>NC_058523.1:335275947-345275947 GCF_904849725.1 Hordeum vulgare subsp. vulgare
GCTCCAAATCCTAGCCCCACTCACCCCCACTCCCATCTCTCCTTCGCGTCCTTGAAGGTCTCTGACTCGCTCTCCTCTGTGTGCGCTCTCTTGCAGGCACCTTGGACGAGCCTATCAAAAGCCAGGTGAGAATGGAAGCCTTATTTCCACTCATTCGATCATAATAATTAGGTTTTCATGCCTAGAATGCTCCAGGAAGCTACTGCAAGTCAAAACACAAACTGGAGTAATGGCAACTCCTGTTTCTGCACAGTCCAGGTTCTCCAGGAGGCTACAATGATTATCTCAAATATACAATCTAGATTGGACTTTAGAGAAGTTACTCTGGGAAGAATTGCCCCCTAATTGTACTGCAGTTATTTATAAGCTCTTTCAGTAAATAAGCATAAACAAACCTTGGAACATGAATTTATTTAAAAGAAAAAAAAGCCTTGGAACATGAACGGTCACATGAAAGGTCAGCAGATTGCAATACCTGGGAACACCGAGGCCCTAGTTTTTGGTCGTATATGTTTAGCAACCTTGTTCTTTCTATCTGTTAACGATATATTTTGGTTCGTGCAGGTCTTTGGTGTGTATAACTTTTCATTCAAGTATAATAATCCACTTTAAATCGCACACTTAGTCCTTTATTTATAGACCTGAGTCCTTTGTAATGCACTCATTACAGAACACGTTCGAGAGATATAAAATTGAAGTTCTAGCCTTTTTGGCCATGATAGAGCAGGGATGATGCATCTATTTCCTCTGTTTTCAGATTATCAGTGTTCTGAGCCTCAGCCATGATGAAAGGGAGTCTTGGCGGCGTGCTTTTTATCATGGTCCAGCATTTCCTACCATGTCTAAGATATTACTTGGCAGTAAGTGCGCTTGCCAAACTTCTCACTCCGCTCATATTGCTGGGATATTTGATCACCATCTGCACATAAGTATTCATTACACATACACCATTAACATGGTTTGGGAACGGCAATGCCATACAATCATTCTTCTGTTGCATCACTCATTAATCTCATGGATTTATGCAGTCCTTCTATTGAATCGGGTTTCTGTATATTTTGCTCCCATGAACAATTAGAGTGTTCAGTACACTTAGCTCATTTAGTAGGCTTGTTGCACTTTGCTAATCCCAGGCATATGGTTTCTGTTTACAATCCCACTTTCATGCTTTGGTTGTCCAGATATTGCTCTGAAGTGGCTACGGCAGATTCACAACACTGTGAGGAAGGAAGTCTATGATTCCTTTTTTGTCAGAGGACCTCCTACTGAAGTGATTCAGGCTCTTGTTCCAGCTTTATCTCAAAATGAAAACTCTAAGGAGGATCATAACATTTTTTGTTTGAACATTGAAAGGTGTTATTCTTAAGCAACCCTCTACTTAGGCTATGCCATCACACTTGAGTCTTTGTGTCAGTTCAACTTGTTTGATCTGGAATCAATTAATCCTCTTATTTCTTAGGCAATTGACAATCCCCAAAACTTATATTTTAGCACACACAAATCTTGTATGACAGTTCAACACTTGTATGCAGGTCTTAACCAGTACCATGCCCTTTTCCCCTGATAGGTTATTTTTTCACTGCATGCTGTACTTGAGCCACGTGGTGCCAAACAATTAAGCACGTAGATTTTTGCGCAGATCCTAGCACGTACTTCTGGGTATTCTATTTATCTAGCAGTAGCAGAAGCAACATGGACACATTTTCTGATAATCTATCTTCAGCGATGATTGCTGAAGAAACAGGAGTACAATATAGTGAAAATAAAGAAGATGCAGATCACCTGATACTCAATCTGTTCTCTTCTACTTGTCATTTCAGAACCATAAAGTATTTGGACTTGTGAGATGAAAATATTCTGTTAGATTTTTTCATCAGAAGCATGTTATATTGATATTGGTTACTTTTGCTAGCAATAATTGGAAAAATAATGGTCAAAGATGTGTGTTGGAGACTATTGATGTCCAGAATTGACAAATGAAAGAGGCGGAAGTAGTTGATACAATCTCATAACATATTTAGTTAGCCTTTTCTAGATTGTTGGTGAAAGGCTGACAGCTAGTGATTTAGTGGAATTAACGCATATGTGGAACATCTGGCATGGAAACAATATAGCATTATGAGGAGCAATTGATTTGCACAATTCAACGATTGTTCCTATGGTATTTCTTATCATTTTAAGCAAAGAAAATAATTAAAAAGTAGAAACTGAGGCCACTCAAAATCTCTTTGAATACCCATGTAGGCGTCTACTACATGGCCCATACTCTGATGCATTACCGCTAGTTATTTTTGCTTTGTTATTAATAATTTTATGTTCTTTCTTTCGCTGTAGGCTATTAATATTGTGCTTGCTTGAGAATAAGGGGGTGGGCCAGATTGTTGCAGAGTTTATGTTTTTCAATAAGCATAATGATGGTGTTCTCAACCCAGATAGAACAACTTTCATCTCAAGGGTTGCACAACTACTTGCATCTGTTCCAGATAAAGCAAGAATGGCAGCCTCATCTGCGCTTACATCGTCGTATCCTTTTTCTGTACAGTATATCTTCCAGCCCAAATTACTCAGAATACATCTTTTTGGCCTGTTGTGGTGTGAGTGGGCCACGGTTTAAACAGTGTTTTTGGCAGGGAGAGGGTGGAGGTTGCTCACTTTATTATTTTCCCCATTATTTGCACAATATTTATCACTTGGAATTTTTAGTCCTTAGCATAAAACAAGGTTATTCTTCAAGAGTGTTGTCAGCCAACTTCTTGTTCGAGCGGAAGAAGCAGCTATTGAGTTGTCTGCTAACAAAGATACTAATGAACAGGATACGCTAAGTTCTGTGTTGCTCTTTGTGGGTGAAGTGTTATCCCGTGTTAGCCGCCGTGGATCTACTGGTAAGTTTTAATATCTCAGAATGCAAGTTTATGTATAACCAGCCTCTTAGGAGGATTGTACTTACCATCTTTTCAATGAAACGAAACACAAAGAGCCTTTTGCGTTTTCTCGAAAAAAAAAAGTTTATGTGTGCTGTTGACTTGCTTGTTCTGAAATACATGTTTACGAATGACAAAATTAATTGAACAAACTCTGTGCCCGATTCTAGTTGGTGTGGTATTGATATTGTGCTGTAGTTATGTTTGGTAGGATACAATAATTGTAGTACATTCAAACCTTTATGCTTCAGTTTACCAGTAATGCCCCTCCCAGGAGGATTGTAACATAAACTCTACCTTTTCAACACAAAGAAACGCATGTATCTCACTACGTTTTCTCGATTTTTTTTTTCCTTTTATACGATCTGCTACTATGGCTTGGGTGACGTAGCAGCTTCCTTCCCCCCTTTGTAACCCTTTCTGTATGGAGATGATAACCACATCAATCATTTGGTTGCTTTCATGTATTTGGCACTAATCTGCTGTTAATACTTGAGTGTTGTTTCCGCGCAGTTGTCCGCACTCCCCACCTCTGCAAATTTGACTAGATTTGGGCATTGAGTGGGATCTCTTGATAGCTAGCATAGCAAGCACCTGGTCCATAACAGTTTATACTAGTTCATAAGATTTGTACTCTCTGTTTAGGCATCAGATCATTTATTTCATTCTTTGTATATCTGTTAAGATGCATTGATCTTTTCAGGCATTTTAGTTGCTGAATTGATCCCTATGATCCGTAATCACTTACAAAGATGTGTAGCACCAGACCGTAAGACGATAATTCCTGACATGATCAAGCATGTTCCTCAGTCTCGGTTTTGGTTCAATGTGGTTGAAGCATTGAGAGATCAGCATTCTATTGAAAGATTGACTGAAGAGATGTTGCGCCAACTTGCATCACACCATTTAAATGATGAAGAAGCGTACTGGATTTTATGGACTCTGTTTAATCAGAGTATCATGCATATTGCTGTTATAAGGTGAGATAGTACCTATGCCCACTTTAATTCTGCTAAACAGTGTATGTGCTTGTTCTTGCTTAGCTACTTCCTTATTTCACTGTGTATTTGGCATGCTACATTACTTTGTGCAGGAAACTTATACGTGAATAGGCTTCCTTGGCCAGGATTTAGTTCAAAATGTCCAATTGGACAACTATGCAAAACAGTATTTCAATGATTCCTTTTTTCTTTCTGTGAAGATTGTTCTGTGGATGTTGACTACTACCACCGCTGTTCCAAAATACTTGAAGTTTTATGCTTGTCCTAAGTCAAGCATTTATAATTTTGACCAAGTCTATAGAAAAATATACCAATATCTACAACATCATATTCGTTTCACCATAAAATAAATATTGAAGCTATATATAGTATGATTTTGTAGATATTAACATATTTTCTATAGAGTTGGTCAAACATAAAGATGTTTTACTTAGGACAAACCTAAAACTTAAGTATTTTGGAACTGAGGAAGTACATGTTAATCTGCTTGCTGCCTGTTCATTAAATCTTTGGTTGTGTTCTGTGTGTCTTAGTTATTAATGGATAGCAATTATTTTGTGATGGTGTATTATGCATGCCATCATTGTTATATAGTTCTGTGTTGCCATGTTCAGAAAAATCGAATAAAGCTTGCCCCTTGTCTGTTTGATGACGGTCTTGATGGTCCTTCATGGACTAGTGAATCTATAAGGTATTCATAAAGAAGACAGATATCTGGGCAAAACATGATGCATAGGCATAAAGTAGTATTCGCTCATGGACCTAAATATCCTGGGATTGAAAAGCTAGATTTTGTTAATAGAGTCATGTCTAAGACTCCAAGCTCCTTTTTGTTAGCCAGCATGTTAGGTGATAAGGTAAAAAATATCGTTCAGGCCCTTTCTTGGACAATTTACTGTTTCTATTTTACTATGAAGGACAAACGCATGGTTCCTCGTACTCCCTCTGGTCCTTTTTACTCTTGTATAGTTCTAGTCACGGATACCAGGGAGAGTCAATGAAGCTAAAGATCTAGACAGTTTTACCCCGCAACTTGCTGATCTGGATGCGTGAGCCATTATAAGTGTAGCCGTTTTGATTGGCCGAAGTACCCGCATGCCTGATATGCATGGGTCTTGGCCACTGCATGCACGCGCACCTTCCCTCTCCTGCATGCACTGCTGTTGGAAACATGCACGATTAATTCGGAGCACTTCAGTTGAGGCAGAAAACCGTTGGAACCAAAAAGTAGGATCACACAGACCATTACAGGAAAAACCGTTTTTTTTTGTTGAGAAAACGCAAAAAGCTTTTGCGTTCCGTTGTATTGAAAAGAGAGAGTTTGTTACAATCCTCCTAGGAGGCAAAAATCAAAAAACTTAGGCACGGAGTAAAATGGATCGGAGGGAGTATGTTCAACTATATTCAGTATCCCTAACTTGCATGACTTGGAAAACTATTTATTAAATTGCTTCTTTCTTATTCATTTTCTTTTCCACAATGCTTTCTTCAGGGCAATGTTTATTGACAAATTTTTGCTTTGGAAAACATTTCCACTATGCTGCCTGAGATGGATTCTTCATTATGCTGTCTTTGAATTCTCACCAAATTCAGTCGCAGAAGCTCAAATGCGAAGGACATCAAACTTCCTGGTTACATTGAAAAGTTTACTTACTGTTTGGTCCAAGAAAGAGTTTGTTCAGTTATATTCAGTGGAGCAACAAGCTTGTATCCTTCGATGCACTTAAAACTATATTTTTGTTCATTTTTCGACGTAAGTTATCATTTGGCATTGTTCTCCTTAATCAATATGTAGATATCACTGCAGCAATAGGGTTATGTTTGGAGAACATGTCAAAAGAAGAATTAGAAATGAACAAAGATGTATTAAATTGTATTCTTCAAGGAGTAAACTGTAAGTACTTCTCTTCCCTTGTGTTTGTTTACCAGAATACTGTAAGCACATTCACAATATCTACTCACCGAATATTATTTTGACTATAGGTAGGTTAGAGAGCCCAATTGACTTAGTCCGGAAGATGGCAAGTGCTGTTGCATTGACATTTTCTAAAGTTGTTGATCCAAAAAATCCTCTTTACCTTGATGATGACTGTTCTGAGAGTGTTGATTGGGAGTTCGGGGTTCTCTCTCCAAAGGAGATCACAGCTCCTTCCCATGGTGTAGAATTTGGAATCAAATCAAAATCACGTCCGCGTAATAACAGGAAATATGCTGGTGACAAAAAGGGAAAGGCTATCAAGCATGATATTTCAGACAACAGAGTAAAAATCGTAGAGATCAAGTCAAAACTAGATTCTGATGAAATGTCTGCCGCTGCTATAAATTTTGAGGAACATTGTGACAAGGAAAGCATTAGCATTGATGGTTCCAGTGATTCATCCCTGGAGCCGTATGATTTGTCAGATGATGACACTGATTTGCAGAAGAATTTCACACATCTAAGTGATCTTGCAGCTGCACTGCGAAAACCTGACGATCTAGATGGTGTAAGTTTCTACTTAGTGTTTTGAATACCTTCCAGAGGAAACTACTGCACGATCCTGACATTTCTTTCTTTTGTCTTCACAAGGTTCAAAGCGCTCTTACTTCTGCCGAAAAGCTTGTGAGAGCATCACCTGATGAGCTGCGCCACTGCTCGGGTGATCTTGTTCAAGCACTGGTACATGTTCGTTGTTCTGATGTCGTGATGGAAGGCGAGGAAGATTCTGCTGAAGAAAAGCGAGAAAAGGCATTAGTCGCTTTGCTGGTAACCAGCCCATTTGAATCATTAGATGTTCTTACAAAATTGCTATATTCATCGAGTGTGGATATAAGTCAGCGTATTTTAGTTATTGATGTTATGACTGAGGCAGCACAGGAGCTTGCTGAAACTAAAATTGTAAAGAGTGAACAGCGGCATGGGAACTTGATATCTGATACTTCTCCGTCTTGGCTGGTTCCTAGGGACAGCGGACCTGTTGGGGCAAGCCCTTGGAGAGAGGTATCAGAAACAGGATCACTTTTGAAAAATTGGTCACACCGGTATGAAAGAGAAGTTCCATCTAGACCAGGCCAGGTTAAATCAGGAAAATCTCGCAAATGGGGTCTTGGGAAAGCAAAAGATTTGCAAGTGGAGCGGTCAAAAAACAGATTTCCTTTGTATGCTGCTGCATTTATGCTCCCGGTTATGGAAGGATATGACAAGAGAAGACATGGGGTGGACTTGCTCAATCGAGATTTTGTTGTCCTAGGTAAATTGATATACATGCTTGGTGTCTGTATGAAGTGCATGGCGATGCATCCGGAAGCATCAGCCATTGCTCCAGCTCTTCTGGATATGATAAGAGCCAGGTATTCAGTGTCAGGATAAACATTTCATATGTTAGGGACCTTATTTAGTAAATAAATGGCATGATTTGACATGAAATTCTGTTCTACAGGGAGGTCTCGCAACATGCTGAAGCATATGTGAGAAGGTCTGTGTTGTTTGCAGCTTCTTGTGTATTGATAGCCTTGCACCCGTCATATGTTGCATCAGTTCTTATCGAAGGCAACCAGGACATTTCTACTGGTTTAGAATGGATTCGTACATCGGCCTTGCGTATTGCTGAAGCAGATCCTGATACAGAGTGCACATCAGTGAGTACTACAATCATTTATATTTTTCGGTAATAAATATCAGCTCTCAATACCTGTTGTACGCCTTCTATACAGCCTGAGGAGATAATATGAAATAGTTTGACCGTTAGTACGTAGGATTTATGGTTTTATCATCACTAAAATTCACAGTTCTTTGGCTCAAAAGTAAAATAAAATCCACAGTTCTTAGTTGCTAAGTAGCTAACCATCTTTTATGTTCTCTCAGTGATTTATAAAGAGAAACCAATTACTTAGATGTTGGACTCTTTCCACTTGTTACTAAATATATATGCCGCATGTTTGTTTCCTAGATGGCCATGAACTGCCTGCGGCTCCACTCGGAGATGGTCCTCCAGACATCCCGTGCCTTGGAATCTGCGGAACATTCCAAGGCCGGCAGCAGGACACTACCTTCTAAACTCGATAACATTATAATACCATTTGCAAACATGATGTAATCTGATGTTATCTTGAAGTTGTAAAGGTTATTTTCCATTTTGCACGCAGAGTTAATCGATTTTTTTAATCTGATTTTTTTTTTTGACAAACATTGGCAAAAGTGTTGGAAAACGGCTACTGCCTCTACCGCTGCACCCACCTGACTGTGAGTCATGCGGCTCCGTAGGATAGCTCTCCACGATGCTCTCCCATCGTGGTCTGTTACGCACGTCACCCTCGAGCAACGCACGAGCTGTTGTAACCTCTAGTGTGTGAAGTGTGCACCACGAGCCCCATCCCTCCTTCACCCCTGGTGCTTTCCTCTCCTGAGCTTGTTGCTCCTGTGGCCACCTGCCACGGCCACCTTGGATCGTGCTGCCCCTCATGACACCCCCAGTCCTTCCCAGCACGTCTGCCTCTTCCTCAGCTGCCATCCTTCATCCGCAACCTACACAACATTGGTAGCCTCATCACCTTCAAACTCATGTCCAATTTGGCAGCTACTCCAAGTGGCGCGTGCTTTGACGTTGCATCCTCTTCATGTATGCCGTCGTTAGTCATGTTGACCGCTACTTCAAAGCACAATTTTTCCTAGGTGGTTTTGATAATTAATAAAAACATATACTTCATTGAACTAATGATTCTACCAAGTATATTTCAGGAAAATTTAATGAATTAATTGACAAAGGATTGTGAGGAGAAGCCCCAAGAAAGGAGAAGAATAGGATTGGCCAAGCAACAAACTTCAAGACTTTACATTTTGCATTTTATGAGAAATTAGATTTGAGTTCATAGGAAAGCCAATACTATTAAAAGGGGATGAGGTATCCATGATGATCTGGTTGCTCAAGTGCTTAGAGTTAGCCATCAAAAACCCTCACGAAATTCTCCCACATAAACATTCTGTCCAAACCCCAAAGTCCAAATTCGGTACCACCAAGTTTCCAAAATCGGTCCTATCGAGTTTTACCCTAGACAGAATCCAGAGCCAACCCTACCTTCTTGGTGACACCAAGTTTGATTTTGGTGCAATCGAAAAACAGTAACGAACTCCCTGTATCCATTTGCTAAAGGTCGGAATCTTCGAGCTTTACGAATTGATGCCACCGAGTCTGTGTAACTGCCTAGGCCAGCCAAATCGGACTCTCCGAGAATTGTATATCGGTCTCACCGAAACGCCAAAAGTTGCCATATTTTGCACTAGTCGGTGTAATCGAGTTTCTGCTTCGTGAAGATCTACCCTGAGTGAGGCTAGTTCTTCGTGGACGTAAGCCATGATAGAATAGACAAGGTTGCTTCTCCGTGGACCCTTCGTGGGTGGAGCCCTCTGTGAAATCTTGCGGCTGTTACCCTCCGCGGGTTAAAGTCACCATCAACATGGACGTACGATAGCACCACCTATCAGAACCATGCTAAAAATCTCTGTGTCATCTTTGGTTTGATCTTCCTATGCCTACCCTCTACTTATATGTGCATGTCTTTACTTTCCGCTGTTATACTCTTAGACTTGCATGTGTAGGGTGTGCTTGACTTGGTATACTTGCTAAAACTTGCCAATTATTAAAATTAGGAAAATGCTAAGTTTTTATTTGGTCAAGTAGTCTAATCACCCCCTCTAGACATACTTTGGATCCTACACTACTCCGATCCCTCCCAGTAGACCCCCGCCTGGCGCCACACCGATCTCACAATTCTCCTGCTGATCTACGCCACCATCTTTGACACCATGTATGAGGTTATCTGCGGTGATGGCAACACGGCGTATTGCGCTTGGGCCATGCTGCGCGAGTTCTTCTTACCAATCAACCATCACACGCCATCCACCTCAATGTGTAGTTCCGCGCTCTCACCGAGGGCAACCGCGTGTCGCCGAGTACTACCGGCGGCTTAAGGTCCTAGTTGACTTGACACGTGATGGCTCAAGAATTTGTGACATTTTTTGAATGGTTCTCATTTGGTTTTCACCGAAACTTTATCACTTATTGGTTATTTATAACACTGATCCTTCAAAAGAAAAGAAAGTATGTTTTTCCATTATTTGACAGAAAATAACATATATGGAAGGGAACCAAATATACTTACTGCAAATCAAGCTAAATGGAGCAACTTTCATGTGGAGAGCCAGACCAACAGGCGCATCAGAGCAAAAGACGCCCTTCCATACGACCGCAAGCACTCGTATGAGTAGTTGAATGGAGTGCATCCACGTCTATACAAGCCACTTTCATGAAGGGACCTAGGGGAGAAGAGAACCCTAGCCACTGCAACCACAACCAGATCAGAAGAAGAGGAGGTTCGAGGAACCTTGGGAGATCATCTTAGTTTTGGATATTTCATCTCCATAATCATCTCACCCTTTATTGTTGTAAGAGGAATTCCAAGTTGCGAGGGACAATTGTTACTTTATTCAATCTCATCTAGAGATCAAGACTATTTGAATTATCTATTTCATCTTATTGTGGATCCTCATAGTATTATCGGTATGGTTTTCATTGAATCAATCTCTAGCGTGGATGGTTTCTCTCTTATGATGTGTGAGTAATTCCCCATATGCGTGGGAGATGCAGGGGAGTGGTGAGATTCATTCATGCCTGATCTATATGTCGTCATTTATATTTGTAGTAGTATGATCTGTTTAGTATATTGTTATGCTGTGGTGAACTCTATGCGTGTTGTCCAATTTAAGGGCCCAAACAACATGATCTCAAGACCTACACAAGTAAAACACATTGTTGAGGAAATCTATGACCTCTGACGTGACAGGTGGAGATATCTATGAGGATCGAAGACAATATAAGATAACGGTGAACCACAAAACCTAATGCATGGTTCTAGTCTAAGGACCTTAATTATGGAGACGACCACTCTGTGAAAACAAAAAAACTGGAGCATAAATGAAATGGAATCCCGCGAGGAGGAATTTTATAACTTAAGGCTGAACCGCCTAGAGAACACATATATCAAATACTACGAGTATGATACAAGGTAACTGATATTACTGTCGCAGTGGCACATCTGATATATTCTTACCATGAAGTGAATTCGGTCCGCGCCTAATATCTTCATTGCAGAAAACACAACTATTTGTATTCATGTTATTTACTTTCAGTAGTTTTTAACCTAGTTACTATCAATCTTTTATCACCGTCAATCTGGTTTATTCGTCCACCAGGACAATAACGAATTTGCACGAGCTCAAGCAGTTACTTGACACAAGAACTGTGACACCTTGTCGTGACAGAAGCGCCACTATAAGTACTTTCCTCTGCTCTACGTTGGAACGATAACTAATTGGGATACTTTCATGAAAGTGCTACACCATCCTATTTGGCTGTAGGTACCAAGGCGATGTCGGATGTCAATGTGCACATCACCGACCAATCCTTGACGCTCCATATGTTGCAGGGGCTCTCACGTGCTTCCACGTGATCGCTACAGTACTACTGATGTAGAATCCCTTTCCCACCACTAATCAAACCCATGTGCAGTTTCTTCTTGAAAAAATCACGTAGGACACACACGACCGCTCCGATGGCTCCACCGCGCTCATGACCGAGCTTGGTGGTGGTGGATCCCATCAGGCGCCAGTGGTTCTTCCTCCGGTACCGACCGCGGTGACCACATCAAGGCCCCTATGGATGCGGGGACCCCGACTCATGGCAATGGGAAGCCTAGCGGCCGCGGATAGAGGCGCAACGACTTCAACAATAGACACACGTGGGGAAAAGGGGGGGGGACAAAATCATCTGATGCCGGGGGGCCAAATGTGACATCCTCAGCTTTTGCTACAGCAATGTATGTAATTAGGCTACAGTGATCCCACGCTAATGTTGCCACGTCACCATGATTACTGTTGTTAAACTCTCGTTGGTTCAAACCCCGTTCAATTCCGTTGCAAATTTAATTCGTCTGAAAAATGGATTTTAAAAGTTCTGCGAAACTGAAAATAAAAATGTTGGATGGGTTGCAAATATTCCCTAAGAGTTTATAAAATTGAAACCGACATTTTCGAAATTATTTTAGTGCCCCAAATTATTTTAAAACGGACGGTGCTTAATTATGAAAAGAAAAAGAAAGAGAAAAAGAAAAAAAAACCCTGCTGGGCCGGCCCCAACTGGGCCAACCGGCCCACGTAAGCCCCCAACCAGCCCACTCTAACCGGGGGGGGGGTATAAAACCCCCCACGAACCCTAAAAGACCCACAACCCCCCACTTCCCACCTGCGCCGCCACACACACCAGAACCCATCCCCACGCAGCCCTCGCTCGGTTCTCCCTCCCCACTCAATTCAGGAGGGGCTGGGGAGGCCGACCTCTCCTCCGGCCGAGCCCCTCGCCGGCCGCCACGCGCCGGCCTTCTCCGGCCGACCCCGCCGTCAGCCGACTCCCCCGTGCACCACCACCACCTCCCTCATCGGCCGACCTCTCCTCCATCACCTACACCCCGGCCACCACCAGCGCACCACCGGCCACCTCCTCCATCACCGACCCTCCTCTCCAACAACACCACTGGCCGGCCACCACCGCTGCCTCCACCTCGCCGGCCTCATCCACCGCCTCCTCCATCGCCGGTCGCCTTCTCCGTCGCCGGTCGCCTCCTCCACCTCGCCGGCCACCTCTACACCAGGTCACGTCTTCCTCTACAACGGTGGTGAGCCATCGCGGCTCCTGCCGCCCTCTTCCCCCTCGTAGCTCCGGCAGCCCCGCACGCGAGCTCGTCGGTGGCATGTTGTATGCACCTGCATGCTAAGTGAATGCCCACGTTTTTGGCAAAATGAATACGCAGGTTCAAAACCGGATGTATGCATGTATGCTTGTGGATATGCAGATATGCATGTGTATATATGTATATTAACGTATGTATGCATGTGTAGATGTATGCAATGTATGAATGTGTATATGAGTGTATGTTGTGCAGATGTAAACAATGTGTGTAAGAATATATCTATGTATGTGTGAATAAAATGGTGTGCGCACATGTGTGTGTGTCTAACAAAGTGTATGCAGGTCTCGCTGTCCCAATAATAGTTGGGTCCCACAACTCCCACCAAATGACAGGTGGGGCCCCTTCTAAAAACATACAAACATAAAAGTAAAAATAGTTTTATAAATATTTAATATTAATAAGTTAATTAATTAGATTAATTATTTAGTTAAGCACTAATTACTGGTTTTGATATTAGGATATAATATAATAATAACATTATATAAATAAGTATTTAGTTAATTCTAATGTGTAAGATTAGGTAAATTAATTAATTAAATTGTTAGCTAAATCTGTTACTAAGATAAATAAAATATCCTAGGAGTGTATGACAGCTCGGTCCCATCCCACTAATTAACTTGATTAAATAGTTATTAAACCCTAAAAATAAATATGCCTATGACACATGGGACCCACTGGTCAGTTTGACTAGTCAACAGACCTGTTGACTGCTGACATCAGGCTGATGTCATAAATCTAATTATTGAATTTAATTAATCTCTTTTAAATTCTGAATATTGAATAAAACTTTAAGAATTAATATAAAATAAACCGTAAGTCACATGAAAATATTTTGAACATGAATGTTCATCTGCAAAATGATACGAACCCGGATACGCTATCCATTCGTCTATCACGCGTCCCTAGCATAGAAAACGTGGAACTTTTTCATCGTTTTCCTCTGACCGGTAGTAGCCACACACCCGGGAAATATCATCCGATATTTTCCCGATCCGTTTATGACAGATAGCACTGCGTTAGCTCGTGCCTAGACCTGCATATTGCCATGTCATGCTTAGTGTTTGCATCGGTGTTATATTTATTGTTTCTTCCCCCTCTTCTTACCGGTAGACCCCGAGATTGACGCTGCTGCCGGCTACGACTACCCTCCTTACGACCAGCCCTTTGCCGCAGAGCAACAAGGCAAGCAAACCCCCTTGATCATTCCTACATCGCCCATTTCCTTCTCCCTCATGCTTGCATTAAAAATTTTCTACTGTTGTAGTTAGCTCCTATATCTGATGCATAGCCTAATTTTGTTGAACTGCTACTTTTAGTACCGCACTTTAAACTGCTCAGTATAGGTGGAGCAGTCATCCCCTGTGACCCCTTAGTCCAGTTGCCCCGCTTTATTCTCGAGTCTCGATCCCTGATCGTTGAGCCAAGATCCGACACAGCACTTACACCCCCCTTAGTTGTGCGACACTGCAGAGCTACTATCGGGTACCGAGGGTGACACCTCGCGAAGTACTCATGATGATATCTCTGTAGTGCAGCTAGTCGGTCGTGGTTATCGAGAGTGATTTCTCCTTCACCACTCCCAACAATGACTCTGTCGTGCAACCCCTCAAGTGTGAGACCCTCGGGGGTGATTCCTCTAAGTCCACCTTGACGGTTACATCGTTCGGAATCCAACGAGGGTGATACCTCTAATTCCCCTTGATGTTACAACCACACAGTTACTTGACCATGTTACTGGGATCTTTGATGAATAATGTTTGGCAGGTGGATTCCCGTGTGGTTGTGTCGTTTAATTAATTAAAATGTTAATGGATTTGGGTACTTGATCTGGGTTGGTCAGAAGGCCTTATTACGCACTAACCGTCTACGTGGGAAGAATTATGGGTACCCGACGTCGTGGTATCAGCCGAACCTCTTCAGACGTCAGCAATGGAGCGGCTCGTGCCCGAGTGGTCCGGATATGCATCGCGCTTGTAATAAGGGGTGCGAGGACTGACATCGGACGCCCTCGCATCATGAGGAGTCTAAAGGGTGATGGGCCCATGACCCCTGCGTGCTTAGGATTTAGACCGGCGGGCCGGCCTCTCTGTTGAGTCTAGGTGGGGCTCCAACGTGTCGATATTACGAGGCCGGCCATGACCCAGAAAAGTGTGTGCGGCCAGAGTTTTATCGAGCATGATGGGAATATGTTGTGCACCCCTGCACGGAAGAACTTATCTATTCGAATAGCCGTGTCCTCGGTTACAGAACGACTTGGAGTTGTGCCCCGATCTTATACAACTACAACTGTTACTTAACTGGAATGTTTGCTCCGGGATTGCTTCCTCGCAGGGAGTCGAGGAAGAATCTCTGGGCGTGACCTCATATTAATATTGCTGCAACAATATGACTATTTTTGTGTTACGTGTTCTACTCTCGTCTATTGCTGCAAGACCCCTGAAGATGCTAGTCTTCGATAGGACTATGCCTTCTCTCTCTATTCTCGCATTGCTGCAGTCAGTCCATATTTAAACCCCTTCCTTTGATACTGATGCATACTTAGCATAGTTATGATGTCAGTCTTGCGAGTACTTTGGATGAGTACACACCGTTGCTTTGCTCCCCCTTTTCCCTGTGATCCATTGCTGCGACCAGATGATGGAGCCCAGGAGATGGAGTATCCCACCGACGACGACTACTACCCCGACGATGCCTACTACTACGTGGAGGCCGCTGAAGACCATGAGTAGTTATGAGGCTCCGAGGAAGGAGGCCTCGCCTTGTTCGGTCGTTGTATCTTTTGTGCTAGCCTTCTCTAAGGCACTGTTGGGGAACATTGCATGGGAAACAAAAAATTTCCTACGCACACGAAGACCTGTCATGGTGATGTCCATCTATGAGAGGAGATTTGGATCTACGTACCCTTGTAGATCGCACAACAGGAAGCGTTAAGAAACGCGGTTGATGTACTGGAACGTCTTCACGTCCCTCGATCAGCCCCACAAACCGTCCAGCAATCCGTTCCGATCTAGTGCGAACAGACGACACCTCCGCGTTCAGCACATGTACAGCTCGACGATGATCTCGGCCTTCTTGATCCAGCAAGCAAGACGGAGAAGTAGATGAGTTCTCCGGCAGCGTGACGACGCTCCGGAGGTGGTGACGATCTACTCCTGCAGGGCTCTGCCCGAGCTCCGCAGAAATACGATCTAGAGGAAGAACTATGGTGTCTAGATCTGAGTTGCACGTGGCAAAAGTTGTCTCTAATCAACCCTAAATCACCACTATATATAGGAGGGAGGGGGAGGAGGCTTGCCTTGAGGGCCAAGCCCTCAAGGGTGCGCCGGCCAGGGAGGAGGAGGAGTCCTACTCCAATCCTAGTCCTACTAGGATTGGAAAGTGGAGTCCTTCTCTTCCTTCCCACCTTTCTTTTTTTCTTTCTCTTTGGTTTTTCTTTCCTTGGCGCATAGGCCGTGTTGGGCTGTCCCACCAGCCCACTAAGGGCTGGTGCACCACCCCTAGGGACTTTGGGCTTCCCCCGGGTGGGTTGCCCCCTCCCGGTGAACATCCGGAACCCATTCGTCACTCCCGGTACAATCCCGGTAATGCCCGAAAACCTTCTGGTAACCAAATGAAGTCATCCTATATATCAATCTTCGTCTCCGGACCATTCCGGAAACCCTCATGACGTCCATGATCTCATCCGGGACTCCGAACAACATTCGTTAACCACACATATAACTCAACTATACTAAAACATCGCCGAGCCTTAAGTGTCCAGACCCTGCGGGTTCAAGAACTATGTAGACATGCCCCGAGGTACTCCTCAGTCAATATCCAATAGCGGGACCTGGATGCCCATATTGGATCCTACATATTCTCCGAAGATCTTATGGGTTGAACCTTAGTGTCAAGGATTCATATAATCCCGTATGTCATTCCCTTTGTCCTTCGGTATGTTACTTGCCCGAGATTCGATCGTCGGTATCCGCATACCTATTTCAATGTCGTTACCGGCAAGTCTCTTTACTCGTTCCGTAATACAAGATCCCGTGACTTACACTTAGTGACATTGCTTGCAAGGCTTGTGTGTGATGTTGTATTACCGAGTGGGCCCCGAGATACCTCTCCGTCACACGGAGTGACAAATCCCAGTCTTGATCCATACTAACACAAAGGACACCTTCAGAGATACCTGTAGAGCACCTTTATAGTCACCCAGTTACGTTGTGACGTTTGATACACACAAGGTATTCCTCCGGTGTCAGTGAGTTATATGATCTCTTGGTCATAGGTATAAATACTTGACACGCAGAAAACAATAGCAATAAAATGACACGATCAATATGCTACGTATATAATTTGGGTCTTGTCCATCACATGATTCTCCTAATGATGTGATCCTGTTATCAAGTGACAACACTTGTCTATGGCCAGGAAACCTTGACCATCTTTGATCAACGAACTAGTCAACTAGAGGCTCACTAGGGACAGTGTGTTGTCTATGTATCCACACATGTATTTGAGTTTCCAATCAATACAATTCTAGCATGGATAATAAACGATTATTATGAACAAGGAAATATAATAATAACTAATTTATTATTGCCTCTAGGGAATATTTCCAACAGTCTCCCACTTGCACTAGTGTCAATAATCTAGTTCACATCACCATGTGATTTCAATGAATCCAACACCCATATAGTTCTGGGGTCTGAACACGTCTTGCTCGTGAGAGAGGTTTTAGTCAACGGTTCTGAAACTTTCAGATCCGTGTGTGCTTTACAAATCTTTATGTCATCTTATAGATGCTGCTACTACGTGCTATTCGGAAATACTCCAAATATCTACTCTACTATACGAATCCGTTTTTACTACTCATAGTTATTCGGATTAGTGTCAAAGCTTGCATCATTGTAACCCTTTACGACGAACTCTTTAATCACCTCCATAATCGAGAAAAAAAATCCTTAGTCCATTTAGTTAGAAAGGATAACTTTGATCGCTGTTCAGTGATTCAATCCTGGATCACTCTTTGTACCCCTTAACAGACTTGCGGCAAGGCACACATCAGGTGCGGTACACAACATGGCATACTATAGAGTCTACGGCTAAGGCATAGGGGACGACCTTCGTCCTTTCTCTTTCTTCTGCAGTGGTCGGGCTTTTGAGTCTTACTCAAATTCACACCTTACAACACATCCAAGAACTCCTTCTTTGCTGATCTATTTTGAACTCTTTCAAAAACTTGTCAAGGCATGCATTTCATTTGAAAGTTCTGTTTAGCATTTTGATCTATCTCCATAGATCTTGATGCTCAATGTTCAAGTAGCTACATCCAGGTCTTCCTTTGAAAAACCCCTTTCAAACAACCTTTATGCTTTATAGAAATTCTACATTACTTCTGATCAACAATATGTCAACCACATATACTTATCAGAAATTCTATAGTGCTCCCACTCACTTTTTTGGAAATACAAGTTTCTCACAAACCTTGTACAAACCCAAAAGCTTTGATAATCTTATCAAAGTGTATATTCCAACTCCGAGATGCTTGCGCCAGTCCATAAAAGGATTGCTGGAGCTTGCATACTTGTCAGTATCCTTAGGATCGACAAAACCTTCTGGTTGTATCACATACAACTTTTCCTATGTGCAATATTTCATAAATAATGCAGCAACTACTAACATAATTCCAACAGACTTTTACCATCGCTATGAGTGAGAAAGTCTCATCATAGTCAACTCTTTGATCTTGTCGGAAACATCTTTGCGACAAGTCGAGCTTTTCTTAATAGTGACTTATCACCATCATCATTTGTTTTCCTTTTAAAGATCCATCTTTACTTAATCGTCTTACGACCATCAAGTAGTTCTTCCAAAGTCCACACTTTGTTTTCGTACATAGATCCTCTCTCGGATTTCATGGCGTCCAACCATTTGTTGGAATTCGGGCCCACCATCGCTTCTCCATAGCTCGTAGGTTCATTGTTGTTCAACAACATGACCTTCAAGACAGGGTTACCGTATCACTCTGTAGTAGTACGCGACCTTGTCGACCTATGAGGTCTGGAGTAACTTGATCCGAAGCTCTAATGATCACCATCATCAACTTCCACTTCAATTGGTGTAGGCGCCACATGAACATCTTCCCACGCCCTGCTACACACTGGTTGAAGTGACGGTTCACTGACCTCATCAAGTTCCACCACCCTCCCACTCAATTCTTTTGAGAGAAACCTTTCCTCGAGAAAGGACCCGTTTGTAGAAACAAACACTTTGCTTCCGGATCTGAGATAGGAGATGTATCCAACTGTTTTGGATATCCTATGAAGATGCATTTATCCGCTTTGGGTTCGAGCTTATGAGACTGAAACCTTTTCACATAAGCGTCGCAGCCCCAAACTTTCAAGAAACGACAACTTAGGTTTCTCCAAACCATAGTCTATACTGTGTCATCTCAACGGAAATACGCGGTGCCCTATTTAAAGTGAATGCGGTTGTCTCTAATGCATAACCCATAAACGATAGTGATAATTCGATAAGAGACATCATAGTATGCCTATATGCAATAGGCGGCTATGACGTTCGGACACATCATCACACTATGGTGTTCTAGGTGGCGTGAATCATGAAACAATTTCCACATTGTCTTAACTGTGTACCAAAAACTCACAACTTAGATATTCATCTCTATGATCATATCCTAGACAGTTTATCCTCTTGTCACGACGATCTTCACTCTGAAATAGCGTCGAACTTTTCAATATTTCAGATTTGTGATTCATCAAGTAAATACTCCCGTATCTACTCAAATCATCAGTGAAGTAAGAACATAATGATATCCACTGCGTGCCTCAGCACTTATTGGACTGCACACATCAAAAATGTATTACTCCCAATGAGTTACTCTCTTGTTTCATGTGGCATGATTTGCATTAATTTGCATGTCTCTAGTGATTCAAAATCAAGTGAGTCCAAATGATCCATCTCTATGGAGCTTCTTCATGCATTTATACCAACAGGTATGGTTTGCATGTCTCAAACGTTTCAAAAATGAGTGAGTACAAAGATCCATCAGCATGGAGCTTCTGCATGCACTTTATACCAACATGACTCAAGTGGCAGTGCCACAACTAAGTGGTACTATCATTATTACTTTGTATCTTTTGGCACCAATATTTATGAACATGTGTAACACTACGATCGAGATTCAATAAACCATTGAGGGTAATTATTCAAGCAAATAGAATAAATATTATTCTCTTTAAATGAATAATCGTATTGCAATAAACACGATCCAATCATGTTCATGCTCAACGCAAACACCAAATAACAATTACTTTTACACCAATCCCGATGGTACAGAGAGCGTGCGATGTTTGATCACATCAACCTTGGAGACACTTCCAACACATATCGTCACCTCATCTTTAGCTAGTCTCCGTTTATTCCGTAGCTTTGATTTCGAGTTACTAATCACTTAGCAACCGAACCGATATCTAATATCCTCGTGCTACTAGGAGTACTAGTAAAGTACACATCAATATCATGTATATCAAATACACTTCTGTCGACTATGCCAGCCTTCTTATCTACCAAGTATCTAGGGTAGCTCCGCCTCAGTGACCGTTCCCCTCATAATAGAAGCACTTAGTCTCGGGTTTGGGTTCAATCTTGGGTTTCTTCATTAGAGCAGCAACTGGTTTTCCGTTTCATGAAGTATCCCTTCTAGCCCTTGCTCTTTCTTGAAACTAGTGGTTTTACTAACCATCAACAGTTGATGCTCCTTCTTGATTTATACTTTCGAAGTGTAAAACATTGCGAATCGCTCAAGGATCATCATATCTATCCTTGATCTGTTATAATTCATCATGAAGCTCTAGCAGCTTAGTGGCAGTGACTTTGGAGAACTATGACTACCTCATCTGGAAGATTAACTCCCACTTGATTCAAGCGATTGTTGTACTCACACAATCTGAGAACATATTCAACGATTTGACCTTTTCTATTTTACTTTGTATATAAAGAATCTTGTCGGAGGTCTCATACCTCTCAACAAGGGCACGAGCATGAAATCTCAATTTCATCTCTTTAGAACATCTCATATGTTCCGCGACGTTTTTCAAAACGTCTTCGGCGCCTTGCTTCTAAGCTATTGAGTATTATGCACTGAACTATCACGTAGTCATAAAAATGTGTATGTCAGATGTTCGCAACATCCACAGACGATGCTCGAGGTGCGGCACACCAAGTAGTGCATTAAGGACATAAGCCTTCTACGTAGCAATGAGGATAATCCTCAGTTTTATGGACTCAGTCCGCAAAGTTGCTACTGTCAACTTTACTAAATTTTCTCTAGGAACATATAAAATAGTAGAGCTATAGCGCAAGCTACATCATAATTCGCAAAGACCACTAGATTATGTTCATGATAATTAGTTCAATTAATCATATTACTTAAGAACTCCCACTCAAAAATTACATCTCTCTAGTCATTTGAGTGGTACATGATCCAAATCCACTACCTCAAGTCCGATCATCACGTGAGTTGAGAATAGTTTCAGTGGTAAGCATCTCTATGCTAATCATATCAACTATATGATTCATGCTCGACCTTTTGGTCTCATGTGTTCCGAGGCCATGTCTGCACATGCTAGGCTCGTCAAGCTTAACCCGAGTGTTCCGCGTGCGCAACTGTTTTGCACCTGTTGTATGTGAACGTTGATTCTATCACACCCGATCATCACGTGGTGTCTCAAAACAACGAACTGTAGCAACGGTGCACAGTCGGGGAGAACACAATTTCGTCTTGAAATTTTAGTGAGAGATCACCTCATAATGCTACCGTCGTTCTAAGAAAAATAAGGTGCATAAAAGGATTAACATCACATGCAATTCATAAGTGACATGATATGGCCATCATCTCGTGCTTCTTGATCTCCATCACCAAAGCACCGACACGATCTTCTTGTCACCGGCGCCACACCATGATCTCCATCATCATGATCTCCATCAACGTGTCGCCATCGAGGTTGTCGTGCTACTTATGCTATTACTACTAAAGCTACGTCCTAGCAATATAGTAAACGCATCTGCAAACACAAACGTTAGTTTAAAGACAACCCTATGGATCCTGCCGGTTGCCGTACCATCAACGTGCAAGTCGATATTAACTATTACAACATGATCATCTCATACATCCAATATATCACATCACGTCATTGGCCATATCATATCACAAGCATACCCTGCAAAAAAAAGTTAGACGTCCTCTAATTTGTTGTTGCATGTTTTACGTGGCTGCTATGGGTATCTAGTATGATCGCATCTTACTTACACAAAAACCACAACGGACATGTGCAAATTGATATTTAACCTCTCCAAGAACCGCCTCGGTCAAAACCAATTCAACTAAAGTTGAAGAATCGACACCCGCCAGTCATCTTACTACAACGAGGTTGCATGTCAATCGATGAAACCAGTCTTTCGTAAGCGTACGAATAATGTCGGTCCGGGCCGCTTCAATCCAACAATACCGCCGAATCGAGAAAAGACTAAGGAGGGCAGCAAATCGAACATCACCGTCCACAAAACCCTTTGTGTTCTACTCGAGATAACATCTACGCATGAACCTAGCTCATGATGCCACTGTTGGGGAACGTTGCATGGGAAACAAATTTTTTCCTACGCACACGAAGACCTATCATGGTGATGCCCATCTATGAGAGGAGATTTGGATCTACGTACCCTTGTAGATCGCACAGCAGGAAGCGTTAAGAAACGCGATTGATGTAGTAGAACGTCTTCACGTCCCACGATCAGCCCCACGAACCGTCCCATGAACCGTTCCGCAATCCGTCCCACGATCCATTCTCATATAGTGCTGAACGGACGACACCTCCACGTTCAGCACACGTACAGCTCGACGATGATCTCGGCCTTCTTGACCCAGCAAGCAAGACGGAGAAGTAGACGAGTTCTCCGGCAGCATGACAACGCTCCGGAGGTGGTGACGATCTACTCCTGGAGGGCTCTGCCCGAGCTCCGCAGAAATACGATCTAGAGGAAGAACTATGGTGTCTAGATCTGAGTTGCACATGGAAAAAGTTGTCTCTAATCAGCCCTAAATCACAACTATATATAGGAGGGAGGGGGAGGAGGCTTTCCTTGAGGGCCAAGCCCTCAAGGGTGCGCCGGCCAGGGAGGAGGAGTCCTACTCCAATCCTAGTCCAACTAGGATTGGAAAGTGGAGTCCTTCTCTTCCTTCCCACCTTTTTTTCTTTCTCTTTGGTTTTTCTTTCCTTGGCGCATAGGCCCTCTTGGGCTGTCCCACCAGCCCACTAAGGGCTGGTGCGCCACCCCTAGGGCCTTTGGGCTTCCCTCGGGTGGGTTGCCCCCCTCCCGGTGAACATCCAGAACCCATTCGTCACTCCCGGTACAATCCCGATAATGCCCAAAAAGCTTCCGGTAACCAAATGAAGTCATCCTATATATCAATCTTCATCTCCGGACCATTCTGGAAACCCTCGTAACGTCCACGATCTCATCCGGGACTTCAAACAACATTTGGTAACCACACATATAACTCAACTATACTAAAACATCGCCGAACCTTAAGTGTGCAGACCCCGCGGGTTCGAGAACTATGTAGACATGCCCCGAGGTACTCCTTGGTCAATATCCAATAGCGGGACCTGGATGCCCATATTGGATCCTACATATTCTACGAAGATCTTATCGGTTGAACCTCAGTGTCAAGGATTCATATAATCCCGTATGTCATTCCCTTTGTCCTTCGATATGTTACTTGCCCGAGATTCGATCGTCGGTATCCGCATACCTATTTCAATCTCGTTATCGGCAAGTCTCTTTACTTGTTCCGTAATACAAGATCCCGTGACTTACACTTAGTCACATTGCTTGCAAGGCTTGTGTGTGATGTTGTATTACCGAGTGGGCCCCGAGATACCTCTCCATCACACGGAGTGACAAATCCCAGTCTTGATCCATACTAACTCAACGGACACCTTCGGAGATACCTGTAGAGCACCTTTATAGTCACCCAATTACGTTGTGACGTTTGATACACACAAGGTATTTCTCCGGTGCCAGTGAGTTATATGATCACATGGTCATAGGAATAAATACTTGACACACAGAAAACAATAGCAATAAAATGACACGATCAATATGCTACATATATAATTTGGGTCTTGTCCGTCACATGATTCTCCTAATGATGTGATCCCGTTATCAAGTGACAACACTTGTCTATGGCCAGGAAACCTTGACCATCTTTGATCAACGAACTAGTCAATTAGAGGCTCACTAGGGATAGTGTGTTGTCTATGTATCCACACATGTATTTGAGTTTCCAATCAATACAATTCTAGCATGTTTAATAAATGATTATTATGAACAAGGAAATATAATAATAACTAATTTATTATTGCCTCTAGGGCATATTTCCAACAGGCACCCCATGTTTAATGTCTGTACTCAGATATTTGTTGCTTCCGTTGACTCGTGTGTTTATCGTGCTTCTGTATTCTCGCCCTCGAGGCCCCAGGCATGTAATATGAAGCTTGTATGTTTTTGTGTGTCTAGAGTTGTGTTGTGATATCTTCCCATGAGTCCTTGAGCTTGGTCGTACGCATATGCATGTATGATTAGCATACGATCAAATCGAGGGCGTCACAAGTTGGTATCAGAGCCGGCTGCCTGTAGGTAGCCCCCTTTCCAACTCATTGGCCGAAGTTGAGTCTAGTGTTTGAAAAACTTACTAACTTTGATGCTGTGGCTTACGGGCCCACATCTCAATTGGGTGGTATTAGTATCTTTTACTCCTTTTCTATACTCTGGGTTCTACTCTCTCTTCTCTTTCGGGTTAAAGAATTTACTAACTCTAACATTAGGTTCTCGTAATCACATCGACCTGGAGCGCTGGACTATCTAATGTTGTTCTTCTGATAATATGTTATACACAATGTCATTTGACATCCTTAAATCTTCTTTTTCAGATGCGCCCCGCAAGGCAGCACGTGCGCCTGACACTGGACACTGAGACGACTGTGTTCCCGGCCATTTTGGTCAACCTCTTGACCAGGCTGGGATATCGCTGGTACCCAGAGTACACTGTGTACAAGGACTTCCGCGAGTTCAACCAGTACCAGTACCAGGCTGAGGTTCGCATCTTTGATCAGATGGGCAACTCCACCTGCGAGCGCCACACCTTCTGCGGTACTGGATTGTCGATCGAGATGGCCGTCCATGATGCGACCTATATCGCTATCACCCACCTCCGTGGAGCGTACCCTCACCTGGAGGGGACTGCTTTTAGATACATCCCGTATGTTCCTGCTGGGGATGAGACTGGGTCTGATCTCACTGCCTACACTGCTCATGTTTGGGAGCGCTACGACCGGTCCTACGTCGCTGTCTGTGCCCCCTACGTGACACGTCGCTACGACGCACAGGTTCTGGTGCACTACACTGAGGCACTGGATCACACTTTTCGAGCTTTGACTATGGAGCTGTACGCTACGCGTGCCCGTCTTTACGACACGTTGACATAACTGCAGCCAACAGTCCACCCGAGGGTCCACCCTGCGCACATCCTTGAGCCGAGCAGGACAGAACTACCACCAGGCCTTGAGTGGACTGATGTTAGAGGTAGTATCCCTGCACTTGGACATCTGCTCCCCGATTGGATGCGGTACCTTCACCAGAGTCACCACGGAACGCAGGGTCCTGTCCCTAGCTTCTATCACCGCCATCTACCTGGATTTGATCGTTTTCACCGACGTTGATGTAGCCTTATCCCTATGTCTCATTGTGGTACTCTTCCACCGCGTGCCTGCGTGCCGCCTAGTGAGTCCAGGTTATCGCCAAATTTCAAATTTGTAATCGATGGTTTGTAATCGAACTTATGTATGGGTCTGTATGTCGAACTCAACTACTATGAAGTATCTATCGCATTTCCCTTTCGTCATGCTTGATTACTTCATGAATGCCTACAATGCATTTGCAATTACATTATGCTAAACTACCCCTGTTAAATATTTAGCAGGATGGTTAGACCAGCTGGCTGCCCGCGTGGCCCCGCCAATGATGCACCACCCCCGCCTCCTGAATATATGGCGGGGATGATCCAACAGTTTGAACTGAACCGCCAGTTTATGCAAGGGCTCATTGATCAGTTCCAAAGGCCGAACATGAACCAGCAGCAAGGCGTGATGCTGCAAGACTTCTGCCGCCTCAACCCCGCGATCTACTGTAGCTAAACTCAGCCTCTTGATGCTGATGACCAGCTCCGTGACATTGCTTATGAGCTGGAGTCTGCCAATGTGCCCCTGCGAGCTATGTCAACTTTGCGGTCTACTTCCTGAAGGGTCCCGCTGCTCAATGGTGGGACCATCATCGGTGCTCTGAGCTTGTTGGAATTGTCATCACCTGGACGGAGTTCAAGGCTGCCTTCCGTGCTCGCTACATTCCTCAGGGAATCATGGACCAAAAGAAGAGTGAGTTCCGCAACCTTGTCCAGGGCAACAAGACTATGGATGCTTATCAGCGGGAATTTCTGGACTTGTCCCGCTATGCTGAAGAAGACATTGAACTGATGCACGCAGACAGGAGAAGTTCCGTGAGGGCCTCCACCCTGATATCAAGCTGGCACTCCTTGTTCATGACTATGCTAATTTCGCCACCCTGGTGAACAAGGCCATTCAGGTTGAGACTGGTCTGGACGAATGCAAGGATATCAACAAGTGCAATCATAACATGGGCTCATCTTCGGGCTCATATGCACATAAGCGGAAGATCTGGATTCCCAACAACATGTACCATGCACCTGCTCCTGCTCGTAGGCCGTCCTATGCTACACCTCGTCTGCCTCCTCCACCACCTAGGCAGCCGAGGCTTCCAGCTCCACCGCTTCGAGTTCCTCCTTACCGTCATGAGGACAGGCTATGCTTGAAGTGTGCCGTCCAGGTCACCGTGCTAGAGACTACAGGCAGAATCCGAATCAACTCGCACTTCCTTCAACTGGCAGGGGCAACAACCAGAACCGCAACAACAATGCTAAGCCTCTTATGTTCGTGGTCATGCCAACAACATTGATATGGGTCAAGCACAAGACCAACATGCTACTGTGATGGGTACACTTCTCGTTAACTCAGTACCTGCTTCTGTATTGTTTGATACCGGAGCATCGCATTCCTTCATGTCAGAAAATTTTGCATTCATGCATGGCATTAAGTACGAAGAGATGAACATGCCAATAGTGGTAAACACCCCCGCGGGCCAATGCCGACCCTCCATGGTGTGCCCCAATGTCCCCGTTGAAATTGAAGGATTGGAATTCCTTGCCGCTCCCATGTTCTTGAGTTCTTCCAACATCGATCTCATACTGGGAATGGACTGGCTAAAAGCTCATACGACTTCAATCATTTGTGCAACCAAGACTGTCCACCTACTACACCCTCCAGATGAATTAATAAGCTACCACGCTCATCTCGTCCGAGATGCTGAGGCATGGCTATATGCCTTGAATGCATTAAATGCGTCGCCTCTTGAAGGGATCGAAAACATTCCAGTTGTCCGGGAATTCCAAGATGTCTTTCCAGAAGAACTTCCGGGGATTCCCCCCTGCCCGAGCTGTCGAGTTTGTCATTGACTTGGCACCCGGTACCACTCCTATCGCCAAGCGTCCTTATAAAATGCCACCACATGAACTTCTTGAACTTAAGCAAGAAATTTACAACTCGCTTCGTCTGGGTTTCATTCGTCCGAGTTCCTCTGCTTCGGGAGCACCTTCTCTCTTTGTTAATAAGAAGGATGAGACAAATCATTTGGTTCAAGACTATCGTCCTATCAATCAGGCCACTATCCAAAACAAATATCCTCTTCCTCGGATAAATGATCTGCATGATCAACTTGTTGGTTCCTCAGTCTTCTCTAAGCTCGACTTGAGGTTGGGATACCACCAGATCCGTGTTCACAAAGAGGATATACCAAAGACCACCTTTGTTTCTCGTTATGGATCATACAAGTACACCGTCATGTCCTTCGGCTTAACCAATGCCCCGACAACCTTCTCTCAATTGATGAATTATATATTCATGGACTACCTCGACAAGTTCGTCGTGGTATATCTGGATGATATTCTGGTACTTTTGAAGAATAAAGAAGAACATGCTGAACATCTTCGTCTTGTATTGGATAAGCTTCGGGAGCATAAACTCTATGTGAATTATGGCTGGACGAAGTGACATACTTTGGTCATGTGATTTGCAAGGATGGTATTGCAGTCAACCCGAACGAATTCAAGCTATTCTTGACTGGACTCCCCCGAAGAATGTCAAGCAAGTCAGAAGTTTTCTCGGACTCGCCAGCTATTGCCGTCGATTCATCAAGAACTTCTCCAAGATTGTGAAGCCCTTAACCAATCTACTTCAGGAAGGTGTTAAATATGAATGGACTGTTAAATGTCAGGGAAGTTTCCAAGCACTCAAGGACAAACTGACTTCTACTCCGGTACTTGCTCCCCCGGATACAAGAAGGGATTTCGTCATATATTGTGACACTTCTCGTCAAGGAATAGGTTGTATCCTTATGCAGGATCGCAAAGTGATTGCTTATGCCTTACATCAGTTGCGTGCTCATGAAGAGAACTATCCAGTTCATGATCTCGAACTTGCGGCAGTTGTGCATTCGCTGAAAGAATGGCGACCATACCTTATTGGTAATCGCTGTAAGATCTACACCGACCATCAAAGTCTGAAGTACCTATTCACTCAGCCGGATCTGAATCTACGTCAACAGAGATGGATGGAGCGTATAGCAGATTTTGACTGTGGTATATCATATACCTCCCGGCAAGGCTAACGTAATGGCTGATGCCTTGAGTCGCAAGTCATACTGCAACCACCTCCAGGTTCATAAGGATCACGATCATCTGCAAGAGGAATTCTGTAAGCTGAACCTCCATATTGTTCCTCAGGTTTACCTTGTTCCTCCTCCCGAAGAGTATCAGAAGATGAACCTCCGTGTTGTTAATCAGGGTTCCCTCAGTAACCTGGTTGTTGAACCAGATCTCGTATTCCGCATCAAAGGTATGCAATGCTTTGATGATGATGTCGACATGATTAAAAGCTATCTTGCGAAGGGAAAACCCTCTTGTTTCACTGTTGCTGATGATGGCGCCTTGTACTTCAAGGGTCTCTTATTTGTACCAAAAAAAGGGAAAATCACCGAATGTCCGGAGCGGTGATGAAAGAAGCTCACGACACACCATTATCTATTCACCCGGGTAGTACCAAGATGTACCAAGACATCCGTCAAAGATTTTGGCGGCCCAACATGAAGCAAGACATTGCATCCTATGTGGCAGAATGTGATATTTGCAGGCGTATCAAAGCAGAACATCAAAAGCCTACTGGAACTTTGCAACCTATCTCTATTCCTGAGTGGAAATGGGACCATGTTGAAATGGACTTTGTCACTGGTTTTCCCAAATCTTAGAAAGGTAATGATGCTATTCTTGTCGTCATTGACCGGCTTTCCAAAGTTGCACATTTTCTGGCCGTCAAAGAAACAATTAATGATAGTCAACTGGCAGATATTTATATGTCAAGAATTGTTTCACTTCATGGTATTCCGTTGGTAATCAGCTCGGACCGTGGCAGCTTGTTCACTTCAAAATTCTGGGAAAGTTTTCAGAAAGCTATGGCGACTCATCTGTCCTTCAGTACCGCATTTCATCCTCAATCCTAGGGACAAGTTGAACGATTTAACCAAATTCTCAAGGACATGCTTCGAGCTTGTGTCATTTCTTTCGGTAAGAAATGTGATGAATCTCTCCCGTATGCCGAGTTCTCCTACAACAATAGCTATCAAGCTAGTCTGAAGATGGCTCCTTTCAAAGTATTGTATGGACGAAGGTGTCGAACTCCTCTGAATTGGTCAGCAACTAGGGAATGATCGCTCTTCGGTCCGGATATTATCCAACATGCCGAAGATCAAGTCCACATTATTCATGAGAATTTGAAGGCTGCTCAGTATCGTCAGAAGAGTCAGTATGACCGCCATCATCAAGATATTGTCTATCAACCTGGCAAAAAGGCTTATCTTCGTGTCACACCAATGAGAGGCGCACACCGTTTTGGGATCAAGGGCAAGTTAGCTCCTTGCTATATTCGTCCTTTCACCGTTCTGGGAAGGCGTGGAAAAGTAGCTTATCAATTGGAAGTGTCAGCGAACCTTTCTCAGGTTCACGATGGCTTTCATGTGTCTCAGCTCCGCCGCTGCTTCAAGGATCCTATTCGAGCAGTGGATCATGATATGCTTGAGCTGCAACAAGACCTCTCTTATAAAGAACATCCAGTCCTCATTCTCGACCAGGCTGAATGTCAGACTCGTTGCAAATTCACCAAATCATTCTGAAGATGAAGCCACTTGGGAACGCGAGGATCATCTTCGTGATGAATACCCCGAGCTCTTTCCTTCTACCTTCTGATTCTCGGGATGAGAATTCTTGTTAGCAGGGGAGAGTTGTGACATCCTCAGCTTTTGCTAAAATAATGTATGTAATTAAGCTACAGTGATCCCATGCTAATGTTGCCACGTCACCATGATTACTGTTGTTATACCCTCATTCATTCAAACCCCGTTCAATTCCGTCGCAAATTTAATTCGTCTGAAAAATGGATTTTAAAGGTTCTGCGAAACTCAAAATAAAAATGTTGGATGGGTTGCAAATATTCCCTAAGATTTATAGAATTGAAACCGACATTTTTGGAATTATTTTAGCGCCCCAAATTATTTTAAAACGGACGATGTTTAATTATGAAAAAAAGAAAAGAAAAAAACCATGCTGGACTGGCCCCAACTGGGCTAACCGACCCACGTAAGCCCCCAACCAGCCCACTCTAACCGGGGGGGGGGGGTATAAACCCCCCCAAGAACCCTAAAACACCCACAACCCCCACTTCCCACCTGCGCCGCCACACACCAGAACCCATCCCCACGAAGCCCTCGCTCGTTTCTCCCTTCCCACTCGGTTCAGGAGGGTCTGGGGAGGCCGACCTCTTCTCCGACCGAGGCCCTCGCCGGCCGCCAAGCGGCGACCCTTCTCCGGCTGACCCCGCCGCCGACTGCCTCCCTCGTGCACCACCACCCCCCCACCGGCCGGCCTCTCCCCCACCTTTCGCACCCCGGCCACTGGTCGTCCCAAACGTTTCTATAATTTCTGCTTGTTCCATGATCTTTTGGGTGACAATGTCATATGTTTTGCTACACTTTTATATCATTTTACACATATTTGGACTAACCTACTAACTCAGTGCACCGAGTGCCAGTTTCTGTTTGTTGATGTCTATTTTGCAGGGGCTTTTACCCAACTTTCCTAAGCCCAAAAAAATCTAGAAAAATATAAAAAAAATCAGCGAAACAGAAGCTTTGGGATCACCGAAGGAGGGCCACACGGGGGCGAGGGGCCTTCCAGGCGGCCTGCTCGCACAACCAGGCCCTAGGCCACGCCAGGAGGTCGCCTGGGTGGGTCCCACCTCCTCCAGTGCCCTCCTTTGGCCTATATTTAGTGTTCTGTGAGGAAACCCTCGCAGACTTTCAGGAATCGCGAATTTCTCCATCGTTCCGCCGCCGCAGCGCTTCTAAGATCGGGAGCGTCAGGAGACCTCTTCCCGGCACCCTGCCAGAGGGAGGATTGACCTCCGGGAGCTTCTCCACCACCATGGACGCTTCCCGGACGTGTCGTGAGTAGTCCTCCTTGGACCGTGAGTCGATGACCAGTAGCTATGTGATGTCTTCTCTCCAATCTTGTGCTTCAATAGTTAGTCCTTGTGAGTTTCCCTACATGATCAAGGCATCTATGTTATGTAATTCTCTTGCTTTTGCTATGCTCGGTTTTTTGGGATTCGATGGATTATGAGATTATGTTCAGATTGTTATGAGCTATATATTTGATTATCCTTTTATATTATGTTCCTTAGTGATTCTTGCATGTTCTCTGTTGCTTTTTATTGCTTTGGCCAAGTAGTAGATCATAACTCCAAGAGGGAGCGTTATGCATGATTGTGGGTTCGGGCCCCTCGATGTCTAGCTTGAGTGACAGAAACATGAGACTAGGGGATGTGATTGTTGCCACCAGGGAGAAAACAACGGTGCTTGTGACCATGGTGCAAGGATTGTTTACCTTACGCATAGTTCATTAATGCAGTTGTCCGTTGCTTTGAGTTTACACTTTGGGTGGGGCTCGCAACTTAATACCGGAGAGATGTTCTGGATAGGTATCTCAAGGTGGATGATTAGTAAGTAGATGCTGATGAATAAACGGTCTACTTGTCTTGGTGTACTGCCCATTACTATTGAACCTCTAACTATCAAGGAGCATAATTAGCATTGTGGTGTGATCATAATTCTGTCAATTGCCCAACTGTGATTTGTTTACCCTAGCATAGTTGTTTATCATCTTTTGGGAGAGAGACATCACTAGTGAACATCATATGACTCCGGTCCATATCACCGTCATTGTTTACAGCTCCATCATTTACCGCTTTCATTTACTTTTCTGTTGCAATCACTATTACCTTCCCTCTTGTGTTTTGATCCTTTGCAAACTACAAGGCCGGAGAGATTGACAACCTCTATGTACTCGTTGGGAGCAAAGTTATTTGTTGTGTGTGTGCAGGTCCACGTCTTCTGCTAGCGCTAGGGTGGAAGACACCTACTTGTTGATCCTAGGAGTCCTCCTGGTTCGATAAACTTTACAGTCTCCGTGTAAGGGAAATTTGCTGCTGACTACATCTCCACCTTCCACTTGGGGTATCCAACAAGAGGCAAGAAGTATATACATCATCTCGTCATCAACCACCACCAGCGCACCACCGGCCACCTCCTCTCCAACAACACCACTGGCCGACCACCACCGCTGCCTCCACCTCGTCGGCCTCATCCACCGCCTCCTCCGTTGCCGGTTGCCTCCTCCACCTCATCGACCACCTCTACACCAGGCCGCGTCTTCCTCTACAACGGTGGTGAGCCACCGCGGCTCCGGCCATCCTCTTCCCCCCATAGCTCCGGCCGCCCCCGCACGCGAGCTCGCCGTCGGCATGTTGTATGCACCTACATGCTAAGTGAATGCCCATGTTTTTGGCAAAATGAATACGCAGGTTCAAAACCGGATCTATGCATGTATGCTTGTGTATATGCAGATATGCATGTGTATATATGTATATGAATGTATGTATGCATGTGTAGATGTATGCAATGCATGAATGTGTATATGAGTGTATGTTGTGCATATGTAAATAATGTGTGTAAGAATATATCTATGTATGTGTGAATAAAATGGTGTGCGCACATGTGTGTGCGTGTAGCATAGTATATGTAGGTCTCGCTGTCCAAATGATAGTTGGGCCCCACAACTCCCTCCAAATGACACGTGGGGCCCCTCCTAAAAACATGCAAAAATAAAAGTAAAAACAATTTTATAAATATTTAATATTAATTAATTAATTAGATTAATTATTTAGTTAAGCACTAAATACTATTTTTGATATTAGGATTTAATATAATAAAAATAATATATAAAGAAGTATTTAGTTAATTCTAATTTGTAAGATTAGGTAAATTAATTAATTAAAATTGTTAGCTAAATGTGTTACTAAGATAAATAAAATATCCTAGGATGTGTATGACAGCTCGGTCCCATCTCACAAATAGTTATTTAACCCTAAAAATAAATGTGCCTATGACACATGGGGCCTAGTGGTGAGTTTAACCAGTCAACATACCTGTTGACTGCTCACATCAGGCTGATGTCATAAATCTAATTATTGAATTTAATTAAGCTGTTTTAAATTCTGGATATTGAATAAAACTTTAAGAATTAATATAAAATAAACCGTAAGTCAAATGAAAATATTTTGAACATGAAAGTTTATTTGCAAAACGAGACGAACCCGGATACACTATCCGTTCGTTTGCCACACGTCCCTAGCATATTAAACATGGAACTTTTCCATCGTTTTTGTCTGACCGGTAGTAGCGAGAGACCCAGGAAATAACATCCGATATTTTCCCGATCCGTCTAGGACGGATAGCACTACGTTAGCTCATGTCTAGACCTGCATATTGCCATGTCATGCTTAGTGTTTGCATCGGTGTTATATTTATTGTTTCTTCCCCCTCTTCTTACCGGTAGACCCCCAGACTGACGCTGCTGCCGGCTACGACTACCCTCCTTACGACCAGCCCTTTGCCGCAGAGCAACAAGGCAAGCAAACCCCCTTGATCATTCCAATATCGCCCATTTCTTTCTCCCTCATGCTTGCATTAGAATTTTGCTACTGTTGTAGTTAGCTCCTATATCTGATGCATAGCCTAATTTTGTTGAACTTCTACTTTCAGTACCGCACTTTAGACTGTTTAGTATAGGTGGAGCAGTCATCCCCTCTGACCCCTTAGTCCAGTTGCCCCGCTTTATTGTCGAGTCTCGATCCCTGATCGATGAGCCACGATCCGACACAACACATACACCCCCTTAGTTGTACGATGCTGCAGAGCTACTATCGGGTACCGAGGGTGACACCTCGCGAAGTACTGATGACGAGATGATGTATATACTTCTCGCACCTCATTGGTTACCCCAAGTGGAAGGTTGAGATGTAGTCAGCAGCAAGTTTTCCCTGACACTGAGACTGTAAGGTTATCGAATGAGTATGACTACTAGGATCAACAAGTAGGTGTCTCCTCTCCTGGTCAGCAGAAGACGTGGACCTGCACACACAACAAATAACTTTTCTCCCAACGAGTACAGAGAGGTTGTCAATCTCTCCGGCCTTCTAGTTTGCAAAGGATGAAAACACAAGCGGGAATAGTAGTAGTGATTGCAATGGAAAAGTAAATGAAAACGATAAATGATGGAGGTGTAAATAATGATGGTGATATGGACCGGAGTCACATGATGTTCACTACTGATGTCTCTCTTCCAAAAGATGATATGCAACTATGATTGGGTAAACAAATTACAGTTGGGCAATTGACAGAATTATGAACGCACCGCAATGCTAATTATGCTACTTGATAGTTAGAGGTTCAATAGTAATGGGTAGTACGCCAAGACAAGTAGACCGTTTATTCATCAGCATCTACTTACTAATCATCCACCTTGAGATATCTATCCAGAACATCTCGCCGATATTAAGTTGTGAGCCCCACCCAAAGTGTAAACACAAAGCAATAGACAACTGCATTAACAAACTATGCGTAAGGTAAACAATCGTTGCAACCCTAGTCACAAGCACCGTTGTTTTCTCCCTGGTGGCAACAACACATCCCCTAGTCCCATGTTTCTGTCACTCAAGCTAGACATCGAGGGACATGAACCCACAATCATGCATAACGCTCCCTCTTGGAGTTACAATCTACTACTCGGCCAAAGCAAGAAATAGCAACGGAGAACATGCATGAATCACTAAGGAACATAATATAAAAGGATAATGAAATATTTAACTCATAACAATCTGAACATAATCTCATAATCCATCGGATCCCAACAAACCGAGCATAGCAATTGAAAGAGAATTACATAGGTGCCTTGGTCATGTAGGGCAGCTCACAAGGGCTAATCATGGAAGCACAAGATTGGAGAGAATACATCACATAGCTACTGGTCATGAACCCATGGTCCAAGGAGGACTACTCACGACACATCCGGGAAGCGTCTATGGCGGTGGAAAAGCTCCCGGAGGTCAATCCTCCCTCCGGCAGGGTGCGGGGAAGATGTCTCCTGACGCTCCCCATCTCGGAAGCGCTGTGGCGGCAAAACGATGGAGAAATTCCCAATTCTGGATGTGATGGAAAGGTTTTCTCTTGGAGGACTAAATATAGGCTGAAGGAGGGCACCAGAGGAGGTGGGAACCACCCAGGCAGCCTCTTGGCGCGGCCTAGGGCCAGGCCGCGCCCACAGGTCGCCTGGGAGGCCCCTGGCCCCCCCTCTAGCCCATCTTCAGTGATATGGAAGCTTCCGTTACGCTGATATTTTTTATATTTTTCTTGGAATTTTTTGGGCTTCGGAAAATTGGTTGAAAGCCCGTGCAAAATAGACATCAGCAGGCAGAAAACTGGCACTGGGTGCACTCAGTTAGTAGGTTAGTTTAAATATGTGTAAAATGATATAAAAGTGTAGCAAAACATATAACAATGTCACCCAAAAGATCATGGAATAAGCAGAAATTATAGATACGTTTGGGACGTATCAAGTACTCATGATGATATCTGTGTAGTGCAGCTAGTCGGTCATGGTTATCGAGGGTGATTCCTCCTTCACCACTCCCAACGATGACTCTGTCGTGCAACCCCTCAAGTGTGAGACCCTCGGGGGTGGTTCCTCTAAGTCCACCTTGATGGTTACATTGTTCGTAGTCCAACGAGGCTGATACCTCGGATCCCCCCTGATGTTACAACCACACAGTTACTTGACCATGTTACTGGGATATTTGATGAATAATGTTTGGCGGTGGATTCCCACGTGTTTCTGTCATTTAATTAATTAAAATGTTAGTGGATTTGGGTATTTGATCTGGGTTGGTCGGAAGGCCTTATTACGCACTAACCGTCTACGTGGGAAGAATTATGGGTACTCGACGTCGTGGTATCAGCCGAACCTCTTCAGACGTCAGCAATGGAGCGGCACGCGCCTGAGTGGTCCAGATATGCATCGCGCTTGTAATAAGGGGTGCGAGGCCTGACATCGACCGCCCTCGCATCGTGCAGGAGTGCAAAGGGTGATGGGCCCATGACCCCTACGTGCTTAGGATTTAGACCAGCGGGCTGGCCTCTCTGTTGAGTATAGGTGGGGCTGCGACGTGCCGATATTCCGAGGCCGGGCATGACCCAGAAAAGTGTGTCCGGCCAGAGTTTTATCGAGCATGACGGGGAATATGTTGTGCACCCCTATAGGGAAGAACTTATCTATTCGAATAGCCGTGTCCACGGTTACAGGATGACTTGGAGTTGTGCCCTGATCTTATACAACCACAACTGTTACTTAACTGGAATGTTTGCTCCGAAATTGCTTCCTTGCAGGGAGTCGAGGAAGAATCTCTGGGCGTGACCTCATATTAATATTGCTGCAACAATATGACAATTTTTGTGTTACCTGTTCTGCTCTCGTTTATTGCTGCAAGACCCCTGAAGATGCTAGTCTTTGATAGGACTAGGCCTTCTCTCTCTATTCTCGCATTGCTGCAGTCAGTCCACATTTAAACCCCTACCTTTGATACTGATGCATACTTAGCATAGTTCTGATGTCAGTCTTGCGAGTACTTTAGATGAGTACTCACCGTTGCTTTGCTCCCCCTTTTCCCCGTGATCCATTGCTGCGACCAGATGATGGAGCCCAGGAGATGGAGTATCCCGCTGACGATGACTGCTACCCCGACGGTGCCTACTACTACGTGGAGGCCGCTGAAGACCAGGAGTAGTTAGGAGGCCTCGCCTCGTTCGATCATTGTATCTTTTGTGCTAGCCTTCTCTAAGGCACCCCATGTTTAATGTCTGTACTCAGATATTTGTTGCTTCCGCTGACTCGTGTGTTTATCGAGCTTCTGTATTCTAGCCCTCAAGGCCCTTGGCTTGTAATATGAATCTTGTATGTTTTTTGTGTGTGTCTAGAGTTGTGTTGTGATATGTTCCCGTGAGTCCTTGAGCTTGGTCGTACGCATTTGCGTGTATGATTAGCATACGATCAAATCGAGGGCATCACACCAAACCCCCTAGGTACGTCCATGCCTACATGATGATCTACCACGACATCGCCTCGTCCTCAACCAACTCTCCGCTGCCGCAACCATCATGGGAACAGACTGATCTTCTCGCTGCCATGCACAACATGTCCATCCAGCAGCACTCCAGCGGCAACGGCGAGTGGTATCTCGACACCGACGCCTCCACTCACGTGACTGGGAACCCAAGTAACCTCCACTTGCTTTGTTCTCCATCAAAGCTTTATTCTGCATCATTGTTGGTGGTGGGTCCCATCTTCCCATATCTGCCACCGGGTTAGCAACACTCACCCCACCTCTTCTACGTCAACAACATTCTCTATTCTCCCCATGTCGTTACAAATCTCATCTCAGTTCATCGTTTTTGCACTCATAATTGTATGACAATTGAGTTTTACCCTTTGGTTTTATTGTGAAGGATCTAGCCACCTGAACCCTTCTCATGAGCTCCGGTAGCTATGGCAAGCTCTACTCGTTCTCCAACACCACCACCACCCACCCGATAACACTCTCCGTAGACATCGAAAACATGTGGTATCGGCGCCTCGGCCATCCCACTGTCCCGTATCTTTCACGCTTAGCATTTTTTTACCTGCTTGTAATAAGAGCATCTCCAACAGCCGCCCAACGCGCGACGTGCTAAAAATGCATTTGCAGCGCGCCGATCACCTGTTTTGGTGCGGCGGGGAGCGCTGGCTCCAGCGGCCGCTGTAAATTTTAGCACACACGCATAGCTCCAGCAGGTGTGCTAAAATGCAGCGCACGCGCTCTCGCACAAACAACATATGCGCTCCAAACACAAGCAAAAATATCAAACACAAACAAAATAAATCAACAAAAACAGTTCAATTTCGTTATTACAATTCAAACAAATAGTTTATCTTTCAATACAACAAATAGTTCAACAATACAACATCAAACGCACAAATCATGATGCTCTTTGTCGGACATTCCATGCCCACTACTCCTCAGTGAGATTCTTCTGAAGATCATCATGCATTTCGGCACGTCCAATGGCATGGTACGAGGTGAAAGTGCGTTATATCGACTAGAGGAGGGGAGGTGGTGAATAGGCAATTTTTAGAACTTCATCGCTGAGAAAATTCCTTTTGAGGAAATTCCTCACTGATGAATAACTTGGAGCGGAAACAACAAAGGATCAAAAGTGCAAAGACTACAACAACAGTTTTCTCAATGAGGATTACGAAAAACAGTTTGCACAATACGCAGGCACAGAGTAAGCAGGTGAGGATTAATGGGTGTGAAGAATTTGGGTTGAGGAAGTTCAGAGAAAATCTTCAGCAAATTGTTCAAACAGAGACAATGAAAGTCTTCAACATACAATATTGAGGAATTGAAAGAGTTGAAGAAATAGAACCCGTATCATAGTGAAGACAGTTGTTGATGACCGAGTTCCAACTGCTGTGACAGTCGTACGTCTGGTTTGGAGCGGCTTGGTATTGAAACCAAAGGACACACAGTCCGAGGACACACAATCCCTACCGTATTATCCTTGATCTAAGGACACACAGTCCTCGCCCAACACTCGTGGTAAGTCTTCAGGGCAGACTTCCAAACCCTCACAAACTTGGTTACCCGGTGATCCACAATTGACCGCTGGATTGATCTAGACCATGACGCCTAACCGTTTGGAGGATGCATAGTCCTCAAAGGTAAAAGGCTTCAGTTCCACACAGGAACAAATTCTTCAGTGATGCTCAATCACTTGGTTTTTGGTTTTTGGTTTGGTGTTTGGGGCATTTCCTCACTGATGATTTACTATCAAAGACTCTGAGGAATTCGGGTTGCTCTAAATGACATGTGTTAGTTTCTCCCGGAGCAGCCAACCAACTAATGGTTGTGGGGGGCGGCTATTTATAGTGTGGGAGCATCCCGACATGATTTGACATAAGTGCCCTCAAATATTATGACCGTTGGTGTGGATAAGATCGGTGAGGTGGCACGAATCGCGGCAACGGTCGGGACCCTCAATTGTGAGAGTCCTCATGTCTCTCATATTCCTCACTTGAGGCTTTAGAAGGATTAGGCTTGGGTTGAGCATCATGAGGAAATTCATTCCGTAGTATTACCTCGACCCCCTTTAACAGTACGGTGTTCCTATGACTCAAGAGTGAAGAAAATGAAACAGAAAGAATAAATCTTCACTCTTCAAAGTCTTCGGATTGTTTTAGTCAGGACACACCGAATTCCTCATCTTCAATATCTTCATGAGGAATATCAATTTCATCGCAATTTCTTCGCAATCAAAGTCTTCAGCATAAGACCAATTTCTTCAGCCGAAGATATACATTTTTACGGGTCGATATTCATCGTATAACTCAAACTCCTCAGCGACTTACAGATCCTGTGTACACTTATAAACACATTAGATACTTAACCTATAAGTCTTCAAACCACCAAAATCACTAAGGGCACTAGATGCACTTACAATCTCCCCCTTTTTGGTGGTTGATGACAATCAGGTTAAGTTTTCAAAGGGGATAAAAATATGAAGTGTAAATACTCAGTTTGAGGAGTTTGAAATCAAGATATTGAGAGACTCCCCCTGAAGATGTGCATATTTTGAGGAAATTGCTTTTCACATCAGATGCACATTGATGATTTATATCATGGAGATCTCCCCCTGTATCTTGTAAATCATGCATATATTTGACATATAAAATGAGGAATTTGAGAATGCATGATGAGAAATGGTATCTGACGAATTTCAGCATGCGTGCATTAATATTTTGAGGAAAAAGCATGCGAAGAAAAACGTTCAAAAGCATCAGAGTACCATCGGGCTTAAGTTACAACTCATTACATAAAACACTTCAGAAGAACCAAGAGTTTGTAAGTTAATAAAGTTCATAAGCCCCAAAATATATCCTGTGTGAAGACTAACTCAGATTTCTCCCCCTTTGTCATCAAGTAACGAAAAGGGACAAAACTAAGGACTAACGCCCCATGAAGACTTTTCACTTCTTGGCTGATGAAGAGGCGTGAGGATTCTTGGCAACAGGCTTCTTCCTTGGGCCAGTAGGAGTGTCTTCTGGTTCTTCATCAGATTCTGCAGTGCGGAATGAAGAAAAAGAACCATCCTCAAGGTCAAGAACTGGAATTGTCTTGAATTTCTTTTTGGGAGGCCACGACCAGTCAATGTCCTGAGTAAACTCCAATTCATCAAGTTCTTCTTGAGCCTTCAGATGAGCCAAGGTGGCCCATGTACGATCAAACACCTCATGAAGATAATAGTGATTTTGCTTCACTGCATTTCGAGTCCCGTTGAGGGTTTTCACAATGGCACTGAATTGATGTTTTACCCATTTGTGATTGTGATCGATCTTCTGATGAAGACCGAGGAGTAGCTCTCTGTTATTCATCACTCTTGGGGCAACAGGGCTTGGTGGATCTTGGGTAGCAGTGTCATCATATGAGGAATACGACTCTGCTTCACGAAACTGGCCATCAAGGGGCCTTTTTCCTTCATCAATGACAAATTTTCCTTTGCCTTCAACTGGCTCAAATGTCTTCTTGATGACTCTGAAAGGCGGCAGATACCCAATGTGGTTAGGAAAATCAGCAAGGTAGTTGATGCCTGACCTGCTTCTGATGAATCTCATGATCCAAGGAGCATAAATCTTCCTGTCGAAGGGCAACAGAGCATTATCAGCCAGAGTCCTCAGGAAGAAGTCGTGAAGGTTTATTGGTATGCAATGGATGATGTTGAAGAGGATATTCTTCATGATGCCTACGCCATGTTCTTCATCATCATTTCATCATCATGGCCTGTAGACGGTTCGTGGTTCATACTTCAAGTCTTGAACCAGAAAGGTAGTTCTTGGAGGTTGATCCTTGGCCAAAGGCTTCATGAGGACTTCCATTAGTCTGTTGGGCAACTCCAGTTCATCATACATCAGCACGACATTTTCTTAGGGAATTGAGACAAGAAGCGCACGAAGCAATTCAGTGGCTCGTGCTTTGTAATGCGTGTGCTAAGTCATCCAGTCCAACACCCAAGTGTTGACATCCTACGGGTCTCCAGAGATATGCAAAGTAGTGTAAAACTGAAGAATTATGTCGCTGTTCCAGTTACCTATGTCAGTGCAGAGAAGCAACAGTCTAGCTTCATGAAGTACATTGAGGACTGGAATGAAGCAAGAAATTTCTTCCATGTCAACATGAGGAATATGCTTGTGCTGAAATATTTTGTTCCTCCCACACAGCACAGAGGCATAATAGTTGACTGAGTCCTCATCCAGAATTTCCTGTGCCTGATGCGAAGCTTATCATATGGATTTGCACCAGTGAAGTACATCCGTTCTTCATAGAAAGCTTCCTTTTGAAACTTTGGCCTCCTTGACAAAGGCTGATTTTGCTGCGGTTGAAGATTATGCTGCTGTTCTTGAACAGGAGCTATGATCATTGCTGTTTCTGTGTTGACCACAACAATAGCAGTTTTGGTGTTAGGTGCAGGAGCATTTTCTTCATTTTGACCTTTTTCCTCAGGTTGAGGATTTTCCTCAGCTTGAGGAATTTTCTTGGTAGAGGAGGCAAAATCTTCAGCTGATGCAGCTGATCCTTGGGCAGATTCATCACAGACGGTCTTCCCATCAGATCCTGTGAGGATTTCTGTTACAGCAGGAGTAGGAGGGACTTGGGTACTATCTTCCCAGAAGTCATCACGGAAAACTGGAGTGGTGCAATCAATAACATCAGATGTCTTTTGAGGAAAGGAGGACTGAGGAATATCATCGATTTGTATTTCCTCATCCATGATTTCTTCAGATTCATCATCTTTCATTTCCTCATCTTCTTCAGGAATGGCATAGTCAATTCCGAAGGGAACAAGTGCATAGGATGGAGCTACATTCAGAGGCGTAGCATCCACTGGGGCAGTTGAAGACTCTACCTGAGTGACCTTTGGGCGCTTGGCCTCTGATGATTCTGAGGTCATTGAAGCTTTTCTTTTCTTTGCTTCTCTCTCAGCAACCTTGGTCTTCTTTATGTCTAATGCAGACGGAACCATCTTCTTCACCTTTGAGGGTTGAGGTGAAGGAATTCTTTCTTCACGAGCTGGCGCAGTCTTAGTCCTGGCAGTTTCCTGAGCTGAAGCATTTTCTTCAGCTGGAGCAGTTTCATCAGCTCGAGCAGATTCATCAGCTGGAGTATCTTGATGCATTTCCTCAACAACATGTTCATCATCTTCATCTTCTTCGGTCAGCTGAACCGAATAGCTGGACTCAGGTAGCTTTTGTTTCACAGGAGGAGCAGCCTTCTTGTTGTATTAATCAACTGCATCAGTTGCAAACTTGAAGAAATTTACCTTGAGACTTTGACAATCAGATAGATTCATGTACTTGTCAGTCAAAGTCTTCAATTCAGCCTGGGTGGACACAAGAGCTTCAGGTGTTAGATTGAGGAGATTCTGCCTGAGGAATTTCTCCTTCTTCAATTTTGCAGCCTTTGCTTGCTTGGCTTGCTGCTCTTTCCATTTTTCCTCATTGATGAATGTGGAAACCATGTGGCTGAGACCAGGGGGAAGATTCAAATCATCAATGGGAGTGTTTGGGTCTTCATACCAGACATTGCTGAAATCCAACATAACCTTGGGGTCCATGGCAAGAGGAATAGAGCTGCCTAAGGCTTGTGCAACTCGCTCCTGCTTGTTTCTGATGATTTCTTGAAGAATTTCATCATCGAATTCCTCACACCCTTCTGATGCAGAGGGGATGTTGATGACTTTGCTTGGGATGGACCTGATGCCTCTTCCAGCAGTCATTTTAGTATTCAAAAGTGTTGGTGAAGACTTTGTCGCTGAGCTCGTGGCAGATGGCACATATGAGCTAAAATGAGCAGGCTGATGCTTGATAATCTGCTTTTGTTCAGGCTTTGAGGCATGTGTTGCTGTTGAAGGTTTTGGCGCTGGGTGCAGCCTTCTGAGGCAATTGTTCTTTAGGCATTGAGGCCTTTGGTTTCTTTGGCACAGTCTTCATTTGAGGAATAGTTGTACCAGAAGCTTCAGCAGCAGAAGAGGTGGCTGCAGTGGAAACAACAGATTCCTCATTGAATTTCTTCACTTCAGCTTCTGCTTTCCTCTGAAGTTTAGACAAGTGTTTGTCTTTCTCCTCAGGGTAATCCTCAACTGTTTTGACGCTTGAGAGATGTGCAACCTGTTGATTACCAAGAGGAGGCCTCTTGCAAGGTGGCTTGAGGGCGAATTTCTTCGCATACTTTGGAGTGACATAGCGATATTCCTTCAACTCCTTAGTCCACCTGCGTTCTATTTTCTGAAGCCTTTTTTTCTGCTTCGGCATGGGTTCTTTTCCATGTATTTCCTCATCTGGCGTACAATAATCAACGTATATGTCATCAGGAATATCAACTGAAGTGTTCTGTTCAAGTTTCTTTCCAACTTTTTGCTTTCTGTCATCTTCCATTTTCTTCAACTGATGCTTTTGCTGAGGAATTTGCACTCTTGAAGATTCTGATGACCCTGGCAAAGTTTCTTCGAGGAACGCTGCAATTGAAATTTTAGAAGCTGAGGAATTTGACTACTCAGTTGAGGAATTTGACTAAGCATTCTGATCTTGGGTTCCAGAGTTGTGCAGATTTGAGAATTTACACAATTGAGGAATCACATGAAGAATTTTAGTGGCTTAGTGAAATTCATCAATAGTTTGAGGAATTGAGTGTGCGAAGCTGACACACACTAAGGAAAAACAGATTTTTTGAATCTAAGGTGAAATAGTAGATCAACAGGGGCAGTAAAATAAGATTTTAGTTACCCTAAGCGATGAACACGAAGAACAGAAGCAGTAACAGTGAGAAGCTCTTCGGTTTAGGTCTGCTACGCCCTAACTTGGCGGCAGAAGACAACTACGGCAGCGGCAGATGAAGATATCCCGCTTCCGGCGTGAGTTCGGCGACGACGAGGTCGAGGCAGTGAATCTGTTCCTCACCGGCGACGAGATTGCTAGCGGTGGCGCTAGGTTTGAGCTCGAGCGGAGAGATGAAGAGAGGTCGAAGGGTTTTAACTGAGGGGGTAAGAACCTATTTATAGATCAGGTGGAAAACTGTTTGAGCGAATCTTCAGGACTAAACTTCCCTTGCCTGTTCATCTCCGCACGACACGTGTACCCCACGATAGAAGCAGTGGAGATCGTGCTTATCCTAGCGTGGGAAGTGGGTTCAGTTACTGTGTAACGTCATAAAATTCATTTTTGAAGATTTGAGGTTTTCGTTGCAAAATCCTCAGCTGACAAGTACATAGTGAGTATTTTGAACAAAGTTTCAAGTAGAACGCGTATGAAGAATTGAATAGACTGGGTTGAGTATAACATAGAGGGGAGTAGGGTCCGATCACATTCACTTAGATGAAATATCAAATTGAAGAAATAGCTATAAATGAATGCCGTTGAGGACTTTGAAATCACACTCTCTCTCTATATATAGGCAAATGAAAATCATCAAGTGTTTTTAAGATTTTGAAAAACTTGAGGATTTTATGACAAAGTGTCAGGTTGATGAATTTCAACTTTGAAGAAAAACAGCTTGAAGGTTTTCAAAGTTGGGTGGTGGCGTGACCGACCATATAAGAATGATGATTTCAGGCGCCGCATACAATTGTCGTAGGGCCCTGAGAACCAGGTTCTTCATTAATTTCCTCACACTAAGAGTGATATTCTTCATTGATTGAAGAAAATCGGTTCTTCATGTGTTGCACATCTAAGTCATCCATTTTGCATAAGTGTTAGGATGTATGCATGTTTTCACAAAACATTTGAAGACTCTAAGATATTTAGCTCACACCTCAACTTGCAAAACCTTTTCTCATCCAAGGGCTTAGTGAAAATATCTGCTAGTTGATCGTCAGTCTTCACATGGTCGATGATGATATTGCCCTTGAGGACATGGCCCCGAAGAAAATGATGACGAATCTGGATGTGCTTAGTCTTTGAGTGTTGTATTGGGTTGTATGCAATCTTGATTGCACTCTCATTGTTGCAGTAGAGAGGCACATTCTTCATGTTGATGTCGTAGTCCTTGAGGGTTTGCTTCATCCATAGCAATTAAGCACAGCAGGACCCAGCAGCAATGTACTCAGCTTCGGCAGTGGAGAGAGAAACGCAGTTCTTCTTCTTTGAGGACCAGCAAACTAATGATCTTCCGAGGAAATGACAAGTGCCAGAAGTTGACTTGTGATCCACACGGTCACCAGCATAGTCAGAATCAAAATATCCCACGAGATGAAGATGTGAGCCCTTGGGGTACCATAGTCCTAGTGTTGGTGTGTTAGCTAAGTATCGAAGAATATGCTTCACAGCCTTATGGTGTGATTCCTTCGATTTTCTTGAAAACGAGCACACATGCAAACACTAAGCATTATATCTGGCCTAGATGCACACATATACAATAAAGAGTCAATCATTGAGCGATATACCTGCTGATCGAAATCTTTACCATTTTCGTCAGTGCAGAGGTGGCCGTTGGTAGGTATGGGAGTCTTGGCACCTTTGCATTCATGCATGTCGAATTTCCTCAGAACATCCTTGAGGTATTTCTCCTGTGATATGAAGATGCCATTGCATTGTTGACGAATTTGAAGACCTAAGAAGAATTTCATCTTCTACATCATAGACATTTGATATTCTGCACTCATCATGTAAGCAAATTCATCACTGTAACGTTTGTCAGTACAACCAGATATGATTTCATCGACATATATTTGGCACACAAATAGTTCATTGTTATAGGATTTTGTGAAAAGAGTTGGATTGATTGAACCAGGTTTGAAGCCTTTCTTCATGAGGAATTCCTTCAACGTATCATACTAGTAATGTTATGATGATTAGCATAAGCAACTAGAATTGGAATAGCTTCAATTCTAGCAACAGGTGCAAAAGTTTCACTGAAATCACTTCCTTCAACCAGTGTGTAGCCTTGGGCTACAAGTCGTGCCTTATTCCTCACCACTTGATCATCCTCATCTTGCTTGTTTCGGAAAATCCACTTGGTGCCGATGATATTGTGCTTGCGAGGATCTGGTCGTTTGACGAGCTCCCACACGTCATTTAGCTTGAATTGAAGAAGTTCATCTTGCATGGCTTGAATCCACTCAGGTTCCATGAAAGCCTCTTCAACTTTTGAAGGTTCTGTGATAGATACAAAGGAAGAATGCCCACAAAATTTAACTAAGCGTGAAGCTTTTGTGCGAGTGAGAGGACCTGGCACGTCGATGCCATCAAGGATTTTGTGAAGTTCTACTTCATTTGCAATCCTCGGATGAGCTGGTTGAGGATTTTGTCTGGTCCAAGGAATTTGTTCTGGAGCAATTTCCTCAGGAGCATCTTCTAGATTTTGATCAGTGCTGGGAATGATTTCTTCAGCAATTTCCCCAGTAGGAACAATGTCTTCAGTAGCTTTGAACTTGATTGCTTCCTCAGGAGATAATTTATCTGGTTCAGGAGGCAATTGCTCTCTTTGCGAGCCATTAGTTTCATCGAACCGCACATCTACAGTTTCAACAACCTTGTTGTGATAGTTGTTGAAGACTCTGTAGGTGTGCGAGTCCTTTCCGTAACCGAGCATAAAACCCTCATGTGCTTTAGGTGCAAATTTTGAGCTATGGTGAGGATCTCTAATCAAACATTTTGCACGGAAGACTTTGAAATAACTTACATTGGGTTTCTTGTCAGTGAGGAGTTCATATGAAGTTTTCTTGAGGAATTTTCGAAGATATACCCTGTTGATGATATGGCAAGCAGTGTTGATTGCTTCAGGCCAGAAACAACGAGGAGTCCGATATTCTTCGAGCATGGTTCATGCCATCTCAACCAGGGTCCTGTTCTTTCTTTCGACGACGCCATTCTGTTGAGGGGTATAAGGAGCAGACAATTCATGAGTAATACCAACTCCATCAAGATAATAATTAAGACCAGTGTTTTTGAATTATGTCCCATTATCACTCCTGATGTGTTCGATCTTGACGTCGAAGTTCGTCGAGGCCCTTGAGGAAAATCGTTTGAAGACTTCCTGCACTTCAGTTTTATACAGAATGATATGCACCCAAGTATTTCTAGAATAATCATCAACTATGACAAAGCCGTATAAAGATCCTACATTTGTTAGAGTGGCATAATGAGTAGGTCCAAATAGATCCATGTGAAGCAATTCAAACGGCCGAGTAGTAGTCATGATGGTCTTTGAGGGGTGTTTGGATCTGGTCATTTTTCCAAACTCACAAGCACCACAGAGGTGGTCCTTGAGGAATTTGACTGATTTGATGCCAATGCCATGCTTCTTCTTGGCCAGCGTTTGCAAATTCCTCATGCGTGCATGACCAAGTCTTCGATGCCATAGCGAGCCTTTTGAGTTTTTTGCTAGTAGGCATGTTGCTGGTTGAGGAGCTGTGGAAAAATCAACAATGTACAAATCTCCTCTCCTAACACCTTCGAAGACTTTGGATCTATCAGATTCCATGATGACAACACATCTATATTTTCCAAAGATAACAACCATATCAAGATCACAAAGCATTAAGAGTGACATGAGGTTAAACCCAAGGGATTCAACAAGCATCACTTTGTCCATGTGCCTGTCCTTGGAAATAGCCACTTTGCCAAGTCCCAATACCTTGCTTTTACCTTTGTCAGCATAAGTGATTTGCTTCAGTGGTGATGGAGTCAGTGGCATATTCATCAGCAAGCTTTTGTCACCAGTCATGTGGTGTGTGCAACCACTATCAAGAACCCACTCAGTACTCTTGGGTTTGTCATCCTGCAGATGAATTAGTACGAGTTACCATCTCATATGCTTCAGACTTGAAGAATATGATATCAATTTCATCAGATAGGAATTTCATCATAAACAGTAAATTTGAGGACGTGTGAAATGTTATCATTTCATCAATGTTAGCTTGCGTCCAATCAAGCATTTCCCTCAGGTCTCCAGCAAATTCTCCAGACGATGATTTTCATCTAGAGACGTGACCTGCAGAAGTGATTAATTCAATTTCTTCACCACCCACATCTGAAGGGGTGGAAAAGAGTTCATCATCCTGCGAGCACCATACGAGAAAGGGGACATTGAAGCTAATACACTTCTCTTCACAGTAAGGGGGTTAGAGTACTCAAATGAGTAGGTAGAGAAGTTCTTTGAAGATTTATGAACATAATGATTTGAGGAGTAATGATCATATTGATATCCCTTGTAATTTGCATGCATATCAGAAGCACTAACGCGAGTACGAGCATAGTTTTAACCAGTTGAGGATTTTGATCCTCTTGAAGACTTTGGTACACCCGAGGAATTTGATCCGGGGTTCTGGTTCTTCACTGGTGGTGTCATGAGGACATTCACTTGATGAGTTTCCAAGCAAATTTTGGGGACCCAGATTTTCCTCACGGGAGGTCCATTCCTGCACTTAATTCCAACATATCGAGCAAATACTTCACCAGATTGATTTTTGAATAGTTTATAGTTGGAGTCAAATGATTCATCTAAGGAATAGGATAATTCACATGCAAAACCTGTTAGATTGGATGGATCAACATGAGGTCCTTTAGCAGCAACCCATGAGGTTTTGGGATACTGCTCAGGTTTCCAGTATGATCCATCAGCATTCAATTTCCTTTCAAAAGCAATTCCTTCTTTCCTTGGGTTCTTGTTCAATATCTGCTTTTTGAGCACATCGCAAAGGGTTTGATGCCCTTTGACAATTTTGTACATGCCTGTCACATACAATTCCTTCAGCCCTGCATTTTTGTCAGTAACATTTGTGGTTTCCTCAAGTGAGGAATTTGATACCACATGAGCAGTGGAAGAATTTGTAGCAATAGAAGCATTTGATGATTTTGGTGAAGAATTGGCAGTTTCACGTTCGATGCATTTGAGACATGGTCGAAGGAATTCAACCTGAGCGACACTGATCTGTTGAGCAAGTAATGAATGATTTTCCATTTGAAGATCATCATGAGACATCCTCAACTTCTCAAGATCAAGTTTCCTTTGAAGAAATTCATAGGAAAGTTTCTCATGATCAGCCAAGAGTGTGCCATGACGATCTTGAAGATTATGAAATCTGGACTGAAGACTTTTCATATCTTCAGTGAGGATTTGGATGAGATTCATTTCATCATTCAACATGTCATCGCTTCTGTCTAGCAGTTTCTGAAGCTTTTCAAGGGCAGTTTATTGTTTAGTTGCAATGTTGGCAAGTTTACTGTAACTGGGTTTTTTATAATCATCAAGTTCACAGTCACTTGAATCAGAGGAGGAAGTGTCATTGGGTACCTTTGAACATTTTGCCATGAAGGAATAGGTTGGAGAAAAGTCATCAGCATAGTCATCAGTGTAGATGGCGTTGTCGTTTTCTTCAAGGTTGAAGATTGACTTGCTGACGAATGTGGTAGCCAATGCAAGACTTGCCACACCAGACTTCGAGTCTTCTTCAGAACCTTCCTCTTCATCACATTCCTTAGATTCTTCCTCAGGATCCATTTCCTTGCCAATGAGTGCCCGAGCCTTTCTGAAACTAGTCTTCTTGTGCGATGAGGACTTTGAGAATGAGGATTTTGAAGATTTCTTCTTTTCCTTCGAGTCATCAGAACTTTCATCCTTGTATTTCTTCTTCTTTGATTTCTTCACCCGGCAAGGACAATCAGCAATATAGTGACCTGATTTCTTAAATTTGTGGCAGGTTCTTTTCTTGTAGTCCTCAGATGAAGATTCTGATTTCCTCATATCTCTTCTTGAAGATTTACCAAACTGGCCACGTCTTGTAAACTTCTAGAATTTCCTCACGAGCATTGCAAGCTCCTGTCCAAGTTCTTCAGGATCACCAATGCTGCAATCTGAGGTTTCTTCTTTAGACGAGGAAAGTGCTTTGGCCTTCAGTGCACGAGGTGTAGAGAAGCTAGGTCCATACAGATCTCTCTTTTCTTCCTATTGGAATTCGTGAGTATTGAGTCTTTCGAGTATATCAGCATGATCAAGCATCTTGTAGTCTGATATTTCTTGAATCACCAGATCCAGTGTATCAAATGATGAATCCAAAGATCTTAGCAGTTTCTTCACAACTTCATGGTCAGTAATGTCTCGAGCTCACAGTGCTTGCAGTTCCTTGTCAAGCCTCTTAAAGAGATTGAAAAGATTGCGAAGAACATCAACACGTGAGTCACGCTGAGTTGATATTCCTTCATTGACTTTGGATAGCCTATCCCAGATTTGTTTTGCTGAGCCCAAAGCACTCACTCTGCCATACTGACCTTTGCTCAGATGGCCACATATGATATTCTTCGCTTGAGAATCAAGTTGCTTGAATTTCTTCACATCAGCGGCATAGACAGTAGCAGCGATGGAGGGAACACCATGTTCCACAATATACCAGAGATCATTGTCAATAGCTTGAAGATGCATGTGCATCTTGGTCTTCCAGTAGGGAAAGTCCTTTCCTTCGAAGGTAGGACATCCTGCAGTAACCTTGATCATGCATGTAGTCGACATAACTAAAACTCCAGGTGGTTAAACCAAAATCAGACAGAACAAGGGAGTACCCCACTCTGATACCAATAGGAAGTGCGTTATATCGACTAGAGGGGGGTGAATAGGCGATTTTCAGAATTTCATCGCTGAGGAAATTCCTTTTGAGGAAATTTCTCACTGATGAATAACTTGCAGCGGAAACAGCAAAGGATCAATAGTGCAAAGACTACAACAACAGTTTTCTCGATGAGAATTATGAAAAACAGTTTGCACAGTATGCAGGCCAGAGTAAGCAGGTGAAGATTAACGGGTGTGAAGAATTTGGGTTGAGGAAGTTCAGAGAAAATCTTCAGCAAATTCTTCAAACAGAGATAATGAAAGTCTTCAACATACAATATTGAGGAATTGAAAGAGTTGAAGAAATAGAACCATATCACAGTGAAGACAGTTGACCCAGTTCCAACTGCTATGACAGTCGTACGTCTGGTTTGGAGCGGCTTGGTATTGAAACCAAAGGACACACAGTCCCGGGACACACAATCCCCACTGTATTCTCCTTGAGCTAAGGACACACAGTCCTCGCCCAACACTCGTGGTAAGTCTTCAGGGCAGACTTCCAAACCCTCACAAACTCGGTCACCCGTCGATCCACAATTGACTGCTGGATTGCTCTAGACCATGACGCCTAACCGTCTGGAGGATGCACAGTCCTCAAAGGTAAAAGGCTTCAGTTCCACACAGGAACAAATTCTTCAGTGATGCTCAATCACTTGGTTTTTGGTTTGTGGTTTGGTGTTTGGGTTATTTCCTCACTGATGATTTACTCTTGAAGACTTTGAGGAATTTGGGTTGCTCTAAATGACAAGTGTTAGTTTCTCGCGGAGCAACCAACCAGCTAATGGTTGTGGGGGCGGCTATTTATAGCCTGGGAGCATCCCGACATGATTTGACATAAATGCCCTTAAATATTATGACCATTGGTGTGGATAAGATCAGTGAGGTGGCATGAATCACGGCAACGGTCGACACCCTCAACTGTGAGAGTCCTCATGTCTCTCATATTCCTCACTTGAGGCTTTAGAAGGATTAGGCTTGGGTTGAGCATCATGAGGAAATTCATTCCGTAGTATTACCTCGACCCCCTTTAACAGTTTAGTGTTCCTATGACTCAAGAGTGAAGAAAATGAAACAGAAAGAATACTTCTTCACGCTTCAAAGTCTTCGGATTTTTTTTTCTTCAGGACACACCGAGTTCCTCATCTTCAATATCTTCATGAGGAATATCAATTTCATCGCAATTTCTTCGCGATCAAAGTCTTCGGCATAAGACCAATTTCTTCAGCCGAAGATATACATTTTTAGGGGTCGATATTCATCGTATAACTCAAACTCCTCAACGACTTATAGATCATGTGTACACTTATAAACACATTGGATACTTAACGTTTAAGTCTTCAAACCACCAATATCACTAAAGGCACTAGATGCACTTACAGGAGGCAAAACAACAGGCCACCCTTTAAGCCCTCCGCCGCACTCGCACGAGATGTCCCAAGAGCTCATAGTGAGAGTAGTCTAAATCTTGGCCACACTCATTCTCGATGATCATGTTGTGCATGATCACACAAGCGTGCATGATGTACCAAAGCATCTTTGGATCCCAAAATCTAGCCGGTCCTCTCACAATAGCAAATTGGGCTTGCAAGATCCCAAAATCTCTCTCCACATCTTTTCTAGACGCCACCTGAGCACTGTGGAAATACAGATTTTTCTTAGCTTTCGGTTTTTCAACGGCTTCACAAATGTTTGCCACTTTGGGTAGATGCCATCTGCAAGATAGTAGCCATTGTTGTATGTACGACCATTTTCTACAAACTGCACCGGTGGCAGTTCACCATTTGCAATCTTATTCATGAGTGGTGACCGGTTGACAATGTTGATGTCATTCAAAGATCCACGCATTCCAAAAAAAGCATGCCAAATCCAAGTCTCTTGATCGGCCACCGCTTCAAGGATTATAGTGGAACTGTTTTTGGCCGTGGAATTGCCCATATCATGCCTTAGGACAATTCTTCCAACTCCAATGCATGTAATCTATTGAGCCAAGCATACCTTGGAAGCCGCGAGCTTTGTTCATCTCCAATAGCCTTGCGGTGTCTTCAACATTGGGAGATCTCAAATACTCCTAGACAAACACTTGCACAATTCTGACTGCGAAGCGCTTGACACACATGATGGTTTGACTCTCACCCATGGCCAAGTGATCATCAACTAGATCAACAGGGATACCGTATGCCAACATACGCAAAGCGGCTGTAACCTTCTGAAAGGTGCTATGCCTGAGCTCTCCGACGACATTCCTCCTTTGCTGAAAATCGGTCATGACTCGCTAGTTTCTGTGCAATGCGCTTGAACAACTCGGCGCTCATCCTAAACTGTCGCCAGAAGTACGACTCGGGGTACACGGGATTATCCGCGAAATAGTGCGTGATCAATCTGTTGCGGGCATCGATTCTATCCCTCCAAATTTTCTGCCAACCCATAACCGAACCACCGTGCTTTGGTTTTTTATTGATGTGCATAGCTAGGATCATTGCAAGATCCTTCTCCTCTTCCATATCAAATTCTTCTTCGGAAGAATCATATGATGAACTCATCTACAATGTTCAATTTAAACTAGGCTATAAAAACTACAAACAACATGCACCAAATTCTTGTAAAAAATGTGAAGTTGAAGCAATACATACCTTGCACGCGTTTTGTCGAACACCTTGCGGGCGCCGAGTGGCAGTGGGTGGCCGGGTGCTGTTCGTCGGAGGACCGCAACGGTCGCCAAAAGAAATGGGGTGGCGCGGGTGACGGCAGCACCAGTGGCTCGATGGGGTAGGTGGAGTTGCAAGCAAGCGCTCGATTGTCTAGCACGCGGGAGTGGGCACAACAAATAAACGGCGCGCGATGGCGTTTCGGCCCGCGTGCTGAACTAGTTATGCCGCGTGCATGGTTTTTGTTCCTCCGCTGGAGCGCCTGGAGCGGTAGCGCGCATGCAAAAAACACTAAATTTCCAGTGCGGCGCTTATATAGCGAATCCATTGGAGATGCTCTAAGTTGCTACACCCACGTGGTACTTGTGAGGCATGTCATCTAGGCCACCAGGCTCGCCTCCCCTACCCCGATTCAATAACTTTTACAACATTTCTCTTTTAGCTAGTCCATTGTGATCTCTGGACCTCCCTGATAGCAAACTTTTCGAAGTTTAAGTATTATTTTCTTATTATGGATGATTTCACACATTTCTCTTGGAGTTTCTCTCTCTGCCCTAAATATGATGCCGCTGCCACTCTCGAGCGTTTCTACACATATGTTCTCACGCAATTCCACATTTTCATTCAATACATGCAATGCGATAATGGGGCTGAGTTCTTTAGCATTTGCCTTCACACATTCTTCTCAAACCGCAACGTATTCCTTCGTCTCTCTTACCCTCACACATCTACACAAAACGGCAAAGTGGAGCGCGATTTGATCCACCAATCACATTCTGCGCACTCTCCTCATTCATCCCCACATGTCGGGGCCCATTTTGGGCCGAAGCTTTGCACACTGCCACAAACCTCGTTAACGCACGCAACTCCTGAGCCATCCACAACAATACCCCCTACTTTATGCTTTTTGGCACGGCCCCGAACTATGCCACACTTCGCATGTTTGGATGCCTATGTTTTCTCAACATTTATGCCACCATGCAACATACATTAGCATCACGCTCTGTTTGATGTGTGCTCCTCGACATGCCCTCGAGCACAAAGGCTATCGCTGACTAGACATAGCCACTCATCGTATCATCACGTCTGGGCATGAGAGACGAATTTCTCTTTCAACTCCCTCCCGGCTGACCACACCGATGCCAACAACACTACAGCCACACCAAATCCCACCCCAACGCACCTGAGCAGCCCTATCCACCTCAAAACCCACACCCTACCAATCCCTCCACCTCGTACTAGCAGATTTCCTATGGAAACCTGCACACTTGCTACATTCATCCCCGATCGCGTGCCCACTATTGCGCCTGCATCATCCGCTCCCGAGGACCCAAGGCCCACCGCATACTCTCTGGATTGCGCACCCACTTCGTCCCCTCCCACCTTGCCAGCTGGTTCGCTGTCCCCAACCAACCCCAACTTATCTTCATCCACCTCTCTTGACTTTCCACCTGGCCGTGCACTCCCACCCACGTTGTTCCAACCGCGCCTCCTAAAAATATCCACAACTTGTAGACTAGGGAGAAGTCTTGCTTCCTCCAACCACACAAATTAATGACGCTAACTATGCAACCTTCCTCCATCTCTCCGATTCTACCAAACTAAAAAATCCCTCCCAAGGACCCCCCAGCTAGTATAATGTTATGCTTGAAGAATTTAACGCTTTGGTGCAAAACAAAATGTGGTGTTTGGTTTCTTGTCCCACATGTGTCAATTTGTGAGGCAAGTGGATTTTCGCCATAAACTAGAACGAGACGACTCCCTCGCTTGCTACAAGGCACATTGGGTCCTCCAGGGGTTCACCCAGTAGCCCTGCGTGGACTACGGCGGGACTTTTAGTCTGATGGTCAAGCTGTCCACCATCCGCGTCATCTTGAGCATCGCCGTAAGAAACAACTTGGCCATAAACCAACTTGATGTCAAGAATACATTCCTCAACGGGTCGCTCGACGAGGTCGTCCATAGTTAGCAGCTGTCAGGCTTCAATGACAACATGCACCCCGCGGCTGTGTGCTGACTCCACAGTTCTTTGTATGAACTCAAACAAGCGCCGAGGGTATGGTTTCATCGGTTCACTTCCTTCCTCATCACACTTCGCTTCCTCCCTTCACATAGTGATTCCTCGATGTTCATATGATGCGGCTCGGGGTCACCTACCTTTTCCTATATGTTGATGACATAATTCTTACAACTAGCACGGATGCTCTCCTCACCTCTATCATCACTGCGCTCACCACCGAGTTCTCCATAACCAATCTTGGAGCCCTCCACCATTTTCTCGGCTTAAACATCCAGCATAGCCCCGCACGACCTCTACGTCACACAACAACAGTACACCCTCGAGTGTCGGGACCCCGATCCTAAGCCATAAGAATCCAGCCTCTAACACATCACATCTCTTAGGGGTCTCACGCCTGGTGAACCCCACGGCTGCCACCTTACCTTAGCCGGGACCTTTTGCACCTTTTGAGTCACGTATGCATTTGTGTCGCTAGCATTCCAATGTCAAAGAACCCGGGTAGACATAACTAGTCATAAACTCAAGTGGCTCAAGTGTACAAAGACAGACATACATAACCCAGCAAAGCAAGTGTCGGTCATCAGCGAGTGTAGATGAGTCATAGCAAGCTACAAGGACTCCATTACACCGCGTGACATTTCCCCGTAGCGACAGACACAACAGCTAAGAAGGATACATGCCGGTCAACCAATGTGTCCGGAGCAGTAGCGAACTACCAAGGCTCGTTGGAAGCACAAAGGGGCATTTCTCTATATAGAGAGCTACTAAGGGCATACAACTAGGTGTCGAATCCCGTACATATCATAGTGCATCACACGTACGCATGACATACTCAATATGCATAGATACAACAATGAAATCACAACATAACCATACAACAACACAACATTTATTTAGAAGACTCAGAAGAGTCTTGCATAATATGTTCATACACGTAGGGGTCACATGACCCGACACTCAAGTCATACAAACCAAGCGGAAGCATTAAAGCTGTCTGAGTACATACAGTTGAAAGGAAAAGGCATAAAGCCTGACTATCTACAGATGCTACTCGTCATCATCGAGGTCTAGATAGAACCCACCCCTTGGCTCGTGTGTATCCTCTGCAACATTTATTAAGCAAACATGAGTACAAAAGTACTAAGCAAGACTTTAGAACAGATCTATCTACACATGCACAAGTATCAATAAAGGGGGTTGTGGGGTTTCATGGAGCAAGCCAGCTTTGACTCTTGGCTAGAATAAAAAATAATTTTAAATAGTTTTAAACAACTTTGATAAGTCGTACACGAGTCGACTACCACCACAACAATACACTATCATGGATTCCTTTCCGTCTCCCTACGGAAATGCCATAAATGATACTCACGCTTATGTTGAACTTTTATGAGTAGCCATTAGAGTTATCTATGAACAACATATGTCTCCAAGTAGTCCATATCCGCGGATGCGACTATTCGAATAGATCATAACCCTGCAGGGGTGTACTTCTTCACACACGCTCTCGCCACTTATCGCCATATGCACGTCATGCACATCGGCAACCTTCAAGTGGAAGCCTAGCGAGGGAGTCGGCCACGACCGTTAATCACGCTAATACCTAGTCCAGGTTTATCGCCTATTTGAGAGTGAACCCGCACGGAAGTCTGGCCGAGGTTTCTGCTACGGCCCCAAATGATATGCGCTTGGTTCCCAAGCCCACCATCCGGGTGCCACTTCGTACACCTGCCACTGCCTACCGCATCATGGCCCACCTCTAAGGTCAGCACTATGCACGGCCTCCAGCATGACTATAAACACCAGAAACTACTTGCAACCTCAATGGTAAGCTTGAGGAAGAAGTATATGTTGGTCGAGCGGGGTCATATTTCCCAGCATGTGGTAGTAACTAGTCTTGGATTACATACACGGAACTCAGTTCCTAAGAATGGTTCCAATGAAACAACCCGCCATGTACTCCTACATAGCCTTTCATCGGTACCTTTACCAAATCAGGTTCCACACTTATACTTTGTCACTAGAACACATTCATCCATTCATGTTCATCACCCAGATGAAACAAACCTGACACAACTCTAGGCATAGCAAGCATAGCAGGATAAGACACATCATGGCTCAAGCAACTACCAGGTATGCTAAGGTGCAAGGTTTGGCTATTTACTGTGACAATGACACGTCATGCAAAGGAATAGGTTCAGCTACCGAAGTAAAGCATTTGAAATATTTGTCCTAATGCAATAAATGGGAGCAGGAGCAAGAACATGGGATTATTTCGGGATGATCAAAAGGGTGCTTGCCTTGTTGCTCAGTAGAAGGATTAAATCCGCCAGTCGAATATTCGGACGTATCCGGAAGGGCAGAGCCTACCAAAATAATAACGACAATCAATAACATTCATATACAACAATATGATGCATGATCATGTCATGAAATGAAATGTAGCATGAGCTAGTGTGGCTATCAAACCTTTGGTTTGATGCTGATTTGAATTCAAAATTAAATACTATTTAAAATGGGACATTTATTAAATTCCTTTAATTGATTTGACCTCATTTTGTTTCATAACTTTGTTTGTCATGCATGAAAGTAGCACCATTGTGTTCATTGAATTTTTCTCATCAATTTGCATATATTATTTGTCAAATTTGGAGTTATATTTAATTTTCTATGAATTTCCAAAGTTTTGCACTTATTCTGGAATTATTTAAAACATAAATAGTATTACTGCATCAGCATGACACCAGCAGGTCAGTCTGGTCGTTGAAAGTCAAACCTGACCAGTGGGACCCATTGGTGAGTGACTCTAGTTAGATTTTAATTAAACTTTAAGTTAATTAGCTAGTTAATAAAGACTGGCCCACATGTCAGTGTCTGGTTAGTGACTTAATTAACTAATTATTTTTATTAACTTAAACCTAATTAGCCAGGGGCTGGCCCCACGTGTCATAGGCTTAGGGGAGTCAACCCACCGGCGCTGGGGGTCAAACCCCCCGGCGATGAGCCCCCGGTGGCTCCAGGGACGGCGGAGGGCATCGAAAATGCTCCTCCGGCGACCAAATGAGCGACGAAAGGCACTAGAAGAACGACCACTCATCCGCGAGTCCATTTTTGCTAGTCTGAGGGGTTGAAACGGCCGGAGATGACACCGGCGACGAGCTCGGCGGCTGCCGGAGCTCGGGCAACATCGAGGTCATTGATACAAAGGTCAAAAGGGACGGGGCTTGGCTCCTACAACATCTACACGATGGACTGAAGCTGATGGTGGTCTCAGATGGACCAACCCATCATCGGAACATCACCAGCGACGAGCTCCCGTGGCGGATCTCATCGGGCTCCAGCGGAATCGGACGCTAGGGCACGGAAACGACGAGAAAAGAGGGGGGAAACCATCCTGAGCTCACAGGGGTTGCAGAGACGTCGAGAGCGGGCTCGCGGACGGCCTGGAGAGGGAGAACGACGGTGGCGAGGGTCGGTGATCCGAGGAAGAATACGACGATGTTGAGGCGTTGCAGGGCTCGGGGGCTTGCTTCCTTTGGCGACGACGACGTGCTTGACGCGGCGGAGAGAACGGCGTGCTCGGGAAGGCTTGAGGTGGCTAGAGGCGACGGCTAGCTCGAGCTCAAACTCGGCTCTAATGGCGGCCGAGAGGAGGGGCACAGGGGAGCGAATGGGGAGAGGGAGAGAGTTGGAATGGGTTGCGGGGGCTTATCCCTTTGCGGCCAGCACGACGGGGAGGCCAGGCAGGCACCCAGGTGCGTGGCCGCGCCGGAGGGAGCGGCGGCCACCTCCTACTGCCGACTGGCGCGAGGAAGACGACAGAGGGGGAGCTGGGATGGGCCAAGGTGAGCATCAGGTAGGTCTTTTTCATTTTCTTTCTTTTCTATTTCTGCTAATTCATATCTGACACTTGTTGATTTTATTTTTGGCTCCAAACTATTTCTAAAATAGTGAAAATAATGTTAGGGTGTTATTTGAATTATATCCAAACCCATATAAAAGATTCAACATTTTATAATAACCACAGATATTTAAAACCCCTTATTTGAATATTATCAGAGGCTTTTGGGTTTTAAATAAAATGCCAACAGTATTTTTAAAAAGAAATCCACCCGTGAAATATTGTTTCCACTATTTATCAAAATGATGGACTTTTATGAAGACCATTTTGGGTTCATTGATGCATCACAAGTTTTGAATTGGATTAAATATGAAAGTGCTAGGGTTTATCTTTGATTTCTATTTTCATTTTTAATGCAAGAATAAAACATGAGCACAATCTTGCTAATCATCAAAGGGTAGCTAGGGATGTGACAACTCACCCCCAATCAAGAGAATCTCATCCCGAGATTTGGAAGTCATCGGGAATAGCGCGGGATACTCAAGTCAAAGGCGGTCCTCTCTTTCCCATGTTGCTTCTTTTTCAGAATGATTTGACCATTGAACTTTAAGAAACTTGAGGTTTCGACGTCGAGTGGTACGCTCGGCTTGATCAAGAATATGAACAGGGTATTCTCGGTATGAAAGATTATCTTGGAGATCAAGCATTATCTTGCGAGACGTGGAAAACATCATGAAACTTGGAAAGATGCGGAGGAAGTTCCAACTGGTAGGCAACTTCTCCTCGTTTGGCAAGAATGCGAAAAGGACCAATGTAACGAGGAGCCAATTTTCCTTTGATACCGAAGCGATGGGTACCCTTCAAAGGTGTAACCCGAAGGTAAGCCTTCTCGTCTGCTTCAAAGGTCACATCCTTATGATGACGATCATATTGGCTCTTTTGACAAGATTGGGCTGTTTTCAACTTTTCACGAATAATGCGAACTTGCTCTTCTGCTTCCTGAATCATATCCAGACCAAAGAGTTGCCTCTCTCCGGTTTCCGACCAATTAAGAGGTGTTCAACATCTTTTTCCATAGAGAACTTCAAAAGGGGCTTTGCCCAAGCTTGATTGATAACTATTGTTATAAGCAAATTTGGCGAATGGAAGACACTTCTCCCAGTTCATACCAAATGATATAACAAAAGCTTGAAGCATATACTCTAGGATTTGATTCACTCTTTCTACTTGACCACTTGATTGAGGATGGAAAGCAGTGCTAAAAGATAGATAAGTCCCCATGGCATTCTGAAAACTTTCCTAGAAGCAATAAGTAAAAATACTTCCACGATCTGAGTTAATCTCCAGAGGAACACCATGAAGAGACACTATTCGAGAGATATATAACTCTGCTAGCTGGCTAGCTGTTATACTCTCTTGAACTAGAAGAAAATGAGCTACTTTGGAAAGACGGTCAATGACCACAAAGATAGCATTATTTCCTTTCTTGGTGCTGGGAAATCCAGTGATGAAATCCATACTAACTTTATCCCATTTCCTTTCAGGAATAGCTAAAGGCTGAAGGGTGCCAGCAGGCCTTTGATGTTCCACTTTAACTCGACGACAAACGTCGTAGTTAGCAACAAACTCAACAATTTCTCTCTTCATCCTCGTCCACCAAAACCTCTGGCGTAGGTCCTGATACATCTTAGTACTACCAGGATGAATCATGAGAGGAGAATCATGAGCCTCCTTAAGGATCAACTGCCTCAGATGTAGATTCTTAGGAACCACTAGACGGTTCTGAAAAAACACAACATCTTGATCATTCATGGAGAATTCCTTAGCGTTTCCGCTAATAATATTCTCCTTGATCCATGATATACCTTTATCACGCTTTTCGCTAGCTATGATTTGATCACTAAGAGTAGGTTTCGCCACCAGGTTAGAAAGAAATCCTTGAGGAACAATGTGGAGGTTTAACTTCCGAAATTCCTCATAGAGACGTGGTTGACCCGTTGAACATCAGATTGTTACAGTAAGACTTACGACTTAGTGCATAAGCCATGACATTGGCCTTCCCCGGGGTGTAAGTTATCCCTAAGTCGTAATCTGAGATCAACTCGACCCATCGTCTTTGCCTGAGATTCAAATCCGGCTGGGTGAAGGTATATTTCAGACTTTGGTGATCAGTGAATATTTCGCAACGATTACTAAGAAGGTAATGTCGACAGGTTTTTAGTGCATGGACTACATCTGCAAGCTCAAGATCATGTGTGGGATAATTATCCTCATGTCGACGCAACTGTCGAGATGCGTATGCAATCACATGACGATCCTGCATGAGAATGCAACCTAATCCTTGTCGCGAGGCATCGCAATAGATAACAAAGTCCTTAGAGAAATCTGGTGCTAGCAACACATGTGCGGAGGTCAGGCATCTTTTCAGTTCCTGAAAACTATGTTCACACTGTGGTGTCCACTCAAACTTTTTATCTTTCTTGAGGAGTTCAGTTAGAGGCTTTGCAACCTTGGAGAAGTTCTCGACAAAGCGGCGACAGTAGCTCGCTAGACCAAGAAAACTCCTAACTTGCTTAACCGATTCAGGTTGAGTCCAATCAAGGACAGCTTGAACTCTCTCGGGATTGACAGCAATACCCTTACCAGAGATTACGTCGCCTAGACAGGTCACTTCTGGTAACCAAAATTCACATTTTGAAAACTTGGCATAAAGGCGATGCTCTCGAAGTTTCATCAATACCAGCCTTAGATGCTCGACATGTTCTTGTTCGTTCTTTGAGTAGATGAGAATATCATCGAGGTATACCATGACGAATTTATCCAAATACTCCATGAAGATTGAATTCATCAAGTGAGAGAAGGTGGCTGGGGCATTGGTTAAACCGAAGGACATGACGGTGTACTCGTATTGGCATAACGAGTGACAGAGGCCGTTTTTGGAATGTCCCGGTTCTTGATCTTGATTTGATGGTAACCCAACCTCAAATCCATTTTGGAGAAGACTGAGGATCCAGCGAGCTGATCATACAGAGCGTTGATACTGGGGAGCGGATAGTTGTTCTTTATGGTGACCAGATTAACTGGTCGATAATCTTCAACCATCTGATCCGTTCCATCCTTCTTCTTAACGAAGAGGACATGATAAGCCCAAGGAGAAGAGCTAGGATGAATGAAAACTTTATTCAAGGCCTCATCTAGTTGTTTCTTAAGTTCGGCTAGCTCTAAGGGTGCCATCTTATAGGGTCTTCTGGCTATTGGGACAGTTCCTGGAACAAGATCTATCACAAACTCTACATCCGTGTCAGGTGGAATTCCTGGCAGTTCTTATGGAAAATCATCCGGAAAGTCACGGACTACCGGAATGTCTTCAAGTTCTGGAAGATGACTAGCATTGAGGGAATAGAGTTGGCATTTGGAAACTCGAGTTGAGACATTAACTATCTCACCCGAGGAATGGGTAAGCTGAACATTCCTAGTATGGGTATCAATCTTGGCGTAATGAGCTGACATCGAGTCCATACCCAAGATGATATTGATATGTGAGAACTTCAGGTCTATCAATGATGCTAGAAAAACTAGCCTGTGTACTAGGATTTCATTGTCATAGCTTATCCTAGAAGTTTGCCATTTACTACCAGGGGTTCGGACAACTAATGGGATTGACATATCTCAAAAAGACATGTTATGCAACTGCGCGTAACTTTCGGAAATAAAGGAATGAGATGACCCAGTGTAAAAAAGAATAGACGCTGGGTGATGATTGACAAGGAGCATACCCAAAATGACGTCGGGATCCTGTGCAACTTCTTCTGCTGAAACATAATTCACGCGGCCACGCGTAGGAGTTGGCTTCACATAATATGCTTTGCCCGGCTTGCCTTGCCCAACAGACTTCCCAGGTTGCTTGGCAGCTATATTCTGAGGACACTCTCGTGAGTAGTGCCTTGGTTCTCCACACTTGTAACATATCATCTGATTGGCACGTGGTGCAGCATTGCTAGCTAGACCACCATAGGTCTTTGCTGGAGGGTTGGACTGGTTCACCTGAGGCGCCACATAGGATGGCCTCGGGGTATATCTTGGCGGCAGAGAGCTATTCGGGACTCACAACTGACGCTTTGGAAACACCGAACCGGATGAGGAGCCCGAATCGCGAGAGTGCTTCTTCGTTGCTTCATAGTCGGTATGACCAGTCTCGACACTAATCGCCTTGTTGACAAGAGCATGAAAACTTGTACATTCATGAAGGCGCGGGTCACAACGAAGTTCGGGGCTCAGACCCTTGCGGAATCTTGCTTGCTTCTTGGCATCAGTTGACACCTCTTCAGTTGTGTAGCGAGCAAGATTACCAAACTCGCGGCTATAAGCATCCACAGTCAACTTTCCCTGAGTGAAGGCACATAATTCCTCTCTCTTACGGTCCATCAGACCCTCTGGACGTGGAGTAGACGGAAGGCTGCATTGAAATCTGCCCATGTGTGTGCTGGTCCGGCAGGACGCATAGCTTCAAAATTCTCCCACCACAGATTGGAGGGGCCTTCCAGAAAGTACGCAGCGAAGGTCACCTTGTGAGCCTCAGAAGCATTGGCAGAGCGTATCTTGCGCGATATACTGCACAAACAATCATCAGCGTCGAGAGGATCAATGGAGTGATGGAACTTCGGGGGATTCAGCTTCACAAAGTCGTTGAGGGACACTGCGTCATTTCGCGGCTGACGAGCCGTATTTTGCTCAATACGTTCTAGCAGACGGTTGGTCTCTCGCTTGTTTCTTTCCGCCTCGAGCATAACCTCCGCCAAAGAAGGCGGGTGAGGTAGTTCCTCCTGTGCTGCCTGACTACCTTCTCCCTGCTCATGGTTAGGGGCACGGTTCTGCGTGGTAAACACCATCCTGGGAAACAAGCTCACATCTTAGACTAATATCAACATCAATACTATCTATGGATTAAGAATGCATTGAACACATGGAATGTGGAGATGAACATCCGAACAACATGGTAACAAGCAAACTGCTATATACACACCATGGTTCATACACACCATTACATAGTTCAGTACAACCTCAAACTGAAGGGCAAACTACTGAAAAGATGATACTACTCATCAAAGGCTTTCCAAACTTCCTATACATTATTTATATATACCTCCGAAACTCATCTCACGACATAGTCATACTCCACAAAACACACAGGGCTGTGGAAGTACAACTACTACCATACTACTCTTCCACTCACGGGTTCAAGCATCCGCATAAAACATCTCATAAAGGTTGCCTCCATGGCCTGGAAGCTCAACCTGCGGATTAGGAAATACTCGAGCCTGAGACCCCTGGGAACCGTAAGGACACGGGTGTGGCCTTGGTCCCCTGACTGGTGGTAGTAGAGGTCCCCGAAGAGGGGTGACACCTCCTATAGCAGGCCAGTCAACATGAGCTGGAAGATGAGTCCTAACGGGGTTCAACATCTCCATATCCCCATAACCTGTCTGGACTACAGGTGCCAACTGTGTCAAGGCTGTCCACAAATGGGCACGAGTAGCATAGAGCTCCATACGAAGGGCACGAGCATCTCTGTCCCTATTCTCTAGCATCTCAGTGGCAGACTGCAGCAGCGGATACTCCAAAGAGTCATCAAAGTAGACCCCACCGAGGTATCCTTCTTCTCCTGGCTGAGAAGCGGGAACATAACATAACTTTGAATTCTGCAGCAGTGCATGTCTGGCTCTCATGATGGCCACATTGAATATGCAGCATCTTGTACCGCCATGTCAACAGTAACCCCCAATCCATAAGACTAATGGATCGGCTCCTCGACTCCAAGATAATCTGGGAATACCCTAACAGTGCACAGGTAGTGACTCTGGTTGAAATCCCGGTACTGCTCCTCCACTGTATACTCTGGGTACCAGCGGTAACCGGCCACTGACATCATCTTGACCAGCATGGCCGTGTGACCCGGCGCGTCAATGCACCTAGTCAGAAGGACCACCTGACGAGAAGGACGGCCATGCATCTGAAATAGAGAGTAATGCGAAAGGCATTAGAGCTCTGGAGATAAAATTGGGCAGCATAACGGCTGTAAATGCTCAAAAACAATTTTGAGACAACCCACAAAAGATAGGATAGCATAACCACTCAACTATCAAGTTCAATTCCATGGTCATCAAATACCTATTTTCTTTTCTTTGAAACAAAAGGAAAACTCGGAGTAACTGTCGAACCGTTTCCCTACATTCTACCGAATAGTAACACGCGATCATGACAGATAGATAAGTAACCTAGTTCTTAATCCCGGTAGAAAAGATTAGGATGACCAAAATAGAATGACTTGAGAAGAGAAGCAAGAGCCTTACGTTCCCTTCCACAAACAATTCCCTTATATATAACTAAAGCATTTCTAGACTCAACTTCGACCAGTTTGGCTTGGTAATCCTACAGTCAGTCAGGCTCTGATACCAACGCTGTTGGGACCCTGATCCTAAGCCATAAGAATCCAACATGTAAAACATCGCATCTCTTTGTGGTCTCACGCACGGTTAACCCCACGGCTGCCAACTTACCTTAGCTGTTTGCGCCTTTTGACTCACGTATGCATTTGTGTCGCTAGCATTCCAATGTCATAGAACCCGGGTCGACATAACTAGTCATAAACTCAAGTGGCTCAAGTGTACAGAGACATGCATACATAACCCAGCAAAGCAGGTGTCGGTCATCAGCTAGTGTAGACGAGTCGTAGCAAGCTACAAGGACTCTAACACCACGTGACATTTCCCCGTAGGGACAGACACATCAGCTAAGAAGGATACATGCCGGTCAACCAATGTGTCCGGAGCAGTAGCGAACTACCAATGCTCGTTGGAAGCAAAAAGGGGCATTTCTCTGTATAGAGAGATACTAAGGGCATACAACTAGGTGTCAAATCCCATACATATCACAGTGCATCACATGTACGCATGACATACTCAATATGCATAGATACAACAATGGCATCACAACATAACCATACAACAACACAACATTTATTTAGAAGACTCGGAAGAGTCTTGCATAATATGTTCATACAGGTAGGGGTCACATGACCCGACACTCAAGTCATACAAGCAGAGTCATACAAACCAAGCGGAAGCATTAAAGCTGTCTGAGTACAGACAGTTGAAAGGAAAAGGCATAAAGCCTGACTATCTACAGATCCCTTCTGAAAGGGGCCAGGTCATAGCTGGGACACCAGCTACTCGTCATCATCGAGTTCTAGATAGAACCCACCCGTTGGCTCGTGGGTATCCTCTGCAACATTTATTAAGCAAACATGAGTACAAAAGTACTAAGCAAGACTTTAGAACAGATCTATCTACTCATGCACAAGTATCAATAAAGGGGGGTTGTGGGGTTTCATGCAGCAAAGCCAGCTTTGACTCTTGGCTAGACTAAACTACAATTTTAAATAGTTTTAAACAACTTTGATAAGTCGTACATGAGTCCACTACAACCACAACAATACACTATCATGGAGTCCTTTCCGTCTCCCTACGTAAATGCCATACATGATACTCACACTTTTGTTGACACTTTTATGAGTAGCCACTAGAGTTATCTATGAACAACATATGTCTCCAAGTAGTCCATATCCACGGACGCGGCTATTCGAATAGATCATAACCCTATAGGGGTGTACTTCTTCACACACGCTCTCGCCACTTATCGCCATGTGCACGTCATGCACCTCAGCAACCTTCAAGCAGAAGCCCAATGAGGGAGTCGGCCACGACTGTTAATCACGCTAATACCTAGTCCAGGTTTATCGCCTATGTGAGAGTGAACCCGCACGGAAGTCCGACCGAGGTTTCCGCTACGGCCCCAAACGATGTGCGCTGGGTTCCCAAGCCCACCATCCGGGTGCCATTTGGTACACCGTGCCACTGCCTACCGCATCATAGCCCACCTCTAAGGTCAGCACTATGCACGACCTCCAGCATGACTATAAACACCAGAAACTACTTGCAACTCGTGGACCGAGTACTAGGTGATTAATAAGTCGAGTGGGGTCATATTTCAAGGCCCAACATGTGGTAGTAACTAGTCTTGGATTACATACACGGAACTCAGTTCCTAAGAATGGTTCCAATGAAACAACCCGCCATGTACTCCTACATAGCCTTTCATCGGTACCGTTACCAAATCAGGTTCCACACTTATACTTTGTCACTAGAACACATTCATCCATTCCTGTTCATCACCCAGATGAAACAGACCTGACACAACTCTAGGCATAGCAAGCATAGCAGGATAAGACACATGATGGCTCAAGCAACTACCAGATATGCTAGGTTGCAAGGTTTGTCTATTTACTGTGACAATGACAGGTCATGCAAAGGAATAGATTTAGCTACCGAAGTAAAGCATTTGAAATATTTGTCCTAATGCAATAAGTGGGATCAGGAGGAAGAACATGGGATTATATCGGGATGATCAAAAGGGTGCTTGCCTTGTTGCTCAGCAGAAGGATTAAATCCGTTAGTCGGATATTCCGACGTATCCGAAAGGGCAGAGCCTACTAAAATAATAACGACAATCAATAACATTCATATACAACAATATGATGCATGATCATGGCATGACATGAAATGTAGCATGATCTAGTGTGGCTATCAAACCTTTGGTTTGATGCTGATTTGAATTCAAATTCAATTACTATTTAAAATGAGACATTTATTAAATTCCTTTAATTGATTTGACCCTATGCTGTTTCATAACTTTGTTTTTCATGCATGAAAGTAGCACCATTGTGTTCATTGAATTTTTCTAATCAATTTGCATATGTTGTTTGTCAAATTTGGAGTTAAATTTAATTTTCTATGAATTTTCAAAGTTCTGCACTTAATGTGGAATTATTTAAAACAGAAATAGTATTACTGCATCAACATGACATCAGCAGGTCAGTCTCGCCGTTGGAAGTCAAACCTGACCAGTGGGACCCACTGGTGAGTGACTCTAGTTAGATTTTAATTAAACTTTAAGTTAATTAGCTAGTTAGCACAGACTGGCCCACATGTTAGTGTCTTGTTAGTGGTTTAGTTAACTAATTATTTTTATTAACTTAAACCTTATTAGCCAGGGGTTGGCCCCACCTGTCATAGGCTCAGGGGAGTCAACCCACCGGCGCTGGGGGTCAAACCCACCGGCGATGAGCCGCTGGTGGCTCCAGGGACGGCGGAGGGCATCGAAAATGCTACTCTAGCGACCAAATGAGCGACAAAAGGCACAGGAAAAACGACCACTCATCCGCGAGTCCATTTTTGCTAGTCTAAGGGGTTGAAACGGCCGGAGATGACGCCGGCGATGAGCTCTGCGACTGCCGGAGCTCGGGCAACATCGAGGTCATCGATAGAGAGGGTGAAAGGGACGGGGCTTGGCTCCTATAGCATCTACACGACGAACTCAGGCTGATGGTGGTCTCAGATGGATCAACCCATCATCGGAACATCACCGACGACGATCTCTTGCGGTGGATCTCATCGGGCTCCTGTGGAATCGGGCGCTAGGGCACGGAATCGACGGGGAAAATAGGGGGGAAACCATCCTGAGCTCACAGGGGTTGGAGAGACGTCGAGAGCGGGCTCGGAGACGGCCTGGAGAGGGAGAACGACGACGGCGAGCGTCGGCGATCTGAGGAAGAAGACAACGGCGTTGATGGCGGCCGAGAGGAGGGGCACAGGGGAGCGAATGGGGAGAGGGAGAGAGCTGCAATGGGTTGCGGGGGTTATCCCTTCGCGGCCAGCACGACGGGGAGGCCAGGCAGGCATCCAGGTGCGTGGCCGTGCCGGAGGGAGCGGCGGCCACCTCGTGCTGCTGACTGGTGCGAGGAAGACGACAGAGGGGGAGCTGGGTTGGGCCAAGGTAAGCTTCAGGTAGGTGTTTTTCATTTTCTTTCTTTTCTGTTTCTGTTAATTCATATCTGACACTTGTTGATTCTATTTTTGGCTCCAAACTATTTCTAAAATAGTGAAAATAATGTTAGAGTGTTATTTGAATTATATCCAAACCCATATAAAAGATTCAACATTTTATAATAACCAGAGATATTTAAAACCCCTTATTTGAATATTATCAGAGGCTTTTGGGTTTTAAATAAAATGTGAAAAGTATTTTTAAAAATAAATCCACCCCTGAAATATTGTTTCCACTATTTATCAAAATGATGGACTTTTACGAAGACCATTTTGGGTTCATTGATTTATCACAAGTTTTAAATTGGATTAAATATGAAAGTGATAGGGTTTATCTTTGATTTCTATTTTCATTTTTAATGCAAGAATAAAACATGGGCACAATCTTGCGGATCATCAAAGGGTAGGTAGGGATGTGACATCGAGATACTCAATTGTGCCTCCGTGCTCAACTGCAAGCCCATTTCTACCCTCGTCGACACCAAAGCTAAACTCTCCTCCACTGCCGGTGCTCCATCCCCGGACCCGTCACGTTGAGCAGCCACGCTGGGGCGCTGTAACGTGCAACACCTCACATTGACCCGGATGGACATCACATATGTTGTCCAGCAGGTTTGCCTGGACATGCACTCGTCATGCACTCCTCATGTCACCCTTATCAAGCTCATTCCCCACTACCTACATCTCATGGTGCATCTTGGGCTCCACCTTCGGCCATCGTCACCAACTCAGATCGTGGCATACAGCGATGCCGACTGGGAGAGGTGTCCTGACTCCAGTCGGCCCACCTCGTGGTACTGCATGTATCTTGGCAACAACCTCATCTCCTGGTCTTTGAAATGGAAAGCGACAGTGTCTTGGTCTAGCACCGAGGCCGAGTACCGTGCCGTTGCCAACACGGGCGCCGAATCTTGTTGGCTCCACCAGCTCCTACAGGAAATTGGACGGCTGTCGGAACGTGCAACAATCATCTACTGTGAAAACATCTCGACCAGGTACCTCTCCTCCAACCCAGTCCAGCAACAGCACACCAAATATGTGGAGATCGATCTACATTTTGTTCAGGATCATGTGGCTCTCAACGATGTATGCGTACTTCATGTTCCTCGTCGCCGCAGTTCACCGACGTGTTCACTGTTGGCGCCGCCTCCTCGCAGCACCACTTCTTCTTCTTTGCTAGACTTCGTATAGTAGCCCATCTGCGTATCTAATCCATATCGTATTGGTATAGGACTTGATCGTACATTGTACATCATTATATATATGTGATAGGCCACCCCATAGAGGGTCGAGCCGGTTCCCCATAAACCTATGTCTTACATGGTATCAACCTAACCTAGGTCCTCCCCCACCTCACCTGCCGCCGCCGCGCCCAAACCCTAGGGATGCCGCCGCCGCCTCCATGCCTGCTTCTGCCTCGGGCGCCGCCAGCTCCTGGTCAATTCCCGCATTGCTTGCCGCCCTCCTCAACCTACCGCCTCGTGCACTTGCTCCGCCGATGCCCCAATTTTTTGGCACCACCGCCGTGGGATCCATGTTCTCGGCTCCGATTCCGCCATCTCTCGCGGCTGACGTGCCTACGATCTTCGTCGCCATGCCAATGGTCCCGCTCGCTGCGCCACCTGCGGCCTCCATCGGCTCGTCCCCAACACTCGCCATCTTCCCGGTGGCCTCGAGGGCTCTTGATGCCCCGCCAGCGGATGTGGCCCCCGTCACCGTTGCGACGCCCGCTGCCCCCGTTGCCGACGCTGTCGCGCCCTCCGGGCCGTTCCACTTCGACAACCTCATCACCATCCGACTCACGCCGGACAACTACCTGTTCTGGTGCGCCAAGGTCCTACCGCTGTGATACATCTCCAACGTATCTACTTTTCCAAACTCTTTTGCCCTTGTTTTGGACTATAATTTGCATGATTTGAATGGAACTAAGCCGGACTAACGTTGTTTTCAGCAGAATTGCCTTGGTGTTATTTTTGTGCAGAAATAAAAGTTCTCAGATTGACCTAAAAATTTACGGAGAATATTTTTTTAATTAATAAAAAATATTGGCGAAAGAATCAACTGGAGAGGGCCCACCACCTAGCCACAAGCCTGCGGGGCGTGCCCCCTAGGGCGCGCATCCTATCTTGTGGGGCCCCTGTGGCTCCTCCGACCTCGTTTCCACTTCTATATATTCCTATTCAGGGAGGAAAAAATTGAGGAGGAGAGTTCATCGCATTTTACGATACGGAGCCGCTGCCACCTCCTATTCTTCCTTGGAAGGGTAGATCTGGAGTCTGATTTGGGCTCCGGAGAGGGGAAATCGACGCTGTCGTCATCACCAACCATCCTTCATCACCAATTTCATGATGCTCTCCGCCGTTCATGAGTAATTCCATCGTAGGCTTGCTGGACAGTGATGGGTTGGATGAGATCTACCATGTAATCGAGTTAGTTTTGTTAGGGTTTGATCCCTAGTATCCACTATGTTCTGAGATTGATGTTGCTATGACTTTGCTATGGTTAATGCTTGTCACTAGGGACCGAGTGGCATGATTTCAGATCTGAACCTATTATGTTTTCATGAATATATATGCGTTCTTGATCCTATTTTGCAAGTTGTAGACACCTATTACGAGTTATGATCCGCATCTCCCAGGGTGACAATAAATGGGATTCTTTCCGGTGATTACCGTAGTTTGAGGAGTTCATGTATTCACTAAGTGCTAATGCTTTGGTCCTGTTCTCTATTAAAGGGAGGCCTTAATATCCCTTAGTTTCCATTAGGACCCCGCTTCCACGGGAGGGTAGGACAAAATATGTCATGCAAGTTCTTTTCCATAAGCATGTATGACTATATATGGAATACATGCCTACATTACATTGATGAATTGGAGCTAGTTCTGTATCACCCTATGTTATGACTGTTGTAGGATGAATGCCATCCGACATAATTATCCATCACTGATCCGTTGCCTAGGAGCTTTCCACATATTGATATTTGCTAAGTTACTTTTCCGTTGCTATTGTTACAATCACTACAATACTGCTACTTTCACGTTTTCCACCGTTACCGTTACTTCCATACTACTTTGCTACTAAATAGTTTGTTGCAAATATTAAGTCTTTCAGGTGGTTGAATTGACAACTCATGTGCTAATACTCGAGAATATTCTTTGGCTCCCCTTGAGTCGAATCAATAAATTTGGGTTGAATACTCTACCCTCGAAAACTGTTATGATCCCCTATACTTGTGGGTTATCAAGACCTTTTTCTGGCACTGTTGTCGGGGACAATAGCTCTATTATCTGTGTCACTTGGAATTTATATCTGTTGATCACTATGAATAATCTGAAAGACGCTAAAACCAAGATCTACCCCTCGACTACGAGGAGAGGTAAGGAACTGCCATCTAGCTCTGCACTTGATTTACCTTCTATTATGAGTAAATTTGCGAGACCACCACCTGGTACTTGCTACTTCTTGAGCTTGCGTTGGTTTTTCCCTTGAAGAGGAAAGGGCGATGCAGCAAAGTAGAGATAAGTATTTCCCTCAGTTTGAGAACCAAGGTATCAATCCAGTAGGAGTATCAAGATGAGGCACCAAGGCACCTGCGCAAGAACAAACAAACTTGCACCCAACGCGATAAAGGGGTTGTCAATCCCTTTACGATTACTTGCAAGGTGAGATCTGATAGTGATAATAGGTAAATATAAATAAATAAATAAATAAAAGTGCAGCAAGGTATTTTTGGTATTTTTTTATGTATATCTGAATATATAATGTATAAAATAGACCCGGGGGCCATAGTGTTCACTAGAGGTTTCTCTCACGATAGCAAGTATTACGATGGGTGAACGAATTACTCTCGAGCAATTGATAGAATCGCGCAAAGTCATGACGATATCTAAGGCTATGATCATACATATAGGCATCACGTCCGAGACAAGTAGACCGATACTTTCTGCATCTACTACTATTACTCCACACATCGACCACTATCCAGCATGCATCTAGTGTATTAAGTTCATAACAAACAGAGTAACGCCTTAAACAAGATGACATGATGTAGAGGGATAAATTCATGCAATATGATATAAACCCCATCTTTTTACCCTTGATGGCAACAACATGATGCGTGCCTCACTACCCCTTTTGTCACTAGGTGAGGACACCGCACAGTATGAACCCAAAACCAAGCACTACTCCCATTGCAAGAATTATAGATCAAGTTGGCCAAACGAAACCCATAACTCGAAGAGAATTACAAGGATACAAAATGATGCATATAAGAAATCAGAGGAGACTCAAATAATATTCATAGATAATCTGATCATAAATCCACAATTCATCGGATTTCGACAAACACACCGCAAAAGAAAGTTACATCGGATATATCTCCATGAAGATCATGGAGAACTTTGTATTGAAGATCCAAGAGAGAGAAGAAGCCATCTAGCTACTAGCTATGGACCCAAAGGTCTGTGGTGAACTACTCATGCATCATCGGAGAGGCAATGGTGTTGATGAAGAAGCTCTCCGTGTCCGAATCCCCCTTCGGCAGGGCACCAGAACGGTCCCCAGATGGGATCTCCCGGAAACAGAAGCTTGCAGCGACGGAAAAGTATTTTCGTGGCTCTCTCTGTTGGTTTGGAGATTTTAGGGAATTTATAGGCGAAAGAGCTAGGGCAAAGGAGGCATGGGGGGCCCACGAGCCTGCTAGGCGCTCCCTGGGCACGCCTTGGGGGCTCGGGGCCTCCTCTGTGGCCCTCTGCCTTGGTTCTCAATTCTTCTGGATCCCTTCTGTTATGGAAAAAATCATCCGGAAGGTTTATTCCGTTTGGACTCCGTTTAATATTCTTATCTGAAAAAGGTCAAAAACACGGAAAAAATAGAAACTCGCACTGGGCACTGAGTTAATAGGTTAGTCCCAAAAATGATATAAAATAGCATATAAATGCATATAAAACATCCCAAGTTGATAATATAATAGCATGGAAATATCAAAAATTATAGATGCGTTGGAGACGTATCAAGCATCCCCAAGCTTAACTCGTGCTCGTCCTCGAGTAGGGAAGTGATAAAGACCGAATTTTTGATGTGGAATGCTACCTAACATATTTGTTCTTCGTAACTTCTTTATTGTGGCATGAATGTTCAGATCCATAAGATTCAAAACGATATTTTAATATTGACATGAAAACAATAATACTTCAAGCATACTAGCAAAGTAATCATGAACTTTTGAAATAACAAGGCCAAAGAAAGTTCTCCCTACAAAATCATATAGTCTCGCTATGCTCTATCATCCCCACACAACGAATCTAAATCATGCACAACCCCGGTATTGGCCAAGTAATTGTTTTCGCACTCTTACTTCCTCAAACTTTTTCAACTCTCACGCAGTACATGAGCGTGAGCCATGGATATAGCACTATAGGTGGAATAGAGTGTGGTGGAGGTTGTGAGGCAAAAAGGAGGAGATGGTCACATCGACTCGGCGTATCAACAGGCTATGGAGATGCCCATCAATAGACATCAATGTGAATGAGTAGGGATTGCCATGCAACGGATGCACTAGAGCTATAAGTGTATGAAAGCTCAAAAAGAAAACTAGTGGGTGTGCACCCAACTTGCTTGCTCACGAAGACCTAGGGCAATTTTGAGGAAGCCCATCATTGGAATATACAAGCCAAGTTATATAATGAAATGTCCCACTAGTACATGAAAGTGACAAAACAAGAGACTCTCTATCATGAAGAACATGGTGCTATTTTTAAGCACAAATGTGGAAAAAGATAGTAGCATTGTCCCTTCTCTCTTTTTCTCTCATTTTTTGTTTGGGCTCTTTGGCTTCTTTTTTTCATTTCATTTTTTTCTTTTTTTTGGTGGGCATCTTTGGTCTCTTTTATTATTTCCTCACATGGGACAATGCTCCAATAATGATCATCCTCACACTTTATTTACTTACAACTCGATACTTAGAACAATAATGACTCTATATGAAATGCCTCCGACAGTGTACCGGAATGTGCAACGATCTAGCTTAGCGTATGATGTTGGAACATCTCGCTAGCTATCTTACAGTCATGCAATGGCAATATGAAAGTGATGGAACATGTCATGAGATGGAACGGTGGAAGTTGCATGGCAATATATCTCGGAATGGCTATAAAAGTGCCATAATAGGTAGGTATGGTGGCTGTTTTGAGGAAGGTATATGGTGGTTTTGTGCACCGACGAAAGTTGCGTGGCACTAGAGAGGCTAGCAATGGTGGAAGGGTGAGAGTGCATCTATACCATGGACTCAAATTAGTCATGAAGAACTCATATACTTATTGCAAAAGTTTTATTAGTAATCGAAACAAAGTGCTAAACACATACTCCTAGGGGAAGGGTTGGTAGGAGTTAACCATCGCGCGATCCTGACCGCCACACAAAGGATGACAATCAATAAATCAATTATGCTCCGACTTCATAACATAGCGGTTGACCATACGTGCATGCTACGGGAATCACTAAGCTCAACACAAGTATTTCTAGATTCACAACACCCTACTAACATAACTCTAGTATTACCATATCCATATCTCAAAACTAATTGTGAGGAATCAAACTTCTCTTAGTAATCAATGCACTTGAATATGAAAGTTTTTATTATATCTTCTTTGGCTGCCTATCATATTTAGGACTAATTTCATAGCACACGCCAATTACCAAGTTACTTAGAGAGAGCGCTCTCAAAATGATATAAGTGAAGATCGAGAGTTTTTATTTCTACAAAATAGGACACCGCCATGCTCTACAAAGATTTAAGTGAAGCACTAGAGCAAAATTATCTAGGTCAAAATACATAAGTGAAGCTCATGGGAGCAAAATTATCTAGCTCAAAATATATAAGTGAAGCACATGCGAGCTAAATCGCCTAACTCAAAAGATATAAGTGAAGCTCATTGAGTATTCTAACAAATTAACGATGAGTGCATGTCCCTCTCAAAAGGTGTGAAGCAAGGATGATTGTGCTAAAACAAAAAAGCAAAGACTCCTATAATACATGACGCTCCAAGCTAAACACATATCATGTGGTAAATAAAAATATAGCTTCAAGTAACGTTACCAATGGATTGAAGACTAAAGAGGGGATGCCTTCCCGGGGCATCCCCAAGCTTAGGCTTTTTGGTGTCCTTGAATTTGTCTTGGGATGACTTGGGCATCCCCAAGCTTAGGCTCTTTCCACTCTGTATTCCATTGTCCATAAGAACATCACCCACAACTTGAAAACTTCACAACACAAAACTTAAACAGAAACTCGTGATATCATTAGCATAAGAAAACAAATCACCAACTTTTTAGGTACTGTAGTAAACTTAATTTCCATTTAGATTGATGTTATATTACTGTATTCTCACTTCTCCATGGCTCGTACCCCCCGATACTAACCATAGTTTCATCAAAATAAGTAATCAACACAACAAAAACAGAATCTGTCAAAAACAGAACAGTCTGTAGCAATCTGTATGTTTCGTATACCTCTGCTATCCCAATAATTCTGAAACAATTATGAAAATTAGGGCAATTTGTATATCAATCAGCAGCAAAAATAATCAACGCAAAATATCTTTCTGGATAGGAACTAAAAATAATTTCGTGAGCACAAAGTTTCTGTCTTTTTCAAAATGATTAAACAAGTATCACCAAACTAATCATAAAGGTTCTACTTGGCACAAACACTAATTAAAACATAAGAAAACAATCATAACAGAATCATGATGGTGTGGACTCAACAAAACAGAAAGTAAAAAGCAAAAATAAATTTATTCATTGGGTTGCCTCCCAACAAGCGCTATCGTTTAACGCCCTTAGCTAGGCGTAAGGCAATATAATCAAGTATTGTCATCTTTAGTGCTCAAACCATAAGTAGTTTTCATAATGGATTCATAAGGAAATTTTATTTTCTTTCTAGGAAAGTGTTCCATGCCCTTCTTTAATATAAACTGAAATTTAATATTCCCTTCCTTCGTATCAATAACAGCACCAATAGTCCTAAGGAAAGGTCTACCAAGAATAATGGGACATGTCGGATTGCAATCAATATCAAGTACAATGAAATCTACAGGCGCATAGTTCCTATTTGAAATAGTAAGAATATCATTGATCCTTCCCATAGGTTTCTTAATAGTAGAATCCGCAAGATGCAAATTAAGAGAGCACTCATCAATCTCATTGAAACCTAGAACATCGCATAAAGATTTTGGAATTGTGGAAACACTAGCACCCAAATCACACAAAGCATGGCATTCATAATTTTTAATCTTAATTTTTATAGTAGGTTCCCGCTCATATTCCAACTTTTTATAGTAAGCATCATAATCATTTGGTTGGGCCATGAGGATAAATAAGATAGCACATACGAGCAAACCGAAAGCAAGCAAAAGAAAGGGGCGAACGAAAAGGCAAATACTTTTGTAAATTTTGTATTAGAAGTGGGGGAGAGGAAAATGAGAGGCAAATGGCAAATAATGTAAATGCAAGAGATGAGTTTGCGATAGGTACTTGGTAGATATGCTTCACTTGAATACTCCCCGGCAACGGCGCCAGAAATTCTTCCTGCTACTTCTTGAGCTTGCGTTGGTTTTTCCCTTGAAGAGGAAAGGGTGATGCAGCAAAGTAGAGATAAGTATTTCCCTCAGTTTGAGAACCAAGGTATCAATCCAGTAGGAGTATCAAGATGAGGCACCAAGGCACCTGCGCAAGAACAAACAAACTTGCACCCAACGCGATAAAGGGGTTGTCAATCCCTTTACGATTACTTGCAAGGTGAGATCTGATAGTGATAATAGGTAAATATAAATAAATAAATAAAAGTGCAGCAAGGTATTTTTGGTATTTTTGTATGTATATGTGCATATATAATGTATAAAATAGACCTGGGGGCCATAGTGTTCACTAGAGGCTTCTCTCATGATAGCAAGTATTACGGTGGGTGAACGAATTACTGTTGAGCAATTGATAGAATCGCGCAAAGTCAAGACGATATCTAAGGCAATGATCCTACATATAGGCATCACGTCAGAGATAAGTAGACCGATATTTTCTGCATCTAATACTATTACTCCACACATCGACCGCTATCCAGCATGCATCTAGTGTATTAAGTTCATAACAAACAGAGTAACACCTTAAGGAAGATGACATGATGTAGAGGGATAAATTCATGCAATATGATATAAACCCCATCTTTTTACCCTTGATGGCAACAACATGATGTGTGCCTCGCTACCCCTTCTGTCACTAGGTGAGGACACAGCACGGTATGAACCCAAAACCAAGCACTTCTCCCATTGCAAGAATTATAGATCAAGTTGGCCAAACGAAACCCATGACTCGAAGAGAATTACAAGGATACAAAATCATGCATATAAGAAAACAGAGGAGACTCAAATAATATTCATAGATAATCTTATCATAAGTCCACAATTCATCGGATCTCGACAAACACACCGCAAAAGAAAGTTACATCGGATAGATCTCCATGAAGATCATGGAGAACTTTGTATTGAAGATCCAAGAGAGAGAAGAAGCCATCTAGCTACTAGCTATGGACCCAAAGGTCTGTGGTGAACTACTCACGCATCATCGGAGAGGCAATGGTGTTGATGAAGAAGCCCTCCGTGTCCGAATCCCCCTCCGGCAAGGCACCAGAACGGTCCCCAGATGGGATCTCGCGGAAACAGAAGCTTGCGGCGGCGGAAAAGTATTTTCGTGGCTCTCTCTGTTGGTTTGGGGATTTTAGGGAATTTATAGGCGAAAGAGGTAGGGCAAAGGAGGCACGCGGGACCCCACGAGCCTGCTAGGTGCCCCCCGGGGGCACACCTAGGGGGCTCGTGGCCTCCTTCGTGGCCCTCTGCCTTGATTCTCAAGTCTTTTGGATCCCTTCTGTTATGGAAAAAATCATCCCGAAGGTTTTATTCTGTTTGGACTCCATTTAATATTCTTATCTGAAAAAGGTCAAAAACACGGAAAAAACAGAAACTGGCACTGGGCACTGAGTTAATAGGTTAGTCCCAAAAATGATATAAAATAGCATATAAATGCATATAAAACATCCCAAGTTGATAATATAATAGCATGGAACAATCAAAAATTATAGATACGTTGGAGACGTATCAGTACTGAATCTAATATGTTGCAAGTAATTGATTATACTACTTCTGTTATGCATGATGCTTATGATGATACTTTGCTTGATACTATTGTGCCACTTGGTGAATTTCCTCATGAACAAATTGCTAGAGTGTATGCTGAAACTGAAGATATTTCTGAATATGATGAAATTATTTAGACTGAACACTATGATGGACCTGCTAGACCTAGATCTCCTAGATATGAATTCCCTAATATATCTAAGGGTTATGTTATGGAAGGAGAAGTAGCTAGGTACTTTCTTGCTTGTAAGGATAGAGATGATCTTAAGAAATTGCTATGCAAGTGGAACGAAACATCTTTGAATGCTAGAATGCAATATGATCCCAAGTTTTCTACTTCACCTATCTTTGTTACCGATAAGGATTATGAATTCTCTGTTGATCCCGAGTTAATTACTTTGGTAGAATATTATCCTTTCCATGGTTATGAATCTGAAACTGTTGTGGCACACCTTACTAAATTGAATGATATAGCCACCCTATTTACTCATGAGGAAATTTTTTGTTATTAATATATTCTTAAGTTGCTTCCGTTCTCATTAAAGGGTGATGCTAAGATATGGTTTAATTCTCTTGCTCCTGGTTGTGTGCGTAGTCCCCAGGATATGGTATTTTACTTCTCTGAAAAATATTTTCCTGCCCATAAGAAACAAGCTGCCTTGCAGAAAATATTTAACTTTGTGCAAATTGAAGAAGAGAGTCTCCCACAAGCTTGGGGGAGGCTTCTCCAGTTACTTAATGCTTTGCCTGATCACGCTCTTAAGAAAAATGAAATACTTGATATCTTTTATAATGGACTAACCAATGCTTCTAGGGACCACCTAAATAGTTGTGTTGGTTGTGTTTTTAGGGAACGAACTGTTGAACAAGCTGAACTACTATTGAATAATTTATTGAGCAATGATAATGATTGGACCATTCCCGAACCACCTCCAAAACCAACTCGAAAGAAAAGAGGTATTCCATTCCCCAGTCCTGAAGATATTTAAGAGGCAAATAAATCTATGAAAGAAAAAGGTATTAAAGCTAAAATGTTAAGAATCTACCACCTATTGAAGAAATACATGGTCTTGATAACCCGACACAGGTAGTTGAGGTAAATTCTCTTCGTAGATTTGATGAAGGTGATATTCCTTATAATAAGTCTGATAGCCAATGTTTGGATGAATTGGATAACTTTATTGTTAAGCAAGAAAATTTCAATGCTTATGTTAGTAGACAATTAAAACATAATGCTTACATGCTTGATCGCTTGGGTGATTATATGAGTAGAACTGTTAATGACCTTAGGCTTATTAGTAAACATGCTTCCATGGTAACTAATCAAGTAGAACAAGTACTTAAGGCACAAAATGATTTGCTCAATGAGATGATTAGTAAGAACAATGATCATTCTGTTAGAGTTGTGACTAGAGGTGGTAGAATGACGTAGGAACCTTTGTATCCTGACAGCCATCCTAAGAGAATTGAGCAAGACTCTCAGAGAGTTAATTTTCATGCACCTGGTCCTTCTAATAAAAGGAAAAAAGAATGACGATAGGACTTTGCATGCTGCTAGTGAACCTTTTGTAGATTCACATGAAAAACCAAAATATATCTCGATTTTTGATGCTGAGACACAATTTGGTAATGAACATGAACCTAGTGATAATATTAATGATGATGTTCATGTCGATGCTCAACCTAGTAATGCCAATGATGTGGAGATTGAACCTGCTGTTGATCTTGATAACCCACAACCCATGAATAAGAGATATGATAAAAGAGATTTTATTGCTAGGAAGCATGGTAGAGAAAGAGAACCATGGGTTTGGAAACCCATGCCCTTTCCTCCTAAATCACCCAAGAAGAAGGATGATGAGAATTTTGAGCGCTTTGTTGAAATGGCGAGACCTGTCCTTTTACGTATGCGCTTAACTGATAGTGTGAAAAATGTCTCCTTATGCTGAGTATATGAAAGATATTGTTACAAATAAAAGAAATAAACCAGAAGCTGAGATTTACACCATGCTTGCTAATTATACTTTTAAGGGTGGAATACCAAAGAAGCTAGGAGATCCCGGAGTACCTACTATACCATGCTCTATTAAAGGAAATTATGTTAAAATTGCTTTATGTGACATCGGAGCTAGTGTCAGTGTTATGCCGTTCTCTTTATATCGTAGACTTGATTTGAATAAGTTGACACCTAGTGAAATCTCTCTGCAAATGGCTGATAAATCAATTGCTTTTCCCATCAGTATTTGTGAGGGGGTGCCTGTTGTGGTTGCAAACGTTACTATCCTAACGGACGTTGTTATTCTTAATATTCCCGAGGACGACAGTTTGTCGATCATCCTTGGTAGACCCTTTCGGAATACTGTAGGGGCCGTTATTGACTGCAACAAAGGCAATGCTACTTTTCATGTTAATGGTAATGAGCATACGGTACACTTTTCGAAGAAACAACCTCAAGTTCATAGTATCAACTCCAATGAAAAAATTCCAACGTTTACTATTGGAGACTTTCAATTCCCTCTCCCTACTGTCAAAAAGAAATATGATATACTTATTGTTGGGGACATGCATATCCCCATTGAGGTAACCTAGTGTTATTCGAAAGTTCTATGGTTCCATGTCATTCGAAAAAAGTTTGTCAATAAGACTTGATCAATCTTACTGATGGATTATTTTTTACGGGCATGAGATGGATGAATTTAGAAAGGACAACTTTCTGTACCCAACTTTTATTTTCTGCTCCTTAGTTTCAGTTTAGTAAAAATGCTATTATTTCTCTGTTTTCCGTTTTATCCGTGCAATAGAAAAATGACATGAAAATAAAAGTTCTCAGGACGCCCTGAAAATTTAGTATGATTTTTCTAGAATATTTAAGAATTTTTGGCCGTGACAACACATCAGGAGGCTGCACCAGTGGGCCACAAGCCTACAGGGCGCGACCACCCCCCTGGGCACACCCCCTGGCTTGTGGGTCCAACGTGGGCCCCCTTCACTTATTCCAGTACCCATCCACTCCGCCTTCCTTCAGAAAAAATCCCACCATTGCTCAAACCCGTGTTTTAGCTCATTTTGCTGCCATTTTTGATCTCCTTGCTCAAAGCTCCATTTGCAAAACTATTTTAGGGGGTTGTTCATCGATATGCGACTCCTCGAATGGTCCAATTAGTTTTTGTTCTAGTGCTTTATATGTTGCAAAAATTTTATGCTGTGGTGACCATGTTCTTGAGCTTGCATGTCAAACTTGTAGGGTCCCAAGTAGTTTTCGATGCCTCATATAGCTTCTAGGCACTTGTCGGAGTAGTTGCTATAAGTTTTGGTTGAGTTTTGTTCATTTTTATGTGGAGTCACTAAAAATTTCAGATTTATTTTTCAGAGAAAGAAGAGATGAGAAGATTGTTGAGAGGCTCTTCAAGCCGGAGTTTTAAAGAAAATGAAAATGATAAGCCTAGATACAATATTCCTCCCACTGTGGAAGTTCGACCATGTGAATGGCCAAGTGAGGCATTCTTGAGGGCGACCGGAATTTATGAACATTTCTACTATCTAGCAGAAAATGCACGCATCACCGACTTCCTCAACGATAAGTGTGACCAGTATCTCCTACTTACTTATACTTTCGTGAAACTTTTTCACTTTTATCCTAGGAAGAATCCTCCCATGGTAGAATTTCATTTATATGATGTGCCTAAGGAAATGTCACTTTATGACTTTTGCAATGTTTGCAAAATACCTTTTGAGGGCAGCACCAGTGAACCACGTCCTAGAGACATGGAGGATTTTATTTCCACAATCACTGTAGGGGAAGAGAAAGGGGTGTCAAAGGCAAGAGAGGCCAGCGTACATTTTCCTGTTCTACATTATTATTCATTATTTGCACGGAGATGTTTATTTGGTCGCGGCGAGAGTGGAAGCCTCAGTGCTCCCGACCTCACTATTCTGCTCCACGCTTTACTTGCTGATAGAACTTTTAGTCTGGGCGCTATAGTGGCCCAACGGTTGAACTTAAATCGTTCGAAGGGCCCTATATTTGGAGGTATTTATGCATCTCATTTAGGTAAACACTTTGAGATACCTATTAGGCATGACGAGGAAGAGGAAATGCTACTTCCTATAAGATATTTAGATTATGATAGGATGGTAGCACATGATTTTATTAATAAATATAATGATAAGAGGCTGCTTTATAACTTAGTATTTAGTGAGGGTACTTGTGAGATTATTGCTTTGCGTGCTTCTTCTTTGTTTGACATCCATTCAGGCAGGTACACTAATATGCCCGAGGAAATTTACAAATATTGGAGCCTGCCGCAACCCCCAACACCTGAGCGTGCACCATCCCTCAATCCGTATTAGGTTCCAGTTTTTCAGTGGGAGCTGCAGGAGCTCGCAAACCAGTGGAACCCTCAATATCCTCTAGAGTATCTAGGAGAGAGTTATTTCCAGCCATGGCCCTAGACCAACTTAGGCCAAAAGCCTAAGCTTGGGGGAGTACGTATTTCTCACCGACATTACATTCTTGTTCACACACTCATTCTAGTTGTCGGTTTCATACTTTTTCATTGTACCATCCATGGTAGTTTATTTCTTATTTTTGTTTTCTTCTTGTGTGTTACATTAACCTTGAGAAAATCCAAAAAAATATATTAGTTCTAGCTGTACCTTCTAGTTTGTTTAGTTGTAGTGTTAAAAGAAAACCAAAAAAGATTTCTTGTTCTTCTTTTGCTTGTTGGGGGCTTTCCCGTGTAAATAGTTTTTATTTCTTCTTTGGGTCGTAAGAAGAAGACAAACGATGACATGCTGAGTGGCTCTCATATGCATTATCGTTTATCTATCAGAGAGCCCATATTACCTTGTCTTCTCCTTTGAGTTATTGCTTGCAGATTGAGCTTAGTCCAATGCACGTGCACTCTTATTATTATTATTCAAACTGTTTGGTCGTGCAAGTGAAAGGCAATAATGACGATATATGATGAAGTGACGAAAATGGAGAAAAGCTGGTATGAACTCGACCTATTTTGTTTTTTGTAAATATGATTAGCTCATCGTTCTGGATTCAACTCGTTATGGATTGAACATGTTTGCAATGACAATTAGAGATTACCGTTACTTATGCCATGCTTAATTAGCTTGGAGTGAATAATGGTTTGTCTTGAGTGCCAACATGCATATTAAAATGGTTGTGATGTAGTATGATAGAATGGTATCCTCCTTCGAATGATTCGAGTGGCTTGACTTGGCACATGTTCACACATGTAGTTGAAACAAAACCAACATAGCCTCCACGATGTTTATGTTCATGGTGATTTATATCCTACTCATGCTTGCATTCAATGTTGGTTAATCTGAAAGCATGTTTATGATTGTTGTCACTCTCTAGTTGGTCGCTTCCCAGTCTCTTGCTAGCCTCCACTTGTACTCAGCGGGAATACTGCTTGTGCATCCATTTCCATAAACCCAAAGTTGTTTCATATGAGTCCACCATACCTACCTATATGCAGTGTTTACCTGCCATCCCAAGTAAATTTTCATGTGCCATACTCTAAACCTTCAAATAAATATTTCGTTTTGTATGCCCGAATCGCTCATGTAGTGACTAGGGGCTGTCAGTATTTTCCATGCTAGGTGGGTTATTCTCACGATATGTGTTGATTCACTATCATTCACGAGAAAGTGGCTGGTATTCGGGATGCCCAAATGCTCAAAAGTCAAATCAAAGTATAATAAAACAAAACTCCCCCAGGATTGTTGTTTGTATGGATGGTACCCGTGGATTCGGCCCACCGTGGAGTGTGATCGATTGGTGGAGGGGGGTAAAAACTTTACTATTCTGTTTGGGAACCGCCTATAATGTATCTAGCATGGAAGATATTGAGATCTCTTAGTTGTTATGTCGACAATGAAAGCATACCGCCCAAAATTTTGATTCATCCCTGTTTTAAAAGCGCGAGCTCCCGCACCTCTGTAAATCAATGCTTCCCTCTGCGAAGGGCCTATCTATTTTACTTTACTGTTGAGTCATCCTCTTCTTATAAAAAGGCACCAGTTAGAGAGCACCTCCATCATTTGTATGCTTTGTTATCAGTTGATACTGACAATGAGTATGACTGGGTCTCTTTTACCATGAATTACAATGTCTAGTCAGTCCTTGTTCTTCACAGGTGCTCTGCATTTATGTTTTGCGGTCTCAGAAAGGGCTAGCGAGATACGAGTATATCATATTGTGTTATGATTGTTTTGATAAAATCATTGTCATTCGAGGCTTATTATTATCACTCGCTAGTTTATTATGCCATTGATATAAGTAAATATGAGACCTAAATATTATTGTGAATGTGGTTAGTCTATAATCTTTGATGAAAATCTGAACATCAGTTAGACATATTTACAACATCAAGATCAAACAGAGTTTGTAAACGTTTTTCTTTATCACTTTCAGTTTATCAACTGAATTGCTTGAGGACAAGCAAAGGTTTAAGCTTGGGGGAGTTGACACGTCTCCAATGTATCTACTTTTCCAAACTCATTTGTCCTTGTTTTGTACTATAATTTACATGAGTTGAATGGAACTAACCAGGACTGACGCTGTTTTCAGCAAAATTGCCTTGGTGTTATTTTTGTGCAGAAATAAAAGTTCTCGGATTGAACTAAAAATTTACGGAGAATTTTTTTGGAATTAATAAAAAGTATTGGTGAAAGAATCAACTTGATAGGGGCCACCACCTGGCCACTAGCCTGCAGGGCGCCCCCCTAGGGCCCGCCCCTGTCTTGTGGGGCCCGTGTGTCTCCTCCGACCTCTTTTCCACTTCTATATATTTCTATTCGGGGAGGAAAAAATCGAGGAGAGTTCATCGTGTTTTATGATACGGAGCCGCTGCCACCTCCTATACTTCCTCGGGAGGGCAGATCTGGATTTTGATTTGGGCTCCACAGAGAGGAAATCGACGTCGTCGTCATCACCAACCATCCTTCATCACCAGTTTCATGATGCTCTCCGCCGTTCGTGAGTAATTCCATTGTAAGCTTGCTGGACGGTGATGGGTTGGATGAGATCTACCATGTAATCGAGTTAGTTTTGTTAGGGTTTGATCCCTAGTATCCACTATGTTCTGAGATTGATGTTGCTATGACTTTGCTATGCTTAATGCTTGTCACTAGGGCCCGAGTGCCATGATTTCAGATTTGAACCTATTATGTTTTCATGAATATATATGTGTTCTTGATCCTATCTTGCAAGTTGTAGACACCTATTACGAGTTATGATCCGCATCCCCCAGGGTGAAAATAACTGGGATTCTTTCCGGTGATTACCGTAGTTTGAGGAGTTCATTTATTCACTAAGTGCTAATGCTTTGGTCCGGTTCTCTATTAAAAGGAGGCCTTAATATCCCTTAGTTTCCATTAGGACCCCGCTGCCACGGGAGGGTAGGAGAAAACATGTCATGCAAGTTCTCTTCCATAAGCACATATGACTATATATGTAATACATGCCTACATTACATTGATGAATTGGAGCTAGTTCTGTATCACCCTATGTTATGAATGTTGCATGATGAATGCCATCCGATATAATTATCCATCACTGACCCATTGCCTACGAGCTTTCCACATATTGATCTTTGCTAAGTTACTTTTCCGTTGCTATTGTTACAATCACTACAATACTATTACTTTCACGTTTGCCACCGTTACAGTTACTTCCATGCTACTTTGCTACTAAATACTTTGTTGTAGATATTAAGTCTTTCAGGTGTGGTTGAATTGACAACTCAGCTTCTAATACTCGAGAATATTCTTTGGCTCCCCTTGAGCCGAATCAATAAATTTGGTTGAATACTCTACCCTCGAAAACTGTTGCGATCCCCTATACTTGTGGGTTATCACGCAGCTCTACATCCGCTCCCTCCTTGGGTATGTCGATGGTTCCCTGTCATGTCCACCACAGGTCATCGCCACCATCCACGGCCAGGCCATCAACACGGAACATCGTGTCTGGGTGCAGCAGGACCAGGATATCCTCTCCGCCATCCATGGTTCCCTGGGCGACGGGGTCGACGGCCTGTGGCCCTTCGCTGTTGTAGCGACCAAACCTCAAACAGTCCAGTCTCTATGCATCTGTGTCATCACTGGATCGGTAATGCTGACACACACAGTACTTGAGGATTTATAACAGAATTTCAATCACACACTTATTACATCGAATGTCTCAAAAGGGAACTTATTACAATAATATGGATTAAGGCCTTCTAAAACGATAACAACGGAAGGCTTGGAAGATAAAGTGAGTCCATCAACTCCAACGACATAGCTGAGTGAAAGACAACGACCTATGGCACCTTACTCGACGTCTGAAAAGTCTGCAACATGAAATGTTGCAGCCCAAAACGGGCCAGCACACGGAATATGCTGGCAATGTAGCACATAGAGTAATGAACATAATGAAATGCTATCTCTGCATGCATATATGGCTGGTGGAAAGCTCTATGGTCAACAGTTTTGCATAAAGCCAATCTTTTCCCTACAACAAAGGAATAAGTTTTATTTAACTGTCATGGTTGTTGTTAAACATTGAGAAGGTTCCTCCAACTCAATCCCAATTAAGCATCATAATTAACCCAACAATTTAATTTAGAGTGATGAGATCAACATGATAATCCAAGAAGCAGATACTCAAGATGTCCATAACCGCGGACAGGACTAACCATGATTAGTTTGTACACTTTGCAAAGGTTTGCAAACTTTTCCCAGAAGACTCGAATACATCCATGGTTGGAGATTCGAGACACGGTCTTTCTGAAGCATTAACTCTCTACTCTGGGTAGACCGTACCACCTACAACCCACTACATCTGCTAGTCTACCGCTTCAAGAGCTTCACGCAACTTACTCAACCATGCCAGAGCCCATATTGGCTTGTGGGTGCACATGAAAGTTTCTAGAATGAATAATCTTATGATCCCTTTGAGCCTGGGCGGCGGACCGTAGGATGATCACACGGTTACTTCGGGATATCCTAGGACAACACTGGATTTCTCCAGGTGCCCTGACAACCATTGGGTACCCCAGGGTGCCTCAAGCTATCCACCCAGATGTGTATTTAAGTAGCCACCTTAAGTGAACCATTAATTAACAGTACTCACATCCATCATGGATACACTCACCTAATCCACGTCTACGAGCATAGCATAGCAATATAAGCATAACGTAGAAGTAATTCCCAAGGGTTTGATAATAAACAAGACAATAGGTTCTACCTCATCATCTACTTCCCAAAACCCACATGTCAATCAGATCCTAACCATGAAATGTTTGAGGGTTGAATCTAATGCAATAAAACTGGGTAGTAAGGGGTATGATCAAAGTGTTACTTGCCTTGCTGATGATCCGCAAAACCTAGAGACTCGTAGTAGCACGCTTGGCACTCCGGGTACTCTATCGTAAACAAACAATAACATAAATAAGCACTCAAACTAGAAGCATGGGTAAAACTCAAATAAGAGATCTAACCAGAAAGTTCAACTGAAGAACTCCGGTTTGCAAAAAGAATCAAAACAAACGAAGCAACGAAACTCAAACTGCGAAAGAAACGAGATTCATTTACTAATTTGGACTAGATTCAAATTTTACTATACAAAAATCTTGTGCAAGTTAGTTAAACAGAAAGAGGGCTTCAAGGTGAATATCTGGGCACTTGAATCACCTGATTCCGATAAACGAGCGAAAAGATAAACTAAAACAAAAATCAGGGCACAAATCGCGATCGAAAATAATCACGGAAAATGCTTGGAAAAAGAAAAAGTGATGAACAGGCTAACGAATGAACGTTTGCTGCTAACGGATGAACAATGTTCGACAAAACGAATGTACGGACGAACGTCCGCTAATTAAATAAACCGGGAAAAACCGATCTAAAAATATAGATCTAGGGTTTTTAGAAAAACCGGGCGGTTTTCGCAAGAAAACCGGCTACCTTTGGCAGCGGGGTCCGGCGGCAGCGAGCGGCGGTTCCGGCGAGCGCCGGCGGTGGCGGGGCGAGCGGCACGGGGCAGCGGGTAGCGGATGTGGCCGGCGGCGCGGGCGGCGTGGTGCGGTTGCGCAGTTGGCGGCGGCGGCTGCGGCCAGGGGCGAGGGCAGCGGCGGCTTAGGGTTTGGGGGTGGGGGCCGACGCTTATAAAGGCCTGTTGGGCGAGAGTCCTGGTCGGACACGGCGTTCGTTTTTGTTTTTTTAAATAATTCCAACGCGTAGATGATAAATAAAAAGAAATATCAAACGGACTCCAAAAATCCTGAAATAAAATTTCCCCGTCCTCTAAAAATATGCTCGACAAGGTGAACATTTATTTGGGCCTCTAATGCAATTTTGAAAAACACATTTTTTTCCTAATTCAAATAAAATTGCAATAAAACTCCGAATAAAATTCTTATTGGATTTTAATATTTTTCCTATAGTATTTCTTTATTTTGGGGAAGTCATTTTATCGCCTCTCTTTTATTTTATAAATAGAAATATTTGAAGAGAAAATAATTAAAACCAAATGATCCTCTTTTCAATTTTTGAGAAAACCAAAATATGAAAATAATGAAATCCCCAAGTCTCTCCGTGGGTCCTTGAGTTGCATAGAATTTCTAGGATCAACCAAGAATGCAATAAAATATGATATGCAATGATGATCTAATGCATAACATTCCAAATTGAAAATTTGGGATGTTACAAAGCTACCCCCCTTAAGATGAATCTCGCCCTCGAGATTCGGGTTGGCTAGAGAATAGGTGCGGGTGATACTTCCGTAGGTCTTCTTCTCGTTCCCAGGTGGCTTCATCCTCGGTATGGTGGCTCCACTGAACTTTGCAGAACTTGATAACCTTGCTACGTGTGACTCGGCTGGCATACTCGAGAATCTTCACTGGTTTCTCCTCGTAAGTCAAATCGCTATCCAACTGAATCGCTTCCAGTGGCACTGTATCTCTCAGAGGAATATCGACCATCTCTGCGTGGCACTTCTTCAACTCTGAAACGTGGAACACATCATGAACTTCTGACAATCCTTCTGGCAATTCCAACCTGTAAGCAACTTCTCCCATACGCTCCAAAACTTTGTATGGTCCCACAAAACGTGGTGATAACTTTCCCTTAACTACAAAATGCTTAACTTCTCGAAGTGGGGACACACGAAGATACACTCTGTCTTCAACTTCGTAAACTGTCTCCTTGCGTTTTGAATCCGCATAGCTCTTCTGCCTGGACTGGGCTACCTTGAGTCTATCGCGAATCAACTTAACCTTCTCTTCAGATTCCTTAATCAAATCTGGTCCAAACAACTGACGGTCTCCAACCTCATCCCATAACAACGGTGTCCTGCACCTCCTTCCGTACAAGGCTTCGAAAGGGGCCATCTTCAAACTGGCTTGATAGCTGTTGTTGTAAGAGAACTCTGCGTACGGCAAATTGTCGTCCCAACTATGTCCATAATCTAGCGCACAAGCTCTCAACATGTCCTCTAGAATCTGATTGACTCTCTCGGTCTGTCCATCTGTCTCAGGATGAAAGGTTGTACTAAACTCTAGCCTGGTACCCAAAGTTTCATGCAACTGATTCCAAAAATTTGAGGTAAACTGGGTTCTTCTGTGTGATACAATGGTCCTCGGAACTCCATGCAGACATACGATCCTGCTCATGTATATCTTTGCCAACTTAGCACTGTTGTAAGTGGTCTTTACTAGGATGAAATGAGCTACCTTCGTCAAATGGTCGACTACAACCCAAATCGAGTCATAGCCTGAACGAGTCCTGGGTAATCGTGTGATAAAATCCATGCCTAGCTTGTCCCACTTCCATTCGGGTATCGACAATGGTTGTAGCCAACCTACTGGCTTTTGATGCTCTGCCGTCACTCTCTGACATACATCACAAACTGCTACATACTCCGCAATATCCTTCTTCATTCCGGTCCACCAGAAACTGTCCTTCAAATACACATACATCTTGGTATTTCCTGGGTGAATCGAATAGGGCGAATCATGGGCCTCCAGCAGAATCAACTTCCTGATCTCGGGGTCATTAGGCACATATACGCGATCCTCAAACCATAAGGTATCGTGCTCATCCTCACGAAATACTTTATCCTTTCCTTTGCTCATCCTTTCCTTTATCTCGGCAATCTCCTTGTCAGTCTTCTGAGCTTCTCTGATCTTATCCATCAGGGTAGACTGAATCTCCAATGCTTCTACATAACCTCTCAGAACTATTTCCTAACATAGCTCGCGAAGATCTTCTGCTAAGTCCTCTGGCAATCCACTGGTCATGAGTGTATTGACATGACTCTTGCGACATAATGCATCGGCTACTACATTAGCCTTTCCGGGATGATAGTGCAACCTCATATCATAATCCTTGATGAGCTCCAACCATCTCCGCTGTCTAAGATTCAACTCCTTCTGCGTGAAAATATACTTCAAACTATTGTGATCCATGTATACCTCACAATGGTTTCTGATGAGAAAATGTCTCCATGTCTTCAACGCATGCACTACGGCTGCTAACTCGAAATCATGGGTAGCATAGTTCAACTCATGGGGTTTAAGCTATCGTGAGACACATGAAACAACTCTTCCCTCCTCCATCAGCACCGCTCCAAGTCCTCGACGAGAAGCATCGCAATACACTTGATAATCCTTGCGTTGATCTGGGAGAATCAACACTGGGGCTGTAACCAAGCGTTTCTTCAACTCCTGAAAATTGGCTTCACATTCCTCAGTCCATTTGAACTTGGTGTCTTTCTTCAACAACTCCTTCATGGGCTTTGCAATCTTAGAGAAATTCTCAATGAATCTCCGGTAGTATCCTGCGAGTCCAAGAAAACTCCGGATCTCTCCAACTGATGTGGGTGATTCCTAATTAGTCACAGTGACAACTTTGGTGGGGTCTACTGCTATTGCTTCGCCGGATATAACATGTCCGAGGAAACCAACTTCCTTCAACCAAAACTCACACTTGCTGAACTTGTCATATAACTGATGTTCTCTGAGCTTCCCAAGTACCAAACGCAAATGCTCCTTATGCTCTTCTTCATTCTTCGAGTAGACCAAAATATCGTCAATGAACACCACGACGAACTTATCCAAAAACTCCATAAACACCTTGTTCATCATGTTCATGAAATAGGCAGGTGTGTTAGTCAGACCAAATTACATAACGGTATACTCATATAGCCCATACCTTGTGGTAAAAGCTGTTTTCGGTATATCCTGCTCTCGAATCTTCAGCTGATGGTATCCTGATCACAGATCGATCTTGGAAAATACCTTAGCTCATTGCAACTGGTCAAATAAATCATTGATCATCGACAGTAGATACTTGTTCTTGATTGTCACTTCATTCAATCCTCGATAATCAACAACCATTCTCAATGATCCATCCTTCTTCTCCACTAGAAGCACTTGTGATCCCCAAGGTGACGAACGTGGGCGAATATAGCCTTTATCCAGTAACTCCTTAATCTGCTTCTTAATTTCTTCCAAATCCTTTGCGGGCATCCGATACGGTCTCTTAGATATTGGCCATGTGCCTGGAAAAATCTCAATTAAAAACTCAATGTCTCTATCCGGTGGCATGCCTGGCAACTCCTCTGGGAATACATCAAGGAAATCCTTCACCGCTGGTACTTCCTCCTGTACAATTCCTGATAAGGAATGTACTTGAGTTCCCTTCGGCGCATGCCGGGATACATACTTAATCTTTCTTCCTTCTCGGGTGGTGAGCAAAATCGACTTACTCGCACAGTCAATGTTCCCTCCATACTTCGATAACCAATCCATGCCTAATATTACATCCAGTCCTTGTGACTCCAATACTATTAGGTCTGAGGGGAACACGTAGTTACCAATCCTTAATGGTAACCGATCACACCATAGGCTAGCCATGTACTCTGCTCCTGGCGAGGTTACTATCATGGGTGACCTAAGGGCTTGGGTTGGTAGGTTATACTTATCCACAAATCCCCTTAATATGTATGAATGCAATGTACCAGTATCAAAAAAGAACGATTGCAGTAAATGATTTAACCAAAAACTTACCTATTACTGCATCGGATTGCGCTTCAACCTCCTCCACGCCAACATGGTTCACTTGTCCCCTGTTGAAAGGGTTGGGCTTCTTCCCAGAGCTTCCATTGCCATTTCCATTCTTTGCTTCAGGACACTCCGTGGCGTAATGTCCAATCTTCCCGCATTTGAAACAAGTAATGTGACTTAGATCCTTCTTGGCGGACGTTGCTGGGTTGGAACTGTTCTGTCTGTTGCTTCCTCCATTCCCATTCCCATTCTTGGGGCCATTATGATTATGCGAACTCCCTTCATTGGAATGATGGCCTCCATGGTTATGGTGAATGTGTCTTCCCGAGTTCGGGGTAAAACGGGGCCTCTACTGAGCTCCTGAATTGTACTTCCCTTGTCCATACTTCCTCTTGCGGTTGTCAATCTGCTGCTGCTTCCCTTCAATCATGAGAGCTCTATCTACCAACTCCTGGTAGTTGTTGAAGGTTACCACCATTAACTGCATGCTCAGCTCATCATTCAGACCTTCTAGGAATTTCTCCTGCTTAGCGGCATCCGTAGCAACATCATTAGGGGCTTAACGTGCTAACTTACTAAAATCATCCACATATTGGCCCACTGTGCGTCCTTCTTGGCGCCAGTTGCGAAACTCACGCTTCTTCATGGCCATAGCTCCTGCTGAAACATGGGCGGTGCGAAAAGCCTGCTGAAACTGGTCCCATGTGACAGTGTCGATGGGGTAAGTGACTGTGAAGTTCTCCCACCATGACGCTGCGGGTCCATCTAGCTGATGTGCGGCAAAACGCACTCTCTCCGCATCTGTGCATCTTGCAGTGGTCAACTCCCTTCCAATCTTGCGGAGCCAATCATCTGCAAGAATCGGTTCGGTGCTACTAGAGAACACCGGCGGATTTAGCCTTAAGAAACGAGCTAAGTGATCAACAGGTGGTGGTGGTGGTGGGTTGTTGTTGTTGTTCCCCTGGTTCTGATTCTGGACAAGTAGCTGCATCAGGGTATTCTGCTGTTGGATCAACTGAGTGAGCTCCGGCGGGAAAACAAATCCGGGGTTACGTCTCGGAGGCATCTGATGGGTTTAGAAAAGATGAGAAATCAGAATAGAATGAGGTCTAAAGAGAAAAGCACTACCCATATGCTCATGAGACAAACACAATCATATCACTTCAATCAATTCAAACAAGGGCATACAAACGGTCTAACTATCGTTACAAAAGTGCTCGGACTATACTATATACATGGGGGAAAACTACTACTGATATGGTGGTCGACTAGAAGTTTTGATCGGTGGAAGACTCCATGATATCTGCTCCAGCTTCATAAACATAGTCATCATCACTGTCGTCAGGGTCTGAGTCGGTGTCGTCGATGATGATGTAGTTCTACGGACAAGTGGAATCGTCATCATGTCCTCTAGGCGCGGGGTCTACCATGATTACTTCTAGCTTCCTTGTCAATTCGTCATTCTTCTCCATGATTATCTTCATATCCTCCTCGTATCCATCGCGTGTAGACTTGAGTTCTTCCTCCAGCTCCGTGATCCTGGTCATTGCCTTCTTCAGATCTATCATGCTTGCGCACATCTGGTTCTCCTGGCGTCGAATGTGCTGGTTTAACTCTTGGATGAAAGCTGCAATGGATCTGTCCCTCCTGGTGCTGATCATCTCCCATTGCTCATCTCGGCGCCCACAAATCTGGTAGATAGTATCCTTGAGATCCTGGTGGTAAACTTCTCCAATGCGTCCCATGGTGACTGGGCTGCCATGCTCTTTCCTAGACTCCAAGTTGGTGCATCAAAGTAAACCTCTATGGGCTCAGTGACTGGCATGAACGTCCTTCTTGGAACTTTAACTCGAATCTTCCAACGCTCCTCTTCTGGTAAAGTGGCGATGTAGGTCCCGGTGAAGCTTGGTATTCCGATGTTCAGGTACCTAGTAACTTCCTTCAAGTGTCTTCCAAAAGGTGTATCTTCATCCGGTTGAGTGAACTTGTTCTTTGCATCCGCCATCCTATAGAGTAGAAAGGGGAGAGGGGTCAGAAACGGGAAGAGAGGAGTGACCTATGGTTTTAGCTTAGGGGTCGTGTCCTACAGTCAACGTGTGCTCTGATACCATCTTGTAGCGACCAGACCTCAAACAGTCCAGTCTCTATGCATCTGTGTCATCCCTGGATCGGTAATGCTGACATGCACAGTACTTGAGGATTTATAACAGAGTTTCAATCACACACTTATTACATTGAATGTCTCAAAAGAGAACTTATTACAATAATATGGCTTAAGGTCATCTAAAACGATAACATCGGAAGGCTTGGAAGATAAAGTGAGTCCATCAACTCCAACAACATAGCTGAGTGAAAGACAACGACCTATGGCACCTTACTCAACGTCTGAAAAGTCTGCAACATGAAATGTTGCAGCCTGAAATGGGTCAACACATGGAATATGCTGGCAATGTAACACATAGAGTAATGAACAGAATGAAATGCTATCTCTACATGCATATATGGCTGGTGGAAAGCTCTATGGTCAACAGTTTTGCATAAAGCCAATCTTTTCCCTACAACAAAGGAATAAGTTTTACTTAACTATCATGGTTGTTGTTAAACATTGAGAATGTTCCTCCAACTCAATCCCAATTAAGCATCATCATTAACCCAACAATTTAATTTAGAGTGATGAGATCAACATGATAATCCAAGAACCACATACTCAAGATGTCCATAACCGCGGACACGACTAACCATGATTAGTTTGTACACTCTGCAGAGGTTTGCGCACTTTTCCCACAAGACTCGAATACATCCATGGTCGGAGATTCGAGACACAGTCTTTTTGAAGCATTAACTCTCTACTCTGGGTAGACCGTACCACCTACAACCCACTACATCTGCTAGTCTACCGCTTCAAGAGCTTCACGCAACTTACTCAACCATGCCAGAGCCCATATTTGCTTGTGGCTGCACACGGAAGTTTCTAGAATGAATAATCTTATGATCCCTTTGAGCCTGGGTGGCGGACCGTAGGATGATCACACGGTTACTCCGGGATATCCTAGGACAACACTGGATTTCTCTAGGTGCCCTCACAACCACTAGGTATCCCAGGGTGCCTCAAGCAATCCACCCAGATGTGTATTTAAGTAGCCACCTTAAGTGAACCATTAATTAACAATACTCACATCTGTCATGGATACAATCGCCCAATCCACGTCTACGAGCATAGCATAGCAATATAAGCATAACGTAGAAGTAACTCCCAAGGGTTTGATAATAAACAAGACAATAGGTTCTACCTCATCATCTACTTCCCAAAACCCACATGTTAATCAGATCCTAACCATGAAATGTTTGAGGGTTGAATCTAATGCAATAAAACTGGGTAGTAAGGGGTATGATCAAAGTGTTACTTTCCTTGCTGATGATCCGCAAAACCTAGAGACTCGTAGTAGCACGCTTCGCACTCCGAGTACTCTATCGTAAACAAACAATAACATACATAAGCACTCAAACTAGAAGCATGGGTAAAACTCAAATAAGAGATCTAACCAGAAAGTTCAACTGAAGAACTCCGATTTGCAAAAATAATCAAAACAAACGAAGCAACGAAACTCAAACTGCGAAAGAAACGAGATCCGTTTACTAATTTGGACAAGAGTCAAATTTTACTATACAAAAATCTTGTGCAAGTTGGTTAAATAGAAAGAGGGCTTCGAGACGAAGATCTGGGCACTTGAATCACCTGATTCCGATAAACAAGCGAAAAGATAAACTAAAACGAAAATCAGGGTAGAAATCGCGATCGGAAATAATCGCGGAAAATCCGTGGAAAAAAAACACTGACGAAGAGGCTAACGAACGAATGTTCAGTGTCTGCGGCTAACAGACGAACATCTTTCGTTAAAACGAACGTACGGACGAACGTCCGCTAATTAAATAAACCGGGAAAAACCAATCTGAAAAAATAGATGTAGGGTTTTTAGGAAAAACCGGGCGGTTTTCGCAAGAAAACCGGCTAACTTTGGCGGCGGGGTCCGGCGGCGGCGTGTGGCGGCTCCGGCAAGGGGCGGCGGTGGCCGACGGCGGCGGGGCGAGCGGCGCGGGGCGGTGGGTGCAGGTGGCGGCGGCGGCAGCTTAGGGTTTGGGGGTGGGGCCGGCGCTTATAAAGGTATGTTTAAATAATTGTGACGTGCAGAAGATAAATAACAATAAATATCAAACGAACTCCAAAAATATTGAAATAAATTTTCCCCGTTCTCTAAAAATATGCCGGACAAGGTGAACATTTATTTGGGCCTCTAATGCAATTTTGAAAAATGCATTTTTTCCTAATTCAAATAAAATAGCAATAAAACTCCGAATAAAATTCTTATTTGATTTTAATATTTTTCCTCCAGTATTTCATTATTTTGGGGAATTCATTTTATCCCATCTCTTTTATTTTATAAATAGAAATATTTGAAGAGAAAATAATTAAAATCAAATGATCCTCTTTTCAATTTTTGAGAAAACCAAAATATGAAAATAACGAAATCTCCAACTCTCTCCGTGGGTCCTTGAGTTGCATAGAATTTCTAGGATCAACCAAGAATGCAATAAAATATGATATGCAATGATGATCTAATGCATAACATTCCAAATTGAAAATTTGTTATGTTACAAACCTACCCCCTTAAGATGAATCTCGCCCTCGAGATTCGGGTTGGCTAGAGAATAGATGCGGGTGATCCTTCCGTAGGTCTTCTTCTCGTTCCCAGGTGGCTTCATCCTTGGTATGGTGGCTCCACTGAATTTGTAGAAATTGATAACCTTGCTGTGTGTGACTCGGCTGGCATACTCGAGAATCTTCACTGGTTTCTCCTCGTAAATCAAATCGCTATCCAACTGAATCGCTTCCATTGGCACTATATCTCTCAGAGGAATATCGGCGCCACGGATCACATGATGAATGAGCTCAACAAGCTCGCCACCTACCAGCCCTACTCCGGGCACAACAAGGTTCAGACCGCCAATGGTGTAGGTATGCCCATCTCTCACATTGGCCAAGCATGTCTTTTAACTAGTCATCCCTCTAGGCAGCTCCACCTTCGTAATATTTTGTGGGTACCCTCGTTGACTCGTAATATTTTATCCGTTCCTAAGCTCACCCTTGATAATAATGTCCTATGTGAATTTCACCCTTTTGTCCTTTTTGTTAAGGACCGAGCAACCAGGGACGTCCTGTTTAGTGGCCGTTTGAGCCAAGGCTTGTACCGTTTGGAGGATCCATCCGCCCCGCGCGTCTTCAGCGGTGTTCGTGTGTCACCGTCACAGTGGCACTCTCGCCTTGGTCACCCTGCCAGCCCCATCATTTGCCACATACTACACCGCCATGAGCTGCCATTAAAGTCTAGCAATAAAGAGATGTATGTGTGTGATGCCTGTCAACAAGGCAAGAGTCATCAACTACCATTTGTTTCATCTACTAGGGAAGTAATGAGTCGTCTTGAACTTGTGTTTTCTGATGTGTGGGATCCATCACAAACATCTGTCAGTGGTCAAAACTACTAAGTTAGTTTTATTGATGCCTACAGTCGCTTTACATGGATTTATCTTCTTAAGCGCAAGTCTGATGTGTTTGATATATTCATTCAGTTTCAAATTCATGTTGAACGTCTACTCAAGCATAAAATTATTCATGTTCAATCGGATTGGGGGGGTGGCGAATATCACAACCTCAACACTTTCTTTAATAAGCTTGGGATCTCTTATCGTTTATCATGCCCACATACACATCTGAGCGCAAACATCGCCATGTAGTTGAGACCAGCCTCACACTTCTTGATCATGCTTCGGTACCCTTTCACTTTTGGAGTGATGCCTTTGCCACCGCATGTTTTCTTATTAACAGATTACCTATGCGTGTCCTTAATATGAAAACTCCTATTGAGCTTATCTTGCATGAACCTCATGACTATACCTTTTTCAAGGTGTTTGGGTGTGCCTGTTGGCCCCATCTTCATCCATATAATAATCGAAAACTTGAGTCTCGGTCCAAAAAATGTGTGTTCTTGGGGTATAGTTCTCTCCATAAAGGCTACAAGTGCCTTCATGTGCCAACAAATCGTGTCTACATATCTCGTGATGTTGTCTTTGATGAGAACGTCTTCCCTTTTTCCACCATGCCACAACCACCCATGCATTCATCTCCTATTATGCCTGGCCAATTTGAAGATGCCGCATATTCGCCTCTGTTGTTACCTAGTCATGGTGCAGGAACTGGACGTGGTGCTCGCCTGGAACTTCTACATGATGCACCACCTCCGTCGCCTATGGAGCACGTCGATCGGCCGGTGCATCCGCATGCACAACCTCATGCCTTTGACCCCGTCTCAGGAGCCACGCCGGCTCCTGCGCCTCCTCCTTCTCGTCACCTCCTTGCCCGGCCTCGCCTCTGTTGTCGTTCACGTCGCCCGCGTGAGCTTCCCTGCCGCCCACCTCGCCTGGGTCGGTAGCGCACAACTCAGCGCCGCAGATGACACGTGGGCCCTCATCGACTGACCCACCGTCGCCCAGCCAGCCGTCGCCCGACCTCTCTTCGCCGGAGTCTCCTCAGCCGGCCTCGCCTGCTTTGGATATTCCGCCTGCCCGTGTGCTCGCTGCTTCACAGCGTCCGCACATACGCATCCATAGTGGCATCATTTGTCCCAAGGAGCGCACCGATGGCACAGTCACGTACTTGGCTGCTTGCCTGGCTCATGCTGTGGAAGATCCTACCATCGAACCACACAATTATCAAGTGAAAGTATGTTATATCGACTAGAGGGGGGCTGAATAGGAGATTTTTAGAATTTCATCATTGAGGAAATTCCTTTTGAGGAAATTTCTCACTGATGACTAACTTACAGCGGAAACAGTTAAGGATCAGTCGTGCAATCGTTCACAACAGCAGTATTACAGAGTGAAGATTATGAAAACAGATTGCATAGTAAGCAGGCACGCAGAATACAGATGATGATTAACTCAAGTGAAGAATTTGGAGTTGAGGAAATTCAGAGAAAGTCTTCAGCAAATTCTTCAAACAGTCACAGTGAATGTCATCAACACATAATACAGAGAATGTAAAGAGTTGAGGAATTAGAACCCGATTCTTGGTGAAGACTGTTGTTGATGACCCAGTTCCAACTGCTGTGACAGTTGTACATCTCGTTTGGAGCGGCTTGGTATTTAAACCAAAGGACACCCAGTCCCGGGACACACAGTCCCTACCGTATTCTCCTTGATCTAAGGACACACAGTCCTCGCCCAACACTCGTGGTAAGTCTTCAGGGCAGACTTCCAAACCCTCACAAACTCGGTCATCCGGCGATCCACAATTGACTGCTGGATTGCTCTAGACCATGACGCCTAACCGTCTGGAGGATGCACAGTCCTCAAAGGTAAAAGGCTTCAGTCCCACACAGGAACAACTTCTTCAGTGATGCTCAATCACTAGGTTTGGTTTGTGGTTTCGGTGGGTGGTGTATTTCCTCACTGATGATTTACTCTCGTAGGCTCTGAGGAATTTGGGTTGCTCTTATGACAAGTGTCGGTTTCTAACGGAGCAGCCAACCAACTAGTGGTTGTGGGGGGCGGCTATTTATAGCCTGGGAGCATCCCGACGTGATTTGACATTAATGCCCTTAAATAATATGACCGTTGGAGTGGATAAGACCAGTGACTTGGCGTGCCTATCGAAATGGTCGGGACCCTCAACTGTGAGAGTCCTCATGTCACTCATATTCCTCACTTGAGGCTTTTGGTAGGATTTGGCTTGGGTTGAGCATCATGAGGAAATTTATTCCATAGCGTTACTTTGACCCCCTTTAACAGTACGGTGTTCCTATTCATCAAATGCGAAGAAAGTAAAACAGAAAACTTAAATCTTCACGCTTCAATTTCTTCAGAATGATTTACTTCAGGAACCACCGATCTTCTCAATATCAATGTCTTCATGAGGAATATCAATTTCATCGCAGATTCCTCGTGATTCATTTCTTCAGCTTCAGACCAATTGCTTCAACTGAAGATATACATTTTTAGGGGTCGATATTCTTCAAATATCTCAAACTCCTCAATGACTTATAGATCCTGTGTACACTTATAAACACATTAGATACTTAACCTATAAGTCTTCAAACCACCAAAATCACTAAGGGGCACTAGATGCACTTACAATCTCCCCCTTTTTGGTGGTTGATGACAATTAGGTTAAGTCTTCAACAGGGAATAAAAATGTGAAGTGTAAATACTCAATTGAGGAATTTGAAGACAAGATTCACAGAGACTCCCCCTGAAGATGTGCATACCTTGAGGATTTTTCTTTTATAGAATATGCACATTGATGATTTTTATCATGGAGATCTCCCCCTGAATCTTGTAAATCATGCATACATATAACATATCATATGAAGAAAATGAAGATGCATGATGGCAAATGGTATCTGAGGAATTCCAGCATGCGTGCATTAAAACTTGAGGAATAAGCATGCAAAGAAAAACGTTCAAAAAGCGTCAGAGTACCATCGGGCTTAAGTTACAACTCATTACATAAAAACTTCAGAAGAGCCAAGAGTTTGTAACTTAAATATAGTTCATAAGCCCCAAAAATAAATCCCGTTTGAAGACTAACTCTCAAGTTTCTCCCCCTTTGTCATCAAGTGACAAAAAGGGACAAATTGAGGACTAACGCCCGTGAAGACTTCATTTCTTGGCGGTGGATGAAGATCCTTGGCGCTTCTTGGGTGTAGTCTTCTTCCTTGGGCCTGTTGTGGTGTCGAGCTGTTCCTCATCAGATTCGGTGGTGCGGAAGGACGAGAAGGAGCTGTCTTCAAGATCTGGCACTGGAATGGGCCTGAACTTCTTCTTGGGAAGCCACGACTAGTCAAAGTCCTGCTCAAAGTTCAATTCTTCAAGCTCAGTCTCGGTCTTCAGATGTGCAAGGGTAGCCCAGGTGCGATCAAAAACCTCATGCAGATAGTGATGATTAAGTTTCGCAGAGTTTTGTGTCTCAGTGAGGGTTTTCACAATGGCACCAAACTGGCGTTTGACCCATTTGTGGTTGTGATCCACCTTCTGATGAAGACTGAGGAGAAGCTCTCTGGTGTTTAGCACGCGAGGAGGAACAGGGCTTGGTGGACGAGTCTCAGTATCGTCCCATGAGGAATATGCATCTAGCTCTGTAAATTGACCATCAAGAGGCCTGCTGCCTTCATCAATCATAGACTTTCCTTTTCCATCAATGGGCTCGAAAGTCTTCTTGTTGACCCGGATAGGAGGCATATAACCAACATGGTTCTGGAAGTCTGCGTGGAAGTTGATGCCTGTCCTTGTCCTGATGAATCTCATGATCCATGGTGCATAAATTTTGTGATCATAGGGGCACATTGCATTGTCAGCCAAAGTCCTCAAGAAGAAATCATGGATATTCATGGGGATACCGTGAATGATGTTGAAGAGGATATTCTTCATGAGGCCGACGACATCTTCTTCATCGTCATGGCCTTTGATGGGCGCGAGCACACTACAGAGAATGCGGTAGACAGACCGGGGTGTGTACTTGAGCTCATGGACGAGGAATGTGGTTCTTGAGGGCTTTCCTGCAGCCAAAGGCTTCATGAGGACTTCCATCATTCCATTTGGTAGCTCATGCTCACCATAAAGCTTCACTGCCCCTTCTAAAGGAATTGGTACGGGGCAGTTCTCTGAGGAGTTCAGACGCTGGAGCCTTGTAGTGAGTGTTTTGGGTCATCCAGTCGAACACCCAAGTGTTGATGTCATCAGCATTGCCCGAGATGTGCAGAGTTGCATAGAACTGAAGAATAAGCTCACTATTCCAATCTGATATGTCGGAGCACATAGGGAGCAAACCTGCATCATGGAGTACACTGAGGACTGGTTCCATGCAGGGAATTTCTTCAAGTTCATCATGAGGAATGTGCCTGTGCTGGAATATCTTGTTGCGTCCACAGAGCACAGAAGCATAGTAGTTCATCTGAGTCCTTGTCCAAAACTTCAGATGCCTCATTTGAGGCTTGTCATAAGGATTCTCTCCGATGAAATACATGCGTTCCTCAAATAAATTTTCTTTCTGAAACTTGGGCCGCTTCGAGAATGGCTGGCGCTGAACTGGCTGGATAGTGTGCTGAGGAATGGGTGGGGAAACAACCATGGCAGTCTCTGGGTTGAGCACAATGAATTCATTGTCAGGGGTGGGAACATTTTCTTTAGCAGTGTCCTCGGGTTGAGGAATTTCATCAGCTGGTATTTCTTGCTCTGGCTGAGCTTCAGGCTGAGGAATTTCTTCTTCCTCCTCAGCTTGAGGAGTTTGTTCAGCCTGTTCAGTGGGAGGAGCCTGCTCAGACTGGACATATTCTTCAGCTTGTTTTTCATCAGCTGACTTTGTGGCAGAAGCAGATTCATCAACTGCTGCAGCTGAAGCTTGAGTAGTCTCTTTCTGAGGAATATGAGGTTGAGGACTGTCATCAATCTGTATTTCCTCATCAGTATGCTCCTCAGAGGCAGCATCCTTCATTTCCTCATCTGCCCTTGTAGTTTGGTCACCAATGACGACCATTTCATATGAAGGTGCAACATTTAGAGGCACCGGGTCCAGAGGGGCAGATTCTTCAGTTTCCTTGAGGTGTTTTGCCTCAATCTTTTCTTCTGCTGAGGAAGCTTTTCTCTTCTTCGCTTCCTTCTCAGCAGCTCTTGTCTTTTTCGCGTCTGATGCAGACGGGATTAACTTCTTCACCTTTGAAGCTTTTGGTGAAGGTGTTTTCTCGACAGATTCTTCAGCTGGCAGTGAGGAACCAGCTGGAACAGAGTCATCAGCCTGCTTTGGTGAAGCAGCTGGATCAGTAGCAGTTGCATCATGGGTTGCAGTTTCATCTATGGTGGTCGTGGTGATGATTTCTTCAATGGCCGGCTCATTAGCTCGGCGCTCTTGGTGTTGTTCCTCACTTTGAGGAATTTCCTCCTCATCAGGAGATGCATCTTCTGGCTGTTCAACCAGGGGTTGAGGAGTTGGTGCTGGTTGTGGGTGTCGCTTGTTGTAGTCATCAACAGCACTAGTGGCTAGCTTGATGAAATTGCATTTGATGCTTGTGCGGTCTGACAGTTTCTCACACTTGTCAGTCAAGACTTGCAGCTCTGCATGGGTTGACGCCAATGCTTCAGGCGTCAGGTTGAGGACATTTTGCCTGAGGAATTTCTCCTTTCTGGCCTTTGCAATCTTTGCCTGCTTGGCCTTCTGTTCCTTCCACTTGGCTTCGTTTATGAAGGTAGCCACCATGTGGCTGACGCCAGGAGGAAGTTTCAAATCATCAATGGGTGTGTTTGGGTCTTCATACCATACATTGATGAAGTCGAGGAGGACCTTGGGGTCCATGGCCAAAGGAATAGCACTGCCTAATGCTTGTGCTACCCGTTCTTGCTTGTTTCTGATGATGGCTTGCAAAGTTTCATCATCATACTCATCACTTCCCTCTGATGCAGACGGGACTGCGATGATTTTGCTGGGGCTGGGCAGAGGTGCAGGTTCAGTAGTTGTCAAAGTCTTCACAAGGGGAGTTGAAGACTTTGTCTTCGAGCTAGTTGCAGCTGGGAGTGAGGAGCTGGAGCTGGTAGTCGTAGTCTTCACGACTTTCTTCTGTACTGGCTTTGGAGGTGGAGCTGAGGACTTTGGTGTAGATGAGATGGGTGCTGAGGGTTTTGGCGCTAATGGTTTTGGAGTTGACGGTTTTGGAACCGAGGGTTTTGGAGCTGAGGGTTTTAGAGCTGAGGGTTTTAGAGCTGAGGGTTTTGTGACAGAAGCCTGTCCAGACTTCTCTTGAGGCTTTGGAGCCTTTGGCTTTGATGGCGCAGACTGCTTTTGAGGAATCTCTGAGCCTGAAGTTTCTGCTGCTGAGGAATGAGCAGCACCAGAGGCAGCAGCTGAGGATTCATTAAATTTCTTCACTGCTGTTTCGGCTTGCTTCTTGAGCTTGGCCAGATGCCTTTCCTTTTCATCTGGGTAGTCATCAAGTGTCATAAGACTTGAGGGATGAGCTACTTGATGATCCTCAAGTGGAGCCCTTCTGCCAGGAGGCTTCAAAGCGAATTTCTTCGCATATTTTGGGGTCACAAACCTGTACTCCTTCCACTCCTTTGCCCATCCGCGTTCAATTTTCTGCAGCCTAATCTTTGTTTTAGGCATTGTCTCAGGTTCATCATCAGGCGTGCAATAGTCCATGTATATGTCATCAGGAATATCAACAGCTGTGTTCTGCTCCAGTTTCTTTCCTCTCTTCTGTTTCCTTTCTTCCTCCATTTTCTTCAGACGAGGAATTTGCTGATGATTTTGAAATCTTGAAGATTCTGATGAGCCTTGAAGAGTTTCTTCCAGAAACGCTGCAAATGAGTTAATGTGATGAGAACCGAGAGATTCATCAGCTGACATGTGTGTACCTGTGAACAGAGTATAGTTGCGAGGAATTTGGAAAGGTCATATGCGTTCTCAGATTTGAAAAAAATGAAAATGTTTGACAGTTTGAGGAATATAACCAGTGGTTGAGGAATTTGCTTAAGCATACTGTTCTTGGGTTCCAGAGTTGTACAGATCCGAAAATTCGCACAATTGAGGAATCTCGTGAAAATCTTAGATGCTTAGCTAGTTCATCAATGATTGTGGTGATGGGTAGTGTTTGAGGAATCATGTGCACATCGTATCTTGAGGAAAAACAGACTTCACATGGGAGAGGTAAAATTTCAGATCTAATCTGCTGTAAAAATGGGATATATTTACCGTGGAAGGTGCGAACGAAGAACACAAAAAGGTGGCGTTGGAGAGGCTCTTCGGTCAAGTGTCCAATGCACCCTAACTTGGCAGCAGAGGACGTCTACGGCGGCGGCGGACGTAGATGTTTCGACTCCCGCGTGATCCTGGCGGCGAGAAGGTTGAGGCAGTGAAGCTCTTCCTTGCCGGCGACAAGACTACCAGCGGTGGCGCTAGGGTTCGGTGTGCTGTGGCAGGAGAGCGATGAGGCGAAGAAGATGATACCGAGGGGGATAAGGACATATTTATAGCCCGAAAGTTACTGTTTGGCGCGAAAGTGTCGGACCAAATAGCCCTTGCCTCTACGTCTCCGCTGGACACGTGTAGCTCCCGTACGATGCGGTGGAGATAGTGGAGATCGTGGTTATCCGATCGTGGGAAGTGGGGGTTCAGTTACTGTTCCTTTTAAAGAAAACAATTTTTGAAGATTTGAGGATTTTTGTTACAAAATCATCAGCTGACAAGGATGCAGTGAGGATTTTGAACAAAGTTTCAAGTAGAACGCATATGAAGTATTGCATGGACTGGATAAGTATAGCATAGAGGGAAAGTCGGGTCCGATCACATTCACTTAGCAGAAACATCAACTTGAAGAAATAGCAATAAGTGAATGCTGTTGAGGACTAGAAATCACAGTCTACCTAGGCAAATGAAAGTCATCAAGTGTTTTTGAAGATTTTGCTATAGATCATCACAATGAATAACAGCTGTTTTGAAGAAAAATGCATTGTGAGGAAATTGATCATTTGAAGAAAATCAACTTGAGGAATTTCACATTGGGCGGTGGCGTTACCCACCATATAAGAATGTTGATTACAGACGCCGCGTACAATTGTCGTAGGGCCCTGAGAATCAATTTCTTCGTTAATTTCTTCACATTCAGAGTGACTTTCTTCATTGGTTGAAGAAAATCGTTTCATCATGTGTTGCACATCTAAGTCATCAACTTTGCATAAGTGTTAGGATGTGTGCATGTTTTTACAAAACATTTGAAGACTCTAAGATATTTAGCTCACACCGCAACTTGCAAAACCTTTTCTCATCCAAGGGCTTAGTGAAGATATCAGCCAGTTGATCATCAGTCTTCACATGGTCGATGAGGATATTGCCCTTGAGGACATGGTCCCGAAGAAAATGATGACGAATCTGGATGTGCTTGGTCTTCGAGTGCTGCACTGGGTTGTAGGCAATCTTGATAGCACTCTCATTGTCACAGTAGAGAGGCACATTCTTCATCTTGATGCTGTAGTCCTTGAGGGTTTGCTTCATCCATAGCAATTGAGCACAGCAAGAACCAGCAGCAATGTACTCAGCTTCGGCAGTGGAGAGTGATACACAGTTCTGCTTCTTTGAGGACCAGCAAACTAGTGATCTTCCGAGGAAATGGCACACCTGCTGATACCTGCTAATAAAGAGCCAATCATAGAACGGTATACCTGCTGATCGAAATCTTTACCATTTTCATCAGTGCCGAGGTGACCGTTGGTAGGCATTGGAGTCTTGGCACCTTTGCATTCATGCATGTCGAATTTCCTCAGAACATCCTTGAGGTATTTCTCCTGTGATATGAAGATTCCATTGTTTTGTTGACGAATTTGAAGACCTAAGAAGAATTTCAGCTCCCCCATCATGGACATCTGATATTCATCACTCATCATATAGGCAAATTCATCACTATATCTTTTGTCAGTACAACCAAATATGATGTCATCAACATATATTTGGCATACAAACAACTCATTATCATAAGATTTTGTGAAAAGAGTTGGATCGAGTGAACCAGGTTTGAAGCCTTTCTTCATGAGAAATTCCTTCAATGTATCATACCATGCCCGAGGGGCTTGCTTGAGGCCATACAGAGCCTTTTTGAGTCTGAAGACTTTGTCTGGATTCTTTGGATCCTCGAAACCTGGGGGCTGAGCAACATATACTTCTTCCTCAAGCTTACCATTGAGGAATGCACTTTTCACATCCATTTGATATAAGATGATGTTATGATGATTAGCATAAGCAAGTAGAATTCGAATAGCTTCAAGTCTAGCAACAGGTGCAAAAGTTTCATCGAAATCTATTCCTTCAACCTGGGTGTAGCCTTGGGCTACAATTCGTGCCTTGTTCCTCACCACTTGACCGTCCTCATTTTGCTTGTTTCGGAAAATCCACTTGGTGCCGATGATGTTATGCTTGCGAGGATCTAGTCATTTGACGAGCTCCCATACGTCATTCAGCTTGAATTGAAGAAGTTCGTCTTGCATGGCTTGGATCCATTCCGGTTCCAGAAAAGCCTCAGCTACTTTTGAGGGTTATGTGATAGATACAAAAGAAAAATGCCCACAAAAGTTAACTAAGTGTGAAGCTTTTGAGCGAGTGAGAGGACCTGGCGCGTTGATGTCGTTGAGGATTTTGTCAAGTTCAACTTCATTTGCAATCCTCGGATGAGCTGGTTGAGGATTTTGTCTGGGCTGAGGAAGTGGTGCTGTTGCAATTTCCTCAGGAGCATCTTCTTGGCTTTCATCAGCGATGGGGATCATTTCTTCACCAATTTCCTCAGTGGGGACAATGTCTTCAGTAGGCTTAAGCTTTATTGCTTCCTCAGGAGACAGCTTATCTGGATCAGAAGGCAGTTGCTCTCTTTGCGAGCCATTAGTTTCATCGAACCGCACATCTACAGTCTCAACAACTTTGTTGTGATAGTTGTTGAAGACTCTGTAGGTGTGCGAGTCCTTTCCATAACCGATCATAAAACCTTCATGTGCCTTAGGTGCAAATTTTGAGCTATGATGAGGATCTCTAATCCAGCATTTTGCACCGAAGACTTTGAAATAACTTACATTGGGTTTCTTGTCAGTGAGGAGTTCATATGAGGTTTTCTTGAGGAATTTGTGAAGATATACCCTGTTGATGATATGACATGCAGTGTTGATTGCTTCAGGCCAGAAGCGACGAGGAGTCTGATATTCTTCAAGCATAGTTCTTGCCATTTCAACCAGAGTCATGTTCTTTCTTTCGACGACACCATTCTGCTGAGGAGTATAAGGAGCAGACAGTTCGTGAGTAATACCAAGTTCATCAAGATAATCATCAAGACCAGTGTTTTTGAACTCGGTTCCATTATCACTCCTGATATGTTTGATCTTGATGCCAAAGTTCGTCGAGGCCCTTGAAGAAAATCGTTTGAAGATTTCCTGCACTTCAGTTTTATATACTATAATATGCACCCAAGTGTATCTGGAATAATCATCAACTATGACAAAGCCATATAGAGATGCTGCATTGGTTAGTGTTGCATAATGAGTAGGTCCAAATAAATCCATATGAAGCAATTCAAATGGATGTGTAGTGGTCATGATGGTTTTGGAGGGATGCTTGGATCTGGTCATTTTCCCAGATTCACAAGCACCACAGAGATGATCCTTGAGGAATTTGACTGATTCGATGCCAATGACATGCTTCTTCTTTGCAAGTGTGTGCAAATTCCTCATGCCTGCATGACCTAGTCTTCGGTGCCATAGCCATCCTTCTGAGGTTTTTGCTAGTAAGCAAGTGGCTGGTTGAGGACCTGTAGAGAAGTCAACAATGTACAAATCCCCTCTTCTTACACCTTCGAAGACTTTGGATCTGTCAGATTCCATGATGACTACACATCTATATCTACCAAAGATAACAATCATATCAAGATCACAAAGCATAGAGACTGACATGAGGTTAAAACCAAGGGATTCAACAAGCATCACTTTGTCCATATGCCTATCCTTGGAAATAGCTACTTTGCCAAGTCCCAATACCTTGCTTTTACCTTTGTCAGCATATGTGATTTGCTTCAGAGGTGATGGAGTTAGTGGCATATTCATCAGTAAGCTTTTATCACCAGTCATGTGATGTGTGCAGCCACTATCGAGAACCCACTCAGTATTTTTGGGTTTGTCTTCCTGCATATGAATTAGTACAACTTACCATCTCATATGCTTCAGATTTGAAGAATATGATACTAATTTCATCAGTTCAGTAATTTCATCATAACAGAAATGTAAGGACGTGTGAAATATTTCTATTTCATCAATCCTTAGCTTGCGTCCTATCAAGCATCTCCTCAGGTCTCCAGCAAATTCTTCAGATGATGATTTTCATCTAGAGACCTGACCTGCAGAAGTGATTAGTTTGATTTCTTCACCACCCACATCTGAAGGGGTGGCAAAGCGTTCATCATCCTGCGAGCACCATATGAGAAAGGTTGCATTGAAGCTAATGCACTTCTCTTAACAGTAGGGGGGTTAAAGTACTCATATGAGTATGCAGAGAACTGGTTTGAGGATTTATGAACATAATGATTTGAGGTGTAGCACTCATAATCATATTCCTTGTAGTTTCCCTGCATGTTAGACGCATAAGCATGGGTACGAGCATAGTTTTGACCAGTTGAGGATTTTGATCCTCTTGAAGACTTTGGTCCTCCTGAGGAATTTGATCTGGGGTTCAGATTCTTCAGAGGTGATGTCATGAGGACATTCACTTGAAGATTTTCAAGACAACTTTTGGGAACCCAGATTTTCCTCAGAGGAGGGCCATTCCTGCAGTTAGTTCCAACATATCGAGCAAATACTTCACCAGATTGATTTTTGAACAGTTTATAGTTGGAATCAAATGACTCATCCGAGGAATAGGATAATTCACATGAGAAACCAGTTAGATTAGATGGATCAAAAGGAGGCCCAGTAGCAGCAACCCATGAGGTTTTGGGATACTGCTCAGGTTTCCAATAAGATACATCAGCATTCAATTTCCTCTCAAAGGCAATTCCTTCTTTCCTCGGGTTCCTGTTCAAGATCTTCTTTTTGAGCACATCACAAAGGATTTGATGTCCTTTGAGGCTTTTGTACATGCCTGTCACGTACAATTCCTTCAACCCTGCATTTTCATCAGTGACATTTGTGTTTTCCTCAAGTGAGGAAATAGACACAACAGGTGCAGTTGAAGAATTTGTAGCAGTGGTAGCATTTGAAGATTCTGGTGAAGAATTAGTAGTTTCACGATCAATGCATTTAAGACATGGAGGAATAAATTCAACTTGACTAGCGCTGATCTGTTGAGCTAGTAATGAATCATTTTCCATACGAAGATCATCATAAGACATCCTCAGCTTCTCAAGATCAAGCTTCCTTTGAAGAAATTCGTAGGAAAGCTTCTCATGATCAGTGAGGAGTGTATCATAACGATCCTGAAGAATATCAAATCTAGACTGGAGATTTTTCATGTCATCAGCGAGGATTTGATTAAGATTCATTTCATCATTCAACAAATCATCACTTTTGTCTAGCAGTTTTTGAAGCTTTTCCAGAGCAGTTTGTTGTTTAGTGGCAATGATGGCAAGTTTACTGTAACTGGGTTTTTTGTAATCATCATGTTCACAGTCACTTGAATCAGAGGAGGAGGCATTATGTGATACCTTTGAACCTTTTGCCATGAAGCAATAGGTTGGAGTGAAGTCATCAACATAGTCATCAGTATGGATGGTGCACTCCTTTTCTTCAAGATTGAAGATTGACTTGCTGACGAAATTGGTTGCTAGTGCAAGACTAGCCTGTCCGGATTCTGAATCTTCTCCAGAGCCTTCTTCATCATCACATTCTTCTGATTCTGCCTTGGAATCCATTTCCTTGCCAATAAGTGCCCGAGCCTTTCTGAAGCTAGTCTTCTTGTGTGAGGAGGACTTTGAAGATGAGGATTTTGAAGATTTCTTCTTCTTCTTTGAGTCATCAGAACTGTCATCCTTGTATTTCTTCTTCTTTGATTCCTTTCCCCAGCAAGGACAATCAGCAATGTAATGACCTGATTTCTTGCACTTGTGACAGGTCCGTTTCTTGTAGTCCTCAGATGCAGATTCTGATTTCCTCATGTCTCTTCTTGATGATTTACCGAACTGGCCTCGTCGTGTAAATCTCTGGAATTTCCTCACAAGCATTGCAAGTTCCTGACCAAATTCTTCAGGGTCACAACTGCTGTCATCTGTGTCTTCTTCTTCATATGAGGAAATTGCTCTTGCCTTCAGTGCACGTGGTCTGGAATAGCTTTGTCCATATAGATCTCTCTTTTCTTCTAGCTGGAATTCATGAGTATTTAGCCTTTCGAGGATATCAGCAGGATCTAGCATCTTGTAGTCTGGTCTTTCTTGAATCATCAGAACTAAAGTGTCAAATGAAGAATCCAAAGATCTCAGCAGTTTCTTCACAACTTCGTGATCAGTGATGTCTCGAGCTCCCAGTGCTTGCAGTTCATTTGATATGTGAGTGAGGTGATCAAAGGTGTCTTGGCAGCTTTCATTGTCATGTCTCTTGAAGCGATTGAAGAGATTGCGAAGAATATCAACACGAGAGTCGCGTTGGGTTGATACTCCTTCATTTACCTTGCACAGTCTCTCCCAGATCAGTGTTGCAGAGCCTAAGGCACTTACTCTTCCAAACTGGCCAGGGCTCAGATGACCACAGATGATGTTCTTCGCTTGAGGATCGAGTTGCTTGAATTTCTTCACATAAGCAGCAGAGACACTAGCAGAGATGATGGGGACACCATGTTTCACAATATACCAGAGATCATTGTCAATAGCTTGTAGATGCATTTGCATATTGTTCTTCCAGAAGGGAAAGTTCTTTCCTTCGTAGGTAGGACATGCTGCAGTTACCTTAAAACATGCCTGCAGTCGACATAACTAAAACTCCAGGTGGTTAAACCAAAATCACACAGAACAAGGGAGTACCTTGCTCTGATACCAATTGGAAGTGCGTTATATCGACTAGAGGGGGGGTGAATAGGAGATTTTTAGAATTTCATCACTGAGGAAATTCCTTTTGAGGAAATTCCTCACTGATGACTAACTTACATCGGAAACAGTTAAGGATCAGTCGTGCAATCGTTCACAACACCAGTATTATAGAGTGAAGATTGTGAAAACAGATTGCACAGTAAGCAGGCACGCAGAATACAGATGATGATTAACTCAAGTGAAGAATTTGGAGTTGAGGAAATTCAGAGAAAGTCTTCAGCAAATTCCTCAAACAGTCACAGTGAATGTCATCAACACATAATACAGAGAATGTAAAGAGTTGAGGAATTAGAACCCGATTCTTGGTGAAAACTGTTGTTGATGACCCAGTTCCAACTGCTGTGACAGTTGTACATCTCGTTTGGAGCGGCTTGGTATTTAAACCAAAGGACACCCAGTCCCGGGACACACAGTCCCTACCGTATTCTCCTTGAGCTAAGGACACACAGTCCTCGCCCAACACTTGTGGTAAGTCTTCAGGGCAGACTTCCAAACCCTCACAAACTCGGTCACCCGGCGATCCACAATTGACTGCTGGATTGCTCTAGACCATGACGCCTAACCGTCTGGAGGATGCACAGTCCTCAAAGGTAAAAGGCTTCAGTCCCACACAGGAACAACTTCTTCAGTGATGCTCAATCACTAGGTTTGGTTTGTGGTTTCGGTGGGTGGTGTATTTCCTCACTGATGATTTACTCTCGTAGGCTCTGAGGAATTTGGGTTGCTCTTATGACAAGTGTCAGTTTCTAACGGAGCAGCCAACCAGCTAGTGGTTGTGGGGGGCGGCTATTTATAGCCTGGGAGCATCCCGACGTGATTTGACATTAACGCCCTTAAATAATATGACCGTTGGAGTGGATAAGACCAGTGACTTGGCGTGCCTATCGAAACGGTCGGGACCCTCAACTGTGAGAGTCCTCATGTCACTCATATTCCTCACTTGAGGCTTTTGGTAGGATTTGGCTTGGGTTGAGCATCATGAGGAAATTTATTCCATAGCGTTACTTTGACCCCCTTTAACAGTACGGTGTTCCTATTCATCAAATGCGAAGAAAGTAAAACAGAAAACTTAAATCTTCACGCTTCAATTTCTTCAGAATGATTTACTTCAGGAACCACCGATCTTCTCAATATCAATGTCTTCATGAGGAATATCAATTTCATCGCAGATTCCTCGTGATTCATTTCTTCAGCTTCAGACCAATTGCTTCAACTGAAGATATACATTTTTAGGGGTCGATATTCTTCAAATATCTCAAACTCCTCAATGACTTATAGATCCTGTGTACACTTATAAACACATTAGATACTTAACCTATAAGTCTTCAAACCACCAAAATCACTAAGGGGCACTAGATGCACTTACATCAAGCCGCTATGAGTATCCCGCACTGGAGGGCTGCTATGGAACAAGAGTATCATGCTCTTATACAGAATGAGACGTGGACACTTATTCCCCCTCCGCCTCGTGTCAACATCATTGACTCGAAGTGGGTTTTCAAGGTGAAGAAACATGCAGATGGTTTTATTGAGCGCTAAAAAGCACGTCTTGTGACTATGGGCTTTAAACAACGCCATGGACTGGATTATGAGGATACATTCAGCCCAGTTGTTAAGCCTACCACTATTCAGCTTCTCCTGTCTCTGGCAGTTTCTCTTGGATGGTCTCTCCGCCAGCTTGATGTGAAGAATGCTTTTCTTCATGGGTTGCTTGAAGAAGAGGTTTACATGCGGCAGCCATCTAGATTCGACGATCACACTCAGCCTCATCATCTCCGTCGTTTGACGAAGGCTCTCTATGGACTGAAGCAGGCGCCTCGTGCCTCGCATGCTCGCCTTGCTTCAGCTCTACGTATGCATGGCTCCGTTCCTTCCACGGCTGACACTTCACTGTTCTTGTTTAAGCACCCGAGTGTGATTGTGTACTTGCTTGTGTACGTGGATAACATTATCCTGGTCAGCTCCTCTACAATGGCTGCCGATGCTCTTGTGACTGCACTTGGCACATATTTTGCAGTTAAGTAGTTGGGAAAGCTTCATTTCTTCCTGGGTATTGAAGTCGCTCATCAGTCTCGTGGCAACTTAGATCTCACCCAGAAGAAGTACTCTCTTGATCTCTTGTGCCGTGCTGGTATGCTCAAGTGCAAGTCATCTCCTGCGCTCATGTCCTCCACCGACAAGCTTTGAGCTGCTGATGGTGCTCTTCTGTCTCCTGAGGATGCGACTGAGTGTTGGAGTATTGTTGGTGCCCTGCAGTATCGAACAATCACGTGTCCAGATCTCTTCTTTGCGGTTAACAGGGTGTGTCAGTATCTTCATGCGCCTACTGATATGCACTAGTCTGATGTGAAGTGCATACTACGTTATATGCATCTCACTATCTCCTATGGTGTGATAGCCTCAATTATTAGGGATGATAGACTACTCATATCAGGTTATATGCATCTCACTGACTACTCATAACAGGAATTCCTTCTTTTTCGGGAGCCCATTCAAATAGAACTCCCAGGTTAAGCGTGCTCGGCTTGGAGTAGTTCTAGGATGGGTCACCGATCGGGATCCTGGGTGCGCATGAGTGAGGACAAAGTGCGCAAAAAAGACTAGTATTGATATGTCGGGCCAGTCTAGATCCCGCCAGGAGTAACGACCGCCGGCGGGTGTGTCCGGGGTGTTATATATGGTCTTCACCTGTGCCCCAGTTCCTCTGGAGTTACTATAAATCAGGTTTATCTCTTCAAAAGATCAACTTGCAGTCATCTTCATGAAGCCTCTACCTTATCCCATGTTTGAGGTTTGTAGGAGCAATCTCAACCTTCTAACGCTTCACGAGTGAGTTAAGATTGAGGGAGGGTGTTAGACTTCGTGTAGTATCCCAATTGTGTATGTAATCCATACTGTATTGGTATAGGACTTGATTGTACATTGTACATCATTATATATATGTGATAGGCCACCCCATAGAGGGTCGAGCCAGTTCCCCAAAAACCTATGTCTTACATTCTTCTACCTCGAGCTACCTCGCACAACTCTCCTGAGGTTACTCCCTTCTCACTCTGGTTGTTTCTCTCAAACGCACAAGAGCACTTATGAACACACACGCACACACACGCCCAAGGAAGAAACCAGCACCATCTTTGCCAAGAGCTTTCCTCCTCGGTGACTACAAAAACTACATGGTCTTCCTGCAGCCCTCACGGCCTCTCGTTTCATTACTCAACAACAACATATATACACGGGTTTGCCTTAGGCATGCACTACCTACCCGCACTCTCGGCCACTAACCCACGCGAACTCCACTCGTGGAATCACTCCAGCATGCACACGACTCGGTAACCCACTAAGTAATCTAGGCATGCAAACCCACTAGCTAACAACCTGGCTAACTACACATACAACTCTCCATGCAGCAGCTGACCTGGCTTGCTAACTTCTCGAATCACTCGGACAACTCTAACTATGTACATGTAAATATATGAATCAAGATTAAAACCAACATTTCCCCTTAATCTTGATTCTCCCAACTCCAATGCGGATCACCCACAACCACTTGATGAAGCCATCGCATCACCGCAGCTGGCCACTCAACGCCACCAACGCCGTCGCGGCTTTGAAGTCAACACGACCATGCCATCACAGCAGTGGTCACCACGCCATCTTCGTCTAGCAGCATCAGACCGCTCACCTTGTAATGCCATCTCACCATCGTTGTGGCAGCATTGCACCACCTCACCTTGTACGACATATCATCGTCATTGTGGCAGCATTGCACCGCCATCTTCCCTTGTGGCATTGCACCACAGCCACATGTTCGCGTGACATCACACCGCCAAACACCTCCTTGTCGTGACCGACGTCGTCGCAACGCCAAACACCTGTCATGGAGCATCTGTCGTGGATGACGCCCTCACATCGCCAATCACCACGACGTCTTGCCGTGGACGACGCCGTCGCCGTGTACCACGACCTCCTGCCGCATGAAGTGACCATCTCTTGACGTGGACAACGCCTTCGCGGCGCCGACCACCACGTCGTCGCAGCGGCCCATCTCAAGGATGGCATCACACCAACTTGGACAACACCGCCGACCAGCTTCACGCCGATCCTCATGACGGCTTTGCACCGCCCTACCTCACGACGGCGTCACACCCTCGTCTTCATGTGGCAGCTTCGCACCGTCATCTCCATCTCGTGGCGTCGCACCGCAACCGTCCACCAGCGGCATCATGCCGCGGACGGCCTCCACCTCGCGCCGACGTCCTCCACCTCACATGGAGTCCGTTACATCGCCGCCGTCGCCTCGGATCGACTAGGCTCTGAATACCAACTGTTGGTGCTGTCTCTCACATCGCCTCTTCTTCCTCTCGGCTGACTCTCACAGCTCATACATACAACTATGGAGGCACAAGAAATTTGGTGTCGAGCTTCCTCACACAACGACCTTTTCCTTTCTTTCTATTCTCTCTTGGCTCGCACAACTCTCCTGAGGTTACTCCCTTCTCACTCTGGTTGAAGGGGCCACCGACCAACATCTTTGTCGAGTTCATGACCGGTCTCAACATCGTCGATGACCCCGTTTCAATTATGAGGGCCTGTTGGAAAATGAGCTACTGCCTCTACCGCTGCACCCATCTGACCGAGTCATGCGAATCCATGTGATTGCTCTCACGACGTTCTCCCATCGCGCGTCTATTACACACGTCGCCCTCGAGCAACGCTCCGGCTGATGTAACCTCTAGTGTATATAGTTACCTCTGTACTATGATCAACACAACGGAATTGCATCTTCCAACTAAAAGTTCTAAGAGCTTGTAAAATTTGATTATGGAATCACATTCCTAAAAAGTGCGTAAAAAAATTAATACTCTAAAAATGCTACCGTCGAAAGCATTTTGGAGCACTTTTATTTTGTTTTTTCGCCAAGGCTTTCATGATGAAATTTTGCAAGTCCTTAGAATATTTCTCAATGTTTGTCACAAAATCAATTTAGAATTATTTTTCAATGTTTCTCAAGGTTATTGTTTCCATTTTCGTGCTCATTTGTGTTACTGTACTATATAATTGTTTTTTAGATGACTATATAGAATTGTTTTAGTGTGTACTACAACAACTAATTCAATTAATTGTTTTAGAACCCCGATAAATCCTGAATGTTCGAATTTTAAGCATGTCACCCGAACATTTTTTCATAGAAACTTTAGTTGACGCGATGTGGCAACTTTAGTTGTTAAACATAACAACTTTGTTCTAGTTCGTTTTTTGTCATAAAACTGCCATGTTTGCCAACCTCTCGTGAACTAAAGTCTCCCTCAGCAACGAGTCGTACTCCTGTCTCAGCCGGCCACAGCAGTCGCCTCCGTCGCCCTACAGCAAAACATCGTAGCGATTTAATTTTGCAATGGACATCAGCAGCGGCGGCAGGGATGTCTGAAGCGAGGCCTGACGCTGGTGTTATTACCTTGGCAACGACGTGCGGCGATGCCCCCTGCGGGATCTGACGGCCCGCACCGGCCTCCTCCTGCGCCCCTCCGCCCGTGCTGGCCTCCGGCGCGGCTGCACCGTCGGCGGCGGCGGATTTGGGGAAGGCGGGTTTGGCAGGAGGGCGGGGCACCGTCGGAGGCGACGGGGCCGCGGCGGAGAAGAGCTCGAGCGGCGCGATCCTGAGGCGGCCCGCGGCGCCCCGTCAGGCGTAGTCGGGAGTGTGGTGCATCTCCACGTCCGCGTCCGCGTCGTCGTCCGGCAGGGAGGGCTGGGCGGCCTCCGACGAACCCGTGCAGCTGGCGACGTCCGCCAGGGCCCCCGCATCAACGTCCGCGTCGTCGTCCGACACGGAGGGCGGGGCGGCCTCCGACGAGCCCGTGCAGCTGGCGACATCCGGCAGGGCCCCTGCCGCCGTCGACGAGCCCGAGGATGTGGAAGAATCCCGTGAAGAGAGAGAGGGGGAAAATAACGAATGAGATACTCAATCCCCCGAAACCAGGCGACCTAGATTCACACGTACGCACGGGCGTATTGTTACTGGCCGGTTCGCGTCGGCGTAGGGATGAAGTCGAATCGTTTTCTTCACTTAAAACAGACTGCAGGTTGATTATCAGTAAATGCAGGGGTTTTCCATAAAAGTGCATGACGGACGACAGAAACATTATAGCTCCTTTATATACCACGCAAACTTGGAACAGGTTTCTAGCATACACCACTACGATAAATGCCACAATACCGCTACACTAACATATAATGCACAGATTACATGAGTTAAAGATGATCTCATGTCATCAGTGAGAACTGAAACATGACCAAGCAACACGAACTTCCATACTACATGAGCCAACAGAGATTGATATCTGGGGGACTTACACCGGCTCTATGAGGTTTTAAAATTGCTTCGCTGGTCTCGATAGCATATCCCTTGTTAATTGGAAATGCCATTACAGAAACCTTCAGGTTCCTCTCAAGTTTAACAGAGACCACAGGTCGTGAGAGAGTGATCACGCCATTAGCATCAACAGGCAATCCACCATCTCCAAAATCAAGTAACTTGACTTGCAGGTTATCATCACTACCGGAGGCAGCACTAAACACACCCCGAAAACCATCTGAACACGACCCGTCAATAATTCTTATGAAGACTGTGGCCTCAACAGAGTGATAAATGTGATCAAATTTAATTTCCAGCGTGCTAAGCCTGCTAGGATAAACACTTTGAGTACATGCTCCAGCTCTAAACACCACAACAAGAGCACTTAAATCCTTATCCTCAGATTCAGTAGTGCCCTTCACTTTCAGAAAAACCTCAAGGTATGTAGGATCATATGACACGACAATAGCACAGGTAGGACCCGTCAGTGCTAGGGAGCAATCCTGCATCCGCAGAGCAACAATTAACTAAACTACAATGTTCATTTCATCAAATAACAATCAACTCTCGAGTAGAATATTCAATGTATTCTACTTTTAACAGCGAAATGGATAGTTTTAACAACAAAATTGCTAATTTAACAGCAAAATGGCAAGATGTACTCGAACTTAATCATCATAACTTGAATTACTAAATCTAACAGCAGCAAATGCATAAAAAGTTACTTATAATTGCTTTAATAAGCGAACCTGGGAATGGTAAATGCAGGGGAAAAAGGATACAGTTAGCAGAAAAGTTGCCCATAATGTTCCACAAAGAGTGAAACTTAGCAGCGAACAATTCTTCCTCACATTGTGCCGACCCAGCCTCCTTATCATGGCCAGCTTGATCTTTCGTGTTGGCAGCTTCGCCAGACATCCTGGCAAGCCTGCGATCCCAGGCTGCCTCCTCATGCCCCGCGGCTCGCGCCCTACCGCCCGGTGTCCCGGAGGCGGCACGCCTATGGGAGGTGGGAGGTCGGATGGTGCTAGATCCTGAGCGCTGGGTGGGTGGGAGAGGCAGGGGCGTGAAGCGAGGCCGACGAGGGCGATGGAAGGGTAGCTGACTTGGCGGTGGAGGGCCATGTCGGACTGGATCTCGCTATTCCTGGCGCCCTTGCCCATGCTTTCGTCGGACCTCGCTGGAAGCCGCCGCCTCGAGGAGGGGCGGCCGGGAGGAGGAGGGGGAGGGGAGGGAGGGAGGAGGAGGAGGAGGGGCGGCCGGGAGGAGGAGGAGGGGGAGGAGGAGGGGGAGGGGCGGCCGGGAGGAGGAGGAGGGGGAGGAGGAGGGGGAGGGGCGGCCGGGAGGAGGAGGAGGGGGAGGGGCGACCGGGAGGAGGAGGAGGGGCGGCCGGGAGGAGGAGGAGGAGGAGGGGGAGGGGAGGGAGGGAGGAGGGGGAGGAGGGGGAGGGGCGACCGAGAGGAGGAGGAGGGGGAGGGGCGGCCGGGAGGAGGAGGTGGAGGAGGAGGGGCGGCCGGGACGAAACGGTTTTTTCCACTTAAGAAAGGAGTGCCGGTTGATTAACTGAAACCTGAAGGACTTTTTCGTAAAAATGCCACGACGGACGACCATAAACCCTATTTGCTTTATTAGAAGGGAGAGATTACTAGCAAAATGGTCCGTGCGTTGTCACGGAAGAAAAAAAACATAATCTCCAATGATGATGAACACATTATGTTCACATATCATCGCTTGATTTAGAAATTTTGTACACAAATGCAAGAAAATGTTTATTCTTTTAAATTTATTCACAAGTTGAAGCAATCTTTACATTTTCAAAAATCTTGGTAACTCAAAGATTTATTCTGAATTTCAAGATTTATTTTAGAAAACATACAATAATAATCCGATGCATCCAACAGTTAATTCTTCAAAATTCACACAGGTATATTGTCACATAGACTTAGAAACATTAATGTTTAACTACATACATTAGATCTTTCGTAAACAATTTTACAAATATGGGAACAATTTTAAAAGTGAAAACATTTTTTTCAATTTACAAACATTTACTAAAAATCATGAATATTTTTTATATTTCGAACGGGTTTAATTTTCTTTTGAATTGGTGACGAATTCAAAAAAAGACGAACATAATTTTTATTGTTGGACGATTTTATTTTAAATTCACAAACATTTTTTGAAACGCATGAGGTTTTCTGAATAAACAAGCATTTTTATAAATCCTTAATATATTTATTAAATTCATGGACATTGTTTTGGAATTTGCAAAAAAAATCCGGCGTTTTTTTAATCCTATTTTTAATTCAAAATAAAAATTCGTCAGCACTTTAATTCAAAATTCCTATTTTTTAGTATGCAGAAGTTTTTGTAATTCTAAATTATTTAAATTATAAATAAACAAAAATGGAACGGAAAATTTTAAATAAAAAAAAGAAACTATCAAAACAGGCATTAGCTATTTTTAAAATATTAGGACATTTTTTAAATGCATTAACATATTTTAAATTAGAAAGCATTTTGTTAAATGCCTTTAATAATTTTTAATACATGGAACTGTATTTGAGATCATGGACTTTTCTTATTGTAAAAGTATTTTTCTAAAATTGTAAACATTTTATTGTATGTGCGAGCATTTTTTACAAAACTCCGAGCAGTTTTTGAAGTCACAAACATTTTAATTTTTGAAATGTGTTGATTTATAATTTTCAGTTTATTAAAATTTTAAAGATTATTTAAAGTTTTAAATTATTTAAAATAAAAAAATAAAAACGGAACTGAAAATAAATAAATAAATGGAACTAAAAGCAGGCGCCTGTGCATGGGCCGGCCCATACGGCGTGTTGGATATTCTCCCAGCATGCAGAGCGTAATATATGACGTTTTTACATCGGCCGGCCCAGTCCAAGATTTTTTGCTTTATGAAACGTTTTCTATTACTTACCGGTGACATGGTGGGTAATTTATGCAAATTTTAGGGGTAATTTTCAAGACGGACGTACAGAAACCGTATTTGCTTTATTATTATTAGGGAGAGATTAGGAAAAGATGTAACTGTTGTTGTCCTATTGCTCTAGGCATGTGGCCCACGTGCGATTACAAGTTAAAATGAAGTTACTCCTTATTTCATAGAAAATGAGTTTCATATATGACACGGGAGAGACTAGTATAAAAGCAACACTTAAATTGTAAAAATAGAAAAATCAAGAACATCCATCTATTTAATACATAACTACTAGTCAAGGTTTTTTTTCTCAGATTCAGCTTGAGGAACAAGTCATACATAACTACTAGTCAAGGAAGTATAAAAGCAACACTTAAATTGTACTTCCTCCATTCTAAAATAACTGTCTTGACTTTGTACTAGCGCTAATACAAAATTGTACTAAGCTTAAGACAGTTATTTTGGGACGGGGGGAGTAATACTTAAATTGTAAATTGTAAAATGTTGAATGGATGTCTCAGATTCAGCTTGAGGAACAAGTCATACATAACTACTCCCTCCGTTCCTAAATATAAGTCTTTGTAGAGATTTCATTAATGAACTACATACGGATGTATATAGACATACTTTAGAGTGTACATTCAATCATTTTGCTCCGTATGTAGACATCTAGTAAAATCGCTTAAAAGACTTATATTTAGAAACGGAGGAAGTACTAGTGAAGGAAGCTCCACCAACTCCCATGTTATGAATATGGGACATCTATTTAATAATTGACGGATGTCACCGATTTCTTTCTGTTTTTGCACATCAGGTGCTGCTTTTACGCTAGTCTCTCCTATATGGCACACATCTGAATATGAAATTGTGTGGATTACTAAAATATAATAAAATTGTAGTTCATATACAATTCATAAGCCTAGCTTCTTTTTATTCATTCCCTTAACACGCTCTGCTGTGGCTATGGGACCTGCTTCTCTCATGCTAGTAAGACAATGCAAATGTTACATAAATTTAGTTGTGACCTACTTCCTTCGTTTTTAAATATAAATCTTTTTAAAGGTTTCACTAGCATACTACATACAGATGTATATAGACATATTTTAAAATATAGATTCATTCATTTTGCTTCATATGTAGTTCTTAGTGAATTTTTAAAAATGCTTATATTTAAAAACGAAGGAAATACTTCTGTTTGTACCATCCGTCTTTCTATAAACAAGGCATCTCCGATCATGAATCAACAAACGAACCTCATTAAATGGCTGCGCATAACGTGTGGTTGTGTCTGCACACGTCGCTTTCTGTAAACAAGGCATCTGCAGCTACGGATCACCAAATGGACCGAGAAACATCTTTCTTCTAAGCCCTAGAATAGTTTGCCACAAATTCATAAATAGATTGAGTTGTATTGTGCGGTTTATGGAACACCTCACTTCGTGTAGCCGTATAATGTTCCCATCATGTTCCAGTATGGGAACGTGAACAATTTTTTCTACCATGCACAAAAATGCTCAGGAACAATATGGAGGTACACGTACCGATGATCTCACTAAAACAACATAGTGGAAGACGTTGGTGAAGCCTGCGATTCCCGCAACTAGTTTACACCTCACAACTGCAAGAATCTTCTTCATAACAATCGCCGATGTAGTGTCGAAGTACACCATACCTCTGAGGTGTTCACACATACAAATCTAGCAACGACTTTATTCTCAATGGAACCAACATAGAAAACCCATTGGAAGAACCGGAGGGAGAAGCAATCTAGCGACGTTCTGTCTAGATCAAATCTAGATGAAGAGTAGAGGGGCGCGCACCAGGGAGGAGGGGTCAGCCTCGAGGCTTGTGGTGTTCCTATTCGTACACTCCCGCCTATATATATGTGGAGGGGTGGATGAATCAGCTGACGGTGTCCTAGACTAGGAGGTACCAACCTAGTCGGCCCAATCTCCACGGATTGGGCCGATGGTTCCTCTTCATTCTTAAGGTGGACTCCGGAAGCTGCACAACACGGGGTGATCGAGACTGCATTTGTCGAAGGCTTGACATATACTCCAAGACTTCTCCTACCGCCTGCACGCCAAAGATACCGACCTTGCAACCCTAGGTACCATACTTGTCGTGTATATAAGATGCGGGGTCTAGCCCGTAGAAGAAAAACACATCAACACAAATCATCTACCTAGCCTTAGGGTTAGAACACAACTTACGATCTCGAGGTAGATCAAGCTTGTACTTGATAATTCATAGACAACATAAACAAGAGCAGGACGTAGGGTTTTACCTCCATCAATAGGGTCCGAACTTGGGTAAATATCATCTAACTGTTCCTGTTACCATCTATCCGGGATCCACAGCTCGGGACCCCCTACCCCGAGGTCTGCCGGTTTTCACACCAACACTCGTTCTTTCAATGAGAGTTCTATTATGAGGTCTACAAAAGGATCGATGGCTCATCTGCAGATCAACTATGACAACGGCTATCAGAACACTTCCGAGGTCATCTCTAACCATTCTCCTTTGTCTCATAGTACTTCTACATACTTCCATTTGTTAAGCATGTCACCCTATAGGTTTGATAGTGTGTGGACATGTTCGAAACACCTTCGAATCAATAATCATTAGCCGGATGTTTACACCCATAATAATTCCCAAATATCAAGATCATTATCAAGCCAATCTTCCGCTATCACATACAATTCACTTTCCTTGCAGTATGTTCCAAAACCCAAGGCTAGACTTCTATTGTATCCCAGTGGCCAAGAATTTGATCATTATACCTAGTAATCCTCATTACCGGTTTCTATTGTTTTCTTGTTTCTATATTTTGGTATCCTCGTGACTAAGACTATTCTCACTATACATTGGTAGGTGATGCTTGATTCATAATACCAAATGGGCCCAAAGTGTATCTCTCCATCCCTTGAGGGGCATATGCTAGTCTTGATATATTGTGTATGATAGAATACATATCGGGTGTACCTGAAAGTCATCTTTATAGTGACCACTTTACACACTGACGTTTGAAAACCCCAAAGTAACCATACGGTATCGCTTCGATGACATTCTCGTGGTCTAAGGGTGCAAGTAAACATTAACACTTCATATCAAAATACATAGAACATATTGACAACGTGATCTCGTAGCATTTCATAAGTTGGGTATATCCAATACCAGCATTAGCCTAACAATGTCATTATTTTTAGCATCTTTGTTTCAATAAACTGCCCATGGTTAAGAAAACAAAACCATCAACAATACATGATCTAGTCTAGAGGCCCGACTAGCAATCTGTTTGGTGTTTATCTCTCTACACATGCAATTAGGTTTTCCTATTAAGCTCACATTCAAGAACCAACTTAATTATGAACACGTGTAAAAAAATAAATTTAACTATAGACATGCAAATAGAATAATAATAAATTTATAATCACCTCTAGTTGATATTTCCAACAGCTCCCATCATATGTTCCGAATGGTTGTAGCTATAAGATCATTGCGCATTAGGTCAGCCACTAAAGGAGCTTTCTCCAATTTACCTAGAAGAAGGCATCACATGAACGATGGCCTTTCATCACCAATAGCACAAGAACCTTGGATAATATCCTCCATTCCAAGGTTGTTCTGAAAACCCTTTATGCCTGGGGCACTGGAAAAAAGCCACGAATCACACTATCATAGTCCAGCGAGCAGAACAACATTGGGAGAAATTTGCTTGGTCAGTTTGCTAGTATACACATACATGGGATAGCACGAATACAATTCTTTAGCAATAATTTTATTTTAGCTCGTGCACATAATGACGATACAATTTCCCAACTCCTTGTACTTTTTGAACTCTCAAATTTTCTTGGTGTGTCAAACATTCTTAGGATGTTGATTGTTGATGCAAAGGCCGAGGTAATCCTCCTTTTCAAAATAATAATTGATATGATGATTTGATGGAGAAAACGTCGTTCCTATTGAAATGCCAAGAAACAACATCCTACACCCCCACAATGCCCACAACAAGTGGGATATGAAGGGTACAATGAGCATCAATTGGCCAAAATATGTTCTTGATAAGCTCCTTGTCCCATACTCTTTTCTCATGATCGATCAACTCAATCTTTTTTTGCTAAGAACTGTGTTTCCCGTTCTTGTAACAATGCTTTGTGTTGGGCTACTTGCTATCCAAGGATCGTCCCAAATATTTATTTTTGAGTCATCCCTCTCACGCATAATATGCCCCAATTTAAGAATGTGGACTCCTATAAACTTTCCCATGTGAAGGAGTTATCTGGTTTCAGCCTACAATCCAGTTCAAGACATCAGCATAAGTAACAATGGTGAATCTAGCACCGGGGCAAGCTAGTGAGGACACCGTAGGTGTCCGTTGGCGGTGCAGAGTACCCTCTCTCGGTACTCCCATACTCCGGTGACTTCCGCCGCCATGCCATGAAAACTAGGTCAACAACCAAAGCTTTTCTCCCTAGATCGAGTCATGCCGACGACAACATGAGATGACACCAGCGAATGCATGGAAGGACGACAAACATGTAAGTTTCTTCTTTTTTGACTTTATTGTAGTGAAGAAATAGAAATTGGGAAATGGGAGTACATCACTCAGTTTCACTAGCTTTTATGTTGTACGCTATTCCATTAGTGTGTGTTCTAAAAGTACTTAATCTACTCACTGTCAATTCCAATCCTAGTTTCATGGGGATAAATTGATGGTTATGCGAATAAAAAATTAGAGATAAAATGGGAAGGACATATTTTTTGGAGCAGTCCATCTCATTTGAAGGAATAAGATCTAGATTTCTTTTTGCGAACATGTTGTTGGTGTTGCTTGAAATTCCATGACCGGTTGCGATTGTGATATCAAGGGAGCGTTTCAAGCGATAAAAGTCTATGTTAGTAGTTTCAATGTTCTTTTTATGTGTTTCATGTTTCTCGTAGATTAGTTTATTTGTTTTTGTTGTGTAGACTATAATTATATCTTAAAAGTTCACCCTAGCAAGCTTCAATTCCTAGATCTGCCCCAATCAGGAAAATAGAGTTCAACACTAAGGCATGAAGGGAAGTACGTTTTGCAATGAGATGTCAACATTTCCTAGATAACATAGCCTAGTTAATACAATTCAGGTATCTAAAACCCATATCACCCTACCTCATTAGGATGGGCATTTCCATCCAACACATCAGTGCATATGTGTCTCTTTGTTTTGATCACCCCACCAGTATTGGGACATACCAGTGATAATCACTTGTCATACTTGTTTAGGAATCTCAAATACTAACATAGCATAACATGGCATAGCCTATGCAACTACATTTAGTAATGTATTTTTCCCACCCTTTTTTTATTCTCCTTCCAATAGTTAAGAATACTCCATGCTCTCTCCACCAGGTATTGGAATATGACACATCGATCTATTCCAACAATATGGGGAAGCCCGAGATATGTGTCCAAGATGCCTTTAGTCATAATAGTTCGAGTTTTCATGTCCCCATTCTAGCGTCAAGAGCGAAACATGGATTAAAAATATTCTAGTTTTTACGAATTGCCCCTACACCACAGAATAATCATCCAAACCATCGCGCTAGCCGCAAAGGGATAAGCTCCCGCGACCCATTCCAGCTCTGTCCCTCTCCTCATTCACCCTCTGCTCCCCTCTCTCTCGGCCGCCACTAGAGCCGAGCTTGAGCTCGAGCTCGCCGTCGTGTGTGTCCTCCGCAAGTCTCCCCGAGCACGTCGTTATCTCCGCCTCGTCCAGCACGTTGTCCCCGCCAAAGGAAGCGGCCTCTCGAGCCCTGCATCGCCCCGACGCCGTCGTCTTCCTCCTCGGATCACCGAAGCTCGCCGCCGTCGTTCTCCCTCTCTAGGCCATCCCGAGCCCGCTCTCGGCGTCTCTGCAACCCCTGTGAGCTCAGGATGGTTTCCCCCCTCTTTTCCCCATCGATCCCGTGCCCTAGCGCCCGATTCCACCAAAGCCCAATGAGATCCGTCGCGGGAGCTCGTCGCCGGTGATGTTCCGATGATGAGGTTGGTCCATCTGAGACCACCATCAGCTTCAGTGCATCATGTAGATGCTGTAGGAACCAATCCCCGACCCTATTGCCCTCTGTTTCGATGATCTCGATGTTGCCCGAGCTCCGGCAGCCGCCGAGCTCGTCGCCGGCGTCATCTCCGGCCATTTCAACCCCTGAGACTAGCAAAAATGGATGCACAGACGAGTGGTCGTTCTTCCACTGCCATCCGCCGCTCATTTGGTCGCCGGAGGAGCATTTCCGATGCCCTCCGCCGTACCTGGAGTCACCGGAGGCTCGCCGACGGTGGGTTTGACCCCATCGCCGGTGGGTTTGACCCCCGTGGGCCTATGACGGGTGGGGCGAGCCCCTGATTAATTAAGTTTAAGTTATTAAAAATAATTAGTTAATTAAAACCCTAATCAGTGACTAACATGTGGGCCAGTCTTTGTTAACTAGCTAATTAACTTAAAGTTTAAATAAAATCTAGCCAGAGTCACTGACTAGTGGGTCTCACTGGTCAGGTTTGACTTTCAACGGCCAGATTGACCTGCTGATGTCATGCTGATGCAGTAAATACCATTTCTGTTTTGTAATAATTCCAGAATAAGTGCAAAACTTAGGAAATTCATAGAAAATTAAATATAACTCCAAATTTGACAAATAATATTTGCAAATTGATCAAAAAAATTCAATGAACACAATGGTGCTATTTTCATGCATGACAAACAAAGTTATGAAACAACATCAGGTCAAATCAATTAAAGGAATTTAATAAATGTCCCATTTTAAATAGTATTTGAATTTGAATTCAAATCAGCATCAACCCAAAGGTTTGATAGGCACACTAGCTCATGCTACATTTCATTTCATGCCATGATCATCCATCATATTGTTGCATATGAATGCTATTGATTGTCGTTATTATTTCGGTAGGCTCTGCCCTTCCGGATACGTCCGAATATCCGACTGACGGATTTAATCCCTCTGTTGAACAACAAGGCAAGCACCCTTTTGATCATCCCGATATAATCCCATGTTCATGCTCCTGCTCCCACTTATTGCATTAGGACAAAATATTTCAAATGCTTTACTTCAGTAGATGAACCTATTCCTTTGCATGACCTGTCATTGTCAAAGTAAATAGCCAAACCTTGCAATCTAGCATACCTGGTAGTTGCTTGAGCCATGATGTGTCTTATTCTGCTATGCTTGCTATGCTTAGAGTTGTGTCAGGTCTGTTTCATCTGGGTGATGAACATGAATGGATGAATGTGTTCTAGTGACAAAGAATAAGTGTGGAACCTGATTTGGTAAAGGTACCGATGAAAGGCTATGTAGGAGTACATGGCGGGTTGTTTCATTGGAACCGTCCTTAGGAACTAAGTTCCGTGTATGTAATCCAAGACTAGTTACTACCACATGCTGGACCCTAAAATATGACTCCGCTCGACTTATTAATCGCCTAGTACTTGGTGCGGGTTCACTCTCAAATAGGCGATAAACCTCGACTAGGTACTAGCGTGGTTAACGGTCGTGGCCGACTCCCTCGCTGGGCTTCCGCTTGAAGGTTGCCGAGGTGCATGACGTGCACATGGCGATAAGTGGCGAGAGCGTGTGTGAAGAAGTACACCCCTGCAGGGTTATGATCTATTCGAATAGCCGCGTCCGCAGATATGGACTAGTTGGAGACATATGTTGTTCATAGATAACTTTAATGGCTACTCATAAAAGTGTCAACATAAGCGTGAGTATCATGTATGACATTTCCGTAGGGAGACGGAAAGGAATCCATGATAGTGTATTGTTGTGGTGGTAGTGGACTCGTGTACGACTTATCAAAGTTGTTTTAAACTAATCAAAATTGTAGTATATTCTAGCCAAGAGTCAAAGCTGGCTTGTTGCATGTAACCCCACAATCCCCTTTATTGATACTTGTGCATGAGTAGATAGATCTGTTCTAAAGTCTTGCCGAGTACTTTTGTACTCATGTTTTCTTAATAAATGTTGCAGAGGATACCCACGAGCCAACAGGTGGGTTCTATCTAGACATCGATGATGACGAGTAGCTGGTATCCCAGCTACGACCTGGCCCCTTTCAGAAGGGATCTGTAGATAGTCAGGCTTTATGCCTTTTCCTTTCAACTGTTTGTACTCAGACAACTTTAATGCTTCCGTTGGTTTGTATGAGTCTGCTTGTATGAATTGAGTGGCGGGTCATGTGACCCCTACCTGTATGAACCTATTATGCAAGACTCTTCCGAGTCTTCTAAATAAATGTTGTGTTGTTGTATGGTTATGTTGTGATGTCATTGTTGTATCTATGCATATCGAGTATGTCATGCGTACGTGTGATGCACTGTGATATGTATGGGATTTTCAACACCTAGTTGTATGCCCTTAGTAGCTCTCTATACACAGAAATGCCCCTTTGTGCTTCCAATGAGCCTTGGTAGTTCGCTACTGCTCCGGACACATTGGTTGAATGGCATGTATCCTTCTTAGCTGCTGTGTCTGTCCCTACGGGGAAATGTCACGCGGTGTAATGGAGTACTTGTAGCTTGCTACGAATCGTCTACACTCGTTGATGACCGACACCTGCTTTGGTGGGTTATGTATGCCTGTCTTTGTACACTTGAGCCACTTGAGTTTATGTGACAGCCCGAGACCGACGTTCCACAAGATTCCCATTTTTATTCCGTTTTTGTCGTGTGGCTTATTTTATTTGTCGCATCATCATCACATCATGTGCATCATCAGCATTGCATCGACATCCCATTGCCGCCAGTTTTCAAACTTGCATCCGTTAGTAGTTGCCGGTTCTCGTCGTTGTCCGTTCTGAGCCCGACCACACACGCACACGCCCGCGACATCGTTAAAATCCTGTTTTTAAAAGTGTGTATAAAACTTTCTATGGTTGGGTTGAAACTTGGCGTGCGGTCTTATTTAGTTATAGGTAGACCGCCTGTCAAATTTCGTCGCAATCGGAGTCCGTCTAGAACCCGAACGATCGACCGTAGCGGCACAGTATTCGGTCTGTCGTCGGACGTTTATCGGTGTTTTAAAATCGTGTTGCCGCGCCGCACCATTTCCCTCTCATCCCCACCTAGACACTCTACACACCCCGTCTAGCCCTTCTATTTCATTCCCGCGTCCGTGGTCGTCTGATCGCGATCCCGTGGTCGAAATCGGAAGTGGATTCGGGTAACCCTAGCCTCCTTTCATATTTAATCTTCCCTCCTATTCATTTTGGGACAACCAATCTTCTCCACCTCAAAATCAGTGCGAGCTACCACGACCTTCTCCACCTTATCCACTCAGATCCAATCTGAGTGATCTGGTCCGTCAGATCAAAGATCCAACGACCCAGATCCGTCACGTGCCCGAAATCTCCTCGTCCCGTAGCTCCTCCCGAGCTCCTCCTCGTCTCCCGAGGAGCCGGAGATCATCATGCCGCCGGCCAGTACACCACGTCGCCGGAGTTGCCGGAGCTCCCCTCCGCCAGATCCCTCCTTCCATCATCCCTCTCCCTTCTCTTTTCCTCTCCCTCTCCTTCTCCTCTTGGCCTCACTTTTCTCTCCTTCCCGCAGGTTCCCGTGCTCATGGAGCTTGCCGGCCGCCGCCTCGAGCGCTCGCTGGAGCACCGGCGGCTCCTCCCCCCTCCAGATCCGGTGCTCCGTCGGATCCTGACCGCCTCGTCCAGTTCCCGTGCGTCGCATGTCGCCGCCGTTGTTCTGGATCGGGATCTGACCCCGTTGTCTCCTCATTGACCGAGCGCAGCGCTCGCCTGTGCCTCCCGCTCGGCTGGCCAGCGCCAGGCTAGAGCGCTCCGGGGCCCAGGAGAGCCACCGCGGCCGAGCTGCACTACGGCTGAGGGACCTCCTCCGGCCCATCGCCTCTCCACCATGGGCCACGGCCTAGCAAGGTGAACCGGCCCAAGATGAGCCCCTCCCCTCTATCTCGCGCCCATGGCGAGTTTTAGCAATATTGCGCCGCTGCGAGATTCGGCCTGTTAGTAGATTAGGCCCGGTAGATTTTTTTAGGTTTCAGATTTATTTAATTTCAGAAAAATGCATTGATTTTCAAAAAAGCGTAGTTTCTAAACCGTGCATCGGATTGTTGGAAATATGCCCTAGAGGCAATAATAAAATGGTTATTACCATATTTCCTTGTTCATGATAATCGTCTATTGTTCTTGCTATAATTGTATTAACAGGAAACAGTAATACATGTGTGAATAAATAGATCACAAAGTGTCCCTAGCAAGCCTTTAGTTGGCTAGCTCGTTAGTCAATAGATGATCATGGTTTCCTGATCATGGGCATTAGATGTCATTGATAACGAGATCACATCATTGGGAGAATGATGTGATGGACGAGACCCAATCCTAAGCATAGCACTAGATCGTATTGTTCGTATGCTAAAGCTTTTCTAGTGTCAAGTATCTTTTCCTTCGACCGTGAGATTGTGCAACTCCCGGATACCGTAGGATTGCTTTGGGTGTATCAAACGTCACAACGTAACTGGGTGACTATAAAGGTGCACTACGGGTACCTCCAAAAGTGTCTGTTGGGTTGGTACGAATCGAGATCGGGATTTCTCACTCCGTGTGACAGAGAGGTATCTCTGGGCCCACTCGGTAGAACATCATCATGAGCTCAATGTGACTAAGGAGTTAATCACACGATGACGTGCTATGGAACGAGTAAAGAGACTTACCAGTAACGAGATTGAACAAGGTATTGGTATACCGACGATCGAATCTCGGGCAAGTTCTATACCGACAGACAAAGGGAATCGTATACGGGATTGATTGAATCCTTGACATCGTGGTTCATCCGATGAGATCATCATGGAGCAAGTGGGAGCCACCATGGTTATCCAGACCCCGCTGATGGTTATTGGCCAGAGAGGTGTCTCGGTCATGTCTGCCTGTCTCCCGAACCCGTAGGGTCTACACACTTAAGGTTCGGTGACGCTAGGGTTATAGGGAATTGTTATACGAGGTTACTGAAAGTTTTCGGAGTCCCGGATGAGATCCCGGACGTCACGAGGAGCTCCGGAATGGTCCGGAGGTAAAGATTGATATATAGGACGGATGGTTTCGGACACCGGAAGTGTTTCGGGCATCACCGGTAACGTACCGGGACCACCGGAGGTGGCCCCGGGGGTCCACCGAAGGGGGCAACGACCCCGGGAGGTAAGATGGGCCAAGTAGGGGAGGGAACCAGCCCCTAGGTGGGCTGGTGCCCCTCCCCACTCATCCCAATGCGCAGGGGAGAGAAAAGGGGGGGGGGGGCAAACCCTAAGCCAGGTGGGCCTAAGGCCCACCAGGGGTGCGCCACACCCCTCCTCCCTCCTTGGCCGCCGCACCAGCCCCATTTAGGGCTGCCCCCCCCCCCAGGAGGGGGAAATCCTCAGGGGGGTGCAGCCCCTCCCTTCCCCTATATATAGCGGGCACTTTTGGCCATTGAGAGATAGACTTCTTCCTCTCCCTCGGCGCAGCCCTGCCCTTCTTCCTCCTCCTCTCTGCCGGTGCTTGGCGAAGCCCTGCCGGGAGACCTCGTCTCTCCATCGACACCACGCCGTCGTGCTGCTGGAGTTCTTCCCCAACCTCTCCCTCCTCCTTGCTGGATCAAGGTGCAGGAGACGTCACCGGGCTGCATGTGTGTTGAACGCGGAGGTGCCGTAGTTCGGCACTAGATCGGAATCGCTGCGAGTACGACTCCATTAACCGCGTTTTAGCAACGCTTCCGCTTAGCGATCTTCAAAGGTATGAAGATGCTCTTACCCCTCTCTCGTTGCTGGTCTCTCCATAGGAAGATCTGAATATGCGTAGGAAAATTTTGAATTTATGCTACGTTACCCAACAGTGGCATTCGAGCCAGGTTTTCTATGCGTAGATTCTATGCACGAGTAGAACACAAAAGTTGTGGGCGATGATTTGTCAATTTGCTTTCCGCTACTAGTCTTATTCTTTTCCGGCGGTATTGTGGGATGAAGCGGCCCGGACCGACTTTACACGTACGCTTACGTGAGACTGGTTCCACCGACAGACATGCACACCGTGCATAAAGGTGGCTAGCGGGTGTCTGTCTCTCCTACCCTAGTCGGATTGGATTTGATGAAAAGGGTTCTTATGAAGGGTAAATATCTTTGGCATATCATCGTTGTGGCTGTCACGTAGGTAAGAAGGCGTTCTTGCTAGAAACCCAAATCAGCCACGTAAAAGTTGCAACAACAATTAGAGGACGTCTAACTTGTTTTTGCAGGGTTTGACATGTGATGTGATATGGCCAAAGTTGTGATGTTGCATGTATGATGTATGAGATGAGCATGTTATTGTAATAGGTTTCACGACTTGCATGTCGATGAGTATGACAACCGGCAGGAGCCATAGGAGTTGTCTTAATTTATTGTATGAGATGCAACGCCATGTGCTTACTACTTTTACTTCATTGCTAACGGTTAGCTATAGTAGTAGTGATAGTAGTAGTTGGCGTGACGACTTCACGGAGACACGATGATGGAGATCATGGTGTCACGCCGGTGACGATGATGATCATGCGATGCCTGAAGATGGAGATCGAAAGAGCAAAGATGATAATGGCCATATCATGTCACTATATGATTGCATTGTGATGTTTATCATGTTTTACATCTTATTGCTTAGAACGACGGTAGCATAATAAGATGATCCCTCTTAAAATTTCGAGAACGTATTCCCCTAAGTGTGCACCGTTGCGAAGGTTCGTTGTCTCGAAGCACCACGTGATGATCGGGTGTGATAGATTCTAACGTTCGCATACAACGGGTGTAAGCCAGATTTACACACGCGAAACACCTAGGTTGACTCGACGAGCTTAGCATGTACAGACATGACCTCGAATACAAGAGACCGAAAGGTAGAACATGAGTCGTATGGTTGAATACGATCAGCATGAAGTTGCTCACCATGGTGACTAGTCCGTCTCACGTGATGATCGGACACGGGTTAGTCAACATGGATCATGTATCACTTAGATGACTAGAGGGATGTCGATTTAAGTGGGAGTTCATACTTAATTTTATTAAATGAACTTAATTGTCATGAATTAGTCTAAAAGTTGTCTTTATAAATATTGTAGATGGCCAATGTCAACCTCAATTTCAACGCATTCCTAGAGAAAAACAAGCTGAAAGATGATGGTAGCAACTATGCGGACTGGGTACGCAACTTGAAGCTCATCCTTGAAGCAGCTAAAAAGGCTTATGTCCTTGATGCGCCGCTAGGCAACCCTGCCGCTCCAGCAGCAGCCCAGGACATTCTGAACATATGGCAAACGCGGAGTGATGACTACTCTCTAGTTAGGTGTGGCATGTTATACAGTTTAGAAACGGGGCTCCAAAGGCGTTTTGAGCAACACGGAGCATATGAGATGTTCCAGGAGCTGAAGCTAGTTTTTCAAGCTCATGCCCGTGTCGAGAGATATGAACTCTCCGACAAGTTCTTTAGTTGTAAGATGGAGGAGAACAGTTATGTCAGTGAGCACATACTCAAAATGTCTGGGTTACACGGTCGTCTGACTTCACTTGGAGTCGAACTTCCGGATGATGCTATAATTGATAGAATCCTCCAGTCTCTCCCACCAAGCTACAAAGGCTTTGTGCTTAACTACAACATGCAAGGGATGGAAAAGACCATTCCCGAGTTGTACTCGATGCTCAAGTCTGCAGAAGTAGAAATCAAGAAAGAGCATCAAGTGTTGATGGTCAACAAGACCACTAGTTTCAAGAAAGGCAAGGGTAAGAAATACTTCAAGAAAGACGGCAAAGCTGTTGCCGCGCCCGGTAAGCCAGATGCCGGGAAGAAGAAAAGGAATGGACCCAAGCCTGAGATTGAGTGCTTCTATTGCAAGGGAAAGGGTCACTGGAAGCGGAACTGCCCCAAATACTTAGCGGACAAGAAGGCCGGCAACGTTAAAGGTATATGTGATATACATGTTATTGATGTGTACCTTACCAACACTCGTAGTAGCTCCTGGGTATTTGATACCGGTGCTGTTGCTCACATTTGCAACTCAAAGCAGGAACTACGGAATAAGCGGAGACTAGCCAAGGACGAGGTGAAGGTGCGCGTCGGGAATGTTTCAAAGGTCGATGTGATCGCCGTCGGCACGCTACCTCTACATCTACCGTCGGGATTAGTCTTAAACCTTAATAATTGTTATTTAGTACCAGCTTTAAGCATGAACATTGTATCAGGGTCTTGCTTAATGCGAGACGGCTACTCATTTAAGTCAGAGAATAATGGTTGTTCTATTTATATGAGTGATATGTTTTATGGTCATGCTCCGCTGGTGAATGGTTTATTCTTGATGAATCTCGATCGTGATGTTACGCATATTCATAGTATGAGTACCAAAAGATGTAAAGTTGATAATGATAGTCCCACATACTTGTGGCACTACCGCCTTGGTCATATCGACGTTAAGCGCATGAAGAAGCTCCATACTGATGGACTATTAGAGTCTCTTGATTTTGAATCATTTGACACATGCGAACCGTGCCTCATGGGCAAGATGACTAAGACTCCATTTTCAGGACTAATGGAGAGAGCAACCGACTTATTGGAATACATACTGATGTGTGTGGTCCTATGAACGTTGAAGCTCGCGGTGGCTATCGTTATGTTTTCACTCTCACCGATGATTTGAGTAGGTATGGGTATATCTACTTGATGAAGCACAAATCTGAGACGTTTGAAAAGTTCAAGGAATTTCAGAGTGAGGTTGAGAATCAACGTGACAGAAAAATTAAATGTCTACGATCTGATCGTGGAGGAGAATACTTGAGTCACGAGTTTGGCACACACCTAAGGAAGTGTGGAATCGTTTCACAACTGACGCCGCCTGGCACACCATAACGCAACGGAGTGTCTGAACGTCGTAATCGCACTTTATTAGATATGGTACGATCTATGATGTCTCTTACCGACTTACCGCTATCATTTTGGGGATACGCATTAGAAACTGCAGCATTCACTTTAAATAGGGCACCGTCTAAATCCGTTGAGACGACACCGTATGAACTATGGTTTGGCAAGAAACCTAAGTTGTCGTTTCTTAAAGTTTGGGGCTGCGATGCTTATGTGAAGAAACTTCAACCAGAAAAGCTCGAACCCAAAGCGGAGAAATGCGTATTCATAGGATACTCTAAGGAAACTATTGGGTATACCTTCTATCTTAGATCCGAAGGTAAAACCTTTGTTGCCAAGAATAGATCCTTTCTAGAGAAAGAGTTTCTCTCGAAAGAAGTAAGTGGGAGGAAGGTAGAACTTGATGAGGTAATTACACCCCCTCTCGAACAGGATAGTAGCGCAGCGCGGGAAGTTGTTCCTGTGGCGCCTACACCAACTGAAGAGGAAGTTAATGATGATGATCATGAAGCTTCGGATCAAGTTACTACTGAACTGCGAAGGTCCACAAGGGCACGCTCCGCACCAGAGTGGTACGGCAACCCTGTGATGGAAATCATGTTGTTAGACAACGGTGAACCTTCGAACTATGAAGAAGCGATGGCGGGCCCGGATTCCAACAAATGGCTTGAGGCTATGAAATCCGAGATAGGATCCATGTATGAGAACAAAGTATGGACTTTGGTGGACTTTCCCGATGACCGGCGAGCCATAGAAAATAAATGGATCTTCAAGAAGAAGACTGATGCAAACGGTAATGTAACCGTTTATAAAGCTCGACTTGTCGCAAAGGGTTTTCGACAAATTCAAGGAGTTGACTACGAAGAGACTTTCTCTCCCGTAGCGAAGCTAAAATCAGTCCGAATCATGTTAGCAATTGCCGCCTTTTATGATTATGAAATTTGGCAAATGGACGTCAAAACAGCATTCCTTAACGGGACCTCAAGGAAGAGTTGTATATGATGCAACCAGAAGGTTTTGTCGACCCTAAGGGTGCTAACAAAGTGTGCAAGCTCCAGCGCTCAATCTATGGGCTGGTGCAAGCATCTCGGAGTTGGAACATTCGCTTTAATGAGGTGATTAAAGCGTTTGGGTTCATACAGGTTTACAGAGAAGCCTGTCTGTACAAGACAGTGAGTGGGAGCTCTGTAGCTTTCCTCATACTGTATGTGGATGACATATTATTGATGGGGAATAATATAGAGATGTTGGAGAGCATAAAGGCCTATTTGAACAAAAGTTTTTCAATGAAGGACCTTGGAGAAGCTGCATACATATTAGGCATCAAGATCTATAGAGATAGATCAAGACGCCTCATAGGTCGTTCGCAAAGTACATACCTTGACAAGATATTGAAGAAGTTCAATATGGAAAACTCAAAGAAAGCGTTCTTGCCAGTTTTGCAAGGTATGAGATTGAGTAAGACTCAGTCGCCGACCACGACAGCAGATAGAGAGAAGATGAGTTCTGTCCCCTACGCATCAGCCGTGGGCTCTCTAATGTATGCCATGATGTGTACCGGACCTGATATAAACCTTGCCATAAGCTTGGTAGGGAGGTACCAAAGTGATCCCGGTATGGAACACCGGACAGCGGTCAAGAATATCCTTAAGTACCTGAAAAGGACTAAGGAAATGTTTCTCGTTTATGGAGGTGACAAAGAGCTCGTCGTAAAGGGTTACGTCGACGCTAGCTTCGACACAAAACCAGATGACTCTAAGTCACATACCGGATACATATATGTGTTGAATGGTGGGGCAGTGAGCTGGTGCAGCAACACGCAAGAAGTCGTGGCAGCATCTACATGGGAAGCGGAGTACATAGCTGCTTCAGAAGCGGCTCATGAAGGAATTTGGATGAAGGAGCTCATCACCGACCTTGGAGTGGTTCCAAGCGCGTCGGGTCCAATGACACTCTTCTGTGATAACACTTGGGCCATTGCCATGGCCAAGGAGCCTAGGTTTCACCGGAAGACGAAGCACATCAAACGCCGCTACAACTCCATACAGGATCATGTCCAGAGTGGAGTGATAGATATTTGTAAAGTACACACGGATCTGAATATTGCAGACCCGTTGACTAAACCTCTTCCACGAGCAAAACATGATCAACACCATAATGCTATTGGTGTTCGATACATCACAATGTAACTAGATTATTGACTCTAGTGCAAGTGGGAGACTGTTGGAAATATGCCCTAGAGGCAATAATAAAATGGTTATTATCATATTTCCTTGTTCATGATAATCGTCTATTGTTCATGCTATAATTGTATTAACAGTAAACAATAATACATGTGTGAATAAATAGATCACAAAGTGTCCCTAGCAAGCCTCTAGTTGGCTAGCTCGTTAGTCAATAGATGATCATGGTTTCCTGATCATGGGCATTAGGTGTCATTGATAACGGGATCACATCATTGGGAGAATGATGTGATGGACGAGACCCAATCCTAAGCATAGCACTAGATCGTATTGTTCGTATGCTAAAGCTTTTCTAATGTCAAGTATCTTTTCCTTCGACCGTGAGATTGTGCAACTCCCGGATACCGTAGGAGTGCTTTGGGTGTATCAAACCTCACAACGTAACTGGGTGACTATAAAGGTGCACTACGGGTACCTCCGAAAGTGTCTGTTGGGTTGGTATGAATCGAGATCGGGAGTTGTCACTCCGTGTGACGGAGAGGTATCTCTGGGCCCACTCGGTAGAACATCATCATGAGCTCAATGTGACTAAGGAGTTAGTCACACGATGACGTGCTACGGAACGAGTAAAGAGACTTACCAGTAACGAGATTGAACAAGAAATTGGTATACCGACGATCGAATCTCGGGCAAGTTCTATACCGACAGACAAAGGGAATCGTATACGGGATTGATTGAATCCTTGACATCGTGGTTCATCCGATGAGATCATCGTGGAGCAAGTGGGAGCCACCATGGGTATCCAGACCCCGTTGATGGTTATTGGCCAGAGAGGTGTCTCGGTCATGTCTGCATGTCTCCCGAACCCGTAGGGTCTACACACTTAAGGTTCGGTGACGCTAGGGTTATAGGGAATTGTTATACGAGGTTACCGAAAGTTGTTCGGAGTCCCGGATGAGATCCCGAATGTCACGAGGAGCTCTGGAATGGTCTGGAGGTAATGATTGATATATAGGACGAATGGTTTCGGACACCGGAAGTGTTTCGGGCATCACCGGTAACGTACCGGGACCACCGGGACCATCGGAGGTGGCCCCGGAGGTCCACCGAAGGGGGCAACGACCCCGGGAGGTAAGATGGGCCATGTAGGGGAGGGAACCAGCCCCTAGGTGGGCCGGTGCGCCTCCCCACTCAGCCCAATGCGCAGGGGAGAGAAAAGGGGGGGGGCAAACCCTAAGCCAGGTGGGCCTAAGGCCCACCAGGGGTGCGCCACACCCCTCCTACGCCCCTTGGCCGCCGCACCAGCCCCATCTAGGGCTGCCCCCTCAGGAGGGGGAAACCCTCAAGGGGGCACAGCCCCTCCCTTCCCCTATATATAGCGGGCACTTTTGGCCATTGAGAGATAGACTTCTTCCTCTCCCTCGGCGCAGCCCTGCCCTTCTTCCTCCTCCTCTCTGCCGGTGCTTGGCGAAGCCCTGCCGGGAGACATCGTCTCTCCATCGACACCATGCCGTCGTGCTGCTGGAGTTCTTCCCCAACCTCTCCCTCCTCCTTGCTGGATCAAGGTGCGGGAGACGTCACCGGGCTGCACGTGTGTTGAACGCGGAGGTGCCGTAGTTCACTAGATCGGAATCGCTGCGAGTACGACTCCATCGGAATCGCGGAGGTGCCGTACGCGGAGGTGCCGTAGTTCTAGCAACGCTTCCTCTTAGCGATCTTCAAAGGTATGAAGATGCTCTTACCCCTCTCTCGTTGCTGGTCTCTCCATAGGAAGATCTGAATATGCGTAGGAAAATTTTGAATTTATGCTATGTTACCCAACACGGATCGGAGTGAGTTATATATGGTTTTTGACTAGAATTTTGCGTAGAGTAATATTTTCCAACTCTCATGCATAATTAGAAATGTTTAGTGTGTTGTTTGCATCGGTTTGCGTGTCGACGTGTTGAAAACGGTTTAGGTCGTAACTATTTGTCTGTACCTCCGTTGGAGATGTGCCATATATGTAAATGGACCAGAACGACAAGTAGAATCACGTGAACCACTTTGTTTTGCTATTTAACAAACCTAAAATGTGATTAGGACAAATCTGGACAGAATTAAGATTTTACACGTGGGGTCATTTCGGATATGCTATATGTCGTTTCTGGTCTCATTTAAAATGCATAGCTAGGTAGATTAATTTGTGCTTCACCCTCGTGCCATGTTTAACAACATTTAATATAGCCGTGTACCTGAACGGGAGTGAACTAAATAATTAAATGTGGAGTTTCGTCGATATGCAACTCGTTGCAAATCGAGCTTCACTTAATGTGTAGTGTTTGATTGTTGTGATTGTCATGCCTTGCATTAGACCGTTCATGCATCATATGTGTCTTGCATCGTGTGGTGTATATCTGTGTTGATGATTGTTTCCGGTTTCCTCCGTCTCGATAGAGTTCCGCAAGCGTGTCGGAAAGTGAGGACCCGTTCGACTACATCGGTTCGTCTGCTTCACGGAGTCATTCTTCTTCCAAGCGGGACCTCAGGCAAGATGACCATTTGCCCAGATACCATTACTATCATTGCCATGCTAGTTTTTACCGTTTCTATCATTATGTCACGTTGCCTACCACCAGTTAAATATCAACCTCTCACCATTGCCATGAAAACCTTCAACCTGTTCTCAACCTAGCAAACCACTGATTGGCTATGTTACCGCTTGCTTAACCATGTGTTAGCGTTGCTAGTTGCAGGTGCAGTTGCTTCCATGTGAAAACATGGGTTCCTTGTTATATCACCCTATTAAATGCTATTTAATTTAATGCACCTATATACTTGGTAAAAGGTGGAAGGCTTGGCCTTTCTAGCCTGGTGTTTTGTTCCACCTTTGCCCCCTTAGTTTCGGCTACCGGTGTTATATTCCAGAATTGAGCGCTCCTAACACGATCGGGGTTGTTATGGGACCCCCTTGATAATTCGTTTTAGATGAAAGCTGGTCTGGCAAAGCCCAACATTGGTTCTACATTTGCCCAACATAATAATTCTGTTAATACTGAAATGCATAGGGAGTTAGCGCTACCCTAGGAGTAATTCTACATAATACAGGGAGGGCCAGTGCTGATGGTGCTGGTCCAAAACAGAGCACTGTGCGGGGCCAACCCAGGGAAACTTTGGTGATTTCTATCAGGCCACCGTACGCGTCGCTCATCCGTCGTGTCCTGAGAACGAGATACGCGGTTCCTATCAGGATCGTCGACATGCCGGGCGGCCTTGCTGGATTAGTTTTACCTTTGAAGAATGTCTTGTGCATCGGGATTCCAATGATGCTTTGGGTAATCTCAGAGTTCAGGTTTTCCACTAAGAAATCCGACGAAATCGCGAGTTTCGTGATCAAGGATTTCTATGCGGCATGTGGTAATTTGTGATGGATTAGTTGGAGCACGCCTGCAGGGTTAAATCTTTCGTAAAGCCGTGCCCGTGGTTATGTGGCAACGTGAAAACTTTGTTTAACACTGGTTCTAGACAACTTGAAGTTAATTTAATTAAAATATGCAACTGAGTGCGTAACCGTGACTGTCCCTTTCGTGACCTCCTTTCTCTGATCGAGGACACGGTGGGGTTATGTCTGACGTAAGTAGGTGTTCAGGATCATTCATTTGATCATCAGTAGTTCACGTCCGTCATGCGTAGAACATACCCCTGTTTATTCTTGTACTCGTAAGTTAGCCTCCTCATACTATGCTTAGTCGCTTGCTGCAGCCTCACCACTTAACTGTACCTCACATATTAAGCTTTGCTAGTCTTGATACCTTTGGAAATGAGACTGCTGAGTCCCCTGTGGCTCACAGATTACTATAACACCAGTTGCAGGTATAGGTAAAGGTTACTTGACGTGAGCGCGTTGATTGTTCATTTGGAGTTGCTTCCTCTTCTTCTTCTTCATCGATCTAGGATGGGTTCCAGGCCAGCAGCCTGGGATAGTAAGGATGGACGTCATTTTCTTTTCTCGTTTGTTTTCGTCCATAGTCGGACCCTGCTCTTCTTAATGATGATTATGTACTATACTGAATTGACTCTGATGTAGCTTGTGGCGAGTGTAAGCCAATTCTATATATCTCTTCTTTTCAGTACATGTACTTGTAACGATATCCATTCTTGCGAAACGACGAGATGCACTTCTATCCCCGACGAGGCCCTCGTGCCAAATTAAGGATAGGGTCACATCTTGGGCGTTACAGTTTATGACTAGTTATGTCGACCCCGGTTCTTTGGCATTGGAATGCTAGCGACACAAATGCATACGTGAGTCAAAAGGCGCAAACGGTCCCGGCTAAGGTAAGGTGGCAGCCGTGGGGTTAACCGTGCGTGAGACCGCAAAGGGTTTTGATGTGTTACACGCTGGATTCTTATGGCTTAGAATCGGGGTCCCGACATTTTCAAACTAAGTTCGTGTTCGAAAATTGTTCTTTATTTCCAAAAAATGTTCTTTCTTTGAAAAATGTTCAAATTTCATAAATTTGCTCTTAAATTCAAAATATTCTGGAATTTTATAAATTGTTCTTCAAATTTGAAAAATGTTTTTGCTTCAAATTCAAAAAGGAAAGAAAAACAAGCAAAAAAGAAAAAAACAAGAAAAGAAAAAAAAACAGAAAAAAGAAAAAGTTAGTTATCGGATTTTTGTGAGACAAAAAAAACTGGTCCGACCATGTCTGGGCGACCCCCGTGTGCGTGCGAGGAACTTCCTGCCGCAACGGGCGGCAGGTAGGAGCTCCCCTAGTTTTGGTTCCGGTTTACTGTATTTTTTATATATTTTGGGCCTTTTCCCCTTTATATGTAAGTAGTACCGTCCGGAGGGAACTGGGCCTCGTTGCTATCGTGGACTGAGCTTTGACTCCGGATTGCTCTCTTGCAAGACCCAATGCGTGGATTGTTCCTAATGCGAGTCACTGCGAGGGTTGTTTGTCTCTCTTTCTCTCAATGTCTCAACTAAGGATCAACTGATCTTGCCTACCGTAGAAATCTCTTCCGTCTCCGGTGGTTCTCCTAGGATGTTGCTGTTGTTGTTTCTAGTTCATGTCGATAGAGGACAAGCTGAGGAGTGAAGACAACAACAAAAATCCACAAAGCTTTGGTGATTCTGGACCCCTCTTGGTTCTCCTAGTTCTCCTGCTAGTGTGTGGCAATTGGGTTTTATGGGCTAAGTTTCACATTCATGATGCAGTCGGCAAGGTAAAATGGAGGAAGGTAATGTGAGAGATGCACGATCTTGTGTCGTTGATTAGATGTGTGTGTGATGTGTCAATTTAATTTTTTCGTACCTCTTGTTCTTGAACGGGATGAGAAGGATATTTGTTAAATGGATCTATGGAAGAGAATAAAGACTTATAAATACTCGATCAAGAGCACCAAGGCCTTCATCTGTAATGCTTCCTCCTATTCATGACCGACCGAGTCACTTACAACTGTCCATTACAGTAAACTTCAACCTTAAACCGCTTGGTTAGTGAGTAATTACTTGTTGCAATTTTGTAGTTGTTTAGTTGTTTTTACCCCTTTTATTTTGTATACTACTTTTACTCTTTCATTATTAAATTTGATAAGTATATATTAATTGCTATACGAAATAATATACAACTGAACTTTTATAATGAGTTAAACATATTGAAGGTGCATTAACTTGTCCAACACGGTCACTTTGGTGCCTAAAGTGCCCCCGTACCTATCCAGGTGTATGCTCTTGCCACGGGGCCGTCAACATGGCCTTGGCCGCATGAGTGTATATTTGTTAATTACGTAGTAAAGTCAAACATGAGGCTCACATGTCAGTTAGTAATTGATGGGGTTACCTACTAAGAGCATCTCCAACATGCACGGTAAATATGAAGCGCGGGGGAGAAAGCGCCATTTTTGCGTGCGCGCGGGCATGCTCCAGCAGGCGCGGGAAAAACTGACACGCAAAACAAAACAACGCACCCACGAAAAAGCGGCAACGCGCGCGCCAAATCCTGACGCGCGGCGCCCAGTGTGCCCAATAAAAGTCGCGCGCGCTCGTCCGCAAAATTCCATCCCTAGCTCGTGCGACTTCGGCTCCGCTGCACTCCAGCCGCTGCCGCGCCCGTCTTCCTCGTCTCCGACGCCCTTCTGCCCCCGCCTCACCGCCCTTCCCCCGTCGCCGCTATGCTGCCGCGCCGTTGGGGCTGCTCCTCCGACATGTTCTATGCGGAGACATGCTCCGGTAATACACGCCTCGGGCTCGGGATGTTTGAGACTGCCAAAGAGGCCGCACGCGCGTACGACATGACGGCGTGGCGGCTTGCGAGGCCGCGGGCATAGATGTTTTTTTTGGAAGTCTGGACGCACGAGAAGGCACAGGCCCGCGCGCCTCTCCGGCGGCTAATCACCATGGAGGACTGCCACATCCATGAGAGGCGGGAGCGCCGCCTCCTTATCGCATAGACGAATGAGCATGACATGGAGGTGTGACACCAATGCTTCCCGTAGGATGTCCTCGATGAGCGTGAGTTCTGGGCACGACATAGGGCGGTGCAAGCCGCGGAGCGGGCGAACATGCATGAGCGAAAGGCTCCAGTGATAGCACAGTGCGACCTGGGGCAGGCGTCAACATGGAGTAGTGATGATGATCGCTGGCATGACGCCATTCTCACAATGGACTACACCACCAAGGAAAGCGATGAGTAGTAGCAAGGAGGAGGAGGAATAGTTATCTATCTAGTTTATCGTTTCCGTTCATATCGTTTGGACTGGAACTATGTTTATGAATAATGCTATGAACAATTTTATTGTTGATTTATTTTTATGTTTTTGATCTTTTCATGATTCAAAAAGGGAGAAATGTGGTTTGTGCTAGGCGCGGGCGCTTTAAATTTAGGGCGCCTGCTGGAGCGGCAGCGCCGCACCCTTTTATGCAGCGCGTGTTGGAGCAAGCGCCATGCCACGTGCTAAAAACCCTATTTGAGTGATGTAAAAAACTGTATTTCGGTGCAGTGCTTGTTGAAGGAGGCGCCATGGCATGCCTGCTGGAGCCGTTGCTTGCCTATTGGAGTTTCTCTAAGGATAGGGTCATGGACCTGCCATCCATGGCCCACTGAGGGCCCCACACACTCATTAAAGTCCGAGAGCTACTGATGCAACTCAGGTTTCACTCGGACCTATGGAGTCACTCGGTTAGCCTCCAGTCAGTCGGACGCGCACCATCACTCGGACCAGGGCAGCTTTGGATCAAACACGCCATGACATTCCAGGCAACTGATGGAGAGGTGGCAATGCTCAACTTCGATGAGCCCACCCTCAGCCTGTTCCCTTCCTCGGGCGACGAGTCTTTCGACGATTCCAAGTGCGAGAGCAACGGAAACGCTACAGATATTCCGATGGCTGACACGGCTAGAGAAGGACCTCCTGGGTACTCCACAGGCAAGGCTGCGACAACGTCAACAACGATGCCTACGTCCCCCAACCCCTCAGTCGGGAGCAACGGAAAGAGATCACGTGTAGGAACAATGAAGTCTTGTTCACCCCCACCACCGTGACTACCCTATAGGATGGCCTTGGAGGCCACGCACGAGGCTACACTGGCCGAGCGTGAGCGGCTCGAGTAATTCCAGTGATCACTCAACGACCGCGTGGCGAGGGAGCAGCCCAGCTACAACCGCAACCGTAGACAGTTGTTTTTGAACGACCACCCGCATAACATCCAAGTGATGCGCACACCGTTGCAGAACTTGGCCGCGGCCACTCGGATTGTTGATTTTATTCAGCCGTCCGACTCCACAGCTGGGGAAGGCATTCGATATATCCACATTCTTCTGAAGACCACCCTACAACAAAACTCCACGATGTCACATTCACACGAGTGCACACACAGAAGGTCCGTCCGAGCGGACACGGTGCAGTCGGCTCATAGTCCACTTGCACCCGGGAGGCACCGAAGAACTCCTCCTCCTCCCAAAGGTTGGTATGGAGATCGGAGGCACGATGATCGCATACGCAGTCCGACGCCCCCTATGAGGGGTGGTTCACTCGGACAACGGTCCTATGATAGCAAACGACTATATGATGAGGACCACAGGCGTAGCCCCAACTGGAATAGGGGCAACAGAGAGGACGACCACCGTGCTCCCCTGTTCAACACTAGGACCGTCATTGCTCATGGCGTGGTTGACTGAGCTCGAGCTGGCAGGGAGCGCCCTGGTGGACTAGGCGTCTCCGGCCTCGAGTGCTTTGCCAGGCACATTCGCGAGTATGAAATCCCCTCCAAGTACAAGTTGGCTACGGGATTTGGCAAGTTTAACGGCGAAACCAAGTCAGAGAGTTGGTTCGAGGATTATCGAGTGGTCGCCTAGATCGGCGGCGCTGACGACTTCGTCGCGATGAGACATCGTCCCCTCATGTTGGAGGGGTCGACAAGGGTGTGTCTCAACCAGCTACCCACCAAGAACATCCTTAGCTCGGAAGACCTTACCCGAGTGTTTGTCAGAACATTCGAGGGCACTTACAAGAGCTAAGGCGGTCTGACTGAGCTGCAGCACTGCGTCTAGAAGAGTAACGAGACTCTCCACGAGTATGTCCAACAATGGACCACGCTGCACAACACCATGGAGAATGTGACCGAGCACCAAGTCGTTTGTGCCTTCAAGGCAGGCACTCGGTATTGCGAGCTCATCTTGAAGTTCGGTCAGGCTGGGGACCTATCCCTCAGTCGGGACATGGAGATAGCCCATCGGTACGCCAATGGAAAAAAGGAAGACCGTCTTTGTAGTGGAAAGGGGCAAGTGAGTGAAGCCCCTTACTCGAGGGGTAACGCTGGGAAGAAGCAGAAATGGAAAGCCGATGCCTCGAGTAAGGCAGAAGTTGCGACTATTCGCAAGCAAGGCCAAGGCAAGTCAAAACAGAAGAGAAAGAAGGACTGGCGGCCAAGAAGAAGAGTGAACCCACCAAGAGAGACGAGGATGGCAACCCCATCTTCCCTAAACACACCGCTCGGGATTGTCGTGTGCTCCAACAGGAGATGAGCGGAGAACCCTCTAGGGAAAAGGACAATAAAGACGAAGGGGAAGATGTCTCCTGGTACCCAAACATAAAAAAATCCTCATGATATTTGCCGATGTCGAGAGAAAGAGCCGATTAAAGTCCTTCAATGAGACGTCAACATGGCAGCTCCGACTGTCACCAAATACCTTAACTTGGTGAAAACATCCATCACATTCGATCAGTCGGATCATCCAGCCCACATAGCCACCCCCGGGCAGCGGGCGCTGGTTGTGGATCGGGCTCTCAACGGAGTCTGAGTGCGCAAGGTCCTCATGGATGGATGTGGTGGGCTCAACATAATCTACGCCGACACGCTCAAGGCAGTGGACATCCTGATGTCCCGATTGAGCAAGAGCAACATGCATTTCCATGGGGTCATCCCCGGGAAGAAAGCATAGTCACTCGAAAAAATTGCTCTTGACGTCGTGTTCGGAGGCGAATAAAACTTCCAGAAGAAGCGACTGACCTTCAAGGTGGTGGACTTCCGCAGTGCCTAGCACATCATCCTGGGTAGGCCCGCATACGCATGTTTCATGGCCCGATGATACGTATCCAACGTATCTATAATTTTTGATTGTTCCATGTTGTTATGTTATCATTCTTGGATGTTTTATAATCATTTTATAGGAATTTTATATCAGTATTTGGGACTAACCTATTGACATCGTGCGTAGTGCCAGTTGCTGTTTTTTGCTGTTTTTCCTTCGCAGAAAATCCATATCAGATGAGGTCCAATTGCCATGAAACTTTACGGAGATTGTTTTTGGACCAAAAGGAAACTTGGGAATCAAGAATGAGTAGCAGACGAGGCCCAGGGGGCTCACTAGACATTAGGGTGCTCTAGAGGCCCGTGTCGCAGTGTGGTGTCTAGTGGGGCCCTCGGGAACCTTCTCCACTGCCTCTGAGCTCTATAAATACCCCAATATTCAACAAACCCTAGGAGTCAACGAAAAATCGTTTTAGCCGCAGCAAGTTCCAGAACTACGAAATCCAATCTAGAGCGTGTTCCGGAGAGGAACACGATCACGGAGGGGTTCACCATCTTCATTGGTGCTCCTCCGATGATGCGTGAGTAGTTCATATCATACATATGGGTCCTTAGGTAGTAGCTAGATGCCTTTATCTCTCATTTTGTTTCTCAATACAATGGTCTCTCGGAGATCCATATGATGTAACTCTTTCTTTTGCGGTGGTTTTGTTGGGATCCGATGAATTGTGAGTTTATGATCATATCTATGAAAACATATTCATGCTTGATTATTATGGTCTCGTATTTCTTCTCCGATATTTGGTTTTTGTGTGTCCAACTTGATCTTTTATCTTGCAATGGGAAGAAGTGCTTTGTGATGGGTTCGATCTTGCGGTTCTCTATCTCAGTGACAAAAAGATACATGACACACATGTATCGTTGCTATCAAGTATAAAACGATGGGGTCTATTCCTACATGAATAGATCTTGTCTACATCATGTCATCGTTCTTAAGGCATTACTATGTTTCTCCATGAACTCAATACACTAGATGCATGCTGGATAGTGGTCGATGTGTGGAATAATAGAAGTACATGCATGCAGAAGTCAGTCTACTTATCTTGGACGTGATGCCTATATAGATGATCATTGTCTTGAATATTGTCATAATTATTTTCTCTTCTATCAATTGCCCAAAAGTAATTTGTCTACCCACCGCTTGCTATTTTCTCGAGAGAAGCCACTAGTGAAACCTACAGCCCCGGGTCTACTTCACATCATCTATTTGCAATCTCTACTTTGCTATTTGCTTTTCTACTTCATTTGGTCTTTTATTTTCATATATATATATATATTATCAAAACCCCAAAAATACCTTGCCGCGTTCTATTTGCTATCACTCTTATTTGCATCTATCAATCTATCCTTACTTTACCCACGAGGGATTGACAACCCCTCTATGCGTTGGGTTGCGAGGATTTCCTATTTCTGTGCAGGTGATGCTTACATAGTCTTGTGGATCTTCCTACTGCATTGGCACCTTGGGTTTTTTAACTGAGAGAAATACTTACCATCGCTGTACTACATCACCCTTTAATCTTGGAGGGAAACCAATGCACCCGTGAAGACCGTCACCCGACCATGTTATGTGTATCTTAAACTTAAGATGCCAGGGCCTAAATGCGTGATCACGGTGAATGGCAATCGGGGCATCGCCGAGGAGTGCCTCTAGAAGGGCTCCTAAATTTCTAACAAGAAGGTGCTTGCTCTCGAACTCGAAGGATAAAAAAACGGTGGACACCGCTGATTTTCATAGGTCAAAGCGGCCGGCTACAAAATCTGCTTTAGGTCGCCCGACAAGACAAAGTAGGTCCACGTTCAGCCAAACGACCCGAGTACCTCTGCGATGAACATTTCCATGTCACTCGGTGAGAAATTGGAAGCTGAGCTCATCCAGTTCCTTCGTTAAAACTAGGACATCTTTGCACGGAAGCCGTCTCACATGTCGGGTGTTCCCAGGGAACTGGTTGAGCATCGACTCCGAGCCGACCCCAAGGTCAAGCGAGTGAAGGAGCACTTGCGCCGATCTTTCATTAGGAAGCGGAAGGCGATTGGCGACGAGATCGCTCGGCTCCTAGCTGTTACGTTAATTCATGAGGTATACCACTTCGAGTGGCTCGCGAATGTCGTCATGGTGCCCAAGAAGAAAAACTTACTCCGTATGTGTATTGACTTCAAGCACCTCAACCGGGCCTGCCCGAAAGATAATTTCCCCTACCCCACATATACCAGGTAGTAGATTCTACTACCGTACGTGAACACATGTCATTCCTCGATGCATACTATGGGTACCACCAGATACAAATGTATGTGCATGATGAAATAAAAATGGCCTTCATCACCCCATTTAGGTGTTTCTGCTGCATCACTATGCCATTCGGTCTCAAAATGGCGAAGCTACTTTCCAACACATGATCGAGAAATTCTTGCAAAAGCAGATTAGCTGGAACATGGAGGCTTACATGGATGAAATCATGGTCAAGTCTAGGAAAGGTTCTAACTTCTTGACTAACCTCACTGAAATCTTCGCGAACCTGCGACGCTTCGGGATAAAACCTAATCCGGCCAAATGCACTTTCGGAGTGCGAGTTGACAAGTTGCCTAGTTTCATTGTTTCCGAACATGGGGATCGATGCAAAACCCGAATTTTTTTGTGCTATCGTTCGAATGAGACAACCAAAACGTCTACATGACATGCAAAGGCTCATAGGTTGCCTTGCAGACCTAAGCTGATTCATCTCAAGATTCCACGAGAAGGCACTGCCTCTTTGGTGATTGATGAAAAAATTTGATAGGTTTGAGTGGATGCTCGAGGCGCAAGGTGCGTTCGAAAAAATCAAGGCCTTCCTTTGCACCCAACCGGTGTTAGCTGCTCCACGCAGCCGGGAGCCATTGCTCCTGTACATCGCAACCACTAGCCAAGTGGTCAGCACCATCCTCAATCTGGAGCGCGAGGAGCGAGGGAAGGCATACAAGGTTTGAAGACCCAACTATTACATCCCAGAAGTCTTGAAACCCTCCAAGAAAAGGTACCCACACTATGAAAATGTAGTCTATGGTATTTAGCTGACCGTAAGAAAGGTGGTTCACTACTTCCAAGATCACCCGGTCACGGTTATAAGTGATGGCTCCTGCTGGAAATCTTGCATAACAGAGATGCCACTGGCTGAGTGATGAAATGGGCAGTTGAGCTCCTCTGGTTGGAGATCATGTTTGAAGCCAATAAGGCAATCAAGTCTCAAGCTCTCGTAGATTTCTTGGCCGAGTGAATAGAACAAGAGCATCCAGCCCCAAGCACCCCCGATCATTGCACTATGTTCTTTGATGGATCCAAGATGCTCCATGGCTCGGGGGATGGAGTGATTCTTGTTTCCCCTAGGGAGACCGACTGAGCTACATACTCCAGATCCACTTCGATTCATCTAACAATGAGATTGAGTATGAAGCCCTCCTGTATGGGCTCCGTATGAGCATCTCGCTCTGCATTTACCGTTTGATGGTCTATGGTGATTCAGACCTTGTTGTCAACTAGGTGATGAAGGAGTGGGACATTTGGAGCCCAGTCATGACTGGTTACTGCAATGCAGTTAAGAAGTTGGAGAAGAATTTTGAAGGCTTGGAGCTGCACCACGTACCTCGGGCCAAAAATCAGGCGACAGATGACTTAGCGAAGATCGGATCCACTCGGCGAGCCGTTCCAAAGGGCGTATTTCTTGAACATCTACGTGAGCCTAAAATTAAAGAAGATCCTTTCATAGAGGAGCCCCCACAAGAAGTCAGCCCATCAAACCCGATTGAGGTTGACATTCCAACAGTGGTCGAATTGGTCCATGAAATGTTGATAATCAGTCCCGAGTGGACTCAACCTTATCTAGCAAACTTGCTCCAGCAAGAGCTCCCTGAAGATGAATAAGAATTCCGCAAATCATCCGGAAGTCTAAAGCTTTCGAGGTGATGGGAGATCAGATATACAAGAAAAGCACTACATGAGTCATTGAGAGATGCATTTCCCTAGAGGAGGGGCTGCAAATCTTACGCGAGATTGACTAGGCAACTTGTGGCCACCATGTGTCCTCTCGAACATTGGTTGCCAAAGCCTTCTGAGCGGGTTTTATTGGCCCCAAGCCAATGAGGCAGCAATAGACTTGGTCGAGCTATGTGTCAGATGCCAGTTCTACAAGAATCAGTCGCACAAGCCTGCATCCGCACAGAAGACAATTCCGCTCACCTGGCCATTCACCGTTTGTGGTCTCGACATGGTCGCCCCCTAAGGACCGGGAAGAGTGGATTTACCTACATGCTAGTGGGAGAGGACAATTTCACCAAGTGGGTCAAAGTGAAGTAAATTAAAAGCCTCGACTCAACGACTGCCATCAACTTCATTTGGCAGATTATCTTTAGATTCAGAGTTCCACACGACCATCACCGGCAACGTGCCCAATTTCGACTCGGATGAGTTCCACAAGTTCTCTTACTCCCAAGGCACTCGGGTTAACTAGGCCTCTGTGGCTCACCTGCAGTCAAACGGAAAAGCAGAGCGAGCGAATGGAATTATATTACAAGGACTGAAGCCCCGACCGATGAGGGATCTAAAGTATGTTGTAGGGGCCTGGGTTGAAGATCCGCCGTTCGTCCTCTTGGGCATGCGAACGACCCCAAATTGCTCCACCAGGCGCACTCTTTTCTTCATGGTGTACATGTCCGAAGCTGTCTTGCTGAGTGACCTGCGTCACAATCCCCTCAGGTGGAACAATACAATGAATCTGAAGCCGAGGCAACACGTCAAGTCAATCTAGATCTCCTAGAAGAGGAGAGAGAGAGAGCTAACCCTCATCCTTTCAACGATGTATCAACAGTATTTGAGGCGCTACCACGACAAACAGGTCAGAGGGAGCGCCTTCCAGGAAGGTGACCTTGTCCTCCGACTGGACCTTTTTCTATCTCCAAAGCCCGACAAGATGGCGCCTCCATGGCAAGGGCCTTTTTCTATATCCGAAGCCCTGCACAATGGAGCCTATCGGCTTTATCACTTTAAGAACGTTGTAGAAGAGCCCCGAGCTTGGAATGCGGATGTGCTTCGCAAGTTATACACATATAACATATCAAACCCTTTTTATTTTTCATTCCTGTAATGAACCCGAGTGATTTTGATGAATAAAAAGTTTAACTTCTTTATACTTTGTCAAAATTTTACCTTTTTCACTACGGTGAAATACTCCCTCTTATTACCCTGAGTGGGTGAAAATTTTAGCTGCCAACTTGACTTTGCCAAAGTACATAATTCTTCGAGTGAGGACATCATCCACACTTCGGGGCTTAGCAGCGAACCTGATTTCGCCTAAGTTAAAACCTACTCCGAGGGAGGACATCATCCACTCTCGAGGACTTAGCTGTGAACTTAGCTTCACCCAAGTTAAAACTGTTCATAGTGAGGACATCATCCATACTCGGGGGCTTATTTGCGAACCTGATTTTGCATAAGTTTAAAACTATTCAGAGTGCGGACACCATCCACACTCGGGGGCTTAGCAGCGAACCTGATTTCGCCTAAGTTAAAACCGACTTGGAGTGAGGACATCATCCACACTTGGGGTCTTAGTTGTGAACCTGGCTTCACCTAAGTTAAAACTACTCCGAGTGAGGAATCATCCACACTCGAGTACCAAGATGGACAAGACCACCATTGTTCGCAGGAACAACTACTCCAAGTGTGGTCACCATCCACACTCGAGGGCTTAGTAGCGAACCTGATGTTGCCTAAGTTAAAACCTACTATGAATGAGGACATCATCCACACTCGGGGACTTAGTTGTGTACCCGGCTTCAGCTAACTTAAAACTACTCCAAGTGAGGAATCATGCACACTCGAGTACCAAGATGGACATGACCAACATTGTTCGCAGGAACAACTACTCCAAGTGCGGACACCATCCACACTCGGGGGCTTAGCAGCGAACTTGATTTCGCCTAAGTTAAAACCTACTACGAGTGAGGACATCATCCACACTCGGGGACTTAACTATGAACTTGATTTCACCTAAGTTAAAACCTACTCGAACTCCAAGCGAGGACATGATCCACACTCCGGGACTTAGCTGCGAACCTGATTTCACCTAAGTTAAAACTGCTTCGAGTGAGGACATCGTCCACACTTGAGCACCAAGATGGACATGACCATCATTATTCGTAGGAACAACTACTCCGATTGAGGACATCATCCATAGTTGGGGGCTTAACAACGAACCTGATTTCGCCTAAGTTAAAACCTACTCCAAGGGAGAACATCATCCACACTCGAGGGCTTAAAAGCGAATCTGATTTTGCCTAAGTTAAAGCCTACTCCGAGTGAGGACATCATCCACACTCAGGGGCTTAGCAGCGAACCTGATTTCGCCTAAGTTAAAACCTATTCTGAGTGAGGACATCATCCACACTCGGGGTCTTAGCAGCGAACCTGATTTCTCCTAAGTTAAAACCTACTCCAAGTGAGGACATCATCCACACCCAGAAACTTATCTATGAACCTGATTTCACCTAAGTTAAAACTGCTCCAAGTGAGGATATCATCCACACTGTGGCACTAAGATGGGAAGGACCATAATTGTTTGCAAGAACTACCTTCATTTTTAGCTACGAACCTAATTTCGCTTAAGTTAAAGCTACTTCGACTGAGGGCTCACCCACACTCGAGGACTTAGCTGCGACCTATCAGTCGCCTAAGTACTTTGGTGCTCCCTGCGAGAACCTGCTAAACACTCGAAGATAAAGAAAATAGAAAGTGCATTTTGTTCAAAGCAAAAGTATGAATAGCACGAGCCTCAGGGTCACTCAAAGTTTACGGCTACAAAAACCACTCGAGTATGAGGCAAGTCAAATTTGAAGTCTCTTATCCAAGAACCAGTTGGAGGAAGATGGGACCACTCCTTGAATGAAGGTGTTGAGCTTGATGTCGTATGCAATCTTGGTGGCAGCCCCCATGAACATCTCCATGAAGTCCTGAAGCTTGTTGGTTTTCCCGTTGACGACCTTGAGGTTACTCAGCTTCTCCTCGTCCACTCCCATGCAATGCACGTGGACGAGCGAGAGGGCAATGTCGGCTCTGGCTCGGGCTGCCGATTGCTTCGGCTTGGTACCTCCTTTACTCGGTCGAGGATGGAATGCAAGTCCTTCAAAAACTCCTCGCTAGGGGCGACTTCTCTGTCACGACTGAGCTAAGCCATCTGAGGTAGACGAGTACCTGTTCGATGCGCTCCTCCATTTGTAGAAGGGCCATAGGTGAGCTATCCTTGAGAAGTTGCTGAGACGGATCTAGCTCCTTCTCGATTCTCCCGGTCTCTTCCCCGATGTCAGTACATAATTCTCGACAAGGTTAGGTGAATAAATAAATCAGAGGTGAACAAAATGTCGAAGCAATACAAAAATCACTTTGGTCGATGGCTTACCTCTAAGCTTCTCACTCGCCTCATTCTGAACTCCTCAACAAACTGCTCCAGTTTGAGCTTCTTGGACCAGACGTATTTGAACTTGGAATCCCACTCGCGTAATTGAAAGGATGTGGATATCGCCTAGAGGGGGAGGGGGGGTGAATAGGCGCTTTTAAATAATTATGGTTTAGGCTTGAATAAATGCGGAATAAAATTAAAGTTTAATTAGTCAAGCACAAAACCTAAAACAACTAGGCTCACCTGTGTGCACCAACAACTCACGCTAAACAAGATAAGCAACTAAGTGATAGCAAGATATATAACATGAAATAATATGGCTATCACAAAGTAAATTGCATAAGTAAAGGGCTCGGGTAGGAGATAACTGAGGCACGCGGAGACGACAATGTATCCTGAAGTTCCCTTGCGGATGCTAATCTCCGTTTGGAGCGGTGTGGAGGCACAATGCTCCCCAAGAAGCCACTAAGGCCATAGTAATCTCCTCACGCCCTTGCATAATGCAAGATGCCGTGATTCCACTAAGGGACCCTTGAGGGTGGTCACCGAACCCATACAAACAAGGTTGGCGCAATCTCCACAACTTAATTGGAGGCTGCCAACAACACCACGAAGTTTCACCAGAATTGATTGTCGCTCCGAGATGACCTCAAATGCTTGGGGAAATATCCACAACCTAATGGGAGACCCCGACGCTTAGCCGGAGCTTTACACCACAATGATTGAGCTTCAAGACATCACCAAGCTTCTAGGACACCAAAGTACCCAAGAAGAACAAGCTCTAGGGTACCAAGCACCCAAGAGTAATAAGCTTCTCAACTTTTCACTTCCACGTATCACCGTTGAGAACTCAAGCCAATGCAACTAATGTAATGGAAATAATACACGAAGTGGTCAAGTCCCTCACACTCAACAACAGAAAAATCTATGAAGGAATATGAGAGGAAGAAGGAGCTCACAAAGAACTCCAAGATCAAGATCCAAGGGGTTCCCCTCACATGGACGAAAAAGTGATTGGTGGAAATGTGGATCTAGACCTCCTCTCTCTTTTCCCTCAAGAACTAGCAAGAATCATTGGAGGGATTGAGAGTTAGCAAGCTCGAAGAAGGTGAACAATGGGGGAAGAACATGAGCTCAAGGATTAAAACCATTGGGGAAGAAGACCCCCTTAAATAGGTCTTCCCAAATCCAACTGTTATGTGCACATGTCGTGCAAAAGCGGTACTACCACTTGGCTGAGTGGTACTTTCACTTGAGCGGTACTACCGCTCGGGCCACATTGGTACTTCCACTTAAAAAGAGCAACAACACCCCAGAAGCAAGATAGGAGAAATAAGCAAAATAGGGGCCAGTAGGGGAGGGCGGCAGTACCGCCGGAGCGGTACTACCGCTCTGCGCCCAACGATAGATCCGCTTAAAATAGGCAACGCCGCCCAACATGCCAGAAATGGAGAATAAGCGGAGAGGTCGACAGGGGAGGGCGGCAGTACTGCTTGGGCGGTACTACCGCTGTGCCCCCAGCGGTACTTCCGCTTGATAAAGAAAGCCTTCCCTCGTATTACAACTCCCATAACTTTCACATACGAGCTCCGAATTGAGAAAACACAAGCTTGTTGGATAGCACATGACAAGTAATGTCCAAACGAGTTATCTTAAGAATGCGCGGTTATGAAGATGCTAGTGATATAGAGATGTACAACCTGTACGGATGAAGAACCGGTAAAAACTCCAACATCGAAAACATCATAGAAGATGCACATGAACTTCGTTTTCGATGAACTTGAGCTTGTCATGAAGATGACCATAAGTTCAAGAACCCACATAGACAAAAGCCAACCAAGAACTAAGAAAGATGATGATGCCAAGAATGCAATAGTTTGAGCTCTCAACGAACGATATGATCAAGCTACTCACTTGAGAGCCCCCCTTGATAGTACAACAATCTATCGTGTAACCCGTTCTCCCAACTAACACACTGAGACCGGTAAAATAGAAAACCTATCAAGGACAAACCTTTGCCTTGCGCATAGTCCACTTGATCTAGATGATGACGATGTTGTCCCCCTTAAGATGGACCACCTTTCTTGATTGCGCCGACTCGATGAAGACTAGTAGATTGCTCCCTCATACTCCACTATGGGTGAGCCACTCTGCAGCACATTCTTCACAATTCAATTGCCACCACAATGGATGTAAAGCTTCAACCATGATCTCTTTGTGATGCTCCACTTGAACTTGCACACCGCAATCTTCCACTGGTTGAATGAGATCTTCCTCTTGACTCAATCCCATGGAAACACACCTAACCCCACATAGAACTCTCACGAAGACCATGGGTTAGTAAACAAAGCGTAATGGACAATGCTTACCATACCATGGGATCACTTGATCCCTCTCGGCACATCTTGTACACTTTGTGTGTTGATCAACTTGATTCACTCTTTGATCTAGCCTTGATAAACCTTGTGTATTTATGACAAATATTTGGATAAAACCTTGAATACCAGCTTGGTCATCATATAAACTCCTTGAAACAAACAGATGAACTTCCAGAAGTGCATATGGACAAATACTTTGAATATAACTCAAGGCAACCATTAGTCCATAGGGATTGTCATCAATTACCAAAACCACATATGGAGAAATATGCTCTAGCAGTAATGCTTCTTCATCTCAACGATATTCTCCGTGGACTTCTTCATGGCATCCTCTAAGGTTTTCTTCTCTTCCTCCAACTTCTCGACTGACTTCAACTTGTCATCGGCCTCCTTGATCTTCCGATTGGCCTCCTTCCAAGTGGTTGCAAGCTCCATGTCATTATTCTCGAGGGATTCCTTCATGGTGTGTAAATGAATACAAGTCCTCGGCCTCTCAACAAGTTGATGATTTTTTCTACAGACATCTGATAAAGTAATCTTAGTCGGACAGGGAGAAAGAACAAATGCTAAGGCAGTCATGTGGAATGTGCTTACCTCCAAGTGAGTGCTTCTCCTGCTCAAGGAGCGCGCTCTTGTTCTTCTCGGCTTCAAGGCTGAGGCATTGGTCCAACACATCCTTCCCCTCACAAAAATTCTGCTAACAGAAAACACACTAGTCAAACTTCAGCAATATAAATTATAAGAGTGCTATCGACTGCTTCGATCGACGACAGTCTAGGGGACTACACCTAGTGGGTGCGCTCAGCGTGCCCCCACAGGAGGGATAAAGAGATGGATACCATGTTCTGTACCCCAATAGTCTATGCCAAATCAAAATAGAAATTAAGACTACTTTTGAAAGTGCGTTATATCGACTAGAGGGGGTGTGAATAGGCGATTTTTACAATTTCATCACTAAGGAAAATCCTGAGTCATGAACTGAGTGCAACGGAAATAGTACTAAGTTAGAAGTGCAAAGACGTCTACAACAAAGTACTCGGCATGAATAAAGAGAATCGATTTACACAGGTCAAGAGTACAGGATAAGGAGGTGAAGAATAACTCAGGTGAAGAATTTGAGGTGAGGAATTCAGAGAAAGTCTTCAAACAGTATAGATGAAAGTCTTCAACATGCAATTGAGGAAATGTAAAGAGTTGAGGAAATAGAACGAGTAGCTTGATGAAGACAGTTGGTGATGACCGAGTGCCAACTACTTTGACAGTTGTATATCTGGATTGGAGCGGCTTGGTATTGAAACCAAAGCACACACAGTCTCGAGACACACAGTCCCTATCGTATTCTCCTTGAGCTAAGGACACATAGTCCTCACCCAACAGTCGTGGTAAGTCTTCAGGGCAGACTTCCAAACCCTCACAAACTCGGTCATTCGGCGATCCACAATTGACTGTTGGATGCTCTAGACCATGATGCCTAGCCGTCTGGACGATGCACAATCCTCAGAGGTAACAAGTGTCGGTTCCACACAGGAAGAACTTCTTAAGTGATGCTCAATCACTTGGGTTTTGGTTTGGGTTTGGGTGTTTGGGGTATTTCCTCACTTGATGATTTTCGCTCAAAGGCTTTGAGGAATTTGGGTTGCTCTAAATGACAAGTGTTAGTTTTTCTCGGAGCAGCCAACCAGCTAGTGGTTGTGGGGGGCTGCTAATTATATCCTGGGATCATCCCGACATGATTAGACATAAATGCCCTTAATGATATGACCGTTGGGTTGATAAGATTTGGGATAGGTGGTGCGCGGCGCCGCAACGGTCGGAACTTTCAACTGTGAAAGTCCTCATGTCTCTCATGTTCCTCACTTTGAGGATTTGGTAGGCGTAGGTTTTGAAAATACCTCGATGATGCCTAGAGGTGGGGGGGGGGTGAATAGGCTATTTAAAAACTTCTTTGGATTTGGCTTAAACCTAATGCGGAAATAAACTAAGAGGATACTTGTCAAGCACAAATCCTAAATGCACTAGGCACTGCAACGTGTATCAACAACACGATCTTCCAAGATGGACACAATATAGTTACTAACAAGCACAAGTAAGTTACACAAACTTACTTGAGCTATATCACACGACAAGTAGGTGAACGACACAAGATACTAGATCACACTAGCACACGATATATCAAAAGCTGCAAGTGTGAACGTGTGGATATAGAAGGTATGCTTGATTAATCTTGTACAAGAAATAGCCAACACAATATAATGAGCACAAAAAATATGCAATGTATGTATGCTCAAGTAACACAAGTAAACCACAAGTAAGGAGTTAGGGTTAAGGATAACCAAGGTCACTGAGACGAAGATGTATCCCGATGTTCACTTCCTTAGAGGGAAGCTAGTCACTGTTAGAGAGGTGGATGTTACCACGAAGGCACACCAACGCCACGAAGGCTCACCCTATTCTCCCTTTGAGATAACACCACGAAGGCGTTTCTCAACCACTAGTGGTAAGCCTTTGAGGTGGCTTCCAAACCCTCACAAACTTTTCCGGGGGGTGATCACAAGGATTGATTCCTATCCGAAGAACTCCTACCGCCTAGGAGTCTCCAACCTCCAAGAGTAACAAGATCACGAGGAATGCTCAAAACTTGCTCAAATCTCAAATAGCTTGGGTTGAGAGAAGGAGAGGGAGACGATCTATCTTTTGATTGGAACAACTCTCAAAGGGGCTCACAAATGCTCTTGGGATCTAAGATTTGGTGTGAGCAAATGTGTGTGAGGTAGAAATGAGTTCTTACGAGGATAAGGCTATGTTGGGGCACACTCTCACGAAGTGGGAGGGGGGGTATTTATAGTGGGGAGAGAAAAACAGCCGTTGGGGACACTTTAAGTCACACAGGGGTCGGACATCCGGCAGTTCAAGGATGTCCGGGCGTCCACAAGGGTCGGAGGTTCGAGGGCTGTAAATATATCTGGAACCACTGTGGAGTTGAACAGGGACCGGACATCCGGAGAAGGCCGGACGTCCGAGTTATTCAACTCAACCTTCTCTGGAGCAAGATTCCGAATTTCCGAAAGGGGGCGGACGTCCGGAGCGAGCCGGAAGTCCAAGTTATATGGCTCAAGTTTCTCTCGTGCAAAGCTCCGGATTTCCGAAGCTGGTCGGACGTCCGGCCCTCGGACGTACGGAGGGAGCCGGAAGTCCGAGTTATATGGCTCAAGTTTCTCTGGTGCAAAGCTCCGGATTTCCGAAGCTGGTCGGACGTCCGGCCCTCGGACGTCCGTAGGGAGCCGGAAGTCCGAGTTATATGGCTCAAGTTTCTCTGGTGCAAAGATCCGGATTTCCGAAGCTGGTCGGACGTCCGGCCCTCGAATGTTCGGAGGGAGCCGGAAGTCCGAGTTATATGGCTCAAGTTTCTGTGGTGCATAGTTCCGGATATCCGAAGCTGGTCGGACCTCCGGGCCTCGGACGTCCGGTGGAGGCCGGATGTCCGGGCCTCGGACGTCCGGAGGAGGCCGGATGTCCGAGGCACTCGTCCTGTTTTCTGATAATAGCAGAGCAGTGGAGATGTGGTAAGAGCAGAACAGTGGATATCTAGTTTGAGCAAGTTCATCACAAAATCTGTGATCCCCTCTTAATAGTGCGGGATCCCTAAAGAGTCAAGAATTATAAAAGGGGTACTGATGATGCATACTTGAGGGTATACATTTATTCACTAATCATCACTCCGCACCACTGACGTCAAAGGAACTGATACCTTTGAGTTAGCCCTTTCACTTGAGGTTGATGTTGTTGTTCCTTCATGGCTCAAGTTGAAAGCAAGACATGATGAAGTCTTCAAGCAGCTCTCCCATACACAATGTGGAAAACCTAGCTTATGTATTCATCTTCATTTGTTCACCATGTGAACATCCACAAGAATCAAGCATGTAGTGCTCAGGAATGCTTATCTTGATCTTGTCCTTGTTAGCACATGAGGTTGTCCTTATCAACACATGATCATTAACAATAGTTTCAATGATATATTCGTGCTGATCCACTTGAACTTGCACACCACAATCTTGATGACGATCACCACTTGACGTCATCCTTCATGGGTTGTATGAGATCTTCCTTTTGACGCAAGCCCATGGAAGCACACCTAACCCCCCATAGGACTCTCACAAAGACCATGGGTTAGTACACAAACACGTAATGGACAATGCTTACCATACCATGGGATCACTTGATCCCTCTCGGTACATCTTATATTCTTTGTGTGTTGATCATCTTGATTTACTGTTTGTCTGAGATCTTGATCAACCTAGTGTCTCTATGACCATTCTTTGGATAATACCTTGAATACCATCTTGGTCATCATATAAACTCCTTGAACCCAATAGATGGACTTCAAGAAGTGCCTATTGACAAATCCTATAAATATAACTTAAGGCAACCATTAGCCCATAGGAATTGTCATCAATTACCAAAACTACATATGGAGATATATGCTCTAACAATCTCCCCCATTTTGGTAATTGAAGACAACCACTTCAAGAGAGTTTATATAAGGTAATGAGCATAACCAAGCGCACACATACAAGGTAATAATGCATGTGTGCGAGATGTAAATGCTTACGCAATAAAAGCAAAACCCTCTAAACATATCCAAAGTAAACTCTCTGAACTTCTCCCCCATTGGCATCAATTGCCAAAATGGACGAAAAGTTTAGAAAGCCAATATAGTAGGTGGTCCTCCAAAAAGTGTGTACTTCTCAGCACATGAGTGCACAGAAATAGACAAATACAATGATAAGTAGTTGGAGGAAAAAAAACTATATGGAGGACCTAAAGATTGCAAATAAAAGGATCGTATGCCACAAAGACATACAAAAATAGAGGCAAGCAATCAAAAGATTCCAGATGGAACAAACAATCATATGGTCCTTCGAACCACATGAATAAAAGATATTATGATAAAGGCAACTGATTGTTTTATCAAAAACTAGAGAAGCTCCCCATGATTTGCGCACTAATATGAGATTTTTGTAGTTGATACAGGTGCACAAAATAGGATCGTTGCTCCCCCAAAATGAATAAAAACACACAACGAGTGCAAGAAGATAGATGAGACAATAAGCATATCAATTGCACAAAACAAATGGTTGAGCAACATGTAAAAGAGGCAACTTAAGAATAGGCTCAACCAAAGTAATGTGTGTGAGTCATGGCAAAGCACTTGAGAAGACTAAGATAAGGATGAGCATTACTCATCAACATAGTCTTGATGAAATGAGATACAAAGTGCAAGACATATCATTCCCACACACACATACTAGAAAATGGGTTCAGAAGCTTACTAATAAACAAAATAAGAACCAACGCTTGTGACAACCCATTGTGAAGCTAGGAAGTAAGAACCTTCTCAAGAGGAGGGATACTAATTGAAATGGCAAAACCCTCATCAAGACAAGCATGAGGAAAAATAATCTTCACGGCCAAAGAGTGCATCAAGATGTAGGGAAATAAGATACACACTCAAAACAAATCCTTTCACGAAGCCACCAAAAACTGAAAAAGGAAATGCAACGATGGACGTGAAAGAAAAGAGGATTTCAATTAGAGATGTAACTTCTCTCATGTGTAAAAGATTCTAAGTAGAAGACAATCATGATGATATATATCCACAAAGAAGGATGTACACACGAAATGGTTACAAGAAGGAACAAACTAGATATCCAAAAGGAAGTCATAAATATATCAATGAGATCTTTTGCTTGGAAGCATAGCACATGGCCTAATATTTTCTTATTGTACAATATGAACTTCCAACATACGAACATCAAAGACATCCCCACTAGTACTAAGACATCATCGTTCGGATGCTTTGAGAAAGCAAACAAGTACTACAAGAACGAATCAAGAGATTCATGCCATGATGCAACCTGGAGAAGAAAAGACAGGTTGGGGCCTTTGCGAGAAAAGAATGCATGAAGTGGATACTTGTTACCGAGACAACATTGGATTGATGTAGTAGATAGTTGTTCTTTGATCATCCTTACTTGGCTCCAATAATCACATGGTCTCAACACCTTCCTTATAGGTGAGCCGAGCATCCAATGCATCTCCAGTTGTTCCTGGAACAGCAAAAACAAACAAAATGGTGCCCAAACTCATTGGGACCAAAGAGTTAGAAAACCAACAATACATAGGACAAACTCCACATGTGCATATAGATATGAATTTGAATTTCATGCACACTTTAGCCAATTTATGACAAGGTGGAGTTTCACCTATATATTGGGTCAAAGAAGGAAAGCAAGCAAAATAATTTGTATATAGTAGATATGCATGCTCAAGACTCTCAAGAATCAACTCAACACAAAGTTGATAAGTCACCAAAAGACAAGGTATCAAGTGATAATAAGATTTTAAACAAAAAAAGGAACTATCACTTGAAGGATATCAATTAAAAGATACCTCAAGGAATGATATATCCATTGACACATGCCAAATAAAAGGAAACAAGAAACCAATTGAAGGAAAACAAACACGAGGTATCTAATTTCCAAAAGAGAGCTAGGTTCCAACAAACCAAGCCCTCGACAAATTTTCATGATGGCACAAAGCATCATAAAGTGCAAGACTTGCCTCCCATCAACACACACTTGATGGGGATCAAAAGATTTTATGATGGGTGAATAAAGAGAATGTTCTAAAGAAAATAGGATAGCTCCCCCAAGGGACGTGCATTATATAGAATTTAAATTTAAATACAAAATGCATACGATGGGATCATCACGTTCTCTATTTCTGTAAAAACACTAGACATGTTAAAATAGATCCATAAGAGGCAAGGAAGACAAACGAAACACAAAATCCAATGTAAAGATGATTAGCAATTCCTATCACATGATGGGAATACCAATTGTCAAGGACAAGAGGTATTTTGGAAGTGATACTCATTGGTAGATCGCAAATATATCCAAGATCATCTTTACCCATAAAACGCAAGCAAATGACACTTGTAGAGCTAACATGCCACCTAGGAACAAGATAATTTAGAATATCAACACTAAGTGGCAACACCTCAAATGTACACATTTTCTAGGTTTGTAATATGCACATAGCATATTACTCCCCCATAATGTGATAAACCAACAATATTAACAAGTGGCAAATTGAAACCAACAATAGATAATTAATGGACCATATAGAATTTGAATTTCTCATGAGTAAGACATACCACATAGAAACTAGATAATCTTGAAATATCAAAACTAAGTGGTATTCCCCATGTATACACATTTATAGGACTATGAGATGTGCAAAGCACATCACTCCCCCACAATGGGATAATCCATTAGTCTCTCACAAGAGCCAACAAAAATACAAACAAGATGCAAAAGGCTCAATACAAGACCCACATGTACATGATATGCAAACCAACATACACATACTCGATTAGTCAAGATAAGCAAGTTGGAAGCACAACATATACAAACATATGCAAGGTACAAAACCATAGCATGCAAAGGGGCAAGCACCTAACAATGTAAACAGTTTAAGTACAAGTTACCGTAAGGAGGCACATTGGATATAAGATAGAAACTCGATAATCCAACTGACTTGGCTTGAGATAATATGAATGATGAAGACCCCTTAATTCTTCATTATGTATCCAAGTCTCTAATGTCCTCCATAGTCACCTATTGATCAAGTTTGAGCTTGTTGGTCCCCAACTACGTTGGGTCCTAAGAGGTTCATCACAATAGGCTTGGCAACCCAAATGGTTCTTTTCTTGACACCATTTTGAGTACCAACAAACTTGGCAAACACATTGCCAACCTTATCCTTCCCAAGGGAATAGATATCATCAATAGTGATTGGGTTGGATAAGTTACCTCTTGTGCAAGATGAAGCGACGTGACCCTTCTCATGACATAAGTAGCAACATCTACCCTTTGCTTTCTTCCCAGTTGATTTCTCACCTAGGGGAGTGTTGGCTTGGGTCTTATTGGGAAGAGGCCTTCCTTCAACTTGTAGCTGAATATGTGATTGAGTTTGTGGCCGCTTCCCTTGTTGCTTGTGACTTTGAGACTTCGTCTTCAGAGGGCAAGATCTAACATGGTGCCCTTTAACTTTGCACTTGAAGCAAATGATTTTGGCCGAATTCTTGACTTGTGCTAGGCCCCTCTTGTTCTTGTTTGAGTTTACTCCAACATCATTTTTTTCATTCGGAGATGTTTGCTCACACAGGACGTTGTTGAGTGTGGACATCCCTTCATGACACTGCTCCAAGTCTTTCTTCAAAGAAGTGACTTGGGCCTTGAGCTCTTCGATTTCCTCTGCACGGTTAGTATCAATGCAAGTACTAGAGGAAGTGTAAGCTTCAATGTTAGAGCAACAAGGCAAGGAAAGTAATTCATCACACGAGGTAGCAACATTATGAGTAGACGAATTACGAGGACTAGCACATGGAAATATAGTACTTTGACTAGAAGTTGTGCCATTGTCCACATGAGGCTCACTTGATGTTTCCTTGGTGGTGATAGCCTCATGAGCTAACTTTTGCACATTATGGGATGTTAGAAGATCGGCATGAGAGCTTGTGAGCATTACATGGTTTTCTTCCAACTTCCCATAATTGCTAGTTAGTAAATCAAGTTCAGAACGTAGCTCAACATTCTCCTTCAATGTTGATACTTCAAAAGAGATAGGGTTAGATGTACAAGTATCATCAACAATATGAGAGGAGTAAGTAGCGATTAGAGACTTCTCATGAGTAGATTGAAGCTCGTCATAGATCTTAGAGGTTTTGACGAGCTCTCCCTTGACATTCTTGCATTCAAGGAGAAGGACCTCAAAATCCCTTTTAAGTTTATCATGAGTAACTTCAATCTCTCCTTTTGAAGATCTTAAGTCTCTACATGCTTGATGACTCTTCTCAAGTTCATGTTCAAGTTGTTCACTTTTAGCTTGTTCATGATTAAGTGAATCATTACAATTTTCAAAGTAAGCAAGAACATCTTGGAATCTTTGAAGAGTGTTATTTTTAGCTCTACGAAGAATTTTACTGATCACATAGATATTTTCACTCAAGTCATCATCATCATCCTCATGGCAAATATCATCGTTATTGCACAGGGAAGATGATACCTCATTATTACCTCTTGCCATGAGGCACATGTGAACTGGAGGAGTTGATGATGATTCTTTTGGTGAATCATATTCTTCATTAGTCAAAAGTACTTCATATTTCTTGGTTTCCCCTAAATGATTAGTCATAGAACAACAAGGAAGAAACAAGATATTTTGATCAAGAGGACATGGGAGAGCAGTCATATCACCACAGACATTTGTCGAGGGATCTTTAGGTGAAATGCATGACCTATCAGCACAATAATTTACACTATGTGTGGTGCTAGATATGCTCATGTCCATAGAGGCTATAACATTTTCATCAACATATATTTCTTCACTCACCATGTCATTACCTTGTGAGATTGAAGATGCTGAGGTGTGCAAGCAATCGGATATGGAAGTAGTGGTGGACTCTTTATGATCGAAAAGAGTGAAGAGCTCATGCACCAACTCCTTCATCGTAATATCCTCTTCATCAAGATTGGACCCACCATATATATCTTCAAGTTTAGTCCAAACTTCATGAGCTGACTTGCAAGTCGAGATAGACTTAAACACTTCAGGACTTATGGTTCGATGAATGGAAAGAAAAGCCTCACAATCAAGATACATTTCATTAGTAGATGAAGATGCATCATCCTTTTTGTCGGCAATCGCTACAAGAACAATTCGTAAAGTATTTGGGCCCATGGCCCGGAAGTGATGAAGCATACGAATTCTCCATAGGGTATAATTTGTGCCATCAAAGTCAAAGGTGCCATTGTGCACTAATACAATAGTCGACATCGATACTCTCTAGGTTGTGAAACCTAATTAAAGAGAGACCTAGCTCTGATACCAATTGAAAATACCTCGATGACGCCTAGAGGGGGGGGGGTGAATAGGCTATTTAAAAACTTCTTAGGATTTGGCTTAAACCTAATGCGGAAATAAACTAAGAGGATACTTGTCAAGCACAAATCCTAAATGCACTAGGCACTGCAACGTGTATCAACAACACGATCTACCAAGATGGACACAATATAGTTACTAACAAGCACAAGTAAGTTACACAAACTTACTTGAGCTATATCACACGACAAGTAGGTGAACGACACAAGATACTAGATCACACTAGCACACGATATATCAAAAGCTGCAAGTGTGAACGTGTGGATATAGAAGGTATGCTTGATTAATCTTGTACAAGAAATAGCCAACACAATATAATGAGCACAAACAATATGCAATGTATGTATGCTCAAGTAACACAAGTAAACCACAAGTAAGGAGTTAGGGTTAAGGATAACCAAGGTCACTGAGACGAAGATGTATCCCGATGTTCACTTCCTTGGAGGGAAGCTAGTCACCGTTAGAGAGGTGGATGTTACCACGAAGGCACAACAACGCCACGAAGGCTCACCCTATTCTCCCTTTGAGATAACACCACGAAGGCGTTTCTCAACCACTAGTGGTAAGCCTTTGAGGTGGCTTCCAAACCCTCACAAACTTTTCCGGGGGGTAATCACACAGATTGATTCCTCTCCAAAGAACTCCTACCGCCTAGGAGTCTCCAACCTCCAAGAGTAACAAGATCACGGGGAATGCTCAAAACTTGCTCAAATCTCAAATAGCTTGGGTTGAGAGAGGGAGAGGGAGACGATCTATCTTTTGATTGGAACAACTCTCAAAGGGGCTCACAAATGCTCTTGGGATCTAAGATTTGGTGTGAGCAAATGTGTGTGAGGTACAAGTGAGTTCCTATGAGGATAAGGTTGTGTTGGGGCACCCTCTCACGAAGTGGGAGGGGGTATTTATAGTGGGGAGAGAAAAACAGCCGTTGGGGACACTTTAAGTCACACATGGGTCGGACATCCGGCAGTTCACGGATGTCCGGGCGTCCACAAGGGGTCGAACGTCCGACAGGGGTCGGACGTCCGAGGGCTGTAAATACATCTGGAACCACTTTGGAGTTGAACAGGGACCGGACGTCCGGAGAAGGCCGAAAGTCCGAGTTATTCGACTCAACCTTCTCTGGTGCAAGATTCCGAATTTCTGAAAGGGGACGGACGTCTGGAGGGAGCCGGAAGTCCGAGTTATATGGCTCAAGTTTCTCTCGTGCAAAGCTCCGGATTTCCGAAGCTGGTCGGACGTCCGGCCCTCGGACGTCCGGAGGGAGCCGGAAGTCCGAGTTATATGGCTCAAGTTTCTCTGGTGCAAAGCTCCGGATTTCCGAAGCTAGTCGGACGTCCGTTCCTCGGATGTACGGAGGGAGCCGGAAGTCCGAGTTATATGGCTCAAGTTTCTGTGGTGCAAAGCTCCGGATTTCCGAAGCTGGTCGGACGTCCGGCCCTCGAACGTCCGGAGGGTGCCGGAAGTCCGAGTTATATGGCTAAAGTTTCTCTGGTGCATAGTTCCGGATTTCCGAAGCTGGTCGGACGTCCGGGCCTCGGACGTCCGAAGGAGGCCGGATGTCCGGGCCTCGGACGTCCGGAGGTGGCCGGATGTCCGAGGCACTCGTCCTATTTTCTGATAAGAGCAGAGCAGTGGAGATGTGGTAAGAGCAGAACAGTGGATATCTAGTTTGAGCAAGTTCATCACAAAACCTGTGATCCCCTCTTAATAGCGCGGGATCCCTAAAGACTCAATAATTATAAAAGGGGTACCGATGATCCATACTTGAGTGTATACTTTTATTCGCTGATCATCACTCCGCACCACTAACGTCAAAGGAACTGATACCTTTGAGTTAGCCCTTTCACTTGAGCTTGATGTTGTTGTTCCTTCTTGGCTCAAGTTGAAAACAAGAGATGATGAAGTCTTCAAGCAGCTCTCCCATACACAATGTGGAAAGCCTAGCTTATGTATTCATCTTCATTTGTCCACCATGTGAACATCCACAAGAATCAAGCATGTAGTGCGCATGAATGCTTATATTGATCTTGTCCTTGTTAGCACATGAGCTTGTCCTTATCAACACATGATTATTAACAATAGTTTCAATGATATATTCGTGCTGATCCACTTGAACTTGCACACCACAATCTTGATGACGATCACCACTTGACGTCATCCTTCATGGGTTGTATGAGATCTTCCTTTTGACGCAAGCCCATGGAAGCACACCTAACCCCCACATAGGACTCTCACAAAGACCATGGGTTAGTACACAAACACGTAATGGACAATGCTTACCATACCATGAGATCACTTGATCCCTCTCGGTACATCTTATACGCTTTGTGTGTTGATCATCTTGATTTACTGTTTGTCTGAGATCTTGATCAACCTAGTGTCTCTATGACCATTCTTTGGATAATACCTTGAATACCATCTTGGTCATCATATAAACTCCTTGAACCCAACAGATGGACTTCAAGAAGTGCCTATGGACAAATCCTATAAATATAACTTAAGGCAACCATTAGCCCATAGGAATTGTCATCAATTACCAAAACCACATATGGAGATATATGCTCTAACAGGTTTGAGTTGAGCATCATGAGGAAATTCTTTCGAAAGTTTTACCTCGACCCCCTTTAATAGTATGGTGTTCCTATGAGTCAAGAGTAAAGAAAATGAAACAGAAAGAGTAAATCTTCAAGCTTCAAAGCCTTCAGAGTATTTTCTTCGGGACACACCGAATTCCTCATCTTCAATGTCTTCATGAGGAATATCATTTTCTTTGCAATTTCTTTACGATCAAAGTCTTCAAGGACTGACCAAAGTCTTCACCCGAACATACATTTTAGGGGTCGATATTCATCGAATAACTCAAACTCCTCAGTGACTTATAGAGCATGTGTACACTTACAAACGTATCAGTCTCTTAACCTATAAGTCTTCAATACACAAAAATCACTAAGGGGCACTAGATGCACTTACGATCTCCCCCTTTTTGGTGGTTGATGACAAATAGGTTAAGTTTTCAATGGGGATAAAACTATGGAATGCAAGTACAGAGTTTGAGGAATTTGAATGCAAGATACAGAGAAACTCCCTGTGAAGATGTGCATATTTGAGGAATTTGTGTTGGACAACAAATGCACATTGATGATATAGATCATGGAGATCTCCCCCTGTATCTTGTAATTCATCCATGCATTCGACATATGGAATGAGGAATTTGAAATGCATGCTGAAAAATGGTGTCTGACGAATTTCAGCATGCATGCATTAATTAACTTGAGGAATAAGCATGCGAGGAAAAACGTTCAAAAGTGTCAGAACACCATCGGGCTTAAGTTACAACTCATTACATGAAACACTTTAGAAGAAATGAGAGTTTGTAACTTAATAAAGTTTATAAGCCCATAATTTTGACCCGCTTGAAGACTAACTCTCAGATTTCTCCCCATTTATCATCAAGTGACGAACCTGAGGACTAACGCCCAAGAAGAATTTCACTTCTGTGTTGGAGGAGAGGCGTCATCGTTCTTCGTGCATGTCTTCTTGGTTGGGCCGGTTGAAGTATTAGCAGGTTCTTCATCTAAATCAGCAGTGCGGAATGAAGAATAAGAGCTATCCACGAGGTCGGGAACTAGGATCTTCTTGAATTTCTTCTTTGGTGGCCACGACCAATCAAAGTCTTGAGTGGATTCGAGTTCTTTGAGTTCCTCGGGAGTCTTGAGATGTGACAGTATGGCCGAGGTGCGATCAAATAGCTCAGGAAGACAATAGTGATTTTTCTTCACTGCATTTTCAGTATCATTGAGGGTTTTCACAATAGAGCCAAACTGGTGTTTCACCCACTTATGGTTTTGATCAACTTTCTGATGAAGACTGAGGAGAAGCTCTGTGTGAGTCATCACCCGTGGGGTAGTTGGACCTGGAGGTTTTACTCTGCCATCAGATTCTTGCGTGTCAGTGTCATCATATGAGGAGTAGGATGCAGCCTTGCGAAATTGACCATCCAGTGGCCGATCTCCTTCATGAATCACTGACTTGCCTTTGCCCTCAACTGGATCAAAATATTTCTTGATGACTTTGAGAGGAGGCAGATAGCCGAGGTGATTCTGATAGTCAGCTTGATAGTTGATGACGGATCTAGTTCTGATGAATCTCATGATCCAAGGCGCATAAATCTTCAGCTGGAATGACGACAAGGCATTGTTGGCCAAAGTCCTCAAGAATAAGTCATGAAGATTCATTTTGATTCCATGAATGACGTTGAACATGATGTTCTTCATGATTCCAACAACATCTTCTTCATTATCATGCCCTTTGATAGGTAACATTTTGTAGACAGTTCTGGGCATATACTTCAATTCCCACCAGGTATCTAGTCCTTGGAGGTTGGCCTCGAGCTAAAGGCTCCATGAGTGCCTCCATTAACTGATTTGGCAACTCACTTTCATCATATAGGTTAATTGCTTCATCTGAAGGAACTGAGATTGGTAGAGCTTGAAGCAATTCTGTGGCTCGAGCTGTTAAGTGAGTGTGCTGAGTCATCCAGTCCAAGACCCAAGGGTTGATGTTTTTGGGGTTACCTGAGATATGCAGTGTGGCACATAACTGAAGAATGATATATGTATTCCACTCAACGATATCTATGCAGAGTGGCAGTAGCCCTGCATCATGAAGAACACTCAGAACGGGGGTGAAGCAAGGAATTTCCTCCATATCACAATGAGGAATGTGCGTGTGATGAAATATGTTCCTCTTCCCCACAAGCACAACTGCATAGTAAGTGACTTGAGTTCTGATCCAGAACTTCTTGTGCGTGATACGAAGCTTATCGTATGGATTTTCTCCCGTGAAGAAATGATGTTCATCATAGAAGTCTGCTTTCAGAAACTTTGGCCTCTTTGAGTAGGGCTAATGAGGCTTTCGTTGAAGATTTTGATGTTGAATTTATCATCTTGAGGGATTTTGGACACTACAATTGCAGTATCGGGATTTGCAACAAGTGATTCATCAATTGTATCTTTATCCTGTCCTGAAGTATTTTATGTTGGGGAACGTAGTAATTTCAAAAAAAATCTACGTCATGCAAGGATCTATCTATGGAGAAACCAACAACGAGCAAAGGAGTAGAGCATCTTCATACCTTTGGAGATCACTAAGCGGAAGCATTGCTAGAATGCGGTTGATGGAGTCGTACTCGCAAGGATTCATATCGTGGTGGATTCCGATCTATGCACCAAACAACGGTGCCTCCGCGTTCAACACACGTGCAGCCCGGTGATGTCTCCAATACCTTGATCCAGCAAGGAGGGAGGAGAGGTTGAGGGAGATCTCTCGCAGCACGACGGCGTGGTGACGGTGGAGCTACGTGGTATTCCGACAGGGCTTCGCCAAGCACTATGGAGGACGAGGAGAAAGACAGATAGGGCTGCACCGAGGAGAGATCAAACTTGTGTCTCAAACAGCCCTAAAACCCCACATATATATAGGAGGAGAGGGAGGAGGGTGCCCACCCTTTAGGGTTTCCACCCCAAAGGGTGCGGCAACCCTAGATGGTGGACAGGTGACGCACCAAGGTGGGCTTTGGGCCCAAGGCAACCCCTCCACTTCTAGGGTTTGGCCCCTTACCCCTTTGTTGCGCCTTGGATTGATGGTGGTGGCGCACCAGGCCACTTAGGGGCTGGTTCCCACACACCTATTGGCCCATGTAGCAATTTGGGGCTCATGGACCCCCGGAACCCTTCTCGTGGTCCCGGTACATTACCGGTGACGCCCGAAACATTTCCGGCGATCAAATCCTCACTTACTATATATGAATCTTTACCTCTGGACCATTCCAGAACTCCTCGTGATGTCCGGGATCTCATCCGGGACTCCGAACAACCTTCGGTAACCATGTACAATTTTCCCATATAACCCTAGCGTCATCGAACCTTAAGTGTGTAGACCGTACAGGTTCGGGAACCATGCATACATGGCCGAGACACCTCTCCAGTCAATAACCATTTGCGGGGTCTGGATATCCATGTTGGTTCCCACATGTTCCACGATGATCTCATCAGATGAACCACGATGTCGGGGATTCGATCAATTCCGTATGCAATTCCCTTTGTCTACCAGTATGATACTTGCCCGAGATTCGATCGTCGGTATCCCTATACCTTGTTCAATCTCGTTACCGGAAAGTCTCTTTACTCGTTCCGTAACACATCATCCCATGGCTAACTCCTTAGTCACACTGAGCTCAGTATGATGATGGATTACCGAGTGGGCCCAGAGATACCTCTCCGTCACACGGAGTGACAAATCCCAGTCTCGATTCGTACAACCCAACAGACACTTTTAGAGATACCTGTAGTGCACCTTTATAGTCACCCAGTTACATTGTAACATTTGATACACCCAAAGCACTCCTACGGTATCCGGGAGTTGCACAATCTCATGGTCTAAGGAAATGATACTTGACATTAGAAAAGCTTTAGCAGAGGAACAACACGATCTATGGCTATGCTTAGGATTGGGTCTTGTCCATCACATCATTCCCCAATGATGTGATGCCGTTATGAATGACATCCAATGTCCATGATCAGGAAACCATGATCATCTATTGATCAACGAGCTAGCCAACTAGAAGCTCACTAGGGAGACATTCTGATCCATATATTCACACATGTATTATGGTTTCCCGTTAATACAATTATAGCATGAATAATAGCAAATTATCATGAACAAGTAAATATACTAATAACCAATTTATTATTACCTCTAGGGCATATTTCCAACATTTTCATCAGGGGCTTGTTCTTCAGGTTGAGGAATTTGCTGTGCCGGAGGAGCAGATGCACTTTCTGGTACAACAATTTCCTTTTCAGTTTCATCATGTGATCCAGCTGATTCTTGGTCCAGTGTTGATCTCACACATGAGATCTTTTCTTCAGATCCAGTCAAAATTTCTGTACCTGAAGCATATGCAGTAGTTTGAGGAATTTGTGAAGTCATTGGCGAGTTTGGATGATCCTTTTCCCGGTAATCACCATGAATTATAGGTGTGGTGCAGCTAATGTCCACATCATCTTCCATTCCTTCAACAGTCATTTCTGGGTTTTGAGGAGGAGGTGTTTGGACTTGAGGAAATTGATGAGCTTGAATTTCCTCATCTATTGGTGTAGATGCTGCAGAGCGATTTTCATCCATTTCCTCATCCTGTTCAGGAATGATATGCTCTTCACCGAATGGTACAATCATGTATGATGGTGCAATGCTGAGAGGAGTTACATCAATAGGAACCAATTATGAAGTAGGCAGAGTCTTCTGGCGTTTTGCCTCTGAAGATATTAGAGGTGTTGATGGCTTTCTCTTCTTGGCTTCCTTCTCAGCGGCTTTTGTTTTCTTCACGTCTGAGGCAGACGGAAGTGTCATTTTCTTCACTTTTGAAGACATTGGTGACAGAGCATTTCCATCAGGTATTTCTTAAGCAGTTTTTGGCCTCGCAGATTCTTCAATAGGAACATTCTGAGTAGTTTCATCAGCAGCTGGTTCTTCATCTTCGTCAGCCAGTTGTACAATGTAGCTGGCTTGAGGAATAGTTGGTTGCTTTGGAGCGACAACCATGTTGTTGTCTTCATCAATGGCATCAGTTGCTGCCTTGACAAACCTGACTTTGACAAACACACAAGTCTTCATGCAGACCGAAAGGGATCAGTTAAGGATGTTTTGTTTCAAGTACTTCTCCTTTTTCACCTTTGCAACCCGAGCTTGTTTTGCTTGCTGATCCTTCCACTTTGCTTCATTGATGAATGAGGTTACCATGTGGCTGAGTCCAGGTGGAAGTTTCAAATCATCAATGGGTATGTTTGGATCTTCATACCAAAGATCGATGAAGTTCAGCACCACTTTTGGATCCAATGCGCGGGGAATGGTGTTGCGAGTAGCTTGTGCAACCCTTTCTTGTTTATTCCTGATGATGGCTTGAAGAGTTTCATCATCATATTCCTCACTTCCCTCTGATGCAGAAGGGATATTGACAATTTTGCTTGGGCTCGGCCTTGTTCCTCTTCCAGCAGTCATCTTTGTCTTCAGTATGCGAGGTGAAGATTTCTGAGCTCAGCCAGAGGCTGATGGTATAGAGGAATTTGGATTCCCTGTTTGAAGCTGCCTAGGCCGTGGCTCCAGAGGAGGTGAAGATTTTGCTGCAGTTGAGGACTTTGCAGCCGTTGTTGCTTCTTTCTGAGGAATTTGCTCTTTGGATAAAGCTGTTGGGGGTTTTGACTTGACACCTAATTTCTTCATCAGTGTCTTTTTGGGAGGTTCTTCTGTAGCAGAAGCCTCAACAGGAGAGGAGGAGGCAGCAGTAGCTGCAGCAACAGAATCCTATTGAACTTTGTTACAACAATGTTTGCCTTTTTCTACAGCCTGGAAAAATACTTATCTTTTTTCATCAGGATAGTCTTCAATTGTGGCTACATGGAGGGATGTGCAGTTTGTTGATCTCCCTGAGGCAATGTTTTGCAAGGAGGTGTGAGGGCCAACTTCTTGGCATACTTTGGAGTGACATACCTGTCTTCCTTCCACTCTTTGCCCATCTATGTTCAATGCTTTGAAGTCTGATATTGCGTTTTGAAGTGGTTTATTTCCCATGAATTTCTTCATCTGGCGTGCAGTAATGAGCATATATTTCCTCTGGGATTTCAAAAGTAGTATTCTGTTCCAGCTTGTTGCCATCCTTCTGTTTTTTGTCTTTCTCCATTTTCTTCAGTTGAAGATTTTTGCTAAGGAATTTGTATTCTTGAGGTATTTGTATTCTTGAGGAATCTAAGGACACGGGTAATGTTTCTTCAAGAAATGATGCAAATGAGTTAAGTTGATGAGCACATAGTGATTCATCAACTGACATTTTGTAAATGTGAACAAAGTATAGGTGCGAAGAGTTTGGAGAGATCATATGCGTTCTCAGATTTGAGGAAATTTTAAAATGACTTAGGTCGAGGAATTTGACCGGTGCAGTGTTGAGGAATTTGACCAAGCATTCTGATCTTGGGTTCGAGAGTTGTGTAGATTCGAAAATTTACACAGTTGAGGAATCTCATGAAGAACTTTGTGTCTTAGTGAAATTCATCAAGTGTTCTAGACATGGTGTGCATAGCTAAAAGATTTTTTAAGGAATAACTCATTTCACAAATCTAAGGAAATTAAATGCATTAACACGGGTAGCAAAATAGGATTTTAATTACCCTGAATGAAGAACACGATGAACTCAGGAAGTAAAAAACAGAAGTTCTTCGGTTCAGATCTTCAGTGCCCTAACTCGGCGACTGAAGACAGCTATGGCAACGACGGAGGGAGATGATCCACAGTTGACGTCAGTCCGGCGACGGCGAGGTCGAGGCAGTAAAGATGTTCCTCACCGGCAACGAAGATTGCTAGCGGTGGCGCTAGGTTTTGAGCTCGAGCGGAGAAGATGAGAGTGAGAGAAGATTTTTTCACTGGAGGGGGGAAGGGGCTATTTATAGCTCACGTGAAAATGGTTCGGAGCAAAATCTTCGGACAAAACTGCCCGTGCCCTTTCGTCTCCGCATGACACGTGCTACCCACTTCCGAAGCTGTGAGATAGTGGAGATCGTGGTTATCCGATCGTGAGTAGTGGGTGCAGTTACAGTGGTAACGGTATTTCTTTTTGAATTTTGAGGATTTTGTTGCAAAGTCATCATGTCATAAGGACTTAGTGAAGACTTCGAACAAGTCTCAAATATAACGCATATGAAGAATTGAAAATAGACTGGGTTGAGATTAGCATTGAGGGGGGACGGGTCCAATCATATTCACTTAGAAGAAATACCAACTTGAAGACTTAACAATAAGTGAATGTTGTTGAGGACATTGAATGCTCATTATATAATATATAGTCAATGAAGATCATCGCATAAAGTTTTGAAGAAATTGAAATTTTTTGAAGACTTTGAAAATTTTGAGGAATTTGTGAAAAGTCTCAAATTTGAAGAATTTCAACTTTGACGAATTTCCAATTTTGAAGAATTTCAAAGTATGGTGGTGGCGTGACCCACCATATAAGAATGATGATTTCAGGCGCCGCATGATACGTCTCCAACGCATCTATAATTTTTGATTGTTCCATGCTATTATAATATCTCTTTTGGATGTCTTATATGCGTTAATATGTTGTTTTATATTATTTTGGGACTAACCTATTAATCTAGAGCCTATTGCCAGTTTTTGTTTTTTCCATGTTTTTGAGTATTGCACATAAGAAATATTAAACAGAGTGCAAACAGAATAAAATCTCCGGAAAGATTTTTCGTGGACTAGAAGAAACCAAGAAGACTTGGAGTAGGGGGCAGGACACATCCCGGGAGGGCACAAGCCTGCAGGGCGCGCCCTAGGGGGGCGCCCCTGGCTTGTGGGTCCCCTACAGGTCTCCTAACCCTATTCTCCAGCCTATAAATTCCGAAATATTCCTCCATCGCTAAAGAGAGCCATGGAAATACTTTTCCGCCGCTGAGAGCCTCGGTTCCCGTGAGATCCAACCTGGGAGCCTTTTCCGGTAATCTGCCGGAGAGGGAATTGATCACGAAGGGCATCTACATCAACTGCATCGCCCCTCCGTTGATGCGTGAGTAGTTCACCACACACCTATGGGTCCATAGCTAGTAGCTAGATGACCTCTTCTCTCTCTTTGATCTTCAATACCATGTTCTTCATGATCTTCATGGAGATCTATTTGATGTAATACTCTTTTGCAGTGTGTTTGTCGAGATCCGTTGAATTGTGAGTTTATGTTCAGATTATCTATTAATATTATTTGAATCTCTTCGGAATTCTTATATGCATGATTTCATATCTTAGCAAGTCTCTTAGAGTTATTGGTTTGGTTTGGCCAACTAGACTAGTAATTCTTGCAATGGGAGAAGTGCTTAGTTATAGTTTCAATCTTGCGGTGTCCTCACCCAATGATATAGTAGGGGTACCGAGGCACATATTGTATTGTTGGTATCGAGGATAAAAAGATGGAGTTTTCATCATATTGCTTGAGTTTATCCCTCTACATCATGTCCTCTTACTTAATGTGTTACTCTGTTCTTCATGAACTTAATACTCTAGATGCAGGCAGGGGTCGGTCGATGTGTGGAGTAATAGTAGTAGATGCAGAATCATTTCAGTCTACTTTACACGGACGTGATGCCTATATGCATAATCATTGGCTTGGATATCTTCATAATTATTCACTTTTCTATCAATTGCTCGACAGTAATTTGTCCACCCACCATATTATTTTCCTTTTATGAGAGAAGCCTCTAGTGAAACCTATGGCCCCCGGGTCTATTTTCCATATTATACTTTCGTATCTATAAACCAAAAATATCTTGCTGCAATTTTTTTACTTTTGTTTCCGCAATCTTTTATATCTATCTCTATCAGATCTCATCCTTGCAAATAACTCTGAAGGGATTGACAACCCCTTTTTAGTGTCGGGTGCAAGTGTTTGATTGTTTGTGTAGGTACTATGATTGGGGCATTGCTTGTTCCTCCTACTGGATTGATACCTTGGTTCTCAACAAACTGAGGGAAATACTTATCTACTTTGTTGCATCACCCTTTCCTCTTCAAGGGAAAACCAACGCAAGCTCAAGAAGTAGCACCGCGTACAATTGTCGTAGGGACCTGAGAATCAAATTCTTCATTAATTTCTTCACACTTAGAGTGCTATTCTGCATTGGTTGAAGAAAAATGTTAATTCATGTGTTGCACATCTAAGTCATCAATTTTGCATAAGTGTTAGGATGTGTGCATGTTTAGAGAACATTTGAAGATTCTAGGATATTTAGCTCACACCGCAACTTGCAGAACCTTTTCTCATCCAAGGGCTTTGTGAAGATGTCTGCTACCTGGCCATCAGTCTTCACATGGTCGATGATGATATTCCCTTGAGTACATGATCACGAAGAAAATGATGAAGAATCTGGATGTCCTTGGTCTTTGAGTGTTGTACTGGGCTGTAGGCGATCTTGATTGCACTCCCATTGTCGCAGTAGAGGGGCACATTATTCATGTTGATGCCGTAATCTCAAAGGGTTTGCTTCATCCATAGCAGTTGAGGACAGCAAGATCAAGCAGCAATGTATTCAACTTCAGTAGTGGAGAGTGATATGCAGTTCTTCTTCTTCAAGGACCAGCAGACTAAGGATCGTCCAAGGAAATGACATGTGCCTGACGTTGACTTGTGATCCACACGGTCACCAGCATAATCAGAGTCAGAATATCCAACGAGGTGAAGATTTGAGCCCTTGGGGTACCATAATCCTAGTGTTGGTGTGTGATCTAGATATCGAAGAATATGTTTCACAATCTTATGGTGTGATTCCTTCGGGTTTGCTTGGAACCGTGCACACATGCCAACACTAAGGATAATGTCTGGCCTAGATGCACATAGGTACAATAAAGAGCCAATCATAGAATGATATACCTGCTGATCGAAATCTATACCATTTTCGTCAGTGTAGAGGTGGCCGTTGGTAGGCATAGGAATCTTGACGCCTTTGCATTCATGCATGCCGAATTTCCTCAGGACACCCTTGAGGCATTTCTCTTGAGATATGAAGATGCCATTGCATTGTTGACAAATTTGCAGACCTAACAAGAATTTCAGCTCCACCATCATGGACATTTGATATTATTTACCCATAATGTAGGCAAATTCATCACTATAACGTTTGCCAGTCCAACCAAAAGTAATGTTGTCGACATATATTTGGCACACGAATAGGTCATTGTCATAGGATTTTGTGAAAAGAGTAGGATCAAGTATCATACCACGCCCGAGGGGCTTTCTTGAGTCCATAGAGTGCCTTTTTGAGTGTGAAGACTTTGTCAGGATGCTTCGGGTCTTCAAAACCTGGGGGCTAAGCAACATATACTTCTTCCTCAAGCTTACCATTGAGGAATGTACTTTTCACATCCATTTGATATAGTGTAATATTGTGATGGTTAGCATAGGCAAGCAATATTCGAATAGCTTCAAGTCTAGCAACAGGTGCAAAAGTTTCATCAAAATGCATTCCTTCAACCTGTCTGTAGCCTTGGGTTACAAGCCTGCCTTGTTTCTCACAACTTGACCATCCTCATCTTTCTTATTTTGGTAGATCCACTTGGTGCCGATGATATTGTGCTTGCGAGTATCTGGTCTTTTGACGAGTTCCCATACGTCATTTAGCTTGAACTGAAGAAGTTCATATTGCATGGCTTGAATCCACTCAGGTTCCATGAAGGCTTCAACAACTTTTGAGGGTTCTGTGATAGACACAAAAGAGGAATACCCACAAAAGTTAACTAAATGTGAAGCTTTTGAGCGAGTGAGAGGACCTGGCGCATTGATGTCATCGATGATTTTGTCAATTTCCACTTCATTTGCAATCCTTGGATGTGCTCGTTGAAGACTTTGATTGGGTTGAGGAATTTGGTCTGTAGCATTTTCCTTAGGTTCACGTGCTTGATTTTCACCATTGTTGGGGACGAATTATTCAACAAGGGGTTGTTCCTCAGCCGGAATGATATCGTCAGTAGCCTTGTGCTTAATAGCTTCCTCCGGAGTCAATTTATCGGGCACAGGAGGCAATTGCTCTATTTGTGAGCCATTAGTTTCATCAAACTGCACATCTATAGTTTCAACAACCTTTTTGTGATAGGTGTTGAAGACTTTGTAGGTGTGCGAATCCTTTCCGTAACCAAGCATAAAACTGTGGGGACCCCGACTGGTAAGTCGAGATCGCCGTGCCCAGTGATCCCAAGGATCAATGCTCACTGAACACAGATACTCAATAATAGAGTCTTACATCCATACATACCGATTGATACAATAAATGACCACTTCGGTCGAGTCTTACATACATAGGGCCTTAAAGGCCAAAGCACCAAGCTAGACCAATACACTACTGGAATCTGCTAGTTTGCCGACAGCTTTAAGCTTAGCCGTCAGCAATTTTACGGGGCTGACGGCAAAGAGACTTTGCCCTCAGCCAACATAAATGCTGACGGCATAGGAGGGGCTGACGGCAAATAAAATCTATGCTGTGCGCTTTATCTAAGCCGGTAGCCAGCTGACGGCAAAGGACAAAAAAGCGGTCGGCATAGGAAGGCTGACGGCATAGGGGCTAACCCAGTAGCTGCCTCGGCCAGAAAAAAAAGGGGGCCTTCTTTGCCGACAGCCAGCTGAGGGCAAAGACTAACGGCTGTCTTTGCCGACAGCTGGCTGAGGGCAAAGAGGCTAACCCCATACACCTGCCTTATCCCCCCGTGCCTTCTCTCTCTCACCGCGCCTTCTCTCTCTCACCGTCCCGTGCACGCGCGCCCTGCTCTCCCACGACGCCCCTCGCCCGCCCTACGCCGCCCCGCCCTGCGCCGCCCCACGGCCGCCCCGCCCTGCGCCGCCCCTCGCCCGCCCCGCCCCGCGCCGCCCTGCGCCGCCCCCTCCGGCCCGCCGCCAGCCGCCGGACGACGAGGCGCCGCCGGCCCCGGCCGCCGCCGCCCCCCCGCCCGACGCCGCCGGAGTCCCCTCCTCCGCGGCCCCCGCCTCTCCCTCCCGCCGGTCCGTCCGTGCTAGGTTCGGTATAATACTTGTACGTGAATATGCAGGGAAACAGAATACATGAAGTTATGTTAGATTTTGTTTTGGAGTATAAAATCTCAGGTTAGAGTTTGTTCTTACTATGTTCTGTATACCAAAATCGGTATATTAAATCGGGACAGTTAACGTAGGTTGATCGAACAAATCGAAAGTTTTTTTAAGCTAATATATGGGAAGTTTTAGATTGATTGAGATAATAGTTAATTAAAATCAAGGTTTTTAATATGAAGGATGAGCTGGTCGTTCCATATTATACTCGCATGCACTACTATACATTATGTAAAAGCTATGGCCGTGGCAAAATAGAGAAGATTGACTGAGAGGGGAACAAATTCAGAGAGCAGAAGGTAATTAATTTTGTTTCCAGGTACTACTGAGATGAAGAAATAATTAGCTTTGAGAGCGTACCCAGCGTACATGCTCACATGTCGCATATATGATCTGCATCATAGTAGAGCACAACGCATCAATGATCGAATTGCCGAAATTCGCATCCATGCATTATGAAGTGTGATCTAATCATCTAAATAGGAATAAAGCAAGGATAAAATTATAAGTAGATCAAACCTGGATCAATCTTTCCCTATCCCAAGGTGACAGCCGGCCTAGGATAGAATGTGTGCTGGAGAGGAGTGCGTGAGGCGGAGGATCAGAGCAGCCTATATTTGTTTCCAGGAGAGAGAAGGCGCTATTGTACTCGCTGGACTATGTTTGATTTAGAACGTGGTGCAGTTGTAAAAAACTTGGACTATATGTTAAGAGAGAGAGATACGTTAGAGATATTATTTTTTGAGATAGAGATACGTGAGGGATGCGTAACTGACAAAAACGGATATGTGAGAGATTGAATTGGAAATATCTGGTATTTCCATAGTATAAAAATAACATAATATATATTGCAAACTTCATATTATATAGAGTAATCTACACCGTAATAACTTGGTCCCACCAGATTAACGGCTCCTAATTTCTAATTAATGTAGGAATTTCTTGTGTTGATTGAGTGCATTTAAATGTGCAGTGGCTTCTCCGCGAGGGATTGGTTTTCGACGACCTCCCCTGCATTCGAAAGTGAGCACATTTGTTAACTCCTCCTCCACCCCCTTTATTTTGCTCTGTTCCGGCCTTCGTGCCGATGACACTATCTAGCTAGGTATTTTTAGTATTAAAATGCAAAGGTGTTGCGTAACCAATATGCGTCTCCCGTTCGAAAGGGTTCCTGTCATAAATATGCATGCATTTGCATATTTATAACGGTGATTCTTTCGAATTGTCCAACGTTATCCGTGGACAGCCCGGGTATGTGTAGATTGGGTCGTTTCCCACGCTTTGCTCCGGATCCCATGCAGAGTTTCGACAGCTCCTCCTTGTTGTTCTCCGGGTACACATCCTCTCGGTTAGTTGCCGAGACGTGTATCAGGAGAACAGCGGGGAGGTGCTGCCGAAATTTTGCGTTGGGTCGGGAGCAGAGCAGTGGGAAATGACCCAATCTACACATACTCGGGTGGGATTAGGACCCATCTTTACCTAGTAGCTGGTAGGTGTGCATGCCGTGCATCCCAATGTATTAACCATGATTAAAAAATGGCCATAATTAATTTAACATACTTGATGAATTGATATTTTATATTGATTTATATGTGGATACTATGTAGCTAGCTTGCCAGAATGACTGATCGTGAATGGATGTACACCGGTCACCATAGTCACAGAGATATGACCGATGAATGGCTGAGAAAAACCTATGAATTCATGGAAACGGCGTTTTCTAAAGGCCAGCCAAAAACATGGTGCCCCTGCACAAAGTGCAAGAATTATTCGCGACAAACAAAGGATGTAATGGGTAAACACCTGCAGATGCGTGGTTTTACTCCCGGCTATACCTTGTGGACATTTCATGGTGAGTCGGCCCAACGTAACAGAGACGAGGTGTTGCGTCGGCGCACCGATGATCATGGTACAGGGATTGAAGACATGGTGAATGACTTTGATGATGCTCGGAACAAGGACGAAGAGATGGAGGAATCCGCGAAAGCCTTCTATGCCATGTTGGAGTCTTCAAAACGTCCTCTTCACGAGCACACTAAGATTTCTCAGCTAGATGCCATCGCACAAGTAATGGCTCTGAAAGCCCAGTTCAACATTGGAAGAGATCTGTTTGACTCAGTGATGACCCTATTTGGGCGCTTTCTACCAGAAGGTCATATTATGCCTTCAAACCTATATGAGTCAGACAAAATCCTTAGTGCACTCAAGATGCCGTATGAGCAGATACATGCTTGTGAGAAGGGATGTGCCTTATTTAGGAAAGAGTATGCGGAGGAAACATATTGTCCATTTTGCAAGTCCTCCAGATATGTTGAGGTAGAAAATGGTGAAGGTGAGAAGAAGCAGAGCAAAATCCCCGTGAGTGTCCTACGGTATCTGCCGATCCTACCAAGACTTCAACGACTTTACATGCTCGAAGAAACAACAAAACAGATGACATGGCACAAACATGGAATTAGGAAAGAATTAGATGAACACGGAGTTCCGATGTTGGTACACCTTCACATGGTGACGCATGGAAGGCATTCGATAGTATACATAAGGAAAAAAGCTAAAGAACCAAGGAATTGTCGAATCGCCATCAAACTCGATGGGTTCAATCCTTTTGGTATGACGGCTACCCAATATAGTTGCTGGCCTGTATTTGTCATTCCCCTCAATCTTCCACCATCATCCATTATGCAAAGAAAGCACATATTTCTGACGTTGATAGTTCCAGGGCCAAAATACCCGAGGAAGAATATGAGTGTGTACATGCAACCACATACGACGCAGCTAAGAAAGAGAACTTTCAAATGTATGTTTGGTACCATTACTCGTTGCATGATCTGCCAGCATTTGCGCTTTTCGTTGCCTGGTGTGTGCATGGAAGGTTCCCATGCCCACAATGCAAGGCAACTCTTAAGTTTAATTGGTTGCCGGTGGGTGGGAAGTATTCATGCTTTGACTTGCATAGACAGTTCTTGCCTATGAACCATCCATTTAGAAAAGACAAGAAGAATTTCATGAAAGGTAAAGTTGTCAAACACTCTGCACCACCTGCGTTGACGGGGGCACAAATTAATGAACAGTTAAAATCTATGGAGCCTGATCCAAACCGTCCAGGGTATTTCTTGGGTTATAATGAGGAACACGCCTGGACCCACAAGCCATGCATCTGGGATCTCCCCTACTTCGAGGACCTCTTACTTCCACACAACATTGACATGATGCACACTGAAAAGAATATCGCCGAGGCCCTTCTTGGCACATTTTTTGGCACTGATAAGGGCAAAGATAATACAAAGGCTAGAGTTGACCAGGAGACTCTGTGTGATAGGCCATCACTAAACATGCGAGAACCGAAAGGAAGAAAAAATTGGTCCAAACAACCTGCCTGGTACAATCTTGAGAAGGGAGCAATAAGGGAAATCCTCTTGTGGGTGCAAAAAAAGTTGTTGTTCCCCGATGGGTATGCTGCGAATCTAGCGAGGGGAGCGAGCATTGAAAAAATGAAAATTTTTGGGCTCAAGAGTCATGATTGGCACATATGGCTTGAGCGGATAATGCCGGTGATGTTGCGTGGCTATATCCCCGAGGCTGAATGGCTAGTATTGGCCGAGTTGAGCTATTTCTTCCGTGTTCTTTGTGCTAAAGAGTTGTCGCGTGCTTTGATAGATGACATGGAAGAGTTGGCGCCTGAGTTGCTCTGCAAGTTAGAGAAGATTTTTCCACCGGGCTTCTTTAATCCGATGCAACACATGATTTTGCATCTCCCAACCGAGGCAAGATTGGGTGGCCCTGTGCAAAATCGTTGGTGCTACGCAACTGAAAGAATGCAGAAGACACTTCGAGGAAAATGTAAAAATAAACGTAGAATTGAAGCATCGATGGCCGAGGCGTTCATTACCGAGGAGGCGGCAAATTTCGTAACAGCACACTATGATGCCACTATGCACAGCTTGCATAATCCAAAGCCTCGGTACAATCTGGGCGACCCCAAACGACGTGAATCCAATCTCAGCCTTTTCAAAGGGAAGCTCGCACCTTCTGGTGTGGGAAAACCAAAGTTGCTGTGCGTCGAGGAGTGGCGCACACTAACGATGTATATATTGAACAATTTAACAGAAGTTCGGCCATACATCGAGTAAGCGCTCTATACATTGTTTCGCAACTTTTAACAAGTTTTGTGTCTAACAACTATTATTAATTGATACAGTCGATACGTCGAACAATTCTCGAATGGTGTTGCAATCGAGAAAGAATCCATTCTCGAGTATGAACTTCTTGAAAAGACAGGAGGCGGCTATCCCGGTTTCATCTCTTGGTTCAAAAAAAGGTACCTCCCTTATATATAATAAGTGATTTCCTTTGTTGCTATTGCTCATGAGTAACACACCAAACTCTATCTTTTCTTAACTTCTAGGCTAATTCAGATGAGCAAGTCGACGATGAATTGAGACAAATAGCTAATGGTTTTGACTTTAAGGTCCGTACATTTCAGAAGTATGACATCAACGGGTATCGCTTTCGTACTGCTAGCAAAGAGCTTTCAATGCCCGGTCGAAAAACAAACAATTCCGGTGTCTCTACTATAGGCGAGGGAGGTGTCGAGTATTATGGAAGACTTGAAGAAGTCTACGAACTTCATTATTATGGTGAAAATCCTCCGAACGTTGTTGTGTTCAAATGTCATTGGTTCGATCCTACTAAGACAAGACAGACTCATGAACATCTTGGGATTGTCGAAATTCGACAAGACAGGCAGTTAAGTGGTGCCGATGTCTATATTGTGGCTCAACAGGCCACCCAAGTTTTCTATCTGCCATACTGTCGTCAAAGTGTTAAGAACCTAGAAGGTTGGTATGTCGTGTTCGATGTGCCGCCACATCTTAGACCACCTCCCCCAAATGAAGACGATTATGAACCTCAAATTGACCCAATAACATATGATGGAGAATTTTTCCAGGAATCACGTGGTGTCAGACGTCGTACCCGAAACTGCTCTACGTCCACCCTGAACACGGAGGAACAAGACTCACGTGATGATGAGGAAGAAGTGGAAGTAGAAGAAGTTACCAATGACGATGAGCTATCAATGCTTGATCGGTTACAAAAAGGCCTTCCACATGATGTCCTTGAACCCGATGACGATATCAGTCATGACGACACGTGTGATACTGATGATGATTTTGCTTCAATTGACCATGGAGAAGAGACAGATGATCCAGACTATTAGTACTTTGTATGCATCCAAACATTGTTGTTTAATTATTCAATTATTAGTTGAATTATTCATGTATTTATTATTGTTCACTTAATTATTGTCCTTGAATTTGTACTAATTATTTAACTATTTATCGTTACAGGTTGTGAGACATGGCAGGCGGGGATAAGTTGAGGATAGCACCTGGGCAGCTACGGAGAACTGTGTTGCAGAGCTTTGCCGAGGAGCCCCGTGGGAGAGGCGTAGGAAAGAAGAGAGGCAGAGGACGTGGTCGTGGGAGAGGGAGGCTGCATGATAGGAGCCAGTCGCCACCACCCTCGGCCACTTCACCCTTGCAGACGAGGGTGTCGCCGGTGCGGGATCCTACCGTCCAGGAGGAGACACCGATGCAGGGGGCTGAGGCGGAGGGTGCTGAGGCGGAGGCTGCTGAGGCGGAGGCTGAGGCGGAGGGTGCTGAGGCGGAGGCTGAGGGGGCTGCCAGGAAGTCTGTCTACCAACGTGGTATGACACGAGTTCCAGACCGATTGGACTTGCAGCACAGGCCGTTAATTAAGCCAGAAGGTGAGAAGTAAGTTGATATATATTGTGTACCTTATATCATTATATTTCACCAAGTAGCTAATGTCTTTGCCTTATCATTATGTACGGGGTGGGATTACCCGCAGAATACCTGGAATCCAAACTGCCTCCTTGGTGCTTTACTTAGGGAGCACTTCCCCGGGATAGTGCAGTTGCCCGGTGAGGGTATGGTTCCCGAGCCAGGACTCAACTGGGAGCACTACCAAGCCGCTCTTCTCCCGGAAAACACACATGTCAATGGTGTTGTTTGCGTGAGCGTGGCCGACAAGGTGTTGGCTGATTTTTGGGTAACTATTATTTTACCCAATAAAAAGTATACAATGTTATATATTGTTATTTCCTTCCAAATCATTTCACTATTCATCTGTGCATCTATTTGGCATAATTGCAGAGTCACTTTAGGGTCGAGGAGGGGACGGAGGAGGCGGCCAAGAAGAACCTCGTGAAAGAGTGCAAGAGTTTATTGAATAACAAGAGGCACGAGCTGCGTGTTCAGGCTGTTCGAGATTGGTACGCCAAGCAAGGGGAGCCGAAGACAAAGACTGAATGTCGAAAGATTTTCCTTGATAAGACCGAGTACTTGGAGGTATGTACATTCCAAAGATCAATTCTTAGGGCTAGTTAGGTCTATTTAGTTATAATACTTAGTTTCATTCTTCATTAACTTACATTCATAGGTGCCCCCGAGATGGTTGGCCGATATGATGGATTTTTGGGAGATGATAGCGGACAGGTGGTGCACAGAGGCTTGGTTGAGCACCCACACTATGGCCAAGGACCGTCGTGCCCAATTGGTTGGTGTGCCACACCACCAAGGCAATGCCAACATCAAGCAATATGCCAAAAAATGGGTATGTGGGCCTTGTTTTGTTTCATCAATAATTCGTTCGTTCATGATTTTTGTTGTACTAATTCTTTGTCTTTTCGTGTAGGCCAAACACAATAACCAGCCCGAGCCTGAGGGATACACCACGTTTAGCATGGCCCATAAGGGCTCGTACAAGACGGCGAAGGCATATTCTGAGGGGGACGGGCCGTCGGCGTACACAAGCCTGTCCGCCTACAGCAAGATGACGTCTTATTCTGAGGTGGTCAAACAGCTGCGCGGGCCTGACTTTGACCCGAGCCAGAATCCTATCGATCCAGAGGCGTTAATGATCTCTGGTGGCGGTAAGAGTCATGGCACGCTGGCCATGTGTGATGGCTTCGTCCCTATCATTGAGACTCTATCTCAGGTCAAGTCGAGGCAAATGAGCTCCGCTATTGGAATACGGCAACGCGCGAGGCCAGTTGATCTTGCCATCGAGGTTAGTTTTCTTCATTAGTTCTTTCGTTCTTTTGTCCCTGGATGGATGATGAATTTTTTTTTGAGGAGTGGTTGCAGGCCGCACTTATGAAGGAGAGGGAGGCCACCAGGCTCTTGTTGGAGGAGAGGGACCGGAATAGGCAGAGGTTGCTTGACGAGGAGAGGGCACGCAATAATGCCCATGCGAAGGCCATGCACGACTTCGTTGCGGTAAGTCAGTTGTGTGAGAAGCAAGGCCATGTGTGAGATGCAACAAGGCTATTTCTTTGACTCCTGGAAAACTAATTTGCAGGCTATGTGTGAGAAGCAAGGTTTGCCGCCCCCTCCGCCGATGCCTTTTCCGGTGGGAACGGTGAGTTCCCTTTCAATGACCAACCTTGCACGGTCTTATACCATTGTCTGTTGCCGTGCTAACCACATATTTTAACTCTTGCCTTGTTGCAGCATCATTCAAGAGTTGATCCCATGATCCCTTTACTTCTCCCGGTGAGAGCCCTAGCAACCCAGCGACCAACGGAGATGCAGCTTCTCCTTCGTTTCCTGGCATTTGGTAAGTTATTCCTCTCCTTCTTATTCTTCTTATTGTTTAGATCAACTTAGATTATGCCAGGATTTAGTTAGCTTAGTAAAGTCTAGTTGATATTAGCCATGGTTTAGTTAGCTTAGTAAATTCTAGTTGATATTAGAGCTCAAAAATGACATAATTAGTTTAGAAAGTTTTAAAAGAAACCAGAAGAGAAGAACAAACAAGAGATGAAGAAATAAGAGAAGAAGAAAGAGGAGAAAAAGATAACTTCTCTTCTTTCTTTTTCTCTACCTTCTTCTTCTTCTTCTTCTTCCACTTCTTCCAGTTCTTCTTCTTGTTCTTCTTCTTCTTCTTCCACTTCTTCTTCTAATTGCTTAGCTTAATTTAGATAACTTCTTTCTTATTGTATTCTTCTTCTAAATTCTTTCTCATGATGCAGATTTTGATAAAGCAGCATGGCATATGGATGGATGCTCGAGACTTTGTAATGCACTTGTGTAGTCCTAGATGAACTTTGTAATGCAATTGTATTTGTGGATGCACTTGTGATGCTTTGTAATACTTTGTGATCTTGTTTGCACTTTAATGACATATATTCGTGTTGTTTGCACTTGTGTTGTGCTGTTTGCACTTTGTGATGCACTTGTGGTGCTGTTTAGGGGCAGATTCAATATATATATATTGCTGTTTGTATCTATGTTTTGCAAATGCAGGGAATTAACAGAAAACAAATATGAAAAAAAAGCAGAGAGGGTCTTTGCCTACAGCTCACTGATGGCAAAGGCTTTGCCGTCAGTGAGCTGTAGGCAAAGAGGACACGTGGCGGCAGCCTGTGTATCCTGGCAATTCTACCAAATTCTCGGCTTTGCCGTCAGCTGGGCTACGACTGTGGGCAAAGAGGAGAGGCTTTGCCATCAGCTGGGCTATGGCTGTGGGCAAAGAGGGGACCTAGGGGGCCTAGGGGTTTTGGCTTTGCCGTCAGCTTTGCTACGGCTGTGGGCAAAGAGGAGAGGCTTTGCCGTCAGCTTTGCTACGGCTGTGGGCAAAGCCTGCCGTTAACCTTCTAACGGAGCTCGGCCTGCACCGTTGCCGGCACTGCTCTTTGCCGTCAGCCCGTGCCGCAAAACTGATGGCAAAGTCTTTGCCGTAGGTGGAGCTCCAGCTGTCGGCAAAGAAGGTGATTGCCGATAAAATCTTGGCCGGTACCTTTGCTGACAGCACACTGACGGCAAAGCCTTTGCCATCAGTTAAACTGTCCTTCGCCGTCAGCTCTGGCTGTGGGCAAACCAGCAGATTCCAGTAGTGATAGCGGAATTATTGGTTGAAAGCGTGAACCCATGCCATCAGCCTTAACCTACAGGCATTCTGACTGGGAAGCGTCCTAGCTCGCAAGAATGTCACCGAGTTAATCTTCACCGTATCCTGTCTTTCACACCTGGTCAATGAAATAACCAGTGGCAAGCCAATGAGTACTTTGAATGTACTCGCAAACAGCCCATGATATGAAGATTGATAGAGAAGAATAACAATAACATGCGTCTTTGGTGGAATGCAATTTGGTGGAATGATCAGTTATAAGCAACAAGTTAAAGAACTACTCTTGAAGAACAAGTTACAGATATCGACATATCTGACAAGGGTTGAACACACCGGGTTCACCCTATAGGCCAAGTCACCGAACTTGGTCATATCAATTCCTCAAGTAACTCCAGTTATTAACACCATTCACCGAACTCACACATACACACTTGGTTTGTGCGGAAACGCTGGACGTAGTTTAAGCAGCACCGCCCAACTGTCCTTGACCGCGGACACGGCTATTCGAATAGTTTGACACTCAGCAGAGGTAGTACGCTGGACCCATGAGAAACGGGAAACTTCTGTGTCATCCACGACTCGCGGTATATCACATATACCCGAGGTAAGTACCCGATCATCATCTTTCCCCTGACGATACTAGACAAAGAGGTCCACTCGATTGGTACCCAGCCCACATGTTACGTCTTACGAGCACCGACTCTGGACAGTATCAACCATGCAGGGACCAACGGTGTGCCTGGAACTCATAATAATGGCATAGTCGTCCTACCTGGCACGACCCCATCACGAGAGTGACACCGATCACTCCCGCCACTAGTAATGTGGCTCTTTGCTAGTACCGACCAGAGTAATCAACAAAGCCCCGTCCCATAAAGGGGTATCGTGGTCGTACTGGTAAGGTTGGGACGGTCGACACATCATAAATCTAATCCCATTTCCGAAACCACACACGCAAAATACCCGGTGCACCACTTCTCCAAAAGTGGCCACCAACTCATCATCACCCTCGGGCATTAGTGGCACCCGACGGGGTTTTCATAAACTCTTGATTTAACTCATCATCATGCTCATGATAATATGCTCTCTCTTTACTTGTCAACATGGTATTAACATGACCCTCAAGGGGTAGGGTCAAGCTCAATGCAATGATCTTACTCTACTAGTCAACATGACAGTAGCATGATCCTCATAGATGGTAGGGTCAAGCTCATCATGTTTTTGCTCCGAGGAGCCATATGTATAACATCACTATCATGCAAGTGCTTTGAAGAAGCCTCCGGTGCCATCACCACGATGATGAACCGGCATCGTGATCACATGCAACGGGAAAATACCAGCTATACTAGCATGCAACAATGTTTATGATCAAGTCATGATCAAAGGGCTGCTTGCCTTGCTCACGTAAGTCCTCGGGGTCTTTGAGGTCTTCCGCTCCGTCCCCGAATACTCCGTCTACCGTCAACTAACGTCGGAAATAACCATAGTAAGCCACACATCCAGCAGAATAAAAGTGTCCTATAAATAGAAGTTTTATTTTTCTTGGACCTCTCTGGTCATAAGAAAAATACCTGAAGCTTCTCACAGGAGATTTGAATCATCAAGGATTTTTGAATAGGTGAAAGGAGCAATAGGTGGCCATTGAATAAGCCAACAGAAATCATTCTGTTAAAAATGAGTGGAGGCACCCATTTAACAGAGAATGATTTTAGATATATTTAGGAAGTGGTTTCACTGGATTTGGAGATGGTATGAATATTCTAGAGATTTTACAAGGAGGAATAAATAGCAATAGGAACTATTTATTTATTGCAACAAAAGTAAGCCACCCAAAAATGTTGACTAGGGTTCTAAAAATAGAGACGGATTTTAGAAGGCTCTCGGAGTTTGAATCACTCCATTTGGAGTTGATTTGAATCTGCTAGGAATTTTGAAAGGTGGGATATTTTATATCCAGATTGGGATTTTAAAATAAAACACCACAGAAAGTTGGGAGGGAAAAATGTGCAAAGCACTTATTGGGATAGGCCTCATTTTTAGGATCCTGTAGAAATTTGAATCAATGAAATACGAGTTAGTATGAATTTATGGGAGATTTTGGAAGTTTAACAGAATAGAAAAATGGGAAAAGACTTAGCCTGAGGGTTATCCAACGCTCAAGGCGTTAAATAGGACTTTGGGCCGGCCCAGTGGCTCGGCCACCAGCGAGGGAGCCACGCAAGAGGCGTAGTCCTAGAAAGGCGCCTTCGGCGAAGTGGAGACGCAAACAACCAGGGCGCCTCCACTTAACAGGAGAGGGCCCGGCCGGTGGCTGGCTGACGCGGGGCCCCGCCTGTCGGGTCTTCTTCCTCCTTCGCCTGATCTGAAGCGCGCACGGGGCAGGGCCAGCCGGTGCAGAGGCTGGCTCCGGCGGCTTCGACCGCTGCTCGGCGGCGCTCCGGCCAGCAGGGGCTCGGGGCGGGTACCCTCCCGCGCCTGAGCAGGAGCCTGCTCCCGCTGGGAGCTCCTGGAGGCAAGGCCTTCGGCCTTGGCGGAAGCCGACAGCAACTGCCAAGGTGGGGCGGTGGCTCGGCCAACTAGAGGAAGAAATGGGGCGAGGGGGAGAATGCGGAGGGCTGTAGGGCCCCCGGGGCACCCCTACGCAGCCGGAAGAGGAGAGGAGAGGGGCTGGAGAACCCTAACGCACGCATGGCCGAAGCTGGCCATGGCGGCCATGGAAGAAGTGGTGGGGAGGAGGGCTTGGGAGAGAAGGGGAGGCTCAAGGGGTTCCAGGGAGTGAAGGAGAATGAGAGAGAGCAAGTGAGGGCTCAGGGGAGAGAAGATAGGAGAGGGGAGGGCCGAGAGAGCTCGAGAGCTCTCTGGAGCTCTCGGTGAATGGTCGCCACACATGCCTGAGGGGATTTGGATGGTAGCTAGCATCGTGGAGGGGGTCAAGGATGCTCTACGACGCTCTGTGATATGCTCCCCTTGCTGGACCCAAGCTGCAGCTAGAGCCCAAGGTGCAGAGCACCGTTTCAGCATGCCAGGGGGGTGGTCACCACCCCACTTAGTGTCATGGGACACCCCTTGGCCAGGCAAAGGTGTCAAACATGCAAGGCATGTTTGCCATGAAGCACTCGTGCAGTTTGAACCCAATAGGACAAGTTTTGACTGAGGTTTGACTGCTGTAAACATTTCAGCAGGAACCTAGAGGCTGATACAAGTGGTTTTTACACGCAGAGATGGGAGGTGAAACCATGTCCTGGAGCATGTGGTATAGAAGGACTACACACCTGCAAAAATTCAGCTCAAGAAAAGAAGTGTAGCTAGCACTTGCTGTACAAAGCCACATTTTAGCCAAAAATAAACTTGAAGAGGTGCTGCTCATTTTCTCCACGTGAGCATGCCATATCTTGGTTCTAAATGAAGCCTTAGCATATATTAGATGCTCTGGAAAGAGTTGGGGGTGATAGATTAAGCAGAAGAATGGAAAGAAGGGTAAAATAGTGTTGCCAAGGGTGAAAATGAGAGAAAGTTACAAAGGGACCTTCTCCAATAATTGACCAGTGGCCATGGGAATGTTACTGGAGGTGAAATGTAACTATGTGAGGTTGTGGTAGAAAGTTGAGCTCAAGGAATAAAGTGGAAGGGGCAAAAGAAACAAAATTAGTGAGTGCACACAAGGTGTTTGATCCGTGGTTAGGCTACCAGATGGAGTCCAATGGCTATGAAACTTAACAGGGTAAAATAATATATGAAAATAGGCTTGCACACCAAATTTGGGATCTGCTGGAGGAGTTTTCCAATGTAGACTTGAAAAACCCTAGAAATGGGCAGAAATGGGTTTCTGCTTAGAACCCTATTCAAATGAATTCCCAGAAATCCAATATTTGGTGTAGGGGCATTATTTGAGCATTAAGGCATGCACAAAAGGTTTGAGGATAATTGGAGAAACTTTATAATGTAAAGTTTGTCAAAGTCAGAAATCAACAGAGAGGGTTTTGACGGTATTAGGACAAGTTCTTCTATTCTCCTTGGTGTACCACTTGGTGTGGATCCCTTATTGGAGTATTAGAACATGTCCACCAAATTTGAGCACAATTGGCGATACTTCACAATGTAGAGTTGCTCAAATTTGATTCTGGACAGATAGGGTTTTAGAGTGATTAGGGGAGCCAAATCAACTTGGATAAAAATGAAACATGGCAAGATCATCAATAATATCATAGATGACATGCTAGAATTTTACTGGAATTTATTGAGAATATTTCTTATAGAAATATTCCAAAAGCTTGAAATGGGCAGGAATGGTTTTGGAGGGGTTTGCCCAATATTTTGAACATGACCATGTGTTGAAACTCATAAATATGGAATAAATATATCCAGTGAGTTTCCCTACATTTTCTTAAATATTTTGAAGGCAATAAAAATAAAGTTCCTTCGTAGGAGACCATTTCTGGCCTCACAGAAGGGCTTTTAAATAGAATAATAAAACAACTTTTAAAATAATAATATGATGATTTTTGGAAGAAATTTTGATAATAGGTTTTAAATAAAAGTATTGGTGCAAAAGAAATTCCCTAATCTGAGGACTTGTAGTACAAACCTCATCTCACGGGTTTGAAAGTTTAATTCAAAGAAAAGCTTTTTGGTGAAAATATTATTTGGTAAAAATAGATATTTGTCCTAAACACATGGCATGATCATTAGGCAGGAGGTCATGGAGTGAGAAGGTGATTAGGAGGATGGCAAGAATTTAATGGGGAGCAATCACATGCAACTAAACAACATGCAAACAATAGTCACTCCAAGCATCACAATCATTCACAAAAATTTTAATTGGTCCTAAATTTTGAAATAAGTTAATTAGTCAGGAAAGCCAAAAACTGGGGTGTTACAGACCTTACCCTCTTAAGAAAATCTCGTCCCCGAGATTTCTAGGCTAGGGGTTGGTGAGATACAGAATCTTGAGTTGGAGGTAGTCTTCATGTCCGCATGTTGTTGTCGTGGTCTTGAGGTGCTTGGTGGTACAACTTCCAATGTTCACAAGTCCTCGACTGATTGTGAGCGGAATCTGGCAATAAGTTATGCTTGACCGAGGTCAAGGGCTTGGTAAGCTAAGTCTGTGCAAGGTTCTGGCTTGCGAATGTATTCCAAGTGAGAATACGTGGCAAGATAGTGTGTCTAGGAGCTGGTCCGGGCTTCGCATGTCGGTTAGTGACATCAAGATGTCTCGTGTTAGAACGCACTACCAAAGTCTTCGCATGGCTTCGTGCTTACGGGGAAGTCCTTGACTTCCTTTCGGCAGTCAAGCTATGGTCGCAATTAGTCTTTGAAGGCTTCTCTAGAAAGGTTCCGGGCTGGGTCTCACCTATGAGTCTAAGCTCGGAGGCTCAGGTCCCGAACAGGTCCTGCCATCTTGGGAGTTTGCGAGGGTTTCTGGATAAGCTGGTTACCCAAGAGCATAGACCAGTCATCCATTCCCAAGGTCTGCGACTCGGCAAGAGGAAATCACCTTTAGCAGGTTTCCACCACGACTCACTAGTACTCTCGTCCTTGATTTAGACCAAGGAGAGGTTGTCTGATTCTTTCGCTTGTCCAAGGGCTTCGTCATCTGGAATCGTCGAGGCTTCTTGACGTTTTTGATGTGGTCGGTTCGCGGTCGGTGGTTGACTTTTGTTGCTTCATCGTCGTTGTCGTGGCTTCCTTGTCACGGCGGTTCTTCGTCTTGACTTGCGTAGGATAGCCTTTCGTTGTCTTGGGATTGCTTCAAGAAGTCCATCTTCTCGAGATAACACTGCACCCTCAAGAGGCACAACAATCGGCATTCCTGGGTTCGTCCAAACAGGACTAAGGTGTTCTTCCTCTTACTGGGTGAGTAAATACGTCATCAGTGAGGATGACATCATACCTTCCCCAAGCACGACATAAGCACGGTGCTCATGGGTCAAGCGAGGAGAACGGGGACTTGCTATGGGCGGGTACTGGCCACATTCTAATGACTTAGAGTCGTCTTCTATGGTCGTAATCCGTCCATCTTGTGGCTCAGCGAAGCTTTAGGGTCTCAAGGAATTTAGGATGTGGGCGAACAGTTATCACTTTATCTCTAAGCACATTCCTTAGATTCCAGTAGTTCGACTGCTAACTTGAGACAACATCACCTCATCTCATCAAGGATACCATCCCACACGGTTCAACTCCACACCGCTCAAGCTAGTCAAGTCCGGGTTGAAGGAAGAACTAAACCCAACCACTACAAGTTTGGTGTAGCCCCAAATGCACATGCATTACTATGCAAGAGCCTTGGGGAGACATACAACTACCACGATTGATTCTGAGGCACAAAAAATCCAATTGTCCACCTAAGTCATCCAATGGACAGGGTACTACACTACTATATTAAGGAAACACGTAGTAGACCAATCCAATATTTTGTTTCCTTCCTATGAATCCGATCAAGTGATCCATCAATCTGATCAATCATCACTGAACCTATCACTCCTACAAACCCGACATTGATGGGTTTCTACATAGTCTCTTAGAGTCCACATAACTCACATATTACTGCAAGAATTACATCGTAGTGTATCCACCAACTTCAATAAACATGGCCATCTAATCTCCAAGGCCAACTACATAGGTTGTAAATCTATTTGACAACTCCAAGTATATGCACTCTATATCCACCGAGAAACATGCTATCATGATCGAGATTAACGAGCTAAATCCAATTTACTCCGAACCATGTGGTCTTTGTCATCCTCAATACTCTATTAAGATTACCTATTTAAATCCAAGACTCAAATCGAATAAGAAGTCTACTTGATACTCCAAGTCATCATAATAATTATCTCCAAACCATGCCATCTACTTGCTAAACTCATGTATACCACCAAGAATAAAGTTCATGATCATAATCGTCCTACAAAATCCAATCTTACTCCAGATTATGTAGGTCATGCTACTATATCAATTTGTTCCACCAAGTCCACCTACCTTTATAAGGATCCACCAAAATTAGTCTAGCTATATCCTCAAGACACATATCATCACAACAATCTTAGTCTAATGCTCTCATATCGGAGATCGGTCCTCTTATGGCATCAAGGTTACAGTGCTAGCTTGAGATGGAAGGATACTTGTTCACGGTGATCACTTGTTCCACAAGGAACCCGGTGCTTAGCGGGTTTATCGGGGACCTACACGAGTTCTGGCAAGTCCGTGTACTAGACACGTGACCAGAAAATTTGAGCCGGAAAGGCTTGTGGAGGTTAGTATGGTCTGGTGTGGTTTTTCCTATCTTGAGGGAAAACACACTCCTACGGGTTGCGTGTGGTTAAGCATAGCACAATCAGTGTCTTCAAGTCAGCCGTCCTTCGAAGCGGATCCTTGGCGCATCTGCCTTGCCGTCTTCAGTTGTCAAGAGGGGTGTGAGAGAGAGAGAGCACCAAGGGGAAGGTCTAAGGGTCTTAGTGCAATCAAACAACCGTTGAAAAATGAACTCAACAAGTGCAAAAATTATTTTGAACATCAAAATAAGACAAGTGATATAACCTCATGCTTGTTGCCTAAGCAAAAGTGCGGCTTATATCAAAGCACAAACAACCAAAGCAAACAACACATAACATGGTCCATCCGAACCATTCCACGGACTCGACTTCGCATAGGGGATTCATGACTCATCCTATCCTAGGTTCAGGGACTCGACAGTCGTGCTTGCTTCTTGCTCCATAGAGGAGTCCGCTACATCTTCTGGACCTTCTCATGGTGTTGTCACGCCTCTGGTTGTTGCTTGCCGAAGCGATTCACTTGAGTTTGCAAGGAACTCTTGTTGTCTTCTCGTCTGGGAAGTTGCTGACGAAGGTGGTTCTTCATAGCTGTCACTGACAGGGTCTTCTATTGTCTTCATGATCTTGTCAGTGTCTTCTTGTCTTCCGAGGCTTCGAGAGTCTCAAGGGGACATCTTCATGCACTGATATTTGCATGACACGATAGAGTTCTGATCTGTCAATCATACAAATTGCGGTATCGACACCTAGAGCGGGGGATGAAGAGAACCGTTTTCCTGCTCACTAAGGTGAGGAGAACCAAATGGCGAGGTTCTCATCCACCGGTGGTGGTCGACACAATTACTTATAACTCACAGGGTCGCTCTAGTAGTGATGCAGATCAAGGTTTGCATATATTATGTCCATATTATCGTAGGCGAAAGTAGCATCACTCTGGAACAGTGCCCAGGGTTTCACCATCTTCTAAGCCTCGATGTGCTCGTTCCTCTTAGAGGTACTTCTGTTGGTGTCGTCCGGTCGCGGAGTGGTCTTCTCTGTCCTTCAGCACATGTGTTTGCCTGGAAGGTTACTTCCTTCCGGGCTGCCCACGAGGATTTAAATTTATCCCGTGGTCAGAAGGCATAGGGTACTAGCGACCGTTTGCAAGTTTTGAAAAAGTAGACGAGGAGTGTCAAGAAAATAAGAGTGGAAGGCTAGAGCATAACCTTCATTTTTCTTTGAAACTTTAGGAGAGTCAAGAAAATATATAAGTTTTGTAACTATTTTGAAGGATCTGGAAAGCAGTTTTATCCTAACTAACGTCCGTTCTAACTAAGGGCTTCCTACAGCCAGGATGGCTCTGATACCAGCTCTGTGGGGACCCCGACTGGTAATTTGAGATCGCCGTGCCGAGTGATCCCAAGGATCAATGCTCACTGAACACATATACTGAATAATAGAGTCTTACATCCATACATACCGATTGATACAATAAATGACCACTTCGGTCGTGTATTACATACATAGGGCCTTAAAGGCCAAAGCACCAAGCTAGACCAATAGCGGAATTATTGGTTGAAAGCGTGAACCCATGCCATCAGCCTTAACCTACAGGCATTCTGACTGGGAAGCGTCCTAGCTCGCAAGAATGTCACCGAGTTAATCTTCACCGTATCCTGTCTTTCACACCTGGTCAATGAAATAACCAGTGGCAAGCCAATGAGTACTTTGAATGTACTCGCAAACAGCCCATGATATGAAGATTGATAGAGAAGAATAACAATAACATGCGTCTTTGGTGGAATGCAATTTGGTGGAATGATCAGTTATAAGCAACAAGTTAAAGAACTACTCTTGAAGAACAAGTTACAGATATCGACATATCTGACAAGGGTTGAACACACCGGGTTCACCCTATAGGCCAAGTCACCGAACTTGGTCATATCAATTCCTCAAGTAACTCCAGTTATTAACACCATTCACCGAACTCACACATACACACTTGGTTTGTGCGGAAACGCTGGACGTAGTTTAAGCAGCACCGCCCAACTGTCCTTGACCGCGGACACGGCTATTCGAATAGTTTGACACTCAGCAGAGGTAGTACGCTGGACCCATGAGAAACGGGAAACTTCTGTGTCATCCACGACTCGCGGTATATCACATATACCCGAGGTAAGTACCCGATCATCATCTTTCCCCTGACGATACTAGACAAAGAGGTCCACTCGATTGGTACCCAGCCCACATGTTACGTCTTACGAGCACCGACTCTGGACAGTATCAACCATGCAGGGACCAACGGTGTGCCTGGAACTCATAATAATGGCATAGTCGTCCTACCTGGCACGACCCCATCACGAGAGTGACACCGATCACTCCCGCCACTAGTAATGTGGCTCTTTGCTAGTACCGACCAGAGTAATCAACAAAGCCCCGTCCCATAAAGGGGTATCGTGGTCGTACTGGTAAGGTTGGGACGGTCGACACATCATAAATCTAATCCCATTTCCGAAACCACACACGCAAAATACCCGGTGCACCACTTCTCCAAAAGTGGCCACCAACTCATCATCACCCTCGGGCATTAGTGGCACCCGACGGGGTTTTCATAAACTCTTGATTTAACTCATCATCATGCTCATGATAATATGCTCTCTCTTTACTTGTCAACATGGTATTAACATGACCCTCAAGGGGTAGGGTCAAGCTCAATGCAATGATCTTACTCTACTAGTCAACATGACAGTAGCATGATCCTCATAGATGGTAGGGTCAAGCTCATCATGTTTTTGCTCCGAGGAGCCATATGTATAACATCACTATCATGCAAGTGCTTTGAAGAAGCCTCCGGTGCCATCACCACGATGATGAACCGGCATCGTGATCACATGCAACGGGAAAATACCAGCTATACTAGCATGCAACAATGTTTATGATCAAGTCATGATCAAAGGGCTGCTTGCCTTGCTCACGTAAGTCCTCGGGGTCTTTGAGGTCTTCCGCTCCGTCCCCGAATACTCCGTCTACCGTCAACTAACGTCGGAAATAACCATAGTAAGCCACACATCCAGCAGAATAAAAGTGTCCTCGCAAACAGCCCATGATATGAAGATTGATAGAGAAGAATAACAATAACATGCGTCTTTGGTGGAATGCAATTTGGTGGAATGATCAGGTATATGCAACAAGTTAAAGAACTACTCTTGAAGAACAGGTTACAAATATCGACATATTGACAAGGGTTGAACACACCGGGTTCACCCTATAGGCCAAGTCACCGAAATTGGTCATATCAATTCCTCAAGTAACTCCGGTTATTAACACCATTCACCGAACTCACACACACACACACACACACACACTTGGTTTATGCGGAAACGCTGGACGTAGTTTAAGCAGCACCACCCAACTATCCTTGACCGTGGACACGGCTATTCGAATAGTTTGACACTCTGCAGAGGTAGTACGCTGGACCCACAAGAAACGGGAAACTTCCGTGTCATCCACGACTCGCGGTATATCACATATACCCGAGTAAGTACCTGATCATCATCTTTCCACTGACGATACTAGACAAAGAGGTCCACTCGATTGGTACCCAGCCCACATGTTGTGGATATTGGAGATACTAGACAAAGAGGTCCACTGGATTTGGAGATGGTATGAATATTCTAGAGATTTTACAAGGAGGAATAAATAGCAATAGGAGCTATTTATTTATTTCAACAGAAGTAAGCCACCCAAAAATGTTGCCAGGGTTCTAAAAATAGAGACGGATTTTAGAAGGCTCTCGCCGTTGAAATCACTCCATTTGGAGTTGATTTGAATCTGCTAGGAATTTTGAAAGGTGGGATATTTTATATGCAGACTGGGATTTTAAAACAAAACACCACAGAAAGTTGGGAGGGAAAAATGTGCAAAGCACTTATTTGGATAGGCCGCATTTTTAGGATCCTGCAGAAATTTGAATCAATGAAATACGAGTTAGTATGAATTTATGGGAGATTTTGGAAGTTTAACAGAATAGAAAAATGGGAAAACACTTAGCCTGAGGGTTATCCAACGCTCAAGGCGTTAAATAGGACTTTGGGCCAGCCGAGTGGCTCGGCCACCAGCGAGGGAGCCACACAAGAGGCGTAGTCCTGGAAAGGCGCCTTCGGCGAAGTGGAGACGCAGACAACCAGGGCGCCTCCACTTAACAGGAGAGGGCCCGGCCGGTGGCTGGCTGACACGGGAACCCGCCTGTCGGGTCTTCTTCCTCCTTCGCCCGATCTAAAGCACGCACGGGGCAGGGCAAGCCGGTGCAGAGGCTGGCTCCGGCGGTTCAGGCCGCTGCTCGACGGCGCTCCGGCCAGCAGGGGCTCGGGGCGGGTAGCCTCCCGCGCCTGAGCAGGAGCCTGCTCCCGCTGGGAGCTCCTGGAGGCAAGGCCTTCGGCCATGGCGGAAGCCGACGGCAACTGCCATGGTGGGGCGGCGGATCGGCCAACTAGAGTAAGAAATGGGGCGAGGGGGAGAATGCGGAGGGTTGCAGGGCCCCCGGGGCACCCCTACGCAGCCGGAAGAGGAGAGGAGAGGGGCTGGAGAACCCTAACTCACGCATGGCCGAAGCTGGCCATGGCGGCCATGGAAGAAGTGGTGGGGAGGAGGGCTTGGGAGAGAAGGGGGAGGCTCAAGGGGTTCCAGGGAGTGAAGGAGAATGAGAGAGAGCAAGTGAGGGCTCAGGGGAGAGAAGATAGGAGAGGGGTGGGCCGAGAGAGCTCGAGAGCTCTCTGGAGCTCTCGGTGCATGGTCGCCACGCATGCCTGAGGGGATTTGGATGGTAGCTAGCGTCGTGGAGGGGGTCAAGGATGCTCTACGACGCTCTGGGACATGCTCCCCTCGCTGGACCCAAGCTGCAGCTAGAGCCCAAGGTGCAGAGCACCGTTTCAGCATGCCAGGGGGGTGGTCACCACCCCACTTAGTGTCATGGGCCACCCCTTGGCTAGGCAAAGGTGTCAAACATGCAAGGCATGTTTGCCATGAAGCACTCGTGGAGTTTGAACCCAATTGGACAAGTTTTGACTGGGGTTTGACTGCTGTAAACATTTCAGCACGAAACTAGAGGCTGATACAAGTGGTTTTTACACGCAGAGATGGGAGGTGAAACCATGTCCTGGAGCATGTGGTATAGAAGGACTACACACCTGCAAAAATTCAGCTCAAGAAAAGAAGTGTAGCTAGCACTTGCTGTACAAAGCCACATTTCAGCCAAAAATGAACTTGAAGAGGTGCTGCTCATTTTCTCCACATGAGCATGCCATATCTCGGTTCTAAATGAAGCCTTGGCATATATTAGATGCTCTGGAAAGAGTTGGGGGTGATAGATTAAGCAGAAGAATGGAAAGAAGGGTAAAACAGTGTTGCCAAGGGTGAAAATGAGAGAAAGTTACAAAGGGACCTTCTCCAATAATTGACCAGTGGCCATGGGAATGTTACTGGAGGTGAAATGTAACTATGTGAGGCTGTGGTAGAAAGTTGAGCTCAAGGAATAAAGTGGAAGGGGCAAAAGAAACCAAATTAGTGAGTGCACACAAGGTGTTTGATCTGTGGTTAGGCTACCATATGGATTCCAATGGCTATGAAACTTAACAAGGTCAAATAATTCATGAAAATAGGCTTGCACACCAAATTTGGGATTTGCTGGAGGAGTTTTCTAATGTAGACTTGAAAAACCCTAGAAATGGGCAGAAACGGGTTTATGCTTAGAACCCTATTCAAATGAATTCCCACAAATCCAATATTTGGTGTACGGGCATTATTTGAGCATTAAGGCATGCACAAAACGTTTGAGGATAATTGGAGAAACTTTATAATGTAAAGTTTGTCAAAGTCAGAAATCAACAGAGAGGGTTTTGAGGGTATTAGGACAAGTTCTTCTATTCTCCTTGGTGTACCACTTGGTGTGGATCCCTTATTGGAGTATTAGAACATGTCCACCAAATTTGAGCACAATTGGTGATACTTCACAATGTAGAGTTGCTCAAATTTGATTCTGGACAGATAGGGTTTTAGAGTGATTAGGGGAGCCAAATCAACTTGGATAAAAATGAAACATGGCAAGATCATCAATAATATCATAGATGACATGTTAGAATTTTACTGGAATTTATTGAGAATATTTCTTATAGAAATATTCCAAAAGCTTGAAATAGGCAGCAATGGTTTTGGAGGGGTTTTTCCAATATTTTGAACATGACCATGTGTTTAAACTCATAAATATGGAATAAATATATCGACTGAGTTTCCCTAAAGTTTCTTAAATATTTTGAAGGCAATAAAAATAAATTTCCTTCATAGGAGATCATTTCTGGCCTCATAGAAGGGTTTTTAAATAAAATAATAAAATAACTTTTAAAATAATAATGTGATGATTTTTTTAAGACATTTTGTTAATAGGTTTTAAATAAAAGTATTGGTGCAAAAGAAATTCCCTAATCCGAGGACTTGTAGTACAAACCTCATCTCACGGGTTTGAAAGTTTAATTCAAAGAAAAGCTTTTTGGTGAAAATATTATTTGGTAAAAATAGATATTTGTCCTAAACACATGGCATGATCATTAGGCAGGAGGTCATGGAGTGAGAAGGTGATTAGGAGGATGGCAAGAATTTAATGGGGAGCAATCACATGCAACTAAACAACATGCAAACAATAGTCACTCCAAGCATCACAATCATTCACAAAATTTTTAATTGGTCCTAAATTTTGAAATAAGTTAATTAGTCAGGAAAGCCAAAAACTGGGGTGTTACAAAAACCCTCATGTGCTTTAGGTGGAAAATTTGAGCTATGGTGAGGATCTCTAATCCAACATCTTGCACCGAAGACTTTGAAATAACCTACATTTGGTTTCTTGTCAGTGAGGAGTTCGTATGAGGTTTTCTTGAGGAATTTGTGAAGATATACCCCGTTGATGATGTGGCAAGTAGTGTTGATTGCTTCAGGCCAAAAGTGACGAGGAGTCTGATATTCTTCAAGCATAGTCCGTGCCATGTCAACCAGAGTCCTGTTCTTGCGTTCCACGACGCCGTTCTGTTGAGGAGTATAAGGAGCAGATAATTCGTGAGTAATACCAAGTTCATCAACATAGTCATCAAGACCAGTATTTTTGAATTTTGTACCATTATCACTCCTCATGTGTTTGATCTTGACATCAAAGTTTGTTGAGGCCCTTGAGGAAAATTGTTTGAAGACTTCCTGCACTTCATTTTTGTAAGCAATGATGTGTACCTAAGTATAATGAGAATAGTCATCAACGATGACAAAGACATATAAAGATGTTGCATTGGTTAGAGTAGCATAATGGGTAGGTCCAAAGAGATCCATTTCAAGCAATTGAAACGGACGAGTAGTAGTCACGATAGTCTTTGAGGGGTGTTTGGATCTTATCATTTTTCCAGATTCACAAGCACCGCAGAGATGGTCCTTGAAGAATTTACGAGTTTCGATGCCAGTGACATGCTTCTTCTTTTCTAGTGTGTGCAAATTCCTCATGCCAGCATGACTAAGTCGTCGATGCCATAGCCAACCTTCTGAGGTTTTTTCTAGTAAACACATGGCTGGTTGAGGACCTGTAGAAAAGTCAACAATGTACAGGTCTCCTCTGCTAAAGCCTTCAAAGACTTTGGATTTGTCAGTTTCCATGATGACTACACATCTATATTTTCCAAAGATGACAATCATATCAAGATCACAAAGCATTGAGACTGACATGAGGTTAAACCCAAGGGATTCGACAAGCATGACTTTGTACATGTGTCGGTCCTTAGAGATAGCCGCTTTACCAAGTCCCAATACCTTGCTTTTACCTTTATCAGCATAACTGATTTGCTTCAGTGGTGATGGAGTCAGTGCTATATTCATCAATAATCTTTTATGACCAGTCATGTGATTTGTACATCCACTATCAAGAACCCACTCTGTGTTCTTGGGTTTGTCATCCTGCACATGAATTAGTACATCTTACCATCTAATATGCTTCAGATTTAAAGAATATGATATCAATTTCATTAGACTTGAATTTCATCACGAACAGTAAATTTGAGGACGTGTGAAATGTTAGATCATTTCATCATGTTTTAGCTTGCGTCCAATCAAGCAATTTCCTCAAGTCTCCATTAAATTCTTTAGTTGATGACTTTCATCTGGAGACCTGACATGCAGAAGTGATTAGTTCAGTTTCTTCCCCACCCACATCTGAAGGGGTGGCAAAGAGTTCATCATCCTGCGAACACCATATGAGAATGGAGGCATTGAAGCTAATGCACTTCTTTTCATAGTAGGGGGTTAGAGTACTCAAATGAATAGGCAGATAAGTTCATTGAGGAATTATGAACATAATGATTCAAGGAATAGTGCTGATATTCATGTCCCTTGTAGTTTCCCTGCATATTAGAAGCATTAGTGCGAGTACGAGCATAATTTTGACCATTTGAGGAATTTGTCCCTCGTGAAGACTTTGGTCCACCTGAGGAATTTGATCTGAGGTTCTGGTTCTTCACTGGTGGTGTCATGAGGACATTCGCCTGAAGATTTTCCAAGCAACTTTTGGGAACCCAGATTTTCCTCAGGTGAGGTCCATTCCAGCAGTTAGTTCCAACATATCGAGCAAATACTTCACTAGATTGATTTTTGAACAGTTTATAGTTGGAGTCAAATGACTCATCAGAGGAATAGGACATTTCACATGCAAAGCCTGTTAGAGTGGATGGATCAATGGGAGGCTCTTTAGCAACAACCCATGAAGTTTTGTGGTACTGCTCAAGTTTCCATTATGATCCATCAACATTCAGTTTCCTCTCGAAGGTAATGCCCTCTTTCCTCGGGTTCATGTTCAGAATATGCCTTTTGAGCACATTGCAAAGGGTTTGATGCCCTTTGAGACTTTTGTATATGCTTGTCACATACAATTCCTTCAATCTTGCATTTTCGTCAGTAGCATTTGTGGTTTCCTCAATTGAAGAATTCGATACCACATGAACAGTTGAAGAATTTGTAGCGATAGAAGCATTTGAGGTTTTAGGTGAAGAATTAGCAGTTTCACGTTCGATGCATTTCAGACACGGTGGAATGAACTCTTCCTGACCGGTACTGATCTGTTGAGCATGTAATGTATCATTTCCCATTCTGAGATCATCATGGGACATTCTTAACTTCTCAAGATTAAGTTTCCTTTGAAGAAATTCATAGGAAAGCTTCTCATGATCAGCAAATAGTGTGCCATAACGATCTTGAAGACTATCAAATCTAGACTGAAGACTTCAAATATCTTCAGTGACGATTTGAGTACGATTCATTTCATCATTCAACATATCATCACTTTTGTCTACCAGTTTCTCAAGCTTTTCAATAACACTTTGTTTCTTAGTGGCAATGTTGGCAAGTTTATAGTAACTGGGTTTTTGATAATCATCAGGTTCACATTCACTAGAATCAGAGGAGGAAGTGTGGTTTGGTACCTTCGAACCTTTTGCAATGAAGCAATAGGTGGGAGAGAAGTCATCGGCATATTCATCAGTGTAGTTGCCGTTGTCATTTTCTTCAAGTTTGAAGATAGACTTGCCGAAGAATGTTGTAGCAAGTGCAAGACTTGCCACACCAGACTCTGACTCCACTTCAAAACCTTCCTCTTCATCACATTCCTCAGATTCTTCTTCAGGATCCATTTCCTTGACAATGAGTGCCCGAGCCTTTCTGAAACTCGTCTTCTTGTGCGATGAGGACTTTGAAGATTTCTTTTTTTCTTCGAGTCATCAGAACTTTCATCCTTGTATTTCTTCTTCCTTGATTATTTCACCGAGAAAGGACAAGGAGCAATGTATTCCTCGAATGAAGATTTTGATTTCCTCATATGTTTTCTTGATGACTTACCCAATTGGTCGCGCTTAGTGAACTTCTGGAATTTCCTCACAAGCATGGCGAGTTCCTGCCCAAGTTCTTCACGATCACTAAGACTGCAGTTAGATTCTTCTTCTTCAGATGAGGAAATTGGCTTTGCCTTCACTGCACGAGGTCTTGAATAGCTTGCTCCATATAGGTCTCTCTTTTCTTCTTGGTGGAATTCATAAGTATTGAGTCTCTCAAGAATATCAGCAGGATGAAGCATCTTGTAGTCTCTTCATTCTTAAATCATTAGAACCAGTGTGTCAAATGATGGATCAACATATCGTAGCAGTTTCATCACAACTTCATGGTCAGTGATGTCTCTGTCTCCCAGAGCTTGCAATTCATTTGAGATGTTAGTGTGGCGATCAAAGGTAACTTGGCAGCTTTCATTGTCAAGCCTCTTGAAACGGTTGAAGAGATTGCGAAGAGCATCGACACGAGAGTCACGCTGTGTTGAGACTCCCTCAATTACTTTGGACAGCCTATCCCAAAGAAGCTTAGCTGTGCCCAAAGCACTGACTCTGCCATACTGACAAATGATATTCCACGCTTGTGAGTCGAGTTGCTTGAAATTCTTCACATCAACGACAGAGATAGCAGCAGTGATGGAGGGAATGCCAGTTTCCACAATATACCAGAGATCGTTGTCAATTTCTTGAAGATGCATTTGCATCTTGGTCTTCTAGTAGGGGAAGTCCTTTCCTTCGAAGGTAGGACAACCTACGGTAACCTTGATCATACCTGCGGTCCACATAACTACAACTCCAGGCGCTGAAACCAAAGTCACACATAACAAGGGAGTACCTTGCTCTAATACCAATTGAAAGTGCGTTATATCGACTAGAGGGGGTGAATAGGCGATTTTTACAATTTCATCACTGAGGAAAATCCTCTGTCATGAACTGAGTGCAGCAGAAATAGTACTAAGTATGAAGTGCAAAGACGTCTACATCAAAGTTCTCAGCGTGAATTAAGAGAATCGGTTTACATAGGTCAAGAGTACAAGATAAGGAGGTGAAGAATTTGAGGTGAGGAATTCAGATATAGTATTCAGTCAGATTCTTCAAACAGTACAGATGAAAGTGTTCAACATGCAATTAAGGAAATGTAAAGAGTTGAGGAAATAGAACCGGTAGCTCGATGATGACAGTTGTTGATGACCCAGTTCCAACTGCTGTGACAGTTGTACGTCTGGTTTGGAGCAGCTTGGTATTAAAACCAAAGGACACATAGTCCTGGGACACACAGTCCCTACCGTATTCTCCTTGAGCTAAGGACACACAGTCCTTGCCCAAAACTCGTGGTAAGTCTATAGGGCAGACTTCCAAACCGTCACAAACTCGATCACTCGGTGATCCACAATTGACTGTTGGATGCTCTAGACCATGACACCAAGTTGTCTCGAGGATGCACTGTCCTCAAAGGTAACAAGCGTCGGTTCCACACATAAAGAACTTCTTCAGTGATGTTGAATCACTTGGGTTTTGGTTTGGGTTTGGGTGTTTGGGGTATTTCATTACTTGATGAATTTGGGTTGCTCTAAATGAGAAGTGTAAGTTTCTCTCGGAGCAGCCAACCAACTAGTGGTTGTGGGGGCGGCTATTTATAACCTGGGAGCATCCCGACATGATTTAACATAAATGCCCTTAATGATATGATCGTTGGGTGGATGAAATTTGGGACAGGTGGCGCGTGGCGCGGCAACGGTCGGAACTTTCAACTATGAAAGTCCTCATGTCTCTCATGTTACTCACTTCGAGGATTTGTTAGGTGTAGGTTTGAGTTGAGCATCATGAGGAAATTCTTTCCAAAGTTTTACCTCGACCCCCTTTAACAATACGGTGTTCCTATGACTCAAGAGTAAAGAAAGGGAAACAGAAAGAGTAAACCTTCAAGCTTCAAAGTCTTCAGAGTATTTTCTTCGGGACACACCAAATTCCTCATCTTCAATGTCTTCATGAGTAATACCATTTTCTTCACAATTTCTTTGCGATCAAAGTCTTCAAGGAATGACCGAAGTCTTCACCCGAAGACATACATTTCAGGGGCCGATATTCATCGAATAACTCAAACTCCTCAGTGACTTATAGAGCATGTGTACACTTACAAATGTATCAGTCTCTTAACCTATATGTCTTTCATCCACCAAAATCACTAAGGGTCACTAGATGCACTTACAACCGCCGACTACTTCAGTCGACGGTAGTTTGGGGGACTACACCCGGTGGATGCACTCAGTATGCCCTCATTGGAAAAGAACACACAGTGGGTGTGCCCCGCACAAACCCACCCAGGAAACAAAACAAATATACGCCCATAGAGAAACTCCCGAGTGAGACAGGTACTTACAAGAGTATTTACTCGAATGTTCTTCCCCAGAGCTTCACTAGCGTCATACACCTCCTTCAGCCAGCCAATCATCAACTCCACCTAGATCAAGGTGTCCATGCACACGCCCACCTGGTCCTCCGGGACATGGTGCAATGCAAAAATATTGGCCATTGGAGGAGTTGGTGGAGGGACAGATGAGCCTGCTCCGAGTGAGGTCCCGACCTTTGGAGTGGTGCGTTGCACTGGACTTGAAGCCTTAGCAGGAGAGGACCTGGTCACTCGGGTGGGAGTAACATCTTACATCATGATATCCTCGATGATTGAAGGGTTAGGAGGATCAAGCTTGATCATGTCACTCAGCCCTGCAAGCGTGGAAGGTCACTCAATCGTTAATGGCAAGAGAAAGCAAGACTTTTGAATCAAATATGAACAAGTTTTGATGCTACCTTTTGAAGACGCGACGTTAGCGTTGTTCTGGCCCTTCTCTAGGCCTTGGGCTTGAGTGAAGCGGTTGAGGTATCAACTTTGCATCAAAAACATTCATGAAGTTATATCATTCGGCCAACAATTGAAAAGAATAGGCAGAATGGAAATGTCACTCGGTGAAAGGTCTTACGCTGAGGCCACATGCACGTACACCTTGATGCGTGGAATGATGGCCTTCCGGGGCTTGTTATCCGTCTACTTGGGCTACTTGGCGCCCTTCTCTGGTGACACCACGGACTCACTCCACCCTTGCTTGGAGCTGGGAGTCGGAGCGGCTGACGTTGTCGGCTTAACAACACTCGGAACCTTGGTGTCGTTAGCACGGACCCCGGGGTGTTGGCGCGCCTTGGAGCGGGTCTCGGCAGGAACATCCTTAGGCGGGGAGGACTCCGCCTCGTCCTCGTCCTCCTAGTCGTTGCTGCTCTCCTCAGACTCTTCCTCGTCATCATTGTCGTTGTCACCTCCCGAACCTTAGGGATGCCTAGTGTCACTCGCCATGTTGATTTGCGTGTGGTCGACTGCCGACACGAGGCCGATGAACGTCGTGAAAGCCTGCCGAGTGGAAAAATCAAGTCCAAATCAAATAACAGAAAGACAATGGCAATAAAATCACTTGGGCAGATGAGACTACAAATTACCTCATTCGACGGATTCTCTGCACAGAAAGGGGCACCAGTCTAGTACCCCTAGGGATGTCGTGCATCGGGGTGAAGGCCTTGATTTTCGCCTCCAGCTCCTCCATCTCGAGCTCCTCTGAATGAATGCGGGTTGTATCACTCGTCCCCTCGTACATCCACAGGGGACGGGCCCTATCCTCGAGGGCCTAGATGAAGAAACTTACAGCACGTCCATCCCGTTGACGCCCGTCCGCACTTTAATGCCCCAAGTGTGTAGCTTTCCATATTTGGAACCTTTCCATGTGGGTCCACCTTGTCATTGATATGAGAGGTTCTATGCATATGATTTCATGTGGAGCTCCGCTTGTTTATTTCTCATTTGCATGCATGCATCCATGCCATTCCATTTCATGCCATGGTGTTATTTGCTTGGTGATCTTTGTGGTGTTGTGTTGACATGATTTGTGATGTGGTAGGTGTTGTTAGTGGAGTGGTGCTAATGCTAGTAGGTGACCTTGTGATTTGCATAGGTTTCAAAACCATCTTCCCCCCTCTCTATTTCATCTCAAGGTCAAGTTTTACTTGATCCTTTTCTGTTTTAAAAATGTCCCTGATTTAGCTTTTGTTTGTGGTGAATTTGTGATGTGGATATGCTGCTTTGAAAAGGTGTTTTAAAGGGTGCAATAATTACAAAACAGATGCAAACAATACTATTTTGTAAATATTAACTTGCTCCTAAAATCTTGTTTCTATTTTTATTAAATAGGGCATAAATTCTTATGTCCAGGAGCGTGCTTGTTTTATTTTTAGTATCTATAGTTTAGGCTATGCTTTATTTGTTTTCCTAGTGTTGCTAGTAAATAGAATAGTCCCAGGAATATATTTTTCCATCCATTCTGTGCCACTGGTGGGCTTTCTCCCTCTAGCGTGGCCTAGTCCCTCTCTCCTCGCGCGGTGGCCCAGGCACGCGTCCCTCCTTTCACCTTCAGACGCCGTTTCCCCCCTGTGCTCGCATTCCGTCAGGCAACAGAGAGAGCGCGCGTGCCGCCGTGAGGGCTCGGACATCGAGTTCCCCATATAACGTGGGCGTCCGTGCCTCCCCTCTTCCTAGGGTTCCTCCTCTCCCATCCACCAACGCCACTCCTTCCTCCATCCCCATCAATCTCTCTTTCCCCCCTCAAGTAGGCTCTGTAGCTAGGTTGTAGAGAGAGAGAGAGAGAGAGAAGGGCCTCGCCGGCGTCTACCCCGCTCCCGTCGTTGTCCGGCGCCGCCACCATGTCCAGGGGAACGGGAGAGGTGCCCGCGCCCCATTCACGTCCTCGGTGAGGCCGGGAAGCGTCCTCACCGACGGCTAACACCTCGTCAATGGCTCGGACCCGGAGTTCTTCGTCCTTCTTCTTCAGTGCGGCACAGTGATGACCCACAAGTATAGGGGATCAATCATAGTCCTTTAGATAAGTAAGAGTGTCGAACCCAACGAGGAGCAGAAGGCTCTGATAAAAGATTTTCAGCAAGGTAATAACTGCAAGCACTGAAAGTAGCGGTAACAAGTGATGAAGTAGCGAGGTGAAACGTAGCAAGTGAAAAGTAACAAGTAACAAGTAGTAGCAATGGTGCAGCAAGTGGCCCAATCTATTTTGTAGCAAGGGACAAGCCTGAACCAAGTCTTATAGGAGGAAAAATGCTCCCGAGGACACATGGGAATTTCTGTCATGCTAGTTTCATCATGTTCATGTGATTCGTGTTCGTTACTTTGATAGTTTGATATGTGGGTGGACCGGCGCTTGGGTACCGCCCTTACTTGGACAAGCATCCCACTTATGATTAACCCCTCTCGCAAGCATCCACAACTATGAAAGAAGAATTAAGACAACGTCTAACCATAGCATTAAACTAGTGGATCCAAATCAGCCCCTTACGAAGCAACGCCATAGACTGGGGTTGAAGCTTCTGTCACTCCAGCAACCCATCATCTAATTACTACTCCCGAATGCCTTCCTCTAGGCCCAAGTATGGTGAAGTGTTATGTACTCGACGTTCACATAACACCACTAGAGGAAAAGACAACATACAACATATCAAAATACCGAACGAATACCAAATTCACATAACTATTATTAGCATGACTTATCCCATGTCCTCAGGAACAAAAGTAACTACTCACAAAGCATAATCATAATCATGATCAGAGGTGTAATGAATAGCATCAAGGATCTGAACATAAACTCTTCCACCAAGTAATCCAACTAGCATCAACTACAAAGAGTAATCAACACTACTAGCAACCTTACAAGTACCAATCGGATTCGCGAGACGGAGATTGGTAACAAGAGATGAACTAGGGATTGGAGAGGAGATGGTGCGGATGAAGATGTTGATGAAGATGCCTCCCCTCCGACGAGAGGAGTGTTGGTGATGAGGATGGGGACGATTTCCCCCTCCGGGAGGGAAGTTTCCCCAGCAGGATCGTCCTACCGGAGCTCTAGATTGGATCTGCTCAAGTTCCTTCTCGTGGCGGCGGCGAAACCACGAAAAAGCTCCCTCCTGATTTTTTTCTGGAACGAAACCCTTCACATAGAAAAAGAGGGGGGCCAGTGGGCCGTCAGGGAGCCCACAAGCCCTGTAGCCGCCACCAGGGGTGGCGGCTACCAGGCTTGTGGGGCCCTGGTAGCTCCCCTCTAGTACTTCTTTCGCCCAGTATTTTTTATATATTCCCCAAAAATTCCACGTAAATTTTCAGGGCATTTGGAGTTGTTCAGAATAGAGGACTCAGATTTGCTCCTTTTCCAGTCCAGAATTCCTGCTGCCTGAATTCTCCCTCTTCAAATAAACCTTGCAAAATAAGAGAGAAAAGGCATAAATATGGTACCACAAAGTAATATAACAGCCCATAAAGCGATAAATATCAACATGAAAGCATGATGCAAAATGGACGTATCAACTCCCCCAAGCTTAGACCTCGCTTGTCCTCAAGCGAAAACCAAGTTCCATAAACATGTCCACATGTTTAGGGACGAAGGTGTCGATAAAACATAATACGAACATGAGGGCATCATGATCACACATAGAACAACAATACATCATAAAGATTCTTAAGGGAAAGTAACAATTCCTTCACAAAGTAAAGTATGAAGAAAAAACCTTACCGAGAAGTAACCAACAACAATCCAAAGTCATTGAAGCAATTGCAATTTATCATAACATCAGAAAGAGTCAAATAAGAGCTTGTAAGGCAAACCCGCATACTCGATCATCTCTTTTATTTTCCACAATTGTTACAACTCGCGTGGTACTCATGGTATCGAAGTTTCAGCTGGACACAGAGGAATATAGGGGCTTATAGTTTTGCCTCCTAACTATTTACCTCAAGGGTAAAGTCAACAATAATAAAGCATAAGTACTCAACTCCAAGTTGATATATGAATATAGATCTTTCCCAAGCATGTGACGGTAGACAATACAAAGGCAAAAAATAGGGAATTGGTGAAGATCACCATGACTCTGACAAGGGCAAAAAGTAAAGGTACAAGATAGGCCCTTCGCAGAGGGAAGCAGAGGTTGTCATGCTCTTTTGAGGTTTGAATGCGTGTCCTCTTAGTGCGGAGGAACGTCACTTTATATTGCCTCCTGTGGTAAAGAACTTTATTATGCAGTCTATCGCTATTATGTCTTCCTCATTACAGGTTCGTACAAAGCTTATTTTCCACACACTAATAGATCATACATATTAGAGAGCAATTTTTATTGCTTGCACCGGTGACAACTTACTTGAAGGATCTTATTCAATCCATAGGTAGGTATGGTGGACTCTCATGGCAAAACTGGGTTGAAGGTTCATGGATGCACAAGTAGTATCTCTACTTGGTGCGGGAGTTTTGGCTAATATGAGGTGGAAGCAATCGTCACATGCTATTGGATCTCTAATCATATAACATTGTTTGGAACCAAGCAAACACAATTCATTATGTTGTCTTCCTTGTCCAACATCTACTCCTAAGCATGTAATAGTTTGGTGAGTGCTCACAATTGTAAAAAGTGTCTAAGATGATATATTTATATGTGAACCCCTCTTTCCTTATTACTTCTTATTAATTGCAACAATGATTGAGGTCTATGTTGATTTATTCTCAACAAGTTTCAATCATCATACGTGTCATATGTGAAACTATCACTTTCCATAAGATCATCTCATGATCTTTCATGCTATCGTTCTTTTCATACTTTTGATCACGACACAAAGCAAAACCCTTGACTAAGGTACTCTTTATTATATAACTCGCAAGCTCGAATACATCGGGGGAGATAAAAGGCAAAAGACTCAAACTAAATACTAAAGACATATTCCTCTAAGAGAAGAAATAAAAACTGATAAGGAAAGAACTAAAACAAAGGTAAAAGCAAAAGATATAAGGGTGATACGATACCAGGGCAACTCCCCCAAGCTTGGCAGAAGCCAAGGGGATTGCCCATACCAATGCTTAGTTGTCTTCCTTTGGTGGTGATGGTGGTGGAATTGTTGAAGTAGTCTTGAGGTTGTCTAATTTCCATTTGAGCAAAAAGTTCTGCTCCCTGAGATCGTCATTTTCCTCCTCAAGTTTCAATACTCTATGGCAAAGTTCCTACTTACTCTCCTGCAAGAAACGAGAGGGGATAAACAAGGTCTTAGGCTTATTCCTATGGTCAGGGAGGCTTGGCTTCTTGAACTCCACATGAGTGCGTCCAGGTTGAGGTAGAGGAGCCTCCTCTTCGTCGGAACTCGTTTGTTCCTTCCCCTTGGGCTCATTGTCCACTTCCTCGTCAGTGGTCCAGCCATATGGTTCCAAGTCCCCATAGACCTTGGGGTTAGCAAGGTAATCATCCACATAGCTCTTCCCCTCTGAATCCTGAGAAGACATCTTGACCTAGATGTGCGGCAGAAACAAGCTCGAAACGAAAACAGAGGAAAACTGCGCGATACAGAGATCAAAACCTTCAGGCGTATATATAATGATTTTTTCTGGACCAGAAGGAGTGCTATGCAAGAAAACGGAGTCCGGGAGGAAGACGAGGTGCCCACAAGCCCTCTAGCCGCCGCTAGGGGGGGGGGGTGGCGGCTACCAAGCTTCTGGCCGCCTCGTGCGTTCTCCGGACTGCTTTTTATTTTTCCAAAAATTCCAAAACGGAGGAAATTTCCTATTGGAAAAGCTTCGGAGTCCAATTACTTACCGAAACAGATACCTCTTCGTTTTCAGGGTCTGAAACAGGCTGATAAACATCCCTTATGTACTCCTCTGGAGTTATGATATTGATGATATTGGTCTCAACATTTATGGGAGTACTGGAGATACAATGCTTGATTCTTTGCCCATTTACCACTCTAGGAAAATTTCCTTCTGTGTTATTGATTTTGTTGGCACCGGAGCGATATACTTCCTCGATAACGTAAGGACCTTCCCATTTAGAGAGAAGCTTGCCTGCGAAGAATCTTAAGCGAGAATTGTATAGCAGGACATAATCACCTACATTGAACTCTCATTTCTGTATTCGTTTATCGTGCCATCTCTTAACCTTTTCCTTCAAAAACTTGGCATTCTGATATGCCTGGGCCCTCCATTCATCTAATGAGCTGATATCAAACAACCGCTTCTCACAGGCAAGTTTGAAATCGAAGTTGAGCTCTTTGATTGCCCAATAAGCTTTGTGTTCCATCTCAAGAGGTAAATGATAGGCCTTACGGTAAACCATTTTATACGGCGACATGCCCATGGGATTCTTATAAGCAGTCCTATAAGCCCATAGTGCATCGTCAAGTTTGCTAGACCAATTCTTTCGAGATCTATTGATAGTCTTTTGTAGGATCAATTTGATCTCCCTATTACTCAACTCCACTTCACCACTAGACCGAGGATGATAAGGAGATGCAACTCTATGGTTGACATCATACTTAGTGAGCATCTTGCCGAAAACACCATGAATGAAGTGTGAACCGCCATCAGTCATCAAATATCTAGGGACTCCAAATCTTGGGAAAATGACTTCTTTAAGCATCTTAATGGAGGTGTGGTGATCAACATTTTTAGTGGGGATAGCCTCTACCCACTTGGTGACATAATCCACAACAACTAAGATGTGAGTGTACCCATTGGAACTCAGGAAGGGTCCCATATAATCAAAGCCCCAGACATCGAACGGTTCAATGACAAGTGAATAGTTCATAGGCATTTCCTGACGCTTACTGATGTTCCCTATTCTTTGGCATTCGTCACAAGACAAGACAAACTTACGGGCATCCTCGAAGAGAGTGGGCCAATAAAACCTGATTGCAATACCTTAGGAGCAGTTCTATCTCCAGCATGGTGTCCTCCGTAGGCTTCGGAATGACACTTCTGCAAGATCTGTCACTGTTCATGTTCAGGCACACAACGTCTAATAACACCATCTACTCCTTCCTTATAAAGGTGAGGATCATCCCAAAAGTAGTGTCTCAAATCAAAGAAGAATTTCTTCTTTTGCTAATAGGTGAATCTGGGTGGTATGTATTTGGCTACGATATAGTTTGCGTAATCAGCATACCACGGTGCACTATCCGAAGTGCGGATGACATTTAATTGCTCATCAGGAAAGTTGTCATCAATAGGTCGTGGGTCATCAAGGACATTCTCTAGCCTGGACAAGTTATCTGCTACAGGGTTATCAGCACCCTTTCGGTCAACAACGTGCAAATCAAATTCCTGTAGCAGGAGAACCCATCTGATTAACCTAGGCTTAGCGTCCTTCTTCTCCATAAGGTACTTAATAGTAGCATGATCAGAGTGAATAGTGACTTTGGAGTCAATTATATAAGATCTGAACTTTTCACATGCAAACACGACTGCTAAAAACTCCTTTTCCGTAGTGGCATAGTTTCTTTGGGCACCGTCTAGAGTTTTACTAGCGTAGTGAATACCATTCAACTTCTTGTCAACTCTTTGTCCTAGAACAGCACCAACAGCATAATCACTAGTGTCACACATGATTTCAAAGGGCAAGTTCCAGTCAGCTGGTCGAACAATAGGTGCGGTTATCAAAGCCTTCTTAAGTATTTTGAAAGCTTCCTCACAATCCTCATCAAAAACAAAAGGAACATCCTTCTGCAAGAGGTTGGTAAGAGGCCTAGAAATCTTAGAGAAGTCTTTAATGAACCTTCTATAGAAACCAGCATGACCTAGGAAACTTCGTATACCTCTGATATCTGTGGGGCAAGGCATTTTCTCAATTGCATCAACTTTAGCTTTATCAACTTCAATGCCTCTTTCAGAGATTTTGTGTCCTAAGACGACGCCTTCATTAACCATAAAGTGGAACTTCTCCCAATTCAAGACGAGGTTGGTATCTTTGCATCTCTGTAAGACTCGATCAAGGTTGTTGAGGCAATCATCAAAGGAAGACCCGTAAACGGAGAAGTCAGCCATGAAAACCCCGACAATCTTTTCACAAAAGTCAGAGAATATAGCCATCATACATCTTTGAAAGGTGGCAGGTGCATTGCATAAGCCAAAAGGCATACGTCTATAAGCAAAGGTACCGAAGGGGGAGGTGAAAGTGGTTTTCTCCTGATCAGATTGTGCAACAGGTATTTGCGAGAAACCTGAATAACCGTCTAGAAAGCAGAAGTGTGTGTGTTTGGATAACCTTTCTAGCATTTGGTCGATAAACGACAAAGGATAATGGTCTTTCCTGGTTGCCTTGTTTAGTTTCCGGAAGTCTATCACCATCCTATAGCCAGTAATAATCCTTTGTGGGATTAATTCATTATTATCATTAGGAACGACGGTGATACCTCCCTTCTTAGGTACGCAATGTACTGGACTTAACCAATCACTATGAGCAACAGGATAAATGATTCCTGCTTCCAGAAGCTTTAATATTTCTTTTCTCACGACCTCTTTCATCTTAGGATTTAATCTCCTTTGATGATCAGCAACTGCTTTAGAATCAGGATCGGTTTTAATCTTGTGCTGACATAGAGTGGGACTAATACCCTTAAGATCATCAAGAGTATATCCAATAGCAGCACGGTGCTTCCTCAGAGTTTTTAGTAACTTCTTCTCTTCGTGCTATGAGAGGAGAGCACTAATAATAACATGATATATCTCCTTCTCATCAAGATAGGCATACTTAAGAGTATCAGGCAACTGTTTAAGCTTGAACACAGGATCACCCTTTGGCGGGGGAGGATCCCCAAGCAGTTCAACAGGCAGATTATTCTTGAGAATAGGATATTGTTCTAAGACAATTTTATCTATCTCATCTCTTTCCTCCATATGCATATCATTTTCATGCTCAAGCAGATATCGCTCTAAAGGATCCGTAGGAGGTACGGCAATAGAGGCAAGAGCAATGATTTCATCCCTACCAGACGACTCTTTTTCATGGGGTTGTCTTCCAAACTTGGAGAAGTTAAATTCATGAGACACACCCTCGAAACTAACAGTGACAGTCTTCTTAATGTAATCAATGTGAGCATTGACAGTGTTGAGAAAGGGTCTACCAAATATGATGGGACAAAAGCTATCTTGTGCAGTACAAAGGACGAGGAAATCAGTAGGATACTTCGTCTTACCACACAGGACTTCTACGTCTCTCACAATTCCCAAAGGGCAGATAGTGTCTCTATTAGCTAGCGTAATAGTGACATCAATGGGTTCTAGCTCAGCAGGTGCAATCTCATCTTTGATTTCATCATATAAGGAACGGGGTATTGCACTAACACTAGCTCCCATATCACATAAACCGTGGTAACAGTGATCTCCTATCTTGACAGAAACAACGGGCAGGCCAACTACAGGTCCGTACTTGTCTTTCGCGTGAGGTTTAGTAATTCTAGCGGACTCCTCACAGAATTTGATAACATGCCCATCTATGTCTTCGGCTAAGAGATCTTTGATAATAGCAACACTAGGTTCAACTCTAATCTCCTCACGGGGTGCAAGTGGTCTAATGTAACCCCTACGTATCACAGTTGGAGCTTTAGAATAATCCTTTTTCCTAGCAGGGTAAGGTGGTTTCTCAGCGTAGGCACAAGGAACAACGGGATCACTAAAAGCAATGACTTTCTCCTCAACTAGATTGGTTTTGACTATGTTGCTTTCTACAGGAGGATGATACTTAAACCACTTCTCTTTGGGAAGATCAACATGAGCAGCAAAAGATTCACAAAGAGAAGCTACTATCTCAGAGTCAAGTCCATATTTAGTGCTAAAATCTCTAGAAGTGTTTGTCTCAACAAAATATTTAACGCAATCAAACTGGAAATTCATACCTGACTCCTTACCTTCCTCCAGCTCCCAATCTTCAGAGTTGCGTTTGATTCTTTCCAATAAATTCCACTTGTGGTCAATATCCTTCTTCATAAAAGAACCGGTACAAGAAGTGTCAAGCATGGTACGATCTTCATGAGAAAGCCGAGCGTAAAAGTTTTGAGTGATAATTTCTCTCGAGAGCTCATGATTGGGGCATGAATATAGCATTGATTTAAGCCTCCCCCAAGCTTGAGCTATGCTTTCCCTGTCACGAGGCCAAAAGGTATAAATATAATTCCGATCACGATGTACTAAATGCATAGGATAAAACTTTTGATGAAATTCTAATTTCAACCGATTGTAGTCCCATGATCCAGTATCATCACATAGCCTATACCATGTCAACGCCTTATCCTTCAAAGATAAAGGAAAGACTTTCTTCTTTACCTCATCCTCGGGAAAACCTGCAAGCTTAAATAAACCACAAACTTCATCTACATAGATCAGATACAAGTTTGGATGTGAAGATCCATCTCCTGTAAAAGGATTAGCCTGCAGTTTCTCAAGCATACCCGAAGGAATTTCATAAAAGATATTTTCAGTAGGTACCTCCGGTTGAGGAACAACTCCTCGTGCTTCCGTTCATGGTGAAGATACCCCGAACAAACTCTTCAAAGGAACAGTTTCCATAGTGACAAGTGACAATAAATTTCAGCACAATATATAAATGTTTCCTTACCAAATTCCACTTACCGCTTCACTCCCCGGCAACGGCGCCAGAAAAGAGTCTTGATGACCCACAAGTATAGGGGATCAATCGTAGTCCTTTCGATAAGTAAGAGTGTCGAACCCAACGAGGAGCGGAAGGCTTTGATAAAAGGTTTTCAGCAAGGTAATAACTGCAAGCACTGAAAGTAGCGGTAACAAGTGATGAAGAGCAAGGTGAAACGTAGCAAGTGAAAAATAACAAGTAAAAAGTAGTAGCAATGGTGCAGCAAGTGGCCCAATGTGATAGCCTGGCTTATTAGGGATGATAGACTACTCATATCAACAAGGAATTCCTTCTTTTCTGGGAGCCCATGCGAACAGAACTCTCAGGTTAAGCGTGCTTGGCTTGGAGTAGTTCTAGGATGGGTGACCGACCGGGAAGGTGGTCCCGGGTGCGCATGAGTGAGAACAAAGTGCGTAGAAAAGACTAGTATTGATATGTGGTGCCAGTCTAGATCCTGCCAGGAGTAACGACCGCCGGCGGGTCTGTCCGGGGTGTTACACCCAATCCCTTTTGTAGCAAGGGACAAGCCTGAACAAAGTCTTATAGGAGGAAAAACGCTCCCGAGGACACACGGGAATTTCTATCATGCTAGCTTCATCTTGTTCATGTGATTCGCGTTCGTTACTTTGATAGTTTGATATGTGGGTGGACCGGCGCTTGGGTACTGCCCTTACTTGGACAGCATCCCACTTATGATTAACCCCTCTCGCAAGCATCTGCAACTACGAAAGAAGAATTAAAACAACGTCTAACCATAGCATTAAACTACTGGATCCAAATCAGCCCCTTACTAAGCAACACATAGACTGGGGTTTAAGCTTCTGTCACTCCAGCAACCCATCATCTACTTACTACTCCCCAATACCTTCCTCTAGGCCCAAGTATTGTGAACTGTTATGTAGTCGACGTTCACATAACACAACTAGAGGAAAAGACAACATACAACATATGAAAATACCGAACGAATACCAAATTCACATAACTATTATTAGCATGACTTATCCCATGTCCTCAGGAACAAAAGTAACTACTCACAAAGAATAATCATAATCATGATCAGAGGTGTAATGAATAGCATCAAGGATCTGAACATAAACTCTTCCACCAAGTAATCCAACTAGCATCACCTACAAAGAGTAATCAACACTACTAGCAACCTTACAAGTACCAATCGGAGTCGCGAGACGGAGATTGGCTACAAGAGATGAACTAGGGATTGGAGAGGAGATGGTGCTGATGAAGATGTTGATGAAGATGCCTCCCCTCCGATGAGAGGAGTGTTGGTGATGACGACGGCGACGATTTCCCCCTCCGGGAGGGAAGTTTCCCCAGCAGGATCGTCCTGCCGGAGCTCTAGATTGGATCTGCTCAAGTTCCGCCTCGTGGCGGCGGCGAAACCACGAAAAAGCTCCTTCTTGATTTTTTCTCGAACGAAACCCTTCATATAGCAAAAGAGGGGGTCCAGTGGGCCGCCAGGGAGCCCACAAGCCGTGTAGCCGCCACCAGGGGGGTGGTGGCTACCAGTCTTGTGGGGCCCTGGTAGCTTCCCTCTCATACTTCTTTCTCCCAGTATTTTTTATATATTCCCCAAAAATTCACGTAAAGTTTCAGGGCATTTGGAGTTGTGCAGAATAGAGGACTCAGATTTGCTCCCTTTCTAGTCCAGAATTCCAGCTGCCCGAATTCTCCCTCTTCAAATAAACCTTGCGAAATAAGAGAGAAAAGGCATAAATATGGTACCACAAAGTAATATAACAGCTCATAAAGAGATAAATATCAACATGAAACCATGATGCAAAATGGATGTATCACACAGCGACATGTTCTTCCTCTTCAGATCTTCTACTTCCCCTCCAGCCTGCCTCCTCCTCCGATCGGCGCTCCTTCTTCCTTCCCTAGGTGAGCGGCCTCTCCTCCCTCCTTCCCCTCGAGTAGATCGGCCTAGGGTTCATGGTGTGCTTTGTTCTGAGAGGAGTTCTTTCGTGCTTGGTGTGTTCTGTGTCGTGTGTGCTCGGTAGCCGTGAGTGCAGAGCAGGGGTTCCTTCCCCTCATAGTAGCAGCGCGAAGCCATGGTGGTTCCCCCTCATGGTGCAGCAGCAGTAGCTATTGCAGCTCCGGCGAGCTCTCTGTAGTCGGCTTCTTTGTGATTTGCGGAGCAGGGCAACCATGTGCTCATGATAGAACACCTAGAAGTACCCCTCTGTTCGGTCAGACTCCGGAAGCATAGTGTAGTGGTCCGTAGCGTGGGCTTGTTGTGGCCAGGTCGTGGGTTCGATTCCCCCTCGACCCCTTTTTTGCTTTATTTCGACGCAGTGTAGTTTTAGTCGAAGCAGAGCAGTTTCACCTGCTTGGCTGTCATTCTCTGTTGAGCTGGTGCAGGCTAGGAAAGTGGTAGTGTGGCATAGTTCGATCTAGGAGGTGCAGGGTTCGATTCTTACCCCTCCTTTCTTTTTTTCCCTTTTGCATTTTTGAGCTATAGGCCTTTTGACTTGTGTAGACGATGCTATGGTGTGCTAGTGAATACAATAGGGTATTATTTTTATTTCCCTCCTCTCAAAACTAGCATGTAGTGCATAGAGAATTTGCTAGTTTGTGTTTATATATTATGTGGGTGTGTAGGTTTACTTGGTAGTAGATCATGTGTGGGTTGTTTGCATACTTGCAACCATAGTATTGTTATGTTTGTTGCACTAGGATAGCATGTGTAGATGCATCTTATGAGATTTAGTGTAGGGTGTGGTTTGTGCTTGTGGGTTTAGCTCATGCCCTAGTGGTGCGAGTAGAGTGTGGTGTGTGTGTGGATGGGTTTCCCCCTCCCCACATACCTTGTGGTGTGTGTGCATGTGTGTGTGTGTGTCACACACATGCCCAAGTCATGTTGGCCTTTTCAAGCTCATGAGCTTGTTTATTTAGTAGGGATGTGGAATATATGATGTCAACTAGTAGTATGTCCTCAACATCAAGTGTAGGTGTTTTATTATGTTGTGCTTGTACATGTGATGGTGTGGTGGTGTGCCAAGGCACATGGGCATGAGGTCTACCCCTCATGTGCCCCATTGATGTGGTGGACATATGCATATGCTAGTGTAGGTGTGTTCTAGTGAATAGCATATGTGATGATGCACTATTCACTACATATGGTTTTATGTAGTTTTTATTTTTCTAGTTTGTGCTCATTTGTTCCATGCAAGTGCATAGGTTTTATATATGTTTTTGGGTATGAATCATCCCAGGAATCCATTGGTGAAGTCAGTTTTACCATTGGAACACTTTCTGGAGATGGCTTATTTCAGATTTGTTGTATGTTTGGAGCTTGGTTCCATGAGATGTGGTGTGCACAAGAGGTTGATTCCTTGTTGTGGCATTAGAGGGTAACCCCCTCTATGGCATGTTGGTTTTGTTTCATGCTTAGGAACCCATATGTGCAAGTGGTGCTTAGTCAAAGTAGGCATGTGGCTGAAATTCCAGTTTAGTGAAAATTTGTGATTTTCACAAAGTCTGAGAATCTGTTTATATTTTCTTCTCCTGTTGATGAGCTTGTGCAGGTCCATGTGTTTTCATTCAGCCTTAGCTTTCAACTGGAAAGTTGAAGATTATGTGTTTGTCTAGCTCCCTGTAAATTGTCATTCCACTTGGAGTCCTGTAGATATTGTTTTGGGTGCTGTCAAAATGCTTCAGAGCATAAACAGCTAGTGAGAATCTGGAATTTTCACTATGTCCCTGAAAACTGATGTTTTTGTCCAAGTTAGCAGCTGTGTAACTTTCTGGGTGAAACTCCTTTGTGTGATCTTTTTGCTTGTGCTTGTAGTACTCTTGGATAACTTCTGCCACATATCTTATTTGGCATATTTGGGGGGCTATAGGTGCTTTGCATGCAGCTCTCAAAAGGCTATGATGTTGTTTGTGGCAGATTGTGTAGTTTTTTATTTTGATGTTTGTGAGTGCATAGTTGATGGTGAGGTGATATTCTTTGCACCACCCCATCCATGTTGGTTTGTTTTATGTCTTGCCAACCTGGAAATACCAGAGTTATGCCATTGGGGTGTGTTGTGATGAATTTGACACGTAGCACTTCATTTCTTGTTTCGTTGTTTCCCGTTGATCCGTAGCTCCGTTTCTGATGTCCTTTATATGCTTTTTCATCGATTTCACGTGACGCATCTGATCATGTCATTCTCACGCATGTCAAGATAGCTTAGGGTGCAGTTCTGTCCAGGAGCATGTATTTACTTCTCATGCTTGTGCTAGTGATAGAAATAGAGATGCATGTTCATATTCTTCTCATGCATCATGTGCTTGTTGCATCTTGAGGTGATGTTGTTCATTGGATGCTATTTTTATGTTGGGTAGCACTGGGATCGGAGAACGAGTACGTGGATTCGGGAGAGTACGTGCAGGACGAACAAGAGCAGTTCCAAGCTGAGGATATCACATGCAAGATGATATGACCTTGATTCCATCTGTAGACTTGTTATGCTAGATTACGATTCCTTTTTCTTATGCTCGCTTCCTACAACTGAAATAATTGCCTCCTGAATTGCCATGAAACCCAAACACTTATCCCTTCCTAGAAAATCTTGAATGGCTAAGTAGGCTTTGCTAAGCTTCTAATGTTAGCGTTGCTAGTTGCAGGTGCAATTGTCTCATGTGATAACATGAGTTTGATATCATTATGTTAAATCTGTTATTTAGTTAATGCACGTATATACTTGGTAAATAACGTAAGGCCTAGCCTTTTGTCGGGTGTTTTGTTCCGTTATTGCCGCCATAGTTACCGGCTACCGGTGTTTGATTCCATAATGATCGCTCCTAACACGTTCGGGGTTGTTATGGGGACCCCCTCGATAAATCGCGTAGTGTTAAGACTTGTCCGACAGGACCCAACCTTGGTGTTAATTTGCTAATCACTTAATAATAATCTGCATAGGGAATGGCCTACCCGAGGAATTTAATCAACAACCCGGGCCAGTGCTCCTCATGAGTGTTGGTCCAAACTAGAGCACCGTGCGAGCCATCCCGGGGCAACTCGGGAGATTTCTCTGGCCACTGTACGCTTTGCTTATCCGGCCTGTCCTGAGACTGAGATACGCGGCTCTTATTAGGGTCGTCGACACGTCGGGAGGTCCTGCTAGTCTTGTCTTACCTTAACGATATATCTTGCATATAGGAATCCCGGTGAAACTTTGGTTCTCCCCAGAGTTGAGGTTTTCCTCTAAGGAATCCGACGAGATCACGAGATTCGTGATAGAGGATTACTTTGCGGCCCGTGTACGTTTGTGATGGACTAGTTGGAGCACCCCTGCAGGGTTTAATCTTTCAGAAAGCCGTGCCCGCGGTTATGTGGCAACATGGAATATTTGTTAACATCCGGTTATACATAACTTAAACATAAACTAATAAAATTGCCAACTATGTGCGTAACCGTGACTGTCCCCTTCGAAGACCTCTCTTTGATCGGGAACACGGTGGGGTTATGATTGACGTAAGTAGGTGTTCAGGATCACTTAGTGATCATTTATTATCGACCGCTAGAATAGACCACCTTCAATACATGTTCTACGTAAGTTATCCACCATATAAAGCTTAGGATCCTGCAACCTAAATACTCTACCTTTCCAACCTAAATAACTTGACTATTTCTGGCACTGAGGTCATAGATTGCTAAGTCCCCGTGGCTCACGGATTCCTTCACAACCCCAACAGGTTCAGGTACCCGCGAGACAGGTGATCCCTACGGCACGCAGCTGGCATGGCAGTACGGTGAGGAGTGCGACCGCCTGTACATGAACTATCCAGAAGACTGATAATAAATGAGGCATGGTCATGATCATGGGCAAGCATGCAGGGTAGCATAGTCATTTCTCATGTTTTGTAGTCCGTAGCGGAACGACGTTGTTTGGATGTGTGATGTAACTACGATATATTTATGAGATGACAGTTGAATCCCTTATTGTCATTGCTCTATTATTATGTGTGTGTTATGTTACCATGTTTGCGAAATGCTTAGATGCGCTTCTTTCCAATTCATGCATCGTTTCCCTTATCGGAAAGGACCGCATCTTAGTCGTTACAAGTTGGTAGTCAGAGCCTTATGACCATAGGAGCCTTTGTGTGATCGTACTTGGCCGAGTCGAGTCTAGTTATATGTTTTGAGTCTTAGTTATATCGGAGAGTAGGATTCTTTTTTCTCCTCTACCATGCTCTGGTGAGGTTCCCGACTTAGGAAATCTTAATTCTACTCCTCTTCTCGCTCAATTTTTTTAGGATCACGCGGGTATTTGTGAAATCTATATGATTTCGATGTGACGGAGTTTTGTCTTGGTGCCTCCTGTCTGCCTTGATTTCTTCCGGGGAGTTGAGCTCTAGGGGATTCTTGCGCACATTGCCATCATTCAGATTTATGAGTATCTAAGAACGAAGGATGTTCGTTATTGCTTCAATATTAGTAGTGGCGAGATAACCCCGATGTCCCTAGTACTGGTGCAGATTGTTCGGGAGTACTGCCATACTTGGTATCGTTGTGATCACGAGGGTCTGTTGTAGATGAAGGTTCGAGATTCTGGTTGTGTGTTGACGGATGTGATACACGTGACGGGTTAGTATAGGAGTTGTGTGATATTACTCCTTGTATCCGTGTACCAGATTGCATGACGAGTTATTTTGGGAATTCATAGGTGGGATATCAAGTAGTAACTTATAGAACATTCTTCCTACAGATGCATGATGAGAGATTGGGATTCGATGTTCAGTGGGTATGTTTGTTCACGGTCGTCTTACAGCGGTTCTCGTTGTGTCTTAAAGAGTCCTTGTAGCTCGCTATGACTCGGGGGTACTTCGTAAGTCGTGTGCACTACCTTGCACATGATGGCTACTGTAAATTCGAGCCCGTGCGATCTTATCCACGAAGATATCGGATGAAATCTTGATCATATGTTTGTTCCGAGCAGTTCTAGCTCATACTTGTTTGCAGTGGTCTTAATCAGAATTTTGTCGACCGTCACTTTGAGGAAGCATTCTTGCTAGTTTGTTCGAGTGCAATTGCTATATTCTTGTTCAGATATTCCTGTCATTTTGATTCATCTTTATCTTCAATTTATTATGCGGGCTAATGTGTTGTCCGTCTTCAGGATGGCTCCACCTACTCGTCAGAACCCAGGGCATGAGGATAGGCCGCCACCACCTCCTCCTCCGGAGAATCCTCCTCCGCCGCCGCCTCCTCCTACAGAGGCTTGGCAAGCGGTGATGGCTGCTACAAATGCAAACACTCTGATGCTGCTACAGTTGTTGCAAGAGAGGGGTAATCAGCAGCAAGGCAATTTCCAGCATGGTGGCAATCAGTTTGCTAATCTGAGTCAGTTCCTGTCGAATCAGCCAAAGTCTTTCACTTCCTGTGACCAGCCGTTTGATGCCGAGGATTTGATCCGTGATATGAACAAGCATTTCGAGTGTAGCAATGTTCGTCCTAAGGATTTCGTCAAATTTGCAACACTCCAGTTGAAGGGGCAAGCATCTATCTGGTGGCAACAGTTGAAGGATTCCAGAGGCGCTAGAGTGATCACTTGAGATGAGTTATGCCGTGACTTTAGATCCCACTACATTCCTTCCACCTTCGTGGAGGAAATGCGTGAGAAGTTCACGCGCTTGAAGCAGGGTGGTAACTCCGTGTACAAGTAAAACATTGAGTTCCACGAGCTTGCCTGATACGCCTTGCAGGATATCCCTGATCAGAAGAGCAAGATTTATCAGTTCAGAGGTGGCTTGAAAGAAGATTTGCAGTTAGCTCTTGCTTTGCACGATCCTGAGGAGTTCGACAAGTTCTACAACTTAGCTCTTAGAGCAGAGGCAACCTTGCTTAGGGTGGAGAATTCTAAGAAGTGCTTCAGAGATTCCAGCTCTTCCTCTACTGAGGTAGTTCAGAAGCAACATAATTTTTGGGTGTCTCCTCCTCCTCCTCGGCACTCACAGCAGCTCAAACATTCTGGTGGCCGTGGTTCTTCCCACCCACCCAACCCTGTCTTTCAGCAGAGATTCCAGCATCAGAAGCAAGGGCCTCCGTAGACTCAGTACTGGCAGCCAGCAGAGGTTACTTGTCACAAGTGTGGGCAGAAGGGTCATTATGCCAACAAGTGCACTTCTCAGCTCCGTCTGCCGCCTCCTCCTCCAGGCAAACCTCCAAGTAATGCTCTTGTCAAGTTCAACCCCAGATCAGCTCGAGTCAACATGGTGAGCGCAGCTGAAGCAGACAACTCCTCTGATGTGATCATGGGTAACCCTTGAGTCAATGATTTTCCTGCTAAAGTCTTGTTCGATTCTGTTGCTTCGCATTGCTTTATGTCAAAGTCATTTTTCATCAAGCATGATTTTCCCTCGACAAGTTTGGATAGACCTTTGGGTGTTGTTTCTCTGGGTGCTCAAATGAGGTCAAATTCTAGAGTTCCTGATGTCAATGTCAAGATAGGAAGTTATTCTTTTCTAGCTTCTCCGTATGTCTTGGGCAATTCCGACATTGACTTGATCCTTGGTATGGACTGGTTGGCCATGAAAAAGGCATCGATTGATTGTGAAGCTAAAGAAGTCAAGCTTACCCACTCTTCGAAGGACGTGGTTATATTCGCGGCGCGCGATGATACAATCCGTCTGTTCTCTTGGAATGAAAAGGGTGAGATTAATCCTATTTCGCAAGTCCAAGTGGTCTGCGAATATGAAGATGTGTTTCCAGAAGAGCTGCCAAGCATGCCTCCACACCGAGAAGTTGAATTTTTCATTGAGCTTGAGCCAGGTACTGAGCCGGTGTGCAAACGGCCGTACAATTTGGGTCCAGAAGAGTTGAAGGAGCTTAAGAGGCAACTCGATGAGCAGGAGCGTTTGGGTCTGATCAGACCAAGCTCGTCTCCGTGGGGCTGTGGAGTTCTGTTTGTCAAGAAGAAGGATGGCACGGACCGGCTGTGTGTCGATTACCGTCCATTGAATAAGAAGACAATCAGGAACAAATATCCACTTCCGAACATAACTGAGTTGTTCGAATAGTTGAAAGGTCCTAAGGTCTTCTCCAAGCTCGATCTCCGAATGGGCTATCATCAAATTCGCATTCGCGAAGAAGATATTCCGAAGACTGCCTTCATGACTAGTTTTGGATCGTATGAGTATACGGTCATGTCTTTTGGTTTGGCAAATGCTCCTCCGACATTCTGTCGATTGATGAACTACATATTCTCTCCGTTCAAGAATGACTTTGTCTTGCTCTATCTCGATGACATTCTGGTCTTTTCTGAAACTCAGGAAGAACATGAAGAACATGAAGAACATCTCAGATTGGTGCTTGATAAGCTGAAGGAGTACAAATTGTATGCCAAATTTTCCAAGTGTGAGTTCTGGCTGAAAGAAGTCGTCTATCTTAGTCACATTATCTCTGCCGAGGGCATCAAAGTTGATCTGTCCAAGGTTCAAGCCATTATTGAATGGGAGCCTGTGCGGAATGTGAAGCAGCTCCGAACCTTTCTCGGGCTTGCAAGCTATTACAGAAGGTTCGTTGAGAACTTCTCCAAGATTGTGAAGCCGCTCTCAAGTCTTCTTCAGAAGGGTGTTAAGTATGCTTGGTCTCCAGAGTGTCAGTTGGCCTTCGACACACTCAAAGAGAAGCTCACCTCCACTCCAGTCTTGGTTCCTCCGGATGATTCCAAGCCTTACCAGGTGTTCTGCGATGCTTCTCTCCAGGGTCTTGGTGCAGTTCTGATGCAAGAGAAGAAAGCGGTTGCTTATACCTCCAGGCAGTTGAAGCCAGCGGAGAAGAACTATCATGTGCATGATCTTGAGCTAGCAGCTGTGGTACACGCTTTGATGACTTGGAGACACCTCTTGTTGGAACGTAAGGTTGAAGTGTTCACCGATCACAAGAGTCTGAAGTACATCTTGACTCAGCCTAACCTGAATCTTCGGCAAACACTTGGGTGTAAATGCTCCAAGATTTTAATTCGAGTGTTGAGTACAAGCCAGTCAAAGCTAATGTCGTGGTAGATGCCTTGAGCAGGAAGGCGTACTGCAACAATCTCATTCTGCAACCTCTCCAGCCTGGCCTTTGTGAGTTTTCAGGAAGCTCAACCATCAGTTAGTACCTCAGGGATTTCTTGAAAACCTTCAAATCTCTCCTACCTTGGAAGATCAGGTCCGAGCAGCACAACTTCTTGATGCAATGATGAAGAAAGAAAAGATTGGCGTGGCAAAGAGTCTTCCCAAGTATAAGTGCTTCAGTGTTGATGTCAGAGACAGGTTGTTCTTTGAGGATCGTCTTGTCGTCCCGAAAGGTGATCTCAGAAAGGTTATCATGGAAGAAGCTCATAACTCTCTGCTCTCTATTCATCCTTGATTTCCAAGATGTGTCAGGACTTGAAATACACCTTCTGGTGGACTCGAATCAATCGTGAGATTGCTCAGTTCGTAAATGAATGTGATGTATGTCGAAGGGTGAAAGCAGAGCATCAACGTCCAGGAGGTCTTTTGCATCCTTTGCCCATTCCCGAGTGGAGATTCGATCATATTGAGATGGATTTCGTCACCGTGTTTCCGAAGTCCAAGAAGGGTAATGATGCCATCTTCGTTGTCATCGACAAGTTGAGTAAAGTGGCTCATTTTCTTCCAGTCAAGGAATCCATTTCGGCAGCTCAGCTTGCAGAGTTGTACACTTCCAGGATTGTGTCTTTGCACGGCGTGCCTATGATGCTATCTTTGGATCGCAGAAGTATCTTCACTTCCAAGTTCTGGGACTCTTTTCAGTCTGCAATGGGAACAAAGATCTGCTTCTACACAACTTTTCATCCTCAGACTAGTGGACAAGTGGAGCGAGTCAATCAAGTTCTTGAGGATATGCTGAGATCTTGTGTTATCTCTTTTGGCATGAAGTGGGAGCATTGTGTGCCTTTTGCGGAGTTCTCGTATAACAACAGTTATCAAGCTAGTTCTGGAAAGGCTCCGTTTGAAATTCTCTATGGCAGGAAGTGTCGTACCCCGCTCAACTAGTCCGAGACCGGCGAGCGTCAGATCCTTGCACTACAGGAATCACCTTCTTTGCCGTCTGCCATCACAGACGGCAAAGAAAAATACCCGGACGGCAAAGACAGTACCACAGACGGCAAAGATTGTCACGGCCGGCAAATTTTCTGCGTCAGCCTACGACGGCATAGGACATTCTTTGCCGTCAGCCCCCCAAAGCGGACGGCAAAGCTCTTTGCCGTCAGCTTTCCTGAGGAGCAGTTGGCAAAGAGCTTGAGACGGCAGCCGAGAGGCGTTGCCTCCGTTAGGGGTTAACGGAGGCTCTTTGCCGTCTGCCTGCTGGTCAATCTTTGCCGTCTGCCCTATTGAATATCTTTGCCGTCCCCCTGCTGGTCAATCTTTGCCATCTGCCGTGTCCTCCCCTCCCCCTCTCTCCACTCCTGCCCCTCCTCTGTGCCCTCTTCTTTGCCATCTGCCCCCCCAGCAGGCAGACGGCAAAGAGCCTATATGGCCAGCTGCTACTGCCCAGGAAGCACATCTGAGTGCCATGTGGCACCTTTGCCGTCTGCTGGCTGATGGCAAAGGCCTTTGCCATCAGCTGGCAGACGGCAAAGGTGCCATATTGTCAATGTTTTGTTTATTTTATGTTATTTCACAGCAATAATATATATAATTCAAAGCACATATATGATATATAGTTCACAACACATATATGATATACATATAAAGTTCACCAATGTCATTTGTTCATCAATGGACATCCATATATCGAAAGAACCAACATATACAAAGTTTCATCCATATATATATACATATAGTTCCACATATATTGTTCATCAACACATTGTTCATCAACACATACAAAGAACCAACACATTGTTCATCAACTCAAATAAAAAAGGAAACTAAAGCACTCCAACGCCAGCTTCCATGCATGTAGTACATCCAATCTGCAAAATGGGAATAAGAAAGTAAGTAGAAGAAGAAGAACAACATATATGACAAATAAGCTAAATTGAAGAAGAAAGAGAAGAAGCAATAAGAGAACAAGGAGAAGAAAAACAAGAAGGAGGAGGAGGAGGAGGAGGGGAAGGGGAAGGAGAAGGAGAAGGAGGAGGAGAAGAAGAAAAAAGAAGAGAAGAAGAAGGAGAAGAAGGAGGAGAAGAAGGAGAGAAGAAGAAGGAGAAGAAGGAGGGCTCCTTCTCCTTCTCCTTCTTCTTCTCCTCCTTCCTTCTCCTTCTTCTCTTCTTCTCCTCCTCCTTCTTCTTCTTCTCCTCCTCCTCCTTCTTCTTCTCCTTCTCCTTCTATTCTTCTTCTCTTCTTCCTCTTCTTCTTCCTTCTCCTTCTTTTTGAGCTAAATATTCCAATTATGTCATTTTAGAGGAAAAGAAGCTAAGTATATAATATTCATGAGCTAACCAAGGTTCTTATGCCATTTTGAGCTTATTACGGTATTTTGGAGCTAAATGGGCTAACTATGTCATTGTTGGGTTAACTAAAGCAAGGATAATATGAAAGAGGAGAAGAAAGAGGAGGAGGAGGAGAAGAAGAAGAAATCAAGAAGAAGAAGGAGGAGGAGGAGAAGGAGGAGGAGGAGAAGGATAGAAGGTCCTTGGCCTTCTCCTCCTCCTCCTCCTCCTCCTCCTCCCTTCTCCTCCTCCTCCTCCTCCTCCTCCTCCTTCTCCTTCTTCTCTTCTTCTTCATCTCTTCTTCTTCTTTCTTTTCATTTTGAGCTTATTATGGTAGAAGAAGAAGAAGAAAGAGGAGGGGAAGAAGAAGAAAGAGGAGGAAGAGGAGAAGAAGAAGAAATCAAGAAGAAGGAGGAGGAGGAGGAGGAGGAGGAGGAGGAGAAGGCCAGGGGCCTTCTCCTCCTCCTCCTCCTCCTCCTCCTCCTTCTCTTCTTCTTCATCTCTTCTTCTTCTTTCTTTTCATTTTGCCTATTTCTTCTCCTCTTCTCCTCTTGTTGGAGCTAAATTACCTAATTATGTCTTTTTTGAGCTAAATATTCCAATTATGTCATTTTAGAGGAAAAGAAGCTAAGTATATAATATTCATGAGCTAACCAAGGTTCTTATGCCATTTTGAGCTTATTACGGTATTTTGGAGCTAAATGGGCTAACTATGTCATTGTTGGGTTAATTAAAGTAAGGATAATATGAAAGAGGAGAAGAAAGAGGAGGAGGAGGAGAAGAAGAAGAAATCAAGAAGAAGGAGGAGGAGGAGGAGGAGGAGGATAAGGAGGAGGAGGAGAAGGATAGAAGGTCCTTGGCCTTCTCCTCCTCCTCCTCCTCCTCCTCCTCCTCCTCCCTTCTCCTCCTCCTCCTCCTCCTCCTCCTCCTTCTCCTTCTTCTCTTCTTCTTCATCTCTTCTTCTTCTTTCTTTTCATTTTGAGCTTATTATGGTAGAAGAAGAAGAAGAAAGAGGAGGAGAAGAAGAAGAAAGAGGAGGAAGAGGAGAAGAAGAAGAAATCAAGAAGGAGGAGGAGGAGGAGGAGGAGGAGGAGAAGGCCAGGGGCCTTCTCCTCCTCCTCCTCCTCCTCCTCCTCCTCTTTCTTCTTCTCTTCTTCTTCATCTCTTCTTCTTCTTTCTTTTCATTTTGCCTATTTCTTCTCCTCTTCTCCTCTTGTTGGAGCTAAATTACCTAATTATGTCTTTTTTGAGCTAAATATTCCAATTATGTCATTTTAGAGGAAAAGAAGCTAAGTATATAATATTCATGAGCTAACCAAGGTTCTTATGCCATTTTGAGCTTATTACGGTATTTTGGAGCTAAATGGGCTAACTATGTCATTGTTGGGTTAATTAAAGCAAGGATAATATGAAAGAGGAGAAGAAAGAGGAGGAGGAGGAGAAGAAGAAGAAATCAAGAAGAAGGAGGAGGAGGAGGAGGAGGAGGCCAAGGACCAGAAGGTCCTTGGCCTCCTCCTCCTCCTTCTCTTCTTCTTCTTCTTTCTTTTCATTTTTCCTATTTCTTCTCCTCTTGTTGGAGCTAAATTACCTAATTATGTCTTCTTGGAGCGAAATTGGCTAATTATCTCATTTTAGAGGAAAACAAGCTAAGTTTGGAGGAGAAACTTACCGTAGTGGTCATCAAGGAGGAGAAACACCACGGTTGCTCGCGCCGGCTTCGTCTGGAGACGGTTGCCCTGGAGAAGGGTCGTGCGATGCCGCTCGGGAGTTATTCTGCAGAAAAGATATTTTGCAATGTCTCAGTTAGCATGATGACACTCAATTATTAATACTAGTTTATAATGGAACTCACCGTGCCAATCGAAGAGAAGACGGGCATCGGCGAAGGGACTTGACCGCTCTTCTCGCACAGACCCTGAAGAGTGGGTCGTATTAGTTAGTATTGAAACAGACATTACACACATGATTTGGCTAATGTGAAAAAAAACATACCACAAAAAGCTCGTACAGGGCCCCGTTGACCCGCCTCATTCCGGGCCCTCTCCTCCTCAAGCAATCGTGCCGTGCTCTGGTCCCTCTCATCAAGAGCATCCTGAAGAGCAGCCTGGCTTGCCAATCTCTCTTTCTCAAGAGCAGCCTGGTTTGCCGCTCTCTCTTTCTGAAGAGCAGCCTGAAAAACCATTCCTTGTTACCACAATAATCATCTATGGTGACACACATAATGAAATGGATGAAAGTGTTCTTAGTCCGTACAACTAACCTCGATGGCAAGTTCGACTGGCCGTGGACGACGCGTTATCTCAGGACAGTTGCTCGACTGGCGCGCCTTGATGTCCGGAAGAGTGAGTGGACAACGTATTATCCCATCTCCAATGGCTATCGAGCCATGGGGCCTCCCGCCACCAGATATCATCACCAGCTCTGGATCCAAAGGTTCCTGGCTAGGGTTAAAGTCATCCCCTTTCATAGCCTTCCCCGCGTCCCTGTATGCCACGAGCTTCTGGTGGGATGATATGTTGGTGAAGTTACTGGGATCATCCAGGTCAGACTCAGAGAATGCCTTCGCCTTCTTGTACGAGGCAGTATGGGCCATGCCATAAAGGTCGTACAAGTGTGGCATCTCGGTCTTATTGTGATGCGCCTAAAAGAGAGGAACAAAATATTAGCATAAGAATGAATTGCATGAATCATGAAGCAAATCACATACCCAGTTTCGTCCAAACTGAAGTAAGTTGGCGCTGCCTTGATGGTGTGGCACACCAACCATTTGGGTACGCCGATCCTTCGCATTATCGTGGACGGCTCGCCAGGTGCCTGTGCACCACTCATCAACCAACGCCTCCCAACAATCCATCTTATCCGCACACCATCTAGGGGGCACCTGTAAGTTATTAGAAAGAATTTTCAACGCTACGCCTATGAATGAAATCAAGAAAACTACGTAGAAGGACTTAAGAATAGGTAATTACCTTCATGTATTGCTCCTTCTTCAGAAACTTTCCGCGGCAATCCTTCTTCTGCTTCTTAATACCACGCGTGGCGTAGTAATCTCGAATAGCCTGCGGCCGAGCCTCGTGGCGCAAGTTCTGTAGTAACCGCCTACACTCGACCTCGAGAACCCTGGCCGCCGCCTCCTCATATCCATCCTCACACCTATAGAAGGTCTGCAATCAAACGTGAAAACATCGATTAGTACAATAATTAGGTATATTGTTAATTTTAGATTTTGTAAAAGGATAATTTACCCAAAAGTTGTTGATCACCATCTCGGCCCTCGTGTGGCACAAGACACCATCTATAATCTCCTCCGGCGGGGCCTGCGCAGCCTGGTAGTGCTCCGAGGTAAATCCTAGTGTAGGAACCTGACCCTCACCAGGCAACGTGACAAACCCCGGGAAAGTTGTCCGGCAAAGCACACCAAGGACGGAGTTCGGCCTGCGGACTCCAAGAGGTTGTACCCATCCCCTGCAGTATGATAAGGTCAGCGCATTAGATATTTGAACAAACTTGAAGGCAAAAGCTAAAAAAGGGTAAATGTACTTACCTATCTCCTTCAGGTTTAATCACTGGCGTCTGCTCGCGGGTAGCCGGGGAAACCGGGAGACGTGTACTACCATGCTTGTACACGGTAGCCGGGGCCCCGTCCACCTGCACATCGCCCTCGCTATCCGTAAGCTCATTCCCGCCATCCCCGCCCCCTGAGCCACCCAGACCCTCGGTCCAATCCGGCAACTCGGTACGATCCGGCCAAGGCTCCCATCCGGACCTCTCCACGTCGGGTGAAGCCTCCGGAACCGTAGTCTCCTCCGGCTGCTCCTGGGCCGAGTGCACCTCGACCCGAGGCTGCTCCTGGACCGGAGTCTCATGGGACGAATGCCCGTGAACACCAGGCTCCTGGACCGGAGTCCCCGTAGCCTCCTCCGCAAACGGGTCGACCATACTAGTCCTATGCTCGGGTGAATGAGCTGGTGGTGGTGGCGAGGATGGCTCAACAGTCCTCCTGGATCTTCCGCGGCCACCACCTCTCCCTGTACCCTTCCCCTTTCTTCCCTACCCGACCAGCACCTCTACCAGCGGGCAATGCCGTCGACGAAGAAGAACCCCCAGCTGGTGTCGAAAGACTGTCTGCCAAGGCTCTACGGAGAGATACGGGTGGAAGGGAAGTACCACCCCTCGTGCGGGGCGCCTGGGAAGAACCCGTCGAGCGCTCTAGACCCGCGCCCACCATCTTTCAACACTTGCCATGATAAAGATTAAAAGAAATTAGTAAAACATAAAAAAATTGAATGACTGACATGAATAATAATATGTACATGAATAATAAATATTAAAATATATATAATTTAAGTTGTGAATCTTACAAACTAATAATCATCATCAATAAATGCATCATCATCATCACTATCACGCATGTCTTCATGAATGACGTCCTCATCGGGTTCAACGGCGTGAAGTTGTGAAAGGCCTTCCTTTAATCGTTGAAGCATTGACAGGTCATCCGCATCAGAAACCTCTACGAGTTCCAGGTCTTCTGGTTCCGGCTCAGGGCTGGAGTTGGATTCATTGTCGCTGTCTACTTCCATGTTCTTGGATGAAGCACGACGGTTCTTGAAACGTTTCTTGGAAAGACGTGCTTCTTTGAAGAATTCTCCATCATATGTGTCTGGGTTAATGTGAGGTTCATAATCCTGTTCATTTGGGAGAGGTGGTCTGACATGTGGCGGCACTTCATAAACAACATACCAACCTTCCAGATTCTTATCCGTTTGGCATGCCCACGGTAGGTAGAAAACTTGGGTCGCCTGTTGAGCCGTAATATAGACATCGGGAACATCTAAATGGGTGTTTGGATTGATTTCGACTAGTCCTATATGTTCATGAGTCCTTCTAGTCTCCTTCGGCTGGAACCAATAACATTTGAAGACTACGACGTTCGGTGGGTTCTCACCATAGAATTGAAGTTCATAAATTGCTTCAACTCTTCCATAATACTCGATAAAACCTTCGCCGATAGCAGAGACACCACAATTTGTAGATTTCTGGTCGGGCATAGATAGATCTTTGCCAAAGGTACGAAAGAGATACCCGTTGATGTTGTATTTCTCAAATGAACGGACCTTATAGTCAAAACCATTAGCGACTTGTCTCAATTCGGCGTCCATAGACTCTGAATTAGCCTACAAGTTTAATACGAAACGGTTGTTGCATTAGCTGCAAGTTAGACCAAGAATGAAATGGTCCATTATTGATAATTACCATTTGTTTGAACCAAGAGATGAAACCGGGATAGCCGCCTCCTGTCTTTGACAGAAGCTCATACTCTTCGACGGAATCATTTTCGATCACCGCTCCATCCGAGAATTTGACGACGTAACGACTGTTTGAAATATCCGGGAATAAGAGCAGTTTAAATGAATTAGAAGTTACGGGAAAATGTGTCGAGAACTCACTCGATGTACGGCGGCACTTCTGTTAGGTTGTTGAAGATATACAAAGAAATGTTCCGCCATTCTTCGATATCCAACGTTATTGGTTTCGAAGCACCGGCTGGTGCGAGCTTCCCTTTGAATAGGCTGAGGTTGGACCCACCTTTTTTAGGGTCTCCATCATTGTGCCGAGGCTTCGGATTATGCAAATGATGATTTTTGGCTTCGTAGTGTGCTGTCACAAAGTTTGCCACCTCCTCAGTAATGAATGCCTCAGCCATCGATGCTTCAATTCTACGCTTATTTTTACATTTAGCTCGAAGGGTCTTCTGCATCCTCTCAGTTGCATAGCACCAACGATCTTGCACCGGCCCACCCAATCTTGCCTCGGTCGGTAGATGTAAAATCAAATGCTGCATTGGATTAAAGAAGCCCGGTGGAAAGATCTTCTCTAACTTGCACAACAACTCTGGTGCAAACTCCTCCATGTCTTCTACCACGCCAGGTGACAATTCTTTTGCACAAAGAACACGGAAGAAATAGCTCAGCTCCGCCAATACTAGCCATTCATCCTCAGGAATAAAGCCACGTAACATCACCGGCATTACCCGCTCTAGCCATATGTGCCAATCATGACTCTTGAGTCCAAAGATTTTTATTTTTTCAAGACTCGCTCCCCTCTTTAGATTCGTTGCATACCCATGAGGTAACATCAAGTGCATTTTGACCCACAAGATAATTTCCCTCATAACTGGCCTTCCAAGATTGAACCAGGCCTTTGGCTTCGACCACTTCTGCTTTCCTTTGCCTTCTCGCATGTTTTGTAACAGTCTATGACATAGTGTCTCTTGATCGACTCTAGCCTTAATATTATCCTTTGTCTTCCCATCTATGTCGAACAATGTACCAAAAATAGCCTCTCCGATATTCTTTTCAGTGTGCATCATGTCGATATTGTGTGGAAGAAGGAGGTCTTTGAAGTACGGCAGATCCCAGAAGCATGGCTTGTGAGTCCAGGCGTGTTTTGAATTATACCCCTTGAAATACCCTGGACGCTCTGGATCAGTCTCGAGGGCGTTTAACTGATCCAGGATCTGTTGGCCTGTGAACGCATGTGGTGCCAAGTTTTTGACAACTTTACCTTTGGTAAAGTTCTTCTTGTCTTTTCTGAACTGATGGTCAGGATCCAGGAACTGTCTATGCAAGTCAAAGCAAGAATACTTCCGACCCTCCTTCAACCAATGAAACTGAAGAGCTGCCTTGCATTGGGGGCACGGGAACCTTCCATGCACACACCATCCAGAGAATAGCGCATACGCTGGCAAGTCATGCATAGAGTACATGTACCACACATGCATTTTGAAGTTTTCTTTTCTAGGGGCATCGTATGTCTTGACCCCATTTTCCCAAGCTTCTTCCAATTCATCCTTAAGCGGTTGCAGGTACACATTCATATTCTTCCCCGGATAATTGGGCCCTGGAATTATCAACGTCAGAAATATGTTCTTTCTTTGCATAATCTGCCCGGGGGGAGATTCAGTGGAATGACAAATACAGGCCAACAACTGTATTGGGTTGCCGTCATGCCGAAGGGATTAAAACCATCCGTGGCGGCGCAGACTCGAGGATTCCTGGGATCTGCCGCTTTATCCTGATGCAATCCATCGAAATGTTTCCACGCTTCCCCATCCGATGTGTGTACCATCATCTTATTCCCATCCGCATCTAGTTCGGTTCTTTTGCCCAATTTGTGCCATGTCATCTGTCTGGCTGTCTCTTCGACCATGAAAATACGTTGAAGTCTTGGTACGATTGGCATATACCGAAGAACACTAACTGCGATTTTGGTCTGCCTCTTCTCACCCATACCGTTGTCTACCACAAGATACCTGCAAGACTCGCAATTGGGACAATAGTCCAAGTGTGCATACTCCTTCCTAAATAAGACACATCCTTTCTCACATGCATCTATCTTCTCATAGGGCATCTTAAGTACACGAAGTATTTTGTCCGACTGGTACAGGTTTGCAGGCATGACATGGCCTTTGGGTAGGAAACGTCCAAATAGTGTCATCACCGCGTCGTAGCATTCTCTTCCCAAGTTGAACTGAGCCTTCAGAGCCATTACTTGTGCAATTGCATCCAGCTGACAGAGCTCGGTGTGCTCATGGAGAGGACGTTTTGAAGACTCCAACATTTCATAAAAGGCCTTTGCAGATTCCTCCATCTCATCTTCTGAATCCCGAGCATCATCAAAGTCTTGCACCATGTCTTCGATCCCAGTACCATGCTCGTCCATGCGACGACGGACCACCTCAGCTCTTGTGCGTTGTATAGACTCACCATGAAATGTCCACACCGTATAATTAGGCTTAAAACCCCTCCTCTGCAGGTGTTTAATCATTACAGCCTCTGTCGTCTTTTTATAGTTGTCGCATGCAGGACAGGGGCAATAGTTTCTTTCCTCGCCATTTGCGAATGCGGCTTTCACAAATTCCTTTGTTTTTAAAAACCATTCTTTCGTCATCTCTTTCTGACTAGGGTGACCGGTATACATCCATGCACGATCACTCATCTTGCGTAACTACTAAAGACAGAAGAAATATATTTATATATAATTCATCATCTATATTCATCGGTTAATCAGGTTCGCCATTTTTATTACGTCCAGGCAACCTACACGCTAACAGGTAAAGATAGGTCCTAATCCCACCCGAGTATGTGTAGACTAGGTTCGTTTTCCCATGCTCTGCTCCGGATCCAACGCAAAATTTCGGCAGCACCTCCCCGTTGTTCTCCTGATACACGTCTCCGCAATAAACAGAGAGGATGTGCATCCGGAGAACAACAGGGAGGCACTGACGAAATTCCGCATCGGATCCAGAGCACAGCATACGGGAAAACGAACCCAGTCTACACATACTCGGGCTGTCCATGGATAATGTTGGACAATTCGAAAGGATGGCGGTTATAAATATGCAAAGACATGCATATTTATAGATGTCGCCCTTTCGAATGGGAGACGCATACTGGTCACGCATACTCATGATTGAAGAAACCTATAGCTAGCAAGTTTCATCGGCACGAAGACCGGGACAGAGCAAATTAAGGGGGTAGGAGGAGAAGTCATTTGTGCTCACCAACAAACGCAAGGGTGGAGCTCGTCCAACGCACGTGGAGGTCGTCGAACAATTGCACATTGAAATTCACCCGATCAACACAAATATGATGTTTTTATAATTAACATAACTATATTACCTAACTCATAACTATGTGGGTCAGTGTCATCGGGGGTCGAAGGTCACTGGCATCGGGGATTGGGGTCTTTTTGGTCAACAAGAGGCCGAAGAGGTGTCGGGGCTCGGGGGTTGGGGGTCAGTGGCGTCGGGGGTCGGGGTAGGGGGTCGGGGGTCGAGGGTGAGTGTTGTCGGGGTTCGGGGGTCGGGGGTCGAGGGTCAGTGGCGTCGGGCGTCGGGGGTCGGGGGTCAGTGGCGTCGGGGGTCGGGGTAGGGGGTCGGGGGTCGAGGGTGAGTGTTGTCGGGGGTCGGGGGTCGGGGGTCGAGGTTACCTATAAAACTTTCTAGGTTACCTATAAAACTTTCTAGGTTACCTATAAAACTTTCCAGGTTACCTATACTACTTTATAAAACTTTCCAGGTTGCATAAAAAAATATTTCATGCCGGGGTGTCGTCGAGATGTCGTGTCGGGGCGTCGTGTCGGGGTTTCGGGGCATCGTGTCGGGTGTCAGGGGTGTCGTCGAGATGTCGTGTCGGGGCGTCGTGTCGGGGTTTCGGGGCATCGTGACGGGTGTCAGGGGTGTCGTCGAGATGTCGTGTCGGTGCGACAACTACTATTGCGAGCTGTTGTAATATCCTCGGTGTTGAAGTGGAATATCACCGGTGCCTGAAGGGGGTGGTCCCAATAGTAATGTTTCTGCACCGACCTGCATGGGGGTGGTTGCAGCAGCATCATTGTTGCAGCACGTGAGCTCGATGGCATCGTAGCCATGGCAGGTGCGTGACAAGCTCACCGACGTTCCCCAACGTTGTGGCTAGTGCAAGCATAGGCGGCGACCGGAGGGCTCTACGCAGGCAACTACAAACCTAACAACTAACCTAACACATAGTAGGTAATTAACAACTAACCTAAAAACTAACCTATCTCGAGGGGTAATACCACTAACAACTAACCTAATTACCACTAACAACTAACAAGTAACCTAACTAACCTAATTACCAGTACGTAACCACTAACAACTAACCTAACTAACCTAACTAACAATAGGTAATTAACAACTAACCTAACTAACCTAATTAATGAATTAAACGAAAAAAGGAAAAAAGGACTCACCGAGCTCCGGCGGTGGAGGAGAGGGCGGTGGTCGCGGAGGGGCGGTGGTGGAGAAGGGGCGAGCTCCGGCGGCGGTGGTGGAGGAGGAGGTCCCGGGGAGGAGGAGGGGGCGTGGTGGAGGAGGGGGCGCAGGGAGGAGGAGGGTGCTGTGGTGGCGCCGGGAGGAGGAGGGCGCGGCAGCGCAGGGAGGAGGAGGGCGTGGCGGCGGCGCAGGATGCGGTGGCGGCGTGGCGGCGCGGCGGCAGTGCTGGTTTCGGGAGGGGGCGGGGGCAGGGAGGAGGAGGGTGCGATGGTGGCGCCGGGAGGAGGAGGGCGTGGCAGCGCAGGGAGGAGGAGGGCGTGGCGGCGGCGCAGGGTGCGGTGGTGGCGTGGCGGCGCGGCGGCGGTGCTGGTTTCGGGAGGGGGCGGGGGCAGGGAGGAGGAGGGTGCGGTGGTAGCGCCGGGAGGAGGAGGGCGCGGCAGCGCAGGGAGGAGGAGTGCGTGGCGGCGGCGCAGGGTGCGGTGGTGGCGTGGCGGCGCGGCGGCGGTGCTGGTTTCGGGAGGGGGCGGGGGGTGAGAGAGAGAGGGGTGTGGGGCGCGACCATTAGGGGAGATGAGAGGCACCCTCTTTGCCGTCTGCCGCCGACGGCACAGATGAGAAAAGCGGACGGCAAAGAGGGAGGTCGTTAGGGGGGGAGAGAGGGGGTGCAGGGTGGGCCACCCGAACTCTTTGCCGTCTGCCTGAATGAGATTTGCCGTCAGCCAGCTGACGGCAAAGAGCTGGCTGATGGCAAATAGTACCTTTGCCATCAGCCTTCTCTTTGCCGTCTGGTTTCTGGTAGCTGATGGCAAAGAGTGTCTTTGCCATCAGCCAGCAGACGGCAAAGAAGCAGCAGACGGTAAAATCTCTGATTCCAGTAGTGTGGGGAATGACATGATCGAATAAGCTGAGGAGATGTGTCAGGTCATTCGCGACAACCTCAGAGCAGCTCAGTCCCGTCAGAAGAGCTATTATGATAGAAAGCATCATGACATGTCTTATGAGCTTGATGACTTCGTCTATCTCAAGGTGTCGCCTATGAAGGGTATGCAACACTTTGGCATCAAAGGCAAGCTTGCGCCTCGTTTCGTGGGCCCGTTCATAGTTGTTGGCAAGAGGGCGACCTTGTGTACTAGCTTGAGCTCCCGTCAAACTTTGCAAATGTGCATGATGTGTTCCATGTTTCTCAGCTCCGGAGGTGCTTCAAGACCCCCGAGCGCACTGTTCGTCTTCAAGACATCGACCTTCAGCCTGACCTATCATATCATGAGCATCTAGTTGCGGTTCTCGAGGCGACTGAGCGCAAGAACCGCAACAAGACTGTCAAATTTCTCAAAGTGCAGTGGTCACACCATTCCGATAAAGAGGCTACTTGGGAACGCGAGAATCACCTCCGTTCTGAATTTCCAGAGTTCTTTCAGGCGTAGATCTCGGGGCAAGATCTTTTTGTAGTGTGGGAGAGTTTGTAATGCCCCAAGTGTGTAGCTTTCCATATTTGGAACCTTTCCATGTGGGTCCACCTTGTCATTGATATGAGAGGTTCTATGCATATGATTTCATGTGGAGCTCCCCTTGTTTATTTCTCATTTGCATGCATGCATCCATGCCATTCCATTTCATGCCATGGTGTTATTTGCTTGGTGATCTTTGTGGTGTTGTGTTGACATGATTTGTGATGTGGTAGGTGTTGTTAGTGGAGTGGTGCTAATGCTAGTAGGTGACCTTGTGATTTGCATAGGTTTCGAAACCATCTTCCCCCCTCTCTACTTCATCTCAAGGTCAAGTTTTACTTGATCCTTTTCTATTTTAAATATATCCCTGATTTAGCTTTTGTTTGTGGTGAATTTGTGATGTGGATATGCTGCTTTGAAAAGGTGTTTTAAAGGGTGCAATAATTACAAAACAGATCCAAACAATACTGTTCTGTAAATATTAACTTGCTCCAAAAATCTTGTTTCTATTTTTATTAAATAGGGCATAAATTGCTATGTCCAGGAGTGTGCTTGTTTTAGTTTTAGTATCTATAGTTTAGGCTATGCTTTATTTGTTTTCCTGGTGTTGCTAGTAAATATAATAGTCCGAGGAATATATTTTTTGTATCCATTTTGCGCCACTGGTGGGCTTTCTCCCTCCAGCGTGGCCCAGTCCCTATCTCCTCGCGCGGTGGCCCAGGCACGCGTCCCTCCTTCCACCTTCACACGCCGTTCCCCCCCTCTGCTCGCTTTTGGTCATGCAACAGAGAGAGCGCGCGTGCCGCCGTGAGGGCTCGGATGTCGAGGTCCCCATATAACGTGGGCGTCCGTGCCTCCCCTCTTACCAGGGTTCCTCCTCTCCCATCCGCCGCCGCCACTCCTTCCTCCATCCCCATCCATCTCTCTTTCCCCCTCAGGTAGGCTATATAGCTAGGTTGCAGAGAGAGAGAGAGAAGGGCCTCGCCGACATCTACCCTGCTCCGGTCGTCGTCCGGCGCCGCCACCATGTCCAGGGGCACGAGAGAGATGCCCGCGCCCCATTCCCGTCCTCGTTGAGGCCGGGGAGCGTCCTCACCGACGGCTAGAACCTCGTCAATGGCTCGGACACAGAGTTCTTCGTCCTTCTTCTTCAGAGCGGCACAGCGACATCTTCTTCCTCTTCAGATCGGCTACTTCCCCTCCAGCCTGCCTCCTCCTCCGATCAGCGCTCCTTCTTCCTTCCCTAGGTGAGCGGCCTCTCCTCCCTCCTTCCCCTCGAGTAGATCGGCCTAGGGTTCATGGTGTGCTCTGTTCCGAGAGGAGTTCTTTCGTGCTTGGTGTGTTCTATGTTGTGTGTGCTCAGTAGCCGTGAGTGCAGAGCAGCAGCTTCCTTCCCCTCATAGTAGCAGCGCGAAGCCGTGGTGGTTCCCCCGCGTGGTGCAGCAGCAGTAGCTATTGCAGCTTCGGCGAGCTCTCTGTATTCGGCTTGTCTGTGATTTGCGGAGCAGGGCAACCCTGTGCTAATGATAGAACACCTAGAAGTACCCCTCTGTTCTGTCAGACTCTCGAAGCGTAGTGTAGTGGTCAGTAGTGTGGGCTTGTTGTGGCCAGGTCATGGGTTCAATTCCCCCTCGACCCCCTTTTTTGCTTTATTTCAGAACAATGCAGTTTTAGTAGAAGCAGAGCTGTTTTACCTGATTGGTTGTCATTCTCTGTCGAGCTGGTGCAGGCTAGGAGAGTGGTAGTGTGGCATAGTTGGATCCAGGAGGTGCAGGGTTCGATTCCTGCCCCCTCCTTTCTTTTTTTCCCTTTTGCATTTTTGAGCTATAGGCCTTTTGACTTGTGTAGACGATGCTGTGGTGTGCTAGTGAATACAAGAGGGTATTATTTTTATTTCCCTCCTCTCAAAACCAGCATGTAGTGCATAGAGAATTTGCTAGTTTGTGTTTATATATTATGTGGGTGTGTAGGTTTACTTGGTAGTAGATCATGTGTGGGTTGTTTGCATACTTGCAAGCATAGTATTATTGTGTGTCTTGCACTAGGATAGCATGTGTAGATGCATCTTATGAGATTTAGTGTAGGGTGTGGTTTGTGCTTGTGGGTTTAGCTCATGCCCTAGTGGTGCAAGTAGAGTGTGGTGTGTGTGTGGATGGGTTTCCCCCCTCCCCACATACCTTGTGGTGTGTGTGCATGTGTGTGTGTAACACACACATGCCCAAGTTATGTTGTCCTTGTCAAGCTCATGAGCTTGTTTATTTAGTAGGGGTGTGGAATATATGATGTCAACTAGTTGTATGTCCTCAACATCAAGTGTAGGTGTTTTATTATGTTGTGCTTGTACCTGTGATGGTGTGGTGGTGTGCCAAGGCACATGGGCATGAGGTCTACCCCTCATGTGCCCCATTGATGTGGTGGACATATGCATATGCTAGTGTAGGTGTGTTCTAGTGAATAGCACATGTGATGATGCACTATTCACTACATATGGTTCTATGTAGTTTTTCTTTTCTAGTTTGTGCTCATTTTTTCCATGCAAGTGCATAGGTTTTATATATCTTTTTGGGGTAGAATCATACCAAGAATCCATTGGTGAACTCAGTTTTGCCATTGGAACACTTTCTGGAGATGACTTGTTTCAAATTTGTTCTATGTTTGGATCTTGGTTCCATGAGATGTGGTGTGCACAAGAGGTTGATTCCTTGTTGTGGCATTAGAGGGTAACCCCCTCTATGGCATATTGGTTTTGTTTCATGCTTAGGAACCCATATGTGCAAGTGGTGCTTAGTCAAAGTAGGCATGTGACTGAAATTCCAGTTTAGTGAAAAATCTGTGATTTTCACCAAGTCTGAGAATATGTTTATATTTTCTTCTCCTGTTGATGAGCTTGTGCAGGTCCATGTGTTTTCATTCAGCCTTAGCTTTCAACTGGAAAGTTTAAGATTATGTGTTTGTCTAGCTCCCTCTAAATTTTCATTCCATTTGGAGTCCTGTAGATATTGTTTTGGGTGCTGTCAAAAAGTTTCAGAGCATAAACAGCTAGTGAGAATCTGGAATTTTCACTAAATCCGTGAAAACTGATTTTTTTGTCCAAGTTAGCAGCTGTGTAACTTTCTGGGTGAAACTCCTTTGTGTGATATTTTTGCTTGTGCTTGTAGTACTCTTGGATAGCTTCTGCCACATATCTTATTTGGCATATTTGGGGGGCTGTAGGTGCTTTGCATGCAGCTCTCAAAAGGCTATGATGTTGTTTGTGGCAGATTGTGTAGTTTTTGGTATTTTGATGTTTGTGAGTGCATAGTTGATGGTGAGGTGATATTATTTACACCACCCCATCCATGTTGGTTTGTTTTATGTCTTGGCAACATAGAAATGCCAGAGTAATGCCATTGGGGTGTGTTGTGATGAATTTGACACGTAGCACTTCATTTCTTGTTTCATTGTTTCCCGTTGATACGTAGCTCCGTTTGTGATCTTCTTTATATGCTTTTGCGTCGATTTCACGTGACGCATCTGATCATGTCATTCTCATGATGGTCAAGATAGCTTAGGGTGCAGTTCTGTCCAGGAGCATGTATTTACTTCTCATGCTTGTGCTAGTGATAGAAATAGAGATGCATGTTCATATTCTTCTCATGCATCATGTGCTTGTTGCATCTTGAGGCGTGTTGTTCATTGGATGCTATATTTATGTAGGGTAGCACCGGGATCGGAGAACGAGTACGTGGATTCGGGAGAGTACGTGCAGGACGAACAAGAGCAGTTCCAAGCTGAGGATATCACATGCAAGATGATATGACCTTGATTCCATCTCTAGACTTGTTATGCTAGATTACGATTCCTTTGTCTTATGCTCGCTGCCTACCACTAAAATAATTGCCTCCTGAATTTCCATGAAACCCAAACACTTATCCCTTCCTAGCAAATCTTGAATGGCTAAGTAGGCTTTGCTAAGCTTCTAATGTTAGCATTGCTAGTTGCAGGTGAAATTGTCTCATGTGATAACATAAGTTTGATATCATTATGTTAAATATGTTATTCAATTAATGCACGTATATACTTGGTAAATTATTAAAGAGCTAGCCTTTTGTCGGGTGTTTTGTTCCGTTATTTCCCCCATAGTTATCGGCTACCGGTGTTTGATTCCATAATGATCGCTCCTAACACGTTCAGGGTTGTTATGGGGACCCCCTCGATAAATCGCGTAGTGTTAAGATTTGTTCGGCAGGACCGAACCTTGGTGTTAATTTGCTAATCACTTAATAATAATCTGCATAGGGAATGGCCTACCCGAGGAATTTAATCAACAACCCAGGCCAGTGCTCCTCATGAGTGTTTGTCCAAACTAGAGCACCATGCGGGGACATCCCGGGGCAACTCGAGAGATTTCTCTGGCCACTGTATGCTTTGCTTATCCGGCGTGTCCTGAGACTGAGATACGCGGCTCTTATCAGGGTCGTCGACACGTCGGGAGGTCCTGCTAGTCTTGTCTTACCTTAGCGATATATCTTGCGTATATGAATCCCGGTGAAACTTTGGTTCTCCCCAGAGTTGAGGTTTTCCTCTAAGGAATCCGACGAGATCACGAGATTCGTGATAGAGGATTACTTTGCGGCCCGTGTACGTTTGTGATGGACTAGTTGGAGCACCCCTGCAGGGTTTAATCTTTCGGAAAGCCGTGCCCGCGGTTATGTGGCAACTTGGAATATTTGTTAACATCCGGTTATATATAACTTAAACATAAACTAATAAAATTGCCAACTGTGTACGTAACCGTGACTGTCCCCTTCGAAGACCTCTCTTCGATCGGGAACACGGTGGGGTTATGATTGACGTAAGTAGGTGTTCAAGATCACTTAGTGATCATTTATTATTGACCGCTAGAATAGACCAGCTTCAATACATGTTCTACGTAAGTTAGGCACCATATAAAGCTTAGTATGCTGCAACCTAAATACTCTACCTTTCCAACCTAAATAACTTGACTAGTTCTAGCACCGAGGTCATAGATTGCTGAGTCCCTGTGGTTCACGGATTCCTTCACAACCCCAACAGGTTCAGGTACCCCCGAGACAGGTGATCCCGATGGCACACAGCTGGCGTGGCAGTATGATGAGGAGAGCGACCGCTTGTACATGAACTATCCAGAAGACTGAGGCGTGGTCGTGATCATGGGCAAGCATGCAGGGTAGCATAGTCATTTCTCATGTTTTGTAGTCCGTAGAGGAACTACCTTGTTTGGATGGGCGATGTAACTATGATATATTTATGAGATGACAGTTGAATCCCTTATTGTCATTCCTCTATTATTATGTCTGTGCTATGTTACCATGTTTGCGAAACGCTTAGATGCGCTTCTTTCCAATTCGTGCCTCGTTTCACAAATCGGAAAGGACCGCATCTTAGTCGTTACACGCACCAACTCAACTAGAGCAATCGCTAAGATATCAATGTCTACCCTCTCTTTCTTTGACACGGTCAGGGAAGGAGCTGATCGCACTCGCTCAGCCGAATACGGCGGGAGGCCTGACTAGCCGTCGTCGACTGGGACATCCTGGCAGAAAAACTAGGAGTCTTGTGAGCCCTTGACCGAGTGAGGGAATGACATCTATGGGAAGCTACTCTTCCCTTAAGCGGAATACCTAAGCCCCCGCAAACTGAACTATGTTCGTCTTCTCCCCCATCCGAGAGGATTTCTTCACTATCATCACTCGGCAAGTAAAAAGATGCTTTAACAACCCCAAGTGGGGATGACAGTCGAGGAAGTTTCCACACAAGGAAACAAAAGTGGCCAAATACGAGATGGCGTTGGAGGAAGATGATGGAGCTGAGCTCCATAGAAATCAAGGAAAGCACTGAAGAAGGGGTGTGGGGGCATGGAGAAACCTCGCTCGACGTGGGTGACGAGGAGCACGAGCTCGTCTCCTCATGGTGATGGCTTGTGCTCATCCTCCTCCGGCAATCGCCAGCTCCCGATAGCCACGAATCTGTCGCTCTCTAGCTCGTGCAAACGATTCTTGGTGACACGAGACGATAGCTAGTCTCACTGGATCCACCCCGTCAGCGGCGCCCTAACGCTCGAGGAAGACTCGCACGAGCTTTGCTTCACTCGGTCGACCTTCATAGTCGCGCGCCTCATCATTTTGCTCGACAAGGTGGTTGAGGCGAGCGTTTCTAAGGGCGGGGTGGCGGAACACTCCAGCTGGGTGGTGGAGATGGCGAGGGAGAAGAAAACAAGATGTGAGAATACCCCTCCCACTCTTCAAATATTCCATTTTTATCTCGGGCAGAAGATCTTTAGCCGCCAATCAATGGCCAAGAGGAGATCTACAAGATCCCGCGAATAGTTCATGTGCTGCACATGTTGTAATTCCAGGTGCGGAAATCGAGCCGTGACGACGGCAGTCCCTGGCAACGAGACTAGAAGAATGTTGTTGACGAGTCCCTGACTTGATGCCTTCGCGACAACAGAGCCAGAACTGCTCCCAGTTGCTCAACAATTAGCAATTGTCTTGCAATGGCCCACCAGCGTGTGGGTTCATGACAGTTTTCGAGGGTAGAGTATTCGACCCAAATTTGTTGGTTCGCCAGGCAGGAGGCGAGAGGATACTCTCGAGTATTAGCAGCTGAATGTGTCAGATTCAACCACACCTGAAAGATTAGTATCTGCAAGCAAAGTACCAGTAGCAAAGTAGGATGATAACAACGGTATCAGAAACGATCTGTTGACGCCAGACTATTCCTAACTGTCGTATCAATGGCGCCAGAAGTTGCCCGTTGATGGAAATTGTCTTTTCCCGTCAACGCCGAGCGAACCAGAATTGTAGCAGGTAGCAGCAGTGTAACGAGTAACAACAGTGGCAAGGAACAGCAGTAGTCACAGCGTTAGCAAGTAGCAACAGTAACAAGTAGCAGTAGTAGCAAGCGACAGTAGTAACATCAGTAACAGCAGCAGAGTAAAACAAATAACAGTAGCGGAGTAAAACAAGTGACAGCAGCAGTGGGACAAACTCGTAGGCAATGGGTCTGTGATTCGTTTGGATGATATTCATCATGCAATAGTTATAACACGGAGAGATATGTGGCTAGCTCCCGTTCGTCAATGTGATGTAGGCATGCATTCCGTGTGTCGTCATACGTGCTTAGGGAAAAGAACCTGCATGACATCTATTGTCCATCCCTCTCGTGGCGGCGGGGTCCAAAAGGACACTACAGGATATTAAGGTTCTCCTTTTAATAAAGAACCGGAAGAACGCATTAGCACTTGGTGAACACATGAACTCCTCAAACTATGGTCATCACCGGGAGTGGTTCCGGTTATTATCACTCTAGGGTTGCAGGGTCATAACACATACTAGGTAACTACAACTTGAAAGACCGGATCTAAAACACACATATATTGGTGACAACATAATAATTTCAGCTCTGAAATCATGGCACTCGGGCCCTAGTGGAAAGCATTAAGCATGGCAAAGTAGTAGCAACATCAATCTCAGAACATAGTGGATACTAGGGATCAATCCCCGTCAAAACTAACTCGATTACATGATAGATCTCATCCTACTCATCACCGCCCAGCGAGCCTACGAATAGATTACTCACGAACGATGAAGAGATTCATGGAATTGGAGAGGGAAGAAGGTTGATGATGACAATGGAGACGATTTCCCCTCTCCGGAGCCCAAAATGGACTCCAGATCTGTCCTTCAGATGAAGAACAGGATGTGGCGGCGCCTCCGTATCGCAAACGCGACGAAATCTTCTCTTGTGATTTTTTTCTGGGCACAAGTGAATTTATAGAGCTGAGATTGGGGGCGGCAGGGCCACGTGGGTCCCACAAGCTTGGTTGCCAGGGCCTGGCCGCGGCAACATGGCTTGTGGCCCACTGGCCCATCCCCTCTGGTGGATCTTTGCGCAGGTATTTTTCATATTTTTCAGAAAAATTCTCCGTAAATTTTCAGGACGTTCTGACAACTTCCATTTCTGCACAAAAACAACACCATGGCAATTCTGCTAAAAACAGCGTCAGTCCGGGTTAGTTCCATTCAAATCATGCAAATTAGAGTCCAAAACAAGGGCAAAAGAGTTTGGAAAAGTAGATACGATGGAGACGTATCAACTCCCCCAAGCTTAAAACCTTGCTTGTCCTCAAGCAACTCAGTTGACAAACTGAAAGAAAAAAAGAAAAACTGTGACAAACTCTGTTTGATCTTGTTGTTGCAACTATGTCTAACTCGTAACCAGAATTTCAGCAAGATCACAGGTTAACCACATAAGCAAGTGACACAAAGGTCTCACGGTAAACTAATATCAATGGCATAATCAGCTAGCGAGCAAATAATAATGAGTTTCAGATACCAACAATTCAATCAAAACAAGCATGAAGAAATATGAATAGGTGGTATCTCGCTAGCTCTTTCTGAGACTACAAAACGTAAATGCAGAGCACTTTCAAAGATCAAGGGCTGACTAAACATTGTAATTCATAGCAACGAAGATCCAGTCATAGTCATACTCAATATTAATCAAAAGCAAAGCATAAAAATGACAGAGGTGCTCTCTAATTGGTGCTTATATAAGAAGAGGATGACTCAACAGGAAAATAAATAGACAGGCCCTTCGCAGAGGGAAGCATTGATTTGCAGAGGTGCCAGAGCTCAAGCTTTGAAAACAGAGATAATAATCTTGGGTGGCATGCTTTCATTGTCAACGCAATGACCAAGAGTTATCAATATCTTCCACGCTACTCATGCTGTAGGCGGTTCCCAAACAGAAAAGTAAAGTTTTAACTCCCCCACAACCAATCAATCACACTCCACGGCTAGCCGAATCCTCGGGTACCGTCCATACTAACATCAATCCGGGGGGAGTCTTGTTTTACAGTTATGTTTTCGATTTAAGCGTGGAACTGGGCATTCCAATTACCGGCCCCTTTCTCATGAATGACAGTGAATAAACACGTGTCGAGGATAACACGCCTAACATGGAAGATACCAATAGGCCCCTGTCACGACATGAGCGGTTCGGGCATGCAAAACATATTATTTCTTGAAGGTTTAGAGAATGGCACATGCAAATTTACTTGGAACGACAGGTAAATACCGCAAATAGGTAGGTATGGTGGACTCTCATGGAAAAACTTTTGGGTTTATGGAAGTGGATGCACAAGCAGTATTCCGCTTAGTACAAGTGAAGGCTAGCAAAAGACTGGGAAGTCACCAACTAGAGAGTGACAATAGTCATCAAGATGCAATGAGTTTGACTAACATGGAATGCAAGCATGAGCATGATATAAATCACCATGAACACGAACATCATAGAGGCTATGTTGATTTTGTTTCAACTACATGCATGAACATGCGCCAAATCAAGCCACTTGAATCATTCAAAGCACAACACCATCCTATCATACTACATCATAGTCATCTCAAAATCTATGTTGGCATTCAAGACAAACCATTATAAGCTCCTAGCTAATTAAGCATGGCATCAGAAACTATGATCTCTAAGTTGTCATTGCAAACATGGTTCTCTCACAACAAAGCTGAATCTGGGACGACAAGCTAGTCATATTTACAAAAACAAAATAGATAGAGTTCATACCAGCTTTTCCAGTCTCAGTCACTTCATCATATATCATCATTATTGCCTTTCACTTGGACGATTGAACGATGTGAACAATAATAAGAGTGCTCGTGCATTGGACTAAGCTGAATCTGCAGTCAAACGCAAAAGGAGAAGAAAAAGTAATATGGCTCTTTGAAAGCTAAACAGGTATGCATGCAAGAGCCACCAAGCATTGTAACCAATATCTCCTACCTTGACCCAAACAAAAAGAAAACTATTTACACGGGAAAGCTCCCAACAAGCAAAATAAGAAAGGAAAATCTTTTTGGGTTTTCTCAAAAGGACACAAAACAAGAAAACAAGAAAACGAGAATAAACTAGCAGGGATAATATAGTGGCAAAGTGTAAACACCGACGAACAAAGTAAAAGCATAAGCATGAATTTAAGGTCGGTGAGAACACGTACTCCCCCAAGCTTAGGCTTTTGGCCTAGCTTGGTCTACTCCCAAGGACGGTCCTGGCGAAACCCAAAATCATAATCGGGGTTATACGGGAGCACTGCAGCCACTGCGTGAATAGCTGCCTCCCTCTCATACTCCTCTGCCACTCCTATGGTTATGTAGTATCTCCGTTTTACCTGAAAGTCAAAGAAAGCAGGAGCAGGAAGGGTAACATGGAAGACACGCTGCCGGTTAAATATCAATCGGTATAGGAGGGATTCATCATCCCTCGCAAGAAACTGGTAGCGTGTCAAAGCGATGCGGTCAAGGAAAGCTGTATGGAGCGGGGGATCTCCTGCGCGGATGGGTACTCCAAGAAAATTTGCTATGCGAGTGGCATAGATGCCACCAAAGAAATCTCCCTCAATAGCGTTCTTATTCAGCCTCCTTGCTATAATAGCTCCCATGTTGAAGCTTTTGTCACCCGTAACTGCGCTCTTAAGGATACTAAGGTCGGAAGCGCATAGGTGACAATGTTCAACCTTACCGTTAATGCATCTACCTATGAAGAGGGCAAAGTAGTGCAAGGTAGGGAAATGAATGCTTCCTATGGTAGCTTGCGTGATGTCTCTAGTTTCTCCAACAGATATACTAGAGAAAAAATATCTAACCAAATATTTAGCAGGATCTTTAAGATTACCCCCATTGGGTATTTTGCAAATCCTATTAAAATCCTCCAAATCCATGGCATAGGATTTATCATACAAATCAAACAGTATGGATGAGTCACGACCAACTGAAAATTTAAATCTACGCACGAAAGAGGCAGTGAGCATAGCATACTGTTCACATTTATCTGAGAGGAATTCTTCTAACCCGGTATTGCGGACAAGTGTATCAAACTCATCCTTGAAGCCTGCTTCGATCATGAACTCATCGGAAGGCCATTCACCTGGTTGTACCGGTGCTTCCCTTAGTTGTTAAGGATCGGGAACCCAAATAGAAAGAGGGGACTCTTCTTACTTGAGAAACCACCATGAAACTACCTCCTGAACATAATTTCTCTTTGCTGAAATTTTGAAGTTCAAGAGAAAAGTGAATAAAGACCAACCACACCTTGTAGCAACTACTCCTACTAGTGCCTAGAGACACTATCACGAGCTAAAACTACTTGGGACCAGCTAAAATCAACATTTCAAGCTCAAGAACAGGGTCACCAAGGTAGCAAGAATACGCAAAGGATAAAGCACCAGAGCAAAAACTAATTGGACCAATGGAGGAGTCACTTACCAAGGAGTAATTTCCCCAAAACGGTTCGGAGAATGATGCTTTGAGCAAGGAGGTCGAAAATCACAGCCAGATGAGCAAGAACACGGGTTTGAGCTGCGAAATGATTTTTTCTGGAGGAAGAAGAAGAGGATGGGAGCTGGAATGAGTGGAGGGGGGCCCTGTGGGCCCCACAAGCTTGCTTGCCGCGGCCAGGGGGGTGGTCGCGGTGACAGGGCTTGTGGCACACTAGGGTGGCCCCCAGGCCAGCTCTCAGTCCTAGTATTTTTCAAATATTCCAGATAAAATCATACTAGATTTTCAGGACCATCGGAGAACTTTTATTTTCGGGGTATTTTTCTCCGGGATGCTAAAACAGAAAACAGGAAAAACTAAACTAAAACCTATCATTTTTCTTCTAAGCAAAAGAAAGTGAAATCTTAAAACAGAGGTATGTGACTCTTTGATTCATCCATTTCATGGTCATCGAAAGAAATCCGTCAATGGGGTTGATCAAATCCTCATGACAAAACTCTCTCGAATCGCAAGAGGAAACGGAGAATTTTCGAATAGCCATTAAGTCACCTCAATGGGGATATGAATTTCCCCAACAAGCAATTTATACTTCATCTTGACACAAGGAATAGGGCATTCAAAGCTCCCAATAATAATCGATGATGTTTTTTCGATAGCATTGATGCAATGTACTCGATATCGTTTCTTCGGAAAGTGCACGGTATGCTCATTACCGTTGACATGGAAAGTGACATTGCCTTTGTTGCAATCTATAAAAGCCCCTGTAGTGTTTAAAAAGGGTCTTCCAAGGATGACAGCCATGGCATCGTCCTCGGGAATATCCAAGATAACAAAGTCTGTTAAGATAGTGGTGTTAGCAACCACAACAGGCACATCCTCGCAAATGCCGACAGGGAAAGCAGTTGATTTGTCGGCCATCTGCAGAGAAATTTCAGTGGGTGTCAACTTATCCAGTTGAAGTCTACGGTAAAGAGAGAGGGGAATAACACTAACACCGGCTCCAAGGTCACATAAGGCAGTTCTTACGTAGTTTCCTTTAATGGAGCAAGGTATAGTGGGCACTCCGGGATCACCAAGTTTCTTAGGAGTTCCACCTTCGAAAGTGTAATTGGCAAGCATGGTGGAGATCTCAAGATCTGTTTTCTTCCGTTTATTGGTCACGATATCTTTCATGTACTTGGAATATGGAGACATTTTGAGCATATCAACTAACCACATCTGCAGAAATACGGGTCTTATCATTTCAATAAAGCGCTCAAAATTCTCATCATCCTTTTTCTTAGACGGCTTAGGAGGAAAGGGCATAGGTCTCTGAACCCATGGCTCTATTTCTTTACCATGCTTCCTAGCAGTGAAGTCATTCTTATCGTATCTCTTAGGTTGTGGGTTATCAGGATTAACCGTAGGTTCAATATCCACATCCTTATCATTGCTAGGTTGAGCATTATTATGAACATCGCTGTCCATATTATCACCAGGTTCATGTTCATCACCAGATTGTGTTTCTGCATCAGACGCAGAAATATCATTTGGTTCTTCAGGTGTGACAGTATTTGGTGAACTAACATGCAGGTTTGTATCATCCTTCTTCTTCTCCTTAGGATGACTAGGTGCATCTGCATTAATTCCTTGAGAATCTTGATCAATTCTCTTAGGATGACCCTCAGGATACAAAGGTTCCTAAGTCATTTTTCCTCCTCTAGTATCGACTCTGACAGAGTTGTCATTCAATTCATTGAGCAAGTCATTCTGAGCTTTAAGTACTTGTTCTACCTGAGTAGTAATCATAGAGGCATGTTTACTCAGAAGCTTCAGATCATTGACATTTCTGTCTACACAAGCACTTAAATGACTAAGCATACGAGTACTTTGTTCCAAATGTGTGCTAACATAATCATTGAAACTCTGTTGTTTGGCAACAAAGTTGTAAAATTCATCAAAGCATAGGCTAGCAGGTTTATCAAAAGGAATATCACTCTCATCAATCCTACGCAGAGAATTTACTTCTACTACCTGTATCGGGTTATCGAGACCATGGATCTCTTCGATAGGTGGTCGATTTTTGACATCTTCAGATCTAATGCCCTTCTCTTGCATAGATTTCTTGGCTTCTTGCATATCTTCGGGACTGAGGAATAGAATACCTCTTTTCTTCGGAGTTGGCTTAGGAGGTGGTTCGGGAATAGTCCAAGCATTATTGTTGATCAAGATGTTATTCAGTAGAGTCTCGGCTTGTTCTATAGTTCGTTCCCTAAAAACACAACCAGCACAACTATCTAGGTGGTCTTTAGAGGCATCGGTAAGTCCGTTATAGAAGATATCAAGTATCTCAATCTTCTTAAGAGGGTGATCAGGCAAAGAATTCTGTAGCTGGACGAGCCTCCTCCAAGCTTGTGGGAGACTCTCTTCTTTGAGTTGAGCAAAGTTGTATATTTCCTGCAAGGCAGCTTGCTTCTTATGGGCAGGGAAATATTTCTCACAGAAGTAATAGACCATATACTGGGGACTACTCACACATCCAGGAGCAAGAGAATTGAACCAGGCTTTAGCGTCATCCTTAGAGAGAAAGGAAACAACTTAAGGATATAGTAGTGGCGGATCTTCTCAGACTCATAACCGTGGAAAGGATCAGATTCGACTAGAGAGATTATATCAGGGTCTACAAAGAATTCATAATCCTTATCGGTGATAAACATAGGTGAATTGGCAAACTTTGGGTCGTATTTCATCCTAGCTTTCACAGATTTTTCCTTCCACTTGAGAAGTAATTTCTCAGCGTCATAGGCATCCTGACACGCAAGAAAATCCTCAGCTATCTCTCCCTCCATAACGTAACCCTCAGGTATATCAGGAAATTCATATCTAGGATAGCTAGATCTAGCAGGAGCAAAAGCAGGTTCTATCTCGATAGTATCGGCAGTTTCAGAAGCATCACGGGCATTGGCAGTAACTCTAGCAATATGAGCATCAAGGAATACCCCTAGTGGCACATCAGGCAAAGCTGTATCTCTAGCATCATCAAGCATAGCATCATCAGACAAAATAGCATCTCTAGCATCATCAGGCAAAGCAGTATCAGGCATAGCATCTCTAGCAGTACCGGGCATAGCATCTCTAGCAGTATCAGGCATAGCATCAAGCATAGTAGCATCATAAGCATCATCAAGCACATGCGACATATCAAGATTTCTAGCAGGAGGTGATGTCGCAAACTTACTAATAACTGAATGTGAATCAAGTGCAGAGCTAGATGGCAGTTCCTTACCTTCCCTCGTGGTTGAGGGCAAGACTTTGGTGTTTGGATCCTTCAGATTCTTTATAGTGATCAGCACATATAAATCCCAAGTAACTCAGAGAATATAGCAACCCTCCCCAACAACGGCGCCAGAAAAATGCTGATGACGGCAGCCCCGGCAACGACACTAGAAGAATGTTGTTGACGAGTCCGTGACTTGACGCCTTCGCGACAACAGAGCCAGAACTGCTCCCAGTTGCTCAACAATTAGCAATTGTCTTGCAATCGCCCACCAGCGCGTGGGTTCGCGACAGTTTTCGAGGGTAGAGTATTCGACCCAAATTTGTTGGTTCGCCACGCAGGGGGTGAGAGGATACTCTCGAGTATTAGCAGCTGAATGTGTCAGATTCAACCACACCTAAAAGATTAGTATCTGCAAGCAAAGTATCAGCAGCAAAGTAGGATGATAACAACGGTGTCAGAAACGATCTGTTGACGGGAGACTATTCCTAACTGTCGTATCAATGGCACCAGAAGTTGCCCATTGACGGAAATTATCTATTCCCGTCAACGCCGAGCGAACCAGAATTGTAGCAGGTAGCAGCAGTGTACCGAGTAACAGCAGTGGCAAGGAACAGCAGTAGTGACAGCGGTAGCAAGTAGCAACAGTAGCAAGTAGCAGCAGTAGCAAGCGACAGTAGTAACATCAGTAACAGCAGCAGAGTAAAGCAAGTAACAACAGCGGAGTAAAACAAGTGACAGCAGCAGTGGGACAAACTCGTAGGCAATGGGTCGGTGATTCGTTGGTATGATATTCATCATGCAACAGTTATAACAGTGAGAGATATGTGGCTAGCTCCCATTCGTCAATGTGATGTAGGCATGCATTCCGTGTGTCGTCATACGTGCTTAGGGAAAAGAACTTGCATGAATTGTATTGTCCATCCCTCCCGTGGCAGCGGGGTCCAAAAGGATACTACGGGATATTAAGGTTCTCCTTTTAATAAAGAACCGGAACAACGCATTAGCACTTGCTGAACACATGAACTCCTCAAACTACGGTCATCACCGGGAGTGGTTTTGGTTATTGTCACTGCGGGGTTGCCGGGTCATAACACATAGTAGGTAACTACAACTTGCAAGATCGGATATAACACATATATTGGTGACAACATAATAATTTCAGATCTGAAATCATGGCACTCGGGCCCTAGTGACAAGCATTAAGCATGGCAAAGTAGTAGCAACATCAATCTCAGAACTTAGTGGATACTAGGGATCAATCCCCGTCAAAACTAACTCGATTACATGATAGATATCATCCTACACATCACCGCCCAGCGAGCCTACGAATAGATTACTCACGAACGATGAAGAGCTTCATGTAATTGGAGAGGGAAGAAGGTTGATGATGACGATGGTGACGATTTCCCCTCTTCGAAGCCCAAAACGGACTCCAGATATGTCCTTCTGATGAAGAACAGGATGTGGCGGCGCCTCCAAATCGCTAATGCGACGAAATCTTCTCTTCTAATTTTTTTCTGGGCGAAAGTGAATTTATGGAGATGAGATTGGGGGCGGCAGAGCCACGTGGGCCCCACAATCTTGGTTGCGGCGGCTAGGGGGGAGGCCGCGGCAACAGGCCTTGTGGCCCACTGGCCCATCCCCTCCGGTGGATCTTTGCGCATGTATTTTCATATTTTCCAGAGAAATTCTCCGTAAATTTTCAGGACGTTCCGAGAACTTTCATTTCTGCACAAAAACAACACCATGGCAATTCTGCTGAAAACAGCGTCAGTCCTGGTTAGTTCCATTCAAATCTTGCAAATTAGAGTACATAACAAGGGCAAAACAGTTTGGAAAACTAGATACGATGGAGACGTATCAAGCCGCTGCTCCTTTCTCTACTAAACACGACGCCGCTTTCCCGTGCAAGCACGCGCGTCGCCCATGATTTCAAACCCGCAAAAACTCCTCGGAATTTCGATCCTCCGCATCCACTTTACAAAGACGAGATGATTCGGCCCGCCGAATACTTTGTCCCTTCGAGGGACTCAAATCACCCGAATACATGCAGACGTGATCAAGGGAGTTCTACTGGGACGCAAGTGGGATTAGTCCTGGCTTCGCTTGATCACTCGGAGCCCTAAGATTGCATGTATCTTATTTGTCAATTTGTTTCTCTGAGAGACGGTCATATGTTACCAAATGTGGACCCCCCCGGTCAATTCTATTATTCGGCATCTTCCAGTCTTAAATCCGTGGTGGTTTATTGCAGATCCAAGTGAAACAGCCCCGAGTTGCTTTCTGGACCTGTCCAAGAGGACAGAGACACCTTGTATTGTCTTTCACTCAACCAATTAAACCTCAACCGATTCGGAGGCTACTGATGGGTTACCTACTAAGGGTAGGATCATGGCCCTGCCATCGAGGGTCCATGTGGGGTCCCACATAGTCATTAATGTCCGACAGCTACCGATGAATCTTAGGTTTCACTCAGACGTGTGGAGTTAGTCGGTCAGCCTCCAGTCAGTCGGACGCGCACCAGCACTCGGACCAAGGCAAGTCGTGGACAACGTAAGGAATGCAATGGCTAAGGGAGTTTACATCTCACAAGAAGTGTTGTCAAGACGAACGTTACCTGTAGCTCCTATAGTTAAGGCATCAGTTTCCAGTGTTACTCTAATTTAATGCCCTAATAATGGCCCCGGCCGGTCGTGGCGCACTCTATACAAGCCGCACCCGAGCTCCTCAACATGGGTTAAGCACCTCATCTATTCACAACACCATAAGGAATAATAAGCCTCTCGGCTCGAGACGTAGGGGTCTTTACCACTCCCGAGTGGAGCCTGAACTCGTACATTCGAGTGTTACACCTGCGTCGTAGATAGGCTCCGCCCCCTCATTCATACCCCTCATATTATTGTGAGGCTCATTCCCTCGACAGGAATAATGCAGAAAAAATGCAAAACGCTAGCCACCCAGCCAAAGATAAGTATACGTTCAATTGGTAGTCGGTGACTTATATAGATCCTCATTCCGGACCACAAGCACACACAATTAATGTATATAGTCATTGTATATTTAGAATACCTAAATACTAAAAATCAACAACGATATATTTTAAAATCTATTCAACATGTATTACAACTCATTGTGTAAAATGATAAATTCTATAAATGTGTTAAATCATGTTAAACATGTTCCCATGAAGGTAAACATAATTTTACACAATATTTTTTAATACATGTTGAACATATTTTTGAAATAGATGTTTTCAATTTTTTGAATACATGACGCATATTTTTCAATAACATGTTTACAATTTCTTAATACAACTCAGTATTTTCCAACAATATGTTAAACTTTTTCTAAAATGCACTAACACTCTCTGTAAGTTCATAAAAAGAAACCTTGTGCAGGCCCATAAGGGCGCCATATATTAAAAAAGATAAACGCTTGAATAGATAAATAGCAACATAGCATATATACAAGTCTAGCTCGTAAATATTCACTTAGCACAACCTTACTTGGTGCTTAACTTGGGTGGGTTGTTCAACCTGCGACTGGAAGGTCTCATGCTCGAAACTGTTGCACATATTTTGTTTTCTCTTATTTTGGAAATATACCGACATGTAGGGCCATGTATATAATTCTAAGGGCTTCTTACAAAATAAATTAAAATATAAAGGTGTTTCTGCAAAATCTGAATCATACCGACGTGTAGGGCATTTTTTCTAAATTTAGGGGCTTCTTAATTAAATAAAATACGAGAGTTTCTAAAAAAATCCTCATGCACAGGACACCCACTAACATGTGGGACAAGGCTATGTTGGTATGCCGCATATGTAGGACATACAATTGAATACATAGGAAGGCACCGTACTCGCATCATAGGACAAATTACATCATCAATTTTATGTATTTATCAACATTGAACACCAAGCCGACCGTGTTGGATAAGTTTGGCTTTCTTGGTGTATTTAACTCTTATAGAATTTAGTTGGGGTATGTGTGTGGGGGGGGGGGGGGGTGGGGGGAGGGGGGCTCGAGGAAACTGAACACACACCCCTCCCCTGCATCGTCCATAGGGCGACTCGGGTGGCTCGTAATTCGCCGCCGCCAGCGTCTGCGCAATCCTGGGCAAGGTGGGGCGGTTGGGTCATCTTCTGCTCGCTCGTGTTTCCCTCGTCGTCGTGCAGTTTCCCCTTTCCTGGTCTCGTTCTTGACAGGATCATGCAATGGTGAAGCTTTGTTCCTTCAGCGGTCCCTCTTGCCTAGTCTTTAGCTATCTCTGCTCCTGGATTGTGACAGACTTGTAGTGGAATCCTTTTTGGTGATTTAACCTACAGGCCTGAGTCTGATTTTCAATTCATGTGACTATGCATCTGGGCAGGATCTATAGGTGGAGTTATATCTGGCCATCTCCAGACCAGTCCGGCCCTAAAAACGGGGCCTGGGAGGGCTTGGTTTGATTAGTGGGCCGGGCTTGGGCCTGAAAAGTAAGCCCTAACACTTATTGGGCCCGGGCCTGGGCTTCAATATTACATTAAAATTAGGCCCGGCCGGCCCTACTCCAACTCTCCAAGAACAGTAGCGAACATGCCAGTAGCACAACACGCAGCCCAGCACGCAGCACCGCATCCCGTGAAATCTGACCTAGCCCGTCCAGGTCGCTACCCCTCCGCACGCCTCCTGCCCTCGTCCAGGTTGCTACCCCCTCCTCTACCCGTGGCCCGTGCTGGCGGTGGCGACCTAGCCTGTCCCGCACCATTGCCGACAGGCTGCCTCTCCTCCCCAAGCACGACACCGACAGTCTTCCTCTCCTCCCCGACCGCGACGCCGCCCAACGGCCCGAGTGCCTCTCCTCCTCAACTGCGCTGTCGTCCGGATGCCTCTTCTCCCCAACCGTTCCGCCACCGGCCGTAGCAGCAAGAAGCCATCAATTGAGCGCCTCCGCACCTCTACTTCGAGTTCGAATCGAAGGTAATTTGATGCAGGTATATATGTGAGTCAGCAGGATGGATATGATGGAGAATCCGCTGTGGATGCTGCTGTTGATATATATAGATTATAGAACAATGGTAGATGATTTATGAAACAGTGGTGCATAGATTTCTTGTTGTTGACATATATATTTCTGTTGTTGTTACTACTGTTAACATAGATATTTTTGTTGTTGACATATATATATTTCTTGTTGTTGATATAGATTTAGCATGAAGGGTGCTGAGGGTGATGAACCAGATTATCATCCTAAATAATTAGAAGGACATGAGGGTGAGATGGAGATGTTTATTGTACCTCCAAATCCTCCTCGCGTACGGCAGTAAGCTGCAAGTAAAAGGGCGAAGAAGCCAGCATCTAGTGCGCATTCAGGAAGTGGACAATCGACACGACAGCAGCAACCTACAGCCGAAGCACATCAGCACCCTACAACCAAAGCACAACAGCAACGCAGTGCATCCTCTAGCAATTTCAGACTGAAGTCAAAAGTATGGTTGGACTTCACCAAGATATCCAAAGATGGTGATGTTGTTAATATAGCTACGTGCAACCATTGCTCCGCTGAGCTGTCAGCTAAATCTAGACACGGTACATCTCATCTTATTAGGCAGATTGAATTGCTGCATAAAACTGATCAATCAACAATGAATAATTTTTTCTTGAAATCTGAAAGAAATGATGATGGAACAAATGCATTGGGAAATGTTAGATATGATGCTCATGTAGCTAGACATGGAGTCTCTATTTATCGTGTGTCCGGTTCTCATCCATTTACAATAGTTGAAGAAGATGGATTTAGAACAGTGATGGCTGCTTCTTGTCCAGCATTCAAGTGTATTGGTGGACAAACAATAAAAAGAGAGATAATGGTAATGTTTCTCGCCCAGAAAAAAGAATTGCTTGAAATTATTGTTGCTTCCCCTGGTAGAGTAAGTTTCTCATCTGATAATTGGAAATCAGAAGTCACCAAGCATAGCTATATTTGCCTACCTGTCATTACATAGATGCTGATTGGAAACTAAACAAAAGAATTGTCTGGTTCAAAAAAATGATCCACTATATGATGGAGCATCTATTGCCGATGAGGTCCATCTAGCTTTTCGTGAATGGAGGATTGAGAAGAAAATAATGTGCATCACTCTTGATAATGCAACCTATAATTATAGAATGATTGTTTGCTTGCGAACCAACTTGTCCCAAGGTGCTTTACCTTTGTCCGGCAAATTCTTTCAAATTCGTTGTTGTGCACACATACTGAATTTGGTAGTTCAATCTGGTCTGACATTGATTGATGATGCTGTGGCCAAACTTAGAGATGGTATAATGTATCTAAAGGCTTCAAATACTAGGCTGCACAAGTTTTATAGCACTGCTACAACTATTTTCAGCCTAGAAGAATTAAGGAAGTTGAAACCTGACATGCCCATTCATTGGAATGCAACTATACTATGCTTGGCTCCTGTTTGTACTTTAAAGAAGCGTTGCATTGGTATTCTGAGAGGGATAGCATGTTCAAGGTGAATTTTTGGCCATCTAAGGAAGAATGGTCCAAGGTATCTCATATGTATCAGTTTTTGGAGGTTTTCTTCAAGGTAACTACTGCTTTCTCAGGAATAAAACATCCAAAGCCAACTTGTACTTCAGGAATGTTTATCTAGTTCATACTGCTATTATTGAGGCTACCGATGGTATAAATAGCTACATGGGTCCAATGTTGTTTGTTTTGAGAGAAAATTTCATGAAATATTGGTCTCACTATAGCGTATTTCTATCTTGTGCTGTTGTTCTTGATCCTCGTATTAAGTTCAAGTTCTTGGTTTATTCCTACTCCAAACTGTATGAAGAGCATGATACCAAGCGTCGGATTGTTGAACCCGTGAACAGGTTGAATGAGAACATTGATATCTTGGATTACTGGAGCAAGTCTGCAACTAGGTATCCGTAGCTAGCAAGATTGGCACATGATATCCTTGTTGTTCCTATGTCAAGTGTTGCATCTGATATGCTTTCAGCTTGAGTAAGAAGGTTATAACCCCAAGCCGAGCCTCACCTAAACCAAAGACGGTTGAGGCCTTAATGTGTTTGCCAGACTGGTATCACTCCAAATTGGAGAAGAAAGATGGTATATAGTTTAATTTACTTTGTTTCTTTCTTCATGCTATGTACTTTAGAGTTTGTAGCTAGCATGTTGTTGTAGTTGTAGGTAATAAGAGAAACGTGACACGTCCATTTTGCATCATGCTTTCATGATGATATTTATTGCTTTTTGGTCTGTTATTACACTTCATGGTACAATACTTATGCCTTTTCTCTCTTATTTTGCAAGGTTTACATGAAGAGGGAGAATGCCGGCAGCTGGAATTCTGGCCTAAAAAAGGAGCAAGTTTGAGATACCTATTTTGCGCAACTCCAAAAGACGTGAAAATCAACGTGGATTTTTTTTGGGATTTATAAAAAATACTGGGCCGAAGAAGTGACGGAGGGGCGCCAGCACGAGGCCACAAGCCTGCTAGGCCCCCCCCCCCCCGGCCGCGCCTAGGGGACTTGTGGCTCCCACTTGGCCCTATGGATCCCCCCTTTTGCTACAAGAAGGGTTTCGGTCTAGAAAAAAAATCAGGAGGAGGCTTTTCGGAGGATTCGCCGCCGCCATGAGGCGGTACTTGAGCAGAACCAATCTAGAGCTCCGGCAGGACGATCCTGCCGGGGAAACTTCCCTCCTGGAGGGGGAAATCGTCGCCATCGTCATCACCAACACTCCTCTCATCGGAGGGGACTCGTCACCATCAACATCTTCATCAGCACCATCTCATCTCCAAACCCTAGTTCATCTCTTATAACCAATCTCCGTCTCGCGACTCCGATTGGTACTTGTAAGGTTGCTAGTAGTGTTAATTACTCTATGTAGTTGAAACTAGTTGGATTACTTGGTGGAAGAGTTTATGTTCAGATCCTTGATGCTACTCATTACCTCTCTGGTCATGAATTTGGTATTCGTTCGATATTTTGATGTGTTGTATGTTGTTTTTCCTCTAGTGGTGTTATGTGAACGTCGACTACATAACACTTCACCATTATTTGGGACTAGAGGAAGGCATTGGGAAGTAGTAAGTAGATGATGGGTTGCTAGAGTGATAGAAGCTTAAACCCTAGTTTATGCGTTGCTTCGTAAGGGGCTGATTTGGATCCACTAGTTTAATGCTATGGTTAGACTTTGTCTTAATTCTTCTTTCGTAGTTGCGGATGCTTGCGAGAGGGGTTAATCATAAGTGGGATGCTTTTCCAAGTAAGGGCAGTACCCAAGCGCCGGTCCACCCACATATCAAACTATCAAAGTAACAAACGCGAATCATATGAACATGATGAAAACTAGCTTGACAGAATTTCCCATGTGTCCTCGGGAGCGTTTTACATCCTATAAGACTTTGTCCAGGCTTGTCCCTTGCTACAAAAGGGATTGGGCCACTTTGCTGCACCTTTGCTACTTTTGTTACTTGTTTCTTGCTACGAATCATCTCACCACACAACTACTTGTTACCGATAATTTCAGTGCTTGCAGATATTACCTTGTTGAAAACCACTTGTCAGATCCTTCTGCTCCTCGTTGGGTTCGACACTCTTACTTATCAAAAGGACTACGATAGATCCCCTATAGTGGTGGGTCATCAAGACTCTTTTCTGGCGCCGTTGCCGGGGAGTGAAGCGCCTTTGGTAAGTGGAACTTGGTAAGGAAACACTTATATAGTGTGCTGAAATTTATTGTCACTTGTCACTATGGAAACTAATCCTTTGAGGGGCTTGTTCGGGGTATCTTCACCTCGAACGGAAGCACAAAGAGTTTCTCCTCAACCTGCTGCACCTACTGAAAATATGTGCTATGAATTTCCTTCGGGTATGCTTGAAAACTGCTGGCTAATCCTTTTACAGGAGATGGAACATCACATCTAGACTTGCATCTAATCTATGTAGATGAAGTTTGTGGTTTATTTAAGCTTGCAGGTTTACCCGAGGATGAGGTCAAGAAGAACGTCTTTCCCTTATCTTTGAGGGATAAGGCATTGACATGGTATAGGCTATGTGGTGATACTGGATCATGGAACTACAATCGGTTGAAATTGGAATTTCATCAAAAGTTTTATCCTATGCATCTAGTACATCGTGATCGGAAATATATTTATAATTTTTGACCTCGTGACAGAGAAAGCATCGCTCAAGCTTGGGGGAGGCTTAAATCAATGTTATATTCATGCCCCAACCATGAGCTCTTGCTACGGCAACAAAAGTCCTTTCCAAGCAAAGTCGGGAATTCTTCTTGCTACTTCTCTTGTTTGCGTCGGTTTTTCCCTTAAAGAGGAAAGGGTGATTCAGCACAGGAGCAATAAGTATTTCCCTCAGTTTTGAGAACCAAGGTATCGATCCAGAAGGAGGGTCTCGTCATGTCCAGGGTACCTGCACAAACACAAACAAGCTTGCACCCAACGCTTCAAAGGGGTTGTCAATCCCTTCAAGATTGTTTGCAAAGTGAGATCTGTAGGCGGAAAGTGCAATGAAGTAAAAAGTGTAAGGCTGAAAATATGGTGTGGAGTAGATCCGGGGGCCATAGTGTTCACTAGAGGCTTCTCTCAAAATAGAAAATATCACGGTGGGTGAACAAATTACTGTCGAGCAATTGATAGAACCGCACAAAGTCATGACGATATCTAAGGCAATGATCATACATATAGGCATCACCTCCGAGACAAGTAGACCGATACTTCCTGCATCTACTACTATTACTCCACACATCGACCGCTATCCAGCATGCATCTTGTGTATTGAGTTCATGATGAACAGAGTAATGCCTTAAGCAAGATGACATGATGTAGAGGGAGAATCTCAAACCAATGATGCAAACCCCAATGCGTCCCTCGCTACCCCTTCTGTCACTGGGTGAGGTCATCGCACAGTGTGAACCCAAAACCAAGCACTTCTCCCATTACAACAATTGTATATCTAGTTGGCCACACAGAACCCACAACTCGAAGAGAATTACAAGGATATGAAATCATGCATATTAGAGATCACAAGAAACTCAAATAAGATTCATAGATAATCTGAACATAATTCCACAATTCATCGGATCTCGACAAACACACCATAAAAGAAGATTACATCGGATAGATCTCCATGAAGATCATGGAGAACTTTGTATTGAAGATCCAAGAGAGAGAAGAAGCCATCTAGTTACTAGCTATGGACCTGTAGGTCTATGGTGAACTACTCATGCATCATCGGAGAGGTCATGGTGTTGATGGAGAAGCCCTCCGTGTCCGAATCCCCCCCTCCGGCACGGCACCAGGACGTGCCCCTGATGGGATCTTGCGGAGACAGAAACTTGCGGCGGCGGAAAAGTGATTACGATGATCTCCTGATTTTTTCTGGAATTTATGGGAATATTTAGGCGAAAATCCTAGGGCAAAGGGCGTCCACGGGGCCCACAACCGGGATGGCGCACCCCCTGGCCGCGGGGTGGAGGCTTGTGGGGCCCGTCGGGCTCCCCTGCCTTGGCTCCCAAGCTCCTCGATCTTCTTCCGTTCCAAAAAAAATCTTTTCGGGGATTTTCTTCCGTTTGGACTCCGTTTCAAAATCTCCTCTGAAAGGGGTCAAAAAATGGAAAAAACAGGAACTGGCACTTGGCATTGAGTTAATAAGTTAGTCCCAAAAAAGTATATAAAAGGAATGCAAAACATCCAAAGTTTGACAAGATAATAGCATGAAACCATCAAAAATTATTGATACGTTTGAGACATATCAAGCATCCCCAAGCTTAACTCCTGCTCGTCCTCGAGTTGGGAAGTGATAAAGAATGAATTTTTGATGTGGAATGCTACCTAGTCTTGATAACCCACAAGTATAGGGGATCAATTGTAGACTTTCTCGATAAGTAAGAGTATCGAACCCAACGAGGAGCTAAAGGTAGGACAAATATTCCCTGAAGTTCTATCGACCACCGATACAACTCTACGCACACTTTACGTTCGCTTTATCTAGAACAAGTATGAAACTAGAAGTACTTTGTAGGAGTGATAGGAAGGGCTTGCAAGAAAGTAAAGAACACGTAAATAAAACTAGGATCTGGTTAGAAAAAGACACAACTATGAGTGTCTAACGAGAGTGGAAAAGTGGTGGTAGGAGTTGCGGAATTGTCCCTAAGCAATTGACTACGTTACTAGATCGATAGCAAGTTTTATGTGAGAGAGGCCTCTGCTAGCATGTCATTCCTTACTTGGAATTCTATACACTTATGATTGGAACCATTAGCAAGCATCCGCAACTACTAACGTTCATTAAGGTAAAACCCAACCATAGCAATAAGATATATTGGTCCCCCTTCAATCCCATATGCATCAATTTCTATGCTAGGTTTGAAGCTTCTGTCACTCTAGCCTGCCAATACATAGTCCTATCAACATACAACTTACCCTATGGTGCGATCCACGCGCGCTATCATATGATGGGCACCAAAGGACAACAACATAACCACAAGAAAATTAAACCAACCATAGCAATTCATCAATCACCGATAGGACAACTATAATCTACTCAGACATCATAGGATAGCAACACATCATTGGATAATAATATGTAGCATAAAGCACCATGTTCAAGTAGAGGGTACAGCAGGTTGCAGGAGAGTGAACCGCTGAATATAGATGGGGGAAGATGATGGAGATGTTGGTGAAGATGACGGAGGTGTTGGTGTAGATCGCCGTCACATGATGATGTCCCGAGCGGCGTTCCGGCGCCGCCAGGAGAGAGGGGAGAGAGCCCCCCTCCTTCTTATTCTTCCTTGACCTCCTCCCTAGATGGGAGAAGGGTTTCCCCTCTGGTACATGGTCTCCATGGCGGCGGAGGGGCGAGAGCCCCTCCGAGATTGGATCTCTCTCTCTGTGTCCTTCTGTTTCTGTGCTCCCAGATTCTCCGTTTCACCGTTTCTTAAATTCCCGGAGATCCGTAACTCCGATTGGGCTGAAATTTGAACACGATTGTCTTCAGGATATTATCTTTCTTGCGGAAAAAGAAGGGCTCCAAGCGCCATAAGGAGTGGCCACAAGCCTGCCAGCCGCCGCCTTACCTCCTCGTGGCGGCTACAGGGCTTTTGGGCCCTCCGTGCATCGCCTCGCCTTGATTCTTCTTCCCAAAAATCATAAATATTCCGAAGAAAATCGCCGTAAGTTTTTATTACGTTTGGACTTCGTTTGGTATGGATATTCCGCGAAACAAAAAACATGCAACAAACAGGAACTGACACTAGGCACTGGATCAATATGTTAGTCCCAAAAATAGTATAAAAAGTTGTCAAAAGTATATGAAAGTTGTAGAATATTGGCATGAAACAATCAAAAATTATAGATACGATGGAGACGTATCAGCATCCCCAAGCTTAATTCCTGCTCGTCCTCGAGTAGGTAAATGATAAAAAAGATAATTTTTGATGTGGAATGCTACCTAGCATAATCTTGATCATATAATCTAATCATGGCATGAATATTAAAACACGAGTGATTCGAAGCAATAGTCTATCATTTGACATAAAGACAATAATATTTCAAGCATACTAACAAAGCAATCATGTCTTCTCAAAATATCATGGCCAAAGAAAGTTATCCCTACAAAATCATATAGTGTGGCTATGCTCCATCTTCCCCACACAACGTATTTAAATCATGCACAACCCCGGTTTTAGCAAAGCAATTGTTTCATACTTTAGTGTTCTCAAACTTTTTCAACTTTCACGCAATACATGAGCTAGAGCCATGGACATAGCACTATAGGTGGAATAGAATATGGTGGTTGTGGAGAAGACAAAAAGGAGGAGATAGTCTCACATCAACTAGGCGTATCAACGGGCTATGGAGATGCCCATCAATAGATATCAATGTGAGTGAGTAGGGATTGCCACACAACGGATGCACTAGAGCTTATAAGTGTATGAAAGCTCACAAAAGAATCTAGTGGGTGTGCACCCAACTTGCTTGCTCATGAAGACCTAGGGCAATTTTGAGGAACTCCATCGTTGGAATATACAAGCCAAGTTATATAATGAAAATTTCCCACTAGTATATGGAAGTGACAACATAGGAGACTCTCTGTCATGAAGATCATTGTGCTATTTGAAGCACAAGTGTGGAAAGAGGATAGTAGCAATTGTCCCTTCTCTCTTTTCTCTCATTTTTTTGTGGGCTCTTTGGCCTCTTTTTTATATATTTTTTATTTGGTGGGCATCATTGGCCTCTTTTTTGTAAATGGGCTTCACTGGCCTCTTTTATTTCCTCACATGGGACAATGCTCTATTAATAATGATCATCACACTTACAACTCAATACTTAGAGCAATGATGACTCTATATGAAATGCCTTCGGTAGTGTACCGTGACAATGATCTAGCATAGTAATGACATCAAAAAATGGACAAGCCATGGAAACATCATGCTAGCTATCTTACAATCATGCAATGGCAATATGGAAGTGGTGGCACATGTCATGAGACGGAACGGTGGTAGTTGCATGGAAATATATCTCGGAATGGCTATGAAAATGCCATAATAGGTAGGTATGGTGGCTGTTTTGAGGGACGCTATATGGTGGGTGTAATGCACCGGCGAAAGTTGTGCGGTACTGGAGAGGCTAGCAATGGTGGAAGGGTGAGAGTGCGTATAATCCATGGACTCAACATTAGTCATAAAGAACTCACATACTTATTGCAAAAGTCTATTAGTCATCGAAACAAGGTACTACACGCATACTCTTAGGGGAAAGGTTGGTAGGAGTTAACCATCGCGTGATCCCGACCTCCACACAAAGGATGATAATCAATAAATAAATCATGCTCCGACTTCATCACATAACGGTTCACCATACATGCATGCTACGGGAATCACAAACCTTAACACAAGTATTTCTAAAAATACATAATTACTCACTAGCATGACTCTAATATCACATATTCATGTCGCAAAACTGTTGCAAGGAATCAAACATATCATATTCAGTGATCTATAAGTTTTATGTAGGATTTTATGACTAACCATGTGAATGACCAACTCCTGTTAACTCTCTAAATAGGTATAAGTGAAGCATGAGAGTTTAATTCTTTCTACAAACACTACACCACAGCACTACATTCTTAACACACAAGTTGGTCGGTATAACAGCTTCCACCAACAAACAGTCTGTTGGGAAAAAGTATTGCTGACCGATGATATCTGCTGGGGAAAACCCAGACGGGAAAGCCCATTGCCGACCGACAAAGTTTCGCCGACCAACAGACCGATGATAGTAGGAAGAATTGCCGATATTTCCCGACCAACGACCTGTTGGCCCTTGAAGTAACCTTTCCCGACCGATGTGTCGTTGATATTTTTTTCCCGACCGACTGTCTGTTCTCCATGTATGAACCTTCCCCAACTGATTGCCTGATGGTGGCTTCTTTGCCGACCGACTTGCCGTCAGCCCTATCATAAACATTTCCCAACCAACAGTCTGATGATGTTTTGTTGTGTCAACCAACAATTCAGCAGAGGCTGATGATATATATTATTTGAACTTACTTAATGCCAACCAACAATTCAGCAGAGGCTGATGATATGTATTATTTTGGCCTTACTTAAACAATATCAACCACGTTAGATATCTAACTCACCATACAGTATGCATGTACGCCGAAATATTAAAACAGATGCAAACATATCAATGTTTGTTGCTCCGTTACACTTGCAAACATTTATGTTTGTTTGCTACAAAATACCCAGCTAATTAACAAGAGCCAAAATGTGCATTGTTTCTACTCCATTGTTTCCAGTATGGCTAAATGATCCACCATTACAAAATGATAGCTAAGAGATCCACCATTACAAAATGATACCTAAGAGATCCACTATACAGGCTCAAACCAACAGCTTCATGGTGCCTTCCTTGTCCTCTTGTCTTTCCTACAATGTTAACAAGAGAAATGACATAGTAAGGGTCATAGAGGTTATCAACTCGAGTAGCACACAGGGAAAGTGGAAATTGCGGTTATCAATAGAGATGACTAGCAAACTCGAGTGAAAATTTCCCTGTGAGCTACTCCAGTAAGGCTAAATGTTGGTTGGCATTAAGTTTTTCACACAGGAGTAGCAGTTTTGTTACAGCAGCAGCAACAATCTTAAAATACTGAGCATTTTTCACACAGGAGTAGCAGTTTTGTTACAGCAGCAGCAACAATCTTAAAATACAGCAGTAGCTATCTTAAAATACAGCAGCAGCAATCTTAAAATACAGCAGCAACAGCAATCTTAAAATACAGCAGCAGCAGTTTTGTGGCAGCTATGGTTTTGATCATTGAACAAAATTCTATGCCTTCAAAGGTATCTATACCCTTTGTGCTGGATTACTATAAGTTTAATGTAAACTACCGTTAACTATTAAGGATAGTACCTTAACGGCGGGTCGAGGAAGATGCCCCTAACTTGTAGGGCTTCATCTGGCAAAGTAATCATGAGTCAATATCTTAACGAGTGGCTCAGATAATAGGTAAGCACAGGCATGTCAAGCAAAAGCATCTTAACGAGTGGCTCAGATAACGGTGGGTCGTTTTGTTGCACAGGCATGTCAAGTAAAAGGATCTACATTCTGGTTCTAAAATGGCACTAGGATATTCTGCACATTCTGGTTCTAAAATGGCACAAGGATGTTCTGCACATGATCACCCTCACATATGTTTCTACATTCTGGTTCCAAAATGGCACAAAAATATTCTGCACACGAGAATCACTTCTGCAAGTTCAAATTATTTCAAAATAATAGGTAAGCAGCTTAAGACCTAGAACGAGTGCAGAGGAAAACGAAGGATGGTGGACTGTTGTACAATACAAATCATCCTTTAAGACATAGAACCAGTGCACAAAAAAATTAATAGGTAAATTCAAATTATTTCAATTAACAGAACCAGTGCATGGAAAATTAACAGAACCAGTGCACAAAACCAGTGCACAGAAAAATTATATTCAAATTATTTCAAAATAATAGGTAAGCAGCTTAAGACATAGAACCAGTGCACAGAAAAATTTAACCTAGAATAGATAATGACCTGCAGGTTCATTTTTTAATTTTTTTGACTAAAAAAGCAAATTGAAGAGGTAAACGAGAGGTAAAGGAGCAAAATCAATTTGATGCCACTTTGTGACAGAACATATATTGTTGGTGATTACCTTGATAGATGGCCATGGAATGGACTTTGTGACAGCATCAGCGATACATTGTAAACCGTCACATTCAAAAGGCACCGTAGCATCCCTTCTGATCGCAACATTGAAAACAACCTCATAAGTCCCTGGTCCAAGGGGCTCTTCGCCCACAATAGTGTCTGGATCAACTGAGATAATTGTTGCCTTAGCAACAGGAGTTTCAGGACCAGTCCATGCATATAGAAGCACATCCATACCAATCTGAATCAATGATAATTTTAGAAACATGAAAATAATATAGAATTTAAACATATAGGTAAGCATGAGAAGATTACCAGGCTTTCATCTTCATGGGCTGATGAGCTTCTTGCAGGGGGATTTGCAACAACTCTTCTACGAACAAAGGGCTCGTCATCATCCCCTTGATCATCTTCTTCGCCATCATTATCTTTCTCAACTACAAGTCTTGAGTTCTATTCAAACAACAATATGGAAAACAGAGTTATTGCATGCAAGAAGGATTATTGATGCAATGAAAAGATGTGGAAATAGTTCTTTACTTCTCGAGAATTGGAACCGTTATGCGAGCTAGGAGTTTCCATATCATGCCCTCTTTGTGAAGCCAACATCAATTCCATTCGGTCCAGTCGTTCATGCATTTCTAGCACATGCTCCTCCAGCATGCTAACACGATTTTCAGCTACTCGACGCCCTTCCATTGCAACCTGAAATCTTGTGGTCATTTTACCCCGTGTACCAGGTGTGCCCAAATCTTGAGGCGTTGGCCCTAGACCTAACACACGGACACGACCCCTTGGCTCCTTAATTCCACATACACTTTAATACTTTTTCCTTCCATTCAGGGTGTGTTTCAGCATTCTCTATGAGGTCTTTCTACAAAATGACATTCACTTGTTATGTTAATTCTACTTGTACAATTTTTGAGTAATTCTACTTGTACAATTTCTGAGCATGGCAAAAGAGACTTACAATTGTTGCTGCTGCCTGAGGCACATAACTACCTTTCCTATCCCCTTTCTTGCATATATGTGTTTTGATATAAACTTGATCTCTTCGAGGCTCATGCCCAAGTTTCACATCATGCAATCATTTATTGATGTATTAGCAACAGAGACTCTTGCTTCCATCTATTATATACTTAAAACGATAGAAAAGAGACGGCTAAGATTAATCATTATAAGTTTCACATATTGGACGGTTGAGATATTTAAATAGCCTAGGGCACGACCGGGTCTCATGTATCCGGATAGGTGTCCTAACCAGACCAATTACTCAACTTAATTAACGGTCAAAGGAAGACCCAGGCAGATATGTCTCCGCTCAATAAATAAAAAAAGACATGAACTAGATGGTATATACGCATTAGGGTACATATTCTTTTCTTTCTACAAGTACAACTCGATCGGAAGAATATAGAAGGAATACGTGTTCTCTCAGGCCAACCGAATCCACACATGATATCTTAAGCACTATGCTTGAATGGCATGCATGCATCCATGCACGACTTAACAAAATTATGTCAGCAATTATTATTAAACGTGTTCTTGCTTCTTCCTTTGCATATACCAGTCAAGCTATACTGAAATTTAGAACGAATAATAAAATGATAATTTTGAAGTATACAGTGATGGAAGTCTAATGTCGACTACCAACAATAAATAAGTATAACTTGTACACTATACAAGCAGACTGCATCAATAAGTGGTTAGCACATATACAAGCAGACTGTACACTATACAAGCAGACTGCATCAATAAATAAGTATAACTTGTACACTATACAAGCAGACTGTATAACCCATACAAGCCATTCACAATGTTGAATAATAATAATAATATATAAGTGGTTAGCACATTCTATGAACAAAATATATGATATTGTGATTTCAACAATAAGGTCTAAAGCAACAAGTCATTTGAATGTGTAGAAAGGTATAAGATAATGGAAAAATGTGTAAATATAAGAACAGATTGTGATGAGAGTGGCTTAGTGGCTATGAGGTAGATACTTGGTGACCTTTTATGGACACGCAACATATATGTTAAAGACCAGATGAATGACTTTGGAAAAATAAAATAAAATTATATCACCACCAACAATGACACTGATTGTAAAATGAAAAGTTACTCACAAAACTGGTGAAAATCTAAACAACATGGAAAGTGGAAGAATGCATGCGAGACAACAACATATTAATACAAAAGCTATAATTATGCATGGTGGGACACTAACCATAGACCTATAGTTGTCATGCATCCAAGATTACATATATAATCGGATTTACTTTCTTTTGAGCAATCAGTCAGTAGGGGAGGCTTCTATTGTGCTTTCATTAAAAGAATAACTTGTACACTATACAAGCAGACTGCATCTTAAAAAGGAAGAGGAAAAAGGAAGAAAGCAAGAGGGGTGAAATGCAACATTTCCTAAAATAAAATCATGGTAACTATTTTTACCATTTCATCGGGAACACGGGCATGAGTCTTGCTGCCAGATGTATGAGGCACTGCCTTGGCACGATTCCTCTTTGCGATAGCACTGCGAGACTACAAGAAGAAAGAAAGGAAAGCAGATTTATACTATGAGTAGCCATGTTGATAGAGTGCTGCATGTATACTATGATTCAGCGGGATGGCTTACTTCGAATACCGAAGATCTCCAGTAAGTAATAAGGGCCTTCCAATCAGCTTCAATAATTCTGCTATCACGTCTTTTCATAAGTTGTGCATCAGTGAGTGCAGCATCAAACTTGTGTCTCTTCAAATCCGACTTCCAATCCTTCCATTTTATGTGTGAAGTGTTGATAACAAATCTCAAAGCGGATGAATCCAGATCATAAAATGCCTATTAAAAAGAGAGAAACCAGGAAACTCAGTTAGACAAGAATTGAAATAGTGTACGTTAATCAAACTATGCCCATTTATACCTTCAAGGTCTCCCACACCAACAACTTCTTTTCTACATCAACATCTCGCCAATCTAACTCTGCAGGTGGTATATGCTTCCTCACCAAAGTACCATTGAAATTGGTAAATTCAGTGGCATCTGGCCCAACAGGCTGGCCATTCCCATTAAGTGGAATATGGATTTTGGGTTGATTGAGCCTAGCATATATGTTAGCCTTTTGAGTAATTTTTCGTCCACCTTTCTTTTGACTACCTTCATCATCAAGCTCACGAGTAATTTCTTCATGCAAGAAAATTAACATAGTCATACAACAATTCTAGCAAGTGACATTAGGATACAATATGAGCAACTATACTACAATACCTTTGGAAGGCTGATGCTCAGGATCTACATGATCTTGATCTTTTGATACCATAGACCTCAAAACGCGCCCTTCATTCGCACTTACAGGTGCGCCCTACATAGATATATAGTTAGTGTTGAAAGCTACATTTGCTTTCTTCAGGTAGAAAATGAATCTGATGGAAATTTACCTTTCTTTTCTTTTTGGAGGATTGGTTTGCCTCCATATTTGCGTGCATAGAAGCTTTTGTTGTTCGTACCGCTGCTAGCCGTTTATCATTTTCTTCAATGTTCTTACTTCTCTGTAGCTCATACTCTACCGCTTTAAGTTGATCCACCGTGACCCCGCCATTTTTAGCTTTTCCGTTTGCGCTTGCCATTTTTCCTCCTGCAAAAGACACATTATATGAGTACATGTACATCACTCGAAATACTTACAGGATCGTACACAACTCTTAGTTTTTTCAATATCACTAGCTTTAAGAACTAGTCCATCTATATCTGTCCTAGCAGAACCAATGCCTCCATCCGCAACACTCACACGTATGGCAGTACATGGATCAGGCAACGTCACACGTAAAACATTACCATTGTCATCTTCAGACTCCTCTATGTCATACAATGATGGCACAACAACACTAGACCACTCAGCATCAATGGGATCTTCAACATAGTAAAATTGAGTTGCTTGTGTGGCTAATATGAAGGGCTCATCTGATATTTTCTCACCGGTATTAAATACATGCTTGAAATTCACAGAAGTGACCCAAACTGATCGGTTTTTACCCATTCATCTTCTACACGATTATCAACCCAATCACATTTGAACAACACTACTTTCCCTTCATGTTGATAGTTTAACTCAAGAATTTCCTTTATAATGCCATAATATGTCTTGTTTCTTACACTAATATTGCCACCTTCTCCTTTTGCAAAAGACGTGGTTTGTGCAACAAGAGCTACTCCACTACTCTGAAACGGTCGGCCCTCATCGTATGCTTGTGTATGAAAGTCTACCCCATTTGTAGTGTAGCTACTATACTTCATCGCGACCATGTTTGGCTCTTTAGCTAATATTTTTATCTCGTGTGGTGCTTCATCACCCATTTCTGCCACCTGTGATTACAAAATGCTAATGTTACTCTACAATGGAATTATGTATTGTAGGTTTACAAAGTCACATGCCCACTTACGTGCATTTTAAACCACTCATGAAAGGTCTCATAATGCACACGATTGACTTCTCGATGACTTCGAACACCAATAGAAGAAAGGTACTCCATATGTTTGCTGCATATATAGGCTACATTTATCACCCGACAAGGAAGAAAAAATAACGTAAAAGCAATACCTAGTATGGATATCTTACTCTAGGTATGGTTCTATGATGTCATAGTTGAACAAGACATATTTGTTTGCTTGCAGCCAAGTTTTGTTATCTAACATCAGCATGCACTTTTTGGCCAGCCCTCGACCAATGTTGTGGAAGAAAGGAGCTGTATCATCAACTTCCATATCCAAACCTCCATCATTCCTAGCTCAGTTGGACCGAGTCTCACCATCTAAATAGTGTGAGAAAAATGTCAAGCTCTCGTCAAACAAATAGCCCTCCGCAATTGATCCTTCCACGTGACTTTTAGTGTCTACATGTCCCTTAAGCTTTCCAATATACCTCTCTACAGCCCACATGCTGCGAAAATGTACTTGACCAGCTATCATTGCTTGGGCTGGAAGATGAACCATCAAATGCACCATAATATCTAAAAATGAAGGGAGGAATATAGCCTCAAGAAGGCTCAAGGTCTCAGCTATTTCAGCCTGCAACCTTTGCATGTCACTTATGCGAATAACCTGTGAGTACATTTGCTTGAAAAATCTGCTCACACGAATCGATACCGCACTCACTCTTGCTGGTAATGTTCTTCTCACAGCAAGTGGCAGCAAGACTTGCAAAAGGACATGGTTGTCATGGCTCTTTAACCCAATTATCTTTTTCTCCTTAACATGCACATTACGGCGTATGTCAGATGCATAACCATTAGGAAACATGGCATTTTTAAATGCTTTGCAAAATGTCCTCTGCTGATCAGATTCCATTGCATAAGGCGCCGGAGGGAAAAAAACTTCATCATCATCAAGATTAATAGGTTGAAGATCCTTTCTAATATTGAGTGCTTTAAGGTCATATCGAGAATTAATGTTATCCTTGGTTTTTCCATTCATAGCCAACAAAGTGTTAACTATGTTATCACACACGTTTTTTTCAATGTGCATGATATCAAAGTTATGATGCATCTTCAAATCCTTCCAGTAAGGCAGTTTAAACCAAATAGACTTTCTTTTCCAAATGATCAGCGGATCCCCTTTCTTGCGTTTCTTAGTTCTAGGCTTCTTTGTTTTAGGGTCCTTCCCAAACTTGGTTTGAATATTTTCTGTCAGCTCTAAGATTTTCCTACCGGTAAGTGGAACGGGTGCTGTCCCAAGTTCTATGTCACCGAATGTGCGTGTATCGTGCCTCAAGGGGTGATCTGCATGTAAGAACCTACGATGCCCCATGTAGCAAGTCTTGCTACCATTTTTCAGCCTAAGAGAACCTACATGGGAGTGGCATTCAGGGCAAGCACCTTCTCCAGAGGTAGCACAGCCAACCAAAGACCCAAGACCCAGTTTATCTGTAATTGTACATATTATGGCAGCACGCAACTGAAAATACTCTCCGGTTGAAGCATCATAGGTCCTAACACCATCAACAAACATATCTACCATATCATCAACTAGTGGCTCAAGATAGACATCCATGTCACTACCAGGAGCATTTCGGCCAGGAATCAACAATGATAGAATGAAATTTGATTGCTTCATAATCATCCAGGGTCGAAAGTTATAAGGAACCAATAGTACTGGCCAAATGCTATAACTAAGATTCATGGATCTAAATGGATTAAAACCATCTGCACATACTACAAGCTTAAGATTTCTGTTGTCTTCTGCAAAATCTTTATTCTTTTCATCAAAGTCTTTCCATAGGAGAGAATCTGCAGGATGCCTAATCGAGCCATCTTGTGTGCGCTCTTCTGCATGCCATCTTGTGAGAGCCGCAGTTCTGGAACACACAAACTACCTTTGAAGCCTCTTCTTTATTGGGAAGTAACGAAGAACCTTCTTAGGAACCTTGTGGACACGTTTCCCATCTGCACACTTCCTTTCAGATTTCCATCGTGAAGCCTTACATTCTGGGCATGAATTAGCATTGGCATTGTTCTTCCAAAATAGAATGTAGTCATTTTCACATGCATGGATATTAACATACCCAAGTCCTAAGCACTTGACAAGTTTTTTGGCTTCATTTGAGTTTTTGGGTATCGCGGACTCAGGGTAAGCATCTTTTAGCAGACCTAACAACAGATCAAAACTTCTTTCGGACCATCCTCCAAGCAGCTTGGTGTGAAGAAGTCTCACCAGGAAACGGAGCTTTGAGAAATTCTTACAGCCTGGATATAGCTCCTGTTTAGAATCAGCTTCAAGTTTGTGAAGAGATTCTAGAAAAGAATCATCCTGATCTAAACCACAGTCATCTTCAAGATCTCCCTCTTTATCTAAACCAGCAGCAAGGTCTCTTAGCAAATCTGATATATCATCGTCCTCATCCCTATCGCCGCCCTCATCTAGATTTGGAGGAATGGAAGAAGAAGAGACGCGTTCACCATGAAATATCCACTGCTTGTCTCCATCTACAAATTCCTCGCATACCAGGTGCTCACGGACTTCAGATTCTTCTCTCCAGTACGAGTTCACACAGTTTTTGCAAGGACATAAGATTTTATTCTCGACTGATGATTTAGTAAATGCGTAGCCTAGGAATTTGGCGAACCCATGTAAGTACTTCTCTGTATGCCTAAATGCAAGTGTACATGTGTAGTGTGTTATATAAAGTTTCCGCATCTAAGAAATTTAAAATATATATGTGGCATTGTACCTATATGCATCCATCCAACTTCTATCCATGGTAGCTAGCTTCACACTTGGTAACAAGAATCCTAATCACCAACCTAGTTACACACTACAAGAATTAGTGTCAAACATAAGGAGGCATCTCTACATATTCATGGCAGCCACACATATGGACGGCATCTGGACTTGAGTGGGGCAGAGGAACTCACTTGAGTGAATGCAGTAAGCACGTCAGTGGATTATCTCTTCAAGATGAGCTCCCACGATGCATCCTCCTGAAGAAAAAATTGCATAAGAACTGAAGCCTAAGCAAAACCTTCAATTTATGTTCATGGGCAACATCCATTGGGTTATGCTAGGAATACACTAAGATAACAACTTCAGTAAATCTTGGAGTCGACATTTGTTATTAAACTCATCAATTTTTCACTAGCAAATATTCTGCTAGGTAAAATCAAATACCACAAGCTGATTGCTAAGTACCAAATATTCTGCTACTAGATCTTCTTCCTCCGGTCAGTAGTACGAGTAGTGGTTCTATGTGCTACCTGCAAGAAAACAAGATAGTTTAAGTAAGGTCACAGAGAGGAGTTGTACCTCAACTAAATGTGAGAAAGTTTGAAAACTATGCATCTATTAAAAATAATAGTGATTAAGTACTTCAGAGCTATCACCCCCTTAATTTTATTGAATTGCAATTTACTGATTCTAACTTGCCCCTCACCTCATCAAGTTTTTCAGGCTCCTCATATAAGTTACTAAGATTGTGTTATAGCTGACGAGAGGCTTCATTAAAATAGCACAAACAGGTACAGGATTAAAACTTACAACAACTAAACTTGAGAGTTGCAAGGCAAATAATAGAACCCATCCCACGAACTCCTAAAAATCTGTGCTAAAAAGAACCACAAAGTGTATGATAGTACACAGTCCTTATCATAAATAGGTTCCCTAGATTTACAATAGTATGTCCACAACTAATCCTAATAAGCAAACTAATCTATACCTAACCTGGCAACCCAAACCTAATAGTATGTCCACAACTAATCCTAACCTGGCAAACTACTGCAGGCAACGCAGGGCAGTAGCGACAGGGGAGGCATAGGGCAGTGGTGGAGACCGGGCGACCCAGGGAGTGGGGGTGGTGGGGGACGTCACGGGCCGGTGTGGGGGCCGACGCTGGGCGGCGTAACAGCTGCAGGACGGCGCAGGGTGTAGCAGCTGCAGGATGGCGCGGCGCGGGGAGGAGCTGGGCGGCGCGGCGCGGCGGGGGACAGCGCGGGCGGCAGGGGACAGCGGGGGACGGCGCGGGCGGCGGGGTTGGTGAGGCATGCATGGGAGACTTTTGTGTTGGAGAAGATAAGGCAGGGGAGAAGAGAAGGCAGGGGAAAAAATAGGGGAAAAAGGCAGCGAGTTGGGCTGAATTGGCGCTAAAATTTGGTGATTCCCACGTTAGGCCCATTTAGTGTCCGACTGTTGGTCGGGATTATTTGCCGACCGACGATCCGATGGGCACCAGACCTTTCCCGACCGACCGCTCGACGGGAAAGTTTCTGGTATTACCGACCGACTGTTTGTTATTGTTAGTTAGATTTCCCGACTGACTGTTTGTCATAAGTTTTCCTGACAAACAGTCGGTCGGCGATACTGACTTTTCCCAACACCCGTCCGTAGGGAATGCAGTGTCGTGGTGTAGTGAAAAGATATGCCCCGCTCTAACAAATATAAGTGAAGCAAAAGAGCATTCTACAAATGGCGGTTTTCTATGTGTAGGGAAATAGGCAATCCAAACTTCAAAAGATATAAGTGAAGCACAAGAAGCATTCTATAAAGCCAACCAAGGACTATCTCATACCAGCATGGTGCATAAAATAAAAAGGAAAAATAAACACAAAAAAAATCTCCAAGCATTTGCACATGTCATGTGATGAATTAAAATATAGCTTTGAGTAAAATTACCGCTACATTGTAGACGAAAGAGGGGATGCCTTCCGAGGAATCCCCAAGCTTAGACACTTCAGTCTTCCCTGAATATTACCTTGGGGTGCCTCGGGCATCCCCAAGCTTAGGCTCTTGCCTCTCCTTATTCCTTCATCCATCGTGCTCTCACCCAAAACTTGAAAACTTCAATCACACAAAACTCAACAAAACTTCGTGAGATCCGTTAGTATAATAAAATAAATCACCACTTCAAGTACTATTGTGAACTCATTCTAAATTTATATTAGCATTATATCTTCTGTAATCCAACTTCACCATGGTTCATACCCCCCGATACTACCCATAGATTCATCAAAATAAGAGAACAATGCATAGAAAACAGAATCTGTCAAAACAGAACAGTATGTAGCAATCTGTATATTCCGTATACCTCTGTTATCTCAAAAAATCTCAAAACTTACGAACGTCTGGAAAATTTGCATATCAATCAGCATAAAAAAGAATCAACTCAAAAGCTCTTCCAGAATAAAAATGAAAATTAATTTCGTGAGCAGAAAGTTTCTGTCTTTTCTCAGCGTGATCAAACAACTATCACCCAAACTAATCGTAAAGGCTTTGCTTGGCACATTATTTTTAAAAACACAAAGGAATTTTACAAGGGGATAATTATTTTTGTGAGAAACTTCCATGAAAAATTCTACGTTGTTTCCATGAGCATGAACACAGGTGTTCATGGTCAACCCTCACTTCCACAATGCATCACCTTTCAATCACTTCTCTCTTTGAAAAAGTTTTAAGTTCCCCTCTATATATTTTTTGTTTTTAAACTAAATAAAAGAACTCAACAGAAATAAATGACTCTCTAAAAATTTTGGGTTGTCTCCCAGGCAGCGCTTTCTTTAAAGCCATTAAGCTAGGCATAAAGTGCTGAAGTAATGGATCCACCCGGATCCCAAGGTATATCAAAGCCAATTTTAATTAGCAATGATTTGAAATTTAGTAGTGAGCACAAGGTAACATATATCATGCAATGACGAAGTCTAACTCTCTTCCTATGCATTGGCATGTCATAAAAGAACAATTCATGCACATCAAGTAAAGGCCAATACATAGCATAAGCAGTTTCTTGCAATTTTATCGTATTGGAAACATAGAGAGGTGGAGATGTAGTTCCTCTCTCATAATAATTGCAAGTAGGAGCAGCAAGCACATGCATAGTATATTCATCAAAATCATCATGTGTAACATAAGGAACTATAGCTAGATCATCTTCATAAGCATCATTCATATTGGCATCATGGCCACAAGCATAGCAAGCATCAAGTTCATCAAAAAGGGATATTTCAAACGAATCCAAGGGATCATAGCATTCATCCTTCGGTAAGAACGAAGGGAAATTAAATAATGTCTGAGTAGAAGAGTTACTCTCATTAGAAGGTGGACACGGGTAGCTAGTCCGTTCTTCCTCCTTTTGTTCTTCGCTCTCCTCGTCATCTTTTTTCGTCTAATGAGCTCACAATTTCAGCATTTACTTCTTCCATAGTTTCCTGCAAAATAATAGTCTCTTCTTGGGCAGCATAGGATTTTTCCTTAAATCGCTCAATATGGGCATTATATTCATAATTAGTATAACAATAATGAAGCATAGCCAAATTTTCAGATCGGTAAGGAGCATCACCATTATCATCATACCTTTTAAACAGAGCCTCAATTTCATAAGCACCCATAAAAGCAACAAACTCTTCTATTTGATCCACATCATAGTAATCATATATACCATTAGCATAAGAAGCCAAGGTTCTATGATCATTAAACTCACAAGAAAAGGGAAGGTGTGGAGCCTTCATCCTAGAGAAACAAGTAACACCATAACTCTTGCATAGTTCCCAAGCATACCATTTCAACAAATGGATTTGATCCCATAAATGTTTCCCTTTTTGAGTCAAGTGATAATCCCTAAAGTATTCACGTTTAATGGGTCTTTCTCAGCATTATTAAAGAAGTATATAATATTTTCCACGAAACGAGCATCGAAGGATTAAGGAGGTTCCCCATCTCCATGAGTAGCAAATACACCTAATTTTTCTGTATTTCGTGTTCCATATCCATAACTAAAGATAGAGAACAACTTAGAACAACAAATAAATCTACTTAGGGATAAAACAAACAAGCACACACGAGGATATTCACCCCACGCTATTGCTCCACGGCAACGGCGCTAGAAAAAGGTCTTGATAACCCACAAGTATAGGGGATCAATTGTAGTCTTTCTCGATAAGTAAGAGTGTTGAACCCAACGAGGAGCTAAAGGTAGGACAAATATTCCCTCAAGTTCTATCGACCACCGATACAACTCTACGCACACTTTACGTTCGCTTTACCTAGAACAAGTATGAAACTAGAAGTACTTTGTAGGAGTGATAGGAAGGGCTTGCAAGAAAGTAAAGAACACGTAAATAAAAGTAGGGGCTGGTTAGAAAAAGAAACAACTACGAGTGTCTAACGAGTGTGGAAAAGTGGTGGTAGGAGTTGCGGAATTGTCCCTAAGCAATTGACTACGTTACTAGATCGATAGCAAGTTTTATGTGGGAGGGGCCTCTGCTGGCATGTCATCCCTTACTTGGAATTATATGCACTTATGATTGGAACTATTAGCAAGCATCCGCAACTACTACGTTCATTAAGGTAAAACCCAACCATAGCAATAAGATATATTGGTCCCCCTTCAATCCCATATGCATCAATTTCTATGGTAGGTTTGAAGCTTCTGTCACTCTAGCCTGCCAATACATAGTCCTATCAACATACAACTTACCCTATGGTGTGATCCACGCGTGCTATGATATGATTGGCACCAAAGGACAGCAACATAACCACAAGCAAATTAAACCAACCATAGCAATTCATCAATCACCGATAGGACAACGATAATATACTCAGACATCATAGGATAGAAACACATCATTGGATAATAATATGTAGCATAAAGCACCATGTTCAAGTAGAGGGTACAGCGGGTTGCGGGAGAGTGAACCGCTGAATATAGATGGGGGTAGATGATGGAGATGTTGGTGAAGATGACGGAGGTGTTGGTGTAGATCGCCGTCACACGATGATGTCCCGGGCGGCGTTCCGGCGCCGCCGGAAGAGAGGGGGAGAGAGGCCCCTCCTTCTTCTTCTTCCTTGACCTCCTCCCTATATGGGAGAAGGGTTTCCCCTCTGGTCCATGGTCTCCATGGCGGCGGAGTGGCGAGAGCCCCTCCGAGATTGGATCTCTCTCTCCGTGTCCTTCTATTTCTGCGCTCCTAGATTCTGTGTTTCGCCGTTTCTTTAATTCCCGTAGATCCGTAACTCCGATTGGGCTGAAATTTTAACACGATTTTCTTCCGGATATTATCTTTCTTGCGGCGAAAGAATGGCTCCAACCGCCTTAAGGAGTGGCCACAAGCCTGCCAGCCGCCGCAGTACCTCCTCGTGGCGGCTACAGGGCTTGTGGGCCCTCCGTGCATTGCCTCGCATTTATTCTTCTTCCCAAAAATGATAAATATTCCAAAAAATCCCCGTAAGTTTTTATTACGTTTGGACTTCGTTTTCTATGGATATTCTGCGAAATAAAAAATATGCAACAAACAAGAACTGGCACTGGGCACTGGATCAATATGTTAGTCCCAAAAAATAGTATAAAAAGTTGCCAAAAGTATATGAAAGTTGTAGAATATTGGCATGAAACAATCAAAAATTATAGATACGACGGAGACGTATCACCGAGCATAGTTGTCCTTTGCAACTTCTTTCACGTGACATGAATATTCAGATCCGTAAGATTCAAAACAATAGTTTGCTATGGACATGAAAACAGTAATACTTCAAGCAAACTAGCAAAGTAATCATGAACTTTCAAAATAACAAGGCCAAAGAAAGTTATCCCTATGAAATCATATAGTCTGGCTATGCTCCATCATCCTCACACAACTAATGTAAATCATGCACAACCCCGGAATTGGCCAAGTAATTGTTTTCGCACTCTTACTTGCTCAACCTTTTTATAACTATCATGCAATACATGAGCGCGAGCCATGGATATAGCACTATAGGTGGAATAGAGTGTGGTGGTGGTTGTGAGACAAAAGGGAGGAGATGGTCACACTGACTCGGCGTATCAATAGGCTATGGAGATGCCCATTAATAGATATCAATGTGAATGAGTAGGGATTGACATACAAGAGATGCACTAGAGCTATAAGTATGTGAAAGCTCAAAAGGAAAACTAGTGGGTGTGCATCCAACTTGCTTGCTCACGAAGACCTAGGGCAATTTTGAGGAAGCCCATCATTAGAATATACAAGCCAAGTTATATAATGAAGATTCCCACTAGCATATGGTAGTGACAATGCAAGAAGCTCTCAATCATGAAGAACATGGTGCTATCATGAAGCACAAGTGTGGAAAAAGATAGTAGCATTGTCCCTTCTCTCTTTTTCTTTATTCTTTTTTTCATTTGGGCTCTTAGGCCTCTTTTTATTTTCCTTTTTTCTCTTTTTTTTGTTTTTGGGATCTTTGGCCTCTTTTTTTTATTTCCTCACATGGGACAATGCTCTAATAATGATGATCATCACACTTTTATTTACTCACAGTTCAAACATCACAATGATGATGACTCCATAAGAAATGCCTCCGGCAGTGTACCGGGATGTGCAACGATCTAGCATGGCGTATGATGTTGAAACATCTCGCTAGCTATCTTACGATCATGCAATGGAAATATGAGAGTGACGGCACAAGTCATGGGACGGAACGGTGGGAGTTGCATGGCAATATATCTCGGAATGACTATCAAAATGCCATAGTAGGTAGGTATGGTGGCTGTTTTGAGGAAGGAATTTGGTGGGTTTGAGTATCGGCAAGAACTGCGCGGCACTAGAGAGGCTAGCAATGGTGGAAGGTGAAAGTGCATCTATACCATGGGCTCATATTAGTCATGAAGAACTCACATACTTATTGCGAAAGTTTTTATTAGTAATCGAAACAAAGTGCTAAACGCATACACCGAGGGGAAGGTTTGGTAGGTGTAAACCATCGCGCAATCCCGACCTCAACACAAAGGATGACAATCAATAGATCAATCATGCTCCGACTTCCTAACATAGCGGTTCACCATACGTGCATGCTACGGGAATCACTAACTTCAACACAAGTATTTCTAGATTCACAACACCCTACTAACATAACTCTCAATATTACCGAATCCATGTCTCAAAACTAATTGAGAGGAATCGATACTTCTCTTTCTACTAAATGCACATGAAGATGGAGGTTTTTGCATCCTCTTTGGGTACCTAGCACATTTGGGACTACTTTCATAACATAAGCCAACTACCAAATCACGCACCGCCGTGCTCTAAATATATAAGTGAAGCACAAGAGCAAAAGTATCTAGCTCAAAATATATAAGTGAAGCACTATGAGCATTGTAGCAAAATCACGATGAGTGCATGTCTCTCTCTCTCAAAAAGGTGTGCAGCAAGGATGATTGTGACACAACAAAAATAAAAGACTCCTAAGATACAAGACGCTCCAAGAAAAACACATATCATGTGGTGAATAAAAATATAGCTCCAAGTAATGTTACCGATGGATTGAAGACGAAAGAGGGGATGCTTTCCCGGGGCATCCCCAAGCTTAGGCTTTTTGGCGTCCTTGAATTTGGCTTGGGATGCCTTGGGCATCCCCAAGCTTGAGCTATTTCCACTCCTTATCTCTTTGTCCATGAGAACATCACCCAAAACTTGAAAACTTCACAACACAAAACTTAAACAGAAACTTGTGATAACATTAGTACAAGAAAACAACCTACCACTTCTTTTGGTACTGTAGCAAACTTGAATTCCATCTATATTGATGATGGGCTACTGTATTCTCACTTTTCCATGGCTAGTACCCCCGATACTAACCATAGTTTCATCAAAACAATAAACCAACTCAACAAAAACAGAATCAAAGTTTCATCAAAACAAGAAACCAACTCAGAATATGTCAAAAACGGACCAGCCTGTAGCAATCTGTATACTTCGTATACTTCTGGTACCTCACAAAATGTGAAAAATTACGACGGCCTGGGCAAAAAGCATATCAGTCAGCTGCAAAAAGAATCAACACACAAACTCTTTCTGATTAAAAATGAAAAATCATCTTAGGAGCAAAAAGTTTCTCTCTTTTTCCAGGAGGATCAAACAACCATTACCAAGACTAGTCATGAAGGCTTTGCTTGGCTCAAACACAAAAAGAAACACAAAGAACACAATCACAACAGAATTTTGATGGTGTCGATGCAACAAAACAGAATGAAAAATATAAATTCATTGGTTGCCTCCCAACAAAGGCTATTGTTTAACGCCCTTAGCTAGGCATAGAAGCGATAGAATCACGTATCGTCGTCTTTGGTGGTCAAACCATAAGTGGCCCTCATCATGGATTCATAAGGCAATCTTATTTTCTTTCTAGGAAAGTGTTCCATGCCCTTCCTTAAAGGAAATTTAAATCTAATATTCCCTTCCTTCATATCGATGATAGTACCGATAGTCCTTAGGAAAGGTCTACCAAGAATAATGGGGCATGAAGGATTGCAATCAAAGTCAAGCACAATGAAATCCACGGGTACATAGTTCCTATTTGCAATAATAAGAACATCATTGATCCTTCCCATGGGTTTCTTGACCGTAGAATCAGCAAGATGCAAATTAAGAGAACACTCTTCAATCTCATTAAAACCTAGAACATCACATAAAGACTTTGGAATCGCAGAAACACTAGCACCCAAATCACACAAACCATTGCACTCATAGTTTCTGATTTTTATTTTGATGGTAGGTTCCCACTCATCATGAAGATTTCTAGGGATAGAGACTTCCAATTCAAGTTTCTCTTCAAGAGATTTTATCATGGCTTCGATGATATGATCGGTAAAGGCTTTGTTTTGGCTATAAGCGTGTGGACAGTTCAACATGGATTGCATCAAAGAAATGCATTCAATCAAGGAGCAACTATCATAATTGAATTCCTTGAAATCCATGGTAGTAATTTCATTACTACTCAAAGTTTTAACGTCTTCTACTCCACTTTTAATGCTTTTAGCATAAAGATAGATGGACTCCGAATCATTGGGGCGCTTTTGAACCAAAGTGGATTCATATCCAGCCCCATAATCATTTGGTTTGACACAAGAATACAAAGATTCAATGGGAGTCATACCAAGCACTTTAAGATCTTCGTGATTCTCATCACGAGAACACGCCTTTTTAAGCCATTCATGTCTAGCACGAATTTGGGTGGTTCTTTCTTTGCTCTCAATCATGGGAACACGCATAGCTTCCAAAGTTTCATCCATGTTGATTTTGGGAGGAGCACATCTAACTTTGAAAGCATCAACATCACAAGAAATTCTATCCACGCTCTTAGCAAAATCGTCAATTTTGAGTAGTTTTTCCTCTATGGACGCATTGAAAATCTTTTGAGAGTTGATAAACTCTTTCGTATTACTCTCTAGATCAGAGGGTAATCTATTGTAATTTCCATGAGTATTTTTGTAGGAGTTGCCAAAGTTATTAGAGGAGTTACTAGGAAAAGGCCTAGGAATGTAGTTTCCTCTAAAAGCATTGTTGTTGCCAAAGTTATTCCTACCAACAAAATTAACGTCCAAGCTAGCGTCGCTACTCTCAATCAAAGAAGACAAAGGCATATCATTAGGATCCAAAGGAGCACTTCTACTAGCAACCAAATTCATTAACTCGTCCATCTTAGCACTTAACGAGTTAATTTCTTCTATAGCATGTACCTTCTTACTAGTAGGTGACCTTTCAGTGTGCCATTGAGAGTAGTTTGTCATGATGTTGTCTAAGAGATTTGTGGCTTCCCCTAACATGATTCCCATGAACGTTCCACCTGAGGCGGAGTCCAAGATATTTCTAGAAGCGAAATTCAAGCCAGCGTAAAATATTTGAATAATCATCCAAAGGCTCAAGCCATGAGTGGGACAATTTCTAATCATTAATATCATTCTCTACCAAGCTTGTGCAACATGCTCATGATCAATTTGCTTGAAATTCATGATATCATTACGGAGAGAGATGATCTTAGCTGGCGGAAAATACTTGGATATATAAGCATCTTTAAACTTATCCCAAGAATCGATACTATTTTTGGGCAAAGAAGAAAACCAAGTTTTCGCGCGATCTCGCAACGAGAAAGGAAAAAGCTTCAATTTAATCACGTCCTTATCCACATCTTTTTTCTTTTGAATACCGCAAAGCTCAATAAAGGTATTGACATGGGATGCGACATATTCACTAGGAAGGCCAGAGAATTGATCTTTCATAACAAGATTCAGCAAAGCGGCATTGATTTCGTATGACTCCGCACTAGTGGCGGGAGCAATCGGAGTACTAATAAAATCATTATTATTAGTATTCGAGAAGTCAAAAAGTTTGGTGTTTTAATTCATGGTGACTTTAGCAAGCAAGCAAGCACACAAGAAAACAAAGAGCAGGCGAGAAAAAGGGCGAACGAAAAGGCGAACGAAAAAGGCAAATGAAAAGGCAAATTGGTGAAGTGGGGGAGATGAAAACAAGAGGCAACTGGCAAACAAAGTAAATGCAAGAGATGAGTTTGCGACACCTACTTGGATGAGTTCTTGACTTGATCTTCCTCCCCAGCAACGGCGCCAGAAATTCTTCTGCTATCCCACAGATTGACACGTTGACAAAGGCTGGGCTTGCGTTGGTTTTTCCCTTGAAGAGGAAAGGGTGATGCAGCATAGGAGGAGTAAGTATTTCCTTCTGTTTGAGAACCAAGGCATCAATACAGAAGGAGAGTCTCGTCAAGTCCAGAGTACCTACGCAAACACAAACAAGCTTGCACCCAACGCTTCAAAGGGGTTGTCAATCCCTTCAAGATTGTTTGCAAAGTGAGATCTGAAGGCGGAAAGTGCAACGAAGTAAAAAGTGTAAGGCTGAAAATATGGTATGGAGTAGACCCTGGGGGCCATAGTGTTCACTAAAGGCTTCTCTCAAAATAGAAAGTATCACAGTGGGTGAACAAATTATTGTCGAGCAATTGATAGAACCGCGCAAAGTAATGACGATATCTAAGGCAATGATCATACATATAGGCATCACGTCCGAGACAAGTAGACCGATACTTTCTGCATCTACTACTATTACTCCACACATCGACCGCTATCCAGCATGCATCTAGTGTATTGAGTTCACGACGAACAGAGTAACGCTTTAAGCAAGATGACATGATGTAGAGGGATAATCTCAAAACAATGATGAAAACCCCATATTTTTACCCTTGATGGCAACAACATGATGCGTGCCTCGCTACCCCTTCTGTCACTGCGTGAGGTCACTGCACGGTATGAACCCAAAACCAAGCACTTCTCCCATTGCAAGAATCATAGATCTAGTTGGCCAGACAAAACCCACAAGTCCAAGAGAATTACAAGTATATGAAATCATGCATAAGAGAGATCAGAAGAAACTCAAATAAGATTCATAGATAATCTGATCATAAATCCACAGTTCATCGGATCTCGACAAACACACCGCAAAAGAAGATTACATCGGATAGATCTCCATGAAGATCATGGAGAACTTTGTATTGAAGATCCAAGAGAGAGAAGAAGCCATCTAGTTACTAGCTATGGACCCGTAGGTCTATGGTGAACTACTCACGCATCATCGGAGAGGTCATGGTGTTGATGGAGAAGCCCTCCATGTCTGAATCCCCCCCTCCGGCAGGGCACCAGGACGTGCCTCAGATAGGATCTTGTGGAGACAGAAGCTTGTGGCGGCAGAAAAGTGATTACGATGATCTCCTGATTTTTTCTGGAATTTATGGGAATATATAGGCGCAAATCCTAGGGCAAAGGGCGTTCAGGGGTCCCACAAGCCTGGATGGCGCGGCCCCCCTGGCCTCAGGGTGGAGGCTTGTGGGGCCCCTGGGGCTCCCCTGCCTTGGCTCCCAAGCTCCCCGAGCTTCTTCCGTTCCAAAAAAAATCTTTTCGGGGATATTCTTCCGTTTGGACTCCGTTTCAAAATCTCCTCTAAAAGGGGTCAAAAACATGGAAAAAACATGAACTGGCACTTGGCACTGAGTTAATAAGTTAGTCCCAAAAAAATATATCAAAGGAATGCAAAACATCCAAAGTTTGACAAGATAATAGCATGAAACCATCAAAAATTATAGATACGTTGGAGACGTATCACGCGGCCTCCTGGACCTTGCTCACCGTACGCCCGACCGGGGCTATAAATGCGACTTCGGTCTCTCTCTTCTACCTCGCATCCAGCTCACCGCTTCCTCCTCTTCTCCTACTCTTCCTGATTGCCGGAGCACGAGGCAAGGCGCTAATGGCGGGCGTGGAGTCGGAGCTACTCACAATCCTCCTGGCTGGTCTACTGGCGGCGCTGGTCGGCAGCTCGATGCTACTGTGCGCGATGATCCTCGATGATCGTCGCGATGCTGTGGCTAAAGCGATAGCTGAGGGACAACTACGTCGTCTCAAGCAGGCGAAATAAGCGTTGGCGGGGCGGCAAGGGCGGCTTGTCAACATCGCACTAGATGATGATAGAGGCGCTGCTGGGTCTGGGGTTAGCATGGTGTAGTCAGCGGAGTTTTTGCAGTGTGGAGACCACGCTGCTGGTTGCTCCTGGCTGAACAACATCCACAACTAGTGGGCACTAGGGGTAGAACTGTGGTCTAGGCCTTGGTTTGGAAAGGTTGTAACGGTCTACGCTGCAATAAAATCTCTCAGAATCTCCCCACGATTGCAACCAGTATGAAAATATTGGTCACACGATGCGCATGCAATCTATTTAGACTAATATGCAAGCAGATGCAGAATGCACATGATGGCACAACGCAGGCAAAGAAAGAATCATAACAAGCCGATTACACTAAGGTGTTTTAATGCTAGTGGGTGTATGTACTCCTGGCATACATATACCTACACCGGCTCACATTTTACTAGGGACTCTGGGCGAGTCCAAGTTTATTAGGTGTAAGTGCTCTACCGATAAAAATCTTGTTAAGAAATCCAATGTTAACTCTGTTAAACGTTTCTGCTTAACAATGTGACAAATGATTCCAAGCACATAGAGCAAACATACATACATATCATTACGACAGCACACAGGTATAAGCAATGCGAGCGGTATGACAACACACTGCCCTACTGGCGGCTACCTACAACGCACTCCAAACAACAGCGTCCTAATCCTAGGTGCGGGTGAAGAAACAGTCTTCGCAGCACACCTATGCATGGCATCTCCTGTCTTCGCTCACTGACAAAGCCACACACGGGCTTACTCCTGTTAGGGCTCTCCTGGGGGACAAAGGCTGAGCCAAATCTTGTCTTGGTCTTCGGGCACTGCTATAGGCTGGGCCTCAACTGTTGGAACTGCAAAGGGGGCTTGAGGGAACACATCCCGACGACGAAGTCGCCTGATCGCTCCCAGGATGGAGTTACGGTGGATGTCTCCGGGCTGATATTGGTCCACAGGTTGCGAGGGCAGTACCAGTTGCAAAGGTGACACTGAGCCTGGCAATAGGGACTGAGTTGACTGGGTCTCCACTTGACGGGCCGCACGGTATGCTTCCGCAACAACCCGCGTAGCGTACTGATCCACGGCCTTGAGCTCTTTGAGAATGCCAAAGAGCAATATTCCATGGGCAGGAGCAAACTGGACGAGCCAGGCTATTGCTGGGTCTGCATCTTTGCCTGTGCCGGAGGAATTGTAGCCCGTGTCCGACGCAGGGGGACAATAGCGAAGCTCCTGCATCTCTGCCACTTGCGGAAACTGAAGCCGAAGACGGGTGATAGCTTCCACAGCGGCTATCTGGACATCCAACTCAAGGGTGGGTATGGGATGGCCACGAATATTCATGGGTTTCCCATTCACCGCTGGCCCTGGGTTGATATGCACCTTTGCATAAAACTGGGAAAGATGGGGGACGGGTTCCGACTGGAACACCAAACACACTGGGGCTTACTAAGGCCAAAGGCTTTGGAGAGCATTCTAGAAAGGATGGGTGGAAAGCGAGCATATCCTTTGGCTAGGGTTCGGCTATGGAAAGTGGGGGTCTTGGAGGAACTGGCCATGACTGCTGGTTTGGAGGTACTCGTCTGGGTTCTCTTGCAAGGCTTTGGCTTACTGGGTGGGGAGATCTACGGCTCAAAAGTGGGAAGGGTTTAAATAGGCAGTCGGACTGGATCACACCAAGATGGCGTAGATCCTTCTCGTGCCGGGTAGAAGATACACTGGCATGGCCGACAACTGGGTAGGGTCACGGTCCAATCTAGAGTGGCTGGGTAGGTGGACAACTAGGTAGGGATACGTCCATTCTGACTGCGCCATCTATTGGTCAATAGTGGCCATGTCGGATGCCAGAGACGGTTCAAATCTATCGGGCTCACTACTGGTCGATTCTAAGGTGGTCTGGGTGCTAGGGTAACCTATAGCCAGCCTGGCTTTGATACCAACTCTTGTGGCACTCCGATAGAGGACCAACATATTCCAGAATAAGACCGGACGCGCGTCAAGAGCATGATACAGAAATTCCAGGCAAAAATGGCTTGATTAATATAATGGAGTATTACAATATTGTTGCTTACAACAATATTACATGACTCCAAGGCTAGCTAAATGGCAGCAGATGTCTTGATACATCGGCAACGACGTCCCTGGCTGGGCTCCATAACTCACAGGACTGGCTTGGTTATGATCTAGCACGACGAATCTTCTCCTGCAACTGGCCACGTGCAAGGCCAGGTGAGTACTTTGAATGTACTCGCAAGACAACCAAATACATGGCATCCAAACAAGCATGTAGCAAAGCAAGCACTATGATTATATAACAGCTATTCTAAGCATGGCATGGAATCAACACGAAAAATATAAATCAAGCATAGCATGTCATGGACTAACCATGTAATCTACCTCACTAGCATGGCAGAGATCACAACAATTGCTTAACTAGTTTACTGTCACCGAATATCAACTTACTCTCTTCTGGGTTGTACCACAACCCTCGACATACTCGTAATCCAACCTGAATGGTTCACATCACATGGTCATCTGACCATTCATCATGTAGCCTTCTCTTGGATAACACATCATGTTATCAACATCCTCTGATGTTCACACGAGACGAGTTCTTCCATCATTACTATCATAGATACGGTTGACCATCTACTCAGGTCTGATCGGGCTGTCCATTATCGTGGACACGGCTATTCGAATAGTTTTACACTCTATAGAGGTTGCACACTTTACCCACACTCTGGAGCACTGACCTCGTGATCCCATTCGGGTGGACCAGCATTACTCCAATGCAACTTGCCTGACCCGTGACTCTCTCATCATATCCCCGGCAACCACTCCCTTCGAGAGTCCTGTCCTGGGAGGCCCTGTGTCCTCATGACACCTGTGTCCTCATGACACCTGCCACCATCGTGGCCAAACAAAACTGTCCCAAACGGGGACAGGTACCCAACTCAACTTAACTGGGCTCATAGGGTTATCACCGCCTACCTGATGAGGGTCAGCGCGCGTGCATAACTATCCCTCTTTGGGGTATATCGGTGAGAGATCACACGATCAGCTCAAGTCACGACCGTCCCATATCGGCAAGAGGTGGTTGTGCAGGATGGGCCCGGACAGGTGACTCTGATCAACCAACTAGTTATCTTATCTCCGAATAATATGTCTGACATGACTGACCCTATGATGTCATAGCGATCCAACAATCTCTAGCCACTATTGTTAAACTATATTCATAAACTTTCGGATGAAACACAAAGTAATCATAGACAGTAATCTCAACAGTATAATATAAATAGCAAACTATTACTTTACCGACTATAACTGTAGGTGGGACCTTCGGAACCCTCGCATAAAATCAGCAAATAGACCAGTAGCCACCAGAACGGTCTTTACAACACAGATCTGGGGCGTTACCGGAATAACTCAACCTCGACTCAAGACGGCTGGAAAGCAGCTCAGAGCATGAGACGGTGTTGATAAGAAGAAACTAGCAGTTTCCTAAGACGGCTGAAGAACAGCTCAGAGCATAGGGTCACCGCTACGGAAAGAAATTCAACCGTTGCCGCGACTGCCGAAAAGCAGCACAGAACACGGGACAACTGCTGACAAAAGAAATATAAAATTGGCATCCACCCCGGACGGTCGGAAACAGCACAGAATCAGGCATGGTGCCAGTACTGAAAGAAATGCGAGCAAGGGTTCATCAGCGTCACACACACCACCTCACTGTGTACTAGGATATAAGCATTAAATATGCAAGAGCAACGTCTGAGGGTGTATGTTGGATGAAAAGTAGAACTAAGAACTACTATTAATATCATCGCGGTTATATGCCAATGCAGGCTAACAGGCAATACAGATAAACACACAAAATGCAAGCAATGTTGTCACGCAGGTCCGGCGCTCATAGCAAGAGGTTGGCTTTCCTGGGGGTCGACGAATACTCCGGGGAGAAGCGCAATAACACACCGGAAATCTTTGCCGGAGAGGGCTTCCCTCTCGGAAGGCTCAAACAAAGGCAAGGCAAAAATGGCCAATTGTACTGCACAAACATCTTATGTAAGTAACACTATGAAAACGGGCTGGACGAGACGAAGACGTGGGCGCTGGTTGTACCTCAATTGGAGTTACGAGCGCAAAGATACGCTCGTTAGAGAACTAGGGACCAATCTGTAAACAGAATATCTCTAAATAGGTCCCTGGGCTGAAACCGAACATGCCTTTCGCCGGGATACGTTTTCCCAGCAGGAAAACGTATTCTTCGGGGATACGTCTCCACTTAAAAACGCGCGGGTCTGGGGGGTTGACTTCCTCCTCTCTCTTACGGGTGGGGGCCACCCTATCCACTCCCTCTCTCTCTCTTCCATGGGGGCCCCACCCCTTCTTCTCTCTCCTCTCCTCCCCTTCCCTCTCTCCTGCATGACACCTTCTCCTTCCTCTCCCCGCTACAGGGCCAGGGAGATCGGGCTGCTAGAGCGCCGGAATCAGGCGGCCGCGGGAGCTCCGACCGTCGGGCCGAGGGGGTCGGGCACCCCTCGACGCGCCCGGGGATGGCCTTAGGGGGGGCCGGGGGCGACCCATAGCACCACCCCGGCGGGATGAGGCGTGATGGCTGACGGGCACCCGGGGCGCCGGTGCCTCGGGGCTTCCCCGGAGAAGCAGAGGGCTGCGGCGGCTGCACCACGACTAGGTGGGGCTCTGCCCGTGGGGAGGGAGAGGGGGAGGACCTTGGGGCTGGCTCCACCATGGGGACCCGATGGGAGCTCTCGGCAATTGGAGGGCCAGGGAGCTCCGGGAGCTCAATTAGGAGGGTGAATGGTACTGCGGGGGCTCCATGGTCGACAGGGGGAACTCGGGGACACCTTAAATACCCTCAGGAGGGGGCTCTCTCGACATTGACACAAGCTTCACGAGATCCATGGTGAAGCTCCAATGGCAGACACCTCCAGGAGCAAGGGGACGAGGGGGAGAGGGTTCGGAGCATGCGGGAGAGCAATGGGGGCCTTGCCGACACCTCAAGACAAGCTATAACCCACTGTGATCAAGCTCACATCAACTCGAACGCACAGAGCTCTGTTTTGGCATGCTCTGCCCATGGTCACCACGTGACCATGGCCTTGCCTTGCCCCTCAAGTTGTCAAACCTTGTCAAAGCTTATCTACATATTGTACTAAGGTGACATGACACAACACACACCACTTGGGAGCACTGAGGTCACCACACCAAGGTCAAATACGTTCCAACAGCAAGGTGTTTGTGTTGTGTTGTCACCACCATAGTGCACCTCTTGGCATGATACTTGGCTGAGGTTGACCACTCACTAAGGTCACTATACTGGCCAAATTGCAGCTCAATCCAATAAGTATAGGGGGCACTTCCTTTGTAACTTGGCATACTAACCAGAAATGAAGAAGTTATTGCTGGGGTCAAATGGCTAAAAGGAATTGACTGAAATTTGGAGGAGACTCATGGTTTAGGCATATGAAGACACTCGGAAAGATTCATACCATTTGTACACATATAAATGGTACTTCCTTCACAATGCTTCATTCTGGACAGAAACTTAAATAATTGTCGGTGAAGAATGGAATGATGAAATAAGCTAAATTTTGGTGGACAAGGATAAATTAACATGATAAACAACTCTGCAAAATTTCAACTCAATGGGAACAAAGAATCAAGCACTTCCTTTGCAAACAGAAGATGTGGACAGAATTTGCAAAGGGATATTGTGCTCAATTTGTGAATTGGAGAACTTGATCTTTTGATGGAAATGATGATAATATGGATATGAGAAGCTCCACAAATAAATTGGGATTTTTCCTAGCTACCAAAATGGTAGTTCCTTTGGAAAGGCCCCAAAATGTTGTATTGGCATAAAATAGGAAAATGCAATTTTCCTTTATTCTATGATGGCTAATATTTCATGAGAGCTTCATAGGATCACAAAGAATATCTGTGGAAGGTTTCATGAGCATTGGAGATGGATAGCTATTTTCTTGGATTTAATTCCTTTAGCAAGTAGAAGCAGGAAGTAATTCCACAGGGGAAATATTGCATATGACTTTGCAATATTTTTGCACATCTCGGGTCTATGAGGGAATGATGATCTCTGGGAAGACTTGGAGGATCAACAGAGCAATGGAAATGATGGCTTCTTTGAAAGCACAAAGACAGGATTCCCAGCTCCTATACTTTGGAGCTAGGGTTTCAATATAGGGTTCAGAGTTAACTCAACAAGGACAAGAGGGCATGATACGTCTCCAACGTATCTATAATTTTTGATGGTTTCATGCTATTATCTTGTCAAACTTTGGATGTCTGGCATGCCTTTTATATATTTTTTGGGACTAACTTATTAACTCGGTGCCAAGTGCGAGTTCCTGTTTTTTCGATGTTTTTGACCCCTTTTAGAGGAGATTTTGAAACAGAGTCCAAACGGAAGAAAATCCCTGAAAACATTTTTTCCGGAACGGAAGAAGATCAGGAAGCTTGGGAGCCAAGGAAAGGGAGCCTTAGGGGCCCCACAAGCCCCCACCCCACGGCCAGGAGAGTAGGCCGCGGCCCACAAGCTTGTGGGCCCCCTGAGCGCCCCTAACCTAGGGGTTGCGCCTATAAATTCCCTAAAAATCCCAAAAAATCAGGAGATCATCGAAATCACTTTTCTGCCGCTGCAAGATTCTGTCTCCTCCAGATCCCATCTGGGGCACGTTCTGGTGCCATGCCGGAGGGGGGATTCGAACACGGAGGGCTTCTCCATCAACTCGATGACCTCTCCAATGATGCGTGAGTAGTTCACCATAGACCTACGAGTCCATAGCTAGTAACTAGATGGCTTCTTCTCTCTCTTGGATCTTCAATACAAAGTTCTCCATGATCTTCATGGAGATCTATCCGATGTAATCTTCTTTTGCGGTATGTTTTTCGAGATCCGATGAATTGTGGATTTATGATCATATTATCTATGAATCTTATTTGAGTTTCTTCTGATCTCTCTTATGCATGATTTCATATCCTTGTAATTCTCTTCGAGTTGTGGGTTTTGTTTGGCCAACTAGTTCTATGATTATTGCAATGGGAGAAGTGCTTGGTTTTGGGTTCATACCGTGTGGTGACCTCACCCAGTGACAGAAGGGGTAGCGAGGCACGCATCATGTTGTTGCCATCAAGGGTTAAAAGATGGGGTTTTCATCATTGGTTTGAGATTATCCCTTTTCATCATATCATCTTGCTTAAGGCGTTACACTGTTCGTCATGAACTCAATACACTACATGCATGCTGGATAGCGGTCGATGTGTGGAGTAATAGTAGTAGATGCAGAAAGTATCGGTCTACTTGTCTCGGACGTGATGCCTATATGTATGATCATTGCCTTAGATATCGTCATGACTTTGCGTGGTTCTATCAATTAATCGACAGTAATTTGTTCAGCCACCGTGATAATTGCTATTATGAGAGAAGCCTCTAGTGAACACTATGGCCCCCAGGGTCTACTCCACACCATATTTTCAGCCTTACACGTTTTACTTCATTGCACTTTCCGCCTTCAGATCTCACTTTGCAAACATTCTTGAAGGGATTGACAACCCCTTTGAAGCGTTGGGTGCAAGCTTGTTTGTGTTTGCGCAGGTAGTCTGGACTTGACGAGGCCCTCCTTCCGGATCGATACCTTAGTTCTCAAACTGAGGGAAATACTTACTGCTCCTGTGCTGCATCACCCTTTCCTCTTCAAGGGACAAACCGACGCAAACTAGAGAAGTAACAAGAAGAATTCCTAGCGCCAAGGAAGGACTTTTGTTGCCGCAGCAAAAGAATTTCTAGCACCATTACCAGGAAGGAAGATCAAGTCAAGAACTCATCCAAGTAGGTGTAGCAAACTCATCTCTTGCATTTACTTTGTTTGCCAGTTGCCTCTCGTTTTCCTCTCCCCCACTTCACCAATTTGCCTTTTTCGTTCGCCTTTTCGTTCGCCCTTTTACTCACCTGCTCTTTGTTTGCTTGTGTGCTTGCTTGCTTGCTGAAGTCACCATGAATGAAAACACCAAACTTTTTGACTTCTCGAATACTACTAATAATAATTTTATTAGTACTCTGATTGCTCCCGCCACTAGTGCGGAGTCATACGAAATCAATGCCGCTTTGCTGAATCTTGTTATGAAAGAGCAATTCTCTAGCCTTCCTAGTGAACATGCCGCATCCGATCTCAATACCTTCATTGAACTTTGCGATATGCAAAATAAAAAAGATGTGGATAATGATGTGATTAAATTAAAGCTTTTTCCTTTCTCGCTGCGAGATCGTGCAAAAACTTGGGTTTCTTCTTTGCCCAAAAATAGTATCAATTCTTGGAATAAGTTCAAAGATGCTTATATATCCAAGTATTTTCCGCCGGCTAAGATCATCTCTCTCTGGAATGATATCATGAGTTTCAAGGAACTTGATCATGAACACGTTGCACAAGCTTGGGAGAGAATGAAATTAATGATTAGAAATTGTCCCCATCATGGCTTGAGCCTTTGGATGATTATTCAAATCTTTTACGCTCGCTTGAATTTCGCTTCTAGAAATATCTTGGACTCCGCCTCAGGTGGAAAGTTCATGGAAATCATGTTAGTAGAAGCCACAAAGCTCTTAGACAACATCATGACGAACTACTCTCAGTGGCACACTGAAAGGTCACCTACTAGTAAGAAGGTACACGCTATAGAGGAAATTAACTCGTTGAGTGCTAAGATAGACGAGTTAATGATTTTGGTTGCTAGTAGAAGTGCCCCTTTGGATCCTAATGATATGTCTTTGTCTTCTTTGATTGAGAGTAGCAAAGCTAGCTTGGACGTTAATTTTGTTGGTAGGAATAACTTTGGCAACAACAATGCTTTTACAGGAAACTATGTTCCTAGGCCTTTTCCTGGTAACTCCTCTAATAACTTTGGCAACTCCTACAACAATACCCATGGAAATTAAAATAGATTACCCTCTGATCAAGAGAGTAATATCAAAGAGTTCATCAACTCTCAAAAGATTTTCAATGCGTCCATAGAGGAAAAGCTACTCAGAATTGACGATTTGGCTAAGAGCGTTGATAGAATGTCTAGTGATGTTGATGCTTTGAAAGTTAGATGTGCTCCTCCCAAAATCAACATGGATGAAACTTTGAAATCTAAGCGTGTTTCCATGATTGAGAGCCAAGAAAGAACCGCCAAAATTCGTGCTAGACATGAATGGCTTAAAAAGGCATGTTCTCGTGATGAGAATCACGAAGATCTTAAAGTGCTTGGTGTGACTCACATTGAATCTTTGTTTTCTTATGTCAAACCTAATGATTATGGGGCTGTATATGAATCCACTTTGGTTGGAAAGTGCCCCAATGATTCATAGTCCATCTATCCTGATGCTAAAAGCATTGAAAGTGGAGTAGAAGATGTTAAAACTTTGAGTAGTAATGAAACTACTACCGTGGATTTCAAGGAGTTCAATTATGATAGTTGCTCCTTTATTGAATTCATTTCTTTGATGCAATCCATGTTAAACTCTCCACACGCTTATAGCCAAAACAAGGCCTTTACCGATCATATCGTCGAAGCTATGATAAAATCTCTTGAAGAGAAACTTGAATTGGAAGTCTCTATCCCTATAAAGTTTCATGATGAGTGGGAACCTACCATCAAAATAAAAATCAGAAACTATGAGTGCAATGGTTTGTGTGATTTGGGTGCTAGTGTTTCTGCGATTCCAAAGTCTTTATGTGATGTTCTAGGTTTTAATGAGATTGAAGAGTGTTCTCTTAATTTGCATCTTGTTGATTCTACTGTCAAGAAACCCATGGGAAGGATCAATGATGTTCTTATTGTTGCAAATAGGAACTATGTACCCGTGGATTTCATTGTGCTTGACATTGATTGCAATCCTATTTGCCCTATTATTCTTGGTAGACCTTTCCTAAGGACTATCGGTGCTATCATCGATATGAAGGAAGGGAATATTAGATTTCAATTCCCTTTAAGGAAGGGCATGGAACACTTTCCTAGAAAGAAAATAAGATTGCCTTATGAATCCATGATGAGGGCCACTTATGGTTTGAGCACCAAAGACGACGATACGTGATTCTATCGTTTTTATGCCTAGCTAAGGGCGTTAAACAATAGCGCTGGTTGGGAGGCAACCCAATGAATTTATCTTTTTTCTTTCTGTTTTGTTGCGTCTTCACCATCAGAATTCTGGTGTGATTGGTTTTTTTGTGTGTTTCTTTTTGTGTTTGAGCCAAGCAAAACCTTTGTGACTAGTCTTGGTAATGGTTGTGTGATCCTGCTGGAAAAAGACATAAACTTTTCGCTCACGAGATGATTTTTCATTTTTATTCAGAAAGAGATTTTGAGTTGATTCTTTTTGCTGCTGGTTGATATGATTTTTTCCCAGGCCGTCGTAAGTTTTCAGATTTTTGAGGTACCAGAAGTATACGAAATATACAGATTGCTATAGACTGGTCTGTTAGTGACAGATTCTGTTTTTGTTGAGTTGGTTGCTTGTTTTGATGAAACTATGCTTAGTATCGGGGGGGGGGGGTACTAGCCATGGAAAAGTGAGAATACAGTAGCCCAACACCAATATAGATGGAATTCAAGTTTGCTACAGTACCAAAAGAAGTGGTAGTTTGTTTTCTTGTACTAACGTTATCATGAGTTTCTGTTTAAGTTTTGTGTTGTGAAGTTTTCAAGTTTTGGGTGATGTTCTCATGAACGATAAGATAAGGAGTGGAAAGAGCTCAAGCTTGGGGATGCCCAAGGCATCCCAAGCCAAATTCAAGGACACCAAAAATCCTAAGCTTGGGGTTGCCCCGGGAAGGCATCCCCTCTTTCGTCTTCAATCCATCGGTAACATTACTTGGAGCTATATTTTTATTCACCACATGATATGTGTTTTGCTTGGAGCGTCTTGTATCGTAGGAGTCTTTTATTTATTTTTTGTCACAATCATCCTTGCTGCACACCTTTTTGAGAGAGATAGAGAGACATGCACTCATCGTGATTTTGCTAGAATGATCATAGTGCTTCACTTATATCTTTTGAGCTAGATACTTTTGCTCTAGTGCTTCACTTATATCTTTTGAGCTAGATACTTTTGCTCTAGTGCTTCACTTATATCTTTTGAGCTAGATACTTTTGCTCTAGTGCTTCACTTATATCTTTTAGAGCACGGCGGTGCGTGATTTGGTAGTTGGCTTATGCTATGAAAGTAGTCCCGAAAGTGATAGATACCTAAAGAGTATGCAAAAACCTCCATCTTAATGTGCATTGAGTAGAAAGAGAAATTTCGATTCCTCTCAATAAGTTTTGAGACGTGGATTCGGTAATATTAAGAGCTAGGTTAGTAGGGTGTTGTGAATCTAGAGATACTTGTGTTGAAGTTAGTGATTCCCGTAGCATGCACGTATGGTGAACCGCTATGTTAGGAAGTTGGAGCATAATTTATCTATTGATTGTCATCCTTTGTGTTGATCTATTGATTGTCGCGCGATGGTTAACACCTACCAACCCTTCCCCTCGGAGTATGCATTTAGCACTTTTTTCGATTACTAATAAAAACTTTCGCAACAAGTATGTGTGTTCTTCATGACTAATGTGAGCCCATGGTATAGATGCACTTCCACCTTCCACCATTGCTAGCCTCTCTAGTGCCGCCCAATTCTCGCCGGTGCACAAACCCACCAAATTCCTTCCTCAAAACAGCCACCATATCTACCTACTATGGCATTTTCATAGCAATTCCGAGATATATTGCCATGCAACTCCCACCGTTCTGTCTCATGACTTGTGCCGTCACTCTCATATTGCCATTGCATGATCGTAAGATAGCTAGCGAGATGTTCTCAACGTCATACGCCATGCTAGATCGTTGCATCCCGGTACACTGCGGGAGGCATTTCCTATGGAGTCATCATCATTGTCATCTTTGAGCTGTGAGTAAATAAAAGTGTGATGATCATCATTATTAGAGCATTGTCCCATCTGAGGAAAAAAAAGAGGCCAAAGAGCCCAAAAATAAATAAAAAAGAGAAAAAAAAAAGAAAAGAAAAAAAAAGAGGCCTAAGAGCCCAAATGAAAAAAACGGAAAAGAGAGAAGGGACAATGCTACTATTTTTTTCCACACTTGTGCTTCTTGATAGCACCATGTTCTTCATGATTGAGAGATTCTTGCTTCGTCACCACCATATGCTAGTGGGAATCTTCATTATATAACTTGGCTGGTATACTCCAATCATGGGCTTCCTCAAAATTGCCCTAGGTCTTCGTGAGCAAGCAAGTTGGATGCACACCCACTAGTTCTCCTTTTGAGCTTTCGCATACTCATAGCTCTAGTGCATCCTTTTGTATGGCAATCCCTACTCATTCACATTGATATCTATTAATGGGCATCTCCATGGCCTATTGATACGCCGAGTCAATGTGACCATCTCCTCCTTTTTGTCTCACAACCACCACCACACTCTATTCCACCTATAGTGCTATATCCATGGATCGCGCTCATGTATTGCGTGATATTTATAAAAAGTTTGAGAAAGTAAGAGTGCCAAAACAGTTACTTGGCCAATACCGGGGTTGTGCATGATTTACATTAGTTGTGTGAGGATGATGGAGCATAGCCAGACTATATGATTTTGTAGGGATAACTTTCTTTGGCCTTGTTATTTTGAAAGTTCATGATTACCTTGCTAGTTTGCTTGAAGTATTATTGTTTTCATGTTAATAGCAAACTATTGTTTTGAATCTTATGGATCTGAACATATATGTCACGTGAAAGAAGTTGCAAAGGACAACTATGCTAGGTAGCGTTCCACCTCCAAAATTCATTCTTTATCACTTCCCTACTCGAGGACGAGCAGGAGTTAAGCTTGGGGATACTTGATACGTCTACAACGTATCTATAATTTTTGATGGTTTCATGCTATTATGTTGTCAAACTTTGGATGTCTTGCATGCCTTTTATATATTTTTTGGGACTAACTTATAAACTCAGTGCCAAGTGCCAGTTCTTGTTTTTTCCATGTTTTTGACACCTTCGTGAGGAGATTTTGAAACGGATTCCAAATGGAAGAAAATCCCCAAAAATATTTTTTCCGGAACGGAAGAAGATCAGGAAGCTTGGGAGCATGTCATCTTGCTTAAGGCGTTACTTTGTTCGTCATGAACTCAATGCACTAGATGCATGCTGGATAGCAGTCGATGTGTGGAGTAATAGTAGTAGATGCAGAAAGTATGGGTCTACTTGTCTCGGACGTGATGCCTATATGTACGATCATTGCCTTAGATATGATCATGACTTTGCGTGGTTCTATCAATTGCTCAACAGTAATTTGTTCACCCACCGTGATATTTGCTATTATGAGAGAAGCCTCTAGTGAACACTATGGCCCCCAGGGTCTACTCCAGATCATATTTTCAGCCTTACACTTTTTAATTCGTTGTACTTTCCACCTTCAGATCTCACTTTGCAAACAATCTTGAAGGGATTGACAACCCCTTTGAAGTGTTGGGTGCAAGCTTGTTTGTGTTTGCGCAGGTACTCTGGACTTGACGAGGCCCTCCTTCTGGATCGATACCTTGGTTCTCAAACTGAGGGAAATACTTACTACTCCTGTGCTGCATCACCCTTTCCTCTTCAAGGGAAAAACCGACGCAAACCAGAGAAGTAACAAGAAGAATTCCTAGCGCCAAGGAAGGACTTTTGTTGCCACAGCAGGGCACAAGGACAAAGGAAAAGCACAGAGAGGTTCAGGATGAACTGGATTCACGTGGTCATTTGCCAAATTCCAGAGGAAAAATCTGGGAGAGAAAACCTAGGAAGGAATAACAGCACAAAAATCGATAACCCAATTTTTGGGGTATTACATTGACTTGTTGTCTTATTTTGTTGTGCTGTGTTTCTAGAGAAAATTTGTTTTTATGCTATTTGATGTTACAATGTCGAAGGCCTTTTGGAGGGCTTAGGGCTTTCAGGATTTCTGTGTTGTATGGGCGTGGGCCTCGGAAACACAGTATTTTGCTGGGCCTGTGTGACAGCCCAAGACCAATGCTCCAACGATTTCCCTTTTATTCCTTTGTCGTTGGGTTAATATTTGTTTGTTGCATTCATCTCGCATCATGCGCATCATCTGCATTGCATCGGCACTCCGTTAACGCCAGTTTTAGAAACTTGCATCCGTTATTAGTTGTCGGTTCTCTCCGTTTTGCCGTTGACCGTTTCGGGACCAACTACACACGCACGCCCCACAACATTGTTAAAATATTGTTTTTAAAAGTGTGTATAAAACCTTCTCGGATCGGGTTGAAACTTGGCATGCGGCCTTGTTTTAATGTAGGCAGGCCGCCTGCCAAATTTTGTCGCAATCGGACTTTGTTTGATACCCGTACCGTTTATTATATGGCGACACTATAGCCGGTTTAATTGTTGGACGTTCGGTGTTTTAAAAACTCTATCACGGGACGCACCATTTCCCTCTCATCCCTACATAGCCCAACTACATGTCCTATTAGAGCCACATAGCCACTTCCTCTGTTCATGGTCGTCGGATCGCGATTGGACGGACGAGGTCCACCCCACCATAGCCCAACCCTATATAAGAACCACCCCATGGTGGAGCTCTCTCACTCCACTAGGGTTTCCCTCTAGCCATTTTTGTATCCACCCCCTAGAAAACCCCATGTGCAAGCCCAAACCCTCAAAATCCTGCAACCCTAGCCTCCCCAGCCATTTTCAGCCCTCAGATCTCAGATTTGGGGCTGAGATCGCCCAAAAACCCCACCTACCCGACATGTCCGCGGTGAAACCGGACACGTCCGGCGACCACAGAGCCAACAAAGGCCCCGAGCTCCAGCCAGCCGCAGCCATGGAGGAGCCCGAGCTCCCCGGGCACATACCCTCTCCAGCTTGTCGGGGCCTTCCAGCCGCCCATCACCGTCATCCGCGCCTAGCTGTATCCGTCGCCGGCAGCTGCTCGCGCCGCCACCCGCTCCTGCCATGGCTTGTTAGCCACGGTGCATTGGACGTTCGCCGCCGGCCAAGCAACTCGTCGGAGTCCACCACCCCCAGTCATCCCTCGTCGGATCCGGACCCCCCTCGCCTGCTCGCGCCTCCCCGGCTCCCCTCCGATTTCCTCGCCGGAGCCAAGGCCAGTCGCGCCGTGGCCTCCACTGCCTCGATCCGATGGGATCGAGAGGAGGGGGACACCTTGCGAGCGCAGCGCTTGGGCTGCCTCTCCGCTGACTGGGCCAGGTCAGGCCTCCCCTCGGCCCACTCCCGTCGCGCCCCAAGCCCAAGCCAGTTTCGGCCCAGCTTCAGCCGGCCCAAGCCAGCCTCCTCCGAGCCGGGCCTCAAGCCCACCGAGGTGAGAACGCTCTAAGGCCTCTATTTCACGCCCTAGGAGCTTGGTTGTTATCCTGTGCCTATGCACTATTTTGGCCCGTATGCATTTCGGCCCGTTTAGTATATTTTTTGTCCTCGGATTTAATTCATTTTGATAAAAAGAGCATATTTTCAAACGCCCATAGATTTTAATCCATGCGTTGGACTGCGACAAGTTAGATATGTAAATTGGCTATAATTTCCTTTAAATTAATATTTTTCAACTCTCATGCATATTAAAAGCTGTTTAGCATGCTATTTGCATCGGTTTGTGTGTCGACATGTTAAAAACGGTTAGGTCGTAGTTAATTATTCGTAGCTCCATTGGAGATGAGCCATATATGTAAATGGACTAGAACAATGACTGAATTACATCAACCACTTTATTTTTCCATTTAACAAATGTAAAATGTGATTAGGACAAATATGTTGTTTCCGGCCTCATTAAAAATGGCTAGATAGGTAGTTTAATTTGTGCTTCACCTTGTGTCATGTTTAAACAACATTTAATATCGCTGGTAACTAAACGAGAGCGAACTAAATAATTCGTTTGTGGAGTTCCGTCAATATGCAACGAGCTTCACTTAATGTGTAGCGTTTGACTATTGTGAATTGCCATGCCCTGCCTTGCATATTTGAAACTGATCATGCTTCATATGTGAATTGCATTATGTCGTGCATGTGCCGTGGTGAATATCATGTGTTGATGCTTGTTTCCGCTTTGCTTCGTCTTGTTACAGTTCCGCAAGCGTGTCGGAATGTGAGGACCCGTTCGACTACGTCAGTTCCTCTGCTTCACGGAGTCGTTCTTCTTCCAAGCGGGATCTCAGGCAAGATGATCATTTCCCTAGATAGCATTACTTCCATTGCCATTCTAGTCGTTTCGTTGCTATCGTTATGTCTCGCTGCCTACCACATGTTAAATATCAGCCTCCCAACATTGCCATGAAAACCTTCAGCCTGTCTACGACCTAGCACCCAGTGATTGGCTATGTTACCGCTTGCTGAACCATGGGTTAGAGTTGCTAGTTGCAGGTGCAGTTGATTCCATGTGATAACATAGGTTCCTTGTTATATCACCCTATTAATTGTTATTTAATTTAATGCACCTATAGACTTGGTAAAAGGTGGAAGGCTCGGCCTTTCAAGCCTGTTGTTTTGTTCCACCTTTGCCACCTTAGTTTCGGCTACCGGTGTTATGTTACATAAATGAGCGCTCCTAACATGCTTGGGGTTGTTATGGGGACCCCCCCCCCCAGATTCTCGTTTTGGGATAAAACTCGTCTGGCAAGGCCCATCTTTGGTACTACATTTGCCTAATAACTAATAAAAATGCATAGGGATCCGCCGGCACCCGCGGAGTAATTAATCAACCCCCGGGCCAGTGGTCCTCAAGAGTGTTGGTCCAAACCGGGCGATGTCGGGCGCCCCTGGTCACCCAGGGTTTAGCCAACCCGACATCTTGCCCATCGGGTCGTGTCCTCAGAACGAGATACACGACTCCTATCAGGATTGTCGGCACGTCGGGCGGCCTTGCTGGACTTGTTTTACCTTTCTCGAGCGTCTTGTGCGATGGATTCCGAGGATGCTTTGGGTTATCTCAAGGTTGAGGTTTTCTAATAGGAACCCGAGGAGATCACGGGTTTCCCTAATCGAGGTCACTCCGTTGCAGCATGTGGTAGTTTGTGATGGACTAGTTGGAGGACCCCTACAGGGTTAAATCTTTTGGAAAGTCGTGCCCGCGGTTATGTGGCAATGTGGAAACTTTGTTTAACACCCGGTTCTAGACGAATTGAAGTAAACTTAATTAAAACTTGTCAACTGAGTGCGTAACCATGATTATCTCTTTCATGAGCTCCTTCTCCGATCGAGGACATGGTGGGGTTATGTTTGACATAAGTAGGTATTCAAGATCATTCATTTGATCATCAGTAGTTCACATCCGTTGTGCGTAGATCTTTCCCCCTCTTTTATTCTTGTACTCGTAAGTTAGCCACCTCATATAAATGCTTAATCGCTTCCTGCAGCCTCACCACATAACCATAGCACACCCATTAAGCTGTCCTAGTCTTGATACCTTTGGAAATGAAATTGTCGAGTCCTCTATGGCTCACAGATTTCTACAACACCAGTTGTAGGTACATGTAAAGAGTTACTTTGACATGAGCGCGCTGATTGTGCTATTTGGAGTTTCTTCTTCTTCTTCTTCATCGATCAAGGATGGGTTCCAGGCCGACAACCTGGGTTAGCAATGATGGACGTCATTCTTTTATCGATTATTTTGTCCGTAGTCGGACCCTTCTCTTCTTCATGATGATTGTATGTATTGTACTGATGTAACTCTGATGTAGCTTGTGGCGAGTGTAAGTCAACTCCTTATACTCATCTTTTCAGTACATGTACTTGTAACGGTATCCATTCTTGCGAAACGACGAGATGCGTTTCTATCCCTATCGAGGCCCCCGCGCCAAAATAAGGATAGGACTGCATCTTGGACATTCCAAGTTGGCATCAGAGCAGTACGGACCTAGGAGCCCCCTTGATTGATCGAACCTGGCCGAGTCGAGTCTAGTGAAAAAACTACTTTGAGTCTAGTTATGTATCGGAGAGTAGGTTTATTTTTTCTCCTCGTCTATGCTCTTGTGAGGTTCACGACTTAGGAAATTTTAATTCTACTCCTCTTCTCACTCAATTTTTTTAGGATCACGCGGATATTTTTGCAATCTATATGATGTCGATGTGACGGAGTTCTGTCTTGGTGCCTCCTGCTGTGTTGATTTCATTCCGGGAGTTGAGCTCCAAGGGATTCTTGAGCACATCGTTATCATTCAGATTTCTTAGTATCTTAGGACGGAGGATGTTCTAACTTGCTTCAATACTAGTAGTGGCGAGATAACCTCGACATCCCTAGTACTTGTGAAGAGAGTTCGGGGGTACCGCCATACTTTGTATCGTTGTGTTTTCGAGGATCTGAGATAGATGAGTTTTCGAGGTCTCTGGTTATGCGTTGACGGATGTGATACACTGGACAGTTAGATGCTAGGAGTTGAGTGAAATTTTACTCCTTGTATCAGTGGACCCGGTTGCATGACCAGAAAATTTCAGGAGTTCTTACGTGGGAATTCAAGTAGTTACTTATAGGACAATCTTCCAACAAATTTATGATGTGAGGTTGGGGTTCGACATCTAGTGGATTCTCTTGTTCACGGTCGTCTTTCAGCCGTTCTCGTTGTGTCTTAAAGAGCCCTTGTAGCTTGCTACGACTCGGAGACGCTTCGTATGTCGTGTGCACTGCTTTGTACATGATGGCTACTGTAGGATAGAGCCCGTGCGATCTTATCCATGAAAATATCAGATGAAATCTCTATCATATGTTTGTTGTGGCTAATTTACAAGCCGCATCCTTTGTTTTCTTGGAATATCGTAATTCAAGTTGCTTCGATGTCAAATGGTGATTTCATATCTTTTTCAATAGGTGTACTCATATTTTTATGGGAATGCAAATTCTTTTGCTCAGTGACGTTGTCTTATCAATTCTTGTCAACCGAAGTTGTCATGTTAATTCTTTTGTACCAGAGTGCTTTTCTTCAAGCTGATTCAATCTTCCCCAATATATTTGCAAGATCAATCTTTCATTACTTTCCGGAGTTTGTCACATATGTCCCAAGTTGTCTTTGTTTTCCCTGCCCTCCCACCTTTTTCTTGAGTGATTCAATTATCATCCTAGTGCCTTTGTTTTTAGTGGCGCCTCCGCCATCTTACCTTGTGTGTTGTTTCCGATGATTCATTGTGAAGATTTTCAGAGGGTTCAGTTCATCATTTCTTCATTCTTGTTCTCTTCCCGGTGAATTCAATTCATGCTATCTGTGTTCATCATATCATTTCCTTCCTATATGATTTCTGTGTTGGAAATTCTCATTCAATCTTTTCGTATTCTTTCATCTCTCTCTATTCTATCTCGTGTGCTGAAGATATCCTAGAAGTTTCTTCTTTTCAATCCTTTCAATTATTTCGGGGGTTCTCACCTCATCAAGTTTTCTTTGTACCAGTGCAGCATCTCTCTTCCTAAGCAATCCATTCAACGATTCTTCTTTTGATTGGGCCCATAACCCACAGGTTCTTTCCCAGGATCTTTCCTGGCTCTTCTAATCTTTTTTTGAAAATCTCCAATTCTTCTGAATTATGACGTAGGTATGCCTTCCATCAGTCGTATCCCTTCTCCAAGATCTATTCAAAATTATTTTTTATCATTGGATCAACTTTTCCTTGTTCATCATTCCGGAGTGTCTGAGTAATTCTTGATGGTTCTTCTTGCCATCTTTCTCAGCTTGGAAGTCGAAGGAGTGTTTCCCTCCAATCTTGGTCCATTCTTTTGACGATTTTCATCTCAACTTCGTGTTATCTTTTCAATTGTTGTCAATCATGAGTAATTCCTTCCATATCTATCTGGAGCTTCGAGTGTTGTGTTCTTTCTAGATCCTCTAAAGGCCATCATTTCAGAAGAATTCTTCCTTCTCAGCTTTCAGCTTTCATTCCCAAATTCTTCTCAATTGTTGTCTCTTCGTTCGTATCTCAATTATTTCGGTGCCTTGTTCAAGTTTTTCTCTCAGGTCGCTCATGATCTCTTCATTCTCATGTATCTCCATTCATTCTTGTTATCCCCATCCATTCCAATCCTTACCGATGTCTCCTTCAAGACTTGTTCAAGTTTGTGCTCATATCTCTCCTCAATCTTTCCAAGAAGAATAAGTGGTATGTTAAATCCATTGCTTGTCGTCAATTTAACTTGATGAAGGATAAGCATAACATAATTCTTATTCTTGTTTCATAGTGAATTCAATTCTTCTTCCGGAGTGGCTCGTGATATCAATTATTTTCCTAACTGCTCCATCTTTTCTTTTCCTTTATGCTTTAAGGTGGTGTTGTAACGTTCTTGTTAGTGGAGGAGTCTCAAAGAGAAGTTGTTTCAAGAATTAAATATGTAAACCCACCAATTCCTTGATCAGGAGTTATTTTAACCAATGGTTTCTTCTTTGAGCTTATCTTCGTTGAGATTTCACCTAAAGCTTTTCCCATGGATTGTTGCTATCGTGGTGATTATCGTTGATCCATGTTCTCAATGTTTCCTCTTGGTGTAAGAAGTTTTGAATCTCTTAATGCTCCCAATCAATCATTGTTTCCGTTAGTGGCTGGTTGTCAACTCATTATTTGGTATGGTTTTCATAAGTCCACAACAAGCTTGTTCTTTTCGTTGTTGGTCTCCAACAACTTCGTTCTATTCTTCTTGCAAGGCTGCTTATCAAATTCAATTGTCATAGTAGTTGTCATTTTCTTCTTCATTTTGTTCTTCACATTTCTATTCCCTTGTTCCGGAGTGGTGGTGATGTTGCTCTCTTCAATCTATCATCTTGTTCTATCAAGATCATGTTCTCTCCTTGCATGTTCAATTTAGTTAGTTTGTTGTGAATCTTCTCAAGATCTTTCTATTTTATCTAATTTTTATCCCATTTTCCTACCGAAGCGTTGCCGAAATTTCGATTGAATTTTTGCTTGTCTCTCTTATCATTCTTCATCTCTTTGCAACCATAAAGTTCATTGGTTTCACTCGTTTGTCAAGAAGCGACTAAGTTTTACCTCTTGCCTTCTCATCCTCTTCCCCTCTTCATTCTTAGATCTCGGGGCTAGATCTGTTGTTAGTGTAGGAGAGTTGTGATAGCCCGAGACCGACGCTCCAGAAGATTCCCCTTTTATTCCGTTGTCGCCGTGTTAATATTTGTTTGTTGCATTCCTCTTGCATCATGAGCATCACCCGCATTGCATCGGCGCTCCGTTGCTGTGAGTTTCCAAAACTTGCATCCGTTATTAGTTGTCGGTTCTCTTCGTTTTGTCGTTGGCCGTTTTGGGACCAACCACACATGCACGCCCTGCGACATTGTTAAAATATTGTTTTTAAAAATGTGTATAAAACCTTCTCGGATTGGGTTAAAACTTGGCAAGCAGCCTTGTTTTAATGTTGGTAGGCCGCCTACCAAATTTTGTCGTAGTCGGAGTTCGTTTGGTACCCGTACCGTTTATTATATGGCGACACTATAGCCGGTTTAATTGTCGGACGTTCGGTGTTTTAAAAACTCTGTCACACACTGCACCATTTCCCTGTCATCCCTACATAGCCCAACTACACAGCCCATTAGAACCACCTAGCCAGTTCCTCCGTTCGTGGTCGTCGAATCGCGATCGGACGGACGAGGTCCACCCCACCATAGTCCAACCCTATATAAGAACCACCTCATGGTGGACCTATCTCACTCCACTAGGTTTACCCTCTATCCATTTTTGCAGCCACACCCCTATAAAACCTCAAGCCCAAACACTCAAAATCCCACAGCCCTAGCCTCCCCAGCCATTTTCAGCCCACGGATCTCAGATCTGGGGCTTCAGATCGCTCAAAAACCCCACCTACCTTACATCTCCGCGGTCAAACCGGACACGTCCGGCGACCACAGAGCTAAGAAAGGCACCGAGATCTCATTCCCGAGCTCCAGCCAGCCGCAGCCATGGAGGAGCCCGAGCTCCTCGGGCACCCATACCTCTTCAGCTCGTCGGAGCCTTCCAGCCGCCCCCTGTCGTCATCCGCGCCTTGCCGGATCCGTCGCCGGCAGCTGCTTGCGCCGCCGCCCACGCCTGCCATGGCCCGTTAGCACCACTGCATTGGACGTCTGCCACCCGCAATGCAAATCACAGGAGTCCACCACCCCCGATCATCCCTCGTTGGATCCGGGCCCCCCCTCGTCTGCTCGCGCCTCCCCGACTCCCTCGCCGGAGCCAAGGCCAGCCCCGCCGTGGCCTCCCCTCCCTCGATCCGATGGGATCGGGAGGAGGGTGATGCCTTGCGAGCGCAGCGCTTGGGCTGCCTCTATGCCGACTGGGCCAGGCCGCCTCTTGGCCCAGTCCCGTCGCGCCCCAGGTCCAAGCCAGTTTCGGCCCAACTTCTCCCGCCCTAAGCCAGACTCCACCGAGCCGGGCCTCAAGCCCGCCGAGGTGAGAATCCTCTGAGTCCTCTATTTCACGCCCTAGGCGCTTGGTTGTTAACCTGCACCCATGCACTATTTTGGCCCATATGCATTTCGGCCCGTTTAGTATTTTTTTAGGTCCTCGAATTTAATTCATTTAGAGAAAACGAGCATATTTTCAAACGCCCGTAGATTTTAATTCGTGCGTCGGATTGCGACAAGTTAGATATGTAACTTGGCTAGATTTTTGCGTAGATTACTATTTTCCAATTCTCATGCATATTAAAAGCTATTTAGCATGCTGTTTGAATCGGTTTGCGTGTCGACATGTTAAAAACAGTTTAGGTCATAGTTAATTATTCGTAGCTTCGTTGGAGATGAGCCATATATGTAAATAGACTAGAACAACGAGTAGAATCATGTGAACCACTTTATTTTCGTTGTTTAACAAAAGTAAAATGTGATTAGGACAAATCTGGACAGATTTAGAATTTAACGAGTGGGGTCAGTTCGGAGAAGCTATATGTTGTTTTCGGCCTCATTTAAAATGCCGAGATAGGTAGTTTAATTTTTTCTTCACCTCGTGCCATGTTTAAACAACATTTAATATTGCTGGTAACTAAACAAGAGTTAACGAAATAATTCGTCTGTGGAGTTCCGTTAATAAGCAACTCATTGCGTATTGAGCTTCACTTAATGTGTAGAATTTGACTGTTGTGAATTGCCATGTCCTGTCTTGCATATTTGAAACTGATCATGCATCATACCTGAATTGCATTATGCCGTGCATGTGTCATGGTGAATACCGTGTGTTGGTGCTTGTTTCCGGTTTGCCTCGTCCTGGTAGAGTTCCGCAAGCGTGTCGGAATGCGAGGACCCGTTCGACTACGTCGGTTCTTGTGCTTCACGGTGTCGTTCTTCTTCCAAGTAGGATCTTAGGCAAGATGATCATTTCCCTAGATACCATTACTATCATTGCCATGATAGTTGTTTTGTTGCTATCATTATGTCTTGCTGCCTACCACCTGTTAAATATCAGCCTCCCAACATTGCTACGAAAACCTTCATCCTGTCTGCGACCTAGCAACCACTGATTGGTTATGTTACCGCTTGCTCAACCATGGGTAAGCGTTGCTAGTTGCAGGTGTAGTTGATTCCATGTGATAACATGGGTTCCTTGTTATATCACCCTATTAATTGCTATTTAATTTAATGCACCTATATACTTGGTAAGAGGTGGAAGGCTCGGCCTTTCTAGCCTGGTGTTTTGTTCCACCTTTGTCGCCTTAGGTTCGGCTACCGTTGTTATGTTCCATAAATGAGCGCTCCTAACATGCTTGGGGTTGTTATGGGGACCCCCCCCCCCAGATTCTCGTTTTTGGATAAAAATCGTTTGGCAAGGCCCAACTTTGGTACTACATTTGCCTAATAACTAATAAAAATGCATAGGGACCCGCCAGCACCCGCGGAGTAATGAATCAACCCCCGGCCTAGTGCTCCTCATGAGTGTTTGTCTAGACGGGCGATGTCCAGCGCCCCCTGGTCACCCAGGGTTTAGACAACCCGACATCTTGCCCATCCGGTCATGTCCTGAGAACGAGATACGCGGCTCCTATCGGGATTGTCGGCACGTCGGGCGGCCTTGCTGGACTTGTTTTACCTTTCTCAAGCGTCTTGTGCGAGGAATTCCGAGGATGCTTTGGGTTATCTCGAGGTTGAGGTTTTCCAATAGGAACCCGAGGAGATCACGGGTTTCCCTCATCATTCCGTTGCAGCGTGTGGTAGTTTGTGATGGACTAGTTGGAGCACCCCTGCAGGGTTAAATCTTTCGGAAAGCCGTGGCCGCGGTTATGTGGCAACATGCAAACTTTGTTTAATACCCGGTTCTAGACGACTGGAAGTAAACTTAACTAAAACTTGCCAACTCAGTGCATAACCGTGATTGTCTCTTTCTTGAGATCCTTCTACGATCGAGGACATGGTGGGGTTATGTCTGACGTAAGTAGGTGTTCAGGATCATTCATTTGATCATCAGTAATTCACGGCCGCTGTGCATAGATCTCTTCCCCTCTTTTATTCTTGTACTCGTAAGTTAGCCACCTCATATAAATGCTTAGTCGCTTCCTGCAGCCTCACCACTTAACCATACCTCACCCATTAAGCTTTGCTAGTCTTGATACCTTTGGAAATGAGATTGTTGAGTCCTGTGTGGCTCACAGATTACTACAACACCAGTTGCAGGTACTGGTAAAGAGTTACTTTGACGTGAGCGCGCTGATTGTGCTATTTCGAGTTTCTTCTTCTTCATCTTCAATCTAGGATGGGTTCGAGGCCGGCAGCCTCGGATAGCAATGATGGATGTCGTTCTTTTATTGTTTATTTTGTCCGTAGTCGGACTGTAATGCCCAATATGCGACCCTATCCTTATTTTGGCACGAGGGCCTCGACAGGGATAGAAGCGCATCTCGTCGTTTCGCAAGAATGGATATCGTTACAAGTACATGTACTGAAAAGATGAGTATATGGAATTGGCTTACACTCGCCACAAGCTACATCAGAGTCACATCAGTACAATACATAATCATCATGAAGAAGAGCATGGTCCGACTACGGACAAAAACAAACGATAAAAGAACGACATCCATCCTTGCTATCCCAGGCTACCGTCATCGTACCCATCCTAGATCGACGGAGATGAAGAAGAAACTCCAAATGAACAATCATCGCGCTCACGTCTTAATCACCTTACCTGTACCTGCAACTGGTGTAGTAATCTATGAGTCACACGGGACTCAACATCTCATTTCCAAAGGTATCAAGATTAGCAAAGCTTAATAGGCGAGGTATGGTTAAGTGGTGAGGCTGCAGCAAGCGACTACGCATTTATCTGAGGTGGCTAACTCACAAGTACAAGAATAAGAGGGGGTTGATCTGCGCATACATACGTGAACTACTGATGATCAAATGAATGATCCTCAACACCTACTTACGTCAGACAAAACCCCACCGTGTCCTCGATCGGAGAAGGAGCTCACGAAAGAGACAGTCATGGTTACGCACTCATTTGGCATATTTTAATTAAGTTAACTTCAAGTTATCTAGGACCGGATGTTAAACAAAGTTTGCACGTTGCCACATCACCGCAGGCATGGCTTTCTGAAAGATTTAACCCTGTAGGGGTGCTCCAACTAGTCCATCATAAACTAGCACCCACTGCGACAAAATGACCTCGATCAGGGAAACCCGTGATCTCCTCGAGTTCCTATTGAAAATCTCAACCTCGAGATAACCCAAAGAATACTCGGAATCCCTCGCACAAGACGCTTGAGAAAGGTAAAACAAGTCCAGCAAGGCCGCCCGGCGTGTCGACGAACTCGATAGGAGCCGCGTATCTCGTTCTCAGGACACGGTCGGATGGAACTAGCTACGAGAGCAAACCTCGAGTTTCCTCATGGTGGCCCCGCATGCAGACCCTTTGGGACCAAAACCATTAGCACTAGCCCCCCTGTATTATGTTGAATTACTCCTCGGGTAGCGCTAACTCCCTATGTTTTTCAGTATTAACAGAATTATTATGTTGGGAAATATAGTACCAATGTTGGGCCTTGCGAGACGAGCTTTATCCCAAAACGAGAATCTCGGGGGTCCCCATAACAACCCCAAGCATGGTAGGAGCGCTCATTTATGGAACATAACACTGGTAGCCAAAACTAAGGCGACAAATGTGGAACAAAACACGTGGCAAGAAAGGCCAAGCCTTCCACCATTTACCAAGTATATAGGTGCATTAAATTAAATATCAATTAATAGGGTGATATAACAAGGAACCATGTTATCACATGGAAGCAACGACACCTGTAACTAGCAACGCTAACACATGGTTAAGAAAGTGGTAACATAGCCAATCAGTGGTTTGCTAGGTTGTGATTAGATTGAAGGTTTTCATGGTAATGTTGTGGGGCTGATATTTAAAAGGTGGTAGGTAGCGAGACATAACAAAAGAAACGATACAACTAGCATGGCAATGATAGTAATGATATCTAGGTAAATGATCATCTTGCCTGAGATCCCGCTGAGAAGAAGAACGACTCCGTGAAGCACACGAACCGACGTAGTCGAACGGATCCTCACATTCCGACATGCTTGCGGAACTCTATCGAGACGAAGAAAACCGGAAACAAGAATTAACACACGATATTTACCACACGATGCAAAACACATATGGTGCGTGAACGGTATCAATTATGCACGGTAACACATGGCAATTCACACAACCAAACACTACACATTAAGTGAAGTTCAATGTGCAACGAGTTGCATATCGATGAAACTCAACATTTAATTATTTAGTTCACTCCCGATTAGGTACACGACAATATTAAATGTTGGTTAAACATGGCAAGAGGTGAAGCGTAATTAAGCTACCTATCTAGGCATTTTTAAATGAGGTCGGAAACGACATATAGCATCTCCGAGATGACCGCATGCGTTAAATTAGAATTTTGTCCAGATCTGAACTAACATGTTTTAGTATTTGTTAAACAGAAAAATAAATAGGTTCATGTGATTTTACGCGTCATTCCAATCAATTTACACATAGAGATCATTGCAAACGGAGCTACGGTTCAAAAGATACGATCACCGCAAGATATGATGCCATGAATGCAATATGGCTGCAGATCCGGCGGCGCGGGGCTTGGACCGAGGAGCTGCGGGAGACTGCTGTTGTGGTGGTTCCCTGGGCCCAGATGGGCTTCGGCCGGCTTGGTTCGGGCCCGGGTGGGCCCGATGCGAGGAGGAAGGAAGCAGGGCGCTAGGTTGCTGCGGGAGAGAGGTGGGAGGCGGCTGGCGGCGGCGCAGATCCCTAGGCCGCTAGGGTTTGGCTAAAAATGGCAGGGAGGCCATCTATTTATAGGAAGGGGCTAGGGAGTAGTTTTTCGCACCGATTTTGACCGTAGGATCGGAATCGAACGGACTCGCACGCGGGAATTAGCTGGTTGTGAAGACTCGCTATGGTGGGGATGAGAGGGAAATGGTGCGGCCCCTGACACGCGTTTTAAAAACCAAAAAACATCCGACGAATAACCCGGCGGTGCAGCTATGATCGACCATTCGGGTATCAAACAAACTCCGATTGTGACAAAATTTGGCAGGCAGCTTACCTATATTAAAATAAGACCGCATGCCAAGTTTCAACCCAATCCAAGAATATTTTATACACATTTTTAAAAACAAATATTTTAACGATGTCGCGGGCGCGTGCGTGTGTGGTTGGTCTCAAGACGGTCAACGACGAACACAGAGAGAACCGGCAACTAATAACGGATACAAGTTTTTGAAAACCTGCGGCAACGGAGTGTCGATGCAACGCAGATGATGCACATGATGCGATGATGAATGCGACAGAAAAACGAACCACACGACGAGAACGGAATAAAAGGAGAATCTTCTTGAGCGTCGGTCTCGGGCTGTCACACGGACCATGCTCTTCTTCGTGATGATTGTATGTATTGTACTGATGTAACTCTGATGTAGCTTGTGGCGAATCTAAGTCAACTCCTTATACTCATTTTTTCGGTACATGTACTTGTAACGCTATCCATTTTTGCGACACTACGAGATGCGTTTCTACCCCTCTCGAGGCCCCTACTCCAAAATAAGGATCGAACTGCATCTTGGGTGTTACAGCCTCGGAGGGCCTCGGCCTGGGAAACAGACCTTGGCCTTGTTGAGACCTGGGCCGAAGCCCGGCCCGGCCCGACCCATGGCCACATATAGCTGGAGTTCACAAGCCCCATACATGCGTGCAACACTCTCAATTATGTTAGGTGAAAAATAGTCTCGTTGAGCACCACTATGTAGATCCTTGCTCTTACTTTTAAAGTCTTAAATCTTCTTGACAGCCTTAGGCTGCTTGTACTCATGTTGGTTTCGTTTTTCAATGAGAAATGGAGCCGGGGAGGTTGCCTCCCCATTCATCTAAAAAAAGAATTCAGTGCGAGGACACTTTAGGTACATGAGTTTTGAATTTTTCCCCATTTCATGTATCACACCGAGGCCTGAAATCCTGGAGACGGCCCTGCATGTTTGGTTAATTATTCCATCAGAAGGTGTTAACATTCCTATAAATATGTCTCTATGATATACTGTACTAGGAAGGTAAACGTTTTAAACCGACAGATTTTGCTACTACTGTTCTTCTATTTTGCTGCTACTTTTCTTCTATTTTGCTACTATCGACATATTTTTGCTACATCTATTTTGCGTCGGCGAGGCGGAGCTGCATCCATGGCGTGCGCGGAGGGCGGACGCGGGATCCATCCAGGGCGAGCGCGAGCGGTGAAGCTGCATCCATGGCGCTCCGCCCCGGCGAGCGGGCGATGGCGGGCGGCCTGGAGGTCTGGATCCGCTGGTGTTGGAGGTGTTTTTCTTGCGGGAGCGGGGTGATGCGATGTGGGGCAGAAGAGAGTTGACTCATCGGGAGAGGAGAATTAAATCTGACAACTGTGTCTTGTCCAATCACATGGTGTGCACAGGACCGACGGGAATGGCTACGCCGGTCAACCAACGCGGATCACTGCCCTATTAGGAAGAGTTTTGAAAATAAAATAAATTATTATAATAAATGGGCTTGGCCTATGTACAAATTCTGAAATCTCAAATTGAGCCTATGAGTAAAATGGCAAGTGGTGGTGTGGTGGTACTAAAGTTTAATCTCATAACGCTAGTTGAGAAAGAGTTGAACCTCTTTATATAGTGAGTTCTCCCAACCATTCTAAGTCTGTGTTGAGAAAAGGAAGGAGAAGACCACACGCGCGCTCTCCTCGCCTTGCCAGGCCGGACGGCGCGTACGAGCGACATGCGCGTGAATGGTCAGCCGAATTCCGGTCTGTTACCTTGCGGGGGAACGGCTTCCATTTGTCGTTTTATTTTTATTTGTTGGCAGACAAGTTGAGAATTTATTGTCCGGTAAGTATACGACTACCTTGGTCCTCCTGTATATACTGCTTACGTGGTCGACCAAAGACACACCGAAAACATCTAGGGTTTTTGCCTCGTCTCACAACTTGCGCTGCCGTCGTAGTCTACCTCATCTCGAGCGCCGACGTGCATCGACATACGAGAGATCAGGTCTCTGGAACAGTTCGTTATTGCGATCCTGCACCAGGAGATGACAAATTATGTTTTTGGGAAGCGCTTTGCGCGATTGCTTAAAGTCTTCACCACGGGTCGTCTACCGTCCAATTCGGGCGATGCTACTCATCGTCGTCTTCATCGCCATCAACAAAGGATCGTCGCCAACATCATCATCAACACAGTCACTCCTTCTGCAACTAACAAGCAGTACGTTACTCGTAATCTGTTAATGTTCATCGCTGTAGTTGCCGCTTCTCACACAGTGATGTTGTGCATGTTTGGTTGTTCTTCTAGATTGCTAGAGTATTGCATGTTATCTTCTGTTTTAGTCATGAATTATTTATTGGAATTAATCAAGAACTTGCCTAATCTTCAAACATAAATTGCAGCATGTTGGAGCTGTGCTCGGGTTCGGACTATCGAGAGACCGTGGTGCAGCTGGAAACAGAAATGAAGCGTGTTTGAGCTGTGCTCGGATTCAGACTGGCGCTTTGCATTGCGTCGAGAAAGAGCGCGCGCCACGAAAAAAGAAGATAGGAAACTTTCTCCCTTTCGCCTTCTATCTCTTCTAACAAACACAAAATCATTCATCGTTGATGCAGGAAACACATCTAAAACTCAAAATAAATGGACACTCGGCCTCGAATTGGGGCATGGGCAACAAATCTCTCTCCACGAACAACACGTTAGGACACACCACAGTGTAGAAAAATCGCCATGGCATTGCCTTTGCCTCTCTCTCCTTTTCCCTGTATAGTACATTAGACGAGGAATATGAAAACACAAAGAACATTTTAGAAGAAAGACTAGACAGGTCTAGTGAGCGGCCGACTGCTCGCTAGCCGTCCCAAGAGGCCGATCAAAAATGGGAATTTTTGGTCCACTAATCTATAATGTGTAATAATTAGTTTAAAAAACCATATATTAGTAGAAGTATCGTGTAAACAGAATTTTTTTACGAAGCATCCATATAAACAGGTGTGAATGTATTTAATTTGAGTTTCAATTTTCTTTAAAAAATCACAACTTTTAAACCGCACACCAGAATTAAGATCCATTTTCATCATTGGAATCCTTGCGACGTGCACTTTGAAACTAGATCCTGCATGAGTATGTTTTGACAAAAATTTTTGTGTGCAATCTACTCTCCATTTGTTGCAACTGTTTATCCATTAATGTGTAACTAGTTGACAGTTGATGTGCAAGTTTTCCCTTTAATCATGGACATGCAGTTTTCACTGATGGCACATCCACCCCAAACAACCTCCTCCTAGTGAGATCCTCAAATTCGTGTTCGCCCAGGCCAACTGCTTAGTAGTTCATGTGCAACTTCCCCCTGCCTATGATTGTGCTTTCACTGTTTGCTGCATTGGCCAACTATTTAGAAGTGGATGTGCAATTACAAATACTGCCATTGCCAATTGTCTACGAGTGGTGTGCAACTATCCCTCATACCTCATGGATGTGTAATTTCCCTACTAACACTCGAAACCACCCTTCTAATGGAATATGCAAAGCACCCCGTTTATATGCAACTTTTACTATCCTCATGAATATGCAACTTTTCACTACCCTCATGAATGTGGGATTTTCACTATCCATCTATCCCTGCATGTGAGATGTGCAACTTTATATGTTGCTCCGGCCAACAGCCTAACTGAGTTTGTGCAAATCAGTTTGTTGTCCCCGGCAACTGAAACTACATATCCACAAGTAGGAAGGGAAAGAATGTGCACATCGAGTAATAGAAAGTTGGTTCAAACAACAAACTAAGTTGCACATATCATTGGTAGGGAAGGTGGGGCAGGATTTGTCAATTGTAAAAAAACTACACATCCACAAGTAGGGACAATGGTTGCACATCTACTACTACATAGTTGGTCGAGACAATAGACTAGTTCCACATCAAGTTTCCATGGTTGATAGGTTGCAACCTCATGGGAAGTTAGATCATACAGCTCGAACAACTGGTCTTGAAATAAAATTGCAGCTACTAGTATTAAAGTTGCACAATGGAGTACTGAAGTTGCACCACATAGCGCCAACATTGGCATAAAAAGATCGTCAAAACATACCCATGTGTGACGTCCTCGATTTAATCGTATGCTAATCATACACGCAAATGCGTACGATCAAACTCAAGGACTCACGGGAAGATATCACAACACAACTCCAGACACAAAATAAAACAGACAAGCTTAATATTACAAGCTAGGGCCTCGAGAGCTAGAATACATAAGCTCGATAAACACACGAGTCAGCGGAAGAACGAAATATCTGAGTACAGACATTAAACATGGGGTGCCTTAGAGAAGGCTAGCACAAAAGAAACAACGATCAAACGAGGCGAGGCCTCCTGCCTGGAAACCTCCTAACAACTCCTGGTCTTCAGCGGCCTCCACGCAGTAGTAGGAACCGTCGGGGTAGCACTCGTCGTCGGCAGAATACTCCATCTCCTGGGCTCCATCATATGGTCGCAACAACGAATCAAGGGGACACATGGGGAGCAAAGGAACGGTGAGTACTCATCCAAAGTACTCGCAAGACTGACATCAGAATTGTGCTAAGTATGCATCAGTATCAAAGAAGGGGGTTATATGTGGCCTGACTGCAGCAATGCAAGAAAGAGAGGGAAGGCCTAGTCCTATCGAAGAGTAGCATCTTCAAGGGTCTTGCAGCAATAGACGAGAATAGAACAGGTAACACAATTAATAGTCATATTGTTGCAGCAAAAATTAAATATGAGGTCACGCCGAGATATTGTCCCTCGACTCCCTGCGAGGAAGCAATCCCAAAGCAACTATTCCAGTTAAGTAACAGTTGTAGTGGTATAAGATCAGGGCACAACTCCAAGTCGTCCTGTAACCGTGGACACGGCTATCCGAATAGTTGATTTTCATCCGTGCAGGGGTGCACCAAGTTTCTCGTCATGCTCGATAACACTCTGGCCGGACACACTTTTCTGGGTCAAGCCCGGCCTTGGAATATTGACACGTAGCAGCCCCACCTAAGCTCAACAAAGAGGTCAGCCCGCCGGTCTAAATCCTAAGCACAAGGGGGTCATGGGCCCACTTGCCCTCTACGCTCCTGCACGATGCAAGGGCGGCCGATGTCAGTCCTAGCACCCCTTAATACAAGAGCAATGCATCTCGGGACCACTCGGGCGCGCGCCGCTCCATTGCAGACGTCTGAAGAGCTTCGGTCGATACCACGACGCCTAGTACCCATAACTTCTCCCGCATAGCCGATTAGTGTGAAAATGTCTCCGACCAACCTAGATCAATTAACATTTCAATTAACTCATCAACACATCCACACGGGAATCCACCCGCCTAACATTTAATCATCAATGATCCCGGTAACATGGTCAAGTAACTGTGTGGTTGTAACATCAGGGAGAATCCGAGGAATCAACCTCGTTGGATTCCGAACGATGTATCCCTCAAGGTGGGCTTAGAGGAATCACCCTCGAGGGTCCCACACTTGAGGGGTTGCACGACAGAGACATTGTTGGGAGTGGTGAAGGAGGAATCACCCTCGATAACCACGACCGACTAGTTGTACTACAGAGATATCATCCCGAGTACTTCGTGAGGTGTCACCCTCAGTACCCAATAGGAACTCTATAGCGCCGCACAACTAAAGGGGGTGTAAGTGTTGTGTCGGATCTTGGTTCGTCGATCGGGGATCGAGACTCAACAATAAAGCAGGGCAACTGGACTAAGGGGTCAGAGGGGATGACTGCTCCACCTATACTAAAAAGTTTTAAGGTGCAGTACAGAAAGTAGCAGTTCAACAAAATTAGGCTATGCATCAGATATGGGAACTAACTACGACAATAGCAAAATTTTAATGCAAGCATGAGGGATAAAGAAATGGGCGATATAGGAATGATAAAGGAGGGTTTGCTTTCCTTGTTGCTCTGCGGCAAGGGGCTGGTCGTCAGGTGGGTAGTCGTACCCGGCAACAGCGTCAGTCTCGGGGTCTACCGGTAAGAAGAGGGGGGAAGAAACAATAAATAACAGCAACAGGTGCAACACTAAGCATGACATGTCAAAGGAGGGTTAGGCATGAGCTAACGCAGTGCTATCCGTTATAGACGGGTCGGGAAAAATATCAGATGATATTTTCCCGGGTTTGTGGCTACTACCGGTCACACGAAAACGATGGAAAAGTTCCACGTTTGCTTTGCTAGGGATGCATGACAAACGAATGGACCGAGTATCCGGGTTCGTCTCATTTTGTAGATGAACTTTCATGTTCAAAGTATTTTCATGTGAGCTATGGATTATTTTACATTAATTTGAAAATTTTCATTAATATTTAGGAATTTACAGATTTAATTATATTAGATAATTAAATATGACATCATGGTGATGTCAGCACACATCATCACTCAATAGGGTTTGACTGGTCAAATATGACCAGTGGGTCCCATGTATCATAGGCACAATTATTACTAGAGTTAAATAATTATTTAATCAAATAAATTAGTGGGGTGGGACCCAACTGTCATACACTGTCTAGGATATTTTATTTGTCTAACACTTTTATTAATTAATTTTACCTAATCTTACACATTAGAATTATCTAAATACTTATTTATCTATTATTATTTCTATTAGTAAATTCTAATTATCCAAAACAAAAATTATTGTTCAACTAATTAATTAATCCAATTAATTAATTTACTAATATTAAATATTTATAAAACTATTTTTACTTTTATTTTGCATGTTTTAGGGGGGCACGTGTCATTTGGTGGGAGTTGTGCGGCTCATACGTTATTGGGACAGCGAGATCTACGTACTCTATGCTACAAGCACACACATCGTGTACACATAATTATATCCATACATACAGATTTATATACATACACACATGCATACATCTATCCATCTGCACAAACATACACTTTTACACACATGGATACATTGCATACATATATATTTTTTACACATACACACATTCTGAACCTGTATTTATTTTGACAAAAAGACGGGTAATCACTTAGTATGCAGTTGTGTACAATACGCCGCTCGCGAGTGAGTTTGCGTGCGGGGAAAAGGCGGCGCGCACGCACGATGGACCAACGGCCGGAGGGCATATGGCACGAAGTGGTGTGATGGCCAGAACGGAAGGGGAGGGGGCCTCAACGGCGTTGCAGGGGGGTTGGGGCGTCGAGGCTCGGTTGAGCCATTGAGGAGGAGGCGGGGACGACGGATCCGGTGGGGTTGGCGTCGGCGTGGTGAGGAGGACGTCGGGGCACCGGATCCAGTGCGGAACGACTCTGCTGCGGCCCCGATTGACGGGCGACGACGCAGGGGCGGCGGATCTGACGCGTGCCGGCGCGGTGTGGGGGCATCGGCCGATGGGAGAGGCAGTGGGAAGGGCTGGAGCGGAGGCCTAGGGGAGGCAGAGTAGGGGAAGAAGGACCGCCCGGTCGTGGTGCTCGGCCTCCCCGACTCGATCCCTCTTGGATCGATGGGACACGCAGGGGAGCGAGGGGGCGAGGAGGAGCCGGGAAGGCAGGGAGGAACGAGGGAGGCGCTAGGTGGGGAGAGGCGAAGAGGCGAGCGAGGGGGCTCACGCTGGGATCCAGTTAGCGAGCGAACGAGGGGCAGATGCATGGGCTCTCGAGGGGAAAGGGAACGATGCCAGGCCTCGTGGGGGTGGCGAGGGGTGAGCGACGCGAGATGGAGCGCGTGAGCGAGGCCTGGCGAGCGTCGCACGAGGGAGAGGGGTGGGAGCGACGGAGCCAGAGAGAGTGGCGGCGCGGGGTGGGATGGGGCTGAGAGGGCTAGGTTTTTTTAGGGTTAGGGACATGGGTTACATACCCGTGGGGGTGGGCCGGCTGATGGGCCGGTTTAGGTGGGCCGACCCAGGTGGGGGGGGGGTTCCTTTCTTTTTCCGTTTTCTATTTGTTTTAGTTTTATTTTATCTTTTATTTATTTATTCCTTTTTACATTTTACTTTATTTTTGTTTTAGAAAATGTTAAAAGTTGCACCTAAAAGAGCACCACTAATTATACCACTGCCAAAAAAGTTTTTAACCCCTAATAGAATAGTCTAGTATTTTATAAAATATAAAAGGCCTTTATTTAAGGGAAAAGATTACATCCCACCGGTTGATCCGGTTGATTTATCCGTCACCTCCTCATCCGTTGATCTCGCCTCCATCTGACGGACGAAATCGTGCCCGCGCAGCAACGACCTGGCCGCGCCAGCTCCTGAAACTGGAGCCTTGTTTTAGGAACGGGGGATTAAGCTGGAGCACTCCAGGTTCCTCATCGTGACTCCTCTGCCACCGGGGACGAGCCTGCAGGATTCCGGTGAACCGCCGCCGTTGTCGGTCCTCGCCAGCTCGCCAGATCTCCACCTCGCCGGATCCCGACCTCGCCTACGAGATCGAGCCCCTCGTCGTATCCCCACCTTGCCGGATCCCCACCACACCGGATCGCCGGATCCCCGCCTCACCGACGAGATCCATACCCCCGTCGGCGTCCGTCCATGTTGTCCTCCTCCTCGCCGTCGCGGGGCGGGGGGGGGGGGCACTGATAACCCACAAGTATAGGGGATCGCAACAGTTTTCGAGGGTAGAGTATTCAACCCAAATTTATTGATTCGACTCAAGGGGAAGCGAAAGAATATTCTCAAGTATTAGTAGCTGAGTTGTCAATTCAACCACACCTGAAAGATTTAGTATCTGCAGCAAAGTATCAGTAGCAAAGTAGGGTGATAGCAGCAGTAGCAACAGTAACCAGTAGCAGCAAAGTGACATCAGTAGTAACGGAGTAACAGTAGCAACAGTGAAAGCAGTAGCAGCAATGTAACGTAGCAAGGATGAGTAGTAAAAGACTCGTAGGCATTGGATCTATGATGGATGATTAAGCCGGATGTGATACATCACGCAACGGAGAGATAAGTAACTAGCTCCAGTTCGTCAATCTAATGTAGGCATGTATTTCTTATGTAGCCATACGTGCTTGGGGAAAAGAACTTGCATGACATCTATTGTCCATCTTTCCCGTGGCAGCGGGGTCCTAATGGAAACTACGGGATATTAAGGTTCTCCTTTTAATAAAGAACCGGACCAACGCATTAACACTTGGTGAATACATGAACTCCTCATGATATGGTCATCTCCGGGAGTGTTTCTGGCTATTGTCACTCCGGGGTTGCCGGGTCATAACACATAGTAGGTGACTACAACTTGCAAGATAGGATCTAAAACACACATATATTGGTGACAACATAATAGGTTCAGATCTGAAATCATGGCACTCGGGCCCTAGTGACAAGCATTAAGCATGGCAAAGTAGTAGCAACATCAATCTCAGAACATAGTGGATACTAGGGATCAATCCCCGTCAAAACTAACTCGATTACATGATAGATCTCATCCAACCCATCACCGTCCAGCAAGCCTACGATGAGATTACTCACAAACGGTGAAGATCATCATGGAATTGGCGATGAAGGAAGGTTGATGATGATGATGGCGACGATTTCCCATCTTCGGAGCCCAGAACGGACTCCAGATCTGCCCTCCAGATGAAGAACAGGAGGTGGCGGCGCCTCCGTATCATAAAACGCGATGAACTCTTCTCCTTGATTTTTTTCCGGGCGAGACGGACTACATAGAGCTGAGATTAGAGGCGGTGGAGCAATGTGGGCCCCACAAGCCTGCCAGGCGCGGCCACGGGGGCCCGCGCCTGGTGGGCTTGTGGGCCCACAGCTCCACCCCTCTGGTTGATTCTTGTGCTAGTATTTTTTATATATTCCACAAAAATTCTCTATAAATTTTCAAGTCATTCCGAGAACTTTTATTTCTGTGCAAAAACAACACCATGGCAATTCTGCTGAAAACAACGTTAGTCCGGGTTAGTTCCATTCAAATCATGCAAATTTGAGTCCAAACAAGGGCAAAAGAGTTCGGAAAAGTAGATACAACGGACACGTATCAATTCCCCCAAGCTTAAAGCCTTGCTTGTCCTCAAGCAATTCAGTTGACAAACTGAAAGAGACAAAAGAAAAACTTTTACGAACTCTGTTTGATCTTGTTGTTGCAACTATGTCTAAAACATAACCATAATTTTAGCAAGATCACAAGCAAACCACAAAAGCAAATGACATCTAGGTCCCACGATAAACTCATATCAATGGCATAATGAACTAGCGAGCAAATAATAATAAGTCTCAAACGTGAACACTTCAATCAAAACAATCATGAAGCACCACGAACAGATGGTATCTCGCTAGCTCTTTCTGAGACCACAAAACATAAATGCAGAGCACCTTCAAATACCAAGGGCTGACTAAATATTGTAATTCATGGCAAAGAAGATCCAGTCACAGTCATACTCAACACAGTTAAAAGCAAAGCATAAAAATGACAGAGGTGCTCTCTAATTGGTCCTTTTATAAGAGGATGATGACTCAACAGGAACATAAATAGACAGGCCCTTCGTAGAGGGAAGCATTGATTTGCAGAGGTGCCAGAGATCAAGCTTTGAAAACAGAGATAATAATTTTGGGTGGCATGCTTTCATTGTCAACGCAATGACTAAGAGTTCTCAACATCTTCCACGCTACACATGCTATAGGCGGTTCCCAAACAGAAAAGTAAAGTTTTGACTCCCCCACCACCGATCAATCACACTCCACGGCTAGCCAACTCCTCGGGTACCATCCATACTAACATCAATCCAGGGGGAGTTTTGTTTGCAATTATCTTTTCGATTTGAGCATGGAATTGGGAATTCCAATTACCGTCCCCTTTCTCGTGAATGATAGTGAATAAACACATATCGAGGATAATACGCCTAGCATGGAAGATACTGATAGCCCCCTGTCACCACATGAGCGGTTCGGGCATGCAAAACAGATTATTTCTTGAAGATTTAGAGAGTGGCACATGCAAATTTACTTGGAACGGCAGGTAGATAGCGCATATAGGTAGGTATGATGGACTCATATGGAACAACTTTGGGTTTATGGAAGTGGATGCACAAGCAGTATTCCCGCTTAGTACAAGTGAAGGTTAGCAAAAGACTGGGAAGCGACAAACTAGAGAGCGACAACAGTCATCAAAATGCATTTAGATTAACCAACATTGAGTGCAAGCATGAGTAGAACATAAATCACCATGAACATGAATATCATAGAGGCTATGTTGATTTTGTTTCAACTACATGCGTGAACATGCGCCAAGTCAAGCCACTTGAATCATTTAAAGGAGGATACCATCCTATCATACTACATCATAGTCATCTCAAAATTCATGTTGGCATCCAAGACAAACCATTATAAGCTCCTAGCTAATTAAGCATGGCATCAGCAACTATGTTCTCTAAGTTGTCATTGCAAACATGTTTCTCTCACAACAAAGCTGAATCAGGCATGATGATCTAGTCATATTTACAAAAACAAAATAGATCGAGTTCAAACCAGCTTTTCTAGGCTCGGTCACTTCATCATATATCGTCATTATTGCCTTTCACTTGCACGACCGAACGATGTGAACAATAATAAGAGTGCTCGTGCATTGGACTAAAGCTGGAATCTGCAAGCAAACACAAAGGAGAACACAAAGTAATATGGCTCTTTAACAGATAAACAGGTATGCATGCGAGAGCCACTAAACATTGTAACCATTATCTTCTACCTTGACCCAAAGAAAAAAGAAAACTATTTACACGGGAAAGCTCCCAACAAGAAAAAATAGAACAAGAAAATCTTTTCGGGTTTTCTCAAACTAGACAGACACTAGAAAAGATTATGAGAAAAAGAAAATGAACTAGCATGGATGATATAGTGGAAAGTGTGAACACCGACGAACAAAGTGAAAGCATAAGCAAGAATGTAAAGTCGGTGAGAAACACATACTCCCCCAAGCTTAGGCTTTTGGCCTAAGTTGGTCTACTCCCAAGGAGGGAAATAACCAGCTCCGGGGTACTTCAGAGTGGACTGAGGATGCCACTGCTGTGTGAGCTCCTTTGGCTCCCACTGATAAACTGGCGTCTGGTACTCGACTGGTGGCTCGGGCACGAGCACCTGTGGTTGGGCCAAGCCCCAATATGCGTAGATGTCCGAGGGCATAATAATGTACCTGCCTGCATGAAGATTGAACAAAGAAGGAGCAGGCAAAGTAATAGTCCCACGAGTACCCTGACTAAATACCAGGTTATAAATCATCCTTCTATTTATATCTCTATCAAGAAAGTCATGGCAAAGCATGCTATCATAATCTAGATATCTCTCGGGAAGAAGAATCTCTTCTTCCTCGTCCAGTCTAATAGGTATCTCAAAGTGTTTGGCAAGACGGGTAGCGTAGATACCTCCATAGACAACACCTTTAGAACGGTTCATGTTCAACCGTTGAGCTACTATAGCGCCCAAGCAATAAGTTTTATCGTTATAAAGGGCTTCGCGCAAGACCGCAAGATCTGGGGAGCTAAGGGACCTAGCTTTCCCACGGCCAATCAAACATTTTCCCACAAATAGTGAGAAGTACCGAAGTACGGGAAAATGAATGCTAGTAGCTCTAGCGCAAGACACTCCTCTCTCCTCTCCTACAACAATAGTGTCGATGAAATCTTCCAAGTCCCGTGGATGAGTTTCATGAATATTCCCAACATAAGGTAATTTGCAAATATTGCAAAAATCCTGGAGTGACATGCCCTGGGGGATATCATAAAGTTTGAACTCGACCATAGGAGGATTCTTCCTCGGATAGAAGTTAAAGCTCTGTACGAAGATATTTGTGAGGAGGAGGTATTGCGGACACTTATCTTCAATGAAGGCGGTAAGGCCTGCGTTCTCCACCAAGTTATAAAAGTCCTCATAAAGTTCGGCGTCACATAAGAACACATCGCTTGGCCATTCGCACGCTCGAACTTCTGCGACTCGAGGGACCGGATACTTGGGCTTCTTCTCACTTCCATCATCCTTGGGGACACGACTTGAAGAGCCTCTTAAGAATCTCCTCATCTTTTCCCTTTTCTATCTCTGAAAATTTCTGAAATTTTTAGTGACTCTAAGGAAGAGTGAACAAGGCTCAATAAAACTCATAGCAACTACTCCCACAAGTGCCTAGAGGCCATATTACGCATCAAAACTACTTGGGACCAGCTAAAATTAGCATGAAAAGCTCAAGAACATGGTCACCAAGGCAGCAAAAATACGCAAAGTATAAGGCAATAGAGCAAAAACTAATTGGACCAATGGAGGAGTCACTTACTGTTGACGTGCAACTATTCCTGACCTGATGCCGACCTGTAAGTGCATCTACTGCCCCTTAGTGATTTTGGTGGTTTGAAGACTTATAGGTTAAGTATCTAATGTGTTTATGAGTGTACACAGGATCTATAAGTCATTGAGGAGTTTGAGATATTTGATGAATATCGACCCCTAAAAATGTATATCTTCGGTTGAAGAAATTGGTCTGAAGCTGAAGAATTGAATCGCGAAGAATCTGCGACGAAATTGATATTCCTCATGAAGATACTGAAATTGAGGAATTCGGTGTGTCCTGAAGAAAATCATTTTGAAGACTTTGAAGCATGAAGATTTACTCTTTCTGTTTTATTTTCTTCGCATTTGAGTAATAGGAACACCGTACTGTTAAAGGGGGTCGAAGTTACACTTTGGAATGAATTTCCTCATGATGCTCAACCCAAGCCCAATCCTACCAAAAGCCTCAAGTGAGGAATACGAGTGACATGAGGACTCTCACAGTTGAGGGTTCCGACCGTTTCGATAGCCACGCCAAGTCATTGGTCTTATCCACACCAACGGTCATATTATTTAAGGGCATTAGTGTCAAATCATGTCGGGATGCTCCCAGGCTATAAATAGCCGCCCCCACAACCATTAGCTGGTTGGCTGCTCCGCTAGGAACTGACACTTGTCATAAGAGCAACCCAAATTCCTCAGAGTCTTCGAGAGTAACTCGTTAGTGAGGAAATACCCCATACACCAAAACCACAAACCAAACCTAGTGATTGAGCATCACTGAAGAAGTTGTTCCTGTGTGGCACTGAAGCCTTTTACCTTTGAGGACTGTGCATCCTCCAGACGGTTAGGCGTCATGGTCTAGAGCTTTCCAGCAGTCAATTGTGGATCGCCGGGTGACCAAGTTTGTGAGGGTTTGGAAGTCTGCCCTGAAGACTTACCACGAGTGTTGGGCGAGGACTGTGTGTTCTTAGCCCAAGGAGAACACGGTAGGGACTGTGTGTCCTTTGGTTTCAATACCAAGCCGCTCCAAACCAGATGTACGACCGTCACAACAGTTGGAACTGGGTCATCAACTAGTGTCTTCACTAAGAAACGGGTTCTATTTCCTCAACTCCTTACTTTCCTCAGATTATGTGTTGATGACTTTCACTGCTACTGTTTGAAGAATCTACTAAAGACTTTCTCTGAAATTCCTCAACCCCAAATTCTTCACGCTAGTTAATCCTCATCTGTATTTTGCGTGCCTGCTCATTGTGCAATCTGTTTTCACATTCCTCACTCTGAAAAACTGCTGTTGTGAAACTTTGCACTTCTGATCCTTTACTGTTTCCGCTGTAAGTTAGTCATCAGTGAGGAATTTCCTCAAAAGGAATTTCCTCAGTGATGAAATTCTAAAAATCTCCTATTCACCCCCCCTCTAGTCGATATAACGCACTTTCAATTGGTATCAGAGCAAGGTACTCCCTTGTTCTGTGTGATTTTGGTTTAACCACCTGGAGTTTTAGTTATGTCGACTGCAGGCATGTTTTAAGGTAACTGCAGCATGTCCTACCTTCGAAGGAAAGAACTTTCCCTTCTGGAAGAACAATATGCAAATGCATCTACAAGCTATTGATAATGATCTCTGGTATATTGTGGAACATGGTGTCCCCATCATCTCTGCTAGTGTCTCTGCTGCTTATGTGAAGAAATTCAAGCAACTCGATTCTCAAGCAAAGAATATCATCTGTGGCCATCTGAGCCCAGGCCAGTTTGGAAGAGTGAGTGCTTTGGGATCTGCAACACTGATCTGGGAGAGACTGTGCAAACTAAATGAAGGAGTATCAACCCAGCGTGACTCTCGTCTTGATATTCTTCGCAATCTCTTCAATCGCCTCAAGAGGCATGACAATGAAAGCTGCCAAGACACCTTTGATCGCCTCACTGACATATCAAATGAACTGCAAGCATTGGGAGCTCGAGCCATTACTGATCACGAAGTTGTGAAGAAACTGCTGCGATCTTTGGATTCTTCATTTGATACTTTAGTTCTGATGATTCAAGAAATACCAGACTACAAGATGCTTGATCTAGCTGATATACTCGAAAGGCTAAATACTCATGAATTCCAGCTAGAAGAAAAGAAATATCTATATGGACCAAGCTATTCTAGACCACGTGCACTGAAGGCTAGAGAAATTTCCTCATATGAAGAAGAAGATTCGGATGATAGCATTGGTGACCCTAAAGAATTTAGACAGGAGCTTGCAATGCTCGTGAGGAAATTCCAGAGGTTTACACAACATGGCCAGTTCGGTAAATCTTCAAGAAGAGACATGAGGTAATCAGAATCTTCATCTGAGGACTACAAGAAAAGAACCTGCCACAAGTGCAAGAAATCAGGTTATTACATTGCTGATTGTCCCCGTTGGGGAAAGGAATCAAAGAAGAAGAAATACAAAGATGAAAGTTCTGATGACTCGAAGAAGAAGAAGAAATCTTCAAAATCCTCATCTTCAAAGCCCTCATCGCACAAGAAGACTAGTTTCAGAAGGGCTCGGGCACTTATTGGCAAGGAAATGGACTCCGAGGCAGAATCAGAGGAATGTGATGAAGAAGAGGGTTCTGATGAAGACTCAGAATCCGGACAGGCTAGTCTTGCACTGGCAACCACTTTCGTCAGCAAGTCAATCTTCAATCTTGAAGAAAATGATTGCACCATCCACACTGATGACTATGCTGATGACTTCGCTCCAACCTATTGCTTCATGGCGAAAGGTTCAAAGGTACCAAATAATACCTCCTCCTCTGATTCAAGTGACTGTGAACCTGATGACTATAAAAAACCCAGTTACAGTAAACTTGCTATCATTGCCACTAAACAACAAACTGCCCTGGAAAAGCTTCAGAAGCTGCTAGATAAAAGTGATGATCTGTTGAATGATGAAATGAACCTTACCCAAATCCTCACTGAAGATTTTAAAAGTCTTCAGTCTATATTTGATAATCTTTAGGATCGTTATGATACACTCCTCGCTGACCATGAGAAGCTTTCCTATGAACTTCTTCAAAGGATGCTTGATCTAGAGAAGCTGAGGATGTCTCATGATGATCTTCGTATGGAAAATGATTCATTACTAGCTCAACAGATCAGCGCTGGTCAAGTTGAATTCATTCCTCCATGTCTTGAATGCATTGAACGCGAAACTGCTAATTCTTCACCAGAATCATCAAATGCTTCTATTGCTGGAAATTCTTCAACTGCACCTGTAGTGTCTATTTCCTCACTTGAGGAAAACACAAATGTTACTGATGAAAATGCAGGGTTGAAGGAATTGTATGTGACAGGCATATACAAAAGCCTCAAAGGACAACAAACCCTTTGTGATGTGCTCAAAAAGCAAATCTTGAACAGGAACCCGAGGAAAGAAGGAATTGCCTTTGAGAGGAAATTAAATGCTGATGGATCCTATTGGAAACCTGAGCAGTATCCCAAAACCTCATGGGTTGCTGCTATGGGCCTCCTTTTGATCCATCTAATCTAACTGGCTTTTCATGTGAATTATCCTATTCCTCAGATGATCATTTGACTCCAACTATAAATTGTTCAAAAATCAATCTGGTGAAGTATTTGCTCGATATGTTGGAACTAACTGCAGGAATGGCCCTCCCTTGAGGAAAATCTGGGTTCCCAAAAGCTGTCTTGAAAATCTTCACGTGAATGTCCTCATGACACCACCACTGAAGAATCTGAACCTCAGATCAAATTCCTCAGGACGACCAAAGTCTTCAAGAGGATCAAAATCCTCAACTAGTCAAAATTATGCTCGTACCCGTGCTAATGCATCTAACATGCAGGAAAACTACAAGAAATATGAATATGAGCATTACTCTTCAAATCATTATGTTCATAAATCCTCAAACCAGTTCTCTGCATATTCATATGAGTACTTTAACCCCCCTACTGTTAAGAGAAGTGCATTAGCTTCAATGCCACCTTTCTCATATGGTGCTCGCAGGATGATGAATGATTTGCCACCCCTTCAGATGTGGGTGGTGAACAAATCGAACTAATCACTTCTGCAGGACATGTCTCCAGATGAAAATCATCATCTGAAGAATTTGCTGGAGACCTGAGGAAATGCCTGATAGGACGCAAGATAATATTGATGACATAGAAATATTTCACACGTCCTTATAATTCTTTTATGATGAAATTCTTGTCTGATGAAATTGACATCATATTCTTCAAACTTGAAGCATATGTGATGGTAAGCTGTACTAATTCATCTGCAGGATGATAAACCCAAGAATACTGAGTGGGTTCTTGATAGTGGCTGCACACATCACATGACTGGTGATAAAAGCTTGCTGATGAATATGCCACTAACTCCATCACCTCTGAAGCAAATCACATATGCGGACAAAGGTAAAAGCAAGGTATTGGGACTTGGCAAAGTGGCTATTTCCAAGGATAGGCATATGGACAAAGTGATGCTTGCTTAATCCCTTGGTTTTAACCCCATGTCAGTCTAGATGCTTTGTGATCTTGATATGTTTGTTATCTTTGGTAGATATAGATGTGTAGTCATCATGGAATCTGACATATCCAAAGTCTTCGAAGGTGTAAGAAGAGGGGATTTGTACATTGCTGATTTCTCTACAAGTCCTCAACCATCCACTTGCTTACTAGCAAAAACCTCAGAAGGATGGTTGTGGCACCGAAGACTAGGTCATGCAGGCATGAGGAATTTGCACACGCTCGCAAAGAAGAAGCATGTCATCGGCATCGAATCAGTCAAATTCCTCAAGGATCATCTCTGCGGTGCATGTGAATCTGGGAAAATGACCAGATCCAAGCATCCCTCGAAGACAATCATGACCACTACACATCCATTCGAATTGCTTCCTATGGATCTATTTGGACCTACTCACTATGCCACACTAACCAATGCAGCATCTTTATATGGCTTCATCATAGTTGATGATTATTCCAGATATACATGGGTGCATATCATAGTGTATAAAACTAAAGTGCAGGAAATCTTCAAACGATTTTCTTCAAGGGCCTCGACGAACTTTGGCATCAAGATCAAACATATCAGGAGTGATAATGGAACAGAGTTCAAAAACACTGGTCTTGATGATTATCTTGATGAACTTGGTATTACTCACGAATTATCTGCTCCTTATACTCCTCAGCAGAATGGTGTCGTCGAAAGGAAGAACATGACTCTGGTTGAAATGGCAAGAACTATGCTTGAAGAATATCAGACTCCTCGTCGCTTTTGGCCTGAAGCGATCAACATTGCATGCCATATCATTAACATGGTATATCTTCACAAATTCCTCAAGAAAACCTCATATGAACTCCTCACTAACAAGAAACCCAATGTAAGTTATTTCAAAGTCTTTGGTGCAAAATGTTGGATTAGAGATCCTCACCATAGCTCAAAATTTGCACCTAAGGCACATGAAGGTTTTATGCTCGGTTATGGAAAGGACTCGCACACCTACAGAGTCTTGAACAACTATCACAACAAAGTTGTTGAGACTGTAGATGTGCGGTTCGATGAAACTAATGGCTCGCAAAGAGAGCAATTGCCTTCTGAACAAGATAAGTTGTCTCCCAAGGAAGCAACAAAGCTTAAACCTACTGAAGACATTGTCCCCACTGAGGAAATTGGTGAAGAAACGATTCCCATCACTGATGAAAATCAAGAAGATGCTCCTGAGGAAATTGCACCAGAACCACTTCCTCAGCCCAGACGAAATCCTCAACCAGCTCATCTGAGGATTGCAAATGACGGAGAACTTGACAAAATCCTCAACGACATCAACGCGCCAGGTCCTCTCACTCGCTCAAAATATTCAAACTTAGTTAACTTTTGTGGGCATTTTTCCTTTGTATCCATCACAGAACCCTCAAAAGTTGCTGAGGCTTTTCTGGAACCGGAGTGGATCCAAGCTATGCAAGACGAACTTCTTCAATTCAAGCTGAATGACATATGGGAGCTCGTCAAACGACCAGATCCTCGCAAACACAACATCATTGGCACCAAGTGGATTTTCCGAAACAAGCAAGATGAGGACGGTCAAGTGGTGAGGAACAAGGCATGACTTGTAGCCCAAGGCTACACCCAGGTTGAAGGAATAGATTTCGATTAAACTTTTGCACCTGTTGCTAGACTTGAAGCTATTCCAATACTACTTGCTTATGCTAATCATCATAACATCATCTTATATCAAATGGATGTGAAAAGTGCATTCCTCAATGGTAAGCTTGAGGAAGAAGTATATGTTGCTCAGCCCCCAGGTTTTGAGGATCCAAAGAATCCAGACAAAGTCTTCAGACTCAAAAAGGCTCTCTATGGTCTCAAGCAAGCACCTCGGGCATGGTATGATACATTGAAGGAATTCCTCATGAAGAAAGGCTTCAAACCTGGTTCACTCGATCCAACTCTTTTCACTAAATCCTATGATAATGAGCTATTTGTGTGTCAAATATATGTCGATGATATCATATTTGGCTGTACCGACAAACGATATAGTTATGAATTTGCTTACATGATGAGTGAAGAATATCAGATGTCTATGATGGGGGAGCTGAAATTCTTCTTAGGTCTTCAAATTCGTCAACAACGCAATGAAATCTTCATATCACAGGAGAAATACCTCAAGGATGTTCTGAGGAAATTTGACATGCATGAATGCAAGGGTGCCAAGACTCTAATGCCTACCAACGGCCACCTCGGCACTGATGAAAATGGTAAAGATTTCGATCAGGAGGTATATCGCTCTATGATTGGCTCTTTATTGTATCTATGTGCATCTAGGCCAGATACAATGCTTAGTGTTTGCATGTGTGCACGTTTTCGAGAAAAACCGAAGGAATCACACCATAAGGCTGTGAAGCATATTCTTCGATACTTAGCTCACACACCAACACTAGGATTATGGTATCCCAAGGGCTCAAATTTTCATCTGGTAGGGTATTCTGATTCTGACTATGCTGGTGACCGGGTGGATCGCAAGTCAACTTCTGGCACATGCCATTTCCTCGGAAGATCACTAGTTTGCTGGTCCTCAAAGAATCAGAACTGCGTATCACTCTCCACCGCTGAAGCTGAGTACATTGCTGTTGGTTCATGCTGTGCTCAAGTACTATGGATGAAGCAAACCCTCAAGGACTACGGCATCAACATGAAGAATGTGCCTCTCTACTGCGACAATGAGAGTGCAATCAAGATTGCATACAACCCAGTACAACACTCCAAGACCAAGCACATCCAGATTCGTCATCGTTTTCTTCGGGACCATGTCCTCAAGGGCAATATCCTCATCGACCATATGAAGACTGATGATCAACTGGCAGATATCTTCACTAAGCCCTTGGATGAGAAAAGGTTTTGCAAGTTGCGGTGTGAGCTAAATATCTTAGAATCTTCAAATGTTTTGTAAAAACATGCACACATCCTAACACTTATGCAAAATTGATGACTTAGATGTGCAACACATGATGAATCGATTTTATTCAACTGATGAAGAATATCACTCTGAGTATGAAGAAATCAACGAAGAAATTGATTCTCAGGGCCCTACGACAATTGTACGTCGCGTCTGTAATCAACATTCTTATATGGTGGGTCACACCACCGCCCAATGTGAAATTCCTCAAGTTGATTTTCTTCAAATGTTCCATTTCCTCAAAATGTGTTTTTCTTCAAAACAGTTGTTCTTCATTGTGACGATTTATTGCAAAATCTTCAAAAACACTTGATGACTTTCGTTTGACTAGATAGACTGTGCTTTCAAGTCCTCAACAGCATTCACTTATAACTATTTCTTCAAGTTGATATTTCTTCTAAGTGAATGTGATCGGACCCTACTTTCCCTCTATGCTATTCTCATCCAGTCTATTCGATTCTTCATATGCATTCTACTTGAAACTTTGTTCAAAATCCTCACTGCGTCCTTGTCAGCTGATGATTTTGTAACGAAAATCCTCAAATCTTCAAAAATTGTTTCTTTAATGCACAGTAACTGAACCCCACTTCCCACGTTCGGATAACCACGATCTCCACTATCTCCACCGCCTTGCTCGGGAACTACACGTGTTCTGCGGAGACGTAGAGGCAGGGGCTGTTTGGTCTGAAATCTTCGCGCCAACAGTAACTGTCTGGCTATAAATATGTCCTTATCCCCCTCGGCAAACTCTTCTTCGCCCCATCGCTCTCCTGCTACAGCAAAAAGCACAGAACCCTAGCGCCACCACTGGAAGTCTCGTCGCCGATGAGGAAGATCTTCACTGCCTCGACTTCTCCGTCGCCGGAACCACGCCGGAGTCGGACCATCTTCGTCTGCCGCCGCCGTAGACGTCCTCTGTCGCCGGGTTAGGGCGCATTGGACACGCGACCGAAGAGCTTCTCTACACACCTTTTCTGTGTTCTTCATGCGCACCTTCCAGGGTAAATAAAATCCCATTTTTACTGCAAGTTAGATCTACTATTTTACATCTCATATGTGAAATCTGTTTTTCCTCAAGAATCGATATGCACTTGATTCGTCAAACACTGCCTATCACCACACCATTGATGAACTTCACTAAGCATCTAAGATTTTCATGAGATTCCTCAATTGTGTGAATTTTCGGATCTGTACAACTCTGGAACCCAAGAACAGTATGCTTAGGCAAATTCCTCAACCACTGGTTAAATTCCTCACCTGTCAAACTTTTTCATTTTCTTCAAATCTGAGAACGCATATGACCTCTCCAAATTCCTCGCAACTATACTCTGTTCACAGGTACACACATGTCAGCTGATGAATCTCTCGGTTCTCATCACATTAACTCATTTGCAGCGTTTCTTGAAGAAAATCTTCAAGTCTCATCAGAATCCTCAAGAGTTCAATCTCATCAGCAAAATCCTCAGCTGAAGAAAATGGAGGATGACAGAAGGTAGAAGGGAGGAAAGAAACTTGAACAGAACACAACTTTGGATATCCCTGAGGATATTTACTTGGACTATTGTACACCTGATGAAAATGAAACAATTGCCAAGAGAAAGATTCGGCTACAGAAGATAGAACGCTGATGGGCTAAGGAACGGAAGGAATACAGGTTTGTAACTGCCAAGTATGCGAAGAAATTCGCCCTGAAGCCTCCTGGCAAACGGGCCCCACTTGAGGCTCATCAAGTAGCACATCCCTCAAGCCTCAAGACCCTTGATGACTATCCAGATTAGAAGGAAAAGCATATGGCTAAGCTCAAGAAGCAGGTAGATGCTGCAGTGAGGAAATTCAATGAATCCTCAGCTGCTGCCTCAGCTGCAGCTACTTCCTGTGCCGCTGAGACCTCTGGTTCAACAATTCCTCAACCACAGTCTGTGCCGTCAAAGCCAAGGGCTCCAAAGCCTCAAGAGAAGTCTGCTCAGGCATCAGTTACAAAACCCTCAGCGCCAAAACCCTCAGCTCCAAAATCCTCAGCACCACCACCAAAGCCTCAAGAGACACCAGTACAGAAGCCTGTCCTGAAGCCAATGACAGCCACCTCCAGCTCCTCACTCCCGGCTGCAACCATCTCGGAGACAAAGTCTTCACCACCTCCGGTGAAGACTCAGGTGTCTGCTGAAAGAGCAACTCTGCCAAGCCCCAGCAAAATCATCGCAGTCCTGTCTGCATCGGAGGGCAGTGATGAATATGATGATCAAACCCTGCAAGCTATAATCAGAAACAAGCAGGAAAGGGTAGCTCAAGCATCAGGAAGCGCCATTCCTCTGGCCATGGACCCCAAGGTCCTCCTAGACTACATAAACATCTGGTATGAGGACCCAAACACTCCGCTTGATGACTTGAAACTTCCCCCTGGCATCAGCCACATTGTGGCCACTTTCATCAATGAAGCCAAGTGGAAAGAACAACAAGCCAAGCAGGCCAAGGTTGTGAAGCTTAAAAAGGAGAAATTCCTCAAGCAGAATCTCCTCAGCTTGACGCCTCATGCACTAGTGTCAACATAGGCTGAGTTGAAGAATTTGTCTGATAAGTACTCCAAGGTGTCAGATCGTCAGAGTCTCAAGAGCAATTTCATCAAGCTGGCCACTAAAGTTGTTGATGACTACAACAAGAAGGCTGCACCTCCAGCACCAACTCCCCAGCCCTTGATTGAAGAGCTAGCTAATGAAACTCCTCAAGCTGTGGAAATACACCAAGAAGCCGTGTAGATGTACCGGCTATTGAAGAAATCACCATGGAAGCCCCAGCTGATGAACCTGCTGCAGCTGATGAGACTGCCCCTGACCCAGCTGCTTCATCAAAGCAAGCTGATGACTCTGCTCCAGCTGGTTCCTCAAAGCCAGCTGAAGAATCTGTCGAGAGAACCCCTTCACCAAAAGCTTCAAAGGTGAAGAAGATGACTCCGTCTGCATCAGACATGAAGAAAACCAGAGCTGCTCAGAAGGAAGCCAAAAAGAGAAAGGCCTCCTCAGCAGAAGAAGAAACAGAGGCCAAGCGCCTCAAAGCGCTTGAAGACACTGCTCCACTGGACCCTCTGCCCCTAAATGTCGCTCCGTCTTATGAAATGGTCATCCTTGATGACCAAGCGAAAGGGAAAGATGAGGAAATGAAGGATGCCGCCTCTGAGGAACACGCTGACGAAGAAATTTGTATTGACGACAGTCCTCAACCCTTCATTCCTCAGAAAGATACTGCTCAAGGATCAGCTGCATCAGCTGATGAAACTGCCTCTGTCATCAAGCCAGCTGAGGAAGAACAAACTGAAATTCCTCAAGCTGATAAAATTCAAAGTTCTATGCAAAATCCTCAAGATGAGGAACAGGCTGACCCAACTCCTCCACCTGAGCAAGAAGAACCTATTCCTCAGCCTGATGCCCAGCCAGAGCAAGCCCCTCAGCCTGATGCCCAGCCAGAGCAAGCTCCTCAGCCTGAAACCCCAGCTGATGAAATTCCTCACCCTGAGGACAATGCTGAGGAAAATGCACCTGATCAAGACAATGCCTTCGTCGTGCTCAATCCCGAGACTGAAATTGTTGTCTCCCCTCCTGTTCCTCAGCAAAATCTTCAGCCAGTTCAGCGTCAGCCATTTTCCAAGCGACCACAGTTTCAAAAGGAGAATTTCATTGAAGAGCGCATGTACTTCATTGGAGAGAATCCCTATAACAAGCCTCAAATGGGGCATCTGAAGTTTTGGACGAGGACACAGCTGAATTACTATGCCTCTGTGCTGTGTGGCAGAAACAAGATATTCCAGCACATGCATATTCCTCATGTTGAACTTGAAGCAATAGCGTGCCTCGAGCCAGTCCTTAATGTACTTCATGACGCTGGTTTGCTGCCAATGTGCTCCGACATCTCTGACTGGAACAGTGAGCTCATTCTTCAGTTCTATGCCACTCTTCACATATCTGGCAACCCTGAAGACATTAACACTTGGGTGTTTGACTGGATGACACAAAACACTCACTACAAGGCTCCTGCTACTGATCTCCTCCGTGAATTGCCTGTACCAATTCCCTTAGAGGAGGTTGTGAAGCTTTATGGTGCGCGTGAAGTACCCAATGGGATGATGGAAGTCCTCATGAAGCCTTTGGCTGGAGGAAAATCACCGAGAAAAACCTTCCTCGTCCACGAGCTCAAATATACACCAAGGACTGTCTACAGAATCCTCTGCAGTGTGCTCGCGCCGATCAAAGGCCATGATGATGAAGAACATGTCGTCGGCCTCATGAAGAATATCCTCTTCAACATCATCCATGGTATTCCTATCAACATTCATGACTTCTTCTTGAGGACTTTGGCCGACAATGCTATGTGTCCATTTGATCACCAGATATATGCCCCATGGATCATGAGATTCATCAGGACAAGGACATGCATCAACTTCCACGCTGATTGCCAAAACCATGTCGATTATATGCCTCCTATTCGGGTCAACAAGAAGACTTTCGAGCCCATTGAAGGAAAAGGCAAATCAGTGATTGAAGAAGGCAGTAGGCCCCTTGATGGCCAGTTCAGAGAGCCACAAGCTTATTCTTCATGGGATGATACCGAGACTCGTCCGGCAAGCCCCGTTCCTGCTCGCGTGATGAATACAAGAGAGATCCTCCTCAGTCTTCACCAGAAGGTGGATCGCAATCACAAGTGGGTCAAATGCCAGTTTGGCGCCATTGTGAAAACCCTCACTGAAACACTGAACTCTTTGAAGCTTAACCATCACTATTTGCATGAGGTTTTTGATCGCACCTGGGCTACACTTGCACATCTGAAGACTCAGACAGAGCTTGAAGAAATGGACTTTGAGCGAGACTTTGACTGGTCGTGGCCTCCCAAGAAGAAGTTCAGGCCCATTCAAGTTCCAGACCTTGAAGACAGCTCCTTTTCTTCATTCCGCACTGCTGAAACTGATGAAGAACAGCTCGACACTGCTACCGGTCCAAGGAAGAAGACTACTCCCAAGAAGCATCACGGCTCTTCCTCAACCGCCAAGAAGTGAAGTCTTCATGGGCGTTAGTCCTCAGTTTGTCCCTTTTTGTCACTTGATGACAAAGGGGGAGAAACTTGAGAGTTAGTCTTCAAGCGGGATATTTTGGGGCTTATGAACTATATTTGAGTTACAAACTCTTGGCTCTTCTGAAGTTTTTATGTAATGAGTTGTAACTTAAGCCCGATGGTACTCTGACGCTTTTGAACATTTTTCTTCGCATGCTTATTCCTCAAGTTTTAATGCACGCATGCTGGAATTCATCAGATACCATTTGTCATCATGCATCTTCATTTTCTTCATACGATATGTTACATGTATGCATGATTTACAAGACTCAGGGGGAGATCTCCATGATATAAATCATCAATGTGCATTTGCTGTGAAAAGCAAAATCCTCAAGATATGCACATCTTCACGGGGAGTCTCTCTGAATCTTGATTTTAAATTCCTCAAATGAGTATTTACATTTCATATTTTTGATCCTTGTTGAAGACTTAACCTAATTGTCATCAACCACCAAAAAGGGGGAGATTGTAAGTGCATCTAGTGCCCCTTAGTGATTTTGGTGGTTTGAAGACTTATAGGTTAAGTATCTAATGTGTTTATGAGTGTACACAAGATCTATAAGTCATTGAGGAGTTTGAGATATTTGATGAATATCGACCCCTAAAAATGTATATCTTTAGTTGAAGAAATTGGTCCGAAGCTGAAGAATTGAATCGCGAAGAATCTGCGACAAAATTGATATTCCTCATGAAGATACTTAAATTGAGAAATTCGGTGTGTCCTGAAGAAAATCATTTTGAAGACTTTGAAGCATGAAGATTTACTCTTTCTATTTTATTTTCTTCGCATTTGAGTAATAGGAACACCGTACTATTAAAGGGGATCGAAGTTACACTTTGGAATGAATTTCCTCATGATGCTCAACCCAAGCCCAATCCTACCAAAAGCCTCAAGTGAGGAATACGAGTGACATGAGGACTCTCATAGTTGAAGGTTCCGACCGTTTCAATAGCCACGCCAAGTCATTGGTCTTATCCACACCAACGGTCATATTATTTAAGGGCATTAGTGTCAAATCATGTCGGGATGCTCCCAGGCTATAAATAGCCGCCCCCCACAACCATTAGTTGGTTGGCTGCTCCGCTAGGAACTGACACTTGTCATAAGAGCAACCCAAATTCCTCAGAGTCTTCGAGAGTAATTCATCAGTGAGGAAATACCCCATACACCGAAACCACAAACCAAACCTCGTGATTGAGCATCACTAAAGAAGTTGTTCCTGTGTGGGACTAAAGCCTTTTACCTTTGAGGACTGTGCATCCTCCAGACGGTTAGGTGTCATGGTCTAGTGCTTTCCAGCAGGCAATTGTGCATCGCCGGGTGACCATGTTTGTGAGGGTTTGGAAGTCTGCCGTGAAGACTTACCACGAGGGTTGGGCGAGGACTGTGTGTTCTTAGCGCAAGGAGAACAAGGTAAGGAATCTGTGTCCCGGGACTGTGTGTCCTTTGGTTTCAATACCAAGCCGTTCCAAACCAGATGTACGACTGTCACAGCAGTTGGAACTAGGTCATCAACTACTGTCTTCACTGAGAAACAGGTTCTATTTCCTCAACTCCTTACTTTCCTCAGATTATATGTTGATGACTTGCACTGCTACTATTTGAAGAATCTGCTGAAGACTTTATCTGAAATTCCTCAACCCCAAATACTTCACGCTAGTTAACCCTCATCTGTATTTTGCGTGCCTGCTCATTGTGCAATCTGTTTTCACATTCCTCACTCTGAAAAACTGTTGTTGTGAAACTTTGCACTTCTGATCCTTTACTGTTTCCGCTGTAAGTTAGTCATCAGTGCGGAATTTCCTCAAAAGGAATTTCCTCAGTGATGAAATTCTAAAAATCTCCTATTCACCCCTCCTCTAGTCGATATAACGCACTTTCACTCCCTGGCAACGGCGCCAGAAAAGAGTTGCTTCCAATTGCTCAACAATTAGCAATTGTCTTGCAATGGCCCACCAACGTGTGGGATCGCGACAGTTTTCGAGGGTAGAGTATTCAACCCAAATTTGTTGGTTCGCACGACGGGAAGAGAAAGAATATTCTCAAGTATTAGCAGCTGAATGTGTCTGATTCAACCACACCTGAAAGATTAGTGTCTACAAGCAAAGTAGTATGATAGCAACGGTGCCAGAAACGATCTAGTGACAAGGCAGACTATTCCTAACGGTTGTATCAACGGCGCTAGAAAAGTATTGTAGCAGGTAGCAGCAGTGTAACGAGTAACAACAGTAGCAAGGAACAGCAGTAGTGATAGCAGTAGAAAGTAGCAACAATAGCAAGTAACAACAAGTAACAGTAGCAGCAACAGTAGTAACGGCAGAGCAAAGCAAGTAACAGCAGCAGAGCAAAGCAAGTAACAGCAGCAGTGGGACAAACTCGTAGGCAAAGGATCAGTGATTTTTCAGATGACATTCATCATGCAACAGCTATAACACGGAGAGATGTGTGACTAGATCCCGTTCATCGATGTGATGTAGGCATGCATTCTGTGTGTAGTCATACATGCTTAGGGAAAAGAACTTGCATGACATCTATTGTCCATCCCTCCCGTGGCAGCGGGGTCCAAATGGATTCTACGGGATATTAAGGTTCTCCTTTTAATAAAGAACCGGACCAATGCATTAGCACTTGGTGAACACATGAACTCCTCAAACTATGGTCATCACCGGGAGTGGTTCCGGTTATTGTCACTCCGGGGTTGCCGGATCATAACACATAGTAGGTAACTACAACTTGCAAGATCGGATCTAAAACACACATATATTGGTGACAACATAATAATTTCAGATCTGAAATCATGTCACTCGGGCCCTAGTGACAAGCATTAAGCATAGCAAAGTAGTAGCAACATCAATCTCAGAACATAGTGGATACTAGGGATCAATCCCCGTCAAAACTAACTCGATTACATGATAAATCTCATCCTACTCATCACCGCCCAGCGAGCCTACGAATAGATTACTCACGAACGATGAAGAGCTTCATGGAATTGGAGAGGGAAGAAGGTTGATGATGACGATGGCGACGATCTCCTTGATCTGGAGCCCAAAACGGACTCCAGATCTGCCCTCCAGAGTAAGAACGGGATGTGGCGGCGCCTCTGGATCATGAAACGCGATCAAATCTTCTCTCTTGATTTTTTCCGGGACGAAAGGTAATAAATAGCGCTGGAATTGGGGGCGGCAAAGCCACGTGGGCCCCACAAGCACTGACGGCGCAGCCTGGGAGGTGGTCGCGGCCACATGGCTTGTAGGCCACTGGCCCGTCCCCTCTGGGGGATCTTTGCGCAGGTATTTTTCATAGTTTCCAGAAATATTCTCCGTAAATTTTCAAGACGTTCCGAGAACTTTCATTTATGCACAAAAACAATACCATGGCAATTCTGCTGATAACATCATCAGTCCGGGTTAGTTCCATTCAAATCATGCAAATTAGAGTCCAAACCAAGGGCAAAAGAGTTTGGAAAAGTAGATACGATGGATACGTATCACTTACCAAGGAGTAATTTCCCCAAAACAGTTTGGAGAATGGTGCTTTGAGCAAGGAGATCAAAAATCCCAGCAAGAACACGGGTTTGAGCTGCGAAACGATTTTTTCTGGAGGTAGGAGAAGCAGATGGGAGCTAGAATGAGTGGAGGCGGTGCATGTGGGCCCCACAAGCCAGGTAGGCGCGGCCAGGGGGGTGCCCGCGCCTCCAGGGCTTGTGGCCCACTCGTGCAGCCCCCAGACTAGCTCTTCGTCTCAGTATTTTTCAAAAATTCCAGAAAAAATCATACTTGATTTTCAGGACGTTCGGAGAACTTTTATTTTTGGGGTACTTTTCCACGGGACGCTAAAAACAGAAAACAGGGAAAACTAAACTAAATATATCATTTTTCTTCTTAGCAACCAAAGGTGAAAGCTTGGAACAGAGGTTTGTGACTCCTCGATTCATCCATCTCATGGTCATCGAAAGAAATCCGTCAATGAGGTTGATCAAGTCTCCTTGACAAGCTTTTTGAATCGCAAAAGAAGATGGCGAATTTTCAAAGAGTCACTAGGTTACCTCAATGGCGATGTGTATCTCCCCAACAAGCAAATCATACTTCTTCTTAACAGGAGGAATATGGCATTCAAAGCTCCCAATAAGAATCCATGAAGTTTTTTCGATAGCATTGATGCAATGTACTCGATATTCTTTCTTCGGAAAGTACACCGTATGCTCATTACCGTTGACATGGAAAGTGACATTGCCTTTGTTGCAATCTATAACAGCCCCTGTAGTGTTTAAAAAGGGTCTTCCGAGGATGACCGCCATGGCATCGTCCTCGGGAATATCCAGAATAACAAAGTCTGTTAAGATAGTGACGTTAGCAACCACAACAGGCACATCCTCGCAAATGCTGATAGGGAAAGCAGTTGATTTGTCGGCCATTTGCAAAGAGATTTTAGTGAGTGTCAACTTATCCAGTTCAAGCCTACGATAAAGAGAGAGAGGCATAACACTAACACCGGCTCCAAGGTCGCATAAAGCAGTTCTAACGTAGTTTCCTTTAATGGGCACACCGGGATCACCTAGTTTCTTAGGAGTTCCACCCTTGAAGATATAATTAGCAAGCATGGTGGAAATCTCAACCTCAGGTATCCTCCTCTTATTAGTCACAATATCTTTCATTTACTTAGCATACGGAGACATCTTGAGCATATCTGTCAAACGCATTTGCAGAAAGACAGGTTTGATCACTTCAACAAAGCGCTGAAAATCCCCATCATCCTTTTTCTTGGATGGGTTGGGAGGAAAGGGCATGGGTTTCTGAACCCATGGTTCCCTTTCTTTACCATGCTTCCTAGCAGCGAAGTCATTCTTATCGTATCTCTTATTCTTAGGTTGTGGGTTATCAAGATCAACAGGTTCAATCTCCACATCGTTATCATTGCTAGGTTGAGCATCAACATGAACATCACTATTGATATCATCATTAGGCTCATGTTTATCACCAGATTGTGTTTCACCATCAGAGACAGAGACATCGTTTGGACTCTCAGGTGTAGCAGCAACAAGGTTGCTAGCGTGCAGGTTCCTATCATCTTTTTTCTTCTCTCTAGGATGACTAGGTGCATCAGTGCTAACTCCTTGAGAATCTTGTTCAATTCTCCACGGATGACCCTCAGGATACAAAGGTTCCTCGGTCATTCTACCGCCTCTAGTGACGACTCTGACAGAATTGTCATTCAACTCATTGAGCAAGTCATTCTGAGTTTTAAGTACTTGCTCTACCTAATTAGTAACCATAGAGGCATGTTTACTCAGAAGCTTAAGATCATTGACGTTTCTGTCCACACAAGCACTTAAATGACTAAGCATACGAGCATTTTGTTCCAATTGTCTGCTAACATAATCATTTAAACTATGTTGTTTGGCAACAAAGTTATCAAATTCATCCAGGCATAAGATAGCAGGTTTATCAAAAGGAATATCACTCTCATCAAACCTACGGAGAGAATTTACTTCTACTACCTATATCGGGTTATCAAGACCATGGATCTCTTCGATAGGTGGTAGATTTTTGACATCTTCAAATTTAATGCCTTTCTCTCGCATAGATTTCTTAGCTTCTCGCATATCTTCAGGACCGAGGAATAGAATACCTCTTTTCTTCGGAGTTGGCTTAGGAGGTGGTTCGGGAATAGTCCAAGCATTCTCATTGCACAAGATATTATTCAATAGGATCTCTGCTTGTTCTATAGTTCGTTCCCTAAAAACACAACCGACACAACTATCTAGGTGGTCTCTAGAAGCTTCGGTAAGTCCATTATAGAAGATATCAAGTATTTCATTATTCTTAAGAGGGTGATCAGGCAAAGCGTTCAGCAGCTAGACGAGCCTCCCCCAAGCTTGTGGGAGACTCTCTTCTTCAGCTTGAGGAAAGTTGTATATTTCCTGCAAGGCAGCTTGCTTCTTATGGGCAGGGAAATATTTTTCAGAGAAGTAGTAGACCATATCCTCGGGGCTACGCACACAACCAGGAGCAAGAGAAGTGAACCAGGTCTTAGCATTATCCTTTAGCGAGAAAGGAAACAGCTTCAGGATATAGTAGTGGCGGATCTTTTCCTCACTTCTGAATAGGGTGGCTATATCGTGCAGTTTGGTAAGATGGGCTACAACCGTTTCAGACTCATAACCATGAAAAGGATTAGATTCGACCAGAGTGATTAACTCAGCGTCGACAGAGAATTCATAATCCTTATCGGTCAGAAAGATAGGCGAAGTAGCAAACTTCGGGTTGTATTTCATCCTAGCGTTCAGAGATTTTTCTTTCCACTTGCGCAGTAATTTCTCAACATCATAGCTATCCTTACACGCAAGAAAGTCCTCAGCTATATCTCCCTTCATAACATAACGCTCAGGCATATCAGGCAATTCAGGTATAATAGCAGGTTCTACTTCAATAGTATCAGCAGTTTCAGAAGTGTCATCACATCTAGCAGCAACTCTTGCAATTTGTGCATCAAGGAATGCACCTAGTGGCAAAGTAGTATCAAGCATAGCATCATCAGGCAAAGCAGTATCAAGCATAGCATCATCAGGCAAAGCAGTATCAAGCATAGCATCATCAGGCAAAGCAGTATCAAGCATAACATCATCAGGCAAAGCAGTATGAAGCATAGCATCATCATAAGCATCATGGGCAGAAGAAGTAGCATCATCAAGCACAGGCGACATATCAAGATTTCTAGCAGGAGGTGGTGTCGCAAACTTACTCATAACTGAAGGTGAATCAAGTGCAGAGCTAGGTGGCAGTTCCTTACCTGTCCTCGTAGTTGAGGGCAAGACTTTAGTTCTTGGATCTATCGGATTCCTCATAGTGACCAGCAGACGTAAATCCCATGTGACTTAGAGAATATAGTTGTGCTTCCCCAGCAACGGCGCCAGAAAATAGTCTTGATAACCCACAAGTATAGGGGATCGCAACAGTTTTCGAGGGTAGAGTATTCAACCCAAATTTATTGATTCAACTCAAGGGGAAGCGAAAGAATATTCTCAAGTATTAGCAGCTGAGTTGTCAATTCAACCACACCTGAAAGATTTAGTATCTGCAGCAAAGTATCAGTAGCAAAGTAGGGTGATAGCAGCAGTAGCAACAGTAACCAGTAGCAGCAAAGTGACAGCAGTAGTAACAGAGTAACAGTAGCAGCGGTGACATCAGTAGCAGCAAAGTAACGTAGCAAGGACCAGTAGTAGAAGACTCGTAGGCATTGGATCAGTGATGGATGATTATGCCGGATGTGATTCATCATGCAACAGTTATAACACGGAGAGATAAGTAAGTAGCTCCAGTTCGTCAATGTAATGTAGGCATGTCTTCCGTATGTAGTCATACGTGCTTAGGGAAAAGAACTTGCATGACATCTATTGTCCATCCCTCCCGTGGCAGCGGGGTCCTAATGGAAACTACGGGATATTAAGGTTCTCCTTTTAATAAAGAACTGGACCAACGCATTAACACTTGGTGAATACATGAACTCCTCATACTATGGTCATCTCTTCGAGTGGTTCCGGCTATTGTCACTCCGGAGTTGCCGGGTCATAACACATAGTAGGTGACTACAACTTACAAGATAGGATCTAAAACACACATATATTGGCGACAACATAATAGGTTCAGATCTGAAATCATGGCACTCGGGCCCTAGTGACAAGCATTAAGCATGGCAAAGTAGTAGCAACATCAATCTCAGAACATAGTGGATACTAGGGATTAATCCCCGTCAAAACTAACTAGATTACATGATAGATCTCATCCAACCCATCACCGTCCAGCAAGCCTACGATGAATTACTCATGAGAGGTGAAGAGCATCATGGAATTGGCGATGAAGGAAGGTTGATGATGACGATGGCGACGATTTCGCCTCTCTGGAGCCGAGAACGGACTCCAGATCTGCCCGCCAGATGAAGAACAGGAGGTGGCGGCGCCTCCGTATCGTAAAACGCGATGAACTCTTCTCCTTGATTTTTTTCCGGGCGAGACGGACTAAATAGAGCTGAGATTGGAGGCGGTGGAGCAACGTGGGCCCCACAAGCCTGCCAGGCGTGGCCAGGGGGGCCCTCGCCTGGTGGGCTTGTGGGCTCACAGCTCCACCCCTCCAGTTGATTATTGCGCCAGTATTTTATATATATTCCACAAAAATTCTACGTAAATTTTCAGGTCATTCCGAGAACTTTTATTTCTGCGCAAAAACAACACCATGGCAATTCTGCTGAAAACAGCGTTAGTCCGGGATAGTTCCATTCAAATCATGCAAATTATAGTCCAAAACAAGGGCAAAAGAGTTCGGAAAAGTAGGTACGACGAAGACGTATCTGGGACGCCCTCCGATTATCGTCGGAGTCGCGGCTGTGCCGTGGTGGCGCTCATCTTCTTTGCAAGGAGGCGCTCCAAGCGCCGCTGCGGGGGAGCAGGAGGAGGAAGCTCGTCGCCGGGAGCAGGAGGAGGAAGCCCGTCGCCGGGAACAAGAGGAGGAAGCCCACCGATGGGAGCAGGCAGAGGAAGAATTTTTTTCTGTAACATCATGTGTGTTGCACGATTTTTTTGCAACGAATGTCTTGTTGTAGGAATATGACACAATAGTATCTATGAAAAAGAAAAAAATAATTCTGCACCTGAGCCTATGTTGCAAAAGTTTTTTCCAACATGATCTTTGTTGCAAAAAAATTCTTCCGCACCAGTACCTATGGTGCAAAAAGGCGAAGGAGAAAAATTCTGGAACAAATCAGTTGTTTCTGAAACTCGACCGTTGTTTCAGGAATTAATAGATCCAAAATTTATTTCTTGCAACAAAGCGATTGTTTCTACAACTCGATCGTCGTTTCAGGAATTAAGTCCAGGAGCGGATCGGACGGCTACACGAGAGATCGAACGGCTGTCGAGGTGGTGGATGTTTAGTAAATATCCACCGGTGGATGCGTAGCAACCCCCTTTATTTAATCGTTTACCTATTGTTTTAACTATTTTGATGACTTTAAGCACTTTAAAAAAATGTGGTTTTTTCACCACTATTAATCATGATTTATTTGCTAAAACAAGAACATTTTAGTTTGGATATTTAAAAAATATTGTTTGACTTTATTTTAACTTTCAGTTTGAATCGGTTTTGAACTAACGCAAGATTAACAACAGTAACCACGGTGACGTGGTATCACTAGCAGGGAACTACTGTAGCTTAATTACAGAGATCACTGTAGCAAAAGCTGAGGATGTCACAACTCTCTCCTACTAATAAGAATTCTCATCCCGAGAATTAAGAGGTAGAAGGAAAGAGCTCGGGGTATTCATCACGAAGATGATCCTCACATTCCCAAATGGCTTCATCTTCAGAATGATTTGACCACTGCACTTTAAGGAACTTGGTGACTTTGCGACGAGTCTGACGTTCAGCCTGATCGAGAATGCAGCTCGGATGTTCTTTATAAGAGAGGTCTCGTTGCAACATATCATGATCCACTGCTCGAATAGGATTCTTGAAGCAGTGGCGGAGCTGAGACACATGGAAGACATCGTGAACCTGACAAAGATTCGCCGGCAGTTCCAATTGATAAGCTACTTTTTCACGCCTTTCAAGAACAGTGGAAGGACCAATATAGTGAGGAGCTAACTTGCCCTTGATCCCAAAATGGTGTGCACCTCTCATTGGTGTGACGCGAAGATAAGCCTTTTCACCAGGTTGATAGACCATATGTTGATGATGACGGTCATACTGACTCTTCTCACGAGACTGAGCAGCCTTCAGATTCTCACGAATAATGCGGACTTGATCTTCAACATGTTGGATAATTATCCGGACCGAACAATGATCGTTCCATTAGACGGTGGTTCTGGAATCTCATACGAAGCCAAGTGTAAAGGATAATTTGGAGTCAAGGATGTCCAGGAGATTCAGGTTTCGATCCTGTGGAACTTGGGTTATGGGTGCACCATGTGGGCCAAGAGTAGGAAGAGGGGTGACATCTTGTACGGTATTGGTAGCAAGACATGTCAAATGATAACATGTCAGTTATGTTGGCAACAACATCGGTACCAAGGGCGGGGGATGAATAGAACCACTTTCCTGCTCGTTGAAACGAGGCAGACCAATAGGCAAGGCTTTCGTCCACCGGCGGCTGCCGGAATGTTATTCACAATAGTAACAGGATTTTACTGACAGAGTTGTATATCGAGAATTTTACCTAAGCAGGGAATTAACACTGCTTAGATAAGTTATGCCACAAGAAAGGTCAAACAGACCAATGCGAAGGAAAATGTGTTCACACACACAAGTATTAAAGTATACCATTCCCGAGGAAAATAGAGTATGGTATACATGATAGGTCATCCTGTACATAACCATTTTGATAAAGAGGCAAGAAGAATTATGATGTTTACCCATACCATGCGGTCTGGATAATTGATCAGGAATAATATAGTATTACGCTTCCAATGTTCCTATTAAAATTTGAAGTACCACATCCGTGCTTCGGGGTAGCATCGACATGGTCATCACATAAAGGTTGGACTTTGGGTATACAACAAGGATTCATCCAGAACAAGTTACAAACTAAGTCATACAGTTTCCACATGGAAGAATGGCGAATATTGTTTGAAGAAGATGCTATAAGAATAGGTCCTTCGGCCCGGTGTGCTAGACAAGACATCACCGTACCGGGTTACATAAGACCCAAGATATAATTATTGGGAAAATGTTCCAACCATCATATCTGCCCGAGATCCAGATCTAATTGTGTCAGGATACCTCAGGCTGAGGATGCCTGAGAAGAAAAGGGGACCACCAAAAACAGACAAGATGATAATGCAAGATTCTCAGGATATGAACTACACAAGCAAGCCTTGGATCACGAGTTGGATGGTAAGACACATGAACACAATGTCAAGATATTCGTGCCCATGTGGGATTCTTACAACACAATGCAACTGAGATCTGAATTGGGAACCATCATCGAGGATAAAAAGGTTCCATGTGTAAGTCTGGATTAGCTCTTATGAAGGAACTTATTTTCCTTGATCAAATCAGCCAGTGTCTTGGCGTGCTAAGAGAAGTTATATGAAGTGAAGATAACAAATCTTCAAGACGTATAACACTTTGCACATGCGTGAATGATTCGGGATGTGTAGAGAGGAAGAGAAAGAAAACTTTCTCGTGTTCACGCCGATAAGAATGCACATGAACTCTGGGAAAAACACTTCGTCTTATCAATCATATTCCTCATGAGCTAGGCACAAAGATAGTGCTTTCAAAAGCTTCATCACGAAACATGGAGAAGTTGAGGGTGTGGCTGATCGGCTCAGCAACAATCCCTCAAGATTTAGATGGGGATGAATTTCCAAAATTACAAGATCAAGGAGATAGCAATTGTCAAGTCAAATGGTATAATGTCGTATGCTCGAGGGAAAAACAACAATTAAACATTGGTCAAAGGGTGCAGTCGAAAGTACTGAATGAGTAGCACGACCATTGCTAGATTGGTGAGCCGACAACCAACACACCAAGAATGAAACTATTAGTCATTAACTTCGAGGCAATATGGTTGCCAGAATTATTGGAATCACACCTCGGAGTTCACTTCTTGGTATTCCGGTTTGAAACAACAGGGACCCAGCAATGAATGGTGATAGCGAGAAGTATGACCATACCAAGAATTCTTAAGAGCTGCATCAATTCCCGGAGCACTATTGACACAAAAGTTGGTAATACTCCAAGGTAGAACATAACATAAGATGAATTAGCAAGGATCTCAAAGAACAACACAAAATGTGATCAAGTTCATGTTCGTGGGAAGGCAACAAGGATGTCGATGATAATACAATTCATCGAGGGGAAGGGATGGTATTTCTCAACATGCATTCGGTTGATACCGTGCAAGAGTTCAGAATGCTGATGATGATCACGACACATTTGTCGAGAAGCTTCACAAAGATGTAATCTATCAGCAAGGACATCAAGCAAAGGAATGGTGAAGCTAAAGGTTATCTGAAACATAGTTAAGACTACTAGCTCAGAATCAAAATTGTCATTCAAAACAACCAATATGATGTGGAAAGCTCGATTTGAGCTTAATGCACAGTTGGAAATGTGTTCCTGAGATGGACGACATAGATAGCATGGTCAAGCTCCAACATGACGATGATGATGTAGCTTAACAACTTGGAATGACATGATCGAGTACAAACTCGTAAGCAAAGAAGATTACAAAGAGTTGTTGGATCGCAATACATACTCGATTCAGCTATCGATATCCTTGAGTATCCAGTAACTCAAAACACGAGGAAATCTGGAATTAATGGACATATCATAGTTGATGAGGAGCTCACAAGAATTTATGTAGCTCCGTGATATCCTCGAGCTACAAGGGATAATATTGGGAGGTAGATCAACATTAAGGCTTGGACCGATGTATTGATCTCAAGAAGACAAGTACATTAACTCGTTTGAGAATGAAATCAAGGAAGGACAACATGGCCGGAACCACGATTGCAAAGGAAAAAATCACAGATACCGGATTAAACTACAAAATGAATGATTATTGATACGAGAAGCTTCTATGATAATATCAACGTCGTTTCCATGGGCATGAACACAAATTTCAAGGTCGACTCCCACTTCATCAATGAATCACCTGCCATTTACTCCTCGCCTTTGATCAAGTTGTAGCTTTGAAAGAATATCCGGCAAAACACCAGAAGAGTAAGACTCATGAAAACTCTTTGGATCATATTGATTTAGAAAGACATAGGTTCAACCCATCGGGGAATCTTAGGAACATATACCGCAAACTTCAAGAGTGATTAACACATGCTTGAAGAGCATGGCTCACAAGGGCATATGATACAACTTATCGGAAGGAGAAGACACATTTTACCAATGTCATTATGTATCAGGGGAACAATATCACAAGAATTTTTTGAATGTAAAGGATGTCGTCGGATAATAACCCAGCAATGGGTCTGGCAATCCACAAGGGACCTGATGTGAGTATCGGTACTCAATCAGAGGGAGATAGGATGCAATGCATCGGGTTAATAGAACATCTAAAAAATACTGGTACATAATTACCAAAGGAATTTTGATTTCCAGGTTGGTGTATCAGATTCAGATGCTCCAATCAAATAAAAGTAAGCTGAATGGACTTAGATGGTCAATCAATCAAGGTTGATTTGTCGAGAACCAACTCTGTCTGGAAGGACGTCTGAGCCAGAAGATAATTTATGAGTACCATTAAATAATTGTGTGCATTCACACAAAGGTAGAATCAATAAGATCACACGAAAATCACAAATGATTTTAATGAATGCTGCTAGACATATGGATTTAACCATCATGCAAGCAAGTGAGAAAGGTCAAGAGCAACAGGCTACTGGGGAATCCGAAAGATCGAATAGTAATTCGAAGAACTTTCGAAACCCATGAAAACTAATTGTAAAACAAGAGAAATTGGAGAAGAAAGTATGAACGGTATTTGTATGCACTCATCCATAAGGGTTGACAGAGGAAGGGAAATCGAAGAAGCGATGAGCACCAGTTCTCGAGAGATCATTGGAGAGTATCTTCGGAGTCTTATGAGGAATCAAGCCATCGTCTGGAATGAGGGGCTCTCCGAGAGGAATTACTTACGAGAATCTAGAGTTAGAGTTAGAAAAATCTTTAACCTGAAACAGAAGAGAGAATAGAACCCAGAGTATAGAAAAGGAGTAAAAGATACTAATACCACCCGGTTGAGATGTGGGCCCGTAAGCCAGAACATCAAAGTTAGTAAGTTTTTCGAGTACTAGACTCTACTTCGGCCAAGGAGTTGGAAAGGGGGCTACCTACACGCAGTCGGATCTGATACCAACTTGTGACGCCCTCGATTTAATCGTACGCTAATCATACACGCAAATGCGTACGATCAAACTCAAGGACTCACACGAAGATATCACAACACAACTCTAGACACAAAATAAAACATACAACCTTCATATTACAAGCCAATGCCTCAAGGGCTAGGATACACAAGCTCGATGAACACACGAGTCAGCGGAAGCAACAAATATTTGAGTACGGACTTTAAACTTGGGGTGCCTTAGAGAAGGCTAGCACAAAAGAAACAATGATCGAATGAGGCAAGGCCTCCTGCCTAGGAACCTCCTAACTACTCCTGGTCTTCAGCGTCGGGGTAGCAGTCGTCGTCGGCAGGATACTCCATCTCCCGGGCTCCATCATCTGGTCACAATAAGGGATCAAGGGGACAAAGAGGGAGCAAAGCAACGGTGAGTACTCATCCAAAGAACTCGCAAGACTGACATCAGAACTATGCTAAGTATGCACTAGTATCAAAGAAGGGGTTATATGTGGACTGACTGCAGCAATGCGAGAAAGAGAGGGAATGCCTAGTCCTATCGAAGACTATCATCTTCAGGGGTCTTGTAGCAATAGACGAGAATAGAACAGGTTACACAATTAATAGTCATATCGTTGTAGAAAAATATAAATATGAGGTCACGCCCAAAGATTCTCCCTCGACTACCTGCGAGGAAGCAATCCCGGAGCAATTATTCCAGTTAAGTAACAGTTGTAGTGGTATAAGATCAGGGCACAACTCCAAGTCGTCGTGTAATCGTGGACTCGGCTATCCGAATAGTTAATTTTCATCCCTGCAGGGGTGCACCAAGTTTCCCGTCACGCTCGATAACACTCTGGCCAGACACACTTTTCTGGGTCATGCCCGACCTCGGAATATCGACACGTCGCAGCCCCACGTAAGCTCAACACAGAGGTGAGCCCATCGGTCTAAATCCTAAGCACAAAGGGGTCGTGGGCCCACTTGCCCTGTGCGCTCCTGCATGATGCAAGGGCAGCCGATGTTAGTCCTCGAACCCCTTAATATAAGCGTGATGCATCTCGGGACCACTCGGGCGCGCGCCGCTCCATTGCTGACATCTGAAGAGCTTCAGCTGATACCACGACGTCGAGTACCCATAACTTCTCCCGCATAGCCGGTTAGTGCAAAAAGGTCTTCGACCAACCCAGATCAAATACCCAAATCCATTAACATTTTAATTAACTCATCGACACATCCAGGCGGGAATGCACCCGCCTAACATTTAATCATCAATGATCCCAGTAACATGGTCAAGTAACTATGTGTTTGTAACATCAGGGGGAATCCGAGGTATCACCCTCGTTGGATTCCAAATGATGTATCTGTCAAGGTGGACTTAGAAGAATCACCCTCGAGGATCCCACACTTCAGGGGTTGCACGATAGAGACATCGTCGGGAGTGTTGAAGGAGGAATCACCCTTGATAACCACGACCAACTAGCTGTACTATAGAGATATTATCCCGAGTACTTCGCGAGGTGTCACCCTCGGTACCCGATAGTAACTCTATACCGTCGCACAACTAAAGGGGGTGTAAGTGTTGTGTCTGATATTGGCTCGTCGGTCAGGGATCAAGACTCGACAGTAAAGCGGGGCAACTGGACTAAGTGGTCAGAGGGGATGACTGCTCCACCTATAATAAACAGTTTGAAGGTGCAGTATTGAAAGTAGCAGTTCATCAAAATTAGGCTATGCATGAGATATAGGAACTAACTACAAGAGTTGAAAAAAATTAATGCAAGTATGAGGGAGAAAAAAATGGGCGATGTAGGAATGATGAAGGGGGTTTGCTTGCCTTGTTGCTCTGGGGCAAGGGGTTGTTCGTCAGGTGGGTAGTCATACTCGGCAACATCGTTAGTCTCGGGGTCTACCGGTAAGAAGAGGAGGATAGAAAAAATAAATAACAGCAACACGTGCAACACAAAGCATTACATGTCAAAGCAGGGTTAGGCATGAGCTAACGCAATGCTATCCGTCATAGATGGATCTGGAAAAATATCAGATGATATTTTCCCGGGACTGTCGCTACTACCGGTCAGACGAAAACGATGCAAAAGTTCCACGTTTGCTATGCTAGGGACGCGTGACAAACGAATAGACCGCGTATCCGGTTTGTCTCGTTTTGTAGATGAACTTTCATGTTCAAAGTATTTTCATCTGAGCTATGGATTTTTTTAAAAATTTTATTAATATTCGGGAATTAACATATTTAATTATATTAGATAATTAAATATGACACCGTGATGATGTCAGCACGACATCATCAGTCAACAGGGTTTGACTGGTCAAATATGACCAGTGGGTCTCATATGTCATTGGCACTATTATTATTAGAGTTAAATAATTTTTTAATCAAATTAAATAGTGGGGTGGGACTCAGCTGTCATACATTGCCTAGGATATTTTATTTATCTTTGCAACAGATTTAGCTAACAGTTTTATTAATTATTATTTTTCCTAATCTTACACATTAGAATTAGCTAAATACTTATTTATCTATTATTATTTCTATTAGTAAATTCTAATTATCCAAAACATTAATTACTGTTCAACTAATTAATTAATTAATATTAAATATTTATAGAACTGTTTTTACTTTTATTTTGCATGTTTCTACGGGGCCCACGTGTCATTTGGTGGGAGTTGTGGGGCCCATACGTTATTGGAACAACGAGATCTACATACTTTATGCTACACGCACACACATCATGTACATGTAATTATATTCATACATACAGATTTATATACATACACACATGCATACATCTATCCGTCTGCACAAACATACACTTTTAGAGAGATGGATGCATTGCATACATACATACATATATATATATATATATATATACATATATATACATATATATATATACACACATACACATATTCTGAACCTGTATTTATTTTGACAAAAAGACGGGTATTCACTTAGTATGCAATTGTATACAATACGCCGCCGGCGAGCGAGTTTGCGTGCGGTAAAAGGCGGCACCCACGCGGCCAAGAGCTGCAGCAGTGCTGCGGCAAGGCTGGCCGGACGGTGGACCAACGGTCGGAGGGCGTAGGGCGAGCGGTAGCGTGATGGCCGGACCGGAAGGGGAGGGCGCCTCACCGGGGTTGCCAGGGGGCTGGGGCGTCGAGGCTCGGTGGAGCCGTTGAGGAGGAGGCGAGCACGATGGATTCGGTGGGGTTGGCGTCGGCGTGCTGAGGAGGACGTCGGCGGATCCAGCGAGGAGGGGCATAGGGGCACCGAATTCGGTGCGGAACGACTCTGGAGTGGCCCCGAGCGACGTGCGACGGCGCGGGGGCTGCGGATCCGACGCGGGCCGGCGCGGTGCGGGGCACCGGCTGACGGGAGCGGCACGGGGAAGGGCTGGAGCGGAGGCCTAGGGGGCGTAGTAGGGGAAGAAGGTCGGTCAGACGTGGTGCTCGGCCTCCCCGAATCGATCCCTCCTGGATCGAGGGGAGATGTAGGGGAGCGAGGGGGCGAGGAGGCGCTGGGGAGGTAGGGAGGAGCAAGGGAGGCGCTAGGTGGGGAGAGGTGAAGAGGCGAGCGAGGGGGCTCACGTTGGGGATCGAGCCAGCAAGCGAACGAGGGGCAGAGGCGCGGGCGCTCGAGGGAAAAGGGAACGAGGCCAAGCCTCGTGGGGGTGGCGAGGGGTGAGCAACGCGAGGTGGGGCGCATGAGCAGGTCTTGGCGAGCGAGGGGAGAGTGGCGGCGCGGGGTGGGAATGGGGCTGAGAGGGCTAGGGACACGGGTTATATATCCCGAGGGTGGGCCGGTTGATGGGCCGGCCCAGGTGAGGGGGGGGTCCTTTCTTTTTTCCTTTCCTATTTGTTTTAGTTTTATTTTATCTTTTGTTTATTATTTTAGTTTTAGAAAATGTTAAAAGTTGCACCTAAAACAACACCATTAATTATACCACTGCCAAAAAGGTTTTTAACCCCTAATAGAATAGTCTAGTATTTTACAAAATGTAAAAGGCATTTATTTAATCGTTTACCTATTGTTTTAATTACTTTGATGACTTTAAACATGTGACATCCTCGACTTTTGTTACAGTAAATATTGTAATTAAGCTACAGTGATCACCCGCAAATGATGCGACATCATCGAGAATTACCGTCGATGACCCGCATTGAATTTCTATCTGGATTCAGAAATTGAAAACAAAAGATAATTATATTTATAAATTCATATTAACTATTAAAGAAATAAAGTATTAAAAATAATAATGATAAAAGAAAGAAAATAAATTAAAAAGGAAAAAAAAGAAATTAGAAAGAAGAAATAATAGAAAAGGAAAAGCAAAAAAAAGGAAAAGGAACCCCCACCCCCTGGCCCAACTAGGCCTAGAGGCCCAGCCGGCCAGGCCACAACCCCCCCCCCCCCCCCGCAGGGAAACCCTAGCGAACCCCCTGGCTCCCCTCGCTCCCCTTAGCCACCGTCAACCCCCCTCCCGCTCGCCTCCCACCCCGCCGCCAACTCCCCTCGTGCCCCCCCACCGACAGAAACCCCCACGCGTCCCCCTCCTCTCGGCTCTCTCGTCAGCCTCCCAACCTTTCCACGACAGAGCCCCCCCACCGAGCCGAGCCCCACCCCAGGACCGAGACCCCCAGCCACCGGCAACCGCACCGGTCGCCGGGAACTGCACCTGCCGCCATCCCGGGGGTCCCGTCGCCCCTCTCTCTCCCGCAACCCCCATCACCTCCCCTCGGCTCCTCTCCCTCCTAGGAGCCCCAGATCGGCCCCTGGCCCGAACCCCTCCCCCACGGTCCCATCTCCATCACGACCGGCCGCCCCCACCCTTCGACTCCGGCGACAACCACCACCCCGGCGACCCCCACCTCGTCGGCCGGGCCTCTTCCTCACTGACCGGCCCTTCTGATTCCCCCGTCGGCCAAGGCACCCCTTGGTCACCCCGTCGGCCGAGCTCCTCCTCGCCATCCGGGCGGTCTCGTCCTCTGGGAAGTTTTTCCCGGCGACCCACCTCGCCGAATCCGTCATCACCACCTCCGGGAACGCCCCCACGCCGTCTCCTCCGCCCCTTCCCGCGAACTCCGGCTTCACCGGGCCGTCTCATCAACGTTGGTGAGCCCCTCCTCGGGCTCCTCCGACCGTCGCGTTCCCCTCACCGTCCCGGTTCCGTTCCGGCAAACGGGACTCCGATCCGTCGACGGTAGTGACCGGTAGGAGGATTTGAAGAAGGTGTTCTTCTATGTTGAGTTAGAGCACAGAGTTGTTCTTTGTCTCTCTGTTAACAGAGAGAGAGATGAGAGTGCTAAGGGTTAAATGAAAATAAAACAAAATATGTATTAGATGCCGTATGTATGTATGTATGAGATGCGACGTATGTATTTGCGTATATAGATATTTGGAGGAATACGATATTTACATGATTATGTATCTGTGAATAAAATCGAGTATTTGGCCTAAGGTCACTTACCGGTGGGGCCAACGCACCCGCTGTCTATGACAGGGAGGCCGCACGCGATAATTAAAATAAATAAAAATAATGTTAATGTATTTATTAAATAAATAAATAGATATATTAGTTAAATTAATTAATTGGATAATTAGAATAATTAGAGTATGACACGTGGGTCCCCCACTAATTTAATCTGATTAATTAATATTTAATCTTAATTAAAACTTGTGCCTATGACGTTCGGAACCCGTTGGTCAGTTGACCCGTCAACTGTTGATGTCAGCATGACATCATGCTGATGTCATAATAGCTTTTTATTAAATCTTCTAAATCTGTATTTAATTCCTAATTATTAAATAAAACATTAAAAAATTGATATTAAATAATCCGTAAGTCAGATCAAAATATTTTCAACATGAAAGTTGATCAGCAGAACGAGACGAACGTGGATACACGGCCCGTTCGTGTGTCACGCGTACTTAGCATAGCAAACATGGAACCTTTCCATCGTTTCCAGTATAACCGGTAGTAGCCCGAGACCCGGAAAATATCGTCAGATATTCTTCCGACCCGTCTATGACGGATGTTGCAGCGTTATCTCATGTCTAGCCTGCATCTTGCCATGTCATGCTTTGTGTTGCATCGGTGCTATTATTTATTATTTCTTCCCCCTCTTCTTACCGGTAGACCCCGAGACTGACGCTGCTGCCGGGTACATCTACGACCTTGCCGATCAGTCCTTTGCCGCAGAGCAGCAAGGCAAGCAAACCCCCCTTGATCATTCTTATATCGCCTATGTCTTTCTTCCTACTGCTTGCATTAGTATTTTGCTACTGTTGTAGTTAGCTCCTATATCTGATGCATAGCCTATTTTTGATGAACTGCTACTTTCAGTCCTGTACCTTTAAAATGCCTAGTATAGGTGGAGCAGTCATCCCCTCTGACCCCGTAGTTCAGTTGCCCCGCTTGTTTTCAAATCTCGATCTCTGATCGACGAGCCAGACCCGACACAGCACATACACCCCCTTCGTTGTACGACGCTATAGGGATACTATCGGGTACCGAGAGTGACACCTCGCTAAGTACTCCTGATAATATCTGTGTAGTATAGCTAGTCGGTCGTGGTTATCGAGGGTGATTCCTTTTTCACCATTCCCGATGACGCCTCTGTCGTACAACCCCGCAAGTGTGGGACCCCCGAGGGTGATTCCTCTAAGCCCACCTTGACGGGTACATCGTTCGGAATCCAACGAGGGTGATACCTCGGATTCCCCCCGATGTTACAACCACACAGTTACTAGACCAGGTTACTGGGATCATTGGTGATTAGTTGTAAGACGGGTGGATTCCCGTGAGACTGTGTTGTTGGCCTAATTAAAATGTTAATGGATTTGGGTATCTGATCTGGGTTGGTCGGAGACCTTTTCGCACTAACCGCCTACGCGGGAAGAATTATGGGTACTCGGCGTCGCGGTATCAGCCGAAGCTTTTCAGATGCCATCAATGTAGCGGCGCGCGCCCGAGTGGTCCCGAGATGCATCGCGCTTGTGATTAAGGGATGCTAGGACTGACGTCGGCCGCCCACGCCACGTGCAGGAGCGCGAAAGGGGAACTGGGCCCATGGACCCTTTGTGCTTAGGAGTTAGACTGGCGGGCTGGCCTCTCTGATTAGTCTTAGGTGGGGCTGCGACGTGTCGATATTCCGAGGCCGGGCAGGACCCAGAAAAGTATGTCCGGCCAGAGTGTTATCGAGCGTGACGGGACATGTGGTGCACCCCTGCAGGGATGAAAATTAACTATTCGGATAGCTGTGTCCATGGTTACAGGACGACTTGGAGTTGTCCCCTGATCTTATACAACTACAATTGTTACTTAACTGGAATTAGTTTGCCTCGGGATTGCTTCCTCGCAGGGAGTCGAGGGAGGATCTTTAGGTGTGACCTCACTTTAATATTGCTGCAACAATATGACTATTAATGTTTTACCCCTGTTCTACTCTCGTCTATTGCTGCAAGACCCTGAAGATGCTAGTCTTCGATAGGACTAGGCCTTCTCCCTCTATTCTCGCATTGCTGCAGTCAGTCCACATATAACCCCCCCCTTTCTTTGATACTGATGCATAATTTGAATAGTTCTGATGCAAGACCTGCGAGTACTTTGGATGAGTACTCACCGCTGCTTTGCTCCCCCTCTTGTCCCCTCGATCTTTTTGCTACGACCAGATGATGGAGCCCAGAAGATGGAGGTCCCCGCCGCCGATGATTGCGACCCCGACGGTGCCTACTACTATGTGGAGGCCGCTGATGATCAAGAGTAGTTAGGAGGTTCCCAGGTAGGAGGCCTCGCCTCGTTCGATCATTGTATCTTTTGTGCTAGCCTTCTCTAAGGCACCCCATGTTTGATGTATGTACTCAGATATTTGTTGCTTCCGCTGACTCGTGTGTTTATCGAGCTTTCGTATTCTAGCCCTCGAGGCCCCTGGCTTGTAATATGAAGCTGATGTTATTTTATTTGTGTCTAGAGTTGTGTTGTGATATCTTCCCGTGAGATCTTGGGTTTGATCGTACGCATTTGCGTGTATGGTTAGCATACGATTAAATCGAGGGCGTCACAAGTTGGTATCAGAGCCGACTGCCTGTAGGTAGCCCCCTTTCCAACTCCTTGGCCGAAGTTGAGTCTAGTGTTTGAAAAACTTTACTAACACTGATGTTGTGGCTTACGGGCCCACATCTCAATTGGGTGGTATTAGTATCTTTTACTCCTTTCCTATACTCTGGGCTCTACTCTCTCTTCTCTTTCGGGTCAAAGATTTTACTAACTCTAACATTAGGTTCTCGAATCACATCGACCCGGAGCGCTGGACTATCTAATCTTTCTCCTGAATATATATTACACACACTGTCATTTGACATCCGTCAATCTTGTTTTCAGATGCGTCCCGCAAGACAGCACGTGCGCCTGACACAGGCCACTGAGACCACTGGGTTCCCGGCCATTTTGGTCGACCTCCTGACCAGGCTAGGATATCGCTGGTACCCCGAGTACACGGTGTTCGAGGATTTCCGCGAGTACAACCAATACCAGTACCAGGCTGAGGTTCGCATCTTTGACCAGAGGGGCGGCGAGACCCTCGAGCGCCACGTGTTCTGTGGTATTGGAGTGTCGGTCGAGATGGCCGTCCATGATGCGACCTACATCACCATCACCCGTCTCCGTGGAGCGTACCCTCACCTGGAGGAGAGCCCTTTCAGATATATCCCGCATGCTCCTGCTGGGGATGAGACTGGGTCTGATCTCACTGCCTACGCTTCTGACGTTCGGGAGCGCAGCGACCGTTCCTACGTTGTTGTCTGCGCCCCCTACGTGACGCGTCGCTACGACGCGCGGGTTCTCGTGCAGTACACTGAGGCAATGGATCGTGCTTTCCGAGCTCTGACTGTGGAGCTGTATGCTACGCGCGCTCGTCTTTACGACGCGTTGACACTGTTGGAATTATGCCCTAGAGGCAATAATAAATGTATAGTTATTATTATAATTCCTGTATCAAGATAATAGTTTATTATCCATGCTATAATTGTATTGAATGAAGACTCATTTACATGTGTGGATACATAGACAAAACACCGTCCCTAGCATGCCTCTAGTTGGCTAGCCAGTTGATCGATGATAATCAGTGTCTTCTGATTATGAACAAGGTGTGGTTGCTTGATAACTGGATCACGTCATTAGGAGAATCACGTGATGGACTAGACCCAAACTAATAGACGTAGCATGTTGATCGTGTCATTTTGTTGCTATTGTTTTCTGCGTGTCAAGTATTTATTCCTATGACCATGAGATCATATAACTCACTGACACCGGAGGAATGCTTTGTGTGTATCAAACGTCGCAACGTAACTGGGTGACTATAAAGATGCTCTACAGGTATCTCCGAAGGTGTTAGTTGAGTTAGTATGGATCAAGACTGGGATTTGTCACTCCGTGTGACGGAGAGGTATCTCGGGGCCCACTCGGTAATGCAACATCACACATAAGCCTTGCACGCAATGTAACTTAGTGTAAGTTGCGGGATCTTGTATTACGGAACGAGTAAAGAGACTTGCCGGTAAACGAGATTGAAATAGGTATGCGGATACTGACGATCGAATCTCGGGCAAGTAACATACCGAAGGACAAAGGGAATAACATACGGGATTATACGAATCCTTGGCACTGAGGTTCAAACGATAAAGATCTTCGTAGAATATGTAGGATCCAATATGGGCATCCAGGTCCCGCTGTTGGATATTGACCGAGGAGTCTCTCCGGTCATGTCTACATAGTTCTCGAACCCGCAGGGTCTGCACACTTAAGGTTCGACGTTGTTTTATGCGTATTTGAGTTATATGGTTGGTTACCGAATGTTGTTCGGAGTCCCGGATGAGATCACGGACGTCACGAGGGTTTCCGGAATGTTCCGGAAACGAAGATTGATATATAGGATGACCTCATTTGATTACCGGAAGGTTTTCGGAGTTGCCGGGAATGTACCGGGAATGACGAATGGGTTCCGGGAGTTCACCGGAGGGGGGCACCCCACTCCGGGGAAGCCCATAGGTATTTGTGGGGGTCACACCAGCCCTTAGTGGGCTGGTGGGACAGCCCACCAAATCCTATGCGCCAAGGAAGAAAAATCAAAGGAAGAAAAAAAAAAAAGGGGAAGAAGTGGGAAAGGGGAAGGACTCCCTCCCACCAAACCAAGTAGGACTCGGTTTGGGGGGGAGAGTCCTCCCCCCTTGCTCGGCCGACCCCTTGGGGTTCCCTTGGACCCCAAGGCAAGGTCCCCCTCCCTCCTCCTATATATATGGGGCTTTTAGGGCAGATTTGAGACGACTTTCTCACGGCTGCCCGACCACATACCTCCATAGTTTTTCCTCTAGATCGTGTTTCTGCGGAGCTCGGGCGGAGCCCTGCTGAGACAAGATCATCACCAACCTCCGGAGCACCGTCACGCTGCCGGAGAACTCTTCTACCTCTCCATCTCTCTTGCTGGATCAAGAAGGCCGAGATCATCGTCGAGTTGTACGTGTGCTGAACGCGGAGGTGCCGTCCGTTCGGTACTAGATCGTGGGACTGATCGCGGGATTGTTCGCGGGGCGGATCGAGGGACGTGAGGACGTTCCACTACATCAACCGCGATCTCTAATCGCTTCTGCTGTACGATCTACAAGGGTACGTAGATCATTCATCCCCTCTCGTAGATGGACATCACCATGATAGGTTTTCGTGCGCGTAGGAAAATTTTTGTTTCCCATGCGACGTTCCCCAACAGTGGCATCATGAGCTAGGTTCATGCGTAGATGTCTTCTCGAGTAGAACACAAAAGGTTTTGTGGGCGGTGATGTGCGTTTTGCTGCCCTCCTTAGTCTTTTCTTGATTCCGCGGTATTGTTGGATTGAAGCGGCTTGGACCGACATTACTCGTACGCTTACGAGAGACTGGTTTCATCGTTACGAGTAACCCCCTTTGCTCAAACATGACTGGCAAGTGACGGTTTCTCCAACTTTAGTTGAATCGGATTTGACCGAGGAGGTCCTTGGATGAGGTTAAATAGCAACTCATATATCTCCGTTGTGGTGTTTGCGTAAGTAAGATGCGATCCTACTGGATACCCTTGGTCACCACGTAAAACATGCAACAACAAAATTAGAGGACGTCTAACTTGTTTTTGCAGGGTATGATTGTGATGTGATATGGCCAATGATGTGATGTGATATATTGGATGTATGAGATGATCATGTTGTAATAGAAATATCGACTTGCACGTCGATGGTACGGCAACCGGCAGGAGCCATAGGGTTGTCTTTATACTAACATATGTGCTTGCAGATGCGTTTACTATTTTGCTAGGATGTAGCTTTAGTAGTGATAGCATAAGTAGCACGACAACCCCGATGGCGACACGTTGATGGAGATCATGATGATGGAGATCATGGTGTGGCGCCGGTGACAAGAAGATCGTGCCGGTGCTTTGGTGATGGAGATCAAGAAGCACGTGACGATGGCCATATCATGTCACTTATGAATTGCATGTGATGTTAATCCTTTTATGCACCTTATTTTGCTTAGAACGACGGTAGCACTATGAGGTGATCTCTCACTAAAATTTCAAGACGAAATTGTGTTCTCCCCGACTGTGCACCGTTGCTACAGTTCGTCGTTTCGAGACACCACGTGATGATCGGGTGTGATAGACTCAACGTTCACATACAACGGGTGCAAAACAGTTGCGCACGCGGAACACTCGGGTTAAGCTTGACGAGCCTAGCATGTGCAGACGTGGCCTCGGAACACATGAGACCGAAAGGTCGATCATGAATCATATAGATGATGTGATTAGCATAGGGATGCTTACCACTGAAACTACTCCCGACTCACGTGATGATCGGACTTGGGATAGTGTAGGTGGATCATGAACCACTCAAATGACTAGAGAGATGTACTTTTTGAGTGGGAGTTTAGCATGTAATTTGATTAAGTTGAACTCTAATTATCTTGAACATAGTCTAAGTCCACTTTGAATATATTTGTGTTGTAGATCATGGCTCACGCAAGTGTCATCCTCAATTTTAATACGTTCCTAGAGAAAGCTAAATTGAAAGATGATGGAAGCAACTTTGTAGACTGGGCTCGTAATCTTAAGCTAATCTTACAAGCTGGAAAGAAGGATTATGTCCTTAATGCTGCGCTAGGAGATGAACCACCCGCTACGGCTGATCAGGATGTTAAGAACGCTTGGTTAGCGCGTAAGGAGGACTACTCAATAGTTCAATGTGCAGTCTTGTATGGCTTAGAACCGGGACTTCAACGTTGCTTTGAGCGTCATGGAGCATTTGAGATGTTCCAGGAGTTGAAGTTCATCTTTCAGAAGAACGCCCGGATCGAGAGGTATGAGACCTCCGATAAATTCTATGCTTGCAAGATGGAGGAAAACTCGTCTGTCAGTGAACATGTGCTCAAAATGTCTGGGTACTCAAACCGTCTAGCTGAACTGGGGATTGAACTCCCGCAAGAAGCTATCACTGACAGAATCCTTCAATCACTGCCGCCAAGCTATAAAGGCTTTGTGTTGAACTACAACATGCAAGGGATGAACAAGTCTCCCGGCGAGTTGTTTGCGATGCTGAAAGTCGCAGAGTCTGAACTCCGTAAAGAACATCAAGTGTTGATGGTGAGCAAGACCACTAGTTTCAAGAGAAACGGCAAAGGCAAGAAGGGCAATTCGAAGAAGAGCGGCAAGCCTGTTGCCAATCCGCCGAAGAAACCCAAGGCTGGACCTAAGCCTGAAACAGAGTGCTTCTATTGCAAGGGTATGGGTCACTGGAAGCGCAATTGCCCCAAGTATCTGGCAGATAAGAAGGCGGGCAAAGAAAAATCAGGTATATTTGATATACATGTTATTGATGTGTACTTAACCAGCTCTCGTAGTGGTGCCTGGGTATTTGATACCGGTTCTGTTGCTCACATTTGCAATTCGAAGCAGGAACTGCAGAATAGACGAAGGCTGGCGAAAGACGAAGTGACGATGCGCGTAGGAAACGGTTCCAAGGTTGATGCAATCGCCGTCGGCACAGTGTCACTTCAACTACCATCGGGATTAGTGATGAACTTAAATCATTGTTATTTAGTGCCTGCGTTGAGCATGAACATTATATCTGGATCTTGTTTATTGCGAGACGGTTACTCTTTTAAGTCTGAGAATAATGGTTGTTCTATTTCTATGAGTAACATCTTTTATGGTCATGCACCGAATGTGAGAGGATTGTTCATATTGATTCTTGATAGAGATACGCATATACATAACATTGAGACCAAAAGAGTTAGAGTAAACAATGATAGCGCCATATTTTTGTGGCACTGCCGCTTGGGTCATATTGGTGTAAAGCGCATGAAGAAACTCCATGCTGATGGACTTTTGGAGTCACTTGACTTTGATTCACTTGACACGTGCGAACCATGCCTCATGGGCAAGATGACTAAGACTCCGTTCTCCAGAACAATGGAGCGTGCAAGTGACTTGTTGGAAATCATACATACCGATGTGTGTGGTCCAATGAGCGTGGAGGAACGCGGCGGATATCGTTATTTTCTCACCTTCACTGACGATCTAAGTAGATATGGTTATGTCTACTTGATGAAGCACAAGTCTGAAACATTTGAAAAGTTCAAGCAATTTCAGAGTGAAGTGGAAAATCATCGTAACAAGAAGATCAAGTTCCTACGATCTGATCGTGGGGGTGAGTATCTGAGTTTCGAGTTTGGTACTCACTTAAGACAATGTGGAATTGTTTCGCAGTTAACACCGCCTGGAACACCACAGCGTAATGGTGTGTCCGAACGTCGTAATCGTACTTTATTAGAAATGGTGCGATCTATGATGTCTCTTACTGATTTGCCGTTATCATTTTGGGGTTATGCATTAGAAACAGCTGCATTCACTTTAAATAGGGCACCATCGAAATCCGTTGAGACGACACCATACGAACTGTGGTATGGCAAAAGGCCAAAGTTGTCGTTTCTTAAAGTTTGGGGATGTGATGCTTATGTCAAAAAGCTTCAGCCTGAAAAGCTGGAACCCAAAGCGGAAAAGTGCGTCTTCATAGGCTACCCAAAAGAGACAGTTGGGTACACCTTCTATCTCAAATCCGAGGGCAAAGTGTTTGTTGCTAAGAACGGAACTTTTCTCGAGAAGGAGTTTCTCTCGAGAGAATTGAGTGGGAGGAAGATAGAACTTGACGAGGTTGTCGAACCTATCATCCCTCTGGATGGTGGCGCAGGGCAAGGGGAAACCCCTGTGATTGCAACGCCGGTTGAGGAGGAAGTTAATGATGATGATCATGAAACTCCAGTTCAAGTTTCTGTTGAACCACGCAGGTCGACGAGATCACGCGCTGCTCCAGAGTGGTACGGTAATCCCGTCTTGACAATCATGTTGTTAGACAACGATGAACCTGCAAATTATGAAGAAGCAATGGTGAGCCCAGATTCCAACAAATGGCTAGAAGCCATGAAATCCGAGATAGGATCCATGTATGAGAACAAAGTATAGACTTTGGAGATACTACCTGAGGGCCGCAAGGCTATTCAGAACAAATGGATCTTTAAGAAGAAGACGGACGCTGACGGTAATGTGACCGTTTATAAAGCTCGACTTGTGGCAAAGGGTTTTTCACAAGTTCCAGGAATTGACTACGATGAGACTTTCTCTCCCGTAGCGATGCTTAAGTCCGTCAGAATCATGTTAGCAATAGCTGCATTTTTCGATTATGAAATCTGGCAGATGGATGTCAAAACGGCGTTCCTTAACGGTTTCCTTAAGGAAGAGTTGTATATGATGCAACCCGAAGGTTTTGTCGATCCTAAAAATGCTGACAAGGTGTGCAAGCTCCAGCGATCCATTTATGGACTGGTGCAAGCATCTCGGAGTTGGAACAAATGCTTCGATGAGGTGATCAAAGCATTTGGGTTTATACAAGTGGTTGGAGAATCTTGTATTTACAAGAAAGTGAGTGGGAGCTCTGTGGCGTTTCTAATATTATATGTGGATGACATATTACTGATTGGAAACAACGTAGAGCTTTTGGAGAGCATAAAAGGTTACTTAAATAAAAGTTTCTCTATGAAGGACCTAGGAGAAGCTGCTTACATTCTAGGCATTAAGATCTATAGGGATAGATCAAAACGCCTGATAGGACTTTCACAAAGCACATACCTTGATAAAGTTTTGAAGAGGTTCAAAATGGAACAGTCCAAGAAAGGGTTCTTGCCAGTGTTACAAGGTACGAGATTGAGTAAGACTCAGTGCCCAGCAACTGATGAAGATAGAGAGCATATGCGCTCCGTCCCCTATGCTTCAGCCATAGGCTCTATCATGTATGCAATGTTGTGCACTAGACCGGATGTTAGCCTGGCCATAAGTATGGCAGGTAGGTTCCAGAGTAATCCAGGAGTGGATCACTGGACGGCGGTCAAGAATATCCTGAAGTACCTGAAAAGGACTAAGGAGATGTTTCTCGTGTATGGAGGTGACGAAGAGCTCGCCGTAAAAGGTTACGTCGATGCAAGCTTTGACACAGATCTGGACGACTCTAAGTCGCAAACCGGATACGTATTTATTCTTAATGGGGGTGCAGTAAGCTGGTGCAGTTCCAAGCAAAGCGTCGTAGCAGATTCTACATGTGAAGCGGAGTACATGGCTGCCTCGGAGGCGGCTAAGGAGGGTGTCTGGATGAAGCAGTTCATGACGGATCTTGGAGTGGTGCCAAGTGCAGTGGATCCAATAACCTTGTTCTGTGACAACACTGGTGCCATTGCCTTAGCAAAGGAACCAAGGTTTCACAAGAAGACCAGACACATCAAACGACGCTTCAACCTCATCCGCGACTACGTCGAGGAGGAGGACGTAAATATATGCAAAGTGCACACGGATCTGAATGTAGCAGACCCGCTGACTAAACCACTTCCACGGCCAAAACATGATCGACACCAGAACTGTATGGGTGTTAGATTTATTACAATGTAATTCACATGGTGATGTGAGGGCTAGATTATTGACTCTAGTGCAAGTGGGAGACTGTTGGAATTATGCCCTAGAGGCAATAATAAATGTATAGTTATTATTATAATTCCTGTATCAAGATAATAGTTTATTATCCATGCTATAATTGTATTGAATGAAGACTCATTTACATGTGTGGATACATAGACAAAACACCGTCCCTAGCATGCCTCTAGTTGGCTAGCCAGTTGATCGATGATAATCAGTGTCTTCTGATTATGAACAAGGTGTTGTTGCTTGATAACTGGATCACGTCATTAGGAGAATCACGTGATGGACTAGACCCAAACTAATAGACGTAGCATGTTGATCGTGTCATTTTGTTGCTACTGTTTTCTGCGTGTCAAGTATTTATTCCTATGACCATGAGATCATATAACTCACTGACACCGGAGGAATGCTTTGTGTGTATCAAACGTCGCAACGTAATTGGGTGACTATAAAGATGCTCTACAGGTATCTCCGAAGGTGTTAGTTGAGTTAGTATGGATCAAGACTGGGATTTGTCACTCCGTGTGACGGAGAGGTATCTCGGGGCCCACTCGGTAATGCAACATCACACATAAGCCTTGCAAGCAATGTAACTTAGTGTAAGTTGCGGGATCTTGTATTACGGAACGAGTAAAGAGACTTGCCGGTAAACGAGATTGAAATAGGTATGCGGATACTGACGATCGAATCTCGGGCAAGTAACATACCGAAGGACAAAGGGAATAACATACGGGATTATACGAATCCTTGGCACTGAGGTTCAAACGATAAAGATCTTCGTAGAATATGTAGGATCCAATATGGGCATCCAGGTCCCGCTGTTGGATATTGACCGAGGAGTCTCTCCGGTCATGTCTACATAGTTCTCGAACCCGCAGGGTCTGCACACTTAAGATTCGACGTTGTTTTATGCGTATTTGAGTTATATGGTTGGTTACCGAATGTTGTTCGGAGTCCCGGATGAGATCACGGACTTCACGAGGGTTTCCGGAATGGTCCGGAAACGAAGATTGATATATAGGATGACCTCATTTGATTACCGGAAGGTTTTCGGAGTTGCCGGGAATGTACCGGGAATGACGAATGGGTTCCGGGAGTTCACCGGAGGGGGGCAACCCACTCCGGGGAAGCCCATAGGTATTTGTGGGGGTCACACCAGACCTTAGTGGGCTGGTGGGACAGCCCACCAAATCCTATGCGCCAAGGAAGAAAAATCAAAGGAAGAAAAAAAAAGGGGAAGAAGTGGGAAAGGGGAAGGACTCCCTCCCACCAAACCAAGTAGGACTCGGTTTGGGGGGGAGAGTCCTCCCCCCTGGCTCGGCCGACCCCTTGGGGTTCCCTTGGACCCCAAGGCAAGGTCCCCCTCCCTCCTCCTATATATATGGGGCTTTTAGGGCAGATTTGAGATGACTTTCTCACGGCTGCCCGACCACATACCTCCATAGTTTTTCCTCTAGATCGTGTTTCTGCGGAGCTCGGGCGGAGCCCTGCTGAGACAAGATCATCACCAACCTCCGGAGCGCCGTCACGCTGCCGGAGAACTCTTCTACCTCTCCGTCTCTCTTGCTGGATCAAGAAGGCCGAGATCATCGTCGAGCTGTACGTGTGCTGAACGCGGAGGTGCCGTCCGTTCGGTACTAGATCGTGGGACTGATCGCGGGATTGTTCGCGGGGCGGATCGTGGGACGTGAGGACGTTCCACTACATCAACCGCGATCTCTAATCGCTTCTGCTGTACGATCTACAAGGGTACGTAGATCATTCATCCCCTCTCGTAGATGGACATCACCATGATAGGTTTTCGTGCGCGTAGGAAAATTTTTGTTTCCCATGCGACGTTCCCCAACAGACAGAGCTGCAGCCATCACACTGTCCGAGGGTTCCCCCTATGCACATCCGCGAGCCGAGCAGGACAGAGCTACCATCAGCTCTCGAGTGGACTGATGTTGGGGGTAGAACTCCTGCACTTGGACCTCAGCTGCTCGACTGGATGTGGTACCCTCACCAGAGTCACCACGGGACACAGGGTCCTGTCCCTACCTTCTATCACCGCCAGCTACCAGGATTCGATCGTCCTCTCCGACATTGATGTAGCCTTATCGCTACATCTCATTGTGGTACACTTCCACCGCATGCCTGCGCGCCGCCTAGTGAGTCCAGGGTATCGTCTAATGCGTCCGGGCTATCGCCAAATTTCGAATTTGTAATCGTTAGTCCGTAATCGAACTTATGTATGGGTCTGTATGTCGAACTCAACTACTATGGAGTATCTATCGCATTTCCCTTTCATTATGCTTAATTACTTCGTGGATGCGTGCGATGCCTTTGCAATTACTTTAAGCTAAACTACTCCTGCTAAATATATAACAGGATGGTTAGACCAGCTGGCCGCCCGCGTGCCCCTGCCAACGATGCACCACCCCCGCCTCCTGAGTATATGGCGGGGATGATCCAATAGTTTGAGCTGAACCGCCAGTTTGTGCAAGGGCTCATGGATCAGTTCCAAAGGCCGAACATGAACCAACCGCAAGGCGTGACACTGCAAGACTTCTGCCGTCTCAACCCTGCGTTCTACCGCAGCTCAACTCAGCCTCTTGATGCTGATGACTGGCTCTGTGACATTTCTTATGAGCTGGAGTCTGCCAATGTGCCCCTGGTGAGCTATGTCAACTTTGCCGCCTACTTTCTGAAGGGTCCCGCTGCTCAATGGTGGGACAGCCACAGGCGCTCTCAGCCCGATGGAACTATCATCACTTGGGCAGAGTTCAAGGCTGCTTTCCGTGCTCGATACATTCCCCACGGAATCATGGACCGGAAGAAGCGTGAGTTCCGCAACTTGGTCCAGGGCAACAAGACTGTGGATGCTTATCAGCGGGAATTTCTGGAATTATCTCGCTATGCTGAAGAAGACATTGCGACTGATGCACGTAGGCAGGAGAAGTTCCGTGAAGGCCTCCACCCTGATATCAAGCTGACACTCCTCGTTCAGGACTATGCTAATTTCGCCACCCTGGTGAACAAGGCTATTCAGGTTGAGACTGGTCTGCAGGAATACAAAGATAGCAGCAAGCGCAACCATGACATGGGCTCATCTTCGGGCTCATCTGCACAGAAGCGGAAGATCTGGATTCCCAACAACATGTACCATGCACCTGGTCCTACTCCGAGGCCGTCCTATGCTGCACCTCGCCTGCCCCCTCCACCACCTAGGCAGCCGAGGCTTCGAGCTTCACCGCCTCGAGTTCCTCCTTCTCGTCCTGAGGACGGGTTGTGCTTCAAGTGTGGCCGTCCATGTCACCGTGCTAGAGACTGCAGGTAGAATCCGAATCAGCTGACACTTTCCGCAACTAGCAGTGGCAAGAACCAGAACCGCAACTTCAACGCTAAGCCTGCTTATGTTCGTGGTCAGGCCAACAACATTGATATGGGTCAAGCTCAAGACCAGCCTGCTACCGTGATGGGTACACTTCTCGTTAACTCAGTACCTGCTTCTGTATTGTTTGATACAGGAGCATCGCATTCCTTTATGTCGGAAAGTTTTGCATACATGCATGACATTAGGAGCGAAGAGATGAACATCCCGATAGTGGTAAACACCCCTGGGGGCGAATGCCGAACCTCTGTGGTTTGCCCCCATGTTCCAGTTGAAATTGAAGGATTAGAATTCCTTGCCAACCCCATCCTACTAAAGTCATCCAACATTGATCTCATATTGGGGATGGACTGGTTGAAAGCTCATACGGCATCGATCGTTTGTACCACCAAAACCGTCCACCTCCTACACCCTTCAGATGAACTAGTAAGCTATCATGCTCATCTCGTCCGTAATGCCGAGGCACGGCTGTATGCTTTGAATGCATTAAATGCGTCGCCTCTTGAAGGGATTGAAAACATTCCAGTGGTCCGAGAATTTCAAGATTTCTTTCCAGAAGAACTTCCGGGGATTCCCCCTGCTCGAGCTATCAAGTTTGTCATTGACTTGGTACCCGGTACCACTCCTATTGCCAAGCGTCCTTATAAAATGCCACCACATGAACTCCTTGAACTTAAGAAAGAAATTGACAACTCGCTCCGTCTGGGTTTCATCCGTCCGAGTTCCTCTGCTTGGGGAGCACCTTCTCGCTTTGTTAAGAAGAAGGATGGGACAAATCGATTGGTTCAAGACTATCGTCCTATCAACCAGGCCACTATTTAGAACAAATATCCTCTCCCTCGGATAAATGATTTGTATGATCAACTTGCTGGTTCCACCGTTTTCTCTAAGCTCGACTTGAGATTGGGATACCACCAGATCCGTGTTCACAAGGAGGATATTCCAAAGACCGCCTTTGTTACTCGATATGGATCATACGAGTACACCGTCATGTCCTTCGGCTTAACCAATGCATCGGCAACCTTCTCTCGATTGATGAATTATATATTCATGGACTACCTCGATAAATTTGTCGTGGTATATCTGGATGATATTCTGGTCTTTCGAAGAACAAAGAAGAGCATGCTGAACATCTTCGTCTTGTACTGGATAAGCTTCGGGAGCATAAACTCTATGCGAAGTATTCCAAATGTGAGTTCTGGCTAGACGAAGTGACTTACCTTGGTCATGTGATTTCCAAGGATGGTATTGCGGTCAACCCCGAATGAATTCAAGCTATTCTTGACTGGACTCCCCCGAAGAATGTCAAGCAAGTCAGAAGTTTTCTCGGACTCGCCAGCTATTGCCGTCGATTCGTCGAGAACTTCTCCAAGATTGCGAAGCCCTTAACCAACCTGCTTCACAAAGGTGTTAAGTATGAATGGACTAATAAATGTCAGGAAAGTTTTCAGGCGCTCAAGGACAAACTGACGTCCGCTCTAGTACTTGCTCCTCCAGATACGAAAAGGGATTTCGTCATATACTATGATGCTTCTCGTCAAGGAATAGGTTGTGTCCTAATGCAGGATCGCAAGGTGATCGCTTATGCTTCACGTCAACTACGTGCTCATGAAGAGAACTACCCAGTTCATGATCTCGAGCTTGCCGCAGTCAATCATGCATTGAAGGAATGGCGACAATACCTTGTCGGTAATCGTTGTGAAATCTACACCGACCATCAAAGTCTGAAGTACTTGTTCACTAAACCGGAGCTGAACCTGCGTCAACAAAGATGGATGGAGCGTATAGCAGATTTTGACTGTAGTATATCTTATACCCCTGGAAAGGCTAATGTAATGGCTGATGCCTTGAGTCGCAAGTCATACTGGAACCACCTCCAGGTTCATCAGGTTCACGATTGTCTGCAAGAGGAATTCCGTAAGCTGAACCTCCACATTGTTCCTCAGGGTTACCTTGTTCCCCCTCCGGAAGAGTGTCAAAAGATGAACCTTCGTGTTGTTAATCAGGGTTCCCTCAGTAACCTAGTGGTTGAACCAGATCTTGTGAACTCCATAAAGAATCTGCAAGACTTTGACGATGATGTCGACAGGATTAAGAGCTATATTGCGAAGGGTAAACCCTCCTTTTTCACTGTTGATGAAGGTGGCGCCTTGTATTTAAAGGGTCGCCTATTCGTCCCAAATAAGAAGGAAAATCTCAGGATGACTGGGAAGGTGATGGAAGAAGCTCATGACACACCATTTTCTATTCACCCTGGTAGTACCAAGATGTACCAAGACATCCGGCAAAGATTCTGGTGGCCCAATATGAAACAAGACATTGCATGCTATGTGGCAGAATGTGATATATGTCGGCGTATCAAAGCAGAACACCAAAAGCCTGCTGGAACTCTGCAGCCTATCTCTATTCCTGAGTGGAAATGGGACCATGTTGAAATGGACTTTGTCACTGGTTTTCCCAGATCTCAGAAAGGTAATGATGCTATTCTTGTCATCATTGATCGACTGTCCAAAGTTGCACATTTCCTGGCCGTCAAAGAAACGATTAATGCTAGTCAGCTGGCAGATCTTTATATGTCAAGAGTTGTTTCACTTCACGGTATTCCGTTGGTAATCAGTTCGGACCGTGGCAGCTTGTTCACTTCAAAATTCTGGGAAAGTTTTCAGAAGGCTATGGGGACTCATCTGTCCTTCAGCACTGCATTTCATCCTCAATCCCAGGGACAAGTTGAACGAGTCAACCAAATTCTCGAGGACATGCTTCGAGCTTTTGTCATTTCTTTCGGTAAGAAACGGGAGGAATCTCTCCCGTATGCCGAGTTCTCTTACAACAATAGCTATCAATCTAGTCTGAAGATGGCCCCTTTCGAAGTATTGTATGGGCGAAGGTGTCGAACTCCTATGAATTGGTCAGAAACTGGGAAACGGTCACTCTTCGGTCCGGATATTATTCAACATGCCGAAGATCAAGTCCGCATTATTCATGAGAATCTGAAGGCTGCTCAGTCTTGTCAGAAGAGTCAGTATGACCGTCATCATCAAGATATGGTCTATCAACCTGGCGAAAAGGCTTATCTTCGTGTCACACCAATGAGAGGTGCACACCGTTTCAGAATCAAGGGCAAGTTAGCTCCTCGTTATATTGGTCCTTTCACTGTTCTCGAAAGGCGTGGAAGAGTGGCTTATCAATTGGAACTGCCGGCGAACCTTTCTCAGGTTCACGATGTCTTCCATGTTTCTCAGCTCCGTCGCTGCTTCAAGGACCCTATTCGAGCAGTGGATCACGATATGCTTGAGCTACATCAGGACCTCTCTTATAAAGAGCATCCGGTCCGCATTCTCAACCAAGCTGAACGTAAGACTCGTCGCAAGGTCACCAAGTTCCTTAAGGTGCAGTGGTCAAATCACTCTGAAGATGAAGCCACTTGGGAACGCGAGGATCATCTTCGTGATGAATACCCCGGGCTTTTTCCCTCTACCTCTTAATTCTCGGGACGAGAATTCTTGTTAGTAGGGGAGAATTGTGACATCCTCGACTTTTGCTACAGTAAATATTGTAATTAAGCTACAGTGATCACCCGCAAATGATGCCACATCATCGAGAATTACCGTCGATGACCCGCATTGAATTTCTATCTGGATTCAGAAATTGAAAACAAAAGATAATTATATTTATAAATTCATATTAACTATTAAACAAAGAAAGTATTAAAAATAATAATGATAAAATAAAGAAAATAAATTAAAAAGAAAAAAAGAAATTAGAAAGAAGAAATAATAGAAAAGGAAAAGCAAAAAAAAAGGAAAAGGAACCCCCACCCCCTGGCCCAACTTGGCCTAGAGGCCCAGCCGGCCAGGCCACAACCCCCCCCCCCGGAGGGAAACCCTAGCGAACCCCCTGGCTCCCCTCGCTCCCCTTAGCCTCCGCCAGTCCCCCTCCCGCTCGCCTCCCACCCCGCCGCCAACTCCCCTCATGGCCCCCCCACCGACAGAAACCCCCACGCGTCCCCCTCCTCTCGGCTCTCTCGTCAGCCTCCCAACCTCCCCACGACAGAGCCCCCCCCCACCGAGCCGAGCCCCACCCCAGGACCGAGACCCCCCAGCCACCGGCAACCGCACCGGTCGCCGGCAACCGCACCAGCCGCCGTCCTGGGGGTCCCGTCGCCCCTCTCTCTCCCGCAACCCCCATCACCTCCCCTCGGCTCCTCTCCCTCCTAGGAGCCCCAGATCGGCCCCTGGCACGAACCCCTCCCCCACGGTCCCATCTCCACCACGACCGGCCGCCCCCACCCTTCAACTCCGGCGACAACCACCACCCCGGCGACCCCCACCTCGTCGGCCGGGCCTCTTCCTCACCGACCGGCTCTTTCGATTCCCCCGTGGGCCAAGGCACCCCTTGGTCACCCAGTCGGCCGAGCTCCTCCTCGCCATCCGGCCGGTCTCGACCTCCCGGCGACCCACCTCGCCGGATCCGTCATCACCACCTCCGGGAACGCCCCCACGCCGTCCCCCCCCACCTCCGGATCCGTTAACAGAGAGAGAGATGAGAGTGCTAAGGGTTAAATGAAAATAAAACAAAATATGTATTAGATGCCGTATGTATGTATGTATGTATGAGATGCGCTGTATGTATTTGCGTATATAAATATTTGGAGGAATACGATATTTACATGATCATGTATCTGTGAATAAAATCGAGTATTTGGCCTAAGGTCACTTACCGGTGGGGCCAACGCACCCGCTGTCTATGACAGGGAGGCCCCACGCGATAATTAAAATAAATAAAAATAATGTTAATGTTTTTATTAAATAAATAAATAGATATATTAGTTAAATTAATTAATTGGATAATTAGAATAATTAAAGTATGACACGTGGGTCCCCCACTAAATTAATCTGATTAATTAATATTTAATCTTAATTAAAACTTGTGCCTATGACGTTCGGAACCCGTTGGTCAGTTGACCAGTCAACTGTTGATGTCAGCATGACATCATGCTGATTTCGTAATAGCTTTTTATTAAATCTTTTAGATCTGTTTTTAATTCCTAATTATTAAATAAAACATTAAAAAATTGATATTAAATAATCCATAAGTCAGATCAAAATATTTTCAACATGAAAGTTGATCAGCAGAACGAGACGAACCTGGATACACGGCCCGTTCGTGTGTCACGCGTACTTAGCATAGCAAACATGGAACCTTTCCATCGTTTCCAGTATAACCGGTAGTAGCCCGAGACCCGGAAAATATCGTCAGATATTCTTCCGACCCGTCTATGACGGATGTTGCAGCGTTATCTCATGTCTAGCCTGCATCTTGCCATGTCATGCTTTGTGTTGCATCGGTGCTATTATTTATTATTTCTTCCCCCTCTTCTTACCGGTAGACCCCGAGACTGACGCTGCTGCCGGGTACATCTACGACCTTGCCGATCAGTCCTTTGCCGCAGAGCAGCAAGGCAAGCAAACCCCCCTTGATCATTCCTATATCGCCTATGTCTTTCTTCCTACTGCTTGCATTAGTATTTTGCTACTGTTGTAGTTAGCTCCTATATCTGATGCATAGCCTATTTTTGATGAACTGCTACTTTCAGTCCTGTACCTTTAAAATGCCTAGTATAGGTGGAGCAGTCATCCCCTCTGACCCCGTAGTTCAGTTGCCCCGCTTGTTTTCAAATCTCGATCTCTGATCGACGAGCCAGACCCGACACAGCACATACACCCCCTTCGTTGTACGACGCTATAGGGATACTATCGGGTACCGAGAGTGACACCTCGCTAAGTACTCCTGATAATATCTGTGTAGTATAGCTAGTCGGTCGTGGTTATCGAGGGTGATTCCTTTTTCACCATTCCCGATGACGCCTCTGTCGTACAACCCCGCAAGTGTGGGACCCCCGAGGGTGATTCCTCTAAGCCCACCTTGACGGGTACATCGTTCGGAATCCAACGAGGGTGATACCTCGGATTCCCCCCGATGTTACAACCACACAGTTACTAGACCAGGTTACTGGGATCATTGGTGATTAGTTGTAAGACGGGTGGATTCCCGTGAGACTGTGTTGTTGGCCTAATTAAAATGTTAATGGATTTGGGTATCTGATCTGGGTTGGTCGGAGACCTTTTCGCACTAACCGCCTACGCGGGAAGAATTATGGGTACTCGGCGTCGCGGTATCAGCCGAAGCTTTTCAGATGCCATCAATGTAGCGGCGCGCGCCCGAGTGGTCCCGAGATGCATCGCGCTTGTGATTAAGGGATGCTAGGACTGACGTCGGCCGCCCACGCCACGTGCAGGAGCGCGAAAGGGGAACTGGGCCCATGGACCCTTTGTGCTTAGGAGTTAGACTGGCGGGCTGGCCTCTCTGATTAGTCTTAGGTGGGGCTGCGACGTGTCGATATTCCGAGGCCGGGCAGGACCCAGAAAAGTATGTCCGGCCAGAGTGTTATCGAGCGTGACGGGACATGTGGTGCACCCCTACAGGGATGAAAATTAACTATTCGGATAGCTGTGTCCACGGTTATAGGACGACTTGGAGTTGTCCCCTGATCTTATACAACTACAATTGTTACTTAACTGGAATTAGTTTGCCTCGGGATTGCTTCCTCGCAGGGAGTCGAGGGAGGATCTTTAGGCTTGACCTCACTTTAATATTGCTGCAACAATATGACTATTAATGTTTTACCCCTGTTCTACTCTCGTCTATTGCTGCAAGACCCTGAAGATGCTAGTCTTCGATAGGACTAGGCCTTCTCCCTCTATTCTCGCATTGCTGCAGTCAGTCCACATATAACCCCCATTTCTTTGATATTGATGCATAATTAGAATAGTTCTGATGTAAGACTTGCGAGTACTTTGGATGAGTACTCACCGCTGCTTTGCTCCCCCTCTTGTCCCCTCGATCCGTTTGCTGCGACCAGATGATGGAGCCCAGGAGATGGAGGTCCCCGCCGCCGACGATTGCTACCCCGACGGTGCCTACTACTACGTGGAGGCCGCTGATGATCACGAGTAGTTAGGAGGTTCCCAGGCAGGAGGCCTCGCCTCGTTCGATCGTTGTATCTTTTGTGCTAGCCTTCTCTAAGGCACCCCATGTTTTATGTCTGTACTCAGATATTTGTTGCTTCCGCTGACTCATGTGTTTATCGAGCTTCCGTATTCTAGGCCTTGCGGCCCCTGGCTTGTAATATGAAGCTGATGTTATTTTATTTGTGTCTAGAGTTGTGTTGTGATATCTTCCCGTGAGTCCTTGGGTTTGATCGTACGCATTTGCGTGTATGGTTAGCGTACGATTAAATCGATGGTGTCACAAAACACTTTACAAAAATGTGGTTTTTCACCAATATTAATCATGATTTATTTAGTACAACTTGAACATTTTAGTTTGGATGTTTAAAAACTTTTATTGTTTGACTTTATTTTAACTTTGAATTTGAATCGGTTTTGAACTAACGTAAGATTAACAACAGTAACCATAGTGACATGGCATCACTATCAGGAAACTACTGTAGCTTAATTACAGAGATCACTATAGCAAAAGCTGAGGATGTCACACCATACGGGATCAAGTTTCAAAGATCTTGTCGCGAAGAATCCAACGGTAAAGATGGATCTCAATCCCGTCGCGTGGTTTGAATGATATGACCCTTTTTAAATTCAAAAAACCAAAATAAATGCATGTGAAGTTGTTTTTTCAAACCGAACTAAAGAATGTGAACACATTTAATGCTAATAGCAACATGCACTTGCAGACAAAAAACAACACATGCATGACTCTGAAGGACGGTCGCTCGTTTCTTTCAAAAAATGCGCGTGCACTTTTGTGCATTTTCGAAAAAAGGCAAGGGGGAAAGAACAAGGTGCAGGTTAACGGGCGACCTTTTCGGGATTGGATGCAAGCCCGACATGAAAAACACCTTGGCCGCCTTGGTTCCTACACAAATAGGGATGGCAATGGGTACTGATGACCCGCATACCTATGGATAATAACTCTATTAGGATAAGGGTATGGATCAAAAAGATACCCATCGGTATATAATTGAGAAAATTTAAGACCCATCAAGTATAGTGGAAACGAGTATGATTTAGTATAATCCATACCCGTGTATTCATGCACCCGCGTATAAAATAAAAAATAAGTCTTAAATATTATTTATTCATATATTAAACGTATTATATGTACATAAATCCCGTCGCTAGCCCACATCTAGAATGTGTTGCTATTTACATGTATGAGTTGTTGTCATGAAGTGTTGTTACATTATTATTATAGTGTGTTGTTTATGATTATATAATTCTCGAATTGATGTGTTGTAAATTTGGATAATTTTATCCATAGATATTCATTTACCCTGACGGGCGATGGGTATAGAAAAAAATTGTATCTTTTGATGGCTATGGGCATGAATGACGAATAAGGTTTGGATCGAAGGGTAAGGGTATGGGGTGGCTTCACCCTTACCTAAATCTGACGGCGTGCCATCTATATAAACGAATCTCCATATACATAATCGAACTAATTAGCAACTCTGAAACAAAAATGCAGCGGTTTGGACTTTGGAGCTGTGCTCGGTTCGGACTGTCAAGAGACCGTGGTGTAGTAGGAAACAGAAATGCAGATCGTTGCGTTGCGTTGCGGCGCGAAAAAAGAAGAAGACAGGAAACTTTCTCCCTCTCCTATTCCTCGTTACCTCGTATGAGTCGGACGCGATCCAGTTGGCGGAAGAAATGGACCGGGGAACTTATATATACACATAGCGCATAGCGTTACAGAGGCCATCCCCCTCCTTCCTCCCACGCCACAACACCCAGCGCACCATCAACAATCCATCTCCCATCCCTACTCTCGGCGAGATGATGCAGTACGCCATGGATCCTTACCCGGACGCCTTTGCTCGACCTGCGCCTCCTGGCTTCTTCGGCGTCGGAGCCTGCGCTCGGACCGCTGCCGGCCCTGCTCGTCGACCTCCGCCTCCTGGCTTCTTCGGCGTCGGAGCCTGCGCTCGGGCCGCCGCCGGCCCTGCTCGTCGACCTCCGCCTCCCGGCTTCTTCGGCGTCGGATCTTGCGCCCGCCCGCCTCGCGACGTACCAGCTCGTCGACCTCCGCCTTCCGGTTTCTTCGGTGCCTGCCGTCCCAGGGTGCTCCCGCCAGCGCCGTGCGAGCTGCCCATGCCACCAAAGTTCTCAAAGCCCGCGGCGCCGGCACCAGCACCGGTCTCCTGCGTCGCCGCCGCCTCCACAAAGCGTCAGCGGCTGTGCCCTGACTACGAAAACGACATCCACTGCAACCTCCGGCTGAGAGAGAAGAACGCCGAGGAGCGGCCGCTACCGGACTACCTGAAGAAGGTGCAGCAAGATCGGGTGAGCGAGTCAGAGCGCGCCTCCCTTGTCGGATGGATGGACAAGTTCGTCCGAGACCATGATCTTGCCGACGGCACTCTCCACCACGCCGTGGCCTACGTGGACCGGGTCCTGTCGGTGCGTTCCCTGACGGCTGACAGCGGCTACGAGCTGCGCCTTCTGGGTGCAGCGGCCATCTTTGTCGCCGCCAAATACGAGGACCAGAGAGCCGTGTGGAAGCTGAAGGCCGATAAGATCGCCAGCTACGGCGAGTTCACCACGGGCAAGGAGGTGCTCGACATGGAGCGCGAGATGGTGGAGGCGCTCGGGTACCAGCTCGGCGGCCCCACGGCGCACACCTTCCTGGGCCACTTCATGAGGTACGCCGAGGAGGAGGACAAGACCAAGATACTGCCATTGGCGACTCGCCTCGTTGATCAGTCTCTGCTCGACTACACGTGCGTCCGCATCTTGCCCTCCGTCGTGGCGGCGTCGGCGATTTTCCTCGCGAGATGGGCCCTGAATCCAGTCGTCGACCTGGCGTGGAACATGGAGCTGGAGGAGCTGACGGGGTACAACTGCTCCGACTTGACAGCCTGCGTCCTTGTTATGTGCGTCTTCTCGGGGTCGATCATCTGTAACCCTCGTTCTTGATCATCGAGGAGACCAACCAAGACACAGCAGTTTTGTATAATCTTGTGGAACTTCCTTGTAATGTTCAATTCATGTATACGAGTATCGTCTGAGTTTTGTTACAAATTAAGTGTATAATTCTGTCAAAGTTCCTCGTAATGTTCATGTATGCTACTCTGAAATTAATGCATGTATCGTCTAAGTTTTTTCATGCATGCGTGAACTGCTGATGAGTGCTACATGCATTAATTTGCAGACAAAATCATCTAGTTTTGTACCACACTAGTGCAAAGAAAAGCTATTACTCACTGCGTACCTAAATACTTGTAGTAGTTGGAAAGAACTAAGGAGAGCTAGTTTATATTTTTTTTCTCAACTAAAAGTATTTAGTTACACAGGGAATAGATGATTTTCTTGGAGGGAAGGCCATCATGATAAATAAAAAGTTAAACAAAGACAATTTTTTATATCATCCATTAATCAATAAGAGATTGGCACATTTAATTAACATTACACAAAACCATAACAACAAGGATCAAGATCACACCAAACACTAAAACACACAATGTCGACTCCACTATCGCCCATGACATGCCGAACACAATAACAAACATCGGCCAGATGAACACACAACAACGCGGGGACCCTGCTCTGCCGATCAAGCTGGCCTTTCATCATTGTCGAAAAGAAGAACCCATGACAACTATGGGAGTAGCTGGCCCGAAACTCTCCCGCGGTGGTGAAAAGGCAAGCCCTCGGGAGAAAGAGGTCCCACGACCGCGTCACCCCCGCGGGCGACCGGCCTCGCCCTGGCCCTTCCTTCTCTAGCTCTCCCTCACCCCTCCCTCCTCCCCGTCGTCGTCGGCACCCACTGCCGGGACTGGCCCGGGCGACGCTGGCGGCAGCGGCCCCTGGCCATTCCCCTCTCGGTTGCTCTCCGACGCGGGGCGGAGCGGCACCGGGGGGTGTTCCTAGGCGGTGGTGGTTCGGCGTGGCGGTGGGGTATCATGGTGCGGCGCGGGAGATCGGTTGCGCGGTGGTGTCGCCACTGGCAGCGGGGTGGCACGGCGGCGCGACCAGGCGGCGCTCGCTCGACCCAGATCTGGGCCCTTTGGGCCCTATCTGGGTCTGGGTGGGCCGACGGCGGGGCGGGGCGGCGGTGTGACTTACGGGAGACGGGAGAGTGGCGATGAGAAGTGGGGTGCTGGCGGCGCTAACGTTGCCCTGCTGTAGCCTGGCCGACGGGGCTTAGCGGGCCCAATTCGGTCCTGCCCGGGCCAAGGGTGGCCTGGTATGCCCTACATGCATTAATTTGAGACAAAATCATCTACTCCCTCCATTCTTAAATATAAGTCTTTTTAAAGATTTCACTAAGTGACTACATACGGAGTAAAATAAATGAATGTACATTTTAAAATATGTCTATATACATCTGTATGTAGTCTTCTAATGAAACCCCTTCAAAGACTTATATTTAGGAAGGGAGGGAGTAGTTTTGTACCACACTAGTGTAAAGAAAAACTATTACTCCCTCCGTATCTAAATACTTGTAGTTAGGAAGAAATTTTCTCCAACTACAAATATTTTTAGATATAAAGGGGATAGATGATTTTCTTCGAGGGAAAGCCATCATGATAAAACTTATTAAACAAAGACAAAACAATATATCATCCATTAATCAATCAGAGAACGGTACATTTAATTAATATTACATAAAACTATAACAACAAGGATCAAGACCGTACCAAACACCGAAACAGACAATGTCGACTCCACTATCGCCCATGACATGCCAAACACAATAACAAACATCGGCCACATGAACACACAACAAAGCGGGACCCTGCTCTACCTATCAAGCCGGCCTTTCACCATTGTCGGAAAGAAGAAGCCATGACAGCTCTGGGAGTAGCTGCCCGAGACTCTCTAGTGGTGGTGAAGAGGCAAGCCCTCCACACGCCATGTGGTGGTCCGAGACTCTTGCCTTCACCGATGAGTATGTTGATACCATTGTTCTATTCAGAACCGTTAAAGAAATTTGATATTGCCTTGAAGAAGTATTTGAAGGAGACGACGGTGTACGGAGATACGGCTTCACCTTGCAAAAGCAAGAAATCAACTTGTTCATACAATGAGGGAGGCACACACGTCAATGTACAAATTGGACGCTATCAATGATGCATGACTACGGGATCTAGCACCGAATTTGATGGAAACTGAATTGTTCCATTATCTTTCCCTTTAGGAAACCACAACTACGATAAAGCTGCGCTATGGAGTGGGCGACGCTTTCAGATGGGTTTCGGAGCCGGCTGACACCTATTATGTGTGTTTGACATACGCACGTTGGTTCGTGGTCCACATGCATGACTTGGGAGCCACTTTCAACTCGAAATCTAGGGCGCCCATGGAGTGCAAGGTTCTCCCTCCTCGCTTGCCCTGCACAATTGATGATGGAGATCTAGTCAGCTGGCCACGAAAGGCTTTTGACATTAAAGCGCTTGTCTAAGTGCGACCAAGCATCGAAGAGTATAGACCACTTGTTGATCGCTTGCCCATCTACGAGGTCGATGTGGTATGAAGTGGTGACGACATGGGGATGTACGGACTGGACACCTTCAACGGTCGACCAACTGCTGCAGTGGTGCACTTTGCTAAACCCCGAGCCATAAGTAAGGAAGGACTCGCACACCTCTATCCTTGTGGAAACCGTGAAAGCATTCGAACGATGTAGTTTTTGACAACGCAAATCTCTTGGTGCAAAATGTCATTAGGAATATCTAGATCAAGGAGATGTGTGGCAGAGAGCTTGTAAGTTTAGGATCGATATGACTCTGATTTTCGTAGGCTACTTGGACGGGTAGACCACCAATAGTCGTGTTTGTAAAACATTGTGGTGGATGGGTGTTCTTACCCCTTCTCTATGAATGTATGCTACGCATGCTTATGCGTATTTTAGAATAAGAAAAAGGAAAGGCCGTGCTAGCACAACTTGGCATCCACACATGAAGCCATGCCACCACATTGGGTAAGAATGATATACTACATATTTTTGGGGCCTACATCACTGTTGTAACCTTGCCAGCGAAGACGTTCACAAAATGAACCCGAGATAGTAGTATTACACGATCTGACCCTTCTGGCAACGCCAAAGACCGTTGCGGTTCAGCTCAACATAGAAACATCAAGGTAGTTCCCGTTTCTACCTTGGCCCACTGCTAGGCCGAGTACGTGTTGCTGTCTCATGTCGCAGGCCAGAAATACTGACTCATGTTGCGTTTCTGGAAATGCCAGGGCCGTTGGCTTTCTGATCTAGATATTTTTATTGGTCAGCTGCTCTCACCCGTCACTCACCACTCATTCTCTTCTCCTCCATTGGCCTTCCCCAAGCTCTTTCCTCTTTTCCCCTTTGTTTCCCTCACTTGGCCCCTCTCAAATCCTTGCTAATTGATTGGATTGGTTTGTGGATCCGGCCTCATTTATGTTCCTTGAGGTAATCTCCTTCAACTCAAAAAATTTTATTGGTTGGATTTGTCTATTTGGATTGTTTTTTCATGTGGTTCCTAACCCTAGTTTTGAACATGGTTCTATAATAAGATGTGGTTGAGTCTTGTTGTTTCAATAGTGTTACATTATGATGTTGGTGAACAAACCTTATTGTTTGGGTTATCCCTAATGTTAAGATTTAGGGTTTGGGTAATGCTTGGTAATGATTAATTTGGATGTCAAAGTGGTTTTATTAGCAATGTGGTATATTTATTGTCCTTATGTTTGTCAATTTTTAGATTAAAAATATTGTGAATATTCATTATGTTGACAAAGAGGCATTCATGAATGTTGATATTGTTGATAAGTATGAGGAAGTGTTGATATTTCTTGAGAGTACTAGTTATGATGAGGTTGTGGAAGAAACACAGACAAGACTAAAGTGGGTTGATGCAAGTGACCAAGTTGAATTAGTAGGAAAGATATGATGTTGGATCGGCACACAAGTGTCGGATGAAGACAATGCCTATCAGGTCCAATTTGCATTGGGTTGCATATAAGGAGGTTGTTGCATCATCTCCCCTCAAATCAGTTCAATTGTTTGCAAGTAAGGAGGTCAAGGCTCCTCTTTTTCAAGTTGACTTGAACCAAATCTTGGTTGATGATGTTGAGCATAAAGTTGAAGTCCAAGCCAATGAGTATTCACAATATGAGTTCCGAGGTAGTGCACCGATTAATGATGATGATCATGACTCCGAGGAAGAGTATGAGAGGCAACACAACAATGTTGGTGACGTAGAGGCTCAAGTAAGGCATAAGGACATGGATACTGACATTATCTATCAGCATGCTTGCATGGATGACTCGGATGATGAAGGCCCGGTGAATGAGTTGGACGAGGATGGCTTCACTAAGAAAGAAGTAGAGTGGTACACAAAAATCATCGGTAGGGATCACAAAGTTCCCTTGTTTTGTGATGTTAGCCTTGTAGATAAGGCTATAGTCGCCGGTGGCATGGGCAAGACAATTGAGGCTAGACAGTTCCCAAGTAGTACACCCAACGATACTTAGATGTCTTACCTAATGAAAGGTTTGATGCTTGAGAACATGATCGAATTCAAGATGTGGTTGTGTGAGTATGCTGTCAAAGACCACAAGCCTTTCATAGTTGTTCAGTCGGACTACAACAAGCGATACATAGTGAAATGTTAGGTAGAAATATGCAAATGGAAAGTCAATGGAAGAATCACGAAAGATAGCTGGTGGAAGATAAAAGTTGCAAATCCACTCACCAATGCACATCACCGACTATGGAAGCACGGAAGACACACCATCAACTAACCTCGGAATTCATCAGTTATAAATACCACAAACATATAGCCGAGGATCCAACCATTAAAGTGAAGTTGTTGATGAGTTGGGTTGACGATAATTTTGGATATAAGGTCAAGTACGGGACAACATGGAAGGCCAAGCAAGCCGCTCTTAGAATGTTGTATGGTGGATGGGAAGAGGCGTATAACATGCGACACTGGTTGTTGGGAGGGATGTCCTAGAGAAATCCAGGAATGTACCACTATGTACAAGATATTGAAGGAGTCTTCCGTCGTGCCTTCTGGATGTTTGGCCCATGCATTGCAGCTTTTGAACATTGTCATCTGGTTTTGTGTGTAGATGGAACATTCTTGATAGGCAAATACAAGGGCACACTCATGATAGCAATGGAACATGATGTAATGATCATGTTTTTCCTGTGGCATTTGCTTTGGTGTCCGTGGAGAACCAAGACAACTAGGAATGGTTCATGGGACTTGTGAGGAGCACGGTCATTCCTCCAAATAGAGAGGTATGCATAATATCCGATCGGCACCAAGGTATATTGAAGGTCGTGTATACTCATATTCCAGGCCATGCAATGCTTCACCACTAAGAGCAAGGATCTTTGCAAGGATCTTAACTCTGCATGTGTAGCCTTCTGCGTTAAGTCATTCAATACACGCTTGGACAAAATCTATGAGAAGGCTAACGAAGGTGGGAAATATTTCCTAGAAAGGAATAATGATGATAGACACAAGTAGTCACGGGCATGTGACGAAGGAGGTGTGAGATATGGTGACATGTCAAGCAATATTGTAGAGTGCTTCAACTTTGCCTTGAAGGGTGACCGTCACTTCACCGGTGACGGAAATACCAGAATATACTTTTTACAAGCTAAATGAGTATTTTCTGAAGCACTCCAATGAAATCGACAAGTTGATTGCTGATAGTGAGAAGCCTCCCAATGATATTTGTCCGAAGAAGGTTGCCAAGTGGCTAGAGTTTTAGAAAGACAAGTCATCCATATAGCAAGCCACTTGTTTCGATAATGTTGAAATGAAATACCAAGTGGATGAGCTAGGCGGGAAAACAAGAGATGGACAATCATACGGTGGTCGCTCATAAAAGGTGGCTCTTAGGACACGACATTGCACTTGTGAGAGGCCTAGCAAGTACCAGTGGCCATGATAGCACATGATGACGGTGTCCCGCAAGAGGAATTTTCCTGCCTGTGATGGAGTAGTTGTTAGGTTGGATGAATTCAACTTGCAAACTCATAAGTTAACATGGGCATCTAGATTCCACCCTTTTCCGAACGCATCACAGTGGCTAGAGTATCCCAACCCTAACACTACGCTGGATCCGAAGATGATGGTACAACCCAAGGGTAGAAGGAGGACAAAGTGATACATGAATGATATGGATGAACTCATGAGCACCAGAGAGTTTGGTAGTGGACATTTCATGGAGCCACGTGATAGAAACTAATGCGGTGGTTGCAATGAAAAGTGACACAACAAAAGGACTTGCAAAACAAACAAAACTTCAAAAGGCCACAATGTTTCTACTAGTGATGTCGGTGGCTATTGTCTTGGTGGTTGAGGTTCCGGTGGTGATCCTCTTGGTGGCCGAGGTTCGAGTAGCGATCCTCTTGGTGGCCGAGGTTCTGGTGGTATAAGTGACGGTGGTCGTGGTATAAGTGCTGGTGGTCGTGGTAGAGGCTGAGTTACCGATGGCCATGCTCGGTCGAGAGGTAGAGGTTCGGGTGCTGGTAGAGCAGGTTTCTATTGGAAATATGCCCTAGAAGCAATAATAAGTTAGTTCTTATTATATTTTCCTTGTTCATGATAATCGTTTGTTATCCATGCTAGAATTGTATTGATTGGAAACTCAAATACACGTGTGGATATATAAACAACACTATGTCCCTAGTGAGGCTCTGATGGGCTAGCTCATTGATCAAAGATGGTTAAGGTTTCCTGGCCATAGATATGAGTTTTCATTTGATAACGGGTTCACATCATTAGGAGTATGATGTGATGGACAAGACTCAAACTATGAACGTAGCATATGATTGTGTTTGTTTATTGCTACTGTTTTCTACATGTCAAGTATCTATTTCTATGACCATGAGATCATGCAACGCTCGGGCACCGGAGGAATGCCTTGTGTGTATCTTACGTCACAACGTAACTGGGTGACTATAAAGGTGCTCTAGAGGTATCTCTGAAGGTGTTTGTTGGGTTGGCGTGAATCGAGACTAGGATTTGTCACGCTATATGATGGAGAGGTATCTCTAGGGCCAATCAATAATACAAAATCATAACAAGCTTGCAAGCAATGTGACTAAGGAGTTAGCCATGGTATCTTGTATTACGGAACGAGAAAAGAGACTTGTTGGTAACGAGATTGAACTAAGTATGTAGATACCAACTATCAAATGTCGGGCAAGTAACATACCGATGGACAAAGGGAACAGTATACCGGATTGATTGAATCCTTGACATCGTGGTTCAACCGGTAAAGATCTTCATAGAATATGTAGGAGACAATATGGGCATCCAGGTCCCGCATTAGGTTACAGACCGGAGAGTGTCTCGGTCATGTATGCACAGTTCTCGTACCCGTAGGGTTTGCACACTTAAGGTTCCGTGACGATATAGAGATAGTTGAGTTATATAGGTGGTGACCGAAGGTTTTTCGGAGTCCCAGATGAGATCCTGAACATCACGAGGAGCTCCAGAATGGTCCAGAGGTAAATATTTATATATAGGAAAGTGCTATTCGGGTTCCGGAATAGTTTCTGGGTTTTCCGGTATTGTACCGGGAGTGCCAAAAGGGTTCCGGGGGTCCACCGAAAGGGGCCCACCCATCCAGGGAACCACATGGGCCTGAGAGGTAGCGCACTAGCCCCTGGTGGGCTTGGGCACCTGATGACCCACAATTATAGGGCATCAATCGTAGTCGTTTCGATAAGTAAGAGTGTCGAACCAAACGAGGAGCAGAAGAAAATGACAAGTGGTTTTCAGCAAGGTAGTTTCTGCAAGCACTAAAGGAAGCGGTAACAGATAGTTTGGTAGCAAGATAATTTGTAACGAGTAACTAGGGACAAAAGTAAGTAAAGTGCAGCAAGATATCCCAATCCTTTTGAGTGCAAAGGACAGGCCGGAATAGGTACTTATAGTGATGCAAACATTCTTGAGGACACACGGGAATTTCATCTAGTCACTTTCACCATGTTCTTTTGATTCGTGTTAGCTACTTTAATGATTTGATATGTGGATGGTCCAGTGCTTGGGTGCTTTTCTTACTTGAAAAAGCCTCCCACTTATGATTACCCCCTTTTGCAGGCATCGGCAACTACGAAAAGAGAATTAAGATAATGGTTAACCATAGCAATAAACGTTTGGATCCAAATCAGCCCCTTACGGAATAGCTCATAAACTAGGGTTTAAGCTTCTGTCACTCTAGCGACCCATCATCTAATTACTACTCCACAATGAGTTCCTTTAGGCCCATGAATGGTGAAGTGTCATGTAGTCGATGTTCGCATGACACCACTAAGAGAATCACAACATACATATCATCAAAATATCAAACGAATACCAAATTCACATGATTACCTATGACAAGCTTCTCGCATGTCCTCAAGAACAAAATTAACTACTCACTCATCATCATGGTTTCTAGATCAGAGGGGTATTGAATAACATAAAGGATTTGAACATTTAATATCTCAAGAGGCAAACCAACTAGCATCAACTACGATAAGTAATCAACACTACAAGCCAATAACAGGTAGCAATCTGAAGTTCTGACACAAAGATTAAATACAAGAGATGAACAAGGGTTTGATGTAAGATGGTGTTATTGATGGTGATGATGAAGATTGGCCCTCCTACGATGAGAGGGTTGTTGGTGATGACGAAGGCTTCGATTTCCCCCGTTGGAGAGCAAAAGTGCTCCTGCTCTAGTTCCGCCTCGTGGCGGTGGCGCCTCGTCCTGAAAGTCTCTTCATAAAAGTTTTGGGGTAAAATGACTTATATACTAGAAGGAGGAGGCCAGACGTGGGCTAGGGGCTCCACACAACATGAGGGCGCGCCCACGGGGGTGGGGGGGTGGGGGGCTGGTGTTGTGTGAGCACCTGCCTTGCCTCCTCCAGTGGATTTTGTCATAGTATTTTTTTTATATATTCCAAAATAATTCTATGTGAAATTTCAGCCCATTTGTAGATGTGCAAAATAGGTATCTCTGCTGTAGCTTTTTCAGGTCGTGAAATCTAGTTGCCGGCATTCTCCCTCCATGTGTAAATCTTGCATATTAAGAGAGAAAAGGCATTAGAAATACTCCATGAATTGTTATATTGATAAAAAAATTGTAAATAGCAGCAATAAAACATGATGCAAAATGGATGGATCAACTCCCACATGCTTAGACTTCGTTTGTCCTCAAGCGAAAGCCGAAAAAAATGCCCATATGCTTAGAGAGAGAGAGAGGTGTCGATAAAAATAAAATACGGACATGGAAGCATAGTGAACAATAACATAATAGCAATAAATATCATCATAGACTTCTCATGATAAAGTAAAAATTCACCACAATATTGAAGTATGAAGAATAAACATTCTTGAAAATTAACCAACTATGTTCTCAGTGAACAATGCAATTGCAATTCATTGTACTTTCACGAAGGGTCACATGTAGGAGCCTTTTGGCAAGTCCACATACTCAACTATCATCTATTCTTTCGTTATTGTTAACACTCACTCCATGAATATGGAGCATCAAGTTTAAGACGGGCATATAGGAATATAGGAATCCCAACTGATTCACCTCAAGGGTGATGTCAACAATAATAACTCATGCTCACCTACAATCAATAGGATATATGTTCCTAGATCTTTCCCCACCACATGATGCTTTCCAAAGGATAAAATAAAAAGGAATAGAGGGAAAACTTTGAATCTTTGCATAAAATAAATGATAGGACCTTCACGGAGGGAAGCATAGGTTTTCATGCGCTTTTAATTTTAGATGCACTCACTCGTAGTGCAAAGGAACATCACGTGATATTGCCCCATATGATAGCAACATTTATTATGTTGTTTGTCTATTTTATTCTTGGCCATCACAAGTTCGTACCACGGTTATTTTCCATTACAATAAAATACCATACATATTTAGGAAAAAATTTCATTGCTTTATTGCACCGATGACAACTTACTTGAAGGATCTTTCTCAGTCCATAGGTAGGTATGGTGGGATCTTATGGCATGTATTTGGTTAAAGGGTTGGATGCACAAGTACTATTTCTACTTAGTGTGGAGTTTTTGGCTAGAAAAGGTATTGGGCAAGCACCCTAGGTTGGAGGATCCATGACAATATAACTTCTATGTGAATATGAACAAACATAAATCATTACGATTGTCTTCCTTGTCCAACATCAACCGTTTGGCATATACTATTTAATGTGTGCTCTCAATCATAAAAAATGTCCAAGATAGTATATTTGCATGTGAATCTTATCTACCTTATTAACTTTTTCATGAATTGGATGATAGACCAATGCTATGTTTTTCAACCTTCAATAAATTTTACCACTTATACTCTTCCTTATGTGATGTCATTACTCACCATAAGATTAGCATCTGATCTTTTTATTTTCATTATTTCAATTATTTTGATTAGAACACAAGATTACAGAAGAAAAACTCACACTACTCTTTATTATATAACTCACACACGATTATATAGATAGATGGAAAGAAACTAGCACTCAAAGATCGATCATACTAAACTTTTATTCTATTAGATCACTAAATAACCAAGGATCAAATTGAAAATAGGTAAAGATAATAAGAGTGATGGTGATACGATAACGGAGCACCTCCCCCAAGATTGGCACAAGCCAAGGGGAGTGCCCATACCCATTTGATCAAGCTTCCTCCTTTGGTGATGGTGGTGATGAAGCAATCCTGTCTTTTAGCTCCATTAGATCAATCAATTTGCGGTTCACGCTTCTGAGGGCTATGATGTGCTCCTCCAATAAACTAACTTCACCTGTGAGATAAGTGTTACGAACACGAGTTATTTAACATAACCCCAAGGCCTCGATAAGATATGGGGTAGAATGTGATAGTAAGGTTGAAGGATATCCTCTACATCCTTTTCCTTCAAAGCAGATAGTCCTCCTTCTCGGTCTTGATTCTCCGCCTCCCTCATGCCCTTTGCTCTCTTGAGTAACTCTACCTTGACCTCCGTAACATCCATCCTCTTCAGATCAGCATCCGTTCGTTCATAAGCTTGGGGAACATGGTTCTCCCCGAGAGATTCCTGGGACGACATATTTTTGGATTTACCAGAAACAGCAAGAAACAAGAACAAAATATATCTCATGATGCGGTGGTCAAATCAATCTGGGGAGTATATATAGATTTTTTTATCTTGCATAACAAGTAAACCGGGAGGAAAACGAAGTCGTGAAGGTGCACCAGGGCCCCACACAGCATCAGGGTGTGCCCAGGTGCTGTGTGGGCACCTGATGGACCCTCTCGGCTTCCTTTTATTTTTATATTTTTCTAAATATTCCAAAACTGAGAGAATATATTTTTGTGGAAATTCCAGAGTCTGTTTACTTACCGGATCACACACCTATTCCTTTTTTCAGTATTCTGGAGTGTTCCGGAAGGACTTTTTGATATGTTTCTCCGGTATAATAGTCTAAATAATATTAGTTCCAACATTAATGGGTGTACCTGAAATGTAGTGATTGATCCTTTGTCCATTTACCACCTTCGGGTTAGTACCCGCGGCATCATTGGTCTTTATGGCTCGGAAATGATAAACTTCTTCGATAATATATGGTCCTTCCCATTTGGAGAGAAGTTTACCTGCAAAGAACATAAGACGAGAATTATATAATAAAACATATTCACCCACTTTGAATTTTCTCTTTTGGACCCTCTTGTCATGCCATCGTTTGACTTTTTCTTTAAACAAGTTGGCATTACAATAAGCATGGGTTCTCCATTTGTCAAGTGAGCTAATGTCAAATAGCCTCTTTTCACCTGCAAGCTATCAGTCATATTGAAGTTCTTTAACAGCGTGAAAAGCTTTATGTTCCAATTAAAGAGGTAAATGACATGTTTTTCCATAAGCCATTTTATAAGGAGACATACCCATAGGATTCTTATAAGAAGTTCTATAAGCCCACAAAGCATCATCTAATTTCTTAGACCAATTATTTCTACATCTATTGTCAGTTTTTTTGTAAAATCAACTTTTTCTCCTTATTGCTCAATTCAACTTGACCACTAGATTTAGGATGATAGGGAGTCGCAACTGTATTATTAACATTATATTTGGCAAGCCTCTTACGAAAAACACCATGAACAAAATGTGAACCACCACTAGTCATAATATATCTAGGGACTCCAAACCTTGGAAATATTACTTCCTTAAGCATTTTAATAGAAGTGTTGTGATCAGCACTGCTAGTGGGGATAGCCTCAACCCGCTTAGTGACATAATCAACAGCAACAAGAATATGAGTGTACCCATTAGACTTAGGAAAAGGTCCCATATAATCAAAACCCCAAACATCAAATAGTTCAATAACAAGAGATTAATTCTTAGGCATTTTCTGATATCTAGTGATATTACCAATCTGTTGACACTCATCACAAGATAAGACAAACTTACAAGCGTCCTTGAAGACAGCAGACCAATAAAATCGGATTGCAATACCTTATGTGCGGTTCTATCTCCTCCATGGTGTCCTCCTTAAGCTTCGGAGTGACACTTCCGAAGAATTTGTTCCTGTTCATGCTCAGGTACACAATGTCTAACAATACCATCCACACCTTCTTTATAAAGATCTGGGTCATCCTAGAAGTAGTGTCTCAAATCATAAAAGAACTTTTTCTTTTGATGGTAAGTAAAACTAGGAGGTATAAACATAGCAACAATATAATGAGCATAGTCTGCATACCAAGGAGTGTTATGAGAAACATTAATAGCAGCTAATTGCTCATCAAGAAAACTATCATTAATAGGTTGTGGGCATCAAGCACATTTTCCAATCTAGACAAGTTATCAGCCACGGGATTCTCATCCCCTTTCCAATCAACAATATGAAAATCAAACTCTTGCAGGACAAGAACCCACCTAATAAGCCTAAGCTTAGCATCTTTGTTTTCCATAAAATACTTAATAGCAGCATGATTTGTGTCAATAGTAACTTTGGAATCAACAATATAAGATCTAAACTTATCACAAGCAAACACAACTGCTAGAAACTCTTTTTGGGTGGTAGCATAATTCCTTTGGGCAGTGTCCAAAGTCTTACGAGCATAAGAAATAACATCCAGCTTCTTATCAACTCTGTGTCCTAGAACAGCCCCAACAGCATAACCCCTTCATCACACATAATGTCAAAAGGTACATCCCAATCACGTGGTTGAACAATAGGTGCAAAAATTAAAGCTGACTTAAGAGTTTCAAAGGCTTCTACACAATCATCATAGAAAACAAAAGGAACATATTTTTGCAAAAGATTGGTAAGAGGACTAGAAATTTTAGAGAAGTCTTTAATAAATCTCCTATAGAAACGAGCACGACCAAGGAAACTTCTTATACCTTTAATATCCTTTGGGCATGGCATCTTCTCAATATCATCCACTTTTGCTTTATCAACCTCTATACCTCTTTCAGAAATTTTATGGCCTAATACAATACCTTCATTAACCATATAGTGGCACTTCTCCCAATTCAAGGCAAGATTTGTTTGTTCACATGTCTGCAAAACTCGATCAAGGTTGCTTTAGCAATCATCGAAAGATGTTCCGTATACGGAGAAATCATCCATGAAAACCTCAATAATATTTTCACAAAAATCAGAGAGGATAGCAGTCATACATCTTTGGAAAGTAGCAGGTGCATTGCATAAACCAAAAGGCATACATCTATAAGCAAAAGTTCGAAAAGGGCAGGTAAAGGTGTTTTTATCTTGATTAGATTGTGCAACAGGTATTTGAAAAAACCCAGAATAACCATACAAGTAATAAAAGTGGGTGTGCTTAGACAACCTTTCTAACATTTGATCAATAAAAGGTAAAGGGTAGTGATCTTTCCTAGTAGCTCTATTCAACTTTCTACAATCTATTACCGTTCTGTAACCAGTTACTATCCTCTAAGGTATAAGTTCATTCTTATCATTCGGAACAACAGTAATACCACTCTTTTTAGGAACACAATGAACTGGAATCACCCATCTACTATAAGCTATGGGGTACATAATACCTGCTTCCAGAAGCTTTAATATATTAGGTCTGACAACATCCTTCTTCTTTGGATTTAAACGTCGTTGGTGTTCAACAATGGGTTTAGCATCTTGTTCCATATTAATCTTGTGCTAACATAGAGTGGGACTAATACCCTTAAAATCATCGAGAGTATATCCGATAGCAACATTGTGCTTCCTTAGAACTTTTAATAATCTCTTTTCCTCGTGCTGTGAAAGGTTAGAACTGATAATAACATGATATATTTTGTTTTCATCAAGATGAGCATATTTTGGAGTATCATGCAATTGCTTCAGTTCAAACACAGGATCAATCTTAGGTGGAGGAGGACCTCCAAAAGTTCCAGCAGGCAAATTATGCTTAAGGATAGGTGGCTGCTTAAAGAAAACATCATCTATTTCATTCCTTTCATTCATATGCAAATCATTCTCATGCTCAAGCAAATACCGTTCCAAAGGATCAGTAGGAGGCATAGAAATAGCAGCAAGACAAAAAATTTCATATTTACTAGGTAAATCTGTATAATGTGGTTATCTATGAAACTTAGATAAATTAAATTCATGAGACATACCACCAAAGTTGACACTAACAATCTCCTTAGCACAATTAATTTGAGCATTAACAGTTTTCAAGAAAGGTGTACCAAATATGAATTGACAAAAGCTATCTTTTGGAGAACCAAGAACAAGAAAATTAGTAGGGTATTTGATCTTACCACATAATACTTCAACATCTCTGATAATACCAAGTGGTGAAATAGTATTTCTGCCGGCAAGCTTAATAGTGACATCAATATTCTCAATCTGAGTAGGTGCAATATCATTCATGACTTCTTGATATAAAGTAAAAGGAATAGCACGTATGCTAGCACACACATCACATAAACCATGATAGCAATGATCTTCAATTTTATCAGAAACAATAGGCATGCTAACTACGGGTCTATTTTTATTCTTAAGATGAGGACTAGAAATTCCGGAAGCATTATCACAGAACGAAATAACATGTTCATCCAATTCATCAGCTAAAAGTTCTTTAACTAAAGCAATGCTAGGTTCAACCTTAATTTGCTCAGGAAGTGTAAGTGTTCTAACATAACTTTTACTAACTACAGAAGAAACCTTAGATTGCTCTTTAATTCTAAGAGGAAAAGGTGGTTTCTCAAAATAAATAGTAGGAGCAACTAGAACAACATTGTAGACAATAGTTTTATCTTCTTTAATATCACGAGGTTTTTACTTAATTGCTATAGGAGGATGGTATTTAAACCACTTCTCCTTGGGAAGATAAACATGAGTAGCAAAATATTGATAAAAAGAGGCTACTATTTTAGAGTCAAGTCCATACTTGGTGCTGAATTTCTAAAAGGCATATGTTTCCATAAAAGATTTAACACAATCAAACTTAAGATGTATACCTTACTCATTACTTTTGTCGATCTCCCAATCCACATGATTGCGCTTAATATTTTCAATAAGATCCCATTTAATTTCAATAGTCTTCTTCATAAAAGAACCAGTTGAAGAAGAATCAAGCATATTTCGATCATTATGTAAAAGTCGAGCATACTTTTTTTGAAGAATTATTTCTCCTGAGAGCTCTTGATTGGGGCATGTATGAAGCATATAATTCAGCCTCACCCAAGCTTTAGCAATACTTTCTCCTTCACATGGCCAGGAGTTATAAATATAATTCCGATCATGATGAACCAAATGCATAGGATAAAATTTCCGGTGGAACTCCAATTTCAAACGATTCCAATCCCATGTGTCAGTATCATCACATAGCCTATAGCATGTGAGTGCCTTTCCCTCCAAAGATAAAGGAAACACATTCTTCTTAGCCTTGTCTCCAGATAAACATGCAAGATTAAACAAACCACACATTTCATCCACATAAATTAAGTGCATATCAGGATGTTTAGTTCCATCGCGTGCATAAGGATTAGCTAAATGTTTCTCAATAAGACCAGCAGGAATTTCATAGGCAATATCTTCAATAGCTTCAGTAGGTGGTGGAGAGGCAAGTTTAGTGGCTTTCGGTCACGGTGAAGATACCCTAAACAAGCCGCTCAAAGGATTACTTTCCATAGTGACAAGTAGCACTAAATTTCAGCACGTAACAAAAATATTTTCTTACCAATTTCCACTCACTAAAGGCGCTTAACTCCCCGGCAACGGCGCGAGAAAAGAGGCTTGATGACCCACAAGTATAGGGGATCAATCGTAGTCATTTTGATAAGTAAGAGTGTCGAACCCAACGAGGAGCAGAAGGAAATGACAAGTGGTTTTCAGCAAGGTAGTTTCTGCAAGCACTGAAGCAAGCGGTAACAGATAGTTTGGCAGCAAGATAATTTGTAAAGAGTAACTAGGGACTAAAGTAAATAAAGTGCAGGAAGATAGCCAAATCATTTTGAGTGCAAAGGACATGAAGGAACACGTACTTATAGTGATGCAAACATTCTTAAGGACACATGGGAATTTCATATAGTCACTTTCAACATGTTCTTTTGATTCGCGTTCGCTACTTTGATGATTAGATATGTGAGTGGACCGGTACTTGGGTGTTGTTCTTACTTAAAAAGCCTCCCACCTATGATTACCCCCTCTCGCAAGCTTCCGCAACTACGAAAAGAGAATTAAGACAAATCTTAACCATATCAATAAACGTTTGGATCCAAATTATCCCCTTACCAAATAGTGCTTAAACTGGGGTTTAAGCTTATGTCACTCTTGTAGCCCAACATATAATTACTACTCCACAATGAGTTCCTTCACTCCCATGAATGGTGAAGTGTCATGTGATAACCCACAAGTATAGGGGATCGCAACAGTTTTCGAGGGTAGAGTATTCAACCCAATTTTGTAGATTCGACACAAGGGGAGCCAAAGAATATCTGAAGGTTTTAGCAGCTGAGTTGTCAATTCAACCACACCTGGAGATTACTTATCTGCAGCAAAGTGATTACTAGCACAGTAATATGATAGTTTTGATGATAGTAGCAGCATCAACAATAACGGTAACAGTGATAGTAGTGATTTTGTAGCAGTAACGATAGCAGTAGCAACGGTAGTAACTTAGCAAGAACAATATAAGGTAAATTCATAGGCATTGAATCGATGACTCGTTGTATGATATTCATCATGACACAGTTATAACCTAGGGCGATACGGCACTAGCTCCAGTTCATAAATATAATGTAGGCATGCATTCCGTAAATAGTTATACGTGCTTATGGAAAAAACTTGCATGACATCTTTTGTCCTACCCTCCCATGGCAACGGGGTTCTATTGGAAACTAAGGTGTATTAAGGCCTCCTTTTAATAGAGAACCAGAACAAAGCATTAACACACAGTGAATATATGAACTCCTCAATCTACGGTCATCACCGGGAGTGGTCCCGACTATTGTCACTCTGGGGTTGCCGGATCATAACACGTAGTAGGTCACTATAACTTGCAAGATCGGATCTAGAACATGGATATAATGGTGATAACATAAACGGTTCAGATCTGAAATCATGGCACCCAGGTCCGAAGTGACAAGCATTAAGCATGGCAAAGTCATAGCAACATCAATCTTAGAACATAGTGGATACTAGGGATCAGACCCTAACAAAACTAACTCGATTACATGATGAATTTCATCCAACTCCTCACCGACGAGCGGGCCTGCGAAGGAATTACTCACTCCCGGTGGGGAGCATCATGGAATTGGCGATGGAGATGTGTTGGTGATGACGAAGATCAAAGATCCCCCTCTCCACAGCGCCAAACGGACTCCAGATCTGGCCTCCCGATGAAGAACAGGAGACGGCGGTGACTCCGTCTCGTGAAACGTGATAATTCTTTATCCCCCATTTTTTCTAGAATAATAGGATTTTATAGCGTCGGTTTCAGGGTCATAGGGGCCACCAGGTGGGGACAACCCACCGGGGCACACCTGGGGGGGGGGGGCAGGCAAGCCCTAGTGGGTTGTGCCCACCCAGGTGCCCCCCTCAGGTGGCTCTTGGCTCCAAAAATTATATTTATTGATATAAAAAATCCTCGCAAAGTTTCGTTCCATTCCGAGAACTTTTATTTCTGCACAAAAACAACACAATGGTAGTTCTGTTGAAAACTGCGTTAGTACGGGGTTAGTTTCATTCAAATCATGCAAATTAGAGTCCAAAACAAGAGGAAAAGCATTAGGAAAAGTAGATACATTGCAGACGTATCAATTCCCCCAAGCTTAAACCTTTGCTTGTCCTCAAGCAGTTTAGTTAATAAACTGAAAGTAAAAAAGAAAAGCTTTTACGAACTCTTTTGCTCTTGTTTCATAAATAAGCTAAAACGACACCCACGTTTTCAGCAAAGATTATAACTAACCATGTCAACAATAACTCTTAAAATTATACTAACTCATGTTAATGAACTAATCAACTAGAGAGCAATAATAAGATATCTCAAACAACAACACGTTGTCAAAACAACCATGATACAATATGACAATAGTGGTATCTCGCTAGCCCTTTCTGAGACCGCAAAACATAAATGCATAGCACCCTCAAAGTTCAAGCAACGACTAAATATTGTAATTCATGGTAGAAAAGATCCAGTCATGATGCACCCAACATTAGCTACACATAATGCATCAGCATGACAACAATGCTCTCAAGTTCTGGCGCTTATTTTAGAAGGTGATGACACAACATAAAAGTAAATAGATAGTCCCTCTGCAGAGGGAAGCAGTGATATGTAGAGGTGCCACAACTCATGTTTTTCAAACAGAGGAAATTTTGAGACATGCACCCTTCTCATTTACTTCACGACCATCAGTTATCAATATCTCCCATGCTAAGCACGCTAGTGGCAGTTCCCAAGCAGAAAGGTAAAGGTTATGACTCCATTGGGAGTTTTTGTTTGATTATTTGAGAGATCAATCCTTTTTACAATTTGGGACTGAGCATCTCTATTACCTCCCTTTTCTCTTGCGATGGCGAGTGAATAAACACCCGACCTGAGAATAACCCGCTTAGCATGGAAGATACCGACTACCTCCTATCGTTCCATGAATGATCCATGCACACAAAAAGGATATTTATTTGAAGTTTCTAGAGATGGCACATGAAAATTTACTTAGGACGGCAGGGTAATACCGCATATAGATAGGTATGGTGGACTCATTTGGAATAACTTGGGTTTCAGGTTTTTGATGTACAAGCAAAGTTCCCACTTAGTATAGGCGAAGGCTAGCAAATGGGTTGAGAACCGGCCAGCTAGAGAGCAACAGCGGTCATGAACATCCATTATGCATAAGTAACATTGGATACTAGCATGAGTAGGATATGAACACGATGAACATAAATATCATAGAGGCTATGTTGGTTTTGATTCAACTACATGCATGAACATGTACCAAGTCAAGAGGAGGATACCATATCATCATACTATATTAGAATCATTTTAACGCAATGTTGATATCCAAGATAAGTCATTATTCACTCCTAGCTACTTATGCATAGCATGAGAAACTATAATCTCTAATTGTCATTGCAAACATGTTTGATCATAATAGGCTGAATCATGGATACTAGGTTAAACATATTTACAAAAACAGAACAAGTTGAGTTTATACCCGTTTCTCTGTGCCACGGCCAGTTCATCTAATATCGTCATTCACTACTAGAAAACAGTTATTTGCCATCTGCTGCTTCTTTGCCGTCTGCTGGCTGATGGCAAAGACCCTCTTTGCCATCAGCTACCAGAAACCAGACGGCAAAGAGCAGGCTGATGCCAAAGGTACTATTTGCCATCAGCCAGCTCTTTGCCGTCTGCCAGCTCACGGCAAAGAGCATGCAGGCAGACGACAAAGAGGGTGGGCGGCCCACCCCGCAGTCCCTCTCTCCCCCCTAACGGCCTCTTTCTTTGCCGTCCGCTTTTCTCCTCTATGCCGTCGGGAGGCAGACGGAAAAGAGGGTGCCCCCCTAACGGCCGTTAGCCCCATCCCCACGCGCCTCTCTCTTCCCCTAACGGCCACCCCGACACCCTCTCTCTCACCCCCGACACCACCACCGTCGTCGCGTCCTCCTCTGGCCTCCGTGCGCCGCCCTGCGCCCTCCTCCTCCCCGGCCGCCCTGCACCCTCCTCCACCGCCACCCTGCGCCCCCTCCTCCACCCCGACACCCCTCTCTCTCACCCCCGACACCACCACCGCCGCCGCGCCCTCCTCCGACCTCCGTGCCCCACCGCCGCTGCCGCCGACGCCACCCCCACCCTATCGCCCCACCCCACCACCGCCGCCCTCCTCACGCCCCTCACCGTGCCCCTCCTCCCCTGGTGCCCTCCTCCCCCCGCGGCCTCTCCTCCCCCTGCAGCCCTCCTCCCCCTGCTGCCCTCCTCCCCCTGGGGGCCCCTGCAGCATCCGGTTAGTTTTTTTCTTCTTGTTTTTAATAGTTTTTGTTTAATTAGTTATATGTTTTAGTGAGGTTTTGGCTTAGTTTTAGTTTAGTTTAGGTTCAGTTTTAGTTTAGGTTTAGTGAGGTTAGTTTCCTGTTTAGTAAAGGAGAAAAGGAGAAGAAGAAGAAGGAGAAAGGAGAAGAAGAAGAAGGAGAAAGGAGAAGAAGAAGAAGGAGAAATGAGAAGAAGAAGAAGGAGAAAGGAGAAGAAAAAAATAAGAAGAAGAAGGAAAAGGAAGGGAAGGAGAAGAAAGAAGAAGAAGAAGAAGAAGAAAAATAGGAGAGGAAGAGAAGAATAAGAGTAAAAAATAAAATAATAATAATAATAATAATAATAATAATAAGAAGAAGAAGAAGAGAAGAAGAAAACAATAAGAAGGAGAAGAAGAATAAGAGGAAAAAAGAAAAAAGAAAATAAGAATAAGAAGAAGAAGAAGAGAAGAAGAAAAGAAGAAGAAGGAGAAGAAGAATAAGAGGAAAAAACAAAAAAGAAAATAAGAATAAGAAGAAGAAGAAGAAGAAGAAGAAGAAGAAGAAGAAGAGAAGAAAAGAAGAAGAAGGAGAAGAAGAATAAGAGGAAAAAAGAAAAAAGAAAATAAGAATAAGAATAATAAGAAGAAGAAGAATAAGAGGAAAAAAGAAAAAAGAAAATAAGAGTTAGGTCACATATTTTTTGATTATCTTATAAAAACATCATATTTGTGTTGATCCGGTGAATTTCAATGTGCAGTTGTTCGACGACCTCCACGTCCGTTGGACGAGCTCCGCCCCTACGTTTGTTGGTGAGCACAAATGACTTCTCCTCCTACCCCCTTAATTTGCTCTGTCCCGGTCTTCGTGCCGATGAAACTTGCTAGCTATATATAGGTTTCTTCAATCATGAGTATGCCTGACTAGTATGCGTCTCTCGTTCGAAAGGGAGAAATCTATAAATATGCATGTCTTTGCATATTTATAACCGCCATCCTTTCGAATTGTCTAAAATTATCCATGGACAGCCCGAGTATGTGTAGATTGGGTTCGTTTTCCCGTATGCTGTGCTCTGAATCTGATGCGGAATTTCGTCAGTGCCTCCCTGTTGTTCTCCGGATGCACATCCTCTCTGTTTATTGCGGAGACGTGTATCAGGAGAACGGCGGGGAGGTGCTGCCAAAATTTTGCGTTGGATCTAGAGCAGAGCATGGGAAAACGAACCCAATCTACACATACTCGGGTGGGATTAGGACCTATCTTTACCTATTAGCGTGTAGGTTGCCTAGACGTAATAAAAATGGCGAACCTGATTAACCAATGAATATAAATGCTAAATTATATATAAATATATTTCTTCTGTCTTTAGTAGCTACGCAAGATGAGTGATCGTGCGTGGATGTATACCGGCCACCCTAGTCAGAAAGAGATGACGAAAGAATGGTTTGTAAAAACAAAGGAATTTGTGAAAGCCGCATTCGCAAATGGCGAGGAAAGAAACTATTGCCCCTGTCCTCGATGCGACAACTATAAAAAGACGAGAGAGGCTGTAATGATTAAACACCTGCAGAGGAGTGGTTTTAAGTCTAATTATATGGTGTGGACATTTCATGGTGAGTCTATACAACGCACAAGAGCTGAGGTGGTCCGTCGTCGCACGGACGAGCATGGTACCGCGATCGAAGACATGGTGCAAGACTTTGATGATGCTCGGGATTCGGAAGATGAGATGGAGGAATCTACAAAGGCCTTTTATGAAATGTTGGAGTCTTCAAAACATCCTCTCCATGAGCACACTGAGCTCTGTCAGCTGGATGCAATTGCACAAGTAATGGCTCTGAAGGCTCATTTCAACATGGGAAGAGAATGCTACGACGCGATGATGACACTAGTTGGACGCTTCCTACCCAAAGGACATGTCATGCCTGCAAACTTGTACCAGTCGGACAAAATACTTCATGTACTTAAGATGCCCTATGAGAAGATAGATCCATGTGAGAAAGGATTTGTCTTATTTAGGAAGGAGTATGCACACTTGGACTATTGTCCCAATTGCGAGTCTTGCATGTATCTTGTGGTAGACAACGGTATGGGTGAGAAGAGGCAGACCAAAATCGCAGTTAGTGTTCTTCGGTATATGCCAATCGTATCAAGACTTCAACGTCTTTTCTTGGTCGAAGAGACAGCCAGACAAATGACATGGCACAAATTGGGCAAAAGAACCGAACTAGATGCGGATGGGAATAAGATGATGGTACACACATCGGATGGGGAAGCGTGGAAACATTTCGATGGATTGCATCAGGATAAAGCGGCAGATCCAAGGAATCCTCGAGTCTGCGCCTCCACGGATGGTTTTAATCCCTTCGGCATGACGGCAACCCAATATAGTTGTTGGCCTGTATTTGTCATTCCACTCAATCTCCCCCCCGGGTAGATTATGCAAGGAAAGAACATATTTCCGACGTTGATAATTCCAGGGCCCAATTATCCGGGGAAGAATATGAATGTGTACCTGCAACCGCTTAAGGATGAATTGGAAGAAGCTTGGGAAAATGGGGTCAAGACATACGATGCCGCTAGAAAAGAAAACTTCAAAATGCATGTGTGGTACATGTACTCTATGCATGACTTGCCAGCATATGCGCTATTCTCTGGATGGTGTGTGCATGGAAGGTTCCCGTGCCCCCAATGCAAGGCAGCTCTTCAGTTTCATTGGTTGCAGGAGGGTCGGAAGTATTCTTGCTTTGACTTGCATAGACAGTTCCTGGATCCTGACCATCAGTTCAGAAAAGACAAGAAGAACTTTACCAAAGTTAAAGTTGTCAAAAACTTGGCACGACCTGCGTTCATAGGCCAATAGATCCTGGATCAGTTAAACGCCCTCGAGCCTGATTCAGAGCGTCCAGGGTATTTCAAGGGGTATAATTCAAAACACGCCTGGACTCACAAGCCATGCTTCTGGGATCTACCTTACTTCAAAGACCTCCTTCTTCCACACAATATCGACATGATGCACACTGAAAAAAATATCGGAGAGGCTATTTTTGGTACATTGTTCGACATAGATGGGAAGACAAAGGATAATATTAAGGCTAGAGTCGATCAAGAGACACTATGTCATAGACCGTTACAAAACATGCAAGAAGGCAAAGGATAGCAGAAGTGGTCGAAGCCAAAGGCCTGGTTCAATCTTGGAAGGCCAGCTATGAGGGAAATTATCTTGTGGGTCAAAATGCACTTGATGTTCCCCGATGGGTATGCAGCGAATCTAAAGAGGGGAGAGAGTCTTGTAAACCTAAAAATCTTTGGTCTCAAGAGTCATGATTGGCACATATGGCTAGAGCGGGTAATGCCGGTGATGTTACGTGGCTTTATTCCTGAGGATGAATGGCTAGTACTGGCGGAGCTGAGCTATTTCTTTCGTGTTCTTTGTGCGAAAGAATTGTTGCCTGGCGTGGTAGAAGACATGGAGGAGTTTGCACCGGAGTTGTTGTGCAAGTTAGAGAAGATCTTTCCATCGGGCTTCTTTAATCCAATGCAACATTTGATTTTACATCTACCGACCGAGGCAAGATTGGGTGGGCCCGTGCATTTGACTATAAGGTCCGTTCATTTGAGAAATACAACATCAACGGGTATCTCTTTCGTACCTTTGGCAAAGAGCTATCTATGCTCGACCAGAAATCTACAAATTGTGGTGTCTCTGCTATCGGGGAAGGTGTTACCAAGTATTATGGAAGAGTTGAAGCAATTTATGAACTTCAATTCTATGGTAAAAACCCATGGAACGTCGTAGTCTTCAAATGTTATTGGTTCCAGCCGAAGAAGACTAGAAGGACTCATGAACATATAGGACTAGTCGAAATCAATCCAAACACCCATTTAGATGTTCCCGATGTCTATATTACGGCTCAACAGGCGACCCAAGTTTTCTATCTACCGTGGGCATGCCAAACGGATAAGAATCTGGAAGGTTGGTATGTTGTTTATGAAGTGCCGCCAGATGTCAGACCACCTCTCCCAAATGAACAGGATTATTAACCTCACATTAACCCAGACATATATGATGGGGAATTCTTCCAAGAAACACGTCTTTCCAAGAAACGTTTCAAGAACCGCCGTGCTTCACCCAAGAACATGGAAGTAGACAACGACAATGAATCCGACTCCAGTCCTGAGCCGGAACCAGAAGACCTGGAACTCCTAGAGGTTACTGATGCAGATGACCTGTCAATGCTTCAACTATTAAAGGAAGGCCTTTTACAACTTCACGCCGTTGAACCCGACGAGGACGTCATTCATGAAGACATGCGTGATCGTGATGATGATGATGCATTTGTTGATGATGATTATTAGTTTGTAAGATTCACAACTTAAATTATATATATTTTAATCATTATTTTTCATGTACATATTATTATTCATGTCAGTTATTCAATTTTTTTATGTTGTACTAATTTCTTTTAATCTTTATCATGGCAGGTCACTAGGTGTGGAAAGATGGTGGGCGCTGGTCCAGATCGCTCGACGGGTTCTTCCTAGGCGCCCCACACGAGGGGTGGTACTTCCCTTCCACCCCTATCTCTCCGTAGAGCCTTGGCAGACAGTCTGTCGATACCACCCGTGGGTTCTTCTTCATCGGCGTCATTGCCCACTAGGAGAGGTGCTGGTCAGGTAGGGAAGAAGGGGAAGGGTACAGGGAGAGGTGGTGGCCGCGGAAGATCCAGGAGGACAGTTGAGCCGTCCTCGCCACCACCACCAGCTCATTCACCCGAGCATATGGTCGACCCGTTTGCGGAGGAGGCTACGGGGACACCGTTCCAGGAGCCTGTTGTTGACGGATATTCGTCCCATGAGACTCCGGTCCAGGAGCAGCCTCGGGTCGAGGTGCCTTCGGCCCACGAGACTACGGTTCCGGAGGCTTCACCCGACGTGGAGAGGCCCGGATGGGAGACCTGGCCGGATCGTACCGAGTTGCCGGATTGGACCGAGGGTCCGGGTGGCTCAGGGGGCGGGGATGGCGGTGATGAGCTTACGGATAGTGAGGGCGATGTGCAGGTGGACGGGCCACCGTGTACAAGCGTGGTAGTACACGTCTCCCGGTCGCGCCGGCTACCCACGAGCAGAGGCCGGTGATTAAACCTAAAGGAGATAGGTAAGTACATTTACTCTTTTTTAGCTTTTGCCTTCAAGTTTGTTCAAATATCTAATGCGTTGACCTTATCATACTGCAGCGGATGGGTACACCCTCTTGGAGTCCGCAGGCCGAACCCCGTCCTTGGTGTGCTTTGCCGGACAAATTTCCCGGGGTTTGTCACGTTGCCTGGTGAGGGTCAGGTTCCTACACTAGGATTTTCCTGGGAGCACTACCAGGCTGCGCAGGCCCCGCCGGAGGAGATTATAGATGGTGTCTTGTGCCACACGAGGGCCGAGATGGTGATCAAGAGCTTTTGGGTAAATTATCCTTTTACAAAATCTAAAATTAATAATATAGCCAATTATTGTACTAATTGGTATTTTCACGTTTGATTGCAAACCTTCTATAGGTGTGAGGATGGATATGAGGAGGAGGCGGCCAGGGTTCTCGAGACCGATTGTAGGCGGTTACTACAGAACTTGCGCCACGAGGCTCGGCCGCAGGCTATTCGAGATTACTACGCCACGCGTGGTATTAAGAAGCAGAAGAAGGATTGTCGCGGAAAGTTTCTGGAGAAGGAGCAATACATGAAGGTAATTACCTATTCTTAAGTCCTTCTACGTAGTTTTATTGATTTCATTCATAGGCGTAGCGCTGAAAATTGATTCTAATAACTTACATGTGCCCCCGAGATGGTGTGCGGATAAGATGGATTGTTGGGAGGCGTTGGTTGATGAGTGGTGCACAGGCAGCTGGCGAGCCGTCCACGAGAACGCGAAGGATCGGCGTAGCCAAATGGTTGGTGTGCCACACCATCAAGGCAGCGCCAACTTACTTCAGTTCGGACGAAACTGGGTATGTGATTTGCTTCATGATTCATGCAATTCATTCTTGATGCTAATATTTTGTTCCTCTCTTTTAGGCGCATCACAATAAGACGGAGATGCCACACTTGTACGACCTTTATGGCATGGTCCATACTGCCTCGTACAAGAAGGCGAAGGCATTCTCTGTGTCTGACCTGGATGATCCCAATAACTTCACCAACATATCATCCCACCAGAAGCTCGTGGCATACACGGACGCGGGAAGGCTACGAAAGGGGATGACTTTAACCCTAGCCAGGAACCTTTGGATCCAGAGCTGGTGATGATATCTGGTGGCGGGAGGCCCATGGCTCGATAGCCATTGGAGATGGGATAATACGTTGTCCACTCACTCTCCCGAAGATCAAGGCGCGCCAGTCGAGCAGCTGTCCTGAGATAATGCGTCGTCCACGGCCAGTCAAACTTGCCATCGAGGTTAGTTGTACGGACTAAGAACACTTTCATCCATTTCATTATGTGTGTCACCATAGATCATTACTGTGGTAACGAGGAATGGTGTTTCAGGCTGCTCTTCAGAAAGAGAGATTGGCAAACCAGGCTGCTCTTGAAAAAGAGAGATTGGCAAGCCAGGCTGCTCTTGAGGCTGCTCTTGAGAAACAGAGATTGGCAAGTCAGGCTGCTCTTCATGAGAGGTACCAGACCACGGCACGATTGATTGAGGAGGAGAGGTCCCGGAATGAGGTGGGTCAACGGGCCTTGTACGAGCTTTTTGTGGTAAGTTTTTTTCACATTAGCCAAATCATGTGTGTAATGTCTGTTTCATTACTAACTAATACGACCCACTCTTCAGGGTCTGTGCGAGAAGAGCGGTCAAGTCCCTCCGCCGATGCCCGTCTTCTCTTCGATTGGCACGGTGAGTTTCATTATAAACTAGTATTAATAATTGAGTGTCATCATGCTAACTGAGATATTGCAAAATATCTATTCTGTAGGATAACTCCCGAGCGGCATCGCACGACCCTTCTCCAAGTGTTTCTCCTCCTTGATGACCACTATGGTAAGTTTCTCTTCTCCGCTTTCATATTGTCCTTGCCTTAATTTCCCCAACAATGACATAGTTAGCCCATTTTTCTCCAAAAAGACATAATTAGCCCATGTAGCTCCAAAATGCCAAAATAACCTCAAAATGGCATAAGAACCTTGGTTAGCTCATTAATATTATATACTTAGCTTGTTTTCCTCTAAAATGAGATAATTAGCCCATTTAGCTCCAAAAAGACATAGTTAGCTAATTTAGCTCCAACAAGAGGAGAAGAAATAGGAAAAATGAAAAGAAAGAGGAAGAAGAAGAAGAAGAAGAGAAGAAGGAGAAGGAGGAGGAGGAGAAGGCCAAGGACCTTCTAGTCCTTCTCCTCCTCCTCCTTCTCCTCCTTCTTCTTGATTTCTTCTTCTTCTCCTCCTCCTCCTCTTTCTTCTCCTCTTTCATATTATCCTTGCTTTAATTTCCCCAACAATGACATAATTAGCCCATTTAGCTCCAAAATACCATAATAACCTCAAAATGGCATAAGAACCTTGGTTGGCTCATGAATATTATATACTTGGCTTGTTTTCGTCTAAAATGGGATAATTAGCCCATTTAGCTCCAAAAAGACATAATTAGGTAATTTAGCTCCAACAAGAGGAGAAGAGGAGAAGAAACAGGAAAAATGAAAAGAAATAAGAAGAAGAAGAATAATAATAAGAGAAGTAGGAGAAGGAGGAGGAGGAGGAGGACAAGGAGGAGAAGGCCAAGGACCTTCTAGTCCTTCTCCTCCTCCTCCTTCTCCTCCTTCTCCTCCTTCTTCTTGATTTCTTCTTCTTCTCCTCCTCCTCCTCTTTCTTATCCTCTTTCATATTATCCTTGCTTTAATTTCCCCAACAATGACATAATTAGCCCATTTAGCTCCAAAATGGCATAATAAGCTAAAAATGGCATAAGAACCTTGGTTAGCTAATGAATATTACATACTTAGCTTGTTTTCCTCTAAAATGACATAATTAGCCCATTTAGCTCCAAAAAGACATAATTAGGTAATGTAGCTCCAACAAGAGGAGAACAGGAGAAGAAATAGGAAAAATGAAAGGAAAGAAGAAGAAGAGAAGAAGGAGAAGGAGGAGTAGGAGGACGAGAAGGCCAAGGACCTTCTAGTCCTTCTCCTCCTCCTCCTTCTCCTCCTTCTCCTTGATTTCTTCTTCTTCTCCTCCTCCTCCTCTTTCTTATCCTCTTTCATATTATCCTTGCTTTAATTTCCCCAACAATGACATAATTAACCCATTTAGCTCCAAAATGCCATAATAAGCTAAAAATGGCATAAGAACCTTGGTTAGCTCATGAATATTATATACTTAGCTTGTTTCCCTAAAATGACATAATTAGCCCATTTAGCTCCAAAAAGACATAATTAGGTAATTTAGCTCCAACAAGAGGAGAAGAGGAGAATAAATAGGAAAAATGAAAAGAAGAAAGAAGAAGAAGAAGAAGAAGAAGAAGAAGAGAAGAAGGAGAAGGAGGAGGAGGAGGAGGAGGAGGAGAAGGCCAATGACCTTCTAGTCCTTCTCCTCCTCCTACTTCTCCTCCTTCTCCTCCTTCTTCTTGATTTCTTCTTCTTCTCCCCCTGCTCCTTTTTCTTATCCTCTTTAATATTATCCTTGCTTTAATTTCCCCAACAATGACATAATTAACCCATTTAGCTCCAAAATGCCATAATAAGCTAAAAATGGCATAAGAACCTTGGTTAGCTCATGAATATTATATACTTAGCTTGTTTTTCGCTAAAATGACATAATTAGCCCATTTAGCTCCAAAAATACATAATTAGGTAATTTAGCTCCAACAAGAGGAGAAGAGGAGAAGAAATTGGAAAAATGAAAAGAAAGAAGAAGAAGAAGAAGAAGAAGAAGGAGAAGGAGGAGGAGGAGGAGGAGAAGGCCAAGGACCTTCTAGTCCTTCTCCTCCTTCTTCTTGATTTCTTCTTCTCCTCCTCCTCCTCTTTCATATTATCCTTGCTTTAATTTCCCCAAAAATGACATAATTAACCCATTTAGCTCCAAAATGCCATAATAAGCTAAAAATGGCATAAGAACCTTGGTTAGCTCATGAATATTATATACTTAGCTTGTTTTCCGCTAAAATGACATAATTAGCCCATTTAGCTCAAAAAGACATAATTAGGTAACTTATCTCCAACAAGAGGAGAAGAGGAGAAGAAATAGGAAAAATGAAAAGAAAGAAGAAGAAGAGAAGAAGAAGGAGGAGGAGGAGAAGGAGGAGGAGGAGGAGAAGGCCAAGGACCTTCTAGTCTTTCTCCTCCTCCTCCGTCTTCTTGATTTCTTCTTCTTCTCCTCCTCCACCTCTTTCTTCTCTTCTTTCATATTATCCTTGCTTTAATTTCCCCAACAATGACATAGTTAACCCATTTACATCCAAAATGCCATAATAAGCTAAAAATGGCATAAGAACCTTGGTTAGTTCATGAATATTATATTCTTAGCTTGTTTTCCTCTAAATTGATATAATTAGCCCATATAGATCCAAAAAGTCATAATTAGGAAATTTAGCTCCAACAAGAGGAGAAGAGGAGAAGAAATAGGAAAAATGAAAAGAGAGAAGAAGAAGAAGAAGAGAAGAAGTAGAAGGAGGAGGAGGAGGAGGAGAAGGCCAAGGACCTTCTAGTCCTTCTCCTCCTCCTCCTCCTCCTCCTTCTCCTGCTTCTCCTTGATTTCTTCTTCTTCTCCTCCTCCTCCTCTTTCTTCTCCTCTTTCATATTATCCTTGCTTTAATTTCCCCAACAATGACATAATTAACCCATTTAGCTCCAAAATGTCATAATAAGCTAAAAATGGCATAAGAACCTTGGTTAGCTCATGAATATTATATTCTTAGCTTGTTTTCCGCTAAAGTGACATAATGAGCTCAAAAACATCATATTTTGTTCTTCTTCTGAATTTCTTATTCACATTTTTGAAGATTGGATATACTACATGCATGGAAGCTGGCATTCATGGAGTTGAACAATGTCGATGGATGAACTTTATATGTATATCATCTAGTTTTCATTTGAGTTGATGAACAATGTCGAACTATATGTATATGTATATATGGATAAACAGTGGAATACTTTGTATGTTGGTTCTTTCGATATATGGGGATGTACATTGATTGATATGTATATCATATATGTGTGGTGAATTATATATATGTGTTGGCAAGTATATGTGTGGTGAACTATATATCATATATGTGTGGTGAATTATATAAATGTGATGTCAAATATATATATATATATATATATATATATATATGTGTGTGTGTGTGTGTGTGTGTGTGTGCTGTGGAATAATATAAAACAAAAAAACAGGTACTATATGGGCTCTTTGCCGTCTGCCAGCTGATGGCAAAGACATGTGCCATCAGCTGGCAGACGGCAAAGGTGCCACATGGCACCCAGCTGTGCATCCTGGGGTGTCTATATGGGCTCTTTGCCGTCTGCCTCCAGGGTGGGCAGACGGCAAAGAAGAGGGCACAGAGGAGGGGGGAGGAGGAGGCAGACGACAAAGAGTGGAGGGGGGAGGAGGAGGAGGCAGACGGCAAAGAAGAGGGGGGAGGCAGACGGCAAAGAAGAGGGGGGGAGGCAGACGGCAAAGAAGAGGGGGAGGCAGACGGCAAAGCCTCCGTTAACCCCTAACAGAGGCAACGCCTGTCGGCTGCCGTCTTGAGAACTTTGCCGACTACTCCTATCAAAAGCTGACGGCAAAGCTCTTTGCCGTTCTCTTTGCGGAGAAAGACAACAAAGAAGGTACGATGCCGTTGTAGGATGACACAGAAATTTTGCTGGCCGTGAGAATCTTTGCCGTCTTCGGTATTGTCTTTGCCGTCCGTGATATACTCTTTGCCGTCTGTGATGGCAGACGGCAAAGAAGCTGATTCCTGTAGTGATTATTGCGTTTCACTTGCACGACCGAACGATTTGAAAATAATAATAGTGCAAGAGTGCCATGGATTAAGCTGGAATCTCCAGACATTTTATTCAAGAGGAGAAGACAAGGTAATATGGGCTCTTTATGAGATCAATAATGATGCAAATGAGAGCCACTTAATATTTTCATCGTGGTATTTTCCTCGGTATGACTCAATAAAAAGAAAATAAATTCAGAGAAACACACTTAAATATTTCTGGAGTTTTTGGTTTTTCGCGAACGAGCAAATGAAAAGAGAAAAGCAAAGACGATAAAAACTATTTACACGGGAAAGCTCCCAACAAGTAAAAAAAGAAAAAGGAAATATTTTTGGGTTTTTTTAGTGCTACAACAATTTAAAGTAGGAAGAACAAATCAAAAAGAAGCTAGAAACGTATTTTTGGATTTTCTCAAAGTTTTTAAAACACACAAGAAGAAAGCGAGAAAATAAATTAAACATGGATGATACAATGAAAAAGTGTGGACACCGACAACTGGGATAAAATGTGTGAACATGAATGTAATGTCGGTGGGAGTACGTACTTCCCCAAGCTTAGGATTTTGGCCTAACTTGGTAATTGCTATGGCAATAAAAATCCTTCCCCGGCAACGGCGCCAGAAATTCTTCTTGCTACTTCTCAAACAATAGCATCAAAAATTGACACGTTGACAGAGACTTGCTTGCGTCGGTTTTTCCCTTAAAGAGGAAAGGGTGATACAACACAGGAGCAGTAAGTATTTCCCTTAGTTTGAGAACAAAGTTTCAATCCAGTAGAAGAATCTCGTCAAGTCCAGAGTACCTGCGCAAACACAAACGAGCTTGCACCCAACGCTATAAAGGGGTTGTCAATCCCTTCAAGATTGATTCCAAAGTGAGATCTGAAGGCAGAAAGTGCAACGAAGTAAAAGAGTAAGTCTGAAAATATGGTATGGAGTAGACCTGGGGGCCATAGTGTTCACTAGAGGCTTCTCTCAAAATAGAAAATATTACGGTGGGTGAACAAATTACTGTCGAGCAATTGATAGAACCACGCAAAGTCATGACGATATCTAAGGCAATGATCATACATATAGGCATCACGTCCGAGACAAGTAGACCAATACTTTCTGCATCTACTACTATTACTCCACACATCGACCGCTATCCAGCATGCATCTAGTGTATTGAGTTCATGACGAACAAAGTAACGCCTTAAGCAAGATGACATGATGTAGAGGGATAATCTCAAACAAATGATGAAAACCCCATCTTTTTACCCTTGATGGCAACAACATGATGTGTGCCTTGCTACCCCTTCTGTCACTGGGTGAGGTCACCGCATGGTAAGAACCCAAAACCAAGCACTTCTCCCATTGCAATAATCATAGATCAAGCTGGCCAAACAATACCAACAATTCGACGAGAATTACAAGGATATGAAATCATGCATATAAGAGATCAGAAGAAACTCAAATAAGATTCATAGATAATACGATCATAAATCCACAATTCATCGGATCTCGACAAACGCACCACAAAAGAAGATTACATCGGATAGATCTCCATGAAGATCATGGAGAAATTTGTATTGAAGATCCAAGAGAGAGAGGAAGCCATCTAGCTACTAGCTATGGACCCGTAGGTCTATGGTGAACTACTTACACATCATCGGAGAGGTCTTGGTGTTGATGAGAAGCCCTCTGTCGTGGTTTTGTCACGGCAGATGTCCTCGGGAAAGGACTTAGTACGGGAGCCATCGCACCTTGGTGGCGACTCAAAGGGGTTAAACGGGAGGAACACGGCGGTTTACCCAGGTTCGGCCCCTCGAGAGGAGGTAATAGCCTACGTCCTGCTTTGTGTGTATTGATGTGGATTCGATTAAAAGGGAGGCGTAACTCGCCTAACCTAGCACTCGATGATTTTCTAACCCCCCCTCCTCCTTCAGACTCGCCTTTATATATAGGTCGAGGCTTTAGGGTTTACAAGAGTCCCTTCCTCCTTACAAATCGTGACCACCGTAGTCTCTAAGTCGCCGTCCTTCAAAACCCAGAGACCTTCCATAAATCATAACCGTCCTGCGGCCTTCAACCGCCCAAGCTGAAGCCCAAGTAGCCCAAAGGATGAATCGCCTTACTAGTAACCCGACCCATCTTGGGCGGGTCACTTAATAAGCAATATCCCCAACATTAGGCCCCAAATTGACTTGAAGTTTCATGCCAATGCTTCCGCTTTAGTTGAAGGTGATTCACTCCTTCGTCTTTCTCCATACGTCAGAAATTGTAACTCGCCATCTGGCACCGAAAAAATCTTTGAGTCGCCAAACCATTTCCTGTTGGCATCTTCTTATCCCTCGATCTTCGAGAAAATTAACATAATCCCAACGGATCTTTAGTGCATCATTATCCCAAAATCTCCGGACGTCATCATGGCGAATCTTTTTATTCCCCAACGGTTCCCGCTCACGGCGCCTTGATTCCAGCGCCCGTCCTGATAAATAGACGGAAGGGACAGGGCTGACGCTGGCCAACTACCAGTCTCGTCAGCCCCCCCTCCATTATCGCCGCAAAAGACCTCATCGCTTCCCGAGGGCTCCGCCGCCGGTCGCAACTTCCGCCCCCGTTCGAGAAGTTTCAGCGCCGCCCGCAAGCCATTGTCGTCGTCAAGCTTCGCACCTCGGACGATCCGTCCGCCGCCATTGTCCATCGCATCATCACCGACCACCTCGTTGCTCGCCTCGAGCTCCGCCGCCGCCGAAGATCTCTTCGTTCATCGGGACCCCCGCGCTTCTCCAACGATCTCCGTCACCGCCGGTCTTCTTTGATCGAGAGCATCAGGTTAGGCCTTCGTTCACCTTCTTAGGAGTAGGTTTATTCCTTGCTTGTATTTCCGCCATTGCCGTAGCTTCGAAGCTTTTCGCTCACAGTTATTCATCTCCCTCGAATCGATTAGTCCGAGCACCGATAGGGTAGCTAGTGCCCTGAATAATTTTAATTATCTGCTGTACTCGCGAATTTTTGAACACAATGTCTTCTCCAAACGAGGGGTGTCACCTTATAATAAACTGTTCGTGCTCAGTTATATTCATAGGTTTTCACATCTGTTCGGCAGATCCATTCCTGATTTACTGTTTGCGAAAAAACTATTTGTAGCCTTCATCCCCCCTTAGTGCTTTGGAACGAATAGATTTTACCATCCACAGAAATATAGCCTTTGGGAATAACCCTACTTCCATAAGTCGCCATAGCAACCCAACCCGGCCTCTTGGTCTGGCGGGTTAACATGAACCGATTCCGATTCATATAGTAGATGTCCAAGACATGTAATATCATACATTTACCTACTTGTAGCATGGGTGCCGTCTTCAAGAGCGATTGGCTTCCTACCAAAGTTGATGACGCTGTCTTAGCTAATTACGTGAAAGCAGGCTGTTTGGATCCTCAAGATGTCATTGGATGGCGCGCCGGGTTGGGAGAAGATCTCCCTAACCCCAAAGAAGGGGAAATAGTAGTTTTCGTGGAACACTTGGAACGGGGTTTTAAGCCGCCCGGATCCAAATTTCTTAGGGACGCTTTGACCTTCATGAACGTCCGACTCCAGGATCTGGGACCCAATTCCATAAGCAACTTGAGCCAATTCCAAGTCCTTTGCGAAGCTTATCTGCGGATTGAGCCTTCCGTCCCTCTATTCTGGCATTTTTTTTCATCTGAATCGCCAGACGGAATTCCACAATGGCTCCAGTTTGGAACTCGGCGGCATCAACGTCCAGCGCCATAGGGATAGTCCGTTCCCTTCACTCATCATGCCTAGCCATCCCAAGGGCTGGGGCGAATCTTGGTTTTATTGTCAAGAAACGTCCCCTGCTGGTGAGAATAAGCTTCTGGGCTACAGGCCAACCCGCCTTCCGGTCAACTTCAAGCTCCCCGACAAGCTCACCGAGGAAGAAGAGTCGGAGTTCATCCCAATATTGTCTGAACTGAGATCCCTGACGAACAATGGTCTTACCGGGGTTGACCTGATCCGCTGCTGGGTCGAATGGCGGATTCTTCCTCTGAGCCGCCGAGATGGTCTGATGTGTGAATTTGACGACACTCTGGATCATCCCCAATGCTACTTTCACACAACATTAACAGAGAAAGACATTGTTGCCATCATCAAAAAGCTGACCGGCGAGCCCGCAGGAAAGTGCGGCCAAACCGGCCTTAAGCCCTTTTGCAAGATTAACCCGGCGCCCAAGGTAACCAAAGCTGACCCGCCCTTGGTTTTTATCCCTTATGTTTTATTGCCATCATGATTTCATAACATATACCTTTCCAGAAAGGCGATAAGTTCTGGTCCAGGAGACCTAAAAAGCAAGCCATGAAAACTGCTAAGCCGCCCTCTAAGAAAACCAAGGGCAAAGGTAAATCTGCTGCGGCTGAGCCATCTGAAGTCGACGAATCTCAAGTCGGCGATGCACTTTCAGAGGTACCAATCCGTCCTCTTTTCACTCGCCACCTATTACTTTTGACCTTTTATTTATATCTCTCACTCTTCTTGTAATAGAATGAGGATAACGAAAGCCAAGAAGACTCTGTTGAGGTAATTTCTGTTTCCTCCGATTCATCTCCTTCTCCACCTAAGCCAGCCCGGCGAATATGTGGGAAAGTCCCCTTCTCACATCCAAATGCCCATTTGGACCCAAATTTCTTACTGAAGAAAACACAGCACGCCTCAAACCGGAAGACACGAAGTCACTCTCGCGATCTGATGTCTGGCTTACCAGCAACAAACAAAAGAAAGCCAAGCGAGGTACCTTTTTTATGAGTAACCATTATTCGTGCTTCTTTGGATCACATTTGTAACCCGCCTTTATTATTGATATATAATTCTTGCAGAATTCTCCTCCCACTTCCGGCGACTCAGTGATGTCAACACTTCCACCGATGATTCGAGTTCCGGGGTAAGTCTCTTGCCTTGACTTTTGAGAATAACGATCTTTTCAATTCCTTAACATGCTTATTCCCTTTTGTTAGGGCACAAGCCAAGAAAAGGAAAACCAGTGGAACAATTCCTGATACAACTTCCGAACCTCCAAAGAAATCAACTCCGACTCAAGACGATCCGGGTCATGCTGAGCCGGCAATTCAAGTGGATCTTCCTGAGTCGCCGAAAGAAACAACGGATGCCTCTAAATCGCCGAACCCATTGATGACAACAGAAGACCCAGATGCTGTAGTCATTACTGGTTCTGGCTTTTCCAAGCCGGCAGCGACAGTTCTGTCCAAACACGTAGCATCCTCCTCTCAGGCCATTCCCGAGTCTGGGCTCTCCAAGGCGAAGCTTTCCGACTATGCAAATCTAGAGTTTAAGGAACTCTGTTCTGGCTTTGCAAGTCGCCTGGAGGCGAGCTATGAGATGGAGAGAAATCTGCTAAAGATGTTAAACAACAAACATGAGGTAAACTTTGTTATACTTTATACTATTCCCAGTAGCCCCCAAGGGCCGGGTCATCAGTAAAAAGATGAGCCGGGTCTTGAAAATTTAGAAAAAGCTTCGCGACTAGTAACCCCCAAGGGCCGGGTCATCAATAAAAAAGATGAGCCGGGTCTTGATTTCTGTATAATTTCTCCTGAAAATTTTTACATTAGCCCCCAAGTGTGAGGGATATTGCTTTGCAATAATTCTGAGACTTGTCTTTATTTTAAACTTTCTATAGGAAAACCTTGCTCAGACCGAACTGGCGCTGGGCCATTTAAGGAAAAACTTAGCTGAACAACAAGACGCCCGAACTCAATCGGAAGATAAGTATAAATTGGCTCTGGTCGAACTGGAAAAACTCAAAGCCGAGTTAGAAAAACTCAAGCTGACCAAAACGCCGCTTTGAAGAGAGCAGAGAAAGCTGAAGCGAAGCTGGCGACTGTTCAACAGGAGTTATCCGGCTTAAAACATCATATCTCTAACATGACGCAAGCCATCTTTGGTAAGTCTTACCTAAATCTCCAACCTTATCCCCTCCCTTTGGCCAAATTTCTGATGTTAAGTCACTAATTATCAAATTCCAGGTCCAAGAGTCGCCAACCTGCAAGAAGACTGTGTGTTGATGCTGAAGGCGATTTATACGCTGACAGAGCAACTGTACACAGGCAGTGTGTTGACCGTCAAAGCTATAATGGGTGCCAAAGAGCCTATTACTTCCATCAAGAAGGTACTTGGATGTCTGTCCACGCTTCCTCCCCAGATTGGCGAGTTAACTCGGTCAGCCGCCTGGAAAGGTGTCCTCACTGCCCTGAGTCGCTGCTTAGCGTATGCCCCGGAGATCAATTTGGAAGAAGTAGCCGCTGACTTCCGTCAGCTTAAAGATGATGGATCGAAGTTCGTTGAAGAGGATTACCAGAAAGTTGTCAAGGATTCTTGGTTGGCTGCAACTCGACTCGCCGCAAGTCTTGATTTAACGAAGTATCAGGCGGTTTATGACAGTAAGAATAAGAAAGTCAGCCCGCCAATCTTTGTGGTGACCAACCTAATTCCTCGGCGACCCAAGAATCCTTTTGACTGGGAAGCAGACTTGGCATCAATTTTGACCGACGAAGACGACTTTGCTGCTCTGGCCAGGTGCAATTGGGTCTTGGGCGATTTACAAATCGAAGTTGGTCAGAGCTCACGCCAGGATTTAGCGAAGTAGACTTTCCTGAATTTGGCCCGCGAGCCATGTAATAGTCAGTACTATTTTTTGATGATATCTTCTCCAAGAAAAACCCTAATATCGCTTTTTGAGGCGATTTGAAATATTTGGTCCGCCTTTATAAGAATCTTCTATAATGCTTAATCCGCCAAGGATGAAACAAATCTTAGCACCCTGCTGTCTTAAACTTTGAACACATCATCTGTGAAAAACAAATGAACTACGAATAGTTTCAACAAAAATGCAGAAAGGGTAAAAACCTTCAAGATTAAATCATAATAAGAGTAATTTCGTCGGCTCATACGGTCGCGACAGGGGGAGGCGAGTCAGAAAGCTCGTGCACCCACCCTAAATGCAGGTTTCGTTGGCTCATACGGTCGCGACAAGGGGAGGCGAGTCAGAAAGCTCATGCACCCACCCTAAATGCAGGTTTCGTCGGCTCATACGGTCGCGACAGGGGAAGGCGAGTCAGAAAGCTCGTGCACCCACCCTAAATGCAGGTTTCGTCGGCTCATAAGGTCGCGACAGGGGGAGGCGAGTCAGAAAGCTCGTGCACCCATCCTAAATGCAGGTTTCGTCGGCTCATAAGGTCGCGACAGGGGGAGGCGAGTCAGAAAGCTCGTGCACCCACCCTAAATGCAGGTTTCGTCGGCTCATAAGGTCACGACAGGGGGAGGCGAGTCAGAAAGCTCGTGCACCCACCCTAAATGCAGGTTTCGTCGGCTCATAAGGTCGCGACAGGGGGAGGCGAGTCAGAAAGCTCGTGCACCCACCCTAAATGCAGGTTTCGTCGGCTCATACGGTCGCGACAGGGGGAGGCGAGTCAGAAAGCTCGTGCACCCACCCTAAATGCAGGTTTCGTCGGCTCATACGGTCGCGACAGGGGGAGGCGAGTCAGAAAGCTCGTGCACCCACCCTAAATGCAGGTTTCGTCGGCTCATAAGGTCGCGACAGGGGGAGGCGAGTCAGAAAGCTCGTACACCCACCCTAAATGCATGTTCTGTGGGCTCATAAGGTCGCCACAGGATGACACAAATTGCATTTTTTAATGAAGAAGACCCCAAGTTGGAGAGTATTTTATTACTTCACAATGGAACTGAAAAACTTACAAAGCGTGGAGCTTTAAGAGCTCAAGTGTAGTAAGGCCGCAAATGAGCAATATTCCAGGGGCGAGTTGACTCAGCCTCTGTAGTCGGTCGGTTAGGCCGAAGATCCGTCAAATAGTAAGAGCCATTGCGGAGGTTCTTGCTGACAACGAACGGCCCTTCCCAAGGGGGTGATAGCTTGTGCATGCCTGCCCGATCTTGTATCAGACGAAGTACCAAATCGCCCTCCTGAAAAGTCCGACTCTTAACCCAGCGACTATGATAACGCCGCAGATCTTGCTGATAGATAGCCGAACGAGCCACAGCGAGGTCACGCGCCTCTTCCAAGGCATCCAAGGAATCCTGACGCGCCAACTCATTATCTTGCTCCACATATGCGGCGACTCTAAGAGAATCATGTCTTATGTCAGTAGGAAGGACAGCTTCTGCTCCATAGACAAAAAAGGAAGGAGTGAACCCCGTGGATCGATTCGGGGTGGTCCGGATGCTCCACAATACCAAAGGTAATTCTTCAACCCAACACCCTGGAGTCCTTTCCAGGGGAACCATGAGCCGAGGTTTAATCCCTCGCAAGACTCCTTGATTCGCCCGCTCTGCTTGCCCATTGGACTGTGGGTGAGCAACTGCAGAAACATCAAGCCGGATATGTTCTCGACGACAAAAATCCAGCATCGCTCCGTGGGACAAGTTAGTACCATTGTCCTTGATAATACTGTGCGGATATCCAAAACGGAAAATCAGCTTTTTCAGAAATTTGACCACGGTCTCCGCATCACAAGCTCCAACAGGTTCCGCCTCAACCTATTTAGTGAACTTATCAACTGCCACCAATAAGTGAGTTTTCTTGTTAGAGGACATTTTAAAGGGACCGACCATGTCCAGCCCCCAGACCGCGAAAGGCCAAGTAATGGGAATCATCCTCAATTCTTGAGCCGGCACATGAGCCTGTCTCCCATATCGTTGGCACCCCTCGCACCGCCGTACTATGTCTTCTGCATCTGCATGAGCCGTCAACCAAAAGAAACCATGTCGAAAAGCCTTTGATACCAAAGAACGTGACCCGGCGTGATGCCCGCAGTCTCCAGAATGAATGTCATTTAGGATTACGCATCCTTCCTCGGAGGAAACACACCGCTGAAAGACCCCAGAAGCACTTCGTTTATATAAGTCGCCATTAATGATGACCATGGATTTGCTACGTCGAACGATCTGGCGAGCCAAAACTTCGTCGGTGGGTAACTCGCCGCGAGTGAGATAAGCCAGATAAGGAAGAGCCCAATCCGGAGTGACATGGAGAGCCGCCACAAGCTGAGACTCGGGATCCGGTATCGCCAATTCCTCCTCCGTGGGTATAGTCACAGCCGGTTTATGCAAGATATCCAAAAAAAATTAGGGGGGACCGGTTTTCTCTGTGAGCCGAGTCGCGAGAGGGCATCAGCTGCTTCGTTGAGTCGCCGATCAACATGATCCACCTGGTACCCATGAAAATAGCCCGCCACATCAGATACAACTCGCGTGTAAGCCGCCATCATAGGATCCCGAGAGTCCCAGGTACCCGAAACCTGTTGCGCCACCAAATCTGAATCCCCAAAGCATCTGACTCGGGTTAGGTTCATCGCTTCTGCCAGTCGCAAACCGTGAAGCAGAGCTTCATATTCCGCCGCATTATTTGTGCAGGGAAACATGAGCCGGAGAACATAGCAGAACTTATCTCCTTGAGGGGATATCAACACCACACCAGCCCCCGAGCCCTCCAACTGCCTGGATCCATCAAAGTAAATAGTCCAATAGGTAAGGTCAGGCCGATCTTCCGGAGCCTGAAGTTCCGTCCAATCGTTAACGAAATCAACTAGTGCCTAGGACTTGATGGCTGTGCGGGGGGTATATTGTATGTGATGAGACCCAAGGTCTATTGCCCATTTGGCTATTCGCCCTGTTGCCTCCCGATTTTGGATGATGTCACCGAGGGGGGGCGGAACTGACCACAGTGATCGGGTGCTCCTGGAAATAATGTTTAAGCTTTTGACTCGCCATGAACACCCCATAGACAAGTTTCTGCCAATGCGGGTATCGCTGTTTGGAAAGAGTTAACACCTCAGTGATAAAGTATACCGGACGTAGCACCGGGTATTCGTTTCCTTCCTCCTTTCTTTCGACGACCACAGCCACGCTGACCGCCTTGGAATTTGCCGCGATATACAGGAGCATAGGCTCCTTTTCGGCTGGGGCTGCCAGGACCGGCGGGTTAACCAATTGATGCTTCAAGGCCTGAAGCGCCTCGTCTACCTCCTCTGTCCATACGAATCGGTCGGATTTTCTCAATAATTGATAAAGAGGAATCGCATTTTCCCTAAGGCGGCTCACGAAACGACTTAGAGCCGCAATGCGGCCCGCCTGTCGCTGAACTTGATTAACATTCGTCGGCTTCCCGAGAGAGGTAACCGCTTCAATTTTGTCCGGGTTAGCCTCGATGCCGCGCTCTGATACCAAGAAACCCAGTAGTTTTCCTGCAGGTACACCAAAAACGCACTTGGTAGGATTTAGCTTCATCTGATATACCCGTAAATTATCAAAGGTTTCCTTAAGGTCTTCCAAAAGTGTCTCCCCCCGGCGGGTCTTGATCACAATGTCGTCAACATAAGCATGGACGTTGCGGCCAATTTGGTTATGAAGACAATTCTGGATGCAGCGTTGATAAGTCGCCCCTGCGCTCTTGAGTCCGAACGGCATGGACACATAGCAAAAGGCCCCGAAGGGGGTTATGAAGGCCGTCTTCTCCTGATCTTCCACGGCCATTTTGATCTGGTGATAACCTGAATAGGCGTCCAAAAAGCACAATCATTCGCATCCCGCCACCGAGTCAATGATTTGGTCGATGCGGGGAAGAGCGCAAGGATCTTTGGGACAAGCTCTGTTGAGGTCCGTATAGTCAATACACATACGGAAAGTGCCATTCTTCTTGAGTACTAACACCGGGTTAGCCAGCCATTTGGGGTGAAAGACTTCCACGATGAACCCGGCGGCTAAAAGACGGGCGACTTCTTCTCCAATCGCCTTCCATCGCTCCTCGTTAAATCTGCGAAGGTACTGTTGGACCGGTTTGCATTTTGGGTCAATATTAAGATGGTGCTCAGCGAATTCTCTCAGTACACCCGGCATGTCAGGGGGCTTCCATGCGAAGATGTCCCGATTCTCACAGATGAATTCGATGAGCGTGCTTTCCTATTTGGGGTTCAGACCCGTCCCAATGGTGAACTGCTTGGATGAATCGCCTGGAACGAAATCGATTGTCTTAGTATCATCCGTGGGTTTGAATTTTAGGGGCGACTCAGAATCTGTAGTCGGCTTCTTGAGTGGTGACATGTCTGCCGGGTCAACATTGGCCCGATGATGTTTGAGCTCTTCCGCCGCACAGGCGACCTCCGCATAAGCCGCGTCCCCTTCCTCGCACTCCTTTGCGATTCTTCTATCTCCATCAATCGTGATGGGTCCTTTAGGACCAGACATTTTTAGTTTGAGGTAGACGTAGCACGGGCGGGCCATGAAGCGGGCGTAAGCCGGTCGCCCGAACAGCGCGTGGTACGGGCTTTTTAGTTTGACCACCTCGAAGATTAGGGACTCCGACCTGTAATTCTGCGCAGTTCCAAACGCTACTGAGAGTCTGACCCGGCCTATGGGATAAGCCGTCTTGCCCGGGACAATGCCGTGGAAAACCATGGTTGAAGGCATCAAGTCTTTCTCCAATAGATTCATCCTCCGGAAGGTGTCGAAGTATAGGATATTAATGCTGCTGCCACCATCCATTAATACCTTTGACAAGGTGTAACCCCCCACTTGGGGAGCCACGACTAATGCCAGGTCGCCCGGGTTATCTATTCTTGGCGGGTGATCCTCTCTACTCCATGTTATGGTCTGCTCGGACCAGTGGAGATATCTGAGAATCGCCGGCTCAGTTACGTTGTACGCCTGGTGATTTACCTTTTTATCACGCCTGCAAGCATTAGTGGTGAAAACGTTGTACTGCCCATTGCTTAGCTGTTTGGGATTGTTGCGGAAGCTCCCGTTGTCATCCTGGTCCTGTGGAGCCCCCTGTGGGGGTGGCTGCTGGAAGACTCCCGGCGGGTTGTACCGCCGCTGGTGGTGCACCGGGTACTGGCCGCCGCCTGGTTGCGGGCCTCCCTGAGCCCCCTGTTCGGGAAAACCGCCGAAGGGGTTCTTCCTTTGGTTGGGCGCGGCGAGTTGGTCCTGGCGACGGTTCGGATCTTCGTTTTGGCTCTTCTTGATTGCCTCAGCCCAAAATTCTCGCATCACGAAACAGTTCTCCCAAGAGTGGCCCGCCGGGCCGTCGGCCGTGGCGTGGTGCGGGCAAGGGCCTTTGAGTAGCTCTTCATAATTACGCAGCCTTTTCCCACTGAAACCTCGATTCTTCTTTTTGCCGTCATTGGCATTGGTGTTGGCAACCAAATCCGAGGGCTCCTCCTGTGGCCTACGCTTGCCGATGGTCCCCTGATTGTGACGGTTGCGGCCTTGGAAATGGGTGTGATTTTTGGTCGAATCGCCCTTTTTGGGCGAGTTACCCTTACCATCCTCGCCGGGATCCTTGGTATCATCGGCCTCGGCATACCTAGTGAGGGTGTCCATCGGTTCGCCCATGTCCTGAACTTTCCGTTTGAGTCGCCCCAATTTCTGGACCAACGGTTCATAGTGGCAGCTGTGCTCGAGGATAAGCACAACTTGTGCTGCCGTGATACCATCTGATGAATGGATAATTTCTGCGACCCGCCGTGACCAATGGTGCGCCGACTCATCCGGGCGTTGTACGCAGTGTTGTAAGTCGACGGTCGTCATCGGTCGTTTACAGGTTCCCCGGAAGTTTTTGATGAAACGCTCTTTCAGCTCGACCCAGGACTGGATAGAATTGGGAGGTAAGTTTTTCAGCCAAGTGCGTGCCGATCCCTCGAGCATCATGGTGAAATATCTGGCGCAAACTGCCTCATTTACGTCGAGCATGTCCATGGCAATCTCATAGCCCTCGATCCATGATGTTGGTTCGAGATCTGGTGTGTAATTAGGCACCTTTCTTGGTCCTTTGAAATCCTTGGGCATTCTTTCGTCCGAAGGGCTAGGGACAAGCACGGTACCCCAAGTCGCCCTCCGGTCCCTGCGAGGGGGGCCTGGGCATCTTGAATGTTGGGGAGATCTCTGCCCGGCGGGTTCCGTTCGGGTGGGTTGTCCTGCGGGAAGTGTCGCGGGCCACTGTTTACGGCTGGCTGATCCTCCGGCCTACTCCTGGTGTAGCTCGCCTGAGGGGTGGAGTGCAATCTCTCAAGGCTGTGTGAGAACTGTGCCTTTTGAACCATCGCTGTCTTCAACATCTCGATGGCGTTCCTTGCTTCAATCTCAGCTGGGGTGTTGCCGTGAATCGGAAGAGACTCCAAATGGCGAGTTGCGGCAAGCACGTTATCCACCGGGTTGGAGAAGTGGCCTTGAGGGGTCCGGAAACGAGGAATTTGACCCTCAGTCGGCTGAACCGGCGGGTTAGGCGGGCGGCCCGGCCCTCCTGCTGGGGCGGCTCCCATCCCGGGGGTTCGAGGAGTGTCGAACAGGCGGGTCGGGTTGAGGTCATGGGGTAGGCGACCCTGGTGTCTCCGCTGATGGACGGCGTCGGACGCGCGCTGCTGTCTTTCGAGCCGCCAGTTGTCGGTGTTCAATCGCATCCTTTCGGCCGTGATTTGGGCTTGTCGAGTCTCAATCCTGGCGGACTCCATCTCAGCATTCTGATGGGCCTTTGCCACTGCCTCTCTCAGCTTTGCTAACTCTGCGTTTATCTCCTCTTGGTTCTCTGGCGTGAGGGGAGTTGACATTAGCCTCGTGATTTCCGCCGCTAAATCCACCAGGACTGCGGACGCACTTCTGGATGTCCCGCCGGTCCCATCGCCTCCGGTGGGGTTCTGTGCGGGTTGAGTTGCCCCGGCCATGTAGATGGCGATCTGGCGGCGGGTTCGATCAAGGATTTCCGGATCCATGGCCAGTGACAAGCCTCCGAGACCGTCTCCGTGGAGGGACCGGATGGAATCTGAATCGCCAATGGATGACTCATCGTCAGAGTTGACCGGGGTAATCTCCTGAGCCGCCACGTGTTCTGGCTCCTCCGACCCCTGCGTGAACCCCACAAAGACCGGGCGAGTCAGATTCTGTGTTATGACTGGGCGGACGTACCTGGCCGGCTCGACGATGTTGGTGGAGATGTCCGGCTCAGGAACGGATGATCCGATCATGCCGATGAAGACGTTGATCTTGCCGAAGGGGACCCTGTAGCCTGATTCGAGAGAATTCGCTTCAGGACCCCATCGTTGGTTGTCGATGTAGGTTATCCCGCGGCGGCTCCGAGTCAAGAGCGCCGTCGCATAGCTCCCAAACCTTGGTAGGGCTCCCTTTGAGAACTCAACTCCACCGTGCGCAGGCCCCACGGTGGGCGCCAACTGTCGTGGTTTTGTCATGGCAGATGTTCTCATGAAAGGACTTAGTACGGGAGCCATCGCACCTTGGTGGCGACTCAAAGGGGTTAAACGGGAGGAACACGGCGGTTTACCCAGGTTCGGCCCCTCAAGAGGAGGTAATAGCTTACGTCCTGCTTTGTGTGTATTGATGTGGATTCGATTACAAGGGAGGCGTAACTCGCCTAACCTAGCACTCGATGATTTTCTAACCCCCCTTCCTCCTTCAGACTCGCCTTTATATATAGGTCGAGGCTTTAGGGTTTACAAGAGTCCCTTCCTCCTTACAAATCGTGACCATCGTAGTCTCTAAGTCGCCGTCCTTCAAAACCCAGAGACCTTCCATAAATTATAACCGTCCCGCGGCCTTGAACCGCCCAGGCTGAAGCCCAAGTAGCCCAAAGGATGAATCGCCTTACTAGTAACCCGGCCCATCTTGGGCGGGTCACTTAATAAGCAATATCCCCAACATCCTCCGTATCCGAAGACCCTCTCCGGCAGGGCACGAGAACATGCCCAGATGGGATCTTGCGGAGACAAAAGCTTGCGGCGGCGGAAAAGTACTTTCGATGATCTCCTGATTTTTTTTCTGGAATTTTAGGGAATATATATGCGAAAGACCTAGGGCAGAGGTCCCCAGGGAGCCCACAAGCCTGGGAGGCGCCCCCCCCGGCCGTGGCTAGGGGGCTTGTGGGGTCCCTGGTGGCCCCCTGCCCTGGTTCTGAGACTCCCCGATCTTCTTTTGTTTCAGAAAAAATCTTTTTGGAAGTTTCATTCCGTTTGGACTCCGTTTAAAATACTCATCTGAAAAGGGTCAAAAACACGGAAAAAACAGGAACTGGCACTTGGCACTGAGTTAATAAGTTAGTCCCAAAAAATATATAAAAGGCATACAAAACATCCAAAGTTTGACAAGATAATAGCAAGAAACCATAAAAAATTATAGATACGTTGGAGACGTATCAATAATCACCAGTTGTAGAAGCCCTGAAGTTCGATGTTGAAGTGCTGGGGAGTAGGCACCATAGGGTCCCATTGCTGAGGCTCCTCCTGTGCCGCAGCCAGGTTGTTCCTGTAAGCGACAATGTCCTCACGTATAATCTATTCGCATTCAGCTACAATGAAGTCGGTGAGGCCGGCATTAGCAGCATATTGTATGAACTCATGAAGGATTCTAGCCCCTTCCATGAACGCATTATGCGGCCACTCACACGGCCGTAGTTCCGCCAACCTTCGGGTATGGAGATCATTGTCACATGACTCTCCAATAGCCCCCTCGGAGTTCTTACTCGAAGTAAACTTCCTAAAGAAACTCATCTTTTTCCTATGAACAAAATTCTGAATTTTTAGTCCACAAAATTTTTCTCAACAAAACTTCACAAAAATGATAGAAACTACTCATAGGGATGTATAGAGACCATAGCAAGCATTCAAACTACTTAGAACTAAGACAAAAATTGATTTGACACATAGAGGAGTCACATACCAAGCAACAAATCCATGAAACAGTTTCAGAAACGGAGCTTCGAGCAAAGAGATCGAAATCCGCGGTTTCTGGAGCAAGAACACGAGAGAGAGAGAGACAGAGTGATAGTGATTTTTTGTGGGTGAATGGAGTGATGTGGGAAGAAGAAGTAAGTGAGGGGCCCACGTGAGGACTACAACCCACCAGGGCGTGCATGGGGGTCCTAGCACTCCCAGGTGGGTTGTGCCCACCTGGTGCACCTCCCTGTGATATTATTTGCACTAGAAATTAAGAAATATTCAGAAAACAATTGTGTTAAATTTTCAGGGAATTTTGAGGAATTTTATTTTTGGTTCATTTTTTATTGCACGGAAAACTCAGAAAATAGGCAAAGCATGGCTTTTTATTTTATTTAACTCAGAAAAACAAAAAAACAAAAGGTAGGGACAAAAGGTAGTGCTCACTAAATTCACCAACTTCATACCTCTCAAAATGATCCATTAATAAGGTTGATCAAGTCTTATTAACAACCACTTTCGATTAGTATGGAACTGAAGAACTTTCGTAAATCACTAAGGTACCTCAATGGGAATATGAATGTCCCCCACAATAAGCATTTCATATTTCTTTTTATCAGCAGGTAAAGGTAGTTGAAAACTTCCAATATTGATTGTCACAGATTTTTCAATTACATTAATACCATTCACTTGGAATTGTTTCTTTGGAAAGTACACCGTATGCTCATTACCATTGATATGCAAAGTGACCTTGCTTTTATTGCAATCAATAACAGCCCCTACAGTATTCAAGAAGGGTCTACCAAGGATAATCGACATGTAGTCATCTTCGGGCATGTCAAGTATAACAAAGTTAGTCAACATAGTAACATTAGCAACAACAACGGGCACATCCTCACAAATACCTATAGGTATGGCAGTTGTTTTGTCAGCTATTTGCAAAGATATTTCAATAGGTGTGAGTTTATTCAAATCAAGTCTTTTATATAAAGAGAAAGGCATAACACTAACACCAGCTCCCAAACCACGTAAAGCAGTTTTCACATAATTTCTTTTAATGGAGCAAGGTATAGTTGGTGTTCCCGGATCTCCAAGTTATTCACGTACTCCATCTTTAAAAGTATAATTAGCAAGCATAGTGGAGATTTTTGCTTCTGGTATTTTTCTCTTATTGGTGATGATGTCTTTCATATACTTTGCATAAGGAGGCATTTTTAAGATAACAGTCAAGCGAGTTCGGAAAAAGACTGGCCTCAGCATTTCTGCAAAGCGTTCAAAGTCTTCATCATCTTTCTTTTTAGTTGACTTAGGTGGAAAGGGCATAGGCTTTTGAACCCATGGTTCTCTTTCCTTTCCATATTTTCTAGCCACAAAGTCTCTTTTATCATATCTTTTATTCTTGGGTTGTGGGTTATTAAGATCAACATCTGGTTCGATCTCAACATATTTATTTAGTTCTTTATCATTTGTTTGAGTGTGTTCATGAACCTTATCATTATATTTTTCATTATCAAAAGGTGAGTGTTCATTACCAGATTGAGTTTCACCATCAGAGATAGAAACTTCATTATCATTATCAGGAGGTTTTTCCATTTCACGGTCACTAGAGGCAGGCAAAGTTCTATTATTTTTCTTCTTCTTTTTCTTTTCAGAAGTACTAGGTGCATCAGTGTTAACTCTTTGAGAGTCTCGTTCAATTTTCTTTGGGTGTCCCTCGGGATAGAGTGGTTTCTGAGTCATTTTACCTCCTCTAGTAGATACTCTAACACCAAAGTCACTTATATTATTGTTCATTTCATCAAGTAACTTCCTTTGAGATTTAGCAACTTGTTCTAATTGAGTTCGAACCATAGAGGCATGCTTTCCTACACCTCTAACATCATTTGAGATTCTAAATAACAAGTCACTTAAGCGAGCAATCATATCAGAGTTGTATTTCAATTGTTTCATAACATTTGCATTGAAGCGATCTTCCTTCCTAATGTAATTATCAAACTCATAAAGGCATTGAATAGGATGTTTATTAAGAGAATCATCACTATCATTGAATTTCATTAAAGAATTTACCTCTACCACCTTTGGCGGTGCTGGTGCTTCAAGCCCATGTATTTCTTCGATAGGTGGTAAATTTTAACATCCTCCCCTTTAATACCTTTTTTCCTTCATAGATTTCTTCGCCTCTTGCATATCTTCAGAACTGAGATATAAGATACCTCTCTTCTTCGGAATGGGTTTAATAGGTGTTTCAGGAGGAGTCCAATCATCATAATTTTTCAATATGTTATTCAATAACTCTTCAGCTTGCCCAATAGTTCATTCCCTGAAAACACAACCAGCACAACTATCTAGGAAATCCCTAGAAGCATCGGTTAGTCCATTATAGAAGATATCAAGTATTTCATTTTTCTTAAGAGGATGATCAGATAAAGCATTAAGCAATTGGAGAAGCCTCCCCCAAGCTTGTGGGAGACTCTCTTCTTCAATTTGCACAAAGTTAAATATTTCCTGTAAGGCAACTTGTTTTTAATGAGCAGTGAAATATTTTTCAGAGAAGTAATAAATCATATCCTGGGGATTACGCACACAACCAGGAGTAAGAGTAGTGTGCCAAGCTTTAGTATCACCCTTTAAGGAGAACGGAAATAACTTGAGAATATAGTAATAGCGAATCTTCTCATCATGAGCAAAAAGGGTGGCTATATCATTCAACTTAGTAAGATGTACCATAACAGTTTCAATTTCATAACCATGGAAAGGATCAAATTCAACCAAAGTGATTAACTCTGGGTCGACACAGAATTCATAATCCTTATCATCAATAAAGATAGGTGAAGTAGCAAACTCAGGATCACATTTTATTTTAGCATACAAAGATTTTTCCTTATACTTGCATAATAATTTCTCTAGATCATATCTATCCTTACAAGCAAGAATATATCTAGTTGCCTCCTCACTCATAGTATAACCTTACGGTACCTTTGGCAATTTATATCCAGGAGGACTAGTTCTAGTAGGTGTTTCAAGATGCTCAGTTTCAAGTTCATCATCAGATTCAACAATATCATGTTGTCTTACTCTAGCAATTTGTTCATCAAGAAATTAACCTAGTGGCACATCATCATTAAGCAAGGTACTAGCATCATCATGAGTAGTATTCTTAGCAGAAGTAGAATCATCAATAACTTGTGACATATCAGAATTAATAGCATGTTGTGGTGTTGCAAGTTTACTTATAACAGAAGGTGAATCTAAAGCGGAGCTGGATGGCAGTTCCTTATCTCCCCTCGTCTTAGAGGGGAAAATCTTAGTCTTAGCATCCTTCATATTATTCATAGTGATAATATGATAATAATCCCAAGTGACTCAACAAATATTGCTATGCTCCCTGGCAACGGCGCCAGAAAAAGGTCTTGATAACCCACAAGTATAGGTTATCGCAACAGTTTTCGAGGGTAGAGTATTCAACCCAAATTTATAGATTTTACACAAGGGGAGACAAAGAATATCTGAAGGTATTAGCAGCTGACTTGTCAATTCAACCACACCTGAAGATTAATTATCTACAACAGAGTGATTAGTAGCACAGTAATATGATAGTTTTGATGATAGTAGCAGCATCAATAATAACGGTAACAGTGATAGAAGTGATTTTGTAGCAGTAACGATAGCAGTAGCAATAGTAGTAACTTAGCAAGAACAATATAAGGTAAATTCATAGGCATTGGATCGGTGACTCGTTGGATGATATTCATGATGAGACAGTTATAACCTTGGGCGATATGACACTAGCTCTAGTTCATAAATATAATGTAGGCATGTATTTCGTAAATAGTCATACGTGCTTATGGAAAGAACTTGCATGACATCCTTTGTCCTACCCGCCCGTGGAAGCGGGGTCCTATTGGAAACTAAGGGATATTAAGGCCTCCCTTTAATAGAGAACCGGAACAAAGCATTAACACAAGGTGAATACATGAGCTCCTCAAACTACGGTCATCACCCGGAGTGGTCCCGACTATTGTCACTCCGGGGTTGCTGGATCATAACACGTAGTAGGTGACTACAACTTGCAAGATCGGATCTAGAACATGGATATAGTGGTGATAACATAAATGGTTCAGATGTGAAATCATGGCACCCGGGCCCAAAGTGACAAGCATTAAGCATGGCAAAGCCATAGCAACATCAATCTCAGAACATAGTGGATACTAGGGATTGGGCCCTAACAAAACTAACTCAATTACATGATGAATCCCATCCAACTCCTCACCGAACAACGAGCCTAAGAAGGAATTACTCACTCCTGGTGGGGAGCATCATGGGATTGGCGATGGAGATGTGTTGGTGATGATGAAGATCGAAGACCCCCCTCTCCGGAGCCCCAAATGGACTCTAGATCTAGCTTCCTGATGAAGAACAGGAGACGGCAGCGGCTCCGTCTCGTGAAACGTGATAATTCTTTCTCCCCCATTTTTTCTAGAATAATGTGATTTTATAGCGTCGGTTTCAGGGTCATAGGGGACACCAGGTGGGGACAACCCACCGGGGCGCGCTTGGGGGGAGGGGGGGCAGGCGCGCCCTGGTGGGTTGTGCCCACCTAGGTTCCCCCCTCAGGTGGCTCTTGCCTCCGGAAAATCTCTTTATTGATATAAAAAATCCTCACAAAGTTTTTTCCATTTTGAGAACTTTTATTTCTGCACAAAAACAACACCATGGTAGTTCTGCTGAAAACAACGTCAGTCCGGGGTTAGTTTCATTCAAATCATGCAAATTAGAGTCCAAAACAAGAGGAAAAGCGTTAGGAAAAGTAGATACGTTGGAGATGTATAATCATGTAGTCGATGTTCACATGACACAACTAAGAGAATCACAACATACATATCATCAAAATATCAAAGGAATACCAAATTCACATGATTACTTATGACAAGACTTCTCCCATGTCCTCAAGAAGAAAAGTAACTACTAACTCGTCATCATGACGCTCAAGATCAGAGGGGTATTGAATAACAAGGATCTGAACATTTAGTATCTCAAGAGGCAAATCAACTAGCATCAACTATGATAAATAATCAACACTACAAGCCAATCACACGTACCAATCTGAAGTTCTGACACAAAGATTGAATACAAGAGATGAAAAAGGGTTTGAGATGAGATTGTGTTGTCGATGGTGATGATGAAGATTGGTCCTCCCACGATGAGAGCGTTGTTGGTGATCACGAAGGCTTTGATTCCCCCCTCCCGGAAGGAAGTGTCCCCGACGGAATCTGCCCGCTGGAGAGCAAAAGTGCTCCTGCTCTATTTCCGTCTCATTGCGGTGGCGCCTCGTCCAGAAAGTCTCTCCATAAAAGTTTTAGGGTAAAATGACTTGTATACCAGAAGGAGGAGGCCAGCCGTGGGCCAGGGGCTCCACACAACATCAGGGTGCGCCCCAGGGGGCGTCGTGGTACTGTGTGGGCACGTGGCTTGCCTACTTGAATGGATCTTTGGCGCAGTATTTCTTAAATATCCCAAAATAATTCTCTATGAAATTTCAGCCCATTTGGAGATGTGCAGAATAGGTATCTCTGTTGTAGCTTTTTCAGGCCCTGAAATCCAGCTGCCGGAATTCTCCCTCCTTGTGTAAATCTTACATATTAAGAGAGAAAAGGCATTAGAAATACTCCATGAAGTGTTATATTGATCAAAAACTTTATAAATAGTAGTAACAAAACATGATGCAAAATGGACGTATCAACTCCCCCAAGCTTAGACCTCGCTTGTCTTCAAGTGAAAGCCGAAATCAAAAAATATGCCCACATGCTTAGAGAGAGAGGTGTCGATAAAAATAAAATACAAACATGGAAGCATCATGAAAAATAAAATAACAACAATAAATATCATCATAGACTTCTCACGAGGAAGTAGCAATTCACCACAATATTGAAGTATGAAGCATAAACTTTCTTGAAAATTAACAAACTATGTTCTCAATCAACAATGCAATTGCAATTCATTGTACGTTCGGGAAGGGTCACATGTAGGAGCCTTTTGGTAAGTCCACACACTCAACTATCATCTAGTCATTCATGATTGCTCACACTCACTCCATACATATGGAGCATCAAGTTTAAGCCGGACACAGAGGAAGATAGGAATCCCAACTTATTCACCTCTAGGGTGATGTGAACAATAATAACTCATGCTCACCCACATTCACCTGGATATATGTTCCGAGATCTTTCCCCACCACATGATGCTTGCCAAAGGATAAAATAAAAAGTAATAGAGGGAAAACTTTGACTCTTTGCATAAAATAAATGATAGGCCCTTCGTGGAGGGAAGCAAAGTTTATCATGCACTTTTAATTTTGGATGCACTAACTCTTAGTTCAAAGGAACATCACATGATATTGCCCCTTATGATAGAAACATTTATTATGTAGTCTGTCGCTTTTATTCTTTGCCATCACAAGTTCGTACCACACTTATTTATTACTTCATTGCATCGATGACAACTTACTTGAAAGTAGGGGTGGGCATAAAAACCGACCAACCGAATACCGGACCGACATCAAAACCGAATAAATTGAGTTTTCAGTTTTTATGCTATAATAGTTATATTCGGGTTTTATGTTTAATGACCGAATTAAAGTTAATCGGCTCGGTATTAAATTGATAACTGAAACAAAAAACCGAAGTGCATGTAGTTCCTGATTTCCTGTACGGGGCTTCCTCCCTACGTTATACGCTCCGGTGCTAGCGCTAAACGCTGGCCGCCGCGTGAGCGCTTCCAGGCTACAAGCACACATCATACCGAGGCCCATGCATGATCTTGTTGGAAATATACCCTAGAGGAAATGATAAAATAGTTATTATTATATTTCCTGTTTAAATATAATCGTTTGTTATCCATGTTATAATTGTATTGAATGAAAACATAGATACATATGTGGATACATAGACAAAACAATGTCCCTAGTAAGCCTCTAGTTGGCTAGCCAGTTGATCAAGGATAGTCAAGGTTTTCGGACTATGTGCAAGTGTTGTAGCTTGATAACTGGATCACATCATTAGGAGAATCATGTGATGGACTAGACCCAAACTATGAACGTAGCATATTGATCGTGTCGTTTTATTCCTATTGTTTTCTGCGTGTGAAGTATTTATTGTATGACCAAGAGATCATATAACTCACTAGCACCGGAGGAATACCTTGTGTGCATCAAACGTCACAACGTAACTGTGTGACTATAAAGGTGTTCTACAGGTACCACCGAAGGTGTCCGTTGCGTTAGTATGGATCAAGACTGGGATTTGTCACTCCGTGTGATGGAGAGGTATCTCGGGGCCCACTCCGTAATACAACATCACACACAAGCCTTGCAAGCAATGTAACTAAGTGTAAGTCACGGGATCTTGTATTATGGAACGAGTAAAGAGACTTGCCGGTAACGAGATTGAAATAGGTATGCGGATACCGACGTTCGAATCTCAGGCAAGTAACATACCGAAGGACAAAGGGAATGACATACGGTATTATGTGAATCCTTGACACTAAGGTTCAACCGATAAGACCTTCGGAGAATATGTAGGATCCAATATGGGCATCCAGGTCCCGCTATTGGATATTGACTGAGGAGTGCCTTGGGACATGTCTACATAGTTCTCGAACCCGCAGGGTCTGCACACTTAAGGTTCGATGATGTTTTAGTATAGTTGATTTATATGTGTGGTTACCGAATGTTGTTCGGAGTCCGGATGAGATCACGGACGTCACGAGGGTTTCCCGAATGGTCCGGAAACGTAGATTGATATATAGGAGGGTTTCATTTGGTTACCGGAAAGTTTCTGGCTATTTTGATAATGTATCGGGAGTGACGAATGGGTTCCGGGAGTTCACTGGGAGGGGCCCACCCACCCGGGAGTGAGCCCAAGGCACTAGGGTGGCGCCACAAGTCCTTCGTGGGCTGGTGGAGTCAGCTCAAGGGGCCCATGGAGCCACATAAAGAAATACCAAAACAAAAGAAAAATAAAAAGGGAAAGAGGGAGGTGGGAAGGAAGAGGAGGACTCCTCCTTCCCAAACCGAATTGGAGGAGGAGTCCTCCTCCTCCCCTTGGCTGGCGCACCTTGAGGGCTTGTCCCTCAACGCTAGCCCTCCCCCTCGCTCCTATATATAGTGGTGTTTTTGGGCTAATTTGAGACAACTTTTGCCACGTGCAACTCAACCCTAGACCACATAGTTCTACCTCTAGATCTGATTTCTGCGGAGCTCGGGCGGAGCCCTGTAGGAGTAAATCATCACCACCACCGGAGCACCGTCACGCTGCCGGAGAACTCATCTACTTCTCCATCTTGCTTGCTAGATCAAGAAGATCGAGATCATCGTCGAGCTGTACGTGTGCTGAACGCGGAGGTGCCGTCCGTTCGGCCATAGATCGGAAGGGATCGTGTGATGGATCGCGGGACGATTCGAGGGACATGAAGACGTTCCACTACATCAACTGCATTTCTTAACACTTCCTGTTGTGCGATCTAGAAGGGTACGTAGATCCAAATCTCCTCTCATAGATGGACATCACCATGATAGATCTTCGTTTGCGTAGGAATTTTTTTGTTTCCCATGCAACGTTCCCCAACAGTGGCATGATGAGCTAGGTTCATGCGTAGATGTTATCTCGAGTAGAACACAAAAGGTTTTGTGGACGGTGATGTTCGATTTGCTTCCCTCCTTAGTATTTTCTTGATTCGGCAGTATTGTTGGATTGAAGCGGCCCGGACCGACATAACTCGTACGCTTACGAGAGACTGGTTTCATCGATTGACATGAAACCTCGTTGCATAAAGATGACTGGCGGGTGTCGGTTTATTCAACTTTAGTAGAATTGGTTTTGACCGAGGCGGTCCTTGGAGAGGTTAAATAGAAATTTGCACATCTCCGTTGTGGTTTTTACATAAGTAAGATGCGATCATACTAGATACCCATAGCAGCCACGCAAAACATGCAACAACTAATTAGAGGACGTCTAACTTGTTTTTGCAGGGTATGCTTGTGATATGATATGGCCAATGACGTGATGTGATATATTGAATGTATGAGATGATCATGTTGTAATAGTTAATATCGACTTGCACGTCGATGCTACGGCAACCGGCAGGAGCTACGGGGTTGTCTTTAAACTAATGTTTGTGTTTGTAGATGCGTTTATTATATTGCTAGGTCGTAGCTTTAGTAGTAATAGCATAGATAACACGACAATCTCGATGGTGACACGTTGATGGAGATCATGATGATGGAGATCATGGTGTGGCGCCGGTGACAAGAAGATCATGGCAGTGCTTTGGTGATGGAGATCAAGAAGCACAAGATGATGGCCATATCATGTCACTTATGAATTGCATGTGATGTTAATCCTTTTATGCGCCTTATTTTGCTTAGAAGGACGGCAGCATTATGAGGTGATCTCTCACTGAAATTTCAAAACGAAATTGTGTTCTCCTCGACTGTGCACCCTTTCTACAGTTCATCGTTACGAGACACCACATGATGATCGGGTGTGATAGACTCAACGTTCACATACAACGGGTGCAAAACAGTTGCATGCGCGAACACTCGGGTTAAGCTTGATGAGCCTAGCATGTGCAGACATGGCCTCGGAACACATGAGACTGAAAAGTCGAGCATGAATCGTATAGTTGATATGATTAGCATAGAGATGCTTACCACTGAAACTATTCTCAATTCACGTGATGATCGGACTTGAGTTAGTGAATTTGGATCATGTACCACTCAAATAACTAGAGAGATGTACTTTTTGAGTGGGAGTTTAGCAAGTAGTTTGATTAGTTAAACTCTAAATTATCTTGAACATAGTCTAAGTCCACTTTGAAATATTTATATTGTAGATCAATGGCTCACACGACAGTCACCCTGAATTTTAATACGTTCCTAGAGAAAAGCTAAGTTCACTACGGGAATCAGGTAATTTGCCGTCTGTTAAGATCTTTGCCGTCAGTTTTTCTTCGTGGATGACGGCAAAGAGCACTTTTCCCGTCAGTTGCCGTCAGCTGCTGAAGGCAAAGAATGACTGCCGGCGTAAACATTTTTTGCCGTCTATAATAAAAATTGCAGACGGCAAAATTATTTTGCCGTCTGTAAAAATAAGCGGATGACGACAAAGACATAATTTGCCGCCTGTAATAGAAAGTGGTGACGACAAAGAAGAAGCATAGCACACGGATCAATCACGCGGATCGATGACGTGGCAAGATCTGAGACACACCAACCTACCCCATCCCACCACGCACGGACGTGGGTGAAAAAATATTTTGCCGTCTGTAAAAATAACTGGATGACGGCAAAGGCGTATTTTGCCGTCTGTAAAAATAACTAGATGACGGCAAAATTATTTTTTCGTCTTTAAAAATAACTGGATGACGGCAAAATAAGAAGCAATTTGCCGTCTGTAATAGAAACTCATGACGGCAAAGAAGAAGCACAACACACGGATTGATCACGCGGATCAATGACGTCGAAAGATCTGAGACACATGAGCCCACCCCATCGCACCACGCACGGATGTGGGTGAAAAAATATTTTGCTGTCTGTAAAAATAACCGGATGACGGCAAAGACTTAATTTGCCGTCTTGAAAAATAACCGGATGACGGCAAAGAGAAAGAACACCACGCGGATCGATCCCACAGATCGAGGACGTGGCGGCCCATCCCACCGTCGCTGCCTCTCCCACCCAGGATCGACCGTATCCACTCAACCCGGCTAACCCACCACTCACCTCCACCCGACCTTATCCTCTCCCCACCTCTCTTCTCTCTCGTACCCATCCACCTCGCAAGGAGACCGGCAACCATAGGAGCTCCTGCTCCTGCAACCATGCGAGCCCCTACTCCAGGCCTCCTTCCCCATCGCTCCTGCCGGCCACCGGCCCAGACTCCTCCCCCGTCGCCCCCGTTGGCCGGCGGCCCCAACTCCTCCCTCGTCTCCCCGCCGCCCCCGTCGGCCGCCGGCCCCGACTCCTCCCTCGTCTCCCCCGCCGCCCCCATCGGTCGCCGGCCCCGACTCCTCCCTCGTCCCGACCACCACCCCCTCCTCCAATGCACCACCGGCCACCCTCCTGATCAGGTCGCCGGCGGCGGAGCCCCTACCCCCCCCCCCCCCCCCCCCGCGCCCACCACCACCCACCCCTTCCTTCGACGCCCAAGCACCCCCTCTCTCCGGCGTCTCACCGCCCACCCCTACCTCCCGCGCCCCAGCACCCACCCTCTAGATCAGGTCGCCGGCGGCGATGCCCCACCCCCCCGCGCCCACCACCACCCACCCTCTGGATTAGGTCACCGGCGGCGACGCCCCCACCCCCCGCGGCCACCACGTCAGATCCAGCGACCTGAGACACAAATCAATCTGCAGCTCCCCGACGCCACCGCAGCTCGCCTCAGCAGCTCCCCGACGCCACCGGATCTGGCGACCTCAGCAGCTCCCTGACGCCACAGCATCTCGCCTCTCACGCGACCCCGCCTCCTTCCAGGGTGCTTCATGTAATACGCGAGGACTGCTTTAGGAGTTGTTCTAATGTCAAGGTTTTTTGTGTAAATTTATATCCACTTGTTGGCTGATGTAGTTATGCCCTTTTGTGCCATTTTGGTTCATTGAGTGATGATGGACTATGTATGTTTTATAAAATCCGCTCGTAATAGATTCTATCTATGCTTTTGACCAGATCTGCACCTGATTGTTGTTTATATTGTTTTAAAAAGAAAATTTCTTTGACTTCTGGTATTGATAACAACTGAAGGCAAACCCGTAATCTTTGCCGTCTTGCATTCCAGTCGGATGACGGCAAAGAGTTAAAGCCGTCCGGGTGGTTCTATTAGGTTTTTTGCCGTCTGCCTCATAATAGATGACGGCAAACCGTTTTTACTAACGGCAAATTTTTTGCCGTCTGCCCGAAAAAATGTTGACGGCAAAATTATCCTTTGCGGGCACATGGTCTGACGACATTTTTTGCCGTCATGGGCTGATGGCAAAAATTCTGTCGTCTGTAATTCTCTCTTTGCCGTCTTTAGCGTCCTGACGGCAAAATGCCCGATTCCTGTACTGGTTGAAAGATGATGGAAGCAACTTTGTAGACGGGGCTCGTAATCTTAAGTTGCTCCTGCTAGCTGGGAAGAAGGATTATGTCCTTAATGCTGCGGTAGGAGATGAACCACCCGCTACGGCTGACCAAGATGTTAAGAACGCTTGGTTAAGACGTAAGGAGGAGTACTTAGTAGTTCAATGTGCAGTCTTGTATGGCTTAGAGACGGGACTTCAACGTCGCTTTGAGTGTCATGGAGCATTTGAGATGTTCCAGGAGTTGAAGTTTATCTTTCAGAAGAACACCCGGATCGAGAGGTATGAGACCTCCGATAAATTCTATGCTTGCAAGATGGAGAAGAATTCGTGTGTCAGTGAACATGTGCTCAAAATGTCTGGGTACTCAAACCGTCTAGCTGAGCTGGGGATTGAACTCCCGCAAGAGGCTATCACTGATAGAATTCTTCAATCACTGCCACCAAGCTAGAAGAGCTTTGTGTTGACCTATAACATGCAAGGGATGAACAAGTCACCCGGCGAGTTATTCGCGATGCTGAAAGTCACAGAGTCAGAACTCCGTAAAGAGCATCAAGTGTTGATCGTGAATAAGACCACTAGTTTCAAGAGAAACGGCAAAGGCAAGAAGGGTAACTCCAAGAAAAGCGGCAAACATGTTGCCAATCCGACGAAGAAACCCAAGGCTGGACCTAAGCCTGAAACAGAGTGTTATTATTGCAAGGGACTGGGTCACTTGAAGCGTAACTGCCCCAAGTATCTGGCTGATAAGAAGGTGGCCAAGGAAAAAGTAGGTATATTCGATATACATGTTATTATTATGTAATTAACCAACTATCATAGTAGTGCCTGGGTATTCGATACCAGTTCTGTTGCTCATATTTTCAACTCGAAACAGGAACTGCGGAATAAACAAAGGCTGGCGAAAGATGAAGTGACGATGCGCGTGGGAAATGGGTCTAAGGTTGATGCAATCACCGTCGGCACAGTTGCACTTCAGTTACCATCAGGATTATTTACGAACTTAAATAATTGTTATTTAGTGCCTGCATTAAGCATGAACATTATATCTGGATCTTGTTTATTGCGAGACGGTTACTCGTTGAAGTCAGAGATTAATGGTTGTCCTATTTCTATGAGTAATATCTTTTATGGTCATGCACCCAATGTGAGAGGATTTTTCATATTGAATCTTGATAGCGATGATACACATATACATAACATTGAGACAAAAAGAGTTAGAGTTAACAATGATAGCGCCATGTTTTTGTGGCACTACCACTTAGGTCATATTGGTGTAAAGCGCATGAAGAAACTCCATTCCGATGGACTTCTGGAGTCACTTGACTTTGATTCACTTGACACGTGCGAACCATGCCTCATGGGAAAGATGACTAAGACTCCGTTCTCCGGAACAATGGAGCGTGCAAGTGACTTGTTGGAAATCATACATACCGATGTGTGCGGTCCGATGAGTGTGGAGGCGCGCGACGAATATCGTCATTTTCTCACCTTCACTGACGATTTGAGTAGATATGGTTATGTCTACTTGATGAAGCACAAGTATGAAAGGTTTGAGAAGTTCAAGAAATTTCAGAGTGAAGTTGAAAATCATCGTAACAAGAAGATCAAGTTCCTACGGTCTGATCGTGGGGGTGAATATCTGAGTTTCGAGTTTGGTGCTCACTTAAGACAACGTGGAATTGTTTCACAGTTGACACCGCCTGGAACACCACAACGTAATGGTGTGTCCGGATGTCGTAATCATAATTTATTAGAGATGGTGCGACCTATGATGTCTCTTACCGATTTGCCGTTATCATTTTGGGGTTATGCATTAGAGAGAACTGCATTCACTTTAAATAGGGCACCATCAAAATCCGTTGAGATGACACCATACTAACTGTGGTATGGAAAAAGACCAAAGTTGTCATTTCTTAAAGTTTGGGGTTATGCATTAGAGAGAACTGCATTCACTTTAAATAGGGCACCATCAAAATCCGTTGAGATGACACCATACTAACTGTGGTATGGAAAAAGACCAAAGTTGTCATTTCTTAAAGTTTGGGGATGTGATGCATATGTCAAAAAGCTTCAGCCTGAAAAGCTGGAACCCAAAGCGAAAAGTGCGTCTTCATAGGTTACCCAAAAGGCACAGTTGGGTATACCTTCTATCTCAAATCCGAGGGCAAAGTGTTTGTTGCTAAAAATGGAGCTTTTCTTGAGAAGGAGTTTCTCTCGAAAGAATTGAGTGGGAGGAAGATAGAACTTGATGAGGTTGTCGAACCTCTAATCCCTTGGATGGTGGCGCACGGAAAGGGGAAATCCATGTCGTTGCGATGTCGGTTGAGGAGGAAGTTGATGATGATGATCATGGAACTTCGGATCAAGTTCCTATCGGACCTCGCAGGTCGACAAGATCACGTACTGCTCCTGAGTGGTACGGTAATCCTGTCTTACCAATTATGTGGGTAGACAACAATGAACCTGCGAATTATGAAGAAGAAATGGTGGGTCCGGATTCCAACAAATGGCTGGAGGCCATGAAGTCCGATATAGGATCCATGTACGAGAACAAAGTGTGGACTTTGGAAGTACTACATGAAGGCCGCAGGGCTATTCAGAACAAATGGATCTTTAAGAAGAAGACGGATGCAGACGGTAATGTGACCGTTTATAAAGCTCGACTTGTGGCAAAGGCTTTTTCACAAGTTCAAGGAGTTGACTACGATGAGACATTCTCACTGGTAACGATGCTTAAGTCCGTCCAAATCATGTTAGCAATAGATGCATTTTTCGATTAGGGAATCTCGCAGATGGATGTCAAAACGGCGTTCCTTAAACGATTTTATTAAGGAAGAGTTGTATATAATGCAACTCGAAGGTTTTGTCGATCCAAAGAATGCTAACAAAGTGTGCAAGCTCCAGCGATCCATTGATGGACTGGTGCAAGCATCGCGGAGTTGGAATAAGCGCTTTGATGAGGTGATCAAAGCATTTGGGTTTATACAAGTGGTTGGAGAATCTTGTATTTACAAGAAAGTGAGTGGCAGATCTGTGGCGTTTCTAATATTATATGTGTATGACATATTGCTGATTGGAAACAACGAGGAGCTTTTGGAGAGCATAAAGGATTACTTGAATAAAAGTTTCTCTATGAAGGACCTAGCAGAAGTTGCTTACATTCTAGGCATTAAGATCTATAGGGATAGATCGAGACGCGTGATAGGACTTTCACAAAGAACATACCTTGATAAAGTTTTGAAGAAGTTCAAAATGGATCAGTCCAAGAAAGGGTTCTTGCCACTGTTACAAGGTATAAAATTGAGTAAGACTCAGTGCCCAGCAACTGCGGAAGATAGAGAACAATTGAGTTCCGTCCCCTACACTTAAGCCGTAGGTTCTATCATGTATGCAATGTTGTGCACTAGACCAGACGTTAGCTTGGCCATAAGTATGGCAGGCACGTTTCAGAGTAATCCAGGAGTGGATCACTGGACGACGGTCAAGAATATTCTGAAGTACCTGAAAAGGGCTAAGGAAATGTTTCTCGTTTATGGAGGTGACAAAGAGCTCGTCGTAAAAGGTTACGTCGACGCAAGTTTTGACACCGATCCGGATGACTCTAAGTCACATACCGGATACGTATTTATTCTTAATGGGGGTGCGGTAAGCTGGTGCAGTTCCAAGCAAAGCGTCGTAGCAGATTCTACATGTGAAGCGGAGTACATGGCTGCCTTGGAGGCAGCAAAGGAGGGTGTCTGGATGAAGCAGTTCATGATAGATCTTGGAGTTGTCTCGAGCGCACTAAATCCAATAACTCTGTTATGTGACAGCACTGGTGCCATTGCCTTAGCAAAGGAACCAAGGTTTCACAAGAAGACCAGACACATCAAACGACGCTTCAACCTCATCCGCGACTACGTCGAAGGAGAGGACGTGAACATTTGCAAAGTGCACACGGATCTGAATGTAGCAGACCCGCTGACTAAACCTCTTCCATGGGCAAAACATGATCAACACCAGAACTGTATGGGTGTTAGATTTATTACAATGTAAATCGCATGGTGATGTGAGGACTAGATTATTGATTCTAGTGCAAGTGGGAGACTGTTGTAAATATGCCCTAGAGGCAATGATAAAACAGTTATTATTATATTTCCTGTTTAAAGATAATCGTTTATTATCCATGCTACAATTGTATTGAATGAAAACATAGATACATGTGTGGATACATAGGCAAAACAATGTCCCTAGCAAGCCTCTAGTTGGCTATCCAGTTGTTCAAGGATAGTCAAGGTTTTCTGACTATGTGCAAGTGTTGTTGCTTGATAACTCGATCACACCATTAGGAGAATCATGTGATGGACTAGACCCAAACTATGAACGTAGCATATTGATCGTGTCATTTGATTGGTATTGTTTTCTACATGTCAAGTATTTATTCCTATGACCATGAGATCATATAACTCACTGGCACCGGAGGAATACCTTGTGTGCATCAAACGTCACAACGTAACTGGGTGACTATAAAGGTGTTCTAGAGGTATCTCAGAAGGTGTCTGTTGCGTTAGTATGGATCAAGACTGGGATTAGTCACTCCCTGTGACGGAGAGGTACCTCGGGGCCCACTCGGTAATACAACATCACGCACAAGCCTTGCAAGCAATGTGACTAAGTGTAAGTCACGGGATCTTGTATTACGGAACGAGTAAGGAGACTTGCGGGTAACGAGATTGAAATAGGTATGCGGATACCAACGACCGAATCGCGGGCAAGTAACATACCGAAGGACAAAGGGAATGACATACGAGATTATATGAATCCTTTACAATGAGGTTCAACCGATAAGATGTTCGGAGAATATGTAGTATCCAATATGGGCATCTAGGTCCCGCTACTGGATATTGACCGAGGAGTGCCACGGGGCATGTCTACATAGTTCTCGAACCCGCAGGATCTGCACACTTAAGGTTCGATGATGTTTTAGTATAGTTGAGTTATATGTGTGGTTACCGAATGTTGTTTGGATTCCCGGATGAGATCACGGACGTCACGAGGGTTTCCGGAATGGTCTGGAAATGAAGATTGATATATATGATGGTTTCATTTGGTCACTGGAATGTTTCGGACAATTCCGCCAATGTACCAGGAGTGATGAATGGGTTTCGGGAGTTCACCGGGAGGGGCCCACCCACCCGGGAATGAGCCCAAGGCACTAGGGTCGCACCACAGGTCCTTAGTGGGCTGGTAGAGTCAGCCCAAGGGGCCCATCGCGCCACATAAAGAAATACCAAAAGAAAAGAAAAAGGAAAAGGGAAAGAGGGAGGTGGGAAGGAAGAGGAGGAGTCCTCCTTCCCAAACCGAATTGGAGGAGGAGTCCTCCTCCTCCCCTTGGCCGGCGCACCTTGAGGGCTTGTCCATCAAGGCTAGCCCTCCCCCTACCTCCTATATAGAGTGGTGTTTTAGGGCTGATTTGAGACAACTTTTGCCACGTGCAACTCAACCCTAGACCACATAGTTCTACCTCTAGATCGGATTTCTGCGGAGCTCTGGCATGAGCCGTGCATGAGTAGATCATCACCATCACCGGAGAGCCGTCACGCTGCCGGAGAACTCATCTACTTCTCCGTCTTGCTTTCTGGATCAAGAAGACTGAGATCATCGTCGAGCTATACGTGTGCTGAACGCGGAGGTGCCGTATGTTCGGTGCTAGATCGGAGCGGATCATATGACGGATCGCGGGACAGTTCGTGGGATGGTTTGAGGGACATGAAGACGTTGCACTACATCAACCGCGTTTCTTACCGCTTCGTGTTGTGCAATCTACAAGGGTACGTAGATCAAAATCTCCTCTCATAGATGGACATCACCATGATAGGTCTTCGTGTGCGTAGGAAATTTTTTGTTTCCCATGAAACATTCTCCAACAATGGCATCATGAGCTAGGTTCATGCGTAGATGTTTTCTCGAGTATAACACAAAAGGTTTTGTGGACGATGATGTTCGATTTGCTGCCCTCCTTTGTCTTATCTTGATTCGGAGGTACTGTTGGATTGAAGCGGCCCGGACCAACATAACTCGTACACTTACGAGAGACTGGTTTCATCGATTGACATGCAACCTCGTTGCATAAAGATGACTGGCGGGTGTCGGTTTCTTCAACTTTAGTTGAGTTGGTTTTGACCGAGGTGGTTCTTGGAGAGGTTAAATAGCAATTTGCACATATCCATTGTGTTTTTTGCGTAAGTAAGATGCGATCATACTAGATACCCATAGCAGCCACGTAAAACATGCAACAATAAATTAGAGGATGTCTAACTTGTTTTTGCAGTGTATGATTGTGATATGATATGGCCAATGGCGTGATGTGATATATTGGATGTATGATATGGTCATGTTGTAATAGTTAATGTCGACTTGCACGTCGATGCTAAGGCAACTGGCTGAAGCCATAGGGTTGTCTTTAAACTTACGTTTGTGTTTGTAGATGCATTTACTATATTGCTAGGTCGTAGCTTTAGTAGTAAGAGCATAGATAACACGACAACCTCGATGGCGACATGTTGATGGATATCATGATGATGGAGATCATGGTATGTGATGACCCACAAGTATAGGGGATCAATCGTAGTCCTTTCGATAAGTAAGAGTGTCGAACCCAACGAGGAGCAGAAGGATCTGACAAGTGGTTTTCAGCAAGGTAAAATCTACAGGCACTGAAATTGTCGGTAACAGGTGATTGTGTGGTGAGATGATTCGTAGGAAGCAACAAGTAACAAAAGTAGAAACGGTGCAGCAAAGTGGCCCAATCCCTTTTGTAGCAAGGGACAAGCCTGGAGAAAGTATTATAGGAGGAAAAACGCTCCCGAAGACACACGGGAATTTCTGTCATGCTAGTTTTCATCATGTTCATATGATTTGCGTTCGTTACTTCGATAGTTTGATATGTGGGTGGACCAGAGCTTGGGTACTGCCCTTACTTGGACAAGAATCACACTTATGATTAACCCCTCACGCAAGCATCCGCAACTACGAAAGAAGAATTAAGACAAAGTCTAACGATATCATTAAACTAGTGGATCCAAATCAGCCCCTTACGAAGCAACGCATAAACTAGGGTTTAAGCTTCTGTCACTCTAGCAACCCATCATCTACATACTACTTCCCAATGCCTTCCTCTAGGCCCAAATAATGGTGAAGTGTTATGTAGTCGATGTTCACATAACACCACTAGAGGAAAAACAACATACAACACATCAAAGTACCGAACGAATACCAAATTCACATGACTACTATTAGCATGACTTATCCCATGTACTCAGGAACAAAAGAAACTACTCACAAAGCATAATCATAATCATGACCAGAGAGGTAATGAGTAGCATCAAGGATCTGAACATAAACTCTTCCACCAAGTAATCCAACTAGCATCAACTACAAAGAGTAATCAACACTACTAGCAACCTTACAAGTACCAATCGGAGTCGCGAGATGGAGATTGGTTACAAGTGATGAACTAGGGTTTGGAGATGAGATGGTGCTAATGAAGATGTTGATGGTGACGAGTCCCCTCCGATGAGAGGTCTGTTGGTGATGACGATGGCGACGATTTCCCCCTCAGGGAGGGAAGTTTCCCGGCATGATCGTCCTGCCGGAGCTCTAGATTGGTTCTGCTCAAGTTCTGCCTGGTGGCGGCGGCGAATCCACGAAAAAGCTCCTCCCTGATTTTTTTCCTGGACGAAACCCTTCATATAGCAGAAAAGGGGGGCCAGTGGGCCAGCGCTGCCCACAAGCCCTCATGGCGCGGCCTAGGGGGTGGCCGCGCCGTGCAGGCTTGTAGCCACCTACTGGCGCCCCTCTGGCGCTTCTTCGGCCTAGTATTTTTTGTAAATCTGGAAAATAATCCTCGTTGATTTTTACGGCGTTTGGAGTTGCGCAGAATAGGTATCTCAACTTTGCTCCACTTTCACGCCAGAATTCCAGTTGCTGGCATTCTCCCTCTTCATGTAAACCTTGCAAAATAAGAGAGAAAAGGCATAAGAATTGTACCGTGAAGTGAAATAACAGCCCAAGAAGCGATAACTATCAACATGAAAACATGATGCAAAATGGACATATCAACTCCCCCAAGCTTAGACCTCGCTTGTCCTCAAGCGAAAGCCTAGCTCAGTAAATATATCCACATGTTTAGGGAGAGAGGTGTTGACAAAACAAGATACAAACATGCATGCATCATGATCAAGATCAGAACAACAATACCAACATATAATCTCTCATGCTAAAGTGATAATTCCTTCACAAAGTAAAGCATGGATCAAGAACCTTACCGATAAGTAACAAACGATAGCCTTTAGTCATTGAAGCAATTGCAATTTATCACAACATCAGAAAGAGTCAAATAAGAGCTTGTAAAGAAAATCCACATACTCAATCATTATTTCGTTTTCTACAATTGCTACAACTCACGTCGTACTCATGAGATCAAAGTTTAAGCTGGACAGAGAGAAAGATAGGGGCTTACAGTGTTTCCTCCCAACTTCTTACCTCAAGGGTAATGTCAACAATAATAATTCATGAATACTTAATTCCAGTTTGACATATGAATATAGATCTTTCCCAAGCATATGACGTTAGCCAAGGTAAAGGCGAGATAAGGAATTGGTGAAGATCACCATGACTCTTTCAAGGGCAAAAAGTAAAGGTACAAGATAGGCCCTTCACAGGGGGAAGCATAGGTTGTCATGCGCTTTTGAGGTTTGGATGCGTGTCCTCTTAGTGCGGAGGAACGTCACTTTATATTGCCTCCTGTGATAAAGAAATTTATTATGCAGTATGTCGCTTTTATGTCTTCCTCATCACAGGTTCGTACAAAGCTTATTGTCCACACACTAATAGATCATACATATTAAGGAGCAATTTTTTTTTGCTTGCACCGATGACAACTTACTTGAGGGATCTTATTCAATCCATAGGTAGGCACTACAGGAATCAGCTTCTTTGCCATCTGCCATCACAGACGGCAAAGACAAAATCTCGGACGGCAAAGAGAAAATCACAGACGGCAAAGATTCTCACGGCCGGCAAAATTTCTGTGTCAGCCTACGACGGCATAGGACCTTCTTTGCCGTTTGCCCCCCAAAGCAGACGGCAAAGCTCTTTGCCGTCAGCTTTCCTTAGGAGCTGTTGGCAAAGTGCTCGAGACGGCAGCAGACAGGCGTTGCCTCCGTTAGGGGTTAACGGAGGCTTTGCCGTCTGCCTCCCCCTCCATCTTTGCCGTCTGCCTCCCCCTCCATCTTTGCCGTCTGCCTACTCCTCCCCTCCCCCCCTCCATCTTTGCCGTCTGCCTCCCCCCTCCATCTTTGCCGTCTGCCACCCCCCTCCACTCTTTGCCGTCTGCTTCTCCGCCCCCCTCCACTCTTTGCCGTCTGCCTCCTACTCCCCCCTCCTTTGTGCCCTCTTCTTTGACGTCTGCCCACCCTGGAGGCTGACGGCAAAGAGACTATATAGACACCCCAGGATGCACAGCTGGGTGCCATGTGGCACCTTTTCCATATGCCAGCTGATGGCACGGGTCTTTGCCATCAGCTGGGTGACGACAAAGAGCCCATATAGTACCTATTTTTTTATATTATTTCACAACATATATATATATATATATATATTTGACATCACATTTATATAATTCACCACACATATATGATATATAGTTCACCACACATATACTAGCCAACACATATATATAATTCACCATACATATATGATATACATATAAATCAATGTACATCCCCATATATCCAAAGAACCAACATACAAAGTATTGCACTGTTTATCCATATATACATATATATACATATAGTTCGACATTGTTCATCAACTCAAATGAAAACTAGATGATATACATATAAAGTTCATCCATCGACATTGTTCAACTCTATGAATGCCAGCTTCCATGCATGTAGTATATCCAATCTGCAAAAATGTGAATAAGAAACTCAGAAGAAGAACAAAATATGATGTTTTTCAGCTAATTATGTCATTTTTAGCGGAAAACAAGCTAAGAATACAATACTCATGAGCTAACCAAGGTTCTTATGCCATTTTGAGCTTATTATGGCATTTTGGAGCTAAATGGGTTAATTAAAGCAATGATAATATGAAAGAGGAGAAGAAAGAGGAGGAGGAGGAGAAGAAGAAGAAATCAAGAAGAAGGAGGAGAAGGACTAGAAGGTCCTTGGCCTTCTCCTCCTCCTTCTCCTCCTTCTCCTTCTTCTCTTCTTCTTCTTCTTCTTCTTCTTCTTTCTTTTAATTTTGCCTATTTCTTCTCCTCTTCTCCTCTTGACGGAGCTAAATTACCTAATTATGTCTTTTTGGATCTAAATGGGTTAATTATTCCATTTTAGAGGAAAACAAGCTAAGTATATAATATTCATGAGCTAACCAAGGTTCTTATGCCATTTTGAGCTTATTATGGTATTTTGGAGCTAAATGGGCTAATTATATCATTGTTGGGGAAATTAAAGCAAGGATAATATGAAAGAGGAGAAGAAATAGGAGGAGGAGGAGAAGAAGAAGAAATCAAGAAGATGGAGGAGAAGGAGGAGGAGGAGAAGGACTAGAAGGTCCTTGGCCTTCTCCTTCTCCTCCTCCTCCTCCTCCTTCTCCTTCTTCTCTTCTTCTTCTTCTTCTTCTTCTTCTTTCTTTTCATTTTGCCTATTTATTCTCCTCTTCTCCTCTTGTTGGAGCTATATTACCTAATTATGTCTTTTTGGAGCTAAATGGCCTAATTATCCCATTTTAGAGGAAAACAAGCTAAGTATATAATATTCATGAGCTAACCAAGCTTCTTATGCCATTTTGAGCTTATTATGGTATTTTGGAGCTAAATGGGCTAATTATGTCATTGTTGGGTTAATTAAAACAAGGATAATATGAAATAGGAGAAGAAAGAGGAGAAGGAGAAGAAGAACAAGAATAAGAGAAGAAGGAGGAGGAGAAGGACTAGAAGGTCCTTGGCCTTCTCCTCCTCCTCCTGCTCCTCCTCCTCCTTCTCCTTCTTCTCTTCTTCTTCTTCTTCTTCTTCTTCTTCTTTTCTTCTTCTTTCTTTTCGTTTTTCCTATTTCTTCTCCTCTTCTCCCCTTGTTGGAGCTAAATTACCTAATTATGTCTTTTTTGAGCTAAATGGGGTAATTATCCCATTTTAGAGGAAAACAAGCTAAGTATATAATATTCATGAGCTAACCAAGGTTCTTATGCCATTTTGAGGTTATTATGGCATTTTGGAGCTAAATGGGCTAATTATGTCATTGTTGGGGAAATTAAAGCAAGGATAATATGAAAGAGGAGAAGAAAGAGGAGGAGGAGGAGAAGAAGAAGAAATCAAAAATGAGGAGAAGGAGGAGAAGGAGGAGGAGGAGAAGAAGGAGAAGGAGGAGAAGGTATTTTTGTTCTCTTCTTCTCTTCTTCTTCTTCTTCTTCTTTCTTTCTTTCCATTTTTCCTATTTATTCTCCTCTTCTCCTCTTGTTGGAGCTAAATTATATAATTATGTCTTTTTGGAGCTATATGGGCTAATTATCACATTTTAGAGGAAAACAAGCTAAGTACATAATATTCATGAGCTAACCAAGGTTCTTATGCCATTTTGAGCTTATTATGGCATTTTGGAGCTAAATGGGCTAATTAGGTCATTGTTGGGTTAATTAAAGCAAGGATAATATGAAAGAGGATAAGAAAGAGGAGGAGGAGGAGAAGAAGAAGAAATCAAGAAGAAGGAGGAGAAGGAGGAGAAGGAGAAGGACTAGAAGGTCCTTGGCCTTCTCCAACTCCTCCTCCTCCTCCTTCTCCTTCTTCTCTTCTTCTTCTTCTTCTTTCTTTTCATTTTGCCTATTGCTTCTCCTCTTCTCCTCTTGTTGGAGCTAAATTACCTAATTATGTCTTTTTGGAGCTAAATGGGCTACTTATCCCATTTTAGAGGAAAACAAGATAAGTATATAATATTCATGAGCTAACCAAGGTTCTGATGCCATTTTGAGCTTACTAAGGTATTTTGGAGCTAAATGGGCTAATTATGTCATTGTTGGGTTAATTAAAGCAAGGATAATATGAAAGAGGAGGAGGAGGAGAAGAAGAAGAAATCAAGAAGAAGGAGGAGAAGGAGGAGGAGGAGGAGGAGGAGAAGAAGAAGAAATCAAGAAGAAGGAGGAGGAGGAGAAGGACTAGAAGGTCCTTGGCCTTATCCTCCTCCTCCTCCTTCTCCATCTTCTCTTCTTTTCCTTCTTCTTCTTATTTTTTTCTTCTCCTTTCTCCTTCTTCTTCTTCTTCTTCTTCTTCTTCTTTCTCCTTCTTCTTCTCCTCCTTCTTCTTTCTTCTCCTTCCCTTCCTTTTCCTCCTCCTCCTCCTTCTTCTTCTTCTTCTTCTTCTCCTTCCCTTCCTTTTCCTTCTTCTTCTTCTTCTTCTTCTTCTTCTTCTTCTTCTTCTTCTTCTTTCTTCTCCTTCCCTTCATTTTCCTTTTAACCCCCCTGTTCGTGTGCCACCACAACATAAGCCCCCCGGTTTGCCTGGCTCCCTTTTAACCCCCCAGTTGTGCTAACGATGTTGCTAATGGCCCCCTTTGAGTTGATTAGCTCTACATTAAGCAAATAATAGCACCAACTAGTCTAATTATTTTCTAAAATGACAAAACTGCCCTCCCTCATCTAGTATAAGTCACACGAGCTGGGCAGAAGCTGCTCCCGTTCTCTGCTCGTTCCCCTCCCTGACTTAGCCGCCCCAAGCGCTGTTGCGCCTCGCCTCCGCCGCATCTGCCCCAGCCGCCGCATCTTCCCCAACTAGGCAAATAGGGGGGCTTATGTTGTGGTGGCGCACGAACAGGGGGGGTGATAATCAATTCTCCCCTTCTTCTTTTCCTTCTTCTTCTTATTTTTTTCTTCTCCTTTCTCCTTCTTCTTCTCCTTTCTCCTTCTTCTTCTTCTTCTCCTTTCTCCTTCTTCTTCTTCTCCTTTCTCCTTCTTCGTCTTCTCCTTTTCTCCTTCTTCTTATTCTCCTTTTCTCCTTTATTAAACAGGAAACTAACCTAACTAAGGCCCTGTTTGATAGCTTAGTATTTTCTAAGTATTATGAGAATACCACAGTTTTTCTAATATTTACAATTTTGATTACTATGAGTTGTTTGGCTACCCAAAAAAACCGCGGTATTAATACTACAGTATCTCCAAAACCATGGTATTTTCTAAGTATTTAAAAAAGAACCCCTGACCTCTTGTTTAAAATTGAGCCACTGGAAAAAGTGAATCCACTCCATGCACGGAGCAAGGTGCCAGGGCCGTTGTTCTTTCCTATCTAATTGTGCGTCCGGTTTATTAGTACCTTCTGTTTGGCGATTTTACTTTCCATTAGGATCCTCCAATTATGATTTTACTCAAACAAAACATCCAAAAGTGAGGCTGGCTCCTAGTCCAGTACATGATTAAAAATTGACATGGCAGGCTGGAGGCAGAGAACTAGCAAAGTCCGTGGTAGCTAGTTGTTAGCTAGCGTAAAAAACGGGTATGTTTGCAACAATTAATGGCTAGTCAGTAATTTTCACGTCGATGCACAGGGTAGAAACCAAACAGGTCCTCTGTATCATTGATACTGTAAAATACTTTGATATTTAAAAACCATGATATCTTATACCAACGGGTTAAAATACTGTAGTTTACCGTTACACCGATTTTTACAATACTTTGTTGTCAAACGCAGCCTAAACCTAAACTAAAACTAAACCTAAACTAAACTAATTTAACAACCTAACTAACTAGCCTAACTAACCTAATAAACTAAAAAACTAACCTAACTAATTTAACATAAATAAAAATAAGGATAAACAAAAAAAATGGGGGGACTCACCGGCGGGGGCGGCTGGGACGTCGGGTCTGCGAGGAGGACGGGTGCGACGGGGCAGTGGGGCGTCGCCGGGGGCAGTGCGGCGGCGGGGGGCAGTGGTGGCGGCGGGGCGGCTCTAGAGGCGACAGGGGCGACAGGGGCGGCGGCTCGACGGTGGTGGCAGCGACAGTGGGGGCGAGGTGGGGACAGAGAGAGAGGCGGCGGGGGGGGGGGGGCAGTGGGGGCGGCGGGGGCGACAGGGGCGGCAGTGGGGGCGGCAACGCAACGGGGGCGGGGGCGTGACGGTGGTGGCGGCGGCCGTTACAGAGAGAGGGGCGCGCGGGGTGGGGAGAGAGAGAGGGGCGCGCGGGGTGACCGTTACAGAGAGAGAGAGAGGGGCGGGGTGGGGGGGGAGGAGCCGTTAACGGTCTTAGAGTATTGTCGTCTGCCCGCGGACGGCAAAGAGTCTAGACCTTCGCCGTCTGCCTCCGGACTCTTTGTCGTCCGCTAGCAGACGGCAAAGGGCCGACTCCAGTTTGACCTAGCCACCCCGCGGTTAGGTGGGCCTATCTATATCTTTGTCGTCTGCCTCTGGACTCTTTGTCGTCCGCTAGTAGACGACAAAGAAGTGACAGATGGCAAAAAGGCTTTATGCCATCAGCCTGTGCTTTGCCGTCTGTTTTGTTGAAGCTAACGGCAAATACACTCTTTGCCCTCAGCTAGCAGACGGCAAAGACTAGGCAGATGGCCAAAAACTGTTTTCCAGTAGTGAGGTATGCTGGACACTCATGGCAAAACTGGGTTGATGGTTTATGGATGCACCAGTAGTATCTCTACTTAGTGCGGGATATTTGGCTAATTGTGAGGTGGAAGCAATCTTCACATGCTAAGGGATCTCTAATCATATAACATTGTCCGGAGCCAAGCAAACACAATTCATTATGTTGTCTTCCTTGTCCAACATCTACTTCTAGGCACGCAATAGTTTAGTGAGTGTTCATAATCATAGATGGTGTCAGAGATGATAGATTTATATGTGAACCTCTCCTTCTTTATCACTTCCTATTAATTACAACCATGACCAAGGTCTACGTTTGCCTACCCTCAACAAGTTTCAATCCTCATTCTTTTTATATGTGAAGCCATCACTTCCCATAAGATCATTACATGATCTTTCATGCTTTTGTTCTATTCTCACTCTTTTGATCATGGCAAGAGGCAAAGCCCTTCAACTAAGACACTCTTTATTATATGGCTCACGAGCTCGAATACATCGGGGGTGACACAAAGAAAAACTCAAGTCTAAAACACTAAGACTTTTAATCAACTAGAGAAAGAGAAAACTGAAAAGGAAAACTAAAACAAAGGTAAAGGAAAAAGATGTGATGGTGATACGATACCAGGGCAACTCCCCCAGGCTTGGCACAAGCCAAGGGGATTGCCCATACCCATGTTTAGTTGTCTTCCTTTGGTGGTGATGGTGGTGGAGTTGTTGCAGTCTTTGACTCCAAGAGGGCCATTAATCTTTGATTTATACTTTGGAGATCTACGATATGTTTTTCCAGCAAAACAACTTCACGAGTGAGACAAGTATTGCGAGCACGAGTCGTTTCACAAAACCTCAAGAGTTCAATCCACTTCCTCAACTTCTTCCCTGTTGAGCACAAATTGCACTTCGTCCCACGCCTGATTCCTCTCCTTGGTTTTGCCCTTGGTTGCTTTAGGTAGCCTTTCCTTAGCCTCCATGACCTCCATCCTTTACAGATCAGCACTTACTTCTCCATAAACTTGAGGGAGATTGTTCTCCCCCACAGATTCCTGAGACGACATCTTGCTCTAAATCTGCGACAAAAAACAGGCTCGAAACAAAAAAACAGAAGAAATCTGCGTGATGCAGGGTCAGACCAAACGGGAGTATATATAATGATTTTTTTCCAGACCAAAAGGAGTACCCTACACGAAAACAGAGTCTGGGAGGCGCACGAGGTGGCCACAAGACCTCCCGGCGCGGCTAGGGGGTGGGCCCACACCGTGCAAGCTTGTCGCCTCCTCGCGCACTTTCCGGACTACTTCCAATTTTTGTATTTTTTCAAATATTCCAAAACGGAGAAAATTTCCTACTAGAAAACTTTTGGACTCTGTTTTCTTACCGAATCACATACCTCTTCATTTTCGGAGTCTGAAACAGGCTGATAAATATCCCTTAGGTATTCTTCCGGAGTTATGGTATTGATGATATTGCTTTCAACATTTATGGGGCTACCTGAGATATAATGTTTGATTCTCTGCCCATTTACAACTCTCGGACAATTACCTTCCGTGGTGTTGATCTTGATAGCACCGGAATGATATACTTCCTCAACAACATAGGGACCTTCCCATTTAGAGAGAAGCTTGCCTGCAAAGAATCTTAAACGAGAGTTATATAGCAAGACATAATCACCTACATTGAACTCACGCTTTTGTATCCTCTTATCATGCCACCTCTTAACCTTCTCTTTGAACAACTTGGCATTCTCATATGCCTGAGTTCTCCATTCATCAAGCGAGCTAATCTCAAATAACCTCTTCTCACCAGCAATGTTGAAATCAAAGTTGAGCTCTTTGATTGCCCAATAAGCTTTATGCTCTAGCTCAAGAGGTAAATGACATGCTTTACCGTACACCATTTTGTACGGGGACATGCCCATGGGATCCTTATAGGCAGTTCTATAAGCCCATAGTGCATCATCGAGCTTCTTAGACCAATTGTTTCTAGACCTGTTGACAGTCTTTTGTAGAATTAGTTTAATCTCTCTATTGCTTAGCTCTACTTGACCACTGGACTAGGGGTGATAGGGAGACACAATTCTATGGTTGACATCGTACTTAGCAAGCATTTTACGGAAATCACCATGAATGAAGTGTGAACCACCGTCGGTCCTTAGATATCTAGGGACTCCAAATCTAGGGAAAATAACTTCTTTAAGCATCCTGATAGAAGTGTTGTGATCAGCACTACTAGTGGGGATAGATTCTACCCACTTAGTGACGTAATCAACATCAACTAGGATATGAGTATACCCGTTGGATTTTGGAAAAGGTCCCATATAATCAAAGCCCCAAACATCAAATGGTTCAATGACAAGTGAATAGTTCATATGCATTTCCCGACGTTTGCTAATATTACCTATTCTTTGACATTCGTCACAAGACAAGACAAACTTACGGGCATCCTTGAAGAGAGTGGGCCAATAGAAACCTAATTGCAATACCTTGTGTGCAGTTCTATCTCCAGCATGGTGTCCTCCGTAGGCCTCGGAGTGACACTTCTGTAGGATCTGTCCCTGTTCATGTTCAGGTACACAACGTCTAATAACACCATCTACTCCTTCCTTATAAAGGTGAGGATCATCCCAAAAGTAGTGTCTCAAGTCAAAGATGAATTTCTTCTTTTGCTGGTACGTGAAACTAGGTGGTATGTATTTGGCAACGATATAGTTTGCATAATCAGCATACCAGGGGGTACTACATGAAGCATTGATGACATTCAGTTGCTCATCGGGAAAGCTATCATCAATAGGTTGTGGGTCATCAAGAACGTTCTCCAACCTAGACAAGTTATCTGCTACTGGGTTATCAGCACCCTTCCTGTTAACAACGTGCAAATCAAATTCTTGTAGCAAGAGAACCCATCTGATAAGTCTAGGTTTAGCGTCCTTCTTCTCTATGAGGTACTTAATATCAGCATGATCAGTGTGAATAGTGACTTTGGAATCAACAATGTAAGACCTGAACTTTTCACATGCAAACACGACTGCTCGAAATTCCTTCTAGGCAGTAGCATAGTTTCTCTGGGCACTGTCTAGAGTTTTACTAGCGTAGTGAATAACATTCAACTTCTTATCAATTCTTTGCCCTAGAACAACACCAATAGCATAATCAGTAGCATCACACATGATTTCAAACGGTAAGTTCCAATCAGGTGGTTGAACAATAGGTGCAGTTACCAAAGCCCTCTTAAGTATTTCGAAGGTTTCCTCACAATCATTGTCAAAAACAAAAGGAATATCCTTTTGCAAGAGATTGGTAAGAGGCCTAGAAAGCATAGAGAAGTCTTTAATGAACCTTCTATAGAAACCAGCATGACCAAGGAAACTTCTTATACCTTTGATATCTGTGGGGTATGGCATTTTCTCGATTGCATCAATCTTAACCTTATCGACCTCAATACCTCTTTCAGAAATTTTATGTCCTAAGATGATGCCTTCATTAACCATAAAGTGGCACTTCTCCCAATTCAAGACAAGATTGGTGTCTTCACATCTCTGTAAGACTCGATCAAGGTTGCTGAGGCAATCATCAAAGGAAGACCCCTAAACGGAAAAGTCATCCATGAAAACCTCAACAATCGTTTCACAAAAGTCAGAGAATATAGCCATCATACATGTTTGAAAGGTGGCAGGTGCATTACATAAGCAAAAAGGCATACGTCTATAAGCAAAGGTACCGAAAGGGCATGTGAAAGTGGTTTTTTCCTGATCAGATTGTGCAACTGGTATTTGGGAGAAACCATAATAACCGTCTAGAAAGCAGAAATGTTTGTGTTTAGACAAGCTTTTTAGCATTTGGTCAATAAAAGGCAAAGGGTAGTGATCTTTCCTAGTGGCTTTATTCAATTTCCTAAAATCGATCACCATCCTATAGCCAGAATAATCCTGTGTGGGATCAATTCATCCTTATCATTAGGGACAACGGTAATGCCTCCCTTCTTAGGGACGCAGTGCACCGGACTCACCCAATCGCTATGAGCAACAAGATAGATAATACCCGCTTCCAGGAGCTTTAGTATTTATTTTCTTACGACTTCTTTCATCTTGTGCTTCAATCTCCTTTGATGATCAGCAACTGGTTTGAAATCAGGATCAGTTTTAATCTTGTGCTGGTATAGAGTGGGACTAATGCCCTTAAGATCATCAAGAGTATATCCAATAGCAGCATGGTGCTTCCTCAGAGTTTTTAGTAACTTCTTTTCTTCATGCTCTGACAGGCTAGCACTAATAATAACATGATATATCTCTTTTTCATCAAGATAAGCATACTTAAGAGTATCTGGCAACTGTTTAAGCTCGAACACAGGATCACCCTTTGGTGGGGGTGGATCCCCAAGCAGTTCAACAGGCAAGTTATTCTTAAGGATAGGATATTGTTCTAAGACAACTCTATCTACTTCATCCCTTTCATCCATATGCATATCATTTTCATGCTCAAGCAAGTATTTCTCTAAGGGATCAGTAGGAGGCACATCAATAGAAGCTAAGGCAATAGTTTCATCCTTACTAGGAAACTCCTTTTCATGAGGTTGTCTACCAAACTTGGAGAAATTGAACTCATGTGACACACCTTCAAAGCCAACAGTAACAATTTTCTTCTCACAGTCAATATGAGCATTGACAGTATTGAGGAAGGGTGTTCCAAATATGATGGGGCAAAAGCTATGTTGTGCAGTAGCAAGAACGAGGAAATCAGCAGGATACTTCGTTTTACCACACAAGACTTCAACATCCCTAACAATTCCCACACGGCAGATAGTATCTCTATTGGCAAGATGAATAGTGACATCAATAGGCTCTATCTCAACAGGTGCAATCTCATCTTTCATTTCATCATATAAGGATTGAGGTATTGCACTAACACTAGCACCCACGTCACGTAAACCATGATAACAATGGTCTCCTATCTTAACAGAAACCACAGGCATGCCAACAACAGGCCTATGTTTGTCTCTAACTTGAGGTTTAGCAATTCTAGCAGCATCTTCACAAAAGTGAATATTATGTCCCTCAACATCGTCGGACAGAAGATCTTTGATGATAGCAATGCTAGGTTAAACTCTAATTTTCTCAGGGGGTGTAGGTGTTCTATTATATCCTCTAAGTATCACAGTTGAAGCTTTAGAATGATCCTTTATCCTAACACGGAAAGGTGGTTTCTCAATGTAAGAACTGGGAACCACAGGATCATTATAGGCAATGACTTTCTCTTCAACTGGAGTGGGTTTAACTACATTGACTTCTAAAGGTGGATGATATTTGAACCACTTCTCTTTGAGGAGATCAATATGAGCAGCAAAAGATTCACACAATGAAGCTACTATCTCAGAGTCAAGTCCATACTTAGCGCTAAAGTCACAAAAAGGTATTTGTCTCAACAAAGGATTTAATGCAATCAAACGTGAAATTGATACCTGACTCCTTACCTTCTTCAATCTCCCAATCTTCAGAGTTGCGTTTAATTCTCTCCAATAAATTCCATTTGAAGTCAATATCTCTCTTCATAAAAGAACCGGTACAAGAAGTATCAAGCATGGTGCGATCATCATGAGAAAGCCGAGCATAGAAGTTCTGAATGATAATTTCTCTCGAGAGCTCATGATTGGGGCATGAATATAACATTGATTTAAGCCTCCCCCAAGCTTGAGCGATGCTTTCTCTGTCACGAGGCCAAAAATTATAAATATAATTCCGATCACGATGTACTAAATGCATAGGATAAAACTTTTGATGAAATTCCAATTTCAACCGATTGTAGTCCCATGATCCAGTATCATCACATAGCCTATACCATGTCAACGCCTTATCCTTCAAAGATAAAGGAAAGACCTTCTTCTTGACCTCATCCTCGGGCAAACCTGCAAGCTTAAATAAACCACAATCTTCATCTACATAGATTAGATGCAAGTCTGGATGTGATCTTCCATCTCCTGTAAAAGGATTAGCCATCAGTTTCTCAAGCATACCCAAAGGAAATTCAAAGAAAATATTTTCAGTGGGTGCAGCAGGTTGAGGAGCAACTCTTTGTGCTTCCATTTGAGGTGAAGATACCCCGAACAAGCCCCTCAAAGGATTAGTATCCATAGTGACAAGTGACAATAAATTTCAGCACACTATATGAATGTTTCCTTAACAAGTTCCACTTACCAAAGGCGCTTCACTCCCCGGCAACAGCGCCAGAAAAGCATCTTGATGACCCACAAGTATAGGGTATCAATCGTAGTCCTTTTGATAAGTAAGAGTGTCGAACCCAACGAGGAGCAGAAGGATCTGACAAGTGGTTTTCAGCAAGGTAAAATCTGCAGGCACTGAAATTGTTGGTAACAAGTGATTGTGTGGTGAGATGATTTGTAGCAAGCATCAAGTAAAAAAAGTAGCAACGTTGCAGCAAAGTGGCCCAATCCCTTTTGTAGAAAGGGATAAGCCTGGACAAAGTCTTATAGGAGGAAAAACGCTCCCGAGGACACACGGGAATTTCTGTCATGCTAGTTTTCATCATGTTCATATGATTCACGTTATTTACTTTGATAGTTTGATATGTGGGTGGACCGGCACTTGGATACTGCCCTTACTTGGACAAGAATCCCACTTATGATTAAACCCCTCTCGCAAGCATCCGCAACTACAAAAGAAGAATTAAGACAAAGTCTAACCATAGCATTAAACTAGTGGATCCAAATCAGCCCCTTACGAAGCAACGCATAAACTAGGGTTTAAGCTTCTGTCACTCTAGCAACCATCATCTACTTACTACTTCCCAATGCCTTCTTCTAGGCCCAAATAATGGTGAAGTGCTATGTAGTCGACGTTCACATAACACCACTAGAGGAAAAACAACATAAAACACATCAAATTACCGAACGAATACCAAATTAACATGACTACTATTAGCATGACTTATCCCATGTCCTGAGGAACAAAAGTAACTACTCACAAAGGATAATCATAATCATGACCAGAGAGGTAATGAGTAGCATCAAGGATCTGAACATAAACTCTTCCACCAAGTAACCCAACTAGCATCAACTAAAAAGAGTAATCAACACTACTAGCAACCTTACAAGTACCAATCGGAGTCGCGAGACGGAGATTGGTTACAAGTGATGAACTACGGTTTGGAGATGAGATGGTGTTGATGAAGATGTTGATGGTGACGAGTCCCCTCCGATGAGAGGAGTGTTGGTGATGATGATGGCGAAGATTTCCCCCTTCGGGAGGGAAGTTTCCCCGGTAGGATCGTCCTGCTGGAGCTCTAGATTGGTTCTGCTCAAGTTCCGCCTCGTGACTGCGGCGAATCCACGAAAAAGCTCCTCCCTGATTTTTTCCTGGACGAAACCCTTCATATTGTATCAACTCCCCGAAGCTTAGATCTTGCTTGTCCTCAAGCGAAAGCCAAAATCGGAAAACATGTCGACATGCTTAGAGAGAGAGGTGTCGTTAAAAATAAAATACGAACATGGAAGCATCATGAACAATTACATAACAACAATAAATATCATCATATACTTCCCATGGGGAAGTAACAATTCACCACAATATTGAAGTATGAAGCATATTTGTTTTTTGAAAGCTAACAAACTATGTTCTCAGTCCACAATGCAATTGCAATTCATTGTACTTTCAGGAAGGGTCACATGTAGGAGCCTTTTGGCAAGTCCACATTCTCTACTATCATCTAGTCTTTCATGATTTCTAACACTCACTCCATACATGTGGATCATCAACTTTAAGCCAGACAGAGAGGAAGATAGGAATCCCAACTTATTCACCTCAAGGGTGATGTCAACAATAATAACTCATGCTCACTGACATTCACCTCGATATATGTGGCTAGATCTTTCCCCACCACATGATGCTTGCCAAAGGATGAACTAAAAAGGACATATCACCTTCTTTGCCGTCAGTCTGCCTCAAGCGAACGACAAACGTCTTTGTCGTTAGTCTCTGGCTCCGACCAGACGACTCACATGTTTAGATGGCAGCCGACAGGCAACGCCTCCGTTAGGGCTAACGGAGGCTTTGTCGTCAGCCTCCCTCCCTCTCTTTGCCGTCAGCCTCCCTCCCTGTCTGTGCCGTTTGCCTCCCTCCCTCTCTTTGTCGTCTGTCTCCCTCCCTCTCTTTGTCGTCTGCTTATATGGGCCAGCACATAGTTGGTCCAGCCGGCTCTTTGTCATCCCTTTGCCGTAAGCCTCCCTCCCGTTGTGCCGTCAGTCTCCCAAGGCAGCGGACGGCAAAGAGCCTGTATGGGCCAGCTGGGTGCCACATGGCACCTTTGCCGTCTGCTGCCTGATGGCAAAGGCCTTTGCCATCAGCTGGCAGACAGCAAACAGCCCATATTGTCCGAGTTTTGTTTTGTTTTTGTTATTTCACAGCACATATACATATACATAGCACATATATAGGTCACAACATATATACATATACATACCACATATAATTCATAGCACATATATAGGTCACAACAAATATTCATAGCACAAAGTTTCATCCATATATATACATATACATATAGTTCCACATATATTGTTCATCCATATATACATACACATATAATTCCACATTGTTCATCAACTCAAATGAAAACTAGAACTAAAGCACTCCATCAATGCCAGCTTCCATGCATGTAGTACATCCAATCTGCAAAATGGGAATAAGAAAGTCAGGAGAAGAACAACAACAACATATACATGACGTTTTTGAGCTTATTATGTCATTGTGGAGGAAAATAAGCTAAGTATATGACCTTCTTGAGCTAACCAAGGTTATTATGCCATTTTTGACCAAACTAAGCTAATTTTGTCAATTCTTATGCCATTTTGGACCTAACTAAGCTAATTATGTCATTTTAGAGAAAAAACAAGCTAAGTATATAATATTAATGAGCTAACCAAGGTTCTTATGATGTTTTTACTTAACTAAGATAATTATGTCATTTTGGAGGATAATTAGTTAAGTATGTCTTTGTTGGGGAAAATAGACTGAATTGAAGAAGAAAGAGAAGAAGCAATAAGAGAATAAGAAGGAGAAGAAAAATAAGAAGAAGGAGGAGGAGGAGAAGGAGGAGTAGAAGAAGAAGAAAAGAAGAAGAGAATAAGAAGGAAAAGAAGGAGGAGAGAAGAAGAAGGAGAAGAAGAAGGAGAAGAAGGAGGGCTCCTTCTCCTTCTTGTCCTCCTTCTCGTTCTTCTCTTCTTCTCTTCTTCTTCTCTTCTTCTTCTTGTTCTTCCTTCTTTTCGTTTTTCCTCTTTCTTCTCCTCTTGTCCTTTTCTTCAAGCTAAATTAGCTAAGTATGCCTTTTTGGAGCTAAATGGGCAAATTATATCATTTTTTGGGAAAATAAGGTATGGAGAATATGAAAGAGGATAAGAAAGAGGAGGAGAAGAATAAGAAGGAGAAGGAAAAGGAGGAGAAGTGGGACTCCTTCTCCTTCTTCTCCTCCTTCTCCTTCTTCCTCTCCTTCTCCTTCTTTTATTCTTCTGTTCTTCTTCTTCTTTTTCCTTATTTTCATTTCTCCTCTTACCCTCTTCTTGGAGCTAAATTAGCTAAGTATGTCTTTTTGGAGCTAAATGGGCTAATTATGTCATTTTAGAGGAAAACAAGCTAAGTATATAATATTCATGAGCTAACCAAGGTTCTTATGCCATTTTGAGCTTATTATGTCTTTTTGGAGCTTTATTAGTCATTTTAATGAGCTAACCAAGGTTCTTATGATGTTTTCACCTAACTAAGCTAATTATGTCATTTTGGAGGATAATTAGCTAAGTATGTCTTTGTTGGGGGAAATAAGCTAAATTGAAGAAGAAAGAGAAGAAGAAGGAGAAGAAAAAGAAGAAGGAGGAGTTGGAGGAGGAGGAGGAGAAGGAGAATGAGAAGGAGAAGGAGAAGAAGAAGAAAAGAAGAACAAAATAAGAGGGAGAAGAAGAAGGAGAAGAAGGAGGAGAAGAAGGAGAGGAGGAAGGAGAAGAATGAGGAGAGAAGAAGACAAGAAGAAGATAAGAAGAAGGATAAGAGGAAGGAGAAGAAGAAGGAGAAGAAGGACGGCTCCTTCTCCTTCTTCTCCTCCTTCTCCTTCTGCTCTTCTTCTCTTCTTCTTCTTCTTCCTTCTTTTCAGTTTTCCCCTTTCTTCTCCTCTTGTCCTCTTCTTCGAGCTAAATTTTCTAAGTATGCCTTTTTGAAGATAAATGGGCTAGTTATGTAATTATTGGGGAAAATAAGGTAAGGAGAATATGAAAGAGGAGAAGAAAGAGGAGGAGAACAAGAAGGAGAATAAGAAGGAGAAGGAGAAGGAGAAGGAAGAGAAGTAGGACTCCTTCTTCTTCTCCTCCTTCTCCTTATTCTTCTCCTTCTCCTTATCTTCTTCTTCTCTTCTTCTTCTTCTTCCTTCTTTTCATTTCTCCTCTTCTCCTCTTGTTGGAGCTATATTAGCCAAGTATGTCCTTTTGGAGCTAAATGGGCTAATTATGTCATTTTAGAGGAAAACAAGCTAACTATATAATATTCATGAGCTAACCAAGGTTCTTATGCCATTTCGAGCTTATTATGTCTTTTTGGAGATAAATTAGTCATTTTAATGAGCTAACCAAGGTTCTTATGATGTTTTTACCTAACTAAGCTAATTATGTAATTTTGGAGGATAATTAGCTAAGTATGTCTTTGTTCGGGAAAATAAGCTACGTATAAGAAGAAAGAGAAGAAGCAAGTATAGAAGAAGGAGAAGAAAAAGAAGAAGGAGAGAAGAAGAAAAATAAGAAGAGAAGAAGAAGGAGAATAAGAAGGAGAAGGAGGAGAGAAGAAGAAGAAGGAGAAGAAGGAGGGGAAGAAGGAGAAGAAGGAGGGGTCCTTCTCCTTCTTCTCGTCCTTCTCCTTCTTCTTCTCTTCTTCTTCTCTTCTTCTTCTTCTTCCTTCTTTTCATTTTTCCTATTTCAATTGAGCTTATTATGTCATTTCGGAGCTGAATTAGCTATGTTATGAGCTAGAGAAAACTTACCACAATGGTCATCAAGGAGGAGAAACACCAGGGTTGCTTGTGGCGGCTTCGTTTGGAGACGGTTACCCTGGAGAAGGGTCGTGCGATGTCGCTCGGGAGTTATTCTGCAGACAAGATATTTTGCAATGTCTCAGTTAGCATGATGACACTCAATTCTCAATACTAGTTTATAATGACCATTGAAATGAAACTCACCGTGCCAATCACAGAGAAGACAGGCATCGGCGGAGGGGCTTGACCGGTCTTCTTGCACATAGACTACACATTCGGTTTTGAAGAGTCTGTCGTATTAGTTAGTAATGAAACACACATTACACACATGATTTGGCTAATGTAAAAAAGAAACTTACCACAATAAGCTCGTACATGGCTGGGTGAGCCGCCTCATTCTGGGCCCTCTCCTCCTCAATCAACCGAGCCGTGGTCCGGTCCCTCTCCTCAAGAGCAGCCTGAAGAGCAGCCTCGCTTGCCAATCTCACTTTTTGAAGAGCAGTCTGGTTTGCCGCTCTCTCTTTCTGAAGAGCAACCTGCAACACCATTGCTCATTACCACACTAATGATAGATGGCCACACACACAATGAAATGGATGAAAGTTTTCTGAGTCCGTACAACTAACCTTGATGGCAAAATCGCCTGGCCGTGGACGAGGCATTATCTTAGGACAGGAGCTCGACTGACGCGCCTCGATCTCCGGGAGAGTGAGTGGACAACGTATTATCCCATCTCCAATGGTTATCGAGCCATGGGGCCTCCCGCCACCAGATATCATCACCATCTCTGGATCCAAAGGTTCCTGACTCGGGTTAAAGTCCTCCCCTTTCCAAGCCTTCCCCGTGTCCCTGTATTTCACGAGCTTGTGTTGGGATGCGATGTTGGTGAAGTTAGTTGGATCATCTAGGTCAGACTCAGAGAATGTCTTTGGGTAGAAAGCATCCAAATAGTGTCATCATCGCATCGTAGCATTCTCTTCCCAAGTTGAACTAAGCCTTCAGAGCCATTACTTGTGCAATGGCATCTAGCTGACAAAGCTCAGTGTGCTCGTGGAGAGGACGTTTTGAAGACTCCAACGTTTCATAGAAGGCCTCTGCAGATTCCTCCATCTCATCTTCTGAATCCCGAGCATCATCAAAGTCTGGCACCATGTCTACGATCCCGGTACCATGCTCGTCGGTGCGACGATGAACCACCTCAGCTCTGCTGCGCTGTATACACTCACCATGAAATGTCCAAACCGTATAATTAGGCTTAAAACCCGTCCTCTGCAGGTGTTTAATCATTACAGCCTATGTCCTCTTTTTATAGTTTTCGCATTCAAGAGAAGGGCACCAGTTTGTCTCTTGGCCATTTGCAAATGCGGCTTTCACAAACTCCTTGGTTTTTAGAAACCATTCTTTCATCATCTCTTTCTGACTAGGGTGACCGATGTACATCCGCGCACGATCACTCATCTTGCCTAGCTACTAAACACACAAGAAATATATTTATATATAATTCAACATATATATTCATCAGTTAATCAAGTTCACCAGTTTTATTACGTCCATGCAACCTACACGCAAATAGGTAAAGATAGGTCCTAATCTCACCCGGGTATGTGTAGATTGGGTTCGTTTTCCCATGCTCTCCTCCGGATCCAATGCAAAATTCTGGCAGCACCTCCCTGCTGTTCTCCTGATACACGTCTCCGCAATAAACACAGAGGATGTGTATCCAGAGAACAACAGGGAGGCACTGACGAAATTATGCATCGGATCCGGAACAAAGCATATGGAAAACGAACCCAATCTACATATACTCGGGCTGTCTATGGATAACGTTGGACAATTCGGAAGAATCACGGTTATAAATATATGCAAATGCATGCATATTTATAATTGTAACCCTTTCGAACAGGAGACGCATACTGGTGACGCATACTGATAAATTAATCTAATTACCTATATCTAGCAAGTTTCATCCGAAAACCGACCCACATCAAATGAAGGGGCATGGAGGAGATGACATTTGTACTCACCCACGAATATAAGGGCGGAGCTCGTAGAACGGAGGTCTTCGCACAATAGACCTCACAGCGATGAGACAACTGTCACATGTAAATCCACCCGATCAACACAAATATTTTGTGTTCATTAATAAAATCAAAAAATATACGACCTAACACAAATATATGACCTAAAAATGAGCCGGAAAGGTTTCGGGCTTTTTGCAAAGGCGAATCCATAAAAGGTGACCCTTGCAAATGGTCCTTAGAGCATCTCCAACAGCCGCGCAAAAAGGCGCGCGCGCGTGGGACAGAATGGCGCGCTCCAGCGGCGGCGGGAAAACCGCGCGCGCGGGAACTGCTTGCGCGCGCGCGCGAAAAGGCGGCAGCTCGCGCGCCATTTTTGCTGCGCCGCTTCCCGCGCGCCTATAAATGCACAGCGCTCAGCCGCTCCCTTGCGCGCCGCCACCGCGCCGCTCTCTCTCTCTCCCTCTACTTGTCGCGCCGCCGCCGCCCAAGCGCGCCGCCACCGCTCCAGCGCCCCGCCCCCGACGCGCCACCATGCCGCCGCACCGCCGTTCTGCGTCGGGCTACCGCGGCGTACGCGAGCGCCCCCAACGGCGGGTTCTACGCCGAGATATGCTCCAGCGATCTCCGGCTTAGCCTCGGCACATACGACACGTCGCATGAGGCCGCCCGCGCGTTCGACGCGGCGCCGTGGCGCCTAGGCAGGCAGCGCCGTCAAATGAACTTACAGGACGTCCACACGCTCCAGCAGGCGTTAGACGTCGCCCCGCCGCCTCGTCTAAACTCCGCACAAGACCGTGCGGAGCACACTGCACGGCAGCGCCGCCTCCTCGTTGCCCAGGAGGACGAGCGGGTCATGGCGGAGTGGCGCCGGCGCCACCTGGAGGACGTTGCCTACGAGCAGGATTATTGGGCAAGGCGCCGCGAGGAGGACATGCGTCGGCGCCGCGAGGAGCGGTTGGACAGGCGTCGGCGGAAGGCATTGGTGAGTGCGCAGGCCGACATCGTCAATGCAGGCGGGAGGTCCTTCTTCACTAAAGAAGATGAGCGTTGGTTGGACATCTGGCTGTCAACCTCTGACGACACCAACAACGATGATGATGGTCCAGATGATTGGAGCGACTGGGATTAGTTTTATGTTTTCGAACTATCTAGCACCGAACTACCTATCTATGTTTTCGAACTACCTATCTAGTTGCAATCTATGTAAAATAACTTTGTATGGTTTTTATTTTAATGCAATCTATTTATTAAAAATGTTGTGCGCGCGCTGCATTTTTGCGCGCCGCTGGAGCGGTGCGCGCGTGCTGCATTGTAGCGCGGCTGTTGGAGCCAGCGCCTATCCCCGCGCTAAATCAACCAAAGTGCGCGGGGCAAACACATTTTTTGGGCGCGGTGCGAAGCGCGGCTGTTGGAGATGCTGTTAAGTGCTAGTTGGAAGAGGGACAAAAATTGTGTGATGGTAATCACTTTTTTGTGATTTCTCAAAGACTTGCAAGAGGAACATCATGTCACACTTGACTATCACACGGTGTGGAAAGGCAAGCAAAGGGCAGTAACTAGCTTATATGGGAGTTGGGAAGAAAGTCTTCGGATGTTGCACAACTACAAGGCTGACATAGAATTGCGGTCTCCGGGGAGTATTGTTGAGATTGATACCACCACAATTGAAGGTCAAGTACATTTCAGCAAGCTATTTATTTTACAAATGGAACAAAGAAAAGGTAAAAAAATACTTGCTTCTGTCTAGTTCTAACACCATAGTTTTTTTACATGAGCCTGTTCTAATTGCTTCTTCTCATAGGAAAAGTCGGGGTAAAAAGAATGCATCTCCATGGTTCGATGTCTCGGTTAGCAATGCAGTCCCATCGACACCAACTAAGAGCAACATTGCTTCCACAAGTAGCATCCCTGGACGTTGCTTCGAAATCTCCCAACTAAACTAATAAACCAAGCTAACTAAGGGCATGTACAATGGAGGCATCACCTTCGTACTGCCTCACCTCTTCCACCTAGATAAATTTAAATGAAGCTATAGTTTGTGCCACAATCACTCAATGGAGGCTAGTTTCTTGATGTCATCATCATATTTTTTTCTCTCACTCACCACACAACGCATGCAACCTCCACTGCATGCAAAACAGTGCATCAGCATGGTGTGGTCCTAGACAGAGCAAAGATCTGAAGCTCACACTGCATCGCCTAAGGGGCTGCCTAGTAGCTTTTGTCAGGGAGGAGTCGATCTCTTCTGCAGGAGCCCGTTTCCCTCTGCAAGCAACACGTTCATCGGAGGTGGCATTTGGCAAGGTGATGTGATGCATGGGGCACCGGTCCACGATGGCCCGTTGGTCATGCCCTAACTAACCTAACATATTAGCTAGTTGAAAACTAACCTAACTAAAAACTAACTAACCTAATAAAATCTTCCACAAGTAGCAGTCCCCGGCATCATGTTTTTCCTAATAAACTAAAAAACTAACCTAACTAATTTAACATAAATAAAAAAGGGAAAAAATAAAAATAGGGCCGGCCGGCCGGCCAGGGGGGGTCTCATCAGTGGGGGCGATTGGGGCGACGACGATGGTGGCTGCGGGGGTGGCGTCGGTGGCCGTAGGGGAGAGAGGGGAGTGGGAGTGGGAGTGTGTGAGTGAGAGAGAGGGGCCAGGGTGGAGGAGGGTGCAGTGGTGGAGGAGGGGGCAGTGGTGGAGAAGGGGCGAGCTCCGGTGGCGGTAGTGGAGGAGGAGGTCTCGGGGAGGAGGATGGCGCGGTGGTGGAGGAGGGGCGCAGGGAGGAGGAGGGCGTGGTGGCGGCGTAGGGAGGAGGAGGGCGTGGTGGTGGCGTAGGGAGGAGGAGGGCACAAGGAGGAGGAGGGTGCGATGGCGCAGGGAGGAGGAGGGCACGGTGGTGCAGGGATGAGGAGGGCGCTGCGGCGGTGGGGGTTTCGGGGGTGACCGTTAGGGGAGAGAGGGGTGGGGGTGGGACGCGACGGCCGTTAGGGCGCATCCTCTTTGCCGTCTTCCCCCAACGGCATAGAGGAACAAGGCAGACGGCAAAGAGAGAGGTCATTAGGGCGAGAAAGGGGGTGCAGGGTGGGCCGCCCCGTACTCTTTGTCGTCTGCCTGAATGCTCTTTGTCGTCAGCTGGCAGACGACAAAGAGCATACTTATGGCAAATAGTATCTTTGCCATCAGTCTACTCTTTGCCGTCTCGTTTTTGGTAGCTGATGGCAAAGAGGGTCTTTGCCATCAGCCAACAGACGTCAAAGAAGTAGTAGATGGCAAATTCTCTGATTCCAGTAGTGATTACGCTGTCTTCCTTGTCCAACATCAACCGTTTGGCATATAATATTTAATGGGCGCTCCCAATCGTAAAACATGTCCTAGATAGTATATTTGCATGTGAATCTTCTCTTCCATTTTAACTTTTTCATGAATTGCATCATTGACCAATGCTATGTTGGTCAACCTACAATAAATTTTACCACTTATACTCTTGCTTATGTGATGTCATTACTCACCATAAGATTAGCATATGATCTTTTTATTTTCATTATTTCATTGCTTTTAATTAGAACACAAGTGTAAAGAAGCAAAACTCAAACTACTCTTTATTATATAACTCACACACGATTACATTGATAGATGGAAAGAAATTAGCACTCAAAGATATATCATACTAAACTTTGATTCTACTAGATCATGAAATAACCAAGGATCGAATTGAAAATAGGTAAAGATAATAAGAGTGATGGTAATACGATACCGGGGCACCTCCCCCAAGCTTGGCACAAGGCAAGGGGAGTGTCCTTACCCATATGATCAAGCTTCCACCTTAGGTGATGGTGGTGATGAAGAAATCGTGTCTTTTAGCTCCATTAGAGCAATCAATTTGTGGTTCACACTTCTGAGAGCTGTGATGTGTTCCTCCAATAAAATTACTTCACGGGTGAGATAAGTGTTATGAACACGAGTTATTTCACATAATCTCAAGGCCTCAATAAGAGATGGGGTAGAAGGTGATAGTAAGGTTAAAGGATATCCTCTACATCCTATTCCTTCAAAGCAAATTTTCCCCCTTCTGGGTCTTGATTCTCCGCTTCCATCTTGCCCTTTGCTTTCTTGAATAACTCTTCCTTGACCTCAATAATATCCACACTATTCAGATCAGCATCTGTTCCTTCATAAGCTTGGGGAACATGGTTCTCCCCGACAGATTCCTGGGACGACATGTTTTTGGATCTCCCAGAAAACAACAAGAAACAAGAATAGAAGATATCTCGCGGTGTGGTGATCAAATCAATCCGGAGAGTATATACAGATATTTTCTCTTACATAACAAGTAAACCGAGAGGAAAACAGAGTCGGGAAGGTGCACCAGGGCCCCACAAAGCATCAAGGCGCGCCCTAGGGGGGTCGAACCGAGGTGTTGTGTGGGCACCTGGTGGAACCTCTCGGGTTCCTTTTATTTTTATATTTTTCTAAATATTCCAAAACTGACAAAATATATTTTGTGGAATTTTCGGAGTCCGTTTACTTACCATATAACATAGCCATTCCTTGTTTAGTATTCTGGAGTGTTCCGGAAGGTGTCCTTGATATGTTCCTCCAATGTAATAGTCTCAATAATATTAGTTTCATCATAAATGGGTGTACCTAAAATGTAGTCCTTGATCCTTTGTCCATTTACCACCTTCGGGTTAGTACCCGCGGCATTATTGATCTTTATGGCTCGGAAACGATAAACTTCGTCGATACTATATGGTCCTTCCCATTTGGGGAGAAGTTTACCTGCAAAGAACCTAAGACGAGAGTTATCTAATGAAACATATTCACCCACTTAGAATTCTCTCTTTTGGATCCTCTTGTCATGCCATCGTTTAACTTTCTATTTAAACAACTTGGAATTATCATAAGCCTGGGTTCTCCATTCGTTAGGTGGGCAAATGTCAAATAACCTCTTTTCACCTGCAAGCTTGAAGTCATAGTTAAGTTCTTTAACTGCCCAAAGAGCTTTATGTTCCAATTCAAGAGGTAAATGACATGCCTTTCCATAAACCATTTTATAAGGAGACATACCAATAGGTTTCTTATAAGAAATTCCATAAGCCCACAAAGCATCATCTAATTTCTTAGACCAATTCTTTCTAGATCTATTGATAGTCTTTTGCAAAATCAACTTTATCTCCCTATTGCTCAATTCAACTTGACCACTAGATTGAGAATGATAGGGAGACACAATTCTATGATTAACATCATATTTGGCAACCATCTTATGGAAAGCACCATGAATAAAATGTGAACCACCATCAGTCATAATATATCTAGGGACTCCAAACCTTGGAAAGATCACTTCCTTAAGCATTTTAATAGAAGTGTTGTAATCAACACTTCTACTACGGATAGCCTCGCCCCACTTAGTGACATAATAAACAACAACAAGAATATGAGTATACCCATTGGATAAGGAAAAGGTCCCATATAATCAAAACCCCAAATATCAAATGGTTCAATAACAAGAGAATAATTCATAGGCATTTCCTGACGTATACTGATATTACCAATCCTTTGACACTCATCAAAAGATAACACAAAATTACGAGCGTCCTTGAACAGAGTGGGCCAATAAAAAACGGATTGCAATACCTTATGTGCGGTTCTATCTCCTGCATGGTGTCCTCCATAAGCTTCGGAGTGACACTTTCGAAGAATTTGTTCCTGTTCATGCTCACGTACACAACGTCTAAAAATACCATCCACACCTTCTTTATAAAGATGTGGGTCATCCGAGAAATAGTGTCTCAAATCATAAAATAACTTTTTTAGCTGGTACGTAGAACTAGGAGGTATAAACTTAGCAACAATATAATTACCATAGTCTGCATACCAAGGAGTATTATGAGAAACATTAATAGCAGCTAATTGCTCATAGAAAAAACTATCATTAATAGGTTGTACGTCATCAAGCACATTTTCCAATCTAGACAAGTTATCATCACGGGATTCTCAGCCCCTTTCCTATCAAAGATATGAAGATCAAACTCTTGCAGCAAAAGAACCCACCTAATAAGCCTAGGCTTAGCATGTTTCTTTTCCATAAGATACTTAATAGCAGCATGATTAGTCTGAATAGTAACTTTGGAATCAACAATATAAGATCTAAACTTATCACAAGCAAACACAAATCCTAGAAACTCTTTTTGATTGGTAGCATAATTTCTTTGGGCAGTGTCCGAAGTCTTACTAGCATAATGAATAACATTCAGCTTCTTATCAACTCCGTGTCCTAGAACAGCCCCAACAGCATAATCACTTGCTTCACACATAATTTCAAAAGGTAAATCTCAATCGGGTGGCTGAACAATAGGTGCAAAAATTAAAGCTGACTTAAGAGTGTCAAAGGCTTCTACACAATCATCATCAAAAACAAAAGGAACATCTTTTTGCAAAAGAGTGGTAAGATTCCTAGAAATTGTATAGAAGTCTTTAATAAATGTCCTATGGAAAACACCATGACCAAGGAAACTTCTTATACCTTTAATATCCTTCGGGCATGGCATCTTCTCAATAACATCCACTTTTGCTTTATCGACCACTATAACTCTTTCAGAAATTTTATGGCCTAAGACAATACCTTCATTAACCATAAAGTGGCACTTCTCGCAATTCAAGGCAAGATTTATTTTTCACATATCTACAAAACTCGATCAAGGATGCTTAAGCAATCATCAAAAGAAGTTTCGTATACGGAGAAATCATCCATGAAAACCTCAACAATCAGTGCACAAAAATCAGAGAAGATAGTAGTCATACATCTTTGAAAAGTACCAGGTGCATTGCATAAACCAAAACGCATACGTCTATAAGCAAAAGTTCCAAAAGGGTAGGTAAAGGTGGTTTTCTCTTGATCATATTGTGCAATAGGTATTTGAGAAAAACTAGAATAACCATCCAAGAAACAAAAGTGTGTGTGCTTAGATAACATTTCTATCATTTGATGAATAAAAGGTAAAGGGTAGTGATCTTTCCTAGTAGCTTTATTCAAATTTCTAAAATCTATCACCATCCTATAACCAGTTACTATCCTCTTAGGTATAAGTTCATTCTTATCATTAGGAACAACAGTAATAGCACCCTGTTTAGGAACACAATGAACTGGACTCACCCATCTACTATCAGCTATGGGGTAGATAATTCCTGCTTCTAGAAGCTTTAATATTTCAGTTCTTAACACATCCTTGATCTTCGGATATAAACATCGTTGGTGGTCAACAATGGGTTTAGCATCTAGTTCCATATTAGTCTTGTGTTGTCATAGAGTGGGACTAATGCCCTTAAGATCATCGAGAGTATATCCAATAGCGCGCGGTGCTTCCTTAGAACTTTTAGTAATCTGGTTTCCTCGTGCTCTCAAAGGTTAGCACTGATAATAACAGGATATATTTTCTTTTCATCAAGATAACCATATTTTAGAGTATCAGGCAATTGCTTCAATTGAATCACATGATCACTCTTAGATGGAGGAGGACCTCCCAAAGTTTCAACACGCAGATTATGCTTAAGGGTAGGTGGCTGCTTAAATAAAAACTCATCTATTTGATTCCTTTCATTCATATGTAAATCATTCTCATGCTCAAGCAAATACTATTCCAAAGGATCAGTAGGAGGCACAACAATAGCAGCAATACTAACAATTTCATATTTACTAGGCAACTCTATATCACATGGTTGTCTAATAAACTTAAGGAAATTAAATTCATGAGACACACCACCAAAGTTGACACTAACAATCTCCTTAACGCAATCAATTTGAGTATTAACAGTATTCAAGAAAGGTCTACCAAATATGATTGTACAAAAGCTAACTTGTGGAGAACCAAGAACAAGAAAATCGGTAGAGTATTTGTCTAGCACCCCGATTCAACGAATCGTATTACCAGTATTTCCAACCCAGAGATCATGTCTTCTGGAAACACTCAACAACTTGGCACAGAACTGAACTAACAATAATGTTACAAGAGCATATCTTACAATGATAGCGAGGCCAAAGGCACCCTTGCTGCAGCACAATATCTACATTATTTATGAGATATAGCGGGGCCTCGAAACTACTAAGTACTTCTACAACGTAGCGGAACATAGCGGCAACTCCATACACAGGGACACTACTGTGGACACTTCCTAGTACGCATCATCAGGACCTCCGTCCTCGGCTTCTCCTGCATCTGGCATGATACGCCAGGTGAGTAATTGGAATGTACTCACAAGCTCATAATAACCAAGCAATGCAACAAACAATAGCATGGCAACAAATTAAGAATAATACCACTTGGCTTCATAACATCCACTTACTATTGTCCTGGGTTGTCTCACAACCACCGGAATGCTTATCAAGCATCTCCACTCAACTGGAGAGTTCTTCCATCATTACTAACATCCACACGGGTGACCATCTACTGAGGACTTGTCGGGCTGTCCGTTACCGTGGACACGGCTATTCGAATAGTTTTGTCACTCTACACAAGTTCCACACTTTACCCACACTCTGGAGCACTGACCTTGTGATCCCATTCGGGTGGACCAGCATTGCTCCAACGAGACTTGCCTGGCCCGTGACTCTCTCATCATATCCCCAACAACCACTCCCTTCCGGAGTCCTGCCCTGGGTGGCCCTGTGTCCTCATGACACCTGCCACCGTCGTGGCCAAACAAAACTGTCCCAAACGGGGACGGGTCCAACTCAACTTAACTGGGCTCACAGGGTTATCACCGCCCACCGGGCCAAGGTGGCACGCGTGCATAACCCTCCCTCTTTGGGGCATATAGGTGAGAGATCACGCGGACATCCCAAGTCACGGCCTTCCCATACCGGCAAGAGGTGGTTGTACGATTATGCCCGGTCAGATGACTCATGATCATCCACCATATCATAGTAACCCTAGTAATTCATAATCGTAAGCATATATCTCTATATGATGATATATTAAATGATTATTTCTTAGCAAGTTAAGCAAGTATAATGCATGAATATGTCAGCTATGATATGCAAAACTACATCACATGGATATGATGGCTTGCCTTGGTTAGTGGGGTTGTTCAAACACTCCTGGTCTTCAAAGTTTTCCTCTCAAAAATGTATCTGAAATAGGAAAAGAAAAGGATAAGCATTAAATACCTTTTTATTAACCAGAAATTCTTTGAGTGTGGGAAAATACCAAAATTTAGCATATTGTAAAGAATTTCAATACCAACCCAACGCAAAAAGAATCAAGTGATTTGGACTTGTTAATAAAAAGATTTAAATGGTCAAAGTTTCTGTTTAAATCTGAAATAAATAGAAGAAGTAGAAATCCTGGGGGGGCGCGTCGAAGGCGTAAAGTGGAGGGGCGCCTCCACTTAACGCTTCAGCCGTAGGCCGCAGCCACTGGCAGGTGGGTCCTGCCCCTTTTAAACAGAGAGGGAGGAGGGGGAACAGAGGAGGGCGGCTCACCGGCGACGCTCACCAGCGACAGAGACGGCGACGACGCTGGGAGATAACGGGATTAGATCGAGCGCTCGAGGGCGGTCCTCCCTGTACCCGTAGCTCGTTCGGAGGTGGACGGACGGCGTCACCCCTTCTTCTCCGGTGGGTGGAGGCTACGGTAGTCGTCGACGGCAACGGTTCTGGCAGGGATTCAACTCACCGACTGCTCGAGGAGCACCAGAGGGACTGAAGGAACACACTGGTGGCCTTGGATTGGACTGGGGACGGGCGGAGGAGGATGGCGACGGAGGGGATTTGGCGGCGAAGCTTGTCGCCGGAGCTGAGGGAGACGAGCTCCCGGCTCTTGCTGGGGGGTCTCTAGGGCTAATCCAGGGGTGGAGGAGAGGGGTGGGAGCTAGGAGGGGTTTGGCCAGCACCTTAAATAGGCCAGCGACGAGCGCTGCCGAGCTCTCCCGAAGCGAAGAGGCTCGGGCTTGCCACTAGAACAATGAAGGCGAGCTGGCTGTCGTGGCGCAGTGGTGAGGTGATGGAGGAGGTCAGGGGAGCGATGGGATGGGTCCGAAGCCATTAATGGCGTGCAGATGACCACAATGGCCGAAGCCCACTGTGTTGCCCGTGGCGGAGCTTGGCCAGGAGCGACGGCGGCCTTCCCAGGCAAACTAGAGGGTTCAGGAGGTGCCATGCGGCTCCCAGGGACCTCGTCGGTGCTTCGAACAAGGGGGGGGCAGCGATTGACGGCTCGGCTGTCACTGGAGCTGCGCAGAGCGTGCTGTGTGGCATGCCAGCACCGTGGTCACCACAGTTGCGGCCACCCTGATGCCACGCAAGCCTTGAAACCTTGTCTATTGCGTGGACCAGCCTTCCATCAGTCACCGTCCACTGCTTGCTTGAGCATACAAGCTCTGCTACGACTAGGAACATCATCAACAGGTTCTGCCAGCAGACTTTCGGAGGTTCTAGAGCTTAATAGGGTTGGGATTAGAGGAAGATAAGATGTCTAGTATAAGCAGCATAGAAAAGACTCTAAACTGGCAAAAATTGGCAAGGTTTGAAGATTAAATTAATATAGTTCCTTTGTAAACCACCTTTCTGGTCCATAACACAAATGAGCTCCTAGCACTCAATTGCAAGCTTTGTTACCAGTGTCTTTTGGTGGAGAAATGTCATTTGGTAGTGCACACATGCCCAAAAATATATAGCTCCATTGTGCACTCCTAACTAGTACTTCCTTCAAAAAGGTCATGTTTCAGCAGAAACTTAGCAGAGTGTTTTTGCTCAACATTTGTACTGGACCATGGGATGTTTTTACATATTTGAACCATATATGATCCCTAGTAACTACAAGAATTTATTGGGAATTTTTCAAAACAGGAATCATGGGGTTTCTTCACAAAGGGATAATTCTGGTCAGATAATAAATAATTATTCTGGCCATAATTATCCATTGGACAAAGAAATATTTTCGAATATTTTGAAATCATATGGCATTGAGAAGAGGTTGCAAAAGTTTTGGGTCTTAAAGCTCATCCAAGCTATAGGTTGCTTCACAACCCATAGTGATGGCATAATTCCCAAAATAGAAAAAGAGAATTATTTGATGAAATAAAATATTGCAACTAAATCTCAGAAAGGTTTTAGTAAGAAGAAAATGGTTTTGGGTTGTTTGAGACAAGAAATCAGAAATTTTTATAATCCCACTTGCTTTGAGAATTTGAAAGTCCACCAAATTGCAAGTGATCTTCAAAATATTTTAAAAATAAAAGGTTTGAAAAATCAGGGTGTTACAAACCTACCCCCCTTAGGATGAATCTCGTCCTCGAGATTCGGTTGCTTAGGGAACAAGTATGGATATGAGGATCTCAACAAATCTTCTCTCTCCCATGTTGCTTCTTCCTTGGTATGGTGTTCTCACAATACATTATAAAACTTAAGCACCTTACTCCTGGTAGTTCTTTCCATCTCATCCAGGATTCTGACGGGTTTCTCCTCATAAGTCAGATCCTTAGCCAATTCTAGCTCACTCATATCTGCCTGCTTAATTGGAGGTGCAATACACTTTCTTAGTTGTGAGCTATGAAAGACATCGTGCACATCTGACAATTCGGGTGATAGCTCTAATTGATAGGCGACTCTGCCTCTTCTTGCAACCACTGGAAAGGGACCGATATATCTCGGTGCGAGCTTTCCCCGTGTGCGAAACCTTCTCACTCCTTTCATGGGGGTTACTCGAAGATAAGCATACTCTCCTGGTTCAAAGGTCACTTCTCGGTGCTTTGTATCATATTAGCTTTTCTGGCGGGACTTGGCTGCTTGAAGGCGTTCCTGAATATCCTTGACCTGTTTCTCGGCCTCCAGCATCAAGTCGGTTCCAAATATGCACAATGACCCAGATAGCATCATTGCCTCTTATTGACTTGGGTAGTCCAACAATGAAATCCATGCATATGTCGTCCCACTTCCATTCGGGAACCGGTAAAAGCTGTAGTAACCCCACGGGCTTTTGGTGTTCCGCCTTAACTTTGTTGCATATATCACAGCAGGCGACATAATATGCTATATCCTTTCGCATCCCTGACCACCAAAATGTCTCCTGGATGAATAGAATATGCGGAATCATGTGCTTCCCTGAGTATTTGCTGTCTCAGGCTGTTTTGGTCGGGGACGCATATCCGTTTTTCGAACCATAGTATGCCTTGGTCATCTACTCGGAAGGATTTGTCCTTCCCCTTTGGTAGTGACCCTTTGATCTTCCTGATTCCTTCGTCTGATTCTTGAGCTTTATTGATTTCGTCTATGAGGGTGGGGTAATTTCTAGGGTCTCTGGGAAATTGGACCGCATAATATCATGTTGAGACTAATGAACTCTTCTTGTAGTCTCGGATGCATACTTTCCAGTAGTGCATTTACCGTGATTGGCTTCCTACTAAGAGCATCTGCAACCACATTGGCTTTTCCCGGATGATAGTTGATCCCAAGGTCATAGTCCTTGAATAGTTCAAGCCATCGTCGTTGCCTGAGATTCAGATCGGGTTGGGTGAAAATATACTTAAGACTTTTGTGGTCCGTATATATCTCACACCGTTGTCCAATGAGGTAATGCCTCCAAATTTTTAAGGCATGAACCACGGCTGCTAGCTCCAAGTCATGAGTGGGGTAGTTCTCTCCATGCGGTCGTAGCTCTCGGGATGCGTATGCTACAACCTTCCCTTCTTGCATCAGCACACAACCAATTCCTCGTCGGGAAGCATCACAATAAATGTCAAATCTCTTGTGAATGTCCGGGAGGATTAAAATAGGTGCGGTCGTTAGTCTTGTTTTTAATTCCAGAAAACTGCTTTCGCATGCTGTCGTCCATACGAATCTCTGATTTTTCTTGAGCTATTCCATCAATGGTTTGGCTATCTTGGAAAAGCCTTCTATGAATCGTCGGTAATAGCCTGCCAATCCCAACAAGCTACAAACTTCGGTCCCCGAGACTGGTGTTTTCCAATTCAGCACTGATGTTACCTTATTGGGGTCGACAGCCACACCTTGTTCTGACAGGATGTGTCCCAAAAATCCCACTTCCTTCAGCCAGAACTCGCATTTACTGAACTTAGCATACAGTTGCTGGGATCTCAGTCTTTCCAAGACAGCACAGAGGTGACGCTTGTGATTCTCTTCGTCTTTAGAATATATTAGTATATCATCAATGAACACTACCACAAATTTTTCTAGGAAATCCATGAAGACCGTGTTCATCATACTCATGAAATAGGATGGATCATTTGTCAGACCAAATGACATGACCGTGAACTCATATAGGCCATATTGTGTAGTGAATGTTGTCTTGGGTATATCTTCCTTTCTAATTTTGAGTTGATGATACACAGTCCTGAGGTCAGTTTTGGAGAACACCTGTGCTCCACTCAACTGGTCGAATAGGTCATCGATGCGTGGTAGTGGGTACTTGTTTTTAATAGTGACCTCATTTAGCTCACGATAGTCTATGCACATTCGCAAACATCCATCCTTCTTTTTGACAAATAGTACTGGTGATCCCCATCGTGAGATGCTTGGGCGAATGTATCCTTTTTGCAATATTTCATCCAACTGTTTCTTTAACTCTGCCAATTCCGGTCCTGGCATACGATAGTATTTCTTGTAAATTGGGGCAGTACCGGGAACAAAATCGATTACGAACTACAACTCCCGGTCCGGTGGCATTCCTGGCAATTCCTCGGGAAACACATCTGGAAATTCACATACCACTGGAATCAGGTCCATATCCGTGACATCTGCTTGGTATGCCATTCCGTTCCTTGTCTTCATGTTGTTGGCGATAAACTAGACGGTTTTGCCGGCCGGATTGACCAGCGTCACAGTTATGGTGGCACAATTGATGCACACTTGATGGGGTGTCAACCAATACATCCCCAGTATTATATCTAATCCCGAGGATTCGATGGTGATTAGTGCAGCTAGAAAGGTAGCTCCTTGTATCCGTATTTCCAGATCCCGGTATACGAGATTTGTTCTCAGCATGGAGCCAGGTGATTGTACCACCATGATTTTTTCCTACAACGAAGGGGAAAATTGGTGTACGGCGGCAAAACTCCTCGAAATAAATGAGTGGGAAGCCCCGGAATCAAATAAAACTATTGCTGGTATGTTGTAAACAGAGAACATACCGATAACGACTTCTGGAGCTTCGCATGCTTCTTCGACAGAGATATGGTAGAAGCGTCCTTGGGTAAACTTAGAGTTAGGGCGGCGTCCAATAGTGTTGATCTGCGGTTTGATGTTGGAGGATGGCTTTCCTCTATTGGTGGGGCACTGCTTTGCATAATGTCCACTTTGGCCGCAAGCGAAACAGGTGTTGTTGCGGCGACAATCCTCTAGCACTGGTTGTTTGCCGAAGGCCTTGTTCTGGCTCACTGTCTTGTTACTATTGTTACTGTTGTTCCAAGTGGGCTTGTAGACAGTGCCATTTGGTTGCCAGGCACGTGGCTATTGTGCAATCTGCTCCTTGTTGTCCTTCTTGGGTTTAAACTTCCTCTTGCGGTCATCGTATCCAGTCTTAAGCTCTCATTTGGCTATGAAGGCTTTGTTTACCAGCGTCTATAAGTCTGGAAAGTCCAACATACAAAGCTGACAACGTAGGGCATGGTTTAGACCGCCTAGGAAGCGGTCAACCTTCCTTTCCTCAGTGGATACATCATGGGTCGAGTATCATGCCAGATTGTTAAACTTGTTCAGATACTCGGCTACCGTCATGTTTCCTTGTGTAAGAGCAAGGAATTCTCTTTGCTTCACCTTCATAATACCTGTAGGAATATGATATTTGCGGAATGCTTCCTTGAATCTTTCCCATGTAATCTCTTCTCCACAGGGCCATGTTACCTTAGTATTATCCCACCATATAGCTGCTGGCCCTTCTAGGTAGTGAATGGCAAAGGGAACCTTGTCTGCTTCCTCACAACGGGCTATGTCTAGATTCTTCTCCATAGTCCTTATCTAGTCGTCGGCTTCAATCGGATCCGCAGCTTGGCCAAAATTGGGAGGCTTAGTACGCTGGAAATCTCACAACCTGGATCGTGCCCAGTTGGGGTTATTCTGGCCTACCATAGCTTGCATGCTTCTCAGGAATTCCATGAGATCCTGATTCCTCTTTTCCTCAAACATTCTGAGGATCTGCTCAGTATTTGGTGCCTGGGGTGGTGGAGGTGGTAGGTCTTCTGGTAGTTGACCTGCCTGCCTGGCGGACCGACGGATGGGGGTTCCATCGTTGCCTTGGCTACAGCCCCCTTTCATCCTAAATTATTGTTCCCATTGCAAAGTACCGAATCGATGAGCAACATCCATAAGGGAAAAGCATGGTCATAAAACACCAAAGAAATTATCATGAAAAGGCGAATAAGCAAAGAACATAATTATACAATGCAAATTAACATCACTCTTGGCAAGCTAGTAGGGGAACATATCATGACTAGACTGCTCACACGACACTTCACATATGCAAAGATGAATGCTCAACAACTCCAACCTCGGCTCTAGTGGCGCGGATGGCACGAACACTGGAAGACCTCCGACTCCTCCTCGTCTGATCCTGAGTCAGAGTCTGAACTGATGATGTTGACCTCAATCTCCGGAGTAAAGGCTATGCGGCGACACTGACGAGACGATCCTGCTTCCGAAGGAGCACAATGCCTCAGCATCGGGGCAGCAGGAGTGGCAAGGAGTGAGGCCCACTCGGAATGAGTCTCACGGCGACTGCCAGGCAAAGTGCATGGCGGTGCTGAAGAGCTAACTGGGATCTCAAATCCAGGTGGTGGTGGAACTGGTGGTGCATCTGAGGGTGGAACAGAAGGCTGGGGTGGGGTGGTACTGCCGTTGCAATGACAAGTGCCGCCCGAAGATAGGATAGCTCCTCAGCCAGGGACACGATCGTATGATAGCTGGCGCTAACATAGCGAGACAGCACAACAGTCACACGGTCACATGTCGGGTCTACGGGAGCAAAAATGACTCGCCCTGTCAAAGGCGACAAGGTGGGGTAATGGAAGAAACCTGGATGAGTCTGCATCTCCACCTCGTGGTAGCGCAAATCGGTGAGAGCCTCCACTACAGCAAACTGAATTGCCATCTCTGGAGTAGAAGTTGTTCCGCCCTTAGTAGAGCGAGAATAGCTGCCAATATCCGAGCTGACAACCAGGTAAGCCTGAGAATGGAACTCGTACATAGACTCGGCAAGATGCTCCCGAAACACCTGGTACACTGGTTCCTCGCCATGCGGGTACAGTCGAAACCAGACGTTCTGCAGAAGTGGTGGAAAGGGGGATGGTGCAGGATCATACTCGAAATGATACGGAACTGGTGCCATCTACACTCACAAAGCCAAAGGTTAGTAAAACAATGAATCAGGATGCATGCCATGCAACAATCAAATGCAGCATTCAAGTGCAACAAGCAAATGCATACTCACGACCCTATACTACCCGTTGTGCTAACGCGGTGACTAGGGTGTCCTACAGTCAGCGTGTCTCTGATACCAAGCGTTGTGGCACTCTGATTCAACGAATCGGATTACTAGTGTTTCCAACCCAGAGAACATGTCTTCTGGAAACACTCGACAACTTGGCACAGAACTGAACTAACTTTATTGATAGCATAATGTTACAAGAGCATATCTTACAATGATAGCGAGGCCAAAGGCACCCTTGGTGCAGCACAATATCTACATTATTTATGAGACATACCCTGGCCTCAAAACTACTAAGTACTTCTACGGCGTAGCGGAACATAGCGTCAACTCCCTACACAGGGACACTACTGTGGACAATTCCTAGTACGCATCATCAGGAACTCCGTCCTCGACTTCTCCTGCAACTGGCATGATACGCAAGGTGAGTACTTGGATTGTACTCGCAAGCTCATAATAACCAAGCAACGCAGCAAACAATAGCATGGCAACAAACTAAGAATAATACTACTTGGCTTCATAACATCCACTTACTCTTGTCTGGGGTTATCTCACAACCACCGCATTGCTTATCAAGCATCTCCACTCGACTGGAGAGTTCTTCCATCATTCCTAACATCCACACGGGTGACCATCTACTGAGGTCTGGTAGGGCTGTCCGTTACCGTGGACATGGCTATTCGAATAGTTTTGACACTCTGTAGAGGTTGCACACTTTACCCACACTATGGAGCACTGACCTCGTGATCCCATTCGGGTGGACGAGAATTGCTCCAACGAGACTTGCCTGACCCGTGACTCTCTCATCATATCCCCGACAACCACTCCCTTCCGGAGTCCTGCCCTGGGTGGCCCTGTGTACTCATGACACCTGCCACCGTCATGGCCAAAAAAAACTGTCACAAACGGGGACGGGCCCAACTCAACTTAACTGGGCTCACAAGGTTATCACCGCCCACCGGGCCAAGGTGGCACGCGTGCATAACCCTCCCTATTTGGGGCATATCGGTGAGAGATCACGCGGACAGCCCAAGTCACGACCTTCCCTTACCGACAAGAGGTGGTTGTACGATTATGCCCGGTCAGATGACTCATGATCATCCACCATATCATAGTAACCATAGTAATTCATAATCATAAGCATATATCTCTATATGATGATATATTAAATGATTATTTCTTAGCAAGTTAAGCAAGTAAAATGCATGAATATGTGAGCTATGCTATGCAAAACTACATCGCATGGATATGATTGGTTGCCTTGATCAGTGGGGTTGTTCAAACACTCCTGGTCTTCAATGTTTCCCTCTGAAAAATGTGTTTGAAATAGCAAAAGAAAAGGAAAAGCATTAAATACCTTTTTATTAACCAGAAATTCTATGAGTGTGGGAAAAATACCAAAATTTACCAGATTGTAAAGCATTTCAATACCAACCCAATGCAAAAAGAATCAAGTGATTTGGACTTGTAAACAAAAAGATTTAAATGGTCAAAGTTTTTTTTTAAATCTGATATAAATAAAAGAAATAGAAATCCTGGGGGGCCATGTCGAAGGCGTAAGGTGGAGGGGCGCCTCCACTTAACGCTTGGGCCGCAGGCCGCAGCCACTGGCAGGTGGGGCCTGCCCCTTTTAAACAGAGAGGGAGGAGGGGGAACACAGGAGGGCAGCTCACCGGCGACGCTCATCGGCTATAGAGACGGCGGCGAGGTTGGGAGATGACGGGAATGGATCGGGCGGTCGACGACGGTCGTCCCTGTACCCGTAGCTCCTTCGGAGGTGGACGGACAGCGTCGCCCCTTCTTCTCCAGTAGGTGGAGGCTACGGTGGTCGTCGACGGCGATGGTTCCGGCAGGGATTCACCTCACCGATGGCTCGAGGAGCACTAGAGGGACCCAAGGAACACACTGGTGGCCTTGGATTGGACTGGGGACGGGCGGAGGATACTGGCGATAGAGGGGATTTGGCGGCGGAGCTTGTCGCCGGAGTTGAGGTAGACGAGCTCCCAGCTCTTGCTGGGGGGTCTCTTGGGCTAATCCAGAGGTGGAGGAGAGGGGTGGGAGCTAGGAGGGGTTCGGGCAGCGCCTTAAATAGTACAACGACGAGCGCTGCCGAGCTCTCCCGAAGCGGCGAGGCTCGGGCTTGCCACTGGAGCAAGGACGGCGAGCTGGCTGTCGTGGTGTGGTGGTGAGATGATGGAGGAGGTCAGGGGAGCGACGGGACAGGTCCGAAGCCATTAATGGCGTGCGGACGACCACAGTGGCCAAAGCCCTCTGTGTTGCCCGTGGCGGAGCTTGGCCGGGAGCGACGACGCCCTTCCCCGGCGAACCAGAGGGTTCGGGAGGTGCCACGCAGCTCCCAGGGACCTTGTCGGCGCTTCAGACAAGGGGGGCAGCGATTGACGGCTCGGGACGGCTCGGCTGTCACTGGAGCTGCGCAAAGCGCGCTCTGTGGCATGCCATCACCGTGGTGACCATGGTTACGGCCACCCTGATGCCACGCAAGCCTTGAAACCTTGTCTATTGCGTCGACCGGCCTTCCACCAGTCACCATCCATTGCTTGCTTGAGCATACAAGCTCTGTCGGGACTAGGAACATCATCAACAGGTTCTGCCAGCAGACATTGGGAGGTTCTAGAGCTCAACAGGGTTGGGATTAGAGGAAGATAAGATGTCTAGTAGAATTAGCTTAGAAAAGACTCTAAACTGGCAAAATTGGCAAGGTTTGAATATCAAATGAATATGGTTCCTTTGTAAACCACCTTTCTGGTCCAGAACACAAATGAGCTCCTAGCACTCAATTGCAAGCTTTGCTACCAATTTCTTTTGGTGGGGAAGTGTCATTTGGTAGTGCACACATGCCCAAATATTTGTAGCTCCATTGTGCACTCCTAACTAGCACTTCCTTCACAAAGGTCATGTTTTAGCAGAAACTTAGCAGAGTGTCTTTGCTCAAAATTTGTACTAGACCATGGGATGGTTTTACATATTGGAACCATATATGATCCCTAGTAACTACAGGAATTTATTGGGAATTTTTCAAAACAGGAATCATAGGGCTGCTTCAGAGAGGGATAATTCTGGTGAGATAATAAATAATTATTCTGGCCATAATTATCCATTGGACAAAGAAATATTTTTGAATATTTTGAAATCATATGGCATTGAGAAGATGTTGCAAATGTATTGGGTCTTACAGCTCATCCAAGCTATAGGTTGCTTCACAACCCATAGTGATGGCATAATTCCCAAAATAGAAAAAGAGAATTATTTGATGAAATAAATATTGCAACTAAATCTCATAAAGGTTTTAGTAAGAAGCAAATGGTTTTGGGTTGTTTGAGACAAGAAATCAGAAATGTTCATAATCCCACTTGCTTTGAGAATTTGAAAGTCTACCAAATTGCAAGTGATCTTCAAAATATTTTAAAAAGAAAAGGTTTGAAAAATCAGGTGTTACAGTTTGATCTTACCACATAAGACGTCAGCATCTCTGATAATACCAAGTGGTGAAATAGTATTTCTATCGGCAAGCTTAATAGTGACATCAATGTCCTCAATCTCAGCAAGTGCAATATCATTCGTGACTTTTTGATATAAAGTAAAAGAAATAGCACTTATGCTAGCACCCACATCACATAAACCGTGATAGCAATGATCTGCAATTTTAATAGAAATAACAGTCATGCCAACTACGGGTCTATTTTTATTCTTAAGATCAGGATTAGCAATTATAGCAGAATTATTACAGAAGGAAATAACATGTTCATCCAATTCATCAACTAAAGATCTTTAACTAAAGCCATGCTAGGTTCAACCTTAATTTTCTCAAAAGGAGTAGGTGTTCTAACATAACTTTTCCTAACTACAGAAGAAACCTTAGACTGCTCTTTAATTCTAACAGGAAAAGGTGGTTTCTCAAAATAAGTAGTAGGAACAATTGGATCAACATTGTAGACAATATTTTTCTCTTCTTTAATCTCAGGAGGTTTTTGCTTAATTGCTATATGAGGATGGTATTTAAACAACTTCTCCTTTGGAAGAGCAACATGACCAACAAAAGATTCATAAAAACATGCTACTATTTCAGAGTCAAGTCCATACTTGGTGCTGAAATTCTGAAAGGCATTTGTTTCCATAAAAGATTTAATACAATCAAACTCATGATTTATACCTGATTCATTATCTCTGTCAATCTCCAAATCCTCATGGTTGTGCTTAATATTTTCAGGAAAACCCCATTTAAATTAAATAGTCTTCTTCAATAAAGAACGAGTTGAAGAATAATCAAGCATATTTCGATCATTATTTGAAAGTCGAGCATAAATTTTTGAAGAATTATTTCTTTTGAGAGCTCATGATTGGGGCATGTATGAAGCATATAATTGAGCCTCCCCCAATCTTGAGAAATAATTTCTCCTTCACGAGGCCAGAAGTTATAAATATAATTCCGATCACGATGAACCAAATGCATAGGATAAAATTTCTGGTGGAACTCCAATTTCAAATGATTCCAATCCTATGTGTCAGTATCATCACATAGCCTATACCATGTCAATGCCTTTCCCTCAAATGATAAAGGGAACACTTACTTCTTAGCCTTGTCTCCAGATAAACCTGCAAGCTTAAACAATCCACACATTTCAGCCACATAAATTAAGTGCATATGAGGATGTTTAGTTCCATTGCCTGCATAAGGATTAGCTAAAAGTTTCTCAAGAAGACCAGCAGGAATTTCATAAGCAATATCTTCAGTAGCTTTAGTAGGTGGTGGACAGGAAACTCTAGTGGTTTGCGGTCGAGGTGAACATACCCTGACCAAGCCTCTCAAAGGATTACTTTCCATAGTGACAACTAGCAATAAATTTCAGCACGTAACAAAAATATTTCTTTACCAATTTCCACTCACCTAAGCCACTTAACTCCCCAAAAACAGTGCCAGAGAAGAGTCTTGATGACCCCCAAGTATATGGGATCAATCATAGTGCTTCCGATAAGTAAGACTGTCGAACCCAACGAGGAGCACAAGGAAATGACAAGTGGTTTTCATCAAGGTAGTTTCTGCAAGCACTGAAGCAAGTGGTAACAGATTGTTTGGTAGAAAGATAATTTGTAACGCGTAACTAAAGAAAAAGTAAATTTAGTGTAGAAAGATAGCGCGATCCTTTTGAGTGCAAAGGACAGGCCTGAACATATTCTTTTGATTTGTGTTCGCTACTTTGATGATTTGATATGTGGGTGGACCGGTGCTTGGCTGTTGTTCTTACTTGAACAAACCTCCCACTTATGATTACCCTCTCTCGAAAGCATCTGCACCTACGAATAGAGAACTGAGCCAAAGTCTAACTATAGCAATAAATGTTTGGATCCAAATCAGCCCCTTACGGAATAGTGCATAAAGTGTGGTTTAAGCTTTTATCACTCTAGTAACCCATCATCTAATTATTACTCCACATTGAGTAACCATAGGCCCATGAATGGTGAAGTGTCATGTAGTCGACGTTCACATGACACCACTAAGAGAATCACAACATACATATCATCAAAACATCGAACGAATACCAAATTCACACGATTACCTATGACAAGACTTCTCACATATCCTCAAGAACAAAAGTCACTACTCACTCATCATCATGGTGTTCAAGATCAGAGGGGTATTGAATAACATAAAGGATGTGACCATTTAATATCTCAAGAGACAAACCAACTAGCATCAACTACGATAAGTAATCAACACTACAAGCCAATCACAGGTACCAATCTGAAACTCTAACACAAAGATTGAATACAAGAGATGAACAAGGGTTTGAGATGAGATGGTGTTGTTGATAGTGATGACGAAGATTGGTCCCGCCATGATGAGAGGGTTCTTGGTGATGACGAAGGCTTCGATTTCCCCCTCCTAGAGGGAAGTGTCCCCGATGGAATCTGCCCGGGGGAGAGAAAAAGTGATCCTCCTCTAGTTCCACCTCGTGGCGGTGGAGCCTCGTCCGGAAATTCCCTCCATAAAAGTTTTAGGGTAAAATGACTTATATACCAGAAGGAGGAGGCTAGATGGGGCTCCACACAACATTAGGGTGCCCCCCGGGGGGGCGTCCTGGTGCCGTGTGGGCACCTGGCTTGCCTCCTCCAGTGGATATTTGGCCCTGTATTTTTTATATATTCCAAAATAATTATCCATGAAATTTCATCCCATTTGGAGATGTAAAGAATTGGTATCTCTGTTGTAGCTTTTTCAGGCCCTGAAATCCAGCTGCCGGCATTCTCCCTCCTTGTGTAAATCTTGCATATTAAGAGAGAAAAGGCATTAGAAATACTCGATGAAGTGTTATATTGATCAAAAACTTTACAAATAGATGCAATAAAACATGATGCAAAATGAACGTATCACCAGCCGACCCCAAGAGGCACATGCGCCCAAGGGTAGGTGGGAGGAAGTGCCTTGGTGGAGGAGCACTCCTCCCTAGGATGTCCACCTCCCATGTGTGAGGAGGACTCCTCCCTAGTTCGGCCGAACTCTCTCTCCTTGGAGGAGGGGCCAAGGCTAGCCCTACCTACCCTTACTCCCATAAATAGAGAGGGAGAGGGAGGCAGCCAATACACAATTCCTTGGCGACGCCCTACCTCTCTCTCTCGTAGTAATTCTCCACCATATCAATCGCAGCAGTGCTTGGCAAAGACGTACTGAAATTGCAGCACCACCTTCGCCACCACGTCATCGTGTTGCCGGAGTACTCAACCTCTACTTCACCATTGCTTGCTGGATCAAGGAGGTGAAGGCGTCATCGAGTTGTACATGTGCTGAACGTGGAGGTGACGTTCGTTCGACACTAAATCATGAATGGATCGCGTGATGGATCGCGATTGTATTGCAAAGATGTTTGACTACATCAATCGCATTATATACGCTTCCGCTTAGTGATCTACATGGGTATGTAGATGCACTTCCCCCTCTCGTAGATGTTAGTCTCTATAGATTGATCTTTGTGAGCGTAGGATTTATTTTTTGTTTCCAATGCGACATTCCCCAATACTCGCATCATGCGCTAGGTCTATGTGTGGATGAAATCACGAGTAGAACACAAAGGAGTTTGTGGGCATTGACATTCAGATTGCTTCCCTCCTTAGTATTTTCTTGCTTCAGGTGTATTGTAGGATGAAGCAGCCCGGACCAACTTTACTCGTCCACGTACGAGAGACCGGTTCCGTCGAGTGACATGCAAATTTTTACATAAAGATGGCTGGCGGGTGTCTATCCCTCCCACTTTAGTTGAATCAGATTCGATAGAGGCGGTCCTTGTGGAATGTTAAATAGCAACTTGCGTATCACCGTTGTGGTTTTGCGTAGGTAAGAAGAGTTCTTGGTAGATACCCATATCAGCCATGTAAAACATGCAACAACAAATTAGAGGACGTCTAACTTGTTTTCACAGGGTATGTTGTGATATGATATGGCCAAACACATGATGATATATATTTGATCTATCAGATGATCATGTTGTAATAGTTAATATCGACTTGCATGTCGATGCTACGGCAACCGGCATGAGCCATAGGGTTGTCTTTAATTATTGTATGACCTGCGTGTCAATCCTGAAGCTCTATGTAATGCTTTACTTTATTGCTGAACGGTAGCAATAGTAGTACAAGCATGGTTGGCGCGACAACCTTGCTGGCAACACAATGATGGGGATCATGGTGTTGTGCAAGTGATGATGGAGATCATGTGGGTGCTTTGAAGATGGAGATCAAAAAGAACAAGTTCATGGCCATATCATGTAACTTATGATTTGCATGTGATGTTAATCCCTTTTATGTACCTTGTTTTGCTAAGGACGACGGTAGCTTTATAAGGTGATCCCTCACTAAAATTTCAAGATAAAATTGTGTTCTCTCGGAGTGTGCACGGTTGCGACAGTTCGTCGTTTTGAGACACCACATGATGATCGGGTGTGATAGACTCTACGTTCACATACAACCGGCGCAAGACAGTTTTGCACACACGGAACACTCAGGTTAAACTTGACGAGCCTAGCATGTACAGATAAGGCCTCAAAATACAAGAGACCGATAGGTCGAACATGAGTAATATAGTAGATACGATCAACATGGAGATGTTCACCATTGAAACCACCTCATCTCACATGATGATCGGACATGGGTTGGTGTATTTGGATCATGTCACACTCGAACAACCTGAGGGATGCTGAGTTGAGTGGGAGTTCTTATGTAATATGATTAATTGAACTCATTATCACGAACATAGTCAAAATGTCTTCGCAAATTATGTTACAGATGATTAGCTTGCGCTGTAGCTCCCCTGTATTTTTATATGTTCCTAGAGAAAAACTAAGTTGAAAGATGATAGTAGCAATTATGCGGACTTAGTCCATAAACTGAGGATTGTCCTCATTGCTGCATAGAAGGCTTATGTCCTTAATGCACCGCTTAGTGTGCTACCCCAAGCTACTGAGCTTCATGATGAACTATAGCATACGAGGGATGTAGAAGATGATCCCCAAGCTATTCCCAATGTTTGACACCGCGAAGGTAGAAATCAAGAAAGAGCATCAAGTGTTCATGGTGAGTAAAACCACTAGTTTCAAAAGCGGTGAGGGAAAGAAAAGAAACTTCGGGAATGATAAGTGAGTTGTCACTCCAATGAAGAAACCCAAGGTTGAACCCAAACTCGAGACTAAGTGCTTCTATGATGAGGGGAATGGCCACTGAGGCGGTACTTCCCTAGATACTTGGTAGATAAGGAGTCTCGCAACGTCAACAACAGTATATTATATATACGTGTTATTGATGTGTATTGTAGCACCTGGGTATTGGGTATCGGTTCAATTGCTAAATATTGGTAACTCAAAATAAAAGCTACGGAATAAACGGAAACCAGCTAAATGCGAGGTGACGATGTGCGTTGGAAGTGTTTCCAAGGTTGATGTGATCACCATCGCACACTCCCTCTACCTTCTGGATTAGTGTTGAACCTAAACAAATGTTGTTTGCGTTGAGCATGGACATGGTTACATCATGTTTTTGAAATACGCTTATTCATTTAAGTATGAGAATAATGGTTATTCTGTTTACATGAATAATACATTTAATGGTCATGCACCTAATGTGAATGGTTTATTGAATCTCGATCATAGTAATACACATATTCATAATATCAATGCCAAAAGATACAAAGTAGTAATGATAGTACAACTTACTTGTTGCACTGCTTCTTAAGTCATGTTGGTATAAAACATGGATCTTCGGACTCACTCATGCTGATGGATCTTTGGACTCACTCATTTTTGAATCGTTTGAGACATGCGAACCATGTCTATTGGTGTAAACCCATGAATAAACTCCATGCAGATGGATCCTTTTGGACTCACCTGATTTTGAATCACTTGAGACATGCAAGCCATGCCACATGGGCAAGATGACTGAAGGCCTCGTTTTCTACTGAGATGGAACGAGCAAGTAACTTATTGGAAATAATACATTTTTATGTGTGCAGTCCAATGAGTGCTAAAGCACGCAGTGGATATCATTATGTTCTTACTTCACAGACGATTTGAGTGGATATAGGTGTATTTACTTGATAAGTCACAAGTCTGAAATATTGAAGAGTTCAATTATTTCAGAGTGAAGTTGAAGATCGTCATGACAAGAGGATGATATGTCTCTCATATGATCGTAGAGATGAATATCTAAGTTGCGAGTTTGGTATACATTTGAGACAATGTGGAAATTGTTTCACAACTCATGCCGCCTGGAACACCATAGTGTGATGGTGTGTCTAAGTGTCGTAGTCGTTCCCTATTAGATATGGTACATAATATGAGGTCACTTATTGATTTACCACTATTGGTTTAGGGTTATGCATTAGAGACAATCACATTCAATTTAAATAGAGCACCATTTATATTCGTTGAGATGACACCGTATGAACTATGGTTTAGAGAAACCTAAGTTGTCGTTTCTTAAAGTTTGGGGTTATGATGCTTATGTCAAATTGCTTTTAGCCTGATAAGCTCAAACTCAAGGCGGATAAATGCATTTTCATAGGATACCCAAAAGAGTTGGTTATACCTCCTATCTCAGATCCAAAAGCAAAGTATTTGTTGCTGAAAAACGGGTCCTTTCTCGAGAAAGAGTTTCTCTCGAAAGAATTGAGTGGGAGGATGGTGGAACTTGATGAGGTTTTTGAACTGTCACTTCAAATAGAGTGTAGGAGGGTACATGAAGTTGTTCCTGTGGCGCCTACACCAAATTAAAGAGGAAGCCAATGATGATGATCATGAAGCTTCAGATCAAGTTACTACCAAACCTCATGGGTCAACAAGGACACGTACTGCTCCAGAGTGGTACGGTAATCCTAGCTTGGAGGTCGTGTTGTTGGACAACAATGAACCTATGAGCTATGGAGAAGCGATGGTGGGCCCGGATTCTGACAAATGGCTGGAGGCCACGAAATCCGAGATAGGATCCATGTATGAAAACAAAGTGTGTACTTTGTAAGAACTAGTTGCTAGTCATAAGGCTATTAAGTACAAATGGATCTTTAAAGGGAACACAGACGATGATGGTAAATGTTTAGAAATCTCGACTTGTTGCAAAGAGGTTTCCGACAAGTTCAAGGAGTTGACTACGATGAGACTTTCTCACCCGTAGCGATGCTAAAGTCTGTTGGAATTTTGTTTGTAGTTGTTGCATTTTTGAATTATGAAATCTTCTAGATGGAGGTCAAAACATTGTTTCCTCGACGGTTTCCTTCAGGAAAGGTTGTATGTGATACAACCTGAATGTTTTGTCGATCCTAAGGATGTTGACAAGTATGCAAGCTCGAGCGATCCTTCTATGGACTGGAGCAATCATCTCGGAGTAGGAATATACAATTTGATGAGATGATCAAAGCTTCTGGGTTTAGTTTATGAGAAACTTGTATTTACAAGAAAGTGAGTGGGAGCACTATATATAGAATTTCTGATGAGTATATGTGGTTGACATAATGATGATCAGAAATGATGTAGGATTTCTGTAAAGCATACACGGTTGTTTGAAAGGAGTTTTTCAAAGGAAAACCTGGATAAAGGTACTTGAACATTGAGCATCAAGATCTATAGAGATAGATCAAGATGCTTGATAAAACTTTTAAATGAATACATAGCATGACAAGATTTTGAAGGAGTTCGAAATAGATCGGCCAAAGAAGGTGTTCTTGGTTGTGTTGTAAGGTGTGAATTTGAGAAAGACTCAAAGCTCGACCACGACAAAAGAAAGAGAAAGGACGAAGGTCGTCCCCTATGCCTTCGCCGTAGGTTCTATATGTAATGCCCCAAGTGTGTAACCTTCCCTTTTTGGAACCTTCTCCATGTGGGTCCACCTTGTCAATGTTATGAGAGAAGTTCAATGCTTATGATTTCATGTGTTGTCATCTTGTTATTCTTCCTTGCATGCATGCATGCCATATCATTTCATCTCCATGTCCTTGTGTTGTTGCATTATGATCTTATGTGGTGGTGTGTGATGTGTAGCTTGTGTGGAGAATGCATGTGATAGTAGGAACAACCTTGTGATTTGCTTAGGTTTCAAAACCATCTTTCCCCCTCTTTATTTCATCTCAAGGTCAAGTTTCACTTGACCCTTTTCTGCTTTAAAAATGTCCCTGATTTAGCTTATGATTGTGGTAAATTTGTGATGTGTTATTGCTATTTCAAATAGGTGTGGAGTTGGTGCAAATAGATACAAAACAGATATAATAAATGCTGTTTTGTAAATATTTAGTTGCCCCAAATATTCATTTTGCATTTTATTCAAATAGGTCATGATTTATCATGTCCAGGGATGTGCTAGTTTTATTTTTAGCACTTATAGTTTTGTAGTCATGTGGCTGTAATTCCAGATTAGTGAAAATCTGAGATTTTCACTAAGTCTGAGAATCTGTTTATATTTTCTTCTCCTGTTGATGAGCTTGTGCAGCTCAATGTGTTGTGATTCAGCCTTAGCTTTCAACTAGAAAGTTGAAGCTTATGTGTTTGTCTAGCTCCCTGTAAATTTTCATTCCATTTGGAGTCCTGTAGATATTGTTTTGGGTGCTGTCAAAATGCTTCAAAGCATAAACAAATAGTGAGAATCTGGAATATTCACTAAGTCCGTGAAATCTGATATTTTTGGGCAAGTTGGCAGCTGTGTAACTATCTGTGTGAAACTCCTTTGTGTGATATTTTTGCTTGTGCTTGTAGTAATCTTGGATAGATACTGCCACATATCTTAGTTGGCATGTTTGGGTGGCTGTAGGTGCTTTGCATGTAGCTCACAAAGTGCTATGATGCTGTTTATGGCAGATTGTGTAGTTTTGATATTTTGATGTTTGTGAGTGCATAGTTGATGGTGTGGTGATAACCACCCCATCCATGCTGGTTTGTTTTATGTCTTGGCAACCTGGAAACACCAGAGTTATGCCATTGGGGTGTGTTGTGATGAATTTGACACGTAGCACTTCATATCTTGCTTCGTTGTTTCCCGTTGATCCGTAGCTCCGTTTGTAATGTTCTTTATATGGTTTTTCATCACTTTTACATGACGCATATGATCATGTCATTCTAATGCATGTATAGATAGCTTAGAGTGCATTTCTGTCCAGGAGCATGTATTTACTTCTCATGCTTGTGCTAGTGATAGAAATAGAGATGCATGCTCACATTCATCTCATGCATCATGTGCTTGTTGCATCTTGAGGTGATGTTGTTCATTGGATGTTATTCTTATGTTGGGTAGCACCAGGATTGGAGAACGAGTACGTGGATTCGGGAGAGTACGTGCAGGACGAACAAGAGCAGTTCCAAGCGGAGGATATCACAGGCAAGATGATATGACCTTGATTCCATATCTAGACTTGTTATGCTAGATTATGTTTCTTCCATCATATGCTCGCTGCCTACCACTGAAATAATTGCGTCCTGAATTGCCATGAACCCAAACACTTATCCCTTCCTAGCAAATCTTGAATGGCTAAGTAGGCTTTGCTCAGCTACTAATGTTAGCGTTGCTAGATGCAGGTGCTTTGCCTCATGTGATAACATGAGCTTGATATCATTATCTTAATTCTGTTATTTAATTAATGCACCTATATACTTGGTAAATAACGGAAGTCCTAGCCTTTTGCCGGGTGCTTTGTTCCGTTATTACTGCCATAGTTACCGGCTACCGGTGTTTGATTCCATATTGATCGCTCCTAACACGTTCGGGGTTGTTATGGGGACCCCCTTGATAAATCGTGTAGTGTTAAGACTTGTCTGCCAAGACCCAACATTGGTTTTAATATGCTAATCACTTAATAATAATCTGCATAGGGAATAGCTACCCCGAGGAATTTAATCAACAACCCGGGCCAGTGCCCCTCATGAGTGTTGGTCCCACCCGAGCGATGTCCGGGGCCCCACTGGTCACCCAGAGGTTTAGCCATCCCGACGTCTAGCTCATCTGTCGTGTCCTGAGACTGAGATACGCAGCTCTTATCAGGGTCGTCGACACGACGGGAGGTCCTGCTAGTCTTGTCTTACCTTAGCGATATATCTTGCGTATAGGAATCTCGGTGAAGCTTTGGTTCTCCCCAGAGTTGAGATTTTCCTCTAAGGAATCCAACGAGATCACGAGATTCGTGATAGTGGATTACTTTGCGGCCTGTGTACGTTTGAGATGGACTAGTTGGAGCACCCCTGCAGGGTTTAATCTTTCGGAAAGCCGTGCCCGCGGTTATGTGGCAACTTGGAATATTTGTTAAGATCCGGTAATAGACAACTTTAACATAAGCTAATTAAAATTGCCAATTGTGTGCGTAACCGTGACTATCCCCTTCAAAGATCTCTCTTCGATCGGGAACACGGTGGTGTTATGATTGACGTAAGTAGGTGTTTAGGTTCACTTAGTGATCATCTATTTTCGACCGCTAGAATAGACCACCTGCAATACATGTTCTGCGTAAGTTAGCCACCATATAAAGCTTAGGATGTTGCAACCTAAATACTCCCGCCTTTCCAACCTAATAACTTGACTAGTTCTGGCACTGAGGTCATAGATTGTTGAGTCCCCGTGGCTCACATATTCCTTCACAACACCAACAGGTTCAGGTACCCTCGAGACAGGTGATCCCAACGGCACGCAGCTGGTGTGGCAGTACGATGAGGAGAACGACCACTTGGACGTGAACTATCCAGTAGATTGAGGCATGGTCGTGATCATGGGCAAGCATGCAGGGTAGCATAGTCATTTCCCTTGTTTTGTAGTCCGTAGCGGAACGACCTTGTTTGGATGCGTGATGTATCTCTGATATATTTATGAGATGGCAATTAAATCCCTTATTGTCATTCTGTTGATATTATGTATGTGCTATGTTACCATGTTTGCGAAATGCTTAGATGCGCTTCTTTCCAATTCGGGGCCTCGTTCCTCAAATCGGAAAGGACCGCATCTTAGTCGTTACACTATAGTATGCCATGATGTGTACCACACTTGATGTTTGCCTTGCCATGAGTTTGTCAAGGGGTACAAGACTGATCCAGGAACGGATCACTGGACAGCGGTCAAGATTATCCTTAGTAACTTGAGGACTAAGGAAATGTTTCTCGATTATGGAGGTGATAAAAGAGTTCGTCGTAAAGGGTTATGTTGATGCAAGCTTTGACAGCAATCCGGATGATTTTAAGTAGGAAACCAGATTCATATAGTGGAGTAGTCGTTTGGAATAGTTCCAAATGGAGTGTGGTAGCAGCATCTACAGTATGACATAGAGATTTGTAAAGAACACACGAATCTGAAAGGTTCAGGCTCGTTGACTAAAACATCTCTCACAAGCAAAACATGATAAAACCCCAGAACTTATTGGGTGTGAATAACATAATGATGTGAACTAGATTATTGACTCTAGTGTAAGTGGGAGGCTGTTGGAAATATGCCATAGAGGCAATAATAAGTTAGTTATTATTATATGTTCCTTGTTCATGATAATCGTTTATTATCCATGCCATAAATGTATTGATTGTAAACTCAAATACATGTGTGGATACATAGACAATACTACGTCACTAGTGAGCCTCTGATGGGCTAGCTCGTTGATCAAAGATGGTCAAGGTTTCCTGGCCATAGACATGAGTTGTCATTTGATAACGGGATCACATCATTAGGAGAATGATGTGATGGACAAAACACAAATTACGAACATAGCGTATGATCATGTCAGTTTATTTCTACTGTTTATTGCATGTCAAGTATTTGTTTCTATGACCATGAGATCATGCAACTCCCGGGCACCGGAGGAATGCCTTGTGTGTATCAAACGTCACAACGTAATTGGGTGACTATAAAGGTGATCTACAGGTATCTCCGAAGCTGAGTTAGTGATGGGGTCTTGTATTACGGAACGAGTAAAGAGGCTTGCTCGTAACAAGATTGAACTAGGTATACAGATACCGACGATCAAATCTCGGACAAGTAACATATCGATGGACAAAGGGAACAGTATACGGGATTGATTGAATCCTTGACATCACGGTTCGACTAATAAAGATCTTCATAGAATATGTAGGATCCAATATGGGCATCCAGGTCACGCTATTGGTTATTAACCGGAGAGTGTCTCGGTCATGTATGCATAGTTCTCGAGCCCACATGGTCTGCACACTTAAGGTATAGTGATGATATAAAGATAGTTGAGTTATAGTGCTGGTTACCGAAGGTTCTTTGGAGTCCCGGATGAGATCCCACATGTCACGAGTATCTCCAAAATGGTCTAGGGGTAAAGATTTATATATAGGAAAGTGCCATTCGGGTTCCAGAATAGTTTCAGGGTTTTTCGATATTGTACCAGGAGTGCCAAAAGGGTTCCGGGGGTCCACCGGGAGGGGCCTACCCATCCCGAGGGCCACATGGGCCTGAGAGGTGGCACACTAGCCCCTGGTGCGATTGGGAAGCTGACCCCAAGAGGCCCATGCGCCCAAGGGTAAGTGGGAGGAAGTTCCTTGGTGGAGGAGGAGTCCTCCCTAGGGTGTCCTCCTCCCTTGTGGGAGAAGGACTCCTCCCTAGTTCGGTCGAACCCTCTCTCCTTGGAGGAGGGGCCAAGGCTAGTCCTACCTACCCCTTCCTCCTATAAATACAGAGGGAGAGGGTGGCACCCAATACACAATTTCTTGGCGGCACCCTACCTTAGTTCTCCACCTTAGTGATTGCAGCAGTGCTTGGTGAAGCCGTGCCAAAATTGCACCACCGCCGCCACCACCATGTTATCGTGTTGCCGGAGTACTCAACCTCTACTTCACCATCGCTCGCTGGATCTAGGAGGTGAAGGCGTCATCAATCTGTACGTGTGCTGAACGCAGAGGTGTCGTCCGTTCAGCACTAGATCGGGATTCATCGTGATGGGATTGCAGGACGGATCGTGATGAGATCGCGGGACGGATCGTAATTGGATCACAAAGACGTTCGACTACATCAACCATGTTATATACGCTTCTACTTAGCGATCTACAAGGGTATGTAGATGCACTTCCCCCTCCCATAGATGTTAGTCTACATAGATTGATCTTGGTGAGCGTAGGATTTTTTTTGTTTCCCATACGATGTTCCCCAATAGTTTCATGTGTATAGGATGTGGTATTGCTAGAGTAATGTTTGCATACCTAGATGGACCATTTTTGTACGTGCCTACATTTTAATATTATTTTCCTTGTTGTTTTTGTCCTTACTAACTAATGTCGCTCAATTTTTTGTTGGATATGGCGCCTTCTCAACCCAACAAGGCAACACTGAAGGGGGGTGGAGGAGAAGGGTGAGGAAGGTGAGATGCCGGGGTGGTGTGAGAAGGTTGCATGGAAGGTGAGAGGATGATTCAGCCGCACTAGAGAGGAAGAAGCAACAGGAGTTCGAAGAATCTCAGAAGCAACAAGACAAAATGACATTTCAAGCTCTCGCTATGAGGAAGAAGATGGAAACTGCAAGTAAGACGGCAGTTGCGCAATGTAAAAGGATTTCGAAGAGAAATGGAAGAAACTTTATGCTATTAACAAGGCAAACAAAGAGAGGGAGAATAAGCTATTCATAGAGAGGGTAGTTCATGAGTATCATCTCATAAGGAAAAGGGGGGATGAGGAAGAATAATAAAGGAATAATAAGAAGGGAAAGGGGCCTTCCTCTACACAATAGAGCAATGTGGTTCTCATCATGCATTTTATTTTGAATCGTCTCGTTGCCTAGATTATGATCTTTGAACTTTTAATTGCTATGGACTCCTCCGTGTGAACTCTAAATTTCTATGGACTCCTCTATTTGTACCCTTAAGTGCTATGTGTTATGTCATATTTGAAGTGTACCACAAAATGTGATTGTACATCATCACTTGGACATTTTCTATCGAAAGCAAAATGCCAAAATGCTTACCATTGCCATGTTTCCTGGAAACGCCAGTCCAGTTGGTGTTCGATGCCCACGTGTAAACACTAAAGGATACCATGGCATTCCCTTAAGGCAGGGTTGGTAGAGCTATGCGGCAGCAACGTTTCTCTATGGGATGGAAACGCGAGGGACTACTAGCATTGTCGGCATACATGGAAACGCCTTTTACCAATGGCAGTCACAAAAATGCCAAGTCCATCGCAGAATGGCACATAGCACATATTTTCACAATAAAATTACAAAATGCAGCTGACATAAAACTTAATAAGGCAAGGAGACATAGTACTAACAAACCACGAGACATAAAACGTAGCAAGTTCACACATTCATTTCTTCCCTCTTTTGGCAAGGAGACACAAAGTTACATGACAAGTTCGGTAAACATAAAGCATCAGTCGTCACTTCATTTCCCCCCTCTTTTTGAAGGCAGCTTCTCCTTGTTTTTGTATCCGTCTGGAGTGCTCTGCCATATTGGACATCGGTTGGTTCTTGAACTAGCTCGTCCTGCTTGCTCTGATGGCTGAGAAGGTTGACTTGGTTGTGGAGCTTCTTCCATCTGCAAAGCCCCGAGCTCCACATGGTCCGTATGCACTTCGTCGTCTGTCTCCTCTTCATCTTCAGCAAGTCATGATTGACTCTTGGTAGCCCGAGCTCCGCTCGAAGATGCACAAGCGGAAGAAAGCACATCCATTCTATACAAAGCACGTGCCCGCACATCCGTGGATGAAGCACCGTGGCAAGAAAGTAAAGCGGCTAGGGTGCTACAATGATTCACGAACTTCTGCACAACGAAAGACACTAAAATGTTAATATGAAAAAAGGGTTACAATGAAAGAAATAACAATTTCATATTAACTAGGCCTCTAACCTGCACAGTACCCCTAACAAGCATGTCTATTTATGGACCAGGGGTGCGGCCAAGCACCACACTACTATCATTGATACATCTCCATAGCTCTGTACCCTGAATAGAATGTATGTGGCACACCATTCAAGAAGAAATGACAAATGTGCATATTTCAAAAGAGAGACACAAGATAAACACATCAGTCGATCATGTAGAGGGCCATAATTTAAGTGTGCTCCAATGGTCTCCCTAATAGAGTTGTCGAATGCACCATCAACAACCTCACTTGGCATTAGGTCAAAGAAATCGACATGAGTCCACGCACCCTTGTGGATAACATTGTACTCTTTTCGAAGCCACTCTAAATGCCTTAAATATGCCGCTTGCTTTCGGTCAGAGGTATCGAGGCTCCCAGTTCTAGCAGGCTGTCATCCAGTTGCTCCCTTTCCTCCGAATCAGGACCTTCATTGCGATGGGATCGAGACATCCACCCTGTTCTGGTTTGATCGGTGGGTAGGGTAGGCTCCTTGCACGGCCAGCTTTCGGGCCCTATTCTCCATCGGCGTAGACCCTAGGATATCCGTCAAGGCAGCCCTCACTGACCTTTGTTGTCTTGTGTTCCGGCGGCCATTTGGGCCCGATGATCAGATCGCGTGGCATGAGCTCCTTGAGATCGTCGCGTGGCATGAGCCATTTGGGCCCGATGATCTAGGACTTAGACTAGATAGCCGATTACATCTCGTGGCATCTAGAACCATCGGGCAATTTCTCCATGAAGTCTCTTTATCGAGCCATCACTGCTACACCTGCCCCTGATCCCCTCGAGTTGATCTAGTCGATTAGGCTCCCCTCAAGTCAGGGTCTTCCTGTGGCAATGGATTCGTGGTCGTGTCCCGTCCAGCATGGAGATGCTTAAGTGGAATGGCTGGCGCAATGGGACTTGTCCCCTTTGTGGGACTGCTGAAGATTCAAACCACATCTTCTTCTTGTGTGTGTCCGCTCACTTCCTCTGGGGTTGCCTCCCCGAGGCCATAGGTGGGCGTTGGTGTAACGCCAACTTCCCTGACCAGTTCGCCAAGATCCAGGACTCCCCCAACTGGACCCCACATTAAACGGCTCATCATTGGGGTTCTTGCTTGGATGTTGTGGATGGTTCGAAATAAACTGGTGATCCGGCATGTTCCTCTTCGACATGCGACTAATGTGGTGTTCAAAATATTTGGTTAGTTGCCACTTTGGTGGCCGCTTAGCCGTCACCGGGACCAGGATGACACCAACACCATTACTGTTGATCCTAGGGCGATGGCCCTACGCTTGGCGCCGACGCTTTCTCCACCTCCACGTGAGCTGGATTAGCTTCTCTTAGCTTATTCGCTTCGCTTGCGGTGATCCCGCATTTGTTTTTTATTTTCTGGGCTTTTTGAGGTGTGCCCTCCGCGAAACCTTCTTATACTTTGTGTAGTGCTACCTCATGTTTGTGTTGAGATCTGAACTTAGGTTGTACTTGTGGCCATGGTGGTTGCTTTTTCTATAAAGTGAGGCGAAATCCTTTTAGGTAAGTGAACATCTAGAATTGGCTTGGGAAAATACATGACCAAGACACTAGCAGAGATGCTAAACCCAACAAAACGGTCAACCGGAACGCATGATACACATATACAACAGCTTGGGAGAAGGGAAACTCATAAGAACACAAAATCATTCACCGTTGATGGAGGAAACACATCGAAAACTAAAAATAAATGGACATTCAGCGTTGATTTGGGGCATGGACAACAAATTGCTCCGCACAATCAACACGATAGGGGAGGGGAGGGTGGATCGTGAAATAGCAACATAGGGAGGAGTGGCATGAATCAAGCAGTAGAGGACGCAGAGCATTGCAGCAGCATCGCCATGGCGTTGCCTCTATCTCCCTCTTCCTTTGGACGTCTCAACATGGCATACAAGCTTGTACATGTCCCATCTACGCATGCCCGATGCTGGCAACATCGGCGCGTGCCTTTGTCTTTGATGTGTTACTAGGCATGACACGTCTGTAGCAGCGCATCGTCAACATCAACTTCATCCATCTACGCATGTTCGATGCTGACAACATCGACGCGTACCTTCGTCCATGACGTGTCCCTGGGCATGGCAATCCCAACACAACGCTTAATTTGGACCATCTTCTTCCAGATGCACCACTCCCTCGACACCACCATGCCTATGATTAACTCGATGCCTCCTTTCGTCCTCGGCTCCATGACGATTTCCTCGACACTAGCTACCCTCACACGACATCGACCACGGTGTCCTTCGCACGTCTACCTCAGCCACAGATGCACTACTCTATGCTCTCAACTACTTCGACGTCGGCACAACGGGCTACCGCCTTGCTTGATCAACCTCGTTGGTTTCCGCTCCAGCCACGACTTCCGTGATGCATCGACCATTACAACTATGGGGGAATGTCCATCGGGTTACCTTTGGATTCTTCTCTTGTCTCATCATGTGCGTTGCTACCATTGTCACTGTGGAGGAATGTTGCGTATGATGATTAAATTGAAAACATATGATAGACTAAAAAGTATTCCAGCTTGTCTTGTTCTTCAAAAAAATCATGTACTCTAATATATGTCCACGAGGCTCAAACAATACAACCAACTATTCCATCAACCCCTCTCTATCTCTTCTAGCAAACACAAAACCATTCATCGTTGATGCAGGAAACACATCAAAAACTCAAAATAACTGGACACTCGGCCTTGAATTGGGCCATGTGCAACAAATCTCTGTGCACGAACAACACGATAGGACGCAGAACACTGCAGCAGAATCGCCATGGCATTGCCTTTGCCTCTCTCCCCTTTTCCCTGTACAGTACATTAGACAAGGAATAAGAAAAAAGAGAGGACATTTCAGAACAAAGACTGGACAGGTCTAGCGAGCGGCCGACTGCTCGCTAGCCGTCCCGAGCGGCCGATAAAAAATAGGATTTTCTTGTCCTCTAATCTATAATGTGTAATAATTATTTTAAAAAACCATATATTAGAAGAAGTACCATGTAAACAGAAAATTATTACAAAGCATCCATATAAATAGGTGTGAATGTATTTAATTCGGGTTTCAAAATTTAAAAAAAAATCACAACTTTTAAATAGCACACAAGAATTAAGATCCATTTTCACCGTTGGAATCCTTGCGACGTGAACTTCGAAACTAGATCCCGCATGAGTATGTTCTGACAAACATTTGGTTGTGCAATTTACTCTCCATTTGTTGCAACTGTTTAGCCATTGATGTGCAACTAGTTGATAGTTGATGTGCAAGTCTTCCCTTTAATCATGGTGAAAAGGATCAAGATGGACCTAGAGGGGGGATGAATAGGTACAGTTCCAAATTTTAATAATTACTTAGCAATTTTAGGCAAAGGTGCGGAATATGAGCGTAGGCCTAATAATTGCTATGACAAGGAGTAAGCTATTTAGAGTGAAGTAAGGCAACCGGTAAACAATAATCAAATACAAGTACGTAATAAGGATTAACACAAGTAGAGAGTTAGGGTTAGGAATAACCGAAACTCCAAGAGAGACGAGGATGTATCGCGATGTTCACTTCCTTGGAGGGAAGCTACGCCACCGTTAGAGGGGCGGATGTTACCACGAAGGCACACCAACGCCACGAAGGCTCACCCTATTCTCCCTTTGAGATAACTCCACGAAGGCATTTCTCAACCACTAGTGGTAAGCCTTGAGGTGGCTTCCAAACCTTCACAAACTTCCCGGGGGAAATCAAAATGGTTTGATTCCTCTCCGAAGACTCCTACCGCCTAGTAGTCTCCAACCTCCAAGAGTAACAAGATCACCGGGATTGCTCAAAACTTGCTCAAATCACAAATCACTTTGGTGGAGAGGAGGGGAAGGAGACGATCTATCTTTTGATTGGAACAACACTCAAAGGGACTCACAAATGCCTTTGGGATCTAAGATTGGATGTGTTTTAGCTGTGTTGGACACTCACTCACGAAGTGGGAGGGGGTATATATAGTGGGGTGTGTAAAACAGCCGTTGGGGACACTTTAAGTCACACAGGGGTCGGACATCCGGCAGTTCACGGATGGTCGGGCATCCACAAGGAGTCGGACGTCCGACAGGGGTCGGTCGTCCGAGGGCTGTAGATATGTCTGGAATCACTGTGAAGTTGAATAGGGACCGGACATCCGGAGAAGGCCGGAAGTCCGAGTTATTCGACTCAAACTTCTCTCGTGCAAGATTCCGGATTTCCGAAGGGGACCTACGTCCGGCTCTCGGACGTCCGGAGCGAGCCGGAAGTCCGAGTTATATGGCTCAAGTTCTTCTGGTGCAGAGCTCCGGATTTCCGAAGCTGGTTAGTCGACCGGCCCTCGGACGTCCGGAGGGAGCCGGAGATCCGAGTTATATGGCTCAAGTTCTTCTGGTGCAGAGCTCCGGATTTCCGAAGCTGGTCGGTCGACCGGCCCTCCGACGTCCGGAGGGAGCGGGAAGTCCGAGGCATTAGTTCTGTTTTGAGATAGGAGCAGAGTAGTGAAGATGTGGTATGAGCAGAAAAGTAGAGATGTAGTATGAGCAAATTCATCGCAAAACCTGTGTTCCCCTCTTAACAGTGCGGGATCCCTATACTCAAGAATAGTAAACTTTAAAGGATAGTATACATCATCTTTTCTCAATCCCGAGCCTTCTTGACATATAAGTCCCGATCTTCTCAGACCACCTTGGCACATAATTCTCAATCTACTAAAGTACTTGCCATCCTAAGATACACTCAACAAATAGGATTAGTTTCCTATGGATGTGTTGTCATTAACACCAAAAGTCGATTAGGGGCATAACATCCACTTTCAATCTCCCCATTTTTGGTAGTTGATGACAACATATACATAGGTCTCAAAAGATTTAACATACATTATAGCCTTGGAGAGGTTTAGTACGGAGCTCCCCCTTAGTATGTGCATGATAATATATCGGAGCTCCCTTTTAATGTGTGTATCAAAAATATCATGTGACTTAGTAAAGATAATGGATCATCATGTAAAGATAATAGATCATCATAGAAGTAGTGGAGCAAAACATAATAGCCTATGATGATATCATAGCAATCCATAGAAATCACAACATTCATAAGTAGCCATACATGGGTTTATCCATTACATTACCCAAACATGCAAATTTAGACTAAATCTCCAAAGACTAAAAACTAGGATACATTACTGCCCCTTTGGCACCAACTACCAAAAAGGGAGGCACCAACAGCATCAACCATGCTCAGAGATCATCAGCATCATCATCATCATCATCCTCATCGTTAGGCAAGCAACTGCCACCAGCCTCGTCAAGAAAATCAGCCCACTCAGGACCAGATGGGAAGCCAAAGTTAGAAGGAGGAGCAGCAGGAAGGGCCTCCTCGTCACTCACAACAAGAGCGCCCGAGTCTCTCAGACGAGCCTTGAGGGCATTCTTGGAGGAGACGAGGCGAGAAACCACATCATGAGTTTGACCACAGTGGTAAGAGAAGGCCTTCATCATAGCAGAATGTGCCTTGCCAATGAATTTGGCAAAGCGACCGAGAGGAGCTGAGCTGGATGAAGGGGTTGCTGACCGGGCAGCTGTGCGGCGAGTGGAAGTGGATTATGGGGTTTTCTTGGGGGCATAGTTATCCGCCATGTGAGCGGGAATGACCCACTTGTGATGTGTGTGAGTGACAGCAACAGTGAATTCAGCAACATGGTTAATAAGAGCCTGGATGAAGGGGGCATGAGGGAAGGCTCGCTTGTATTGAAAACTAGCAAGCCGAATCTCATGCCATAGAAAGTGAGGCACATTAATTTTGCTCTTGGGGTGCTCGTAGAAATGTGACATGATGTCAATACAGTAGCCACTGGAGGATCCCTTATCACCCATCTTGGGATAGATGGTGCGGGTAAGACACTGAAAGATGATAAAGTAGGGAGAGCGCCAGATGGATACCTGGTTAAGATCCTTCATTCGTTCGTCTGCATCAAGTTCACGGAGTGGTTTGAGGAGATACCCACACGCCTCAATTGGCTTATGTGCATGGTTAGGATCATTCTTATGGATTTTGAAGCCAGAGTGAGGGAAACCAAGTGCGGCAACAAACGTATCATAAGAGGCTATGAACTGAACATCAGAGGTTATCCAGCTAACAGTGTTGTTTGGACCAAAGAAACATGTGGCATAAAACTGGTGAATAGCAGCAGCGTTAAAATTGCGACAAAAAGCAAAGGGGGCAGCAAGCCCCGATGACTCAATGAGCTCAATGGCACCCGGGTATTTCGTCGGGTGCGTGCAAATATGCTCAAGATCTATAAAGTGATGAACAGAGAGACCCTTAGGAACTATGACCGTAGTAAAGATGTCCGCCTGGACGTTTGTGCGGAAACATGAGTCCATAGAGTCATGTACAACAGAGAATTGATCAACGTCGCGGCGGAAAGTGAGGTAGGAAGACTTAGCAACCGTGGTGAAGTTCTTGACTTCACGACCTAAAGTAGCACGAGGTTCAAGTGAGATGCGATGAGCCTCACCTTCGGGCTGTTCAGGAGGAGGTGGTGGCATATAGGAGGGCCTGCGAGTCCCAGGCTTTGGCATAGACTTCCGAACGGCGGGCTGTTCGGCACGGTCCTCGGCTGCAAGCTCATCCTCGAAGTCAGAGCCATCAGACGACGAGGGGAGCTGTTGAGGCGGAGGACGCCGGGAAGTCCGTTTGAAGGGACGACGTTGCCCTTCCGAGTCCGACCCCGTGCTAGTAGGGGCACGAGCGGATGAGCCAGCGGTGTCCTTCCGGGCGGCGTGCTTAATCTTGGGCATGATGCACAAAAACCTACACGGATGGAAACCCTATGAGGAACGGTCACGGGCGAACCATATGAACGAACACGTGAACTTGGGAGAAAAGGAATCCAAACACGAGGGGAACGGAGGAGATACCTGCAGATCGAGAGAGGAGAGGAAGAAGAGATGGATCCCGCGGAGGAGATCAGGCAGATCCCGGAGGTGGCGGCGCTGGCAAGCTCTCCTGGTGCTGGCGGCGGCGGCGGCTGGGAGAAAAGGAGGCGCGTGGGGGCTAGGGCAAGGCCCAGCCCGCGCCCTTCTATTTATAGGCCCCCCGATGTGTCGGACGTCCGACAGGTGTCGGACGTCCGGAGTGGATTTAGCCGTCGGACGACCGACACTGGCCGGACGTCCGGAATGAGTTTAGCCGCCGGACGTTCGAGACACGTCGGACGACCGAGAGAGTAGGCAGAGGCTGATACTGGCATTTGGATGATGAGATGATTTGTCATGGTTTATCACAAAGAACACGAACACAGTTGCCTACAAGAATTACATATACTACTTGTGGACAGAAGTTGATTTATGCATATTTTGTAAGATCAAAACACAGAATTATGACGTAAGTCCTAGTGACTCCCCTAAATGCATGCCCACATCAAGACAAGAACATAATGTGAGTGTGTGTATGTGTGGAAGATTTCAAGTTATGTTATCAAGCTCCAAGATACCAAGTTCACGCCTAAGTTGACAGAACCTAGCTACGCTAAGTGGCTTGGTGAAAATGTCAGCGAGGTGCATGTCGGTACCCACATGGGTAATATCAATGTCACCCTTTTGCACATGGTCTCTCAAGAAATGATACCTAATATCAATATGTTTTGTGCGAGGGTCATCAATGGGGTTCTCAGAGATCTTTATGGCACTTTCATTATCACAAAGAAGAGGCACGTGTCGATACGTGATACCATAATCCTTTAGGGTTTGCCTCATCCATAGCAGTTGGGTTGCACAGCTTGCGGCTGCAATATATTCGGCCTCGGCCATGGAGAGAGAAACACAATTCTGATTTTTCGAGGACCAACTTCCCAAGGAGCGTCCAAGAAACTGACATGCACCGGAAGTGGATTTCCTTCCCACTTTGTCACCGGCCCAATCCACATCGGAGTACCCAATAAGATCGAACTTTGCATCCTTAGAGTACCATAGGCCTAACTTTGGGGTGTGAACAAGGTATCTAAGAATATGCTTAACCGCTGTATGATGGCTTTCCCTAGGGGAAGCTTGAAATCTAGCACATATGCCTACACTTAACATGATGTCCGGTCTAGATGCGCAAACATAAAGTAACGAACCAATCATGGAGCGGTAAGTAGATGGGTCAAAAGGAATACCGTTGGTGTCTTCATTTAGAACTACATCTGTGGCCATGGGTGTCTTCATTGGTTTAGCATTTGTCATATCAAATTTTTCAAGAATGTCCTTGAGGTACTTAGTTTGAGACAAGAAAATCCCTTCTTGAAATTGTTGTATTTGAAACCCAAGAAAGAACTTCAAGTCCGTGTTGAGTGACATCTCAAAGGTCTTGGTCATGGAGGCCGCAAACTTCTTGCATAAATGGATGTTAGGAGAACCAAAAGTGATGTCATCTACATAGATTTGGCATAAGAACAAATCACCATTTTCCCTCTTAGTAAAAAGAGTGGGATCGATCACCCCCACCACAAAGCCATCATCGAGTAAGAACTTCTTAAGATGATCGTACCAAGCACGGGGTGCTTGTTTGAGGCCATACAAAGCCTTGTGAAGTTTGTATACATGGTCTTTGTGGTGAGGGTCAACAAACCCAGGTGGTTGTGATACATATACCTCTTCTTGTAGAGGACCGTTAAGAAAAGCGCTTTTCACATCCATTTGATGCAAAGTAAAACCATTGAAAGGAGCATAGGCCAATAGAATGCGAATGGATTCAAGACGAGCAACAGGGGCGGAAGTCTCACCAAAGTCCAAACCTTCAACTTGGGAGTACCCCTGTGCTACTAACCTTGCCTTGTTGCGTAGGACAGTCCCATTCTCATCTTCCTTGTTCTTAAAGATCCATTTAGTTCCAATGACATTGTGTTCCTCAGTTGGTCGTTCTACCAATGACCATACTTCATTGCGTGTAAAACTTTTTAACTCTTCTTGCATAGCAAGGAGCCAGTCATTGTCACACAATGCATCCTGAACCCTTTGTGGCACGGTACTAGAGACAAATGAAAAGTGAGCACAAAAGTTTGTTAATTGTTTACGAGTCACTCTACTTTCCGATACGCCGGTGAGGATTTGATCAATATCAACACGACCGGCCACACGTGGCATGATGGAGGTCAGGGTTTCACGAGGTTCGACTTCGTTTCCATCATCAACGTCCTCAACATATGGATCATTTATGTGCGGTGGAAGGTATTCCTCTTCGCGTTGCACCTGTTGAGGTTCATCATCAAGCATATCCATACTTTGGTCTAGCTCTTGAAGATCAACTTGTTCTTGAGTGTGATCAGAATGAGACACATGTTCTCCCACTTGATCCTCAACCACTGGCATGATATGTGTGCTAGTATCTTGTGGAGGTACGCGCAGTGAACTGTCTTGAGGATGAGAAATACTCTCATCATCTTCATCATCATCATGGGGTCTTTGTTCCATGGGAAGAAGTGCACCTACACCCATGTTCAAGATATCTTGCGAGGAATCTTCTTCACCTGCATCACTTAGATCAACTTGCTCCCCATGGGAGCGGTTAAATTCATCAAATGTCACGTCACAGGTTTCTATAACACATCCAGTGGATTTGTTGTAGACTCTGTAGGCGTGAGAGTTTGATCCATAGCCAACAAAAATCCCTTCAGTTGTTTTGGATTGAAATTTTCCTAACCGTTCCCGTTTGTTGAGGATGAAACACTTGCATCCAAACACACGAAAGTACTTAACATTGGGCTTGTTCCCAGTTAGGAGCTCATATGGAGTCTTCTCCAATATTGATCAAAGGAAGAGCCGGTTTGATGCATGACATGCTGTGTTGACAGCCTCAGCCCAAAAACTATGTGGTGACTTGTATTCGTCTAACATGGACCTTGCCATTTCCACAAGTGTCCGATTCTTCCTCTCTGCTACACCATTTTGCTGAGGGGTGTAAGGTGCGGAGTACTGATGTTCAATTCCCTCATCACTAAGAAATTCTTCTAGGGTGTAGTTCTTGAACTCAGAGCCATTATCACTTCTTATTGCCTTGATGTCCTTGTCAAACTTCCGCTGGACTTGTTTGGAAAAATCAATGAAGGTGATCTTCGTCTCGTCCTTGGACTTGAGAAAGAATACCCATGTGTATCCTGAGTAATCATCAACAATGAATAGGCCATACTTTTTCCCTCCAAGACTTGCCCATGAAGGAGGCCCAAACAGATCCACATGAAGGAGGTCTAACGGCCTTGAAGTGGATACAATGTTCTTGGGTGGATGTTTTGATTGATGTTGTTTCCTAGCTATGCATGCACTGCACACACGATCTTTCTTAAAAGATACATTTGTTAGTCCAAGGATGTGATTGCCGTTTAAGAGATTTTGAAGATTTCTCATGCCGACATGGGCGAGCCAGCGATGCCACAACCATCCCATGTCGGCCTTGGCCATTAGACAAATTGTATGGAAGGTGCTCTCTTTCGAGAAATCAACCGTGTAAAGGTTGCCATCCAACTCTCCAACAAAGGCCACTTTGAGATTGTCTCTCTTAAAGACTTTCACATCCGTTAGTCCGAATAATGTGTCATAACCAATGGAAGCCAATTGGCGAACTGAAAGTAAATGATATTGAAGAGATTGGACAAGCATGACATTTGCAATAGACATGTCATTAGTGATTGCCACCTTGCCCAACCCAATTACCTGCCCTTTCGACCCTCCACCAAATACAATGCTCATGTATGGTCGAATGGCTTGCATGAAGTCATAAAGCAAGTTACTATCTCCGGTCATATGATTGGTGCATCCACTGTTGATCACCCATTTGGCTCCTCCAGAGAAAACAACCTGTAACGAATTAAGACTTGGTTTGAGGTGCCCATTTCGTCATGGGGCCTCTCACATTAGTTACAAAAGTCTTAGGGACCCAAATAGCATAAAATCGGAATGCATTACGGGGACCAACGAATTTAGCATAAACCTCTCCTTCCTTTGATTTGCGAAGTACATAGGATGGAGGCATGAATTCAGTTGTCTTGTTGTGAGTAGGCGAACCCCTAGTGGCCGACCCACTCACAACCTTACCTTTCTCCTTGTGTCCCTCTCGTACAAATATTTCTTTAAGCGGAGTGGTACACTTGAGAGGAGATGCACTTTTCTTGGCGGTGCTTGGATTGAACCCAAGCCCTTACTTGGCAAAGCCTCCATTGTGTTGACTTAAGATCTCATTGAGAGTCTTTTGTCCTTGTGCACATGTCATGAGACCTCTATCTAGCTGTGCCTTTAGCGAACAGTTTTACTCAAGGATAGATGTCAGTTCACTACTAGAGTTAGTAGTGCAGGTATCAACATTAATAATAGGTGAGGAGTAAGCCTTAGCTAAAGTGTCAAGATAAGTAACCTTGAGTGCCTCAAAGCTCTTTGTAAGAATAGTGAGTTTCTCTTCCTTGTCTTTGAGAGACAAGGATAGACGCTCACAGTCCGTAGAAAGGGAAGCATGAGAGTTCACTAGTCGGTTTTTATCATTTAGTAACTCTTTGCACACAGATTCAACCTTTTTCAAGGAGGCAAGATCGTTAGCATGTTTATCAAGGTTTTCATCAACTTTTGAGCATAGGGCATCATTTTGTGCTTCCTCATACAGGAGTTTCTGCTCAAGGATTTCATTTATTTCCTTCTCCTCAGTGACGAGGGTTTCGAGTTCCTTGATGGTATTGGTGTGCTTACTCACCATTTCCATAAGTATGTGAAACATAGTGAGCTTCTTTCCTTTAAGAGAGCACATAAATTTGTTTATTTTGGCAAACATGGGATGATCTAAGTCATTATCCTCATAGTGATCTTCCGCATCAAGATACTCATCAGGTGAGGTAGAAGCTAGACTGAAAGAGTTTAAAAGTGGAGTTACCTTAACCTTATCATGGGAGCTTTGGTCTTCCTCATCTCCCATGGCAGTCTTTGCCATCAAACACTTGTGGGCGTTGCCCTTGTAGTCTTTCATATAGTTGTAGTGAACAACATCACCACTTCTGTTGACTAGCCTCAAGGTGTTTTGTGTATCCTGAGCTACTCCGGCAACCCCACCAACGTCTTCTGGATCTGATTCTTCTTGCGCAACCATTGCTCTTCCATCTGTTCTCTTGAGCTTGGAGTTCATAGGGTTTGGCAACTTCTTCTTTACAAAGGTCTTCGGAAACCTTGGTTTATCTTCTCTCTTCTCATAAGGGCAGTCATTGGAGAAGTGGTTGGTTTCCTCACAGTTGTAGCATTTCCATACCTTCTTCTTTGGGAATCTTCCCTTGAATTTTCCTGCACTGAACTTCTTTACAAAGAGAGCAATGTCCTCATAAGATGGGCTTTCATCAGAGTCAACATCATCACCATCTTCGCAGTCATCATCACCCTCTTCTTCTTCACTTTCTTCTTCATCACATTCATGCTTGGCTTTCAAAGCAAGATTGATCTTTGATGTTGAAGTGCCATGCATGGCAAGGTGCTTTGTTGCATTTGACTTTGACTCTTCAAATAATTGGAAAGTGGATATGATGTCATCTCGAGTCATTTCTTTGAACCCATGGTGCTGCCTGATGTCCCATACCATTTGATGATGGTACGGAGCAAGAGCATGAAGTAACTTGTCCATGAGAAATCTCTTGGTCAGATTGAAACCATCTTGCGTCTTGTCACAGTCACAGGACTCAATGTCTGCGGCGAGAGTCATGAGCCGTTCTAGAAGTTGCTTGGGAGATTCACCCTTTTCCATATAGAAATTCTGTAATTGCCCCTTGGCAATTTCATATTGAGCAAGCCGAAGAGTGGAGGTACCGGTCTTGGTCCTTATAATGCTATCCCACAGTTCCATGGCACTTGTGATGTGAATGTAAGGTCTCTGTTGCTTGTCATTCATTCCTTTTCTTATGCACATGATCGCAGTGTCATTGAGATGCTTGTCATAAGTTTCTCTGGGTGTGAGGCACCTTGGATCTACATGATTGTACCCATGCTCGAGGATGTCCAACATCTCATCATTGGCGTACCTAAGATGATCCTGCATACCAACTCTCCACAAAGCAAAATCGGAATTGTCATCAAGCAATGGAGGTTTTCCACCAGGATTGTACTTAGGTTTCTCAACTTGAGATCTAGCATAAAGCCATGGAACACTGGTTTGGTTCCTTTCCGGAGGTTGTTGGCCAAATGAAGAACCGTGCACATGTGGCCCTGAAGCCCTCGGGGACGTGGTTGGCCCCGTGGTTAATGATGCCAGTCTTATTTGGACCAAGGCCTCAAGAGAAGCATCATGCTCCACTTTTTTTCTTGGCAAGGACCCGTTCCAGGTTCTCAGAGGTGAAGGACTTGACTTTCGTGGAAGTCCCGTCCCTCTCCACTGGAGCCACAGTAATGGGAATCCCGTCCATCACGCTATAGGGCGGTTAAGCCACAAGAATAGAGCACGAGGTTCTGATACCAATTGAAAAGGATCGAGATGGACCTAGAGGGGGGTGAATAGGTACAGTTCCAAATTTTAATAATTACTTAGCAATTTTAGGCAAAGGTGCGGAATATGAGCGTAGGCCTAATAATTGCTATGACAAGGAGTAAGCTATTTAGAGTGAAGTAAGGCAACCGGTAAACAATAATCAAATACAAGTACGTAATAAGGATTAACACAAGTAGAGAGTTAGGGTTAGGAATAACCGAAACTCCAAGAGAGACGAGGATGTATCCCGATGTTCACTTCCTTGGAGGGAAGCTACGTCACAGTTAGAGGGGTGGATGTTACCACGAAGGCACACCAACGCCACGAAGGCTCACCCTATTCTCCCTTTGAGATAATTCCACGAAGGCGTTTCTCAACCACTAGTGGTAAGCCTTGAGGTGGCTTCCAAACCTTCACAAACTTTCCGGGGGAAATCACAATGGTTTGATTCCTCTCCGTAGACTCCTACCGCCTAGGAGTCTCCAACCTCCAAGAGTAACAAGATCACGGGGATTGCTCAAAACTTGCTCAAATCAAAAATCACTTTGGTGGAGAGGAGGAGAAGGAGACGATCTATCTTTTGATTCGAACAACACTCAAAGGGACTCACAAATGCTCTTGGGATCTAAGATTGGGTGTAGACAAGAGTGAGTGAGAAGAAAGGTGTTCTTGTATGTGTTCTAGCTGTGTTGGACACTCACTCACGAAGTGGTAGGGGGTATATATAGTGGGGAGTGTAAAACAGCCGTTGGGGACACTTTGAGTCACACAGGGGTCGGACATCCGACAGTTCACGGATGTCCGGGCGTCCACAAGGAGTCGGACGTCCGACAGGGGTCGGTCGTCCGAGGGCTGTAGATATCTCTGGATTCACTGTGAAGTTGAACAGGGACCGAACGTCCCGAGAAGGCCGGAAGTCCGAGTTATTCGACTCAAACTTCTCTGGTGCAATATTCCGGATTGTCAAAGGGGACGGATGTCCGGCTCTCGGACATCCGGAGGGAGCCGAATGTCCGAGTTATATGGCTCAAGTTCTTCTGGTGCAGAGCTCCGGATTTCCGAAGCTGGTCGGTCGACCGGCCCTCGGACGTCCAGAGGGAGCCGGAGATCCGAGTTATATGGCTTAGGTTCTTCTGGTGCAGAGCTCCGGATTTCCGAAGTTGGTCGGTCGACCGGCCCTCGGACGTCCGGAGGGAGCCGGAAGTGCGAGGCACTAGTTCTGTTTTGAGATAGAAGCAGAGTAGTGAAGATGTGGTATGAGCAGAAAAGTAGAGATGTAGTATGAGTAAATTCATCGCAAAACCTGTGATCCCCTCTTAATAGTGCGGGATCCCTATACTCAAGAATAGTAAACTTTAAAGGATAGTCTACATCATCTTTTCTCAATCCCGAGCCTACTTGACATATAAGTCCCGATCTTCTCAGACCACCTTGACACATAATTCTCAATCTACTAAAGTACTTGCCATCGTCAGATACACAGTTATGTCCCGATCTTCCTATGTATGTGTTGTCATTAACACTAAAAGTCGATTAGGGGCATAACATGCACTTTCACATGGATGTGCAGTTTTCACTGATGGCACATCCACCCCCAAACAACCTCCTCCTAGTGAGATGCTCAAATTTGTGTTTTGCCCAGGTCAACTGCTTAGTTCATGTGCAACTTCCCCCTACCCATGGTTGTGCTTTCATTGTTTGCTGCATCGGCCAACTGTTTAGAAGTGGATGTGCAACTTCGAATACTGCCACCGCCAACTGTCTACGAGTGATGTGCAACTATCCCTCATACCTCATGGATGTGTAATTTCCCTACTAACACTCGAAACCACCCCTCTAATGGAATGTGCAACTTTAGCACCCCGTTTATATGCAACGTTTACTACCCTCATGAATATGCAACTTTTCACTACTCTCATGAATGTGGGATTTTCACCATCCAACTATCCCTACCTGTGAGATGTGTAACTTTATATGTTGCTCTGACCAACTGCCTAACTGAGTTTGCGCAATTCAATTTGTTTCCCCCGCAAACTGAAACAACATATCCACATGTAGGAAGGAAAATAAGTTGCACATCGAGTAATAGAAAGTTTGTTCAAATAACAAACTAAGTTGCACATATCATTGGTAGGGAAAGTGGAGCAGGATTTGTCACTTGTAAAAAAACTACACATCCACAAGTATGGACAAGTGTTCCACATCGACAACTACATAGTTGGTCGGGACAATAGACTAGTTCCACATCAAGTTTCCATGGTTGCTAGGTTGCAACCTCATGGGAAGTTAGATAATACAGCTCGAACAACTGGTTTTGAAAAAAAATTGCAGCTTCTAGTATTAAAGTTGCACAATGCAGTACTGAAGTTGCACCATATAGCACCAACATTGGCATAAAAAATCATCGAAACATACCCATGCGAGATCGAGTTTCAAACATCTCGTCGCGAAGAATCCAACGGTAAAGACGGATCTCAATCCCGACGCATGGTTTGAAGATATGACCTTTTTAAAATTCAAAAAACCGAAATAAATGCACGTGAAGTTGTTTTTTCAAACCGAACTAACCAATGTGAACACATTTAATTCTAATAGCAATATGCACTAGCAGACAAAAAACAACACATGCATGACTCTGAAGGTCGACCGCTCGTTTCTTCCAAAAAAATTCACGTGCATTTTCGAAAAAAGGCAAGGGGGAAAGAACAAGGTACAGGTTAACGGGCGACCTCCCCGGGATTGGATGCAAGCCCGAGATGAAAACACCTTAGCCGCCTTGGTTCCTACACGAATAGGGATGGTAATGGGTACTCATGACCTGCATGCCTATGGGTAAAAACCCTATTAGGGTACGGGTATGAGTCAAAAAGATACCGATGGGTGTATAATTGAGAAAAATTGAGACCCATCTGGTATAGTGGGTATGAGTATGATTTAGTACAATCCATACCCGTGTATTCATGTACCCACATATAAAATAAAATAAAATAGGCCTTAAGTATTATCTATTCATATATTAAACGTATTATATGTATATAAATCCCATCGCTAGCCCACATCTAGAATCTGTTGCTATTTACATGTATGTTTTGTTCTCATGAAGTGTTGTTACATTATTATTATTGGGTGTTGTTTATGATTATGTAATTCTCGAATTAATGTGTTGCAAATTTGTTTTATCGGTGGGTATTCATTTACCCTGGCACGTGATGGGCATTGGGAAAAAATTGTATCCATCGATGGGTATGGGTAGGGATGACGGTAAGGTTTGGTTCGAAGGATAAAGGTATGGGGTGCCTCCACCCGTACCCAAATCCGACAAGGTGCCATATGTATACACGAAGCTCCATATACATAATCGAACTGATTAACAACTCTGAAACAAAAATGCAGCATGTCGGAGCTCTGCTCGGTTCCGACTGTCAAGAGACCGTGGTGTAGTAGGAAACAGAAATGCAGCTTGTTTGAGCTCAGCTCAGATTCGGACTGGATCGTTGCGTTGCGTTGCGCCACGAAAAAAAGAAGAAGACAGGAAACTTTCTCCCTCTCCTATTCCTCGTTACCTCGTATGAATCCAAGTGATATCCTGAAGTACCTGCGACACTTAAGTACCTAATCACTAGACAGTGGTCAAGAATATCCTGAAGTACCTGAAAAGGACTAAAGATATGTTTCTCGTTTATGGAGGTGCCGAAGAGCTCGTCGTAAAGGGTTACATCGATGCTAGCTTCGACACAGATCCGGATGACTCCAAGTCACAAAACAGATACGTGTATATTTTGAATGGTGGGGCACTCAGCTGGTGCAGTTGCAAGCAAAGCGTCGTGGCGACATCTACATGTGAAGCGGAGTACATAGCTGCTTCGGAAGCAGCATAGGAAGGAGTGTGGATGAAGGAGTTCATCACCGACCTAGGAGTGATTCCCAGTGCGTCGGGCCCGATGACTCTCTTCTGTGACAACACTGGAGCTATTGTCATTGCCAAGAAGCCCAGGTTTCACAAGAACATCAAGCACATCAAGCACCGCTTCAACTCCATTCGTGGATACATCCAGGATGGAGATATAGATATTTGTAAAGTACATACGGATCTGAATGTAGCAGATCCGTTGACTAAACCTCTTCCAGGAGCAAAACATAATCAACACCAGAACTCTATGGGTGTTCGATTCATCACAATGTAACTAGATTATTGACTCTAGTGCAAGTGGGAGACTGTTGGAAATATGCCCTAGAGGCAATAATAAAGTGGTCATTATTATATTTCCAGTTCATGATAATTGTCTATTATTAATACTATAATTGTATTAACCAGAAATCTTAATACATGTGTGTATATATAGATCACAATGTGTCCCATGTGAGCCTCTAGTTGGCTAGCTTGTTGATCAATAGATGGTCATGGTTTCTTGATCATGGACATTGGATGTCATTGATAACGGGATCACATCATTAGGAGAATGATGTGATGGACAAGACCCAATCCTAAGTGTAGCACAAGATCGTGTAGTTCATGTTCTAGAGATGTTATAATGTCAAGTATCATTTCCGTAGACCATGAGATTGTGCAACTACCGGATACCGTAGGAGTGCTTTGGGTGTATCAAACGTCACAACGTAACTGGGTGATTATAAAGGTGCACTACAGGTATCTCCGAAAGTGTCTGTTGGGTTGGTACGAATCGAGACTGGGATTTGTTGCTCCATGTGATGGAGAGGTATCTCTCGGCCCACTCGGTAATGCATCATCATAATGAGCTCAATGTGACTAAGGATTTAGCCACGGGATGACGTGTTACAGAACAAGTAAAAAGACTTGCCGGTAACGAGATTGAACAAGGTATAGGGATACCGACGATCGAATCTTGGGCTAGTATCATACCGGTAGACAAAGGAAATTGCATATGGGATTGAGTGAATCCTCGACATCGTGGTTCATCCTATGAGATCATCGTGGAACATGTTGAAGCCAACATGGGTATCTAGATCCCGCTGTTCGTTATTGGCCGGAGAGATGTCTCTGTCATGTCTGCATGGCTCCCGAACCCATAGGGTCTACACACTTAAGGTTGTTATAGGAATTGTATATGTGGTTACCTAAGGTTGTTCGAAATCCCAGATGAGATCCCGGACGCCACGAGGAGTTCCGGAATGGTCCGGAGGTAAAGATTTATATATGGGAAGTCCGTTTTCGGCCACCGGAAAAGTTTCGGGGTTTATCAGTATTGTACCGAGACCACCGAAAGGGTACCGGGGGTCCACCGGGAAGGTCCACCTGTCCCGGAGGGCTACATGGGCTTAAAGGGGAAGGGAACCAGCCCCTGGTGGGCTGGTGCGAGCAAGGGAGGAGGCCCAAGGCACATAGGGGCCAAACCATAGGGCGTGGGGGCTGCCTATGGTGGCAAGCCACCCCCTAGGGCACCGCTCTCTCCTCCTCCTAGGGTTGCTGCACCACCTAGGGTTTACCTAGGGGTGGCCGCACCCCCTCTCCCTCCCTCCTATAAATAGTGGAGGTATTGGGAGGGCTGCACACACACGTCTTTCTCTCCCTCGGCGCAGCCCTACGTCTCCACCTCTAGTCCTCCGCGGTGCTTGGCGAAGCCGTGCCGAAGAGCCACAAACTCCATCACCACCACGCGGTCGTGCTGTCAGAGTTCTCCCTCAAGTTCTCCTCCCTGCTTGCTGGATCAAGAAGGAGGACACGTCCCCGGGCTGTAGGTGTGTTGAACGCGGAGACACCAAACGTTCGGTGTTTGGATCAGATCGCCGCGAGTACGACTCCATCAACCGCGTTCATAGTAACGATTCCACTTTGAGATCTTCAACGGTATGAAGATGCTCTACCTCTCTCATTGCTGGTTTCTCCTAGTTAGATCTTGGTGTGTCGTAGGAATTTTTTTGAATTATTACTACAATCCCGAACACCGCGAACATGTGAGCAGTAGCCCGAGTGTCCATGTACCAATCACCGCCACTAGCACAAGTGTTGGGGAAAGGCGCGTTGTGAAGGGCGGCGAGAAGCGACGGGTTCCATGGGGTTGGAGACAGCGCGGGCGACGGTGGAGGAGTCGCCATGGGAAAGTTGTAGGCGCCGGTGAGCTACGGTGGTGGAGGAGCACACCCGCCGTATGGCTGCGGTGCGACGGTGAAGGTCCACCTGTCCCGGAGGGCTACATGGGCTGAAAGGGGAAGGGTACCGGGGGTTGCGAGACCGGGAACGATGGGGCCGAGGCCCGAGGGATCGGCATCGAGTACGCATGCACGACAGTCATCGAGGGGTTGTAGCCACTGCCCAAGGTGGGGTGGGCTGCTGCTGCTGCTGTGGTGGACGAGGGGCGCCACCCGCCTTTTGCGGCTGCTGTTGACGACCACCGCGGTTGTGGTGCCCGTTGGTGGGCGCGGGAGGCGGCGGGGGCGCACCGTAGGCCGCCTGCGGCAAGGGCAGCAACGGAGGGTGCTGCGAGGGCGCGGGAGCTCGCTGCTATTGGGAAGCAGTCTGCGGTGAAGGAGGGCCGCTCCGGGTTGTGCCGGCGATGAGAGCGACGTGCATGGCCCGACTCTTGACCTGCTTCATCCGGCGTTCCTCCAGCGGGAGATAGGCCACGATCTTGCCGAAGGAGGCTCGGTGATGAGGGAGAGGTTGGCCGCGGCGTTGCGGATGCCCTCGTTGAGGCCAGCGATGAGCGTGCTGAGAAGAGTGTCTTCATGAATCTTCGCACCAATGTCACGGAGCTTGTCCGCAAGAGTCTTGAGTCGGAGACAATAATCGTCGACGGAGGAGTTGTCGTGGTGGCACCCAAAGAACTCTTGGTGCAGAAAAATGCGACATTGAAGGCGATTGTCGGTGAAGAGCCCGTTCAGTTTGGTCCACACGTTGCAGGCATCGTCACCGTCGTGCATGAACATAGGGAATAGCTCGGGCGAGATGGTGAGGAAGAACCAGCGGATGAGCGTGGCGTCGATGGTGGACCACTGATGATGGTCGGGCATGAGGCTTGAGTCGACGGAGCCATCCACGTGGTCGAGGAGGTTGTAGTCCCGGAACACAAGGGAGAAGTAGGTCTTCCAAGCGTAGTAGGAGGAGTCGGTGTCGGCAAGAGGGACGGGAACCCGCTCGTGGATGTTGAGGTTGAGGATGTCGGCGGCGTCGGGAGGGTTGGCGTCGGCGAACGGGTTGGAGCCGGTCGTGGACGACATTATTATTATAGTGTGTTGTTTATGATTATATAATTCTCGAATTGATGTGTTGTAAATTTGGATAATTTTATCCATAGATATTCATTTACCCTGACGGGCGATGGGTTTAGAAAAAAATTGTATCTGTTGATGGCTATGGGCATGAATGACGATAAGGTTTGGATCGAAGGGTAAGGGTATGGGGTGGCTCCACCGTTACCTAAATCTGACGGCGTGCCATCTATATAAACGAATCTCCATATACATAATCGAACTAATTAGCAACTCTGAAACAAAAATGCAGCGGTTTGGACTTTGGAGCTGTGCTCGGTTCGGACTGTCAAGAGACCGTGGTGTAGTAGGAAACAGAAATGCAGATCGTTGCGTTGCGTTGCGGCGCGAAAAAAGAAGACGACAGGAAACTTTCTCCCTCTCCTATTCCTCGTTACCTCGTATGAGTCGGACGCGATCCAGTTGGCGGTAGAAATGCACCGGGGAACTTATATATACACATAGCGCATAGCGTTACAGAGGCCATCCCCCTCCTTCCTCCCACGCCACCAACACCCAGCGCACCATCAACAATCCATCTCCCATCCCTAGTCTCGGCGAGATGATGCAGTACGCCATGGATCCTTACGCGGACGCCTTTGCTCTACCTGCGCCTCGTGGCTTCTTCGGCGTCGGAACCTGCGCTCGGGCCGCTGCAGGCCCTGCTCGTCGACCTCCGCCTCCTGGCTTCTTCGGCGTTGGAGCCTGCGCTCGGGCCGCCGCCGGCCCTGCTCGTCGACCTCCGCGTCCCGGCTTCTTCGGCGTCGGATCTTGCGCCCGCCTGGCTCGCGACGTACCAGCTCGTCGACCTCCGCCTCCCGGTTTCTTCAGTGCCTGCCGTCCCAGGGTGCTCCCGCCAGCGCCGTGCGAGCTGCCCATGCCACCAAAGTTCTCAAAGCCCGCGGCGCCGGCACCAGCACCGGTCTCCTGCGTCGCCGCCGCCTCCACAAAGCGTCAGCGGCTGTGCCTTGACTACGAAGACGACATCCACTGCAACCTCCGGCTGAGAGAGAAGAACGCCGAGGAGCGGCCGCTACCGGACTACCTGAAGAAGGTGCAGCAAGATCGGGTGAGCGAGTCAGAGCGCGCCTCCCTTGTCGGATGGATGGACAAGTTCGTCCGAGACCATGATCTTGCCGACGGCACGCTCCACCACGCCGTGGCCTACGTGGACCGGGTCCTGTCGGTGCGTTCCCTGACGGCTGACAGCGGCTACGAGCTGCGCCTTCTGGGTGCAGCGGCCATCTTTGTCGCCGCCAAATACGAGGACCAGAGAGCCGTGTGGAAGCTGAAGGCCGACAAGATCGCCAGCTACGGCGAGTTCACCACGGGCAAGGAGGTGCTCGACATGGAGCGCGAGATGGTGGAGGCGCTCGGGTACCAGCTCGGCGGCCCCACGGCGCACACCTTCCTGGGCCACTTCATGAGGTACGCCGAGGAGGAGGACAAGACCATGATACTGCCATTGGCGACTCGCCTCGTTGATCAGTCTCTGCTCGACTACACGTGCGTCCGCATCTTGCCCTCCGTCGTGGCGGCGTCGGCGATCTTCCTCGCGAGATGGGCCCTGAATCCAGTCGTCGACCTGGCGTGGAACATGGAGCTGGAGGAGCTGACGGGGTACAACTGCTCCGACTTGACAGCCTGCGTCCTTGTTATGTGCGTCTTCTCGGGGTCGATCATCTGTAACCCTCGTTCTTGATCATCGAGGAGACCAACCAAGACACAGCAGTTTTGTATAATCTCGTGGAACTTCCTTGTAATGTTCAATTCATGTATACGAGTATCGTCTGAGTTTTGTTACAAATTAAGTGTATAATTCTGTCAAAGTTCCTCGTAATGTTCATGTATGCTACTCTGAAACTAATGCATGTATCGTCTAAGTTTTTTCATGCATGCGTGAACTGCTGATGAGCGCTACATGCATTAATTTGCAGACAAAATCATCTAGTTTTGTACCACACTAGTGAAAAGAAAAGCTATTACTCACTGCATACCTAAATACTTGTAGTAGTTGGAAAGAACTAAGGAGAACTAGTTTATTTTTTTCTCAACTAAAAGTATTTAGTTACATAGGGAATAGATGATTTTCTTCCAGGGAAGGCCATCATCATAAAAATTGTTAAACAAATACAAATTTTTATATCATCCATTAATCAATCAGAGATTGGCGCATTTAATTAATATTACATAAAACCACAACAACAAGGATCAAGATCACACCAAACACCGAAACACACAATGTCGACTCCACTATCGCCCATGACATGCCGAACACAATAACAAACGCCGGCCACATGAACACACCACAACGCGGGGACCCTCCTCTACCTATCAAGCTGGCCTTTCACCATTGTCGAAAAGAAGAACCCATGACAACTCTGGGAGTAGCTGGCCCAAGACTCTCAAGTGGTGGTGAAGAGGCAAGCCCTCCACACTCCATGTGGTGGTCCGAGACTCTTGCCTTCACCGATGAGTATGTTGATACCATTGTTCTATTCAGGACCGTTAAAGAAATTTAAGATTGCCTTGAAGAAATATTTGAAGGAGGTGACGGTGTACAGAGATACAGGTTCACCTTGCAAGAAATCAACTTGTTCATACAATGATGGAGGCACACACGGTAATGTACAAATTGGACGCTATCGATCATGCATGACCACGGGATCTAGGACTGAATTTGATGGCAATTGAATTGTTCCAGTATCTTGCCCTCTAGGAAACCACAACAACGATGGAGTTGCGCTATGGAGTGGGCGAAGTTTTCAGATGGGTTTGGGAGCCGGCTGACACCTATTATGTGTGTTTGACATACGCAAGCTGGTTCGTGGTCCACATGCATGATTTGGGAGCCACTTCCAGCTGGAAATCTAGGGCGCCCATGGAGTGCAAGATTTCCCCTCCTCGCTTGCCCTGCACAATCGATGATGGACATCTAATCAGCTGGCCAGGAAAGGCTTGTGACATCAAAGCGCTTGTCTGAGTGCGACCAAGCACCGAAGAGTATAGATCACTTGTTGATCGCTTGCCCATCTGCGAGGTCGATATGGTATGAAGTGGTGACAGCATGGGGATGTACGGACCGGACACCTTCGACGGCCAACCAACTACTGCAGTTGTGCACTTCGCTAAACCCCGAGCCACAAGTAAGGAAGGACTCGCACACCTCTATCCTTGTGGCAACCATGAAAGCATCACAACGGTGTAGTTTTTGACAACGCAAATCTCTTGGTGCAAAATGTCATTAGGAATATCTAGATGAAGGAGATGTGTGGCAGAGGGCTTGTAAGTTTAGGATCGATATCACTCTGATTTTTCATAGGCTGCTTGGACGGGCAGACACCAGTAGTCGTGTTTGTAAAACATTGTGGGGAATGGGTGTTCTTACCCCTTCCCTATGAATGTATGCTACACATACTTATGCGTATTTTAGAACAAGAAAAAACAAAGGCCATGCTAGCACAACTTGGCATCCACACATGAAGTGACGCCACCACATTGGGTAAGAATGAGATATTGCATCTTCTTGGGCCGACATCACTGTTCCAACCTTGTCATCGAAGACGTTCACAAACTGAACCCGGGACAGTAGTATCACACGATCTGACCCTTCTAGCAACGCCAAAGACCGTGGCGTTTCAGCTCAACATAGAAACGTCGAGGTAGTTCCCATTTCTGCCTTCGCCCACTGCCAGGCGAGCACGTGTTGCTCTCTCATGCTGCAGGCCAGCAACGCCGACCCATGTTGCCTTTCTCGAAATGCCAGGGCCGTTGGCGTTTCTGATCTAGATATTTTTATTGGTCGGCTGGTCTCACCCGTCACTCACCACTCATTCTCTTCTCCTCCATTGGCCTTCCCCAAGCTCTTTTCTCTTTTCCCCTTTGTTTCCCTCACTTGTCCCCTCTCAAATCCTTGCTAGTTGATTGGATTGATTTCTAGATCCGGTGTCATTTATGTTCCTTGAGGTAATCTCCTTCATCTCACAATTTTTTTGGTTGGATTTTTCTATTTGGATTGTTTTTTTCATGTGGTTCCTAACCCTAGTTTTGAACATGGTTCTATAATAAGATGTGGTTGAGTATTGTTGTTTCAATAGTGTTACATTGGGATGTTGGTGAACAAACCTTATTGTTTGGGTTATCCCTAATGTTAAGATTTAGGGTTAGGGTTGGGATTCGGATAATGCTTGGTAATGATTAATTTGGATGGACAAAGTGGTTTTATTAGCAATGTGGTATATTTATTGTCCTTATGTTTGTCATTTTTAGATTAAAAATATTGTGAATATTCATTATGTTGACAAAGAGGCATTCATGAATGTTGATATTGTTGATAAGTATGAGGAAGAGTTGATATTTCTTGAGAGTACTAGTTATGATGAGGTTGTGGAAGAAACACAGACAAGATTAAAGTGGTTTGATGCAAGTGACCAAGTTGAATTAGTAGGAAGATATGATGTTGGGTCGGCACACAAGTGTAGGATGAAGATAATGCCTCTCAGGTCCAATTTGCATAGGGTTGCATATAAGGAGGTTGTTGCATCATCGCCCCTCAAGTCACTCGAATTGTTTGTAAGTGAGGTAGTCAAGGATACTCTTTTTCAAGTTGACTTGAACCAAATCTTGGTTGATGATGTTGAGCATAAATTTGAAGTGCAAGCCAATGAGTATATATTCCCAATATGAGTTCCGAGGTAGTGCGCCGATTAATGATGATTATCATGACTCCGAGGAAGAGTAGGAGAGGCAGCACAACAATGTTGGTGATGTAGAGGCTCAAGTAAGGCATAAGGACATGGATCCTGACATTATCTATCAGCGTGCTTGTGTGGATGACTCGGATGATGAAGGCCCGATGAATGAGTTGGACGAGGATGTCTTCACTAAGAAAGAAGCAGAGTGGTACACAAAAATCACCAGTAGGGATCAGAAAGTTCCCTTGTTTTGTGATGTTAGCCTTGCAGATAAGGCTATAGTCGACGGTGGCATGATCAAGACAATTGAGGCTAGACAGTTCCCAAGTAGTACACCCAACGACATCAGATGTCTTACCTAATGAAAGGTTTGATGTTCGAGCACATGTTAGAATTCAAGATTTGGTTGTGTGAGTATGATGTCAAACACCCAGGCCTTTCATAGTTGTTCAGTCGGACTGCAACAAGCGATACATAGTGAAATGTGAGGTAGAAAGATGAAAATGGAAAGTTAATGGAAGAATCACGAAAGATAGCCGGTGGAAGATAAAAAGTTGCAAAGCCACTCAACAATGCACACCGCTGACTGTAGAAGCACGGAAGACAGACCATCAGCTAACCTCGGAATTCACCTTTATAAATACCACAAACATATAGCAAGGATCCAACCATTAAATTGAAGTTGTTGATGAGTTGGATTGACGAGAAGTTTGGATATAAGGTCAAGTACGGGAAGACATGGAAGGCGAAGCAAGTCACTCTTAGAATGTTGTATGGTGGATGGGAAGAGGTATACAACATGCTACCCTGGTTGTTGGGAGCGATGTCCTAGAGAAATCCAGGAATGTACCACCATGTACAAGATATTGAAGGAGTGTTCCGTCGTGCCTTCTGGATGTTTGGCCCATGTATTGCAACTTTTGAGCATTGTCATCCGGTTTTGTGTGTAGATGGAACATTCTTGACAGGAAAATACAAGATCACACTCATGATAGCAATGGAACATGATGCTAATGATGAGGTTTTGCCTGTGGCATTTGCTTTGGTGTCCATGGAGAACCAAGACAACTGGGAATGGTTCATGGGACTTGTGAGGAGCATGATCATTCCTCCAAATAAAGAGGTGTGCACAATATCCGATCAGCACCAAGGTATATTGAAGGTCGTGGATATTCACATTCCAGGGCATGCAAGGCTTCAGCACTGATGGTGTATGAGGCACTTCGTTGCCAACTTTTACATGGCTTGTAAGAATAAGGATCTTTGCAAGGATTTTAATTGTGCATGTGTAGCCTTCTCCGTTAAGTCATTAAATACACGCTTGGACAAAATCTATTAGAAGGCTAACGAAGGTGGGAAAGATTTCCTAGAAAGGAATATTGATCAGAGACACAAGTAGTCACGGGCATGTGATGAAGGAGGCATGATATATGGTGATAAGACAAGCAATCTTGTAGAGTGCTTCAACTTTGTATTGAGGGTGCCCGTCACATGCTGGTGACGGTAATAGCGGAATATACTTTTTACAAACTAAATGAGTATTTTCTGAAGCACTCCGATGAAATCGACAAGTTGATTGTTGATAGTGAGAAGTCTCCCAATGAGATTTATCCGAAGAAGGTTGCCGAGTGGCTAGAGTTTCACAAAGACAAGTCAGCCATATAGCGAGCCACTTGTTTCGACAGTGTTGAAATGAAATACCAAGTGGATGAGCTAGGTGGGACAACGCAAGATGGACAATCATACGGTGGTCGCTAATTTAAGGTGGCTCTTCGAACATGGCATTACACTTGTGAGAGGCCTAGAAAGTACCATTGGCCATGCTGGCACATGATGACGGTGGCCCGCAAGAGGAATTTGTCTTCGTGTGATGGAGTAGTTGTTAGGTTGCATGAATTCAACTTGCAAACTCATAAGATAACATGGGCATCTAGATTCCACCCTTTTCCGGACGCGTCACAGTAGGTAGATTACCACATCCCTAACATTAGGATGGATCTCGAGATGATGGTACAACCCAACGGTAGAAGGAGAACAAAGAGATACATGAATGATATGGATGAACTCATGAGCACCAGAGAGTTTGGTAGTGGACATTTCATGGAGCCACGTGATAGCAACCAATGCGGTCGTTGCAATGAGATGTCACACAAAAAAAGGACTTGCAAAAGAAACAAAACTTCAAAAGGTCACAACGCTTCTACTAGTGATGTAGGTGGCTATTCTCTTGGTGGCCGAGGTTCCGATGGTGATACTCTTGGTGGCCGAGGTTTCGATGGAGATTGTCTTGGTGTCCGAGGTTCTGGTGGTGATCCTTATGGTGGCCGAGGTTCCAATGGCGATCCTCTTGGTGGACGATGTTCTGGTGGTATAAGTGCTGGTGGTCGTGGTATAAGTGTTGGTAGTCGTGGTATAAGTGTTGGTGGTCATGGTAGAGGCTGAGTTATCGATGGCCATGCTCATTTGAGAGGTAGAGATTCGGGTGGTGGTAGAGGATATTTCTATTGGGAATATTCCCTAGAGGCAACAATAATTTAGTTATTATTATACTTTCCTTGTTCATGATAATCGTTTATTATCCAAGCTAGAATTGTATTGATTGGAAAATCAAATACATGTGTGGATACATAGACAACACTATGTCTCTAGTGAGGCTCTGATGGGCTAGCTCGTTGATCAAAGATGGTCAAGGTTTCCTAGCCATAGACATGAGTTTCCATTTGATAACGGGATCACATCATTAGGAGAATGATGTGATGGACAAGACCCAAACTATGAACGTAGGGTATGATCGTGTCAGTTTAGTGCTACTGTATTCTACATGTCAAGTATCTGTTTCTATGACCATGATATCATGCAACTCCCGGGCAACGGAGGAATGCCTTGTGTACAAGGTTGTTAGAATCCCGATTCTGTTATACGATTCTACGACTTTACGAGACAAACTAACCCGTGTGATTCTATGATTTTGATTCATAGAATCTGCATTTTTACGATCCTGGTAGTGAAGATTCTACGATTTGCGATTCTGCCGTCGGAGCTCCGATCCGATTCAGAATCGCGATTCTGACAACCTTTCTTGTGTGTATCAAACGTCACAACATAACTGGATGACTATAAAGGTGCTCTACAGGTATCTCGAAGGTGTTTGTTGGGTTGGTGTGAATCGAGGCTGGGATTTGTCACTCCATATGACGGAGAGGTATCTCTAGGGCTCACTCGGTAATACAACATCACAACTAGCTTGCAAGCAATGTGACTAAGGAGTTAGTCACGGGATCTTGTATTATGGAATGAGTAAGGAGACTTGCCGATAACGAGATTGAACTAGGTATGCATATACCGACGATTGAATCTCGAGTAATTAACATATCGATGGACAAGGGGAACAATATACTGGATTGATTGAATCCTTGACATCGTGGTTTGATCGATAAAGATCTTCATAGAATATGTAGGAGACAATATGGGCATCCAGGTCCCGCTATAAGTTATTGACCAGAGAGTGTCTTGCTCATGTGTGCATAGTTATCGAACCCGCAGGGTTTGCACACTTAAGGTTCGGTGACGATATAGAGATAGTTGAGTCATAGAGCTGGTGACTGAAGCTTGTTTATAGTCCCAGATGAGATCCTGGACGTCACGAAGAGCTCCGAAAAGGTCCATAGGTAAATATTTATATATAGGAAAGTGGTATTCAGGTTCCGGAATAGTTTTGGGGTTTTCCGATATTGTATCGGGAGTGACGAAAGGGTTCTGGGGGTCCACCGGGAGGGGGCCACCCATCGAGGGGGGCACATGGGCCTGAGAGATGGCGCAATAACCCCTGGTGGGCTTGGGAAGCTGATGACCCACATGTATAGGGCATCAATCGTAGTCCTTTCGATAAGTAAGAGTGTCAAACCCAATGAGGCGCGGAAGGAAATGACAAGTGGTTTTCACCAAGGTAGTTTCTGCAACCACTCAAGCAAGCGGTAATAGATAGTTTGGTAGCAGGATAATTTGTAACGAGTAACTAGGGACAAAAGTAAATAAAGTTCAACAAGATATCCCAATCCTTTTGAGTGCAAAGGATAGGCTAGAACACGTACTTATAGTGATGCAAACGTTTTTGAGGACACACGGGAATTTTATCTAGTCACTTTCACCATGTTCTTTTGATTCGGTTCGCTACTTTGATGATTTCATATGTGTGTGGACTTGTGCTTGGCTGCTGTTCTTACTTGAACAAGCCTCCCACTTATGATTACTGCCTCTCGCAAGCAACTACAAGTACGAAAAGAGAATTAAGACAATGTCTAACCATATGAATAAACGTTTGGATCCAAATCAGCCCCTTACGAAATAGCGCATAAACTCTGTTTAAGCTTCTGTTACTCTAGCAACCCATCATCTAATTACCACTCCACAATGAGTTATATTAGGCCCATGAATGGTGACCTTTCATGTAGTTGACGTTCACATGACACCATTAAGAGAATCACAACATACACACTACTAGGGAAAATGTTAGACACAGAACCTTAGCAGTAGCGCTGGATAAACGGGTGCGCTACTGCTACATATCAGTAGCACACTTCCAGTAAAGGCTCTATTGGTAACTACTTACCAGTAGCACGGATTTTAGAAACTCGGTACTACTAATATTGCCCCACAGTTGCCGTCAGGCTAAATTTAGTAGTACCGTGCCTAGATATCAACACTACTACTAACAGAATAGTATTAGCGCTTGTTTCCGACCCGGGCTACTGCTAAGTGGGGCGTGCACTTATATCATCTTTGCCCCCGCACGCCCCTCTCTCTCACTCTCTCCCTCTCCACACTCTGTGTTGCCGCCACCGCCCCTCACTCCCTCCCTCTACACTCTGCCCGCCGCCTGCCCCTCACTCCCTCCCTCTCCCCCTCCTCACTCTCTCCCTCTCCACTCTACGACGTCGCCCCGCCCCTCACTCCCTATCTCTCCCCCTACTCACTCTCTCCCTCTCCACTCTGCGCCTCCACCGCCTCAGGTCCTCCCCGGCGACCTCGCCCCCGACCCCGACCTCGACCTCGACTCCGACGATGACCTCGACCCCGGCGACCTTGTCCCCTGCCCCGACCCCGACCTATGGTGAGACATCCCCATGCCTAGGGTTATTGCTAGGATTCTTGCTAGGGACTAGATGATGTCCGAACATTGTTGCAGGAATATTTGCAATATATATATTGTGTTTTAGTATTGTATATTTGCTTGATGAGGTGTCATACTTGCATGTTGAGAAAAATAGGTTAGTGGGCGCTAGCTAAATTAAAATGAGATGATTCCTGTAGAAATCATAACAAGAAAGTAAAACATTAAATGATAAGAAAAGTTTCTCATAGAAATTTGTCTCGACGTCGAGGATGCCTAGCCCGCATCCTCGCCGTCAAGTGGTCGGCGAGAGCCTGCTTGATAGGCGCCATGTCCAGGACTGGGCTCCGCCGGGCTGGCACTTGGAGGTGCTACCTTCCGAGGCGCGCACGTCGTTGAGAAATCCGGGTCTCGTCGTCGACCCGAAGCTTCTTTGGTGGCGGTCGTGCGGGCCACTACCGGTGCGGAGAGAGTCGGCCACCATCGAGGTGGTACATCGCTGTGTTAGGGAGGTGGACGAGCCCGTCCACTGCTACATTGCTGCGTTGGATGCTAGGTTCTCCAATACCTGGTAGGTTCTTCAAGGATATCACCCGAGCTATGATCCGGTGATGGTTCCTTATCTTTGGGTTGCCACCGCCTACATTGTGATACGTCAACTGGATTTGTATTAGTGATATTACATGATAATATTCGAGATGTATTAGTGATAATATTCGTTTATGCATTAACTGGATTATTCACGATGATGTATTAGTGATATTATATGATACTATTCGAGAGTTTTTAGTAAAAAAACCAGGTACTTTCGGTTTGTCGTTGCTCCTTGTGTGACCTTCATGTGTGTTCTTGATCGAGGAATCCCGACTGTTGTCGTCGGGGGCGCTTCTTCCTCTTCTCTTCTTCCGATACATACCTTGGTATAATGCGCAAGGAGAGGAGAGGAGAAGCGTCCATCACCAACGGACGAACTATTAGTGTGAGAAAGTGTCGACCAACATATATACACCACCATATCAGTGTGAGAGAGTGCGCACCAACACACCATGAGATATGAGACTTATTGAAGGAAAGCCTCGACTAACCGAAAGTCAACCGATATTGAATTAGGTCTATTTGGACATGTGTTTGTTATTGTAGGGAACACCTCCTAGTGCCTAAGTTTTGCCGGAATGTTGATTCATTTATTCTGGCTAATTTCAAGCGCTCAATATGTTTTATTTTAATAATGGTCATGCCGAATTTTTGAACACAAGAAATGTCTGACGATGATAGGATCCCTGACTGTGAACTCTGCGGCAAAGATTATGGTTTGTGCGACAAGCCTCACCTGCGAGAGGGCAGGTTCTTCACCATCAAGTTTGACGAGAGGGCAGGCCTCACCTTACATTGCTAACTAGGCTACTATTATGTTCTTCAACAGAAACTGCCGAATAATTTTGTGCCTCCGTTGATGCATAGCCAATGTAACTTGTATAGCTATATCATGATTATGACGTGACGTCAGGATTTGTGTTGGATGATATGACGAGACTATTATATGTATGATAATCATAACATAAACTCGCAATATGCTCATCAAAGAATACTCTATAAAATCTATACAAAAACATCACGAATATGTAGCAAAAAAAAATATGTGAGAATATAGTAATAGCGCTCTTTAGCGCTGAACAACAAAACGCTACTCCTAAGCCACTTAGAAGTAGCGCTGATATGGACAACGCTACTGCTAAGTAGCTATAGCAGTAGCGCAGGCCTAAGCGCCCTACAACTATACATTAGTTGTAGCGTCGTATCAGTAGCGCGGCGTCCCGCGCAACTGATAGCCCTTAGAACCGCGCTACTGCTAGGCTTTTCCTAGTAGTGACATATCATCAAAATATTGAATGAATACCAAATTCACATGATTACTTATGACTAGACTTCTCCCATGTCCTCAAGAACAAAACTAACTACTCACTCATCATTATGGTGTTCACGATAGAGGGGTATTGAATAACATAAAGGATTTGAACATTTAATATCTCAAGAGGCAAACCAACTAGCATCAACTATGATAAGTAATCAACACTACAAGCCAATCACATGTACCAATCTGAAGTTCTGACACAAAGATTAAATACAAGAGATGAACAAGGGTTTGAGATGAGATGGTCTTGTTGATGGTGATGATAAAGATTGGTCCTTCCACGATGAGAATATTATTGGTGATGACAAAGGCTTCGATTTCCCCCTCCCGGAGGGAAGTGTCCCCTACGGAATTTGCCCTTTGGAGAGAAAAAGTGCTCCCTCTCTAGTTCCACCTCGTGGCGGTGGCGCCTCGTCCCGAAAGTATCTTCATAAAAGTAGTAGGGTAAAATGATTATATACTAGAAGGAGAAGGCCAAACGTGGGCCACGGACTCCACACAACATGAGGGCGCGCCATTGGGGGGCGCCCTGGTGCTGTGTGGGCACATGGCTTGCCTCCTCCAGTGGATTTTTGTCCCAGTATTTTTTATTTAGTCCAAAATAATTCTCAATGAAATTTCAGCCCATTTGGAGATGTGCAAAATAGGTATCTCTGCTGTAGCTTTTTAGGCCGTGAAATCCAGCTGCCGGCATTCTCCTTCCTCGTGTAAATCTTGCATATTAAGAGAGAAAAGGCATTAGAAATACTCCATCAAGTGTTATATTGATAAGAAACTTTATAAATAGCAGCAACAAAACATGATGCAAAATAGACGTATCAACTCCCCCAAGCTTAGACCTCGCTTGTCCTCAAGCGAAAGCCGAAATCAAAAAACATGCCCACATGCTTAGAGAGAGAGGTGTCGATAAAAATAAAATATGGACATGGAAGCATCATGAACAATAACATAACAACAATAAATATCATCATAGACTTCTCATGAGCAAGTAACAATTCACCACAATATTGAAGTATGAAGCATAAATTTTCATGAAAATTAACAAATATGTTCTCCGTCAACAATGCAATTGCAATTCATTGTACTTTCAAGAAGGGTCACATGTAGAAGCCTTTTGGCAAGTTCACATACCCAACTATCATCTAGTCTTTCATGATTGCTAACACTCACTCCATAAATATGGAGCATCAAGTTTAAGCCGGACACATATGAAGATAGGAATCCCAACTTATTCACCTCAAGGGTGATGTCAATAATAATAACTCATGCTCACCCACATTCAACTGGATATATGTGCCTAGATATTTCCGCACCACATGATGCTTGCCAAAGGATAAAATAAAAAGGAATAGAGGGAAAACTTTGACTCTTTGCATAAAATAAATGATAGACCCTTCGCAGAGGGAAGCAGATGTTGTCATGCGCTCTTAATTGTCGATGCACTCACTCTTAGTGCAAATGAACATCACGTGATATTGCCCCTTATGATAGCAACCTTTATTATGTTGTGTGTTGCTTTTATTCTTTGCCATCGCAAGTTCGTACCACGCCTATTTTCCCTTACAATAAAAGACCGTACATATTTAGGAGCAATTTTTATTGCTTTATTGCACCGGTGACAACTTACTTGAAGGATCTTACTGAATCCATAGGTAGGTATGGTGGACTCTTATGGCATGATTTGTTTAAAGGGTTTGGGATGCACAAGTAGTATTTCTACTTAGTGCGGAATTTTTTGCTACCAAATGTATTGGGCAAGCGCCTCATGTTGGAGGATCCATGACAATATAACTTCTGTGTGAATGTGAACAAACATAACTCATTACGTTGTCTTCCTTGTCCAACATTAACCATTTGGAATATAATATTTAAAGGGTGCTCTCAATCATAAAAAACGTCCAAGGTAGTATATTTGCATGTGAATCTTCTCTTCCTTATTAACTTTTTCATGAATTGCATCATTAACCAATGCTATGTTTGTCAACCTTCAATAAATTTTACCACTTATACTCTTCCTTATGTGATGTCATTACTCACCAGAATATTAGCATGTGATCTTTTTATTTTCATTATTACATTGCTTTTGATTAGAACACAATAGCAAAGAAGCAAAACTCAAACTACTCTTTATTATATAACTCACACACGATTACATAGATAGATGAAAAGAAACTAGCACTAAAAGATATATCATACTAAACTTTTATTCTATTAGATCACGAAATAACTAAGTATCAAATTGAAAATAGGTAAAGATAATAAGAGTGATTGTGATACGATACCGGGGCACCTCCGCCAAGCTTGGCACAAGCCAAAGCGAGTGCCCATACCCATATGAACAAGCTTCCTCCTTAGGTGATGGTGGTGATGAAGCAATCCTGTCTTTTAGCTCCATTAGAGCAATCAATTTGTCGTTCATGCTTTTGAGGGCTGTGATGTGTTCCTCCAACAAAATAACTTTATGGCTCCGAAATGATAAACTTGTTCGATAATATATGGTCCTACCCATTTGGAGATAAGTTTACCTGCAAAGAACCTAATACTAGAATTATATAATAAAACATGTTCACCCACTTGGAATTCTCCCTTTTGTATCCTCTTGTCATGCCATTGTTTGACTTTTTATTTAAACAACTTGGCATTATCGTAAGCCTAGGTTCTCCATTCGTCAACTGAGCTAATGTCAAATAACCTCTTTTCACCCGCAAGCTTGAAGTCATAGTTAATTTCTTTAACAGCCCAAAAAGCTTTATGTTCCAATTCAAGAGCTAAATGACATGCTTTTCAATAAAACATTTTATAAGGAGACATACCCATAGGATTCTTATAGGCAATTCTATAAGCCCAGAAAGCATCATCTAATTTATTAGACAAATTCTTTCTAGATCTATTGAATGTCTTTTGCAAAATCAACTTTATGTCCCTATTGCTCAATTCAACTTGACCACTAGATTGAGGATGTAAGGGAGACACAATTCTATGATTAACATCATATTTAGCAAGCATCTTATGGAAAGTACCATGAATAAAATGTGAACCACCACCAGTCATAATATATCTAGGGACTCTAAACATTGGAAAGATTACTTCCTTAAGCATTTTAAAAGAAGTGTTGTGATCAGCACTGCTAGTGGGGATAGCTCCAACCCACTTAGTGACATAATCAATAGCAACAAGAATATGAGTATAACCGTCGGACTTAGGAAAAGGTCCCATATAATCAAAACCCCAAACATCAATGGGTTCAATAACAAGCGTCCTTGAAGAGAGTAGGCCAATAAGAACCGGATTGCAATTCTTTATGTGTTGTTCTATCTCCTCCGTGGTGTCCTCCATAAGCTTCAGAGTGCCACTTCCGAAGAATCTGTTCCTGTTCATGCTCAGGTACACAACTCCTAACAATACCATCCACACCTTCTTTATAAAGATGTGGGTCATCCGAGAAATAGTGTCTCAAATCATAAAAGAACTTTTTCGTTTGTCGGTAAGTAAAACTAGGAGGTATAAACTTAGCAACAATATAATTAGCATAGTGATAACCGACAAGTATAGGGGATCAATTGTAGCAGTCGTGGGTATAAGTCTGACAGTAGATGTGTAGGGTACGAAAGGATGGGCAGAGCCTTAGCTACGGCGAGGTTGTATGAGTTCAGGCCCCTCTACGGTAGAGGTAAAAGCCCTACGTCCCAGTGCTCTTGGAGCTTGATGTCGAGTGTAATATGGCTTACAATGAATTGCTAACCCTGCACCAGTGGGGAAGGGTGGCTTATATTGAGTGCGCTGCCCTTCACAACGGTTCGGTGCACATGGGTGGAGTAGTGGCGAATAAATGCCTACGTTACAGGTAACGTATGTCTTAAATGCTAATAAAGGTACATGGAAACGTATGACCGTTGCCCTCTAAGGGGGTTACAATGTATAGAGTGGAATCCAGTCGGTAAGTTTGATACGCTCCGAATGCTCATCTCCGATTGGATGATGGAGGAATCTTCACCGACTGGATGATGGGAAGTCCTTAATTCAGTCGGAACTGACTAAGGGCCTTATCCCTTATGAAGGGTAGTCCTTGGGTAGGACCCACAGGGCAGGCCTATGACCCTACCCTAGGACTATAACCCCATCATTAGTCCCCGAATGGATTGGGGTTGGAACGACGAAGCGATGCTTGGAGTACGGATCCGACTGGTACGGATACGACTTTGGCGTTGTTTGCCTCGATCCATTTTATCCTCTTGACTAGTGATCCGAGTGGATGTATTTGTGAAATGAACCGTCAGGGACTGAGTGCTTCCGTGGTATTTTTTGACATGACCAGTCAACTGACAGGGGCGGATTTTCCGGGATCCTCAAATTTCGGTTGCCGCGCGCCCAGCGAGGATGACGACATCGTAATCGAGCAGTATCTGCCGCCTCGATTTCCGTGCCTTTATCTCCTCCACTAATATCGCAGCAACCGGTCGGGGGATAAGATTTCGGGGCCACCTGCTAGTGACCCAGTCAGAACCTTATTTAAACCTCTACAGCGAGGGTTTTTCGTTGCACTCGACTGATAGCTCGCACTTGCCCCGCTTCTCTCGCGACCTCCTGCGCATCCCAAGCTCCTTCCTTCTACTCCTCCCTCGCGGATCTGCAGCTTCCACCATGACAAAGGGGCAGACGAGCAAGCTCGAGGCGCGGAAGAAGAAGAAGGCGGCGGCTCCTGCTCAGCGGCGGCAGCGAGCACTGCCGGCGGGTTGGATCCAGGGAGATTTCCTCCCTGCACGGTGAGGGAGGATGACATGCTGGAGCTGGTGGAGCAAGGCATGATCGAGCACAAGACGTGGAGGTTGCCGGTGGTGGGCGAGACGGAGCTGGCGCCCCAGGAGGGGGAGCGCGTCTTGCTGCTCAGTCACGTGCACCGAGGCTTCTCTCTGCCTCCTCATCCCTTCTTCAGAGGTATAATGAACCACTTCGGGGCGCAGCTCCACCATTTTCCTCCCAACGCAATAGCTCATCTCTCTGCCTTCGTCGTGCTGTGCGAGTGTTTTATCGTCTGTCCTCCCCATTGGGGGCTCTTCAAGCACATCTTCTCTGCTAGATCTCAAACCATCAAAAGACTTAGCCAGTCGAACGACAAAACTCACCTCCTCCAGCTGTGCGGAGGCTTAGGCTTCCAAAAGAAAAGCAAAAGTAGCTATCCCGCTCTCCAGCTGTCTGAAGCCGTTAGGAACTGGCAGTCGACTTGGTTCTACTGCCAGGACGTCGCTTGTCCGAATGCTGCAACGGGACTGCCCCCTTTTAGCCAAGAACGACCGGCTCCGCCTAGGCAGTTTGCGCTCACGAAGATGGAAAAGATCCAGATTCAGCCTCTGGTCGACGCGCTGGTAGATGTCGTCCGCAAGGGAGTCACCGACACAGATTTGCTGTAGGTCTTTCTGGGTCGGCTTATCCAGCCTTTGCAAGCTCGACACCACGCCATGTGGCACTACACGGGGCCTGAGGACTCCACTCGGACTAACCCCGAGTGCGTGACCGGGGAGCTTGTGGCGTCGTGGGTCCGCAACATCACAGGCGCTTGCGATAACCCTAGTGGAGCCCGATGAGTGAAGCCCTCCCGCGCGGACAACCCTCCTCCGAATGAGGTGAGTATAACTTGTCGAGTGCACACAATTGTCTTAGATTTATCGCTTTTTCTTGTATCACCGTCTGACGTCTGCTGCTGTCGACTGTATCTCGTGCAGGCATGGATCAACTTGTTTTCTCCTGTCTCGAACGGGAATCCGGCTGAGGAAGAGGAAGGCAGCTAGGAGGGCAGCATGGAGAGCGTCGAGTACGTCTCCGACAGTGGGGAGACGGAGGAGGAGTCCGAAGAAGAAGAGGGGGAAGACGAGGAACAGAACTCGCCACCCCCACCACCAGAGCCTCGAACTAAACGCCGCCATGAACCCGTGGCTCCGTCGGCTCCTCCAGCGGCCTCGAGTGCCCCACCAGCTGCTCCTGTGGTTCCGAGTGCCTTGCCAGCTTCTCCCGTGGTTCCGAGTGCTCGGAGCACAAAGAGGACCAGGGACTCTGCTGCTGAGGCGGTGGGCCAGCCCTCTAAGGTGGCCAAACCTAGTGGATCCTTACCTCGGAAGGGTTTGCCGCGGATGAGGATCGCCGTTCCCGTCGCCTCAGCGTAAGTGTATTATTCTTCTATCTTCTTCTAGTATTTGATTGAACTCGTGCTTATTGGTCGAGTGAATTTTACTCGACAGAGCTGCCACCTCCGCCACTTCTCTGCCACCCCAGGGGGACGATCCCATGGATACAGACAACATCGTCACATCCCAGCAAGGTACGTCGTGGCGACTCTGAGAGCTTACATTATTGTTTCATGAATTCTGCCTTTGGTCTTGTCCTTTTTCCTGTGGTCTCACGTCGTTTGGTCGGGCTTCCTTCAGAGGTGATCCATGTGGAGGAGGACAATCAGAAGAGGTCCGAGCAAGCTGCGGCGCCTGTCCTTGAGGCTCTTCCGTCTGTTACTACTCCCGCCATGGACTCGCCGCCAACCGAGATGATGCCGTCGACTGACACGGCGCTGATCGTTGCTGAACCGACTGGAGCAGGACTTGGGATGCCCAAGGAGTCTCTTGTGGTGCCAGGTCCGTCGACCGTCCAGTTCGACGCCCGACGCGTTCCGGAAGATCAGGTGGGAGCTGCCAAGTGGCCATGGTGCAGGCGGAGTTGATGGCGGGTGATGCCAAGAGAGCGTATGACTCCATCGCGTCTGTATACAAGCGAAGCTTGGAACTCCGGGAAGATATCTGAGTAAGTGGGCTAGTAAGTATTTACTTTCCTCTTGTAACCCACTGGGTGTTTAAGCAATGTACTCGGATGCGGTATGATTATTTTGCAGTGGGTTCACTCTTAGTGAACCCAGTGGGTGTAGTCCCCGAGACTTCTGTCGAGTGCTTGCACCGGCAGTTGTCTTTATATACATTTTCTTTAAGTTGATCAGATCAAAACTTCGAATGTTACCGGTGGGGGCACTCTGAGTGCACCTACTGGATTAGTGCCCGAGAGTAATTTTACTCAGGTCGGGTAGTAGCAACCTCATAGGCTTGTTTTTGATATGTATCTCAATAGGGCGGACCTGTTTGAGCTTCATGCCAGTGGGGTCACTCTTAGTGAACCCACTGGGTGTAGTCCCCGAGACCACTGTCGACTGCTTGCGTCGGCAGGGGTCTGAAGAACTTCGAGTTTTTATTGTTTTCCTTGCTGAATTTTTCTGATCGTCTCTTCGCGCTGAGTTGCAGAAGACTTGCGAGATGGGATCGGCGTACGAAATTGTGAAGGCTGAAAAGATTCAGTTTGCTGCGAAACTGGATGCAACAATGCTTGCCTTGGCTGGTCTGAAGGATGTTCTGGCTGAACGAGAGAAGTCCTTGGAGGAGTCCCGTGAGGCAAACAAGGCATTGGTGGCCGAAATGGAGAAAATGAGGAAACAAAGAACCGAGCTGATGGGGCAGATGAAGGTGATGAACAAGCTGTGCATATCACAGGAGAAGTACGTCAGTGACTGGGCAAGGAAGATGATTGCGCTTCTCGGTGGTAAGTTCTGTTTTTCCGAGTGCTTCTTGACTGTGTATTTCATTCTGCGCTTACTTTCTGCTCATCTTGTCTTTGCAGATTTTTGTATGGACGCTGAGGCTGAAGCAGCTGACATTGAGCGGTCGGTTATTCCGAACGTTCCACTCGGCGAGGATGCCAATCGAGACATGCTCCGAGCGCACATTCTCCTGGGCAAAGTGGGACCTTTCATCGGTCGACTGAGAGAAGTCATCGGCCGAATCAACAAGGAGCTGTGGCCCGAAGACGAGTCCCGGCAGGAGATGGAAGGGTTGATGACTCGGCTGGAGGACGTCCCGAACCGAGTGCAGGCGTGGAAGAAATCTGCTGCTCCCTGTGGTGCGGACGTGGCGCTGTCGCTGGTCCGAGTGCACTGCAAGGAGACTCGCGAAGAGAAGCTGAAGGCGCTGCAGGTCGCAAACACCAAGAAGCTTCGATCCGAAGATTTCATGGAGACCTTCCTTGAGAGCGCCACTCGCATCGCAGACGGGATCGACCTCGACACTTTCGTGGAGCCTGCCAGTCCCAGTGCCAGTCCTGACGACGCTTGAGAAAACTTTTAACTCGGTATGCCGAGTGTTAGTTGTATGAAACTTTGGCCACTGCTGTTGGCCGTCACATTCGTGGTTCGGTGTGGATAAGCTTGATCTACACCGAACCAACTATCTTTAGACAAACTTTGAATTTGAATCGCATCTTTTGCTCTTCCTTTGCCAAAGAGTTGTTGACACGATTTTGGCTTGTGGTTTTTGTTTGGCGTTTCTCTGTGAAGCTAATGGCAAACATGCGGAGCATATAATTGTCAGTTGTCTTGACATCTGCATGAGCCTCACTGAGGGTCTGCTGAGTCTCCGAGTGGATATGTAGGATACACTCGAAGGCAATTGTGTACTTAGGCGATTGGTGATCGCGGCTAAGTCTTCGAGTGCGACTGTAAGGTCGTACTCGGAGCGAGTTGTTACTCATGTAATTGTCAGTTGTCTTCACATCTACATGAGCCTCAATGCGGTTCTGGTACCCATGTAATTGTCAGTTGTCTTGACATCTACATGAGCCTCAATGAGGTTCGTGCTACTCATGTAATTGTCAGTTGTCTTGACATCTACATGAGCCTCAATGAGGGTCTGCTAAGCCTCCGAGTGGATCTGTAAGATACACTCGAAGGAAGCTTTCTACTTAGGCGATTCTTGGTCGCAGACAAGTCCCCGAGTGCGACGTTTAGTGAACGCTCGGAGAAAGTTAATACTTAGGCGATTCTGGATCGCGGCTAAGTTCCCGAGTGTGACGTTTAGTGCACACTCGGAGAAAGTTTGTACTTAGGCGATTCTTGATCGCAACTAAGTCGCCGAGTGCGACGTTTAGTGCACACTCGGAGAACGTTATTACTTAGGCGATTCTGGATCGCAGCTAAGTCCCCGAGTGCGACGTTTAGTGCACACTCGGAGGAAGTTTGTACTTAGGCAATTCTTGATCACAACTAAGTCCCCGAGTGCGACGTTTAGTGCACACTCGAAGAAAATTATTACTTAGGCGATTCTGGATCGCAGCTAAGTCCCCGAGTGCGACGTTTAGCGCACACTCGGAGAAAGTTTGTACTTAGGCGATTCTGGATCGCAGCTCAGTCCCCGAGTGCAACGTTTAGTGCACACTCGAAGAAAGTTATTACTTAGGCGATTCTGGATCGCAGCTAAGTCCCCGAGTGCGACGTTTAGCGCACACTCGGAGAAAGTTTGTACTTAGGCGATTCTTGATCGCAGCTAAGTCCCCGAGTGCGACGTTTAGTGCACACTCGGAGAAAGTTATTACTTAGGCGATTCTGGATCGCAGCTAAGTCCCCGAGTGCGACGTTTAGTGCACACTCGGAGAAAGTTAGTACTTAGGCGATTCTGGATCGGAGCTAAGTCCCCGAGTGCGACGTTTAGTGCACACTCGGAGAAAGTTTATACTTAGGTGATTCTGGATTGCAGCTAAGTCCCCGAGTGCGACGTTTAGTGCACACTCGGAGAAAATTTATACTTAGGCGATTCTGGTTCGCAGCTAAGTTTTTTTTAAACCGGAGTCTGCGAACGCGGAAGGATTTTGAATCTGCAAAAAACTCAATCTGCTTCAACGATACTTGTTCTTTACATTGCTTCAGTCGACAGTCACGTGTAGAAACGCTTCAGGAGATCTCCGTTCCACGCTCGCGGCTCGTCCGTTTCCCTGTCGACGTTGTAGAGTCGATATGCTCCGTTGTTCAGCACCTTGGAGATGATGAAGGGTCCTTCCCAGGCGGGAGCCAACTTGTGAGGTCTCTGTTGATCCAATCGGAGCACCAGGTCACCTACTTGGAGTGTACGACTCCTGACGTGTCGCGCGTGAAAGCGCCGCAAGTCTTCTTGATAAATGGTTGAGCGAGTCAGTGCCATCTCGCGCTCCTCCTCTAGAAGATCCACTCCGTCTTGCCTTGCTTGCTCTGCTTCAGCTTCGGAGAAGAGTTCAAATCGTGGAGCATTGTGAAGCAAGTCACTCGGAAGGACTGCCTCTGCTCCGTAAACGAGGAAGAACGGGGATCGCCCTATAGATCTATTTGGGGTTGTGCGGAGACCCCAAAGCACCGAAGGGAGCTCGGTGACCCATGTGCCAGCCGCATGTCCCACTTCTCGCAGGAGTCGAGACTTCAAACCTTGCAGAATAAGTCCATTCGCCCGCTCTGCTTGCCCGTTTGTTTGGGGGATGCACCACAGATGCAAAATCCACACGGATACCTTGGCCTGTACAGAAACCTTTGAATCTGTCCGAGTCAAAGTTTGTTCCATTGTTAGTGATTATGCTGTGAGGTACCCCGAATCTGGAGATGATGTCCCTGACAAACTTGATGGCCGTAAGGGCGTCAAGCTTTTTGATGGGCTTGGCTTCAATCCACTTTGTGAACTTGTCGACTGCCACCAACAGATGTGTAAATCCCCCTTGGCCTGTCCTGAATGGACCGACTATATCTAATCCCCATACTGCAAACGGCCAAACAAGAGGGATTGTCTTCAACGCAGATGTTGGTTTGTGGGACTTGTTAGAGTAGAACTGACAGCCTTCACATCGGTCGACCATATCTTTCGCCATTTCATTCGCCTGCAGCCAGAAGAAGCCAGCTCTGAATGCTTTGGCGATGATTGCCCTTGAGGAGGCGTGATGACCGCAGGTTCCCGACTGAATTTCTTCCAGGATTAACTGTCCCTCCTCAGGGGAGATGCATCGTTGAAGGGTGCCTGAAACGCTTTCTTTGTACAACTGGCCATCAATGACAGTGAACGACTTTGACCTGCGGACGATCTGTCTGGCTTGGACTTCGTCTTCTGGTAATTCTTGCCTCAGGATGTATGCAATAAACGACACAGTCCAATCGGGGATGATAGTAAGAATTTCCATGATCAAATCAACCACAGCAGGGACTTCGACTTCAGTCGGATCTGTCGAGCTCTTTGGTTGTACTGGTTCCTCTGTGAAAGGATCTTCTTTAACTGAAGGGAGGTGGAGATGCTCGAGGCAAACGTCACTCGGGACTGGTCTCCGAGTGGATCCGAGTTTTGCCAAGTCATCAGCTGCTTGGTTTTTCAATCGCGGAACATGGTGGAGTTCCAGACCTTCAAACTTTTTCTCGAGCTTCCTCACTGCATTGCAGTATGTGGTCATGGTGGGGTTCCTAACGTCCCACTACTTCATCACTTGATTAACCACCAAATCCGAATCGCCATAGACCATCAGGCGATGGACGCTGAGTGCAATGGCCATGCGCAGTCCATAAAGGAGAGCTTCATACTCTGCCTCGTTGTTGGAGGAATCAAAGTGTATCTGCAACACATACTTGATTTTTTCACCCTTTGGTGATATGATCACAACGCCAGCGCCGGAGCCATTCAACATCTTGGACCCATCGAAGAACATTGTCCAATGAGCCAGTAGATGTGGGTCGGTTGCTGTTGTTCTACCCATTCTGCTATGAAGTCAGCCAAAGCTTGAGACTTTATAGCTTTCTTGGCCTCGAACCTGATGTCGCAGTATAACATCTCCATTGCCCACTTCGCCACTCGGCCCGATGCGTCCCGATTGTGTAGGATTTCCGACAACGGAGCATCAGAAAGGACGGACACCGAGTGGTCTTGAAAATAATGAGCCACCTTCTTCGCAGTCATGTAAATCCCGTAGATAAATTTTTGATAATGGGGATATCTCTGCTTGGAAGGACTCGGGACTTCAGAGACATAATACACTGGCCGCTGAACCTTGTATGCTTTGCCTTCTTCTTCCCGTTCGACTGCGAGAACAGTGCTGACGACTTGATTTGTAGCCGCGATGTACAGAAGAAGGGGTTCTTTACTGAGCGGAGCAGTATGAACCGGCTGGGTGGAAAGTAGGACATTGAGGTCGTCGAATGCGATTTGGGCTTCGTCTGTCCACTCGAAAGTATCTGATTTCTTCATGAGTCGGTACAGAGGAAGTGCCTTGTCGCCGAGTGGACTGATAAACCTGCTCAAAGCCGCTAGGCAACCTGTGAGTCTTTGAACATCGTGTATTCTGACCGGCCGCTCCATTCGGACGATGGTCCTGATCTTTTCGGGGTTGACATCGATCCCTCGTTCGAAAACAAAGAAACCGAGTAACTTTCCGCTGGGAACACCGAATGAACACTTGGCTGGGTTGAGCTTGATATCGTACCTACGAAGGTTGGCGAATGTTTCTGCCAAGTCAGTCAGCAGGTCGGAACCTTTGCGTGACTTGACTACGATATCATCCATATATGCCTCCACATTCCGACCGATTTGGTCGAGGAGGCATTTTTGGATCATGCGCATAAAGGTTGCTCCTGCATTCTTCAAACCAAATGGCATAGTGATGTAGCAGAAGCACCCGAGTGTGGTGATGAAGGCTGTGTTTACTTCATCGGGCCATACAGACGGATCTGATGTTAGCCCGAGTAGGCATCAAGGAATGAAAAACGCTCCAACCCGCAGTCGAATCGTCAATTTGATCGATGCGGGGGAGCGGAAAATGGTCTTTCGGGCAGACATTGTTGAGATGCTTGAAGTCGATGCACATTCGGAGTGACTTGTCTTTCTTGGGCACCATGACAACATTGGCGAGCCACTCGGAGTGGTGTACCTCGCGAATGAAGTTGGCTGCCAAAAGTTTAGCCACCTCTTCTCCGATTCCCTTCCTCTTGTGCACAGCGGACGGACGCAGGCGTTCTCAGACAGGCCGAGCGGCGGGATCCACATGCAGTCGGTGCTCAGCCAACTCCCTGGGTACACCTGGCATGTCAGCGGGCTTCCATGCGAAGATGTCCCAGTTCTCACGGAGGAATTGGATGAGCTCGGCTTCCTATTTAGGATCGGGGGTGGTGGAGATGTTCGTCGAGGCAGCGGTGTCGTCCGTCGGGTGGATGCTGACCTTCTTCGTCTCTCCCGCCGACTGGAATGCGGACTCCGAAGCTGGCTTCTTCAAACGCATCAAGTCAGCGGGGTCGACTGTTTTCTTGTACTCGTCAAGCTCGAGGACAGCCATCTGCTGATCGGCAATCCTCGATCCCTGCTACAGACACTCCTCGGCCCGCTGCCGATTGCCGGTGATAGTGATCACACCTTTTGGGCCTGGCATCTTCAGCTTCAGGTACACGTAACATGGACGGGCCATGAAACGCGCATACGCCGGGCGGCCCAGAATTGCGTCGTACGCACTCTGGAAGTCCACCACCTCGAACATTAGCTTTTCCTTGCGGAAGTTTTTGTCGGAGCCGAAGACGACGTCCAACGCGATCTGGCCGAGTGACTTGGCCTTTCGTCCAGGGATGACTCCATGGAACTGCATGCTGCTCTCGCTAAGTTTGGACATCGGAATGCCCATCCCCTTGAGAGTGTTAGTGTACATGATGTTCAAGCCACTGCCGCCGTCCATGATGACTTTGCGTAGTCGGACTCCTTCCACCACCGGGTCGACGACCAGAGCCTGTCTCCCTGGGGTAGGTACGTGCGCTGGATGATCCGACTGGTCAAAGGTGATCATAGTCTGAGACCATTTGAGGAACGTGGGGTTGGTCGGTGTGGCCATGTTCACCTCCCTGTTCACCAGCTTCAGTAGACTCTTGCTCTCAACGTCAACAAAAATCATCAGTGTTGCATGGACTTGGGGGAACGGATCCTCCTTGTCCTCTTCATCCTGTTAATTGTCCTTTTTGCTCGGCTACCCTTCGCCGAACCCCTCGATCAGGAGGCGACATTGCCGAGTGCTATGCCTCGGGAGGATGGAGTTGCCCTCTTCATCCATCTTTGTGTGAATTGGACATGGCTGGTCCAGGATGTGGTTTCCGAACTGCTTCTTCTTGGGGGTGAACTGAGCCTTCCCCTTGCCCTTGAACTTGGCATTGGTAACGGCTGCGGCCTCTGCCTGCGGAGTGGACGGAGCTTTCCGCTTCTGCTTCCGAGTGATGTTCCCATCTCCATCGGCGACTGCTTTGTGCTTGCCGCTACGAATGCGGTCCTCTTCTTCGCCATTTGCATAGCGTGCCGCTATCTCCATCATCTTACTCATGGAGATGTCGCCTGTTCGACCGAACTTCCAGTACAGATCTCTGGACCGCACGCCTGCCTTGAAGGCACAGACTGCTTGGTGCTCTGTGACGTTCTCCACCGTGTGGTAGAGGGTCGTCCAACACTGAATGTAATCGCGCAGGGGCTCATTCTGCTTCTGGACACAGTGCTGGAGCTCCACGAGACCAGCAGGGCGTTTGCACGTCCCTTCGAAGGTCCTGATGAAGACTCGGGCCAGATCTGCCCAGCGGTAGATGCTTGAGGGAGCCAACTGGTTCAGCCACGCTCGTGCCGAGCCGTCGAGCATCAGAGGGAGGTGTTTCATGGCGACGTGGTCGTCCCCTCCTCCGATCTGGACTGCCACTCGGTAGTCGTCCAGCCACGTTTCTGGCTTGGATTCTCCTGTAAACTTGTTGATCCCCGTCGCCAATCGGCAGTTGGGAGGGATGTCAGCCGAACGGATGGCTCGACTGAAACACTCAGGACCAGAGACGATGGTCCTGCTTCCACTCGGACGGTCCACATCGCGGCCATCGCGATGGGCCCGGCCCCTGTCGACCCTCCTCTGGGCGATATGCCCCCTCTCGTCAGGTCTTGGATCATAAGTGTCACCGACCTCGTGCTCGTTCCGACCGGTTTGGCGGGGACTTTCATGGGAGCTGGCCAAGTTCACTTCGGCTGCAAGCCCGCGACCCACGTACTCAAAAGGAAACTCAGTCGGAACTGAGCCCGAGCGCTGGGACGACGACGCTACTACAACCGACTCGAGGACCGCCACTTGTGAAGACGCGCTCTGGCGCGCGCCTGGGCGTGTTGCACCCAATGCTGGAGCCGCGGACGGCGAGACCGCTTGTTGCGGCGCGCGACAAGGGCGAAGGTCGACACCGGGGCCGACTGCTGGAGAAGAAGGACGTCGCGGGCGCCGGCACGGAAGTGCGTAGCCCCGCGACTGGGGAGCGCCTCGATGTCGAGCGGAGCGTCCCGAAGCCATGCCGAATCGTCGACGATGAAGGAGAGAGCGCCGAAGAGGATCTCACGACCCATGCTCAAATCTCCACCGGACGACATGACGAAAAGATGTAGTCGCAAACTCGCCGAAAAGTCGCTTAGACGCGTGCCCCACGGTGGGCGCCAACTGTCGTGGGTATAAGTTTGACAGTAGATGTGTAGGGTACGAAAGGATGGGATAGCCTTAGCTACGGCGAGGTCGTATGAGTTCAGGCCCCTCTACGGTGGAGGTAAAAGCCCTACGTCTCAGTGCTCTTGGAGCTTGATGTCGAGTGTAATATGGCTTACAATGAATTGCTAACCCTGCACCGGTAGGGAAGGGTGGCTTATATAGAGTGCGCTGCCCTTCACAACGGTTCGGTGCACAGGGGTGGAGTAGTGGCGAATAAATGCCTACGTTACAGGTAACGTATGTCTTAAATGCTAATAAAGGTACATGGAAACGTATGACCGTTGCCCTCCAGGGGGGTTACGATGTACAGAGTGGAATCCAGTCGGTAAGTTTGATATGCTCCGAATGCTCATCTCCGACTGGATGATGGAGGAATCGTCACCGACTGGATGATGGGAAGTCCTTAATTCAGTCGGAACTGACTAAGGGCCTTATCCCTTATGAAGGGTAGTCCCTGGGTAGGACCCACAGGGCAGGCCTATGACCCTACCCTAGGACTATAACCCCATGAGTAGCCTTTCTCGATAAGTAAGAGTGTCGAACCCAACGAGGATCTAAAGGTAGGACAAATATTCCCTCAAGTTCTATCGACCACTGATACAACTCTACGCACACTTTACGTTCGCTTTACCTAGGACGATATGAAACTAGAAGTACTTTGTAGGAGTGATAGGATAGGCTTGCAAGAAAGTAAAGAACACGTAAATAGAACTAGGGGCTGGTTAGATAAAGAAACAACTATGAGTGTCTAACGAGTGTGGAAAAGTGGTGGTAGGAGTTGCGGAATTGTCCCTAAGCAATTGACTACGTTACTAGATTGATAGCAATTATCATATGGGAGAGGCCTCTGCTAGCATGTCTTCCCTTACTTGGAATTCTATGCACTTTTGATTGGAACTATTAGCAAGCGTTCGCAACTACTAACGTTCATTAAGGTAAAACCCAACCATAGCAATAAGATATATTGGTCCCCCTTCAATCCCATATGCATCAATTTCTATGCTAGGTTTGAAGCTTCAGTCACTCTAGCCTGCCAATACATAGTCCTATCAGCATACAACTAACCCTATGGTGTGATCCACGCGCGTGATCATATGATGGGTACCAAAGGACAGCAACATAACCACAAGCAAATTAAACCAATCATAGCAATTCATCAATCACCGATAGGACAACGATAATCTACTCAGACATCATAGGATAGCAACACATCATTGGATAATAATATGTAGCATAAAGCACCATGTTCAAGTAGAGGGTACAGCGGGTTTCGGGAGAGTGAACCGCTGAATATAGATGGGGGAAGATGATGGAGATGTTGGTGAAGATGACGGAAGTGTTGGTGTAGATCGTCGTCACACGATGATGTCCCGGGCGGCGTTCCGGCGCATCCGGGAGAGAGGGGGAGAGAGCCCCCCTCCTTCTTATTCTTTCTTGACCTCCTCCCTAGATGGGAGAAGGGTTTCCCCTCTGGTCCATGGTCTCCATAGCGGTGGAGGGGCGAGAGCCCCTCCGAGATTGGATCTCTCTCTCTGTGTCCTTCTGTTTCCGCGCTCCCAGATTCTGCGTTTCACCGTTTCTTAAATTCCTGGAGATCTATAATGCGGATTGGGCTGAAATTTTAACACGACTTTATTCCGGATATTATATCTCTTGTGGCGAAAGAAGGCCACCAACTGCCTTAAGGAGTGGCCACAAGCCTGCCTGCCGCGGGCCCACCCCTGGTCGCGACAACAGGGCTTGTGGGCACTCCGTGCATCGCCTCGCATTGATTCTTCTTCCCAAAAATCATAAATATTCCAAAAAAATACCCGTAAGTTTTTATTACATTTGGACTTCGTTTGGTATGGATATTCTGCGAAACAAAAAACATGCAACAAACAGGAACTGGCACTGGGCACTGGATCAATATGTTAGTCCCAAAAATAGTATAAAAAGTTGCCAAAAGTATATGAAAGTTGTAGAATATTGGCATGAAACAATCAAAAATTATAGATACGACGGAGACGTATCAGCATCCCCAAGCTTAATTCCTGCTCGTCCTCGAGTAGGTAAATGATAAAAAAGATAATTTTTGATGTGGAATGCTACCTAGCATAATCCTGATCATATAATCTAATCATGGCATGAATACTAAAAAACGAGTCATTCGAAGAAATAGTCTATCATTTGACATAAATACAATAATATTTCAAGCATAGTAACAAAGCAATCATGTCTTCTCAAAATATCAAGGCCAAAGAAAGTTATCCCAACAAAATCATATAGTCTGACTATGCTCCATCTTCCCCACACAACATCTTTAAATCATGCACAACCCCGGTTTTAGCCAAGCAATTGTTTCATACTTTAGTCTTCTCAAACCTTTTCAACTTTCACGCAATACATGAGCGTGAGCCATGGACATAGCACTATAGGTGGAATAGAATATGATTGTTGTGGAGAAGACAAAAAGGAGGAGATAGTCTCACAGCAACTAGGCGTGTCAATGGGCTATGGAGATGCCCATCAATAGATATCAATGTGAGTGAGTAGGGATTGCCACGCAACGGATGCACTAGAGCTTATAAGTGTATGAAAGCTCACAAAAGAAACTAGTGGGTGTGCACCCAACTTGCTTGCTCACGAAGACCTAGGGCAATTTTGAGGAAGCCCATCATTGGAATATACAAGCCAAGTTATATAATGAAAATTTCCCACTAGTATATGGATGTGACAACATAGGAGACTCTCTGTCATGAAGATCATAGTGCTAGTTGAAGCACAAGTGTCGAAAGAGGATGGTAGCAATTGTCCCTTCTCTCTTTTCTCTCATTTTTTTGTGGGCTCTTTGGCCTCTTTTTTTGTGTGGGCATCTTTGGCCTCTTCTTTATAAATGGGCTTCGCTGGCCTCTTTTATTTCCTCACATGGGACAATGCTCTATTAATGATGATCATCACACTTACAACTCAATACTTAGAGCAATGATGACTCTATATGAAATGCCTTTAGTAGTGTACCGTGACAATGATCTAGCATAACAATGACATCAAAAAACGGACAAGCCATGGAAACATCATGCTAGCTATCTTACGATCATGCAATGGCAATATGGAAGTGGTGGCACATGTCATGATACGGAACGGTGGTAGTTGCATGGCAATATATCACGGAATGGCTATGAAAATGCCATAATAGGTAGGTATGGTGGCTGTTTTGAGGGAGGCTATATGGTGGGTGTAATGCACCGGCGAAAGTTGCGCGGTACTAGAGAGGCTAGCAATGGTGGAAGGGTGAGAGTGCGTATAATCCATGGACTCGACATTAGTCATTAAGAACTCACATACTTGTTGCAAAAGTCTATTAGTCCTCGAAACAAGGTACTACACGGATACTCCTAGGGGAAAGGTTGGTAGGAGTTAACCATCGCGTGATCCCGACCTCCACACAAAGGATGACAATCAATAAATAAATCATGCTCCGACTTCATCACATAACGGTTCACCATACGTGCATGCTACGGTAATCGCAAACCTTAACACAAGTATTTCTAAAAATACACAATTACTCACTAGCATGACTCTAATATCACAAATTCATGTCGCAAAACTGTTGCAAGGAATCAAACATATCATATTCAGTGATCTACAAGTTTTATGTAGGATTTTATGAGTAACCATGTGAATGACCAACTCCTGTTAACTCTCTAAATAGGTATAAGTGAAGCATGAGAGTTTAATTCTTTCTACAAAAGATATGCCCCACTCTAACAAATATAAGTGAAGCAAAAGAGCAGTCTACAAATGGCGGTTTTCTATATGTAGGGAAACAGGCAATCCAAACTTCAAAAGATATAAGTGAAGCACATGAAGCATTCTAAAAAGCCAACCAAGGACTATCTCATACCAGTATGGTGCATAAAAGAAAAAGGAAAAATAAACACAAAATACGCTCCAAGCATTTGCACATATCATGTGACGAATTAAAATATAGCTCCGAGTAAAATTACCGATAGATTGTAGACGAAAGAGGGGATGCCTTCCGGGGCATCCCCAAGCTTAGATGCTTGAGTCTTCCTTGAATATTACCTTGTGGTGCCTCGGGCATCCCCAATCTTAGGCTCTTGCCTCTCCTTATTCCTTCATCCATCGTGCTTTCACCAAAAACTTGAAAACTTCAATCACACAAAACTCAACAAAACATCGTGAGATCCGTTAGTATAATAAAATAAATCACCACTTCAAGTACTGTTGTGAACTCATTGTAAATTCATACTACCATTATATCTATTGTAATCCAACTTCACCATGGTTCATACCCCCTGATACTACCCATAGATTCATCAAAATAAGAGAACAATGCATACAAAACATAATCTGTCAAAACAGAACAGTCTGTAGAAATCTGTATATTCCGTATACTTCTCATATCTCACAAAATCTGAAAAATTACGAACGTCTGGAAAATTTGCATATCAATCAGCAGAAAAAAGTATCAACTCAAAATATCTTCCAGAATAAAAGTGAAAATTAATTTTGTGAGCAGAAAGTTTCTTTTTTTTTCTCACCGTGATCAAACAACTATCACCCAAACTAATCGTAAAGGCTTTACTTGGCACATTATTTTTAAAAACACAAAGGAATTGTACAAGGGGATAATTATTTTTTTGAGAAACTTCCATGAAAAATTCTACATTGTTTCCATGAGCATGAACACAAGTGTTCAAGGTCGACCCTCACTTCCGCAATGCATCACCTTTCAATCGCTTCTCTTTTTGAAAAAGTTTTAAGTTCCCCTCTATATTTTTTTGTTTTTAAACTAAATAAAAGCACTCAACAGAAATAAATGACTCTATAAAACTTCCGGGTTGTCTCCCAGGCAGCGCTTTCTTTAAATCCATTAAGCTAGGCATAAAGTGCTCAAGTAATGGATCCACCCGGATCCCAAGGTATATCAAAGCCAATTTTAATTAGCAATGATTTGAAATTTAGTAGTGAGCACAAGGTAACATATATTAAGCAATGACGAAGTCTAACTCTCTTCCTATGCATTGGCATGTCATAAAAGAACAATTCATGCACATCAAGTAAAGGCCAATACATAGCATAATCAGTTTCTTGCAATTTTATCGTATTAGAATCATAGAGAGGTGGAGATGTAGTTCCTCTCTCATAATAATTGCAAGTAGGAGCAGCAAGCACATGCATATTATATTCATCAAAATCATCATCTGTAGCATAAGGAACTATAGCTAGCTCATCTTCATACGCATCATTCATATTGGCATCATGACCACAAGCATAGCAAGCATCAAGTTCATCAAAAAGGGATATTTCAAACGAATCCAAGGGATCATAGCATTCATCCTTCGGTAAGAACGAAGGGAAATTAAATAATGTATGAGTAGAAGAGTTACTCTCATTAGAAGGTGGACACAGGTAGCTAGTCCGCTGTTCCTCCTTTTGTTCTTCGCTCTCCTCTTCATCTTTTTCATCTAATGAGATCACAATTTCAGCATTTTCTTCTTCCATAGTTTCCTGCAAAATAATAGTCTCTTCTTGGGCAGCATAGGAGTTCTCCTTAAATCGTTCAATACGGGAATTATATTCATAATTAGTATAACAATAACGAAGCATAGCCAAATTTTCAGATCGGTAAGGAGGATCATCATTATCATCACACCTTTTAAACAAAGCCTCAATTTCATAAGCACCCATAAAAGCAACAAACTCTTCTATTTGATCCACATCATAGTAATTATATATACCATTAGCATAAGAAGCCAAGGTTCTATGGTCATTAAATTCACAAGAAAAGGGAAGGTGTGGAGCCTTCATCCTAGAGCAACAAGTAATACCATATCTCTTGCATAGTTCCCAAGCATACCATTTCAACAAATGGATCTGATCCCATAAAAGTTTCCCTTTTTGAGTCAAGCGATAATCCCTAAAGTATTCACATTGATCCAACGTGTATCCCATTATATAATTGAATGGGGCTTTCTCAGGATTATTAAAGAAGTGCATAATATTTTCCACATAACGAGCCTCGAGGGTTTTAGGAGGTTCCCCATCTCCATGAGTAACATGTACACCTATTTTTTTGGTATTTCGTGTTCCATATCCATAACTAAGATAGAGAACAACTTAGAACAACAAATAAATCTACTTAGTGATAAAGCAAACAAGAACACACGAGGATATTCACCCCATGATATTGCTCCCCGGGAACGGCGCCAGAAAAAGGACTTGATAACCCACAAGTATAGGGGATCAATTGTAGCCTTTCTCGATAAGTAAGAGTGTCGAACCCAACGAGGAGCTAAAGGTAGGACAAATATTCCGTCAAGCTCTATCGACCACCGATACAACTCTACGCACACTTTTCATTCGCTTTACCTAGAACAAGTCTGAAACTAGAAGTACTTTGTAGGAGTGATAGGATAGGCTTGCAAGAAAGTAAAGAACACGTAAATAAAACTAGGGGCTGGTTAGATAAAGAAACAACTACGAGTGTCTAACGAGTGTGGAAAAGTGGTGGTAGGAGTTGCGGAATTGTCCCTAAGGAATTGACTACGTTACTAGATCGATAGCAAGTATCATGTGGGAGAGGCCTCTGCTAGCATGTCATCCCTTACTTGGAATTCTATGCACTTATGATTGGAACTATTAGCAATCGTCCGCAACTACTCACGTTCATTAAGGTAAAACCCAACCATAGCAGTAAGATATATTGGTCCCCCCTTCAATCCCATATGCATTAATTTCTATGCTAGGTTTGAAGCTTCTGTCACTCTAGCCTGCCAATACATAGTCCTATCAACATACAACTAACCCTATGGTGTGATCCACGCGCGCGATCATATGATGGGCACCGAAGGAAAGAAACATAACAACAAGCAAATTAAACCAATCATAGCAATTCATCAATCACCGATAGGACAACGATAATCTACTCAGACATCATAGGATAGCAACACATCATTGGATAATAATATGTAGCATAAAGCACCATGTTCAAGTAGAGCGTACAGTGGGTTGCGGGAGAGTGAACCGCTGAATATAGATGGGGGAAGATGATGGAGATGTTGGTGAAGATGACGGAGGTGTTGGTGTAGATCGCCGTGACATGATGATTTCCCGGGCGGCGTTCCGGCGCAGCTGGGAGAGAGGGGGAGAGAGCCTCCCTCCTTCTTCTTCTTCCTTGACCTCCTCCCTAGATGGGAGAAGTGCTTCCCCTCTGGTCCAAGGTCTCCATGGCGGCGGAGGGGCGAGAGCCCCTCCGAGATTGGATCTCTCTCTCTGTGTCCTTCTGTTTCTGCGCTCCCAGATTCTGCGTTTCGCCATTTCTTAAATTCCCGGATATCCGTAACTCCGTTTGGGCTGAAATTTTAACACGATTTTCTTCCGGATATTATATTTCAGGCGGCGAAAGAAGGGCACCAACCGCCGTAAGGAGTGGCCACAAGCCTGCCTACCATGGGCCCACCCCCTGGCCGCGGCGACAGGGCTTGTGGGCACTCCGTGCATCGCCTCGCGTTGATTCTTCTTCCCAAAAATCATAAATATTCCAAAAAATCCCCGTAAGTTTTTATTACGTTTGGACTTCGTTTGGTATGGATATTCTGTGAAACAAAAAACATGCAACAAACAGGAACTGGCACTGGGCACTATATCAATATTTTAGTCCCAAAAATAGTATAAAAAGTTGCCAAAAGTATGTGAAAGTTGTAGAATATTGGCATGAAACAATCAAAAAATATAGATACGATGGAGACGTATCACATAGTATGCATACCAAGGAGTATTATGAGAAACATTAATAGCAGCTAATTGCTCATCAGGAAAACTATCATTAAAAGGTTGTGGGTTATCAAGCACATTTTCGAATCTAAACAAGTTATGAGCTGGATAACCTTCTTTGGTGCGTAGTTGCACCATCTTCCTCCGAATGCTTTCTCCTACTTAGCTGATTTTGTATCTCTATGTGAGAACTTCCTCGGTGGCCATCCGCACTGGGATTTGTTCAAACACCAATTCATTTGTCGAGTGATGGCTGTTAAGAAGTCCTCTTAGTCGGGGGCAAAACCAACGTAGTGCGGCTCTGTGGAGGGCTAGGTATCCAGCTCACGGGCAAGAGTAGCTTCCCCCAAATGAGTTTTCCCGATTCTGTGAAGGGGTGGTACGACTCTTGGTTCTACCGCGAGGATGTGCCGGTTGGTGAGGAATATTCGGGTCTTCCACCATATTCCACCGATAGGGTTCAGTCGGCTCCTTCCTTGACCGTGTCGAAGGCGAAGAAAGTTGATGTAGATATTCTGGTGATTGCGCTAGTTGTTGTGACACACAAAGGCCTCAACGGAGTGGACCTCCTGGAAGTCTTCTTTCAGCGTAGGATCCAACCCCTTCAGGCCAGAGCCTATCCCATGTGGATGTACCAGGGGTCGGATGACAAAACTCGTGTTCACCCGGAGGAGCTCATGGAGCAGCAGTTGGAAGAAAAGATCATGACCATCACTCTGCTGAGGGACAATCCCAGGGGGACTAGGACGGTGCCTCCTTTCTCAGCGAAGATTTCGCCGAATGTGGTGAGCTACTGCCCTTTATGTCCGACTGTTTTTCTTCGTTGTCTCGCTACTTGTTTGTAACCTGCTCTTCTCCATTTGGCAGGCTTCTACCGGGCTAGTCAGCTCCGTCCCGGTTGTTGACCGAATACCCATTGATGTGGAGAGCGCCACCGAGCACTCGGAGGCTCGGATGTAGGTGACGATGAAGACGACGACGAGGAGGTGGAGGAGAGTGACAACGATGATCAGGGGGATGAGGCGGAGTCCTCTCCGTCTGATGAGGTACCGCCGGAGGCCCGCAGCAAGGCGCGCCAGGATACAGGGACCCGTGTTGGCACCATGAGGATCCCGAGGGTGACAAAGCCAAGTGTATCTGCAATGACGACCCGCAGTTCAAAAAGGGCCAAAGTGAGGCTACGACGCCGCCGGAGAAGACTGTCAAACAGCCCGAGGCCGCAAGCTCAAAACCTGGGAAGGCTGTCCTGCCGCGCATCAAGGTCCATGTGCCCATCACTTTGGCGTAAGTTTTGTTGCTCAATGACTTTCCTTTGTGGTCTATGTTTTTCCGAATGATTGTTGTATTCTTATTGTGTTCATTGCAGAGCTGATACTTCAACCGGTTCTTTGGAAGCCAAGGCCACCGACAAGGGGAAAACTGACGCTGATGCTACTTCTTCCAAAGGTAAGTCTTGACTTTTCTGAAGGGTCACTCGGTATTCGGTGCCTGGCCATTTACTCCTTGTGAACATGTCCAGAACCACGGGACGTGATTGAACTTGACCCTGAGGCTCCTTCTGTAGCTGAAGAGGCGCCCAAGCAGGCTGCCACTCCCAGTCGAGTGGTTGCCAGAACCACGACTTCTATGGCCCGTGAGACAACCTCGGCTGGGACATCACTCGGAACGGGTCTGTTGCCTCCTCCATCGGATCGCCGCATGTTCCAACTCCACCACATCCCAGAGGATTAGGAGGAGGCACGCAATGAATCCTTGGCCTAGCTGGACCTGATGGACGAAAGATTGAAGGAGGCATATGACACCAGTGAGGCCGTGGCCAAGAATGTTCAGGTAAGATTGAATCCGAGTGGGTGTCCCTAGTGAGTACACACCCAGTGGGTGTTGTTTTTCTTTTTTAGTGGGGGCACGCTGAGCACACCCACTGGGTGTAGTCCGAGAGGCTATCATTGACTATGGAAGTTGGCGATGGTCTCAGTTTCTACTCCCGTTTAGTAGTAGTTAACAAGGTATGGAGCCTTCTCTCCTGTTGTCCTTCCAGTGGGGTTGTGCTGAGCGCACCCACTGGGTGTAGCCCCGAGACCGCCATCGACTGTAGCAGTCGGCGGTAGTCTTAGAGTTGTTGTTGTATTTTTGCTCACTTGACCTTCCTATCGGCAGACTGCTGGTGGGCCCAGGGACCGTACCGAAGCGGCAGATCAAGAGATGTTGGATTTACGCCTCACCTCGAAGCTGAAAAATCCAAGTGCACTCATCTCGAGCGGGAGAAGAAAGCTGTTGAAGGTAAACTCTGTTGACCGAATGAATCTTGAATTGATTTTCTTTCCTATTCGACTAAGGCTATCTTTCCAGATCGCCTTGCTGAGAGGGTGAAGAATTCCATTTCCTTAGTCGCCATGAAGGAGGCCCTCGAGAAGAGGGATGTAGAACTGGCGTCGGCTCAGAAGGAAGCGAGCCAAAAGAACAAGGTTGCTGACCTGAAGAAGAGCTACACTGAGTGGGAGACCAAGTTCTTGGAATTCAGTGCCAAAAGAGCCGAGCTGGAGAACTTCGTTGAGGACTTTGGCTTAGACCTCGTTGGCAAGCTCAAAGGTATAGCTGAATCCCGAATGAGTTCTGTTGCTGTCTTGCCATTTCCGAGTGGTGATTCTCCTCCTTTGTGTTCGATTGAATTCAGCTTTCTACGTCGATCTCGAGGAGGAGACAAGTTTGATTGACAAGGAACTGAACCCGAAGACTGGGATTATGAAGGACGATACCTCCATCACTCTCCTTTGGCTGGAAGCTCGGATCGATTACACGTTGGGCTGCTTTAGATGGATCCATTCGGGTATGGTGGAGGTTGATGAGGGGACCGATCTTGAAGAAGAACCCATGAAGGATGCTCGCATGATTGTTGATCGAGCGAAAGCTATTCCCGGACACCTTCGGTCTTGGAAGAAGTCGGTGGCTTGTGCTAGAGCAGACATCGCCCTCTTGCTCGTTCGAATCCACTACACGGGAGTAGACAAAGAGAAGCTGAAGAATCTCCGAGTGGTCAACAGGAAGAGCCTCAAGTTTGAGGACTTCATGGAGATGTTCATGGAGGCGGCCACCCGGATCTCCGATGGCATCGACCTTGATACCTTCGTGGAGGCACTGGGGTCTCCTTCTTCCGAGTGATTCACGAAAAACACTCTTAAGCTTCAATTCGCCTCGGTATGCCAAGTGGTTTTATGTAACCCTATAAACTCTGAGTGAGCCTTGGGCTTTCTCGCATGCACCTTTTGTTTGAACTGAAGTGCGGCTTTGTTCCCTTTGAATTGCATTTGAATTTTTCTATCCTTGTTTGGATTTATTTTACTCAGACGAAGACTGGTTCGTAACCAAGTCCCCGAGCGTGGAAGTTCATCCTCACTCGGGTGATGTCATTCCTTAGACAAAGACGGATGGCGTTGCTTAAGGATGATTGTTCTGTTCATCTTGGCGTCTGAATGAAAGTCTTGGCTTCATTCGGGACCACTAAGCCCCCAAGTGTGGAGGGTGTCCATATTGGGGAAAGGGTCTACCTTAGGCGAAATAGGCTCGCTACCGAGATGGTAGTTCTTTCAAACTCGTTGATGGCCGTGTCTATCATGGCGTCTGAATGGCGATCGCACCGTCATTCGGAGATGCTTTGACTTAGGCGAAAGCTGTTTCGCAGCTAAGTCCCCGAGCGTGGATGTGATCCTTAGTCGGGGCAGGTTTTACCCTAGGCGAGAACTGGTCCACGACTAGGAATGATTATTCTGTTCATCTTGGCGTCCGAATGAAAATCTTGCCTTCATTCGGGACCGCTATAACTTAGGTGAAAGTTGGTTCACAGCTAAGCCCCCAAGTGTGGAGGTTGTCCACATTCGGGGAAGGGTCTCCCTTAGGTGAGACATGCTCATTACCGAGATGATAGTTCTTTCAAATTCGTTGAGGGCCTTGTCCATCATGGCGTCTGAATGGCGATCTGTCCGTCATTCCGACATGCTTTGACTTAGGCAAAAGCTAGTTCGCAGCTAAGCCCCCAAGCATGGACGTGATCCTCACTTGGGGCAGGTTTTAGCCTAGGCGGGAACGGGTCCGCAGCTAGGAATGATTGTTCTGTTCATCTTGGTGTCCGAATGGAAGTCTTGCCTTCATTCGGGACCACTATAACTTAGGTGAAAGCTGGTTCGCAGCTAAGTCCCCTAGTGTGGAGGTTGTCCACATTCGGGGAAGGATCTACCTTAGGCGAAACAGGTTCTCTACCGAGATGATAGTTCTTTTGAACTCGTTATGGTTGTGTCCATCAAGGCGTGCAAATGGCAATCACGTCGTGCACACCCTGTTTTTACGTTACTTCAATTGTAGCCTCTTCAAAAACATGAGTTTATTAAAAAAAATTAAGCAAGTGCAATGAGTGCCTTGATTACAATTATTTGTATGTATGCTTGATTGAGTGGATTCAAAAACAATATTTTTAGAACATGATATTTCCATAAAATTGACCAATGGAGCTCAATTTTGCTGGAGCATCCTATTTTTGCATCAAACCCAATCCTGTTAACTCTCAGCACTAGTGGTGAAGGTTAACTACCCCCAACACCTGTTGAACACCTTATGTCAACTTGGTCAAACAGCACTTAACCCCCTCTACACACACTCCATTTCCACTAAACTCTTAGTGCAAGCTGCGAGCACCACTCCTCAACTGCAGATGAGTGGCCCCTCTCTGGTTCCAAGCAGAAGAGCCCAAAATCTCCATTTTAGTTTCTGGCTCAAGACTGGCATCTCCTCTTTAATCACCTCCTTTGACTAGCAGTGAGACCCTTGGCTCTCAAACGGCTAAGGAGCATCTAACCCAACGCCCGGATATGCCAGACACAGCCAAAGCACCCCAGAGCGCGCCAGCATGCCGTGGCATGCCAAAACTGAGCTCTAGGCACGCTACAGGGCGGACCTGAGGCAAAGGAGGCCTGCCCGGCCGGTTCTGACCTCCCCTCGGTTTCTCTCTGCGTCTCCGATAACCAACATGAATCAGGGCAGCCTCAGGGCCCCTCCTCCCCCTCTCTGCTGACCAGGGTGACGCGTTTCCGCGCACGCCATATTCGGCCACAAGAATGCGGCCATGCAGCACGCGCGCACCATGTCCCCTCTCTCTCTCTTGTTGAGTCTCTGGGTCTCAAACCACGTCCGCAATACGGTGGTATCGACCCTAAGCTCTCTCTCCCTCTGCAATAGCGGTGGTGAAACCACCAGCGCTCCCCGCGCGGTGCACCATTGTTGGCCTATAAAGAGCCCCCCTCGCTCGAGCACCCACACACCTCTCCTTCGAAACCTCAATCGAGGCCCCAACCACCCCATTTGAGCATAGAGAGCTCCAGTGCTCGAGATCGATCGAGGCCCCACCGGTTCGGAGCTCCATCGATCTCGGGCTACCGGCCAGCTCTCGCGCTCCTCTCACCTCTTCCTTGACCATAGTGAGCTTAGGGAGCTTCTCCACCACTTCCCCGATCTTTTCATTACCCGTAGAACCCAACTCCACCACCTCCCGTAGCACCTCCGCCGTAGCCACCTCGTCGCCGGTGACCCAGGGCTTCCCTGTCGTTCCTTCGACCACCAGCAGGTAGGTGATACGTCCATTTTGCCTCATGCTTTTATATTGATATTTATCGCATTATGGGTTGTTATTACACATTATGTTACAATACTTATGTCTTTTCTCTCTTGTTTTATAAGGTTTACATGAAGAGGGAGAATGCCGGCAGCTGGAATTCTGGGCAGGAAAAGGAGCAAGTTTGAGATACCTATTCTGCACAACTCCAAAGGCCGTGAAAATCAGCGAGGAATTATTTTGGATTATATAAAAAATACTGGGGGCTCGTTAAGAGAGACCTGAAGGTTTGGAATATCGACAAAGATTTAGCCATGGACAGGGGTGCGTGGAAGTTAGCTATCCACGTTCCAGAGCCATGACTTGGCTTCGAGATCTTATGGGTTTCAACTCTAGCCTACCCGAACTTGTTTGGGACTGAAAGGCTTGGTTTTTGTTGTTGTATATAAAAATAATGGGCGGAAGAAATACTGGAGGGGAACCACCCGGAGGTCACGAGCCTGCCAGTCGCGCCCCACCCCCCTGGGCGCGCCTGGGGGGCTCGTGGCCCACCTGTTACCCCTCCGGCTCCCATCTTCTGCTATAAGGAGGGTTTCGTCCTAGAAAAAAATCAAGAGATAGCTTTCGGGAAGAATCGCCGCCGCCACGAGGCAGAACTTGAGCAGAACCAATCTAGAGCTCCAGGCAGGGCCGTCCTGTCGGGGAAACTTCCCTCCCAGAGGGGGAATTCATCGCCATCGTCATCACCAACACTCCACTCATCGGAGGAGACTCATCTCCATCAACATCTTCATCAGCAGCATCTCATCTTTGAACCCTAGTTCATCTCTTGTACCCAATCTCAATCTCGCGACTCCGATTGGTACTTGTAAGGTTGCTAGTAGTGTTAATTACTCCTTGTACTTGATGCTAGTTGGTTTACTCAGTGGAAGATCATATTTCAGATCCTAGATGCTATGCAATACCTCCCTGATCATGAACATAATTATTCTTTCTGAGTAGTTACGTTTGTTCCTGAGGACATGGGATAAGTCTTGCTATAAGTAGTCATGTGAATTTGGTATTCGTTCGATATTTTGATGCGTTGTATGTTGTCTTTCCTCTAGTGGTGTTATGTGAACGTCGACTACATGACACTTCACCATTATTTGGGCCTAAAGGAAGGCATTGGGAGGTAATAGGTAGATGATGGGTTGCTAGGGTGACAAAAGCTTAAACCCTAGTTTATGCGTTGCTTCGCAAGGGGCTGATTTGGATCCACCAGTTTAATGCTATGGTCAGACCTTGTCTTAATTATTCTTTCGTAGTTGCGAATGCTTGCGAGAGGGGTTAATCATAAGTGGGATGTTTTTCCAAGTAAGGACAGCGCCCAAGCACCGGTTCACCCACATATCAAACTATCAACGTAGCGAACACGAATCATATGAACATGATGAAAACTAGCTTGACAAAAATTCCCATGTGTCCTCGGGAGTGCTTTACCTTATATAAGAGTTCGTCCAGGATTGTCCGTTGCTACAAAAGGGATTGGGCCATCTTGCTGCACCTTAGTTACTATTGTTACTTGTTACCCGTTACTAATTATCTTATCCCGCAACCGATAATTTCAGTGTTTGCGGAGAATACCTTGCTGAAAACCACTTGTCATTTCCTTCTGCTCCTCCTTGGGTTCGACACTCTTACTTACCGAAAAGACTACGATAGGTCCCCTATACTTGTGGGTCATCAAGACTCTTTTCTGGCGCCGTTGCCGGGGAGTGAAGCGCCTTTGGTGAGTGGAATTTGGTAGAGAAACATTTATATAGTGTGCTGAAATTTATTGTCACTTGTCATTATGGAGACTAATCCTTTGTGGAGCTTATTCGGGGTATCTTCACCTCGACCGGAAACACAAAGAGTTGCTCGTCAACCTACTGCACCTACTGAAAATATTTATTATTAAATTCCTTCAGGTATGCTGGAGAAACTATTGGCTAATCCTTTTATAGGAGATGGAACATCACATCTCGACTGGCATCTAATCTGTGTAGATGAAGTTTGTGGTTTATTTAAGCTTGCAGGTTTGCATGAGGATGAGGTCAAGAAGAAGGTCTTTCCCTTATTTTTGAGGTATAAAGCATTGACATGCTATATGCTATGTGATGATACTGGATCATGGAACTACAACCGACTGAAATTGGAATTTCATCAAAAGTATTATCCTATGCATTTGGTACACTGTGATCGGAATTATATCTATAATTTTTGGCCTGGTGATAGAGAAAGTATCTCTCAAACTTAGGGTAGGCTTAATTCAATGTTATATTCATGTCCCAACTATGAGCTCTTGAGAGAAATTATTATTCAGAACTTCTATGCTCGGCTTTCTCATGATAATCGCACCATGTTTGACACTTCTTGTACCTGTTCTTTTATGAAGAGAGATATTGACTTCAAATGGGATTTATTGGAAAGAATTAAATGCAACTCTGAAGATTGGGAGTTTGATGAAGGTAAGGAGTCAGGTATGAATCTTAAGTTCGATTGCATTAAATCCTTCGTTGAAACAAATACTTTTCGTGATTTTAGCGCTAAACATGGACTTGACTCTAAGATAGTAGCTTCTTTATGTGAATCATCTGCTGCTCATATTAATCTCCCTAAGGAGAAGTGGTTTAAATATCATCCTCCCATAGAAGTCAATGTAGTAAAACCCAATCCAATTGAAGAGAAAGTTATTGCTTATAATGATTCTATTGTTCCTAGTGCTTACATTGAGAAACCACCTTTCCCTGTTAGAATAAAGGATCATGCTAAAGCTTCAACTGTGATACGTAAGGGCTACATTAGAACACCTACACCCCCTGAGAAAATTAAAGTTGAACCTAGCATTGCTATTATTAAAGGTCTCTTGGCCGATAATGTTGATGGGCATGTTATTCAATTCTGTGAAGATGCTGCTAGAATTGCTAAACCTCATGCTAGAGACAAACATAAACATGTTGTTGGCATGCCTGTTGTCTCTGTTAAGATAAAAGATCATTGTTATCATGGTTTATGTGACATGGGTGCTAGTGTTAGTGCAATACCTCAATCTTTATATAATGAAATTAAAGATGAGATTGCACCTGTCGAGATGGAATTTATTGATGTTACTATTAAACTTGCTAATAGAGATACTATCTGCCCTCTGGGAATTGTTAGAGATGTTGAAGTCCTGTGTGGTAAAACTAAGTATCCTACTGATTTTCTCGTTCTTGCTACGACACAAGATAACTTTTGTCCCATCATATTTGGTAGACCTTTCCTCAATACTGTTAATGCTCAGATTGATTGTGAGAAACAAACTGTTACTCTTGGCTTTGAAGGTGTGTCGCATGAATTTAATTTTTCTAAGTTTGGTAGACAACCTCATGAAAAAGAATTGTCTAGTAAGGATGAAATTTTTTGCTCTTGCTTCTATTGTTGTGCCTCCTTACATTTCTTTTCAATTTCCTTTCAAGAGTTTCTATCTATTTCCACACCCTTTTCTTGAGACCTCGAAACATGAGGACAAATTACTTCTCTTAGGAACACATACAAGAAAAAGGATAACGAGAGCCCTCCCATTAACTACTTCATTTTCATTTATTAATTTCATAGTAATAGAAATCCATGTCCTACCGAGACAAAATTTAGAACTTGCTATCCTCTTGCCTAATAGGCAAAGATTGACCTATGTAGAAAGACGGATTCATTCGGATCGATATAAGGACCCAACTCCGTTGCATTGCCAGAATCCATGTTCCATATTTGAAGCGGGTTGACCTCCGTGCTTTTCTCATGGTACAATCCTCTTCCTGCTGAGCCATTGACCCTTTGGAGCAATACTTGCTTGAACATGAAAATGATATGCATATGGATGAAAGGAATGAGATAGATAGAGTTATCTTTGAACAACGTCATATCCTTAATAATAATTTGCCTGTTGAATTACTTGGAGATACACCTCCACCAAAGGGCGATCCTGTGTTTGAGCTTAAACAATTAGCTGATACTCTTAAGTATGTTTATCTTGATGAAAAACAAATATATCCTGTTATTATTAGTGCTAACCTTTCAGAGCATGAAGAAAAGAAATTATTGAAAACTCTCAGGAAGCACCATGATGCTATTGGATATACTCTTGATGATCTTAAGGGCATTAGTCCCACTCTATGCCAACATAAAATTAAAACTGATCCTGGTTCCAAACTAGTTGCCGATCATCAACTAATATTAAATCCTAAGATGAAAGAGGTGGTAAGGAAAGAAATACTAAAGCTCCTGGAAGCAGGTATTATCTATCATGTTGCTCATAGTGATTGGGTAAGTCCGATGCATTGGGTCCCTAAGAAGGGAGGTATTACCGTTGTCCCTAATGATAAAGATGAATTGATCCCACAGAGAATTGTTACTGGCTATAGGATGGTAATTGATTTTAGGAAATTAAATAAATCTACTCAGAAAGATCATTACCCTTTGCCTTTTATTGATCAGATGCTAGAAAGATTGTCTAAACATACACACTTTTGCTTTCCACATGGTTATTCTGGTTTCTCCCAAATACGTGTTGCACAATCTGATCAGGAGAAAACCACTTTTACTTGCCCTTTCGTTACCTTTGCTTATAGACGTATGCCTTTTGGTTTATGTAATGCACCTACTACCTTTCAAAGATGTTTGATGGCTATATTCTTTGATTTTGTGAAAAGATTGTTGAGGTTTTCATGGATGATTTCTCCGTTTACGGATCTTCTTTTGATGATTGCTTGAGCAACCTTGATCGAGTTTTGCAGAGATGTAAAGATACTAACCTTGTCTTGAATTGGGAGAAGTGCCACTTTATGGTTAATGAAGGCATTGTCTTAGTTCATAAAATTTCTGAAAGAGATATTGAAGTCGATAAGGCTAAAGTTGATGCGATCGAGAAAATGTCATGCCCTACAGACATTAAAGGTATAAGAAGTTTCCTTGGTCATGCTGGTTTCTATAGAAGGTTCATTAAAGACTTCTCTAAGATTTCTAGGCCTCTCACCAATCTCTTGCAAAAAGATATTCCATTTGTTTTTTATGATGATTGTGAAGAAGCATTTGAAATACTTAAGAAGGCCTTGATAACTGCACCTATTGTTCAACCACCTGATTGGAACCTACCTTTTCAAATTATGTGTGATGCTAGTGATTATGCTATTGTGCCGTTCTAGGACAAAGAGTTGATAAGAAATTAAATGTTATTCATTATGCTCGTAAAACTCTAGACATTGCCCAAAGAAACTATGGTACTACTGAAAAAGAATTTTTAGCAGTTCTGTTTGCATGTGATAAGTTCAGATCTTATATTGTTGATTCCAAAGTTACTATTCACACTAATCATGCTGCTATTAAATATCTCATGGAAAAGAAAGATGTTAAACCTAGACTTATTAGATGCGTTCTCTTGCCACAAGAATTTGATTTGCATGTTGTTGATAGGAAGGGTGTTGAGAACCCCGTAGCAGATAACTTTTCTAGGTTAGATAATGTTCTTGATGACCCACAACCTATTGATGATAGCTTTCCTGATGAACAATTGAATGTCAGAAATGCTTCACCTAGTACACCTTGGTATGCTGATTATGCTAATTATATTGTTGCTAAATATATACAACCTAGTTTCACATACCAACGAAAGAAAAAGTTCTTTTATGATTTGAGACATTACTTTTGGGATGATCCTCACCTTTATAAAGGAGTAGATGGCGTTATTAGATGTTGTGTACTTGAGTATGAACAGGTACAGATCCTACAGAAGTGTCACTCCGAGGTTTTCGGAGGACACCATGCGGGAGATAGAAGTGCACACAAGGTATTGCAATCCGGTTTTTATTGGCCTACTCTCTTCAAGGATGCTCGTAAGTTTGTCTTGTCTTGTGATGAATGTCAAAGAATAGGTAATATCAGTAAACGTCAGGAAATGCCTATGAATTATTCACTTGTTATTGAACCATTTGATGTTTGGGGTTTTGATTATATGGGACCTTTTCCAAAGTCCAACGGGTATGCTCATATTCTAGTTGTTGTTGATTACATTACTAAGTGGGTAGAAGCTATCTCAACTAGTAGTGCTGATCATAACACCTCTATTAAGATGCTTAAAGAAGTTATTTTTCCTAGATTTGGAGTCCCTAAATATTTAATGACTGATGGTGGTTCACATTTTATTCATGGTGCTTTTCGTAAGATGCTTGCTAAGTATGATGTCAACCATAGAATTGCATCTCCTTATCATCCTTAGTCTAGTGGTCAAGTAGAGTTAAGTAATAGAGAAATTAAATTAATTTTGCAAAAGACTGTTAATAGGTCTAGAAAGAATTGGTCTAAGAAACTTGATGATGCACGGTGGGCTTATAGAACTTCTTATAAGAATCCCATGGGCATGTCTCCGTATAAAATGGTTTACGATAAAGCATGTCATTTACCTCTTGAGCTAGAGCATAAGGCTTATTGGGCAATCAAAGAGCTCAACTTTTATTTCAAACTTGCTGGTGATAAGAGGTTATTTGACATTAGCTCACTTGATGAATGGAGAACTCACGCATAAGAAAACGCCAAGTTGTTTAAAGAAAAGGTTAAGAGGTGGCAGGATAAAAGGATACAAAAACGTGAGTTCAATGTAGGTGATTATGTCTTGCTATACAACTCTCGTTTAAGATTTTTTGCAAGAAAACTTCTCTCTAAATGGGAAGGTGATACGTCTCCAACGTATCTATAATTTTTGATGGTTTCATGCTATTATCTTGTCAAACTTTGGATGTTTTGTATGCCTTTTATACCTTTTTTGGACTAACTTATTAACCCAGTGCCAAGTGCCAGTTCCTGTTTTTTCCATGTTTTTGACCCCATTCAGGGGAGGATTTTAAACGGAGTCCAAATGGAACGAAATTTCCAAAAAGATTTTTTCCAAAACAGAAGAAGATCCGGACGCCTGAGAATCAGGGCAGGGGGCCAGCAGGGACCCCACAAGCCCCCTAGCCGCGGCCAGGGGGTCCCGCGCCTCCCAGGCTTGTGGGCCCCCTGGGCCACCTTTTCCCTAGGTCTTTCGCCTATATATTCCCTAAAATCCCAGAAAAAAATCAGGATATCATCGAAAGTACTTTTCCGCCGCCGCAAGCTTCTGGCTCTGCAAGATCCCATCTGGGGCACCTTCTGGTGCCCTGTCGGAGGGGGGATTCAGATACGGAGGGCTTCTTCATCAACACCATGACCTCTCCGATGATGCGTGAGTAGTTCACCATAGACCTACGGGTCCATAGCTAGTAGCTAGATGGCTTCTTCTCTCTCTTGGATCTTCAATACAAAGTTCTCCATGATCTTCGTGGAGATCTATCCGATGTAATCTTCTTTTGCGGTGTGTTTGTCGAGATCCTATGAATTGTGGATTTATGATCAGATTATCTATGAATCTTATGTGAGTTTCTTCTGATCTCTCTTATGCATGATTTCATATCCTTCTAATTCTCTTCGAGTTGTGGGTTTTGTTTGGCCAACTAGATCTATGATTCTTCCAATGGGAGAAGTGCTTTGTTTTGGGTTCATACCGTGCAGTGACCTCACCCAGTGACAGAAGGGGTAGTGAGGCATGCCTCGTGTTGTTGCCATCAAGGGTAAAAAGATGGGGTTTTCATCATTGGTTTGAGATTATCCCTCTACATCATGCCATCTTGCTTAAGGCGTTACTCTGTTCGTCATGAACTCAATACACTAGATGCATGCTGGATAGCGGTTGATGTGTGGAGTAATAGTAGTAGATGCATAAAGTATCGGTTTACTTGTCTCGGACGTGATGCCTATATGTATGATCATTGCCTTAGATATCGTCATGACTTTGCGCGGTTCTATCAATTGCTCGATAGTGATTTGTTCACCCATCGTAATATTTGCTATTTTGAGAGAAGCCTCTAGTGAACACTATGGCCCCCGGGTCTACTCCACACCATATTTTCAGCCTTACTCTTTTTCTTCGTTGCACTTTCCGCCTTCAGATCTCACTTTGTAATCAATATTGAAGGGATTGACAACCCCTTCATAGCGTTGGGTGCAAGCTCTTTTGTGTTTGTGCAGGTACTCTAGACTTGACGAGATTCTCCTACTGGATTGATACCTTGGTTCTCAAACTGAGGGAAATACTTACTGCTCCTGTGCTGGATCACCCTTTCCTCTTCAAGGGAAAAATCAACGCAAGCAAGTCTCCGTCAAGGTGTCAAATTCTGGCGCTGTTGTTTGAGAAGTAGCAGAAGGATTTCTCGCACCGTTGCCGGGGAGGATAAGTCTAGAACTCATCGAAGTAACTGTCGCAAACTCATCTCTTGCATTTACTTTTTTTCCTCTCGTTTTCCTCTCCCCCACTTCTGAAAAACGAAAAAATACAAAAAAATCTTTTCCTTTTTCGTATGTCTTTTTCGTTCGCCCTTTTCTCTCGCTTGCTCTTTGTTCGCTTGTGTGCTTGCTTGCTTGCCGAAGTCACCATGACTAAAAACACCAAACTTTGTGACTTCTCAAATACTAATAATAATGATTTTATTAGTACTCCGATTGCTCCCGCCACTAGTGCGGAGTCATACGAAATCAATGCCACTTTGCTTAATCTTGTTATGAAAGAACAATTTTCCGGCCTTCCTAGTGAAGATGCCGCATCCCATCTTAATACCTTCATAGAGCTTTGTGATATGCAAAAGAATAAAGATGTGGATAATGATGTCATTAAATTGAAGTTTTTTCCTTTCTCGTTGCGAGATCGAGCAAAAACTTGGTTTTCGTCTTTTCCCAAAAATAGTATCGATTCTTGGGATAAGTGCAAAGATGCTTATATATCCAAGTATTTTCCGCCGGCTAAGATTATCTCTCTCCATAATGATATCATGAATTTTAAGCAACTTGATCATGAACATGTTGCACAATCTTGGGAGAGAATAAAATTGATGATTAGAAATTGTCCCGCTCATGGCTTGAGTCTTTGGATGATTATACAAATCTTCTACGCTGGCTTGAATTTCGCTCCTAGAAATATCTTGGACTCCGCCTCAGGTGGAACGTTCATGGAAATCACGTTAGGAGAAGCCACAAAACTCCTAGATAATATCATGACGAACTACTCTCAATAGCACACTGAAAGGTCACCTACTCTCAATAGCAACGCTAGCTTGGACGTTAATTTTGTTGGTAGGAATAATTTTGGCAACAACAATGCTTTTAGAGGAAACTATGTTCCTAGGCCTTTTCCTAGTAGCTCCTCTAATAACTTTGGCAACTCCTACAACAATACTCATGGAAATTGCAATAGATTACTATCTGATCTAGAGAGTAATATCAAAGAGTTTATCAACTCGCAAAAGATTTTCAATGCATCCATAGAGGAAAAACTACTCAAAATTGACGATTTGGCTAAGAGCGTTGATAGAATGTCTAGTGATATTGATGCTTTGAAAGTTAGATGTGCTCCTCCCAAGATCAATATGGATGAAACTTTAAAAGCTATGCGTGTTTCCATGAGTGAGAGCAAAGAAAGAACCGCCCAAATTCGTGCTAGACATGAATGGCTTAAAAAGGCGTGTTCCCGTGATAAGAATCACGAAGATCTTAAAGTGCTTGGTGTGACTCCCATTGAATCTTTGTTTTCTTGTGTCAAACCTAATTATGATGGGGCTGGATATGAATCCACCTTAGTTGAAAAACGCCCCAATGATTCGGAGTCCACCTATCTTGATGCTAAAAGCATTGAAAGTGGAGTAGAGGATATTAAAACTTTGAGTAGTAATGAAATTACTACTTTGGATTTCAAGGAATTCAATTATGATAGTTGCTCCTTGATTGAATGCATTTCCTTGATGCAATCCATGCTAAACTCTCCACACGCTTATAGCCAAAACAAGGCCTTTACCGATCATATCGTCGAAGCTATGATAAAATCTCTTGAAGAGAAACTTGAATTGGAAGTCTCTATCCCTAGAAAGCTTCATGATGAGTGGGAACCTACTATAAAAATCAAAATCAAAAACTATGAATGCAATGCTTTGTGTGATTTGGGTGCTAGTGTTTCCGCGATTCCAAAGTCTTTATGTGATGTTCTGGGTTTTAATGAGATTGAAGAGTGTTCTCTTAATTTGCATCTTGCGGATTCTACTGTCAAGAAACCCATGGGAAGGATCAATGATGTTCTTATTATTGCAAATAGGAACTATGTACCCATGGATTTCATTGTGCTTGACATTGATTGCAATCCTACATGCCCTATTATTCTTGGTAGACCTTTCCTAAGGACTATCGGTGCTATCATCGATATGAAGGAAGGGAATATTAGATTTAAATTTCCTTTAAAGAAGGGCATGGAACATTTTCCTAGAAAGAAAATAAAATTGCCTTATGAATCCATGATGAGGGCTACTTATGGTTTGAGCACCAAAGACGACAATACGTGATTCTATCGCCTTATGCCTGGCTAAGGGCGTTAAACAATAGCGCTTGTTGGGAGGCAACCCAATGAATTTATTTCTTTTTCATTCTGTTTTGTTGTGTTCACACCATCATAGTTCTGTTATGATTGTGTCTTTTGTGTTTCTTTTTGTGTTTGAGCCAAGCAAAACCTTTATAACTAGTCTTGTTAATGGTTGTTTGATCCTGCTGGAAAAAGACAAAAGCTTTTCGCCCACGAGATGATTTTTCATTTTTATTCAGAAAGATCTTTTGAGTTGATTCTTTTTGCAGCTGGTTGATATGCCTTTTTCCGAGGCATTCGTATTTTTTCAGAATTTGTGAGGTAACAGAAGTATACAGATTGCTACAGACTGGTTTGTTTTTGACAGATTCTGTTTTTTTGTTGAGTTGGTTGCTTGTTTTGATGAAACTATGGATAGTATCGGGGGGTACTAGCCATGGAAAAGTGAGAATACAGTAATCTAAGACCAATATAAATAGAAATCAAGATTGCTACAGTAGCTAAAGAAGTGGTAGTTTGTTTTCTTGTGCTAATGTTATCATGAGTTTCTGTTTAAGTTTTGTGTTGTGAAGTTTTCAAATTTTGGGTGATGTTCTCATGGACAAAGGGATAAAGAGTGGAAAGAGCTCAAGCTTGGGGATGCCCAAGGCATCCCAAGCCAAATTCAAGGACACCAAAAACCTAAGCTTGGGGATGCCCCGGGAAGGCATCCCCTCTTTCGTCTTCAATCTATCGGTAACATTACATGGAGCTATATTTTTATTCACCACATGATATGTGTTTTGCTTGGAGCATCTTGTATCGTAGGAGTATTTTCTTTTTGTTATGTCACAATCATCCTTGTTGCACACCTTTAGAGAGATACATGCACTCATCGTGATTTTGCTAGAATGCTCATAGTGCTTCACTTATATCTTTTTGAGCTAGATAATTTTGCTCTATGTGCTTCACTTAGATCTTTCAGAGCACGGCGGTGCGTGACTTGGTAGTTGACTTATGCTATGAAAGTAGTCCCAAAGGATAGGTACCCAAAGAGGATAAAAAAACCTCCATCTTCATGTGCATTGAGTAGAAACAGAAGTCTTGATTCCTCTCAATTAGTTTTGAGACGTGGATTTGGTAATATTAAGAGTTATGTTAGTAGGGTGTTGTGAATGTAGAAATACTTGTGTTTAAGTTAGTGATTCCCGTAGCCTGCACGTATGGTGAACCGCTATGTTAGGAAGTCGGAGCATAATTGATCTATTGATTGTCATCCTTTGTGTTGAGGTCGGGATCGCACGATGGTTAACACCTACCAACCCTTCCCCTAGGAGTATGCGTTTAGCACTTTGTTTCGATTACTAATAAAAACTTTCGCAACATGTATATGAGTTCTTCATGATTATGTGAGTCCATGGTATAGATGCACTTTCACCTTCCACCATTTCTAACCTCTCTAGTGCCGCGCAATTCTCACCGGTACACAAACCCACCATATGCCTTCCTCAAAACAACCACCATACCTACCTACTATGGCATTTTGATAGCCATTCCGAGATATATTGCCATGCAACTCCCACCATTCCATCTCATGACTTGTGCTGTCACTCTCATATTGCCATTGCATGATCGTAAGATAGCTAGCGAGATGTTTCAATGTCATACACCCAGCTAGATCATTGCACATCCCGGTACACTGCCGGAGGCATTTCCTATAGAGTCATCATCGTTCTAAGCTTTGAGCTGTGAGTAAATAAAAGTGTGATGGTCATCATTATTAGAGCATTGTCCCATGTGAGGAAAAAAAGAGAAGAGGCCAAAGAGCCTAAATAAAAAAAAGTGAAAAAAGAGAGGCCCAAGAGCCCATAAAAAAGAGAAAAAGACAGAAGGGACATTGCTACTATCTTTTTCCACACTTGTGCTTTATAATAGCACAATGTTCTTCATGATTGAGAGCCTCTCGTTTTGTCACCACCATATGCTAGTGGGAGTCTTTATTATATAACTTGGCTTGTATATTCCAATGATGGGCTTCCTCAAAATTGCCCTAGGTCTTCCTGAGCAAGCAAGTTGGATGCACACCCACTAGTTCTCCTTTTGAGCTTTCACATACTTATAGCTCTAGTGCATCCTTTGTATGGCAATCCCTACTCATTCACATTGATATCTATTAATGGGCATCTCCATAGCCCTTTGATACGCCGAGTCAATGTGACCATCTCCTCCTTTTTCACTCACAACCACCACCACACTCTATTCCACCTATAGTGCTATATCCATGTCTCACGCTCATGTATTGCAAGATAGTTATAAAAAGTTTTGAGAAAGTAAGAGTGTGAAAACAATTACTTGGCCAATACCGGGGTTGTGCATGATTTACATTAGTTGTGAGGATGATGGAGCATAGCCATACTATATGATTTTGTACGGATAACTTTCTTTGGCCTTGTTATTTTGAAAGTTCATGATTACCTTGCTAGTTTGCTTGAAGTATTATTGTTTTCATGTCAATAGAAAACTATTGTTTTGAATCTTACGGATCTGAACATTCATGTCACATGAAAGAAGTTACAAAGGAAAACTATGCTAGGTAGCATTCCACATCAAAAATTCAGTCTTTATCACTTCCCTACTCGAGGACGACCAGGAGTTAAGCTTGGGGTTGCTTGAAACGTCTGCAAGGTATCTAAATTTTTTTATGGTTTCATGCTATTATCTTGTCAAACTTGGGATGTTTTGTATGCCTTTTATATCTTTTTTTGGACTAACTTATTAACTCAGTGCCAAGTGCCTGTTCCTGTTTTTTCCATGTTTTTGACCCCTTTCAGAGGAGGATTTTAAACGGAGTCCAAACAGAACGAAACTTCCAAAAAGATTTTTTCCTAAAAAGAAGAAGATCGGGAACCTGAGAATCAGGGCAGGGGGCCAGCAGGGACCCCACAAGCCCCCTAGCCACGACCAGGGGGTACCGTGCCTCCCAGGCCTGTTGGCTCCCTGGGCCACCTCTGCCCCTAGGTCTTTTGCCTATATATTCTCTAAACTCCCAGAAAAAATCAGGAGATCATCGAAAGTACTTTTCCGCCGCCGCAATCTTCTGTCTCCGCAAGATCCCATCTGGGGCACGTTCTGGTGCCCTGCCGGAGGGGGGATTCGGATACGGAGGGCTTCTTCATCAACACCATGACCTCTCCGATGATGCGTGAGTAGTTCACCATAGACCTACGGGTCCATAGCTAGTATCTAGATGGCTTCTTCTCTCTCTTGGATCTTCAATACAAAGTTCTCCATGATCTTCATGGAGATCTATCCGATGTAATCTGCTTTTGCACTGTGTTTGTCGAGATCCGATGAATTGTGGATTTATGATCAGATTATCTATGAATCTTATTTGGGTTTCTTCTGATGTCTCTTATGCATGATTTCATATCCTTGTAATTCTCTTGGAGTTGTGGGTTCTATTTGGCCAACTAGATCTATGATTCTTGCAATGGGAGAAGTGCTTGGTTTTGGGTTCATACCGTGCGGTGACCTCACCCAGTGACAGACTGGGTAGCGAGGCACACATCGTGTTGTTTCCATCAAGGGTAAAAAGATGGGGTTTTCATCATTGGTTTGCGATTATCCCTCTACATCATGTCATCTTGCTTAAGGCGTTACTCTGTTCGTCATGAACTCAATACACTAGATGCATGCTGGATAGCGGTCGATGTGTGGAGTAATAGTAGTAGATGCAGAAAGTATCGGTGTACTTGTCTCGGACGTGATGCCTATATGTATGATCATTGCCTTAGATATCGTCATGACTTTGCGCGGTTCTATCAATTGCTCGACAGTAATTTGTTCACCCACCGTAATATTTGCTATTTAGAGAGAAGCCTCTAGTGAACACTATGGCCCCCGGGTCTACTCCACACCATAAAGCCTTACTCTTTTTCTACGTTGCACTTTCCGCCTTCAGATCTCACTTTGCAATCAATCTTGAAGGGATTGACAACCCCTTTGTAGCGTTGGGTGCAAGCTCTTTTGTGTTTGTGCAGGTACTCTGGACTTGACGAGATTCTCTTACTGGATTGATACATTGGTTCTCAAACTGAGGGAAATACTTAATGCTCCTGTGCTGCATCACCCTTTCCTCTGCTATGGAAAAACCAACGCAAGCAAGTCTCCGTCAACGTGTCAAATTCTGGCAGTGTTGTTTGAGAAGTAGCACAAGGACTTACATTGTTGAGGAAGTACATCGTTCCGGTGCCATGAAAATCAGCAACGTGGAAGGTAATTTTCCGAGAGTTGTAAATGGGCAAAGAATCAAGCATTATATCTCAGTACTCCCGTAAATGTTGAAAGAAATATTATTAATACCATAACTCCGGAGGAATACATAAGGGATATTTATCAGCTTGTTTCAGACTCCAAAAACGAAGAGGTATGTGATACGGTAAGTAAACCGACTCGAAAACTTTTCCAATAGCAATTTTTCTCCGTTTTGGAATATTTAGAAAAATATAAAAATTTAAAGTAGTCCGGAAAGCGCACGAGGAGGTGACAAGCCTGCCAGCCGCGCCCCACCCCCTTGGGCGCGCCTGGGGGCTCGTGAGCACCTCGTGTGTCTCCCGGGGCGCGTCTGGGGGCTCGTGAGCACCTCGTGTGTCTCCCGGACTCCGTTTTCTTGTGGAATACTCCTTATAGTTGGTAAAAAATGATTAAATAATATCCCGAAAGGTCTGACCCTCGTATCACGCAAATATCCTCTGTTTTCATTTCGAGCTTCTCTGCAGACAGATCCTGATTGCTATGGCGTCCCCAAAAGTTCCGAAGGACAAGTTCTTTGAGAAGGTCATCAATCCCTACCTCGCGGAGGTGTTGCAACACCCTCAATCTATCGAGATGCATGAGGGCGTGCTGCACATCCGTGATGTTGAGGGGCCCAAGAGGAGTGGAAGTATAGAGGAGAGGCTCGAAGCAATGGAGCAGCAAATCTTCAAGTGCCAAGGGATGGTGGAACGCGGACTCCACGCCAACCGCATGATGATCACTTAATTCACCAACAAGCACAAGATCGATGCCAAGGACATCAGGGAGCACCTCTTCAAGCTCTATGACAGAATCGATCATCTCCGAGCCCAGATCTACGACCAGCAAAACCAAAACTGTGAGTATGAGTATAGATTTAAAGCAATGCGGTTGGCTGTAGATCTCAGGATTCCGAAGACTTGATCATCTTTCCATGATGGAGAACCTATGCCTTGGAAGACGGAGAATCAACCCCACATTCCAACAACTCCGTCACCATCACCCCCGAAGGAAGACAATTAAACACGGGTATGGGCACTTCCCTTGGCTTGTGCCAGGCTTGGGGGAGTTGCCCCGGTATCATATCACCATCACATCTTTTGCCTTTACCTTTATCTTAGTTCGATCCTTTTTGGTAATATCTTTATCTAGTAGAATAAAGTTCTTAGTTTGATCTAGGCTTGAGTTTCGCTTTGTGTTACCCCCAATGTAATCGAGTTCGTCAGTTATATAATATGTAGTGTTTTAGTTAAGGTCCTTGCTTCATGCCATGATCTAAACAAAAGCATGAAAGATCATGTAATGATCCTATGGGAAGTGATGGCTTCACATACAAAAAGAATGTTGATTGAAACTTGTTGTGGGTGGACAAACGTAGACCTTGGTCATTGTTGCAATTAATAGGAAGTAATAAAGAAAGAGAGGTTCAGATATAAATATATCATCTTTGACACCGTCTATGATTGTGAACACTCATTAAACTATTACATGCTAAGAAGTAGATGTTGGACAAGGAAGACAACATAATGTATTTTGTTTGCTTGGTTCCGAACAATGTTATATGATTAGAGATCCCTTAGTATGTGACGCTTGCCTCCACCTCATATCAGCCAAAACTTCCGCACTAAGTAGAGATACTACTTGTGCGTCCACAAACCCTCAACCCAGTTTTGTCATGAGAGTCCACCATACCTACATATGGATTGAATAATATCCCTCAAGTAAGTTGTCATCGGTGCAAGCAATAAAAATTGCTCCCTAAATATGTATGATCTATTAGTGTGTGGAAAATAAGCTTTGTACGAACCTGTGATGAGGAACACATAAAAGCGACAAACTGCATAATAAAGTTCTTTATCATAGGAGGCCATATAAAGTGACGTTCCTTCACACTAAGAGATCACACATCCAAACCTCAAAAGCGCATGAAAACCTCTGCTTCCCTCTGCGAAGGGTCTATCTTGTACCTTTACTTTTATCTTTAAAAGAGTCATGGTGATCGACACCAATTCCTTATTCCGCCATTATCTTGGCTAGCGTCATGTGCTAGGGAAAGATCTATATTCATATACGAACTTGGAAGTAAGTAATCATTAAATATTATTGTTGACATTACCCTTGAGGTAAATAGATAGGAGGCGAAACTATAAGCCCCTATCTTTCTCTGTGTCCAACTGAAACTTTGATCTCATGAGTACCGCGTGAGTTTTAGCGATCGTAGAAGATTAAAAGATGATTGAGTATGTGGATTTCCTTTACAAGCTCTAATTTGACTCTTTCCGATGTTATGATTGATGGGGTTATAGTCCTAGGGTAGGGTCATAGGCCTGCCCTATAGGTCCTACCCAAGGACTACCCTTCATAAGGGACAAGGCCCTTAGTCAGTTCCGACTGAATTAAGGACTTCCCTTCATCCAGTCAATGACGATTCCTCCATCATCCAGTCGGAAATGAGCATTCGGAGCGTATCAAACTTACCGACTGGATTCCACTCTGTACATCCTAACCCCCCTGGAGGGCAACGGTCATACGTTTTCATGTACCTTTATTAGCATTTAAGGCATACGTTACCTGTAACGTAGACATTTAATCGCCACTACTCCACCCCTGTGCACCGAACCGTTGTGAAGGGCAGTGCATTCTATATAAGTCGCACTTCCCCACTGGTGCAGGGGTTAGCAATTCACTGTAATCCATATTCCACTTGACATCAAGCTCCCAAGAGCACTGAGACATAGGGATTTTACCTCCACCGTAGAGGGGCCTGAACTCATACAACCTCGCCGTAGCTAAGGCTCTGCCCATCCTTTCGTACCCTACACATCTACTGTCAGACTTATACCCACGACAGTTGGCGCCCACCGTGGGGCAGGCGTCTAAGCGACTTCCGGCGAGTTTGCGACTACATCTTTTCATCATGTCATCCCATGGAGATTTGTGCATGGGTCATGAGATCCTCTTCGGCGCTCTCTCCTTCATGGTCGACGATTCGGCATGGCTTCGGGATGCCCCTCTCGACGTCGAGGCGCTCCCAGTCGCGGGGCTACGCACTTCCGTGCCAGCGCCCGCGACATCCTTCTTCTCCAGCAGTCGGCTCCGGTGTCGATCTATGCTCCTATCGCGCGCCGCAACAAGCAGTCTCGCTGTCCGCGGCTCCAGCGTTGGGTGCAACACGCCCAGGCGCGACAGAACGCGTCTTCACAAGTGGCGGTCCTCGAGTCGGTTGTAGATGCGCCGCCGTCCCAGCGCTCGGACTCGGTTCCGACTGAGTTTCCTTCCGAGTACGTGGGTCGCGGGCCTGCAGCCGAAGTGCACATGGCCAACTCCCATGAAAGTCCCCGCCAAACCGGCCGGAACGAGCACGAGGTTGGCTAAACATCCGGCGCTCGCCGTCAGCCCCGCCGTTCTGCCAGTCGGCGCACTCGTCAGAGCAACGTGGAAGTGTTCCGTACACCCATCCTCAACCTGGCTGCTGCCGCCAAGATAGCCGATTCCCTCCAGCCGACTGATTCAGAGGCTGGTAGAGGGATCGAGCAGATCCGTGCCCTGCTGCACACGGCGCAACAGCAAAATTCGGCGGTCTCCCAGTCGCACAACAGGATCCACAATAGTTCTGTTCGCGCGGACACGCATCGGTCAGTTCACAGCCCCGGTTCTCATCAGCGACACAGGGGAGGCAACTGTTCCATGAATCCCGAAGATCGTCGCTGTTCACGCACCCCTCCGCGGGGTGGGCCCTACGGGCCCCGACATCATGATGATCGGCGTTCGGTTGGTGACACTTATGATCCAAGGCCTGACGCAAGAGGATATATCGCCCAGAGGAGGGTCGACAAGGGCCGGGCCCACTACGATGGTCACAATATAGACCGTCCGAGTGGAAGCAGGACCATCGTCTCTGGCCCCGAGTGTTTCAGTCGAGCCATTCGTTCGGCTGACATCCCTCCCAACTTCCGATTGGCGACGGGGATCAGCAAGTTTACAAGAGAATCCAAGCGAGAAACGTGGCTGGACGACTACCGAGTGGCAGTCCAGATCGGCGGTGGAGACGACCAGGTCGCCATGAAACATCTCCCCCTGATGCTCGACGGCTCGGCACGAGCGTGGCTGAACCAGTTGGCTCCTTCAAGCATCTAGAGCTGGGTAGATCTGCCCGAGTCTTCATCAGGACCTTCGAGGGGACGTGCAAACGCCCTGCTGGTCTCATGGAGCTCCAACACTGTGTCCAGAAGCAGAATGAGCCCCTGCGCGATTTCATCCAGCATTGGACAACCCTCTACCACACGGTGGAGAACGTCTCAGAGCACCAAGCAGTCTGCGCCTTCAAGGCAGGCGTGCGGTACAGAGATTTGTACATGAAGTTCGGTTGAACAGGCGACATCTCCATGAGCAAGATGATGGAGATAGCGGCACGCTATGCAAATGGCGAAGAAGAGGACCGCATTCATAGCGGGAAGCACAAGGCAGCCGCCGATGGAGATGGGAACTTCACTCGGAAGCAGAAGCAGAAAGCTCCGTCCACTCCGCAGGCAGAGGCCGCAGCCGTTACCAATGCCAAGTTCAAGGGAAAGGGGAAGGCTCATTTCACCCCCAAGAAGAAGCAGTTCGGAAACCACATCCTGGACCAGCCATGTCCAATCCACACGAAGATGGATGAAGAGGGCAATGCCATATTTCCGAAGCATACCACTCAGCAATGTCGCCTCCTGATCCAGGGGTTCGGCGAAGGGCAGTCGAGTGAAAAGGACAATGAACAAGATGAGGAGGACAAGGAGGATCCGTTCCCCCAAGTCCATGCAACACTGATGATTTTTGCTGACGTTGAAAGCAAGAGTCGACTGAAGCTGGTGAACAGGGAGGTGAACATGGCCACCCCGACCAACCCCACGTTCCTCAAATGGTCTCAAACTGCGATCAGTTTTGACCAGTCGGATCATCCAGCACACGAACCCACCCCAGGGAGGCAGACCCTGGTCGTCGACCCGGTGGTGGAAGGAGTCCGACTGCGCAAAGTCCTCATGGACGGCGGCAGCGGCTTGAACATCATGTACGCTGACACTGTCAAGGGGATGGGCATTCCGATGTCCAAACTTAGCGAGAGCAGCATGCAGTTCCATGGAGTCGTCCCCGGACGAAAGGCCAAGTAACTCGGCCAGATCGCGTTGGACGTCGTCTTCGGCTCTGGCAAGAACTACCGCAAGGAAAAACTGACGTTCGAGGTGGTGGACTTCCAGAGTGCGTACCACGCGATTCTGGGCCGCCCGGCATATGCGCGTTTCATGGCCCGTCCATGTTACGTGTACCTGAAGCTGAAGATGCCAGGCCCAAAAGGTGTGATCACTATTACAGGCAATCGGCAGCGGGCCGAGGAGTGTTTGCAGCAGGGATCGAGGATCGCTGATCAGCAGATGGCTGTCCTCGAGCTTGACGAGTACAGGAAGACAGTCGACCCCGCTGACTTGATGCGTTCGAAGAAGCCAACTTCGGAATCCTCATTCCAATCGGCGGGAGAAATGAAGAAGGTCAGCATCCACCCGACAGACGATGCCGCTGCCCAGACGAACATATCCACCACCCTCGATCCTAAATAGGAAGCCGATGGTTTGAGGTGGCTAAGCTTTTGGCAGCCAACTTCAATCGCGAGGTACACCACTCCGAGTGGGTCGCCAATGTTGTCATGGTGCCCAAGAAGGACAAGTCTCTTCAAATGTGCATCGACTTCAAGGATCTCAATAAGGTCTGCCCGACAGACCATTTCCCGCTCCCTCGCATCGATCAAATTGTCGATTCGAGTGCGGGTTGCGAGCGCTTGTCTTTCCTTGATGCCTACTCGGGCTATCATCAGATCCGTCTGTATGGCCCTGATGAATTAAAAACAGCCTTCATCACCTCATTCGGCAGCTTCTGCTACATCACTATGCCATTTGGTTTGAAGAATGCAGGAGCAACCTTTATGCGCATGATCCAAAAATGCCTCCTTGACCAGATCGGTCGAAATGTGGAGGCGTATATGGATGATATCGTAGTCAAGTCACGCAAAGGTTCCGACCTGCTGACTGACTTGGCAGAAACATTCACCAACCTTCGTAGGTACGATATCAAGCTCAACCCGGCCAAGTGTTCATTCGGTGTTCCCAGCAGAAAGTTACTCGGTTTCTTCGTTTCCGAACAATGGATCGATGTCAACCCCGAAAAGATCGGGACGTTCGTCCGAATGGACCGGCTGGTCATAATACACGATGTTCAAAGGCTCACAGGTTGCCTAGCGGCTTTGAGCAGGTTTATCAGTCGACTCGGCGAGAAGGCACTTCCTCTGTACCGACTCATGAAGAAATCAGATACTTTCGAGTGGACACACGAAGCCCAAATCGCATTCGACGACCTCAAAGTCCTACTTTCCACCCAGCCGGTTCTTACTGCTCCGCTCAGTAAAGAACCCCTTCTTCTGTACTTCGCGTCTACAAATCAAGTCGTCAGCACTGTTCTCATAGTCGAACGCGAAGAAGAAGGCAAATCATACAAGGTTCAGCGGCCAGTGTATTATGTCTCCGAAGTCCTGACTCCTTCCAAGCAGAGGTATCCCCACTATCAAAAACTTATCTATGGGATTTACATGACTGCGAAGAAGGTGGCTCATTATTTCCAAGACTACTCGGTGTCTGTCGTTTCTGATGCTCCGTTGTCGGAAATCCTCCACAATCGGGACGAATCGGGTCAAGTGGCAAAGTGGGAGATGGAGATGTTATACTGCGACATCAAGTTCGAGGCCAAGAAAGCTATAAAGTCTCAAGCTCTGGCTGACTTCATAGCAGAATGGGTAGAACAACAGCAACCGACCCACATCTACTCGGCTCATTGGACAATGTTCTTCGATGGGTCCAAGATGTTGAATGGCTTCGGCCCTGGCGTTGTGATCATATCGCCAAAGGGTGACAAACTCAAGTATGTGTTGCAGATACACATTGATTCCTCCAACAATGAGGCAGAGTGTGAGGGTCTCCTTTATGGATTGCGCATGGCCATCGCACTCGGCGTCCGTCGCCTGATAGTCTACGGCGATTCAGATTTGGTAGTCAATCAAGTGATGAAGGAGTGGGGCGTAAGGAACCCCACCATGACCACATAATGCAATGCAGTAAGGAAGCTCGAGAAAAAGTTTGAAGGTCTGGAACTCCACCATGTTCCGCGACTGAAAAACCAAGCAGCTGATGAATTGGCGAAACTTGGATCCACTCGGAGACCAGTCCCGAGTGACGTATGCCTCGAGCACCTTCACCTTCCCTCAGTTAAAGCAGATCCTTTCACAGAGGAACCAGTACAACCAAAGAGCTCGACAGATCCGACTGAAGTCGAAGTCCCTGCTGTGGTTGATTTGATCATGGAGATTCTTGCTATCATCCCCGATTAGACTGTGCCGTTCATTGCATACATCCTGAGGCAAGAATTACCAGAAGACGAAGTCCAAGCCAGACAGATCGTCCGCAGGTCAAAGTCATTCACCGTCATTGATGGCCAGTTGTACAAGGAAAGCGTTTCAGGCGTCCTTCAACGGTGCATCTCCCCTGAGGAGGGACAGTCCATCCTGGAAGAAATTCACTCGAGAACCTGCGGTCATCACGCCTCCTCAAGGGCAATCGTCGCCAAAGCATTCAGAGCTGGCTTCTTCTGGTTGCAGGCGAATGAAATGGCGAAGGATATGGTAGACAGATGCGAAAGCTGTCAGTTCTACTCGAACAAATCTCACAAGCCAACGTCCGCGTTGAAGACAATCCCTCTTGTTTGGCCGTTTGCAGTGTGGGGATTAGATACGGTCGGTCCATTCAGGACATGCCAAGGGGGATTCTCACATCTGTTGGTGGCAGTCGACAAGTTCACAAAGTGGATCGAAGCCAAGCCCATCAAGAAGCTCGACGCCCTTACAACCATCAAGTTTGTCAGGGACATCATCTCCAGATTCGGGGTGTCGCACAACATAATCACTGACAATGGCACAAACTTTGACTCGGACAGATTCAAAGGTTTCTGTGCAGGCCAAGGTATCCGAGTGGATTTTGCATCTGTGGCGCATCCCCAAACAAACGGGCAAGCAGAGCGGGCGAATGGACTTATTCTGCAAGGTTTGAAGCCTCGACTCCTCCGAGAAGTGGGACATGCTGCCGGCGCATGGTTCACCGAGTTGCCTTCGGTGTTGTGGGGTCTCCACACAACCCAAAATAGATCTACAGGGCGATCCCCGTTCTTCCTCGTTTCCGGAGCAGAGGCAGTCCTGCCGAGTGATTTGCTTCACAACGCTCCACGAGTTGAACTGTTCTCCGAAGCCGAAGCAGAGCAAGCAAGGCAAGACGGAGTGGATCTTCTAGAGGAGGAACGCGAGATGGCACTGACTCGCTCAACCATTTATCAGCAAGATCTGCGGCGTTTTCACGCGCGACACGTTAGGAGTCGTACATTCCAAGCAGGCAACCTGGTGCTCCGAGTGGATCAGCAGAGACCTCACAAGTTAGCTCCCGCCTGGGAAGGACCCTTCATCATCTCCAAGGTGTTGAACAACGGAGCATATCGACTCTACAACCTCGACAGGGAAACGGACGAGCCGCGAGCATGGAACAGAGATCTCCTGAAGCGCTTCTACACGTGACCGTCGACTGAAGCAATGTAAAGAACAAGTATCGTTGAAGTAATAAAAAGCAGATTGAGTTTTTGCAGATTCAAAATTCTTCCGCGTTCGCAGACTCCGGTCTAAAAAAAAAACCTTAGTTGCGGTTCAGAATCGCCTAAGTACTAACTTTCTCCGAGTGTGCACTAAACGTCGCACTCGGGGACTTAGCTGCGATCCAGAATCGCCTAAGTACAATCTTTCTCCGAGTGTGCACTAAACGTCGCACTCGGGGACTTAGCTGCGATCCAGAATCGCCTAAGTACAATCTTTCTCCGAGTGTGCACTAAACATCGCACTCGAGGACTTAGCTACGATCCCGAATCGCCTAAGTACAATCTTTCTTCGAGTGTGCACTAAACGTCGCACTCGGGGACTTAGCTGCAATCCAGAATCTCCTAAGTACAATCTTCCTCCGAGTGTGCACTAAACGTCGCACTCGGGGACTTAGCTGCGATCCAGAATCGCCTAAGTACAATCTTTCTCCGAGTGTGCACTAAACGTCGCACTCAAGGACTTAGCTGCGATCCCGAATCGCCTAAGTACAATCTTTCTCCTAGTGTGCACTGAACGTCGCACTCGGGGACTTAGCTGCGATCCAGAATCGCCTAAGTACAATCTTTCTCCGAGTGTGCACTAAACGTCGCACTCGGGGACTTAGCTGCGATCCAGAATCGCCTAAGTACAATCTTTCTCCGAGTGTGCACTGAACGTCGCACTCGGGGACTTAGCTGCGATCCAGAATCGCTTAAGTACAATCTTTCTCCGAGTGTGCACTAAACGTCGCACTCGGGGACTTAGCTGCGATCCAGAATCGCCTAAGTACAAACTTTCTCCGAGTGTGCACTAAACGTCGCACTCGGGGACTTAGCTGCGATCCAGAATCGCCTAAGTACAATCTTTCTCCGAGTGTGCACTAAACGTCACACTCGGGGACTTAGCTGCGATCAAGAATCGCCTAAGTACAAACTTTCTCCGAGTGTGCACTAAACGTCGCACTCGGGGACTTAGCTGCGATCAAGGATCGCCTAATTACTAATTTTCTCCGACTTTGCACTAAATGTCGCACTCGGGGACTTAGCTGCGATCAAGGATCGCCTAAGTACTAATTTCCTCCGACTGTGCACTAAACATCGCACTCGGGGACTTAGCTGCGATCGAGAATCGCCTAAGTACAAACTTTTACCGAGTGTGCACTAAAACGTCACACTCGGCGACTTAGCTGCGATCCAGTATCGCCTAAGAAACAACTTTTTCCAAGTGTTCTCTTAACGTCGCACTCGGAGACTTTTCTGCGATCAGGAATCGCCTAAGTAAAAAAGCTTCCTTCGAGTGTATCTTAGAGATCCACTCGGAGGCTTAGCAGACCCTCACTGAGGCTCATGTAGATGTCAAGACAACTGACAATTACATGAGTAGCAGACCCTCATTGAGACTCATGTAGATGTCAAGACAACTGGCAATTACATGAGTAGCAACTCGCTCCGAGTGCGACCTTACGGTCGCGCTTTAAGACTTAGCTGCGATAACGAATCGCTTAAGTAAAGAACTCCCTTCGAGTGTATCCTAGAAATCCACTCGGAGACTTAGCAGACCCTCATTGAGGCTCATGCAGATGTCAAGACAACTGACAATTACATGCTCCGCATGTTTGGCATTGGCTTCACCAAGAAACGCCAAACAAAAACCACGAGCCAAAATCGTGTCATCAATTCTTTCGCAAAGGAAGAGCAAAATATTCGGTTCCAGTTCAAAGTTGGTTTAAAGATAGTCGGTTTGGTGTACATCAAGCTTATCCACACCGAACCATGAATGTGACGGCCAACAGCAGTGGCCAAAGTTTGATACAAGTAACAGCAGTGGCCAAAGTTTTCTCAAGCGTCGTCAGGACTGGCACTGGGACTGGCAGGATCCACGAAAGTGTCGAGGTCGATCCTGTCTGCGATGCGAGTGGCGCTCTCAAGGAAGGTCTCCATGAAATCTTCGAATCGAAGCTTCTTGGTGTTGGCAACCTGCAGCGCCTTTAGCTTCTCTTCGCGAGTCTCCTTGCAGTGCACTCGGACCAACGACAGCGCCACGACCACACCACAGCACGCAGCAGACTTTTTCCACGCCTGCACTCGGTTCGGGTCGTCCTCAAGCCAAGTCATCAATCCTTCCATCTCTTGCCGGGACTCGTCTTCGGGCCACAGCTCCTTGTGGATTCGGCTGACGACCTCTCTCAGTCGACCCATGAAAGGTCCCACTTTGCCCAGGCGAATGTGCGCTCGAAGCATATCTCGATTGGCGTCCTCGCCGTGTGGAACGTTCGGAATAACCGACCACTCAACGTCAGCTGCTTCAGCCTCAGCATCCATACAAAAATCTGCAAAGACAAGATGAGCAGAAAGTAAGCGCAGAATGAAATACACAGTCAACAAGCATTCGGAAAAACAGGACTTACCACCGAGAAGCGCAATCATCTTCCTTGCCCAGTCACTGACATACTTCTCCTGTGATATGCACCGCCTATTCATCACCTTCATCTGCCCCATCAGCTCGGTTCTTTGTTTCCCCATTTTCTCCATTTCGGCCACCAATGCCTTGTTTGCCTCACGGGACTCCTCCAAGGACTTCTCTTGTTCAGCCAGAGCGCCCTTCACACCAGCCAAGTCATGAACAGCTACCTCCAGTTCCGCAACAAGCTGAATCTTTTTAGCCTTCAGAGCGTTGTACGCTGATCCCATCTCGCAAGTCTTCTGCAAATCAGCGCGAAGAGAAGATCAGACAAATTCAACAAGGAAAACAATAAAAGCTCGAAGTTCTTCAGACCCCTGCCGACGCAAGCAGTCGACAGCGGCCTCGGGGACTACACCTAGGGGGTTCACTAAGAGTGACCCCACTGCCATGAAGCTCAAACAGGTCCGCCCTATTGAGTTAAATAACGAAAACAAGCCTATGAGGCTACTACTACCCGACCTGAGTAAAAATACTCTCGGGGACTACTTCCAGTAGGTGCACTCGGAGTGCCCCCACCGGTAACATTCGAACAGATTAGTTTTGATCTGATCAAGTTAAAGAAAATGTATATAAAGACAACTGCCGGTGCAAGCACTCGACAGTAGTCTCGGGGACTACACCCACTGGGTTCACTAAGAGTGAACCCACTGTAAATTAATCATACTAAATCCGAGTATATTGCTTAAACACCCACTGGGTTACAAGAGGAAAGTAAATACTTACTAGCCCACTTACTCGGATATCTTCCCGGAGTTCCAAGCTTCGCTTGTACACAGACGCGATGGAGTCGTACGCTCTCTTTGCATCACCCGCCATCAACTCCGCCTGCACCATGGCCCCCTTGGCAGCTCCCACCTGATCTTCCGGGAGGCGTTGGGCGTCGTACTGGACGGTCGACGGACCTGGCACCACAAGAGACTCCTTGGGCATCCCAAGTCCTGCTCCAGTCAGTTCAGCAGCGATGAGCGCCGTTTCAGTCGACGGCATCGTCTCGGCTGGCGGCGCGTCCATGGCGGGAGTAGTAGCATATGGAACAGCCTCAAGGACAGGCACCACAGATTGCTCGGACCTCTTCTGGTCGTCCTCCTCCACATGAATCACCTCTGAAGGAAGCCCGACCGAACGACGTGAGACCACAGGAACAAGGGCAAGATCAAAGACAGAATTCGTGAAACAATAATGTAAGCTCTCAGAGTCGCCACGACGTACCTTGCTGGGATGTGGCAACGTTGTCCGTATCCATGGGATCGTCTTCCTGGCGTGGCAGAGAAGTGGCGGAGGTGGCAGCTCTACCGACTAAAATTCACTCGACCAATAAGCATGAGTTCAATCAAATACTAGAAGAAGATAGGATAACAATACACTCACGTTGAGGCAACGGGAACGGCGATCCTCATCTGCGGCAAAGCCTTCCGAGGTTTGGATCCACTCGGTTTGGCCACCTTGGAAGGTTGGCCCGCAGGCTCAGCAGCAGCGTCCCTGGTCCTCTTTGTGATCCGAGCACTCGGAGCCACGGGAGTAGCTGGCAAGGCGCTCGGAACCACGGGAGGAGCTCACGGGGCACTCGGAGCCGCTGGAGGAGCCGACGGAGTCACGGGAGCTGACGGGGCACTCGGGGCCGCTGGAGGAGCCGACGAAGTCATGGGTTCGTGATGGCGCTTAGTTCGAGGCTCTGGTGGTGGGGGTGGCGAGCTCTGCTCCTCATCCTCCCCCTCCTCTTCTTCGGACTCCTCCTCCGTCTCCCCGCTGTCTGAGACATACTCGGCGCTCTCCATGCTGCCTTCCTGGCTGCCTTCCTCTTCCTCAGCCGGATTCCCGTTCGAGACGGGGGAATACCAGTTGGTCCATGCCTGCACAAGATACAGTCGACAACATCAGACGTCAGACAGTGATGCAAGAAAAAACGGCAAATCTAAAGGAATTGTAAGCACTCGGCAAGGTATTCTCACCTCATTCGGAGGAGCGTTGTCCGCGCGGAAGGGCTTCACTCGCCGGGCTCCTCTGGGGTTATCGTAGGCGCCTGTGATGCCGCGGACCCACGCCGTCCCAACCTCCCCGGTCACGCACTCGGGGTGACTCCGAGTGGAGTCCTCATGCCCCGTGTAGTGCCACATGGCATGATGTCGAGCTTGCCAAGGCTGGATACACCGACCCAGAAAAACCTCCAGCAAATCTATGCCGGTGACTCCCTTGCAGACGACGTCTACCAGCGCGTCGACCAGAGGCTGAATCTGGATTTTTTCCATCTTCGTAAGCGCAAGATGCCTAGGCGGAGCCAGTCGGTCTAGGCTAAAAGGTGGCAGTCCAGTTGCGGCATTCGGACAAGAGACGTCCTGGCAGTAGAACCAAGTCGACTGCCAGTTCCTAACGGATTCAGACAACTGAAGAGCGGGATAGCTACTTTTGCTTTTCTTCTGGAAGCCTAAGCCTCCGCAGAGCTGGAGGAGATGAGTTTTGTCGTCCGACTGGCTAAGTCTTTTGATGGTTTGGGATCTAGCGGAGAAGATGTGCTTAAAGAGCCCCCAATGAGGAGGGCAACCGATAAAACACTCGCAAAAGCACGACGAAGGCAGAGAGATGAGCTATTGCGTTGGGAGGAAAATGGTGGACCTGTGCCCCGAAGTGGTTCATTATACCTCTGAAGAAGGGATGAGGAGGCAGAGAGAAGACTCGGTACACGTGAATGAGCAGCAAGACGCGCTCATCCCCTCGAGGCGCCGGCTCCGTCTCGCCCTCCGCCGGTAGCCTCCACGACTCGTTCTCGATCAGGCCTTGCTCCACCAGCTCCAACATGTCGCTCTTTGCCACCGTGGAGGGGAGGAAATCCCCCTGGATCCACCCCGCCGGCAGTGCCCGCTGTCGCTGTTGAGCGGGAGCCGCCGTTTTCTTCTTCTTCCGTGCCTCGAGCTTGCTCGTCTGCCCCTTCGTCATGGTGGAGGCTGCATATCTGCAGAGGAGGAGGAGAAGGAGGGAGCTTGGGGTGCGCAGGAATCCACGAGAGAGGCGGTGCGAGTGCGAGTTATCAGGCGAGTGCAACGAGAAACCCTCGCTGGGGAGGTTTAAATAAGGTTCCGACTGGGTCACTAGCAGGTGGCCCCGAAATCTTATCCCCCGACCGGTTGTTGTGATATTAGTGGAGGAGATGAAGGTGCGGAAATCGAGGCGGCAGATACTACTCGATGATGATGTCGTCATCCCCGCTGAGCGCGCGGCAACCGAAATTTGAGGATCCGAGAAAATCCGCCGCTGTCAGTTGACCGGTCACGTCAAAAGATTCCACGGAACCACTCGGTTTCTGACGATTCGTTTCACAGATATATCCACTTGGATCACTGGTCAAGAGGATAAAATGGATCAAGGCAAACAACGCCAAAGTCGCATCCATACCAGTCGGATCCGTACTCCAAGCGTCGCTTCGTCGTTCCAACCCCGATCCATTCGGGGACTAATGATGGGGTTATAGTCCTAGGGTAGGGTCATAGGCCTGCCCTATAGGTCCTACCCAACGACTACCATTCATAAGGGACAACGCCCTTAGTCAGTTCCGACTGAATTAAGGACTTCCCTTCATCCAGTCGGTGACGATTCCTCCATCATCCAGTCGGAAATGAGCATTCGGAGCGTATCAAACTTACCCACTGGATTCCACTCTGTACATCGTAACCCCCCTGGAGGGCAACGGTCATACGTTTTCATGTACCTTTATTAGCATTTAAGGCATACGTTACCTGTAACGTAGACATTTAATCGCCACTACTCCACCCCTGTGCATCGAACCGTTGTGAAGGGCAGCACACTCTATATAAGTCGCCCTTCCCCACTGGTGCAGGGGTTAGCAATTCACTGTAATCCATATTCCACTCGACATCAAGCTCCCAAGAGCACTAATACGTAGGGCTTTTACCTCCACCGTAGAGGGGCCTGAACTCATACAACCTCGCCGTAGCTAAGGCTCTGCCCATCCTTTCGTACCCTACACATCTACTGTCAGACTTATACCCACGACAATGATAAAGTGCAATTGCTTCAATGACTAAAGACTATTGGTTGTTAATTCTCAATAAGGTTCTTGATCCATACTTTACATTGTGAAGGAATTGTCACTTTAGCATAATACATTATATGACGATATTGTTGTTCTAAATATGATCATGATGCCTGCATGTCCGTATTTTATATTATCGACACCTCTATCTCTAAACATGTGGGCATATTTATTGATCCCGGCTTCGGCTTGAGGACAAGCGAGGTCTAAGCTTGGGGGAGTTGATATGTCCTTTTTGCATCATGATTTTATATTGATATTTATCGCATTATGGGCTGTTATTACACATTATGGTACAATACTTATGCATTTTCTCTCTTATTTTATAAGGTTTACATGAAGAGGGGGAATGCCGGCAGCTGGAATTCTGGGCTGGAAAAGGAGCAAGTTTGAGATACCTATTGTGCACAACTCCAAAAGCCATGAAAATCAGCGAGGAATTATTTTGGATTATATAAAAAATATTGGGTGGAAGAAATACTGGAGGGGAGCCACGAGGAGGTCACGAGCCTGCCAGGCGCGCCCCACCCCCCTAGGCGCGCCTGGGGGGCTCGTGGGCCCCCTGTTACCCCTCCGGCTCCCATCTTCTGCTATAAGGAGGGTTTCGTCCTAGAAAATATCAAGAGAGACCTTTCGGGAAGAATCACCGCCCCCACGAGGTGGAACTAGAGCAAAACCAATCCAGAGCTCCGGCAGGTCCGTCCTTCCTGGGAAACTTCCCTCCCGGAGGGGGAAATCATCGCCATCGTCATCACCAACACTCCTCTCTTCGGAGGGGACTCATCTCCATCAACATCTTCATCAGCACTAAACCCTAGTTCATCTCTTGTAACCAATCTCCTTCTCGCGACTCCGATTGGTACTTTTAAGGTTGCTAGTAGTGTTAATTACTCCTTGTAGTTGATGCTAGTTGGTTTACTCGATGGAAGATCATATGTTCACATCCTTGATGCTATTCAATACCTCTCTGATCATGAACATAATTATGCTTTGTGAGTTGTTACGTTTGTTCTTGAGGACATGGGATAAGTCTTGCTATAAGTAGTTATGTGAATTTGGTATTCGTTCGATATTTTGATGCGTTGTATGTTGTCTTTCCTCTAGTGGTGTTATGTGAACATCGACTACATGACACTTCACCATTATTTGGTCCTATAGGAAGGCATTGGGAAGTAATAGGTAGATGATGGATTGCTAGAGTGACAAAAGCTTAAACCCTAGTTTATGTGTTGCTTCGCAAGGGGCTGATTTGGATCCACCAATTTAATGCTATGGTTAGACCTTGTCTTAATTCTTCTTTCGTAGTTGCGGATGCTTGTGAGAGGGGTTAATCATAAGTGAGATGTTTTTCCAAGTAAGGACAACACCCAAGCACCGGTCCACCCACATATCAAACTATCAAAGTAGCGAACACGAATCATATGAACATGATGAAAACTAGCTTGACAGAAATTCCCATGTGTCCTCGGGAGCGCTTTACCTTATATAAGAGTTCATCCAGGCTTGTCCCTTGCTACAAAAGGGATTGGGCCATCTTGTTGCACCTTTGTTACTATTGTTACTTGTTACCCGTTACGAATTATCTTATCCCGCAAGTATCTGTTACCGATAATTCCAGTGCTTGCAGAGAATACCTTGCTGAAAAGCACTTGTCATTTCCTTATGCTCCTCGTTCGGTGCGACACTCTTACTTATTGAAAGGACTACTATAGATCCCCTATACTTGTGGCTCATCAGTAGGCGGCGATGCGCCGGTTCCATTCCTGCCATCGTTGGGACACGAGGGCGTCGGTAGCGCCGCCCGCGTGCCTCCCCTCCCTCTGTCCATAGGAGGAAGACGACCCCGACATGCATGCCCCACCTGTTAGTGGCTCGTCTCTCCCCATCTCTCCTCTCTCTACCACTGACCACACGGGCCCGCGCGTCAGGTTTAACCTGATGGCACGCGCGCCTGGGCTGTTGGCTAGCTAACTGGACAGTTGGCGAGTTGGGCCGGCCCAGCCACTGGCCGATTGAGGCCAGGGCTAAGCCCCCTTTTCTTTTTGTTTTTAATCCGTTTTCAAAAGATTTTTGCAGAATTTATTATTTAATGACATTTAATTATTTTTCCACCACAATTCTTCTAAAAATATATAGAATTTAATAGAACTGTTATACTAATTTTTGTGAAAACTTTTCTCCATACTTATAATTAAAAGGCTTATTTTGAATATCTTAGCTCCTGTTAATTGGGTTTTAAAAACAATCTTTTCATCAAAACCAGAGACAAATATTTTTAAAATTATACTATAGATTTATCAGAATAGGATAACATTTTTAAAGTGAATTTGTGCTCTGTTTTTGAGTGAACTACTTATTTTATTACTATTATTACGACGGTAGATTCCGCATTCGACGAAGGAGTTGGACTCGAAGACCCCGAAGACCTCGGATACCTAGTTGATCAAGGTAAGCAGCCCTTTGACCATGTATAAGAAACACTTCTATGCATGACACATTAGTTACTTTATTCTGATGCATATAGTTAAGGTTATTCGGTGCACCTAGCATGGTGTTACCGATGGCTCCTCCGGAGCACTTGCATTTGACCATGATCCTACCACCTATGAGGGTCACGTTGATAATATGTTGACAGGTAGACAGTAGTGCTATGCATAGGAAGAGCATGTGCATGATGATGGAAACACAGAGTTGATATCAAAGGTTTTATGAAAACCCCGTCGGGTGCCACTAATGCCTGAGGGTGATGATGTTCAGTTAGCAGACCACCTGTGAAGAAGTGGTGCACCAGGTAATATTTTGTGTGAGTGGTGTCGGAAATGGGATTAGATTTATGATGTGTCGACCGTCCCAACCTTACATTTACGACCAGTGTCGGGGATATACCCCGACGTGTAACCCGGCTTGAAGTATGACCCGCCAAGGACTTGGCGACTCACCGACGACTCAGCAGTGACCTGGCGGGTGCCTCATACTTGACCCCACAGGCGACTCAGACGAATGATGAAGTCCCAAGTCCCGGCGTACAACCTAACATAAGGCGGCTCATAGAGAGGCCAGGAGGGCCGACTCACGAGACAAGGCCCAAGAAGAGGAGAGACTCCCTCAGAAAGGAAACAAGACCCGGATTAGGATTCAAGAGAGTCTAGTCCTATTCCTACACCTAGTAGGACTCTACATGTAAACCTACCCCTTCCACTTATATAAGGAGGGGTATGATGCCCCAAGAGGGACAGATTCACAACTTAGGTCTAGACAAGACAAATCATGAGATAGACATATTAGACACCCGCGAGATTAGAGGTGGAAAGTCTGCACCCTTGTAATCGAGATCATCATCTTCATAAATGAAACACAAGAAGGACATAGGCTTTTACCTCCATCGGAGGGGACGAACCTGGGTAAACTCACGTCTCTCGATTCCGACCAACCCCTCTCAAGCCGCCACATGGTTGCGATGGCTGCTTCTAGTTGCTCAACAATTAGCAATTGTCTTGCAATGGCCCACCAGCGTGTGGGATTGCGGCAGTTTTCGAGGGTAGAGTATTCAACCCAAATTTGTTGGTTCGATACGATGGGAGTGAAAGGATATTCTCCAGTATTAGCAGTTGAGTTGTTGGCTCAACCATACCTGAAAGATTAGTATCTGCAAGCAGGATATAAGCAACAAAGGTAGTATGATAGCAACGGTGCCAGAAACGATCTGTTGACAAGGGAGACTATTCCTAACTAAAGTATCAATGGCGCCAGAAAAGTATTGTAGCAGGTAGTAGCAGTGTAACGAGTAGCAGCAGTGGCAAGGAAAAGCAATAGTGACAGCAGTAGCAAGTGGCAACAGTAGCAAGTAACAGCAACAACAAGTAACAGTAGCAGCAACACTAGCGGCATCAGCAGCAGGACAAAGCAAGTAACAATAGCAGCAGGTAACAGTAGCAGCAACAGTAGTAACAGCAGCAGAGCAGAGCAAGTAACAGTAGCAGCAACAGTAGTAACAACAGTAGTAGCAGAGCAAGTAACAGTAGCAGTGACAGTAGTAACAACAGTAGCAGCAGAGCAAGTAACAGTAGTAGTGGGACAAACTCGTAGGCAATGGATCGGTGATTTGTTGGATGACATTCATCATGCAACAGTTATAACACGGAGAGATATGTGGCTAGCTCCCGTTCGTCAATGTGATGTAGGCATGCATTCCGTATGTAGTCATACGTGCTTAGGGTAAAGAACTTGAATGACATCTATTGTCCATCCCTCCCGTGGCAGCGGGGTCCAAATGGATACTACGGGATATTAAGGTTCTCCTTTTAATAAAGTACCGGACCAACGCATTAGCACTTGGTGAACACATGAACTCCTAAAACTATGGTCATCACAGGGAGTGGTTCCGGTTATTGTCACTCCAGGGTTGCCGGATCATAACACATAGTAGGTAACTACAACTTGCAAGATCGGATCTAAAACACACATATATTGGTGACAACATAATAATTTCAGATCTGAATTTATGGCACTCGGGCCCTAGCGACAAGAATTAAGCATGGCAAAGTAGTAGCAACATCAATCTCAGAACATAGTGGATACTAGGGATCAATCCCCGTCAAAACTAACTCGATTACATGATAGATCTCATCCTACTCATCACCGCCCAGAGAGCCTATGAATAGATTACTCACGAACGATGAAGAGCTTCATCGAATTGGAGAGAGAAGAAGGTTGATGATGATGATGGCGACGATCTCCTTGATCCGGAGCCCAAAACGGACTCTAGATCTGCCCTCCAGGGCAAGAACGGGATGTGGTGGCACCTCTGGATCGTGAAACGCGATAAACTCTTCTCTCTTGATTTTTTCCGGGACGAAAGGGAATAAATAGCACTGGAATTGGGGGCGGCAGAGCCACGTGGGCCCCACAAGCCTGGTAGCCGCGGCCAGGGGGGAGGCCGCGGCTACAGGGCTTGTGGCCCAGTGGCCCGTCCCCTCTGGTGGATCTTTGCGTAGGTATTTTTCATATTTTCTAGAAATATTCTCCATAAATTTTCATGACGTTCCGAGAACTTTCATTTCTGCACAAAAACAACACCATGGCACTTCTGCAGAAAACAGCGTCAGTCCGGGTTAGTTCCATTCAAATCATGCTAATTAGAGTCCAAAACAAGGGCAAAAGAGTTTGGAAAAGTAGATACGATGGAGACGTATCAACTCCCCCAAGCTTAGAACCTTGCTTGTCCTCAAGCAACTCAATTGACAAACTGAAAGAGAAAGAAAAGCTTGTTGTTGCAACTATCACTACTGGAAAACAGTAATTTCCCATCAGCCAGGGCTTTGCCGTCTGCTGGCTGATGGCAAAGACCCTCTTTCCCGTCAGCTGACCTAAAGCGGACGGTAAAGGTCTCACTGATGGTAAAAAGGATATTTGCCATCGGCCAGGGCTTTGCCATCCGTCAACGGACGGCAGAGGTATTGAAGGCAGACGGCAAACCTTTCCCACCCCACCTCTCCTCTCTCCCCACCCTAGCCCGCCCCACCCCACCCCTTTGCCGTCAGCCTAACGCACTTTGCCGTCTGCGACAGACGGCAAACGGGATGGACCCCCTAACATTAACGGTCGTCCTGCCCACCGGCGCGCTCCCCCACTCTCTCTCCCCTCTCTCTCCACCGCAACCTCCACCCCCAGCGCCGCTGACGCCACCCCACCCCAGCGCCGCCGCCCCACCACAACACCCCCACACCATCCCAAGGCCGCCGCCCCACCCCACCCCAGCGCCGCCACCCCACCCCAGCGCCTCCGCCGCCACGCCACCGCACGCTCTCCTCGCGCCCCTCACCCTGTGGCCCTCCTCCCCGCGCCTCTCCTCCTCGCGCCCCTCCCCCCTGCGGCCCTCCTCCCCATGCCCTCCTTAGGCCCCTCCCCCCTGCGGCCCTCCTCCTCGCGCCTCTCCTCCCTACGCCACCGGATCGAGGTCAGTTTTTTTAGCTTTTTTTGTAATAGTTTTGTTTAATTAGTTATAGGTTTTAGGTTTGTTTTGTCTTAGGTTTAGTTTTAGTTTAGGTTTAGTTTTAGTTTAGTTTACGTTTATGTTTAGTCTTAGGTTAGTTTCCTGTGTAGTAGAAGAAAATAAGAAAAAGTAGAAGAAGAAGAATAAGTAGAAGAAGAAAAAAGGAGAAGAAGAAGAAGAAGAGCTAGAGGAGGAGGAGGAGAAGAAGAAGAAAAGAAGAAGAAGGAGAAGAAGAATAATAGGAAAAAAGAAAAAAGAAAATAAGGATAAGGATAAGAATAAGAATAAGAAGAAGAAGAAAAATACGAGAGGAAGAGAAGAATAAGAGGAAAAAATAAAATAGAAAATAAGAAGAAGAAGAAGAAGAAAAATAGAAGAGGAAGAGAAGAAGAAGAAAAGGACCTTGGTTAGCTCATGAATATTATATACTTAGCTTGTTTTCCTCTAAAATGGGATAATTAGCCCATTTAGCTCCAAAAAGACATAATTAGGTAATTGAGCTCCAACAAGAGGAGAAGAGGTGAAGAAATAGGCAAAATGAAAAGAAAGAAGAGGAAGAAGAAGAAGAAGAAGAGAAGAAGGAGAAGGAGGAGGAGGAGGAGGAGAAGGCCAAGGACCTTCTAGTCCTTCTCCTCCTCCTCCTTCTCCTCCTTCTCCTCCTTCTTCTTGATTTCTTATTCTTCTCCTCCTCCTCCTCTTTCTTCTCCTCTTTCATATTATCCTTGCTTTAATTTCCCCTACAATGACATATTTAGCCCATTTAGCTCCAAAATACCATAATAAGCTCAAAATGGCATAAGAACCTTGGTTAGCTCATGAAAATTATATACTTAGCTTGCTTTCCTCTAAAATGGGATAATTAGCCCATTTAGCTCCAAAAGACATAATTAGGTAATTTAGCTCCAACAAGAGGAGAAGAGGAGAAAAAATAGGCAAAATGAAAAGAAAAAAGAAGAAGAAGAAGAAGAAGAAGAGAAGAAGGAGAAGGAGGAGGATGAGGAGGAGGAGGAGAAGGCCAAGGACCTTCTAGTCCTTCTCCTCCTCCTCCTTCTCCTCCTTCTCCTCCTTCTTCTTGATTTCTTCTTATTCTCCTCCTCCTCCTCTTTATTCTCCTCTTTCACATTACCCTTGCTTTAATTTCCCCAACAATGGCATAATTAGCCCATTTAGCTACAAAATACAATAATAAGCTCAAAATGGCATAAGAACCTTGGTTATCTCATGAATATTATTTTCTTATCTTGTTTTCCTCTAAAATGGGATAATTAGCCCATTTAGCTCCCAAAAGACATAATTATTAATTTAGCTCCAACAAGAGGAGAAGAGGAGAAGAAATAGGAAAAACGAAAAAAAGAAGAAGAAGAAGAAGAAGAAGAAGAAGAAGAGAAGGAGAAGGAGGAGGAGGAGGAGGAGAAGGCCAAGGACCTTCTAAACCTTCTCCTCCTCCTCCTTCTCCTCCTTCTCCTCCTTCTTCTTGATTTCTTCTTCTTCTCCTCCTCCTCCTCTTTCTTATCCTCTTCCATATTATCCTTGCTTTAATTAACCCAACAATGACATAATTAGCCCATTTAGCTCCAAAATAGCATAATAAGCTAAAAATGGCATAAGTACCTTGGTTAGCTCATGAATATTATATACTTAGCTTGTTTTCCTCTAAAATGGGATAATTAGGCCATTTAGCTCCAAAAATCCATAATTAGGTAAATTAGCTCCAACAAGAGGAGAAGAGGAGAAGAAATAGGCAAAATGAAAAGAAAGAAGAAGAAGAAGAAGAAGAAGAAGAAGAAGAAGAGAAGAAGAAGGAGGAGGAGGAGGAGGAGGAGGAGGAGGAGAAGGAGAAGGCTAAGGACCTTCTAGTCCTTCTCCTCCTCCTCCTTCTCCTCCTCCTCCTTCTCCTCCTCCTCCTTCTCCTCCTTCTGCTCCTTCATGATTTCTTCTTCTTCTCCTCTTCCTCCTCTTTCTTCTCCTCTTTCATATTATCCTTGCTTTAATGTCCCCAACAATGACATAATTAGCCCATTTAGCTCCAAAATACCATAATAATCTCAAAATGGCATGAGAACCTTGGTTAGCTCATGAATATTATATACTTAGCTTGTTTTCCTCTAAAATGGGATAATTAGCCCGTTTAGCTCCAAAAAGACATAATTAGGTAATTTAGCTCCAACAAGAGGAGAAGAGGAGAAGAAATAGGAAAAATGAAAAGAAAGAAGAAGAAGAAGAAGAAGAGAAGAAGGAGAAGGAGGAGGAGGAGGAGGAGGAGGAGGACAAGGCCATGGACCTTCTAGTCCTTCTCCTTCTCCTCCTTCTTCTTGATTTCTTCTTCTTCTCCTCCTCCTCCTCTTTCTTCTCCTCTTTAATATTATCCTTGCTTTAATAAACCCACAATGACATAATTAGCCCATTTAGCTCCAAAATAAAATAATAAGCTCAAAATGGCATCAGAACCTTGGTTAGCTCATGAATATTATATTCTTAGCTTGTTTTCCTCTAAAATGGGATAATTAGCCCAGTTAGCTCCAAAAAGACATAATTAGGTAATTTAGCTCCAACAAGAGGAGAAGAGGATAATAAATAGGCAAAATGAAAAGAAAGAAGAAGAAGAAGAGAAGAAGGAAAAGGAGGAGGAGGAGGAGGAGAAGGAGAAGGCCAAGGACCTTCTAGTCCTTCTCCTCCTCCTCCTTCTCCTCCTTCTCCTCCTTCTTCTGGATTTCTTCTTCTCCTCCTCCTCCTCCTCTTTCTTCTCGTCTTTCATATTATCCTTGCTTTAATTTCCCAAACAATGACATAATTAGCCCAGTTAGCTCCAAAATACCGTAATAAGCTCAAAATGGCATAAGAACCTTGGTTAGCTCATGAATATAATATACTTAGCTTGTTTTCTTCTAAAATGGGATAATAAACACATTCAGCTCCAAAAAGACATAATTAGGTAATTTAGCTCCAACAAGAGGAGAAGAGGAGAATAAATAGGCAAAATGAAAAGAAAGAAGAAGAAGAAGAAGAAGAAGAGAAGAAGGAGAAGCAGGAGGAGGAGGAGGAGGAGGAGAAGGCCAAGGACCTTCTAGTCCTTCTCCCCCTCCTCCTCCTTCTCCTCCATCTTCTTGATTTCTTCTTCTTCTCCTCCTCCTCCTCTTTCTTCTCCTCTTTCATATTATCCTTGCTTTAATTAACCCAACAATGACATAATTAGCCCATTTAGCTCCAAAATACCATAATAAGCTCAAAATGGCATAAGAACCTTGGTTAGCTCATGAATATTATATTCTTAGGTTGTTTTCCTCTAAAATGGGATAATTAGCCCATTTAGCTCCAGAAAGACATAATTAGGTAATTTAGCTCCAACAAGAGGAGAAGAGGAGAATAAATAGGCAAAATGAAAAGAAAGAAGAAGAAGAAGAGAAGAAGGAGAAGGAGGAGGAGGAGGAGGAGAAGGAGAAGGCCAAGGACCTTCTAGTCCTTCTCCTCCTCCTCCTTCTCCTCCTTCTCCTCCTTCTGGATTTCTTCTTCTCCTCCTCCTCCTCCTCTTTCTTATCCTCTTTCATATTATCCTTGCTTTAATTTCCCAAACAATGACATAATTAGCCCAGTTAGCTCCAAAATATCATAATAAGCTCAAAATGGCATAAGAACCTTGGTTAGCTCATGAATATTATATACTTAGCTTGTTTTCCTCTAAAATGGGATAATAAACACATTCAGCTCCAAAAAGACATAATTAGGTAATTTAGCTCCAACAAGAGGAGAAGAGGAGAAGAAATAGGCAAAATGAAAAGAAAGAAGAAGAAGAAGAAGAAGAAGAAGAGAAGAAGGAGAAGCAGGAGGAGGAGGAGGAGAAGGCCAAGGACGTTCTAGTCCTTCTCCTCCTCCTCCTCCTCCTCCTTCTCCTCCTTCTTCTTGATTTCTTCTTCTTCTCCTCCTCCTCCTCTTTCTTCTGCTCTTTCATATTATCCTTGCTTTAATTAACCCAACAATGACATAGTTAGCCCATTTAGCTCCAAAATACCATAATCAGCCCAAAATGGCATAAGAACCTTGGTTAGCTCATGAATATTATATTCTTAGCTTGTTTTCCTCTAAAATGGGATAATTAGCCCAGTTAGCTCCAAAAAGACATAATTAGGTAATTTAGCTCCAACAAGAGGAGAAGAGGAGAATAAATAGGCAAAATGAAAAGAAAGAAGAAGAAGAAGAGAAGAAGGAAAAGGAGGAGGAGGAGGAGGAGAAGGAGAAGGCCAAGGACCTTCTAGTCCTTCTCCTCCTCCTCCTTCTCCTCCTTCTCCTCCTTCTTCTGGATTTCTTCTTCTCCTCCTCCTCCTCCTCTTTCTTCTCGTCTTTCATATTATCCTTGCTTTAATTTCCCAAACAATGACATAATTAGCCCAGTTAGCTCCAAAATACCATAATAAGCTCAAAATGGCATAAGAACCTTGGTTAGCTCATGAATATAATATACTTAGCTTGTTTTCTTCTAAAATGGGATAATAAACACATTCAGCTCCAAAAAGACATAATTAGGTAATTTAGCTCCAACAAGAGGAGAAGAGGAGAAGAAATAGGCAAAATGAAAAGAAAGAAGAAGAAGAAGAAGAAGAAGAGAAGAAGGAGAAGCAGGAGGAGGAGGAGGAGGAGGAGAAAGCCAAGGACCTTCTAGTCCTTCTCCTCCTCCTCCTCCTTCTCCTCCATCTTCTTGATTTCTTCTTCTTCTCCTCCTCCTCCTCTTTCTTCTCCTCTTTCATATTATCCTTGCTTTAATTAACCCAACAATGACATAATTAGCCCATTTAGCTCCAAAATACCATAATAAGCTCAAAATGGCATAAGAACCTTGGTTAGCTCATGAATATTATATTCTTAGCTTGTTTTCCTCTAAAATGGGATAATTAGCCCATTTAGCTCCAGAAAGACATAATTAGGTAATTTAGCTCCAACAAGAGGAGAAGAGGAGAATAAATAGGCAAAATGAAAAGAAAGAAGAAGAAGAAGAGAAGAAGGAGAAGGAGGAGGAGGAGGAGGAGAAGGAGAAGGCCAAGGACCTTCTAGTCCTTCTCCTCCTCCTCCTTCTCCTCCTTCTCCTCCTTCTGGATTTCTTCTTCTCCTCCTCCTCCTCCTCTTTCTTATCCTCTTTCATATTATCCTTGCTTTAATTTCCCAAACAATGACATAATTAGCCCAGTTAGCTCCAAAATATCATAATAAGCTCAAAATGGCATAAGAACCTTGGTTAGCTCATGAATATTATATACTTAGCTTGTTTTCCTCTAAAATGGGATAATAAACACATTCAGCTCCAAAAAGACATAATTAGGTAATTTAGCTCCAACAAGAGGAGAAGAGGAGAAGAAATAGGCAAAATGAAAAGAAAGAAGAAGAAGAAGAAGAAGAAGAAGAGAAGAAGGAGAAGCAGGAGGAGGAGGAGGAGAAGGCCAAGGACGTTCTAGTCCTTCTCCTCCTCCTCCTCCTCCTCCTCCTTCTCCTCCTTCTTCTTGATTTCTTCTTCTTCTCCTCCTCCTCCTCTTTATTCTGCTCTTTCATATTATCCTTGCTTTAATTAACCCAACAATGACATAGTTAGCCCATTTAGCTCCAAAATACCATAATCAGCCCAAAATGGCATAAGAACCTTGGTTAGCTCATGAATATTATATTCTTAGCTTGTTTTCCTCTAAAATGGCATAATTAGCCCATTTAGCTCCAAAAATACATAATTAGATAATTTAGCTCCAACAAGAGGAGAAGAGGAGAATAAATAGGCAAAATGAAAAGAAAGAAGAAGAAGAAGAAGAAGAAGAAGAGAAGGAGGAGGAGGAGGAGGAGGAGGAGAAGGAGAAGGCCAAGGACCTTCTAGTCCTTCTCCTCCTCCTCCTTCTCCTCCTTCTTCTTGATTTCTTCTTCTTCTCCTCCTCCTCCTCTTTCTTCTCCTCTTTCATATTATACTTGCTTTAATTTCCCCAACAATGACATAATTAGCCCATTTAGCTCCAAAATAGCATAATAAGCTAAAAATGGCATAAGAACCTTGGTTAGCTCATGAATATGATATACTTAGCTTGTTTTCCTATAAAATGGGATAATTAGACCATTATTTCCAAAAATACATAATTAGGTAATTTAGCTCCGACAAGAGGAGAAGAGGAGAAGAAATAGGAAAAATGAAAAGAAAGAAGAAGAATAAGAAGAATAAGAAGAGAAGAAGGAGAAGGAGGAGGAGGAGGAGGAGGAGGAGAAGGCCAAGGACCTTCTAGTCCTTCTCCTCCTCCTCCTTCTCCTCCTTCTTCTTGATTTCTTCTTCTTCTCCTCCTCCTCCTCTTTCTTCTCCTCTTTAATATTATCCTTGCTTTAATTAACCCAACAATGACATAATTAGCCCATTTAGCTCCAAAATAAAATAATAAGCTCAAAATGGCATCAGAACCTTGGTTAGCTCATGATTATATTCTTAGCTTGTTTTCCTCTAAAATTGGATAATTAGCCCATTTAGCTCCAAAAAGACATAATTAGGTAATTTAGCTCCAACAAGAGGAGAATAGGAAAATAAATAGGCAAAATGAAAAGAAAGAAGAAGAACAAGAGAAGAAGGAGAAGGAGGAGGAGGAGGAGAAGGAGAAGGCCAAGGACCTGCTAGTCCTTCTCCTCCTCCTCCTCCTTCTCCTCTTTCTGGATTTCTTCTTCTCCTCCTCCTCCTCCTCTTTCTTCTTCTCTTTCATATTGTACTTGCTTTAATTTCCCAAACAATGACATAATTAGCCCAGTTAGCTCCAAAATACCATAATAAGCTCAAAATGGCATAAGAACCTTGGTTAGCTCATGAATATTATATACTTAGCTTGTTTTCCTCTAAAATGGGATAATAAACACATTCAGCTCCAAAAAGACATAATTAGGTAATTTAGCTCCAACAAGAGGAGAAGAGGAGAAGAAATAGGCAAAATGAAAAGAAAGAAGAAGAAGAAGAAGAAGAAGAAGAGAAGAAGGAGAAGCAGGAGGAGGAGGAGGAGGAGGAGAAGGCCAAGGACCTTCTAGTCCTTCTCCTCCTCCTCCTTCTCCTCCTTCTTCTTGATTTCTTCTTCTTCTCCTAATCCTCCTCTTTCTTCTCCTCTTTCATATTATCCTTGCTTTAATCAACCCAACAATGACATAGTTAGCCCATTTAGCTCCAAAATACCATAATAAGCTCAAAATGGCATAAGAACCTTGGTTAGCTCGTGAATATTATATTCTTAGCTTGTTTTCCTCTAAAATGGGATAATTAGCCCGTTTATCTCCAAAAAGACATAATTAGGTAATTTAGCTCCAACAAGAGGAGAAGAGGAGAATAAATAGGAAAAATGAAAAGAAAGAAGAAGAAGAAGAGAAGATGGAGAAGGAGAAGGCCAAGGACCTTCTAGTCCTTCTCCTCCTCCTCCTTCTCCTCCTTCTCCTCCTTCTTCCGGATTTCTTCTTCTCCTCCTCCTCCTCCTCCTCTTTCTTCTCCTCTTTCATATTATCCTTGCTTTAATTTCCCAAACAATGACATAATTAGCCCAGTTAGCTCCAAAATACCATAATAAGCTCAAAATGGCATAAGAACCTTGGTTAGCTCATGAATATTATATAATTAGCTTGTTTTTCTCTAAAATGGGATAATAAACACATTCAGCTCCAAAAAGACATAATTAGGTAATTTAGTTCCAACAAGAGGAGAAGAGGAGAATAAATAGGCAAAATGAAAAGAAAGAAGAAGAAGAAGAAGAAGAGAAGAAGGAGAAGCAGGAGGAGGAGGAGGAGGAGGAGGAGAAGGCCAAGGACCTTCTAGTCCTTCTCCTCCTCCTCCTCCTCCTGCTTCTCCTCCTTCTTCTTGATTTCTTATTATTCTCCTCCTCCTCCTCTTTCTTCTCCTCTTTCATATTATCCTTGCTTTAATTAACCCAACAATGACATAGTTAGCCCATTTAGCTCCAAAATACCATAATAAGCTCAAAATGGCATAAGAACCTTGGTTAGCTCATGAATATTATATTCTTAGCTTGTTTTCCTCTAAAATGGGATAATTAGCCCATATAGCTCCAAAAATACATAATTAGATAATTTAGCTCCAAAAAGAGGAGAAGAGGAGAATAAATAGGCAAAATGAAAAGAAAGAAGAAGAAGAAGAAGAAGAAGAAGAAGAGAAGAAGGAGGAGGAGGAGGAGGAGGAGGAGAAGGAGAAGGCCAAGGACCTTCTAGTCCTTCTCCTCCTCCTCCTGCTCCTCCTTCTCCTCCTTCTTCTTGATTTCTTCTTCTTCTCCTCCTCCTCCTCTTTCTTCTCCTCTTTCATATTATACTTGCTTTAATTTCCCCAACAATGACATAATTAGCCCATTTAGCTCCAAAATACCATAATAAGCTCAAAATGGCATAAGAACCTTGGTTAGCTCATGAATATTATATACTTAGCTTGTTTTCCTATAAAATGGGATAATTAGACCATTTAGTTCCAAAAAGACATAATTAGGTAATTTAGCTCCGACAAGAGGAGAAGAGGAGAAGAAATAGGCAAAATGAAAAGAAAGAAGAAGAACAAGAAGAAGAAGAGAAGAAGGAGAAGGAGGAGGAGGAGGAGGAGGAGAAGGCCAAGGACCTTCTAGTCCTTCTCCTCCTCCTCCTTCTCCTCCTTCTCCTCCTTCTTCTTGATTTCTTCTTCTTCTCCTCCTCCTCCTCTTTATTCTCCTCTTTCATATTATCCTTGCTTTAATTAACCCATTTAGCTCCAAAATGCCATAATAAGCTAAAAATGGCATAAGAACCTTGGTTAGCTCATGAATATTATATTCTTAGTTTGTTTTCTGCTAAAAATGACATAATTACCTGAAAAACATCATATTTTGTTCTTCTTCTGACTTTCTTATTCACATTTTTGCAGATTGGATATACTACATGCATGGAAGCTGGCATTCATGGAGTTGAACAATGTCGATGGATGAACTTTATATGTATATCATCTAGTTTTCATTTGAGGTGATGAACAATGTCGAACTATATGTATATGTATATATGGATAAACAGTGCAATACTTTGTATGTTGGTTCTTTCGATATATGGGGATGTACATTGATTTATATATATATATATATCATATATGTGTGGTGAATTATATATATGTGTTGGCAAGTATATGTGTGGTGAACTATATATCATATATGTGTGGTGAATTATATAAATGTGATGTCAAATATATATATATATATATGTGATGTGAAACAATATAAAACAAAAAAAACAGGTACTATATGGGCTCTTTGTCGTCTGCCAGCTGATGACAAAGACATGTGCCATCAGTTGGCAGATGGCAAAGGTGCCACATGGCACCCAGCTGTGCATCCTGGGGTGTCTATATAGGCTCTTTGCCGTCAGCCTCCAGGGTGGGTAGACGGCAAAGAAGAGGGCACAGAGGAGGGGGGGGAGGAGGAGGCAGACGACAAAGAGTGGAGGGGGGGGGGGCAGACGGCAAAGATTGGAGGGGGGAGGGGAGGAGGAGGCAGACGGCAAAGATGAAGGGGGAGGCAGACGGCAAAGAGTGGAGGGGGGAGGAGGAGGAGGCTGACGGCAAAGATAAAGGGGGAGGCAGACGACAAAGATAAAGGGGGAGGCAGATAGCAAAGAGCTTTGCCGTCCGCTTTGGGGGGGGGGGGGGCAGACGACAAAGAAGATCCTATGACGTCGTAGGCTGACGTAGAAATTTTGCCGGCCGTGAGAATCTTTGCCGTCTGCTGTTTTGTCTTTGCCGTCCAGGATTTTTTTTCTTTGCCATCTGTGATGGCAGACGGCAAAGAAGCTGATTCCTGTAGTGTATGTCTAACTCATAACAAGAATTATAGCAAGATCACAAGTTAACCACATAAGCAAGTGACACATAGGACTCACGGTAAACTAATATCAATGGCATAAACAGCTAGCGAGCAAATAATAATGAGTTTCAGATACCAACAATTCAATCAAAACAAGCATGAAGCAATATGAATAGGTGGTATCTCGCTAGCTCTATCTGAGACCGCAAAACATAAATGCAGAGAACTTTCAAAGGTCAGGGGCTGACTAAACATTGTAATTCATAGCAACGAAGATCCAGTCATAGTCATACTCAATATCAATCAACAGCAAAGCATAAAAATGACAGAGGTGCTCTCTAATTTGTGCTTATATAAGAAGAGGATGACTCAACAGGAAAATAAATAAACAGGCCCTTCGCAGAGGGAAGCATTGATTTGCAGAGGTGCCAGAGCTCAAGCTTTGAAAACAAAGATAATAATTTTGGGTGGCATGCTTTCATTGTCAACGCAATGACCAAGAGTTCTCAATATCTTCCATGCTATTCATGCTATAGGCGGTTCCCAAATAGAAAAGTAAAGTTTTAACTCCCCACCACCAACCAATCACACTCCACGGCTAGCCGAATCCTCGGGTACCGTCCATACTAACATCAATCCGGGGGGAGTCTTGTTTTACAGTTATGTTTTCGATTTAAGCGTGGAACTGGGCATTCCCATTACCGGCCCCTTTCTCGTGAATGACAGTGAATAAACACATGTCGAGGATAACACGCCTAACATGGAAGATACCAATAGCCCCCTGTCACCACATGAGCGGTTCAGGCATGCAAAACAGATTATTTCTTGAAGGTTTAGAGAATGGCACATGCAAATTTACTTGGAATGGCAGGTAGATACCGCAAATAGGTAGGTATGGTGGACTCTCATGGAAAAACTTTTGGGTTTATGGAAGTGAATGTATAAGCAGTATTCCGCTTAGTACAAGTGAAGGCTAGCAAAAGACTGGGAAGCGACCAACTAGAGAGCGACAACAGTCATCGAGATGCAATGAGTTTGACTAACATTGAGTGCAAGCATGAGCAGGATATAAATCACCATGAACACGAACATGATAGAGGCTATGTTGATTTTGTTTCAACTACATGCATGAACATGCGCCAAGTCAAGCCACTTGAATCATTCAAAGGAGAATACCATCCTATCATACTACATCATAGTCATCTCAAAATCTATGTTGGCATTCAAGACAAACCATTATAAGCTCCTAGCTAATTAAGCATGGCATCAGAAACTATGATCTCTCAGTTGTCATTGCAAACATGGTTCTCTCACAACAAAGATGAATCTAGGACGACAAGCTAGTCATATTTACAAAAACAAAATAGATAGAGTTCATACCAGCTTTTCTAGTCTCAGTCACTTCATCATATATCATCATTATTTACTTTCACTTGCACGATCGAACGATGTGAACATGCCCGTGCATTGGACTAAAGCTGAATCTGCAGGCAAACACAAAGGAGAAGACAAAGTAATATGGCTCTGTAACAAATGAACACGTATGCATGCGAGAGCCACTAAACATTGTAACCATGGTCTTCTACCTCGACTCAAAGAAAAAGAAAACTATTTACACGGGAAAGCTCCCAACAAGCAAAAGAAGAAAGGAAAATCTTTTTGGGTTTTCTCAAAAGGTCATAAAACAAAAAAACAAGAAAACGAAAATAAACTAGCGTAGATAATACAGTGGCAAAGTGTAAACACCGACTAACAAAGTGAAAGCATAAGCATGAATGTAAAGTTGGTGCAAACACGTACTCCCCCAAGCTTAGGCTTTTTGCCTAGCTTGGTCTACTCCCAAGGTTGGTGTGGGTGATACCCAAAATCATAATGTGGGTTGTACGGGAACGCTGCAGCCACTACATGAATAGCTGCTTCGCGGAGACGAGAAGTCTCAGCCTCCCTCTCATACTCCTCTGCTTCTTCAATGGTTATGTAATATCTTCGTTTTATCTGAAAGTCAAAGAAGGCAGGAGAAGGAAGCATAATATGAAAAGCACGCTGCCGGTTAAATACTAACCTGTAAACAAGGGATTCCTCATCCCTCTTGAGAAACTGATAGCGTGTCAGAGCGACGCGATCAAGGTACGCTGTACGGAGAAGGGGATCTCCTAAACGGATGGGTAATCCAAGAAAATTTGCTAAGCGCGTAGCATAAATCCCACCAAAGAAATCCCCATCAATGGTATTATTATTCAGCCTCCTTGCTATTATAGCTCCCATGTTGAAGCTCCTGTCACCTGTTACTGCGCTCTTAAGGATACTAAGGTCGGATGCCCATAGGTGACAATGTTAAACCTTGCCGTTAATGCATCTACCTATGAAGAGGGGAAAGTAGTGCTAGCCAGGGAAATGAATGCTTCCTATGGTAGCTTGCGTGATGTCTCTAGTTTCTCCAACAGATATACTAGAGACAAAATCTCTAACCGAAGACTTAGCAGGATCATTAAGACTACCCCCATCGGGTATCTTGCAAATCCTATTGAAATCCTCCAAATCCATGGTGTAGGATTTATCATATAGATCAAACAGTATGGATGAGTCACGACCAACTGAAAATTTAAATCTACGCACGAAAGAGGCAGTGAGCATAGCATACTGTTTACATTTATCTGAGAGGAATTCTTCTAACCCGGCATTGCGGACAAGTGTATCAAATTCATCCTTGAAGCCTGCTTCGATCATGAACTCATCGGATGGCCATTCACATGGTTGTACCGGTGCGTCCCTTAGTTGATAAGGATCAGGCTCCCGAATAGAAAGACGGGGACCCTTCTTACTTGAGAAACCACCATGAAACTTCCTCCTAAACATAATTTCTTTTTGCTAAAGTTTTTGAAGTTCAAGAGAAAAGTGAATAAAGACCAACCACACCTTGTAGCAACTACTCCTACTAGTGCCTAGAGATCGTATCACGCGTTAAAACTACTTGGGACCAGCTAAAATCAACATTTCAAGCTCAAGAACAGGGTCACAAAGGTAGCAAGAATACGCGAAGAATAAAGCACTAGAGTAGAAAATAATTGGACCAATGGAGGAGTCACTTACCAAGGAGTAATTTCCCCAAAACGTTTCGGAGAATTGTGCTTTGAGCAAGGAGATCGAAAATCACAGCCAAATGAGCAAGAACACGGGTTTGAGCTGCAAAACGATTTTTTCAGGAGGTAGAAGAAGAGGATGGGAGCTGGAATGAGTGGAGGGTGTCCCTGTGAGCCCCACAAACTTGGTAGCCGCGGCTACATGGCTTGTGGCCCACTGGTGTGGCCCCCAGGCCAGCTCTTAGTCCCAGTATTTTTCAAAAAATCCAGAAAAATCATATTTTATTTTCAGGACGATCGGAGAACTTTTATTTTTGGGGTACTTTTCTCCGGGACGCTAAGACAGAAAACAGGAAAAACTAAACTAAATCTATCATTTTTCTTCTAAGCAACAACAAGTGAAAGCTCAAAACAGAGGTATGTGACTCTTTGATTCATCCATTTCATGGTCATCGAAAGAAATCCGTCAATGGGGTTGATCAAATCCTCATGACAATACTTTTTCAAATCTCAAAAGGAAACGGAGAATTTTTGAATAGCCACTAAGTCACCTCAATGGGGATATGAATCTCCCCAACAAGAAAATCATACTTCATCTTAACACGAGGAATAGGGCATTCAAAGCTCCCAATAAGAATCGATGAAGTTTTTTCGATAGCATTGATGAAATGTACTTGATATCGTTTCTTCGGAAAGTGCACTGTATGCTCATTCCCATTGACATGGAAGGTGACATTGCCTTTGCTGCAATCTATAACAACCCTTGCGGTGTTTAAGAATGGTCTTCCAAGAATGACCGCCATGGCATCATCCTCAGGAAAATCCAGGATAACAAAGTCCGTTAAGATAGTAACGTTAGCAACCACAACAGGCACATCCTCGCAAAAGCCGACAGGGAAAGCAGTTGATTTGTCGACCATTTGGAGAGAAATTTCAGTGGGTGTCAACTTATCCAGTTCAAGTCTATGATAAAGAGAGAGAGGCATAACACTAACACCGGCTCCAAGGTCACACAAGGCAGTTCTTACGTGGTTTCCTTTAATGGAGCAAGGTATAGTGGGCACTCCGAGATCACCAAGTTTCTTAGGAGTTCCACCTTTGAAAGTGTAATTGGCTAGCATGATGGAGATCTCAAGATCTGGTATCTTCCGTTTATTAGTCACGATATCTTTCATGTACTTGGCATATGGAGACATTTTGAGCATATCAATTAACCGCATCTGCAGAAAGACGGGACTCAACATTTCAATAAAGCGCTCAAAATCCTCATCATCCTTTTTTGGATGGCTTAGGAGGAAAGGGCATAGGTTTCTGAACCCATGGCTCCCTTTCTTTACCATGCTTCCTAGCAGTGAAGTCATTCTTATCGTATCTCTTAGGTTGTGGGTTATCAGGATCAACTATAGGTTCAATCTCCACATCTTTATTGTTGCTAGGTTGAGCATTATTATGAACATCGTTGTCCATATTGTCACGAGGTTCCTGTTCATCACCAGATTGTGTTTCTGCATCAGACGCAGAAATATCATTTGGTTCTTCAGGTGTGACAGTATTTGGTGAACTGACATGTAGGTTTCTATCATCCTTCTTCTTCTTAGGATGACTGGGTGTATCAGCATTAATTCCTTGAGAATCTTGATCAATTCTCTTAGGATGGCCTTCAGGATACAAAGGTTCCTGAGTCATTTTGCCTCCTCTAGTAATGACTCTGACAGAGTTGTCATTTAATTCATTGAGCAAGTCGTTCTGAGCTTTAAGTACTTGTTCTACCTGAGTAGTAATCATAGAGGCATGTTTACTCAGAAGCTTCAGATCATTGACATTTCTGTCTACACAAGCACTTAAATGACTAAGCATACGAGTACTTTGTTCCAATTGTCTGCTAACATAATCATTGAAACTCTGTTGTTTGGCAACAAAGTTGTCAAATTCATCAAAGCATAGGCTAGCAGGTTTGTCAAAAGGAATATCACTCTCATCGAATCTACGCAGAGAATTCAGCTCTACTACTTGTATTGGGTTATCGAGACCATGGATCTCTTTGATGGGCTGTAGATTTTTGACTTCTTCAGATCTAATGCCTTTCTCTTGCATAGATTTCTTGGCTTCTTGCATATCTTCGGGACTGAAGAATAGAATACCTCTTTTCTTAGGAGTTGGCTTAGGAGGTGGTTCGGGAATAGTCCAAGCATTATCGTTGATCAAGATGTTATTCAGTAGGATCTCAGCTTGTTCTATAGTTCATTCCCTAAAAACACAACCGGCACAACTATCTAGGGGGTCTCTAGAAGCATCGATAAGTCCGTTATAGAAGATATCAAGTATCTCGTTCTTCTTAAGAGGGTGATCAGGTAAAGCATTTTGTAGCTGGATGAGCCTCCCCCAAGCTTGTGGGAGACTCTCTTCTTTGAGTTGAGCAAAGTTGTATATTTCCTGCAAGGTAGCTTGCTTCTTATGGGCAGGGAAATATTTCTCACAGAAGTAATAGACCATATCCTGGGGACTACTCACACATTCAGGAGCAAGAGAAGTGAACCAGGATTTAGTGTCATCCTTTAGAGAGAAAGGAAACAGCTTAAGGATATAGTAGTAGCGGATCTTCTCCTCACTAGTGAAAACGGTGGCTATATCGTGTAGTTTGGTAAGATGGGCTACGACCGTCTCAGACTCATAACCGTGGAGAGGATTAGATTGGACTAGAGAGGTTATCTCAGGGTCGACAGAGAATTCATAATCCTCATCGGTGATAAAGATAGGTGAAGTGGCAAACTTCCGGTCGTATTTCATCCTAGCTTTCAGAGATTTTTCCTTCCACTTGAGAAGTAATTTCTCAGTGTCATAGGCATCCTTACACGCAAAAAAATCCTCAGCTATCTATCCCTCCATAACATAACCCTCAGGTATATCAGGAAATTCATATCTAGGAGAGCTAGATCTAGCAGGAGCAAAAGCAGGTTCTATGTCAATAGTATCGGCAGTTTCAGAAGCATCACGAGCATTGGCAGTAACTCTAGCAATATGAGCATCAAGGAATACCCCTAGTGGCATATCAGGAAAATTAGTATCTCTAGTAGTATCAAGCATAGCATCATCAGGAAAAATAGCATCTCTAGCGTCATCAGGCAAGGCAGTATCAAGCATAGCATCATCAGGCAAAATAGCATCTCTAGCATCATCAGGCAAGGCAATATCAAGCATAGCATCATCAGGCAAAATAGCATCTCTAGCATCATCAGGCAAGGCAGTATGAAGCATAGCATCTCTAGTAGTATCAGGCATAGCATCTCTAGCAGTATCAGCCATAGTATCTCTAGCAGTAGCATCATAAGCATCATCAATAGCAGTAGCATCTCTAGCATCATCTAGCACAGGCGACATATCAAGATTTCTAGCAGGAGGTGGTGTCGCAAACTTACTCATAACTGAAGGTGGATCAAGTGTAGAGCTAGATGGCAGTTCCTTACCTCCCCTCGTAGTTGAGCGCAAGATTTTGGTTCTTGGATCTTTCAGATTCTTCATAGTGATCAGCAAATATAAATCCCAAGTGACTCGGAGAATATAGCTATCCTCCCCGGCAACGACGCTTGAAAAGAGCTGCTTCTAGTTGCTCAACAATTAGCAATTGTCTTGCAATGGCCCACCAGCGTGTGGGATCGGGGCAGTTTTCGAGGGTAGAGTATTCAACCCAAATTTGTTGGTTCGACACGATGGGAGTGAAAATATATTGTCCAGTATTAGCAGCTGAGTTGTCGGCTCAACCACACCTGAAAGATTAGTATCTGCAAGCAGGATATAAGCAGCAAAGGTAGTATGATAGCAACGGTGCCAGAAACGATCAGTTGACAAGCCAGACTATTCCTAACTGAAGTATCAATGGAGCTAGAAAAGTATTGTAGCAGGTAGTAGCAGTGTAACGAGTAGCAACAGTGGCAAGGAAAAGCAATAGTGACAGCAGTAGCAAGTGGCAATAGTAGCAAGTAACAGCAACATCAAGTAACAGTAGCAGCAACAGTAGCGACAGCAGCAGCAGGACAAAGCAAGTAACAATAGCAGCAAGTAACAGTAACAACAACAGTTGTAACAACATCAGACCAGAGCAAGTAACAGTAGCAGCAACAGTAGTAACAACAGTAGCAGCAGAGCAAGTAACAGTAGTAGTGACAGTAGTAACAACAGTAGCAGCAGAGCAAGTAACAGTAGCAGTGGGACAAACTCGTAGGCAATGGATCGGTGATTTGTTGGATGACATTCATCATGCAACAGTTATAACAGGGAGAGATATGTGGCTAGCTCCCGTTCGTCAATGTGATGTACGCATGCATTTCGTGTGTAGTCATACGTGCTTAGGGAAAAGAACTTGCATGACATCTATTTTCCATCCCTCCCGTGGTAGCGGGGTCCAAATGGATACTATGGGATATTAAGGTTCTCCTTTTAATAAAGAACCGGACCAACACATTAGCACATGGTGAACATGAACTCCTCAAACTATGGTCATCATCGGGAGTGGTTCCGGTTATTGTCACTCCAAGGTTGCCGGATCATAACACATAGTAGGTAACTACAACTTGCAAGATCGGATCTAAAACACACATATATTGGTGACAACATAATAATTTCAAATCTGAATTCATGGCACTCGGGCCCTAGTGACAAGCACTAAGCATGGCAAAGTAGTAGCAATATCAATCTCAGAACATAGTGGATACTAGGGATCAATCCCCGTCAAAACTAACTCGATTACATGATAGATCTCATCCTACTCATCACCGCCCAGCGATCCTACGAAGAGATTACTCACGAACGATGAAGAGCTTCATGGAATTGGAGAGGGAAGAAGGTTGATGATGACGATGGCGACGATCTCCTTGACCGGAGCCCAAAACGGACTCCAGATCTGCCCTCCAGGGCAAGAACGGGATGTGGCGGCGCTTCTGGATCGTGAAACGCGATAAACTCTTCTCTCTTGATTTTTTCGAGGACGAAAGGGAATAAATAGCGCTGGAATTGGGGGTGGCAGAGCCACGTGGGCCCCACAAGCCTGGTAGCTGCAGCCAGGGGGAGGTCGCAGCTACAGGGCTTGTGGCCCACTGACCCACCCCCTCCGGTGGATCTTTGCGCACGTATTTTTCATATTTTCTAGAAATATTCTCCGTAAATTTTCAGGACGTTCCGAGAACTTTCATTTCTGCACAAAAACAACACCATGGCAGTTCTGCCGAAAACAGCGTCAATCCGGGTTAGTTCCATTCAAATCATGCAAATTAGAGTCCAAAACAAGGGCAAAAGAGTTTGGAAAAGTAGATACGATGGAGACGTATCAATGGCCTCACACCTAAGTCCTTGCACGAGGACATATGACGTGACGAAACCACGACAAGCATGATACCCCTTTATGGGACGGGGCTTTGTTGACTACTTTGGTCGGTGCTAGCAAAGAGGACACATTACTAGTGGTGGGAGTGATATGTGGTCATTCTAGTGATGGGGTCGTACCACGTAGGTCGACTATGCCGTTTTTACGTGTTCCGGGCACACCGTTGGTCCTACATGGATAATACGGTCCAGAGTTGGTGCTCGTAATACGTACATCATGTGGGCTGGGTACCAATCGAGTGGAACTCTTTTCTAGTGTCGTCAGGGGAAAGGCAATGATCGGGTACTTACCTCGGGTATGTTATATACCGCGAGTCATGGATGACACGGAAGTTTCTCGAATCTCATGGGTACAGCGTACAACCTCTGCAGAGTGTAAAACTATTCGAATAGCCATGTCCAGAGTCAAGGACAGTTGGGTGGTGCTGCTTAAACTACATCCAGTCATTTCCGCATAAACCAGGGCGTTTTCTGATTAAGAGGATATGACAAATTTGGTGACTTGGCATATTGGGTGAACCCGAAGTGTTCAGCCCTCAACAGATATGTTGATATTCGTAACATGTTCTTCTGAATACCATCTAGCTTATGATGCATGACCATACCCATCTACCATCATGCTTTTTTACATTCAACCTTGCTATCCGCAAAAGTTGCATATCACTTATTATCATACCAATTGCATTATCCATATCATGGGATGTTTGCGAGTACATTCAAAGTACTCACTCGCTTGCCACTCGTTATGTTATTGACCAGACATGGAATAACCGGAGTTTGGAGAAGAATTCGTCATCGGAGATGGACACGCAAACTAGGACGCTTCCCAGTCAGAATGCCTGTTGGTGAAGGCTGATGGCATGGGCTCCCGTTCATTATCAAGATTCCGCTAGTAGTTGTATCGGTGTGATTGGCCTTACAAGCCCTACCTATGTGAGACTTGACCATGATGGTCATTTGTTGTATCAAACAGTATGTTGCATGTAAGACTCTTAATATTCAGTATCTGTGTGTTCGGTGAGCATTGATCTCTAGGATCACTTAGCACGTACATTTGGTGATCTCGACTCGTAAGTCGGGGTCCCCACAGAGCTAGTATCAGAGCCATCCTGACCGTAGGAAGCCTTAGGTAGCATGGACGATAGCCAAGACGATTAGCGCACTCAACCCTTACACTTGAGATTTTCTACACCCTACCATCATTTCATACCACCCACAACTTTCTAAATCTCTCCTAAAAACCTTGTAGATGGTTGGTACGTCTCAAACGTATCTATAATTTTTGATGGTTTCATGCTGTTATCTTGTCATCTTTGGATGTTTTATGTACCTTTTATATATTTTGTGGGACTAACTTATTAATTCAGTGCCAAGTGCCAGTTCCTGTTTTTTCTGTGTTTTGGCTCTTTTCAGATCTGATTTTGGAACGGAGTCCAAACGGAATAAAATCCCCGAAATAAATTTTTCCCGAAGGAAAGAAGCTCAGGGGGCTTGAGGGCCAAGCCAGGAGAGCTACAAGGGGCCCACAAGTCGTGTAGCCGCCACCAGGGGGCGGCGGCTAGCAGGCTTGTGGGATCCTTGGCACCCCCCTGACCTAGCTCCTTCGCCTATATATTCCCTAAAATATAGAAAAAAAATCAGGGAATCCACGAAAACACTTTTCCGCTGCCGCAAGCTTCCGTTTCCGCGAGATCTCATCTGGAGACCCTTCCAGGTGCCCTGCCGGAGGGGACTTTGGAGTTGGAGGGCTTCTACATCAACATCATCGCCTCTCCAATGACTCGTGAGTAGTTCACTTCAGACCTACGAGTCCGTAGTTAGTAGCTAGATGGCTTCTTCTCTCTCTTGGATCTTCAATACAAAGTTCTCCATGATCTTCATGGAGATCTATCCGATGTAATCCCCTTTGGCGGTATGTTTGTCGAGATCCGATGAATTGTGGATTTGTGATCAGATTATCCTTGCTGATTTCTTATATGCATGATTTGATATCCTTGTAAGTCTCTCTGAGTCTTGGGTTTTGTTTGGCCAACTAGATCTATGATTCTTGCAATGGGAGAAGTGCTTGGTTTTGGGTTCTTACCGTGTGGTGACCTTTCCCAGTGACAGTAGGGGCAGCAAGGCACACATCATGTAGTTGCCATCAAGGGTAACAAGTTGAGCTTTGTCGTAGATATGAGATTGTCCATCTACATCATGTCATCTTGCTTAAGGCGTTACTCTGTTCTTTTGGACTTAATACACTAGATGCATGCTGGATAACGGTCGACGTGTGGAGTAATAGTAGTAGATGCAGAAAGTATCGGTCTACTTGTTTTGGACGTGATGCCTATAGATATAATCATTGCCATAGATGACGTCACGACTTTGCGCGGTTCTATCAATTGCTCGACAGTAATTTGTTCACCCACCGTCTACATGCTTTCATGAGAGAAGCCACTAGTGAACACTACGGCCCCCGGGTTTATTCGCACCTATCGTTTCCACTTTTGCTTTTACTTTGCTTTGTTACTTTGTTGCTTTTAGTTCACACTTGGCAAAGAATCTATAAGGGATTGACAACCCCTTCATAGCGTTGGGAGCAAGCTTTATGTGTTTGTGCAGGTACTTGTGATACTCCTTCACTGGATCGATACCTTGGTTCTCAAACTGAGGGAAATACTTACCAGAGCTGCGCTACATCACCCTTTCCGCTTCGAGGGAACACCAACACAAGGCTCCAAGGCCACGGGCGAAATCCTTTGCATATTTTCCTAGGAAGTCCCTTAAGGCATAGCCATAGCAGAAGGATTCCTGGTGCCGTTGCTGAGGAGTATGAGGACAAGATTAGTCTCCCGTCAGCACGTGTTTCTGGCGCCGTTGGAAGGTCTTTTGTTGCGGTAGCAGAAGTACCTCTGGCGCCGTTGCCGGGGAAGGAGAGATCTATCCAAGTAGGTCTCACAAACTCATCTCTTGCATTTATTTTTTTTGCCAGTTGCCTCTCGTTTTCCTCTCCCCCACTTCACATTTTCCTTTTTCATTTGCCTTTCTCCTTTGCCGTTTTCTTTTGCTTGTTTCACTCTCTCCTCGTGCTCGTTTGTGTGTGCGATAGTCCATCAATGGCTAGACCCACCACTCCAAACTATACCCCTGAGAATGAAGTTCTCAATTTTAGGCAGAATGAGGAAGAAAATTTAAAGGACGCTTGGTACAGGATTTGCAATGCTCAAAGTAGATCTACTCGTAAGCAATCCACTACCGTTCTTCTTCACAGTTTCTATGTTAGAATTTCTCCTTGGAATAAGTATATCCTTGATACCATTGTAGGCGGGAATTTATTGAGGAGCCATACTGTTGACTCCTATGGAGCTATCATGAATTTGGTAGGCTCACCCCCTCTCATGGTTAATGGAACTACCTTAACCTTGGAACACGTGATGCAAAGGCTTGACACTATTGGAAACAAAATCGCCACAGTTGAACTTATTGAGGGTTTGGATAGAAATATACACAATCAAATTACTCAGTACGGATCCAAAGTTGGAAATTTTTTGAAAAAATTAAGGGAGAAGGAACTTATAGTTAATGATTCTTCTAGAATTGGCAAACTAGAAGATGTCATCACCAACTTGGGTTCCGCTTTTGCCGCTGTGCAAAATACTCCAAATCTCACTCTCAAAAAGACTATCAAGTATGTTTTTGTTCCTAACTCTTGTGGTGAGTCATCCAATAAAGATGAAAATCTTAAGATGATAAATGATCACACTACTTATGGTTTGAGCACCAAAGATGACTATACGTGATTCCATCACCTTTTGCCTAGCTAAGGGCGTTAAACAATAGCGCTTGTGGGGAGGCAACCCGACGAATCTGTACTTTTTCTTTCTGTTTTTGTGTTTTCCACACTTTCGTAATTCTGTTATGATTGTGTTTTTTGTGTTTCTTTTTGCGTTTGTGCCAAGCAAAACCGTTATGATTAGTCTTGGGGATGATCATTCGGTCATGCTGGAAAAGGCAGCAATTTTCTGCTCACGAAAAGAATTTTAATTTTTTTCTGTATGAGATTTTGAGTTGATTCTTTTTGCTTCTGATTTCTACGCAAATTCTTCAGACTGTCGTAGTTTTTTAGAATTTTTGAAGTAACAAAAGTATAAGAAGTATACAGATTGATACAGACTGGTATGATGTTAACAGATTCTATTTTTGTTGTGTTGGTTGCTTATTTTGATGAAACTATGGATAGTAACGGGGGGTATTAGCCATGGAAGATCGAAAATACAGTAACCCAACATCAGCATAAGTAGAATTTAAGTTGTCTACAGTACCTAAGGAAGTGGTGGTTTGCTTTCTTATACTAATGTTATCACGAGTTTCTGTTTAAGTTTCGTGTTGTGAAGTTTTCAAGTTTTGGGTGAAGTTCTTATGGACAAAGAGATAAAGAGTGGCAAGAGCTCAATCTTGGGGATGCCCAAGGCAACCCAAGAGATTCAAGGATGCCGTAAAAGCCTAAGCTTGGGGATGCCCCGGGAAGGCATCCCCTCTCTCGTCTTCAATCCATCGGCAATGTTACTTGGGGCTATATTTTTATTCACCACATGTTATGTGTTTTGCTTGGAGCGTCTTGTATCGTAGGAGTCTTTTGTTTTTGTTGTGTCACAATCATCCTTTCTTCACACCTAGAGAGAGATACATGCACTCACCGTGATTTTGTCGAGCTTCACTTATATCCTTTGGCAAACAATTCAGCTCACATGTGCTTCACTTATATCTTTTGAGCTAGTTGATTTTTCTCTATGTGCTTCACTTATAACTTTTAGAGCACAGTGGTGCGTGGCTTGGTAGTTGATCTATGCTTTGAAGGTTGTCTCAAAAGGGGTAGTTATCCAAAGGGATACGAAAACTTCCATCTTCATGTGCATTGAATAGTTAGAGAAGTTTGATTCATATCAATTAGTTTTGAGTTGTGGTTTTGGTAATATTGAAGTTATGCTAGTAAGGTGTTGTGGATCTAGAAATACTTGTGTTGAAGTTAGTGATTCCTGTAGCATGCACGTATGGTGAACCGCTATGTGATGAAGTCTGAGCATGATTAGTCTTTTGATTGTCATCCTTTGTGTGGCGGTCGGGATCGCGCGATGGTTTATACCTACCAACCCTTCCCCTAGGAGTATGCGTTGAATGCTTTGCTTCGATTACTAATAAAACTTTTGCAACAAGTATATGAGTTCTTCATGACTAATGTTGAGTCCATGGTTTAGATGCACTTTCACCTTCCACCATCACTATCTTCTTAGTGCCGTGCAACTTTCGCCGGTGCACAAAACCCACCATTAGCCTCCCTCAAAACAGCCACCATACCTACCTACTTGGCTTTTTCAAAGTCATTCCAAGATATATTGCCATGCAACTACCACCATGACATGTGCCACCATTTCTACATTGCCATTGCATGATCGTAAGATAGCTAGCATGATGTTTCCATTTATGTCTATGCCATGCTAGATCATTGTCACGGTACACTACCGAAGGCATTCCATATAGAGTCATCGTTGCTCTAAGTTTTGAGTTCAAAGTGTGATGATCATCATTGATGGAGCATTGTCCCATGTGAGGAAATAAAAGAGGCCAAAGATGCCCACCAAAAAAATAATAAAAAAAAAGAGGTCAAAGGGCCCACCAAAAAAATGATGAGGGAAAAAGAGAGAAGGGACAATGCTACCACCTTTCCACACTTGTGCATATTAAGGACCATGATCTTGATGATTGCGAGTCTCTCGTTTTGTCACCACCATATAGCTAGTGGGAAATTTTCATTATATAACTTGGCTTGTATATTCCAATGATAGGCTTCCTCAAATTTCCCTTAGGTCTTCGTGAGTAAGCAAGTTGGATGCACACCCACTAGTTTTCTTTAAGAGCTTTCACATACTCTTATCTCTAGTGCATCATTTGTATGGCAATCCCTATTCATTCACATTGATATCTATTTATGAGCATCTCCACAGCTCATTGATATGCCTAGTTAATGTGACCATCTTCTCCTTTTTTGTCTTGCAACCTCCACCACACTCCACACCACTTATAGTGCTAAAACCATGGCTCACGCTCATGTATTGCGTGAGAGTTGAAAAGGTTTGAGAAAGTAAAGGTGTGAAAACAATTACTTGGCCAATACCGGGGTTGTGCATGATTTAAGTTCGTTGTGCAATGATGATAGAGCATAGCTAGACTATATGCTTTCGTAGGGATAACATTCTTTTGATCTTGTTATTTTGAAAGTTCATGATTACCTTGCTAATTTGCTTGAAGTATTATTGTTTCCACGTCAATAGCAAACTATTGTTTTGAATCTAATGGATCTGAACATTCACGTCACATAAGAGGAGTTACAAATGACATCTATGATAGGTAGCATGGAAGGATCAATAATTCATTCTTTATCACTACCCTACTCGAGGACGAGCAGGAGTTAAGCTTGGGGATGCTTGATACGTCTCAAACGTATCTATAATTTTTGATGGTTTCATGTTGTTATCTTGTCATCTTTGGATGTTTTATGTACCTTTCATATCTTTTTTGGGACTAACTTATTAATTCAGTGCCAAGTGCCAGTTCCTGTTTTTTGTGTGTTTTTGGCTCTTTTCAGATCTGATTTTGGAACAGAGTCCAAACGGAATAAAATCCCCGAAATAAATTTTTCCCGATTGGAAGAAGATCAGGGGGCTTGAGGGCCAAGCCAGGAGAGCTACATGGGGCCCACAAGCCCTGTAGCCGCCACCAGGGGGCGGCGGCTAGCAGGCTTGTGGCCTCCCTGGAGCCCCCCTGACCTAGCTCCTTCGCCTATATATTCCCTAAAATACAGAAAAAAATCAGGGAATCCACGAAAACACTTTTCCGCCGCCGCAAGCTTCCGTTTCTGCGAGATCTCATCTGGAGACCCTTCCCGGTGCCCTGCCGGAGGGGACTTTGGAGTTGGAGGGCTTGTACATCAACATCATCGCCCCTCCAATGACTCGTGAGTCATTCACTTCAGACCTACGGGTCCGTAGTTAGTAGCTAGATGGCTTCTTCTCTCTCTTGGATCTTCAATACAAAGTTCTCAATGATCTTCATGGAGATCTATCCGATGTAATCCTCTTTGGCGGTGTGTTTGTCGAGATCCGATGAATTGTGGATTTGTGATCAGATTATCTACGATATATACTTGAGTCTTTGCTGATTTCTTATATGCATGATTTGATATCCTTGTAAGTCTCTCCGAGTCTTGGGTATTGTTTGGCCAACTAGATCTATGATTCTTGCAATGGGAGAAGTGCTTGGTTTTGGGTTCTTACTGTGTGGTGACCTTTCCCAGTGATAGTAGTGGCAGCAAGGCACACATCGAGTAGTTGCCATCAAGGGTAACAAGTTGGGCTTTGTCGTAGATATGAGATTGTCCATCTACATCATGTCATCTTGCTTAAGGCGTTACTCTGTTCTTTTGGACTTAATACACTAGATGCATGCTGGATAGCGGTCGACGTGTGGAGTAATAGTAGTAGATGCAGAAAGTATCGGTCTACTTGTTTTGGACGTGATGCGTATAGATATAATCATTGCCATAGATGACGTCACGACTTTGCGCAGTTCTATCAATTGCTCGACAGTAATTTGTTCACCCACCATCTACTTGGTTTCATGAGAGAAGCCACTAGTGAACACTACGGCCCCCGGGTCTTTGACACCTATGGTTTCCACTTCCGCTTTTACTTTGCTTTGTTACTTTGTTGCTTTCAGTTCTCACTTGGCAAACAATCTATAAGGGATTGAAAACCCCTTCATAGCGTTGGGAGCTAGTTTTTTCTGTTTGTGTAGGTACTTGTGATACTCCTTCACTGGATCGATACCTTGGTTCTCAAACTGAGGGAAATACTTACCACCGCTGCGTTACATCACCCTTTCCGCTTCGAGGGAACACCAACGCAAGTCTCCAAGGCCATGGGGGAAATCCTTTGCATATTTTCCTAGGAAGTCCCTTAAGCCGTAGCCGTAGCAGAAGGATTCCTGGTGCCGTTGCTGAGGAGTATCAAGACAAGAATAGTCTCCCGCCAGCACGTGTTTCTGGCGCCGTTGGAAGGTCTTTTGTTGCAGTAGCAATGGTCGTCGTACGTGAGATGCTTCTGGAAACTGGCTTTCCCCTACTTTTGGGAGACAACCTGGAGAAGTTCCAAGTACGCCGCACGCCCATTTTTTCTACCACGAGTACTAGGTGAACACTCACACAAAGGAATATCACGTGGACGTGATAGTGAAGGCAAACAACTCCCCAACTAGTTAGTTCTTTGAAGGACCTTAGATGGAGAATCTGATGTTGGTAGTGGAGACAGCAGCATGAAAGGCGCTCGTGCATCTCTGTGATATCCTTCCCGAGATGGCCAACGATCTGACTAATCGTCAACTCCCTTGTGTTAAGGACGGGATTGACGGGAGCTGGACACTCAACCCATCCCTGGAAGATAGGACACCACTCAGGTTTCAGACCTACTACATCCTCTCCGCGACACCTTGACTCACCTTCTGATCAAGGAATCCGTGACGCTTCGCCAAGAACTAGACCAAGTCAAGGACCTACTTCGCCTGGAAAATATGAAGACCCACAAGGTCAAGAAGGAAGGAGCACCGGAGGGAAGCCTGCTATTGCCTTCCGAGGAGGGATATCACCGCTCCAGGCCACTCCTATACAGAGTCACCAACTGACCACAAAAGAATACACCGATCTCCTCACCGCTTCACCAACAAAGCGACGTCGTGATGGACCTCTTCCTTCCCCCACACCTCTAAAGGAGGAATACACCAATGAGGATGAAGACGAAGACCGTGTAGAGCCTGCATACGAGACCGAGCAGTCTGTCGCTTAGAGGAACATCTTAGGCAAGTTAGGGGTCTCCCCAGCGAAGTTGAGTCCATGTATCGGTTCATGAGAACCACAAGTGTTCTGTGCTTCCTATTCATGTTTGGATGCAAGCCACATTTGTGCCTTAGGCAGCTTGTAAGCGACTACATCACATGTTTTAATTAAGTAATTGTATTAGTTTCCTCAAACCTTTTTGTGGTCTCACACACTTGCACGTTACCGAACCCCCTTATCTAGGAGCGTCATCCCTTATGATTCCCCGACCACTTCGGAATACTGACCTGTCTGCTCCCAAACAGGATGGTGATTTCTACCCGCACCAGCACAATCGGCAACCCCAGCTCTTGCACTTCTAGCCACCAACCAGTAACCGGTGGGTCTTCCCAAGCTTGAGAACACCCCGAGCAGCAGCATGGCGACATTCCCCTGCCACCGCCTCCTCCAGAGAGCATGAACATGGCTCAGTTCCTCCAGGCTCTCCGAGAGGAACGTCAAGCTAACAATGCCGCCATCCAACAGCTGGCTCAAGTCTTAGTGAACAATCCACCGCAGAATGTAAATGGCAACAGTTTCTCCACTCTATCTTAGTTTATGAGGACTACCCCTCCCATATTCACGGAGAAAACTGAACCATTAGATGCCGATGACTGGATCCGCACCATCAAAGACCTTCTCGCGCTGGCCAAATGCACCGATGACCGCGAGAAAGTCTTTTATGCTTCTCACTGTCTCGGAGGCACGACCAGGGCTTGGTGGGACGAGTTGCAGATCATGCAGGAAGGATAGGCTATCTCTTGGACTGACTTCAAGGAAGGATTCCGCGCCGCTCACATTCCCCCTGGAATGATGACCATTAAGAAGCAGGAATTCCTAGCTCTAAGGCAAGGCAGTGGGACAGTCAACGAGTACGTGCAAAAGTTTAACCTTTTGTCACGGTATGCACCAGAAGACATCAACACTTAAGCTACGAAGGTGGAACGCTTCATGGAAGGACACCAACAGTTGCTTCAGTATCAGCTTGTTTTCTGTGAATGCCACACCTTCTGCGATCTGGTAAACAAGGCCCTCATGCTGGAGGATAAGCGTCACGCGATGGATGACACCCGTAAGCGTAAGCTTATGGGTAATGGAGGTTCCAGTAACCAGAAGGCACGTCCATGGCAATCCGCCTCGTCATGACCCAGCTATCATCAGCAACAGCATAAGGCACCAAATTCCGCCAGAACTAGTAGCCCCAGCAACATGTGAACCCAAAGCCAGCGATCAATTCGCCCAATAGCAGGGGAGTCAAGACCAACATTCCAGGGCAGGTTACCTGCTTTGGATGTGGTCAGGCCGGGCATTACTCCACGCAGTGCCCCAATAAGAAGTCCGATGCACCGCGACCCAATGCGCCTAATCAAGGACAAGGTCATGGAGCACCAGGCAGGAACAAGGTCCCCGCAACCAGCAGTTTCACAACAGGGGGCGCGTGAATCACATCTTCGCAGAAGAAGCTCAGGAAGACCCGGACTACATTTTGGGTACGTTCCTCGTCAACTCCACCCCGGCAACAATATTGTTTGATTGTGGTGCTTCGCATTCTTTTTTCACCCAAAAGATTGCGGAAAGCGTGGTTTGAAGCCTACCATCCTTAATGGACAAATGGAAGTACATAGCCCGGCAGCAGTCTAAGGACCAACCTAGGATGTAGATGAGTCGGGATCAACATTAATGGGATAAGCTTCATAGCAGATCTCATCTTCTTTAAGTCGCAAGGCTTGGACGTGATCCTTGGTATGGATTGGTTGGCCAGGAACCAAAGCATACTGGATGCGCCAAAAGGGCTATTTGTAATGCCCCAAGATTGTACCTTGCCATATTTGGAACCTTCTCTATGTGGGTCCACCTTGTCATTGCAATGAGAGCATAATGCATGTGTTATTTCATGTGTCACCTTGTTTTGTTTTCCTTTGCATGCATGCATCACTATCATTCCATGTCTTGTTTTGTGCTTTGTGAATCGATGTGTGATGTGATGTGATGTGATGAATATGTGATGGTGTGGTGTTATGTGAAATGATGTGAGTGCATTTGAGAGTAGGAGAAACTATGTTGGTTGCACAAGGGTTTTTAAAACTTCCTCCTCTCTTTTATCTCAAGGACAAGTTTCACTTGTCCAATCCTTGTTTTAAAAATGTCCAAGATTTAGCATGTTTTGTGGTGATTATGGAGATATGTATTTGATGTTTTGAACTTTGTTTGAGAGGTGCTATATATTCACAAAACAGTGGAATAAATACTATTTTGTAAATATTTACTTGCTCCTAAAATCCCTTGTCTATTTTTATTATATGGGTCATAATTCCCGTATGCCCAGGGGTATTTTGTTTTAATTTTTAACTCCAACAGAATTGACTTTGTTTTATTTTTCTTGTCTGTTGTTTTCTAAATAGAAGACCCAGGAAATTCTTTCTCTCTTATTTGGCGTCACTGGTGGGCTTCCTCCCCCTGCGTGGCCCAACTCCCTCTCTATCTCCCGCGACAGCCCACCTTGCGCGTCCCTTCTTCCTTCTCCTGACGGCATGCCCCGAGTGTGCTGCTTTCAGTCAGACAGCAGAGAGAGAGAGAGCACGCCGTGAGGGCTAGCGAACGTCGAGGCCCCCTTATAACCCTCGGCACGCGTGCCCCCTTGGCCTAGGGTTCTTCATTTCCCATCCTAGCACCGCCACCTCCCTCCATCTCTCTCTTCCTCCCCAAGGTAACCTGTGTAGTTTAGCTACACACAGAGTGCAGAGAAGTGCGCCGCCGTCGATCCTGCGCGTCCGTCATCTCCGGTGCCGGCCACCATGTCCTGGGGCTCGGGGCAGGACCCCGCGTTCCATTCCCGCCGTCGTTGAGGTCGCGGCGCGACCACAGTGATGGGCAGGACCACGTCGCCGGTGTGTTCCCGGTGGACATCTTCCCCCTGCTTCGGTTCTGCACGGCGCATCTGCATCTTCTTCAGATCATCTTCTTCATCAGGCCTCTTCCCCGATCGGTGACTTCTCCTCCTTCTCTAGGTGAGCCTAGATCCTTCCCCCTTCCCCTCGGTAGATGCGGCATAGAGATCGTTGCCGTGCTTCTCTGTTCAGAGAAGAGAACGGCAGTTCTTGGTTGTTGTGTGGTGTTGTTCCTTGATGGCGTGTGCTCTGCTCGTCGTGCATATGGGAACTGCTTCCCACGCAACTGGAGTTGATGGTGTAGGTGATCCACATAGAGCCGCAGTAATCGAGTAGGCATGCTCCGGCGTGTTGCGCCGTCGTCGTCTCTGTGTGCAGGCAGAATAGGGCGGTTCCTGTAGGTTACCTTGTTATTCTCCTTTGTTCTGTCGAGTTCCTGATCATAGCGTAGTGGGAGGTGCTATGTGGAGTTGTTCTGGTGGTGCTGGGTTCGAGTCCCGCAGCGGTCACCCCCCTTTTTGTGTTTTTCTCTCGGCACAGTAGCATAGCAGCAGCAGAGGTAGTTTACTTTGCTTACCTCCTTGTTGCTGTCGAGCAGAGAGGTAGTAGCAGGATGTTTTGCTGTTGGGTGTTGGTAGCAGGAAGTCCTGGGTTCGAATCCCCCCTTTCCGTTTTTTTCCTGGGCTATTCTCTTGCTGATTTGTTTTGTTGCTATGTAGATGCTATGGTACACTAGGTAGCCTTGTGAGGTATTTTCTTTCCCCTCACAAGCAACAAGTAGTCTCTTGTGTTCTGCTTGCTTGGTAGTAGGCATTTGTAGAGATCTTATGCTAGTGTAGGTGGACCAAGAGATATGCATGTGTGTGTGTTTTGCATGTGTGCTTTTTATAAGCTAGTGATGCTTGTGTAGTTATCTTGCTTGCCTCCAATCAAGTAGGTTACCTTTAGCTTTTTTCTCATGTATAGGCTTGTGAGTATGTGTGTGGTGTGTATCCATGTGCATGGTGATGAGCTCATGCACTAGTGTGTGTAAGAGTATGTGTGTGTGAGGGTTTCCCCAACATACTTTGTGATTCTTGTTGTGCTTATGCTATGAGTTATATGTGGTGCTCCTCCCATGCATGTGTGCTTGTGTGGTGCAAACACCCAAGGAGTGTGTAGGTGATGGAGTAGTTGTGCTTGGTGTATGTATGTGACTGGTGTTGCTTGAGGATGTGTGTGTGTGTGGTGTGATAAGGCACATGAGCATGAGGTCTACCCCTTGTGATATGTGAGAGTGTGCAAGTGCTTGTGTAGGTGGTGTTCTAGTGAATAGCACATGTGATGATGCACTATTCACACCTTGTGATTCCATGTTTATTTCCTTCTTAGCTTTGTGTCCAATTATTCTATACAAGTGCCTATGTATTATATATGTTTTTGGGGTAGAATCACCCCAGGAATCCATTGGTGGGTTCAGATTCCACTTTGGAACACTTTCCGGGAATGTCATATTTCAGTTTTGTTCCATGTTTAGAGCTTGGTTCCATGAGATGTGGTGAGCCCAAGAGGTTGTTTCCTTGTTGTGGCAGTGGAGGGTGACCCCCTCTACCACATGTTGGTTTTGTTTCATGCTTAGGAGTTCATGTGTACAATTGGTGCTTAGTCAAAGTAGGCATGTGGCTGAAATTCCAGTTTAGTGAAAATCTGTGATTTTCACAAAGTCTGAGAATCTGCTTATATTTTCTTCTCCTGTTGTTGTGCTTGTAGAAGTCCATGTGTTGGGAATCATCCTTTTCTATCAACTGGAAAGTTGTAGCTTTTGTGTTTGTCTAGCTCTCTGTCAATATTCATTCCATTTGGAATCCTGTAGATATTGTTTTGGGTGCTATCAAAATGCTTCAGAGCATAAACAGCTAGTGAGAAACTGGAATTTTCACTAAGTCCATGAAAACTGATATTTTGTCCAAGTTAGCAGCTGTGTTACTCCTTTGTATTATATTTTTGCTTGTGCTTGTATTACTCTTGGATAGCTTCTTCCACATACCCTATTTGGCATATTTGGGTCGATGTAGGTGCTTTGCATGTAGCTCTCAAACTGCTATGATGTTGTTTATGGCAGATTGTATAGTTTTGATGTTTTGATGCTTGTGAGTGCATAGTTGATGGTGTGGTGATATTCCTTGAACCACCCCATCCATACTTGTTTCTTTTGTGATATGGCAACCTAGGAATACCAGAAGTATGCCATTGGAGTGTGTTGTGTTGAATTTGATACGTATGACTTCATTTCTTATTTTGTTGTTTCCCGTTGATCCGTAGCTCCGTTCGTGACGTTCTTTATATGTTTTTGCATCGTTTTCGCGTGACGCACCTTTTCATGTCATCCTCATGCATGTCAAGATAGCTTAGAGTGCAGTTCTGTCCAGGAACTTGTGCTAGTGGCTAGAATAGATATGCATGTTCATTTTCATGTCATGCATCATGTGCTTGTTGCATCTTGAGGTGTTGTTGTTCATGCGATGCTATTTTTATGTTGGGTAGCACCGGGATCAGAGATCGAGTACGTTGATCCGGGAGAGTACGTGCAGGACGAACAACAGCAGTTCCAAGCTGAGGACATCACAGGCAAGATGATATGACCTTGATCCCATCTCTAGACTTGTTAAGCTAGATTCATGTTTCTTCGTCATATGCTTCCTGCCTACCACTGAAATAGTTGCCTCCTAATATTTCCATGAAACCCAAACACTTATCGCTTCCTAGCAAATCTTGAATGGCTAAGTAGGCTTTGCTGAGCTACTAATGTTAGCGTTGCTAGTTGCAGGTGCTTTGTCTCATGTGATAACATGAGTTTGATATCATTATATTAATTCTATTGTTTAAATAATGCACCTATATATTTGGTAAATAACGAAAGGCCTAGCCTTTTGCCAGGTGTTTTGTTCCCTTATTGCCGCCAGAGTTACCGCCTACTGGTGTTTGGTTCCATAACTGATCGCTCCTAACACGTTCGGGGTTGTTATGGGGACCCCCTCGATAAATCGCGTAGTGTTAAGACTTGTCCGGCAGGACCCAACATTGGTGTTAATTTGCTACTCGCTTAATAATAATCTGCATAGGGAATGATCACCCCGAGGATCTTTAATCAGCAACCCGGGCGAGGGCTCCTCATGAGTGTTGGTCCAACCTGGTCTGCCTGTGGGGCCACCACAAGGAAACTTGAGGTTTGGTTCTCGTAGCTAGTTCCATCCGTCGTGTCTTGAGACTGAGATACTCGGCTCTTATCGGGGTCGTCGACACGAGGGAGGTCCTGCTAGTCTTGTCTTACATTAGCGATATATCTTGCGTATAGGAATCCCGGTGAAGCTTTGGTTCTCCCCAGAGTTGAGGTTTTCCTCTGAGGAATACGACGAGATCACGAGATTCGTGATAGAGGATTACTTAGCGGTCCGTGACCGTTTGTGATGGACTAGTTGGAGCACCCCTGCATTGTTTAATCTTTCGGAAAGCCGTGCCCGCGGTTATGTGGCAACTTGGAATATTTTTTAACATCCGGTTATAGATAACTTTAACTTAATCTAATAAAATTGCCAACTGTGTGCGTAACCATGACTGTCCCCTTCGAAGACCTCTCTTCTATCGGGAACATGGTGGGGTTACGATTGACGTAGGTAGGTGTTGAGGATCACTTAGTGATAAGCTAATCATCGAACGCTAGTATAGACCACCTTCAATACATGTTCTACGTAAGTGAGCCACCATAAATGCTTAGGATGCTGCAACCTAAAACACTAAACCTTCCTTACCAATAACTTGACTAGTTCTAGCACCGAGGTCATAGATTGCTGAGTCCCCGTGGCTCACAGATTACTTCAACACACCAACAGGTTCAGGTACCCCCGAGACAGGTGATCCCGATGGTACGCAGCTGGCGTGGCAGTACCACGAGGAGAATGACCGCATGTACGTGAACTATCCAAAAGACTGAGGCGTTGTCGTGATCGTGGGCAAGCATGCAGGGTAGCATAGTCATTTCTCATGTTATGTAGTCCGTAGTGGAACTACCTTGTTTGTATGCGTGATGTAACTCTGATATTATTTATGAGATGGCAGTTGAATCCCTAATTGTCATTCCATTATTATGTATGTGCTATGTTACCGTGCTTGCGAAACGCTTAGATGCGCTTCTTTCCTCTTTGGGGCCTCGTTCCCCTAAACCGGAAAGGACCGCATCTTAGTCGTTGCACTATTACCATGACAAGTGACTAAGGGGTCAAAGTCAAGTATGTCCCTGAACCTACCTCCACTCAAGTTCTTCGGGTCAATTGGCTATCGTGAAGTATGGTTAGAAGTATTACCGAGTACCAATAGTATGTGAGTACCCGGACGTCTTTCCTGATGAGCTACCTGGGATGCTTCCTGACCGAGACATCGAGTTCATCATTGAGCTCATGCCCAGATCAAGGCCTATCTATAAGAAGCCTTATAGGATGGGATCCGAAGAGCTAGCCGAGTTGAAGAAGTCGTTGGATGAGCAACTTAGGAAGGGATTCATCCGTCCAAGTGCATCACCTTGGGGATCAGCTATTCTATTCATGTCCGAAAAGGATGGAACTATCAGACTCTACATCGATTACCGTTCCCTCAATGAAGTCACGATCAAGAACAAGTACCCACTCCCCAATATTGAAGATATATTAAACTAGTTAAATGGTGCCAAGGTATTTTCCAAGATCGACCTCAGATCTGGATATTACCAATTGAAGATCCGACCCGAGGACATACCTAAGACGACATTCGTGACCCGATACGGTCTATACGAGTCCACAATCATGTCGTTTGGGTTGACCAATGCCCCAGCATACTTCATGAACCTCATGAACAAAGTCTTCATGGAATACCTGGATAAATTTGCCGTCGTCTTCATCGATGACATATTAATCTTCTCAAAGTCCGAAGAAGAACATGAGCAACACTTGAGGCTAGTACTGGAAAAGCTTCGAGAGCACCAAATTTATGCCAAGTTTAGCAAATGCAAATTCTAGATGCACGATTGGATTCTTGGGTCATACCATGACGGCAAATGGATTGTCAGTCGATCCTTCCAAGATTACCATGGTAACCAATTGGGAGTCACCAATTGACGTGAAGGAAGTCAGAAGCTTCCTCGGACTCGTAGGACACTACCGTCAGTTCGTGGAAGGATTCTCCCGCATCGCCCAACCAATGACTCAGCTCCTGGAGAAGGACAAGAAGTTCAAATGGACATCGGAGTGCGAAGAAAGCTTCCAAGAGCTGAAGAAGAGATTGACCACCGCCCCGGTACTGGCTACTCCAGATATCAACAAGGAGTTCGTCATATACTGTGATGCCTCCAGAATCGGGCTCGGTGGCATACTAATGCAAGACTGCAGGGTTGTGGAATACATGTCACAGCAACTGTGCACGCATGACGAGAACTATGCCACTCATGACCTCGAGTTGGCAGTCGTAGTGCATGCTCTGAAGACATGGCGACATTACCTTCTGGGGAAGCGATGTGAAATATACACCGACCACAAGAGTCTGGAGTATATTTTTCCTCAAAGAGATTTGAATATGAGGTAGCAAAGATGGTTGGAGTTGATCAAATACTACGACCTCAACATTCAATACCACCCCGGTAAGGCCAATGTGGTGGCCGATGCCTTAAGCCGGAAGGTCTGCACCTTGAATGCTATGCTCAAGGAAAGGCTACCCGCCTTATATGATGAGATTGAGAGGTTTGGGTTGGATCTAGTTGAACAAGGATTCCTAGCTAAACTCAAAGTCAAACCCACTCTAGCACACAACATCAAAGAGGCCCAGAAGGGGCACAAGAGCATCGAAGGCATCAAGAAGAAGATCCAGGAAGGCAAGGCCCCAGAATTCTCAGTGGATGAGCAAGGAGTCGTGTGGTTTGGGAAACGTTTATGTGTACCCAACAAGGATGAACTCAAGAATTTAATATTGCAAGAAGCCCACAACACGCCCTACTCGATTCACCTGGTGGGACCAAGATGTATCAAGACCTCTGGGAAAGGTTCTGGTGGCATGGCATGAAGAGGGAAATAGCTTCCTATATCGCCAAGTGCGATGTGTGCCAGTGTGTCAAGGCTGAGCACTAGCGACCTGCTGGACTGCTACAACCCCTCCAGGTGCCCGAATGGAAGTGGGACAGAGTCGGCATGGACTTCATCACCGGTCTTCCCAAGTCGAGAAAAGGGCACAACTCCATATGCGTCATTGTTGACCACCTAACGAAGGTGGCCCATTTTATTCCGGTCAACACCACTTATGATGGTAACCAATTGGCCAACATGTATATCCATTTTATTGTGAGCCTCCACGGAGTTCACAAGGAGATTGTATCTGACTGAGGCATGTAATTCACCTCAAGATTCTGGAAGAAGTTCCAAGAAACTCTGGGAACCAAGCTCTCGTTCAGCACCGCCTTCCACCCACAGAAAGGTGGACAGACAGAGTGAGTGAATCAGATACTTGAGGATATGCTTCGTGCTTGTGTCTTAGCACATGGGACCAAATGGGAGGATTGTGTGCCATTAGCTGAGTTCTCCTACAACAACACCTATCAGTCCACTCTCCAGATAGCCCCATTTGAAGTGCTATATGGACGGAAGAGCCGCAACCCGCTCAACTGGTCCGAAACTGGTGAAGGGTTGATTTTCGAGCCAGACGTTCTTTGTGAAGCAGAAGACAAGGTACAACTTGTCAGGGAACACCTGAAAATAGCCAAGTCGCAACATGAGAGCTATGCGGATTCTCACCGTAGAGAAGTGGAGTTCAATCCCGGAGACCAGGTGTACCTTCGCGTCACACCTCTTAAGGGAACCAAGCGTTTCCACGTCAAGGGGTAAACTTGCTCCAAGGTTCATTGGACCTTTTAAGATCACGGCAAGGCGTGGAGAAGTTGCTTACCAGTTGGAGCTACCTCCGGAACTTTCGGGTGTGCTGAACGTCTTCCACGTGTCACAACTTCGGAAGTGCCTTCAAGCGCCAAACCGTCTAGATCTTTATATGGACATTGACCATCAAGCCATTGACCTTGAGCCATACCTCACTTATCGTGAGAGGCCAATTCGTATCCTCGACGAAGCCGAGCGTTGTACCAGAAGCCGAACCATCAAGTACTTCACGGTTCACTGGAGCAACCACACCAAAGCAGAAGCAACATGGAAGCGTGGAGACTATCTCCGATCTGTATTTCCCTACCTTTTTAGCACCTAGCTTAGGAATCTTGGGGACGAGATTCTTGTAAGGGGGATAGGTCTGTCACACCCTGTTTTTACCTTACTTCAATTGTAGCCTCTTCAAAAACCTGAGTTTATTAAAAAAAATAAGCAAGTGCTATGAGTGCCATGACTGCCATTTTTTATATGTATGCTTGATTGAGTGGATTAAAAAACAGTATTTTTATAACATGATATTTCCATAAAACCCTTTTTCTCATTATGACTATTTCAAAACCTTGCTTTGGGTTTACACTACAAGTCCCTGATTTCAAGGGAGTGCCTTTACCGAAAAATTGTATTCTGGTTTTAGCATTATTTTAACTCTCCAAAATCATAAAATAATTATTTTATAAAATATTTTTCTATTTTATTTGCATGTCCTTTTCTGAGGCCAGAAATGATATTTCTCGATAGAAAATAACTTTTCTGCCTTAGAAAAATTTGGAGATACTTAGAGGACATATATTTTCCATACATAAGATTTCCTACCCCTCTTTATGTTCAAAATAATTGAGCCAAACCTTGAAAACCTATTCTGTCTATTTTGACCTTTTGAAATATTTCCAAAGGAAATGTTTCCAATAAATTCCCAGAAAATTCTAGCATGCTTCTCAAGCTATGTTTGGTGGCCATGCCAAATTTCACCTCATTCCAAGGTTATTGGTTGACCAAATAATCCTAAAACCCTCTCTGTCCAGAATCAAGTTGGAGCAACTCTACATAGCAAAGTTTGTCCAAATGGCCTGAAAATTTGCCGGAGTGATCAACACCAAATGAGGAGTCCCTACTAAATATTTGATTTGTGGGGATTAACTTACCCACATTCCCTTTTGAAAGGACAGTACTGGTGATACGACCCAAACGTATCTATAATTTCTGCTTGTTCCGTGATCTTTTGGGTGACATTGTTATATGTTTTGCTACACTTTTACATCATTTTACACATATTTGGACTAACCTACTAACTAAGTGCACCCACTTCCAGTTTCTGTTTGCAGATGTCTATTTTGTAGGGGCTTTTACCCAATTTTCCGAAGCCCGAAAAAATCCTGAAAAATATATAAAAAATCAGTGAAACAGAAGCTTCGGGGTCACCGAAGGAGGTCCAGAGGGGGGCCACAGGCCTCCCAGGTGGCCTGCTGGCGCGGCCGGGGCCCAAACCGCGCTAGGAGGTCGCTTGGGTGGGCCCCACCTCCTCCAATGACCTCCTTTGGCCTATATTTAGACTTCCATGAGGAAACACTCGCAGACTTTCTAGAATCGCGAATTTCTCCATCGTTCCGCCGCTGTAGCGCTTCCATGATCGGGAGCATCACGAGACCTCTTCCCGGGACCCTGTCGAAGGGAGGATTCACCTCCGGGAGCTTCTCCACCGCCATGGAAGCTTCCCGGATGTGTCGTGAGTAGTTTTTGTTGGACCATGAGTCCATGACCAGTAGCTATGTGATGTCTTCTCTCCAATCTGCTTCAATGGTTAGTCCTTGTGAGCTGCCCTACATGATCAAGGCATCTATGTAATTCTCTTGCTTTTGCTATGCTCAGTTTGTTGGGATTTGATGGATTATGAGATTATGTTCAGATTGTTATGAGTTATATATTTGGTTATCCTTTTATACTATGTTCCTTAGTGATTCATGCATTTTCTCCGTTGCTTTTTATTGCTTTGGCAAGTAGTAGATTGTAACTCCAAGAGGGAGCATTCTACATGATTGTGGGTTCGGGCCCTTCGATGTCTAGCTTGAGTGACAGAAACATGAGACTACGTGATGTGCTTGTTGCCACCAGGGAGAAAACAACGATGCTTGTGACCACGGTTGCAAGGATTGTTTACCTTACACATAGTTCGTTAATGTAGTTGTCCGTTGCTTTGAGTTTACACTTTGGGTGGGGCTCGCAACTTAATACCAGAGAATTGTTCTGGATAGATATCTTAAGGTGGATGATTAGTAAGTAGATGCTGATGAATAAACGGTCTGCTTTTCTTGGCGTACTGCCCATTACTATTGAACCTCATACCATCAAGGAGCATAATTAGCATCGCGGTGCGATCATAATTCTGTCAATTGCCCAGCTATGATATGTTTACCCTAGCATAGTTGTTTGTCGTCTTTTGGGAGAGAGACATCACTAGTGAAGATCATGTGACTCCGGTCCATATCACCATGATTGTTTATACCTCCATCATTTACCGCTTTCATTTACTTTTCTGTTGCAATCACTATTACCTTCCCGCTTGTGTTTTGATCCTTTGTAAACTACAAGGCTGGAGAGATTGACAACCTCTCTGTACTCATTGGGAGAAAAGTTATTTGTTGTGTGTGCATGTCCACGTCTTCTGCTAGCGCCAGGGTGGAAGACACCTACTTGTTGAGCCTAGGAGTCCTCCTGGTTCGAGAAACCTTACAGTCTCTGTGTGAGGGAAATTTGCTGCTGACTACAGCTCCACCTTCCACTTGGGGTATCCAACGAGGGGCAAGAAGTATATACATCATCTCGTCATCATGCGAATTTCTAGCACCGCTGCCGGGGACTCCACTCATCAAGATTGGGGAGTTGCACACTATATTTTACCTTTGCTTTTTAGTCTTGTTAGTTTGCTTTCTAGGCTTTGCTTTAGAGTCCTATACCAAAAACCACAAAAAAATAGTTAGTTTGCTCTTGCTTGTTGTCATTGCTATGGGTTCCACTGAAAACACCAAGTTGTGTGACTTCACTAGTCACAACAACAATGACATTATCTGCACTCCGATTGCTGCTCCTGCCACTGAGGCCATGTCCTATGAGATTAAACCTGCTTTGCAGAACCTTGTTATGAAAGATCAATTCTCCGGTGCTGGAGATGATCCAGCCTTGCACTTGAACAATTTGGTTGAGCTCTGTGATATGCATAAATATAAAGAAGTAGATGCTGATATTGTTAAACTTAAGCTTTTTCCTTTCTCCTTGAGAGGAGGAGCCAAAGTGTGGCTTCAATCTTTGCCTAGGAATAGCATAGATTCTTGGGATAAGTGCAAAGATGCTTTTATTGGGAAGTATTACCCGCCTGCTAAGATTATCCAGTTGAGGAGTAACATTATGAATTTTAGGCAACTGGGTAATGAACATGTTGCTCAATCTTGGGAACGTACGAAATCTCTTGTTAAGAATTGTCGTACTCATGGTTTGACTACTTGGATGGTTATCCAAACTTTCTATGCAGGATTGAACTTTACCTCGCGGAATCTGTTAGACTCGGCCGCGGGAGGAACCTTTATGTCAACTACACTTGGTGCTGCCACAAAACTATTGGATGAGGTGGTGACAAATTATTCTCAATGGCACACCGAGAGAGTTCCAACCGATAGGAAGGTAAACTCTATTGAGGAGATCTCCTCCCTTAATGATAAGGTTGACATGATTATGACTCGACTCACTAAGAAAGATCCTATTGATCCTCATGATGTTTCTCTAAATTATTTGCTTGCTAAAGAGAGAGAGCAAGTGGATGTAATTTTATCTCTAGGAACAACTTCAATAACAATGCTTATAGGAGTAATTTTGGTAGCAATCCTAGACCGTTCCGATCCAACAACTATGGGAAGAACAACAATTATCCTAGCACCAAAAACTCCACTTCTGAATTAGAGAGCATGCTTAAGGATTTTATGACTTCTCAAAAATCCTTCAACAAGAGCATAGAAGAGAAACTAGAAAAATTAGATAGTCTCTCTTTGAAGGGGGACAACATAGCTCATGATGTAGAGATGCTTAAAATTAGAACTTCCCCACTTGAGGAAAGGAACACCACACCCATGAATGATATCCAAGTCCAAATTAATTAGAACATAAGAATGCTAGCCAAGCTTAAGGAGAGATGGGCTAGAGAAAAGGTAGATGAAGAGAGAATTAAGATCCTTCCTACACACACTAACATTGCTACTATACAAGTTGTTGAGGATCTCAAAACTTTTAGCACCCATCGCACTCCTAGTCCCAATGGACCCATTAATGGTGATGCTAATACCTTAACTTTAGGACAAGAAGGTCCTATGAACTTAGAGACTACCAAAAGAATGAGCTTAGATGACATTACTACCACTTTAATTAATGGTAATAAGCTTGATTTTGACAATTGTAGTCTCTCCGAAGTCATCACCTTTTTGCAAAGAATGGCTAAATACCCCCACACTAGTACACTGAATATTGCCTTCACCGAGCATATTACCAATGCTCTTATCAAAGCTCAGGAGGAGAAGCTCAAGCTAGAGACTTCTATTCCTAGGAAGCTAGAAGATGGTTTAGATCCTATGGTCAAGATTAAATTGAAAAAGATCTCTTTCTTTGCTTTGGGTGATGTTGGAGCTAGTGCCTCCGTCATGCCCAAAAGAATGTATGATATGATTAATTGGAAACCTTATGATCCATGTTCTTTTGGTGTTCGTCTTGTTGATTCTTCCATAAAGAAACCATTACGGAGAATTGATGATGAGCTTATTATTGTCAATGATAATTTTGTGCCCATTGATTTTCTTATTATGGACATTGAATGTGTTCCTTCATGTCCAATTATTTTGGGACGTCCTTTTCTCCGCACCGTTGGTGCTATCATTTACATGAAATAGGGAATTATTAAATTACAAATTCTCTTAAAAAGGGAATGGAACACTTCCCTAGAAAGAATATTAAGTTACCTTATGAGTCTGTTACACGGGCAAGTTATTCTTTTGGAGTTGATAACACTTGATCCTCTTGCATTATGCCTAGATCAAAGGCATAAAAGAATGTGCTTGTTGGGAGGCAACCCAATTTGGTTTTACTTTCTGTTTTAGTGGTCTTGATGTGTGTTAGTACTGTATCAACATCATTGTATATTTATTTTCGAGCTTTGTGCCAAGTTATAGCCTCCGATTGCAAGAAAGCTCAAAAATTGTGACATGTTGTCCAAAAACAGATTATGTCTGCTTGACAGCAAAAATCGCCAAAAATCACCAGATCATGTTTTTGATTTGAATTGTTTTGACAGCATTCTCTATATATATAATTTTATTTTTGGCATCTGTTCTGTGTTTTTTCATTTGAGTCGCAGAAGTATCCCGAATAAATTATTTACTAGCTGTTGTTCTGTTTTTCACAAATTCTGCCATGTTTTGTGTTTTCATTGTTTTGCGAATCCTAAGCTTGCTTTCTATTTGCAAAAACCTTTTGGAAATCATGAGAAGCAGTATCTTTTCAAGAGAATCTATCTGTTGCCTCTTGAGCTTGCGTCCGTTTTTCCCTTGAAGAGGAAAGGGTGGTGCAGCACAGGAGCAGTAAGTATTTCCCTCAGTTTGAGAACCAAGGTATCAATCCAGTAGGAGAATCATGCCAAGTCCAGAGTACCTGCAAAAACACAAAAGATCTTGCACCCAACGCTATAAAGGGGTTGTCAATCCCTTCAAGATTGATTGCAAAGTGAGATCTGAAGGCAGAAAGTGCAACGAAGTAAAATTGTAAGGCTGAAAATATGGTGTGAAGTAGACCCGGGGGCCATAGTGTTCACTAGAGGCTTCTCTCAAAATAGCAAATGATACGGTGCGTGAACAAATTATTGTCAAGTAATTGATAGAACCGCGCAAAGTCATGACGATATCTAAGGCAATGATCATACATATAGGCATCACGTCCGAGACAAGTAGACCGATACTTTCTGCATCTACTACTATTACTCCACACATCGACCGCTATCCAGCATGCATCTAGTGTATTGAGTTCATGACGAACAGAGTAACACTTTAAGCAAGATGACATGATGTAGAGGGATAAACTCAAACCAATGATGAAAATCCCATCTTTTTAACCTTGATGGCAACAACACGATGCGTGCCTCGCTACCCCTTTTATCCCTCGGTGAGGTCACCGCACGGTACGAACACAAAACCAAGCACTTCTCCGATTGCAAGAATCACATATCAAGTTGGCCAAAAAAAACCCACAACTCGAAGATAATTACAAGGATATGAAATCATGCATAAGAGAGATCAGAAGAAACTCAAATAAGATTCCAAGATAATCTGATCATGAATCCATAATTCATCGGATCTTGACAAACACACCGCAAAAGAAGATTACATCGGATAGACCTCCATGAAGATCATGGAGAACTTTGTATTCAAGATCCAAGAGAGAGAAGAAGACATCTAGCTACTAGATATGGACCCGAAGGTCTATGGTGAACTACTCATGCATCATCGGAGAGGTCATGGTGTTGATGAAGAAGCCCTCCGTATCCGAATCCCCCTCCAGCAGGGCACCAGAACGTGCCCCAGATGGGATCTTGCTGAGACACAAGCTTGCGGCGGCGGAAAAGTATTTTCGTGGTTCTCTCCTTCAGTTTTGGAATTTTTCTGAATTTACAGGCGGAAGAGGTAGGGCAGACGTGCCACAGGGGGGCCCACAAGCCTGCTAGGCGCGGCCCCCCTGGCCGTGCCTAGAGGGCTTGTGGGGTCCCGTGCTGGCCCCTACCTTGGTTCTCAAGTCTGGTGTGTATCTTCTGTTCTGGAAAAAATCTTTTCAGAAGTTTTATTCCATTTGGACACCGTTTAAAATCCTCCTCTGAAAAGGGTCAAAACACGGAAAAAACAGGAACTGGCACTTGGCACTGAGTTAATAAGTTAGTCCCAAAAAAGATATAAAAGGCATACAGACCAACCAAAGTTTGACAAGATAATAGCATGGAACCATCAAAAATTATAGATACGTTGGAGACGTATCAAGCATCCCCAAACTTAACTCCTGCTCATCCTCGAGTAGGGAAGTGATAAAGACTGAATTTTTGATGTGGAATGCTACCTAGCATAGTTATCCTTTGTAACTTCTTTCATGTGACATGAATGTCCAGATCCGTAAGATTCAAAACAATAGTTTGCTATTGACATGAAAACAATAATACTTCAAACAAACTAGCAAGGTAATCATGAACTTTCAAAATAACAAGGCCAAAGAAAGTTATCCCTACAAAATCATATAGTCTAGCTTTGATCCATCATCCCCACACAACTAATTTAAATCATGCACAACCCCGGTATTGGCCAAGTAATTGTTTTCGCACTCTTACTTTCTCAAACCTTTTTTAACTATCACGCAATACATGAGTGTGAGCCATGGACATAGCACTATAAGTGGAATAGAGTATGGTGATGGTCGTGAGACAAAAATGAGGAGATGGTCACATTGACTCGGCGTATTAAAGGGGTATGGAGATGCCCATTAATAGATATCAATGTGAATGAGCACGGATTGCCATACAAAGGATGCACTGGAGCTATAAGTATGTGAAAGCTCAAAAGGAGAACTAGTGGGTGTGCATCCAACTTGCTTGCTCACGGAGACCTAGGGCAATTTGAGGAAGCCCATCCTTGGAATATACAAGCCAAGTTATATAATGAAAATTCCCACTAGCATATGGTCGTGACAAAACAAGAGGCTCTCAATCAAGAAGAACATGGTGCTATTATGAAGCACAAGTCTGGAAGAAGATAGTAGCATTGTCCCTTATGTCTTTTTCTCCTTTTTTTTATTTGGGCTCTTTAGCCTCTTTTTTCTCTCTTCTATTTTTTTGGGCTCTTTCGCCTCTTTTTTTTATTTCCTCACATGGGAAAATGCTCTAATAATGATGATCATCAAACTTTTATTTACTCATAGCTCAAAGCTTAGAACGATGATGACTCTATAGGAAATGCCTCCGGCAGTGTACCGGGATATGATCATGCAAAGGCAATATGGGAGTGATGACACAAGTCATGAGACGGAATGGTGGGAGTTGCATGGCAATATATCTCGGAATGGCTATGAAAATGCCATAGTAGGTAGGTATGGTGGCTGTTTTGAGGAAGGCATATGGTGGGTTTGTGCACCGGCAAAAATTGCGCGGTACTAGAGAGGCTAGCAATGGTTGAAGGTGAAAGTGCATCTATACCATGGACTCACATTAGTCATGAAGAACTCACATACTTGTTGCAAAAGTTTTTATTCGTAATCGAAACAAAGTGCTAAACACATACTCCTAGGGGAAGGGTTGGTAGGTGTAAACCATCGCGCGATCCAGACCGCAACACAAAGGATGACAATCAATGGATCAATTATGCTCCGACTTCCTAACATAGCAGTTCACCATACGTGCATGTTATGGGAATCAGTAACTTCAACACAAGTACTAGATTCACAACACCCTACTAACATAACTCTTAATATTACCAAATCCACGTCTCAAAACTAATTGAGAGCAATCAAACTTCTCTTTCTACTCAATGCACATGAAGGTGGAAGTTTTATTGTATCCTCTTTTGGTACCTATCACCTTTGGGACTACTTCCATAGCACAAACCAACTACCAAGTCACGCACCGCCGTGCTCTAAAAGATCTAAGTGAAGCACTTAGAGCAAAATTATCTAGCTCAAAAGATATAAGTGAAGCACGATGAGCATTCTAGCAAATTCACGATGAGTGCGTGTCTCTCTCAAAATGTGTGCAGCAAGGATGATTGTGACACAACAAAAAGAAAAGACTCCTACGATACAAGACGCTCCAAGCAAAACACATATCATGTGGTGAATAAAAATATAGCTCCAAGTAATGTTACCGATGGATTGAAGACGAAAGAGGGGATGCCTTCCCGGGGCATCCCCAAGGTTAGGCTTTTTGGTGTCCTTGAATTTGGCTTGGGATTCCTTGGGCATCCCCAAGCTTGAGATCTTTCCACTCTTTATCCCTTTGTCCATGAGAACATCACCCAAAACTTGAAAACTTCACAACACAAAACTTAAACAGAAACTCGTGATATCATTAGCACAAGAAAACAAACTACCACCTCTTTAGGTACTGTAGCAAACTTGATTTCTATTCATATTGGTGTTAGATTACTGTATTATCACTTTTCGATGGCTAGTATCCCCCGATACTATCCATAGTTTCATCAAAACAAGCAACCAACTCAACAAAAACAGAATCTGTCAAAAACAGACCAGTCTGTAGCAATCTGTATTGTTCGTATACTTCTGGTACCTCACAAATTCTGAAAACTTACGACTGCCTGGGCAAAAGGAATATAAACCAGCAGCAAAATGAATTAACTCAAAATCTCTTTCTGAATAAAAATGAAAAATAATCTTGTGAGCGAAAAGTTTCTGTCTTTTTCCAGCAGGATGAAACAACCATTACCAAGACTAGTCATAAAGGTTTTGCTTGTCTCAAGCACAAAAAGAAACACAAAAGACACAATCATAACAGAATTATGATGATGTGGACACAATAAAACAGAAAGATCAAGATAAATTCATTGGGTTGCCTCCCAACAAGCGCTATTGTTTAACGCCCTTAGCTAGGCATAAGGTCATAGAATCACGTATCATCGTCTTTGGTGCTCAAACGATAAGTAGCCCTCATCATAGATTCATAAGGCAAATTTTATTTTCTTTCTAGGAAAATGTTCCATGCCCTTATCTAAAGGAAATTGAAATCTAATATTCCCTTCCTTCATATCGATGATAGCACCGATAGTCCTTAGGAAAGGTCTACCAAGAATGATAGGGCATGTAGGATTGCAATCAACTTCAAGCACAATGAAATCCACGGGTACATAGTTCCTATTTGCAATAATAAGAACATCATTGATCCTTCCCATTGGTTTCTTGACAGTAGAATCCGCAAGATGCAAATTAAGAGAACACTCCTCAATCTTATTAAAACCCAGAACATCACATAAAGACTTTGGAATCGCGGAAACACTAGCACCCAAATCACACAAAGCATTGCATTCATAGTTTTTGATTTTGATTTTGATAGTAGGTTCCCACTCATAATGAAGCTTCCTAGGGATAGAAACTTCCAATTCAAGTTTCTCTTCAAGAGATTTTATCATATCATCAACGATAAGATCGGTAAAGGCCTCGTTTTGGCTATAAGCGTGTGGAGAGTTTAGCATGGATTGCATGAAGGAAATGCATTCAATCAAGGAGAAACTATCATAATTGAATTCCTTGAAATCCAAAGTAGTAGTTTCATTACTACTCAAGATTTTAATATCTTCTACTCCACTTTCAATGCTTTTAGCATCAAGATAGATGGACTCCGAATCATTGGGGCATTTTTCAACCAAAGTGGATTCATATCCAGCCCCATCATCATTAGGTTTGACACAAGAAAACAAATATTCAATGGGAGTCACACCAAGCACTTTAAGATCTTCGTGATTCTCATCACAAATTTAAGTAGCCTGCTTATCAGAAATCTGGCCTACCAATTTTTCAAGACGAGCAAAATGAGAATTTAGCGCAAGGAATTCTTTGGACATATCATCAACTTCTTTATTCATAAAAGCCAAAAAAGAATTTTGCTCCTTCAGTTCCCTAAGAAAGTAACTGTTGGAATCAAACTGTGTAGACGTGAAGCCTTTAACACTAGTTTCAATCTCTTCCAACCTCGCATAGTAATTATCAAAATCCCTTGGTTGGGCCATACAGGTCATAGCAGGCAAACAAGCGGACAGAAAAAAAGTAAGAGAAAAGGGCAAACGAAAAAGGGAAATATTTTTGTAATTTTTTGTTTTTCAGAAGTGGGGGAGAGGAAAACAAGAGGAAAAAAAGTAAATGCAAGGGATGAGTTTGCGACACTTACTTGGATGAGTTCTTGACTTCAACCTCCCCGGCAACGGCACCAGAAATTCCTCTGCTACGGCGACAGAAATCCTTTTGTTGCCTCTTGAGCTTGCGTAGGTTTTTCCCTTGAAGAGGAAAGGGTGGTGCAGCACACGAGCAGTAAGTATTTCCATTAGTTTGAGAACCAAGGTATCAATCCAGTAGGAGAATCGCGCCAAGTCCAGAAAACCTGCGCAAACACAAAAGAGCTTGCATCCAACGTTATAAAGGGGTAGTCAATCCCTTCAAGATTGATTGCAAAGTGAGATCTGAAGGAGGAAAGTGCAACGAAGTAAAATTGTAAGGCTGAAAATATGGTGTGAAATAGACCCGGTGGCCATAGTGTTCACTAGAGGCTTCTCTCAAAATAGGAAATAATACGGTGGGTGAAGAAATTACTGTCGAGCAATTGATAGAACCGCGCAAAGTCATGACGATATCTAAGGCAATGATCATACATATAGGCATCACGTCCGAGACAAGTAGACCGATACTTTCTGCATCTACTACTATTACTCCACACATCGACCGCTCTCCAGTGTATTGAGTTCATGACAAACAGAGTAACACTTTAAGCAAGATGACATGATGTAGAGGGATAAACTCAAACCAATGATGAAAACCCCATCCTTTTCCCTTGATGGCAACAACACGATGCGTGCCTCGCTACCCCTTCCATCACAGGGTGAGGTCACCGCACGGTATGAACCCAAAATCAAGCACTTCTCCCATTGCAAGAATCATAGATCAAGTTGGCCAAACAAAACCCACAACTCGAAGAGAATTACAAGGATATGAAATCATGCATAAGAGAGATCAGAAGAAACTCAAAAAAGATTCATAGATAATCTGATCATAAGTCCACAATTCATCGGATCTCGACAAACACACCGCAAAAGAAGATTACATCGGATAGATCTCCATGAAGATCATAGAGAACTTTGTATTGAAGATCGAAGAGAGAGAAGAAGCCATCTAGCTACTAGCTATGGACCCGAAGGTCTATGGTGAACTACTCACGCATCATCGGAGAGGTCATCGTGTTGATGAAGAAGCCCTCCGTATCCGAATCCCCCCTCCGCCAGGGCACCAGAACGTGCCCCAGATGGGATCTTGCTGAGACAGAAGCTTGCGGCAGCGGAAAAGTATTTTCGTGGATCTCTTCTTTAGTTTTGGATTTTTTCTGAATTTATAGGCGGAAGAGGTAGGGCATACGTGCCACAAGGAGCCCACAAGCCTGCTAGGCGCAGGCCCCCCTGGCCGTGCCTAGGGGGCTTGTGGGGTCCCCTGCTAGCCCCTGCCTTGATTCTCAAGTCTGGTGTGTATCTTCTGTTTCGGAAAAAATCTTTTTGGAAGTTTTATTCCATTTGGACACCGTTTAAAATCATCCTCTGAAAAGGGTCAAAAACACAGAAAAAACAGGAAGTGGCACTTGGCACTGAGTTAATAAGTTAGTCCCCAAAAAGATATAAAAGGCATACAAAACAACCAAAGTTTGACAAGATAATAGCATGGAAGCATCAAAAATTATAGATACGTTGGAGACGTATCACCTCTCTCTACTCGTTGGGAGAAAAGTTATTTGTTGTGTGTGCAGGTCCACGTCTTCTGCTAGCGCCAGGGTGGAAAACACCTACTTATTAAGCCTAGGAGTCCTCCTGGTTCGATAAACTTATAGTCTCTGTGTGAGGGAAATTTGTTGCTGACTACATCTCCACCTTCCACTTGGGGTATCCATGGAGGGGGGACAAGTATATACATCATCCCGTCATCAACTGCCCATTTGGGGGTGATTTCAAGTTTGGACTGCCAAACTTGTCCAATGGAGCTCAAATTTGGTGGAGCATCCTATTTTTGCGTCAAACCCAATCATGTTAACTCTCAGCACCAGTGGTGAAGGTTAACTACCCCACACACCTGTAGAACACGTTCTGCCAACTTGGTCAAACAGAACTTAACCCACTCTACACCCACTCCCTTTCCATTATACTCTTAGTGCAAGCTTCCAGCAGGACTCCTCAACTGCAGACGGATGGGCCCTCTCTGGTTCCAAGCAAAAGAGCCCAAAATCTCCATTTTAGTTTCTGCCTCAAGACTGGCATCTCCTCTTTAATCACCTCCTTTGACCAGCAGTCAGACCATTGGCTCTCAAATGGCTAAGGAGCATCTAACCTAACCCCCGGACACGCGAGACACAGCCAAAGCACCCCAGAGCGCGCCAGCATGTCGTAGCATGTCAAAACTGCGCTCTTGGCACGCTACAGGGCGCACCCGAGGCAAAGGAGGCCAGCCCCAGCCGGTTCTCACCTCCCCTCGGTGTCTCTCCACGTCTCCGACAACCCACCTGAATCAGGGCAACCTCAGGGCCCCTCCTCCCCCTCTCTACTGATGAGGGCGACGCGTGCCCGCACGCGCCAGATTCGGCGAGAAGAACGCGGCCATGCAGCACGCGCCCACCACGTCCCCTCTCTCTCTCGTTGAGTCTCTCGAGTCTCAAACCACGTCCGCAAAACCGTGATATCGACCCCGAGCTCTCTCTCCCTCTCCAGCAGCCGCGGTGAAACCACCATCGCGCTCCCGCGCAGTGCACCATTGCTCGCCTATAAATAGGCACCCTCGCTCCAGTACCCCCACACCTCTCCTCCAGAACCTCAATCGAGTCCCCAACCAGCCCATTAGAGCATAGAGAGCTCCAGTGCTCGAGATCATCCGAGGCCCCGCCACTTCGGAGCTCCCTCGATCTCGGGCTACCGGCCAGCTCACGCGCTCCTCTCACCTCCTCCGTGACTGCAGTGAGCTCAGGGAGCTTCTCCACCACTTCCCCGGGCTTTTCCCTGTCCGTAGCACCCAACTCCACCACCCCCCGTAGCACCTACGCTATGGCCACCTCGTCGCCGGTGACCCAGGGCCTCCTCGTCGTTCCTTCGACCACCATCAGGTAGGTGGCGATGCGCCGATTCCATTCCTGTCATCGTTGGGAAACAAGGGCGTCGGTAGCGCCGTCGGCGTGCCTCCCCTCCCCCTATCCACAAGAGGAAGACGACCCTGACAGGCATGCACCACCTGTTGGTGGCCCGTATCTCCCCCTCTGTCCTCTCTGTGCCACTGACCGCAGGGGCCCATGCGTCAGGTTTGAACCTAACAGCGCGCGCGTGTGGGCTGCTTGGCTGGCTATCTAGCCGATTGGCCAGTTGGGCCGGCCGAGCCAGGCCAGGGCTAAGCCCCCTTTTCTTTTTGTTTTTAATCTATTTTTAAAATATTTTTGCAGAATTTATTATTTAATAGCATTTAATTGTTTTCCACCACAATTCTTCTAAAATTGTGTAGAATTTAATAGAACTGTTATACTAGTTTTTATGAAAACTTTTCTGCATAGTTATAATTAAAAAGCTTATTTTGAATATCTTAGCTCCTATTAATTGGGTTTTAAAAACAATATTTTCATCAAAACCAGATACAAAAATTATTAAAATTATACTATAGATTTATCAGAATAGGATAATATTTTTAAAGTGAGTTTATGCTCTATTTTTGAGTGAGATAATTATTTTATTACTATTATTACGACGATAGATTCCGCGTTCGACGAAGGAGTTGGACTCAAAGACGCCGAAGACCCCGGATACCTAGCTGATCAAGGAAAGCAGCCATGTTACCATGTCTAAGAAATACTCCTATGCATGACACATTGGTTACTTTATTCCTATGCATATAGTTAAGGTTATTCGGTGCACCCAGCACGGTGTTTCCAATGGCTCCTCCGGAGCACTTGCATTTGAGCATGATCCTACCACCTATGAGGGTCACGCTGATAATATGTTGACAAGTAGACAGTAGTGTTACACATAGGAAGAGCATGTGCATGATGATGGTAACACAACCTCTGCAAAGTGTCAAACTATTCGAATAGCCATGTCCACGATCAAGGTCAGTTGGGTGGTGCTGCGTAAACTAGGTCAAGTCGTTTCTGCATAAACCAAGTGTGTGTGTGTGTGTGTTTGAAAAGGTGTTATCTAAGTAAGAGTATATGATAAGTTTGGTGAGTTGGCATATCGGGTGAACCCGAAGTGTTCAGCCCTTAGCAGATATGTTGATATCTGTAACATGTTCTTCTGAATACCATCTAGCTTATGATACATAACCATACCGGTCTACGATCATGTTTATTTACATTCAAGCTTGTTATCCGCCAATGGTGTATATTGTTGGAAATATGCCCTAGAGGCAATAATAAAATGGTTATTATCATATTTCCTTGTTCATGATAATCGTCTATCGTTCATGCTATAACTGTATTAACAGTAAACAGTAATACATGTGTGAATAAATAGATCACAATGTGTCCCTAGCAAGCCTCTAGTTGGCTAGCTCATTAGTCAATAGATGATCTTGGTTTCCTGCTCATGGGCATTAGATATCATTGATAATGGGATCACATCATTGGGAGAATGGTGTGATGGACAAGACCCAATCCTAAGCATAGCGCTAGATCGTATTGTTCGTATGCTAAAGCTTTTCTAATGTCAAATGTCTTTTCCTTCGACCCTGAGATTGTGCAACTCCCGGATACTGTAGGAGTGCTTTGGGTGTATCAAACGTCACAACGTAACTGGGTGGCTATAAAGGTGCACTATGGGTATCTCTGAAAGTGTTTGTTGGGTTGGTATGAATCGAGATCGGGATTTGTCACTCCGTGTGACGGAGAGGTATCTCTGGGCCCACTCGGTAGAACATCATCATGAGCTCAACGTGACTAAGGAGTTAGTCACACGATGACGTGCTACAAGACGAGTAAAGATACTTACCGGTAACGAGATTGAACAAGGTATAGGTATATCGACGATCGAATCTCGGGCAAGTTCTATACCGACAAACAAACAGAATTGTATACGGGATTGATTGAATCCTTGACATCGTGGTTCATCCGATGAGGTCATCGTGGATCAAGTGGGAGCCACCATGGGTATCCAGACCCTGCTGATGGTTATTGTCCAGAGAGGTGTCTCGGTCATGTCTGCCTGTCTCCCGAACCCGTAGGGTCTACACACTTAAGGTTCGATAACGCTAGGGTTATAGGGAATTGTTATACGAGGTTACCGAAAGTTGTCCGGAGTCCCGGATGAGATCCCAGACTTCACGAGGAGCTCCAGAATGGTCCGGAGGTAAAGATTGATATATAGGACGGATGGTTTCGGACACCGGAAGTGTTTCGCGCATCACCGGTAACGTATCGGGACCACCGGGACCACCGGAGGTGGCCCCGGGGGTCCACCGAACGGGGGCGACGACCCCGGGAGGTAAGATGGGCCAAGTGGGGGAGGGAACCAGCCCCTAGGTGGGCTGGTGTGCCTACCCACTCAGCCGAATGCGCAGGGGAGAGGGAAAGGGGGGCAAACCCTAAGCCAGGTGGGCCTAAGGCCCACCAGGGGTGCGCACCACCCCTCCTCCCCTCCTGGCCGCCACCTCCTGGAGCAGATGGGGCTGCCGCACCCCTTGGGGTGGGAACCCTAAGGACTGCCCCCCTCCCTCTTCCCCTATATATAGTTGAGGTTTCGGGGCTGTTTTGCACACGGTTTTCTCTCTCTCTCGGCGCAGCCCTGCCCTTCTTTCTCCTCCTCTCTGCCGGTGCTTGGCGAAGCCCTGCCGGGAGATCTCGTCTCTCCATCGACACCACGCCATCGTGCTGCTGGAGTTCTTCCCCAACCTCTCCCTCCTCCTTGCTGGATCAAGGTGCGGGAGACGTCTCCTTGCTGCACGTGTGTTGAACGCGGAGGTGTCGTAGTCCGGCACTAGATCGGAATCACACCGCGATCTGAATCGCCTCGAGTACGACTCCATCAACCGCGTTCTAGTAACGCTTCCGCTTAGCGATCTTCAAAGGTATGAAGATGCACTCACCCCCCTCTCTTTGCTGGTCTCTCCATAGGAAGATCTGAATATGCGTAGGAAATTTTTTGAATTTATGCTACGTTTCCCAACAGTGGCATCCGAGCGAGGTTTTCTATGCGTAGATTCTATGCACGAGTAAAACACAAAAGGTTGTCGGCGATGATTTGTCAATTGCTTGCGGCTACTAGTCTTATTCTTTTCCGGCGGTATTGTGGGATGAAGCGGCCTGGACCGACTTTACACGTACGCTTACGTGAGACTGGTTCCACCGACAGACATGCACACCGTGCATAAAGGTGGCTAGCGGGTGTCTGTCTCTCCTACTCTAGTCGGATTGGATTTGATGAAAAGGGTCCTTATGAAGGGTAAATAGCTTTGGCATATCATTGTTGTGGCTGTCACATAGGTAAGAAAGCGTTCTTGCTAGAAACCGAAATCAGCCACGTAAAACATGCAACAACAATTAGAGGACGTCTAACCTGTTTTTGCAGGGTTTGACATGTGATGTGATATGGCCAAAGTTGTGATGTTGCATGTATGATGTATGAGATGATCATGTTATTGTAATAGGTTTCACAACTTGCATGTCGATGAGTTTGACAACCGGCAGGAGCCATAGGAGTTGTCTTAATTTATTGTATGAGATGCAACGCTAATGGTTAGCTATAGTAGTAGTCATAGTAGTAGTTGGCGTGACGACTTCACGGAGACACGATGATGGAGATCATGGTGTCATGCCGGTGACAATGATGATCATGCAATGCCTGAAGATGGAGATCGAAAGAGCAAAGATGATAATGGCCATATCATGTCACTATATGATTGCATTGTGATGTTTATCATGTTTTTCATCTTATTGCTTAGAACGAAGGTAGCATAATAAGATGATCCCTCTTAAAATTTAGAGAACGTATTCCCCTAAGTGTGCACCATTGCAAAGGTTCATTGTCTCGAAGCACCACGTGATGATCGGGTGTGATAGATTCTAACATTCGCATACAACGGGTGTAAGCCAGATTTACACACGCGAAACACCTAGGTTGACTCGACGAGCTTAGCATGTACAGACATGGCCTCGAATACAAGAGACCGAAAGGTCGAACATGAGTCGTATGGTTGAATACGATCAACATGAAGTTGCTCACCATGGTGACTAGTCCGTCTCACGTGATGATCGGACACGGGTTAGTCAACAGGGATCATGTATCACTTAGTTGACTAGAGGGGTGTCGATTTAAGTGGGAGTTCATACTTAATTTGATTAAATGAACTTAATTGTCATGAACTTAGTCTAAAAGTTGTCTTTATAAATATTTTAGATGGCCAACGTCAACCACAATTTCAACGCATTCCTGGAGAAAAACAAGTTGAAAGATGACGGTAGCAACTATGCGGACTCGGTTCGCAACTTGAAGCTCATCCTTGAAACAGCTAAAAAGGCTTATGTCCTTGATGCACCGCTAGGTGACCCTCCCACTCCCGCAGCAGCCCAATACATTCTGAACGTCTGGCAAACGCGGAGTGATGACTACTCTCTGGTTAGGTGTGGCATGTTATACAGTTTAGAAAGGAGGCTCCAAAGGCGTTTTGAGCAACACGGTGCATATGAGATGTTCCAAGAGCTGAAGCTAGTTTTTCAAGCTCATGCCCGTGTCGAGAGATATGAAGTCTCCGACAAGTTCTTTAGCTGTAAGATGGAGGAGAACATTTCTGTCAGTGAGCACATACTCAAAATGTTTGGGTTACACGGTCGTCTGACTTCACTTGGAGTCGAACTTCCGGATGATGCCATAATTGACAGAATCCTCTATTCTCTCCCACCAAGCTACAAAGGCTTTGTGCTTAACTACAACATGCAAGGGATGGAGAAGACCGTTCCCGAGTTGTACTCGATGCTCAAGTCTGCAGAAGTAGCAATCAAGAAAGAGCATCAAGTGTTGATGGTCAACAAGACCACTAGTTTCAAGAAGGGCAAGGGTAAGAAGAACTTCAAGAAAGACGACAAAGCTGTTGCCGCGCCCGGTAAGCCAGATGCCGAGAAGAAGAAAAAGAATGGACCCAAGCCTGAGACTGAGGGCTTCTATTTGAAGAGAAAAGGTCACTGGAAGCGGAACTGCCCCAAATACTTATCGGACAAGAAGGCCGGCAACGTTAAAGGTATATATGATATACATGTTATTGATGTGTACCTTACCAGCGCTCATAGTAGCTCCTGGGTATTTGATACCGGTGTTGTTGCTCACATTTGCAACTCAAAGCAGGAACTGCGGAATAAGCGGAGACTGGCCAAGGACGAGGTGACGATGCGCGTCGGGAATGGTTCCAAGGTCGATGTGATCGCCGTCGGCACGCTACCTTTACATCTACCGTCGGGATTAGTTTTAAACCTTAATAATTGTTATTTAGTACCAGCTTTAAGCATGAACATTGTATCAGGGTCTTGCTTAATGCGAGACGGCTACTCATTTAAGTCAAAGAATAATGGTTGTTCTATTTATATGAGTAATATGTTTTATGGTCATGCTCCGCTGGTGAATGGTTTATTCTTGATGAATCTTGATCGTGATGTTACACATATTCATAGTGTGAGTACCAAAAGATGTAAAGTTGATAATGATAGTCCCACATACTTATGGCACTGCCTCCTTGGTCATATCGGCGTTAAGCGCATGAAGAAGCTCCATACTGATGGACTATTAGAGTCTCTTGACTTTGAATCATTTGACACATGCGAACCGTGCCTCATGGGCAAGATGACTAAGATTCCATTCTCAGGAATAATGGAGAGAGCAACCGACTTATTGGAAATAATACATACTGATGTGTGTGGTCCAATGAACGTTGAAGCTCGCGGTGGCTATCGTTATGTTCTCACTCTCACCGATTATTTGAGTAGGTATGGGTATATCTACTTGATGAAGCACAAATCTGAGACATTTGAAAAGTTCAAGGAATTTCAGAGTGAGTCCGAGAATCAACGTGATAGAAAAATTAAGTGTCTACGATTTGATCGTGGAGGAGAATATTTGAGTCACGAGTTTGGCACACACCTAAGGAAGTGTGCAATCATTTCACAACTGACGCCGCCTGGCACACCGCAACGCAACGGAGTGTCTGAACGTCGTAATCGCACTTTATTAGATATGGTACGATCTATGATGTCTCTTACCGAATTACCGCTATCATTTTGGGGATACGCATTAGAAACTGCAGCATTCACTTTAAATAGGGCATCGTCTAAATCCGTTGAGACGACACCGTATGAACTATGGTTTGGCAAGAAACCTAAGTTGTCGTTTCTTAAAGTTTGGGGCTGCGATGCTTATGTGAACAAACTTCAACCAGAAAAGCTCGAACCCAAAGCGGAGAAATGCGTATTCATAGGATACCCTAAGGAAACTATTGGGTATACCTTCTATCTTAGATCCGAAGGTAAAACCTTTGTTGCCAAGAACGGATCCTTTCTAGAGAAAGAGTTTCTCTCGAAAGAAGTAAGTGGGAGGAAGGTAGAACTTGATGAGGTAATTACACCCCGTCTCAAACAGGATAGTAGCACAGCGCGGGAAGTTGTTCCTGTGGCGCCTGCACCAACTGTAGAGGAAGTTAATGATAATGATCATGAAGCTTCGGATCAAGTTAATACTGAACCATGAAGGTCCACGAGGGCACGCTCCACACCAGAGTGGTACGGCAACCCTGTGATGGAAATCATGTTGTTAGACAACGGTGAACCTTCGAACTATGAAGAAGCGATGGCGGGCCCGGATTCCAACAAATGGCTTGAAGCTGTGAAATCCAAGATAGATCCATGTATAAGAACAAAGTATGGACTTCGGTGGACTTGCCCGATGATCGGCGAGCCATAGAAAATAATTGGATCTTCAAGAAGAAGACTGATACAGACGGTAATGTAACCGTTTATAAAGCTCGACTTGTCGCAAAGGGTTTTCGACAAATTCAAGGAGTTGACTACAAAGAGACTTTCTCTCCCGTAACAAAGCTGAAATCAGTCCGAATCATGTTAGCAATTGCCGCCTTTTATGATTATGAAATTTGGCAAATGGACGTCAAAACAGTGTTCCTTAACAGGAACCTTAAGGAAGAGGTGTATATGATGCAACCAGAAGGTTTTGTCAACCCTAAGGGTGCTAACAAAGGTTGCAAGCTCCAGCGCTCCATCTATGGGATGGTGCAAGCATCTCGGAGTTGGAACATTCGCTTTAATGAGGTGATTAAAGCGTTTGGGTTCATACAGGTTTACGGAGAAGCCTGTCTATACAGGAAAGTGAGTGGGAGCTCTGTAGCTTTCCTCATACTGTATGTGGATGACATATTATTGATGGGGAATAATATAGAGATGTTGGACAGCATGAAGGCCTATTTGAACAAGAGTTTTTCAATGAAGGACCTTGGAGAAGCTGCATACATATTAGGCATCAAGATCTGTAGAGATAGATCGAGACGCCTCATAGGTCTTTCGCAAAGTACATACCTTGACAAGATATTGAAGAAGTTCAATATGGAAAACTCAAAGAAAGGGTTCTTGCCAGTTTTGCAAGGTATGAGATTGAGTAAGACTCAGTCGCCGACCACGACAGCAGATAGAGAGAAGATGAGTTCTGTCCGCTACGCTTCAGCTGTAGGCTCTCTTATGTATGCCATGTTGTGTACCAGACCTGATATAAACCTTGCCATAAGTTTGGTAGGAAGGTACCAAAGCGATGCCAGTATGGAACACTGGACAGCGGTCAAGAATATCCTTAAGTACATGAAAAGGGCTAAGGAAATGTTTCACGTTTATGGAGGTGACGAAGAGCTCATCGTAAAGGGTTACGCCGACGCCAGCTTCGACACAAATCCGGATGACTCTAAGTCACAGACCGGATACGTATATGTTTGGAATGATGGGGCAGTGAGCTGGTGTAGCAGCAAGCAAGAAGTCGTGGCAGCATCTACATGTGAAGCGGAGTACATAGCTACTTCAGAAGCGGCTCATGAAGGAATTTGGATGAAGGAGCTCATCACCGACCTTGGAGTAGTTCCAAGCGCGTCGGGTCCAATGACACTCTTTTGTGATAACACTAGGGCCATTGCCATAGCCAAGGAGCCCAGGTTTCATCGGAAGACGAAGCAAATCAAACGCCGTTCAACTTCATCCAGGACCATGTCCAGAGTGGAGTAATAGATATTTGTAAAGTACACACGGATCTGAATATTGCAGACCCATTGACTAAACCTCTTCCACGAGCAAAACATGATCAACAACATAATGCCATGGGTGATTGATACATCACAATGTAACTAGATTACTGACTCTAGTGTAAGTGGGAGACTATTGGAAATATGCCCTAGAGGTAATAATAAATTGGTTATTATCATATTTCCTTGTTCATGATAATCGTCTATCGTTCATGCTATAATTGTATTAACACGAAACAGTAATACATGTGTGAATAAATAGATCACAATGTGTCCCTAGCAAACCTCTAGTTGGCTAGCTCGTTAGTCAATAGATGATCATGGTTTCCTGGTCATGGGCATTAGATGTCACTAATAACGGGATCACATCATTGGGAGAATGATGTGATGGACAAGACCCAATCCTAAGCATAGCACTAGATCGTATTGTTCGTATGCTAAAGCTTTTCTAATGTCAAGTGTCTTTTCCTTCGACCGTGAGATTGTTCAACTCGTGGATACCGTAGGAGTGCTTTGGGTGTATCAAACGTCACAACGTAACTGGGTGGCTATAAAGGTGCACTAGGGGTATCTCTGAAAGTGTTTCTTGGGTTGGTACAAATTGAGATCGGGATTTGTCACTCCGTGTGACGGAGAGGTATCTCTGGGCCCACTCGGTAGAACATCATCATGAGCTCAATGTGACTAAGGAGTTAGTCACACGATGAGATGCTACGGGACGAGTAAATAGACTTACCGGTAACGAGATTGAACAAGGTATAGGTATACCGACGATCGAATCTCGGACAAGTTCTATACCGACAAACAAAGGGAATTGTATACGGGATTGATTGAATCCTTGACATTGTGGTTCATCCGATGAGGTCATCGTGGAGCAAGTGGGAGCCACCATGGGTATCCAGACCCCGCTGATGGTTATTGGCCGGAGAGGTGTCTCGGTCATGTCTGCCTGTCTCCCGAACCCGTAGGGTCTACACACTTAAGGTTCGATGACGCTAGGGTTATAGGGAATTGTTATACGAGGTTACCGAAAGTTGTTCGGAGTCCCGGATGAGATCCCGGATGTCACGAGGAGCTCCGTAATGGTCCGGCGGTAAAGATTGATATATAGGACGGATGGTTTCGGACACCGGAAGTGATTCGGGCATCACGAGTAACGTACCGGGACCACCGGAGGTGGCCCCGGGGGTCCAGCGAAGGGGGGCAACGACCCCGGGATGTAAGATGGGCCACGTGGGGGAGGGAACCAGCCCCTAGGTGGGCTGGTGCGCCTCCCCACTCAGCCCAATGCGCAGGGGAGAGGGAAAGGGGGGCAAACCCTAAGCCAGGTGGTCCTAAGGCCCACCAGGGGTGCGCATCACCCATCCTCCCCTCCTGGCCGCCACCTCCTGGCACAGATGGTGCTGCCGCACCCCTTGGGGGTGGGAACCCTAAGTGTTGCGCCCCCTCCCTCTTCCCCTATATATTGTTGAGGTTTCGGGGCTGTCTTGCACACGGTTTTCTCTCTCTCTCTCGGCGCAGCCCTGCCCTTCTTTCTCCTCCTCTCTGCCGGTGCTTGGCGAAGCCCTGCCGGGAGATCTCGTCTCCCCATCGACACCATGTCGTCGTGCTACTGGAGTTCTTCCCCAACCTCTCCCTCCTCCTTGCTGGATCAAGGTGCGGGAGACGTCACCGGGTTGCACGTGTGTTGAACGCGGAGGTGCCGTAGTTCGGCACTAGATCGGAATCACACCGCGATCTGAATCGCCGCGAGTACGACTCCATAAACCGCATTCTAGTAACGCTTCCGCTTAGCAATCTTCAAAGGTATGAAGATGCACTCACCCCTCTCTCGTTGCTGGTCTCTCCATAGGAAGATTTGAATATGCGTAGGAAAGTTTTTGAATTTATGCTATGTTACCAAACACATATCACTTATTATCATACCAATTGCATTATCCATATCATGGGCTATTTGTGAGTACATTCAAAGTACTCACTGGCTTGCCACTGGTTATGTTATTGACCAGACATGGAAGAACTGAAGTTTGGAGAAGAATTCGTCATCGGAGATGAACACACAAACTAGGACGCTTCCCAGTCAGAATGCCTGTTGGTGAAGGCTCATGGCATGGGCTCCCGTTCATTATCCAGATTCCGCTAGTAGTTGTATCGATGTGATTGGCCTTATAGGCCCTAGCTATGTGAGACTTGACCATGATGGTCATTTGTTGTATCAAATGGTATGTTGGATGTAAGACTCTTAATATTCAGTATCTCTGTGTTCAGTGAGCATTGATCTCTGGGATTACTGTGCACGTATATTCGGCGATCTTGGACGTCCCGACACGTCGTCATTCGGAGACGCTTTTACTTAGGCAAAAGCTGGTTAGCAGCTAAGCCCCTGAGCATGGACGTGATCATCACTCGGGGAAGGTTTTACCCTAGGCAAAACGGAGTCGCAGCTAAAGATTTCACCCACTGGGGCGTGATTCACCGGAGTCAGGTACATGCGAATAGTTGAAGAAAGGAAGCCCTTTATTCTTCTTGGCCATTCGGATTCGTTACAGCAATGAAACAAGTATGTTCTATGTTTAGAACTTGTAGAGCAGGTCCACATTCCAAGTCCTGGGCTCTTCCACTCATTGCTCAATGTTGTAGCGACGGTAAACTCCATTGTGTAGGACTTTAGAGATGACATATGGCCCTTGCCATGGAGGTGCCAGCTTGTGAGGTTTCTGCTTATCCAGTCGGAGGACCAAATCTCCCTCGTGGAAGGCACTACCTCTGACTTGTCCATCGTGGTAGCGCCTCAAGTCTTGTTGGTACGTAGTGGACCAAATGAGGGCTAGCTCTCTCTCTTCTTCCAGGTGATCCAGGTTGTCTTGATGTGCAACTTATGCTTAGGCTTCATTGTACTGCTCCACTCGGGGGGAGTTGTGACGCAAGTCACTCGGCAGGACTGCCTCGGACCTGTACACCATAAAGAAAGGGGTTCGATTGGTCGATCGATTTGGAGTCATACGAATGCCCCACAGAACGGTATGTAGCTCCTCTACCCACGCACCTGCGGCATACTTGAGATCCCTCACCAGATGAGGCTTTACACCCTATAGATCATGCGATTTGCCTGCTCCGCTTGCCCATTCAACTACGAGTGAGCCACGGAGGTGTAATTAACCCGAGTGCCTTGAGAATGAGAGAACTCGCGAAACTCGTCCAAGTCAAAGTTGGTTCCGTTGCTGGTGATGATGTAATGACGTACTCCGAACCTAAAGATGATCTGCCGAATGAAGCTGACTGCAGTCGCTAAATCCAGGTTTGTCATGGGCTTCGCTTTGACCCACTTGGTGAACTTATCCACCGCCACTAGCAGGTGGGTGAATCCACTTGTCCCAGTCCAAAGTGGGTTGACCATGTCGAGTCCCCACACGGCAAAGGGCCAGGTGAGTGGAATCGTCTTCTCCGCGGATGCGGGCTTGTGACTCTGATTCCTGTAGAACTGGCATCCAACACAAAGATTGACCATGTCGTTTGCAGCCTATTGGCTCAGAGACAATAAAACCCTGCTCGAAAGGCCTTGGCCACCAATGTCCGAGAGGACGCGTGGTTTCTACAGGTTCCTGAGTGAATCTCATGCAATACTTGAAGACCTTCCTCTAGGGAAATGCACTTTTGGTTGACCCATGTGGCGCTTTTCTTGTAGAGCTTATCTCCAAAGACCTCGAAAGCCTTAGACCGTCGAACTATTCGGCGGGCTTCTTCTTCGTCTTCGGGGAGTTATTGCTGGAGCAAGTAAGCCAGGTAAGGCGGCGTCCACTCAGGCGTGATGACCAGCATCTCATGGACGAGGTCAACCATGGCCAGGACTGCGATCTTAGTCGGATTCGACGGACCGATTGCTTGTGGGGGCTCTTCCATGAAGGGATCTTGTTTGACTAAAGGGGTGCGAATATGTTCGAGCAACACGCCCTTTAGTACGATCCTCCGAGTGGAACCAAGTTTCTCAATGTCATTAGCTGCTTGGTTCTTGGCTCGGGGCACGTGATGCAGCTCAACCCTTCGAAGTTCTTCTCCAATTTTCTGACTATGTTGCAGTAGACTTTCATTGCTAGGCTCCGAATGTCCCATTCCTTCATCACTTGGTTGAAAACGATGTTCGAGTTGCCATAAACCATCAAACGACTGATACCGAGTGAGATGGCCATGCTCAGTCAAAGTGGATCTGGGGCATGTAGCTCAGTCGGTCTCCCTTAGAGGAAACGAGAATTACTCCAGTCCCCGAGCCATGGAGCATTTTAGAGCCATCGAAGAACATCGTCCAATGCTCGGGGTTTCCCGGAGGCGGCTGCTCTTCCTCTATCCACGCTGCCAGGAAGTCCACCAAGGCCTGAGACTTGATTTCTTTCTTGGCTTCGAACTTGATCTCCAACGAGAGGATCTAAATTACCCATTTGGCCACTCGGCCCATGGCATCCCGATTGTGTAGGATTTCCGCCAAGGGAGCATCACTGATGACCATGACCCAGTGATCTTGGAAGTAATGGACCACCTTCTTCACCGTGAGATAGATCCCGTACACCAACTTTTGATAGCGTGGGTACCTACGTTTTGAAGAGGTCAAGACTTCAGAGGTGTAGTATCTTGGCCTTTGCACCTTGAGTGCCTTGCCTGCCTCCTCGCGCTCGACGGTAAGAACGGTGATAACCCCTTGGCTAGTGCCAGCAATGTATAGGAGCAGGGGCTCCTGGCTACTCGGAGCAGCTAACACCGGCTAGGTGGAGAGTAGGGCCTTGAGTTGGTCGAATGTGACTTGCGCCTCGTAGGTCCACTCGAATCGGTCGGATTTCTTCATCATTCGGTAGAGAGGCAAAGCATTCTCTCCGAGTCTTGAGATGAAGCGGCTCAGGGACGCAAGGCAGCCCGTAAGCCATTGCATCATGGATGCGCTCCGGCCGTCTCATCTGGACGATGTCGCTAATCTTGTCAGGGTTGGCGTTGATACCTCATTTGGAAACGAGGAATCCTAGTAACTTGTCGGCTGGTACGCCGAATGTGCACTTGGCCGTATTAAGCTTGATCCCGAAGCGTTGGAGGTTCGCGAAGGATTCGGTGAGGTCGGCCAGGAGGTCAGAACCTTTCCTGGACTTAACCACGATGTCGTCCATGTACGCTTCGACGTTCCGACTCATTTTCTCTTGCAGGCACTTTTGAATCATGCGTTGGAAAGTGGCACCAGCATTCTTGAGACCGAATGGCATCGTGATGTAGCAAAAGCACCCGAATGGGGTGATGAAAGCTGTTTTTATTTCATGTGGTCCGTACATTCGGATGTGGTGGTACCCGGAGTACGCATCCACGAATGACACGCGTTCATATCCGGCAGTCTAATCTATGATTTGATATATGCGTGGCAAAGGGAAGTGATCCTTCGGGCAGGCTCGATTAAGGTGCTTGAAGTCAATGCACATTCGGAGTGAATAGTTCTTCTTTGGCACCAAGACCACATTCGCCAACCACTCGGAGTGGTAGACCTTGCGAATGAATTCGGTAGCTAGGAGCCGAGCAATCTCCTCACCGATAGCCCTGCGCTTCTCTACGAAGGAGCGGCGCATGTGCTCTTTGACGGGCTTGACTTTTGGGCCCATTCGGAGGCGATGCTCAGACGGTTCCCAGGAGATCCCCGGCATGTCAGAAGGTTTCCATGCGACGATATCCCAGTTCTCACGGAGGAACTCGATGAGCTCGGCTTCCTATTTCTCCCCAAGTGTAGTAGAGGTATTCGTTGCGGAAGCACTCGGATCAGTGGGGTGGATGTGAACCTACTGCGTCTCGCCGGCTGACAGAAAAAATGATTCAGTAGCTGGTCGCTTCGCTTTGAGAAGATCTGAAGTATCCACTGCATTCTTGTACCCGTCCAGCTCGGCCGCGAGGACCTGCTCGTTGGCGATCTTCGAGCTTTGCAGGAGGCATTCTTCGGCCACCTTCCGATTGCGAGTGACCATAATCACGCCTTTCGGCCCTGGCATCTTAAGTTTAAGATACATGTGACATGGACAGGCCATGAAACGTGCGTAGGCAGGCCTACCTAGGATGGCATGATAAGCACTTCGGAACTCCACTACCTCGAAGGTCAGCTTCTCCGTCCTGAAATTTTTCTCGCTATCGAATCCGACATCCAGAGAGATCTGGCTGAGTGATTCAGCCTTGTTCCTGGGGATGGTCCCGTGGGTACGCATGTTGCTCTTGCTCGGACTGGACATCGGAATGTCCATGGATTTGAGAGTGTCTGCATATAAGATGTTGAGGCCACTGCCTCTGTCCATTAGGACCTTCCGTAGTCAGATCCCGTTAACTGCAGGGTCTACCACAAGCGCCTGCCTCTGGTGGGTGGCTATGCTGGCTGGCTGATCCAATTGGTCGAATGTGAGGGGCATCTTCGCCCAGTCAAGATACTTCATGCCAGCCGGGGCTGCCATGTTCACCTTCTCGACGTTTGGGTAACCGGGGGTACTCTCGGGTTCATCCTCATCCTGCTTGTCCCCGGAGGGTTCTCCGCCCATCTCCTTCTGGAGCAGGCGACAGTTGCGAGTCGTGTGCTTGGCGGGAATGGTCTCCCCCTTGTCATCCTTCCTCGAGTGGATCGGACACGGTTCGTCCAGCAGACTGCTCTTGGGATCGCCCTTCTTCTTGCCTGTCCACTCTTTCTTCTTCTTTTTGAGCATTCCATGGCTCTGCCCCGGGATAGCAGCTGCTTCGGCTTTGCCTGAAGCATCGCCCTTTCGCTTTTGATTTTCCCGGCGTTTCCTGATTGAGGGGCATCGCTGTCGGCCTTTACCGCTATGAAGGCGGTCTTCCTCTTTGTCGTTGGCATACCGATTGGCGATCTCCATGGCCCGACTAAGGGATAGGTCCCTTGATCAGTCGAAATTGAGGATCAGCTCTCGATACCGAGTGTCTACCTTGAAGGTGCACACGGCCTAATGCTCGGTTACATTCTCCGCGGTGTTATGCAACATGGTCCACCGATGGATGTATTCTCGAAGAGTCTTGTTGCTCTTTTGAACACAATGCTGCAACTGTGTCAAGCCTCCGGGACACTTGTAGGTGCCCTCGAAGGTTTTGATGGGTCGCCCCAGCTATGGATGCTGCTAGAGGACAGCTGGTTGAGCCAAGCCCGATCCGACCCCTCTAGCATGAGGGTCAGATGCTTCATTGCTACGAAGTCGTCGCCGCCACCAATTTGGACGGCCACTCCGTAGTCCTCGAGCCAAGTCTCCGGCATGAACTCATCGTTGAACTTGCCGATCCCCGTAGCCAATCGGTAATTGGAGGGGATCTTCGCTTCTCGAATTTGCCGACTAAAGCACTCGAGACTAAATCCTCCTCGGCCAGCTTGCAAACGGTCGATCACTTTATGCGTGATCACAGACTTAACATTGAACTAGGGAGCTTGATAGCCATCGTCCCTCTGGCCTCGGTGCCGATTGGGGCTTGGCCTGCAGTCAACGGGATGGTCACGGAGTGAACCACTCCTCGGAGGAGGCGTTCTACTTCAGACCTGACGGGCCCTCCTCTAGTCTTTGTGCGGGCCTCTCAGAGGAGGAGGAGACCTTCGGCGTCTTTCGTGTGCGAGTGGGCTATGAGCCGACTATACTGTATCCTGCTAGACGGATCTGCTGTGGATTCGATGTCGCGACCGCTATATCATTCGGCTGAATAGATTCTGCCGGAAGGCAGTGTTTAGATCTGTCGAATGCCTTCTCCGGCCGCTATATCATTCGGCTGAATATATTCAATGGTCCGATTGGTTGCGGCCAGATTGCGCAAGGGTGTACGCATCACCTCAACGTGTCGCTAGCGATCATTCGGATACACAAGCTGCCGATGGCTGTGGCTAGAACTCGGTAATGTCAGTTGTGCTTCCCTGGCAACGGCGCCAGGAATAGTCGTGTCGACGGCACCAGGAATCCTTCTGCTACAATCACGCCTTAAGGGAATTCCTAGGAAAATATGCAAAGGATTTCCCCCGTGGTCTTGGAGCCTTGTGTTGGTGTTCCCTCGAAGCGGAAAGGGTGATGTAGCACAGCGGTGGTAAGTATTTCCCTAAGTTTGAGAACCAAGGTCTGGATCCAGTGGAGGAGTATCACAAGATCTTGCACAAACACAAAAAGCTTGCTCCCAACGCTATGAAGGGGTTGTCAATCCCTTATAGATTGTTCGCCAAGTGATATCTCAAAGCAACAATGTAACAAAGCAAAGTAAAAGCGAAAGTGGAAACGATAGATGTGAATAGACCCGGGGGCCGTAGTGTTTACTAGTGGCTTCTCTCATGAAAGCAAGTAGACGGTGGGTGAACAAATTACTTTCGAGCAATTGATAGAACCGCGCAAAGTCGTGACGTCATCTATGGCAATGATTATATCTATAGGCATCACTAACAAAACAAGTAGACCGATACTGTGTGCATCTACTACTATTCCTCCACATGTCGACCGCTATCCAGCATGCATCTAGTGTATTAAGTCCAAAAGAACAGAGTAATGCCTTAAGAAAGATGACATGATGTAGGTGGACAATCTCATATCAACGACATAGCCCATCTTGTTACCCTTGATGGCAACTACTTAATGTGTGCCTTGCTGCCCCTAGTGTCACTGGGAAAGGTCACCACATGGTAAGAACCCAAAACCAAGCACTTCTCCCATTGCAAGAATCATAGATCTAGTTGGCCAAACAAAACCCAAGACTCGGAGCGACTTACAAGGATATCAAATCATGCATATAAGAAATACGCAAAGACTCAAATATGTATCATAGATAATCTGATCACAAATCCATAATTCATCGGATATCGACAAACACACCACCAAAGAAGATTACATCGGATAGATCTCCATGAAGATCATGGAGAACTTTTTATTGAAGATCCAAGAGAGAGAAGAAGCCATCTAGCTACTAACTACGGACCCGTAGGTCTGAAGTGAACTACTCACGAGTCGTTGGAGGGGTGATGATGATGATGAAGAAGCCCTCCAACTCCAAAGTCCCCTCCGGCAGTGCGTCGGGAAGGGTCTCCAGATGTGATCTCGCGGAAACGGAAGCTTGTGGCGGCGGAAAAGTATTTTCGTGGATCCCCTGATTTTTTGCTGTATTTTAGGGAATATATAGGCCAAAGATCTAGGTCAGGGGGCGCTCAGGGATGCCACAAGCCCTGCCACCGCCGCCTCCCCTGGTGGCGGAGTGGGGGCTTGTGGGCTCCCTGGAGCCCTCCTGGCTTGGCCCACAGGCCCCCTGATCTTCTTCCGTTCGGGGGGATTTTATTCCATTAGGACTCCATCCAAAATCAGATCTGAAAAGAGCCAAAAACACAGAAAAACAGGAACTCGCACTTGGCACTGAATTAAAAAAATTAGTCCCAAAAAAGATATAAAAGGTACATAAAACATCCAAAGATGACAAGATAACAGCATGAAACCATCAAAAATTATAGATACGTTTGAGACGTATCACTCGGCTGGTCCCGTATGGCCCGCGCGTCGAGCGACTGCTGGAGCCGCTCGAGACGCTGTCGCTCAGCTAGATTGGCCAGGTGTGTGTTCTCCAGCGCGGTCTCATTCGGGGCGTTCCCGGTGATAGGCGTGTGAAGAGCTTGCTTGCTCCTTCGATGAAGTTTGTCCAACTACTGCTCGGTGAGTGGCGGGGGGGGCATACTAGCTACCGCCGCCATGACGACGCTCTCTGTTGACGTGGCTGAATGAATGTTCTAGGGAGGACCCTAGGGCTCCTCCTATGGTCATGTCGGCCATGAGAATTTCAGTGGCGCCGCCGCTGCTATCGCAGTCGGAGCCGCCGAATGACCGTCGCTCGACGATGGGAAGAGGTTGACGGTGGGCTCGTCCAAGTCAAGAATGCCCGCTAATCCTGAGGTGGCCTGGTTGGCCATTGCATGTTTGGCCCACCACTACAGCCGCGAGTGTTCGGACCGCTTGTGACAAACTGCAACGGCGCGTGGAGGTGATGAGTGGTACGACACTGACGGTTGCCTGATCAAGACACCATGCGCAACCACACTGAAGTACGACGTACCTCGCACGAGGAGGGTGTCAGTGTCGAGAGGCGCATCTGGCATCCATGCCGAGTCATAGAAGACGAAGCTTAGGGAGCCGAAGAGGATCTCTCCGCCGAGTGACAACATGACAGCTGATGGATGAAAAATATCCAAATGCGCTAGTTTGGTAAACGAGCAGCCCCACGGTGGGCTCCAACTGTCGTGGGAATGATCCCGACAGTAGTACCAGGGGTACAAACTAAGGAGCGAAGTCCAGCTAGGCACAGTGGATACACTCGGATGTATGAGTTCGGGCCCCACTCGGGAGTGGTAAAGACCCTACGTCTCGAGCCCTGAGGGTGGTGTTTTCTTATGGGGTGTCTGAAAGTACAAAAAGCTGAACCCTTGAGAGGGAGCCCGGGACTGGCTTATATAGAGTGCGCCACGACCGACCAAGCATCATCACTAAGGCATTTAATGCTAATAACTACGAGAGTTACTAGAAATGGTGGCTTTAATTACAACATTATAGGTAAAGCGGGTCTTCATGGCCTTCATGTAGGTGTTTAAGTCCTTGGCCGTTGCAGTCCCTTCATTGTCCCTGCCTTGTTGTGAACTGAGTGCTGGGGAGCGTGCGAGTGCCGCAAAGCAGGCCGAGTGACCTCACATGACCGAGCGAGATCACAATGACCGAGTGAGGTTGAGAATATCACGATGACTTGTAGGACACTGATGTCCTTACGGGTACTTAGGTGGGCCCTATGGAAACAAATCTGTAGGCCTACCCCTCAAGTATAATCCCATGAATGACCCACAAGTATAGGGGACCAATCTTAGTCCTTCCGATAAGTAAGGGTGTCGAACCCAACGAGGAGCAGAAGGAAATGACAAGTGGTTTTCACCAAGGTAGTTTCTGCAAGCTCTGAAGAAAGAGGTAACAGATAGTTTGGTAGCAAGATAGTTTGTAACGAGTAACTAGGGACAATAGTAAATAAAGTGCAGCAAGATATCCCAATCCTTTTGAGTGCAAAGGACAGTCCTGAACAAGTACTTATAGTGATTCAAATGTTCTTGAGTACACACAGTAATTTCATCTAGTCACTTTCACCACGTTCCTTTGATTCGTGTTCGCTACTTTGATGATTTGATATGTGGGTGGACCGATGCTTGGGTGCTATTCTTACTTGAACAAACCTCCCACTTATTATTACCCTCTCTCGCAAGCATCTGCACCTACGAAAAGAGAATTAAGACAAAGTCTAACCATAGCAATAAACGTTTGGATCCAAATCAATCCCTTACGGAATAGCGCATAAACTGGGGTTTAAACTTCTGTCACTCTTGCAACAAATCATCTAATTACTACCCCACAATGAGTTCCCTTAGGACCATGAATGGTGAAGTGTCATGTAGTCGACGTTCACATGACACCACTAAGATAATCACAACATACATACCATCAAAATATCGAACGAATACCAACTTGACATGATTACTTATGACAAAACTTCTCCCATGTCCTCAAGAACAAAAATAACTACTCACTCATAATCATGGTGTTCAAGATCAGAGGGGTATTGAATAACATAAAGGATGTGAACATTTAATATCTCAAGAGGCAAACCAACTAGCATCAACTACGATAAGTAATCAACACTACAAGCCAATCACACGTACCAATCTGAAGTTTTGACACAAAGATTGAATACAAGAGATGAACAAGGGTTTGAGATGAGATGGTGTTGTTGATGGTGATGATGAAGATTGATCCTCCCACGATGAGAGGGTTGTTGGTGATGACAAAGGCTTCGATTTCTCTCTCCCGGAGGGAAGTGTCCTCGGCGGAATCTGCCCGCCAGAGAGCAAAAGTGCTCCTACTCTAGTTCCGCCTCGTGGAGGCGGAACCTCGTCCCGAAAGTATCTCCATAAAAGTTTTAGTGTAAAATGACTTATATACCAGAAGGAGGAGGCCAGCCATAGTCCAGGGGATGTGTGGGCACCTGGCTTGCCTCCTCGAATGGATCTTTGTCCTAGTATTTTTTATATATCCCAAAATAATTCTCCGTGAAATTTCGGCCTAGTTGGAGATGAGCAGAATAGGTATCTCTGCTCTAGCTTTTTCCGGCCCTGAAATCCAGCTGCCGGCATTCTCCCTCCTTGTGTAAATATTGCATATTAAAGAGAAAAGGCATTAGAAATACTCCATGAAGTGTTATATTGATAACAAAAATTATAAATAGCAACAATATAACGTCATGCAAAATGTACGTATCAACAGCCGACCCCAAGAGGCACATGCGCACAAGGGTAGGTGGGAGGAAGTGCCTTGGTGGAGGAGTCCTCCCTAGGCTGTCCACCTCCCATGTGGGAGGAGGACTCCTCCCTAGTTTGGCCGATCCCTCTCTCCATGGAGGAGGGGCTAATGCTAGCCCTACCTACCCCTGACTCCTATAAATGGAGAGGGAGAGGGAGGCAGCCAATACACAATTGCTTGGCGGCGCCCTACCTCTCTCTCTCGTAGCAATTCTCCACCATAGCAATTGCAGCAATGCTTGGTGAAGCCCTGCTGAAGTTGCACCACCACCACCACTGCCGCCACCGCACCGTCGTGCTCCCGGTGTACTCAACACCTACTTCACTATCGCTTGCTGGATCGAGGAGGTGAAGGCGTCATCGAGCTATACGTGTGCTGAACACGAAGGTGCCGTCCGTTCGGCACTAGATCATGATCGATAGTGATGGGATCGCGGAACGGATCGTGATGAGATCGCGGGGCGGATCGTGATTGGATCGCGAAGACGTTCGACTACATCAACCGCGTTATATACGCTTCCGCTTAGCGATCTACAAGGGTATGTAGATGCACTTTCCCCTCTCGTAGATGTTAGTCTCCATATATTAATCTTGGTGGGTGTAGGCTTTTATTTTGTTTCCCATGTGTCAAGGTTCTGTCACGACAGATGTCCTCCTGAGAGGACTTGGAGATGGGGGCATCGCAACCATGTGGCAACTCAAAGGGGTTAGCAGGGAGCAAGAGACGATTGTCCCAGGTTCGACCCTCTGATCGAGGTAAAACCCTATGTCCTGCTCTGCGTATATTAATGTGGAAATCGATTACAATGGTGCGGATTTTCTTGACCTAGCTCTCGATTGGTGATCACTTAGGTCTATCAACCCTAGAGACTCGCCTTTATATACAGGTCGAGGCTCTAGGGTTACAAGAGTCCGGGTCACCTGTTATTCGTGACCGGACATATCTCTAACTCGCCTTACTTTCATCGCAAGGAAAACTTCTCGAAACCCCTTCTTGTATATGGGCCACAAGTCACCATCTTTGTGCCTTGTGCGACAACCGGCTGTTCTGACATCACCTTATGCCTTCTCCTCGGTAAATTAGAGCCCATCTTGAACAGAAATTGTTTGAGCCGCCATCATCTTGACCCGGCCTCTCAGGGCGGGTCTCATGGCGGGATAATATCCCCAACATTAGGACCCAGATTGACTTGAAATTGTTCACATCAATAAACCTTCCTCGCACTCTCAACGGCTCACACATAATCCCAACTTGTCTTCTTAATGGAAGAAATGTCGGCTTGTAATATCCTTCTAGTTTTTTGTTCCATTTGTTAATGATATCGTCTATCCCGAGATTCTAGGGATCTTTATGACGTCACTCCAACGACTCCTTTGGCTTATCCATTTAGCTCAACTATCTGGCCGAGCGACAGCGTCTCGAGCGGCTCTAGTAGTCGCTCGACGCCCGGGCCATGCGGGACCAGCCGAGTGATACGTCTCAAACGTATCTATAATTTTTGATGGTTTGATGCTGTTATCTTGTCATCTTTGGATGTTTTATGTACCTTTTATATCTTTTTTGGGATTACATTAATTCAGTGCCAAGTGCCAGTTCCTGTTTTTTATGTGTTTTTGGCTCTTTTCAGATCTGATTTTGGAACGGAGTCTAAACGGAATAAAATCTCCGAAATAAATTTTTCCCGAACGGAAGAAGATCAGGGGGCTAGAGGGCCAAGCCAGGAGAGCTACAGGGGGCCCACCAGCCCTGTAGCCGCCACCAGGGGGCGCGGCTAGCAGGCTTGTGGCCTCCCTGGCGCCCCCCTGACCTAGCTCCTTCGCCTATATATTCCCTAAAATACAGAAGAAAAAAAATCAGGGAATCCACGAAAACACTTTTCCGCCGCCGCAAGCTTCCGTTTCCCCGAGATCTCATCTGGAGACCCTTCCCGGTGCCGTGCCGGAGGGGAGTTTGGAGTTGGAGGGCTTCTACATCAACATCATTGCCCCTCCAATGACTCGTGAGTAGTTCACTTTAGACCTACGAGTCCATAGTTAGTAGCTAGATGGCTTCTTCTCTCTCTTTGATCTTCAATACAAAGTTCTCCATGATCTTCATGGAGATCTATCCGATGTAGTCCTCTTTGGCGGTGTGTTTGTCGAGATCCGATGAATTGTGGATTTGTGATCAGATTATCTACGATATATATTTGAGTCTTTGCTGATTTCTTATATGCATGATTTGATATCCTTGTAAGTCTCTCCGAGTCTTGGGTTTTGTTTGACCAACTAGATCTATGATTCTTGCAATGGGACAAGTGCTTGGTTTTGGGTTCTTACCGTGCGGTGACCTTTCCGAGTGACAGTAGGGGCAGCAAGGCACACATCGTGTAGTTGCCATCAAGGGTAACAAGGTGGGCTTTGTCGTAGATATGAGATTGTCCATCTACATCAAGTCATCTTGCTTAAGGCGTTACTCTGTTCTTTTGGACTTAATACACTAGATGCATGCTGGATAGCGGTCGACGTGTGGAGTAATAGTAGTAGCTGCAGAAAGTATCGGTCTACTTGTTTTGGACGTGGTTGCCTATAGATATAATCATTGCCATAGATGACGTCACGACTTTGCGCGGTTCTATCAATTGCTCGACAGTAATTTCTTCACCCACCGTCTACTTGCTTTCATGAGAGAAGCCACTAGTGAACACTACGGCCCCCGGGTCTATTGACACCTATCGTTTCCACTTTCGCTTTTACTTTGCTTTTTTACTTTGTTGCTTTCAGTTCTCACTTGGCGAACAATCTATAAGGGATTTACAACCCCTTCATAGCGTTGGGAGCAAGATTTTTGTGTTTGTGTAGGTACTTGTGATATTCCTTCACTCGATCGATACCTTGGTTCTCAAACTAAGGGAAATACTTACCACCGCTGCGCTACATCACCCTTTCTGCTTCGAGGGAACACCAACGCAAGGGTCCAAGGCCACCGGGGAAATCCTTTGCATATTTGCCTAGGAAGTCCCTTAAGGTGTAGCCATAGCAGAAGGATTCCTCGTGCCGTTGCTGAGGAGTATCGGGACAAGAACAGTCTCCCGTCAGCACGTTTCTAGCGTCGTTGGAAGGTCTTTTGTTGTTGTAGCAAAAGTATTTCTGGCGCCGTTGCCGGGGAAGGAGAGACCTATCCAAGTAGGCTCACAAACTCATCTCTTGCATTTACTTTTTTGCCAGTTGCCTCTCGTTTTCCTCTCCCCCACTTCACATTCGCCGATTTCATTTGCCTTTCTCCTTTGCCTTTTTCGGTTGCCTTTTTCGTTTGCCTTTTCGTTCGCCCTTGTTTTCTCGCTTGCTTTCTGTTCTCTTGTGTGCCATGTGCCTTCAATATGCTTGCATCTTTGCTTGCTGAAAATCTAGTGATATGGATCCTCATCCACTTGCTAATCTCTTTAAGAGATCCAATTTTGTTGATCCGATTGCTAGTAAGTTGAGGGCACTTGACTATCTTTATGGACTTTTCCTTGAGATGCGTGAATCTGAAAATTGTGAGGAAGAAATTTATGAAGTGATTCACGAGGTCTCCTTGGATGAAAAGCATGATTGCAATGGTTTCACTATAAATTCTATTACTGACAATCATGCTAAAAATATGCAAAACCCTAAGCTTGGGGATGCTAGTTTTGCTATGTCCACTACTTGTTGCAATAATCATGATTGGGGTGATGATCTTTCTTATGATCTTGAAAATTTGTTCAAACCTTATGATGAATATGATATTTGCAACAATATTGAAAGTGGGATTGGAGAAGTCATGACTTTGGTTGATGATAATCCCACTATTTTTGAAGAGCGTCAACTTTGCATGCATGTGGATCATGAAAATAATATCCTATGGGATAGCTATGTTGTTGAATTTGAAAATGATCCCACATGTAATTGCTATGAGAGAGGAAAATATTGTGGTAGAAACCTTCATGTTACCAAATCACCTCTTGTGATGTTGAGATTGCTCTTGTCTTTTTCTTCTTCCTTGCATATGGCAACTATTGGTTGTCTTGACAATCTGTTTTGCTATAAAATGCCTATGCATAGGGAGTATGTTAGACTTAGATGTGATTTTCACATGCTTTAGGATGATCTCGTTGTGCTTCAATTCCTGTCTTTTGTGAGAGCATCATTCGATGCCTAGCTAAGGGCATTAAACAACAGCGCTTGTTGGGAGGCAACCCAACGAATCTATCCTTTTTCTTTCTGTTTTGTGTTTTCCACACTTTCATAATTCTTTTATGATTGTGTTTTTTGTGTTTCTTTTTGCGTTTATGCCAAGCAAAACCGTTATGATTAGTCTTGGGGATGATCGTTTGGTCATGCTGGAAAAGACAGAAACTTTCTGCTCACGAAAAGGATTTTCATTTTTTTCTGTAAGAGCTTTTGAGTTGATTCTTTTTGCTGCTGATTGCTACACAAATTCATCAGATCATCGTAAGTTTTTAGAATTGTTGAAGTACCAGAAGTATACAAAGTATACAGATTGCTAGATACTGGTCTGTTGTTAACAGATTCTGTTTTTGTTGTGTTGGTTGTTTATTTTGATGAAACTACGGACAGTATCGGGGGGTATTAGCCATGGAAGATTGAAAATACAGTAACCCAACATCAGCATAAGTAGAATTTAAGCTTTCTATAGTACCTAAGAAAGTGGTGGTTTGCTTTCTTATACTAATGTTATCACGAGTTTCTGTTTAAGTTTCGTGTTGTGAAGTTTTCAAGTTTCGGGTGAAGTTCTTATGGACAAAAAGATAAAGAGTGGCAAGAGCTCAAGCTTGCGGATGCCCAAGGCAACCCCAAGAGATTCAAGGATGTCGTAAAAGCCTAAGCTTGGGGATGCCCCGGGAAGGCATCCCCTCTTTCGTCTTCAAATCCATCAGTAACGTTACTTGGGGCTATATTTTTATTCACACATGTTATGTGTTTTGCTTGGAGCGTCTTGTATCGTAGAAGTCTTTTACTTTTGTTGTGTCACAATCATCCTTGCTGCACACCTAGAGAGGGAGACATGCACTCACCGTGATTTTGTCGAGCTTCACTTATATCCTTTGGTAGCCAATTCAGCTCACATGTGCTTCACTTATATCTTTTGAGCTAGATGCTTTTGCTCTATGTGCTCCACTTATATCTTTTAGAGCACAGTGGTACGTGGCTTGGTAGTTGATCTATGCTTTGAAAGTAGTCTCAAAAGGGGTAGTTATCCAAAGGGATACGAAAACTTCCACCTTCATGTGCATTGAATAGTTAGAGAAGTTTGATTCATCTCAATTAGTTTTGAGTTGTGGTTTTGGTAATATTGAAGTTATGCTAGTAAGGTGTTGTGGATCTAGAAATACTTGTGTTGAAGTTAGTGATTCCCGTATCATGCACGTATGGTGAACCTCTATGTGATGAAGTTTAAGCATGATTAGTCTTTTGATTGTCATCCTTTGTGTGGCGGTCGGGATCACGCGATGGTTTATACCTACCAACCCTTCCCCTAGGAGTATGCATTGAATGCTTTGTTTCGATTACTAATAACACTTTTGCAACAAGTATATGAGTTCTTCATGACTAATGTTGAGTCCATGGTTTAGATGCACTTTCACCTTCCACCATCACTATCTTCTTAGTGTCGTGCAACTTTCGCCGGTGCACAAAACCGACCATTAGCCTCCCTCAAAACAGCCACCATACCTACCTACTATGGTTTTTTCAAAGTCATTCCAAGATATATTGCCATGCAACTACCACCATTACATGTGCCACCACTTCTACCTTGCCATTGCATGATCGTAAGATAGCTAGCATGATGTTTCCATTAATGTCTATGCCATGCTAGATCATTATCACGATACACTATCGAAGGCATTCCATATAGGGTCATCGTTGCTCAAAGTTTTGAGTTGAAAGTGTGATGATCATCATTGATAGAGCGTTGTCCCATGTGAGGAAATAAAAGAGGCGAAAGATGCCCACCAAAAAAAAGATGCCAAAGAGCCCACCAAAAAAACTGATGAGAGAAAAAGAGAGAAGGGACAATGCTACCACCTTTCCATACTTGTGCATATTAAGCACCACGATCTTCATGATTGAGAGTCTCTCGTTTTGTCACCACCATATAGCTAGTGGGAAATTTTCATTATATAACTTGGCTTGTATATTCCAATGATAGGCTTCCTCAAAATTGCCTTAGGTCTTCGTGAGCAAGCAAGTTGGATGCACACCCACTAGTTTTCTTTAAGAGCTTTCACATACTCTTAGCTCTAGTGCATCATTTGTATGGCAATCCCTACTCATTCACATTGATATCTATTGATGAGCATCTCCACAGCTCATTGATATGCCTAGTTAATGTGACCATCTTCTCCTTGTTTTTCTTGCAACCTCCACCACACTCCACAACACTTATAGTGCTAAAACCATGGCTCACGCTCATGTATTGCGTGAGAGTTGAAAAGGTTTGAGGAAGTAAAGGTGTGAAAACAATTACTTGGCCAATACCGGGGTTGTGCATGATTTAAATTCATTGTGAAATGATGATAGAGCATAGCCATACTATATGCTTTTGTAGGGATAACTTTCTTTTGGCCTTGTTATTTTGGAAGTTCATGATTACCTTGCTAGTTTGCTTGAATTATTATTGTTTCCACGTCAATAGCAAACTATTGTTTTGAATCTAATGGATCTGAACATTCACGTCACATAAGAGGAGTTACGAAGGACATCTATGCTAGGTAGCATGAAAGCATCAAAAATTCATTCTTTATCACTTCCTACTCGAGGACGAGCAGGAGTTAAGCTTGGGGATGCTTGATATGTCTCAAACGTATCTATAATTTTTGATGGTTTCGTGCTGTTATCTTGTCATCTTTGGATGTTTTATGTACCTTTTATATCTTTTTTGGGACTAACTTATTAACTTAGTGCCAAGTGCCAGTTCATGTTTTTCTGTGTTTTTGGCTCTTTTCATATCTGATTTTGGAACGGAGTCCAAATGGAATAAAATCCCCGAAATAAATTTTTCCCGAACGGAAGAAGATCACGGGCTTGAGGGCCAAGCTAGGAGAGCTACAGGGGCCCCACAAGCCCTATAGCCGCCACCAGGGGCGGCGGCTAGCAGGCTTGTGGCCTCCCTGGCGCCCCCCTGACCTAGCTCCTTTGCCTATATATTCCCTAAAATACAGAAAAAAATCAGGAAATCCATGAAAACACTTTTCCGGCGCCACAAGCTTCTGTTTCCGCGAGATCTCATCTGGAGACCCTTCCTCCTTCTACATCAACATCATCACCCCTTCGATGACTCGTGAGTAGTTCACTTCAGACCTACGGGGCCGTAGTTAGTAGCTAGATGGCTTCTTCTCTCTCTTGGATCTTCAATACAAAGTTCTCCATGATCTTCATGGAGATCTATCAGATGTAATCCTCTTTGGCGGTGTGTTTGTCGAGATCCGATGAATTGTGGATTTGTGATCAGATTATCTATGATATATATTTGAGTCTTTGCTGATTTCTTATATGCATGATTTGATATCCTTGTAAGTCTCTCCAAGTCTTGGGTTTTGTTTGGACAAGTAGATCTATGATTCTTGCAATGGGAGAAGTGCTTGGTTTTGGGTTCTTACTGTTAGGTGACCTTTCCCAGTGACAGTAGGGGCAGCAAGGCACACATCGTGTAGTTGCCATCAAGGGTAATAAGCTGGGCTTTGTCGTAGATATGAGATTGTCCATCTACATCATGTTATCTTGCTTACGGCGTTACTCTGTTCTTTTGGACTTAATACACTAGATGCATGCTGGATAGCGGTCGACGTGTGGAGTAATAGTAGTAGATGCAGAAAGTATCGGTCTACTTGTTTTGGACATGATGCCTATAGATACAATCATTGCCATAGATGACTTCATGACTTTGCGCGGTTCTATCAGTTGCTCGACATTAATTTGTTCACCCACCGTCTACTTGCTTTCATGAGAGAAGCCACTAGTGAACACTACGGCCCCCGGGTCTATTCACACCTATCGTTTGCACTTTCGCTTTTACTTTGCTTTGTTACTTTGTTGCTTTCAGTTCTCACTTGGCGAACAATCTATAAGGGATCGACAACCCCTTCATAGCGTTGGGAGCAAGCTTTTTGTGTTTGTGCAGGTACTTGTGATACTCCTTCACTGGATAGATACCTTGGTTCCCAAACTGAGGGAAATACTTACCACCGCTGCGCTACATCACCCTTTCCGCTTCGAGGGAACACCAACGCAAGGCTCCATGGCCACGGGGGAAATCCTTTGCATATTTGCCTAGGAAGTCCCTTAAGGCATAGCCGTAGCAGAAGGATTCCTAGTCTCGTTGCTGAGGAGTATCAAGACAAGAACAGTCTCCCGTCAGCATGTTTCTGGCGCCGTTGGAAGGTCTTTTGTTGCAGTAGCACCTGTCGACATGTGGAAACCATCAAAATGTTACTCTTTACCCTCTGAAATTGGTGATGCCGCCATGCAGCGATGCGTGTCAGTAGGGACTCTGTCTTCTAAGGAGATGATCGGGTGGAGAGCCACCGCTGCAGAAGTGCGACCTCAACCTGCCAAAGGAGAGGTTGTGGTTTTCACTAATCATTTGGAACGAGGTTTCTCTCCCCGTGGTTCGAAATTCTTTCGGGACGCTCTCAACTTCTACAACCATCACCCCCAAGATCTAGGTCGCAACTCAATCAATAATTTATGTCAGTTTCAAGTCTTGTGTGAGGCGTACCTAGGGATAGAACCCACCGTTCCCTTATTTAGGGAGTTCTTCTACTTGAACCGCCAAACAGAATGAGCTGATGGCCCCACCTTAGAAATCGGAGGAGTCACAATCCAGAGGCGGCGTGAGTGCGGTTTTCCTGCTGTCACCTTAACCGGTCACCCCAAGGGTTGGGGAAAAACTTGGTTTTATTGCAAGAATAACGCACCAGCTGAGGAAAATCTTCTGTCGGGTTTCACAGAAGAGCATCTTCCAATGGATTTCCAGCTCCCCGGTGCACTGACCCGGGAAGAACAAGACGCCCACACCTTCGTCTGGGCAAAACTGAGAGCTTTGAATGCCAATGGCTTGACCGGAGTTGACTTGATAAAGATGCTGGGTGGAATGGCGCATTGTGCCCTTAAGCCGCCGGGATGGACTGATGTGCCATTATAACGACGACTTAAACAATGCTCAACGCTTCACCAATGTAATGCTTGACTATGAAGAAGTTAATAGCCTTGTGAGGAAATTATGTGGTGAGCCCAAAGAAGCATGTTTCAAAATTGGTCTGAAACCATTCTGCATCCTGAATTCAGGTCCTGAGGCAAATATATCCAACCATCACCCGCCTTATTTGGTATTCCCTTTGTTCTTTGTAGAACTAACTTCCCATGATGTAGAAAAAGGCGCCCTTCTAGAAACGTAGACTATTAAAGCCGCATGTTAAAAGGGGCAAGACTGCCGCATAGAAGAAGAAGAAGAAAAGCAAAACAGGTGCACGCGAGTCATCTGTTGTGGGCGAGTCACAGAACATTGAAGAACTATGTAAGGTAAATGTCTATATTGTCCCCTTATTATGCCACATGCTATTCTAATCATTCAACTTATTCTCAGGGGGGGTGATGTTGAAAGTGACGCTGAAGATGCTGAGGTAATTTCAATATCTTCTCGCTCAAATATTTCCTTGGAAAGACCTCAAAGTTCCTATGAATCATCCACATGCTCATTTGGATCCTAACTTCCTTTTGAAGAAGGCTTTATATACTCCAAAATGCCACACCCGTAGCTCCTCACGTGATCTTATGGCGGGTCTCCCTAAGAAAACATCCGGTCGTAAACGCGACACTCATGTGCCTTCTCTTTCTTTATCAAATGTAGCTTGTTTGTCAATTTGCTTCAGCTCACAAGATTTTTCCACTGCAATAAGTGTCTCCTCCTTCATCTGGCGATTCAACATCTTCAAAACTTCCTCCCCTTGTTCGTCTCTCAGGGTAGATCACTACTTGTTTTAGCAGCGCTTGCTTCAAAACTTTACATGTCATTATACATACCTTAACATTTCTTTTTTAGGGCTCAAGCAAAGAAAAGAAAAGCTGATGGGTCAACCCAAAATAATGAAACACCTGAAGTGGATGAGACAGATGCCTATATCCTTGATACCCTGGTTGAACCAGCTGAAACTTATGTTGAACCTCCTCAGAGTAATGATATGGATAATATCCCTGACATTCAAGCCGACCCAGCAAAAACTGACGGTGTGACCATGGACCCGAGTCAGAAAGAAAATCTCAACCCGCCAAGCCCCGTGAAGTCATCCAAAGATGCCATGCTTGAAGAAGAGGTTGTCCTTATTACTGGGACGGGTCACGCGACACCCGTCCTTAATGTGTTGGCTAAGCATACTGCCAAGGATGTCTCAACCGAAATAGACAAAGGGAAAGCTAAACTTGAGCTTCTCAATATTGAGAAACTGGACTTTGAAGAGTTGAACGCGGGATATCTAAACCACCTCTCCATGAGCCAGGACCTGGAAGCTGGCCTGGTAAATATGATGAAGAAAAGATACTAGGTATGGTGTTGTGTAATAAATTACCCCGTATATCCCTCTGTAGCCCCCAAGAACCGGGTCATCTTCTTGAAGATGAGCTGGGTCTTTATAATAATGTTGAAAAGTTCAACCTATAGCCCCCAAGGGACGGGTCATATTTTTGAAGATGAACCGGGTCTTGTTTAATAACCTTGAAAACATCAACCTGTAACCCCCAAGGATTGGGTCATCTTCTTGAAGATGAGTCGGGTCTTGTTTAATAACCTTGAAAACTTCAACCTGTAGCCTCCAAGGGTCGGGTCATCTTCTTGAAGATGAGTCGGGTCTTGTTTAATAACCCTGAAAACTTCAACTTCTAGCCCCCAAGGGCGGGTCATCTTCTTGAAGATGAGTCGGGTCTTGTTTAATAACCTTGAAAACTTCAACTTGAAGACCCCATGGGCTGAGTCATCTTCTTGAAGATGAGTCGTGTCTTGTTTAATAACCTTGAAAACTTCAACCTATAGCCCCTAAGGGCCAGGTCTTGTCTAATAATTTTGAAAAAGCTAGTACATTAGCCCCCAAGTGTCAAGTGTATTGCTTGCAATGTGCTTGAGACTTGACGTCAAATGATCAATCCGACCAGGCAGTACCAAGGTAACTTATTCACCCTGCTTGATTATGTAGGAAACTATAAGTCAAGCTGACTCATCCTTGAGTGGTATGAAAAAAAGTTTGGGACGTCAACAAGATGCCAGGGCTGTAGCTGAAGATATACTTTGAGTCTCTTTGGTAGAACTAGAAAAAGTCAAGGCTGAGCACATACTATACAAAGAGCCAGCTGAAGTTGACAAAGCCGCCTTGTTGAAATGTGCTAAAAACGCCGAGGGCCAGCTGAAACTAGTCACAGAAGAATTGGCTAGTCTTCGGCGACACATCTCCAAGATGACCAGTGTTGTCTTTGGTAAGTCTTTCACACATCGTCCTTTGTAACCATTGTAAAGGACACAAGGCACCAGGCGACCTATCTTTCATTTGTTCCTTGCAGGCCCTCGATCCGCCAATCTTCAGGATGAATGTGTGATGAAGCTAAAGGCGCTATATACCCTGACAGAACAACTCTGTGATGGCGGCTTACTCACTATCAAGGATGTGTGGGGTGATAAAGACCCGGTAAAATACATCAGGGATATGATGAGGCGGCTCTCAACCATACCCCAGCATATAGAGGAAATAAAGAAATCATCCGCATGGAAAGGCGTGATCACGGCTATGAGCCGGTCTTTAGCATATGCTCCAGAACTCAAGCTAGACGAAATAGCACGCGGGTTTCCTGAGTATCAGGATGATGGCTCAGAATTTACGCAAGAAGACTATGCCCAATGCGTAAGGGATGTTCGTGCTGCAGCGAGCTTGCTTGCCGAGAGCCTTGACCTGTCTAAGTATGAGTCGGCTTACGATGAGAACCATAAACGTATGGCGCCTCCCAGTTTTGCACCAATGGATTTGACTCCTCGGCGTCGTAAGCATCTTTTTGCCTCTGATGCTGACCCATCAACCATCTTGACAGAGGAAGCTGAATTTTATGCCTTACTCAATTGCACCTGGGATGTGGATAACTTCCAGATCCAAGACGTCGAAATCTCGGCACAGGGTGACCCGGAGGCGACTTAGATGAGGTGACCCTCGAAACTTCAACCTAAAGAAAAAGACTGAACCGGGAGGAAACTTGCCACCGGGTTAACATGGAAAAGACTTTTGTCCTTTACGAGCCATGTAATTTGTTTTTGAATATACTTAAACTGCTATATATTTCCATGAGTATGGATGCCAAAACTTTCCCGGCGTTACCTTGTAATATAAGTCGACTGTTTGAGCTGTCACTTGTTAGGAAGTATGTTTTATTCCCCTCCTTGAAATGAAGGACCCTTAGAACCGCCAAATTTGGATGAGTCAGTACAACTGTTGGATCTCTGCCTGAAAATGTAACACCATATGCGGTGAACAATAAGCCGACTCAGTGAGTCACGACGGGTAGACGGGCTTGCAAGGCTCTACTCGTTCCCTAAGAGGTTTTTGCAAAAACCTTTATGTTTTTAGACTAGCGGATCAATCTTAATTCAAGCTTCAGTGAAGCGGGTTCTATGAACCCATGGTTTTTCTATTATCCATATGCTAACTCTCGCAAGCACCTCAATGTTTTAACTTTCGAAGTTCAGGGTCCAAGATTGGATTGACTCGCCAAGAGTACACAGAGCTTATGGGACGAGTCACAAAACATACAGTCCAGTATAACCATTGTAATGCGTTAATTTTTCGCTAGCCAAGAGGGTATTAAGGCGGGACTCAATGAGTCAGAAGCCCCCAAGTGACCTATGATCAAGGAAAAATGAGCAGAGGATTGCAGAAGACAATGCTATTACTACTAAACAACCTAGGGACTAGTAGCCCCTAAGTAAGCCGTGTTTTATCGTTCATGATCATACATTGGCGCCTATGTTTGAACCATGCATCATGGCACTTGGTCCTCTTTGGCTTACTAGTATCTATGTTTGAACGATCACAACAGGGCGACTCGTTCTCTTTGATACTAATAGCATCCATGTTTGAATGGCCTCCTTGGCGGCGGCTCATCCTCTTGGGCGGCTTATTTAATCAATAAAGACTCATGCTCAACATATAAGCTCAAACGGAAGAGACCCCAAATTTCATGGGCGCGGGCTTTATTGATGTGATATAAAGAGTACACAAACATTGAACTATGTACATGGATAAGGAGCCAATGGATCTAAGTGTAGTAAGGCCGCAGATGAGCAATGTTCCACGGGTGGGTCGTCTCTTCCTCCGAGGATGGCTTGTCAGGGCGTAGATCAATCAAGTAATAAGAGCCGTTGTGAAGGCTTTTGCTGACGATGAACGGTCCTTCCCATGGAGGCAAGAGCTTGTGCATGCCCGTGTGATCTTGACTCAGTCGAAGCACTAAGTCGCCCTCCTCGAAGATCCGGCTCTTGACTCTTCAATTGTGATAATGACGCAGGTCTTGTTGGTAGATAGCCGATCATGTTGCGGCTAAATCACACTCCTCCTCCAGAGCATTCAAGGAATCCTGATGTGCTTTCTCATTATCTGCTTCTACGTATGTGGCGACTCTGGGAGAATTATGCCTTATATCGCTTGGAAGAACCGCTTCAACCCCATAGACGAGGAAAAAAGGAGTGTAACCAGTGGATCTGTTTGTTGTTGTTCTGATGCTCCAAAGTACGAAAGGAAGCTCTTCAACCCAACAACCCGGAGTGCGCTACAAAGGAACCATGATCCGGGGCTTGATTCCATGCAAGATTTCTTGGTTAGCCCACTCAGCTTGACCATTGGACTGTGGATGAGCCAGTGCAGACACATCAAGCCTTATGTGCTCTCGTTGCCAAAACTCCTTCATTGCCCCCTTAGACAAATTAGTACCATTATCAGTAATGATGTTGTGGGGATAACCAAAATGGAAAATCATCTTCTTGAGGAACTTAGCTGTCGTCTCTGCCTCACAATTGCTCACCAGCTCTGCTTCGAACCACTTCTTAAATTTATCAACCGCCACCAATAGATGGGTCTTTTTGTTGGAAGACATTTTAAACAAGCCAACCATATCAAGCCCCCAAACTGTGAAAGGTCATGTAATTGGGATCATGCGCAACTCCTGAGCCGGCACATGTACTTGACGTCCAAACTTCTGACATCCATGACACCGACGCACTATATCCTCTGCATCGGCATGAACCGTCAACCAGTAGAAACCATGGCGAAAAGCTTTTGACACCAAAGATCGTGACCCAGCGTGACGTCCACACTCATCTGCATGTATCTCATTGAGAATATATTGCCCTTCTTCCGGCAAAACACACCGCTAAAAAACCCCACACGTGCTTTGTTTGTGTTACTCGCCTTTATGTATCACCATGGACTTGCACCGCCCGCGATTTTTCTAGCAAAAATTTCATCAGTTGGCAACTCGCCTCGGGCAAGATAAGCCATGTACGGTACTTTCCAGTCAGGAATCGCTCGGAGAGCCCTCACCAACTGTGATTCTGGATCAGGAACTGCTATGTCTTTTTCAGAAAGAAACTTCACAAAAGGGTTATGTAAGATATCCAAGAACACATACGGGGGAACATGCTTACATTGTGATCCAAATCGCGATAAAGCATCAGCCGCCTTGTTGTGTCGACGATCAATGTGATCAACCTGGTAACCATGAACATGACCCGCCACTTTAGTGACCGCATGCCTATAATATTCCATCAATGGGTCTTTGGAATCCGAGGTCCCTGATACTTACTGGGCCACCAAATCTGAGTTTCCTAAGCATCTGACTCAGCTAAGGTTCGTCTCCTTAGCTATCCTAAGCCCATGGTGAAACGCGTCATACACATCCGCATTGTTGGTACAAGGAAACACGAGTCGCGAAACAAAGCAAAACTCGTCGCCTCGTGGGGAAGATAATACCACTCCAGTGCTAGAGCCTTCCAACTTCATAGAACCATCAAAATGAATAGTCCAGTATGTGTTATTAGGCATATCTTCCGGAATCTGCAACTCAGTCCAATCATTGATAAAGTCCACCAGAGATTGAGACTTGATTGATGTGCGAGGCATATACTTCACATGATGAGGACCAAGCTCTATTGACCACTTAGCAAACCGCCAAGTGGCCTCTCGGTACTATATAATATCCCCAATTGGCGCAGAACTGACGACAGTGATTGGATGCTCCAAGAAGTAGTGCTTCAACTTCCGGATTGCCATAAAAATCCCAAAGATCAGCTTCTGCCAATGTGGATATCGCTGTTTGGACAGGGTCAATACTTGATTGACAAAATATATTAGCCGCTGAATAGGATATTCCTTGCCTTCTTCCTTGCGTTCAACAACCACCGCTACACTCACCGCTTTAGATTTAGAAGCAATGTACAATAGCATTGGTTCTTTATTAGCTGGGGCTGCTAGCACGGGGGCTCAACAAGTTGCTTAGTAAGGGCCTCGAAAACCTCATTAGCCACATCGGTCCAAATGAAGTCATCCGTTTTTCTGAGCAACTGATAAAGAGGGATGGCCTTCTCACCAAGGCGACTAATGAAACGACTCAGTGCTGCAATACGACCTGCCATACACTGAACCTGATTAATGTTAGCCGGCTTCCCAAGCGAAGTTATCGCCTTGATCTTGTCCGGGTTAGCTTCAATGCCACGCTCGGACACCAGGAATCCTAGTAATTTTCCTGCAGGAACCCCAAACACATACTTGGTCGGGTTAAGCTTCATCAGATACACCCGGAGGTTGGCAATTGTCTCCTTAAGATTGCATAGAAGTGTCTCCTTCTTTTGTGACTTCACCACGATGTCATCGACATAAGCATGAACATTACGTTCGATCTGACTGTGCAAACAATTTTGAATGCAACGTTGATAAGTCCCGCGCTCTTGAGTCCAAAAGGATCGAAACATAGCAAAAAACACCAAAAGGACTGATAAAGGTTTTTTTATCATGGTCCTCCTTGGCCATCTTGATCTGGTGATAACCATAGTACGCATCCAGAAAGCACAAATGTTCACAACCTGTCGTAGAGTCAATGATTTGATCGATACGGAGAATGGCAAAAGGATCCTTTGTACAAGTTTTGCTAAGGTCCGTATAGTCGATGCACATGCAAAAAGTGTGTTCTTCTTGAGAACTAAGACTAGGTAAGCTAACCACTAAGGAACAAAAACCTCGACGATGAACCCGGCGGCCAAGTGCCGGGCGACTTCTTCTCCAATTGCTTTACACCTCTCCTCATTAAAACGATGGAGGTACTAACGAACCGGCTTCATCTTGGGATCTAGATTGAGATGGTGCTCAGCGAATTCTCTCGGTACTCCTGGCCTGTCAGAAGGTTTCCATGCGAAGATGTCCCGATTCTCACAGATGAATTCGATGAGCGCGCTTTCCTATTTGGGATCCAAGCCAGTCCCAATAGTAAACTGCTTGGAAGACTCGCCAGGGATGAAATGATTTTTTTGGTATCATGTGCGGGCTTGAACTTAAGTGCGGCTCAGAATCAATAGTTGGCTTTTTGAGCCGGTTCATGTCAGCTCGGACCACATTGCTGATGACGAGATGATTTATATACTTCTCACCCCTCGTTGGATACCCCAATTGGAAGGTGGAGATGTAGTCAGCAGGAAATTTCCCTCACAAGGAGACTGTAAGGTTTATCGAACCAGAAGTACTCCTAGGCTCAACAAGTAGGTGTCTACTACCCGTGTCTTAGCAGAAGACGTGGACCTGCACACACAACAATTAACTTTGCTCCCAACGAGTACAGAGAGGTTGTCAATCTCTCCGGCCTTGTAGTTTGCAAAGGATCAAAACACAAGCCGGAAGGTAATAGTGATTGCAACGGAAAAGTAAATGAAAGCGGTAAATGATGGATGTGTAAACAATGATGGTGATATGGATCGGAGTCACATGATGTTCACTAGTGATGTCTCTCTCCCAAAAGACAATAAACAACTATGCTAGAGTAAACAAATTGCAGTTGGGCAATTGACAGAATTATGATCGCACGACAATGCTAATTATGCTCCTTGATAGTATGAGGTTCAATAGTAATGGGTAGTACGCTAAGACAAGTAGACCGTTTATTCATCGGTATCTACTTACTAATCATCCACCTTGAGATATCTATCGAGAACATGTCTCCGGTATTAAGTTGTGAGACCCACCCAAAGTGTAAACTCAAAGCAGCGGACAACTGCATTAGCAAACTATGTGTAAGGTAATCAATCCTTGCAACCATGGTCACAAGCACCGTTGTTTTCTCCCTGGTGGCAACAAGCACATCCCCTAGTCTCATGTTTCAGTCACTCAAGCTAGACATTGAGGGGCCCGAACCCACAATCATGCATAATGCTCCCTCTTGGAGTTACGATCTACTACTTGGCCAAAGTAATAAAAAGCAACGGAGAACATGCAAGAATCACTAAGGAACATAATATAAAAGGATAACAAATATATAACTGATAACAATCTGAACATAATCTCATAATCCATCGGATACCAATAAACCGAGCATAGCAAAAGCAAGAGGATTACATAGATGCCTTGATCATGTAGGGTAGCTCACAAGGACTAACCATTGAAGCAGAAGATTGCAGAGAAGACATCACATAGCTACTAGTCTGGACTCATGGTCCAAGGAGGACAAGTCCCGGCACGTCCGGGAAGCGTCCATGGCGGTGGAGAAGCTCCCGGAGGTCAATCCTCCCACCGGTAGGGTGCCGGGAAGAGGTCTCCTGACACTCCCGATCTTGGAAGCGCTGCGGCGGTGGAACGATGGAGAAATTTGCGATTCCAGAAAGTCTGCGAGGGTTTCCTCACGGAACACTAAATATAGGCCAAAGGAGGTCACCGGAGGAGATGGGTCCCACCCATGCGACCTCCTGGCGCGGCCTAGGGCCTGGCCGCACCACCAGGCCACCTGGGAGGCCCCTAGTCCCCCTCAGGCCCTCCTTCGGTGATCCCGAAGCTTCTGTTTCGCTGATTTTTTATATATTTTTCTGGACTTTTTCAGGCTTCGGAAAATTGGTAAAAGCCCCTGCAAAATAGACATCAGCAGACAGAAACTGGCACTGGGTGCACTGAGTTAGTAGGTTAGTCCAAGTGTGTGTAAAATGATATAAAAGTGTAACAAAACATATAACATTGTCACCCAAAAGATCATGGAACAAGCATAAATTATAGATACATTTGGGACGTATCAACATCCCCAAGCTTAATTTATGCTCGTCCTCGAGTAGATAAATGATAACACAATAATTTATGTGGTGACATGCTAACACACAAATAAGAACTTCAAAGCAAAGCAAGTGAAATATGCAATTCAAGTCAAGACAATAACAAGCAAGAGTCTATATCTAGTATTGAATTTAGCAAGGTAAGAACATAAAGGTGCAAGAGCTCTCGCTGTCCGTGACTCGAATGTCTCCAAATGGTGTTTGCGTGCAAGAGGTGGGAGATGGGTTCAGAGATAAAATATTTTTTAATTGAGAACTCAATCTACTAAACCTCACACTTAGTCTCCTTCGGAATCTTATTTTGACTCATCCCCAGACAACTTGTCAAGCACAAGTCAAAATGATCCTCTCCCTTTCGATTTTGAGCACAAATGCAATGGATGAGCATGAGCAAGATATGTTGGCACTTAGGATGGCAAATAGAATAATGATGGGGAAGGAAGACAAAAATGTGTGAAAGAATCACATCAATAAGGTCAACCATAGGCGAGAGAAAGCCAAATGATAGATATGATGTGAGGAGTACGGATTGCCATGTAACGGATGCACGTATGAGCTAAGGTAAGCTCTCCAATGGAACTAGTGGGAGTGCATCCAACTTGTTTGCTCATGAAGACCTAGAGCTCATTTGAGGAGGCTCATCATTGGAATATGCAAACCAAGTTCTATAGTGTAAGAGTCCCCACATAGTTATGCATGAATGATAATCTCTATGTAGTACCAATATAACAATGTAGTACGAGTGTGGATCTTTCAAAAGGAATTGTAGTGTTGCCCCTTTCTCTCTTTTTATTTCTTTTTATTTTTCTTTTTCTCTTTTTTTTTATTTCTGTGGCCTCTTTGGCTCTTTCTTTTTTTATCTCTCATTTGTCCTCTTTGGGATCTTTTGTTTTGTCTGCTTTGGGATCTTTTCCTCACTTATGGGCAACACACTATGTTTTACATGAATAGAAGGAAAAAATCATCACACTTTATAAGAAGTACTCAACATAAAGACAAGTGAAAACTATCATAGTGTATGCAAATGTATGACTCTGCCAGTGTAGTAGGATATGCAATGATACTAACGCATCATGCAGCAATAATGAGGGCAAGGCCCAACTAGCATGCGGCTCTACGATCAAGGAAAAGCATGTATGACATGAAGATCAAGTCATGAGATGGTGGATGTTGCATGCAATGTATCTCGAAAAGGCTATGGAAATGCCTTAATAGGTAGGTATGGTGACTGTTTTGAGGAAAGATATAATGAGGCTTATGTATGACAGAGCGTATCATGTCATGGGTTTGGATGCACCGGCGGAGTTTGCACCAACTCTCAACGTGAGAAAGGGCAATGCACGGCACCGAAGATGCTAGCAAAATATGGATGAGGGAAGTGCCAACAATCAAATACTAACATTAGTCCAAAGAACTCATACAATTATTATCAGTAACTCTCTATCTAGTTAGGAAATTCACAAAGAGACAAGTACCCCAAGCAGGAATGTTTGGGGGTTTGGTTATCCTTGCACATCCTAGACTTATGGTAACGTGAGGGTACTCTATATATTCCAACCCCTCGAGAGTTTAGCGATCAATTTAGTAGCTAGAGTTCTCAACTAATTTTAGTTTTTGAAAGACACACGGATTTCCCAAAATACGACATCTATCACTAATAGGCTCAAGCTCTTGGCACCAATAGTCCAAACATTATTCAAATCAATACCTCAAAATTATTGCAAGTTACTACTATACATAAATAGCAACCTCAATTACCTACTCATGCAAGACACACAACTCAGTGCAATGAGACAAATCTCTAAACAAGATAAGCATGATAACTCAAGAGAGTTCCAAAATCAACCTAAATAAAATCTCTTAAAAAGATAAGCATAAAAACTAAGAGCTAGGCAAGAGAGTAGCTACGAAAAGATGACGAACACACGAAAAATATAAGCATGAAAATCTATGTTGTGTTCTAGAGTGGAATGGAGCGTGTCTCACTCCCAAACAAGGTAGGCTAGGTTCCGACTTGTTATGACCAGAAAACAAAACTAAAACTAAACTAAAAAGCAAATAGCGGGATGCTCCGAGCATAGCACATATCATATGAAGTGATAAAAATATAGCATGGAGATGGACGAACTGATGATTGTTGATAGAGAAGGGGATGCACGGGGGCATCACCAAGCTTATATGCTTGAGTCTCCTTGAAGTTTTCTAGGGGTGCATGGGGGCATCCCCAAGCTTGAGCGCTTGACACTCATGTATCTTCTTTCATCATCTCTCCCATCGTATACTTGAAAACTCCCTTCATATGAAACTCATCATAAGCTGATTAGAGTGGTTAGTTCCCTTAACAAAATAATTCATTACCTGCTGGAAATAAAGATTTTCATGAAAATCTACTGTTTCTTATAGATGCCAAAAGGTTTTTGCAAATAAAAAGCAAGCTTAGGATTTGCAAAACAATGAAAACGCAAAACATGGCAGAATTTGTGAAAAACAGAAGAACATGTAGTAAATAATTTATTCGGGGCACTTCTAAAACTCAAATTAAAAAACTCAGAACATATGCCAGAAAGGCAATTATATAGAGCATGTTGTCAAAAGAATTCAGATAAAAAAGATGATCTGGTGATTTTTGGCGAATGTTTCCGTCAAGCAGACAAAATCTGTTTCTGGACAACATATCACAATTTTTGAACGTTCTTGCAATCGGAGGCTAAAACTTGGCAAAAAACTTAAAAATAAAGATACAATGATGTTGCTACAGTAGAAACACACATTAAGACCACTAAAAACTCAAAGTAAAGATAACAAGCGTTGTCTCCCAATAGCTCTTTCTTTATAGCCATATAGATAGGCTTAAGATTTTAATTATGCTCTCGTAGGAATAAGAGTTGTAGAACAAAAGTGATCATCAAGAAGCAAATACCAAACACATTTAAGTCTAACATGCTTCCTATGCATAGGAATATTGCAATAGAATAATTCATTGTAGCACAAAGCAATAAGCATAGGAAGGCAAAACAAGTGCAGCTTCAAAACCTTCAACATAAAGAGAGGGAACTTGATATTATTGAAATATCTATAAGCATATGTTCCCTTGTTATAATAATTTTCAGTGGGATCATGAATAAACACAAAAATATAAGTATCAGATAAAGCATTGTTTCCATGATCGACATGCAAAAAGGTACTCTTACTCTCCACATCTTTGGGGAGCCCATGGTTAGGACATTTTAGCATTAAAGTTGTCAGTCTCCCCAAGCTTGAGCTATGCTCTCTCCGTCATGAGGATAGAAACTATAAACATAATTCCTATTCTGATGGACTTCATGAAGAGGATAAAACTTGGACTAAAAGAGAGACTGGATCTCTTCCCAATCCCGTACGTGAGAATCATCTAGTAGCCTATATCATTCCAATGCTTTTCCTTTCAGTGACAAGGCAACTAATTTCCTCATGACTCCATCTCTTGTCAAACCTGAAATCTTAAACAACTCACGAAGTTTTGTAAGTTTCAACAAATGAATACTAGATTGACTATTCCATCTCCTACCTAACAATCATTCCTAATTGTTTCAATTATCCCAAGTGGTATTTTGAAAGGGATACATTCAGTAGGTGGTGGAGACTTTTATACCACGGGTGTGGTAAAGCGACCTTCCCCAAGCAGCGAACTAAGAGTGCAGTTTTCCATAAGCCTAACTAGTCATGCCAATCATGAAAAACAAACTAACAAGACTAAAAAGCAAAGGTAAAAGATAATGTGCAATCCCCCTATCTTGAAGACTGGAGTCCCCGGTAACGGTGCTAGGAATTCGCTTGATGACGAGATGATGTATATACTTCTCACCCCTCGTTGGATACCCCAAGTGGAAGGTGGAGATGTAGTCAGTAGAAAATTTCCCTCACACGGAGACTGTAAGGTTTATTGAACCAGAAGGACTCCTAGGCTCAACAAGTAGGTGTCTACTACCCCTGTCTTAGCAGAAGACGTGGGCCTACACACACAACAAATAACTTTGCTCCCAACGAGTATAGAGAGGTTGTCAATCTCTCCGGCCTTGTAGTTTACAAGAGGGAAGGTAATAGTGATTGCAACGGAAAAGTAGATGAAAGCGGTAAATGATGGAGGTGTAAACAGTGATGGAGATATGGACCGGAGTCACATGATGTTCACTAGTGTTGTATCTCTCCCAAAAGACGATAAACAACTATGCTAGGGTAAACGAATCATAGTTGGGCAATTGCCGGAATTATGATCGCACCACACTGCTAATTATGCTCCTTGATAGTATGAGGTTCAATAGTAACGGGCAGTACGTCAAGACAAGCAGACCGTTTATTCATCAACATCTACTTACTAACCATCCACCTTGAAATATCTATCCAGAACATCTCTCCGGTATTAAGTTGCGAGCCCCACCCAAAGTGTAAACTCAAAGCAGCGAACAACTGCATTAACGAACTATGCGTAAGATAAACAATCCTTGCAACCGTGGTCACAAGCACCGTTGTTTTCTCCTTGGTGGCAACAAGCACATCCCCTAGTCTCATGTTTCAGTCACTCAAGCTAGACATCGAGGGGCCCGAACCTACAATCATGCATAACGCTCCCTCTTGGAGTTACGATCTACTACTTGGCCAAAGTAATGAAAAGCAACGTAGAACATGCAAGAATCACTAAGGAAGATAATATAAAAGGATAACAAATATATAACTCATAAAAATCAGAACATAATCTCATAATCCATCGGATCCCAACAAACCGAGCATAGCAAAAGCAAGAGGATTACATAGATGCCTTGATCATGTAGGGCAACTCACAAGGACTAACCATTGAAGCACAAGATTGGAGAGAATACATCACATAGGTACTGGTCCAAGGAGGACTAATCAAGGTGCGTTCGGGAAGCATCCATGGCGGTGGAGAAGCTCCCGGAGGCCAATCCTCCCTCCGGCAGGGTGCCGGGAAGAGGTCTTGTGACGCTCCCGATCTTGGAAGCGCTGCGGTGGCGGAACGATGGAGAAATTCACGATTCCAGAAAGTGTGCGAGGATTTCCTCACGGAACACTAAATATAGGCCAAAGAAGGGCACCAGAGGAGGTGGGGCCCAGCCAGGCGACCTCCTGGCGCGGCCTAGTGCCTGGTCGCGCCAGCAGGCCACGTGGGAGGACCCTGGCCCCCTTTTGGCCCTCCTTCGGTGATCCCGAAGCTTCTGTTTCGCTGACTTTTTTTAATATTTTTTTGAGTTTTTCGGGCTTCGGAAAACTGGGTAAAAGCCTGTGCAAAATTGACATCAGCAGACAGAAATTGGCACTCGGTGCACTGAGTCAGTTGGTTAGTCCAAATATGTGTAAAATGATATAAAGTGTAGCAAAATATATAACATTGTCACCCAAAAGATCATGGAACAAGCATAAATTATAGATACGTTAGGTACGTATCAATTGCCCTTGTGGAACTTCAACTCTTCGGCAGCGCACGCCGACTGAGCATATGTGGCATCTGCTTCTTCGTACTCCTGGGATATGTTCCGATCCCCATTGACTGTGATGGTGCCCTTGAGACCAGGCATTTTAAGCTTAAGGTACACATAACAAGGCCGGGTCATGAAGCGGCATAATCCGGCCGCCCGAACAAAGCATGTTAAGGACTCTTAATTTTGACCACCTGAAACATCAATGACTCACTCCTGTTATTGGACTCATCACCAAAAACCACATTCAACTTGATCCGCCGAACAGGATATGCCGACTTGCCCGGAACAATGCCATGAAAAACCTTGTTGAAGGCATCAAGTCCTTCTCTGCAAAGTTCATTCGTCGGAAGGTGTCATAGTACAGGATGTTGATACTACTACCTCCGTCCATGAGGACCTTAGAAAGTGTGTATCCCCCAACCTGATGTGGCACCACCAACGCCAAGTCGCCAGGGTTATCGATCTGGGGCGGGTGATCAGCTCTACTCCAGGTGACACGATGTTCAGACCAGTTTAGGTATCTGGGAATCGCCGACTCAGCCATATTGATTTCCCTCTACTTTATTTTATTATCCATTTTACACGTGCCAATGGTGAAGACATGGTATTGACCGCCATTCAACTGCTTAGAATTGCTCTGAAAGCCGCCCTGGTTGTTTGGCTGCTGAAAACTGCCCTAGTCATTATACTACTGATTGCCTTGGCCACACCATTGTCCACCATTGTTATGTGAGCCGCCTCACCCTTGAGATCCCGGGTTAGGAAAATAAACGAACAAGTCACCTCGTGACCCGCCCGGGCCAAATTGACCGAGTTGGGCGCCTTCGTTACCTCCTTGGTGGTCTCTGGACGCTTGCAGACGGAATTCCTGCACTACAAAAAAGTTTTCCCAAGAGTGAGAAGATGGGGCACCCGGGGTACTATGCTTAATTAGGGCAAGTAGTGATAACCCACAAGTATAGGGGATCGCAACAGTTTTCGAGGGTAGAGTATTCAACCTAAATTTGTTGATTCGACACAAGGGAAGCCAAAGAATATTCTCGAGTATGAGCAGTTGAGTTGTCAATTCAACCACACCTGAAAGACTTAGTATCTGTAGCAAAGTATTAGTAGCAAAGTAGTGTGATAGTAGCAGTAGCAATGGTAACAGTAGCAACAGTAACAGCAGTAGCGGTAGTAATAGTTGCAAGGACCAGTAAGAAAAACTCGTAGGCATTGGATCAGTGATGGATAATTATGCCGGATGATATTCATCATGCAACAGTTATAACATGGGGAGATATGTAACTAGCTCCATTTCGTCAATATAATGGAGGCATGTATTTCGTATATAGTCATACGTGCTTAGGGAAAAGAACTTGCATGACATGTATTGTCCATCCCTCCCATGGCAGCGGGGTCCTAATGGAAACTATGGGATATTAAGGTTCTCCTTGTAATAGAGAATCGGAACAAAGAATTAGCACTTAGTGAATACATGAACTCCTCATACTATGGTCATCTCCGGGAGTGGTTCCTGCTATTGTCACTCAGGGGTTGCCGGGTCATAACACATAGTAGGTGACTACAACTTGCAAGATAGGATCAGGAACACACATATATTGACGAGAACGTAATAGGTTCAGATCTGAAATCATGGCACTCGGACCCTAGTGACAAGCATTAATCATGGAAAAGTAGTAGCAACATCAATCTCGGAACATAGTGGATACTAGGGATTAATCCCCACAAAAACTAACTCGATTACATGATAGATCTCATTCAACCCATCACCGTCCAGCAAACCTATGATGAGATTACTCACAAACGATGAAGAGCATCATGGAATTGGCGATGAAGGAAGGTTGGTGATGACGATGGCGACGATCTCCCCTCTCCGGAGCCTAGAACGGACTCCCGGTCTGCCCTCGAGAGGAAGAACAGGTGGTGGCGGTGCCTCCATATCGTAAAACGCGATGAACTCTTCTCCTTGATTTTTTTCCGGACAAAAGGGACTAAATAGAGCTTGAGTTGGAGGCGGCGGAGCCCCGATGGCCCCACAAGCCTGCTAGGCGCGGCCAGGGGGCCCGCGCATCCTGGGCTTGTGGGATCCTCGCTCCACGCCTCCGGTTGATTCTTGCGCCAGTATTTTTACATATTCCACAAAAAATGCTCGTAAATTTCCAGGTCATTCCGAGAACTTTTATTTCTGCGCAAAAACAACACCATGGCAATTCTGCTGAAAATAGCTTTAGTCTGGGTTAGTTCCATTCAAATAATGCAAACTAGAGTCCAGGACAAGGGCATAAGAGTTTGGAAAAGTAGATACGATGGAGACGTATCAACTCCCCCAAGCTTAAATCCTTGCTTGTCCTCAAGCAATTCAGTTGATAAAATGAAAGAGACAAAAGACAAACTTTTACGAACTCTGTTTGATCTTGTTGTTGCTATTATGTCTAACTCATATTCATATTTTCGGCAATATCATAAGCTAACCACATAAGCAATGACATTTAGGTCTCAAGAGGAACTCATATCAATCACATAGTCAACTAGCGAGCAATAATAATGAGTTTCAAACGTCAACACTTCAATCAAAACAATCATGAACCAATATGAACAATTAGTATCTCGCTAGCTCTTTCTGAGACCACAAAACATAAATGCACAACACCTTCAAAGACCAAGGGTTGACTGAACATTGTAGTTCATGGCAAAGAAGATCCAGTCACTCTCATACTCAATAACAATTAAAAGCAAAACATAGAAATGACACAGGTGCTCTCTAATTGGTGCTTTTATAAGAAGAGGATGACTCAACAGAAACATAAATAGATAGGCCCTTTGCAGAGGAAAGCATTGATTTGCAGAGGTGCCAGAGCTCAAGCTATTAAGACAGAGATAAATAATTTTGGGTGGCATGCTTTCATTGTCAATGCGATGACCAAGAGTTTTCACCATCTTCCATGCTACACATACTATAGGCAGTTCCCAAACAGAAAAGTAAAGTTTTGAGTCCCCCACCACCTATCAATCACACTCCACGACTAGCCGAATCCTCGGGTGCCGTCCATACCAACAACAATCCAGGGGGAGTTTTGTTTTCAATTATCTTTTCGATTTGAGCATGGAACTGGGCATTCCAATTACCGGCCCCTTTCTCTTGAATGATAGTGAATAAACACGTATCGAGGATAACACGCCTAGCATGGAAGATACTGACCGCCCCTTGTCACCGCATGAGCGGTTCGGGCATACAAAACAGATTATTACTTGAAGATTTAGAGAGTGGCACATGCAAATTTACTTGGAACGGCAGGTAGATACCACATATAGGTAGGTATGGTGGACGCATATGGAACAACTTTGGGTTTATGGAAGTGGATGCATAAGCAGTATTCCCGCTTAGTACAAGTGAAGGCTAGCAAAAGACTGGGAAGCGACCAACTAGAGAGCGACAATAGTCATCAATATGCATTGAGATTAACCAACATTGAGTGTAAGCATGAGTAGGACATAAATCACCATAAACATGTATATCATAGAGGCTATGTTGATTTTGTTTCAACTACATGCGTAAACATGCGCCAAGTCAAGCCACTTGAATCATTCAAAGGAGGATACCATCCTATCATACTACATCATAATCATCTCAAAATTCATGTTGGCATCCAAGACAAACCATTATAAGTCCTAGCTAATTAAGCATCGTATCAGAAACTATGATCTCTAAGTTTTCATTGCAAACATGTTTCTCTCACAACAAAGCTGAATTAGGAACGATGAGCTAGTCATATTTACAAAAACAAAATAGATTGAGTTCATACCAGCTTTTCCAGGCTCAGTCACTTCATCATATATCGTCATTATTGACTTTCACTTGCACGACTGAATGATGTGAACAATAATAAGAGTGTTCATGCATTGGACTAAGCTGGAACCTGCAAGAAAACACAAAGGAGATGACAAAGCAATATGGCTCTTTGACAGATAAACAGATATGCATGCGAGAGCCACTAACATTGTAACCATGGTCTTCTACCTTGACCCAAAGAAAAAAGAAAACTATTTACACGGGAAAGCTCCGAAAAAGCAAAAGAAGAACGAGAAATCTTTTTGGGTTTTCTCAAACTAGACAAACACACGAGAAGAAAGCGAGAAAATAAACAAACTAGCATGGATAATACAGTGGCAAGGTGTGAACACCGACTATCAAAGTGAAAGTGTAAGCAACAATATAAAGTCGGTGAGAAACACGTGCTCCCCCAAGCTTAGGCTTTTGGCCTAAGTTGGTCTACTCCCATGGCTGGTCCGGGCCATATCCAAAATCATAATGGGGGGTTGTACGAGAGCGCGACAGCTACCGCCTGAATAGTTGCCTCACGGAGGCGAGCATCCTTTGCCCCCCTCTCATACTCCTCTGCCTCTCCTCTGGTTATGTAATATCTACATTTTACCTAAAAGTCAAAGAAGGCAGGAGCAGGAAGGGTAATATGGAAAACTCGTTGTCGGTTAAATATTAACCGGCATAGGATGGATAGCGTGTCATAGCGGCACGATCAAGGAAAGTTGTATGGAGCGGGAGATCTCCTTCACGGATGGGTACTCCAAGAAAATTTGCTATGCGAGTGGCATAGATCCCACCAAAGAAAACCCGTTCATTAGCGTTATTATTTAGCCTCCTCACGATTATAGCTCCCATGTTGAAACTTCTATGACCCGTTACTACGCTCTTCAGAATACTAAGGTCGAGTGCGCAGAGGTGACAATGCTCAATCTTGTCGTTAATGCATCTACCTATGAAGAGGGCAAAGTAATGCAAGGCAGGAAAATGAATGCTCCCCATGGTAGGCTCCGTAATATCTCTAGTTTCTCCGACAGTTATACTAGAGATAAAATCTCTAACCGAAGACTTAGGAGGATCATTGAGACTACCCCAATCAGGTATCTTGCAAATTCTATTGAAATCCTCTAAATCCATGGTATACGATTTTTCATACAGATCAAACAGTATGGATGTGTCACGGCCAGCTAAAAATTTGAATCTACGAACAAAAGAGGCAGTGAGAGTAGTATATTGTTCACATTTATCGGAGATGAATTCTTCGAGCCCGGCGTTGTGAACAAATGTATCAAACTCGTCTTTGAAGCCTGCATCAATCATGAATTCATCAGAAGGCCATTCACATGGTTGTACCTGTGCATTCCTCGGTTGGTATGGATCGGGCTCCCGAATCACGAGACGGGGACCCCTCTTGCTTGAGGAACCACCATGATAGTTTCTCCTGAACATCTTCCTTTTCTGAAATTTTTAGTGACTCAAAGGAGAAGTGAACAAGGCTCAACGAAACTTATAGCAACTACTCCTACAAGTGCCTAGAGGCCATATCACGCATCAAAACTTCTTGAGACCAGCTAAAATTAGCATGCAAAGCTCAAGAACAGGTTCACCAAGGGAGAAAAAATACGCAACGAATAAGGCACTAGAGCAAAAACTAATTGGACCAATGGAGGAGTCACATACCAAGGAACAATTTCCCCAAAACAGTTTGATGAATGGGGCTTTGCACAAGGAGATCGAAAATCACAGCAAGAAGAGCAAGAACACGGGTTTGAGATGTAGAATGAATTTTTCTGGAGGTAGGAGAAGGACATAGGAGCTGGAATAAGTGGAGGGGGCATGTGGGCCCCACAAGCTTGGTAGGCACGGCCAGGGGGTGCCCGCGCCTCCTGGGCTTGTGGCCCACTGGTGCATCCCCCTGACTAGCTCTCCGTCTCAAAACTTTTCAAAAATTCCAGAAAAAATCATACTTGATTTTCAGGGCATTTGAAGAACTTTTATTTTCGGGACACTTTTCTACGGGACGCAAAAAGTAGAAAACAGGAAAAACTAAAGCTAAATCTATCATTTTTCTTCTAAGCAACGGAAAATAAAAGTTTGGAACAGAGGGTTGTGTCTCTCAGATTCATCCATCTCATGGTCATCAAAATAAAACCGTCAATGAGGTTGATCAAGTCTCCTTGACAAACTTTTTCGAATCGCGTAAAAACGGAGAATTTTCGAATAGTCACTAGGTTACCTCAATGGGGATGTGCTTATCCCCAACAAGCAAATCATACTTCATCTTAACAGTAGGTATAGGGCATTCAAAGCTCCCAATAAGAATCGATGAAGTTTTTTCAATAGCATTGATGCAATGTACTCGATATTGTTTCTTCGAAAAGTGCACCGTATGCTCATTACCATTGACATGGAAAGTGACATTGCCTTTGTTGCAATCAATAACAGCCCCTACAGTGTTTAAAAAGGGTCTCCCAAGGATGACCACCATGGCATCATCCTCGGGAATATCAAGAATAACAAAGTCCGTTAAGATAGTAACGTTAGCAACCACAACAGGCACATCCTCGCAAATGCCGATAGGGAAAGCAGTTGATTTGTCGGCCATTTGCAGGGAGATTTCAGTGGGTGTCAACTTATCCAATTCAAGTCTATGATAAAGAGAGAGAGGCATAACACTAACACCGACTCCAAGGTCGCATAAAGCAGTTCTAACATAGTTTCCTTTAATGGAGCAAGGTATAGTGGGCACTGCGGGATCACCTAGTTTCTTAGGAGTTCCACCCTGGAAGGTGTAATTAGCGAGCATGGTGGAAATCTCAACCTCAGGTATCCTCCTCTTATTAGTCACAATATCTTTCATGTCCTTGGCATAGGGAGACATTTTGAGCATATCTGTCAGACGCATTTGCAGAAAGATAGGTCTAATCATTTCAATAAAGCGCTCAAAGTCCTCATCATCTTTTTTCTTGGATGGTTTGGGAGGAAACGGAATGGGTTTCTGAACCCATGGTTCCCTTTATTTCCATGCTTCCTAGCAATGAAATCGTTCTTACCGTATCTCCTTTTATTAGGTTGTGGGTTATCAAGATCAATAAGTTCAATCGCCACATCCTTATCATTGCTAGGTTGAGCACCAACATGAACATCACTATCGATATTATCAATAGGCTCATATTCATCACAAAACTGTGTTTTGGCATCAGAAACAGAGACATCGTTTGGACTCTCGGGTGTAACAGCAACAGGTTTGCTAGCATGCAAGTTCCTATCATCTTTATTTTTCTTCCTAGGATGACTAGGTGCATCAGTGCTAAGTCCTTGAGAATGTTGTTCAATTCTCTTAGGATGACCCCCAGGATACAAAGGTTCTTGGGTCATTCTACCACCTCTAGTGACGACTCTGACAGAATTCTCATTCAACTCATTGAGCAAGTCATTTTGAGCCTTATGTATTTGTTCTACTTGAGTGGTGACCATAGAGGCATGTTCACTCAGAAGCTTAAGATCATTGACATTTCTGTCCACACAAGCACTTAAATGACTAAGCATACGAGCATTCTATTCCAATTGTCTGCTAACATAATCATTGAAACTTTGTGATTTGGCAAAAAAGTTATCAAATTCATCCAGGCATAAGCTAGCAGGTTTATCAAAAGGAATATCACCCTCATTGAATCTACGAAGAGAATTTACCTCTACTACCTGTGTTGGGTTATCAAGACCATGGATCTCTTCGATAGGTGGTAGATTCTTGACATCTTCAGATTTAATGCCTTTCTCTTTCATAGATTTCTTAGCTTCTTGCATATCTTCAGGACTGAGGAATAGAATACCTCTTTTCTTCGGAGTTGGCTTCGGAGGTGGTTCGGGAATAGTCCAAGCATTCTCATTGCACAAGATATTATTCAATAGGATCTCAGCTTGTTCCACAGTTTGTTCCCTGAAAAAACAACCAGCACAACTATCTAGGTGGTCCCTAGAAGCATCGGTTAGTCCATTATAGAAGATATCAAGTATTTCATTCTTCTCAAGAGGGTGATCAGGCAAAGCATTCCGCAGCTGGACAAACCTCCCCCAAGCTTGTGGGAGACTCTCTTCTTCAACTTGCGCGAAGTTATATATTTCCTGCAAGGTAGCTTGTTTCTTATGGGCAGGAAAATATTTCTCACAGAAGTAGTAGATCATATCCTAGGGACTACGCTCACAACCAGGAGCAAGAGAAGTGAACCAAGTCTTAGCATCATCCTTTAGCGAGAAAGGAAACAACTTAAGGATACAGAAGTGGTGGATCTTTTCCTCACTCGTGAATAGGGTGGCTATATCGTGCAACTTAGTAAGATGTGCTACAACCGTTTCAGACTCATAACCATGAAAAGGATCAGATTCGACCAAAGTGATTAACTCAGGGTCGGTAGAGAATTCATAATCCTTATCGGTCACAAAGATAGGCGAAGTAGCAACCTTCGGGTCATATTTCATCCTAGCGTTCAAAGATTTTTCTTTCCACTTGCGCAGTAATTTCTCAAGATCATAGCTATCCTTATAGGCAAGAAAGTCCTCAGCTATCTCTCCCTCCACAACATAACCCTCAGGTATATCAGGCAATTAATATCTAGGAGAGCCAGTTCTAACAGGTGAAATAGCAGGTTCTACTTCAATAATCTCAGTGATACGTCTCAAACGTATCTATAATTTTTGATGTTTTCACGCTGTTATCTTGCCTTCTTTGTATGTTTTATGTACCTTTTTATATCTTTTTGGGACTAACTTATTAATTCAGTGCCAAGTGTCGGTTCCTGTTTTTTTCGTGTTTTTGACTCTTTTCAGATCTGATTTTGGAATGGAGTCCAAACGGAAGAAAAACCCCGAAATGATTTTTTCCCGAACAGAAGAAGTCCAGGGGGCTTTTGGGCCAAGCCAGGTGGGCTCCAGGGAGCCCACAAACCCCCACTCCGCCACCAGGGGGGAGGCGGCGGTGGGCAGGCTTGTGGCCTCCCTGGCCGCCCCCTGACCTAGATCTTTCGCCTAAAAATTCCCAAATATTCCGCAAAAAATCAGGGGAGCCTCGAAAATACTTTTCCGCCGCCACAAGCTTTCGTTTCAACGAGATCTCATCTGGAGACCCTTCTCGGCACCCTGCCGGAGGGGACTTTGGAGTTGGAGGGCTTCTTCATCATCATCATTGCCCCTCCGATGACTCATGAGTAGTTCACTTCAGACCTACGGGTCCGTAGTTAGTTGCTAGATGGCTTCTTCTCTCTCTTGGATCTTCAATACAAAGTTCTCCATGATCTTCATGGAGATCTATCCGATGTAATCTTCTTTGGCGGTGTGTTTGTCGAGATCCAATGAATTGTGGACTTATGATCAGATTATCTATGATATATATTTGAGTCTTTGCTGATTTCTTATATGGATGATTTGATATCCTTGTAAGTCTCTCCAAGTCTTGGGTTTTGTCTCGCCAACTAGATCTATGATTCTTGCAATGGGAGAAGTGCTTGGTTTTGGGTTCTGCCATGTGGTGACCTTTCCCAGTGACAGTAGGGGCAGCAAGGCACACATCAAGCAGTTGCCATCAAGGGTAAAAAGATGGGGGTTTTATCATTGGTTTGAGATTATTCCTCTGCATCATGTCATCTTGCTGGATAGCGGTCGACATGTGGAGTAATAGTAGTAGATGCAGAAAGTATCGGTCTACTTGTTTCGTACGTGATGCCTATAGAAATAATCATTGCATAGATATCGTCACGACTCTGCACAGTTCTATCATTTGCTCGACAGTAATTTGTTCACCCACCGTCTACTTGCTTTCATGAGAGAAGACACTAGTAAACACTACGGCCCCCGGGTCTATTCACATCCATTGTTTACATCTCCGCTTTTACTTTGCTTTGTTACTTTGTTGCTTTCAGTTCTGACTTGGCAAAGAATCTATAAGGGATTGACAACACCTTCATAGCGTTGGGTGCAAGCTTTTGTGTTTGTGCAGGATCTTGAGATACTCTTCCGCCAGATTGATACCTTGGTTCTCAAACTGATGGAAATACTTACCGTCGCTGTGCTACATCACCCTTTCCGCTTCGAGGGAACACCAACGCAAGGCTCCAAGGCCACGGGGGAAATCCTTTGCATACTTGCCTAGGAAGTCCCTTAAGGCGTAGCCGTAGCTGAAGGATTCCTGGTGCCGTCGACACAACTATTTCTGGCGCCGTTGCAAGGGATACACAGCAAACATCACTCAGCAGTTTCAGAAGTATCATCACATTCAGCAGCAACTCTAGTAATTTGTGCATCAAGGAATGCACCTAGTGGAAAAGGAGTATCAAGCAAAGCATCATCACAAGCATCATGGACAACAGAAGTAGCATCATCAAGCACAGGCGACACATCAAAATTTCTAGCAGGAGGTGGTGTCGCAAACTTACTCAGAACTAAAGGTGAATCTGGTGCAGAGCTAGATGGCAGTTCCTTACCTGTCCTCGTAGTTGAGGGCAAGACTTCAGTTTTGGGATCTCTCGGATTCCTCATAGTGATCAACAGACGTAAATCCCAAGTGACTCACAGAATAGTGCTATGCCTCCCCGGCAACGGTGCCAGAAAATAGTCTTGATAACCCACAAGTATAGGGGGTCGCAATAGTTTTCGAGGGTAGAGTATTCAACCCAAATTTGTTGATTTGACACAAGGGGAAGCCAAAGAATATTCTCGAGTATTAGCAGTTGAGTTGTCAATTCAACCACACCTGAAAGACTTAGTATCTGCAGCAAAGTATCAGTAGCAAAGTAGTGTGATAGTAGCAGTAGCAGTGGTAACAGTAGTAGCAGTAACAGTAGCAAGGACCACTAGGAAAAAGTCGTAGGCATTGGATCAGTGATGGATAGTTAGGCCGAATGATATTCATCATGCAACAGTTATAACATGGGGAGATATGTAACTAGCTCCAGTTCATCAATGTAATGTAGGCATGTATTCCGTATATAGTCATACGTGCTTAGGCAAAAGAACTTGCATGACATCTATTTTCCATCCCTCCCATGGCAGCGGGGTCGTAATGGAAACTAAGAGATATTAAGGTTCTCCTTTTAATAGAGAACCGGAACAAAGCATTAGCACTGAGTGAATACATGAACTCCTCATACTATGGTCATCTCCGGGAGTGGTTCCGGCTATTGTCACTCCGGGGTTGCTGGGTCATAACACATAGTAGGTGACTACAACTTGCAAGATAGGATCAAGAACACACATATATTGACGAAAACATAATAGGTTCAGATCTGAGATCATGGCACTCGGGCCCTAGTGACAAGCATTAAGCATGGCAAAGTAGTAGCAACATCAATCTCAGAACATAGTGGATACTAGGGATCAATCCCCATCAAAACTAACTCGATTACATGATAGATCTCATACAACCCATCACCGTCCAGCAAGCCTACGATGAGATTACTCACGAACGGTGAAGAGCATCATGGAATTGGCGATGAAGGAAGGTTGGTGATGACGATGGCGACGATCTCCCCTCTCTGGAGCCGAGAATGGACTCCAGATCTGCACGCCAGAGGAAGAACAGGTGGTGTCGGTGCCTCCGTATCGTAAAACGCGATGAACTCTTCTGCTTGATTTTTTTTACGAACGAAAGGGACTAAATAGAGCTGGAGTTGGAGGCGGCGGAGCCCCGAGGGCCCCACAGGCCTGCTAGGCACGGCCAGGGGGCCCGCGCATCCTGGGCTTGTGGGATCCTCGCTCCACGCCACCGGTTGATTCTTGCGCCAGTATTTTTTATATATTCCACAAAAAATCCTCGTAAATTTCCATGTCATTCCGAGAACTTTTATTTTTGCGTAAAAACAACACCATGGCAATTCTGCTGAAAACAGCGTTAGTCCGGGTTTGTTCCATTCGAATCATGCAAATTAGAGTCCACAACAAGGGCAAAAGAGTTCGGAAAAGTAGATACGATGGAGACGTATCAAGCAGCTCTTCGTAGTTACACGGCTTCGTCCCGCTAAAACCATGATCCTAGCCAATGTTCTGGCGCATGTTGCTGGACCCGGCACTGGCGTTAGCAACAAAATCGGACACGCCATGTTGCTGCGTTCTTTTTCCTTGATCTCCCTGGTTACTGTTGCGCTCGTGAGTCTGGAAGTGGCCCATAGCTCCATCTCCCCTTTTAACTTCACTGGCCTTCTCATCATTAGAGCCAGCATCCTTCGTGCTATCTGACTCGGCGTACGTGGTGAGGGTGTCCATCAATTCGCCCATACCTTGCACCTTTCGCTTAAGGCGGCCGAGCTTCAACACCACGGGCTGAAAATGACAATTATTTTCCAAGTGCAGCATGGACTGAGCCGCCGTAATGTGATCCAAAGAATGGATGATCTCCGTGACCCGACTCGTCCAGTGATGAGCTGATTCATCCGCCCGTTGAACACAATGTTGAAGATCTACAATAGTCATCGGACGCTTGCAAGTCCCTCGAAAGTTTTTAACGAAACGCTCCTTGAGTTCCGCCCAAGTGTTGATGGAGTTGGGTGTTAAATTCTTCAGCCATGTGCGAGAAGACCCTTCTAACATCTTGGTGAAATATTTGGCGCATATCGCATCACTCGCATCAAGCATGTCCATAGCCAGCTCGTAGCTCTCAAGCCATGCCTCCAGCTCAAGATCAGGTGTATAATTGGGCACCTTACGAGGGCCATTGAAGTCTCTGGGCATGCGCTTGTTACGGAGAGCAAATGATAGACCACTACTACGGAAAAGCCTACTAGTAGCACTTGATAATCCTATAGTAGTAGCGCTGGGCCGAGCGCTACTGCTATCGCACTATAGCTAATAACTAGTAGCAGCGCTGGTATGGGCAGCACTACTGGTAAGTATAGTTAGCAGTAGCGCCGGTATAGGCAGCGCTACTGCTAACTATAGTAGTAGCGCATGCTTGCAGAAAGCGCTGCTACTAAGTCGCGCTACTGGTAAGTATTAACCAGCGCTAGTGCTAACTTTTACAGTTTTCGCAAATTTGCACCCTCTACATATTTGTGATTTATTTATACAGATTCTATACAATAGTTTCATCACATCATATTACTCATATACCCTTCTCACATATCATAGACATACAATAGTCTTGTCATAATACCATGCATCATCATCATCATCATTATCATTCAACAGAAAATATCATCACATAGTCTCACATAAGTGCGATCATGTCATGTCTCGAGTAAGCGCAACTGCATGGTCATGGCACACCCACAAGTTTCATCATCTCTATCTATAACATGATGTAGAACAGAAGAGCAATCAGCATGAAGACGAGCGCGACTATGTAGTACCGACGGTGCCGCCCCTGCTCATGCTGGAGTGTCGACCACCTCAAGTAACTAATTTCCGCTTTGGCTCTGGTGTCGAACCCTCTGTATTTGTGATGTATTTATACATATTCTGTACAATAGTTTCATCACATCATATTAAACATACACCACATAGTGATACATATATAAATGATGTAGAAGTAAGTGATACATATTCTATACAATAGTTTCATAAAATATCATCACATCATCTCGAAAATAGCGATACATAAGTGATGTAGAAGTAACCATCATAGTCATTGAGACATCATATAACAAAAGTTGGTCACTAGTCATAATCACAACTCCTCCTCGTCATCATCGTCAACTCTAACACATTGTAGCACATCATCACATCATCTCGGAAATAGCTAATAATCATCATAGTCATTACCACCAATACTATTTAATATCATCTTCGTCAATGAGACATCATATAACAAAAGTTGGTCACTAGTCATAATCACAACTCCTCATCATCATCGTCAACCCTAACACATTTGTAGCACATAATAACACATTGTACCTAGGACCTACTCCTTTGCTTAGGTAGAATATCATAAAACAAGATAGGCCCTGACTCTCCATTATGGAGAATGGAGATCATCTTGTCTCCAATTCTTGGGCTACGCAGAATGTTGCTTCAAAGTAGCTCTCTACAATTGACCATACATTTTTCCAATCTTTGATTGTCATGACTTCATCGGTTGTAGAAATCCGGTATGGACAGGAGTGATGCACATACCTAGGATGACCTGGCCGTGTTGGTCGTATCATCATAACATCAACGCGACCTCTTGGTAACATGAGATGAGGCACACAATCTTGTGGGATTTTCTGTTGAAAAACATAGTATTAGCTTTGTAGCTAGCACTGTAGTTTAGTTTTACAAGAATTTATGCAAAAGATGCATGGATGTCATAATAGTAGAAAATCTTACCATGCAATCTCCATGCATGTTACCGTAGTTCACCACGTGCACTAATGGCACATATTGTCCATAATGTTGGGGAGTTTGCTGATAGGTACTGTAATTCTCAAGATCATTGATAAATGCAACAAGATGATGTTTCTCCTTACAAGTTAATTCTGCTTCATCATTGTAGTAATAGGTTCTGTCTACCATTTTACGTACATTTTTTGAAGAATGAAAATAAGCTGTCAATGGAAATAAGTTGTCAACTATTTTTAAATAAACAATATAAATTACTTAATAAATGTGGTTGAGAAACTCACATAATGGTAGAACTGGAGGCGTCTGCACATCGACCCAAATGTCGATATTACCTTCAATTTCATCTTCTGGACGAATATTAAAGGTGATAAGCATATTAGGCTCAAATGCATAAGCCTTGCATAGTGCTACCCAAGTTTTGCATTCAAAAAAGGAGTAGGTGTCTGCATTGTACAATTTTACGGCAAAAGTATAACCATGCTCGATCCTCAAGTGAACTATCTTTACTTCCATATTTATTTCAGTACTGAAACCAATCTTATCCAACACATAATGTCTTGCATGGCAGGGGATATGCTAGTAGAATAGTAAAAAATAAAAATTATAAGTTGAAGCAAAAGAAGTCATGCTTAATTACGAAAAAATACTTGTCGTTGTGACTTACTGTATCCACTTCAAAGTCCTCATCCAGCATGATGCTGAAGCGCCTATCATCAACTAGGTAAGGCGTGTCGCAAAGGCCGTTCTTGCCTTGACAGTATTCGCACATAACGAATTCCCCTTCGTCGTCAGACATTTCCTAAAACAAAGAAAATTTGGGCATGACATTTACTAAAAAGTGGACATATGGAGCGCCTGAAATTTGCCGGAACGGAAATGAATCAACATTCCGGCAAAACATAGGCCACTAGGATATAGCAACAATGAACAAGTACAAAAGATGGGGTAAAACAAAGAATATTATGAACAACCTCTCATTCCTAACCATATTGCAAAATTCCCCCCCCCCCCCAAACATTCTTACATGCCCTAGGTCAGCAACCACCCCATCTTCACTAAGTCTCTTAACCCCTAGATGCATTGGTAGATCTTCATACCAAAATTACTTATAAACACTACTACTATCTCCGATCCACATATATTACTTTAGATGGATTGAATAACCTTTGAACAAAATTTATGTGAAAATGTTGCGTCCACGGTCAACAAGGGTGTCCACGACAGGGGGAGGCGTGCGGTGTGGTGCTAGGGTGGGAGAGCGAGGCAGTAGGGAGGAGGGGCGGGGGTCTTACCGAAGCGGGAGTGGAGGTGGTCGAACAACGGCGTGTGGAGGTGGCCCGGCGGCGCTTGGAGGGGGCGGCGTCATGTGGAGGTGGCACGACGGTGCTTGGAGGGGGTCAGCGGCGGAGAGGGAAGAAGCACCAAGCTGGATCACAGGCGAGAGGGACAGAGGGCCGGTCGAACGGAGAGGGCACGAGTGGGGGAGAGGGAATCGTGTTATCCGGTTAACTAAATCTAGTAGTAGCGCTGGATCCGCATCGGAGTTACTGCTAACTTGTAAGTAGCATTATATCTGACCAAGGGCTGCTGCAATTCCTCTTAACAGTAGCGCCTTGTACAAGCGCCCGCTGCTACTACTACTGTCGGTGGCCTCGTTGGACCTCCTTTAGTAGCAATGCTTGAAATACATAAAGCGCTACTGATATGGACCCTAGTAGTAGCGCTTTAGATATCTAGCGCTACTGCTAAGTAGCAGTAGCGCTTGCTTTTTTTCTATCGATACTACTAGGCTCCTGCCTATAAGGTTTTCCCTAGTAGTGGACAGGGGACCCCTACATTCCTTCCTCTTGATCCACTATACCCAGGGGCAAACTCGGCATATGGTGAAACTCCATGGCACGCCAATGTCGTCGTCGCCTCTGCTTTTGCCTATCGGGCGGCTCATGCGACATTGACAAGCGCGTGAGCATTTGATGCAGGCGGCTCGGACGGGTTGATTTGAGGTTAGTGTCAATGGCCTCCGCTGTAAACCGCTGGGGTATCATCTGCGCGACTCTTCGTATAGCTCACCTGAGGCATGGACTGCAGTCGATCACAACTATATGAAAATTGCGCCTGCTGGACCACCTCCGTTTTTAACATCTCAATGGCGTTCTTGGCTTCCACCTCAAGCGCAGTGTTCCCACAAATAGGGAGAGACTCCAAGTGGCGGGTTGCAGCAAGCATGTTTTCCACCGGGTTGGAGAAGTGACCTTGGTGTGTTTGGAAGTGTTGAGCCGCCTGCGGGGTCGGTGGGGGTTGCCTTGGCTGTTGGACGATCTCGACCTGCAGATCATTCAGGCGAGGCGGGTTATGCTCCGTGCTAGGCGTATGTGGGCTGCTAAACAGACGGGAAGGGTTAAGATTGGCTGGGACACGGCTCTGATGCCTCCTCTGATGGACGGCATCAGATGCGTCTCGCGGACACTCAAGTCGCCATGCTTCCAACTTCACGTGCTCTACCTCCTCATCGATCCGAGCCTGCTAATCAACCATCCGGGTCTTCTCAGCATCGATTTCACGTTGTATCCATGCCATCTCCTCCCAAAGTTTGGCCAGTTCTGCATTGACTTCCTCTTGGTTGTCAGCCGTGACGGCAACTGCCATGAGTTTTGACATATCAACCATCAAATCTGTCATGGTCGGGGCCGGTGTCTTTCCAAAGTCGCTGTCCCCGTTGGTTGTCGCCGCGTTTGGCTAATCTTGAGCCGCTGTAGCCATCGCCATGTAGATGGTGACTTGGCGTGGCGGTTCCTGTTGCCCTTCAGAGATTGCCGCCTTAGGAAAGCCCCCAAGCCTCCCCTCATAGAGGGGGCAAATTAAATCAGTATCTCCCATTGATGACTCATCGTCAGAGTTGACAGGGATATCGCCACCAGCTTTGGGCTTGTCCAGAAGGCTAACCCCCTATGTGAAGCCGACGAAGATGTGACGCCACTCGATCCGAGGCCTGACGGGTTAAGGGAGCCGAGTCGGGTCGACAATGTCGGTGAAGATGTCTGGCTCAAGGACCGATGTTCCGATCTTATCGATGAAGACTTAAATATTGCCGAAGGGGAGACGGTAACCTGATTCAATTGAACCGGCCTCGGGACCCCAGCTTGAGTTGTCGATGTAGTACCTTTCGCGGTGGATCTTAGTCACGAGACTGACCGCGAAGCTCGCGAACCCTGGAAGGGATCCCTTTGAGAACTCAACTCCACCATGCGTAAGCCCCACGGTGGGCTCCAACTGTAGTGCTTTTGTCATGACAGATGTCCTCCTGAGAGGACTTAGAGATGGGGGCATCGCAACCATGTGGAGACTCAAAGGGGTTAGCAGATTGATGGGGAAATCTATTAAAAAGGTGCGGATTCGCTTGACCTAGCTCTCGATTGGTGATCACTTAAGTCTATCAGCACTAGAGACTCGCCTTTATATACTGGTCGAGGCTCTAGGGTTACAAGATTCCGGGTCACATGTTATTCGTGACCGAACATATCTCTAACTCACCTTACTTTCATTGCAAGGAAAACTTCTTGAAACCCCTTCTTCTATATGGGACACAAGTCGCAACTCTTCTGACTTCACCTTATGCCTTCTGCTTATTTATGGCCCATATTGAACAGGAAATGTTTGAGCCGCCATCATCTTGACTCGGACTCTCAGGGAGGGTCTCATGGCGGGATAATATCCCCAACACCAAGCGACATTCCCCAATAGTGGCATCATGAACTAGGTCTATGCGTAGATGACATCACGAGTAGAACACAAAGGAGTTTGTGGGCGTTGATATTCAGATTTCTTCTCTCCTTAGTCTTTTCTTGGTTCACAGGTATTGTAGGATGAAGCGGCCCAGACCAACTTTACTATTCCACGTACGAGAGACCGGTTCCATTGACTGACATGAAACTTGTTGCATAAAGTTGGCTGGTGGGTGTCTATCTCTCCCACTTTAGTTGAATCCGATTCGATAGAGGTAATCCTTGTAGAAGGTTAAATAGCAACTTGTGTATCACCGTTGTGGTTTTGTGTAGGTAAGAAGCGTTCTTGCTAGATACTCATAGCAGCCATGTAAAACATGCAACAACAAATTAGAGGATGCCTAACTTGTTTTTGCAGGGTATGTTGTGATATAATATGGCTAAATACATGATGATATATATTTGATGTATGAGATGATCATGTCGTAATAGTTAATATTGACTTGCATGTCGGTGTTGCGGCAACCGGCGGGAGCCATAGGGTTGTCTTTAATTATTGTATGACCTGCGTGTCAAATCTTAAGCGCTGTGTAATGCTTTACTTTATCACTAAATGGTAGCAATGCTAGTACAAGCATGGTTGGAGCGACAACCTTGATGGCAACACAATGATGGAGATCATGGTGTTGTGCAGGTGACGATGGAGATAATGTTGGTGCCTTGAAGATGGAGATCAAAAAGCACAAGTTCATGGCCATATCATGTAACTTATGATTTGTATGTGATGTTAATTCCTTTTATGCACCTTGTTTTTCTTAGTATGATGGTAGCATTATAAGGTTAAACATCACTAAAATGTCAAGATGAAATTGTGTTCTCCCCGAGTGTGCATCATTGCCACAGTTTGTCGTTTTGAGGAACCACGTGATGATCGGGTGCGATAGACTCTACGTTCACATACAATGGGTGCAAGATAGTTTTGCACACGCAAAACACTGAGGTTAAACTTGATGATCCTAGCATGTACAGACTTGGCCTCGAAACACAGGAGACATAAAGGTCGAACATGAGTCATATAGTAGATATGATCAACACGGAGATGTTCGCCATTGAAACCACCTCATCTCACGTGATGATCGGACATGGGTTGGTGGATTTGGATCATGTCACACTCAAACAACCTGAGGGGTATTGAGTTGAGTGCGAGTTCTTAAGAAATATGATTAATTGAACTCATTATCATGAACATAGTCAAAATGTCTTTGTAAATTATGTTGCAGATGATTAGCTTGCGTTATAGCTCCCCTGTATTTTGATATGTTCGTCGAGAAAAACTAAGTTGAAAGATGATAGTAGAAATTATGTGGACTCGGTCCATAAAATGAGGATTGTCCTCATTGAGATATGTTGTGGTGATTGTGGTACTCTCTTGGATAGGCGCGATGACATTGGGAAATCCATAAATGAGAAGTACGAACTCTGAGGTCTGCTTTTTAGCCCTACATAATTCTCGTCCTCCCTTGATCACAAAGGAATGACCTCTGAGTACGTCTCCATTGCATGTTTTAGTGGAAATATCATGTGATTGGACTATGTTAATGTTGTTGGGAGTTGCCACTAGTGAAAGTATGAAGCCTAGGCCTTGTTTCTCACCATTGTTACACCGTTTGTGCTCACTTTTGTCACTTGCTACCTTGCTGTATTTTTTATTATAGATTTATATTACCTTGCTTTGCCACACCTATCACCCATATTTTACCATCTCTCCACTGAAGTAGTGCACCTATACAATTTACCATTGTATTAGGTGTGTTGGGGACACAAGAGACTTCTTGTTTCTTAATTGGAGGGTTGCTTGAGAGAGACCATCTTCAACCTCTACTTCCCTGAGTTCGATAAACCTTAGTCATGCACTTGAGGTATATTGTTGTTGTCCTACAAACCTCTGCGCGTGGAGGCCCAACATAGTCTACAAGAATAGAAATGTGCGTAGACATCACTACCTCGTTGTGGCTCTGGCACTCCGCCATAGGATAGATCTAGCTACGAGTCTGCACCGTGTCAGCGGCACAGTACTCTGAATCCTGTAGTGCGTGTAGCATCCTTGTTGAGTGTGTGGATGTCATCCACCACACGCTCCACCATCGCTGCCCGGTGGCAACTGCTGTCGACAACTGTTCTGGCCACAACCCAACCGCCGGTCACCGTTGCCGCCACCCCACCAGTGACTGCTTTGGTCGCCACCACACCGGAAGCCTCCTTGGACGCTTCCCCACCGCAAACCTCCAGGGCCATCACCCACTCCACCACCGCGGCCCAAAGGCGGGAGGAGCATGCCACCAAAGTTCGGTCGCTCGGCTTTTGCGTCAGCGTCCTTGCGTGCTACATCAACTTCCTAGATGAGGAGGAGGAGCGCCAGATCAAGCACGCAAAGAGGCTCACCGCCATCGTGGTCATTGTAAATGCCATAGCAATGGTGCAGAATGAGGAGATCTACGTCGAGTCACGCCGCTTTGAGGAGGCGTGTGAGGAGCGGCGGAGGGCAGCAATGGCACGCGATGGATTTGACTCCTCCATCTCCTCGGTGGGCTCCTTCTCCTGTGTCTCTTACTGAACCAACAGAGGAGAGGCTGCTGGAAATAGTACAAAGCCCCTCTGTAGTATCATTTAGGGGCTATTTTGTTCAGTTCATCTAACTAAAGATGTGGTTGAACTGTAACACGTACTTTACATTAGCCAGTATATATGGTTGAACTAGCTATTTAAGTATGTGGTTGGCAAAAATTGGGGAAGAGTTTGTACAATTCAGATATCGATTTGAACTGTTTTGTACAAAGACCACTTCTTAATCTATGAATGAAATCTATGTTTAGCGAATTTCAGTTGGAAAATTGCATCTTAATTGTGATTTTGTTCCTGCAAAATTTGACAAATGTTAGTTCTACAATGTTGGCAAATGCCAACGTAATTATATCAACAAATGCCAATGGTTCCAATTTGACGAACACAAATTTACCCAATATGACAGATGCAAATCTTACCAGATTGTCTGTACTAAGCAGACAGATCATCATAGAGAAACGTTTGCGATGACGCGATGCACCAATCCTTCGCGCCAATTTTTCACTTGGCTTACTCACAAAGGAAACATAGCTTTCGATCTGCCAATGGGTATTCAATCTAAAATGTTTGTGATGAGGGTCAAAGGACACGGCTCCCCGATGAGCGTACGTTGGACTGCTCACATGCCTCCCGTCTACTTAAACACCTATCTCCATGCTACCTCCTAGCCAATAAAGAGTGCAACGCATGGAAAAACATAAAATGGTCACTAGAACGCCCGTGATTTATAAATAATAAGCCTGTTTGCGATGATAACGTGACACCTTTTTGTTGCAAAATGCCTATGTTGCCTACTAATATTTGTGCCATCTCTCAAAGTGGACACAAAAAATACCACATCATATTTGTGCTATATCACGACGCCCTGCCCAATTTCAAGAATTTTGTGTGAGTTTTGGATTTACTACAATTTAAACCAATATTCTCAATGTTCCTCACAGGAGAAGAAAAATTGTGAACATGTCTCAAATTAGAAAAGAAAACCATACAATGCCTTTATGTGCCTAGTCATGACACCATGCCAACTTTCATGATCTTTTGACGAGTTTTGGATTTACGAGAACTTCAAAACCAAGTTTTTTAATGTTTGCGACTGAGCCAAGACGCTGGGATGTTTGAAATTCATTCCCATTTCTTGCATGGGACCTAAACATGCATCCAGGGACACATATATGATTTTTCAACCCATTTTGGTGCACTGGACATTGTGATTTTAGTTCAAATTTGAATTATGGACATTAAATGCATAGAGAACTCAATTAATATATAAAAAGCAAGGTGAACCCTCAATAATTTCATATTTGTGCACTACACTTATATTGTTCTATGTTTTTCTAGAAAAAAAATCAAGGATAGAAGAGGCAGTGATATCGTTTCGCCCTCATATGTGACATGTATGTTCCATATCAAAACCACAAAGCTTCTTGTGAGAAGCTCTGATTTCTAAGAGGCTTGTACTAAAACATGTCCAAGTTGGACAACTTATTTACCATGGCATATGTGTGCCTTGTGACACACCATGCCAAGTTTCATAAATTTTGGACTAGTTTTCGATTTACGGGAATTAGAAAACAAAGTTTCTTGATGTTTGCGGCTGAGCCAAGATGCTGAGATGTTTTCAATTCATTCCCATTTCTTTCATGGGACTGAAAAATGCAAACATGGCCTCGTATATAATTTTCAACCAATTTTTTTGCGCTGGACCTTGTGATTATAGTTCAAATTTGAATTATGCACATTAAATGAATAGAATATTCAATAAAATTTTAAAAAAGGCCAAACAAACCCTGAATAATTCGATATTTAAGAACGACAGTCATGTTGATCTATGGTACCTCTAGAAAAAAATCAAGGCAAGAAGAGACACACGACGTTGTTTTTGCCAACAAGAGGTGAACGTTCCCCATCGGAACCACGTGGATTCTTATGAGAATCTCCCGTCTGTAAGGGGCTTGTGCCAAAACTTGTCCCAAATTGTGCATTTTTTACAAACATCACACATGAGCAATGTCATGATTCCATGCCAAGTTTCATGAATTTCTGATAAGAATGTGATTTACTAGAATTTGAAAACACATATTCTCAATGCCTATGACCAAGCCAAAGCACTGATAGGCCAACTACAGAGGTTGAGACAACTCGCCCCTGGAATATTGCCCACTTGCGGCCTTACTACACCTAGAGCCATGGGCTCCTTTCTTTTCTGCAAATCTCAGAACTTGTAATCTTTTATTTATAAAGCAATAAAGCCGGCACCCACGAACTTCGGGGTCTTTTGCCGTTTCGGCTTCTTGAAAGCATGAGTTTTATTGTTCCATGAGTCGTCCAAGCATGGACACTATCAGTATCAAAGAGCATAAGTCGCCACGCTGCACTTGTTTCAAAACTGGGTACTCACAAGCCAAAGAGGACCAAGGTTGCTACATTGCACGGTTCAAACATGGGCGCCTTATATGGTTTTGAGAATTAAGCCGGCTTACTTGGGGGCTACTAGTTCCTAAGTCGTTTTGCAGTAAGAGCGTAAACGCTTCTGCAATCCTATGTCCGACTTTTCCCTAATCATAGGTCACTTGGGGGCTTCCACTCACTAAGTTCAGCCTGAATACCCTCTTGGCTAGCGAAAAATTACCGTATTACAAATGGTTATACTGGACTATGTGTTGGACGAGTCGCCCTATGGACCCATGTACACTTGCCGAGTCAATCCGTTTTTTTGGACCCTGAACTCGCCTTGGTTAAAACATGAAAGGTACCAGCCAGAGCCACACATGGAAAATAGAGAAACCATTGGTTCACTGAAGCTTGACTCGCGCCTGATCACCCGGTCTAAATAACTTGGTCTATTGCAAAAGCCTTCTTAGGGTAGCACTAGAGTTTTGCAAACTCGTCCTATCCTGTCGTAGCTCATCGAGCCAACAAATTTTACGACTATCTTCGTGGCACTGCCACAAGGTTTCGTAAACCTTTTTTATGACTCGCCGCGACTCACTGAGCCGGCTCCTTGCTTATAACTCGCCATGACCCACTTGGGTGGTTTACCTCTTTCCACAACTCACTGAGTTGGCCTATGGTGTTTTCCCTGGCAAACAGGTTGAAGCAACTTTTTCTTGTCAAATTATGACACTTCCTAACTATCAAGCATTAGGATTGGTAAAGGCAATTAATGATTCGCAAAAAAGATAACAATTCAGAACTGTCAACAAGAAGGCATGGATGGAAGATTGTTTCCCTAAAACCTAATGACTATTACATGGCTCACTCAGCCATACTAGGCATCATCTCCCGGTCACGAAGAGATCAAATTGTTTTTGAAGAAATGATTACATGCTGAGTAAACTCAAGCCGCCTCCGGGTCACCTTGCCTTGAGCTCTCTTCATCTTCAATTTGTAAGTCGTCCAGCTTCCAGTTCCACTTGGACAAGGCAACGAATTCATCTTCATCGTTCAAAAAGACAGATAGGTCTGCTTCAAAGTGAAAGGGATTCTAGGACCGGTGAGGAGTTAGGCTAGTAATTTCTAACAAAGGAATAGTCACCTTTTTATTATTGTCATCATACGCAGCCTGGTATTTGTTCAAGTCCAAACTTGCAACCAGCTGAGTCGCTGCGGAGCGGGACTCTTTCACAACCCGGTGGTAATCTTCTTCGGTGAACTCCGACTCGTTGTCTTTCAGCTCAGGATAACCAGCAGCTACCTCCTCTCGCTTGGGTTCAGAGGCATAGGCCAGGCACCGACTTAGGGTAGTCAGAGCTCCCTTGCGGGCGGCTGACCTCTTCAGTTCATCTACTTGCGGTGGAAACATTGACAGGCCACCCAGCGTATTCTTGATGGACTTAATTGGCTCCTTATTGCCCATCACTGCCTTCATCGTCATCATGGTCCCCGTGTACAGCTGCTCTGTAAGGTGTAAATTGCCTACAACTTCAGGATGTAGTCGTTTTGGAGGTTGGCAGCTCGTGGACCTACAAAGGTAAAACCATGACAATTAGTATTTGCAAACTAAATTGTTCCTCTTCTTTCCGACGAAGGGAATTTATCCTTACCAAAGATGGCTTGGATCATGTTGGAGATATGCTTTTTTAACCCAGAGAGCTCTTGTAGGGCGGTTTCTAGATTTTTCTCGGCTTGTTCCACCCGCTTCAGGATGGTGGCTTGATCAACATTGGCTTTCTTCTCAAGTTTTTGGTGATCAGCTTTCATTTTCTCCATATCAGCCAGGGCCAACCGATATTTCTCTTCAGATTCAATCCGCGCATTCTGCTATTCGGCTAAGTTTTTCTTCAAGTCACCAAGGGATGACTCGGCCTGGGTTACAGATTCCTGCAAACAAATTTTGGGGAGACAAGTTTCAGAACCGTTGCAAGCAACATCCCTGACACTTGGGGGCTAATGTATGTTTCTTTTCAAAGTCATACAGAATTCATGACCCGGCTCATCTTTCAAAGGATGACCCGGCCCTTGGGGGCTACAGGTTGAAGTTCTTATTTAATTCAAGACCTGGCTCATTTTTCAAAAGATGACCCGTCCCTTGGGGGCTACAGGTTGAAGTTTTTATCTAATTCAAGACCTGGCTCATATTTCAAAAGATGACCCGGTCCTTGGGGGTTACAGGTTGAAGTTTTATCTAATTCAAGACCCGGCTCATCTTTCAGAAGATGTCCCGGCCCTTGGGGGCTACAGGTTGAAGTTTTTATCTAATTCAAGACCCGTCTCATCTTTCAAAAGATGACCCGACGCTTGGGGGCTACAGGTTGAAGTTTTTATCTCATTCAAGACCCGGCTCATCTTTCAAAAGATGACCCGGCCCTTGGGGGCTATAGGTTGAAGTTTTCATCTAATTCAAAGACCCAGCTCATCTTTCAAAAGATGACCCAGCCCTTGGGGGCTATTGGTTGAAGTTTTCCTCTAATTCAAGACCCGGCTCATCTTGCAAAAGAAGACCCGGCCCTTGGGGGCTATGGACAGATATGGGTCTACCAGATATTGCAACAAACATAATTCATCAAACAAGATTAGTCTTCTGGAAGGCTAATGGGTAGAAGAACACATAACAAAGGACGTACCTCATGTTTCATTCGCATCATGTTAACCAAGCTCTTCTCCATTTCATAACTCGGCTCCAGGCGACTTACGAAGCCAGAGCAGAGTTGCTCAAATTCAAGCTTCTCGTAACGGGGAAGCTTCATCTTAGTGATGTCTTGTTCCACAGAAGGATGGGCCTCTTTTGATGGATGTTTGGATAACACCGTTGTTGCAGGCTTTGAGTAGCCAGTACCAGTAACAATTACGGTATTTGGATCTTCAGTCGCCTAGGAAGAGCTTGGCGGGTTAACATTTTCAGTGGCCTCCTTCGGAGGGCCTGGAGAGTTGGTCCGTATGTGAGGAATGTCATCTACAGGATCATCACGAGCCGCTGCTTGTTCTTCATCAAACTCTGGGGCAGAGGTGCTCATACCTAACACCTCAGTTGTCTTAGGAGCAGAAGACAAGTCGCCAGTTTTTCTCTTCTTTGCTTGTGCTTTGAGATGAAAATACATCAAAGTTAGAACAAGTATCATTATTGGGAAGGAAAAAGGTTAATAAAAGAACTTACCCATGTACACGAAGCATTGGCGGAAGAGCCGACATTACTCAGTCGCCAAATGAAGGAGGAGAGACCTGAAGTTCAAGGAGTGAACGAATTGTGAATAACATTTTCTACAAAAAGGAGAATGTGTTAAGAGGAGTATACCTCACTTGGTCATTTCTGAACAGTTGTCTTTTCGGGTACGCCGGAAACTAAGTCACCAGAATGGCTTCGGGTCTGACATTTGGGAGCATACCTCGCCTTCTTCAAAAGGAAATCAGGGTCCAGATAAGCATTTGGGTGAGATATGGGAACCTTTCCACAAGTCCGCCTGGCCGGCCTAGGTGAAGAGGAAGTTGAGTCGGAAGAAATAGAAATTACCTCGACGACGTCATCCTGGCTTTCATAACCATCATCCTATGCACAAAGGTAACATGGTATAAGCATAAGTCGGAACATAGTGATGACAAACAAAAGGGTAAATTTTTACCTCTGATTGCTCTTCGTCGGCTCGAGACTCACCTACGACGGATGACTCCTTGACGGCGGCTTTGCCCTTGCTCTTCTTTTTCTTCTTTGGTGGCGGCTTAGTTGTTTTTTGGATAGTCACCTTTGGCCTTCGAGACCAAAATGTTGATCCTTTCTGGTGGATAGAATCAAATTTCAAACCTTGAACATTGGCGCATATGTTGAAAGAGCAAAACGGAGGCGACTTAGATTATGACCGGTGGAGCCGGGTTGGAGAGGCAGAAAGGCTTGAGCCCAATCTTGGCACAGTTTTCCACGGACTTGCGGGTTAACTTCCTGATTATGTCGACAATGTCTTTTTCGGTGAGTTTTGTATGAAAAAATCATTGGGGATGGTTCTCGCTGCTATCGTACTCGCACATCAGACCATCCCGGTGACTCAAAGGAAGAATTCTCCACTCCACCCAACAACGGAATAGGTCAACCCCGGTGAGCCCATTATTGGCCAAAGACCTTAGCTGGGAGAACATGGGGATAAATTACGATTCTTCTTCTTCAGTAGGTTTCTCTGGCAGCTGGAAATCCATGGGTAAGCGATCTTCTCTATAACGCGGAAGTGGGTTCTCGCCGGGAGGAGAAGTGTCACGACAATAAAACCATGACTCGGCCCATCCTTTGGGATGGCTAGGCACGACGACAGACGGGAACCCACATTCTCGGCAGCACTGGATGTTGACCCCCCCCCCCCAAGTTCCAAGTTGGGCCCGCTGGTAAATTCGGTCTCGCGGTTCAGATGGAAGAAGTTCCAAAATAGTAGCACTGTGGGCTCTGTCTGCAGATAGGCCTCTCAAAATACTTGGAATTGGCAGAGGTTATTGATGGAGTTGGGCCCCAAGTCTTGAGGGTGAACATTGAGGAAGTGCAGAGCGTCTGTAAAAAACTTTGACCCGGGAGGCTGGAAGCCTTGCTCAAGATGATCAACAAAAACAACTACTTCCCCCTCGGCATGATTGGGAGTCACCTCCCTGGGGCGGTCCACCGACCAACAATTTCCTTACGGTCAAGATAACCCGTCAAAACATATTTCTCGAGATAGGCGTCAGTGATCTTGGTTGGTAGCCAATTGCATTTCCAGATACTGACCATGACTACAAAAAGAAGGAACAAGGCGGTTTATTAAAGACCATAAAAGTGGTAAGTCGCCGAGATATACAATATGACTGTAGGGATGTTATGACTCGCCATTCGGTAACCAAAGGTCTGGATATGGGGATATTCTGACTCGCCAATTGAGAGATTTATGGCATGTCCGCAAAGGCGTTATGACTCGCTATTCAGCAATCAAAGGCGTAGCTATGGTGATGTTCTAACTCGCCGTGGTGGAAGAAGGTGAGTGGCGACTCTAAAAGGATATTTTCCTTAGGAATATTCCCGGGAGGAGGATAAACATGTTTCTAAAAGCGAGCAATAAATTACGGATCTGCGGGTGGACAAGATTGAAACGAAAGTGCATGGCAAAATCACTAAATCTATGAACGCGGAAAATGCGACAGGGATGCCGTATGAATCCATGAAGTAAAGCATCAGGTGGCCGAGGGTTGCGGCGAAACTACCATGATCTACCGCCACAAAGGATCTACCATAAATATGTTGACGGATCTAACATAAGAGGGGAAATGTTCATCGCATTACTGAAGACAACCTAAAAGAACATGGGGGCGAGGTCTAACCCTAATGGAGGAAAGGTGCTTACCTGAGAAAGAAGGACGATCCTCAGAGGTGGATGCGGAAGGTCTGCGGTGCATACTGCACCTTTGGTTGGCCTGGGGATGTCCGGACCACGATGGCTGGCGGTGGAGCTTCGGGAACAGTGAAGAGGCAGAGGCGTAGGCGCGAGGAAGACGAAGCTGATGAGGAAGATGAAGTGGGGGTAGGTGACGGCGCCCCCACTCCCCCCGTGGCTATTTAAAAGCCGGGCGCTGGAAACAAAACGGCAGGCGCGAGAGTAGAGGCGACAGATTGAAAATTCACAATGATGGCGCCTGGATTTTCACGATAACCAAATGACGGTGAAAAAGATCCGTTGGCTAGTTACATCATTAAAATCCCTGAACTGGAGGGAAAAGGTGATGTCATCAAAAACCACTTGGCGGCTCAGACAATTCATGATGGATGGCTTGTTGTTCGTCAAAAGATGGAAGTGATACAAGTCGCCCCAAAATGAGCGTGGAAGTTCATTGGCATGAATAAATTCAAGTCAATCTGGGGCCTAATGTTGGGGATATTACCTGCGGTGTAACCCACCCTAACTGGGCCGGGTCACTAAAGGGGCGACTCATCCTTTGTTAATGCAAGCCTTGGCCCACGGGCCCAGCCGGATGGTGGTTCAGGATTGATGCAGAAGGTAAGCCGCCAAGGAGGTTTCCAGGCTTGGAAAGCACAGCGTCTTAGAGATATGGAAGACCACGATCTGTAGCGTGGCTAGGACTCTTGTAAACCCAAGGGCCTCGACCTATATATAAAGGTGATTCCCTGGGGCAGATAGGGCAGGTGAGAAATCATAGAGAGCTCGGTCAGGCGAATTACGCCCTCCTTGTAATCGAATCCATCATCAATGTACACAAAGATGGACGTAGGCTTTTACCTCCACACGAGGGGCCGAACCTAGGTAAATCTGAGTCTCGCTTTCGCTCACCCCCTTTGAGTCGCCACCAAGGTGTGATGGCTACTTCATTAAGTCCTTTCACGAGGACATCTGTCGTGACAAAACCACGACAGCGAATTTTGTATTTCATTCTCATTTCTTGCGTGGGACCAAAACATGCAACTAGTGACACATATATGATTTCTCAACCAATTTTCATGCGTATGACCTTGTGATTATAGTTCAAATTTGAAATATGCACATTAAATGACTAAAAATTCAATTAATGTATAAAAATCCAAAATGAATCCTTAATATATTTTTATTTAAGCACAACACTCATGTTGCTCTATGGTGCCTCTAGAAAAAAAATTCAAGGCAAGAAGAGACAAAGGATGTTGTTTCTGCCCACAAAAGGTGAAAGTTCCCTATTGGAACCACATGGCTTCTTGTGAGAATACCCATTTTGTAAGAGGCTTCTGCCAAACCTTTTCCCAAACTAGGCAATTTTTTACCACGTCACACGAGAACCATGTCAAGATACCATGCCAAGTTTCATAAATTTCTCATGAGAATTGGATTTACTGAAATTTGGAAACACATATTCCTTATGTCTATGGCCGAGCAAAACCACCGCGAGGTTTGAAATTCATTCTCATTTCTTGCATGAGACCAAAACATGCGGCCGGTGACACATATATGATTTTTAATCAATTATGGTGCAATCTAGAATGTGCTTGCAGGTCATATTTGAAATATGTGCATTAAATGTCTCAACACTCAATTTATGTTTAAAAAGGCCTAATGAACCCTGAATAATTCCATATTTTAACAAAAACTCATATAGTTGCATGTTCACTATAGATAAATGTTATTACAATCCAGACACCTTCTTTTGCCGATACATCGAACAATTTGTGATCATGAACCGTGTCTGATGTAGTGCAAAATATCTTGGCCCAATCCTCATATATGTGTTATGCTGGAAGCTTAGTTGGCTACACTCCACCGTTGGCTCGTCAACCACATAGTTACACTTCCTCCAAAAGCCCATTTTACCGCTCAAATGTCGCCGATGAAAGATGTGGACGTGGATCCTCGTCGAGAAGGCAAATTCGGTGACCCACTTTAGCCCGAGCATGGTCGCATCAGCCATGAACGCACTCACAACATCCATGAGCGTGGCCGCAATCTCCGACACGGCGGTTGTGGCCACCGAAAGGGTGGCTACTACAGTTGAGATGCCGATAGGAACATCCGCGACTGGGATAGCAAATGGCGACAATGGCACAACAACTGTCCATTCCTCAGCGGTCATTGTAGCCCTGATGGTTGCTGCCCATGCCTATGCCGAGGCCTCCCACTCCTAGCTCGTGTCAGTCACTACACTAATAGCAGCGGCCTTCTACGACACTGGTCGGCAACCTACGTCCGAAGAGTTGGCAATCGCTGAGTGCGCTTGGGCAGCCGTCGTTCTGTCGTCGGACTCCCTAGCCGAGATGGATGCCGTCAACGTCTGGACCGCGGCTGCCCACACCCAGCTCATGGTGGCCTTTTCCAAAGAGATGGAAAACATGGACTATGAGATGCTTGCGGAAGATGTGGCAATCAATGGCATGGAGCCCCTTCCCACGGAGATCGTCGATCGTGAGCTGGTCATGGAGGATGTGGCGGATATCGACGGTCCTCACACGGAACATTAATCTTTGTTTAGAGCGCTGATAATTTGTTAGGGTAATGCTTAGGTCAATCAACTTTGTTTAGTTGCTTGATTAAGTAAGTGCAGCCTCTAGTGTAGGCTCTTTTGTGTAGTACCCAAATTAGCAATGTTAAATTATGCGATGACGTGGATGTCCATTGTAATGAGGGAAATTTGGACCAAAAATTGTTGCCATGTCCCAATTCCGACTTCCAAATGAAAAATGAAATTCAAGTACATTACACACAATTGGTTGGCACGAACTATGTGCAAAGTAGTACCAATATCTTATGTGGGAACCTTGGAGACCATAATTGGCACGTGGAAGCTCATGACACACAATTCTGAATAAGGGACTATGTCCAATGACACTTTCCGCGCCAATTTTTCGTTGCCTTGAATGAAAATTTTGGGCTACCACGGAAATATATACCTCCCTCACCCCTGGTACCAACTAAAATCCACATTTCCACTGTTTCCTCCTTGCTTTACTTGTTCAAACCTTCAATGCTTTCTTATAGTGTCGCCTCCTTGCCAGCGACGTTCCTTCCTGCTGCTCCACCACGTCCATCTAGACAGGTAATCCACACACCCATACTCCCTCTCCCTCACCCCCTCCTCCTACAGCATACATGCCCCGACCGTCGGTGCAACACATTCCACCCAAATCACCGCACCATCCTACAAGTAATCGTCGTCGAAAGCCATGGTGCATGTAGTATAGCCAGGATCTCAAGGATCATTTGGCAACACAGAAGCAAATCGTGGTTGCACATGCAGATGAGGCCGTGATGGCTACCACACGTGCTGACCCCCACATCTTGGTGGAACACCTCGCCGTCAAGGCCACCGACAACGCCTCCTGCACGGACGTCATCGCGCTGTTGGCTGCTATAAATGACAGCTCATGGTCTTTTCTCAAGGGCACCTCCGCAGCTCTAGAGCCGACAGGTTGGTGCCGGGATAGGATTAGGCCACTCACCACTACGAGGAGGGTACCCACAATATGAAGGCCTCGCCCTCTGATATGTCTCTGTCGTATCTACTTTTCCAAACTCTTTTGCCCTTGTTTTGGACTCTAATTTGCATGATTTGAATGGAACTAACCCGGAGTGACGCTGTTTTCAGCAGAATTGCCATGGTGTTGTTTTTGTGCAGAAATGAAAGTTCTCGGAACATGCTGAAAATTTACGGAGAATATTTCTGGAAAATATGAAAAATACCTGCGCAAAGATCCACCGGAGGGGACGGGCCAGTGGGCCATAAGCCCTGTTGCCGCGGCCCCCTGGCCGCAGCAACCAAGCTTGTGGGGGCCACGTGGCTCTGCCGCACCAAAACTCAGCTCTATTTATTCCCTTACGTCCCGAAAAAAATCAAGAGAGAAGATTTCATCGCGTTTTTGATCCAGAGGCGCCGCCACATCTCGTTCTTCATCTGGAGCGCAGATCTGGAGTCCGTTTTGGGCTCCGGATCAAGGAGATCGTCACCATCGTCATCATCAACCTTCTTCCCTCTCCAATTCCATGAAGCTCTTCATCGTTCGTGAGTAATCTATTCGTAGGCTCGCTGGTTGATGATGAGTAGGATGAGATCTACCATGTAATCGAGTTAGTTTTGACGGGGATTGATCCCTAGTATCCACAATGTTCTGAGATTGATGTGGCTACTACTTTGCCATGCTTAATGCTTGTCACTAAGCCCGACTGCCATGATTTCAGATCTGAAATTATTATGTTGTCACCAATATATGTGTGTTTTAGATCCGATCTTGCAAGTTGTAGTTACCTACTATGTGTAATGATCCGGCAACCCCAGAGTGACAATAACCGGAACCACTCCCGGTGATGACCATAATTTGAGGAGTTCATGTGTTCACCAAGTGCTAATGCGTTGGTCCGGTTCTTTATCAAAAGGAGAACCTTAATATCCCATAGTATCCATTTGGACCCCGCTGCCATGGGAGGGATGGACAATAGATGTCATCCAAGTTCTTTTGCCTAAGCACGTATGACTACACACGGAATGCATGCCTACATCATATTGACAAACGGGAGCTAGCCACATATCTCTCCGTATTATAACTGTTGCATGATGAATGTCATCCAAATAAATCACCGATCCATTGCCTGCGAGTTTGACCCACTGCTGCTATTACTTGTCTTGCTCTCGTGCTGCTACTGTTACTTGCTTTGCTCTGCTGTTGTTACTACTATTGCTGCTACTGTCACTTGCTGCTACTGTTACTTGCTTTGTCATGTTGCTGTTGCCGCTACTAATGTTACTTGCTACTGTTGCTACTTGCTACTGCTGTCACTATTGTTGTTCCTTGCCATTGTTTTTACTCGTTATACTGCTGCTACCTGCTACAATACTTTTCTGGTGCCATTGATACAACCCTTAGGAACAGTCTGCCTTGTCAACAGATCATTTCTGGTACCGTTGCTATCATACTACTTTGTTGTTGATACTTTGCTTGTAGATACTAATCTTTCAGGTGTGGTTGAGCTGACGCCTCAACTGCTAATACTTGAGAATATTCTTTCACTTCCCGTCGTGCGAACCAATAAATTTAGGTTGAATACTCTACCCTCGAAAACTGACGCGATCCCACGCGCTGGTGGGCTATTGCAAGACAATTTCCAATTGTTGAGCAATTGGAAGCAGCTCTTTTCTGGCTCCGTTGCCGTGGAGGCATCAAGTCAGGAATAGTTGCACGTCAGCAGCATTTTTCTGGCGTCTTTGCCGGGGAGGCATCAAGTCAGGAATAGTTGCACGCGAGCAGCATTTTTCTGGCGCCGTTGCCGGGGAAGGGATGGCTATATTCTCTGAGTCACTTGGGATTTATATCTGCAGATCACTATGAAGAATCTGAAAGATCCAAAAACCAAAGTCTTGCCCTCAGCTACTAGGGGAGGTAAGGAACTGCCATCTAGCTCTGCACTTGATTCACCTTCAGTTATGAGTAAGTTTGCGACACCACCTCCTGCCAGAAATCTTGATATGTCGCCTGTGGTTGATGATGCTTATCATGCTACTATGCCTGATGATGCTTATGATGCTACTATGCCTGATGATGCTAGAGATGCTATGCCTGATACTGCTAGAGATACTATGCTTGATACTGCTAGAGATACTATGCTTGATACTACCTTGCCGGATGATACTAGAGATGCTATTTTGCCTAATGATGCTATGCTTGATACTGCTAGTGTTGGGGATATTAAATGTTGATAACCCGCCCTAGTTGGGCCGGGTCACCAAATCAGGTGATTCACCTGAGCGTGGTTTGGGCCTTGGCCTGGCAAGACCGAAGGTTGTATGGCGGTTTATAATTTCTGGAAGGTCTCCAAGCTTTAGAAGATGGCGACTTAGAGACCGTAGAGGTCACGATTTGTAGGAAGGAAAGTACCCTTGTAAACCCTAGGGGTTCGACCTGTATATAAAGGCGAGTCCCAGGGAAGAAGAGGGCAGGTTAGAAATCATCGAGTGCTAGGTTTGGCGAGTTACGCCCTCCTTGTAATCGAAACTACATCAATACAACTCAAAGAAGGACATAGGACTTTACCTCCTCACGAGGGGCCGAACCTGGGTAAATCGCCGTGTCTCTCCTATTCAACCCCTTTGAGTCGCCACTAAGGTGTGATGGCTCCAGTACTAAGTCCTTTCTCGAGGACATCTGCCGTGACAAAACCACGACAGTTGGCGCCCACCGTGGGGCCTACGCACGCTGGAGTTGAGTTCTCAAAGGGAGCCCTGCCAGGGTTTGGGAGTTACGGATAGGGCTCATGACCCGGAGCCGCTGCTGGAAGACCTACATCGACAACCAGCAATGGGGGCCCGAAGTGGATTCGATCTCTGGTTACAGGGTCCCCTTCGGCAAGATCAACATCTTCATCGGCATGATCGGATCATCCGTGCCTGAGCCGGACATCTCCATCGACATCGTCGAGCCGGCCAGGTACGTCCGCCCAGTAGTGATGCCGAATCTGACTCGCCCGGTCTTTGTTGGGTTCACACAGGGATCGGAGGAGCCAGAACGCTCGGCGACCCAGGAAACTACACCAGTCAACTCTGATGACGAATCATCCATGGGCGATTCAGATTCAATCCGGTCTCTACATGGGGATTGTCTTGGGGGCTTGTCGCTGGCCATGGACCCCGAAGTCCTTGACCGAACCCACCGCCAGATCGCCATTTATATGTTGGGGGTGACTCAACCCTCGCAAAACCCCACAGGAGGCAATGGAACCGGCGAGACGTCTAGAAGCCCGGCTGCTATCCTGGTGGAATTAGCGGCGGAGATCACAAGGTTGATGGCGACCCCCCTCACACCAGATAGGAGGAGGAGATATACGCGGAGCTGGCGAAACTCAGAGAGGCAGTGGCAAAGGCTCATCGGGATACCGAGGTGGAGTCCGCCAGGATCGAGACTCGGCAAGCTCAAATTGCACCCGAAAGGATGCGCTTAAATACTGACAACTGGCGGCTCGAAAGACACCAGCACGCATCCGACGCCGTCCATCAACGGAGACACCAAGGTCGCCTGCCCCATGATCTCAACCCGACCCGCCTGTTCAGCACTCCACGAACCCCTAGGGTGGGAGCCGCCCCAGGGGGAGGACTGGGTCAACCGCCTAACCCGCCGGTTCAGACGGTTGAGGATCGCATTCCCCGATTCTGGACGCCTCAAGGCCACTTTTCCAACCCAGTGGACAACGTCCTTGCTGCAACTCGCCATCTGGAATCTCTTCCGATTCACGGCACCACTCCTGCCGAGATAGAAGCAAGGAATGCCATTGAGATGTTGAAGAAGGCGGTGGTTCAAAACGCCTAGTTCTCACATAGCCGAGATAGGCTGCATTCCACTCCCCAGGCGAGTTACACCAGAAGTCGGCCAGAGGACCAGCCCGCCGTGAACAGCGGGCCGTGACCCATCCCTCAGGACAACCCGCCTGATCTTTAGAACCTGCCGGGCCGGGATCTCCCGAACACCCAAGTCGCCCCGGCCCCTCTCGTCGGGAGCGGTGGGCGAGTGGGGGTGCCATGCTTGGCCCCCGCCCTTCGTAACGAAAGGATGCCCAAAGATTTTAAGGGACCAAGAAAGGTGCCTAACTACACCCCGGACCTTGAGCCAACATCGTGGGTCGAGAGTTATGAAATCGCCATGGACATGCTCGACGTAAACGAGGAAGTTTGCGCTAGATACTTCACGATGATGCTCGAGGGGTCAGCACGTACTTGGTTGAAAATCTTACCTCCCAACTCCATCCAGACCTGGGCCGAGTTGAAAGAGCGATTCATCAAAAACTTCCGAGGAACTTGCAAACGTCCGATGACGATCGTCGATCTGCAGCACTGTGTTCAGCGCCCTGATGAGTCGGCCTACCATTGGTCACGGCAGGTTGCGGAAATTATCCATTCGTCAGATGGTATTACGGCGGATCAGGCTGTGTTGATCCTCGAGCAGAATTGCCATTACGAACCCTTGGTGCAAAAATTGGGGCGACTCAAGCGAAAGGTCCAAGACATGGGAGAGCTGATGGACACCCTCACTAGGTACGCTGAAGCGGATGACACCAAAGATCCGAGTGAGGACGGTAAGGCTAATTCGCCCAAGAAGGGCGAGTCATACATAAATCATACCCGGTTCCAGGGACGTAACCGCGACAATCAAGGAGCCAATGGCAAGCGAAGACCACAAGAGGAGCCCTCGGATTTAGTCGCCAATACCAATGCCAACAGTGGCAACCAACACCAGAAGAAAAACAGGGGCTTTAGCGGGAAGAGGCCGCGTAACTATGAAGAGCTGCTCAAAGGCCCTTGCCTGCACCATGCCACGGCAGACGGTCCGGCGACAAACTCCTAGGAGAACTGCTTCGTGATGCGGGAGTTTCAGGCGGAAGCGATCAAGAAAAGCCAAAGCGATGACCCGGACCAACGCCAGGAGCAGTTTGCCGCACCCAACCAACGACAGAACCCCTTCGGCGGTTTTCCCGAACAGGGGCCCCAGGGAGGCCCGCAGCCAAGCAGCGGCCAGTATCCGGTGCACCATCACCGGGGTATAACCCGCCAGGAGCCTTTCAGCAGCCGCCCCCACAGGGGGCTCCGCAGGGTCAGGATGACAATGGAGGTTTCCGCAGCAATCCCAAACAGTTAAGCAATGGGCAGTATCACGTTTTCACCACCAATGCTTGCAGACGTGATAAGAAGGTGAGTCACCGGGTGTACAGTGTGTCTGAGCCAACACTTCCCAGGTACCTCCACTGGTCTGAACAGACCATATCATGGAGTAGGGAGGATCACCCGCCAAGAGTTGACAATCCTGGCGATTTAGCGTTGGTCGTGGCTCCCCAAGTTGGGGGGTACACCCTGTCCAAAGTGCTAACGGATGGTGGCAGCAGCATTAATATCTTATATTTTGACACTTTCCAAAGGATGAACCTATTGGAAAAGGACCTGATGCCTTCAACCACGATTTTCCACGGAATCGTCCCGGGCAAGTCGGCCTACCCCATAGGCCGAGTCAGACTCATAGTGGCGTTTGGAACGGCGCAGAATTACAGGTCCGAGTCACTGATATTCGAGGTGGTCAAATTGAAAAGCCCCTACCATGCGTTATTTGGGCGGCCGGCTTACGCCCGCTTCATGGCTCGCCCGTGCTATGTTTACCTTAAGCTCAAGATGCCCGGTCCCAAGGGACCCATCACGGTCGATGGGGATAGAAGGATTGCAAAGGAATGTGAAGAAGGGGACGCGGCTTATGCGGAAGTCGCCTGCGCTGCAGAGGAGCTCAAACACCATCGGGCCAATGTTGACCCGGCGGACATGTCACCCCTAAAGAAGCCAACGACAGATGCTGAGTCGCCCCTCAAGTTCAAACCAACGGATGACACTAAAACAATCGATTTCGTTCCCGGTGATTCATCCAAGCAGTTCACCATCGGGACGGGTCTGGATCCCAAATAGGAAAGCGCGCTCATCAAATTCATCCGTGAGAATCGGGACATCTTCGCATGGAAACCTTCTGACATGCCTGGTGTGCCGAGAGAATTCACTGAGCACCATCTTAATGTTGACCCAAAGGCAAAACCCATCCAACAGTATCTTCGCAGGTTTAACGAGGAGCGGCGCAAGGCGATCGGGGAAGAAGTCGCCCGTCTCTTAGCCGCCGGATTCATCGTGGAAGTTTTCCACCCTAAATGGTTGGCTAACCCGGTTTTGGTATTCAAGAAGAACGGTACCTTCCGTATGTGCATTGATTACATGGACCTCAACAGAGCTTGTCTGAAAGATCCCTTCGCTCTTCCCCGCATTGACCAGATCATTGACTCGGTGGCAGGATGCGAACGATTGTGTTTTTTGGACGCCTACTCAGGATATCACCAGATCAAGATGGCCGTGGAGGATCAAGAGAAGACAGCTTTTATAACCCCCTTTGGGGCTTTTTGCTATGTGTCCATGCCTTTTGGACTCAAGAGTGCGGGGGCGACTTATCAGCGCTGCATCCAGAATTGCCTTCGCAGCCAAATCGGTCGCAACGTCCACGCCTATGTCAACGATATTGTGATCAAAACCCGCCAGGGGGAGACGCTACTTGAGGATCTCAAGGAGACTTTCCATAATTTGCGGGTATATCAGATGAAGCTGAATCCCACCAAGTGTGTTTTTGGTGTTCCTACAGGGAAATTGTTGGGCTTCCTGGTGTCGGAGCGTGGCATCGAAGCTAACCCGGACAAAATCGAAGCAGTTACATCCCTTGGAAAGTCGGCAAATGTTAATCAAGTTCAACGACTGGCGGGTCGCATTGCGGCTCTAAGTCGCTTTGTAAGTCGTCTGGGTGAAAAGGCGATTCCTCTTTATCGGTTACTAAAGAAATCTGACCGGTTTGTTTGGACAAACGAGGCAGAGAGGCGCTCGAAGCCTTGAAACAGCAATTGGTTAACCCGCCGGTCCTGGCCGCCCCGACTGAAAAAGAGCCCATGCTTCTATATATTGCGGCAAATTCCAAAGTAGTAAGTGTGGCAGTGGTTGTTGAAAGAAAAGAGGAAGGAAAGGAGTACCCAGTGCAATGCCCGGTGTATTTTATCAGCGAGGTGCTAACCCTTTCCAAGCAACGGTACCCACACTGGCAGAAGTTAGTGTATGGGGTGTTTATGGCGAGTCAGAAACTTAAGCATTATTTCCAAGAACACCCCATCACAGTGGTTAGCTGTGCCCCCCTTGGGGACATCATCCAGAATCGGGAGGCAACAGGGAGGATTGCCAAGTGGGCGATTGAACTTGGGCCGCATCACGTGCAATACACCCCCGGCACAGCCATCAAGTCTCAGGCTTTAGTTGATTTCGTCAATGACTGGACGGAGTTGCAGGCTCCGGAAGACAGGCCTGATCTTACTTACTGGACTATTTATTTTGATGGATCTAGATAGGTGGAAGGCTCGGGGGCTGGTGTGGTATTGGTATCCCCTCAAGGAGATAGATTTTGTTATGTTCTCCGACTCATGTTTCCATGCACTAACAATGCTGCAGAATACGAAGCTTTGCTTCACGGCTTGCGACTCACAAAGGAGATGAATCTAACGCGAGTCTGGTGTTTTGGCGACTCTGATTTGGTGGCGCAGCAAGTCTCGGGTACCTGGGATTCTCGGTACCCCATTATGGCGGCTTACAGAAGAGCTGTGTCAGATGTGGCGGGTCATTTTCATGGTTATCAGGTGGACCACATTGATCGGCGCCTCAAGGAGGCGGCTGACGCCCTCTCACGACTTGGTTCCCTGCGAAAGCCAGTTCCTCCCAATGTTTTTTTGGATATTTTGCATAAACCATCCGTGATTTTACCATCGGAACAGGAGTTGGCAATACAAGATCCTGAGTCTCAGCTTGTGGCGGCTCTCCACGTCACGCCGGATTGGGTTCTTCCCTATCTAGCTTATCTCGCCCGGGGCGAGTTACCAAGAGATGAAGTTTCGGCCCGTCAAATCGTTCGGCGCAGCAAGTCCATGGTGATCATCAATGGCGAGTTATATAAACGGAGCGCCTCTGGAGTTTTTCAACGATGCGTTTCCTCGGAAGAAGGATGCATAATCTTAAATGACATTCATTCCAGAGACTGTGGGCATCATGCCGGCACACGCTCTCTGGTGTCAAAAGCTTTCCGTCATGGTTTCTTTTGGCTGACGGCTCATGCAGATGTAGAGGATATAGTTCGTCGGTGCGAGGGATGCCAGCGTTATGGACGACAGGCTCATGTGCCGTGTCAAGAATTAAGAATGATTCCAATCACTTGGCCTTTTGCGGTCTAGGGGTTAGACATGGTCGGCCCCTTTAAAATGTCATCCAACAAGAAAACCCATTTGCTGGTGGCGGTTGATAAATTCACCAAGTGGGTTGAGGCGCAACCTATTGGAAATTGCGATGCGGAGACAGCGGTCAAGTTCTTGAAGAAGCTGATTTTCCGGTTTGGGTATCCACATAGTATCATCACTGATAATAGTACTAACCTGTCCCAAGGGGCGATGCAGGAGTTTTGCCGTCCAGAGCATATCCGGCTTGATGTTTCTGCGGTTGTTCACCCACAATCTAATGGGCAGGCGGAACGGGCGTATTAGGAGGTCTTACGAGGAATTAAGCCCCAACTCATGGTTCCCCTGGAGAAAACCCCGGGATGTTGGGTCGAAGAATTGCCTTCAGTACTGTGGAGTATCCGGACCACCCCCGAACCGGTCCACGGGTTTTACCCCTTTCTTTTTGGTCTACGGAGCAGAAGCCGTTCTTCCTACTGACATAAGGCATGATTCGCTTAGAGTCGCCGCATATGTGGAGCAAGACAATGAGCTGGCACGTCAAGATTCCTTGGACGCCCTAGAGGAGGCACGTGACCTGGCTGGGGCCCATTCGGCCATCTATCAACAGGATACGGCGTTATCACAACCGTCGGGTTAAAAGCCGGATCTTTCAGGAAGGCGACTTAGTTCTTCGGTTGATACAAGATCGTGCTGGCATGCATAAGTTGTCACCACAATTGGAAGGACCGTTCGTCGTCAGCAAGAATCTTCGCAACGGCTCTTATTATCTAGTGGATCTTCGGCCTAACCGGCCAACCACGGAGGCTGAGTCAACTCGCCCCTGGAATATTGCCCACTTGTGGCCTTATTACACTTGAGCTCTTAAGCTCTGCATTTTGTAAGTTTTTCAGTTTCATTATAAAGTAATAAAATTAAAATGCTTCCCGACTTGGGGGCTTCTTCATTGGGATCAATCTTGTCATCCTGTTCCGACCTTATGAGCCGACAAAATTATCATCTTAGGGTGCGTGCTTGAGCTTTCTGACTCGCCCCATCCTGTCGTGACCTTATGAGCCGACGAAATCACCTTAGGGTGCGTGCTTGAGCTTTCTGACTCACCCCATCCTGTCGCGACCTTATGAGCCGACGAAATAACCTTAGGGTGCGTGCTTGAGCTTTCTCACTCTCCCCATCCTGTCGTGACCTTATGAGCCGACGAAATCACCTTAGGGTGCGTGCTTGAGCTTTCTGGCTCGCCCCATCCTGTCGCGACCTTATGAGCCGACGAAATCACCTTAGGGTGCGTGCTTGAGCTTTCTGACTCGCCCCATCCTGTCGCGACCTTATGAGCCGACGAAATCATCTTAGGGTGGCGCTTGAGCTTTCTGACTCGCCCCATCCTGTCGCGACCTTATGAGCCGACGAAATCATCTTTGTGTGGCGCTTGAGTTTTCTGACTCGCCCCATCCTATCGCGACCTTATGAGCCGATGAAACCATCATCTTAGGGTGCGTGCTTGAGCTTTCTGACTCGCCCCATCCTGTCGCGACCTTATGAGCCGACGAAATCACCATAAGGTGCGTGCTTGAGCTTTCTGACTCGCCCCATCCTGTCGCGACCTTATGAGCCGACGAAATCATCTTAGGGTGGCGCTTGAGTTTTCTGACTCGCCTCATCCTGTCGTGACCTTATGAGCCGATGAAATCACCTGAGGGTGCGTGCTTGAGCTTTCTGACTCACCCCATCCTGTCGCGACCTTATGAGCCGACGAAATCACCTTAGGGTGCGTGCTTCAGCTTTCTGACTCGCCCCATCCTGTCGCGACCTTATGAGCCGACGAAATCATCTTAGGGTGGCGCTTGAGCTTTCTGACTCGCCCCATCCTGTTGCGACCTTATGAGCCGACGAAATCATCTTAGGGTGGCGCTTGAGTTTTTTGACTCGCCCCATCCTGTCGCGACCTTATGAGCCGACGAAACCATCATCTTAGGGTGCGTGCTTAAGCTTTCTGACTCGCCCCATCCTGCCGCGACCTTATGAGCCAACGAAATCACCTTAGGGTGCGTGCTTGAGCTTTCTGACTCGCCCCATCCTGTCGCGACCTTATGAGCCGACGAAATCACCTTAGGGTGCATGCTTGAGCTTTCTGGCTCGCCCCATCCTGTCGCGACCTTATGAGCCGACAAAATTATCATAGGGTGGCGCTTGAGCTTTCTGACTGGCCCCATCCTGTCGCGACCTTATGAGCCGACGAAATCATCTTAGGGTGGCGCTTGAGTTTTCTGACTCACCCCATCCTGCCGCGACCTTATGATCCGACGAAACCATCATCTTAGGGTGCGTGCTTGAGCTTTCGGACTCGCCCCATCTTGTCGCGACCTTATGAGCCGACGAAATCACCTTAGGGTGCGTGCTTGAGCTTTCTGACTCGCCCCATCCTACCGCGACCTTATGAGCTGACGAAATCATCTTAGGGTGGCGCTTGAGTTTTCTGACTCGCACCATCCTGTCGCGACCTTATGAGCCGACGAAATCACCTTAGGGTGCGTGCTTGAGCTTTTTGACTCGCCCCATCCTGTCGCGACCTTATGAGCCGACGAAATCACCTTAGGGTGCGTGCTTGAGCTTTCTGACTCGCCCCATCCTGTCGTGACCTTATGAGCCGACGAAATCATCTTAGGGTGGCGCTTGAGCTTTCTGACTCGCCCCATCCTGTCGCGAGCTTATGAGCCGATGAAATCACCTTAGGGTGCGTGCTTGAGCTTTCTGACTCGCCCCATCCTGTCGCGACATTATGACCCGACGAAATCACCTTAGGGTGCGTGCTTGAGCTTTCTGACTCGCCCCATCCTGTTGCGACCTTATGAGCTGACGAAATCATCTTAGGGTGGCGCTTGAGCTTTCTGACTCGCCCCATCCTGTCGCGACTTTATGAGCCGACGAAATCATCTTAGGGTGGCGCTTGAGTTTTCTGACTCGCCCCATCCTGTCGCGACCTTATGAGCCGACGAAACCATCATCTTAGGGTGCGTGCTTGAGCTTTCTGACTCGCCCCATCCTGTCGCGACCTTATGAGCCGACGAAATCACCTTAGGGTGCGTGCTTGATCTTTCTGACTCATCCCATCCTGTCGCGACCTTATGAGCCGACGAAACCATCATCTTTGGGTGCCGCTTGAGCTTTTTGACTCGCCCCATCCTGTCGCGACCTTATGAGCCGTCGAAATCATCATCTTAGGGTGGCGCTTGAGCTTTCTGACTCGCTCCATCCTGTCGCGACCTTATGAGCCGACAAAACCATCATTTTGGGTGTGTGCTTGAGCTTTCTGACTCGGCCCGTCCTGTCGCGACCTTATGAGCCGATGAAATTGCTATTTTTTATTCTCTTTCATGGCATTGCCACAAGGTTTTTCAAACCTTTTTTCCTGATTCATCTTGAATATATTTGTTATCATTTATTTGGTTTCACATATGTTTTTTCAAGCTTAAAACAGGTTGATGATCAAAATCATTTCATCCATGGCGGGTTAAGCATTATAAAGGAGTTTCAAACGGCAGATCCAATATTTCAAATAGCCTTAAGGGCGACATAAAGATTGTTGTCGAAAGTATCACAAAAGCAGTGCCGATTACTAAAAAAGGACCTATTACATGGCTCTTAGGCCAAATCGATGAAGTTTATTCTGCTGGCGCCCTTGGATCGTTTTGCTGCGAGCTTTGGCCGACCTCAAATTGCAAGTCGCCCAGTACCCAGTTACACTTGGCCAGAGCCGCGAAGTCATCTTCATCGGTCAGGATTGATGCAAGATATGCTCCAAGTCAAAAGGGTTCTTGGGTCGCCGTGCAGTTAAGCTGGTCGTTACAAAGGATGGCGGGTTGACCTTCTTGTTCTTGCTGTCATAAGCAGCCTGATACTTTGATAAGTCCAGACTTGCAGCAAGTTGAGTCGCCGCCAGCCGGGAGTCCTTGATGACACGCTGATAGTCCTCTTCACCGAATTCTGACCCGTCATCTTTGAGTTGAGGAAAGCCCGCCGCTACTTCCTCTGGGTTGATCTCTGGAGCATACGCCAAGCAGCGACTTAAGGTAGTCAGCACTCCCTTCCGGGCAGCTGACCGAGTCAACTCGCCAATCTCGGGAGGAAGCGTGGATAGGCAGCCAAGCATCTTCTTTATGGAAGTTATAGGCTCCTTGGCGCCCATCACTGCTTTAACAGTTAGTACACTGCCGGTATACAACTGCTCTGTCAGCGTGTAAATCGCCTTCAACATCAGCACGCAATCATCCTGAAGGTTGGCGGCTCTCGGACCTGTGGAAGGGATAATGATAATCAGCGACTCCGGATAAGAGTTATTGGTTTAAAAAAGATCAAAGGTTTGAGTATTTTACCAAAGACGGCTTGCGCCATGTTTGAGATATGATGCTTCAAGCCGGACAGTTCTTGTTGCACAGTAGCCAGCTTGGCTTCAGCTTTTTCTGCTCGTTTTGTCGCAACATCTTGGTCAGCTTGAGCCCTTTTTAAATCGGCCTTTAGCTTTTCCATCTCAGCCAAGACCAGTTGATACTTTTCCTCCGATTTGGTTCGGGCATCTTGCTGATCAGATAAGTTTTTCTTCAAGTCGCCAAGTGCTGATTCAGTCTGAATAAGAGTTTCCTGTGGAAATACATGATAAAGGGCAAGTCTCATAACTATTGCAAGCAATATCCCTTACACTTGGGGGCTAATGTATAATTTTTCCAGACAAAATTATACAATATCAAGACCCGGCTCATCTTTTTACTAATGACCCGGCCCTTGGGGGTTACTGGTCGAAAGTTTTTCTAAGTTATCAAGACACGGCTCATCTTTTTACTGATGACCCGGCCCTTGGGGGTTACTGGTCGAAAGTTTTTCTAAGTTATCAAGACTCAGGTCATCTTTTTACTGATTACCTGGCCCTTGGGGGTTACTGGTCGAAAGTTTTTCTAAGTTATCAAGACCCAGCTCATCTTTTTACTGATGACCCGGCCCTTGGGGGTTACTGGTCGAAAGTTTTTCTAAGTTATCAAGACCCGGCTCATCTTTTTACTGATGACCCGGCCCTTGGGGGTTAATGGGAATAATACAATATATAACAAAGCTTACCTCATGTTTATTTTTTAGCATCCGGAGCAGGCTTTTCTCCATCTCAACTCACCTCCACGCGACTTGCAAAACCAGAGCAGAGTTCTTTGAATTCCAGATGTTCATATTCGGAAAGCTTAGCCTTGGAGAGTCCAGACTCAGGAATGGTTTGAGAGGATGATGGTACATGCTTTGACAAAACCGTTGTGGCCGGTTTAGAGAAGCTGGTACAAGTGATAATCACAGCATCCGGGTCTTCTGCTGTTGTCAATGGACTTGGCGGCTTAGGGGCATCCATTGTTTCCTTGGGCGAGCCAGGAAAATCCATTTGATCCTCAGGCTCGTCTTGATCCGGGTTATCTTGGGTCGGCGCTGACTCTTTGATAGGCTCTGAAATTATGATAGGAGTTGACCCTCTGGTCTTCCTCTTATTCGCTTGTGCCCTAAAAAGAGGGGAGGGACGCATTAAAGGACTGAAAATTTATCACTCTCAGACTCAAAGTAAAATTATCAAAGGACTTACCCAGGAACTCAAATCATTGGCGGAAGTGTCGACACTACTGAGTCGCCAGATGTAGGAGGAGAATTCTGCAAGAATTATACGTCAAAGATATTGGCGGGTTACAGATGTGATCCAAAGAAACATGAGGAAGTGTTGTTCATGGGTACCTCATTTGTTTTCCTCTTGTTCTTTGCTGGTAAGCCGGACACCAGATCACCGGAATGACTTCGGGTCTTCCGATTTGAAGTATGTTGTGCTTTCTTCAGTAGAAAATTGGGGTCCAAATAAGCATTTGGATGTGAGAAGGGAACTTTCCCACAAATTCTCCTGGCCGGCTTAGGTGGAGAAGGAGATGAATCGGAGGAAACAGAAATTAACTCTACAGAATCCTCCTGGCTTTCGTTGTCTTCATTCTATTCAAGAGAGGTAGAGACGTAAGTACAAAGTTAACAGTAGCGGATGGCGAGTGAAAAGAGGATAGGTCTTTACCTCTGAAGGTGCGTCTCCGACTTGAGATTCATCTGCTTCGGATGGCTCGGCCACAGCAGCTTTGCCCTTGCCCTTGGTTTTCTTTGGGGCGGCTTAGCTTGCTTCATGGCTGGCCTTTTCGGTTTCTTGGACCAAAATTTATCACCTTTCTGGAATGGCATATGTTATAAAAGTCCACAATTCGAATGAAACATAAGAAATAGAGACAAAGGGCGGGTTAAAATTGTTTACCTTGGGCGCCGGAATAATTTTGCAGAAGGGTTTGACGCCGATTTGGCCGCATTTTTCCGCAGGCTCGCCGGTCAGCTTCTTGATGATGGTGACAATATCCTTTTCCGTTAAATCCGTATGGAAATAACATTGAGGATGATCTAAGGTGCCATCAAACTCGCACATTAGCCCGTCCCGGCGACTCAAAGGAAGGATGCGCCATTCGACCCAGCACCGGATCAAGTCGACCCCAGTAAGGCCGTTGTTTGTCAAAGATCTTAACTCGGACAATACTGGGATAAAATCTTATTCATCCTCTTCGGTGAGCGTGTCCGGAAGCTTGAAATTCGTTGGAAGGCGGTCTTTCCTATAGCCCAGAACCTTCTTTTCTCCTGCAGGCGAGGTCTCTTGATAGTAGAACCAAGACTCACCCCAGCCTTTGGGATGGCTTGGCATGGAGAGTGAGGGAAACGGGCTATCCCTACGGCGCTGAACATTTACACCGCCAAGTTCCAGGCTGGGACCATTGTGAAATTACTTTTGGCGATTTAAGTCGAAAAAGTACCAGAATAAGGGAACTGAGGGTTCCATCCGCAGATAAGCCTCACAGAACACTTGGAACTGGCATAGGTTACTTATCGAATTAGGTCCCAGATCCTGGAGGCGGACGTTCATGAAGGCCATGGCATCTCTAAGGAACTTTGTTCCGGGCGGTTTAAAACCTCGCTCAAGGTGTTCGACAAAAACGACTATCTCCCCTTCTTTGGGGTTGGGGAGATCCTCTCCGAACCCGGTACGCCAGCCGATAATATTCTGAGGGTCCAAGTTGCCCGTTTTCACATAATCTGCTAGTATGGTGTCGTCGACTTTGGTAGGGAGCCAGTCACTTTTGAAGACGGTGCCCATGCTACAAAGGATTGAAGTACGGGTGAATTTACACGTCTTGAACATCTACCGTAAGGGGTGAAATAAGTTCATTTGACTCGCCAAGTAATTTGTTCACGGACTAAAGGAAAATCTTGACCCGCCATATAAATATCCGGGTCGGGTTGCTATGGCGACTTACGAAGTTTGGCTACTCACAAGAATTATGTCTTAAAGCGTCGGAGACATTTGTTCAAAATGGTGAAGTGTGAAGACTACAAACAGCTTTTACGCAATGAGCAGGTAAGCTATGGATCTATTGGACAGTCGAAAAAACATGAGAAAAATGACTGGACGCATCAATTTACTACCAGGATAAGGTGATATTGTTCGTTTGACGAAATATTGTTCTAAACACGCAAATCAAGGGCAGATAAATGAAGGTATAAAAAACATTGGCTATCTCGTCGTCATTAGCATTAATCAGTCAAGGGCAAGTAACTGATATTTACGAAGGCATCAAGAACATGGCGATGTTGAAACTTTGAACAGGGATGTGGATCTGTTCTTAAATGAGCGGTGACCTAACCTGATGATTTCGGTCGGAAGTGGACGACGGCGACGGAGGTTGTTGGAGGAGCACGAAAGTCTTGGTCGAGCGCAGAGATCTTCGGTGGCGACGGAGTGCTTGGCAACAGTGAGGTTGTCGACGGTGACGAGATGGTCCATGGCGGCGAGCAGCTCGGCCACGGTACGTAGTTTGACGGCGGCAAAGATCTGTGGGCGGCGCCGAAGCTTTCGGGCGACGACAGGAACTACGGTCGGCGGCGGAGCCCTCGGAAGGCAGTAAGGTTTCCTCGCTGTGATAATGGGGAGGAGATTGACGAGACTGGTAGGTGGGAAGCGCCAGTCCTGTCCCCCCCCAGCTATTTAACAGGGCAGGCGCTGGAATAGAGGCGCCGTGAGCGGGAACCGCCGGAGGATAAAAGATTCGCCATAATGGCGCTCCAAAAATTTTGGGATAACGATACCAAAGGATCCGTTAGGATTATGTGAGTCTTCTCGGAATTCAAGGGATAAGAAGATGCCGACGAGAAATGGTTTGGCGATTTAAAGATTTTCAGCGGCAGATGGCGAGTTAAAGTTTCTGACGTATAGAGAAGGATGAAGAATGAATCGCATTTAACTCATAAAAATACTGGCATGAAGAGACTTCAAGTCAATCCGGGGCCTAATGTTGGGGATATTACCTGTTGATAACCCGCCCTAGTTGGGCCGGGTCACCAAATCAGGCGATTCACCTGAGCGTGGTTTGGGCCTTGGCCTGGCAAGACCGAAGGTTGTATGGCGGTTTATAATTTCCGGAAGGTCTCCAAGCTTGAGTAAATGGCGACTTAGAGACCGTAGAGGTCATGATTTGTAGGAAGGAAAGTACCCTTGTAAATCCTAGGGGTTCGACCTGTATATAAAGGCGAGTCCCAGGGAAGAAGAGGGCAGGTTAGAAATCATCGAGTGCTAGGTTTGGCGAGTTATGCCCTCCTAGTAATCGAAACTACATCAATACAACTCAAAGCAGGACGTAGGCCTTTACCTCCTCACGAGGGGCCGAACCTGGGTAAATCGCCGTGTCTCTCCTGTTCAACCCCTTTGAGTCGCCACCAAGGTGCGATGGATCCAGTACTAAGTCCTTTCACGAGGACATCTGCCGTGACAAAACCACGACAGCTAGAGATGCTGCTTTTGCCTGATATGCCACTAGGGGTATTCCTTGATGCTCATATTGCTAGAGTTACTGCCAATGCTCGTGATGCTTCTGAAACTGCCGATATTATTGAGATAGAACCTGCTTTTGCTCCTGCTAGATCTAGCTCTCCTAGATATGAATTGCCTGATATACCTGAGGGTTACGTTATGGAGGGAGAGATAGCTAAGGATTTTCTTGCGTATAAGGATGCCTATGATGCTGAGAAATTACTTCTCAAGTGGAAGAAAAAATCTCTGAAATCTAGGATGAAATACGACCCGAAGTTTGCCACTTCACCTATCTTTGTCACTGATAAGGATTATGAATTCTCTGTCGACCCTGAGATAATCTCTCTAGTCGAATCTGATCCTTTCTACGGTTATGAGTCTGAGACGGTCGTAGCCCATCTTACCAAACTACACGATATAGCCACCCTTTTCACTAGTGAGGAGAAGATCCGCTACAACTATATCCTTAAGCTATTTCCTTTCTCTCTAAAGGATGACGCTAAAGCCTGGTTCACTTCTCTTTCTCCTGGATGTGTGAGTAGTCCCCAGGATATGGTCTATTACTTCTCTGAGAAATATTTCCCTACCCATAAGAAGCAAGCTGCCTTGCAGGAAATATACAACTTTGCTCAACTCAAAGAAGAGAGTCTCCCACAAGCTTGGGGGAGGCTCATCTAGCTACAGAATGCTTTGCCTGATCACCCTCTTAAGAAGAACGAGATACTTGATATCTTCTATAACGGACTTACCGATGCTTCTAGAGACCATCTATATAGTTGTGCCGGTTGTGTTTTTAGGGAACGAACTATAGAACAAGCTGAGATCCTACTGAATAACATCCTGATCAACGATAATGCTTGGACTATTCCCGAACCACCTCCTAAGCCAACTCCTAAGAAAAGAGGTATTCTATTCCTCAGTCCCGAAGATATGCAAGAAGCCAAGAAATCTATGCAAGAGAAAGGCATTATATCTGAAGATGTCAAAAATCTACCACCTATATATCAAAGAGATCCATGGTCTCGATAACCCGATACAGGTAGTAGAAGTAATTCTCCACGTAGGTTTGATGAGAGTGATATTCCTTTTGATAAACCTGCTAGCCTATGCTTTGATGAATTTGACAACTTTGTTGCCAAACAACAGAGTTTCAATGATTATGTTAGCAGACATTTCGAACAAAGTACTCGTATGCTTAGTCATTTAAGTGCTTTGTAGACAAAAATGTCAATGATCTGAAGCTTCTGAGTAAACATGCCTCTATGATTACTACTCAGGTAGAACAAGTACTTAAAGCTCAGAATGACTTGCTCAATGAATTAAATGACAACTCTGTCAAAGTCATTACTAGAGGAGGCAAAATGAATTAGGAACCTTTGTATCCTGAAGGTCATCCTAAGAGAATTGATCAAGATTCTCGAGGAATTAATGTTGATACACCCAGTCATCCTAAGAAGAAGAAGAAGGATGATAGAAACCTACATGGCAGTTCACCAAATACTGTCACACCTGAAGAACCAAATGATATTTCTGCGTCTGATGCAGAAACACAATCTGGTGATGAACATGAACCTGGTGACAATATGGACAGCGATGTTCATAATGATGCTCAACCTAGCAATGATAAGGATGTGGAGATTGAACCTACGGTTAATCCTAATAACCCACAACCTAAGAGATACGATAGGAATGACTTCACTGCTAGGAACCATGGTAAAGAAAGGGAGCCATGGGTTCAGAGACCTATGCCCTTTCCTCCTAAGCCATCCAAGAAAAAGGATGATGAGGATTTTGAGTGCTTTATTGAAATGATAAGACCCGTCTTTCTGCAGATGCGGTTAATTGATATGCTCAAAATGTCTCCATATGCCGAGTACATGAAAGATATCGTGACTAATAAACGGAAGATACCAGATCTTGAGATCTCCACCATGCTTGCCAATTACACTTTCAAAGGTGGAACTCCTAAGAAACATGGTGATCCCGGAGTGCCCACTATATCTTGCTATATCAAATGAAACTACGTAAGAACTGCCTTGTGTGACCTTGGAGCCGGTGTTAGTGTTATGCCTCTCTCTCTTTATCGTAGACTTGAACTGGATAAGTTGACACCCACTGAAATTTCTCTACAAATGGCCGACAAATCAACTTGTTTCCCTGTCGGCATTTGCGAGGATGTGCCTGTTGTGGTTGCTAACACCACTATCTTAACAGACTTTGTTATCTTGGATATTCCCGAGGACGATGCCATTGTTGTCATCCTTGGAAGACCCTTTTTAAACTCTGCAGGGGCTGTTATAGATTGCAACAAAGGCAATGTCACTTTCCATGTCAACGGTAATGAGCATACAGTGCACTTCCCGAAGAAACAATATCAAGTACATTGCATCAATGCTATCGAAAAAAACTTCATCGATTCTTATTGGGAGCTTTGAATGCCCTATTCCTTGTGTTAAGATGAAGTATGATTTGCTTGTTGGGGAGATAAATATCACCATTGACGTGACCTAGTGACTATTCGAAAATTCTCCATTCTCTTTTGCGATTCGAGAAAGTTTTGTCATGAGGATTTGATCAACCCCATTAACGGATTTCTCTCGATGACCATGAGATGGATGAATCGAGGAGTCACAAACCTCTGTTTTAAGCTTTCACTTTCTGTTGCTTAGAAGAAAAATGATAGATTTAGTTTAGTTTTCCTTGTTTCCTATTTTAGCGTCCCGGAGAAAAATACCCCGAAAATTGATGTTCTCCGATGGTCCTGAAAATCTACTATGATTTTTTCTGGACTATTTGAAAAATACTGGGACTGAGAGCTGGCGTGGGGGCCACACCAGTGGGCCACAAGCCCTGTCACCGCGGCCACCCCCCTGGCCGTGGGGACCAAGCTTGTGGGGCCCACAGGGACCCCCTCCACTCATTCCAGCTCCCATCCTCTTCTTCTACCTCCAGAAAAAATTGTTTCGCAGCTCGAACCCGTGTTCTTGCTCATTTGGTTGTGATTTTCGATCTCCTTGCTCAAAGCACCATTCTCCGAACCGTTTTGGGGAAATCACTCCTTGGTAAGTGACTCCTCCATTGGTCCAATTAGTGTTTCTACTCTAGTGGTTTATCCTTCGCGTATTCTTGCTACCTTGGTGACCCTGTTCTTGAGCATGAAATGTTGATTTTAGCTGGTCCCAAGTAGTTTTAGCGCGTGATACGGTCTCTAGGCACTAGTAGGAGTAGTTGCTACAAGGTGTGGTTGGTCTTTATTCACTTTTCTCTTGAACTTCAAAACTTTCAGCAAAAAGAAATTATGTTCAGGAGGAAGTTTCATGGTGGTTCCTCAAGTAAGAAGGGTCCCCGTCTTTCTATTCGGGAGCCCAAACCTTATCAACTAAGGGATGCACCTGTACAACCATGTGAATGGCCTTCCGATGAGTTCATGATCGAAGCAGGCTTCAAGGATGAGTTTGATACACTTGTCCGCAATGCCCGTTAGAACAATTCCTCTCAGATAAATGTGAATAGTATGCTTTGCTCACTGCCTTTTTTCATGCGTAGATTTAAATTTCCAGTTGGCCGTGACACATCCATACAGTTTGATCTGTATGATAAATCCTACACCACGAATTTGGAGGATTTCAATAGGATTTGCAAGATACCCGATGGGGGTAATCTTAAAGATCCTGCTAAGTCTTTGGTTAGAGATTTTGTCTCTAGTATAACTGTTGGAGAAACTAGAGACATCACGCAAGCTACCATAGGAAGCATTCATTTCCCTGCCTTGCACTACTTTGCCATCTTCATAGGTAGACGCATTAACGGCAAGGTTGAACATTGTCACCTATGCGCATCCGACCTTAGTATCCTTAAGAGCGCAGTGACGGGTGACAAAAGCTTCAACATGGGAGCTATTATAGCAAGGAGGCTGAATAAGAATGCTATTGATGGGGATTTCTTTGGCGGCATCTATGCCACTCGCATAGCAAATTTTCTTGGAGTACCCATACGCGCAGGAGATCCCCCGCTCCATACAGCTTTCCTTGACCGCGTCGCTATGACACGCTACTAGTTCCTTGAGAGGGATGATGAATCCCTCCTATACCGATTGATATTTAACCGGCAGCGTGTTTTCCATATTACCCTTCCTGCTCCTGCTTTCTTTGACTTTCAGGTAAAATGGAGATACTACATAACCATAGGAGAGGCAGAGGAGTATGAGAGGGAGGCGACGATTGCTCGTCTCCGTGAGGCAGCTATTCAGGGAGTGGCTGCAGCGCTCCCCTGTAACCCCGATTATGATTTTGGGTTTCGCGAGGACCATCCTTGGGAGTAGACCAAGCTAGGACAAAAGCCTAAGCTTGGGGGAGTACGTGTTTGCATCAACTTTACATTCATGCTTATGCTTTCACATTGTTACTCGGTGTTTACACTTTGCCACTGTATTATCCATGCTAGTTTATTTTCGTTTTCTTGTTTTCTTGTTTTGTGTCCTTTTGAGAAAACCCAAAAAGATTTTCCTTTCTTCTTTTGCTTGTTGGGATCTTTCCCCTGTAAATAGTTTTCTTTTTCTTTGGGTCAAGGTAGAAGATATTGGTTACAATGTTTAGTAGCTCTTGCATGCATACCTGTTTAGCTTTCAAAGAGCCATATTACTTTGTCTTCTCCTTTGTGTTTTCTTGCAGATTTAGCTTAGTCCAATGCACGAGCACTCTTATTATTGTTCACATCGTTCGATCGTGCAAGTGAAAAGCAATAATGATGATATATGATGAAGTGACTGAGACTGGAAAAGCTGGTATGAACTCTATCTATTTTGCTTTTATAAATATGACTAGCTTGTCGTCCCAGATTCAGCTTTATTGAGAGAGAACCATGTTTGCAATGACAACTTAGAGATCATAGTTTCTGATGCCATGCTTAATTAGCTAGGAGCTTATAATGGTGTGTCTTGAATGCCAACATAGATTTTGAGATGGATATGATGTAGGATGGTATTCTCCTTCGAATGATTCAAGTGGCTTGACTTGGCGCATGTTCGTGCATGTAGTTGAAACAAAATCAACATAGCCTCTATGATGTTCGTATTCATGGTGATTTATATCCTGCTCATGCTTGCACTCAATGTTAGTCAAACTCATTGCATTTTGATTACTGTTGTCGCTCTCTAGTTGGTCGCTTCCCAGTCTTTTGCTAGCCCTCACTTGTACTAAGCGGAATACATCTTGTGCATCCACTTCCATAAACCCAAAAGTTTTTCCATGAGAGTCCACCATACCTACCTATTTGCGGTATCTACTTGTCGTTCCAAGTAAATTTGCATGTGCCATTCTCTAAACCTTCAAGAAATAATCTGTTTTGCATGCCCGAACCGCTCATGTGGTGAAAGGGGGCTATTGGTATCTTCCATGTTAGGCGTGTTATCCTAGACATGTGTTTATTCACTGTCATTAACGAGAAAGGGGCCAGTAATTCGAATACCCAGTTCCACGCTTAAATTGAAAACATAAGTGTAAAACAAGACTCCCCCCGGATTGATGTTAGTATGGACAGTACCCGAGGATTCGGCTAGCCGTGGAGTGTGATTGATTGGTGGTGGGGAAGTTAAAAACTTTACTTTTCTGTTTGGGAACCGCCTATAGCATGAGTAGCATGGAAGATATTGAGAACTCTTGGTCATTGCGTTTACAACGAAAGCATGCCACCCAAAATTATTATCTCTGTTTTCAAAGCTTGAGCTCTGGCACCTCCGCAAATCAATGCTTCCCTCTGCGAAGGGCATGTCTATTTATTTTCATGTTGAGTCATCCTCTTCTTATATAAGCACCAATTAGAGAGCACCTCTATCATTTTTATGCTTTGCTTTTGATTGATATTGAGTATGACTATGACTGGATCTTCGTTGCTATGAATTATAATGTCTAGTCAGCCCTTGATCTTTGAAAGTGCTCTACATTTATGTTTTGCGGTCTCAGAAAGAGCTAGAGAGATACCACCTATTCATATTGCTTCATGCTTGTTTTGATTGAATTGTTGGTATCTGAAACTCATTATTATTTGCTCGCTAGTTGATTATGCCATTGATATTAGTTTACCGTGAGACCTATGTGTCACTTGCTTATGTGGTTAACTTGTGATCTTGCTGAAATTCTGGTTATGAGTTAGACATAGTTGCAACAACAAGATCAAACAGAGTTTGTCAAAGGTTTTCTTTCTCTTTCAGTTTGTCATCTGAGTTGCTTGAGGACAAGCAAGGTTTTAAGCTTGGGGGAGTTGATACGTCTCCGTCGTATCTACTTTTCCAAACTCTTTTGCCCTTGTTTTGGACTCTAATTTGCATGATTTGAATGGAACTAACCCGGACTAATGCTGTTTTCAGCAGAATTGCCATGGTGTTGTTTTTGTGCAGAAATGAAAGTTCTCGGAACGTCCTGAAAATTTATGGAGAATATTTCTGGAAAATATGAAAAATACCTGCGCAAAGATCCACCGGAGGGGACGGGCTAGTGGGCCACAAGCCCTATTGTCGTGCCCCCCTGGACGCGGCAACCAAGCTTGTGGGGCCCACGTGGCTCTGCCGCCCCAAAACCTTGCTCTATTTATTCCCTTTCGTCCGGAAAAAAATCAAGAGAGAAGATTTCATCGCGTTTTCGATCCAGAGGTGCCGCCACATCCCGTTCTTCATCTGGAGGGCAAATCTGGAGTCCCTTTTGGGCTCCGGATCAAGGAGATCGTCGCCATCGTCATCATCAACCATCTTCCCTCTCCAATTCCATGAAGCTCTTCATCGTTCGTGAGTAATCTATTCGTAGGCTCGCTGGGCAGTGATGACTAGGATGAGATCTATCAAGTAATCGAGTTAGTTTTGACGGGGATTTATCCCTAGTATCGACTATGTTCTGATATTGATGTTGCTACTACTTTGCCATGCTTAATGCTTGTCACTAGGGCCCGAGTGCCATGATTTCAGATCTGAAATTATTATGTCGTCACTAATATATGTGTGTTTTAGATCCGATCTTGCAAGTTGTAGTTACCTACTATGTGTTATGATCCGGCAACCCCGGAGTGACAATAACCGAAACCACTCCCGGTGATGACCATAGTTTGAGGAGTTCATGTGTTCACCAAGTGCTAATGTGTTGGTCCGGTTCTTTATTAAAAGGAGAACCTTAATATACCGTAGTATCCATTGGAACCCCGCTGCCACGGAAGGGATGGACAATAGATGTCATGCAAGTTCTTTTCCCTAAGCACGTATGACTACACACGGAATGCATGCCTACATCACATTGACGAACGGGAGCTAGCCACATATCTCTCCGTGTTATAATTGTTGCATGATGAATGTCATCGAAATAAATCACCGATCCATTGCCTACGAGTTTGTCCCACTGCTGATGTTACTTGTCTTGCTCTGCTGCTGCTACTGTTACTTGCTCTGCTCTGCTGTTGTTACTACTGTTGCTGCTACTGTTACTTGCTTTGTCCTGATGTTGGTGCCGCTACTGTTGTTAGTTGCTATTGTTGCTACTTGCTACTGCTCTCACTACTGTTGTTCCTTGCCACTGTTGTTACTCGTTGCGCTGCTACTACCTGCTACAATACTTTTCTGGCGCCATTGATACAACCGTTAGGAACAGTCTGCCTTGTCAACAGATCATTTCTGGCACTGTTGCTATCATACTACTTTGCTGTTGATACTTTGCTTGCAGATACTAATCTTTCAGGTGTGGTTGAGGTGACGCCTCAACTGCTAATACTTGAGAATATTCTTTCACTTCCTGTCGTGTGAACCAACAAATTTGGGTTGAATACTCTACCCTCGAAAACTGCCGCGATCCCACGCGCTGGTGGGCTATTGCAAGACAATTTCCAATTGTTGAGCAACTCGAAGCAGCTCTTTTCTGGCTCCGTTGCCATGGAGGCATCAAGTCAGGAATAGTTGCATGTCAGAGCATTTTTCTGGCGCCGTTGTCGGGGAGGCATCAAGTCAGGAATAGTTGCACGTCAACACCCTCTTCCAAGTTTAAGGAGCCCATCATCATTTATATCTCCGACAATGAGAAATAGCTTGTTTTCCTTAGCTTTATTACTAAGGACTTATGTTCAGCTAGCTATGTTGGTTAAGCATGTTTGGTTTTCCTGTTGCATGTGCTGCTCCAGCCTTTCATTTAGAAATTCTAGTGAAAGTCAAATGTAATGCTACTTGCAATCTCACCTTCTAGTATGTTCTATTGTGCATTTGTGCAATGTGGTGCTTAGTTAACTGTTTGGTTCATTTTTTGTGATGATCGTTTAACTGTTTAGTTCAATTTTGCAATGTGATGTTCGATTGTTGTTGGTACAATTTTATTTGTTTATGCATGTGAGAAATAAATCGAATTTGGATGTACTAAATACGTGTGAAACATATAAATTTGCTATATTTCCTAGTTCTTAGCACCTTGGTTTAGATTATTGGGTTTTCCATCTGGCTCGAATTAATTTGTTGAATCAATGCGTCAATTAACATATTTTACTAACAGTATACCAAGTCTCACTTAGAACCTGATCAATATATATCTTAAATATGTTGCATGAGGAAACAATGGGAAACACTGAAGTTTACCATCAACGTATGCACGTCCATGGCCCTTTGGCCAATAGCACATTATTGTGCAATTGCAGGCATCGTTCTCATATTTAGATTTTTAATTATTTGTTCATGCACATGTAGGTCCTGCTGTAAAAGGTTTAGACCCACTGTTTGACCCTTTTTGCATGTGGGAAAATGAAGTGTCCATGAATATCAGTCAAATCAAGAAACTCGGAAAGATTGTTAACATAAAGAAACTAGCGATGGAAAACAACATGTTTGTCTCCACAATGAAGAAGATATGAGTCAACTATAGGATGATATTATCTCTTTCACCTTTTCCTTTCCCCTTTGCGCCATTTCAAATTTTGGAAAATATGTTTATGCATATATATATTTTGTGTACTTTTCAAGGCAGTTCATCGTTGATTATGACTCAAACCACTTCTATGGTCAAGAGCAAGGAAGGTATTCATACAACACCCATGGTATAATCTTGAAGTCTTCCTCAAGAGAATGAAGGATGGGCGGGCAATCATCCAAAGGCACTGGCCGAAAGTTGGAAGGACCTTCAACATCATTGCAGACTCAATATTCGCCTCCCGCTTCAATAGTTTTCTAGACGAGACTCGTCTGACTATTTATCGTCTATGATGCTACCTTTCGAAGGTTTTAGATGCTGCATTTGAAATTTGGTCCTCTTGTGTAATTGGGTATCTAGGTAGTATATGCCTACATGGTGTTCTACTCAGATGTAATTCAATTATGAAATCCTGGTTGCCATAATACGAATACGAAATATATTGTGTGCTTGATATGAAATGTCAATTTATTTAAAAATGTATTATAATTAAAAGAGCAATTAGGTTGAATATTAGGGTTTCCTACTGCAGATGGTTTCTCACACAACTCCTGTGGCGATGACCTCAACAAACCCACGCGGTTTCTAGAAAGTTGGCGTGTGGGATCATTGAACAACCGTACATGACTTCCGGCCAGAAAATGTGTGCATTAGACCACCCTATCACAAATTTTTTCACATAACAAGTGTGTGTGATGGACAACCCTATGCCAAACAGTTTTTTCTAGGCATCATGCGTGATGTATTGAATAAAGCAATCAACAGAATTATAACTATTCTGTGTGATGGCTACCCCTATCACAGATGATGTTACGTAGAAAATTATGTGTGATATAAAGTACGAACTAAAATGTGTCTTTGGGATTCCTTGTGTGGGATGCTAAGCACATCCCACACGACTTCAACAATATGTCTGTTTGTGATAAGCCTGCCAATTGCATACTGTCTATTTTTGACTAACGTGTGAGACCACACGGAGGCATCGCCGACGATTTATCTGTATCATGTGGGGTAGCCCCCCCCCCTCCCCCATCGCCCATACGAGAAAGGTGACAATTTAAAACTTCGTCGAGGAAAGGGGTAAAACTCGTTTGTATAGGACTCGGCTGAACTAGTGCAAGGAGCTAGGAAACATCTATTGCTTCGTTGATCAATCTATTTGTGGTGCCATTTATCTGTCCATATGTAGATCTCGAAATCTTTTGCTGCACCTTTTTTCGTTCAACCCGAGATCCTCATCCTTGAAGTCAATTTTGTGATAATCATGCCACACACTGGTGTTATGGACATATCATGTAGTTGTGCTCTTGACCTTTCACTTATATTTTTGTAATACAAAGTACACTCATCTACTATGGATCTAAATCTTTACTCCTTTAAAAGAGCCAGTTCGTGTTGATGGTCCGTATGGCCTCTTCAGTGAGATGATAAAAAAGTACATCCAGTGGCAAGAGTTGAACTGTTACCCTGCCTGTCCTTTGCATGAAGGACTTAGGCAAGCCACCTCATTGTGCACGTAAAGGTATACCCCTGAAGCACCTGCTAGCACCGTCCATTCTCCCCCAATCTATGCGCCCCGTCTCTCCCCCGTCTGCTCTCACAGCCTCCCCCAATACCATCTCTCTTTTCGCATCTCTACTCCAATCCCACTCCCTGGCCTTGAGGTCCAACCCCTCCCTTCAAAATTCAAACTGTGATGCCGCACCGCCCGATTACTTCTGTGGTTCCCATCCATTTCACCAGATTCAGTTTTTGCTGCCCTGTTCGCTCGCTCACTGCCAAATCGCTCGGTCACCCTCGCGGGAACGAGGAAGCCGCAACCCTGTGCTCATTCGCCATGCCAGGATTGCATGGCGTACCCTGCTCGCACGCTCGCTCGTCGACGTTCGGCCTCTTGGCGCTCGCATTCCGTGCGGGCGAGCTCGGTCAAGGATTGCAGCACCGTCTCACGATCGTAGCGCTGCGCTTCGTTGACGAGCGAGCAGACAGTTCGTCGTGGTATAAGCTACATCTTCCTCTTCCATCCGAGCACATCAGCCTCTCCGGACACTCAATTTTTGTACGTCTCCACAAGGTACAACATGTTTGTTCTCAATCAATTGGTGTATAGCTTAGTAAGGTGCAGTTTCTAGTTGAAAATGAACATATGCACGAGACATAAATCTTGAATTCTAAGTTTCGCCAGATTGTTGGGCCAACTGAATTTATCTTATCAAAGTGCACTTCATGAACTCCCTCGATATTCTTGCCTGATGACTTCACAAACCATTAAGTAAATACAAGCATACAATAATGGTATACTGAAGATGTTCAGTGATGCATATTTTCCCTCGAAGCATAGCAAAGTAAAAAATCAATCATATATATGTGAATTATTGCTGCTAAGTGGACATTGTAGCTGAAAAAGAATCATGTATATGTGACAATCTGTTAATTTATTTCCTTGAGCAGATCCCCATTGCCAAATGGCCATCAAATTATCAATGACTACTTTCTATAGCTGAGCAACTGTTGCAGTTTCTGTTGTCGAGAGAGGCGCCATGTCTTCCCCAGGCTTTCTGTAAAAATGTAAGCTCCTTTGCAGCATTAGTCTCCATAGAGAAATTTGTATTGCGTGCACTGTGTGTCTTCATTCGCCTTCTTTTTCAAGTTATTTTTTCTCCTCACATAATCAGGACTTAAAGCAACATGGCATAATTATATATCTTTTAAGAATGTGAGGATTGTGAATTTCAAATATTTTTTTAGTACAAATAAATATCAGCTGTAGTGAAACATATGATTTGTGATGTCGAATGCTCACATGTTTGATTTAACTAATGAACTGTGGTTCGTGGTTGTATTAGAATGTCTCAACACGAGACATGAATCTTCGATTCTAATTTTTTTCCTCGATGTTTGGGCTTCTTGGATGTTTTTGTATACGCCCAAAGATGAAGTATTACAATCATATAGTAATGAAGGATCATCAACAATAAGCCCACTATCATCAATGCAATGATCTCCACTACTCGCCATATCATTACCTTGTGGCAATCCACATGTAGGTGAAGTACATAAAGTTGAGAACACCACACGACTGGAGGTGGAGGGAGAACAATCATTCCCACAAATCTTGGACATAACATATTTATCTTGAAGCTTTGTCCACAACTCATGAGCATCCCGGAATGGCATGAGTTGAAATATAACTACATTGCTCAAAGCATCAAAAAGCACATTAGAAGCTTGAGCATTGAGATAAGAGTTTTTCTCATCCTTTAAAGATATATTTTGAGAATCCTTTGGAGGAGAAAAACCCATATCTACAATTCGCTCCAAGTTTGGGTCCATGACCCTAAAGAGATTAAGCATGTGAATTACCCAAACATCAAAAATTGTGCCATCGAAACTAAGAGTGTCAGAGAATCCTAAACCCCTAGTCGACATCCTTACTCTCTAGGTGGTTAAACCTAATAAAGAGAGACCTAGCTCTGATACCAATTTAAAGGACGTGGATGTCGCCTAGAGAGGGCTTGAATAGGCGCTTTGAAATAATTATAGTTTAGGCTTGAACAAATGCGGAATAAAACTAACGTTTAATTTGTCAAGCACAAAACCTAAAACAACTAGGCTCAACTATGTGCACCAATAACTTATGCTAAGCAAGATAAACAACTAAGTGATCGCAATATATATGACAAGAAACATATAGCTATCACAAAGTAAAGTGCATAAGTAAAGGGTTCGGGTAAGAGATAACCGAGGCACGCGGAGACGATGATGTATCCCGAAGTTGACACCCTTGCACATGCTAATCTCCGTTGGGGCGGTGTGAAGGCAAAATGCTCCCCAAGATGCCACTAAGGCCACTGTAATCTCCTCACACCCTCGCACAATCCAAGATGCCGTGATTCCACTATTGGTGCCCTTGAAGGCGGCGATCGAACCTTTACAAACAAGGTTGGGGCTATCTCCACACAATGCTCGGAGGCTCCCAACGAAGCCACGAAGCTTCACCACAATGGCATATGGCTTCGAGGTGACCCAAATGCTCGGGGCAATCTCCACAACTTAATTGGAGACCCCGACGCTTACCCGGAGCTTTACACCACAATGATTGAGCTCTGAGGCACCACCAAGCTTCTAGGGGTACCACGTACCCAGGCGTAATAAGCTTCTCAACTTCTCACTTCCACGTATTACCATGGAGAACTCAAACCCATGCACTAAATGCAATGGCAAGGGCACACTGTCGGGGGGATAACCCCGGGGTAGGCTCAACGAGCCTGCTCCTTTATCTCCGGCCCCAAAGGTATGACCAAGAACCATTCCGCAAGGCCCAGGTCCTCTGTCCGGCTAGGCCACACCTACCGGCTAGGGGGCAAGACGGCCAACTCTCTGGCCGACCAGGCAACACCTCCCAGCTAGAGGCAAGACGGCTACCCCTTCCTGGCCACCTAGGCCAAGCCGACCGGCTAGGAACGAGGCGGTCGTGCGCGAGACAGCTCGCCAAACGGGCTAGCCGATCGGGGATCTCAAGTCACATCCGATCGTAGGTCATGGCGAGACCCTACGATTAAAGGTGGCTATGCGTCAGCAAAGGTACTGGATTGGAGTGCACGGCAGGTACCAGCGTCGGCAGCCACGCCGCTGACCTACCACGGCTCTGATCCATCACCCAGCATAGTGTCGGCCGTCAAACTCCCACTCCATTACTGCACTCGTGTGGGAAGAGTGGAGGCGGCCGTACCGTCTGCCCATGATGAATCTCGATGGACAACGTCGGACGTATCGTGCGTGTCCTGCGTGAACCTTATGCGAGAGCTCCATTGGCTAGCAGGCGGGTCACACAGCCAGACGGGACCTCGCAGCCGGCGGGTCCCTCAAGCGACAATACAAGACCCTCATGGGCCACCTGGCTATCCAGCGAGGCTGCCAGCCTGGTCCCACTCTTGTACCCTTTATCCATATTGTAGGCCGGTGGGTTCGTCTATAAAACCCCCCGGTCCCCCTCCATGCACAGGGTCAGTCAACAGATTATGCACACACTCACCAACCACATAGGAGAGGTAGAGACGAGCCGGCTGCTCCCCTCTTCCTCCTCCGCAATACAACTCCAAGAGGAACCTTGTAATCCCATCCATATACATCATACACTCCGGTAGGACTAGGGCTATTATCTCTATGGAGAGCCCTCAACGTGGGTACATCATGTGTTCCATGCTTGTACCAACCTCGTCCCCAGCGCCCTCCGTTGCCACTTCGGTTCTCACTGACTTTATCCTACCTATGGCATATGTTGTGAGTATTCACCGACATTTAGCGCCCACCATGGGGCCGATCGCGGCATCGGCTGGCTTTACGCGTTGGGAGGGGCCCCGAACCTACACCACCGGATGCATCACGTCCGGATCGATCTGCATGCCCGTGGAGCCCGCCTTCAATGAGGCAACACCGATGATGATCGATGCCCCGGTCCGCCATGCGGATTCACACGAAGAGTCCGACGACGAGGCGCCTCCTAGCGTCATCGTCGCTGCTATGGAGAACCTCAGCGTTCTCTTTAGCGACCTGCGTCTCAACGACATCCTCGCTACTTCGGCGAGGACTTCGATGTTGAGGCACTGTGTGCCTGCTTCAGTAGGCTCTCTATCGCTGAGACTCCTACACATGACGTGTACCCCAGCAACGTACTCGTCTTCGATGGCCCTCCACCGTCGGTGGGGTTCTTCACCCCCTACCATGTCGCCACCATCTTCAATGTCATGGAGGTGATGGTCATCGGCGCCGGCACCAGCACGGCTGAGGGCAAAGCGTCAGCAGACGCTACTGACCCTGCTCCTGTCGCCGCTGACGCTCTTCAGGCTGCGCTAACTGGCCTGAAGACGCCCATCGCCGCCTCCACAAACCTTAACGACGCACGATCCGTGCTGGAGGAGGCTCGCAGGCAGATCTTCGAGGAGGGCATCGCCGTCGCCTCGGCGAAGCGCTGGATGGAGGCCACGCAGCGCGAGTATAACTCCGCATACGGCCTCACTCCAGTTTCTGAGGGCGTGTTTGGTTCGTTGTATTGCATCTGGCTCGCACCCACCATGCAAAATATAGATTGTTTGGTATGTTGTATGTGTAGTTGGACCTGGCCTGACAGATGCAAAAAACGCCTCCGGGCCAGGCTGCGGGGAAACGCAAGTTCGGGCCGTTTCCGCGAGCCTGCACCCGCGCGTGCAGTGACCCGCGCGTGCATCGCTCTCGCCTGGAGGATAGGGTTCCCTCCCGACGCGCCGCTCTCGTCCTGGCGCCGCTCTCGTCCTCGCGCCGCGCCGCGCTCCCGTCCCCGCCCCCGCCCCCGCCCCGGCGAGCCGCTCCCGTCCCCGCCCCCGCCCCGGCGAGCCGCTCCCGTCCCCGCCCCTGCCCCGGCGAGCCGCTCCCGTCCCCGGCCCCACCCCGACGCGCCGCTCTCGTCCTCGCGCCGCTCCCGTCCCCGCCCCCACCCCGACGCGCCGCTCCCGTCCTCGCCCCCGCCCCGGCGAGCCGCTGTCCTCCCCCGCCCCGGCGAGCCGCTCTCCTCCCCCGCCTCGGCGACCCACTCTCCTCCCCCACAGGTTGGTTCTCCTCCTCCCTCAATCCCTCTCGGATCTGATAAGGCTGCCGCCAGAAACGCTGCCGCCAGTACGCTGCCGCCAGAAACGCGAGGGAGGGGAGGTCCTGGCCATGACCGTCGTGGCCATGGGAGCTGCTTCTGAGGCTGCTCCCTGGTTACCCTGTTTAAATTTTTTGCACATATTCTATTTTGTTTTGATGTAAATATTATCAGTGTTAATTTATCAGTATTAAATCTGTGCTACATTTATATAGATGGATGACAACAGCAAGACTCGAGATACGCTGATAGTGCAAGCTGCTGGTTTGGTTGCTGTTTTGTGTGCATATATGGCCACTATAACTACAAGGGCTAGAATTAGAAATTATCGTGCTCCAGTCCGTTATGTTATGCTTGAGAGAGACATAGCTAGGTTGTCCAATCTACGTTTTATCTATGATACCAATGATATAAATTGCCATGACCTACTAAGGATGAATAGAGCCCCATTTTATAACTTGTGTGCCTTGTTCCGTGACCGAAAGTTGCTGGAAGACAGCATTCATACCCCGTATTTTAAGGTAATATGTTACCATTTGGAATTTTATGGACATGCTGGATAACCAAATTTTACAAAATATACCTCACCTCTTTTCCTAGGATTGTGTTGGTGCAATTGATGGCACCCATGTGCTTGCCAAGGTACCCGCTGCTATTGCTTCGGCATTTAGGGGTAGGAAAGGTGGCACCACCCAAAATGTCACTATTTTAATTCCATTTTAATTTTTTTATGTTTCAGCTCCATTTTAATTCTTTTATGTCACTATTTCAGCTCCATTTTAATTCTTTTATGTCACTATTTCAGCTCCATTTTAATTCTTTTATGTCACTATTTCAGCTCCATTTTAATTCTTTTATGTCACTGTTTCAGCTCCATTTTAAATCTTTTATGTCACTATTTCAGCTCCATTTTAATCAGATTCCTTTGTTTGCTTTGTACATAGGAGTGATGGCTGAGATGGGGGCTCATGGTGGGCATGGTGGTGGGAATCACCCATTGCGTTGGACATCTCCAATGTTTGGTTTCATGTTACGTCGATTTGTAGAGCTCATTGCTAGTGGAGTGAAGACTGACAAAGGCTTTAAGGAGGTGCACTTAAACCAGGTGGCTAAGAATTGTAGTGACCACTTTGGTCTTGCAATAACCGGGACCCAAGTCTACAACCACCTCCGCAAGTGGCGTGCTAGGTGGGTGAAGATTAGTAAGCTCCGAGACATTAGTGGGTCACTTTGGGATGATACTAATTGTGTCATATCACTGGAGGAAGAGCACTATCTGGGCCATATCAAGGTTTGTACTTTGAACTGACCTATAATTATTTCCTTTCACATGCTTCCTATTTGTCAGTATATAACATTTCCATAACCACACTACATATAGGACCATCCCAAAGATGTTGAGTACCTCAATGTGCCTTTAGAGAACTATGTTCAAATGCTTGCTATCTTTGGGACTGGTATTGCTACAGGGAGGTATGCAATGGCATCTAATGAGGCTCTTGGGGTTGCTTCAATGGCGGGAACCTCCCCATCGGTTGTCAACATTGAAGGTTCTGGTTTTGAATTTGTTGTTGATGGGAATGAACCTGACTCGAGTGCTACTGCTGCTGCTCATGGGGAAGCTGCTGTTGCTCATTCCACTGGTAAAAGGAAGAGGGCTAGCCTCATGAGCGAAGAAGAAGTTTTGGTCATGACCAACATGTCTGAAGCAGTCTGTGAAGTTGCTAATGCTATCAAGTCCACTACAGAGGCACATCCTGAACTTTATGATGCTGTGATGGAGCTCCCTGGTTTTAGTGAGGATGATCTATTGATTATCTTGGATTATCTCAATGAGAGTGCCAACAGGGCTAGGAGCTACTCATTCGTGCAGATGACGGAGACTCGCCGCACTCGTTGGGTCATTCACCACCTTTCCAAGCTCAAGGATGATGTGCCCAAGGGTGGAGTGTGAGCAAATCTTTGCTGATTAACTAGTTAACCATATTTTATTCCATTTGGTCAAAAAAACAATGCCCCTATATATATGTGATGTATGGAATGTAACTTGAATCTTATGTGATGCTTATGCGATGTACTGGATTAATATGGATGTGTGGCCCTATAATATGTGAACTTTTAAGATGTATTGGATATTGATTTATGTGTATTGGATATTGATTTATGTGTATTGGATATTGATTGTATCATAAGCTGCTTCTATACCGTACAAACAAACAAGATGCTGCCAATTTTTTAAATTACTTCAATCATATTCTTTCATTATTTCAATCATCAAAGATATTACCAAAACTATCTTGTAATTATTTTATATCTGTTCGACATCATACAACCCACCAAACAATATCTGTTGTATGTTGCATCTCTCATACAACCCAAGATGCAATATACCAAACAAAATCTGAGTTGAACCCAGCTCGTATCATGCACCCAACCAAACACACATCTCATTTTTATTTTGCATCAGGTCAACCAGGCCAGGACCACCCAAGCTCCTTCATGCAATGCATCCTGGATGCACCCAGGCAACCAAACACGCCCTGAGGCCCCTAGCCGGCTTGGGTCGGTCCACGGTCGCGGCCAGTTCATTGCCGAGATTCTAGGCGGCAAGCAGCCCGTCTACGAGACCCCTGCAGCCAACTTGCGGGAGGCACAGGCTGCCATGGAAGAAATGCCGACCTTGGAGGGCGAGGAGCGCGCCTTCCAGGAGAAGCGGGTCAAGGATCTCCTTGACGCCGCTAACGAGCAGCAGACACGGCTTGACCCCGGTCAAGCCTAGTCAGAGTCTTCTGGACCCAACCATGGAGCATGCCGCAACCCTAGCGGTCATCACCATGCGGAGGGATCTTCCTCGCATCGCACCTCCGGCTGGAGGGGCGAAGGAAGTCAAGACAGGCGCTCTCAACGCCAGAGCGAGCACAATTCGAGCAGGCGTCGCGGAGGTGACGAGAGCGACTCGGTGTATGAGGTTCCTCGTCCGGGGAGGACCCATGCCACCGGTTCCCAAGGCGCCCTTCCGATCGCAGCTCGGATCGGCGCTCGCGTTCCCCAGGGCGACCAGGACGCCCGCAGGCGTCTCAACGCCCTGGCCCAGTCAGCCCTTATGGAGGAGGACGGCCCCATTGGTCCGTCCTGCTTCGGCCCCTGGATCCGAGGGGAGCCGTTTCCCCGAGGCTTCACCTTGCCTCGGTACACTCCCAAGTACAACGGCACCGACAAGCCAGAGGACTAGCTGATCGACTTTACCATCGCTGTTAGCATAGCCAGGGGAACAAGTGCGTAGCAGTCCGATACGTGCCACTCATGTTGGCCGGCTCGGCTCGGACTTGGCTCAACAGCCTTCCAACCGGCAGCGTCAACTCATGGGTGGACTTCGAGGAGGCGTTCGTCCGCAACTTCACTGGCACCTACAACCGCCCTAGCCGGCCTCGCGAGCGGGCCATGTGCGTCCAGAGGCCCGACGAACCCCTTCGCGACTACGTCACTCGTTGGACAGAGCTTCACAACTCCTGCGAGGGGGTGCATAAGGTACAGGCCATCCAGTACTTCATCGACGGTTGCCGAGACGGAACACTCCTCAAGCACAAGCTCATGTGCTCCGATCCCACCTCTCTGGCGGTGGTCATGGCCAAGGCAGACAAGTACGTCACGGCCGACTCCGCGATACGGGTCAAGGTGACCGCCTCGGACAAGGCTGTCCCTACGCCAGCTACTCCCAAGCCGGCTGGAGACAGTTGAGGCGGACAGAACAACAACAAGCGCAAGGCGGACCAGCTGGACTCGCGCTCCAACAACAAGTTGGTAGCCAGCGTGGAGGGTGAGGCGTCGCCTCTCAAGCCGGCTCTCAACGGAAGCGGCCCAACAGGGGCAACACGAACTGGTTGCCCAAGCAGACTTTTGAGCAGCTGCTTGACGCCCCGTTGCAAGATACATTGTGGGGCACAGCCTTCTACCCACACCATTCGGAAGTGCAATTTTGCACGACGACTGTCGCAAGGGGAGGGCATGCCGGCTGCCCCAGGTGCACAGGCTGCGCCTCAAGCCCCAGCTCCTGGTCCTGCTCCGGCTCCACCGCCGCCGCCTCGCGACGACAGCCGCCTCCACGACAACTACCCCCATCAAGACGGAGCATTCGTTGTCTTCACCAGTGAAGGCGACGACAAGCATAGCCTGCGCCAGTGACGGTGCAAGTTGAATGCTACGATCCCCTCGGTTCCCCAATACATGCATTGGTCTGACAGGCCAATCACATGAAGCCGGGTACACCATCCTGCGGTGATGCCCAACCCGGGCTTATACGCGCTCGTCCTCGACCCCACCTTCGCCTCTAAGAGGCTCACCTGCCGGTTCTCCCGGGTGCTGGTCGACGGCGGCAGCAGCATCAACATCCTCTACCTCGACACTCTCCACAAGCTCGTGCTCAAGGAGACGGACGTCCTGCCGACGAGCACTGTCTTCCACGGCATCGTGTGTGGGCAGTCCTGCTCGCCTATCGGCAAAATCCAGCTGGACGTCCTCTTCGGAGACAAGGCTCACTTCTGCCGCGAGTCCATATGGTTCGAGGTAGTGGACCTCAGCAACCCCTATCACGTGCTGCTGGGCAGACCGGCTCTGGCCAAGTTCATGGCTATCCCGCACTACGCCTACCTGATGATGAAGATGTCGGGTCCAAAGGGCATCATCACCATTGCTGGCGACTACAAGAAGTCGCTCGAGTGCGCACAAGACACTAGCCGCCTAGCCGACGCCAAGGTGATTGCTGAGAAGAAGAGATAGATCGATCGGCTCATGGCCCAGGCTACCGAGCAGCCGGTGATCCCTTCTCCTCCGTCCCAGTCGGCCGGCGAAGGCTCCTTCAAGCCGGCCAAAGAGACCAAGCAGGTGCCACTCGACCCTACAAACCCCAAGCAGTGCGTCACCATCGGGGTTGGCCTCAGCCCCAAATAGGAAGGCGATCTCGTCGACTTCCACCGTGAGAATCGGGACATCTTCGCATGGTCCCCCAAAGACATGCCGGGTGTTCCAAGGAAGTACGCCGAGCACAAACTACACATGCGACCGGATGCAAAGCCGGTAAAACAGCCTTTGCGCCGCTTCGCCGAGGGGAAGCGGCGCACAATTGGAGAAGAGATTACCCGGCTCCTTGCAGCCGGCTTCATCATGGAGGTTTTCCACCCGAACTGGTTAACTAATCCAGTCCTGGTGCTGAAGAAAAACAATACCTCGCGAATGTGTATCGACTACACTAGCTTGAATAAGGCCTGTCCGACAGGCCCTTTCGCGTTGCATAGGATAGATCAAGTGATCGACTCCACTGCAGGCTGCGAAATGTTGTCATTTCTGGATGCCTATTCAGGCTACCATCAAATCAAGCTGGATCCAGCTGATCGCGTGAAGACCTGCTTCATCACGCCCTTCGGGGCCTACTGCTACACCACCATGACGTTCGGTCTAAAGAAAGTTGGTGCGACGTTCCAACGCTGCATGCAGGAGTGCCTACTGCCACAGATCGGCAGAAACATCCACGTCTATGTGGATGACATTGTCGTCAAGACGAAGCAGCACTTCAGCCTCCTCGACGACTTGCGGGAGACGTTCGCCAACCTACGCGAGTACAAGATCCGGCTCAACCCGGAGAAGTGCATCTTCGGGGTTCCAGGCGGCAAGCTCTTGGGGTTCTTCGTGTCCGCTCGTGTCATCGAGGCGAACCCCAAGAAGATCGGCACCATCGAGCGGATGGTGAAGCCCTCTCGGATCCTAGACGTCCAGATGTTCGTCGGCTGCCTGGCGTCCCTTAGCCGGTTCGTCAGTCGGCTCGGCGAGAAGGCCCTTCCACTCTACCAGCTCATGAAGAAGACGACGAAATTCGAGTGGAACCACCAGGCGGACGAAGCCTTCCACGACCTCAAGAGGGTCATCTCGAGCCTGCCAATCTTGGCAGCGCCGGCTGAAAGGGAACCCATACTCATATACATTGCAGCGACCACTCGCGTGGTTAGTGTAGTGCTGGTAGTTCAACGCAAGGAGGAGGGCAAGGTACTGTTAGTGCAGCGCCATGTCTACTACCTCAGCGAGGTCTTGTCCGCCTCCAAGCAGAACTATCCCCACTACCAGAAAATGTGTTATGGTGTTTACCTTGCTGCAAAGAAGTTGAAGCAATACTTCCAAGAGCATGCTATCACCATGGTGAGCACTGCTCCACTTTCAGAAATCATGGGCAACCGTGATACAACTGGCAGGATCGCCAAGTGGTCCATCGCCATGGCGGATCACGATATCCTCTACGATCCTCGCACCGCCATCAAATCTCAGGTGGTGGCCGACTTCCTGGTCGACTAAGCCGAAACCCAGTTTGAGCCACCACCTCGAGACTCCATGCACTGGCGGATGCACTTCGATGGCTCAAAGATGCGAACTGGTCTAGGAGCCGGCATTGTCTTGACGTCTCCGAAAGGAGACCAGCTCAAGTATGCTCTCCAGATCCAGCTCGCCGCCTCCAACAACGTCGTCGAGTACGAAGCACTCGCTCATGGCCTCCGGCTCACCAAGGAGATTGGCATCCGGCGGCTCGTCTGTTTCGTGGACTCAGACCTTGTGGTGCGGCAAGTTTCTGGTGAATGGGACGCCAGGGACGCCAACATGGCAAGCTACCACTTCCTCATCCAGCAGCTCAGTGACCCCTTCGAGGGTTGCGAGTTCCACCATGTTCCCAGGGCGGACAATGAGGTGGCCGATACATTAGCCTAGATTGGCTCCATTAGACAGGCTATCCCAACCGGCGTCTCCCTCGAGCAGCTCCACAAGCCGTCTATCAGGCCGTCTCCAGAGTCGACATCGATCTTCGTGCCGGCTGATTCTTCGGTGCAAGCGACATCGGCTCCGCCAGCTTCTCAGGCTACAGCTCCTGTGCCGGCTACGCTAGCTCTGCTGACTCCAATGGCGGCACCGGCTGTTTCTTCGGTGCAAGCGTCGTCGGCTTCACCAGCTATGCTGGCTACAACTCCTGTGCCGGCTACTCTGGTTCTGCCGACTCCAATTGCGGCACCGGCTACAACCACTTCGCCGGCTACGATTACTTCGTTGTACAACAACAAATCCGGCTCCGCCCTGCATCGAACCCTGTCATCTCGACACCCAGTCGGTGGATGTCATGGAGGTAGACGGCGAGCCAGCCACCACGACGGCATCAGAGACACCTTGTCTCGAGCCCACGACTACTGCTTGATCAAGCGCGGGGGCTGCACAAGCCCCTGACAGTCAGGTCGAGACGGAGCCAGCCCTTGTGTCGGCTCCGTACTGGGCTCAACCCATCCTCGCCTTCCTCCTTCACGGCGAACTTCCTCAAGACGAGGCGGAGGCGAGGTAGATCCAGCGCGGATCTGCAGCCTACGCCATCATCAATCACGAGCTGGTTCGGCGTAGCATGACTGGCGTGTTCCAGCGCTGCGTCGAATCAGAAAAGGGACAGGAGATCCTCAGAGACATTCACCAGGGGGAGTGCGGGCATCTTGCCGCCTCTAGAACCCTGGTGGCCAAGGCGTTCCGCCATGGATTCTACTGGCCCATGGCCCTCGAGGAGGCCGTGGACATGGTCAACAAATGTGAGGGTTGCCAATTCTTTGGGATGCAGAGCCATGATACGTCTCAAACGTATCTATAATTTTTGATGGTTTCATGCTGTTATCTTGTCATCTTTGGATGTTTTATGTACCTTTTATGTCTTTTTTGGGACTAACTTATTAATTTAGTGCCAAGTGCCAGTTCCTGTTTTTTCTGTGTTTTTGGCTCTTTTCAGATCTGATTTTGGAACGGAGTCCAAACGATATAAAATCCCCGAAATGATTTTTTCCTGAACGGAAGAAGATCAGGGGCTTGTGGGCCAAGCCAGGAGGGCTACAGGGAGCCCACAAGCCCCCTCTCCGCCACCAGGGGCGGCGGTGAGCAGGCTTGTGGCCTCCCTAGCGCCCCCCTGACCTATATCCTGCGCCTATATATTCCCTAAAATATAGAAAAAAAATCAAGGGATCCACGAAAATACTTTTCCGCCGCCGCAAGCTTCCGTTTCCGCGAGATCTCATCTGGAGACCCTTCCCGGTGCCCTGCCGAAGGGGACTTTGGAGTTGGAGGGCTTCTACATCAACATCATCGCCCCTCCAATGACTCTTGAGTAGTTCACTTCATACCTACGGGTCCGTAGTTAGTAGCTAGATGGCTTCTTCTCTCTCTTGGATCTTCAATACAAAGTTCTCCATGATCTTCATGGAGATCTATCCGATGTAATCTTTTTTGGCGGTGTGTTTGTCGAGATCCGATGAATTGTGGATTTGTGATCACATTATCTATGATATATATTTGAGTCTTTGTTGATTTCTTATATGCATGATTTTATATCCTTGTAAGTCTCTCCGAGTCTTGGGTTTTTTCTGGCCAGCTAGATCTATGATTCTTGCAATGGGAGAAGTGCTTGGTTTTGGGTTCTTACCGTGTGGTGACCTTTCCCAGTGACAGTAGGAGCAGCAAGGCACACATCATGTAGTTGCCATCAAGGGTAACAAGGTGGGCTCAGTCGTAGATATGAGATTGTCCCTCTACATCATGTCATCTTGCTTAAGGCGTTACTCCGTTCTTTTGGACTTAATACACTAGATGCATGCTGGATAGCGGTCGACGTGTGGAGTAATAGTAGTAGATGCAGAAAGTATCGGTCTACTTGTTTTGGACGTGATGCCTATAGATATATTCATTGCCATAGATGACGTCACGACTTTGCACGGTTCTATCAATTGCTCGTGAGTAATTTGTTCACCCACCGTCTACTAGCTTTCTTGATAGAAGCCACTAGTAAACACTACGGCCCCCGGGTCTATTCACACCTATCGTTTCCACTTTTGCTTTTACTTTGCTTTCTTACTTTGTTGCTTTCAGTTCTCACTTGGCGAACAATCTATAAGGGATTGACAACCCCTTCATAGCGCTCGGAGCAAGCTTTTTGTGTTTGTGCAGGCTCTTGTGATACTCCTTCACTGGATCGATACCTTGGTTCTCAAACTGAGGGAAATACTTACCACCGCTGCGCTACATCACCCTTTCCGCTTCGAGGGAACACCAACGCAAGGCTCCAAGGCCACGGGGGAAATCTTTTGCACATTTGCCTAGGAAGTCCCTTAAGGCGTAGCCGTAGCAGAAGGATTCCTGGTGCCGTCAACACACCTATTTCTAGTGCCGTTGGAAGGTCTTTTGTTGCAGTAGCAAGCCACATGCCACCTTCGGCCCTCAAAACCATCCCCTTGTCATGGCCTTTCACCGTCTGGGGGTTGGACATGGTGGGGCCTTTCAAGACGGCTCGCGGTGGCATGACTCACCTCTTGGTGGCCGTCGAAAAATTTACCAAGTGGATCGAGGCTAGGCCTATCAAGAAGCTTGGTGGCCCCACGGCTGTCAAGTTCATCACGGACATCTCTCTTCGATATGGCGTCCCCCACAGCATCATCACTCACAACGGCACCAACTTCGCCAAGGGCGCTCTGTTGCTCTACTGCTCCAAGGTAGGCATCCGGCTTGACTTGGCGTCAGTGGCACATCCCCAGTCCAATGGCCAGGTGGAGAGGGCCAACGGCCTAATCCTGGCCAGCATCAAGCCAAGACCGGTGGCACCACTTGTCAGGTCAGCCGGCTGCAGGATCGAAGAACTGTCGGCTGTACTGTGAAGTCTCCGCACCACGCCCAACCGGTCAACCGGCTTCACTCCGTTCTTTCTGGTATACGAGTCTGAGGCCATCCCCTACGGATGTCAAGTTCGACTCGCCTCGGGTCACCGTGTACACGGAAACGGAGGCGAAGGAGGCAAGAGAAGACAGTGTTGAGCTCCTCGAGGAGGCAAGGGACCTGGCCTTGAGCCGGACGACCATCTATCAACAGAAGCTGAGATACTACCACAGCAAGAAGATCAAGCCTCTCTCTTTCAGAGAGGGGGACTTGGTGCTCAGATGAATCCAACGCATCGTCGACCAGCACAAGCTCTCATCCCCATGGGAGGGACCCTTCATCATCAGTAGGGCATTGCACAACAACACATACTACTTGATCGATGCCCAGAAACCAAGGAAGCACAAGAGGGACGACTCCGGCCAGGAGATGAAACGTCCATGGAACGCGGCGTTCCGTCGCCCGTTCTATTGCTTGAAGGCAAGTATCAAACATGGAAAGAGCATGCACATATGTATCCTTATGCTTCTTTTTAAGTTCATATCTAACTCTGTGAGCCCCTTGCTGGCTCTAATAAGTTCGGGCGCTCGCTAGCTGCCCGGACGGCTTCCTTATGTTGTAGAAAAACACATAGTGTACGCTGGACCGATCCCTGGTCACCTCGTAACAAGTACAGACCGGCTCCCGGCTGTCCGGCTAGCGAGGCAACGCCAGGTAAGGCCGGATGCATGTAAAGTTTGACTACAAAAAGGTTGCCGGCTTGGGTTAGCTTGATCTATTTTACGATCTCATTCAAGCCGGCCTCTGCTGGTTTATGTCTGCATCTTTAAGTCTTGATGGCTTCGAAAAATTTAAGTCTTATATTCTCAAAATCAGAAACCTCGACCCAGTCACAAACCGGCTCCCAGCTTTCGGGCTGGCGGGGTGGAAACTTGGGGGGTAGAGGAGTTGGAGAAAAAGAAGTCAAACAGGAATCAAAAGATAAAAGATATAAAACAACACGCATGGGAATACGAATATAATGCTGAATCCATACATTCAAAATGCATTGGCCCATGGCTGAAGTTCATTACACCCCCCAGTGGGTGGAACTGTTGGAATGACAAGATAATTGCACGCAACAAAAAGAAAAAAAACAGGACCGGCTAAGGGGCTGCGGCCGCGTCGGTCGCCCCGGCTGTTGCTCCTGAAGTGGTGGCTTCACCATCGCCGGCAGCTCCCGAGGCGGTGGCGCCGTCTCCTCCGCGAGGGCTTCCGCCTCTGTCAGCATCGGAGTCGGCATACGCCCCACCGCTGGAGGCGGCAGCATTCTCCACCTCATGGGTCGCCTCGTCGGAGTTGCCATCGGCGTCATAGGGCTGAAGGCCATGCAGATCCTCAGGGATCACATTGCTGCCTTCGCCCCGCTCCAAGTTGAGCTCATCCCAGACGGTGTATGAGGCGATGTCGCTGGCCCTCACACGCAGCTCCTCCTCCACAACTTGTAGCTCCACCTCCGAGCCGTCGCGTTGGGCGACGAGCTTGCCCAAGTCCAGGTTTCGGTACCAGGACTTGGCCAAGCGCAGGGCCATGTAGGCTCCAGCGCGCGCGGCCGAAGCGCGCCAGGCGTCAAGACGGTCCTTGCCAGCCGCAAGTCAGCGGGAGAGTTGGCTCATCTACGCCGGCTCCACGCCTTCAGGACATAGGGCCGCCACCATCGACGAGCCTGCGATCTGGAGCCGAGACACGGACTCGCCCAGGATGCGCAGGCAGGTTCTGAGGCCCACCCCGATCTTCTCCATGCTCCAATCGGAGGTAGCGTCTACCTCCTGCCCGGCCGCGCGGCACTCCTCGTGGCTCACCTCGACAACCGTGCCGGCCGCATCCCGTGTCTCAGGGAAGAGGCCTGAGATAGGGGAGGGGGCGCTAAGACGAGTAAGAAGAGGAGACGGCAAAGAAAATTCAAGATAAAACAAAAGAAGACTCACGGTCAAAGTCGCTATCAGTCTCATAGGCGCTCTCCAGGGCCTCGAGTTCCCGCACTTTACTCGCTTGAGTGAGGCGGGCGACTTCGTCCTGGAGGGCCGCCGCCGCGTCCAGGGCCTTGGCCAGCCGCGCCTGCTTCTGGATCAGGGTTTCCTCCTTCTCCTTCAAGGCAGCGTCTTTGAGCTTCATCTCCCCGAGATGAAGCGTCTCAAGAGGCTCCATGTCGGTAGTATGGGAGGCATCCTTCTCCTGTAGGGAGGCGCGCAGCTGCTCCAGCTCGGCCTGGCTGGCCGCCTCGAGCTCCTTCTTCTCCGTCTGGAGAAGAGTCAGCTGCTGCTGGAGCCGGCCGTTCGCATCACGCAGGGCGTCCCGCTCCATAACAACCTCGCCCAGCCGGGCTTGAAGCTCGGCAACCTGGCCATCAGCCGCCTGGTTTTGAGCCCCCAACATGTTGTAGGCTTGCACATGGGCATCATAAAGATCCAACAAGGAAGCAGAAGTAAGATTTGGCCTGGTTAAATCATAACCAGCCCGATTCTCGGGGGCTACACCTAGTGGGTGCGCTAGCGCGCCCCCACTAAAGAAGCAAAGCAAGAGAAGAAGCTCAACGAGATTCGGCCTGGCCGATGCTCGGCCGCTCGACTCTCGGGGGCTACACACAGTGGGTGCGCTGGCGCGCCCCCACTGACTCAAGAGGAAGAAATTAAAAAATCAAAGATAGAGGCGAGGCACTTACCCTGGTGCGCTCCTCCAAGCGCTCCAGATCGCCGCTCACCATGCGGGCCTCCTGGTCCACCCTGAACCGACTGCTCGCAAACATCGACACCAGCTCCGGGATGCCGTGGAGCACGGTGCCTGCGGGCAGCTTCGAGCGCTCCAGATTAGCCGCTCGCCAAGCCTTCGTGGGCTGGCTCCCGACTCTCGGACCGGCTCCTGGAGCAGCCGGACCACGGTTGGAGACGACGATGGTGTCGTCTCCAGGTGTTGGCATGGCGGCCGGCTCCGCCGACGTCCCAGCCGGCGCCGCCTCCTTAGCAGGAGGTGGATGGGCCGCGTCCGGCGCATCCATGTTCACTCCTGGCGCATACGGGGCTATGTCTGGCGCGTCCAGGATCAGTTCCGGCGCGTCGGGCGCCTCCTCAGCCCCAGGTGAATCAGGGATCACCTCAAGATCCACCAGCGCAGAGGTGTCTGGTTCGGAGGGACGGGCCTCCTCGGTCCTCGGGGCCATCTCGCTAGCTGGCTCCTCCACGCGAGCACGCGTGGAGGGGTCATGTCTAGCCTTCATACGCTTCTCCGCCGGCTTCTCGGCCCGGTTGGGGCGAGACTGGCCCTCGACCGTCTTCCCCGCGGCCGCATCCCACCGGCGGGTGGATTGCTCCTCGAGCTCCTTTCGAGCAGCGTCAGCCGCTTCCCAGCCGGCTCACTCGGCTGCGGAGGCGGTGTCTTCCTCCACATCTTCCCCCTCCCTACCAGGCGACGTTTTGAGGAATGAAGCTTCACACAAGACAAAATAAAAAGAAGGGAGGGGAACCCTTACCCTGGGACGATGGGCACCTGCCTTCTGCCGCCGGCAGCACGGCGCTTCTTAGCACCGCCTGCTCGTGTTCCGGCTGGAGGACCCATTCCCGGGCGATTAGGAGCCGGTCTGGAAGCTGTGGCACCCTTGCCCTTCTTCCGGGCCGCCTCGTCAAGTCCATCCGCCTCGGCCCTATGACGCCGTCCGCGCGTCATAGGCGGGCTGGTGACCTCCTCCACCGCGTCGGAGTCTTCCTCGAAGGCTGCATCAGATAGGGAGGAGGGAGTCTCGTCATCGTCCGTCCAATCTACAATGGAGGGCCGCAGATGCTCACCAGACGGCTCTGTCCCCGTCGACTCCAGCGCATTCTCCGAGCCTTTGGAGGAGGCTGAACGGGACTCAATCATGCCCTCGTCCTCGACATCCGAGGCGTCAGACGTTGCCACGTCGGAGGCAGGCGGGTTGAGTGCCTCCGGCTTCTCGAACACCTACGCGAAGGAGTTGACGGCCGACTCAACGGGACGGCCGACCACGAGACAAACCGCAAGATCAAAGCAACGGAGTATGCTTACCACCGGAGGCGGACGGGACCTGCTCTAGGGGATCATCCCCCACGCCCAGTTCCCACTGTCGTCCATGCGGGCGACGGAGATCTGGTTCACCCCCCACGCCACCGCGCTGGGAGTGAATCTCTTGGTGGAGGTCCGGCACGGGTCATGCCGTCCGCTAATCTGGCAGACCAGATGGGACCGCCTCTGCAGCGGCAGAATCTTGCGGGTAACCATGGTGGTGAGCAGGCCGCGGCCAAGGAGGTCGCGATCCTGCAAGACGTCGAGGTGGGCGCCGATCTGCGCCACCTCGGGAATCGGCTTCGGGAACTTCGCCCCCCAGTTCAACTTCGTCGAAGGATTGATGTTGAATGGGGGCATGTTGAGGGCGTCGTGTGCAGGGTCGGCATTCTTCACGTAGAAGAAGCCCCTCTACCACTTCTTGATGGACTCCTGTAGCGGCAGCTGGGGGAAGCCGGACTTCGAGCGATGATGCACCAGTGCGGCTCCACATGGCGTCATCGGGCGTGGCCCGGCGAGCTTCTCCAGCTCGGCCTTCTCCATCGCAATGGACTGCTGCTTGAAGAAAAACAAGCTTCGCCAGAGGTCGAGGCGGGGCTCGATCCCCAGGAAGCCCTCGCACAAGATAACGAAGGCCGACAGCTGCAGGATGGCATTCAGTGCCAGGTGGTGTGGCTGCAGGTCGAAGAAGTTGAGCCAGTCGGAGAAGAAGGGGCTCGCCGGGAGCCCAAAGCCCGTGTAGAAGTGCTCGTCGAATACGATGATCTCTCCCTCTTCCGGTGTTGGAGCTGTCTCGGCACCTGGGATCCGCACCAATACCTGGGATGTCGGGGCAACATCCGGCGATGGCGGAGCGCATCGATGCGGCCTTCGCAAATCTCGCTGCCAAGCCAGGCTCCCTGAGACGAAGTCTTCTTAGAGGAGGAGCTGTCGGCCATGACTGCGAGCGGCGGATGCTCGGGATGGCTGGTGGGGCAACGGCGACGGAGAAGAAGAAGACGAAGGTGGACGGGCTCTTTCTCTCTAGGCTCAAGGAGGAAGAGGGCGTCGATGCGGGGCGAGAAGGGGGCGAGTGGTCTCCTTGGAACCCCCGCATCCCATTTAAACCCCACGAAGCGTCGTGGGGAATGGATCCGGTGTGCGCGGAGCCCCACTAACCCCGTGTATTACGGGCGGTAACGCTTCCCGAAACCAAACCGTCGCGGAGTAAATCCGCAGAGGATCTTCCGCGCGGAGGTCGAGGGGGCGTCGTGGCGGGTCCCAGGGCCCAGGCTCGGTCCCGTCACCAGTAATAACCATCACTACGTCAGGCCGGCCCTGGCACGTGGCGCGACCTGCGTGGCTTACGATAAAGCCGAGGCGTCGCTTCGAAGCCAGTCGGCTCCCGACCCGGCGAACCCTGTCGTAGGTGGCGGCAGAAATACAATGACAAAAATGAAGCCGGTGAGGCCACCCGCCAGCAGGCAGCGGACCTCTCCAGCTTCGGGGACTACTGTCGGGGGGATAACCACGGGGTAGGCTCAATGAGCCTGCTCCTTTATCTCCGGCCCCAAAGGAATGACCAAGAACCATTTCGCAAGGCCCAAGTCCTCTCGCCAGCTAGGCCACACCTACCGGCTAGGTGGCGAGACGGCCAACTCTCTGGCCGGCCAGGAAACACATGTCGGCTAGAGGCAAGACGACTACCTCTTCTTGGCTGCCTAGGCCAAGCCAGCCGGCTAGGAACGAGGCGGCCGTGCCCGAGCCGGCTAGCCAAACGGGCTAGCCGACCGGGGACCTCAAGTCACATCAGATCGTAGGTCATGACGATACCCTACGATTAAAGGTGGCTACGCGTCAGCAAAGGTACTAGATTGGAGTGCACGGCAGGTACCAGCGTCGGCGGCCACGCCGCTGACCTACCCCAGCTCTGATCCATCACCCAGCATAGTGTCGGTCGTCAAACTCTCACTCCATTACTACACTCGGCGTGGGTACAGTGGAGGCGGCCATACCGTCTGCCCATGATGAGTCTCGCTGGACGACGTCGGACATACCGCGCGTGTCCTGCGTCGACCTTACGCAAGAGCTCCATTGGCTAGCTGGTGGGTCCAACAACCAGACGGGACATCGCAGCCGGCGGGCCCCTCAAGAGACAAGACAAGACCCTCGTGGGCGCCCTGGCCAGCCGGTGAGGCTGCCAGCCGGGTCCCACTCTTGTACCCTTTATCCATATTGTAGGCTGGTGGGTTCGTCTATAAAACCCCCCGGTCCCCCTCCATGCACAAGGTCGGTCAACAGATTACGCACACACTCACCAACCACATGGGAGAGGTAGAGACAAGCCGGCTGCTCCCCTCTTCCTCCTCCGCAATACAGCTCGAGGAGCAACCTTGTAATCCCATCCATATACATCATACACTCCGGCAGGACTAGGGGTATTATCTCTAAGGAGAGCCCTGAACCTGGGTACATCGTACATTCCATGCTTGTACCAACCTCTTCCCCAGCGCCCTCCGTTGCCACTTCGGTTCTCACTGACTTTAGCCTACCTATGGCATATGTTGTGAGTATTCACCGACACACACGGAGTGCGCAAGTCCTTTTGTCCCAAAACCAACCAAAGCAACTAATGCTAGGGAGGAAAATGAGAGGAAGAACAAAGAAGAACACAAAGAACTCCAAGATCTAGACCCAAAGGGTTCCCCTCACTTAGAGGAGAAAGTGATTGGTGGAAATGTGGATCTAGATCTCCTCTCGCTTTTCCCTCAAGAACTAGGAAGAATCATTGCAGGGATTGAGAGTTAGCAAGCTCGAAGAAGGTCAACAATGGGGGAAGAACACGAGCTAAAGACATAAGGTTCAATGGGCAAGAATACCCCCTTTTATAGGTGGGGAAAAATCCAACCGTTATGCTTCACAGCCCGCACAGAGCGGTACTACCGCTCGGTAGGTTCACCAACCATGTTGAGGCCAAAAAGGATGCGCAAAAACAGTCCGACGAAACGGTACTACCGCTCTTAGAGCGGTACTAAAAAACTACTAGCGCTCCGGGGGTGGTACTACTACGACAGAAGCGGTACTACCGCTGACACCACGAGCGGTACTACCACTGGATAGTGAAACTGCTCTAACAATCGCATACGGACTCCGAATTCAACGAAACCAAGTTTGTTGGAAAGCTAACGACATGGGCTAACACAACCTTAATACAAATATCAAGAAGAAGAAAGTGAGAAAAGGCCCATAAGAAAATGGTGAGAACCCTTCTTGGAATAAGGACGGTAAAAACTCCCAACATCGAAAACATCATAGAAGATGCATATGGACTCCGTTTTCGATGAACTCGAGCTTGTCATGAAGATGACCATAAGCTCTAAAACTCACAAAGAGAAACAACAAACAAGAACCAAGAAGTATGATGCAAGAATGCAAATGGTTTGAGCTCTCAACGAACGATACGATCAAGCTACTCACTTGAGAGCCCCCCTTGACAGTACGTTAATCTATCCTAAAACAGAAAACCTATCAAGGGAAAACATATACCTTGCACCTCGTCCTTATCAATTCCAGCGGCGCGTAAGAACACGTCGCTTGGCCACTCGCATGCCCGAACTTCTGCGACTCGAGGGACCAAATACTTGGGCTTCTTCTCACTTCCATCATCCTTGGGGTCACGGCTTGACGAACCTCTTAAGAACCTCCTCATCTTTCCCCTTTTTTATCTCTAAAAATTTCTGAAATTTTTAGTGACTCTAAGGAAAAGTGAACAAGGCTCAACTAAACTCGTAGCAACTACTCCCACAAGTGCCTAGAGGCCATATTATGCATCAAAACTACTTGGGACCAGCTAGAATTAGCATGCAAAGCTCAAGAACATGGTCACCAAGGCAGCAAAAATACGCGAAGTATAAGGCACTAGAGCAAAAACTATTTGGACCAATGGAGAAGTCACTTACCAAGGAGTAATTTCCCCAAAACAGTTCGGAGAACGGTGATTTGAGCAAAGAGATCCAAAATCCCAGCATGAGGAACAAGAACACGGGTTTGAGCTGCGAAACGATTTTTTATGGAGGTAGGAGAAGCGGATGAGAGCAAGAATGAGTGGGGGGGGTGCCTGTGGGCCCCACAAGCCTGGGTGGTGCGGCCAGGGGGGTGCCCGCGCCCCTAGGGCTTGTGGCCCACTGGTGTGGCCCCCCAGACAGACTCTTTGTCCCAGTATTTTTCAAATATTCCAGAAAAAATCATATCTGATTTTCACAACATTCGGAGAACTTTGATTTTTGGGGTACTTTTCTACCGGACGCTAAAACAGAAAACAGGGAAAACTAAACTAAATCTATCATTTTGTTCTAAGAAACCTAAAGTGAAAGCTTGGAACAGAGGTTTGTGACTCCTCGATTCATCCATCTCATGGTCATTGAAAGAAATCCATCGACGGGGTTGAGCAAATGCCCTCAAAAAACTTTCTCGAATCGCAAAAGAGAACGGAGAATTTTCGAATAGTCACTAGGTCACCTCAATGGGGATGTGTATTTCCCCAACCAGTAAGTCATACTTCATCTTGACACGAGGAATAGGGCATTCAAAGCTCCCAATAAGAATCGATGAAGTTTTTTGATAGCATTGATGCAATGTACTTGATATTGTTTCTTCAGAAAGTGCACCGTATGCTCATTACCATTGACATGGAAAGTGACATTGCCTTTGTTGCAATCTATAACAGCCCCTGTAGTGTTTAAAAAGGGTCTTCCGAGGATGACAGCCATGGCATCGTCCTCGGGAATATCAAAAATAACAAAGTCTGTTAAGATGGTGGTGTTAGCAACCACAACATGCACATCCTCGCAAATGTCGATAGGGAAAGCAGTTGATTTGTCGGCCATTTGCAGAGAGATTTGAGTGGGTGTCAACTTATCTAGTTCAAGTCTACGATAAAGAGAGAGAGAGGCTAACACTAACACCAGCTCCAAGGTCGCATAACGCAGTTCTAACGTAGTTGCCTTTAATGGAGCAACGTATAGTGGGCACACCGGGATCACCTACTTCTTAGGAGTTCCACCCTTGAAAGTGTAATTGGCAAGCATGGAGGAAATCTCAAGATCAGGTATCCTCCTCTTATTAGTCACAATATCTTTCATGTACTTAGCATACGGAGACATTTTGAGCATATCTATCAAACGCATCTGCAGAAATACAGGTCTGATCATTTCAACGAATCGCTCAAAATCCTCATCATCCTTTTTCTTGGATGGTTTGGGAGGAAAGGGCATGGGTTTCTGAACCCATGGTTCCCTTTCTTTACCATGCTTCCTAGCAGCAAAGTCATTCTTATCGTATCTTCTAGTCTTAGGTTGTGGGTTATCAAGATCAACACTAGGTTCAATCTTCACATCCTTTTCATTGCTAGGTTGAGCATCATCATGAACATTACTATTGATATTATCATTAGGCTCATGTTCATCACCAGATTGTGTTTCAGCATCAGAGATAGAGGCATCGTTTGGATTCTCAGGTGTAGCAGCAACAGGGTTGCTAGCATGCACGTTCCTATCATCTTTCTTCTTCTTTCTAGGATGACTAGGTGCATCAGTGCTAACTCCTTGAGAATCTTGTTCAATTCTCTTTGGATGACCCTCAGGATACAAGGGTTCCTGGTTCATTCTACCGCCTCTAGTAACGACTCTGACAGAATTATCATTCAACTCATTGAGCAAGTCATTTTCAGCTTTAAGTACTTGTTCTACCTGAGTAGTAACCATAGAGGCATGTTTACTCAGAAGTTCAAGATCATTGACATTTTTGTCCACACAAGCACTTAAATGACTAAGCATACGAGCATTCTTTTCCAATTGTCTGCTAACATAATCATTGAAACTCTGTTGTTTGACAACGAAGTTATCAAATTCATCCATCATTGGATAGCAGGTTTATCAAAAGGAATATCACTCTCATTAAACCTACGCAGAGAATTTACTTCTACTACCTGTATCGGGTTATCGAGACCATGGATCTCTTTGATAGGTGGTAGATTTTTGACATCTTCAGATTTAATGCCTTTCTCTCGCATAGATTTCTTGGATTCTTGCATATCTTCGGGACTGAGGAATAGAATACCTCTTTTCTTCGGAGTTGTCTTAGGAGGTGGTTCGGGAATAGTCCAAGCAGTCTCATTGCACAAGATATTGTTCAACAGAATCTCAGCTTGTTCTATAGTTCGTTCCCTAAAAACACTACCGGCACAACTATCTAGGTGGTCTTTGGAAGCATCGGTAAGTCCATTATAGAAGATATCAAGTATTTCATTCTTCTCACGAGGGTGATCAGGCAAAGCATTCAGCAGCTGGATGAGCCTCCCCCAAGCTTGTGGGAGACTCTCTTCTTCAGCTTGAGCAAAGTTGTATATTTCCTGCAAGGCATCTTGTTTCTTATGGGCAGGGAAATATTTTTCAGAGAAGTCGTAGACCATATCCTGGGGGCTACGCACACAACCAGGAGCAAGGGAAGCTAACCAGGTCTTAGCATCATCCTTTAGCGAGAAAGGAAACGGCTTGAGCATGTAGTAGTGGCGGATCTTTTCCTCACTAGTGAATAGGGTGGCTATATTGTGCAGTTTGGTAAGATGGGCTACAACCGTTTTAGACTCGTAACCGTGAAAGGGATCATATTCGACCAGAGCAATTAACTCAGGGTCGACAGAGAATTCATAATCCTTATCGGTCACAAAGATAGGAGAAGTGGCAAACTTCGGGTCGTATTTCATCCTAGCGTTCATAGATTTTTCTTTCCACTTGTGCAGAAGTTTCTCAACATCATAGCTATCCTTACACGCAAGAAAATCCTCAGCAATCTCTCCCTCCATAACATAGCGTGTATCAGGCGTAACAGGCAATTCAGGCATAGTAGCAGGTTCTACTTCAATAGTATCAGCAGTTTCAGAAGTATCATCACGTCTAGCAGCAACTCTAGCAATATGTGCATCAAGGGCACCTAGTGGCAAAGAAGTATCAAGCATAGCATCATCAGGCATAGTATCAAGCATAGCATCATCAGCCATAGTATCAAGCATAGCATCATCACGCATAGTATCAAGCATAGCATCATCATAAGCATCATGGGCAGCAGAAGTAGCATCATCAAGCATAGGCGACATATCAAGATTTCTAGCAGGAGGCGATGTCGCGAACTTACTCAGAACTGAAGGTGAATCAAGTCCAGAGCTCGATGGCAGTTCCTTACCTCTCCTCGTAGTGGAAGGCAGGATTTTAGTTCTTGGATATTTCCGATTCCTCATAGTGCTCAGCAGACGTCAATCCCAAGTGACTCAGAGAATATAGTTGTGCTTCCCCAGCAACGGCGCCATAAAAAGCCTTGATGTCCCACAAGCCTATGGGATCGCAGCAGTTTTCGAGGGTAGAGTATTCAACCCAAATTTATTGATTCGCTCACAAGGGGAAGCTAAAGAATATTCTCAAGTATTAGCAGCTAAGTTTTCAATTCAAGCACACCTGAAAGATTAGTGTCTGCAAACAAAGTATCAGTAGCAAGGTAGTATAATAGCAACGGCACCAGAAAAAGCTTTGACAATCCCAGGCAACGGCGCTAGAAAAAGACTTGTTGACGGGATGTTAGCGCCAACAAAGTCTTGCAACAAGTAACAATGGAGTAGCAAGGAACAGTAGTAGCAGCAGCAGCAAAGTAACAAGTAACAGCAGTAGTGACAGCAGCATCAAAGTGACAACAACAGCAAAGTGATAGCAGTAGCAATAGTAGCAGCAAAGTGGCCCAATCCCTTTGGTGGAAGCGGACAAGCCTAGGCAAAGTAACATTGCGAGGACCAGTAGTAAAAGACTCGTAGGCAGTGGATCGGTCATGGAAGAGTGTGACGGATGTGATTCATCATGTAACAGCTATAACACGGAGATATATGTAACTAGCTCCCGTTCATCAATCTAATGTAGGCATGTGTTCCGTATGTAGTCATACGTGCTTAGGAAAAAGAACTTGCATGACATCTATTGTCCATCCCTCCCGTGGCAGCGGGGTCCTAATGGAAACTACGGGATATTAAGGTTCTCCTTTTAATAAAGAACCGGACCAACGCATTAACAGATGGTGAATACATGAACTCCTCATACTATGGTCATCTCCGGGAGTGGTTCCGCCTATTGTCACTCCGGGGTTGCCGAGTCATAACACATAGTAGGTGACTACAACTTGCAAGATAGGATCTAAAACACACATATATTGGCGACAACATAAAAGGTTCAGATCTGAAATCATGGCACTCGGGCCCTAGTGACAAGAATTAAGCAGAGCCAAGTAGTAGCAACATCAATCTAGAACATAGTGGATACTAGGGATCAATCCCCGTCAAAAACTAACTCGATTACATGATAGATCTCATCCAACTCATCACCGTCCAGCAAGCCTACGATGAGTTTACTCACGAACGATGAAGAGAATCGTGGAATTGTCGATGGAGAAAGGTTGATGATGACGATTTCGACGATTTCCCCTCTCCGGAGCCCGAAACGGACTCCAGATCTGCCCTACAGATGAAGAACAGGATGTGCCGGCGCCTCCGTATCGCAAAACGCGATGAAACCTTCTCTGTGATTTTTTTCCAGGCGAAACGGAAGATATAGAGCTGAGTTTGGGGGCGGTGGTGCCACGTGGGCCCCACAAGCCTGCACGGCGCAGCCATAGGGGGTGGCCGCGGCATGTGGGCTTGTGGCCCACTGGCACGCCCCCTTAGGTGGATCTTTGGCAGGTATTTTTCTTTTATTCCAGAAAAAATCTCCGTAAATTTTCAGGACATTCCGAGAAATTTTATTTCTGCACAAAAACAACACCATGGCAATACTGCTGAAAACAGCATCAGTCCGGGTTAGTTCCATTCAAATCATGCAAATTAGAGTCCAAAACAGGGGCAAAAGAGTTCGGAAAAGTAGATACGACGGAGACGTATCAGGCCACCGTAATCTCCTCACGCCCTCGCACAATGCAAGATGTCATGATTCCACTATTGGTGCCCTTGAAGGCGGCGACCGAACCTTTACAAACAAGGTTGGGGCTATCTCCACACAATGCTTTGATGGCTCCCAACGAAACCACGAAGCTTCACCACAATGGCATATGGCTTCGAGGTGACCACAAATACTCGGGGCAATCTCCACAACTTAATTGGAGACCCTGACGCTTGCCCGGAGCTTTACACCACAATGATTGAGCTCCGAGGAACCACCAAGCTTCTAGGGGTACCAAGTACCCAAGGGTAATATCCTTCTCAACTTCTCACTTCCACGTATTACCCTGGAGAACTCAAACCGATGCACCAAATACAATGGCAAGGGCACACAAAGTGCGCAAGTCCTTTTGTCCCAAATCCCACCAAACCAACTAATGATAGGGAGGAAAATGAGAGGAAGAACGAAGAAGAACACGAAGAACTCCAAGATCTAGACCCAAGGGGTTCCCCTCACTTAGAGGAGAAAGTGATTGGTGGAAATGTGGATCTAGATCTCCTCTCTCTTTTCCCTCAAGAACTAGCAAGAATCATTGGAGGATTGAGAGTTGTCAAGCTCGAAGAAGGTCAACAATGGGGGAAGAACACGAGCTAAAGAGATAAGGTGCAATGGGGAAGAAGACCCCCATTTATAGGTGGGGGAAAATCCAACCGTTATGCTTCACACCCCGCACAGAACGGTACTACCGCTCATGGGAGCGGTACTACCGCTCGGTAGGTTCACCGACCATGCTGAGGCCAAAAAGGATGCGCAAAAACAGTCCGACAGAGCGGTACTACCGCTAGGGAGCGGTAGTAAAAAATTACTACCGCTCCGGTGGCGGTACTACTGCTACAGAAGCGGTACTACCGCTGGCACTACGTAGGGACCCCGACTTACAAGTCGAGATCGCCGTGCTTAGTGATCCCAGAGATCAATTCTCACCGAACACAGATACCGAATAAAAGAGTCTTACATCCACACATACCGTTTGATACAATTAAATGACAACTTTGGTCGAGTCTTACATATATAGGGCCTTAAAGGCCTACACTCCAAAATGGACCTATAGCGGAATTATTGGTTGAAAGCGCGAACCCATGCCATCAGCCTTAACCTACAGGCATTCTGACTGGGAAGCGTCCTAGATCGCAAGAACGTCACTGAGGTAATATTCACCATATCATGTTCTTTCACACCTGGTCACTGAAATAACAAGTGGCAAGCCAATGAGTAGTTTGAATGTACTCGCAAACAGCCCATGACATGAACAACGAAAGTGAAGGATAACAATATAATGCATCTTTAGTGTAACTCATATGGGTAGAATTATCATGAATACGCATCAAGTTAAAGAATTACTTTAGAAGAACAGGTTACAGATATCAACATATCTACTAAGGGATGAACCATCCGAGTTCACCCTATATGCCAAGTCACCGAACTTGGTCATATGCTCAATATATCAGTTGAGGGATGAACCGTCCGGGTTCACCCTATATGCCAAGTCACCGAACTTGGTCATATTATTATTTTCATAACAACACCTTTTCCAACACCACACACTCTCACTCACGCACACCTGGTTTATGCGGAAATATCAGGACATAGTTTAAGCAGGATTACCCAACTGTCCTTGACCGTGGACATGGCTATTAAAATAGTTTACACTCTGCAGAGGTAGTACGCTGGACCCACGAGATCCGGGAACTTCCGTGTCATCCATGACTCGCTGTATTTCACATACCTGAGGTAAGTACCCGATCAATGCCTTTCCCCTGACGATACTAGACAAAGAGATCCACTCGATTGGTACCCAGCCCACATGTCGTACGTCTTACGAGCACCAACTCTAGACCGTACCGACCATGCGGGGACCAACAGTGTGACTGTAACTCATAAAAATGGCATAGTCGTCCTACCCGGCACGACCCCATCAAGAGAGTGACCACATATCACTCCTGCCACTAGTAATGTGGCTCTTTGCTAGCACCGACCAGAGTAATTAACATAGCCCCGTCCCATAAGGGGTAACATGGTCGTACTAGTAAGGTCGACACATCATAAATCTAATCCCATTTCTGAAACCTTACTCACACAAAATACCGGGTGCATCACTTCACCAAAAGTGACCACCTAACTCATCATCACCCTCAGGCATTAGTGGCACCCGACGGGGTTTTCATAAACTCTTGCTTTGTGACAACAACATGCTCATGATATTTCTACATCTATCTTTACTTGTCAACATGGTATTAGCATGACCCTAAGGGGTATAGTCAAGCTCAATGCATGTGCTCCGGAGGAGCCTTCGATAAAATCATATCAAATGATTACCGGCACTTATGATCATATGCAACGGGAATACTTGCTATTCTATCATGCAAAGTAACATATGCTCAGTCATGGTCAAAGGGTTGCTTGCCTTGCTCACGTAAGTCCTCGGGGTCTTCGAGGTCTTCCGCTCCAACTCCGAATACTCCGTCTACCGTCAACTATCGTCAGAAACAAACATAGTAAGCCACACAACAACCAGGAAATAAATGTGTTCTATAAATAGAAGTTGTATTTTTCTTGGACCTCTCTGGTCATAAGAAAAATACCTGAAGCCTTTCATAGGAGATTTGAATCATCAAGGATTTTTGAATGGATGGAAAGAGCAATAGGTGATCATTGGAGAAGCCAACAGAAATCATTCTGTTAAAACTGAGTGAAGGCACCCATTTAACAGAGAATGATTTTAGAAATACTTAGGAAGTGGTTTCAATGGATTTGGAGTTGAAATGAATATTCTAGGGATTTAACAATGTGGAATAAATAGCAAAAGGGGTTATTCATTTGATGCAACAGAAATAAGTCACACAAAACTGTTGACCATGGTTCTAAAAATAGAGAAGATTTTAGAAGGCTCTGGGAGTTTGGATCCTCTAGGAATTTGCAAAGTGGGGTTTAAATTAATGAGAATTGGATTTAAATAGAAACACTACAGAAATATGTCTTGGAAAAACGTGCAAGGCACATATGTGGATAGAGCTTGAATTTAGGAACATGTAGAAATTTGAATCATCAGATTTGAAGTTAGTATGAATGTGTGATGGAATTTATAAGTTAAAGAGAAAATAAAAAGGAAAAGAGCTCAGCCTCAGGGGGGCTATCTTGCGCCATCAGCGCCAGATAAGCCTTTGGGCCGACCCACTGGCTCGGGCCACCAGCGAGGGCTACGCGGGAGGCGCCTTGCGTGAAATATGCTTCCTGCAAAGGGGTGACGGCATCCCACCGAGGCGCGTCCACCTAAGTGGCACGGCCCCACCTGGCGGCCTAGCCAGCCGACTAACGTGCGGGCCCGTGGCCTTCTTCAACCTACCTCCACGGGAGCGAACAGGGGAGGCCGACGGCGGATGCCGGAGCTACAGGGCATGGCTCCCGGCGCTCTGACCATTGGAGAGCTCAAAGAGGCGAGCCGCACCCATTCCCATGCCGAGTGCGAGCTGGAAGGGGCCGAGGTGGCGGCGCCTCGGACGACCGCGAAGGTGGCCGTCGAAAGTCGCGGCCTCGATCTCTTGGCGCCCCCGGGAGGGAATGAGGGCTGACCGAGGGTTCCACGCGGAGGTGCCATGGCGCTGGAGGGGGTCAGAGGAGAGGGGAGGCTCGGAGGACCTCGAATCTGAGAGGAGGCCGAGGTGGCTCCAATGCGGCCATTAGAGGATTGGGGAGCTCGGGAGCTTATGCGGCTCGGTCCAGGGGTTCCTAGCGAGAGAGGGGAGTGGATCCGAGGCTCTGGTGCGCGGGGAGGCCCTAAGTGGGGAAGGAGGAATCGAGAAGGACCTCAGAGCTCTCTGGTGCACCCAGGGCACGGCGGCCACGCGTCCCTGAGCCTTCTTGGGGCCTTGCTGGAGTCATGGAGGGGGTCAAGGAGGGATGGGGGATGCTCTGGCGCTCTGGGGAATACTGCAGCCGTGGGACACAAGCTAGGGAACAAGGAAATGGTGCAGAGCACCATTAGTGCCGGCTGACAGCATGGTCACCATGGCCACGCGTGTCCAGGGTGTCCATTCGACCTGAAAAAGATGTCTCCCATGCAAGGCATGCTTGCGAGAGGTCACTGGTGGAGTTTGGATCCAAGTGAAGAAGGTTTGAATGGGTGCTGACTTTGATTTAGTTTGCAGCAGCAAACTTAGTGCTAGCAAACTAGTTTGCACATGGAGTTAGTTAAGGGAAAACCAGGTCCTGCACTCTTGTCAATAGAAGGACTACTAGCCTGCCAAATTTCAACTCAGGAAAGTGAGCCTAGCTAGTACTTGTAGTGCAATCCTATATTTTGGCCAGAAATCAACTTGAGGAGGTGTTGCTCATTTTCTCCACATGAGCATGCTATATCTTGGTTCTAGAAGAAGCCTTGGCATATAATATATGCTCTAGAAATAGTTGGGAGCCTTGTGTTAAGGAGAAGAATGGGAAGAAGGGGTAAAATAGTGATCCAAGGGTGAAAACGAGAGAAACTTGCAAAGGGTCCATCTCCAATAATTGACCAGTGGCCATGGGAATGTTACTCGAGGTGAAATGTAACTATGTGAGGCTGTGGTAGAAAGTTGAGCTCAAGGGTAAAAGTGGAAGGGGTAAAAGAAGCCAATTTAGTGAGTGCACACAAGGTGTTTGATCTATGGTTAGGCTACCAGATGGATTCCAATGGCTATGAAACTTAACAGGGTCCAATAATAGATGAAAATAGGCTTGCACACCAAATTCGAGATTTGTTGGAGAAGTTTTCCAATGTAGACTTGAAAAACCCCAAAAATGGGCAAAAACGGGTTTCTGCTTAGAACCCTATTCAAAAAAAATCCCACAAATCCAATATTTGGTGTAGGGGCATTATTTGATCATTAAGGCATGCACAAAAAGTTTGAGGATAATTGGAGAAACTTTATAATGTAAAGTTTACCAAAGTCAGGATAATTGGATGCCTTATTGGAGTATTAAAACATGTCCACCGAATTTGAGCATAATTGGAGACACTTCACAATGTAGAGTTGCTCAAATTTGATTCTGGACAGATAGGGTTTTAGAGTGATTAGGGGAGCCAAATCAACTTGGATTAAAATGAAACTTGGCAAGATCATCAATAATATCATAGATGACATGCTAGAATTTTACTGGAATTTATTGAGAATATTTCTTATAGAGATATTTCAAAAGCTTGACATAGTCAGGAATGGTTTTGGGGGGATTTGCCCAATATTTTGAACATGACCACGTGTTGAACTCATATATATCACTACATCAAAAGTGATAATTTATGACGCTCTTTCCGTGATGATTCAATGAAAAAACGTCACAGTTTGTGAAATTAAGATGATTCCCTAACGTTTTTTCACTTAATCGTCACAAAATGTGCGTCACGGATTATCACATTTGTTGTAGTGTATGGAATAAATATATCCACTGAGTTTCCCTAAATTTTCTTAAATATTTTTAAAGCAATAAAAATAACTTTCCTTCATAGGAGACCATTTCTGGCCTTACAAAAAGGCTTTTAAATAAAATAATAAAATAACTATTAAAATAATAATATGGTGGTTTCTGGAAGACATTTTGGTAATAGGTTTTAAATAAAATAATTGGTGCAAAAGAAATTCCCTAAATTGAGGACTTGTAGTACAAACCTCATCTCACGGGTTTGAAGTTTAATTCAAAGAAATGCTTTTTTGGTGAAAATAGATATTTATCCTAAACACATGGCATGATCATTAGGCAGGAGATCATGGAGTGAGGAGGTGCTTAGGAGGATGGCAAGAATTTAATGGGGAGCAATCACATGCATTCAAGCAAACAGGCAATCAATAGTCACTCCAAGCATCACAAGCACTCACAAAAAAAAATTAATTGGTCCTAATTTTTTAAATAAGTTAATTAATCAGGAAGGTCCAAAAATGGGGTGTGACAGATCTTATCCCCTTAAGAAAATCTCGTCCCCGAGATTTCTAGGCTAGGGGTTGGAGAGATACAAAATCTTGCGTCGGAGGTAGTCTTCATGTCCCCATGTTGTTGTGGTGATCTTGGGGTGCTTGATGATACAACTTCGAATGTTCACACATCCTTGACTGATCGTGAGCGGGATCTGGCAATAAGTTACGCTTGACCAGGTCAAGGGCTTGGTGAGATAAGTCTATGCAAGGTTCTGGCTTGCGAGTGTACTCCAAGGTCAAAATACGTGACAAGATGGTGTGTCTGGGTTCTGGTCCTGGGGCTTCGCATGCCGGTTAGTGACATCTAGATGTCTCGCGTTAGAACGCATGGCCAAGTCTTCATGTAGCTTTCTGCTGACGGGGAAGTCCGTGACTTCCTTTCGGCAGGCAAACTATGGTCGCAAATAGTCTTCGAAGGCTTCTCGTCGAAGGGTCCGGGTTGGATCTCACCTATGAGTCTAAGCTCGGAAGCTCAGAGTCCAGAACAGGTCCTCTCATCTTGGGGGGGGGGGGGGTTGCGAGGGTTTCTAGATGAGTTGGCTACCCAAGACTATAGACCAGTCATCCATTCCCAAGGTCTGCAACTCGGCGAGCGGTTGGATCACCTTTGGCACGTCCTCACCACAATTTAGTGGTACTCGCATCCTTGATTTGGACCAAGGAGAGGTCGTGTGATTCTTTCGCTTGTCGAAAGGCTTCATCCTCTTGAATCGTCGAGGCTTCTTGACGTCGTTGATGTAGTTGGTGCATGGTCGGTGGTTGACTCTTGTTCCTTCATCATCATTGTCGTGGCTCCCTTGGCACGGCGGTTCTTCGTCCTGACTTGAGTCACTACAGGAATCACCTTCTTTGCCGTCTGCCATCACAGACGGCAAAGACAAATACCCGGACGGCAAAGACAGTACCAAAGACGGCAAAGATTGTCACGGCCGGCAAATTTTCTGCGTCAGCCTACGACGGCATAGGACATTCTTTGCCGTCTGCCCCCCCAAAGCGGACGGCAAAGCTCTTTGCCGTCAGCTTCCCTGAGGAGCAGTCGGCAAAGAGCTTGAGATGGCAGCCGAGAGGCGTTGCCTCCGTTAGGGGTTAACGGAGGCTCTTTGCCGTCTGCCTGCTGGTCAATCTTTGCCGTCTGCCCTATTGAATATCTTTGCCGTCTGTCGTGTCCTCCCCTCCCCCTCTCTCCACTCCTGCCCCTCCTCTGTGCCCTCTTCTTTGCCGTCTGCCCCCCCCCCCCCCCAGCAGGCAGACGGCAAAGAGCCTATATGGCCAGCTGCTACTGCCCAGGAAGCACAGCTGGGTGCCATGTGGCACCTTTGCCGTCTGCTGGCTGATGGCAAAGGCCTTTGCCATCAGCCAGCAGAGGGCAAAGAGCCCATATTGTCACTGTTTTGTTTATTTTATGTCATTTCACAGCAATAATATATATAATTCATAGCACATATATGATATATAGTTCACAACACATATATGATATACATATAAAGTTCACCAATGTCATTTGTTCATCAATGGACATCCATATATCGAAAGAAACCAACATATACAAAGTTTCATCCATATATATATATACATATAGTTCCACATATATTGTTCATCAACACATTGTTCATCAACACATACAAAGAACCAACACATTGTTCATCAACTCAAATAAAAAAGGAAACTAAAGCACTCCAACGCCAACTTCCATGCATGTAGTACATCCAATCTGCAAAATGGGAATAAGAAAGTAAGTAGAAGAAGAACAACAACATATATGACAAATAAGCTAAATTGAAGAAGAAAGAGAAGAAGCAATAAGATAACAAGGAGAAGAAAAACAAGAAGGAGGAGGAGGAGGAGGAGGAGGGGAAGGGGAAGGAGAAGGAGAAGGAGGAGGAGAAGAAGAAAAAAGAAGAGAAGAAGAAGAAGAAGAAGGAGGAGGAGAAGAAAGAGGAGAAGAAAGAGGAGGAGGAGGAGAAGAAGAAGAAGAAATCAAGAAGAAGGAGGAGGAGGAGGAGGAGGAGGAGGAGGAGAAGGATAGAAGGTCCTTGGCCTTCTCCTCCTCCTCCTCCTCCTCCTCCTCCTCCTCCTCCTTCTCCTTCTTCTCTTCTTCTTCATCTCTTCTTCTTCTTTCTTTTCATTTTGAGCTTATTATGGTAGAAGAAGAAGAAGAAAGAGGAGGAGAAGAAGAAGAAAGAGGAGGAAGAGGAGAAGAAGAAGAAATCAAGAAGAAGGAGGAGGAGGAGGAGGAGGAGAAGAAGAAGAAAGAGGAGGAGCTTATTATGGCATATTTTCTAATGTTTCTAATCTTCAAGTGCATTGCATTCATCTTGATCTTGTGATCGTCACGCACCTCGGCAACATCCAACTCCAATATCATCTTCTCCTCATCAAGGCTTTTTCGGACCTTCGACGACTTATATATAAGCTAATAATAGATCTTTTGCGTCTTTCGATATGCGAAGAGAAGTAAGAAGGTTTACTATTGGGATAACGAAGATATGACCATATTTCTGATCAATTCAACAGACGAGATCGGATAGTAGAATAGAGAGAAGGATCTTCTACTTTCTGAAAATGATAGAGAGTCAGGAGAGGGTCTATGGTAATAGTGCTCTTTAGATAGGGAGAGGAAAGACGTAACTAGACCGTGAAAATAATATAATCTTTTACCGCTACATCCGCTGGAGAAGAAAACTCAGCAAAGGATATTTCTATCCTTTCTCTAGTTGAAGACTAATCTGGATATTCCCTAACATGCTTGACTTCGAGTTCTTGGAGTGACAACTTTCTTTGTACACAAGGGTCCCTTACTTTATTACTTTTCCACTTCATTCATTTGAAAGAAGTGACAGAAGAAAGCTACATGCATATACCCCTGCCCTGGGGGAACAAGTGCCACCTCAACAGTTATATTCTAAATCGTTAAGCCTTGCAACCCTTTCTTTTGTATCAGACCTTTCCCGATTTCCTTACTTTCCTTGTTCACTCAAACTTCAAAAATTCCTTCCATGAATCTAGGGACGGAAAACCACCTGTGACTTCGCCAAGTCTCCCTTTCTTTGGTCGAAGGCCTCAGGTCAAGATCCTTTTTCCTATCTATTGAAAATGCATAGAGAGATGCTTCTTCCTCTTCAAGTTGGAAGTGTAAGAAGAAATGCGGTAAATAGGAGTTCCATCTACCACGCACTCGACCCACACTCCAGCTAATTTCAGCATCCATACTCAGCTATGAGGAAGGTGCTGGGGACACTATGAACACACACGTACTTGGTTGACTTGACGTCCCGTCTCACAACCGTATAAGATCTAATAAACAAACAACTTGCTTGCCCAATCCCTATTGAGAGGATTTCTTGAGCTTGAACTTCCTTTTGTAGCTCCGCACAAAAGGACTTCTTTTCATCCGCAATGAAGCTTATACCACCACTTGGTGAGTAAGGCCTGATTTGGTCCCGTCCATAGCACTTCAGAAGTCACTTTGGCGTGGCGCTGCTGGATACTTCTGTTCAATAGGAATAGGAGGAAAAAAAGCTATTGATGAGCATCTATTGGAGTCGATCATTTCCAAGATCTAATTCTAGTTTCTTATTATGTAGTTGAAACACCTCACAATCTTCAGTTTTACGCTTACGCTTAAGGGATGAAATGTTCTTGGTGGATGCAGGACCTAGTACTACAAAAATTTGCATGCAAGATGAGCTTACATGAGTGCCAATCAAGGGAGCCACCAGGCTTGAGAATAAGGTGGTATCAAAGAATTAGTGGCTGGTGAATGACTCATCAAAAAGCGGATTTCTGAGAGGTTCTTTATCGATCTAGTGGCCAATGAATCACTTATCAAAGAGCGAGCAACCGCCAGGCTTAATGATTTTGTGGACCCTGGATGTAGCGGATGGTGAACCGCGTCTTCTTCCACAAAGATTCAGACAAAACCGAGCTTGGATAGAACTAAAGAAGATTTGGCGAACGAAGAAAAATGTCAAAGGGTTTAGTATAAAAAAATCAAAGGAGGTTATTCAGTAGCCATCGCAGGTTTCATTACTTTTCTTCCATTCAAAAAAGCTCTTCACAAAAAAAGGATAGCGAATGATCGATTCACCATTGATACCATTAAGCCTACAAGGAGGGATATTGTGATAATAGTGACCTCCGGGCTACCATGTCAATTGTAAAAAGTAGTTGATTCGTGTCTTGCAGGAGCAATAATAGTGAAATGAGGACGTAAGCCCCCTAGGTCTTCCTCTTCCTTCTAAACTAATTGCTTTCGCTTGACTCTTCCAGGAGAAAAGTATAATAAGTGGTTGAAGGAAAGCGAAAAGGAATGGCTTTTTCATGTACCAGATCCGTGATCTAGACATCAAGCAAAAATGTACATACAATCAAATAGAGCAGTTATTTGTAGTGACTGGTGTATTGGTTAGAGATGCAAGGAGAGACTCGGTTATGGTGTGGTAAAGATCCCGTGTGTGCTCTGATCGGATGATTGCCGCTTGTGTGAATTTCATTGTTGTGGGTCCCGTGTGTGCTCGAATAATATTATTTTAGGATTCGATTTAGTTGAATTTCTTGACTCCGCGGTGCTGGTTATCGAGTTTATGGCGCCGCCGACCATCCAAAAAGTCAAAGATGGCGCCGGCATTTACTTATTATGGTCTCTTCTAATAGTGGTCCCTTGGTATTCAGGTTGTAAAATCCTCATAGGAACGTCGATTGTTATACCTTGTTTTTGTAATGGTCTATCTTATTTAAAAAGCCGAAAGATAAACAAGCTCTTGGAACCGAAGGTATGTCTGAGCATTCTGGGCAGGTCGCAAGAAGCCGCTTTTAGAAGGTTTGGAGCAACCGCAATTTTTCACCATATTACCCGCTTCCAATTTTTCACCATGCCACCGTGGGACCGCTTTCGCGAGCTCTGCCTTCTCCGGTTTGGCCCCCCCATCCGTGGCAGCCGACTGGCAGCCCTCGGCCGCTTACCGTTTACCTCAACGGTCCAGGACTACGCCGACCGATTCCAAGCCCTGGCATGCCACGCGCCAGGCATATCCGGGACTTCGACGCCCTCACGATGACATTCTGGCGGCTGGGACGCCAAATTGGCCTTGGCCTCCTGCTCCTCCTCCTCCTCCTCCTCCTCTTTATGTCTTTTTTGAGCTAAATTACCTAATTACGTCTTTTTTGAGCTAAATTACCTAATTATGTCTTCTTGGAGCTAAATTGGCTAATTATCTCATTTTAGAGGAAAACAAGCTAAGTTTGGAGGAGAAACTTACCGTAGTGGTCATCAAGGAGGAGAAACACCACGGTTGCTCGCGCCGGCTTCGTTTGGAGACGGTTGCCCTGGAGAAGGGTCGTGCGATGCCGCTCGGGAGTTATTCTGCAGAAAAGATATTTTGCAATGTCTCAGTTAGCATGATGACACTCAATTATTAATACTAGTTTATAATGAAACTCACCGTGCCAATCGAAGAGAAGACGGGCATCGGCGGAGGGACTTGACCGCTCTTCTCGCACAGACCCTGAAGGAGTGGGTCGTATTAGTTAGTATTGAAACAGACATTACACACATGATTTGGCTAATGTGAAAAAAAACATACCACAAAAAACTCGTACAGGGCCCGTTGACCCGCCTCATTCCCGGCCCTCTCCTCCTCAAGCAATCGTGCCGTGCTCTGGTCCCTCTCATCAAGAGCAGCCTGGCTTGCCAATCTCTCTTTCTCAAGAGCAGCCTGGTTTGCCGCTCTCTCTTTCTGAAGAGCAGCCTGAAAAACCATTCCTCGTTACCACAGTAATGATCTATGGTGACACACATAATGAAATGGATGAAAGTGTTCTTAGTCCGTACAACTAACCTCGATGGCAAGTTCGACTGGCCGTGGACGACGCGTTATCTCAGGACAGTTGCTCGACTGGCGCGCCTTGATCTCCGGAAGAGTGAGTGGACAACGTATTATCCCATCTCCAATGGCTATCGAGCCATGGGGCCTCCCGCCACCAGATATCATCACCAGCTCTGGATCCAAAGGTTCCTGGCTAGGGTTAAAGTCATCCCCTTTCGTAGCCTTCCCCGCGTCCCTGTATGCCACGAGCTTCTGGTGGGATGATATGTTGGTGAAGTTACTGGGATCATCCAGGTCAGACTCAGAGAATGCCTTCGCCTTCTTGTACGAGGCAGTATGGGCCATGCCATAAACGTCGTACAAGTGTGGCATCTCAGTCTTATTGTGATACGCCTAAAAGAGAGGAACAAAATATTAGCATAAGAATGAATTGCATGAATCATGAAGCAAATCACATACCCAGTTTCGTCCAAACTGAAGTAAGTTGGCGCTGCCTTGATGGTGTGGCACACCAACCATTTGGCTACGCCGATCCTTCGCATTATCGTGGACGGCTCGCCAGCTGCCTGTGCACCACTCATCAACCAACGCCTCCCAACAATCCATCTTATCCGCACACCATCTCAGGGGCACCTGTAAGTTATTAGAAAGAATTTTCAGCGCTACGCCTATGAATGAAATCAAGAAAACTACGTAGAAGGACTTAAGAATAGGTAATTACCTTCATGTATTGCTCCTTCTTCAGAAACTTTCCGCGGCAATCCTTCTTCTCCTTCTTAATACCACGCGTGGCGTAGTAATCTCGAATAGCCTGCGGCCGAGCCTCGTGGCGCAAGTTCTGTAGTAACCGCCTACACTCGACCTCGAGAACCCTGGCCGCCGCCTCCTCATATCCATCCTCACACCTATAGAAGGTCTGCAATCAAACGTGAAAACACCGATTAGTACAATAATGAGGTATATGCTTAATTTTAGATTCTGTAAAAGGATAATTTACCCAAAAGCTCCTGATCACCATCTCGGCCCTCGTGTGGCACAAGACACCATCTATAATCTCCTCCGGCGGGGCCTGCGCAGCCTGGTAGTGCTCCCAGGTAAATCCTAGTGTAGGAACCTGACCCTCACCAGACAACGTGACAAACCCCGGGAAATTTGTCCGGCAAAGCACACCAAGGACGGAGTTCGGCCTGCAGACTCCTAGAGGGTGTACCCATCCCCTGCAGTATGATAAGGTCAGCGCATTAGATATTTGAACAAACTTGAAGGCAAAAGCTAAAAAAAGGGTAAATGTACTTACCTATCTCCTTCAGGTTTTATCACCGGCCTCTGCTCGCGGGTAGCCGGGGCGACCGGGAGACGTGTACTACCACGCTTGTACACGGTAGCCGGGGCCCCGTCCACCTGCACATCGCCCTCGCTATCCGTAAGCTCATCCCCGCCATCCCCGCACCCTGAGCCACCCGGACCCTCGGTCCAATCCGGCAACTCGGTACGATCCGGCCAAGGCTCCCATCCGGACCTCTCCACGTCGGGTGAAGCCTCCGGAACCGTAGTCTCCTCCGGCTGCTCCTGGGCCGAATGCACCTCGACCCGAGGCTGCTCCTGGACCGGAGTCTCATGGGACGAATGCCCGTGAACACCAGGCTCCTGGACCGGAGTCCCCGTAGCCTCCTCCGCAAACGGGTCGACCATACTAATCCTATGCTCGGGTGAATGAGCTGGTGGTGGTGGCGAGGACGGCTCAACAGTCCTCCTGGATCTTCCGCGGCCACCACCTCTCCCTGTACCCTTCCCCTTCTTCCCTACCCGACCAGCACCTCTACCAGCGGGCAATGCCGCCGACGAAGAAGAACCCCCGGCTGGTGTAGAAAGACTGTCTGCCAAGGCTCTACGGAGAGATATGGGTGGAAGGGAAGTACCACCCCTCGTGCGGGGCGCCTGGGAAGAACCCGTCGAGCGCTCCGGTAGGAACCCTAGTCCTACCAATTTGGTATCCAGAGATTCCAGGCTGATCATGTCGCTCCCTCCACCACCGCCGCCTCTCAACACCACCACCGCCCCACTGCCGCAAACCACCACCACCGCCCCGCTGGGACCCAACCCCCGCCGCCGAGCGTCGCCCCCACTACCTACGGGCCGCCGTCGCTGCCGTGGGCCATCCCGGCCTTCCAGCCACTCCACGGAGGGGCGCCGCCACTGCCGCCGCAGCTGCTGCTGCAGCACTACCACGCCGCGGGCACTCCCTGGCCGGTGTGGCCGGCCACCACCGCGCCGCTGGGGGGGCTGCCCCAACAGTCGCTACCGGCCACCATGGCGCAGGCGTCGGGGGTCGGGGTAGGGGGTCGGGGGTCGAGGTTGAGTGTTGTCGGGGGTCGGGGGTCGGGGGTCGAGGTTACCTATAAAACTTTCTAGGTTACCTATAAAACTTTCTAGGTTACCTATAGAACTTTCTAGGTTACCTATAAAACTTTCCAGGTTACCTATACTACTTTATAAAACTTTCCAGGTTCCATAAAAAAATATTTCATGCCGGGGTGTCGTCGAGATGTCGTGTCGGGGCGTCGTGTCGGGGTTTCGGGGCATCGTGTCGGGTGTCAGGGGTGTCGTCAAGATGTCGTGTCGGGGCGTCGTGTCGGGGTTTCGGGGCATCGTGACGGGTGTCAGGGGTGTCGTCGAGATGTCGTGTCGGTGCGACAACTACTATTGCGAGCTGTTCTAATATCCTCGGTGTTGAAGTCGAATATCACCGGTGCCTGAAGGGGATGGTCCCAACAGTAATGTTTCTGCACCGACCTGCATGGGGGTGGTTGCAGCAGCATCGTTGTTGCAGCACGTGAGCTCGATGGCATAGTAGCCATGGCAGGTGCGTGACAAGCTCACCGACGTTCCCCAACGTTGTGGCTAGTGCAAGCATAGGCGGCGACCGGAGGGCTCTACACGGTCAACTACAAACCTAACAACTAACCTAACACACAGTAGGTAATTAACAACTAACCTAACAACTAACCTAGCTCGAGGGGTAATACCACTAACAACTAACCTAATTACCACTAACAACTAACAAGTAACCTAACTAACCTAATTACCAGTACGTAACCACTAACAACTAACCTAACTAACAATAGGTAATTAACAACTAACCTAACTAACCTAATTAATGAATTAAACGAAAAAAGGAAAAAAGGACTCACCGAGCTCCGGCGGTGGAGGACAGGGCGGTGGAGGGGGGGCGCAGGGCGGCGGTGGGGTGTGTACGTGCGGAGGTGGGGGGAGGCGGCGGCGGTGCAGCGGCGGCGGCGGTGGGGCGGCGGCGGAGGCGGCGCTGGGGGCGCAGGGAGGAGGAGGAGGCCCGCAGGGGGGGCGCAGGGCGTGCGTGGGAGAGAGAGAGCGCGTGGGAGAGAGAGAGTGCGTGGGAGAGAGGAGAGAGGTAGGCGCGCGGCGACCGTTAACTTTTCGGGGGTCCATCTCCTTTGTCGTCTGCCACTGATCCCCTTTGCCGTCAGCCACGGACGGCAAAGCTACTCAGGCAGACGGCAAAGGGGTGGGTGGGGCCGGGGTGGGATGGGGAGAGAGGAGGGGTGGGGTGGGACAGCTTTGCCGTCTGCCATCCCTACCTTTGCCGTCTGTCAGCAGACGGCAAAGAGGTGGCTGATGGCAAATATTTATTTTGCCATCAGCCTCCTCTTTACCGTCTGTTTTTTGCCAACACACGGTAAAGAGGTTCTTCGCCGTCCGCTGGCTGACGGCAAATATAGGAATTCCAGTAGTGAGTAGGATAGACTTCCGTTGTCTTGGGAATGCTTCGAGAAATCCACCTTCTCGAGATATCACCGTACCCTCGAGAGGCATAACAATCGGCGTTCCTGGGCTCGTCCAAACAGGACTAAGGTGTTCTTCCTCTTACTGGGTGAGTAAGTATGTCATCGGTGAGGATGACAACATACTTTCCCCGAACATGACATATGCACAGTGCTCATGCGTCCGGTAAGCAGAACGGAACTTTCTATGGGCGGGTACTGGCCATAACTTAACGACTTAGAGCCGTCTTCTATGGTCGCAATTCGTCCATCTTGTGGCTGGGTGAAGCTTTAGGGTCTCAAGGAACTCAGGATGTGGGTGAACAGTTATCATCTTATCTCTAAGCACATTGCTTAGATGCCAATAGTTCGACCTCTAATCTCGGGACGATATCACCTCATCTCATCAAACATACCATCCCACGTGGGTCGACCCCACACCGCTCATGCTAGTCAACTCCGCGTTGAGGGAAGATCTAAACCCAAACACTACAAGTATGGCGTAGCAACGATCACATGCATCACTAGCCAAGAACCTCGGGGAGGCATACAAGTTCCTACGATTGAATTTAAGACACAACAAATCGAAATGTCCATCTAAGTCATCCAATGGACAAGGTACTACATTACTATATTAAGGAAACACATAGCGTACCAATCCAATACCTTGTTTCCTTTCTACGAATCCGACCAAGTGATCCATCAATCCGATCAATCATTACTGGACCTATCACTCCAACAAAACCAACATTGACGGGGTTCTACATAATCGCTTAGAGTCCTCATAATTCACGTACTACTGCAAGGATTACGTCATCGTATGTCCACCAACTTCGATACTCATGGCCAGCTAATCTCCAAGGCCAAACCACATAGGTTGTAAATCAATTTGGCAACTCCAAGTATACGCACTCTATATCCACCGAGAAACATGGTATCATGATCGAGATTATCGGGCTAAATCTAATTTACTCCGAACCATGTGGTTTCTGTCATCCTCGATGCTCTATTAAGATTACCTATTTAAATCCAAGACTCAAATCCAATAAGAATTCTACTTGATACTCCAAGTCATCATGGTAAAGGCATCAAGTCATGCCAACTACTTGCTAAAGTCATGTATACCACCAAAATTTTGTTCGCGATCATAATCGTCCTACTAAATCCAATCTTACTCTAGATTATGTAGGTTATACTACTGTATCAACTCGTTCCACAAAATCCACCTACCTTTATGAGGGTCTCGTGATACACCAAAATAGTCTAGCTATATCCTTAAGACACATATCATCATCACCATGACAGTCTTTAGTCTATACTCTTATATATCAGAGAACGATCCTCTTATGGCATCAGGTTTACAGTGCTAGCTTATGATTGAAGGATACTTGTTCACGGTGATCACTCGTTCCATAAGGAGCCCGGTGCTTAGCGGGGCTTATCTGGGACCTACACGAGTTCTGGCAAGTCCATGTACTAGACACGTGACCAGAAATTTTGAGTCAGAATGGCTTGTGGAGGTTAGTTTGGTCTAGTGCAGTTTTTCCATGTTGAGGGGAAAACATCACTACTACGGGTTGTGTGTGGTTAAGCATAGCACACTCAGTGTCTTCAGCGTCAGCCGTCCTTCGAAGTGGATCCTTGATGCATCTTGCTTGCCGTCTTCAGTTGTTGAGAGGGGTGAGAGAGAGAGCATAGAGGGGAGTGTCTAAGGGTCTTAGTGCAATCAAACAGGCTTTGGAAAGTCAACTCAAACAAGTGCAAAAATCATTTTGGGCATCCAAAATAAGACAAGTGATATAACCGCATGCTTGTTGCCTAAGCAAAAGCGTGACTCATATCAAAGCACAAACAAAAAAACAAACAACACACAACATGGTCCATCCGAACCATTTCACGGACTCGACTTCACATAGGGGGATTCATGACTCATCCTATCCTAGGTTCTGGGACTCGACAGTCGTGCTTGCTTCTTGCTCCGGAGAGGAGTCGCTAAGTCTTCTGGACCTTCTCATGGTGTTGTCACCCCTCTTGTTGTCGCTTGCCAAAGCAATTCACTTGAGTTGTAAAGAACTCTTGTTCTCTTCTAGTCTCGGAAGTTGTTGACGAAGGTAGTTCTTCATTGCTGTCATTGACAGGGTCTTCTGTTGTCTTCATGATCTTGTCAGTGTCTTCTTGTCTTCCGAGGCTTCGAGAGTCTCAAGTGGACGTCTTCATGCATCGATTTTTTTGCAAGACATGACAGAGTTCTGATCTGTCAATCATACTAATTGCGATATTGACACCTAGAGCGGGGGATAAAGAGAACCGTTTTCCTGCTCACTAAGGTGAGGCGGACCAAATGGCGTGGTTCTCATCCACCGGTGGTGGTCGACACAATTCCTTATAACTGACAGGGTCACTCTATTAGTGATGCAGATCAAGGTTTGCATCTATTATGTCCAGATTATCATAGGAGAAAGTGGCATCACTCTGGAACAGTGCCCAGGGTTTCACCATCTTCTAAGCCTCGATATCCTTGTTCCTCATGGAGGTACTTCTGTTGGTGTCGTCTGGTCATAGAGTTGTCTTCTCTGTCCCTCAGCACAGGTGTTTGCCTGGAAGGTTACTTCCTTCCGGGCTGCCCATGAGGATTTCAATTTATCCCGTGGTCAGAGGGCATAAGGTACTAGCGACCATTTGCAAGTTTTGAAAAAGTAGACGAGGAGTGCCAAGAAAATAAGAGTGGAAGGCTAGAGCATAACCTTCAATTTTTCTTGAAGATTTAGGAGAGTTGAGAAAATATATAGGTTTTGTAAGTATTTTTGAAGGATCTGGAAAGCAGTTTTGTCCTAAACTAACGTCTGTGCTAACTAAGGGCTTCCTACAGTCAGGATGGCTCTGATACCAGCTCTGTGGGGACCCCAACTTACGAGTCGAGATCGCCGTGCTGAGTGATCCCAGAGATCAATGCTCACCGAACACAGATACCGAATAAAAGAGTCTTATATCCATACATACCGTTTGATATAATTAAATGACCACTTTGGCCGAGTCTTACATATATAGGGCCTTAAAGGCCTACACTCCAAAATGGACCAATAGCAGAATTATTGGTTGAAAGCGCGAACCCATGCCATCAGCCTTAACCTACAGGCATTCTGACTGGGAAGCGTCCTAGCTCGCAAGAACGTCACCGATCTAATCTTCACCATATCTTGTTCTTTCACACCTAGTCAATGAAATAACCAGTGGCAAGCCAATGAGTACTTTGAATGTACTCGCAAACAACCCATGACATGAACAACGAAAGTGAAGGAAAACAATATCATGCATCTTTAGTGTAAGTCATCTGGCTAGAATGATCATGAATATGCATCAAGTTAAAGAATTACTTTTGAAGAACAGGTTACACATATCAACATATCTGCTAAGGGTTGAACAATTCGAGTTCACCCTATATGTCAAGTCACCGAACTTGGTCATATCCTCAATATATCAGTTGAGGGCTGAACCATCCGGGTTCACCCTATATGCCAAGTCACCGAACTTGGTCATATTATTACTTTCATAACAACACCTTTTCCAACACCACACACTCTCGCTCACGCACACTTGGTTTATGCGGAAATATCAGGACATAGTTTAAGCAGGATTACCCAACTGTCCTTGACCGTGGACACAGCTATTCGAATAGTTTACACTCTGCACAGGTAGTACCCTGGACCCATGAGATCCGGGAAACTTCCGTGTCATCTATGACTCGCAGTATTTCACATACCCGAGGTAAGTAACCGATCAATGTCTTTCCCCTGACGATACTAGACAAAGAGATCCACTCGATTGGTACCCAGCCCACATGTCGTACGTCTTACGAGCACCAACTCTAGACCGTACCGACCATGCGGGGACCAACAGTGTGACTGTAACTCATAAAAATGGCATAGTCGTCCTACCCGACACGACCCCATCACGAGAGTGACCACATATCACTCCCGCCACTAATAATGTGGCTCTTTGCTAGCACCCACCAGAGTAATTAACATAGCCCCATCCCATAAGGGGTAACGTGGTCGTACTTGTAAGGTTGGGACAGCCGACACATCATAAATCTAATCCCATTTCCGAAACCTTACTCACACAAAATACCGGGTGCATCACTTCACCAAAAGTGACCACCTAACTCATCATCACCCTCGGGCATTAGTGGCACCCGACGGGGTATTCATAAACTCTTGCTTTGTGACAACAACATGCTCATGATGTTTCTACATCTATCTTTACTTGTCAACATGGTATTAGCATGACCCTAAGGGGTAGAGTCAAGCTCAATACAAGTGCTCCGGAGGAGCCTTCGGTAAAATCATATCAAATGATTACCGGCACTTATGATCATATGCAACGGGAATACTTGCTATTCTATCATGCAAAGTAACATATGCTCAGTCATGGTCAAAGGTTTGCTTGCCTTGCTCACGTAAGTCCTCGGGGTCTTCGAGGTCTTCCGCTCCAACTCCGAATATTCCGTCTACCGTCAACTATCGTCGGAAACAAACATAGTAAGCCACACAGCAAGTAGGAAATAAATCTGTTCTATAAATAGAAGTTATATTTTTCTTGGACCTCTCTGGTCATAAGAAAAATACCTGAAGCCTTTCATAGGAGTTTTGAAGCATTAAGGATTTTTGAATGGATGGAAAGAGCAATAGGTGATCATTGGAGAAGCCAACAGAAATCATTCTGTTAAAAATGAGTGAAGGCACCCATTTAATAGAGAATTATTTTAGAAATATTAGGAAGTGGTTTCACTGGATTTGGAGTTGAAATGAATATTCTAGGGATTTAACAATGTGGAATAAATAGCAAAAGGTGCTATTCATTTGGTGCAACAGAAATAAGTCACACAAAAATGTTGACCAGGGTTCTAAAAATAGAGAATGATTTTAGAAGGCTCTCAAAGTTTGAATCACTCCATTTGGAGTTGAATTGGATCCTCTAGGAATTTGCAAAGTGGGGTTTAAATTAACAAGAATTGGATTTAAATAGAAATTCCACAGAAATATATCTTGGAAAAATGTGCAAGGCACATATGTGGATAGAGCTTGAATTTAGGAACCTGTAGAAATTTGAATCATCAGATTTGGAGTTAGTATGAATTTGTGATGGAATTTATAAGTTAAAGAGAAAATAAAAAGGAAAAGAGCTCAGCCTCGGGGGGGGGGGGGCTATCTTGCGCCACCAGCGCCAAAAAAGCCTTTGGGCCGGCCCACTGGCTCGGGCCACCAGTGAGGGCTATGCGGGAGGCGCCTTACGCAAAATATGCTTCGTGCGCGGGGGTGACAGCATCCCACCGAGGCACGGCCACCTAAGTGGCGCGGCACCACCTGGCGGCCTAGCCAGCCGGCTGACGTGCGGGCCCGTGGCCTTCTTCAACCTCCCGCCATGGGAGAGAGCAGGGGAGGCCGACGGCGGCTGCCGGAGCTACAGGGTATGGCCCCCAGCGCTCCGACCACAGGAGAGCTCAGAGAGGCGAGCCGCACCCATTCCCATGTCGAGCGTGAGTTGGAAGGGGCAGAGGTGGTGGTGCCTCGGACGACCGCGGAGACGGCCGTCGGAAGTCGCAGACTCGAGCTCTTGGCGCCCCCGGGAGGGAATAAGGGCTGACCGAGGGTTCCACACGGAGGTGCCGTGGCGCCGGAGGGGGTCAGGGGAGAGGGGAGGCTCGGAGGACCTTGAATCTGAGAGGAGGACGAGGCGGCTCCGCTGTGGTCCAGGGGTTCCTAGCGAGAGAGGGGAGTGGATCCGAGGCTCTGGTGCGCGGGGAGGCCCTAAGTGGGGAAGGAAGAACCGAGAAGGACCTCAGAGCTCTCTGGTGCACCCAGGACGCGGCGGCCACGCGTCCCTGAGCCTTCTTGGTGCCTTGCTGGCGTCGTGGAGGGGGTCAAGGAGGGATGGGGGATGCTCTGGCGCTCTGGGGCATACTGTAGCTGCGGGACACGAGCTAGGGAACAAGGAAATGATGCATAGCACCATTAGTGTAGGCTGACAGCGTGGTCACCATGGCCACGCGTGTCCAGGGTGTCCATTCGACCTGATAAAGATGTCTCCCATGCAAGGCATGCTTGCCAAAGTGAAAGGGGTAAAAGAAGCCAATTTAGTGAGTGCATACAAGGTGTTTGATCTGTGGTTAGGCTACCAGATGGATTCCAATGGCTATGAAACTTAACAGGGCAAATAATAGATGAAAATAGGCTTACACACCAAATTTGGGATTTGCTGGAGAAGTTTTCCAATGTAGACTTGAAAAACCCCAAAAATGGGCAGAAATGGGTGTCTGCTTAGAACCCTATTCAAAACAATTCCCAAAAATCCAATATTCGGTGTAGGGGCATTATTTGAACATTAAGGCATGCACAAAAAGTTTGAGGATAATTGGAGAAACTTTATAATGTAAAGTTTACCAAAGTCAGAAATCCACAGAGAGGGTTTTGAGGGCCTTAGGACAAGTTCTTCTATTCTACTTGGTGTCCACTTGGTGTGGATGCCTTATTGGAGTATTAGAACTTGGCAAGATCATTAGTAATATCATAGATGACATGCTAGAATTTTACTGGAATTTATTGAGAATATTTCTTATAGAGATATTCAAAAGCTTGAAATAGGCAGGAATGGTTTTGGGGGGATTTGCCAAATATTTTGAACATGACCATGTGTTGAAGTCATATATATGGAATAAATATATCCACTGAGTTTCCCTAAATTTTCTTAAATATTTTGAAAGCAATAAAAATAATTTTCCTTCATAGGAGACCATTTATGGCCTCACAGAAAGGCTTTTAAATAAAATAATAAAATAACTATTAAAATAATAATATGGTGATTTTTGGAATACATTTTGATAATAGGTTTTAAAGAAAATAATTTGTGCAAAATAAATTCCCTAAATTGAGGACTTGTAGTACAAACCTCATCTCACGGAGTTGAAGTTTAATTCAAAGAAATGCTTTTTTGGTGAAAATAATATTTGGTGAAAATAGATATTTATCCTAAACACATGGCATGATCATTAGGCAGGAGATCATGGAGTGAGGAGGTGATTAGGAGGATGGCAAGAATTTAATGGGGAGCAATCACATGCGGTCAAGCAAACAGGCAATCAGTAGTCACTCCAAGCATCACAAGCACTCACTGAAACTGCTCTAACTTTCGCATACACACTCTGAATTCAACGAAACCAAGTTTGTTGGAAAGCTAGCGACATGGGCTAACACAATATTGATAGAAATATCAATAAGAAGCAAACGATAAAAGGCCCATAAGAAAATGGTTAGAACCCTTCTTCGAATAAGACCGGTAAAAACTCCCAACATCGAAAACATCATAGAAGATGCATATGGACTCCGTTATCGATGAACTCGAGCTTGTCATGAAGATGACCATAAGCTCTAAAACTCACGAAGAGAAACACCAAACAAGAACCAAGAAGTATGATGCAAGGATGCAAAAGTATGATGCAAGGATGCAAATGATTTGAGCTCTCAACGAACGATATGATCAAGCTACTCACTTGAGAGCACCCCTTGACAGTACGGCATTCTATCCTAAAACACAAAACCTATCAAGGGCAAACCTATAGCTTGCACCTCATACTCTTAAGCTAGATGACAATGATCTTGGCTTCCTCAAGATGGACCACATTTCCTGATTGCGTTGGCTTGATGAAGACTAGTTGATTGCTCCCCCATACACACTATGGGTGAGCCGCTCTTCAGCATATCTTCACAAGTCCATTGCCACCATCCTCCACCACTTGACGTCATCCTCCATGGGTTGTATGAGATCTTCCTCTTGACGCAAGCCCATGGAAACACACCTAACCCCACATATACCTCTCATGAAGACCATGGGTTAGTACACAAATACGTAATGGACAATGCTTACCATACCATGGGATCAGTTGATCCCTCTCGGTACATCTTGTACGCTTTGTGTGTTGATCATCTTGATTTACTCTTTGTCTAACAATCTTTATCAACCTTGTGTCTCTATGACCATTCTTCGGATAATACCTTGAATACCACCTTAATCATCATATAAACTCCTTGAACCCAACAGATGGACTTCAAGAAGTGCCTATGGACAAATCCTATAAGTATAACCTAAGGCAACCATTAGTCCATAGGAATTGTCATCAATTACCAAAACCACATATGGCGAGATATGCTCTAACACCTATCATATATTTGGGGTTTTACATTGCTAACTTTATAAATTCTCGTAGACGAAGATTCATTTGCAAAATGTCTCAATGTCCAAGCCAACGGTCTCCTAAAGGAAAAGAAGGTTCTTACCCTGCCCCTTAACGTTTGTCTTTAGTATAAAACCTAAACATTGATAGCTCACATTGCAGTATTTGTAACAGTGGTGGACGAACATAACAACACAAAGAGGTCTCTTCGTAATATTGCAGTGAGTGCTCCAACACAATTGGTAATACATTAGCCGTCCAACTCAAGAACATCGAGTGGAACATCCTCTCACGGTGAAGATGTTCAGAACGAGTTAACTGCAAGTTTTCCTACTCACAGTATCCTCACATCAATCAAATGCTTTGAACAAGGAGAGAGCTCAAAGGGTATGGTGTTCTTAGTGCATATTTCTACATGTCCTGCATTCATGAGTTTATTGCAATATCTTATGGGATTATTAATGTAGGATGGAAGCGTTCTAGTGAATCTGCTCGCTATGCTAACCTTACACCAGAACAAAAGCAAGCAAGGCGTGATCGTGAGAGAGTGCATCGTCAATGTTTACCGCCTCGGGTAGGCAAGAGATCGATGCTCGCAGGAGAGCGCGTAGGAAAAGTTTAACACATGAAGAAAGGAATGCACGCCAACAAGAACATAGGCAAAGTTTGACAGCAGAGCAGAGGGAAGCGATGAATGCACGTACAAGAAAACATAGGCAAAGCATAACACCTGAAGAGAAGCAGGCACTTCTCACTAAGAACATGATAAGCTATGCAGCTACATAGGACACACCATGTGACGAATACATGCAAACTAAACGTAAGAGAGTTGAACCGCCATGCATCCCAACACTCAAAGATGTGCATCCGTACACTAGGTGGAATGTGTGTTTCTGAGTGTACCACAAGTTCCATGTGGAGAGTGTAAGTGCATCTAGTGCCCTTAGTGATTTTGGTGGTTTGAAGACTTATAAGTTAAGTATCTAATGTGTTCATAAGTGTACACACGAACTATAAGTCACTAAGGAGTTTGAGTTACACGATGAATATCGACCCCTAAAAATGTATATCTTCGGCTGAAGAAATTGGTCTGATGCTGAAGATTTGGATCGCGAAGAAATTACGATGGAATTGATGTTCCTCATGAAGATATTGAAGATGAAGAATTCGATGTGTCATGAAGAAAATCAGTTCGAAGACTTTGAAGCATGAAGACTTATTCTTTCTGTTTTATTTTCTTCACTCTTGAGTCATAGGAACACCGTATTGTTAAAGGGGGTCGAGGTAACACTTCGGAATGAATTTCCTCATGATGCTCAACCCAAGCCTAATCCTACCAAAAGCCTCAAGTGAGGAATATGAGAGACATGAGGACTCTCACAGTTGAGGGTCCCGACCGTTACCGCAATTCGCGCCACATCACTGATCTTATCCACACCAATGGTCATAATATTTAAGGGCATTTATGTCATGTCATGGCGGGATGCTCCCAAGCTATAAATAGCCGCCCCCCCCCCCACAACCATTAGCTGGTTGGCTGCTCCGCGAGAAACTAACACTTGTTATTGAGGGCAACCCAAATTCCTCAGAGTCTTTGAGAGTAAATCATCAGTGAGGTAATACCCCAAACACCAAACCACAAACAAAAAACCAAATGATTGAGCATCACTGAAGAATTTGTTCCTGTGTGGAACTGAAGCCTTTTACCTTTGAGGATTGTGTATTCTCCAGATGGTTAGGCGTCATGGTCTAGAGCAATCCAGCAGTCAATTTTGGATCGTCGGGTGACCAAGTTTGTGAGGGTTTGGAAGTCTGCCCTGAAGACTTACCACGAGTGTTGGGCGAGGACTGTGTGTCCTTTGCTCAAGGAGAATACGGTAGAGACTGTGTGTCTCGGCACTTTGTGTCTTTTGGTTTCAATACCAAGCCGCTCCAAACTAGATGTACAACTGTCATAGTAGTTGGAACTCGGTCATCAACCACGGTCTTCACTGTGATACCGGTTCTATTTCTTCAACTCTTTCAATTCCTCAATATTGTATGTTGAAGATTTTCATGATCATTGTTTGAATAATTTGCTGAAGACTTTCTGTGAATTTCCTCAACCTTAAATTCTTCACGCGAGTCAATCATCACCTGCTTACTCTGTGCCTGCGTACTGTGCAAACTGTTTTTCATATTCCTCATCTTGAAAACTGCTGTAGTGATACTTTGCACCCCTGATCCTTTGTTGTTCCGCTGCAAGTTATTCATCAGTGAGGAATTTCCTCAAAAGGAATTTCCTCAGTGATGAAATTCTAAAAATCTCCTATTCACCCCCCCCTCTAGTCGATATAACGCACTTTCAATTGGTATCACAGCAAGGTACTCCCTTGTTTTGTGTGATTTTGGTTTAACCATCAGGAGTTTTAGTTATGTGGACTACACGCATGATCAAGGTTACTGCAGGATGTCCTACTTTCGATGGAAAGGACTTTCCCTTCTGGAAGACCAAGATGGAGATGCATCTACAAGCTATTGACAATGATCTCTGATATATTGTGGAACATGGTGTTCCCCTCATCACTGCTACTGTCTCTGCCACTAATGTGAAGAAATTCAAGCAACTTGATTCTCAAGCGAAGAATATCATTTGTGGCCATCTGAGCAAAGGTCAGTATGGCAGAGTAAGTGCTTTGGGCTCAGCAAAACTAATCTAGGAAAGGATGTCCAAAGTCAATGAAGGATTATCAACTTAGTGTGACTCACGTGTTGATGTTCTTCACAATCTCTTCAATCGCTTCAAGAGGCTTGACAATGAAAGATGCCAAGATAGCTTTGATTGCCTCACTGACATATCAAATGAACTGCAAGCACTGGGAGCTCGAGACATTATTGACCATGAAGTTGTGAAGAAACTGCTAAGATCCTTGGATTCATCATTTGATACACTGGTATCGATGATTCAAGAAAGACCAGACTACAAGATGCTTGATCCTGCTGATATTCAAGAAAGACTCAATACTCATGAATTCCGACAAGAAGAAAAGAGAGATTTATGTGGACCAAGCTATTCTAGACCTCGTGCACTGAAGGCCAAAGCAATTTCCTCATCTGAAGAAGAAGACTCGGATTGCAGCATTGGTGATCCTGAAGAACTTGGACAGGAGCTTGCAATGCTCGTGAGAAAATTCCATAAGTTTACAAGACGTGGCCAGTTTGGTAAATCTTCAAGAAGAGATATGAGGAAATCAGATTCTTCATCTGAGGACTACAAGAAAAGAACCTGCCACAAATGCAAGAAATCAGGTCACTACATTGCTGATTGTCCTTGTTGGGTGAAGGAATCAAATAAGAAGAAATACTAGGATGAAAGTTCTGATGACTAGAAGAAAAAGAAGAAATCTTCAAAATCATCATCCTCAAAGTCCTCATCGCACAAGAAGACTAGTTTCAGAAAGGCTTGGGCACTTATTGGCAAGGAAATGGATTCTGAGGAAGAATCTGAGGAATGTGATGACGAGGAGGGATCTGAAGAAGACTCAAAATCTGGACACACTAGTCTTGCACTAGCTACCACATTCGTCAGCAAGTCAATCTTCAACCTTGAAGAAAACGACAACTCCATCCACGCTAATGACTATGCTGATGACTTCGCTCCAACCTATTGCTTCATGGTAAAAGGTTCAAAGGTACTGAATGATACTTCCTCTTCTGATTCAAGTGAATGTGAACCTGATGATTATAAAAAACCCAGTTACAGTAAACTTGCCATCATTGCAACTAAACAACAAACTACCCATGAAAAGCTTCAGAAACTTCTAGACAGAAGCGATGACCTGTTGAATGATGAAATGGATCTTACCCAAATCCTCACTGAAGATATGAAAAGTCTTCAGTCCAGATTTGATAATCTTCAAGATCGTCATGTCACACTCCTTGCTGATCATGAGAAACTTTCCTATGAATTCCTTCAAAGGAAACTTGATCTTGAGAAGCCGAGGATGTCTCATGATGATCTTCGAATGGAAAATGATTCATTACTCGCTCATCAGATCAGTGCCGCTCAGGTTGAATTCATTCCTCCATGTCTTAAATGCATCGAATGTAAAAGTGCCAATTCTTCACCAGAATCATCAAATGCTTCTATTGCTACAAATTCTTCAACTGCTCATGTGGTATCAAATTCCTCACTTGAGGAAACCAAAAATGTTACTGATGAAAATGCAGGACTGAAGGAATTGTATGTGACAGGCATGTACAAAAGTCTCAAAGGGACCAAACCCTTTGCGATGTGCTCAAAAAGCAGATTTTGAACAGGAACCCAAGGAAAGAAGGAATTGCCTTTGAAAGAAAACTGAATGCCAATGGATCATACTAGAAACCTGAGCAGTACCCCAAAACCTCATGGGTTGCTGCTAAAGGGCCTCATGTTGATCCATCCAATCTAAGAAGCTTTGCCTGTGAATCATCCTATTCCTTACATGAGTCATTTGACTCCAACTATAAACTGCTCAAAAATCAATCTGGTGAAGTATTTGCTCGATATGTTGCAACTAACTACAGGAATGGACCACCCCTGAGGAATGTTGGAACTAACTGCAGGAATCGGCCTTACACTTGGCTTCGTATGAAATTCTCGAGCCACCGTTCAATGGACCGATCAATCTTTAGTCCAAATGTTATCCAATATGCTGAATATCAAGTCCGCATTATTCATGAGAATCTGAAGGCTGCTCAGTCTCGTCAGAAGAGTCCGTATGACCGTCATCATCAAGATATGGTCTATCAATCCGGTGAAAAGGCTTATCTTCGTGTCACACCAATGAGAGGCGCACACCGTTTTGGGATCAAGTGCGAGTTAGCTCCTCGCTATATTGGTCTTTTCACTGTTCTCGATAGGCGTGGAAGAGTGGCTTATCAATTGGAACTGTCGGCGAACCTTTCTTAGGTTCACGATGTCTTCCATGTTTCTCAGCTCCGCCGCTGCGTCAAGGACCCTATTCGAGCAGTGGATCATAATATGCTTGAGCTGCAACAAGACCTCTCCTATAAAGAGCATCCGATCCGCATTATCGACCAGGCTGAACGTCAGACTCGTCGCAAAGTCACCAAGTTCCTTAAAGTGCAGTGGTAAAATCACTTTGAAGATGAAACCACTTGGGAACACGTGAGGATCATCTTCGTGATGAATACCCCGAGCTCTTTCCTTCTACCTCTTAATTCTCGGGACGAGAATTCTTGTTAGTAGGGGAGAGTTGTGACATCCCCGGATTAAGCTACAGTAATAAATATAGTTAGACTATAGTAATCACTCGCTAATAGTATCACGTCATCAAGTTTAACAAAGTTAAACTTTCACTTGATAAAAATCAAAGACATTTTTAAATTAAAGATAAAATCTTGGTTGGATCACAAATATTCACAAAGTAATTGTTACCTAGAAAACACCATCATTTGATATATTTGAGTGTCATAAAGTAATTATAATAGAGGCCAAAACATTATTTAAATTGCCTATTCTACATTATGAGAATTCAAACTAATCGAAATAATTAACAAACTTTCTGGAGCAGTGTCTATTAATGCATCATAAATAATTGTGCAAATTATATATTTTCTTAAATCAAAATACTCTAGTTTTAAAACAAATAAAAGACAATGCAAAAGAAAAAAAGAAAAGAAAAACAAACCCCGTGAGCCAACTGGGCCAAATTGACCCAGCGAGCCCACCTAATTGGGGAGGTATAACCCCCCCCCCCCCCCCCCAAACCCTAAGCCCAACCGCCCCCCACTCCGCCTTTCCTCCATGCCCGTCGCCAGGAACGAAGCCCCTCGCCACCTAATCCCTCCCTCGCTAGCCCTCTCGGTCCCTCCTCCCCCGCTGGCTCGCTCTTCCCCCCGAGCGCACGAGCCCCAGCCTCCCACTACAGCCCCCCGCCACACCAGACCTCTCCCTTTCCTCGGTCCTTCCCCGAGAGCCCTAGATTCCGTGTCGCTCGATTCCCAGCTCTCTCTCCCGTCTCTCCCGTGACCCACCAACACCACCTCGCCCCCGAACCCATCCCCATCCCCTCACGCCGCCACGGCCCCTCCACCAGCCGCCAGCACCCGCGCCCTGCGGCGCCCTGCGGCGCCCCCCGCCCCGCCCGGCCTCCCGCATCACCGGCAGGTGCCGACCGCCGTCGCGGCGTCCCTGCCTCCAGCTCCGGCCGGCACTTCGGTCCCTTCTCTGGGAGGCCGGTTCCCTCGCCCCACGGCCTCCTTGGACCGAAGCGCCCCGCGTCCACTGGACCGCCCCGCCGCCGGATCCCTCGCCGGCTCCCTTCTTCACCTCGACGTCGCCGGCCACCTCTACTCCAACCGGCCACCACCAGCACCACCGCAACGGCCTCCTCACGCCCGCTGCCCCTACCCTACAGGAGCTGTGAGCGCCCTCTCCTCTTTCTCCATTGATCCCCCCCCCCGTGACGTGCAATTTTGTATGTAAAGAACAAAAATGAAAAACAAATAGATGTATAATCGTATGTATGTATACATGGATATATATGTGTGTACGTGTATGTGAAGGTCTATGTATGTGCGACGATATGTATGTACGAACTTAAGTATGTATGTATGTATGAAATGGTGTGTATGTATGTGAAATATGTGAATGTGTGCTATGTAGGAATCTGGTATTATGGATGTGTGTGTGTTTAGTGATTATGGTACTCGTTGTCCCAATGACATGCGGGGCCCATGTCCCTAAGAATAATAATAATAAATAAAATGAATCATTAGTATATTAATTAATTAGTTAATTACTTAAATAGATATATAAGTTAATCTGTTAACTAGAATAAATATTTAACCTAATAAGGTATGACACGTGGGTCCCCACTAAATTAATATGCTTTATTAATATTTAAACTTAGTTAATAAATTGTGTCTATGACGCGCGGGACCCACTGGTCAGTTGACCAGTCAACTGTTGATGTCAGCGTGACATCATGCTGATGTCATAATAGTTTTTAATTAAATTATTTTAAATCTGTTTTTAATTCCTAATTATTGAATAAAACTTGAAAAATTAATATAAATTGATCCATAAGTCTGATCAAAATATTTTCAACATGAAAGTTGATCAACAGAACGAGACGAACCCGGATACACGGTCCATTCGTCTATCACGCGTCCCTAGCATAGCAAACATGGAACTTTTCCATCGTTTTCCATATGACCGGTAGTAGCCCGAGACCCGAAAAATATCGTCAGATATTCTTCCGACCCGTCTATGACGGATGTTGCTGCGTTAGCTCATGCCTAGCGTTGCCTTTAAGCCACGTCTTGCTTTGTAATGCTCTTGATTTTTCTGTTATTTATTGTGTTTCCCCTCCGTTATTTACTTTCCGGTAGATCCCGAGACCGATGATGATCCGGTGATCGACTACTTCCCGGTCGAGGATCCGTTTTGTTTGTAAAGCAACCAAGCAAGCAAACCCCCCTTTGATCATTCCTATATCGCCTATGTCTTTCTTCCTACTGTTTGCATTAGTATTTTTCTACTGTTGTAGATAGCTCCTATATCCGATGCATAGCCTATTTTTGATGAACTGCTACTTTCGGCGCTGTACTTTAAATCTACTTGGTATAGGTGGAGCAGTCATCCCCTCTAACCCCGTAGTCCAATTGCCGCTTTGCTTTCAAATCTCGAACCCTGATCGACGAGCTAGACTCGACACATCAGATACACCCCCCTTAGTTGTACGATGCTACACAGATACTATCGGGTACCGAGGGTGACACCTCGCCAAGTACTCCTGATGATATCTCTGTAGTATAGCTAGTCGGTCGTGGTTATCGAGGGTGATTCCTCTTTCACCATTGCCGACGATGCCTCTGTCGTGCAACCCCTCAAGTGTGGGACCCCCCGAGGGTGATTCCTCTAAGCCCACCTTGACGGATACATCGTTCGGAATCCAACGAGGGTGATACCTCGGATTCCCCCCGATGTTACAACCACACAGTTACTCCACCATGTTACTGGGATCATTGGTGATTAGTTGTTAAGACGGGTGGATTGCCGCAAGACTGTGTCAATGCCCTAATTAAAATGTTAATGGATTTGGGTATTTGATCTGGGTTGGTCGGAGACCTTTTCGCACTAACCGTCAGGGTGGGAAGAATTATGGGTACTCGGCGTCGCGGTATCAGCCGAAGCTTTTCAGATGCCAGCAATCATAGCTGCGCGCTCCCGAGTGGTCCCGAGATGCATCGAGCTTGTGATTAAGGGATGCTAGGACTGACGTCGGACGCCCACGCATCGTGCAGGAGCGCGAAGGGGAACTGGGCCCATGAACCCTTTGTGCTTAGGATTTAGACCGACGGGCTAGCCTCTCTGATTAGTCTTAGGTGGGGCTGCGATGTGTTGATATTTCGAGGCCGGGCAGGACCCAGAAAAGTGTGTCCGGCCAGAGTGTTATCAAGCGCGTCGGGACATGTGGTGCACCCCTAGAGGGATGGAAATTAACTATTCGAATAGCCGTGTCCACAGTTACAGGACGACGTGGAGTTGTGCCCTGATCTTATACAACTACAATTGTTACTTAACTGAAATTAGTTTGCCTTGGAATTGCTTCCTCGCAGGGAGTCGAGGGAGGATCTCTGGGCGTGACCTCACTTTAATATTGCTGCAACAATATGACTATTAATTGTGTTACACCTGTTCTACTCTCGTCTATTGCTGCAAGACCCTGAAGATGCTAGTCTTCGATATGACTAGGCCTTCTCTCTCTATTCTCGCATTGCTGCAGTCAGTCCACTTATAAAACCCCCCTTCTTTGATATTGATGCATGCTTAGAATAGTTCTGATGTAAGACTTGCGAGTACTTTGGATGAGTACTCACCGTTGCTTTGCTCCCCTTTTGTCCCCTTGATCCGTTGCTGCGACCAGATGATGGAGCCTAGGAAATGGAGTTTCCTGCCGACGCCTGCCGCCCTGATGGTGCCATCTTCGTGGAGGCCACCGAAGATAGGAGTAGTTAGGAGGTTCCCAGGCGGGAGGCCTCGCCTCGTTCGATCGTGTTTATTTTGTGCTAGCCTTCTCTAAGGCACCCCATGTTTTATGTCTGTACTCAGATATTGTTGCTTCCGCTGACTCGCGTGTTTATCGAGCTTCCGTATTCTAGCCCTCGAGGCCCCTGGCTTGTAATATGAAGCTGATATTTTTTATTTTTGTCTAGAGTTGTGTTGTGATATCTTCTCGTGAGTCCTTGGGTTTCATCGTACGCATTTGCGGGTATGATTAGCGTATGATTAAACCGAGGGCGTCACAAGTTGGTATGAGAGCCGGCTGCCTGTAGGTAGCCCCCTTTCCAACTCCTTGTCCGAAGTTGAGTCTAGTGTTTGAAAAACTTCACAAACACTGATGTTGTGGCTTACGGGACCACATCTCAATTGGGTGGTATTAGTATATTTTACTCCTTTCCTATACTCTGGGCTCAACTCTCTCTTCTCTTACGGGTTAAATATTTTGTAACTCTAACATTAGGTTCTCGTAAATACTTCCTTCCGGAGAGCCCCTCATTCCAGATGATGACTCGATTCGTCACGAGACCCCGATGATATTCTCCAATGTTTCTCTCGAGAACTTGTGCCCATCGATCTTGCGAATTCCTTTCCTCCGTCAACCACTATGGATGACTACATACAAATGCCGTTCATACTTCTTCTCCAATTGCTCTTGTTTTACGAGACGCAACGAATTATCTTATCGGAGATTCGTCCGTCATCAGTTGTCATGGGTTTCGGAAGTTCTTCGAACTGTTATGCGCTCTTTTAGAATCCTCAGTAGCCTATTGCTCTTGACCTTCTCACATGTTTGCTTTATGGTTAAATCCATTATGTCTAGCAGCATTCATTGAAATCCTTTGTGATTTTCCTATGACCTTATTGATTCTACCTTAGTGTGAATTCAAAAAATCATCTGTTGTGACTCATAAATTATCTCTCGGCTCAAACTTCCTTCCAGACAGAGCTGGTTCACAACAAATCAACTCTGATTGATTGTCCATCTAAGTCCTTTCAACTTGTTTGTACTTGATCGGGGCCTCTGAATCTGATACACCAATCTGGAAATCATAACTTCCTTTGGTATTTAAGTATCGATAATTTTCAGATGTTCTATAACCCGATGCATTGCATATTATCTCCCTCTGATTGTACCGATACTCACATCAGATCCTTTGTGGACTGCGAGACTCATTCTGGGTTATTACCCGATGACATCCTTTCCATTCGAAATATCCTTGTGATATTGTTCCCTTGATACATATTGTCATTGGTAAATTGTGTCTTCTCCATCTGATAAATTGCATCCTATGCCCTTTTCAACCATGCCCTTCAAGCATGTGTTAATTACTCTTGAAGTTTGCGGTATATGTTCCTAAGATGCCCCAACGGGTTGAACCTATGCCTTCCTAAATCAATATGACCCGAAGAGTGTTTCATGATGTCTTACTCTTCTGGTGTTTGCCGGATATTCTTTCAAAGCTACAACCTTATCAGAGGCGAGGAGTAAATGGCAGGTGATGCATTGATGAAGTGGGAGACGACCTTGAACTTGTGTTCATGCCCATGGAAACAACGTTGATCCTATCATAGAAACTCCTCATATCAATAATCATTCATTCTATGGTTATTTTGGTATCTGTGATCTTGTCCTTTGCAATCGTGGTTCCGACCATGTTGTCCTACCTTGATTTCATTCTCAGACGAGTTAAAGTACTTGTCTTCTTCATATCAATACATTGGTCCAAGTCTTAATGTTAATCTACCTCCGAGTACTATTCCTTGTAGCTCGTGGATATCACGGAGCTATATAACTTCTTGTGAGCTCCTCATCAACTATGATATTTTCATTAATTCCAGTTTCCTCGTGTTTGAGTTGTTGGACATGCGGGTACATCGATAACTGAATCGAGTACGTAATGCGATTCAACAACTCTTAGTAATATTACTTGTTTACAAGTTTGTACTCGATCATGTCATTCCAGGCTGTTGAACTTACATCAATCTTTCAACACCATGTTGGTTGTCTTAAAAGGCGATGTCAATTCTAAGCTAGCAGTCTTGTTTGTGATTCCGACAACCTCTTGCTTCATCACTCCCTTGCTTGATGTCGACACTGAACGAATACATCTTCGTGAAGCCTCTCGACAAATGTGTCGTGATCACCATCAGCATTCTGAGCTCTTGCTGGGTATCAATCGAATGCATGTTTAGGAATATCCTCCTTACCCCTCGATGATTTGTGAAATCATCGTCAACCTTAATGCCTTCCCTCCAACACAAACGTGTTCATGTTTTGTGTTGTCCTTTGAGATCCTTGCTAATTCAGCTTATGTTATGTGCTACCTTGGAGTGTTATTATCTGATATGTCAAGAATGTCGTGAAAATTGCACACGTCTTAAGAATTCTTGATATAGTAAAATTTCTCGCCATCACCATTCATTTATTGGTCCTGTGTTGTTCCAAACCGGAATACCAACAAGTGAACTCTGGGGTGTGGTCCCAATACTTTTGGCGACCCTGTTGCCTTGAGGTTAACAACTAATTATTTCATTCTTGGAGTATTGGTTGTTGGATCACCATTCTAGCATTGGTCGTGCTACTCATTCCGTATTTTTGAGGGCACTCTTCGATCAATGTTTAGTTTTATTTTTCCCATGAGCATATGACATTATACCATTTGACTTGACAAATGCTATCTCCTTGGTCTTGAAATTTTGGAAATTCATCCCTGTCAAAATCTTGAGGGATTGATGTTGAGCCCATCGACCACACCCTCAACATATTCATGGTTCACGATGAAGCCCTTGAAAGCTTTATCTTTGTGCCTAGCTTGTGAAGGATATGTTTGATATAAGTAGTGTTTTCCCAAGGTTCACGTGCATTCTTGCCGGCGTGAATATGTGAATGTTTTGTTTTTCTTCCACTAGGATCACCCCAAGACATTCATGCATGTGCGAAGTGTTATATGTTTTGATGATTTGCTATCTTCACTCCACATAATTTCTCTTAGCACCACAAGCCACTGACTGATTTGATCAAGGGAAAAGAAGTTCCTTCATAAGAGCTAATCCAGACTTACACATGGAACCTCGTTATCCTCGATGATGGTTTCCAATTGAGAACTCGGTTGCATTTCGTTGTAAGAATTCCACGTGGGCACAAATGTCTTGACATTGTGTTCATATGTCTTACAGGCGAACTCATGATTCAAGAAATGCTTGTGTAGCTCATATCATGAGAATCTTGCATCCTCATTTTTCTTCTCATGCATCTTGAGTCTGCGGTGTCTCGACGCCAATCAGACCTGAATCTCGGGGAACATATGATGGTTGGAACATTTTTCCAATAATTATAACTTTGGTCTTATGTAACCCGGTACGGTGGTGTCTTGTTTGGCACACCGGGCCGCAGGACCTATCGTTATAAATTCTTCCATATGTAAGGTTCGCCATTCTACCATGAGGAAATTGTATGACTTAACCTTGTAAGTTGTTCCTCATGGTTCCTCTTTGTATACCCATAAGTACAACCTTTAGCTGATGACCATGTCGATACTACCCCAAAGCACGGATGTGGTACTTCCAATTTCAACACGGACATTGGAAGCGCAATGCTAAATTGTTCCTGATCAAATATCCAGACCGCGTGGTATGGGTAAACATCATGATTCTTCTTGCCTCTTTGTCTAGATGGTTATGTACTGGATGACCTATCATGCATACCATACCCTACATTTTCCTCGGGGATGGTATACTTTAATACTTGTGTGTGTGAACACATTCGCATTCCCATTGGCCTTTTTGACCTTTCTTGTGGCATAAATTATCTAAGTCGTGTTAATTCTCTGTTTAGTTAAAATTCTCGGTATACGACTCTGTCAGTAAGACCCTGTTATTATTGTGGATAACATTCCGGTAGCCGCCGGTGGACGAGAACCTTGGCTATTGGTCTGCCTCGTTTCAACGAGCAGGAAGATGGTTCTATTCGTCCCCCGCTCTTGGTACCGATGTTGTTCCAACATAACTGACAGGTTATCCTCTGACATGTCTTACTACCAAGACCGTATAATATGTCACCCCTCTGCCTACTCTCGGCCCACATGGTGGACCCATAACCCAAAGTTCCACAGGATTGAAACCTGACTCTACTCTACATCTTTGGCTCCAAGGTATCCCATAAACTTGGCTTCGTATGAAATTCTCGAGCCACCGTTCAATGGACCGATCAATCTTCGGTCCAAATGTTATCCAATATGCTGAAGATCAAGTCCGCATTATTCATGAGAATCTGAAGGTTGCTCGGTCTCGTCAGAAGAGTCAGTATGACCGTCATCATCAAGATATGGTCTATCAATCCGGCGAAAAGGCTTATCTTCGTGTCACACCAATGAGAGGAGCACACCGTTTTGGGATCAAGCGCGAGTTAGCTCCTCGCTATATCGGTATTTTCACTATTCTTGAAAGGCGTGGAAGAGTGGCTTATCAATTGGAACTGTCGGCAAACCTTTCTTAGGTTCACGATGTCTTCCATGTTTCTCAGCTCCGCCGCTACTTCAAGGATCCTATTCGAGCAGTGGATCATAATATGCTTGAGCTGCAACAAAACCTCTCCTATAAAGAGCATCCGATCCGCATTCTCGACCAGGCTGAACGTCAGACTCGTCGCAAAGTCACCAAGTTTCTTAAAGTGTTGTGGTGAAATCACTTTGAAGATGAAACCACTTGGGAACACACGAGGATCATCTTTGTGATGAATACCCCGAGCTCTTTCCTTCTACCTCTTAATTCTCGGGACGATAATTCTTGTTAGTAGGGGAGAGTTGTGACATCCCCGGATTAAGCTACAGTAATAAATATAGTTAGACTATAGTAATCACTCGCTAATAGTATCATGTCATCAAGTTTAACAAAGTTAAACTTTCACTTGATAAAAATCAAAGCCATTTTTAAATTAAAGATAAAATCTTGGTCGGGTCACAAATATTCACAAAGTAATTGTTACCTAGCAAACAACATCATTTGATATATTTAAGTGCCATAAAGTAATTATAATAGAGGCCAAAACATTATTTAAATTGCCTATTCTACATTATGAGAATTGAAACTAATCCAAATAATTAACAAACTTTCTGGAGCAGTGTCTATTAATGCATCGTAAATAATTGTGCAAATTATAAATTTTCTTAAATCAAAATACTCTAGTTTTAAAACAAATAAAAGACAATGCAAAATAAAAAAATAAAAACAAAACCAAACCCCGTGGGCCAACTAGCCCAAATTGACCCACCGGCCCACCTAATTGGGGAGGTATAACCCCCCCCCCCCCAAACCCTAAGCCCAACCCCCCCCCCACTCCCCCTTTCCTCCATGTCCGCCGCTAGGAACGAGGGGCTCAGCCCCTCGCCACCTAATCCCTCCCTCGCTAACCCTCTCGGTCCCTCCTCCCCCGCTCTCTCGCTCTTCCCCCCGAGCGCACGAGTCCGAGCCTCCCACGATAACCCCCCCGCCCCACGAGACCGCTCCCTTCCCTCGGTCCTTCCCCGCGAGCCCCAGATCCCCTGCCGCTCGATCCCCAGCTCTCTCTCCCGTAGCTCCCGTGACCCACCAACACCACCTCGCCCCCGAGCCCATCCCCATCCCCTCGCGCCGCAACGGCCCCTCCCCCAGCCACCGACACCCGCGCCCTGCGGCGCCCCCCGCCCTGCCCGGCCTCCTGCATCACCGAAAGATGTCGGCCGCCTCCGCGGCATCCCTACCTCCAGCTCCGGCCGGCCCTTCGGTCCCTTCTCCGGGAGGCCGATTCCCTCGCCCCACGGCCTCCTTGGACCGAAGCGCCCCGCCTCCACCGGACCGCCCCGCGGCCGAATCCCTCGCCGGCTCCCTTCTTCATCTCGACGTCGCCGGCCATCTCTACTCCAACCAGACACCACCAGCACCACCGCAACGGCCTCCTCACGCCCGATGCCCCTCCCCTACAGGAGTTGTGAGCCCCCTCTCCTCTTTCTCCATTGATCCCCCCCTGTGACGTGCGATTTTGTATGTAAAGTACAAAAACGAGAAAGAAATATATGTATAATCGTATGTATGTATACATGGATTTATATATGTGTGTACGTATATGTGAAGGTGTATGTATGTGCGAGGATATGTATGTACGAACTTAATAATGTATGTATGTATGAAATGGTGTGTATGTATGTGAAATATTTGAATATGTGCTATGTAGGAATCTCGTGTTATGGATGTGTGTGCATTTAGTGATTATGGTACTCGCTGTCTCAATGACATGCGGGGCCCATGTCCCTAAGAATAATAATAATAAAGAAAATGAACAATTAGTATATTAATTAATTAGTTAATTACTTAAATAGATATATAAGTTAATATGTTAATTAGAATAAATATTTAACCTAATAAGGTATGACACGTGGGTCCCCCACTAAATTAATTTGCTTTATTAATATTTAAACTTAGTTAATAAATTGTGTCTATGACGCGCGGGACCCACTGGTCAGTTGACCAGTCAACTGTTGATGTCTGCGTGACATCATGCTGATGTCATAATAGTTTTTAATTAAATTATTTTAAATCTGTTTTTAATTCCTAATTATTGAATAAAACTTTAAAAATTAATATAAATTAATCCATAAGTCAGATCAAAATATTTTCAACATGAAAGTTGATCAGCAGAACGAGACGAACCGGGATACACGGTCCATTCCTGTGTCACGCGTCCCTAGCATAGCAGATATTCTTCCGACCCGTGTATGACGGATGTTGCTGCGTTAGCTCATGCCTAGTGCTGCCTTTAAGCCACGTCTTGCTTTGTAATGCTCTTGATTGCTCTGTTATTTATTGTGTTTCCCCTCCGCTATTTACTTTACGGTAGATCCTGAGACCGATGATGATCCGGTGATCGACTACTTCCCGGTCGAGGATCCGTTTTGTCTGCAAAGCAACCAGGCAAGCAAACCCCCCCTTGATCATTCCTATATCGCCTATGTCTTTCTTCCTACTGTTTGCATTAGTATTTTTCTACTGTTGTAGATAGCTCCTATATCTGATGCATAGCCTATTTTTGATGAACTGCTACTTTCAGCGATGTACTTTAAATCTGCTTAGTATAGGTGGAGCAGTCATCCCCTCTGACCCCTTAGTCCAGTTGCCGCTTTGCTTTCAAATCTCGATCCCTGATCGACGAGCCAGACCCGACACATCACATAGACCCCCTTAGTTGTACGACGCTAGAAAGATACTATCGGGTACTGAGGGTGACACCTCGCTAAGTACTCTTGATGATATCTATGTAGTATACCTAGTCGCTCGTGGTTATTGAGGGTGATTCCTCTTTCACCATTCCCGACGATGCCTCTGTCGTGCAATCCTTCAAGTGTGGGACCCCCCGAGGGTGGTTCCTCTAAGCCCACCTTGACGGATACATCGTTCGGAATCCAACGAGGGTGATACCTCATATTCCCCCCGATGTTACAACCACACAGTTACTCGACCATGTTACTGGGATCATTGGTGATTAGTTGTTATGTCACATCCCAGTTTTTGGCTTTCCTGACTAAGTAACTTGTTTCAAAATTTAGGACCAATTAAAATTTTTGTGAATGCTTGTGATGCTTGGAGTGACTATTGTATGTCTGATTGTTTTGCATGTGACTGATCCCCATTTATTCTTGCCATCCTCCTAATCACCTCCTCACTCCATGATTTCCTGCCTAATGGTCATGCCATGTGTTTAGGAAAACTATCTGTTTTACCAAATATTATTTTCACCAAAAAGCTTTTCTTTGAATTAAACTTTCAAACCCCTGAAATGAGGTTTGCACTACAAGTCCTCAAATTAGGGAATTTCTTTTGTACCAATTGTTTTATTTAAAACCTATTATCAAAATGACTTCCAAAAACCATCTTATTATTATTTTAAAAGTTATTTTATTATTTTATTTAAAAGCCTTTCTGTGAGGCCAGAAATGGTCTCCTATGAAGGAAAGTTATTTTTATTGCTTCCAAAATATTTAAGAAAATTTAGGGAAACTCAGTGGATATATTTATTCCATATATATGAGTTTCAACACATGGTCATGTTCAAAATATTGGGCAAACTCCTCCAAAACCATTCCTGCCTATTTCAAGCTTTTGGAATATTTCTATAAGAATTATTCTCAATAAATTCCAGTAAAATTCTAGCATGTCATCTATGATATTCTTGATGATATTACCAAGTTTCATTTCAATCCAAGTTGATTTGACTCCCCTAATCACTCTAAAACCCTATCTGTACAGAATCAAATTTGAGCAACTCTACATTGTGAAGTGTCTCCAATTGTGCTCAAATTTGGTGGACATGTTCCAGTACTCCAATGAGGCATCCACACCAAGTGGTACACCAAGGAGAATAGAGGAACTTGTCCTAAAACCCTCAAAACCCTCTCTGTTGATTTCTGACTTTGACAAACTTTACATTATAAAGTTTGTCCAATTGACCTCAAACTTTTTGTGCATGCCTTAATGCTCAAATAATGCCCCTAAACCAAATATTGGATTTGTGGGAATTTATTTGAATAGGGTTCTAAGCAGAAACCCATTTCTGCCCCTTTCTAGGGTTTTTCAAGTCTGCATTGGAAAACTTATCCAGCAAATCCCAAATTTGGTGTGCGAGCCTATTTTCATGTATTAATTGATCCTGTTAAGTTTCATAGCCATTGGAATCCATCTCGTAGCCTAACCACAGATCAAACACCTTGTGTGCACTCACTAATTTGGCTTTTATTGCCCCTTCTACTTTTACCCTTGAGTTCAACTTTCTACCATAGCCTCACCTAGTTACATTTCACCTCCAGTAACATTCCCATGGCCACTAGTCAATTATTGGAGAAGGTCTCTTTGTAACTTCTCTCATTTTCACCCATGGAACCACTGTTTTACCCTCTTGTTTTACTTCTGCTTAACCCAAGACCCCCAATTCTTTCTAGAGCCTTCCTTGTGTGCCAAAGCATCATTTGGAACCAAGTTATGGCATGCTCATGTGGAGAAAATGAGCAGCACCTCTACAAGTTCATTTTTGGCAGAAATGTGGCTTTGAACAGCAAGTACTAGCTAAGCTTGCTTTCTTGAGCTGAAACTTTGCAGTATTAAAGTCCTTCCATACCTAGCCCTGCCACGCATAGTTTCTCCCCAAGTCTCCCCACCTAAGACCCACTTTTATCAGCTCCAAGTTTGTTGTTAGAAACTTAACAGCAGTCAAAGCAAGTTCAAACCAGCCCCATATGCTTCCAAACTCCAGAGTCACTCTCCTGCGTGTGTGCCTTGAGTGCTGGACAGGTTTTGCTTGCCATTTGGACCCTGTAGACACAGGTGCCCATGGTGACCACCACTCTAGCAGGCAGTAATGGTGGTTTGCACCCTCTTCTCCTCCTGCAGCTCGGTTCCCTCCATGGCACCATGTCTCAGAACGCCAGAGCATCCCCTTTTGACCGTTCAAGCCATTCCCCTCCACCAGCAAGCTTCCAAAACCCCTCTGGCATGCTGTCTACCCCGTGCTCTGAGAGCTCCAGAGAGCTCCCGAGCTTTCTCCTCTTCCCTCTCTCCATATGGCTCCCCCCCGAGCGCCCTGAGCCTCCAAACCCCCTCGTTCTCTCCCTGGAGCCACCCTTGAGCTTCACCTCCCCTCCTTGAGTCTCCTAAGCCCTCCTCTTTCTCACCCCATGGCCATGGCGCCGCCTCGGCCTCCCTTGCGCCCGGGCCAGCCGGCTCCTCTCTGGCCTCAAGCCTTCCCTTCCGCGAGCCCCCGCAGTCTCCCCATCCTTCTGGACACCCCAGGTTCCCCTCCCGTGGTCGGCACCATGCCCCTCCACGCTGGCCGCAGCCAACAGCCGCTCCGCACGGCGAGCTCCTCGCCCCAGGCACCCCCGCGGCTGCCAGGGCCACCTTCCTAGCTCGGTGAGGAGCGGGGCACCCGTCCCCCACCCTCGGCTCGTCGGCTGGACCAGCAGGCGGCTGGTGCACCGGTGGCCGGCACCCCCATCTCCCTCGGCTCAAGGTTGAAGAAGGCCAGGGGAAAGAGAAGGAGGCGGGTGGACCCCAGGTGTCGGTGACTCAGGGGCCGGGCTAGCAGGAAAGAGAAGGTGCCCCGACGCCTTGCGCTTTCCCCTAGTGGAAGGCGTATTCCGTAGGATACGCCACCTGCGTGGCCAGTTACCCTGGGCCGAGCCATCAGGCCAGCCCACCTGCCTTCTAACGCCCTGAGCGCAGCATAACTCCTAAGTGGAACTTCTTTCTGCATTTTTCCCTTTTGTGGAACTTGTAAAATCAATAGCAAATCCATTCTAACTCCAATTTGCTTGATTCAAATTTCTGCAGGTTCCTAAAATCAAGCTCTATATGAATATGTGCCTTGCACATTTTTCCAAGAAAACTTTCGGGATCCTGATCCTAAGTCATAGGAATCCAGCATGTAACACATTGCATCTCCTTGCGGTCTCACGCACGGTTAACTCCACGGCTGCAGCCTTACCTTAGCCGGGACCGTTTGCGTCTTTTGACTCACGTATGCAATAGTGTCGCTAGCATTCCAATGTCAAAGAACCCGGATCGACAAGTCTAGTCACAAATCAAAGTGGTAGTACCGCACAAGGACAGGCATACATGACCCAGCAAAGCAGGTGTCGGTCACCAGCGAGTGTAGACGAGTCGTAGCAAGCTACAAGGACTCCATTACATCGCGTGACATTTCCCCAAAGGGGACAGACACAGCAGCTAAGAAGGACACATGCCGGTCAACCAATGTGTCCGGAGCAGTAACGAACTACCAGGGCTCGTTGGATCACAAAGGGGCATTTCCTTGTAAGGGGTGCTACTAAAGTTCACGACTAGGTAATCGAACCCCATACATATCAAGTACGACACACGTACGCATGGCATACCGATATGTATAGATACATCGATGGCATCACAACATAACCATAACATACAAGCTTTATTTAAGAGGCTCGGAAGAGCCACACACATAATATTACACATTAAGGGTTTCACGACCCATAATAGCAGTCATTCAGTTACAAGACAGCGGAAGAGTTTAAAACTGTCTGAGTACACACAGGGCAACTAGAAGGCACATGGCTTGACTATACTACAGACCCAACGTAGGGCCAGATCGTAGCTGGGACACCAGCTACTCGTCGTCGTCGATGTCTACGAAGAACCCACCATTAGGGTCATTAGCAACCTCTGCAACATTTATTAAGCAAACATGAGTACGAAGGTACTCAGCAAGACTTTAGGATAACTATCTACTCATGCAAAGTATCAATAAGGTATTGTGGGGTTTCATGCGGAAAGCCAGCATTTGACTCGTGGCTAGACAACTTGCATTTTTAAATAATTTTGACAACTTGATTTCTCGCACACGAGTCCACTAACACCACAACAATACACCATCGTGGAATCATTCCGTCTCCATACGGAAATGCCGTCCACGACACTCACGCTTATCTTGACAATTTTATGAGTAGCCATTTAAGTTATCTATGAACAACATATGTCTCCAAGTAGTCCATATCTGCGGACACGGCTATTCGAATAGATCATAACCCTGCAGGGGTGTACTTCGTCACACACGCTCTCGCCACTTATCTCCATGTGCACGTCATGCACCTCGGCAACCTTCAATCGGAAGCCCAGCGAGGGAGTCGGCCACGACCGTTAACCACACTAGTACCTAGTCCAGGTTTATCGCCTATCTGAGAGTAACCCGTACGGAAGTCCGGCCGAGGTTTCCGCCACGGCCTCAAATGATGTGCGCAGGGTTCCCAAGCCCACCATCCGGGTGCCACTTGGTACACCGTGCCACTACCTACCGCATCACGGCCCACCTCTTAGTTCAGCACCATGCACGGCCTCCAGCATTACTATAAACACCAGAAACTACTTGCAACTCCTGGACCGAGTACTAGGCGATTAATAGGCCGAGCGGGGTCATATTTCAGGGCCCAGCATGTGGTAGTATCTAGTCTTGGATTACATACACGGAACTCAGTTCCTAAGGACGATTCCAATGAAACAACCCGCCATGTACTCCTACACAGCCTTTCATCGGTACCTTTACCAAATTAGATTCAACACACAACCTTTGCTTACCGAACGCATTCTCACAATTATGTTCATCTCCCAGATGACAGACCATACACAACTCTAGGCATAGCATGCATAGCAGGATAAGGCACATCATGGCTCAAGCAACTACCAGGTATGCTAGGTTGCAAGGTTCGGCTATTTACTGTGACAAGGATAGGTCATGCAAAGGAAGTGGGTTCAACTAATGTGGCAAAAGCAGTTGAAGCATTTGATCCTAATGCAATAAACAAGTGCAGGAGCAAGAACATGGGATTTATCGGGATGATCAAAATGGTTGCTTGCCTTGTTGCTCAGAGGGGGGACAATATCCGTCAGACGGATATTCGGTGGAATCCGGGGGTGCGGAGCCTACCGAAATGAATGGCAACAATCAATAACAATCATATGCAAACAAGATGATGCATGAGCATGGCATGAGAATGCAAGGTGATAAACTAATATAATCAACATGTATTAGGTTTGAAGTTGATTTGAATCACATTCAAATATCAATTCGAATGAGGTATTCTCGGATACCGATTTAATTGATTCGACCTGATGCTCAGATCAACTTGATGTTAGCATGCATGAGATGTCATGTTAAGGTACTGGTTTGTTATTAGCACAATGTTTGATCATGTCAAACAAAAAGAAATTTAAATACTTTTCATATTCCATTTATAAAGTAATTATAAGAATTGACTTATTCATTAATCTACATGTTTGGGTTCTGTAACTTTTTCAAACATGATTGAAAATAGCATATTCAGATTCCTTGAATTTTTCTGATACTTTTTCATATATAAATTATTTTCATTGGAGTTACAGATTAATTTCTATGAATTTTTGAAGTTTTAAACATTTCTGGAATTATTTTTATACTGGAAAATACTTTTGCTGCATCAGCATGACATAAGCAGGTCCAACTGGCCGTTGAAAGTCAAACCTGACCAGTGGGACCCACTGGTCAGTGTCTCTGGTCAGTTTTAGATTAAGATTAAACTTAATTAGTTGATTAATCTTACTGGACCCACATGTCAGTGTCTTATTAATTTATCTGATTTATTATTATTATTTTTAAACTATCCAGAGGTTGGCCCCACCCGTCAGTGGCTCAGGCCAGCTGAGATCCACCGGCGGCGAGGTCGTCCTCGCCGGCGGGGAGCCTCCGGCGAGCACCAGAACGTCGGGGGGCATCGGAAATGGTGCACAGAGGACCAAACTCGGCGCGGAGAGCACCAGAGGAACGGCCACTCGATGGCGCGCACGATGGGACAAGCCCCAGGGGCTGGGGTGGCCGGAATCAACGTCGGCGACGAGCTTGGCGGCGACCAGGTTCGGCCATCGTCGAAGCCATCGAGTACGGGGTCAAAACGCGCGGGGCTGGGCACCTAGCGCATCTACATGATGTCATGAGGCTGTTGGTGGCCTCGGACGGACCAACCCGTCACCGGAGGGCTACCGGCGACGAGCTGCAGCGGCGGTCCTCGTCGGGCTCCGATGGAACTAAGCCTAGAGGAGGGGGTCGAAGGGGAGAGCTCAGGGGAAATGACCGCATGCTCACGGGGAGTGCAGTGGTGGCGCTAGTTTGCTCGGGGACGGCCTGGATAGGGAGAACATTGGCGGCGGTCTTCGGTGACCCGAGGAAGAAGACGACAGCTGCTCGTCGTTTCACTGCACCTCAGCGTCGGGCTCGGCGCTAGGAAACTTCAGGGAGGTGCGGCGGACCTACTGCGTGGCTCAGGAGGGAGAAGGGTCGGCTAGATTGACGGCGAGCTCGAGCTCTGCTCGGGCTCCAATGGCGGCAGAAGGAATGGATAGCCACGGGCTCGGGGAGCTTATCCCCGGGCTTGCCAGCGCGAGACGGCGGCCAGGCAGTCGCATAGGTGCGTGGCCGCGCCGGAGTACGCAGCGGCCACCTCCTGCTGCCCACTGGCGGGGGAGGAAGACGACAGGAATTGCTGGGTCGGGCCAGGTTAGGCGACAGGTAAGGATTTTTCATTTTCTTTCTGTTTTTGTTTCTGTTTTGCTATTTCACTAATTTTCTATTTATTTCAACTCCCAAATAAATTGAAAAAACTATGTTGAGCACCCTAGAATATTTGTTGGAATATTTCCAACCATTTCCAAAGTTTTCAACATTTTTGAAAATTTAAAGTTTCTGATTTCAAATTTAAAACTTGAAACCAGTAGCTTTTGCATTTATTTAAAATGCTTAAAGTGTCAAGAAAATGGTGTTCTTCATTGCTCATTTACTTTCATGATTTATCAGAAAGTTTGAACTTTTCTTGAGGCCATTTTGGGTTCATTGATTTTAACTAGTTTTGAGATTTCCTTTATTTGAAGAAGTGGCTAGGGTTTGAGTTTTTCCTTCACCTCTTTCTTTGTTCTTGTTGAAGATTTCTTAGATGCAATGCAAAGAAGACATGAGCACAAGACTAACTTGCTTAAGGTGTCAGGGATGTGACAACTCACCCCCACTCAAAGGAATCTCGTCCCGAGATTTAGAAGTCATCGGGAATAACGCAGGATACTCAAGTCGGAGACGATCCTCTCTTTCCCAAGTTGCCTCCTTTTCAGAGTGATTTGACCATTGAACTTTAAGAAACTTGAGGTTTCGACGTCGAGTGGTACGCTTAGCTTGTTCAAGAATACGCACGGGGTATTCTCGGTATGAAAGGTTATCTTGGAGATCAAGCGTTTCGTGGTCCACTTCACGGATAGGATCCGAAAAGCAACGCCTGAGTTGCGAGACGTGGAAAACATCATGAACCTTGGAAAGATGCGGAGGAAGTTCCAACTGGTAGGCAACTTCTCCTCGTTTGGCAAGAATGCGAAAAGGACCAATGTAACGAGGAGCCAACTTGCCCTTGATACCGAATCGATGGGTACCCTTCAAAGGTGTAACCCGAAGGTAAGCCTTCTCATCAACTTCAAAGGTCACAGCCTTATGATGACGATCATATTGGCTCTTTTGACGAGACTGGGCTGTTTTCAACTTTTCACGAATAATGCGAACCTGCTCTTCTGCATCCTGGATCATGTCCGGGCCAAAGAGTTGCCTCTCTCCGGTTTCTGACCAATTAAGAGGTGTTCGACATCTTCGTCCATAGAGAACTTCAAAAGGGGCTTTGCCCAAGCTTGATTGATAACTATTGTTATAAGCGAATTCGGCGAATGGAAGGCACTTCTCCCAATTCATACCGAACGATATAACACAAGCTCGGAGCATATCTTCTAGGATTTGATTCACTCTTTCTACTTGACCACTTGATTGGGGATGGAAAGCAGTGCTAAAAGATAAGTGAGTCCCCATGGCATTCTGAAAACTTTCCCAGAAGCGAGAAGTAAAGATACTCCCACGGTCCGAGTTAATCTCCAGGGGAACACCATGAAGAGACACTATTTGGGAGATATATAACTCTGCTAGCTGGCTAGCTGTTATACTCTCACGAACGGGAACAAAATGAGCCACTTTGGAAAGACGGTCAATGACCACAAAGATAGCATTATTTCCTATCTTGGTCTTGGGAAATCCGGTAATGAAATCAATGCTAACTTTATCCCATTTCCATTCAGGAATAGCTAGAGGTTGAAGGGTGCCAGCAGGCCTTTGATGTTCTGCCTTAACTCGACGACAAACATCGCAGTTAGCAACGAACTCAGCAATTTCTCTCTTCATCCTAGTCCACCAGAACCTCTGGCGTAGGTCCTGATACATCTTAGTACTACCGGGATGAATGGTGAGAGGAGAATCATGAGCCTCCTTAAGGATTAACTGCCTTAGGTGTGGGTTCTTAGGAACCACTAGACGATTCTGGAAGAACACAACACCTTGATCGTTCATAGAAAATTCTTTAGCATTTCTGCTAAAAATATTCTCCTTGATCCGTGATATACCCTTGTCACGCTTTTGGCCAGCTATAATTTGATCCTTAAGAGTAGGCTTCGCCACCAGGGTAGAAAGGAATCCTTGAGGAACAATATGGAGATTCAACTTCCGAAAATCCTCATAGAGATGTGGTTGACCTTGTTGTAGCATCAAATTGTTACAATAAGATTTACGACTTAGCACATCGGCCATAACATTGGCCTTCCCCGGGGTGTAAGTTATCCCTAAGTCGTAATCCGAGATCAACTCAACCCACCGTCTTTGCCTGAGATTCAAATCCGGCTGGGCGAAGATATATTTCAGACTTTGGTGATCAGTGAATATTTCGCAACGATTACCCAGAAGGTAATGTCGCCAGGTTTTTAGTGCATGGACCACAGCTGCAAGCTCAAGGTCATGTGTGGGATAATTATCCTCATGTGGACGCAACTGTCGAGATGCGTATGCGATCACATGACGATCTTGCATGAGAATGCAACCTAATCCTTGTCGCGAGGCGTCCCAATAGATAACAAAGTCCTTAGAAAAATCTGGTGGTAGCAACACAGGTGCGGAAGTCAGGCGTCTTTTCAGTTCGTGAAAACTATGCTCACATTGTGGTGTCCATTCGAACTTTTTATCTTTCTTGAGGAGTTCAGTTAGAGGCTTTGCAACCTTGGAGAAATTCTCGACAAAGCGGCGACAATAGCTCGCTAGACCTAGAAACTCCTAACTTGCTTAACCGATTCAGGTTGAGTCCAATCAAGGACAGCTTGCACTCTCTCGGGATTGACAGCAATACCCTTACCAGAGATTACGTGACCCAGATAGGTCACTTCTGGTAACCAGAATTCACATTTTGAAAACTTGGCATAAAGGTGATGCTCTCGAAGTTTCATCAATACCAGCCTGAGATGCTCGGCATGTTCTTGTTTGTTCTTTGAGTAGATGAGAATATCATCGAGGTATACCACGACGAATTTATCCAAGTACTCCATGAAGACTGAATTCATCAGACGAGAGAAGGTGGCTGGGGCATTGGTTAAACCGAAAGACATGACGGTGTACTCGTATTGGCCATAACGAGTAACAAAAGCCGTTTTTGGAATGTCCCCGTTCTTAATCTTGATTTGATGGTATCCCAACCTCAAATCCATTTTGGAGAAGATTGAGGATCCAGCGAGCTGATCGTACAGGTCGTTGATCATGGGGAGCGGATACTTGTTCTTTATGGTGACCAGATTAACTGGTCGGTAATCTACAACCATCTGATCCGTTCCGTCTTTCTTCTTGCCGAAGAGGACGGGGCAAGCCCAAGGAGAAGAGCTAGGACGAATGAAACCTTTATTCAAGGCCTCATCTAATTGCTTCTTAAGTTCGGCTAGCTCCAGGGGTGCCATCTTATAAGGTCTTCTGGCTATTGGGACAGTTCCCGGAACAAGATCTATCACGAACTCTACATCTCTGTCAGGTGGAATTCCTGGCAGTTCCTCTGGAAAAACATCCGGGAAGTCACGGACTACCGGAATGTCTTCAAGTTCCGGAAGAGGGTTGGCATTTAGGGAATAGAGTTGGCATTTGGCAACTCGAGTAGAGACATTTACTATCTCCCCCGAGGGATGGGTAAGCTGGACATTTCTAGAATGGGTATCAATCTTGGCATAGTGAGCTGACATCCAGTCCATGCCCAAGATGATATTAATATCTGAAGATTTCAATGCTATCAATGAGGCTAGAAAAACTAGCCTGTCTACTAGAATTTCATTGTCATAGGTTATCCTAGAGGTTTGCCATTTACTACCAGGAGTTTGGACAACCAATGGGATTGGCATATCACAAAAAGACATGTTATGCAACTGTGCATAACTTTCTGAAATGAAGGAATGAGAAGACCCAGTGTCAAAGAGAACGGACGCTGGGTGATGATTAACAAGAAGCGTACCCAGCATGACGTCGGGATCCTCTGCAGCTTCTTCTGCTGACACATAGTTCACACGGCCACGTGCAGGAGTTGGCTTCACACAGTAAGCTTTGCCCGACTTGGCTTGCCCGACGGACTTTCCGGGTTGCTTGGCACCCACATTCTGAGGACACTCACGGGAATAGTGCCCGGGTTCTCCACGCTTGTAGCATATCACTTGGTTGGTACGTGGTGCAGCATTGCTAGCTGGACCACCATAAGATTTTGCTGGAGAGTTGGCCTGATTCGTCTGAGGCGCCACGTAGGATGGCCTCGGAGTGTATCTTGGCGGCAGAGAACTGTTCGGAACCCACAGCCTGCGTTTTGGAAACGCGGAACCAGAAGACGAGCCGAAGTCACGGGAGTGCTTCCTTGTGGCTTCGGAGTCAGTATGACCAGTCTCGGCACTGATCGCTTTGTTGACCAGGGCTTGAAAGCTTGCACACTCATGGAGGCGCAGATCACGACGGAGCTCAAGGCTCAGACCCTTACGGAACCTTGCTTGCTTCTTGGCGTCAGTAGACACCTCCTCTGTTGCATAGCGGGCGAGATTACCGAACTCGCGGCTATAGGCATCCACAGTCAACTTGCCCTGAGTGAAGGCACAGAACTCCTCTCTCTTTCTGTCCATCAGGCCCTCTGGAATATGGTGCACACGAAAGGCTGCACTGAAGTCTGCCCATGTGGCTACTGGTTCAGCAGGACGCATAGCTTCAAAGTTCTCCCACCATAGATTGGCGGGTCCTTCCAGGAAATACGCCACAAAGGTTACCTTGTCGGCCTCAGACACATTCGCAGAGCGAATCTTGCGTGAGATGTTGCACAGCCAGTCATCAGCGTCGAGGGGATCGACGGAATGATGAAACTTTGGAGGATTCAACTTCACAAAGTCGTTGAGGGACACTGGAGCATTCCTAGGCTGACGAGCCGTATTCTGCTCAATATGCTCTAACAGTCGGTTGGTCTCCCTTTTATTTCTCTCTGCCTCAAGCATCACTTCCGCCAGAGAGGGCGGGTGAGGCAGGTCTTCCTGCGACGCTTGTCTACCCTCGCCTTGCTCATGACCAGGGGCACGGTTCAACCTGGTGAACACCATCCTGACAAACAAACTCACAACTTAGACCAATATCATATCAATACTAGCTATGGATTAAGAATGTACTGAACGCACGGAATGCGGAAATGAATATCCGAACAGCATGGTAACAAGCAAATGCTATATATACACCATGGTTCATACACACCCTTACGTAGTTCAGTACAACCTTAACCGAAGAGCAAACTACTGAGATTATGAAACTACTCATCAGAGGCTTAGAAGCTTCCTATACATTATTTATCTAAGCCTCCGGAATTCATTTCACATTACAGGCATACTTCACAAGTCATGCGGGACTGTGAACGTACGGCTACTACCATACTATCCTTCCACTCACAGCTCAGGCATCTGCATAGAACATCTCATAGAGATTACCTCCATGACCTGGAAGCTCAACCTGCGGATCAGGAAACACTCTAGCCTGAGATCCCTGGGATCCGTAAGGACACGGATGTGGCCTTGGTCCCATGACTGGTGGTAAGAGGGGTCCCTGAAGAGGTGTGACTCCTCCTATAGCTGGCCAGTCAATGTGGGCCGGAAGATGGGTCCTAACAGGGTTCAGCATTTCCATTTCTCCATACCCTGTCTGGACTACCGGTGCCAGCTGCGTCAAAGCCGTCCACAGACGGGCACGGGTAGCATAAAGCTCCATGCGGAGAGCACGAGCATCCCTGTCTCTGTTCTCTAGCATCTCAACAGTGGACTGCAGAAGTGGATCCTCCATAGAAGAATCAAAATAGACTCCACTGAGGTATCCCTCTTCACCAGGCTGAGAGGCTGGAACATAGCAGAACTCTGAATTCTGCAGCAGTGCATGTCTCGCTCTCATAATGGTCAGCATTGAATAGGCAGCATCTTGTACTGCCATGTCAATAGTGACTCCCAACCCATAGGACCAATGGATTGGCTCCTCAGCTCCAGGGTAGTCTGGAAATACCCTAACAGTGCAGATGTACTGGCTCTGGTTGAAGTCTCGGTACTGTACCTCCACTGTGTACTCGGGGTACCAGCGGTAACCGCACACCGACATCACCCTGACCAGCATGGCCGTATGACCCGGTACATCAATGCACCTGGTCAGACGTACCACCTGACGAGAAGGACGGCCAGGCATCTGTAAATAGAGAGTAATGCAAAAGCATTAGAGCTCTGAATGCAAAATTGGGCAGCATAACGGCTGTAAATGCTCAAAAACAAATTTTGAGACAACCCAAAAATGGAATAGCGTAACCACTCAACTATCAAGTTCAACTCTCCGGTCATCAAACTTACTTCCTTTTTCCTAGGAATAAAGAAACCCAAATATCTCTTGACCCGTAGTCCTATAATCTACCGATCGGAAACATGAGCCTAGAAAAAGATGAGTAGCCTAGTCCTTAATTCCCGCAGAAAAGACGAGGATGACCAGAATAGAATAACTTGAGAAGAGAACAAGAGTCTTACTTTCCCTTCCACAAACAATTCCCTTATATATAACTAAAGCAATTCTAGACTCAACTTCGACCAGTTTGGCTTAGTAATCCTACAGTCAGTCAGGCTCTGATACCAACGCTGTTGGGACCCCGATCCTAAGTCATAGGAATCCAGCCTGTAACACATTGCATCTCTTTGCGGTCTCACGCACGGTTAACTCCACGGCTACAGCCTTACCTTAGCCGGGACCGTTTGCGTCTTTTGACTCACGTATGCAATAGTGTCGCTAGCATTCCAATGTCAAAGAATCCGGATCGACAAGTCTAGTCACAAACCAAAGTGGCAGTACCGCACAAGGACAGACATACATGACCAAGCAAAGCAGGTGTCGGTCACCGGCGAGTGTAGACGAGTCGTAGCAAGCTACAAGGACTCCATTACATCGCGTGACATTTCCCGAAGGGGACAGACACAGCAGCTAAGAAGGACACATGCTGGTCAACCAATGTGTCCGGAGCAGTAGCGAACTACCAGGGCTCGTTGGATCACAAAGGGGCATTTCCTTGTAAGGGGTGCTACTAAAGTTCACGACTAGGTAATCGAACCCCATACATATCAAGTACGACACACGTACGCATGGCGTACCGATATGTATAGATACATCGATGGCATCACAACATAACCATAACATACAAGCTTTATTTAAGAGGCTCGGAAGAGCCACACACATAATATTACACATTAAGGGTCTCATGACCCATAATAGCAGTCATTCAGTTACAAGCCAGCGGAAGAGTTTAAAACAGTCTAAGTACACACAGGGCAACTAGAAGGCACATGGCCTGACTATACTACAGACCCAACGTAGGGCCAGATCGTAGCTGGGACACCAGCTACTCGTCGTCGTCGATGTCTACGAAGAACCCTCCATTAGGGTCATTAGCAACCTCTGCAACATTTATTAAGCAAACATGAGTACGAAGGTACTCAGCAAGACTTTAGGATAACTATCTACTCATGCAAAGTATCAATAAGGTATTGTGGGGTTTCATGCGGAAAGCCAGCATTTGACTCGTGGCTAGACAACTTGCATTTTTAAATAATTTTGACAACTTGATTTCTCGCACACGAGTCCACTAACACCACAACAATACACCATCGTGGAATCATTCCGTCTCCATACGGAAATGCCGTCCACGACACTCACGCTTATCTTGACAATTTTATGAGTAGCCATTTAAGTTATCTATGAACAACATATGTCTCCAAGTAGTCCATATCTGCGGACACGGCTATTCGAATAGATCATAACCCTGCAGGGGTGTACTTCGTCACACACGCTCTCGCCACTTATCGCCATGTGCACGTCATGCACCTCGGCAACCTTCAATCGGAAGCCCAGGGAGGGAGTCGGCCACGACCGTTAACCACACTAGTACCTAGTCCAGGTTTATTGCCTATCTGAGAGTAACCCGTACGGAAGTCCGGCCGAGGTTTCCACCACGGCCTCAAACGATGTGCGCAGGGTTCCCAAGCCCACCATCCGGGTGCCACTTGGTACACCGTGCCACTGCCTACCGCATCACGGCCCACCTCTCAGGTCAGCACCATGCACGGCCTCTAGCATTACCATAAACACCAGAAACTACTTGCAACTCCTGGACCGAGTACTAAGCGATTAATAGGCCGAGCAGGGTCATATTTCAGGGCCCAGCATGTGGTAGTATCTAGTCTTGGATTACATACATGGAACTCAGTTCCTAAGGACGGTTCCAATGAAACAACCCGCCATGTACTCCTACACAGCCTTTCATCGGTACCTTTACCAAATTAGATTCAACACACAACCTTTGCTTACCGAACGCATTCTCACAATTATGTTCATCTCCCAGATGACAGACCATACACAACTCTAGGCATAGCATGCATAGCAGGATAAGGCACATCATGGCTCAAGCAACTACCAGGTATGCTAGGTTGCAAGGTTCGGCTATTTACTGTGACAAGGATAGGTCATGCAAAGGAAGTGGGTTCAACTAATGTGGCAAAAGCAGTTGAAGCATTTGATCCTAATGCAATAAACAAGTGCAGGAGCAAGAACATGGGATTTATCGGGATGATCAAAATGGTTGCTTGCCTTGTTGCTCAGAGGGGGGACAATATCCGTCAGACGGATATTCGGTGGAATCCGGGGGTGCGGAGCCTACCGAAATGAATGGCAACAATCAATAACAATCATATGCAAACAAGATGATGCATGAGCATGGCATGAGAATGCAAGGTGATAAACTAATATAATCAACATGTATTAGGTTTGAAGTTGATTTGAATCACATTCAAATATCAATTCGAATGAGGTATTCTCGGATACCGATTTAATTGATTCGACCTGATGCTCAGATCAACTTGATGTTAGCATGCATGAGATGTCATGTTAAGGTACTGGTTTGTTATTAGAACAATGTTTGATCATGTCAAACAAAAAGAAATTTAAATACTTTTCATATTCCATTTATAAAGTAATTATAAGAATTGACTTATTCATTAATCTACATGTTTGGGTTCTGTAACTTTTTCAAACATGATTGAAAATAGCATATTCAGATTCCTTGAATTTTTCTGATACTTTTTCATATATAAATTATTTTCATTGGAGTTACAGATTAATTTCTATGAATTTTTGAAGTTTTAAACATTTCTGGAATTATTTTTATACTGGAAAATACTTTTGCTGCATCAGCATGACATAAGCAGGTCCAACTGGCCGTTGAAAGTCAAACCTGACCAGTGGGACCCACTGGTCAGTGTCTCTGGTCAGTTTTCGATTAAGATTAAACTTAATTAGTTGATTAATCTTACTCGACCCACATGTCAGTGTCTTATTAATTTATCTGATTTATTATTATTATTTTTAAACTATCCAGAGGTTGGCCCCACCCGCCAGTGGCTCAGGCCAGCTGAGATCCACCGGCGGCGAGGTCGTCCTCGCCGGCGGGGAGCCTCCGGCGAGCACCAGAACGTCGGGGGGCATCGGAAATGGCGCACAGAGGACCAAACTCGGCGCGGAGAGCACCAGAGGAACGGCCACTCGATGGCGCGCACGATGGGACTAGCCCCAGGGGATGGGGTGGCCGGAATCAACGCTGGCGACGAGTTGGCGGCGACCAGGTTCGGCCATCGTCGAAGCCATCGAATACGGGGTCAAAACGCGCGGGGCTGGGCACCTAGCGCATCTACATGATGTCCTGAGGCTGTTGGTGGCCTCAGACGGACCAACCCGTCATCGGAGGGCTACCGGCGACGAGCTGCAGCGGCGGTCCTCATCGGAAACTTATGGAACTAAGCCTAGAGGAGGGGATCAACGGGGAGAGCTTAGGGGAAATGACTGCATGCTCACGGGGAGTGCAGTGGTGGTGCTAGTTTGCTTGGGGACGGCCTGGAGAGGGAGAACGTAGGCGGCGGTCTTCGGTGACCCGAGGAAGAAGACGACAGCTGCTCGTCGTTTCACTGCACCTCAGCGTCGGGCTCGGGGCTAGGAAGCTTCAGGGAGGTGCGGCGGACCTACTGCGTGGCTCAGGAGGGAGAACGGTCGGCTAGATCGACGACGAGCTCGAGCTCTGCTCGGGATCCAATGGCGGCAGAAGGAGGGAGGAGAGATCCGAGAGGAGGGGGGATCTGGCGCTGGGAATGGATAGCCACGGGCTCGGGGAGCTTATCCCCGAGCTTGCCAGCGCGAGACGGCGGCCAGGCAGTCGCATAGGTGCGTGGCCGCGCCGGAGTACGTGGCGGCCACCTCCTGCTGCCCACTAGCGGGGGAGGAAGACGACAGGAATTGTTGGGCCGGGCCAGGTTAGGCGACAGGTAAGGATTTTTCATTTTCTTTCTGTTTTTGTTTCTGTTTTGCTATTTCACTGATTTTCTATTTATTTCAACTCCCAAATAAATTGAAAAAACTATGTTGAGCACCCTGGAATATTTGTTGGAATATTTCCAACCATTTCCAAAGTTTTCAACATTTTTGAAAATTTAAAGTTTCTGATTTCAAATATAAAACTTGAAACCAGTAGCTTTTTGCATTTATTTAAAATGCTTAAAGTGTCAAGAAAATGGTGTTCTTCATTGCTCATTTACTTTCATGATTTATCAGAAGGTTTGAACTTTTCTTGAGGCCATTTTGGGTTCATTGATTTTAACTAGTTTTGAGATTTCCTTTATTTGAAGAAGTGGCTAGGGTTTGAGTCTTTCCTTCACCTCTTTCTTTGTTCTTGTTGAAGATTTCTTAGATGCAATGCAAAGAAGACATGAGCACAAGACTAACTTGCTTAAGGTGTCAGGGATGTGACAAAATCTTTCTGTGGTATTATTATTCAAATGCAGATTTGAATATATTTAGCCCACCTTTGCAAATTCCTAGAGGGTTCATTTCAACTCCAAATGGAGTGATTCCAACTTCCAGAGACTTCTAAAATCCTTCTCTATTTTTAGATACTGGGTCAACATTTTTATCAAACTTCATTCTGTTGCTTATAATAAATAGCTCCCTATTGCTATTTATCCCACATTAGAAAATGCCTAGTAAATTCATTTCAACTCCAAATCCAGTGAAACCACTTCCTAAATATTTCTAAAAACCTTCTCTGTTAAATGACTGCCTCCACTCATTTTTAACAGAAAGATTTCTGTTGGCTTATTCAATGGCCATCTATTGCTCTTTCCATCCATTCAAAAATCATTGATGACCCAAATATCCTATATCAAGCTTCAGGTATTTTTCTTATGACCAGAGAGGTCCAAGAAAAATAGAACTTCTATTTATAGAACACTTTTATTTTGCTGGATATATGGCTTACTATGGTTGTTTCCGACGTTAGTTGACGGTACACGGAGTATTCGGGGACGGAGCGGAAGACCTCGAAGACCCCGAGGACTTACGTGAGCAAGGCAAGCATGCCCTTTTGCCATGATTTAAGTAAATAAACTGAAGCATGCTAGTATAGAAAGTATTTTTTTCGTTGCATGTGATCACGATGCTGGTTCATCACTGATGTGATGGTACCGAAGGCTTCTTCGGAGCACTTTCAATTAAAGTAGTGTTATTACATGGCTCCTCGGAGCATAAACATGATGAGCTTGATCCTACCATCTACGAGGATCTTGCTACTGTCATGTTGTCTAGTAGAGTTAATCACTGCATTGAGCTTGACCCCGTGAGGGTCATGATATTATCATGTTGACAAGTAATAATAGATTATTCTATCATGAGCATGATGTGACTTAAATAAAGAGTTTATGAAATGCCCGAGGGTGATGATGAGTTGGTGATCACTTTTGGTGAAGTGATGCACTGGTGATTTTGGTGTGAGTATGGTTTCGGAAATGGATTAGATTTATGATGTGTCGACCGTCCCAACCTCACCCAGTACGACCACGATACCCCTTTATGGGACGGGGCTTTGTTGATTACTCTGGTCGGTGCTAGCAAAGAGCCACATTACTAGTGGCGGGAGTGATCGGTGTCACTCTCGTGATGGGGTCGTGCCAAGTAGGACGACTATGCCATTATTATGAGTTCCAGGCACACCGTTGGTCCCTGCATGGTTGATACAGTCCAGAGGCGGTGCTCGTAAGACGTACAACATGTGGGTTGGGTACCAATCGAGTGGATCTCTTTGTCTAGTATCGTCAGGGGAAAGATGATGATCGGATACTTACCTCGGGTATATGTGATATACCGCGAGTCGTGGATGACACGGAAGTATTCCGTTTCTCGTGGGTCCAGCGTACTACCTCTGCAGAGTGTAAACTATTCGAATAGCCGTGTCCACAGTCAAGGACAGTTGGGTGGTGCTGCTTAAACTACGTCCTGAGTTTCCGCATAAACCAAGTGTGTGTGTGTGGTGTTAAAAAGGTGTCGTTATAATCATGATAATCACAATAATATGATCAAGTTCGGTGACTTGACATATAGGGTAAACCCGGATGGTTTAGCCCTCATTAATACCTTGAGGTTATGACAAGTCCGATGACCTGGCATGTAGGGTGAACCCGGGTGGTTCAGCCCTTAGCACATATGTGGATATCTATAACCTGATATTCACAAGTAATTCTTTAACTTGTTGCATATACCTGATCATTCCACCCAGATGAGTTACACTAAAGAAGCATGATACTGTTATCCTTCACTTTCATTGTTCGTATCATGGATTGTTTGCGAGTACATCCAAAGTACTCATTGGCTTGCCACTGGTTATTTCATTGACCAGGTGTGAAAGACAGGATACGGTGAAGGTTAACTCGGTCACGTTCTTGCGAGCTAGGATGCTTCCCAGTCAGAACGCATGTAGGTTAAGGCTGATGGCATGGGTTCACGCTTTCAACCAATAATTCCGCTATTGGTCTAATTTGGTGCTTTGGCCTTTAAGGCCCTATGTATGTAAGACTCGACCGAAGTGGTCATTTATTGTATCAAATGGTATGTATGGATGTAAGACTCTATTATTCAGTATCTGTGTTCAGTGAGCATTGATCCTTGGGATCACTGGGCTCGGCGATCTTGACTTACCAGTCGGGGTCCCCACATGTTAAGACGGGTGGATTCCCGCGAGACTGTGTCGATGCCCTAATTAAAATGTTAATGGATTTGGGTATTTGATTTGGGTTGGTCGGAGACCTTTTCGCACTAACCGTCTGCATGGGAAGAATTATGGGTACTCGGCGTCGCGGTATCGGCGAAGCTTTTCAGATGTCAGCAATCGTAGCGGCGCGCGCCCGAGTGGTCCCTAGATGCATCGCGCTTGTGATTAAGGGATGCTAGGATAGACGTCGGACGCCCACACATCGTGCAGGAGCGCGAAGGGGAACTGGGCCCATGAACCCTTTGTGCTTAGGATTTAGACCGGCGGGCTGGCCTCTCTGATTAGTCTTAGGTGGGGCTGCGGCGTGTCGATATTCCGAGGCCGGGCAGGACCCAGAAAAGTGTGTTCGGCCAGAGTGTTATCGAGCGCGAGGGGACATGTGGTGCACCCCTGTAGGGATGAAAATTAACTATTCAAATAGCCGTGTCCACGGTTACAGGACGACCTGGAGTTGTGCCCTGATCTTATACAACTACATTTGTTACTTAACTGAAATTAGTTTGCCTCGGGGTTGCTTCCTCGCAGGGAGTCGAGGGAGGATCTCTGGGCATAACCTCACTTTAATATTGCTGCAACAATATGACTATTAATTGTGTTACACATGTTCTACTCTCGTCTATTGTTGTATGACCCTGAAGATGCTAGTCTTTGATAGGCCTTCTCTCTCTATTCTCGCATTGCTGCAGTCAGTCCACATATAAACACCCCCCCTTCTTTGATACTGATGCATACTTAAAATAGTTCTGATGTAAGACTTGCGAGTACTTTGGATGAGTACTCACTGTTGCTTTGCTCCCCCTTTTGTCCCCTTGATCCATTGCTACGGCCAGATGATGGAGCCCAGGAGATGGAGTTTCCTGCCGACGCCTGCCGCCCCGATGGTGTCATCTTCATGGAGGCCGCCGAAGATAGGAGTAGTTAGGAGGTTCCTAGGCAGGAGGCCTCGCCTCGTTCGATCGTGTTTATTTTGTGCTAGCCTTCTCTAAGGCACCCCATGTTTTATGTTTGTACTCATATATTGTTGCTTCCGCTGACTCGTGTGTTTATCGAGCTTCTGTATTCTAGCCCTCGAGGCCCCTAGCTTGTAATATGAAGCTGATATTGTTTTATTTGTGTCTAGAGTTGTGTTGTGATATCTTCCCGTGAGTCCTTGGGTTTGATCATACGCATTTGCGTGTATGATTAGTGTACGATTAAACCAAGGGCGTCACACCACTGAAGCAAATCACTTATGGTGACAAAGGTAAAAAGCAAGGTATTGAGACTTGGCAAAGTGGCTATTTCCAAGGATAGGCACATGGACAAAGTAATGCTTGTTGAATCCCTTGGGTTTAACCTCATGTCAGTCTCAATGCTTTGTGATCTTGATATGGTTGTTATCTTTGGAAAATATAGATGTGTTGTCATCATGGAATCTGACAGATCCAAAGTCTTCGAAGGTGTTAGAAGAGGGGATTTGTACATTGTTGATTTCTCTACAGGTCCTCAACCAGCCACTTGCTTATTAGCAAAAACCTCAGAAGGTTGGCTATGGCATCGAAGACTTGGTCATGCAGGCATGAGGGATTGCACACGTTGGCGACGAAGAAGCATGTCATTGGCATCGAATCAGTCAAATTCCTCAAGGACCACCTCTGCGGTGCTTGTGAGTCTGGAAAAATGACTAGATCCAAACACCCCTCGAAGACTATCATGACTACTACTCGTCCATTTGAATTGCTTCACATGGATTTATTTGGACCTACTCATTATGCCACTCTAACAAATTTAGCATCTCTATACGGCTTTGTTATAGTTGATGATTACTCTAGATATACTTGGGTGCATATCATTCTGTATAAAACTGAAGGGCAGCAAGTCTGCAAACGATTTTCCTCAAGGCCCTCGACGAACTTCGACGTCAAGATCAAACACCTCAGGAGTGATAATGGAACAGAATTGAAAAACACTGGCCTTGATGACTATCTTGATGAACTTGGTATTACTCACGAATTGTCTACTCCTTATACTCCTCAGCAGAATGGCGCCGTTGAAAGAAAGAATAGGACTCTGGTTGAGATAGCATGAACCATGCTTGAAGAATATCAGACTCCTCGTCGTTTCTGGCCTGAAGCAATCAACAATGCTTGCCATATCATCAACAGGGTATATCTTCACTAATTCCTCAAGAAAACTTCATATGAACTTCTCACTGACAAGAAACCCAATGTAAGTTATTTCAAAGTCTTCGGTGCAAAATGCTGGATTAGAGATCCTCACCATAGCTCAAAGTTTGCACCTAAAGCACATGAGGGTTTTATGCTTGGTTATGGAAAATACTTGCACACCTACAGAGCCTTCAACAACTATCACAACAAGGTTGTTGAAACTGTAGATGTGCGGTTCGATGAAACTAATGGCTCGCAAAGAGAGCAATTGCCTCCTGATCCAGATAAATTGTCTCATGAGGAAGCAATCAAGCTCAAAGCTACTGAAGACATTGTTCCTACTAAGGAAATTGCTGAAGAAGTCACTCCCAGCACTGATGAAAATCAAGAAGATGCTCCTGAGGAAATTGCTCCAGAACAAATTCCTCAGCCCAGACGAAATCCTCAACCAACTCATCCGAGGATTCCAAATGAAGTAGAAATTGACAAAATCCTCGATGACATTAACGCGTCAGGTCCTCTCACTCGCTCAAAAGCTTCACACTTAGTTAACTGTTGTGGGCATTCTTCTTCTGTGTCTATCACAGAACCTTCAAATTTTGCTGAGGCTTTCATGGAACCTGAGTGGATTCAAGCCATGCAAGATGAAATTCTTCAATTCAAGCTAAATGACACGTGGGAGCTCGTCAAACGACCAGATCCTCGAAAGCACAATATCATCGGTACCAAGTGGATTTTCTGAAACAATCAACATGAGGATGGTCAAGTGGTGAGGAATAAGGCACGACTTGTAGCCCAAGGCTACACACAAGGTTGAAGAAATTGATTTCGATGAAACTTCTGAACCTGTTGCTAGACTTGAAGCTATTCGAATACTACTTGCTTATGCTAATGATCATAGCATTATCTTATATCAAATGGATGTGAAAAGTGCATTCCTCAATGGTAAGCTTGAGGAAGAAGTATATGTTGCTCAGCCCCCAGGTTTTGAGGATCCAAAGAATCTAGACAAAGTCTTCAGACTCAAAAAGACACTCTATGGCCTCAAGCAAGCCCCTCGGGCGTGGTATGATACATTGAAGGAATTTCTCATGAAGAAAGGCTTCAAACCTGGTTCACTCGATCCAACTCTTTTCACAAAATCCTATGACAATGAACTATTTGTGTCTCAAATATATGTCGATGACATCATATTTGGTTGTACTGACAAACGTTACAGTGATGAATTTGCTTACATGATGAGTGAAGAATATCAGATGTCTATGATGGGGGAGCTGAAATTCTTCTTAGGTCTTCAAATTCGTCAACAACGCAATGGGATCTTCATATCACACGAGAAATACCTCAAGGATGTTCTGAGGAAATTCTACATGCATGAGTGCAAAGGCGCCAAGACTCCCATGCCTACCAACGGCCACCTCTGCACTGACGAAAATGGTAAAGAATTCGATCAGCAGGTATATCGCTCAATGATTGGCTCTTTATTGTATTTGTATGCATCTAGGCCAGATATAATGCTTAGTGTTTGCATCTGTGCACGTTTTCAAGCAAAACCAAAGGAATCACACCATAAGGCTGCGAAACATATTCTTCGATACTAAGCTCACACACCAACACTAGGATTATGGTACCCCAAGGGCTCAAGTCTTCATCTTGTGGGACATTCTGATTTTGACTATGCTGGTGACCGTGTGGATCGCAAGTCAACTTCTGGCACTTGTCATTTCCTCGGAAGATCATTAGTGTGCTGGACCTCAAAGAAGCAGAACTGCGTTTCTCTCTCCACTGCCGAAGCTGAGTACATTGTTGTTGGATCATGCTGTGCTCAATTGCTATGGATGAAGCAAACCCTCAAGGACTATGGCATCAACATGAAGAATGTGCCTCTCTGCTGCGATAATGAGAGTGCAATCAAGATTGCATACAACCCAGTACAACACTCGAAGACTAAGCACATCCAGATTCGTCATCATTTTCTTCGGGACCATGTCCTCAAGGGCAATATCCTCATCGACCATGTGAAGACTGACGATCAACTAGCAGATATTTTCACTAAGCCCTTCGATGAGAAAAGGTTTTTCAAGTTGAGGTGTGAGCTAAATATCTTAGAGTCTTCAAATGTTTTGTAAAAACATGCACACATCCTAACACTTATGCAAAATTGATGAGTTAGATGTGCAACACACGAAGAATTGATTTTCTTGAATCAATGAAGAATAGCACTCTTAGTGTGAGGAAATTAATGAAGAATCTGGTTCTCACGGCCCTACGACAATTGTACGCGGCGCCTGTAATCATCATTCTTATACGGTGGGTCACGCCACCACCCAACTTTGAAAATCTTCAAGATGCTTTTTCTTCAAAGTTGAAATTCATCAATCCGATGCTTTATCACAAAATCCTCAAGTTTTAAAAATCTTCAAAATACTTGATGATTTTCATTTGCCTAGGAATATATATATATATATATATATATATATATATAGACTGAGATTTCAAAGTCCTCAACAGCATTCACTTATAGCTATTTCTTCAATCTGATGTTTCATCTAAGTGAATGTGATCGGACCCTACTCCCCTCTATGCTATACTCAACCAATCTATTCAATTCTTCATATGCGTTCTACTTGAAACTTTGTTCAAAATCCTTACCGTGTCCTTGTCAGCTGAGGATTTTGCAACGAAATCCTCAAATCTTCAAAAATGATTTTTATATTGTTACACAGTAACTGAACCCCACTTCCCACGATCAGATAAGCACGATCTCCACTGCTTTAAACTCTGGCTACACGTGTCGTGCAGAGATGCATGGGCAAGGGCACTTTGGTCCGAAAGATTTGGACGGACAATTTTCACCTCAGCTATAAATACGTCCTTACCCCTTCTGTCCAAACTCTTCGTTCTCTCGACCTTCTCTCCGCCTTAAGCAAAACGTAGCGCCACTGCTAGAAATCTCGTCGCCGGCGAGGAACTGTTTCACTGCCCCAACCTCTCCGTCGCCGAACTCATGTTGGAAGCGGAATATCTACATCCGCCACTACCGTAGCCATCATCTGCCGCCAAGTTAGGGCGCACCGGACTCGAACCGAAGTGCATCTACTGTTACTGCCTCTGTTCTTCGTGCTTGCCATATAGGGTAAATAAAATCCTATTTTTACTATCCCTTTCGATCTACTATTTTACCTTAGATTCGAGAAATCTATTTTTCCTCAGTGTCTATCAGCTTCGCACACTCTATTCCTCAAACACTTGATGAATTTCACTAAGCCACTAAAACTCTTCACGTGATTCCTCAATTGTGCAAATTTTCGAATCTGCACAACTCTCGAACCCAAGATTACAGTGCTTAGAAAAATTCCTCAACCCACTGGTCAAATTCCTCAACTTCTAAAATTTTAATTTTGTCAAATCTGAGAACGCATATGACCTCTCCAAATTCCTCGCACCTATACTCTGTTCACAGATACAAAATGTCAGCTGATGAATCTCTAGGTTCTCATCAACTTAACTCATTTGCAGCGTTCCTCGAAGAAACTTTCCCAGTGTCATCAGAATCCTCAAGAGTGCAAATTCCTCAGCAAAAGCCTCAGCAGAAGAAAATGGAAGATGACAGAAAGCAAAGGGGTGGAAAGAAACTGGAATAGAACACTGCAATTGATATCCCTGAGGATATATACCTTGACTATTGTATGCCAGATGAGCAAGAACCTATGGCGAAAAGGAAAATCAGGCTTCAAAGGATAGAACGCAGGTGGACTAAGGAGTGGAAGGAATATCGCTTCGTCACTCCCAAGTATGCGAAGAAATTTGCCCTCAAGCCACCTTGCAAAAGGCCTCCTCTCGATGATCATCAGGTAGCACATCCTTCAAGCATCAAAACTGTTGATGATTATCCTGAGGAGAAAGACAAACACTTGTCTAAACTTCAGAAGAAAGCAGAAGCTGTAGTGAGGAAATTCAATGAGGAATCTGCTGCTGCCACTGCAGCCACCTCTTCTGCTGCTGAAGCCTCTGGTACACCTATTCCTCAAGTGAAGTTTGTGCCATAGAAACCAAAGGCTTCAAAGGCTAAAGAGTAATTGCCTGAGAAGGCTGCTCCAGCTCCAAAACCATCAGCAACCACACAGGCTTCAAAGCCTGAGCACAAGAAGATTGTCAAGCACCAGCCTGCTCACTCCGGCTCCTCTGTACCTTCTGCCACAAGCTCAGAGACAAAGTCTTCACCTACACCTCTGAAGACTAAAATGACTGCTGGAAGGGCCATCAGGCCCAGCCCAAGCAAAGCCATCAATATCCCTTCTGCATCAGAAGGAAGTGATGAATTTGATGATGAAAGTCTTCAAGCCATCATCAGAAACAAGAAGGAACGAGTTGCACAAGCTTCAGGCAGCTCTATTCCTCTTGCCATGGATCCAAAGGTTCTGCTGGACTACATCAATATCTCGTATGATGACCCAAACACACCCATTGATGACTTGAAGATTCCCCCACGTATCAGTCATATGGTGGCCACATTCATCGATGAGGCCAAATGGAAAGAGACGGAAGCCAAGCAAGCAAAGGCTGCAAAACTGAAGAAGGAGAAATTCCTCAGGAAGAATCTCCTCAGCCTAAGACCTGAAGATCTTGTGTCTACCCAGGCTGAACTGAAGACTTTGACTGACAAGTACTCAAAACTATCGGACCGTCAAAGTCTCAAGTCAAATTTCATCAAATTTGCAACTGATGTTGTTGATGAATATAACAAGAAAGCTGCTCCTCCAGCAAAACCAAAGCAGCCCGAGCCCATCTATTCTGTTCAGCTCACTAAGGAAGATGAAGAAGAAGAACCTCCTGCTGAGGAAATGCCTCAAGAAAGCCGAGCTGATGAACTGGCAATTGAGGAAATACCTAAGGACATTCCAGCTGATGAATCTGTGCCAGCTGATGAATCTGTTCCAGCTGAGGAAACTGTCAGGACTGATACTACACCAGCTCCTAAAGAGCAAATTCCTTCACCTCGATCCTCAAAGGTGAAGAAAATGGTTCTGTCTGCATCAGACGTGAAGAAAACCAAGGCTGTTGAGAAAGAAGCAAAGAAAAGAAAAGCTTCCTTAACCCCAGAATCATCAGAGGCCAAGCGCCTCAAAACACTTGATGAAACTGCTCCAGTGGATGTTGTGCCTCTGAAGGTAGCTCCATCATATACTTTGATTCCCTTCGGAATTGACTATGTCCTTCCTGAAGAAGATGAGGAGATTCCGATTGATGAGGAAACAAAAGATGTTGATTCTGAAGAAACCATGGATGAGGAAATTCAAATTGATGATATTCCCCAGTCCTTCATTCCTCACAAGACGTCTGATGAACCTACTCAAGGATCAACTGCAATAGCTGAAGATTTTGCCTCCTCCTCCAAGCAAATTCCTCAAGCTGAGCAAAATCCTCCACCAGAGGAAAATCCTCAACCCGAGGAAAATCCTCAACCTGAGGAAAACCCTCAACCTGAAGAAAATCCTCAACCTGAGGTACAGGCTGAAGAAAATGCTCCTGGACCCAATACTGAAACTGCTATTGTTGTGGTCAACACTGAGACCGCAATGATAGTATCTCCTCAACAAAAGTAGCATAATCTTCAACCGAAGCAAAACCAGCCTTTTTCAAAGAGGCCAAAGTTTCAGAAGGAAGAGTTCTATGAAGAACGCATGTATTTCATCGGCGACAATCCATATGACAAGCTTCGCATGAGGCACAGGAAGTTTTGGACAAGGACTCAGCTCAACTACTATGCCTCTGTGCTCTGTGGAAGAAACAAGATATTTTAGCACATGCATGTTCCTCATGTTGAGTTGGAAGAAATTCCTTGCTTCGCCCCAGTCCTCAATGTTCTTCATGAAGTCGGACTGCTACCTCTCTGCACTAATATCTGTGATTGGAGCAGTGATATCATTCTTCAGTTTTATGCTACTTTGCACATCTCTGGAGACCCGAAGGATATCAACACTTGGGTGCTGGACTGGATGACTCAGCACACACATTACAAAGCCCCTGCTACTGAGCTGCTGCGAGTGCTTCCGATTTCAATTCCCTCAAAACAAGTTGTCATGATGTATGATGAACGGGAGTTGCTCAACAAACTGGTGGAAGTCCTCATGAAGCCTTTGGCCAAGGGTCAACCTCCAAGAACGACTTTTCTGGTTCAAGACTTGAAGTATGAACCTAGGATTGTTTATAGGATTCTAAGCAGTGTCATCACTCCAATCTAGGGCCATGATGATGAAGAAGTTGTAGGCATCATGAAGAATATCCTCTTCAACATCATCCATGGCATCCCAATAAACCTTCACGACTTCTTCCTCGGGACTCTGGCAGACAATGCTATGTCACCCTTCGACCTGAAGATTTACCCTCCATGGATCATGAGATTCATCAGACGCGGGTCAGGCATCAACTATCATGTTGATTTCAACAATCACATTGGATATATGCCTCCTATCAGAGTCAATAAGAAGACTTTTGAGCTTGTTGAAGGAAAAGGAAAATCTGTCATCGATGAAGGAAGTCGGCCCCTTGATGGCCAGTTTCGTGAACCAGATACATATTCTTCATGGGATGACACTGAAACTCAGGAGCCGCCTAGCCCTGTTGCCCCAAGGGTGATGACTAACAGAGAACTACTCCTCAGTCTTCATTAGAAGGTCGATCAGAATCACAAATGGGTAAAACTTCAATTCAGTGCCATTGTGAAAACCCTCAACGAGACCCAGAATGCAGTGAAGAAAAATCACTACTATCTTCATGAGGTTCTTGATCGCACCTGGGCCACTCTGGCTCATCTGAAGACTCAAGAAGAACTTGATGAATTGGAGTTTACTCAGGATTTCGACTGGTCGTGGCCTCCCAAGAAGAAATTCAAGCCAATTCCAGTTCCATATCTTGAGGACAGTTCCTTTTCTTCATTCCGCACTGCAGAATATGATGAAGAACCAGAAGACACTGCCACTGGCCCAAGGAGGAAGCCCGACGCCAAGAATCCTCACGTGTCTTCTTCATCAGCCAAGAAGTGAAAGTCTTCACGGGGCGTTAGTCTTAGTTTTGTCCCTTTTCATCACTTGATGATAAAGGGGGAGAAATCTGAGAGTTAGTCTTCACACGGGATATATTTTGGGGCTTATGAACTTTATTAAGTTACAAACTCTTGGCTCTTCTGAAGTGTCTTATGTAATGAGTTGTAACTTAAGCCCGATGGTACTCTGACGCTTTTTGGACGTTTTTCTTCGCATGGTTATTCCTCAAAATATTAATGCACGCATGCTGAAATTCGTCAGATACCATTTCTCATCATGCATTTTCAAATTCCTCATATTATATGTCAAATGTATGCATGATTTACAAGATACAGAGGGAGATCTCCATGATATAAATCATCAATGTGCATTTGCTGTGAAAAGCAAATTCCTCAAAGTATGCACATCTTCACGGGGGGTCTGTGAGTATCTTGATTTCAAATTCCTCAACTGAGTATTTACACTTCATATTTTTATCCCTGTTGAAAACTTAACCTAATGGTCATCAACCACCAAAAAGGGGGAGCACCATATGAGAATGGAGGCATTGGGTCAAAATGGCGACTCCCACCTCCCACCTACCACCGCGGCTACCCAATGGCGATCTGGCACTCTAGCCGGCGTATCCTCCATCCTCGCCACTCCTCTGCTCAGGTGAACCCTCCCGACCCTCCTCACGTGGTCGTGCATGGCTTGCATGGGTGGTTCTACGTTGGATCTGGATTTTTCGCATGGTTTGGCTTTCTCTGATGAGGTTTATCGCCACTCTGGTGTTACGGTGCACCCTATGAAACACCGCTGCTCTTTCATCATGGTGATTTTCTTTGGTCGTCATGTGTTTCGTCTCTCGACGGACACAGTCGCCGCAGCTTTGGAATCGGTGATTACGGGATCGACTATTGAGTTTCGTGTCTCTCAAGTGACAGATTCGGTTTTCTCATTCAAAGTGTCCTGCATGCAAGTCGGTTTTCATATTCTGGATTTACGTTCTTTCAAGTGCTCAAGTTTTAAGTGCTTTTTCCATCTATGGGGACATGGTGGTCCTAATTGGCGTCGGGAATTTGCTCTGTGGAAGAAGCAATGTGATGCTGAATGGATTATTGTGAGTCCTTCTAAGAGGAGAGCCTCATTAGGTCTGATGGCGATGCATTCCAGACCCCTCAAATCTTCTCTTAAATCTGGATCATCTGTTCGTAAGAAGCTCACATTCGCATCCCTTCAGCAATATGAATTTTGTAAGGGCTACAGATGTCCTGTTTCCCAAGATGAGCTACTCACGCTTGAACAGGCTGGTTATTCGGTGCCTTCTCCTGAACGTGTCATCGTCTCAGCGCCACCGCCGGCAGAACTCCGGTGGACGACCACCGCGCCGCATATTACGTTCGGGACAGTTTCTCGCCAAGATTCATCTCCCGGATCTCCCGGCGATGTTTTTCAAATTGCCAAATTAAACGGAACTTCTCCCGTGCAACAAGGAGCTACAGCTGATCCCGCCGAGATTCATGGTATTTTAAATGATGAGAATCACTTTTCGGTGGCAAGTTTGGATTCTGGGCCTATTTCCACACTCATTAATGAGTCTGCTGAGGTTACCTCCTTCTCTCGGCCCGGCCCTAATCCTACGATGGATATTCCCTCCTCGCAGGAGGCCCATCTGGCCTTTGATGAACTCATTAATGGCATGGTTGAGGATATCTTTTCTTGCTCAATTTGCAACGCCCGGGGCCATCTAGCTGCGAACTGCACGGCTTCGCCTGGATTCGCTGACAGTACTGTGGGCCACGCACGATCTAGAGGAGCCTCTTTTATGCGTAATAATTGTCTTACTTGGAACTATAAAAGACCCACCACCTCCCATGTCGTTGATATCTCGGGAACTGTTGATACTCTTGGTGAAACTGCAACGCCTGCGGCACAGTTCCGTCCTGTCTCATCACCGTCGCATCCTCAAACTCCCTCCGAGACGCCACCTGCCACTCCGCCACCGCCTCCCGCAATGGCGAACTTCGAGCTTGATCCTGAGTTCTTCCTCCCGCCTGGCCACAACATCATCGATGGAGGACCGGACCGGCTGCCTCGGACCTACACCACGCCCGCGGTCCCCATCACCAGACGTCATGAGCGTTTTGTCATCTCTGACGTCCACCCAGCACCCCCGGCTGACAACGTGATTCAGGTACGTCAAGAAGTTGCTGCTCTTCTTCTTCACCGAGGGTTACATGTTCGGTCTGCCCAGCCATGGATTGAGGGTGTTGGATTGTTTGAGCTCCGAGATGCGGCGGAAAGTTATGCTGCGGTCCACATGGTTCCGCAGGAAGTTGCTCATAACTCTGTGGTGCGCTTCCCGCGTCACGATCAGGGTCTTGGTTTCCGTGGTCAAGAGGGTTTTTGTCAGGGCTGCCTCATGATTCTGGGGGTCCCCCTGGACTTCCGCAACACTGAAGATCTCCGGGCTGCTGTCAACACCTTCGGAGAGTTTCACCATTGGGTCAGTGATGATCCTTATTTGGTTCGCTCTATCGTGTTTGCTTCGTTCCCAGATGACCGGCTGGTCCCTCGCAGTATCAACTTCTCTGAATATGCTGCTTGGGGAGGCGCCAAGGTTTCCTGGTCTGCGCCGGTATAGATCCTGGGTGCGGTGGCTGCCGAGATTCTGCCTAATGATGAGGATCCCATGCCCCTCAATGGCAACCCTCACCCGCTCCCTGGACATCTCGTTCATGATAATTTGCAATTTGCTCTGCCCCCGTATCCTGCGCTGGGTTGGAATGCGGTGCCGCTGGCGCCTGAAGATCCAGCGGTTCCTGCTGCTGATGCCGGAGGTTGGGGACAGCCGCCTGCTGCCGCTGATGGAGGAGGATGGGAACCTGAAGCAGCCCCGGAAGCACCTGCTACCGATCCCATTCAGGATCAGGAGTCTATGGTGATTGATCAACCGAGTCCTTCTTCTTCGGACTCGGTTCATGAGCTTGTGGACCTAGACCCTCAGCTGCAGGGTGACATGGAGGTGGAACCTGCTGGTCAAGAACCCCCGCTAGCTAACCCTGATGCCCCTGATGCTGACATGCCACTGGCGGCCCAGGGCCATGATGCTGAGCCGGAGGAAGATGTGCCTGTGATGGAGGAGGCACACGATGACAATCCTCTGACAATTGTCCTCTACAAACCCCCCTCACATTCAGACAGACAACATCTTTGTTGGGGCTGCAAGGGTTGTGTACGGGCCTCCTCTGCCACCAGTTATCTCCTGAGCATGCACCTTCGATGCTCTCATGGGAGCTGCTACTTCTATGCACGTGCCTCGTCAACTGCAGATGCCAATTCTGGAGCCCATTATGATCCCCAAGCGATCCTGGGCGGCGGCTTTCGACCCTGATGCTCCAGAACCACCACCATCAGAGCCTGCTAGTACCTCTCTCTCAATGCATGAGGTAATCCCTCTCAGTCCTTCTTCATCTGCAGAGAACTTGTCCTTTCTTTCTCCTGCTCCATCCAAGAAGGGGACCCGCAAGAAGGCCACTCCGGTCGTTGACTCCTCTGTCCATCGTTGTACTCGCGGCTCCATCAATCGAGATGGCTTCAAGCCAATCCTACGGGAGCTGCCTGCGCACGTCCCCAAGAAGAGGAAGCCCAAGGCCAAGACAATGCCCTCTAAATCGGAGGAGACTGAGGATGTGCAAGTACCTCCTGCCACTCCTATCCCAGTGATTCAGGAGGTTGGGCAGTCACTAGGCATTGCCCCTCAGCAACTTACGGTGGATCGACTTATGGAAGATCCTGCTGATTCCGCGCCATCGTCTACTGATGTTTAATCCACCTATGTTAATCTGTTACTGTACTGGCTCCATGTACTGTCAAACTTCTGCTTGCTCTGTCTTTTGGTTTTCGGAACCTTGGTCGCACTGGCTATTACATAGCCCTGCTTTTGCTATATATATATTGTGCAATGGATAGTCCTTCTACGAGAAGTTGGCGTGTGCTATGTTGGAATGTGCGTGGCCTAAATTTGGACCATAGGCAGCGTGCGGTCCGTAACAAGATTGATGAGAGCCTAGCTGATGTGGTGTGCTTGCAGGAAACAAAAATGCAGTCAATAGAGTTTCGTACAGTCAAATGTTTCTGTCCCAAATGCTTTGATCAGTTTGCTTACTCTCCTTCCAGGGGTGCATCAGGGGGGCTTATCACCCTTTGAAACTCTTCCATTCTTACTGGTCAATTAGTGGAATGCACACCCTATGGATTGATCATCTCTTTTACCTCAAATCACACGGGTGAATCATGGACTTTAGTGAATGTCTATGGTCCATGTCAAGGTGAAGCCAGAGATCTTTTTGTTAGCTAGCTCTACAATCTTAATATTCCCACTGGGCTAATTGGTTGCTTCTTGGAGATTTTAATTTCATTAGATCTCCTGACAACAGAAACCTTCCTGGGGCTGATGTAAATGACATGTTCATCTTCAATGAAATTATTGGGCATCTGGGATTGCTGGAACTACCCATTAAAGGCAGATCTTGCACTTGGTCCAGTATGCAAGATTCCCCTCTTCTGGAGCAGCTTGACTGGTTTTTTACATCAGCCAACTGGATCTCCTCATATCCTCTTACACAAGTGCTACCCCTTGCAAAGACTGCTTCTGATCATGTTCCTTGTGTGGTCACTGTCAACACTTCCATCCCTAAATGCAACCTATATCGCTTTGAAAACTACTGGGTTGAAATGGAGGGCTTCATGGAATGTGTCCAGCAATCCTGGCTCATTCCTTCAAGGAAAAGCCACATTACTGCTGTTATTATGGATAAGATGAAGCATCTTAGGCAGGCTTTGAAAAAATGGCAGACAACTCTATCATAGTTAAAAACTTTTATTTCCAGATGTAATCAAGTTGTGTTGTGTTTGGATGAGCTTGAGGAGTTGAGGTCACTTTTCAGACCAGAAGCTAATTTCAGGAAAATTGTCAAATTACATTTGGAACATCTTCTGCATATTCAGTGCTTGTACTGGAAGAAGAGAGCCACTATCAGATTTGTTAAGGTTGGTGAGGAAAACACTAAATTCTTCCATGATATGGCTACTGAGAGATATAGGAGGAATTCCATTGCATCTCTCAAGTTAAGTGATGGTTCTACCATATCTGATCATGATCAAATTGCTGCATGCTTTTGGGCATCTTTTAAGGATAGAATGGGAACTTCTCTTGGCATTAACATGGCATTTGATTTACAATCCATGCTACATGAGGTGGAGGGTCTAGATATTCTCACAGAACCTTTTTCTAAGTCTGAAATGGACAAGACTGTTTAGGATATGCCCATTGACAAAGCTCCAGGTCCTGATGGTTTCAATGGTCTTTTCTTCAAGAAATGCTGGCACATTATCTCCCCTGAGTTTTATCAACTTGCTGCTGCTTTTCATGTTGGTCAGGCTCAGCTTGAGAACATGAACTCATCTTATATTACTCTGATTCCAAAGAAGAGATCACCTGAACATGTGGGAGATTACATACCAATATCACTTACTGGAATGGGTCTCAAATTTCTGTCCAAAATGATTGCTAACAGGCTACAGTTGCAGATTGTGAAGTGCCTTCACAAGAATCAGTATGGTTTTATCAAATCTAGGACCATTCAAGATTGTGTGGGATGGACTCTGGAGTACCTGCACCAATGTCATCAATCCAAGAAACCTATAGTTATTCTTAAGCTGGATTTTGCAAAGGCCTTTGATTCTGTGGAACATGAGTTCATTTTCCAGATTCTTAAGCACAAAGGCTTCAATGACAGATGGATCCTTTGGGTTAAGCAGCTCCTAACTTCTGGCTCATCTTCAGTTTTGATCAATGGTGTGCCTGGAAAGAAGTTCATGTGCAAGAAAGGTGTGAGGCAGGGAGATCCCATGTCTCCACTACTTTTTGCTATTGGTGATGATTTTTTACAAACTCTGGTTAATCAACTGCTGGTGGAGGGGCTGATACAGCTACCCATACCTTGTCATGATAAGGATTTCCCCATGGTGTAATATGCTGATGATAACCTTATCATCCTACCTGCTAATAAATCCCAGTTGTTGCAGTTCAAGAAAATGCTCTTACTTTTCTCCCAGTCCAGTGGATTACAGGTGAACTACCACAAATCTGCCATTCTACCTGTTAACACCTCTCCTCAGCATCTACAGGATCTGGCAGATTCCATTGATTGCAAAGTGGGATCTTTGCCCTTCACATATCTTGGCCTTCCTGTTGGGACAACTAAACCAAGAATCATTGATCTCATGCCTCTGGTTGATAACATGGAAAGAAGACTCAGTGCTAGCTCATGTTTTCTTCCTAAGGGGGGAAGGCTGTAGTATTTAAACTCAGCCATGTCTTCTATGCCTATCTTCTTTCTATGCACTCTGGATATCCCACCAGGCATACTGAAGCAGCTGGAGAGGATTCAAAGGCAATGTCTATGGAGAAGAAATGGGAATGATCATGCACCCTCTCTTGCTGCTTGGCCTCTGGTGTGCAGGCCTAAAAATAAAGGGGGGCTAGGAATTATGAACCTAGCAGTCCACAATGAAGCACTACTGCTCAAGCATGTTGATAAATTCCTCAATCATGCTGATATCCCTTGGGTTCACTTGATTTGGAACACCTACTATCATGACACAGTACCTCAGGGAACTGCCCTTTGTGGTTCTTTTTGGTGGAAGGATATCTGTAAACGGCTTGACAAATTCAGGTCAGTTACATATGTTCTGCCGCACAAGGGTGACTCCTTCTTGTTTTGGTCTGATTCCTGGTTGATTGGAAACTCCATTATGCCACTGGCTGCCACATTCCAAAGACAGTTTTCTTTTATGGCTGATCCTTTCTGCACAGCTCAAGAGGTCTTTACAGCCTTTTATGATGACAGCATGCTTTCCATGTTTCACTTACCACTGTCTGCTCAAGCTTATCAGGAACTGCTTTCGGTCCAATCTTTGCTTCAAGACCTGGATCTTGATCACCAGGCCTCTGACAGATGGGTATGGGGAAAGGATGCTAAGGTCTACACAGCCAAGAGTTACTATGCTCATATTCATAGCAGTATTATACCAAACCCTTCACTCAACTGGATCTGGAGAAGCTGTTGTACCATGAAGATTAAGATGTTTGCCTGGATGCTCATCATGGACAGGCTCAATACTCAAGATATGCTTGAACGGCGTCACTGGAATATTTTTGACTCCAACCTTTGTGTTCTATGCCACGCTCGAGTCAAGGAAGACAGAGATCACTTATTCTTCAACTGTCTTTTCAGTACCAGTGTCACATCCCTAACCCTTAAGCAAGATAGCATTGTGTTCATGTCTTCTTTGCATTTGCATCTAAGAAGTTTCAACAAAAACAACAAAGTGGCAAAGGAAAAACTCAAAACCCTAGCCACCATTTCAATTAAAGGAAATCTCAAACTAGTTCAAAATCAATGAACCCAAAATGGCCTCAAGAAATGTTCAAACTTTCTGATAAATCATGAAAGTAAATGAGCATTGGAGAAAACTATTTTCTTGACACTTTAAGCATTTTAAATAAATGCAAAAGCCACTGGTTTCAAATTTAAAAATTGAAATCAGAAACTATAATTTTCCAAAAATGTTGAAAACCTTGGAAATGAGTGGGGATATTATAACAAATATTTTAGGAGGTCTAAAATAGTTTTTACTTTTTGTTTTGGAGCTGAATTAATTGGCAAAACAATAATTAGCAAAACAGAAAAACAAAAACAGAGAAAATGGAAAAAAACTTACCTGTCGCCCAAGCCTGGCCCGGCCCATCTCCCCGCTCGTCCCCTCCCTCGCGCGAGTAGGCAGCAGGAGGTGGCCGCCGCCCCCTCCGGCGCGGCCACGCACCTGCGTGCCTGCCTGGCCGCCGCCTCGCGCTGGCGACGACGGGGATAAGCTCCCCAGAGCCTCCCCTATCCATTCCCCGCCTCGGTTCTCCTCCTCCTCCCGGATCTCCTCCTCCTCCTTGCTGCCGCCATTAGAGCCGAGCTCGAGCTCGAGCTGCCCGTGCCCCTGGCCATAGGATCCCCTCCCAGAGCACGCCATTAGCTCAGCCTCATTGCCCTGGTCGTCTCTGCAGAAGCCGAAGCTTCCTCGAGCCCTGCAACGCCCGCAACGCCGTCGTCTTCCACCTCCGGCCGCCGGACCTCTCCCGTCGATTCGTCGCCCCAGACCTTCCCCGAGCCGTCTAAGCTCTGCTCTGCACTCCCCGTGAGCATGCGGTCGTTTCCCCTAAGTTTCCCCCGTCGATCCCCTCCTCTAGCTCTAGTTTCACCGGAGCCCGACGAGGACCGCCGCTGCCGCTCGTCGCCGGTAGCCCTCCGATGATCAGCCCGTCCTTCCGAGGGCACCAGCAGCTCCAGGACGACGCGTAGATGTCGTAGCAGCTAAAAACCGAGCGTAGATCCCCCTGATTCAAAGACCCCGATGACGCCCGAGCTTCGGCCGCCGCTCCGGCTCGTCGCCGACGCCTCTTCCGGCGACCCTAGCCTCCCCAGATGGTCCTGCCAGATCGGCCACTTCGCGAGCATGCTGTAGCTGCCAACCGCGTGCGTTTTGGTGTTGTCCAGCGCCGTCTAGGTCGCCTCCGGCGAGCCCTCCGCCGCGGGTCTGGTCACCGGCGACCACCCTCCGGTGGGCGTCGACGTGGCCGACCATTAGGGCGTAATCGCCCTCCCCTCAGTCGCTGCCAGAGGGCCCCACGCCTGGTCAAACCCCAATTAGGGGCTGGTCAGCGTGGGATTAGTCCCAGAGAGGCTGACCAGTGGGGCCCCCCTGTCAGGTTTGACCTGTACAGGTCGGCTGACCTGCTGACGTCAGCCTGACGCAATAAATAGAATTTCCAGTTTAAAACTAATTCAGGAAATTGCTAAAATTTGTAAAAATCATAGAAATTAATCTGTAACCCCAATGAAAATAATTTATATATGAAAAAGTATCAGAAAAATTCAAGGATTCTGATTATGCTATTTTCAACTATGTTTGAAAAAGTTACAGAACCCTAAATTGTGAAATAAGGAATAATTCAATTATTTTAATCACTTTATAAATGGAATTTGCAAAAATATTCAAATTTCATTATATTTGCAATGATCACACACTGCCCTAATTACAAATCAGTATCTTAACATGACAATTCATGCATGTTAACATCAAGATGAACCAAGCATCAGGTCGAATCAATTAAACCGGTATCCGAGAATACCCGTTTGAATTGCTATTCGAATGTGATTCAAATCAACTCTAAACCTATTACATGTTGAAAATAATAACTTATCACCTTGCATTCTCATGCTATGCTCATGCATCATTTTGAGTGCATATGATTGTTATTGAATGTTGCCATTCTTTTCGGTAGGCTCCGCACCCCCGGATTCCATCGAATATCCGTCTGACGGATATCGTTCCTCCTCTGAGCAACAAGGCAAGCAACCCTTTTGATCATCCCGATAAATCCCATGTTCTTTCTCCTGCACCTATTTATTGCATTAGGATCAAATGCTTCAACTGCTTTTGCCACGATAGTTGGACCCACTTCCTTTGCATGACTTAACCTTGTCACAGTAAATAGCCGAACCTTGCAACCTAGCATACCTGGTAGTTGCTTGAGCTATGATGTGCCTTATCCTGCTATGCATGCTATGCTTAGAGTTGTGTATGGTCTGTCATCTGGGAGATGAACAGAAATGTGGAATGTGTTCGGTGAGCAAAGGTTGTGTGTTGAACTTGATTTGGTAAAGGTACCGGTGAAAGGCTGTGTAGGAGTACATGGCGGGTTGTTTCATTGGAACCGTCCTTAGGAACTGAGTTCCGTGTATGTAATCCAAGACTAGATACTACCACATGCTGGGCCCTGAAATATGACCCCGCTCGGCCTATTAATCGCGTAGTACTCGGTCCAGGAGTTGCAAGTAGTTTCTGGTGTTTATAGTAATGCTGGAGGCCATGCATGGTGCTGACCTGAGAGGTGGGCCGTGATGCGGTAGGCAGTGGCACGGTGTACCAAGTGGCACCCGGATGGTGGGCTTGGGAACCCTGCGCACATCGTTTGAGGCCGTGGCGGAAACCCCGGCCGGACTTCCGTACAGGTTACTCTCAGATAGGCGATAAACCTGGACTAGGTACTAGTGTGGTTAACGGTCGTGGCCGACTCCCTCGCTGGGCTTCCGCTTGAAGGTTGCCGAGGTGCATGACGTGCACATGGCGATAAGTGGCGGGAGCGTGTGTGACGAAGTACACCCCTGCAGGGTTATGATCTATTCGAATAGCCGCGTCCGCGGATATGGACTACTTGGAGACATATGTTGTTCATAGATAACTTCAATGGTTGCTCATAAAATTGTCAAGATAAGCGTGAGTGTCGTGGACGGCATTTCCGTATGGAGACGGAATGATTCCACGATAGTGTATTGTTGTGGTGTTAGTGGACTCGTGTGCGAGAAATCAAGTTGTCAAAACTAATTTCGAAGTGCAAGTTGTCTAGCCACGAGTCAAATGTTGGCTTCCCGCATGAAACCCCACAATACCTTTTGATACCTTGCATGAGTAGTTAGCTCTCCTAAAGTCTTGCTGAGTACCTTCGTACTCATGTTTGCTTAATAAATGTTGCAGAGGTTGCTAATGACCCTAATGGAGGGTTCTTCGTAGACATCGACGACGACGAGTAGCTGGTGTCCCAGCTACGATCTGGCCCTACGTCGGCTCTGTAGTATAGTCAGGCCATGTGCCTTCTAGTTGCCCTGTCTGTACCCAGACAGTTTATAACTCTTCCGCTGGCTTGTATTGTATGACTGCTATTATGGGTCGTGAGACCCTTAATGTGTAATATTATGTGTGTGGCTCTTTTGAGCCTCTTAAATAAAGCTTGTATGTTTATGGTTATGTTGTGATGCCATCGATGTATCTATACATATCGGTATGCCATGCGTACGTGTGTCTTACTTGGTATGTATGGGGTTCGAATACCTAGTCGGGAACTTTAGTAGCACTCCTTACAAGGAAATGCCCCTTTGTGATCCAATGAGCCTTGGTAGTTCGCTACTGCTCCGGACACATTGGTTGACCGGCATGTGTCTTTCTTAGCTGCTGTGTCTGTCCCCTTTGGGGAAATGTCACGCGATGTAATGGAGTCCTTGTAGCTTGCTACGACTCGTCTACATTCGCCGATAACCGACACCTGCTTTGTTGGGTCATGTATGCCTGTCCTTGTGCGGTACTGCCACTTTGGTTTATGACTAGACATGTCGATCCAGGTTCTTTGACATTGGATTGCTAGCGACACTATCGCATACGTGAGTCAAAATACGCAAACGGTCCCGGCTAAGGTAAGGCTGCAGCCGTGGAGTTAACCGTGCGTGAGACCACAAAGGGATGCGATGTGTTACAGGCTAGATTCCTATGGCTTAGGATCGGGGTCCCGACAACCAGGATCTGGAATTACCTGCAGATCACATGGCAGGGTCCATCCATGTGGAGTGTTGCTGTTGCTGCTAAAAGGGACTTCCATAACCCTTTCTTTGCTGAGGTGGTCTTCACTGCATGTTGGAACATCTGGACTATCAGAAATGCAAAGCTCTTCAACCAGGAGCAGCCAAAGTTCAGAAAATGGAGATATGGATTCATTCATGACATTTCTCTGTTAGCTCATAGAATTAAGGCTAGTTTCAGGGGATGATCTCCTTAAATGGGTTTCCTTTTTGCCTCCTTGAGGTTTGTAATCTTTGCTCCTCTTCCCCTTTGTACATTCTAATTTCCTCTTGTACATATTGCTCTCATATATGGGAATAAAGGAAAAATGGCTGTGGGGGGTTTTCCCTACAGTAGCCGGTCAAAAAAACCACCAAAAAGGGGGAGATTGTAAGTGCATCTAGTGCCCTTAGTGATTTTGGTGGTTTGAAGACTTATAGGTTAAGTTCTAATGTGTTCATGAGTGTACACAGGATCTATAAGTCGCTGAGGAGATTGAGTTATACGATGAATATAGACCCCTAAAAATGTATATCTTCGGTTGAAGAAATTGGTCTGATGCTGAAGATTTGGATCGCGAAGAAATTACAATGGAATTGATGTTCCTCATGAAGATATTGAAGATGAAGAATTCGGTGTGTCCTGAAGAAAATCGGTTCGAAGACTTTGAAGCATGAAGATTTATTCTTTTTGTTTTATTTTCTTCACTCTTGAGTCATAGGAACATCGTACTATTAAATGGGGTCGAGGTAACACTTCGGAATGAATTTCCTCATGATGCGTGATACGTCCATTTTGCATCATGATTTTATGTTGATATTTATCGCTTTATGGGCTGTTATTACACTTCACGGTACAATACTTATGCCTTTTCTCTCTTATTTTATAAGGTTTACACGAAGAGGGAGAATGCCGACAGCTGGAATTCTGGTCTGAAAAGGGAGCAAGTTTGAGACACCTATTCTGCGCAACTCCAAAAGCCGTGAAAATCAACGAGGAATTATTTTGGATTTTATGAAAAATACTGGGCAGAAGAAGTACCGGAGGGGAGCCACTAGGAGGCCACAAGCCTGCCAGACCCGGCCTACCCCCCTGGCCGGGCCTGGGTGGCTTGTGGGCCCCCTGTTGCCCCTCCAGCGCTCATCTTTTGCTATATGGAGGGTTTCGTCCCAGAAAAAATCATAAGGAAGCTTTCGGGAGGAGCCGCCGTCGCAACGAGGCGGAACTTGAGCAGAACCAATCTAGAGCTCCGACAGGGCCGTCCTGCCGGGGAAGTTTCCCTTCCGGAGGGGGAAATTGTCGCCATAATCATCACCACCACTCCTCTCATCGGAGAGGACTCGTCACCATCAACATCTTCATCACCACCATCTCCTCTCCAAACCCTAGTTCATCTCTTGTAACCAATCTTTGTCTCACGACTCCAATTGGTACTTGTAAGGTTGCTAGTAGTGTTAATTACTCTTTGTAGTTGATGCTAGTTGGATTACTCGGTGGAAGATTATATGTTCAGATCTTTGATGCTATTCATTACCTCTTTGGTCATGAATATAATTATGCTTTGTGAGTAGTCACTTTTGTTCCTGAGAACATGGGATAAGTCTTGCTATAAGTAGTCATGTGAATTTGGTATTCGTTCGATATTTTGATGTGTTGTATGTTGTTTTTCCTCTAGTGGTGTTATGTGAACGTCGAATACATAACACTTCACCATTATTTGTGCCTATAGGAAGGCATTGGGAAGTAATAAGTAGATGACGGGTTGCTAGAGAGACAGAAGCTTAAACCCTAGTTTATGTGTTGCTTCGTAAGGGGCTGATTTGGATCCACTAGTTTAATGCTATGGTTAGACTTGTCTTAATTCTTCTTTCGTAGTTGCAGATGCTTGCGAGAGGGGATAATCATAAGTGGGCTGTTTTTCCAAGTAATGGAAGCACCCAAGCACTGGTCCACCCACATATCAAACTATCAAAGTAGCGAACGCGAATCATATGAGCATGATGAAAACTAGCTTGACAGAAATTCCCATGTGTCCTCGGGAGCGCTTTACCTCCTATAAGATTTTGTCCAGGCTTGTCCCTTGCTACAAAAGGGATTGGCCATCTTGCTGCACCTTTGTTACTTTTGTTACTTGCCACTCGCTACGAATCATCTTATCACACTACTATTTGTTACCGATAATTTCAGTGCTTGCAGAGAATACCTTGTTGAAAACCGCTTGTCAGATCATTCTCCTCCTCGTTGGGTTCGACACTCTTACTTATCGAAAGTACTACGATAGATCCCCTACACTTGTGGGTCATCAATGCGCAACCCAAGCCTAATCCTACCAAAATCCTCAAGTGAGGAATATAAGAGACATGAGGACTCTCACAGTTGAGGGCCCCGACCGTTACCGCAATTCACGCCACATCACTGATCTTATCCACACCAACGGTCATAATATTGAAGGGCATTTATGTCATGTCATGTCGGGATGCTCCCAGGCTATAAATAACCGCCCCCACAACCATTAGCCGGTTGGCTGCTCCGCGAGAAACTCACACTTGTCATTGAGAGCAACCCAAATTCCTCAAAGTCTTCGAGAGTAAATCATCAGTGAGGAAATACCCCCAAACACCAAACCACAAACCACAAACCAAAAACCAAGTGATTGAGCATAACTGAAGAATTTGTTCCTGTGTGGAACTGAAGCCTTTTACCTTTGAGGACTGTGCATCCTCCAGATGGTTAGGCGTCATGGTCTAGAGCAATCCAGCAGTCAATTGTGGATTGCCGGATGACCAAGTTTGTGAGGGTTTGGAAGTCTTCCCTGAAGACTTACCACGAGTGTTGGGCGAGGACTGTGTGTCCTTTGCTCAAGGAGAATATGGTAGAGACTGTGTGTCTCGGGATTGTGTGTCTTTTGGTTCCAATACCAAGCCGCTCCAAACCAGATGTACAACTGTCACAGCAGTTGGAACTGGGTCATTAACCACTGTCTTCACTGTGATACGGGTTCTATTTCTTCAACTCTTTCAATTCCTCAATATTGTATGTTGAATATTTTCATGATCACTGTTTGAAGAATTTGCTGAAGACTTTCTGTGAATTTCCTCAACCTTAAATTCTTCACGCGAGTTAATCATCACCTGCTTACTATGTGCCTCCGTACTGTGCAAACTGTTTTTCATATTCCTCATCTTGAAAACTGTTGTAGTGATACTTTGCACCCCTGATCCTTTGCTGTTCCACTTCAAGTTATTCATCAGCGAGGAATTTCCTCAAAAGGAATTTCCTCAGTGATGAAATTCTAAAAATCTCCTATTCACCCCCCTCTAGTCGATATAACGCACTTTCAGAGAGGTTGTCTCCTGGTAGAAAGCGGCTTAACATGGTATTATTGGATGAGAAGGTAGTCCTCATGTGCAAATTTAGTTTCAATTGTAATAAATAATATTAGCTTAAAAACATTGCATTGTCACAATCTATTTATGTATTTATTAATAGGGCAAGAAAATGGCTTCTGTCGTATATGATGAAAATGTCGATCGATTTGATCCTTTACTCGTAGAGGGGTGGGTATATTCAAAGTTTTATGTTTTTATTCTAATATTACTTGATTTTGTAGCTACAATATTGTCAAGTTAGTTGTATGGGACAAGTTAGTGACTGATAATCCAAGTACATGGGAAAAAATCGTCCACCGAGGAGCGTGCTATTGTCATGGCAGCAATGTTACGTGCAGACCTGATACGTCTCAAACGTATCTATAATTTTTGATGGTTTCATGCTGTTATCTTGTCATCTTTGGATGTTTTATGTACCTTTTATATCTTTTTTGGGACTAACTTATTAATTCAGTGCCAAATGCCAGTTCCTGTTTTTTCTGTGTTTTTGGCTCTTTTCAGATCTGATTTTGGAACGGAGTCCAAACGGAATAAAATCCCCGAATTCATTTTTTCCCGAACGGAAGAAGATCAGGGGGCTTGTGGGCCAAGCCAGGAGGGCTACAGGGAGCCCACAAGCCCCGTCGCCACCACCAGGGGGCGGTGGTGGGCAGGCTTGTGGCCTCCCTGGCGCCCCCCTGACCTAGATCTTGCGCCTATATATTCCCTAAAATCAGAAGAAAAAAATCAAGGGATCCAAGAAAATACTTTTCCGCTGCCGCAAGCTTCCGTTTCCGCAAGATCTCATCTGGAGACCCTTCCCGGTGCCCTGCCGGAGGGGACTTGGGAGTTGTAGGGCTTCTTCATCAACATCATCGCCCCTCCAATGACTCGTGAGTAGTTCACTTCAGACCTACGGGTCCGTAGTTAGTAGCTAGATGGCTTCTTCTCTCTCTTGGATCTTCAATACAAAGTTCTCCATGATCTTCATGGAAATCTATCCGATGTAATCTTCTTTGGCGGTGTGTTTGTCGAGATTCGATGAATTGTGGATTTGTGATCAGATTATCTATGATTTATATTTGAGTCTTTGCTGATTTCTTATATGCATGATTTGATATCCTTGTAAGTCTCTCCGAGTCTTGGATTTTGTTTGGCCAACTAGATCTATGATCCTTGCAATGGGAGAAGTGATTGGTTTTGGGTTCTTACCATGTGGTGACCTTTCCCAGTGACTGTAGGGGCAGCAAGGCACACATCGTGTAGTTGCCATCAAGGGTAACAAGGTGGGCTCTGTCGTAGATATGAGATTGTCCATCTACATCATGTCATCTTGCTTAAGGCGATACTCTGTTCTTTTGGACTTAATACACTAGATGCATGCTGGATAGCGGTCGACGTGTGGAGTAATAGTAGTAGATGCAGAAAGTATCGGTCTACTTGTTTTGGACGTGATGCCTATAGATATAATCATTGCCATAGATGACGTCATGACTTTGTGCGGTTCTATCAATTGCTCGACAGTAATTTGTTCACCCACCGTCTACTTGCTTTCACGAGAGAAGCCACTAGTAAACACTACGGCCCCTGGTCTATTCACAACTATCGTTTCCACTTTCGCTTTTACTTTGCTTTGTTACTTTGTTGCTTTCAGTTCTCACTTGGCGAACAATCTATAAGGGATTGACAACCCCTTCATAGCGTTGGGAGCAAGCTTTTTGTGTTTGTGAAGGCTCTTGTGATACTCCTTCACTGGATCAATACCTTGGTTCTCAAAACTGAGGGAAATACTTACCACTGCTGCGCTACATCACCCTTTCCGCTTCGAGGGAACACCAATGCAAGGCTCCAAGGCCACGGGGGAAATCCTTTGCATATTTGCCTAGGAAGTCCCTTAAGGCGTAGCCGTAGCAGAAGGATTCCTCGTGCCGTCAACACACCTATTTCTGGCGCCTTTGGAAGGTCTTTTGTTGCAGTAGCAGAAGTATTTATGGCGCCGTTGCCGGGGAAGGAGAGATCTATCCAAGTAGGTCTCACAAACTCATCTCTTGCATTTACCTTTTTGCCAGTTGCCTCTCGTTTTCCTCTCCCCCACTTCACATTTGTCGTTTTCATTTGCCTTTCTCCTTTGCCGTTTTCTTTCGCCCGTTTCACTCTCTCTTCCTGCTAGTTTGTGTGTGAGATAGTCCATCAATGGCTAGACCCACCACTCCAAACGATACTCCTGAGAATGAAGTTCTCAATTCTAGGCAGAATGAGGAAGAAAATTTAAAGGACGCTTGGTACAGGATTTGCAATGCTCAAAGTAGATCTACTCGTAAGCAATCCACTACCATCCTCCTTCGCAGTTTCTATGTTGGGATTTCTCCTTGGAATAGGTACATCCTTGATACCATTGTAGGCGGGAATTTTTTGGGGAGCCATACTGATGACTCCTATGGAGCCATCTTGAATTTGGTAGGCTCACCTCCGTGCATGGTTAATGGAACTACCTTGACCTTGGAACTCGTGATGCAAAGGCTTGATGCTATTGAAAACAAAATTGCCACAGTTGAACTTATTGAGGGTTTGGATAGAAAGATCCACAATCAAATTACTCAGTACGGATCCAAAGTGGGAAATTTTTTGAAAAATTTAAGGGAGAAGGAACTTATAGTTAATGATTCTTCTAGAATTGGCAAATTAGAAGATGTCATAACCAACTTGGGTTCCGCTTTTGCCGCTGTGCAAAATACTCCAAATCTCACTCTTAAAAAGACCGTCAAGTCTGTTTTTGTTCCTAAAGCTAGTGGTGAGTCATCCAATAAAGATGAAGATCTTAAGATGATAAATGATCACACTACTTATGGTTTGAGCACCAAAGATGACTATACGTAATTCCATCACCTTTTGCCTAGCTAAGGGTGTTAAACAAAAGCGCTTGTTGGGAGGCAACCCAACGAATCTATCTTTTATCTTTCTGTTTTGTGTTTTCCACACTTTCATAATTCTGTTATGAGTGTGTTTTTTGTGTTTCTTTTTGCGTTTGTGCCAAGCAAAACCGTTATGATTAGTCTTGGGGATGATCGTTTGGTCATGCTAGAAAAGGCAGAAACTTTCTGCTCACGAAAAGAAACTTTTTTCTGTAAGAGCTTTTGAGTTGATTCTTTTTGCTACTGATTTATACGCAAATTCTTCAGACTGTCGTAATTTTTCAGAATTTGTGAAGTACCAGAAGTATACGAAATATACAGATTGCTACAGACTGGTCTGGTGTTAATAGATTCTGTTTTTTGTTGTGTTGGTTGCTTATTTTGATGAAACTATGGATAGTATCGGGGGGTATTAGCCATGGAAGATTGAAAATACAGTAACCCAACGTCAGCATAAGTAGAATTTAAGTTTGCTACAGTACCTAAGGAATTGGTGGTTTGCTTTCTCATACTAATGTTATCACGAGTTTCTGTTTAAGTTTCGTGTTGTGAAGTTTTCAAGTTTTGGGTGAAGTTCTTATGGACAAAGAGATAAAGAGTGGCAAGAGCTCAAGCTTGGGGATTCCCAAGACACCCCAAGAGATTCAAGGATGCCGTAAAAGCCTAAGCTTGGGGATGCCCCGGGAAGGCATCCCCTCTCTCGTCTTCAATCCATCCGTAACGTTACTTGGGGCTATATTTGTATTCACCACATGTTATGTGTTTTTGCTTGGAGCGTCTTGTATCGTAGGAGTCTTTTATTTTTGTTGTGTCACAATCATCCTTGTTGCACACCTAGAGAGAGAGAGGCATGCACTCACCGTGATTTTGTCGAGCTTCACTTATATCTTTTGAGCTAGATACTTTTGCTCTATGTGCTTCACTTCTATCTTTTAGAGCACAGCGGTGCATGTCTTGGTAGTTGATCTATGCTCTGAAAGTAGTATCAAAAGGGGTAGATATCCAAAGGGATACGAAAACTTCCAGCTTCATGTGCATTGAATAGTTAGAGAAGTTTGATTCATCTCAATTAGTTTTGAGTTGTGGTTGTGGTAATATTGAAGTCAAGCTAGTAAGGTGTTGTGGATCTAGAAATACTTGTGTTGAAGTTAGTGATTCCCGTAGCATGCACGTATGGTGAACCGCTATGTGATGAAATCTGAGCATGATTAGTCTATTGATTGTCATCCTTTGCGTGGTGGTCGGGATCGCACGATGGTTTATACCTACCAACCCTTCCCTTAGGAGTATGCGGTGAATGCTTTGTTTCGATTACTAATAAAACTTTTGCAACAAGTATATGAGTTCTTCATGACTAATGTTGAGTCCATGGTTTAGATGCACTTTCACCTTCCACCATCACTATCTTCTTAGTGCCGTGCAACTTTCTCCGGTGCACAAAACCCGCCATTAGCCTCCCTCAAAACTAGGCCTGGGCATTTGGTATAAACCGAATATTCGGTTTTTACCATTCGGTATTTTTGTAAATTCGGTTTGCAAAGATGGAAACCGAAAATAATAATATAAAACACATAACCGAAAATTCGGTTAACCGGATTTTTCGGTTTGGTATTCGATTTAAACCGGAGTTGCTGAATGTCAGCTACGTGGGGTGGCTTCGATCCACTTATATGTTCTTATATAGGATAGCACCCCATCCTTCCTACGTGCGTGCCCGAGGTGGGACTAAATAAACAAACCGGAGCGCCTCTTGTTGTTGTAGCCTTTAGGTACTACACGCCAACCAGGCTAGAGTAGCTTCACGTTCACATGCCAGTTTAGGTACGAGCATGCTACACTGGCCTTGCCTGCAGGTTTGTCAGCCTGGCCCATGATTCATTTTGTTGTTGTTGTGCACTGCGAGAAACTTTTTGCATGCACGTTCACGCGTGGGAGAAACTCGTTCGCCTGCAGATTCACACGTCCGGACGTATATTCGGTTTTCTTTTCGGTTATACATCTTAAAATCGAACCGAAGAAAATAAGTTCGGTTAGCAGAGTTAAAAACTGATTTTTTTTCTCTTTTAGCATTAAAAACCGAAATTTCGGTTTCTTCGGTTTCGGTGTCGGTTTGGTTTTCGTTTCATCGGTTTTTATGCCCAGGCCTACTCAAAATAGCCACCATACCTACCTACTATGGCTTTTTCAAAGTCATTCCGAGATATATTGCCATGCAACTACCACCATGACATGTGCCATCACGTCTACATTGCCATTGCATGATCATAAGATAGCTAGCATGATGTTTCCATTAATGTCTATGCCATGCTAGATCATTGTCACGGTACACTACCGAAGACATTCCATATAGAGTCATCGTTTCTCTAAGTTTTGAGTTGAAAGTGTGATGATCATCATTAATGGAGCATTTTCCCATGCGAGGAAATAAAAGAGGCCAAAGAAGCCCACCAAAATAAAAAATAAATAAATAAAAAGAGGCAAAAGAGCCCACCAAAAAATGAGAGAAAAAGAGAGAAGGGACAATGTTACCACTTTTCCACACTTGTGCATATTAAGCACCATGATCTTCATGATTGAGAGTCTCTCGTTTTATCACCACCATATATCTAGTGGGAAATTTTCATTATATAACTTGCCTTGTATATTCCAATGATAGGCTTCCTCAAAATTGCCTTAGGTCTTCGTGAGCAAGCAAGTTGGATGCACACCCACTAGTTTTCCTTAAGAGCATGCACATACTCTTAGCTCTAGTGCATCATTTGTATGGCAATCCCTACTCATTCACATTGATATCTATTGATGAGCATCTCCACAGCTCATTGATATGCCTAGTTAATGTGACCATCTTCTCCTTGTTTTGTCTTGCAACCTCCACCACACTCCACACCATCTATAGTGCTAAAGCCATGGCTCACGCTCATGTATTGCGTAAGAGTTGAAAAGGTTTGAGAAAGTAAAGGTGTGAAACAATTACTTGGCCAATACCGGGGTTGTGCATGATTTAAATTCATTGTGCGATGATGATAGAGCATAGCCAGACTATATGCCTTTGTAGGGATAACTTTCTTTTGGCCTTGTTATTTTGAAAGTTCATGATTACCTTGCTAGTTTGCTTGAATTATTATTGTTTCCACGTCAATAGCAAACTATTGTTTTGAATCTAATGGATCTGAACATTCACGTCACATAAGAGGAGTTACAAAGGACATCTATGCTAGGTAGCATGAAAGCATCAAAATTTCATTCTTTATCACTTCCCTACTCGAGGACGAGCAGGAGTTAAGCTTGGGGATGCTTGATACATCTCAAACGTATCTATAATTTTTGATGGTTTCATGTTGTTATCTTGTCATCTTTGGATGTTTTATGTACCTTTTATATCTTTTTTGGGACTAACTTATTAATTCAGTGCCAAGTGCTAGTTCCTGTTTTTTCTATGTTTTTGGCTCTTTTCAGATCTGATTTTGGAACGGAGTCCAAACGGAATAAAATCCCCGAATTGATTTTTTTTCCCGAACGAAAGAAGATCAGGGGGCTTGTGGGCCAAGCCAGGAGGGCTACAGGGAGCCCACAAGCCCCCTCTCCGCCACCAGGGGCGGTGGTGGGCAGGCTTGTGGCCTCCCTGGCACCCCCCTGACCTAGATCTTGCGCCTATATATTCCCTAAAAATCAGAAAAAAAATCAAGGGATCCACGAAAATACTTTTCCGCTGCCGCAAGCTTCCGTTTCCGCGAGATCTCATCTGGAGACCCTTCTCGGTGCCCTGCCAGAGGGGACTTTGAAGTTGGAGGGCTTCTTCATCAACATCATCGCCCCTCCAATGACTCGTGAGTAGTTCACTTCAGACCTACGAGTCCGTAGTTAGTAGCTAGATGGCTTCTTCTCTCTCTTGGATCTTCAATACAAAGTTCTTCATGATCTTCATGGAAATCTATCCAATGTAATCTTCTTTGGCGGTGTGTTTGTCGAGATCCGATGAATTGTGGATTTGTGATCAGATTATCTATGATTTATATTTGAGTCTTTGTTGATTTCTTATATGCATGATTTGATATCCTTGTAAGTCTCCCCGAGTCTTGGGTTTTGTTTGGCCAACTAGATCTATGATTCTTGCAATGGGAGAAGTGCTTGGTTTTGGGTTCTTACCGTGTGGTGACCTTTCCCAGTGACAGTAGGGGCAGCAAGGCACACATCGTGTAGTTGCCATCAAGGGTAACAAGGTGGGCTCTGTCGTAGATATGAGATTGTCCATCAACATCATGTCATCTTGCTTAAGGCGTTACTCTGTTCTTTTGGACTTAATACACTAGATGCATGCTGGATAGCGGTCGAAGTGTGGAGTAATAGTAGTAGATGCAGAAAGTATTGGTCTACTTGTTTTGGACGTGATGCCTATAGATATAATCATTGCCATAGATGACTTCATGACTTTGCGTGGTTCTATCAATTGCTCGATAGTAATTTGTTCACCCACCGTCTACTTGCTTTCATGAGAGAAGCCACTAGTAAACACTACGGCCTCCGGCTCTATTCACACCTATCATTTCCACTTTTGCTTTTACTTTGCTTTGTTACTTTTTTGGTTTCAGTTCTCACTTGGCGAACAATCTATAAGGGATTGACAACCCCTTCATAGCGTTGGGAGCAAGCTTTTTGTGTTTGTGCAGGCTCTTGTGATACTCCTTCACTGGATCGATACCTTGGTTCTCAAAACTAAGGGAAATACTTACCACCGCTGCGCTACATCACCCTTTCCGCTTCGAGGGAACACCAACACAAGGCTCCAAGGCCACGGGGGAAATCCTTTGCATATTTGCCTAGGAAGTCCCTTAAGGCGTAGCCGTAGCAGAAGGATTCCTGGTGCCGTCAACACACCTATTTCTGGTGCCGTTGGAAGGTCTTTTGTTGCAGTAGCAAGACCGCATTGGTAAGTTAAGTGCATGCATCATTCTATGCACATAGTACCAAAAAAATTGCTAATAGATTTATGATTTGTCTTTAATTAACTAGACTGTGGCGTGCATACTAGGACTATAGTAGGATGCACTTTGATCCGAACAATATAGTCGCACATAAACTGAGGTAAAGGTAATTGTACATTTAGTTGAAGTTATATTTTTTTGTTTATTTATATGGTATACTAAAAACTCACAAATATTTTTGTGTAGGATCAATAATGATCTGTCTGGACCAGCATCTCCATGAATCAAAAGAAGATAGAGAATGTTTTGCATAAGCTAGGCTGAGCTGCTTTTGGATTGTGTTAATCCGCTTTTGCTTAAATTTGGGTGTATGAGTCGTTAAAAATCTGTTATGTGCTTTTGTAATCGTTGATGTAACTGAAACTCCGTTTCACCTACAACGTGAAATCTTATGGTGCTGTAATGCCAAGACAACTTCATCTAAGAAATCAAGTTGATGTGTTTTCTAGGCAAATGAGAAATGTAACTTCGATGCATGATGCATTTGAAAATAGTTGCGCACATGCATATAACTCTGTTATTTTTTTATGTGGCTAAAGCCTAACCATATGTTAACAAAAATGCAGTACAGTACTACATTTGATTTATACTTTTGTTATTCCACTTCATTTTATGTGATTCCATAGCGTAGCACGGGCATCTTACTAGTAGTTAATAAGCAACCCACTTTAAATTTATATGGTTATTTAGTTTACCTTTTTTGACATTGCGTACAGTTGCAAGTAGCCCAGTAGCAAAGCTAGTGGCTTTGAGTTTACTTATTTTTTCCATGTGATTTAGAACTACCTCTTTCTTAAAATAGTTATCTTTAGGTTAACTTTATACTTTTTAAAATTATATTTCTTTATCTCTGCCCGTATTATTTAATTCTTTCATAAACATCGTCTTCATTGTTTACGTAGAACATCCCATTCTCTCCTTGGCAATAATTACTTTTAGTTATCACATTTCCAATGTTAATCCTTGGTGTTTCCACCATGCAAAAGAACTATGTATGCAAAGTTGTATCTTATGTAATACTACAAATGACACAATTTATGTTCTCAAATCAATTATATAGATGAATTGTTTTTCAAGTGATCGGTCATCCGATAATAATTCTAGACCTTAAGGGTGTACCAACACATTGTTTTGATGCTCCCTATAACTTTCTCCATGCCTCCTCCCACATGTTGTTAACAAACATTTTCACTTCAAAGATGAATCTTATTGAATCGATCAAGCAAACATATGCTTTAATTCATCCGTCATTTCTAGCATTGTCATGTAGTTAGCTAGGCATGCATGTTTGACACTTTCCAACTTTTTCATATGATTTCTTTGTCATTCATATCCATTGGGAATAATTTGGTATGTTGATTATCATCTACTATGAAAAATACAAATCTTGTTTTTTGTCCATCTGAGCATTGTTGTTGCTATTTTTGTGTGGGCCCCCTTCTCTTACACAGCATTGCTAGCAACTAAATCCGTAAGTTTGAGGGGGGGTCTGTTTATGTGGGTCAAAGAAAAAAATCAAACTAACATAAGGTTGGCTCTTTGGCCATTATTTAATCTAGCGGTCGAGCAAATTTGATTTTTTGCACAAAGAACTCTTTTGAGTGTTAGATTGCCTTGGATAAAGAATTGTTCCAGGTTTGGTGAGTTTATTTATCAATTGTTTGCTTGATTTTTTGCACAAAGTACTCATTTGAGTGTTAGATTGCCTTGGATAAAGAATTGTTTCGGGTTTGGTGAGTTTAGTTATCAATTTCTCTTCTTTTACCTCTCACTGGTTAGAAGAAACCTGTGACAGCCCGATGCCGACATTCCAAAAGATTCCCCTTCTATTCCGTTTTCGTCGTGTGTCTATTTTTTTTTCTTTTGTCGCATCATCATTGCATCATGTGCTTCATCAGCATTGCATCGGCATCCCGTTGTCGCCAGTTTTCAAACCTTGCATTCGTTAGTAGTTGCCGGTTCTCGTCGTTGTCCGTTCTGAGTCCGACCGCACTCGCACGTGCCCGCGGCTTCGTCAAAACCCTGTTTTAAAAGTGTGTTGAAAACTTTCTCTCATCGGGGTGAAACTTGGCATGCGGTCGTGATTATATATAGCTAGGCCGCCTGTCGAATTTCGTCGCGATCGGAGTCCGTCTGGTACCCGAACGGTCGACCGTAGCGGCACCGTATTCGGTCTACCGTCGGACGTCTGTCGGTGTTTTAAAATTCGTGCCGCGCCGCCCGTTCTCCCTCTCGTCTCCGGATATCCACTCTACACGGCCACGTAACCGTTCCCGCGTTCGGAATCGTCCGAATCCGACCCCGCGGTTGGATCCGGAACGCGATTCCGGTTAACCGAGCCCCTCTTTTCTCTATAAATACCCCCCTCGAGCATATCTTTAGACAGCCCCCTCTCCCCTACCTTGTTTCCCGTGCCAAACCTAACCCTAGCGCAGCCAACCCTCCTCCTCTCTCCTCCCTGGCGCCACCGGCCCGCGAGGCCCAGATCGGGCCCGGGCGAGGCCCATCCGCCGCCGCCTCCCGTGCTCCCCGGCTCCCCCGTGCCCCGCGCCGCCTCCAGTCGCCCGCGCAAGCGCCGGACAGCTGCGTCCCTCGCCTATGCCTTGCGTCAGCAGCTCCCCTTGCCGGAGCGCAGCCGTCCGGTGTCCGCCATGGCGCCCGCAAGCCATCGTTCCACCTGTCACCAGCCGTCATCGCCTCGTCGCCGCTCGGTCTTGCCATCGCGAGATCCGGGCTGGCCACCCCTGGATCCCGCCCCCACCGACGAGCCCCGCTAGTTCCTCATCCTCGTCGGACTTGAGTCCCGCCAATGGCACCGCGAGCGACTGCCGCAGCTGCCCCAACGATCCCGATCGGATCTGGGATCGTCCCGTTGACCAGCCTTGCTTTGCCCAGCAGGCCGAGGCCCAGCGCCCAGAGCCGCGGCCCAGCGCCCAGAGCCGCGGCCCAGCTGGCCAGCCGCCCCGGCCCACCTTCCCCGGCCTGCCTCAGCCTCTCCATCGGCCGTCCCGACAGCCCAAGGTGAGCATTGTTGGAATTATGCCCTAGAGGCAATAATAAATGTATAGTTATTATTATAATTCCTGTATCAAGATAATAGTTTATTATCCATGCTATAATTGTATTGAATGAAGACTCATTTACATGTGTGGATACATAGACAAAACACCGTCCCTAGCATGCCTCTAGTTGGCTAGCCAGTTGATCGATGATAGTCAAGTGTCTTCTGATTATGAACAAGGTGTTGTTGCTTGATAACTGGATCACGTCATTGGGAGAATCACGTGATGGACTAGACCCAAACTAATAGACGTAGCATGTTGATCGTGTCATTTTGTTGCTACTGTTTTCTGCGTGTCAAGTATTTATTCCTATGACCATGAGATCATATAACTCACTGACACCGGAGGAATGCTTTGTGTGTATAAAATGTCGCAACGTAACTGGGTGACTATAAAGATGCTCTACAGGTATCTCCGAAGGTGTTAGTTGAGTTAGTATGGATCAAGACTGGGATTTGTCACTCCGTGTGACGGAGAGGTATCTCGGGGCCCACTCGGTAATACAACATCACACACAAGCCTTGCAAGCAATGTAACTTAGTGTAAGTTGCGGGATCTTGTATTACGGAACAAGTAAAGAGACTTGCCGGTAAACGAGATTGAAATAGGTATGCGGATACTGACGATCGAATCTCGGGCAAGTAACATACCGAAGGACAAAGGGAATGACATACGGGATTATACGAATCCTTGGCACTGAGGTTCAAACGATAAGATCTTCGTAGAATATGTAGGATCCAATATGGGCATCTAGGTCCCGCTATTGGATATTGACCGAGGAGTCTCTCGGGTCATGTCTACATAGTTCTCGAACCCGCAGGGTCTGCACACTTAAGGTTCGACGTTGTTTTATGCGTATTTGAGTTATATGGTTGGTTACCGAATGTTGTTCGAAGTCCCGGATGAGATCACGGACGTCACGAGGGTTTCCGGAATGGTCCGGAAACGAAGATTGATATATAGGATGACCTCATTTGATTACCGGAAGGTTTTCGGAGTTACCGGAAATGTACCGGGAATGACGAATGGGTTCCGGGAGTTCACCGGGGGCGGGCAACCCACCCCGGGGAAGCCCATAGGCTTTGGGGAGACACACCAGCCCTTAGTGGGCTGGCGGGACAGCCCCAAAGGGGCCTATGCGCCAAGAGAAGGAAATCAAAGGAAAAGAAAAAAAAAAGAGGGAGGAAGTGGGAAGGGAGGGGGACTCCTCCCACCAAACCAAGTCCAACTCGGTTTGGGGGGGAGTCCTCCCCCCCTTGGCTCGGCCGACCCCTTGGGAGTCCCTTGGACCCCAAGGCAAGGTCCCCCTCCCTCCTCCTATATATATGGGGCTTTTAGGGCAGATTTGAGACGACTTTCTCACGGCTGCCCGACCACATACCTCCATAGTTTTTCCTCTAGATCGCGTTTCTGCGGAGCTCGGGCGGAGCCCTGCTGAGACGAGATCATCACCAACCTCCGGAGCGCCGTCACGCTGCCGGAGAACTCTTCTACCTCTCCGTCTCTCTTGCTGGATCAAGAAGGCCGAGATCATCGTCGAGCTGTACGTGTGCTGAACGCGGAGGTGCCGTCCGTTTGGTACTAGATCGTGGGACTGATCGCGGGATTGTTCGCGGGGCGGATCGAGGGACGTGAGGACATTCCACTACATCAATCGCGTTCTCTAACGCTTCTGCTATACGATCTACAAGGGTACGTAGATCACTCATCCCCTCTCGTAGATGGACATCACCATGATAGGTCTTCGTGCGCGTAGGAAAATTTTTGTTTCCCATGCGACGTTTCCCAACAGTGGCATCATGAGCTAGGTTCATGCGTAGATGTCTTCTCGAGTAGAACACAAAAGGTTTTGTGGGCGGTGATGTGTGTTTTGCTGCCCTCCTTAGTCTTTTCTTGATTCCGCGGTATTGTTGGATTGAAGCGGCTTGGACCGACATTACTCGTACGCTTACGAGAGACTGGTTTCATCGTTAGGAGTAACCCCCTTTGCTCAAAGATGACTGGCAAGTGACGGTTTCTCCAACTTTAGTTGAATCGGATTTGACTGAGGAGGTCCTTGGATGAGGTTAAATAGCAACTCATATATCTCCGTTGTGGTGTTTGCGTAAGTAAGATGCGATCCTACTAGATACCCTTGGTCACCACGTAAAACATGCAACAACAAAATTAGAGGACGTCTAACTTGTTTTTGCAGGGTATGATTGTGATGTGATATGGCCAACGATGTGATGTGATATATTGGATGTATGAGATGATCATGTTGTAATAGAAATATCGACTTGCACGTCGATGGTACGGCAACCGGCAGGAGCCATAGGGTTGTCTTTATACTAACGTTTGTGCTTGCAGATGCGTTTACTATTTTGCTAGGATGTAGCTTTAGTAGTAATAGCATAAGTAGCACGACAACCCCGATGGCAACACGTTGATGGATGATCATGGTGTGGCGCCGGTGACAAGAAGATCGTGCCGGTGCTTTGGTGATGGAGATCAAGAAGCACGTGATGATGGCCATATCATGTCACTTATGAATTGCATGTGATGTTAATCCTTTTATGCACCTTATTTTGCTTAGAACGACGGTAGCATTATGAGGTGATCTCTCACTAAAATTTCAAGACGAAATTGTGTTCTCCCCGACTGTGCACCGTTGCTACAGTTCGTCGTTTTGAGACACCACGTGATGATCGGGTGTGATAGACTCAACGTTCACATACAACGGGTGCAAAACAGTTGCGCACGCGGAACACTCGGGTTAAGCTTGACGAGCCTAGCATGTGCAGACATGGCCTCGGAACACATGAGACCGAAAGGTCGATCATGAATCATATAGTTGATATGATTAGCATAGGGATGCTTACCACTGAAACTACTCTCAACTCACGTGATGATCGGACTTGGGATAGTGTAAGTGGATCATGAACCACTCAAATGACTAGAGAGATGTACTTTTTGAGTGGGAGTTTAGCATATAATTTGATTAAGTTGAACTCTAATTATCTTGAACATAGTCTAAGTCCACTTTGAATATATTTGTGTTGTAGATCATGGCTCACGCAAGTGTCATCCTGTATTTTAATACGTTCCTAGAGAAAGCTAAGTTGAAAGATGATGGAAGCAACTTTGTAGACTGGGCTCGTAATCTTAAGCTAATCTTACAAGCTGGAAAGAAGGATTATGTCCTTAATGCTGCGCTAGGAGATGAACCACCCGCTACGGCTGATCAGGATGTTAAGAACGCTTGGTTAGCGCGTAAGGAGGACTACTCAATAGTTCAATGTGCAGTCTTGTATGGCTTAGAACCGGGACTTCAACGTCGCTTTGAGCGTCATGGAGCATTTGAGATGTTCCAGGAGTTGAAGTTTATCTTTCAGAAGAACGCCCGGATCGAGAGGTATGAGACCTCCGATAAATTCTATGCTTGCAAGATGGAGGAAAACTCGTCTGTCAGTGAACATGTGCTCAAAATGTCTGGGTACTCAAACCGTCTAGCTGAACTGGGGATTGAACTCCCGCAAGAAGCTATCACTGACAGAATCCTTCAATCACTGCCGCCAAGCTATAAAGGCTTTGTGTTGAACTACAACATGCAAGGGATGAACAAGTCTCCCGGCGAGTTGTTTGCGATGCTGAAAGTCGCAGAGTCTGAACTCCGTAAAGAGCATCAAGTGTTGATGGTGAGCAAGACCACTAGTTTCAAGAGAAACGGCAAAGGCAAGAAGGGCAATTCGAAGAAGAGCGGCAAGCCTGTTGCCAATCCGCCGAAGAAACCCAAGGCTGGACCTAAGCCTGAAACAGAGTGCTTCTATTGCAAGGGTATGGGTCACTGGAAGCGCAATTGCCCCAAGTATCTGGCAGATAAGAAGGTGGGCAAAGAAAAATCAGGTATATTTGATATACATGTTATTGATGTGTACTTGACCGGCTCTCGTAGTAGTGCCTGGGTATTTGATACCGGTTCTGTTGCTCACATTTGCAACTCGAAGCAGGAACTGCGGAATAGACGAAGGCTAGCAAAAGACGAAGTGACGATGCACGTAGGAAACGGTTCCAAGGTTGATGCAATCGCCGTCGGCACAGTGTCACTTCAGCTACCATCGGGATTAGTGATGAACTTAAATCATTGTTATTTAGTGCCTGCGTTGAGCATGAACATTATATCTGGATCTTGTTTATTGCGAGACGGTTACTCTTTTAAGTCTGAGAATAATGGTTGTTCTATTTCTATGAGTAACATCTTTTATGGTCATGCACCGAATGTGAGAGGATTGTTCATATTGAATCTTGATAGCGATACGCATATACATAACATTGAGACCAAAAGAGTTAGAGTAAACAATGATAGCACCATATTTTTATGGCACTGCCGTTTAGGTCATATTGGTGTAAAGCGCATGAAGAAACTCCATGTTGATGGACTTTTGGAGTCACTTGACTTTGATTCACTTGACACGTGCGATCCATGCCTCATGGGCAAGATGACTAAGACTCCGTTCTCTGGAACAATGGAGCATGCAAGTGACTTGTTGGAAATCATACATACCGATGTATGTGGCCCAATGAGCGTGGAGGCACGCGGCGGATATCGTTATTTTCTCACCTTCACTGACGATTTAAGTAGATATGGTTATGTCTACTTGATGAAGCACAAGTCTGAAACATTTGAAAAGTTCAAGCAATTTCAGAGTGAAGTGGAAAATCATCGTAACAAGAAGATCAAGTTCCTACGGTCTGATCGTGGGGGTGAATATCTGAGTTTCGAGTTTGGTGCTCACTTAAGACAATGTGGAATTGTTTCACAGTTAACACCGCCTGGAACACCACAGCGTAATGGTGTGTCCGGACGTCGTAATCGTACTTTGTTAGAGATGGTGCGATCTATGATGTCTCTTACTGATTTGTCGTTATCGTTTTGGGGTTATGCATTAGAAACAGCTGCATTCACTTTAAATAGGGCACCATCAAAATCCGTTGAGACGACACCATACGAACTGTGGTATGGCAAAAGGCCAAAGTTGTCGTTTCTTAAAGTTTGGGGATGTGATGCTTATGTCAAAAAGCTTCAGCCTGAAAAGCTGGAACCCAAAGCGGAAAAATGCGTCTTCATAGGTTACCCAAAAGAGACAGTTGGGTACACCTTCTATCTCAAATTCGAGGGCAAAGTGTTTGTTGCTAAGAACGGAACTTTTCTCGAGAAGGAGTTTCTCTCGAGAGAATTGAGTGGGAGGAAGATAGAACTTGACGAGGTTGTCGAACCTCTCATCCCTCTGGATGGTGGCGCAGGGCAAGGGGAAACCTCTGTCATTGCAACGCTGGTTGAGGAGGAAGTTAATGATGATGATCATGAAACTCCAGTTCAAGTTTCTGTTGAACCACGCAGGTCGACGAGATCACGCGCTGCTCCAGAGTGGTACGGTAATCCCGTCTTATCAATCATGTTGTTAGACAACAATGAACCTGCAAATTATGAAGAAGCAATGGTGGGCCTAGATTTCAACAAATGGCAAGAAGCCATGAAATCCGAGATAGGATCCATGTATGAGAACAAAGTATGGACTTTGGAGATACTGCCTGAGGGCCGCAAGGCTATTCAGAACAAATGGATCTTTAAGAAGAAGACGGACGCTGATGGTAATGTGACCGTTTATAAAGCTCGACTTGTGGCAAAGGGTTTTTCACAAGTTCCAGGAGTTGACTACGATGAGACCTTCTCACCCGTAGCGATGCTTAAGTCCGTCAGAATCATATTAGCAATAGCTGCATTTTTCGATTATGAAATCTGGCAGATGGATGTCAAAACGGCGTTCCTTAACGGTTTCCTTAAGGAAGAGTTGTATATGATGCAACCCGAAGGTTTTGTCGATCCTAAAAATGCTGACAAGGTGTGCAAGCTCCAGCGATCCATTTATGGACTGGTGCAAGCATCTCGGAGTTGGAACAAATGCTTTGATGAGGTGATCAAAGCATTTGGGTTTATACAAGTGGTTGGAGAATCTTGTATTTACAAGAAAGTGAGTGGGAGCTCTGTGGCGTTTCTAATATTATATGTGGATGACATATTACTGATTGGAAACAACGTAGAGCTTTTGGAGAGCATAAAAGGTTACTTGAATAAAAGTTTCTCTATGAAGGACCTAGGAGAAGCTGCTTACATTCTAGGCATTAAGATCTATAGGGATAGATCAAAACGCCTGATAGGACTTTCACAAAGCACATACCTTGATAAAGTTTTGAAGAGGTTCAAAATGGAACAGTCCAAGAAAGGGTTCTTGCCAGTGTTACAAGGTACGAGATTGAGTAAGACTCAGTGCCCAGCAACTGATGAAGATAGAGAGCATATGCGCTCTGTCCCCTATGCTTCAGCCATAGGTTCTATCATGTATGCAATGCTGTGCACTAGACCGGATGTTAGCCTGGCCATAAGTATGGCAGGCAGGTTCCAGAGTAATCCAGGAGTGGATCACTGGACAGCGGTCAAGAATATCCTGAAGTACGTGAAAAGGACTAAGGAGATGTTTCTCGTGTATGGAGGTGACGAAGAGCTCGTCGTAAAAGGTTACGTTGATGCAAGCTTTGACACAGATCCGGACGACTCTAAGTCGCAAACCGGATACGTATTTATTCTTAATGGGGGTGCAGTAAGCTGGTGCAGTTCCAAGCAAAGCGTCGTAGCAGATTCTACATGTGAAGCGGAGTACATGGCTGCCTCGGAGGCGGCTAAGGAGGGTGTCTGGATGAAGCAGTTCATGACGGATCTTGGAGTGGTGCCAAGTGCACTGGATCCAATAACCTTGTTCTGTGACAACACTGGTGCCATTGCCTTAGCAAAGGAACCAAGGTTTCACAAGAAGACCAGACACATCAAACGACGCTTCAACCTCATCCGCGACTACGTCGAGGAGGAGGACGTGAATATATGCAAAGTGCACACGGATCTGAATGTAGCAGACCCGCTGACTAAACCTCTTCCACGGCCAAAACATGATCGACACCAGAACTGTATGGGTGTTAGATTTATTACAATGTAATTCACATGGTGATGTGAGGGCTAGATTATTGACTCTAGTGCAAGTGGGAGACTGTTGGAATTATGCCCTAGAGGCAATAATAAATGTATAGTTATTATTATAATTCCTGTATCAAGATAATAGTTTATTATCCATGCTATAATTGTATTGAATGAAGACTCATTTACATGTGTGGATACATAGACAAAACACCGTCCCTAGCATGCCTCTAGTTGGCTAGCCAGTTGATCGATGATAGTCAAGTGTCTTCTGATTATGAACAAGGTGTTGTTGCTTGATAACTGGATCACGTCATTGGGAGAATCACGTGATGGACTAGACCCAAACTAATAGACGTAGCATGTTGATCGTGTCATTTTGTTGCTACTGTTTTCTGCGTGTCAAGTATTTATTCCTATGACCATGAGATCATATAACTCACTGACACCGGAGGAATGCTTTGTGTGTATCAAACGTCGCAACGTAACTGGGTGACTATAAAGATGCTCTACAGGTATCTCCGAAGGTGTTAGTTGAGTTAGTATGGATCAAGACTGGGATTTGTCACTCCGTGTGACGGAGAGGTATCTCGGGGCCCACTCGGTAATACAACATCACACACAAGCCTTGCAAGCAATGTAACTTAGTGTAAGTTGCGGGATCTTGTATTACGGAACGAGTAAAGAGACTTGCCGGTAAACGAGATTGAAATAGGTATGCGGATACTGACGATCGAATCTCGGGCAAGTAACATACCGAAGGACAAAGGGAATGACATACGGGATTATACGAATCCTTGGCACTGAGGTTCAAACGATAAGATCTTCGTAGAATATGTAGGATCCAATATGGGCATCCAGGTCCCGCTATTGGATATTGACCGAGGAGTCTCTCGGGTCATGTCTACATAGTTCTCGAACCCGCAGGGTCTGCACACTTAAGGTTCGACGTTGTTTTATGCGTATTTGAGTTATATGGTTGGTTACCGAATGTTGTTCGGAGTCCAGGATGAGATCACGGACGTCACGAGGGTTTCCGGAATGGTCCGGAAACGAAGATTGATATATAGGATGACCTCATTTGATTACCGGAAGGTTTTCGGAGTTACCGGGAATGTACCGGGAATGACGAATGGGTTCCGGGAGTTCACCGGGGGGGCAACCCACCCCGGGGAAGCCCATAGGCTTTGGGGAGACACACCAGCCCTTAGTGGGCTGGTGGGACAGCCCCAAAGGGGCCTATGCGCCAAGAGAAGGAAATCAAAGGAAAAGAAAAAAAAAGAGGGAGGAAGTGGGAAGGGAGGGGGACTCCTCCCACCAAACCAAGTCCAACTCGGTTTGGGGGGGGAGTCCTCCCCCCCTTGGCTCGGCCGACCCCTTGGGAGTCCCTTGGACCCCAAGGCAAGGTCCCCCTCCCTCCTCCTATATATATGGGGCTTTTAGGGAAGATTTGAGACGACTTTCTCACGGCTGCCCGACCACATACCTCCATAGTTTTTCCTCTAGATCGCGTTTCTGCGGAGCTCGGGCGGAGCCCTGCTGAGACGAGATCATCACCAACCTCCGGAGCGTCGTCACGCTGCCGGAGAACTCTTCTACCTCTCTGTCTCTCTTGCTGGATCAAGAAGGCCGAGATCATCGTCGAGCTTTACGTGTACTGAACGCGGAGGTGCCGTCCGTTCGGTACTAGATCGTGGGACTGATCGCGGGATTGTTCGCGGGGCGGATCGAGGGACGTGAGGATGTTCCACTACATCAACCGCGTTCTCTAATGCTTCTGCTATACGATCTACAAGGGTACGTAGATCACTCATCCCCTCTCGTAGATGGACATCACCATGATAGGTCTTCGTGCGCGTAGGAAAATTTTTGTTTCCCATGTGACGTTTCCCAACAAGCATCCCCTGAGACCCATCTATCCTCCACCCAGTGCGCATCATAGCTTTTGTGCACGCGCCTGTTGAGACCATTAGCATCAAATTCGGCCCGTGAGCGATTTCCTAATTATCCGGAGATTTAATTAATTTCAGGAAATATGCTTGTTTTTCAAACGCCCGTAGTTTATTAACCGTTAGTCGGATCGAGGTGTATTTTATATGGTTTTGGGGTAGTTTTGCGAGTAGAACATGATTTCACAACTTGCATATTTATTTGACGTAGTTTAACGTGCCAAACGCCTAGTTTAGCGTGATGTCCCAATAGGGGAACGTCCAGTACTTATTTTTCGCGCAAGTCCGGATAGCCCGTATGCCTTAGATAAAATGTCTATGTTTTAGGGACCACTTTTCCATGTATTTTAGAGCGGTCATAGGTATTTTTGCATGTATGGATTGCCGGTAGTTTGTTTACCCGTGTATAGGTTATCTTTCCCGCATTTTCGTGTGGCATTATTTTGTTGCCCAACCCCACCTATTTTATATGTTTTCGGGGTAGAAAAAATCCATGTGATTTTTCTGTGCAATTAGTTCTAGCTTTTGAGCAAGTTAGTTCGCGCGATATTTTGCCGTGATGCCCTTTTGTTTATTTCGTAGGATTTATTTCGTGCTTTCTTTGATTAAGTTGTCAACTAGAGAGTTGATCTTGGATGTTTTGTTGAGCCCCTGGTATTTTTGGTTGCAATAGAAATGCATGTTTAGGTGTGGTTTGATTGCCCTCAAATTGCTAGAAATAGTGCTGATTTGGAGGAGGTGAAATATTTCTAAGTCTGTTATCTGTTATATTTTGTTGCTGTTTTGTTTTGCTTCTAGCTTGTGATCTGTAGCTCTTTTGAGGTTGGTCCAATGGAGTTAGTTGTACCCCTTGTGTTTCTCTAACATGCTGTGAAGTTTCATGCCATTTGGTTTCCTGTAGCTTATGGTTTTGCTGCTGTCAATATGGCTTCAGATCGAAAACTGCACTTTCATGAGGTGTAATTTTTCACTAAGTCTAAAATAGTGTGTGAGATGCCATTTTGTGTCTTCTTTCCCTAGTGATCCATGATGCCATGCTAGTTGTTGTTAGTTGTTTGTAGTAGTGCTTCTTGCCCTCTTCCGTGCCATGCCTTGCTTGAGCATATCGGAGTCGTGTAGCCCGTAGTTGTGGGTGTAGAAAATGTTATGTGGCTGATTTTGGCAGCTTGTAGCCGTTTCTTGTTTTGCTCGTAGTTGTTGAACCGTAGCTCCGATTTGATCGTGTCCTACATGAAACTTGCTTAGAATATCGTGTAGTTTCATTTTCTCTTGCTGGTTGTATGTTTTGAAGTGCTCGTGACCGTCGTTGCACACATATTGCATTCATGCCATCATATCTTGCGGTGCTTATATCCTTTGAACCGTAGCTCCGTTGGAGATGTTCTTTATGTGTAGATTGCTTGAAATGACGCGTAGAATCACGTGAACCTATTTGTTTTGCTGTTTAACAACTAATTAAATGTGTTAATTCAGATCTGGACAGAATTGTAAATTAACATGTGAGGTCGTCTCGGAGGTGCTATATGTCATTTCCGACCTCATTTAAAATGTCTAGATAGGTAGTTTAATTTCCGATTCACCTCTTGCATGTTTGACAACATTAATATTGCCCTGTAAATAACCGGGAGTGAACTAAATAATTCATACGTGGAGTTTCGTCAATATGCAACTCGTTGCATATTGAACTTCACTTAATGTGTAGTGTCTGTTTGTGTGAATTGTTATGTCGTGACTCGCATGTATCCAGCTGCTCATGCATCATTTTTGTTGTGCATCGTGTGGTGAATATCGTGTGTTGATTCTTGTTTCTGGTTTGCTTCGTCTCGTTAGAGTTCCGCAAGCGTGTCGGATTGTGAGGACCCGTTCGACTACGTCGGTTCGTCTGCTTCACGGAGGCATTCTTCTTCCAAGCGGGATCTCAGGCAAGATGATCATTTCCCCAGATACCATTACTATCATTGCCATGCTAGTTATTTCGATGATGTCGTTTATGTCTCGTTGCCTACCACATGTTAAATATCAGCCTCTCAACAATGCTATGAAAACCATCAACCTGTTCAACCTAGCAAACCACTGATTGGCTATGTTACCGCTTGCTTAACCCTGTGTTAGCGTTGCTAGTTGCAGGTGCAGTTGCTTCCATGTGAAAACATGGGTTCCTTGTTATATCACCATATTTAAATGCTATTTAATTTAATGCACCTATATACTTGGTAAAAGGTGGAAGGCTCGGCCTTTCTAGCCTGGTGTTTTGTTCCACCTTTGCCCCCTTAGTTTCCGGCTACCGGTGTTATGTTCCATAATTGAGCGCTCCTAACACGACCGGGGTTGTTATGGGGACCCCCTTGATAATTCGGTTTAGTTTAAAGCTGGTCTGGCAAGGCCCAACATTGGTACTACATTTGCCTAATCACCTAATAAAATTGCATAGGGACTTTCCAGAACCCGAGGATAATTTAATCAACCCCCGGGGCCAGTGCTCCTCATGAGTGTTGGTCCAAAAACAGAGCAGCTTATTAACGCTACCCGGGGCAACTCGGCGTTTGGCGTGGTAACCATCGCTCATCCGTCGTGTCTTGAGAACAAGGTACGCGACTCCTATCGGGATCGTCGACACGTCGGGCGGCCTTGCTGGATTAGTTTTACCTTTGACGAGATATCTTGTGCATAGGGATTCCGGTGATGCTTTGGGTAATCTCAGAGTTGAGGTTTTCCACTAGGGAATCCGACGAGATCGCGAGCTTCGTGATTGAGGATTTCTATGCGGCTTGTGGTAATTTGTGATGGCTAGCTGGAGCACCCGTGCAGGGTTAAATCTTTTCGGAAAGCCGTGCCCGCGGTTATGTGGCAACGTGGAAACTTTGTTTAACACTAGTTCTAGATAACTTGAAGGAACTTAATTAGAACATGCCAACTGTGTGCGTAACCATGACTGTCTCTTTCGTGAGTTCTTACTCCGATCGAGGACACGGTGGGGTTATGTCTGACGTAGGTAGGTGTTCAGGATCATTCATTTGATCATCAGTAGTTCACGTCCGTTATGCGTAGATCATCCCCCCTCTTATTTCTTGTACTCGTAAGTTTAGCCACCAAATATATGCTTAGCCGCTGCTGCAACCTCACCACTTAACCATGCCTCACCCATTAAGCTTTGCTAGTCTTGATATCTTTGGAAATGAGATTGTTGAGTCCCCTGTGGCTCACAGATTACTACAACACCAGCTGCAGGTACAGGTAAAGGTTATTTGACGCGAGCGTGTTGATTGTTCATTTGGAGTTTCTTCTTCTTCTTCTTCTTCATCGATCTAGGATGGGTTCCAGGCCGGCAGCCTGGGATAGCAAGGATGGACGTCGTTCTTATTTTTCTCGTTTGTTTTCGTCCGTAGTCGGACCCTGCTCTTACTCTTGATGATTATGAAATGTACTGATGTGACTCTGTTGTAGCTTGTGGCGAGTGTAAGCCAATGCTATATATATCTCTTCTTTTCAGTACATGTACTTGTAACGATATCCATTCTTGCAACACGATGAGATGCGCTTCTATCCCTGACGAGGCCTTCATGCCAAATTGAGGATAGGGTCGCATCTTGGGCGTGACAAGTTGGTATCAGAGTAGTACCGACCTAGGAGCCCCCTTGATTGATCGAACTTGGCCGAGTCGAGTCTAGTGAAAAACTGCTTTGAGTCTAGTTATATATCAGAGAGTAGGATTCTTTTTTCTCCTCTTCTATTCTCTGGTGAGGAATCTTGACGTAATAATTTAATTCTACTCCTCTTCTCACTCAAAAAAAAAATTAGGATCACGCGGATATTTTGAGATCTATATGATGTCGATGTGTCGGAATTGTGTCTTGGTGCCTCCTATCTGCTCTAAGTCTCAGGGGAGTTGAGCTCCAGGGGATTCTTGAGCACATCGTTATCATTCAGATTTCTTAATATCTCAGAACGAAGGATGTTCGTAATTGCTTCAATACTAGTAGTGGCGAGATAACCCCGATGTCCCCAGTACTGGTGCAGATTGTTCGGGAGTACTGCCATACTTTGTATCGTTGTGATCACGAGGGTCTGTTGTAGATGAATGTCCGAGATTCTGGTTGTGTGTTGATGGATGTGATACAGGTGACGGGTTAGTTTAGGAGTTGTGTGAAATACTCCTTGTATCCGTGTACCAGATTGCATGACCAAATATTTCGGGAATTCATAGGTGGGAATTCAAGTAGTTGCTTATAGGACAATCTTCCAACAAATACATGATGTTAGGTTGGGGTTCGAGATCTAGTGGATTCCTGTCCACGAAAATATCGGACGAAATCTTTCTCATGAGTTTGTTCTGGCTTGTTCCGTAAGCCTCACCCTTTGTTTTGTTTTAATATGGTAATTCAAGTTGCTTCGATGTCAAGTGGTGATTTCAGATCTCTCCGAAGAGGTGTTCTCATATTTTTTATGTGAGAATGCAAATTCTTTTGTTCGTTCATTTGTCATGTCATTTCCTTTTCAACCGGAGTCATCGTATCAATTCCATTCAACCAGTGTGTTGCTCTCCAAGTGGATTCAATCCTCTCCAATTTTTGCAAGATCATTCTCTCATTTTATTTTGGAGTTCATCTCATCTGTCTCAAGTTGTCTGTGTTTTTCCCCGCCCCCCCCCCCCCCCCGCCCTTTTTCTTCAGTGTTTCAAAATTTTTTTATCCAGGAGTTTTCTTTTCATTGTGCTTTCGATGTCTGTTCTTTTCTATCTTATCCGATGATTCCTAGTGAAGATTCTCAGGAGCTTCGTGTTCATCTTTATTCAATCTTGTCATCCTTACCGGTGATTTTAATTCAGTATCCGTGTCATCATGTCCTTTTCATCCTTGTTATTTTTTTCCTATATTGGAAATTCTTATGAGCCTATCTTGTTACTAATTCCTCTCTTTTCGATCCGGAGCGTTGAAGCTATCTTAGAAGTTCTTGTTCCCAATTCTTTTAATTATTTCGAGGTTCTCAACCTCATCTAGTTCTCTTCATACTGGTGCAATATCTCTCGTTCTATTAATCTTTTCTAACGGTGGTTTCTTTGAGTGGGCCCATAACCCACAGGTTCTTTCCCAGGATCTTTCTTGGCTCTTTTAATCTTTTTCCGGAGATCATTAAATCTTTCAACTATGACGTAAGCATGATTTTCATCAGTCATATTCCTTCTTCAAGATCAATTTGAATTAATTCTCATATTTGGCTCAACCTTTCATTCTTCATTATTCCGGAGTGTCCCGGTATTCTTGGTGTTGTTCTCGTCATCATTCTCAGCTTGCAGTCTGAAGGAGTGGTTCGCTCAATCTTGGTTCATTCTCTTGGAGATTCATCATTTCAGCTTGGTGCCATCTTCTTAATGGTTGTCAGTCATGAGCAATCCCTTTCTGGCTATCTGGTGCTTTTCTGATTTGTTTTTCATTCTCGTTCCTCCGAAGGCCATCATTTCATAAGACTTCTTCGTTCTCAGCTTGCAGCTTTCGTTCTCTAATTCTTCTCCATTGTTGTCTCTTCGTTCGTCTCTCGATTATCTGGTGCCTTGTTTAAATTTTCTTCGCTCAGGTGGCTTATGATCTCTTCATTCTCATGCATCTCCATTAATTCGTGGTGTTCCCATTTATTTGTGAATTCTTACCGGTGCTTCCTTCGTTTATACTTCAAGTGGTGCTTATCTCTCTGTCTCTTCAAGATTCATTTCAAGAAGAATAAGTTGTATGCTAAATCTGTTGCTTGTCATCAATTAAACTTGATGAATGATAAGCATAACATAATTCTTATTCCTATTTCATTATGATTTCAATTCTTCTTCCGGAGGGCTCATGATATCAATTCTTTTCTCAAGAGCTTATCTTTCTTTTCCGAAGTTTCAAGTTTTCTCAAGTATCTCTTCGTGTTGCTTCATCTAAATCCTGGCAAGGTCATAATCTTATTCTTTTCTACCTTGTTATCTTTGCATCATTCATTTGCAACGGAGGTCCTTCATGGTGGTTCATCAAGGTTTCAATCCATTCTCAAGTGTTCTTCAAGATTCTTGTTGGAGAACCTCAACTATCCTTTCTCTTGAATTTATACATGCAATCTTTCTTTCCTTATCCTTTGAGGTGGTATTATAGCATTCTTGTTAATGTAGGAGTCTCGAAGAGATTTTATTTCAAGAATGAGATAATAAATCCACCAATTCTATGATCATGAGATATTTTTCAACCCATGATTTCTTCATTGAGCTATCTTGGTTTGGATTTCACCTAAAGCTTTTCCTATGGATTGTTGCTATCATGGTGCTTATTATTAATCCAAGTTTTCAATGTATCCTCTTGGTGTAAGAATTGTTCATATCTTGTTTCTCCCAATCAATCCTTGTTTCTTTTAGTGGTTGGTTGTCACCTCATATTTGTTGAGATGATTTTCACAAGCCCACTACTATCTTGTTCTTTTCGTTGTTGGTTTTCCAACTACTAAGTCAATTCTCTGTCCGGAGGCTCTTCAATTCTATTGTGATGTTAGTTGTCATTCTCTTCGTCCGTATGAGCTAGTTCCTATTCCATTGTTCCGGAGGCATTGTGATGTTGCTCTTTTGGGTCAATCTTGTTGTTCTATCAAGATCATGGTGTTCCCTTGCTCTATTTACTTGTTTGTTGTGAATATTGTCCATTTCTTCCATCTTATCGATTTTTTTTGTCCCATTTTCCTACCGAAGTGCTGCCAAAATTTTCCGTGAATTCTTGCTTCTTTCTCATATCATTCCTCATCGCCTTGCAACTTTCAAGGATCGTTGGTTTCACTCGTTTGTCAAAGAAGCGACTAAGTTTTTACCTCTTGTTCTTTCTCATCCTCTCCCCCTTTCATTCTTGGATCTCGGGGCGAGATCCTCTTGTAGTGTAGGAGAGTTGTGACAGCCCGATGCCGACATTCCAGAAGATTCCCCTTCAATTCCGTTTTCGTCATGTGTCTATTTTTATTTTCTTTTGTCGCATCATGTGCATCATCAGCATTGCATCGGCATCCCGTTGCCGCCAGTTTTCAAACCTTGCATTCGTTAGTAGTTGCCGGTTCTCGTCGTTGTCCGTTCTGAGTCCGACCGCACTCGCACGTGCCCACGGCTTCGTCAAGACCCTGTTTTAAAAGTGTGTTGAAAACTTTCTCTCATCGGGGTGAAACTTGGCATGCGGTCGTGATTATATATAGCTAGGCCGCCTGTCGAATTTCGTCGCGATTTGAGTCCGTTTGGTACCCGAACGGTCGACCGTAGCGGCACCGTATTCGGTCTACCGTCGGACGTCTGTCGGTGTTTTAAAATTCGTGCCGCGCCGCCCGTTATCCCTCTCGTCTCCGGATATCCACTCTACACGGCCACGTAACCGTTCCCGCATTCGGAATCGTCCGAATCCGACCCCGCGGTTGGCTCCGGAACGCGATTCCGGTTAACCGAGCCCCTCTTTTCTCTATAAATACCCCCCCCTCCAGCATATTTTTAGACAGCCACCTCTCCCCCTACCACGTTTCCCGTGCCAAACCTAACCCTAGCGCAGCCAACCCTCCTCCTCTGTCCTCCCTGGCGCCGCCGGCCCGCCAGGCCCAGATCGGGCCCGGGCGAGGCCCATCCTCCGCCGCCTCCGGTGCTCCCCGGCTCCCCCGTGCCCCGCGCCTCCTCCAGTCGCCCGCGCAAGCGCCGGCCAGCTGCGTCCCTCGCATGTGCCTTGCGTCAGCAGCTCCCCTTGCTGGAGCGCAGCCGTTCGGTGTCCGCCATGGCGCCCGCAAGCCATCGTTCCACCTGTCGCCAGCCGTCATCGCCTCGTCGCCGCTCGGTCTTGCCATCGCTAGATCTAGGCTGGCCACCATTGGATCCGGCCCCCACCGACGAGCCCCGCTAGTACCTCATCCTCGTCGGACCTGAGTCCCGTCGGTGGCACCGCGAGCGACTGCCGCAGCTGCCCCAACGATCCCGATCGGATCTGGGATCGTCCCGTTGACCAGCCTTGCTTCGCCCAGCAGGCCGAGGCCCAGCGCCCCGAGTCGCGACCCAGCTTCCACGGCCTGCCTCAGCCTCTCCATCGGCCGGCCCGACAGCCCAAGGTGAGCATCCCCCGAGACCCATCTATCCTCCGCCCTGTGCGCATCATAGCTTTTGTGCACGCGCCTGTTGAGCCCATTAGCATCAAATTCGGCCCGTGAGCGATTTCCTAATTATCCGGAGATTTAATTAATTTCAGGAAATATGCTTGTTTTTCAAACGCCCGTAGTTTATTAACCGTTAGTCGGATCGAGGCGTATTTTATATGATTTTGGGGTAGTTTTGCGAGTAGAACATGATTTCACAACTTGCATATTTATTTGACGTAGTTTAACGTACCAAACGCCTAGTTTAGCATGCTGTCCCAATAGGGGAACGTCTCGTACTTATTTTTCACGCAAGTCCGGATAGCCCGTATGCCTTAGATAAAATGTCTATGTTTTAGGGACCACTTTTCCATGTATTTTAGAGCGGTCATAGGTATTTTTGCATGTATGGATTGCCGGTAGTTTATTTTCCCGTGTATAGGTTATCTTTCCCGCATTTTCGTGTGGCATTATTTTGTTGCGCAACCCCACATATTTTATATGTTTTCAGGGTAGAAAAAATCCATGTGATTTTTCTGTGCAATTAGTTCTAGATTTTGAGCAAGTAAGTTCGCGCGATATTTTGCCGTCATGCCCTTTTGTTTATTTTGTAGGATTTATTCCGTGCTTTGTTTGATTAAGTTGTCAACTAAAGAGTTGATCTTGGATGTTTTGTTTAGCCCCTGGTATTTTTGGTTGCAATAGAAATGCATGTTTAGGTGTGGTTTGATTGCCCTCAAGTTGCTAGAAATAGTGCTGATTTGGAGGAGCTGAAATATTTCTAAGTCTGGAATCTGTTATATTTTGTTGCTTTTTTGTTTTGCTTCTAGCTTGTGATCTGTAGCTCTTTTGAGGTTGGTCCAATGGAGTTAGTTGTACCCCTTGTGTTTCTCTAGCATGCTGTGAAGTTTCATGCCATTTGGTTTCCTGTAGATTATGGTTTTGCTGCTGTCAATATGGCTTCAGATCGAAAACTGCACTTTCATGAGGTGTAATTTTCACTAAGTCTGAAATAGTGTGTGAGATGCCATTTTGTGTCTTCTTTCCCTAGTGATCCATGATGCCATGCTAGTTGTTGTTAGTTGTTTGTAGTAGTGCTTCTTGCCCTCTTCCGTGCCATGCCTTGCTTGAGCATATCGGAGTCGTGTAGCCCGTAGTTGTGGGTGTAGAAAATGCTATGTGGCTGATTTTGGCAGCTTGTAGCCGTTTCTTGTTTTGCTCGTAGTTGTTGAACCGTAGCTCCGATTTGATCGTGTCCTACATGAAACTTGCTTAGAATCTCGTGTAGTTTCATTTTCTCTTGCTGGTTGTATGTTTTAAAGTGCTCGTGACCGTCGTTGCACACATATTGCATTCATGCCATCATATCTTGTGGTGCTTATATCTTTTGAACCGTAGCTCCGTTGGAGATGTTCTTTATGTGTAGATTGCTCGAAATGACGCGTAGAATCACGTGAACCTATTTTTTTGCTGTTTAACAACTAATTAAATGTGTTAATTCAGATCTGGACAGAATTGTAAATTAACATGTGAGGTCGTCTCGGAGGTGCTATATGTCATTTCCGACCTCATTTAAAATGTATCTAGCTGCTCATGCATCATTTGTGTTGTGCATCGTGTGGTGAATATCGTTTGTTGATTCTTGTTTCCGGTTTGCCTCGTCTCGTTAGAGTTCCGCAAGCGTGTCGGATTGTGAGGACCCGTTCGACTAAGTCGGTTCGTCTGCTTCACGGAGGCATTCTTCTTCCAAGCGGGATCTCAGGCAAGATGATCATTTCCCAGATACCATTACTATCATTGCCATGCTAGTTATTTCGATGCTGTCATTTATGTCTCGTTACCTACCACATGTTAAATATCAGCCTCTCAACAATGCCATGAAAACCATCAACCTGTTCAACCTAGCAAACCACTGATTGGCTATGTTACCGCTTGCTTAACCCTGTGTTAGCATTGCTAGTTGCAGGTGCAGTTGCTTCCATGTGAAAACATGGGTTCCTTGTTATATCACCATATTTAAATGCTATTTAATTTAATGCACCTATATACTTGGTAAAAGGTGGAAGGCTCGGCCTTTCTAGCCTGGTGTTTTGTTCCACCTTTGCCCCCTTAGTTTCCGGCTACCGGTGTTATGTTCCATAATTGAGCGCTCCTAACACGAACGGGGTTGTTATGGGGACCCCCTTGATAATTCGTTTTAGTTTAAAGCTGGTCTGGCAAGGCCCAACATTGGTACTACATTTGCCTAATCACCTAATAAAATTGCATACGGACTTTCCGGACCCCGAGGATAATTTAATCAACCCCCGGGCCAGTGCTCCTCATGAGTGTTGGTCCAAAAACAGAGCAGCTTATTAACGCTACCCGGGGCAACTCGGCGTTTGGCGTGGTAACCATCGCTCATCCGTCGTGTCCTGAGAACGAGGTACGCGACTCCTATCGGGATCGTCGACACGTCGGGCGGCCTTGCTGGATTAGTTTTACCTTTGACGAGATATCTTGTGCATCGGGATTCCGGTGATGCTTTGGGTAATCTCAGAGTTGAGGGTTTCCACTAGGGAATCCGACGAGATCGCGAGCTTCGTGACTGAGGATTTCTATGCGCCTTGTGGTAATTTGTGATGGACTAGTTGGAGCACCCCTGCAGGGTTAAATCTTTTCGGAAAGCCGTGCCCGCGGTTATGTGGCAACGTGGAAACTTTGTTTAACACTGGTTCTAGATAACTTGAAGTAACTTAATTAAAACATGCCAACTGTGTGCGTAACCATGACTGTCTCTTTCGTGAGTTCTTACTCCGATCGAGGACACGATGGGGTTATGTCTGACGTAGGTAGGTGTTCAGGATCATTCATTTGATCATCAGTAGTTCACGTCTGTTATGCGTAGATCATCCCCCCTCTTATTTCTTGTACTCGTAAGTTTAGCCACCAAATATATGCTTAGCCGCTGCTGCAACCTCACCACTTAACCATGCCTCACCCATTAAGCTTTGCTAGTCGTTATACCTTTGGAAATGAGATTGTTGAGTCCCTTGTGGCTCACAGATTACTACAACACCAGTTGCAGGTACATGTAAAGGTTATTTGACGCGAGCGCGTTGATTGTTCATTTGGAGTTGCTTCTTCTTCTTCTTCATCGATCTAGGATGGGTTTCAGGACGGCCGCCTGGGATAGCAAGGATGGACGTCGTTCTTATTTTTCTCGTTTGTTTTCGTCCGTAGTCGGACCCTGCTCTTACTCTTGATGATTATGAAATGTACTGATGTGACTCTGTTGTAGCTTGTGGCGAGTGTAAGCCAATTCTATATATATCTCTTCTTTTCAGTACATGTACTTGTAACGATATCCATTCTTGCGACACGACGAGATGCGCTTCTATCCCTGACGAGGCCTTCGTGCCAAATTGAGGATAGGGTCGCATCTTGGACGTGACACAACCAGTAATATTTTAAGATGCCATAAGCTCGCTTTATCATGGCACTATAATTGGACCTAACTCTCCTTTTTATTTTAGACTTTTGATTAAGATAAATTTGATGCTTTGGTTCAATAATTCATAGACAAAATCATGTCTTAATATATTGTTGTTCAAATATTTAGAGCCATATAGAACGTTTAAACGATAACCAGAACACATTATTTTTGTATGGCATACGATTATATAAGGATTGTCTTGTAAGCTACTATTTGGTGATGGTGGCATCATTTGTGTGAAACAAAAAAAATCATGTTTACCAATAAGAGCTCCAGAAAATTCCACGAGAAGGCAACATCAAGCTGACTTTTTGATGTCATTGCATAGGGCACCTCCAACACTTATAAGCATGAGAGTAGCTTCTCCATGGTTGACTTACTACTTGAGAGTAGTTATTTGAGACATACTTATCCACTCATCCATCATGTGTACTCTATTTTTCTTATAATTTTTTAGCACCAATAACAATTTTGTTAAAAAGTAGCAGTTTTTTTTGTACAAATCAAGAGCACCTGCACAGGCGCGCCGCGTGTCTCCGCGCCTTAGCCCGCTAGTTTTTAAAAATTAGCCCTAGCTAGTTCATGTGTTGTAGTATTCACTTCCCTCGGACAATTCATAATTTGACCAACTCCAACGGCCCGAACCAATTCAATACAATCATAAAATTGCACTAATTTCAGCCCACCATTGATATTTCCATGAGCAAGTACGAGTGACCTTCACATTATCCAACTAAGCTTGAATTCACGGCATGGCACCTGCCGAGTTTGGCTACTCGTGAAGCCTCCCCATACCTTTACTCGTCCCCTCTTAAATTACCCATCACCCATATCTATACCCGTCAATGGGTACACGTCACTCGACAGGGTAATGGTTACCTGCGGGTAAAAATACCCACATTTGTAACACATAAACTTGAGTAAAACATGGTTAAAAAACAACAGATGGTCATAGTTTATAAACAACCACACATCATAATAACATCACATACTTATAAACAATAACATACCATTAGAAACATATTCTCATAAACAATAGAATTTCCTCCTAAAAACAACACAAGAAAACAACAACACATGGTCATACATGTTAGGCTTACAAACTCTTAATAAAGCTAAAGATACTTTGGGCATACATAAAATCATGAAATAAGCATTACAATAAACTTTGAACATTATAACAAGTTCAACCAAAATACCAAGCCCGCTTCTGATATTCTATAAGGGTACATGTGTGCGCGGGTATGGGTTATACGATCTCATATCCGAACCCCCTCTACCCGATAAGTTTGAGATTCCATGTTTTATATACCCATGGGCATGTTTTGTCCCATACTCTTACCTTAACATAATTTTTACCCATCGGTTACTCGATAATGTGTACTCATAGCCGTCCTTACCGTGACACCCCATTTGTATGGCAAATTGCAATCCATACATCATTGCTTGTGCCATAGATCATGAATGTGTTTTTTCTGGTTTTTTCAATAGAAAATAGTGATGTTAAATTTGTTGAGTTATGGACTTTGGTGTTTTGAATTTCTGGTAAAAAACTTTAATTGTTTGTTATTTTTCTTCGAGTATTCCACATTTTCCCAGTTCATTTGCAATGGACAAAATCTAGATGTTTGTCTCATTCATTTTATCTATTTGTTACAAATTAAAACTCAGTAGATTTTTTGGAATTCTTTATGCTGTGAACTTTTACGTTTTGAAATTTCGAGTAAAAGGTTGATGCCGGTCTAATCCTAGAATCTATCCATTTGACCTATAAGGACAAGTCCAAGCCCTAACTAGAAAGAAACCCTACCCCCTAACAAAGTTGGACAAACGGGTTGAGCCAACCAGACCAGCCCGCGAGCACGACGACACGACCCGCCATGGACCAGACACGACATACAACACGTCTTGGGCCATGCCTAGGCTTGGAGATTGGACTCGTGAGCTAGCACGACATGATCCGTATTTTTTAAAAAAAATTATGTACATACACTTAAAATACATCATAATAGTCCTAAAAACCAGTCCAACAATCTTAAAAATATTCAACCCATCGCATTAAACGGTCCAATATACTGACTCATTTACTAACTACTCCCTCCGTTCCTAAATATAAGTCTTTTTAAAGATTCTATTAAAGGACTACATACGAAGTAAAATGAACGAATCTATACTCTAATGTATGTCTATATACATCTGTATGTACTTTTTTAATAAAAATTCTTAAAAGACTTATATTTAAAAACGAAGGGAGTAGGCTGTACTAGGCCTGAACATGCAGCACACGGTTCGATATGACACAACCCACTTACTAACCGTATCCCAATGGGCCGTCCCGTGCCATGCATGATTAGCATGGGCCGGGCCAGCCTGTTTGGCCAGCTCTGGCCCCTAACTTCCAACTCGAACCTACCCACGGCCTGTCAGAACTCCCGACGCCGTGCGATCCAAGCGAACCAACCGGAGGGAAGTGCCCTCAACCCAAACGAGCGGCGACGAGATGGACGGAGGCGGTGGCGGCGGAAGCACCAGCGGCGAGGATGGGAAGCAGGAGAAGCACCTGTTGCTTGCCCACAAGCTCTTCCTGCTCTCCCACCCCGACGTTGACGACCTCTCCAAGGTCGACATCCGCTCCGACGTGCTCTCCGCCGTCAAATCCGATGGTACCGCACCGTCCCGCCCCCCTCGCCGCTTATCCAGTGTGCCAGCTAAACTGATCTGTTTTTTCTTTCGTGGGGTTGATTGCCAGACATGGCGCCGCTGTTCGAGTCGCTGGCCGCCACGGGCGTGCTGGAGCCGGACGCCGCACTGCTCGCCGAGATGCGCGCCCGGATCGACGAGGAGATCCGCAAGCTCGATGAGAAGTGAGTGGGTTTGCCCTCTCGTTCTGCTTAATTCTTTTGTAGAGCTCGGTCTAGTGCTAATTCGGGTTCTAGACGTGGTCAAAAGTAGACGATAGATCTTGTCAGTAAATTGCTTTGCGCTGGATAGGTATGAATTAGCACTTCGTGTTTTGGACGCAGGAAGTGAGTCTTATACCAAACTGCTCATAATGTTTACCGTCCTCCAAAGACTGCGAAGTAAATTGGAATGTTCCCCAATTTTGTGTGAGAACTGTGCCTGTTTGTGTTCTATATTTCTGTCAGAACTGAGTCCGTTATTAGTATTAGGAAACTATAGCTCTTTCGGAATTTACAACCAGGCATTGAGAAGAGTAATTAGAGTATATTAAGGAAGGGTAGAACCTTTTGATTTTTGGCGAACACGCACAGAATTTGCAGAGTTTTGTCGCCCATGGTGACTCGTACAACGGCAGGGGGCTGGCTATCTAGGGCTGCCAGCAAGACAACGCCACTAGGATTAGTACAAGGCTATATCCGTATGCTAAGGAACCCTTCCGCTCCTGCTTTGATCCAGAGCTCACCGTCGGTTTGGTCTTACAACTCAGCTGGGATGCCGAGCTAGGCGAACCGCGTTGTCGAATCCTTTGCAGGGAAGCTTGGGAAGACCGCGTCGTGCATCTGGCCACCAGTCAGGCAGGGCAATTTAGGTTGAATAGTCAATGTTAAGGAGCAAGTGGAGTTTCTTTGAGATACGATGTTCTGGATGAGATGAATGAAAGAAATTATTAGTTATTAGTAATCTTGAATTGTAGACAGGGTATTCCTGAAGGCTGAATTATTAAAAACACGTTGGTTCAATGATTATGGAATTAGGCTTGTTTCTTATTATCCATGATGCTCTTCCCAGTTATTTTGTATCTAATATTTCCACTGCTGTAAATTTTGATGAGTACCAATTTGGTTCCTCTAAACTAAACTTTTGTTTTGTATATGAAGAATTGCTGATGCTGAAGAGAACTTGGGCGAGAGTGAAGTGCGTGAAGCCCATCTTGCCAAGTCCTTGTACTTTGTAAAGGTTGGCGAGAAGGTATGAACTTGTTTACTTGTAAAATAATTATCTGATGCCTGGTTAATAAAGTACAAGTTCTAAATATACCTGTTTCTATTGTCTGAAATCAACTTTATAGGAAAAAGCACTGGAACAACTTAAAGTTACTGAAGGAAAAACTGTAGCCATTGGCCAGAAGATGGATCTTGTGTTCTACACTTTGCAAATTGGCCTTTTCTACATGGACTTCGATCTCATCTCAAAATCAATTGATAAGGCAAAGAAGTAAGCCTTTGTTCCATCTGTAGAGTTCCATTCTGCCATTTGGAACACCAGTGTGATGGTATTTGGCCACTTATTCTACTGCTTTTAGGTTGTTTGAGGAGGGAGGTGACTGGGAGAGAAAGAACAGATTGAAAGTGTACGAAGGCCTATACTGCATGGCAACTAGAAACTTCAAGAAAGCTACCAGCCTGTTTTTGGACTCCATCTCAACTTTCACAACCTATGAGCTGTTTCCATACGACACTTTCATCTTCTATACAGTCCTCACGAGTATAATCTCATTGGATCGTGTATCTCTAAAGCAAAAGGTATTTCAACTTGGCTCCGTCTGTTATATTTTCTTGCCGTAGTTATCTCTAACAAAACAAATTTTTCAGGTGGTGGATGCACCAGAAATCCTTGCAGTGATAGGCAAAGTACCACACCTCTCAGAGTTTCTTAACTCCCTGTACAATTGCCAGTACAAGTCATTTTTTGTTGCATTCTGTAAGTCTTGTGATTATTCATTTTTTATTGCATTCTGTAAGTCTTGTGATTATTGTTTTTGAATTGCATCGTATTTGTATGTGCTTGTATTAATACCTGGTCAAATATATTTTTTCAGCTGGCTTGATGGAACAGATCAAGTTAGACCGTTATCTTCAACCTCATTTCCGCTACTACATGAGGGAAGTGCGCACTGTCGTCTACTCACAGTTTTTGGAGTCATACAAGAGTGTGACGATGGAAGCTATGGCTTCTGCATTTGGTGTGACTGTTGATTTCATAGACCAGTAAGTGATGTGAAACAATTGCCTAATTTCATATGTCCATTCCTATGCACCATACATATATATCGTTTTTGTTTCTGCTGTCGTATTCATATGCTTTGTCTTTCATTTGTTGTAGGGAACTTTCTCGTTTTATTGCAGCTGGCAAGCTTCACTGCAAGATTGACAAGGTCGCTGGTGTTTTGGAGACAAACCGGCCTGATGAGAGGAATGCTTTCTACCAGTCGACCATCAAGCAAGGGGACTTCTTGCTGAACCGCATCCAGAAGCTATCCCGAGTCATTGATCTGTAAAAGTTGCTGTTCTTGTTGGAGCTCTGACCCAGCAAAGGTTGTGCCCGGTTGTTGGATCTATTTCAGCTAGCCTCCTAGAGGATATGGCCAGTGCCTGGCTTTGTTGAGCGTGCGAGGAAGAAGTCTTGTATGAATTACTATGAACTCATATCCCAGAAGATCAGGCTGAAGGATGTTTCTTCTGTGATGAACCTGTTTATTCATTCTAAGCCTTATCATCTGTGCTTTAGTTCTCGTGAAGTTATTTGTTTGGCATATTTGACATATACTCCGTATATAGCAATGATTTCCATGATTTGTCACGTAATACATTTCCAACTGAATTCAGACACCTCATATGGCGATACACATCCGTGCAAGCTTTACAACCACTGTCAACTCTTGCAAATAATTACTTCAAAAAGAAAAAACTCTTGCAAAGAATTGAAATTCAATATAAAGCTGTGGTTGTCGCTGTTCTGCAAGTACATCAATTGGCTTCATTTCTAAGATTTCGCGGGGCTGCCTAACATCATATACTCTGTGAGAAGTGAACAAAGTTTGTTGTTGCCCACAGGGAGGTTACACTGCAAAACTCAAAAAGCCTCTGGTGTGCTACAGAGCAGCTCGGGGGAAACTACAGCCGGGCGGTCCACTCGATCCCACTCTTCCGATCAGCTCTCGGGCTCTGCAGGGATGAAAGAAATTTTGCGTGTGATGATTTGATTATAAAGCGGGGGACAAGTCGGGTGAGTTTTTTTTTTTTTTTACTTACTGAACCCTTGCTTGGGCTTCTGCTGCTTCCCTTTCCTCTTGCTTCCTCGTCTCTTGGAGCGGGGCCTCTCGTCTTCTGCTTTTCCTTCTGCTTCGGCCTCTGCTGCGCTGGCAGATCCTGTTATCTGTGCAAAGGATTCTTTGGCGCCCGAGGTTACCTCACCGAAGAAGTCCCTCACCTTGTCAACTACACTTTTGAGCTCTTCTTTCTTTGGGAGCTGAGATGACAAGGAAAAAAAGAAGGTCTTGCTGTTAGTGCACAACACATTCATTTCCTACCATCCTGATGTGGATGTCACTTCTGCAACAGAGATTTTTGGTACTCATTTATATTTTGAGATTCACTATGTACTCATAGTTCATGATAGTTTAGATAGTAAGGGGGAGAAATAGAGTTTTTTTGTTTTTGTTTTTGTAAAACATGGCGAGTGTTGGCTTACGACAAAGTTTCCAAGGTAGTGGGGTTCTATATGTGGTACGGAGTATTTCGTTCATATCACATATGTATACCCTACCAATGGATGATCATGACCAAAAAAATGCCGCATCACAGTTAATGTGCAAAATGAGGGCGTTCTAGCTTTTTGGTTTGCTCATGTTCTGCCCACACGCATGCCATCTGGAAAATTGATGTACTAGCAGAATTTGCCAAAAAAAATTTACAAATGGGTTGCAAAATCAAAGTACAAAATGCAAGGGCTTGCCCATTTTGTGCGATGAGTATAAGCGCATTAGAGAGAGAGAGAGAGAGACGTACCTCGAGCACGTTGCTTGTCGCCAGTGCAGACCTGAGGTTCCCCTTCTCCTGCTCAGCCAAACGACAAGTATATGAACTGCAACCTCCATTTTGATTTTTGAATGAAAGGCTAGTACAACCAGTAGAAGATATGATTATCGAAACGACGCGCCCTCCCTCCTGTCCTGCAGCCAAGGATGAGAGAATTACCACGATCTTGTAGCCGTACCGGAACTCGGTTTCTCCCTTGAGCACGCGGAACTGCTCTTTCGCCAGGTCAATTATGTCATCCTCGTCCTGCACACACCACGCACACAAACAAAACTCTCAGCTTGTACACGACACCGGCGACTAGATTCATAGTGCGTACGAACGTATGAAGGATGGTTTACTTTGTAAATGACGGTGGCGAGGTTCCGGGCGAGCGTGTCCTTGTAGATGTACTTGCCGAGGAAGTTGTCCTTGGCAGCGAGCATGATCTTGGCGGTGGTGCCGCCGGTGACGATGTTGAGCGGGTACCAAAAGTACACCTGCGGGGGTTGCCGCCGTCCTTGACTCGATCACCAACAAGGAATATACATATATACCTAGGCTAGATATACAATGACAGGGAATCAAGTCAAGGAATATACATTGGCGGTGCGGATGAAGATGACGAAGCGGGGGTTGCCGTCGTCCTCGATCTTGGGGAGCTGCGGCATGCGCCGCTGCTGCTGGGACTGCCGGTCCGACCAGCCCCTGCCCCCGCGGGCCTCCACCACCAGCGCGCGCCTCGCTGGCCTCGCGGCGGTCCGTGCCAGCTGCAGCCTCCGCGGCAGGAAGGAGCCCGCGCTGGCCTCCCCGGGCGTCAGGTGCCGGAGCCGCGCCGGCCTCAGCGACACCCCTCCCACCACCTCCATGGATGCCTGTGTTTAGTTTTCTGTGATTGTCCGTCCTCCGTCCAGGGGGGAGAAGCAGTGGAGGGGGACGACGGAAAGATGGCCAGCTTATCTGGTCGTGGAAGCCGGACGCCGGACAACTGGATACTGACAGTGGGCCGCTCCGGTCTACAGTGTCAGTGACACCTTGTGCGGCTGCTTTTCTTCTACGAGGCTTCTGCTCACAGCTTACATTACAATATCGCTGTGACCAGCTGGTGTTGATGTCCCTGGGCTATCCAAAAAGATGCAGTATCTCATTCTTACCCAATGTGGTGGCGTGGCTTCATGTGTGGATGCCACGTTATGCTAGCACGGCCTTTCATTTTTCTTGTTCTAAAATACGTATAAGCATGCGTAGCATATATTCATAGAAAAGGGGTAAAAACACACATCCACACAATGTTTTACAAACACGACTACTGATGATCTACCTGTCCAAGCAGCCTACGGAAAATCAGAGTCATATCGATCTTAAACTTACAAGCCCTCTGTTACACAGCTCCTTCGTCTAGATATTCCTAATGACATTTTGCACCGAAAGATTTGCGTTGTCAAAAACTACATTGTTGTGATGCTTTCACGGTTGCCACAAGGATAGAGGTGTGCGAGTCCTTCCTTACTTGTGTCTCAGGGTTTAGCAAAGTGCACCACCATCACTGCAGTAGTTGGTCGGACGTTAAAAGTGTCCAGTCGGTACATCCCCATATCGTCGCCACTTCATACCACATCGACCTCGCGAATGGGCAAGCGATCAACAAGTGGTCTATACTCTCCGGTGCTTGGTCGCATTCATACAAACGCTTTGACGTGACAAGTCTTTCCTGGCCAACTGATTAGATGACCATCGTCGATTGTGCAGGGCAAGCAAAGAGGGAAAAGCTTGCACTTCATGGGTGCCCTAGATTCCTAGCTGAAAGTGACTTCCAAGTCATACATGTGGGCAACGAACCAGCTTGTGTATGTCGAACACACATAATAGATGTCGTCCGGCTCCCAAACCCATCTGACTATGTCGCCCACTCCATAGCGCAGCTCCATCGTAGTCGTGGTTTTCTAAAGGGCAAGATACTGGACCAATTCACTTGTCATCAAATCCGGCCATAGATCACGTGCTCATGCACCATTCATAGCGTCCAATTTGTACATTGACGTGTGTGCCTCCCTTATTGTATGAACAAATTGATTCCTTGCTAAAGCAAGATGAACCAATATCTCTGTACACCGTCATCTCCTTTAAATATTTCTTAAAGGCAATCTCAAATTTCTTTAACGGTACTAAAGAGAACAGTGGAATCAGAATACTCATCATTGAAGGCAAAAGTCTCGGACCACCACATGGCGTGTGGAGGGCTTGCCTTTTGACTGAAAAAGGGTTTCCCCCCGCTTTGTATTCCAAAGCAACCAATATAGATCACAGAGCAAATGCTGGGGTGAGCAGCACATCAAGCCCAAAAAAGAAGAAGAAGAAACAATGCCAGCACCGGCAGCTCGACAAAGCATGGTTGATCCTCTACCATTGCGCTCTCCGGAATCGACCCACCACGATCCAAGGCTCCGATCCTTCGTGTACCAAGCAGCACTCCAAGAAGGAATGCGATGTTGCTGCTGGCCGGACGTGTCCTAGGGTTTCCCCTGGCACGTAGAGGGGAGTGTGGGATGGAGACCACAGACACCCTTCAGGAAGGACTCGTGGCACCCTCACTCCTCACCGCATCGGAGCTGGAAGAACCGGCAAGGATTTCTCCCGCACTCCAAACCCCACCGCCCAACCAGACCGGAGCCAACCAGCCAACTCGCCGCCCGCCAGCATGCGCCATCGTGGTCACGATGCACCCATGCCACCTCACTGAGATCACCATAACGAGGCCAGAGGACTAAGAGAGGAGCGTTGGGCGATGGGAGAAGCAGCACCGTAGCAGCACAGGAGGGAACCACCTCCACCGCCATCGTACGGGAGGCCCGTGCCTCCAGCACCATCGCGGCCGCCATCCGGACACAGCAGTAGGGCTTACCAGGCCACCCTTGGCCCGGGCAGGCCCGAATTGGGCCCACTAAGCCCCGTCGGCCATGCTACAGCACGGCAGCGTTAGCGCCGCCAACACCCCACTGCCCATCGCCACTCTCCCGTCTCCCATAAGTCACACCGCCGCCCCGCCCCGCCGTCGGCCCGCCCAGACCCAGATAGGGCCCAAAGGGCCCAGATCTGGGTCGAGCGGACGCCGCCTGGTCGCGCCGCCGTGCCACCCCGGTGCCAGTGGCGACACCACCGCGCAACCGATCTCCCGCGACACACCATGATACCCCACCGCCATGCCGAACCGCCACCGCCTAGGAACACCCCCCGACGCTGCTCCGCCCTACGTCGAAGAGCAACTGAGAGGGGAATGGCCAGGGGTCACCGCCGCCAGCGTCGCCCGGGCCAGTCCCGGCAGCGGGTGCCGGCGATGACGGGGAGGAGGGAGGGGTGAGGGAGAGCTGGAGGAGGAAGGGCCAGGGCGAGGCCGGTCGCCCGCGGGGGCGACGCGGTCGCGAGAGCTCTTTCTCCCGAGGGCTTGCCTTTTCACCACCACTGGAGAGTCTTGGGCCAGCTACTCCGAGAGCTGTCATGGGTTTTTCTCTTTCGACAATGGTGAAAGGCCAGCTTGATAGGTAGAGCAGGGTCCCCGCGTTGTTGTGTGTTCATGTGGCCGACGTTTGTTATTGTGTTCGGCATGTCATGGGCGATAGTGGAGTCGACATTGTGTGTTTCGGTGTTTGGTGTGATCTTGATCCTTGTTGTTATGGTTTTATGTAATATTAATTAAATGTGCCGTTCTCTGATTGATTAATGGATGGTATATTGTTTTGTCTTTGTTTAATAAGTTTTATCATGATGGCTTTTCCTTGAAGAAAATCATATATTCCCTTTGTAACTAACTACTTTTGGCTGAGAAAAAAAATAAACTAGTTCTCCTTAGTTCTTTCCAACTACTACAAGTATTTAGGTATGGAGTGAGTAATAGCTTTTCTTTGCACTAGTGTGGTACAAAACTAGATGATTTTGTGTGCAAATTAATGCATGTAGCGCTCATCAGCAGTTGACGCATGCATGAAAAAACTTAGACGGTACATGCATTAATTTAAGAGTAGCATACATGAACATTACGAGGAACTTTCACAGAATTATACACTTAATTTGTAACAAAACTCAAACGATACTCGTATACATGAATTGAACATTACAAGGAAGTTTCACAAGATCATAAGTACAAAACTGCTGTATCTTGGTGGGTCTCCTCAATGATCAAGAACAAGGGTTACAGATGATCGACCGCGAGAAGACGCACATAACAAGGACGCAGGCTGTCAAGTCGGAGCAGTTGTACCCCGTCAGCTTCTCCAGCTCCATGTTCCACGCCAGGTCGACGACTGGATTCAGGGCCCATCTCGCGAGGAAGATCGCCGACGCCGCCACAACGGAGGGCAAGATGCGGACGCACGTGTAGTCGAGCAGAGACTGATCAACGAGGCGAGTCGCCAATGGCAGTATCTTGGTCTTGTCCTCCTCCTCGGCGTACCTCATGAAGTGGCCCAGGAAGGTGTGCGCCGTGGGGCCGCCGAGCTGGTACCCGAGCGCCTCCACCATCTCGCGCTCCATGTCGAGCACCTCCTTGCCCGTGGCGAACTCGCCGTAGCTGGCGATCTTGTCGGCCTTCAGCTTCCACACGGCTCTCTGGTCCTCGTATTTGGCGGCGACAAAGATGGCCGCTGCACCCAGAAGGCGCAGCTCGTAGCCGCTGTCAGCCGTCAGGGAACGCACCGACAGGACCCGGTCCACGTAGGCCACGGCGTGGTGGAGCGTGCCGTCGGCAAGATGATGGTCTCGGACGAACTTGTCCATCCATCCGACAAGGGAGGCGCGCTCTGACTCGCTCACCCGATCTTGCTGCACCTTCTTCAGGTAGTCCGGTAGCGGCCGCTCCTCGGCGTTCTTCTCTCTCAGCCGGAGGTTGCAGTGGATGTCGTCTTCGTAGTCAGGGCACAGCCGCTGACGCTTTGTGGAGGCGGCGGCGACGCAGGAGACCGGTGCTGGTGCCGGCGCCGCGGGCTTTGAGAACTTTGGTGGCATGGGCAGCTCGCACGGCGCTGGCGGGAGCACCCTGGGACGGCAGGCACCGAAGAAACCGGGAGGCGGAGGTCGACGAGCTGGTACGTCGCGAGCCGGGCGGGCGCAAGATCCGACGCCGAAGAAGCCGGGACGCGGAGGTCGACGAGCAGGGCCGGCGGCGGCCCGAGCGCAGGCTCCGACGCCGAAGAAGCCAGGAGGCGGAGGTCGACGAACAGGGCCGGCAGCGGTCCGAGCGCAGGCTCCGACGCCGAAGAAGCCACGAGGCGCAGGTAGAGCAAAGGCGTCCGCGTAAGGATCCATGGCGTACTGCATCATCTCGCCGAGAGTAGGGATGGGAGATGGATTGTTGATGGTGCGCTGGGTGTTGTGGCGTGGGAGGAAGGAGGGGGATGGCCTCTGTAACGCTATGCGCTATGTGTATATATAAGTTCCCCGGTCCATTTCTTCCGCCAACTGGATCGCGTCCGACTCATACGAGGTAACGAGGAATAGGAGAGGGAGAAAGTTTCCTGTCTTCTTCTTTTTTCGTGGCGCAACGCAACGCAACGATCCAGTCCGAATCCGAGCTCAGCTCAAACAAGCTGCATTTCTGTTTCCTACTACACCACAGTCTCTTGACAGTCCGAACCGAGAACAGCTCCAACCCGTTGCATTTTTGTTTCAGAGTTGCTAATTAGTTCGATTATGTATACGGAGATTCGTGTATGTAGATGGCACCCGTTAGATTTGGATACGGGTGGAGCCACCTCATACCCTTATCCTTTGATTCAAACCTTACCATCATTCATACCCATACTCAGATACAATTTTTTTCATACCCATCACCCGTCAGGTAATATCCATGAATAAAATTATCCAAATTTACAACACATCAGTTCGAGAATTATATAATCATAAACAACACACTATCTCTCCCTAATCTATACCTTTATATAATAATAATAATAATAATAATAAAGCGGCTATTGCTTCCGTCGGAAAACCCACCACGGTATTTTATAAAAAAGCCCCTGTAATTTTTGTTATTCAACCCGCGCTCCTTCATTTATCTGCAACGCAAAAGGAAAAAACGATTCGCTGCAAAAATTATACCCGTACGCATCACCTCCTCCCGTCGACCCTGGGCCACCCTGGCCTGTGCCCAGGCCGCTGCCACACCACTCGCCGCAGCGTCCGACATCAACCGCCATCGCTGCCGATCTCAACCCACCGCCTCCGCGGATGTACCTCTCCCCGCTCACTGCCCCCGTTGCGGCGCTCGAGCGCATCGCGTCGACCCTGGTCCACCCTGGCCTGTGCCCAGGCCGCTGCCACACCACTCGCCGCCGCAGCCGACCTCAACCACCTCTGTTGTTGATCTCAACCCACCTGCCTCCGCGGTCGTATCTCTGCCCGCTTGCTGCCCCCGTTTCGGCGCTCGAGCACAACTTCTTGATCAAATCAACGCGACAGCTACAACGACTTGGGATGATGCGTCTGCTCGATGCAAAACGGCGGCGGCGCGCGGATAAGGCGCGGCGGAGCGAAGTACTTGCAGTTGGAGGCGGGCCTCCATGCCTCACACGGGGAACTCCGAGGTTATGGCGCGGCAACGACGACTCCTTATGGCCAGATAGAGGCGCCTAACCCTCATCGTATCCCCTCCTCCGGCAGGAACTCATCATCTGGTGAGATCCCCTCCAAATGCATCCAACCGTGTGCCAAGCACCGGCAAGAAATTTTGTTTTGTGGAAATTTGTTTGCTGATGAACGAATGTATTGAATGTAAGATTGCATTGTTATAGAGAGAGAATGGAACACCACCTTTAGTTTGTCATCTGATCCCACATTCTCTACCCCATGAGTGAAATAAGATAACAGTCCATCGATCAATTCACGTAGCCTGTTTGTTTTGCTTTGCTTGTCCCGCTCAATTTCTCATCATGGTGGAATTAACAATGGACGGGTTGATTTCTCAACAAAATAGGATAGGACTGACTACATTAGTTAGTTAGCTTATTATTTTAATAAATCAAAATGATTATAAAAAGATTAAAAGCGTGTGGTATTTTTTCTCCCGTTGCAATGCACGGGCCCTTTTGCTAGTCTCCTCTAATAATAAAGCGCGTAGCGCTTCTGTCGACCGTCGTCGGTCATTTTGCAGAAAAGCCCTCGAAGTTTCAGTTAATTAACCCGCAGTCCAACTTTAAGTCAGAACGAAGCATTTTCTGTCGTTTTGCAGAAAAGTCCTCACAGTTTTAGATAATCAACCCGCGGTCCATCTTTTAGTCAGAGCCGAACCGTTTTTTTGCATTTTACAGAAAACTCCCTAATGTTTCAGGTAATCAACCCGCCGTTCCTATTAAAGTCAGCCGAAACGCTTTTTTTGTTTTAACAAAAAAACCCTAATTTTTCAATTAATCAATCTATATTTTATCTAAAACAAAATTATCTATATCTTTTAAACCGTAACTCCGATTTTAACATGTTATATATGAAATTTGATTGAAAAAATGTGTAGAATCTAAATAAGATGTTATTTTGAGCTGTTGAATAATTCTTAAATATTATTTTTGGTGCAAATTTATTCTGTAGTGCATGGTCTTTTTTTTCTCTCTTTCAGACGACCATACGAATTGCAATAAATATCCATTAAATTAAAACCAAATTGAGAGGAAAGAAAACATCATTAACCACACATGCACACCTTTGGAAAATCTGGTGGGGAGAAAGAACATATTTCTCATCTTATTCCGAGTGAGTGTACATTCAAACGCGTTTTCGTTGTGTGAGCACTGATGCCATCGTCGACAACACAAATGTGATGCCATGTGAAAATATACTACGTTCAAAGCGTGTGTTATTTTCTCTTTCGTTGCAACGCACGGGCTTTTTTGCTAGTAATAATAAAGCAAATAGGGTTTCTGGTCGTCCGTCATGGCGTTTTTGCAAAAAGGACCTTCCACTTTATGTTAATAAACCCGCAGTCCTTTCTTTAGTGAGAAAAACGTTTCACTTTTATGATTAAGACCCTATATGTTTTCCGAGGCGAGGAGGTATGGCGGCAGCAGACGGCGCGCTCGCCAGATCCAATCGGCGGCTGCGCGAGCTGGCGACGGGCGGCGCGACGGCTGGGCGCGGAGCGGCCATGGAGGAGCGAGGCAGCGCGCGGACGACACTTGCTCCCGAAGACGCTCGCGCCGAAGTCTCAAGAAAATGAACCCCGCAACCTCCTCCTCCCTTCGTTTCTTCAATCCCCCAACCAAGCACCATTGCCTCTACTACCCTCGCGCCGCCGACGCCGCCGCCGTCTCCGTCTCCGTCTTCGCTGTCTCCACCCCGTCCGCGGTGCCTGGCCGCCAACCCTCGAGGTACGAAGCTCGCTATCCCGTTTTCACCCAGCGATTCATTCAATCCCATGGACCCTCACAACCCATGGATCCATCCTTCTTGCGCATTTGCGGCCGGGTTTAGCACTGTTGCCTAATCCGCTGGTGTACTCCGCAAGACTCCCCGCGCCATGACGAGCCTGATATCCCAGAACGCGCTCCCGAAGCGCCGGCTGGAGAAGGGCGACAGCAGCAGCGACGACGAAGAGACCATGGGCTCCCCCGTCGCCTCGAACGCAGAGGCTGGGAAGAAGCCCGGGCCGGATGGCCGCAAGAACGACCGGTGGAGGAAGAAGAAGGCGCTGCAGGCCAGGCTGGGCCAGGAGGCCGACGAGATGAAGCTGCTGGAGAGCTCGCTGTTCGGCAACCTCTAAAGAGTAGATGCAAAAGTAAAACACCTGACTAAGATTCAGCTGTCACCTAAATTCAGGCTGGAGAGCTCGCTGTTCGGCAACCTCTAAAGAGTAGATGCAAAAGTAAAACACCTGACTAAGATTCAGCTGTCACCTAAATTCAGCTGCCTCCTCCCTAAATCATGCAAAGTATTTCTGATATTTTCTGTTTTGTTCCTTTCATTTGCAGGTTACAGGAGGACTTGAGGCCTGCTCAAGTGGTGGTCATGGCATTGGCCCGCAAGATCCTGAGAGTTCTGCTCAGCTGCAAGATTACATGAGTTCCCTTGCAGTTTCATGCCTAATTACGGGTCTTGCACATCAAATTATTATTTCATGCTGGCAAACAATCCTGACTGAACTATTGTTGTGCCCATATTGTTCTTGTATGCTATCTTACCAGCACTGAAGTGAAGTGTATAGGATTGGTAGTATGCCATTAACTTACCAGTACGTACTTAGCGAGTGACTTAATCGGACGGTGTTAGTTATCATTGGGGAGTCTTAACACTATTCTTGTATGCTACGTATATATCTTTACATTCAGGGTAACTGGGAGAAGAAATGTATGAGGCTGATGCCCCATCCTGGTAGTCCTGAGGGAGATAGCCCTGAGATCTGTTTGAAGGTTCATTTTAACTCAGAAAAAAGAATACGTTATCAGCATTGAATTGTTTACCTATGTGTTGTATTATTTGATGAGTCATATTCAATGTTTAGTTTATGTGGTTACCAGCAGTTTCGTGTTGCTTTAAAACACCAAAATATTATGTTAGATATGCTTGTCTGCAATTTAATGGAATCTGTACGTCTAAAGAGTAGATGTAAAAACAAAACACGTGGTTAAGATTGTTAGAGCGAGCTGCCTGTTGATTATGTGATGTCACTTAATTCAGCTGCATCCTGCCTGAATTGTACAAAATAATACTTCTTGCAGTATTTATGTTGTCGTACTTTTGCAAAAATCTCCATGTGGTTTCTGATAATTGAACCCGCGGTCCATGCGTAAGTGGATCTTGAGAAAAACGCTTCGCGATGGCCCGACCGCACTCGAGCGAGAGCGAACCCTACCCCGAGACTTTCCCTCGCCGCCGCCGCCACACCTCATCCCGCTCGCGCCGTCGCCGCCATCGCCGCCACACCTCATCCCGCTTGCCACCGTCACCGCCACACCTCATCCTGCTCACCGCCTCCGCTGGATTGGGACACGGACTGCACGCATCGGTGGACAACGGAGGCGGCGGTGGGCGAGAGAGGAGGGAGGCCGCTGCTGCACTGCTGCGCCGACGCGGATGCCGATGCCGCGTCGTCCATAGCCATGGCTGCCGCCGCCGCCGACGACGACACCGCGTTGCCCATCCTCACGTCGTCGTGGCGCCGGTCGAAGAAGATGCCGTCAAAGAGGCCCATCGCGGTGCGCCTCCTCGAGACGAGGCCGCCGCCATCGACCCCCACTCCGACGCGCGTGCCGCACCTTCCCGCCCGCGTGTCTCCTTTTTCCTCGGCCGTGGCGGTCGCTGCCACGGTGCCCCATGACGCCCGCGACTCCGGCCTCGGGAGCTCGGCCTACTGGGCCTGGATCCGGGCGGCGGCAGAGGCGGCCCCGGCCCCCGCGCCCCCACAGGAGGAGGAGGAGGAAGGCCCGGCGCACTACATCCCCGTCAACGCCTACTGCCTCTCCACCACGTGAGCTGGAACGCGCGGGTGGGTGTATGCTGGGTGTTTGATGATAGTTCTGCAAGGAAGACCATGCGTGCTACTGCGTTTTTTCCAGTCTCTCATCTAACATTGTCGTGGGAGGCCTCGGTGATTTGGTGCAGAGGAATTAAAGAACGACTTTTGTTTGATTTTGTGTCTCCAATCCTTTACAGCATTGATCTGAAGAGCTTGCAGGCGGAGCATGGGACCGACGTGGTACCCCCATCGACCCGGTCGCTAAATTACATTGCGCTCCGCTATTCCGAATTCCCTCCAGAGATCATGGTAAGTGACTTCATTGTAGCACCATATATTCTGAGGGTCAAGAATTTTATTCATGTCTGATCATTTGTTGAACATGTTGTATGTACAGCAGATAAACCTCATTTATCTGACGTTGCTGTAGGACATTGGAGTGAAGGACAACAGATTTTGCTATCGCTATGTGGTTGTCTTCCAATATGGTTCTGATGTGCTCTTTAATATTGCTGATCATGAAGCTGAGCACTATCTTGAGATGATCAGGAATCATGCTTCTGGATGGCTTCCAGAGATGAGGAAAGACGGTATGTTCATGCTATTAACGAGCTGATTGTTATTGTTTAAACGGCTAAATAGTGTAGTTTTCCTCATTGATTTGTATTTATCTTTCTTCTTTTCATTTCCATGTATGTGCACGATCAATCCAATTTCCTTTGATGATAATGACTGCTGATATTTGATAAAGACCATTGAGGATCAAGAGAATCACTCTGAATTTAATTTGTGTTTGATGCATTCCTTTTTATAGGCCACACTGCTTTGGCCGAACCTTTGTAAGCCTACTGGAACTGGCCTTCTTAATTGTTTGCAAAATACATTTTAAATTTACTATAAAACATGTAAAACGTTGTACAAGGCGCAATGGATTATGTGAGAAGTGCATGTTTAAACAGGCATATTCAGAAATCTGAGAAGTTTGAGTCAAGCCTCATTTTCCAAGAGAGCTAATATCTAGAACGCTCTCTAATTACTTATACAATACAGTGCATATCATGTAACTGCACCTGCATAAGTATATAGGCACCCAGTCATGCCCCCCTGGCTAATAGAATTACAACGGTAAATATGGCACCTAGCGCTTAATCCTCTTTTATAACCCTGAACCTCTATTATATTCTCACGTGATGAAATTTGTTTCAAAATTACCAGATTATGCAGTAGTAGAGAAGCCGTCCCTGACAACATGGATGAAAGGAGGTCTTGTGAAAAGGACGTGGATGTCGCCTAGAGGGGGGGGGGGGGGTGAATAGGCGCTTTAAAATAGTTAAGGTTTAGGCTTGAACAAATGCGGAATAAAACTAACGTTTAATATGTCAAGCACAAAACCTACAAACAACTAGGCTCACCTATGTGCACCAACAACTTATGCTAAGCAAGATAAACAACTAAGTGATAGCAAGATATATTACAATAAACAATATGTCTATCACAAAGTAAAGTGCATAAGTAAAGGGTTCGGGTAAGAGATAACCGAGGCACGGGAAGACGATGATGTATCCCGAAGTTCACACCCTTGCGGATGCTAATCTCCGTTAGAGCGGTGTGGAGGCACAATGCTCCCCAAGATGCCACTAAGGCCACCGTAATCTCCTCACGCCCTCGCACAATGCAAGATGCCGTGATTCCACTAAGGGACCCTTGAGGGCGGTCACCGAACCCGTACAAATGGCAACCCTTGGGGGCGGTCACCGAACCCGTACACGTGGCAACCCTTGGGGGCGGTTACCGGTACCCGTACAAATTGCTCGGGGCAATCTCCACAACCTAATTGGAGACCCCGACGCTTCCCGGAGCTTCACACCACAATGATTGAGCTCCGAGACACCACCAAGCTTCTAGGATGCCAAAGCATCCACGAAGAACAATATCAAGGGTACTAAGTACCAAAGGTAGTAAGCTTCTCAACTTCTCACTTCCACGTATCACCGTGGAGAACTCAAACCGATGCAACTAATGCAATGGCAAGAACACACGAAGTGGTCAAGTCCCTCACACTCAAATCCCTCCATAACAACAAAAGCTATGGAGAAATATGAGAGGAAGAACAAGGAGGTCACAAAGAACTCCAAGATCAAGATCCAAGGGGTTCCCCTCACATAGAGGAGAAAGTGATTGGTGGAGATGTGGATCTAGATCTCCTCTCTCTTTTCCCTCAAGAACAAGCAAGAATCATTGGAGGGATTGAGAGTAATCAAGCTCTAAGAATGTCAACAATGGAGGTAGAACAAGAGCTCAACGGATGGATAAACCAAGGGGGAAGAAGACCCCCTTTATATAGTGGGGGAAGGAATCAGACCGTTACCCCCACTTTCTGCCCGAGCTCCAGCGGTACTACCGCTGGCTGCAGCGGTACTACCGCTGGCACTCCAGCGGTACTACCGCCAGCTAGCGGTACTACCGCTGGCTGCAGCGGTACTACCGCTTGCACTCCAGCTGTACTACCGCTGGGCCCCTGGTAGTGCAACGACACTACCACCGCCAAGAAAGTCTTCGCAAAAAGGTCCGTCCACGAACAACCGCTAGGCAGGCGGTACTAAGCTCCTGGAGCGGTACTACCGCTGACTAGGGGCGGTACTACTGCGAGCCAGCGGTACTACCGCCAACTCTAGCGGTACTACCGCTAGGTCCAGCGGTACTACCGCTAGGTCCAGCGGTACTACCGCTCACCACTGAAACAGCCATAACTTTCGCATACGAGCTCCGAATCGAGCAAACCCAAGCTTGTTGGATTCAGGACGACAAGGGCTATCCAAACAGGAAATCTTAAGACCATGCGGTTATGAATATGCCAAAGATATAGAGATGAGAGATCACTATGAATGAAGAACCGGCAAAAACTCCAACATCGAAAACATCATAGTAGATGCATATGGACTCCGTTTTCGATGAACTCGAGCTTGTCACGAAGATGACCATAAGCTCTAAAACTCACAAAGAGAAACACCAAACAAGAGCCAAGAAGTATGATGCAAGGATGCAAATGGTTTTGAGCTCTCAACGAACGATAGATCAAGCTACTCACTTGAGAGCCCCCTTGATAGAACAGCAATCTATCCTAACCAGAAAACCTATCAAGGGCAAACCTATACCTTGCACCTCGTCCTCTTGAGCTAGATGATGATGATCTTGGCTTCCTCAAGATGGACCACCTTTCTTGATTGTGTTGGCTTGATGAAGACTAGTTGATTGCTCCCCCATACTCACTATGGGTGAGCCACTCTTCAGCAAATCTTCACAAGTCCATTGCCACCTCAATGGACGGCAAGCTTCAAGCATGCTATCTTCGTGCTGATCCACTTGAACTTGCACACCGCAATCTTGATGACGATCACAACTTGACGTCATACTCCATGGGTTGTATGAGATCTTCTCTTTGACGCAAGCCCATGTAAACACACCTAACCCCCACATAGAACTCTCACGAAGACCATGGGTTAGTACACAAACACGTAATGGACAATGCTTACCATACCATGGGATCACTTGATCCCTCTTGGTACATCTTGTACGCTTTGTGTGTTGATCATCTTGATTTACTCTTTGTCTGAGATCTTGATCAACCATGTGTCTCTATGACCATTCTTTGGATAATACCTTGAATACCATCTTGGTCATCATATAAACTTCTTGAACCCAACAGATGGACTTCAAGAAGTGCCTATGGACAAATCCATACCATGGGATCACTTGATCCCTCTCGGTACATCTTGTACGCTTTGTGTGTTGATCATCTTGATTTACTCTTTGTCTGAGATCTTGATCAACCATGTGTCTCTATGACCATTCTTTGGATAATACCTTGAATACTATCTTGGTCATCATATAAACTCCTTGAACCGAACAGATGGACTTCAAGAAGTGCCTATGGACAATCCTATAAATGTAACTTAAGGCAACCATTAGTCCATAGGAATTGTCATCAAGTACCAAAACCACATATGGAGATATATGCTCCAACATCTTGCTTACATAGTACTTAGAAGTTTAGACACTGATGGAATTCGGATCATTTCAAGTGTTCTTGGTCAAAGTATCGCTCTTGATCAGTACATACAGCAGGTACTGTGATTAAGCAAAGTCACCAAACTATTTCCATGTGGTTGCAAGGTTTAAAGTTTTTAAGCATGCTCATGTACACGACACGAGGCAGTATGTTTGTCAGGAGCCCGGGTGTGGGAAAGGTATATCCAACAAAAAGGGGATAGATTTAACATTACACCTTTACTGGTACATTAATGTTAGTGAACTTTCCTGTTTACTAGCATTGACAGATTTTCCAGCAATTTTAGGCTCATACGTGAAATGTTCATAAAAGCTTTTTTCTCTATCTTTTTATTCACGAGGACCTTTCTCTTTTTGCATAGTTATTAGCGGATTTAAGGCCCAATGGTGTGAATACATCTAATACCTTTGGTTATGTGTCAGCAAAGATTCAGTTAAATGATCAATTCACTAATTAATCAATCAGTAAAGACTCAGTTGTTTAATCCTACTAGATAGATACTCCATGCATCCAATCGATTGTGGACCTGACATGCTCGAGAAGATGCAATCCGATGGCCGCAGGAGTCATGTCTTCTTCGACCTTATTCGTTATGTGAACGGTGAGGAATTCTCTGTTCTCTGTTTGTTGGATTTCCATTTGCTTAAAGTTTTTTTATCTAGCTATTCCGTGCTTGCTGAAATTCTCATATGATGCATGCGTTCATGGATGAGAATGTTAATTAGTTGATAAATTCAATGAAGAGTATACAAGGTGAAGAATGTTTTATAAGATATGATCCTATACAGGGTGAAGAATGTTTTATAAGATACAATCCTTCTTGCCAAGTACTAAAGCAAATTGATCTTTTTGATCTGCAAACAAATTTCAGTCATAATATATGTCATTCAAGTGGAAACTTAATTAACTGTTAGGAATATTATAGTCGTTCACTATTTGATTGTTTTTTTGAGTGATGAACACCATGCTAATTGCCCCTCGTAGCCACCGGAGAGCCGCCCTGCTCGACCTACAATATCGCCATTGCCTGCCCCTGCACGCATCTGCATGAGGATGACGCTCGCATATCTATGTACCAGCATTGCAAGAGGACATCAACCATTTACTCCTACCAAAGATTCAGATAATATTACGTTTTCTGTTTCAGATACACATACCTTGAGAAATTTTAGAGACACATTTTCTGCATATTTATATATACGTAGGTCTTCTAAACTGAAGGAGTTCCCTTCAACTGAAGGAACTCCAGGACACGGGTCTTGCTATTCTTGACTCTGGTTTTGTCTACATGTTTTGACTGCCCAAGCTTTCTTTGCTACTACGTATTTTTAGATAATGTCCATCTCCGGCTGAAGTTTTGACTATTACCATCAGGTATTTGATATGATGCATTGTGAATTTGTGATGGCCAACATTATTTCAGCAAACATACGTATAACGGTATAAGAAAGGTGTACACGAGGATTACTATGATTTCCTTGACAGTACCAGAACTGGTTTCAACGACGTGACTTCGCAGTACGAGAACTCACTTTATTATGAGGCTAAAAAAACTCACTTTATTAACCGGTTCTACTTAACAGGGAACGGCCGATCGAGTGAGCTGCCGCCATTGACATGACCCGTTCTGTCCTGGTCCATATGCCTGACCTCCAAAGCAACTGAAAGTCTCAAACTGATTTTTTGAGGGCATGCATAATAATTGATAAGATAGTCTTAGTTTAAGTCTTACATGTAATTTAGAGATAATAAAAAATATTTCTATAATAGGTTATTTCTTAGTCTTATCTTCAATAACTATAAAGCCAAACATGAGCCAGGTGTTTCCGTCATGCGAAATGCCGTATAATTCCCATGAAATTTCTCGGACTCCTCTAGAAGAACAGAGGAAATTACATCTAAACCTGAATGGAGCTACAGACTAAGTAGAGATGCAATTGCAATGGAGAATCCTACATATATTGCAACATAACAGAAACTTAGAACATATATACGATAAGGACTACACGGTCCACGCATACTACATAAGCATACATGCATGGACGTCACACGAATTATGCCACACTTTAATTGTCTGACGCCGGTAACTCAAAATAGGTAGTAAATGTAGGATCTTTTTATTATGAGTATGGTAGTCTAAATATAAGGTTGTTCACCCGATTAACGTCCCAAAGAATCCTATTGCTAATTGATTCCTCATTTTTGTCATCATCACACGTATCATCCAAATGTCCAACCTAATTAATGATAATTGAGTTTTGCTTCGCAGCAAAACATGTCATTTTTTCTCCCGGTGCAACGCACGGGCATGTTTTGCTAGTAGTAATAATGTAACAACACTTCATGAGAACAAAACATACATGTAAATAGCAACACATTTTAGATGTGGGATAGCGACGGGATTTATATACATATAATACGTTTAATATATGAACAAATAATACTTAAGGCCTATTTTTTTTATTTTATACGCGAGTACATGAATACACGGATATGGATTATACTAAATCATACTCATACCCACTATACCAGATGAGTCTCAAATTTTCTCAATTATATATCTATGGGTATCTTTTTGACTCATACTCTTACCCTAATAGGGTTTTTACTCGTAGGTATGCGGGTCATGAGTACCCATTACCATCCCTATTTGAGTAGGAACCAAGGCGACCAAGGTATTTTTCATCTCGGGCTTGCATCCAATCCCGGGGAGGTTGCCCGTTAACCTGCACCTTGTTCTTTTCCCTTGCCATTTTCGAAAATGCACAAAAGTGCATGCGCATTTTCTGGAGGAAACGAGCGGCCGTCCTTCAGAGTCATGCATCTGTTGTTTTTTGTCTGCTAGTGCATGTTGCTATTAGCATTAAATGTGTTCACATTGGTTAGTTTGGTTTGAAAAAAACAACTTCACGTGCATTTATTTTGGATTTTTGAATTTTAAAAAGATCATATCTTTCAAACCACGTGTCGGGATTGAGATCCGTCTTTACCGTTGGATTCGTCGCGACGAGATCTTTGAAACTCGATCCCACATGGGTATGTTTTGACGATTTTTGTATACCAATGTTGGCGCTATACGGTGCAACTTTAATACTATAAGCTGCAATTTTTTTTTCAAAACCAGCTGTTCGAGCTGTATGATCTAACTTCCCATGAGGTTGCAACCTAGCAACCATGGAAACTTGATGTGGAACTAGTCTATTGTCCCGACCAACTATGTAGTTGTCGATGTGCAACCCTTGTCCCTACTTGTGGATGTGTAGTTTTTTTACAAGGAACAAATCCTGCTCCACCTTCCCTACCAATGAGATGTGCAACTTAGTTTGTTGTTTGAACCAACTTTCTATTACTCAATGTGCAACTTCTTTCCCTTCCTACTTGTGGATATGTAGTTTCAGTTGGTGGGGCAACAAACTGAGTTGCGCAAACTCAGTTAGTCAGTTGGCCGGAGCAACATATAAAGTTGCACATCTCACAGGTAGGGATAGTTGGATGGTAAAAAACCCACATTCATGAGGGTAGTGAAAAGTTGCATATTCATGAGGGTAGTAAAAATTGCATATAAACGGGGTGCTAAAGTTGCACATTCCATTAGAGGGGTGGTTTCGAGTGTTAGTAGGGAAATTACACATCCATGAGATATGAGGGATAGTTGCACATCACTCGTAGACAGTTGGCGGTGGCAGTATTCGAAGTTGCACATCCACTTCTAAACAGTTGGCCGATGCAGCAAACAATGAAAGCACAACCATGGGCAGGGGGAAATTGCACATGAACTACTAAGCTGTTGGCCTAGGCAAAACACGAATTTGAGCATCTCACTAGGAGGAGGTTGTTTGGGGGTGGATGTGCCATCAGTGAAAACTGCACATCCATGATTAAAGGGAAAACTTGCACATCAACTGTCAACTAGTTGCACATCAATGGCTAAACAGTTGCAACAAATGGAGAGTAAATTGCACACCAAAAAGTTTGTCAGAACATACTCATGCGGGATCTAGTTTCGAAGTGCATGTCACAAGGATTCCAACGGTGAAAATGGATCTTAATTCTGGTGTGCGGTTTAAAAGTTGTATTTTTTTTTAAATTTTGAAACCCGAATTAAATACATTCACACCTATTTATATGGATGATTTGTAATAATTTTCTGTTTACATGGTACTTCTTCTCATATATGGTTTTTTAAAACTAATTATTACACATTATAGATTAGAGGACAAAAAAAATCCCATTTTCGATCGGCCGCTCGGGACGGCTAGCGACCAGTAGGCCGCTCGCTAGACCTGTCTAGTCTTTCTTCTGAAATGTTCTCTCTCTTTTCTTATTCCTCGTCTAATGTACTGTACAGGGAAAAGGGGAGAGAGGCAAAGGCAATGCCATGGCGATTCTGCTGCAGTGTTCTGTGTCCTATCGTGTTGTTCGTGCAAAGAGATTTGTTACTCATGCCCCAATTCGAGGCCGAGTGTCCATTTATTTTGAGTTTTCGATGTGTTTCCTGCATCAACGATGAATGGTTTTGTGTTTGCTAGAAGAGATAGAGAGCGATTGATGGAATAGTTGGTTGTATTGTTTGAGCCTCGTGGACATATATTAGAGTACATGATATTTTTGAAGAAGAAGACAAGCTGGAATACTTTTTAGTCTATCCTATATTTTCAATTTAATCATCATATGCAACATTCCTCCAAAGTGAGAATGGTAGCAACGCACATGATGAGACAAGAGAAGAATCCAAAGGTAACCCGATGGACATTCCCCCATAGTTGTAATGGTCGATGCATCACGGAAGTCGTGGCTGGAGCGAAAACCAACGAGGTTGATCAAGCAAGGTGGTAGCCCGTTGTGCCGACGTCGAAGTAGTTGAGAGCATAGAGTAGTGCATCTGTGGCTGAGGTAGACGTGCGAAGGACACCGTGGTCGATGTCGCATCAGGGTGGTTGGTGTCGAGGAAATCGTCATGGATCCGAGGACGAAAGGAGGCATCGAGTTAATCATAGGCACGGTGGTGTCGTGGGAGTGGTGCGTCTAGAAGAAGATGGTCCAAACGAAGCATTGTGTTGGGATTGCCATGCCCAGGGACACGTCATGGATGAAGGTACGTGTCGATGTTGTCAGCATGGAACATGCGTAGACGGATGAAGTTGATGTTGACGATGCGCTGCTACAGATGTGTCATGCCTAGTAACACATCGAAGATAAAGGCACGCGCCGATGTTGCCAGCATCGGGCATGCGTAGATGGGACATGTACAAGCTTGTATGCCATGTCGAGACCTCCAAAGGAAGAGGGAGATAGAGGCAACGCCATGGCGATTCTGCTGCAATGCTCTGCGACCTCTACTGCTTGATTCGTGCCACTCCTCCCTATGTTGCTATTTCACGAGCCCCCCTCCCCTCCCCTATCGTGTTGATGGTGCGGAGCGATTTGTTGTCCATGCCCCAACTCAACATCGAATGTCCATTTATTTTGAGTTTTAGATGTGTTTCCTGCATCAATGGTGAATGATTTTGTGTTCTTATGAGTTTCCCTTCTCCCCAAGCTATTGTATATGTGTATCATGCGTTCCGGTTGACCGTTTTGTTGGGTTTAGCATCTCTGCTAGTGGCTTGTTCATGTATTTTCCCAAGCCAATTCTAAATGTTCACTTATCTAAAAGGATTTCGCCCCGCTTTATAGAAAAAGCAAACCACCATGGCCACAAGTACAACCTAAGTTCAGATCTCAACACAAACATGAGGTAGCACTACACAAAGTATAAGAAGGTTCCGCGGAGGGCACACCTCAAAAATCCCAAAAAATAAAAAACAAATGCGGGATTACCGCAAGCGAAGCGAAGAAGCTAAGAGAAGCTATTCCGGCTCACGTGGTGGTGGAGGAAGCGTCGGCGCCAAGCGGAGGGCCATCGCCCTAGGATCAACAGTAATGGCGTTGGTGTTATCCTAGTCTCGGTGACGGCTAAGCGGCCACCAAAGCTGCAAGTAACCACACATTTTGAACACCACATTAGTCGCATGTCAAAGAGGAACATGCCGGATCACCAGCTTATTTCGAACCATCCACAACATCCAAGAAGAACCCCAATGATGAACCATTTAATGTGGGGTCCAGTTGGGGGAGTCCTGGATCTTGGCGAACAGGTCAGGGAAGTTGGCATTACACCAACACTCACCAATGGCCTCGGGGAGGCAACCCCAGAGGAACTGAGCGGACACGCACAAGAAGAAGATGTGGTTTGAATCTTCAGCAGTCCCACAAAGGGGACAAGTCCCATTGCCCCAGCCATTCCACTTAAGCACCTCCACGTCGGATGGGACACGGCCAGGAATCCATTGCCACAGGAATATCCTGATCTTGAGGGGAGCCCAATCGACTAGATCAACTCGAGGGGATCAGGGGCAGGTGTAGCAGTGATGGCTCGATGCAGAGACTTCATGGAGAAATTGCTCGATGGCTCTAGATGCCACGAGATGCAATCGGCTATCTAGTCTAAGTCCTTCTCGTGAAGGGCGACGATCTCGAGGAGCTCATGCCACGCGATCAGATCATCGGGCCCAAATGGCCGCTGGAACGCAAGACGCCCAAGGTCAGTGAGGTCTGCCTCAACGGATATCCTAGGGTCTACACCGATGGCGAATAGGGCCCGAAAGATGGCCGTGAAAGGAGCCTACCCTACCCACCGATCAAACCAGAACAGGGTGGATGTCTCGACCCCACTGCAATGGAGGTCCCAATTCGGAGGAAAGGGAGCAACTAGATGACAGACTGCTAGAACTGGGAGCCTCGAGACCTCTGACAGAAAGCAAGCGGCATATTTAAGGCATTTAGAGTGGCTTCGCAAAGAGTACAGAGTTATCCACAAGGGTGCGTGGACTCATGTCGATTGCTTTGACCTAATGCCAAGTGAGGCTGTTGATGGTGCATTCGACAACTCTATTAGGGAGACCATTGGAGCACACTTAAATTATGGCCCTATGCATGACCGAGTGATGTGTTTATCTTGTGTCTCTCTTTTGAAATATGCACATTTGTCATTTCTTCTTGAATGGTGTGCCACATACATTCTATTCAGGGTACAAAGCTATGGAGATGTATCAATGATAGTAGTGTGGTGCTTGGCCGCACCCCTGGTCCATAAATAGATAGGCTTGTTAGGGGTACTGTGCAGGTTAGAGGCCTAGTTAATGTTATTTCTTTCATTGTAACCCTTTTTGCACATTAACATGTTAGTGTCTTTCGTTGTGCAGAAGGCCATGAATCATTGTCGCACCCTAGCCGCTTTACTTTCTTGCCATGGTGCTTCATCCACGGATGTGCGGGCACGTGCTTAATATAGAATGGATGTGTTTTCTTCCGCTTGTGCATCTTCGAGCGGAGCTCGGGCTACCAAGAGTCAAACATGACTTGATGAAGATGAAGATGAGACAGACGACGAAGTGCATACGGACTATGTGGAGCTCGGGGCTTTGCAGATGGAAGAAGCTCCGCAACCAAGTCAACCTTCTCAGCCGTCAAAGCAAGCAGGACGAGCTAGTTCAATAACCAGCCGATGTCCAATATGGCAGAGCACTCCAAAGGGATACAACAACAAGGAGAAGCTGCCTTCAAAAAGAGGGGGGAAATGAAGTGACGACTGATGTTTTATGTTTACTGAACTTGTCATATAACTTTGTGTCTCCCTGCCAAAAGAGGGAAGAAATGAATGTGTGAACTTGCTATGTTTTATGTCTCGTGGTTTGTTTGTACTATGTCTCCTTGCCTTGTTAAGTTTTATGTGAGCTGCATTTTGTAATTTTAATGTGAAAATATGTGCTATGTGCCATTCTGCGATGGACTAGGCATTTTTGTGACTGCCATTGTTGGCGAGCAATGCCATTGGTAAAAGGCGTTTCCATGTATGTTGGCAATGCCAGTAGTCCCTCGCGTTTCCATCCCACAGAGAAACGTTCCTGCAGCATGGCTCTCGCAACCCTGTCTTAATGGAATGCCATGGTATCCTTTAGTGTTTACACGTGGGCATCGAACACCAACTGGACTGGCGTTTCCAGGAAACATGGCAACGCCAAGCATTTTGGCATTTTGCTTCGAACAGAAAATGTCCAAGTGATGATGTACAATCACATTTTGTGGTACACTTCAAAGATGACATAACACATAGCACTTAAGGGTACACAAAGAGGAGTCCATAGATATTTAGAGTTCACACGGTGGAGTCCATAGCAATTAAAAGTTCAAAGATCATAGTCTAGGCAACGAGACGGTTCAAAATAAAATGCATGATGAGAACCACATTGCTCTATTGTGTAGAGGAAGACCCCTTTCCCTTCTTATTATTCCTTTATTCTTCTTCCTCATCCTCCCTTTTTGTCAGGCCCAAGATGCGACCCTATCCTCAATTTGGCATGAGGGCCTCGTCAGGGATAGAAGCGCATCTCGTCGTGTCACAAGAATGGATATCGTTACAAGTACATGTACTGAAAAGAAGAGATATATAATAGAATTGGCTTACACTCGCCACAAGCTACATCAGAGTCACATCAGTACAATACATAATCATCATGAATAAGAGCAAGGTCCGACTACGGACGAAAACAAACGAGAAAAGAAGAACGACGTCCATCCTTGCTATCCCAGGCTGCCGTCCTGGAACCCATCCTAGATCGATGAAGAAGAAGAAGAAGAAGAAGCAACTCCAAATGAACAATCAACGCGCTCGTGTCAAGTCACCTTTACCTGTGCCTTCAACTGGTGTTGTAGTAATCTATGAGCCACAGGGGACTCAGCAATCTTATTTCCAAAGGTATCAAGACTAGCAAAGCTTAATGGGTGAGGCATGGTTAAGTGGTGAGGTTGCAGCAGCAGCTAAGCATATATTTGGTGGATACACTTATGAGTACAAGAAATAAGAGGGGGAAGATCTACGCATAACGGACGTGAACTACTGATGATCATATGAATGATCCTGAACACCTACCTACGTCAGACATAACCCCACTGTGTCCTCGATCGGAGAAAGAACTCACGAAAGAGACAGTCATGGTTACGCACACAGTTGGCATATTTTAGTTAGTTAACTTCAAGTTATCTAGAACCAGTGTTAAACAAAGTTTCCACGTTGCCACATAACCGCGGGCACGGCTTTCCGAAAAGATTTAACCCTGCAGGGGTGCTCCAACTAGTCCATCACAAATTACCACAAGCCTCATAGAAATCCTCAATCACGAAGCTCGTGATCTCGTCGGATTCCCTAGTGGAAAACCTCAACTCTGAGATCACCCAAAGCATCACCGGAATCCCGATGCACAAGATATTCCGACAAAGGTAAAACTAATCCTGCAAGGCCGCCCGACGTGTCGACGATCACGATAGGAGCCGCGTATCTCGTTCTCAGGACACGACGGATGAGCGATGGTTACCACGCCAAACGCCGAGTTGCCCCGAGTAGCGTTAATAAGATGCTCTGTTTTGGACCAACACTCATGTGGAGCACTGGCCCGGGGGTTGATTGAACTATCCTCGGGTTAATTACTCCCTATGTAGTTCATTAGTTATTAGGCAAATGTAGTACCAAAGTTGGGCCTTGCCAGACCAGCTTTAATCTAAAACGAATTATCAAGGGGGTCCCCATAACAACCCCGATCGTGTTAGGAGCGCTCAATTATGGAACATAACATCGGTAGCCGAAACTAAGGGGACAAAGGTGGAACAAAACACCAGGCTAGAAAGGCCGAGCCTTCCACCTTCTACCAAGTATATAGGTGCATTAAATTAAATAGCATTAATATGGTGATAAGACAAGGAACCCATGTTATCACATGGAAGCAACTGCACCTGCAACTAGCAACGCTAACAACATGGTTAAGCAAGCGGTAACATAGCCAATCAGTGGTTTGCTAGGTCGAACAGGTTGAAGGTAATCATGGCATGGTTGAGAGGCTGATATTTAACATGTGGTAGGCAACGAGACATAAACGGTAGAAGCGATAAAACTAGCATGGCAATGATAGTAATGATATCTGGGGAAATGGTCATCTAGCCTGAGATCCCGCTTGGAAGAAGAATGACTCCATGAAGTCGGCGAACCAACGTAGTCAAACGGGTCCTCACATTCCGACACGCTTGCGGAACTCTATCGAGACGGAGCAAACCGGAAACAAACATCAACACAAATATTCACCACATGATGCACAACATGATGCACAACCTACTATGATGCATGATCAGGTCAAAATGCAAGGGATGGCATGGCAATTCACCTCACGCAAACACTACACATTAAGTGAAGCTCGATATGCAACGAGTTGCATATCGCTGAAACTGCACGTTTAATTATTTAATTCACTCCCGTTTATTTAAACGACAATATTAAATTGTTGTTAACATGGCAAGGGTGAAGCGATGATCCTACATGTCATCCTAGTCGGTTAACACGCGGAGCATAGATCGGAGCTATGACACAAGAAACATGCAACACAAGATAATTATGCCATGAACGCGTCATGCATGCCAGCTCAAACATCACGGGCAAGCGATAGGGAACCATGGCGGCGAGACGGAAATGAAGCCACAACAACGTTCCTATCCCGATAACTCGTCGAGATATCGTGCCAACGTATAGGAAGCGTGTGAGGGAACACTAAATAAAGATGGGGTGATCCCGCTACCGGGTTCCCATGTGTCGAGGGCGCGACGAAAGAGAGACAACATACAACGGGCAAACATACGGCGCAAACATACGGGTGCATCTCATACATCTCAAATACTCGGTTCATGACAACGTCCCATCGGTACACCTTCGAAGCGTGCATATCAGAGTGGTTTGGTTCGTTGCGGACGTAGGAGAACAAAGATCGTCGTGGTCGTCATGGAAGTCGAGGTACTCGGGTCTCGTCGACGGTAGTCGTTCGCTTGGCGTTGATACACGGGTCTTCGTCGTCGGTAGTCGAACACGTTTCCGGGGGTCGTCGAGGACGTAGTGGTAATCGTGGACTTGTCGATTCCACGGCGGCGGGAATGGTCTAAGCGGCGACGGCAAGTGGCAGCACAAGCAAGCAACATCTACTAGCATGCAAGTTACAACAACTAGCTAGCTAGCAGCAAGCAATGCAGGCACAACAGCTAGCAGGCATTAGCAAGCAAGCACAACATCTAGGAGCAGCAAGCACTAGGTAGCAGAGCATGTACTAGCTGCAAAGAAAAACGCACGCAACAAGAGCAAGCTAGCAAGCATCGGCAAGGCAAGCTAGCAACTACAGGCAAGTGGTGCAGCAAAGCAGCGGCAACAACACTAGCAACCCAAGCAGCTACAGGCAGCAGCAAAGCAACCCAAGCAGCAGGCAGCAACTAACGCATCAGCAAGCAGGCTAACTAGCACAGCAACAGGGCGGCAGCGGCAAGGCATCGGCAGGTAAGCACATGTACAACCGGCAACAGCAACACCAATCAGCAGCACGAGCAGCAGAGCAGCGACAACAGCATAGCTCGGCAGCAAGCATCAGCTACAAGGAGAGCACGGGGGGCGCACCGGCGAGCACGGCAGGACGGCGGCGCGCAGAGGGCCTCGAGCCGGCCATGGCGAGTTGCAGCAGGGGAAAACCGACGGGGGACCTTGGGCGTGGGCCCATGGCAGGGCGGCCTCGGTGGAGGGGCTGTTGCAGGAGAGGCCGAGGGAGGCCATGGTGCGGGAGAAGAGGCGACACGCGGGTACTGCGGGCACGGGCGAGCACCGGCGAGGGGCGAGGCCGAGGCCAGGAACGGTGGCGCAGCGCGGGGGAAGCTCGGCGCTGGAGAGGCCGCGGGCGGCGACCACGACGAGGCACAATAGCAAGCCGGCGGCGGCACGCAGCCATGGCTGCGGGAGGCGATGTCGGCAGGGCGCGGGGAACTCGGCGAAGGCGAGCGCAACGGGGCAGCCTGGAGGCGAGGTCGGCATGGGCAGGAGAGGGAGGCGGCGACGGCGGGGCACGGCGAGCCGCTGGAGGGGATCGGGGAGGAGGGGGCAGCGGCAGGGGGAGGAGACGAGAGGGATCGAGGGGCTGGCCTCCGAGTCACTAAGGCAGGCAGGGGTCGGCTGGGCCTTGGGCTTGGCCGGCTGGCTCCTCTCCCTCCCCCTTGTTTTGGTTCTTTTTCCCTTTTAAAAACAGAAACTCACAAAGAAAGGATTTAACAAAAAAAATAAAAATAAATAGAATACCTTTTAACTCCTTTAAAACATACCCCAATCTATAAAATAGATTGGGCATTTTTTGAAAGAAATAAATGAAACTTTTGAAGAATAAAATAAAACCCTTTTACAAAAGAATAAAATAAAAGCTCTTTTAAAGGAGAAAAGAAAATGAGACTCTGTTTTAAAATAAAACAAAAGGAGAAATAAAATAAAAATGCAAGGGTTGCCCCCACATGAAATAAAAGGATTTTAAAAGAAGACGAACTTTTAAAGGGGGTTAAAACTAAAATTCTTTTAAACAGCCACGAAATAAAACAAGAGAGCAGAGAAGGGTTTTAGGTCCACGGTGTAACAGGGTTTGAAGCGGCTCTGTTGCACCCACTCTCATCACGCCAACGAACAACGCCACACTCACAAAGCACTCACAAGCATTAACACCAAACAACACGGAGCAACAAGCAACACCGACAAAACATAGTTGACATGATGCCATGCATGATGCCATGATGCAAACTACATGATGATGCAACAAATAAAACTAATCACACGACGGAAACGGAAATAACAGGGGAATCTTGTGGGGCGTCGGTCTTGGGCTGTCACAACTCTCCTACACTACAAGAGGATCTCGCCCCGAGATCCAAGAATGAAAGGGGGAGAGGATGAGAAAGAACAAGAGGTAAAAACTTAGTCACTTCTTTGACAAACGAGTGACACCAACAATCCTTGCAGGTTGCAAAGAGACGAGGAACGATATGTAAAACAAGCGAGAATTCACGGAAAATTTCGGCAACACTTCGGTAGGAAAATGGGACAAAAAATTTGATAAGAAGAGAGAATTAGACAATATACATAACAAACAACTAAATAGAACAAGGGAACACCATGATCTTGATAGAACAAGATGATAGACCCAAAATAGCAACATCACAATGCCTCCGGAACAATAGAATAGGAACTAGCTCAAGCGGAAGAAGAGAATGAAGAAAAGAATGACAACTATCATCACAATAGAATTGAAGAGCCTCCGGACAGAGAATTGACGTAGTAGTTGGAAAAACCAACAACGAAAAGAACAAGATAGTAGTGGGCTTAAGAAAATCATCTCAACAAATATGAGGTGACAACCAACCACTAAAAGAAACAAGGATAGATTGGGAGCAACAAGATATGAACAATTCTTTCACCAAGAGGATACATTGAGAACTTGGGCAAATGACAAGCACCATGATATCTCAATCCATAGGAAAAGCTTTATTTGAAGTCCAAACCAAGATAGCTCAATGAATAAATCATGGGTTGAAATATCTCATGATCAAAGACTTGGTGGGTTTAATTATCTCATTCTTGAAAGGAAAACTCTTCGAGGCTCCTACACTAACAAGAATGCTATAACACCACCTCAAAGGATGAAGTAAGAACAAATGCACTTGAGATGCAGAGAAAGAATACTTGAGGTACTCCAACAGGAATCTTGAATAACACTTTGGGAAAAAAATCACATCCTTGAAGAACCAGCATGACGAGCCTCCGTATCAAAAGCATGATGCAAGATATGAAGGATGAAAGAATAAGATTGAAGCCTTGCAAAGTCCTCGATAAAGCTTCACGAAGAGAAACTTGAGAAAACTTGGAACTCCGTAAAAGAAAAGATAAGAACACTTGTGAAAAAGGAATTGATATCATGAGCCACTCCGGACGAAGAATTGAAATCACTATGAAACAGGAATAAGAATTATGTTATGCTTATCCTTCATCAAGTTTAATTGATGACAAGCAACGGATTTAGCATACAACTTATTCTTCTTGAAAGAATCTTCGAGAGATAGAGAGAAAAGCGCCACTTGAATCATGATTGAAGGACGCACCGTTAAGAATTCACACTGGAATGGAAAACCAAGAATTAATGGAGATACATGAGAACGAATAGATCATGAGCCACCTGAGAGAAAGCTAGAACACGGCACTAGATAAACGAGAGACGATGAAGAGACAACAATGGAGAAGAATTGAGGATGAAAGCTGAAAGCTGAGAACGAAGAATCTTCTGAAATGATGGCCTTCGCATGATCGAGAATGAAAACAATTCAGAAAAACACCGGATAGCAAGAAATAGAAACTCATGAACGAAAACAACTGAGAAGACAACACGAAGCTGAAATGATATCTTCAAGAGAATGGACCAAGATTTGAGAGAAACACTCCTTCGAATTGCAAGCTGAGAATGATGACGAGAATAACACCAAGAATTACTGAGACACTCTGGAATAATGAAGAATGAAAGGTTGAGCCAAATATGAGAATTAATTCAAATTGATCTCGAAGAAGGAGCATGACTGATGAAAATCCGTACTTACGTCATAGCTGAAAAGAATTAATGATCTCTAGGAAAAGATTAAAAGAGTCAGGAAAGACCCTGAGGAAACCTGTGGGTTATGGGCCCACTCAAAAAAACCACCATTAGAAAAGATTTCTTTGAAAGAGAGATATTGCACCGGTATAAGGAAAACTAGATGAGGTTTAGAACCACAAAACAATGAAAGATCTGCAACAAGAAACTGTGAGATATCTTCAACACTCCGGATAGAAAAGAGATGAATGAATAACAGGATAGGTTGATAAGAATCTCCAACAAGGGAAAGAATTAGCAAGGATGAGAAGGATAAGATGAGCATGAATAGCTGAATTAAATTCACCAGAATAAGATAAACAGATTGAAGGAATGATGCACTAGAACTCCTGAGAATCATCACAAAGAAACACCGGATAGGACACAGAAGAAAAGATAGTGGGAGCAACAATGAAATGAAAACTCTTGGATGAAAATTGAATCACTGAAAAAAAGGGTGGGAGGGCGGGGAAAAACAAAGACAACTTGAGACAGATGAGATGAACTCCGGAAAGAATAGAAAGATTGATCTTGCAAAATTGGAGAGGATGGAATTCACTGAAGAGAAGCACACCGGTTGGAAAAGAATTGACACAAAACGACTCCGGTTGACAAGAATTGATACAACAATTGAACGAACAAAAGAATTTGCATTCTCACATAAAAATATGAGAACACCACTTAGGAAAGATCTGAAATCACCACTTGATATCGAAGCAACTTGAATTTCCATATTCCAACAAAACAAAGAATGCGGCTTGCAATTAGCCAGAACAAACTCATGAGAAAGATTCCGTCCGATATTTCGTGGACAGGATCACACGTGCTCGAACCTTACAGTAGAAATCAAGTGCAAGGCAGTGCACCCGACATACGAAGCGTCCCCGAGTCGTAGCAAGCTACAAGGACTCTTTAAGACACAACGAGAACCGTTGTAAGTCGACCGTCAACAAACGAATCCACTAGATGTCTAACCCCAACCTAACATCATGCATTTGTTGGAACATTGTCCTATAAGTAACTACTTGAATTCCCACCTAAGAATTCCCAAAATATCTGGTCATGCAATCTAGTACACGGATGCAAGGAGTAATATCACACAACTCCTATACTAACCCGTCACCTGTATCACATCCGTCAACACACAACCAGAATCTCGGACCTTCATCTACTACAGACCCTCGTGATCACAACGATACAAAGTATGGCAGTACTCCCGAACAATCTGCACCAGTACTGGGGACATCGGGTTATTTTTCCACTACCAGTATTGAAGCAATTACGATCATCCTTCGTTCTGAGATACTAAGAAACCTGAATGAAAACGATGTGCTCGAGAATCCCCTGGAGCTCAACTCCCCGGAAGAAATCAAGTCATACAGGAGGCACCAAGACAGAACTCCGTCACATCGGCATCATATAGATCCCAAAAATATCCGCGTGATCCTAAAATTTTTTGAGTGAGAAGAGGAGTAGAATTAAAATATTACGTCAAGATTCCTCACCAGAGCATAGAAGAGGAGAAAAAAGAATCCTACTCTCCGATATATAACTAGACTCAAAGTAGTTTTCACTAGACTCGACTCGGCCAAGTTCGATCAATCAAGGGGGCTCCTAGGTCGGTACTGCTCTGATACCAACTTGTCACGCCCAAGATGCCACCCTATCCTCAATTTGGCACGAGGGCCTCGTCAGGGATAGAAGCGCATCTCGTCGTGTCGCAAGAATGGATATCGTTACAAGTACATGTACTGAAAAGAAGAAATATATAATAGAATTGGCTTACACTCGCCACAAGCTACATCAGAATCACATCAGTACAATACATAATCATCATGAATAAGAGCAAGGTCCGACTACGGACGAAAACAAACGAGAAAAGAAGAACGACGTCCATCCTTGCTATCCCAGGCTGCCGGCCTGGAACCCATCCTAGATCGATGAAGAAGAAGAAGAAGAAGAAGAAGCAACTCCAAATGAACAATCAACGCGCTCGTGTCAAGTAACCTTTACCTGTACCTGCAACTGGTGTTGTAGTAATCCATGAGCCACAGGGGACTCAACAATCTCATTTCCAAAGGTATCAAGACTAGCAAAGCTTAATGTTTGAGGCATGGTTAAGTGGTTAGGTTGCAGCAGCAGCTAAGCATATATTTGGTGGCTACACTTACGAGTACAAGAAATAAGAGGGGGAAGATCTACGCATAACGGTCGTGAACTATTGATGATAAAATTTATGATCCTGAACACCTACTACGTCAGACATAATCCCACCGTGTCCTCAATCGGAGAAAGAACTCACGAAAGAGACAGTCACGGTTACGCACACAGTTGGCATATTTTAATTAATTAACTTCAAGTTATCTAGAACCAGTGTTAAACAAAGTTTTCACGTTGCCACATAACCGCGGACACGACTTTCCAAAAAGATTTAACCCTGCAGGGGTGCTCCAACTAGTCCATCACAAATTACCACAAGCCGCATAGAAATCCTTAATCACGAAGCTCGTGATCTCGTCGGATTCCCTAGTGGAAAACCTCAACTCTGAGATTACCCAAAGCATCACTGGAATCCCGATGCACACGATATTCCGTCAAAGGTAAAACTAATCCAGCAAGGCCGCCCGACGTGTCGACGATCCCGATAGGAGCCGCGTATCTCGTTCCCAGGACACGACGGATGAGCGATGGTTACCATGCCAAACGCCGAGTTGCCCCGGGTAGCGTTAATAAGCTGCTCTGTTTTGGACCAACACTCATGTGGAGCACTGGCCCGGGGGTTGATTAAACTATCCTTGGGTTAATTACTCCCTATGCAGTTCATTAGTTATTAGGCAAATGTAGTACCAAAGTTGGGCCTTGCCAGACCAGCTTTAATCTAAAACGAATTATCAAGGGGGTCCCCATAACAACCCCGATCGTGTTAGGAGCGCTCAATTATGGAACATAACACCGGTAGACGAAACTAAGGGGACAAAGGTGGAACAAAACACCAGGCTAGAAAGGCCGAGCCTTCTATCTTCTACCAAGTATATAGGTGCATTAAGTTAAATATCATTAATATGGTGATAAGACAAGGAAACCATGTTATCACATGGAAGCAACTGCACCTGCAACTAGCAACGCTAACAACATGGTTAAGCAAGCGGTAACATAGCCAATCAGTGGTTTGCTAGGTCGAACAGGTTGAAGGTAATCATGGCATGGTTGAGAGGCTAATATTTAACATGTGGTAGGCAACGAGACATAAACGGTAGAAGCGATAAAACTAGCATGGCAATGATAGTAATGATATCTGGGGAAATGGTTATCTTGCCTGAGATCCCGCTTGGAAGAAGAATGACTCCGTGAAGTCGGCGAACCAACGTAGTCGAACGGGTCCTCACATTCCGACACGCTTGTGGAACTCTATCGAGACGACCAAATCGGAAACAAACATCAACACAAATATTCACCAGATGATGCACAACATGATGCACAACCTACTATGATGCATGATCAGGTCAAAATGCAAGGGATGGCATGGCAATTCACCTCACGCAAACACTACACATTAAGTGAAGCTCGATATGTAACGAGTTGCATATCGACGAAACTCCACGTTTAATTATTTAATTCACTCCCGTTTATTTTCACGACAATATTAAGTTGTTGTTAACATGGCAAGGGTGAAGCGATGATCCTACATGTCATCCTAGTCGGTTAACATGCGGAGCATAGATCGGAGCTACGCCACAAGAAACATGCAACACAAGATAATTATGCCATGAATGCGTCATGCATGCGAGCTCAAACATCATGGGCAAGAAGAGAAAGAAACAGGTGTCGCCACGGCGAGCGAGAGGGAACCATGGCGGCGAAACAGAAAGAAGCCACGACAACGTTCTTATCCTGATAACTCATCGAGATATCGTGCCAACGTATAGGAAGCGTGTGCTGGAATGCTGAATAAAGATGGGGTGATCCCGCTACCTGGTTCCCATGTGTCGAGGGCGCGACGAAAGAGAGACAACGTACAACGGGCAAACATACGGGTGCATCTCATACATCTCAAATACTCGGTTCACGACAATGTCCCATCGGTATACCTTCGAAGCGTGCATATCGGAGCGGTTCAGTTCATTGTGGACGTAGGAGACGGTAGTCGTTCCCTTGGCGTTGGTACACGGGTCTTCGGCGTCAGTAGTCAAACACGTTTCCGGGGGTCTTCGAGGACGTAGTGGTACTCGTGGACTTGTCGATTCCACGGCGGCGGGGATGGTCTAAGCGGCGACGGCAAGCGGCAGCACAAGCAAGCAACATCTACTAGCATGCAAGCTACGACAACTAGCTAGCTAGTAGCAAGCAATGCAGGCACAGAAGCTAGCAGGCATTAGCAAGCAAGCACAACATCTAGCAGCAGCTAGCACTAGGCAGCAGAGCATCTACTAGCAGCAAAGCAAAACGCACGCAGCAAGAGCAAGCTAGCAAGCATCGGCAAGGCAAGCTAGCAACTACAGGCAAGTGGTGCAGCAAAGCAGCGGCAACAGCACTAGCAACCCAAGCAGCTACAGGCAGCAGCAAAGCAACCCAAGCAGCAACCAACAACTAACGCAGCAGCAAGCAGGCTAACTAGCACAACAACATGGCGGCAGCGGCAAGGCATCAGCAGGTAAGCACATCTACAACCGGCAGCAGCAACACCAATCGGTAGCAGGAGCAGCAGAACAGCGGCAACAGCATAGCTCGGCAGCAAGCATCAGCTACAAGGAGAGCACGGGGGCGCACCGGCGAGCACGGCAGGACGGCGGCGCACAGAGGGCCTCGGGCCGGCCATGGAGAGCTGCAGCAGGGGCAAACCGGCGGGGGACCTCGGGCCTGGGCCCATGGCAGGGTGGCGCCGGTGGAGGGGCTGCTGCAGGCGAGGCCGAGGGAGGCCATGGCGCGGGAGAAGAGGTCACACGCGGGTACTGCGGGGCACGGGTGAGCCCCGGCGAGGGGCGAGGCCGAGGCCAAGAACGGTGGCGCAGTGCGGGGGGAGCTCGGCGCTGGAGAGGCCATGGCGGGCGACGACCACGGCGAGGCACAACAGCAAGCTGGCGGCAGCACGCGACCATGGCTGCGGGAGGCGAGATTGGCAGGGCGCGGGGAAGTCGGCGAAAGCGAGCGCGACGGGGCGGCCTGGAGGCGAGGTCGGCATGGACAGGAGAGGGAGGCGGCGACGGCGGGGCACGGCGAGCCACTGGAGGGGATCGAGGAGGAGGGGGCTGTGGTAGAGGGAGGAGATGAGAGGGATCGAGGGGCTGGCCTCCCAGTCGCTAGGGCACGCAGGGGTTGTCTGGGACTTGGGCCTGGCCGGCTGGCTCCTCTCCCTCCCCCTTGTTTTGGTTTTTTCCCTTTTAAAAACAGAAACTCACAAAGAAAGGATTTAACAAAAAAATAAAAAATAAAGAGAATACCTTTTAAGTCCTTTAAAACATACCCCAATCTATAGAATAGATTGGGCATTTTTTGAAGAAATAAAAATGGAACTTTTCAAGAATAAAATAAAACCCTTTTACAAAAGAATAAAATAAAAGCTCTTTTAAAGGAGAAAAGCAAATGAGACTCTGTTTTAAAATAAAACAAAAGGAGAAATAAAATAAAAACCCAAGGGTTTCCCCCACATTAAATAAAAGGATTTTAAAAGAAGACGAACTTTTAAAAGGGGGTTAAAACTGAAATTCTTTTAAACAACTACGAAATAAAACTAGAGAGGATAGAAGGGTTTTAGGTCCACGGTGTAACAGGGTTTGAAGCGGCTCTGTTGCATCCACTCTCATCACGCCAACGAACAACGCCACACTCACAAAGCACTCACAAGCATTAACACCGAACAGCACGGAGCAACAAGCAACACCGACAAAACACAGTTGGCATGATGCCATGCATGATGCCATGATGCAAACTACATGATGATGCAACAAATAAAACTAATCACACGACACAAACGGAAATAACAGGGGAATCTTCTGGGGCGTCGGTCTCGGGCTGTCACACTTTTCCTTATGAGATGAGCCTCATGAACCACCCTCTCTATGAATAGCTTATTCTCCCTCTCTTTGTTTGCCTTGTTAATAGCAGAAAGTTTCTTCCATTTCTCTTCAAAATCCTTTTACATTGCGCAACTGCCGTCTTACTTGCAGTTTCCATCTTCTTCTCATAGCGAGAGCTTGAAATGTCATTTTGTCTTGTTCCTTCTGAGATTCTTCGAACTCCTGTTGCTTCTTCCTCTCTAGTGCGGTTGCATACTCCTCTCTCCTTCCATGCAACCTTCTCACACCACCCCGGCATCTCACCTTCCTCATCCTTCTCCTCCACCCCCCTTCAGTGTTGCCTTGTTGGGTTGAGAAGGCGCCATATCTAACAAAAAATTGAGCGACATTAGTTAGTAAGGACAAAAACAACAAGGAAAATAATATTAATATGTAGGCACATACAAAAATGGTCCATCTAGGTATGCAAACATTACTCTAGCAATACCACGTCCTATACACATGAAACTATTGGGGAACGTCGCATGGGAAACAAAAAAAAATCCTACGCTCACCATGATCAATCTATGGAGACTAACATCTATGAGAGGGGGAAGTGCATCTACATACCCTTGTAGATCGCTAAGCAGAAGCGTATATAACATGGTTGATGTAGTCGAACGTCTTCGTGATCCAATTACGATCCGTCCCGTGATCTCATCACGATCCGTCCTGCGATCCCATCACGATCAATCCTGATCTAGTGTTGAACGGACGACACCTGTGCGTTCAGCACACGTACAACTCGATGACGCCTTCACTTCCTAGATCCAGCGAGCGATGGTGAAGTAGAGGTTGAGTACTCCGGCAGCACGACGACATGGTGGCGGCGGTGCTGGTGCAATTTTGGCACGGCTTCACCAAGCACTGCTGCGATCACTATGGTGGAGAACTACTACTACCACTACTACTACTACTACTACGAGAGAGAGAGGTAGGGCGCCGCCAAGAAATTGTGTATTGGGTGCCTCCCTCTCCCTCTGTATTTATAGGAGGAAGGGGTAGGTAGGGCTAGCCTTGGCCCCTCCTCCAAGGAGAGAGGGTTCAACCGAACTAGGGAGGAGTCCTCCTCCCTCCCACAAGGGAGGAGGACACCCTAGGGAGGACTCCTCCTTCACCAAGGAACTTCCTCCCACCTACCCTTGGGCGCATGGGCCTCTTGGGGTCAGCTTCCCAATCGCACCAGGGGCTGGTGTGCCACCTCTCAGGCCCATGTGGCCCTCGGGATGGGTGGCCCCCTCCCGGTGGACCCCCAGAACCCTTTCGGCACTCGTGGTACAATATCGGAAAACCCCGAAACTATTCTGAAACCCGAATGCCACTTTCCTATATATAAATCTTTACCCCTAGACCATTTCGGAGATACTCATGACGTGTGGGATCTCATCCGGGACTCCAAACAACCTTCGGTAACCAGCACTATAACTCAACTATCTTTATATCGTCACTATACCTTAAGTGTGTAGACCATGCGGGTTCGAGAACTATGCAAACATGACCGAGACACTCTCCGGTTAATAACCAATAGCGTGATGTGGATGCCCATATTGGCTCCTACATATTCTATGAAGATCTTTGGCCCTGTTTCTTTAAAAAGTCCTAGGACTTTTTTTCTTCCCAACTAAAAAGTCTCTAGTCCCTACCCGTTTCTTTCCAAGGACTAAACATGGACTAGAGGTCATTAAATGACATGCAAAAGACCATGTTACCCCTAGTAATATACTAGAAGTTATTAAATGACATGCTAAAAGTAGGGGCACTGTTGGAAAAAGGGCCAAAAAAGTCCCAAAAAGTCCCTTCCATAGGTACATCCTCCTTTAGTCCCAAATACCCCCTTTTATTCCCTAAAAGTCCCTCCTGTTTCTTTCACATGGGACTAAAAGGGAATTTTTTAGTCCCTACATCAAAAAGTCCCTGGAAAGAAACACCCCCTTTATCGGTCGAACCATGATGTCAAGGATTCAATCAGTCTCGTATACTGTTCCCTTTGTCCATTGATATGTTACTTGCCCGAGATTCGATCGTCGGTATCTGTATACCTAGTTCAATCTCGTTACGAGCAAGCCTCTTTACTCGTTCCTTAATACAAGATCCCATCTCTAACTCCTTAGTCACATTACTTTCAAGCTTGTTGTGATGTTGTATTACCGAGTGGGCCCTAGATTCACGCCAATCCAACAGACACCTTCGGAGATACCTGTAGAGCACCTTTATAGTCACCCAATTACGTTGTGACGTTTGATACACACAAGGCATTCCTTCGGTGCCTGGGAGTTGCATGATCTCATGGTCATAGAAATAAATACTTGACATGCAATAAACAGTAGCAATAAACTGACATGATCATACGCTATGTTTGTAATTTGTATCTTGTCCATCACATCATTCTCCTAATGATGTGATCCCGTTATCAAATGACAACTCATGTCTATGGCCAGGAAACCTTGACCATCTTTGATCAACGAGCTAACGCATCAGAGGCTCACTAGTGACGTAGTATTGTCTATGTATCCACACATGTATTTGAGTTTACAATCAATACAGTTATGTCATGGATAATAAACGATTATCATGAACAAGGAAAATATAATAATAACTAACTTATTATTGCCTCTATGGCATATTTCCAACAGCCTCCCACTTGCACTAGAGTCAATAATCTAGTTCACATCACTATGTTATTCACACCCAATAAGTTCTGGGTTTTATCATGTTTTGCTTGTGAGAGATGTTTTAGTCAACGGGCCTAAACCTTTAAGATCCGTGTGTTCTTTACAAATCTCTATGTCATACTGTAGATGCTGCTACCATGCTCCATTTGGAACTGTTCCAAACGACTACTCCACTATATGAATCTAGTTCGCTACTTAAAATCATCCGGATTGCTATCAAAGCTTGCATCGACATAACCCTTTACGACGAAATCTTTAATCACCTCCATAATTGAGAAACATTTCCTTAGTCCTCAAGTTACTAAGGATAATCTTGACCGATGTCCAGTGATCCGTTCCTGGATCAGTCTTGTACCCCTTGACAGACTCATGGCAAGGCACACATCAGGTGCGGTACACAGCATGGCATACTATAGATCCTACAGCTAAGGCATAGGGGACCACCTTCGTCCTTTCTCTTTCTTTTGTCGTGGTCGGGCTTTGAGTATTACTCAAATTCACACCTTACAACATAGCCAAGAACTCCTTCTTTGGCCGATCTATTTCGAACTCCTTCAAAATATTGTCAAGCTATGTATTCACTTAAAAGTTTTACCAAGCATCTTGATCTATCTCTATAGATCTTGATGCTCAATGTTCAAGTAGCTTTATCCAGGTTTTCCTTTGAAAAATTCCTTTCAAACAACCCTGTATGCTTTACAGAAATCCTACATCATTTCCGATCATCAATATGTCAACCACATATACTCATCAGAAATTCTATATATAGTGATCCCACTCACTTTCTTGTAAATACAAGTTTCTCATAAACTATGTATAAACCGAGAAGCTTTGATCATCTCATCAAATTGTATATTCTAACTCCGAGAAGCTTGCTCCAGTCCATAGAAGGATCGCTCGAGTTTGCATACTTGTCAACATCCTTAGGATCGACAAAATGTTCAGGTTGTATCACATGCAACCTTTCCTCAAGGAAACCTTCGAGGAAACAATGTTTTGACCTCCATCTGCAAGATTTCATAATTCAAAAATGCAGCAACTACAAAAAAAATTCCAACAGACTTTAGCATCGCTACGGGTGAGAAAGTCTCATCGTAGTCAACTCCTTGAACTTGTCGAAAACTTGTTTGCAACAAGTCGAGATTTCTAAACATTTACCATCATCGTCTGTCTTCCTTTTAAAGATCCATTTGTACTTAATAGCCTTATGACTAGCAAGTAGTTCTTACAAAGTCCACACTTTATTTTCATACATGGATCCTATCTCGGATTTCGTGGCCTCCAGCCGTTTGTCAGCATCCGGGCCCACCATCGCTTCTCCATAGCTCGTAGGTTCATTGTTGTCCAACAACATGACCTCCAAGCTAGGATTATCGTACCACTCTGGAGCAGTACATGTCCTTGTTGACCTACAAGGTTTGGTAGTAACTTGATCTGAAGCTTCATGATCATCATCATTGGCTTCCTCTTTAATTTGGTGTAGGCGCTATAGGAACAACTTCATGTACCCTCCTACACTCTATTTGAAGTGACAGTTCAAAAACCTCATCAAGTTCCACCATCCTCCCACTCAATTCTTTCGAGAGAAACGCTTTCTCGAGAAAGGACCCGTTTTTCAGCAACAAATACTTTGATTTTGGATCTGAGATAGGAGATATACCCAACTATTTTGGGTATCCTATGAAAATGCATTTATCCGCCTTGAGTTTGAGCTTATCAGGCTAAAGCGCTTTGAGATAAGCATCGTAACCCCAAACTTTAAGAAACGACAACTTAGGTTTCTCTAAACCATAGTTCAAACAGTGTCATCTCAACAAAATTAAATGGTGCTCTATTTACATTGAATGTGATTGTCTCTAATGCATAATCCTAAGCCGTTAGTGGTAAATCAATAAGTGACATCATATTATGTACCATATCTAATAGGGAACGACTACGACGTTTAGACACACCATCACACTATGGTGTTCCAGGCGGCACTAGTTGTGAGACAATTTCCACATTGTCTTAAATGTATACCAAACTCACAACTTAGATATTCATCTCTACAATCATATCGTAGACATATCATCCTGTTGTCATGACGATCTTCAACTTCACTCTGAAATCATTTGACCTCTTCAATATTTTAGACTTGTGAGTTATCAAGTAAATACACGTGTATCCACTCAAATCGTTAATGAAGTAAGAACATAATGATATCCACTGCGTGCTTTAGCACTCATTGGACTGCACACATCAAAATGTATTATTTCTAATAAGTTACTTGCTCATTCCATCTCACTGGAAAACGAGGCCTTCAATCATCTTGCCCATGTGGCATGGCTTGCATGTCTCAAGTGATTCAAAATCAGGTGAGTCCAAAAGGATCCATCTGCATGGAGTTTCTTCATGCGTTTACACCAATAGACATGGTTCGCATGTCTCAAACGATTCAAAAATGAGTGAGTCCGAAGATCCATCAGCATGAGTGAGTCCGAAGATCCATGTTTTATACCAACATGACTTAAGAAGCAGTTCCAGAAGTAAGTTGTACTATCATTACTACTTTGTATATTTTGGCATTGATATTATGAGTATGTGTATTACTATGATCAAGATTCAATAAACCATTCACGTTAGGTGCATGACCATTAAATGTATTATTCATGTAAATAGAATAACCATTATTCTCAGACTTAAATGAATAACCGTATTTCAAAAACATGATCCAATCATGTCCATGCTCAAGCAAACAACATTTGTTTAGGTTCAGCACTAATCCAGAAGGTTGAGGGAGGGTGCGACGGTGATCACATCAACCTTGGAAACACTTCCAACACACATCGTCACCTCGCCTTTAGCTAGTCTCCGTTTATTCCGTAGCTTTTAGTTTGAGTTACCAATATTTAGCAATTGAACCGATACCCAATACCCAGGTGCTACTATACACATCAATAACACGTATATATAATATACTTCTGTTGACGTTGCGAGCCTCCTTATCTACCAAGTATATAGGGAAGTACCGCCTCAGTGGCCATTTCCCTCATCATAGAAGCACTTAGTCTCGAGTTTGGGTTCAACCTTGGGTTTCTTCATTGGAGTGACAACTCACTTGTCATTCTCGAAGTTTCCTATCTTTCCCTCACCGCTTTTGAAACTAGTGGTTTTACTGACCATGGACACTTGATGCTCTTTCTTGATTTCTACCTTCGCGGTGTCAAACATTGGGAATAGCTCGGGGATCATCTTCTACATCCCTCGTATGCTATAGTTCATCACGAAGATCAGTAGCTTGGGGTAGCGCACTGAGCGGTGCATTAAGGACATAAGCCTTCTGTGCAGCAATGAGGACAATCCTCAGTTTACGGACTAAGTCCGCATAATTGCTACTATCATATTTCAACTTAGCTTTGCTCTAGGAACATATAAAAATATAGGGGAGCTACAACACAAGCTAATCATGTGTAACATAATTTGCAAATACATTTTGACTATGTTCATGATAATGAGTTCAATTAATCATATTACGTAAGAACTCCCACTCAACTCAGCATGCCTCAGGTTGTTCGAGTGTGACATGATCCAAATCCACCAACCCATGTCCAATCATCATGTGAGATGAGGTGGTTTCAATGGTGAACATCTCCATGTTGATCGTATCTACTATATGACTCATGTTCAACCTTTCGGTCTCCTGTATTCCGAGGCCTTGTCTGTACATGCTAGGCTCGTCAAGTTTAACCTGAGTGTTCCGCGTGTGCAAAACTGTCTTGCGCCGGTTGTATGTGAATGTAGAGTCTATCACACCCGATCATCACGTGGTGTCTCAAAACGACGAACTGTCGCAACCGTGCACACTCGGGGAGAACACAATTTTATCTTGAAATTTTAGTGAGGGATCACCTTATAATGCTACCGTCGTCCTTAGCAAAACAAGGTGCATAAAAGGGATTAACATGACATGCAAATCATAAGTTACATGATATGGCCATGAACTTGTGCTTTTTGATCTCCATCTTCAAAGCACCGACATGATCTCCATCATCACCTGCACAACACCATGATCCCCATCATTGTGTTGCCATCAAGGTTGTCGCACCAACCATGCTTGTACTACTATTTCTACCGTTCAACGATAAAGTAAAGCATTACATAGCGCTTCAGGATTGACACGCATGTCATACAATAATAAAGACAACCCTATGGCTCCTGCCGGTTGCCGTAGCATCGACATGCAAGTCGATATTAACTATTACAACATGATCATCTGATAGATCAAATATATATCATCATGTCTTTGGCCATATCATATCACAACATACTGTGCAAAAACAAGTTAGACGTCCTCTAATTTGTTGTTCATGTTTTACATGGCTGCTATGGGTATCTAGCAAGAACTCTTCTTACCTACGCAAAACCACAACGGTGATACGCAAGTTTCTATTTAATCTTCTACAAGGACCGCCTCTATTGAATCTGATTCAACTAAAGTGGGAGGGATAGACACCCGCCAGCCATCTTTATGTAAAAAGTTGCATGTCAGCCGACGGAACCGGTCTCTCGTACGTGGACGAGTAACGTTGGTCCGGGCCGCTTCATCCTGCAATACCCCTGAACCAAGAAAATACTAAGGAGGGAAGCAATCTGAATGTCAACGCCCACAAAATCCTTTGTGTTCTACTCGTGATTTCATCTACACATATACCTGGCTCATGATGCGACTATTGGGGAATGTTGCATTGGAAACAAAAAAAATAAATCCTACGCTCACCAAGATCAATCTACCACTACAGGAATCTACATACACTTGTAGATCACTAAGCGGAAGCATATATAACGCGATTGATATAGTCGAACGTCTTTGCAATACAATCACGATCCATCATGCGATCCCATCACGATTTAGTGTCGAACGGACGACACCTCTGCGTTCAGCATATGTACAGCTCGATGACGCCTTCACCTCCTCGATCCGGCGAGCGATGGTGAAGTAGAGGTTGAGTACTCCGGCAACACGACAGCGTGACGGCGAAGGTGGTGTTGCAATTTTAGTACGTCTTTGCCAAGCACTGCTGCGATCGCTATGGTGGAGAATTACTATGAGAGAGAGAGGTAGGGCGTTGCCAAGGAATTGTGTATTGGTTGCCTCCCTCTCCCTCTCTATTTATGGGAGTAAGGGTAGGTAGCGCTAGCCTTGGCCCCTCCTCCAAGGAGGGAGAGTTCGTCCGAACTAGGGAGGAGTCCTCCTCACACATGGGAGGTGGACATCCTAGGGAGGACTGCTCCTCCACCAAGGCACTTCCTCCCACCTACCCTTGGGCGCATGGGCCTCTTGGGGTCGGCTAGTGATACATCCATTTAGCATCATGTTTTATTGCTTCTATTTGTAAAGTTTTTGATCAATATAACACTTCATCGAGTATTTCTAATGCCTTTTCTCTCTTAATATGCAAGATTTACACAAGGATGGAGAATGCCGGCAGCAGGATTTCAGGGCCTGAAAAAGCTACAACAGAGATACCTATTCTTCACATCTCCAAATGGGATGAAATTTCACGGATAATTATTTTGGAATATATAAAAAATACCGGGCCAAAGATCCACTAGAGGAGGCAAGCCAGGTGCCTACACGACACCAGTGCGCCCCCCCGGGGGGGCACCCTAATGTTGTGTGGAGCCCCTAGCCCACGTCTGGCCTCCTCCTTCTGGTATATAAGTCATTTTACCCTAAAACTTTTATGGAGGGAATTTCTGGGCGAGGCTCCGCCACCACGAGGCGGAACTAGAGGAGGATCACTTTCTCTCTCCGGCGGGCAGATTCCGTCGGGGAAACTTCCCTCTAGGAGGGGGAAATCGAAGCCTTTGTCATCACCAAGAACCCTCTCATCGTGGAAGGACCAATCTTCATCATCACCATCAACAGCACCATCTCATCGCAAACCCTTGTTCATCTCTTGTATTCAATCTTTGTGTCAGAATTTCAGATTGGTACCTCTGATTGGCTTGTAGTGTTGATTACTTATCGTAGTTGTTGCTAGTTGGTTTGCCTCTTGAGATATTGAATGTTCACATCCTTTATGTTATTCAATACCCCTCTTCTCTTGAACACCATGATGATGAGTGAGTAGTTACTTTTGTTCTTGAGTATATGGGAGAAGTCTTGTCATAGGTAATCGTGTGAATTTGGTATTCGTTCGATGTTTTGATTATATGTATGTTGTGATTCTCTTAATGGTGTCATGTGAACGTCGACTACATGACACTTCACCTATTCCAAGGAGAGATTCCAACATAAAAACTGCGAAGAAGAACGGTAGTGGATTGCTTATGAGTAGATCTACTTTGAGCATTGCAAATCCTGTACCAAGCATCCTTTAAAGTTTCTGCCTCATTCTGCTTGAAATTGAGAACTTCGTTCTCAGGGGTATCAGTTGGAGTGGTGGGTCTAGCTATTGATGGACTATCCCACACACAAATGAGCAAGAAGTAAGCGAGTGAAACGGGTAAAACAGAACGGCAAAAAGGCAAATGAAAACGGCAAAGGAGAAAGGCAAATGCAAAGGCAAAGGAGAAATGCAAATGAAAACGGCAAATGTGAAGTGGGGGAGAGGAAAACGAGAGGCAACTGGAAAAAAGGTAAATGCAAGAGATGAGTTTATGACACTTACTTGGATAGATCTTGACTTAATCTCTCCCCGGCAACGGCGCCAGATATCCTTCTGCTACGGTGACAACAGACCTTTCCCGACAACGGTGCCAGAAATCCTTCTGCTGCTGGCTACGCCTATAGGGACTTCCTTGGCAATAATGCAAAGGATTCCCCCGCGGCCTTGGAGCCTTGCGTTGGTGTTCCCTTGAAGAGGAAAGGGTGATGTAGCACTGCGGCGGTAAGTATTTCCCTTAGTTTGAGAACCAAGGTATCAATCCAGTAGGAGGATCGCGTCAAGTCACAAGTACCTGCACAAACACAAAGAGGTTGCACCCAACGCTATGAAGGGGTTGTCAATCCCTTATAGATTGTTTGCAAAGTGAGAACTGAAAGCAAAAAGTAAACAAATCAAAGTAAAAGTAAAAGTGGAGACGATAGTTGTGAATAGACCCGGGGGCCGTAGTGTTCACTAGTGGCTTCTCTCATGAAAGCAAGTAGACGGAGGGTGAACGAATTACTGTCGAGCAATTGATAGAACCGCGCAAAGTCATGACGTTATCTATGGCAATGATAATATCTATAGGCATCACGTCCAAAACAAGTAGACCGATACTTTCTGCATCTACTACTATTACTCCACACGTCGACCGCTGTCCAGCATGCATCTAGTGTATTGAGTTCATAAGAACAGAGTAACGCCTTAAGCAAGATGACATGATGTAGATGGACAATCTCAAATCTATGATGAAAGCCCATCTTGTTACCCTTGATGGCAACAACACGATGCGTGCCTTGCTGCCCCTTCTGTCACAGGGAAAGGTCAACGCACGGTATGAACCCAAAACCAAGCACTTCTCCCATTGCGAGAATCATAGATCTAGTTGGCCAAACAAAACCCAAGACTCGAAGAGACTTACAAGGATATCAAATCATGCATATAAGAAATCAGCAAAGAATCAAATATAATTCATAGATAATATGATCACAAATCCACAATTCATCGGATCTCCACAAACACACCACCAAGAGGATTACATCGGATAGATCTCCATGAAGATCATGGAGAACTTTGTATTGAAGATCCAAGAGAGAGAAGAAGCCATCTAGCTACTAACTACGGACCCGTAGGTCTGAAGTGGATTACTCACGAGTCATTGGAGAGGCGATGATGTTCATGTAGAAGCCCTCCAGCTCCAAAGTCCCCTCCGACAGGGCATCGGGAAGGGTCTCCAGATGAGATCCCGCGGAAACGGAAGCTTGCGGCGGCGGAAAAGTGGTTTTCGTGGACGCCTTGATTTTTCTGGGATTTTAGGGAATATATAGGCCAAAGAGCTAGGGCAGGGGAGGGCGAGGGGGGCCACAAGCTTGGTGGCCGCGGGCCCCCGTGGCCGCGGTGTCAGGGCTTGTGGGCTCCCTGTGGGCGTCTTGCCTTGGCCCTCAAGTCCCCCGATCTTCTTCTGTTCTGGAAAAAGTTATTTCATGGATTTTATTCTGTTTGGACTCCGTTCCAAAATCAGATCTGAAAAGAGTAAAAAACACAGAAAAAACAGGAACTGGCACTTGGCACTGAATTAATAAGTTAGTCCCAAAAAAGATATAAAAGGTATATAAAACATCCAAAGTTGACAAGATAACAACATGAAACCATAAAAAATTATAAATACGTTTGAGACGTATCAAGCATCCCCAAGATTAACTCCTGCTCATCCTCGAGTAGGTAAGTGATAAAGAATGAATTTTTGATGCTTTCATGCTACGTCGCATAGATGTCCTTTGTAACTCCTCTTATGTGACGTGAATGTTCAGATCCATTATATTCAAAACAATAGTTTGCTATTGACGTGGAGACAATAATACTTCAAGCAAACTAGCAAGGTAATCATGAACTTTCAAAATAACAAGGCCAACAGAAAGTTATCCCTACAAAATCATATAGTCTGGCTATGCTCTATCATCCTTGCACAACGAATTTAAATCATGCACAATCCCGGTATTGGCCAAGTAATTGTTTTCACACCTTTACTTTCTCAAACCTTTTCAACTCTCACGCAATACATGAGCGTGAGCCATGGTTTTAGCACTATAAGTGGAATGGAGTGTGGTGGATGTTGCAAGGCAAACAAGGAGAAGATGGTCACATTGACTAGGCATATCAACGAGCTATGGAGATGCTCATCAATAGATATCAACGTGAATGAGTAGGGATTGCCATACAAATGATGCACTAGAGCTAAGAGTATGTGAAAGCTCTTAAAGAAAACTAGTGGGTGTGCATCCAACTTGCTTGCTCACGAAGACCTAAGGCAATTTTGAGGAAGCCTATCATTGGAATATACAAGAAAAGTTATATAATGAAAATTTCCCACTAGCTATATGGCGGTGTCAAAACGAGAGACTCTCAATCATGAAGATCATGGTGCTTAATAAGCACAAGTGTGGAAAGGAGATAGTAGCATTGTCCCTTCTCTCTTTTTCTCTCATTTGTTTGGTGGGCTCTTTGGCCTCTTTTTTGATTTTTATTTATTTTGGTGGGCATCTTTGGCCTCTTTTTGTAAATGGGCTTCGTTGGCCTCTTTTATTTCCTCACATGGGACAATGCTCCATGAATGATGATTATCACACTTACAACTCAAAACTTAGAGCAATAATGACTCTATATGGAATGCCTTCGGTAGTGTACCGTGACAATGATCTAGCATGCTTAGACATCAATGGAAATATCATGCTAGCTATATTATGATCATGCAATGGCAATGTAGAAGTGGTGCCACATGTCATGGTGGTAGTTGCATGGCAATATATCTCGGAATGGTTTTGAAAAAGCCGTAGTAGGTAGGTATGGTGGTTGTTTTGAGGGAGGCTAATGGTGGGTTTTATGCACCGGCAAAAGTTGCACGGCACTAAAGAAGATAGTGATGGTGGAAGGTGAAAGTGCATCTAAACCATGGACTCAACATTAGTCATGAAGAACTCATACACTTGTTGCAAAAGTTTTAGTAGTAATCGAAACAAAGCATTCAACGCATACTCCTAGGGGAAGGGTTGGTAGGTATAAACCATCGGGCGATCCTGTCCGCCACACAAAGGATGACAATCAATAAACTAATCATGCTCAGACTTCATCACATAGCGGTTCACCATACGTGCATGCTACGGGAATTACTAACTTCAACACAAGTATTTCTAGATCCACAACACCTTACTAATATAACTTCAATATTACCACAACCACAACTCAAAACTAATTGAGATGAATCAAACTTCTCTAACTACTCAATGCACATGAAGGTGGAAGTTTTCATATCCCTTTGGATAACTACCCCTTTTGAGACTACTTTCATAGCATAGATCAACTACCACGCCACGCGCTTCCGTGCTCTAAAAGATAGAAGTGAAACACAGAGAGCAAAATCAACTAGCTCAAAACATATAAGTGAAACACATGTGAGCTGAATTGCCTAATCAAAGGATATAAGTGAAGCTCGACAAAATCACGGTGAGTGCATTTCTCTCTCTCTAGGTGTGCAGCAAGGAAGATTGTGAGACAACGAAAATAAAAGACTCCTATGATAAAAGATACTCCAAGCAAAACACATAACATGTGGTGAATAAAAATATAGCCCCAAGTAACGTTACAAATGGATTGAAGACAAAGAGGGGATGCCTTCCCGGGGCATCCCCAAGCTTAGGCTTTTACGACATCCTTGAATAACCTTGGGGTGCCTTGGGCATCCCCAAGATTGAGCTCTTGCCACTCTTTATCTCTTTGTCCATAACAACTTCACCCAAAACTTGAAAACTACACAACACGATACTTAAAGAGAAACTCGAGATAACATTAGTATAAGAAAGCAAACCACCACTTCCTTAGGTACTGTAGAAAAATTAAATTCTACTTATGTTGATGTTGGGTTACTGTATTTTCAATCTTCCATGGCTAATACCCCCGATACTATCCATAGTTTCATCAAAATAAGCAAACAACTCAACAAAAACAAAATCTGTTAACAGCAGACCAGTCTGTAGCGATCTGTATACTTCGTATACTTCTGGTACTTCAAAAATTCTGAAAACTTTCGACAGTATGAAAAATTTGCGTAGCAATCAGTAGCATAAAGAATCAACTCAAAAGCTTTTATAGAATAAAAACGAAAATTGTTTCCGTGATCAGAAAGTTTCTGTCTTTTCCAGCATGATCAAACGATCATCCCCAAGACTAATCATAACAGTTTCACTTGGCACAAACGCAAAAGAAGCACAAAAAACACAATCATAACAGAATTATGAAAGTGTGGAAAACACAAAACAGAAAGATAAAAGGATAGATTCGTTGGGTTGCCTCCCAACAAGCGCTATTGTTTAACGCCCTTAGCTAGGCATAAGGTGATGGAATCACGTATAGTCATCTTTGGTGCTCAAACCATAAGTAGTGTGATCATTTATCATCTTAAGATCTTCATATTTATTCGATGACTCACCACTAGCTTTAGGAACAAAAAAAAACTTGACGGCCTTTTTGAGAGTGAGATTTGGAGTATTTTGCACAATGGCAAAAGCGGAACCCAAGTTGGTTATGACATATTCTAGTTTGCCCATTCTAGAAGAATCATTAACTATAGGTTCCTTCTCCCTTAAATTTTTCAAAACCATTCCCACTTTGGATACGTACTGAGTAATTTGATTGTGGATCTTTCTATCCAAATCCTCAATAAGTTCAATTGTGGCAAAAAAAATTTCAATGGTGTCAAGCCTTTGCATCACGTGTTCCAAGGTCAAGGTAGTTCCATTGACCATGAGTGGGGGTGAGCCTACCAAATTCATGATAGCTCCATAGGAGTCAACAGTATGGCTCCCCAAAAAATTCCCACCTACGATCGTATCAAGAATATACCTATTCCGAGGAGAGATTCCAACATAAAAACTGCGAAGAAGAATGGTAGTGGATTGCTTACGAGTAGATCTACTTTGAGCATTGCAAATCCTGTACCAAGCATCCTTTAAATTTTCTTCCTCATTCTGCTTCAAATTGAGAACTTCGTTCTTAGGGGTATCATTTGTAGTGGTGGGTCTAGCTATTGATGGACTATCCCACACACAAACGAGCAGGAAGTAAGCGAGTGAAATGGGCAAAAGAGAACGGCAAAAAGGCAAATGAAAACGACAAAGGAGAAAGGCAAATGAAAAGGCAAAGGAAAAAGGCAAATGAAAACGGAAAATGTGAAGTGGGGGAGAGGAAAACGAGAGGCAACTGGCAAAAAAGATAAATGCAAGAGATCAGTTTGTGACACTTACTTGGATAGATCTTGACTTGATCTCTCCCCGGCAACGGCGCTAGAAATCCTTGTGCTACGGCGACAACAGACCTTTCCCAGCAACGGCACCAGAAATCCTTCTGCTGCTGGCTACGCCTATAGGGACTTCCTTGGCAAATATGCAAATGATTCCCCCGCGGCCTTGGAGCCTTGCATTGGTATTCCCTTGAAGAGGAAAGGGTGATGTAGCACTACGACGGTAAGTATTTCCCTCAGTTTGAGAACCAAGGTATCAATCCAGCAGGAGGATCGCGTCAAGTCACAAGTACCTGCACAATCACAAAGATCTTGCACCCAACGCTATGAAGGGGTTGTCAATCCCTTATAGATTGTTTGCAAAGTGAGAACTGAAAGCTAAAAGTAAACAAAGCAAAGTAAAAGTAAAAGTGGAGACGATAGTTGTGAATACACCCGAGGGCCGTAGTGTTCACTAGTGGCTTCTCTCATGAAAGCAAGTAGACAGAGGGTGAACGAATTACTGTCGAGCAATTGATAGAACCGCGCAAAGTCATGACGTTATCTATGGCAATGATCATATCTATATGCATCACGTCCAAAACAAGTAGAACGATACTTTATGCATCTACTACTATTACTCCACACGTCGACCGCTATCCAGCATGCATCTAGTGTATTGAGTTCATAAGAACAGAGTAACGCCTTAAGCAAGATGAAATGATGTAGATGGACAATCTCAAATCTATGATGAAAGCCCATCTTGTTACCCTTGATGGCAACAACACGATGCGTGCGTTGCTGCCCCTTCTGTCACTGGGAAAGGTCACCGCACAGTATGAACCCAAAACCAAGCACTTCTCCCACTGCAAGAATCATAGATCTAGTTGGACAAGCAAAACCCAAGACTCAGAGAGACTTACAAGGATATCAAATCATGCATATAAGAAATCAGCAAAGACTCAAATATAATTCATAGATAATATGATCAAAAATCCACAATTCATCGGATCTCGACAAACACACCACCAAGAGGATTACATCGGATAGATCTCCATGAAGATCATGGAGAACTTTGTATTGAAGATCCAAGAGAGAGAAGAATCCATCTAGCTACTAACTACGGACCCGTAGGTCTGAAGTGGACTACTCACAAGTCATTGCAGAGGCGATGATGTTGATGTAGAAGCCCTCCAGCTCCAAAGTCACCTCCGGCAGGGCATCGGGAAGGGTCTCGAGATGAGATCTCGCGGAAACGGAAGCATGCGGCGGCGGAAAAGTGGTTTCGTGAACGCCCTGATTTTTCTGGGATTTTAGGGAATATATAGGCCAAAGAGCTAAGGCAGGGGAGCGCCAGGGAGGCCACAAGCCTGGTGGCTGCGGCCCCCTTGCCGCGGCGTCAGCGCTTGTGGGCTCCCTATGGGCGTCCTGCCTTGGCCCTCAAGTCCCCCGATCTTCTTCTGTTCTGGAAAAGTTTATTTCGGGGATTTTATTCCGTTTGGATTCCGTTCCAAAATCAGATCTGAAAAGAGTCAAAAACACAGAAAAAACAGGAACTCACACTTGACACTGAATTAATAAGTTAGTACGAAAGAAGATATAAAAGGTATATAAAACATCCAAAGTTGACAGGATAACACCATGAAACCATCAAAAATGATAGATACGTTTGAGACGTATCAAGCATCCCCAAGCTTAACTCCTGCTCGTCCTCGAGTAGGGAAGTGATAAAGAATGAATTTTTGATGCTTTCATGCTACATGGCATAGATGTCCTTTGTAACTCCTCTTATGTGACGTGAATGTTCAGATCCATTAGATTCAAAACAATAGTTTGCTATTGACGTGGAGACAATAATACTTCAAGAAAACTAGCAAGGTAATCACGAACTTTCAAAATATCAAGGCCACAAGAAAGTTATCCCTACAAAATCATATAGTCTGGCTATGCTCTATCATCCTTGCACAACGAATTTAAATCATGCACAACCCCGGTATTGGCCAAGTAATTGTTTCACACCTTTACTTTCTCAAACCTTTTCAACTCTCACGCAATACATGAGCGTGAGCCATGGTTTTAGCACTATAAGTGGAGTGGAGTGTGGTGGAGGTTGCAAGGCAAACAAGGAGAAGATGGTCACATTGACTAGGCATATCAACGAGCTATGGAGATGCTCATCAATAGATATCAACGTGAATGAGTAGGGATTCCCATACAAATGATGCATTAGAGCTAAGAGTATGTGAAAGCTCTTAAAGAAAACTAGTGGGTGTGCATCAAACTTGCTTGCTCACGAAGACCTAAGGAAATTTTGAGGAAGCCTATCATTGGAATATACAAGCCAAGTTATATAATGAAAATTTCCCACTAGCTATATGGTGGTGTCAAAACGAGAGACTCTCAATCATGAAGATCATGGTGCTTAATAAGCACAAGCATGGAAAGGAGATAGTAGCATTGTCCCTTCTCTCTTTTTCTCTCATTTTTTGGTGGGCTCTTTGGCCTCTTTTTTTAATATTTTTTATTTTGGTGGGCATCTTTGGCCTCTTTTTGTAAATGGGCTTCGCTGGCCTCTTTTATTTCCTCACATGGGACAATGCTCCATCAATGATGATCATCACACTTACAACTCAATACTTAGAGCAATGATGACTCTATATGGAATGCCTTCGGTAGTGTACCGTGGCAATGATCTAGCATGGCATAGACATCAATGGAAACATCATGCTAGCTATCTTATAATCATGCAATGGCAATGTTGAAGTGGTGGCACATGTCATGGTGGTAGTTGCATGGCAATATATCTCGGAATGGCTTCGAAAAAGCCATAGGTAGGTATGGTGGCTGTTTTGAGGGAGGCTAATGGTGGGTTTTATGCACCGGCGAAAGTTGCACGGCACTAAAGAAGATAGTGATGGTGGAAGGTGAAAGTGCATCTAAACCATGGACTCAACATTAGTCATGAAGAACTCATGCACTTGTTGCAAAAGTTTTAGTAGTAATTGAAACAAAGCATTCAACACATACTCCTAGGGGAAGAGTTGGTAGGTATAAACCATCACGCGATCCTGACCACCACACAAAGGATGACAATCAATAAACTAATCATGCTCAGACTTCATCACATAGCGGTTCACCATACGTGCATGCTACGAGAATTACTAACTTCAACACAAGTATTTCTAGATCCACAACACCTTACTAATATAACTTCAATATTACCACAACCACAACTCAAAACTAATTGAGATGAATCAAACTTCTCAAACTACTCAATGCACATGAAGGCGGAAGTTTTCATATCCCTTTGGATAACTACCCCTTTTGAGACTACTTTCATAGCATAGATCAACTACCACTCCACGCGCTTCCGTGCTCTAAAAGATAGAAGTGAAAGACACAGAGCAAAATCAACTAGCTCAAAAGATATAAGTGAAACACATGTGAGCTGAATTGCCTAATCAAAGGATATAAGTGAAGCTCGACAAAATCACGGTGAGTGCATGTGTCTCTCTCTAGGTGTGCAGCAAGGAAGATTGTGACACAACAAAAATAAAAGACTCCTACGATACAAGATGCTCCAAGCAAAACACATAACATGTGGTGAATAAAAATATAGCCCCAAGTAACGTTACAAATGGATTGAAGACGAAAGAGGGGATGCCTTCCCGGGGCATCCCCAAGCTTAGGATTTTACGGCATCCTTGAATCAATTTGGGGTGCCTTGGGAATCCCCAAGATTGAGCTCTTGCCACTCTTTATCTCTTTGTCCATAAGAACTTCACCCAAAACTTGAAAACTTCACAGCACGAAACTTAAACAGAAACTCGAGATAACATTAGTATAGGAAAGCAAACCACCACTTCCTTAGGTACTGTAGCAAACTTAAATTCTACTTATGTTGATGTTGGGTTCATGTATTTTCAATCTTCCATGGCTAATACCCCCGATACTATCCATAGTTTCATCAAAATAAGCAAACAACTCAACAAAAACAAAATCTGTTAACAGCAGACCAGTCTGTAGCGATCTGTATACTTCGTATACTTCTGGTACTTCGAAAATTCTGAAAATTGACGACAGTTTGAAGAATTTGTGTAGAATTCAGCAGCATAAAGAATCAACTCAAAATCTCTTACAGAATAAAAATGAAAATTCTTTTCGTGATCAGAAAGTTTCTGTCTTTTCAAGCATGATCAAACGATCATCCCGAAGACTAATCATAACGGTTTCACTTGGCACAAACGCAAAAGAAGCACAAAAAACACAATCATAACAGAATTATGAAAGTGTGGAAAACACAAAACAGAAATAAAAATGATAGATTCGTTGGGTTGCCTCCCAACAAGCGCTATTGTTTAACGCCCTTAGCTAGGCATAAGGTGATGGAATCACGTATAGTCATCTTTGGTGCTCAAACCATATGTAGTGTGATCATTTATCATCTTAAGATCTTCATCTTTATTCGATGACTCACCACTAGCTTTAGGAACAAAAACAGACTTGACGACCTTTTTGAGAGTGAGATTTGGAGTATTTTACACAACGGAAAAATCGGAACCCAAGTTGGTTATGACATATTCTAGTTTGCCAATTCTAGAGGAATCATTAACTATAGGTTCCTTCCCCCTTAAATTTTTCAAAACCATTCCCACTTTGGATCCGTATTGAGTAATTTGATTGTGGATCTTTCAATCCAAATCCTCAATAAGTTGAATTGTGGCAATTTTGTTTTCAATGGCATCAAGCCTTTGCATCACGTGTTCCAAGGTCAAGGTAGTTCCATTGACCATGAGCGGGGGTGAGCCTACCAAATTCATGATAGCTCCATAGGAGTCAACAGTATGGCTCCCCAAAAAATTCCCACCTACGATGGTATCAAGAATATACCTATTCCAAGGAGAGATTCCATCATAAAACTTCGAAGAAGAACGGTAGTGGATTGCTTACGAGTAGATCTACTTTGAGCATTGCAAATCTTGTACAAGGCGTCCTTTAAATTTTCTTCCTCATTCTGCTTGAAATTGAGAACTTCGTTCTCAGGGGTATCGTTTGGAGTGGTGGGTCTAGCTATTGATGGACTATCCCACACACAAACGAGCAGGATGTAATCGAGTGAAACAGGCAAAAGAGAACGACAAAAAGGCAAATGAAAACGGCAAAGGAGAAAGGCAAATGAAAAGGCAAAGGAGAAAGGCAAATGAAAACGGCAAATGTGAAGTGGGGGAGAGGAAAACGAGAGGCAACTGGCAAAAAAGGTAAATGCAAGAGATGAGTTTGTGACACTTACTTGGATAGATCTTGACTTGATCTCTCCCCGGCAACGGCGCCAGAAATCCTTCTACTACGGCGACAACAGACCTTTCCCGGCAACGACGCCAGGAATCCTTCTGCTGCCGGCTACGCCTATAGGGACTTCCTTGGCAAATATGAAAAGGATTCCCCCGCGGCCTTGGAGCCTTGCGTTGGTGTTCCCTTGAAGAGGAAAGGGTGATGTAGCACTGCGGCGGTAAGTATTTCTCTCAGTTTGAGAACCAAGGTATCAATCCACTAGGAGGATCGCGTCAGGTCACAAGTACCTGCACAAACACAAAGAGCTTGCACCCAACGCTATGAAGGGGTTGTCAATCCCTTATAGATTGTTTGCAAAGTGAGAACTGAAAGGAAAAAGTAAACAAAGCAAAGTGAAAGTAAAAGTGGAGACGATAGTTGGGAATAGACCCGGGGGCCGTAGTGTTCACTAGTGGCTTCTCTCATGAAAGCAAGTAGACGGAGGGTGAACGAATTACTGTCAAGAAATTGATAGAACCGCGCAAAGTCATGACATTATCTATGGCAATGATCATATATATAGGCATCACGTCCAAAACAAGTAGACCGATACTTTCTGCATCTACTACTATTACTCCACACATCGACCGCTATCCAGCATGCATCTAGTGTATTGAGTTCATAAGAACAGAGTAACGCCTTAAGCAAGATGACATGATGTAGATGGACAATCTCAAATCTATGATGAAAGCCCATCTTGTTACCCTTGATGGCAACAACATGATGCGTGCCTTGCTTCCTCTTCTGTCACCGGGAAAGGTCACCGCACGGTATGAACCCAAAACCAAGCACTTCTCCCATTGCAAGAATCATACATCTAGTTGGCCAAACAAAACCCAAGACTCGGAGAGACTTACAAGGATATCAAATCATGCATATAAGAAATCAGCAAAGACTCAAATATAATTCATAGATAATATGATCACAAATCCACAATTCATCGGATCTCGACAAACACACCGCCAAGAGGATTACATCGGATAGATCTCCATAAGATCATGGAGAACTTTGTATTGAAGATCCAAGAGAGAGAAGAAGACATCTAGCTACTAACTACGGACCCGTAGGTCTGAAGTGGACTACTCACAAGTCACTGGAGAGGCGATGATGTTGATGTAGAACCCCTCCAGCTCCAAAGTCCCCTCCGGCAGGGCATCAGGAAGGGTCTCCAGATGAGATCTCGCGGAAACGGAAGCTTGCGGCGGCGGAAAAGTGGTTTCGTGGGCGCCCTGATTTTTCTGGGATTTTAGGGAATATATAGGCCAAAGAGCTAGGGCAGGGGAGCGCCAGGGAGGCCACAAGCCTGGTGGCCGTGGGCCCCCTGCCCGTGGCGTCAGGGCTTGTGGGCTCCCTGTGGGCGTCCTACCTTGGACCTCAAGTCCCCCGATCTTTTTCTATTCTGGAAAAGTTTATTTCGGGGATTTTATTCCGTTTGGACTCCGTTCCAAAATCAGATCTGAAAAGAGTCAAAAACACAGAAAAAACAGGAACTGGAACTTGGCACTAAATTAATAAGTTAGTCCCAAAAAAGATATAAAAGGTATATAAAACATCCAAAGTTGACAAGATAACAACATGAAAGCATCAAAAATTATAGATACGTTTGAGACGTATAAGTCATCAATACTCTTCTCTGGCACCGTTTTTGGGGAGTTAAGTGACTTTGGTGTTTAGAAATTGGTAAAGAAATATTTTTGTTACGTGATGAAATTTATTGCTACTTGTCACTATGGAAAGTAATCCTTTGAGAGGCTTGTTCGGGGTATGTTCACCTCGACCGCAAACCACTAGAGTTTCCTCTCCACCACCTACTAAAGCTACTGAAGATATTGGTTATGAAATTCCTGTTGGTCTTCTTGAGAAACTTTTAGCTAATCCGTATGCAGGCGATGGAACTAAACATCCTGATATGCACTTAATTTATGTGGCTGAAATGTGTGGATTGTTTAAGCTTGCAGGTTTATCTGGAGACAGGGCTAACAAGAAAGTGTTCCCTTTATCATTGGAGGGAAAGGCATTGACATGGTATAGGCTACGTGATGATACTGACACATAGGATTGGAATCGTTTGAAATTGGAGTTCCACGAGAAATTTTATTCTATGCATTTGGTTCATCGTGATCGGAATTATATTTTTAACTTCTGGCCTCGTGAAGGAGAAATTATTGCTCAAGCTTGGGGGAGGCTCAATTATATGCTTCATACATGCCCCAATCATGAGCTCTCAAGAGAAATAATTCTTCAAAATATTTATGCTCGACTTTCAAATAATGATCGAAATATGCTTGATTGTTGTTCAACTCGTTCTTTATTGAAGAAGACTATTTAATTTAAATGGGATTCTCCTGAAAATATTAAGCGCAACCATGAGGATTTGGAGCTGTTTTTATGAGTCAGGTATAAATCTTGAGTTCGATTGTATTAAATCTTTTATGGAAACAAATGCCTTTCAAAATTTTAGCACCAAGTATGGACTTAACTCTAAAATAGTGGCATGTTTTTATGAATCTTTTGCTGCTCATGTTGATCTTCCAAAGGAGAAGTTGTTTAAATACCATCCTCCTATAGCAATTAAGCAAAAACCTCGTGAGATTAAAGAAGAGAAAACTATTGTCTACAATGTTGATCAAGTTGTTCCTACTACTTATTTTGAGAAACCACCTTTTCCTGTTAGAATTAAAGAGGACTCTAAGGTTTCTTGTGTAGTTAGGAAAATTTATGTTAGAGCACCTACTCCTTTTGAGAAAATTAAGGTGGAACCTAGCATGGCTTTAGTTAAAGATCTTTTAGTTGATGAATTGGATGAACATGTTATTTCCTTCCGCAATAATTCTTCTAGAATTGCTAATCCTGATCTTAAGAATAAAAATAGACCCGTAGTTGGCATGAGTGTTATTTCTGTTAAAATTGGAGATCATTGCTATCATGGTTTATGTGATGTGGGTGCTAGCATAAGTGATATTCCTTGTACTTTATATCAAAAAGTCATGAATGATATTGCACCTGTTGAGAATGAGGACATTGATGTCACTATTAAGCTTGCCGATAGAAATACTATTTCACCACTTTGTATTATCAGAGATGCTGACGTCTTATGTGGTAAGATCAAATACTCTACTGATTTTCTTGTTCTTGGTTCTCCAGAAGTTAGCTTTTGTACAATCATATTTGGTAGACCTTTCTTGAATACTGTTAATGCTCAATTGATTGCGTTAAGGAGATTGTTAGTGTCAACTTTGGTGGTGTGTCTCATGAATTTAATTTCTCTAAGTTTATTAGACAACCACATGATATAGAGTTGCCTAGTAAATATGGAATTGTTAGTATTGCTGCTATTGTTGTGCCTCCTACTGATCCTTTGGAACAGTATTTGCTTGAGCATGAGAATGGTTTACATATGAATGAAAGGAATGAAATTGATGATATTTTATTTAAGCAACTACCTATCCTTAAGCATAATTTGCATGTTGAAACTTTGGGAGGTCCTCCTCCATATAAGAGTGATCCTTTGTTTCAATTGAAGAAATTGCCTGATACTCTGAAATATGGTTATCTTGATGAAAAGAAAATATATCCTGTTATTATCAGCACTAATCTTTGAGAGCATGAGGAAAACAGATTATTAAAAGTTCTAAGGAAGCACCGCGCCGCTATTGGATATACTCTCGATGCTCATAAGGGGATTAGTCCCACTCTATGACAACAGAAGACTAATATGGAACTAGATGCTAAACCCGTTGTTGACCACCAACGATGTTTAAATCCGAAGATCAAGGATGTGTTAAGAACTGAAATATTAAAGCTTCTAGAAGGAGGTATTATCTACCCCATAGCTGATAGTAGATGGATTAGTCCAGTTCATTGTGTTCCAAAAAGGTGTAACGACTAAGATGCGGTCCTTTCCGATTTAGGGAACGAGGCCCCAAAATGGAAAGAAGCGCATCTAAGCATTTCACAAGCACGATAACATAGAACATACATAATAATAGGATAACAAATAGGGACTCATCTGCCATCTCATAGAATATATCAGAGTTACATCACGCAATTATTCAGACAAGGTATTTCCGCTACGGACTACATAACATGAGAAAAGGCTATGCTACCCTGCATGCTTGCCCACGATCACGACCACGCCTCAGTCTTCTAGATAGTTCACGTACAAGCGGCCATTCTCCTCATCGTACTGCCACGCCAGCTGCGTGCCATCAGGATGACCTGTGTCGGGCGTACCTGTACCTGTTGGTGTGTTGAAGTAAACTGTGAGCCACGGGGACTCAGCAATCTATGACCTCGGTGCCAGAACTAGTCAAGTTATTAGGTAAGGAAGGTTTAGTGTTTAGGTTGCAGCATCCTAAGCATATATGGTGGCTAACTTACGTAGAACAAGTATTGAAGGTGGTCTACGATAGCGGTCGATGACTAGCTGATCACTAAGTGATCCTGAACACCTACTTACGTCAATCATGACCCCACCGTGTTCCCGATCGAAGAGGTCTTCGAAGGGGACAGTCACGGTTACGCACACAGTTGGCAATTTTATTAGATTAGGTTCAAGTTATCTATAACCGGATGTTAACAAATATTCCAAGTTGCCACATAACCGCGGGCACGGCTTTCCGAAAGATTAAACCCTGCAGGGCTGCTCCAACTAGTCCATCACAAATGAACACGGGCCGCAAAGAAATCCTCTATCACGAATCTCGTGATCTCGTCGGATTCCTTAGAGGAAAACCTCAACTCTGGGGAGAACCAAAGCTTCACCGGGATTCCTATACGCAAGATATGTCGCCAAGGTAAGACAAGACTAGCAGGGCCTCCCATCGTGTCGATGGCCCCAATAGGAGCCGCGTATCTTAGTCTCAGGACACGACAGATGAGCGACGCGTACAGTGGCCTGATAGAAATCTCTAAGTTGCCCTTAGTTGGCCCCGCACAGTGCTCTACTTTGGACCAACACTCATGAGGAGCACTCGCCCGGGTTGTTGATTAATTCCTCGGGGTAGCTATTCCCTATGCAGATTATTATTAAGTGATTAGCAAATTAACACCAATGTTGGGTCCTGCCGGACAAGTCTTAAAGCTACACGATTTATTTATCAAGGGGGCCCCCATAACAACCCCGAACATGTTAGGAGCAATCAATTATGGAATCAAATACCGGTAGCCGGTAACTAAGGCGGCAATAACGGAACAAAAAACTCGGCAAAAGCCTAGGCCTTCCATTATTTACCAAGTATATAGGTGTATTAATTAAATAACATACTTAACATAATGATATCAGCTCATGTTATCACATGAGACAAGGTACCTACAACTAGCAACGCTAACATTAGGATCTGAGCAAAGCCTACTTAGCCATTCAATATTTGCTAGGTGGGGAAAAGTGTTTGGGTTTCATGGCAATATCAGGAGGCAATTATTTCAGTGGTAGGCAGCAAGCATAAGTCGAAAGAAACGTGAATCTAGCATAACAAGTCTAGAGATGGAATCAAGGTCATATCATCTTGCATGTGATGTCCTCAGCTTGGAACTGCTCTTGTTCGTCATGGACGTACTCTCCCGGATCCACGTACTCGTTCTCTGATCCCGGTGCTACCCAACATAAGAATAGCATCCAATGAACAACAGCACAACAGGATGCAACAAGCACATGATAGATGAGATGAAAATGAACATGCACCTCTATTCTAGTCACTTGCACATGCATGAGACGAAAATACAACTTCTGGACTGAACTGCACTCTAAGCTATCTTGACATGCATGGGGATGACATGAACAGATGTGTCACGCGAAAACGATGCAAAAACATATAAAGAACGTTACGAACGGAGCTACAGATCAACCGGAAACAACGAAACAAGAAAGGGAGTCATACGTATCAAATCCATCACAACACACTCCAATGGCATACTCCTGGTATTCCCAGGTTTCCATACCACAAAACAAACAAGTATGGATGGGGTGGTTCAAGGAATATCACCACACCATCAACTATGCAGTTATAAGCATCAAAACATCAAAACTATACAATCTGTCCTAAACAGCATCATAGCAGTTTGAGGGCTACATGCAAAGCACCTGCATCCACCCAAATGTGCCAAATAAGATATGTGGCAGAAGCTATTCAAAATCTCTACAAGCATGAGCAAAAATATAATAGAAAGGAGTTTCACAGAGAAAGTTCTACAGCTGCTAACTTGGACAAAAATATCAGTTTTCAGAGACTTAGTGAAAATCTCAGATTCTCACTAGCTGTTTATGCTCTGAAGCATTTTGACAGCACCCAAAACAATATCTACAGGAAACCAAATTGAATGAAAATTGACAGAGAGCGAGACAAACACAAAAGCTACAACTTTCCAGTTGAATGCAAGGGCTGATTCCCAACACATAAACTTCTACAAGCACAACTACAAGGGAAGAAAATAACAATAGTTTCTCAGACTTAGTGAAAATCACAGATTTCCACTAAACTGGAATTTTCAGCCACATGCGTACTTCTACTAAGCATAACTTGCACATATGAACTCCTAAGCATAAAACAAAACCAACATGCTATAGAGGGGTTCACCCTCTACTGCCACAACAAGGAATCAACCTCTTGGGCTCATCACATCACATGGAACCAAGATCTAAACATTGAACAAAACAGAAATATGTCATTCCTAGAAAGTGTTCCAAAGTGGAGTCTGAACCCACCATTGGATTCCTAGGATGATTCTACCCCAAAAACATATATAATACATAGGCACTTGCATAGAACAGAAGAGCACAAAGCTAAGAAGAAAATAACATGGAATCACATAGAGGTGAATAGTGCATCATCACATGTGCTTCTCACTAGATTATTACCTACACATCCACTTGCACACTATCAACAATACAACGGTGCACATGAGGGGTAGACCTCATGTTCATGTGCTTTGCACACCACCACACACACTACATCAAGCATATCGTATAATATCACCTACACATGCTAGTTAAAACACTCCACTAACTACACCCACATCATGCATCTCTACACCTACACATATACTTGCACATGTGCTTATCAAGCCACAACATGTCTTGGGCATGTGTGTGACACACACACACATGCACACCCAAACATCACTTGAGCCACTATCACACACACAAGGTATGTGGGGGGGGGGGGGGAAACCCACACACACACATACACCACACTTGCACATCATAGTGCACAAGATCATCACTCATGAGGATAAGTAGCACACACACATACATCTCTAGGCTAGTGCAAAACACACATATATACATGATATATCTCTCACATACACTTGCACTCAAACCTACACATGCAAACTACCAAGCTAGCAAAAATACTAAAGACAACATGCTGTTTGTGAGGAGAAGTAAAATACCCCACTTGGTGTAGAGCACACCACAACAACACAAATAACAAGCAAAAGAAACCAGCAAGGAAAAGCAAAAGAAAATAAAAGGAATGCGGTGGGTTTCGAACCCTAGACCCCCTATATCACAACACATGAGCACCCACTCTGCTACTGCCATGCACTTGACAGAACAGAGAGGTTTAACATGTTAAGGTACTTCCTGCAGCTACCGTGCCAAATAAATCCACAAAACCAAAAGGGTGCACCGAGGGGATTCGAACCCACGACCTGCCACTACACGAAAACACCCCTACCACTCTGCTACTGCTTTGGATCTTAATAGAGAAGGGGAGTAATCTCCATTGAGCAACCCCCACATGTATTTCCTCTGCCCGACGGTGGCCGGAACAGGGGAAGTAACTCGCCGGCGTTACACGCTAAATTGGCCTACGACCCGTCGATGGAAGGAAGTATAGACTCCCAGGGTTCCATTTCTACATCTAACTCCACTCGAGGATGCCTAGAGCTATGGCTCCACGTTGTGCGGCGGCGCCGGCGACAGGGAAGGAACACGGCGAGGCTACGGGCTCCTAGGCACAAGATCTAGCTACGTGGAAGGGAAAGAAGTTCGGGCTCACCCACTAGACGAGGTCGACATGCCTGCCGGAGAGGAAGTAGAGGAAGAAGGGGAAGAAGCCACGTCGGGGAAGAACATCGGGGAGGAAGCCGCCGTCGTTGATGAAGAGGAAGCAGGGACGATCCGCTCCTCCTAGCTGCGGGAACGGAATCCTTGAAGGTCCCGCGTGCTCGCCGAGGGGTCGGAGAGGACGCAGAGCCACGACAGCGACGGCGGGGACCTTCTCAGGTCACAGCCATGGCGGAGGAGCTCTCCCTCTGACCTCATGCCGTCGATAGAGAGGGAGGAAGAGATGGGAGAGAGGTGGCGGCGCAAGGGGAGGAAGCCTAGGCTTGCACGGACGCCAAAGGGGGTTATATGGAGGAGGAGGAGGCGAGGGACGCGCGCCTCGACGTCCATGACGGCGTCTGCTCGATGTCTCTCTGTCTCTGACAAACTGACGGAGGAAGGAGAGAGGGAACGCCGTCTACATGAGAAAGGAGGTGGGCTGCGTGCGCGAGAGGAGGGAAGCTGGGCCAGCTTGTGGGAGGAAGCCCACTAGGTGGCGCCAGTTAGAAAGAAATAAAACCTCTCGAGTTTTCTAATTACAAAAATAAATAGAGAAAATATATAAGCAGAGGCAAATCTGTTGAGACTAAAAAATAAAACAAAAATGCCCCTGGTCATAAGGAATTATGACCTATTTAAATAAAATGGAAAATAAATATTTGGGGCAAATAAATATTTTCAAAACAGAATTTATTTGTTCTGTTTTGTGATTATTTTCACGTTTAGAAGATAGTTTCAAAACAACAAATTCGTAGCATCACAACCACCACAAATAATCCTAAAGCATGGGCATTTTGAAATAGGGATGGGGCAAGTGAATCTTGAGCTTAAGATAAAAGAGAGGGGAGACGTTTTTTTAGAACCTAGTTGAAATCCACATAGTGCTTCCTACTAACAAATACTCCACTTCACATCACTTCCCATATCAACATCACACCATCACATGACACACCACAACATGGATCACAAGAACAACAAATACAAGAGGCATGGATGAATGGATGCATGAATGCAAAGGGAGACATGGGAAGGTGACACACATGCATATAACTCTCATGGCACTGACAAGATAGACCCACATACAGAAGGTTCCAATAAAGGCAAGTTACACTCTTGGGGCATTACAAACTCTCCCACTCTAAAAAAGATATCGACCCGAGATCTAAGAGTGAAAGAACTCTGGGAATTCAGAATGGAGGTGATCCTCGCGTTCCCAAGTAGCCTCTTTATCGGAATGGTGTGACCACTGTACTTTGAGAAAATTGACAGTCTTGTTGCGGGTCCTGCGCTCAGTCGCCTCGAGAAACGCAACTGGATGCTCACGATAGGATAGGTCGGGTTGAAGGTCGATGTCTTGAAGATGAATAGTGCGCTCGGGAGTCTTGAAGCATCTCTGGAGCTGAGAGACATGGAACAGGTCATGCACATTTGCGAAGTTGACGGGAGCTCGAGCTGGTACGCAAGGTCGCCTCTCTTGCCAACAACTCTGAAAGGACCAAGGAAACAAGGCGCAAGCTTGCCTTTGATGCCAAAGCACTGTGTACCCTTCATAGGGGACACCTATAGATAGACAAAGTCATCAAGCTCATAAGACATGTCACGATGCTTGCTATCATAATAGCTCTTCTGACGGGACTGAGCTGCTCTGAGATTATTCTGAATGACCCGACACATCTCTTCAGCTTCTTCTATCAAGTCATTCCCAAGAATCTGACTCTCGCCAGTCTCGGACCAGTTGAGCGGGGTATGACACTTCCTGCCATAGAGAATCTCAAACGGAGCTTTGCCTGAACTAGCTTGATAACTGTTGTTATACGAGAATTCAGCAAAAGGCAGGCAATCTTCCCACTTCATGCCAAAACAGATAACATAGGCTCTCAGCATATCCTCAAGGACCTGATTGACTCGCTCCATTTGACCACTAGTCTGAGGATGAAAAGCTGTGCTGAAGCGTATCTTCATGACCATCACAGACTGAAAAGAGTCCCAGAACTTGGAAGTGAAGATACTTCCGCGATCCAAAGAAATCATCATACGCATGCCGTGCGAAGACACTATCCTGGAAGTGTACAACTCTGCAAGCTGAGCTGCCAAAATGGATCCCTTGACTGGAAGAAAATGAGCAACTTCAGTCAACTTGTCGATGACGACGAAGATGGCATCATTACCCTTCTTGGACTTCAGAAACCCGGTGAAAAAATCCATCTCAATATGGTCGAACTTCCACTCGGGAATGGGAAATGGATGCAAAGGACCTGTTGGACGTTGATGCTCTACTTTCACCCTTCGACATACATCACATTCATTTGACGATCTGAGCAATAGCATGCTTCATGCGAATCCACTAGAAGGTCTGTTTCAAGTCCTGATACATCTTGGAGCTTCCTGGATGTATAGAGAGAAAGGAGTTATGAGCTTCTTCCATGATTACCTTTCTGAGATCACCTTTCGGAACGACAAGACGATCCTCAAAGAACAACGTGTCTCTGGCATCAACACTGCAGCACTTATATTTGGGAAGATCCTTTGCCACGCCAATCTTGACTTTCTTCACCATTGCATCAAGAAGGTGTGCTGCTCGGACCTGATCTTCCAAGGTAGGAGAGATCTGTAGATTTGCCAGAAATCCCTTAGGTACTAACTGAAGGTTGAGCTTTGTGAAAGATTCACAAAGGTCAGGCTGGAGAGGCTTCAGAATGAGACTGTTGCAGTAAGCCTTCCTGCTCAAAGCATCTGCCACGACATTAGCTTTCCCTAGCGTGTACTCAACACTCGGATTAATATCTTGGAGCATTTCCACCCAACGAGTTTGCCGGAGATTCAGGTTAGGCTGGATGAAGATGTACTTGAGACTCTTGTGATCGGTGAACACTTCAACCTTTCGTTCCAACAAGAGGTGTCTCTAAGTATTCAAAACATGTACCACTGCTGCCAGCTCAAGATCATGCACATGATAATTCTTCTCCGCTGGCTTCAACTGCCTAGAGGTATAAGAAACCACTTTCTTCTCTTGCATCAGAACTGCACCAAGACCTTGAAGAGAGGCGTCGCAGAACACTTGGTAAGGTTTGGAATCATCAGGAGGAACCAAGACTGGAATAGAGGTGAGCTTCTCTTTGAGTGTGTCGAAGGCCAACTGACACTCTGGAGACCAAGCATACTTCACACCTTTCTGAACAAGATTTGACAGAGGCTTAGCAATCTTGGAGAATTTCTCAACGAACCTTCTACAATAGCTTGCAAGCCCGAGGAAGTTCGAAGCTGCTTCACATTCTGCAGAGGCTCCCATTCAACAATGGCCTGCACCTTCGATGGATCAACTTTGATGCCATGGGTAGAGATGATGTGCCCAAGATAGACGACTTCTTTCAACCAGAACTCACACTTGGAAAACTTGGCATATAATTTGTACTCTCTCAGCTTATCAAGCACCAATCTGAGATGTTCTTCATGTTCTTCCTCAGTTTCGGAAAAGACCAGAATATCATCGAGATACAGCAAGACGAAGTCATTCTTGAACGGAGAGAATATGTAGTTCATCAATCGACAAAATGTCGGAGGAGCATTTGCCAGACCAAAAGACATGACCGTATACTCATACGAGCCAAAACTAGTCCTGAAAGCAGTCTTCGGAATATCCTCTTCGCGAATGCGAATTTGATGATAGCCCATTCTGAGATCGAGCTTGGAGAAGATCTTAGCCCCTTTCAACTGTTCGAACAACTCATTTACGTTCGGAAGTGGATACTTGTTCCTGATTGTCTTCTTGTTCAATGGACGGTAATATACACACAAACGGTCCGTGCCATCCTTCTTCTTGACAAACAGAACTCCACAGCCCCACGGAGACGACCTCGGTCTAATCAGACCCAAACGCTCCTGCTCATCGAGTTGGCTCCTAAGTTCCTTCAACTCTTCTGGACCCAATTTGTACGGCCATTTGCACACAGGCTCAATACCTGGTTCAAGCTCAATGACAAATTCAACATATCGGTGCGGAGGCATTCCTGGCAGCTCTTCTGGAAACACATCTTCATATCCGTATACTACTGGGACTTGCGAAATAGGATTAATCTCACCCTTTTCATTCAAAGAGAAAAGACGGATTGTATCATCGCACGCCGCAAATATAATCACGTCCTCCGAAGAGTGAGTAAGCTTCACTTCTTTAGCTTCACAATCAATCGATGCCTTGTTCATGGCCAACTAGTCCATACCAAGGATCAAATCAATGTCGGAATTGCCCAAGACAATAGGAGACGCCAGAAAAGAATAACTCCCTATCTTGACAGAGACATCACGAACCACTTTGTTAGCGCTCATAAGAGTACCGGGTGACACCACACGCAATGCCTTCTTCAAATACTCAGAATCAAAATCATGCTCGGCAAAGAACATTCTAGACATGAATGAATAAGAAGCACCAGAATCAAACAACACTTCAGTAGGAATATCATTAACGAGGAGGTTACCCATGATCACATCTGATGAGTTTTCTGCCTTAGCCGCATTCACGATGTTGTCTCGAGCAGACCTGGGGTTGAACTTCACGATAGCATTGCTTGGAGGTTTCCCTGGAGGAGGAGGCGGAAGACGAAGCTGAGAAGTGCACTTGTTGGCATAGTGACCTTTCTGCCCACACTTGTGACAAGTAATATCTGCTGGCTGACGGTACTGTGCTTAAGGAGGCCCTTGCTTCTGCTGCTGGAATCTCTGCTGGAAAGCTGGGTTGGGTGGGTGGGAAGAACCACGGCCACCAGAATGCTTGAACTACTGCGTGTGCCGAGGAGGAGGAGGAGACACCCAAAACTTCTGTTTCTTCTGAACCACCTGAGTAGAAGACGAGCCGGAATCTCTGAAGCGCTTCTTAGAATTCTCCACCCTGAGCAAAGCCGCCTCAGCCCCGAGAGCTAAGTTGTAGAACTTATCGAACTCCTCAGGATCGTGCAAAGCAAGAGCTAACTGCAAATCTTCTTTCAAGCCACCTCTGAACTGATAAATCTTGCTCTTCTGATCAGGGATATCCTGCAAGGCGTATCGGGCTAGCTCGTGGAACTCGACGTTGTACTTGTACATGGAGTTACCACCCTGCTTCAAGCACCTGAACTTCTCACGCATTTCCTCCACGAAGCTGGACGGAATGTAGTGGGATCTGAAGTCACGACAGAACTCATCCCAAGTGATCACTATTGCACCCCTGGAATCCTTCAACTGTTGCCACCAGATAGATGCTTGCCCCTTCAGCTAGAACGTTGCAAACTTGACGAAATCCTCAGGACGAACATTGCTGCATTCAAAGTGCTTGTTCATGTCGCGGATCCAATCCTCAGCATCAAACGACTGGTCACAGGAAGTGAAAGTCTTCGGCTCATTTGACAGGAACTGACTCAGATTAGCAAACTGATTGCCACCATGCTGGAAATTGCCTTGCTGCTGATTAGTGCTCTCTTGCAACAACTGTATCATCATCTGAGTGTTTGCCTTTGTAGCAGCCATCACCGCTTGCCAAGCCTCTGCAGGAGGAGGCGCCGGAGGAGGATTCTCCGGAGAAGGAGGTGGTGGCAGCACATCCTCACATCCTGGATTCTAACGAGTTGGTGGAGCCATCCTGAAGACGGACAACACATTAGCCCACAGAATAAATTGAGGGTATAGCTGAATCAAAAAGGCAGGAATATATGAACAGGAATATTAGCAATTGCACTCGAACAAAATGGTAAGAATGCTTCCTGAAAGTGACGGTCGACAAAATTCTGATTAAGACCACTTGCAAACAAGTATGAGCTAGAACTGCTCGGAACAAACGTATGCTCGAGATTTCATCCGATATCTTCGTGGATAAGATCGCACGGGCTCGAATTTACAGTAGCCATCCTGTGCAAGGTAGTGCACACGACTTACGAAGTATCCCCGAGTCGTAGCGAGGTACAAGGACTCTTTAAGACACAACGAGAACCGCTGTAAGACAACCGTGAACAAACATACCCACTGAATATCGAATCCCAACCTCACATCATGCATCTGTAGGAAGATTGTCCTATAAGTTACTACTTGATATCCCACCTATGAATTCCCGAAATATCTGGTCATGCAATCTGGTACACGGATACAAGGAGTAATATTCACACAACTCCTATACTAACCCGTCCACTGTATCACATCAGTCAACACATAACCAGAATCTCAGACCTTCATCTACAACAGACCATCGTGATCACAACGATACAAAGTATGGCAGTACTCCCGAACAATCTGCACCAGTACTGGGGACATCGGGGTTATCTCGCCACTACTAGTATTGAAGCAATTACGAACATCCTTCGTTCTGAGATACTCAGAAATCTGAATGATGGCGATGTGCGCAAGAATCCCCTGGAAGAAATCAAGGCAGATAGGAGGCACCAAGACAGAACTCCGTCACATCGAAATCATATGTATTTCAAAAATATCCGCGTGATCCTAAATTTTTTTTGAGTGAGAAGAGGAGTAGAATTAAGATTTCCTAAGTCGGGAACCTCACCAGGGCATGGAAGGGGAGAAAAAAGAATCCTACTCTTTGATATAACTAAGACTCAAAACATTTTACTAGACTCGACTCGGCCAAGTACGATCACACAAAGGCTCCTATGGTCGTAAGTCTCTAATACCAACTTGTAACGACTAAGATGCGGTCCTTTCCGATTTAGGGAACAAGGCCCCAAAATGGAAAGAAGCGCATCTAAGCATTTCGCAAGCTCGATAACATATCATCTGCCATCTCATAGAATATATCAGAGTTACATCACGCAATTATTCAGTCAAGGTAGTTCCGCTACGGACTACATAACATGAGAAAAGGCTATGCTACCCTGCATGCTTGCCCACGATGATGACCATGCCTCAGTCTTCTGGATAGTTCACGTACAAGCGGTCGTTCTCCTCATCGTACTGCCACGCCAGCTACGTGCCATCGGGATCACCTGTGTCGGGCGTACCTGTACCTGTTGGTGTGTTGAAGTAATCTGTGAGCCACGGGGACTCAGCAATCTATGACCTCGCTGCCATAACTAGTCAAGTCATTAGGTAAGGAAGGTTCAGTGTTTAGGTTGCAGCATCCTAAGCATTTATGGTGGCTAACTTACGTAGAACAAGTATTGAAGGTGTTCTACGCTAGCGGTCGATGACTAGCTGATCACTAAGTGATCCTGAACACCTAGTTACAACAATCATGACTAGCTGATCACTAAGAGAGGTCTTCGAAGGGGATAGTCATGGTTACGCACACAGTTGGCGATTTTATTAGATTAGGTTCAAGTTATCTATAACCGGATGTTAACAAATATTCCAAGTTGCCACATAACCGCGGGCACGGCTTTCCGAAAGATTAAACCCTGGAAGGGTGCTCCAACTAGTCCATCGCAAACGAAGACGGGCCGCAAAGTAATCCTCTATCACGAATCTCGTGATCTCGTCGGATTCCTTAGAGGAAAACCTCAACTCTGGGGAGAACCAAAGCTTCACCAGGATTCCTATACGCAAGATATATCGCTAAGGTAAGACAAGACTAGCACGACCTCCCGTCGTGTCGACGACCCCGATAAGAGCCGCGTATCTCAGTCTCAGGACAAGACGGATGAGCGATGCGTACAGTGGCCTGATAGAAATCTCTCAAGTTGCCCTGAGTTGGCCCCGCACAGTGCTCTAGTTTGGACCAACACTCATGAGGAGCACTGGCCCGGGTTGTTGAATAATTCCTCGGGGTAGCTATTCCCTATGCAGATTATTATTAAGTTATTAGCAAATTAACACCAATGTTGGGTCCTGCCGGACAAGTCTTAACACTACGCGATTTATCAAGGGGGTCCCCATAACAACCCCGAACGTGTTAGGAGCGATCAGTTATGGAATCAAACACCGGTAGCCGGTAACAAAGCGGCAATAAGGAACAAAACACCCGGCAAAAGGCTAGGACTTCTGGTATTTACCAAGCATATAGGTGCATTAATTAAATAACAGACTTAACATAATGATATCAACTCATGTTATCATATGAGACAAGGCACCTGCAACTATTAACGCTAACATTAGGATCTAAGCAAAGCCTACCTAGCCATTCAATATTTGCTAGGTGGGGAAAAGTGTTTGGGTTTCATGGAAATATCAGGAGGCAATTATTTCAGTGGTAGGCAGCGAGCATATGTCAAAAGAAACGTGAATCTAGCATAACAAGTCTAGAGATGGAATCAAGGTCATATCATCTTGCCTGTGACGTCCTTAGCTTGGAACTGCTCTTGTTCGTCCTGCACGTACTCTCCCAGATCCACGTACTCGTTCTCCGATCCCGGTGCTACCCAACATAAGAATAGCATCCAATGAACAACAGCACAACAAGATACAACAATCACATGATGGTTGAGATGAAAATGAACATGCACCTCTATTCTAGTCACTTGCACATGTATGAGAAGAAAATACAATTTCTGGACTGAACTGCACTCTAAGCTATCTTGACATGCATGGGGATGACATGAACAGACGCGTCACGCGAAAACGATGCAAAAACATAAAAAGAATATTACGAACGGAGCTACGGATCAACCGAAAACAACGAAACAAGAAATGGAGTCATACGTATCAAATCCAGCACAACACACTCCAATGGCATACTCCTGGTATTCCCAGGTTCCCATATCAAAAAACAAACAAGTATGGATGGGGTGGTGCAAGTAATATCACCACACCATCAACTATGCACTCACAAGCATCAAAACATCAAAACTATACGACCTGTCCTAAACAGCATCATAGCAGTTTGAGGGCTACATGAAAATCACCTACAACCACCCAAATGTGCCAAATAAGATATGTGGCAGAAGCTATTCAAAATCTCTACAAGCATGAGCAAAAATATAATACAAAGGAGTTTTACATAGAAAGTTCTACAACTGCTAACTTGGACAAAAATATCAGTTTTCAGGGACTTAGTGAAAATCTCAGATTCTCACTAGCTGTTTATGCTCTAAAGCATTTTGACAGCACCCAAAACAATATCTACAAGAAACCGAATGGAATTAAAATTGACAGAGAGCTAGACAAACACAAAAGCTACAACTTTCCAGTTGAATGCAAGGGCTGATTCCCAACACATAAACTTCTACAAGCACAACTACAAGGGAAGAAAATAACAACAGTTTCTCAGACTTAGTGAAAATCACAGATTTCCACTAAACTAGAATTTTTAGCCACATGCCTACTTTGACTAAGCATAACTTGCACATATGAACTCCTAAGAATAAAACAAAACCAACATGCTATAGAGGGGTTCACCCTCTACTGCCACAACAAGGAATCAACTTCTTGGGCTCATCACATCACATGGAACCAAGCTCTAAACATTGAACAAAACAGAAATATGTCATTCCTAGAAAGTGTTCCAAAGTGGAATCTAAACCCACCATTGGATTCCTGGGATAATTCTACCCCAAAAACATATATAATACATATGCACTTGCATAGAACAAAAGAGCACAAAGCTAAGAAGAAAATAACATGGAATCACATAGAGGTGAATAGTGCATCATCACATGTGCTTCTCACTAGATTATCACCTACACATCCACTTGCACACTATCAACAATACAATGGTGCACATGAGGGGTAGACCTCATGTTCATGTGCTTTGCAAACTCATGTGTGATACGTCTCAAAGGTATCTATAATTTGGGATGGTTTCACGCTGTTATCTTGCCTTCTTCGTATGTTTTATGTACTTTTTTATATCTTTTTGGGACTAACTTATTAATTCAGTGCCAAGTGCCAGTTCCTGTTTTTTCCGTGTTTTTGACTCTTTTCAGATCTGATTTTGGAACGGAGTCCAAACGGAATAAAAATCCAGAAATGTTTTTTTCGAACGAAAGAAGACCAGGGAGCCTTTGGGCCAAGCCAGGTGGGCCCTAGGGAGCCCACAAGCTCCCACCACGCCACTAGGGGGGGGGGGTGGAGGCGGTTGGCAAGCTTGTGGCCACCCTGGCCGCCCCGTGACCTAGATCTTGCGCTTATATATTCCCAAATATTCCGCAAAAAATCAGGGGAGCCTCGAAAATAGTTTTCCGCTGCCGGAAGCTTCCGTTTCCACGAGATCTCATTTGGAGACCCTTCCCGGCACCCTGCCGGAGGGGACTTTGGAGCTAGAGGGCTTCTTCATCATCATCATCGCCCCTCCAATGACTCGTGAGTAGTTCACTTCAGACCTACGGGTCCGTAGTTAGTAGCTAGATGGCTTCTTCTCTCTCTTGGAACTTCAATACAAAGTTCTCCATGATCTTCATGGATATCTATCCGATGTAATCTTCTTTGGCGGTGTCTTTGTCGACATCCGATGAATTGTGGACTTGTGATCAGATTATCGATGATATATATTTGAGTCTTTGGTGATTTCTTATATGCATGATTTGATATCCTTGTAAGTCTCTTAGAGTCTTGGGTTTTGTTTGGCCAACTAGATCTATGATTCTTGCAATGGGAGAAGTGCTTGGTTTTGGGTTCTGCCATGTGGTGACCTTTCCCAATGACAGTAGGGGCAGCAAGGCACACATCAAGCAGTTGCGATCAACGGTAAAAAGATGGGGTTTTTATCATTGGTTTGAGATTATCCCTCTACATCATGTCATCTTGCTTAAGGCGTTACTCTGTTCTTATGGACTTAATACACTAGGTGCATGCTGGATAGCGGTCGACGTGTGCAGTAATAGTAGTAGATGCAGAAAGTATCGGTCTACTTGTTTCGGACGTGATGCCTATAGAAATAATCATTGCATAGATATCGTCACGACTCTACAAAGTTCTATCAATTGCTCGACAGTAATTTGTTCACCCACCGTCTACTTGCTTTCATGAGAGAAGCCACTAGTAAACACTACGGCCCCCCGGGTCTATTCACATCCATCGTTTGCATCTCCGCTTTTACTTTGCTTTGTTACTTTGTTGCTTTCAGTTCTCACTTAGCAAACAATCTATAAGGGATTGACAACCCCTTCATAGCGTTGGGTGCAAGCTTTTGTGTTTGCGCAGGATCTTGAGATACTCTTCCGCTGGATTGATACCTTGGTTCTCAAACTGAGGGAAATACTTACCGTCGCTGTGCTACATCACCCTTTCCGCTTCGAGGGAACAGCAACGCAAGGCTCCAAGGCCACGGGGGAAATCCTTTGCATACTTGCCTAGGAAGTCCCTTAAGGCGTAGTCATAGCTGAAGGATTCCTGGTGCCATCGACACAACTATTTCTGGCGCCATTGCAAGGGATACACAGCAGAACAATCAGAAGTATTTCCGGCCCGCTGCCGTGGATCTTTTTGAGGTAGCAGAAATATTTCTGGCGCTGTTGCCGAGGAGGAGGATCGTCAAGAATATTCTCCCGACAATGTGCCTATTTCTGGCGCCGTTGCCGGGGAGGATAAATCAAGATCTATCCAAGTAGGTCCCACAAACTCTTCTCTTGCATTTACTTTTGTTGCCAGTGGCTTCTCGTTTTCCTCTCCCCCACTTCACATTTGCCATTTTTATTTGCCTTCCGCCTTCGCCCTTTTCTCTCGCTTGCTTTCTGTTCGCTTGTGTGTCATGTGCCCTCAATATGCTTGCATCTTCGCTTGTTGAAAATCTTGTGATATGGATCCTCATCCACTTGCTAGTCTCTTTAAGAGACCCACTCGTGTGGAACAAATTGCTATTGAGTTGAGGGCAATTGACTATTTCTTTGGAGTTTTGCGTAAGATGCGTGAATCTGAAGTTTGTGAGGAATAAATTCATGAAGTGATTCGCGAGGGCTCCTTGGATGAAAAGCATAATTGCAATGATTTCACTATAAATCCTATTAGTGACAATCATGCTAAAAATATGCAAAACCCTAAGTTTGGGGATGCTAGTTTTGCTTTGACCACTACTTATTGCAATAATCATGATTGGGGTGATGATCTTTCTTATGATCTTGAAAATTTGTTCAAACCTCATGATGAATATGATATTTGCAACAATACTGAAAGTGGGATTGCAGAGTCATGACTTTATTTGATGATAATCCCACTATTTTTGAAGAGCGTCAACTTTGCATGCATGTGGATCATGAAAAGAATATCCTATGGGATAGCTATATTGTTGAATTTGAATATGATCCCACATGTAATTGCTATGAGAGAGGAAAATATTTTGGTAGAAACTTTCATGTTACCAAATTACCTCTCATCATGTTGAGATTGGTACTGTCTCTTTCTTTTTCCTTGCATATGGCAACTATTGGTTGTATTGACAATGTGTTTTCCTATAAAATGCCTATGCATAGGAAGTATGTTAGACTTAGATGTGATTTTCACATGCTTTAGGATGCTCTCGTTGTGCTTCAATTCTTCTCTTTTGTGAGAGCATCATTCAATGCCTAGCTAAGGGCGTTAAACAAAAGCGCTTGTTGGGAGGCAACCCAACGAATCTATCCTTTTTCTTTCTGTTTTGTATTTTCCACACTTTCATAATTCTGTTATGATTGTGGTTTTGTGTTTCTTTTTGTGTTTGTGCCAAGCAAAACCGTTATGATTAGTCTTGGGGATAATCGTTTGGTTATGCTGGAAAAGACAGAAACTTTATGCTCACGAAAAGAATTTTCATTTTTTTTATGTAAGAGCTTTTGAGTTGATTCTTTTTGCTTACGATTGCTACACAAATTCTTCAGACTTTCGTAATTTGTAGAATTGTTGAAGTATCAGAGGTATACGAAAGATACAGATTGCTACAGACTGGTCTGCTGTTAACAGATTCTGTTTTTGTTGTGTTGGTTGCTTATTTTGATGAACCTATGGATAGTATCGGGGGGTATTAGGCATGGGAGATTGAAAGTACAGCAACCCAACATCAGCACAAGTAGAATTTAAGTTTGCTACAGTACCTAAGGAAGTGGTGGTTTTCTTTCTTGTACTAATGTTATCACGAGTTTCTGTTTAATTTTCGTGTTGTGAAGTTTTCAAGTTTTGGGTGAAGTTCTTATGGACAAAGAGATAAAGAGTGGCAAGAGCTCAAGCTTGGGGATGCCCAAGGCACGCCAAGATATTCAAGGATGCCGTAAAAGCCTAAGCTTGGGGATGCCCCGGGAAGGCATCCCCTCTCTCGTCTTCAATCCATCGGTAACGTTACTTGGGGCTATATTTTTATTCACCACATGTTATGTGTTTTTGCTTGGCGCGTCTTGTATCATAGGAGTCTTTTATTTTTGTTGTGTCACAATCATCCTTGCTGCACACCTATAGAGAGAGACATGCACACACCATGATTTTGTCGAGCTTCACTTATATCTTTTGGTAGACAATTCAGCTCACATGTGCTTCACTTATATCTTTTGAGCTAGATAATTTTGCTCTATGTGCTTCACTTATTTCTTTTAGAGCGCAGCGGTGCGAGGCTTGGTAGTTGATCTATGCTTTGAAAGTAGTCTCAAAAGGGGTAATTATCCAAAGGGATATGAAAAACTTCCACCTTCATGTGCATTGAATAGTTAGAGAAGTTTGATTCATCTCAATAAGTTTTGAGTTGTGGTTATGGTAATATTGAAGTCATGCTAGTAAGGTGTTGTGGATCTAGAAATACTTGTGTTGAAGTTAGTGATTCCCGTAGAATGCACGTATGGTGACCCGCTATGTGATGAAATCTGAGCATGATTAGTATATTGATTGTCATGCTTTGCGTGGCGGTCGGGATCGCGCGATGGTTTATACCTACCAACCCTTCCCCTAGGAGTATGCGTTGAATGCTTTGTTTCGATTACTGATGGGGTTATAGTCCCAGGGTAGGGTCATAGGCCTGCCCTATAGGTCCTACCCAAGGACTACCCTTCATAGAAGTAAAGGCCCTTGGACAGTTCCGACTGAACTAAGGACGCCCCCATCATCCAGTCGGCGACGAGCACTCGGAGCATATTTAACGTGCCGACTCGAATCCACTCTGTACATCGTAACCTCCCACGAGGGCAACAGTCACACGTTTTCATACACCATTATTAGCATTTAAGGCTTATGTTACCTGTAACGTAGGCATTTATTCGCCACTATTCCATCCTTGTCCACCGGGCCATTATGAAGAGCAGCGCACTCCATATAAGCCGCCCTTCCCCACTGGTGCAAGGGTTGGCACTTGCTGTAATCCTATAATCCACTGGACACTAAGCTCCCAAGAGCACTGAGACGTAGGGATTTTACCTCCACCGTAGAGGGGCCTGAACTCATACATCCTCACCGTAGCTAAGGCTCTGCCCATCCTTTCGTACCCTACACTTCTACTGTCAGACTTATAGCCACGACAGTTGGCGCCCACCGTGGGGCAGGCGTCTAAGCGACTTCCGGCGAGTTTGCGATTTCCTACTTTCGTCATGTCGTCCGGTGGAGATCTGTGCATGGGTCGTCAGATCCTCTTCGGGGCCCTCTCCTTCATCGCTGACGATTCGGCATGGCTTCGGGATGCGCCCCTCGACGTCGAGGCGCTTCCCAGTCGCGGGGCTACGCACTTCCGTGCCAGTTCCTGCGGTGTTCTTCTTCTCCAGCCATCGGCCCCGGTGTCAATCTTCGCCCCCGTCGCACGCCGCAACAAGCGATCCCGTTGTCCGCGGCTCCAGCGTTGGCTGCGACATGCCTAGGCGCGACAGAGCGCGTCCTCTCAAGTGGCGGTGCTCGAATCGGTTGTGGTCGCGCCGCCATCCCAGTGCTTGGAGTCAGTTCCGACTGAGCTACCTTCCGAGTACCTGGGTCGCGGGCCTGCAGCCGAAGTTCTCATGGGCGATTCCCATTAAAGTCCCCTCCGGACTGGTCGGAACGAGCATGAGGTCGGAGAATCATCCGGTGCTCGTCGTCAACACCATCGTTCTGCCAGTCGATGCACTCGCCAGAGCAACGTCAAGGTGTTCCGCACTCCCATCCTCAACCTGGCTCGGGCTGCCAGGATAGCCGATTCTCTCCAGCCGACTGATTCAGAGGCTGGTAGAGGGATCGAGCAGATCCGTGCCCTATTGCATACGGCGCAACAACAAAATTCGGTGGTCTCCCAGTCGCACAACAGGATCCACAATAGTTCTGTTCACGCGAACACGCATCGGTCGGTTTTCAGCCCTGACTCTCATCAGCGACAAAGAGGGGGCAGCCGTTCCAGGAATCCCGAAGATCGTCGCCGTTCACGCACCCCTCCGTGGGGTGGGCCTTACGGGCCCCGGCATCACGATGATCGTCGTTCAGTCGGTGACGCGCATGATCCAAGGCCCGACGCAAGAGGGTACATCGCCCAGAAGAAGGTCGACAAAAGTCGAGCCCACCGTGATGGTCACGATAGAGACCGTCCGAGTGGAAGTAGGACCGTCGTCTCTGGTCCCGAGTGCTTTAGTCGGGCCATCCGCTCAGCTGACATCCCTCCCAACTTCCGATTGGCGATGGGAATCAACAAGTTCATAGGAGAGTCCAAGCCAGAAACTTGGTTGGACGACTACAGAGTGGCGGTCTAGATCGGTGGCGGAGATGACCAGGTCGCCATGAAACATCTCCCCCTGATGCTCGACGGCTCGGAGCGAGCTTGGCTGAACCAGTTAGCTCCGTCATGCATCTACAGCTGGGCAGATCTGTCCCGAGTCTTCATCAAGAACTTTGAGGGTACGTGCAAGCGCCCTGCTAGTCTCGTAGAGCTCCAGCACTGTGTCCAGAAGCAGAATGAGCCCCTGCGCGATTTCATCCAGCGCTGGACGACCCTCTACCACACGGTGGAGAACGTAACGGAGCATCAAGCAGTCTGCGCCTTCAAGGCAGGTGTGCTGTACAGAGATCTGTACCTGAAGTTCGGTCGGACAGGCGACATCTCCATGAGCAAGATGATGGAGATAGCCGCACGCTATGCAAATGGCGAAGGAGAGGACCGCATACGTAGCGGCAAGCATAAGTCAGTCGCCGATGGAGATGGGAACATCAATCGGAAGCAGAAGCAGAAAGCTCAATCCACTCCGCAGGCAGAGGCAGCAGCCGTTACGAATGCCAAGTTCAAAGGCAAGGGGAAAGCTCAATACACCCCCAAGAAGAAGCAGTCACACAACTTCATCCTGGATCAACCGTGTCCAATCCACACGAAGACGGATGAAGAAGGCAATGTCATATTGCCGAAGCATACCACTCGGCAGTGTCGCCTCCTGATCCAAGGATTCGGCGACGGACAACCGAGTGAGAAGGACACCGAGCAGGATGGCGAAGAGGAGGATCGGTTCCCCCAAGTCCACGCAACGTTGATGATTTTTGCTGATGTGGAAAGCAAGAGTCGACTGAAGCTGGTTAACACGGAGGTGAACATGGCAACCCCAACCACCCCCACGTTCCTCAAATGGTCACAGACTGCGATCACCTTCGATCAGTCGGACCATCCAGCACACGTACCCACCCTAGGGAGGCAAGCTCTGGTCGTCGACCCGGTGGTGGAGGGAGTCAGGCTGCGCAAAGTCCTCATGGACGGAGGCAGCGGCTTGAACATCATGTACGCCGACACTCTCAAGGGAATGGGCATTCCGATGTCCAAACTTAGCGAGAGCAGTATGCAGTTCCACGGAGTCGTCCCTGGATGAAAGGCCAAATCACTCGGCCAGATCGCGTTGGATGTCGTCTTTGGCTGTGACAAGAACTTCCGCAAGGAGAAGCTGACATTCGAAGTGGTGGACTTCTAGAGTGCATACCATGCGATTCTGGGCCGCCCGACATATGCGCGTTTCATGGCCCGTCCATGTTACGTCTATTTGAAGCTGAAGATCCCAGGTCCCAAAGGTGTGATTACGGTCACAGGCAATCGGCAGCGCGCCGAGGAGTGTCTGCAGCAGGGGTCGAGGATTGCCGATCAGTAGATGGCTATTCTCGAGCTGGATGAGTAGAAGAAGACCGCCAACCCTACTGACCTGATGCGTTCAAAGAAGCCAGCTTCCGAGTCCGCATTCCAGTCGGCGGGAGACACGAAGAAAGTCAGGATCCATCCGACGGGCGACACCGCCGCCCCGACAAACATTTCCACTACCCTTGATCCAAAATAGGAAGCCGAGCTCATCCAATTCCTCCGTGAGAACTGGGACATTTTTGCATGGAAGCCCGCTGACATGCCAGGTGTACCTAGGGAGTTGGCTGAGCACCGACTGCATGTGGATCCTGCTGCTCGGCCCATCCGAGAACGCCTGCGTCAGTCCGCCGCGCACAAGAGGAAGGCAATCGGAGAGGAGGTGGCTAAACTTTTGGTAGCCAACTTCATTCGTGAGGTACACCACTCCGAGTGGCTCGCTAATGTTGTCATGGTGCCCAAGAAGGACAAGTCTCTCCGGATGTGCATCGATTTCAAGCATCTCAATAAGGTCTATCCGAAAGATCACTACCCGCTCCCCCGCATTGATCAAATTGTTGATTCTACTGCGGGTTGCGAGCGTTTATCCTTCCTTGATGCCTATTCGGGCTATCATCAGATCCGTCTGTATGGTCCGGATGAATTAAAAACAGCCTTCATCACCCCATTCGGGTGTTTCTGTTACATCACTATGCCATTCGGTTTGAAGAATGCAGGAGCAACTTTTATGCGCATGATCCAAAAATGCCTCCTTGACCAGATCAGTCGAAATGTGGAGGCATATATGGACGATATCGTAGTCAAGTCATGCAAAGGTTCTGACCTGCTGACTGACTTGGCAGAAACATTCGCCAACCTACGTAGGTACGATATCAAGCTCAATCCAGCCAAGTGTTCATTCGGCGCTCCCTGCGGGAAGTTACTCGGTTTCTTCGTTTCCGAACGAGGGATTGATGTCAACCCCGAAAAGATCGGGACCATTGTCCGAATGGAGCGGCCGGTAAGAATACATGATGTTCAAAGGCTCACAGGTTGCCTAGCGGCTTTGAGCAGGTTTATCGCTCGACTCGACGAGAAGGCGTTACCTCTGTACCGACTCATGAAGAAATCAGATACCTTCGAGTGGACAGACGAAGCCCAAATTGCATTCGACGACCTCAAGGCCCTGCTTTCCACCCAGCCGGTTCTTACTGCCCCGCTCAGTAAAGAACCCCTTCTTCTATACATCGCGGCTACAAATCAAGTCGTCAGCACCGTTCTGACAGTCGAACGCGAAGAAGAAGGCAAAGCGTACAAGGTTCAGCGGCCAGTATATTATGTCTCCGAAATCCTGACTCCTTACAAGCAGAGGTATCCCCATTATCAGAAGCTTATTTATGGGATCTACATGACTGCAAAGAAGGTGGCTCATTATTTCCAAGGCCACTCGGTGTCTGTCATATCTGATGCTCCGTTGTCGGAAATTCTCCACAATCGGGATGCATCAGGCCGAGTGGCAAAGTGGGCAATGGAGATGCTATACTGTGACATCACGTTCGAAGCCAAGAAAGCTATAAAGTCTCAAGCTCTGCCTGAGTTCCTAGCAGAATGGGTAGAACAACAGCAACCGACCCACATCTACTCGGCTCATTGGACCATGTTCTTCGATGGGTCCAAGATGTTGAATGGCTCCGGCGCCGGCGTAGTGATCATATCCCCAAAAGGTGATAAACTCAAGTATGTGTTGCAGATACATTTTGATTCTTCCAACAACGAAGCAGAGCACGAAGCTCTCCTTTATGGGTTGCGCATGGCCATCACACTCGGCGTCCGCCGCCTGATGGTCTTTGGCGACTCAGATCTGGTGGTTAATCAAGTAATGAAGGAGTGGGATGTAAGGAACCCCACCATGACTGCATACTGCAACGCAGTAAGGAAGCTTGAGAAGAAGTTCGAAGGTCTGGAACTTCACCATGTTCCCCGACTGAAAAACCAAGCAGCAGATGAATTAGCAAAACTTGGATCCACTCGGAGACCGGTCCCGAGTGATGTCTGCCTCGAGCACCTACACCTCCCCACGGTGAAGGAAGATCCTTTTAAAGAGGAGCCTGTACAATCGAAGAGATCAACAGATCCAACTAAAGTCGAGGTCCCCGCTGTGGTTGATTTGATCATGGAGATTCTTGCTATCATCCCCGAGTGGACTGTGCCGTTCATTGCGTACATCATGAGGCAAGAGTTACCGCAAGACGAAGTCCAAGCTAGGCAGATCGTCCGCAGGTCGAAGTCCTTCACCGTCATTGATGGCCAGTTGTACAGGGAAAGTATTTCAGGCGTCCTTTAGCGGTGTATCTCCCCTGAGGAGGGACAGTTAATCTTGGAAGAAATTCACTCGGGAACCTGCGGTCATCATGCCTCCTCAAGAGCAATCGTCGCCAAAGCATTCAGAGCTGGTTTCTTCTGGTTGCAGGCGAATGAAATGGCAAAAGATATGGTCGACCGATGCGAAGGCTGTCAGTTCTATTCGAACAAGTCCCACAAGCCAACATCTGCGCTGAAGACAATTCCTCTTGTTTGGCCGTTCGCCGTGTGGGGATTAGATACAGTCGGACCATTCAGAACAGGCCAAGGAGGATTCACTCATCTGCTGGTAGCGGTCGACAAGTTTACCAAGTGGATTGAAGCAAAGCCCATCAAGAAGCTTGACGCCCTTACGACCATCAAATTTATTAGAGACATCATCGCCAGATACGGGGTTCCACACAGCATAATCACCGACAATGGCACAAACTTTGACTTGGACAGGTTCAAAGGTTTTTGCACAGGCCAAGGTATCCGAGTGGATTTTGCATCCGTGGCGCACCCCCAAACAAACGGCCAAGCAGAGAGAGCGAATGGACTTATTCTTCAAGGGTTGAAGCCTCGACTCATGCGAGAAGTTGAACATGCCGCCGAAGCATGGGTCACCGAGCTGCCTTCGGTGCTGCGGGGCCTCCGCACAACTCCGAATAGATCTAGAGGGCGATCCCCGTTCTTCCTCGTTTATGGAGCCGAGGCAGTCCTTCCGAGTGACTTGCTTCGCAACTCTCCACGAGTCGAACTCTTCTCCGAAGCCGAAGCAGAGCAAGCCAGGCAAGACGGAGTGGACCTTCTAGAAGAAGAGTGCGAGATGGCACTGATCCGTTCAACAATTTATCAACAAGATCTGCGGCGATTTCACGCGCGGCACGTCAGGAGCTGCACATTCCAAGCAGGCGACCTGGTGCTCCGAGTGGATCAACACAGACCACACAAGTTGGCTCCCGCCTGGGAAGGACCCTTCATCATCTCTAAGGTGCTGAACAACGGAGCATATCGACTCTACAACCTCGACAAGGAAACGGACGAGCCGCGAGCATGGAATGGAGATCTCCTGAAGCGCTTCTACACATAACCGCCGACGGGGACAATGTAAAGAACAAGTATCATTGAAGTAATACAAAGTAGATTGGTTTCTTGCCGATTCAAAATTCTTCCGCGTTTGCAGACTCCGGTCTAGAAAACTAACTCCGAGGGTGCACTAAAAGTCACACTCGGAGGCTTAGCTGCGACCCAGAGTCGCCTAAGTAAAAAACTAACTCCGAGTGTGCACTAAAAGTCGCACTCGGAGGCTTAGCTGCGACCCAGAGTCGCCTAAGTAAAAAACTAACTCCGAGTGTGCACTAAAAGTCGCACTCGGAGGCTTAGCTGTGACCCAAAATCGCCTAAGTAAAAAACTAACTCCGAGTGTGCACTAAAAGTCGCACTCGGAGGCTTAGCTGCGACCCAGAGTCGCCTAAGTAAAAAACTAACTCCGAGTGTGCACTAAAAGTCGCACTCGGAGGCTTAGCTGTGACCTAGAGTCGCCTAAGTAAAAACTCGCTCCGAGTGTGCACTACAAGCCGCACTCGGAGACTTAGCTGCGACCCAGAATCGCCTAAGTACAAACTCGCTCCGACTGTGCACTACAAGCCGCACTCGGAGATTTAGCTGCGACCCAGAATCGCCTAAGTACAAACTCGCTCTGAGTGTGCACCAAAAGTCACACTCGGGGACTTAGCTGCGACCCAGAATCGCCTAAGTACAAACTCGCTCCGAGTGTGCACTAAAAGTCACACTCGGAGACTTAGCTGCTACATAGGGTCGCCTAAGTAAAAATCCGCTCCGAGTGTGCACGAACAGTCACACTCGGGGACTTAGCTGCGACTCAGAGTCGCCTAAGTAACAAGCTTCCTCCAAGTGTGTACTAGAGATACACTCGGAGGCTTAGCAGACCCTCATTGAGACTCATGTGGATGTGAAGACAACTGACAACTACATGAGTAACAACTCACTCCGAGTGTGCATGAACGGTCACACTCGGGGACTTAGCTGCGACTCAGAGTCGCCTAAGTAAAAAGCTTCCTCCGAGTGTGTACTAGAGATACACTCGGAGGCTTAGCAGACCCTCATTGAGGCTCATGTGGATGTGAAGACAACTGACAACTACATGAGTAACAACTCGCTCCGAGTGCGCACTTACAGTCACACTCGGAGACTTAGCCACGAACCAGAGTCGCCTAAGTAACAACTCGCTCCGAGTGCGCACTAACAGTGGCACTCGGAGACTTAGCCGCGACCCAGAGTCGCCTAAGTACAAACTCGCTCTGAGTGCGCACTCGGAGGCTTAGTAGACCCTCATTGAGGCTCATGTGGATGTGAAGACAACTGACAACTACATGCTCCGCATGTTTTCCATTGGCTTCACCAAGAGACGCCAAACAAAAACCACGAACCAAAATCGTGTCAAAAAAAACTCAGCGAAGGAAGAGCAAAAGATCCGATTCGAATTCAAAGTTGGATCTCCGATCAGTCGTCTCGGTGTGAATCAAGCTTATCCACACCGAACCACGAATGTGACGGCCAACAACAGTGGCCAAAGTTTAATACAGATACCACTCGGCATACCGAGGTAAATGTGCGTTCACCATAAAGTTTTTTCAAGCGTCACCGGGACTGGCGGGCACCACAAAGGTGTCGAGGTCGATTCCGTATGCAATGCGAGTGGCTGTGTCGAGGAAGGTCTCCATGAAATCTTCGAATCGAAGCTTCTTGGTGTTGGCGACCTGCAACGTCTTCAGTTTTTCTTCGCGGGCCTCCTTGCAATGCACTCGGACCAGAGATAGCGCCACGTCCGCACCACAACGAGCGGCAGACTTCTTCCATGCCTGCACTCTGCTTGGGACGTCCTCCAGCCAAGTCATCAACCGATCTATTTCACTCCGTGAGTCGTCTTCTGGCCACAGCTCCTTGTTGATTCGGCCAACAACTTTTCTCAGGCAGCCAATGAAAGGTCCCACCCTGCTAAGGCGAATATGCGCTCGGAGCATGTCCCGGTTGGCTTCATCGCCGAGTGGAACGTTGGGAACAAGCAACCGTTCAATGTCGGCTGCTTCAGTCTCAACGTCCCGACAGAAGTCTGCAAAGAAAAGACAAGAAGAAAGTAAGCACGGTGTGAACTCAAAGTCAAGAAGCACTCGACAACAACTTACCACCAAGCAGTGCAACCATCTTCCTTCCCAGTCGCTGATGTACTTCTCCTGCGCCATGCATCGAGTGTTCATCACCTTCAGCTGGCCCATCCATTCGGATCTCTGACTCTTCATTTTTTCAACTTCGGCTAGCAATGCCTTGTTGGTCTCCCGAGACTCCTCCAAAGACTTCTCTCGGTCAGCAAGAGCCTCCTTCACACCAGCCAGGTCATTCACGGCCACCTCCAAGTCCGCAGCAAGCTGAATCTTCTCAGCCTTCAGAGCATTGTACGCAGATCCCATTTTGCAAGTCTTCTGCCAAAGAGATATAAAGGGAGGATCAGCCACATTCAACAAGGAAAAAGTCTCGACAGATATGACAAAACAATCAAAGCTCAAAGTTATTCAGACCCCTGCCGATGCAAGCAATCGATAGTGGTCTCGGGGACTACACCCAGTGGGTTCACTGAGAGTGACCCCACTGGCATGAAGCTCGAACAGGCCGGCCCTATTGAGCCCCATAACAAACCAACAACACTATGAGATTCCTATCTCTCGATCCGAGTAACACTACTCTCGCGGACTACATCCAATGGGTGCACTCAGCATGCCCCCACTGGTACCATTCGGGCAGATCAGCTCTGATCTGTTCAGGGTACGAAAAATACATATAAAGACAACTGCCGGCGCAAGCACTCGGCAGAAGTCTCGGGGACTACACCCACTGGGTTCACTCGGAGTGAACCCACTGCAAAATCATCCTACTGTATCCGAGTGTTTCGCTGAAACCCCTAGTGGGTAACAAGAGGAAAGTAAACACTTACTAGCGCACTTACTCGGATATCGTCCCGAAGCTCCAAGCTCTTCTTATATAGAGACACGATGGAGTCATACGCTCCCTTGGCGTCGCCCACCATCAGTTCCACCTGCACCATGGCGTCCTTGGCGGACCCACCTGGTCTTCCGGGAGGCGTCCGACGTCATATTGAATAGTTGACGAACCCGGCACAACAGAAGACTCCCTGGGCATCCCGAGCTCCGCTCCAGTCGGTTCCGCCGTGAGGGGCACCGTCTGAGTCGGCGACACGTTCATGGTGGGAGCAGGAGTAGATGGGACAACCTCAGGGACATGCGCCAAAACTGGCTCCGATCCCCTTTGGTCGTCGTCCTCCAGATGGATCACCTCCGAAGGAAGCCTGACTGAACAAAATGAAATTACAGAAAAAGGTCATGATCAAGGACAACACTCGCGAAACAGTAATGCAGCTCTCAGAGTCGTGACAACGTACCTTGCTGGGACGTGGCGGAGTTATCCATGTCCATGGGATCATCGTCCTGGCACGGCAGAGAGGTGGCGGAGGTAGCAGCTCTGTTGAGTGAAATCCACTCGACGGATAAGCATGAGTTCAATCGGATACTGAAGGAAGATGGAAGAACAAGACACTTACGCTAAGGCGACTTGAACATCGATCCTCATCCGAGGCAAAGCTTTCCGATGCTTAGGCCCACTAGGTTTGGCCACCTTGGACGGCTAGTTCGCGGGCTCGGCAGCAGCGTCCCTGCTCCTCTTCACACTCCGAGCACTCGGAGCCACGGGAGGGCCTGGCGGAGCACTCAGGGCCGCTAGAGGAGCCGGCGGAGCAGCGGGATCGTGACATCGCTTAGTTCGGTGCTCTGGTGGTGAAGGTGGCGAGCTCTGCTCCCCATCCTCCTCCTCCTCCTCTTCCGTCTCCCCACTGTCGGAGGCGTACTCGGCGCTACCCACGCTGCCCTCCTGGCTGCCCTCCTCTTCCTCGGCTGGATTCCCGTTCGAGACGGCAGAATACCAGTTAGTCCACTCCTGCACAAAACACAGTCGGCGACGTCAGTCAGCGACGTCAGTCGGTGGGACAAGAAAAGCAATAAATCTAAGAAGATTAAAAGCACTCGACAAGATGTACTCACCTCATTCGGAGGAGGATTGTCGGCGCGGAAGGACTTCACTCGCCGGGCTCCCTCGGGGTTATCACACGCGCCTGTGATGCCGCGGACCCACGCCCTCACAGTCTCCCCGCTCACGCACTCTGGATGAGACCGAGTGGAATCCGAAGGCCCCGCGTAGTGCCACATGGCGTGGTGTCGGGCCTGCAGCGGCTGGATGCGCCGACCCAGAAAAGTCTCCAGTAGATCCGTGCCGGTGACTCCCTTAGGGACGACGGCTATTAGCGCGTCGACCAAAGGCTGGATCTGGATCCTCTCCCCCTTAGAGAGCGCAAGCTTCCTGGGAGGGCCCGGATGGTCTAAGCTAAAAGGTGGCAACCCACTCGAAGCATTCGGACAAGCAATGTCCTGGCAATAGAACCAGGACGATTGCCAGTTCCTAACTGACTCGGACAGCTGGAGGGGACGGTAGCTACTCTTTGTTTTGTTCTGGAAGCCTAAACCCCCGCAGAGCTGGAGGATATGGGTCTTATCGTCCGACTGGCTAAGATTTTTGACGGTTTGGGATCTAGCGGAGAAGACATACTTAAAGAGCCCCCAGTGGGGGGGGGACATCCAATAAAGCACTCGCAGAGGGTGACGAATGTAGCAAGGTGGGCTATTGCGTTCGGAGGAAAATGATGGAGCTGCGCCCCGAAGTAAGTCATGATACCTTGGAAGAAAGGATGGGGAGGCAAGGAGAAGCCTCTGAACACGTGGCTGAGCAGCAGAACACGCTACCCCTCCTTCGGCGCCGGCTCCGTCTCGCCTTCCGACAGCCTCCAGGACTTGTTGACGATCATGCCATGCTCCACCAGCTCCAGCAAGTCGTCCTCCATCACCGAGGAGGGGAGGAAATCCCCCTGGATCCAACCCGCCGGCAGCGCCCGCTGCCGTCGCTGAGTAGGGGCCACCCCCTTCTTCTTCTTCTTCTGCGACTCAAGTTTGCTGGTCTACCCCTTCGTCATGGCGAAGGCGACGGATCCACAGAGGAGGAGGGGAAGGAGGAGGCTTGAGGCGTGCAGAGAGCTGCGGGAGGAGCAGGATTAATGCGAGGAAGATGAGCAGCGCAACAGGAAATCCCGCCGGAGAGGCTTAAATAAGCTTCCGACTGGGTCACTAACAGGTGGACCCGAAATCTTATCTCCCGAACCGGCCGCTGCGATGTTAGTGGAGAAGATAAAGGCGCGGTAATTGAGGAGGCAAAACCTACTCGATGGCGATGTCGTCATCCCCGCTCAGCGCGCGGCAACCGAAATTTGAGGATCCCGGAAAATCCGCCGCTGTCAGTTTGACCAGTCACGTCAAAAGATTCCGCGGAAGCACTCGGTCCCTGACGGTTCGTTTCACTGGTATATTCACTCACATCACTGGTTGAAAGGATAAAATGGATCGAGGCAAACAACGCTAAAGTCACTTCCATACCAGTCGGTTCCATACTCCAGACATCACTTCATCGTTCCAACCCCGATCCATTCGGGGACTAATGATGGGGTTATTCTCCCAGGGTAGGGTCATAGGCCTGCCCTATAGGTCCTACCCAAGGACTACCCTTCATATAAGACAAGGCCCTTGGACAGTTCCGACTGAACTAAGGACGCCCCCATCATCCAGTCGGCGACGAGCACTCGGAGCATATTTAACGTGCCGACTGGAATCCACTCTGTACATCGTAACCTCCCAGGAGGGCAACGGTCATACGTTTTCATACACCATTATTAGCATTTAAGGCTTACGTTACCGGTAATGTAGGCATTTATTCACCACTATTCCACCCTTGTCCACTGGGCCATTATGAAGGGCAGCGCACTCCATATAAGCCGCCCTTCCCCACAGGTGCAAGGGTTGGCACTTGCTGTAATCCTATAATCCACTCGACACTAAGCTCCCAAGAGCACTGATACGTAGGGCTTTAACCTCCACCATAGAGGGGCCTGAACTCATACATCCTCGCCGTAGCTAAGGTTCTGCCCATCCTTTCGTACCCTACACTTCTACTGTCAGACTTATACCCAGGACAATTACTAATAAAACTTTTGCAACAAGTATATGAGTTCTTCATGACTAATGTTGAGTCCATGGTTTACATGCACTTTCACCTTCCACCATCACTATCTTCTTAGTGTCGTGCAACTTTCGCCGGTGCACAAAACCCAGCATTAGCCTTCCTCAAAACAGCCACCATACCTACCTACTATGGCTTTTGCAAAGTCATTCCAAGATATATTGCCATGCAACTACCACCATGATATGTGCCACCACGTCTACATTGCCTTTGCACGATCGTAAGATAGCTAGCATGATGTTTTCATTTATATCTATGCCATGCTAGATCATTGCCACGGTACACTACCGAAGGCATTCCATACAGAGTCATAGTTGCTCTAAGTTTTGAGTTGAAAGTGTGATGATCATCATTATTGGAGCATTGTCCCATGTGAGGAAATAAAAGAGGCCAAATAAGCCCATAAAAAAGAGGCCAAAGAGCCCACCAAAAAAATGAGAGAAAAAGAGAGAAGGGACAATGCTACCACTTTTTCCACACTTGGGCATATTGAGCACCATGATCTTCATGATTGAGAGTCTCTCGTTTTGTCACCACCATATAGCTAGTGGGAATTCTCATTATATAACTTGGCTTGTATATTCCAATGGTAGGCTTCCTCAAAATTGCCTTAGGTCTTCGTGAGCAAGCAAGTTGGATGCACACCCACTAGTTTTCTTTAAGAGCTTTCACATACTTGTAGCTCTAGTGCATCATTTGTACGGCAATCCCTACTCATTCACATTGATATCTATTGATGAGCCTCTCCACAGCTCATTGATATGCCTAGTTAATGTGACTATCTTCTCCTTTTTGTCTTGCAACCTCCACCACATTCCACACCATCTATAGTGCTATAACCATGGCTCACGCTCATGTATTGCGTGAGAGTTGAAAATGTTTGAGAAAGTAAAGGTGTGAAACAATTACTTGGACAATACCGGGGTTGTGCATGATTTAAATTCCTTGTGCAATGATGATAGAGCATAGCCAGACTATATGCTTTTGTAGGGATAACTTTCTTTTGGCCTTGTTATTTTGAAAGTTCATGATTACCTTGCTAGTTTGCTTGAATTATTATTGTTTCCACGTCAATAGCAAACTATTGTTTTGAATCTAATGGATCTGAACATTCACATCACATAAGAGGAATTACAAAGGACACCTATGCTAGTTAGCTTGAAAGCATCAAAAATTCATTCTTATCACTTCCCTAGTCGAGGACGAGCAGGAGTTAAGCTTGGGGATGCTTGATACGTCTCAAACTTATCTATAATTTTTGATGGTTTCTCGCTGTTATCTTGCCTTCTTTGTACGTTTTATGTACGTTTTTATATCTTCTTGGGACTAACTTATTAATTCAGTGCCAAGTGCCAGTTCCTGTTTTTTCCGTGTTTTTGACTCTTTTCAGATCTGATTTTGGAACGGAGTCCAAACGGAATAAAAACCCCGAAATGATTTTTTCCCGAACGAAAGAAGATCAGGGAGCCTTTGGGCCAAGCCAGGTGGGCCCCAGGGAGCCCACAAGCTCCCACCACGCCACCAGGGGGGGTGGCAGCGATGGGCAAGCTTGTGGCCACCCTGGCCGCCCCCTGACCTAGATCTTGCGCCTATATATTCCCAAATATTCTGCAAAAAATCAGGGGGCCTCGAAAATACTTTTCCGCCGCCGCAAGCTTCCGTTTCCGCGAGATCTCATCTAGAGACCCTTCCCGACACCGTGCCGGAGGGGCTTTTGGAGCTGGAGGGCTTCTTCTTCATCATCATCGCCCCTCCAATGACTCGTGAGTAGTTCACTTCAGACCTACGGGTCCGTAGTTAGTAGCTAGATGGCTTCTTCTCTCTCTTGGATCTTCAATACAAAGTCCTCCATGATCTTCATGGAGATCTATCCGATGTAATCTTCTTTGTTGGTGTGTTTGTCGAGATCGGATGAATTGTGGACTTGTGATCAGATTATCTATGATATATATTTGAGTCTTTGCTGATTTCTTATATGCATCATTTGATATCCTTGTAAGTCTCTCCGAGTCTTGGGTTTTGTTTGGCCAACTAGATCTATGATTCTTGCAATGGGAGAAGTGCTTGGTTTTGGGTTCTGCCATGTGGTGACCTTTCCCAGTGACAGTAGGGGCAGCAAGGGACACATCAAGCAGTTGCCATCAACGGTAAAAAGATGGGGTTTTTATCATTGGTTTGAGATTATCCCTCTACATCATGTCATCTTGCTTAAGGCGTTACTCTGTTCTTATGGACTTAATACACTAGATGCATGCTGGATAGCGGTCTACGTGTGGAGTAATAGTAGTAGATGCAGAAAGTATCGGTCTACTTGTTTCGGACGTGATATCTATAGAAATAATCATTGCATAGATATCGTCACGACTCTGCACAGTTCTATGAATTGCTCGACAATAATTTGTTCACCCACCGTCTACTTGCTTTCATGAGAGAAGCCACTAGTAAACACTACGTTGCCCGGGTTTATTCACATCCATCGTTTACATCTCCGCTTTTACTTTACTTTGCTACTTTGTTGCTTTCAGTTCTCACTTGGCAAACAATCTATAAGGGATTGATAACCCCTTCATAGCATTGGGTGCAAGCTTTTGTGTTTGTGCAGGATCTTGAGATACTCTTCCGCCGGATTGATACCTTGGTTCTCAAACTGAGGGAAATACTTACCATCGCTGTGCTATATCACCCTTTCTGCTTCGAGGGAACACCAACGCAAGTCTCCAAGGCCACGGGGGAAATCCTTTGCATACTTGCCTAGGAAGTCCCTTAAGGCGTAGCCGTAGCTGAAGGATTCCTGGTGCCGTCGACACAACTATTTCTAGCGCCATTGCAAGGGATACACAACAGAACAATCAGAAGTATTTCCGGCCTGCTGCCGGGGATCTTTTCTGTTGTAAATATGCCCTAGAGGAAATAATAAAATGGTTATTATCATATTTCCTTGTTCATGATAATCGTCTATTGTTCATGCTATAATTGTATTAACAGGAAACAGTAATACATGTGTGAATAGATAGATTACAATGTGTCCCTAGCAAGCCTCTAGTTGGCTAGCTTGTTAGTCAATAGATGATCATGGTTTCCTGATCATGGGCATTAGATGTCATTCATAACGGGATCACATCATTAGGAGAATGATGTGATGGACAAGACCCAATCCTAAGCATAGCACTAGATCGTATTGTTCGTATGCTAAAGCTTTTCTAATGTCAAGTATCTTTTCCTTCGACCGTGAGATTGTGCAACTCCCGGATACCGTAGGAGTGCTTTGGGTGTATCAAACGTCACAACCTAACCGGGTGACTATAAAGGTGCACTACGGGTACCTCTGAAAGTGTCTGTTGGGTTGGTACGAATCGAGATCGGGATTTGTCACTCCGTGTGACGGAGTGGTATCTCTGGGCCCACTCGGTAGAACATCATCATGAGCTCAATGTGACTAAGGAGTTAGTCACACGATGACGTGCTACGGAACGAGTAAAGAGACTTACCGGTAACGAGATTGAACAAGGTATAGGTATACCGACGATCGAATCTCGGGCAAGTTCTATACCAACAGACAAAGGGAATCGTATACGAGATTGATTGAATCCTTGACATCGTGGTTCATCCGATGAGATCATCGTGGAGCACGTGGGAGCCACCATGGGTATCTAGACCCTGCTGATGGTTATTGGCCAGAGAGGTGTCTCGGTCATGTATGCCTGTCTCCTGAACCCGTAGGGTCTACACACTTAAGGTTCGATGATGCTAGGGTTATAGGGAATTGTTATACGAGGTTACCGAAAGATGTTCGGAGTCCCGGATGAGATCCCGGACGTCACGAGGAGCTACGGAATGGTCCGGAGGTAAAGATTGATATATAGGACGGATGGGTTCGGATACCGGAAGTGTTTCGGGTATCACCGGTAACGTACCGGGACCACCGGAGGTGGCCCCGGGGGACCACCGAAGGGGGGCAACGACCCCGGGAGGTAAGGTGGGCCAAATGGGGGTGGGAACCAGCCCCTAGGTGGGCTGGTGCGCCTCCCCAATCAGCCCAATGCGCAAGGGAGAGAAAAGGGGGTGCAAACCCTAAGCCAGGTGGGCCTAAGGCCCACCAGATGGTGCGCCACCCCCTCCCCCCCCTCTGCCGCCGCACCTCCCATCTGGGGGGGGCTGCCGCACCCCCTAGGGTGGGAACCCTAGGGGTGGCACCCTCTCTCCCCTCCCCCTATATATATCGGGCACTTTTGGCCATTGAGAGATAGACTTTTCCCTCTCCCTCGGCGCAGCCCTGCTCTTCTTTCTCCTCCTCTCTGCCGGTGCTTGGCGAAGCCCTGCCGGGAGACCTCATCTCTCCATCGACACCACGCCGTCGTGCTGCTGGAGTTCTAGCCCAACCTCTCCCTCCTCCTTGCTGGATCAAGGTGCAGGAGACGTCACCGGGCTGCACGTGTGTTGAACGCGGAGGTGCCGTAGTTCGGCACTAGATCGGAATCGCTGCGAGTACGACTCCATCAACCGCGTTCTAGCAACGCTTCCGCTTAGCGATCTTCAAAGGTATGAAGATGCTCTTACCCCTCTCTCGTTGCTGGTCTCTCCATAGGAAGATCTGAATATGCGTAGGAAAATTTTGAATTTATGCTACGTTACCCAACAGTGGCATCCGAGCCATGTTTTCTATGCGTAGATTCTATGCCCGAGTAGAACACAAAAGTTGTGGGCGATGATTTGTCAATTTGCTTGCCGCTACTAGTCTTATTCTTTTCCGGCGGTATTGTGGGATGAAGCGGCCCGGACCGACTTTACACGTACGCTTACGTGAGACTGGTTCCACCGACAGACATGCACACCGTGCATAAAGGTGGCTAGCGGGTGTCTGTCTCTCCTACTCTAGTCATATTGGATTTGATGAAAAGGGTCCTTATGAAGGGTAAATAGCTTTGGCATATCATCGTTGTGGCTGTCACATAGGTAAGAAGGCGTTCTTGCTAGAAACCCAAATCAGCCACATAAAACTTGCAACAACAATTAGAGGACGTCTAACTTGTTTTTGCAGGGTTTGACATGTGATGTGATATGGCCAAAGTTGTGATGTTGCATGTATGATGTATGAGATGATCATGTTATTGTAATAGGTTTCACGACTTGCATGTCGATGAGTATGACAACCGACAGGAGCCATAGGAGTTGTCTTAATTTATTGTATGAGATGCAACGCCATGTGCTTACTACTTTTACTTCATTGCTAACGGTTAGCTATAGTAGTAGTGATAGTAGTAGTTGGCGTGACGACTTCACGGAGACACGATGATGGAGATCATGATGATGGAGATCATGGTGTCACGCCGGTGACGATGATGATCATGCGATGCCTGAAGATGGAGATCGAAAGAGCAAAGATGATAATGGCCATATCATGTCACTATATGATTGCATTGTGATGTTTATCATGTTTTACATCTTATTGCTTAGAATGACGGTAGCATAATAAGATAATCCCTCTTAAAATTTCGAGAACGTATTCCCCTAAGTGTGCACCGTTGTGAAGGTTCGTTGTCTCGAAGCACCACGTGATGATCGGGTGTGATAGATTCTAACGTTCGCATACAACGGGTGTAAGCCAGATTTACACACGCGAAACACCTAGGTTGACTCGACGAGCTTAGCATGTACAGACATGACCTCGAATACAAGAGACCGAAAGGTCGAACATGAGTCATATGGTTGAATACGATCAGCATGGAGTTGCTCACCATGGTGACTAGTCCGTCTCACATGATGATCGGACACGGGTTAGTCAACATGGATCATGTATCACTTAGATGACTAGAGGGATGTCGATTTAAGTGGGAGTTCATACTTAATTTGATTAAATGAACTTAACTGTCATGAACTTAGTCTAAAAGTTGTCTTTATAAATATTGTAGATGGCCAACGTCAACCTCAATTTCAACGCATTCCTAGAGAAAAACAAGCTGAAAGATGATGGTAGCAACTACGTGGACTGGGTTCGCAACTTGAAGCTCATCCTTGAAGCAGCTAAAAAGGCTTATGTCCTTGATGCGCCGCTAGGTGACCCTCCCGCGCCCGCAGCAGCCCAGGACATTCTGAATGTCTAGCAAACGTGGAGTGATGACTACTCTCTGGTTAGGTGTGGCATGTTATACAGTTTAGAAACGGGGCTCCAAAGGCGTTTTGAGCAACACGGGGCATATGAGATGTTCCACGAGCTGAAGCTAGTTTTTCAAGCTCATGCCCGTGTCGAGAGATATGAAGTCTCCGACAAGTTCTTTCGCTGTAAGATGGAGGAGAACAGTTATGTCAGTGAGCACATACTCAAAATGCCTGGGTTACACGGTCGTCTGACTTCACTTGGAGTCGAACTTCCGGATGATGCTATAATTGACAGAATCCTCCAGTCTCTCCCACCAAGCTACAAAGGCTTTGTGCTTAACTACAACATGCAAGGGATGGAGAAGACCATTCCCGAGTTGTACTCGATGCTCAAGTCTGCAGAAATAGAAATCAAGAAAGAGCATCAAGTGTTGATGGTCAACAAGACCACTAGTTTCAAGAAAGGCAAGGGTAAGAAGAACTTCAAGAAAGATGGCAAAGCTGTTGCCGCGCCCGGTAAGCCAGATGCCGGGAAGAAGAAAAAGAACGGACCCAAGCCTGAGACTGAGTGCTTCTATTGCAAGGGATAGGGTCACTGGAAGCGGAACTGCCCCAAATACTTAGCAGACAAGAAGGCCGACAACGTTAAAGGTATATGTGATATACATGTTATTGATGTGTACCTTACCAGCGCTCGTAGTAGCTCCTGGGTATTTGATACCGGTGCTATTGCTCACATTTGCAACTCAAAGCAGGAACTGCGGAATAAGCGGAGACTGGCCAAGGACGAGGTGACGATGCGCGTCGGGAATGGTTCAAAGGTCGATGTGATCTCCGTCGGCACGCTACCTCTAAATCTACCATCGGGATTAGTTTTAAACCTTAATAATTGTTATTTAGTACCAGCTTTAAGCATGAACGTTGTATCAGGGTCTTTCTTAATGCGAGACGGCTACTCATTTAAGTCAGAGAATAATGGTTGTTCTATTTATATGAGTGATATATTTTATGGTCATGCTCCGCTGGTGAATGGTTTATTCTTGATGAATCTCGATCGTGATGTTACACATATTCATAGTGTGAGTACCAAGAGATGTAAATATATAATGATAGTCCCACATACTTGTGGCACTGCCGCCTTGGTCACATCGGCGTTAAGCGCATGAAGAAGCTCCATACTGATGGACTATTAGAGTCTCTTGATTTTGAATCATTTGACACATGCGAACCGTGCCTCATGGGCAAGATGACTAAGACTCGATTCTCAGGAATAATGGAGAGAGCAACCGACTTATTGGAAATAATACATACTGATGTGTGTGGTCCAATGAACGTTGAAGCTCACGGTGGTTATCGTTATGTTCTCACTCTCACCGATGATTTGAGTAGGTATGGATATATCTACTTGATGAAGCACAAATCTGAGACGTTTGAAAAGTTCAAGGAATTTCAGAGTGAGGTTGAGAATCAACGTGACAGAAAAATTAAATGTCTACGATCTGATCGTGGAGGAGAATATTTGAGTCACGAGTTTGGCACACACCTAAGGAAGTGTGGAATCGTTTCACAACTGACGCCGCCTGGCACACCGCAACGCAACGGAGTGTCCGAACGTCCTAATTGCACTTTATTAGATATTGTACGATCTATGATGTCTCTTACCGACTTACCGCTATCATTTTGGGGATACGCATTAGAAACTGCAGCATTCACTTTAAATAGGGCACCGTCTAAATCCGTTGAGACGACACCGTATGAACTATGGTTTGGCAAGAAACCTAAGTTGTCATTTCTTAAAGTTTGGGGCTGCGATGCTTATGTGAAGAAACTTCAACCAGAAAAGCTTGAACCCAAAGCGGAGAAATGCGTATTGATAGGATACCCTAAGGAAACTATTGGGTATACCTTCTATCTTAGATCCGAAGGTAAAACCTTTGTTGCCAAGAACGGATCCTTTCTAGAGAAAGAGTTTCTCTCGAAAGAAGTAAGTGGGAGGAAGGTAGAACTTGATGAGGTAATTACACCCCCTCTCGAACAGGATAGTAGCGTAGCGCGGGAAGTTGTTCCTGTGGCGCCTACACCGACTGAAGAGGAAGTTAATGATGATAATCATGGAGCTTCGGATCAAGTTACTACCGAACCGCGAAGGTCCACAAGGGCACGCTCCGCACCAGAGTGGTACGGCAACCCTGTGATGGAAATCATGTTGTTAGACAATGGTGAACCTTCGAACTATGAAGAAGCAATGGCGTGCCCGGATTCCAACAAATGGCTTGAGGCTATGAAACCCGAGATAGGATCCATGTATGAGAACAAAGTATGGACTTTGGTGGACTTGCCCGATGACCGGCGAGCCATAGAAAATAAATGGATCGTCAAGAAGAAGACTGATGCAAATGGTAATGTAACCGTTTACAAAGCTCGACTTGTCGCAAAGGGTTTTCGACAAATTCAAGGAGTTGACTACGAAGAGACTTTCTCTCCCATAGCGAAGCTGAAATCAGTCCGAATCATGTTAGCAATTGCCGCCTTTTATGATTATGAAATTTGGCAAATGGACGTCAAAACAGCGTTCCTTAACGGGAACCTTAAGGAAGAGTTGTATACGATGCAACCAGAAGGTTTTGTCGACCCTAAGGGTGCTAACAAAGTGTGCAAGCTCCAGCGCTCCATCTATGGGCTGGTGCAAGCATCTCGGAGTTGGAACATTCGCTTTAATGAGGTGATTAAAGCGTTTGGATTCATACAGGTTTATGGAGAAGCCTGTTTGTACAAGAAAGTGAGTGGGAGCTCTGTAGCTTTCGTCATACTGTATGTGGATGACATATTATTGATGGGGAATAATATAGAGATGTTGGAGAGCATAAAGGCCTATTTGAACAAGAGTTTTTCAATGAAGGACCTTGGAGAAGTTGCATACATATTAGGCATCAAGATCTATAGAGATAGATCGAGACGTCTCATAGGTCTTTCACAAAGTACATACCTTGACAAGATATTGAAGAAGTTCAATATGGAAAACTCAAAGAAAGGGTTCTTGCCAGTTTTGCAAGGTATGAGATTGAGTAAGACTCAGTCGCCGACCACGGCAGCAGATAGAGAGAAGATGAGTTATGTCCCCTACGCTTCAGCCGTGGGCTCTCTAATGTATGCCATGCTGTGTACCAGACCTGATATAAACCTTGCCATAAGTTTGGTAGGGAGGTACCAAAGTGATCCCGGTATGAAACACTGGATAGCGGTCAAGAATATCCTTAAGTACCTGAAAAGGACTAAGGAAATGTTTCTCGTTTATGGAGGTGACGAAGAACTCGTCGTAAAGGGTTACGTGGATGCTAGCTTCGACACAGATCCGGATGACTCTAAGTCACAGATCGGATACGTATATGTGTTGAATGGTGGGGCAGTGAGCTGGTGCAGCAGCAAGCAAGAAGTCGTGGCAGCATCTACATGTGAAGTGGAGTACATAGCTGCTTCAGAAGCAGCTCATGATGGAATTTGGATGACGGAGCTCATCACCGACCTTGGAGTGGTTCCAAGCACGTCGGGTCCAATGACACTCTTCTGTGATAACACTGGGGTCATTGCCATAGCCAAGGAGCCCAGGTTTCACCGGAAGACGAAGCACATCAAACGCCGCTACAACTCTATCCAGGACCATGTCCAGAGTGGAGTGATAGATATTTGTAAAGTACACACGGATCTGAATATTGCAGACCCGTTGACTAAACCTCTTCCACGAGCAAAACATGATCAACACCATAATGCTATGGGTGTTCGATACATCACAATGTAACTAGATTATTGACTCTAGTGCAAGTGGGAGACTATTGGAAATATGCCCTAGAGGCAATAATAAAATGGTTATTATCATATTTCCTTGTTCATGATAATCGTCTATTGTTCATGCTATAATTGTATTAACAGGAAACAGTAATACATGTGTGAATAGATAGATCACAATGTGTCCCTAGCAAGCCTCTAGTTGGCTATCTCGTTAGTCAGTAGATGATCATGGTTTCTTGATCATGGGCATTAGATGTCATTGATAACGGGATCACATCATTAGGAGAATGATGTGATGGACAAGACCCAATCCTAAGCATAGCACTAGATCGTATTGTTCGTATGCTAAAGCTTTTCTAATATCTAGTATCTTTTCCTTCGACCGTGAGATTGTGCAACTCCCGGATACCGTAGGAGTGCTTTGGGTGTATCAAACGTCACAACGTAACTGGGTGACTATAAAGGTGCACTACTGGTACCTCCGAAAGTGTCTGTTGGGTTGGTACGAATCGAGATCAGGATTTGTCACTCCGTGTGACGGAGAGGTATCTCTGGGCCCACTCGGTAGAACATCATCATGAGCTCAATGTGACTAAGGAGTTAGTCACACGATGACGTGCTATGGAACGAGTAAAGAGACTTACCGGTAACGAGATTGAACAAGGTATAGGTATACCGACGATCGAATCTCGGGCAAGTTCTATACCGACAGACAAAGGGAATCGTAGACGGGATTGATTGAATCCTTGACATCATGGTTCATCCGATGAGATCATCGTGGAGCAAGTGGGAGCCACCATGGGTATCCAGACCCCGCTGATGGTTATTGGCCGGAGAGGTGTCTCGGTCATGTCAGCCTGTCTCCCGAACCCGTAGGGTCTACACACTTAAGGTTCGATGATGCTAGGGTTATAGGGAATTGTTATACGAGGTTACCGAAAGATGTTAGGAGTCCCGGATGAGATCCCGGACTTCACGAGGAGCTCCGGAATGGTCCGGAGGTAAAGATTTATATATAGGACGGATGGGTTCGTATACCGGAAGTGTTTCGGGCATCACCGGTAACGTACCAGGACCACCGGGACCACCGGAGGTGGCCCCGGGGGACCATCGAAGGGGGGCAACGACCCCGGGAGGTGAGGTGGGCCAAGTGGGGGTGGGAACCAGCCCCTAGGTGGGCTGGTGCGCCTCCCCAATCAGCCCAATGCGCAAGGGAGAGAAAAGGGGGGGGGGGCAAACCGTAAGCCAGGTGGGCCTAAGGCCCACCAGATGGTGCGCCACCCCCTCCTCCCCCCTCTGGCCGCCGCACCTCCCATCTGGGGGGGGGGGGCTGCCGCACCCCCTAGGGTGGGAACCCTAGGGGTGGCACCCTCTCTCCCCTCCCCCTATATATATCGGGCACTTTTGGCCATTGAGAGATAGAGTTTTCCCTCTCCCTCGGCGCAGCCCTGCTCTTCTTTCTCCTCCTCTCTGCCGGTGCTTGGCGAAGCCCTGCCGGGAGACCTCATCTCTCCATCGACACCACGCCGTCGTGCTGCTGGAGTTCTAGCCCAACCTCTCCCTCCTCCTTGCTGGATCAAGGTGCGGGAGACGTCACCGGGCTGCACGTGTGTTGAACGCGGAGGTGCCGTAGTTCGGCACTAGATCGGAATCGCTGCGAGTACGACTCCATCAACCGCGTTCTAGCAACGCTTCCGCTTAGCGATCTTCAAAGGTATGAAGATGCTCTTACCCCTCTCTCGTTGCTGGTCTCTCCATAGGAAGATCTGAATATGCGTAGGAAAATTTTGAATTTATGCTACGTTACCCAACATTTTTGAGGTAGCAATGTCCCACAAGCGTATGGGATCGCAGCAGTTTTCGAGGGTAGAGTATTCAACCCAAATTTATTGATTCGCTCACAAGGGGAAGCTAAAGGATATTCTGAAGTATTAGCAGCTGAGTTGTCAATTCAACCACACCTGAAAGATTAGTGTCTGCAAGCAAGGTATCAGTAGCAAGGTAGTATGATAGCAATGACACCAGAAAAAGCTTTGGCAATTCCCAGCAATGGCACCAGAAAAGGCACGTTGACGGGATGTTAGCGCCAACAAAGTCTTGTAACAAGTAACGGCGGAGTAGCATGGAATAGTAGCAGCAGCAGCAGCAAAGTAACAAGTAACAGCAGTAGCGACAGTAGCAGCAAAGTAACAGCAGTAGTGACAGCAGCAAAGTGGCCCAATCCTAGGCAAAGTAACGTAGCGAGGACCAGTAGTAAAAGACTCGTAGGCAGTGGATCGGTGATGGATGAGTGTGATGGATGTGATTCATCATGTAATAGCTGTAACACAGAGGGATATGTGGCTAGCTCCCGTTCGTCAATCTAATGTAGGCATGTATTCCGTATGTAGTCATACATGCTTAGGAAAAAGAACTTGCATGACATCTATTGTCCATCCCTCCCGTGGCAGCGGGGTCCTAATGGAAACTACGGGATATTAAGGTTCTCCTTTTAAAAAAGAACCAAACCAACGCATTAACACATGGTGAATACATGAGCTCCTCATACTATAGTCATCTCCGGGAGTGGTTCCGGCTATTGTCACTCCGGGGTTGCCGGGTCATAACACATAGTAGGTGACTACAACTTGCAAGATAGGATCTGAAACACACATATATTGGCAACAACATAATAGGTTCATATCTGAAATCATGGCACTCGGGCCCTAGTGATCAATCTAGAACATAGTGCATCCTAGGGATCAATCCCCGTCAAAAACTAACTCTATTACATGATAGATGTCATCCAACACATCACCGTCGAGCAAGCCTACGATGAGATTACTCACGAATGATGAAGAGCATCATGGAATTGTCGATGGAGAAAGGTTGATGATGACTATGGCGACGATTTCCCCTCTTCGGAGCCTGAAACGGATTCCAGATCTGCCCTCCAGATGAAGAACAGGATGTGGCGGCGCCTCCGTATCGCAAATGCGATGAAACCTTCTCTCTGATTTTTTTCCAGGCGAAATGGAAGATATAGGACTAAGATTGGGGGCGGTGGTGCCACGTCGGCCCCACAAGCCTACATGTCACGGCCTAGGGGGCTGGCCGCGCCGTGTGGGCTTGTGGCCCACTTTCACACCCCCTCACGTGGATCTTTGCGCATGTATTTTTCTTTTATTCCAGAAAAAATCTCCGTAAATTTTCAGGACGTTCCGAGAACTTTCATTTCTGCACAAAAACAACACCATGGCAATTCTGCCGAAAATAGCGTTAGTCTGGCTTAGTTCCATTCAAATCATGCAACTTAGAGTCCAAAACAAGGGCAAAAGAGTTCAGAAAAGTAGATACGACGGAGACGTATCACACACCACCACACACACACTTACATCAAGCACATCATATAATATCACCTACACATGCTAGTTAAAACACTCCACTAACTACACCCACATCATGCATCTCTACACCTACACATATACTTGCACATGTGCTTATCAAGGCACAACATGTCTTGGGCATGTGTGTGACACACACACATGCACACCCAAACATCACTTGAGCCACTATCACACACACAAGGTATGTGGGGGGAAACCCACACACACACACATACACCACACTTGCACATCATAGTGCACAAGATCATCACTCATGAGGATAAGTAGCACACACACATGCATCTCTAGGCTAGTGCAAAACACACAAATATACATGATCTATCTCTCACAGACACTAGCACTCAAACCTACACATGCAAACTACCAAGCTAGCAAAAATACTAAAGACAACATGCTTCTTGTGAGGAGAAGTAAAATACCCCACATGGTGTAGAGCACACCACCACAACACAAATAACAAGAAAAAGAAACCAGCAAGGAAAAGAAAAATAAAATAGAAGGAATGGGGTGGGTTTCGAACCCTAGACCCCCTGTATCACAACACAGGAGCACCCACTCTGCTACTGCCATGCGCTTGACAGAATAGAGAGGTTTAACAGGTTAAGGTACTTCGTGTAGCTACTGTGCCAAATAAATCCACAAAACCAAAAGGGTGCACCGAGGGTATTTCAACCCACGACGTGCCACTGCACCAAAACGCCCCTACCACTCTGCTACTACTTCGGATCTTAACAAAGACGGGGAGTAATCTCTATTGAGCAACCCCCACATGTATTTCCTCTGCCCGACGGTGGCCAGAACAGGGGAAGTACCTCGCCGGCATTACACGCTAAATTGGCCTACGACCCATCGATGGAAGGAAGTATAGACTCCCAGGGTTCCATTTCTACATCTAACTCCACTCGAGGATGCCTACAGCTACGGCTCCACGTTGCGCGACGACAGGGAAGGAACACGGCGAGGCTACGGGCTCCTAGGCGCAAGATCTAGCTACGGGGAAGGGAAAGAAGTTCGGGCTCACCCACTAGATGAGGTCGACGCGCCTGCCAGAGAGGAAGTAGAGGAAGAAGGGGAAGAAGCCGCGTCGGGGAAGAACATCGGGGAGGAAGCCGCCGTCGTTGATGAAGAGGAAGCAGGGACGATCCGCTCCTCCTAGTTGCGGGAACGAAATCCTTGAAGGCCCCGCGTGCTCGCCGAGGGGTCGGAGAGGACGCAGAGCCACGGCAGCGACAGCGGGGACCTTCTCAGGTCATGGCCATGGCGGAGAAGCTCTCCCTCTTACCTGATGCCATCGACAGAGAGGGAGGAAGAGATGGGAGAGAGGTGGCGGCACAAGGGGAGGAACCCTAGGCTTGCACGGACGCCAAGGGGGGTTATATGGAGGAGGAGGAGGCAAGGGACGCGCGCCTCGACGTCCGTAATGGCGTCAACTCGCTGTCCCTCTGTCTCTGACGAACAGACGGAGGAAGGAGAGAGGGCACGCCGTCTACAGGAGAAAGGAGGTGGGCTACCTGCGTGAGAGGAAGGAAGCTGGGCCAGCTTGTGGGAGGAAGCCTACTAGGTGGCGCCAGTTATAAAGAAATAAAACCTGTGGGGTTTTCTAATTATAAAAATAAACAGAGAAAAGAAATAAGCAGAGGCAAATCTGTTGAGACTAAAAAATAAAACAAAAATGCCCCTAGTCATAAGGAATTATGACCTATTTAAATAAAATTAAAAAAAATATTTGGGGCAAATAAATATTTACAAAACAGAATTTATTTGATCTGTTTTGTGATTATTTGCACCTTTAGAACATAGTTTCAAAACAGCAAATTCATAGCATCACAACCATCACAAATAATCCTAAAGCATGGGCATTTCTAAATAGGGATGGGGCAAGTGAATCTTGAGCTTAAGATAAAAGAGAGGGGAGAAGTTTTTTTAAAACGTAGTTGAAATCCACATAGTGCTTCCTACTAACAAATACTCCACTTCACATCACTTCCCATATGAACATCACACCATCACATGACACACCACAACATGGATCACAAGAACAACAAATACAAGAGGCATGGATGAATGGATGCATGAATGCAAAGGGAGACATGGCAAGGTGACACACATGAAATAACACATGCATATAAGTCTCATGGCACTAACAAGATGGACCCACATATAGAAGGTTCCAATAAAGGCAAGTTACACTCTTGGGGCATTACAAAAGGGTACTATTACTGTTGTTCCTAATGATAAGAATGAACTTATACCTAAGAGGATAGTAACTAGTTATAGGATGGTGATAGATTTAATAAAGTTGAATAAAGCTACTAGGAAAGATCACTACCCTTTAGCTTTTATTGATCAAATGTTAGAAATGTTATCTAAGCACACACACTTTTGTTTCTTGGATGGTTATTCTATTTTTTCTCAAATACCTATTGCACAATCTGATCAAGAGAAACCCCCTTTACCAGCCCTTTTGGAACTTTTGTTTATAGACGTATGCATTTTGGTTTATGCAATGCACCTGGTACTTTTCAAAGATGTATGACTGCTATCTTCTCAAATTTTTGTGCACTGATTGTTGAGGTTTTCATGGATGATTTCTCCGTATACGGAACTTCTTTTGATGATTTCTTAAGCATCCTTGATCGAGTTTTGTAGATATGTGAACAAACAAATCTTGCCTTGAATTGCGAGAAGTGCCACTATATGGTTAATGAAGGTATTGTCTTAGGCCATAAAATTTCTGAAAGAGTTATAGTGGCCGATAAAGCAAAAGTGGATGTTATTGAGAAGATGCCATGCCCGAAGGATACTAAAGGTATAAGAGGTTTCCTTGGTCATGGTGGTTTCTATAGGAGATTTATTAAAAACTTCTCTACAATTTCTAGGCCTCTTACCACTCTTTTGCAAAAATATGTTCCTTTTGTTTTTGATGATGATTGTGTAGAAGCCTTTGAAACTCTTATGTCAACTTCAATTTTTGCACCTATTGTTCAGCCACCTGATTGAGGTTTACCTTTTTAAATTATGTGTGAAGCAAGTGATTATGGTGTTGGGGCTGTTCTAGGACACGGAGTTTATAAGAAGCTGAATGCTACTCATTATGCTAGTAAGACTTTGGACACTGCCCATAGAAATTATGCTACCACTCAAAAAGGGTTTCTAGCAGTTGTGTTTGCTTGTGATAAGTTTAGATCTTATATTGTTGATTCCAAAGTTACTATTCAGAATAATCATGTTGCTATTAAGTATCTTATGGAAAAGAAAGATGCTAAGCCTAGGCTTATTAGGTGGGTTCTTTTGCTGCAAGAGTTTGATCTTCATATTGTTGATAGGAAAGGGGCTGAGAATCCCGTGGCTGATAACTTGTCTAGATTGGAAAATGTGCTTGATGACCCACAACCTATTAATGATAGTTTTTTCTATGAGAAATTAGCTGCTATTAATGTTTCCCATAATACTCCTTGGTATGCAGACTATGGTAACTATATTGTTGCTAAGTTTATACCTCCTAGTTGTACTTACCAGCTAAAAAAGTTCTTTTATGATTTGAGACACTATTTCTCGGATGACCCACATCTTTATAAAGAAGGCTTGGATGGTATTTTTAGACATTGTGTACGTGAGAATGAACATGGACAAATTCTTCGGAAGTGTCACTCCGAAGCTTATGGAGGACACCATGCAGGAGATAGAACCGCACATAAGGTATTGCAATCCATTTTTTATTGGCGTACTCTGTTCAAGGACGCTCGTAATTTTGTCTTATCTTTTGATGAGTGTCAAAGGATTGGTAATATCAGTATACGCCAGGAAATGCCTATGAATTATTCTCTTGTTATTGTACCACTTGATGTTTGGGGTTTTGATTATATGGGACCTTTTCCTAAGTCCGATGGGTATACTCATATTCTTCTTGTTGTTTATTATGTCACTAAGTGGGGTGAGGCTATCCACAGTAGCAGTGCTGATCACAACACTTCTATTAAAATGCTTAAGGAAGTGATCTTTCCAAGGTTTGGAGTCCCAAGATATACTATGACTGATGGTGGTTCACATTTTATTCATGGTGCTTTCGATAAGATGCTTCCTAAATATGATGTTAATCATAGAATTGTGTATCCCTATCATCCTCAATCTAGTGGTCAAGTTGAATTGAGAAATAGGGAGATAAAGTTGATTTTGCAAAAGACTATCAATAGATCTACAAAGAATTGGTCTGAGAAATTAGATGATGCTTTGTGGGCTTATAGAATCGCTCATAAGAAACCTATGGGTATGTCTCCTTATAAAATGGTTTATGGAAAAGCATGTCATTTACCTCTTGAATTGGAACATAAAGCTTTTTGGGCAGTTAAAGAACTTAACTATGACTTCAAGCTTGCAGGTGAAAAGAGGTTATTTGACATTAGCTCACTTAACGAGGCTTATGATAATGCCAAGTTGTTTAAAGAGAAAGTCAAACGATGGCATGACAAGAGGATCCAAAAGAGAGAATTCAAAGTGGGTGAATATGTTTTATTATATAATTCTCGTCTTAGGTTCTTTGCAGGTAAACTTCTCCCCAAATGGGAAGGACCATATATTATCGAAGAATTTTATTATTTCCGAGCCATAAAGATCAATAATGCCGCGGGTACTAACCCGAAGGTGGTAAATGGACAAAGGATCAAGGACTGCATTTTAGGTACACCCATTAATGTTGAAACTAATATTATTGAGACTATTACATTGGAGGAACATATCAAGGACACCTCCCGGAGCACTCTAGAATACTGAACAAGGAATTGGTACGTTATATGGTAAGTAAACGGACTCCAAAAATTCCGCAAAAATATATTCTGTTAGTTTTGGAATATTTAGAGAATATAAAAATAAAAGGAAGCCGAGAGGTTCCACGACGCGCCCACACATCACCTGGGTTCGCCCCGCCTAGGGCGTGCCCTGATGCTGTGTGGGGCCCTGGTGCACCTTCCCGACTCTGTTTTCCTCTCGGTTTACTTATTATGTAAGAGAAAAAAAATCTATATATACTCTCCGGATTGATTTGACTACCACACCGCGAGATATCTTCTGTTCTTGTTTCTTGTTGTTTTCTGGCAGATCCAAAAACATGTCGTCCCAGGAATCTGTCGTGGAGAACCATGTTCCCCAAGCTTACAAAGAAACGGATGCTCATCTGAATAGTGTGGATATTACCGAGGTCCAGGAAGAGTTACTCAAGAAAGCAAAGGGCAAGATGGAAGCGAAGAATCAAGACCCAGAAGGAGGACAATTTCCTTTGAAGGAGAAGGATGTAGAGGATATCCTTTAGCCTTACTATCACCTTCTACCCCCATATATTATTAAGGCCTTGAGATTATGTGAAATAACTCGTGTTCGTAACACTTATCTCACCCGTGAAGTTATTTTATTGGAGGAACACATCATAGACCTTAGAAGTGTGAACCACAAATTGATTGCTCTAATGGAGCTAAAGGACACGATTTCTTCATCACCACCATCACCTAAGGAGGAAGCTTGATCATATGGGTAAGGTCACTCCCCTTGGCTTGTGCCAAGCTTGGGGGAGGTGCCCCGATATCGTATCACCATCACTCTTATTATCTTTACCTATTTTCAATTCAACCCTTGGTTATTTCGTGATCTAGTAGAATCAAAGTTCAGTATGATCTATCTTTGCGTGCTAGTTTCTTTCCATCTATCCATGTAATCGTGTGTGAGTTATATAATAAAGAGTAGTTTGAGTTTTGCTTCTTTACACTTGTGTTCTAATTAAAAGCAATGAAATAATGAAAAGAAAAAGATCATATGCTAATCTTATCGTGAGTAATGACATCACATAAGGAAGAGTATAAGTGGTAAAATTTATTGTAGGTTGACCAACACAGCATTGGTCAATGATGCAATCCATGAAAAAGTTAATATGGAAGAGAATATTCACATGCAAATATACTATCTAGGACATTTTTTATGATTGGGAGTGCCCATTAAATATTATATGCCAAACGGTTGATATTGGACAAGGAAGACAACGTAATCACTACTGGAATCAGAGAATTTGCCATCTGCTGCCTCTTTGCAGTCTGCTGGCTGATGGCAAAGACCCTCTTTGCCATCAGCTACCAAAAACCAGACGACAAAGAGCAGACTGATGGCAAAGATACTATTTGCCATCAGTATGCTCTTTGCTGTCTGCCAGCTGACGGCAAGGAGTAAGGAGCGGCCCACCCTGCACCCCTATCTCCCCCTAACGTCCTCTCCCTTTGTCGTCTGCCTTGTTCCTCTTTGTCGTTGGGGAGCATACGACAAAGAGGATGCGCCCTAACAGCCGTCTCCCCCCACCCCGCACCCCTTCTCTCCCCTAACGGTCACCCTGAAACCCCCACCACCGCCGCGCCCTCCTCCTCCCTGCGCCACCGCGCCCTCCACCTCCCTGGGCCACCACCGCGCCCTCCTCCTCCCTGCGCCACCGTGCCCTCCTCCTCCTTGCGCCCTCCTCCTCCCTGTGCCACCACCACGCCCTCCTCCTTCCTGCACTCCCTCCTCCACCACCACGCCCGCCTCCTCCCCGGGACCTCCTCCTCCACCACCGCCTCCGGAGCTCGCCCCTTCTCCACCACCGCCCCCTCCTCCACCACCGCGCCCTCCTCCACCTCGACCCCTCTCTCTCACTCACACACTCCCACTCCCACTCCCCTCTAGCCCCGATGCCCATCGCCGCCACCCCCGCGACCACCATCGTCGTCGCCCCAGCCGCCCCCACCGGTGAGCCCCCCCCGGCCGGCCACACCTATTTTTTTGCTTTTTATTTATTTATGTTAAATTAGTTAGGTTAGTTTTTCAGTTTATTAGGAAAAACATGTTGCCGGGTACTGCTACTTGTGGAATATTTTATTAGGTTAGTTATTTTTTTAGTTAGGTTAGTTTTCAACTAGCTTATATGTTAGGTTAGTTAGGGCATGACCTTGCCAAATGCCACCTCCGATGAACGTGTTTCTTGCAGAGGGAAACGGACTCCTGCAGAAGAGATCGGTTCCTCCCTGACAAAAGCTACCAGGCAGCCCCTTAGGTGATGCAGTGTGAGCTTCAGATCTATGCTCTCTTTAGGACCACACCATGGTGATGCACTGTTTTGCATGCAGTGGAGGTTGCATGCGTTGTGTGGTGAGTGAGAGAAAAAATATGATGATGACATCAAGAAACTAGCCTCCGTTGACTGATTGTGGCACACACTATAGCTTCATTTAAATTTATCTAGGTGGAAGAGGTGAGGCAGTACGAAGGTGATGCCTCCATTGTGCATGCCCTTAGTTAGCTTGGTTTATTAGGTTAGTTGGGAGATTTCGAAGCAATGTCCAGGGAAACTAGTTGTGGAAGCAATGTTGCTCTTAGTTGGTGTAGATGGGACTACATTGCTAACTGAGACATCGAAACATGGAGATGCATTCTTTTTACCCCGACTTTTCCTATCAGAAGAAGCAATTAGAACAGGTTCATTTAAAACAACTATGGTGTTAGAACTAGACAGAAGCAAGTATTTTTTTACCTTCTCTTTGTTCCATTGTAAAATAAATAGATTGCTGAAATGTACTTGACCTTCATTGTGGTGGTATCAATCTCAACAATACTCCCCGGAGACCACAATTCTATCTCAGCCTTGTAGTTGTGCAATATCCAAAAACTTTCTTCCCAACTCCCATATAAGCTAGTTACTGCCCTTTACTTGCCTTTCCACACCATGTGATAGTCAAGTGTGACATGATGTTCCTCTTGCAAGTCTTTGAGAAATCACAAAAAAGTTATTACCATCACACAATTTTTGTCCCTCTTCCAACTAGCACTTAAGGACCATTTGCAAGGGTCACCTTTTATGGATTCGCCTTCGCAAAAAGCCTGAAACCTTTCCGCCTCATTTTTTAGGTCATATATTTGTGGTAGGTCGTATATTTTTTGATTATATTAATGAACCCAAAATATTTGTGTTGATCGGGTGGATTTACATGTGATAGTTGTCTCGTCACTGTGAGGTCTGTTGTGCGAAGACCTCTGTTCTACGAGCTCCGCTCCTACGTTTGTGTGTGAGTACAAATGTCATCTCCTCCAGGCCCCTTCATTTGATGTGGGTCGGTTTTCGGATGAAACTTGCTAGATATATGTAATTAAATTTATTTATCAGTGTGCGTCTCCCGTTCGAAAGGGTTACAATTATAAATATGCATGCATTTGCATATATTTATAACCATGATTCTTCCGAATTGTCCAACATTATCCATGGACAGCCCAAGTATATGTAGATTGGATTCGTTTTCCCATATGCTTTGTTTCGGATCCGATGCATAATTTTGTCAGTGCCTCCCTGTTGTTCTCCGGATACACATCCTCTGTGTTTATTGCGGAGACGTGTATCAGGGGAACAACGGGGAGGTGCTGCCGTAATTTTGTGTTGGATCAAGAGTAGAGCATGGGAAAACGAACCCAATCTACACATACTCGGGTGGGATTAGGACCTATCTTTACCTATTAGCGTGTAGGTTGCATGGAGGTAATAAAACTTGCGAACTTGATTAACTTATCAATATATATGCTGAATTATATATAAATATATTTCTTGTGTGTTTAGTAGCTAGGCAAGATGAGTGATCATGCGTGTATGTACACCGTTCACCCTAGTCAGAAAGAGATGACGAAAGAATGGTTTCTAAAAACCAAGGAGTTTGTGAAAGCCAAATTTGCAAATGGCCAGGAAACAAACTGGTGCCCTTGTCCTGAATGCGAAAGCAATTAAAAAGAGGACAGAGGCTGTAATGATTAGACACCTGCAGAGGAGGGGTTTTAAGCCTAATTATACGGTTTGGACATTTCATGGTAAGTCCATACAGCGCACCAGAGCTCAGGTGGTTCGTCGTCGCACCGACGAGCATGGTACCAAAATCGAAGACATGGTGCAAGACTTTGATGATGCTCGAGATTCGGAAGATGAGATGAAGGAATCTACAAAGGCCTTCTACGAAATGTTGGAGTCTTCAAAACGTCCTCTCCACGAGCACACTGAGCTTTGTCAGCTGGATGTCATTGCACAAGTAATGGCTCTGAAGGCTCAGTTCCACTTGGGAAGAGAATGCTACGACGCGATGATGACACTATTTGGACGCTTTCTACCCAAAGGCCATGTAATGCCTGCAAACCTACACGAAGGCGAAGGCATTCTATGAGTCTGACCTGGATGATCCAACTAACTTCACCAACATCTCATCCCAACACAAGCTCATGAAATATAGGGACACGGGGAAGGCTTGGAAAGGGGAGGACTTTAACCCGAGCGAGGAACCTTTGGATCCAGAGCTGGTGATGATATCTTGTGCCGGGAGGCCCCATGGCTCGATAACCATTGGAGATGGGATAATACGTTGTCCACTGCTACCTCTTGAGCTTGCGTTGGTTTTTTCCTTGAAGAGGAAAGGGTAGCAGTAAGTATTTCCCTTAGTTTGAGAACCAAGGTATCAATCCAGTAGGAGTATCAAGATGACGCTCCAATGTACCTGCGCAAAAACTAACAAACTTGCACCCAACGCTATAAAGGGGTTGTCAATCCCTTCACGATTATTTGCAAGGTGAGATTTGAAGGTGAAAAGTGCAACAAAGTAATCTTGTGGAACTGAAAATATGATATGAAGTAGACCCGGGGGCCATAGTGTTCACTAGAGGCTTCTCTCATGATAGTAAGTATTACGGTGGGTGAACGAATTACTGTCGAGAAATTGATAGAATCGCGCAGAGTCATGATGATATCCAAGGCAATGATCATACATATAGGCATCACGTCCGAGACAAGTAGACCGATACTTTCGGCATCTACTACTATTACTCCACACATCGACCGCTATCCAGCATGCATCTAGTGTATTGAGTTCATAACAAATAGAGTAACGCCTTAAGCAAGATGACATGATGTAGAGCGATAGATTCATGAAATAGATATAAACCCCATCTTTTGACCCATTATGGCAACTACACGATGCGTGCCTCGCTACCCCTTCTGTCACTGGGTGAGGACACCGCATGGTACGACCCCAAAACCAAGCACTTCTCGCATTGCAAGAATTATAGATCAAGTTGGCCAAACGAAACCCACAACTCGAAGAGAGTTACAAAGATACAAAATCATGCATATAAGAGATCAAAGGAGACTCAAATAATATTCATAGATAATATGATCATAAATCCACAATTCATCGGATCTCGACAAACACACCACAAAAGAAGGTTACATCGGATAGATTTCCATGAAGATCATGGAGAACTTTGTATTGAAGATCCAAGAGAGAGAAGAAGCCATCTAGATACTAGCTATGGACCCGAAGGTCTGTGGTCAACTACTTACGCATCATCGGAGAGGCAATGGTGTTGATGAAGAAGCCCTCCGTGTCCGAATCCCCCTCCGGCAGGACACCAGAACGTGCCCGAGATGGGATCTTGCGGAGACAGAAGCTTGCGGCGGCGGAAAATTATTTTCGTGGCTCTCTCTGGTGGTTCTGGATTCTTAGAGAATTTATAGGTGAAAAGAAGTAGGGCAAAGGAGCCACGGGGGGGGGGGGGCACAAGCCTGCTAGGTGTGGCCCCCAGGCCGCGGCTAGGGGGCTTGTGACCTCCCCCGAGGTCCTTTGCCTTGGTTCTCAAGTTCCGTGCGTATCTTCTGTTATGAAAAAAAAATCCCCCCGCAGGTTTTATTCCGTTTGGACCCCGTTTAATATTCTTCTCTGAAAAAGGTCAAAAACACGGAAAAAACATAAACTGGCACTTGGCACCGAGTTAATAGGTTAGTCCCAAAAAAGATATAAAATAGCATATTCATGCATACAAAACATCCAAAGTTGACATGATAATAGCATGGAACCATCAAAAATTATAGATACGTTGGAGACGTATCAAGCATCCCCAAGCTTAACTCCTGCTCGTCCTCGAGTAGGGAAGTGATAAAGACTGAATTTTTGATGTGGAATGCTACCTAACATATTTGTCCTTTGTAACTTCTTTCTTGTGGCATGGATGTTCAGATCTGTAAGATTCAAAACAATAGTTTACTATTGACATGGAAACAATAGTACTCCAAGCATACTAGCAAAGTGATCATGAAAGTTATCCCTACAAAATCATATAGTCTGGCTATGCTCCATCGTCCCCACACAACGAATTTAAGTCATGCACAACCCCGGTATTGGCCAAGTAATTGTTTTCGCACTCATACTTTCTCAAACTTTTTCACCTCTCATGGAATACATGAGCATGAGCCATGGATATAGCATTATTGGTGGAATAGAGTGTGCTGGAGGTTGTGAGGCAAAAAGGAGGAGATGGTCACATTGAATCGGCATATCAACGGGCTATGGAGGTGCCCATCAATAGATATCAATGTGAATGAGTAGGGATTACCATGCAACGGATGCACAAGAGCTATAAGTGTGTGAAATCTCAAAAGCAAAACTAGTGGGTGTGCACCCAACTTGCTTGCCCACGAAGACCTAGGGCAATTCTGAGGAAACCCATCATTGGAATATACAAGCCAAGTTATAAAATGAAAATTCCCACTAGTATATGGAGGTGACGAAATGAGAGACTCTCTATCATGAAGAACATGGTGCTATTTTAAAGCACAAGTGTGGAAAAAGATAGTAGCATTGTTCCTTCTCTCTTTTTCTCTCTTTTTTTTTGTTTGGGCTCTTTGGCCTCTTTTTTTTCTCATTTTTTGGTGGGCATCTTTGGCCTCTGTTTTTTATTTCCTCACATGGGACAATGCTCTTATAATGATGATCATCACACTTTTATTTACTCACAACTCAGTACTTAGAACAATGATGAATCTATAGGAAATGCCTCCGGCAGTGTACCGGGATGTGCAACGATCCAGCTTAGCATATGACGTTGAAACATCTCGCTAGCTATCTTACGATCATGCAAAGGCAATATGAAAGTGATGGCACATCTCATGAGACGGAACGGTGGGAGTTGCATGTCAATATATCTCGGAATGGCTATGAAAATGCCATAATAGGTAGGTATGGTGGCTGTTTTGAGGAACGTATATGGTGGGTTTGTGCACCGGCGAGAGTTGCGCGGCACTAGAGAGGCTAGCAATGGTGGAAGGTGAAAGTGCATCTATACCATGGACTCACATTAGTCATGAAGAACTCATATACTTATTGTGAAAGTTTTATTAGTAATCGAAACAAAGTGCTAAACGCATACTCCTAGGGGAAGGGTTGGTAGGTGTTAACCAACGCGCGATCCCGACCACCACACAAAGGATGACAATCAATAAATCAATTATGCACCATCTTCCTAACATAGCGGTTCACCATACGTGCATGCTACGGGAATCACTAACTTCAACACAAGAATTTCTAGATTCACAACACCCTACTAACATAACTCTAATATTACCATATCCATATCTCAAAACTAATTGAGAGGAATCAAACTTCTCTTTACTAATCAATGCACTTGAATATGGAAGTTTTTATTATATCCTCTTTGGATGCCTATCATCTTTAGGACTACTTTCATAGCACACGCCAATTACCAAGTTACTTAGAGAGAGCACTCTCAAAAAGATATAAGTGAAGATCAAGAGTTCTTATTTCTTCAAAATATGACACCGCCGTGCTCTAAAAAGATTTAAGTGAAGCACTAGAGAAAAATTATCTAGCTCAAAAGATATAAGTGAAGCACATGCGAGCTAAATTGCCTAACTCAAAAGATATAAGTGAAGCTCAATGAGTATTCTAGCAAATTCACGATGAGTGCATATCCCTCTCAAAAAGGTGTGCATCAAGGATGATTGTGACAAAACAAAAAGAAAAGACTCCTATAATACACGATGCTCCAAGAAAAACACATATCATGTGGTGAATAAAATTGTAGGTCCAAGTAACGTTACTGATGGATTGAAGACGAAAGAGGGGATGCCTTCCCGGGGCATCTCCAAGCTTACACTAGTGGAAAACAGTTTTTTGCCATCTTCCTAGTCTTTGCCGTATGCTAGCTGATGGCAAAGAGTGTCTTTGTCGTCAGCTTCAGCAAAACAGACGACAAAGCACAGGCTGATGGCATAAAGTCTTTTTGCCATCTGTCACATCTTTGTCGTCTGCTAGCGGACAACAAAGAGTCCAGAGGCAGATGGCAAAGATATAGATAGGCCCACCTGACCGCGGGGTTGCTAGGTCAAACTGGAGTCGGACCTTTGCCGTCTGCTAGTGGACGGCAAAGAGTCCGGAGGCAGACGACAACGCTCTAACACCATTAACGGCTCCTTCCCCCAACCCCGCCCCTCTCCCTCTCTGTAACGGTCACCCCGCGTGCCCCTCTCTCTCTCCCCACCCCGCGTGCCCCTCTCTTTGTAACGGCCGCCGCCAACACCGTCGCGCCGCCGCCCCCGTCGCGTCGCCGCCCCCGTCGCGTCGCCGCCCCTGTCGCCCCCGCCTCCGCCCCTGTCGCCCCCACTGCCGCCCTTATCGCCCCCTGTTGCCCCCGCCATCGCCCCTCTCTCTCTCTCTCCCCCACCTCGCCCCCGCTGACACTGCCCCACCACCGTCGCGCCGCCGCCCCTGGTGCCCCTGGCGCCGCCCCGCCACCCCAACACCCCGGGCCCTCCACAGCGGCCCCTCCCGGTGAGCCACCACACCCCCACCCACACCCCCACCTGCATTAGTTTTTAGTAGTTTTATTATTTTTTAGTAGTTTTAGTAGTTTTAGTAGTTGTTATTGCTAGTAGTTTTAGTGGTAGATTTAGTTAGGTTACTAGTTTTAGTTAGGTTAGTTAGTTAGCTTGGTTAGTTAGGTGGAGGAGGAGAAGAGGAGAAGAGGAGGAGGAGGAGGACAAGAAGATGAGAAGAAGAAGAGGAGTAGGAGGAGGAGGAGGAGAAGAAAAAGAAGAAGAAGAAGAAGAAGAGAAGAAAAAAATAAGAAGGAGAACAAGTAAAGAAGAAGAGAAGAAGAAGAGAATAAGAAAAAAATAAGAAGGAGAAGAAGAGAAAAAAGAAGAAGAAGTTGATTTTTTATTGTTTGGTATTTAGTGGTAGCTAGATTCTTTTTTAGTTACTTAGTGGTAGCTTCTATTTTTGTTATAGTGGTACATTCTGTTTTTGTTATTTTTTTGCTGTTTAGTGCTATCTAGGTTTAGTTAGCTTGGTTAGTTAGGTTAGTTAGTTAGTTAGCTTAATAGAAAGAATAGGAAGAAGAAGAAGAGGAGGAGGAGGACAAGAGGAGAAGAGGAGGAGGAGGATGAGAAGAAGAAGAAGAAGAAGAAGAATAGGAGGAGGAGAAGACAGAAATAAGAAGGAGAAGCAGAAAAGAAGAAGAAAAGAAGAGAAGGAGAAGAGAAGAAGAGAAGAACAATACCTTGTCCTCCTCCTTCTTCTCCTCCTCCTCCTTCTCCATCTTCTTGATTTCTTCTTCTTCTCCTCCTCCTCCTCTTTCTTCTCCTCTATCTTATTCTCCTGACCTTATTTTCCCCAACAATAAGATAATTAGCCCATTTAGCTACAAAATGGCATAAAAACCTTGATTAGATCATGAATATTATATTCTTAACTTGTTTTCCTCTAAATGACATAATTAGAATATTTGTGTTGATCGGGTGGATTTACATGTGATAGTTGTCTCATCGCTGTGAGGTCTGGTGTGCGAAGACCTGCACGTGCGTTGTACGAGCTCCACCCCTGCATTCGTGGGTCACTACAAATTTCATCTCCTCCTCGCCCCTTCATTTACTGTGGCTCGGTTTCTGGATGAAACTTTCTAGATTTAGGTAATTCAATTAATTTATTAGTATGCGTGACCAGTATGCGTCTCCCATTCGAAAGGGCGACATCTATAAATATGCATGTCTTTGCATATTTATAACCGCCATCCTTTCGAATTTTCCAACATTATCCATGGACAGCCCGAGTATGTGTAGATTGGGTTCGTTTTCCCGTATGCTGTGCTCTGGATCCGATGTGGAATTTCGTCAGTGCCTCCCTGTTGTTCTCCGGATGCTCATCCTCTCTGTTTATTGCGGAGACGTGTATCAGGAGAACAGTGGGGAGGTGCTACCGAAATTTTGCGTTGGATTCGGAGCAGAGCATGGGAAAACGAACCCAATCTACACATACTCGGGTGGGATTAGGACCTATCTTTACCTATTAGCGTGTAGGTTGCCTGGACGTAATAAAAATGGCGAACCTGATTAACCGATGAATATAAATGCTAAATTATATATAAATATATTTCTTCTGTCTTTAGTAGCTACGCAAGATGAGTGATCGTGCATGGATGTATACCGGTCACCCTAGTCAGAAAGAGATGACGAAAAATTTGTTTGTAAAAACAAAGGAATTTGTGAAAGCCGCATTCGCAAATGCCCAGGAAAGAAACTATTGCCCCTGTCCTGGATGCGCCAACTATAAAAAGACGACAGAGGCTGTAATGATTAAACACCTGCAGAGGAGGGGTTTTAAGCCTAATTATACGGTGTGGACATTTCATGGTGAGTCTATACAACGCACAAGAGCTGAGGTGGTCCGTCGTCGCACAGACGAGCATGGTACCGGGATCGAAGACATGGTGCAAGACTTTGATGATGCTCGGGATTCGTAAGATGAGATGGAGGAATCTGCAAAGGCCTTTTATGAAATGTTGGAGTCTTCAAAACGTCCTCTCCATGAGCACACTGAGCTCTGTCAGCTGGATGCAATTGCACAAGTAATGGCTCTAAAGGCTCAGTTCAACTTGGGAAGAGAATGCTACGAAGCGATGATGACACTATTTGGACATTTCCTACCCAAAGGCCATGTCATGCCTGCAAACCTGTACCGGTCGGACAAAATACTTCGTGTACTTAAGATTCCCTATGAGAAGATAGATGTATGTGAGAAAGGATGTGTCTTATTTAGGAAGGAGTATGCACACTTGGACTATTGTCCCAATTGCGAGTCTTCCATGTATCTTGTGGTAGACAACAGTATGGGTGAGTAGAGGCAGACCAAAATCGCAGTTAGTGTTCTTTGGTATATGCCAATCATACCAAGACTTCAATGTCTTTTCATGGTCGAAGAGACAGCCAGACAGATGACATGGCACAAATTGGGCAAAAGAACCAAACTAGATGCGGATGGGAATAAGATGATGGTACACACATCGGATGGAGAAGCGTGGAAACATTTCGATGGATTGCATCAGGATAAAGCGGCAGATCCAAGAATCCTCGAGTCTGCGCCGCCACGGATGGTTTTAATCCCTTCGGCATGACGACAACCCAATACAGTTGTTGGCCTGTATTTGTCATTCCACTCAATCTCCCCCCCGGGCAGATTATGTAAAGAAAGAACATATTTTTGACGTTGATAATTCCAGGGCCCAATTATCCAGGGAAGAATATGAATGTGTACCTGCAACCGCTTAAGGATGAATTGGAAGAAGCTTGGGATAATGGGGTCAAGACATATGATGCCGCTAGAAAAGAAAACTTCAAAATGCAAGTGTGGTACATGTACTCTATGGATGACTTGCCAGCGTATGCGCTATTCTCTGGATGGTGTGTGCATGGAAGGTTCCCGTGCCCCCAATGCAAGGCAGCTCTTCAGTTTCATTGGTTACAGGATGGTCGGAAGTATTCTTGCTTTGACTTGCATAGACAGTTCCTGGATCCTGACCATCAGTTCAGAAAAGACAAGAAGAACTTTACCAAAGGTAAAGTTGTCAAAAACTTGGTATCACCTGGGTTCACAGGCCAACAGATCCTGGATCAGTTAAACGCCCTCAAGCCTGATCCAGAGTGTCCAGGGTATTTCAAGGGGTAAAATTCAAAACACGCCTGGACTCACAAGCCATGCTTCTAGTATCTGCCTTACTTCAAAGACCTCCTTCTTCCAAACAATATCGACATGATGCACACTGAAAAGAATATCGGAGAGGCTATTTTTGGTACATTGTTCGACATAGATGGGAAGACAAAGGATAATATTAAGGCTAGAGTCGATCAAGAGACACTATGTCATAGACCGTTACAAAACATGCGAGAAGCCAAAGGAAAGCAGAAGTGGTCGAAGCCAAATGCCTGGTTAAATCTTGGAAGGCCAGCTATGAGGGAAATTATCTTGTGGGTCAAAATGCACTTGATGTTCCCCGATGGGTATGCAACGAATCTAAAGAGGGGAGCGAGTCTTGAAAAATTAATGTCGGTGATTGGCACATATGGCTAGAGCGGGTAATGTCGGTGATGTTCCGTGGCTTTATTCCTGAGGATGAATGGATAGTACTGACGGAGCTGAGCTATTTCTTCCGTGTTCTTTGTGCGAAAGAATTGTCGCCTGGCATGGTAGAAGACATGGAGGAGTTTGCACCGGAGTTGTTGTGCAAGTTAGAGAAGATCTTTCCACCGGGCTTCTTTAATCCAATGCAGCATTTGATTTTACATCTACCGACCGAGGCAAGATTGGGTGGGCCCGTGCAACATTGTTGGTGCTATGCAACCGAGAGGATGCAGAAGACCCTTCGAGCTAAATGTAAAAATAAGCGTAGAATTGAAGCATCGATGGCTGAGGCATTCATTACTGAGGAGGTGGCAAACTTTGTGACAGCACACTACGAAGCCAAAAATCATCATTTGCATAATATGAAGCCTCGGCACAATGATGCAGACCCTGAAAAAGGTGGGTCCAACCTCAGCCTATTCAAAGGGAAGCTCGCAACAGCTGGTGCTTCGAAACCAATAACGTTGGATGTCGAAGAATGGCGGAACATTTCGTTGTATATCTTCAACAACCTAACAGAAGTGCGGCCGTACATCGAGTGAGTTCTCGGCACATTTTCCCATAACTTCTAATTCATTTGAACTGCTCTTATTCCCGAATATTTCAAACAGCCGTTACGTCGTCAAATGCTCGGATGGAGCGGTGATCGAAAATGATTTCGTCGAATAGTATGAGCTTCTGTCAAAGACAGGAGGCGGCTATCTCTGTTTCATCTCTTGGTTCAAACAAACGGTAATTATCAATAATGGACCATTTCATTCTTGGTCTAACTTGCGGCTAATGCAACAACCGTTTCGTATTAAACTTGTAGGCTAATTTAGAGTCTATGGACGCCGAATTGAGACAAGTCGCAAATGGTTTTGACTATAAGGTCCGTTCATTTGAGAAATACAACAACAACATGTATCTCTTTCGTACCTTTGGCAAAGAGCTATCTATGCCCGACCGGAAATCGACAAATTGTGGTGTCTTTGCTATCGGCGAACGTATTATCGAGTATTTGCAAGAGTTGAAGCAATTTATGAACTTCAATTCTATGGTGAAAACCCACCGAACGTCGTAGTCTTCAAATGTTATTGGTTCCAGCCGAAAAAGACTAGAAGGACTCATGAACATATAGGACAAGTCGAAATCAATCCAAACACCCATTTAGATGTTCTCAATGTCTATATTACGGCTCAACAGGCGACCCAAGTTTTCTATCTACTGTGGGCATGCCAAACGGATAAGAATCTGGAAGGTTGGTATGTTGTTTGTGAAGTGCCGCCACATGTCAGACCACCTGTCCCAAATGAACAGGATTATGAACCTCACATTAACCCAGACACATATGATGGAGAATTCTTCCAAGAAACACGTCTTTCCAAGAAACGTTTCAAGAACCGCCGTGGTTCACCCAAGAACATGGAAGTAGACAGCGACAATGAATCCGACTCCAGCCCTGAGCCGAAACCAGAAGACCTGGAACTCGTAGAGGTTACTGATGCGGATGACCTGTCAATGCTTCAACAATTAAAGGAAGGCCTTTCACAACTTCACGCCGTTGAACCCGACGAGCACGGCATTCATGAAGACATGCGTGATAGTGATGATGATGATGCATTTATTGATGATGATTATTAGTTTGTAAGATTCACAACTTAAATTATATATATTTTAATCTTTATTATTCATGTACATATTATTATTCATGTCAGTTATTCAATTTTTTATGTTGTACTAATTTATTTTAATCTTTATCATGGCAGGTCACCAGGTGTGGAAAGATGGTGGGCGCTGGTCCAGATCGCTCGACGGGTTCTTCCCAGGCGCCCCGCACGAGGGGTGGTAATTCCCTTCCACCCCTATCTCTCTGTAGAGCCTTGGCAGGCAGTCTGTCGACAACACCCGTGGGTTCTTCTTCGTCGGCGGCATTGCCCACTGGGAGAGGTGCTGGTCAGGTAGGGAAGAAGAGGAAGGGTACATGGAGAGGTGGTGGCCGCGGAAGATCCAGGAGGACTGTTGAGCCGTCCTCGCCACCACAACCAGCTCATTCACCCGAGCATAGAACTAGTATGGTCGACCCGTTTGCGGAGGAGGCTACGGGGACTCCGTTCGAGGAGCCTATTGTTGACGGGCAATCGTCCCATGAGACTCCGGTCCAGAAGCAGCCTCGGGTCGAGGTGCATTCGGCCCAGGAGCAGTCGGAGGAGAATACGGTTCCGGAGGCTTCACCCGACGTGGAGAGGCCCGGATGGGAGACCTGGCCGGATCGTACCGAGTTGCCGGATTGGACCGAGGGTCCGGGTGGCTCAGGAGGCGGGGATGGCGGGGATGAGCTTATGGATAGTGAGGGCGATGTGCAGGTGGACGGGGCCACCATGTACAAGTGTGGTAGTACACGTCTCCCGGCCGCGCCGGCTTCCCGCGAGTAGAGGCCGGTGATTAAATCTAAAGGAGATAGGTAAGTACATTTACTCTTTTTTTAGCTTTTGCCATCAAGTTTGTTCAAATATCAAATGCGTTGACCTTATCATACTGCAGGGGATGGGTACACCCTCTTGGAGTCCGCAGGCCGAACTCCGTCCTTGGTGTGCTTTGCCAGACAATTTTCCCGGGGTTTGTCACGTTGCCTGGTGAGGGTCAGGTTCCTACACTAGGATTTTCCTGGGAGCACTACCAGGCTGCGCAGGCCCCGCCGGAGGAGATTATAGATCGTGTCTTGTGCCACACGAGGGCCGAGATGGTGATCAAGAGCTTTTGGGTAAATTATCCTTTTACAGAATCTAAAATTAACAATATAGCTAATTATTGTACTAATCGGTGTTTTCACGTTTTATTGCAGACCATCTATAGGTGTAAGGATGGATATGAGGAGGAGGTGGCCAGGGTTCTCGAGGCCGAGTGTAGGCGGTTACCATAGACTTGCGCCACGAGGCTCGGCCATAGGCTATTCGAGATTACTACGCCACGCGTGGTATTAAGAAGTAGAAGAAGGATTGCCGCGGAAAGTTTCTGAAGAAGGAGCAATACATGAAGGTAATTACCTATTCTTAAGTCCTTCTACGTAGTTTTCTTGATTTCATTCATAGGCGCAGCGCTGAAAATTCTTTCTAATAACTTATAGGTGCCCCCGAGATGGTGTGCGGATAAGATGGATTGTTGGGAGGCGTTGGTTGATGAGTGGTGCACAGGCAGCTGGCGAGCCGTCCACGAGAATGCAAAGGATCGGCATAGCCAAATGGTTGGTGTGCCACATCATCAAGGCAGCGCCAACTTACTTCAGTTTGGACGAAACTGGGTATGTGATTTGCTTCATGATTCATGCAATTCATTCTTGATGCTAATATTTTGGTCCTCTCTTTTAGGCGCATCACAATAAGACGGAGATGCCACACTTGTACGACCTTTATGGCATGGCCCATACTGCCTAGTACAAGAAGGCGAAGGAATTCTCTGAGTCTGACCTGGATGATCCCAATAAGTTCACCAACATATCATCCCACCAGAAGCTCGTGGCATCCAGGGACGCGGGGAAGGCTACGAAAGGGGATGACTTTAACACTAGCCAGGAACCTTTGGATCCAGAGCTGGTGATGATATCTGGTGGCGGGAGGCCCCATGGCTCGATAGCCATTGGAGATGGGATAATATGTTGTCCACTCACTCTTCCGGAGATCAAGGCGTGCCAGTCGAGCAGCTGTCTTGAGATAACGCGTCTCCCACGACCAGTCGAACTTGCCATCGAGGTTAGTTGTACGGACTAAGAACACTTTCATCCATTTCATTATGTGTGTCACCATAGATCATTACTGTTGTAACGAGGAATGGTGTTTCAGGCTTATATTCAGAAAGAGAGAGCGGCAAACCAGGCTGCTCTTGAGAAAGAGAGATTGGCAAGCCAGGCTGCTCTATAGGCTGCTCTTGATGAGAGGGACTAGACCACGGCACGATAGATTGAGGAGGAGAGGGCCTGGAATGAGGCGGGTCAACGGGCCCTGTACGAGCTTTTTGTGGTATGTTTTTTTCACATTAGCCAAATCATGTGTGTAATGTCTGTTTCATTACTAACTAATACGACCCACTCTTCAGGGTATGTGCGAGAAGAGCGGTCAAGTCCCTCCGCCGATGCCCGTCTTCTCTTCATTGGCATGCTGAGTTTCATTATAAACTAGTATTAATAATTGAGTGTCATCATGCTAACTAAGACATTGCAAAATATCTTTTCTGCAGAATAACTCCCGAGCGGCATCGCACGACCCTTCTCCAGGGCAACCGTCTCCAAACGAAGCCGCCGCGAGCAACCGTGGTGTTTCTCCTCCTTGATGACCACTACGGTAAGTTTCTCTTCTCCTCTTTCATATTATCCTTGCTTTAATTTCCCCAAAAAGACATAATTAGCCCATTTAGCTCCAAAATGCCATAATAACCTCAAAATGGCATAACAACCTTGGTTAGCTCATGAATATTATATACTTAGCTTGTTTTCCTCTAAAATGAGATAATTAGCCCATTTAGCTCCAAAAAGACATAATTAGGTAATTTAGCTCCAAGAATAGGAGAATAAATAGGAAAAATGAAAAGAAAGAAGAAGAAGAAGAAGAGAAGAAGGAGAAGGAGGACGAGGAGGTCGAGGAGGAGGAGAAGGAGGAGAAGGCCAAGGACCTTCTAGTCCTTCTCCTCCTCCTCCTTCTCCTCCTTCTTCTTGATTTCTTCTTATTCTCCTCCTCCTCCTCTTTCTTCTCCTCTTTCATATTATACTAGCTTTAATTTCCCCAAAAATACATAATTAGCCCATTTAGCTCCAAAATGCCATAATAACCTCAAAATGGCATAAGAACCTTGGTTAGCTCATGAATGTTATATACTTAGCTTGTTTTCCTCTAAAATGAGATAATTAGCCCATTTAGCTCCAAAAAGACATAATTAGGTAATTTAGCTCCAAGAAGAGGAGAATAAATAGGAAAAATGAAAAGAAAGAAGAAGAAGAAGAAGAGAAGAAGGAGAAGGAGGACGAGGAGGTCGAGGAGGAGGAGAAGGAGGAGAAGGCCAAGGACCTTCTAGTCCTTCTCCTCCTCCTCCTTCTCCTCCTTCTCCTCCTTCTTCTTGATTTCTTCTTCTTCTCCTCCTCCTCCTCTTTCTTCTCCTCTTTCATATTATACTTGCTTTAATTTCCCCAAAAAGACATAATTAGCCCATTTAGCTCCAAAATGCCATAATAACCTCAAAATGGCATAAGAACCTTGGTTAGCTCATGAATATTATATACTTAGCTTGTTTTCCTCTAAAATGAGATAATTAGCCCATTTAGCTCAGAAAAGACATAATTAGGTAATTTAGCTCCAAGAAGAGGAGAAGAAATAGGAAAAATGAAAAGAAAGAAGAAGAAGAAGAAGAGAAGAAGGAGAAGGAGGAGAAGGAGGAGGAGGAGGAGGAGGAGAAGGCCAAGGACCTTCTAGTCCTTCTCCTCCTCCTCCTTCTCCTCCTTCTTCTTGATTTCTTCTTCTTCACCTCCTCCTCATATTTATTCTCCTCTTTCATATTATCCTTGCTTTAATTTCCCCAACAATGACATAATTAGCCCATTTAGCTCCAAAATGCCATAATAAGCTCAAAATGGCATAAGAACCTTGGTTAGCTCATGAATATTATATACTTAGCTTGTTTTCCTCTAAAAGGGGATAATTAGACCATTTAGCTCCAAAAAGACATAATTAGGTAATTTAGCTCCAACAAAAGGAGAAGAGGAGAAGAAATATAAAAATGAAGAGAAAGAAGAAGAAGAAGAATAAGAAGAAGAGAAGAAGGAGAAGGAGGAGGAGGAGAAGGCCAAGGATCTTCTAGTCCTTCTCCTCCCCCTCCTTCTTGATTTCTTCTTCTTCTCCTCCTGCTCCTCTTTCTTATCCTCTTTCATATTATCCTTGATTTAATTTCCCCAACAATGACATAATTAGCCCATTTAGCTCCAAAATACCATAATAAGCTCAAAATGGCATAAGAACCTTGGTTAGCTCATCAATATTATATACTTAGCTTGTTTTCCTCTAAAATGGGATAATTAGCCCATTTAGCTCCAAAAAGACATAATTAGGTAATTTACCTCCAACAAGAGGAGAAGAGGAGAAGAAATAGGAAAAATGAAAAGAAAGAAGAAGAAGAAGAAGAAGAAGAAGAAGAAGAAGAAAAGAAGGAGAAGGAGGAGGAGGAGGAGGAGAAGGCCAAGGACCTTCCAGTCCTTCTCCTCCTCCTCCTTCTCCTCCTTCTTCTTAATTTCTTCTTCTTGTCCTCCTCCTCCTCTTTCTTCTCCTCTTTCATATTATCCTTGCTTTAATTTCTCCAACGATGACATAATTAGCCCATTTAGCTCCAAAATACCATAATAAGCTCAAAATGGCATAAGAACCTTGGTTAGCTCATGAATATTATATACTTAGCTTGTTTTCCTCTAAAATGGGATAGTTAGCCCATTTAGCTCCAAAAATACATAATTAGGTAATTGAGCTCCAACAAGAGGAGAAGAGGAGAAGAAATAGGAAAAATGAAAAGAAAGAAGAAGAAGACGAAGAAGAAGAAGAAGAGAAGAAGGAGAAGGAGGAGGAGGAGGAGGAGGAGAAGTCCAAGGACCTTCTAGTCCTTCTCCTCCTCCTCCTTCTCCTCCTTCTTCTTGATTTCTTCTTCTTCTCCTCCTCATCCTCCTATTTCTTCTCCTCTTTCATATTATCCTTGCTTTAATTTCCCCAACAATGACATAATTAGCCCATTTAGCTCCAAAATACCATAATAAGCTCAAAATGGCATAAGATCCTTGGTTAGCTCATGAATATTATATACTTAGCTTGTTTTCCTCTAAAATGGGATAATTAGCCCATTTAGCTCCAAAAAGACATAATTAGGTAATTTAGCTCCAACAAGAGGAGAAGAGGAGAAGAAATAGGAAAAACGAAAAGAAAGAAGAAGAAGAAGAAGAAGAAGAAGAGAAGAAGGAGAAGGAGGAGGAGGAGGAGGAGAAGGAGAAGGCCAAGGACCTTCTAGTCCTTCTCCTCCCCCTCCTTCTCCTCCTTCTCCTCCTTCTTGTTGATTTCTTCTTCTTCTCCCCCTCCTCCTCTTTCTTCTCCTCTTTCATATTATCCTTGCATTAATTTCCCCAACAATGACATAATTAGCCCATTTAGCTCCAAAATACCATAATATGCTCAAATGGCATAAGAACCTTGGTTAGCTCATGAATATTATATACTTAGCTTGTTTTCCTCTAAAATGGGATAATTAACCCATTTAGCTCCAAAAAGACATAATTAGGTAATTTAGCTCCAACAAGAGGAGAAGAGGAGAAGAAATAGGCAAAATGAAAAGAAAGAAGAAGAAGAAGAAGAAGAAGAGAAGAAGGAGAAGGAGGAGGAGGAGGAGGAGGAATAGAAGGCCAAGGACCTTCTAGTCCTTCTCCTCCTTCTCCTCCTTCTTCTTGATTTCTTCTTCTTCTCCTCCTCCTCCTCTTTCTTCTCCTCTTCCATATTATCCTTGCTTTAATTAACCCATTGAGCTCCAAAATGCCATAATAAGCTAAAAATGGCATAAGAACCTTGGTTAGCTCACGAATATTATATTCTTAGCTTGTTTTCCGCTAAAACTGACGTAATTAGCTGAAAAACATCATATGTTGTTGTTCTTGTGACTTTCTTATTCACATTTTTGCAGATTGGATATACTACATGCATGGAAGCTGGCATTCATGGGGTTGAACAATGTCGATAGATGAACTTTATATGTATATCATCTAGTTTTCATTTGAGTTGATGAACAATGTCGAACTATATGTATATGTATATATGGATAAACAGTGCAATACTTTGTATGTTGGTTCTTTCGATATATGGGGATGTACATTGATTTATATGTATATCATATATGTGTGGTGAATTATATATATGTGTTGGCAAGTATATGTGTGGTGAAATATATATCATATATGTGTGGTGAATTATATAAATGTGATGTCAAATATATATATATATATATGTGCTGTGAAATAATATAAAACAAAAGAAATAGGTACTATATGGGCTCTTTGCTGTCTGCCACCTGATGGCAAAGACCTGTGCCATTAGCTGGCAGATGGCAAAGGTGCCACATGGGACCCAGCTGTGCATCCTGGGGTGTCTATATAGGCTATTTGCCGTCTGCCTCCAGGGTGGGCAGACGGCAAAGAAGAGGGCACAGAGGAGGAGGGGAGGAGCAGCCAGACGGCAAAGAGTGGAGGGGGGAGGAGGAGGAGGCATACGGAAAAGAACAAGGGGGAGGCAGACGGCAAAGAATAAGGGGGGCAGACGACAAAGAATAAGAGGGAGGCAGACGACAAAGCCTCCGTTAACCCCTAACGGAGGCAACGCCTGTGGACTGCCGTCTCGGGTACTTTGCCAACTGCTCCTAAGGAAAGCTCACGGCAAAGAGCTTTGTCGTCCTCTTTGGGGGGACAGACGGCAAAGAAGGTCCTATGTCGTCGTAGGCTGACGCAGAAATTTTGCCGGCCGTGAGATTCTTTGCCGTCTGTGGTTTTCTCTTTGCCGTCCGGGATTTAGTCTTTGCTGTCTGTGATGGCAGACGGCAAAGAAGCTGATTCCTATAGTGTTAGGCTTTTTGGTGTCCTTCAATTTGGCTTGGGATGACTTGGGCATCCCCAAGCTTAAGCTCTTTCCACTCTTTATCCCATTGTCCATGAGAACATCACCCACAACTTGAAAACTTCACAACACAAAACTTAAACAGAAACTCGCGATATCATTAGCATAAGAAAACAAAGCACCAACTCTTTAGGTACTGTAGTAAACTTGATTTCTATTTAGATTGATGTTATATTACTGTATTCTCACTTTTCCATGGCTAGTACCCCCCGATACTATTCATAGTTTCATCAAAATAAGCAATCGACACAACAAAAAACAGAATCTGTCAAAAACAGACCAGTCTGTAGCAATATGTATACTTCGTATACCTATGGTATCTCAAAAATTCTGAAAAATTACGAAAATTAGGGAAATTTGCATATCCACCAGAAGCAAAAATAATCAACTCAAAATCTCTTTCTGGATAGGAATTAAAAATAATTTCTGAGCACAGAGTTTCTGTCTTTTTCAGCAAGATCAAACACCCATCACCAAAACTGATCGTAAAGGTTGTACTTGGCACAAACGCAAAAAAAAACATTAAAAACACAATCATAACAGAATTATGATGGTGTGTACACAACAAAACAGAAAGCAAAAAGCAAAGATAAATTCATTGGGTTGCCTCCCAACAAGCGCTATTGTTTAACGCCCTTAGCTAGGCATAAGGCGATAGAATCAAGTATCGTCGTCTTTGGTGCTCAAACCATAAGTAGCCCTCATCATGGATTCATAAGGCAGTCTTATTTTCTTTCTAGGAAAGTGTTACATGCCCTTATTTAATGGAATTTGAAATCTAATATTCCCTTCCTTCATATCGATGATAGCACCAATAGTCCTAAGGAAAGGTCTACCAAGAATGATGGGACATGTCGGATTGCAATCAATATCAAGCACAATGAAATCTACGGGTACATAGTTCCTATTTGCAATAATAAGAACATCATGGATTCTTCCCATAGGTTTCTTAATAGTAGAGTCCGCAAGATGCAAATTAAGAGAGCACTCATCAATCTCATTGAAGCCTAGAACATCACATAAAGACTTTGGAATGGCGGAAACACTAGCATCCAAATCAAACAAAGCATTACATTCATAGTTTTTAATCTTGATTTTGATAGTATGTTCCCACTCATCATGAAGTTCTATAGGAATATATATATCTCTAACTCAATTTTCTCTTCAAGAGATTTCATCATAGCATCAACGATATGATCGGTAAAGGCCTTATTTTGGCTATAAGCATGTGGAGAGTTTAGCATGGATTGCATCAAGGAAATACATTCAATCAAAGAGCAACTATCATAATTGAATTCCTTGAAATCCAAAGTAGTACTTTCATCACTACTCAAAGTTTTGATATCCTCTGCTCCACTTTCAGTGCTTTTAGCATCAAGGTAGATAGACTCCGAATCATTGGGGCGTTTTTCAACCAAAGTGGATTCGTATCCAGCCCCATCATCATTAGGATTGACATTAGAAAACAAGGATTCAATAGGAGTCACACCAAAAACTTTAAGATCTTCGTGATTCTCATCACGATAACACGCCTTTTTTAAGCCATTCATGTCTAGCACCAATTTGGGCGGTTCTTCCTTTACACTCATTCATGGAAACACGCAAACACGCAAAGCTTTCAAAGTTTCATCCATATTAATATTGGGAGGAGCACATCTCAATTTCAAAGCATCAATATCAAGAGACATTCTATCAACGGTCCTAGCCAAGTCATCAATTTTGAGAAGTTTTTCTTCTGTGGACGCATTGAAAATCTTTTGCGAGTTGATAAACTCTTTAATATTACTCTCAAGATCAGAGGGTAATTTATTTTAATTTCCATGAGCCTTGTTGTAGGTATTGCCAAAGTTATTAGAGGGATTACTAGGAAAAGGCCTAGGAATAAAGTTACCTCTATAAGCATTGTTGTTGCCAAAATTATTCCTACCAACAAAATTAACATCGAAGCTCTCATTGATATTCTCAATCAAGGAAGACAAAGGCATATCATTTGGATCTAAAGGAGCACTTTTACTAGCAAACAATTTCATTAACTCATCCATCTTATCACTCAAAGAGTTAATTTGTTCTATAGCATGCACTTTTTTACTAGTAGGTGACCTTTCAGTGTGCCATTGTGAATAGTTTGTCATGATATTATCTAGGAGTTTTGTAGCTTCTCCTAATGTGATTTCCATGAAAGTTCCACCGGAGCGGAATCCAAGATATTTCTAGAAGCAAAATTCAAACCGCCATAGAAGATTTGTATAATCATCCAAAGACTCAGGCCATGAGCGGGACAATTTCTAATAATCAATTTCATTCTCTCCCAAGATTGTGCAACATGTTGATAATCTAGTTGCTTAAAATCATGATATAATTACGGGGAGAGATAATCTTAGCCGGTGGAAAATACTTGGAAATATAAGCATCTTTACACTTGTTCCAAGAATCAATACTATTTTTGGGTAAAGATGAAAACCAAGTTTTTGCTCGATCTCGTATGATAACGAAAATAGCTTTAGTTTAATCATATCATTATCCACATCTTTCTTCTTTTGCATATCACATAACTCAATGAAGGTATAAAGATGGTATGCGACATCTTCACTAGGAAGGCCGGAAAATTGCTCTTTCATAACAAGATTCAGCAAGGCAGCATTGATTTCATATGATTCCGCACTAGTGGCGGGAGCAATCGGAGTACTAATAAAATCATTATTATTAGTATTCGAGAAGTCACACAATTTGGTGTTTTCAGTCATGGTGACTTCGCAAGCAGACAAGCACACAAGCGAACAGAAAGCAAGTGAAAGTAAGGGCAAACGAAAAAGGCAAATATTTTTGTATATTTTGTTTTTCAGAAGTGGGGGAGAGTAAAACGAGAGGCAAAAGGCAAAAAATGTAAATGCAACAGATGAGTTTGCGATAGTTACTTGGATAAGATTCACTTTGAATACTCCCCAGCAATGGCGCCAGAAATTGGCACGTTGACGGGAGACTATTCTTGACTTGATCCTCCCCGGCAACGGCGCCATAAATTATTCTTGCTACCTCTTGAGCTTGCGTTGGTTTTTCCCTTGAAGAGGAAAGGGTGATGCAGCACAGTAGCAGTAAGTATTTCCCTCAGTTTGAAAACCAAGGTATCAATCCAGTAAGAGTATCAAGATGAGGCACCAATGTACTTGCGCAAAAACAAACAAACTTGCACCCAACGCTATAAAGGGGTTGTCAATCCCTTCACAATTATTTGTAAGGTGAGATCTGAAGGTGAAAAGTGCAACAAAGTAATCTTGTGGAATTGAAAATATGATGTGAAGTAGACCCGAGGGCCATAGTGTTCACTAGAGGCTTCTCTCATGATAACTAGTATTACGGTGGGTCAACGAATTATTGCCGAGCAAATGATAGAATCGCGCAAAGTCATGATGTTATCTAAGGCAATTATAATGCCCCAAGAGTGTAACTTGCCATATTTGGAACTGTTAGAGCATATATCTCCATATGTGGTTTTGGTAATTGATGACAATTCCTATGGACTAATGGTTGCCTTAAGTTATATTTATAGGAATTGTCCATAGGCACTTCTTGAAGTCCATCTGTTGGGTTCAAGGAGTTTATATGATGACCAAGATGGTATTCAATGTATTATCCAAAGAATGGTCATAGAGACACATGGTTGATCAACATATCAGACAAAGAGTAAATCAACATGATCAGCACACAAAGTGTACAAGATGTACCGAGAGGGATCAAGTGATCCCATGGTATGGTAAGCATTGTCCATTAAGTGTTTGTGTACTAACCCATGGTCTTCGTGAGAGTTCTATGTGGGGGTTAGGTGTGTTTCCATGGGCTTGCGTCAAAGGGAAGATCTCATACAACCCATGAAGTATGACGTCAAGTTGTGATTGTCATCAAGATTGCGGTGTGCAAGTTCAAGTGGATCAGGACGAAGATATCATGCTTGAAGCTTGCCGTCCATTGTGGTGGCAATGGACTTGTGAAGATATGCTGAAGAGTGGCTCACCCATAGTGAGTATGGGGGAGAAATCAACTAGTCTTCATCAAGCCAACGCAATCAAGAAAGGTGGTCCATCTTGAGGAAGCCAAGATCATCATCATCTAGCTCAAGAGGACGAGGTGCAAGGTATAGGTTTGCCCTTGATAGGTTGTCTATTTAGGATAGATTGTTGTACTATCAAGGGGGCTCTCAAGTGAGTAGCTTGATCGTATCATTCGTTGAGAGCTCAAACCATTTGCATCCTTGCATCATACTTCTTGGTTCTTATTTGGTGTTTCTCTTTGTGAGTTTTAGAGCTTATGGTCATCTTCATGACAAGCTCGAGTTCATCGAAAACGGAGTCCATATGCAACTACTATGATGTTTTCGATGTTGGAGTTTTTGCCGGTTCTTCATTCTTAGAGGACTCACATCTTTATATCATTGGCATATTCATAACCGCATGGTCTTAAGTCGCTGTTTGGATAGCTCTTGTCGTCCTGAATCCAACAAGCTTGGGTTTGCTCGATTCGGAGCTTGTATGCGAAAGTTATGGCTGTTTCAGTGGCGAGCGGTAGTACCGCTGGACCTAGCGGTAGTACCGCTAGAGTTGGCGGTAGTACCGCCCCTGGTCAGCGGTAGTACCGCTCCAGGAGCTTAGTACCGCCTGCCTAGCGGTTGTTCGTGGACGGACCTTTTTGCGAAGACTTTCTTGGCGGTGGTAGTGCCTTTGCACTACCAGGGGCCCAGCGGTAGTACCGTTGGAGTGCCAGCGGTAGTACTGCTGCAGCCAGCGGTAGTACCGCTAGCTGGCGGTAGTACCGCTGGAGTGCCAGCGGTAGTACCGCTGCAGCCAGCGGTAGTACCGCTGCAGCCAGCGGTAGTACCCCTGCAGCTCTGGCAGAGAGTGGGGGTAACGGTCTGATTCCTTCCCCCACTATATAAAGGGGGTCTTCTTCCCCCTTGGTTTTATCCATCCGTTGAGCTCTTGTTCTATCTCCATTGTTGACATTCTTAAAGCTTGATTACTCTGTATCCCTCCAATGATTCTTGCTTGTTCTTGAGGGAAAAGAGAGAGGAGATCTAGATCCACATCTCCACCAATCACTTTCTCCTCTATGTGAGGGGAACCCCTTGGATCTTGATCTTGGAGTTCTTTGTGAGCTCCTTGTTCTTCCTCTCATATTTCTCCATAGCTTTTGTTGTTGTGGAGGGATTTGAGTGTGAGGGACTTGACCACTTCGTGTGTTCTCGCCATTGCATTAGTTGCATCGGTTTGAGTTCTCCACGGTGATACGTGGAAGTGAGAAGTTGAGAAGCTTACTACCTTTGGTACTTAGTACCCTTGATATTGTTCTTCGTGGATGCTTTGGCGTCCTAGAAGCTTGGTGGTGTCTCGGAGCTCAATCATTGTGGTGTGAAGCTCCGAGAAGCGTCGGGGTCTCCAATTAGGTTGTGGAGATTGCCCCGAGCTATTTGTATGGGTACCGGTAACCGCCCCCAAGGGTTGCCACGTGTACGGGTTCGGTGACTGCCCCCAAGGGTTGCCATTTGTACGGGTTCGGTGACTGCCCTCAAGGGTCCCTTAGTGGAATCACGACATCTTTCATTGTGCCTCCACACTGCTCTAACGGAGATTAGCATCCGCAAGGGTGTGAACTTCGGGATACATCATCGTCTCCCCGTGCCGCGGTTATCTCTTACCCGAACCCTTTACTTATGCACGTTACTTTGTGATAGACATATTGTTTATTGTAATATATCTTGCTATCACTTAGTTGTTTATCTTGCTTAGCATAAGTTGTTGGTGCACATAGGTGAGCCTAGTTGTTTGTAGGTTTTGTGCTTGACATATTAAACGTTAGTTTTATTCCGCATTTGTTCAAGCCTAAACCTTAACTATTTTAAAGCGCCTATTCACCCCCCCTCTAGGCGACATCCACGTCCTTTTCAGGAACCTTCTCTATGTGGGTCCATCTTGTCATTGATATGAGAGCTCAATGCATGTGTTATTTCATGTGTCACCCTATTTTGTTTTTTCCATTGCATGCATGCATTCCATTCATTCCATGTCTTTGTGTTTGTTGCCTTGTGATCATATGATGTGGGTGATATCATGTGATGATATGTGGTTTATGTGAAGTGTGTGGAGTGGTGCAATGGTTAGTAGGAAGCTATGTGGTTTGCAATAGGTTTCAAAACAACTCCCTTTCTCTATTTATCTCAAGCCAAGATTCTTTTGCTCCTTCTCTATTTCAAAAGTGTCCATGTTTTAGTTTGATTGGTGGTGGATGTGAGGCTATGGTTTTAGTGATTTGAAACTTGGTTTGAGAGGTGCAAATGTTCACAAAAACAGAGGATTAAATTATGTTTTGTAAATATTTTGTTGCTCCAAATATTCCATTTATATTTTATTCAAATAGGTCATAATTTCTTATGACCAGGGGTATTTTTACTTTATTTTTTTTGTGCCATAGATTTTCCTGGGTATTTATTTCCTTGCCTGGTGTTGGTTTTAATTAAGAAACCCTAGTGGGTTTCTTTTATCTTACATGTCGCCAGCGTTGGGCCTCTTTCCCTCCCGAGTCCCATCTCCCTCTCTGTTTCCCAGCGAGAGCCCAGGAGCGCGCTCCTTCTTCTTCTCGTGACGGCATCGTCCCGTGCACGCTTTCCGTCAGAGTCTCCAGTGAGAGAGCGAGCGACGTCGTGAGGCTCACGGACGTTGAGGCCCTATTTATCCTCGGCGTGCGTGCCCCATTGGCCTAGGGTTCCGCATTTCCCCCTCCTAGCGCGGCCACCTTCCTCCATCTCCTTCTTCCTCCCAAGGTAAGATCTCTGTAGATCAGGTAGCAGAGAGAGAGGTAGCACGCCGCCATCGTCCACCATGCGTCCCTCGCCTCCGGCGCCGGCCAACATGTCCGGGGGCTCGGGGAAGGCGCCCGCGCTCCATTCCCACCGTCGTTGAGGTCGGGGAGCAACCACATAGACGGGCAGGAGCTCGTCTCCGGCGCGTTCCCAGCGAACTCCTTCCCCTACTTCGGTTCTGGAGCAAGCCTTCTTCAAATCATCTCCTCTCGCCTTCGGCTCCTTCCTCCGATCGACCCTCTTCACTCCTTCTCTCGGTGAGCCTAGATCCTCCTCCCTTGCCCCTTCGTAGATGCGGAGTAGGTTCTCGTGGCCGGACCTCTCTATTCGAGGAGGTGTGCGGCAAGGGCATGTGTGATCTTTGTGGGTGCTCGGGCTTGTGCAGAGAGCAGAGCACGGACTACCCACGCTGCAGTAGTAGATGTGTATATGTTCCCCGCGGTGCAACAGCAGTAGTAGAGATGCTCCGATGGCGTTGCTGTCGTCAACGTCTCTATGTGCAGGCAGAGCAGGGCGATCCACGTTGTGGTGGTTTTACCTAGTTAGGTACCTTTTGTTAATCCAAGCTTCGTAGCGCAGCGTAGTGGTAGGTGCCTCATGTGTGTTGGCTTGAGGGTGTGGGTTCGAGTCCCAGCAACACCCCCCTTTTTAATTCTGGTTTTGGCAGTAGAGTAGGAGGGTCTTCTTACCTTGCAAGACTCCTTTGTTCTGTCAAGTGATCGAGCAGTAGCGCAGTGGTGTTGTTACAGTGGGTTATACCTGCAGGTCTGGGGTTCGAATCCCAGACCAACCCCTTTATTTTTTTGTTGCATTCCTTACTGTTTTGCATTTGCTTGCTTGAACAGTTGTTGTGGTAGGCTTGGCCTCATGTAGTATTTACTTTTAGCTCTCAACGGTAGGTGTTCCTGGTATTTGTTGCTAGCATGGTAGAAGTGCATGTGTAGAGATTTTGATCTAGTATAGGTGGATCAAGGAACATGTATGTGAGTGTGTTTTACATGTGTGCCTTGCACCAGGTTAGTGATGTGTGTGTGTGAGTGTTACTTAGTGCTTGTGAGTGATGATATTGAGCACTAGTGTGTGCAAGTGTGATCTTGTGAGTGTGTGTGGGTTTCCTCCCACATACTTTGTGTGTGTGTAAGTCTGAGAATCTGCTTATATTTTCTTCTCCTGTTGTTGTGCTTGTAGAAGCCCATGTGTTGGGAATCAGCCCTGGCTATCAACTGGAAAGTTGTAGCTTTTGTGTTTGTCTAGCTCTCTTTCAATTTTCATTCCATTTGTATTCCTGTAGATATTGTTTTGGGTGTTGTCAAAATGCTTCAGAGCATAAACACCTAGTGAGAATCTGAGATTTTCACTAAGTCCCTGAAAACTGATATTTTTGTCCAAGTTAGCAGCTGTAGAACTTTCTGTGTGTAACTCCTTTGTATTATATTTTTGCTCATGCTTGTAGAGATTTTGAATAGCTTCTGCCACATATCCTATTTGGCATGTTTGGGTGGCTGTAGGTGCTTTGCATGTAGCTCTCAAACTGCTATGATGTTGTTTATGGCAGATTGTATAGTTTTGATGTTTTGATTCTTGTGAGTGCATAGTTGATGGTGTGGTGATATTCCTTGCACCACCCCATACATACTTTTTTGTTTTATGTCTTGGCAACCTGGGAATACCAGAAGTATGCCATTGGAGTGTGTTGTGATGGATTTGAACCGTAGGACTCTATCTCTTGTTTCGTTGTTTCCGGTTGATCCGTAGCTTCGTTCGTAATATTCTTTATATGTTTTTGCTTCGTTTTCGCGTGACGCATCTGTTCATGACATCCTCATGCATGTCAAGATAGCTTAGGGTGCAGTTCTGTCCAGGAACTTGTAATTTCTTCTCATGCTTGTGCTAGTAGCTAGAATAGAGATGCATGTTCATTTTCATCTCATGCATCAAGTGCTTGTTGCATCTTGTTGTGTTGATTTTCATTGGATGCTATTTTTATGTTGGGTAGCACCGGGATCGGAGAACGATTACGTGGATCCGGAAGAGTACGTGCAGGACGAACAAGAGCAGTTCCCAGCTGAGGACATCACAAGCAAGATGATATGACCTTGATTCCATCTCTAGACTTGTTATGCTAGATTCACGTGTCCTTCGTCATATGCTTGCTGCGTACCACTGAAATAATTGCCTCTTGATATTGCCATGAAACCCAAACACTTTTCCCCTCCTAGCAAATCTTGAATGGCTAAGTAGGCTTGCTCAACTACTAATGTCAGCGTTGCTAGTTGCAGGTGAATTTGTCTCATGTGATAACATGAGTTGATATCATTATGTTAAATCTGATATTTAATTAATGCACCTATATACTTGGTAAATAACAGAACGCCTAGCCTTTTGCCGGGTGCTTTGTTCCGTTATTGCCGCCATAGTTTCCGGCTACGGGTGTTTGATTCCATAACCGATCGCTCCTAACATGTACGGGGTTGTTATGGGGACCCCCTTGATAAATCGTGTACTGTTAAGACTTGTCCGGCATGACCCAACATTGGTGTTAATTTTCTAATCACTTAATAATAATCTGCATAGGGAATTGCTACCCTCAGGAATTAATCAACAACCCGGGCCAGTGCTCCTCATGAGTGTTGGTCCAAACTAGAGCATCGTGCGGGGCCATCCCGGGGCAACTCGGGAGATTTCTCTGGCTACTGTATGCTTCGCTTATCCGGCGAGTCCTCAGACTGAGATACGCGGCTCTTATCAGGGTCGTCGACACGTTGGGAGGTCCTCCTAGTCTTGTCTTACCTTAGCGATATATCTTGCGTATAGGAATCCCAGTGAAGCTTTGGTTCTTCCCAGAGTTGAGGTTTTCCTCAAAGGAATCCGACGAGATCACGAGTTTTGTGATAGAGGATTACTTTGTGGCCCGTGACCATTTGTGATGGACTAGTTGGAGCACCCCTGCAGGTTTAATCTTTCGGAAAGCTGTGCCCGTGGTTATGTGGCAACTTGGAATATTTGTCAACATCCGGTTATAGACAACTTGAACCTAATCTAATAAAATTGTCAACTGTGTGCGTAACCGTGACTGTCCCATTCAAAGAATTCTCTTCGACCGGGAACACGGTGGGGTTATGATTGACGTAAGTAGGTGTTCAAGATCACTTATTGATCAGCTAGTCATAGACCACCTTCAATACTTCTTCTACGTAAGTTAGCCACCATATATGCTTAGGATGCTGCAACCTAAACACTGAATCTTCCTTACCTAATAACTTGACTAGTTCTGGCACCGAGGTCATAGATTGCTGAGTCCCCGTGGCTCATAGATTACTTCAACACACCAACAGGTACAGGTACGCCCAACACAAGTGATCCCGACGGCACGAAGCTGGCGTGGCAGTATGATGAGGAGACCGACCGCTTGTACATGAACTATCCAGAAGACCGAGGTGTGGTCGTGATCGTGGGCAAGCATGCAGGGTAGCATAGCCTTTCCTCATGTTATGTAGTCCGTAGCAGAACTACCTTGTTCGAATAAATGCGTGATGTAACTCTGATATTATTTATGAGATGACAGTTGAATCCCTAATTGTCATTCTATTATTATGTATGTGCTATGTTATCGTGCTTGTGAAACGCTTAGATGCGCTTCTTTCCATTTTGGGGCCTCGTTCCCTAAATCAGAAAGGACCGCATCTTAGTCATTACAGCAATGATCATACATATAGGCATCACGTCCGAGACAAGTAGACCGATACTTTCTGCATCTACTACAATTACTACACACATCGACCGCTATCCAGCATGCATGTAGTGTATTGAGTTCATAACAAATAGAGTAACGCCTTAAGCAAGACGACATGATGTAGAGGGATAGATTCATGCAATAGATATAACCCCCATCTTTTTACCCTTGATGGCAACAACATGATGCATGCCTCGCTACCCCTTTTGTCACTGGGTGAGGACACCGCACGGTATGAACGCAAAACCAAGCACTTCTCCCATTGCAAGAATTATAGATCAAGTTGGCCAAATGAAACCCACAACTCAAAGAGAATTACAAGGATACGAAATCATGCATATAAGAGATCAGAGGAGACTCAAATAATATTCATTGATAATCTGATCATAAATCCAGAATTCATCGGATCTCGACAAACACACCACAAAAGAAGGTTACATCAGATAGATCTCCATGAAGATCATGGAGAACTTTGTATTGAAGATCCAAGAGAAGAGAATAAGCCATCTAGCTACTAGCTATGGACCCGAAGGTCTGTGGTGAACTACTCACGCATCATCGGAGAGGCAATGGTATTGATGAAGAAGCCCTCCGTGTCCGAATCCCCCTCCGACAGGGCACCAGAACGTGCCCAGATGGGATCTTGCGGAGACAGAAGCTTGCGGCGGCGGAAAAGTATTTTCGTGGGTCTCTCTGGTGGTTCTGTATTTTTAGAGAATTTATAGGCGAAAGAAGTAGGGCAAAGGAGCCATGGGGGGGCCACAAGCCTGCTAGGCGCGCCCCCAGGCCGCGGCTAGGGGCTTGTGACCTCCCCCGGGGTCCTTTGCCTTGGTTCTCAAGTTCCCTGTGTATCTTCTGCTATGGAAAAAAATCCTCCCGCAGGTTTTATTCCATTTTGACTCTGTTTAATATTCTTCTCTGAAAAAGGTCAAAAATACGGAAAAAACAGAAACTGGCACTTGGCACTGAGTTAATAGTTTAGTCCCAAAAAAGATATAAAATAGCATATTCATGCATACAAAACATCCAAAGTTGACATGATAATAGCATGGAACCATAAAAAATTATGGATACATTGGAGACGTATCATCCACTCACTATCCTGGAGATCGAGGCGCGCCAGTCGAGCTCATGTCCTAAGATAAAGCCTCGTCCACGGCCAGTCGATCTTGCCATCAAGGTTAGTTGTACGGACTTAGAAAACTTTCATCCATTTCATTGTGTGTGTGGGCATCGATCATTACTGTGGTAACAAGGAATTGTGTTGCAGGTTGCTCTTCAGAAATAGAGAGCGGCAAACCAGGCTGCTCTTGAGAAATAGAGATTGGCAAGCCAGGCTGCTCTTCCGGCTACTCTTGAGGAGAGGGACCGGACCACGACTCGGTTGATTGATGATGAGAGGGCCCGGAATGAGGCAGCTCACCTGACCATGTACGAGCTTATTGTGGTAAGTTTCTTTTTTACATTATCCAAATCATGTGTGTAATGTCTCTTTTGTTACTAACTAATACGATTGACGCTTCAAAACCGAATGTGCAGTCTATGTGCGAGAAGACCGGTCAAGCCCCTCCGCCGATGCCCGTCTTCTCTGTGATTGGCACGGTGAGTTTCATTCCACTGGTCATTATAAACTAGTATTAACAATTTAGTGTCATCATGCTAACTGAGACATTGCAAAATATCTTGTCTGCAGAATGACTCCCGAGCGGCATCGCATGACCCTTCTCCAGGGCAACCGTCTTCAAACGAAGCCGCCGCGAGCAGCCCTGGTGTTTCTCCTCCATGATGACCACTGTGGTAAGTTTTCTCTAGCTCATAACTTAGCTAATTTAGCTCCAAAATGACATAATAAGCTCAATTGAAATAGGAAAAATGAAAAGAAGGAAGAAGAAGAAGAAGAAGAAGAGAAGAAGAAGGAGAATAAGAAGGAGTAGGAGGAGAAGAAGGAGAAGGAGCCCTCCTTCTTCTTGTTCTCTCCTCCTTCTCCTTCTTCTTCTCCTTCTTCTTCTCTTCTTCTTTTTCTTCTTCTCTCCTTCTTCTTTTTCTTCTCCTTCTTCTCTTCTTGCTTCTTCTCTTTCTTCTTCTACGTAGCTTATTTTCCCCAACAAAGACATACTTAGCTAATTATCCTCCAAAATGACATAATTAGCTTCGTTAGGTAAAAGCATCATAAGAACCTTGGTTAGCTCATTAAAATGACTAATTTAGCTCCAAAAAGACATAATAAGCTCAAAATGGCATAAGAACCTTGGTTAGCTCATGAATATTATATACTTAGCTTGTTTTCCTCTAAAATGACATAATTAGCCCATGTAGCTCCAAAATGACATACTTAGCTGATATAGCTCCAAGAAGAGGAGAAGAGGAGAAATGAAAAGAAGGAAGAAGAAGAAGAAGAGAAGAAGAAGAGAAGGAGAAGGAGAAGAAGAAGGAGAAGGAGGAGAACGAGAATGAGTCATACTTTTCCTCCTTCTTCTCCTTCTTCTTCTCCTTCTTATTTTGCTTCTTCTTGTTCTCCTCCTCTTTCTTCTCCTCTTTCATATTCTCCTTACCTTATTTTCCTCAACAATTACATAAGTAGCCCATTTATGTCCAAAAAGGCATACTTAGCAAATTTATCTCAAAGAAGAGGACAAGGGGAGAAGAAAGAGGAAAAATGAAAAGAAGGAAGAAGAAGAAGAAGAGAAGAAGAGAAAAAGGAGAAGGAGGAGAAGAAGGAGAAGGAGCACTCCTTATTCTCCTTCTTCTTCTCTCCTCCTTCTTACCCTTCCTCTACTCCTTCTTCTTCTCTTCTTCTTCTCCTTCTCCTTCTCCTTCTCCTTCTCCTTCTCCTTCTCCTTCTCCTCCTCCTTCTTCTTTTTCTTCTCCTTGTTCTTCTCTTCTTGCTTCTTCTCTTTCTTCTTCAATTTAGCTTATTTTTCCCAACAAATACATACTTAGCTAATTATCCTCCAAAATGACATAATTAGCTTAGTTAGGTAAAAACATCATAAGAACCTTGGTTAGCTCATTAAAATGAGTAATAAAGCTCCAAAAAGACATAATAAGCTCAAAATGGCATAAGAACCTTGGTTAGCTCATGAATATTATATACTTAGCTTGTTTTCCTCTAAAATGACATAATTAGCCCATTTAGCTCCAAGAAGAGGATAAGAGGAGAAATGAAAAGATGGAAGAAGAAGAAGAAGAGAAGAAGAAGAGAAGAAGAAGAGAAGGAGAAGGAGAAGAAGGAGAAGGAGTCCTACTTCTCCTCCTTCTTCTTCTCCTTCTCCTTCTCCTTCTTCTTCTCCTCTTTCTTCTCCTCTTTCATATTCTCCTTACCTTGTTTTCCCCAACAACAACATAATTAGCCCATTTAGCTCCAAAAAGGCATACTTAGCTAATTTAGCTCGAAGAAGAGGACAAGAGGAGAAGAAAGAGGAAAAAAGAAAAGAAGGAATAAGAATAAGAAGAAGAGAAGAAAAAGAGAAGAAGGAGAAGGAGGAGAAGGAGTCCTCCTTCTTCTCCTTCTTCTTCTCTCCTCCTTGTTCTCCTCCTTCTTCTCTTCTTCTTTTATTCTCCTTCTTCTTCTCTTTGTTCTTCAATTTAGCTTATTTTCCCCCAACAAAGACATACTTAGCTAATTATCCTCCAAAATGACATAATTTTCTTAGTTAGGTAAAAACATCATAAGAACCTTGGTTATCTCATTAAAATGACTAATTTAGCTCCCAAAAGACATAATAAGCTCAAAATGGCATATGAACCTTGGTTAGCTCATGAATATTATATACTTAGCTTGTTTTCCGCTAAAATGACATAATTAGGCCATTTAGCTCCAAAAATACATACTTATCTAATTAAGCTCAGGGGAAGAGGAGAAATGAAAAGAAGGAAGAAGAAGAAGAGAAGAAGAAGCGAAGGAGAAGGAGAAGAAGGAGAAGGAGAAGAAGAAGGAAAAGGAGTCCTACTTCTCCTCCTTCTTCTCCTTCTTATTCTTCTCCTCCTCTTTCTTCTCCTCTTTCATACTCTCCTTACCTTATTTTCCCCAACAATGACATAATTAGCCCATTTAGCTCCAAAAAGGCATACTTAGCTAATTTAGCTCGAAGAAGAGGACAAGAGGAGAAGAAAGAGGAAAAATGAAAAGAAGGAAGAAGAAGAAGAAGATGATGATAAGGAGAAGGAGGAGAAGAAGGAGAAGGAACCCTCCTTATTCTCCTTATTCTTCTCCTTCTTCTTCTCTCCTCCTTCTTCTCCTTCTTCTTCTCTTCTTATTTTCTTCTTCTTCTCCTCCTACTTCTCCTCCTCCTTCTCCTCCTCCTCCTCCTTGTTATTTTTCTTCTCCTTCTTCTTCTCTTCTTGCTTCTTCTCTTTCTTTTTCAACTTAGCTTATTTTCCCCAACAAAGACATATGTAACTAATTATCCTCCAAAATGACATAATTATCTTAGTTAGGTAAAAACATCATAAGAACCCTGGTTAGCTCATTAAAATGACTAATTTAGCTCCAAAAAGACATAATAAGCTCAAAATGGCATAAGAACCTTGGTTAGCTCATGAATATCATATACTTAGCTTATTTTTGTTCTCTAAAATGACATAATTAGCTTAGTTAGGTCCAAAATGGCATAAGAACCTTTGTTACCTCATATATGTCAGATAGTTAGCTTATTTCCATCCAAATTTACACAATTAGCTTAGTTAGGTCAAAAATGGCATAATAACCTTGGTTAGCTCAAGAAGGTCATATACTTAGCTTATTTTCCTCCACAATGACATAATAAGCTCAAAAACGTCATATATATGTTGTTGTTGTTCTTATTCTGACTTTCTTATTCCCACTTTGCAGATTGGATGTACTACATGCATGGAAGGTGGCATTGGTGGAGTGCTTTAGTTATAGTTTTCATTTGAGTTGATGAACAATGTGGAATTATATGTATATGTATATGTATATATGGATGAACAGTATATGTGGAACTATATGTATATTTATATATATGGATGAAACTTAGTGCTATGAATATGTGTTGTGACCTATATATGTGCTATGTATATGTATATGTGTTGTGACCTGTATATCTGCTATGAATTATATGTGCTATGTATATGTATATATGATGTGAAATAAAAAAAAAATTGTGACAATATGGGCTCTTTGTCGTCTGCCAGCGGATGGCAAAGGCCTTTGCCATCAGGCAGCAGATGGCAAAGGTGCCACGTGGCACCCAGCTGTGCAACCTGGGGCGGCAGCAGTTGGCCCATATAGGCTCTTTGCCGTCCGCTGCCTTTGGAGGCTCACAACACAACGGGAGGGAAGCTGACGGCAAAGGGATGACAAAGAGCCGGCTGGACCAACTATGTGCTGGCCCATATAAGAAGACGGCAAAGAGAGGAAGGGAGGCAGACGACAAAGAGAGGGAGGGAGGAAGATGACACAGAAAGGGAGGGAGACAAACGACAAAGAGAGGGAGGGAGACAGACGACAAAGCCTCCGTTGGCCCTAACGGTGGCGTTGCCAGTTGGCTGCCGTCTAAACATGTGTGCCGTCTGCTCGGAGCCAGAGACTAACAGCAAAGACCTTTGTCGTCTGCTTTAGGCAGACTAACGGCAAAGAAGGTGATATGCCGTTGCAAGTAGTCGTAGGAACATTGCCGACACGAGGCTGACAGAAAAAACCATTGCCGTCGGTGGATCACCTCTTTGCCGTCCGTTATGGCAGACGTCAAAGAGTCTGATTCCTGTAGTGAATGAGTTATGTGTGTTCATATTCACACAGAAGTTATATTTTGATGGATCGTCCAACATGGGGTTCCTTCCCAATACCCTTGCTAGCCAAAATCTCCACACTAAGTAGAAATACTACTTGTGGATCCAAAACCCTTTAACAAAATACATGCCATAAGATTCCACCATACCTACCTATGTATTGAGTAAGATCCTTCAAGTAAGTTGTCATCGGTGCAATAAAGCAATAAAAATTGCTCCCAAATATTTATGATCTTTTATTGTAAGGGAAAATAAGTGTGTTACAAACTTGTGATGGCAAATAGTAAAAGCGAAAAACTTCATAATAAATGTTTCTATCATAAGGGACAATATCACGTGATGTACCTTTGCACTAAGAGTGAGTGCATCCAAAATTAAAAGCGCATGACAACCTCTGCTTCCCTCCGCAAAGGGCCTATAATTTATTTTATGAAAGATTCAAATTTTCCCTCTATTCTTTTTTATTTTATCCTTTGGCAAGCATCATGTGGTGGGGAAATATCTAGCCACATATATCCAGGTGAATGTCAGTGAGCATGAGTTATTATTGTTGACATCACCCTTGAGGTGAATAAGTTGGGATTCCTATCTTCCTCCGTGTCCGGCTTAAAGTTGATGATCCATATATATGGAGTGAGTGTTAGAAATCAAGAAAGACTAGAAGATAGTTGAGTATGTGGACTTGCCAAAAGGCTCCTACATGTGACCCTTCCTGAAAGTACAATGAATTGCAATTGCATTGTTGACTAAGAACATAGTTTGTTAGGTTTCAAAAAAACAAATGCTTCATACTTCAATATTGTGGTGAATTGTTACTTCCCCATGAGAAGTATATGATGATATTTATTGTTGTTATGTAATTGGTCATGATGCTTCCATGTACGTATTTTATTTTTAACGACACCTCTATCTCTAAGCATGTCAACATGTTTTCCAATTTTTGCTTTTGCTTGAGGACAAGCAAGATCTAAGCTTCGGGGAGTTGATACATCCATTTTGCATCATGTTTTGTTCATGCTATTTATAAAGTTTTTGATTAATATAACACTTCAAGGAGAATTCCGCCAGCTGGATTTCAGGGCGTGGAAAAGCTACAACAGAGATACCTATTCTGCACATCTCCAAATGGGCTGAAATTTCACGAAGAATTATTTTGGAATATATAAAAAATATAGGGCCATAGATCCATTCGAGGAGGCAAGCCACATGCCCACACAACACCAGTACGCAACCCCCGCCCCGGGGGGTGCACCCTTATGTTGTGTGGAGCCCCTGGCCCATGTCTGGCCTCCTCCTTCTGGTATACAAGTCATTTTACCCTAAAAATTTTGTGAAGAGACTTTCTCGATGAGGCGCCGCCGCCATGAGGCAGAAATAGAGCAGGAGCACATTTGCTCTCAAGCGGGTAGATTCTGCTGGGGACACTTCCCTCTGGGAGGGGGAAATCGAAGCCTTGGTCATCACCAACAACCCTCTCATCGTGAGAGGACCAATCTTCATCATCACCATCAACAACACCATCTAATTTCAAACCCATATTCATCTGTTGTATTCAATTTTTGTGTCAGAACTTCAGATTGGTACCCATGATTGGCTTGTAGTCTTGATTACTTATCGTAGTTGATACTAGTTGGTTTGCCTCTTGAGATATTAAATGTCCATATACTTGTTATTCAATACCCCTCTAACCTTGAACCTTATGATGATGAGTGAGTAGTTACTTTACTTCTTGAGGACATGGGAGAAGTCTTGTCATAAGTAATCAAGTGAATTTTGTATTCGTTCGATATTTTGATGATATTTATTTTGTGATTCTCTTAGTGGTGTCATGTGAACGTCGACTACATGACACTTAAACTCCAGTTTATATGATGGGCTGCTAGAGTGACATAAGCTTAAACTCCAGTTTATGTGTTATTCCATAAGGGGTTGATTTGGATCCAAACGTTTATTGATATGGTTAGAATTTGTCTTAATTATCTTTTCGTAGTTGCGGATGCTTGCGAGAGGGGGTAATCATAGTGGGGAGTCTTTTTCAAGTTAGAACAGCACCCAAGCACCGGTCCACCCACATATCAAATCATCAAAGTAGTGAACGCGAATCAAAAGAACATGGTGAAAGTGACTATATGAAATTCTCGTGTGTCCTCAAGAATGTTTGCATCACTATAGGTACCTGTTCCGGCCTGTCCTTTGTAATCAAAAGGATTGGGATATCTTGCTGCACTTTATTTACTTCAGTCCCTAGTTACACGTTACAAATTATCTTGCTACCAAACTATCTGTTACCGCTTGCTTCACTGCTTGCACAAACTACCTTGCGGAAAACCACTTGACATTTCCTTCTTCTCCTAGTTGGGTTCGACACTCTTATTATCGAAAGGACTACGATTGATCCCCTATACTTGTGGGTCATAAAGCCTCCTTTCTGGCGCCGTTGCCGGGGAGTTAAGCGCCTTTGGTGAGTGGAAATTGGTAAGGAAATATTTTTGTTACGTGCTAAAATTTATTGCTACTTGTCACTATGGAAAGTAATCCTTTGAGACACTTGTTCGGGGTATCTTCACCTCGACTGGAAACCACTAGAATTGCCTCTCCACCACCTCCTGGCACTATTGAAGATATTTCTTATGAAATTCCTGCTGGTCTTATTGAGAAACGTTTAGCTAATCGTTATGCAAGCGATGGAACTAAACATCCTGATATGCACTTAATTTATGTGGATGAAACGTGTGGATTGTTTAAGATTGCAGATTTATCTGGAGACATGCCTAAGAATAAAGTGTTCCCTTTATCTTTGGAGGGAAAGGCATTGACATGGTATAAGACACATGATGATACTGACACATGGGATTGGAATCGTTTGAAACTCGAGTTCTACCAGAAATTTTATCCTATGCATTTCGTTCACCGTGATCGGAATTGTATTTATAACTTCTTGCCTCATGAAGGAGAAAGTATCGCTCAAGCTTGGGGGAGGCTCAATTATATGCTTCATACATGCCCCAATCATGAGCTCTTAAGAGAAATAATTCTTCAAAAAAATATATGCTCGACTTTCAAATAATGATCGAAATATGCTTGATTCTTCCTCAACTCATTCTTTATTGAAGAAGACTATTGAATTTAAATGGGATTTTCGTGAAAAGATTAAGCACAACCATGAGGATTTGGAGATCGACAAAGATAATGAGTCAGGTATAAATCTTGAGTTTGATTGTGTTAAATCCATTATGGAAACAGATTCCTTTCAGAATTTCAGCACCAAGTATGGACTTGACTCTGAAATAGTAGCCTCTTTTTATGAATCCTTTGCTACTAATGTTGATCTCCCTAAGGAGAAGTAGTTTAAATACCATCCTACTATAGCGATTAAGGGAAAACCTCCTGAGATTAAAGAAGAGAAAATTGTTGTCTACAATGTTGATCCAGTTGTTCCTACTACTTATTTTGAGAAACCACATTTTCGTGTTAGCATTAAAGAGCACTCTAAGGTGTCCCCTGTAGTTAGGAAAAGTTAAGTTAGAACACCTACTCCTTTTGAGAAAATTAAGGTTGAACCTAGCATGGCTTTAGTTAAAGATCTTTTAGTTGATGAATTGGATGAACATGTTATTTCCTTTTGTGATAATGCTTCTAGAATTGCTAATCGTGACACTAAGAATAAAAATAGACCTGTAGTTGGCATGATAATTATTTCGGTTAAAATTGGAGATCATTGCTATCATGGTTTATGTGATGAGGGTGCTAGCATAAGTGCTATTCCTTTTACTTTATATCAAAAAGTCATGAATGATATTAAACCTTCTCATATTGAGGATATTGATGTCACTATTAAGCTTGCAGATAGTAATACTATTTCACCACTTAATATTATCAGATATGCTCACGTCTTATGTGGTAAGATCAAATACCCTACCGATTTTCTTGTTCTTAGTTCTCCACAAGATAGCTTTCATATAATCATATTTTGTAGACCTTTATTGAATACTGTTAATGCTCAAATTGATTGTGTTAAGGAGATTGATAGTGTCAACTTTGGTGGCGTGTCTCATTAATTGAATTTCTCTAAGTTTCATAGACAATCACATGGTATAGAGTTGCCTAGTAAATAGGAAATTGTTTTGTCTTGCTGCTATTGTTGTGCCTCCTACTGATCCTTTGGAACAATATTTTCTTGAGCATGATAATGATTTGCATATGAATGAAAGGAATGGAATAGATGATGTTTTCTTTAAGCAACTACCTATCCTTAAGCATAATTTGTGTGTTGAAACTTTGGGACGTCCTCCTCCACCTAAGGGTGATCTTGTGTTTGAATTGAAGCAATTGCTTGATACTCTGAAATATGATTATCTTGATGAAAAGAAAGTATATCTTGTTATTATTACTGCTAACCTTTCACAACACGAGGAAAAGAGATTATTGATAGTTTTAAGGAAGCACCGTGCCGCTATCGGATATACTCTCGATGATCTTAAGGGCATTAGTCCCACTGTGTGACCTCACAAGATTAATATGGAACTAGATGCTAAACTTGTTGTTGACCACCAATGATGTTTAAGTACGAAGATGAAGCATGTGGTAAGAACTGAAACAATAAAGTTTCTGGAAGCATGTATTATCTACCCCATAGCTGATAGTAGATGGGTGAGTCCAGTTCATTGTGTTCCTAAAAAGGGTGGTATTACTGTTGTCCCTGATGATAAGAATGAACTTATACCTCACAGGATAGTAACTGGTTATAGGATGGTGATAGATTTTAGAAAGTTGAATAAAGCTACTAGGAAGGATCACTACCATTTACCTTTTATTGATTAAATATTAGAAAGGTTCTCTAAGAACACACACTTTTGTTTCTTGGATGGTTATTCTAGTTTTTCTCAAATACCTATTGCATAATCTGATTAAGAGAAAACCACCTTTACCTACCCTTTTGGACTTTTTCTTATAGATGTATGCCTTTTGGTTTATGCAATGCACCTGGTACTTTTCAAAGATGTATGACTGCTATCTTCTCTGATTTTTGTGAACAGATTGTTGAGGTTTTCATGGATGATTTCTCCGTATACGGAACTTCTTTTGATGATTGCTTAAGCAACCTTGATCGAGTTTTGCAAAGACGTGAACGAACAAATCTTGCCTTGAATTGGGAGAAGTGCCACTTTATGGTTATTGAAGGTATTGTCATAGGCCATAAAATTTCTGAAAGAGGTATAGAGGTTGATAAAGAAAAAGTGGATGCTATTGAGAAGATGCCAAGACCGAAGAATATTAAAGGTATAAGAAGTTTCCTTGGTCATGCTAGTTTCTATATGAGATTTATTAAAGACTTCTCTAAAATTTCTAGGTTTCTTACCAATCTTTTGCAAAAAGATGCTCCTTTTTTTATGATGATTGTGTAGAAGCCTTTGAAACTCTTAAGTCAGCTTTAATTTTTGCACCTATTGTTTAGCCACCTGATTGGGATTTACCTTTTAAAATTACGTTTGAAGCAAGTGATTATACTCTTGAGGCTGTTCTAGGACACAGAGTTGATAAGAAGTTGAATGTTATTCATTATGCTAGTAAGACTTTGGACACTGCCCAAAGGAATTATGCTACCACTCAAAAAGAGTTTCTAGCAGTTGTGTTTGCTTGTGATAAATTTAGATCTTATGTTGTTGATTCCAAAATTACTATTCACACTGATCATGCTGCTATGAAGTATCTTATGGAAAACAAAGATGCTAAGCCTAGGCTTATTAGGTGGGTTCTTTTGCTCCAAGAGTTTGATATTCGTATTGTTTATAGGAAAGGGACTGAGTATCCCGTGGTTGATAACTTGTCTAGATTGGAAAGTGTGCTTGATGACCCACAACCTATTAATGATAGTTTTTCTGATGAGCAATTAGTTTCTATTAATGTTTCTCATAATACTCCTTGGTATGCAGACTATGTTAATTATATTGTTGCTAAGTTTATACCTCCTAGTTCTACTTACAAGCAAAAAAAGTTCTTTTATGATTTGAGACACTATTTCTCGGATGACCCACATCTTTATAAAGAAGGTGTGGATGGTATTGTTAGACGTTGTGTACCTGAGCATGAACAGGACCAAATTCTTCGACAATGTCACTCCGATGCTTATGGAGGACACCATGCAGGAGATAGAACCGCACATAAGGTATTGCAATCGGTTTTTATTGGCATACTCTGTTCAAGGATGCTCGTAAGTTTGTCTTATCTTTTGATGAGTGTCAAAGGATTGGTAATATTAGTATACGTGAGGAAATGCCTATGAATTATTCTCTTGTTATTGAACCATTTGATGATTGGGGTTGTTATTATATGGTCAATGATCCAGTTCATGAAAATGTTAATAAGGAAGAGAAGATTCATATGCAAATGTACTATCTTGGACATTCTTCATGATTCCGAGCGCCCATTAAATATTATATGCCAAACGATTGATGTTGACAAGGAAGAAAACATAATGAGTTATGTGTGTTCATATTCACATAGAAGTTATATTGTCATGGATTGTCCAAAATGTGGTGCTTGCCCAATTCCATTGCTAGCCAAAAACTCCGCACTAAGTAGAAATACTACTTGTGGATCCAAAACCTTTTAACTAAATACATGCCATAAGAGTCCACCATACCTACCTATGGATTGAGTAAGATCACTCAAGTTAGGGTGGGCATTCGGTAGAAACCAAAAATTCGGTTTATAACATTCTGAGGGATCGATATAAGATGTGTCTGGAGGGGGGGGGGTGAATAGACTACTTGTCAAGATAAATATTTTGCCTTTTCCCAATTTTACTTGAGAGGCAACTACGACAGTTATGACAAGTCAAATACACCCTACACATGCAGTTCTAATAGTATTGCAACGGAAAGTAAACATGCAAGAGTAAGGAAGGGAGATCAAACGCATGAGGTTGACACGAAGATTTTTGGCATGGTTCCGATAGGTGGCGCAACCGTACGTCCATGTTAGTGGAGACTTCAACCCGCGGAGGGTAACGGCTGCGAGAGTCCATGGAGGGCTCCACCCAGGGAGGGTCCACAGAGAATCGGCCTTGTCTATCCCACCACGGCTTCCGTCCATGGAGGACTAGCCTTACTCACGGTAGATCTTCACGAATTAGGCGAACTCCTTGCCCTTGCAAACATCTTGGTTCAACTCCACAACACGAAGTAGGAGGCTCCCAAGAGACACCTAACCAATCTAGGAAGCACCATCATCAAGGTAATAGATGGGGTAGATCAATGAAATCCTTGCTCTTGTGCTTCTAAAGATATTATTTTCAACACAAATCTCTCTCTCACAGAATATGCATGGGTAGGAGAGGTTGATTTGGTGGAAAGTAGTTTGGGGAGGCTAGAGATCAAGATTCAAATCATTGGATTGGAATATCTTGGTCTCAACACATGAGTAGGTGGTTCTCTCTCATAAAATGGATTTGGAAATGAAGTGAGTGTTCTGAGTAATTCTCCCACAAATGAGAGGTGGGTTAAGGGGTATATATAGGTAGCAGCCAAAATCCAACCGTTACACACAAAAGAGCAAACTGGGTGACACCGAAGTGGACAACTCAGTGGTACCGATTAGCACTAAAGTGGTGAATCTTTGAATCTCAGTGAGACCGATATATAGAAATCGGTGGCACCAAAAAGGTGACTAACGGTCAGATAGTCAAACTCGGTGGCACCGATACTCAAACTCGGAAATTCCGTTTATGTGTATCTTGGCAACAGAATGTTGGTCACACTGAACTCGGTAGCACCGATGCAGTTTCGGTTGCAACGATTTGGTGGGAATGGCTAGGGTTCTGTCTTAGGTTCAAACTCGGTGGGTCCGATGTGGCAATGTTGGTGACACTAAATTTGTGAATGTGGAACTTGACAGAGTGGATATGTGGGAAAAATGACTGAGTGTTTTGGTGGCTAACTTTCAGCATTTGAGCAATCAGTTCATTTTACTACCTCACACCCTTTTAATAGTACTGGCTTTCTTATGGACTCAAAAGTGATTTCAGACAAATATAAAATGAAGATTCTTCTAGATTGAAGTTGGAGCCAGTATTATTCCTTTCTTGCATCCAGGGGCATTTCCACATAAACCTTAAGCCATAGCTCTTCATGGACTAAACCTGAAATATTTAGGTAAAAGTGTTAGTCCAAGAGGCAATGTATGTTATCATGAATTATCAAAATCACCAGGGGAGCATATGTGCTTTCAATCTCCCCCTTTTGGTAATTGATGATAACATACATTCAAAGCTTCAAATAAATATAGTCATAAGGATATGAGAGCTTGGACAAACATATGACTAGTACAAGCTCCCCATAAATGTGTGTAATCCCTTAAAAGGATAGTTACTTTGGAATGCATGGGCACACTCAAGGTAGAAGGACAAGACAAGTCATAAGGATCTTGGCTATATGCATCAAACATATGTGAAATAAGAACTTCCATGTTCAAGACTCCCTCTTGCAAACAATATGTGCAAGAAACAAGAGGTCATCATGAACAAGGATATGATGCATATACTTACCATGAGAATCTTGACTGTCTTGACATACAAGTACACTTGGGAAAACAAATGTTAGATAACACAAGAGTACCTTGTTGTAAAGATGCAAATAATTTCAAAGATACCAGGAAATTGAAGACATATTGAAGATAGGACTTGATGAAAGAATATGTTTCCAAGGAACAATAACTTTTCTCCCCTAAATATAAATATGTAAAGTTTCCTCTCCCCCTGAATCATAGCATGTAGATATTGGGAGTAGACAGGGAAAATAAGATCAAACCAATAAAGCCGCGTTTATCTCCTTCCCCCTCAATGTGTAAGGTTTGATACAAGTATCTCACCTTAATGTTGTTTCTCCCTCTTTTGTATAAGCTTCTTGATGATATGTCTCCCTATAAGTAGGTTCAATGAATGGAAGCTTTGATGATATTTCTCCCCCTTTGGCATAATTACCAAAAATAAAGGCAGAGGGTAAGGTCTCATTGAGAGATAGGGATCGTGGATACTTCTCTCTTTTGTAAGGGTTCCATGAATTTAGCTTTTCTCCCCCTTAGATATTTTGTAGGGCTCATTGAATGTTCTCCCCCTTAGGTATGGATAAGAGGTCCTTGAATGATCTCCGCCAATGGTAGGGATCCTTGATAATTCTCCCCCTTATATTGCATGGGATCACTGAGATTTTTCTTCCCCTAGAGAAGTTGTATCCTCCTAAGACAATAGCCTGGAACAAATTTATCAGAGCAACAAAGTCACAAAAATCGGAGCCACCGAGTCATAATGATTCGGTAAAACCGAGATTAATATTTCAGCCTCTGGGAGAAATCGTTTGGACCGAGTTTCCAAATCCGATGAAACCGAGTTGCAATGATAGTTAACTCTTTAACAGAAACTAGGTTGATCGAAAGTATTATTTCAAAAGTCTAGTGTAAAAAGAAAGATAATTCCAACTCAGACACTTAAACAAAACAAAAGGAAGAATGGAAATATTTTTCTTTTTTTTCTTTTTTTGAATACACACATATAGATGAGATAGGGATGGTTATAAGAATGTGAAAGATCAAATGTGAACCGTACGATATTGTCCAGCTAGATGTGGGGCGGTGACTAGGTCACCTATATTAGAGTATTTGACTGGAGGAGTCAATCAAGGATGCTTGATCATAGGTCATACTCATCATTAAGCTTCCCATTACACGCTTAAGCATATCAATGTCTTCATATCACTTGAGTTGCTTTACTCCATTAATTGGTGTAGAGCTTTATCAAGGATATGAGTACTTACCTTCAAATGATGTTGTTGACGTAGCATGTAGGTGAATTTGTTGTGGATGCTCAAGGTTGATGAAGATCATCTTGTGTTGGGAGCAATCCATGTCGTTTTGATTCACTATTCACCTACAATGGTTAGTAACGCAAGGAAGAACATAATATATCAAATGACATGAGTGAAATTCATAATCATAGTGTTGTCAAGGATATGATTTTGTTGTCTTATTCCTTCATCTCCGAAGAATTTGGTTGTTGATACTTGGCCATGTAAAGATTGCTTTTGTTTTGAGTTGGTTGCAATCTTGTGGAGTGTATTTCATCCAAGTACCTACAAAAGGTTAGATAAAATACAAGGGAGCATAGTTTCCAAGACATAAGATGGTCATATCAATGGCATCAAAGAATAGTCAGTTAAGCTCATGCCCTTGCATGCATCCGAGTGAGTCTAGATGAAGTTTGAGGCATCAATGATGTTAAACTCACTCCTCAAATGACAAAATGCTTTCTCATCAAGTGGTTTGGTGAAAATATCAGCCAGCTGTTTGTCAGTACAAACATGCCTGATATCAATATCTCCGTTGGCAACATGATCACAAATGAAATGATGTCGCACTTGGATGTGCTTAGTTCTAGAATGTTGCACATGATTATATGCAATCTTAATAGCACTTTAATTGTCACACAACATCGGAATTTTCTAAAATGAATGACAAAATCCTTAAGTGTTTGAGACATCCATAGTAACTGATGACAGCATGATCCAGCGGCAATGTATTCAGCTTCGGCACTTGATAAGGAAACCGAGTTTTATTTCTTGGATGACCAAGAGAAAAGAGATCTCCCAATAAATTGACATGTACCTAACGTGGATGTTCTATCAACCTTGTCTCGAGCATAATCCGAGTCGGAATAGCCAACAAGATCAATAGAAGATCCCTTCGGATACCATATGCCAAAGTTTTGTGTATGTATAAGGTATCTCACTATCCTTTTCACTACCAATAGATGAAATTCTTTAGGTGCTGCTTGATAGTGGGTACACATACAAACAGTTAGCATGATATCAGGATGAGAAGCACATATATATAACAATGATCCTATCATTGATCGATAAACCTTTTGATCAACGGGTGCATCATCCTTAGTGAGGTCAAGATGTCCAGTAGTAGGCATGGGGGTTCTCATACCTTTGCATTCTTGCATGTTGAACTTCTTGATCAAGTCCTTGGTGTACTTGGTTTGGGAGATGAACGTACCTTCTCTCAACTGTTTGATTTGTAATCCAAGGAAGAACTTCAGTTCACTCATCATGGACATCTCGTACTTCTCTTACATCAGGTTTCGAAAATTTTCACTAAAATGTGGGTTAGTAGAACCAAAGATAATATCATCCACATATATTTGACAAACAAATAGTTCACCATTTAATATTTTAGTGAATAAGGTCGCGTCAATTTTGCCAATCTCAAAACCCTTTTCAATGAGAAACTTTGTTAGGCATTTCTACAAAGCTCTAGGTGCTTGTTTAAGACCATATAAAGCTTTGCGAAGTTTGTAAACATGATCGGGTTTCTTAGGGTTGACAAAACCAAGAGGTTGTTTAACATAAACTTCCTCTTCAATTTCTCCATTGAGAAATGCACTTTTAATACCCATTTGGTAGAGTCCTATCTTGGTGACTTACATAAGCTAGAAGAATATGAATGGCTTCAAGTCTAGCAATAGGAGCATAAGTCTCACCATAGTCCATACCTTCGACTTGCGTGTATCCTTGGGCTACGAGACGTCCTTTGTTGCATACAACTTGTCCATCTTCATCTTGCTTGTTCCGAAACACCCATATTGTACCAATGATATTCTGCTCGCCTTCTGGTTTTCAAACAAGTGTCCAAACTTGGTTCCTCTCAAAGTTGTGTAGCTCTTCATGCATGGCATTCACCCAATCTGGATCTTGTAGAGCTTCTTCTATCTTCAAGGGTTCAATGCTAGATATGAAAGAATAATTCTCACAAAAGTTAGCTAATTGAGATTTAGAGCGAGTGATTCTCCCATTCTTTATGTCACTGTAGATTTGTTTCAGTGGATGATCTCTGTCCACTCTTGCTCTAACTCTTGACAACTTCTTCTTGTTTGGTGGAGGATCTTCTTCTTCATCATCATTATCTTGAGCATTGTCATTGGCGTCATCTTCTCCATGTCATTTTTCGGTTCGCCTTGACGTGAAGTAGGAGCTTCCACTTGAGTTGATGAAGTGCTTTCCTTCACCTCCATGGGACGAATCTTGCCAATGGACAAATCTTTGATAGCTTTCGAAGGTTCCTTATCTCCTATATCAATTGGCAATTGTTTGACTAGCAAACTGTTAGTCTCATCAAACTTCACATGTACCGTCTCTTCAACTTTTTGAGTGAAGTTGTTCTAGACACGGTGGGCATAAGAGTTTGATCTCTAACCAAGAAGGAAACCTTCATAAGATTTAGGTGCAAATTTAAATCGATGATGCTTATCAAGAATACAACACTTAGAGCCGAATACTCGAAAGTATCCAACTTGGGGTTTGTTACTGGTGAGTAGCTCATATGCCGTTTTACCGAGTAGCTTGTGCAGGTAGAGTCGGTTTATGGCATGGCAAGTTGTTTCCATAACTTCTGCCCAAAAGTGTCTTGGAGTCTTGTATTCATCAAGCGTCATTCTCGCCATCTCTATGAGCGTCCGGTTCTTCCTCTCAACAATTCCATTTTGTTGAGGTGTGTACGTCGTCGAGAACTCATATGAGATACCTTCTTCGTCAAGAAAATTATCCACATTATTGTTCTTGAACTCCGTTTCGTTGTCGCTCCGAACCTTCTTGATCTTCACTTCAAACTGGGTTTGAGCTTTTCGAGCGAAGTTCTTGAAGATCATCTGTACCTACGACTTACATTGAGAAAGAACACCCACATAAATCTAGAAAAATCATCAACGATGACTAGACCATAAGAATTTCCACCGAATCTCTTGTAAGCATTGGGACCAGAGAGATCGATGTGAAGCAGCTCGAGGGGACTTCTTGTGGTCATGAGGTTCTTCATGGAATGACTTCCTCCAACCTATTTTCCTGCTTGACAGGTACTACAAAGTCTATCGTTGTCAAAGATAACATCTTTAACAGCAATAATATGATCACATTTAATAAGTTTGTCAAGATTACGCATGCGAACATGTCTTCTATGCCATAACCAACCTTTAGAAGATTTTGCAACAAGGCATGTACGGGGTTTGGATATCTTAGAGAAATCAACAATGTATAGATCACCTCTACAGAAACCAGTAAAGACGATGTTATGATTGTCGCTATGAAATACTCGGCATTCAACTTTCGTAAATAGCACATCGAAACCAAAATCTTCTACTCTAGATACGGAAAGTAGATTGTAGCTAAGAGATTCTACTAGCATTACATTCTGAATAGAACTGTCATGAGATATGACCACCTTACCGAGACCAAGTACCTTACCTTTGGGATTATCTCCAAAAGATACATACCTTCGAGGTCCATGATTCGGTGTGATTTCATGGAACATGTCTTTATCTTCGGTCATGTGATCAGTGCATCCAGTGCCAAGAACCCACTCCTTACCACCAACCATGTAGTCTTTAAGGTTAGCCATAAGACTGAGATTCTTCATGGTCTTCTCATACTTGGTGTCGAAGTCCTCGGGATCATCGTAGTAGCCACGTTCTGCATAGTCATCATCGGATAAAGTTTCCTCGTAAGAGAAAAATGTTTCATCAGAAATTTGACTATTAAAATATTCAAGTTTATGCATTCGAATGGCTTCAACAATGATGTTGTTGATGGTATATGACATTTCCTTTGGCACGCATGAGGTCACAAAGCTCAAATAAGCATTTGTCAAAGTTCGAATCGGTTGGTTTCATTTTATGGAAAGCAATGTATTTGTGAACAATGATATCAAGATTTTTCAAGGAATAGTTTGGATATATTTCCTCTAAGTCTTTCCACAAAGTATGAGCACACTCAAAGTTTTGCAACTAATTAAGCACGTTTCTTGGTAAACCTCTAATGATAAGATTGATGGTGTTGAGTTTGCCAAGCATGTTAACTTCATCATCATGAGAAGGATGTATGGGGCCAATGGGAGGCGCATAGGGATATTCAATATACTTGCGCAAATGGAACTCATCGAATATAACAAGCATTTAGTATTTTCATTGTCTAAAGTACTCCCCATCAAGAATAGGCACTCTACAACTAAAAATCTGGGAACTAGTCACATTTATCTTCCTCCAATGGATGTTAAACCAAGGTTTTGGAGACCTTGCTTTGATATCAATTGAGGGATCAATAGAAGATGTGTCTAGAGGGGTGAATAGACTACTTTTCAAGATAATTTTTTAACTATTCCCAATTTTACTTGAGAGGCAACTACGACAGTTATGACAAGTCAAATACACCCTACACATGCAGTTCTAATAGTACTGCAACCGAAAGTAAACATGCAAATGTAAATAGAGGAGTAAGGATGGGACATCAAACGCATGAGGTTGACACGAAGATTTTTGGCATGGTTCCAATAGGTGGCTCTATCGTACATCCACGTTAGTGGAGACTTCAACCCACGGAGGGTAACGGTTGCGTGAGTCCATGGAGGGCTCCACCAATAGAGGGTCCAAAAAGAAGCGGCCTTGTCTATCCCACCATGGCTTCCGTTCACGGAGGACTAGCCTTACTCATGGTAGATCTTCATGAAGTAGGCGATCTCCTTTCCCTTACAAACATCTTGTTTCAACTTCACAACACGAAGTAGGAGTCTCCCAAGCGACACCTAATCAATCTAGGAGGCACCACCCTCGAAAAGGTAATAGATGGGGTAGATCAATGAACTCCTTGCTCTTGTGCTTCTAAATATAGTCTCCTCAACACAGATCTCTCTCACACATAATATGCATGGGTAGGAGAGGTTGATTTGGTGGAAAGTTGTTTGGGGAGGCTCGATATCAAGATTCAAATGATTGGATTGGAATATCTTGGTCTCAACACTTGAGTAGGTGGTTCTCTCTCAGAAAATGGATCTGGAAATGAAGTGTGTGTTCTCAGTGCTTCTCCCACGAATGAGAGGTGGGTGAAGGGGTATATATATAGGCAGCAGCCAAAATCCAACCGTCACACACAAAAGAGAAAACTCGGTGACACCGAAGTGGACAACTCGGTGGTACTGATTAGCACTAAAGTGGTGAAGTTTTGAATTGCGCGGAGACCGATATATAAAACTCGGTGGCACCGAAAAGGTGACTAACGATCAGATGACCAAACTCGGTGGCATTGATACTCAAACTCGGAAATTCCGATTTTGTGTATCTTGGCAACAGAATGTTGGTCACACTGAACTGAGTAGCACCGATGCAGTTTCGGTTTCACCGATTTGGTGGGAATGGCTAGGGTTCTGTCTTAGGTTCAAACTCGGTGGGTCCGATGTGGCACTGTTGGTGACACCAAATTTGTGAATGTGGAACTTGACAGAGTGGATATGTTGGAAAAATGACTGAGTGTTTTGGTGGCTAACTTTGAGCATTTGAGTAATCAATTCATTTTACTACCTCACCCCCTTTTAATAGTATTGGCTTTCTTATGGACTCAAAATTGATTTCTCACAAATATAAAATGAAGAGTCTTCTAGCTTGAATATTGAACCAATATTATTCCTTTCTTGCATCCAGGGGCATCTCCACCTAAACCTTAAGCCATAGCTCTTCATGGACTAAACCTGAAATATCTAGGTAAAAGTGTTAGTCCAAGAGGCAATGTATGTTGTCATGAATTATCAAAATCACCAAGGAAGCATATGTGCTTTCACATACGGTTTATTTTAAAATTCGGTTTGGAAAACAAAAACCAAAAATAGCAAGCTAAAATTGCTAACCGATTTTTTGGTTAATCGAAACTTTGGTTCAATTTTCGGTTTACTACCGAACATTATTTATAGTGCTGTAGCAAGTGTTGTTACTCTGAGCATTGAGCACCCCCAATGTCTTATATCACCCAGCACCTTGCCCCTTGTGTACTGCAAGCGATGTGGGACTAAATAAATATGTTGTACACTCCACGAATCACCAGAAGTACTAGTGTTTGCGTTGGGCCTTGCAATTTGTGAAGGGCCGAGACCAACTATAGTATTTAGTCATCTGTACTATTAAAAGCACGAGAGGGCAGATCCAACTTACAATCTAGACCGTTTGATTACACCATCAAGGGCCTAAAAACGTCGTTAACGAAAGTTACTTTTGTTAACGAACCACGTCGCGCACGTCTCGCCAATCGACCAGGCCCGCGCACGTCTTCGCCCCTGCACCCTCGCCCGCCCACCTGCGCACCCGCACCCGCCGTGTCGCCCCCTACGCCGTGCCCGTCCGCCCGCTCCCACGCTCACGCCCCAAGCCCGCCCACCCCCGCCGGCTCCGCCGGCCCCCACCCGCCCCAAGCCCCCTACGTTGCGCCTCCCGCTCCCGCACCCAATTAAGCCCAGCGCCCGACCGCCCCCGTTGCCCCCCACGCCATCGGCCCCCGGCTGTCCGGCTGGCCCCCACGTCGGTGCACATGCCCCTTGCCGCCCTCGTGCCGACGCACAGACACCCCGCTGCCCAGCCACGCTGCTGCGGAAAGAGGCTCCCTGGTGGCTCTCGAAACCCCGTCGATCCCTCTCTATACACGAGGATACCCAGCCTTCAGGCACCCACGCGGAACGGATCGGGCGAGACGCAGAGACAGGCCAGAGGAGAGGAGAGGAGGATCCCACCGCCGATCTTTAGCGCCCAGCCGCTGCCGGAGCTTCAACGCACAGCCGCTGTCGGAGCTTCAATGCCGGCGTCTTCCTCCGGCAGCCTATCTTCCCCAGGTGATTCCTCCCCTCTCCGCCACTCCATCCCCTAGGGTCATGGATGGCGGCCTTCTTCCTCCTTGCATTGCATGGGCATGGTGTGTTGTTCTTGTCCAGCTTATCTTACTATTCAAGAGATTTGATATTGATTGACACACTGTTGGTCGAATTTTATTAGAAACCACTACTAATGTTGCAGTTCATCAGTCTGGAGCAGACAATTTCTTTAGAGATCATTGTATTTTCCTGAGCAGAACTGATGTACTTGAAGCTTTAATCATCATAGAACCCACCATGATAGAACTGATGTACCTAAGCAGATTTATTAGAACCCACCATACATTTTATTTCTATAGATTTATTAGAACCCACCATGATAGAACTGACGTACCCGAGCAGACAATGAGAGAGATCTTGTCATCTCTTCTCCTGGCACGAAGAACTTAATCATGGAGTGGATTGAAGGTACACAATTTCAGATTTGTACCTGCAGAGGTGCGCTTAGTAACGATAGTTCTTGGCTTCATTTACCGGAACATCGCTAGGTCCTTACATGATCCTTATTTGATCAAATTGTTGGTTAGTACTTCTACAGGAACATGGAAACCAAAATATGTGCTTTGTATCCATTCTTATCATGTGTGTGCTCTCAAAATCAAGCTTCATGCTACAATGGCCAATATAACTTAAACGAACAGTCGTCTAACGTTCTGAAGATGCCTCACCATGCAGTATGTGTAGCTAACTGAAGATAAATTAATGATTTATGTTCATGTATCCTTTTAATACTGGTTCTTTTTTTTCTGTTCATGTTATGCAAGCTGGATTCATCAGTTTTCTTTGGCTAAAAGTCAATTGACATGTCAATATACGCGAGCATGTCTTTGCGTTTAGGAGTTGAGAAGACTTTGGGTGGACGCCAAAGGAAAGGTGAATCAGTTGATGTAGGTGAATTTTCTTGAAATGAAAGTGTGGCTTCTTAAATACCAAGCTTATATGGACGTGTAGGGAAAACATTTTGATTTGCTTCTCTTATGGAATAACGCTTCCATTTTTCATTCTAGGGAATAAAGATTCAGAACATGCTGAAATTGAATGAAACATATATTCAATTGAAGAACTGTGATACAATGGGATATTTGTGATTGCAAAAACGTCAAACTGGAGGCGAGTAAGGCATTCTCCTCTCATGTGCAGAACCCGTTGTCCCCTCTTTTGCAATCTGTCTTGTCCCCTGGTGCTTCATTGTCCGGGTGATGGTCGGCGAGGTCCATATTATGTGTCAAGTTCTGTCTCATGGGGAATAGCATGGGGTGCGTCACTAGCAGTACAGGCATACGGTGGTCACCAGTATCACGCCAATCACATGACAAGATACTCCACCGGTGAGGCAAAATCCCCCTGTTACTCCCTCCAAATTGTTCTCTAATTGATATGTGGACAGCTGCTTCATGCTTCGATCTATACACAATTTCTTGGGATGGATGTAGGGATATACAGTACATGATGTGCTTAATTAGTTCAAGTTTCTGCTCTCAGTTTTTGTTTCTTTCTTGATAAAATTCCAAGGTTTCCTTGTGTGGTTTCAATGATCTTTTTTATTCAGGCCAAGTTTGATCAAACCGATGATTTGTTGTACTTTACTGCTTGTGAGAAAGGTTGATCTCATGTTGTTTATTTTGCAACATAGGGAACTTTTTTTGTAGGACAGAAATTTGGTATCGATAAAGAGGTCATGACTGAGGTACATAAAGAGGTGAGAACTGAAAAATCGACTTAATTGGTTAGAGATATATCGTTTGTACTTTTTATCAGTTCAATCTTTATGCGAAGTACGTGTGTTTTGTTGAAAGTTGTTGGTTCGCGACAAGTTTGATCGGCATGGCAAAGCGAATATATGAAATGTGCAATGTGCAAAATAAAACTAATACTTCCACTGAAATTTCTTGAGGTTACGATGTTCTAATGAAAGGAGGACCCAACGTTTTGAGTTTAATACGGACACTTAGTTTTGTGGTCTTTACACCATCTCTGAAGATAGACATATGAGGAGGCCATGTTTCTGCTGCCACATGTTCCTTTGCTGGTGTGGTATGAGAATTCCCTTGTTTGCTTACACATTCTGAACTACGGATATTGCAGAAAAAGGACGTCGTGGATCAGTTCCATTGCCAGGACCAACACTCCGAGGATCACGGTAGCCTTGTCGGACCAAAAGAGTTCCCTGATGGAAATGTTCTGTCAGAAGACGATTGCAGCACACCTTCATGCTCAGGGCTTGGTTTCAATACGCTTAGCGCGGCACTGCCCCAAACAGAAGAGGAACTCAAAGAGATCTGAGCTACCACTATTATTCAGACTGCGTAAGAGCCCTCCTAGTATTCACCTTTTTCTCTGTAGATTTAGCCATTGTCCAGTGTGTGTGTTTTTTATACATTTTGAACATTCTAAAGATCCATGTTCCAAGCAAAACTGCACTTTCATCTCAATGTGTAGGGTTATATTAGGGGGGTTGCTATCTGTAAAACGTCTATGTAAAACAGGACCTTGTGCAGTCACTATGGTATAAGATAGAGAGTGGTTAGCTTTATGTAATGGCTATGCTGTTTCAATAGAAGTAAGAAAAAACTACAACTGAATAATCCTGATACATGGTCCTCAAGTTTGTATATTAGAGAAGAGGGGTCGGCAAGGAATCACCAACTATCTATAGTCTTTTTTTGAAATCACAATATAAAAAAAGTCTATAATCACATAAATAATATATATTGGTACGTGCAACCATAATATATTAGGTTACCGCAAAAAATTCTATAATCACACATACTGCAGGGTTTAGGGTTTAGGGGTTTAGGGTACGTGAGACATTAGGTTACCGCCAAAACTACATGCTACTTGAGAAGTCAGTTGTAATAGGTAAAGCACCTAGGCGGATAGGTAGTGACAATATCGGTCGTAGAATGCAAATTATGCTATATGGCTCTGCCCTAAGTTATCAGTGTAGTTATGAACTATGGTGTTGTGCCTGTGCAGTTTGATATCTGGTACAAAGCAAATGTTATGACTATTATATCTTATAAACAACGGTCAATGCCACGGCGGCAGTGGACAGACAACCACAGAGGCCTCGATACATCAAATGTCAAGTAGATTTACATGGGATCTCCTCCAACACAAATATATTTGCAATCGTCAATATTCATTTCTTTGACTCTTCTTTTGGCATATTGAATATATATTATGCACTCTCGATGGAAAGTTATATGTCTAATTATCTTTTCTTATCACCTGGAGTGCCTAAAATCAAAGATAAGTACAACCCTGCAACGTGGATGCTTGAGGTTAGTTTAGTTGCTGCAGAAGTACGCCTGAGTATGGAATTTGCTGACTACTACAAGACTTCAGATCTATACAAGAAAGAAAAACATGTTTGCCCTATGGTATAAATAAAGACTCTCCTTTAGTGGTGAGAATAAAAAAGGAAGAAATTTACTATTTGCAATTAAAATTTATTAGGTGAACTGTAGAAGGTGACTTTGTTAGAGAAAGGTTCAGAACCCACCCTTTCTTACTTGCAGGATTCAGAATATTTTGGCTTTGGAGCCTTTTAGATGTATAGAAAGAAAGCAAAATTGCACAAATACCTCTTCAGGTCATTATGTAGAGTTGGAATTGGTCATCTATACTATTCATCGCTAAGTGTACCCAGTCCACACCTGCACGGCAGGTCACCGGATTAGAGAGGAATAATTGATATGATGTCTTGGTAATTGCAGGATGTATTTTTAGGGAGTAAACACAGCCTGTTGGTGATGAGTTCTGCATTTATTTTAGCTTTTGTTGATCTTCTCTTTGTTTGGAGTAAATTTCTCACTGATTTTCTTATTGCAACTCATTTACATGAACGTAAGCCTGAAGACGACCCATATAAGGGTATATCTGAGAGACATACGGACATGTCTACGAACTCATCTCCAATTTATATTTGAGGTATTCTTTTTTATTGTGTGTTGTAGAGATTAATTCTTTCATATTTTTTAGAACAATTTATCCATGATGTGTAAACGTTGTTGGCATAAACTGATTATCAGCCTTATGTGTGGCTTCATCCAATAGAATTCCCCAGCCTTAAATCCAAAATCCCGAAGTGCACATATCAATCACGTTCAACACAATCTTGGATAAATTAGCTTGTTTTCAGGTCAAGATATGATTTTTTAAAGTGCAGAAATAAACTAGACATGGTTAGTCTGAGGTATTCCTGGATGTTTTTTCTTAGTTTCAATCTATTATTTTTTGTCTTTTGAGTTATGGCGGTAAAATCACACACACGAATCTTCGTGTAAAATCAATGGCGTATGAGTTAGATGTGACTTGGTTAAATCTCATCTAGATAAGAACTACACACTCCCTTAAAAGAACATACAGTTGCCCACTAGACATACTTTGCTAATGGTACGTAAGAAGAGATGATCAGTTGAGCACCAATCACATGGAGAATTTATTTATTTTTTATTTTGCTTCAACAGAGAATGCATTTATTTAATCATTTAACATAAGAAATACCTTTAGTAGTATTCCGTATCCAAAATATCTAGCCTGGCTTGTTTTTACTGTTAAATCTGCTGGCCAAATGATGTAACTGATGTGATCTGGTTTGTCCTTTGCATGAATTCAGCAAGGTCTCGAGGCCAAAATTTTGTATTCTCCTCGAGATTACCTAGCTGAGGGCACTTCAGGTCATTATGTACGAATACCTCTTCAGGTCATTATGTAGAGTTGGAAATGTTCATCGTGGAAATTGTTTACAAGTAAGTATTTAAACACATTCTACTTTACTTCCAAAATTGCTTAGAATAAGTATAATTAGTTTGTTGGATTTGGGAAGTGAAATTGATAGGTTAATCTGTCTTATTTTAAGTGGAGTCATATTCTTCTGACTTCTGTCAAACTCTTCCCATTTTCTGTGTGTGGAATCCCTTCATTAGGTTGTACAGATCGTGTGATACTACTAATGAAAGAGTACAATTTGATATTGAGCCCTGTGGCAAGCATCTTGCCACTGGTGGGCAGGTTTGCTTCTCATGTTTTCTGTTTGTTTTCGTTCTTATTCCAAACCATTGAACCTTTGAAACATGATTTTTGTGTTTTGACAGGACGGCATGGTCCATATTTACGACCTTCAAGGTGGCCAGTGGGTGAAAGGCTTCCAAGCAGCTGCTGGTATGTGTTTCTAAATTTCTGTCTATAGAGCGGTTTACATAATATATATGCAATTCTTCTATGGTACAGCCCATGTGATTTTTTATCTCCTTGCTCTTAGATACTGTCAACGGTTTCTCCTTTCATCCATACCTTCCTCTTGCTACAACATCATCTGGGCACAAAAGATTTGGTATGCAAGATGAATTCGAAGAGGAATCGAGTTTGGCAGGTGTGTGTGAATGTTCTAGACTTCAAGCATTCAGAATATGTTTATGTTGCTTCAATGGCAGGTGCTACACACTTCTTTATGATTTATCTTGCACATTTAGGCGATGAGAACTCCTGCTCCTTTTGGAAGTTTTCTTGCTCACAAGAAGCTTGAAACAACATCAAGCCCTAAGTTGTGGAGGGACAGGCGAACATTTTGGATTGCAGATGCTGGAGGTACATGGTGTAATGACATCGGGCTATAGCTGTGGGTGAGCAAGAACTGGATGCAGACCGCTAAAACGTGAACTGTACCGATGAGTTACTAGAGAATTTGCCGGCTTATCCTATTCCAGGCAGACAACTTACCGTGCTGGGTAACAAGCTGGTAAAGCATGATAGTACGATTGTTTTTTGGGGGATATGAGCTGATATTTTTATCATGGCATGTAAAGATGGTATTTGTGTGCATAAACACCTTGTATGTCGGTCGATTAGGCCCCCATTCAATTCGAAGTCTTATTCACCAATGTCTCGTCATTTGCAAGTTTTCGCTGGGAACTTGGTTCGCTCTAACTTTCCACATGCCCATGGCCCACCTATGATCTTGTGTATACATTTTGAATTTGGTTTTTCTTTTAAGTTCCACAGCTGCAATATTTGTACTTTTTTTACTTGAACGCCCACGACTCGAGCATATCTGCAAAGCATTTGCTTGTCTTTTTTAAAGGTCACTTTTGGATTTTTTTATCAACACCCAACCATCATGTTCTCAGCCCCAAGTCTATGCTTAATTTGTAGAACAAAGATAACATTAAAGTTTTTGCTAAAATGGCACACCTTCAAACATCACATTTCAGGCTTAGTCGAGTGCAATTCTAGGGATCAATATTTCAAAATTATCAAGTCTATGCGCGGCATGTGTGCGTTAGACTAGGCCTCAGGTAGCGTGCTGGACCAGGTCTTCAGGGCACGATCTGACGTGGGCCTCGCGCGTGCAGGGCGCGTACGTGCGTGTGGTGGCCGCGACGAGAGCGGGCGGGGCTGGATCGTGTGCACTGGAGAGGGGGGGGTTGTTCCCGACGCCAGCCCTGGGTATAAAATCCGAGTGGGGTGCGTTGTAACCTGGTGTGGGTGTTGAGTTCGTGCTCGGAATAGAAGCCGTGGTTGCGGCGACGGTGTACGTGTGTCGGGAGAAAATCCCCACCATGTCCCTGTGCTCTCCTTCCTCCTTTCTTCTCCGTTCGCCGTGGAGTAGCGCGGTGAGGCAGTGCGTGAGCGAGCGAGAGGTGCCAGGGCAACAACAATGACACAAACCTATCTGTACTAATGGTACTTGTATTTTTTTTAAGATTTTTTGATATATAAAAAATGAATTTTGGATTTTTCAGTCATTTTTTTCATCCCACATTATTCGATGATACGTGCGTTGCACGTGCACTATTACTAGTACATACTAGTGAAAACATGGGGCAAAGATCATGCATGGTCCTCGGTATGATGTGTGCTTGTAGCCTGGAAGCGCACACGCGGCAGCCAGCGTTTAGTGCTACGCACCGGAGCGTATAACGTTGGGAGGGTGCCTCGTACTACACGCACTTCGTTTTTTTGTTTCGGTTATCAGTTTAATACCGAACAGATCAATTTTAATTCAGCCATTAAACATAAAAAACTGAATTTAACTATTATAGCATAAAAATTGAAAATTCGGTTTATTCGGTTTCGGTGTCGGTCCGGTATTCGGTTGGTTGGTTTTTATGCCCACCCCTACCTTCAAGTATGGTGTGATCGGTGCAATAAAGTAATAAAAATTGCTCTTAAATATGTACGGTCTTTTATTGTAATGGAAAATAAGTGTGGTACGAACTTGTGATGGCAAAGAATAAAAGCGACAGACTGCATAATAAATGTTTCTATCATAAGGGGCAATATCATGTGATGTTCCTTTGAACTAAGAGTGAGTGCATCCAAAATTAAAAGCGCATGACAAAATTTGCTTCCCTCCGCGAAGGGCCTATCATTTATTTTATGCAAAGAGTCAAAGTTTTCCCTCTATTCCTTTTTATTTTATCCTTTGGCAAACATCATGTAGTAGGGAAAGATCTAGGCACATATATCCAGGTGAATGTGGGTGAGCATGAGTAATTATTGCTCACATCACCCTTGAGGTGAATAAGTTGGGATTCCTATCTTCCTCTGTGTCCGGCTTAAAATTTATTCTCCATATGTATGGAGTGAGTGTGAGCAATCAAGAAAGACTAGATGATAGTTGAGTATGTGGACTTGCCAAAAGGCTCCTACATGTGACCCTTCGTGAACATACAATGAATTGCAATTGCATTGTTGACTGAGAACATAGTTTGTTAGTTTTCAAGAAAGTTTATGCTTCATACTTCAATATTATGGTGAATTGTCACTTCCTGATGAGAAGTCTATGATGATATTTATTGCTGTTATGTTATTTTCATGATGCTTCCATGTCTGTATTTTATTTTTATCGACACCTCTCTGTGTAAGCATGTGGGCATATTTTTTTATTTCGGCTTTCACTTGAGGACAAGCGAAGTCTAAGCTTGGGGAGTTGATACGTCCATTTTGCATCATGTTTTGTTGCTACTATTTATAAAGTTTTTGATCAATATAACACTTCATGGAGTATTTCTAATGCCTTTTCTCTGTTAATATGCAAGATTTACACAAGGAGGGAGAATTCCGGCACCTGGATTTCAGGGCCTGAAAAAGCTACAACGGAGATACCTATTCTGCACATCTCGAAATGGGCTGAAATTTCATGGAGAATTATTTTGGAATATTTAAGAAATATTGGGCCAAAGATCCATTCAAGGAGGCACGCCACGTGCCCACACAGCACCACGACGCCCCCTGGGGCACACTCTGATGTTGTGTGGAGCCCCTGGCCCACAGCTAGCCTCCTCCTTCTGGTATACAAGTCATTTTACCCTAAAACTTTTATGGAGAGACTTTATGGATGAGGCGCCGCCGCCATGAGGCTGAAATAGAGCACGAGAACTTTTGCTTTCTAGCGAGCAGATTCCGCCGGGGACACTTCCTTCCAGGAGGTGGGAATCAAAGCCTTCGTCATCACCAACAACCCTCTCATCATGAGAGGACCAATCTTCATCATCACCATCAACAACACAATCTCATCTCAAACCCTTTTTCATCTCTTGTATTCAATCTTGTGTCAGAACTTCAGATTGGTACTTGTGATTGGCTTGTAGTGTTGATTACTTATCGTAGTTGATGCTAGTTGATTTTCCTAGTGAGATATTAAATGTTCAGATCCTCATTATACAATACCCCTTTGATCTTGAACCTCATGATGATGAGTGAGTAGTTACTTTTCTTCTTGAGGACATGGGAGAAGTCTTGTTATAAGTAATCATGTGAATTTGGTATTCCTTCGGTATTTTGATGATATGTATGTTGTGATTTTCTTAGTGGTGTCATGTGAACATCCACTACATGATTATACATCTCCAACGTATCTACTTTTACTAATGCTTTTCCTCTTGTTTTGTACACTAATTTCCATGATTTGAATGAAATTAACCCCGGAGTAACGTTGTTTTCAGCAGAACTACCATGGTATTGTTTTTGTGCAGAAATAAAAGTTCTCGGAATGGAACGAAACTTTGCGAGGATTTTTTTATCAATAAAGACAATTTATGGAGGCACGATCCACCTGAGGGGGCACCAGGGTGGGCACAACCCACCAGGGGGCGCCTCCCCCCCCCCAAGCGCGCCCCGGTGGGTTGTCCCCACCTGGTGGCCCCTATGACCGTGAAACCGACGCTATAAAATTACATTATTCCAAAAAAAAATGGGGGATAAATAATTATCACATTTCACGAGACGGAGCCGCTGTCGTCTTCTATTCTTCATCAGGAGGCTAGATCTAGAGTCCGTTTGGGGCTCCGGAGAGGGGGATCTTCGATCTTCTTCATCACCAACACATCTCCATCGCCAATTCCATGATGCTCCCCACCGGGAGTGAGTAATTCCTTCTTAGGCTCGCTGTTCGGTGAGGAGTTGGATGAGATTCATCATGTAATTGAGTTAGTTTTGTTAGGGCCTAATCCCAAGTATCCACTATGTTCTGAGATTGATGTTGCTATGGCTTTGCCATGCTTAATGCTTGTCACTTTGGGCCCGGGTGCCATGATTTCACATCTGAACCATTTATGTTATCACCATTATATCCATGTTCTAGATTCAATCTTCCAACTTATAGTCACCTACTACGTGTTATGATCTCGCAACCCCGGAGTGACAATAGTCAGGACCACTCCGGGTGATGGCCGTAGTTTGAGGAGCTCATGTATTCACCGTGTATTAATGCTTTGTTCCGCTTCTCTATTAAAAGGAGGCCTTAATATCCCTTAGTTTCCAATAGGACCCTGCTTCCACTGGAGGGTAGGACAAAATATGTCATGCAAGTTCTTTCCATAAGCACGTATGACTATTTACGGAATACATGCCTACATTATATTTATGAACTGGAGCTAGTGTCGTATCGCCCTAGGTTATAACTGTCTTATGATGAATATCATCCAACGAGTCACTGATCCAATGCCTACGAATTTACCATATATTGGTCTTGCTAATTTACTATTGTTGCTACTGCTATCGTTACTGCTAAAAAATCACTTCTATCACTGTTACTGTTATTATTGATGCTGCTACTATCATCAAAACTATCATATTACTGTGCTACTAATCACTCTGTTGTAGATAATTAATCTTCAGGTGTGGTTGAATTGACAAATCAGCTGCTAATACCTTCAGATATTCTTTGCCTCCCCTTGTGTCGAATCTTAAAAATTCGGTTTAATACTCTACTCTCGAAAATTGTTGCGATCCCCTATACTTGTGGGTTATCAAGACCTTTTTTCTGTTGCCGTTGCCGGGGAGCATAGCAATATTTGTTGAGTCACTTGGGATTATTATCATATTATAACTATGAATAATCTGAAGGATGCTAAGACTAAGATTTTTCCCTCTAAGACGAGGGGAGATAAGGAACTGCCATCCAACTCCGCTTTAGATTCACCTTCTGTTATAAGTAAACTTGCAACACCACAACATGCTATTAATTCTGATATGTCGCAAGTTACAGATGATGCTACTTCTGCTATGAATACTACTCATGATGATGCTAGTACCTTGCTTACTGATGATGTGCCACTAGGTGAATTTCTTGATGAACAAATTGCTAGAGTAAGACAGCATGATATTGGTGAATCTGATGATGAACTTGAAACTGAGAATCTTAAAACACCTACTAGAACTAGTCCTCCTAGATATGAATTGCCAAAGGTACCGTAAGGTTATACTATGAGTGAGGAGGCAACTAGATATATTCTTGCTTGTAAGGATAGAGATGATCTAGAGAAATTATTATGCAAGTATAAGGAAAAATCTCTGAATGCTAAAATGAAATGTGATCCTGAGTTTGCTACTTCACCTATCTTTATTGATGATAAGGATTATTAATTCTTTGTCGACCCAGAGTTAATCACTTTGGTTGAATTTGATCCTTTCCATGGTTATGAAACTGAAACTGTTGTGGCACATTGAAATGACTAAGATGCGGCCCTTTCCTATTTTTGGGGCGATGCCCCAAAAGGGAAAGAGGCGCATCTAAATGTTTCGCAAGCGAGATAATCATAACATTACATAACTGAAGAATGACAAGTAGGGCATACACTGGCCATCTGACATAGCATAACATAAGGTTTACAGCCACACAATATTCAGAGCAAAGTTTAGTCCGACTACGGACAACATGAAACAAGTAAAAGAACTACGACATCCCGCATGCTCGCCCTCGATCACGACCACGGCCTGAGTCCTCCGGATAGTTCACGTATAGTCGGTCAGAATCCTCGTCGTACTGCCACGTTAGCTGGGTGCCATCAGGATCTCTTGCGTCGGGCGTACCTGTACCTATTGGGGTTTTGTAGTAAACTGTGAGCCACGGAGACTCGGCAATCAGATGACCTTGGTATCGAATCTAGTCAAGTTATTAGGTGAGGAAGGTTAAGTGTATAGGTTTGCAGCAACCAAAGCATATATGGTGGCTAACTTACGATGATCAGAGTATTTAATATGGTGGTCTACGTGAGCGGTCCAAGGGTAGATGATCACTAAGTGATCCTGAACACCTACTTACGTCAAACATAACCCCACCGTGTTCCCGATCGAAGAGAGGTCTTCGAAGGAGACAATCACGGTTACGCACACAGTTGGCAGTTTTATTAGAGTTACTTTAAGTTGTCTAGAACCGGATGTTAACAAATTATCCATGTTGCCACATAACCGCGGGCACGGCTTTCCGAAAGATTAAACCCTGCAGCGGTGCTCCAACTAGTCCATCACAAACTGCCACGGGCCGCAAAGTAATCCTCTATCACGAATCTCGTGATCTCATCGGATTCCTTAGAGGAAAACCTCAACTTTGAGGAGATCCAAATTTTCACCGGGATTCCTATACACAAGATATGTCGCTAAGGTAAGACAAATCTAGTAGGACCTCCCGTCGTGTCGACGACCCCGATAAGAGCCGCGTATCTCAGTCTCAGGACATGACGGATGAGCGATGGTTACCACGCCAAAACGCCGAGTTGCCTCGGGGAGCGTAATAAGCTGCTCTGGGTTGGACCAACACTCATGAGGAGCACTGGCCCGGTTTGTTGATTAAATCCTCGGGGTAGCTATTCCCTATGCAAAATATTATTAGGTGATTAGTAAATTAAAACCAATGTTGGGTCCTGTCGGACAAGCCTTAACACTACGTGATTTATCAAGGGGGCCCCATAACAACCCTGAACGTGTTAGGAGTGATCAGTTATGGAAACAAACAATGGTAACCGAAACTAAGGCGGCAATAACGGAACAAATCACCCAGAAAAAGACTAGGCCTTCCGTCATTTACCAAGTCTATAGGTGCATTAATTAAGTAGCAGTTTAAACATAATGATATCAAAATACTCATGTTATCACATGAGACAGCTGGCACCTGCAACTAGCAAAGCTATCCATTAGAAGCTGAGCAAGCCTACATAGCCAAACAACTTTTGCTAGGAGAGGAAGGTGTTCGGGTTTCATGGAAATAACAGGAGGCATTATATCAAGTGGTAGGCAGCGGGCATATATCGAAGGAAACGTGATTCTAAGCATAACAAAGCTAGATACGGTATCAAGGTCACGGTCATCTTGCTTGTGATGTCTTCAGCTTGGAACTGCTCGTGATCTTCCTGCACGTACTCTCTAGAATCCACGCACTCGCTCTCGGATCCCGATGCTACCCAAGAAAAATAACAGCCAATGAACACCAACACAACATGATGCAACAAACAATATGATGCATGAGTGAAGAAGGAAGTATGCATCACTATTCTAGTCACTTCCATATGCATTAGATGAGTTCATAGATTCTGGACACAACTTCATATTAAGTTATCTTGACATGCATGATGATGGCATGAACATGTGCAACACGAGAAAATGAAGCAAAAACATATAAAGAACGTAGAGAACGGAACTACAGATCAACCTCAAACTACAAAACAAGATATGGAGTCCTACGGTTCAAATCAACCACAAGCACACTCCAAGGCACTCTTGTGGTGTTACCAGGTTGCCACATGATCAAACAATCAAATACAAGTGGGGTGGTGCATGGAAACGCACCACACCATCAACAATGCCCCCACAAGCTTCAAAACAACTAAAACATGCAAACTGTTTTTAACAACATCATAGCAGTTTGTCTACAACATTTAAAGTACCTACAGCCAGCCAAGTGAGCCAAACAAGATATGAGGCAAAAGCCATTCAAAAGCTCTACAAGCCTGTGCAAGAAGTTAATACAAAGGAGTCACACATGAGCATATCTACAGGCACTAACTTGGATAAAAGTAACAGATTCTGGGACTTAGTGAAAATCTCAGATTTTCACCAGCTGCTTATGCTCTGAAGCATTTTGGCAGCCTCCAAAATGATATCTACAGGAAGTGAATAAGCATGAAACTTAACAGGGAGCTAGACAAACACAAAATCTCACAGACTTTAGTTTGTTGCATGGGCTGATTCCCAACACATGAGCTTTTGCAACCAAAACAACAAGGGAAGAAAATAACAGCAGATTCTCAGACTTAGTGAAAATCACAGATTTTCACAAAGTTGTCAGTTTCAGCCAAGTGTCAACTTTGACAAGACACAAAAGGTCATACAAAATCCTATAAATAAATAAAAGACCCCATGTTGTAGAGGGGTTCACCCACTACTTCCACATCAAGAATTCATCCTCATAGGGCCAACACACCACATAATACAAAGCTTTAAACATGGCATCATGGAGAAAAATGACAGTTTATGAAGTTGCTCTAAAGTGAAATCTAATTGCACCAGTGGATTCCGGGGATGATTCTACCCCAAACGAATATATAATACATGGGTACTTGCATGTAACATGTAGGCACAAAGCTAGCTCGAAAAACAACCTAGAATCCAATATGATCATATAGGAGCATTATCACATGTAACTTAGCACTTGTAGTATCCACTACTCCTACATATGCACACACACAAGGCCCATACACAACCACATCAACATATTGGCAAGCATGAGGGGTTAGCCCTCATGCACAAGTGCATAAGTGAACTCACGCCCACACACACACATGCATGAACACATACACCCAAATATATGTGTTCACACACACACACACACTACAAGAGGTGCATCAAGAGGGGCTAGGCCCTCTTGCACATATGCATGTGCCACCACATGCACACACACACACACACTCACATGCACATGTATGCACATCTCACTCATGTGCACACACACACACAACCGCACACATACACACACTCATGCACACTCCACCTACACAAACTAGTGCATACACAAGCACTTGGACACACACATACATGATCCTAGGCAGTAAATAAATACTCATCAATGCTCTAGCTAAAAGAAAAACAATCATGCTTGCTGCCCAAGAAAAGAAATAGGGCCAAAATAACAAAGGAACACATTTAAAAAAAGGGGGAGTTGCTGGATTCGAACCCAAGACCCCGTAGTGCCACACACAAACACACACCACCACACTACATCGCTGGATCTGACCAGAGAGGGGATACCGAGGAGGTAAGCTACCTCTATAGCGCTGCACAGGGAAATCTGACGAAAAAGAAAAAGGAGTGCTAGGGGGAATCGAACCCGCGTCGCTGGGGTGGTGCATGGCTCGGTTGCCACCGCGCTAGCAACCCAGATATGAACGGAGAGGGGGGTGTTTCTCTTTGAGCAGCCCCCTCACATCTACTGCACTCGCACAACATACAGGAACAGGGGAGCTCCATCGGTGCTCTGGCGAACTACGCATGACGGCGGGCTACGGCGCGAAGAAACAAGGAAGGGGGAAGAAGGTGCGCTCACCCAGGAGACCATCAGGGCCGTCGAAGAGGAAGAAGATGCTTGGGGAGGCCCTCGGAGAAGAAGTAGTACGGCCGCGGTGGAGCAGCACGACGGCGAGGAAGAAGGGGAGATGGCCATCATTGTGGTGGTCCTCCGGGCTGCTAACGCCGGGAATGGAACGTGGGGAGACCCCCCCGAGCTCACGGACATCTTCGATGGGGCCGGAGACGATGGAGACGCGGCGTAGACGGAGGCGCCCTTCTCTCTCTTTCTGCAACTCTCTCTGATCTCTCCTTCACAGAAGTCTTACCTAGGAGGAAGAAAGGAAAGAGATGGAGGAGAGGGTGGCGGTGCGAGGGAGGAACCCTAGGCACGGATGCCAAGGGAGTATATAGAGGAGGAGGAGGGTGGAGTGGCGCCCGGTGCGCATGTGCCTGCACGAGCAGGGGAGGAGGAGCTGTGGGAGGAAAAGGTGGAGGAGAGGAGACACTAGCGAGTGGGGCCTCATAACCTTGCTGGAAAGGGGAAGAGACGGTCGCGGGATGGGCTTGCGCGCGAGGAAAACAACGGAGATGGGCCAGGGAAGGAGGGAGCCAGCCCAGATGCGCCACTCCACTTAAAACAAAAGGTTTTCATCTTTTTTAAATATCTCCTGCAAATAAAAAATACACACAGCCTCCCACGGGTTTGAAGAAAACAAAGTAAAAATATCTAGGGCATAGGGGAATTATGCCCTATTTAAATAAAATATAAAACAGATTTTTTTGAGTATTTAAATTAAATCCCAAAATAGAATTAATATAGTATTTTGTAGATAAAAACCCCATTCACTTAGTTTTAAAAACCCCAAAACAATATCCCCCAAGCTGAAGATAACACGCTAAAATAACAACATTTTTAAAACAGGTTTTGAGCAAGTTAAACATGAGCTCAAATAAATAATGGTGAAGGGGTTTTTGAAACCTAGTTTGCAAACAAACATAGTTTCAATCAAGCTTGGGATTCACCACCTCATCACACACCACCACAAGCATTCATCACACAAGAGACTCATGAAGATCAAGCAACAACTACAACACAAAGGAAAATGACATGAATGAAATGAATGGCATGATCAAAGGGGATCACATGAAATGATAACTCGATAGCATCAACATCAAGGTTCCAAATAGGAAAGGTTTCCAGATATGGCAAGGGTTACATCTGGGGCATTACAAACTCTCCCGAGATCTAGGACTGCGCTGAAAGAACTCTACGAATTCGGAACGGAGGTGATCCTCGCACTCCCAAGTGGCCTCTTTATCGGAATGATGTGACCACTTCACCTGGAGAATCTTGATTGACTTATTGCGGGTCTTGCGCTCAGTCGTCTCGAGAACTGCAACTGGATGCTCACGATAGGATAGGTCAGGTTGACGGTCGATATCCTGAAGATCAACTGTGCGCTCAGGAGTTTTGAAGCATCTCCGGAGCTGAGAGACATCGAACATGTCATGCACATTTGTGAAGTTTGAAGAGATCTCATGTTGATAAGCAAGGTCGCCTCTCTTGCCAACTATTCTGAAAGGCCCAAGAAAACGAGGAGCAAGCTTGCCTTTGATGCCAAAACGCTGAGTGCCCTGCATAGGAGACACTTTGAGATAGACGAAGTCATCGAGCTCATAAGACATGTCATGATGCTTGCTACCATAGTAGCTCTTCTGACGGGACTGCGCTGCTCTGAGATTATTTCGAATGACCCGACACATCTCTTCTGCTTCTTCGATCAAGTCATTCCCAAGAATCTGACGCTCGCCAGTCTTTGACCAGTTGAGCGGGGTACGCCACTTCCTGCCATAGAGAATCTCAAACGGAGCTTTGCCTGAACTTGCCTGATAGTTGTTGTTATAAGAAAACTCAGCAAAAGGTAGGCAGTCTTCCCACTTCATGCCAAAGGAAATGATACAGGCTCTTAGCATATCCTCGAGGACCTGATTGACTCTCTCAACTTGCCCACTAGTCTAAGGATGAAAGGCTGTGCTGAATCGAATCTTAGTACCCATCACGGACTGAAATGAGTCCCAGAACTTGGAAGTAAAGATGCTTCCGCAATCCAAAGAAATCAGCATTGGAACGCCGTGCAAAGAGACTATCCTCGAAGTGTATAGCTCTGCAAGCTGAGCTGCCGAGATAGACTCCTTGACTGGAAGGAAATGAGCTACTTTGCTCAACTTGTCGATGACGACGAAGATGGCATCGTTACCCTTCTTTGACTTCGGAAACCCGGTGACGAAATCCATCTCAATATGGTCGAACTTCCACTCGGGAATGGGCAATGGATGCAAAAGACCCGCTGGACGTTGATGCTCTGCTTTCACCCTTCAACATACATCACATTCATTTACGAACTGAGCAATCTCATGCTTCATGCGAGTCCACCAGAAGGTGTGTTTCAAATCCTGATACATCTTGGAACTCCCTGGATGTATGGAGAGAAGAGAGTTATGAGCTTCTTCCATGATAACCTTTCTGAGATCCCCTTTCGGAACGACAAGACGATCCTCAAAGAATAATGTATCTCTGTTATCAACACTGAAGCACTTATATTTGGGAACTCCCTTCGCCAAGCCAATCTTAACTTTCTTCACCATTGCATCAAGAAGTTGAGCTTGTTGGACCTGGTCTTCCAAGGTAGGAGAAATTTGAAGATTTGCAAGAAATCCCTGAGGTACTAACTGAAGGTTGAGCTTTCTGAAAGATTCACAAAGGTCAGGCTGGAGAGGCTTCAGAATGAGACTGTTGCAGTAAGCCTTCCTGCTCAAAGCATCTGCCACGACATTAGCTTTGCCAGGAGTGTACTCAACGCTCGGATTGAAATCTTGGAGCATTTCCACCCAACGAGTTTGCCAAAGATTGAGGTTAGGCTGGGTGAAGATGTACTTGAGACTCTTGTGATCGGTGAACACTTCAACCTTTCTTTCCAACAAGAGGTTTCCCGAAGTCATCCGAGCATGTACCACTGTCGCCAACTCAAGATCATGAGTGGGGTAATTCGTCTCAATTGGCTTCAACTGCCTTGAGGTATAAGCTACCACTTTCTTGTCTTGCATCAACACTGCACCAAGACCTTGAAGAGAGGCCTCGCAGAACACTTGATAAGGTTTGGAGTCATCAGGAGGAACCAAGACTGGAGTAGAAGTGGGCTTCTCTTTGAGTGTGTCGAAAGCCAACTGACACTCTGGAGACCAGACATACTTCACACCCTTTTGAAGAAGACTTGAGAGAGGCTTAGCAATCTTTGAGAAATTCTCAAAGAATCTTCTACAATAGCTTGCAAGCCCGAGAAAGCTTCGAAGCTGCTTCACATTTTGCGGAGGCTCCCACTCAACAATGGCCTGCACTTTGACGGATCAACTTTGATGCCCTCGGCAGAGATGATGTGCTCAAGGTAGACAACTTCCATCAACCAGAACTCACATTTGGAAAACTTAGCATAGAACTTATGCTCTCTTAGCTTATCAAGCACAAGCCTGAGATGTTCTTCATGCTCTTCCTCAGTTTCCGAAAAGACCAGAATATCATCAAGATACAACAAGATGAATTCATTCTTGAATAGGGAGAATATATAATTCATCATTCGACAAAAGGTCGGTGGAGCATTTGCCAGACCGAAAGTCATGTTCTAAAAGCCAAAGCTTGTTCTGAAAGCAGTCTTTGGAATGTCCTCTTTGCGAATGCGAATGTGATGATAACCCATCCTGAGATCAAGCTTCGAGAAGATCTTAGCCCCTTTCAATTGCTCAAACAACTCATTGATGTTAGGAAGTGGATACTTGTTTTTAATCGTCTTCTTATTCAATGGGCGGTAATTGACACAGAGTCGTTCCGTACCATCTTTTTTCTTGACGAAAAGAACTCCATAGCCCCAAGGAGATGAGCTTGGTCTAATCAGACCCAGATGCTCTTTCTCATCAAGTTGTTTCTTCAGCTCCTTCAGCTCTTCTGGACCCAGTTTGTACGGCCGTTTGCACACAGGCTCAGTACCCGGTTCAAGCTCAATTACGAACTCAACTGCTCGGTGCGGAGGCATTCGTGGCAGTTCTTCCGGAAAAACATCTTCATATTCACAGACCACTGGGACTTGCGAAATTGGAGAGATCTCACCCTTCTCATTCAAGGAAAATAGCCGGACTGTGTCATCACGTGCTGCAAAGATAATCACGTCCTCCGAAGAATGAGTTAGCTTCACTTCTTTAGCTTCACAATCAATAGACGCCTTGTTCATGGCCAACCAATCCATCCCAAGGATCAAATCATTATCAGAATTGCCAAGGACAATAGGAGAAGCCAGAAAAGCATAATTACCCATCTTGACAGAAACATCTGGAACCATCATATGAGAACTCATACGCATTCCCAGAGAAACCACATGGAAAGGACTATCCAAGTGAATTGCGGGAATGCCATGCTTAGCAATAAAAGGCCTTGAAATGAATGAATGCGATGCACCAGAATCAAATAAAACCTTAGCAGGAATATCATGAACTGAGAGATTACCCATAATCACGTCTGAGGAATTCTCTGCTTCAGCTGCATTCACCATATTGACTCTCGCAGACCTGGGGTTGAACTTCACTATAGCATTGCTTAGAGGCTTCCCTGGAGGAGGAGGCGGAAGACACAGCTGAGAGGTGCACTTATTGGCATAGTGACCCTTTTGCCCACACTTGTGACAAGTGACATCTGCCAGCTGACGGAACTGCGTCTGAGGATTCCCTTGCTTCTGCTGCTGAAACCTCTGCTGAAAAGATGGGTTGGGTGGGTGGGAAGAACCACGACCACCTGATTGCTTGAACTGATGAGTGTGCCGAGGAGGAGGAGGAGACACCCAGTATTTCTTCTGCTTCTCGACCACCTGAGTAGAGGACGACGCGCTGGAATCCGTGAAACGCTTCTTCGAATTCTCCACCCTGAGCAAAGCTGCCTCAGCCCTGAAAGCCAAGTTATAGAACTTATCAAACTCGTCAGGATCGTGCAAGGCGAGGGCCAGCGGCAAGTCTTCTTTCAGACCACCTCTGAACTGATAGATCTTGCTCTTCTGATCTGGAATGTCCTGCAAGGCATATCGGGCTAGCTCGTGGAACTCGACGTTGTACTTGTACACAGAGGAACCACCTTGCTTCACGCGTCTGAACTTCTCACGCATTTCTTCCAGAAAGCTAGAGGGGATATAGTGGGACCTGAAATCTCTATAGAACTCATCCCAACTGATTAATCTGCCATCCCTGGAGTCCTTCAACTGCTGCCTACCCCTTGAGCTGAAACGTTCCAAACTTGATGAAGTCCTCTGGATGGACATTGCTGCACTCAAAGTGTTTGTTCATGTCCCGAATCCAGTCCTCAACGTCAAACGACTGATCACACGACGTGAAGGTCTTCGGTTGGTTTGCCAGGAATTGACTCAGAGATGCAAACTGATTACCACCATGGTTGAAATTGCCCCGCTGCTGGTTTGTCCTCTCTTGCTACAGCTGGATTCACATCTGAGTGTTAGCATTTGTTGCAGCCATCACCGCTTGCCAAGCCTTTGCAGGAGGAGGAGGCGGCGTAGGAGGAGGTGGAGGGGGTGGTGGCGGCATTTCAGCACCCTCACGACCCGGATTCTGACGAGTTGGTGGAGCCATCCCGAAGACGGACAACACATTAGGCCAGAGAACAATATTGAAGGTAAAGCTGAAGCAAAAGGCAGGAATATCTGAACAAGAATATTAGCAATTGCACTCAAACAAAATAGTAAGAATGCTTCCTCAAAGTGACTGTCGACAAAATCTGATGAAAAACCACTTGCAAACCAAGTATGAGCTAGAACTGCTCGGAACAAATGTATGATCGAGATTCCATTCGATATCTTCGTGGATATGATCGCACGGGCTCGAATTTATAGTAGCCATCCTATGCAAGGCAGTGCACACGACTTACGAAGCGTCCCCGAGTCGTAGCAAGCTACAAGGACTCTTTAAGACACAACGAGAACCGATGTAAGACGACCGTGAACAAACGTACCCACTGAATGTCAAATCCCAACCTCACATCATCAATCTGCAGGAAGATTGTCCTATAAGTCACTACTTGATATCCCACCTATGAATCCCGAAATATCTGGTCATGCAATCTGGTATACGGATACAAGGAGTAATATGCCACACAACTCCTATACTAACCCGTCCAGTGTATCACATCCGTCAACACATAACCAGAATCTCAGACCTTCATCTACTACAGACCCTCGTGATCACAATGATACAAACTGTGGCGATACATCCGGAACTCTCTGCACCAGTACTGGGGAAGCCAGACTCCTCTCGTCACAACTAGTATTGAAGCAATTATGAACATCCTCCATCTTGAGATACTAAGAAATCTGAATGATGTTGATGTGCACAAGAATCCCCTGGAGCTCAACTCCCCGGAAGAAATCAAGTCAGATAGGAGGCACCAAGACAGAACTCCGTCACATCTATATCATATAGATTTCAAAATACCCGCGTGATCCTAAAATTTTTTTGAGCGAGAAGAGGAGTAGAATTAATATTGCCTAAGTCGAGAACCTCACCAGAGCATAGAAGAGGAGAAAAAGGAAACCTACTCTCCGATATAACTAAGACTCAAAACATTTTACTAGACTCGACTCGGCAAAGTTCGATCACACAAAGGCTCCTATGGTCGTAAGGCTCTGATTACCAACTTGTAACGACTAAGATGCGGCCCTTTCCTATTTTTGGGGCGATGCCCTCCTACTGCAACAAAAGATCTTCCAACGGTGCCAGAAACAAGCGTGTTGACGGGAGAGTATTCTTGTCCTGATACTCCTCAGCAACGGCGCCAGGAATCCTTCTCCTACGGCTACGCCTTTAGGGACTTCCTTGGAAAATATGCAAAGGATTCCCCCGTGGTTTTGGCGTTCCCTCAAAGCGGAAAGGATGATGTAGCACAGCGGCGGCAAATATTTCCCTCAGTTTTGAGAACCAAGGTATCGAATCAGAGAAAGGATTGCGTCAAGTCACAAGTACGTGCACAAACACAAAGAGCTTGCACCCAATGCTATGAAGGGGTTGTCAATCCCTTATAGATTGTTTGCAAAGTGAGAACTGAAAGCAACAAAGAAAACAAAGCAAAGTAAAAGTGAAAGTGGAAACGATAATTGTGAATAGACCCGGGGGCCGTAGTGTTCACTAGTGGCTTCTCTCATGAAAGCAAGTAGACAGTGGGTGAACAAATTACTGTCGAGCAATAGACAAAACCGTGCAAAGTCGTGAAGTTATCTAAGGCAATGATTATATCTATAGGCATCACGTCCAAAACAAGTAGACCGATACTTTCTGCGTCTACTACTATTGCTCCACACGTCGACCGCTATCTAGCATGCATCTAGTGTATTAAGTCCAAGAGAACAGAGTAACACCTTAAGCAAGATGACATGACGTAGATGGACAATCTCATATCTACGATAAAAGCCCATCTTGTTGCCCTTGATGGCAACAACACGATGTGTGCCTTGCTGCCCCTTCTATCACTGGGAAAGGTCACCACACGGTATGAACCCAAAACCAAGCACTTCTCCCATTGCAAGAATCATAGATCTAGTTGGCCAAACAAAACCCAAGATTCAGAGAGACTTACAAGGATATCAAATCATGCATATAAGAAATCAGCAAAGACTCAAATATAATTCATAGATAATCTGATCACAGATCCACAATTCATCGGATCTCGACAAACACACCGCCAAAGAGGATTACATCGGATAGATCTCCATGAAGATAATGGAGAACTTTGTATTGAAGATCCAAGAGAGAGAAGAAGCCATCTAGATACTAACTACGGACCCGTAGGTCTGAAGTGAACTCCTCACGAGTCATTGGAGGGGCGATGATGTTGATGAAGAAGCCCTCCAGCTCCAAAGTCCCCTCCGGTAGGGCACCGGGAATGGTCTCCAGATGAGATCTCGTGGAAACGGAAGCTTGCGGCGGCGGAAAAGTGTTTTCGTGGATGCCCTAATTTTTTCTGGATTTTAGGGAATTTATAGGCCAAAGAGCTAGGGCAGGGGAGCGCCAGGGAGGCCACAAGCCTGGTTGCCGCGGGCCCCCCTGGCCGCGGCAACAGGGCTTATGGGCTCCCAAGGGGCCCCCTGCCTTGGCCGTCAAGCCTGCCGATCTTCTTCCATTCTGGAAAATTTTATTTCGGGGATTTTATTCCGTTTGGACTCAGTTCCAAAATCAGATCTGAAAAGAGTCAAAAACACAGAAAAACAGGAACTGGCACTTGGCACTAAATTAATAAGTTAGTCCCAAAAAAGATATAAAATATAAACAAAACATCCAAAGTTGACAAGATAACAGCGTGAAACCATCAAAAATTATAGATACGTTTGAGACGTATCATGCCCCAAATGGGAAAGAGGCGCATCTAAATGTTTCGCAAGCGAGATAATCATAACATTACACTAGATCGTGAATGGCGCGCGTTGCTGCGCCCGTGTATTATAAATTTTGAACGAATTAGTTTGAAAATTTTTGTGTGCAAACATGTATTTTATTATGGTTTGCAATGTTTATATGAAAGCATGTATTTTGTTTTATGTATGAATAATATTTGGGCTGTTATGGTCCACATAATATAAGTTTCATTATTTGGTTCTGTTATTTTACTTGGTTGCTGCGCCCAGAGCGGCGGGTATTTCAAGGCAAGGCCGGGCCTCAGGAGTCAAGGATGACGCCATGGAAGGACAGGCGGGCAGCAGATGGCAGGACGAGGCAGTTTCCCTTTTAGTGCAAAGGAGGCGGGAGCATACAAGGGTTTCAAAGGCATCTCCCAAAGGTTTCCCTTCTGGTGAAACAAAGCCACTGCCGCCCGCTAGTAGGGCAAACGTCACCCACGGGCCCGTCTCTGCAGCGCGGACAGTTACTTTGCAGGAGAAGACCACCTTTGGGCAGGGGAGCATGTTCCCCTATTCCCCTTCAAAATTGGCCATTGTGGGATCCCTTCCCGCCGAAGCTATGAGGGAAGAGGACCCGGGCCTCCTCTATAAATGGAGAGGGTAGGATACTTGAGAGAGGGAGTTCATTCGGACGGTAGAACAATACACCTAGCCACTTTCCCTCCGGAGGCTCAAGAGCACTTTACTAATTCATCCACCACCTTCGTGAGAGGCAATCCACCAAAAGTAGGAGTAGGATTTTACGCTTCGCAATGGCCCGAACCTGGGTAAACCGTTATGTTCTGTGCTATCCTCGCCATCGAGTGAATCCTTCATCGTTTCAATCGAGTAGTGGGCTAGGTGAGGCAAAGCAGGGAGAGACCTTCGTACACGCCCAGTGTTTGAATCCTTAGAGTTTTGCGGCGCCCGAAATTATACATTTGGTACGCCAGGTAAGGGCGGGTGAAGGATTTCTCCTAGCTTCCTCCTTCTGAGGCCACTGCACCGATGGCAGGCGACCAACCAACTTCTCCGAGCTTCGTCGAGCTGGTCTCCGACTGCCACGTCACAGCGGCTGGAAGCTCACATGTCGGTGTCGCGATACCAGGCGGCTTGTACTAGGCCATCAACATCATCTCCCGTGACGGCCATCCGTGCCACCCATGTGCATGGGGGCTGGGAGGCGGCCCAGGCACCCGCAGTGCACTGCATCAACGTGGGAGACCTTAGCGCACATGTCGCATTGTGGATGACAAGAGAGATGCTCCGCTGACGACCGACACCAGGGGCTTTGACGCCTGGGCGAACCACATCATGGAGCTGATCGCCATCACCTATAAGACCATCCATCCCGGTGCATCCTCAAGGCCACAGGCACCGGGGGCTCGCACCGCGTGCCGGCCCCTGACCTGCGAGCTTCGGGGCCCTATCCGCCTTAGGCGGGGCCGAGAGAGACGCGCTTCGCGTTGCCCTCCACCTTCTCTAGACCCCAATGACCGTCCCCGAAGTGCACCAAGCCGACAGCCACCGGGGACGTGAGGAGAACGGCGGGACGACCGACGCACACGCTACCGTGCATCATCAAGACCAAGTCGGTCCTCGACAGCCTGGGGCGGCTCTACGGGAGTGCTCCATCCAGCACAGCCAGCAGAGCGCGGAGGCGATGGCGCGGACGAACTACGACAGCGGAGACATGGCAGAACACCAAGGAGAGATCTAGCACCGGGAGGCGCTGGGACCAGCCAGCGGTTGCAATAGGAACAAGCGACTTCGCGCGGAGGCTTATCACAGGAAGATCTTCGAACGGGACGGTCGGGGAGATCCCCCTCCGCTGCCGAGAGGAACCACCACCATCGCGCTGCTGAACGGCCACGGGGGACGGTCCAGCGACTACATGGAGCCGTACGTGCCGGAGTATGCGGCACTACCTGATCCTCCCGACGAGGAGGAGCTTCGGGCGTCCCCCCGGGCGCCTATCCTCCTGAGGAGTGAGGAACATTCGAGGGCTCCTCTTGGAGCCGCGCCCGAGGGGCGCGGGTAAGGAGGCACCCTCAAGACGCGGGGCACGGCGCTAGCTGCCCTCCTTGTAGAAGGACTACGTAAGGCCAAACCCACGGGCTTCAGGAGGACGAGCCGAATTCCGCGACAAGACGCAAGTGGCACGGATCACCCGTGAGGACAACGATGGAGGAGTGGGCGTCGGGGCCTGGCCTCGCGAGGCATTCCTCAAGCGCAAGGGGGCTTCAACTATTCGGCGAGGTAAGTTTTTGGATTTAACGCCTCAAGGAGTGTGTGCTGACCGCAGGAACTTCAACTACTCGGGGCATACTTCTGCAAGTCGTATCCTTCACAATTTCCATTACAACCACTTGGCAACCTGACGCACTGCCCTGATTGCGTCCTTCGTTGATCCACCTTCTTTTCTCGGGGGCACCGGTTGCTACAGATCGCCCCAACGTGGGGATGGGGAGCCCCACAGCTCCTCAGGATCACAATCGACAGGATAAAATCAGAGTCGCTTGAGCGTCAAAGGGGGCTCCAGAGCATGGCGCTCCAGGGGTCTTACCGGTCACAAGGCCACCTGCCTCCCTTGATATCGTCCTCGGTGATCCGGCCATTATCAGGGGCGGCAGGGCCTGACCCCGTAGCTGAGATCGTTCATTCGATTGCAAGCAGCGGCGGTAAGAAAATGTGCGGGACCGGGTCCTGGTAACGCAGAGCGGCTTGAACGTCAAAAGGGGACTCCGGAGCATGGCGCCTCAGGAGCCTTACCGGTCACAAGGCCACCTACCGCCCCTGACAACGTCCTTGGTGATCTGGTCGTTGTCGGGGGAAGCAGGGCCTGACCCCGTGGCTACACCCGTTCACTCGGTCCCACGCAACGACGGTCGGGAAATGTGCGGGACTTAATCCTGGTGACGTAGAGCAACTCGAACGTTAGAGGGGGGTTCCTGAGCATCGCGCCTCAGGGACCTTATCGGTCACAAGGCCACTTGCCGCCCTTAACAGCATCCTTGATCCGGTCGATGTTAGGGGAGGCAGGGCCCAACCCTGTAGCTACGACCGTTCACTCGGTGCCATGCAACAGAGGTCGGGAAATGTGCGGGACTAGGTCTTGTCAACGTAGAGTCATAAAAAGCTCTCAATTGGCCTCCCGGGAGGGAGCACGCATGACCTGCATCAACCCGTCGCACCTCTGCATCGTCCTTCAATCCTTTCGGAACCTACTTCATCCCGTGACACTCTCACGTAATAACGAGCCGAGGCTGTATACGCCAGCCCCACCCCCTCCCCCCCCCCCCCCCCCCCCGAGGACGCAAAAGGGGTCCACCCCATGCCTAGTGGAAGACCTATGCTCCGCCCTGAGTACAAAACAGTCCACTGATGACTCTAGAAGCTCAAGCCCCAATGCCTCGGGGGTAGGGACACCAGTGAGGCCAAAGCGTCCTCGTGACCTCCCATATACGCCCCCACCGTGACACTCTCACGTAATAACGAGCCAAGGTTGTACACGCCCAGGGACCACCGAGGACGCGGAAGGGGTCCACCCCACGCCTAGTGGAAGACCTGAGCTCTGCGCTGGGTAAAGGACGAAGGCAATTAGCACGGCCCGCCAATGACCATGCTCGCAGTTGGCAAGGAAACCCAGGTAGTCCGCCAATGACAATGCCGATTTTAATGCCGGACGCGGTGCTTGCTTGCTTTCTCTTGGATTCGAACTATCTTCTGCTGAGTTTGAACTGGCCGATTTCGAAAGTTGGTTTTTTTCCAGTCTGAATGCCCGACGTTTGAAAAATAAAAAGGGGGAAAAACTTTCTTTGGCATTTCTTATTTCACTGGCTTTGAAACCTCCCGCCCGGAGGACGTGTTTTGAGACAACCGCTCCGCGCCACCCCTAGGAGTCAAGGAGCATGAATGCAAGGACTTGCCACCTCAGGGGCAACGTTTTTTAGTGGTAAACCCCTGCTCGGGGGTCCGGACCGAAACTTGATACAACCACAAAGAATCTCGGGAGGCCTTAGGCCCCCTAGGCGATGACTTAAGGAACAAAGTGCGGAATCGCTCGGGCGCCAGAAAGGGGGGGTTCCTGGGCGCGCCTGAGGAGCCTTATCGACCGTCAAGACCGGGCCCTGACGACGCAGAGCGGCTTGAGTGTCAAAGGGGGCTCCTGAGCTGTGCGCCTTAGGAGCCTTACTGGTCGCAAAGCCACTCGGTCCCCAGGATGCCGGGCTTTGCCCCGTGAGGAGCAGCCTTGGTAACGGGTTGAACCCGACGGCGGCAGGGAAATGTGCGGGACCGGGACGAGCACACACAGAGTGCCGAAAGGGTCTTCACCTCATCACGCTTACTAAACAAGAGCTGCATCGGAGGAACTACGCAAGGAACCGACACAAACCCACGAGCTAAGTGCCTCATAGGTCCCAACCGGGACCCTCTCGCTTTACGGCAAACTAACGGTGAATTAAAAACATGCGCACAAACGCAGGAATGCACGGCCTAAGGATTTGACGGAAGCAGGAAGTGAGTCCAACATCCAAGCACGCGGCAGCACGAGAGGTGCCTCGGGATGGCAGAACTTCCAGAAGGTCGCGCTTCCCTCGTCGTCCCAAGCCACGTCAGGTGTTGCAACGGGCCCTAAGCTTTGAAGCCCGGCTACAACGACCACCAACATGCAAGCCATCACCTCTGGAGCAAAAGAAAATAGGAGAGTAGCAAAGGTAATAACGGAAAAAGCTTAACGCCAGGCATGGCACAGTTCTTCATCCACTGTTATAGGAGCAGGCAAACAAAAGCTTGGGGCACTAAGGGGAGGGGCCTCTAACATCACCCATGGCGCCAGCTGACCCAGAGGCGGGCGCCTGGACGTACCGTCCAACCAGGGCATCCACATGCAGGCGGACCTCATCCTGGAGAAGTAGGCGAGACTCGACAGGCGACGGTTAGATGACGCGCCGGAGGTCGAGCTCCGAAGCGAGGTAGCGCAAATTGGAGAAGACAAGCGTTACGGTAAGGCCCAGAAGCTCGCACGCGCTGGATGCGTTGTCCTCCTCCACGCGGTGGACGCCAGCCTCCAGTGACTCCACGACCTCCTGGAAGAAGACGAGGTAGCCCCCGTCGCTCCTCACGTTAGGCAGCGTCGGGGCCCTCCCCGCAAACCGACGCGTCACGACGGTCGTCCAGTCGGCGATGCCCGCAAACTGCAGGGCGCGCTGGGACGCCATCAGCCGGGTGTACGACGCCTCGTCCTGAGTGACCTGCACGGCCTCCGCCGGCTCCCGGACCTACTACTGCAGCGATGCTAGCTCCCCCTTGGCCTCTGCCTCGCCTTGGCGAGCGGCATTGAGGGGGCCCGGGCACTCTCAAGCCGGGCCCAAAGCTCTTCCACCTCCTCTTAGAGCTCGCCGAGTTTTGGATTCTTTGAGGAGGGCGCTCTGAAGAAGAAGGAAGATCAACTGCGGGGCAACAGATGAAGCCATAAGGAAAGAGACACAATGAAGGGCTTACTCAGCAGCCATAACCCAGCGGTGGCGGACGCGCGAGGGCCCTGAGGCCCCCCCGCCACTGCCCACGGGGGTGGATGAAGGCGCAGAAGGCGCCGCACACTTTCCTTGGCCAGAACCATCTCCGTGGGACGCCATGAAGACGAGAGGCGAGGGGGAGAAGAGGTTTTCTTGCGGCAAACGACTAAAGCAGAGAAGAACCTCGAGGTTGCAGTGCCCCCCGAAGGGGCTGGGCGAATTTATGGGCGAGCCCTGGCCAACAACCGTAGCGGGAGCATAGGCGTCGCACGCCCCACGAGGGCTGCGAGATGGGCCGACGGAAGCGCTACCGCCCACGTCGCCTCACTTGTCCACCAATCGATCACATCCACGAGGGCCGTTGGGTGTGGTCACATTCAATGAGAAACATGATGGCCTACACGACTCTTGGGAATCGCATCGTCGTGGCCTGGCACCACCAGGGCGCCTCGAGGACACAGAGCGTCGCCGCGGAGCTTCGAGACACGTGGGTCGCCCGACCCGTAGGAAAATGGCCCGCGACATTTTGGGTCGTCTTCAAGGCTTCGGCCTAGGGCTGGCCCACTTCATCAACGCAAGATCGATAAGGAACAACACCACCCTGAACAAGGCCCTCTCGAGGGGCCAAGCCTCACAAGGAAGAGCGGCATCGAGACCCGCACGAGGCCTCCTCAGGACCCATCCGGGGCGGCTGATATTTCAAGCCAAGGTCGGGCCTCAGGAGTCAAGGACGACGCCATGGAAGGACACACGAGCAGCAGATGGCAGGATGGGGCAGTTTCCCTTTTAGTGCAAAGGAGGCGCGAGCGTACAAGGGTTCCAAAGGAATCTCCCAAAGGTTTCCCTTCTGGTGCAACAAAGCCGCAGCCGCCCGCTAGTAGGGAAAACGTCACCCACGGGCCGGTCTCTGCAGCGAGGACAATTACTTTGCAGGCGAAGACCACCTTTGGGCAGGGGAGCATGTTCCCCTATTCCCCTTCAAAATTGGCCGTTGTGGGATCCCTTCCAATTGAAGCTATGAGGGAAGAGGACCCAGGCCTCTTCTATAAATATAGAGGGTAGGATACTTGAGAGAGGGAGTTCATTCGGACGGTAGAACAATACACCTACCACTTGGCCTCCGGAGGCTCAAGAGACCTGTACTAATTTATCCACCACCTCCGCGAGAGGCAATCTACCAAAAGCAGGAGTAGGGTTTTACGCTTCGTAGCGGCCCGAACCTGGGTGAACTGTTGTGTCCTGTGTACCCTCGCCATCGAGTGAGTCCTTCGTTGTTTCCATCGAGTAGTGGGTTAGGTGAGGCAAAGCATGGAGAGACCTTCGTACATGCCCGAGTGTTCGAATCCTTAGGGTTTTGCGGATCCCGGAATCCAACAAGAACAACATAATATGTAAGTCAAGTTGCACAACGATCTTGATTCTTCATCTAGGGAAAGAGCTCAAATTGAATATCTGCAATACAACAATAAATTGTGATGTTAATGTAACCATTCTTGTTATACTTACAACTATTCATACAAGAACACATGATATAGGTATAAATTACTATTCGGATATTGATCATTACAAATATTGGTTTGCTTTCTTATTAACATATTAGCTTCTCCTTCTATGAAAACAATTCTGTGTTTGCAACTGTCAACACATTTCCTCTTGAGTGACATTTTATCTATCTTCCTTTAATCAACTGAATTTTAGATTGATCCCAGTATGCATCTTAGTATAAGTTAGAACATGAAGAAAGATCAGTTGACGTCCAATAGAAAAGCGAAAAAAGAGCCCAAGATCCAAGAACTTACCTCTTGAAGTGGCAACGGAAGAGGTGGCTTTCCAAGCAAAACTCTTCTGGATATGCATAGCCGTTCGCACGGAGGTGGTTCTCGGTGAAAATGTACTTGAGATCATGCATCGAGTTCACATGGTTCATATATGAACATTGTTTAGTTGTCTCCGAGAGCTAAATTGATGGAGAAAGGGTGCTTGAAGCATAGGAGTAAACACAACAGGAATGCCGGTGATGAATGAAAGCACAAAGAGGTAGAATCTAGGGGCGACCATGACAGAATGAGTAGATAACATAACATTCGAATAGAGAAGCAAGGGAAATAATGCTTAGTCATTCTTAAAAAACATATCATAGAAAAAACCAACTGGATACTTATTATAGCCTTCAAATTTCAGTAAAGAAATTTGTGTGATCCTAGATAAAAGACGCAAAAGGCCTTTTGTATAACTTAAGGATGACAAAATCAAATCTACATTTAGGACATTGTCACTTCAATTAGACAGACACTTATTGTTCTATTTGTGTGTCATCTCCTTCGTTAAGGTCATGAGGCACAAGGGCAAAAGGTGCAATCGGTTGTTCATATGCTCAGGGCTGATTTGAGCCTCACAATCTTATATTGTCAGCTTTTGTATCAAAGGTAATCCATTAAAATATTCAACTCCATCATATAAATCATATTGATTTACATCCCATCAATTTGCAAGCCATTGAATCACCATCACGCAGGGTTTCTGCAAACCGAATATCAAGTTTGTGCATGCCCATGCCTCTCTATAGTCCATACAAAATGCATGACTACATAACAGAACGGGAAGCACACTTACCCACTGGGGAACCCGCTGACGGACAAACAACGATCGCTGGTATTGATGGCATTCTCAAGAATTGTGTTGGAGTGGCGATAGTAGCATCTTGGACATCAACAGAGTCAGTGTCTGGTCAGAGGAGAAACAAAAATGGCAATGCAGATGGGATTCATCGTTTGGGTCAAAATAGGCGTGCATACACCACTGGGAAGACCAAGGACAACTTGCAAAGCACTGGAAGTTGGTAGCCCAAGAGAATTGATGGCTCTGTGATCTGTGCATCACTGGAAAACCAATATAACACACGAAAAATTAATTAATTTGTACTCCCTCCGTCCCAAAATAAATGACTTAACTTTGTACTAACTTTAGTATAAAGTTAGTACAAATTTGAGTCACTTATTTTGCGACAGAGGGAGTATCTGATAGCGCCTACAGAAAATTCAGTTCAACAAAACATCAAGTTGAGGTAAAATCCAAAAAAATAGAATTACATGGTGGAAGAGGAAATTACGGGTGCTTTTGACAGATTGTGTGGGAAGGAAAAAGCGCACGTGGGTTGGCAACGAGATAAGGGCGCATCTTGACACGCTAACGGATTTGAGCGATGTAAGCTTTACTGCTCGCTTCAAACGTCGGCGGACCAGCTTCAGAACATGCACAACCAACAATCTTCGATCGGAAAGTAGCACAAGTTTATCTTCCTTCCAGGGTATACCAAACCAAATGATAGCGCAAAAGGCTATACTATAGAAAATTTGGCTACGCGAAATTAAAACCCCAAGCTCATCTTTATCCATGGAAATCCTTGAGCTATATTTATGCGCTTCTTTTCATCTTCAATTAGCATTTTCTGTACTTTCTGAATAAACTAATGTTCTTTGGCTCCTCCCCTCTGCCGTTATAAAATGATCACACATCAGGAAATGTAGCAATATAGTAGATTATTTCGACTGCTGAATACTGAATCTAATACTACTGACTTGCACACCAACAAATATAACCATAACCAAATATTTTGTTATTCACCTCTGTTCTCAGCTTGAAAGGATGTTGGCTAGTGAGCTTGAACTTTTTATTCCTGCTACACTTTAGTGATTCGGATGACTGCAAGATCAAAGAGTAATTAGTGCTTTAGATGACTGCCAGCTCAGATAGCAAATATACATTGAATTTAGAGAGCACATAACAAACATGATTAGTATGGAGTAGGAAAAAAGGCAATTACATCCTTAGTTTCGCCGGCTCCTGCGTCCTCTGGTCTGGTGTCCCAGCTAGATCTAAAAAGAGGAACAAACTTTGATCAACATATTGCGTCAGCAAGAACCTAGACACATAATTACTTCTCTCGCTTGTTTGTTAATATCAAGTAACGTGTTGCTCTTGCCATCGAGTGAAGTACAAAGCCTGATTGGCCCTATGTTCATGAAATCAGAAGAGGAGAACACTGCTACCGGCGAGCCCACACTCCCCACCTTCCACGACTACAACCCCGGAAGCGCCCGGGCCTCCTCACCAGCCTGTTCGGCTTGAGCCGTGGTGCCGGAGATAGAGAACACGGTCAGACCCAGTATCTGGCATGTTGTTCATCACCTTTGCGATGACTCTGCTCCTAATTGCTCTCATCGCTCCATCCCCCTCCTCGATTTCAGCAGGAAAAAACGAAATGCAAGCGAAATCCGCTTGTTTCGTTCAGGCCCGGTAGATTTGTTTATCGGCCCAAAAATTTGGCCCAGTTTGGATTTTTGACCCAGCGTCGCCTCTATCCCAATCTGCACTGCTTTTCTCGGGATATAAAGGCCGAAACAGAGATACGAACCCTAGTAGAGTTCCCCCATTCTTGTGTAAGCGGCGGCGCCGTCCTTGCGGAAGATGTGCTCGCGCCTCCTCCTCGTCCTGGATCCCATTGTCCTCGCGCCAGACCTGCTCGCTTCTTCCATGGCGTGGCGCGCTAGCTGTTGGATGGGGGCGCAGCTGCACTTGTCCGGGCGGCCGGAGCTGAACCAAATCCTGCGGTCAGCGCTAGGCTTGGATAGTATTTGATTCATTTGTGTATAAGCACTCGATGATCATTGCTGTTCAACTTGGTTGTTGTTTTCTTTATTGCTGCACTCTTTTAATTTTTTGGGATATTTTTGTTCATTTTTCGTTCAAATTTCGCTCACTTTTGGTTCAGGTATTCAAAATTTGATGGTGCTTTCCGTCCAGAATTTTACGAAAAGCCGAATTTCGCCAATTTCGTTCTGTGGCGGTATATTTTCCAAAACGAAATCCAAAAGTCTTCTAGGTTTGCTGCTCCTAGTTGGCCGTGGACACCGCGCGCTGTTCAGGAAGAACTTGTCCTATGACGTGTGCAGCACCTAGCGGGCGGTCTTGCTGCAATTGCCGAAGTCGACCTCGCCCCCTCCGCCGCTAGCGCCAACGCACCTCCGCCGATGCACGTCCTTATTCGCCACAAGGAATCGACATTGTAGGACCGACGACAGCAGGGCAGGCGTGCCACGCTTTGTGTCGATGGAGACGGAGACAAAGACGATGGAGGCAGGCTTGGCGGGGTTGGGATTGGGTAGGGGAGGCAACAATTTTGGGTTTGGCATTCTTGGAGGCGTGTAGGAACCGTGCGCGGGAGACAAATTTGGTCAGGGTCTTCGCCAACGCCACCGCCGCGGCCAAGGACACAGGCCTTGCACAGACTTCGCCTTCGGCTACTTCCGTCTCCCAGTAGAGCTTGATTGTCCGTCCGTCTCCCAGTAGAACTTGACTAGTTTGGTAAATTTGATTTCGTATCAAACGACAACTCGAATCCTTATGGGGTTGCTGCTAGCCTGGCTCTGTTCCGTCGTCTACATACTCGCACGGCTTTGCAGACTGCAGTGTACGCGGCCTCAACAACTTCGTCATAGTAAAAAAACAGAGAGAGAAGAAGTTACGAGAGATCATGACGAAGATGGAGTTGATGCCCCTCATGGAGGGGAGAGAGGAGATCGAGTAAACCCTGAGCGAGATCGACAGACGAACCCCGGATGCCCTCCGCTCTGTGTTCCGCCTCGGCTACCGATCTCTCTCGTCTTCAAGAAAGTACCCAGACATGGACGCCTTCATCGCCTCCGTGCTGCCGCCGCCTGTTTCGGAGGACGAGATACCGTCTGCGTGGGATGATTGTTTCTGCGACGTGAACGGGTCGAGGACACTGAAAATGGACTCGGCGTCGTGCTACGTGCCGCACAGCGACCACGATGCGCACTTCGGGGTTGCCGACCCCGGCGTCATCAGCGTGGCGGACGGCGTCGGCGCGTACAACACGAAAGGTGTGGACGCGGGCACCTTCTCTTGGAGCCTCATGGCGAGCGCCCACCAACACGCGCTAGAGACGACGCCCAGGCCCATCTGCCCCTACACGCTGCTGCAACGGGCCTATGAGCGCACGGCCTCGTCGGACGTGCAAGGGGCGTCCACGGTGGTCCTTGTCTTGCTCGTTGGGGACACGCTCAGGTGGGCCAACGTGGGGACAGCGGCTTCGCCGTGCTCCGCGGCGGTGCAATCGTGCACCGCTTGCGGCCGCAGCTGGCCCGCTTCAACTGTCCGCTCCAGCTCGCCGCCAAGGGCGCCGACAGCATCACCCAAGTGGAGGTGGGCGAGACCCCGGTGAGGGACGGCGACATCGTCGTGGTGGCCACAGACGGGCTGTTCGACAACATGTTCGATGCGGAACTCGAGCGCGTCGTGTGGATGGGCACCGCGCTGAGCTTCTCGCCCAAGAACATGGCGGACATCATTTCCAGCATCGCCTACGAGATGTCGTGGAGCAAAGACAAGGACTCGCCCTTCAGCATCGGTTACCGGAATCACACGGGGACTCAACGGTGCGGTGGAAAGGAGGAGGACATCACCGTCGTCGTCGCCTTCATCGTCTCCACTCCGCAGGCGGGTGTGGACAAGGTTGAAGATGATGATGCAGCTCTAAATTCTGACTGGATGGATCAAGTCAAGAGGAGCAAAGTTGCATACCAACTTAAGAACGTACTTGGGTCATCTCTCGCTGCAAAAAGCGATTCCGAGCACAGTGGAAATCGGCGTAATACATTGCAGCGTTCCAAGTCCGGACCGATTTCTCGTGCCACAGGTCGTTGGTATTAGAGCACACACTCAAATATTGTACTTGCTTGGTTTTTAAATATAAGTCTTTTTATAAATTCTATTACAAACTACATACGGATGTATATAAATATATTTTAGAGTATGAATTCATTCATTTTGCTCCATACGTAGTCTTTAGTAAAATCTCTAAAAAACTTATATTTAGGAATGGATGGAGTACACTCTAATATTGATATTAAAATCGTCCCTTTCATGAAAACACTAGATCATTAATGGTGCGAGTTGTTGCGCCCGTCCATTTTGAATGTTGTATCATAATCTTGGGAGTCCATAGTTTAGAATGAGTTGAAAAAAAATCTAGAAAGAATGAAATGAAAAGAGTAGGAAAACATGTCTTCCATATTTGTGTAGAAACTTCGTACTTCTATTTAGGAAGAACAAAGCGGAAAATAAATCAATACATCCATGTAAAAACATAGAAAAATGCACAAAAAGTTCAACAAGTAACGATTTAAGATACTGAGCAAATTTACAGAAATCCAAATCTGAAATGCAATGCAAGAGAAGAAGAAACAAAGACTTGATAAAGAATTTCTTATATAAAATGCATAAAAAAGTACAACAAATAATGATCTAAGATCAGGAGCAAACGTACAGAAGTCCAAATATGAAACATAATGCAAGAGGAGAAACAAAGACTTGATAGAATGGGAAAGAGGAACTTCTTAAGTCTAAAATCCAGATCTGGAATCTGACGTCGTATCTACTTCTCCATGCACCATAAGAAAGTACCAAATATTTTTTTTGAACCAAGCATAACACCCCTTTCCATTACTTCGAACTAAAATACAACAGTACCACAAAGTTTTACCAACAGAAAAAAGGAGAAGAGTACTGGGTACGACAACCCGCTCTTGCAGACTACCAGCTTTCATCTATGGAACAGTCGCTCGCCATCGAACCGACTGCCATAGCATGAAAGCCAACAATCAAACGGAGCAGGGAAAAGTAGTCTATGATACAGCAAAACCATACACACAAATCTTTGACCAGACATAAGAGCTAACAACTAGCTGGATATCCCCCACAAATCATCAAAGGACAGCGTGTTCATCCTCCTGCGATCCCCTGCCTCGCTGTCTTGCAGAGCTTCATCAACTGCATGGTATTGGTCCTCACCAACTTTGCACCAGAACGAAGCTCTCCTGCATCATCCTCGTGCTGCAAGGCTGCCCAATATAGAAGGAACGAACATATTGAAAAAATAATCTCAAAGGGAGTTTTGATCAATTTATTTTCAAAAGTAGCCTGTTCCTGGCCAACCAAAGAGCCCAACGCAGAGCTACAAGCCCCGCCGTGTAGTATTTTCCACCAGCAGGTAAAAAAGCATTGCACCAGGAATAATATTGCCAGTAGGAATTAGGGCAACTGTCAGTCCCCAAGGTGACCCCAACCGACCTCCACACGACCCTAGCAACAGGGCATGTAAAGAAAAGGTGTTGCAAAGTTTCCTTTTGACGACAAAAAGAACAGCAAGGATTCCGAGGCCAATTTTTCCTTTTCATCACATCTCTAGTCAACACCGCATCTTGAGACATCTGCCACATAATTTTTTTAATTTTCAAAGGCATTTTTGCCTTCCAAATCCACCTATAATGACACCCATGCAGTGGTTTCTCTAACCACTTATATATGGACTTAGTGCTAAACTTCCCATTCTCAGTCAGACCCCAGGAAATTTTGTCACTATCCCTGGTCAGCACAATCCCAGAGATAATTCCATGCATCTCCCTCCATTGATCTTTAAGTTCAGGGTTTAACCTTCTCCGAAAAAAGGAGTAATGATCAACCTGGCATAACCTATTCACCGTACACTCTGTATCATTGAAAATATCAAAAAGCATAGGGAATTGATCTTTGAAAGGAGGAAGCCTCACAAGAGAATCATGCCAAATCCTGGCAGTATCCCCAGATTCAATATTAACTTTCCTCCCTGCCAAGTAAAACTCTTTGACCTTAAGAATAGATTTCCAACAGGGTGAGTCAGAGAATCTGGGCTTAACAGTTGCCACAGTTCTATTTCTGAGATATCTAGCTTTGATAATATCTTTCCAGACACCCTTCTTCGTCTCCAACTTCCACCACCACTTCACCATTAAGCTAATATTTTGTTTACGAAGGTCTTTAACTCCCAGCCCCCCTTTCTGCTTGGATCTACACACCCTACGCCACTTAACCATATGGTATCTCCTCTTTTTATTGTTGCCTTGCCAGAAAAACCTATGTTTGTGTTTATCCAGCTTTTCTATGAACGATTTATTCATAAGCCACATAGACATGTGATAAATGGAGATATGGGTGATAACAGAGTCCAGGAGAGTCAGTCTACCCCCCATGGAAGCAGCATTGCCAATCCAGGCCTCAAACCACTTCATATATTTTTTCCACAATAAAGTCCAAATCAGAATTCTTCAAAGCAGTATAACTAACAGGCATCCCAAGGTACTTGATAGGAAACTTACCAATATCACAATTAAACAGGTCAGCATAGGTTTTAATCACATTATCATCCCCTCCAACAGTGAAAATCTCACTTTTCTGATAATTGACCTTAAGGCCAGACATCATTTCGAAAATATAAAGTAGCAACTTCAGGTTGACTGCTTTTTCTACATCATGCTCAATACAAATTATTGTATCATCATCGTATTGTAGCACAACAATACCATCAGGAATAAGATCTGCCGCAAGACCAACAATAAGCTTGTTCCGCCGAGCATTCTTAATCATCTTCGCAAGGCATTCCGCAGCGAGATTAAAAAGAAACGGGGAATGCGGGTCACCCTGCCGCACCCCTTTTGCGCTCTGGAAATAAGGCCCCACGAAATTGTTAAGCTTAATGCTGACAGTACCATCATACAAGATTTTTTTAATCCAACCACACCAAGTTTCACTAAAGCCTCTCATGCTATGACATTCCAAAAGGAAATCCCAGTTAAGTTTGTCATAAGCTTTCTCAAAGTCAAGTTTCAGCACAATGCCAACTTTTTTACTCACATGAGTAGTTAAGAATCTCATGCAAAGCCAAAATCCCATCCATAATGTTTCTCCCTTTTATAAAAGCATTCTGTGTGGAACTAATCAAAGCATCAGCTACACAAGCTACACGCCTATCCAACACCTTTGTAATCAGCTTATAGGGGCATCTTAACAAATAAATGGGTCTAAATTGTTGGATTCTATCAGCTCCCGAGACCTTAGGGAGCAAGGTAATCACTCCGTAATTAAGACGCTTAACATCAAGCGCCCCCTATGAAAGTGATGAAACAGGGACATAATGTCATTCTTGACAATATCCCAACAAACCTGGTAGAATTCAGCACGAATATTATCTGGACCAGGAGCTCTATTTGCTGCCATATCAAATAAAACATCTTTAACTTCAGCCTCTGTAAAATCTCGACACAGGATATCATTATCAGCTTCACTCAGCTTCTCCTCCTGTGACCACGTCTCGGGATCCAAATGAAAAATATTGCCTTGACCAGGAACAAATAGTTCCTTGTAGAACTCAGTGGCGTGAGCAATAAGATTTTCTTTTCCCTCAATCACTTCTCCCCCCATCTTAAGCGAGTGAATCGTGTTTTTCCGTTTACGGCCGTTAGCTATCTTATGATAGTAACTAGTATTCATGTCTCCCTTCAACAGCCATCTCTCATGAGATTGTTGCAGCCAGTATATTTCTTCATTAACCAGCAACTCATGAAGCTCGAAGTCAACGTCAACTTTCTTATTATACAATTCAGGCGACAGCGGACCCTCTTCCTCCAATTCTTCCAGATGAGCTAGCTCGTTCCTAAGCTCTTCTTTTCTCTTCTTATCACGGCCGAACTTATCCGAGCCCCATCCCTTGAAGTAGGTTGTAATCCTTTTCAACTTAATGTTCAGGATATCTATGGGATAAACAGATCGCACAAGCTTGGACCAGATTCTGCTAACAACGGGGATGAACTTATCATCTTTGATCCAAGACAGATCAAACCGAAATTCACGAGGTTTAGGCGCATCCCTCCCCTCCTCCCCGGAACTAAGCAACAAGGGACTGTGATCAACAATCTCCCTAACCAATTTCCTGACCGAAACAAGGGGAATCAAGTCTTCCCATGTTTCAGACATCAGAATACGATCAAGTTTCTCTAAAGTAGGATGAGCTTGATTATTGGTCGAGGTATATTTACCCCCACTAATATGGATCTCTCTCAGCGCCAAAGTATTAATAACTGAATTGAAAAGATCCATGGATTTGCGTATAGAGAAGCTCTTATTCTTCTCCCCGGAGTGTCTCAAAATATTGAAATCACCTCCCACTATGTACGGTACTTTCATATTACTGCACATAGATGCAAGCTCCACCAAAAATTCTTCTTTGGATTCCTCATGAGCAAACCCATATACCACCAACAGACCCCATACTATCTTATTTCTCTTATCATCCAGGACCATTTGCAAGATATACCTGCCTTTGGTGCAGGATATAATGCCCAGAATGTCATGTCTAACTCCACACATAACCCCTCCAGATTTACCTCTGGATGGAATCCACTCCCAGTTAAACAGGCCAAAGGGGTCCAGCCTCCTAAGGCATTTAGGGGAAAAATCTTTTTTCATGGTCTCTTGAAGACCCAAGAAGTCCAGGGAATGATCAAGAATGAGGTTAGTGAGGCAGGTGGCCATTCCTTTCTTGCCTACCCCCCGACAGTTCCAAATGAGACCTCTCATTTGGAACGCTTCTTATGGAATTTTGCCCGAGTAACTCCATCAGGGGACATGGTAGAGTTACATTTCCCTCCCTCATTCTCTTCTTTCTTTTTCCGACTTCTAGTCACAGGTCTAGAAATCTTCACAGTAGGTTTTCTATTATTTTCCTTTTTAGATTTAGTAATAGATTCACTTCCAAATATTGTTTCATCTTGGTCCAGCAATTCTAAGCTAACAGGGGTACTATGTCCCAAGCCATTGGTGATAAAAATATCATATTCCTATTTTTCTTGGCTCGTTTTCTTCTTAATGTCAAGCTCTTCTCTAACCTGCTCCAACTCTCTGAGCATATCAATGCAAGAAAAACTACCATCAGGAATAATCACCCCCATATTGCTAGCTCTACTAATTAACTCAGCATCAGAAAGAACACTAAAAAGTTATTGCGAAGCTGAGGGTTACCTTCCAGGTCTTTCTTACTAGCCAACCTCCTGGCTCTGTCCTCTACCTTCTCCTGCATCCCACATGTATTTCTCTTACTGAACCTGGTGTCAGCTTCAGAAGCAATGGGTGGAGTAGGGATCACATCCACATTGTTATCAGTTTCAGGTGATAGTACCACATAATCACTTGAGATTTTCATGTTAGGATCAGCCTCCCCTTCCAGCTCCGACACCTGCCAATTATTAGTTACAACATCTGCATATGACAGGGATTTTTGGACAACAGAACTAAAAGTCACCTGGACATCCTTCAGATCATTCTGTGTCTCCGGGGTATTGTTCCCTCTTTCTAGAGGAACAGGAACAATCCACTTAGATGAGTCATTTAAGTACTCCTCATGATCCAACTGCATTGATTCAATTGACAGCTCATCATCTTCCTCGCTCTCCTCAGATACTGACACCTCCTTCTCAGGAGAGGGCAAACGACAGTTTTTACCCCCCCCCTATATAACTGGCCAAATCTGTTAGCCCCCGAGGATTCAGAATAACTATCATCTTTCTCATTATCATGATGTTCACGTTTACGCTTAGGTGTCAGGTTCTGTTTAGAGGCATCATCGCGTGCAACAGGCACCGCGGTTTCCTCCGTGACAGTATTCTTAACAAGCACTTCTTCCACCTCATAAGTAAACTTGTAAAAATGACCCCCCAATACCCCTTCAGCAGAGGTTGGGATTTGATCAACATGCATGCAGCCAATCTTAGCTCTAACCAACGCAGGTCAATTGAAGGTTGACATATCCACCTCTAAGGTAATCCCCACAAGTCCTCCAACATAAGCAATAGTCTTGTTGCACCTTTTGTTAATAGGGATCCTACCAATCTTAACCCAAGCCACTTCCAGCAACCCCTCGGATTCCAAATCATCTTACCAGGGTGAGAATTTTACACTAACCCCACATTTTTTAAGCTTCACATGCTCTACAAACAGTGCACGTTCTATCTCCCTAGGGTTAGGCATTCTCATAACAAATCTCTCAGGAGAAAATAATTTAGCAGAGCATCTCCATCCCTGGCCTACATACACACTCAGCTCAGCCTCAATAGCTTTTGTGAGTGCAGACCCTTCACTGATAGTAACAATGATATTGTGATTTCTGTCCCTAGATTGTCTCTCAACATTAAAATCAGGTATGTAAAAGAAACCTTGCCCCTTAGCTTGGAAAGCACACATCACAGGCATTCATTCCCAAGGAATGAACTCTGCACATATCAGAGACAGGTGACCTTTTTGCTTACATCTATCGCATATGTCCTGAGGACATCTAGCAGTAGTATGTCCCATCACATGACAGATCCGGCAAGGAGAAGCAAAAGGGATGATGTTACCAGGCTTAGCAGGAAATCCCGATCTCTCACAGGGCCATTGTTTCTTCCCCCAGCATCAGATCCCCCACCTTCCCACTTCTCCTGGTGAGGAGGGGCGGCATGCCTGTCTGTAGTAGAATTGCCATCATGATGGGGCGAAGATCTTCCTTCACCCCTTCCTTCCACGGCTCCTGGTGGCCGCGATCTTCTTTTTCTCCCCCTGCTGCAGCATCCCATTTGTCAAATCCAGATGCATCAGATCCAGAGGCTCTAGTCGAAGAAGAAGCCCCTGTCTCTGATTTGCGCTTCCACACGTTGGAGTCGAAACCCCGCCCGGCTCCTCGGTTGAACCTCCAAGCACCACGATCATGGCGCCCCGCACCAAAACCGTCCCCTCTCATCTCAGGTTTCTGGGCGGGTAGAGAATGAACAAGAGGAGGAGGAGGAGGAGCAGCAGTTACTTGCACATAGGAGCGGGGATCCCCCTGATCTTCCCTTCCCACCAGGAGAAGTTCTGGCTAACCCTAGTGCGAGCGCCACACGAGACACTCCAGAAATGTGCAAGGCTATCCTCGAGATCGAAAGTGGGCAAAGGAGGGGGCGCTCCTTGTTTTATACCCGGAGATCGTGAAACCCTAGCCACGCTCTCCTCGCAGCGGTCCGATCCCTCCAGGTCCATGTGTTGCCCATCCACACCGTCCGCAACGGGTCCGCGCCCCCCCCCCCCCGGCCCAGGCCCACCTGTCGGGGGAGGGGGACGCCACGGTGGGCCAGGACCATGGTCGTCTCCCCCACCAACCGCATCGCCGCCCACCGGAATGCTGGATCCATCAGGATCCTCCCCACCAACTCCGGTGACCGGAATTCTATCATGAACCCTTGCAAAGTGACACGAAATGAAACGATCTCACCTATGTCAATCCTCTCTCCATCCTTGAGAAATCTGGCGTCAACCGTCGTCCCGTCCGCGTCGAGAAGAACCATCCTCATCGCCTCCAATCGAAGCCATAGGACTCCTTCGTCGAGGCGGATCTAGCTGGTGGAGACAAGATCCGCCGCATACCGCACCCGCCACCGCATACCGCCCGTGATCCCACACACCCCACCGCCGGGGAGTGCGTCACCGAAACGGAGCGCTTGATGCTTGCCGCGAGAAGAGCGCGCCGCCGAGACGAGGCCTATCACCCGCCCCGAAGGAGCACGCGCCGGGGAGGTAGCGCCTCCGAGAGAGAGCGCGTCGCCGTGAGGGAACACGCCGCCGGGAGAGAGCGCGTCACTGGAAGGGGGCGCGCCGCCGGGGGAGAGCGCGTCGCGTCGCTACCTCGCCGGGAGGGGGCTAGCACCGACCGAAAGTACCAAATATGAAGTTGATGCAGGATCCATGTCTTAAATTTATGATCTGCTAGACTTCCACAAGGCTTAACTGGAATTTAGAAACTAAATGGGAACAACCAAAACGGTTGAATGTCAATATACAGAAGTATGTAATATAAGCAAAGGTTGTCATTCTCATTCTGAATCCATTGTAGTTTGGGTCTCGTAAGAAACATGCATTTTTACTGCTAAAAGCACACACCAACAAGAAATGTGTTAGCATAACAATATTCATTTGTTGATCCTGCTTTCCAGTGCATCAACAACAAATTGAATCAAAAAATATACACCATTCGTGGCAACAAAAACACCGTGGTCTAGCATGTCAAGGAAAAAGAAGCCACATTTCTTCAAAAAATATTTTTGTCGTGATTTTCATTGGTTTTCACCGAATGTTGGTTTTCGTATGATGTTCTCCCCATGCAAATATGCTAGAGCATAAAGAATATAAGGAATCACTCCATACACTTGAGGAAACAAAGGCTAAAAGAATCAAAATGTTGTCTAGCTTCAAGATTGTCAACTATTTACAACCTAAGTCACATCAGCTTGACCTGTGCAGATGTAAGAAGTCTTGTCTTTAACAACATTTTATAGCGTATACAGTTTAAGACTGAAGTATTTGGTATTGCGACACTTCCCTAACATAACCATAAAGTAAGTCATTCCTATTCACTTTGTTTTTGTAGAAACTTGGAGTTGCCATAGTACTGTTATTCTATGAACATCAGTGTGTCTATTCTTTTCACTTCACTCTTCCTAGATGCCCATTCCCTGAAGATTACCATGTCCATCGGTGAAATTAATTAATGCAACATCAGAGATCATAAATAACAAGAGAAAGATAGCATGGGAGAAAAGAGGGAGAGCAAGATCATTGACCATAGAGGGCATACATGTAGACTTGCAATATATTTTGGGATGAAGGTTAGCAAATCAGCACAATGCAGACAAGCTGCACCTCTGGAGGTGTCACGTTCATCTGGTGCATCGCGTGTCGCTGCTTTGGTCCTAAAAAAATATGCAATGGTGCCTAAGAATAAGATTACTTCATGCACCATCGTCTCCCTACAGCGCTCAACCCCGTCACCTCGAAGGTCGGTGTGGAATGGGAGGAAATGTTCAATGGTTGTCCATCCGAGACCGAACGTTCTAGTATAGGCGAACAAGAGGGCCTCATTAATTCGTAATGAGACCTGTGTTGGTGTATGTGGTGGAGCATCATCATAGAACTTCCTAAGAAGCCGGTAGCTCATGATGGTCCGCATCGGATCTGAGTTCAGGTACGATATAAGTTGTTGCACCTTGTCCAGCTTCCGGGACAACTTCTGGGTGATGTAGAAAGCGCACACAATGCACCTCTCTAGCTGGCATTCGGTGACGGCCTCGAGCGCCTAGTGAGCATCTCGTCAAGCGTCTTAAGAGCGGATGTCACTGCAGAGTCATCAAGCTACTCAGTGTTGTTCTGGTGGTGCGAGGGCATCTTGTTGAGTATCTCGACGCGCCTCGTGATGTTGTGGCAGCCCTTCTTGTTCTGTTAGACAGTGCTCGCTGCGTCCTTGATTTCAAGCGAGACCCCGATGATCCTCAGCACGATGCGCATGGCATCGACCATCTTGATCTCAGGGCGCGAGTAAATGGGGGGAAAATCAAACAAATAACCTGAAAAACAGAGAGAAAGATTAGTGTGACTCTGTTTCGAAAAACAAACAAACTGAGAAAGCAGCAATAACCTGGCTAGGTAGCTAGCTTCTTGGATTCCGAAGTTCTTCCCTCGCAATCTATACCTCCAAGCGCTCTGCCTGAGCATGACGAAGGGACAGGCTTCACAAAGTATTCGTGAGGAAATGGGAAGGACAGGCTGCGCAATAACTAATAAGAAGAAGGTCAAAGCCTACATGTTCAAGAAACAGCCGAACATTACCACAAACACCTTGTGCTCTCGAGGGAGACACATGCGTACCTACCAAACTGACACCACCAACTGCGAGGCGAGAGCTCTCCCATCTTCCCCACCGGGACCTTGCCGCTGGTTTTCCCACACACGAGATATGGGAGGAATCACGCGGCTGCCCCGGTAGTGGACGAGTGCATTCTGGTCGGTGGCCTCGCTTCCGCGCAGCTACACTGTACTACGGGCGGGATCATGTGGAGCGCCGCATCCTTATGCGTGTTGCCTCGGGTCGAGGTTGGATCCCTCGCCTAGGGTTGATCCCCTCCCTCCCCGGATCACTCGCAAGCCTCGCTCGGATTGAACCACCGCCGAAATCCTCGCAAGGCTCGCCTAGGTTGGATGGAGAAAGATCGGCCGCGTCGGCGCATACTCTGTATCAAGCCGCTCGGATCCCCTAGACTGAATGGTTTTCTTTTGAGCGGAGCAACATATCGATAGGCCATAAAAGCTCAATCCCAACAATGGGCCTCCTTCAAATGGGCTAGCGGCTTTCGTAAGGCCCAATACACCAGAGGTGTCCGTTTTGGCCCGTGGAGCAGCAGCCCACAGGACAGCTGGGCCAGATTAAACAAATTGCAGAACATATCACCTCATACACCAAATCCAACGGCCAGAAAATCCCAGATCACGAAAACGGACGGTCAAAAACGCTAGTCGCTGATAGGCGAGCGATTAGGTGCAGTTTTACTTTCCTTAATAACTGAAGAATGAAAAGTAGGGCATACACTTGCCATCTCGTATAGTATAATATAAGGTTTACAGCCACACAATTATTCAGAGCAAAGTATAGTCCCGCTACGGACAACATGAAACAAGTAAAAGAACTATGACATCCCGCATGCTGGCCCTTGATCACGACCACGGCCTCAGTCCTCCGGATAGTTCACGTATAGTCGGTCAGACTCCTCGTCGTACTGCCACGTTAACTGGGTGCCATCAGGATCTCCTGCGTCGGGCGTACCTGTACCAGTTGGGGTTTTGTAGTAAACTGTGAGCCACGGGGACTCAGCAATCGGATGACCTTGGTATCAAATCTAGTCAAGTTATTAGGTGAGGAAGGTTAAGTGTATAGATTTGTAGCAAACTAAGCATATATGGTGGCTAACTTACGATGATCAAAGTATTTAATATGGTGGTCTACGCGAGCAGTCGAAGGCTAGATGATCACTAAGTGATCCTGAACACCTACTTACGTCAAACATAACCCCACCGTGTTCCCGATCGAAGAGAGGTCTTCAAAGGACACAGTCATGATTACGCACACAGTTGGCAGTTTTATTAGAGTTACTTTAAGTTGTCTAGAACCGGATGTTAACAAGTTATCCATGTTGCCATGTAACCGCGGGCACGGCATTCTGAAATATTAAACCATGCAGGGGTGCACCAACTAGTCCATCACAAACTGCCACGAGCCGCAAAGTAATTCTCTATCACGAATCTCGTGATCTCGTCGGATTCCTTAGAGGAAAACCTCAACTTTGAGGAGACACAAAGTTTCACCAGGATTCCTATACGCAGATATATCGCTAAGGTAAGACAAATCTAGCAGGACCTCCCATCATGTTGACGACCCCGATAAGAGTCACATATCTCAGTCTCAGGACAAGACGGATGAGCGATGGTTACCACGCCAAAACACCGAGTTGCCCCGGGGAGCGTAATAAGCTGCTCTGGGTTGGACCAACACTCATGAGGAGCACTGGCCCGGGTTGTTCATTAAATCCTTGGGGTAGCTATTCCCTATGCAAAATATTATTAGGTTATTACCAAATTAAAACCAATGTTGGGTCCTGCCGAACAAGCCATAACACTACGCGATTTGTCAAGGGGGTCCCCCTAACAACCCCGAACGTGTTAGGAGCGATCAGTTATGGAAACAAACACCGGTAACCAAAACTAAGGCGGCAATAACGGAACAAATCACCCGACAAAAGACTAGGCCTTCCGTCATTTACCAAGTATATAGGTGCATTAATTAAATACCAATTTAAACATAATGATATCAAAATACTCATGTTATCACATGAGATAGATCGCACCTGCAACTAGCAAAGCTATCCATTAGAAGCTGAGCAAGCCTACTTAGCCAAAAACTTTTGCTAGGAGAGGAAGGTGTTTGGGTTTCATGGCAATAACAAGAGGCATTATATCAAGTGGTAGGCAGTGGGCATATATCGAAGGAAATGTAATTCTAAGCATAACAAAGCTAGATACGATATCAAGGTCACGGTCATCTTGCTTGTAATGTCTTCAGCTTGGAACTGCTCGTGTTCTTCCTGCATGTACTCTCCAGGATCCACATACTCGCTCTCCGATCCCGATGCTACCCAAGAAAAATAACAGCCAATGAACACCAACAAAACATGATGCAACAAACAATATGATGCATGCGTGAAGAAGGAAGTATGCATCACTATTCTAGTCACTTTCATATGCATTAGTTGAGTTAATAGAATTCTGGACAGAACTTCATATTAAGTTATCTTGACATGCATGATGATGGCATTAACATGTGAAACACGAGAAAATGAAGAAAAAACATATAAAGAACGTAGAGAATGGAGCTACGGATCAACCGCAAATTACAAACCAAGATATGGAGTCCTACGGATCAAATCAACCACAAGCACACTCCAATGGCACTCCTCTGGTGTTACCAGGTTGCCACATGATCAAACAATCAAATACAAGTGGGGTGGTGCATGGAAACACACCACACCATCAACAATCCCCACACAAGCTTCAAAACAACTAAAACATGCAAACTGTTTTTAACAGCATCATAGCAGTTTGTCTACAACATTTAAAGTACCTACAGCCACCCAAATGAGCCAAACAAGATATGAGGAAAAAGCCATTCAAAATCTCTACAAGCATGTGCAATAATTTAATACAAAGGAGTCACACATGAGTAGATCTACAGGCACTAACTTGGATAAAAATAACAGATTCTGGGACTTAGTGAAAATCTCAGATTTTCACCAGCTGCTTATGATGTGAAGCATTTTGGCACCCTCCAAAATGATATCTACAGGAAGTGAATAAGCTTGAAATTTAACAGGGAGCTAGACAAACACCAAGGCTCACAAACTTTAATTTGTTGCATGGGCTGATTCCCAACACATGATCTTTTGCAACCAAAACAACAAGGGAAGAAAATAACAGCAGATTCTCACACTTAGTGAAAATCACACACTTTCACAAAGATGTCAGTTTCAGCCGAGTGTCAACTTTGACAAGGCACAAAAGGTCCATACAAATTCCTATGAATAAAACAAAGACCCCATGTTGTAGAGGGGTTCACCCACTACTTCCACATCAAGAATTCATCCTCATAAGGCCAACACACCACATAATACAAAGCTCTAAACATGGCATCATGACAGAAAAATGACAGTTTATGAAGTTGCTCTAAAGTGAAATCTGATTGCACGAGTGGATTCCTGGCATGATTCTACCCCAAAAGCATATATAATACATGGGTACTTGCATGTAACATGTAGGCACAAAGCTAGCTCAAAAAACAACCTAGAATCCAATACGATCATATAGGAGCATTATCACATGTAACATAGCATTTGTAGTATCCACTACTCCTACATATGCACACACACAAGGCCCATACACCACCACATCACCATATTGGCAAGCAGGAGGGGTTAGCCCTCATGCACAAGTGCATATGTGCACTCATGCCCACACACACACACATGCATGAACACATACACCCAAATATATGTGCTCACACACACACACACTACAAGAGGTGCATCAAGAGGGGCTAGGCCCTCTTGCACATATGCATGTGCCACAACATGCACACACACACACTCACATGCACATGTGTGCACATCTCAGAGGGTGTTTGTTTCCAGGGACTTATTGGTTTTGGGACTTAAAAAAGTCCCTATAAGTCCCACCTAAACCAAACACAAGGGACTTATTGGGACTTATTATGGTTAATTGGGACTTATCAAATAAGACTCTCTAGTAGGAGCTTATTGGGACTTATTGCTGGTTAGGCCCGCGGAAGTCGATCCAGTGGCCGCCGCCCTGCGCCTCGTCGCTCGCACCGCCCCAATCACCGCCGGCCGCCCGCCCCGTCCCCGCCCGCCCCTTCACCGCCCGGGCCGCCCCGTCGCCGCCCAGTCGCCGCCTCGCCCCGTCCCCGCCCTCGCCCCGTCGCCGCCCGGTCGCCGCCCCGTCGCCACCCGGCCGCCACCCCGTCGCCACCCGGCCGCCGCCCCGTCGCCACCCGGTTCGTCCCCCCGCCGTCCCGTTTTCTGCAACATGGACTTATAAGTCCCTGTAAACAAACAGGTAGGGACTCGGGACTTATAAGTCCCTGTAAACAAACAGGTAGGGACTTATGACTTATAAGTTGGGACTTAAAAAAGTCCTAGGACTTATGAAACAAACAGGACCTCACTCATGTGCACACACACACACAACCACACACATACATACACTCATGCACACTCCACCTACACACACTAGTGCATACACAAGCACTTGCACACACACATACATGATCCTAGGCAGTAAATAAATACTCACCAATGCTCTAGCTAAAATAAAAACAATCATGCTTGCTGCCCAAGAAAAGAAATAAGTCCAAAATAACAAAGGAACAAAATTAAAGAAAGGGGGTTGCTGGATTCGAACCCAGGACCCCCTGGTGCCACACACAAACACACACCACTACACTACCTCGCTGGATCTGACCAGAGAGGGGATACAGAGGAGGTAAGCTACCTCTGTAGCGCTATAGAGGGAAATATGAAGAAAAAGAAAAAGGAGCGCCAGGGGGAATCGAACCCGCGTCGCTGGGGTGGTGCATGGCTCGGTTGCCACCGTGCTAGCAATCCGGATCTGAACGGAGAGGGGGTGTTGCTCTTTGAGCAGCCCCTCGCATCTACTACACCCGCAAAACATACAGGAACAAGGGAGCTCAGACGACGCTCCGGTGAACTACGCGTGAAGGCAGGCTACGGCGCGAAGAAACAAGGAAGGGGGAAGAAGGTGTGCTCACCTAGGAGACCAACAGGGCCGTCGAAGAGGAAGAAGATGCTTGGGGAGGCACTCGGAGAAGAAGCAGTACGGCCGCGGTGGAGCAGCACGACGGAGAGGAAGAAGGGGTGGTGGCCGTCGTCATGGTGGTCCTCCGTGGCTGCTAACGCCAGGAATGGAACGCGGAGAGACCCCCCAAGCTCACAGACATCTTTAATGGCGCCGGAGACGATGGAGACGCGGCGTAGACGGCGGCGCCCTTCTCTCTTTCTGCAACTCTCTCTGATCTCTCCTTCACAGAAGTCTTACCTGGGAGGAAGAAAGGAAAGAGATGGAGGAGAGGGTAGCGGCGGAGGGAGGAACCCTAGGCACGGACACCAAGGGAGTATATAAAGGAGGAGGAGGGTGGAGTGGAGCCCGGTGCGCATGTGCCTGCACGAGCAGGGGAGGAGGAGTTGCAGGAGGAAAAGGTGGAGGAGAGGAGACACTGGCAAGTGGGGCCTCGTAGACTCGCTGTAAAGGGGAAGAAGACGGACGTGGGATGGGCTTGCGCACGAGGAAAACAACGGAGATGGGCCATGGAAGGAGGGAGCCAGCCCAGATGCGCCACTCCGCTTAAAACAAAACGTTTTCATCTTTTTTAAATATCTCCTCCAAATAAAAAATACATACAGCCTCCCAGGGGTTTGAAGAAAACAAAGTAAAAATATCAAGGGCATAAGGGAATTATGCCCTATTTAAATAAAATATAAAATAGATTTTTGGAGTATTTAAATTAAATCCAAAAACAGAATTAATATATTGTTTTGTAGATAAAAACCCCATTCACTTAGTTCTAAACCCCCAAAACAATACCCCTCAAGCTCAAGATAACACACTAAAATAACAACATTTTAAAATAGGTTTTGAGCAAGTTAAACATGAGCTCAAATAAATAATGGTGAAGGGGTTTTTGAAACCTAGTTTGCAAACAAACATAGTTTCAATCAAGCTTGGGATTCACCACCTCATCACACACCACCACAAGCATTCATCACACAAGAGACTCATGAAGATCAAGCAACAACAACAACACAAAGGAAAATGACATGAATGAAATGAATGGCATGATGCAAAGGTGATCACATGAAATGATAACTCCATAGCATCGACATCAAGGTTCCAAATAGGAAAGGTTTCTAGATATGGCAAGGGTTACATCTCGGGCATTACATACATCTTACTAAGCTGAATGATATAGCCACCCTTTTTGCTCATGATGAGAAGATTCGCTATTACTATATTCTCAAGTTATTTTCGTTCTCATTAAAGGGTGATGCTAAAGCTTGGTACAATACTCTTGTTCTTGGTTGTGTGCGTAATCCCCAGGATATGGTTTATTACTTCTCTGATAAATATTTCACTGCTCATTAGAAACAAGTTGCCTTGCAGGAAATATTTAACTTTGTGTCAATTGAAGAAGAGAGTCTCCCACAAGCTTGGGGGAGGCTTCTCCAATTGCTTAATGCTTTGCCTGATCATCCTCTTAAGAAAAATGAAATACTTGATATCTTCTATAATGGACTAAGCGATGCTTCTAGGGATTTCCTAGATAGTTGTGCTAGTTGTGTTTTCAGGGAACGAACTATTGGGCAAGTTGAATAGTTATTGAATAACATATTGAAAAATAATGATGATTGGACTCCTCCTGAAACACCTATTAAACCCATTCTGAAGAAGAGGGGTATCTTATATCTCAGTTCTGAAGATATGCAAGAGGCGAAGAAATCTATGAAGGAAAAAGGTATTAAAGGCGAGGATGTTAAAAATTTACCACCTATCAAAGAAATTCATGGGCTTGAAGCACTGATACGTCTCCAATGTATCTATAATTTTTTATGGTTCCATGCTATTATCATATCAACTTTGGATGTTTTGTATGCATGAATATGCTATTTTATATCTTTTTTGGGACTAACCTATTAACTCAGTGCCAAGTGCTAGTTTTTTTCCCCGTGTTTTTGTCCTTTTTCAAAGAAGAATATTAAACGGAGTCCAAACGTAATAAAACCTGCGGGAGGATTTTTTCTATAACAGAAGATATGCAGGGAACTTGAGAACCAAGGCAAAGGAGCTCGGGGGAGGTCACAAGCCCCCTAGCCGTGACCTGGGGGCGCGCCTAGCAGGCTTGTGGCCCCCCATGGCTCCTTTGCCCTACTTATTTTGCCTATAAATTCTTTGAAAATCCAGAACCACCAGAGAGGGCCACGAAAATACTTTTCCGCCGCCGCAAGCTTCTGCCTCCGCAAGATCACATCTGGGGCACGTTCTGGTGCCCTGCCGGAGGGGGATTCGGACACGGAGGGCTTCTTCATCAACACCATTGCCTCTCCGATGAGGCGTGAGTAGTTAACCACAGACCTTCGGGTCCATAGCTAGTAGCTAGATGGCTTCTTCTCTCTCTTGGATCTTCAGTACAAAGTTCTCGATGATCTTCATGGAGATCTATCCGATGTAACCATCTTTTCCGGTATGTTTGTCGAGATCCAATGAATTGTGGATTTATGATCCGATTATCTATGAATATTATTTGATTCTCCTCTGATCTCTTATATGCATGATTTCGTATCCTTGTAATTCTCTTCTAGTTGTGGGTTTCGTTTGGCCAACTTGATCTATAATTCTTGCTATGGGAGAAATGCTTGGTTTGGGGTTCATACCGTGCGGTGTCCTCACCCACTGACAGAAGGGGTAGCGAGGCACGCATCATGTTGTTGCCATCAAGGGTAAAATGATGGGGTTTATATCTATTGCATGAATCTATCCCTCTACATCATGTCATCTTGCTTAAGGCGTTACTCTGTTTGTTATGAACTCAATACACTAGATGCATGTTGGATAGCGGTCGATGTCTGGAGTAATAGTAGTAGATGCAGAAAGTATCGGTCCACTTGTCTCGCACGTGATGCCTATATGTATGATCATTGCCTTAGATATCATCATGACTTTGCGCGATTCTATCAATTGCTCGACAGTAATTCGTTCACCCACCATAATACTTGCTATCATGAGAGAAGCCTCTAGTGAACACTATGGCCCCCGGGTCTACTTCACATCATACTTTCAGTTCCACAAGACTCCCTTGTTGCACTTTTCACCTTCAGATCTCACCTTGCAAATAATCGTGAAGGGATTGACAACCCCTTTATAGCGTTGGGTGCAAGTTTGTTTGTTTTTGCACACGTACATTGGTGCCTCATCTTGATACTCCTACTGGATTGATACCTTCGTTCTCAAACTGAGGGAAATACTTACTGCTACTGTGCTGCATCACCCTTTCCTCTTCAAGGGAAAAACCAACCCAAGCTCAAGAGGTAGCAAGAAGAATTTCTGGCACCGTTGCCGAGGAGGATCAAGTCAAGAATAGTCTCCCGTCAACGTGCCAATTTCTGGCGCCGTTGCTGGGGAGTATTCAAAGTGAAGCTTATCCAAGTAACTATCGCAAACTCATCTCTTATTTACATTATTTTCCTTTTGCCTCTCGTTTTCCTCTCCCCCACTTCTGAAAAACAAAATTTACAAAAATATTTGCCTTTTTCATTCGCCCTTTTCTTTCACTTGCTTTCTGTTTGCTTGTGTGCTTGTCTGCCTGCTAAGACCTGTATGGCCCAACTAAATGATTATGATGCTTACTTTAAAAGGTTGGAGGAGATTGAAACTAGTGCTAAAGGCTTCATGTCTACACAATTTGATCATAATAGTTACTATCATAGAGAACTAAGGGAGAAAAATTCTTTTATGACTTTTATGAATAAAGAAGTTGATGATATGGCCAAATAATTGCTAGGCCAGATTTCTGATAAACAGGCTACCCCAGTCAATAAAATGGCTGCTAAACCTGAAATATGTGATGAGAATCACGAAGATCTTAAAGTGCTTGGTGTGACTCCTATTGAATCCTTGTTTTCTAATGTCAATCCTAATGATGATGGGTCTGTATATGAATCCACTTTGGTTGAAAAACGCCCCAATGATTCGGAGTCTATCTACCTTGATGCTAAAAGCACTGAAAGTGGAGTAGAGGATATCAAAACTTTGAGTAGTGATGAAATTACTACTTTGGATTTCGAGGAATTCAATTATGATAGTTGCTCTTTGATTGAATGTATTTCCTTGATGCAATCCATGCTAAACTCTCCACATGCTTATAGCCAAAATAAGGCCTTTACCGATCATATCGTTGATGCTATGATGAAATCATTTGAAGAGAAACTTGAGTTGGAGATATCTATTCCTAGAAAACTTCATGATGAGTGGGAACCTACTATCAAAATCGAGATTAAAAACTATGAATGCAATGCTTTGTGTGATTTGGGTGCTAGTGTTTCCGCCATTCCAAAGTCTTTATGTGATGTTCTAGGCTTCAATGAGATTAATGAGTGCTCTCTTAATTTGCATCTTGCGGATTCTACTATTAAGAAACCTATGGGAAGGATCGATGATGTTCTTATTATTGCAAATAGGAACTATGTACCCATAGATTTCATTGTGCTTGATATTGATTGCAATCCGACATGTCCCATCATTCTTGGTAGACCTTTCCTTAGGACTATTGGTGCTATCATCGATATGAAGGAAGGGAATACTAGATTTCTATTTACATTAAAGAAGGGCATGGAACACTTACCTATAAATAAAATAAGATTGCCTTATGAATCCATGATGAGGGCTACTTATGGTTTGAACACCAAAGACGACGATACTTGATTCTATCGCATTATGCCTAGCTAAGGGTGTTAAATAGTAGCGCTTGTTGGGAAGCAACCCAATGAATTTATCTTTGCTTTTTTTGCTTTCTGTTTTGTTGTGTCCACACCATAATAATTCTGTTATGATTGTGTTTTTTGTGTTTCTTTTTGCGTTTGTGCCAAGTAAAAACTTTATGATCAGTTTTGGTGATGGGTGTTTGATCTTGCTGAAAAAGACACAAACTTTCTACTCATGAAATTATTTTTAATTCCTATCCAGAAAGAGATTTTGAGTTGATTCTGTTCTCTGCTGGTTGATATGCAAATTTTCCTAATTTTCATAATGTTTCAGAATTTTTGAGATATCAGAAGTATATGAAGTATACATATTGCTACAGACTAGTCTGTTTTTGACAGATTCTGTTTTTGTTGTGTTGATTGCTTATTTTGATGAAACTATGGATAGTATCGGGGGGGTACTAGCCATGGAAAAGTGAGAGTACAGTAATATAACATCAATCTAAATAGAAATGAAGCTTACTACAGTACCTAAAGAGTTGGTGGTTTGTTTTCTTATGCAAATGATATCACGAGTTTCTTTTTAAGTTTTGTGTTGTGAAGTTTTCAAGTTGTGGGTGATGTTCTCATGGACAATGGGATAAAGAGTGGAAAGAGCTTGAGCTTGGGGATGCCCAAGGCATCCCAATCCAAATTCAAGGAAACCAAAAAGCCTAAGCTTGGGGACGCCCCGGGAAGGCATCCCCTCTTTCGTCTTCAATCCATCGGTAACATTACTTGGAGCTACATTTTTATTCACCACGTGATATGTGTTTTGCTTGGAGCGTCGTGTATTATATGAGTCTTTTCTTTTTGTTTGGTCACAATCATCCTTGCTGCACACCTTTTTAAGAGGGACATGCACTCATCGTGAATTTGCTAGAATACTCATTGAGCTTCACTTATATCTTTTGAGTTAGGCAATTTAGCTCGCATGTGCTTCACTTATATCTTTTTGAGCTACATAACGTTGCTCTAGTGCTTCAATTAGATCTTTTTGGAGCACAGCGGTGTCATATTTTGAATAAATAAGAACTCTTGATCTTCACTTATATCTTTTTGAGAGTGCTCTCTCTAAGTAACTTGGTAATTGGCGTGTGCTATGAAAGTAGTCCTAAAGATGATAGGCATCCAAAGAGGATATAATAAAAACTTCCATATTCAAGTGCATTGATTAGTAAAGAGAAATTTGATTCCTCTCAATTAGTTTTGAGATATGGATATGGTAATATTAGAGTTATGTTAGTAGGGTGTTGTGAATCTAGAAATACTTGTGTTGAAGTTAGTGATTCCCGTAGCATGCACGTATGGTGAACCGCTATGTTAGGAAGTCGGAGCATAATTGATTTATTGATTGTCATCCTTTGTGTTGCGGTCGGGATCACGCAATGGTTAACACCTACCAACCCTTCCCCTAGGAGTATGCGCTTAGCACTTTGTTTCGATTACTAATAAAACTTTCGCAATAAGTATATGAGTTCTTCATGACTAATGTGAGTCCATGGTATAGATGCACTTTCACCTTACACCATTGCTAGCCTCTCTAGTGCCGCGCAACTTTCGCTGGTGCACAAACCCACCATATACCTTCCTCAAAACAGCCACCATACCTACCTATTATGGCATTTTCATAGTCATTCCGAGATATATTGCCATGCAACTCCCACCGTTCCGTCTCATGACATGTGCTGTCACTTTCATATTGCCTTTGCATGATCGTAAGATAGCTAGCGAGATGTTTCAACATCATACACTAAGCTATATCGCTTCACATCCCGGTACACTGCCGGAGGCATTTCCTTTATAGTTATCATTTTTCTAAGTATTGAGTTGTGAGTAAATAAAAGTGTGATGATCATCATTATTAGAGCACTGTCCCATGTGACGAAATAAAAAAAAGAGGCCAAAGATGCCCACCAAAAAAATGAGAAAAAAGAGGCCAAAGAGCCCAAAAAAATGAGAGAAAAAGAGAGAAGGGACAATGCTACTATCTTTTTCCACACTTGTGCTTTAAAATAGCACCATATTCTTCATGATAGAGAGTCTCTCATTTCTTCACCTCCATATACTAGTGAGAATTTTCATTATATAACTTGGCTTGTATATTCCAATGATGGGCTTCCTCAAAATTGCCCTAGGTCTTCGTGAGCAAGCAAGTTGGGTGCACACCCACTAGTTTTCCTTTTGAGCTTTCACACACTTATATCTCTTGTGCATCAGTTGCATGGTAATCCCTACTCATTCACATTGATATCTATTGATGGGCACCTCCATAGCCGTTGATATGCCGAGTCAATGTGACCATCTCCTCCTTTTTGCCTCACAACCTCCACCACACTCTATTCCACCAATAGTGCTATATCCATGGCTCACGCTCATGTATTGCGTGAGAGTTGAAAAAGTTGAGAAAGTATGAGTGCGAAAACAATTACTTGGCCAATACCGGGGTTGTGCATGATTTAAATTCATTGTGTGGGGATGATGGAGCATAGCCAGACTATATGATTTTGTAGGGATAAATTTCTTTGGCCTTGTTATTTCAAAAGTTCATGATTACTTTGCTAGTATGCTTAAAGTACTATTGTTTTCATGTCAATAGTAAACTATTGTTTTGAATCTTACGGATCTGAACATCCATGCCACAAGAAAGAAGTTACGAAGGACAAATATGTTAGGTAGCATTCCACATCAAAAATTCAGCCTTGATCACTTCCCTACTCGAGGACGAGCAGGAGTTAAGCTTGGGGATGCTTGATACGTCTCCAACGTATCTATAATTTTTTACGATTCCATGCTATTATCATGTCAACTTTTGATTTTTTATATGCATGAATATGCTATTTTATATCTTTTTTGGGACTAACCTATTAACTCAGTGTCAAGTGCCAGTTTCTGTTTTTTCCGTGTTTTTGACGTTTTTCATAGAAGAATATTAAACGGAGTCCAAACGGAATAAAACCTGCGGGGGGGATTTTTCCATAATAGAAGATACGCAGGGAACTTGAGAACCAAGGCAAAGGAACTCGGGGGAGGTCACAAGCCCCCTAGCCGCGACCTGAGGGGGCGCGCCTAGCAGGCTTGTGGGCCCCCCATGGCTCCTTTGCCCTACTTCTTTCGCCTATAAATTCTCTAAAAATCCAGAACCATCACAGAGAGCCATGAAAATACTTTTCCACCGCCACAAGCTTATGTCTCCGCAAGATCCCATCTGGGGCACATTCTGGTGCCCTACCGGAGGGGGATTCGGACACAGAGGGCTTCTTCATCAACACCATTGCCTCTCCGATGATGCGTGAGTAGTTCACCGCAGACCTTCGGGTCCAGAGCTAGTAGCTAGATGGCTTCTTCTCTCTCTTGGATCTTCAATACAAAGTTCTCCATGATCTTCATGGAGATCTATCCGATGTAACCCTCTTTTGCGGTGTGTTTGTCGAGATCCAATGAATTGTGGATTTATGATCAGATTATCTATGAATATTATTTGAGTCTGCTGATCTGATCTCTTATATGCATGATTTCGTATCCTTTTAATTCTCTTCGAGTTGTGGGTTTCCTTTGGCCAACTTGATCTATAATTCTTTCAATGGGAGAAGTGCTTGGTTTTGGGTTCATACCGTGCGGTGTCCTCACCCAGTGACAGAAGGGGTAGCGAGGCACGCATCATGTTGTTGCCATCAAGGGTAAAAAGATGTGGTTTATATCTATTGCATGAATCTATCCCTCTACATCATGTCATCTTGCTTAAGGAGTTACTCTGTTTGTTATGAACTCAATACACTAGATGCATACTGGATAGTGGTTGATGTGTGGAGTAATAATAGTAGATGCAGAAAGTATCGGTCTACTTGTCTCGGACGTGACGCCTATATGTATGATTATTGCCTTAGATATCATCATGACTTTGCTTGATTCTATCAATTGCTCGACAGTAATTCGTTCACCCACCGTAATACTTGCTATCATGAGAGAAGCCTCTACTGAAGACTATGGCCCCCGGGTCTACATCACATCATACTTTCAGTTCCACAAGATTACTTTGTTGCACTTTTCACCTTCAGATCTCACCTTGAAAATAATCATGAACGGATTGACAACCCCTCTATAGCGTTGGGTTCAAGTTTGTTTGTTTTTGTGCAGGTACATTGGTGCCTCATCTTGATACTCCTACTGTATTGATACCTTGGTTCTCAAACTGAGGGAAATACTTACTGCTACTGTGCTGGATCACCCTTTCCTCTTCAAGGGAAAAACCAACGCATGCTCAAGAGGTAAAATGAAATGTGATCCTGAGTTTGCCACTTCACCTATATTTATTGATGATAAGGATTATGAATTCTCTGTCGACCCAGAGTTAATCACTTTGGTTGAATTTGATCCTTTCCATGGTTATGAAACTGAAATTATTGTGGCACATCTTACTAAGTTGAATGATATAGCCACCCTTTTTGCTCATGATAAGAAGATGCGCTATTACTATATTATCAAGTTATTTCCGTTCTCATTAAAGGGTGATGATAAAGCTTGGTACAATACTCTTGCTCCTAGTTGTGTGTGTAATCCCCAGGATATAATGTATTACTTCTCTGAAAAATATTTCATTGCTCATTAGAAACAAGCTGCCTTGCAGGAAATATTTAACTTTGTGCAAATTGGAGAAGAGAGTCTCCCACAAGCTTGGGGGAGGCTTCTCCAATTGCTTAATGCTTTTCCTAATCATCCTCCTAAGAAAAATAAAATGCTTGATATCTTCTATAATGGACTAACCGATGCTTCTAGGGATTTCCTAGATAGTTGTGTTGGTTGTGTTTTCAGGGAACGAACTATTGGGCAAGCTGAAGAGTTATTGAATAACATATTGAAAAATTATGAAGATTGGACTCCTCCTGAAACACCTATTAAACCCATTCCGAAGAACAAGGGTATCTTATATCTCAGTTCTGAAGATATGCAAGAGGCGAAGAAATCTATGAAGGAAAAAGGTATTAAAGGCGAGGATGTTAAAAATTTACCACATATCAAAGAAATACATGGGCTTGAAGCACCACCACCACCTAAGGTAGTAGAGGTAAATTCTTTAATGAAATTCAGTGATAGTGATGATTCTCTTAATAAACATCCTAGTCAATGTCTTTGTGAGTTTGATAATTACATTAGAAAGCAAGATCACTTCAATGCAAATGTTATGAAACAATTGAAATACAAGTCTCATATGATTTATCGCTTAAGTGACTTGTTATTTAGAATCTCAAATGATGTTAGAGGTGTAGGAAAGCATGCCTCTATGGTTCAAACTCAATTAGAACAAGTTGCTCAATCTAAAAGGGAGTTACTTGATGAAATAAACAATAATATAAGTGACTTTGGTGTTAGAGTAGCCACTAGAGGAGGTAAAATGACTCAGGAACCACTCTATCCTGAGGTACACCCAAAGAAAATTGAACGAGACTCTCAAAGAGTTAACACTGATGCACCTAGTCCTTCTAAAAAGAAAAGAAGAAAAATAATAGAACTTTGCCTGCCTCTAGTGAACTTGAAATAGAAAAACCTCCTGATAATGATAATAAAGTTTCTATCTCTGATGGTGAAACTCAATCTGGTAATGAACACTCACCTTTTGATAATGAAAAAGATAATGATAAGGTTCATGAACACACTCACACAAATGATAAAGAACCAGATAAAGATGTTGAGATCGAACGAGCTGTTGATCTTGATAACCCACAACCCAAGAATAAAAGATATGATAAAAGAGACTTTGTGGCTAGGAAACATGGAAAGGAAAGAGAACCATGGGTTCAAAAGCCTATGCCCTTTCCACCTAAGTCAACTAAAAAGAAAGATGATGAAGACTTTGAACGCTTTGCAGAAATGCTGAGGCCAGTCTTTTTCCAAACATGCTTAACTGATATCTCAAAAATGCCGCCTTATGCAAAGTATATGAAAGACATCATCACCAATAAGAGAAAAGTACCGGATGATGAAATCTCCACTATGCTTCCTAATTATACTTTTAAAGATGGAGTACGTGAAAATATGGAGATCCGGGAACACCAACTATACCTTGCTCCATTAAAAGAAATTATGTGAAAACTTCTTTACGTGATTTGGGAGCTGGTGTTAGTGTTATGCATTTCTCTTTATATAAAAGACTTTATTTGAATGAACTCAGACCTACTAAAATATCTTTGCAAATAGCTGACAAATCAACTGCCATACATATAGGTATTTGTGAGGGTGTGCCCGTTGTTGTTGCTAATGTTACTATTTTGACTAACTTTGTTATACTTGAGATGCCAGAAGACGACTACATGTCGATTATCCTTGGTAGACCCATCTTGAATACTGCAGGGGCTGTTATTGATTGCAATAAAAGCAACGTCACTTTTCATATCAATGATAATGAGCATACGGTGTATTTTCCAAAGAAACAATTCCAAGTGAATGGTATTAATGTTATTGAAAAATCTCTGACAATCAATATCGGAAGTTTTCAACTACCTCTACCTACTGTTAAAAAGAAATATGAAATGCTTATTGTGGGGGACATTCATATTCCCATTGAGGTAACTTAGTGATTACGAAAGTTCTTCGGTTTCATATTAATCGAAAGTGGTTGTTAATAAGACTTGATCAACATTATTAATGGATCATTTTTTAGAGGTATGAAGTTGCTGAATTTAGTGAGCACTACCTTTTGTCCCTACCTTTTGTTTTCTGTTTTTCTTAGTTAAATAAAATAAAAAGACATGCTTTGTCTGTTTTCTGAGTTTTCCGTGCAACAAAAAATGACCCAAAAATAAAATTCCTGAGAATGCCCTGAAAATTTAACATGATTTTTTTCTGAATATTTCTGAATTTCTGGTGCAAATAATATCACAGGGAGGTGCACCAGGTGGGCACAACCCACCTAGGCGCGCTAGGACCCCCATGCATGCCCTGGTGGGTTGTGGTCCCCATGTGGGCCACCTAACTTACTTCTTCTTCCCGCATCATTCCATTCACCCAGAAAAAAATCACTATCACTCTCTCTCTCATGTTCTTGCTCCCGAAACCGCGGATTTCGATCTCTTTGCTCGAAGCTCCATTTCCGAAACTGTTTCAGGCATTTGTTGCTTGGTATGTGACTCCTCCATGTGTCAAATTAGTTTTTTGTTTTAGTGGTTTATATTTGGAATAATTAGCTACTCTTGGTGCTGTTGTAGATGAGCTTGCATGTTGAGTTCTTAGAGTTCTAAGAAGTTTGAATGCTTGCTATGGCCTCTATACATCCCTATGAGTAGTTGCTATCATTTTTGTGAAGTTTGGTTGAGAAAAGTTTTGTGGACTAAAAATTTCAGAATTTTGTTCATAGGAAAAAAGATGAGTTTCTTTAGGAAGTTTGCTTCCACTAAGAACTCCAAGGGGGTTATTGGAGAGTCATCTGACAATGATCTCCACACCCGAAGGTTGGCGGAACTACGGCCGTGCGAGTGGCCGCATAATGTGTTCATGGAAGGGGCTGGAATCCTTCATGAGTTCATACAATATGTTGCTAATGTCGGCCTCACCGACTTCATTTTAGCTGAATGCGAATAGATTATGCATGAGGACATTGTCGCTTATCGGAACAACCTGGCTGCGACACATGAGGAGCCTTAGCAATGGGACCCTATGGTGCTTGCTCCCTAGCATTTCAACTTCGAACCTCACGGCTTGTACAACTCGTGATTACCAAGTTAGGCCAAAATCCTAAGCTTGGGGGAATACGTATTCCCACCGACATTACATTCATGTTCACACATTTTATCCCACTTGTCGGTGTCCACACTTTTTCATTGTATCATCCATGTTTAATTTATTTTCTCGCTTTCTTCTTGTGTGTTTGAAAAACTTTAAGAAAATCCAAAAATATTTTTCTTGCTTCTTTTATATTTTTCTTCCTCCTTTCAATTGTTGTAGCACTAAATAGAAAACCCAAAAATATTTCCTTGTTCTTTTTTTACTTGTTGGGATCTTTCCCGTGTAAATAGTTTTTATCGTTTTTGCTTTTCTCTTTTCATTTGCTCGTTTGCGAAAAACCAAAAACTCCAAAAATATTTTAGTTTGTTTCTATGAATTTATTTTCTTTTTGTTGAGTCATACCGAGGACAAGACCACGATGAAAATATTAAGTGGCTCTCATTTGCATCATTATTGATCTGATAAAGAGCCCATATTACCTTGTCTTCTCCTCTTGAATAAAATGTTTGCAGATTCCAGCTTAGTCCATGGCACTCTTGCACTATTATTATTTTCAAATCGTTCAGTCGTGCAAGTGACAGGAAATAATGGCAATATTAGATGAACTGGCCGTGGCGCAGAGAAACGGGTATGAACTCGACTTGTTCTGTTTTGGTAAATATGTTTAACCTAGTATCCATGATTCAGCCTATTATGATCAAACATGTTTGCAATGAAAATTAGAGATTATAGTTCCCCATGCCATGCATAAGTAGCTAGGAGTGAATAATGACTTATCTTGGATATCAACATTACGTTAAAATGATTGTGATGTAATATGATGATATGGTGTCCTCCTCTGAATGTTCGAGTGGCTTGACTTGGCACATGTTCATGCATGTAGTTGAATCCAAACCAACATAGCCTCTGTGATATTTATGTTCATCGTGTTCATATCTTACTCATGCTAGTATCCAATGTTACTTATGCATAATGGATGTTCATGACCGTTGTTGCTCTCTAGCTAGCCGCTTCTCAACCCATTTGCTAGCCTTTGCCTATACTAAGTGGGAACTTTGCTTGTACATCAAAAACCTGATACCCAAGTTATTCCAGATGAGTCCACCATACTTACCTATATGCGGTATTACCTTGCCTTCCTAAGTAAATTTGCATGGGCCATCTCTAAAAACTTCAAATAAATATTATTTTTGTGTGCATGGATCATTCATGGAACGACAGGAGGTAGTTGACATCTTCCATGCTAAGCGGATTATTCTCAGGTCGGGTGTTTATTCACTCTCCATCGCAAGAGAAAAGGGCGGTAATAGAGATGCCCAGTCCCAAACTGTAAAAACGATTGATCTCTCAAATAATCAAACAAAAACTCCCAATGGAGTCATAACCTTTACCTTTCCGCTTGGGAACCGCCACTAGCGTGCTTAGCAAGGGAGATATTGATAACTGATGGTCGTGAAGTAAATGAGAAGGGTGCATGTCTCAAAATTTCCTCTATTTTAAAAACTTGACCTCTGGCACCTCTACATATCACTGCTTCCCTCTGTGAAGGGACTATCTATCTACTTTTATGTTGTGTCATCACCTTCTAAAATAAGCGCCAAAACCTGAGAGCATTGTTGTCATGCTGATGCATTATGTGTAGCTAATGTTGGGTGCATCATGACTGAATCTTTTCTACCATGAATTACAATGTTTAGTCACTGCTTGAACTTTAGGGGTGCTCTGCATTTATGTTTTGCGGTCTCAGAAAGGGCTAGCGAGATACCAGTACTGGCATATTGTATCATGGTTGTTTTGACAACGTGTTGTTGTTTGAGATATCTTATTATTGCTCTCTAGTTGATTAGTTCATTAATATGAGTTAGTATAATTTTAAGAGTTATTGTCGACATGGTTAGTAATAATCTTGGCTGAAAACCTGGGTGTTGTTTTAGCTTATTTATGAAACAAGAGCAAAAGAGTTCGTAAAAGTTTTTCTTTTTCACTTTCCGTTTATCAACTGAATTGCTTGAGGACAAGGAAAGGTTTAGGCTTGGGGGAATTGATACGTCTCCCATGTATCTACTTTTCCTAATGCTTTTCCTCCTGTTTTGGACTCTAATTTGCATGATTGGAATGAAACTAACCCCAGACTGACGTTGTTTTCAACAGAACTACCATTGTGTGGTTTTTGTGCGAAATAAAAGTTCTCGGAATGGAAAGAAACTTTTGGAAAGAAACTTTGCGAGGATTTTTTTTATATCAGTAAAGAGAATTTCTGGAGCCAAGAGCCACCTGAAGGGGGCACCTGGGTGGGCACAACCCACCAGGGCTTGCCTGCCCCCCCCCCCCCAACCGTGCCCTGGTGGGTTGTCCCCAACTGGTGGCCCCTATGACCCTGAAACTGACGCTATAAAATCACATTATTCTAGAAAAAATGGGGGATAAAGAATTATCACGTTTCACGAGACGGTGTCGCCGCCGTCTCCTGTTCTTCATCGGGAGACCAGATCTGGAGTCCGTTTGGGGCTCTGGATATGGGGATCTTTGATCTTCGTCATCACCAACACATCTCCATCGCCAATTCCATGATGCTCCCCATCGGGAGTGAGTAATTCCTTCGTAGGCTCGCTGGTCGGTGAGGAGTTGGACGAGATTCATCATGTAATTGAGTTAGTTTTGTTAGGGCCTGATCCCTAGTATCCACTATGTTCTGAGATTGATGTTGCTATGACTTTGCCATGCTTAATGCTTGTCACTTTGGGCCCGGGTGCCATGATTTCAGATCTAAACCATTTATGTTATCACCATTATATCCATGTTCTAGATCCTATCTTGCAAGTTATAGTGACCTACTACGTGTTATGATACAGCAACCCCAGAGTGACAATAGTCTGGACCACTCCCGGTGATGACCGTAGTTTGAGGAGTTCATGTATTCATCATGTGTTAATGCTTTGTTCCGGTTCTCTATTAAAAGGAGGCCTTAATATCCCTTAGTTTCCAATAGGACCCCGCTGCCACGGGAGGGTAGGACAAAAGATGTCATGCAAGTTCTTTCCATAAGCACGCATGACTATTTACGGAATACATGCCTACATTATATTTATGAACTGGAGCTAGTGCCGTATCGCCCTAGGTTATAACTGTGTCATGATGAATATCATCCGAAGAGTCACCGATCCAATGCCTACGAATTTACCTTATATTGTTCTTGCTAAGTTACTACCGTTGCTACTGCTATTGTTACTGCTACAAAATCACTACTATCACTGTTACCGTTATTATTGATACTATCATCAAAACTATCATATTACTATGCTAGTAATCACTTTGCTGCAGATAATTAATCTCCACGTGTGGTTGAATTGACAACTCAGCTGCTAAAACCTTTAGATATTCTTTAGCTCCCGTTGTGTCGAATCTACAAATTTGGGTTGAATACTCTACCCTCGAAAACAGTTGCGATCCCCTATACTTGTGGGTTATCACATGACACTTCACCATTCATGGGAGTGAGGGAACTCATTATGGAGTAGTAATTAGATGTTGGTCTCCAAGAGTGACATAAGCTTAAACCCCAGTTTATGCGCTATTTGGTAAGGGGCTAATCTAGATCCAAACGTTTATTTATATGGTTAGAATTTGTCTTAATTCTCTTTTCGTAGTTGCGGAAGCTTGCGAGAGGGGGGTAATCATAGGTGGGAGGCTTTTTAAGTAAGAGCAGCACCCAAGTACCGGTCCACGCACATATCAAATCTTCAAAGTAGCGAACGCGAATCAAAAGAACATGTTGAAAGTGACTATATGAAATTCCCATGTGTCCGTCCTCTCCTTTGCACTCAAAAGGATTGGGCTATCTTCCTGCACTTTATTTACTTTACGCAGGGAACTTGAGAACCAAGGCAAAGGACTCCGGGGGAGGCCACAAGCCCCCTAGCCACGCCCTGGGGGGCGCGCCTGCCAAGCTTATGGGCCCCCCGTGGCTCCTTTGCCCTATTTCTTCCGCCTATAAATTCCCTAAGAATCCAAAACTGCCAGAGAGAGCCACGAAAATACTTTTCGGTTGCCGCAAGCTTCTGTCTCCGCAAGATCCCATCTGGGGCACGTTCTGGTGCCCTGCCGGAGGGGGATTCGGACACGGAGGGCTTCTTCATCAACACCATTGTCTCTCCGATGATGCGTGAGTAGTTCACCACAGACCTTCGGGTCCATAGCTAGTAGCTAGATGGCTTCTTCTCTCTCTTGGATCTTCAATACAAAGTTCTCCCTGATCTTCATGGAGATCTATCTGATGTAACCTTCATTTGCGGTATGTTATTTGAGTTTCCTCTGATCTCTGATATGCATGATTTCGTATCCTTGTAATTCTCTTCGAGTTGTGGGTTTCGTTTGGCCAACTTGATCTATAATTATGGCAATGGGATAAGTGCTTGGTTTTGGTTTCATACCGTGCGGTGTCCTCACCAGGTGGCAAAAGGGGTAGCGAGGCACGCATCGTGTTGTTGCCATCAATGGTAAAAAGATGGGGTTTATATCTATTGCATGAATTTATCCATCTACATCATGTCATCTTGGCTAAGGCGTTACTTTGTTTATTATGAACTCAATACACTAGATGCATGCTGGATATCGGTCGATGTGTGGAGTAATAGTAGTAGATGCAGACATTATCGGTCTACTTGTCTTGGACGTGATGCCTATATGTATGATCATTGCCTTAGATATCATCATGACTCTGCGCAGTTGTATCAATTGCTCGACGGTAATTCGATCACCCACCGTAATACTTGCTATCATGAGAGAAGCCTCTAGTGAACACTATGGCCCCCGGGTCTACATCACATCATATTTTCAGCCCTACACTTTTACTTTGTTGTACTTTCCACCTTCAGATCTCACCTTGCAGTTAATCGTGAAGGGATTGAAAACCCCTTCATAGCGTTGGGTGCAAGTTTGTTTGTTTTTGCGCAGGTTCATTGGTGACTTGCCTTGATACTCCTACTGGATTGATACGTTGGTTCTCAAACTGAGGCAAATACTTACTGCTACTGTGTTGCATCACCCTTTCCTCTTCAAGGGAAAAATCAACGCAAGCTCAAGAGGTAGAAAGAAGAATTTCTAGCACCGTTGTCGGGGAGGATCAAGTCAAGAATAGTCTCCCGTCAATGTGCCAATTTCTGGCGCCGTTGCCGGGGGGTATCAAGTCAAGAATAGTCTCCCATCAACGTGTCAATTTCTGGCACCGGGGATTATTCTAAGTGAAGCTTATCCAAGTAACCTTCGCAAACTCATCTCTTGCATTTACTCTTTTGCCTTTTGCCTCTTGTTTTCCTCTCCCCCACTTCTGAAAAACAAAAATTTACAAAAATATTTGCCTTTTTCCTTTGCCTTTCCTTTTCTTGTGTGCTATGTGCCTTCAATATGCTTGCATCTTCGCTTGGTGAAAATCTATTGATATGGATCCTCATCCACTTGCTAATCTCTTTAAGAGATCCAATTATGTTGAACCATTTGCTAGTGAGTTGAGTGCACTTGACTTTCTCTATGGAGTTTTGCTTGAGATGCGTGAATCTGAAAATCGTGATGAAGAAATTTATGAAGCGATTCACGAGGGCTCCTTGAATGAAAAGCATGATTGCAATGGTTTCACTATGAATTCTATTAATGTCAATCATGCTAAAAATATGCAAAACCCTAAGCTTGGGGATGCTAGTTTTGCTATGTCCACTACTTGTTGCAATGATCGTGATTGGGGTGATGATTTTTCTTATGATCTTGAAAATTTGTTTAAGCCTCATGATGATTATGATATTTGCAATAAAATTGAAAGTGGGTCTGGAGAAGTCATGACTTTAGTTGATGATAATCCCACTATTTTTGAAGAGCGTCAACTTTGCATGCATGTGGATCATGAAAACAATATCCTATGTGATAGTTATATTGTTGAATTTGAATATGATCCCACATGTAATTGTTATGTGAGAGGAAAATATTGTGGTAGAAACTTTCATATCACTAAATCACCTCTCGTTATGTTGACATTGCTATTGTCTCTTTCTTCTTCCTTGCATATGGTCGTTATTGCTTGTCTTGATAATTTGTTTTCCTATAAAATGCCTATGCATAGGAAGTATGTTAGACTTAGATGTGACTTTCACATGCTTTATGATGCTCTCGTTGTGCTTCAATTCTTGTCTTTTATGTGAGCATCATTGAATTATCAATGCCTAGCTAAGGTGTTAAACAATAACGCTTGTTGGGAGGCAACCCAATGAATTTATCTTTTATTTTTGCTTTCTGTTTTGTTGGGTTCACACCATCATAATTGTATTATGATTGTGTTTTTTATGTTTCTTTTTACGTTTGTGCCAAGTAATACCTTTATGATCAGTTTTGGGTGATGGTTGTTTGATCGTGCTGAAAAAGACACAAACTTTGCGCTCACAATTTTTTTAAATTCCTATCTAGAAAGAGATTTTGAGTTCATTCTTTTTTCTGCTGGTTGATATGCGAATTGCCCTAATTTTCATGATTTTCCAGAATTTTTGAGATACCAGAAGTATACGAAGTATACAGATTGCTACAGACTGGTCTGTTTTTGACAGATTCTGTTTTTGTTGTGTTGATTGCTTATTTTGATGAAACTATGGATAGTATCGGGGGGTACTAGCTATGGAAAAGAGATAATACAGTAATATAATACCAATATAAATAGAAATCAAGTTTGCTACAGTACCTAAAGAGGTGGTGGTTTGTTTTCTTATGCTAATGATATCACGAGTTTCTGTTTATGTTATGTGTTGTGAAGTTTTCAAGTTTTGGGTGATGTTCTCATCGACAATGGAATAAAGAGTGGAAAGAGCTCAAGCTTGGGGATGCCCAAGGCATCCCAAGCCAAATTCAAGGACACCAAAAAGCCTAAGCTTGGGGATGCCCCGGGAAGGCATCCCCTCTTTCGTCTTCAATCCATCGTTAACGTTAGTTGGAGCAATATTTTTATTCACCACATGATATGTGTTTTGCTTGGAGCGTCGTGTATTATAGGAGTATTTTCTTTTTGTTGTGTCACAATCATCCCCGCTCCACACCTTTTCGAAAGAGACATGCACTCATCGTGAATTTTCTAGAATACTCATTGAGCTTCACTTATATCTTTTGAGTTAGGCAATTTAGCTAGCATGTGCTTCACTTATATCTTTTGAGCGAGATAACATTGCTCTAGTGCTTCACTTAGATCTTTTTAGAGCACGACGGTGTCATATTTTGGAGAAATAAAAACTCTCGATCTTCACTTATATCTTTTTGAGAGTGCTCTCTGTGAGTAACTTGGTAGTTGGCGTGTGCCATGAAAGAGTCCTAAAGATGCTAGACATCTAAAGAGGATTTAATAAAACTTCCATATTCATGTGCATTGATTAGAAAGAGAAATTTGATTCCTCACAATTAGTTTTGAGATATGGATTTGGTGATATTAAAGTTATGTTAGTAGGGTGTTGTGAATCTAGAAATACTTGTGTTGAAGCTAGTGATTCCCGTAGCATGCACGTATGGTGAACCTCTATGTTAGTAAGTCGGAGCATAATTTATTTATTGATTGTCATCCTTTGTGTTGCGGTCGGGATCGCGTGATGGTTAACACCTACCAACCCTTCCCCTAGGAGTATGCATTTAGCACTTTGTTTCGATTACTAATAAAACTTTCGCAATAAGTATATGAGTTCTTCATGACTAATGTGAGTCCATGGTATAGATGCACTTTCACCTTCCACCATTGCTAGCTTCTCTAGTGCCCCGTAACTTTCGCCGGTGCACAAACCCACCATATACCTTCCTCAAAACAGCCACCATACCCACCTATTATGGCCTTTTTATTGCCATTCCGAGATATATTGCAATGCAACTCCTGACTGGCACTCTCTGGCAATAGCTAGGCGAATGTTGATTGTGTGACAACAAACCTTCCCCGGCAACGGCACCAGAAGAATGCTACCAGCACTCCCCGGTAATGAAACTATAGAAGAATGTTGTTGACGGCCCACCAGCACGTTGGTTCGTAGCAGTTTTTGAGGGTAGAGTATTCGACCCAAATTTGTTGGTACGCCAGGCAGGAGGTGAGAGAATACTCTCGAGTATTAGCAGCTGAATGCGTCAGATTCAACCACACCTGAAAGATTAGTATCCGCAAGCAAAGTAGTAACAGCAAAGTAGTATGATAACAACGGTGTCAGAAACGATGTGTTGATGGCAGACTATTCCTAACGATTGTATCAATGGCGCCAAGTTGCCTCGTTGACGGAAATTGTCAGTTCCCGTCAACGACCAGCGAATCAAGATTGTAGCAGGTAGCAGAGTATAACGAGTAATAGCAGTGGCAAGGAACAGCAGTAGTGACAGCAGTAGCAAGTAGCAACAGTAGCAAGTGACAGTAGTAGCAATAGTAGCAGCAGAGCAAGACAAGTAACAGCAGCAGAGCAAGACAAATAACAGCAGCAGAGCAGGACAAGTAACAGCACCAGCAACAGTAGTAACAGCAAAGCAAGACAAGTAACAACGGCAACAACAGTAGTAACAACAACAGTAGGACAAACTCGTAGGCAATGGGTCGGTGATTTGTTTGGATGATATTCATCATGCAACAGTTATAACACAGAGAGATATGTGGCTAGCTCCCATTCGTCAATGTGATGTAGGCATGCATTCCATGTGTCGTCATACGTGCTTAGGGAAAAGAACTTGCATGACATCTATTGTCCATCCCTCCCGTGGCAGCGGGGTCCAAAAGGAAACTACGGGATATTAAGGTTCTCCTTTTAATAAAGAACCGGACCAACGCATTAGCACTTGGTGAACACATGAACTCCTCAAACTATGGTCATCACCGGGACTGGTTCCGGTTATTATCACTCCGGGGTTGCCGGATCATAACCCATAGTAGGTAACTACAACTTGGAAGATCGGATCTAAAACACACATATATTGGTGACAACATAATAATTTCATATCTGAAATCATGGCACTCGGGCCCTAGTGACAAGCATTAAGCATGGCAAAGTAGTAGCAACATCAATCTCAGAACATAGAGGATACTAGGGATCAATCCCCGTCAAAACTAACTCGATTACATGATAGATCTCATCCTACTCATCACCGCCGAGCGAGCCTACGAATAGATTACTCACGAATGACGAAGAGCTTCATGGAATTGGAGAGGGAAGAAGGTTGATGATGACGATGGCGACGACTTCCCCTCTCCGGAGCCCAAAGCGGACTTCAGATCTGCCCTCGAGATGAAGAACAGGTTGTGGCGGCGCCTCCGTATCGCAAACGCGACGAAATCTTCCCTCTTTATTTTTTCTGGGACGAAAGTGAACTTATAGACCTGAGGTTGGGGGCGGCAGAGCCGTGTGGGCCCCACAAGCTTGCCCATCGCCACGAGGGGGTGATGGAGGCACGGCTTGTGGCCCACTGACCCACCCCCTCAGGTGGGTCTTGGCGCAGGTATTTTTCATATTTTCTAGAAATGCTCCCCGTAAATTTTCAGGACGTTTGGAGAACTTTTATTTCTGCACAAAAACAACACCAAGGCAATTCTGCTGAAAACAACGTCAGTCTAGGTTAGTTCCATTCAAATCAAGCAAATTAGAGTCCAAAACAAGGGCAAAAGAGTTTGGAAAAGTAGATACGATGGAGACGTATCAACTCCCCCAAGCTTAAAACCTTGCTTGTCCTCAAGCAACTCAGTTGACAAACTGAGAGAGAAAGAAAAACTTTGACAAACTGTGTTTGATCTTGTTTTTGCAACTATGTCTAACTCATAACCAGAATTTCAGCAAGATCACAAGTTAACCTCATAAGCAAGTGACACAAAGGTCTCACGGTAAACTAATATCAATGGCATAATCAGTTAACGAGCAAATAATAATGAGTTTCAAATACCAATACTTCAATCAAAACAAGCATGAAGCAATATGAATAGGTGGTATCTCGCTAGCTCTTTCTGAGACCGCAAAACATAAATGCAGAGCACTTTCAAAGATCAAGGGCTGACTAAACATTGTAATTCATAGCAATGAAGATCCAGTCATAGTCATACTCAATATCAATCAAAAGCAAAGCATAAAAATGACAGAGGTGCTCTCTAATTGGTGCTTATAGAAGAGGAGGATGACTCAACAGGAAAATAAATAGACAGGCACTTCGCAGAGGGAAGCATTGATTTGCAAAGGTGCCAGAGCTCAAGCTTTGAAAACAGAGGTAATAACTTTGGGTGGCATGCTTTCATTGTCAACGCAATGACCAAGAGTTCTCAATATCTTCCATACTACTCATGCTATAGGCGGTTCCCAAATAGAAAAGTAAAGTTTTAACTCCCCCACCACCAATCAATCACACACCAGGGCTAGCCGAATCCCCGGGTACCGTCCATACTAACATCAATCCGGGGGGAGTCCTGTTTCACAGTTATGTTTTCGATTTAAGCGTGGAACTGGGCATTCCAATTACCGGCCCCTTTCTCGTGAATGACAGTGAATAAACACATGTCGAGGATAACACCCCTAGCATGGAAGATACCAATAGCCCTCTATCCCCACATGAGCGGTTCGGGCATGCAAAACAAATTATTTCTTGAAGATTTAGAGAATGGCACATGCAAATTTACTTGGAACGGTAGGTAGATACCACAAAATAGGTAGGTATGGTGGACTCTCATGGAAAAACTTTTGGGTTTATGGAAGTGGATGCACAAGCAGTATTCCGCTTAGTACAAGTGAAGGCTAATAAAAGACTGGGAAGCGACCAACTAGAGAGCGACAACAGTCAGCAAGATGCAATGAGTTTGACTAACATTGAATGCAAGCATGAACAGGATATAAATCACCATGAACATGAACATCATAGAGGCTATGTTGATTTTGCTTCAACTACATGCATGAACATGTGCCAAGTTAAGCCACTTGAAACATTCAAAGGAGAATACCATCCTATCATACTACATCATAGTCATCTCAAAATCTATGTTCGCAATCAAGACAAACCATTATAAGCTCCTAGCTAAATAAGCATGGCATCAGAAACTATGATCTCTAAGTTGTCATTGCAAACATGGTTCTCTCACAACAAAGGTGAATCTGGGTCGACAAAGCTAGTCATATTTACAAAAACAAAATAGATAGAGTTCATACCAGCTTTTCAGTCTCAGTCACTTCATCATATATCATCATTATTGCCTTTCACTTGCACGATTGAGCGATGTGAACAATAATAAGAGTGCTCGTGCATTGGACTAAGCTGAATCTGCAGGCAAACACAAAGGAGAAGGCAAAGTAATATGGCTCTTTGAAAGCTAAACTGTATGCATGCAAGAACCACTAAACATTGTAACCAATATCTTCTACCTTGACCCAAAGAAAAAGAAAACTATTTACACGGGAAAGCTCCCAACAAGCAAAAGAAGAAAGAAAAATCTTTTTGGGTTTTCTCAAAAGGACACAAAACAAGAAAACAAAAATAAACTAGCATGGATAATACTGTGGCAAAGTGTAAACACCGGCTAACAAAGTGAAAGCATAAGCATGAATGTAAAGTCGGTGAGAACACGTACTCCCCCAATCTTAGGCTTTTGACATAGCTTGGTCTACTCCCATGGTGGAAATCACCAGCTCCAGGATACTCCGGAGCAGACTGTGGATGCCACTGCTATGTGAGCTCCTCTGGCTCCCACTGATAAACTGACGTCTGGTACTCGACTAGCGGCTCGGGCACGGGGCCTGTGGTTGGGCCAAGCCCCAATATGCGTAGATGTCCGAGGGCATAATTGTGTACCTGCCTGCATGAAGATAGAACAAAGAAGGAGCAGGGAAAGTAATAGTCTCTTGAGTACCCTGACTAAATACCAGGTTATAGATCATCCGTCTACTAGCATCTCTATCCAGAAAATCATGGCGAACCATGCTGTCATAATCCAGATATTTTTCGGGGAGAAGCATTTCTCCTTCCTCTCCCAGTCTAATGGGTATCTCATAGTGTCTCACAAGACGGGTAGCATAGATACCGCCATAGACAACACCCTTGGAACGGTTGATGTTCAACCGCTGGGCCACTATAGCACCTAGGTTGTAAGTCTTATCGCTATAAAGACCTTCGCGCAAAACCGCAAGGTCTGGAGAACTAAGTGATCCAGCCTCCCCACGGCCAATCAAACATTTTCCCACAAATAATGAGAAGTACCGAAGCACAGGAAAATGTATGCTAGCAATTCTAGCGCGAGACACTCCTCTCTCCTCTCCAACAGCAATAGAACCAATGAAATCCTCCAAGTCCTGTGGACGAGGGTCACGGATATCCCCAACATAAGGTAATTTGCATACATTGCAAAAATCCTGTAGTGTCATGCACTGGGGGATGTCGTATATCATGAACTCAACCATGGGAGGAATCTTCCTCGGATAACAGTTGAAGCTTTGAACGAAAATATTGGTGAGGAGGAGGTATTGTGAGAACTTATCTTCAACAAACGCAGTAAGACCTGCGTTCTCCACCAAGTAATAAAAGTCTTCATAAAGCCCAGCGGCGCGCAAAAATTCATCACTTGGCCACTCGCACGCTCGAACTTCTGTGACTCGAGGGACTACGTACTTGGGGTGGTTCTTCTCATACTCCTTGGGGTTATGGCTTGAATAGCCTCTCAAGAACCTCTTCATCTTTTCCTTTCTCTAGCTCTGAAAAATTCTGAAATTTTTAGAGACTTCGAAAGGAAAGTGAATAAAGATTAACCCAACATGTAGCAACTACTCCTACTATAGCCTAGAGACCGTATCACGTGCTAAAACTACTTGGGACCAGCTAAAATCAACCTTTCTAGTACAAGAACAGGGTCACCAAGGTAGCAAGAATACGCGAAAGATAAAGCACTCGAGCAAAAACTAATTGGACCAATGGAGGAGTCACTTTCCAAGGAGTAATTTCCCCAAAACGGTTCGGAGGATGGTGCTTTGAGCAAGGAGATCGAAAATCACAGCCAAATGAGCAAGAACACGGGTTTGATCTGCGAAACAATTTTTTCTGGAGGTGGAAGAAGAGGCTGAGAGCTGGAATGAGTGGAGGGGGTCCCTGTGGGCCCCACAAGCTTGCCCTCCGCCACCAGGGGTGGCGGTGGCATGGCTTGTGGCCCACTGGTCTGGCCACCAGGCCAGCTCTCACGCCCAGTAATTTTCAATAATTCCAGAAAAAATCATACTAAATTTTCAGGACCATCGGAGAACTTTTAGTTTCGAGGTATTTTTCTCCGGGATGCTAAAACACAAAACAGGAAAAACTAAACTAATTCCTTCATTTTTCTTCTAAGCAAAAGAAAATGAAAGCTCAAAACAGAGTTATGTGACTCTTTGATTCATCCATTTCATGGTCATCGAAAGAAATCCGTCAATAGGATTGATCAAGTCCTCATGACAAAACCTTCTTGAATCTCAAGAGACAATGGAGAATTTTCGAATAGCCACTAAGTCACCTCAGTGGGGATATGTATCTCCCAACAAGCAAATCATACTTCATCTTGACATGAGGAATAGGGCATTCAAAGCTTCCAATAAGAATCGATGAAGTCTCTTCGATAGCATTGATGCAATGTACTTGATGTCGTTTCTCCGGAAAGTGCACTGTGTGCTCATTACCGTTGACATGGAAAGTGACATTGCCTTTGTTGCAATCTATAACAGCCTCTGCAGTGTTTAAAAAGGGTCTTCCGAGGATGACAGGCATGGCATCGTCCTCAGGAATATCCAAGATAACAAAGTCTGTTAAGATAGTGGTGTTAGCAACCACAACAGGCACATCCTCGCAAATGCCGATAGAGAAAGCAGTTGATTTGTCGGCCATTTGCAGAGAACTTTCAGTGGGTGTCAACTTATCCAACTCAAGTCTACGATAAAGAGAGAGCGGCATAACGCTAACACCGGCTCCAAGGTCACATAAGGAAGTTCTTACGTACTTTCCTCTAATGGAGCAAGGTATAGTGGGCACTCCGGGATCACCAAGTTTGTTAGGAGTTCTACCTTTGAAAGTGTAATTGCCAAGCATGGTGGAGACCTCAAGATCTGGTATCTTCCGTTTATTAGTCACGATATCTTTCATGTACTTGGCATATGGAGACATCTTGAGCATATCAGTTAACCGCATCTGTAGAAAGATGGGTCTTATCATCTCAACGACCCGCTCAAAATCCTCATCATCCTTTTTCTTGGATGGCTTAGGAGGAAAGGGCATAGATCTCTGAACCCATGGCTCCCTTTCTTTACCATGCTTCCTAGCAGTATGGTCATTCTTATCGTATCTCTTAGGTTGTGGATTATCAGGATTAACCGTAGGTTCAATCTCCACATCCTCATCATTGCTAGGTCAAGCATTATTATGAACATCACTGTCCATATTGTCACCAGGTTCATGTTCATCACCAGATTTTGTTTCCGCATCAGACGCAGAAATATCATTAGGTTCTTCAGGTGTGACATTATTTGGTGAACTGGCATGTAGGTTTCTATCATCCTTCTTCTTCTCCTTAGGATGAATGGTTGTATCATCATTGATTCCTTGAGAATCTTGATCAATTCTCTTAGGATGACCTTCATGATACAAAGGTTCCTGAGTCATTTTGCCTCCTCTAGTAATGACTCTGACAGAGTTGTCATTTAATTCATTGAGCAGGTCATTCTGAGCTTTAAGTACTTGTTCTACTTGAGTAGTAATCATAGAGGCATGTTTACTCAGAAGCTTCAGATCATTGACATTTCTGTCTACACAAGCACATAAATGGCTAAGCATACGAGTACTTTGTTCCAAATGTCTGCTAACATAATCATGGAAACTCTGTTGTTTGGCAACAAAGTTGTCAAATTAATTAAAGCAAAGGCTAGCAGGTTTGTCAAAAGGAATATCACTCTCATCAAACCTACGCAGAGAATTCACTTCTACTACCTGTATTGGGTTATCGAGACCATGGATCTCTTCGATAGGTGGTAGATTTTTGACATATTCAGATCTAATGCCTTTCTCTTGCATAGATTTCCTGGCTTCTTGCATATCTTCCGGACTGAGGAATAGAATACCTCTTTTCTTAGGAGTTGGCTTAGGAGGTGGTTCGGGAATAGTCCAAGCATTATCGTTGATCAAGATGTTATTCAATAGGGTCTCAGCTTGTTCTACAGTTCGTTCCCTAAAAACACAACCGTCACAACTATCTAGGTGGTCTCTAGAGGCATCGGTAAGTCCGTTATAGAGGATATCAAGTATCTCGTTCTTCTTAAGAGGGTGATCAGGCAAAGCATTCTGTAGCTGGACGAGCCTCCCCCAAGCTTGTGGGAGACTCTCTTCTTGGAGTTGAGCAAAGTTGTATATTTCCTGCAAGGCAGCTTGCTTCTTATGGGCAGGGAAATATTTCTCACATAAGTAATAGACCATATCCTGGGGACTACTCACACATCCAGGAGCAAGAGAGGTGCACCGGGCTTTAGCGTCATCCTTTAGAGAGAAAAGAAACAGCTTAAGGATATAGTAGTGGCGGATCTTCTCCTCGTTAGTGAAAAGGGTGGCTATATCGTGTAGTTTGGCAACATGGGCTATGACCGTCTCAGAATCATAACCGTGAAAGGATCAGATTCAACTAGAGAGATTATCTCAGGATCGACAGAGAATTCATAATCCTTATCGGTGATAAAGATAGGTGAAGTGGCAAACTTTGGGTCGTATTTCATCCTAGCTTTCAGAGATTTTGCCTTCCACTTGAGAAGTAATTTCTCAGTGTCATAGGCATCCTTACACGCAAGAAAATTCTCAGCTATCTCTCCCTCCATAACGTAACCCTCAGGTATATCTGGCAATTCGTATCTAGGAGAGCTAGATCTAAAAGGAGCAAAAGCAGGTTCTATCTCAATAGTATCGGCAGTTTCAGAAGCATCACGAGCATTGGCAGTAACTCTAGCAATATGAGCATCAAGGAATACCCCTAGTGGAACATCAGTAAAAGTAGTGTCTCTAGCAGTATCAAGCATAGCATCATGAGGCAAAATAGCATCTCTAGCAATAGTATCATAAGCATCATCAAGCACATGCGACATATCAAGATTTCTAGCAGGAGGTGATGTCGCAAACTTACTCATAACTGAAGGTGAATCAAGTGCAGAGCTAGATGGAAATTCCTTACCTCCCCTCGTAGTTGAGGGCAAGACTTTGGTTTTTGGATCCTTCAGATTCTTCATAGCGATCAGCAGATATAAATCCCAAGTGACTCAGAGAATATAACAATACCTCCCTGGCAATGGCGCCAGAAAAATGCTGACTGGCACTCTCTGGCAATAGCTAGACGAATGTTGATTCTGTGACAATGAACCTTCCCCGGCAACGGCACCAGAAGAAAGCTACCAGCACTCCCCGATAAGGAAACTAGAAGAATGTTGTTGACGGCCCACCAGCGCGTTGGTTCGCAGCAGTTTTCAAGGGTAGAGTATTCGACCCAAATTTGTTGGTATGCCAGGCAGGAGGGGAGAGAATACTCTCGAGTATTAGCAGCTGAATGCGTCAGATTCAACCACACCTGAAAATTAGTATCTGCATGCAAAGTAGTAACAACAAAGTAGTATGATAACAATGGTGTCAGAAACGATCTGTTGATGGCAGGCTATTCCTAATGATTGTATCAATGGCGCCAAGTTGCCTCGTTGACGGAAATTGTCAGTTCCCGTCAACGACCAGCGAATCAAGATTGTAGCAGGTAGCACAGTGTAACGAGTAATAGCAGTGGCAAGGAACAGTAGTAGTGACAGTAGTAGCAAGTAGCAACAGTAGAAAGCGACAGTAGTAGCAAAAATAGCAGCAGAGCAAGAAAAGTAACAGCAGCAGAGAAAGACAAGTAACAGCAGCAAAGCAGGACAAGTAAAAGCAGCAGCAACAGTAGTAACAGCAGAGCAAGACAAGTAACAGCAGCAGCAACAGTAGTAACAGCAGCAGTAGGACAAACTCCTAGGCAATGGGTCGGTGATTTGTTTGGATGATATTCATCATCCAACAGTTATAACACGGAGAGATATGTGGCTAGCTCCCGTTCGTCAATGTGATGTAGGCATGCATTTCGTGTGTCGTCATACGTGCTTAGGAAAAGAACTTGCATGACATCTATTGTCCATCCCTCCCGTGGCAGCCGGGTCCAAAAGGAAACTACGGGATATTAAGGTTCTCCTTTTAATAAAGAACCGGACCAACGCATTAGCACTTGGTGAACACATGAACTCCTCAAACTATGGTCATCACCGGGAGTGGTTCCGGTTATTGTCACTCTAGGGTTGCCGGATCATAACACATAGTAGGTAACTGTTGGAATTATGCCCTAGAGGCAATAATAAATATAGTTATTATTATAATTCCTGTATCAAGATAATAGTTTATTATCCATGCTATAATTGTATTGAATGAAGACTCATTTATATGTGTGGATACATAGACAAAACACCGTCCCTAGCATGCCTCTAGTTGGCTAGCCAGTTGATCAATGATAGTCAGTGTCTTCTGATTATGAACAAGGTGTTGTTGCTTGATAACTGGATCACGTCATTGGGAGAATCACGTGATGGACTAGACCCAAACTAATAGACGTAGCATGTTGATCGTGTCATTTTGTTGCTACTGTTTTCTGCGTGTCAAGTATTTATTCCTATGACCATGAGATCATATAACTCACTGACACCGGAGGAATGCTTTGTGTGTATCAAACGTCACAACGTAACTGGGTGACTATAAAGATGCTCTACAGGTATCTCCGAAGGTGTTAGTTGAGTTAGTATGGATCAAGACTGGGATTTGTCACTCCGTGTGACGGAGAGGTATCTCGGGGGCCCACTCGGTAATACAACATCACACACAAGCCTTGCAAGCAATGTAACTTAGTGTAAGTTGCGGGATCTTGTATTACGGAACGAGTAAAGAGACTTGCCGGTAAACGAGATTGAAATAGGTATGCGGATACTGACGATCGAATCTCGGGTAAGTAACATACCGAAGGACAAAGGGAATGACATACGGGATTATACGAATCCTTGGCACTGAGGTTCAAACGATAATATCTTCGTAGAATATGTAGGATCCAATATGGGCATCCAGGTCCCGCTATTGGATATTGACCGAGGAGTCTCTCGGGTCATGTCTACATAGTTCTCGAACCCGCAGGGTCTGCACACTTAAGGTTCGACGTTGTTTTATGCGTATTTGAGTTATATGGTTGGTTACCGAATGATGTTCGGAGTCCCGGATGAGATCTCGGACGTCACGAGGGTTTCCGGAATGGTCCGGAAACGAAGATTGATATATAGGATGACCTCATTTGATTACCGGAAGGTTTTCGGAGTTACCGGGAATGTACCGGGAATGACGAATGGGTTCCGGGAGTTCACCGGGGGGGGGGGGGGGCAACCCACCCCGGGGAAGCCCATAGGCCTTGGGGGAGACAAACCAGCCCTTAGTGGGCTGGTGGGACAGCCCACAAGTGGTCTATGCGCCAAGAGAAGAAAAATCAAGAGGAAAAGAAAAAAAAAGGGAGGAGGTGGGAAGGGAGGAGGACTCCCTCCCACCAAACCTAGTCCAACTCGGTTTGGGGGGGGGAGAGTCCTCCCCCTTGGCTCGGACGACCCCCTTGAGGGTCCTTGGACCCCAAGGCAAGGCCCCCTCCCTCCCACCTATATATACGGAGGTTTTAGAGCTGATTTGAGACGACTTTTCCATGGCAGCCCGACCACATACCTCCACGGTTTTTCCTCTAGATCGCGTTTCTGCGGAGCTCGGGCGGAGCCCTGCCGAGACAAGGTCATCACCAACCTCCGGAGCGCCGTCACGCTGCCGGAGAACTCTTCTACCTCTCCGTCTCTCTTGCTGGATCAAGAAGGCCGAGATCATCGTCGAGCTGTACGTGTGCTGAACGCGGAGGTGCCGTCCGTTCGGTACTAGATCGTGGGACTGATCGCGGGATTGTTCGCGGGGCGGATCGAGGGACGTGAGGACGTTCCACTACATCAACCGCGTTCTCTAACGCTTCTGCTGTACGGTCTACGAGGGTACGTAGATCAGTCATCCCCTCTCGTAGATGGTCATCACCATGATAGGTCTTCGTGCGCGTAGGAAAATTTTTGTTTCCCATGCGACGTTCCCCAACAGTAACTACAACTTGCAAGATCGGATCTAAAACACACATATATTGGTGACAACATAATAATTTCAGATCTGAAATCATGGCACTCGGGCCCTAGTGACAAGCATTAAGCATGGCAAAGTAGTAGCAACATCAATCTCAAAACATAGTGGATACTAGGGATCAATCCACGTCAAAACTAACTCGATTACAAGATAGATCTCATCCTCCTCATCATCGCCCAGCGAACCTACGAATAGATTACTCACGAACGACGAAGAGCTTCATGGAATTGGAGAGGGAAGAAGGTTGATGATGACGATGGCGACGATTTTCCCTCTCCGGAGCCCAAAACGGACTCCAGATCTGCCCTCCAGATGAAGAATAGGTTGTGGCGGCGCCTCCGTATCGGAAACACGACGAAATCTTCTCTTTTTATTTTTTCTGGGACAAAAGTGAACTTATAGACCTGATGTTGGGGGCGGCAGAGCCGTGTGGGCCCCACAAGCTTGCAAACCACCACCAGGGGGGTGACGGAGGCAGGGCTTGTGGCCCACTGGCCCACCCCCTCAGGTGGGTCTTGGCGCAGGTATTTTTCATATTTTCCAAAAATGCTCCCCGTAAATTTTTAGGACGTTTGGATAACGAGTAATAGCAGTGGCAAGGAACAGCAGTAGTGACAGCAGTAGCAAGTAGCAACAGTAGCAAGTGACAGTAGTAGCAATAGTAGCAGCAGAGCAAGACAAGTAACAGCAGCAGAGCAAGACAAATAACAGCAGCAGAGCAGGACAAGTAACAGCACCAGCAACAGTAGTAACAGCAAAGCAAGACAAGTAACAACGGCAACAACAGTAGTAACAACAACAGTAGGACAAACTCGTAGGCAATGGGTCGGTGATTTGTTTGGATGATATTCATCATGCAACAGTTATAACACAGAGAGATATGTGGCTAGCTCCCATTCGTCAATGTGATGTAGGCATGCATTCCATGTGTCGTCATACGTGCTTAGGGAAAAGAACTTGCATGACATCTATTGTCCATCCCTCCCGTGGCAGCGGGGTCCAAAAGGAAACTACGGGATATTAAGGTTCTCCTTTTAATAAAGAACCGGACCAACGCATTAGCACTTGGTGAACACATGAACTCCTCAAACTATGGTCATCACCGGGAGTGGTTCCGGTTATTGTCACTCCGGGGTTGCCGGATCATAACCCATAGTAGGTAACTACAACTTGGAAGATCGGATCTAAAACACACATATATTGGTGACAACATAATAATTTCATATCTGAAATCATGGCACTCGGGCCCTAGTGACAAGCATTAAGCATGGCAAAGTAGTAGCAACATCAATCTCAGAACATAGAGGATACTAGGGATCAATCCCCGTCAAAACTAACTCGATTACATGATAGATCTCATCCTACTCATCACCGCCGAGCGAGCCTACGAATAGATTACTCACGAATGACGAAGAGCTTCATGGAATTGGAGAGGGAAGAAGGTTGATGATGACGATGGCGACGACTTCCCCTCTCCGGAGCCCAAAGCGGACTTCAGATCTGCCCTCGAGATGAAGAACAGGTTGTGGCGGCGCCTCCGTATCGCAAACGCGACGAAATCTTCCCTCTTTATTTTTTCTGGGACGAAAGTGAACTTATAGACCTGAGGTTGGGGGCGGCAGAGCCGTGTGGGCCCCACAAGCTTGCCCATCGCCACGAGGGGGTGATGGAGGCACGGCTCGTGGCCCACTGACCCACCCCCTCAGGTGGGTCTTGGCGCAGGTATTTTTCATATTTTCTAGAAATGCTCCCCGTAAATTTTCAGGACGTTTGGAGAACTTTGATTTCTGCACAAAAACAACACCAAGGCAATTCTGCTGAAAACAACGTTAGTCCAGGTTAGTTCCATTCAAATCATGCAAATTAGAGCCCAAAACAAGGGTAAAAGAGTTTGGAAAAGTAGATACGATGGAGACGTATCAACTCCCCCAAGCTTAAAACCTTGCTTGTCCTCAAGCAACTCAGTTGACACACTGAGAGAGAAAGAAAAACTTTGACAAACTCTGTTTGATCTTGTTGTTGCAACTATGTCTAACTCATAACCAGAATTTCAGCATGATCACAAGTTAACCTCATAATCAAGTGACACAAAGGTCTCACGATAAACTAATATCAATGGCATAATCATCTAACGATCAAAGAATAATGAGTTTCAAATATCAATACTTCAATCAAAACAAGCATGAAACAATATGAATAGGTGGTATCTCGCTAGCTCTTTCTGAGACCGCAAAACATAAATGTAGAGCACTTTCAAAGATCAAGGGCTGACTAAAGATTGTAATTCATAGCAACGAAGATCTAGTCATAGTCATACTCAATATCAATCAAAAGCAAAGCATAAAAATGACAGAGGTGCTCTCTAATTGGTGCTTATAGAAGAGGAGGATGACTCAACAAGAAAATAAATAGACAGGCACTTCGCAGAGGGAAGCATTGATTTGCAGAGGTGCCTGAGCTCAAACTTTGAAAACAGAGATAATAATTTTGGGTGGCATGCTTTCATTGTTAACGCAATGACCAAGAGTTCTCAATATCTTCCATGTTACTCATGCTATAGGCGGTTCCCAAACAGAAAAGTAAAGTTTTAACTCCCCCACCACGACTCAATCACACTCCATGGCTAGCCGAATCCTCGGGTACCGTCCATACTAACATCAATCCGGGGGGGGGGGAGTCATGTTTCATAGTTATGTTTTTGATTTAAGCGTGGAACTGGGCATTCCAATTGCCGGCCCCTTTCTCGTGAATGACAGTTAATAAACACATGTCGAGGATAACACCCCTAGCATGGAAGATACCAATAGCCCTTTGTCACCACATGAGCGGTTCGGGCATGCAAAACAAATTATTTCTTGAAGATTTAGAGAGTGGCAGATGCAAATTTACTTGGAACGGCAGGTAGATACCGCAAAATAGGTAGGTATGGTGGATTCTCATGGAAAAACTTTTGGTTTATGGAAGTGGATGCACAAGCAGTATTCCGCTTAGTACAAGTGAAGGCTAGCAAAATACTCGGAAGCGACCAACTAGAGAGCGACAACAGTCATCAAGATGCAATGAGTTTGACTAACATTGAATGCAAGCATGAACAGGATATAAGTCACCATGAACATGAACATCATAGAGGCTATGTTGATTTTGCTTCAACGACATGCATGAACATGTGCCAAGTTAAGCCACTTGAAACATTCAAAGGAGAATACCATCCTATCATACTACATCATAGTCATCTCAAATTCTATGTTGGCAATCAAGACAAACCATTATAAGCTCCTAGCTAAATAAGCATGGCATCAGAAACTATAATCTGTAAGTTGTCATTGCAAACATGGTTCTCTCACAACAAAGCTGAATCTGGGTCGAAGTGTCATCATTGCTCTAAGTGTTGAGTTGTAAGTAAATAAAAGTGAGATGATCATCACTATTAGAGCATTGTCCCATGTGAGGAAAAAAGAGAGGCCAAAGATGCCCACCAAAAAAAATGAAAAGAGCCCAAAAAAAAGGAGAGAGAGAAAAAGAGAGAAGGGACAATGCTACTATCTTTTTACACAATTGTGCTTTAAAATAGCACCATGTTCTTCATGATTGAGAGTATCTTGTTTTGACACTTCCATATACTAGTGGGAATCTTCATTATATAACTTGGCTTGTATATTCCAATGATGGGCTTCCTCAAAATTGCCCTAGGTCTTCGTGAGCAAGCAAGTTGGGTGCACACCCACTAGTTATTCTTTTGAGCTTTCACACACTTATAGCTCTCGTGCATCCATTGCATGGTAATCCCTACTCATTCACATTGATATCTATTAATGGGCATCTCCATAGCCCGCTGATACACCGAGTCGATGTGACCATCTCCTCCTTTTTGCCTCACAACCTCCACCACACTCTATTCCACCCATAGTGTTATATCCATGGCTCACGCTTATGTATTGTGTGAGATTTGAAATTTTTTGAGAAAGTAAGAGAGCAAAAAGAATTACTTGGCCAATACCGGGGTTGTGCATGATTTAAATTCGTTGTGTGGGGATGATGGAGCATAGCCAGACTATATGATTTTGTAGGGATAACTTTCTTTGGCCTTGTTATTTCAAAAGTTCATGATTACTTTGCTAGCATGCTTGAAGTATTATTGTTTTCATGTCAATAGTAAACTATTGTTTTGAATCTTACGGATCTGAACATTCATGTCACAAGAAAGAAGTTACAAAGGACAAAAATGTTAGGTAGAATTCCACTTCAAAAATTCAGTCTTTATCACTTCCCTACTCGAGGACGAGCGGGAGTTAAGCTTGGGGATGCTTGATACCCCTCCAACGTAACTACAATTTTTGATGGTTCCATGCTATTATCTTGTCAACTTTGGATGTTTTGTTTGCATGATTATGCTATTTTATATCTTTTTGGGGACTAACCTATTAACTCAGTGCCAAGTGCCAGTTCCTGTTTTTTCCGTGAATTTGACCCTTTTCAGAGAAGAATATTAAACGGAGTCCAAACGGAATAAAACATTTGGAAAGATTTGTTCCGTAACAGAAGATACACAGGGAACTTGAGAACCAAGGCAAAGGACTCTGGGGGAGGCCACAAGCCCCATAGCCGCGGCCAGGGGGGCGCCTACAAGGCTTGTGGGCCCCTCATGGTTCCTTTGCCCTACTTCTTCCGCCTATAAATTCCCTAAAAATCCAAAACTGCCAGAGAGAGCCACGTGAATACTTTTCCGCCGCCGCAAGCTTCTGTGTCCCCAAGATCCCATCTGGGGCACATTCCGGTGCCCTGCCGGAGGGGGGATTCGGACACGGAGGGCTTCTTCATCAACGCCATTGTCTCTCCGATGATGCGTGAATAGTTCACCATAGACCTTCGGGTCCATAGCTAGTAGCTAGATGGCTTCTTCTCTCTCTTGGATCTTCAATACAAAGTTCTCCATGATCTTCATGGACATCTATCCGAGGTAACCTTCTTTTGCGGTGTGTTTGTCGAGATCCGATGAATTGTGGATTTATGATTAGATTATCTATGAATGTTATTTGAGTTTACTCTGATCTCTTATATGCATGATTTATTATCCTTGTAATTCTCTTTGAGTTGTGGGTTTCGTTTGGCCAACTTGATCTATAATTCTTGCAATGGGAGAAGTGCTTGGTTTTGGGTTCATACCGTGCGGTGTCCTCACACAGTGACAGAAGGGGTAGTGAGGCACACATCATGTTGTTGCCATCAAGGGTAAAAAGATGGGGTTTATATCTATTGAATGAATTTATCCCTCTACATCATGTCATCTTGCCTAAGGCGTTACTCTGTTTGTTATGAACTCAATACACTAGATGCATGCTGGATAGCGGTCGATGTGTGGAGTAATAGTAGTAGATGCAGGCAGTATCGGTCTACTTGTCTCGGACGTGATGCCTATATGTATGATCATTGCCTTAGATATCATCATGACTTTGCGCGGTTGTATCAATTGCTCGACAGTAATTCGTTCACCCATCGTAATACTTGCTATCATGAGAGAAGCCTCTAGTGAACACTATGGCCCCCAAGTCTACTTCACATCAAATTTTCAGCCCTACACTTTTACTTTGTTGCACTTTCCACCTTCAAATCTCACCCTGCAGTTAATCGTGAAGGGATTGACAACCCCTTTATAGCGTTGGGTGCAATTTTGTTTGTTTTTCGCAAGTTCATTGGTGACTTGCCTTGATACTCCTACTGGATTGATACCTTGCTTCTCAAACTAAGGGAAATACTTACTGCTACTGTGCTGCATCCCCCTTTCCTCTTCAAGGGAAAAACCAACGCAAGGTCAAGAGGTAGCATTGTTGCTATTTAGAATTTTTTTTATCAATATAATAATTCATGGAGTATTTCTAATGCCTTTTCTCTCTTAATATGCAAGATTTACACAAGGAGGGAGAATGCCGGCAGCTGGATTTCACGACCTAAAAAAGCTACAACGGAGATACCTATTTTGCACATCTCCTAATGGGCTGAAATTTCATGGAGAATTATTTTGGAATATATAAAAAAATACTATGAAAAATCCACTGGAGAAGGCAAGCCAGGTGCTCACACAGCACGAGCCCCCCCCCCTATGGGCGCGCCCTGATGTTGTGTGGAGCCCCTAGCCCATGTGTGGCCTCCTCCTTCTAGTATATAAGTCATTTTACCCCAAAAATTTTATCAAGAGACTTTCGGGATGAGGCGCCACCGCCACGAGGCGGAACTAGAGGAGGAGCACTTTTGCTCTCCGACGGGGAAATCGAAGCCTTCGTCGTCACCAACAACCCTCTCATCGTAGGAGGACTAATCATCATCATCACCATCAATAACACCATCTTACATCAAACCCTTCTTCATCTCTTGTATTTAATCTTTGTGTCAGAACTTCAGATTGGTACCTATGACTGGCTTGTAGTGTTGATTACTTATCGTAGTTCATGCTAGTTGGTTTGCCTCTTGAGATATTAAATGTTCAAATCCTTTATGTTATTCAATACCCCTCTGATCTTGAAACCATGATGATGAGTGAGTAATTACTTTTGTTCTTGAGGACATGGGAGAAGTATTGTCATAATTAATCATGTGAATTTGGTATTCGTTTGATATTTTGGTGATATGTATGTTGTGATTCTCTTAGTGGTGTCATGTGAACATCAACTACATGAAACTTCACCATTCATGGGCCTAAAGGAACTCATTGTGGAGTAGTAATTCGATGATGGGTCGCTAGAGTGACAGAAGCTTAAATCCTAGTTTATGTGCTATTCCGTAAGGGGCTGATTTGGATCCAAACGTTTATTGCTATGGTTAGATATTATCTTAACTCTCTTTTCGTAGTTGCAGATGCCTGAGAGAGGGGGTAATCATAAGTGGGAGGCTTTTTCAAGTAAGAAAAGCACCCAAGCACTGGACCATCCACATACCAAATCATTAAAGTAGAGAACACGAATCAAAAGAACATGGTGAAAGTGACTAGATGAAATTCCCGTGTGTCCTCAAGAATGTTTGCATCACTATAAGTACCTATCCGGCCTGTCCTTTGCACTCAAAAGGATTGGGCTATCTTACTGCACTTTACTGACTTTTATCCCTCGTTACTCGTCACAAATTATCTTGCTACCAAACTATCTGTTACCGCTTGCTTCAGTGCTTGCAGAAACTACCTTGCTGAAAACCACTTGTCATTTCCTTCTGATCCTCGTTGGGTTCGACACTCTTACTTATCGAAAGGACTATGATTGATGCCCTATAATTGTGGGTCATCAGGTTCCCAAGCCCACCAAGGGCTAGTGCGCCACCTCTCAGGCCCATGTGGTTCACTGGATGGGTGGGCCCTCCTGGTGGACCCCCGGAACCCTTTCGGCACTCCCGGTACAATACCGAAAACCCCAAAACTATTCCGGAACCCGAATACCACTTTCCTGTATATAAATATTTACCTCTGGACCATTCTAGAGCTCCTCGTGACATTCAGGATCTCATCTGGGACTCCAAACAACCTTCGGTCACCACCTCTATAACCCAACTATCTCTATATCATCACTGAACCTTAAGTGTGCAGACCCCGCGGGTTCGGGAACTGTGCATACATGACCGAGACACTCTCCGGTCTATAACCTAATGCGGGACCTGGATGCCCATATTGTCTCCTACATATTCTATGAAGATCTTTACCGGTTAAACCACGATGTCAAGGATTCAATCAATCCGGTATATTTTTCCCTTTATCCATCGGTATGTTACTTGCCCGACATTTGATAGTTGGTATCTACATACTTAGTTCAATCTCGTTACCAACAAGTCTCTTTGCTCGTTCTATAATACAAGATACCGTGGCTAACTCCTTAGTCACATTTCTTGCAAGCTTGTTCTGATTTTGTATTATCGAGTGGGACCTAGCGATACCTCTCCATCATACGGAGTGAAAAATCCTAGTCTCGATTCACGCCATCCCAACAAACACCTTCAAAGATACCTGTAGACCATCTTTATAGTCACCCAATTACGTTGTGACGTTTGATACACACAAGGCATTCCTCCGGTGCCCGGAAGTTGCATGATCTCATGGTCATAGAAATAGATACTTGACATGTAGAAAACACTAGCAATAAACAGACACGATCATATGCTACGTTCATAGTTTGGGTCTTGTCCATCACATCATTCTCCTAATGATGTGATCCCGTTATCAAATGACAACTCATGTGTATGGCCAGCAAACCTTGACCATCTTTGATCAACGAGCTAGCCCATCAGAGCCTCACTAGGGACATAGTGTTGTCTATATATCCACACATATATTTGAGTTTCCAATCAATACAATTCTAGCATGCATAACAAACGATTATTATGAACAAGGAAAATATAACAAGAACTAATTTATTATTGCCTCTAGGGAATATTTCCAATAGAAACCTGCTCTACCAACACCCAAACCTCTACCTCTCAAACGAGCATGGCGATCGGTAACTCAGCCTCTACCACGACCACCAGCACTTATACCATGACCACCAGCACTTATACCACCAGAACCTCGGCCACCAAGAGGATCGCTACTCGAACCTCGGCCACCAAGAGGATCACCACCGGAACCTCAGCCACCAAGAGAATAGCCACCAACATCACTAGTAGAAGCATCGTGGCCTTTTGAAGTTTTGTTTGTTTTGCAAGTCCTTTTTTGTGTGACATTTCATTGCAACCACCGCATTGGTTTCTATCACGTGGCTCCATGAAATGTCCAGTACCAAACTCTCTGGTGCTCATGAGTTCATCCATATCATTCATGTATCGCTTTGTCCTCCTTCTACCCTTGGGTTGTACCATCATCTTCGGATCCAGCCTAATGTTAGGGTTGTGATACTCTAGACACTCTGATGCGTCCGAAAAAGGGTGGAATCTAGACACCCATGTTAACTTATGAGTTTGCAAGTTGAATTCATGCAACCTAACAACTACTCCATCACAGGTGGGCAAATTCCTCTTGCGGGAGACCGTCATCATGTGCGAGCATGGCCACTGGTACTTCCTAGGCCTCTCACAAGTGCAATGTCGTGTCCTAAGAGCCACCTTTTATGAGCGAGCACCGTATGATTATCCATATCTTGTTGTCCTACCTAGCTCATCCACTTGGTATTTCATATCAACATTATCGAAACAAGTGGCTTGCTATATGGATGACTTGTCTTTCTAAAACTCTAGCCACTTGGCAACCTTCTTCGGACAAATATCATTGGGAGGCTTCTCACTATCAGCAATCAACTTGTCCATTCATTGGAGTGCTTCAAAAAATACTCATTTAGCTTGTAAAAGTTATATTCCGGCATTTCCGTCACCGGTCAAGTGACGGGCACCCTTCAAGGAAAAGTGGAAGCACTCTACAATATTCCTTGTCATGTCACCATATCTCATGCCTCCTTCATCACATGCCCGTGACTACTTGTGTCTCTCATCAATATTCCTTTCTAGGAAATATTTCCCACCTTCGTTAGCATTCTCATAGATTTTGTCCAAGCGTGTATTGAATGACTTAATGCAGAAGGCTACACATGCAGAGTTAAGATCCTTGCAAAGATCCTTGTTCTTACAAGTCCTATAAAACTTTGCAACAAAGTGCCTCATACACCATCGATGGTGAAGCATTGCATGCCCTGGAATATGAGTATACACGGCCTTCAATATACCTTGGTGCCGATCGGATATTATGCATACCTCTCTATTTGGAGGAATGACCGTGCTCCTCACAAGTCCCATGAACCATTCCTAGTTGTCTTGGTTCTCTACGGACAGCAAAGAAAATGCCACAGGAAAAACATGATCATTACATCATGTTCCATTGCTATCATGAGTGTGCCCTTGTATTTGCCTATCAAGAATGTTCCATCTACACACAAAACCGGATGACAATGCTCAAAACCTGCAATGCAAGGGCCAAACATCTAGAAGGCATGACGGAACACTCCTTCAGTATCTTGTACATAGTGGTACATTCCTGGATTTCTCTAGGACATCCCTCCGAACAACCAGTGTAGCATGTTGTATGCCTCTTCCCATCCACCATACAACATTCTAAAAGAGACTTGCTTGGCCTTCCATGTTGTCACATACTTGACCTTATATGCAAAATTATCGTCAACCCAACTCATCAACAACTTCACTTTAATGGTTGGATCCTTCGCTATAAGTTTGTGGTATTTATAACTGATGAATTCCGAGGTTAGCTGATGGTGTGTCTTCCGTGCTTCTACGATTGGCGATGTGCATTGGTGAGTTGCTTTGCAACTTGTTATATTCCACCAGCTATCTTTCGTGCTTCTTCCATTGACTTTCCATTTGCATCTTTCTACCTAACATTTCACTATGTATCGCTTGTTGTAGTCCAACTAAACAACTATGAAAGGTCTTGTGGTGTTTGACAGCATACTCACACAACCACATCTTGAATTCTATCATGTTCTCGAACATCAAACCTTTCATTAGGTAAGACATCTAAGTATCGTTGGGTGTACTACTTGGGAGCTGTCTAGCCTCAATTGTCTTGATCATGCCATCGTCGACTATAGCCTTATCTATAAGGCTAACATCACAAAACAAGGGAACTTTTTGATCCCTACCGATGATTTTTGTGTACCACTCTGCTTCTTTCTTAGTGAAGCCATCCTCGTCCAACTCATTCACCAGGCCTTCATCATCCGAGTCATCCATGCAAGCACGCTGATAGATAATGTCAGTATCCATGTCCTTATGCCTCACTTGAGCCTCTACGTCACCAACATTGTTGTGTTGCCTCTCATACTCTTCCTCGGAGTCATGATCATCATCAGTAATTGGTGCACTACCTCGGATCTCATATTGTGAATACTCATTGTCTTGGACTTCAACTTTATGCTCAACATCATCAACCAAGATTTGGTTCAAGTCAACTTGAAAAAGAGGAGCCTTGACCTCCTTACTTCCAAACAATTCAACTGATTTGAGGGGAGACGATGCAACAACCTCCTTATATGCAACCCAATGAAAATTGGACCTGATAGACATTGTCTTCATCCGACACTTGTGTGCCGACCCAACATCATAACTTCCTACTAATTAAACTTGGTCACTTGCATCAACCCACTTTAGTCTTGTCTGTGTTTCTTCCACAACCTCATCATAACTAGTACTCTCAAGAAATATCAAAACTTCCTCATACTTATCAACAATATCAACATTCATGAATGCCTCTTTGTCAACATAATGAATATTCAAAATATTTTTAATCTAAAAATGAAAAACATAAGGACAATAAATATACCACATTGCTAATAAAACCACTTTGTACATCCAAATTAATCATTACCAAGCATTACCCAAACTCTAACCCTAACCCTAAATCTTAACATTAGGGATAACCCAGACAATAAGGTTTGTTCACCAACATCATAATGTAACACTATTGAAACAACAAGACTCAACCACATCTTATCATAGAAGCATGTTCAAAACTAGGGTTAGGAACCACATGAAAAAACAATCCAAATAGACAAATCCAACCAATAAAAATTTGTGAGATGAACGAGATTACCTCAAGGAACATAAATGACACCGGATCGACAAACCAATCCAATCAATTAGCAAGGATTTGAGAGGGGGCAAGTGAGGGAAACAAAGGGGAAAAGAGGAAACAGCTTGGGAAGGCCAATGGAGGAGAAGAGAATGAGTGGTGAGTGACGGGTGAGAGCAGCCGACCAATAAAAATATCTAGATCAGAAACGCCAACGGCCCTGGCATTTCCAGAAACGTAACATGGGTAAGGGTTTCTGGCCTACGGCGTGAGAGAGCAACACGTACTCGGCCTAGCAGTGGGCCAAGGAAGAAACGGGAACTACCTTGGCGTTTCTATGTTGAGCTGAAATGCAACGGTCTTTGGCGTTGCCAGAAGGGTCAGATCGTGTAATACTACTATCTCGGGTTCATTTTTTGAACGTCTTCGCTGGCAAGGTTAGCACAGTGATGTCGGCCCCAAAAATATGCAGTATATCATTCTTACCCAATGTGGTGGCATGGCTTCATGTGTGGATGCCAAGTTGTGCTAGCACTGCCTTTCTTTTTTCTTCTTCTAAAATACTCATAAGCATGCGTAGCATACATTCATAGAGAAGGGGTAAGAACACCCATCCACCACAATGTCTTACAAGCACGACTACTGGTGGGCTATCCGTCCAAGTAGCCTACGAAAATTAGAGTCATATCGATCCTAAACTTACAAGCCCTCTGCCACACATCTCCTTCATCTCGATATTCCTAATGAAATTTTGCACCAAGAGATTTGTGTTGTCAAAAATTACATTTTTGTGATGCTTTCACGGTTGCCACAAGGATAGAGGTGTGCGAGTCCTTCCTTACTTGTGGCTCAGGGTTTAGCGAAGTGCACCACTAAAACAGTTGGTCGGCCGTTGAAGGTGTCCAGTCCGTACATCCCCATGTCGTCACCACTTCATACCACATCGACCTCATAGATGGGCAAGCGATCAACAAGTGGTCTATACTCTTCGATGCTTGGTCGCACTTAGACAAGCGCTTTGATGTCACAATCCTTTCGTGGCCAGCTGATTAGATGTCCATCATCGATTGTGCAGGGCAAGCGAGGAGGGAAAATCTTGCACTCCATGGACGCCCTAGATTTCGAGCTGAAAGTGGCTCCCAAGTCATACATGTGGACCACGAACCAGCGTGCGTATGTCAAACACACATAATAGGTGTCAGCCGGCTCCAAAACCCATCTAAAAACTTCGCCCACTCCATAGCGCAGCTCCATCGTAGTTGTGGTTTCCTAAAGGGAAAGATAGTGGAACAATTCATTTTCCATCAAATTCGGTCCTAATGCACTATATTTGCCCAACATAATAATTTTGTTAATACTGAAAGCATAGGGCGTCATGAACCCGAGGAGTAATTCTACATAATACAGGGAGGGCCAGTGCTGACGGTGCTGGTCCAAAACAGAGCCATTTGCGGGGCCAACCCGGGGAAACTCAGGAGATTTCTATCACGCCACTGTACGTTGTGCTCATCTGTCGTGTCTTGAGAACGAGATACGCGGCTCCTATCGGGATTGTCGACACGCCGTGCGGCCTTGCTGGATTAGTTTTACCTTTGACGAATTTCTTGTGCATCGGGATTCCGGTGATGCTTTGGGTAATCTCAGAGTTAAGGTTTTCCACTAAGGAGTCCGACGAGATCGCGAGTTTCGTGATCGAGGATTTCTATGCGGCTTGTGGTAATTTGTGATGGATTAGTTGGAGCACCCCTGCAGGGTTAAATCTTTCGGAAAGTCGTGCCCGCGGTTATGTGGCAACGTGGAAACTTTTTTTAACACTGGTTCTAGACAACTTGAAGTTAACTTAATTAAAACTTACCAACTGAGTGTGTAACCGTGACTGTCTCTTTCGTGAGTCCTTCTCCGATCGAGGACACGGTGGGGTTATGCCTGACTTAAGTAGGTGTTCAGGATCATTCATTTGATCATCAGTAGTTCACGTCTATTATGAGTAGATCACCCCCCTCTTTATTATTGTACTCGTAAGTTAGCCACCTCATATAATGCTTAGTCGCTGCTGCAACCTCACCAGTTAACCATACCTCACCCATTAAGCTTTGCTAGTCTTGATACCTTTGGAAATGAGATTGCTAAGTCCCCTGTGGCTCACAGATTACTACAACACCAGTTGCAGGTACTGGTAAAGATCACTTGACGCGAGCGCGTTGATTGTTCATTTGGAGTTGCTTCTTCTTCTTCTTCATTGATCTAGGATGGGTTCCAGGCCGGCAGCCTGGGATAGCAAGGATGGATGTCGTTCTTCTTTTCTCGTTTGTTTTCGTCCGTAGTCGGACCCTGCTCTTCTTCATGATGATTATATATTGTACTGATGTGACTCTGATGTAGCTTGTGGCGAGTGTAAGCCAATTCCATATATCTCTTCTTTTCAGTACATATACTTGTAACGATATCCATTCTTACGAAATGACGAGATGCGCTTCTATCCATGACGAGGCCCTCGTGCCAAGTTGAGGATAGGGTCGCATCCTGGGCGTTACACCCGTCCTTGCCGCTATTGTCTTGTAGCCCTTCTTTTTTTTCTTGCCCGGCCCCCATGGACGACATCATAATCATCTTCATCACCTTGCCACTGATAGCCATCCATGAAACCACGCACGAGTAGGTGGTCCCGCACCTGTCTGGAATCTGGGTCCATAAGGCTCTTCAGCTTGCATCTTCGACACGGACATCTTATCTCCGTCTCATTCTTTTGAAGCGTCTCGGCCTTCGTGGAGCTCAAAAACCTATTCACGATGCCTTCGCTCATCGTGCGGACCATGGTCGCCTGCGGGATAGAGCAAAACGATATGTTAGAACCGAAAAAAATTTGGCATGACTTTGCCTAAAAATAAGACCAAAAAGAATGCATAGTGCCAAATTCTCGCCGAAACGGAAATGAATCAACATTCTGGCAAAATATTGGCAACTATCGCATTTCAAATACCGGTACCTGCAAACACAAACATATGCAACACCACAAACATACGTAGATCTAGGCCATAAAAAGTGTGTACACGTGTTGGAGGGAGAAAAAAGTAGATCTAGAACATAAAGAAAGGTTTCCCCTTACTTACCTATCAAAAAAAGGAAATTTAACCACTTAATTTGGATGAATATATGGTGCAAATGAGGTGAGGAGGAGGAGGCAGCCGAGACTAGTGAGTGTGAAGTGGTGAAGAGAATGAAGTGGGGGGGGGGGAGTGAGCGTGAAGTGGGCTGTGAAAAATATCTACTCCTCCTAGGTTACCAATGGCGCATCCAGGAAGAATGCGCCATTTGTAACCAGGGTTACTAATGGCGCACCTGGTAAGAATGCGCCATTAGTAGTTTAAAAAAAAACTAAAAAACAATATATTAGTAGTGGCGCACCGTGGACGTGGTGCGCCATTACTAGTTAAAACTAGTAATGGCGCACTTCCCATGGTGCGCCACTGGTAAGTGTAGGAAAGGGTGTGGGGCCAGGACAAAGATAGTAATGATGCACCAGACACATGGTGCACCATTAGTAATATGGACACTAATGGCGCACCACATGCATGGTGCGCCATTAATGTCCATATTAGCTATAGGCTTTTTTCTAGTAGTGCCGCCTGGTCGCGCCGCCGCGCCACCCCGCTACCAGTGGTGACACCACCGCGCAACCGATCTCCCGCGCCGCACCATGATACCCCACTGCCACGCCGAACCGCCACCGCCTAGGAACACCCCCCGACGCCGCTCCGCCCTACGTCGAAGAGCAACTGAGAGGGGAATGGCCAGGGGTCACCGCCGCCAGCGTCGCCCGGGCCAGTCCCGGCAGCGGGTGCCGGCGATGACGGGGAGGAGGGAGGGGTGAGGGAGAGCTGGAGGAGGAAGGGCCAGGGCGAGGCCGGTCGCCCGCGGGGGCGACGCGGTCGCGAGAGCTCTTTCTCCCGAGGGCTTGCCTTTTCACCACCACTGGAGAGTCTTGGGCCAGCTACTCCGAGAGCTGTCATGGGTTTTTCTCTTTCGACAATGGTGAAAGGCCAGCTTGATAGGTAGAGCAGGGTCCCCGCGTTGTTGTGTGTTCATGTGGCCGACGTTTGTTATTGTGTTCGGCATGTCATGGGCGATAGTGGAGTCGACATTGTGTGTTTCGGTGTTTGGTGTGATCTTGATCCTTGTTGTTATGGTTTTATGTAATATTAATTAAATGTGCCATTCTCTGATTGATTAATGGATGGTATATTGTTTTGTCTTTGTTTAATAAGTTTTATCATGATGGCTTTCCCTTGAAGAAAATCATCTATTCCCTTTGTAACTAACTACTTTTGGCTGAGAAAAAAATAAACTAGTTCTCCTTAGTTCTTTCCAACTACTACAAGTATTTAGGTATGGAGTGAGTAATAGCTTTTCTTTGCATTAGTGTGGTACAAAACTAGATGATTTTGTGTGCAAATTAATGCATGTAGCGCTCATCAGCAGTTGACGCATGCATGAAAAAACTTAGACGGTACATGCATTAATTTAAGAGTAGCATACATGAACATTACGAGGAACTTTCACAGAATTATACACTTAATTTGTAACAAAACTCAAACGATACTCGTATACATGAATTGAACATTACAAGGAAGTTTCACAAGATCATAAGTACAAAACTGCTGTGTCTTGGTGGGTCTCCTCAATGATCAAGAACAAGGGTTACAGATGATCGACCGCGAGAAGACGCACATAACAAGGACGCAGGCTGTCAAGTCGGAGCAGTTGTACCCCGTCAGCTTCTCCAGCTCCATGTTCCACGCCAGGTCGACGACTGGATTCAGGGCCCATCTCGCGAGGAAGATCGCCGACGCCGCCACGACGGAGGGCAAGATGCGGACGCACGTGTAGTCGAGCAGAGACTGATCAACGAGGCGAGTCGCCAATGGCAGTATCTTGGTCTTGTCCTCCTCCTCGGCGTACCTCATGAAGTGGCCCAGGAAGGTGTGCGCCGTGGGGCCGCCGAGCTGGTACCCGAGCGCCTCCACCATCTCGCGCTCCATGTCGAGCACCTCCTTGCCCGTGGCGAACTCGCCGTAGCTGGCGATCTTGTCGGCCTTCAGCTTCCACACGGCTCTCTGGTCCTCGTATTTGGCGGCGACAAAGATGGCCGCTGCACCCAGAAGGCGCAGCTCGTAGCCGCTGTCAGCCGTCAGGGAACGCACCGACAGGACCCGGTCCACGTAGGCCACGGCGTGGTGGAGCGTGCCGTCGGCAAGATGATGGTCTCGGACGAACTTGTCCATCCATCCGACAAGGGAGGCGCGCTCTGACTCGCTCACCCGATCTTGCTGCACCTTCTTCAGGTAGTCCGGTAGCGGCCGCTCCTCGGCGTTCTTCTCTCTCAGCCGGAGGTTGCAGTGGATGTCGTCTTCGTAGTCAGGGCACAGCCGCTGACGCTTTGTGGAGGCGGCGGCGACGCAGGAGACCGGTGCTGGTGCCGGCGCCGCGGGCTTTGAGAACTTTGGTGGCATGGGCTGCTCGCACGGCGCTGGCGGGAGCACCCTGGGACGGCAGGCACCGAAGAAACCGGGAGGCGGAGGTCGACGAGCTGGTACGTCGCGAGCCGGGCGGGCGCAAGATCCGACGCCGAAGAAGCCGGGACGCGGAGGTCGACGAGCAGGGCCGGCGGCGGCCCGAGCGCAGGCTCCGACGCCGAAGAAGCCAGGAGGCGGAGGTCGACGAGCAGGGCCGGCAGCGGTCCGAGCGCAGGCTCCGACGCCGAAGAAGCCACGAGGCGCGGGTAGAGCAAAGGCGTCCGCGTAAGGATCCATGGCGTACTGCATCATCTCGCCGAGAGTAGGGATGGGAGATGGATTGTTGATGGTGCGCTGGGTGTTGTGGCGTGGGAGGAAGGAGGGGGATGGCGTCTGTAACGCTATGCGCTATGTGTATATATAAGTTCCCCGGTGCATTTCTACCGCCAACTGGTAACGAGGAATAGGAGAGGGAGAAAGTTTCCTGTCTTCTTCTTTTTTCGTGGCGCAACGCAACGCAACGATCCAGTCCGAATCCGAGCTCACCTCAAACAAGCTGCATTTCTGTTTCCTACTACACCACGGTCTCTTGACAGTCGGAACCGAGCACAGCTCCAACATGCTGCATTTTTGTTTCAGAGTTGCTAATCAGTTGATTATGTATAGGGAGATTCGTGTATACAGATGTCACCCTGTCGGATTTGAAAGCCACCCCATACCTTTATCCTTTGAACCAAACCTTACCGTCATCCGTACCCATATGCATTGATGGATACAATTTTTTTCCATGCCCATCACCTGCCATGGTAAATGAATACCCATCGATAAAATTACCCAAATTTACAATACATCAATTCGAGAATTACATAATCATAAACAACACCCTATAATAATAATGTAACAACACTTCATGAGAACAAAACATACATGTAAATAGCAACACATTCTAGATGTGGGCTAGCGACGGGATTTATATACATATAATACGTTTAATATATGAATAAGTAATACTTAAGGCCTATTTTTTAATTTTATATGCGGGTACATGAATACACGGGTATGGATTATACTAAATCATACTCATACCCACTATACCAAATGGGTCTCAAATTTTCTCAATTATACACACATGGGTATCTTTTTGACTCATACTCTTACCCTAATAGGGGTTTTACCGTAATATAGGGTTTTTTACCCACAGGCATGCGGGTCATCAGTGCCCATTACCATCCCTATTCGTGTAGGAACCAAGGCGGCCAAGATGTTTTTCATGTCGGGTTTGCATCCAATCTCGAGGAGGTCGCCCGTTAACCTGTACCTTGTTCTTTCCCCCTTGCCCTTTTCGAAAATGCACAAAAGTGCACGCGCATTTCTTTGGAGGAAACGAGCAGCCGGCCTTCAGAGTCATGCATGTGTTGCTTTTTGTCTGCTAGTGCATGTTGCTATTAGCATTAAATGTGTTCACATTGGTTAGTTCGGTTTGAAAAAACTTTACGTGCATTTATTTTGGTTTTTTGAATTTGAAAAAGGTCATATCTTTCAAACCACGCGTCGGGATTGAGATCTGTCTTTACCGTTGGAGTCTTCGCGACGAGATGTTTGAAACTCGATCTCGCATGGGTATGTTTCGACGATTTTTTTATGCCAATGTTGGTGCTATATGGTGCAACTTCAGTACTGCATTGTGCAACTTTAATACTAGAAGCTGCAAAAAAAATTCAAAATCAGTTGTTCGAGCTGTATGATCTAACTTCCCATGAGGTTGCAACCTAGCAACCATGGAAACTTGATGTGGAACTAGTCTATTGTCCCGACCAACTATGTAGTTGTCGATGTGCAACCCTTGTCCCCACTTATGGATGTGTAGTTTTTTTACAAGTGACAAATCCTGCTCCACCTTCCTTACCAATGATATGTGCAACTTAGTTTGTTGTTTGAACCAACTTTCGATTACTCAATGTGCAACTTCTTTCCCTTCCTACTTGTGGATATGTAGTTCAGTTGGCGGGGGCAACAAACTGAATTGCGCAAACTCAATTGGGCAGTTGGCCGGAGCAACATATAAAGTTGCACATCTCACAGGTAAGGATAGTTGGATGGTAGAAATCACACATTCATGAGGGTAGTGAAAAGTTGCGTATTCATGAGGGTAGTAAAAGTTGCACATAAACGGGGTGCTAAAGTTGCACATTCCATTAGAGGGGTGGTTTCGAGTGTTAGTAGGGAAATTACACATCCATGAGGTATGAGGGATAGTTGCACATCACTCGTAGACAGTTGGCGGTGGCAGTATTCAAAGTTGCACATCCACTTCTAAACAGTTGGGCGATGCAACAAACAATGAAAGCATTGTTGGAAATATGCCCTAGAGGCAATAATAAAATGTTTATTATCCTATTTCCTTGTTCATGATAATCGTCTATTGTTCATGCTATAATTGTATTAACAGGAAACAGTAATACATGTGTGAATAAATAGATCACAATGTGTCCCAAGCAAGCCTCTAGATAGCTAGCTCGTTGATCAACACATGATCATGGTTTCCTGATCATGGACATTAGATTTCATTGATAACGGGATCACATCATTGGGAGAATGATGTGATGGACAAGACCCAATCCTAAACATAGCAATAGATCCTGTTGTTCGTATGCTAAAGTTTTTCTAATGTCAAGTGTCTTTTCCTTCGACCATGAGATTGTGCAACTCCCGGATACCGTAGGAGTGCTTTGGGTGTATCAAACGTCACAACGTAACTAGGTGACTATAAATGTGCACTACGGGTATCTCCGAAAGTGTCTGTTGGGTTGGTACGAATCGAGATCGGGATTTGTCACTCCGTGTGACGGAGAGGTATCTCTGGGCCCACTCGGTAGAACATCATCATGAGCTCAATGTGACTAAGGAGTTAGTCACAAGATGACGTTCTATGGCACGAGTAAAGAGACTTACCAGTAGCGAGATTGAACAAGGTATAGGTATACCGGTGATCGAATCTCGGGCAAGTTCTATACCGACAAACAAAGGGAATTGTATACGGGATTGATTTAAACCTTGACATCGTGATTCATCAGATGAGATAATCGTGGAACATGTGGGATCCACCATGGGTATCCAGACCCCGCTGATGATTATTGGCCGGAGAGGTGTCTCGGTCATGTCAGCATGCCTCCCGAACTCGTAGGGTCTACACACTTAAGGTTCGATGACGCTAGGGTTATAGGGAATTGTTATACGAGGTTACTGAAGGTTGTTCAGAGTGACAGATGAGATCCCGGGCGTCACGAGGAGTTCCGGAATGGTCCGGAGGTAAAGATTGATATATAGGATGGATGGGTTTGGACGCCGAAAATGTTTCGGGCATCATCGACAAAGTACCGGGACCACCGGAAGGGTTCCGGAGGCCTACCGGGAGAGGCCACCAGGCCCAGGAGGCTACACGGGCCAAGTGTGAGAGGGAACCAGCCCCTGGGTGGGCTGGTGCGCCCCCCACACCTGGCCCATGGCGCCTAAGAAGGGGAAGGGGGACCCTAGCGCAGGTGAGCATAAGGCCCACCACGGGGTGCGCCACCCCCTCTTACCCTCCTGGCCGCCACCCCTTTCCCCATCTAGGGCTGCCCCACCTCAATGGGGAAACCCTAAATGGGTAGCCACCCTCCCGTCCCCCTATATATAGCTGGGGTTTGGCCATTGGAGACACGGTTTTCCATCTCTCTCTCGGCGCAACCCTGCTCTTCTTCTTCCTCCTCTCCCACGGTGCTTGGCGAAGCCCTGCAGGGAGACCTCGTCTCTCCATCGACACCACGCCATCGTGCTGCCGGAGATCTTCCCCAACCTCTCCCTCCTCCTTGCTGGATCAAGGTGCGGGAGACGTGACCGGGCTGCACTTGTGTTGAACGCGGAGGTGCCGTGGTTCGGCACTAGATCGGAATCACACCGCGATCTGAATCGCCGCGAGTGCGAATCCATCAACCGCGTTCTAGCAACGCTTCCGCTTAGCGATCTTCAAAGGTATGAAGATGCACTCTCCCCTCTCTCGTTGTTGGTCTCTCCATAGGAAGATCTGAATGTGGCGTAGGAAAATTTTGAATTTATGCTGCATTACCCAACAGTCACATCCGAGCCAGGTTTTCTATGCATAGATTCCATGCATGAGTAGAACACAAAAGGTTGTGGGCGTTGATTTGTCAATTTCTTGCCGCTACTAGTCTTATCCTTTTCCGACGATATTGTGGGATGAAGCGGCCCGGACCGACCTTACACGTACGCTTACGTGAGACAGGTTCCATCGGCCGACATGCACACCGTGCATAAAGGTGGCTAGCGGGTGTGTGTCTCTCCCACTCTAGTCAGATTAGATTTGATGAAAAGGGTCCTTATGAAGGGTAAATAGCTTTGGAATATCATCGTTGTGGCTGTCACATAGGTAAGAAGGCGTTCTTGCTAGAAACCCAAATCATCCACATAAAACTTGCAACAACAATTAGAGGACGTCTAACTTGTTTTTGCAGGGTTTGACATGTGATGTGATATGGCCAAAGTTGTGACGTTACATGTGTGATTTATGACATGATCAAGTTATTGTAATAGGATTCACGACTTGCATGTCGTTGAGTATGACAACTGGCAGGAGCCATAGGAGTTGTCTTAATTTATTGTATGAGATGCAACGCCATGTGTTTACTACTCTTACTTCATTGCTAACGGTTAGCTATAGTAGTAGTAGTAGTAGTAGTAGTAGTAGTAGTAGTAGTAGTAGTAGTAGTAGTTGGCGTGACGACTTCACGGAGACATGATGATGAAGATCATCGTGTCACGCCGGTGACAATGATGATCATGCGATGCCCGAAGATGGAGATCAAAAGAGAAAGATGGTAATGGCCATATCATGTCACTATATGATTGCATGTGATGTTTATCATGTTTTTCATCTTATTGCTTAGAACGACGGTAGCATAATAAGATAATCCCTCATAAAAATTTCGAGAACGTATTCCCCTATGTGTGCACTGTTGCGAAGGATCGTTGTCTCGAAGCACCACGTGATGATCGGGTGTGATAGATTCTAACATTCGCATACAACGGGTGTAAGCCAGATTTACACACGCGAACCACTTAGGTTGACTCGACGAGCTTAGCATGTACAGACATGACCTCGAATACAAGAGACCGAAAGGTCGAACATGAGTCGTATGGTTGAATACGATCAGCATGAAGTTGCTCACCACGACGACTAGTCCGTCTCACGTGATGATCGGACACGGGTTAGTCGACATGGATCATGTATCACTTAGCTGACTAGAGGGATGTCGATTTAAGTGGGAGTTCATACTTAATTTGATTAAATGAACTTAATTGTCATGAACTTAGTCTAAAAGTTTTCTTTACAAATATTGTAGATCCAATGGCCAACGCACCTGTCAACCTCAATTTCAACGCATTCCTAGAGAAAAACAAGCTGAAGGATGATGGTAGCAACTATGTGGACCGGGTCCGCAACTTGAAGCTCATCCTCGGAGTAGCTAAAAAGGCTTATGTCCTTAATGCGCCGCTAGGTGACCCTCCTGCTCCCGCAACGGCCCAGAACATTCAGAACGTCTAGCAGACGCGGAGTGATGACTACTCTCTGGTTAGGTGTGCCATGTTATACAGTTTGGAAACGGGGCTCCAAAGGCGTTTTGAGCAACACGGAGCATATGAGATGTTCCAGGAGCTGAAACTAGTTTTTCAAGCTCATGCCCGTGTTGAGAGATATGAAGTCTCCGACAAGTTCTATAGCTGTAAGATGGAGGAGAACAGTTCTGTTAGCGAGCATATACTCAGAATGTCTGGGTTACACGGTCGTCTGACTTCGCTTGGAGTTGAACTTCCGGATGACGCTGTAATTGACATAATCCTCCAGTCTCTCCCACCAAGCTACAAGGGTTTTGTGTTGAACTACAACATGCAAGGGATGGAGAAGACCATTCCCGAGTTGTACTCGATGCTGAAATCTGTAGAAGTAGAAATCAAGAAAGAGCATCAAGTGTTGATGGTCAACAAGACCACCAGTTTCAAGAAGGGCAAGGGTAAGAAGAACTTCAAGAAAGAGGACAAAGCCATTGCCGCGCCCGGTAAGCCACATACCGGGAAGAAGAAAAAGAATGGACCCAAGCCTGAGACTGAGTGCTTCTACTGCAAGGGAAAAGGTCACTTGAAGCGGAACTGCCCCAAGTACTTAGCGGACAAAAAGGCCGACAATGTTAAAGGTATATATGATATACATGTTATTGATGTGTACCTTACCAGCGCTCGTAGTAGCTCCTGGGTATTTGATACCGGTGTTGTTGCTCACATTTGCAACTCAAAGCAGGAACTATGGAATAAGCGGAGACTGGCCAAGGACGAGGTGACGATGCGCGTCGGGAATGGTTCCAAGCTCGATGTGATCGCCGTCGGCACGCTGCCTCTACATCTACCTTCGGGATTAGTTTTAAACCATAATAATTGTTATTTTGTACCAGCTTTGAGCATGGATATTGTATCAGGGTCTTTCTTAATGCAAGACGGCTACTTATTTAAGTCAGAGAATAATGGTTGTTCTATTTATATGAGTGATATGTTTTATGGACATGCACCGCTGGTGAATGGTTTATTCTTGATGAATCTCGATCGTGATGTTACACATATTCATAGTGTGAGTACCAAAAGAGGTAAAGTTCATAATGATAGTACCACATACTTGTGGCACTGCCGCCTTGGTCATATCGGTGTTAAGCCCATGAAGAAGCTCCATACTGATGGACTATTAGAGTCTCTTGACTTTGAATCATTTGACACATGCGAACCATGCCTCATGGGCAAGATGACTAAGACTTGATTCTCAGGAATAATGGAGAGAGCAACCGACTTATTGGAAATAATATATATGGATGTGTGTGGTCCAATGAACGTTGAAGCTCGCGGTGGCTATCATTATGTTCTCACTCTCACCGCTGATCTGAGTAGGTATGGGTATATCTACTTGATGAAGAACAAATCTGAGACGTTTGAAAAGTTCAAGGAATTTCAGAGTGAGGTTGAGAATCAACGTGACAGAAAAATAAAGTGTCTACGATCTGATCGTGGAGGAGAATATTTGAGTCACGAGTTTGGCACACACCTAAAGAAGTGTGGAATTGTTTCACAAGTGACGCCGCCTGGCACACCGCAACGTAACGGAGTGTCTGAACATCGTAATCACATTTTATTGGATATGGTACGATCTATGATGTCTCTTACCGACTTACCGCTATCATTTTGGGGATACGCATTGGAAATTGCAGCATTCACTTTAAATAGGGCACCGTCTAAATCCGTTTAGACGACACCGTACGAACTATGGTTTGGCAAGAAACCTAAGCTGGCATTTCTAAAAGTTTCGGGCTGTGATGCTTATGTGAAGAAACTTAAACCAGAAAAGCTCGAACCCAAAGCGGAGAAATGTGTATTCATAGGATACCCTAAGGAAACTATTGGGTATACCTTCTATCTTAGATCCAAAGGTAAAACCGTTGTTGCCAAGAACGGATCCTTTCTAGAGAAAGAGTTTCTCTCGAAAGAAGTAAGTGGGAGGAAAGTAGACTTGATGAGGTAATTACACCCCCTCTCGAACCGGAGAGTAGCACAGCGCGGGAAATTGTTCGTGTGGCACCTACGCCAACTAGAGAGGATGTTAATGATGATGATCATGAAGCTTCGGATCAAGTTGCTACTGAACCACAAAGGTCCACAAGGTTACGATCCGCACCAGAGTGGTACGGCAACCTTGTGATGGAAATCATGTTCTTAGACAACGATGAACCATCGAACTGTGAAGAAGCAATGGCGGGCCCGGATTCCAACAAATGGCTTGAGGCTATGAAATGCGAGATAAGATCCATGTATGAGAACAAAGTATGGGCTTTGGTGGACTTGCCCGATGATCGGCGAGCCATAGAAAATAAATGGATCTTCAAGAAGAAGACTGACGCAAACGGTAATGTGACCGTTTACAAAGCTCGACTTCTCGCAAAGGGTTTTCGACAAATTCAAGGAGTTGACTACGATGAGACTTTCTCTTCTCTAGCGAAGCTGAAGTCAGTCCGAATCATGCTAGCAATTGCCGCTTTTCATGATTATGAAATTTGGAAAATGGACGTCAAAACAGCGTTCCTTAACGGGTATCTTAAGGAAGAGTTGTATATGATGCAACCAGAAGGTTTTTGTTGATCCTAAGAGTGCTAACAAGGTATGCAAGCTCCAGCGCTCCATCTATTGGCTGGTGCAAGTATCTCGGAGTTGGAACATTCACTTTAATGAGGTGATTAAAGCGTTTGGGTTCATATAGGGTTATGGAGAAGCCTGTCTGTACAAGAAAGTGAGTGGGAGCTCTGTAGTTTTCTTCATACTATATGTGGATGACATATTATTGATGGGGAATAATATAGAGTTATTGAAGAGCATAAAGGCTTACTTGAACAAGAGTTTTTCAATGAAGGACCTTGGAGAAGCTGCATACATATTAGGCATCAAGGTCTATAGAGATAGATTGAGAAGCCTCATAGGTCTTTTGCAAAGTACATACCTTGACAAGATATTGAAGAAGTTCAATATGGAAAACTCAAAGAAGGGGTTCTTGCTAGTTCTGCAAGGTATGAGATTGAGTAAGACTCAGTCACCGACCACAGCAGCAGATAGAGAGAAGATGAGTACTGTCCCCTACGCTTCAGCCGTAGGCTCTCTAATGTATGCCATGCTGTGTACCAGACCTGATATAAACCTTGCCATAAGTTTAGTAGGGAGGTACCAAAGTGATCCCGATATGGAACACTAGACAGCGGTCAAGAATATCCTTAAGTACCTGAAAAGGACCTAAGGAGATGTTTCTCGTTTATGGAGGTGATGAAGAGCTCGTCGTAAAGGGTTACGCCGATGCTAGCTTCGACACAGATCCGGATGACTCTAAGTCACAGACCGGATACATGTATGTGTTGACTGGCGGGGCAGTGAGCTGGTGCAGCAGCAAGCAAGACGTCGTGGCAGCATCTACATGTGAAGCAGAGTACATAGCTGCTTCAGAAGCGGCTCATGAAGGGATTTGGATGAAGGAGCTCATCACCGACCTTGGAGTGGTTCCAAGCGCATCGGGTCCGATGACACTCTTCTGTGATAACACTGGAGCCATTGCCATAGCCAAGGAGCCCAGATTTCACCGGAAGACAAAGACGCCGCTACAACTCCATCCAGGACCAGGTCCAGAGAGGAGTAATAGATATTTGTAAAGTGCACACGGATCAGAATATTGCAGACCCGTTGACTAAATCTCTTCCTCGAGCAAAACATGATCAACACCACAATGCTATGGGTGTTTGATACATCACAATGTAACTAGATTATTGACTCTAGTGCATGTGGGATACTGTTGGAAATATGCCCTAGAGGCAATTATAAAACGGTTATTATCATATTTCCTTGTACATGATAATCGTCTATTGTTCATGCTATAATCGTATTAACACGAAACAGTAATACATGTGTGAATAAATAGATCACTATGTGTCCCTAGCAAGCCTCTAGTTACCTAGCTCGTTGATCAATAGATGATCATGGTTTCCTGATCATGGACATTAGATGTCATTGATAACGGGATCACATCATTGGGAGAATGATGTGATGGACAAGACCCAATACTAAGCATAGCAATAGATGGTGTTGTTCGTATGCTAAAGCATTTCTAATGTCAAGTGTCTTTTCCTTAGACCGTGAGATTGTGCAACTCCCGGATACCATAGGACTGCTTTGGGTGTATCATACGTCACAACATAACTGGGTGACTATCAAGGTGCACTACGGGTATCTCCGAAAGTGTCTGTTGGGTTGGTACGAATCGAGATTGGGATTTGTCACTCCGTGTGACGGAGAGGTATCTCTGGGCCCACTCGGTAGAACATCATCATGAGCTCAATGCGACTAAGGAGTTAGTCACAAGATGACGTGCTACGGAACGAGTAAAGAGACTTACCAGTAACGAGATTGAACAAGGTATAGGTATACCGACGATCGAATCTCGGGCAAGTTCTATACCAATAGACAAAGGGAATTGTATACGGGATTGATTGAATCCTTGACATCGTGGTTCATCTAATGGGATCATCATGGAACATGTGGGATCCACCATGGGTATCCAGACCCCGCTGATGGTTATTGGCCGGAGAGGTGTCTCGGTCATGTCTGCATGCCTCCCGAACCCGTAGGGCCTACACACTTAAGGTTCGATGACGCTAGGGTTATAGGGAATTGTTATACGAGGTTACCTAAGGTTGTTTGGAGTCCCGGATTAGATCCCGGACATCACGAGGAGTTCCAAAATGGTCCGTAGGTAAAGATTGATATATAGGATGGATGGGTTTGGACGCTGGAAATGTTTCGGGCACCACCGGCAAAGTACCGGGACCACCGAAAGGGTTCCGGAGGCCCACCGGGAGAGGCCACAAGCCCCAGGAGGCTACATGGGCCAAGTGTGAGAGGGAACCAGCCCCTGGGTGGGTTGGTGCGCCTCCCATACCTGGGCCATGGCGCCTAAGAAGGGGAAGGGGGAACCCTAGCACAGGTGGGCCTAAGGCCCACCAGGGGGTGCGCCACCCCCTCCTCCCCTCCTGGCCGCCACCCCTCTCCCCATCTAGGGCTGCCGCCCCCTCAAGGGGGAAACCCTAAAGGGGGTGCCACCCTCCCTTCCCCTATATATAGCGGGCGTTTTGGCCATTGGAGACACGGTTTTCCATCTCTCTCTCGGCGCAGCCCTGCTCTTCTTGTTCCTCCTCTCCCACGGTGCTTGGTGAAGCCCTATCGGGAGACCTCGTTTCTCCATCGACACCACGCCGTCATGCTACCGGAGAACTTCCCCAAACTCTCCCTCCTCCTTTCTGGATCAAGGTGTGGGAGACGTCACCGGGTTGCACGTGTGTTGAACGCGGAGGTGTCGTGGTTCGGCACTAGATCAGAATCACACCGCGATCTGAATCGTCGCGAGTACGACTCCATCAACCGCGTCATAGCAACGCTTCCGCTTAGTGATCTTCAGAGGTATGAAGATGCACTATCCCCTCTCTCTTTGCTGGTCTATCCATAGGAAGATCTGAATATGGCGTAGGAAAATTTTGAATTTATGCTACGTTACCCAACAACAACAACCATGGGCAGGGGGAAGTTGCACATGAACTACTAAGCAGTTGGCCTGGGCAAAACACGAATTTGAGCATCTCGCTAGGAGGAGGTTGTTTGGGGGTGGATGTGCCATCAGTGAAAACTGCACACCCATGATTAAAGGGAAAACTTGCACATCAACTGTCAACTACTTGCACATCAATGGCTAAATAGTTGCAACAAATGGAGAGTAAATTGCACACCAAAAAGTTTGTCAGAACATACTCATGCAAGATCTAGTTTCGAAGTGCACGTCGCAAGGATTCCAACGGTGAAAATGGATCTTAATTCTAGTGTGCGGTTTAAAAGTTGTGATTTTTTTTAATTTGAAACCCGAATTAAATACATCCACACCTATTTATATGGATGCTTTGTAATAATTTTATGTTTACATGGCACTTCTTCTAATATATGGTTTTTTAAAACTAATTATTACACATTATAGATTAGAAGACAAAAAAAATCCCATTTTTGATCGGCCGATCTGGACGGCTAGCGAGTAGTCGGCCGCTCGCTAGACCTGTCTAGTCTTTCTTCTGAAATGTTCTATTTTTTTCGTATTCCTCGTCTAATGTACTGTACAAGGAAAAGGGGAGAGAGGAAAACGCAATGCCATGGCGATTCTGCTGCAGTGTTCTGCATCCTATCGTGTTGTACGTGCAGAGAGATTTGTTGCCCATGGCCCAATTCGAGGCCGAGTGTCCATTTATTTTGAGTTTTCGAAGTGTTTCCTGCATCAACGATGATTGGTTTTGTGTTTGCTAGAAGATATAGAGAGGGATTGATGGAATAGTTGGTTGTATTGTTTGAGCCTCGTGGACATATATTAGAGTACATGATTTTTTTGAAGAACAAGACAAGCTGGAATACTTTTTAGTCTATCCTATGTTTTCAATTTAATCATCATATGCAACATTCCTCCACAGTGACAATGGTAGCAACACACATGATAAGACCAGAGAAGAATCCAAAGGTAACCCAATGGACATTCCCTCACAGTTGTAACAGTCGATGCATCACGGAAGTCGTGGCTGGAGCGGAAACCAACGAGGTTGATCATGTATTTTCCCAAGCCAATTCTAGATGTGCACTTACCTAAAAGGATTTCGCCCCTCTTTATAGAAAAAGGAAACCACCATGGCCACAAGTACAACCTAAGTTCAGATCTCAACACAAACATGAGGTAGCACTACACAAAGTATGAGAAGGTTCCGCGGAGGGCACACCTCAAAAAGCCCAAAAAATAAAAAATAAATGCGGGATCACAGCAAGTGAAGCGAAGAAGCTAAGAGAAGCTAATCCGGCTCACGTGGTGGTGGGGGAAGCATCGACGCCAAGCGGAGGGCCATCGCCCTAGGATCAACAGTAATGGCGTTGGTGTCATCCTGGTCCCAGTGATGGCTAAGCGGCCACCAGAGTTGCAAGTAACCACACATTTTGAACACCACAGTAGTTGCATGTCAAAGAGGAACATGTCGGATCACCAGCTTATTTCGAACCATCCACAACATCCAAGCAAGAACCCCAATGATGAGCCATTTAATGTGGGGTCCAATTGGGGGAGTCCTGGATCTTGGCGAACAAGTCAGGGAAGTTGGCGTTACACCAACGCCCACCAATGGCCTCGGGGAGGCAACCCCAGAGGAACTGAGCAGACACGCACAAGAAGAAGATGTGGTTTGAATCTTCAGCAGTCCCACAAAGGGGACAAGTCCCATTGCCCGAGCCATTGCAGTTAAGCACCTCCACACCAGACGGGACACGGCCACGAATCCATTGCCACAGGAAGATCCTGATCTTGAGGGGAGCCTAATCGACTAGATCAACTCGAGGGGATAAGGGGCAGGTGTAGTAGTGATGGCTCGATAAAGAGACTTCATGGCGAAATTGCCCAATGGCTCTAGATGCCACGAGATGCAATCGGCTATCTAGTCTAAGTCCTTCTCGTGAAGGGCGACGATCTCAAGGAGCTCATGCCACACGATCAGATCATCAGGCCCAAATGGCCGCCGGAAGGGAAGACGCCCAAGGTCAGTAAGGTCTGCCTCGAAGGATATCCTAGGGTCTATGCCAATGGCAAATAGGGCCCGAAAGCTGGCCGTGAAAGGAGCTTACCCTACCCACCGATCAAACCAGAACAGGGTGGATGTCTCGATCCCACCGCAATGGAGGTCCCGATTCGGAGGAAAGGGAGCACCTGGATGACAGACTGCTAGAACTGGGAGCCTCGAGACCTTTGACAGAAAGCAAGCGGCATATATAAGGCATTTAGAGTGGCTTCACAAAGAGTATAGAGTTATCCACAAGGGTGCGTGGACTCATGTCGATTGCTTTGACCTAATGCCAAGTGAGGCTGTTGATGGTGCATTCGACAACTCTATTAGGGAGACCATTGGAGCACACTTAAATTATGTCCCTCTGCATGACCGAGTGATGTGTTTATCTTGTGTCTCTCTTTTGAAATATGCACATTTATCATTTCTTCTTGAATGGTGTGCCACATACATTCTATTCAGGGTACAGAGCTATGGAGATGTATCAATGTTAGTAGTGTGGTGCTTGGCCGCACCCTTGGTCCATAAATAGACAAACGTGTTAGGGGTACTGTGCAGGTTAGAGGCCTAATTAATATGAACTTGTTATTTCGTTGTAACCCTTTTTCCATATTAACATGTTAGTGTATTTCGTTGTGCAGAAGGTCGTGAATCGTTGTCGCACCCTAGCCGCTTTACTTTCTTGCCATGGTGCTTCATCCACGGATGTGCGGGCACGTGCTTAGTATAGAATGGATGTGCTTTCTTCCGCTTGTGCATCTTCGAGCGGAGCTCGGGCTACGAAGAGTAAAACATGACTTGATGAAGATGAAGAGGAGATAGACGATGAAGTACATCCGGACTATGTGGAGCTCGGGGCTTTGCAGATGGAAGAAGCTCCGCAACCAAGTCAACCTTCTCAACCGTCAGATCAAGGAGGACGAGCTAGTTCAAGAACCAACCGATGTCCAATATGGCAGAGCACTCCAGAGGGATACAATAACAAGGAGAAGTTGCCTTCAAAAAGAGGGGGCAAATGAAGTGACGACTGATCTTTTATGTTTACTGAACTTGTCATGTAACTTTGTGTCTCCCTGCCAAAAGAGGGAAGAAATGAATGTGTGAACTTGCTATGTTTTATGTCTCGTGGTTTGTTAGTACTCTGTCTCCTTGCCTTGTTAAGTTTTATGTCAGCTGCATTTTGTAATTTTATTGTGAAAATATGTGCTATGTGCCATTCAACGATGGACTTGGCATTTTTGTGACTGCCATTGTTGGCGAGAAATGCCATTGGTAAAAAGGCGTTTCCATGTATGCCGGCAATGCCAGTAGTCCCTCGCGTTTCCATCCCACAGAGAAACGTTCCTGCCGCATGGCTCTCCCAACCTTGTCTTAAGGGAATGCCATGGTATCCTTTAGTGTTTACACGTGGGCATTGAACACCAACTGACCTGGCGTTTCCAGGAAACATGGCAACGCCAAGCATTTTGGCATTTTGCTTCGAACAGAAAATGTCCAAGTGATGATGTACAATCACATTTTGTGGTACACTTCAAACATGACATAACACATAGCACTTAAGGGTACACATAGAGGAGTCCATAGAAATTTAGAGTTCACACGGAGGATTCCATAGCAATTAAAAGTTCAAAGATCATAATCTAGGCAACGAGACAGTTCAAAATAAAATGCATGATGAGAACCACATTGCTCTATTGTGTAGAGGAAGGCCCCTTTCCCTTCTTATTATTCCTTTCTTCTTATTCCTCATCCTCTTTTTTCCTTATGAGATGAGCCTCATGACCCCACCCTCTCTATGAATAGCTTATTCTCCCTCTCTTTGTTTCCCTTGTTAATAGCAGAAAGTTTCTTCCATTTCTCTTCAAAATCATTTTACATTGCGCAACTGCCATCTTACTTGTAGTTTCCATCTTCTTCCTCATAGGGAGAGCTTGAAATGTCATTTTGTCTTGTTCCTTCTGAGATTCTGCGAACTCCTATTTCTTTTTCCTTTCTAGTGCGGCTGCATCCTCCTCTCGCCTTCCATGCAATCTTCTCACACCACCCCGACATCTCACCTTCCTCATCCTTCTCCTCCACCCCCTTCAGTGTTTCCTTGTTGGGTTGAGAAGGCGCCATATCTAAAAAAAATTGAGCGACATTAGTTTGTAAGGACAAAAACAACAAGGAAAATATATATTAAAATGTAGGCACATACATAAATGGTACATCTAGGTATGCAAACATTACTCTAGCAATACCATGTGCTATACACATGAAACTATTGGGGAACGTCGCATGGGAAACAAAAAAATCCTTCGCTCACCAAGATCAATCTATGGAGACTAACATCTATGAGAGGGGGAAGTGCATCTACATACCCTTGTAGATTGCTAAGCAGAAGCGTATATAACATGGTTGATGTAGTCGAACGTCTTTGTGATCCAATTACGATCCTTCCCGCGATCTCATCACGATCCGTCATGCGATCCCATCACGATCAACCCCGATCTAGTGCTGAACGGACGGCACCTCTGCGTTCAACACACGTACAGCTCGATGACGCCTTCACCTCCTAGATCCAGCGAGCAATGGTGAGTAGAGATTGAGTACTCCGGCAGCACAATGGCATGGTGGCGGTGGTGGTGGTGCAATTTTGGCACGGCTTCACCGAGCACTGCTACGATCACTATGGTGGAGAACTACTACTACTACTACTACTACTACTACTACTACTACTACTACTACTATTACTACTACGAGAGAGAGAGAGAGAGAGAGAGAGAGGTAGGGCGCCACCAAGCAATTGTGTATTGGCTGTCTCCCTGTCCCTCTGTATTTATAGGAGGAAGGGGTATGTAGGGCTAGACTTGGCCCCTCCTCCAAGGAGAGAAGGTTCAGCCGAACTAGGGAGGAGTCCTCCTCCCACAAGGGAGGAGGACACCCTAGGGAGGACTCCTCCTCCACCAAGGAACTTCCTCCCACCTACCCTTGGGCGCATGGGCCTCTTGGGGTCAGCTGGCCAATCACACCAGGGGCTGGTGTGCCACTTCTCAGGCCCCTGTGGCCCTCGGGATGGGTGGGCCCCTCCCGGTGGACCTCCGGAACCGTTTCGGCACTCCTGGTACAATATCGGAAAACCTCGAAACTATTCTGGAACCCGAATGCCACTTTCCTATATATAAATCTTTACCCCTAGACCATTTCGGAGATACTTGTGACGTGTGGGATCTCATCTGGGACTCCAAACAACCTTCAGTAACCAGCACTATAACTCAACTACCTTTATATCGTCACTATACCTTAAGTGTGCAGACCATGCGGGTTTGAGAACTATGCAGACATGACCGAGACACTCTTCGGTTAATAACCAATAGCATGACCTGAATGCCCATAGTGGCTCCTACATATTCTATGAAGATCTTTATCAGTTGAACCATGATGTCAAGGATTCAATCAATCCCGTATACTATTCCCTTTGTCCATCGATATGTTACTTGCTCGAGATTAGATCGTCGGTATCTGTATACCTAGTTCAATCTCGTTATGAGAAAGCCTCTTTACTCGTTCCATAATACAAGATCCCATCACTAACTCCTTAGTCACATTACTTGCAAGCTTGTTGTGATGTTGTATTACCGAGTGGGCCCTAGATTCACGCCAATCCAATAGACACCTTCGGAGATACCTATAGAGCACCTTTATAGTCACCCAATTACGTTGTGATGTTTGATACACACAAGGCATTCCTCCGGTGCCCGGGAGTTGCATGATCTCATGGTCATAGAAACAAATACTTGACATGCAATAAACAGTAGCAATAAACTGACATGAGCATACGCTATGTTCGTAATTTGTGTCTTGTCCATCACATCATTCTCCTAATGATGTGATCCCGTTATCAAATGACAACTCATGTCTATGGCCAGGAAACCTTGACCATCTTTGATCAACGAGCCAGCCCATGAGAGGCTCACTAGTGACGTAGTGTTGTCTATGTATCCACACATGTATTTGAGTTTACAATCAATACAGTTATGGCATGGATAATAAACGATTATCATGAACAAGGAAAATATAATAATAACTAACTTATTATTGCCTCTATGGCATATTTCCAACATCCTCCCACTTGCACTAGAGTCAATAATCTAGTTCACATCACTATGTTATTCACACCCAATAAGTTCTGGGGTTTTATCATGTTTTTCTTGTGAGAGATGTTTTAGTCAACGGGCCTGAACATTTAAAAATCTCTATGTCATACTGTAGATGCTGCTACCACACTCCATTTAGAACTATTCGAAACGACTACTCCACTATATGAATCTGGTTTGCTACTTAAAATCATCTAAATTGCTGTCAAAGCTTGCATCGACATAACCCTTTACGACGAACTCTTTTATCACCTCCATAATCGAGAAACATTTCCTTAGTCCTCAAGTTACTAAGGATAATCTTGACCGATGTCTAGTGATCCGTTGCTGGATCAGTCTTGTACCCCTTGACGGACTCATGGCAAGGCACACATCAGGTGCGGTACACAACATGACATACTATAGAGCCTACGGCTAAGGCATAGGGGTCGACCTTCGTCCTTTCTCTTTCTTTTGTCGTGGTCGAGCTTTGAGTCTTACTCAAATTCACACCTTACAACACAGCCAAGAACTCCTTCTTTGGCCGATCTATTTCGAACTCCTTCAAAATCTTGTCAAGCTATGTATTCATTTAAAAGTTTTATCAAGTGTCTTGATCTATCTCTATAGATCTTTATGCTCAATGTTCAAGTAGCTTTATCCAGGTTTTACTTTGAAAAATTCCTTTCAAACATCCCTCTATGCTTTACAGAAATCCTACATCATTTCAGATCATCAATATGTCAACCACATATACTCATTAGAAATTCTATATATATTGCTCCCACTCACTTTCTTGTAAATACAAGTTTCTCATAAACTATGTATATACCTAGAAGCTTTGATCATCTCATCAAATTGTATATTCCAACTCCGAGATGCTTGTTACAGTCCATAGAAGGATCGCTCGATCTTGCATACTTGTCAACATCCTTAGGATCGACAAAATGTTCACGTTGTATCACATACAACCTTTGCTCAAGGAAACCGTCGTTGAAACAATGTTTTGACCACCATCTGCAAGATTTCATAATTAAAAAATGCAACAACTACAAACAAAATTCCAACAAACTTTAGCATCGCTACGGGTGAGAAAGTCTCATCGTAGTGAACTCCTTGAACTTGTCGGAAATCTCTTTGCAACAAGTCAAGATTTCTAAACATTTACCATCATCGTCTGTCTTCCTTTTAAAGATCCATTTGTACTTAATAGCCTTATGACTAGCAAGTAGTTCTTACAAAGTTCACACTTTGTTTTCATACATGGATCCTATCTCGGATTTCGTGGCCTCCAGCCGTTTGTCAGAATCCGGGCCCACCATTGCTTCTCCATAGCTCGTAGGTTCATTGTTGTCCAACAACATGACCTCCAAGCTAGGATTACCATACCACTCTGGAACAGTACGTGTCCTTGTTGACCTACAAGGTTTGGTAGTAACTTGATCTGAAGCTTCATGATCATCAACATTGGCTTCCTCTTTAATTTGGTGTAGGCGCCATAGGAACAACTTCATGTACCCTCCTACACTCTGTTTGAAGTGACAGTTCAAAAACCTCATCAAGTTCCACCATCCTCCCACTTCTTTCGAGAGAAATTCTTTCTCGAGAAAGGACCCATTTTTCAGCAACCAATACTTTGCTTTTGGATCTGAGATAGGAGGTATACCCAACTATTTTGGGTATCCTATAAACATGCATTTATCCGCCTTGAGTTTGAGCTTATCAGGATAAAGCGCTTTGACATAAGCATTATAACCCCAAACTTTAAGAAACGACAACTTAGGTTTCTCTAAACCATAGTTCATACGGTGTCAGCTCAACGAAATGAAACGGTGCTCTATTTAAATTGAATGTGATTATCTCTAATGCATAACCCTAAACCGACAGTGGTAAATCAATAAGTGACATCATATTATGTACCATATCTAATAGGGAACGACCACGACATTTAGACACACCATCACACTATGGTGTTCCAGGCGGCATGAGTTGTGAAACAATTTCCACATTGTCTTAAATGTATACCAAACTCGCAACTTAGATATTCATCTCTACGATCATATCATAGACATATCATCCTCTTGTCATGACGATCTTCAACTTCACTCTGAAATCAATTGAACTCTTCAATATTTCAGACTTTTGACTTATCAAGTAAATACACCTGTATCCACTCAAATTGTTTGTGAAGTAAGAACATGATGATATCCACTGCGTGCTTTAGCACTCATTGGACTGCACACATCAAAATGTATTATTTCCAATAAGTTACTTGCTCATTCCATCTCACTCGAAAACGAGGCCTTCAGTCATCTTTCCCGTGTGGCATGGCTTGCATGTCTCAAGTGATTCGAAATCAGGTGAGTCCAAAAGGATCCATCTGCATGGAGTTTCTTCATGCGTTTACACCAATAGACATGGTTCGCATGTCTGAAACGATTCAAAAATGAGTGAGTCCGAAAATCCTTCAGCATGAGTGAATCCGAAGATCCATGTTTTATACCAACATGACTTCAGAAGCAGTGCCACAAGTAAGTTGTACTATCATTACTACTTATTATCTTTTGGCATTGATATTATGAATATGTGTATTACTATGATCGATATTCAATAAACCATTCACGTTAGGTGCATGACCATTAAATGTATTATTCATGTAAACATAATAACCATTATTCCCAGGCTTAAATGAATAACCGTATTTCAAAAACATGATCCAATCATGTCCATGCTCAACGGAAACAACATTTGTTTAGGTTCAACACTAATCCAGAAGGTAGAGGGAGCGTGCGACGATGATCACATCAACCTTGGAAACACTTCCAACACACATCGTCACCACACCTTTAGCTAGTCTCCGTTTATTCCGTAGCTTTTATTTTGAGTTACCAATATTTAGCAATTGAACCGATACCCAATACCCAGGTGCTACTATACACATCAATAACACGTATATATAGTATACTTCTGTTGACGTTGCGAGCCTCCTTATCTACCAAGTATCTAGGGAAGTACTGCCTCAGTGGCCATTCCCCTCATCATAGAAGCACTTAGTCTCGAGGTTGGGTTCAACCTTGGGTTTTTTCATTGGAGTGACAACTCACTTGTCATTCTCGAAGTTTCGTGTCTTTCCCTCACCGCTTTTGAAACTAGTGGTTTTACTGACTATGAACACTTGATGCTCTTTCTTGATTTCTACCTACGCGGTGTCAAACATTGGGAATAGCTCGGGGATCATCTTCTACATACCTCGTTTGCTATAGTTCATCACGAAGCTCGGTAGCTTGGGGTAGCACACTGAGCGGTGCATTAAGGACATAAGCCTTTTGTGCAGCAATGAGGACAATTCTTAGTTTACGGACTAAGTCCGCATAATTGCTACTATCATCTTTCAACTTAGTTTTTCTCTAGGAACATATAAAAATTTAGGGGAGCTACGACGCAAGCTAATCATGTGTAACATAATTTGCAAAGACATTTTCCCTATGTTCATGATAATGAGTTCAATTAATCATATTACGTAAGAACTCCCACTCAACTCAGCAGCCCTCAGGTTGTTCGAGTGTGCATGATCCAAATCCACCAACCCATGTCCGATCATCACGTGAGATGAGGTGGTTTCAATGGTGAACATCTCCATGTTGATCGTATCTACTATATGATTCATGTTCGACCTTCCGGTCCTGTATTCCAAGGTCTTGTCTGTACATGCTAGGCTCATCAAGTTTAACCTGAGTGTTCCGCGTGTGCAAAACTGTCTTCTGCCGGCTGTATTTGAACGTAGAGTCTATCACACCCGATCATCACGTGGTGTCTCGAAACGACGAACTGTCGCAACCGTGCATACTCGGGGAGAACACAATTTTATCTTGAAATTTTAGTGAGGGATCAGTTTATAATGCTACCGTCGTCCTTAGCAAAACAAGGTGCATAAAAGGGATTAACATCACATGCAAATCATAAGTTACATGATATGGCCATGAACTTGTGATTTTTGATCTCCATCTTCAAAGCAGTGACATGATCTCCATCATCACCTCCACAACACCATGATCCCCATAATTGTGTTTCCATCAAGGCTGTCGTGCTAACCATGCTTGTACTAATATTGCTACCGTTCAACGATAAAGTAAAGCATTACATAGCGCTTCAGGATTGACACGTAGGTCATACAATAATTAATGACAACCCTATGGCTCCTGCCGGTTGCCGTAGCATCGACATGCAAGTCGATATTAACTATTACAACATGATCATCTAATAGATTAAATATATATCATCATGTCTCTGGCCATATCATATCACAACATACCTTGCGAAAACAAGTTAGACGTCCTCTAATTTGTTGTTGCATGTTTTACATGGCTGCTATGGGTATCTAGAAAGAACTCTTCTTACCTACGCAAAACCACAACGGTGATATGCAAGTTGCTATTTGACCTTCTACAAGGACAGCCTCTATCGAATCTGATTCAACTAAAGTGGGAGGGATAGACACCCGCCAGCCATCTTTATGTAAAAAGTTGCATGTGAGTCGACGGAACCGGTCTCTCGTACATGGACGAGTAAAGTTGGCCCGAGCCGCTTCATCCTATAATACCCCTGAACCAAGAAAATACTAAGGAGGGAAGCAATCTGAATGTCAATGTCACATCCATGACACCTTAAGCAAGTAAGTCTTGTGCTCATGTCTTCTTTGCATTGCATCTAAGAAATTTTCAACAAGATCAAAGAAAGAGGTGAAGGAAAAACTCAAACCCTAGCCACTTCTTTAAATAAAGGAAATCTCAAACTAGTTCAAATCAATGAACCCAAAATGGCCTCAAGAAAAGTTCAAACTTTCTGATAAATCATGAAAGTAAATGAGCAATGAAGAAAACCATTTTCTTGACACTTTAAGCATTTTAAATCAATGCAAAAAGCTACTGTTTTCAAGTCTTAAATTCGAAATCAGAAACTTTAGATTTTCAAAAATGTTGAAAACTTTAGGAATGGTTGGAAATATTCCAACAAATATTCTGGTGTGTTTGAAATAGTTTTTACAAATTATTTGGGAGCTGAAATAAATAGTAGATCAATGTCAGCATTTAAAACAGAAATAAAACAGAAAGAAATGGGAAAGAAGTTACCTGTCGCCTAACCTGGCCCGGCCCATCTCCTTCCTGTCGTCTTCCTTCCCCCGCCAGTGGGCAGCAGGAGGTGGCCGCCGCGTACTCCGGCGCGGCCACACACCTGTGCGCCTGCCTGGCCGCCGCTTCGCGCTGGCAAGCGCGGGGATAAGCTCCCCGAGCCCGTCCCTATCCATTCCCATGCGCCAGTTCCCCCCTCCTCTCGGATCTCTCCTCCCTCCTTCTGCCGCCATTGGAGCCCGAGCAGAGCTCGAGCTCGCCGTCGTTCTAGCCTCCCCTCCTTCCTTCTGAGCCGCGCATTAGCTCCGCCGCAACTCCCTGAAGCTCCCTAGCCACGAGCCTGACGCCCAGATGCAGTGAAACGACGAGAAGCAGTCGTCCTCTTCCTCAGGTCACCGAAGATCGTCGCCGACGTTCTCCCTCTCCAGGCCGTCCCCGAGCAAACTAGCGCCACCACTGCACTCCTCTTGAGCTTGCGCGCCTTTCCCCTAAGATCTCCCCGTCGATCCCCTCCTCTAGGCCTAGTTCCATCGGAGCCCGACGAGATCCGCCGCTGCAGCTCGTCGCCGGTGGCCCTCCGGTGACCAGCTCGTCCTTCTGAGGGCACCAACAGCTTCAGGCCGTCGCGTAGATGCCGTAGGAGCTATGTCCCGTGCGCAACTCCCTTTGAATCAAAGACCCCGATGACGCCCGAACCTTGGCCGCCACCAAGCTCGTCGCCGGTATCATCTCCGGCTAGATCAGCCCCGGCTAAGTGCAGAAATGGAACCGCGGGAGAAGTGTCGTTCTTCTGGTGCTCTCCGCGCAGCGTTTGGCCCTCTGTGCGCCGTTTCCGAGCCCCCCCCCCCCCCGACGTTCTGGTGCTCGCCGGAGGCTCCCCGCCGGCGAGGACGACCTCGCCGCCGGTGGATCTCAGCTGGCCTGAGCCACTGACGGGTGGGGCCAGCATGTGGATAGTTTAGAGATAATAAAAATAAATCAGATAAATTAATAAGACACTGACATGTGGGTCTAGTGAGTTTAATTAACTAAATAAGATTAATCCTAATCTAAAATTGACCAGAGACACTAACCAGTGGGTCCCACTGGTCAGGTTTGACTTTCAACGGCCAGATGGACCTGCTGATGTCATGCTGATGCAGTAAAAGTATTTTCCAGTATAAAAATAATTCTAGAAATGTTTAAAACTTCAAAAATTCATAGAAATTAATCTGTAACTCCAATGAAAATAATTTATATATGAAAAAGTATCAGAAAAATTCAAGGAATCTGAATATTCTATTTTCAATAATGTTTGAAAAAGTTACAGAACCCAAACATGTAGATTAATGAATAAGTCAATTCTTATAAATACTTTATAAATGGAATATGGAAAGTATTTAAATTTCTTTTTGTTTGACATGATCAAACATTGTTCTAATAACAAACCAGCAACTTAACATGACATCCCATGCATGTTAACATCAAGTTGATCTGAGCATCAGGTCGAATCAATTAAATCGGTATCCGAGAATACCTCATTCGAGGTGATATTTGAATTTAATTCAAATCAACTTCAAACCTAATACATGTTGATTATAATAGTATATCACCTTGCATTCTCATGCCATGCTCATGCATCATCTTGTTTGCATATGATTGTTATTGATTGTTGTCATTCCTTCCGGTAGGCTCCGCTCCCCCGGATTCCACCGAATATCCGTCTAACGGATATTGTCCCTCCTCTGAGCAACAAGGCAAGCAACCATTTTTGATCATCCCGATAAATCCCATGTTCTTGCTCCAGCACTTATTTATTGCATTAGGATCAAATGCTTCAACTGCTTTTGCCACGCTAGTTGAACCCACTTCCTTTGCATGACCTATCCTTGTCACAGTAAATAGACGAACCTTGCAACCTAGCATACCTGGTAGTTGCTTGAGCCATGATGTGCCTTATCCTGCTATGCATGCTATGCTTAGAGTTGTGTATGGTCTGTCATCTAGGAGATGAACAGAATTGTGAGAATGTGTTCGGTAAGCAAAGGTTGTGTGTTGAACCTGATTTGGTAAAGATACCGATGAAAGGCTGTGTAGGAGTACATGGCGGGTTGTTTCATTGGAACCGTCCTTAATAACTGAGTTCCGTGTATGTAATCCAAGACTAGATACTACCACACGTTGGGATACTTAATTGACCCTCTCGACTTATTAATCGCTTAGTACTCGGTCCAGGAGTTGCAAGTAGTTTCTGGTGTTTATAGTCATGCTGGAGGCCGTGCATAGTGCTGACCTGAGAGGTGAGCTATGATGCGGTAGGCAGTGGCACGGTGTACCAAGTGGCACCCGGATGGTGGGCTTGGGATCCCTGCGCACATCGTTTGAGGCCGTGGCAGAAACCCCGGCCGGACTTCCGTACGGGTTACTCTCAGATAGGCGATAAACCTGGACTAGGTACTAGTGTGGTTAACGGTAGTGGCCGACTCCCTCGCTAGGCTTCTGCTTGAAGGTTGCCGAGGTGCATGACGTGCACATGGCGATAAGTGGCGAGAGCGTGTGTGACGAAGTACACCCCTGCAGGGTTATGTTCTATTCGAATAGCCGCATCCGCGTATATGGACTACTTGGAGACATATGTTGTTCATAGATAACTTCAATGGCTACTCATAAAAATTGTCAATATAACCGTGAGTGTCGTGGACGACATCTCCGTATTGTGTATTGTTGTCGTGTTAGTGGACTCGTGTGCGAGAAATCAAGTTGTCAAAATTATTTAAAAATGCAAGTTGTTTAGCCACGAGTCAAATGTTGGCTTTCCGCATGAAACCCCACAATACCTTATTGATACCTTGCATGAGTAGTTAGTTGTCCTAAAGTCTTGTTGAGTACCTTCGTACTCATGTTTGCTTAATAAATGTTGCAGAGGTTGCTAATGACCCTAATGGAGGGTTCTTCGTAGACATCGACGACGACGAGTAGCTGGTGTCCCAGCTACGATCTGGCCCTACGTTGGATCTATAGTATAGTCAGGCCATGTGCCCTTTTAGTTGCACCTGTCTGTCCTCGGACAGCTTTAAACTCTTCCGCTGGCTTGTAACTGAATGACTGCTATTATGGGTCGTGAGACACTTAATGTGTAATATTATGTGTACGGCTCTTCCGAGCCTCTTAGCTGCTGTATTTGTCCCCTGTGGGGAAATGTCACGCGATGTAATGGAGTCCCTGTAGCCTGCTACGACTCGTCTACACTCGCTGGTGACCGACACCTGCTTTGTTGGGTCATGTATGCATGTCCTTGTGCGGTACTGCCACTGTGGTTTGTGACTAGACTTGTCGATCCGGGTTCTTTGACATTGGAATGCTAGCGACACTATTGCATACGTGAGTCAAAAGACGCAAATGGTCCCGACTAAGGTAAGGCTGCAGCCGTGGAGTTAACCGTGCGTGAGACCGCAAAGAGATGTGATGTGTTATAGGCTGGATTCCTATGACTTAGGATCGGGGTCCCGACAGCGTTGGTATCAGAGCCTGACTGACTGTAGGATTACTAATGCCAAACTGGTCGAAGTTGAGTTTAGAATTGCTTTAGTTATATATAAGGGAATTGTTTGTGGAAGGGAACGTAAGACTCTTGTTCTCTTCCCAAGATATTCTATTCTGGTCATCCTCGTCTTTTCTGCGGGAATTAAGGACTAGGTTACTCATCTTCTTCTAGGCTCGTGTTTCTGATCGGTAGATTATAGGACTACGGGTCAAGAGATATTTGGGTTTCTTTCATTCCTAGGAAAAAGGGAAGTAAGTTTGATGATCACAGAGTTGAACTTGATAGTTGAGTGGTTACCCTATTCCATTTTTGGGTTGTCTCAAAATTTGGTTTTGAGCATTTACAGCCGTTATGCTGCCCAATTTTGTATTCAGAGCTCTAATGCTTTTGCATTACTCTCTATTTATAGATGCCTGGTCGTCCTTCTCGTCAGGTGGTACGTCTGACCAGGTGCATTGATGTACCGGGTCATACGGCCATGCTGGTCAGGGTGATGTCGGTGTGCGGTTACCGCTGGCACCCCGAGTACACAGTGGAGGAACAGTACCGAGAATTCAACCAGAGCCAGTACATCTGCACTGTTAGGGTATTTCCAGACTACCCTGGAGCTGAGAAGCCAATCCATTGGTGCTATGGGTTGGGAGTCACTGTTGACATGGCAGTACAAGATGCTGCCTATTCAATGCTGACCATTATGAGAGCGAGACATGCACTGCTGCAGAATTCAGAGTTCTGCTATGTTCCGGCCTCTCAGCCTGGTGAAGAGGGATACCTCAGTGGAGTCTATTTTGATTCTTCTATGGAGGATCCACTATTGCAATCCACTGTTGAGATGCTAGAGAACAGAGACATGGATGCTCGTGCTCTCCGCTGGAGCTTTATGCTACCCGTGCCCGTCTGTGGACGGTTTTGACGCAGCTGACACCGGTAGTCCAGACAGGGTATGGAGAGATGGAGATGCTGACTCCTGTTAGGACCCATCTTCCGGCCCACGTTGACTGGCCAGCTATAGGAGGAGTCACACCTCTTCGGGGACCCCTCTTACCACCAGTCAGGGGACCAAGGCCACATCCGTGTCCTTATGGATCCCAGGGATCTCAGGCTAGAGTGTTTCATGATCCGCAGGTTGAGCTTCCAAGTCATGGAGGTAATCTCTATGAGATGTTCTATGCGGATGCCTGAGCTGTGAGCGGAAGGATAGTATGGTAGTAGCCGTACGTTCACAGTCCTGCGTGACTTGTGAAGTATGCTTGTGAGGTGAAATGAATTCCAGAGGCCTAGATAAATAATGTATAGGAAGCTTGTAAGCCTCTGATGAGTAGTTTCATAATTTCAGTAGTTTGCTCTTCGGTTAAGGTTGTACTGAACTACGTAAGGGTGTGTATGAACCATGGTGTATATCTAGAAGTTGCTTGTTACCATGTTGTTCGGATATTCATTTCCGCATTCCGTGTGTTCAGTACATTCTTAATCCATACCTAGTATTGATATGATATTGGTCTAAGCTGTGAGTTGTTTGTCAGGATGGTGTTCACCAGGTTGAACCGTGCCCGTGGTCATGAGCAAGGCGAGGGTAGTCAAGCGTCGCAGGAAGACCTGCCTCACCCGCCCTCTCTGGCGGAAGTGATGCTTGAGGCAGAGAGAAACAAAAGGGAGACTATCCGACTGTTAGAGCGTATTGAGCAGAATACAGCTCGTCAGCCTAGGAATGTTGCAGTGTCCCTCAACGACTTTGTGAAGCTGAATCCTCCAAAGTTTCATCATTCCGTCGATCCCCTCGACGCTGATGACTGGCTGTGCAGCATCTCACGCAAGATTCGCTCTACGAATGTGTCTGAGGCCGACAAGGTCACCTTTGCGGCGTATTTCCTGGAAGGACCCGCCAATCTGTGGTGGGAGAACTTTGAAGCTATGCGTCCCGCTGAACGAGTAGCCACATGGGCAGATTTCAGTGCAGCTTTTCGTCTGCACCATATTCCAGAGGGCCTGATGGACAGAAAGAGAGAGGAGTTATGTGCCTTCACTCAGGGCAAGTTGACCGTGGATGCCTATAGCCGCGAGTTCGGTAACCTCGCCCGCTATCCAACAGAGGAGGTGTCTACTGGTGCCAAGAAGCAAGCAAGATTCCGTAAGGGTCTGAGCCCTGAGCTTCGCCGTGTTCTGCGCCTCCATGAGTGTGCAAGCTTTCAAGCCCTGGTCAACAAGGCGATCAGTGCTGAGACTGGTCATACTGACTTTGAAGCCACAAGGAAGCACTCCCATGACTTTGGCTCTTCTTCTGGTTCCGCGTTTCCCAAACGCAGGCTCTGGGTTCCAAACAGTTCTCTGCCGCCAAGATACACTCCGAGGCCATCCTACGTGGCGCCTCAGACGAATCAGGCCAACCCTCTAGCAAAAGCTTATGGTGGTCCAGCTAGCAATGCTGCACCACGTGCCAACCAAGTGATATGCTACAAGTGTGGAGAACCAGGGCACTATTCCCGTGAGTGTCCTCAAAATGTGGGTGCCAAGCAACCCGGAAAGTCCGTCGGGCAAGCCAAGTAGGGCAAAGCTTACTATGTGAAGCTAACTCCTGCACGTGGCCGTGTGAACTATGTGTCAGCAGAAGAAGCTGCAGAGGATCCCGACGTCATGCTGGGTACACATCTTGTTAATCATCACCCAGCGTGTGTTCTCTCTGACACTGGGTCTTCTCATTCCTTCATTTCAGAAAGTTATGCACAGTTGCATAACATGTCTTTTTGTGATATGCCAATTCCATTGGTTGTCCAAACTCCTGGTAGTAAATGGCAAACCTCTAGGATAACCTATGACAATGAAATTCTAGTAGACAAGCTAGTTTTTCTAGCCTCATTGATAGCATTGAAATCTTCGGATATTAATATCATCTTGGGCATGGACTGGATGACAGCTCACTATGCCAAGATTGATACTCATTCTAGAAATGTCCAGCTTACCCATCCCTCGGGTGAGATAGTAAATGTCTATACTCGAGTTGCCAAATGCCAAATCTATTCCTTAAATGCCAACCCTCTTCCGGAACTTGAAGACATTCCGGTAGTCCGTGACTTCTCGCATGTCTTTCCAGAGGAACTGCCAGGAATTCCACCTGACAGAGATGTGGAGTTTGTGATAGATCTTGTTCCGGGAACTGTCCCAATAGCCAGAAGACCATATAAGATGGCACCCCTAGAGCTAGCCGAATTTAAGAAGCAATTAGATGAGGCCTTGAACAAAGGTTTCATTCGTCCTACCTCTTCTCCTTGGGCTTGTCCCGTCCTCTTCGTCAAGAAGAAAGACGGAACGGATCGGATGGTTGTAGATTACCGACCAGTTAATCTGGTCACCATAAAGAACAAGTATCCGCTCCCCAGGATCAACGATCTGTACGATCAGCTCGCTGGATCCTTAGTCTTCTCCAAAATGGATTTGAGGTTGGGATACCATCAAATCAAGATTAAGAACGGGGACATTCCAAAAACGGCTTTTGTTACTCGTTATGGCCAATACGAGTACACCGTCATGTCTTTCGGTTTAACCAATGCCCCAGCCACCTTCTCTCGTCTGATGAATTCAATCTTCATGGAGTATTTGGATAAATTCGTCGTGGTATACCTCGATGATATTCTCATCTACTCGAAGAACGAACAAGAACATGCCGAGCTTCTAAGGCTGGTATTAATAAAACTTCGAGAGCATCGCCTTTATGCCAAGTTCTCAAAATGTGAATTCTGGTTACCAGAAGTGACCTATCTAGGTCACGTAATCTCTGGTAAGGGTATTGCTGTCAATCCCGAGAGAGTTCAAGCTGTCCTTGATTGGACTCAACCTGAATCGGTTAAGCAAGTTAGGAGTTTTCTTGGTCTAGCGAGCTATTGTCGCCGCTTTGTCGAGAATTTCTCCAAGGTTGCAAAGCCTCTAACTGAACTCCTCAAGAAGGATAAAAAGTTCGAGTGGACACCACAGTGTGAGCATAGTTTTCAGGAACTGAAAAGACGCCTGACTTCCGCACCTGTGTTGCTACCACCAGATTTTTCTAAGGACATTGTTATCTATTGCGACGCCTCGCGACAAGGATTAGGTTGCATTCTCATGCAAGACCGTCATGTGATCGCATAGGCATGTCGACAGTTGCGTCCACATGAGGATAATTATCCCACACATGACCTTGAGCTTGTAGCTGTGGTCCATGCACTAAAAACCTGGCGTCATTACCTTCTGGGTAATCGTTGTGAAATATTCACTGATCACCAAAGTCTGAAATATATCTTCACCCAGCCGGATTTGAATCTCAGGCAAAGACGGTGGGTTGAGTTGATCTCGGATTATGACTTAGGGATAACTTACACCCCGGGGAAGGCCAATGTTATGGCCGATGCACTAAGTCATAAATCTTATTGTAACAATTTGAGGCTACAACAAGGTCAACCACATCTCTATGAGGACTTTCAAAAGTTGAATCTTCATATTGTTCCTCAAGGATTCCTTTCTACCCTGGTGGCGAAGCCTACTCTTAGGGATCAAATCATAGCCGTGCAGGCCTATGATAAGGGTATATCCCGGATCAAGGAGAATATCGCTAGCGGCAACGCTAGGGATTTCTCCATCAATGAGAAAGGTGTTGTGTTCTTTCAGAACCGTTTAGTGGTTCCCAAGAGCAAACGTCTGCGGCAATTGATCCTTAAGGAGGCCGATGATTCTCCTCTCACCATTCATCCCGGTAGTACTAAGATGTATTAGGATCTACGCCAGAGGTTCTGGTGGACTAGGATGAAGAGAGAAATTGCTGAGTTCGTTGCTAACTGCGACGTTTGTCATCGAGTTAAGGCAGAACATCAAAGGCCTGCTGACACCCTTCAACCTCTAGCTATTCCTGAATGGAAATGGGATAAAGTTAGTATGGATTTCATTATCGGATTTCCCAAGACCAAGAAAGGAAATAATGCTATCTTTGTGGTCATTGACCGTCTTTCCAAAGTGGCTCATTTTCTTCCTGTTCGTGAGAGCATAACAGCTAGCCAGCTAGCAGAGTTATATATCTCCCGAATAGTGTCTCTTCATGGTGTTCCCCTGGAGATTAACTCGGACCGTGGGAGTATCTTTACTTCTCGCTTCTGGGAAAGTTTTCAGAATGTCATGGAGACTCACTTGTCTTTTAGCACTGCTTTCCATCCCCAATCAAGTGGTCAAGTAGAAAGAGTGAATCAAATCCTAGAAGATATGCTCCGAGCTTGTGTTATATCGTTCGATATGAATTGGGAGAAGTGCCTTCCACTCGCTGAATTCTCTTATAACAATAGTTATCAATCAAGCTTGGGCAAAGCCCCTTTTGAAGTTCTCTATGGACGAAGATGTCGAACACCTCTTAATTGGTCAGAAACCGGAGAGAGGCAACTCTTTGGCCCGGACATGATCCAGGATGCAGAAGAGCAGGTTCACATTATTCGTGAAAAGTTGAAAATAGCCCAGTCTCGTCAAAAGAGCCAATATGATCGTCATCATAAGGTTGTGACCTTTGAAGTTGACGAGAATGCTTACCTTCGGGTTACACCTTTGAAGGGTACCCATCGATTCGGTATCAAGGGCAAGTTGGCTCCTCGTTACATTGGTCCTTTTCGCATTCTTGCCAAACGAGGAGAAGTTGCCTACCAGTTGGAACTTCCTCCGCATCTTTCCAAGGTTCATGATGTTTTCCACGTCTCGCAACTCAGGCGTTGCTTTTCGGATCCTATCCGTGAAGTGGACCACGAAACGCTTGATCTCCAAGATAACCTTTCATACCGAGAATACCCCGTGCGTATTCTTGATCAAGCTGAGCGTACCACTCGACGTCGAAACCTCAAGTTTCTTAAAGTTCAATGGTCAAATCATTCTGAAAAGAGGCAACGTGGGAAAGAGAGGATCGTCTCCGACTTGAGTATCCTGCGTTATTCCCGACGACTTCTAAATCTAGGGACGAGATTCCTTTGAGTGGGGGTGAGTTGTCACATCCCTGACACCTTAAGCAAGTTAGTCTTGTGCTCATGTCTTCTTTGCATTGCATCTAAGAAATTTTCAACAAGATCAAAGAAAGAGGTGAAGGAAAAACTCAAACTCTAGCCACTTCTTTAAATAAAGGAAATCTCAAACTAGTTCAAATCAATGAACCCAAAATGGCCTCAAGAAAAGTTCAAACTTTCTGATAAATCATGAAAGTAAATGAGCAATGAAGAAAACCATTTTCTTGACACTTTAAGCATTTTAAATCAATGCAAAAAGCTACTGTTTTCAAGTTTTAAATTTGAAATCAGAAATTTTAGATTTTCAAAAATGTTGAAAACTTTAGGAATGGTTGGAAATATTCCAACAAATATTCTGGTGTGTTTAAAATAGTTTTTACAAATTATTTGGGAGCTGAAATAAATAGTAGATCAATGTCAGCATTTAAAACAGAAATAAAACAGAAAGAAATGGGAAAGAAGTTACCTGTCGCCTAACCTGGCCCGGCCCATCTCCTTCCTGTCGTCTTCCTTCCCCCGCCAGTGGGCAGCAGGAGGTGGCCGCCGCGTACTCCGGCGCGGCCACGCACCTGTGCGCCTGCCTGGCCGCCGCTTCGCGCTGGCAAGCTCGGGGATAAGCTCCCCGAGCCCGTCCCTATCCATTCCAATGTGCCAGTTCCCCCCTCCTCTCGGATCTCTCCTCCCTCCTTCTGCCGCCATTGGAGCCCGAGCAGAGCTCAAGCTCGCCGTCGTTCTAGCCACCCCTCCTTCCTTCTGAGCCGCGCATTAGCTCCGCCGCAACTCCCTGAAGCTCCCTAGCCACGAGCCCGACGCCCAGATGCAGTGAAACGACGAGAAGCAGTCGTCCTCTTCCTCGGGTCACCGAAGATCGTCGCCGACGTTCTCCCTCTCCAGGCCGTCCCCAAGCAAACTAGCGCCACCACTGCACTCCTCGTGAGCTTGCGTGCCTTTCCCCTAAGATCTCCCCGTCGATCCCCTCCTCTAGGCCTAGTTCCATCGGAGCCCGACGAGATCCGCCGCTGCAGCTCGTCGCCGGTGGCCCTCCGGTGACCAGCTCGTCCTTCTGAGGGCATCAGCAACTTCAGGCCGTCGCGTAGATGCCGTAGGAGCTAAGTCCCGTGCGCAACTCCCTCTGAATCAAAGACCCCGATGACGCCCGAACCTTGGCCGCCGCCAAGCTCGTCGCCGGCGTCATCTCTAGCCAGATCAACCCCGGCTAAGTGCAGAAATGGAACCGCGGGAGAAGTGACGTTCTTCTGGTGCTCTCCGCGCAGCGTTTGGCCCTCTGTGCGCCGTTTCCGAGACCCCCCCCCCCGACGTTCTGGTGCTCGTCGGAGGCTCCCCGCCGGCGAGGACGACCTCGCTGCCGGTGGATCTCAGCTGGCATGAGCCACTGACGGGTGGGGCCAGCCTATGGATAGTTTAGAGATAATAAAAATAAATCAGATAAATTAATAAGACACTGACATGTGGGTCCAGTGAGTTTAATTAACTAAATAATATTAATCCTAATCTAAAATTGACCAGCGACACTGACCAGTGGGTCCCACTGGTCAGGTTTGACTTTCAACGGCCAGATGGACCTCCTGATGTCATGCTGAGATAAAAATAATTCCAGAAATGTTTAAAACTTCAAAAATAATTCCAGAAATGTTTAAAACTTCAAAAATTCATAGAAATTAATCTGTAACTCCAATGAAAATAATTTATATATGAAAAAGTATCAGAAATATTCAAGGAATCTGAATATGCTATTTTCAATAATGTTTGAAAAAGTTACAGAACCCAAACATGTAGATTAATGAATAAGTCAATTCTTATAAATACTTTATAAATGGAATATGGAAAGTATTTAAATTTCTTTTTGTTTGACATGATCAAACATTGTTCTAATAACAAACCAGCAACTTAACATGACATCCCATGCATGTTAACATCAAGTTGATCTGAGCATCAGGTCGAATCAATTAAATCGGTATCCGAGAATACCTCATTCGAGGTGATATTTGAATTTAATTCAAATCAACTTCAAACCTAATACATGTCGATTATAATAGTATATCACCTTGCATTCTCATGCCATGCTCATGTATCATGTTGTTTGCATATGATTGTTATTGATTGTTGTCATTCCTTCCGGTAGGCTCCGCTCCCCCGGATTCCACCGAATATCCGTCTGACGGATATTGTCCCTCCTCTGAGCAACAAGGCAAGCAACCATTTTTGATCATCCCCATAAATCCCATGTTCTTGCTCCTGCACTTATTTATTGCATTAGGATCAAATGCTTCAACTGCTTCTGCCACGTTAGTTGAACCCACTTCCTTTGCATGACCTATCCTTGTCACAGTAAATAGTCGAACCTTGCAACCTAGCATACCTAGTAGTTGCTTGAGCCATGATGTGCCTTATCCTGCTATGCAAGCTATGCTTAGAGTTGTGTATGGTCTGTCATCTGGGAGATGAACAGAATTGTGAGAATGTGTTCGGTAAGCAAAGGTTGTGTGTTGAACCTGATTTGGTAAAGGTACCAGTGAAAGGCTGTGTAGGAGTACATGGCGGGTTGTTTCATTGGAACCGTCCTTAGGAACTGAGTTCAGCGTATGTAATCCAAGACTAGATACTACCACACGTTGGGATACTTAATTGACCCTCTCGACTTATTAATCGCTTAGTACTCGGTCCAGGAGTTGCAAGTAGTTTCTGGTGTTTATAGTCATGCTGGAGGCCGTGCATAGTGCTGACCTGAGAGGTGGGCTATGATGCGGTAGGCAGTGGCACGGTGTACCAAGTGTCAACCGGATGGTGGGCTTGGGAACCCTGCGCACATCGTTTGAGGCCGTGGCGGAAACACCGGGCGGACTTCCGTACGGGTTAATCTCAGATAGGCGATAAACCTGGACTAGGTACTAGTGTGGTTAACGGTCATGGCCGACTCCCTCGCTAGGCTTCCGCTTGAAGGTTGCCGAGGTGCATGACGTGCACATGGCGATAAGTGGCGAGAGCGTGTGTGACGAAGTACACCCATGCAGGGTTATGATCTATTCGAATAGCCGCGTCCGCGGATATGGACTACTTGGAGACATATCTTGTTCGTAGATAACTTCAATGGCTACTCATAAAAATTGTCAAGATAAGCGTGAGTGTCGTGGACGGCATTTCCGTATGGAGACGGAATGATTCCACGATAGTGTATTGTTGTGGTGTTAGTGGACTCGTGTGCGAGAAATCAAGTTATCAAAATTATTTAAAAATGCAAGTTGTTTAGCCACGAGTCAAATGTTGGCTTTCCGCATGAAACCCCACAATACCTTATTGATACCTTGCATGAGTAGTTTGTTATCCTAAAGTCTTGCTGAGTACCTTCGTACTCATGTTTTCTTAATAAATGTTGCAGAGGTTGCTAATGACCCTAATGGAGGGTTGTTCGTAGACATCGACGACGACGAGTAGCTGGTGTCCCAGCTACGATCTGGCCCTACGTTGGATATGTAGTATAGTCAGGCCATGTGCCCTTTTAGTTGCACCTGTCTGTACTCGGACAACTTTAAACTCTTCCGCTGGCTTGTAACTGAATGACTGCTATTATGGGTGGTGAGACCCTTAATGTGTAATATTATGTGTGCGGCTGTTCCGAGCCTCTTAAATAAAGCTTGTATGTTTATGGTTATGTTGTGATGCCATCGATGTATCTGTACATATCGGTATGTCATGCGTACGTGTGTCGTACTTGATATGTATGGGGTTCGATTACCTAGTCGTGAACTTTAGTAGCACTCCTTACAAGGAAATGTCCCTTTGTGATCCAACGAGCCTTGGTAGTTCGCTACTGCTCCGGACACATTGGTTGACCGGCATGTGTCCTTCTTAGCTGATGTGTCTGTCCCCTCTGGGGAAATGTCAAGCGATGTAATGGAGTCCCTGTATCCTGCTACGACTCGTCTACACTCGCTGGTGACCGACACCTGCTTTGTTGGGTCATGTATTCCTGTCCTTGTGCGGTACTGCCACTGTGGTTTGTGACTAGACTTGTCGATCCGGGTTCTTTGACATTGGAATGCTAGCAACACTATTGCATACGTGAATCAAAAGACGCAAACGGTCCCGGCTAAGGTAAGGCTGCAGCCGTGGAGTTAACCATGCGTGAGACCGCAAAGAGATGCGATGTGTTACAGGTTGGATTCCTATGACTTAGGATCGGGGTCCCGAGAGTCAATGCCCATAAACTCCTTTGTGTTCTACTCGTGATTTCATCTACGCATAGACCTAGCTCATGATGCGACTATTTGGGAATGTCGCATTGGAAACAAAAAAATCCTACGCTCACGAAGATCAATCTATGGAGACTAACATCTATGAGAGGGGGAAGTGCATCTACATACCCTTGTAGATCACTAAGCAGAAGCGTATATAACGCGATTGATGTACTCGAACGTCTTTGCAATACAATCACGATCCTTCACGCAATCCCATCACAATTTAGTGTCGAACGGGCGGCACCTCCGCGTTCAGCACATGTACAGCTCGATGAAGCCTTCACCTCCTTGATCCGGTGAGCGATGGTGAAGTAGAGGTTGAGTACTCCGGCAACACGACGGCGTGGTGGCGAAGGTGGTGCTGCAATTTTAGTATGTATTTGCCAAGAACTGCTGCGATCGCTATGGTGGAGAATTACTATGAGAGAGAGGTAGGGCATTGCCAAGGAATTGTGTATTGGCTGCATCCCTCTCCCTCTCTATTTATGGGAGTAAGGGTAGGTAAGGCTATCCTTGGCCCCTCCTCCAAGGAGAGAGAGTTCGGCCGAACTAGGGAGGAGTCCTCCTCACACATGGGAGGTGGACATCCTAGGGAGGACTGCTCCTCCACCAAGGCACTTCCTCCCTCCTACCCTTGGGCGCATGTGCCTCTTGGGGTCGGCTAGTGATACGTCCACTTTGCATCATGTTTTATTGCTTATATTTGTAAAGTTTTTGATCAATATAACACTTCATCGGGTATTTCTAATGCCTTTTCTCTCTTAATATGCAAGATTAACAGAAGGAGGGAGAATGCCGGCAGCTGGATTTGAGGGCCTAAAAAAGCTACAACAGAGATACCTATTCTTCACATCTCCAAATGGGATGAAATTCCATGAATAATTATTTTGGAATATATAAAAAATACTGGGCCAAAGATCCACTCGAGGAGGCAAGCCATGTGCCCACACGGCACCAGGGGGCGCACCCTAATGTTGTGTGCAGCCCCTAGCCCACGTCTGGCCTCCTCCTTCTGGTATATAAGTCATTTTACGCTAAAAAATTTATGGACGGAATTTCCGGACGAGGCTCCACCGCCACGAGGCGGAACTAGAGAGGATCACTTTTTCTCTCCGGCGGGCAGATTCCGTCGGGGATACTTCCCTCTAGGAGGGGGAAATCGAAGCCTTGGCATAGGTAATCGTGTGAATTTGGTATTCATTCGATGTTTTGATGATATGTATGTTGTGATTCTCTTAGTGGTGTCATGTGAACGTCGACTACATGACACTACACCATTCATGGGCCTAAGGTTACTCAATGTGGAGTGATAATTAGATGATGGGTTACTAGAGTGATAGAACCTTAAACCCCAGTTTAGGCGCTATTCCGTAAGTGGCTGATTTGGATCCAAACATTTATTGCTATGGTTAGACTTTGTCTTAATTCTCTTTTCGTAGGTGCAGATGCTTGCGAGAGAGGGTAATCATAAGTGGGAGGTTTGTTCAAGTAAGAACAACACCCAAGCACCGGTCCACCCACATATCAAATCATGAAAGCAGCGAACACAGATCAAAAGAATATGTTCAGGCCTGTCCTTTGTACTCAAAAGGATTGGGCTATCTTTCTACACTTTATTTACTTCTTTCCCTAGTTACTCGTCTACCAAACAATCTGTTACCGCTTGCCTCAGTGCTTGCAGAAACTACCTTGATGAAAACCACTTGTCATTTCCTTCTGCTCCTCGTTGGGTTCGACACTCTTACTTATTGAAAGGACTACGATTGATCCCATATACTTGGGGGTCATCAAGACACTTCTGTGGCACCGTTTTTGGGGAGTTAAGTGCCTTTGGTGAGTGGGAATTGGTAAAGAAATATTTTTGTTATGTGCTGAAATTTATTGCTACTTGTCACTATGGAAAGTAATCCTTTGAGAGGCTTGTTCGGGGTATGTTCACCTCGACCGCAAACCACTAGAGTTTCCTCTCCACCACCTACTAAAGCTACTGAAGATATTGCTTATGAAATGCCTGCTGGTCTTCTTGAGAAACTTTGATCTAATCCTTATGTAGGCCATGGAACTAAACATCCTGATATGCACTTAATTTATGTGGGTGAAATGTGGGGATTGTTTAAGCTTGCAGGTTTATCTGGAGACATGGCTAAGAGGAATGTGGTCCCTTTATCATTGGAGGGAAAGGCATTGACATGGTATAGGCTATGTGATGATACTGACACATAGGATTGGAATTGTTTGAAATTGGAGTTCCACCAGAAATTTTATCCTACGCATTTGATTCATCGTGATCGGAATTATATTTATAACTTCTGGCCTCGTGAAGGAGAAATTATTGCTCAAGCTTGGGGGAGGCTCAATTATATGCTTCATACATGCCCCAATCATGAGCTATCAAGAGAAATAATTCTGCAAAAAATTTATGCTCGACTTTCAAATAATGATCAAAATATGCTTGATTGTTCTTCAACTCGTTCTTTATTGAAGAAGACTATTAAATTTAAATGGGATTTTCCTGAAAATATTAAGCACAACCATGAGGATTTGGAGATCGACAGAGATAATGAGTCAGGTATAAAGTTTGAGTTTGATTGTATTAAATCTTTTATGGAAACAAATGCCCTTTAGAATTTCAGCACCAAGTATGGACTTGACTCTGAAATAGTAGCATGTTTTTATGAATCTTTTGCTGCTCATGTTGATCTTCCAAAGGAGAAGTTTTTTAAATACCATCCTCCTATAGCAATTAAGCAAAAACCTCCTGTGATTAAAGAAGAAAAAACTATTGTCTACAATGTTGATCCAGTTGTTCCTACTACTTATTTTGACAAACCACCTTTTCCTGTTAGAATTAAAGAGCACTCTAAGGTTTCTCCTGTAGTTAGGAAAAGTTATGTTAGAATAGCTACTCCTTTTGAGAAAATTAAGGTTGGACCAAGCATGGATTTAGTTAAAGATCTTTTAGTTGATGAATTGGATGAACATGTTATTTCCTTCTGTAATAATTCTTCTAGAATTGCTAATCCTGATATTAAGAATAAAAATAGACCCGTAGTTGGCATGACTGTTATTTCTGTTAAAATGGGAGATCATTGCTATCATGGTTTATGTGATGTGGGTGCTAGCATAAGTTCTATTCCTTTTACTTTATATCTAAAAGTCATGAATGATGTTGCACCTGCTGAGATTGAGGGCATTGATGTCACTATTAAGCTTGCCGCTAGAAATACTATTTCACCACTTGGTATTATCAGAGATGCTGACGTCTTATGTGGAAAGATCAAATACTCTACCGATTTTCCTGTTCTTGGTTCTCCACAAGTTAGCTTTCGTACAATCATATTTCATAGACCTTTCTTGATATTGTTAATGCTCAAATTTATTGCGTTAAGGAGATTATTAGTGTCAACTTTGGTGGTGTGTCTCATGAATTTAATTTCTCTAAGTTTATTAGACAACCACGTGATATAGAGTTGCCTAGTAAATATGAAATTGTTAGTATTGCTTCTCTTATTGTGCCTCCTACTGATCCTTTGGAAGAGTATTTGCTTGAGCATGAGAATGATTTACATATGAATGAAAGGAATGAAATAGATGTGGTTCTAATTAAGCAGCCACCTATCCTTAAACACAATTTGTGTGTTGAAACTTTGGGAGGTCCTCCTCCATCTAAGAGTGATCCTGTGTTTCAATTGAAGCAATTTCCTGATACTGTGAAATATGGTTATCTTGATGAAAAGAAAATATATCCTGTTATTATCAGTGCTAACCTTTGAGAGCACGAGGAAAACAGATTATTAAAAGTTCTAAGGAAGCACCGCGCCGCTATTGGATATACTCTCGATGATCTTAAGGGCATTGGTCCCACTCTATGAGAACAGAAGACTAATATGGAACTAGATGCTAAACCCGTTGTTGACCACCAACGATGTTTAAATCCGAAGATCAAGGATGTGTTAAGAACAGAAATATTAAAGCTTCTAGAAGCAGGTATTATCTACCACATAGCTGATAGTAGATGGGTGAGTCCAGTTCATTGTGTTCCTAAAAAGGGTACTATTACTGTTGTTCCTAATGATAAGAATGAACTTATACCTAAGAGTATAGTAACTAGTTATAGGATGGTGATAGATTTTAGAAAGTTGAATAAAGATACTAGGAAAGATCAAATACCATTTACCTTTTATTGATCAAATGTTAGAAATGTTATCTAAGCACACACACTTTTGTTTCTTGGATGGTTATTCTGGTTTTTCTCATATGCCTATGCACAATCTGATCAATAGAAAACCACCTTTACCTGCCCTTTTGGAACTTTTTCTTATAGACGTATGCGTTTTAGTTTATGCAATGCACCTGGTACTTTGCAAAGATGTACGACTGCTATCGTCTCTGATTTTTGTGCACTGATTGTTGAGGTTTTCATGGATGATTTCTCCATATACAAAACTTATTTTGATGATTGCTTAAGCATCCTTGATCGAGTTTTGTAGAGATGTGAACAAACAAATCTTGCCTTGAATTGCGAGAAGTGCCACTTTATGGTTAATGAAGGTATTGTCTTCGGCCATAAATTTTTTGAAAGAGTTATAGTGGTCGATAAAGAAAAAGTGGATTTTGTTGAGAAGATGCCATGCCCGAAGGATATTAAAGGTATAAGAACATTCCTTGGTCATGGTGGTTTCTATAGGAGATTTATTAAAGACTTCTCTACAATTTCTAGGCCTCTTACCACTCTTTTGCAAAAAGATGTTCCTTTTGTTTTTGATGATCATTGTGTAGATGCCTTTGAAACTGTTAAGTCAGCTTTAATTTTTGCACCTATTGTTTAGCCACCTAATTGAGATTTACCTTTTGAAATTGTGTGTGAAGCAAGTGATTATGCTGTTGGGGCTGTTCTAGGACACTGAGTTGATAAGAAGCTGAATGTTATTCATTATGCTAGTAAGACTTTGGACATTTCCCAAAGAAATTATGCTACCACTCAAAAAGAGTTTCTAGCAGTTGTGTTTGCTTGTGATAAGTTTAGATCTTATATTGTTGATTCCAAAGTTACTATTCAGACTAATCATGCTGCTATTAAGTATCTTATGGAAAAGAAAGATGCTAAGCCTAGGCTTATTAGGTGGGTCCTTTTGCTACAAGAGTTTGATCTACATATTGTTGATAGGAAAGGGGCTGAGAATCCCGTTGCTGATAACTTGTCTAGATTGGAAAATGTGCTTGATGACCCACAACCCATTAATGATAGTTTTTTCTATGAGCAATTAGCTGCTATTAATGTTTCTCATAATACTCCTTGGTATGCAGACTATGGTAATTATATTGTTGCTAAGTTTATACCTCCTGGTTCTACTTACCAGTTAAAAAAGTTTTTTTATATTTTGAGACACTATTTCTCGGATGACCCACATCTCTATAAAGAAGGTGTGGATGGTATTTTTAGACGTTGTGTACGTGAGCATGAACAGGAACAAATTCTTCGGAAGTGTCACTCCGAAGCTTATGGAGGACACCATGCAGGAGATAGAACCGCACATAAGGTATACCAATCCGTTTTTTTATTGGTGTACTCTGTTCAAGGACGCTAGTAATTTTGTCTTATCTTTTGATGAGTGTTAAAGGATTGGTAATATCAGTATACATGAGGAAATGCCTATGAATTATTCTCTTGTTATTGAACCATTTGATGTTTGGGGTTTTGATTATATGGGACCTTTTCCTAAGTCAAATGGGTATACTCATATTCTTCTTGTTGTTTATTATGTCACTAAGTGGGGTGAGGCTATCCACAGTAGCAGTGCTGATCACAACACTTCTATTAAAATGCTTAAGGAAGTGATCTTTCCAAGGTTTGGAGTCCCTAGATATACTATGAGTGATGGTGGTTCAAATTTTATTCATGGTGCTTTCCATAAGATGCTTGCTAAATATGATGTTAATCATAGAATTGTCCCTCCCTATCATCCTCAATCTAGTGGTCATGTTGAATTGAGCAATAGGGAGATAAAGTTGATTTTGCAAAAGACTATCAGTAGATCTAGAAAGAATTGATCTAAGAAATTAGATGATGCTTTGTGGGCTTATAGAATTGCTTATAAGAAACCTATGGGTATGTCTCCTTATAAAATGGTTTATGGAAAGCATGTCATTTACCTCTTGAATTGGAACATAAAGCTTTTTGGGCAGTTAAAGAACTTAACTATGACTTCAAGCTTGCAAGTGAAAAGAGGTTATTTGACATTAGCTCACCTAATGAATTGAGAACCCAGGCTTATGATAATGCCAAGTTGTTTAAAGAGAAAGTCAAAAGATGGCACGATAAGAGGATCCAAAAGAGAGAATTCAAAGTGGGTGAATATGTTTTATTATATAATTCTCATCTTAGGTTATTTGCAGGTAAACTTCTCCCCAAATGGGAAGGACCATATATTATCGAAGAAATTTATCGTTTCCGAGCCACAAAGATCAATAATGCCACGGGCACTAACCCGAAGGTGGTAAATGGACAAAGGATCAAGGACTACATTTTAGGTACACCCATTAATGTTGAAACTAATATTACTGAGACTATTAAATTTGAGGAACATATCAAGGACACCTTTCGGAACACTCCAGAATACTGAACAAGGAATAGGTACGTTATATGGTAAGTAAACGGACTCCGAAAATTCCGCAAAAATATGTTCTGTCAGTTTTGGAAATATTTAGAAAAATATAAAAATAAAAGGAAGCCGAGAGGTTCCAGTAGGTGGTCACACAACACCTGGGTTCATCCCCCTAGGGAGCGCCCTGATACTGTGTTGGGCCCTTGTGCACCTTCCCAACTCTGTTTTCCTCTCGGTTTACTTGTTATGTAAGAGAAAAAAAATCTATATATACTCTCCGGATTGATTTGACCACCACACCGCGAGATATCTTCTATTCTTGTTTCTTGCTGTTTTTTGGCAGATCCAAAAACACGTCATCCCACGAATCTGTTGGGGAGAACAATGTTCCCCAAGCTTATGAAGGAACGGATGCTAATCTGAATAGTGTGGATATTACCGAGGTCAAGGAAGAGTTACTCAAGAAAGCAAAGGGCAAGATGGAAGCGGAGAATCGAGACCCAGAAGGAGGACAATTTGCTTTGAAGAAAAAGGATGTAGAGGATATCCTTTAACCTTACTATCACCTTCTACCCCCATCTCTTATTGAGGCCTTGAGATTATGTGAGATAACCCGTGTTCGTAACACTTATCTCACCCATGAAGTTATTTTATTGGAGGAACACATCACAACCCTCAAAAGTGTGAACCACAAATTGATTACTCTAATGGAGCTAAAAGACACGATTTCTTCATCACCACCATCACCTAAGGAGGAAGCTTGATCATATGGGTAAGGGCACTCCCCTTGGCTTGTGCCAAACTTGGGGGAGGTGTCCCGGTATCGTATCACCATCACTCTTATTAACTTTACCTATTTTCAATTTGATCCTTGGTTATTTCGTGATCTAGTAGAATCAAAGTTTAGTATGATCTATCTTTGAGTGCTAGTTTCTTTCCATCTATCCATGTAATCGTGTGTGAGTTATATAATAAAGAGTAGTTTGAGTTTTGCTTCTTTACACTCGTGTTCTAATTAAAAGCAATGAAATAATGAAAAGAAAAAGATCATATGCTAATCTTATGGTGAGTAATGACATCACATAAGGAAGAGTATAAGTGGTAAAATTTATTGTAGGTTGACCAACATAGCATTGGTAAATGATGCAATTCATGAAAAAGTTAATATGGAAGAGAAGATTAACATGCAAATATACTATCTAGGACATTTTTTTATGATTGGGAGCGCCCATTAAATATTATATGCCAAACGGTTGATGTTGGACAAGGAAGACAACATAATCACTACTGGAATCAGAGAATTTGCCATCTGCTGCTTCTTTGCCGTCTGGTGGCTGATGGCAAAGACCCTCTTTGCCATCAGCTACCAAAAACCAGACGGCAAAGAGCAGACTGATGGCAAAAATACTATTTGCCATTAGTATGCTCTTTGCCGTGTGCGAGCTAACGGCAAAGAGCATTCACGTAGACGACACAGAGTACGGGGCGGCCCACCCTGCACCCCATGTCTCCCACTAACGGCCTCTCTCTTTGCCGGCTGCCTTGTTCCTCTTTGCTGTTCGGGGGCAGACGACAAAGAGGATGCTCCCTAACGGTCACCCCCGAAACCCCCTCCGTCGACGCGCCCTCCTCCTCCCTGCGCCACCGCGCGCTCCTCCTCCTTGCGCCCTCCTCCTCCCAGCGCCACTACCACGCATTCCTCCTCCCTGCGCCCCTCCTCCACCACCGCCCCTCCTCCACCATCGCGCCCTCCTCCTCCCCGGGACCTCCTCCTCCACCACCGCCGCCAGAGCTCACCCCTTCTCCACAACCGCCCCCTCCTCCACCACCGCGCCGTCCTCCACCCCGACCACTCTCTCTCACTCACACACTCCCACTCCCACTCCCCTCTCTCCCCGACGCCCACCGCCGCCACCCCCGCCGCCACCATCGTCGTCGCCCGAATCGCCCCTGTCGGTGAGACCCCCCCCCCCCACCCCGCCGGCCGGTCGCCCCTATTTTTATTTTTTTTCCTTTTTTATTTGTTTATGTTAAATTAGTTAGGTTAGTTTTTAGTTTATTAGGAAAAACATGATGTCGGGGACTGGTACTTGTGGAAGATTATATTAGGTTAGTTTTTAGTTTATTAGGAAAAACATGATGTCGGGGACTGGTACTTGTGGAAGATTATATTAGGTTAGTTAGTTTTTTAGTTAGGTTAGTTTTCAACTAGCTTATATGTTAGGTTAGTTAGGGCATGACCAACGGGCCATGCTGGACTGGTGCCCCATGCACCACATCACCCTGCCAAATGCCACCTCCGATGAACGTGTTGCTTGCAGAGGGAAACGGACTCCTGCAGAAGAGATCGCCTGCTCCCTGACAAAAGCTACCAGGCAGCCCCTTAGGCGATGCAGTGTGAGCTTCAGATCTATGCTCTGTCTAGGACACACCATGGTGATGCACTGTTTTGCATGCAGTGGAGGTTGCATGCGTTGTGTGGTGAGTGAGATAAAAAAATATGATGATGACATCAAGAAAGTAGCCTCCGTTGAGTGATTGTTGCACACACTATAGCTTCATTTAAATTTATCTAGGTGGAAGAGGTGGGTAGTATGAAGGTGATGCCTCCATCGTACATGCCCTTAGTTAGCTTGGTTTATTAGGTTAGTTTGGAGATTTCGAAGCAATGTCTAGGGATGCAACTTGTGGAAGCAATGTTGCTCTTAGTTGGTGTAGATGGGACTGCATTGCTAACCGAGACATCAAACCATGGAGATGCATTCTTTTTACTCCGACTTTTCCTTTGAGAAGAAGCAAGTAGAACAGGTTCAAGTAAAACAACTATGGTGTTAGAACTAGACAGAAGCAAGTATTGTTTTTACCTTTTCTTTGTTCCATTTGTAAAATAAATAGCTTGCTGAAATGTACTTGACCTTCAATTGTGGTGGTATCAATCTCAACAATACTCCCCGGAGACCGCAATTCTATCTAAGCCTTGTAGTTGTGCAACATCCGAAAACTTTCTTCCCAACTCCCATATAAGCTAGTTACTGCCCTTTGCTTGCCTTTCCACACCGTGTGATAGTCAAGTGTGACATGATGTTCCTCTTGCAAGTCTTTGAGAAATCACAAAAAAGTTATTACCATCACAGAATTTTCGTCCCTCTTCCAACTAGCACTTAAGGACCATTTGCAAGGGTCACCTTTTATGGATTCGCCTTTGCAAAAAGCCCGAAACCTATCCGGCTCATTTTTAGGTCATATATTTGTGTTAGGTCATATATTTTTTGATTTTATTAATGAACACAAAATATTTCTGTTGATCGGGTGGATTTACATGTGACAGTTATCTTGTCGCTGTGAGGTCTGTTGTGCGAAGACCTCCATTCTATGAGCTCCGCCCCTACATTCGTGGGTGAGTACAACTGTCATCTACTCCACGCCCCTTCATTTGATGTGGGTCAGTTTTCGAATGAAACCTGCTAGATATAGGTAATTAAATTAATTTATCAGTATGCGTCACCAGTATGCGTCTCCCGTTCGAAAGGGTTACAATTATAAATATGCATGAATTTGCAAATATTAATCACCGTGATTCTTCCGAATTGTCCAACGTTATCCATGGACAGCCCGATTATATGTAGATTGGGTTCGTTTTCCCATATGCTTTGTTCCGGATCCGATGCATAATTTCATTAGTGCCTCCTTGTTGTTCTCTGTATACACATCCTCTGTGCTAATTGAGGATACGTGTATCAGGAGAACAGCGGGGAGGTGCTGCCGAAATTTTGCGTTGGATCCGGAGCAGAGCATGGGAAAACGAACCCAATCTACACATACTCGGGTGGGACTAGGACCTATCTTTACCTATTAGCGTGTAGGTTGCATGGAAGTAATTAAACTGGCGAACTTGATTAACTGATGAATATATATGCTGAATTATATATAAATATATTTCTTGTGTGTCTAGTAACTAGGCAAGATGAGTGATCGTGCGCGGATGTACACCGGTCACCCTAGTCAGAAAGAGATGACGAAAGAATGGTTTCTAAAAACCAAGGAGTTTGTGAAAGCCGCATTTGCAAATGGCCAGGAAACAAACTAGTGCCCTTGTCCCGGGTGTAAAAACTATAAAAAGAAGACTGAGGTTGTAATGATTAAACACCTGCATAGGATGGATTTTATGCCTAATTATACGGTTTGGACATTTCATGGTGAGTCTATACAATGCACCAGAGCTGAGGTGGATCGTCGTCGCACCGACGAGCATGGTACCGGGATCGAAGACATGGTGCAAGACTTTGATGATGCTCGAGATTCAGAAGATGAGATGGAGGAATCTGCAAAGGCCTTCTATGAAATGTTGGAGTCTTCAAAACGTCCTCTCCACGAGCACACTGAGCTTTCTCGGCTCGATGCCATTGCACAAGTAATGGCTCTCAAGGCTCAGTTCAACTTGGGAAGAGAATGCTACGACACGATGATGACACTATTTGGACGCTTTCTACCCAAAGGCCATGTCATGCCTGCAAACCTACAACAAGGCGAAGGCATTCTCTGAGTCTGACCTGGATGATCCAACTAACTTCACCAACATCTCATCCCAACACAAGCTCGTGAAATACAGGGACAGGGGGAAGGCTTGGAAAGGGGAGGACTTTGACCCGAGCCAGGAACCTTTGGATCCAGAGCTGGTGATGATATATGGTGGCGGGAGGCCCCGTGGCTCGATAACCATTGGAGATGGGATAATACGTTGTCCACTCACTCTCCCGGAGATCGAGGCGCGCCAGTCGAGCTCATGTCCTAAGATAACGCCTCGTCCACGACCAGTCGATCTTGCCATCAAGGTTAGTAGTACGGACTCAGAAACCTTTCATCCATTTCATTGTGTGTGTGGCCATCAATCATTACTGTGGTAATGACGAATGGTGTTGCAGGTTGCTCTTCAGAAAGAGAGAGCGGCAAACCAGGCTGCTCTTCAGAAAGAGAGAGTGGCAAGCCAGGCTGCTCTTGAGGAGAGGGACCGGACCACGACTCGGTTGATTGAGGAGGAGAGGTCCCGGAATGAGGCGGCTCACCTGGCCATGTACGAGCTTATTGTGGTAAGTTTCTTTTTTTACATTAGCCAAATCATCTGTGTAATGTCTGTTTCATTACTAACTAATACGACTGACTCTTCAATCAGTCTATGTGCGAGAAGACCGGTCAAGCCCCTCCGCCAATGCCAATCTTCTCTACGCTTGGCACGGTGATTTTCATTCCAATGGTCATTATAAACTAGTATTAACAATTGAGTGTCATCATGCTAACTGAGACATTGCAAAATATCTTGTCTGCAGAATAACTCCCGCGGAGCATCGCACGACCCTTCTCCAGGGCAACCGTCTCCAAACGAAGCCGCCGCGAGCAACCCTTGTGTTTCTCCTCCTTCATGACCATTGTGGTAAGTTTTCTCTATCTCATAACTTAGATAATTTAGCTAATTTAGCTCCAAAATGACATAATAAGCTCAATTGAAACAGGAAAAATGGAAAGAAGGAAGAAGAAAAAGAAGAGAAGAAGAAGAGAAGAAGAAGGAGAAGAAGGAGAAGAAGGAGGAGAAGGAGGAGAAGAAGGAGAAGGACCCCTCCTTCTTCTCCTTATTCTTCTTCTCCCCTCCTTCTCCTTCTTCTTCTCCTTATTCTTCTCTTCTTCTTTTTCTTCTTCTCTCCTTCTTCTTATTTTTCTTATCCTTCTTCTCTTCTTGCTTCTTCTCTTTCTTCTTCTATGTAGCTTATTTTCCCCAACAAAGACATACTTAGCTAATTATCCTCCAAAATGACATAATTAGCTTAGTTAGGTAAAAACATCATAAGAACCTTGGTTATCTCATTAAAATGACTAATTTAGCTCCAAAAAGACATAATAAGCTCAAAATGGCATAAGAACCTTGGTTAGCTCATGAATATTATATACTTAACTCGTTTTCCTCTAAAATGACATAATTAGCCCATTTAGCTCCAAAAGGACATACTTAGCTAATATAGCTCCAAGAAGAGAAGAATAGGAGAAATAAAAAGAAGGAAGAAGAAGAAGAAGAGAAGAAGAAGAGAAGGAGAAGGAGACGAAGAAGGAGAAGGAGGAGAAGAAGGAGAAGGAGTCCTACTTCTCCTCCTTCTTCTCCTTGTTCTTCTGCTCCTTCTTGTTCTCCTCTTCTTTCTTCTCCTCTTTCATATTCTCCTTACCTTAGTTTCCCCAACAATTACATAACTAGCCCATTTATCTCCAAAAAGGCGTACTTAGCAAATTTAGCTCGAAGAAGAGGACAAGAGGAGAAGAAAGAGGAAAAATGAAAAGAAGGAAGAAGAAGAAGAAGAGAAGAATAGAAGAAGGAGGAGAAGAAGGCGAAGGAGCCCTCCTTCTTCTCCTCCTTCTTCTCTTTGTCGTTGGGGGGCAGATGGCAAAGAGGATGCTCCCTAACAGCCGTCGCCCCGACCCCGCACCCCCTCTCTCCCCTAACGGTCACCCCCGAAACCCCCACCGCCGCCGTGCCCTCCTCCTCCCTGCGCCACCGCGCCCTCCTCCTCCTTGCACCCTCCTCCTTATAGCGCCACTACCACACATTCCTCCTCCCTGCGCCCCTCCTCCACTACCGCCCCTCCTCCACCATCGCGCCCCCCTCCTCCCCGGGACCTCCTCCTCCACCACCGCCGCCGGAGCTCGCCCCTTCTCCACCACCGCCCCCTCCTCCACCACCGCGCCCTCCTCCACCCCAACCCCTCTCTCTCACTCACACACTCCCACTCCCACTCCCCTCTCTCCCCGACATCCACCGCCGCCACCCCCGCAGCCAACATCGTCGTCGCCCTAGCCGCCCTCGTCGGTGAGAACCCCACCCCCCCCCCCCCCCCCGTCGGCAGGCCGCCCCTATTTTAGTTTTTTTTTCCTTTTTTATTTATTTATGTTAAATTAGTTAGGTTGGTTTTTTAGTTTATTAGGAAAAACATGATGCAGGGGATTGGTACTTGTGGAAGATTTTATTAGGTTAGTTAGTTTTTTAGTTAGGTTAGTTTTCAACTAGCTTATATGTTAGGTTAGTTAAGGCATGACCAACGGGCCATGCTGGACTGGTGCCCCATGCACCACATCACCTTGCCAAATGCCACCTCCGATGAATGTGTTGCTTGCAGAGGGAAACGGACTCCTGTAGAAGAGATCACCTGCTCCATGAAAAAAGCTACCAGGCAGCCCCTTAGGCGATGCAGTGTGAGCTTCAGATCTATGCTCTGTCTAGGACCACACCCTGGTGATGCACTAATTTGCATGCCGTGGAGGTTGCATGCGTTCTGTGGTTAGTGAGATAAAAAAATATGATTATGACATCAAGAAAGTAGCCTCCATTGAGTGATTGTGGCACACACTATAGCTTCATTTAAATTTATCTAGGTGGAAGAGGTGAGGCAGTATGAAGGTGATGCCTCAATTGTACATGCCCTTAGTTAGCTTGGTTTATTAGGTTAGTTGGGAGATTTTGAACCAATTTCCAGGGCTGCTACTTGTGGAAGCAATGTTGCTCTTAGTTGGTATAGATGGGACTGCATTGCTAACCGAGACATCGAACCATGGAGATGCATTCTTTTTACCCCGACTTTTCCTATGAGAAGAAGCAATTAGAATAGGTTCATGTAAAACAACTATGGTGTTAGAACTAGATAGAAGCAAGTATTGTTTTTACCTTTTCCTTGTTCCATTTGTACAATAAATAGCTTGCTGAAATGTACTTGACCTTCAATTGTGGTGGTATCAATCTCAACAATACTCCCCGGAGACCGCAATTCTATCTAAGCCTTGTAGTTGTGCAACATCCGAAAACTTTCTTACCAACTCCCATATAAGCTAGTTACTTCCCTTTGCTTGCCTTTCCACACCGTGTGATAGTCAAGTGTGACATGATGTTCTTCTTGCGAGTCTTTGAGAAATCACAAAAAAGTTATTACCATCACAGAATTTTCGTCCCTCTTCCAACTAGCACTTAAGGACCATTTGCAAGGGTCAGCTTTTATGGATTCGCCTTTGCAAAAAGCCCGAAACCTTTCTGGCTCATTTTTAGGTCATATATTTGTGTTAGGTCGTATATTTTTTGATTTTATTAATGAACACAAAATATTTGTGTTGATCGGGTGGATTTACATGTGACAGTTATCTCGTCGCTGTGAGGTCTGTTGTGCGAAGACCTCCGTTCTACGAGCTCCACCCCTACATTCGTGGGTGAGTACAAATGTCATCTACTCCACGCCCCTTCATTTGATGTGGGTCGGTTTTCGAATGAAACTTGCTAGATATAGGTAATTAAATTAATTTATCAGTATGCGTCACGAGTATGCGCCTCCCGTTCGAAAGGGTTACAATTATAAATATGCATGAATTTGCATATATTTATAACCGTGATTCTTGCAAATTGTCCAACATTATCCATGGGACAACCCGATTATATGTAGATTGGGTTCGTTTTCCCATATGCTTTGTTCCGGATCCGATGCATAATTTCATCAGTGCCTCCTTGTTGTTCTCTGGATACACATCCTCTGTGTTTATTGCGGAGACGTGTATCAGGAGAACAGCGGGGAGGTGCTGCCAAAATTTTGCGTTGGATCCGGAGCAGAGCATGGGAAAACGAACCCAATCTACACATACTCGGGTGGGATTAGGACCTATCTTTACCTATTAGCGTGTAGGTTGCATGGACGTAATTAAACTTGAGAACTTGATTAACTGATGAATACATATGCTGAATTTTATATATATATTTCTTGTGTGTTTAGTAGCTAGGCAAGATGAGTGATCGTGTGTGGATGTACACCGGTCACCCTAGTCAGAAAGAGATGACGAAAGAATGGTATCTAAAAACCAAGGAGTTTGTGAAAGCCGCATTTGCAAATGGCCAGGAAACAAACTGGTGCCCTTGTCCCGTGTGCAAAAACTATAAAAAGAAGACAGAGGCTGTAATTATTAAACACCTGAAGAGGAGGGATTTTAAGCCTAATTATACGGTTTGGACATTTCATGGTGACTCTATACAATGCACCAGAGCTGAGGTGGTTCATCGTCGCACCGACGAGCATGGTACCGGGATCGAAGACATGGTGCAAGACTTTGATGATGCTCGAGATTCGGAAGATCAGATGGAGGAATCTGCAAAGGCCTTCTATGAAATGTTGGAGTCTTCAAAACATCCTCTCCAAGAGCACACCGAGCTTTCTCAGCTCGATGCCATTGCACAAGTAATGGATCTCAAGGCTCAGTTCAACTTGGGAAGAGAATGCTACGACACGATGATGACACTATTTGGACGTTTTCTACCCAAAGGCCATGTCATGCCTACAAACCTACAACAAGGCGAAGGCATTCTCTGAGTCTGACCTAGATGATCCAACTAACTTCACCAACATCTCATCCCAACACAAGCTCATGAAATACAGGGACACGGGGAAGGCTTGGAAAGGGGAGGACTTTAACCCGAGCCAGGAACCTTTGGATCCAGAGTTGGTGATTATATCTGGTGGCGGGAGGCCCCGTGGCTCGATAACCATTGGAGATGGGATAATACGTTGTCCACTCACTCTCCCGGAGATTGAGGCGCGCCAGTCGAGCACATGTCCTAAGATAATGCCTCGTCCACGACCAGTCGATCTTGCCATCTAGGTTAGTAGTACGGACTCAGAAAACTTTCATCCATTTCATTGTGTGTGTGGCCATCAATCATTACTGTGGTCTCGGAATGGGGCGGCTCACCTGGCCACGTACGAGCTTATTGTGGTAATTTTCTTTTTTTACATTAGCCAAATCATGTGTGTAATCTCTATTTCATTACTAACTAATACGACTGACTCTTCACTCAGTCTATGTGCAAGAAGACCGGTCAAGCCCCTCCGCCGATGCCCATCTTCTCTATCATTGGCACGATGATTTTCATTCCAATGGTCATTATAAACTAGTATTAACAATTGAGTGTCATCAGGCTAACTGAGACATTGCAAAATATCTTGTCTGTAGAATAACTCCCGAGCAGCATCGCACGACCCTTCTCGAGGGCAACCGTCTCCAAACGAAGCCGCCGCGAGCAACCCTTTTGTGTCTCCTCCTTCATGACCATTGTGGTAAGTTTTCTCTAGCTCGTAACTTAGCTAATTTAGCTCCAAAATGACATAATAAGCTCAATTGAAATAGGAAAATGGGAAATAAGGAAGAAGAAAAAGAAGAGAAGAAGAAGAGAAGCAGAAGGAGAAGGAGGAGAAGAAGGAGAAGGAGCCCTCCTTCTTCTCCTTATTCTTCTTCTCTCCTCCTTCTCCTTCTTCTTCTCCTTATTCTTCTCGTCTTCTTTTTCTTCTTCTCTCCTTCTTCTTATTTTTCTTCTCCTTCTTCTCTTCTTGCTTCTTCTCTTTCTTCTTCTACATAGCTTATTTTCCCCAACAAAGACATACTTAGCTAATTATCCTCCAAAATGACATAATTAGCTTAGTTAGGTAAAAACATCATAAGAACCTTGGTTAGCTCATTGAAATGACTAATTTAGCTCCAAAAAGATATAATAAGATCAAAATGGCATAAGAATCTTGGTTAGCTCATGAATATTATATACTTAGCTCGTTTTCCTCTAAAATGACATAATTAGCCCATTTAGCTCCAAAAGGACATACTTGGCTAATATAGCTCCAAGAAGAGACGAAGAGGACAAATGAAAATAAGGAAGAAGAATAAGAAGAGAAGAAGAAGAGAAGGAGAAGGAGACGAAGAAGGAGAAGGAGGAGAAGAAGGAGAAGGAGTCCTACTTCTCCTCCTTCTTCTCCTTCTTCTTCTCCTTCTTCTTCTGCTTCTTCTTGTTCTCCTCCTATTTCTTCTCCTCTTTCATATTCTCCTTACCTTATTTTCCCCAACAATTGCATAACTAGCCCATTTATCTCCAAAAAGGCATACTTAGCAAATTTAGCTCCAAGAACAGGACAAGAGGAGAAGAAAGAGGAAAAATGAAAAGAAGGAATAAGAAGAAGAATAGAAGAATAGAAGAAGGAGGATAAGAAGGAGAAGGAGCCCTCCTTCTTCTCCTTCTTCTTCTCTCCTCCTTATTATCCTTCCTCTTCTCCTTCTTCTTCTCTTCTTCTTCTCCTCCTGCTTCTCCTTCTCCTTCTCCTCCTCCTCCTCCTCCTCCTCCTTCTTCTTCTTCTTCTTCTCTTCTTGCTTCTTCTCTTTCTTGTTCAATTTAGCTTATTTTCCCCAACAAAGACATACTTAGATAATTATCCTCCAAAATGACATAATTACTTAGTTAGGTAAAAATCATAAGGACCATGGTTAGCTAATTAAAATGACTAATAAATCATCAAAAAGACATAATAAGCTCAAAATGGCAAAAGAACCTTGGTTAGCTCATGAATATTATATACTTAGTTTGTTTTCCTCTAAAATGACATAATTATCCCATTTAGCTCCAAAAAGACATACTTAGCTAATTTAGCACCAATAAGAGGATAAGAGGAGAAATGAAAAGAAGGAAGAAAAAGAAGAAGAGAAGAAGAAGAGAAGGAGAAGAAGAAGGAGAAGGAGAAGGAGGAGAAGAAGGAGAAGGAGTCCTACTTCTCCTCCTTCTTCTCCTTCTTCTTATTCTCCTCCTCTTTATTCTCCTCTTTCATATTCTCCTTACCTTATTTTCCCCAACAATGACATAATTAGCCCATTTAGCTCCAAAAAGGCATAGTTAGCTAATTTAGTTCGAAGAAGAGAGCAAGAGGATAAGAAATAGGAAAAATGAAAAGAAGGAAGAAGAAGAAGAAGAGAAGAGGGAGAAGGAGGAGAAGAAGGAGTCCTCCTTCTTCTCCTTCTTCTTCTCTCCTCCTTCTTCTGCTCCTTCTTCTCCTTCTTCTTCTTTTCTTCTTCTCTTCTTATTCTCCTCCTCCTTCTCCTTCTCCTTCTACTCCTCCTCCTCCTCCTCCTCCTCCTTCTTCTTCTTCTTCTCCTTCTTCTTCTCTTTCTTCTTCAATTTAGCTTATTTTCCCCAACAAACACATACTTATCCTCCAATATGACATAATTGTCCTCCAAAATGAAAAGAAGGAAGAAGAAGAAGAAGAGAAGGAGAAGGAGGAGAAGGAGCCCTCCTTCTTCTCCTTATTCTTCTCCTTCTTCTTCTCTCCTCCTTCTTCTCTTCTTGTTTTCTTGTTCTTCTCCTCCTCCTTCTACTTCTCCTTCTACTCCTCCTCCTCCTTCTTCTTTTTCTTCTGCTTCTTCTTCTCTTCTTGCTTCTTCTCTTTCTTCTTCAGCTTGGCTTATTTTCCCCAACAAAGACATACTTAACTAATTATCCTCCAAAATGATATAATTAGCTTAGTTAGGTAAAACACATCATAAGAACCTTGGTTAGCTCATTAAAATGACTAATTCCGCTCCAAAAAGACATAATAAGCTCAAAATGGCATAAGAACCTTTGTTAGCTCATAAATATTATATACTTAGCTTGTTTTTTTCCTCTAAAATGACATAATAAGCTTAGTTAGATCCAAAATGGCATAAGAACCTTTGTTACCTCATATATTTCAGATAGTTAGCTTATTTCCATCCAAATTGACATAATTAGCTTAGTTAGGTAAAAAATGGCATAATAACCTTGGTTAGATTAAGAAGGTCATATACTTAGCTTATTTTTCTCCACAATGACATAATAAGCTCAAAAACGTCATATATATATGTTCTTCTTCTTCTGACTTTCTTTATCCCATTTTGCAGATTGGATGTACTACATGCATGGAAGCTGGCATTGATGGAGTGTTTTAGTTCTAGTTTTCATTTGAGTTGATGAACAATGTGAAATTATATGTATATGTATATATGGATGAACAGTATATGTGGAACTATATGTATATGTATATATATGGATGAAACTTTGTGCTATGAATATGTGGTGTGACCTATATATGTGCTATGTATATGTATATGTGTTCTGACCTATATATGAGCTATGAATTATATGTGCTATGTATATGTATATGTGTTGTGAAATAAAAAAAATGTGACAATATGGGCTCTTTGCCGTCTGCCAGCTGATGGCAAAGGCCTTTGCCATCAGGCAGCAGACGGCAAAGGTGCCACGTGGCAATCAGCTGTGAAACCTCGGGCACAGCGCTGGCCCATATAGGATCTTTGTCGTCTGCTGCCTTGGGAGGCCGACGAGACAACGTGTGACGCCCTCGATTTAATCGTACGCTAACCATACACGCAAATGCGTACGATCAAACCCAAGGACTCACGAGAAGATATCACAACACAACTCTAGACACAAATAAAATAACATCAACTTCATACTACAAGCGAGGGGCCTCGAGGGCTAGAATACAAAAGCTCGATAAACACACGAGTCAGCGAAAGCAACAAATATTTGAGTACAGACATAAAACATGGGGTGCCTTAGAGAAGGCTAGCACAAAAGATACAACGATCGAACGAGGCGAGGCCTCCTGCCTGGGAACCTCCTAACTACGCCTGATCATCAGCGGCCTCCACGTAGTAGTAGGCACCGTCGGAGTAGCAGTCGTCAGCGGCGGGGACCTCCATCTCCTGGGCTCCATCAACTGGTCGCAGCATACGGATCAAGGGAACAAGGGGGAGCAAAGCAGCGGTGAGTACTCATCCAAAGTACTCGCAAGTCTTACATCAGAACTATTCTAATTATGCATCAGTATCAAAGAAGGGGGGGGTTATATGTGGACTGACTGCAGCAATGCGAGAATAGAGAGAGAAGGCCTAGTCCTATTGGACACTAGCATCTTCAGGGTCTTGCAGCAATAGACGAGAGTAGAACACGGGTAAAACATTAATAGTCATATTGTTACAGCAATAATAAAGTGAGGTCACGCCTAAAGATCCTCCCTCGACTCCGTGCGAGGAAGCAATCCCGAGGCAAACTAATTCCAGTTAAGTAACAATTGTAGTTGTATAAGATCGGGGCACACTCGGGAGCGCGCCACTACGATTGCTGACATCTGAAAAGCTTCGGCTGATACCGCGATGCCGAGTACCCATAATTCTTCCCGCGTAGCCGGTTAGTGCGAAAAGGTCTCCGACCAACCCAGATCAAATACCCAAATCCATTAGCATTTTAATTAGGCCAACAACACAGTCTCACGGGAATCCACCCGTCTTACAACTAATCACCAATGATCCTAGTAACATGGTCGAGTAACTGTGTGGTTGTAACATCGGGGGGAATCAGAGGTATCACCCTCGTTGGATTCCGAACGATGTACCCGTCAAGGTGGGCTTAGAGGAATCACCCTCAGGGGTCCCACACTTGAGGGGTTGCACGACAGAGGCGTCATCGGGAATGGTGAAAGAGGAATCACCCTCGATAACCACGACCGACTAGCTATACTACAAAGATATCATCAGGAGTACTTAGTGAGTTGTCACCCTCGGTACCCGATAGTATCTCTGTAGCATCGTACAACGAAGGGCGTGTATGTGTTGTGTCGGGTCTGGCTCGTCGATCAGAGATCGAGATTTGAAAACAAGCGGGGCAACTAGACTACGGGGTTAGAGGGGATGACTGCTCCACCTATACTAAGCATATTAAAGGTACAGGACTGAAAGTAGCAGTTCATCAAAAATAGGCTATGCATCAGATATAGGAGCTAACTACAACAGTAGCAAAATACTAATGCAAGCAGTAGGAAGAAAGACATAAGTGATATAGGAATGATCAAGGGGGGTTTGCTTGCCTTGCTGCTCTGCGGCAAAGGACTGATCGGCAGGGTTGTAGATGTACCCGGCAGCAGCATCAGTCTCGGGGTCTACCGGTAAGAAGAGGGGGAAGAAACAATAAATAATAGCACCGATGCAACACAAAGCATGACATGGCAAGATGTAGGCTAGACATGAGCTAACGCAACAACATCCGTCATAGACGGGTCGGAAGAATATCTGACGATATTTTCCGGGTCTTGGGCTACTACCGGTTATACTGGAAACGATGGAAATGTTCCATGTTTGCTATGCTAGGGACGCGTGACAAACGAACGGGCCGTGTATCCGGGTTCGTCTCGTTCTACTGATCAACTTTCATGTTGAAAATAATTCGATCTGACTTACGGATTATTTAATATTAATTTTTAAAGTTTTATTCAATAATTAGGAATTAAAAACAGATTTGAATAATTTAATAAAAAGCTATTATGACATCAGCATGATGGCATGCTGACATCAACAGTTGACTGGTCAACTGACCAGCGGGTCCCGAACGTCATGGGCACAAGTTTTAATTAAGATTAAATATTAATTAATCAGATTAATTTAGTGGGGGACCCACGTGTCATACTCTAATTATTCTAATTATCCGATTAATTAATTTAACTAATATATCTATTTATTTATTTAATAAAAACATTATTTTTATTTATTTTAATTATCGCGTGGGGCCTCCCTGTCATAGACAGCGGGTGCGTTGGCCCCACCGGTAAGTGACCTTAGGCCAAATACTCGATTTTATTCACACATACATAATCATGTAAATATCGTATTCCTCCAAATATCTATATACGCAAATACATACATCGCATCTCATACATACATACTGTCGGGACGCCGATCCTAAGCCATAGGAATCTAGCCTGTAACACATAGCATCCCTTTGCGGTCTCACGCACGGTTAACTCCTCGGCTGCAGCCTTACCTTACCCGGGACCGTTTGCGTCTTTTGACTCACGTATGCAATAGTGTCGCTAGCATTCCAATGTCAAAGAACCCGGATCGACATGTCTAGTCATAAACCAAAGCGGCAGTACCGTACAAGGACAGGCATACATGACCCAACAAAGCAGGTGTCGGTCACCAGCGAGTGTAGACGAGTCGTAGCAAGCTACAAGGACTCCATTACATCGCGTGACATTTCCCCAAAGGGGACATACACAACAGCTAAGAAGGACACATGCCGGTCAACCAATGTGTCCGGAGCAGTAGCGAACTACCAAGGCTCATTGGATCACAAAGGGGCATTTCCTTGTAAGGAGTGCTACTAAAGTTCACGACTAGGTAATCCAACCCCATACATATCAAGTACGACACACGTACACATGGCATACCGATATGTATAGATACATCGATGGCATCACAACATAACCATAAACATACAACCTTTATTTAAGAGGCTTGGAAGAGCCACACACATAATATTACACATTAAGGGTCTCACGACCCAAAATAGCAGTCATTCAGTTACAAGCCAGCGGAAGAGTTTAAACTGTCTGAGTACAGACAGGGCAACTAGAAGGCACATGGCCTGACTATACTACAGATCCAACGTAGGGCCAGATCGTAGCTGGGACACCAGCTACTCGTCGTCGTCGATGTCTACGAAGAACCCTCCATTAGGGTCATTAGCAACCTCTGCAACATGTATTAAGCAAACATGAGTACGAAGGTACTCAGCAAGACTTTAGGATAACTGACCACTCATGCAAGGTATCAAAAGGTATTGTGGGGTTTCATGCGGAAAGCCAGCATTTGACTCGTGGCTAGACAACTTGCATTTTTAAATAATTTTGACAACTTGATTTCTCGCACACGAGTCCACTAACACCACAACAATACACCATCGTGGAATCATTCCGTCTCCATACGAAAATGCCGTCCACGACACTCACGCTTATCTTGGCAATTTTATGAGTAGCCATTGAAGTTATCTATGAACAACATATGTCTCCAAGTAGTCCATATCCGCGGACGCGGCTATTCGAATAGATCATAACCCTGCAGGGGTGTACTTCGTCACACACGCTCTCGCCACTTATCGCCATGTGCACGTCATGCACCTCGTCAACCTTCAAGCGGAAGGCCAGCGAGGGAGTCGGCCATGACCGTTAACCACACTAGTACCTAGTCCAGGTTTATCGCCTATCTGAGAGTGACCCGTACGGAAGTCCGGCCGAGGTTTCCGCCACGGCCTCAAACGATGTGCGCAGGGTTCCCAAGCCCACCATTCGGGTGCCACTTGGTACACCGTGCCAATGCCTACAGCATCACGGCCCACCTCTCAGGTCAGCACCATGCACGGCCTCCAACATTACTATAAACACCAGAAACTACTTGCAACTCCTGGACCGAGTACTACGCGATTAATAGGCCGAGCGGGGTCATATTTCAGGGCCCAGCATGTGGTAGTATCTAGTCTTGGATTACATACACGGAACTCAGTTCCTAAGGACGGTTCCAATGAAACAACCCGCCATGTACTCCTACATAGCCTTTCACCGGTACCTTTACCAAATCAAGTTCAACACACAATCTTTGCTCACCGAACGCATTCTCACAATTCTGTTCATCTCCCAGATGACAAACCATACACAACTGTAAGCATAGCATGCATAGCAGGATAAGGCACATCATAGCTCAAGCAACTACCAGGTATGCTAGGTTGCAAGGTTCGGCTATTTACTGTGACAAGGTTAGGTCATGCAAAGGAAGTGGGTTCAACTAACGTGGCAAAAGCAGTTGTAGCATTTGATCCTAATGCAATAAATAAGTGCAGGAGCAAGAACATGGGAATTATCGGAATGATCAAAAGGGTTGCTTGCCTTGTTGCTCAGAGGAGGAACGATATCCGTCAGACGGATATTCGGTGGAATCCGGGGGTGCGGAGCCTACCGAAATGAATGGCAACATTCAATAACAATCATATGCAATCAAAATGATGCATGAGCATGGCATGAGAATGCAAGGTGATAAGTTATTAAAATCAATATGTATTAGGTTTAGAGTTGATTTGAATCACATTCGAATATCAATTCAAACGGGTATTCTCGAATACCGATTTAATTGATTCGACCTGATGCTCAGATCAACTTGATGTTAACATGCATGAGATTTCATGTTAGGGTACTTATTTGTAAGTAGGACAGTGTGTGATCACGGCATTCATATTGAAATTTGAATTTTTTTCCAAATTCCATTTAAAAAGTAATTATAAGAATTGATTTATTCCTTATTCCACATTTTAGGGTTCTTTAACTTTTTCAAACATGGTTGAAAATAGCATAATCAGAATCCTTGAATTTTTCTGATACTTTTTCATATATAAATTATTTTCATTGGAGTTACAGATTAATTTCTATGATTTTTACAAGTTTTAGCAATTTCCTGGAATTATTTCTATACTGGAAATTCTCTTTATTGCATCAGCATGACGTCAGCAGGTCAGCCGACCTGTTCAGGTCAAACCTGACAGGGGGGGACCCACTGGTCAGTGACCGAGGGGCTAACCCCGCGCTGACCAACCCCTAATTGGGGTTTGACCAGGCGTGGGGCCCTCTGGCAGTGACTGAGGGGAGGGCAATTACGCCCTAATGGTCGGCCACGTCGACGCCCACCGGAGGGTGGTCGCCGACGACCAAGCCCGCGGTGGAGGGCTCGCCGGAGACGACCTAAACGGCGCTGCACGGCACCAATTCGAGCGCGGTTTGCAGCTACGGGACGCTGGCGAAGTAGCCGATCTGGCAGGGGCATCAGGGGAGGCTAGGGTCGCCGGGAGAGGCGCCGGCGACGAGCCGAAGCTCGGCCTTCTATGAGTGATGGCTCTAGGGCACGGGGAGGGCAACTGAAGGGCTCATCACACTCCTGGAGGCTCCAGGAGCTCGAACCCTAGCTCGAGCGCGTGGATCAGACACCACAGCGACGGCGACGACATGACCGGCGGCGAGGAGCTCTCGGCCTTGGTGGGGAACGGGGCTACGATGCACGGAGGAGCGTGGGGCGAGAGGGGAAACAATGACGAGCTCACGGCGGTTCCGATGGTGTTGCTGAGGGGCTCGGGGGTGCGCCGGAGGGAGCGAATCGACGGGAGAGGTCCGGCGGCCGGAGGTGGAAGACGATGGCGTTGGGGGCGATGCAGAGCTCGAGGAAGCTTCGGCTTCTGCAGAGAGGACCAGAACGACGAGACGGAGCTAACGGACTACTCGGAGGAAGGTTCCCGTGGCTAGAAGCGCTGCGGCTCGAGCTCGAGCTCGTGGTAATAGCGGCAGCAGGAGGGAGGAAAAGATCCGAGAGGAGGGAGAGAGCTATCACTAGGAATGGATAGAGGAGGCCTCGGGGAGCTTATCCCCGTCGTCGCGCTGTCCCGGGGGGCTCTGGAGCTCGCCACGGCGAAGCAGGAGGTGGAGGGGCCGTCGTGATCGATCTCCCCTCTGCCAGAAGGCAGAGGAAGAAGACGACCCTGCCCCTGGTGGGCTGGGCCTCCTCAGGCGACAGGTAATGTTTTTCTTCCTCTTATTTTTTTTATGTTCTGTTCTGTTTTGCTAACTAATGTTTTGCTATTTATTTCAGCTCCAAAATGGTGGTAAAAATTATTTTAAAAACACCTGAATATTTGTTATAATATTCCTAACCATTTCCAAATTTTTCAATATTTTTGAAAATTTATAGTTTCTGATTTCAAATTTAAAGTTTGAAACCAGTGGCTTTTGCATTAATTTAAAATGCTTAAAGTGTCAAGAAAATAGTTTTCTCCAATGCTCATTTACTTTCATGATTTATCAGAAAGTTTGAACATTTCTTGAGGCCATTTTGGGTTCATTGATTTCAACTAGTTTGAGATTTTCTTTATTTAAAGTAGTGGCTAGGGTTTTTGAGTTTTTCCTTTGCCACTTTCGTGTTCTTGATTGGAGAATTATTAGATGCAAATGCAAAGAAGACATGAGCACAAGACTAACTTGCTTAAGGGTTAGGGATGTGACACATACATACATACGACATCTAATACATCTTTTGTTTATTTTATTTTAACTCTCACACTCTCATCTCTCTCTGTTAACACACAACAGAGAACACAACACACAGTCTCTGTTAACTTCCTCAACATAGAAGAGAGCCAACTTCATCTCCTCCTACCGGAGTCAAACGTCGACGGATCGGAGCCCCGTTTGCCGAAACGGAACCGGGACGGTGAGGGGAACGCGATGGTGGGAGAAGCCCGAGGAGGGGCTCACCAACGTTGATGAGACGGCCCGGTGAAGCCGGAGTTCTCGTGAGGCGGAGGTGACGGCGGTGATGGCGCGGTTCCGGTGGTGAAGGTGACGGTGAGGACGGTGGTGACGGTCGTTGGAGAGGGCCTCCCGGAGTCGTGGCCGGAGAGGAGAGCCCTCCGGTGAAGAAGGGGTCGGCTGGATCCGGCGAGGGTTGCCCCGGCCTCAAGGGGAGGGAGGCCGGCCGGTCATGGTGGTCGCCGGAGTTGAAGGGGGGGGCCGAGGTGGTTGTCGGGATGGCCGGGGGGGCGTTGCTGCCGGCGGGTGGAGGAGGAAGAGGCCGGTGGAGGGAGAGGCCGGCGATGGGGGGGAGCTCGCCGGCCGGGGTGGGGGCGAGGTGGAGAGGAGGGCTCGATGGGAGGCTCGGGCGTGGGGGTCTGATGCGTGGGGAGGGAGAGATCGTGGAGAGGGATTGCTGGGGGCTCTCAGTAAAGGAGAGAGCGGGGGGGACGTGGGGTGTCGGTGGGGAGAGGCCCCCTCGAGGGGACGAGGGCACGTGGGGGGAGCGCTGGGGGAGGGGAGATCGCCAGGGGGGTTTGGTAGCGATGTGGGGGGCCGCTGCCCTGGCGGTGGCAGGGGGAGTTGGGGAGCCAGGGGCGCTAGGGTTGCTCGGTGGGTGGCTGTGGCCTGGCCGGCTGGGCCTCTAGGCCGAGTTGGGCCAGGTGGGGGGAGGGGTTCAGTTGCTTGCTTTTTTTTCCTTTTCTATTATTTCTTCTTTCTAATTTCTTTTTTTTCTTTTTAATTTATTTTCTTTCTTTCATCATTATTATTTTTTATACTTTCTTTCTTTAATAGTTAATATGAATTTATAAATATAATTATCTTTTGTTTTCAATTTCTGAATCCAGATAGAAATTCAATGCGGGTCAACGACGGTAATTCTCGATGATGTGGCATCATTTGCGGGTGATCACTGTAGCTTAATTACAATATTTACTGTAGCAAAAGTCGAGGATGTCACACAACGGGAGGGAGGCTAACGACAAAGGGATGACAAAGAGCCGGATGGACCAACTATGTGCTGGCCCATATAAGCAGACGACAAAGAGAGGGAGGGAGGCAGACGACAAAGAGAGGGAGGGAGGCAGACGGCAAAGAGAGGGAGGGAGGCAAACGACAAAGCCTCCGTTAGCCCTAACAGAGGCATTGCCTGTCAGCTGCCGTCTAAACATGTGTGCCGTCTGCTCCGAGCCAGAGACTAACGGCAAAGACCTTTGTCGTCCGCTTCAGGCAGACTGACGGCAAAGAAGGTGATATGCTGTCGAAAGTACTCAGAGGAACATTGCCGACAGGAGGCTGACGGCAAAAACCTTTGCCGTCGGTGGATCACCTCTTTGCCGTCCATTAGCGCAGACGGCAAAGAGTCTGATTCGTGTTGTGAATGAGTTATGTGTGTACATATTCACACAGAAGTTATATTTTTATGGATCGTCCAACATGGGGTGCCTTCCCAGTACCATTGCTAGCCAAAAACTCCGCACTAACTAGAAATACTACTTGTGGATCCAAAACCCTTTAACCAAATACATGCCATAAGATTCCACCATACCTACCTATGGATTGAGTAAGATCCTTCAAGTAAGTTGTCATCGGTGCAATAAAGCAATAAAAATTGCTCCCAAATATTTATGATCTTTTATCGTCAGGGAAAATAAGCGTGGTACGAACTTGTGATGGCAAAGAATAAAAGTGACAGACTGCATAGTAAATGTTTCTATCATAAGGGGCAATATCACGTGATGTACCTTTGCACTAAGAGTGAGTGCATCCAAAATTAAAAGCGCATGACAACCTCTGCTTCCCTCCGCGAAGGGCCTATCATTTATTTTATGCCAAGATTCAAAGTTTTCCCTCTATTCCTTTTTATTTTATCCTTTTACAAGCATCATGTGGTGGGGGAAGATCTAGCCACATATATCCAGGTAAATGTCAGTGAGCATGAGTTATTATTGTTGACATCACCCTTGAGGTGAAGAAGTTGGGATTCCTATCTTCCTCTCTGTCCGGCTTAAAGTTGATGATCCATATGTATGGAGTGAGTGTTATAAATCATAAAATACTAAATGATAGTTGAGTATGTGGACTTGCCAAAAGGCTCCTACATGTGACCCTTCCTGAAAGTACAATGAATTGCAATTGCATTGTTGACTGAGAACATAGTTTGTTAGTTTTCAAAAAAAATTATGCTTCATACTTCAATATTGTGGTGAATTGTTACTTCCCCATGAGAAGTATATGATTTCATGAATTGTTGTTATGTAATTTTTCATGATGCTTCCATGTCCGTATTTTATTTTTAACGACACCTCTCTCTCTAAGCATGTCGACATGTTTTCCGATTTTTGCATTCGCTTGAGGACAAGCAAGATCTAAGCTTCGGGGAGTTGATACATCCATTTTGCATCATGTTTTGTTCCTGCTATTTATAAAGTTTTTGATCAATATAACACTTCAGGGAGAATTCCGGCAGCTAGATTTCAGGGCCTGAAAAAGCTACAATTCTGCACATCTCCAAATGGGCTGAAATTTCACGGAGAATTATTTTGGAATATATAAAAAATACTGGGCCATAGATCCATTTGAGGAGGCAAGCCACATGCCCAGACAACACCAGTGCGCCCCCCCAGGGGCGCACCCGTATGTTGTGTGGAGCCCCTGGCCCATGTATGGCCTCCTTCTTCTGGTATACAAGTCATTTTACCCTACAAATTTTGGGAAGAGACTTTCTCGATGAGGCACCGCCGCCATGAGGCAGAAATAGAGCAGGAGCACATTTTCTCTCCAGCGGGCAGATTCCGCTGGGGATACTTCCCTGTGGGATGGGAAAATCGAAGCCTTCGTCATCACCAACAAACCTCTTATCGTGGGAGGACCAAGCTTCATCATCACCATCAACAACACCATCTAATCTCAAACCCACATTCATCTCTTGTATTCAATCTTTGTGTCAGAACTTCAGATTGGTACCCGTGATTGGCTTATAGTCTTGATTACTTACCGTAGTTGATACTAGTTGGTTTGCCTCTTGAGATATTAAATGTTCATATCCTTGTTATTCAATACCCCTCTAACCTTGAACCTCATGATGATGAGTGAGTAGTTACTTTACTTCTTGAGGACATGGGAGAAGTCTTGTCACAAGTAATCAAGTGAATTTTGTATTCGTTCGATATTTTGATGATATTTATGTTGTGATTATCTTAGTAGTGTCATGTGAACGTCGACTACATGACACTTCACAATTCTTGGGAGTGAGGGAACTCATTGTGGAGTAGTAATTATATGATGGGCTGCTAGAGTGACATAAGCTTAAACTTTAGTTTATGTGCTATTCCGTAAGGGGCTGATTTGGATCCAAACGTTTATTGATATGGTTAGAATTTGTCTTAATTCTCTTTTTGTAGTTGTGGATGCTTGCGAGAGGGGGCAATCATAGTGGGGAGGCTTGTTCAAGTTAGAACAGCACCCAAGCATCGGTCCACCCACATATCAAATCATCAAAGTAGCAAACGCAAATCAAAAGAACATGGTGAAAGTGACTATATGAAATTCCCGTGTGTCCTCAAGAATGTTTGCATCACTATAAGTACCTGTTCCGGCCTGTCCTTTGCACTCAAAAGGATTGGGCTATCTTTCTTCACTTTATTTACTTTAGTCCCTAGTTACTCGTTACAAATTATCTTGCTACCAAACTATTTGTTACCGCTTGCTTCACTGCTTGCAGAAACTACCTTGCTGAAAACCACTTGTCATTTCCTTCTTCTCCTAGTTGGGTTCGACACTCTTACTTATCGAAAGGACTACGATTGATCCCCTATACTTGTGGGTCATAAAGCCTCCTTTCTGGCGCCGTTGTAGGGGAGTTAAGCACCTTTGGTGAGTGGAAATTGGTAAGGAAATATTTTTGTTACGTGCTTAAATTTATTGCTACTTGTCACTATGGAAAGTAATCCTTTGAGAGGCTTGTTCCGGGTATCTTCACCTCGATGGGAAACCACTAGAGTTCCCTCTCCACCACCTCGTGACCATACTGAAGATATTGCTTATCAAATTCCTGCTCGTCTTATTGAGAAACATTTAGCTAATCGTTATGCAAGCGATGGAACTAAACATCCTGATATGCACTTAATTTATGTGGATGAAATGTGTGGATTGTTTAAGCTTGCAGGTTTATCTGGAGACATGACTAAGAATAAAGTGTTCCCTTTATCTTTGGAGGGAAAGGCATTGACATGGTATAAGCCATGTGATGATACTGACACATGGGATTAGAATCGTTTGAAACTGGAGTTCCACCACAAATTTTATCCTCTGCATTTGGTTCATCGTGATCGGAATTGTATTTATAACTTTTGGCCTCATGAATGAGAAACTATCGCTCAAGCTTGGGGGAGGCTTAACTATATCCTTCATTCATGCCCCAATCATGAGCTCCCAAGAGAAATAATTCTTCAAAAAATTTATGCTCGACTTTCAAATAATGATCGAAATATGCTTGATTCTTCTTCAACTTGTTCTTTATTGAAGAAGACTATTGAATTTAAATGGGATTTCTGTGAAAATATTAAGCACAACCATGAGGATTTGGAGATCGACAAAGATAATGAGTCAGGTATAAATCTTGAGTTCGATTGATTTAAATCCATTATGGAAACAGATTCCTTTCAGAATTTCAGCACCAAGTATGGACTCGACTCTGAAATAGTAGCCTATTTTTATGAATCTTTTTCTACTCTTGTTGATCTCCCTAAGGAGAAGTGGTTTAAATACCATCCTCCTATAGTGATTAAGGGAAAACCTCCTGAGATTAAAGAAGAGAAAACTGTTTTCTACAATGTTGATCCAGTTGTTCCTACTACTTATTTTGAGAAACCACCCTTCCGTGTTAGAATTACAGAGCACTCTAAGGTTTCTTCTGTAGTTAGGAAAAGTTACGTTAGAACACCTACTCCTTTGAGAAAATTAAGGTTGAACCTAGCATGGCTTTAGTTAAAGATCTTTTAGTTGATGAATTGGATGAACATGTTATTTCCTTTTGTGATAATGCTTCTAGAATTGCTAATCCTGATCATAAGAATAAAAATATACCCGTAGTTGGCATGATAAATATTTCGGTTAAAATTGGAGATCATTGCTATCATGGTTTTTGTGATGTGGGTGCTAGCATAAGTGCTATTCCTTTTACTTTATATCAAAAAGTCATGAATGATATTGCACCTGCTGATATTGAGGATATTGATGTCACTATTAAGCTTCACATAGTAATACTATTTCACCACTTGGTATTATCACAGATGCTCACGTCTTATGTGGTAAGATCAAATACCCTACTGATTTTCTTGTTCTTAGTTCTCCACAAGATAGCTTTCGTCTAATCATAATTTGTAGACCTTTATTGAATACTGTTAATGCTCAAATTAATCGTGTTAAGGAGATTGATAGTGTCAACTTTGGTGGCGTGTCTCATGAATTGAATTTCTCTAAGTTTCGTAGACAACCACATGATATAGAGTTGCGTAGTAAATATGAAATTGTTAGTATTGCTACTATTTTTGTGCCTCCTACTGATCCTTTAGAACAGTATTTGCTTGAGAATGAGAATGATTTGCATATGAATGAAAGGAATGAAATAGATGTTGTTTTCTTAAAGCAACTACCTATCCTTAAGCATAATTTTCGTGTTGAAACTTTGGGAGGTCCTCCTCCACCTAAGAGTGATCTTGTGTGTGAATTGAAGCAATTGCCTCATACTCTGAAATATGGTTATCTTGATGAAAAGAAAGTATATCTTGTTATCATTAGTGCTAACCTTTCACACCACGAGGAAAAGAGATTATTGAATGTTCTAAGGAAGCACCCTGTCGCTATTGGATATACTCTCGATGATCTTAAGGGCATTAGTTCCACTCTATGACCGCACAAGATTAATATGGAACCAGATGCCAAACCTGTTGTTGACCACCAATGAAGATGAAGCATGTGGTAAGAACTGAAACATTAAAGCTTCTCGAAGCATGTATGATCTACCCCATAGCTGATAGTAGATTGGTGATTCCAGTTCATTGTGTTCCTAAAAAGGGTGGTATTACTGTTGTTCCTGATGATAAGAATGAACTTATACCTCAGAGGATAGTAACTGCTAATAGGATGGTGATAGATTTTAGAAAGTTGAATAAAGCTACTAGGAAGGATCTCTACCATTTACCTTTTATTGATCAAATGTTAGAAAGGTTCTCTAAGCACACACACTTTTGTTTCTTGGATGGTTATTCTGGTTTTTCTCAAATACCTATTGCACAATCAGATCAAGAGAAAACCACCTTTACCTACCCTTTTGGAACTTTTTCTTATAGACGTATGCCTTTTGGTTTATGCAATGCACCTTATACTTTTCAAAGATGTATGACTGCTATCTTCTCTGATTTTTGTGAACAGATTGTTGAGGTTTTCATGGATGATTTCTCTGTATACGGAACTTCTTTTGATGATTGCTTAAGCAACCTTGATCGAGTTTTGCAGAGATGTAAACGAACAAATCTTGCCTTGAATTGGGAGAAGTGCCACCTTATGGTTAATGAAGGTACTGTCATAGGCCATAAAATTTCTGAAAGAGGTACAGAGGTTGATAAAAAAAAGTGGATGATATTGAGAAGATGCCATGCCCGAAGAATATTAAAGGTATAAGAAGTTTCCTTGGTCATGTTGGTTTCTATAGGAGATTTATTAAAGACTTCTCTGAAATTTCTAGGTCTCTTAGCAATCTTTTGCAAAAAGATGCTCCTTTTGTTTTCTATGATGATTGTGTAGAAGCCTTTGAAACTCTTAAGTCAGTTTTAATTTTTGCACCTATTGTTCAGCCACCTGATTGGGATTTACCTTTTGAAATTATGTGTGAAGCAAGTGATTATACTCTTGAGGCTGTTCTAGGACACACAGTTTATAAGAAGTTGAATATTATTCATATGCTAGTAAGACTTTGGACACTGCCCAAAGGAATTATGTTACCACTCAAAAAGAGTTTCTAGCAGTTGTGTTTGCTTGTGATAAGTTTAGATCTTATGTTGTTGATTCCAAAATTACTATTCACACTGATCATGCTGCTATTAAGTATCTTACGGAAAAGAAAGATGCTAAGCCTAGGCTTATTAGGTGGGTTCTTTTGCTTCAAGAGTTTGATATTCGTATTGTTTATAGGAAAGGTGCTAAATATCCCGTGGTTGATTACTTGTCTAGATTGGAAAGTGTGCTTGATGACCCACAACCTATTAATCATTGTTTTTCTAATGAGCAATTAGCTCCTATTAATGTTTCTCATAACACTTCTTGGTATGCAGACTATGCTAATTATATTGTTGCTAAGTTTATACCTCCTAGTTCTACTTACCAACAACAAAAGTTCTTTTATGATTTGAGACACAATTTCTCGGATGACCCACATCTTTATAAAGAAGGTGTGGATGGTATTGTTAAAAGTTGTGTACCTAAGCATGAACATGACCAAATTCTTCGAAAGTGTCACTCCGAAGCTTATGGACGACACCATGCAGGAGATAGAACCGCACATAAGGTATTGCAATCGGTTTTTATTGGCGTTCTCTGTTCAAGGACGCTCATAAGTTTGTCTCATATTTTGATGAGTGTCAAAGGATTGGTAATATCGGTCACATCCCTAGATCCCTAACTAGGGTTTAGTATTTGTGCTCATGTTTTTCTTCCTTTGCATTCAAGAAATTGAAAGAAACTCCAAAGAAGTGGTGAAACTCAAACCAAAAACCCTAGCCACTTCTTATTCAAAGGAAATTCAAATCTTGTCAAAATCAATGAACCCAAAATGGCCTTCTTAAAAGTTCAATATTTCTCATAAATATTGAAAACAAATTATCAGGGGAGAAAACTATTTTCAAATCACTTTTGGCATTTTATTTTAAAACTAGCAAGTCTCTGAATTCAAACTTATATTTGAATTCAAAAATATATAGTTTTCAAAAATGCTGAAAACTTTATGGGTGATTGGAAATATTCCAACTAACACCCCCGCATTTTTCAAACTATTTTCAATCTGCTTTTTGAAGCCAAAATAAATAGAAATCAATGTCATCAAATAAAACAGAAACAGAAAAATGGAAAAATGCTATTCTACGCTTACCTGAAGCCCAGCCCACCTTAGCTGTCGTCTTCCTCCCTGCCAATCGGAGCAGGAGGTGGCCGCCGCTCGATCCGGCGCGCCCACGCAGCTGCGTGCCTGCCTGGCCGCCGCATCGCGCTGGCGAGGTAGGGGATAAGCTCCCCGAGGCATTCCCGAGCTCATCCCCTCCCCATTCTCCCCCCTGCTACCTCTCCTCTCGGCCGCCATTGGAGCCCGAGCAGAGCTCGAGCTTGTCGTCGCTCTGACCTGCCTCCTTCCCTCGTGAGCCGCGCAGAAGAACCGCCAGGGTCCCCTGAAGCTTCCAAGCCACGAGCTCGACGCCGAGACGTAGTGAATCACCGAGAAGCTGTCTTCTTCCTCCTCGGATCACCACGTTCATCGCCGCCGTTCTTCCTCCTCAGGACTTCCCCGAGCCTACTTTCTACGCCACTGCACTCCTCGTGAGCTCAGGATCCTTTTCCCCCTATTTCCCCTCTCGATCCCGAGCCCTAGCACCTGATTCCACCGGAGCCCGATGATGACCGCCACGGTAGCTCGTCGCCGGTGGCTCTCCGGTGATCAGCTCGTTGATCTAAGGATTGCAAACGCTTCAGCACGCCGTGTAGATGCCATAGGAGCCTAGCCCCGCGCGTGAAGCCCCCTGTTTCGATGACCCCGATGACGCCCGAGCTTCGGCCGCTGCCAAGCTCCTCGCCTGCGTCATCTCCGGCCAGATCAGCCCCGGTTCTATGCAGAAATGGAACGGCGGGTGAACGCTGGTCAGTCTGGTGCCCTCTTCCATGCAAATGGTCGTCGGAATGAGATTTACGAGCCCCTCCGCCGTTCTGGTGATCGCCGCAGGCTCACCGCCGGCGAGGACGACCTCGCCGCCGGTGGATCTGACCCCCTGAGTCTATGACAAGTGGGTACAGCCTCTGGTTAATTAAGATTAGGATTAGTAAAAACAATTAATTAAATAAAAACATAAAGAGTCACTCACATGTGGGTCCAGCCCTGATAATTAATCTATTAAGAGAAATTTAAACTAAAAACTGGCCAGAGTCACTGACCAGTGGGTCCCACTGGTCAGGTTTGACTTTCAACGGCCAGTTGGACCTGCTCATGTCATGCTGATGCAATAAGCTTTTTCTGAATTAAAAGAATTCCAGAAAATGCCCAAAACTTCTAAAAATCATAGAAAATAATCTGTAACTCCAATGAAAATAATTTATAGATGGAAAAGTATCAGAAAAATCCAAGGAATCGGATTTTGATATTTTCAAACATGTTTGAAAATGTTAACTTCACCAAATAGATTAAATGATGATTAGGATAACCTCATTAAATAATTTGGAGTTGGAATTTTAAATCCATTTGAATTCCACTTCAAATATTATGACCAAATCATGATCAAGAACAACCAGCAACCCAACATACCATCATCATGCATGCTAAAACAAGATTACCACAGCATCAGGTCGAATCAATTAAAAGGGTATTTGAAAATACCTTGTTTGAAGTGATATTTGAATCTTGATTCAAATCAACTTCAACTTAAGAAATGGTAGTCACATTAGCCTAGCACCTTTCATTTCATGCCATGTTCATGCATCATCTTGTTGCATATGATTGTTATTGATTGATGTTGTTTTACCGGTAGGCCCCGCTCCTCTGGATTCCACCGAATATCCGACTGACGGATATTGTCCCTCTGCTGAGCAACAAGGCAAGCAACCATTTTGATCATCCCGATAAATCCCATGTTCTCGCTCCTGCACTTACTTATTGCATTAGGATCAAATGCTTCAAATGCTTTTGCCACGTTAGTTGAACCCACTTCCTTTGCAAGACCTGTCTTTGTCACAGTAAATAGCTGAACCTTGCAACCTAGCATACCTGGTAGATGCTTGAGCCATGATATGCCTTATCCTGCTACCCATGCTATGCTTAGAGTTGTGTATGGTCTGTCATCTGGGTGACGAACAGAATTGTGAGAATGTGTTCAGTAAGTAAAGGTTGTGTGTTGCACCTGATTTGGTAAAGGTAACGGTGAAAGGCTATGTAGGAGTACATGGCGGATTGTTTCATTGGAATCGTCCTTAGGAACTGAGTTCCGTGTATGTAATCCAAGACGAGATACTACCACATGCTGGGGCCTGAAATATGACCCCGCTCGACTTATTAACCGCCTAGTACTCGGTCCAGGAGTTGCAAGTAGTTTCTGGTGTTTATAGTCATGCTGGAGGCCGTGCGTAGCGCTGACTTAAGAGTTGGGCTATGATGCGGTAGGCAGTGGCACGGTGTACCAAGTGGCACCCGGACGGTGGGCTTGGGAACCCTACACACATCATTTGGGGCCGTGGTGGAAACCTCGGCCGGACTTCCATGCGGGTTACCCTCAGATAGGCGATAGACCTGGATTAAGTATTAGCGTGGTTAACGGTCGTGGCCGACTCCCTCACTGGGCTTCCACTTGAAGGTTGCCGAGGTGCATGACGTGCACATGGCGATAAGTGACGAGAGCGTGTGTGAAGAAGTACACCCCTGCAGGGTTGTGATCTATTCGAATAGCCGCGTCCGCGGATATGGACTACTTGGAGACATATGTTGTTCATAGATAACTTTAATGGCTACTCATAAAATTGTCAAGATAAGCGTGAGTGTCGTGGACGGCATTTCCGTATGGAGACGGAATGATTCCACGATGGAGTATTGTTCTCGTGTTAGTGGACTCGTGTGCGAGAAATCAAAGTTGTGAAAACTAATTTAAAATGCAAGTTGTCTAGCCACGAGTCAAATGCTGGCTTTCTGCCTGAAACCCCACAACTCCTTATTGATACATTGCATGAGTAGATAGCTTATCCTAAAGTCTTGCTGAGTACTTTTGTACTCATGTTTGCTTAATAATTGTTGCAGAGGTTGTTAATGACCCTAATGGAGGGTTCTTCCTAGACATCGACGACGACGAGTAGCTGGTATCCCAGCTACGATCTGGCCCTAGGATGGGTCTGTAGATAGTCAGGCCATGTGCCTTTATCTTTCCACATGTCTGTACTCAGACAGCTTTACTCTTCCGCTGGTTTGTAAGAACTGTGTGTATGACTTGTGATGATGGGTCGTGAGACCCCTACCTTGTAATATTATGTGTGTGGCTCTTTCGAGCCTTCTAAATAAAGTTTGTATGTCATGATTATGTTGTGATGCCATCGATGTATCTATACATATCGGTATGCCATGCATACGTGTGTTGTACTTGATATGTATGGGGTTTGATTACCTAGCCGTAGGCTTTAGTAGCATTCCTTACAGGGAAATGCCCCTTTGTGATCCAACGAGCCATGGTAGTTCGCTACTGCTCCGGACACATTGGTGGACCGGCATGTGTCCTTCTTAGCTGATGTGCCTGTCCCCTTTGGGAAATGTCACGCGATGTAATGGAGTGCCTGTAGCTTGCTACGACTCGTCTACATTCGCTGGTGACCGAAACCTGCTTTGCTGGGTCATGTATGCATGTCCCTGTGCGGAACCGCCGCTTTGGTTTATGACTAGACATGTCGATCCGGGTTCTTTGTCATTGGATTGCTAGTGACGCAATTGCATACGTGAGTCAAAAGGCGCAAACGGTCCCGGCTAAGGTAAGGCTGCAGTCGTGGGGATAACCGTGTGTGAGACCGCAAAGAGATGCGATGTGTTACAGGCTGGATTCCTATGGCTTAGGATCGGGGTCCCGACAATATCAGTATATGTGATGAAATGCCTATGAATTATTCTCATGTTATTGAACCATTTGAAGTTTGGGTTTGTTATTACATGGTCAATGATGCAGTTCAGGAAAATGTTAATAAGGAAGAGAAGATTCATATGCAAATATACTATCTTGGACATTCTTTATGATTGCGAGCGCCCATTAAATATTATATGCCAAACGATTGATGTTGACAAGGAAGAAAACGTAATGAGTTATGTGTGTTCATATTCACATAGAAGTTATATTGTCATGGATCATCCAACATGGGGTGCTTGCCTAATTCCTTTGCTAGCCAAAAACTCCGCACTAAGTAGAAATACTACTTGTGGATCCAAAACCCATTAACTAAATACATGCCATAAGAGTCCACCATACCTACCTATGGATTGAGTAAGATCCTTCAAGTCAGGGTGGGCATTCGGTAGAAACCAAAAATTCGGTTTATAACATTCTGAGGGATCGATAGAAGATGTGTCTGGAGGGTGGTGAATAGACTACTTGTCAAGATAAATATTTTTCCTTTTCCCAATTTTACTTGAGAGGCAACAACGGTAGTTATGACAAGTCAAATACACCCTACACATGCAGTTCTAATGGTATTGCAGCGGAAAGTAAATATGCAAGTGTAAATAAAGGAGTAAGGAAGGGAGATCAAACACATGAGGTTGACTCCAATATTTTTGGCATGGTTCCGATAGGTGGCGCAATTGTACGTCCATGTTAGTGGAGACTTCAACCCACGGAGGGTAACGGCTGCGGGAGTCCACGGAGGGCTCCACCCATGGAGGGTCCACAAAGAATCGGCCTTGTCTATCCCACCATGTCTTCCGTCCATGGAGGACTAGCCTTACTCACGGTAGATCTTCACAAAGTAGGCGATCACCTTGCCCTTACAAACATCTTGGTTCAACTCCACTACACGAAGTAGGAGGCTCCCAAGCGACACCTAACCAATCTAGGAGGTACCATCATCAAGGTAATAGATGGGGTAGATCAATGAACTCCTTGCTCTTGTGCAAACACGAATCTCTCTCTCACAGAATATGCATGGGTAGGAGAGGTTGATTTGGTGGAAAGCAGTTTGGGGAGGCTAGAGATCAAGATTCAAATCATTGGTTTGGAATATCTTGGTCTGAACTAAACCTGAGAATGGCTTCATACTTGAACCATACTTGAACCATACCCATTCATTTATCTCTTAAAACCATACTTGAACCATACCCATTTAGTGTCATTTTTAGCCCAACCAAAACCAAACCCACTATTTTTTCCACCCAAACCAATTTAAACCCAAAACATAACCATGGGTTCAAACCCAGTACATAACCATGGGTTTGTCTAATGTACATATAATTGCATAAATTGACATGTTAAGAAACAGATAAGATAAAAAAAGGCATAAGTGCATCTACTACAGTTAAGAAACAAAGTAATCCTTGAGATACAGTCAACACACAGTAAGAGGCAAAAAGAACATGCCCGTGACTGATAAGCTACCTAACAAGTGTATTAAAACCAAATTGCTTAGCGAAAGCACAAGAAAACACTTTCGATTTTCATCTGATGTTTCCCCATAATACATAACTACATAGTGCATTACAACATGCACGCGGATCAAAGATACTCGTTCTCGATCGTAGTTAATTATTGCATATAACCAATGCTTAGAAACCGGTTTGGACCCATAGTTTATAACCGCTAATAACCAAACCATTTAAACCCATAACCAACTATACCCAAACTGGTTTCTCCACATACCCACACCAAAACCAACTAAAAAAATTTCAACCCAACAAAACCTAAACCAATCAAACGCAAAGTAAGAACCGAACCGTTACACCCGATTTTTTAATAACCATTCTCACGTTTAGTCTCAACACATCAGTAGGTTGTTCTCTCTCAGAAAATGGATTTGGAAATGAAGTGTGTGTTCTGAGTACTTCTCCCACGAATGAGAGGTGGGTGAAGGGGTATATATAGGCAGCAGCCAAAATCCAACCGTTACACACAAAAGAGAAAACTCGGTGACACCGAAGTGGACAACTCGGTGGTACCGATTAGCACCGAAGTGGTGAACTTTTGAATCTCGGTGAGACCGATATATAGAACTCGGTGGCACCGAAAAGGTGACTAACGGACAGATGGTCAAACTCGATGGCACCAATACTCAAACTCGGAAATTCTGATTTTGTGTATCTTGGCAAGAAAATGTTGGTCACACTGAACTCGGTAGCACCAATGCAGTTTCGGTTGCACCGATTCGGTGGGAATGCCTAGGGTTCTGTCTTAGGTTCAAACTCGGTGGGTCCGATGTGGCAATATTGGTGACACCGAATTTTTGAATGTGGAACTTGACAGAGTGGATATGTGGGAAAAAATGACTGAGTGTTTTGGTGGCTAACTTTGAGCATTTGAGCAATCAATTCATTTTACTACCTCACACCCTTTTAATAGTATTGGCTTTCCTATGGTCTCAAAAGTAATTTCCGACAAATAGAAAATGAAGATTCTTCTAGCTTGAAGCTTGAGCCAATATTATTCCTTTCTTGCATCTAGGGGCATCTCCACATAAACCTTAAGCCATAGCTCTTCATGGACTAAACCTGAAATATTTAGGTAAAAGTGTTAGTCCAAGAGGCAATGTATGTTATCATGAATTATCAAAATCACCAAGCGAGCATATGTGCTTTCAATCTCCCCCTTTTGGTAATTGATGATAACATACATTCAAAGCTTCAAATAAAGATAGTCATAAGGATATGACAGCTTTGACAAACATATGACTAGTACAAGCTCCCCCTAAATGTGTGCAATCCCTTTAAAGGATAGTTGCTTTGGAATGCATGGGCACACACAAGGTAGAAGGACAAGACAAGTCGTAAGCATCTTGGCTATATGTATCAAACATATGTGAATTAAGAACTTCCATGTTCAAGACTCCCTCTTGCAAACAATATGTGCAAGAAACAAGAGGTCATCATGAACAAGGATATGATGCATATACTTACCTTGAGAATCTTGAGAGTCTTGACATAGAAGTACACTTGGGAAAAAAATGTTACATAACACAAGAGTACCTTGTTGTAAAGATGCAAAGAATTTCAAAGATACCAGGCAATTGAAGACATATTGAAGATAGGATTTGATGAAAGAATATGTCTCCAAGGAACAATAACTTTGCTCCCCTAAAGATAAATATGTAAAGTATCCTCTCCCCTGAATCATAGCATGTAGATATTGGGAGTAGCTAGGGAAAATAAGTTCAAACCAATAAAGCCGCGTTTATCTCCTTCCCCCTCAATGTGTAAGGTTTGATACAAGTATCTCCCCTTAATGCTGTTTCTCCCTATTTTTTATAAGCTTCTTCATGATATGTCTCCCTATAAGTAGGTTCATTGAATGGAAGCTTTGATGATATTTCTCCCCCTTTGGAATAATTACCAAAAATAAAGGCATAGGGTAAGGGCTCATTGAGAGATAGGTATCCTAGATACTTCTCTCTTTTGTAAGGGTTCCTTGAATTTAGCTTTTCTCCCCCTTAGATATTTTGTAGGGCTCATTGAATGTTCTCCCCCTTAGGTATGGATAAGAGGTCCTTGAATGATCTCCGCCTATGGTAGGGATCCTTGATAATTCTCCCTCTTATATTGCATGGGATCACTGAGATTTTTCTCCCCTAGAGAAGTTTTATCCTCCTAAGACAATAGTCCGGAAGAAATTTATCAGAGCAACAAAGTCACAAAAATCGGAGTCACCGAGTCATAATGATTCGGTAAAACCAAGATTAATATTTTGGCCTGTGGGAGAAATCGGTTGGACCGAGTTTCCCAATCTGGTGAAACCGAGTTGCATTGATAGTTAACTCTTTAACAGAAACTAGGTTGATCAAAAGTATTGTTTCAGAAGTCCAGTGTAAAAAAGAAAGATAATTCCAACTAAGACAGGTAAACAAAACAAAAGGAAGAATGTAAAGATTTTTTTTTCTTTTTTTTTGAATACACACATATAGATGAGATAGGGATGGTTCTAAGAATGTGAAACATCAAATGTGGACCATACGATATTCTCCACTTAGATGTGGGGCGGTGACTAGGTCACCTATATTAGAGTATTTGACTTGAGGAGTCAAGCAAGGATGCTTGATCATAGGTCATACTCATCGTTAAGCTTCCCATTACGTGCTTAAGCATATCAATGTCTTCATATCACTTGAGTTGCTTTATTCCATTAATTGGTGTATAGCTTTATCAAGGATATGAGTACGTACCTTCAAATGATGTTGTTGACGGAGCATGTAGGTGAACTTGTTGTGGATGCTCAAGGTTGATAAATATCATCTTGTGTTGGGAGCAATCCTTGTCGTTTTGATTCACTATTCACCTACAATGGTTAGTCAAGCAAGGAAGAACATAATATATCAAATGACATGAGTGAAATTCATAATCATAGTGTTGTCAAGGATATGATTTTGTTGTCTTATTCCTTCATCACCGAAGAATTAGGTTGTTGATACTTGGCTATGTCAAGATTGCTTTTATTTTGAGTTGGTTGCAATATTGTGGAGTGTATTTCATCCAAGGACCTACAAAAGGTTATATACAATACAAGGGAGCATTGTTTCCAAGACATAAGATGGTCATATAAATGGCATCAAAGAATAGTCAGTCCAGCTCATGCCCTTGCATGCATCCGAGTGAGTCTAGCTCAAGTTTGAGGCATCAATGATGTTAAACTCACTCCTCAAATGACAAAATGCTTTCTCATCAAGTGGTTTGGTGAAAATATCAGCCAGCTGTTTGTCAGTACAAACATGCCTGAGATCAATATCTACTTTGGCAACATGATCACAAATGAAATGATGTCGCACTTGGATGTGCTTAGTTCTAGAATGTTGCACAGGATTATATGCAATCTTAATAGCACTTTCATTGTCAAACAATAATGGGACTTTTCTAACATGAATGACAAAATCCTTAAGTGTTTGAGACATCCATAGTAATTGAGCACAACATTATCCAGCGGCAATGTATTTAGATTCGGCAGTTGATTAGGATACCGGGTTTTGTTTCTTGGATGTACAAGAGAAAAGAGATCTCCCAAGAAATTGACATGTACCCGAGGTGGATTTTCGATCAACCTTGTCTCCAGCATAATCCGAGTAGGAATAGCCAACAAGATCAATTGAAGATCCCTTCGAATACCATATGCCAAAGTTTTGTGTATGTATAAGGTATCTTACTATCCTTTTCCCTGCCAATAGATGGCATCCTTTATGTGTTGCTTGATAGCAGGAACAAATGCAAACACTTAGCATGATATCAGGATGAGAAGCACATAGATATAACAATGATCCTATCATTGATCGATAAACCTTTTGATCAACGGGTGCATCATCCTTAGTGAGGTAAAGATGTCCAGTAGTAGGCATGGGGGTTCTCATACCTTTGCATTCCTGCATGTTGAAATTCTTGATCAATTCCTTGTTGTACTTGGTTTGGGAGATGAACGTACCTTCTCTCGACTGTTTGATTTGTAATCCAAGGAACAACTTCAGTTCACTCATCATGGACATCTCGTACTTCTCTGACTTCAGCTTTCAAAACTTTTCACTAAAATATGGGTTAGTAGAACCAAAGATAATATCATCCACATATATTTGATAAACAAATAGTTCACCATTTACTATTTTAGTGAATAAGTTCACATCAATTTTGCTAATCTCAAAAGCCTTTTCAATGAGAAACTTTGTTAGGCATTTCTACCAAGCTCTAGGTGCTTGTTTAAGGCCATATAAAGCTTTGTGAAGTTTGTAAACATGATCGGGTTTCTTAGGGTTCACAAAACCAAGAGGTTGTTTAAAATAAACTTCCTCTTCAATTTCTCCATTGAAAAAAGCACTTTAATTTCCATTTGGTAGAATTATATCATGTTGACTGGCATAAGCTAGAAGAATACGAATGGCTTCAAGTCTAGCAACAGGAGCATAAGTCTCACCACAGTCCATACCTTCGACTTGCGTTTATCCTTGGGCTACGATACGTCCTTTGTTGCATACAACTTGTCCATCTTCATATTGCTTGTTCCGAAACATCCATCTTGTACCAATGATATTATGCTCGCCTTCTGGTTTTCAAACAAGTGTCTAAACTTGGTTCCTCTCGAAGTTGTGTAGCTCTTCATGCATGTCATTCACCCAATCTGGATCTTGTAGAGATTCTTCTATCTTCAAGGTTTCAATGCTAGATATGAAAGAATAATGCTCACAAAAGTTAGCTAATCGAGATTTAGAGTGAGTGATTCTCCCGTTGTTTATGTCACTGTAGATTTGTTTCAGTGGAAGATCTTTGTCCACTCTTGCTCTAACTCTTGACAGCTTCTTCTTGTTTGGTGGAGGAGCTTCTTCTTCATCATCATTATCTTGAGCATTGTCATTGGCGTCATCTTCTCCTTGAGGTGGTGGTGAGGAAGGTTGAGGTGGATCATCGCGATGTACTTCTTCCACTTCTTCATCATGTCGTGTTCCACTTGTGGATGCTTCCATGTCATTTTGCAGTTCGCTTTGACGTGAAGTAGGAGCTTCCACTTGAGTTGATGAAGTGCTTTCCTTCACCTCCATGGGACGAATCTTGCCAATGGACAAATCTTTGGTAGCTTTCGAAGGTTCCTTATCTCCTATATCAATTGGAAATTGTTTGACTAGCAAACCGTTAGTCTCATCAAAATTCACATCTACTGTCTCTTCAACTTTTTGAGTGAAGTTGTTGTAGACACGGTAGGCGTAAGAGTTTGATCTGTAACCAAGAAGGAAACCTTCATAAGATTTAGGTGCAAATTTAAATCAATGATGCTTATCAAGAATACAACACTTAGAGCCGAACACTCGAAAGTATCCAACTTGGGGTTTGTTACCGGTGAGTAGCTCGTATGCCGTTTTACCGAGTAGCTTGTGGAGGTAGAGTCGGTTTATGGCATGGCAAGTTGTTTCCACAACTTCTGTCCAAAAGTGTCTTGGAGTCTTGTATTCGTCAAGCATCATTCTCGCCATCTCTATGAGCGTCCGGTTCTTCCTCTCAACAACTCCATCTTGTTGAGGTGTGTACGTCGCCGAGAACTCATGTGAGATACCTTCTTCGTCAAGAAAAGTATCCACATTCGTGTTCTTGAACTCCGTTCCATTGTCACTCCGAACCTTCTTGATCTTCACTTCAAACTGGTTTTGAGCTTTTCGAGCGAAGTTCTTGAAGATCATCTGTACCTGCTACTTATCATTGAGAAAGAACACCCACATAATCTAGAAAAATCATCAACAATGACTAGACCATAAGAATTTCCACCGAAGCTCTTGTAAGCATTGGGACCAAAGAGATCCATGTGCAGCAGCTCGAGGGGTCTTATTGTGGTCATGATGTTCTTCACGGAATGACTTCCTCCAACCTGTTTTCTTGCTTGACAGGCACTACAAAGTCTATCTTTGTCAAGGATAACATCTTTAACACAAATAATATGATCACATTTGATAAGTTTGTCAAGATTACGCATACGAACATGTCTTCTTTGCCATAACCAACCTTTAGAAGATTTTGCAACAAGGCATGTACGGGGTTTGGATACCTGAGAGAAATCAACAATGTATAGATCACCTCTACGGAAACCAGTAAAGACGATGTTATGATTGTCGCTATGAAATACTCGGCATTCAACTTTCGTAAATAGCACATCGAAACCAAAATCTGCTAGTCTAGATACGGAAAGTAGATTGTAGCCAAGAGATTCTACTAGCATTACATTCTGAATAGAACTTCCATGAGATACGACCACCTTACCGAGACCAAGTACCTTACCTTTGGAATTATCTCCAAAAGTTACATACCTTCGAGGTCCATGATTCGGTGTGATTTCATGGAACATGTCTTTATCTCCGCTCATGTGATCAGTGCATCCACTCCCGAGAACCCACTCCTTACCACCAACCATGTAGTCTTTAAGGTTAGCCATAAGACTGAGATTCTTCATGGTCTTCTCATACTCGGTGTCGAAGTCCTCATCATCATCGTAGTAGCCATGTTCTGCATAGTCTTCATTGGATAAAGTTTCCTCGTAATAGAAAAATGTTTCATCAAAAATTTGACTATTAAAATATTCAAGTTTATGCATTCGAATGGCTTCAACAATGATGTTGTTGATGGTATATGATATTTGCTTTGGCACGCATGAGGTCACGAAGCTCAAATAAGCATTTATCGAAGTTCGAATCGGTTGGCTTCATTTTATGGAAAGCAATGTATTTGTGAACAATGATATCAAGATTTTTCAAGGAATAATTTGGATATCTTCCCTCTAAGTCTTTCCACAAAGTATGAGCACACTCAAAGTTTTGAAACTCATTAAGAACGTTTCTTGGTAAACCTCTAATGATAAGATTGATGGTGTTGAGTATGCCAAGCATGTTAACTTCATCATCATGAGAAGGATGTATGGGGCCAATGGGAGGCGCATAGGGATATTCAATATACTTGCGCAAATGGAACTCATCAAATATAACAAGCATTTCATATCTCCATTGTCTAAAGTACTCCCCATCAAGAAAAGGCACTCTACAACTAAAAATCTGGGAACTAGTCACATTCATCTTCCTCCAATGGTTGTTAAACCAAGGTTTTGGAGACCTTGCTTTGATACCAATTGATTAATCAATAGAAGATGTGTCTAGAGGGGGGTGAATAAACTACTTGTCAAGATAAAATTTTGCCTTTTCCCAATTTTACTTGAGGCAACTATGACAGTTATGACAAGTCAAATACACCCTACACATGCAGTTCTAATAGTACTGCAGCGGAAAGTAAACATGCAAGTGTAAATAGAGGAGTAAGGAAGGGAGATCAAACGCATGACGTTGACATGGCGATTTTTGGCATGGTTCCAATAGGTGGCGCTATCGTACATCCACGCTAGTGGAGACTTCAACCCACGGAGGGTAACGGATGCGAGAGTCCATGGAGGGATCCACCAACAGAGGGTCCAAAAAGAAGCGACCTTGTCTATCCCACCACGGGTTCCGTCCATGGAGGACTAGCCTTACTCACGGTAGATCTTCATGGAGTAGGCGATCTCCTGGCCCTTACAAACATCTTGTTTCAACTCCACAACACGAAGTAGGAGGCTCCCAAGAGACACCTAACCAATCTAGGAGCACCACCCTCGAAAAGGTAATAGGTGGGGTAGATCAATGAACTCCTTGCTCTTGTGCTTCTAAATATAGTCTCATCAACACAAATCTCTCTCACACAGAATATGCATGGGTAGGAGAGGTTGATTTGGTGGTTAGTTGTTTGGGGAGGCTAGAGATCAAGATTCAAATGATTGGATTGGAATATCTTGGTCTCAACACTTGAGTAGGTGGTTCTCGCTTAGAAAATGGATTTGGAAATGAAGTGTGTGTTCTCAGTGCTTCTCCCATGAATGAGAGGTGGGTGAAGGGGTATATATAGGCAGCAGCCAAAATCCAACCGTCACACACAAAAGAGAAAACTCGGTGACACCGAAGTGGACAACTCGGTGGTACCGATTAGCACTCAAGTGGTGAACTTTTGAATCTCGCTGAGACCAATATATAGAACTCGGTGGCACCGAAAAGGTGACTAACGGTTAGATGAACAAACTCGGTGGCACTGATACTCAAACTTGGAAATTACGATTTTGTGTATCTTGGCAACAGAATGTTGGTCACACTGAACTCGGTAGTACCGATGCAGTTTTGGTTGCACTGATTTGGCGGGAATGGCTAGGGTTCTGTCTTAGGTTCAAACTCGGTGGGTCTGATGTGGCAATGTTGGTGACATCGAATTTGTGAATGTGGAACTTGACAGAGTGGATATGTTGGAAAAATGACTCAGTGTTTTGGTGGGTAACTTTGAGCATTTGAGTAATCAGTTCATTTTACTACCTCACCCCCTTTTAATAGAATTGGCTTTCCTATGGACTCAAAATTTATTTCTCACAAATATAAAATGAACGGTCTTCTAGCTTGAATCTTGAACCAATATTATTCCTTTCTTGCATCCATGGGCATCTCCACATAATCCTTAAGCCATAGCTGTTCATGGATTAAACCTGAAATATCTAGGTAAAAGTGTTAGTCCAAGAGGCAATGTATGTTGTCATGAATTATCAAAATCACCAAGGAAGCATATGTGCTTTCACATACGGTTTATTTTAAAATTTGGGTTGGAAAACAAAAAACCAAAAATAGCAAGCTAAAATTGCTAACCGATTTTTTGGTTAATCGGAACTTCGGTTCAATTTTTGGTTTACTACCGAACACTGCTTATACTGCAGCACCAATCGTTGTTACTCTGAGAATTGAGCACCCCCACTGTCTTATATCACCCAACACCTTGCCCCTTGTGTACCGCAAGCGACGTGGCACTAAATAAATATGTTGTACACTCCACAGAACCACCAGAAGTACTAGTGTTTGCGTTGGGCCTTGCAATTAGTGAAAGTCCGAGAACAACTATAGTATTTACTCATACATACAAGTGAAAACATGGGGCAAAGAGATCATGCATGGGCCTTGGTATGATGTGTGCTTGTAGCCTAGAAGCACGCACATGACCGCCGGCGTTTAGCGCTACGCACCGGAGCGTATAACGTAGGGAGGGAGCCTCGTACAGGAAATCAGGAACTACACGCACTTCGCTTTTTTATTTCGGTTATTATTTTAATACCGAACCGATCAATTTTATTTCGGTCATTAAACATAAAAACCGAATTTAACTATTATAGCATAAAAACTGAAAATTCGGTTTATTCAGTTTCGGTGTCGGTCCGGTATTTGGTTGGTCGGTTTTTATGCCCACCCCTACCTTCAAGTAAGTTGTGATTGGTGCAATAAAGTAATAAAAATTGCTCCTAAATATGTATGGTATTTTATTGTAAGGGAAAATAAGTGTGGTACGAACTTGTGATGGCAAAGAATAAAAGCGATAGACTGCATAATAAATGTTTCTATCATAAGGGGAAATATCACGTGATGTTCCTTTGAACTAAGAGTGAGTGCATCCAAAATTAAAAGCGCATGACAAACTTTGCTTCCCTCCGCGAAGGGCCTATCATTTATTTTATGCAAAGAGTCAAAGTTTTCCCTCTATTCCTTTTTATTTTATCCTCTGGCAAGCATCATGTAGTGGGGAAAGATCTAGGCACATATATCCAGGTGAATGTTGGTGACCATGAGTTATTATTGTTCACATCACCCTTGAGGTGAATAAGTTGGGATTCCTATCTTCCTCTGTGTCCGTCTTAAACTTGATGCGCCATATGTATGGAGTGAGTGTGAGCAATCATGAAAGACTAGATGATAGTTGAGTATGTGGACTTGCCAAAAGGCTCCTACATGTGACCCTTCCTGAACGTACAATGAATTGCAATTGCATTGTTGACTGAGAACATGGTTTGTTAGTTTTCATGAAAGTTTATTCTTCATACTTCAATATTGTGGCGAATTGTCACTTCCTCATGAGAAGTCTATGATGATATTTATTGCTGTTATGTTATTTTTCATGATGCTTCCATGTCTGTATTTTATTTTTATCGAGACCTCTCTCTCTAAGCATGTGGACAAGCGAGGTCTAAGCTCAGGGGAGTTGATACGTCCATTTTGCATCATGTTTTATTGCTACTATTTATAAAGTTTTTGATCAATATAACACTTCATGGAGTATTTCTAATGCATTTTCTCTCTTAATATGCAAGATTTACACAAGGAGGGAGAATTCCGGCAGCTGGATTTCAGGGACTGAAAAAGCTACAGCAGAGATACCTATTCTGCACATCTCCAAATGGGCTGAAACTTCACTGAGAATTATTTTGGAATATGTAAGAAATACTGGGCCAAAGAACCATTCAAGGAGGCAAGCCACGTGCCAACACAACACCATGACGCCCCCTAGGGCGCACCCTGATGTTGTGTGGAGCCCCTGGCCCACGGCTGGCCTCCTCCTTCTGGTATACAAGTCATTATACCCTAAAACTTTTATGGAGAGACTTTCTAGACGAGGCGCCGCCGTCATGAGGCGGAAATAGAGCAGGAGCACTTTTGCTCTCTAGCGGGCAGATTCCGCCGGGGACACTTCCTTCCGAGAGGGGGAATCAAAGCCTTCGTCATCACCAACAACCCTCTCATCGTTGGAGGACCAATCTTCATCATCACCATCAACAACACAATCTCATCTCAAACCCTTTTTCATCTCTTGTAGTCAATCTTTGTGTCAGAACTTCAGATTGGTACTTGTGATTGGCTTGTAGTGTTGATTACTTATCGTAGTTGATGCTAGTTGATTTGCCTATTGAGATATTAAATGTTCAGATCCTCGTTATTCAATACCCCTATGATCATGAACCTCATGATGATAAGTGAGTAGTTACTTTTCTTCTTGAGGACATGGGAAAAGTCTTGTCATAAGTAATCATGTGAATTTGGTATTCCTTCGATATTTTGATGATACGTATGTTGTGATTCTCTTAGTGGTGTCATGTGAACATCGACTACATGATTATACCTATCCAACGTATCTACTTTTCCTAACGCTTTTCCTCTTGTTTTGGAGTCTAATTTGCATGATTTGAATGAAACTAACCCCGGACTTACGTTGTTTTCAGTAGAACTACCATGGTGTTGTTTTTGTGCAGAAATAGAATTTCTTGGAATGGAACGAAACTTTGCGAGGATTTTTTATATCAACAAAGAGAATTACTGGAGGCAAGAGCCACCTGAGGGGGGCACCTGTGTGGGTGTTTAGCAGATCCCTGGCAATGGCTAGACAAATGCTATTCTCAATTGCTCAACAATTAGAAATTGTCTTCAATGACCCACCAGCGCGTGGGATCGAGGCAGTTTTCGAGGGTAGAGTATTCAACCCAAATTTGTTGGTTCGCCAGTCAGGAAGTGAGAGGATACTCTCAAGTATTAGCAGCTGAATGTGTCAGATTCAACCACACCTGAAAGATTAGTATCTGCAAGCAAAGTATCAACAGCAAAGTAGTATGATAACAACGGTGTGAGAAACGAACTGTTGATGGCAAACTATTCCTAACGATTGTACCAGTGGTGCCAGAAGTTGCCCGTGGACGGAAAATATTCTTTCCCGTCAACGTCGTGCGAACCAGTATTGTAGTAGGTAGCAGGAGTGTAACGAGTAGCAGCAGTGGCAAGGAACATCAGTAGTGACAGCTTTAGCAAGTAGCAATAGTAGCATGTAACAGCAGAGCAAGCAAGTAACAGCAGCAGCAACAATAGTAAATACAGCAGAGAAAAACAAGTACAGCAGCAGTGGGACAAACTCGCAGGCAATGGGTCGGCGGTTTGTTTGGATGATATTCATCATGCAACAATTATAACACGGAGAGATATGTGGCTAGCTCTCGTTCGTCAATGTGATGTAGGCATGCATTTCGTGTGTCGTCATACGTTCTTAGAGAAAAGAACTTGCATGACATCTATTGTCCAACCCTCCCGTGGCAACCGGGTCCAAAAGGAAACTACGGGATATTAAGGTTCTCCTTTTAATAAAGAACCGGACCAACGCATTAGCACTTGGTGAACACATGAATTCCTCAAACTATGGTCATCACCGGGAGTGGTTGCGGTTATTGTCACTCCGGGGTTGCTGGGTCATAACACATAGTAGGTAACTACAACTTGCAAGATCGGATCTAAAACACACATATATTGGTGACAACATAATAATTTCAGATCTGAAATCATGGCACACGGGCCCTAGTGACAAGTATTAAGCATGGCAAAGTAGTAGCAACATCAATCTCAGAACATAGTGGATACTAGGGATCAATCCCCGTCAAAACTAACTCAATTACATGATAGATCTCATCCTACTCATCACCGCCCAGCGAGCCTATGAATAGATTACTCACGAACGATGAAGAGCTTCCTGAAATTGGAGAGGGAAGAAGGTTGATGATGACGATGGCGACGATTTCCCCTCTCTGGAGCCAAAACGGACTCCAGATCTGTCCTCCAGATGAAGAACAGGATGTGGCGGCGCCTCCGCATCGCAAACGCAACGAAATCTTCTCTCTTGATATTTTCTGGGACGAAAGGGAATAAATAGAGCTGAGTTTGGGGGCGGCAGAGCCACGTCGACCCCACAAGCTTGCTAGCCGCCACCAGGGGTGGCGGCAACAGGGCTTGTGGCCCACTGGCCCATCCCCTCCGGTGGATCTTTGCGCAGGTATTTTTCATACTTTCTAGAAATATTCTCCGTAAATTTTCAGGACGTTCCGAGAACTTTCATTTCTGCACAAAAACAACACCAAGGCAATTCTGCTGAAAACAGCGTCAGTCCAGGTTAGTTCCATTCAAATCATGCAAATTAGAGTCCAAAACAAGGGCAAAAGAGTTTGGAAAAGTAGAAACGATGGAGACGTATCAACTCCCCCAAGCTTAAAACCTTGCTTGTCCTCAAGCAACTCAGTTGACAAACTGAAAGAGAAAGAAAAACTTTGACAAACTCTGTTTGATCTTGTTGTTGCAACTATGTCTAACTCATAACCAGAATTTCAGCAAGATCACAAGTTAACCACATAAGCAAGTGACACAAAGGTCTCACGGTAAACTAATATCAATGGCATAATCAGCTAGCGAGCAAATAATAATGAGTTTCAAATACCAACAATTCAATCAAAACAAGCATGAAGCAATATAAATAGGTGGTATCTCGCTAGCTCTTTCTGAGACCTGATACGTCTCCATCGTATCTACTTTTCCAAACTCTTTTGACCTTGTTTTGGACTCTAATTTGCATGATTTGAATGGAACTAACCTGGACTGACGTTGTTTTCAGCAGAATTGCCTTGGTGTTATTTTTGTGCAGAAATCAAAGTTCTCCAAACGTCTTGAAAATTTACGGAGATCATTTATGGAAAATATGAAAAATATCTGCCCCAAGTTCCACCTAAGGGGTGGGTCAGTGGGCCACAAGCCCTGGCTCCGTCACCAACCCCATGGTGGCGGTGGGCAGGCTTGTGAGGCCCACACGGCTCTGCTGCCCAATTTCAGGTCTATAAGTTCCCTTTCGTCCCAAAAAAATAGAAAGAGAAGTTTTCGTCACGTTTGCGATAAGGAGCCGCCGCCACCACCTGTTCTTCATCTGGAGGGTAGATCTGGAGTCCGTCTTGGGCTCCGGAGAGGGGAAATCGTCGCCATCGTCATCATCAACCTTCTTCCCTCTCCAATTCCATGAAGATCTTCGTCGTTCGTGAGTAATCTATTCGTAGGCTCGCTGGGCGGTGATGAGTAGGATGAGATCTATCATGTAATCAAGTTAGTTTTCATGGGGATTGATCCCTAGTATCCACTATGTTCTGAGATCGATGTTGCTACTACTTTGCCATGCTTAATGCTTGTCACTAGGGCCTGAGTGCCATGCTTTCAGATCTGAAATTATTATGTTGTCACCAATATATGTGTGTTTTAGATCCGATCTTGCAAGTTGTAGTTACCTACTATGTGTTATGATCAGTCAACCCCGGAGTGACAATAACCGGAACCACTCCCGGTGATGACCAAAGTTTGAGGAGTTCATGTGTTCACCAACTGCTAATGCGTTGGTCTGGTTCTTTATTAAAAGGAGAACCTTAATATCCCGTAGTTTCCTTTTGGACCCCGCTGCCACGGGAGGGATGGACAATAGATGTCATGCAAGTTCTTTTCCCTAAGCACGTCTGACGACACACGGAATGCATGCCTACATCACACTGACGTACGGGAGCTAGCCACATATCTCTCCGTGTTATTGCATGATGAATATCATCCAAACAAATCACCGACCCAATGCCTACGAGTTTGTCCTACTGCTGCTGTTACTTGTTTTGTTCTGCTGCTACTGTTCCTACTCCTGTCGCTTGCTACTGTTGCTACTTGCTACTGCTGTCACTACTGCTGTTCCTTGCCACTGGCATTACTCGCTACTTTGCTACTACTACTTTGCTTGCAGATACTAATCTTTCAGGTGTGGTTGAATCTGACATATTCAGCTGCTAATACTTGAGAGTATTCTCTCGCCTCCCGTCGTGCGAACCAACAAATTTGGGTCGAATACTCTACCCTTGAAAACTGCTGCGATCCCACGTGCTGGTGGGCCGTCAACAACATTCTTCTAGTTTCGATTGCTGGAGAGTGCTAGCAGCTTTTTTCTAGCGCCGTTGCCGGGGAAGTACAACTGACATCAAGCATTTTTCTGGCGCCGCTGCCGGGGAGGTGGTGCTATATTCTCTGAGTCACTTGGGATTTATATCTGCTGATCACTATGAAGAATCTGAAGGATCCGAAGAGCAAAGTCTTGCCCTCAACTACGAGGGGAGGTAAGGAATTGTCATCTAGCTCTGCACTTGATTCACCTTCAATTATGAGTAAGTTTGCGACATCACCTCTTGCTAGAAATCTTGATATGTCGTCTGTGCTTGATGATGCTTATGATGCTACTGCTAGAGATGCTATGCTTGATACTATGCCTGATGATGCTATGCTTGATACTGCTAGAGATACTATGCCTGATACTGCTTTGCCTGATATTGCTAGAGATGATATGCTTGATACTGCTAGAGATGCTATTTTTCTTGATGATCCTATGCTTGATACTGCTAGAGATACTACTTTGCCTGATGTTCCACTAGGGGTGTTCCTTGATGCTCATATTGCTAGAATTACTACAATTGCTCGTGATGCTTCTGAAACTGCCGATACTATTGAGATAAAACCTGCTTTTGCTCCTGCTAGATCTAGCTCTCCTAGATATGAATTGCGTGATGTACCTGAGGGTTACGTTATGGAGGGAGAGATAGCTGAGGATTTTCTTGCGTGTAAGGATGCCTATGATGCTGAGAAATTACTTCTCAAGTGGAAGTAAAAAATCTCTGAAAGCTAAGATGAAATACGACCCGAAGTTTGCCACTTCACCTATCTTTATCACCGATAAGGATTATGAATTCTCTATCGATCCTGAGATAATCTCTCTAGTCGAATCTGATACTTTTCACGGTTATGAGTCTGACACGGTCGTAGCCCATCTTGCCAAACTACATGATATAGCCACCCTTTTCACTAATGAGGAGAAGATCCGCCACTACTATATCCTTAAGTTGTTTCCTTTCTCTCTAAAGGATGACGCTAAAGTCTGGTTCACCGCTCTTGCTCCTAGATGTGTGAGTAGTCCCTAGGAGATGGTCTATTACTTCTGTGAGAAATATTTCCCTGCCCATAAGAAGCAAGCTGCCTTGCAGGAAATATACAACTTTTCTCAATTCCAAGAAGAGAGTCTTCCACAAGCTTGGGGGAGGCTCGTCCAGCTACAGAATGCTTTGCCTGATCACCCTCTTAAGAAGAACAAGATACTTAATATCCTCTATAACGGACTTACCGATGCCTCTAGAGACCACCTAGATAGTTGTGCCGGTTGTGTTTTTAGGGAACGAACTGTAGAACAAGCTGAGACCCTACTGAATAACATCTTGATCAACGATAATGCTTGGACTATTCCTGAACCACCTCCTAAGCCAACTCCGAAGAAAAGAGGTATTATTTTCCTCATTCCCGAAGATATGCAAGAAGCCAAGAAATCTATGCAAGAGAAAAGCATTAAATCTGAAGATGTCAAAAATCTACCACCTATCGAAGAGATACACGTAGTAGAAGTGAATTCTCTGCGTAGGTTTGATGAGACTGATATTCCTTTTGATAAACCTGCTGGCCTCTGCTTTGATGAATTTGACAACTTTGTTGCCAAACAACAGAGTTTCAATGATTATGTTAGCAGACATCTAGAACAAAGTACTCGTATGCTTAGCCATTTAAGTGCTTGTGTAGACAGAAATGTGAATGATCTGAAGCTTCTGAGTAAACATGCCTCTATGATTACTACTCAGGTAGAACAAGTACTTAAAGCTCAGAATGACTTGCTCAATGAATTAAATGACAACTCTGTCAGAGTCATTACTAGAGGAGGCAAAATGACTCAGGATCCTTTGTATCTTGAAGGTCATCCTAAGAGAATTGATCAAGATTCTCAAGGAATCAATGCTGATACACCCAGTCATCCTAAGCAGAAGAAGAAGGATGATAGAAACCTACATGCCAGTTCACCAAATACTGTCACACTTGAAGAACCTAATGATAGTTCTGCGTCTGATGCAGAACCACAATCTGGTGATGAACATGAACCTGGTGACAATATGGACAGTGATGTTCATAATAATGCTCAACCTAGCAATGATGAGGATGTGGAGATTGAACCTTCGGTTAATCCTGATAACCCACAACCTAAGAAATACGATAAGAATGACTTCACTGCTAGGAAGCATGGTAAAGAAAGGGAGCCATGGGTTCAGCGTCCTATGCCCTTCCCTCCTAAGCCATCCAAGAAAAAGGATGATGAGGATTTTGAGCGTTTTATTGAGATGATAAAACCCATCTTTCTACAGATGCGGTCAATTGATATGCTCAAGATGTCTCCGTATGGCAAGTACATGAAAGATATCGTGACTAATAAATGGAAGATACCAGATCTTGAGATCTCCACTATGCTTGCCAACTACACTTTCAAAGGTGGAACTCCTAAGAACTTGGTGATCCCAGAGTGCCCACTATACCTTGCTCCATTAAAGAAAACTACGTAAGAACTGCCTTATGTGACCTTGGAGCCGGTGTTAGTGTTATGCCGCTCTCTCTTTATCATAGACTTGAGTTGGATAAGTTGACACCCACTGAAATTTCTTTGCAAATGGCCGACAAATCAACTGCTTTCCCTATTGGCATTTGCGAGGATGTGCCTGTTGTGGTTGCTAACACCACTATCTTAACAGACTTTGCTATCTTGGATATTCCCGAGGACGATGCCATGACTGTCATCCTCGGAAGACCCTTTTTAAACATTGCAGGGGCTGTTATAGATTGCAACAAAGGCAATGTCACTTTCCATGTCAATGGTAATGAGCACACAGTGCACTTTCCACTGAAACGATATCAAGTACATTGCATCAATGCTATCGAAAAGACTTCATCGATTCTTATTGGGAGCTTTGAATGCCCTATTCCTCGTGTCAAGATGAAGTATGATTTGCTTGTTGGGGAGATACATATCCTAGTTGAGGTGACTTAGTGGCTATTCGAAAATTCTCCGTTCTCTCTTGCGATTCGAGAAGGTTTTGTCATAAGGATTTGATCAACCCCATTGACGGATTTCTTTCGATGACCATGAGATGGATGAATCAAAGAGTCACATACCTCTGTTTTGAGCTTTCATTTTCTGTTGCTTAGAAGAAAAATGGTAGAATTAGTTTAGCTTTTCCTGTTTTCTGTTTAGCGTCCCGGAGAAAAATACCACGAAAATAAAAGTTCTTTGATGGTCCTGAAAATCTAGTATGATTTTTTCTGGAATTTTTGAAAATTACTAGGCCTGAGAGCTGGCCTGGGGGCCAAACCAGTGGCCACAAGCCCTGCCACCGCCACCCACCCCCCTAGCGGCGGAGTGCAAGCTTGTGGGGCCCACAGGGACCCCCTCCACTCATTCCAGCTCCCAGCCTCTTCTTCCACCTCTAGAAAAAATTGTTTCGTAGCTCAAACCCGTGTTTTCCTCATTTGGCTGTGATTTTCGATCTCCTTGCTCAAAGCACCATTCTCCGAACCGTTTTGGCGAAATTACTCCTTGGTAAGTGACTCCTCCATTGGTCCAATTAGTTTTAGCTCTAGTGTTTTATCCTTCGCGTATTCTTGCTACCTTGGTGACCCTGTTCTTGAGCTAGAAATGTTGATTTTAGCTGGTCCCAAGTAGTTTTAGCGCGTGATACGGTCTCCAGGCACTAGTAGGAGTAGTTGCTACAAGGTATGGTTGGTGAACTTCAAAAATTTCAGCAAAAGGAAATTATGTTTAGGAGGAAGTTTCATGGTGGTTCCTCAAGTAAGAAGGGTCCCCGTCTTTCTTTTCGGGAGCCCGAACCTTTTCAACTAAGGGACGCACCGGTACAACCGTGTGAATGGCCTTCCGATGAGTTCATGATCGAAGCAGGTTTCAAGGATGAGTTTGATACACTTGTCCGCAATGCCGGGTTGGAAGAATTCCTCTCAGATAAATGTGAACAGTATGCTATGCTCACTGCCTCTTTCGTGCGTAGATTTAAATTTTCAGTTGGCCGTGACTCATCCATACTGTTTGATCTCTACGATAAATCCTATACCGTGGATTTGGAGGATTTCAATAGGATTTGCAAGATACCTGATGGGGTAGTATTAATGATCCTTCTAAGTCTTCGGCCAGAGACTTTGTCTCCAGTATAACTATTGGAGAAACCAGAGATATCACGCAAGCCACCATAGGAAGCATCCATTTCCCTGCATTGCACTACCTTGCCCTCTTCATAGGTAGGTGCATTAACGGCAAGGGTGCACATTGTCACCTATGCGCTTCCGACCTTAGTATCCTTAAGAGCGCAGTAACACATGACATGAGCTTCAATATGGGAGCTATAATAGCAAGGAGGCTGAATAAAAATGCCAGTGAGGGAGATTTCTTTGGTGGAGTTTATGCTACACGCTTAGCAAATTTTCTTGGAGTTTCCATCCGTCCAGAAGACCCTCCTCTCCGTACAGCCTATCTTGATCGTGTCTCTCTAACACGCTACCAGTTCCTTGAGAGAGATCATGGATCCCTCCTGTACCGCTTGATATTTAACCGGCAGCGTGTTTTCCATATTACCCTTCCTGCTCATGCTTTCTTTGACTTTCAGGTAGAACGAAGATACTACATAACCATAGGAGAGGCAGAGGAGTATAAGAGGGAGGCGACTGCTGCTCGACTTTGTGAGGCAGCTATTCAGGCAGTGGTTGCAGCACTCCCGTATAACACCCATTATGACTTTGGGTTTCGCCAGGACCATCCATGGGAGTAGACCAAGCTAGGCCAAAAGCCTAAGCTTGGGGGAGTACGTGTTCTCACAGACTTTACATTCATGCTTATGCTTTCACTTTGTTAGCTGGTGTTTACGCTTTGCCACAGTATTATCCATGCTAGTTTATTTTCGTCTTCTTGTTTTCCTATTTTGTGTCCTTTTGAGAAAACCCAAAAAGATTATTCTTCCTTCTTTTGCTTGTTGGGAGCTTTCCCGTGTAAATAGCTTTCTTTTTCTTTGTGTCAAGGTAGAATATATTGGTTACAATGTTTATTTGTTCTTGCATGCTTACCTGTTTAGCTTTCAAAGAGCCATATTACTTTGTCTTCTCCTTTGTGTTTGCCTATAGATTCAGCTTAGTCCAATGCACGTGCGCTTATTATTGTTCACATCGTTCGATCGTGCAAGTGAAAGGCAATAATGATGATATATGATGAAGTGACTCAGACTGAAAAGCTGGTATGAACTCTAACTATTTTGTTTTGGTAAATATGACTAGCTTGTCGACCCAGATTTAGCTTTGTTGTGAGAGAACCATGCTTGCAATGACAACTTAGAGATCATATTTTCTGATGCCATGCTTATTTAGTTGAGAGCTTATAATGGTTTGTCTTGAATGCCAACATAGATTTCGAGATGACTATGATGTAGTATGATAGGATGGTATTCTCCTTTGAATGTTTCAAGTGGCTTGACTTGGCGCATGTTCATGCATGTAGTTGAAACAAAATCAACATAGCCTCTATGATGTTCGTGTTCATCGTGATTTTTATCCTGTTCATGCTTGCATTCAATGTTAGTCAAACTCATTGCATCTTGATGACTGTTGTCGCTCTCTAGTTGGTCGCTTCCCAGTCTTTTGCTAGCCTTCATTTTTACTAAGCGGAATATTGCTTGTCCATCCACTTCCATAAACCCAAACGTTTTTCCATGAGAGTCCACCATACCTACCTATTTGCGGTATCTACCTGCCGTTCCAAGTAAATTTACATGTCCCATTCTCTAAACCTTGAAGAAATAATCTGTTTTGCATGCCCGAACCGCTCATGTGGTGACAGGGGCTATTGGTATCTTCCATGCTAGGAGTGTTATCCTCGACATGTGTTTATTCACTGCCATTCACGAGAAAGGGGCCGGTAATTGGAATGCCTAGTTCCACGCTTAACTCGAAAACATAACTGTAAAACAAGACTCCCCCCGGATTGATGTTAGTATGGACGATACCCGAGTATTCGGCTAGCCGGGGAGTGTGATTGATTGGTGGTGGGGGAGTTAAAACTTTAATTTTCTGTTTGGGAACCGCCTATAGCATGAGTAGCATGGAAGATATTGAGAACTCTTGGTCATTGCGTTGATAATGAAAGCATGCCACCCAAAATTATTATCTCTGTTTTCAAAGCTTGAGCTCTGGCACCCCTGCAAATCAACGCTTCACTCTGCGAAGGGCCTGTCTATTTGTTTTCCTGTCGAGTCATCCTCTTCTTTTACAGGCACCAATTAGAGAGCACCTCTTTCATTTTTATGCTTTGCTTTTGATTGATATTGAGTATGACTATGACTGGATCTTCGTTGCTATGAATTACAATGTTTAGTGAGCCCTTGATCTTTGAAAGTGCTCTGCATTTATGTTTTGCGGTCTCAGAAAGAGCTAGCGAGATACCACATATTCATATTGCTTCATGCTTGTTTTGATTGAAGTGTTGGTATTTGAAACTCATTATTATTTTCTCGTTAGCTGATTATGCCATTGATATTGGTTTACCGTGAGACCTTTGTGTCATTTGCTCATGTGGTTAACTTGTGATCTTGCTGAAATTCTGGTTATGAGTTAGACATAGTTGCAACAACAAGATCAAACAGAGTTTGTCAAAGTTTTTCTTTCTCTCTCAGTTTGTCAACTGAGTTGCTTGAGGACAAGCAAGGTTTTAAGCTTGGGGGAGTTGATACGTCTCCATCGTATCTACTTTTTGAAACTCTTTTGCCCGTGTTTTGGACTCTAATTTGCATGATTTGAATGGAACTAACCTGGACTTAAGTTGTTTTCGGCGGAATTGCCTTGGTGTTATTTTTGTGCAGAAATCAAAGTTCTCCAAATGTCCTGAAAATTTACGGAGATCATTTATGGAAAATATGAAAAATATCTGCGCCAAGTTCCACCTGAGGGGGTGGGCCAGTGGGCCACAAGCCCTGGGTCCTCCACTACCCCCTGGTGGCGGTGGGCATGCTTGTGGGTCCCATACGGCTCTGCCGCCCCCAATCTCAGGTCTATAAGTTCCCTTTCATCCCAGAAAAAATAGAAAGAGAAGTTTTCGTCGCGTTTGCGATACGGAGCCGCCGCCACCACCTGTTCTTCATCTGGAGGGCAGATCTGGAGTCCGTCTTGGGCTCCGAAGAGGGGAAATCGTCGGCATCATAATCGTCAACCTTCTTCCCTCTCGAATTCCATGAAGCTCTTCGTCATTCCTGAGTAATCTATTCGTAGGCTCGCTGGGCGGTGATGAGTAGGATGAGATCTATCATGTAATCGAGTTAGTTTTGATGGGGATTGATCCCTAGTATCCACTATGTTCTGAGATCGATGTTGCTACTACTTTGCCATGCTTAATGCTTGTCACTAGGGCCCGAGTGCCATGATTTCAGATCTGAAATTATTAAATTATTATGTTGTCACCAATATATGTGTGTTTTAGATCTGATCTTGCAAGTTGTAGTTACCTACTATGGGTTATGATCCGGCAACCCCGGAGTGACAATAACCGGAACCACTCCCGGTGATGACCATAGTTTGAGGAGTTCATGTGTTCACCAAGTGCTAATGCGTTGGTCCGGTTCTTTATTAAAAGGAGAACCTTAATATCCCATAGTTTCCTTTTGGACCCCACTCCCACGGGGGGATGGACAATAGATGTCATGCAAGTTCTTTTCCCTAAGCACGTATGACAACACACGGAATGCATGCCTACATCACATTGACGAGCGGGAGCTAGCCACATATCTCTCCATGTTATAACTGTTGCATGATGAATATCATCCAAACAAATCACCGGCCCATTGCCTACGAGTTTGTCCTACTGCTGTTGTTACTTGTTTTTCTCTGCTGCTACTGTTGCTGCTACTGTCGCTTGCTACTGTTGCTACTTGCTACTGCTGTCACTACTGCTGTTCCTTGCCACTGTCGTTACTCGCTACTTTGCTACTACTACTTTTCTTGCAGATACTAATCTTTCAGGTGTGGTTGAATCTAACATATTCAGCTGCTAATACCTGAGAGTATTCTCTCGCCTCCCGTCGTGCGAACCAACAAATTTGGGTCGAATACTCTACCCTCAAAAACTGCTACGATCCCACGCGCTGGTGGGCCGTCAACAACATTCTTCTAGTTTCGATTGCAGGAGAGTGCTAGCAGCATTTTTCTGGCACCGTTGCCGGGGAAGCACAGCTGACATCAAGACCGCAAAACATAAATGCAGAGCACTTTCAAAGATCAAGGGCTGGCTAAACATTGTAATTCATAGCAACAAAGATCCAGTCATAGTCATACGCAATATCAATGAAAAGCAAAGCATAAAAATGACAGAGGTGATCTCTAACTGGTGCTTATATAAGAAGAGGATGACTCAACAAGAAAATAAATAGGCACGCCCTTCGCAGAGGGAAGCATTGATTTGCAGAGGTGCCAGATCTCAAGCTTTGAAAACAGAGATAATAATTTTGGGTGGCATGCTTTCATTGTCAATGCAATGACCAAGAGTTCTCAATATCTTCCATGCTACTCATGCTATAGGCGGTTCCCAAACAGAAAAGTAAAGTTTTAACTCCCCCACCACCAATCAATCACACTCCACGGCTAGCCGAATCCTCGGGTACCGTCCATACTAACATCAATCCGGGGGGAGTCTTGTTTTACAGTTATGTTTTCGATTTAATCGTGGAACTGGGCATTCCAATTACCGGCCCCTTTCTCGTGAATGGCAGTGAATAAACACATCTCGACGATAACACGCCTAACATGGAAGATACCAATAACCCCCTGTCACCACATGAGCAGTTCGGGCGTGCAAAACAGATTATTTCTTGAAGGTTTAGAGGGTGGCACATGCAAATTTACTTGGAACGGCAGGTAGATACCGCAAATAGGTAGGTATGCTGGACTCTCATGGAAAAACTTTTGGGTTTATGGAAGTGGATGGACAAGTAGTATTCCGCTTAGTAAAAATGAAGGCTAGCAAAAGACTGGGAAGCGACCAACTAGAGAGCGACAATAGTCATCAAGATGTAATCAGTTTGACTAACATTGAATGCAAGCATGAACAAGATATAAATCTCCATGAACACGAACATCATAGAGGCTATATTGATTTTGTTTCAACTACATGCATGAACATGCGCCAAGTCAAGCCACTTGAATCATTCAAAGGAGGATACCATCCTATCATACTACATCATAGTCATCTCAAAATCTATGTTGCCATTCAAGACAACCCATTATAAGCTCTCAGCTAATTAAACATGGCATCAGAAACTATGATCTCTAAGTTGTCATTGCAAACATGGTTCTCTCACAACAAAGCTGAATCAGGCATGACAAGCTAGTCATATTTACAAAAACAAAATAGACAGAGTTCATACCAGCTTTTCCAGTCTCAGTCACTTCAGCATATATCATCATTATTGCCTTTCATTTGCACGATCGAACAATGTGAACAATAATAAGTGTGCTCGTGCAATGGACTAAGCTGAATCTGCAGGAAAACACAAAGGAGAAGACAAAGTAATATGGCTCTTTGAAAGCTAAACAGGTATGCATGCAAGAGCCACTAGACATTGTAACCAATACCTTCTACCTTGACCCAAAGATAAAAAGAACTATTTACACGGGAAAGCTCCCAACAAGCAAAAGAAGAAAGGGAAATCTTTTTGGGTTTTCTCAGAAGGACACAAAACAAGAAAACAAGAAAACAAAAACAAACTAGCATGGATAGTACAGTGGCAAAGTGTAAACACTAACTAACAAAGTGAAAGCATAAGCATGAATGTAAGGTCGGTGAGAACACGTACTCCCCCAAGCTTAGGCTTTTGGCCTAGCTTGGTTTACTCCCAAGGATGGTCCTGGTGAAACCCAAAATCATAATGGGTGTTATACGGGAGTGTTGCAGCCACTGCCTGAATAGCTGCCTCGCGAAGACGAGCAGCCGTCGCCTCCCTCTCATACTCCTCTGGCTCTCCTATGGTTATGTAGTATCTTCGTTTTACCTGAAAGTCAAAGAAAGCAGGAGCAGGAAGGGTAATATGGAAAACACGCTGCCGGTTAAATATCAAACGGTAAAGGAGGGATCCATCATCCCTCTCAAGGAACTGGTAGAGTGTTAGAGCGATGCGATCAAGGTAGGCTGTACGGAGAGGGGGGTCTCCTGAACGGATGGGTACTCCAAGAAAATTTGCTAAGCGCGTAGCATAAATTCCACCAAAGAAATCCCCCTCAATGCCATTATTATTCGGCCTCCTTGCTATTATAGCTCCCATGTTGAAGCTCTTGTCACATGTTATTGCGCTCTTAAGGATACTAAGGTCGGATGCGCATAGGTGACAATGTGCACCCTTGCCGTTAATGAACCTACCTATGAAGAGGGCAAAGTAGTGCAAGGCAGGGAAATGAATGCTTCCTATGGTAGCTTGCGTGATATCTCTCGTTTCTCCAACAGTTATTCTGGAGACAAAGTCTCTGACCGAAGACTTAGCAGGATCATTAATACTACCCCCATCGGGTATCTTCTAAATCCTATTAAAATCCTCCAAATCTATGGTGTAGGATTTATCATACAGATCAAACAGTATGGATGAGTCACGGCCAACTGAAAATTTAAATCTACGCACGAAAGAGGCAGTGACCATAGCATACTGTTCACATTTGTCTGAGAGGAATTCTGCTAACCCGACATTGTGGACAAGTGTATCAAACTCATCTTTGAAGCCTGCTTCGATCATGAACTCATCGGAAGGCCATTCACATGGTTGTACCGGTGCATCCCTTAGTTGATAAGGTTCGGGCTCCCGAAAGGAAAGACGGGGACCCTTCTTACTTGAGGAACCACCATGAAACTTCCTCCTCAACATAATTTCCTTTTGCTGAAATTTTTGAAGTTCAAGAGAAAAGTGAATGAAGGCCAACCACACCTTTTAGCAACTACTCCTACTAGTGCCTAGAGACTGTATCACGCGCTAAAACTACTTGGGACCAGCTAAAATCAACATTTCTAGCTCAAGAACAGGGTCACCAAGGTAGCAAGAATACGCGAAGGATAAAGCACTAGAGAAAAAACTAATTGGACCAATGGAGGAGTCACTTACCAAGGAGTAATGTCCCCAAAATGGTTCGGAGAATGGTGCTTTGAGCAAGGAGATCGAAAATCACAGCCAAATGAGCAAGAACACGGGTTTGAGCTGCAAAACAATTTTTTTCTGGAGGTGGAAGAAGAGGATGGGAGCTGGAATAAGTGGAGGGGGTCCCTGTGGGCCCCATAAGCTTGCTAGCCGCCACCAGGGGGCGGCGGCTGCAGGGCTTGTGGCCCACTGGTGTGGGCCCCATGCCAGCTCTCAGTCCCAGTATTTTTCAAATATTCCAGAAAAAATCATACTAGATTTTCAGGACCATCGGAGAATTTTTATTTTTGGGGTATTTTTCTCCGGGACGCTAAAACAAAAAACAAGAAAAACTAAACTAAATCTATCATTTTTCTTGTAAGCAACAGAAAGTGAAATCTTAAAACAGAGGTATGTGACTCTTTGATTCATCCATTTCATGGTCATCGAAAGAAATCCGTCAATGGGGTTTATCAAATCCTCATGACAAAACCTTTTCGAATCGCAAGAGGAAACGGAGAATTGTGGAATAGCCACTAAGTCACCTCAATGGGGATATGTATCTCCCCAACAAGCAAATCATTCTTCATCTTGACACAAGGAATAGGGCATTCAAATCTCCCAATAAGAATCGATGAAGTCTTTTCGATAGCATTGATGCAATGTACTTGATATCGTTTCTTCGGAAAGTGCACTGTATGCTCATTACCATTGACATGGAAAGTGACATTGCCTTTGTTGCAATCTACAACATCCCCTGCCGTGTTTAAAAAGGGTCTTCCGAGGATGACAGCCATGGCATCATCCTCGGGAATATCCAAGATAACAACGTATGTTAAGATAGTGGTGTTAGCAACCACAACAGGCACATCCTCGCAAATGTCGATAGGGAAAGCAGTTGATTTGTCAGCCATTTGCAGAGAAATTTTAGTGGGTGTCAACTTATCTAGTTCAAGTCTACGATAAAGAGAGAGCGACATAACACTAACACCGGCTCCAAGGTCACATAAGGAAGTTCTTACGTAGTTTCCTTTAATGGAGCAAGGTATAGTGGGCACTCCGGGATCACCAACTTTTTTAGGAGTTTCACCTTTGAAAGTGTAATTGGCAAGCATGGTGGAGATCTCAAGATCTGGTATCTTCCTTTTATTAGTCATGATATCTTTCATGTACTTGGCATATGGAGACATTTTGAGCATATCAGTTAACCGCATCTGCAAAAAGATGAGTCTTATCATCACAACAAAGCGCTCAAAATCCTCATCATCTTTTTTCTTGGATGGCTTAGGAGGAAAGGGCATAGGTCTCTGAACCCATGGCTCCCTTTCTTTACCATGCTTCCTAGCAGTGAAGTCATTCTTATCGTATCTCTTAGGTTGTGGGTCATCAGGATTAACCGTAGGTGCAATCTCCACATCCTCATCATTGCTAGGTTGAGCATTATTATGAACATTGCTGTCCATATTGTCACCAGGTTCATGTTCATCACCAGATTGTGTTTCTGCATCAGACGCAGAAATATCATTAGGTTCTTCAGGTGTGATAGTATTTGGTGAACTGGCATGTAGGTTTCTATCATCCTTCTTCTTCTTAGGATGACTGGGTGTATCAGCATTAATTCCTTGAGAATCTTGATCAATTCTCTTAGGATGGCCTTCAGGATACAAAGGTTCCTGAGTCATTTTGCCTCCTCTAGTAATGACTCTGACAGAGTTGTCATTTAATTCATTGAGCAAGTCATTCTGAGCTTTAAGTACTTGTTCTACCTGAGTAGTAATCATAAAGGCATGTTTACTCACAAGCTTCAGGTCATTGACATTTCTGTCTACACAAGCACTTAAATGGCTAAGCATACGAGTACTTTGTTCCAAATGTCTGCTAACATAATCATTGAAACTCTGTTGTTTGGCAACAAAGTTGTCAAATTCATCAAAGCATAGGCTAACAGGTTTGTCAAAAGGAATATTACTCTCATCAAACCTACGCAGAGAATTCACTTCTACTACTTGTATCGGGTTATCTAAACCATGGATCTCTTCGATAGGTGGTAGATTTTTGACATCTTCAGATCTAATGCCTTTCTCTTGCATAGATTTCTTGGCTTCTTGCATATCTTCGGGACTGAGGAATAGAATACCTCTTTTCTTAGGAGTTGGCTAAGGAGGTGGTTCAGGAATACTCCAAGCATTATCGTTGATCAAGATGTTATTCAGAAGGATCTCAGCTTGTTCGATAGTTCGTTCCCTAAAAACACATCCGGCACAACTATCTAGGTGGTCTCTAGAGGCATCAGTAAGTCCGTTATAGAAGATATCAAGTATCTCGTTCTTCTTAAGAGGGTGATCAGACAAAGCATTCTATAGCTGGATGAGCCTCCCCCAAGCTTGTGGGAGACTCTCTTCTTTGAGTTGAGCAAAGTTGTATATTTCCTGCAAGGCAGCTTGCTTCTTATGGGCAATAGACCATATCCTGGGGACTACTCACACATCCAGGAGCAAGAGAAGTGAACCAGGCTTTAGCGTCATCCTTTAGGGAGAATGGAAACCGCTTAAGGATATAGTAGTGGCGGATCTTCTCCTCACTAGTGAAAAGGGTGGCTATATCGTGTAGTTTGGTAAGATGGGCTACGACCGTCTCAGACTCATAACCGTGGAAAGGATCAGATTCGACTAGAGAGATTATCTCAGGGTCGACAGAGAATTCATAATCCTTATCGGTGATGAAGATAGGTGAAGTGGCAAACTTCCGGTCGTATTTCATCCTAGCTTTCAGAGATTTTTCCTTCCACTTGAGAAGTAATTTCTCAGCGTCATAGGCATCCTTACACACAAGAAAATCCTCAGCTATATCTCCCTCCATGACGTAACCCTCAGGTATTTCAGGCAATTCATATCTAGGAGAGATAGATCTAGCAGGAGCAAAAGCAGGTTCTATCTCAATAGTATCGGCAGTTTCAGAAGCATCACGAGCATTGGCAGTAACTCTAGCAATATGAGCATCAAGGAACACCCCTAGTCGCACATCAAGCAAAGTAGTATCTCTAGCAGTATCAAGCATAGCATCATCAGGCAAGGCAGTATCAGGCATAGCATCTCTAGCATCATCAGGCAAGGCAGTATCAGGCATAGCATCTCTAGCATCATCAGGCATAGCATCTCTAGCAGTATCAGGCAAAGCAGTATCAAGCATAGCATCTCTAGCATCATCATGCATAGCATCTCTAGCAGTATCAAGCATAGCAGCATCATAAGCATCATCAAGCACAGGCGACATATCAAGATTTCTAGCAGGAGGTGATGTCGCAAACTTACTCATAACTGAAGGTGAATCAAGTGCAGAGCTAGATGGCAGTTCCTTACCTCCCCTCGTAGTTGAGGGCAAAACTTTGGTTTTTGGATCCTTCACATTCTTCATAGTGATCAGCAGATATAAATCCCAAGTGACTGAGAGAATATAGCAATCGCCTCCCCGGCAACGGCGCCAGAAAAATGTTGTTTAGCAGATCCCTAGAAATGGCTAGACAAATGCTATTCTCGATTGCTCAACAATTAGAAATTGTCTTGCAATGACCCACCAGCGCGTGGGATCGAGGCAGTTTTCGAGGGTAGAGTATTCAACCCAAATTTGTTGGTTCGCCGGTAAGGAAGTGAGAGGATACTCTCAAGTATTAGCAGCTGAATGTGTCAGATTCAACCACACATGAAATATTAGTATCTGCAAGCAAAGTATCAACAACAAAGTAGTATGATAACAACGGTGTCAGAAACGATCTGTTGACGGCAGACTATTCCTAACGATTGTATCAGTGGCGCCCGAAGTTGCCCGTGGACTGGAAATATTCTTTCCCGTCAACGTCGTGCGAACCAGTATTGTAGCAGGTAGTAGCAGTGTAACGAGTAGCATCAGTGGCAAGGAACAGCAGTAGTGACAGTAGTAGCAAGTAGCAACAGTAGCACATAACAGCAGAGCAAGCAAGTAACAGCAGCAGCAACAGTACTAACAGCAGCAGAGCAAAACAAGTAACAGCAGCAGTGGGACAAAATCGTAGGCAATGGGTCGGTGATTTGTTTGGATGATATTCATCATGCAACAGTTATAACACAGAGAGATATGTGTCTAGCTCCCGTTCGTCAATGTGATGTAGGCACATTCCGTGTGTCGTCATACGTGCTTAGGGAAAAGAACTTGCATGACATCTATTGTCCATCCCTCCCGTCGCAGCGGGGTCCAAAAGGAAACTACGGGATATTAAGGTTCTCCATTTAGTAAAGAACCGACCAACGCATTAGCACTTGGTGAACACATGAACTCCTCAAACTATGGTCATCACCGGGAGTGGTTCCGGTTATTGTCACTCCGGGGTTGCCGGGTTATAACACATAGTAGGTAACTACAACTTACAAGATCGGATCTAAAACACACATATATTGGTGACAACATAATAGTTTCAGATCTGAAATCATAGCACTCGGGCCCTAGTGACAAGCATTAAGCATGGCAAAGGAGTAGCAACATCAATCTGAGAACATAGTGGATACTAGGGATCAATCCCCGTCAAAACTAACTCGATTACATGATAGATCTCATCCTACTCATCACCGCCCAGCGAGCCTACGAATAGATTACTCACGAACGATGAAGAGCTTCATGGAATTGGAGAGGGAAGAAGGTTGATGATGACGATGGCGACGATTTCCCCTCTCCGGAGCCCAAAACGGACTCCAGATCTGCCCTCTAGATGAAGAACAGGATGTGGCGGCGCCTCCGTATGCAAACGCGACGAAATCTTCTCTCTTGATTTTTTCTCGGACGAAAGGGAATAAATAGAGCTGAGTTTGGGGGCGGCAGAGCCACATGGGCCCCACAAGCTTGCTAGCCGCCACTAGGGGGGTCGCGGCTACAGGGCTTGTGGCCCACTGGCCCATCACCTATGCTGGATCTTTGCGCAGGTATTTTTCATATTTTCCAGAAATATTCTCCGTAAATTTTCAGGATGTTCCAAGAACTTTCATTTCTGCACAAAAACAACACCAAGGCAATTCTGCTGAAAACAGCGTCAGTCCAGGTTAGTTCCATTCAAATCATGCAAATTAGAGTCCAAAACAAGGTCAAAAGAGTTTTGAAAAGTAGATACGATGGAGACGTATCAGTGGGCACAACACACCAGGGCGCGCCTGCCCCCCCCCCCCAAGCGCGCCCTAGTGGGTTGTCCCCACCTGGTGGCCCCTATGACCCTGAACCGACGCTATAAAATCACATTATTCCAGAAAAAATGGGAGAGCAAGAATTATCACGTTTCAAGAGACGGAGCCGTTGCCGTCTCCTGTTCTTCATGAGGAGGCTAGATCTAGAGTCCGTTTGGGGCTCCGGAGAGGGGGATCTTCGATCTTCTTCATCACCAACACATCTCCATCGCCAATTCCATGATGCTCCCCACCGGGAGTGAGTAATTCCTTCTTAGGCTCGCTGTTCGGTGAGGAGTTGGATGAGATTCATCATGTAATTGAGTTAGTTTTGTTAGGGCCTAATCCCTAGTATCCACTATGTTCTGAGATTGATGTTGCTATGGCTTTGACATGCTTAATGCTTTTCACTTTGGGCCCGGGTGCCATGATTTCACATCTGAACCATTTATGTTATCACCATTATATCCATGTTCTAGATCCGATCTTGCAAGTTATAGTCACCTACTACGTGTTATGATCCGACAACCCCGGAGTGACAATAGTCGGGACCACTCCGGGTGATGACCGTAGTTTGAGGAGTTCATGTATTCACCGTGTGTTAATGCTTTGTTCTGGTTCTCTATTAAAAGGAGGCCTTAATATCCCTTAGTTTCCAATAGGACCCCGCTTCCACGGGAGGGTAAGACAAAATATGTCATGCAAGTTCTTTCCATAAGCACGTATGATTATTTACGGAATTCATGCCTACATTATATTTATGAACTCGAGCTAGTGTCGTATCTCCCTAGGTTATAACTGTCTCATGATGAATATCATCCAACGAGTCACCGATCCAATGCCTATGAATTTACCTTATATTGTTCTTGCTAAGTTACTACTGTTGCTACTGCTATCGTTACTGCTACAAAATTACTTCTATCACTGTTACCGTTATTATGTATGCTGCTACTATCATCAAAACTATCATCTTACTGTGCTACTAATCACTATGTTGTAGATAATTAATCTTCAGGTGTGGTTGAATTGACAAGTTAGCTGCTAATACCTTCAGATATTCTTTGTCTCCCCTTGTGTCGAATCTATAAATTTGGGTTGAATACTCTACCCTCAAAAACTGTTGCGATCCCCTATACTTGTGGGTTATCAAGACCTTTTTCTGGCGCCGTTGCCGGGGAGCATAGCAATATTTGTTGAGTCACTTGGGATTATTATCATGTTATCACTATGAATAATATGAAGAATGCTAAGACTAAGATTTTTCCCTCTAATACGAGGGGAGATACGAAACTCCCATCCAGCTCCGCTTTAGATTCACCTTCTGTATAAGTAAACTTGCATCACCACAACATGCTATTAATTCTGATATGTCGCAAGTTATTGATGATTCTACTTCTGCAACGAATACTACTCATGATGATGCTAGTACCTTGCTTAATGATGATGTGCCACTAGGTGAATTTCTTGATGAACAAATTGCTAGAGTAAGACAACATGATATTGTTGAATCTAATGATGAACTTGAAACTGAGAATCTTGAAACACCTACTAGAACTAGTCCTCTTAGATATGGATTTCCAAAGATACAATAAGGTTATACTATGAGTGAGGAGGCAACTAGATATATTATTGCTTGTAAGGATAGAGATGATCTAGAGAAATTATTATGCAAGTATAAGGAAAAATCTCTGAATGCTAAAATGAAATGTGATCCTGAGTTTGCTACTTCACCTATCTTTATTGATGATAAGGATTATGAATTCTCTGTCGACCCAGAGTTAATCACTTTGGTTGAATTTGATCCTTTCCATGGTTATGAAACTGAAACTATTGTGGCACATCTTACTAAGTTGAATGATATAGCCACCCTTTTTGCTCATGATGAGAAGATTCGCTATTACTATATTCTCAAGTTATTTCCGTTCTCATTAAAGGGTGATGCTAAAGCTTGGTACAATACTCTTGCTCCTGGTTGTGTGCGTAGTCCCCAGGATATGATGTATTACTTCTCTGAAAAATATTTCACTGCTCATTAGAAACAAGCTGCCTTGCACGAAATATTTAACTTTGTGCAAATTGGAGAAGAGAGTCTCCCACAAGCTTGGGGGAGGCTTCTCCAATTGCTTAATGCTTTGCCTAATCATCCTCCTAAGAAAAATGAAATGCTTGATATCTTCTATAATGGACTAACCGATGCTTCTAGGGATTTCCTAGATAGTTGTGTTGCTTGTGTTTTCAGGGAACGAACTATTGGGCAAGCTGAAGAGTTATTGAATAACATATTGAAAAATTATGATGATTGGACTCTTCCTGAAACACCTATTAAACCCATTCCGAAGAACAAGGGTATCTTATATCTCAGTTCTGAAGATATGCAAGAGGCGAAGAAATCTATGAAGGAAAAAAGGTATTAAAGGCGAGGATGTTAAAAATTTACCACCTATCAAAGAAATACATGGGCTTGAAGCACCACCACCACCTAAGGTAGTAGAGGTAAATTCTTTAATGAAATTCAGTGATAGTGATGATTCTCTTAATAAACATCCTAGTCAATGCCTTTATGAGTTTGATAATTACATTAGAAAGCAAGATCGCTTCAATGCAAATGTTATGGAACAATTGAAATACAACTCTGATATGATTGATCGCTTAAGTGACTTGTTATTTAGAATCTCAAATGATGTTAGAGGTGTAGGAAAGCATGCCTCTATGGTTAAAACTCAATTAGAACAAGTTGCTAAAGAGTTACTTGATGAAATGAACAATAATATAAGTGACTTTGGTGTTAGAGTATCCACTAGAGGAGGTAAAATGACTCAGGAACCACTCTATCCTGAGGGACACCCAAAGAAAATTGAACTAGACTCTCAAAGAGTTAACACTGATACACCTAGTCCTTCAAAAAAGAAAAAGAAGAAGAAAAATAATAGAACTTTGCCTGCCTCTAGTGATCCTGAAATAGAAAAAACCTCCTGATAATGATCATGAAGTTTCTATCTCTGATGGTGAAACTCAATCTGGTAATGAACACTCACCTTTTGATAATGAAAAATATAATGATAAGGTTCATTAACACACTCAAACAAATGATAAGAACCAGATAAAGATGTTGAGATCGAACCAGCTGTTGATCTTGATAACCCACAACCCAAGAATAAAAGATATGATAAAAGAGACTTTGTGGCTAGAAAACATGGAAAGGAAAGAGAACCATGGGTTCAAAAGCCTATGCCCTTTCCACCTAAGTCAACTAAAAAGAAAGATGATGAAGAGTTTGAACGCTTTGCAGAAATACTGAGGCCAGTCTTTTTCCGAACTCGCTTGACTAATATCTTAGAAATGCCTCCTTATGCAAAGTATATGAAAGACATCATCACCAATAAGAGAAAAATACCGGAAGCTGAAATCTCCACTATGCTTGCTAATTATACTTTTAAAGATGGAGCACGTGAAAAACTTGGAGATTTGGGAACACCAACTATACCTTGCTCCATTAAAATAAATTATTTGAAAACTGATTTACGTGATTTGGGAGCTGGTGTTAGTGTTATGCCTTTCTCTTTATATAAAAGACTTGATTTGAATAAACTCACACCTACTGAAATATCTTTGCAAATAGCTGACAAATCAACTGCCATACCTATAGGTATTTGTGAGGATGTGCCCGTTGTTGTTGCTAATGTTACTATTTTGACTAACTTTGGTATACTTGAGATGCCCGAAGACGACTACATGTCGATTATCCTTGGTAGACCCTTCTTGAATACTGCAGGGGCTGTTATTGATTGCAATAAAAGCAAGGTCACTTTTCATATCAATGGTAATGAGCATACGGTGTACTTTCCAAAGAAACAATTCCAAGTGAATGGTATTAATGTTATTGAAAAATCTCAGACAATCAATATTCGAAGTTTTGAACTACCTCTACCTATTGTTAAAAACAAATATGAAATGCTTATTGTGGGGGCGACATTCATATTCCCATTGAGGTAACTTAGTGATTTACAAAAGTTCTTCGGTTTCATATTAATCGAAAGTGGTTGTTAATAAGACTTGATCAACCTTATTAATGGATCATTTTTGAGAGGTATGAAGCTGCTGAATTTAGTGAGCACTACCTTTTGTTTTCTTTTTTCTTAGTTAAATAAAATAAAAAGCCATGCTTCGTCTGTTTTCTGAGTTTTCCGTGCAATAAAAAATGACCCAAAAATAAAATTCCTCAGAATGCCCTGAAAATTTAACATGATTTTTTTTCTGAATATTTCTGAATTTCTAGTGCAAATAATATCACACGGAGGTGCACCAGGTGGGCACAACCCACCTGGGCGCGCTAGGACCCCCATGCACGCCCTGGTGGGTTGTGGTCCCCACGTGGGCCCCCTCACTTACTTCTTCTTCCCACATCACTCCATTCACCCAGAAAAAATCACTATCACTCTCTCTCTCTCTTGTGTTCTTGCTCCCGAAACCATGGATTTCGATCTCTTTGCTCGAAGCTCCGTTTCCGAAACTGTTTCAGGGATTTGTTGCTTGGTATGTGACTCCTCCATGTGTCAAATTAGTTTTTGTTTTAGTGGTTTATATTTGGAATAATTAGCTACTCTTGGTGCTGCTGTAGATGAGCTTGCATGTTGAATTCTTAGAGTTATAAGTAGTTTGAATGCTTGATATGGCCTCTATAGATCCCTTTGTGTAGTTGCTATCATTTTTGTGAAGTTTTGTTGAGAAAAATTTTGTGGACTAAAAATTTCAGAATTTTGTTCATATGAAAAAGATGAGTTTCTTTAGGAAGTTTGCTTCCAGTAAGAACTCCAAGGGGGTTATTGGAGAGTCATCTCACAATGATCTCCATACTCGAAGGTTGGCGGAACTACGGCCATGCGAGTGGCCGCATAATGCGTTCATGGAAGGGGCTGGAATCCTTCATGAGTTCGTACAATATGCTCCTAATGCAGGCCTCACCAACTTCATTGTAGCTGAATGCGAATAGATTATGCGTGAGGACATTGTCGCTTACCGGAACAACCTGGCTACGACACAGGAAGAGCCTCGGCAATGGGACCCTAGGGTGCCTGCTCCCCAGCACTTCAACATCGAACCTCATGGCTTCTACAACTGGTGATTACCAAGTTAGGCCAAAATCCTAAGCTTGGGGGAGTACGTATTCCCACCGACATTACATTCATGTTCACAAATTTTATCCCAGTTGTCGGTGTCCACACTTCTTCATTTATCATCCATGTTTAATTTATTTTCTCGCTTTCTTCTTGTGTGTTTGAAAAACTTTGAGAAAATCCAAAAATATGTTTCTTGCTTCTTTTTTATTTTTTTCTTCCTACTTTAAATTGTTGTAGCACTAAAAAGAAAACCCAAAAATATTTCCTTGTTCTTTTTCTACTTGTTGGGACCTTTCCCGTGTAAATAGTTTTTATCGTTTTTGCTTTTCTCTTTTCATTTGCTCGTTTGCGAAAAACCAAAAACTCCAAAAATATTTTAGTGTGTTTCTCTGAATTTATTTTCTTTTTATTGAGTCGTACCAAGGAGAAGACCACGATGAAAATATTAAGTGGCTCTCATTTGCATCATTATTGATCTAATAAAGAGCCCATATTACCTTGTCTTCTCCTCTTGAATAAAATGTTTGTGGATTCCAGCTTAGTCCATGGCACTCTTGCACTATTATTATTTTCAAATCGTTCGGTCGTGCAAGTGAAAGGCAATAATGACGATATTAGATGAACTGGTCGTGGCACAGAGAAACGGGTATGAACTCGACTTTATCTGTTTTTGTAAATATGTTTAACCTAGTATCCATGATTTAGCCTATTATGATCAAAGATGTTTGCAATGACAATTAGAGATTATAGTTCCTCATGCCATGCATAAGTAGCTAGGAATGAATAATGACTTATCTTGTATATCAACATTGCGTTAAAATGATTGTGATGTAGTATGATGATATGGTATCCTCCTCTGAATGTTCGAGTGGCTTGACTTGGCACATGTTCATGCATGTACTTGAATCAAAACCAACATAGCCTCTGTGATATTTATGTTCATCGTGTTCATATCCTACTCATGCTAGTGTCCAATGTTACTTATGCATAATGGATGTTCATGACCGTTGTTGCTCTCTAGCTGGCCGCTTCTCAACCCATTTGCTAGCCTTCGCCTATACTAAGTGGGAACTTTGCTTGTACATCAAAAACATGAAACCCAAATTATTCCAGATGAGTCCACCATACCTACCTATATGCGGTATTACCCTGCCATCCTAAGTAAATTTGCATGTGCCATCTCTGAAAACTTCAAATAAATATCCTTTTTGTGTGCATGGATCATTCATGGAACGACAGGAGGTAGTCGGTATCTTCCACGCTAAGCGGGTTATTCTCAGGTCGAGTGTTTATTCACTCGCCATCGCAAGAGAAAAGGGCGGTAATAGAGATGCCCAGTCCCAAACTATAAAAAGGATTGATCTCTCAAATAATCAAACAAAAACTCCCAATGGAGTCATAACCTTTACCTTTGCGCTTGGGAACCGCCACTAGCGTGCTTAGCATGGGAGATATTGATAACTGATGGTCGTGAAGTCAATGAGAAGGGTGCATGTCTCAAAATTTCCTCTATTTTAAAAACTTGAGGTCTGGCACCTCTACATATCACTGCTTCCTTCTGCGGAGGGACTATCTATTTACTTTTATGTTGTGTCATCACCTTCTAAAATAAGCGCCAGAACCTAAGAGCATTGTTGTCATGTTGATGCATTATGTGTAGCTAATGTTGGGTGCATCATGACTGGATCTTTTCTACCATGAATTACAATGTTTAGTCGCTGCTTGAACTTTGGGGTGCTCTGTATTTATGTTTTGCGGTCTCAGAAAGGGCTAGCGAGATACCACTATTGTCATATTGTATCACAGTTGTTTTGACAACGTGTTGCTGTTTGAGATATCTTATTATTTCTCTCTAGTTAATTAGTTCATTAATATGAGTTAGTATAATTTTAAGAGTTATTGTCGACATGGTTAGTTATAATCTTTGCTGAAACCTGGGTGTTGTTTTAGCTTATTTATGAAACAAGAGCAAAAGAGTTCGTAAAAGTTTTCCTTTTTCACTTTCAGTTTATCAACTGAATTGCTTGAGGACAAGCAAAGGTTTAAGCTTGGGGGAATTGATACGTCTCCAACGTATCTACTTTTCCTAATGCTTTTCCTCTTGTTTTGGACTCTAATTTGCATGATTTCAATGAAACTAACCCCGGACTGACGCTGTTTTCAACAGAGCTACCATTGTGTTGTTTTTGTGCAGAAATAAAAGTTCTCAGAATGGAACAAAACTTTGCGAGGATTTTTTATATCAATAAAGAGAATTTCTGGAGCCAAGAGCCACCTGAGGGGGGCACCTGGGTGGGCACAACCCACCAGGGCTTGGATGCCCCCCCCCCACGCACGCCCCAGTGGGTTGTCCCCACCTCGTGGCCCCTATGACCCTGAAACCGACGCTATAAAATCACATTATTCTAGAAGAAATGGGAGATAAAGAATTATCATGTTTCACAAGACGAAGTCGCCGTCGTCTCCTGTTCTTCATTGGGAGGCCAGATCTGGAGTTCGTTTGGGGCTCTCGAGAGGGGGATCTTTGATCTTCGTCATCACCAACACATCTCCATCGCCAATTCCATGATGCTCCCCATCGGGAGTGAGTAATTTCTTCGTAGGCTTGCTGGTCGGTGAGGAGTTGGACGAGATTCACCATGTAATCGAGTTAGTTTTGTTAGGGCCTGATCCCTAGTATCCACTATGTTTTGAGATTGATGTTGCTATGACTTTGACATGCTTAATGCTTGTCACTTTGGGCCCGGGTGCCATGATTTTAGATCTGAACCGTTTATGTTATCACCATTATATCCATGTTCTAGATCCGATCTTGCAAGTTATAGTGACCTACTACGTGTTATGATCCGGCAACCCCAGAGTGACAATAGTCGGGACCACTCCCGGTGATGACCATAGTTTGAGGAGTTCATGTATTCACCGTGTGTTAATGCTTTGCTCCGGTTCTCTATTAAAAGTAGGCCTTAATATCCCTTAGTTTCCAATAGGACCCCGCTGCCACGGGAGGGTAGGACAAAAGATGCCATGCAAGTCCTTTCCATAAGCACGTATGACTATTTATCGAATACATGCCTACATTATATTTATGAACTGGAGCTAGTGCCATATCGCCCTAGGTTATAACTGTGCCATGATGAATATCATCCGACGAGTCACCGATCCAATGGCTACGAATTTACCGTATATTGTTCTTGCTAAGTTACTACCGTTGCTACTTCTATCGTTACTGCTACAAAATCACTTCTATCACTGTTACCATTATTATTGATGCTGCTACTATCATCAAAACTATCATATTACTGTGCTAGTAATCACTTTCCTGTAGATAATTAATCTCCAGGTGTGGTTGAATTGACAACTCAGCTGCTAAAACCTTCAGATATTCTTTGGCTCCCCTTGTGTTGAATCTACAAATTTGGGTTCAATACTCTACCCTCGAAAACTGTTGCGATCCCCTATACTTGTGGGTTATCACATGACACTTCACCATTCATGGGAGTGAGGGAACTCATTGTGGAGTAGTAATTAGATGTTGGGCTGCAAGAGTGACATAAGCTTAAACCCTAGTTTATGCGCTATTTGGTAAGGGGCTAATTTGGATCCAAACGTTTATTGATATGTTTAGAATTTGTCTTAATACTCTTTTCGTAGTTGTCGAAGCTTGCGAGAGGGGGTAATCATAGGTGGGAGGCTTTTTAAGTAAGAACATCACCCAAGTACCGGTCCACCCACATATAAAATCATCAAAGTAGCGAACGCGAATCAAAAGAACATGTTGAAAGTGACTATATGAAATTCCCATGTGTCCTTAAGAATGTTTGCATCACTATAAGTACATGTTCTGTGTTGTCCTTTGCACTCAAAAGGATTGGGCTATCTTCCTGCACTTTATTTACTTTAGTCCCTAGTTACTCGTTACAAATTATCTTGCTGCCAAACTATTTGTTACCGCTTGCTTCAGTGGTTGCAAAAACTACCTTGCTTAAAACCACTTGTCATTTCCTTCTGCTCCTCATTGGGTTGGACACTCTTACTTATCAAAAGGACTACGATTGATACCCTATACTTGTGGGTCATCAAGCCTCTTTTCTAGCACCGTTGCCGGGGAGTTAAGCGCCTTTAGTGAGTGGAAATTAGTAAGGAAATATTTTTGTTACGTGCTGAAATTTAGTGCTACTTGCCACTATGGAAAGTAATCCTTTGAGTGGCTTGTTCGGGGTATCTTCACCGTGACCGAAAACCAATAGAGTTGCCTCTCCACCACCTAATGAAGCTACTGAAGATATTGCCTATGAAATTCCGGCTGGTGTTATTGAGAAACTTTTAGCTAATCCTTATGCAAGTGATGGAACTAAACATCCTGATATGCACTTAATTTATGTGGATGAAATGTGTGGTTTGTTTAAGCTTGCATGTTTATCTGGAGACAAGGCTAAGAAGAAAGTGTTTCCTTTATCTTTGGAGGGAAAGGCACTGACATGCTATAGGCTATGTGATGATACTGACACATGGGATTGGAATCGTTTGAAATTGGAGTTCCACCGGAAATTTTATACTATGCATTTGGTTCATCGTGATCGGAATTATAGTTATAACTACTCGCCTTGTGAAGGAGAAAGTATTGCTAAAGCTTGGGTGAGGTTGAAGTATATTCTTCATACATGCCCCAATCATGAGCTCTCAAGAGAAATAATTCTTCAAACAAAATTATGCTCGACTTTTACATAATGATCCAAATATGCTTGATTCTTCTTCAACTAGTTCTTTTATGAAGAAGACTATTGAAATTAAATGGGATCTTATTGAAAATATTAAGCGCAACCATGTGGATTGGGAGATCGACAAAGGTAATGAGTAAGGTATAAATCTGAAGTTTGATTGTGTTAAATCTTTTATGGAAACAGATGCCTTTCAGAAATTCAGCACCAAGTATGGACATGACTCTAAAATAGTAGCCTCTTTTTGTCAATATTTTTCTACTCATGTTATCTTCCTAAGGAGAAGTGGTTTCAATACCATCCTCCTATAGCAATTAAGTAAAAACCTCCTCATATTAGAGAATATAAAACTATTGTCTACAATGTTGCTCTAGTTGTTCCTACTACTTATTTTGAGAAACCACCTTTTCCTCTTAGAATTAAAGAGCACTCTAAGGTTTCTTCTGTAGTTAGTAAAAGTTATGTTAGAACACTTACACTTACTAAGAAAATTAAGGTTGAACCTAGCATTGCTTTAGTTAAAGAACTTTTAGTTGATGAATTGGATGAACATGTTATTTCCTTCTCTAATAATGCTTCTATAATTTCTAGTCCTGATCTTAAGAATAAAAATAGACTCGTAGTTAGCATGACTATTATTTCTGATGAAATTGGAGATCATTGCTATCATGGTTTATGTGATGTGTGTGCTAGAATACGTGCTATTCTTTTTACTTTATATCAAGAAGTCATGAATGATATTGCACCTACTGAGATTGAGAATATTGATGTCACTATTAAGCCTGCCGACAGAAATACTATTTCACCACTTGGTATTATCAGAGATGTTGAAGTATTATGTAGTAAGATCAAATACCCTACTAATTTTCTTGTTCTTGGTTCTCCAAAAGATAGCTTTTGTCCAATCATATTTGGTAGACCTTTCTTGAAAACTATTAATTCTCAAATTTATTGTGCTAAGGAGATTATTAGTGTCAACTTTGGTGGTATGTCTCATGAATTTAATTTCTCTAAGTTTCGTAGATAACCACATGATACACAGTTGCCTAGTAAGGATGAAATTGTTAGTCTTGCTACTATTTCTATGCCTTCTATTGATCCTTTGGAACGGTATTTGCTTGAGCATGAGAATGATTTGCATATGAATGAAAGGAATGAAATAGATGATGTTTTCTTTAAGCGGCCACCTATCCTTAAGCATAATTTGCCTGTTGGAACTTTTGGAGGTCCTCCTCCACCTAAGAGTGATCATGTGTTTGAATTGAAGCAATTGCGTGATACTCTGAAATATGCTTATCTTGATGAAAAGAAAATATATCATGTTATTATCAGTGCTAACCTTTGAGAGCACGAGGAAAAGATATTATTAAAAGTTCTAAGGAAGCACAGTGTTGCTATGAGATATACTCTCGATGACCTTAAGGGTATTAGTCCCACTCTATGTCAGCACAAGATTAATATGGAACAAGATGCTAAACCCATTGTTGACCACCAACGACGTTTAAATCCGAAGATGAAGGATGTTGTCAAACCTAAAATATTAAAGCTTCTGGAAGCAGGTATTATCTACCCCATAGCTTATAGGGTGATTCCAGTTCATTGTGTTCCTAAAAGGGGTGGTATTACTTTTGTTCCGAATGATAATAATGAACTTATACCTTAAGAGGATAGTAACTGGTTACAGAATGGTAATAGATTGTAGAAAGTTGAATAAAGCTACTAGGAAAGATCACTACCCTTTGCCTTTTATTGATCAAATGTTAGAAAGGTTGTCTAAGCACACACACTTTTATTACTTGTATGGTTATTCTGGGTTTTCTCAAATACCTGTTGCACAATCTAATCAAGGGAAAACCACATTTACCTTCCCTTTTTGAACTTTTTCTTATAGACGTATGCCTTTTGGTTTATGCAATGCACCTGCTACTTTTCAAAGATGTATGACTGCTATCTTCTCTGATTTTTGTGAAACAATTGTTGAGGTTTTCATGGATGGTTTCTCCGTATACGGAACTTCTTTTGATGATTGCTTAAGCAACCTTGATCGAGTTTTGCAGAGATGTCAACAAACAAATCTTGCCTTAAATTGGGAGAAGTGCCACTTTATGGTTAATGAAGGTATTGTCTTAGGCCATAAAATTTCTGAAAGAGGTATGGAGTTTGATAAAGCAAAAGTGGATGCTATTGAGAAGATGCCATGCCCGAAGGATACTAAAGGTATAAGAAGTTTCCTTGGTCATGCTGGTTTCTATAGGAGATTTATTAAAGACTTCTCTAAAATTTCTAGCCCTCTTACCAATCTTTTGCAAAAATATGCTCCTTTTGTTTTTTATGATGATTGTGTAGAAGCCTTTGAAACTCTTAATTCAGCTTTAATTTTTGCACCGATTGTTCAGCCACCTAATTGGGATGTACCTTTTGACATTATGTGTGATGCAAGTGATTATGCTGTTGGGGCTGTTCTAGGACGTAGAGTTGATAAGAAGTTGAATGTTATTCCTTATGCTAGTAAAACTTTGGATACTGCCCAAAGGAATTATGCTACCACCCAAAAAGAGTTTCTAGCAGTTGTGTTTGCTTGTGATAAGTTTAGATCTTCTATTGTTGATTCCAAAGTTACTATTCACACAAATCATGATGCTATTAAGTATTTTATGGAAAAGAAAGATGCTAAGCCTAGGCTTATTAGGTGGGTTCTTGTGTTGCAAGAGTTTGATTTTCATATTGTTGATTGGAAAGGGGCTGAGAATTACGTGGCTGATAACTTGTCTAGATTGGAAAATGTGCTCGATGCCCACAACCTATTAATGATAGTTTCTTGATGAGCAATTAGCTACTATTAATGTTTCTCATAACACTCCTTGGTATGCAGACTATGCTAATTATATTGTTGCTATGTTTATACCTCCTAGTTTTACTTCCATCAAAAGAAAAAGTTCTTTTATGATTTGAGACACTATTGCTAGGATGACCCACATCTTTATAAAGAAGGTGTGGATGGTATTGTTAGACGTTGTGTACCTGAACATGAACAGGAATAAATTCTTCGGAAGTGTCACTCTGAAGCTTAAGGAGGACACCATGGAGGAGATAGAACCACACATAAGGTATTGCAATCCGGTTTTTATTGGTCTGCTCTCTTCAAGGACACTCGTAAGTTTGTGTTATCTTGTGATGAGTGTCAAAGGATTGGTAATATCAGTAGACGTCAGGAAATGCCTAAGAATTAATCTCTAGTTATTGAACCATTTGATGTTTGGGTTTTTGATTATATGGGACCTTTTCCTAAGTCCAATGGGTATACTCATATTCTTGTTGCTGTTGATTATGTCACTAAGCGGGTTGAGGCTATCCCCACTAGCAGTGATGATCACAACACTTCTATTAAAATTCTTAAGGAAGTAATCTTTCCAAGGTTTGGAGTCCCTAGATATATTATGACTGGTGGTGGTTCACATTTTGTTCATGGTGTTTTCCGTAAGATGCTTGCTAAATATAATGTTAATAATAGAATTGCGTCTCCCTATCATCCTAAATCTAGTTGTCAAGTTGAATTGAGCAACAAGGAGATAAACTTGATTTTACAAAAAAATTGACAATAGATCTAGAAAGAATTGGTCTAAGAAATTAGATGATGCTTTGTGGGCTTATAGAACTTCTTATAAGAATCCTATGGGTATGTCTCCTTATAAAATGGTTTATGCAAAAACATGTCATTTACCTCTTTAATTGGAACATAAAGCTTTTCGGGGTGTTATAGAACTTAAATATGACTTCAAGCTTGCAAGTGAAAAGAGGCTATTTGACATTAGCTCACATGACGAATGGAGAACCCATGCTTATTGTAATGCCAACTTGTTTAAAGAAAAAGTCAAACGATGGCATGACAAGAGGGTCCAAAAGAGAGAATTCAAAGTGGGTGAATATGTTTTATTATATAATTCTCGTCTTAGGTTCTTTGCAGGTAAACTTCTCTCCAAATGGGAAGGACCATATATTATCGAAGAAGTTTATCATTTCCGAGCCATAAAGACCAATGATACCGCGGGTACTAACCCGAAGGTGGTAAATGGACAAAGGATCAAGCACTACATTTAGGTACACCCATTAATCTTGAAACTAATATTATTGAAACTATTATACCGGAGGAACATATCAAAAAGTCCTTCCGTAACACTCCAGAATACTGAAAAAAGGAATAGGTATGTGATACGGTAAGTAAACGGACTCTGGAATTTACACAAAAATATATTCTCTTAGTTTTGGAATATTTAGAAAAATATAAAAATAAAAGGAAGCCGAGAGGGTCCATTAGGTGCCCACACGGCACCTGGGCACGCCCTGATGCTGTGTGGGGCTCTCGTGCACCTTCCCGAATTCGTTTTCCTCCCGTTTATTTGTTCTGCAAGATAAAAATCTATATATACTCCCCAGATTGATTTGACCACCGCATTGTGAGATATATTTTGTTCTTGTTTCTTGCTGTTTCTGGTAGATCCAAAAATATGCCGTCCCAGGAATCTCTCGGGGAGAACCATGTTCCCCAAGCTTATGAAGGAATGGATGCTGATCTGAAGAGGATGGATGTTACGGAGGTCAAGGTAGAGTTACTCAAGAAAGCAAAGGGCATGAGGGAGGCGGAGAATCAATACCCAGAAGGAGGACAATCTGCTTTGAAGGAAAAGGATGTAGAGGATATCCTTCAACCTTACTATCACATTCTACCCCCATCTCTTATCGAGGCCTTGAAGTTATGTTAAATAACTCTTGTTCGTAACACTTATCTCACACGTCCCTCGGAAGCGTGAACCACAAATTGATTGATCTAATGGAGCTAAAAGACAGGATTGCTTCATCACCACCATCACCTAAGGAGGAAGCTTGATGAAATGGGTATGGGCACTCCCCTTGGCTTGTGCCAATCTTGGGGGAGGTGCCCCGTTATCGTATCACCATCACTCTTATTATCTTTCCATATTTTCAATTTGATCCTTGGTTTTTTCGTGATCTAATAGAATAAAAGTTTAGTACGATCTATCTTTGAGTGCTAGTTTCTTTCCATCTATCTATATAATCATGTGTGAGTTATATAATAAAGAGTAGTGTGAGCTTTGCTTCTATAATCTTGTGTTCTAATCAAAAGAATTGAAATAATGAAAAGAAAAGATCATATGCTAATCTTATGGTGACTAATGACATCACATAAGGAAGAGTATAAGTGATAAAAATTGTTGAAGGTTGAAAAACATAGCATTGGTCAATGATCCAATTCATGAAAAAGTTAATAAGGTAGATAAGATTCACATGCAAATAAACTATCTTGCCATTTTTTATGTTTGAGAGCACACATTAAATATTATATGCCAAACGGTTGATGTTGGACAAGGAAGACAACGTAATGATTTATGTTTGTTCATATTCACATAGAAGTTATATTGTCATGGATCCTCCAACCTGGGGTGCTTTGCCAATACCTTTGCTAGCCAAAAACTCCACACTAAGTAGAAATACTACTTGTGCATCCAAAACCCTTTAACCAAATACATGCCATAAGAGCCCACCATACCTACCTATGGACTGAGTAAGATCCTTGAAGTAAGTTGTCATCGGTGCAATAAAGCAATAAAAATTTCTCCTAAATACGTATGGTCTTTTATTGTAAGGGAAAATAACTGTGGTACGAACTTGTGATGGCCAATAATAAAAGAGACAAACAACATAATAAAGGTTGCTATCATAAGGGGCAATATCACGTGACGTTCCTTTGCATAAGAGTGAGTGCATGCAAAATTAAAAGCGCATGAAAACCTCTGCTTCCCTCCGTGAAGGGCCTATCATTTATTTTATGCAAACATTCAAAGTTTTCCCTCTATTTCTTTTTTACTTTATCCTTTGGCAAGCATCATGTGGTGGGGAAAGATCTAGGAACATATATCCTATTGATTGTAGGTGAGCATGAGTTATTATTGTTGACATCACCCTTGAGGTGAATAAGTTGGGATTCCTATCTTCCTATATGTCCTCTTAAACTTGATGCTCCATATTCATGGAGTGAGTGTTAGCAATAATGAAAGACTAGATGATAGTTGAGTATGTGGACTTGCCAAAAGGCTCCTACATGTGACCCTTCCTCAAAGTACAATGAATTGCAATTGCATTGTTCACTGAGAACATAGTTGGTTAATTTTCAAGAATGTTTATTCTTCATACTTCAATATTGTGGTGAATTGTTACTTGCTCATGAGAAGTCTATGATGATATTTATTGCTATTATGTTATTGTTCATGATGCTTCCATGTCCGTATTTTATTTTTATCGACACCTCTCTCTCTCTAAGCATATGGGCATGTTTTTTTTATTTCGGCTTTCGCTTGAGGACCCGCGAGGTCTAAGCATGTGGGAGTTGATCCATCCATTTTGCATCATGTTTTATTGTTGCTATTTACAATTTTTTTATCAATATAACAATTCATGGAGTATTTCTAATGCATTTTCTCTCTCAATATGCAAGATTTACAGAAGGAGGGAGAATGCCGGCAGCTGGATTTCACGACCTGAAAAAGCTACAACGGAGATACCGATTTTGCACATCTCCAAATGGGCTGAAATTTCATGAAGAATTATTTTGGAATATATAAAAAAATACTATGACAAAATCCACTTGAGGAGGCAAGCTAGGTGCTCACATAGCACCAGCCCCCCCCCGGTGGGCGCGCCCTCATGTTGTGTGGAGCCCCTAGCCCACGTCTGGCCTCCTCCTTCTAGTATATAAGTCATTTTACCCCAAAACTTTTATGAAGAGACTTTCGGGACAAGGCGCCACCGCCACGAGGCGGAACTAGATTAGGAGCACTTTTGCTCTCCGACGGGGGAAATCGAACCTTCGTCATCACCAACAACCCTCTCATCGTAGGAGGACCAATCTTCATCATCACCATCAATAACACCATCTTACATCAAACCTTTGTTCATATCTTGTATTTAATCTTTGTGTCAGAACTTCAGATTGGTACCTGTGATTGGCTTGTAGTGTTGATTACTTATCGTAGTTGATGCTAGTTGGTTTGCCTCTTGAGATATTAAATGTTCAAATCCTTTATGTTATTCAATACCCCTCTGATCTTGAAACCATGATGATGAGTGAGTAGTTACTTTTATTCTTGAGGACATGGGAGAAGTCTTGTCATAAGTAATCATGTGAATTTGGTATTCATTCGATATTTTGATGATATGTATGTTGTGATTCTCTTAGTGGTGTCATGTGAACATCGACTACATGACACTTCACCATTCATGGGCCTAAAGGAACTCATTGTGAAGTAGTAATTAGATGATGGGTCGCTAGAGTGACAGAAGTTTAAACCGTAGTTTATGCGCTATTCCGTAAGGGGCTGATTTGGATCCAAACGTTTATTGCTATGGTTAGACATTATCTTAATTCTATTTTCGTAGTTGCGGATGCCTGCGAGAGGGGGTAATCATAAGTGGGAGGCTTTTTCAAGTAAGAAAAGCACCCAATCACTGGACCATCCACATATCGAATCATTAAAGTAGCAAACACGAATCAAAAGAACATGGTGAAAGTGACTAGATGAAATTCCCGTGTGTCCTCAAGAATGTTTGCATCACTATAAGTACCTATTCCGGCCTGTCCTTTGCACTCAAAAGGATTGGGCTATCTTGCTGCACTTTACTTACTATTGTCCCTAGTTACTTGTTACAAATTATCTTGCTACCAAACTATTTGTTACCGCTTGCTTCAGTGCTTGCACAAACTACCTTGCTGAAAACCACTTCTCATTTCCTTCTGCACCTCGTTGGGTTTGACACTCTTACTTATCGAAAGGACTACGATTGATACCCTATAATTGTGGGTCATGAGGTGCCCAAGCCCACCAGGGGCTAGTGCGCCACCTCTCAGGCCCATGTGGTTCCCTGGATGGGTGGGCCCCTCCCGGTGGACCCCCGGAACCCTTTCGGCACTCCCGGTACAATACAGGAAAACCCCGAAACTATTCCCGAACCCGAATACCACTTTCCTATATATAAATCTTTACCTCTGGACCATTCTGGAGCTCCTCGTGACGTTCAGGATCTCATCTGGGACTCCGAACAACCTTCGGTCACCACCTCTATAACTCAACTATCTCTATATCGTCACTGAACCTTAAGTGTGCAGACCCTGCGGGTTCGAGAACTGTGCATACATGACCGAGACACTCTACGGTCTATAACCTAATGCGGGACCTGGATGCCCATATTGTCTCCTACATATTCTATGAAGATCTTTACCAGTTGAACCACGATGTCAAGGATTCAATCAATCCGGTATATTGTTCCCTTTATCTATCGGTATGTTACTTGCCCGACATTTGATAGTTGGTATCTACATACTTAGTTCAATCTCGTTACCAACAAGTCTCTTTGCTCGTTCCATAATACAAGATAGCGTGGCTAACTCCTTAGTCACATTGCTTGCAAGCTTGTTGTGATTTTGTATTATCGAGTGGGCCCTAGAGATACCTCTCCATCATACGGAGTGACAAATCCTAGTCTCGATTCACGCCAACCCAACAAACACCTTCAGAGATACCTGTAGAGCACCTTTATAGTCACCCAGTTACGTTGTGACGTTTGATACACACAAGGCATTCCTCCGGTGCCCGGGATTTGCATGATCTCATGGTAATAGAAATAGATACTTGACATGTAGAAATCAGTAGCAATAAACAGACACGATCATATGCTACGTTCATAGTTTGGGTCTTGTCCATCACATCATTCTCCTAATGATGTGATCTCGTTATCAAACGACAACTCATGTCTATGGCCAGGAAACCTTGACCATCTTTGATCAACGAGCTAGCCCATCAGAGCCTCACTAGGGACATAGTGTTGTCTATATATCCACACATGTATTTGAGTTTCTAATCAATACAATTCTAGCATGGATAACAAACGATTATCATGAACAAGGAAAATATAATAAGAAATAACTTATTATTGCCTCTAGGGCATATTTCCAATAGAAACCTGCTCTACCAACACCCGAACCTCTACCTCTCGAACAAGAATGGCCATCTGTAACTCAGCCTCTACCACGACCACCAGCACTTATACCACGACCACCAGCACTTATACCACGACCACCAGCACTTATATCACCAGAACCTCGGCCACCAAGAGGATCTCTACTCGAACCTCGGCCACCAAGAGGATCACCACCGGAACCTCAGCCACCAAGTGAATAGCCACCGACGTCACTAGTAGAAGCATTGTGGCCTTTTGAAGTTTTGTTTGTTTTGCAAGTCCTTTTGTTGTGTGACATTTCATTGCAACCACCGCATTGGTTTCTATCACGTGGCTCCATGAAATGTGCACTACCAAACTCTCTGGTGCTCATGAGTTCATCCATATCATTCATGTATCGCTTTGTCCTCCTTCTACCCTTGGGTTGTACCATCATCTTCGGATCCAGCCTAATGTTAGGGTTGTGATACTCTAGCCAATGTGATGCGTCCGGAAAAGGGTGGAATCTAGACGCCCATGTTAACTTATGAGTTTGCAAGTTGAATTCATGCAACCTAACAACTACTCCATCACAGGCGGGCAAATTCCTCTTGCGGGACACTGTCATCATGTGCGAACATGGCCACTGGTACTTGCTAGGCCCCTCACAAGTGCAATGTCGTGTCCTAAGAGCCACCTTTTATGAGCGACCACCGTATGATTGTCCATCTCTTGTTGTCCCGCCTAGCTCATCCACTTGGTATTTCATTTCAACATTATCGAAACAAGTGGCTTGCTATATGGATGACTTGTCTTTCTAAAATTCTAGCTACTTGGGAACCTTCTTCGGACAAATATCATTGGGAGGCTTCTCACTATCAGCAATCAACTTGTCGATTTCATTGGAGTGCTTCAGAAAATACTCATTTAGCTTGTAAAAAGTATATTCCGGTATTTCCGTCACCAGTCAAGTGATGGGCACCCTTCAAGGCAAAGTTGAAGCACTCTACAATATTCCTTGTGATGTCACCATATCTCATGCCTCCTTCGTCACATGCCCGTGACTACGTGTGTCTCTCATCAATATTCCTTTCTAGGAAATATTTCCCACCTTCGTTAGCCTTCTCATAGATTTTGTCCAAGTGTGTATTGACTGACTTAACGCAGAAGGCTACACATGCAGAGTTAAGATCCTTGCAAAGATCCTTGTTCTTACAAGTCCTATAAGACTTTGCAACAAAGTGCCTCATACACCATCGATGGTGAAGCATTGCATTCCCTGGAATATGAGTATACACGGCCTTCAATATACCTTGGTGCCGATCGGATATTATGCATACCTCTCTAATTGGAGGAATGGCTGTGCTCCTCAGAAGTCCCATGAACCATTCCTAGTTGTCTTGGTTCTCCACGTACACCAAAGCAAATGCCACAGGAAAAACATGATCATTACATCATGTTCCATTGCTATCATGAGTGTGCCCTTGTATTTTCCTATCAAGAATGTTCCATCTACACACAAAACCGGATGACAATGCTCAAAAGCTGCAATGCATGGGCCAAACATCCAGAAGGCACGGCGGAACACACCTTCAATATCTTGTACATAGTGGTACATTCCTGGATTTCACTAGGACATCCCTCCCAATAACCAATGTAGCATGTTGTACGCCTCTTCCCATCCACCATACAACATTCTAAGAGCAACTTGCTTGGCCTTCCATGTTGTCCCGTACTTAACCTTATATCCAAAACTATCGTCAACCCAACTCATCAACAACTTCACTTTAATGGTTGGATTCTCGGCTATATGTTTGTGGTATTTATAACTGATGAATTCCGAGGTTAGCCGATGGTGTGTCTTCTGTGCTTCTACGGTCGGCGATGTGCATTGGTGAGTGGCTTTGCAACTTGTTATCTTCCACCAGCTATCTTTCGTGCTTCTTCCATTGACTTTCCATTTGCATCTTCCTACCTAACATTTCACTATGTATCGCTTGTTGTAGTCCGACTGAACAACTATGAAAGGCTTGTGGTGTTTGACAGCATACTTACACAACCACATCTTTAATTCTATCATGTTCTCGAACATCAAACCTTTCATTAGGTAAGACATCTAAGTATCGTTGGGTGTACTACTTGGGAACTGTCTAGCCTCAATTGTCTTGCTCATGCCATCATCGACTATAGCCTTATCTACAAGGCTAACATCACAAAACAAGGGAACTTTGTGATCCCTACCGATGATTTTTGTGTACCACTCTGCTTCTTTCTTAGTGAAGCCATCCTCGTCCAACTCATTCATCGGGCCTTCATCATCCGAGTCATCCATGCAAGCACGCTGATAGATAATGTCAGTATCCATGTCCTTATGCTTACTTGAGCCTCTACGTCACCAACATTGTTGTGTTGCCTCTCATACTCTTCCTCGGAGTCATGATCATCATCATTAATCGGTGCACTACCTCGGAACTCATATTGTGAATACTCATTGGCTTGGACTTCAACTTTATGCTCAACGTCATCAACCAAGATTTGGTTCAAGTCAACTTGAAAAAGAGGACCCTTGACCTCCTTACTTGCAAACAATTAAACAGATTTGAGGGGAGACGATGCAACAACCTCCTTATATGCAACCCAATGCAAATTGGACCTGATAGGCATTGTCTTCATCTGACACTTGTGTGCCGACCCAACATCATAACTTCCTACTAATTCAACTTGGTCACTTGCATCAGCCCATTTTAGTCTTGTCTGTGTTTCTTCCACAACCTCATCATAACTAGTACTCTCAAGAAATATCAATACTTCCTCATACTTATCAACAATATCAACATTCATTAATGCCTCTTTGTCAACATAATGAATATTCAAAAAAAATTTAATCTAAAAATGACAAGCATAAGGACAATAAATATACCACATTGCGAATAAAACCACTTTGTACATCCAAAATAATCATTACCAAGCATTACCCGAACCCTAACCCTAACCCTAAATCTTAACATTAGGGATAACCTAAACAATAAGGTTTGTTCACCAACATCATAATGTAACACTATTGAAACAACAAGACTCAACCACATCTTATTATAGAACCATGTTCAAAACTAGGGTTAGGAACCACATGAAAAAAACAATCCAAATAGACAAATCCAACCAACAAAAATTTGTGTGATGAAGGAGATTACCTCAAGGAACATAAATGACACCGGATCCACAAACCAATCCAATCAATTAGCAAGGATTTGAGAGGGGCCAAGTGAGGGAAACAAAGGGGAAAAGAGGAAAGAGCTTGGGGAAGGCCAATGGAGGAGAAGAGAATGAGTGGTGAGTGACGGGTGAGAGCAGCCAACCAATAAAAATATCTAGATCAGAAACGCCAACGGTCCTAGCATTTCCAGAAACGCAACATGGGTCAGCGTTTCTGGCCTGCGGCGTGAGAGAGCAACACGTACTCGGCCTAGCAATGGGCCGAGGCAGAAGAACGAGAATTACCTTGGTGTTTCTATGTTGAGCTGAAACGCAACGGTCTTTGGCGTTGCCAGAAGGGTCAAATTGTGTAATACTACTATCTCGGGTTCATTTTGTGAACGTTTTCGGTGGCAAGGTTAGAACAGTGATGTCGGCCCCAAAAAGATGTAGTATATCATTCTTACCCAATGTGGTGGCGTGGCTTCATGTGTGGATGCCAAGTTGTGCTAGCACGGCCTTTCTTTTTTCTTCTTCTAAAATACGCATAAGCATGCGTAGCATACATTCATAGAGAAGGGGTAAGAACACCCATCCACCACAATGTTTTACAAACACGACTACTGGTGGTCTACCCGTCCAAGTAGCCTACGAAAATCAGAGTCATGTCGATCCTAAACTTACAAGCCCTCTGCCACACATCTCCTTCATCTAGATATTCCTAATGACATTTTGCACCAAGAGATTTGCGTTGTCAAAAATTACATCGTTGTGATGCTTTCACTGTTGCCACAAGGATAGAGGTGTGCGAGTCCTTCCTTACTTGTGGCTCGGGGTTTAGTGAAGTGCACCACTGCAGCAGTTGGTCGGCCATTGAAGGTGTCCAGTCCGTACATCCCCATGTCGTCACCACTTCATACCACATCGACCTCGTAGATGGGCAAGCGATCAACAAGTGGTCTATGCTCTTCGATGCTTGGTCGCACTTAGACAAGCGCTTCGATGTCACAAGCCTTTCGTGGCGAGCTGATTAGATGTCCATCATCGATTGTGCAGGGCAAGCGAGGAGGGAAAATCTTGCACTCCATGGGCGCCCTAGATTTCAAGTTGAAAGTGGCTCCCAAGTCATGCATGTGGACCACGAACCAACGTGCGTATGTCAAACACACATAATAGGTGTCAGCCGGCGCCCAAACCCATCTGAAAACTTCGCCCACTCCCGCAACTCCATCGTAGTTGTGGTTTCCTAAAGGGAAAGATACTGGAACAATTCAGTTTCCATCAAATTCGGACCTAGATCCCGTGGCCATGCATCATTGATAGCGTCCAATTTATACATTGACGTGTGTGCCTCCCTCATTGTATGAACAAGTTGATTTCTTGCTTTTGCAAGGTGAACCCGTATCTCTGTACACCGTCATCTCCTTCAAATATTTCTTCAAGGCAATCTCAAATTTCTTTAACGGTCCTGAATAGAACAACGGTGCCACCACATGGCGTGTGGAGGGCTTGCCTCTTCACCACCACTCGAGAGTCTTGGGGTGCCAGCTACTCCGAGAGCTGTCATGGGTTCTTCTTTTCGACAATGGTGAAAGGACAGCTTGATAGGTAGAGCAGGGTCCCCGCGTTGTTGTGTGTTCATGTGGCCGACGTTTGTTATTGTGTTTGGCATGTCATGGGCGATAGTGGAGTCGACATTGTGTGTTTCGGTGTTTGATGTGATCTTGATCCTTGTTGTTATGGTTTTATGTAATATTAATTAAATGTGCCGTTCTCTGATTGATTAATGGATGCTATATTGTTTTGTCTTTGTTTAATAAGTTTTATCATGATGGCTTTCCCTTGAAGAAAATCATCTATTCCCTTTGTAACTAACTACTTTTGGTTGAGAAAAAATAAGGGGGCTGCTACGCATCCACCGACGGATGTTTTATATACATCCGTCACCCGCACGACCGTACGATCGAGGCGAGCAGCCGTCGATCCGCAGATGGGTGCTCCGTCGGGCATCAAAAAATTCCTGAAACGACGGTCAAGTTGCAGAAACAATCGTTTTGTTGCAAAAAATAAATAACTTTGGACCTAACAATTCCTGAAACAACTGTCGAGTTTCAGAAACAATTTGCTTGTTGCAGGATTTTTTTCTTCGTTTTTGCGGGAGAATTTTTTGCAACAAAGGTCATGTTTCAGGAATTTTTGCAACAAAGGTCAAGTTGCAGAACCACTACCTAGCGAGCAGGGAAACTCTTGGCGGCGGGGCGGCCGGCGAGCTCTAGGCGGCGGGGTGGCCGGCGGGGCGGCCGGCGAGCTCTTGGCGGCGGGGCGGCCGGCGAGCTCTAGGCGGCGGGGCGGCCGGCGGGGCGGCCGGCGAGCTCTAGGCAGCGAGGCGGCCGGCGGGGCGGCCGGCGAGCTCTAGGCAGCGAGGCGGCCAGCGAGCTCTAGGCGGCGGGGCGGCCGGCGAGCTCTAGGCGGCGAGGCGGCCGGCGGGGCGGCCGGCGAGCTCTTGGCGGCGGGGCGGCCGGCGAGCTCTTCCCGTGGAAGCCGTCGTCGCCATGCCTGTGTTTCCTCCTTCTGCAACTACTTCCAAGTTGCAGGAACAACGTTCTGAAACAATGGAGTTGTTTCAGGAAACGGGTCACGGCTCGTCCGCCCGGCCACTTGGGGAACAAAGGAGACGGTGGACGCGAAAGCGGGATCCGTCGGTTGAAAGGTAACGTTTTCCAAAAAATAAACTAGTTCTCCTTAGTTCTTTCCAACTACTACAAGTATTTAGGTATGAAGTGAGTAATAGCTTTTCTTTGCACTAGTGTGGTACAAAACTAGATGATTTTGTGTGCAAATTAATGCATGTAGCGCTCATCAGCAGTTGACGCATGCATGAAAAAACTTAGACGATACATGCATTAATTTCAGAGTAGCATACATGAACATTACGAGGAACTTTCACAGAATTATACACTTAATTTGTAACAAAACTCAGACGATACTCGTATACATGAATTGAACATTACAAGGAAGTTTCACAAGATCATAAGTACAAAACTGCTGTGTCTTGGTGGGTCTCCTCAATGATCAAGAACAAGGGTTACAGATGATCGACCGCGAGAAGACGCGCATAACAAGGACGCAGGCTGTCAAGTCGGAGCAGTTGTACCCCGTCAGCTTCTCCAGCTCCATGTTCCACGCCAGGTCGACGACTGGATTCAGGGCCCATCTCGCGAGGAAGATCGCCGACGCCGCCACGACGGAGGGCAAGATGCGGACGCACGTGTAGTCGAGCAGAGACTGATCAACGAGGCGAGTCGCCAATGGCAGTATCTTGGTCTTGTCCTCCTCCTCGGCGTACCTCATGAAGTGGCCCAGGAAGGTGTGCGCCGTGGGGCCGCCGAGCTGGTACCCGAGCGCCTCCACCATCTCGCGCTCCATGTCGAGCACCTCCTTGCCCGTGGCGAACTCGCCGTAGCTGGCGATCTTGTCGGCCTTCAGCTTCCACACGGCTCTCTGGTCCTCGTATTTGGCGGCGACAAAGATGGCCGCTGCACCCAGAAGGCGCAGCTCGTAGCCGCTGTCAGCCGTCAGGGAACGCACCGACAGGACCCGGTCCACGTAGGCCACGGCGTGGTGGAGCGTGCCGTCGGCAAGATGATGGTCTCGGACGAACTTGTCCATCCATCCGACAAGGGAGGCGCGCTCTGACTCGCTCACCCGATCTTGCTGCACCTTCTTCAGGTAGTCCGGTAGCGGCCGCTCCTCGGCGTTCTTCTCTCTCAGCCGGAGGTTGCAGTGGATGTCGTCTTCGTAGTCAGGGCACAGCCGCTGACGCTTTGTGGAGGCGGCGGCGACGCAGGAGACCGGTGCTGGTGCCGGCGCCGCGGGCTTTGAGAACTTTGGTGGCATGGGCAGCTCGCACGGCGCTGGCGGGAGCACCCTGGGACGGCAGGCACCGAAGAAACCGGGAGGCGGAGGTCGACGAGCTGGTACGTCGCGAGCCGGGCGGGCGCAAGATCCGACGCCGAAGAAGCCGGGACGCGGAGGTCGACGAGCAGGGCCGGCGGCGGCCCGAGCGCAGGCTCCGACGCCGAAGAAGCCAGGAGGCGGAGGTCGACGAGCAGGGCCTGCAGCGGCCCAAGCGCAGGTTCCGACGCCGAAGAAGCCAGGAGGCGCAGGTCGAGCAAAGGCGTCCGCGTAAGGATCCATGGCGTACTGCATCATCTCGCCGAGACTAGGGATGGGAGATGGATTGTTGATGGTGCGCTGGGTGTTGGTGGCGTGGGAGGAAGGAGGGGGATGGCCTCTGTAACGCTATGCGCTATGTGTATATATAAGTTCCCCGGTGCATTTCTACCGCCAACTGGATCGCGTCCGACTCATACGAGGTAACGAGGAATAGGAGAGGGAGAAAGTTTCATGTCTTCTTTTTTTTTCGTGGCGCAACGCAACGCAACGATCCAGTCCGAATCCGAGCTCAGCTCAAACAAGCTGCATTTCTGTTTCCTACTACACCACGGTCTCTTTCTTTTTTAGAAAAGGAGGAAAACCTCCTCCTCTGCATCAAAAAGGTGCATGCGGAACCGAGCACAGCTCCAACACGCTGCATTTTTGTTTCAGAGTTGCTTAGGTGTTCAAGGCGCCCAAGGTGTTCTTCATGTCGGGTTCGCATCCAATCTTGGGTGTTGAGTATATATACATGTTGTGTTATGTGTATATTGTGTATTTGGTCCACCTTCTAGTTTTGTATAGTTGAGGCTGCGGCACATCTTCTACATCATATATACGTGCGAATGCATCTTATTAACACGTCGTGCAATTTCATCATCATACATGGTATCAATTTTTAGGTTACAATCCTAATTTCTGCTCACCCGCCGCCGCCGACGCGCTTCACATCGATCGCGCCGCTGCCATCGCCGCTCCACCAGCCGCCGCCGCCGTGCCTCTCTCCCATCGCGCCGCCATCGCCTCCTCTCCACCCGTCGCCGTCGTCGCGCCTCTCGAGTCGTGCCACCACCGTTGCATCTCCACCAGCCGCCGCCGCCGTGCCTCTCTCCCATCGCGCCGCCATCGCCTCCTCTCCACCCGTCGCCGCCGTCGCGCCTCTCGAGTCGCGCCACCACCGTTGCATCTCCACCCGCCGCCGCCGCCGCCGCATCTCCACCTGTCACCACCGCACTTCCCTAGTGTCGCCGTTGCCCGTGTCACCGTGCGTATCTCGCGCCGCCGCCGCCTCTTCTGCCGCTACCGCCCGAGCCTCCCCCGTGTCGTCGCCGCCCTCCTCATGTCGTCCACGACCGGCTCCAACCCGTTCGCCGACGCCAACCCTCCTGACGCCGCCGACATCCTCAACCTCAACATCCACGAGAGGGTTCCCGTCCGTCTTGCCGACACCGACTCCTCCTACTACGCTTGGAAGACCTACTTCTCCCTTGTGTTCCGGGAGTACAACCTCCTCGACCACGTGGATGGCTCCGTCGACTCCAGCCTCATGCCCAACCATCATGAGTGGTCCACCATCGACGCCACGCTCATCCGCTGGTTCTTCCTCACCATCTCGCCCGACCTATTCCATGCGTTCATGCACGACGGTGACGATGCCTGCGTCGTGTGGACCAAACTGAACGCGCTCTTCACCGACAATCGCCTTCAACGTCGCGTTTTTCTGCACCAAGAGTTCTTTGGGTGCCACCAGGACAACTCCTCCGTCGACGACTATTCTCTCCGACTCAAGACTATTGCGGACAAGCTCCGCGACATTGGTGCGAAGATTCATGAAGACACTCTTCTCAGCACGCTCATCGCTGGCCTCAACGAGGACATCAGCAACGCCGCGACCAACCTCTCCCTCATCACCGAGCCTCCTTCGCCAAGATCGTGGCCTATCTCCCGCAGGAGGAACACCGGATGAAGCAGGCCAAGAGTCGGGCCATGCACGTCGCTCTCATCGTCGGCACCACCCGGAGCGGCCCTCCTTCACCATCGTCTGCTTCCCAATAGCAACGAGCTCCCGCACCCTCGCAGCACCCTCCGTTCCTGCCCCTGCTGCAGGCAGCCTACGGTGCGCCCCCGCCGCCTCCCGCGCCCACCAACAGGCGCCACCGCCGCAGCGGTCGTCAGCAGCAGCCGCAACAGGCGGGTGGCGCCCCTCGTCCACCACAGCAGCAGCAGCAGCCCACCCCACCTTGGGCCAGTGGCTACACCCCCTCGATGATTGTCGTGCACGCGTACTCGATGCCGGTCCCTCGGGCCTCGACCCCGTCGATTCCCGTCTCGCAACCCCCGACGCATCAGGCGTACTTTGCCGCACCGCAGCCATATGATGGGTGTGCTCCTCCACCACCGCAGCTCGCCGGTGCCTACAACTTTCCCATGGCGACTCCTCCACTGTCGCCCACGCTGCCTCCAACCCCATGGGACCCGTCGCTTCTCGCAACGCTCCACAATGCGCCTTTGCCCAACACTTCTACTGGTGGCAGTGATTGGTACATGGACACTCGGGCTACTGCTCACATGTTCGCGGTGTTCGGGATCGTAGTAATATTTCAAAAAAATTCCTACAACACACCAAGATCTAACTAGGAGAAACCAGCAATGAGAGAGGTAGATCATCTTCATACCGTTGACGATCTCAAAGTGGAAGCATTACTATGAACGCGGTTGATGGAGTCGTACCCGCGGTGATCTGATCCAAACATCGAACGTTCGGTGTCTCCACGTTCAACACACCTACAGCCCGGGGATGTGTCCTCCTTCTTGATCCAGCAAGGAGGGAGGAGAAGTTGAGGGAGAACTCTGGCAGCACGACCGCGTGGTGGCGATGGAGTTTGCGGCTCTCTAGCAGGGCTTCGCCAAGCACCGCAGAGGAGGAGAGGTGGAGAGGTAGGGCTGCGCTGAGGGAGAGAAAGACGTGTGTGTGTGCAGCCCTCCCAATACGTACTATTTATAGGATGGAGGGAGAGGGGGTGTGGCCACCCCTAGGGAAACCCTAGGTGGTGCGGCAGCCCTAAGAGGAGGAGAGAGCGGCGCCCTAGGGGGTGGCTTGCCACCCAAGGCAGCCCCCACGCCCTAGGGTTTGGCCCCTATGCGCCTTGGGCCTCCTCCCTTACTCGCACCAGCCCACCAGGGGATGGTTCCCTTCCCCTTTCAGCCCATGTTGCCCTCCGGGACAGGTGGACCTTCCCGGTGGACCCCCGGTACCCTTTTGGTGGTCCCGGTACAATACCGATAAACCCCGAAACTTTTCCGGTGGCCGAAAACGGACTTCCCATATATAAATCTTTACCTCCGGACCATTCCGGAACTCCTCGTGACGTCCGGGATCTCATCCGAGATTCCGAACAACCTTAGGTTACCACGTATACAATTCCCATAACAACTCTAGCGTCCTCGAACCTTAAGTGTGTAGACCCTACGGGTTCGGGAGCCATGCAGACATGACCGAGACATCTCTCCGGCCAATAACCAACAGCGGGATCTGGATACCCATGTTGCCTCCCACATATTCCACGATGATCTCATCGGATGAACCACGATGTCGAGGATTCACTCAATCCCGTATGCAATTTCCTTTGTCTACCGGTATGATACTTGCCCGAGATTCGATCGTCGGTATCCCTATACCTTGTTCAATCTCATTACCGACAAGTCTATTTACTTGTTTTGTAACACATCATCCCGTGGCTAACTTCTTAGTCACATTGAGCTCATTATGATGATGCATTACCGAGTGGGCCCAGAGGTACCTCTCCATCACATGGAGCAACAAATCCCAATCTCGATTCGTACCAATCCAACAGACACTTTCAGAGATACCTGTAGTGCACCTTTATAATCACCCAGTTACGTTGTGACGTTTGATACACCCAAAGCACTCCTACGGTATACGGGAGTTGCACAATCTCATGGTCTAAGGAAATGGTACTCGACATTATAACATCTCTAGCACACGAACTACACGATCTTGTGCTATGCTTAGGATTGGGTCTTGTCCATCACATCATTCTTCTAATGATGTGATCCCGTTATCAATGACATCCAATGTCCATGATCAAGAAACCATGACCATCTATTGATCAACGAGCTAGTCAACTAGAGGCTCACTAAGGACATGTTGTGGTCTATGTATTCACACATGTATTATGGTTTCCGGTTAATACAATTATAGCATGAACAATACACAATTATCACGAACAAGGAAATATAATAATAACCACTTTATTATTGCCTCTAGGGCATATTTCCAACAGTCTCCCACTTGCACTAGAGTCAATAATCTAGTTACATTGTGATGAATCAAACACCCATAGAGTTCTGGTGTTGATTATGTTTCGCTCCTCGAAGAGGTTTAGTCAAAGGATCTACTACATTCAGATCCGTATGTACTTTACAAATATCTATATCTCCATCCTGGATGTATCCACAAATGGAGTTGAAGTGGTGCTTCATGTGCTTGATCTTCTTGTGAAACCTGGGCTCCTTGGCAATGACAATAGCTCCAGTGTTGTCACAGAAGAGAGTCATCGGTCCCGACGCATTGGGAATCACTCCTAGGTCGGTGATGAACTCCTTCATCCACACTCCTTCTTGTGCTGCTTCTGAAGCAACTATGTACTCCGCCTCACATGTAGATGTCGCCACGACGCTTTGCTTGCAACTGCACCAGCTGAGTGCCCCACCATTCAAAATATACACATATATGTTTTGTGACTTGGAGTCATCCAGACCTGTGTCTAAGCTAGCATCGACGTAACCCTTTACGACGAGCTCTTTGGCACCTCCATAAACGAGAAACATATCTTTAGTCCTTTTCAGGTACTTAAGGATATTCTTGACCGCTGTCCAGTGATCCACTCCTTGATCACTTTGGTACCTCCCTACCAAACTTATGGCAAGGTTCACATCATGTATGGTATATAGCATGGCATACATAATAGAGCCTATGGCTGAAGCATTGGGGATGGTACTCATCTTTTCTCTATCTTTTGTCGTGGTCGGCCGTTGAGCTGCGCTCAACCTCACTCCTTGCAATACAGGCAAGAAACCCTTCTTGGACTTATCCATATTGAACTTCTTCAATATCTTGTCAAGGTATGTGCTTTGTGAAAGACCAATGAGGCGTCTTAATCTATCTCTATAGATCTTGATGCCTAATATGTAAGCAGCTTCTCCAAGGTCCTTCATTGAAAAACATTTATTCAAATAGGCCTTTATGCTTTCCAAAAGTTCTATATCATTTCCCATCAACAATATGTCATATACATATAACATGAGAAATGCTACAAAGCACCCACTCACTTTCTTGTAAATACAAGCTTCTCCATAAGTCTGTACAAACCCAAACGCTTTGATCACCTCATCAAAACAAATGTTCCAACTCTGAGATGTTTGCACCAGCCCATAGATGGAGCGCTGGAGCTTGCATACCTTGTCAGCATTATTAGGATCGACAAAACCTTCCAGCTGTATCATATACAATTCTTCCTTAAGAAAGCCATTAAGGAATGTTGTTTTGACATCCATTTGCCAGATCTCATAATCATAAAATGCGGCAACTGCTAACATGATTCGGACGAACTTCAGCGTCGCTACGGGTGAGAAAGTCTCATCGTAGTAAATTCCTTGAACTTGTCGATAACCCTTAGCGTCAAGCTAGTCGAGCCTTATAGATGGTCACATTACCATCTGCGTCAGTCTTCTTCTTAAAGATCCATTTATTTTCTATGGCTTGCCGATCATCGGGCAAGTCCACCAAAGTCCATACTTTGTTCTCATACGTGGATCCTATCTCGGATTTCATGGCTTCAAGCCATTTGTTGGAATCCGGGCCCGCCATCGCTTCTTCATAGTTCGAAGGTTCACTGTTGTCCAACAACCTGATTTCCATGACAGGGTTGCCGTACCACTCTGGTGCGGAACGTGTCCTCGTGGACCTACGAAGTTCGATAGTAACTTGATCTGAAGTTTCATGATCATCATCATTAACTTCCTCCCTAGACGTTGCACGCACCCCAGAAACATTTTCATGCGCTGCGCTACTCTCTGGTTCAAGAGAAGGTACAATTACCTCATCAAGTTCTACTTTCCTCCCACTCACTTCTTTCGAGAGAAACTCTTTCTACAGAAAGGATCCATTCTTGGCAACAAAGATCTTGCCTTCGGATTTGAGATAGAAGGTATACCCAATAGTTTCTTTAGGGTATCCTATGAAGACGTACTTCTCCCATTTGGGGTTGAGCTTTTCACGTTGAAGTTTCTTGAAAAAAGCATCGCATCCCCAAACTTTCCAAAACGACAGCTTAGGTTTCTAGCCAAACCATAATTCATACAGTGTCATCTCAACGGATTTAGAGGAGCCCTATTTAAAGTGAATGCGACAGTCTCCAATGCATATCACAAAAATGATAATGGTAGATCAGTAAGAGACATCATAGATCGCACCATATCCAATAGAGTGCGATTACGACGTTCAGACACACTGTTACGTTGAGGTGTGCCAGGCGGCGTGAGTTGTGAAACAATTCCACATTTTCTGAAGTGTGTGCCAAACTCGTGACTCAAATATTCTTCTCTGCGACCAGATAACAAGAACTTTATTTTCTTGTCACGTTGATTCTCTACCTCACTCTAAAATTCCTTGAAATTTTCAAAGGTTTCATACATGTGTTTCATTAAGTAGGCATACACATATCTTCTTAAGTCATAAGTGAGGGTGAGAACATAACGATAGCCACCGCGAGCCTCAACCCTCATTGGACCGCATACATCGGTATGTATTATTTCCAACAAGTTGGTTTCTCGCTCCATTGTTCCGGAGAACGGAGTCTTGGTTATCTTGCCAACAAGGCATGGTTCGCATGTGTCAAATGATTCAAACTCAAGAGACTCCAAAATTCCATCTGTATGAAGTTTCTTCATGCGTTTGACACCGATATGACCAAGGCGGCAGTTCCACAAGTATGTGGGACTATCATTATCAACCTTACATATTTTGGTACTCACACTATGAATATGTATAACATCGCGTTCGAGAATCATTAAGAATAAACCATTGACCAGCGGGGCATGACCATAAAACATATCTCTCATACAAATAGAACAACCATTATTCTTAGATTTAAATGAGTAGCCATCTCACATCAAACGAGATCCCGATACAATGTTCATGCTCAAAGCTGGTACTAAATAACAATTATTAAGGTTTAAAACTAATCCCGAAGGTAGATGTAGAGGCAGCGTGCCGACGGCGATCACATCGAGCTTGGAACCATTCCCGACACGCATCGTCACCTCTTCCTTACCCAGCCTCCACTTATTCCACAGCTCTTCTTTTGAGTTACAAATGTGAGCAACTGCACCGGTATCAAATACCCAGGAGCTACTACGAGCGCTGGTAAGGTACACATCAATAACATGTATATCATATATACCTTTGACGTTATCGGCCTTCTTATCCGCTAAGTACTTGGGGCAGTTCCGCTTCCAGTGACCATTTCCCTTGCAATAATAGCACTCAGTCTCAGGCTTGGGTCCATTCTTTGGCTTCTTCCCGGAAGCTGGTTTACCGGGCGGCAACTGCTTTGCCATCCTTCTTGAAGTTCTTTTTACCCTTGCCTTTCTTGAAACTGGTGGTTTTATTCACCATCAACACTTGTTGTTCTTTCTTGATTTCCACCTCCGCTGATTTCAGCATTGAATACGACTCGGGAATGGTCTTCTCCATCCCTTGCATGTTGTAGTTCATCAAAGCTCTTATAGCTAGGTGCAAGCAACTGGAGGATTCTGTCGATAACTGAGTCATCCGGAAGGTTAACTCACGGCTGAGACAAGAGGTTGTGCAACCCGGACATTCTAAGTATGTGCTCGCTGACAGACCCATTCTCCTCCATCGTACAACTAAAGAACTTGTCGGAGACTTCATATCTCTCGACCCGGGCATGAGCTTGGAAAACCAGTTTCAGATCTTGGAACATATCATATGCTCCATGTTGCTCAAAACGCTTTTGAAGCCCCGGTTCTAAACTGTAAAGCATGCTGCACTGAACCAGGGAGTAATCATCACTACGCGACTGCCAGGCGTTCATAACGTCTTGAGCCGTCGGGAAAACGGGTGCTTCACCTAGCGGTGCATCAAGGACATACATTTTCTTGGAATCTATGAGGATGAGCCTAAAGTTACGGACCCAGTCTGCATAGTTGCTTCCATCGTCTTTCAGCTTGGTTATTTCTAGGAACGTGTTGAAGTTCAGTGGGACATGTGTGTTGGCCATTGGATCTACAATATAGATTGTAAATACAATTTTAGACTAAGTTCATGATAATTAAGTTCATCTAATCAAATTATTTATTGAACTCCCACTTAGATAGACATCCTACTAGTCATCCAAGTGTTACATGATTCATATCGACTAGGCCGTGTCCGATCATCACGTGAGATGGACTAGTTATCAATGGTGACCATCTTCATGTTGATCGTATCTCCATATGACTCATGTTCGACCTTTCGGTCTCTCGTGTTCGGAGGCCATGTCTGTACATGCTAGGCTCGTCAAGTCAACCTAAGTGTTCTGCGTGTGTAAATCTGGCTTACACCCGTTGTATGCGAACGTTAGAATCTATCACATCCGATCATCACGTGGTGCTTCGAAACAAAGATCCTTTGCAACGGTGCACACTTAGGGGGGAACACTTTTATTGAAATTTTAGTGAGGGATTATCTTATTTACTACCGTTGTTCTAAGAATATAAGATACAGAAACATGATAAACATCACATGCAAATCATATAGTGACATGATATGGCCATTATCATCTTGCACCTTTGATCTCCATCTTCGGGGCGCGGTATGATCATCATTGTCACCGGCATGACACCATGATCTCAATCATCATGATCTCCATCATTGTGTCATCATGAAGTCATCTCGCCAACTATTAGTTCTACTACTATGGCTAAAAGTTAGCAATAAAGTAAAGTAATCGCATGGCGTTGCATCTAATACAATAAATTAAGACTACTCCTATGGCTCCTGCCGGTTGTTCTACTCATCGACATGAAAGTCGTGAAACCTATTACAAGAACATGATCAATCTCATACATCACATATATATCATCACATCCTTTTGGCCATATCACATCACATAGCATACCCTGCAAAAACAAGTTAGACGTCCTCTAATTGTTGTTGCAAGTTTTACGTGGCTGCTATGGGTTTATCGCAAGAACGTTTCTTACCTACGTAACAACCACAACGGTGATATGCCAATTGCTATTTACCCTTCATAAGGACCCTCTTCATCGAATCCGATCCGACTAAAGTGGGAGAGACAGACACCCGCTAGCCATCTTATGCAACAAGTGCATGTCGGGCGGTGGAAGCAGTCTCATGTAAGAGTACGTGTAAAGTCGGTCCGGGCGCTTCATCCCATGATGTCGCCGAATCAAGATAAGAATAGTAACGGTAAGCAAATTGACTAAATCATTGCCCACAACTACGTGTGTTCTACTCGTGCATAGAATCTACGCGTAAACCTGGCTCTGATACCACTGTTGGGGATCGTAGTAATAATTCAAAAAAATCATATGTCACACCAAGATCTAACTAGGAGAAACCAGCAACGAGAGAGGTAGAGCATCTTCATACCGTTGAAGATCACAAAGCAGAAGCATTACTATGAACGCAGTCGATGGAGTCGTACTCGCGACGATCCGATCCAAACGTCGAACGTTCGGTGTCTCTGTGTTCAACACACCTACAGCCCGGGGATGTGTCCTCCTTCTTGATCCAGCAAGGAGAGAGGAGAAGTTGACGGAGAACTCTGGCAGCACGATGGCGTGGTGGCGATGGATTTTGCGGCTCTCCGGTAGGGCTTCGGCAAGCACCGCGGAGGAGGGAAGGTGGAGAGGTAGGGCTATGCCGAGGGAGAGAAAGACGTGTGTGTGAAGCCTTCCCAATACCTCCACTATTTATAGGAGGGAGGGAGAGGGGGTGCAGCCACCCCTAGGGAAACACTAGGTGGTGCGGCAGCCCTAGGAGGAGGAGGGGGCGACGCCCTAGGGGGTGGCTTGCCACCCAAGGCAGCCCCATGCCCTAGGGTTTGCCCCCTATGCGCCTTGGGCCTCCTCCCTTGCTTGCACCAGTCTACCAGGGGTTGGTTAGCTTCCCCTTTCAGCCCATGTAGCCCTCCGAGACAGGTGGACCCCCGGTACCCTTTCGGTGGTCCCGGTACAATGCCGATAAACTTAGAAACTTTTCCGGTAGCCGAAAACGGAATTCCCATATATAAATATTTACCTACGGACAATGCTGGAACTCGTCGTGACGTATGGGATCTCATCCGGGACTCCGAACAACCTTCGGTAATCCCATAACAACTCTAACGTCACCGAACCCTATGTGTGTAGACCCTACGGGTTCGGCAACCATGCAAACATGACCAAGATATCTCTTCGGCCAATAACCAACAACGGTATATGGATACCCATGTTGGCTCCCACATGTTCCACGATGATCTCATCGGATGAACCACGATGTCGAGGATTAACTCAATCCCATATGCAGTTCTCTTTGTCTACTGGTATGATACTTGCCCGGGATTCGATCATCGGTATCACTATGCCTTGTTCAATCTCGTTACCGGGAAGTCTCTTTACTTGTTCCATAACACATCATCCCGTGGCTAACTCCTTAGTCACATTGAGCTCATTATGATGATGCATTACCAAGTGGGCCCAGAGATACCTCTCCGTCACACGGAGCAACAAATCCCAGTCTCGATTCGTACCAACCCAACAGACACTTTCAGAGATACCTGTAGTGCACCTTTATAATCAATTAGTTACGTTGTGACGTTTGATACACCCAAAGCACTCCTACGGTATCCGGGAATTGCACAATATCATGGTCTAAGGAAATGATACTTGACATTATAACAGCTCTAGAAGACGAACTACACGATCTTGTGATATGCTTAGGATTGGGTCTTGTCCATCACATCACTCTCCTAATGATGTGATCCCATTATCAATGACATCCAATTTCCATGATCAGGAAGCCATGACCATCTATTGATCAATGAGCTAGTCAACTAGAGGCTCACTAGGGACATGTTGTGGTCTATGTATTCACACATGTATTACGGTTTCCGGTTAATACAATTATAGCATGAACAATGGACAATTATCATGAACAAGGAAATATAATAATAACCACTTTATTATTGCCTCTATGGCATATTTCCAACACGCGGATATTTGTAATCTTACCTATTTCTCTCACGTCAACACTACCACTCGTATCACTCTCGGTGACGGCTCCACCCTCCCGATCACTCATATTGGGCACACTTTGTTTCCTTCTACTTACATTCCATTGTCTTTATCTAACATTCTTGCTTCACCCGACCTCATTAAAAATCTTGTTTCCGTTCGTTATCTTGCTCGTGAAAATCATGTGACTGTTGAGTTTGACAACTTTGGTTTTTGTGTCAAGGACGCTCGAACAAGGATGGTCCTCCACCGGTGTGATAGTCCTGACGGGGATCTCTATTCGGTCCACCCGAAGTCCTCCGCCACCACCGCTCCAGTTGCTCTCTCCATCGGCGTCGACCTCTGGCACACTCGTCTGGGTCATTCCAACCCCGCCACTCTCCGTCATATTCTTAAGAGTTTTAGTTTCAGCTGTAATAAGATTGGGGATCATACTTCTCATGCATGTCGTGTTGGCAAACACGTTCGCCTTCCATTTACTGGTTCCACCACCATTGCTTCTTTTCCTGTTCAGTCAATCCATAGTGATGTGTGGACCTCTCCAATTGCTAGTAATTAGGTCTACCTATATTATCTCGTTATCCCTGATGATTACTCCTATTACGTGTGAAATTTTCCCTTGCGATGAAAGTCGGATGCGCTCTCCACTTTGACGTCTTTTTACTCCTATGTGAGCACGCAGTTTGGGCGTCCCATTCTTGCTCTTGAGACTGACAATGGAAAAGAGTTCAACAATCTCGCATTTGGTTCTTTTCTTTCGCAGCATGACACATTTTTTTTGTCTCACTTGCCCATACACCTCCCAGCAAAACGGTCGTGCCAAATGTGTCCTTTGCACTCTCAATGACTACGTCCGCACCCTCCTCTTTCATGCCCATATGCCACCCCGCTTTTGGCCGGATGCTCTCGCTACCGCGTCTCTTCTCCTCAACCTTCGGCCTTGTTGTCCGCGATTGAACTATGCACCCCCACCATTTACTCTTCGGTACGTCACCTACCTGGCGTCTCCTGTGCCACCTGCGGCCTCGCCCGCACCTGCAGCGCAGGTGTCGCCCGCTGCACCTGCAGCTCCACCTACGGCCTCGCTCGCACCTGCGGCGTCGGCGTTGCCCGATGCACCTGCAGCGTCGGCGTCGCCCGCGCATGCTGCACCGCCATCGGCTGACATGTCGGCCCCACCTTCGGCTGGTCCGGCCGGTCCTCCAGTTGGTCCGGTCACTCGTGCCCGTTCGGGCGTCCTTCATTCGAGCTAGCGGTAAACTGTGGATGAGTACGTCTGCACGGTGTCCACCTTTGCACCATCACCCTTGCCGTCCTCCGTGCGAGCTACTCTTCGTGATCCGCTCTGGGTGGCTGCGATGCAGGAGGATTTTGATGCCTTGGAGCGGAACTCGACTTGGCAGCTTGTTCCCTAACCCCGTCATGCTAACGTGATTACCGGGAAGTGGGTCTTCAAGCACAAGCTCCGCCCTAACGGTACCCTCGATCGCTACAAGGCGCGTTGGGTTGTTCGTGACTTTTTCTGGCGTGCTCGTGTCGACTTCACCAACACCTTCGCTCTGGTCGTCAAGCTTGGCACGATCTGCACCGTCCTCCAGCTTGTGGTCTCTCATGCGTGGCATGTACATCAGATGGATGTCTCAAATGCCTTCCTCCACGGTCATCTTCAGGAGTAGGTCTTTAGTCAGCAGCCTACGGGGTTTGTTGATCCTACGTCTCCAGATCACGTATGCCTGCTCTCGCGCTTGTTGTACGGTCTCATATAGGCTCCTCACGCCTGGTACCCGCGCATCGCGGAGTTTCTTCATCAACTCGGCTTTCGCTCTACATGCTCCGATGATTCACTGTTTGTCTATCACGAGGGCGCCTATACCGCATATCTGCTCCTCTACGTCGACAACATCATTCTGACAGCTTGCACGCCTAGACTTCTCACTCTGCTCACTGACCGTCTTCGTGCTGATTTCGCCAGCTAGGACTTGGGTCCTTTGCACTACTTCCTCGGTGTGGAGGTGGTGCGTCATCCTGATGGTTTCTTTCTTCACCAGCGGAAGTATGCTCATGAGCTTCTTGACCGCGTTGGATGCTTAATTGCAAACCCGTAGCCATGACGGTCAACACGAAGGTCAAGCTCTCACCCACTGATGGTTCTCCTGCTGAGGATGCTCCACTCTATCACTCTATTGTTGGAGCTCTGCATTACCTCACTGAGTCGACCAGAGATCCAGTACGCTGTCCAGCAGGTATGTCTTCATATGCATGCTCCTCGCGATGTACACTGGGCTTCTGTCAAGCAGATCCTCTGCTACATTCGTGGCTCTGTGGACTTGGGCATCACGTTGTTCGCCTCTGCCTCCGCCGATATCACCGCCTACACCGACGCTGACCGGATCGGCTACCCTGACACACGGCGATCCACTATGGGTTACTGTGTGTACCTTGGTCCATCACTTATCCCGTGGTCATCCAAGCGGCAACCTATTGTCTCCTGGTCCAGCGTTGAGGCTCAGTATCGCGTCGTGGCGAATGTTGTCGCCGAGTGCTCCTGGCTTCATCAGCTCCTTCTTGAGCTCTCGTGCCCGGTCACTAAGGTGACGGTGGTCTACTGCGACAATGTCTCGGCGGTCTACCTCTCCGCCAACACGGTCCATCATCGTCGCACCAAGCACATTGAGCTTGATATTCATTTTGTTCGCGATCGGGTCACCCTCGGCCACGTACGTGTTCTACACGTTCCCACGTTCTAACAATTTGCAGATAACATGACCAAAGGCTTTCCCACAGCGTCCTTCGAGGAGTTCTGCTCCAGTCTTTGCGTGAGCAATGGCAACACTTCGACTCAGGGGGGTGTTGAGTACATGTGTTATGTGCATATTGTGTATTTGGCTCACCTCCTGATTTTGTATAGTTGAGGTCGTGACCCAGCTTGTACATCATATATACATGCGATTACACCTAATCAACACGTCGTGCAATTCCATCATCATACACTGGGGAGGTCGTCCGTTAACCTGCGCCTTGTTCTTTCCACCTTGTCTTATTTTTGAAATGTTCCCTCTGTTTTCTTATTCCCCATCTAATGTACTGTTTCAAACTAAGACCTTCACATGGAGAGGGAGAGAGAGGCAAAGGCAACGCCATGACGATTCTGCTGCAGTGTTGTGCGTCCTATCGTGTTGTTGGTGCGCATTGATTTGTTGTCCATGCCCCAATTCGAGGCCGAGTGTCCATTTATTTCTATTTTTAGATGTGTTTCCTGCATAAACGGTGAATGTTTTTGTGTTTGTTAGAGGGGTTGATGGAATAGTTGCTTGTATTGTTTGAGCCTCGTGATTATATATATAAATACTATTCATCACTCAGGGTGCAGAATGAGTTATTCTTCATCCGAGATAATTTTACGATTATTTCATAAATAAATTTTGTTCTGTATACAAATAGTCACATGCATATTGATTCATTATGTAAAATTTGGCATAAGAAAAGAAAAATATAGGTCACAAGATGAGAAAAAAATGTGTTTTATGTATATTTTACGCTATGTTTCTTACATTCATAACTTTACGTAACATCAAAAAAAATACATTCATAACTTTACGTAACATCAAAAAAAATACGGCGATTTAATATTTTCTAACATTCTCTTTTTACGTATAAAGCCAGAAACAAAATAACGGGACATAAAAATATGATGCATTGATGGTAAAATAGAGTGGATGAGGAATAACTATTCCTCATCCACAGGGTGACGAATAACGAGATCTTACCATCGGGTTTAGTTACCTCTATCATCACTATCATCCGATCTCATCCACAGAAGTATATTGATTAACGGGTTTTGTTAAAAAAACAGTTTAGAATTTAGCCCGATAAGAAACCAGTAGTTGGCGAAATAACTGTTATATATAACCATCCCAAGACACATTTATCTACCGAACAAAATATCCATCGGCGTCATTGTTTAGCGGGGATAACCATCCAGAGGTATTAATGGGGATTTGTTTCCTTCCTCCATCTTTGTAGAATTGATATTTATTCTATGTCGCTCTATTTCTCTAGATTAGCATATATGTGTGCACATTAGAATCGATCTAGCTTTGATGCACTCAAATCTTTGGTGTATCTGCTCTAGACATATCTTTTCATTGCACAAAGAGAAAAGCTGGATGGCGTCGTGGATGCATCTATGGTGTACACATATGTAACGGACGTACCCTATTTCTCAAAAGAAGGACGTGCCATACTCCTTGTGTACATGTATTGTATGTTTAAATTTCATACTAGCCCAAGGGAAAAAACATACATTCTACATACTCTGGTGCTCCTTGGAGGAAAAAAATGTTTATACTATCACTTCAGAAAATTAACTATGTGGGAACACTCGATGTTTGGTTCATAGAGAAAAACAAATGCATTTTTTTACAAGCAAAAAAAGTGTACATATATGCTCCTTTTCCGAAACGTATAGAACTTCGCTATCAAATATACTACATGCTCAAGTAACATACACATATTCCATTCTCAATATTCCGTACTCCATACTCCTTACTTTGTACTCCACAATCATGAGTATATACTCCATACTCTTTTTTCACTTACATACTCTAGATATGCTACATACTTTTCCATCTCATATATCATACACATACTCCATACTGCTCTTTCTTATACACTCTCCCGCTGAATGTATTCTCCCTTTTTAAATGAATATGCTCCTCTCTTTAATAAAGTTCATGCACCCGTCATAGTTAATGCCAATCTAAATTATATATTTCATTCTTCATTCCCGTTTCCTGGGGATTTCATACTTCAGTCTTGATAAAAAATAAATAAATACAGGAATATATTTGTGTATTTCTTCTAAAGAACAGAGTATGCAGTACATATTGATGTTCCAAAGAATATAGAATTTATCATCCCGCAGAAAAGAGAGTATAGAATTTATAACTAAGGATTTTATTGGAAGTAGGAAGTACATATACAAAAGTATATGAACCTAAAAATAATAGACAAAAGTATACTGTTACAAACGACAGCACTGGCCAGAAAAATAGCAGTTTTTTTTTTACTAGGAACACCATCATTCCATTAAACTGGCATAGTGAACTCACTGGCAACACACACCTTACAGATTCCGGGACATAGTCTTCCCAAACCATACGATTAGCCTCTTGTGCAGAACCTAGTGCGGCAAGCGTGTGAGCTAACTTATTAGAGCCCCGTGGGGCGAAGCACACATCAACAGAAATGGAGTTTAACCTAATGAAAGAATGAAGATCACGAAAGATGATTCCTTCATGTGCCAGGTCGAACTGTGTACTCTCAAGCGCCCTTGCCAAGATTTGGGAGTCAGTCTCTAGGATTATTCTGCCCATTTCCCAAAGAGCAGCGATTTGCACAGCTTCATCACATGTTGTCGCTTCTGCCTGCAGAGCACTAGCAGCTCTTTGAATGACACCCATGCCCGATCCTCGGATAGCACCATCCTCACCGCGCTGCCGATCTGCACTTTCCTCCCTCGCCCGACATGCATGCAGCGATTCCCGCGTCTAGTATCTGATCTGCCCCATCAGTTCCTCCGAAGACATAGTTTTCCTGCTACATTGATTTTATTTCTCCTTAGACAGCTTCGCCACAGAGGCAGCAACTTAGAGCCTTCTGTTCGTCATTGAGCTTTAGAATTTCCTGTAGAACTGAACTAGCAGTCTCATATGTGCACATCCGATCACGCAGTTCTCCCAAACTCAGGCCTCCCCACACTCTCCTTGCATCTTTGCATTTTAGAAATAAATGTGCACCATCTTCATCCAGCCTCTTGCAGCATACACACAGCGTGTCACACTTTAAACCCCTACGATGAATGTTTACTCGAACCGGAAGACTGTTGTGAGCTAATCGCCACATAAATTGCATTACTTTAGGCAGGCATGGCAGATCCCAAAGTTGCTTCCAAAACAAACTAACATCCGAGCCTTCTGTATTATTTCCGTGTGCGCTATCACGCTGTCTCACATACACTTTATAGGAAGATTTGACCGAAAAAACTCCCTTGCTATCAAAATGCCACGCTGAAACATCCTCGAATTCTGATCTGATCGGGGTAGCCAGGACGACAGTTGCATCCACTTCCCAAAATGTATCTCGGACCAGAGTCTCATCCCACTGATTTGTGACTGGGTTTATAAGCTCATGTACCTTCGATAGCAAGCAGTGGCCTTTTGGGGTAACCGGCTTTCGGCAGCCCTCTCTGTTTACCCATTGATCATCCCATATCCGCACAGATGCGCCATCACCAATGGTCCAAGTGATGCCCTCCTTCAACAGGTTGATGCCCCTCAAGATACTCTGCCATGAATAGGAAATGCCAGGTGCAGTCGTAGTTTCCAGTATTGATGTGTTTGGGAAATACCTCACCTTCAAAACTCTGGCACACAAAGAGTCTAGGTTCGTGAGCATTTATCAACCCTGCCTTGCCAGCATTGCAAGGTTAAATCCATATAAGTCACGGAATCCCAATCCACCATCACTTTTCAGTTTTGAGAGTTGCTCCCAGCTCAGCCAATGCATTTTATTCTCCTGATCATTCTGCGCCCACCAATACCGACATATCAAGGTCCCCATTTGTTCACATAGTGTCTTGGTAAGATCAAAACATGACATGGCAAAGGTAGGGATGGCTTGGGCACAAGCCTTTATGAGAATATCCTTCCCCGCCCTGGAGAGGAGTCTCTCCTTAGAGCCTTGAATTTTCTTCCACATACGGTCCTTCAAATACTCGAAAGTTTTTGATCTTGATCTTCCCACATGCACAGGCAGTCCAAGGTACTATTCTGTTCTTGCTTCTGCTCAAATATGCAACTCGTCTAGCACACTCTCCCTGTCTTGCACCCTAGTATTTGAGTTGAACATCACCGAAGACTTCTCGAAATTTATAGTTTGCCCCGAACAGACCTCGTATAGTTGTAGAAAATTTTGCAGAGACTTGGCACTCTCACTCGAAGCTTTAAGAAGCACCAGTGAGTCATCTGCAAACAATAGGTGGTTAAAGCTCGGTGCTCCCGTACAAATACGGATGCCTTCTAGTTCCCCGCGCAATTCAGCTTTGTTCAACAGTGATGAGAACCCCTCTGCACAAATCAAAAATAAGTATGGAGATAGAGGGTCTCCCTGCCGTAAACCTATCTGGGGTATGATCACATCCGATATATCACCATTCATCCTGACTCGATAGCTGACCGATGTCACACACTCCATAACAAGGGCAATCCACCGTTCCGCAAATCCCATCCTCCTCATCATACACTCCACAAAGTGCCAGTCCACACGATCATATGCCTTACTCATGTCAAGCTTTACCGCAACATACCCTTCCTTGCCCGTCCTCTTGCTCTTCATAAATGTGTACGCTCATAGGCCAGCAGAATATTGTCCGTGATCAACCTTCCCGGCACAAATGCACTCTGGTTTGGTGAGATTATGTCGTCTAAGATCTGCTTCCACCTATTGGCAAGGATTTTTTAGACCAGTTTATACACCACATTGCACAGGCTAATTGGCCGCAGATCCTTCATACATTTGGGGTTGTCCACCTTCGGGATGAGCACAATACATGTCTCATTCCAATCAGCCGGCATGGGCCCCCCGTTAAGAACAGTAAGGACTTCCTTCGTAACCTTCTCTCCGACAATGTCCCAGAATGTGACAGCCCGAGACCGACGTTCCAGAAGATTCCCCTTCTATTCCGTTTTCATCGTGTGTCTATTTTCTTTTGTTGCATCATCATCGCATCATGCGCATCATCAGCATTGCATCGGCGTTCCGTTGCCGCCAGTTTTCAAAACTTGCATCCGATGTTAGTTGCCGGTTCTCGTCGTTGTCCGTTCTGAGCCCGGCCGCACACGCACGCGCCCGCGGCATCGTCGAAACCCTGTTTTAAAAGTGTGTGTAAAACCTTCTCTGATTGGGGTGAGATTTGACGTGCGGTGTTATTTTAATATAGGTAGGCCGCCTGTCAAGATTCGTCGCAATCGGAGTCCGTCTGGTACCCGAACGGTCGACCGTAGCGGCACCGTATTCGGTCTACCGTCGAACGGTTGTCGGTGTTTTATAAATTGTTGCCGTGTCGCCCATTTCCCCTCTCGTCTCCGGATATCTACACTACATGGCCACTTACCCGTTCCCGCGTGCGGAATCGTCCGAATCCGACCGCACAGTTGGATCCGGAACGAAATTCCGGTTAACCTAGCCCCCCCCCTTTGCCTATAAATAGACCCCGTGCTTATTTTTAGACATCCCCCTCCTCTGCTTCGGGATCCGCGCCACCAACCCCCGAAACCCTAGCCTCCCGCACCCTCTCTCTCCTCCCCCAGCCGTCGGGCCAGCTCGAGCCCACGCGCGGCCCGCCCGAAGCCCATCCGGCCGCCACCCATTCTGCCCCGAGCTCCCGTCCATGGCACTCGAGCCCGAGGCAGTAGCCCTGAGCTGTCGTGCCCCGCCGCCGGCCGCCGCCATGACGCTCCTCGCCGCGCCGCCCTGCTACTGCCGGCCCGAGTGCCACCTCTGGCCGTCAGCCCGAGCCGGCAGCCGCCAACCCATCCGCCGAGGTCCTCGCCGCCGGTCGCCGGGAGGCTCCAGCGCCTGGATCCGCCTCATTCCGGCCGGATCCCGCCACCCCCCGCGCCGGTGCTTCGCCCCTCCGCCTCGCCTTCCGCCGCCATCGCCGTCAGATCCCGCTGCCACCGCTTCCTGACGAGGAGGGAGACGAAGTGCCGTCCTCGCCTCGCCTCCCGCTCGCTGGCCTGCGTGGGCCGCGCAAGAGCCGGCCCAGCAACAACCGCCCAGACCGGCCCAGCTCCGGGCCTCTCCACCTACCTCGCCCCAGCGCCTCTTCTCCTGGGCCAGGCCCGCGAGGTGAGATCCTCCCCCACTTGTGCATTTTTTTGTTAGATTGCGTATGTTAGGCCCATGTAGCTTAGGATTTCCTGAGATTATATTATTATTCAGGAAAATAGACATATATTCCATCGTACGTAACTTTTATTCCGTAAGTCGGATTGAGGCATGTAGCATATGGATTTCGTGTAGTTTTGCGCGTAGATTACGTTGGTGCAACTTGCATATTTGTTTGATGTAGTTTTGCGTGCCGAATGCCTAGATATGTGTGTTGTTTATATTGTCTTGGTCCCGTGTTATTTTCTCGTGCGTGTCCGGGTTGTCCGAATGCCGTGGTAGAAATGTTCACATTTTAGGAACCCCATTGCCATGTATTTTAGAGTAGGCGTTGGTATTTTTGCGTGTAGGGATTTGCCGCTAGTTTATTTTCTGTGCTTAGGTTATTATCTCGCATTTACGTGTGGCATTATTTTTGTTGTGCAACCCCACATATTTCATATGTTTTCGGGGTAGAAAATCCATGGGATTTTCTATGCAATTAGTTTTAGCTTTTGAGCAAGTTAGTTCGCGCGATATTTTGCTATGTTGCCCTCTTGTCATTTTCGTAGGATTTATTCCGTGCTTCGTTTGATTAAGTTGTCAACTAGGGAGTTGTTCTTGGATGTTTACTCTAGCCCCTGGTATTTTTGGTTGCAATAGAAATGCATGTTTAGGTGTGGTTTGCTTGCTCTCAAGTTGCTAGAAATGGTGCTGATTTGGAGGTGCCGAAATATTTCTAAGTCTGGAATCTGTTATATTTTGTTGCATTCTTGTCTTGCTTGTATCTTTTGATCTGTAGCTCTTTTGAGGTTGGTCCAATGAAGTTAGTTGTAGCACTTGTGTTTCTCTAGCATGCTGCGAATTTTCATGCCATTTGGAGTCCTGTATCTATTGGTTTTGCTGCTTTCAATATGGCTTCAGATCGAAAACTGCACTTTCATGAAGTGTAATTTTCACTAAGTCTGAAATAGTGTGTGAGATGCCATTTTGTGACTTCTTTTCCTAGCGTTCCTTGCTGCCATGCTAGTTGTTGTTAGTTGTTTGTAGTAGTGCTTCTTGCCCTATTTCGTGTCATGCCTTGCTTGAGTTTATCGGAGTTGTGTAGCCCGTAGTTGTGGGGCGTAGAAAATGCTATGTGGCTGATTTTGGTAGATTGTAGTGATTTCTTGTTTTGCTCGTAGATGTTGAACCGTAGCTCCGTTTTGATCGTGTCCTATATGAAACTTGCTTAGAATCTCGTGTAGTTTCATTTTCTCTTGCTGGTTGTATGTTTTGAAGTGCTCGTGACCGTCGTTGCACACATATTGCATTCATTGTTGGGGAACGTCGCATGGGAAACAAAAAATTTCCTACGCGCACGAAGACCTATCATGGTGATGTCCATCTACGAGAGGGGATGAGTGATCTACGTACCCTTGTAGACCGTACAGCAGAAGCGTTAGTGAACGCGGTTGATATAGTGGAACGTCCTCACGTCCCTCGATCCGCCCCGCGAACTATCCCGCGATCAGTCCCACGATCTAGTGTCGAACGGACGACACCTCCGCGTTCAGCACACGTACAGCTCGACGATGATCTCGGCCTTCTTGATCCAGCAAGAGAGACGGAGAGGCAGAAGAGTTCTCTGGCAGCGTGACGGCGCTCAGGAGGTTGGTGATGATCTCGTCTCAGCAGGGCTCCGCCCGAGCTCCGTAGAAACGCGATCTAGAGGAAAAACCGTGGAGGTATGTGGTCGGGCTGCCGTGGAAAAATCGTCTCAAATCAGCCCTAAAACCTCCGTATATATAGGTGGGAGAGGGGGGACCTTGCCTTGGGGCTCAAGGAGCCCCAAGGGGGTCGGCCGAGCCAAAGGGGGGAAGGACTCCCCCCCAAACCGAGTCCTACTTGGTTTGGTGGGTGGGGTCCTTCTTTCCTTTCCCACCTCCTCCTTTTTTTTCTTTTCTCTTTGATTTTTCTTCCAATGCGCATAGGGCCCTTCTGGGCTGTCCCACCCTCAAGGCCTATGGGCTTCCCCGGGGTGGGTTGCCCTCCCCCGGTAAACTCCCGGAACCCATTCGTCATTCCCGGTACATTCCCGGTAACTCCGAAAACCTTCCGGTAATCAAATGAGGTCATCCTATATATCAATCTTCGTTTCCGGACCATTCCGGAAACCCTCGTGACGTCCGTGATCTCATCCGGGATTCCGAACAACATTCGGTAACCAACCATATAACTCAAATACGCATAAAACAACGTCGAACCTTAAGTGTGCAGACCCTGCGGGTTCGAGAACTATGTAGACATGACCCGAGAGACTCCTCGGTCAATATCCAATAGCGGGACCTGGATGCCCATATTGGATCCTACATATTCTATGAAGATCTTATCGTTTGAACCTCAGTGCCAAGGATTCATATAATCCCGTATGTCATTCCCTTTGTCCTTCGGTATGTTACTTGCCCGAGATTCGATCGTCAGTATCCGCATACCTATTTCAATCTCGTTTACTGGCAAGTCTCTTTACTCGTTCCGTAATACAAGATCCCGCAACTTACACCAAGTTACATTGCTTGCAAGGCTTGTGTGTGATGTTGTATTACCGAGTGGGCCCCGAGATACCTCTCCGTCACACGGAGTGACAAATCCCAGTCTTGATCCATACTAACTCAACGAACACCTTCGGAGATACCTGTAGAGCATCTTTATAGTCACCCAGTTACGTTGCGCTGTTTGATACACACAAAGTATTCCTCCGGTGTTAGTGAGTTATATGATCTCATGGTCATAGGAACAAATACTTGACACGCAGAAAACAGTAGCAACAAAATGACACGATCAACATGCTACGTCTATTAGTTTGGGTCTAGTCCATCACGTGATTCTCCTAATGACGTGATCCAGTTATCAAGCAACAACACCTTGTTCATAATCAGAAGACACTGACTATCTTTGATCAACTGGCTAGCCAACTAGAGGCTTGCTAGGGACAGTGTTTTGTCTATGTATCCACACATGTAAATGAGTCTTCATTCAATACAATTATAGCATGGATAATAAACGATTATCTTGATACAGGAATTATAATAATAACTATATTTATTATTGCCTCTAGGGCATAATTCCAACATTCATGCCCTCATATCTTGCGGTGCTTGTAACTTTTGAACCATGGCTCCGTTGGAGATGATCTCTATGTGTAAATTGCTTGTAATGACGCGTAGAATCACGTAAACCTATTTGTTTTGCTGTTTAACAACTAATTAAATGTGTCAGTTCAGATCTGGACAGAATTGTAAATTAACATGTGAGGTCGTTTCGGAGATGCTATATGTCATTTCCGACCTCATTTAAAATGCCTAGATAGGTAAATTAATTACGCTTCACCTCTTTCCATGTTTAACCACATTTAATATTGTCGTGTACCTAATCGGGATAGAACTAAATAAATAAACGTGGAGTTTCGTCGATATGCAACTCATTGCATATTGAACTTCACTTAATGTGTAGCGTTTGAGTGTTGTGAAGGGTCATGCCGTGTCTTGCATGTGTTAAGCTGCTCATGCATCATTTGTGTTGTGCATCGTGTGGTGAATATCGTGTGTTGATTTGTGTTTCCGGTTTGCTTCTTCTCGATAGAGTTTCGCAGTGTGCCGGATTGTGAGGACCCGTTCGGCTACGTCGGTTCGTCTGCTTCACGGAGTCATTCTTCTTCCAAGCGGGATCTCAGGCAAGATGACCATTTCCCCATATACCATTACTATCATTGCCATGCTAGTTTTATCGCTTCTATCGTTTATGTCTCGTTGCCTACCACTTGTTAAATATCAGCCTCTCAACAATGCCATGAAAGCTTCAACATGTTCAACCTAGCAAACCACTGATTGACTATGTTACCGCTTGCTTAACCCTGTGTTAGCGTTGCTAGTTGCAGGTGCAGTTGCTTCCTTGTGAAAACATGGGTTCCTTGTTATATCACCATATTTAAATGCTATTTAATTTAATGCACCTATATACTTGGTAAAAGGTGGAAGGCTCGGCCTTTCTAGCCTGGTGTTTTGTTCCACCTTTGCCCCCTTAGTTACGGCTACCGGTGTTATGTTCCATAATTGAGCGCTCCTAACACGATCGGGGTTGTTATGGGGACCCCCTTGATAATTCGTTTTAGATTAAAGCTGGTCTGGCAAGGCCCAACTTTGGTACTACATTTGTCTAATCACCTAATAAAATTGCATAGGGACTTTCCGGACCCCGAGGATAATTTAATCAACCCCCGGGCCAGTGCTCCTCATGAGTGTTGGTCCCACCTGAGCGATGTCCGGCGCCCCTCTGGTCACCCGGAGGTTTAGCGATCCCAACGTCTAGCTCATCCGTCGTGTCCTGAGAACGAGATACGCGGCTCCTATCGGGATCGTCGACACGTCGGGCGGCCTTGCTGGATTAGTTTTACCTTTGACGAAATATCTTGTGCATCGGGATTCCGGTGATGCTTTGGGTAATCTCAGAGTTGAGGTTTTCCACTAGGGAATCCAACGAGATCGTGAGCTTTGTGATTGAGGATTTTTATGCGGCTTGTGGTAATTTGTGATGGACTAGTTGGAGCACCCCTGCAGGGTTAAATCTTTCAGAAAGCCGTGCCCGCAGTTATGTGGCAACGTGGAAACTTTGTTTAACAGTGGTTCTAGATAACTTGAAGTTAACTTAATTAAAATATGCCAACTGTGTGCGTAACCGTGACTGTCTCTTTCGTGAGTTCTTTCTCCGATCGAGGCCACGGTGGGGTTATGTCTGACGTAGGTAGGTGTTCAGGATCATTCATTTGATCATCAGTAGTTCACGTCCGTTATGCTTAGATCATCCCCCTCTTATTTCTTGTACTCGTAAGTTTAGCCACCAAATTTATGCTTAACCGCTGCTGCAACCTCACCACTTAACCATGCCTCACCCATTAAGCTTTGCTAGTCTTGATACCTTTGGAAATGAGATTGCTGAGTCCCCTGTGGCTCACAGATTACTACAACACCAGTTGCAGGTACAGGTAAAGGTTACTTGACGCGAGCGCGTTGATTGTTCATTTGGAGTTGCTTCTTCTTCTTCTTCTTCTTCTTCGATCTAGGATGGGTTCCAGGCCGGCAGCCTGGGATAGCAAGGATGGACGTCGTTCTTCTTTTCTCGTTTGTTTTCGTCCTTAGTCGGACCCTGCTCTTCTTCATGATGATTATGTACTGTACTGATGTGACTCTGATGTAGCTTGTGGCGAGTGTAAGCCAATTCTATATATATATATATATATATATATATATATATCTTCTTTTCAGTACATGTACTTGTAACGATATCCATTCTTGCGCCACGACGAGATGCGCTTCTATCCCTGACGAGGTCTTCGTGCCAAATTGAGGATAGGGTCGCATCTTGGGTGTGACACAAAACTTCTTGTAGAAGAGTGCATGCATGACATCTAACCCTGGTGCCTTTAGATAACCTATGCTCTCAAGTGCCTCCACCACCTCTTTGGATGTGAACTGTTTACATAGCACCTCATTCATCGGATCCGTCACATGGTGATCAATGTGTTGGAATAGCTCTGTCGTCCGTGTGCTTGGGGAAGACGTAAAAAGTTTGGAGAAATAATTAGTTGCCACCTCTTTCATGGCCTCCTCCGCCTCCACCACGCCTCCCTCCTCCGCCCTCAGCTTGGTGATACGATTAATCTTCTTCCTTTTTGAGGCAAAGCTATGAAAGAACTTCAAGTTACGGTCACGCTCCCTAAGCCAGTGAGCATGCGCCCTTTGTTTCCAATACATTTCATTCTACTCCTCGAGTGTGCTCAGCTTAAACCGCAAAACCTGCTCTTTCCGCGCTTGCTCAGGGGAGATCGCCATTTTCCTCCACTTCTCCAGCTCTTTTTTGACTCGACTAATTCATTTTTCAAGGTCACCCAACGTATTCCGGCTCCAGTCAGGTAGCTCACCCAGTACACCTTTCACCGCACTCATCACTCCCTCCCCTTCCACTTGAACTCTCCGTACCCAACTGTTTTCCACAATGCTTTTGCAATCTTCCTCCTCCAACCATCTCTCCTCAAACCTAGGCCGGTGGCCCCCAGCCGGGCTCCTCCGGTTGAACACACCACCATGTGTGTCTAAAATAACTGGCATGTGGTTAGAGTGTCTCGGTTCAGAATTTATAACCTTATATGCCGGAAATCATTGCCTCCAACTAGGCGTCGCAACCGCTCTGTCTAGCCGCTCCCGCACATACTTGTCCGCTAAATGACTATGGTTTCTCCCCTTAAAGACATCACCCACAAACCCTAGGTCATCAAGCTCGCAAAACTCTAGTGCCTCCTTCAATCTATCCATCTGTTGTTGCGGCTTTGGTGCTCCCCCTTCCTTCTCCCATATGAGTGCAAGATTTCATTGAAGTCGCCTATGCAAAGCCATGACTTATCACTTTGGTGTTTGAGACTCCGAAGTAGATGCCATGTTTTCCCCCTCGCCTCAACCTTGGCTCTCCATAAATACCCGTAAATCTCCACGTGAAACCATCAGCTTCTGTAATTTCCATGTCAATGTGATATTTTGACTTGAACCCTATCATCTTCAGCTGAACTGTATTCTTCCAAAACACCACCAGGCCTCCACTCTTCCCCTCACCGTCCTTTACGATCATATTTGGCATGCCAAGTTTCCACCTCAGCCACTCAAGTTGTCCCGCTTTCATCTTGGTTAACAAACTTCAGTTAGTTGGGTACTAATGGGTCTCTGCCTATCCATTAACCCGATGAGTTAGATGCTTCAAAGATACACGTGGTGGGCACATACCTAGGGGGTAACTACACCCGGTTGTTTGGGTCCAACCCGCTAATGCATTTAATTGGAAGCATAATGCATTAGTGTTTATTTGTTTTCTAATACATTTGCATGCATGGAGCATTTACAATTTATTTTCAAATTTATGTGCCTGCTCTATTTGGAGGCGATTCCGAATGAAAAATCAAAATTCATCATACATACACACGTACATATTATTAGACGCGACACTTGTTATTACTATATACACTTATACATGAAATTAGACAACGACACTACTTGTTGGGTATTATACCTAATACAAATATATATGCGTTGATGATATCTGAGTATTATACCTAGTCAATATATACCTAAAGTAAAATATGGACTAAATACTATCTTATAGGTATCCAACAAATGCGTATATACCTAATTAAAATATACACATACTCAATGTATTCTATCTAATTAAAATATACATATACTAAAGATACCCATGTGTACGCGCTGGTACTTCAATAAAAATATGCACGCATATAATTACAAATAGTTTTTCTCTTGTACTTACAAATATTACATACCTTTCATCTATGAAACATGACAAGAAAGAAGAGACAATTAATCATGACACATTAATTATTGATTGCTTCCTTATATTATGTCTCAACATGGAACGTTGCTATACATGGTATGCGGGGCCATTATTATGGCATTCAATGAGTGATTATGTCATATATTTTCAATAGCGGTTTCTAAATAAATAATCTGTTAACAAATATATTCGTTACGACAATGCGCATCTAAATGCAATCTAGTGGTGAAAAGGCAAGGAGCGTGGACACCTAGGTGCCCCAAACGGTCGTCATTCTTAATATGCTTCGTATACGCATTGGTTATACCTCTTTATCATTTTCAATATACTTCATTAAATATTCTAAGATACCTCAATATGAGTATTGTTGAAAAAATATCAGTTGCGACGTACTTTTTATAATATACCTTTTTCACGTATAAACAAAGCAGTATATATGTAAACCTTTAAAAATATGTAAATTCACATGAATTTTTTCATGAAACTCAATTTAAGATTACCTGGATGAAGAATAAATTATTTTGCTCCCTGGATGACGAATAGACTTTCTATATGTGTGTGTGTGATCTTTTTGAAGAGCAAGACAAGCCGGAATACTTTGTAGTCTATCCTATGTTTCAATTTAATCATGATGCCCAACATTCCTCCAGTGTGACAATGGTAGCGACAAAGACGGTGAGACTGAAGAAAAATCCGAAGGTAACCCGACCGACATCCCCATGGTTGTAACGACTGAGGCATGACGAAAGTCATGGCTAAGGCTGAAACCGACGAGGTTGATCAAGCAAGGTGATAGCACAAAATATAGATTGGTTAGATGATAGCACAGAATCATACTATAAAATGCCAACTAAATCACCGCATTACAAATAAAAATAGAACACACTCGCCCACCCACCAAACTAAATATTTCATCAGTTTCAGAATATTAGGGGCATTATAGATTTTGATATATTTCTCTAAAAAATTGAACAAATTGAAGAGATTTGATTTAAAAAAATACACCTTATAATTTAAAACAAAATGATTATTTTTTAAGAAACTCAAAATCATCAACAGCGCATCCAAGCGCGTCCAACCCTTTTAATAAAAGAATCATACTGGGAGTTAGATCTGCACATATACTCAAGTGGTACAAATATATTCAACATCAGAGCGACTTCAAAATGCTAGCTTGTTCATATTAGGTTAGGGATCATTAGCGTACATTTCTCTTTCGTCTCCTTGAGATGGTGGATATTGCAGGCTTTGAAACAATTGCGTGAATGTAATAGAAAGATGAAACAAAGAATAGAAATTTCAGGGCAGTATGGCTCGCTAAACCTAGAAATTTACATGAAAGTGCGTCTGCTTTAAACATCTCTAACATCAGAATTGTAAGATAATACTAGAATGTATAGTTATTCATCCGTTTGAATTAACACCCCTGCTCGAGATGCATGTCGCAGCTACCGCAACTTAGGCCCAGTTCTTTGCGCTCGATTCTGACGATTCTGGTTTTGAAAAAGCAAAAGTTCAAAAGAACTCGATCTGATTGTTCAAAATCATCTGAGAATCGCTAGAATTGATAGTGCAATTCAAAATAGTGTGAGGACCTTGCATGTGGTGATTCTGGGCCTTCCCACAAAATAAAACGTTTCGATTTAAGTTAATACCCCTATTTGAGGGGTAATTTACGAAAGAACTATCACTGGTCCCTCCCCTTTGCTCGATCTCGTTCGCTCCTCTGCCTCGCCGCCCGACAGCCCGTCCCGTCCGCTCCTCCGCCCCGCCCGCTCGCGTGAAGCCGCTCCTCCGCCCCGGCCACTCCTCCGCCTCGTCGTCCGACAGCGTCGCCGCTGTACCGCCCGACAGCCCGTCCCGTCCACTCCTCTGCCCCCGCGCGATAGCCTGCCCCGACCACTCCTCCGCCCGGGCATTCCTTCTCCCCCGCTCACCTGAAGCCGCTCCTTCGCCCCGCCCCGCCCGCTCGCCTGAAGCCACTGGCCTCGACGCCCGATGCCGACTCGCCGGAGTTTCAGTCCCGCCTGCTCCGACTGCCCTCCCCGCCTTCCGCTGACGTCCTTCGTCGGCCCCGACGAGCCCAACCAGTGGCTGACCGCTGCCTCGGTGAGCCCTTCCATTTTTCTGGATGTAGATGTCTTGTTAGTTCTTCTTTGTACATGGAAACATGGATGTTACAGCAAACAACCTGTACAGAGGCATTACAAACATTTCAACATATAACTTGCACCATAATGTTAAACCACAATCTGAGAAAAGAACTCGATGACTAATTCCGGCCGATTAAAGAAGTATCTCACAAGGTGATTCTGAAAAATCAAAAGCTAAAAAGAACTGGGACTTATTCCCCCCCCCCCCCCCCCCCCCCCCCCCCTCCAAACCGATCAGGTTAAGGACAGTCGTGCGGGGAAGACAAATGACCTACATATCGTCTTGGCCCCATGCCGTATCAATACGGTATGGAATATGTATACGCGCGCGCATGAATATCAGTTTGGTACACAATCTGTTATATACACGTTGACCGTTAAATATTGCACGAATCTCTCCGCTCTATCCCACGGCATCTCCATATACCCGTATAAACCGGCACCGCTAATTTTTCATTTCGCTACATAAGGCCATATATATAAGAAATAACCTGAAAGAAATAGTCAGGTACAGTAGGTAGTATAATATCCCAGCAAAATAATCGTATGCGCCCGGTTGGTGTTTCGCCTGTCCAAATTGACTTTATTGTACAAGTCTCTTTTTGGTGTTCTACCTTTCAAGTACTAGTACGATCACAGGATCCCTGTTGAAATTAATTGCAGATGGCCCTTTTGATTCTTATGGCTGAGCGGGCAGTTGCGGTCACTCTCTTCCCACAGCACACCTGAAGACGACGACTCATGCTATGCCTGCATCCACATTCTACTAAGGCAGCAGCACTATTTGCCTATATATATATATATAGCGTTGGTTTGCACATAGGCACACCTCCATGATCCGGACGAGTAGTTGGCAAATACAGTAACATAGTACGCACAGTACCATGGCATCCGGTGCTTCACGAAGCGTCAGGTGAGCGCGCCTCTTCTCGACCAGTGTGGCATACATGTCGCTGATGATATGATGATCGATCAGGTCAGCTCTAAGATTTGCAGCTCCGGGCGCGTTGCCGTTTCAGGTTTCAGAAGGACGTGGACGTGAAGCACTTCCGAAGGAGCCCTGCGGAGAGCCCACAACCGCCGTCGTCGGGCAGAAAGCGCAGCAGGTCCCATGAGCCGAGCCCGAGGTGGTGCTGGCCGGGATCCCGTGACTCCCCGGAGAAACCGCGCGCGCGCACGCGCACGCGCACGAGCGGCAGAGCCCTCAAGGACAGGACGCTGTCGCGGGCCTTCTCGGAGGAGCTGGAGTCGCTGATGCACGGCGGCGGCGACCGCCACCTCTTCTTCTTCTTCGACCCGCGCGGGCAGGCGGTGCACCGGTGGCACAAGGTGTTCCTGGCGGCCTGCCTCGCGTCGCTCTTCGTGGACCCGCTCTTCCTCTACCTGACGGGGACGCGGCGGGACGCGTGCATCGGCTTCGACTACTCGCTGGCGCTCACGCTCTCCATGATACGGTCGCTGCTGGACGTCTTCTACGCCGCGCACATCGTCATCCGTTTCCGCACCGCCTTCATCGCGCCGTCCTCGCGGGTGTTCGGGAGAGGGGAGCTCGTCATCAACCCCTGCCAGATCGCCAGGCGGTACCTTGCATGGACCTTCTGGTTCGATCTCTTCACCGCGCTACCACTGCCGCAGGTATTTTATACTCTTTCTGTAAACTAATATAATAATATTTAAATTACTACTCTCTTCGTCAGTTTATAAGACATACACACGTGTATCTAGGTCATCAATTTGACTTAGATAAAATATATTGTTTAACATAAAAATTATATCATTAAAAAATAGAACATCTAAAGTTTCTAATGATATATATTTTGTAATATATGCCTCTCATTAAGTTGATCAAATTGACGACCTAGATACACATGTCGGACTTATAAACTGAAACGGAGGAAGTAAAATAATATTTTTAAATGTCTTATATTAATTTTATGGAGGGAGTACTTCCTATCATCTCATTGATTTGTCAGTTTGCAGCGGAGTACTATATGTAAACGTAGAATTGGGTAGGCCTTCGTAGGCTCGTAGCCACTTCATATGCATTATTGGGGTCAGGCAAAAAAAATCCGGTGTTGAAAACTCATGTTCGAACCTAACCTGGTCCAAGCCTAAAAAGGCCGACTGGGTCCGATTGCCCGGCCCGATCGCGACGTAAAAACACTTTTTGTCAAGCCTGAGTTCAGCCCGGCCCGACCGCTGGGCTTAAATTTCAGGCCCGAACCTAGCCTGATGGGACGTTTAGGCCCGGTCCAATCCAAGATTTTCGGGTCAAGTCGGATCGAGCCGTCCGGGCCGGATTATCCATGGCTAGGTATAATTATGACTATAGAAAACTGCTTTTTGTCAAGCCTAAAAAAAATCCGAGCCAAGCAAAAAAATCCGGTGCTGAAAACTCAGGCCTGAACCCAACCTGGTCCAAGCCTAAAAAACCCGAGTGGGTCCGACTGGCCCGGCCCGATCGCGGCGTAAAAACACTTTTTGTCAAGCCCGAGCCTAGCCCGGCCTGACCGTTGGGCTCAAATTTCAGGCCCGAGCCCGGCCTGATGGGACGTTTAGGCCCGGTCCAATCCAAGATTTTCGGGCCAGGTCGGATCGGGCTGTCCGGGCCGGATTGTCCATGGCTAGGTATAATTATGGCTATAGAGAACTCATTTTATGCAATGAAACACCGTTTGCGGACTCGCAGGACCATTTCATGGACAGTCATGTGAGAGCCAGCCATTTTGAGCCGCATTTCAATAAATTGGACCAATTTTATCAAATATGATGTAGTTCTGTAAAACTCAAATATAATTCTTATAAAACGAACGATATTCCATCCGTTTTATTAAACTAATCCCGCAACACACAATGTAATTATAGAAAATACCATAATTCATCTATGCAAATATCTCTAGTACAACAATAGGTTAAATTCAACGAGATAACCGAATGTTCAATAAGTTTTTTTAACCATCTATTCCAAATTCAATGAAATAAGAGTCAGAACCGACACATGTCAGCCCACACAAATTGTCCCTTGAGCTTCATACAACAACGTATGTGAGTGAATGGTCTGCCTTCAGTCATATAGCACATTATAGCACATAGTGTAGACCATACAACATGAACATCAACATTAAGTGAATGAATGAATTAACCAATATGTAGAGTAACAAGAATGAACACTCATCATCTCCATGGTTGATGATCCTAATGGCCAGCTTGTCTCCACTTGGTGAACTACACCGCAAAACTTCAAGACAAAGTTGCAAATGGTGTACCATCAATGCGTTAGCAATTTCACATTACGTGCATGAATGATGTGAATGTTGTAGGGCGCGAAGTTCTTTCGCTCATGAAACGAATCATGCAAGCTTTGCCAAAAGGCAGAGCCCTTGTTGATGCATACAAAGTCCTCGGAAGCAGTCAACAACGCATTGCATACTAACTCATGCTCGTACACGTACTACACCGTCATCGTGCTTTTCTAGAAATGACTTGTTCTTTGGTTCCTTCAAAGATTATATTGCATGTGGTTCAGAAAGCTATAACAATTATGAAGTGTTAAACTACATGCATGCAATATTGTAAATAATTATCGAGAGATAAATTAGCTCATGTGCTCTTTATATTGTTTTCCTCCTGGATGGTAATGCGTAATTTTGTTAATGGAGGTTCGAAATTTGATGCATTCCTTTTGAATGGTATTTTCATGGTGCTCAACTGAGTTTGCATTCCTATCAAGCTCAAAAGTGTGGTTGGCATGGGAGGTTTTGTTAATCCTCTTCCAATATGACTTCAACGACCGCTCATTGCCAACAATAGGATCATTACTAATATCCCATCAATGCATGCAAGATTGAATGCCCTCGTTATGAGTGTAGTTGACTAATGTCTTCGCTAACACTTCTCCGTCATTGTTTGATGTTCGAGAAACAAGTGGCATTAATAGTGAAATTGCATCAGGGTTAGTTTCCTCAAACATTGTACATAAATCACCTGAACATACCATTGCAAACAACTCAATACAATGAATAAATGAAAATTGGCATACACATTAGTGCAGAAATTCAATCCCCGCAAAAGAAAGGATGTCAAAATTTGATTGACATACACATTGATATAAAATTCACATTGCAAGCCGATATGCAATGACATTGAACTCACATTTTGACATAAAACTTGGTATGAAAATGACATTGAAACCTCATTTAGATATAGGCTTTGACATACAATCGACAAAAGGGGTATGTTTTGCATAACTATTCTGTACATAATTCCTCCACATATTTATACAATTTCGTACACAAATTCAGCACAGTCATTCAAACATGCTGACAAAAAGGGCAAACTTACCTCGGCTCGAAGATCCTTGGGACGATGGGACCGAGAGGTAGGGTGACATGGCACCTCGGGATACTATGGAGAAGAGGAGAGTGATGAAGGAAAGGGGGCAAAGAAGGTAAAGGTAAGCACAAACAAAGGCGGTGATGCCACCGAATAGAGAGGAGGAGTCATTCGTCGGGGGACTTACACTAGAGGGTGAGAACAACCTATATAAAGAGGAGTGTCGTGAAAGGGCAGCAGCGAAAGTGGGGTGGAAAATCCAAAGACAATGTAGATCTGGCACAGGGGAGACGGTGAGCTCGTCGACTTAGGCGAGGGGGTAGAGGCAAGAGATTGAAAACTCTTATGTCTGATTGGTTGGATTTGATAGCCATGTACCACACCTGTGGGGGAAGGATCTAGGCGGAGGGAATGGGTGCTCCCCATTTGTGAGGCCTAGTAGTGGCTCTGTTGGATTTAGTTCACTGCCAAAAAAACTAAAAAGTTGGAGGGGAGTGGGTGTTTAGAGGCCTTCTGGGAGGTACATTGGACATTTGTGCACACTACTTTTACACATGTATGGTAATGGAGCATTTTCATGGCCTTACTAGGCTTGGATCATCCTTGTATCTGAAATTCATCCGGAGATTTCATACTACTCTGTCCCACACTAGGAGCAATAACCCCCTTCGACTCTAAAAACAAGACATCGTTTTGTTGTTTAATCACCCTTGGGGGGTGCCTCCTCATTTTGGGGGCATATGGTGTTTTGGGGAAATAAATTTTGTATAAAACAAAATAATAACTCTAAGGCTTGTTTTGGGTTCTTGCTCCAGATGCTCTTGGACATTGATGCACTCGGCTGTTACGGTTACAAGACGACGATGACGGAGCACAATGGTCTTTTTTTGTTTTACGTTAGGATTTGCTTTTAATCGAGTTCACATTATTAACATGTACTCGCTCTGACTAAAAAAACATGTGGTCTGACTTTGCAAATTCATGATTTGAGTGTAAATCCCTCACACAATATTTTGGGTCATGGTTGCAAAAAAATGCGGAAGTGCTTTTGGGTACGGAACTTATGTCATTTATTTGACTAATTGTTGATCAAAAGACAAATTTAGACAATGAAGTATCTCTTCTTTTTAGGGTTGGGGGACGTAGCCCAATATGTGTGTGTGATTGACATATCTTTCACACCCGAAAAAACATAAAGTTAACTTTTCTTCAAAGCAATAAAAAAATGACACATTCCTTCAAAGCAATAAAAAAGTGACACATTCCTTCAAAGCAATAAAAAAATGACAAAACTAGATAAAAAAACATAAAGTTAACTTTTCTTTTATTTGTACGCGTCAAAACATTATGTTACTCCCTCCATCCCACAATGACGTTTTTGCAAACTAAACAATTTAAAACAAGATGATGTCATGTAGAACTAGGAAACATGACTAACTTTGGCAGCATGGTAGTATTAATCCAGATAAGAATCGAGTAATATGTTTGAACTTAAAATTTTGCATGACAATAGATCGTCCCACTCTTAACACCACGTATGTTTTTGGGATATTTTCAAATTTAAAACTATTTTTTTAATTGGTGAAAGGTTTTCACCGGTTTCCACAGAATGATGGTTTTCATGTGATACTTTCCCCCGATCGTATATATGATGACGGAGATACAAATCAGGCGACACACTTTGTTTTTTTGCTTGTACATGATGAATCATTAGTATACTTTGGTGCAGTTGGTGGTGTGGGTGGTGGTGCCGAAGCTGAGGGAATCCGCCATCACAAACATTAAGAACGTCCTCCGTTTCAGCATCATTTTCCAGTACCTGCCGCGGCTGCTACAGATCTTCCCGCTGACGAGGCGGATCGTCATGGCGACGGGGGTCATGACCGAAAACGCCTGGGCCGGAGCAGCTTACAACCTCATACTCTACATGCTAGCGAGCCACGTGCGTTGATTTCTCTCGTCTCTTCTTCATTGTTAGTGGTGACCATGAACCCGACGTTGCGTGCGTGCGTGCGTGCAGGTGCTTGGAGCACTGTGGTACCTCTTCTCGGTGCAGCGGCAGGAGTCGTGCTGGCGGGAGGCGTGCCGCGTCGAGGGCCCACCGTGCCAGGACCGCTTCTTCGACTGCACAAGCACCAGCACCAGCAGGACCATGTGGTACGCGCTCACCAACGTCACCAGGCTCTGCGCCCCCAGCAACAGCAACAACAACAACGGCTTCTACCAGTTCGGGATCTTCGCCGAGGCGCTGGACGCCCAGCTCACCACCTCCTCCTTCACGCACAAGTACTTCTACTGCTTCTGGTGGGGGCTCAAGAACCTCAGCTGCCTGGGCCAGAACCTCTCCACCAGTCTCTCCATCGGCGAGATCAGCTTCGCCATCGTCATCGGCGTCCTCGGCCTGGTGCTCTTCGCGCTGCTCATCGGCAACATGCAGTCCTACCTCCAGGCCACCATGGTGCGGCTGGAGGAATGGCGGACCAAGCGCACGGACATGGAGCGCTGGATGCACCACCGCCAGATACCGCAGCCGCTCAAGGAGTGCGTCAGGAGGTACCACCAGTACAAGTGGGTGGCCACCCGCGGGGTCGACGAGGAGGCGCTGCTCGAGGACCTCCCCATGGACATCCGCCGCGACATCAAGCGCCACCTCTGCCTCGACCTCGTCCGGAGGGTGCCGCTGTTCGACGAGATGGACGAGCGCATGCTGGAGGCCATCTGCGAGCGCCTGCGCCCGGCGCTCTACACAAGGGGCACGCGCCTCGTGCGGGAGCTGGACCCCGTCGACTCCATGCTCTTCATCATCCGGGGACACCTCGACTCCAACACCACGCAGGGCGGGAGGTCTGGCTTCTTCAACTCGTGCCGCATCGGGGCGGGGGAGTTCTGCGGGGAGGAGCTGCTCACGTGGGCGCTCGACCCGCGACCCGCCGAGGCGCTGCCGAGGTCCACGCGCACCGTGCGCGCCGTCTCCGAGGTCGAGGCCTTCGCGCTCGTCGCCGATGACCTACGGTTCGTCGCCTCGCAGTTCCGCCGCCTGCACAGCGCACGTATCCGCCACAGGTTCCGCTTCTACTCCCACCAGTGGCGCACCTGGGCGGCGTGCTTCATCCAGGCCGCATGGCGCCGCCACAAGCGCCGACGCGCGTCCATGGAGCTCAGGGTGCGCGAGGGCGGCAGCCAGCCGTGGCCGGGAGGGAGCGTTAGGCGCCGTCGGCATAGTTGCGACGGCAAGGCGCTCAAGAAACCCATGGAGCCGGATTTCACGGTGGAACAAGAAGACTGAAATGTTTCTTCATTGCTTTCTCAACTAGCAATGCCGTCACTAGTTTTGCTAAAAACTCAAACTATGATAAATGTTTTAGGAAAAAACATCAATATCTATAATATCTACTCCCTCTCTTCTTAAATATAAGACATTTTAAAGATTCTACTATAGACTACATACGAATATATATAGACATATTTTATCACGTAGATTCACTCATTTCGTTATGTCTGTAGACCATAGTAAAATTTCTAAAGGTCTTATATTTAGGAACGGAGGGAGTGTCATACATCATATGTGAAATATATTTTATGATAAAATCAATTATATTATCTTTTTCTTGATGTTAATAAAATTTTCTATATATTAGTCGAAGTTCATAAAGCTTGGCTGTAAAACCTTCTAAGAGCAACTCTAGCACACTCCTTATATCGCGGATGTTATCATGTTTACAGTTTGCGAAAAACATGTTTTGCGGTTTGATGCAGGATGTGGCCGAACAGACCCCGGTTTCAGCCCGTAAACTGAAAAAAATCAAATTTGACAATTTGACATCAAATCCGATGATTTAAACAATCAAACATAGTTTGCACACAAATTAATCATAGTTTTCAATGAACATGCAAAAACAACAACCACCTTCAACAAAATCTTCATCATTGTAATGGCTCTCCACCACCGCAAAAGAACCTCATGCAAAAGCCACCATCACCTCCATGACCATTATCGTCAACATCATTACTCTCCACCACCGCCATCCATTCCCCCACTCGCACCGAAGCCATCAGACCTTGGAGCTATCATCCTTCTCTTCAAGATCTCTTTCCTTACCATATCATGCCATTCTTCGGTGATGTCGTCCATTTCATTGCGATTCATAGTCATGATATTGTTCTCCTCGGCAATGTCTTTCCTCTCCACAATGGCAGCCTTGCGCAACCCTTCTTCCTTCAGCAATTACCTCTTTTGGTGGAAGTGTAGATCTCGGCCTTATCTACCAATCCCTAGAAAATCAATAAGTTTGAATGGCTAGGGAGACAGATCTGGCGAAAATGAGCTTTGGAGCAACAATGGAGCTTTGGAAGGGCAGAGGTGATCTTCTTGGGGAAGAAGAACCCCTTTATATAGTGTGTGGGGGGATCCAACCGTTACACCCACTGTCACCGTGAGCACAGCGGTAGTACCGCTGCCTGGCGCGGTACTACCGCAGCCTGGTGCGGTACTACCGCACATACTGTGGTGGCAGAAGGAGGAACTACTGCACGAGGCAACGAGCGGTAAAACCGCCGGAGTGGTAGTACCGCGTGCCCTTACGGTACTACCGCAGGGTAGTGTGAAACTACCACGAAAGTAAAAGATAACTTCCATGTCTACCTCCGCTCAGACTGCGGATGTGCAGAAGTCCGATACGGTAGTACCGAACATAGTTGTGGTACTACCGCTTGAGGGCAGTAGTAAAAAATACATCTGCACATACTACCGTAGGTGATTGCAACAGAAGCTGGTGACAACGGCACTACCGCTGCTAGGAGCGGTACTACCGCTGGCACCTGTGGTACTACTGCTCCCTTGAGCAGTACTGCCACTGGACGGTGAAAACAAGCATCTTGCTGCTTCACTTTGCACACACAAAGGTGAATGGACTAGAGCTCCATTGAAGCGAAGGAAAGGTGGTGCAAAAGAACATATGTGTACGTGTTGATTCCACCCAAACCTTTCCGAAGCGGACCCCCTTTTAATAGTACGGCGTTCCTACGACTCAACTCCACAAAAAAGAAACATAGAAAGCAACCGTCTTCGATAGATTCGGAGGGGCACCGAATTGTCTGGTGCCTAGACATGAAATGTCTGAAATGCTCAATGCACACGATTAGTCCGCAGACGTATTGTCATCAATCACCAAAACTACTTAGGGAGAAATATGCCCTAACAATCTCCCCCTTTTTCGTGGATTGATGACAATACATAATTTGCACAAAATGATATACAAAATCATAAGCAAACCCAAACTCTATAAAATATAGACAACCCCCCCTAGATGTGTGCATATTAGAGAAATGCTATGGACTGCAAGTCCACATCCTAGGAACTGACCCCCCCCTAAATTTTATAGACAAGGCATTTCTTGCAACAAACTGAATAACACTAAGCATGGAAGCAAGGCATAGCATGTGAGCATGAAGATAAGGGCACATATTAACTAGACTCACAAACTACAAACATACTGGATAATAATGAGATAAGAGTGATAGCATATGTCTCACACCATATGGTAGAATCAGTCTCCTGGTTTCACACATGAAAAAAACAACCAACCAAACCAATGATGAAGGTTCAACTAACACGGAGACAAGGAAAACGAAGGAAGACGCAAATCCTACACTCTATCCCCCTTTGTCATCGAGACACCAAAAAGGCAGAGAAGACACCTAAGATACGGGTGGTAGCTCCTGCTGCATAAATATCAACCATCATACTCATCCTCAGGCTCATCATACGCATCAGACTCATCCCACTGAAGGTTCTTCTTCTTCATCCAAGCATCTTTAGGAGTGGTGTTCATCTCAGACCCACTGGAGATATTCACGTCGAGCTTCCTCAGAATCAGCTTGTCACGCTGATGACTCTCCTTCTAAGTAACATGGGTCATATATTGCCCCTTAGCCTACATGCAAAACAGAGTCTTCATCCTGTCCTTGAGCTTCTTAGTCCAAGACGGCCCAGAAGAGGAAGGCCCATGTCTCTCTGGACTGCCCTCATCCTCAACCTCATCGTCATCAACCTCCATGTTGGTAGCAGCAGGTGTAGTGGTAGTGTTGGACCACTTGTTCTTCTTATGCATCTTAATGGGCTCATGGCGGATCCAGTCGGGAGCATCAAAGACCACATATGGAAAGGCTTTCGACCACTTCTCTCGAATCAAGTAGAACAAATAAGGTCCATAGATGGGAACCTTACGGTGTAACACCGCCGACTGAAGCTCACTCCACATGACATGGGACACATCATGCGGTCTAGGAGCGCGAGCCCGCCTTTTATCACACATGAAAAGCATATCCACCAGATAGGAATGCACCTAGTCCTTGTTGCCAACATGATGAAAGAGAGTGTTATGAAAGATTCTGTGCATGACATCAAGAAACGGGTTCAACACATGAGTGGGCTCGCGATTGGAGGACACCTTCTTGATAAAGTATGGCGACAACTTTTCCTTATGGGCAGCACTGGGGTTCGCGTGTGGGCGCAAACCAACTGGCTGCTCAAGCCCCTCATCACGAATGTTCAAAAGGTCCATGAACTCCTTCCAGGTAGTAGACAACTTCTCCCCATTTGTCATCCAAGTCATTGTGCGCGCCGCATCAGGGTGAAAGTGAACGATAACAAAGAACTGAGCCACAATCTCAGGATCAGAGTCAAGCTGAAACAAGGTGATCTCCTTGATCCCAAGCTGCTCCACCATGTCCAGAGATTCACCAAAGTACGTTGGGTCCTTCTTGAGGTGATCCATGTCAATCCAGTGAACAGGTACATATATATTCTCCTTGGTCTTGATCACATCTTGAAGATGAGAGCCTGTTGCTTGGACCAGAAAAGCTCACAACCCTTTAGATGAACCCTTTCGATGACATAGGGGTCGCGCTTCCAGCGGATCTGAAACTCAGCTTGTGGCATACCATCCTAACTGACAGTCTGCTCCTTGTTCTTATTGGCAAGCCTCTTGAAGTTGCGCTTCCGATCCCTCAGGTGCCTCCTCTTGATTGCGAAAGCACTTGGAGTTGGTATCTCGAGAAGGGTTCGAGCGCCTAGAGCCACAAAGAACACGAGAGAATCGAAAGAAGTCAATGTAAAGACCAAAGCAAACCAGACAACCCCATGGAAACGATAATTAGAAGGACAACACATGGTAATTTAGGGTCGATCGGTAGTAACGCAGGTCAAGCAGTAGTAAAATTTTACTACCGCGCTGACTGCGGTAGTACCGCTCTAGTAGGTGCGGTAGTACCGTAGGTGTGGTAGTACCGCTCCAGGAGGAGCGGTAGTACCGCACGGGACGAAAACCACCAGATCTGACCACCAAAATCCACATAGGTACTACCGCAGACCCAAACTACCATATTGTATCCTACTAAGTATCATTCCTACCACATAAGCACTCTGCAAACCATCCCCTTATGCAAAAATTTGGGCCATAAAACATTGAAACCAAATCATATGATTCTAAACCTAGATCCAACAAAATACAAGCAAAGAGAGGCAAACTAGGGGCAATACCGGGTTCCATTGCACGAGGGAGAGGAGGGAAACGATCCCACCAAATGGAATGGAAGGAGAGTGGCGCCACGATGGGAGGGGATGAATGTGTATGGGGGAGAAGAAACTTACCCCTCCCCGTATATAAACCTCCGCGGTCCTGAGGGAGCAATAGTAACGCAGGTCATCGCGGTAGTACCGCCTAGCCAGCGGTAGTAAAACAATTATTACCGTTTGCTGGGAAGTAGTACCGCTCATCTAGCGGCAGTAAAAATTTACTACCGTGCTGGAAGCGGTTGTACCAGTCCCCCTGAATCCGACGGTGTGGTAGTACCGCACTTCATCGTGGTAGTACCGCCTGGCCAACGATAGTAAAAGTTTACTGCCGCTCGCTGGGTGGTAGTACCGCTCGTCCAGCGGTAGTAAAAAATTAATGCCGTGCTGGACGCGGTAGTACCGTGCCCTCTCCAGCGGTAGTACCATGGCAATCCACGGTAGTACCGCTCGATCAAGAAAAGATAGGTTCGGGCTTTGCAAAAAAAAGAAGAGAAGAAACACACCAGAGAGCACGAACAACACAAATCAAACACGAACAACAAAAGTTGAACAGAATCTTCTTACGAAGAGGGGTGGTGGCAGGAGCCACCTATGTTTGAGACAATTGGTATGACACCGCGAAGAATTATCCTTGGGTTCATGACCAAAGCTCGACTTTGAAGCACAAGTGCCATCAACAATGGCTAATGTGAAAGACATGGTCGATTTATGCATAATGGGGGGAGGGAAAGTTCATTGAGAGAACAACACTCGCCCTATGTCCATGCCTACACCTAGAGCTAGATATAATGATGAGTGTGGTGTGGTGTGCTTAGTTTCAATCCACATTACTTGAATCAGTGATATTTAGCTCATGCCTTAACTCATGAAACCTTGCTTCATCTAGAGGGTTTGTGAAAATATCCGCAAGTTGCTCTTGAGTGTTGATGTAGATGACCTCAACATCTCCACGCTTGGTATGATCTCAAATGAAATGATGACGAATATCAATATGCTTGGTCTTGCTTTGTGCTACGGCAACAGACAACAGCGCCAGAAATTGGCACGTTGACGAAGACTTGGCTTGCGCTGGTTTTTCCCTTGAAGAGGAAAGGGCGATGCAGCACAAGAGCAGTAAGTATTCCCCTCAGTTTGAGAACCAATGTATCAATCCAGTAGGAGAATCGCGTCAAGTCCAGAGTAACTGCACAAACACAAATGAGCTTGCACCCAACGCTATAAAGGGGTTGTCAATCCCTTCAAGATTGATTAATGAGTGAGATCTGAAGGCGGAAAGTGCAACGAAGTAAAAGATTAAGGCTGAAAATATGGTGTGAAGTATACCCCGGGGCCATAGTGTTCACTAGAGGCTTCTCTCAAAATATCAAATATTACGGTGGGTGAACAAATTACTGTCGAGCAATTGATAGAACCGCACAAAGTCATGACGATATCTAAGGCAATGATCATACATATAGGCATCACGTCCGAGACAAGTAGACCGATACTTTCTGCATCTACTACTATTACTCCACACACCGACCGCTATCCAGCATGCATCTAGTGTATTGAGTTCATGACAAAAAGAGTAATGCCTTAAGCAAGATGGCATGATGTAGAGGGATAAACTCAAACCAATGATGAAAAACCCCATCTTTTTACCCTTGATGGCAACAACACGATGCGTGCTTCACTACCCCTTCTGTCACTAGGTGAGGTCACCGCACGGTATGAACCCAAAACCAAGCACTTCTCCCATTGCAAGAATCATAGATCAAGCTGGCCAAACAAAACCCATAACTCGAAGAGAATTACAAGGATATGAAATCATGCATAGGAGAGATCAGAAGAAACTCAAATAAGATTCATAGATAATCTGATCATAAATCCACAATTCATCGGATCTCGACAAACACACCGCAAAATAAGATTACATCGGATAGGTCTCCACGAAGATCATGGAGAACTTTGTATTGAAGATCCAAGAGAGAGAAGAAGCCATCTAGCTACTAGCTATGGACCCGTAGGTCTATGGTGAACTAGTCACGCATCATCGGAGAGGTCATGGTGTTGATGAAGAAGCTCTCCATATCTGAATCCCCCTCCGACAGGGCACCAGAACGTGCCCCAGATGGGATCTTGCGGAGACAGAAGTTTGCGGCAACGGAAAAGTACTTTCGATGATCTCCTGATTTTTCTAGAATTATTGGGAATATATAGGCGAAAGACCTAGGGCAGAGGTGGCCGAGGGAACCCACAAGCCTGGGAGGCGCGGGCCCCCTGGCCGCGGCTAGGGGGCTTGTGGGGTCCTTGGTGGCCCCTGCCTTGGTTCTCAAGCTTCCCGATCTTCTTCTGTTTCGGAAAAAATCTTTTTGGAAGTTCCGTTCCGTTTGGACTCCTTTTAAAATCCTCCTATGAAAGGGGTCAAAAACACGAAAAAAAACAGGAACTGGCACTTGGCACTGAGTTAATAAGTTAGTCCCAAAAAGATATAAAAGGCATACAAAACATCCAAAGTTTGACAAGATAATAGCATGGAACCATCAAAAATTATAGATACGTTGGAGACGTATCAAGAACCCCCAAGCTTAACTCCTGCTCGTCCTCGAGCAGGGAAGTGATAAAGACTGAATTTTTGATGTGGAATGCTACCTAGCATAGTTGTCCTTTGCAACTTCTTTCGTGTGACATGAATGTTCAGATCCGTAAGATTCAAAACAATAGTTTGCTATTGACATTAAAACAATAATACTTCAAGAAAACTAGCAAGGCTATGCTCCATCATCCCCACACAACTAATTTAAACCCTGCACAACCCCAGTATTGTCCGAGTAATTGTTTTCGCACTCTTACTTTCTCAAACCTTTTATAACTATCACGCAATACATGAGTGTGAGCCATGGATATAGCACTATAAGTGGAATATAGTGTGGTGGTGGTTGTGAGACAAAAAAGGAGGAGATGGATGATGTTTGCTGTTTATCCCTGGCGATGGCGCCAGAAATACTTCTGCTACTTCAACAAAGGACCGTCCAATAGCGCCAAGAATAGTCGTGTCGACGGCACCAGGAATCCTTCAGCTGCGGCTACGCCTTAAGGGACTTCCTAGGCAAGTATGCAAAGGATTTCCCCCGTGGCCTTGGAGCCTTGTGTTGGTGTTCCCTCGAAGCGGAAAGGGTGATGTAGCATAGAGGCGGTAAGTATTTCCCTCAGTTTGAGAACCAAGGTATCAATCCGGTGGAGGAGTATCTCAAGATCCTGCACAAACACAAAAACTTGCTCCCAACGCTATGAAGGGGTTGTCAATCCCTTATAGATTCTTTGCCAAGTGAGAACTCAAAGCAACAAAGTAACAAAGCAAAGTAAAAGCGGAGATGTAAACGATGGATGTGAATAGACCCGGGGGCCGTAGTGTTCACTAGTGGCTTCTCTCATGAAAGCAAGTAGACGGTGGGTGAACAAATTATTGTCGAGCAATTGATAGAACCGCGCAAAGTCGTGACAATATCTATGCAATGATTATTTCTATAGGCATCACGTCCAAAACAAGTAGACCGATACTGTCTGCATCTACTACTATTACTCCACACGTCGACCGCTATCCAGCATGCATCTAGTGTATTAAGTCCATAAGAACAGAGTAACGCCTTAAGCAAGATGACATGATGTAGAGGGATAATCTCAAACCAATGATAAAACCCCCATCTTTTTACCCTTGATGGCAACTACTTGATGTGTGCCTTGCTGCCCCTACTGTCAGTGGGAAAGGTCACCACATGGCAGAACCCAAAACCAAGCACTTCCCCCATTGCAAGAATCATAGATCTAGTTGGCCAAACAAGACCCAAGACTCGGAGAGACTTACAAGGATATCAAATCATGCATATAAGAAATCAGCAAAGACTCAAACATATATCATAGATAATCTGATCACAAATTCACAATTCACCGGACCTCGACAAACACACCGCCAAAGAAGATTACATCGGATAGATCTCCATGAAGATCATGGAGAACTTTGTATTGAAGATCCAAGAGAGAGAATAAGCCATCTAGCTACTAACTACGGACCCGTAGGTGTGAAGTGAACTACTCACGAGTCATTGGAGGGGCGATGATGATGAAGAAGCCCTCCAACTCCAAAGTCCCCTCCGGCAGGGCGCCGGGAAGGGTCTCCAGATGAGATCTCGCGGAAACGGAAGCTTGCGGCGGCGGAAAAGTATTTTCGAGGCTCCCCTGGTTTTTTGCATAATATTTGGGTATTTATAGGCCAAAGACCTAGGTCAGGGGGCGGCCAGGGAGGCCACAAGCCTGCCCACCGCCGCCTTCCCCTGGTGGCAGAGTGGGGGCTTGTGGGCTCCCTGGAGCCCACCTCGCTTGGCCCAAAAGCCCGCTAGTCTTCTTCCATTCGGGAAAAAATTATTTCGGGGTTTTTCTTCCATTTGGACTCCGTTCCAAAATCAGATCTGAAAAGAGTCAAAAACACGGGAAAAACAGGAACTGGCACTTGGCACTGAATTAATAAGTTAGTCCCAAAAAAGATATAAAAGGTACATAAAACAACCAAAGAAGACAAGATAACAGCGTGAAACCATCAAAAATTATAGATACGTTTGAGACATATCAATGGTCACATTGACTCGGCGTATCAAAGGGCTATGGAAATGCCCATTAATAGATATCAATGTGAATGAGTAGGGATTGCCATACAAAGGATGCACTAGAGCTATAAGTATGTGAAAGCTCAAAACGAGAACTAGTGGGTGTGCATCCAACTTGGTTGCTCACGAAGACCTAGGGAAATTTTGAGGAAGCCCATCATTGTAATATACAAGCCAAGTTATATAATGAAGATGTTGGAATTATGCCCTAGAGGCAATAATAAATGTATAGTTATTATTATAATTCCTGTATCAAGGTAATAGTTTATTATCCATGCTATAATTGTATTGAATGAAGACTCATTTACATGTGTGGATACATAGACAAAACACCGTCCCTAGCATGCCTCTAGTTGGCTAGCCAGTTGATCGATGATAGTCAGTGTCTTCTGATTATGAACAAGGTGTTGTTGCTTGATAACTGGATCACGTCATTGGGAGAATCAGATGATGGACTAGACCCAAACTAATAGACGTAGCATGTTGATCGTGTCATTTTGTTGCTACTGTTTTCTGCGTGTCAAGTATTTATTCCTATGACCATGAGATCATATAACTCACTGACACTGGAGGAATGCTATGTGTGTATCAAACGTCGCAACGTAACTGGGTGACTATAAAGATGCTCTACAGGTATCTCCGAAGGTGTTAGTTGAGTTAGTATGGATCAAGACTGGGATTTGTCACTCCGTGTGACGGAGAGGTATCTCGGGGCCCACTCGGTAATACAACATCACACACAAGCCTTGCAAGCAATGTAACTTAGTGTAAGTTGCGGGATCTTGTATTACGGAACGAGTAAAGAGACTTGCCGGTAAACGAGATTGAAATAGGTATGCGGATACTGACGATCGAATCTCGGGCAAGTAACATACCGAAGGACAAAGGGAATGACATACGGGATTATACGAATCCTTGGCACTGAGGTTCAAACGATAAGATCTTCGTAGAATATGTAGGATCCAATATGGGCATCCAGGTCCCGCTATTGGATATTGACCGAGGAGTCTCTCGGGTCATGTCTACATAGTTCTCGAACCCGCAGGGTCTGCACACTTAAGGTTCGACGTTGTTTTATGCGTATTTGAGTTATATGGTTGGTTACCGAATGTTGTTCGGAGTCCCGGATAAGATCACGGACGTCACGAGGGTTTCCGGAATGGTCCGGAAACGAAGATTGATATATAGGATGACCTCATTTGATTACCGGAAGGTTTTCGGAGTTACCGGGAATGACGAATGGTTTCCGGGAGTTCACCGGGGGGGGGGGGGGGGGGAACCCACCCCGGGGAAGCCCATAGGCTTTGGGGAGACACACCAGCCCTTAGTGGGCTGGTGGGACAGCCCCAAGGGGGCCTATGCGCCAAGAGAAGGAAATCAAAGGAAAAGAAAAAAAAAGAGGGAAGAAGTGGGAAGGGAGGGGGACTCCTCCCACCAAACCAAGTCCAACTCGGTTTGGGGGGGGGGGGAGTCCTCCCCCCTTGGCTCGGCCGACCCCTTGAGGGTCCCTTGGACCCCAAGGCAAGGTCCCCCTCCCTCCTCCTATATATATGGGGCTTTTAGGGCAGATTTGAGACGACTTTCTCACGGCTGCCCGACCACATACCTCCATAGTTTTTCCTCTAGATCGTGTTTCTGCGGAGCTCGGGCGGAGCCCTGCTGAGACAAGATCATCACCAACCTCCGGAGCGCCGTCACGCTGCCGGAGAACTCTTCTACCTCTCCGTCTCTCTTGCTGGATCAAGAAGGCCGAGATCATCGTCGAGCTGTACGTGTGCTGAACGCGGAGGTGCCGTCCGTTCGGTACTAGATCGTGGGACTGATCGCGGGATTGTTCGCGGGGCGGATCGAGGGACGTGAGGATGTTCCACTACATCAACCGCGTTCTCTAACGCTTCTGCTGTACGATGTACAAGGGTACGTAGATCACTCATCCCCTCTCGTAGATGGACATCACCATGATAGGTCTTCGTGCGCGTAGGAAAATTTTTGTTTCCCATGCGACGTTCCCCAACAGTGGCATCATGAGCTAGGTTCATGCGTAGATGTCTTCTCGAGTAGAACACAAAAGTTTTTGTGGGCGGTGATGTGCGTTTTGCTGCCCTCCTTAGTCTTTTCTTGATTCCGCGGTATTGTTGGATTGAAGCGGCTTGGACCGACATTACTCGTACGCTTACGAGAGACTGGTTTCATCATTACGAGTAACCCCCTTTGCTCAAAGATGACTGGCAAGTGTCGGTTTCTCCAACTTTAGTTGAATCGGATTTGACCGAGGAGGTCCTTGGATGAGGTTAAATAGCAACTCATATATCTGCGTTGTGGTGTTTGCGTAAGTAAGATGCGATCCTACTAGATACCCTTGGTCACCACGTAAAACATGCAACAACAAAATTAGAGGACGTCTAACTTGTTTTTGCAGGGTATGATTGTGATGTGATATGGCCAACGATGTGATGTGATATATTGGATGTATGATATGATCATGTTGTAATAGAAATATCGACTTGCACGTCGATGGTACGGCAACCGGCAGGAGCCATAGGGTTGTCTTTATACTAACATATGTGCTTGCAGATGCGTTTACTATTTTGCTAGGATGTAGCTTTAGTAGTAATAGCATAAGTAGCACGACAACCCCGATGGCAACACGTTGATGGATGATCTTGGTGTGGCGCCGGTGACAAGAAGATCCTGCCGGTGCTTTGGTGATGGAGATCAAGAAGCACGAGATGATGGCCATATCATGTCACTTATGAATTGCATGTGATGTTAATCCTTTTATGCACCTTATTTTGCTTAGAACGACGGTAGCATTATGAGGTGATCTCTCACCAAAATTTCAAGACGAAATTGTGTTCTCCCCGACTGTGCACCGTTGCTACAGTTCGTCGTTTCGAGACACCACGTGATGATCGGGTGTGATAGACTCAACGTTCACATACAACGGGTGCAAAACAGTTGCGCACGCGGAACACTCGGGTTAAGCTTGACGAGCCTAGCATGTGCAGACATGGCCTCGGAACACATGAGACCGAAAGGTCGATCATGAATCATATAGTTGATATGATTAGCATAGGGATGCTTACCACTGAAACTACTCTCGACTCACGTGATGATATGACTTGGGATAGTGTAAGTGGATCATGAACCACTCAAATGACTAGAGAGATGTACTTTTTGAGTGGGAGTTTAGCATATAATTTGATTAAGTTGAACTCTAATTATCTTGAACATAGTCTAAGTACACTTTGAATATATTTGTGTTGTAGATCATGGCTCACGCAAGTGTCATCCTGAATTTTAATACGTTCCTAGAGAAAGCTAAGTTGAAAGATGATGGAAGCAACTTTGTAGACTGGGCTCGTAATCTTAAGCTAACCTTACAAGCTGGAAAGAAGGATTATGTCCTTAATGCTGCGCTAGGAGATGAACCACCCGCTACGGCTGATCAGGATGTTAAGAACGCTTGGTTAGCGCGTAAGGAGGACTACTCAATAGTTCAATGTGCAGTCTTGTATGGCTTGGAACCGGGACTTCAACGTCGCTTTGAGGGTCATGGAGCATTTGAGATGTTCCAGGAGTTGAAGTTTATCTTTCAGAAGAACGCCCGGATCGAGAGGTATGAGACCTCCGATAAATTCTATGCTTGCAAGATGGAGGAAAACTCGTCTGTCAGTGAACATGTGCTCAAAATGTCTGGGTACTCAAACCGTCTAGCTGAACTGGGGATTGAACTCCCGCAAGAAGCTATCACTGACAGAATCCTTCAATCACTGCCGCCAAGCTATAAAGGCTTTGTGTTGAACTACAACATGCAAGGGATGAACAAGTCCCCCGGCGAGTTGTTTGCGATGCTGAAAGTCGCAGAGTCTGAACTCCGTAAAGAGCATCAAGTGTTGATGGTGAGCAAGACCACTAGTTTCAAGAGAAACGGCAAAGGCAAGAAGGGCAATTCGAAGAAGAGCGGCAAGCCTATTGCCAATCCGCCGAAGAAACCCAAGGCTGGACCTAAGCCTGAAACAGAGTGCTTCTATTGCAAGGGTATGGGTCACTGGAAGCGCAATTGCCCCAAGTATCTGGCAGATAAGAAGGCGGGCAAAGAAAAATCAGGTATATTTGATATACATGTTATTGATGTGTACTTAACCTGCTCTCGTAGTAGTGCCTGGGTATTCGATACCGGTTCTGTTGCTCACATTTGCAACTCGAAGCAGGAACTGCGGAATAGACGAAGGCTGGCGAAAGACGAAGTGACGATGCGCGTAGGAAACGGTTCCAAGGTTGATGCAATCGCCGTCGGCACAGTGTCACTTCAACTACCATCGGGATTAGTGATGAACTTAAATCATTGTTATTTAGTGCCTGCGTTGAGCATGAACATTATATCTGGATCTTGTTTATTGCGAGACGGTTACTCTTTTAAGTCAGAGAATAATGGTTGTTCTATTTCTATGAGTAACATCTTTTATGGTCATGCACCGAATGTGAGAGGATTGTTCATATTGAATCTTGATAGCGATACGCATATACATAACATTGAGACCAAAAGAGTTAGAGTAAACAATGATAGCGCCATATTTTTGTGGCACTGCCGCTTGGGTCATATTGGTGTAAAGCGCATGAAGAAACTCCATGCTAATGGACTTTTGGAGTCACTTGACTTTGATTCACTTGACACGTGCGAACCATGCCTCATGGGCAAGATGACTAAGACTCCGTTCTCCGGAACAATGGAGCGTGCAAGTGACTTGTTGGAAATCATACATACCGATGTGTGTGGTCCAATGAGCGTGGAGGCACGCGGCGGATATCGTTATTTTCTCACCTTCACTAACGATTTAAGTAGATATGGTTATGTCTACTTAATGAAGCACAAGTCTGAAACATTTGAAAAGTTCAAGCAATTTCAGAGTGAAGTAGAAAACCATCGTAACAAGAAGATCAAGTTCCTACGGTCTGATCGTGGGGGTGAATATCTGAGTTTCGAGTTTGGTGCTCACTTAAGACAATGTGGAATTGTTTCGCAGTTAACACCGCCTAGAACACCACAGCGTAATGGTGTGTCCGAACGTCGTAATCGTACTTTGTTAGAGATGGTGCGATCTATGATGTCTCTTACTGATTTGCCGTTATCATTTTGGGGTTATGCATTAGAAACAGCTGCATTCACTTTAAATAGGGCACCATCGAAATCCGTTGAGACGACACCATACGAACTGTGGCATGGCAAAAGGCCAAAGTTGTCGTTTCTTAAAGTTTGGGGATGTGATGCTTATGTCAAAAAGCTTCAGCCTGAAAAGCTGGAACCCAAAGCGGAAAAGTGCGTCTTCATAGGTTACCCAAAAGAGACAGTTGGGTACACCTTCTATCTCAAATCCGAGGGCAAAGTGTTTGTTGCTAAGAACGGAACTTTTCTCGAGAAGGAGTTTCTCTCGAGAGAATTGAGTGGGAGGAAGATAGAACTTGACGAGGTTGTCGAACCTCTCATCCCTCTGGATGGTGGCGCAGGGCAAGGGGAAACCTCTGTCATTACGACGCCGGTTGAGGAGGAAGTTAATGATGATGATCATGAAACTCCAGTTCAAGTTTCTGTTGAACCACGCAGGTCGACGAGATCACGCGCTGCTCGAGAGTGGTACGGTAATCCCGTCTTATCAATCATGTTGTTAGACAACAATGAACGTGCAAATTATGAAGAAGCAATGGTGGGCCCAGATTCCAACAAATGGCTGGAAGCCATGAAATCTGAGATAGGATCCATGTATGAGAACAAAGTGTGGACTTTGGAGATACTACCTGAGGGCCGCAAGGCTATTCAGAACAAATGGATCTTTAAGAAGAAGACGGACGCTAACGGTAATGTGACCGTTTATAAAGCTCGACTTGTGGCAAAGGGTTTTTCACAAGTTCCAGGAGTTGACTACGATGAGACCTTCTCACCCGTAGCGATGCTTAAGTCCGTCAGAATCATGTTAGCAATAGCTGCATTTTTCGATTATGAAATCTGGCAGATGGATGTCAAAACGGCGTTCCTTAATGGTTTCCTTAAGGAAGAGTTGTATATGATGCAACCCGAAGGTTTTGTCGATCCTAAAAATGCTGACAAAGTGTGCAAGCTCCAGCGATCCATTTATGGACTGGTGCAAGCATCTCGGGGTTGGAACAAACGTTTTGATGAGGTGATCAAAGCATTTGGGTTTATACAAGTGGTTGGAGAATCTTGTATTTACAAGAAAGTGAGTGGGAGCTCTGTGGCGTTTCTAATATTATATGTGGATGACATATTACTGATTGGAAACAACGTAGAGCTTTTGGAAAGCATAAAAGGTTACTTGAATAAAAGTTTCTCTATGAAGGACCTAGGAGAAGCTGCTTACATTCTAGGCATTAAGATCTATAGGGATAGATCAAAACGCCTGATAGGACTTTCACAAAGCACATACCTTGATAAAGTTTTGAAGAGGTTCAAAATGGAACAGTCCAAGAAAGGGTTCTTGCCAGTGTTACAAGGTACGAGATTGAGTAAGACTCAGTGCCCAGCAACTGATGAAGATAGAGAGCATATGCGCTCCGTCCCCTATGCTTCAGCCATAGGCTCTATCATGTATGCGATGTTGTGCACTAGACCGGATGTTAGCCTGGCCATAAGTATGGCAGGTAGGTTCTAGAGTAATCCAGGAGTGGATCACTGGACGGCGGTCAAGAATATCCTGAAGTACCTGAAAAGGACTAAGGAGATGTTTCTCGTGTATGGAGGTGACGAAGAGCTCGCCGTAAAAGGTTACGTCGATGCAAGCTTTGACACAGATCCGGACGACTCTAAGTCGCAAACCGGATACGTATTTATTCTTAATGGGGGTGCAGTAAGCTGGTGCAGTTCCAAGCAAAGCGTCGTAGCAGATTCTACATGTGAAGCGGAGTACATGGCTGCCTCGGAGGCGGCTAAGGAGGGTGTGTGGATGAAGCAGTTCATGACGGATCTTGGAGTGGTGCCAAGTGCACTGGATCCAATAACCTTGTTCTGTGACAACACTGGTGCCATTGCCTTAGCAAAGGAACCAGGGTTTCACAAGAAGACCAGACACATCAAACAACGCTTCAACCTCATCCGCGACTGCGTCGAGGAGGAGGACGTAAATATATGCAAAGTGCACACGGATCTGAATGTAGCAGACCCGCTGACTAAACCTCTTCCACGGCCAAAACATGATCGACACCAGAACTGTATGGGTGTTAGATTTATTACAATGTAATTCACATGGTGATGTGAGGGCTAGATTATTGACTCTAGTGCAAGTGGGAGACTGTTGGAATTATGCCCTAGAGGCAATAATAAATGTATAGTTATTATTATAATTCCTGTATCAAGGTAATAGTTTATTATCCATGCTATAATTGTATTGAATGAAGACTCATTTACATGTGTGGATACATAGACAAAACACCGTCCCTAGCATGCCTCTAGTTGGCTAGCCAGTTGATCGATGATAGTCAGTGTCTTCTGATTATGAACAAGGTGTTGTTGCTTGATAACTGGATCACGTCATTGGGAGAATCACGTGATGGACTAGACCCAAACTAATAGACGTAGCATGTTGATCGTGTCATTTTGTTGCTACTGTTTTCTGCGTGTCAAGTATTTATTCCTATGACCATGAGATCATATAACTCACTGACACCGGAGGAATGCTTTGTGTGTATCAAACGTCGCAACGTAACTGGGTGACTATAAAGATGCTCTACAGGTATCTCCGAAGGTGTTAGTTGAGTTAGTATGGATCAAGACTGGGATTTGTCACTCCGTGTGACGGAGAGGTATCTCGGGGCCCACTCGGTAATACAACATCACACACAAGCCTTGCAAGCAATGTAACTTAGTGTAAGTTGCGGGATCTTGTATTACGGAACGAGTAAAGAGACTTGCCGGTAAACGAGATTGAAATAGGTATGCGGATACTGACGATCGAATCTCGGGCAAGTAACATACCGAAGGACAAAGGGAATGACATACGGGATTATACGAATCCTTGGCACTGAGGTTCAAACGATAAGATCTTCGTAGAATATGTAGGATCCAATATGGGCATCCAGGTCCCGCTATTGGATATTGACCGAGGAGTCTCTCGGGTCATGTCTACATAGTTCTCGAACCCGCAGGGTCTGCACACTTAAGGTTCGACGTTGTTTTATGCGTATTTGAGTTATATGGTTGGTTACCGAATGTTGTTCGGAGTCCCGGATAAGATCACGGACGTCACGAGGGTTTCCGGAATGGTCCGGAAACGAATATTGATATATAGGATGACCTCATTTGATTACCGGAAGGTTTTCGGAGTTACCGGGAATGACGAATGGGTTCCGGGAGTTCACAGGGGGGGGGGAACCCACCCCGGGGAAGCCCATAGGCTTTGGGGAGACACACCAGCCCTTAGTGGGCTGGTGGGACAGCCCCAAGGGGGCCTATGCGCCAAGAGAAGGAAATCAAAGGAAAAGAAAAAAAAAGAGGGAAGAAGTGGGAAGGGAGGGGGACTCCTCCCACCAAACCAAGTCCAACTCGGTTTGGGGGGGGAGTCCTCCCCCCCTTGGCTCGGCCGACCACTTGAGGGTCCCTTGGACCCCAAGGCAAGGTCCCCCTCCCTCCTCCTATATATATGGGGCTTTTAGGGCAGATTTGAGACGACTTTCTCACGGCTGCCCGACCACATACCTCCATAGTTTTTCCTCTAGATCGTGTTTCTGCGGAGCTCGGGCGGAGCCCTGCTGAGACAAGATCATCACCAACCTCCGGAGCGCCGTCACGCTGCCGGAGAACTCTTCTACCTCTCCGTCTCTCTTGCTGGATGAAGAAGGCCGAGATCATCGTCGAGCTGTACGTGTGCTGAACGCGGAGGTGCCGTCCGTTCGGTACTAGATCGTGGGACTGATCGCGGGATTGTTCGCGGGGCGGATCGAGGGACGTGAGGACGTTCCACTACATCAACCGCGTTCTCTAACGCTTCTGCTGTACGATCTACAAGGGTACGTAGATCACTCATCCCCTCTCGTAGACGGACATCACCATGATAGGTCTTCGTGCGCGTAGGAAATTTTTTGTTTCCCATGCGACTTCCTAACATAGCGGTTCACCATACATGCATGCTACGAGAATCACTAACTTCAACACAAGTATTTCTAGATTCACAACACCCTACTAACATAACTCTTATACCAAATCCACGTCTCAAAACTAATTGAGAGGAATCAAACTTCTCTTTCTACTCAATGCACATGAACATGGAGGTTTTTGTATCCTCTTTGGGTACCTATCACCTTTGGGGACTACTTTCATAGCACAAGCCAACTACCAAGTCACGCACCGCCGTGCTCTAAAAGATCTAAGTGAAGCACATAGTGCAAATTATCTAGCTCAAAAGATATAAGTGAAGCACTATGAGCATTCTAGCAAAATCATGATGTGTGCATGTCTCTCTCAAAGGGCGTGCAGCAAGGATGATTGTGACACAACAAAAAGAAAAGACTCCTACTATACAAGACGCTCCAAGAAAAACACATATCATGTGGTAAATAAAAATATAGCTCCAAGTAATGTTACCGATGGGTTGAAGTCGAAAGAGGGGATGCCTTCCCGGGGCATCCCCAAGCTTAGGATTTTTGGTGTCCTTGAATTTGGCTTGGGATGGCTTGGGCATCCCCAAGCTTGAGCTCTTTCCACTCCTTATCTCTTTGTCCATGAGAACATCACCCAAAACTTGAAAACTTCACAACACAAAACTTAAACAGAAACTCGTGATAACATTAGCACAAGAAAACAAACTACCACCTCTTTAGGTACTGTAGCAATCTTAATCTCTATTTATATTGGTGTTAGATTACTGTATTCTCACTTTTCCATGGCTAGTACCCCCCCCCCCCCGATACTATCCATAGTTGCATCAAAACAAGCAACCAACTCAACAAAAACAGAATCTGTCAAAAACAGACCAGTCTGTAGCAATATGTATAATTTGTATACTTCTGCTACCTCAAAAATTCTGAACCATTACGACTGCCTGGGAAAAAGGCATATCAACCAGCAGCAAAAATAATCAACTCAAAAGCTCTTTCTGAATAAAAATTATAAATAATCTCGTGAGCGAAAAGTTTCTGTCTTTTTCCGGCAGGATCAAACAACCATCACCAAGACTAATCATAAAGGTTTTGCTTGGCTCAAACACAAAAAGAAACACAAAAGACACAATCACAACAGAATTATGATAGCGTGGACGCAACAAAATAGAAAGAAAAAGATAAATTCATTGGGTTGCCTCACAACAAGCGCTATTGTTTAACGCCCTTAGCTAGGCATTGATAAATCAATCATGCTCACACAAAAGACAAGAATTGAAGCACAACGAGAGCATCATAAAGCATGTGAAAATCACATCTAAGTCTAACATACTTCCTATGCATAGGCATTTTATAGGAGAACAAATTGGCAAGACAACCAATAGTTACCAAATGCAAGGAAGAAGAAAGAGACAATAGCAATCTCAACATAAAGAGAGGTAATTTGGTAACATGAAAGTTTCCACCACAGTATTTTCCTCTCTCATAGCAATTACATGTGGGATCATATTCGAATTCAACAATGTAACTATCACATAGGATATTCTTTTCATGATCCACATGCATGCAAAGTTGACGCTCTTCAAAAATAGTGGGATTATCATCAACTAAAGTCATGACTTCTCAAAACCCACTTTCAATAATATTGCAAATATCATATTCATCATGAGTCTTAAACAAATTTTCAAGATCATAAGAAAAATCATCACCCCAATCATGATCATTGCAACCAGTAGTGGACATAGCAAAACTAGCATCCCCAAGCTTAGTGTTTTGCATATTTTTAGCATGATTGTCACTAATAGAATTTATAGTGAAACCATTGCAATCATGCTTTTCATCCAAGGAGCCCTCGTGAATCACTTCATAAATTTCTTCCTCACAATTTTCAGATTCACGCATCTCAAGCAAAACTCCATAAAGATAGTCAAGTGCACTCAACTCACTAGCAATTGGTTCAACATAATTGGATCTCTTAAAGAGATTAGCAAGTGGGTGAGGATTCATGTCACTAGATTTTCAGCAAGCGAAGATGCAAGCTTATTGACGGCACATAGCACACAAGCAAACGAAAAAGGCAAACGAAAAAGGAAAATATTTTCGTAGTTTTTGTTTTTCAGAAGTGGGGGAGAGGAAAACGAGAGGCAAAAAAGTAAATGCAAGAGATGAGTTTGCGACACTTACTTGGATGAGTTCTTGACTTGATCCTCCCCGGCAACGGCGTCAGAAATTCTTTTGCTACGACAACACACAACAGCGCGAGAAATTGGCATGTTGACGGAGACTTGGCTTGCACTGGTTTTTCCCGTGAAGAGGAAAGGGTGATGCAGCACAGGAGCAGTAAGTATTTCCCTCAGTTTGAGAACCAAGGTATCAATCCAGTAGGAGAATCGCGTCAAGTCCAGAGTACCTGCACAAACACAAAATAGCTGGCACCCAACGCTATAAAGGGTTGTCAATCCCTTCAAGATTGATTGCAAAGTGAGATCTGAAGGTGGAAAGTGCAATGAAGTAAAAGATTAAGGCTGAAAATATGGTGTGAAGTAGAACCGGGGGCCATAGTGTTCACTAGAGGCTTCTCTCAAAATAGCAAATATTACGGTGGGTGAACAAATTACTGTCGAGCAATTGATAGAACCGGGCAAAGTCATGATGATATCTAAGGCAATGATCATACATATAGGCATCACATCCGAGACAAGTAGACCCATACTTTCTGCATCTACTACTATTACTCCACACATCGACCGCTATCCAGCATGCATCTAGTTTATTGAGTTCATGACGAACAGAGTAACGCCTTTAGCAAGATGACATGATGTAGAGGGATAAACTCAAACCAATGATGAAAACCCCATCTTTTTACCCTTGATAGCAACAACACGATGCGTGCCTCGCTACCCCTTCTGTCACTGGGTGAGGTCACCGCACGGTATGAACCCAAAACCAAGCACTTCTCCCATTGCAAGAATCATAGATCAAGCTGGCCAAACAAAACCCACAACTCGAAGAGAATTACAAGGATATGAAATCATGCGTAAGAGAGATGAGAAGAAACTCAAATAAGATCCATAGATAATCTGATCATAAATCCACGATTCATCGGATCTCGACAAACACACCAAAAAAGAAGATTGCATCGGATAGATCTCCATGAAGATCATGGAGAACTTTGTATTGAAGATCCAAGAGAGAGAAGAATCCATCTAGCTACTAGCTATGGACCCGTAGGTCTATGGTGAACTGATGTCCCACAAGCGTATGGGATCGCAGCAGTTTTCGAGGGTAGAGTATTCCACCCAAATTTATTGATTCGACTCAAGGGGAAGCGAAAGAATATTCTCAAGTATTAGCAGTTGAGTTGTCAATTCAACCACACCTGAAAGATTAGTGTCTGCAAGCAAAGTATCAGCAGCAAGGTAGTATGATAGCAACGGTGCCAGAAAAAGCCTTGGTTGATGGGATTGTCAATACCGCTTACCTAGCTTTGGCAACGGCGCCAGCAAAGTCTTGCAACAAGTAACAGTAGCGTAACAAGGAACAGTAGTAGCAGCAACAGCAGCAAAGTAACAAGTAACAGCAGTAGCAAGAGTAGCAGCAAAGTGACAGGAGCAAAGTGGCCCAATCCCTCTTGTAGCAAGGGACAAGCCAAGGCAAAGTAACGTAGCGAGGACCAGTAGTAAAAGACTCGTAGGCACTGGATCGGTGATGGATGAGTGTGACGTATGTGATTCATCATGTAACAGCTATAACACGAAGAGATATGTGACTAGCTCCCGTTCATCAATCTAATGTAGGCATGTATTCCGTATGTAGTCATACGTGCTTAGGGAAAAGAACTTGCATGACATCTATTGTCCATCCCTCCCGTGGCCGCGGGGTCCTAATGGAAACTACGGGATATTAAGGTTCTCCTTTTTAATAAAGAACCGTACCAACGCATTAACACGCGGTGAATACATGAACTCCTCATACTATGGTCATCTCCGGGAGTGGTTCCGGCTATTGTCACTCCGGGGTTGCCGGGTCATAACACATAGTAACTGACTACAACTTGCAAGATAGGATCTAAAACACACATATATTGGCGACAACATAATAGGTTCAGATCTGAAATCATGGCACTCGGGCCCTAGTGACAAGCATTAAGCATAGCCAAGTAGTAGCAACATCAATCTAGAACATAGTGGGTACTAGGGACCAATCCCGTCAAGAACTAACTCGATTACATGATAGATCTCATCCAACTCATCACCGTCCAGCAAGCCTACGATGAGATTACTCACGAAGGATGAAGAGCATCATGGAATTGTCGATGGAGAAAGGTTGATGATGACGATGGCGACAATTTCCCCTCTTCTGAGCCCGAAACGGACTCCAGATCTGCCCTCCAGATGAACAACAGGATGTGGCGGCGCCTCCGTATCGCAAAAACGAGATGAAACCTTCTCTCTGATTTTTTTTCAAGCGAAACGGAAGATATAGAGCTGAGACTGGGGGCGGTGGTGCCACGTGGGCCCCACAAGCCCTCATGGCGCGGCCATAGGGGGTGGCCGCGGCCCAGGAGCTTGTGGCCCACTGGCACGCCCCCTCATGTGGATCTTTGCGTAGGTACTTTTATTTTATTCCAGAAAAAATCTCCGTAAATTTTCAGGACATTCCGAGAACTTTCATTTCTGCACAAAAACAACACCATGGCAATTCTGCTGAAAACAGCGTTAGTCCGGGTTAGTTCCATTCAAATCATGCAAATTAGAGTCCAAAACAAGGGCAAAAGAGTTCGGAAAAGTAGATACGATGGAAACGTATCAACTCCCCCAAGATTAAAGCCTTGCTTGTCCTCAAGCAACTCAGTTGACAAACTGAGAGAAACAAAATAAAAACTTTGACGAACTCTGTTTGATCTTGTTGTTGCAACCATGTCTAACTCACAACCAGAATTTCAGCAACATCACAAGCAAACCACATAAGCAAATGACATCTAGGTCTCATGGTAAACTCATACCAATGGCATAATCAAATAGCGAGCAAATAATAACAAGCCTCAAATGTCAACACTTCAATCAAAACAACATGAAGCAGTACGAATAGATGGTATCTCGCTAGCTCTTTCTCAGACTGCAAAACATAAATGCAGAGCACCTTAAAAGACCAAGGGCTGACTAAACATTGTAATTCATGGTAATGAAGATCCAGTCATAGTCATACTCAACACAGTTAAAAGCAAAGCATAAAAATGACAGAGGTGCTCTCTAGTTGGTGCTTTTGTAAGAGGAGGATGACTCAACAGGAACATAAATAGACAGGCCCTTCGCAGAGGGAAGCATTAATTTGCAGAGGTGCCAGAGCTCAAGCTTTGAAAACAGAGATAATAATTTTGGGTGGCATGCTTTCATTGTCAACGCAATGACTAAGAGTTCTCAACATCTTCCACGCTACACATGCTATAGGCGGTTCCCAAACAGAAAAGTAAAGTTTTAACTCCCCCACCACCAATCAATCACACTCCATGGCTAGCCGAATCCCCGGGTACCGTCCAAACCAACAACATTCCTGGGGTAGTTTTGTTTGCAATTATCTTTTCGATTTGAGCATGGAACTGGGAATTCCAATTACCGGCCCCTTTCTCGTGAATGATAGTGAATAAACACATATCGAGGATAACACGCCTAGCATGGAAGATACCAATAGCCCCATGTCACCACATGAGCAGTTCAGGCATGCAAAATAGATTATTTCTTGAAGATTTAGAGAGTGGCACATGCAAATTTACTTGGAATGGCAGGTAGATACCGCACATAGGTAGGTATGGTGGACTCATATGGCACAACTTTGGGTTTATGGAGGTGGATGCACAAGCAGTATTCCCGCTTAGTACAAGTGAAGGCTAGCAAAAGACTGGGAAGCGACCAACTAGAGAGTGACAACAGTCATCAAAATGCATTGAGATTAACTAAAATTGAGTGCAAGAATGAGTAGGACATAAATCACCATGAACATGAACATCATAGAGGCTATGTTGATTTTGTTTCAACTACATGTGTGAGCATGCGCCAAGTCAAGCCACTTGAAACATTCAAAGGAGGATACCATCCTATCATACTACATCATAGTCATCTCAACATTCATGTGGGCATCCAAGACAGACCATTATAAGCTCCTAGCTAAGTAAGCATGGCATAAGTAACTATGATCTCTAAGTTGTCATTGCAAACATGTTTCTCTCACAACAAAGCTGAATCAGGCATGATGAGCTAGTCATATTTACAAAAACAAAATAGATCGAGTTCGTACCAGCTTTTCCAGGCTCACTCACTTCATCATATATCATCATTATTACCTTTCACTTGCACGACCGAACGATGTGAACAATAATAAGTGTGCTCGTGCATTGGACTACGCTGGAATCTGTACGCAAACACAAAGGAGAAGACAAAGTAATATGGCTCTATGAAAGCTAAACAGGTATGCATGCAAGAGCCACTAAACATTGTAACCAATATCTTCTACCTTGACCTAAAGAAAAAGAAAACTATCTACAGGGGAAAGCTCCCAACAAGCAAAAGAAGAAAAGAAAATCTTTTTGGGTTTTATCAAACTAGACAGACACACAAAAAGAAAACGAGAAAAAGAAAATAAACTAGCATGGATGATACAGTGGCATAGTGTGAACACCGGCTAACAAAGTGACAGCATAAGCAAGAATGTAAAGTTGGTGAGAACACGTACTCCCCCAAGCTTAGGCTTTTGGCCTAACTTGGTCTACTCCCAAGGATGGTCCTCGCGAAACCCAAAATAATAATCGGGGTTATACGGGAGCGTTGCATCCACTGCCTGAATAGATGCCTCACGGAGACGAGTAGCCGTCGCCTCCCTGTCATACTCCTCTGCCTCTCCTCTGGTTATGTAATATCGCTGTTTTACCTGAAAGTCAAAGAGAGCAGGAGCAGGAAGGGTAATATGGAAAACACGCTGGCGGTTAAATATCAATCGATATAGGAGGGATTCATCATCCCTCTCAAGGAACTGGTAGCGTGTCATAGCGACGCGGTCAAGGAAAGCTGTATGGAGCGGGGGATCTCCTGCGCGGATGAGTACTCCAAGGAAATTTGCTATGCGAGTGGCATAGATGCCGCCAAAGAAATCCCCATCAATAGCATTCTTATTCAGCCTCCTTGCTATAATAACTCCCATGTTGAAGCTTTTGTCACCTGTCACTGTGCTCTTAAGGATACTAAGGTCGGGTGCGGAGAGGTGACAATGCTCAATCTTGCCATTGATGCATCTGCCTATGAAGAGGGCAAAATAATGCAAGGCAGGAAAATGAATACTTCCCACGGTAGCTTGCGTAATGTCTCTAGTTTCTCCAACCGTAATACCAGCGCAAAAATCTCTAAACGAAGATTTAGGAGGATCATTGAGGTTACCCCAAATAGGTATTTTGCAAATTCTACTGAAATCCTCTAAATCCATGGTATACGATTTATCATAGAGATCAGACAGTACCGATGGCTCACGACCAGCTGAAAATTTGAATCTACGAACAAAAGAAGCAGTGAGAGCAACATACTGTTCACATTTATCGAAGATGAATTCTTCGAGTCTGACGTTGCGAACAAATGCATCAAACTCATCTTTAAAGCCTGCCTTAATCATAAATTCATCAGAAGGCCATTCACATGGTTGTACTTGCGCGTCCCTAGGTTGGTAAGGATAAGGCTCCAGAATTGCAAGACGAGGACCTCTCTTGCTTGAGGAACCACCATGATAGTTTCTCTTGAACATCTTGCTTTTCTGAAATTTTCAGTGACCCAAAGGAAAGGTGAACAAGGTTCAACTAAACTTGTAGCAACTAGTCCAACAAGTGCCTAGAGACCGTATTACGCATCAAAACTACTTGGGACCAGCTAGAATCAGCATGCAAAGCTCAAGAACATGGTCACCAAGGCAGCAAAAATACGCGGAGTATAAGGCACTAGAGCAAAAACTAATTGGACCAATGGATGAGTCACTTACCAAGAAGTAATTTCCCCAAAACAGTTCAGAGAACGGTGATTTGAGCAAGGAGATCGAAAATCCCAGCAAGAGGAGCAAGAACACGGGTTTGAGCTGTGAAACGATTTTTTTTCTGGAGGTAGGAGAACTGGATGGGAGCAAGAATCACTACTGAAATTCAGAAATTTGCCGTCTGCCATGGCAGACGGCAAAGGGGGGAACCACGGACGGCAAAGGCTTTGCCGTCGGTCAGCAGACGGCACATTAGATGGTAAAAAAAATCCGGTGAAGAGGTTCTTTGCCATCTGCTTTTTCAAAACGTACGGCAAAGAATCTTTGCCATGAGGGGGCAGACGACAAATTAGATGGGACGACACAGACTGCGACGGCCCCGTTAAGTGTTAACGGCAGGCCTCCTCTCTTTGTTGTCTGCCATCCCCACTTTGCCATGTGGGGGCTGACGGCAAAGGGGGGAACCAACACCCTCTCTCTCCCCTCTTTGCCGTCTGCCATAACCCCTTTGCCATGTGGGGGAAGACGACAAAGAGGGGAGAGAGAGGGGGCTGATTCCCCCCTTTGCCATGTGGTGGCAGACGGCAAAGGGGGGAACCAGCCCCCTCTCTCTCCCCTCTTTGCCGTCTGCCATCACCCCTTTGCCATGTGGGGATAGACGGCAAAGGGTGGCACCAGCCCCTTTTTAATTTATTTTTTATTATATCCAGCATTTTTAACAATATCAGGATATATATATATATATATATATATTTGACATAAATAAATTTCTTTCCGTACTCATAACCATATTAAAATAACTCTCATCCATAGTGCATACATATTATGCAAGTTGCATCCGTACCAAACCATATATTACACCAGTTTCATCCAAATGCATACAAAGTTTCATATATATCCATATACTACAAGTTTCAATACAAGCCATGGCACAAGAAATCATCTTCAAGCATTCCATCAATATAATCCAAGCTTCCCGTGAAGTGAATGTAATCTGCAAAATGACAAATAAGAAAGTTAGAAGAATAATACTAGATGAAGAAGTGTATATAGGTTATTTCGGAGAGAAATTAGCTAAGTATAGACCATTTAGGAGCTAACTAAGCTAATTATGTCATTTAGGTGGAACCCTAGCTAACTATAGGTCGTTTCGGAGCTAACTTGGGTAAAATAGGTCATTCCGGAGCAAACTATGCTTATTAAGCCATTTTTGATCTAGCTAGGCTAATTATAGGCCATTTAATACCTAAGTTAGGGGGAATAGGTCATCTTGCAGCTACGTAAGCCTTATTATGTCATTTAGGAGAGAACTTAGCTAACTATAGGTCATTTTTTATTAAATAGGTCATTTTGGAGCTAACTAAGCTAATTATGTCATTTCGTAGGATAGTTAGCCAATTTAGCCTTTCTTGGATGAGTCTAAGCTACGTAGAAGAAGAGAAAGATAAGAAGAAGTAAAAGAAGGAGGAGGAGGAGGATAAGGAGAAGGAAGAGGAGAAGAAAAAGAAAAGAAGAAGGAGAAGGAGAAGGAGGAGCTCCTTCTCCTTCTTCTCCTCCTTCTTCTCCTTCTTCTTATCCTCCTCCTTCTCCTTCTTCTTCTTCTCTTCTTCTTCTTCTTCCTTCCTTTCATTTTTTCTCTTTCTTCTCCTCTTGTCCCCTTCTTCGGGCTAAATTGGCTAAGAATGCCTTTTTGGAGCTAATTATGTGATTTCGAGGATAATTAGCTAAGTATAGGTCATGTTTTATTAAATAGACCATTTAGGAGCTAACTAAGCTAATTATGTCATTTAGGTGGAACCCTAGCTAAGTATAGGTCGTTTCGGAGCTAACTTGGGTAAAATAGGTCATTCCGGAGCAAACTATGCTTATTAAGCCATTTTGGATCTAGCTAGGCTAATTATAGGCCATTTTATACCTTAGTTAGGGGGAATAGGTCATCTTGCAGCTATGTAAGCCTTATTATGTCAGTTAGGAGAGAACTTAGCTAACTATAGGTCATTTTTTATTAAATAGGTCATTTTGGAGCTAACTAAGCTAATTATGTCATTTCGTAGGATAATTAGCCAATTTAGCCTTTCTTGGAGCTAACTAAGCTAATTATGTCATTTAGATGGAAGTCTAGCTATTTTTTATTAAAACACTATAAATTACATACCATTATCGTCATCACAGCGGTGAAACACGGTGGCTCTGGCTTGTTTCACCTGGAGAAGGCTCGACTGTAGAAGGGTCGTGCGATGCGTTTCCGGAGATATTCTGCACCAAACATCGTTTGCAATGTGTAGTTAGCATGAGGACACTCTTAAGATCACTACACTGAAATGAAACTCACCGTCCCCGCCATGTTAATGACTGGCATTGGCGGAGGGACTTGGCCGCTCTTCTCGTACATAGACTGTACATTTGGTTTCGACAAGTCAAACTTTTTATTTATTAATGAAACGGACATTCAAATGCAAGATTTGAAATAACATGAAGAAGAAACTTACCACGAAGAGCTCGTATATGGCCCTGTTAGACGCATCATTCCGTGCCCTCTCCGCCTCCACCAATGCAGTCGTCCTCCCCTCCAGCTCCCTAATTTCTTTATCCTTCTCCGCCATAGCCGCCCGCATTGCCTCTCTCTCTTTCTGAATAGCAGCCTGCAACACAACTCATTGTTAGCAATGTAATCATATTGGTTCCAACGCACAACATAATGCGGAAAGATAGTTGAGTCCATTAAACTAACCTCGATGGCGAGCTCGACTGGCCGTGGACGACGTGTTATCTCTGGACAAGAGCTCGTTTGGCGTGCCTTTATCTGCCGGAGAGTGCTAGGACAACGTATAAGGCCGTCTCCAATGGCGATCGAGCCATGGGGCCTCCTGTTGCCAGCTATCATCACCAGCTCTGGATCAATAGGCCCCTCGCCCGGGTTAAAGTCCTCCCCTTTCCTCGCCTTCCCGTGATCTCTGTACTTCACGAGCTTGTGGTGGGAGGAGATGTTGGTGAAGTTTTCTGGATGCTCGAGGTCAGACTCAGAGAATGCCTTGACCTTCTTGTACAAGGCAGTATGGGCCATCGCATACAGGTCGTACATCTGTGGCACCTCCGTCTTATTGTGACACGCCTAAAAGAGAGAGGAAAATTGTATTAGTAAAGGGCTCAAAATAGCATTAAGAAAGAATTGCATGAAGCATGAAGCAAACCACATACCCAGTTCTCGCCAAATTGGATTAAGTTGACGCTCCCTTGATGGTGTGTCACGCCAACCATTTTGCCACGCCTCGCCTTGGCATTGTTGTGGCTGGCCTCCCACGTTGCGGAGCACCACTGATCCACCAAGGCCTCCCAACAATCCATCTTATCCACACACACCATCTCGGGGGCACCTAAGTCAATAAAGAGAAATTTCAGCGCGTAAGAACCAAATAAAGGAAACTAACTACAAAGCCTTAATAATATGTAATTAGCTTCATGTAATGCTCCTTCTCCATCTTAGCATCACGACACTTCGCCTTGTCAATCCTAATACGCCGCGTGGCATAGTAGTCTCGAACAGCCTGCACCCGAGCCTCGTGCCGAAAGTTTTGAAGTAGGCGGCGACATTCGGTTTTGATAACCTTTGTCGCGTCCTCCTCGTATCCCTCCTCACACCTGTAGTAGGTTGATTAAGACCGATTAGTACAATAAATAGCTATGGTTGATTTATAATTGTGTGAAGGAGAAATTACCCAGAACATTCGGATCACCATGTCCGCCCTCGTGTCGCACAAAACACCGTCGATCTCCACCTCCGGCGGGGCCGGGGCACCCAAGTAGTGCTCCCAGGTCATTCCTACCTCTCGCTCCCGACCGGGCAACGTAACAAACCCTGGGAAGTTTTTACGGCAAAGCACACCAAGGACGCTGTTGGGCTTGCGGACACCATTGGCAACAATCCAACCCCTACAGTATGACAAATTAAAGCCAAAACATTAGATATTTCAGAAAACGCGAAGGCAAAAGGTTAAATAAGAGTAAATTAACTTACTTGTCCCCATTTTGCCTAATCGACCACCTCTGCTCGGGGGTCGCTGGCACGAGCGGGAGCCCCGAAGTACCACGCTGGTAGACGGTAGCCCCCTCACCCAGCTCCTCGTCGCTACCAGCATCCCACTGGGTCTCTTGGGACGTACCCTCATCCCTGCTTTGCTCCGGAGTCACCTGGAATGAAGCCTCTGGGACACGAGTCTCCTGGGTCGAAGGCTCGTCGACCCGAGGCTCGTGAATCGGAGACTGTGTAGCCTCCACCTCAGACGAATCCACCCTAGAAGTCCTGTGCTCACATGAATCGGCTTGGGTGGTGGCGGAAACTGTGTAGCCGCCACCTCAGAAGGCGTGGAAGCCACCGCCATACCTCTCCCGCGGCCACGTGTACCTTTAGTACAACATAAATACCAACATGAGTAATAAAATGTATATAAATACCAATATGCATACAACATGAGTACAACATAAATACCAACATGAATCCAACGTGTACCTTTAGTAACTCTCGGCTTCGCGGGGGGTCGACCTCCTCTCACGGGGGGCGCTCCTTGCAGAGTAGAGAGCAACGCTCTCCGAAGAGGCGAGGCAGGAATGGAAGTACCCATCCCATCACCCGCCGACGAAGAAGGAGCCGCGGTGTGCTTTCGACCCTTTCCCACCATCTTTCAACACCTGTCATGACAAAGAGTAAATGAAATTAGTACAACATAAATACCAACATGAGTAATAAAATGTATATAATTTAAGTGTATCATCGTCATAAATACCAACATGACTAATAAAAATTGAATACCTAACATTAACTCAAAATTTATATATAGTATAATAGTTGAATACCTGACATGAACTAATAACAATCGTGCTCGTCTATATATGCTTCGGGGTCAATAAATGCATCATGATCATCCCTATCATCAATAAATGCATCATCATCATCACTATCACGAAGAACATGTGGAAGGCCACCATTATGTAATCGGTCAAGAAGTGACAGGTCATCCGCATCAGTAACCTCTTCTTCTTCCAGCTCTTCCTGTTCGGGCTCAGGGGTTAAGAAGGATTCACTGTCGCTGTCTACTTCAATGTTCTGGGGTGAAGTAGAGCGGTTCTTGAAACTTTTCTTGGACATACGTGTTTCTTGGAAGAATTCTCCTTCATATGTGTCTAGGTTAATGTGAGGTTCGTAATCCTCTTCATTGAGGGTAGGTGGTCTAAAATGTGGTGGCACTTCATAAACGACATCCCAACCTTTGAGATTTGGATCAGTTTGGCAGGCCCACGGTAGATAGAAAACTTGTGTCACCTGTTGAGCCGTAATATAGACATCGGGAACATCTAAGTGGGTGTTTTGGTTGATTTCGACTAGTCCTATATGTTCATGAGTCCTTCTAGTCTCCCTCGGCTCAAACCAATAACATTTGAAGACTACGACGGTTGGTGGGTTTTCACCATAGAATAGAAGTTCATAAATTGCTTCAACTCTTCCATAATACTCGGTGTCTCCTTCGCCGATAGCAGAGACAGAACAATTTGTAGTCTTTAGGTCGGGCATAGATAAATCTTTTCCAAAGATAGGAAAGTGATACCCGTTGATGTTGTATTTGTCAAATGAACGGACCTTATAGTCAAAACCATTAGCGACTTGTCTCAACTCGGCGTCCATAGACTCTGCATCGGCCTACCAGTTTAATACGAAAGAATGGATGCATTAGCCGCAAATTAGACCAAGAAATCAAATGGGCCCTTAATGGTAATTAATTACCCTTTGTTTCAACCAAGAGATGAAACCGGGATAGTCGCCTCCATGCTTTGCGAGAAGCTCATACTCTTCGACGGAATCCTTTTCGATGACCGCTCCATCCAAGAATTCAGCGACGTATCGACTATATCAAATATCCGGGAATAAGAGTAGTTCAAAGCAATTAGAAGTTGCGGAACAATAAATTACCGAGAACTTACTCGATGTACTGCCGCACTTCTGTTAGGTTGGTGAAGATATAAAATGAAATGGTCCGCCATTCTTCGACATCCAACGATTTCCCTTTCGAAGCACCGGATGGTGCGAGTTTACCTTTGAATAGGCTGAGGTTGGATCGAACTTTTTTTCGATCGCCATCATTGTACCGAGGCTTCGGTTACGCAAATGATGATTTTTGGCTTCGTAGTGTGCTGTCACGAAGTTTGCCGTCTCCTCACTAATGAATGCCTCGGCCATCGATGCTTCAATTCTACGTTTATTTTTACACTTAGCTCAAAGCGTCTTCTGCATCCTCTCAGTTGAGTAGCACCATCGATTTTGAATGAGCCCCCCCATTCTTGCCTCGGTCGGGAGATGCAAAATCATATGTTGCATTGGATTAAAAAAGACCGATGGAAAGATCTTTTCTAATTTGCAGATCAACTCCGGCGCCAACTCTTCCATTTCATCTAGCACGCCAGGCGATAGTTCTTTCGCACAAAGAGAACGGAAGAAATAGCTCAGCTTTGCCAGTACTAGTCATTCATCCTCAGGGATAAAGCCACGCAACATCACCGGCATTACCCGCTCAATCCATATGTGCCAATCATGACTCTTGAGCCCAAATATTTTCAATTTCTCAAGACTCGCTCCCCTCTTTAGATTCGCACCTGAAAGTGCATTATATCGACTAGAGGGGGTGAATAGGAGATTTTTAGAATTTCATCACTGAGGAAATTCCTTTTGAGGAAATTCCTCACTGATGACTAACTTACAGCGGAAAAAGTAAAGGATCAGACGTGCAAACGTTCACAACAGCAGTATTTCAGAGTGAAGAATGTGAAAACAGATTGCACAGTAAGCAGGTACGCAGAATACAGATGAAGATTAACTATCGTGAAGAATTTGGGGTTGAGGAAATTCAGAGAAAGTCTTCAGCAAATTCTTCAAACAGTCACAGTGAAAGTCATCAACACACAATACAAGAAAAGTAAAGAGTTGAGGAATTAGAACCCGTTTCTCAGTGAAGACTGTTGTTGATGACCCAGTTCCAACTGCTGTGATAGTTGTACATCTGGTTTGGAGCGGCTTGGTATTGAAACCAAAGGACACCCAGTCCCGGGACACACAGTCCCTACCATATTCTCCTTGAGCTAAGGACACACAGTCCTCGCCCAACACTCGTGGTAAGTCTTCAGGGCAGACTTCCAAACCCTCACAAACTTGGTCACCCGGCGATCCACAATTGACTGCTGGATTGCTCTAGACCATGACGCCTAACCGTCTGGAGGATGCACAGTCCTCAAAGATAAAAGGCTTCAGTCCCACACAGGAACAACTTCTTCAGTGATGCTCAATAACTAGGTTTGGTTTGTGGTTTCGGTGGGTGGTGTATTTCCTCACTGATGATTTACTCTCGAAGGCTCTGAGGAATTTGGGTTGCTCTTATGACAAGTGTCAGTTTCTAACGGAGCAGCCAACCAGCTAGTGGTTGTGGGGGGTGGCTATTTATAGCCTGGGAGCATCCCGACATGATTTGACACTAATGCCCTTAAATAATATGACCGTTGGAGTGGATAAGACCAATGACTTGGCGTGGTTATCGAAACGGTCGGAACCCTCATCCGTGAGAGTCCTCATGTCACTCGTATTCCCGACTTGAGGATTTTGGTAGGATTAGGCTTGGGTTGAGCATCATGAGGAAATTCATTCCATAGTGTAACTTTGACCCCCTTTAACAGTATGGTGTTCCTATTACTCAAATGCGAAGAAAGTAAAACAAAAAGTGTAAATCTTCATGCTTCAAATTCTTCAGAATGATTTTCTTCAGGAACCACCGGACTTCTCAATATCAGTATCTTCATGAGGAATATCAATTTCATCGCAGATTCCTCGCGATTCATTTCTTCAGCTTCAGACCAACTTCTTCAACTGAAGACATATATTTTTAGGGGTCGATATTCTTCAAATATCTCAAACTCCTCAATGACTTATAGATCATGTGTACACTCACAAACACATTAGATACTTAACCTATAAGTCTTCAAACCACCAAAATCACTAAGGGGCACTAGATGCACTTACAATCTCCCCCTTTTTGGTGGTTGATGACAATTAGGTTAAGTCTTCAACAGGGAATAAAAATATGAAGTGTAAATACTCATTTGAGGAATTTGAAAACAAGATTCAGAGAGACTCCCCCTGAAGATGTGCATATCTTGAGGATTTTTCTTTTCACAGCAAATGCACATTGATGATTTATATCATGGAGATCTCCCCCTGATTCTTGTAAATCATGCATACATATAACATATCATATGAAGAAAATGAAGATGCATGATGGCAAATGGTATCTGACGAATTTCAGCATGCGTGCATTAAAACTTGAGGAATAAGCATGCGAAGAAAAACGTTCAAAAGCGTCAGAGTACCATCGGGCTTACGTTACAACTCATTGCATAAAAACTTCAGAAGAGCCAAGAGTTTGTAACTTAAATATAGTTTATAAGCCCCAAAAATATCCCGCTTGAAGACTAACTCTCGAGTTTCTCCCCCTTTGTCATCAAGTGACAAAAAGGGACAAACTGGGGACTAACGCCCATGAAGACTTCATTTCTTGGCGGTCGAGGAAGAGCCGTGATGCTTCTTGGGAGTAGTCTTCTTCCTGGGGCCGGTTGCAGTGTCGAGCTGTTCTTCATCAGATTCAGCAGTGCGAAATGAAGAAAAGGAGCTGTCTTCAAGGTCTGGCACTGGAATGGGCCTGAACTTCTTCTTGGGAGGCCACGACCAGTCAAAGTCTTGCTCAAAGTTCATTTTCCAAGCTCAGTCTGAGTCTTCAGATGTGCAAGTGTAGCCCAGGTGCGATCGAAAACCTCATGCAGATAGTGATGGTTAATCTTCACAGAGTTCTGTGTTTCAGTGAGGGTTTTGACAATGGCACCAAACTGGCGTTTGACCCATTTGTGATTGCGATCCACCTTCTGGTGAAGACCGAGGAGGAGCTCTCTGGTATTCAGCACGCGAGGAGGAACGGGGCTTGCTGGACGAGTCTCAGTATCGTCCCATGAATAATAAGCTTCTGGCTCTTTGAACTGGCCACCAAGGGGCCTGCTGCCTTCTTCAATCACAGATTTTCCTTTTCCTTCAATGGGCTCGAAAGTCTTCTTGTTTACCAGAATAGGAGGCATATAACCAACATGGTTTTTACAATCAGCGTGAAAGTTGATGCCTGTCCTTGTCCTGATGAATCTCATGATCCATGGGGCATATATCTTGTGATCAAAGGGACACATGGCATTGTCGGCCAAAGTCCTCAAGAAGAAATCATGGATATTGATAGGAATACCGTGAATGATGTTGAAGAGGATATTCTTCATGAGGCCTACAAAATCTTCTTCATCGTCATGGCCTTTGATCAGTGCTAGTACACTGTAGAGGATTCTGTAAACCGACCGGGGTGTGTACTTGAGCTCGTGGACGAGGAAGGTTGTTCTTGAAGATTTGCCTGCAGCCAAAGGCTTCATGAGGACTTCCATCATTCCATTTGGCAGCTCACGCTCACCATAAAGCTTCACTGCCGCATCTGAGGGAATTGGTACGGGCAGTTCTCTGAGGAGTTCAGAAGCAGGAGCCTTGTAGTGAGTGTTTTGGGTCATCCAATCAAACACCCATGTGTTAATGTCTTCAGGGTTGCCAGATATGTGAAGAGTGGCATAGAACTGAAGAATAAGCTCGCTGTCCCAGTCTGATATGTCTGAGCACATTGGGAGCAAACCTGCATCGTGGAGTACACTGAGGACTGGCTCTAGGCAAGGTATTGCTTCAAGCTTAACATGAGGAATATACCTGTGCTGGAAAATCTTGTTGCGTCCATAGAGCACAGAGGCATAGTAGTTCATCTGGGTCCTTGTCCAAAACTTCAGATGCCTCATTTGAGGCTTGTCATAAGGGTTCTCTCCGATGAAGTACATGCGTTCCTCAAAGAAATTTTCTTTCTGAAACTTTGGACGCTTGGAGAATGGCTGACGCTGAACTGGCTGAAGATTTTGCTGATGAATAGGGGGGGAAACAACAATAGCAGTCTCTGGGTTGAGCACAACGAGTGCATTGTCTTGGGCGGGTGCATTTTCTTCAGCATTTTCCTCAAGGTGAGGAATTTCATCAGCTGGTACTTCATGCTGAGGAGATGGTGCTTTCTCTGACTGAGCTTCAGGCTGAGGAATTTCTTCTTCTTTCTCAGTTGGAGGAGTCTGATCAGCCTGTTCCTCATCTTGAGGATTTTTCTCAGAATTTTGGATTTCTTCAGCTTGAGGATTTTCAGCTTGTTTTTCCTCAACTGGTTCTGTGACAGAAGCAGTTTCATCAGCTGGTGCAGCTGATGCTTGAGCAGTTTCTGTCTGAGGAATATGAGGTTTAGGACTGTCGTCAATCTGAATTTCCTCATCAGTGTGTTCCTCAGGAGCGACATCCTTCATTTCCTCATCTGCCTTCGTAGCTGGGTCATCAATGACGACCATCTCATAGGAAGGGGCGACATTGAGAGGCACCGGGTCCAGAGGAGCAGTTTCTTCAATTTCTTTGAGGCGCTTTGCCTCTGTTTCATCTACTGCTGAGGAGGCTTTTCTCTTCTTGGCTTCCTTTTCAGCAGCCCTTATTTTCTTCACGTCTGATGCAGACGGAATTATCTTCTTCACCTTTGAAGCTTTTGGTGAAGGTGTTCTCTCTTTAGTTTCTTCAGCTGGTATTGAGGAACCAGCTGGAACAGAGTCATCAGCCTGCTTTGATGAAGCAGCTGGATCAGTAGCAGTCTCATCAGTGGCAGCAAGTTCATCAGTTGGAGTTTCCATGATGAGTTCTTCAATGGCCGGTTCATCAACACGGCGCTCTTGGTGTACTTCCTCAGCTTGAGGAGTTTCCTTCTCCCGAGGAGATTCATCTGCTGGCTCCTCAACCAAGGGCTGAGGGGTTGGTGCTGGGGGTGAAGTTCTCTTGTTGTAGTCATCAACAACACTAGTGGCCAGCTTGATGAAATTGCTCTTGAGGCTTTTGCGATCTGACAGCTTGGTGTACTTGTCAGTCAATTTCTGCAGCTCTGCCTCTATAGTTACCAGTGCATCAGGAGTCAGTTTGAGAAGATTCTTCCTGAGGAATTTCTCCTTTTTGATCTTTGCAACCTTTCCCTGTCTGGCCTGCTGTTCTTTCCACTTGGCTTGGTTTATGAAGGTGGCCACCATGTGGCTGATGCCAGGAGGAAGCTTCAAATCATCAATAGGAGTGTTTGGGTCCTCATACCAGATATTGATGTAGTCAAGGAGGACCTTGGGGTCCATGGCCAGAGGAATAGCACTGCCTTATGCTTGAGCTACTCTTTCTTGCTTGTTTCTGATGATGGCTTGCAGGGTTTCATCATCATATTCATCACTTCCCTCTGATGCAGAAGGGACTGCGATGATTTTGCTGGGGCTGGGCAGAGGTGCACGTTCAGCAGTTGCCAAAGTCTTCGCAGGAGGTGTTGAAGACTTTGCCTCCGAGCTAGTTGCAGCTGGGAGTGAGGAGCTAGAGCTGGCGGTCGTAGGCTTCACGACATGCTTTGGTATTGGTTTCTCTTGAGGCTTTGGGGTTGGAGCTGAGGATTTTGATACTGAGGAGATTGGTGCTGAGGGCTTTGGCGCTGATGGTTTTGGTGTTGAAGGTTTTGGTAATGAGGGTTTTGGTGCTGAGGGTTTTGTGACAGAAGCCTGAACAGACTTCTCTTGAGGCTTTGGAGCCTTTGACTTTGATGGCGCAGACTGCATTTGAGGAATTTCTGAGCCTGAGGTTTCTGCAGCTGAGGAATTAGCAGCGCCGGAGGCAGCAGCTGAGGATTCATTAAATTTCCTCACTGCAGCTTCTGCCTGCCTCTTGAGCTTGGCCAGATGCTTTTCCTTTTCATTTGGATAGTCATCAATGGTCTTGAGGCTTGATGGATGTGCTACTTGATGATCCTCAAGTGGGGCCCTTCTGCCAGGAGGCTTCAAAGCGAATTTCTTCGCATATTTGGGAGTCACAAACCTGTACTCCTTCCATTCCTTCGCCCATCGGCCTTCAATCTTCTGCAGCCGTATCTTTCTCTTGGCCATTGTCTCATGTTCATCAGGCGTGCAATAGTCCAAGTAAATGTCCTCAGGGATATCAACAGCTGTGTTTTGCTCAAGCTTCTTTCCTCCCTTCTGTTTTCTGTCTTCCTCCATTTTCTTCAGTTGAGGATTTTGCTGATGATTTTTGAACTCTTGAGGATTCTGATGAGCCTTGAAGAGTTTCTTCCAGAAACGCTGCAAACGAGTTAATGTGATGAGAACCGAGAGATTCATCAGCTGACATGTGTGTACCTGTGAACAGAGTATGGTTGCGAGGAATTTGGAGAGGTCATATGCGTTCTCAGATTTGAGGAAAATGAAATTTTTTGACAGTTTGAGGAATATAACCAGTGGTTGAGGAATTTGCCTAAGCATACTGTTCTTGGGTTCCAGAGCTGTACAGATCCGAAAATTCGCACAATTGAGGAATCTCATGATAATCTTAGATGCTTAGCATAGTTCAACAATGATTGTGGTGATATGTAGTGTTTGAGGAATCAAGTGCGCATCGTATCTTGAGGAGAAACAGATTTCACATAGAGGAAGTAAAATTTTAGATCTAACTTGCTGTAAAAATGGGATATATTTACCCTGGAAGGTGCGCACGAAGAACACAGAAAGTTGTGTGTGGAGCGGCTCTTCGTTCGAGTGTCCAATTCACCCTAACTTGGCGACAGAGGACGTCTACGGCGGCGGCGGACGAAGATGATCCGACTCCGGCGTGGTTCTCGCGACGAAGAAGTCGAGGCAGTGAATCTCTTCCTCACCGGCGACGAGACTACCAGCGGTGGCGCTAGGGTTCGGTGGAGTGTGCTGTGGCAGGAGAGCGATGAGGCGAAGAAGAGGATGCCGAGGGGGATAAGGACATATTTATAGCCCAAAAGTTACTGTTTAGCGCGAAAATGTCGGACCAAATAGCACCTGCCTTTACGTCTCTGCAGGACACGTGTAGCTCCCGCACGATGCGATGGAGATAGTGGAGATCGTGGTTATCCGATCGTGGGAAGTGGGGGTTCAGTTACTGTGTCTTTAAAGAAACAATTTTTGAAGATTTGAGGATTTTCGTTACAAAATCATCAGCTGACAAGGACGCAGTGAGGATTTTGAACAAAGTTTCAAATAGAACACATATGAAGAATTGAATAGACTGGATAAGTATAGCATAGAGGGAAAGTAGGGTCCGATCACATTCACTTAGCAGAAACATCAACTTGAAGGAATAGCAATAAGTGAATGCTCTTGAGGACTAGAAATCACAGTCTATCTAGTCAAATGAAAGTCATCAAGTGTTTTTGAAGATTTTGTAATAAATCATCACAATGAAGAACAACTGTTTTAAAGAAAAACGCACTGTGAGGAAATTGATCATTTGATGAAAAACAACTTGAGGAATTTCACATAGGGTGGTGGCGTTACCCACCATATAAGAATGTTGATTACAGACGCTGCGTACAATTGTCGTAGGGCCGTGAGAATCAATTTCTTTGTTAATTTCTTCACATTGAGAGTGACATTCTTCATCAGTTGAAGAAAATCGATTCATTATGTGTTGCACATCTAAGTCATCAACTTTGCATAAGTGTTAGGATGTGTGCATGTTTTTACAAAACATTTGAAAACTCTAAGATATTTAGCTCACACCGCAACTTGCAAAACCTTTTCTCATCCAAGGGCTTAGTGAAGATATCTGCCAGTTGATCATCAGTCTTCACATGGTCGATGAGGATATTGCCCTTGAGGACATGGTCCCGAAGAAAATGATGACGAATCTGGATGTGCTTTGTCTTCGAGTGCAGTACTGGGTCGTATGCAATATTGATAGCACTCTCATTGTCATAGTAGAGAGGTACATTCTTCATGTTGATGCCGTAGTCCTTGAGGGTTTGCTTCATCCATAGCAATTGAGCACAACAAGAACCAGCAGCAATGTACTCAGCTTCAGCAGTGGAAAGTGATACGCAGTTCTGCTTCATTGAGGACCAGCAAACTAGTGATCTTCCGAGGAAATGGCATGTGCCAGAAGTTGACTTGCGATCCACACGGTCACCAGCATAGTCTGAATCAGAATACCCTACCAGATGAAGATTGGAGCCCTTGGGATACCATAATCCTAGTGTTGGTGTGTGAGCTAAGTATCGAAGAATATGTTTCACAGCCTTATGGTGTGATTCCTTCGGTTTTGCTTGAAAACGTGCACACATGCAAACACTAAGCATTATATCTGGCCTAGATGCACATAGATACAATAAGGAGCCAATCATAGAACGGTATACCTGCTGATCGAAATCTTTACCATTTTCATCAGTGCCGAGGTGGCCCTTGGTAGGCATTGGAGTCTTGGCACCTTTGCATTCGTGCATGTAGAATTTCCTCAGAACATCCTTGAGGTATTTCTCCTCTGATATGAAGATTCCATTGCTTTGTTGACGAATTTGAAGATCTAAGAAGAATTTCAGCTCCCCCATCATGGACATCTGAGATTCCTCACTCATCATGTAGGCAAATTCATCGCTGTATCTTTTGTTAGTACAGCCAAATATAATATCGTCGACATATATTTGACACACCAATAGCTCATTATCATAGGATTTAGTGAAAAGAGTTGGATCGAGTGAATCAGGTTTAAGCCTTTCTTCATGAGGAATTCCTTCAATGTATCATACCATGCCCGAGGGGCTTGCTTGAGACCATACACAGCCTTTTTGAGTCTGAAGACTTTGTCTGGATTCTTTGGATCCTGAAAACCTGGGGGTTGAGCTACATATACTTCTTCCTCAAGCTTACCATTGAGGAATGCACTTTTCACATCCATTTGATATAAGGTGATGTTATGATGATTAGCATAAGCAAGTAATATTCGAATAGCTTCAAGTCTAGCAACAGGTGCAAAAGTTTCATCGAGATCTATTCCTTCAACCTGGGTGTAGCCTTGGGCTACAAGTCGTGCCTTGTTCCTCACCACTTGACCGTCCTCATCTTGCTTGTTTCGGAAAATCCACTTGGTACCGATGATGTTGTGCTTGCGAGTATCTGGTCGTTTGACGAGCTCCCATACGTTATTCAGCTTGAATTGAAGAAGTTCGTCTTGCATAGCTTGGATCCACTCCGGTTCCAGAAAAGCCTCAGCAACTTTTGAGGGTTCTGTGATGGATACAAAGGAGAAATGCCCACAAAAGTTAACTAAGTGTGATTCTTTTGAGCGAGTGAGAGGACCTGGCACGTTGATGTCGTTGAGGATTTTGTCAAGTTCTACTTCGTTTGCAATCCTCGGATGAGCTGGTTGAGGATTTTGTCTGGGCTGAGGAAGTGGTGCTGATGCAATTTCCTCAGGAGCATCTTCTTGGTTTTTATCAGAGATGGGGATCGTTTCTTCATCAATTTCCTCAGATGGGACAATGTCTTCAGTAGGCTTGAGCTTCATTGCTTCCTCAGGAGACAACTTATCTGGATCAGAAGGCAATTGCTCTCTTTGCGAGCCATTAGTTTCATCGAACCGCACATCTACAGTCTCAACAACTTTGTTGTGATAGTTGTTGAAGACTCTATAAGTGTGCGAGTCCTTTCCACAACCGAGCATAAAACCTTCATGTGCCTTAGGTGCAAATTTTGAGCTATGGTGAGGATCTCTAATCCAGCATTTTGCACCGAAGACTTTGAAATAACTTACATTGGGTTTCTTGTCGGTGAGGAGTTCATATAAATTTTTCTTGAGGAATTTGTGAAGATATACCCTGTTGATGATATGGCATGCAGTGTTGATTGCTTCAGGCCAAAAGTGTCGAGGAGTCTGATATTCTTCAAGCATGGTTCTCGCCATTTCAACTAGAGTCTTGTTCTTCCTTTCGACGACACCATTCTCCTGAGGAGTATAAGGAGCAGACAATTCATGAGTAATACCAAGTTCATCAAGATAATCATCAAGACCAGTGTTTTTGAACTCGGTTCCATTATCACTCCTGATATGTTTGATCTTGATGCCAAAGTTCGTCGAGGCCCTTGAATAAAATCGTTTGAAGATTTCCTGCACTTCAGTTTTATACACTATGATATGCACCCAAGTGTATTTGGAATAATCATCAACTATGACGAAGCCATATAGAGATGCTACATTGGTTAGTGTGGCATAGTGAGTAGGTCCAAATAAATCCATATGAAGCAATTCGAATGGACGTGTAGTGGTCATGATGGTTTTGGAGGGATGCTTGGATCTGGTCATTTTCCCAGATTCACAAGCACCGCAGAGATGATCCTTGAGGAATTTGACTGATTCGATGCCGATGACATGCTTCTTCTTCGCGAGCGTGTGCAAATTCCTCATGCCTGCATGACCTAGTCTTTGGTGCCACAGCCATCCTTCTGAGGTTTTTGCTAGCAAGCAAGTGGCTGGTTGAGGACCTGTAGAGAAATCAACAATGTACAAATCCCCTCTTCTTACACCTTCGAAGACTTTGGATCTGTCAGATTCCATGATGACTACACATCTATATCTACCAAAGATAACAATCATATCAAGATCACAAAGCATCGAGACTGACATAAGTTTAAAACCAAGGGATTCAACAAGCATCACTTTCTCCATATGCCTATCCTTGGAAATAGCCACTTTGCCAAGTCCCAATACTTTGCTTTTACCTTTGTCAGCATATGTGATTTGCTTCAGAGGTGATGGAGTTAGTGGCATATTCACCAGTAAGCTTTTATCACCAGTCATGTGATGTGTGCAGCCACTATCAAGAACCCACTCAATATTCTTGGGTTTGGCATCTTGCAGATGAATTAGTACTGCTTACCATCTCATATGCTTCAGATTTGAAGAATATGATACTAATTTCATCAGATCAGTAATTTCATCATAACAGAAATGTAAGGACGAGTGATATATCTCTATTTCATCAATCATTAGCTTGCGTCCTATCAAGCATTTCCTTAGGTCTCTAGCAAATTCTTCAGATGATGATTTTCATCTGGAGACCTGTCCTGCAGAAGTGATTAGTTTGATTTCTTCACCACCCACATCTGAAGGGGTGGCAAAGCGTTCATCATCCTGCGAGCACCATATGAGAGAGATGGCATTGAAGCCAATGCACTTCTCTTAGCAGTAGGGGGATTAAAGTACTCATATGAATATGCAGAGAACGGGTTTGAGGATTTATGAACATAATGATTTGAGGAGTAACGTTCATATTCATATTCCTTGTAATTTCCCTGCATGTTAGACGCATAAGCACGGGTACGAGCATAGTTTTGACCAGTTGAGGATTTTGATCCTCTTGAAGACTTTGGTCCTCCTGAGGAATTTGATCTGGGGTTCAGATTCTTCAGTGGTGGTGTCATGAGGACATTCACCTAAAGATTTTCAAGACAACTTTTGGGAACCCAGATTTTCCTCAGAGGAGGGCCATTCCTGCAGTTAGTTCCAACATATCGAGCAAATACTTCACCAGATTGATTTTTGAACAGTTTATAGTTGGAATCAAGTGACTCATCCGAGGAATAGGATAGTTCACATTCAAAGCCAGTTAGATTAGATGGATCAAAAGGAGGCCCAGTAGCAGCAACCCATGAGGTTTTGGGGTACTGCTCAGGTTTCCAATAAGATCCATCAGCATTTAATTTCCTCTCAAAGGCAATTCCTTCTTTCCTCGGGTTCCTGTTCAAAATCTGCTTTTTGAGCACATCACAAAGGGTTTGATGTCCTTTGAGGCGTTTGTACATGCCTGTCATGTACAATTCCTTCAACCCTGCATTTTCATCAGTAACATTTGTGTTTTCCTCAAGTGAGGAAATAGACACAACAGGTGCAGTTGAAGAATTTGTAGCAATGGTAGCATTTGATGATTCTGGTGAGGAATTAGCAGTTTCGCGTTCAATGCATTTAAGACATGGAGGAATAAATTCAACTTGACTAGCGCTGATCTGTTGAGCTAGTAATGAATCATTTTCCATACGAAGATCATCATGAGACATCCTCAGCTTCTCAAGATCAAGCTTCCTTTGAAGAAATTCAGTAGGAAAGCTTCTCATGATCAGTGAGGATCGTATAATAACAATCCTGAAGATTATCAAATCTAGACTGAAGACTTTTCATGTCATCAGTGAGGATTTGGGTAAGGTTCATTTCATCATTCAACAAATCATCACTTTTGTCTAGCAGTTTCTGAAGCTTTTCCAGAGCAGTTTGTTGTTTAGTGACAATGATAGCAAGTTTACTGTAACTGGATTTCTTATAATCATTAGGCTCACAGTCACTTGAAACAGAGGAGGAGGCATTATTTGATACCTTTGATCCTTTTGCCATGAAGCAATAGGTTGGAGCGAAGTCATCAGCATAGTCATCAGTATGGATGGTGCAATCATTTTCTTCAAGATTGAAGATTGACTTGCTGACGAAAGTGGTTGCTAGTGCAAGACTAGCCTGTCCGGATTCTGAGTCTTCATCAGAGCCCTCTTCTTAATCACATTCCTCTAATTCTGCCTCGGAGTCCATTTCCTTGCCAATAAGTGCCCGAGCCTTTCTGAAACTAGTCTTCTTGTGCGAAGAGGGCTTTGAAGATGAGGATTTTGAAGATTTCTTCTTCTTCTTTGAGTCATCAGAACTGTCATCCTTGTATTTCTTCTTCTTTGATTCCTTTCCCCAACGGGGACAATCAGCAATGTAATGACCTGATTTCTTGCACTTGTGACAGGTTCGTTTCTTGTAGTCCTCAGATGAAGATTCTGATTTCCTCATGTCTCTTCTTGAAGATTTACTGAACTGACCACGTCGTGTAAATCTCTAGAATTTCCTCACGAGCATTGCAAGCTCCTGTCCAAATTCTTCAGGGTCACAAATACTGTCATCTGTGTCTTCCTCTTCAGATGAGGAAATTGCTCTAGCCTTCAGTGCACGTGGTCTGGAATAGCTTGGTCCATATAAATCTCTCTTTTCTTCTAGTTGGAATTCATGAGTATTTAGCCTTTCTAGTATATCAGCTGGATCAAGCATCTTGTAATCTGGTCTTTCTTGAATCATCAGAACTAAAGTATCAAATGAATAATCCAAAGATCTCACCAGTTTCTTCACAACTTCGTGATCAGTGATGTCTCGAGCTCCCAGTGCTTGCAGTTCATTTGATATGTCAGTGAGGCGATCAAAGGTGTCTTGGCAGCTTTCATTGTCATGTCTCTTGAAGCGATTGAAGAGATTGCAAAGAATATCAACACGAGAGTCACGCTGGGTTGATACTCCTTCATTTACCTTGCACAGTCTCTCCCAGATCAGTGTTGCAGAGCCCAAAGCACTTACTCTTCCAAACTGGCCTGGGCTCAGATGGCCACAGATGATGTTCTTCGCTTGAGAATCGAGTTGCTTGAATTTCTTCACATCAGCCGCAGTGACACTGGCAGAGATAATGGGGACACAATTTTCCACAATATACCAGAGATCATTATCAATAGCTTGTAAATGCATTTGCATTTTGTTCTTCCAGAAGGGAAAGTTCTTTCCTTCGTAGGTAGGACATGCTGCAGTCACCTTAAACATGCCTGCAGTCGACATAACTAAAACTCCAGGTGGTTAAACCAAAATCACACAGAACAAGGGAGCACCTTGCTCTGATACCAATTGAAAGTGCGTTATATCGACTAGATGGGGGTGAATAGGAGATTTTTAGAATTTCATCACTGAGGAAATTCCTTTTGAGGAAATTCCTCACTGATGACTAACTTACAGCGGAAACAGTAAAGGATCAGACGTGCAAACATTCACAACAGCAGTATTTCAGAGTGAAGAATGTGAAAACAGATTGCACAGTTAGCAGGCATGCAGAATACAGATGAAGATTAACTATCGTGAAGAATTTGGGGTTGAGGAAATTCAGAGAAAGTCTTCAGCAAATTCTTCAAACAGTCACAGTGAAAGTCATCAACACACAATACAAGAAAAGTAAAGAGTTGAGGAATTAGAACCCGTTTCTCAGTGAAGACTGTTGTTGATGACCCAATTCCAACTCCTGTGACAGTTGTACATCTGGTTTGGAGCGGCCTGGTATTGAAACCAAAGGACACCCAGTCCCGGGACACACAATCCCTACCGTATTCTCCTTGAGCTAAGGACACACAGTCCTCGCCCAACACTCGTGGTAAGTCTTCAGGGCAGACTTCCAAACCCGGCGATCCACAATTGACTGCAGGATTGCTCTAGACCATGACGCCTAACCGTCTGGAGGATGCACAGTCCTCAAAGGTAAAAGGCTTAAGTCCCACACAGGAACAACTTCTTCAGTGATGCTCAATCACTAGGTTTGGTTTGTGGTTTTGGTGGGTGGTGTATTTCCTCACCGATGATTTACTCTCGAAGGCTTTGAGGAATTTGGGTTGCTCTTATGACAAGTGTCAGTTTCTAACAGAGCAGCCAACTAGCTAGTGGTTGTGGGGTGGCTATTTATAGCCTAGGAGCATCCCGACATGATTTGACACTAATGCCCTTAAATAATATGACCGTTGGAGTGGATAAGACCAATGACTTGGCGTGGTTATCGAAACGGTCGGAACCCTCAACTCTGAGAGTCCTCATGTCACTCGTATTCCTCACTCTAGGATTTTGGTAGGATTAGGCTTGGGTTGAGCATCATGAGGAAATTCATTCCATAGTGTAACTTCGACCCCCTTTAACAGTACGGTGTTCCTATTACCCAAATGCGAAGAAAGTAAAACAGAAAGTGTAAATCTTCATGCTTCAAATTCTTCAGAATTATTTTCTTCAGGAACCACCGGACTTCTCAATATCAGTATCTTCATGAGGAATATCAATTTCATCGCAGATTCCTCGCGATTCATTTCTTCAGCTTCAGACCAACTTCTTCAACTGAAGACATATATTTTTAGGGGTCGATATTCTTAAAATGTCTCAAACTCCTCAATGACTTATAGATCCTGTGTACACTCACAAACACATTAGATACTTAACCTATAAGTCTTCAAACCACCAAAATCACTAAGGGGCACTAGATGCACTTACAGCAGCATACCCATCGGGGAACATCAACCGCATTTTCACCCACAATAGCATTTCCCTCATAGCTGGCCTTTCAAGATTGAACCATGCCTTTGGCTTGGCTATGCTTTGCTTTCCTTTCCGTTGTCGCAAGTTTTGCAACGGTCTATCACATAGAGCCTCCAGGTCGATTCTAGCCTTAGGATTATCTTTTGACTTCCCCTCTATGCCGAACAATGTACCAAAAATGGCCTCCACAATATTCTTTTCAGTGTGCATCACGTCAATGTTGTGTGGGCAAAGGAGTTCGTTGAAGCAAGGCAGATCCCATAAGCATGACTTGTGAGTCCAGGCGTGTTTCGTATTATACCCTTTGAAGTATCCTGGACACAAAGGATCAGGCTTGAGAGCGTTTAACTGATCAAGGCTCTTTTGGCCTGTCAACGCAGCTGGTGCAGTGTTTTTAACAACTCTACCTTTGATGAAATTCTTCTTGTCTTTTCTGAACTTATGGTCAGGATCCAGGAATAGTCTATGCATGTCGAAGCAAGAATACTTGCGACCAGCCTGCAGCCAACGGAACTGAAGAGTTGCCTTGCATGTGGTGCACGGGAACCTTCCATGCACACACCAGCCAGTGAATAGCGCAAACGCCGGATAATCATGCGTCGAGTACATGTACCACACATGCATTTTGAAATTTGTTTTGGTAGCCGCATCGTAGGTCTTGATCCCATTATCCCAGGCTTCTTGCAACTCATCCTTAAGCGGCTTCATGTACACATTCATATTCTTCCCCAGATAGTTGGGCCCTGGAATTATCAACGTCAGGAAAATGTTCTTTCTTTTCATAATCTCTCCGGGTGGCAAATTTAGTGGAATGACAAATACAGGCCAACAACTGTATTGTGCTGCCGTCATACCATACACATTGAACCCATCCGTGCCGATGGCAACTCTAGGTTGCCTTGGATCTTCCGATTTATCCTTATGTAATGCATCGAAGTGCCTCCACGCAAAACCATCTGAAGTGTGTACCAGCATCTTGTTCCCATCCGCATCTAGTTCGGTTCTTTTGCCCAATTTGTGCCATGTCATCTGTCTGGCCGTCTCTTCGACCATGAAAATACGTTGAAGTCTTGGTACGATTGGCACATACCGAAGAACACTAATGGGGATTTTGGTCTGATTCTTCTCACCCATGTCGTTGTCTACCACAATACACCTGGAAGAATTGCAAATGGGGCAATAGTTCAAGGCCGCATACTCAAGCCCAAATAAGGCACATCCATTCTCACAGGCATGTATCTTCTCATAGGGCATCTTAAGTACACGGAGGATTTTCTCTAACTGGTACAGGTTTGCAGGCAGTACATGGCCTTTGGGTAGAAAGGTCCAAATATCGTCATCATCGTGTCGTAGCATTCTCTGCCTAGGTTGAATTGAGCCTTCAGAGCCATTACTTGCGCGATGGCATCCAGCTGACAAAGCTCAGTCTGCTCGTGGAGAGCACGTTTTGAAGACTCCAACATTTCATAGAAGGCCTTTGCAGATTCCTCCATCTCATCATCCGAATCCCGAGCATCATCAAAGTCTTGCACCATGTCTTCAATCCCGGTACCATGCTCGTCGGTGCAACGACGAATCACCTCAGCTCTGGCACGTTGGTCAGACTCACCATGAAAAGTCCACACCGTATAATTAGGCGTAAAACCCCACTTCTGCAGGTGTTTACCCATTTCAAACTCTGTCTGCTTTTTCCAGTTGTCGCAGTTGGGACAACACCATGATTTTTGCTCGCCATTTGCAAATGCGGCTCTCACAAACCCCTGGTTTTTGTTAACCATTCATGGGTCATGTCTTTCTGACTAGGGTGACCAGTGTACATCCAAGTACGATCACTCATGTTGCCTAGCTACCTATGGGGGCACAAGAAATAAATATATAATTCATCATCTATATTCATACGCTAATCAAGTTTGTCAGTTTTATTACGTCCATGCAACCTACACGCTAATAGGTAAAGATAGGTCCTAATCCCACCCGAGTATGTGTAGATTGGGTTCGTTTTCCCATGCTCTGCTCCAGATGCGACGCCGAATTTCGGCAGCACCTCCCCGCTGTTCTCCTTATACACGTCTCGGCAATAAGCAGAGAGGATGTGTACCCAGAGAACAACAGGGGAGGCACTGACGAAATTCCGCATCGGATCTGGAGCACAACATACGGGAAAACAAACCCAATCTACACATACTCGGGCTGTCCGTGGATAATGTTGGACAATTCGAAAGGATGGCGGTTATAAATATGCAAAGAAATGCATATTTATAGATGTCGCCCTTTCGAACGGGAGAAGCATACTGGTCACGCATACTCATGATTGAAGAAACCTATAGCTAGCAAGTTTCATCCGCACGAAGACCGGGACAGAGCAAATTAAGGGGGTAGGAGGAGAAGTCATTTGTGCTCACCAACAAACGCAAGGACGGAGCTCGTCCAACGCACGTGGAGGTCGTCGAACAACTGCACATTGAAATTCACACGATCAACACAAATATGATGCTTTTATAATTAACATAATCGGAAAATATGTGACCTAACTCATAATTTACAAAACTATGACCCCGTGGGCCTCTAGAAGGCCGAAAAGCACCTTCTCGTTCAACAGAAGGCAGAAGAGGTGTCAGGGGTCGGGGCTTAGTGGCGTCGGGAGTCAGTGCCATCGAGGGTTGGTGGTGTCGGGTGTCGGTGGTCGGGAGTCGGGTTAAATGCGTCGATGGTCGGGGGTCAGTGTCGTTGTGGGTCGAGGGTTACTAGCGTCGCGGGTTGGGGTCTTTTCGATCAACAAGAGGCCAAAGAGGTGTCAGGGGCCCGGGGTTGGGGGTTAGTGGCGTCGGGGGTCGGGGGTCGGGGGTAGGGGGTCGGGAGTCAAGGGTCAGTGGCGTCGGGGGTCGGGGGTAGGGGATCAGTGGTGTCGGGCGCCGGGAGTCGGGGGTTGTGGGTTGGGGGTCGATGGTTAGTGGTGTCGGGCGTCGGGGGTCGGGGGTCGGGAGTCGGGTGTCAGTGGCGTCGGGGGTCGGGGTTCGAGGGTCGGGGGTTGGAGGCGTTGGGCGTCGAGGGTTGGTGGCGTCGGGCGTCGGGGGTCGGGAGTCGGGTGTCGGGGGTCAGTGGTGTCGGGTGTCGGGGGTCGGGAGTCAGGTGTTAGTGGCGTCGGGGGTCGGGGGTCGAGGGTCGGGGGTTGGTGGCGTCGGGCCTCGGGGGTTGGTGGCGTCGGGCGTCGGGGGTCATGGGCGGGGGGTCGGGGGTCGGGGTCCTTGTCTTTCTTCTTCTCCTCTCTCCTCTTTTTCTTCTTCTTCTTCTTCTGCTTCTTCTTCTTCTTCTTCTTCTTTCTCCTCCTCCTCCTCTTCTTCTTCTTCTTCTTCTTCTTCTTCTTCTTTTCTCTCCTCCTCTTCTTCTTCTTCTTCTTCTTCTTCTTCTTTTTCTTCTTCTTCTTCTTCTTCTTCTTCTTCTTCTTCTTCTTCTTCTTCTTCTTCTTCTTCTTTCTCCTCCTCCTCCTCCTCCTCTTCTAACAGTAACCTAATTAACACTAAACTAATAGTAACCTAATTAACCTAAACTAACAATAACCTAATTAACATTAAATTAATAGTAACCTAATAAACCTAAACTAACATTAAACTAATTAAAACTTAGAGTAACCTAAACTAACAGATGCACTGAAATGAAAAAAACAAAAAAAAAGAAAATGAACTCACCAGGGAAGTTGCCACGGGAGGGGTGTGGCCGCGGGGAGGGGGTGGCCACAGGGAGGGGTGTGGCCGCGGGGAGGGGGTGGCCGCAGGGAGGGGTCGTCGGGAGGGGGGTGGCCGTGGGGATGGGGTGGCCGCAGGGAGGGGTCGCCGCGGGGAGGGGTGTGGCCGCGGGGAGGGGGTGGCCGCGGGGAGGGGGTCGCCGCAGGAAGGGGAGCGCCGCGGGGAGGGGGTCGCCGGTGGGAGCGAGGCGGGGCGGCGGCGGGGGCGAGTGACAGTGAGCGCGAGGGGGAGAGAGAGACAATACTGTGGGGGGGGGGAGAGACAGTGAGCGCGAGGGGGAGAAGACGGCCTTTACACGGTCGGCCCCTTTTCCGTCCGCCCCCCGACGGTAAAGGGCCCCACGGCAGACGACAAAGGCCTACCCATGGCAAAGTTAGCCTTCCGTCGGACACGGCAGGCATGGGACCCACCCGTGCTCTTTGCCGTCTGCCCTTGGTCCCTTTGCCGTCCGCTGGCAGACGGCAAAGGCCCGACACATGGCAAATAGTATTTTTGCCATCAGTCAGCCCTTTGTCGTCCGCCTTGTGTCAACTGACGACAAAGAGGTTCTTTGCCATTAGCCAGCAGACGACAAAGACATGGCTGACGGCAAAGAACTGGATTCTAGTAGTGAATGAGTGGAGGGGTGCCTGTGGGCCCCCACAAGCCTGGGTGGCGCGGCCAGGGGGTGCCCGCGCCCCTAGGGCTTGTGGCCCACTGGTGTGGCCCACAGACAAACTCTTTGTCTCAGTATTTTTCAAATATTCCGAAAAAATCATACTAGATTTTCATAGCGTTCGGAGAACTTTTATTTTTGGGGTATTTTTCTACCGGACGCTAAGACAGAAAATAGGGAAAACAAACTAAACCTATCATTTTTCTTCTAAGCAACCTTAAGTGAAAGCTTGGAACAGAGGTTTGTGACTCCTCAATTCATCCATCTCATGGTCATCGAAAGAAATCCGTCAATGGGGTTGATCAAATCCTCTCGACAAAACTTTCTCGAATCGCAGAAGAGAACGGAGAATTTTTGAATAGTCACTAGGTCACCTCATTGGGGATGTGTATCTCCCCAACAAGAAAATCATACTTCATCTTGACACGAGGAATAGGGCATTCAAAGCTCCCGCTAAGAATCGATGAAGTTTTTTCGATAGCATTGATGCAATGTACTTGATATTGTTTCTTCGGAAAGTGCACCGTATGCTCATTACCGTTGACATGGAAATAGACATTGCCATTGTTGCAACCTATAACAGCCCCTGCAGTGTTTAAAAAGGGTCTTCCGAGGATGACAGCCATGGCATCGTCCTCAGGAATATCCAAGATAACAAAGTCTGTTAAGATAGTGGTGTTAGCAACCACAACAGGCACATCCTCGCAAAAGCCGATAGGGAAAGCAGTTGATTTTTCGGCCATTTGCAGAGAGATTTCAGTGGGTGTCAACTTATCCAGTTCAAGTTTACGATAAAGAGATAGATGCATAACACTAACACCGGCTCCAAGGTCGCATAACGCAGTTCTAACGTAGTTGCCTTTAATGGAGCAAGGTATAGTGGGCACACCAGGGTCACCTAGTTTCTTCGGAGTTCCACCCTTGAAAGTGTAATTGGCAAGCATGGCAGAGATCTCAAGATCAGGTATCCTTCTCTTATTAGTCACAATATCTTTCATGTACTTAGCATACGGAGACATCTTGAGCATCTCTGTCAGACGCATCTGCAGAAAGACATGTCTGATCATTTCAACGAAGCGCTCAAAATCCTCATCATCCTTTTTCTTGGATGGTTTGGGAGGAAAGGGCATAGGTTTCTGAACCCACGGTTCCCTTTCTTTACCGTGCTTCCTAGCAGCAAAGTCATTCTTATCGTATCTTCTAGTCTTAGGCTGTGGGTTATCAAGATCAACAGGTTCAATCTACACATCCTTTTCATTGCTAGGTTGAGCATCATCATGAACATCACTATTGATATTATCATTAGGCTCATGTTCATCACCAGATTGTGTTTCAGCATCAGAGACAGAGACATCGTTTGGACTCTCAGGGGTAGCACCAACAGGGTTGCTAGCGTGCAGGTTCCTATCATCTTTCTTCTTCTTTCTATGATGACTAGGTGCATTAGTGCTAACTCCTTGAAAATCTTGTTCAACTCTCTTCGGATGAACCTCAGGATACAGAGGTTCCTGGGTCATTCTACCACCTCTAGTACTGACTCTGACGGCATTGTCATTCAACTCATTAAGCAAGTCATTCTGAGCTTTAAGTACTTGTTCTACCTGAGTAGTAACCATGGAAGCATGTTTACTGAGAAGCTTAAGATCATTGACATTTATGTCCACACAAGCACTTAAATGACTAAGCATACGAGCATTCTTTTCCAATTGTCTGCTAACATAATCATTGAAACTCTATTGTTTGGCAACAAACTTATCAAATTCATCCATGCATAAGCTAGCAGGTTTATCAAAAGTAATATCACTCTCATCAAACCTACGCAGAGAATTTACTTCTACTACCTGTATCGGGTTATCGAGACCATGGATCTCGTCGATAGGTGGTAGATTTTTGACATCTTCATATTTAATGCCTTTCTCTCGCATAGATTTCTTGGCTTCTTGCATATCTTCGGGACTGAGGAATAGAATACCTCTTTTCTTCGGAGTTGGCTTAGGAGGTGGTTCGGGAATAGTCCAAGCATTCTCATTACACAAGATGTTATTCAACAGAATCTCAGCTTGTTCTACAGTTTGTTCCCTAAAAACACTACCGGCACAACTATCTAAGTGGTCTTTGGAAGCATCGGTAAGTCCATTATAGAAGATATCAAGTATCTCATTTTTCTCAAGAGGGTGATCAGGCAAAGCATTCAGTAGCTGGATGAGCCTCCCCCAAGCTTGTGGGAGACTCTCTTCTTCAGCTTGAGCAAAGTTGTATATTTCCTGCAAGGCAGCTTGCTTCTTATGGGCAGGGAAATATTTTTCAGAGAAGTAGTAGACCATATCCTGGGGGCTACACACACAACCAGGCGCAAGAGAAGTGAACCAAGTCTTAGCATCATCCTTTAGCGAGAAAGGAAACAGCTTGAGCATGTAGTAGTGGCGGATCTTTTCCTGACTAGCGAATAGGGTGGCTATATCGTGCAGTTTGGTAAGATGGGCTACAACTGTTTCAGACTCATAACCATCAAAAGGATCAGATTCGACCAGAGTGATTAACTCAGGGTCGACAGAGAATTCATAATCCTTATCGTTCACAAAGATAGGTGAAGTGGCAAACTTCGGGTCGTATTTCATCCTAGCGTTCAGAGATTTTTCTTTCCACTTGCGCAGAAGTTTCTCAACATCATAGCTATCCTTACACGCAAGAAAATCCCCAGCTATCTCTCCCTCCATAACATAGCGCGTATCAGGCATAACAGGCATAGTAGCAGGTTCTACTTCAATAGTATCAACAGTTTCAGAAGTATCATCACGTCTAGCAGCAACTCTAGCAATATGTGCATCAAGGAATGCACCAAGTGACAAAGCTGTATCAGGCCTAGCATCATTAGGCATAGTATCAAGCATAGCATCATCAGGCATAGTATCAAGCATAGCATCATCAGGCATAGTATCAAGCATAGCATCATTAGGCATAGTGTCAAGCATAGCATCATCATAAGCATCATGGGCACTAGAAGTAGCATCATCAAGCACATGCGACATATCAAGATTTATAGGAGGAGGCGAAGTCGCAAACTGACTCAAAACTGAAGGTGAATCAAGTGCAGAGCTAGATGGTAGTTCCTTACCTCTCCTTGTAGTGGAAGGTAGGATTTTAGTTCTTGGATCTTTCAGATTCCTCATAGTGATCAGCAGACGTCAATCCCAAGTGACTCAGAGAATATAGTTGTGCTTCCCCGGCAACGGCGCCAGAAAAAAGCCTTGATGTCCCACAAGCGTATGGGATCGCACCAGTTTTCGAGGGTAGAGTGTTCAACCCAAATTTATTGATTCGACTCAAGGGGAAGCGAAAGAATATTCTCAAGTATTAGCAGTTGAGTTGTCAATTCAACCACACCTGAAAGATTAGTGTCTGCAAGCAAAGTATCAGCAGCAAGGTAGTATGATAGCAACGGTGCCAGAAAAAGCCTTGGTTGATGGGATTGTCAATACCGCTTACCTAGCTTTGGCAACGGCGCCAGCAAAGTCTTGCAACAAGTAACAGTAGCGTAACAAGTAACAGGATGTGGCGGCGCCTCAATATCGCAAAACACGATGAAACCTTCTCTTTGATTTTTTTTTCCACGCGAAATGGAAGATATAGAGCTGAGATTGGGGGCAGTGGTGCCACGTGGGCCCCACGAGCCCTCATGGCGCGGCCATAGGGGGTGGTCGCGGCCCAGGGGCTTGTGGCCCACTGGCACGCCACCTCACGTGGATCTTTCCGCAGGTATTTTTCTTTTATTCCAGAAAAAATCTCCGTAAATTTTCAGGACGTTTCGAGAACTTTAATTTCTGCACAAAAACAACACCATGGCAATTCTACTCAGAACAGCATCAGTCCGGGTTAGTTCCATTCAAATCATGCAAATTAGAGTTCAAAACAAGGGCAAAAGAGTTCGGAAAAGTAGATACGACGGAGACGTATCATGAACTACTCACACATCATCGGAGAGGTCATGGTGTTGATGAAGAAGCCCTCCGTATCCGAATCCCCCCTCCGACAGGGCACCAGAATGTGCCCCAGATGGGATCTTGCGGAGACACAAGCTTGCGGCGGCGGAAAAGTACTTTCGATGAGCTCCTGATTTTTTTCTGGAATTATTGGGAATATATAGGCGAAAGACCTAGGGCAGAGGTGGCCCACGGAGCCCACAAGCCTGGGAGGCGCGGGCCCCCCTAGCTGCAGCTAGGGGGCTTGTGGGGTCCCTGGTGGCCCCCTGCCTTGGTTCTCAAGCTTCCTGGTCTTCTTCTGTTTCGGAAAAAATCTTTTTGGAAGTTTCGTTCCGTTTGGACTCCGAATAAAATCCTCCTATGAAAGGGGTCAAAAACACGGAAAAAACAGGAACTGGCACTTGGCACTAAGTTAATAAGTTAGTCACAAAAAGATATAAAAGGCATACAAAACATCCAAAGTTTGACAAGATAATAGCATGGAACCATAAAAAATTATAGATACGTTGGAGACGTATCACTATGTTGCACCGGATTGAGAGAAATATTGATAGAACTTTCATTGTCACATAGAAGAGGCACTTTGTCACAAGTGACGCCGTAATCCTTTAAAGTTTACCTCATCCATAGCAATTGAGCACAACAACTTGCTGCAGCAACATACTCGGCCTCGGTGGAAGACAGTGACACACAATTTTGCTTCTTTGAAGACAACCTTACCAAAGAACGGCCAAGGAATTGACATCCTCCAGAAGTTGACTTCCTCCCCACATAGTCTCCAGCCCAATCAGAGTCAGAGTAGCCCACTAGATTAAAGCTTGCTCCTTTGGGGTATCATAAGACAATATTTGGTGTATGAGCCAAATATTGAAAGATTCGCTTGACTGCCGCATAGTGGCTTTCCTTTGGTGCAGATTGAAACCATGCACAAATTCACACACTCAGCACGATATCCGGTCTAGATGCATGAAAGTAGAGCAAGGATCCAATCATGGAGTGATATACCTTTTGATCCACTTCTTTACCATTGGGATCATTGTCAAGCTTGCATTTGGTTGGCATGGGAAACTTGTCCAGCTTGACATCCTCTAGCTCGAACCTCTTGAACATGACTTGGGTGTACTTGGCTTGGTTGATGAACGTTCCTTCTCTTCCTTGCTTGATTTCGAACCCAAGAAAAAATTTCAACTCTCCCATCATAGACATGTCAAACTTCTCGGTCATTAGTGCAGCAAACTCTTCACTGAATGATTTATTAGGAGAACCAAATATAATATCATCAATATATAGTTGGCATATGAACAAATCCCTTTTGACCCTTTTGGTAAAAAGGGTGGGATCAATTTTCCCAATTTCAGACCCACGATCTTGGAACAACTCGGTAAGGTACTCATACCATGCAAGTGGGGCTTGTTTAAGGCCATAGAGCGCCTTCTTGAGTTTGTATACATGATTGGGGAGCTTGGGATGCTCGAATCCCGGGGGTTGTTTTACATATACCAACTCATTCAAGGGACCATTAAGAAATGCACTCTTCACATCCATTTGTTTCAATTTGAAATTATGATGAGATGAAAATGCAAGAAGCATGCGAAAAGATTTAAGACGAGAACCAGGGGCAAATTTTTCATCGTAGTCGATACCCTCGACTTGGGAATAGCCTTGAACCACGAGTCTTGCCTTGTTTCGAACCACAATGCCATTCGCATCTTTCTTGTTCTTGAAGATCCATTTGGTCCCAATAAAATTATGTTCCTCCATTGGCCTTGGCACTAATTCCCAAACTTGATTGCGCTCGAAGTTGTTAAGTTCATCATGCATGGCTCGAAGCCAATCCTCATCATCTAGCGCTTAATGTACCTTTTGGGGTTCAACATACGAAATAAACGCATGATGCTCACACAAGTTTGATAATTGTTGACGAGTAGTTACCCTCTTTTTCAAGCTTCCAATCACATTATTCATGAGATGTTGTCTAACCCTGAGCTTGGAGGCGACCTTGGTAGCGCGACGCTCCAAGAGTTCCACGCTAGGTAGTTGAGGATCAACAACTTGATTATCTTGAGCACCGTCTTGAGCTTGCTCACAAGCTTTCCCTTGATCTTGTGAATGCACTTGATCTTCAGCAAGGTCAAAATCTTGAGCATGATCTTGGACATCGTTTGGTGCATCACCCTCTTCATGTGGTTGATCTTGTCCTTGATCTTGTTCAACGGGTTGAGGGCCTTCACTTTGTTCTTCGGAAGCATGTGGGTCTAGCAAGGGTGATGGCTCCACTTGAGTAGAGCATTGTCCTTATCCTTCAGCCACAAGGGGTTCCTCAATGGGGAGTATTTGACCAATCCCCATTCTTCTTATGGCTTGAGGAGTAATTTCATCACCTATATCACAAAGACCACTTTGCTCCACTTGGGAGCCATTATTTTCATCAAACTCTATGTTACACGTCTCCTCAATGAGTCCGGTGGACTTGTTGAGGACACGGTAAGCATGAGAGTTTGTAGCATAACCAACAAATATGCCCTCTTGAGCTCTGGAATCGAATTTAGAACAACGAACACCTTTCTTGAGAATGAAATACTTACAACCGAACACCCTGAAGTACTTGAGGTTGGGCTTGTTCCCGGTAGGAATCTCATATGGAGTCTTGTTCAAGCCTTTGCGAAGGTAGAGCCGACTGGATGCATGACATGCTGTGTTGATGGGCTCGGCGCAAAAGTTGTACACAGATTTGAACTCCGCCAACATGGTTCTTGCTGCGTCCATCAACATTCGGTTCTTTCTCTCTGCCACACCATTTTGTTGAGGGGTATAGGGTGCTGAATATTGGTTCTTGATCCCCTCGTCACTAAGGAACTCATCCAAGGTGTAGTCCTTGAACTCGGTGCCATTGTCACTTCTAATCATCAAAATCTTTGCTTCATGTTGACGTTGAGCTTCATTAGCAAAGTTGATGACGGTTTGTTGAGTCTAACTCTTCCTCTTGAAGAAGTACACCCAAGTGTATCTTGAGTAATCATCCACAATCACCAAGCAATACTTTCTACTCCAAGACTATCAAAGGATGAAGGACCAAAGAGATCCATGTGAAGGAGCTCCAAGGGCCTCTTAGAGTAGATGATGGTCGTGGGACGGTGAGTCGTTTCATGAAGCTTTCCTTCAATACAAGCACTGCAAGCACGACCTCTGGAAAAACTCAAATTTGTTAGTCCACGAACATGGTCCCCTTTGAGGATACTTTGCAAAGATCTCATGTTGACATGAGCTAGCCGACGATACCAAAGCCAACCCACATCAACTTTAGCCATTAGACAAGTCGCGGTCTTAGTGGGTCGCTCTGAAAAGTTCACCACAGAGACCATTTTCGACATGTCCAACATAGGCTACTTTAAGAGCCTTGCTCCACAAAAGGGCCACGGTATCAAGATTAAAGAATGTGACAAAGCCCATAATTGCAAGTTGACGAACGGAAAGCAAATTGTATGCAAGATACTCAACAAGCATGACCTTCTCCATAGATAAATTTTGAGAGATGACCACCTTGCCAAATCCCAATACCTTAGATGTTGAGGCATCAGCAAATTGGACATGGGTGGGCATAGATGGAATTGGATGCACATCCACCACCAAGTCCCTTCTCCCGGTCATATGATTTGTGGCTCCACTATCTAACAACCATGACACCCCACCGGAAGCAAACTCCTACAATAGATCAATGCTTGGATTTAGGTCCACATTGTTGAATGGGTGCTTTGATGTTATAAACAAGGGCCTTAGGAACCCAAATAGCCCATTCAATGTACTCATAATAAGAACCAACAAATTTAGCATGAACATTCCCATCACTAGCAAGACACAAAACATAGGAGGCGTTAAAGTCGTCGGCTGTGTTGGTAGGGACGGTTTTGCCCTTCTTGGCATTGCCACACCCTTCCTTGTTCTTCTTCTCCTCATGAGTACTCTCATCCTCTTTGAAAAAAGTGTCCTTAAGAGGAGGAGATCGCTTGGTCTTGTTCTTTTTTTCTTCTTAGACTTGGGTGCAAATCCAAGCCCCTCCTTTCCTACAACTTCCTTTTGATTACTCAAAAGGTCATTTAGGTTCTTCTCGCCTTGGATGCATGACACAAGGCCCTTCTCTAGTTGTTCTTTCAACTTGGTATTTTCCTCCACAAGATGCACATGCTCACAACAAGGCTTAGTAGCACAAGAATTATCAATTAGAATGAAGGGAGGACAAGTAGAGATCTCCTTGGTTAGTTTTACTTGGAGTTGATCATGATACTCCTTAAGAGAGGAATGAACACCTTTCAAGACCTTGTGGGCCTTGTCAAGTGTGTCAAATTCTTCCCTGAGTCTATCATGGCCAACCCCAAGTGCAAATTTCTCGGACTTAAGCACGCAGGTAATAACAATAGCATGATCAAGCTCTTTTTGCAATTTAGCACACTCAATGTTGTGTGACTCCTCAAGAGACAAACGAAGACCGCGCTCTTCCTCTAGAGCAATGGATGGTTCTGCAATCTCATCGGCATATTCACGACTATGTGCCTCCATCTTGGAGATAGTACCCTCATGAGACTCAATGAGATCATTGGCCTCACCAAGTTGTTCCAAAAGAGCAACCAAGTGCTTCTTGGATTCACCTTTGATCTTACACAGAATTTGTCAAATTCATTCTCGTCAAGCTCCACTACTTCACTATCATCAACACAATCTAACAATGAAGGAGTAGTAGTGATAGTGGTCTTGATGTTGGGGGTTACCTTATTGATACCTTTGGCCATAAGGCACTTGGCGATGCAGTTCTCGTTGGAGGCGCCGAAGAGAGACACCTTGGGGGAGGAGGTGGCAATGGCCACGGTAGCCGTTTCCATCCCCTCACGGCTTGTATCATCCTTGTCATCATCGGAGGTGTACTCTTCAACTGCCACCAAACCCTTTGGAGGAGTCTTTGTTCTTGCTTGGGAAAAACTTGGCTTTCTCTTTGCGAATGAGCTTGCCCCCGTTCTCTTCCCTCTTCTCATAAGGACAATCCAGCACAAAGTGACTCACATTGCCGCAATTGTAGCATGTCCTTACTCGTTGCTTGTTCTTGGGCCCACTAGAGTTGTTCTTGGAGAAGTTGGGCCTTGAGTTTCTGTTGTTCCCGCAAATTTTCCTTGTGCTCATGATAATCGTACTTTGTGTCTTCGGGGCAACCCTCTTCTTCCTCTTCCTCTTCTTCATCCGAAATGGCCTTGGCTTTCAAGGCAAGGTTGGGAGAGGCTTTCTTTGACCGTACATGAGCTAGAGCATTGTCGGCGGTCTTGTTCATGATATTCATGGCAATGAACTCATCCAACACTTCACCTGAGGTCAACGAGTTCAAATCCAGCCTTTGGCGGATTAGAGAAGACATGGCTTTGTTGAATGACATGATGGCCTTGAGAAACTTACGCTTGATCGAATTGTGATCCGTATCCTTGCTCCCATGATCTTGGAGAGCAACTGAAAGAGCAGTCACCCTTCGATAGAGATTACGGGGATCCTCATCTTCTAGCATCACAAAATCATCGGCCTCATCAAGTACCACTTCAAAGTTGGACCGTTGGATGCTTGAGCTCCCCTTGCACAACACCATGATGTGCTCCCAACAATCCTTGGCACGAGTGAAGGGGCGCAAGTGAGATAGATCTTCGGGAGGAACCGTGGATTGAAGGATGAACAATGCGGAATGGTTATATTGATTGTCTGCCTCTTCTCTTGGAGTGAAGTTGCTTGGATTATGTGGGTAGAAGCCTTGTTCAATGATTCTCCACATATTTGTTGAGTTGTGATTCAAATGAGACTTGATGCGAAAAGCCCAATTAGCAAAATCACCTTTAACAAGCTTAGGAGGAGGGCCAAGGTTATTAATATGCGGTGTAGGGACTGGTCCTCCATAGACCGGGGGAGGAGGAATCGAGGCAAAGGTTTCCGTCCCATTCTAGTCAAAAAGGGTAGAAGGTTGAGTTCCTCTAGTCGCATCCTTTTTGGAATTGGCCTCCAACTCCGATGTGGTGGGTTTAGCCACAAGCAATGGATTGAGAGAATTCTTCAACCCCTCAAGCAATTCTTTAAGCATGGACATGACTTCGATAGTCATGGCATCTTGAGTGAGGCCATAGCCTCATTCAAGTCGTCACGTGTGATCGAACTCAGCTCCATGGCCTCGGGAACTTCATCCCCACCAGCATCGTCATCAACCATACTCTTCGAATGGTGAAACCCTTAATAAAGAAACGACGCTCTGATACCAATTGAAAGGATCAATATGGTTGACTAGAGGGGGTGAATAGGCAACTACCATATTTTAGCTTTTCTTAACAAATTAAGGTTAGCAACAAAAGGTTCTCTAGATGAACAATTAGGTGAGCAACCTATATGATGCTAAAAATAACAACAACAAGCGCAAGCAAGGAATACCACAAAACAATACCAAGCACAAAGTAAAGGTAAGAGATAACCACAAGTGGAGCCAGTGGAGACCAGGATGTGTTACCGAAGTTCCTTCCCTTTGACGGGATGTACGTCTCCGTTGGAGCGGTGTGGAGGCACAACGCTCCCTAAGAAGCCACTAGGGACACCGTATTCTCCTCAGGCCCTCACACAATGCGAGATGTCGTGATTCCACTAGTGGTGCCCTTGAAGGCGGCTACCGGACCTTTACAAACAAGGTTGCGACAATCTCCACACAAAGCTTGGAGGCTCCCAACAAGACCACTAAGCTTCACTACAATGGAATGTGGCTCCGGGGTGACCTCAACCGTCTAGGGTGCTCAAACACCCAAGAGTAACAAGATGCGCAAGGGATTAGTGGGGGAATCAAATATCTCTTGGTGGAAGTGTAGATATGGGCCTTCTCAACCAATCCCTAGAAAATCAACAACTTTGATTGGCTAGGAAGAGAGATCGGGCGAAAATGAGCCTTGGAGAAACAATGGAGCTTTGGAAGGGCAGAGGTTGTCTTCTTGGGGAACAAGACCCCCTTTATATAGTGGGGGGGAATCCAACCGTTACACCCACTATCAGCCCGAGCATAGCGGTACTACCGCTGCCAGGCGTGGTACTACCGTTGCCTCGTGCGGTAGTACCGCAGCCTGGTGCGGTAGTACCACATACACGATGGTCGCAGAAGGAGGAACTACTGCGCAAGGCAATGAGTGGTAGAACTGCCGGAGCATTACTATCGCGCACCCTTACGGTACTACCGCAAGGTAGTGTCCAACTACCATGGAAATAAAAGATTACTTCTGTGTCTACCTCCGCTCACACTTCGACTGTGCAAAAGTCCGACACGGTAGTACCGTACATAGTTGCGGTACTACCGCTTGAGGGCGGTAGTAAAAAACTACATCTGCATAGATGATACGTCCGAAACGTATATATAAATATTGTTTGTTCCATGATCTTTTGGGTGACATCGTTACATGTTTTGCTACACTTTCATACCTTTTACACATATTTGGACTAACCTACTAACTCAGTGCACTGATACGTCTCCAACGTATCTATAATTTTTGATGGTTTCATGCTATTATCTTGTCAAACTTTGGATGTTTTGTATGCCTTTTATATCTTTTTTGGGACTAACTTATTAACTCAGTGCCAAGTGTCAGTTCCTGTTTTTTCCGTGTTTATGACCCTTTTCAGAGGAGGATTTTAAACTGAGTCCAAACGGAACAAAACTTCCAAAAATATTTTTTTCGAAACAAAAGACGATCGGGAGACTTGAGAACCAAGGCAGAGGGTCAACAGGGACCCCACAAGCCCCCTAGCCGCGGCCAGGGGGGTCGCGCCTCCCAGGCTTGTGGGATCCCTGGGCCTCCTCTGCCCTAGGTCTTTCGCCTATATATTCCCTAAAATCCGAGAAAAAATCAAGAGAACTAGGAAAATACTTTTCCACCGCCGCAAGCTTCTGTCTCCGCAAGATCCCATCTGGGGCACGTTCTGGTGCCCTGCTGGAGGGGGATTCGGATACGGAGGGCTTCTTCATCAACACCATGACCTCTCCGATGATGCGTGAGTAGTTCACCATAGAACTACGGGTCCATAGTTAGTAGCTAGATGGCTTCTTCTCTCTCTTGGATCTTCAATACAAAGTTCTCCATGATCTTCATGGAGATCTATCCGATGTAATCTTCTTTTGCGGTCTGCTTGTCGAGATCCGATGAATTGTGGATTTATGATCAGATTATCTATGAATCTTATTTGAGTTTCTTCTGATCTCTTATATGCATGATTTCATATCTTTGTAATTCCCTTCGAGTTGTGGGTTTTGTTTGGCCAGCTTGATCTATGATTCTTGCAATGGGAGAAGTGCTTTGTTTTGGGTTCATACCGTGCGGTGACCTCACCCAGTGATAGAAGGGGTAGCGAGGCACGCATCGTGTTGTTTCCATCAAGGGTAAAAATATGGGGTTTTCATCATTGGTTTGGGTTTATCCCTCTACATCATGTCATCTTGCTTAAGGCGTTACTCTATTCGTCATGAACTCAATACACTAGATGCATGCTGGATAGCGGTCGATGTGTGGAGTAATAGTAGTAGATGCAGAAAGTATCGGTCTACTTGTCTCGGACGTGATGCCTATATGTATGATCATTGCCTTAGATATCGTCATGACTTTGCGCGGTTCTATCAATTGCTCGACAGTAATTTGTTCACCCTTCGTAATATTTGCTATTTTGAGAGAAGCCTCTAGTGAACACTATGGCCCCCGGGTCTACTTCACCTCATATTTTCAGCCTTACACTTTTACTTCTTTGCACTTTCCGCCTTCAGATCTCACTTTCCAATCAATCTTGAAGGGATTGACAACCCCTTTATAGCTTTGGGTGCAAGCTCTTTTCTGTTTGTGCAGGTACTCTGGACTTGACGCGATTCTCCTACTGGATTGATACCTTGGTTCTCAAGCTGAGGGAAATACTTACTGCTGCTGTGCTGCATCGCCCTTTACTCTTCAAGGGAAAAACCAACGCAAGCTCAAGAGATGACAGAAGATTTCTGTCGCCATAGCAGAAGAATTTTTGGCGCCGTTGCCGAGGAGGAGGATCAAGTCCAGAATAATATCCCGTCAACGTGCCAATTTCTGGCGCCGTTGCCGGGGAGGATCAAGTCAAGAACTCATCCAAGTAAGTGTCGCAAACTCATCTCATGCATTTACTTTTTTTTGCCTCTCGTTTTCCTCTCCCCCACTTCTGAAAAACAAAAATTTACAAAAATATTTTCCCTTTTCTTCATTTACCTTTTTCGTTTGCCTTTTTCGTTCGCCCTTTCCTCTCGCTTGCTTTTTGTTCGCTTGTGTGCTTGCTTGCTTCCTGAAGTCACCATGACTGAAAACACGAAACTTTGTGACTTCTCGAATACTAATAATAATGATTTTATTAGTACTCCGATTGTTGCCGCACTAGTGTGGAGTCATACGAAATCAATGTTGCTTTGCTGAATCTTGTTATGAAAGAGCAATTCTCCAGCCTTCCTAGTGAAGATGCCGCATCCCATCTTAATACCTTCATTGAGCTTTGTGATGTGCAAAAGAAGAAAGATGTGGATAATGATGTGATTAAATTGAAGCTTTTTTCCTTTCTTGTTGCGATATCGAGAAAAAACTTAGTTTTCGTCTTTGCCCAAAAATAGTATTGATTCTTGGAATAAGTGCAAAGATGCTTACATATCCAAGTATTTTCCGCCGGCTAAGATTATCTCTCTCCGTAATGATATCTTGAATTTTAAGCAACTTGATCATGAACATGTTGCACAATCTTGGGAGAGGATGAAATTGATGATTAGAAATTGTCCCGCTCATGGCTTGAGTCTTTGGATGATTATACAAATCTTTTACGCTGGCTTGAATTTCGCTTCTAGAAATATCTTGGACTCCGCCTCAGGTGGAACGTTCATGGAAATCACGTTATGAGAAGCTACAAAACTATTAGACAATATCATGATGAACTAGTCTCAGTGGCACACTGAAAGGTCACCTACTAGTAAGAAGGTACATGCTATAGAAGAAATTAACTCGTTAAGTGCTAAGATGGATGAGTTAATGAATTTGGTTGCTAGTAGAAGTGCTCATTTAGATCCTAATGACATGCCCTTGTCTTCCTTGATTGAGAGTAGCAACGCTAGCTTGGACGTTAATTTTGTTGGTAGGAATAATTTCGTCAACAACAATGCTTTTAGAGGAAACTATGCTCCTAGGCCTTTTCCTAGTGACCCCTCTAATAATTTTGGCAACTCCTACAACAATACTCATGGAAATTACAATAGATTACCCTCTGATCTAGAGAGTAATATCAAAGAGTTTATCAACTCACAAAAGATTTTCAATGCGTCCATAGAGGAAAAACAACTCAAAATTGACGATTTGGCTAGGAGCATTGATAGAATGTCTAGTGATATTGATGCTTTGAAAGTTAGATGTGCTCCTCCCAAGATCAATATGGATGAAACTTTGAAAGCTATGCGTGTTTCCATGAGTGAGAGCAAAGAAAGAACCGCCCAAATTCGTGCTACACATGAATGGCTTAAAAAGGCGTGTTCTCGTGATAAGAATCACGAAGATCTTAAAGTGCTTGGTGTGACTCCCACTGAATCTTTGTTTTCTTGTGTCAAACCTAATGATGATGGGGCTGGATATGAATCCACTTTGGTTGAAAAACGCCCCAATGATTCGGAGTCCATCTATCTTGATGCTAAAAGCATTGAAAGTGGAGTAGAAGATATTAAAACTTTGAGTAGTAATGAAATTACTACTTTGGATTTCAAGGAATTCAATTATGATAGTTGCTCCTTGATTAAATGCATTTCTTTGACGCAATCCATGCTAAACTCTCCACACGCTTATAGCCAAAACAAGGCCTTTACTGATCATATCGCCGAAGCTATGATAAAATCTCTTGAAGAGAAACTTGAATTGGAAGTTTCTATCCCTAGAAAGATTCATGATGAGTGGTAACCTACTATCAAAATCAAAATCAAAAACTATGAATGCAATGCTTTGTGTGATTTGGGTGCTAGTGTTTCCGCGATTCCAAATTCTTTATGTGATGTTCTGGTTTTTAATGAGATTGAGGAGTGTTCTCTTAATTTGCATCTTGCGGATTCTACTATCAAGAAACCCATGGGAAGGATCAATGATGTTCTCATTATTGCAAATAGGAACTGTGTACCCGTGGATTTCATTGTGCTTGACATTGATTGCAATCCTACATGCCCTATCATTCTTGGTAGACCTTCCCTAAGGACTATCGGTACTATCATCGATATGAAGGAAGGGAATATTAGATTCCAATTTCCTTTAAAGAAGGGCATGTAACACTTTCCTAGAAAGAAAATAAGATTGCCTTATGAATCCATGATGAGGGATACTTATGGTTTGAGCACCAAATACGACGATACGTGATTCAATCGCTTTATGCCTAGCTAAGGGCGTTAAACAATAGCGCTTGTTGGGATGCAACCCAATGAATTTATCTTTTTCTTTCTGTTTTATTGCGCCCACACCATCATAATTCTGTTATGATAGTGTCTTTTCTGTTTCTTTTTGTGTTTGAGCCAAGCAAAACCTTTATGATTAGTCTTGGTGATGGTTGTTTGATCCTGCTGGAAAAAGACAGAAACTTTTCGTTCACGAGATTATTTTTAATTTTTATAAAGAAATAGATTTTGAGTTGATTATTTTTTCTGCTGGTTGATATGCCTTTTTCCCAGGCAGTCATAATTTTTCAGAATTTGTGAGGTACCAGAAGTATACGAAGTATACAGATTGCTACAGACTGGTCTGTTTTTGACAGATTCTGTTTTTGTTGAGTTGGTTGCTTGTTTTGATGAAACTATGGATAGTATCGGGGGGTACTAGCCATGGAAAAGTTAGAATATAGTAATCTAACACCAATTTACTAGAATTCAAGTTTGCTACAGTACCTAAAGAGGTGGTAGTTTGTTTTGTTGTGCTATTGATATCACGAGTTTCTGTTTAAGTTTTGTGTTGTGAAGTTTTCAAGTTTTGGGTGATGTTGTCATGGACAAAGGGATAAACAGTGGAAAGAGCTCAAACTTGGGGATTCCAAAAGCATCCCAAGCCAAATCCAAGGACACCAAAAAGCCTAAGCTTGGGGATGCCCCGGGAAGGCATCCCCTCTTTCGTCTTCAATCCATCGGTAACATTACTTGGAGCTATATTTTTATTCACCACATGATATGTGTTTTGCTTGGAAAGTCTTGTGTCATAGGAGTCTTTTATTTTTGTTGTGTCACAATCATCCTTGCTGCACACCTTCTGAGAGAGACATGCACTCATCGTGAATTTGCTGGAATGCTCATCGTGCTTCACTTATATCTTTGAGCTAGATAATTTTGCTCTTTGTGCTTCACTTAGATCTTTTAGAGCATGGCGATGCGTGACTTGGTAGTTGGCTTGTACTATGAAAGTAGTCCCAAAGGTGATAGGTACCCAAAGAGGATACAAAAACCTCCATATTCATGTGCATTGAATAGAAAGAGAAGTTTTGATTCCTCTCATTTAGTTTTGAGACGTGGATTTGATAATATTAAGAGTTATGTTAGTAGGGTGTTGTGAATCTAGAAATACTTGTGTTGAAGTTAGTGATTCCCGTAGCATGCACGTATGGTGAACCGCTATGTTAGGAAGTCGGAGCATAATTGATCTATTGATTTTCATCCTTTGTGTTGAGGTCGGGATCGCGCGATGGTTAACACCTACCAACCCTTCCCCTAGGATTATGCGTTTAGCACTTTGTTTCGATTACTAATAAAAACTTTCGCAACAAGTATGTGAGTTCTTCATGACTAATGTGAGTCCATGGTATATATGCACTTTCACCTTCCACCATTGCTAGCGTCTCTAGTGCCGCGCATCTTTCGTCGGTGCACAAACCCACCACATGCCTTCCTCAAAACAGCCACCATACCTACTTACTATGGCATTTTCATAGCCATTCCGAGATATATTGCCATGCAACTCCCACCGTTCCGTCTCATGACTTGTGCCGTCACTCTCATATTGCCATTGCATGATCGTAAGATAGCTAGCGAGATATTTCAACGTCATACGCCAAGCTAGATCGTTGCACATCCCGGTACACTGCCGGAGGCATTTCCTATAGAGTAATCATCGTTCTGAGCTTTGAGCTGTGAGTAAATAAAAGTGTGATGATCATCATTATTAGAGCATTGTCCCATGTGAGGGAAAAAAGAGAGGCCAAAGAGTCCAAACAAAAAAAAAGAGGCCAAAGAGCCCAAATTAAAAAAAGAGAAAAAGAGAGAAGGGACAATGCTACTATCTTTTTCCACACTTGTGCTTCATAATAGCACCATGTTCTTCATGATTGAGAGCCTCTCATTTCATCACCACCATATGCTAGTGGGAATCTTTATTATATGACTTGGCTAGTATATTCCAATGATGGGCTTCCTCAAATTGCCCTAGGTCTTCGTGAGCAAGCAAGTTGGATGCACACCCACTAGTTCTCCTTTTGAGCTTTCACATACTTATAGCTCTAGTGCATCCTTTGTATGGAAATCCCTACTCATTCACATTGATATCTATTAATGGGCATCTCCATAACCCTTTGATACTTTGATTCAATGTGACCATCTCCTCCTTTTTTGTCTCACAACCACCACCACACTCTATTCCACCTATAGTGTTATATCCATGGCTCACGCTCATGTATTGCATGATAGTTGAAAAAGGTTTGAGAAAGTAAGAGTGCGAAAACAATTACTTGGCCAATACTGGGGTTGTGCATGATTTAAATTAGTTGTGTGGGGATGATGGAGCATAGCCAGACTATATGATTTTGTAGGGATAACTTTCTTTGGCCTTGTTATTTCGAAAGTTCATGATTACCTTGCTAGTTTGCTTGAAGTATTATTGTTTTCATGCCAATGGAAAACTATTGTTTTGAATCTTACGGATCTGAACATTCATGTCACATGAAAGAAGTTACAAAGGACAACTATGCTAGGTAGCATTCCACATCAAAAATTCAGTCTTTATCACTTCCCTACTCGAGGACGAGCAGGAGTTAAGCTTGGGGATGCTTGATACGTCTCCAACGTATCTATAATTTTTTATGGTTTCATGCTATTATCTTGTCAAACTTTGGATGTTTTGTATGCCTTTTATATGTTTTCTGGGACTAACTTATTAACTCAGTGCCAAGTGCCAGTTCATGTTTTTGCGTGTTTTTGACCCTTTTCAGAGGAGGATTTTAAACGGAGTCCAAACGGAACGAAACTTCCAAAAAGATTTTTTACGAAACAGAAGACGATCGAGAAACTTGAGAACCAAGGCAGAGGGTCAACACGGACCCCACAAGCCCCCTAGCCGCGGCCAGGGAGGCCTGCGCCTCCCAGGCTTGTGGGCTCCCTGGGCCTCCTCTACCCTAGGTCTTTCGCCTATATATTCCCTAAAATCCCAGAAAAAATCAAGAGAGCCACGAAAATACTTTTTCCGCCACCGCAAGCTTCTGTCTCCGCAAGATCCCATGTGGGGCACGTTCTGGTGCCGTGCCAGAGGGGGATTCGGATACGGAGGGCTTCTTCATCAACACCATGACCTCTCCGATGATGCGTGAGTAGTTCACCATAGACCTACGGGTCCATAGCTAGTAGCTAGATGGCTTCTTCTCTCTCTTGGATCTTCAATACAAAGTTCTCCATGATCTTCATGGAGATCAATCCAATGTAATCTTCTTTTCCGGTGTGTTTGTTGAGATCCGATGAATTGTGAATTTATGATCAGGTTATCTATGAATCTTATTTGAGTTTCTTCTGATCTCTTATATGCATGATTTAATATCCTTGTAATTATGTTCGAGTTGTGGGTTTTGTTTGGCCAGCTTGATCTATGATTCTTGCAATGGGAGAAGTGCTTGGTTTTGGGTTCATACCGTGCGGTGACCTCACCAAGTGACAGAAGGGGTAGCGAGGCACGCATCATGTTGTTGCCATCAAGGGAAAAAAGATGGGGTGTTCATCATTGGTTTGAGTTTATCCCTCTACATCATGTCATCTTGCTTAAGGCGTTACTCTGTTCGTCATGAACTCAATACACTAGATGCATGCTGGATAGCGGTCGATGTGTGGAGTAATAGTAGTAGATGCTGAAAGTATCGGTCTACTTGTCTCTGACGTGATGCCTATATGTATGATCATTGTCTTAGATATCGTCATGACTTTGCGCGGTTCTATCAATTGCTCGACAATAATTTGTTCATCCACCGTAATATTTGCTATTTTTGAGAGAAACCTCTAGTGAACACTATGGCCCCCGGGTCTACTTCACCTCATATTTTTAGCCTCACACTTTTACTTCGTTGCATTTTCCGCCTTCAGATCTCACTTTGCAATCAATCTTGAAGGGATTGACAACCCCTTTATAGAGTTGGGTGCAAGCTCTTTTGTGTTTGTGCATGTACTCTCGACTTGACGAGATTCTCCTACTGGATTGATACCTTGGTTCTCAAACTGAGGGAAATACTTACTGCTCCTGTGCTGCATCGCCCTTTCCTCTTCAAGGGAAAAACCAACGCAAGCTCAAGAGACGACAGAAGATTTATGCACCGTAGCATGCACCCAGTGTCAGTTTCTATCTACTGATGTCTTTTTTGCAAGGACTTTTACCCCAATTTACAGTGCCACAAAAATCGTGAGAAAAAAATATATAAATCAGCGTGACGGAATGTCGGTGCACTAAAGACTGGGGTCCCTAGGGCCCCAAACTTGTGCATGGGCGCGAAGAGCCCCTGCCGACAGGGATGGCAGGACCCAGTCAAGATTATCAACGCCTCGGCAAGCCTGCCTTGCCGGGAAGAAGACCAAGGCCGCGCCCATTTGGTGGGCATGATGAACTCACCAAGTACAAGACCCCGGCAAGCTCTCTTCCCGGGATGACGACTGAAGCCCCCGGCAAGCTCCCTTGCCGGGACGAAGACTCAAGGCCCCGACAAGCTCCTTGCCGGGATGACGGGCCTGGCCACTGGTGGGCAACCGCCCTTGCCATAGTGCCACTGCCCCCCAAGTGCAAGCGCATTCCGCATGCGCGAGCGCAGCGTCCAGGTGTCGAAACACCTGGATACGTGTCTTCTCCAACACATCGCTTACAAGGACAAGACGTGCATTAAATACACCTGACAACGGTAGATGGATAAGCACCGCCCTAGGTTCACTGTAACTGCTCGTGAACCTACCACCGAGCACTGTAGGTGACCCCTTTGTCTATAAAAGGAGGCCCTTAGCTCATTTCGAAGGGGTTAGACTCTTTGGACATCGAACCATAAGACGGGCATCAACGGTTACTATAACAATCGACAACAAAACGCTTAATAGAACTAGACAAGCAGGACGTAGGGTTTTACGCGTAAGCGGCCCGAACCTGGGTAAAAAGGCTTGCTGGGTGCTGATTGTTAGCTCTGCTCTTCACGTCACCTCTTCCCGCCCTATGATCACAAGGGTTTCACGTTGATTCCCATAGGTGTCGACCTCGCCTCGCCGACATATTTGGCACGCCAGGTAGGGGGTGTGGAGTTTTGCGCGAATCTGAGCAAACTCAGCACCAGATTCTTGGAAGCTTGGGTGCTGCGCCGCAGTTCCCCCAGAAATGGGGTACCGCGGCGTACGCTCTGTTCTGCTACGGCTTCCCAAGGCCTACGCGAGCGCGAGGCAGGGAGGCGGAGGCTCCAAAGGCGGCGCCGTCAGGCTGATGCGTCGCTCGGGGCCAACGCGCGGCTGTCGAGTGCGTACATGGGAGCTTCACAGAGGCCTCGGTGCATACTCCGGCGGACATACCTCTGCGGAGTGATGCATAGTCGTTGAGGATGCGCCAAATGGTCCCGAAGCCCCGGCGCGCACTCCATCGTAAGTGTTCTGCCCCTGAGAGTGTTATATCGTCGCCCAAGATGCACTTGAGGGCTCTGCAAGCACAGCCTAGCAAGAGAAAAGTAAAGGGGTTACACCCTGGCCAACTTCCTCTCCAAACGACAGTCGCAGACTGTCGGCAAGAACTCTTTGCCGGAGAAAATGCTGCCGGGAGCGGTAATTTCCTACTTGCCGGGGACCCCGACGCCCCGGCAAAAGATTCAAGCGCCATGCAACCATGACGCGAGCAGATAAGTTTCAAGTTTAAGATTCAGATCTGAAGTAGATAGATTCTCTACTTTCCCTTTGAAAGTTTCCAATCTTTGTGTGTGGAGTCTACGCATACTGGGACCTTTCCAAAGATCAGTGCACCTTGTCTTTATTTCGAACTCGTTCAAACGACCTAAACGGCCATAGAGCGCCTTCAAGCTGTTTCGAACCTGATCAACAGAGCAAGTGACTACATAGCGCCTGATTTCGTCTCAAGCTGCGCTTCGCGATTTCTATGGTTGCACTGAACGCGGCAAGGAGCCTTGCCGGTAGTTGCCCGCAAGCTCTGAGAGAATCATACAAAGAATAGAATCAGGAAAAGGGAGAACAAGCTTTTCATTCATTTGAATGGATACATTTGACTTCACCTACAAAGTGTTGTTATCCTAACCTAAAGACTGTGTCTTTTGACGAGGATCGACCTACGCGGAGGAGCGAAGTTCAAAAAGGCAAAAAGCGGGCCAACCCCTGGCGCAACCCAGGCTGGCCCCTCCTAGAGTAGCATTGCATAGTGGAGAGCAGCGTCGGAGGACAGGGCAGCAGGAGGAGATGAAGGGGCTGGAGCCAATGGTCGCACTGCCTTGAAGACGAGGCGTCGACGCGGGCTCCGGCAAGGAGGGGGAGAGGCGTGAGCGGGTGGTGGCAGGGCCAACAGTCAGTCGGAGCTCGGAGAGTCGTACTCTGACTTGACCCTCCGGGATCCCGACCTGCTAAGAACACCACTGGCGTCGTCGCCCCCCTCGTTGCTATCGCTCGGGGAGGGACGCTCGGCGCCGCTCGAGCCCTCTTCGCAGCAGCGGAGAAGCGCACGTGGGCGCCCATAAAATTTGACGGACAACATGTCCGCCTCCGCCAGCTTGGAGCGGAGGACATGCCGGTCCTCGAGGAGATGGGCGCGGGCGAAGGTCTTCCAGCCTCGCCCAAGCGCCATGGAGGACCGCCACATGAGCAAGCCTCGGGGAATGCGGAGGTGCTGGAGTAGCGCTCCACCTCCCCCGACCTCGAGCTCCACGACGACCGCGGCCCCTCGCCCTTCCTCCGCCATGGGCGCTTGGGCCATCTTCCGCCCTGCTGCCCCCAGAAGCTGTGGCATGATCCGAACGGGATCCTCTCGCCGACCTAGCGACCGACGGTGGCCGACCCCGTCCCCTTACCATGGTTAGGGGCGAGTGCCACCTAGAGACAAAAGAAGGCTATGAAGACCAAGGATGAGGAGTTGGTGGATTCACAAGGAGTTGGGTGAGAAAAAACCCTCGCAAACCCTCCCAATTTATAGGACGGGGCGCGGGGGCTAGCCTCCCTTGCTCCAGAAGCCACCACCCCTCTCGCCCAATCGCTCGTGCTCACGGGTGAATAGGGAACCGCCCTCCTGCACCAATGCATGCACGGGCGGGCCCAGCCACTACTGCGCCTTTTAAGGCCACGTCTGCCACCTGTCCATCCATAACTGCGCATGCAACGTGCGTGGTAGAGGCGTTTCAGGGGGTAGAAAGGCCACTACGCGCATGACCCCCCACTTCACGCGTCCAAGGCACGACGTGGGGAAAAGCAACTGCCAGCGGATCCAGCCACGAAAGCCCGTGCACCACTTTGGGCCTGGCCCAACAACGCCTCGCACACGTGTGTGGCCCAAGCCCGGGGGCTGCTACCTCTTGAGCTTGCGTTGGTTTTTCCCTTGAAGAGGAAAGGGTGATGCAGTACAATAGCAGTAAGTATTTCCTTCAGTTTGAGAACCAAGGTATCAATCCAGTAGGAGTATCAAGGCAAGTCTCTAAAGTACCTCCGCAAAAACAGCAAACTTGCACCCAACGCTACAAAGGGGTTGTCAATCCCTTCACGATTGATTGCAAGGTGAGATCTGAAGGCGGAAAGTGCAATAAAGTAAAAGTGTAGGGCTGAAAATATGATGTGAAGTAGACCCGGGGGCCATAGAGTTCACTAGAGGCTTCTCTCATGATAGCAAGTATTATGGTGGGTGAATGAATTACTGTCGATCAATTGATAGAACTGCGCAAAGTCATGACGATATCTAAGGCAATGATCATACATATAGGCATCACGTCCGAGACAAGTAGACCGATACTGTCTGCGTCTACTACTATTACTCCACACATCGACCGCTATCCAGCATGCATCTAGTGTATTAAGTTCATGACAAATGGAGTAACGCATTAAGCAAGATGACATGATGTAGAGGGATAAATTCATGCAATAGATATAAACCCCATCTTTTTACCCTTGATGGCAACAACATGATGCGTGCCTCGCTACCCCTTCTGTCACTACGTGAGGACACCGCACGGTATGAACCCAAAACCAAGCACTTCTCCCATTGCAAGAATTATAGATCAAGTTGGCCAAACAAAACCCCCAACTCGAAGAGAATTCCAAGGATATGAAATCATGCATATAAGAGATCAGAGGAAACAAAAATAAGATTCATAGAAAATATGATCATAAATCCACAATTCATCGGATCTCGACAAACACACCGCAATAGAGGATTACATCGGATAGATCTCCATGAAGATCATGGAGAACTTTGTATTGAAGATCCAAGAGAGAGAAGAAGCCATCTAGCTACTAGCTATGGACCCGAAGGTCTGTGGTGAACTACCAACGCATCATCGGAGAGGCAATGGTGTTGATGAAGAAGCCCTCCGTGTCCGAATCCCCCCTCCGGCAGGGCACCAGAACGTGCCCCAGATGGGATCTTGCGGAGACAGAAGCTTGCGGCGGCGGAAAAGTATTTTCGTGGCTCTCTCCCGTGGTTTTAGATTTTTTTGGGGATTTATAGGCGGAAGAGGTAGGGCAAAGGAGCCACAGGGGGACCACAAGCCTGCTAGGCGCCCCCCAAGCCGCGGCTAGGGGGATTGTGGCCTCCCCCGGGACCCTTTGCCTTGGTTCTCAAGCTCCCTGCGTATCTTCTGTTTCGGAAAAAATCATTCCGAAGGTTTTTTCTGTTTGGACTCCGTTTGATATTCTCTTGTGGAAAAGGTCAAAAACACGGAAAAAACAGGAACCGGCACTTGGCACTGAGTTAATAAGTTAGTCCTGAAAAAAGATATATAATGCATACAAAACATCCAAAGTTGACAAGATAATAGCATGGAACCATAAAAAATTATAGATACGTTGGAGACGTATCAAGCATCCCGAAGCTTAACTCTTGCTCGTCCTCGAATAGGGAAGTGATAAAGACTGAATTTTTGATGTGGAATGCTACCCAACATATTTGTCCTTTGCAACTTCTTTCATGTGACATGAATGTTCAGATCCGTAAGATTCAAAACAATAGTTTGCTATTGACATGAAAACAATAATACTTCAAGCAAACTAGCAAGGTAATCATGAACTTTCGAAATAACAAGGCCCAAGAAAGTTATCCCTACAAAATCATATAGTATGGCTATGCTCCATCATCCCCACACAACAAATTTAAATCATGCACAACCCCGGTATTGGCCAAGTGATTGTTTTCGCACTTTTTCTTTCTCAAACCTTTTTCAACTCTCACACAATACATGAGCGTGAGCCATGGATATAGCACTATAGGTGGAATCGAGTGTGGTGCTGGTTGTGAGGCAAAAAGGAGGAGATGATCACATCGACTCGGCATATCAACGAGCTATGGAGATGCCCATCAATAGATATCAATGTGAATGAGTAGGGATTACCATGCAACGGATGCACTTAGTGCTATAAGTGTATGAAAGCTTAAAAGGAGAACTAGTGGGTGTGCATCCAACTTGCTTGCTCACGAAGACCTAGGGCAATTTTGAGGAAGCCCATCATTGCAATATACAAGCCAAGTTATATAATGAAGATGCCCACTAGTATATGGTGGTGACAAAACAAGAGACTCTCAATCATGAAGAACATGGTGCTATTATGAAGCACAAGTGTGGAAAAAGATAGTAGCATTGTCCCTTCTCTCTTTTTTTCTTTCGGCTCTTCGGCCTCTTTTCATTTATTTATTTTGCTGGGCATCTTTGGCCTCTTTTCATTTTTTTCTCACATGGGACAATGCTCTAATAATGATGATCATCACACTTTTATTTACTCACAGCTCAACACTTAGAGCAATGACGACTCTATAGGAAATGCCTCCAGCAATGTACCGGGATGTGCAACGATCTAGCTTGGCGTATGACGTTGAAACATCTCACTAGCTACCTTACGATCATGCAATGGCAGTATGTAAGTGACGACACAAGTCATGAGGCGGAACGGTGGGAGTTGCATGGCAATATATCTCGGAATGGCTATGAAAAGGCCATAATAGGTAGGTATGGTGGCTGTTTTGAGGAAGGTATATGGTGGTTTTGTGCACCAGCGAAAGTTGCGCGGCACAAGAGAAGCTAGCAATGGTGGAAGGTGAAAGTGCATCTATACCATGGACTCACATTAGTCATGAAGAACTCATATACTTATTGTGAAAGTTTTATTAGTAATTTCTACGGCAACAAACAATAGCGCCAGAAATTGGCACGTTGACGGAGACTTGGCTTGTGCTGGTTTTTCCCTTGAAGAGGAAAGGGTGATGCAACAGAAGAGCAGTAAGTATTTCCCTTAGTTTGAGAACCAAGGTATCAATCCAGTAGGAGAATTGCATCAAGTCCAGAGTACGTGCACAAACACAAAAGAGCTTGCACCCAACGCTATAAAGGGGTTGTCAATCCCTTCAAGATTGATTGCAAAGTGAGATCTGAAGGCGGAAAGTGCAACGAAGTAAAAGATTAAGGCTGAAAATATGGTGTGAAGTAGACCCGGGGGCCATAGTGTTCACTAGAGGCTTCTCTCAAAATAGCAAATATTGTGGTGGGTGAACAAATTACTGTCGAGCAATTGATAGAACCGCACAAAGTCATGACGATATCTAAGGCAATGATCATACATATAGGCATCACGTCCGAGACAAGTAGACCGATACTTTCTGCATCTACTACTATTACTCCACACATCGACCGCTATCCAGCATGCATCCATTGTATTAAGTTCATGGCGAACAGAGTAACGCCTTAAGCAAGATGACATGATGTAGAGGGATAAACTCAAACCAATGATGAAAACCCCATATTTTTGCCCTCGATGGCAAAAACACGATGCGTGCCTCGCTACCCCTTCTGTCACTAGGTGAGGTCACCGCACGGTATGAACCCAAAACCAAGAACTTCTCCCATTGCAAAAATCATAGATCAAGCTGGCCAAACAAAACCCACAACTCGAAGATAATTACAAGGATATAAAATCATGCATAAAAGAGATCAGAAGAAACTCACATAAGATTCATAGATAATCTGATCATAAATCCACAATTCATCAGATCTCGACAGACACACCGCAAAAGAAGATTACATCGGATAGATATCCTTGAAGATCATGGAGAACTTTGTATTGAAGATCCAAGAGAGAGAAGAACCATCTAGATACTAGCTATGGACCCGTAGGTCTATGGTGAACTACTCACGCATCATCGGATAGGTCATGGTGTTGATGAAGAAGCCCTCCATATCCGAATTCCCCCTCCGACAGGGCACCAGAACGTGCCCCAGATGGGATCTTGCGGAGACAGAAGCTTGCGGCAGCGGAAAAGTACTTTCGATGATCTCCTGATTTTTTGGAATTATTGGGAATATGTAGGCGAAAGACCTAGGGTAGAGGTGGCCGAGGGAGCCCACAAGCCTGGGAGGCGCGGGCCCCCCTGACCGTGGCTATGGGGCTTGTGGGGTCCCTGGTGGCCCCCTGCCTTGGTTCTCAAGCTTCCCGATCTTCTTGTGTTTTGGAAAAAATCTTTTTGGAAGTTTCGTTCCGTTGGGACTCCGTTTAAAATCCTCCTGTGAAAGGGGTCAAAAACACGGAAAAAAAACAGGAACTGGCACTTGACACTGAGTTAATAAGTTAGTCCCAAAAAGATATAAAAGGCATACAAAACATCCAAAGTTTGACAAGATAATAGTATGGAACCATAAAAAATTATAGATACGTTGGAGACGTATCAAACATCCCCAAGCTTAACTCGTGCTCGTCCTCGAGTAGGGAAGTGATAAAGACTGAATTTTTGATGTGGAATGCTACCTAGCATAGTTGTCCTTTGCAACTTCTTTCGTGTGACATGAATGTTCAGATCCGTAAGATTCAAAACAATAGTTTGCTATTGACATGAAAACAATAATACTTCAAGCAAACTAGCAAGGTAATCATGAACTTTCGAAAGAATAAGGCCAAAGAAAGTTATCCCTACAAAATCATATAGTCTGGCTATGCTCCATCATCCCCACACAACTAATTTAAATCATGCACAACCCCGGTATTGGCCAAGTAATTGTTTTCGCACTATTACTTTCTCAAACCTTTTATAACTATCACGCAATACATGAGCGTGAGCCATGGATATAACACTATAAGTGGAATGGAGTGTGGTGGTGGTTCTGAGACAAAAAAGGAGGAGATGGTTAGACTCGGCGTATGAAAGGGCTATGGAAATGCCCATTAATAGATATCAATGTGAATGAGTAGGGATTGCCATACATAGGATGCACTAGAGCTATAAGTATGTGAAAGCTCAAAAGGAGAACTAGTGGGTGTGCATCCAACTTGCTTGCTCACGAAGACCTAGGGAAATTTTGAGGAAGCCCATCATTGGAATATATAAGCCAAGTTATATAATGAAGATTCCCACTAGCATATGGTGGTGACGAAACGAGAGGCTCTCAATCATGAAGAACATGGTGCTATTATGAAGCACAAGTGTGGAAAAAGATAGTAGCATTGTCCCTTCTCTCTTTTTCTCTTTTTTTTTATTTAGGCTCTTGGGCCTCCTTTTTTCTCTTTTTTTTATTTGGTCTCTTTGGCCTCTTCTCCTTTTTTACTCACATGTGACAATGCTCTAATAATTATGATCGTCACACTTTTATTTACTCACAACTCAAAGCTCAGAATGATGATGACTCTATAGGAAATGCCTCCGGCAGTGTACCGGGATGTGCAACGATCTAGCTTGGCGTATGACGTTGAAACATCTCGCTAGCTATATTATGATCATGCAATGGCAATATGAGAGTGACGACACAAGTCATGAGACGGAACGGTGGGATTTGCATGGAAATATATCTCGGAATGGCTATGAAAATGCCATAGTGGGTAGGTATGGTCTCTGTTTTGAGGAAGGCATATAGTGGGTTTGTGCACCGGCGAGAATTGCGCGGCACTAGAGAGGCTAGCAATGGTGGAAGGTGAAAGTGAATCTATACCATGGACTCACATTAGTCATGAAGAACTCACATACTTGTTGCTAAAAAATTTATTAGTAATCGAAACAAAGTGCTAAACGCATACTCCTAGGGGAAGGGTTGGTAGGTGTTAACCATCGCGTGATCCCGACCGCAACACAAAGGATGACAATCAATAGATCAATTATGCTCCGACTTCCTAACATAGCGGTTCACCATACGTGCATGCTACGGGAATCACTAACTTCAACACAAGTATTTCTATATTCACAACACCCTACTAACATAACTCTTAATATTGTCAAATCCACGTCTCAAAACTAATTGAGAGGAATGAAAACTTCTCTTTCTACTCAACGCACATGAAGATGGAAGTTTTTGTACCCTCTTTGGGTACCTATCACATTTGGGGACTACTTTCATAGCACAAGCCAACTACCAAGTCACGCACCGCCGTACTCTAAAAGATTTAAGTGAAGCACATAGAGCAAAATTATCTAGCTCAAAAGATATAAGTGAAGCACTATGAGCATTCTAGCAAAATCATGAGGAGTGCATGTCTCTCTCAAAGGGTGTGCAGAAAGGATATTTGTGACACAACAAAAAGAAAAGACTCCTACGATACAAGACGCTCCAAGCAAAACACATATCATGTGGTGAATAAAAATATAGCTCCAAGTAATGTTACCGATGGATTGAAGACGAAGGAGGGGATGTCTTCCCGGGGCATCCCCAAGCTTAGGATTTTTGGTGTGCTTGAATTTGGCTTGGGATGCCTTGGGCATCCCCAAGCTTGAGCTCTTTCCACTCCTTATCTCTTTGTCCATGAGAACATCACCCAAAACTTGAAAACTTCACAACACAAAACTTAAACAGAAACTCGTGATAACATTAGCACAAGAAAACAAACTACCACCTCTTTAGGTACTGTAGCAATCTTGATTTCTATTTATATTGGTGTTAGATTACTGTATTCTCACTTTTCCATGGCTAGTATCCCCCGATACTATCCATAGTTTCATCAAAATAAGCAACCAACTCAACAAAAACAGAATCTGTCAAAAACAGACCAGTATGTAGCAATCTGTATACTTTGTATATTTCTGGTACCTCAAAAATTATGAAAAATTAAGACTACCTGCGAAAAATGCATATCAACCAGCAGCAGAAAGAATCAACTCAAAATATATTTCTGAATAAAAATGAAAAATAATCTCGTGAGCAAAAAGTTTCTGTCTTTTTCCAGCAGGATCAAACAACCATTACCAAGACTAGTCATAAAGGTTTTACTTGGCTCAAACACAAAAAGAAACACAAAAGACGCAATCAGTACAGAATTATGATGGTGTGGACGCAACAAAACAGAAAGAAAAAGATAAATTCATTGGGTTGCCTCCCAACAAGTGCTATTGTTTAACGCCCTTAGCAAGGCATAAGGTGATGGAATGACGTATCGTCATCTTTGGTGCTAAACCATAAGTAGCGTCAGCACTTATCATCTTAAGGTCTTCGTCTTTCTTACTAGATGATTCACCACTATTTTAGGAACAAAAACAGACTTGGTGACCTTATTGTGGGCAAAGTTTGGAGTATTCTGCACAGCGGCAAAAGCGGAACCCAAGTTGGTTATAACGTCCTCAAGTTTGCCAATCCTAGCGGAATCATGGCCTAGTTTTTCGTTAACTGTGGGTTCCTTCTCCTTTAAATTTTTCAAAACCATTCCCACCTTGGATCCGTACTGAGTGATTTGATTGTGGATCTTTTTATCCAAATTCTCAATGAGTTCGATCGTAGCAACTTTATTTTCAATGACGTCCAGCCTACGCATCACATGTTCCAGAGTTAAGGTAGTTCCATTAACCATGAGTGGGGGTGAGCCTACCAAATTTATTACATCTCCGTAAGAATCAACGGTATGGATACCAAAGAAATTTCCGCCTACAATGGTGTCAAGAATATACCTATTCCAAGGAGAAATACCCACATAAAAACTGCGAAGCAGGACGGTAGTGGATTGCTTATAAGTATATCTACTCTGAGCATTGCAAATCCTATACCAAGCGTCCTTTAAGTTTTCTTCCTCAATTTGTTTGAAATTGAGAACTTCGTTCTCGGGAGTATCGTTCGAAGTGGTGGATCTAGCCATGAGGGCAAGTAGACTATCCCACACAAACGAACAGACAACAAGCGAGAGAAAAAGGGCGAACGAAAAAGGCAAACGAAAAAGGCAAATATTTTTTTGTAAATTTTTGTTTTTCCGAAGTGGGGGAGAGGAAAAAAAGAGGCAAAAAAGCTAAATGCAAGATATGAGTTTGCGACACTTACTTGGATGAGTTCTTGACTTGATCCTCCCCGGCAACGGCACCAGAAATTCTTCTACTACGGCAACAAACAACAACGCCAGAAATTGGCACGTTGATGGAGACTTGGCTTGTGCTGGTTTTTCCCTTGAAGAGGAAAGGGTGATGCAGCAAATGAGCAGTAAGTATTTCACTCAGTTTGAGAACCAAGGTATCAATCCAGTAGGAGAATCGCGTCAAGTCCAGAGTACCTGCACAAACACAAAAGAGCTTGCACCCAACGCTATAAAGGGGTTGTCAATCCCTTCAAGATTGATTGCAAAGTGAGATCTGAAGGCGGAAAGTGCAAAGAAGTAAAAGATTAAGGCTGAAAATATGGTGTGAAGTAGAACCGGGGGCCATAGTGTTCACTAGAGGCTTCTCTCAAAATAGCAAATATTACGGTGGGTGAACAAATTACTGTCGAGCAATTGATAGAACCGCGCAAAGTCATGACGATATCTAAGGAAATGATCATACATATATGCATCACGTCCGAGACAAGTAGATCAATACTTTCTGCATCTACTACTATTACTCCACACGTCGACCGCTATCCAGCATGCATCTAGTGTATTAAGTTCATGAAGAACACAGTAACGCCTTAAGCAAGATGACATGATGTAGAGGGATAAACTCAAACCAATGATGAAAACCCCATCTTTTTACCCTTGATGGCAACAACATGATGCATGCCTTGCTACCCCTTATGTCACTGGGTGAGATCACCGCACGGTATGAACCCAAAACCAAGCACTTCTCCCATTGGAAGAATCATAGATCAAGCTGGCCAAACAAAACCCACAACTCGAAGAGAATTACAAGGATATGAAATCATGCATAAAAGAGATCAGAAGAAACTCAAATAAGATTCATAGATAATCTGATCATAAATCCACAATTCATCGAATCTCGACAAACACACCGCAAAACAAGATTACATCGGATAGATCTCCATGAAGATCATGGAGAACTTTGTATTGAAGATCCAAGAGAGAGAAGAAGCCATCTAGCTACTAGCTATGGACCCGTAGGTCTATGGTGAACTACTCACACATCATCGAAGAGGTCATGGTGTTGATGAATAAGCCCTCCATATATGAATCCCCCCTACGAAAGGGCACCAGAATGTGCCCCAGATGGGATCTTGCAGAGACAGAATCTTGCGGCGGCGGAAAACTACTTTCGATGATCTCCTGATTTTTTCTGGAATTATTGGGAATATATAGGCGAAAGACCTAGGGCAGAGGTGGCCCAGGGAGCCCACAAGGCTGGGAGGCACGGGCCCCGTGGCCATGGCTAGGGGGATTGTGGGGTCCCTGGTGGCCCCCTGCCTTGGTTCTCAAGCTTCCCGATCTTCTTGTGTTTCGGAAAAAATCTTTTTGGAAGTTTCGTTCCGTTTGGACTCCGTTTAAAATCCTCCTCTGAAAGGGGTCAAAAACACAGAAAAAACAGGAACTCACACTTGGCACTGAGTTAATAAGTTAGTCCCAAAAAGATATAAAAGGCATACAAAACATCCAAAGTTTGACAAGATAATAGCATGGAACCATCAAAAATTATAGATACGTTGGAGACGTATCAATAATCGAAACAAAGTGCTAAACGCATACTCCTAGGGGAAGGGTTGGTAGGTGTTAACCATCGCGCGATCCCGACCGCAACACAAAGGATGACAATCAATAAATCAATTATGCTCCGACTTCCTAACATAGCGTTCACCATACGTGCATGTTACGGGAATCACTAACTTCAACACAAGTATTTCTAGATTCACAACACCCTACTAACATGACTCTAATATTACCAAATCCATGTCTCAAAACTAATTGAGACGAATCAAACTTCTCTTTCTAATCAATGCACATGAATATGGAAGTTTTTATTGTATCCTCTTTGGATGCCTATCAACTTTAGGACTACTTTCATAGCACAAGCCAATTACCAAGTTACCGAGGGAGAGCACTCTCAAAAAGATATAAGTGAAAATCGAGAGTTCTTATTTCTCCAAAATATGACAGCGCCGTGCTCAAAAAAGTTCTATGTGAAGCACTAGAGCAAAGTTATCTAGCTCAAAAGATATAAGTGAAGCACATGCGGGCTAAATTGCCTAACTCAAAAGATATAAGCGAAACTCAAAGAGTATTCTAACAAATTCACGAAGTGTGCGTGTCTCTCTCAAAAAGGTGTGCAGCAAGGATGATTGTGACACAACAAAAATAAAAGACTCCTATAATACATGACGCTCCAAGTAAAACACATATCATGTGGTGAATAAAAATATAGCTCCGAGTAAGGTTACCGATGGATTGAAGACTAAAGAGGGGATGCCTTCCCAGGGCATCCCCAAGATTAGGCTTTTTGGTGTCCTTGAATTTGGCTTGGGATGCCTTGGGCATCCCCAAGCTTGATCTCTTTCCACTCTTCATCCCATTGTCCATGAGAACATCACCCAAAACTTGAAAACTTCACAACACAAAACTTAAACAGAAACTCATGATATCATTAGCATAAGAAAACAAACCACCACCTCTTTACGTACTGTAGCAAACTTGATTTATATTTATATTGGTGTTATACTACTGTATTCTCACTTTTCCATGGCTAGTAACCCCCGATACTATCCATAGTTTCATCAAAATAAGCAATCAACACAACAAAAAACAAAATCTGTCAAAAACAGACCAGTCTGTAGCAATCTGTATACTTCGTATACTTTTGGTATCTCAAAAATTCTGAAAAAATACGAAAATTAGTTAAATTGGCATATCAACAAGAAGCAAAAAGAATCAACTAAAAAGCTCTTTCTGGATAAAAATGAAACATAATTTCGTGAGCGAAAAGTTTCTGTCTTTTTCAGAAAGATCAAACAACCATCACCAAAACTAGTCATAAAGGTTTTACTTGGCACAAACACAAAAAGAAACACAAAAAACACAATCATTACAGAATTATGATGGTGTAGGCACAACAAAACAGAAAGCAAAAAGCAAAGATAAATTCATTGGGTTGCCTCCCAATAAGCGCTATTGTTTAACGCCCTTAGCTAGGCATAAGGCGATAGAATCACATATCGTCTTCTTTGGTACTCAAACCATAAGTATCCCTCATCATGGATTCATAAGGCAATCTTATTTTCTTTCTAGGAAAATGGTCCATGCCCTTCTTTAATGGAAATTGAAATCTAATATTCCCTTCCTTCATATCGATGACAGCACCAATAGTCCTTAGGAAAGGTCTACCAAGAATGATGGGACATGTAGGATTGCAATCAATATCAAGCACAATGAAATCCACGGGCACATAGTTCCTATTTGCAATAATAAGAACATCATTGATCCTTCCCATGGGTTTCTTAACAGTAGAATCCGCAAGATGCAAATTAAGAGAGCACTCATCAATCTCATTGAAGCCTAGAACATCACATAAAGACTTTGGAATCGCGGAAACACTAGCACCCAAATCACACAAAGCATTGCATTCATGGTTTTTTATCTTTATTTTGATAGTAGGTTCCCACTCATCATGAAGTTTTCTAGGAATAGAAACTTCCAACTCAAGTTTCTCTTCAAGAGATTTCATCATAGCCTCGACGATATGATCGGTAAAGGCCTTGTTTTGGCTATAAGCGTGTGGAGAGTTTAGAATGGATTGCATCAAGGAAATACATTCAATCAAAGAACAACTATCATAATTGAATTCCTTGAAATCCAAAGTAGTAATTTCATTACTACTCATAGTTTTGATATCCTCTACTCCACTTTCAATGCTTTTAGCATCAAGATAGATAGACTCCGAATCATTGGGGCGTTTTTCAACCAAGGTGGATTCATATCCAGCCCCATCATCATTAGGTTCGACACTAGAAAACAAGGATTCAATGGGAGTCACACCAAGCACTTTAAGATCTTCGTGATTCTCATCACGAGAACACGCCTTTTTAAGACATTCATGTCTAGCACGAATTTGGGCGGTTCTTTCTTTACTCTCATTCATGGAAACACGCATAGATTTCAAAGTTTCATCCATATTGATCTTTGGAGGAGCACATCTCAATTTCAAAGCATCAATATCAAGAGACATTCTATCAACGCTCCTAGCCAAATCATCAATTTTGAGCAGTTTTTCTTCTATGGATGCATTGAAAATCTTTTGCGAGTTGATAAACTCTTTAATATTACTCTCTAGATCAGAGGGTAATTTATTGTAATTTCCATGAGCATTGTTGTAGGAATTGACAAAGTTATTAGAGGGATTACTAGGAAAAGGCCTAGGAATATAGTTTCCTCTAAAAGCATTGGTGTTGCCTAAATTATTCCTACCAACAAAATTAACATCCAAGCTCTCATTGCTACTCTCAATCAAGGAAGACAAGGGCATATCATTTGGATCTAAAGGATCACCTTTACTAGCAAACAATTTCATTAACTCATCCATCTTAGCACTCAAAGAGTTAATTTCTTCTATAGCGTGCACATTTTTACTAGTAGGTGACCTTTCAGTGTGCCATTGAGAATAGTTTGTCATGATATTGTCTAGGAGTTGTGTCGCTTATCCTAATGTTATTTCCATGAAAGTTCCACCGGATGCGGAATCAAGGATATTTCTAGAAGCAAAATTCAAACCAGCATAGAAGATTTGTATAATCATCCAAAGACTCAAGCCATGAGCGGGACAATTTCTAATCATCAATTTCATTCTCTCCCATGATTGTGCAACATGTTCATGATCTAGTTGCTTAAAATTCATGATATCATTATGGAGAGAGATAATCTTAGCCGGTGGAAAATACTTGGATATATAAGCATCTTTGCACTTGTTCCAAGAATCAATACTATTTTTGGGCAAAGATGAAAACCAAGTTTTTGCTCGATCTCGTAATGAGAACGGAAATAGCTTCAATTTAATCACATCATTATCCACGTCTTTATTCTTTTGCATATCGCATAACTCAATGAAGGTATTAAGATGGGATGCGACATCTTCACTAGGAAGGACGGAGAATTGCTCTTTCATAACAAGATTCAGCAAAGCAGCATTGATTTCATATGATTCTGCACTAGTGGCGGGAGAAATCGGAGTACTAATAAAATCATTATTATTAGTATTCGAGAAGTCACAAAGTTTGTTGTTTTCAGTCATGGTGACTTCAGCAAGTAGGCTAGCACACAAGCGAACAAAAAGCAAGCGAAAGAAAAGGGCAAAGGAAAAAGGCAATTTTTTTTTGTTTTTCAGAAATGGGGGAGAGGAAAGCGAGAGGCAAAAAAGTAAATACAAGAGATGAGTTTGCGATGGTTACTTGGATAAGCTTCAGTTAGAATAGTCCCTGGTGCCAGAAATTGACACGTTGGAGGAAGACTATTCTTGACTTGATGCTCCCCGGCAACAGCGCCAGAAATTGACACGTTGCTACCTCTTGAGCTTGCGTTGGTTTTTCCCTTGAAGAGGAAAGGGTGATGCTGCACAGTAGCAGTAAGTATTTCCCTCAGTTTGAGAACCAAGGTATCAATCCAGTAGGAGCATAAAGGCAAGTCTCCAAAGTACCTACGCAAAAACAACAAGCTTGCACCCAACGCTACAAAGGGGTTGTCAATCCCTTCACGATTGATTGCAAGGTGAGATCTGAAGGCGAAAAGTGCCACAAAGTAAAAGTGCAGGGCTGAAAATATGATGTGAAGTAGACCCGGGGGCCATAGTGTTCACTAGAGGCTTCTCTCATGATAGCAAGTATTACGGTGGGTGAACGAATTACTATCAAGAAATTGATAGAACCGCGCAAAGTCATGACGATATCTAAGGCAATGATCATACATATAGGCATCACGTCCGAGACAAGTAGACCGATATTGTCTGCATCTACTACTATTACTCCACACATCGACCGCTATCCAGCATGCATCTAGTGTATTAAGTTCATGACAAACGGAGTAACGCCTTAAGCAAGATGACATGATGTAGATGGATAAATTCATGCAATAGATATAAACCCCATCTTTTTACCCTTGATGGCAACAACATGATGCGTGCCTCGCTACCCCTTCTGTCACTGGGTGAGGACACCGCACGGTATGAACCCAAAACCAAGCACTTCTCCCATTGCAAGAATTATAGATCAAGTTGGCCAAACGAAACCCACAACTCGAAGAGAATTACAAGGATATGAAATCATGCATATAAGAGATCAGAGGAAACTCAAATAAGATTCATAGTTAATCTGATCATAAATCCACAATTCATCGGATCTCGACAAACACACCGCAAAAGAGGATTACATCGGATAGATCTCCATGAAGATCATGGAGAACTTTGTATTGAACATCCATGAGAGAGAAGAAGCCATCTAGCTACTAGCTATGGACCCGAAGGTCTGTGGTGAACTACTCACGCATCATCAGAGAGGCAATGGTGTTGATGAAGAAGCCCTCCGTGTACGAATCCCCCCTCCGGCAGGGCACGAGAACGTGCCCCAGATGGGATCTTGCGGAGAAAGAAGCTTGCGGCGGCGGAAAAGTATTTTCGTGGCCCTCTCCCATGGTTTCAGATTTTTCGGGGATCTATAGGCGGAACAGGTAGGGCAAAGGAGCCACGGGGGCCCACAAGCCTGCTAGGCGCGGCCCCCCAGGCCGCAGCTAGGTGGCTTGTGGCCTCCCCTGGGACCCTTTGCCTTGGTTCTCAAGCTCTGTGCGTATCTTATGTTTTACAAAAAATCAATCCGAAGATTTTTTTTCGTTTGGACTCCGTTTGATATTCTCCTCTAAAAAAGGTAAAAAACAGGAACTGACACTTGGCACTGAGTTAATAAGTTAGTCCCAAAAAAGATATAAAATGCATACAAAACATCCAAAGTTGGCAAGATAATAGCATGGAACCATCAAAAATTATAGATACGTTGGAGACGTATCAGGGGCTCCTGTTGGTGCACTAAAGACTGGGGTCCCTAGTGCCCCAGACTTGTGCACGGGCGCGAAGAGCCCCTGCCGGCAGGGCATGACAGGACCCAGTCAAGATGCAACCCCCAAGATTATCAAGGCCTCGGCAAGCGTGCCTTGCCGGGAGGATATCCGAGGCCGCGCCCATTTGGTGGGCGTGATGAACTCACAAAGTACAAGACACTGGCAAGCTCCCTTACCGGGATGACGACTGAAGCCCCCAGCAAGCTCCCTTGCCGGGACGAAGACTCAAGGCCCCGGCAAGCTCCTTGCTGGGAAGACGGGCCTGGCCACTAGTGGGCAACCGCCCTTGCCACAGTGCCACCCCCCCAAGTGCCAGCGATTCCGCATGAGCCAGCGCAGCGTCCAGGTGTCGAAACACTTGTATACGTGTCTTCACCACAACATCGCTGACAAGGACAAGATGCATTAAATGCATCTGACAAGCATTATAGGTTCACTGTAACTCCTCGTGAACCTACCACCAAGCACTATAGGTGACCCCTTTGCCTATAAAAGGAGGCCCTTAGATCATTTCGAAAGGGTTAGACTCTTTGGACATCGACCCATAAGACGGTCATCAACAATTACTGTAACAATCGACAACAATACGCTTAATACAACCAGACAAGCAGGACGTAGGGTTTTACACATAAGCGGCCCGAACCAGGGTAAAAAGGTTTGTCGGGTGTTGATTGTTAGCTTTGCTCTTCACGTCACCTCTCCCCGCCCTACGATCACAAGGGTTTCACGTTGATTCCCAAAGGTGTCGACCTCGCATCACCGACGCGGAAGCTGCACGAGCACCAAAGGTGGGCCAGAGGGGAGCCAGGGCCTACCCAGGCGGCCTCCCTGCGCGGCCTACCCCCTGGCCACGCCACCAGGTCGCCTGGGTGGGGCCCACCTCCTCGGGTGCCCTCCTTCGGCCTATATTTACCTCTACGATCGAAAACCCTTCCATCATATCCAGAATCGCGAATTTCTCCATCGTTCCGCCGACGCAGCGCTTCCGAGATCGGGAGCGCTAGAATACCTCCTCACGGCACCCTGTCGGAGGGAGGATTGACCTCTGGGAGCTTCTCCACCACCATGGACGCTTCCCGGACGTGCCGTGAGTAGTCCTCCTTAGACCATGAGTCCATGACCAGTAGCTATGTGATGTCTTCTCTCCAATCTTGTGCTTCAATGTTTAGCCCTTGTGAGCTGCCCGACATGATCAATGCATCTATGTAATTTACCTGCTGTTGCTATGCTTGGTTTGCTGGGATCCGATGGATTATGCGATTATGTTCACATCATAATGAGTTATATATTTGATTATCCTTTTATATTATGTTCTTGGGTAATTCATGCATGTTCTCCATTGCTTTTTCTTGCTTTGGCCGAGTAGTAGATTGTAACTCCAAGAGGGAGCGTTATGCATGATTGTGGGTTCATGCCCCCTCATGTCTATCTTGAGTGACACAAACATGAGACTTGGCGATGTGATGTTGCCACCAGGGAGAAAACAATGGTGCTTGTGACCACGGTTGCAAGGATTGTTTACCTTGCACAAAGTTTGTTAATGCAGCTGTCCATTGCTTTGAGTTTACACTTTGGGTGGGGCTCGCAACTTAATACCAGTGAGATGTTCTGGATAGATATCTCAAGGTGGATGATTAGAAGTAGATTCTGATGGACAAACAGTCTACTCGTCTTGGCGTACTACCCATTACTTTTGAGCCTCTAACTTTCTAGTAGCATGATTAGCATTGCGGTGCGTTTATGATTCTGTAAATTGCCTAGCTGTAATTTGTTTACCCAACATAGTTGTTTATCGTCTTTTGGGAGAGAGACATCACTAGTGAACATCATGTGACTCTGGTCCATATTACCACCACTGTTTACACCTCCTTCATTTACCATTTTTATTTACTATTCTATTGCAATCACTATCACTATTCTTACTTGTGTTTTGATCCTTTGCAAACTACAAGGCCGGAGAGATTGACAACCTCTCTGAACTCGTTGAGAGCAAAGTTATTTGTTGTGTGTGCAGATCCACGTCTTATGCTAGCGCCAGAGCAGCGGACACCTACTTGTTGATCCTTGGAGTCCTCCTGGTTCGATAAACCTTACAGTCCCCGTGTAAGCGAAATCAGCTGCTAACTACATCTCCACCTTCCACTTGGGGTAACCAACGAGGGGCGAGAAGTATATCCATAAACTCATCATCAAGAAAATTTCCGGCGCTGTTGTCGGGGACTCCAATCTTCAAGATAGGGGAGTTGCACGCTATCTTTTACCTTTTCTTTTTAGTCTTGTTAGTTTGCTTTCTAGTTTGTTCTTTAGAGTCTTATACAAAAAACTAAAAAATAAATAGTTGCTTTGTTCTTGCTTGTTGCTGCTGCTATGGGTTCCACTGAGAACACCAAGTTGTGTGACTTCACTAGTCACACCAACAATGACTTTATCTGCACTCCTATTGCTGCTCCTGCCACTGAGGCGACCTCCTATGAGATTAAACCTGCTTGACTGAACCTTGTTATGAAAGATCAATTCTCCAGTGTTGGAGATGATGCCGCTTTGCACTTGAATAATTTTGTTGAGCTTTGTGATATGCAAAAGCACAAAGAAGTAGATGGTGATATTGTTAAACTTAATCTTTTTTCCTTTCTCCTTGAGAGGAGGAGCTAACTTGTGGCTTCAATCTTTGCCTACGAATAGCATAGATTCTTGGGATAAGTGCAAAGATGCTTCTATTGGGAAGTATTACCCGCCTACTAAGATTATCCAGTTGAGAAGTAACATTATGAATTTTAGGCAATTGGATAATTAACACGTTGCCCAAGCTTGGGAACGTATGAAATCTCTTGTTAAGAATTGCCCTACACATGGTTTGACTACTTGGATGGTTACCCAAACTTTCTATGCAGGATTGAACTTTACCTCGCGGAATCTGTTGGACTCGGCCGCGGGAGGAACCTTTATGTCAACTACACTTGGTGCTGCCATGAAGCTATTGGACGAGATGATGACAAATTATTCTCAATGGCACACCAAGAGAGCCCAACAGGTAGGAATGTAAACTCTATTGAGGAGATCTCCTCCCTTAATGATAAGGTTGACATGATCATGACTTTACTTACTAAGCAAGCTCCTATTGATCTTCATGATGTTCCTTTAAATTCCTTGGTTGCTCAAGAAAGAGAGCAAGTTGATGTTAATTTTATCTCTAGGAACAACTTTAATAATAATGCCTATAGGAGTAATTTTGGTAGCAATCCTAGAGCGTTCCTATCCAACAACTATGGGAACAACAACACTTATCCTAGTACCAAAAACTCCACTTCTGAATTAGAGAGCATGCTTAAAGGCTTTGTCACTTCTCAAAAAGCCTTCAGCAAGAGTGTAGAAGAGAAATTAGAAAAAAATAGATAGTCTCTCTTTGAAGGTAGACATCATAACTCATGATGTAGAGATGCTTAAAATTAGAACTTCCCCCCTTGAGGAAAGGAAAACCATGCACATGAATGCTATCCAAGTCCAATTAATGAGAACATAAGAATGCTAGCCAAACTTAAGGAAAGATGGGCTAGAGAAAAATAAGAGGAAGATAGGATTAAGAACCTTCCTACACACACTACCCTTGCTACTATACAAGTTGTTGAGGATCTCAAAAATATTAGCACCCATCACATCCCTAGTCCCAATGGACCTATTAATGGTGATGCTAATACCTCAACTTTAGGACAAGAAGGTCCTTTGAACTTAGAGACTACCAAAAGAATGAGCTTAGATGACATCACCACCACATTAATTAATGGTAGTAATCTTGATTTTGATAATTGTAGTCTTTCCAAAGTCATCACCTTTTTTGCAAAGAATGTCTAAAGACCCCCACACTAGTACACTCAACATTGCCTTCACCGAGCATAGTACCAATGCTCTTATCAAAGCTAGGGACGAGAAGCTCAAGCTAGATACTTCTATTCCTAGAAAACTAGAAGATGGTTGGGATCCTATGGTCAAAATTAAGTTGAATAATATCTCTTGCTTTGCTTTATGTTATGTTGGAGCTAGTGCCTCCGTTATGCCCAAAAGAATGTATGATATGCTTGATTTGAGACCTTTTGATCAATATTCTTTTGGTGTTCGTCTTGTTGATTCTTCCATAAAGAAAACTTTAGGGAGAATTGATGATGTGCTTATTTTTGTCAATGATAATTATGTTCCCACTGATTTTCTTATTATGGACATAGAGTGTGATCCCTCATGTCCAATTATTTTGGGACGTCCTTTTCTCAGCACCGTTGGTGCTATCATTGACACGAAATAAGGGACCATTAGATTACAATTTACCCTTAAAAGGGAATGGAACACTTCCATCAAACGAAGATTAAGTTACCTTATGAGTCCGTTATTTGGGCAAGTTGTTCTTATGAAGTTGATAATACTTGATATTTTTGCATCATGTCTAGCTCAAAGGCATAAAAGAAAGCACCTGTTGGGAGGCAACCCAATTTGTTTTTACTTCCAGTTTTAGTGGTCTTGATACTTGCTACTACTGTAGCAACATCATTGTATCTTTATTTTCAAGCTTTGTGCCAAGTTTTAGCCTCCGATTACAAGAAAGTTCAAAAGTTGTGACATGCTGTCCAAAAACAGATTATGTTCGCTTGACGGAAAAATTCGCCAAATATCACCAGATCATCTTTTTTATCTGAATTGTTTTGACAGTATGATCTATATAGTTGTCTTTCTGGCGTCTGTTCTGAGTTTTTTGATTTGAGTTTGAGAAGTGCCCCAAAAAAATTATTTACTATGTGTTGTTCTGTTTTTCACAGGTACTGCCACGTTTTGCGTTTTCATGATTTTGCAAATCTTAAACTTGCTTTTTTCTTTGCAAAAACCTTTTGGCAATCTTGAAAAACAGTATCTCTTCATCAAAATATTTATTTCCAGTAGATAATAAATTATTTTATTATGGGCACTAACCACTCTAATCAGCTTATGCTGAGTTTCGTATGAAGGGAGTTTTCAAGTATGCGATGGAAGATGATGAAAGTGTTGGAAATATGCCCTAGAGGCAATAATAAATTGGTTATTATTATATTTACTTGTTCATAATAATCGTTTATTATCCATGCTACAATTGTATTGATTGGAAACTCAAATACATGTGTGGATACATAGACAACACATTGTCCCTAGTGAGCCTCTAGTTGACTAGCTCGTTGATCAAAGATGGTCAAGGTTTCCTGGCCATAGACAAGTGTTGTCACTAGATAATGGGATCACATCATTGAGAGAATGATGTGATGGACAAGACCCAAAACTATGAACGTAGCATATGATTGTGTTAGTTTATTGCTATTGTTTTCTGCATGTCAATATATCTGTTTCTATGACCATGAGATCATGCAACTCCCGGACACCAGAGGAAAATACCTTGTGTGTATAGAATGTCGCAACATAACTGGGTGACCATAAAGGTGCTCTACAGGTATCTCCGAAGGTGTCTGTTGGGTTGGCATGGATCAAGACTGGGATTTGTCACTCTGTGTGACGGAGAGGTAACTCGGGGCCCACTCGGTAATACATCATCATAACAAGCCTTGCAAGCAATGTGACTAAGGAGTTAGTTACGGTATCTTGTATTACGAAACGAGTAAAGAGACTTGCCGGTAACGAGATTGAAATAGGTATAGAGATACCGACGATCAAATCTCGGGCAAGTAACATACCAAAGAACAAAGGGAATGGTATACGGGATTATATGAATCCTTGACATAGAGGTTCAACCGATAAGATCTTCGTAGAATATGTAGGATCCAATATGGACATCTAGGTCCCGCTATTGCATATTGACCCGGGAGTGTCTCAGGTCATGTCTGCATAGTTCTCGAACCCGCAGGGACTGCACACTCAAGGTTCGGTGATATTTCGGTATAGTTGAGTTATAGGTGTTGGTGACCGAAAGTTGTTCGGAGTCCCGGTCGAGATCCCGGACGTCACGAGGGTTTCCGGAATGGTCTGGAAACAAAGATTGATATATAGGAAGTCCTGTTTTGGTCACCGGGAAAGTTTCGGGCTCATCGGTAGTGTACCGAGAGTGTCGCGAGGGTACGGGGGACCATCGGGAGGGGTGTAACGCCCCGAGGGGCCTTATGGGTTGTGGGAGGATACAAACCAGACCCTAGTGGGCTGATATAAGCTCCCACTAAAGCCCATGAGGTTTGAGAGGCAAAAACCCAAAGGTGGAAAGGGTTTCCAAGTGGAAAGGAGGAATCCTACTCCTAGTAGGATTCGAGTAGGACTCCTCCACCTCCAATTTCGTCCAAACCTTGAGGGTTTGAGGCTTCCTCCTCCCCTCCCTCCCTCCAATATATACTAGAGGTATTGAGGGTTTCTGAGACACACAGTTTCAGCCACGTGCGACCCTCTCCTCTAGTTTGTAGTTCTTCCTCTAGAACAGATTTTCTGCGGTGCTTAGGTGAAGCCCTGCATGAATAGATCACCACCATCACCGGCGCGCCTTCACGCTGCCGGAGAACTCATCTACTTCCCCGTCTCTCTTGCTGGATCGGGAAGGCGGGGGTTGTCATTGAGCTGTACGTGTGCTGAACGCGGAGGTGCCGTCCGTTCGGCACTAGATCGGGATGGATCATGATGGGATCGCGGGACAGGCTGTGATTTGAATCACGAAGATGTTCCACTACATCAAGCGCGTTATATACGCTTCCGTTTAGCGATCTACAAGGTTATGTAGATTCACTCTCCCCTCTCGTAGATGATCATCACCATGGATAGGTATTGTGTGTGCGTAGGAATTTTTTTTGTTTCCCATGTTACGTTCCCCAACAAAACCCCAGGTCCAGTCGAGGAGACAGAGTAGTTCAGTAGTGTGACGGTGAAGCCCCACGACAGTCGACCATGTTGATGATGCAACTTGGTTGATGAAGGCAGGACTACGATGTCGGCACACTGAGGTGACCGCTTGATGCATTGAAAGTCAACTACCTACGCACACAATATAGTGCAAGCCAAAATTAATAACAAATAATGGTAGTACCTTTAAAACAATTATTTGCATAATTGATTTGCGCAAAGTAAATTCTCAAACATATGTGGCATGGCATGGAGGTCAAAGTCGACACAGGTCATCGGCGCGATACGATGATGTCGTGATGAAGTTCAAATTCACGTGGCAATCTGAGAAACGGATGCGGTGTCCGCCGAACTATGGACAAGAAACTGGTTGGATCGTCATGCAGCCGACGTTTATACAACCACAATTTGACTGACCTGCATACAAATAATAGGACTAACCAGAGTAATAATTCCCTCAGGAAAAGTAAATTTATGCTAGCAGAAATTACTAGGATTAATAGCACCTAGTTTATATGTTCATCAGCCATTGTAGTATCCAAAGAAAAACATGCATACATTCATAAACTAGCTTCTACTACACAGAGATGGGCCGAACTAGTAATAGTACTCGCAAAATCTCTAGCACGTGGGAATTAGATGAAATACGGATGATGAAAACATAGACTGCCTTGATAATTAAATAATAAACAAAAGAGGAAAGGGTCGGGACTCCGTGTGTGATGCTAGCGATCGGAATTTAGCACATGTAGGCTCCTCCGTATGAATGAGAGACAACTCAACATTGTTGATGACGGGGGCCGAGCTTGCAGCTGGTTGAGGTCCCAACCCCAAGCCGGTCCCGAGGTGCCCAAATGAAGAGCTTGACATGATGAAGTGGTGATGCAGCACGGTCGACATGTCGAGGCGAAGACCCCGGTCCAGCCGAGGTGACAAAGCAGTTCAGCTGGTGATGCCGAAGTCCATGGAGCAAGTCAATGAAGAGATGGCGAAGCCCACAGTCTAGCCGAGGTGACGCAGCAGTTCGGTAAGGTGGCGCTAGAGCCCCCAGGCTAGCTGACGTGTCGAAACAGGTCAGCGTGGTGGACATCGGTTTGAAGAAGCGGCTGCACGACGATGCCGACGTAGGTCGGAATTTGTGACGTGGTCCATGCTAGCTTGATGAAGCAATGACGCGCCCGACCTAAGCAACCAGTGGGCGGCGAAGGTCTCGAATGATTATTCAGACCTCACGATGCCGAACTATTGGTTGGCTTGTCGAGGTAAGGATCCGATGAGGATGAACTCGGCCCGACGAAGCGATGATATGTTTAGCGCAGGTCAACCGCCGTGGAGCAACGTTGTTGAGCTAGTTTGATAGCAAGCCGATCGTGAAGATTACCTCGAAAAAGGTCTAAATGTTTGTGGGCACATGCTTGAGAATGGCACACAATACCCTAAAAAATTCCTCCAAAAAGGACGTCCCACAACCCGTTCATGAAAACGATGAACTCGGGTCAGATTCGTTTTCGCGTGGAAAATAGATCTCAAATTATTTATACTCATCGAACGTTTCCCGGACTTTGGACGGTTGGACCGGGCAGTAATTTTGAGGAGTGATCGATATAACAATTCCGCAGCCGATGAACAGTGGGATTTCCCCCACAGTGAGTTTGAGGACTCGACCGTCGCTCTAAACTCATCCACATTCCTGTACAGATTCGACAAGGCTCCGGTATACCGAAGATCGTCGAAGATTCCTCCATCGGAAGACGGCGAATATTTGCAGGGTTGTTGTAGATACAATTCCACACAATTCCACCAAAGCAATCATCAAAGAGGCGCTCGAGGAAATGGGGCGACGAACACAAATTTGTTGTCCAGAAAAAACTGCAATCAATCTACACACGATCCATCAATCCTTGCGCCGATCACACATCGGAACTCTTAGTGAAAGCACAATGTGAGTGTCAAAACCAGCGGATCTCGGGTAGGGGGTCCCGAACTGGGGATCTTGGATCGATGGGTAACATGAGACATGGGAGACAATGTTTACCCAGGTTCGGGCCCTCTAAAAGAGGTAAAACCCTACGTCTTGCTCTTGTTTATATTGATGATGAAGTATCAAGTACAAAATTGATCTACCTCGAGATCGTGTGTTGTGGTCTAAACCCTGATGACAATGATGTAGACATTGTGTCTAATGGATATCTATCAACTAGCCTAACCTTGGTTTATATAACACACCGGAGGCCTAGGATAACAAGAGCCTAGTCGGCTACGTTGGTGGAGAGGAGTCCTTGTCTTGATCACTAAGTCTTGTGGAATCTTCCTCGTATATGAATTCGGCTCTCCGAACTAGCCCATTAGCGAACCGCCATCACTGCTGCAATCAGGGAAATTTCCATCAACCCATTGTTTGTCATCTGTTGGCTGATGTCAAAGAGACTCTTTGCCATCAGTTGCCACAAAACACACGACAAGGACCTGGCTGATAGCAAAGAGAGTGTTTGCCATTAGCCAAGTCTTTGTTGTCTGCCAGCAAATGACACAGAAGGAGAAGGCAGATGGCAAAGAGACTAGGCCCCAACACCCCACTTTGTCGTCTGCGAGTAGACGGCAAAGTGGATGGCCCATAATGGCCGCCGCCGCCCCCCACCACCACCCCTCTTTGCCGTCTGCCGCCACCCCTTTGCCTCCCGCTAGCGGACAACAAAGGGGACGGCCCCATAAAGGCCGGCGTAGCCCCCCACCCACCCCACACTCTTTTTGTCTGTCTCTCTCCCTCGCCCTTGCCCCCAGCCCCCGACAGTCGCCCACCACCAGAGATCCCCCGCGCCGGCCACCCCTCGCCCCACCCTCTCCTACGCCGGCCCCGCACCGGCCACCCCTCACCCACACTCTCCCTGCGATGGTCCCGTGCCGGCCACCCCCGCTCCTCCCCGTGCCAGCCACCCTCTCCCCGCATCTCTCCCCGTGCTGGCCCCGCACCAGCCACCCCTCCCCGCGCCGACCACCCCCGCTCCACCCCGCTCCGGCCACCCCCTCCCTGTAGCTCTCCCTGCTCCGGCCACCCCTCCCCGCGCCGGCCGCCCCCGCGCCGGCCACCACTCCCCATAACCAGCGCCCCTTCCCCACCCTGTGCCCCTGTCTTGCCCGGCGCCCCACCGCCCCGGCCTCCGCACACTGCCTCCGGTGCCGACCGCACCAAGGTGAGATTTTTTTTTCCCTTTTTGTTTTCTAATGCTATGTTAGTTTAGTTTAGTACTATGTTAGATTAGTGGCAGGTTTAGGTTAGTGTTGTGTTAGATTAGTGGTAGGTTTAGTTTAGTGCTATGTTAGTGATAGGTTTTAGTTTAGTGATAGGTTTTAGTTTAGTGCTATATATGTTTAGTGATAGGTTTTTTATGTTTTTGTTCTTTTTTGTTGTTTAATTGTTAGGTTATATATTAAATTTAGTGGTAGGCTATATTAGATTACATTTTTCTGTTTTAGTGCTAGGTTTAGTTAATTAGTCATAATAAAAAGAAGTATAAAAAGATGAAAAAATATGAAGAATAAAAGAAGAGCAAGTAGAAGAAGGAAGAAGAAGAAGAAGAAGAAGAAGAAGAAGAGGAGGAGAAGAAGAATAAGAAGAAGAGGAGGAGGAGGAGGAGAGGGAAGAAAGAAGAGGAAAAGGAAAAAGAAGGAAGAAGAAGAAGAAGAAGAAACAATGAAGAAGAGGACAAGGAAAGAAGAAGAAGAAGTAGAAGAAGAGGATGAGGAGAAGAAGAAGAGGATACGGAAAGAAGAAGAAGAAGAAGAAGAAGAGGAACTGTCAATGCTTTATGTGATGTGATGTCATTAGTAATATTATCTTTTCATAGTTTGAATTGTCAATGCTTTACGTGATGTGATGTCCTAAAAAAATTCACTCGGTGAAATTTACAGGCTTTGTGCTATTTCATCTCCTTGGAGTCATCGTCGTCGAAGATTTTGTTCTGTGATCCCGCCGTTGTTCGACTGCTTCCTCTACAGCCTAGGGTGAGCTACAAATCCACCTTCACCTCCTACGCTCTTTTAATCATGTTAGTAGATTTCATTTTCATGCTAAGTCATGTAACCTAGGCGTCTCCCGTCTGAAAGGGTTGCATCGATAAATATGCATTCAATTGCATATTTATCACCATAACTCATTCGGATCGTCCAGGGATTTCCATGGACAGCCTAAGTAAGTGTAGAGTGAGTACGTTCTCCATGCTCTACCCCATTCCAAGACAAAATTTCGGCAACACCTCCCCGTTGTTCTGGTGATGCACATTCTCTCGGCTTTTTGCCGAGACATGTATTTGGAGAACTGCGGGGAGGTGCTGCTGAAATTTTGTCTCGGAATGGGGTAGAGCATGGAGAATGTACTCACTCTACACATACTCGGGTGGGATTAGGACCTATGTTTACCTATTAGCGTGTAGGTTGCATGGACGTAATAAAATTGACAAACTATGTTAACTGATGAATATACATGTTGAATTATATATATATATATATGTGTGTGTGTGTGTGTGTGTGTGTGTGTGTGTGTGTGTGTGTGTGTGTGTGTGTGTATCTGGTGTCTTTAGAAGCCAGGAAAGATGAGTGATCGTGTGTGGATGTATACCGGTGAGACTAGTCACAAAGAGATGACCAAAGAATGGTTTGTAAAAACCAGGGAGTTTGTGAAAGCCGCATTTGTAAATGGTGAGGAAACAAACTGGTGCCCCTGTCCTGGGTGCGATACCTATAAAAAGAGGACAGAGGCTGAAATGATTAAACACCTGGAGAGGAGGTGTTTTAGCCTAATTATATGGTGTGGACATTTCATGGTGAGTCTAGACAACGCACCAGAGCTGAGGTGGTTTGTCGTCGCATCGACGAGCATGGTACCGGGATTGAAAGCATGGTGCAAGACTTTGATGATGCTCGGGATTCGGACGATGAGATGGAGGAATATGCAAAGCCCTTCTATGAAATGTTGTAGTATTCAAAACGTCCTCTCCACAAGCAAACTGAGCTTTGTCAGCTGGATGCCATTGCACAAGTAATGGCTCTAAAGGCTCAGTCCAACTTGGGAAGGGAATGCTACGACGCGATGATGACACTACTTGGACGCTTTCTACCCAAAGGCCACGCCATGCCTGCAAACCTGTACCAGTCGAACAAAATACTTCGTGTACTTAAGATGTCCTATGAGAAGATACATGCCTGTGAGAAAGGATGTGCCTTATTTAGGAAGGAGTATGCGTACTTGGACTATTGTCCCATTTGCAAGTCTTCCAGGTATGTTGTGGTAGACAACGGTATGGGTGAGAAGAGCCAAACCGAATTCTCAATTAATGTTCTTCGGTATATGCCAATCATACCAAGGCTTCAACATTTTTTCACGGTCGAAGAGACGGCCAGACAGATGACATGACATAAATTGGGAAAAAGAGCCGAACTAGATGCAGATGGGAATAAGATGGTGGTACACACATCGGATGGGGAAGCATGGCAGGAATTTGATGCATTACATCCGGATAAAGTGGCAGATCCAAGGCATCCTCGAGTTTGCGCCTCCACGGATGGGTTCAATCCCTTTGGTATGACGACAACTCAATACAGTTGTTGGACTGTATTTATCATTCCACTTAATCTTCCCCCAAACAGATTGTGCAAAGTTAGAACATATTCCTGACGTTGATAATTCCACGACCCAATTATCCGGGGAAGAATATGAATGTGTACATGCAGCCGCTTAAGGATAAATTGCAAGAAGCTTGGGATAATGGGGTCAAGACATATGGCGCCGCTAGAGAACAAAACTTCAAAATGCATGTCTGGTACATGTACTCGATGCATGACTTGCCGGCATATGTGCTATTCTCTGGCTGGTGCGATCATGGAAGGTTCACGTGCCCCACGTGCAAGGCAGATGTTAAGTTTCATTGGTTGCAGCAGGGTCGGAAGTATTCTTGCTTTGACTTGCATAGACAGTTCCTGGATCCTCACCATCAGTTCAGAAAAGACAAGAAGAACTTTACCAAAGGTAAAGTTGTCAGAACATCGCACCACCTGCGTTAACACGCCAACAGATCTTGGATCAGTTAAACACTCTCGAGCCTAATCCAGAGCGTCCAGGGTATTTTAAGGGTATAATTCATAACACGCCTGGACTCATAAGCCATGCTTGTGGGATCTGTCTTACTTCAAAGACCTCCTTCTTCCACACAACATCGACATGATGCACACTTAAAAGAATATCGAAGAGGCCATTTTTGGTACATTGTTCAACATAGAGGGTAAGTCAAATAATAATCCTAAGGCTAGAGTCGATCAAGAAACTCTATGTCATAGACCGTTACAAAACATGCGACAATCGAAAGGAAAGTAGAACTGGTCGAAGCCAAAGGCCCGGTTCAATCTTGGAAGACCAAATATGAGGGAAATTATCTTGTGGGTCAAAATGCACTTAATGTTCCCCGATGGGTACGCAGTGAATCTAAAGAGGGGACCGAGTCTTGAAAAATTGAAAATATTTGGTCTCAAGAGTCATGATTGACACATCTGGCTTGAGCAGGTAATGCCGGTGATGTTATATGGCTTTATACCCGAGGATGAATGGCTAGTACTGGCGGAGCTGAGCTATTTCTTCCATGTTCTTTGTGCGAAAGAACTATCGCCTGACATGGTAGATGACATGGAGGAGTTGGCACCAGAGTTGCTCTACAAGTTAGAGAAGATCTTTCCATCGGGCTTCTTTAATCCAATGCAGCATTTGATTTTACATCTCCTCACTGAGGCAAGATTGGGTGCGCCCGTGCAAAATCGTTGGTGCTTTGCAACTGAGAGGATGCAGAAGACGCTTCGAGCTAAATGTAAAAATAAGCGTAGAATTGAAGCATCGATGGCCGAGGCATTAATTACTGAGGAGGTAGGAAACTTCGTGATAGCACACTACGAAGCCAAAAATCGCCATTTGCATAATACGAAGCCTCGATACAATGATGGCAACCCTAAAAAAGGTGTATCAACCTTAGCCTATTCAAAGGGAAGCTCGCACTAGCCGGTGCTTCGAAACCAATAAGTTGGATGTCGAAGAATGGCGGACCATTTCGTTGTATATCTTCAACAACCTAACAGAAGTGCGGCCGTACATCAAGTAAGTTATTGGTACATTTTTCCGCAACTTATAATTCCTTTGAACTACTCTTCATCCCGTATATTTGATACAGTCGATACGTCACCGAATTCTCGGATGGAGTGGTTATCCAAATTGATTCTGTCGGAAAGTATGAGCTTCTGACAAAGCATGGAGGCGGCTATCCCGGTTTCATCTATTGGTTCAAACAAATGGTAATTATTAATAATGGATCATTTCGTATTAAACTTTTAGGCTAATTCAGAGTCTATGGACTCCGAATTGAGACAAGCCACTAATGGTTTTGACTATAAGGTCCGATCATTTTAGAAATACAACATCAACGGGTATTGCTTCGTACCTTTGGCAAAGAGCTATCTATGCCCGACCGGAAATCTAAAAATTGTGGTGTCTCCTCTACATGCGAAGGAGGTACCGAGTATTATGGAAGAGTTGAAGCAATTTATGAACTTCAATTCTATGGTGAAAACCAACCGAACGTTGTAGTCTTTAAATGTTATTGGTTCCAACCGAAGGAGACTAGAAGGACTCATGAACATATAGGGCTAGTCGAAATCAAGCAAAGCACCCATTTAGATTTTCCCGATGTCTATATTATGGCTCAATAGGCGACCCAAGTTTTCTATCTATCGTGGTCCTACCAAACTAATAAGAATCTGAATGGTTGGGATGTTATTTATGAAGTGCCGCCACATGCTAGACCACCCCCAGATGAATAGGATTATGAACCTCACATTAACCCAGACACATATGACGGAGAATTCTTCCAAGAAACACGTCTTTCAAAGAAACGTTTCAAGAACCGTTGTACTTCACCCTAGAACATGGAAGTAGACAGCGACAATGAATCCAACTTCACACGTGAGTCAGAACCAGCAGAGTTGGAACTAGAAGAGGTTACTGTTGTGGATGACCTGTCAATCTTTGACCGATTACAGAAAGGCTTTCCACAAGTTGATGCCGTGAACCCGATGAGCACGTCATTCATGAAGACACGTCTGATAGTGATGATGATGCATTGATCCATGACTATTATTAGTTTGTATGCATCCCAACTTAAATTATATATGTATATATTATTATTCATGTCAGGTATTTTATGTTGTACTAATTTCTTTTACTCTTTATCATGGCATGTGTTGAAATATGGTGGCCGCAGGTCCAGATCGCTCGACGGCCCGCGCGAGGGGTACTTCCATTCCACCCAGTCTCTCCGTAGAGTCTTGGCAGACAGTCTGGGGACACCCACGGGTGCTTCTTCGTCGGCATCGTTGCCCACTCGGAGAGGAGGTCGGGCAGGCGGGAAGAAGGCAAAGGGTACATGACGTGGCTACGGGAGAGGTAGAAAGACCGCTACACCATCCTCGCCGCCACCCCCAGCTGATTCACCCGAGCACACGACTACTATGGTGGACCCGTTTTAGGTGGAGGCTACGGGGACTCTAGTCCAGGAGCCTCGGGTCGACGGGCATTCGACCCCCGAGACTCCAGTTCCTAAGGCTTAGGCCCATGAGACTCCTGTACTAGGGGCTAAGTCCCAGGAGATTCCCCCCTAGAGGCTTCGGCCAACGCGGATACGTCCAGATGGGATACCTGGCCGGATCGGACCGAGGAGCCGGGTGGCCATTCTAATGGAGGCGGGGAGGCCGGTGATTAGTCTACTGATAGTGAGAGCGAGGTGGTTGAGGGGGTCACCGTGTACCACATGGTAGTACATGTCTCCCGGTCGTGTCAGCGACCCGCGAGCAGAGGCTGGTGATTAGGCCTGAAGAGGAGAAGTAAGTGCATTTACTCTTTTTGTACCTTTTACCTTCAAGTTTCTTCAAATTTCGAATGTGTTGACCTTGTCATACTACACGGGTTGGGATCACCCCCTTGGAGTCCGCAAGCCGAACACCATCCTTGGTGTGATTTGCCGGGAAAATTTCCCGGGGTTTGTCACGTTGCCCAGTGAGGGTGAGCTTCCTACACTAGGATTTACCTAGGAGCACTACCAGGCTGCCCATGCCCCGTCAGAGGAGATTATTGATGGTGTCTTGTGCCACACGAGGGCCGAGATGGTGATCAACAGATTTGGGTAATTTATCCTTTTAAACAATCTAAAATTAACAATATAGCTAGTTATTGTACTAATCATTGTTGTCTTGTTTGATTTCAGACCTTCTACAGGTGTGAAGAGGGATATGAGGAGGCGACGGACAATGTTATCGAGGCCGAGTGCAAGCAGCTATTACAGAACTTACACCATGAGGCTCGGCCGCAGGCTGTTCGAGACTACTACACCATGTGGGGTATTAAGAAGGACAATAAGTTGTGTCGCAAGAAGTATCTAAAGAAGGAGGAGTACATGAAGGTAATTACCTATTCTTAAGGCCTTGTACGTACTTTTCTTGATTTAATTCATAGGCATAGCGCTCAAATTTTTCCTTACTAACTTATAGGTGCCCCCGAGATGGTGTTCGTGTCAGATGGATTGTTGGGAGGCATTGGTAGATGAATGGTGCACATGCCAATGGTGAGCCATACACGACAATGTGAAGGATCAGTGTGCCCAAATGGTTGGTGTGCCACACCATCAAGGCAACGCCAAGTTATTTCAGTTCAGACGGAACTGGGTATGTGATTTTCCTCATAATTCATGCAATTCATTCTTCATGCTAGCTTGAGCCCTTTACTAATGCTTTGTTCCACTCTTTTAGGCGCATCACCATAAGACGGAGGTGCCACATCTGTACGACCTCTATGGCATGGCCATACCGCCTCCTACAAGAAGGCCAATGCATTTTCTGAGTCTCACCTCGATCATCCAGAGAAGTTCACCAACATCTCCTCTCACCACAAGCTTGTGAGATACAAGGACGAGGGGAAGAAGAGAGAGGAGGACTTTAAACCGAGCCGAGAACCTTTGGATCAAGAGATCGTGATGATATCTGGTGGCGGGAGGCCCCATGGCTCGATAGCCATTGGATATGGGTTGATACGTTGTCCTCTCACTCTCCCGGAGATCAATGCGCACGAGACGAGCTCCTGTCCTGAGATAAGGCCTCATGCACGGCCAGTTGATCTCCTCACCGAGGTTAGTTATACGAACATTGTGTGTGTGGCCATCGATGATTACAAGGCTAACAAGGAGTGGTGTTGCAGGCTGCTCTTCAGAAAGAGAGAGCGGCAACCGAGACGCTTTTGGAGGAGAGGGACCGGGCCACGAAGGAGAACACGACTCGGTTGTTGGAGGAGAGGGACCGGGCTGCGAAGGAGAACATGACTCGATTGTTGGAGGAGGAGAGGGCACAGAATGAGGCGGCTAACTGGGCCATGTACGATCTCCTTGTGGTAAGTTTCTTTTTCACATTTGCCAAGTCATGCATGTAATGTCCGTTTCATTACTAACTGATATGACTGACCCTTCAAAACCAAATGTGAGTCTATGTGCCTCCAAAACGGTCATACCCCTTTGCCGATGCCGGACCTTTCTATGGTTGGAACAATGAGTTTCATTTCAATAGTCATTAGTTAGTAGTATGAACATTTGATTGTCATCATGCTAACGAGACATTTCAAAATATCTTTGGTGCAGAATAACTCCCGAGTCGCATCGCACACCCCTTCTCCAAGGCAACCTTCTCCAAGTGAACCCGACCCTAACAACCCCCATGATTCACATCCTTCATGACGATGGAGGTAAGTTTTCCCTAGTGTTCTCCCGCATACTTAGCTCATAACTTAGCTAATTATCCTTCTTCTAGTTTTATTCTCCAAAATGACATACTTAGCTAATTATCCTCCAAAATGACATAATTAGCTTATTTAGTTCATTTATGACATAATTAGCTTAGTTAGGTCAAAAATAGCACAAGAACCTTTGTTAGCTCATAACTTAGCATATCTTCCTCCAAAATGACATAATAAGCTCAAAACAAGATAAGTAATCATCTTCACCTTCTTCTTCTTCTCCTTCTTCTTCTTCTTCTTCTCCTCCTTCTTCTAGTCTTCTCCTCCTCCTCCTTCTTATTTTTCTAGTTTTATTATCCAAAATGACATACTTAGCTAATTATCCTCCAAAATGACTTAATTAGCTTATTTAGTTCATTTATGACATAATTAGCTTAGTTAGGTCAAAAATAGCACAAGAACTTTGGTTAGCTCATTAGCGTATCTTCCTCCAAAATAACGGTTGGATTTGCAAAGACCTATTTAAGGGGGTCTTCTTCCCTAATGATTTTTATCTCTTGAGCTCGTGTTATTCCCCCATTGTTGACCTTCTTCGAGCTTGCTAACTCTCAATCCCTGTAATGATTCTTGCTAGTTCTTGAGGGAAAAGAGAGAGGAGATCTAGATCCACATTTCCACCAATCACTTTCTCCTCTTTGTGAGTGGAACCCCTTGGATCGAGATCTTGGAGTTCTTCGTGTTCTTCTTTGTTGTTCCTCTCATTTTCCTCCATAACATTAGTTATTGTGGTGGGATTTGGGAGAGAAGGACTTGGGCACTCTGTGTGCCCTTGCCATTGCTTTTGTTGCATAGGTTTGAGTTCTCCACGGTGATACGTGGAAGTGAAGTTTGAGAAGCTTATTACTCTTGGGTGTTTGGGTACCCTCGATCTTGTGCCTCTTGGGTTATTTGGCACACTAGATGGTTGGTGGTGCCTTGGAGCTCAATCATTGTGTTGTAAAGCTCCAGGCAAGCGTCGGGGTCTCCGATTAGGTTGTGGAGATTGCCCCGAGCATTTGAGGTCATCTCGGAGCCACAATCCATTATGGTGAAGCTTCGTGGTGTTGTTGGGAGCCTCCAATTAAGTTGTGGAGATTTCCCCCAACCTTATTCTTACGTCTTCGGTGAGCACCCTCAAGGGTCCCTTAGTGGAATCACGACATCTTGCATTGTGCGAGGGCATGAGGAGATTACGGTGGCCTTAGTGGCTTCTTGGGGAGCATTGTGCCTCCACACCGCTCCAAACGGAGACTAGCATCCGCAAGGGTGTGAACTTTAGGATACATCATCGTCTCCGCGTGCCTCAATTATCTCTTACCCGAGCCCTTTACTTATGCACTTTACTTTGTGATAGCCATAGTGTTTCATAGTATATATCTTGCTATAACTTAGTTGTTTATATTGCTTCGAATAAGTTGTTCGTGCACATAGGTGAGCCTAATTGTTTTAGGATTTGTTCTTGACTAATTAAATTTTAGTTTTATTCCGTATTAATTCAAGCCTAAACAATAATTATTTTAAAGCACCTATTCACCCCCTCTAGGCTACATCCATGTCCTTTCAATTGGTATTAGATCTAGGTCTCTCCTTATTAGGCTTTGCTGCATGGAGAGTAAGGAGGTCGACTAGGGGTTTAGGATTCTCTGACACTCTTAGTTTCGATGGCACAAATTTTGATGTTTGGGTAATTCACATGCTTAATCTCTTTAGGGTCATGGACCCAAATTTAGGGTGAATTGTAGATATGGGTTCTTCTCCTCCAAAGGATTCACAAAATATATCTTTAGAGGATGAGAAAAACTCTTATCTCAATTCTCAAGCTTCTAATATACTTTTTTTATGCTTTGAGCAATGTAGTTATATTTCAACTCATTCCATTCCACGATGCTCATGAGTTGTCGACAAAGCTTCAAGATAAATATGGTGTGTCCAAGATTTGTAGGGATGATTGTTCTTACTCCACCTCTGGTCATGTTGTCTTCTCAACTTCATCTACTTTACCTACATGTGGATTGCCACAGGGTAATGATATGGTAAGTAGTGGTGATCATTGTAATGATGATAGTGGGCTTATTGTTGATGATCCATTATCACTATCTTATTGCAATGCTTCATCTTTAGACGTGAACACTTCGAGCACTCCAAATGTTTCACATGCTTGTGTTGATAGTCCTTGCATATCATGTAGAAATTGCTTGACTAAATCTCATGATGATATGCTTTCTATATCTTGTTTCCATGATAAAAATGTATCTATTTCGTCAAGTTGTTGTGCTAACAATGTAGAGGAAATCCATCACTCCATGGAACAAGATGTGACCTCGAATGATGCTTCAAGGGTCCTACATGATCATCTATTATTTCTCACTTTTGCCTTATGGCTAAGGCTTCAAAGGTATCTCCTACTTTGGATACCAATATATCTTATGATGATGATGTGATGATAATAAAGGATGAGGATAATGATGAAGGGAGTGATAATATTGCTTCCTTAAAAATTAAGGGGGAAATGATTTTTAAAGCTCTTCATGAGAATAAAATTCCTCGTTCCAACTTCATGGAAATCATGTCTATTGACATTGGGGGCAAGAAATATATTGAGGAGTTGTAAGCTCATCTCGAGGAGCATGAGGCCACCATTGATGAAATGGAAGATCATGAGTGTGATTGTGCTAATGAGATCGCAGAGCTCTTGAAAATGAACAAACCACCAAGGAATCTCTTAAGGAGACCTTTGCTCTAGAATTATCTAGATTAAAGGAGTCCCATGATAGATCTCTTGAGGTGGCTAATGATTTTAGAACTGAAAATGATAAGTTTAAAGTTGCACATGCTCAACTCCTTGAGGACTTTGAGCACCTCAAGTGTCATTAAGTTCACTCATTGAACTCGCCGAGTCTCATGCTCAACTTGCAGCTTCATATGCAAAAGAGCTTGCCAAGTTGCCTTCTCCTCTTGTTGTAATAATGATTCTTGTGCTACTATATAACTCTTTTTATTGTGAAGCATCCATATTAAAGGAGAATGTTGAGCTAAGGGCTCAACTTGAGTTGCTATCTAGCAATTTTGGGAAATTGGAAGAAAGTCATGTAATGCTCACAAGCTCTCATGTGGACATTAGCACTACACCCAGTCAAAATGCTTTATTGCCATGTGCTAGTCCTCGTAATTCATCTACTCATAATGTTGCTACTCTTGTGATGAATTACTCCCATTGCCTTGTTGCTCTAACGATGAAGCTTATACTTCCTCTAGCACTTGTGTTGATACTAACTATGTTGAGGAAATCAAAGAGCTCAAGGCCCAAGTCACTTCCTTTAAGAAAGACTTGAAAAGGGTCATGAAGGGATGTCCACACTCAACAATATCTTGTGTGGGCAAAAATCCCCAAATGAGAAAGGTGGACTTGTGGATATCTTTGTGGTTGTGGTATGTGACTTGCATATGTGGGGGAAACTGCAAAATGCATGGAAACAGAAAATACATTAGTTGCTAGGTGGGTCCTTTGTTGCATCTCAGTTGAGCAAAAAGAATACATTGCAGAAACAAAAAGAGTTGCAAAGCTAAGCACCTCTAACTCATCGATTTAGGCAATGCGTGAAGTGAATCCTCCAAAGAGCTGCATACATTGTCATCACTGTTAGTGTTAGCTGCAGTAGGCACATGCACATGCTTTGCACTGCCATTGGTACCCACCGCTACCAGCATGAGGTGGATCTCGAGAACCCGCAACGACTCCACCTTGCACATTTCTAGCTGACCTAAATATGACATAAGCTGGGTTGTTGCATACGGTGTACTAGTGTTGAACTGCATTAAAAACAAATGAATTCAGAATTGCAATAAATAAAAAGATCTTCTAGATAAAACAAATATATCAAAAGTGATGCATTCAGTGTAAGTAACTTACATGTCGCTTCCCAAAAACATCGTCGAGAGTATCAACTGCAACAACAACATAAAAGTCCATTTCATGAACAAAACAAGCTCTAGGCAGCGAGTAGTTGATAGTATGATCAACTAAGCATCCTCTTGGCACATCAAGATGGTCCATGTAAATTACATGCACATAGAAAAAAGAAATAAACATCAGCTTCTGACAAGAAGTGTTGTTGTCCCGGTAAAAGAAGGTGGGAATATTATGGGAATGGAAGCGTTGTACCGGAAGCATTGGTAGAAATCCACCGATCAGGAATTTCGCTCTACTATCATTCCTCTTGTCCTGGTATTTTTTGAACTTCTTTCATCACATCAGACAGAATATACTTATCAAACTCAAACTCATGGACCACAATCATGTCTCGAAAAGTGAATAGATATTCTAGGGGAACCATGTTTCCTTTCCCAGGATCTAGGACCAATGCTAGGCACAGTAAAACCCATGACCTCTCAACGACATCCTCATCGTCGTTATATGCCTTCAATACAACGACAACCGTGGTGGATATTGGAGCCCTTTCGTCGTCCAAGTAAACTTCACGGAAATCAACTTTGACCCTCTTGCCGAATTCTAGCGGTCTGCTACCAGATGGCACATTGAATATTTTCTTAACCATGTCTCTTGTAAAGTGTATCTTCTTCTTGTCATTTATCCTGCAATACACAAAATTAAAATGTTAGTATATGTTGCGGAAAAGATAAAAGCATGTTATGCAACAGGTATAGGAAAAGGAGACAAATGACAAAAACAAAATAGATCGCATACTTGAGCACACGCTTCTTGGTGTCAGTCCTCATAAGTATGAAATCGAGAAGCGCTTCTGGAGGAGGAACCAAAGGAGAAATGTAAAGCAAATCCCCGAGGTCGGACTTGCTTATTACATCCCTCTTCTTCCCTGTGATGTCATTCGTTATCTCGCGCAACCTCTTTGCCCCACCATCGAGTTTGGTAAATGGGCATGCTGCAAAAACAAAACAAAAAATGAAAAATACGATTTTATAACTACGAGCATGCATAACTAGTGGTCTAAGAAAATGGAAGGTACTAAAACTACTAGAACCATGCAAACATGATTCAGAATTCAGAAACAAATAGCTACATGAGACATAATTCAAGCAGGCCCAACTAATTTCAGAAAAACGTAAGCTATTATCAGCATTCCTTTTTGAAAACATAAAACCTAAAATTTCCTCTGCTAAAAGCTACATGAAATGCTCTATAGCCAATTTCAGAAAAACAAAAGCATAAGCTATCAACTGCAAGAACATGAGCTAACTAAAAATGAGCTACAAAAAGATAGAATGAGCTACATAATCTATTTGCTGGAAAAATTTAGAAGTAACACAAAGGGATCCTACATCTTTCAGTTTCTATGCATGTAATGCATTACACCATAAACCATGAACTCCAAAAACTATGAGCTCCAGAAATTCAGAAATATCGCAAGCTGAATACTATGATCATGCAACTTTAGGTTTCTCTACATCACATTCAACTCAGTAAATTCAGCAGCACTGAATTTAGGAAGGGATCAAAACCTGAAACTCATTAAAATTCAGCAGCACAACTACACAAAACCTAAGCCTCATTGAAACAACAAACTCATTGAAACCTACTCATTGGCACTCATTGTCAATGTGCATACTGACATGTCTGAATTAGTTTTACATATGTGAACATGCTTTCACATCAGAATTCAGAAACATCAAAGTCTCGTTGCATCTTTGAATTAACATTGCAGCAGCACAAACTCTGCTCACATGAGGTATGCAAAGCAAATAAATCACCAAACAAAACATGTAAAAAAACTGCAGCAACATCCAATCCATATTCTTATCACACTGACGACACCCTAACCTACCGCATCGCCGACATTCACCCTACAACCACGCGACAACTTTCCTAGTGCGCTGCTGAACTACCTACACCGGCGACCACTCGCCAACACATAACGAAAACCTGTGGACGTTGAGCGCGAAGCCGCCCTGGGGAGGACCGCTATGAACACTCGTGTTGCATAAATAACTGAAACCCGTCGACGTCGAGCGTGAAGCTGCCCCTGGGGAGGGCCGCCATGAACGCCTACAAATCATGCAAAAATGAGGGGGAAGGGAATGAGCGGATCTCCGATGCATACATGATGGAGTCGATGCCGGCCATCGCCGAATATGTCGCCGTCGCCACCGCGGTGGATATGCCCCGGTCGCCCGCCGCCCCCGCCGTCCTCACAGATCCAACAACGCCGTCCTTCGAGCAACACGAGTAGACCGAGTTGCGAAAACACTCTCGACTCTTCCTCACTTGCATAAATGGTTGTCCTCAAACAATGGCTTCATTTCAGAAAACGGACGCATGCCGCGGAAGCGGGGACGATGTGGTCCGTCTGATCAACACACAATCCAACGGAGCTGAGCCGGAGGAAGAGCGAGCGTGATCGGTGGTCTGAAGGTAACCTTTTTCCAAAAATTATCCAAGTATAAATAAATATCGTTCAATTTGTTTGAGTTTGCATTAAATTTGATCAAGTATATTGGATTTCGTTTGAATTGTAACCGAACATATGCTGATAGATTTGGATAACATCGGTGTTGTCCGTTCGAGGGCTTTGGAGTTGAAGATGCCCAGGTAGGATAAGCAGCAATTTTCCGGAAAAAGGAAAAGAAAAAAGAAACAGAACAGGGCGTAGATGTGGATGTGGTGGAAGGTTCAGCCAGCGGGTCAAAGGGGAGTGGGAGTAGCCGATGCGAGTATAAAAGCGGCGGCGAGAAAGGAAAGCCATATATAATTTCCACCCAAAGCAAAGCAAAATATTCCCATCCCACCGGCACCACCCCCCTCCTCCCGAAGTCAAGCCGCATCGTCCCTTCAGTGTTCACTGGTCAGTTTTCTCATCCTCCTCTCGATCGCACAGCTGCCGACCACAACGATTCCTCTTGATGGGACTGAGTCCTTGGTCGATTGACCGGCCGGCTCTGCTTCCCGCCCCAAGGAAGGAAGGATCGCGTTGCGTTTCGGGATGGGTCTCGTCGCCAGTTCAATTTTTGTTTGCATGTTTTGTTCTTGGACATGCCGCTAGGCTGGTTAACTAGTACTCTCTCCGTTCACAAATTATAAGATGTTTTGGATATTTCAGTATAAACTGCATATGGACTGAAATGAGTGAACAAACACATTAAAACGTAACTATAATTCGGAGTTGGGGCAGGGATTTTTAACTTCTCCAAATAGGATAACTATCATGTTTGCCTTTTTCCTCCTCTCAACACAGAGATTTTTAACTGTTTTCCGGCCGATTTTCCTCATAAACACAGGGGCCATTACATTTTGTTTTCTTTATGAAACGCAGGAACACCCTGCCCTTTCAAGGTTCTACAAGTGACATTGCCGTTTAGTGTATGCAACAGATCTGAAGTCGCAATTGTTATGTTGACACATATGGGGATGGGGAGCCATGTTCAATGCAGTTAATTACTTGCACAGACAGTATTTTTAACTTGACTAGAAGTAGAATCTCGTAGCAGCCCTAGTACATCCATGGTTTTTTTTTTTTCCTGAAGCACATCTGTGGTTATCAGTTCATGAACATGCTACTACAGCAAACTTCTCTGGGATCTTGTTTCAAAAGTTGCATTCTCAGTTGCTGATGGCCAATGGTTAAACAGCAAGGTTCAGTAAAGTTGTTTCATGATGGATCCTTTTTTTTTTCTCTTGTTGCAAAATCTCATTTGGACCTGTCAATCAGTGAAGAGATATTTTGCTTGATTAGTAACTTAGCATTGATCAAAGTTATGTAGCTGTTTAAGAGCTCATACATCTTTCTTTTTTTAAACCAAAGAGCTCATACATCTTGAGATTAAGTGTACCTCTCCAATCTTAGGTTATCTTGAAAGGACGGAGAAACCATACAGACTAGACTACCATGTCAGGAGGATCGGGTGTATCTTCACCATCATTGGGACGAATTAGCACGAGTTCTTTGTCAGACTTGCAGGACTTGGAGCTTTCTTCAGAGTCTGGCTGCTTGTCCATTGTTGTACTAGGTGCTTCTGGGGACCTTGCTAAAAAGAAAACTTTCCCGGCACTCTTTAACCTTTTTCAACAGGTAATCTATCATAACTTTGCAATAGTTGCCGTTTCAAAGGGGATAAACTAGTTGATGCATCTATCTTGAGTTAAATAACTTGCACCCAAGTGTACACTGTACATAACTATATTAAAGAAACAATTGAACATCATTGTATAATGTACTGCATGTCATGTACATAATGTCTTCCCAGCTTGGCACACATTGGCTGAATATTGCTCTCTGATAAGACAGGGATTTATACAATCTGGGGAAGTCCATATATTTGGGTATGCGAGATCAGATATGTCTGATGACGGGTTAAGAGAACACATTCGTGGGTAAGGTCCACATTTCTGGAATTAATATAATGATTTTGTGTACAAATAAATTGGTATGCTTTGTATGAGGATGGTGTTTCCTCCATTTTTATATATGATGAAAGGGCTGGTTCCAAAAAAATATGCATGTTAATGTCATCCTTGTATTGTTACAGATATCTCAAAGGATCTTCAGATGAACATCTTTCACAATTTTTGCAATTGGTGAGTTGCTAATATTATGCATACCTCGTGTGGTATTTCACTTATGTAACCGTGCTTAATTTTCATTGCAGATTAAATATGTTAGTGGTTCATATGATAATGGGACAGGATTTGAATTGCTAAACAAGACAATCTCTGAGAATGAAACATCAGAGAACAACCAACCAGGAAACGCCCGTAGACTATTTTATTTGGCATTACCTCCTTCAGTCTACCCCTCAGTATGCAAAATGATAAGATCATATTGCATGACTCCATGTGAGTTACTTTTGAAAGAAAAAAGGCTGTCCCCTTCCATGTCAACTTTGCAGACTATCGCACTTCCTTCAAAGTACTGAAAATATATGTATATGATTCATTTGGCTGTGTTAATTAAGTATTTTAGATCCATGCTCTTTACTTGTGGTAACCACTGTGCTCTACTTTCAGCCTCTCATACTGGTTGGACAAGAGTTATTGTTGAAAAGCCCTTCGGAAAGGATTTAGACTCTGCTGAGGAATTGAGTGCCCAACTTGGAGAGCTTTTCGATGAAGAACAACTATATAGAATTGACCACTATTTAGGAAAGGAGTTAGTCCAAAACTTGGTAATTTGTGTGTTATTGGTTAGTTGTGTATATTTTTCTGCTTTTGTAAAAGTTTTTCATGCTGTCATCTATTTGCAGCTGGTGCTTCGCTTTGCAAATCGCTTCTTTCTGCCCCTCTGGAATCGTGATAACATTGATAACGTACAGGTAATATGCAATCTTAGGTTGTTAGCACACTTCCATTTGCTGTGCTTCTTTGTATATTTTGGTTATATCTGTAATATTATACACCTTCCTTTGCCGTTTGTCTAAAACTAAATAAGTTCATGTTAGAATAGTTGGAGCATTTCATTTTTATAATGGTCACAACGGTATGTGCTTGCATGTAATAAACCTATCTCGCAGATTGTATTCCGGGAGGACTTTGGAACTGATGGACGTGGAGGATATTTTGATCAATATGGGTATGTTGTAAATTTAACTTTTGCAAGGAAGTTTGTATGCTCAGTGCATTTTATTTCAAGCACATATGCTTTAAGCTGAAACTATGATGTAAAACATCTCTTCTATATATTGTAAATTTAAATGGTACGAAATGTCATAATGAATATTTTGTTCATGTACAGTTGTGCATTCATAATGCTCGAGTTGCGCATTTCTTTCTTAAAACAGAAGGCTCACATGAGTCTGGCTTTAAACTAATAAAGGCCCATACGGCCAACAGGTGCATTCGTTTTCAGAACACCAAAATTTTTTGGAACTCAAAGTCCATTCATGTGCATTAGTCTGGCATGTTTGTTAACAGATGCAAGACAAAACCTTACTGGGTTTGGTATTTATATTATGTGTTGTTATTCCTGTTGTAGCAAATTGAATGTCTGACCTCAAATTTATTGCTACAGTATCATTCGGGATATTATTCAGAACCATTTGCTGCAGGTAAATTATCCTCATATGAATCTATAGTAGCAATTATTTACTGTGGCAATTTCTTAATATTTTGCTTGCAGTCATTCAGAATGATTAGCGTTCTATAGCGTCATAGTTTTCATATTAAATCTTTCGAGCAGGGCGGAGCAGCTACCTGTCGGACATTAGAATTCCTCGAAAGAGGATACTGTTTCTCTTTTCAGGAATTTAGAGCTCTGGTTAATGCCTATCAATCTTATCTGCAGGTCTTTTGTTTGGTAGCCATGGAAAAGCCTGTCTCTCTTAGTCCTGAGCACATACGAGATGAGAAAGTCAAGGTTCTTGCTTCTCCTTAAATCATACTATGCTCCATATTATATCTACTTAATAGAAAATCGACCTTTGGACTTTTGGTGTGATACCTAAGTATGAACTCCTTGTTTTTATTGCTTAGAAGTAAATTCATCTTACACTGTCAGGTTCTGCAATCAGTGAGCTCTATAAAGCATGACGAGGTAGTCCTTGGGCAATATGATGGCTACAAGGATGATCCAACAGTGCCAAATGAATCCAACACACCTACTTTTGCATCCGTTGTGCTGAGGGTACACAATGAGAGATGGGATGGTATATTGTACTTCTTCCATGGCTGGTTATTTATTTTAAAGCTCAAAAATCACATCATAAGTATATTTCTTAATCCAGAATCCACATTTTTTTCCATCTGAACTGTGTGTCTTTTTGCGACAAAAGAGTCTTACGACATTATCAGTCCTGCATCATGTTCCTGAAATATGTGCGATACGGTTTCTTGTTACGATTGGAAGATGTCGTCTGATATACCCTTCTGTTTTGTAGTGAAAAAATGAAACTGCATTATAAACTACATGGAATTTTCAGATCCCCGTATTTATCTTTCAGTACTGACATTTGAATAATTGTGCTGTAGGAGTTCCTTTCGTCCTTAAGGCTGGTAAAGCACTAAGCTCTAAGAAAGCAGAGATACGTGTGCAGTTCAAGGATGCTCCAGGCGATATTTTTAGATGTATGTGCTGATGCTTTTCTCCTTTCCAAATGTACCATCATCAAGCTTGGTCTTGCAAAAGGGGGGGGGGGGGGGGGGGGTGGGCGAACAGTAGGAAAGACAAATTTATTGATGTTGTAGATTTTACAGTGCTTAACTACTAAAAAGAATACTCCAACTCCCCACTATAGATCTGCCCAATATGTTGATATGAAGAGTACTTGCTTAAAACGTGTAATGATGTGATACCCGTAATATGAGCACACAACCTATAGAAGTTACTACAATATATAAGCATGGGATGAGTTGCTACATGGTAGGCCACTAAATTCAAGTAAGTCGAGTACTTTCAGTTTGACCTTACTGATTTGTATAATCATTGTTTCTTTGACATGGGTTAACCCTGCTTATGCATGTTTAGTACTGACGACAATTGATCATCTTCTCATGAGTAAAAGAGCTCAAGAAATGCTTCATAATGTTGCATTTAGTTTCTTTAGAACTGTTAGGGATAATCTATCATTTTAACTATATCATTTGCGCAAAGTTGAACCCCATGGTAATATTAAGCCTCAACTAAAATGGTGCCAAATCATCTCCGATGCTGTTGATTGTTATGAACCTGTTTGTCTCAAAATATTATCTTATTCTTGTTAGTATCAAAGTTGATTTTTTCTTTTATTGGATCAAAATAGCTCTTCTGTGTTTATTGCTATTTACCTTTGTACAGGCAAGAAACAAGGAAGAAATGAATTTGTCATACGCCTGCAGCCATCGGAAGCCATGTATATGAAATTAACTGTATGTACAACTGCTTGTCTAAGGTTCAGAACTAGATACAGTAGCTGCCGACTGATATTTGTCTAAACAAACTTGATGACTTTCGGCAGGTAAAGAAACCAGGGCTCGAAATGGCAACAGAACAAAGCGAGCTGGATTTATCCTACGGGCTACGGTACCAAGATATAAAAATCCCAGAAGCATACGAGCGTCTTATCTTGGACACGTATGTGCCGGTCCACCCTTCATCTTCTGCTAAATTTGTTTGTGACACATTCAATTATCTGCACGCCTTCATGCCCTTTACCCATCAATTAAATAGGTGGCGCCATATATAACTTGAAAAATTCTCGCCTTCCGTCTGAAAGAACAAACATTCTTCCTTGCTCTCAATGTACTCAATGATATCGATCAATGTTTTGGCAGGATAAGAGGTGACCAGCAGCACTTTGTTCGCCGAGACGAGCTGAAGGTTTGTACACTGTACCGTTTACATCCGTGCTTCTTTTGCTGTGAATTTCTGTTGGGAACGTGACACTGCTTCAACAGGCTGCCTGGCAGATCTTCACTCCCTTGTTGCACGACATCGATAGTGGCAGGTTCAAGGCTCTACCATACCAACCGGGAACCCGGGGTCCTCCGGAGGCCGATGAGTTGAGCAAGAGGACGGGGTACGTGCCGACTCTTGGCTATGTCTGGGCACCACCAACCCTTGCAAAGTTTTAGCCGCTACCAAGTGCCGGTTAAGAACAGGAGTGTTCTGGGTTTACAGAGAATTACTTCAGAGGGAAATTACTTGCTCTGTGTGTTATATACGGAAGAGCATTTGTAATAAGCAATCTGTGCTTTTCAAAACAGTATACCATTTTACGATTACAAATAAATGAAACTTAGTGATTATTATTTTTTCCGATTGACTCCCCCCCACCCCCCTCCCGGCGTCGCTCTCCCTGACGACTCGGGGGGCGAACCCTAGCGCCGCCACTCACCCACCCCCTCCCCTCCCTTGTCTCGCCGCCGCTAGAGGTTCCGGCCAGCGAAGCTCGACTGGATCCGGGGACGGCGGCGGCGGGGCACTTCTTTGGCGGCCGTTTGGAGGCGGGGCGGCTAGCTCTCGGCCACTCGGATGGCGGCGGTTGCCGTGATGGAGCTCGCTGAGTTGGCCGGTGTCCTACACGCCCGGTTCGGTGGCTGGCAACAGCGATCCTGTGGCCAGGGGTGTAGATCCGGTGGATGGATTCTCCGGCGCCGGCACCGGGCGCGTTGGGTGGATCAGGTAGCCTCTCTGGCTTGGTTTTTTGTCCTAGCTGGCCTTGTTGGGGTGGGGTGGCAGCCCCCTCCCCCCGCCCACTGCTCGTTGGCCACTCCTAGTCTGCCTATGTGGGCCACGGGCTGCGTTGCGGTGGTGCTGCTCGACTTCGTCAGCGGCAAGGTTTCGGTGCTCGGTGGCGGGGGTCCTCCGCGCGTGCTGCTGGCGCTCAGCTCGGGGGAGGATGGTGGCGGCCTGCTCGGCCGAGCCGGCATCCTTCTCGGTCGAGGTATGTAGTGTGCTCTGGCCGGCACGGTGTTGGTTTGAGCTGCTAGTCCTCCTGGGGCAGTGGCCTCTACGTGGTGTAGGTGGGCCTGCCGATGGTGTGTCTAGCGACGCTACTTCCTTCTAGTTTCGGTATAGTTGTGTGCGCCTCCGGTGGGTTGGAAAAGCCTCCAGCCAGTTTGTGGTGGTCTGAATCTGACCATGGGCTACGACAGGGCGGCCATGGTCCCTTGTGGTCGTGCAGATCAGCTCTCACCTCACTCAACCGATCTTCGGGAGTGTGTCAGATCAACTTGGGCGAAAGCCTTGCTCCAACTGGATCCGGCGATGGCGGCACCTGTGGGTGCCGTTAAACTCCTTGGAGGCGTTGTTGTTTTTGTTGTTTGCACCCTCCTCGTCAAAACCCTGGGGGAAACCCCAGTCCAGGCCCTCCTGTACGGATGATGGCGGCGCAACCAGCGTCGCAACCTTCTTGAAGGCATCATCTTTGGGGTCAACATGGTTGTTGTGTGGGTGTTGCTTGTTGTCGGAATGTTGTTGGTGGTCGTGCGGCCGGTTGGGGTCGACGGTGGTTTGTGTAGATGCTGACATGCTTCTTATGTGTCCATCTCCGGTGGTGTTCCCTGGTGTCGGTCGTGTTGCTATGCATGTTCAAGTCCCTTCCTTGGCGGCCGTTGTGTTGCGGTGAGCTTAGTGCTCTTGGTGTTGTCATGGTTCATCTTTGCTCTTCGACGACGCAAGATGCCTCCTCAACTTGCTAATCGTTTTGGATTCTCATGGCGGAGCCCCAGTCAAGGTTCGTGCTGTCACTCGTTGGTTGTCGTTGCTTCTGAGTTATGTCGTGAGGTTCGGTATGCACGCCGGTGTGGTGCATTAGGTTGCTTGATTAGTCTTGGTATTGTGATCCCTCGACGACACCCCACATCTACTTGTTCCTCCTATGGATTCGTCCTTCGATCTGCTAGCTAGGTCGGGCTTTGTCCTCGGCGTCCTTTTTTATAATCTTGTGTAATCATGTTACTTGTATGGTTTTCGGCCCGGTTTTCGGCCTGGTTTTCCTCATAAACTGGGTCAACTTGTTCAAGTTTTCGATCCAGTTTTTCTTATAAACTGAATCAGCCAAAGCTTAAGAGATGACTCTTGGCTTTGGCAGCTTTTTGAGCAATATATTCAGGTGGGGATTCCCTCCCTTCTGGTGACCGTTCAAAAAATTTACAAATAAATGATAATACCATCTTTTTAAGTTCACACATTTCGCTCAACAAGACTGATAAAAAAGAGATAATTCCTTATTTAACATCAAGCTTAAATTTTACGCCCTATTTGACATCCACAAATTATTTCTTCCGTATATAACAACAAGTCTAAAATTTATGCCTTTTATAACATTTTTGTTCATTTTAAGCCTAGATAATACTTAAAAAGACTATTTTGCCCCTCATGCGATATTTTTGTGTGTGTGCTGTTCCGTGTGTGTGCACGCATACATGTATGGTATTGATGTTCCGTGTGTGCTGCTGCATGTATGTTTGTGTGTGTGCGCGTGCTACTACATGTGTTGCTACGTGCGCGTGTGCATGCTGTTGCAACGTATGTGTGGTGTTGCGTGTGTGTGTGCGCGTGTGTGTGCTGGTGCTGTGTGCGCTGCAACGGTGGAGCTATATGCCGGGGTCAATTGACCCCAATGACCTTGGCCCATACCCTGCAGTTTACATATAGCCCATTAAAAGAAGGACGTAGTGAAAAAAATATGACCTCAGTCCGAACCAGCAAGCAGCCTCACATCATGGCAGTAACCCATTAACATGCAACAAGTAGGCCCACTCACACTCTCTTGATCCCCAAACTCCAACGTTAAACAGACTGATCTGACGATTTTCCTTAAAAAAATCTAGCGATCTTCAAGATCTTTGTTTAGGTGACTTGCCGTGAGCAATCACGGAATTACACCCTTGTGTCGCCCTTGTGCTTTCTTCCCAGGTCATCCCTGTCTCTCTGTTCGTTCACCCTGGCCGCGTTCAATTTGACAATTTCTACCATTTTTATAAGAATTCAAGATTCATTCTGCACATCTAATCGTAAGTGCAGGAAAGGGGACTGTCCATCTAATTCTTGTTCTTGTTGGCATAGGCCTGTGTCGGACGTCGCTCGAGACGAGTACTTTTCTTGGAAACACGTACGTACACAATAGCTATCCATGCTAGCCGGACGATCGGTTCCAAGAAAAAGATGCGTACGTACACGTAACCTAAGCAGGCAGGCTAGCGGGGTGGATGGTTTCTTACGTAAACTAGTACATGCACATGCACGTATGAAACTATCAGGTCGGTCTTTGATCGCTGAATCTACTCACCGAGACACACTCGCGAGATGCCTAGATATTGCCGCAGGCTCGTATCAAGTCTGTTGATATGTATTCCTTTCATAAAGAAGGTACAATATTACAAGAGGTACATAGGATTATATAGTAGCTAGCATAAATGATAAAATAGTCTTTTTAGATGTTATTTAGGCTTAAAATGAACAAAAGTGTCATAAAGGGCATAAAATTTAGACTCGTTGTTATATAGGGGAAAAAATTGTTCAGTGTCAAATAAGGAAATGAAATTTAAGATAGTGTTAACTAAGGAATTGTTTCGATAAAAAAACCAATTCACCATGGAAGAACCTTGAAACGTAGCAAGTGCTAGTTGATTTTTATTTTATTTTCTGTTTTTTGTGAAAAAGACCTGGGACTATTATAGATAAATTTGCCTCTCTTCTCTTCCACTATAGTTTCTAGTGACAAGGCTGTACAATCAGTAAGGACATGCTCTTAAAAAACTCAAATTGGATTATATCATTAAACCCAAATGATAAGTGAAATACATGTGGCACGAAGTAACACCGTTTCGACTTTTTTACCACTAAAGTTGCCATAAAAGAAACTCTAAAAAACTAAAACTTGTCATCCAAACAAAAACTTGTCATGCTTTACAACTAAAATTACCATCCTCGAAAAACTAAACAAAAACATGAGGACGGAATTGCTAGAATAGAGGCTAGGGATGAGAATAAATGTGAAGCAACGTCAAATTTTTCAGCATCGAAGAAGAAAGAAGTGTGCAAGGTCGAGAAGCTGTCCGGGATGTTCCGTCATGATGGAAACTTGGCGCACCACTTACCACGGGCAGTCTTCGCACTTTATGATCGGCAACGGGAAGCTGACAAGCCGTTGGGCCGGGGTCGAGACGGGGCAACAGTCGAGCGTGTCTTTGCCGGTGAACCTTCGACGGGAAAGATCCGAGCCGCTAGAGGCCGAGTCAAGGCATGCGGCGCGAAGGCGTTGTCGGGGTTATGCGGTTTGGTATCTGGCCAATCCATGGCAAAGGGCAGTCGCCAGCAGCCGGATGCGTCAAGTCCAATGGTGGCAGCCTCAGATTTACTAGTTGTGCGCCGGCGACGGGGCGAGAGAGGCACAAATCAGGATGGTCAAGGACCGCGACGGAGCCTACAAAGCGTTTCCGATGCCATGTAGTGGCCGACAGGGGTTTGGAAGGACGGCTTCAGCATGAATGCACCACGGGATCTCGAACAACTCACCAAAGCACGAAAGCCAGTTAGAAAATGGATTCTGGGGGGCAGTGGAGGGGAGGAGATTTTTTTCTCCAAGGCCGAGCTGTGGAGTAAAAATAGGGGCAAACGACACAGTTGAGGCTAATTTATCCTCCTCTAATGCCTATTGCGTATCGGCTAGGTGTTGTTTAGAGTTGTAAAACTGAATATTTACTCCTCTAAACGATAATAGGGGACCAACTAGAAATAATATGTCTTATTCTTGCGTGAGACCACGAGTGAGGATCTGATTGGTCTAAAGACGCCCAACGAGACGGAATGCTTAAAGTAGATGCGTCAATAATCCTAGACGTATGAGCTTGTTACAGACAAGTTCTCTTTCCCTCCCTGATTTTCACCGGGATGGCCCTGCTTCATCATCTTTTTTCCAATCAACTCGTGCCATGTCAGCCATAATTTGTTTCAGTCCATAAATATCCGTACATGTAGCATTATTCGTAGATGCAGTAATAAGACTCTGAGTCTAGTGATACTCCCCCTCGCTGCCCTCGTGTGGCGACAGGGAGGAACCCCTAGATCTCGTTGTTGGGCCTCTCCTCCTCCCGTACCTTCTACCTCGCTGCCGCGGAGGGTGTGGCCGGGCAAAGTCCGGTCGGCTCCAATGTCGACAGGATTCCTCGTCTCCCCGCTTGTAGGGGTTGGTGCCAATGGGCCGAGACGTCACGCAGACGTGGGGCGTGGCCACACGTTGGTTGCTCGATGGAGTGATGGGCACAAGGTTGGTTGGTGTGCGGCGAGCTACGAGGCGGCGGAGCATGCAAGATGGATGGATGCGGTGACATTGACCGGATCTGGCCGGTGAGTTGCACGGTCTGCAGGCACACACCTCTGTCACGACCATCTAGGTTGGTGGAGGTGGGAGGTGGTGGTGTGGGCCAAGGGTCGGGACGACGGTCATGGCGGCCCGGCCAAATCTAACCTCACGACGGCATGGGCCACTAGGGTTACCGACAGCTGCCTTGATCGGGGCCATCTCAGTTGGTCAAGGTAGACTAAAAAATCTCGGTCGGTCAAGGTGTCTTTGCCTTGGCGGAGGTTCAATCATTTCCTCGTGCCTCATGGGGTGCTCGAACCTGCGGTTGGAGGCGCGCCAGGCGGGTGGTTCACGGTGGCCCGACGCGTCTGATATTTGGATGCCACGGGGTCAGGGGCGCTCCAGGAAGATGGCAGGGGTGCCTATACGAGTCTTGTTGTAGTCAGGGTTGTAACGACAACTCTGACCCTGTTCTAGAAATAGCGAGGTGGTTGCATCTTTGCCGGCAACTGTTGGTAGCCTTCCCCTACCCCGCTCCAATCGACTAGGCCATGTACTTGCCCAAAGGTAGCGCTTTGCTGGCAGCAGTGTTGGTGGACCATGGTGTGGGTGCTCGGGCGGTCTTGGTGTTGGGGAATGTTGTATGGAAATCTAAAAAATTCCTGTGATCACCTAAGATCTATCTATGGAGATGAACAACTATGAGAGGAGGAGTGCATCTACATATTCTTGTAAATCGCTAAGCGGAAGCATTAAGAAATGCGGTTGATCTACTCGAACGTCTATGCGATCCAATCACGATCCGTCCAGCGATCCAATCACAATCTGTCCCAATCTAGCGCCAAACGGAAGACAGCTCCGTGTTCAACACACGTACTGCTCGATGACGCCTTCCCCACCTTGATCCAACTAGCATAGATGAAGTAGTAGCTGAGTTCTCCGGCAGCACGGCGACGTGATGATGGTGGTGGTGGAATTGTCCCGGCAGGGCTTGGCCAAGCACTGCCGCGACACAAACGAGGGAGAAGCACTACGAGAGAGAGAGAGGAGGGATGTGTCGTGGCTTTTGATCTGCGGCCGCCCTTCCTCTCCTCTAGTATATATGGGGGGAAGGGCGTAGGGACCGACGCCCTAGGGTTTCCCCTAGGGTAGGGCGGCGGCCAAGGTGCCTTAGCCCCCAAGGAGAGTGAGGCGCCGGCCACCTCTGGGCCAACCCAGCCCTTGTTTGCATGGGTCTTAGATGGGAGGGGTGACCAGCCCACCATGGGCTGGTGCGCCACCTCTCATAGCCCATGGGGCCCTCCAGGGCAGGTGGACCCCTGGAACACTTCCGGAACCTCCATCACTAAACCGGTAACTTACGAAACTCTTCCGGAACTCGAATACCAACTTCCCATATATCAATCTTTACCTCCCGACCATTCCCAAGATCATCGTAATGTCTAGGCTCTCAATCCGGGACTCCGAACAACCTATGGTCACCAACATAATAACTCAACAATACTTTATCGTCATCGAACGTTAAGTGTGCGGACCTTGCGGGTTCGAGAATGATGCAAACATGACCGAGACACCTCTCTGGTCAATAACCAATAGTGGGACCTGGATGCCCATATTGGTTCCAACATATTCTACGAAGATGTATATTAGTCGAACCACGATGTCAAGGATTCAGCCAATCACGTATGCAGTTTCCTTTGTCCATCGATATGTTACTTGCTCGAGATTCGATCGTAGGTATCTCCATACCTAGTTCAATCTCGTTACGGGCAAGTCTCTTTACTCGTTCCGTAATACAAGATCCCGTGACTAACTCCTTAGTCACATTGCTTGCAAGCTTCTTGTAATGATGTATTACCGAGTTGGCCTAGAGATACCTCTCCGTCATATGGAGTGACAAATCCTAGTCTCGATCCATGCCAACCCAACACACACCCTCAAAGATACATGTAGTTCATCTTCAAAATCACCCAGTTACGTTTTGACGTTTGATAAACACAAGGCATTCCTCTGGTGTCAGGGAGTTGCATGATCTCATGGTCTTAGGAACATATACTTTGACATGCAGAGAGCAATAACAATAAGCTTAGTAATACTATCAAATTCCATGCTTACGGTTTGGGTCTTGTCCATCACATCATTCTCCTAATGATGTGATCCCATTATCAAATGAAAACTCATGTCTATGTCTAGAAAACCTTAACCATCTTTGATCAACGAGCTAGACCAGTAGAGGCTTACTAGGGACACTGTGTTGTATATGTATCCACACATGTATTTGAGTTTCCAATCAATACAATTATAGCGTGGATAATAAAAGATTATCATGAGCAAGGAAATACAATAATAACCATGTTATTATTGCCTCTAGGGCATATTTCCAAAACTTGGATGTTGGGGGGCAAGTGCAGGCTCGGGGGCAGGTCCCGTGACTCACTTGCTGCTCGGTGTTGTAACAGCCCGGAACCGACGCTCCAGAAAATTCCCCTTTTATTTCATTGTCGTTGCATTATTTATCTAGTTGTTGCATTCATCTTCGCATCATGCCCATCATCCTAATTGCATCGGCACTCCGTTTTCGTGAGTTTTTCAAAAACTTGCATTCGTTCTTAGTTGCATGTTTTCTCCGTTTTTGTCGTTCACCGTTTTGAGACCAACCACACACGCACGCGCCTACGGCGTCATTAGAACATTGTTTTTGAAAAGTGTGTATAAAACTTGCTCGGATTTGGTTGAAACTAGGCGTGCGGTATTATATAGTGTAGGTAGGCCGCTTGCCAAATTTCTTCGCAATCGGAGTTTGTTTGATACCCGAACCGTTAAACCTATAGCGGTACTATAGCCGGCTTAATTGTCAAGAATTTTGGAGTTTCAAAAATCTTGCCACGGGCCGCAAATCTCCCTCTCATCTCAGTCTATCCCTCTCCACAGCCCATCATAGCCCACCTAACCTAGACGTGCGATCAGAGCCATCCGATCACGATCAGAGGGTCCAAAAACGGTCTCAAATAGCTAACCCTAGCCGCCTGCCCTATTTAAACACCTCTCCCCTACCAAATTTGGCCTCCCCTAACCTCCAGCCACCTCCTCCCTAAAAACTAGTGCCTCCCCAGCCCCGAGCCGTCACTTGGCAGCTCTAGAACGGTCGCCGCCGCCACTCAGCCGCCGCACCGCAGCCCCCCTTCACTCTCGCGTTGCCCGCAATCCACAGCCACCGCAGCCCGCGCGAACTCATGCCCGGCCCGCCCTAGGCTGCCCCGGGCCCGAGGTACCCTCTTCCTGCCCGCGCCCAACTTCCTCGCTGCTTGCCCTCGCCGCCGCGCGTCCTTGCACCACCTCACGCCCTGGCTGCTGCCGCCGTTGATCTGCGACGTCGCGCCCCCTTATTGCCGCCACCCGGAGAGCCTCTCCCTAGTTGCCAGCTGCATGCCACGAGCTCGCCACTACGGGACCTCGCCGCTGCCTCGACCTCGTCCCCACGGGCCACCGCCAGCCCCGAGAACCACCGGATCCGGCGCCTCCGCGACCAAACCCGACCGGCCCGTGACTCCTCGATGTCGCTCCGGCCTACTACGACCTCCCCACCGCCAATTCCGTCAACTTCCCCCGCCGGCCGCTCCTCTATCCAGCCCAACGTGAGCAGCTACGCCCAGATTTTTTCAAAGTCTAAAACTGTCTGCGAATTTCACCATATGTGCCTGTTACGGTGATGATATTTTGCAAACTGTGCATCCGTTTGAGATGAATTATCTATGAAAGTTGTACTACTCCATGAGTTCTATAGCATGGAAGCATTTGCATGCATACTAATATTCATCTAACTACTCTTAATGATGTTGCAAAAGTGCATCCCGTCGTAGTCGATAATCTGTTAATTTTCTTCCAAGCTGCGTGGTTGATTGCAAGTAAGGTGTAGGCCTTTTTGCATGTGGTTTCTTCGCGAGAATTTCTCTAGGATATGTCTACTTTGATGCCATTCCTTTGGTTACAATTTAGATTATCATTAAAATGCTCATTTGTTGCTCCCAAGGTGCTATCATGTTAAAAACTGCAATCTGTTTTCGTTAAGTTTCATTTTGCGAAACTCGAATTAAGCAAACCATGCCTCTTTTGATTGTGAGTGATGGAGTGATTTGTAGTAGGCTATGACTAGTTGCTGTTAGTAGGTTTCCCATGCCATGTATGTCATGCTTAGCTGTCGTTTTCATTATGTGAACATGCTAATATGATGTTGCTGTTTGGTAGGCTCAAATATTTCGAAGTGTGAGAATCTGATATTTCAGCATGCCATATTGTGTTGACGCTAGCTATGAACGTGTGTACATTTAGACCTTCCTAGTGTGGAATGAAATGAAGTGCATCATGCCTACTACCATACTATAAATTTTCATGCCATTATATGCCCTCTAGCATGTATTTTTCTTGCTGCCAATATGCCATCATGATAAAAACTGCACTGGTAAACTGATAATTTCACTAAGTCGGAAATTATGTTCAACTTGCCATTTTTGAGCTCTTTTCCTAGTGCTTCATACTTCTAATAAATTTTACATTACGAGATGCTTCGTGTGCATCTTGTCCACTACTGCCTCATGTCTTGTTTGAGCATTTTAGATTCCTGTAGCTTGTTGTTTTGGTGTGTATAAAATGTCATGTTACTGTTTTTGGCAGATTATAGCTATATCTTGTATTGCTTTTAATTGTTGAACCGTTGCTCCGTTTTGAACATGCCATATATGGAACTTGCTTAGAAACTCATGTAGTTTCATAATATCTTGTTGCATCCATGATTTAACATGCTTGTGGGTGTCATTTGCATACATATTGCATTCATGGCATAATATCTTGTGCCACTCATATCATTTAGACCGTAGTTCCGATTATGATGATCTATATATGTAAATCGACTAGAATGATGTGTAGATTCACATGGTCTACTTTATTTTTCTATTTATTAAATATAAAATATGTTTAGTACATATCTTGTCCAATTTTGAAATTAACACATGGGGTCATTTCGGAAATGCTATACGTTGTTTTCGACCTCATTTAAAAATGCATAGATAGTGTCGTTTATTTATGATTCACATCTTGACATGTTTAACAATATTTTATATTGTCGTGTACCTAAAGGGAGTGAACTCGTTGCATATTGTGCTTCACTTAATGTGTAGTGTTTGATTATTGTGAATTGTCATGACGTGCCTTGCATAATTAAATCGGACATGCATCATATTTATTTACGCATCATGTCATGCATATGTTGTGGTGTTTATCGTGTGTTGATTGTTTGTTGCCGGATTGTTTTTCTCGATAGAGTTCCGAACCGCTTCGGGGTGTGAGGATTCGTTCGACTACGTGGGTTCGTCTACTTCACGGATCCGTTCTTCTTCCAAGCGAGATCACAGTCAAGATGATCATTGCACTAGATACCACTACTATCATTGCCATGCTAGTTGTCTTGTTTCTATTGCTACGTCTCGGTGCCTACCACCTGTTATGATAAGCCTCCCAACATTGCCATGAAAAGCCTCCAAACCCTCCACATCCCAGCAAACCCTTGTTTGGCTATGTTACCATTTGCTCAACCTTCTTACAGCGTTGCTAGTTGCAGGTGCAGATGCTTTCCATGTGACAACATGGATTCCTTGTTATACCACCATATTATTTCTAATTAAATTAATGCACCTATTTACTTTGTAAAAGGTGGAAGTCTTGAACTTCTAGCCCGACTTTTTGTTCCATCTTTGCCTCCCTAGTTACTTGTGTACTGGTGTTATGTTCCATATTTGAGCGCTCCTAACATGCTTGGCGTTGTTATGGGGACTCAAACATTGGTACCTTGATTTTCTTTTTGGGATAAAACTCTTGTGGCAAGGCCCAACATTGGTACTATATTTGCCCAAGATAATAATACTGAACATCGTTATTAAAACATAGGGCGTCATGAACCCGAGGAGTAATTCAACATAATATAGGGGGGCCAATGCTGATGGTGTTGTTCCCAAACGGGTAGACTACGGGGCCACCACGGGGAAACTCGAGGTTTGGTTTTAAACGTAGTGTGTCCCATCCAGTTGTGTCGTGAGAACGAGATACACGGCTCCTATCGGGATCGTCGGCATGTCCGGTGGCCTTGCTAGATTTGTTTTACCTTTCTTGAATGTCTTGTGCAAGGGATTACGAGGATACTTTGGGCTATCTCGAGGTTGAGGTTTTCCATCAGAAATCGGAGGAGATTACGAGTTTTCCATGGTCGTGGTTTTTCGACGTAGCTTGTGGTAGTTTGTGATGGACTAGGTGAGCACCCGTGAAGGGTTAAATCTTTGTGAGAGCCGTGCCCGTGGTTATGTGCCAACTTGGAAACTTTGTTTAACACCCGGTCATAGAAAACTTGAAGTAAACTTAATTAAAACTTGCCAACTGTCTGCGTAACCGTGACTGTCTCTTCTCGTGAGTTCTAAATCCGGAAGAGTACACCATGGCGTTATGTCTGACGTAAGTAGGTGTTCAGGATCACTTCGAGATCATTATTAGTACACATCCGCTTATATGTAGATCACCCCTTCTTATTTCTTGTACTCGTAAGTTAGCCGATCAAATAAATTCTTAGTGCTTGCTGCAGCCTCATGACTTAACCATACCTCACCCATTAAGCTTTGCTAGTCTTCATACCTTTGGAAATGAGTTTGTTGAGTCCCTGTGGCTCACAGGTTACTACACCAACAGTTGTAGGTACATGTAAAGCAATACTTTGACATGAGCGCGATGATTGTTCTATTTGGAGTTTATTCTTCTTCTTCATTGATCTAGGATGGGTTCTAGGCTAGCAGCCTGGGATAGCAAGGATGGACGTCGTTCTTATATCGTTTAATTTTGTTCGTAGTCAGACCCTCCTCTTCTACATGGTGATTGAATATACTGTTGTATTGTGGTGTTTATGTTGTAGCTTGTAGCGAGTGTAAGTCAATTCCATATACTCTTATCTCTTTTACATGTACTTGTAATGATATCCATTCTTGCAAAATGACAAGATACGCTTCTATCCCTGTCGAGGTCGTCATGCGAAAATAAGGATAGGATCGCATCTTGGGCGTTATAAGTTGGTATCCGAGCAGTACCGACATAGGATCGCCCTTGATTGATCGAACTTGGCCAAGTCGATTTTAATAAAAGACTACTTTGAGTCTAGTTATATATGAGAGAGTAGGACTCCTTTTACTCCTCTTCTATGCTCTGGTGAGGAATCCTGACGTAAGAATTTTAATTCTACTCCTGTTGTCACTCAAGAAAATTAGGATCACAAGGGTACTTTGGAGCCTCTAAGATGTCCATGTGACGGAATTCTGACTTGGTGCCTCCTCTAATCAAGGAGTAAAGCTCCAAGGGGTTCTTGACACATCGCTATGTTCGGTTTCCTTTGTATGTCAGGACGAAGGATGTCCGAAATTGCTTCAATACACTTTGTGGCGAGGGAAGTTTGGCGCCACGCAGTACTGGGGAGAGCATCCAGATGTACTGCCATAATTGTTATCATTGTGATTACGAGGTTCTCAGGTAGATGAGTTTTCGAGATCTTGGGTTATGTGTTGACGGATGTGATACACTAGACGAGTAGTGTTGTTGCTAGGAGTTGAGTGATGGATTTTACTCCTTGTATCCGTGGACCCGATTGCATAACTAGAATTTTTTTGGAAGTTCTCAGGTGGGAACATTGTTGAGGAAATCGTTAACTGTTCGCTGCTCGGGTGGCTCGCAAGTAGGGGATTAATGGGCTAATCGGGAAGTTAATCAGCCATTATTCAATTAATCAGACGATTTTTCAGATTATCGGCTACTCGGTGACCCTATGACTAGGGATTAATCGGCATGCTAACTGGTTAATCGATCTAATTCTTGAACTGGGGGTGGGAATTCCAGTAGTTACCTAGGATTATCTCCCAAAAGATGCATGATGTGAGGTTAGGGTTGGACATGTAGTGTATTTGTTTTTTCACAGTCTTTCTTACAATGATACCCGTTGTGTATTAAAGAGTCCTTGTAGCTTGCTACGACTCAGGGACACTTCGTACATCGTGTACACTGCCTTGTGCATGATAGCTACAGTAGGATAGAGCCGTGCGAACCTTACCACAAAAATATGGAATGGAATCTTTCTCATGAATTTGTTTCTGGCTTATTCTATAAGCCTCATCCTTTATTTTGTTGGATTATGGTAATTTGAGTTTCTTCGATGTCAAGTGGTGATTTCATATCTTTCCTAAATGGTGTTCTCATATTCCTATGGGAATGCTAATCCTTTTGATCAACCAGAGTGGTCATGAAATTCTTTTCAACCAGAGTGTTTCTCTTCAAGTTAATTCAATCCTTTTCAATATTTGCAAGATCCATCCTCTTATTTATTTTCGGAGTTTGTCTAATCTCTCCCAAGTTGTCTTTGTTTTTTCCCACCCTCCCACCCTTGTTGTTCAATGATTAAATTCTCCTCCAAGTGCCTTTCTGTTCAATATTTCTTCCTCTATCTTCTCTCCCCTATTGTATCTGATGATTTATTGTGAAGATTCTCCTCCAGGTGCCTTTCTGTTCAATATTTCTTACGCTATCTTCTCTCCCCTATTGTATTTGATGATTTATTGTGAAGATTCTCCTCCAAGTGCCTTTCTGTTCAATATTTCTTCATTCTTGTTTTCTTCCCTGATGGATTCAATTCGACCTCTCGGTGTTCATCATATCCTTTCATTTGTTAAATGCTTCCCATGTTGTAAATTTTTATCCAAGCATCTCTTGGTTATTCATCCCACTCTATTTTATCCGGAGTGCAAGATATCTCAGAAGACTTTCATTTCCATTCATATGCTCTTAAATTATTTTCGAGGTTCTAACCTCATCAAGTTCTTCATTTGAACCGGTGCAATCTCTCTCTTTCTAAGCAATCGTTTCAACAATGTTTTCTTTGAGTGGGCCCATAACCCACAAGCTTTTCCCAGGATCTTACCTCGCTCCTATAATCTTTTCCCGAGATCTCGAAATCTTTTCAACTGTGACATAAGTATGCATTCCATCAGTCATATTCATTCTTCAAGATCAATCTGAATTATTTCCATCATTGGCTCAACCTTTTTCCTTATTCATTGTGTCGGAGTGTCTTAGTAATTCATGGTGTTGCTTCTCATCAGCATGCTCATCTTGAAGACCGAGGATAGTTTCTCTTAAATATTTGGTCATTCTTTTGAAGATTGTCATCTCAGCTTCGTGATCTCTCTCAAATTGTTTCCAATCATGACAAATTCTTTTCATATCTATCCGGTGAATTTCAGATTTGTTTTTATTTCTCGATCCTCCAAAGACTATCATTTCAGAAGATTTCTTTGTTCTCAGCTTTCCGCTTTCATTCTGAAATTCTTCTCAATTACTGTCTCTTCATTCGTATCTCAATTATTCTGGTGCCTTGTTCAAGTTTTCTCTCACATGGATCACGATCTCTTCGTTCTCAGTATCTCCATTTAATCTTGGTTTCCTCATTCATTCCAGATTCTTACCAGTCTTTCATTGAAGACTTCTTCAAGTTTGTGTTATTCTCTCTTCTATCTTTTTTAAAATATTAAGTGGTATGCTAAATCCGTTGCTTGTCATCAATTTAATGTGATGAAGGATAAGCATAACATAATTCTTATTCTTGTTTCATGAAGGTGATTTCAATTCTTCTTCGGGAGTTGTTCATGTTATCAAATTCTTGGATCTAAGTTGTTCATCTCTTCTTTTCTAGAGTTTCAAGCTTCTCAAGTGTATCTTTGCGAAGCTCCGTCTAAATATTTGCAAGAGCATAATCTTATTATTTTTAACCTTCAATTATTTTCTATCATCATTTCATTCCAGTGTTCTCCAAGTGGTTCTTCATGCTGGTTCGTTGAGTATGTAATTCTTTCTAAAGGCGTTCTTCAAGATTCTTGTTGGAGGATGTCAAGTGTTCTTCTCTTGCATTTCCAAGTGCAATTCTTCCTCCATTATCCTTTGAGGTGGTCTTATAGCATTCTTGTTTTATGAGGATTCTCGAAGAGAATTGGTTTCAAGAATGAGATAAATAAACACATCTTTCTTCCTTTGTGTTATCTTGGATTAGATATCACCTAAAGCTTTTTCTAAAGATTGTTGCTATTATGGTGATTACCGTTTATACAAGTTCTCAATATATCCTATTGGTGAAAGAAGTTTTGCATATCTTGTTGTTCCCAAGGAATGTATGTTTCCGTTAGTGGCTGGTTGTCACCTCATTATTTGAGATATTTTCCATAGGCCCAGAACAAGGTTTTATTTTGTTGTTGATTTTCCAACAACTCCGTTCAATCCTTCTTTGTAAGGATTCTTTTCAAATTGATTGCGGTAGTAATTGTAATTTTCTTCTCCGTTCTCTTCTTCTCAATGATCTAGTTTCTATTCTTTTGTTCCGGAGGTTGTGTGATGTTGCTCCCTTTCATCCATTATCTTGTTTTATCAATATCATGTTAGTACCTTGCTTGTCCATTTGACCAGAGTATCATGTAATCTTTTCATGTTCTTTCATTGTTATCAAATTTTGCCATCTTTCCTACCGAAGTGCTGCTGAAATTTCTTTTGAATTATCGTTTGTTCCTCATGTCATTCTTCATCTCTTTGCAACCTTCAAGGATCGTTGGTTTCACTCGTTTGTCAAGAAGCAACTAAGTTTGACCTATTGCTCTTTCTCTTCCTCTTCCCCTTTATTCTTAGATGTCGGGTTGAGATCTCTTTTTAGTGTAGGAAAGTTGTAATAGCCTGGAACCGACGCTCTAGAAGATTCCCCTTTTTTTCATTGTCGTCGTGTGATTTATCTAGTTGTTGCATTCATCTTCGCATCATGCGCATCATCCTTGTTTCATCGACACTCCATTGTCATCATTTTTCAAAAAAAAAACTTGCATTCATTCTTAGTTTCCGGTTCTCTCCGGTTTTGTCGTCGACTGTTTTGAGACCATCCACACACGCACGAGCCCGCGGCATCATTAAAATATTGTTTTTAAAAGTGTGTATAAAACTTCCTTGGATTGGGTTGAAACTTGGCAGGTGGTCTTATTATAGTGTAGGCAGGCCGCGTGCCAAATTCATTGCAATCGGGATTTGTTTGATACCCGAACCATTAAACCTATAGCGGCACTATAGCCGGTTTAATTGTCGGGTATTTCGGAGTTTTAAATTCTTTCCACGGGACTCAAACCTCCCTCTCATCTTAATCTAGCCCTCTCCACAGCCCACCATATCCCACCTAACCTAGAGTGTGATCGGATCCGTCTGATTGAGGGAGTCCGGGATTAAGGGGTCCTCAGGTAGTCAGCTCGCTTCGTAAGAGGCCGATCTAATGGGCCGTGTTAATTGGAGGCCAGACTGTGTGGTCATCTCGTATTCAAGGAGGAAAGCACCAAATACTGGTGTGGAGTCCAAGTAAGGTAGACTAGGTCGGCCCATCTGTCCCCGACTGAGGTCGGTAATATGTAACCCTAGCAACCCTGGTGTCTATATAAACCGGGTGTTCTCATGCGTATAGGGGGATTGACTCATCTATCGTTTAGCTCATAAGATCTCAAGGTAGATCAACTGTGTAATCATCAGTCACATCAATATAATCAAGCGGGACGTAGGTTTTTACCTCCTCAAGAGGACCCAAACCTGGGTAAATGCAGTCTGTCCTTTTTCTCATGCAATCCATCGACCCAAGGTCCACAGTTTGGAACCCCCCACCCGAGATCTGCCGGTTTGACACCCACATTGGTGCTTTCATTGAGAGTTCTGCTTATTGGATCGCCGGAAGGATCGGTGGTACGCTTAGTCATCAGCGAGGAGATCCTCAACAAGGATGTTTCTGTCCCCAGATAGATCTTCGCATTTGGAAGCATCATTCTGCACGTCAATCCGTCTGGCCACCTTGGCCAGGTCGGTATTTCTACCCCCGCTCAGCAAGTCAGGATCAGGATCCTAGAGTTCACCACTGACCGTGGGGGACCTTCCGTTAACAAGACTTTTAGCTCCTTTTGAGGAACCCGCGGGTCGTGATGCTTCGGATTTGGAAATCGTGGGTCTCGCCACTAGGACGACCTTCACCCCCAATTCGGCCTTAGAGCGTGATGTGTTCAACACGCCAGAACTCATCTCAGCCGAATACACCCCAGAGGCGACCTTGAGTGCCGCCGGGTCATAAGTGACACGAGCTAACCACGAACTCACAAGCGGTACGAACTACACCGAAGACCCGGTATTACACAAACTACTCGAGTAGGTCCAAGCCATGGGCATGATGAACAATCAAGCTACGATCTACAATTAGATCGGGCTCAGACCCAATGACAGGGAAATTCATGTCCCGCCCATCATGCATCTGGTCAACGTTGTCAAGTGCCCAGTTAACGACTCCCCGCACCAATTACCAGAGTTAAGGACAGTATACATCCCGATCACTGATCATTTGGACTTACCCGATAAACCGGAGTATTTATCTCGCCCCGACAATATTTTGGGGCGAGTGGCTGATCCGGTACACGATCCAGATGTGGATGAGGACACCGAGGTCTCAAACTCACCAGTCACCAGAACTCAAAATCTTGTCCCACCTACCAGCCAACTCAAGCATAAAGTGAAAGAGTTCGGTTTATCAGTCCCACGTGAAGTCATGCAGCTGCCAGGGGAATCAATACACCACTTCTAGGCTAGATTCCTCCTCAACAATAGGACCGAGCGCCGCGACAAACAAGAGCTTATTAGCACCTTCGGGCATCATTGCTGTGATGAGGGCATCCTCAATGCCCTGTCCCGTCGCCGGATTCAAACCATCGCCGAGTTATCAAGCCTGGTGCTCAAATACTGCACCATGGAAAGCACTTGGACAATACAAAAAATGTACAACGATCATAGCCTTACTGAGCAAACCAAACAAATTCGGACAAGACGCACAACCCCACTCATGGGGCCAATTACCTCGAGGCACTCCGCGAAGAGAACACTGACAAGGGCCAGGTTGGTCCTCAGCGTACTACTGGACAATCCATGGCCCGTACACTCTGCCCCGCCCGAATCAAGTTCCACCCATAGCCTTCGAGCAAGTTGGGTCTCCAGGCAGGTCGCAAAAAGCAGGGAAGGCATCCTCAAGGAAACACCCATGGAGGTCCGGTCAAGAGCACCACCGAATAACAACACACATATCTTAACGATCTACAAAACATTTACCTCAAAGAACCAGAGAAAGAGAGCCTTTCGGGAGCTCCATTAAATCCACCATGTAGTGGTGGCAAACCCATGATCGAACACACCCATTACTTTTGACCAGGGCGATGAGTCGATGACTAGCACAAGCCGGACACCGGCCGCCCTAGTCCTGAATCCCATAGTCGACGGCTTCAGACTCAACAAGGTGTTAATGGACCGGGGCAGCGGCCTCAACCTCATCTACAAGGACACACTTGAAAAAACGCAGTTCGACCAATCTCAAATCAAGCTAAGCACAACCACCTTTCGAGGTATTGTCCCCGAGAGAGAGGCCCGCTGCACAGGACAAGTAACGCTCGATGTAGTATTTGATACACCCGAGAACTACCGATCTGAAGAGCTCCTCTTTCATATCATCCCGTTTCACAGTGGTTACCACGCCTTGTTGGAACGCCAAGCCTTCACAAGACTCCAAGCTATACCGCACTATGGGTACATGAAGCTCAAAATGTCGGGGCCAAACGACGTGACCACGGTGATCAGTGACCCCAACAGAGCCCTCCGAGCTAAAAACAAAATGGCATCCCTAGCCGTGGAGGTAATAGCCGAGACCCTTGCCGCAGAGGAACTCACGGTGCTATCTGCCGTGGTGGACAAAGGTCACGTCATCCTAGGCAAGCGGCCCAAGTCCACATCCTTCAAACCTGCGGACCAGATCGTCAAGTTCCAGGTACACCCAACGAACCCTAATAAAACCGCGTCCATCGGAGCCCAACTGGAGCCCACAATCGACAAAGCACTACGCGCCTTCTTGAATGAAAATTGGGACATATTTGCGTGACACCCCTCATACATGCCAGGAATCCCTCAAGGGCTGGCGGAACACAGTGTGAACATAATTGCAGGCTTCAAGCCTGTCAAACAGGCCCAACGTTGATTTTTCGAACCAAAGCGTCAAGCTATGGGTGAAGTACTTGCCAAGCTACTGGAAGTCGGGTTCATCAAAGACATTAAACATCCCGACTGGTTGGCAAACCTGGTCATGGTACCAAAGAAGGATAAATCATGGCGGCTATGTGTCGATTTCAGTGTGCTAAATATAGCCTGCCCTAAGGAACCTTTCCCGTTACATCGAATAGACCAAACTATCGATGCAACAGGCGGACACAACTCCCTATGTTTCCTCGATGCTTACTCCGGATACCATCAAATCAAAATGAAGGAATCCGATCAGACCGCAACTGCCTTGATAACACCCTACAGACCATTCTGCTTCAACACAATGCCGTTCGGTTTAAAAAACATGGGTACCACTTACCAGCGCATGATCCAGACATGCTTGGGGAAACTGATTGGGAAAACTGTGGAGGCATATGTGGACGATGTGGTCGTTAAGATCAGCCACATCAGCCAACTCATAAACGACCTTAGGGAAACCTTTGCCAACCTACGAGCATACGACATACAGCTTAATCCGGATAAGTGTGTCTTTGGTGTACGAGCTGGCAAACTCCTCGGATTCATCATGTCGCAAAGGGGAATCGAGGCCAACCTGGCCAAAATACGAGCATTGTCACAACTCGCCGTCCCAACAGAGCTACAACACGTCCAAAAGGTTGCAGGCTGCATGGCGGCCTTAAGGCGTTTTATCTCCCGCCTCGGCGAGAAGGCCCTCCTGCTCTATAGGTTGCTAAGGAAAACTAAGAACTTCAAATGGACTGATGAGGCCACGATGGCTCTGGAGGAAATCTAGGCGATACTGTCCAGCAACCCCATCCTAGCAGCACCCTACATAGGGGAGCCAATGTTGCTATACATATCAGCCACAAATCAAGTGGTCATCGCAGTCCTCGTTGTGGAATGAGAAGCTTAGGATGAACAATTGCGGATACAAAGGCTAGTCTATTACATATCCGAGGTGCTCACCCCATGCAAAACCAGATACCCGCACTACCAAAAGAACACTTACACAATGTTCATGGCATCACGCAAACTCAGGCATTATTTACAGGACTGTGCGGCCACTCTGATTTCGGAAGTACCACTGAGCGACATCATTAACAACAAGGACGCCACCAGCCGAATTGCCAAATGGGCCATCTTCGTCGCTGAATGGACTAAGGCCGAACTCCCTAGAGATTATAGCACTTACGCTCATTGGACCATGTATTTTGATGGGTCTAAAACTCTCGCCGGTCTAGGGGCTCGAGTGATCCTCACATCCTCTATCGGAGATAATGTTTTGTACATGCTACATATCATGTATGCCGACTTGAATAACACAGCAGAGTACGAGGCACTACTACACGGTCTTCGGATGGCGATCTCAATGGGCATACACTGGCTCGAGGTACGAGGAGACTCTAACCTCGCCATCTCACAAATCAACAACGAATTTGATGTAAAAATCCCGAAGATGGCAGCATACAGAAACATCGTCCTCAAGATATCAGCACGATTCGAGGGGTTGGAGTTCCACCACGTCTCAAGAGACCACAACCAAGCCGCAGACGTTCTCGTCCGCTTAGGCGCAAAGCGCGACCCTGTCCCCACCAACACATTCCTAGAACGGTTGTTTAAGCCATCCTTAGCATGGCAAGACTAAGTGGGTGGCACAAGAGTCGATAGTGTAGAGCATATTATACCACCTAGAACCGAGCAGGATGATCAAATCATCAGCGGAACTTCAATTGAAGAAACACCCTTGGCCCATGAGGTCATGGCAGTAATCGCGCCATGGACCGAACCCTTCCTTGCTTATCTCCTGCACAAGGAACTCCCCGATGACTAGACCGAGGCACGATGCATCGTTCACCGATGAAAGGATTACAAGGTCCACGAGGGTGAGCTATATAAAAATAGCACCACAGGAGTCCTCCAATGGTGCATATCCGAGGAGGAGGGAAGGCAGCTTCTGGCTGAAGCACATGCCGGTATGGGCGATCACCATGCACCAGCATGGGCCCTGGTCAGCAAGGCTTTCCGAGCTGGTTTCTTCTCGCCAACAACCCGAGAGGACGCCCACGCGATTGTTCAGCGTTGTGTGGGGTGTCAACTCTTCGCGGATTAAAGCCACATGCCCCCAACAACTCTTTGGACAATCCTGATCACTTGGCCCTTTGCGCTGTGGGGTCTGTATATGGTCGGCCCACTTAAAGGAGGGACCAAGAAAAAGAAATACCTCCTGGTCATGGTCGACAAGTTTACCAAATGGATTGAAGCAAAGCCTGTTAGCTTCGCCAAGGCCGGGCTAGTAATCGACTTCATATCCGACGTCGTACACCGTTATGGTGTCCCGCATAGCATAATAACGGATAACAGATCCAATTTAATTGCCTAGGAGGTAAAAGATTGCTGTGCAAATTTGGGCATCAAGCTTGACTATGCCTCCATATGCCACCCGCAGACCAATGGACAAGTCGAAAGAGCCAATGGGCTCATTATGAGCGGTATTAAACCTTGGCTGGTCCTCTGTCTTCAAGAATCCGACCGCCAATGGGTGGAGGAGCTCGACTCCATACTATGGGGCTTGCGTACCACCCTGAATCATTCAGGAGGGTACACCACCATTTTTCATGGTGTACGGGGTTGAAGCGGTCCTCCCCTACGACATTATCCATGATGCACCTCGGATGCGTATGTATGAGGAAAAGGAGGCCGAGTTGGATCGACAAGACAACTTTGATGGATTGGAAGGCGAGTGTGACATAGCTCAGGCCTGATCTGCTTTCTATCAACAGCAAGCTCGGTGCTATGAGAGTCGGGAAGTTCGGGCAAAGGCATACAACATGGGCGAACTCGTCCTACGCCTCCCAAAGAAGCAGAAGCATAAACTTCACCCAAAGTGGGAGGGCCCTTTTATTACTGATGAAGTCTTAACAAGAGGAGCTTATCGCCTGCGCAACTCCAATGATAACCGCCTTGAGCCAAATCCGTGGAATGCAACTCGTCCTCGGTGTTTCTACGGCTAGACCGACATCGTTACCTTCTTTCCATCATTGTCTTTTTTCTTCTTGCCAAAAGTTTTTTGTTTTCTTTTGTAGGGCTTACTAGACAGCCCGAGGATGTGTTCGTCTTAACCGAACTACTTCGAGCATTTATCAAAACATCCGTGCAAAATGGAATGATCAAATAGCACCAGGGGGTTTCATCAAGAAGCCGTTTAATGTATTCGTCACACCTACTTGTTTATATATACACCCCTCAACTCAACATCGATTCCTGCCATTATATGCATCAATTGGATTTAAGGTCCTTGCAATGGTGGGTTGCCTAGCTCCTGTGCTTACCCTCTACGCTCTCGATATGTTCGACTAGGGGGTAAAGGAAGCACCATTGCGATTGTTATGACCGGTTCACCTAGATACGTATCTCAAACAGGTAAAGCCAAAAGCTAGTGTTTCTTGAGACAACTTGGTCGGCTACGAACGGGGTCCATATAATCGGCACCTTTCGCCGTATATACCAGCTGCCCGCACTATGTGGAGAAATGACTACACTGACTACAACTTATGTAGCAGCCCGGAAAAAGGAAGCCATGAAGAAACTTTTTTTTCGGAAGATGTTTCTTATGTCACATCGTAATATAACATAACCTTCATGTACACTTTGCCTGTTAGCACCACATCACCATTTTTCCTGGTTATCAAAATTAATTCCTATTATCATAGGATACAAAGTACGAGACACTACCCAGTTGTTAACACGGGAGGTAGAAGCCGATGGTCGGTTAATGACATAGTTTTTCAAAACATGAAGGGAAGTGCCTTAATGCACAAATTTAACATTACATATGATCACATGCTTGGCGATTGGTCGAGCTGATCTATTATTGCATCTGAAGTGCAGTCCTCTGGCGGCAAGCATGCACCGGGCATCACTTGATCATACACCAGGTGAAGAGGAATTTATTTCCTGTCTGGCCCCGCCAGCACAACCCGGGCCATGTGCTCGGGATCTAGACGGGCAAAGCAGGTCTTCACCATAGCCCACACCTCCCGAGCTCCTTCTCGACAGGCCAAAGTATTCCACAGTTCGAAGCAGCATCGGGCTCCTTTAAACATCTCGACAAGCTCGGCCATCCCTTGTGGGGGGTTTTGATTTGTCCATAAAGCTCGGACCATACTCCGCATAGCCTTTCGAGCTTGCTCATGCACAACGGATAGTTCCTTCAGCATGTCCTCCCCAAAAGAACTGGCTTCCTCTCCAGGACGCCGAGTTAAGAGACCTAATCAAAAAGAGGCGCATATTTTCTTGATCAATGCAATTAAACAGTGATCCTTTACAGGTTGGAATTTTGCTTACAGAATATGTCGCCCTTCAATGTCTGATTCTCTTCACGGTTCTGCACCAATTGAGCTTTAAAACTCTCAATTTCCTCAGCTTTGTTTTTTATTCTCTTCTTTGAGATAGTTATTTTCCTCACGACATCGCTTCAATACGCTGTGACCAGTTCAAGCTGAGATTTGATGTACCTCTCAGAATCTTGAGATGCATCTAAATCCTTTAGCATTTGGCCAAACTATTCGCCTCCTATAACAAAATTCTTGATTATTAAGGAAATCCAACTAAAATTTAGCATATCATAAATAATTTCCCTTACCACATGCTTCTGTGCTGGATTTTTTTCACATCCTCCAGTTCGGCCTTGCTGGCTTGTAGATCGGCTTGGTTTAGCTGAAAATGCTTGGATAATTTGTCGATTTCCTGCTTTAAAGCCTACAAATTGGCGGAATGTCATGTCGACCCTGAATTCAGCCACCCCGCCCAAATTAAAGCTCGGGGGCTACTGGGTCTGAACTTTTGTTCAGTTATAAAGACACCGATGACTCACCTGTAGATTGGCACACATCTGCCTTGCCACTTCTTTAAGACCGGCTCGTGCAGCTCCAAGGTATGCATCAACCGAGTTGGTCGGAAAACATAGGATGGCGCAGTGACTCCTTCCGCTACCGATGATTCATCGTGTCGCCGACGACCCTTTAGAACCTTCAGGGAACAGGTCCGTGTTCATGACTCCTACATCAGCCAAAGACCTTGGGTTTTGTTGACTACCCAATACCTCGACACCGTCCTGAGACAGGAAGGGTTGCATGCGTCTCCTGAATTTGTCGGCTAGGGGTCATGAACATTTAAGAAGACAATCACTACCGCAAGGAGTAAGGATGGATCTATGTACCTCTTTGTCGAAGGGAAGGCTGACATATTTTCTGCCACTTCCTCTTGTTCGCTGATTCTATTTTTGTTTGGCACGACCCTGGCTGGTACATCCCAAGAAGTAGTTCAACACATATTTTGACGACCCATGGGCATAGCCCCTCGTTGGGTAGATGTTTTCCTCTTGCTCCCACAAGATGGAAGAGACCTGGGGTTATCAGCTAGAAGGGCCACCTTTTGCTCATCAAGGCTCTCTTGATAAATCTCCCCGTCCTCAAAGATAAACGAAATCTCCGGGTCCTCGTGAAATCGGGGGTCGTCTTCATGGGAAAAGTCCTTGGGCCGGGGTGCGGGACAATTTACCATCTCGATCGAGCGCCTCCAAGTGTGCAGAAGGGGAGTAGGGGTTATTGGTCAGCAATAACGAACATAAATATTGAGGTTGTGAATATAATCACACTTACCCATTCAATTAGATTGTATGCCGAAAAGCCATCCTTGTGAGTGAGGCGGGCAAAATCTTTTTTCCCCTTGTAAAGATCAGCTAGAACAACGGCCAAGGCGTTTTGATTGTCCGGTCCCTGCCATCTAGATCGGGTAGAGTCGCTCGTCCCACTATAGTGCCACAAAGGGTGTGTATGTTGTTAAAGCGGTTGGATGCACCAGGTAATCAGCGCGGACATCACGTCAGATGGTCAACCCGCTGTGAGCAAGTGTCCTAACCTTGGAGGATAGGCGCTTCACTTCAGAGCTCTCCTCTTGGGAAGAGATCTTCGATCACGAGCTGAATCGCTTCTTCAAGGGGGCCGCGAAGTATTCGGGAAGACCTCTTCAAACTGGTTCGAACAAGGGAACATCTCCAATGTAAAACCAGTACGAGGACCACTCATTGGTCTCCTTCTTCGGTGTCGAGATCGGGTATCCTGTGGTGGCTTTGTGCCATAATTCGGCTCCACCCACTTCCCAAATTGTCGTTCCCTGAAAAATACTTTCTCCGTAGATCGAAGTGGGGCTCGCAACCCGAGAGCATCTTGCATAAGGCCACAAAGCCTGAGATTTGAAGGATGGAGTTGGGGGTGAGATTGTGAAGCTGCAACCCATAGAACTCCAACAAACCCCTTAGAAAGGGGTGAACGGGGAAGCCCACCCCTCGCAGCAGGAAAGAACCGAAACAGACCCTTTACCCCCTTTGAGGGGAAGGAAAATTTTGTGTGAAGGCTTCGCCATTGGCACAACCCTGCCCGGCACGTGTGGGAGCAAGGTCTGACAAGGGAATATATCCTTGAGTTTCGAGTTCACGCAAGCGGAGAAGGTAAATGGAGCAACTCGCCCAGTCCCCTGGAAGGGGGCCCAGCCCCGCGAGGAGGAACCTACCATGGCTCCGGAGTGCTGGAACCCTAGGGTTTCTTGGTGGCACTAGGAGGGCAATGGAGTCCCAGAATGGAATTTGTTTTGCTTATAAAGGGTGTTACCTTCTTGATTATAGGGAGCGGTTCCGTGAGGGATAACTAAAAGTGCGTGCCTTTATCAAAGCATGCGAAAATCGAGAATTGTTATTAATCTTTGTGAGGAGTTAAAAGCCATGGGCCCCGCGATGCTTCAGTAATCATGAGTCAGGCAGGGACTAAATCGTCATTCCGTGAAATAGAGGAAACATGGGAACTCTCCTTATAGCCAAACATTTTGGACGCGGACATCTGAAGACCCTGTACATTGGTGTGGAAGGCTAGTTTGGGGGCTACTGAGGGAGTCCGGGATTAAGGGTTCCTCAGGTAGTCGGCTCATTTCGTAAGAGGCTGATCTAAAGGGCAGTGTTAATCGGAGGCTGGACTGTGTAGTCATCTCGTTTTCAAGGAGAAAAGCACCAAAGACTGGCGTGGCGTCCAAGTAAGGTAGACTAGGTCGGCCCATCTATCCCCGGCTAAGGTCGGTAATATGTAACCCTAGGAACCCACTTGTCTATATAAACCGGGGGGGGGGGGTTCTCATGCGTATAGAGGGACTGACTCTTCTAGGGTTTAACTTTACGTGGGCCTTTGAAATCCTTCGGCATACGCTCGTTGCGGAGGGCGGGTGACAGACAAGGTATCTGCTACCTCCTGAGCTTGCGTTGGTTTTTCCCTTGAAGAGGAAAGGGTGATGCAACACAGTAGCGATAAGTATTTCCCTCAGTTTGAGAACCAAGGTATCAATGCAGTAGGAGTATCAAGATGAGGCATCCCCAAGCTTAAGCTCTTGCTACTCTTTATCCCATTGTCCATGAGAACATCACCCAAAACTTGAAAACTTCACAACACAAAACTTAAACAGAAACTCGTGATATCATTAGCATAAGAAAACAAACTACCAACTCTTTAGGTACTGTAGTAAACTTGATTTCTATTTACATTGATGTTAGATTACTGTATTCTCACTTTTCCATGGCTAGTACCCCCCGATACTATCCAAGTTTCATCAAAATAAGCAATCAACACAACAAAAATAGAATCTGTCAAAAACAGACCAGTCTGTAGCAATCTGTATACTTCGTATACTTGTGGTATCCCAAAAATTCTGAAAAGTTATGACAATTAGGGCAATTTTCATATAAACCAACAGCAAAAAAGAATCAACTCAAAAGCTCTTTCTGGATAGGAACTAAAAATTACTTTGTGAGCACAAAGTTTCTGTCGTTTTCAGCATGATCAAACAACCATCACCAAAACTAACCATAAAGGTTTTATTTGGCACAAACACAAAAAACAAAATCATAACAGAATTACGATGGTGTGGAGACAACAAAATAGAAAGCAAAAAAGCAAAGATAAATTGATTGGGTTGCCTCCCAACAAGCGCTTTTCTTTAAAGCCTTTTAGCTAGGCATTGATAATTCAATGATGCTCACACAAAAGACAAGAATTGAAGCACAATGAGAGCATCATAAAGCTTGTGAAAATCACATCTAAGTCTAACATACTTCCTATGCATAGGCATTTTATAGGAAAACAAATTATCAAGACAACTAATAGCTACCATATGCAGGGAAGAAGAAAGAGACAATAGCAATCTCAACATAACGAGAGGTGATTTAGTGATATGAAAGTTTCTACCACAATATTTTCCTATCTCATAATAATTACATGTGGGATCATATTCAAATTCAACAATATAACTATCACATAGGATATTCTTTTCATGATCCACATGCATGCAAAGTTGACGCTCTTCAAAAATAGTGGGATTTTCATCAACTAAAGTCATGACTTCTCCAAACCCACTTTCAATAATATTGCAAACATTATTATCATATTCATCATGAGTCTTAAACAAATTTTCAAGATCATAAGAAAAATCATGACCCCAATCATGATCATTGCAACAAGTAGTGGACATAGAAAAACTAGCATCCCCAAGCTTAGGGTTTTGCGTATTTTTAGCATTATTGGCATTAATAGAATTCATAGTGAAACCATTACAATCATGCTTTTCATTCAAGGAGCCCTCGTGAATCACTTCATAAATTTCTTCATCACAATTTTCAGATTCACCCATCTCAAGCAGAACTTCATAAAAATAATCTAGTGCACAAAACTCACTAGCAATTGGTTCAACATAATTGTATCTCTTGAAAAGATTAGCAAGTGGATGAGGATCCATATGAATAGATTTTCAGCAAGCGATGATGCAAGCATATTAAAGGCACATAGCACACAAGCAAAGGAAAGGCAAATGAAAAATGCAAATATTTTTGTATTTTTTTCAGAAGTGGGGGAGAGGAAAACGAGAGGCAAAAGGCAAATAATGTAAATGCAAGAGATGAGTTTGCGATAGTTATTTGGATATGCTTCACTTTGAATCCTCGCCAACAACGGCGCCAGAAATTGGCACGTTGACGGGAGATTATTCTTGACTTGATACTCCCCGGCAACGGCACTAGAAATCCTTCTTGCTACCTCTTGAGCTTGTGTTGGTTTTTCCCTTGAAGAGGAAAGGGTGATGCAGCACAGTAGAGATAAGTATTTCCCTCAGTTTGAGAACCAAGGTACCAATCCAGTAGGAGTATCAAGATGAGGCACCAATGTACCTGCGGAAAAACAAACAAACTTGCACCCAACGCTATAAAGGGGTTGTCAGTCCCTTCACGATTATTTGCAAGGTGAGATCTGAAGGTGGAAAGTGCAATGTAAAAGTGTAGATCTGAAAATATGATGTGAAGTAGACCCGGGGGCCATAGTGTTCACTAGAGGCTTTTCTCATGATAGCTAGTATTTACGGTGGGTGAACGAATTACTATCAGGCAATTGATAGAATCGCGCAAAGTCATGATGATATCTGAGGCAATGATCATACATATAGGCATCATGTCCGAGACAAGTAGACCGATACTGTCTGCATCTACTAGTATTACTCCACACATCGACCGCTATCCAGCATGCATCTAGTGTATTAAGTTCATAAAAAATGGAGTAACACCTTAAGCAAGATGACATGATGTAGAGGGATAAATTCATGAAATATGATATAAACCCCATCTTTTTACCCTTGATGGCAACAACATGATGCGTGGCTCGCTACCCCTTCTGTCACTAGGTGAGGACACCACACGGTATGAACCCAAAACCAAGCACTTCTCCCATTGCAAGAATTATAGATCAAGTTGGCCAAACGAAACCCACAACTCGAAAAGAATTACAAGGATACGAAATCATGCATATAAGAGATCAGAGGAGACACAAATAATATTCATATATAATCTAATCATAAATCCACAATTCATCGGATCTCGACAAACACACCGCAAAAGAAAGTTACATCGGATAGATCTCCATGAAGATCATGGAGAACTTTGTATTGAATATCCAAGAGAGAGAAGAAGCCATCTAGCTACTAGCTATGGACCCGAAGGTCTATGGTGAACTACTGACGCATCATCAGAGAGGCAATGGTGTTGATGAAGAAGCCCTCCATGTCCGAATCCCCCTCCGACAGGGCACCAGAACGTGCCCGACATGGGATCTTGCGGAGGCAGAAGCTTGCGGTGACGGAAAAGTATTTTCGTGGCTCTCTCTGGTGGTTTCCGATTTTTTAAGAATTTATAGGCGGAACAAGTAGGGCAAAGGAGCCATGGGGGGCCCACAAGCCTGCTAGGCCCGCCCCCCAGGCTGGGGCTAGGGGGCTTTTGACCTCCCCCGAGGTCCCCTGCCTTGGTTCTCAAGTCTCCTGCGTATCTTGTGTTATGGAAAAAATCATTCCACAGGTTTTATTCCGTTTGGACTCCGTTTAATATGCTCCTCTGAAAAAGGTCAAAAACATGGAAAAACCAGAAACTGGCACCTGGCACTGAGTTAATAGGTTAGTCCCAAAAAAATATAAAATAGCATATTCATGCATACAAAACATCCAAAGTTGACAAGATAATAGCATGGAACCATAAAAAATTATAGATACGTTGGAGACGTATTAGTATCCCAATGTTCATGCCGCCTAACTCGGCCTGCGCGGGGGAAGGCAACGCATAAGACAGATAACCTTGACCCAACACGGTCGCTGTCTCCATCAGGCGGGCGGCTCGTGCTGCATCCACGAGTTCTTGAGCACGTGTGCCTGGTATTCCAGGCAGGTTGATCTGTGGTGGACGTCGTCGTTCGTTGCTGCACACCGCAGGTGGGTCATCATGACGACTTCTCGTGTGACTTGCGTGGGGTGTGGAGTGTAGCCGCTCGCGGCTATACGAATATTGTGCCTGTTGGACTACCGCCGTTTTCAACATCTCGATGGCCTTCCTTGCCTCTACCTCAGCCGGAGAGTTTCCGTGAATGGGGAGAGATTCAAGGTTGCGGGTTGCTACCAACACGTTGTCAATGGGGTTTGAGAAGTGACCCCGCGGTGTCTGTAAGCGCAGTGCTTGAGCCGCCGCTGGCTGAGGTGCGTGTGTGTTGGGCGGCGACTGAGCCGGATCAACATGCGGGGCGACTTGCCATGGCCGGTTGGGCTCCATCCCAGGAGTATGTGGGCTATCGAAGAGTCGACGTTGGTACAGATCGGCTGGCACATGGTTGTGATGCCTCCTCTGGTGAATCGCATCGGAAGCCCGTTGTTGTCGTTCAAGGCGCCATCCCTCAACATTTAGCCGCTCTGTCTCTGCAGTGATCTGCGGCCGTTGGGTTGCCATCCTCGCGGCTTCTCCTTCAATATCATGCTGGATTTTGGCGATCTCCTCCCTTAGTTTTGCTAACTCAGCGTTGACTTCTTCTTGATTCTTCACCTTCACAGTGATCGCCATGAGTTTGGCCACCTCTGCTACCAAATCGTCCATAGCTTGAACCGGAGTCTTCCCTGATCCGTCGGCTTCATTGTTACCAGCCGCATTTGGCCGAGGGGCCGCCGCTCCCGCCATGTAGGTGGCGACTTGACGATGGGGTCCTTCAACGTCCTCGGAGATTGCTGCCTCGGGCAATCCCCCGAGCCGTCCTTTGCGGAGAGGATAGATTGAATCTCTGTCGCCCATGGACGACTCGTCGTCCGAGTTGACAGGGGTTATCTCCTGCATCACCGGCTCGTCCGGTAGGTTGGTTCCTTGCATAAAACCAACGAAAGCATGGTGTTTCCTGGCCTGATGCTTGGCAGGATGGGCGCACCGGGCCGGCTCGACGATGTCGGTGAAGGTAACCGACTCGGGTACGGGAGCCCCGATCTTGCCAATGAAGACATGAATCTTGCCGAAGGGGACCCTGTATCCAGACTCGATTGAATTGGCCCCAGGCCCACACTGAGAGTTGTCGATGTAGTACTTCCCACGGCGGCTCTTAGTCATGATGCCGACCGCGTAGCTTCCAAACCCTAGAAGGGCTCCCTTTGAGAACCCAACTCCGCCGTGCGTAGGCCCCACGGTGGGCGCCAGCTGTCGTGGTTTTGTCACGCCAGCTGTCCTCGTGAAAGGACTTAGTGATGGACCATCGCACCTTGGTGGCGACTCAAAGGGGGTGAGCGGAAGCGAGACTGAGGTTTACCCAGGTCCGGCCCCTCCTATGGAGGTAAAAGCCTATGTCCTACTCTCTGTATATTGATGGTGGATCCGATTACAAGGAGGGCGTAACTCGCCTGATCTAGCTCTCGATGGATTCTAAAATAACCTATCTGCCCTAGAGACTCGCCTTTATATACAGGTCGAGTCCCTAGGGTTTACAAAGTCCTGACCACATTACAAATCGTGGCTTTCCATATCTCTAAGCCCCCGTGTCTTCCAATCTAGGAAGCCTCCTCGGCGACTTATCTTCTCCATTAATCTGGAATCACCATCTGGCTTTCGGGCCCTAGCCGGCTCTTCGTTGAAATTGTCCTGACACATCTCAGACCCTGGGCCAAGGCTTAGCTTGATCATCAATGTAGAATCGCCGTTTACCTGACCCAACCCAATAGGGCGGGTCATAACGTTGGTAATATCCCCAACGTCAACTATACCGAAACGTCACAGAACCTGAAGTGTGCAGACCCTATGGGTTTGAGAACTATGCAGACATGACCGAGACACTCTCCGATCAATAACCAATAGTGGGACCTAGATGCCCATATTAGTTCCAACATATTATATGAAGATCTTTATCGGTCAAACCACGATGTCAAGGATTCAATCAACCCCGTATGTTGTTCCCTTTGTCCTTCGGTATGTTACTTGCCCGAGATTCAATCATCGGTATCTCCATATCTAGTTCAATATCGTTACCGACAAGTCTCTTTACTCGTTGCATAACAAGATCCCGTGACTAACTCCTTAGTCACATTGCTTCCAAGCTCATCGTGATGTTGCATTACAGAGTGGGCCCTAGAGACACCTCTCCATCACACGGAGTGACAAATCCCCGTCTTGATCCATGTCAACCTAACAAACACCCTCGGAGGTACCTGTAGAACACCTTTCTAGTCACCCAGTTATGTTTTGACATTTGATACACACAAGGCATTCCTCCGGTGCCCGGGAGTTGCATGATCTCATGGTCATAGAAACACATACTTGACATGCAGAAAACAGTAGCAATAAACTGACAAGATCATATGCTACATTTATAGTTTGTGTCCTCTCCATCACATCATTCTCGTAATAATGTGATCTCGTTATCAAATGACAACTCATGTCCATGGTCAGGAAACCTTGACCATCTTTGATCAACGAGCTAGTCCATTAGAGGCTTACTAGGGACAGTGTGTTGTCTATGTATCCACACATGTATTTGAGTTTCCAATCAATACAATTATAGCATGGATAATAAACGATTATCATGAACAAGTAAATATAATATTAACTAATTTATTATTGCCTATAGGGCATATTTCCAATAGTCTCCCACTTGCACTAGAGTCAATAATCTAGTTCACATCACTATGTGATTCACACCCAACGAGTTCAGGGGTTTGCTTGTGAGAGAGGTTTTTAGTCAATGGGCCTGAACCTTTCAGATCCGTGTGTTCTTTACAAATCTCTATGTCATACTGTAGATGTTGCTACGACGCTCTATTTGGAACTATTCCAAAGGACTGATCCATTATATGAATCCGACCTGCTATTCAGAGTCATCCGTATTGGTGTTGAAGCTTGCATCGACGTAACCCTTTACGACAAACTGTTTTATCACCTCCATAATCGAGAAACATTTCCTTAGTCCTCAAGTTACTAAGTATAGTTTTGACCGTTGTCCAGTAATCCGTTCCTGGATCACTCTTGTACTCCTTGACCGACTCATGGCAACGCACACATCAGGTGCGTCACACATCATGTCATACTATAGAGGCTACGGCTAAAGGCATATGGGACTACCTTCGTCCTTTCTCTTTCTTCTACCGTTGGTCGAGCTTTGTGTATTACTCAAATTCACTCCTCACAATTCAGGAAAGAACTCATTCTTTGATTGAGCCATTTCGAACTCCTTCAAAATCTAGTCAAAGTATGTATTCATTGAAAGTTTTATCATGCGTCTTGATCTATCTCTATAGATCTTGATGTTTAGTGCTCAAGTAGCTCAATCCAGGTTTTCCTTTGAAAAACTCCTTTCAAACAACCCTATATGTTGTACAGTAATCTACATCATTTCTGATCAACAATATGTAAACTACACATACTTATCAGAAATTATATAGTGCTCCCACTCACTTTCTTGGAAATACAAGTTTCTCATAAACTTTGTATAAACCCAAAAGCTTTGATGATCTCATAAAAGCATATATACCAACTCTTAGATGCTTGCTCCAGTCCATAGAAGGATTGCTGGAGCTTGCATACTTGTCGGCATCCTTAGAAATGACAATACCTTGTGGTTGTATCACATACAACCTTTCCTCAAGGAAACCGTCGAGGAAACATGTTTTGACATCCATGTGCAATATTTCATAAAAATGGAGCTACTGCTAACATAATTCCAACATACTTTAGCATCACTACGAGTGAGAGAGTTTCATCATAGTCAACTCCTTGAACTTGTCGCTAACCTGTTTGCGACAAGTCAATATTTGTAAAATGTTGACACCTACCATCATCGGCTGTCTTCCTTTTAAAGATCCATTTGTACTTAATAGCCTCATGACCATCAAGTAGTTCTTCCAAATTCCACACTTTGTTTTCATATATGGATCCTATCTCAGATTTTTATGGCCTCCAACCATTCGTCGGAATCCGGTCCCACCATCGCTTTTCCATAGCTCGTAGGTTCATTGTTGTCCAACAACATGACCTCCAAGACAGTATTACCGTACCACTCTGGAGTGGTACGTGTCCCTGTCGACCTACGAGGTCCGGTAGTAAATTTATCTGAAGCTTCATGATCATCATCATTGGCTTCCACTTCAACTCGTGCACGCGCCACAGGAACAACTTCCTACACCTTACTACACTCTATTGAAGTGACGGTTCCAAAACCTCATCAAGTTCCACAATCCTCCCACTCAATTCTTTCGAGAGAAACTCTCTCTCGAGAAAGGACCCATTTTCAGCAACAAGCACTTTGCTTTCGGATCTGAGATAGGAGGTATACCCAACTGATTCCTTTGGGTATTCTATGAAGATGCAATTGTCGGCTTTGGGTTCAAGCTTATCACACTCAAGCCTTTTGATATAAGCATCATAGCCCCAAACTTTAAGAAACGACAACTTAGATTTCTCTAAAACATAATTCATATGGTGTCATCTCAATGGAATTAAATGGTGCACTACATAAAGTGAATGTGGTTGTCTCTAAAGCATAACCCCAAAACAATATTGGTAATTCGATAAGGGACATCATAGCATGCACCATATCCTATAGGGCACGACTACGACATTTAGACACACCGTCACACTATGGTGTTCCAGGCGGCATGAGTTGTGAAACAATTTCCACATTGTCTACCAAACTCGCAACTTAGATATGCATCTCTACGATCACATCACAGACATATCATCCTCTTTTCACGACGATTTTCAACTTCACTCTGAAATTTCTTGAACTTTTCAACACTTTAGACTCGTGATTCATCAAGTAAATACATCAGTATCTACTCTAATCATCAGTGAAATAAGACCATAATGATATCCACTGCGTTCCTCAACACTCATTAGACTACATACATCAAAATGCAATTTTTCCAATATGTCACTTGCTCATTCCATCTCACTGGAAAACAAGGCCTTTAGTCATCTTGCCTATGTGGCATGATTTGCATGTCTCAAGTGATCCAAAATCAAGTGAGTTCAAAAGATCCATGTGCATGGAGTTTCTTCGTAAGTTTCCACCAATAGGCATGGTTCGCATGTCTCAAACGATTGAAAAATGAGTGAGTCAAAAGATCCATCAGCATGGAGCTTCTTCATGATTTTTATACCAATATGACTCAAGCGGCAGTTCCACAAGTAAGTGGTACTATCATGACTACTTTGTATCCTTTTGGCAGCAATATTGTGAACATGTCTATCACTACGATCGAGATTCAATAAACCATTCATATTAGGTGCATGACCATTGAAGTTATTATTCAAGTAAACAGAGTAACCATTTTTCTCTGACTTAAATAAATAACCGTATTGCAATAAACACGATCCAATCATGTACATGCTCAATGCAAACACCAACCAATATTTAGGTTCCACACTAATCCCGAAAGTAGAGGGAGCGTGCGATGGTGACCACACAACCTTGGAAACACTTCCAACACACATGGTCACCTTGACTTTAGCTAGTCTCCGTCTATTATGTAGCTTTTTATTTTGAGTTACTAACATTTAGCAACTGAACCAGTATCTAATATCCATGTGCTACTAGAAGTACTAGTAAAGTACACATCAATAACACGTATATCTAATATACTTCTGTTGGCGTTGCCAACCTTCTTATCTACCAAGTGTTTAGGGTAATTCCTCCTCACTGATCATTCCCCTCATCATAGAAGCACATACTCTCGGGTTTGGGTTGAACCTTGGGCTTCTTCATTTGAGTGACAACTGACTTGTCATTCTTGAAGTTTCCCTTCTTTCCCTCGCCCTTCTTGAAACTAGTGGTTTTACTAACCATCAACACTTGATGCTCCTCCTTGATTTCTAGCTTCGTGGTATCAAACATCACGAATAGCTCAAGGATCATATTCTTCATCCCTGGTATGCTATAGTTCATCATGAAGCTTATTAGCTTAGTCGTAGTGACATTGGAGAACTATTGCAATCACTATCTGAAAGCATAATTGCTCCCTAGGGTGGTTTTGATAATTGATCACAACATATGCATCATTGGACTAATATGTTTTCCAAGTATATTTTATAAAAGTTCAAAATATGCTATGGCTAAAGGCTTATGTGGAGATGCCCCTTGGTGCAAGAAAGGAATAATATTGTCTCAAGCTTGAAGATAGAAGACTCTTCATTTTATATTTGTGAGAAATCACTTTTGAGTTCATAGGAAAGCCAATTCTATTAAAAGGGGGTGAGGTAGTAAAATGAACTAATTGCTCAAAATGCTCAAAGTTAGCCACCAAAATACCCAGTCATTTTTCCCACATATTCACTCTGTCAAATTCCATATACACAAATTTGGTGTCACCAACTTTCATATTTCGGACCCATCGAGTTTGACTTTAGACAGAAACCCTAGCCATTTCCACCAAATCGGTGCAATCGATACCGTGTCGGTGCTACCGAGTTTGGGTGACCAACTTTCGGGTGCCTCGGTACACAAAATCAGAATTTCCGAGTTTGAGTATCGATGCCACCGAGTTTGGCCATCTGACCGTTAGCCACCTTTTCGGTACCACCGGGTTCCATATATCGGTCTCATCAAGATTCAAAAGTTTCTTCCTTTGTGCTAATCGGTACCACCGAGTTTTTAACTTTGATGTCACCGAGTTTGCCACTTTGTGTGCAAGGTTGGATTTTGTGTGCTGCCTATATATACCCATTCATCCACCTCTCATTCGTGGGAGAAGCACTCAGAACACACACTTCATTGCCAGATCCATTTCTGAGAGAGAACCACCTACTCATGTGTTGAGACCAAGATATTCCAATCTAGTCATTTGAAACTTGATCTCTAGCCTCCCCAAACAGCTTTCCACCAAATCTACCTCTCCTACCCATGCATATTCTGTGAGAGAGTAATTTTTTGTTGAGGAGACCATCTTTAGAAGCACAAGAGCAAGGAGTTCATTGATCTACCACATCTATTACCTTTTGGAGGTTGGTGCCTCCTAGATTGGTTAGGTGTCGCTTGGGAGCCTCCTACTTCTTGTTGTGAAGTTGAACCAAGATGTTTGTAAGGTCAAGGAGATCGCCTACTTCTGAAGATCTACCGTGAGTAAGGCTAGTCCTCCGTGGACGGAAGCCGTGGTGGAATAGACAAGGCCGCTTATCTGTGGACCCTCCGTGGGTGGAGCCCTCCAAGGACTCTCGCAGTCGTTACCCTCCGTGGGTTGAAGTCTCCACTAACATGGACATACGATAGCGCCACCTATCAGAACCATGCCAAAAATCGCCGTGTCAACCTCATGCGTTTGATCTCCCTACCTTACTCCTCTACTTCACACTTGCATATTTTACATTCCGCTGCTATACTCTTAGAACTGCATGTGTAGGGTGGACTTGACTTTCTATAACTCCCATAGCTGCCTCTCAACTAAAATTGGGAAAAGGCATTTTTTTTATCTTGTCAAGTAGTCTAATCACCCCCTCTAGACATACTTTCAGTCCTATAAGTGGTATCAGAGCTTTGGTCTCCATTTCAATGGTTTAACAACCCAGGAGAGTATGGTGTCTAGTGAGGGAAACTATCACTTTAGAGGTCCATATTTCAATGCCACTAATTTTTCTAGTTGGAAGCATAATATGAAAATGCATATTCTTGGCTTTAACCCTCATGTTTGGGATGTTATTCGTGTTGGTGTGCAAGGTAACTTATTTGGAGAAGGGCATGAACCTGATCTTGATGCAACATATGATGGACTGAAGATGTTGCAACTCAATGCTCAAGCCCGCCACATCATCTTCAACTGTCTATGCCCCGAAGAATTCAAACAAATCAGTTGTCTTGAGAATGCAAAAGAAATTTGGGATACTTTGGTTGATATGCACAACGATACTGATTCTGTCAAAGAATCTAAGTTGTATGTTCTCCAAAGCCAGCTTGACAAGTTCAAGATGAAATATGGTGAAGGTGTCGCTGAAATGTACTCTAGGCTAGCTCTCATCCCCAATGAGATTGCTGGATTAGGAAGCGAAGAGATGACCAACAAATTCACCATAAAGAAGATACTTAGAGCTCTCGATGGCAAGTATGACACAATGGTATCAGAGCTTTGTTCTCCATTTGATTGGTTTAATAACCTAGGATAGTATGGCATCTAGTGACGGAAATTATCATCTTAGAAGTCCATATTTCGATGGCAGTAATTTTGCAAGTTGGAAGCATGCAATGAAAATGCATATTCTTGGTTTTAATCCTGATGTTTGGGCTGTTATTCGTGTTGGTGTGCAAGGTAACTTCTTTGGAGAAGGGCATGAACCAGATCGTGATGCAACAGCTGATGAACTAAATATGTTGCAACTTAATGCTCAATCCTGCAGCATCATCTTCAACTGCCTATGCCCCAAAGAATTCAACAAAATCAGTCGTCTTGAGAATGCAAAAGAAATTTGGGATACTTTGGTTGATATGCACGAAGGTGCTGATCCTGTCAGAGAATCTAAGTTGGAAGTGCTTCATAGTCAAGTTGACAAGTTCAAGATGAAGGATGGCGAAGGTGTCGCTGAAATGTACTCTAAGCTAGCTCTCATCACCAATGAGATTGCTGGCTTAGGAAGCGAAGAGAAGACCAACAAATTCATCATCAAGAAGATACTTAGAGCTCTCGATGGCAAGTATGACAAAATGCACACATTGGTCCAAATGATGCCAAATTACAAAGATCTCAAGCCAACTGAAGTCATTGGTAGGATTGTTGCTCATGAGATGTCACTCAAGGACAAAGATGAGCTGTACAACAAGTCAAGCGGTGCTTACAAAGCTTCATGTCATGCTCCCGCTACTTCAAAGGACAATATTGTCACTGATGAAGACATAAGCCTCATGGTAGAAAATTTAATAAGTTCTACAAGAGTAGAGGCAAAGAGAGGAGCTCAAGCTCAAGACATAATGAGAAGCGTTCGTCCAGTCGTGACCGAAACTGCTACAATTGTGGGAAGCCTGGACTCTACTCCAATGAGTGCTCAGCTCCCTACAAAAGAAGAGAAGAGTCACCTCGAAGACGAAGCTCAAGAGATGAGTCACCTCGTAGAGATAGAAGGAGTAGAGAAGATCACTATGAATGAAGACACTCATGGAGAGGCAAGGAATCGGATAAGAAGGATAAATACACCAAGAGAAGCTCAAGAAGAAGACATCAAGCTCATGTTGGTGAATGGGTTTCTGGCTCCGAGTCTGATCATCACTCCGAGAGAAGTTATCAGTCCAACTCCGACTATAGTCAAGATGAAGGTGTTACCAGCATTGCAGTTGTTTCCTCCAACTCCTACGACCTATTTGACTCACCAAATGAGAGGTTCGGAAACTGCTTTATGGCTAAAGGCCCCAAGGTATCACACCCCAAGTATCTTGATTTTAATAGTGATGACGATGACTTGTTAGGAGAAGATGACTTGCTCTTTGATAAAACTAGTGATTGCAATGAAAATGAGATTGCTAATTATCATGCTAGTCAAGAGAAATCGAGTGATGATGCTAAGAAAGAAATTGAATGGCTAACTCAAGAATTAAAAACTCTTAAGTTAGCTCATGTGACTACTCTATAAGATCATAGAGATCTTGCAAGAACCCATGAGAAGCTACGCTTCGAGAAGCTCAACTTGGAGCAAGAACATGAGTTCTTAAAATTCATCAATGATGATCTCCGAAAGAAGAGTTCTTCTTATCTAGCCAAACAATTGCTTTTGTCTAATTTTGTTCCAAAAGTTAAACCTAGGAACACTTGTACCGAAGGCAAGAAAGTTTCTTCATCTAGTAACAATAATGCTAAAGCTAAATCCAATAATGTTCTTGCTAGTAGCTCTATTGATTTCACTAATTATTCTCTTAGCCAAGTTACACTTGAGGAAGAAAATGATTTTTTGAAAGGGATTATAGAGAGAGGTGTCTTCAAGAGTCTTACTGGAAGTAAGCAATTCGAGGAAATTGTGCGCAAGCAAGGAGGAAATCGGAAAAAGAAAGGTGTTGGCTACTTCAACGTCAACGGAGATGATTGGAAAGAAGGTCCATGTCCCATTTTCTAAGTTTGTTCCCCAAGAGGAGAAGTATGATTCTACTCCTGCCGAAGAAATAAGATCACAAGATGACCTTCTACCACAAGACCACAAAGGCAAGGGAAAGCTTCAAGATGACATTGACCTATTTGAAGAAGAACCCCAAGTCAAGGTCAAGTGGATTCCCAAGGACACTACTAGCTATACCTCAACTAGTGCTACCACAACTCCAAGGATTCCCATCAATTTGGTGTGGATCCCCAAGAGGAAGAACAAGGAAGTTCTTGAGGGGTGACTCCTCCAATGAAATATACTCTTATTCATTTTGGCAAGAACTATTTGCAATCAACCTCAACCATATGCATTAGTTCAAGGAGTCACACATTCTGTCAAAGGTAAGCAAGGAACAAGGTAATTAATACATCTTTGGACATCATCCCATTTGTGTTTCACTCCATGTCCATAGATATTCTTGCATATGTTCCTCGAGCGTTGGGACTAACCCATGTAGGTGAGATGAGTAAGAAATCAACAAGGATTGCTCCCAACTCAAGATGATCTTCATCAACATTGAGCATCCACCACTATTCACCTACTTTTAAGTCTTCTACGACAAAACCCAACTTAGTTGATCCCTCTTAGGAGGGATGTCTGATCAAGGGGGAGCTTTACTCTAAGACTTGAGTATAAGCATCTCCTAAGGATATGGACACATTAATGCTTATGTAAAAGTGGTAACCCCACTTGTGCTTAATGATGAGTATGACATATGATCAAGTATTCTTACTTGGCTCCTATGTCAATATACTCATATGTAGATGACTTTTGTCATCTCCCAAGTGCTTGATAGCTGCTAGGATGTTTGTGCATGTTCACCATATTTTCTCTATCGTTCTTATTGTGTGAGCATGTTGGTCTGCATGTGTTTTTTCATTCGAGGACATCCAATTGTTGCTATTTGGATCTTGATTTATCATTTGCCAATTGGATGGACAAGAATGCCTAGGACCCTTCCTAGCTATCTATGCTATCTCATCTCAAGTTCTATTCATGCTTCATCACAAAACTTGAACAAGCACTTGTCGATCCTTCTGTGTGAAGGTGCACTCACAGTTCCGTATCGTTAATGGTTGACTTCTAAAACCTCTTCGAAAATCTCACTGATACCAACTTCACAAAATCGGTTCCACCGAATTTACAAAGCTGATGTGGATTTCTGTCACACCGTGTTTTCACTTTGCCCAGCTGTGGCATTTTCAAAATTTGGGATAAATTAAAACTTTTAAGCAAATGTTGTGAGTGTCTTGTATGACATTGTTTGTATGTATGCTTGAGTGTGTGGATCTTAAAAATGATTTCAAATTAAATTTTCTACAAAAATCCTTTTCTCAACTTTTGTTGACTCAAAACCTTGCTTTGGGGTTTGCACTACAAGACCTTGATCTCAAGGGAGTGCCAACCACCAAAGATTGTAATCTGATTCTAACACCCTTATAACTCTCCAAAACCATAAATAATTATTTTATGAAGTGTTTTCCTATTTTATTTATATGCCCTTTTCTGATGCCAGAAATGATATTTCTGGGTGGAAAATTAATTTTCTACCTCAGAAAAATATGAGAAAATTTGGAGATACTCAAAGGACATATATTTTCCATACATAAGATTTTAAACCCCTATTTATGTTCAAAATATTTGAGCTAAGCCCTGAAAACCTAATATGTCTGTTTTGCACTTTTGAAATATTTCCAAGGGAAATATTCTCAATAAATTCCCAGAAAATTCTAGCATGCTTCTGACGCTATATTTGGTGGTCATGCAAGTTTCACCTCATTACAAGGTGGTTTGGTTCACTAAATAATTCAGAAACCTTCCCTGTCCAGAATCAAGTTAAAGCAACGCCACATAGCAAAGTTTGTCCAAATGGCCTCAAACTTAGCAGGAGTGCTGAACACCCCAAACGAGGAGACCCTGCCAAAAATTGGATTTGTGGGGATTAATTTACCCACATTCCCTTTTAAATGGATAGAACTGCCCATTTGGGGGTGATTTCAAGTTTGCAGTGTCAAAGTTGTCCAATGGACTCAAATTTGGTGGAGCCTCCTACCTTTGCATCAAACCCAATCCTGTTAACTTTCAGCATCAGTGTTGAACGTTAACTACCCCCAAACACCTGTCAAACACCTTCTCCGAGTATGATCAAACAACACTTAACACCCCCTACACCCACTCCATTTCCATGAAACTCTTAAAGCAAGTTGTTTGGTTCCCATGAAACACTTAACACCCCCTACACCACTCCTCAAGTACAGACGAGTGGCCCCTCTCTGGTTCCAAGCAAGTAAGCCAAAATCTTCATTTTAGTTTCTGAATCAAGGCTGACAGCTCCTCTCTAAGCTCTTCCTTTGACCAGAAGTGAGATCCTCGGCTCCCAATGGCTAAGGGGAATCTAAGCCAACCCTCGGACACGCCAGACAGGGACAAAGCACCCCAGAGCGCGCCAACATGCCGTGGCATGGCATATCTGTGCTCTGGGCGCGCTATAGGGCGCACCTGAGGTAAATGAGGCCAGTCCCGGCCGGCTCTCGCCTCCCCTCGGTATCTCTCTGCATCTTCGAGAACCTTCCTGAATCAGGGCAGCCTCGGGGCCCCTTCTCCCCCCCTTTGCTGACCAGGGCGACGCATGCCCGCGCACACCAGATTCGGCCAGAAGAGTGCGGCCACGCAGCACGCGCGCGCTGAGTCTCCTCTCTCTCTCGTTGAGTCACTCGAGTCCCAAACCACGTCCGTGAAACCTTGGTATCGACCCCGAGCCCTCTCTCCCTCTCCAGCGGCTGCGGTGAAACCACCGGCGCTCCCCTGCTTAGTGCACCGTTGCTGGCCTATAAATAGCCCCCCTTCACTCCAGCACCACACACCCCTCATCCAGAGCCCCAATCGAGCCCCTAGCCACTCCCTTCGAGCAAAGAGAGACCCGGTGCTCGAAGTCGAGCGAGGCCCAGTCGCTTCAGAGCTTCGTCGATCTTGGGTTACAGGGTTGGCCTCGAGCTCCTTTTGCCATCTCCGTGACCGTAGTGAGCTCGGGAAGCTTCTCCACTTCTTCCCCAAGCGTTTCCCCAAGCGTTTCCCTACCCGTAGCACCCAACTCCACCACCATCCAAAGCATGTCCGCCGCGACCACCTTATCGCCGGTGACCCAGGGCCTCCCCGCCGTTCATTCGACCACCAGCAGGTTGGCGACGACGCCACGGTGCCGTTTCTGCCGTCACCTGGCCTCGAGGGCGTCGGTATCACCGCCGGCGTGCCTCCCCTCCCTCTGTTTCGAGGAGTGAGACGACCCCGAGAGGCATGTACCACCTATCGATGGTCAGTCTCTCCCCCTCCCTCCTCTCTCTACCGCTGACTGTAGCGGCCCGCGCGTCAGGTTTAAACCTGATGATGCGCGCGCACCTTGGCTGTTGGCTGGCTCACCGAATGGCCAGTTGGGCCGGCCCAGCCACTGGCTGAGCCAGGCTAGGGTTAAGGCCTCTTATTTTTATTTTCATTCTGTTTCTAAATGATTTGTGTAAAACTAAATATCTAACCAAATTTAAATATTCTTCGAGCACAAATCTTCTAAAAATGTGTAGAATTTATTAGTGCTGTTGTACTAATTTTTGTAAAGACTTTTACACATAGCTTTGATTAACATGCATAGTTTAGATATTTTAGCCCCTGTTATTTAGGTTTTAAAATACCTTTTTACCTCAAGAATAGGAACGCACATTTTTAAAACTAAAGATATAATTTTCCAGAATAGGGTAACATTTTTTAATGTGATGTTGTGCTCTGTTTTCGAGTGTTATCTTATTGGTATTATTATTATTATTACGGTGATAGATCACGCATTTGACGAAGGACTTGGATCTGAAGACCTGGATACTTAGCTCACCAAGGCAAGTAGCCCTTTGACAATGTCTGAGAAAATATTTTATGCGTGACACATAGTATAAATATTCCGATGCATGTGAGCATGATCTAGTCGGAACCCCTCTGGTGTTTCCGATGGCTCCTCTGGAGAACTTGCATTTGAGCATGTCCATACCATCTATGAGGATCATGGTGATAAAATTTTGACAAGTAGAAGTAGTGCTACACATAGGATGAGCCTATGCATGGTGATGGTAATACAAGATGATATCAATGGTTTCTCAAAAAACCCGTCGGGTGCCACTAATGCCCGAGGGTGATGGTGTTGACCTGGATGACCACTTGAGAAAGGAGTAGTGTAACGAAAGGGTTTTGGGTTAGTGGTTTCGGAAATGGGATTAGATTTAAGATTTGCTAACCATCCCAACCATACATGTGCGGCCACGATACCCTTTTATGGGACAGGGCTTTGTTGATGACTTTGGTAGGTGCTAGCAAAGAACCCGCATTACTAGTGGCGGGAGTGATATGTGGTCACTCTCGTGACGGGGTCGTACCAGGTAGGTCGACTATGTCGTTTTTACGTGTTCCGGGCACACCGTTGGTCCCCGAATTGATGGCATGGTCCAGAGTTTGTGCTCGTAAGATGTACATCATGTGGGTTGGGTACCAATCGAGTGGACTCTTTGTCTAGTATCGTCAGGGGAAAGGCAATGATCTGGTACTTACCTCGGGTATGTTATATACCGCGAGTCGTGTAGGACACGGAAATTTCCCAGATCTCATGGGTACAGCGCACAACCTCTACAGAGTGTAAAACTATTCGAATAGCCGATGTCCATAGTCAAGGAAAGTTGGGTAATCCTGTTTAAACTACGTAGAGTCGTTTCCGCATAAACCAAGTGTGTGTGTGTGTGTGTGTGTATAAAGGTGTTACATGAGAAAGATTATATGACAAGTTTGGTGACTTGGCATATAGGGTGAACCTGAGGTGTTCAGCCCTCTACAGATATTTTGGTATGTGTAACCTGTTCCTATGATTACCATCTATTTACGATGCATGATTAGACTTCATATTGAGCATGTTTCTTAACAGGTAAAAAATTTCTTTCCGCAAAAGCTGCATATTACCTATGTCATACCATTTGCATTATCCATATCATGGGCTGTTTGCGAGTACATTCAAAGTATTCATTGGCTTGCCACTGGTTATTTTATTGACCAAACATGGAGGAACCAGAGTATGGAGAAGAATAAGTTGCCGGAGACGGACACACGATCTAGGACACTTCCCAGTCAGAATGCCTGTTGGTTAAGGTAGATGGCATGGGTTCACTTTTACTACCAAGATTTCTGCTACTAGTTTATTGGTGTGATTGGCCTTCAAGGCCCTATCTATGTAAGACTAGACCATAATGGTCGCTAATTGTATCAAACGCTATTCATGGATGTAATCCTCTTGTTATTCAGTATCCGTGTGTCCGGTGTGCATTGATCTCTGGGATCACTGAGCACGTTCATTAGGCGATCTCGACTCGTAAGTCGGGGTCCCCACAATTTCCATCTCGGTACCACCGAAATCACAAACACGGTTACACCGAGTTTCCTTGTCAAATGACAGTAGAGGAACTCGGGGACACCGATTTTGTAATCTCGGTGACACCGAGAGCAAACGAGTATATATTCCAACGGACCGAATCTTTGATTTCTAATGGACAAAGTCGTTTCGTCCCAAACCCTACAATGTCCCTGGACCCCTGGTTGTCACCCTTGACTCCCCTGCGTCTCCGCCGCTGACGGATTCTTCACCGCTGTCATCGCCGTATTCGGAGTCGCCAAGTTAGGGTACGGATCCACCCCTTTCTTTTGCGCATCCCTAATCTATCTCGTGCGCATTAGCATATTTATCCACAAGCCATCGTGTGCAAACTCTCCATCCACCCGATGCTCACATAGATTAGAGAACTAAGAAATTTTTATGGTTAGCTGTCCGTAGACCTCATCTCGGTGACACCGATTTGCAACAGTTTGTTCCACCGATTTTGAACCTAGGGTTCCTAAGAATGAACTCACTGAAACCGAGTTGTCAATTTCGGTTCCACCAAAATGATGACCAAGTTTCTGGTAAGGAGTTCATGTGTCTCGGTGACTCCGAATGTTCAAACTCGGTGCTACCAAAATGTGATCTACAAAAAGCTAAAACTAAGGATTTCTTTGTTCATTTTTTTTTGAAAACATCTGAATTTTGTGATGCTCATCCCTTCTATCTTTCCAATATCTACTTCACAGGTTTTGCTATTTGATGCTGAGTTTCTGCATGTCTGCCAAGATGTGCGGATCATATGATAGCCAAAATGATTTCAAAGAACAGAGTATTGAGATGGACTCACGCACTAGTCCAGAGAAGACTGACTCTTACCCTGGATCCTACAACTCACATGGCTTGCCCAAGGTAGCCACAAGGCGGAGGAACAAACTGGATTCTGATGAAGAGGACTCAGGACTTTGTGCCGAAGGAAACTTCAGCTCCTCCTAAGGCTCCAAGGAAGACAGTCAGGAAGGTAACTACTGATCCTACTGATCTGAGAGCACCTGCTTATGTAAGGAGAAGCACAACACTTTCCAGTGATGAACCTATCAAGAAGGCTGGTGTGAAGAGGCCGAGGAAGGGGATAGTTCATCCTGTTGGGAGAAGGACTTCCATGTTTGAAGACCCTCAAGAATTTGTTGTTGAAGATGAAATCCCAGATCCTCCTCCTAAGAAGAAGCTTATGGTTGATGCCATGAAATCTCCTCCCAAGCCTCCTGCAAAGGAAAAGAAGGTTGTGGCTCGGAGAAAGACTACAAAGGACATTCCTGCAGCTGCCAAGGAGAAAGTCCCTTCATCCAACGCCCCTGTTGCAGAGGAGGTAGAATTTGAGAATGCACCAGTTCTCAGGAAGCTCACACCAACCCTACCAATTCACAATGTTGCTCATCTAGTAGCAGAGGATATGAAGAAGATGAAGTATGTAAGATTGAGGAAGTGGAGAGTTGTTGACCCATATGCTATCAGAAGAAGAACTGTTGTTGTTCCAAGGTTTCGCACCAAGTAACAACAAGATTTTTATGAGACTGTCTTGTTTGACAAGAGTCCAACTGTTAGTGATATGAGGTATGTTGACTTGGCATATATCAAGGGGAATGAAGACTTCTTTCCCCATGTCCGAGAAAAATTCATGCTAGTGGACATTGAAAAGTTTGTTGGAAAGGAGATGACCCCATGGAATGATGAGCTGATCATGCAATTTTATGCAACTATTCATTTATATGGAGATGGTTCTTTGGTGTGGATAACTGATGGTCATAGGTACGAGTCTACGATTGATGAGTGGGACACTACCATTGGTGCCCCAAAGTAGGATGATTGAGATGTTGATGTGTATTCTGAAGCAAAGAAGAAACAAACTCTATGGCCAATATGTACAAGACAATTCCTCACAAGTATTTGGCTAGTCAAAAGATGGGCTCAGTGTACTTTTTGAAAGAAGGAATTCCACTACTAACACTATTTGGAGACACACTTTGATGCCTAAATACGGTCATGATAAGATGATCAGAGGACACTCCATCTACCTACTGCACCTTTTGGACACCCATACCCGATTCAGAGTGATGGATTTGATATTAGAGACAATCCGGAGGACTGCTGCTGATTAGAAGAGATCATGTGGATATGCCCCTTACAATCAGATGATTATCAATGCCAAGCTAGGCAAGCATGTATACCTACTTGATCGTCCACATCTACCCCTTCAGCCAGAGTTTGAAGACAATGAAGTGGTAATGGATGACAATGATCCCAACTCGGCTCCAGCAAGAATGGCAGCAGAGGCAACAGAAGCTGAGGCTGCTAGAAATAGGCCACCACTAGTTCCACAACTCAAAATTCAAGTTGAGAAAATGACATTTCTTGTTATCTCTGTCTAAGGCATGGAAAAGAACATCGAGGAGATACCGCAAAGTCAGAAAAGCCTTGAGAGAGTTGTGGAAACAAAGTTTCATGGCATGGATGTGAAGGTTTCCGAGTTGACCACTATAGTCAAACAACTTCAACATGAAGTTGACTCAGTGGAGATCTCGCGCTCAGAAGATGAAGACGATGATGATGAAGAAGAGTCTCCTCCTGCCACTACCACACGGTTCAGCACTCAGCTTAGATCTCCTGTTGTTCCTGCTGAGGAGACAAGACAAACATCTTCAGCTCAAGCATCAACACCTTCAGCACCAGCTCCAGCTCAAGCACCTCCAGTATCAACTCCTCCAGCTCCAGGATACTCAGTTGATGCCTTCGTGTACGCTCTTCTATCGACTTCGTCATCAGCTGCCAAGAGAGATGAGTAGCTCTATACATTTTTGAACCTTTTGGTAACTTGTTGCCAAAGGTGGAGAAATGTGTTTAGATCATATACTTCTAGAGAGAGCTTTTGAATTTATTTGCTCTCATTTGGTTTGAAAAACTTTGGTCTTTTGGATGACTTTATCCCATTACTTGTATTTGATCATACACTTTGCTTGATTGATGCTACATTATTATATTTTTAGCTATGTATGTGATGATCATTCACTTATCTTTTTGGTGTCACGTGCATTGCTATTCATTCTTATCTTGTATGCACACCACCAAGATGTTTGTGACATTGAATAGTGACCCATGATCCTAATCGATTGTGCATTTGCATTCAAACACAAATTTTATATAATGCACAAATTTAGGGGGAACTATTGCTTTTCTCATACTTCTCAAAGCATCGATGTTAATGATTGATTATATCTTTTGTCAAAGCTTTGATCTATATGTTGTCATCAATTACCAAAAAGAGGGAGATCGAAAGCACAATTGCTCCCTAGGGTGGTTTTGATAATTGATCACAACATATGCATCATTGGACTAATATGTTTTCCAAGTATATTTCAGAAAAGTTCAAAAGATGCTATGGCTAAAGGCCTATATGGAGATGCCCCTTGGTGCAAAAAAGGAATAATATTGGCTCAAGCTTCAAGCTAGAAGACTCTTCATTATATATTAGTGAGAAATCACTTTTGAGTTCATAGGAAAGCCAATACTATTGAAAGGGGGTGAGGTAGTAAAATGAACCGATTTCTTAAAATGCTCAAAGTTAGCCACCAAAATACTCACTCATTTTTTCCCATGTATCCACTGTGTCAAATAACATATACATAAAATTCGGAGTCACCAACTTTCATATTTTGGACCCACCGAGTTTGACCTCACAGAGAAACCCTAGCCATTCCCACCAAATCGGTGCAACCGAAACCGTGACGGTGCTACCGAGTTTGGGTGACCAACTTTCGGGTGCCTCGGTAGACAAAATCGGTAATTCCGAGTTTGAGTATCGGTGTCGCATGGGAGCCTCGGTTGACGTGGAGTTTGTAAGGGCAAGGAGATTGCGTACTTCATGAAGATCTACCGTGAGTAAGGTTAGTCCTCCGTGGACGGAAGCCGTTATGGAATAGACAAGGCCGCTTCTTTGTGGACCCTCCGTGGGTGCAACCCTCTGTGGACTCTCGCGGTCATTACAAGTTGAATTCTCCACTAACATGGATGTACGATAGCGCCACCTATCGGAACCATGCCAAAAATCGTCGTGTCAACCTCAACTGTTTGATCTGGCTACCTTACTCCTCTACTTTACACTTGCATATTTTACATTCCGTTTCTATAGTCTTAGAACTGCATGTGTAGGGTGTACTTGACTTGCTATAAGTCCCATAGCCACGTCTCAACTAAAATTAGGAAAAGGCAAAAAAATTAACTTGTCAAGTAGTCTAATCACCCCCCTCTAGGCATACTTTCGATCCTACACTATCTTATCTGGAAGATCAACTCCCACTCGATTCAAGCAATTGTAGCACCCACACAATCTAAGCACATGCTCAATGATTGAGTTCTTCTCCTTTACTTTCCGGGTAAAGAATCTTGTCGGAGTTCTCATATCTGTCAACACAGGGACAGACGTGAAATCCCAATTTTAGCTCTTGGAACATCTCATATGTTCCGCGATGTTCAAAACGTCTTGAGCGCCTCAATTCTAAGTCGTAAAGCATCACACAGTGAACTATCAAGTAGTCATAAAAATGTGTATGTCAGATGTTCGCAACATCTACATACGACGCTTGGGGTAGCTTACGGAACGGTGCATTAAGGATATAAGCCTTCTGTGCAGCAATGAGGACAATCCTAAGTTCATAGACCCAGTCCTCATAATTGCTACTATCATCTTTCAACTTAGTTTTCTCAAGGAACATATCAAAATATAGAGGAGCTACAGCGCAAGCTAATCATCTACAACACGGTTTGCAAATACATTTTTACTATGTTCAAGATAATGAGTTCAATTAATCATATTACTTAAGAACTCTCTCTCAAATTGACATCCCTCTGGTCATTCGAATGGTACATGATCCAAATCCACCAACCCGTGCCTGATCATCACGTGACATGAGGTGGCTTCAATGGTGAACATCTCCATATTGATCATATCAACTATATGACTCATGTTCGACCTTTCAGTCTCCTGTGTTCAGAGGCCATGTATGTACATGCTAGGCTCATCAAGTTTAACCCGAGTGTTCCGCGTGTGCAAAACTATCTTGCACCCGTTGTATGTGAACGTTAGAGTCTATCACACCTGATCATCACATGGTGTCTCGAAACGACGAACTGTAGCAACGGTGCACACTCGGGGAGAACAAATTTTATCTTGAAATTTTCATGAGGGATCACCTTATAATGCTACCGTCATCCTAAGCAAAACAAGGTGCATAAAAACGATTAACATCACATGCAAATCAAAAGTGACATGATATGGCCATGAACTTGTGCTTGTTGATATCCATATTCAAAGCATCAACATGATCCCCGTCGTCAGAGGCACAACACCATGATCTCCATCATTGTGTTGCCATCAAGGTTGTCGCACCAGCCATGCTTCTACTACTATTGATACCGTTTAGTGATAAAGTAAAGCATTACATAGCGCCTAATGATTGACACACAGGTCATACAATAATTAAAGACAATCCTATAGCTCCTGCTGGTTGCCTTAGCATCGACATGCAAGTTGATATTAAATAATACAACATGATCATCTCATACATCAAATATATCACCTCATGTCATTGGCCATATCACATCACATGCATACCCTGCAAAAACAAGTTAAACGACCTCTGATTTGTTGTTGCAAAATTTTATGTGGCTGCTATGGGTATCTAGTAAGAACGCTTCTTACCTATGCAAAAACCACAACGACGATATGGAAGTTGCTATTTAACCTTCTTCAAGGACTGCCTTTTGTCGAATCTGATTCAACTAGAGTAGGAGAGACAGACACCCATGAGCCATCTTTATGCAACAAGTTGCATGTCACTCAATGGAACCGGTATCTCGTACGTGGATGAGTAAAGTTGGTTCCGGCCGCTTCATCCAACAATACCATGGAATCAAGAAAAGACAAAGGAGGGAAGCAATCTGGATATCAGCGCCCACAAAGTCCTTTGTGTTCTACTCAAGATTCCATCTATGCATAGACCTAGCTTTGATACCACTGTTGGGGAATGTCGCATGGGAAACAAAATTGTCCTACACTCACCAAGATCAATCTATGGAGATCAACATCTATGAGAGGGGTGAGTGCATCTACATACCCTTGTAGATCGCTAAGAGGAAGCGTATATAATGCGGTTGATGTAGTCGAATGTCTTCGCGATCCAATAAGGATCCGTCCCGTGATCTCATCACTATCCGTCCCGCGATCCCATCACGATCCGTCCCGATCTAGTGCCGAACAGATGACACCTCCGCGTTTAGCACATGTACAGCTTGATGACGATCTCCACCTCCTTGATACAGCAAGAGAGAGGGTGGAGAAGTAGATGAGTTCAACGTCATCATGACGACATGGCGGCGGTGTTGGTGGAGTTGTTCCGGCAGGGCTTCGCCAATGAAAACTGGAACCGATCTTAGTGGAGAAAACTGATATATGGGAGAGACTGGGCTGCACCATGGCCTTGGTTGGTTGCAGCCCTCTCTCCCCATCTATATATATATAGGGGGAAGGGGAGAGGGGCTGCTCCCTAGGGTTTCCACCATAGGGGGCGGCGGCCCAAAGAGGGAGGGGTGGCTACCCTAGGGGTGGCTTGGCCCCCAAGTTAGGGTGGCCCCACCCCTAGGATTGGCCCTCCACCAGCCCAAGCCACATGGGCCTTTTGGTGGGAGGTGTGGCTAGCCTACCACGGCATGGTGCACATCCCTCTCAGCCCATGTGAGCCCTCCGGGGCTGGTGGCCCCTTCCGGTGGACCCCCGGAACCCTTCCGACACCCCCGGTATGCTACCGGTTATGCCCGAGCTTTTTCCAGTGACCAACACAGAACTTCCCATATATCAATCTTCACCTCGGGACCATTCCGGAGCTCCTCGTAATGTCCGGGATATCATCCGGGACTCCGAACAACCTTCGGTCACCAACATACATAACTGAACTATACTAAAACGTCACTGAACTGTAAGTGTGCAGATCCCGTGGGTTCGAGAACTATGTAGACGTGACCGAGACACTCTCGAGTCAATAACCCATAGTAGGACCTAGATGCCCATGTTAGTTCCTACATATTCTACGAAGATCTTTATCGGTCGAACCACGATGTCAATGATTCAATCAATCTTGTATGATGTTCCCTTTGTCCTTCGATATGTTACTTGCCCGAGATTCGATCGTCGGTATCTCCATACCTAGTTCAATCTCATTACCAACAAGTCTCTTTACTCGTTCTGTAATAGAAGATCCCGTGACGAACTCCTTAGTCACATTGCTTGCAAGATCATCGTGATGTTGTATTACCGAGTGGGCCCTAGAGATACCTCCGTGTCACACGGAGTGACAAGTCCCCATCTCGATCCATGCCAACCCAACAGACACCCTCGGACATACCTGTAGAGCACCTTTATAGTCACCCAGTTATGTTGTGATGTTTGATACACAAAAGGCATTCCTCCGGTGCCCGGCAGTTGCATGATCTCATGGTCACAGAAACACATACTTGACATGCAGAAAACAATAGTGGTAAACTGACACAATCATATGCTACGTTGATAGTTTGGGTCTTGTCCATCACATCATTCTCCTAATGATGTGATCCCGTTATCAAATGACAACTCCTGTCCATGGTTAACAAACCTTGACCATCTTTGATCAACGAGCTAGTCCATTAGAGGCTTACAAGATAAAGTGTGTTGTCTATGTATCCACACATGTATTTGAGTTTCCAATCAATACGATTATATTATGGATAATAAACGATTATCGTGAACAAGGAAATATAATAATAACTAATTTATTATTGCCTCTAGGGCATATTTCCAACACTTCTATCCCTGTCGAGGCCCTCATGCCAAAATAATGATAGTATCGCATCTTGGGCATTACAAGTTGGTATCAGAGAAGTACTGACCTAGGAGCCCCCTGGATAGATCAAACTTGGCCGAGTAGAATCTAGTAAAAAACTACTTTGAGTCTAGTTATATGTCACAGAGTAGTACTCTTTTTACTCATCTTCTATGCTATGGTGAGGAATCCTGACATAAGAATTTTAATTATTCTTCTCTTGTCACTAAAATTTTTTAGGATTACATGGGTACTTTGGAGCCTCTATGATGTCGATGTGACAGAACTCTGACTTGGTGCCTCCTATTATCAAGCAGTAGAGATCCAAGGGGTTCTTGACACATCAGTATCGTTTAGTTTCTTTAGTATCTCAGGACGGAGGATGGTCGAAATTGTTTCAATACTCTTTGTGGCGAGAGGAGTTTGGCGTCATCTAGTACTGGGAGAGCATCCAGATGTACTGCCATAATTGGTATCGTTGTGATTACGAGGGTCTGAGGTACATGAGTTTCCGAGATCTCGGTTTATGTGTTGACGGGTGTGATTCACTTGATGGGTAGTGTTATGGCTAGGAGTTGAGTGATTGATTTTACTCCTTGTATCCGTGGACCCGATTGCATAACCAGAATTTTTTTCTGAAGTTCTTAAGTGGGAATTCTAGTAGTTACCTAGGATTATCTTCCAACAGATGCACGATGTGAGGTTGGGGTTTGACATCTAGGTATTCGTTTGTTCACTGTCTTTCTTACAACGGTTCTCGTTATGTCTTAAAGAGTCCTTGTAGCTTGCTACATCTCGGGGACGCTTCATATGTCGTGTACACTTCCTTATACATGATATCTACTGTAGGACAAAGCCCGTGCGAACCTTACCACAAAAATATCAAACCGAATCTCTGTCATCAATTTGTTTCTGGCTTATTCTATATAGCTCATCCTTAGTTTTGTTGGAGTATGGTAATTCGAGTTTCTTCGATATCAAGTGGTTATTTCATATCTTTCCTAAGTGTTGTTCTCATATTCCTATGGGAATGGTAATCCTTTTGGTCAACTCGAGTGGTCATGAAATTCTTTTCAACTCGGGTGCTACTCTTCAAGTTAATTCAATCCTTTTCAATATTTGTAAGATCCATCCTCTTATTTCTTTCCGGAGTTCATCTCATCTCTCCTAAGTTGTCTTTCTTTTTTCCCACCCTACATTCCTTGTTCTTCAACGATTAAAGTCTCGTCCAAGTGCCTTTCTGTTCATTATTGCTTCCGCTATCTTCTCTTCCCTATTGTATCCGGTGATTCATTGTGAAGATTCTTAGGAGTTTTGAGTTCATCATTCTTCATTCTTTTTTTCTTCCCCGGTGGATTCAATTTAACCTCTCGGTATTCATCATATCCTTTCATTTGTTAAATGCTTCCCATGTTGGAAATTCTTATTCAAGCCTCTCTTGGTTATTCATCCCTCACTATTCTATCTGGAGTGCAAGATATCTCAGAAGACTCTCATTTCCATTCATATCCTCTTAAATTATTTTTGAGGTTCTCACCTCATCAAGTTCTTAATTTGAACTGGTGCAATCTCTCTCTTTCTATGCAATTGTTTCAACAGTGTTTTATTTGAGTGGGCCCATAACCCATAGGCTTTTTCCAAGATCTTACCTGGCTCCTCTAATATTTTCCGGGGATCTTGAAATATTTTCAAGTGTGACGTAAGTATGCATTCCATCAGTCATATTCCTTCTTCAAGATCAATCTGAATTATTTCCATCATTGGCCAACCTTTTTGCTTATTCATTGTTCCGGAGTGTCTCAGTAATTCATGGTGTTCCTTCTCATCAACATTCTCATCCTGAAGACCGAAGGATAGTTTCTCTTAAATCTTTGTCCATTCTTTTGAAGATTTGTCATCTCAGCTTCGTGATCTCTCTCAAATTGTTTCCAATCATGAGAAGTTCTTTTCATATCTATCCGGTGCATTTCAGAGTTCTTTTTATTTCTCGATCCTCTAAAGGCCATAATTTTAGAAGATTTCTTCGTTCTCAGCTTTCATCTTTCATTCTCAAATTCTTCTCAATTGTTGTCTCTTCGTTCATATCTCAATTATTCTGGTGCCTTCGTCAAGTTTTCTCTCAAGTGGATCAATATCTCTTCATTCTCATGTATCTCCATTCATTCTTTGTTTCTGCATTCATTCCAGATTCTTACCGGTGTTTCATTGAAGACTTCTTCAAGTTTGTGCTATTCGCTCTTCAAAAAATTTCAAAATAATAAGTGGTATGCTAAATCCGTTGCTTTCCATCAATTTAACTTGATGAAGGATAAGCATAACATAATTATTATTTTTGTGTGATCAGGGTGATCTCAAATCTTCTTCCGGAGTTGTTCATGTTGTCAAATTCTTGGATCTAAGTTGTTCATCTCTTCTTTTCCGGAGTTTCAAGTTTCTCAATTGTCTCTTCGCGATGCTCCATCTTAATTTTTGCAGGCCATAGTCTTATTCTTTTCAACCTTCAGCTCTTTTCTATAATCATTTCATTTCGGTATTCTCCAAGTGGTTCTTAATACAAGTTCATTGAGTATGTAATTCTTTCTCAAGGTGTTCTTCAAGATTCTTGTTAGAGGATCTCAAGTGTTCTTCTCTTGCATTTCCGAGTGCAATTCTTCCTCCATTATCCTTTGAGGTAGTGTTATAGCATTCTTGTTTTATGAGGAGTCTTGGAGAGAATTGGTTCAAGAATGGGATAATTAAACACATCTTTTATTCCTTTGAGTTATCTTGGATTAGATATCACCTAAAGCTTTTTCTAAGGATTGTTGCTATTATGGTGATTATCGTTTATCCAAGTTCTCAATATATCCTCTTCGTGAAAGAAGTTTTGCATATATTTTTGTTCCCAAGGAATCTTTGTTTCCGTTAGTGGTTGGTTGTCACCTCCTTATTTGAGATGTTTTCCATAGGCCCAAAACAAGCTTTTCTTTCGTTGTTGATTTTCCAACAACTCCGTTCAATCCTCCTTTGTAAGGATTCTTTTCAAATTCATTGTGGTACTAATTGTCATTTTGTTATCCGTTCTCTTCTTCTCAATGATCTAGTTTCTATTCTTTTGTTCCGAAGGCTATGTGATATTGCTCTCTTTCATCCATTTTCTTGTTTTATCAATATCATGTTATTCCCTTGCTTGTCCATTTAACTGGAGTGTCATGTAATCTTCTCAAGTTCTTTCCATCTTATCAAATATTGTCCTCTTTCCTACCGAAGTGGTGCCAAAATTTCTTTTGAATTCTCGTTTGGTCCTCTTGTCATTCTTCATCTCTTTGCAACCTTCAAGGATCGTTGGTTTCACTCGCTTGTCAGGAAGCAACTAAGTTTTACCTATTGGTCTTTCTCTTCCTCTTCCCCTTTCATTCTTAGATCTCGGGTCGAGATCTCTTGTTAGTGTAGGAGAGTTGTAATAGCCCAGAACCGATGCTATAGAAGATTCCCCTTTTACTTCGTCGTCGTTGCATGATTTATCTGGTTGTCGCGTTCATGTTCGCATCATGCGCATCATCCGCATTGCATCGGCACTCCGTTGTCATCATTTTTTCAAAAACTTGCATTCGCTCTTACTTTCGGTTCTATCCGTTTTTTTCGTTGACCATTTCGAGACCAACCACACATGCATGCGCCCACGACATCATTAAAATATTGTTTTTAAAAGTGTGTATAAAACTTCCTTGGATTGTGTTGAATCTTGGCGTGTGGTCTTAATATAGTGTAGGCAGGCCGCCTGCTAAATTTCATCGCAATCGGAGTTCATTCGATACCCGAACCGTTAAACCTATAGCGACACTATAACCGTTTTAATTATCGGGGTTTTTGGAGTTTTAGAATCTTGCCATAGGCTGCAAATCTCTCTCTCTCTCTTTCTCTCTTCCCAGCCTAGCCATCTCCAAAGCCCACCATATCCCACCTAACCTAGACCTGTGATCGGAGCCGTTCGATCGCGAACGGAGGGTTCAAAAACGGTCTCAAATAGCTAACCCTAGCCCCCTGCTCTATTTAAACACCCCCTACAAAATTTGGCCTCCCCTATCCTCCAGCCACCTCCTCCTTAAAAATCAGCGCCTCCCCAACCTCAATCCGCCACTTGGCAGCTCTAGTCCAGCCTCCACTCCCTAAAAATCAGCGCCTCCCCGATTTTTTTCTAAGTCTAAAACTGTTTGCGAATTTCAGCATGTGTGGGTGTTGCGGTGATGGTATGTTGCAAACCGTGCATCCGTTTGAAATGAATTATATATGCAAGTTGTACCGCTCTCCGAGCTCTACAGCATGGAACCATTTTCATGCATATTAATATTTATCTAGGTGCTTTTAATGGTGTTGCAAAAGTGCATCCCGTCATAGTCGGTAATCTATTAATTTTCTTCCAAGTTGCATGCTTGATTGCAAGTAAAGCGTAGGCCTTTTGCATGTGGTTTCTTCACGAGAATTGCTCTAAGATATGTCTACTTCGATTCAATGCCTTTGCTTTCCATGTAGATTATCATTAACATGCTCATTTGTTGCTCGCAAGGTGCTATCACATTAAAAACTGCAATGTATTTTCATTAAGTTCCATTCTCGGAAGCTCGAATTAAGGAAACCATGCCTCTTTTGATTGTGCGTGATGGAGTGATTTGTAGTAGGCTATGGCTAGTTACTGTTAGTAGGTTTCCCTTGCCTTTTATGCCATTCGATTTAGTTTTCATTATGTGAACATGCTAAGATGATGTTGCTGTTTGGTAGGCTCAAATATATCCAAGTCTGAGAATCTGATATTTCAGCATGCCATATTGTGTTGACGCTAGCTATGAATGTGTGCATATTTAGACCTTGATAGCATGGAATGAAATGAAGTGCATCATGCCTACTACCATACTGTAAATTTTCATGTCATTATATGCCCTGTAGCATGTGTTTTTATTGTTGCCAATATGCCATCATGATAAAAACTGCATTGTTAAAACTGATAATTTTACCATGTCTACAATTGTGTTAAACTTGCCATTTTGTGAGCTCTTTTCTAAGTGATCCATGCTTTTACTCAATTTTCTGTTAGGAGATGCTTGTTTTGCATCTTGTCCACTACTGCCTCATATCTTGATTGAGCATTTCAGATTCTTGTAGTTTGTCGTTTTGGTCTGTATAAAATGCCATGTTGCTGTTTTTTGCAGATTATAGCTATATCTTGTATTGCTTGTAATTGTTGAAGTGTTGCTCAGTTTTGAACATGCCATATATGAAACTTGCTTATATTATCATGTAGTTTCATAATATTTTGGTGCATCCATGATTTAACATGATTGTGGCTGTCATTTGCGTTCATATTGCATTCATGACATGATATCTTGTGTTGCTCATATCTTTTAGACTGTAGCTCCGTTTTTTATGATCTATATATGTAAATCAACTGGAATGACGTGTAGATTCATATGGTCCACTTCATTTTGCTTTTTAATAAATATAAAATATGTTTAGTACAAATCTGTACTAATTTCGAAATTAACATATGGGGTCATTTCAGAAATGCTATTCATTGTTTCCGACCTCATTTAAAAATGCCTAGATAGTGTAGTTTATTTATGCTTCACCTCTTGCCATGTTTAAAAACATTTAATATTGTTGTTTACCTAAATGGGAGTGAACTAAATAATTCAAATATGGAGTTTCGTCAATATGCAACGAGTTGCATATTGAGCTTCACTTAATGTGTAGTGTTTGATTGTTGTGAATTGTCATGTCGTGCCTTGCATAATTAAACCTTACATGCATCATATTTAGTTGCACATCATGTCATGCATATGTTATGGTGTTTATCATGTGTTGATTGTTTGTTGCTGGATTGTTTTTCTCTATAGAGTTTCGATACCACAACTATCATTGCCTTGTTAGTTGTCTCGTTTGTGTCGCTATGTCTCGCTGCCTACCACATGTTATGATAAGCCTCCCAACATTGCCATGAAAAGTCTCCAACCCCTTCACATCCCAGCAAACCCGTGTTTGGCTATGTTACCGCTTGATCAGCCTTCTTATAGTGTTGCTAGTTGCAGGTGCAGATGCTTTCCATATGACAACATGGATTCCTTCTTATACCACCATATTATTGCTAACTAAATTAATGCACCTATATTCTTGGTAAAAGGTGGAAGGCTTGGCCTTCTAGCTTGGTGTTTTGTTCCATCTTTGCTGCCCTAGTTACTTGTGTACTGGTGTTATGTTCCATATTTGAGCACTCCTAACATGCTTGGGGTTGTTATGGGGACACCCTTGATTTTCGTTTTGGGATAAAACTCTTCTGGCAAGGCCCAACATTGGTACTAAATTTTCCCAACATAATAATAGTGAACATCATTATTAAAACATAGGGCATCATGAACCCGAGGAGTAATTCAGCATAATACAAGGGGGCCAGTGCTGAAGGTGTTAGTCCCAAACGGGCAGACTGCACGGCCACCATGGGGAAACGTAAGGTTTGGTTTCTACTCGTAGTGTGAACCATCTGGTTGTGCCCTAAGAACAAGATACGCGGCTCCTATTAGGATTGTCGGCATGTCGGGCGGCCTTGCTGGATTTTTTTACCTTTCTCAATCGTCTTGTGCGAGGGATTCCAAACATACTTTGGGCTATCTCGAGGTTGAGGTTTTCCATGAGGAATCCGAGGAGGTCACAGGTTTTCATGAGTCGGTGTTTTCCAATGCAGCTTGTAGTACTTTGTGGTGGACTAGTTGGAGCACCCCTGCAGGGTTAAATCTTTATGAGAGTTGTGCCCGTGGATATGTGGCAACTTTGAAACTTTGTTGAACACCCGGTCATTGCAAACTTGAAGTAAACTTACTTAAAACTTGCCAACTTTGTGCGTTATCATGATTGCCTCTTGTGTGAGTTCTGAATCCAGAAGAGGACATGGTTGTGTTATGTATGATGTAAGTAGGTGTTCAAGATCACTTCGAGATCATTATTAGTTCACGTCCTCTTATGCGTAGATCATCTCGTCTTACTTCTTGTGCCATAAGTTAGCCACTCAAATAAAATCTTAGTGATTGCTGCAGCCTTACCACTTATACATACCTCACCCATTAAGCTTTTCTAGTCTTGATACCTTTGGAAATGAGGTTGGTGAGTCCCTATGGCTCATAGATTACTACAACAACAGTTACAGGTACAGGTAAAGCGATACTTTGATGTGATCATGATGATTTTTCTATTTGAGGTTTCTTCTTCTTCTTCATCGATCTAGGATGGGTTCCAGGCCGACAACCTCGGATAACAAGGATAGACGTCATTCTTTTATCGTTTGATTTTGTCCATAGTCATACCCTACTCTTCTACATGGTGATTGAACATATTGTTGTATTGTGTTGTTTATGTTGTAGCTTGTGGCGAGTGTAAGCCAATTCCATATACTCATCTCTTTTATACATGTACTTGTACGATATCCATTCTTGTGAAACAACAATATGCACTTCTATCCCTGTCGAGGCCCTCGTCCCAAAATAAGGATAGGATCGCATATTGGGTGTTACAGGTGGCCATGTTTGTGTTAGTGGTGTGTGGCCTGGGTGTGACGTTCGGTGGCAGTGGTGCAGCCTTCATACTATATACCGATGGCGGTGAGTGGTGTCCATGGTGAAAACCTGTTTTGTCTTCATGCACACCGGCATCAATGATTTCTGTGTAGGAAAAATCGAGAAAAAAACACCAACTAGCATTTGGCACTATGTCAATAGGTTAGTAAAAAAATGGTATAAAGTTGCTATAAAATGATTATAAAACATACAAGAATGATAATATAAAAGCATGGAACAATCAAAAATTATAGATACGCTGGAAACGTATCAAGCCTCTACTAGATTAGCTCGTTGATCAAAGAAGTTTAAGGTTTCCTGACCATAGGTACGAGTTTTCAGTTGATAACGGGATCACATCATTAGGGGAATGATGTGATGAACAGCAACCGACTGTAAGCATAGCTACTACTTTCCTAACCATAGATATGAGTTGTTATTTGATCGTATCACTTAGGTCGTTGCTATGCTTTCTTCATGTCAAGTATGTGTTCCCAAGACCATGAGATCTTGCAACTCCCTGACATCGTAGGAATGCCTTGTGTGTATCAAATATAACTTTGTAATTGGGGTGATCATAAAAATACTCTACATGTATATCTGAGGGTGAATGTTGGGTTTGCAAGGATCAAGACTGGGATATGTCACTCAGTATGACAGAGAGGTATCTCTGAGCCCTCTCGGTAATACAACATCACAAGAATCTTGCAAGCAATGTGACTAAGGAGTTAGTCACGGGATCTTGTATTACGGAACGAGTAAATAGACTTGACGGCAATGAGATTGAACTAGGTATGAGATACCGATGACCGAATCTCGGGCAAGTAACATATCGCTGGATAAAGGGAATTGCATATGGGGTTAACTAATCCTTGACATCGTAGTTCAACCAATGAAGATCTTAATGGAATATGAAGGAACCAATATGGGCATCCAGGCCCCGCTATTGGTTATTGACCAGAGAGGTGTCTCGATCATGTCTACATGATTCTCGAACCCGTAGAGTCGCACACTTAATGTTTAGTAGCGGTAGGGTAATGTTGAGATATTAAGAGTGGAAATTCCTAAAGTTTTTGGAGTCCCGGATGGGTTCTAGGACATCACGAGTAGTTTCGGAATGGTCCATAGGTAAAGATTTTTATATGGGAAGTCATATTTTGGGTTCCGAAGAAGTTTGCGAATTTTTCGGTAGAGTACTTGGAAGGTACTAGATGGTTCTGGAGGTTTCATGATGGGGCCCAATGACCCGATAAGGGACACCATGTACCGAGGGGTGAGGCTACAGTCCACATGGGTTGTCCGCGCTATTCCCTGAGGCACATGTCATTTAATTCAAGAGATAAGATCTTATCTCTAAATTTAAAGGGTTGGATCTAGAGATAAGATGTTATCTTCATGCTTAAAGGGTTTTCTCCCTTGTGGCCAGCCCTAGGAGGGTTTTGGACGCCCTCCCCTGCCCTCTAGCCTATATATATATATATATATATATATATATATATATATATATATATATATATAGGGGAGGTGCATGGGGGTAGCCAAGCCTTCATCCTTGGCCATTGGCTCTCCCAACTCCTCCCACGTTTCTCCGGTACGCGCTTGGCAAAGCCCTGCCGAAATTCCGTCGCCACCACTACCACCATGCCATCGTGTTGGTTCAGATCTCATATACCTATTATCCCTCTCTTTATGGATTAAGAAGGATGATACGACACTGAGCCGAGCGTGTGCTACACTCGGAGGTGCCGCACGTGTGGTACTTGGATCGGATTGGATCGCGATGTGAGTATGACTATGCCAACCATGATCTCTAGATCGTTAATGCTTTTGGTCTACAAGGGTATGTAGACACCTCGCCCTCTCATTGCTAGCATCTCCATATAATAGATCTTGGTTGTCTCATAGGAAATTTTTTGTTTCCCATGCAACGTTCCTTAATGGTGGCATCATGAGCTAGGTTTATGCGTTGATGATAAGCACAAGTGGAACACAAAGTGTTTGTGTGCATTGATGTTCAGATTGCTTAAATCATTAGTCTTATTTTGATTCAGCAGTATTGTGGTATGAAGCGACTCGGTCCAACCTTACTTTTCCTCAAACAAGAGACCGATTCCACCGAATGACATGCCACTTGTTTGTATAAAGGTGGCTGGCGGGTGTCTGTCTCTCCCACTTTAGTTGAATTGGATTCGATAGAGGCGGTCTTTGTAGAAGGTTAAAAGGAAACTTGAATATCACCATCGTGTCTTTCTGTAGGTAGGAACGGTTCTGGCTAGTTACACGTAGGAGCCACGTAAAACTTGCGACAACAAAGTAGAGGATGTCTAACTTGTTTTTGCACGGCATGGTGTGATGTGATATGGCTAAGACATGATTTGATATATGTGATGTATAAGATGATCATGTTTTCTGGCAGTTATCATGACTTGTATGTCGATGAGTACGGCAACTGGCAGGAGCCATAGGGTTGTCTTTAATTTATTTTATGCCATTTGCTTTACTTCATCGCTATGAGTTAGGAGTATTTGTAGAAGCAATAGTTGGTGCTACAACCACATTACGACACGATGATGGAGATCATGGTGTAATGCGAGTGACGATGGATATCATACTGGTGCTGTGGAGATGGAGATAAAAAGCACAAGATGATGATGGCCATATCATGTAACTTATATGATATGCATGTGATGTTCATCCTTTTATGCATCTTATTTTGTTTAGGATGAAAGTAGCATTATAAGATGATCCTTCACTAAATTTCAAGATAAAATTGTGTTCTCCCCAAGTATGCACCATTGGGAAATTTCGTCATTTCGAATCACCTCATGATGATCAAGTGTGATAGGCTCTTAGTTCGCATACAATGGGTGTAAGCCAGTTTTACACATGCATAATACTTGGGTTAAACTTGACGAGCTAGCATGTACGCGCATGGCATGGGAACACAGGAGACGGAAAGGTCGAACATGAGTCATATAGTAGATATGGTCAACATGGAGATGTTCACCATTGAAAGCACCTCATCTTACATGATGATCAAACTTGGGTTGGTGGATTTGGATCATGTCACACTTAGACAACGTGAGAGATGTTCATTCGAGTGGGAGTTCATTCGTAATTTGATTAACTGAACTAATTATCATGAACATAGCCTAAAGTTGTCTTTGCAAATTATTTTATAGGTCAATGGCTCGCGTAGTAGCTCCCCTAGATTTTAATGCGTTCCTAGAGAAAGCTAAGTTGAAAGATGATGGAAGTAACTATCACTACTGGAAAACAGTTTTTTGCCATCTGCCTAGTCTTTGCCGTCTGCTAGGTGATGGCAAAGAGTGTCTTTGCCGTCAGCTTCAGCAAAACAGACGGCAAAGCACAGGCTGATGGCATAAAGTCTTTTTGCCATCTGTCACATCTTTGCCGTCTGCTAGCGGACGGCAAAGAGTCCAGAGGCAGACGGCAAAGATATAGATAGGCCCACCTGACCGCGGGGTGGCTAGGTCAAACTGGAGTCGGACCTTTGCCGTCTGCTAGCGGACGACAAAGAGTCTGGAGGCAGACGACAAAGAGTCTAGACTCTTTGCCGTCTGCCGGCACACGGCAAAGAGTCTAGACTCTTTGCCGTCCGCCGGCAGACGGCAATGCTCTAACACCGTTAACGACTCCTTCCCCCCCCCACCCCACCCCTCTCTCTCTTTGTAACGGTCAACCTGCGCGCCCCTCTCTCAATCTCCCCACCCCACGCGCCGCTCTCTCTGTAACGGCCGCCACCACCGTCGCGCCGCCGCCCCCATCGCGTCGCCACCCCTATCGCCCCTGCCGCCGCCCCTGTCGCCCTTGTCGCCCCCGCTGCCGCCCCTCTCTCTCTCCCCACCTCGCCCCCGCTGCCGCTACCCTACCACCGTCGCGGCGCCGCCCCTGGCGCCCCCGGCGCCGCCCCGCCACCCCCAACACCCCGGCCCCTCCACAGCCGCCCCTCTCGGTGAGCCCCCACACCCCACCCCACCCCCACCTGCATTATTTTTTAGTAGTTTTATTATTTTTTAGTAGTTTTAGTAGTTGTTATTGTTAGTAGTTTTAGTGGTAGATTTAGTTAGGTTAGTAGTTTTAGTTAGGTTAGTTAGTTAGCTTGGTTAGTTAGGTGGAGGAGGAGAAGAGGAGAAGAGGAGGAGGAGGAGGACAAGAAGAGGAGAAGAAGAAGAGGAGTAGGAGGAGGAGGAGGAGGAGGAGAAGAAGAAGAAGAAGACGAGGAGAAGAAAAAAATAATAAGGAGAAGAAGAAGAAGAAGAAGAAGAAGAAGAAGAGAAGAAAAAATAAGAAGGAGAAGAAGTAAAGAAGAAGAGAAGAAGAAGAGAAGAAGAAGAGAAGAAGAGAATAAGAAAAAAATAAGAAGGAGAAGAAGAGAAAAAAGAAGAAGAAGTTGATTTTTTATTGTTTGGTATTTAGTGGTAGCTAGATTCTTTTTTAGTTACTTAGTGGTAGATTCTGTTTTTGTTATAGTGGTAGATTCTGTTTTTGTTTTTTTTGCGTTTAGTGCTATCTAGGTTTAGCGATAGGTTCAGTTAGCTTGGTTAGTTGGGTTAGTTAGTTAGTTAGCTTACTAGAAAGAATAGGAAGAAGAAGAAGAGGAGGAGGAGGAGAAGAGGAGAAGAGGAGGAGGAGGAGGAGAAGAAGAAGAAGAAGAATAGGAGGAGGAGAAGACAAAAAGAAGATCACATGTTTGGTATTTAGTTTTTTGGAATTAATTAGTAGTTTTAGTGATAGATTCTGTTATTTAATTAGTAGATTTAGTTGTAGATTCTGTTAGTTTATTCGCCCATCATTATTGCTTAGGTTCAAGACTACTTCAAAGAAGATCACATGTTCTTTTGTTGAAATCAAGTCTGTCAAAATAATGTATCGTCTATATTTATTGGTACCGGAGCAAAACAGGACAACTTAAATAATATTGCCATCCTCAAATGTAGAAAATATCGAAAAGTTTTATATAACCTGAAAAGTAGTATAGGTAACTTGGAAAGTCCTCTGGACCAAAAGGGCAACTTCTGGACCTGCGAACTTTGCGTGGTAGGTGCATGTCCATGCACGAGGGTAATTAACCCAACAATGACATAATTAGCCCATTTAGCTCCAAAATACCATAATAAGCTCAAAATGGCATAAGAACCTTGGTTAGCTCATTAATATTGTATACTTAGCTTGTTTTCCTCTAAAATGGGATAATTAGCCCATTTAGCTCAAAAAGACATAATTAGGTAATTTAGATCCAACAAGAGGAGAAGAGGAGAAGAAATAGGCAAAATGAAAAGAAAGAAGAAGAAGAAGAAGAGAAGAAGAAGAAGAGAAGAAGGAGAAGGAGGAGGAGGAGGAGGAGGAGGAGAAGGCCAAGGACCTTCTAGTCCTTCTCCTCCTCCTCCTTCTCCCCCTTCTCCTCCTTCTTCTTGATTTCTTCTTCTTCTCCTCCTCCTCCTCTTTCTTCTCCTCTTTCATATTATACTTGCCTTAATTAACCCAACAATAACATACTTAGCCCATTTAGCTCCAAAATACCATAATAAGCTCAAAATGGCATAAGAACCTCGGTTAGCGCATTAATATTATATACTTAGCTTGTTTTCCTCTAAAATGGGATAGTTAGCCCATTTAGCTCAAAAAATACATAATTAGGTAATTTAGCTCCAACAAGAGGAGAAGAGGAGAAGAAATAGGCAAAATGAAAAGAAATAAGAAGAAGAGAAGAAGAAGAAGAGAAGAAGGAGGAGGAGGAGGAGGAGAAGGCCAAGGACCTTCTAGTCCTTCTCCTCCTCCTCCTTCTCCTCCTTCTCCTCCTTCTTCTTGATTTCTTCTTCTTCTCCTCCTCCTCTTTGTTCTCCTCTTTCATATTATCCTTGCTTTAATTTCCGCAACAATGACATAATTAGCCCATTTAGCTCCAAAATGCCATAATAACCTCAAAATGGCATAAGAACCTTGGTTAGCTCATGAATATTATATACTTAGCTTGTTTTCCTCTAAAATGACATAATCGGAATATTTGTGTTGATCGGGTGGATTTACATGTGATAGTTGTCTCATCGCTGTGAGGTCTGCTGTGCGAAGACCTGCCCGTGCGTTGTACGAGCTCCGCCCCTGCATGCGTGGGTCAGTACAAATTTCATCTCCTCCCCGCCCCTTCATTTACTGTGGCTCGGTTTCCGGATGAAACTTTCTAGATTTAGGTAATTCAATTAATTTATCAGTATGCGTGACCAGTATGCGTCTCCCGTTCGAAAGGGCGACATCTATAAATATGCTTGTCTTTGCATATTTATAACCGCCATCCTTTCGAATTGTCCAACATTATCCATGGACAGCCCGAGTATGTGTAGATTGTGTTCGTTTTCCCGTATGCTGTGCTCTGGATCCGATGCGGAATTTCGTCAGTGCCTCCCTGTTTTTCTCCGGATGCACATCCTCTCTATTTATTGCGGAGACGTGTATCAGGAGAACAGCGGGGAGGTGCTGCCGAAATTTTGCGTTGGATCCGGACCAGAGCATGGGAAAACGAACCCAATCTACACATACTCGGGTGGGATTAGGACCTATGTTTACCTATTAGCGTGTAGGTTGCCTGGACGTAATAAAAATGGCGAACCTGATTAACCAATGAATATAAATGCTAAATTATATATAAATATATTTCTTCTGTCTTTAGTAGCTACGCAAGATGAGTGATCGTGCGTGGATGTATACCGGTCACCCTAGTCAGAAAGAGATGACGAAAGAATGGTTTTCAAAAACAAAGGAATTTGTGAAAGCCGCATTCGCAAATGGCCAGGAAAGAAACTATTGCCCTTGTCCTGGATGCGACAACTATAAAAAGACGACAGAGGCTGTAATGATTAAACACCTGCAGAGGAGGGGTTTTAAGCCTAATTATATGGTGTGGACATTTCATGGTGAGTCTATACAACGCACAAGAGCTGAGGTGGTCCGTCGTCGCACGGACGAGCATGGTACCGGGATCGAAGTCATGGTGCAAGACTTTGATGATGCTCGGGATTCGGAAGATGAGATGGAGGAATCTGCAAAGGCCTTTTATGAAATGTTGGAGTCTTCAAAACGTCCTCTCCATGAGCACACTGAGCTCTGTCAGCTGGATGCAATTGCACAAGTAATGGCTCGGAAGGCTCAGCTCAACTTGGGAATAGAATGCTACGACGCGATGATGACACTATTTGGACGTTTCCTACCCAAAGGCCATGTCATGCCTGCAAACCTGTACCAGTCGGACAAAATACTTCGTGTACTTAAGATGCCCTATGAGAAGATAGATGCATGTGAGAAAGGATGTGTCTTATTTAGGAAGGAGTATGCACACTTGGACTATTGTCGCAATTGCCAGTCTTGCAGGTATCTTGTGGTAGACAACGGTATGGGTGAGAAGAAGCAGACCAAAATCGCAGTTAGTGTTCTTCGGTATATGCCAATCGTACCAAGACTTCAACGTCTTTTCATGGTCGAAGAGACAGCCAGACAGATGACATGGCACAAATTGGGCAAAAGAACCGAACTAGATGCGGATGGGAATAAGATGATGGTACACACATCGGATGGGGAAGCGTGGAAACATTTCGATGGATTGCATCAGGACAAAGCGGCAGATCCAAGGAATCCTCGAGTCTGCGCCACCACGGATGGTTTTAATCCCTTCGGCATGACGGCAACCCAATACAGTTGTTGGCCTGTATTTGTCATTCCACTCAATCTCCCCCCCCCCCGGGCAGATTATGCAAAGAAAGAACATATTTCTGACGTTGATAATTCCAGGGCCCAATTATCCGGGGAAGAATATGAATGTGTACCTGCAACCGCTTAAGGATGAATTGGAAGAAGCTTGGGAAAATGGGGTCAAGACATACGATGCCGCTAGAAAAGAAAACTTCAAAATGCATGTGTGGTACATGTACTCTATGCATGACTTGCCAGCGTATGCGCTATTCTCTGGATGGTGTGTGCATGGAAGGTTCTCGTGCCCCAATGCAAGGCAGCTCTTCAGTTTCATTGGTTGCAGGAGGGTCGAAAGTATTCTTGCTTTGACTTGCATAGACAGTTCCTGGATCCTGACCATCAGTTCAGAAAAGACAAGAAGAACTTTACCAAAGGTAAAGTTGTCAAAAACTTGGCACCACCTGCGTTCACAGGCCAACAGATCCTGGATCAGTTAAACGCCCTCGAGCCTGATCCAGAGCGTCCAGGGTATTTCAAGGGGTATAATTCAAAACACGTCTGGACTCACAAGCCATGCTTCTGGGATCTGCCTTACTTCAAAGACCTCCTTCTTCCACACAATATCGACATGATGCACACTGAAAAGAATATCGGAGAGGCTATTTTTGGTACATTGTTCGACATAGATGGGAAGACAAAGGATAATATTAAGGCTAGAGTCGATCAAGAGACACTATGTCATAGACCGTTACAAAACATGCGAGAAGGCAAAGGAAAGCAGAAGTGGTCGAAGCCAAAGGCCTGGTTCAATCTTGGAAGGCCAGCTATGAGGGAAATTATCTTGTGGGTCAAAATGCACTTGATGTTCCCCGATGGGTATGCAGCGAATCTAAAGAGGGGAGCGAGTCTTGAAAAATGGAAAACCTTTGGTCTCAAGAGTCATGATTGGCACATATGGCTAGAGTGGGTAATGCCGATGATGTTACGTGGCTTTATTCCTGAGGATGAATGGCTAGTACTGGCAGAGCTGAGCTATTTCTTCCGTGTTCTTTGTGCGAAAGAATTGTCTCCTGGCGTGGTAGAAGACATGGAGGAGTTTGCACCGGAGTTGTTGTGCAAGTTAGAGAAGATCTTTCCACCGGGCTTCTTTAATCCAATGCAGCATTTGATTTTACATCTACCGACCGAGGCAAGATTGGGTGGGCCCGTGCAAGATCGTTGGTGCTATGCAACTCAGAGGATACAGAAGACCCTTCGAGCTAAATGTAAAAATAAGCGTAGAATTGAAGCATCGATGGCTGAGGCATTCATTACTAAGGAGGTGGCAAACTTTGTGACAGCACACTACGAAGCCAAAAATCATCATTTGCATAATCCGAAGCCTCAACACAATGATGGAGACCCTAAAAAAGGTGGGTCCAACCTCAGCCTATTCAAAGGGAAGCTCGCACCAGCCGGTGCTTCAAAACCAATAACGTTGGATATCGAAGAATGGCGGAACATTTCGTTGTATATCTTCAACAACCTAACAGAAGTGCGGCCATACATCGAGTGAGTTCTCGGCACATTTTCCCGTAACTTCTAATTCATTTGAACTGCTCTTATTCCCGGAAATTTCAAACATCCGTTACGTCGTCAAATTCTCGGATGAGGCGTTGATCGAAAATGATTCCGCCGAAGAGTATGAGCTTCTGTGAAAGACAGGAGGCGGCTATCCCGGTTTCATCTCTTGGTTCAAACAAACGGTAATTATCAATAATGGACCATTTCATTCTTGGTCTAACTTGCGGCTAATGCAACAACCGTTTCGTATTAAACTTGTAGGCTAATTCAGAGTCTATGGACGCCGAATTGAGACAAGTCGCTAATGGTTTTGACTATAAGGTCCGTTCATTTGAGAAATACAACATCAACGGGTATCTCTTTCGTACCTTTGGCAAAGAGCTATCTATGCCCGACCGGAAATCTACAAATTGTGGTGTCTCTGCTATCGGCGAAGGTGTTATCGAGTATTATGGAAGAGTTGAAGCAATTTATGAACTTCAATTCTATGGTGAAAACCCACCGAACGTCGTAGTCTTCAAATGTTATTGGTTCCAGCCGAAAAAGACTAGAAGGACTCATGAACATATAGGACTAGTCGAAATCAATGCAAACACCCATTTAGATGTTCCCGATGTCTATATTACGGCTCAACAGGCGACCCAAGTTTTCTATCTACCATGGGCATGCCAAACGGATAAGAATCTGGAAGGTTGGTATGTTGTTTATGAAGTGCCGCCACATGTCAGACCACCTCTCCCAAATGAACAGGATTATGAACCTCACATTAACCCAGACACATATGATGGAGAATTCTTCCAAGAAACACGTCTTTCCAAGAAACGTTTCAAGAACCGCCGTGCTTCATCCAAGAACATGGAAGTAGATAGCGACAATGAATCCGACTCCAGCCCTGAGCCGGAACTAGAAGACCTGGAACTCGTAGAGGTTACTGATGCGGATGACCTGTCAATGCTTCAACGATTAAAGGAAGGCCTTTCACAACTTCACGCCGTTGAACCCGATGAGCACGTCATTCATGAAGACATGCGTGATAGTGATGATGATGATGCATTTATTGATGATGATTATTAGTTTGTAAGATTCACAACTTAAATTATATATATTTTAATCTTTATTATTCATGTACATATTATTATTCATGTCAGGCATTCAATTTTTTTATGTTGTACTAATTTCTTTTAATCTTTATCATGGCAGGTGTTGAAAGATGGTGGGTGCGGGTCCAGAGCGCTCGACGGGTTCTTCCTAGGCGCCCCGCACGAGGGGTGGTACTTCCCTTCCACCCCTCTCTCTCCGTAGAGCCTTGGCAGTCAGTCTTTCGACACTAGCCGTGGGTTCTTCTTCGTCGGCGTCATTGCCCACTGGGAGAGGTGCTGATCGGGTAGGGAAGAAGGGGAAGGGTACAGGGAGAGGTGGTGGCCGCGGAAGATCTAGGAGGACTGTTGAGACGTCCTTGCCACCACCACCAGCTCATTCACCCGAGCATAGGACTAGTATGGTCGACCCATTTGCGGAGGAGGCTACGGGGACTCCGGTCCAGGAGCCTGGTGTTCACGGGCATTCGTCCCATGAGACTCCGGTCCAGGAGCAGCCTCGGGTAGAGGTGCATTCGGCCCAGGAGCAGCCGGAGGAGACTACGGTTCCAGAGGCTTCACCCGACGTGGAGAGGCCCGGATGGGAGACCTGGCCGGATCGTACCGAGTTGCCGGATTGGACCGAGGGTCCGGGTGGCTCAGGGGGCGGGGATGAGCTTATAGATAGTGAGGGCGATGTGCACGTGTACAAGCGTGGTAGTACACGTCTCCCGGTCGCCCCGGCTACCCGCGAGCAGAGGCCGATGATTAAACCTGAAGGAGATAGGTAAGTACATTTAGCCTTTTTTTAGCTTTTGCCTTCAAGTTTGTTCAAATATCTAATGCGCTGACCTTATCATACTGCAGGGGATGGGTACACCCTCTTGGAGTCCGCAGGCCGAACTCCGTCCTTGGTGTGCTTTGCTGGACAAATTTCCCAGGGTTTGTCACGTTGCCTGGTGAGGGTCAGGTTCCTACTCTAGGATTTACCTGGGAGCACTACCAGGCTGCGCAGGCCCCGCCGGAGGAGATTATAGATGGTGTCTTGTGCCACACGAGGGCCGAGATGGTGATCAAGAGCTTTTGGGTAAATTATCCTTTTACAGAATCTAAAATTAACAATATAGCTAATTATTGTACTAATCGGTGTTTTCACGTTTGATTGCAGACCTTCTATAGGTGTGAGGATGGATATGAGGAGGCGGCGGCCAGGGTTCTCGAGGTCGAGTGTAGGCGGTTACTACAGAACTTGCGGTACGAGGCTCGGCCGTAGGCTATTCGAGATTACTACGCCACGCGTGGTATTAAGAAGCAGAAGAAGGATTGCCGCGGAAAGTTTCTGAAGAAGGAGCAATACATGAAGGTAATTACCTATTTTTAAGTCCTTCTACGTAGTTTTCTTGATTTCATTCATAGGCGTAGCGCTGAAAATTCTTTCTAATAACTTACAGGTGCCCCCGAGATGGTGTGCGGATAAGATGGATTGTTGGGAGGCGTTGGTTGATGAGTGGTGCACAGGCAGCTGGCGAGCCATCCACGAGAATGCGAAGGATCAGCGTAGCCAAATGGTTGGTGTGCCACACCATCAAGGCAGCGCCAACTTACTTCAGTTTGGACGAAACTGGGTATGTGATTTGCTTCATGATTCATGCAATTCATTCTTGATGCTAATATTTTATTCCTCTCTTTTAGGCGCATCACAATAAGACTGAGATGCCACACTTGTACGACCTTTATGGCATGGTTCATACTGCCTCGTACAAGAAGGCGAAGGCATTCTTTGAGTCTGACCTGGATGATCCCAATAACTTCACCAACATATCATCCCACCAGAAGCTCGTGGCATACAGGGACGCGGGGAAGGCTACGAAAGGGGATGACTTTAACCCTAGCCAGGAACCTTTGCATCCAGAGTTGGTGATGATATCTAGTGGCGGGAGGCCCCATGGCTCGATAGCCATTGGAGATGGGATAATACGTTGTCCACTCACTCTTCCGGAGGTCAAGGCGCGCCAGTCGAGCAACTATCCTGAGATAACGCGTCGTCCATGGCCAGTCGAACTTGCCATCGAGGTTAGTTGTACGGACTAAGAACACTTTCATCCATTTCATTATGTGTGTCACCATAGATCATTACTGTGGTAACGAGGAATGGTGTTTCAAGCTGCTCTTCAGAAAGAGAGAGTGGCAAACCAGGCTGCTCTTGAGAAAGAGAGATTGGCAAGCCAGGCTGCTCTTCAGGCTGCTCTTGATGAGAGGGACCAGACCACGACACGATTGCTTGAGGAGGAGAGGGCCCAGAATGAGGCGGGTCAACGGACCCTGTACGAGCTTTTTGTGGTATGTTTTTTCTCACATTAGCCAAATCATGTGTGTAATGTCTGTTTCAATACTAACTAATACGACCCACTCTTCAGGGTCTGTGCGAGAAGAGCGGTCAAGTCCCTCCGCCGATGCCCATCTTCTCTTCGATTGGCACGGTGAGTTTCATTGTAAACTAGTATTAATAATTGAGTGTCATCATGCTAACTGAGACATTGCAAAATATATTTTCTGCAGAATAACTCCCGAGCGGCATCGCACGACCCTTCTCCAGGGCAACCGTCTCCAAACGAAGCCGGCGCGAGCAACCGTGGTGTTTCTCCTCCAAACTTAGCTTGTTTTCCTCTAAAATGAGATAATTAGCCCATTTAGCTCCAAGAAGACATAATTAGGTAATTTAGCTCCAACAAGAGGAGAAGAAAAAGGAAAAATGAAAAGAAAGAAGAAGAAGAAGAAGAGAAGAAGGAGAAGGAGGAGAAGGAGGAGGAGGAGGAGGAGAAGGAGGAGAAGGCCAAGGACCTTCTAGTCCTTCTCCTCCTCCTCCTTCTCCTCCTTCTCCTCCTTCATTTCTTCTTCTTCTCCTCCTCCTCCTCTTTCTTCTCCTCTTTCATATTATCCTTGCTTTAATTTCCCCAACAATGACATAATTAGTCCATTTAGCTCCAAAATACCATAATAAGCTCAACATGGCATAAGAACCTTGGTTAGCTCATTAATATTATATACTTAGCTTGTTTTCCTCTAAAATGGGATAATTAGCCCATTTAGCTCAAAAAGACATAATTAGGTAATTTAGCTCCAACAAGAGGAGAAGAGGAGCAGAAATAGGCAAAATGAAAAGAAAGAAGAAGAAGAAGAAGAAGAAGAAGAGAAGAAGGAGAAGGAGGAGGAGGAGGAGGAGGAGAAGGCCAAGGACCTTCTATCCTTCTCCTCCTCCTCCTTCTCCTCTCCTCCTCCTTCTTCTTGATTTCTTTTTCTTATCCTCCTCCTCCTCTTTCTTCTCCTCTTTCATATTATCCTTGCTTTAATTAACCCAACAATGACATAATTAGCCCATTTAGCTCCAAAATACCATAATAAGCTCAAAATGGCATAAGAACCTTGGTTAGCTCATTAATATTATATACTTAGCTTGTTTTCCTCTAAAATAGGATAATTAGCCCATTTAGCTCAAAAAAGACATAATTAGGTAATTTAGCTCCAACAAGAGGAGAAGAGGAGAACAAATAGGCAAAATGAAAAGAAAGAAGAAGAAGAAGAAGAAGAGAAGAAGGAGAAGGAGGAGGAGGAGGAGGAGGAGGAGAAGGCCAAGGACCTTCTATCCTTCTCCTCCTCCTCCTTCTCCTCCTCCTCCTTCTTCTTCTTGATTTCTTCTTCTTCTCCTCCTCCTCCTCTTTCTTCTCCTCTTTCATATTATCCTTTCTTTAATTAACCCAACAATGACATAATAAGCCCATTTAGCTCCAAAATACCATAATAAGCTCAAAATGGCATAAGAACCTTGGTTAGCTCATTAATATTATATACTTAACTTGTTTTCCTCTAAAATGGGATAATTAGCTCATTTATCTCAAAAAGACATAATTAGGTAGTTTAGCTCCAACAAGAGGAGAAGAGGAGAAGAAATAGGCAAAATGAAAAGAAAGAAGAAGAAGAAGAAGAAGAGAAGAAGGAGAAGGAGGAGGAGGAGGAGAAGGCCAAGGACCTTCTAGTCCTTCTCCTCCTCCTCCTTCTTCTTGGTTTCTTCTTCTTCTCCTCCTCCTCCTCTTTCTTCTCCTCTTTCATATTATCCTTGCTTTTTTAACCCAAAAATGACACAATTAGCCCATTTAGCTCCAAAATACCATAATAAGCTCAAAATGGCATAAGAACCTTGGTTAGCTCATTAATATTATATACTTAGCTTGTTTTCCTCTAAAATGGGATAATTAGCCCATTTAGCTCAAAAAAGACATAATTAGGTAATTTAGCTCCAACAAGAGGAGAAGAGGAGAAGAAATAGGCAAAATGAAAAGAAAGAAGAAGAAGAAGAAGAGAAGAAGAAGAGAAGAAGGAGAAGGAGGACGAGGACGAGGAGGACGAGGAGGAGAAGGCCAAGGACCTTCTAGTCCTTCTCCTCCTCTTCCTTCTCCTCCTTCTTCTTGATTTCTTCTTCTTCTCCTCCTCCTCCTCTTTCTTCTCCTCTTTCATATTATCCTTGCTTTAGTTAACCCAGGAATAACATAATTAGCCCATTTAGCTCCAAAATACCATAATAACCTCAAAATGGCATAAGAACCTTGGTTAGCTCATTAATATTATATACTTAGCTTGTTTTCCTCTAAAATGGGATAATTAGCCCATTTAGCTCAAAAAAGACATAATTAGGTAATTTAGCTCCAACAAATGATATATAGTTCACCACACATATACTTAGCTTGTTTTCCACTAAAAATGACATAATTAGCTGAAAAACATCATATTTTGTTCTTCTTCTAACTTTCTTATTCACATTTTTGCAGATTGGATATACTACATGCATGGAAGCTGGCATTCATGGAGTTGAACAATGTCGATGGATGAACTTTATATGTATATCATCTAGTTTTCATTTGAGTTGATGAACAATGTCGAACTATATGTATATGTATATATGGATAAACAGTGCAATACTTGGTATGTTGGTTCTTTGGATATATGGGGGTGTACATTGGTGAATCATATATGTGTGGTGAATTATATATATGTGTTGGCAAGTATATGTGTGGTGAACTATATATCATATATGTGTGTTGAATTATATAAATGTGCTGTCAAATATATATATATATATATATATATATACATATGTGCTGTGAAATAATATAAAACAAAAAAACAGGAACTATATGGGCTCTTTGCCGTCTGCCAGCTGATGGCAAAGACCTGTGCCATCAGCTGGCAGACGGCAAAGGTGCCACATGGCACCCAGCTGTGCATCCTGGGGTGTCTATGTAGTCTCTTTGCCGTCAGCCTCTAGGGTAGGCAGACGGCAAAGAAGAGGGAACAGAGGAGGGGGGAGGAGGAGGCAGACGACAAAGAGTGGAGAGAGGGGGGAGGGGAGGAGCAGGCAGACGGCAAAGATGGACGGGGAGGCAGACGACAAAGATGGAGAGGGAGGGGAGGGGAGGAGAAGGCAGACGACAAAGATGGACGGGGAGGCAGACGGCAAAGATGGAAGGGGAGGCAGACGGCAAAGCCTCCGTTAACCCCTAACGGAGGCAACGCCTGTCGGCTGCCGTCTCGAGCACTTTGCCGACTGCTCCTAAGGAAAGCTGACGGCAAAGAGCTTTGCCGTCCGCTTTGGGGGGGGGTGCAGACGGCAAAGAAGTTCCTATGCCGTCGTAGGCTGACGCAGAAATTTTGCCAGCCGTGAGAATCTTTGCCGTCTGTGATATTGTCTTTGCCGTCCGGGATATTGTCTTTGCCGTCTGTGATGGCAGACGGCAAAGAAGCTGATTCCTGTAGTGTATGTGGACTGGGTCCGTAATCCGAGGATTATCCTCACGACTTCACAAAAGGCTTATGTCCTTGATGCGCCACTCGGTGTGCCACCCCATCTAGTGTCGTTTGTAGATGTTGTGAACGTTTGGCACAGGCGTTTTGGTGACTACTCAATATCTCAGTGCACCATGTTGTACAGCTTAGAATCGAGACTTCAAAAGCATTTTGAATGCCATCGAGCATATGAGATGTTCCAGGAGTTGAAATTAGTATACCAAGCTAACACCCGGATTGAGAGGTATGAGACCTCTGATAAGTTTTCTCCTGCAAGATGGAGGAGAATACTTCTTTCAGTGATCACATGCTTAGAATGTCTGGGTACTACAACCGCTTGATTCAGTTGGGAGTGGAGTATCCTCCCGAGATGGTCACTGACAGAGTTCTCCAGTTACTGCCACCTAGATACAAGGGCTTCGTGTTGAAGTATAATATGCAAGGGATGAACAAGTCAATCTTTGAGCTATTCGCAATGCTGAAAGTCACGGAAGTAGAAATCAAAAAGGAGCATCAAGTGTTGATGGTGAATAAAACCACTGGTTTCAATAAAGGCAAGGGAAAGAATGGAAACTTCAAGAAGAATGGCAAGCAAGTTGTTGGTCCTATGAAGAAACCCAAGGCTGGACCCAAGCCTGATGATGAGTGCTTCTACTGCAAGGGGACTGACCACTCGAAGTGGAATTGCCCAAAGTACCTTGTTGATAGGAAGGCTAGCAAAATAAACGAAGGTATATTTGATATACACATTATTGATGTTCACCTTACTAGCTCTCGTAATAGTGTGTGCGTATTTGATACCTATTCGGTTGCTCATATTTGTAACTTGAAGCAGGAACTATGGAATAAATGGAGGCTGTCAAAGGATGAGGTGATGATGCACATCGAAAATGGTTCCAAGGTTGATATGATTGTGGTCGGCACGCTCACTCTTCGATTAGCATCACAGTTAATTTTAGAACTATATAATTGTTATTTGGTGCCTTGTTGAGCATGAACATTATATCTGGATCTTGTTTATTGCGATACGATTATTCATTTAAATCATAAAATAATGGTTGTTCTATTTATATGAGTAATATCTTTTATGGTCATGCACTCAATGTGAATGGTTTATTCTTTTTGAATCTCATTCATAATGATACACATGTTCATAACATTGATGCCAAAAGATGCAAAGTTAATAATGATAGTATCACTTTCTTGTGGCACTGCCGCTTAGGTCATATTAGTGTAAAGCACATGAAGAAACTCCATGCTGATGGAATTTTGGAATCACTCGATTATGAATCGCTTGATACATGTGAACCATGCCTCATGGGAAAGATGACGAAAACCCCGTTCTTTGGAACAATGGAGCAAGCAAGTGACTTGTTTGAAATCATACATACTAATGTGTGCGGTCCAATGAGTGTTGAAGCACGTGGTGGATATCATTATTTTCTCACCTTGACTGATGATTTGAGTAGATATGGGTATATTTACTTGATGAAACACAAGTATGAAACATTTGAGAAGTTCAAGTAATTTCAGAGTGAAGTTAGGAATCATCGTAATAAGAAGATAAAGTTTCTACAATCTGGTCGTAGTGGTGAATATTTGAGTTATGAGTATGGTATGCATTTAGGACAATGTGGAATTGTTTCACAGGTCACGGCACCTAGAACACCACATCATAATGGTGTGTTTGATCATCATAATCGTACTCTATTGGATATGGTGCGATCTATGATGTCTCTTATTGATATGCCACTAGCGTTTTGGGGATATGCATTAGAGACAACTGCATTCACTTTAAATAGGGCACCATCTAAATCCATTTTTGATAGAATATTGTAGGGGGAACAACACCCCCCCCCCACACACAGACATACAATCTTTACAATTTTATTAAGGATAGAAACTAGGGTACATAATATTTACAAGATTACCTCGGTAACCAGAGAAGCAAGAAAGGAGACCTAGCTACCTAACCTATGGAGGAAGGGAAAGTAAAGGAATCAGGGTGGTAAGTATGAAACGTACCTTACAAGATCATCCTTTAACATAGGCTTAATTTTGTGAGTCGGGAGTGTAATCTATTACAAAACCTACTTTCCAAATAGCAAACCTAGGATTAACATTCCCAAATATTTTAGCATTTCTCACTAGCCGATTATTCCAACAAGTTGTGAAGATAACCTGAGAGAAAAAAGGTTTACCAAACTCTTTCTTAGCATTTGAGGTTGAAGTTACCATATCATTGTTTGTTCCCCAATTTACTTGCACATAATTCCAGACCCTTTGACTGAACAAACATAAAAATAATAGATGATCACTAGCTTCCCACGAATGTTTATGACATAGCTTGCAGTTAACTCCATCCTCCAAGTGCCAATGTCTCCTTTCCACCATATCCTTGGTGTTAAGTCTATCCATGATCATCATCCAAGCAAACACCTTAATCTTAAGTGTACAACAACTTTTCCAAATCCAATTCAGTAGAGGATTGAAAGTATGTGTTCTATGGGCATAGGAATAAAACATTTTTGGCGTATAAGACTTAGTAGTACGATGCCATGCCCAAACATCCAGTTTATCCTCTTTCAATTCAACTTCACTCAGGAATGATTGGAGCTCCACTAGCTCACCAAAAGCCTTGTTAGATAAAGGGAGGTTAAACCAGCTCAAAAGATCAGAACACTGTAGTCCCTCCTTGACAATGGTCCATGGATCCTTAACATATGAGAAAAGTCTAGGGAATCTTTCTTGAAGGGGAGTTAGTGAGTTACCAATATTCCATCTATGCTTCCAGAATAGGGCAGTATCACCCCGGTTGACTTGTATCCAGGTGACCTCCCTAAAGTTATCCAGTAGTTTCAGGATATTCTTCCACCAATAGGAGCCACAAGGCTCAATTTCTTGAGGTACCCTCTCATGATAATATGTATTCCAAATCAGGTTTACCCAAGGGAGGTCAACTCTATCGAAGAACTTTCTTGCATGTTTCATTAGAAGAGCAACATTTCGCAAACGCAGGTTGTTCCCCCCAATCCACCTTTTTATTGGCATGCATATAAAGTCCCAAGTAGCAAGAGAAGGGGCATGTTCAGCCTTTTTTTTCCTTCAAAAACATTGTGTCTGAATTCTCTCAAGTTGTTTTAGGATGCGAGGTGGAATTGAGATGCTGCAAAGGAAGAAGATAGGCAAAGATGACATTGCAGAGTTTAAGTGCTGAACTCTACCACCGTGAGCAAGGAATGAGGAACTAGTAGTCATATTTCTCTCCATATGGTTAACCAAAGGCATAATATCCTCCATTTTTGTCTTAATTGTTCCCATTGGGTGTCCAAGATAAGTGAAGGGCATTGATCCCACTTTGCACCCAAAAACCTAGCCAATCTCTCAGTTTCTTCACTAGATACATTGGTTGGCATCATGGAGGATTTGTGATAATTAATTTTCAGACCAGTTGATTTAGAATAAACCTTTAGCATTCTTTTTAGGGCCAACAGTTGATCATCCACAACAGGGAGAATGATTAGAGTGCCATGAACATGTTGGATGATAGGGAAGTCCTTATCATGACACGGGATTGGAAAGTGTATTTCACCTGTTCTAAGCATATTATTGACCACAGTTTGCAGGAGATCAGCTGCCAACACAAACAAAAGAGGAGAAATGGAATCACCTTGCCTGACTCCAACTTTAGACAAGAACTGCTTGCTAGGAACCCCAGTTAGAAGAACTGAGGATGTCCCAAAAGAAATGAATTGCCTTATCGATGATCTCCATTCAGCATTGGACCTTTATATTTCAAAATCTACAAAATTACCTCATGCTCAATGCAATAAAAAGCCTTTTCAAAGTCCATCTTCAGGATAAGTATGGGCCTTCTGGACTGATGGCATTCATGAAGGTACTCCAATGTCCAACCAATACAGTCTTGGATAGTTATGGTTTTGATGAACGCATACTGATTCTTGATACGTCTCCAACGTATCTATAATTTTTTATCGTTCCATGCTATTATATTATCAACTTTGGATGTTTTATATGCATGAATATGCTATTTTATATTATTTTTGGGACTAACCTATTGACCTAGAGTCCAGTTCTTGTTTTTTCCTTGTTTTTGACCTTTTTCAGATAGGAATATCAGACGGAGTCCAAACAGAATAAAACTTTCGCCGTGGTTTTTTATGGAAAATATCAAAAATACCAGAAGAAAAAAATACCGAAGAGGAGTCCCGAGGAAGCCATGAGCCAGGGACGTGCGCCCACCCCCTCGGCACGCCTGGGGGGCTCGTGACTCCCTCGTGGGTCCCCCTAACTTGTTCTCGATGCCATCTGATCTTATAAGTACAGAAATCTCCAGAAATATACCTAGATCAGGAGTTCCACCGCCGCAAGCCTCTGTAGCCAACAAAAACCAATCGGGAGCCCGTTCCGGCACCCTGCCGGAGGGGGAATCAATCTTCGGTGGCCATATTCATCATCACAACGATCTCCATGACGAGGAGGGAGTAGTTCCCCCTCGGGGCTGAAGGTATGTACGAGTCGCTATGTGTTTGATCTCTCTCTCTCTCTCTCGTGTTCTTGAGATGTCATGATCTCGATGTACCGCGGGCTTTGCTACTATAGTTGGATCCTATGATGTTCTTCCCCCTCTCCCTTCTTGTGATGAATTGAGTTTCCCCTTTGAAGTTATCTTATCGGATTGAGTCTTTAAGAACACTTGATGTATGTCTTGCATGTGTCTATCTGTGGTGACAATGGGATATTCATGTGAGTACTTGATGTATGTTTTGGTGATCAACTTGCGGGTTTCGTGACATCGGGAACCTATGCATATGGGTTGGCACACGTTTTGACTCTCCGGTAGAAACTTTGGGGCACTCTTTGAAGTTCTATGTGTTGGTTGAATAGATGATTCTGAGATTGTCTGATGCATATCGTGTAATCATGCCCAGGGATACTTGAGGTGACAATGGAGTATCTAGGTGACATTAGGGTCTTGCTTGATGTGTGTCTTAAGGTGTTATTCTAGTACGAACTCTAGGATAGATTGATCAGAAAGAATAACTTTGTGGTGGTTTCGTACCCGACAATAATCTCTTCGTTTGTTCTCCGCTATTAGTGACTTTCGAGTGACTCCTTATTGCATGTTGAGGGCTATTTATATGATCCAATTATGTTATCATTGTTGATAGAACTTCACTAGTGAAAGTATGAACCCTAGGCCTTGTTTCCGTGCATTGCAATACCGTTCCTGCTCACTTTTATTATTAATTACCTTGCTGTTTTTATAATTTCAGATTACAAAAACCTATGTCTACTATCCATATTGCATTTGTATCACCATCTCTTCGCCAAACTAGTGCACCTATACAATTTACCATTGTATTGGGTGTGTTGGGGACACAAGAGACTCTTTGTTATTTGGTTGCAGGGTTGTTTGAGAGAGACCATCTTCATCCTACGCCTCCCACGATTGGTAAACCTTAGGTCACCCACTTGAGGGAAAATTTCTACTGTCCTACAAACCTCTTCACTTGGAGGCCCAACAACGTCTACAAGGAGAAGGTTGCGTAGTAGACATCAAGCTCTTTTCGGGCGTCGTTGCCGGGGAGGTTATTGCTTGAAGGTATATCTCTAGATCTTGCAATCGATTCTTTTAGTTTCTTGTTTTATCACTATTTTAGTTTATTAAAAGAAAACTACAAACTAAAAAAATGGAATTAAGGTTGCCTCATATGCTTCATCTTTTTAATGTCTTTCGTGAAAATGATGGAAATGAAAATTGTGCTCAAGTGCTAAAAGAAGAATTACGTAGAATGCTTGGCATAAAATATGTGAATGATGAGCATGATTCCAATGTTGTTAGTATGAATTCTTTGAATACCCATGATGCTAATGATATGCAAAGCCACAAGCTTGGGGATGCTATGTTTGATGAAGATGATCTTTTTAGTTCCCCCACTATGAATGATCAAAATTATTATGATGAAAGCATGCCCCCTATATATGATGATTATTGTGATGATACTTATGCTATAAAGAAGAATCATAATAAAACTTGTCACAATTATGAGTGCCCTCTTACTGAACATTACTCTTTTAATGTGGAAACAATTCGTAGTGTTCAAGTCTTTTACGATACTCCCACTACTATTGATGAGAATTAATTTCCTTATGTGGAGAGTAGTAAAATTTCTATGCTTGTAGATCATGAAAAGAATGCTTTAGGTGCTTGTTATATTGTTGAATTCATTCATGATGCTAGTGAAAATTATTATGAGAGATGATCATATGCTTCTACATATTGCAACAATATCAAGCTTCCTCTCCATGTGTTGAAACTTTTGAATTCATGCTTGTTTTATCTTCCTATGCTACTTGATTATTGCTCCAATAAATTGTTTGATCACAAAATCCCTACGCATAAGAAGTGGGTTAGACTTAAATGTGTAAGTCATATGCTCCATGATGCTTCCATTATGTGTCAATCCTTATCTTTTATGTGAGCATCATTGAAATCATCATGCCTAGCTTGAAAGGCATTAAAGAAAAGTGCTTGTTGAGAGATAACCCAATTTGTATCCTTACTGTTTTTGTGTGTTCACATGATTAATATACTATATTAATCATGTTTTATTGCCTTAGTTTCAATAAATTTCCATGTAAAGCCTTTATGATTAGTTTGGGTGATAGTTGTTTGATCATGCTGAAAAAAGCAGAAACTTTGCGCTCGCGAAATCATTTCTAATTTCTATCCAGATAGTGATTTTAGGTTGATTATTTTTGCTGCTGACTGATATACAAATTTCCTTAATTTTCATAATTGTTTCAGAATTTTTGGAGGTGCAGAAGTATGGTTATGATTCAGATCATTACAGACTGTTCTGTTTTTGAAAGATTCTGTTTTCCATGCATAGTTTGCTTGTTTTGGTGTTTCCATAGATTATATTGAGTAATATAAATTGAGGAAATAGTAAGATACAGTCAGAAATTTTGTGAAAATAATTATGAGTCTTGTTTTGATAGTACCCAAGTGATTGATTTGCTCGTTATCATACTAACCCATCTCACAAAGTTCCGTTAAGTTTTGTGTTGTGAAGTTTTCAAGTTTTGGGTAGAGTTTCGATGGACTATGGAACAAGGAGTGGCAAGATCCTAATATTGGGGATTCCCAAGGCACCCCAAAGCCATATTCAAGGACACCAAAGAGCCTAAGCTTGGCGATGCCCCGGGAAGGCATCCCCTCTTTCGTCTTCAATCCATCGGTAACTTTACTTGGGGCTATATTTTATTCACCAAATGATATATGTTTTGCTTGGAGCGTCATTTTATTTTATTAGTACTTGCTTTATGTTATTTATATTAATGTTTTGCATCATTTAGTTCAATAAAAATGTCAAGGATAGCCTTTACCATGCTTAATTTGCAAGTTTAGGAGTTGTTGTTCCAAAACAGAAAGTTTGCTTGTAGTGCAAAAATTCCCTAGAATTTTCTGTATGTCAGAATAACTTGAAATTTGTCCACAGTATGATATTATAAATTCTCTATAGCGTGGAAGGTTTTCAGATTTTTTGGAGTTAATTAAGTATGGATCTTGCTGCATTCTTCATAGATTGTTCTGTTTAGGCAGATTATTGTTATGTTTGCATTGTTCGCATATGTTTGCTTGTTTAATGATTCCATTTGAGGATGGGAGTTTTAAATATGCAGAGGCATTTAGTATGCAATTTCAAATAATGATTTTAGTGATTTGATATAATAGAGGATGATAAAGTTTTGCATTGATTTATACTAACCTATCTCACGAGTTCTTGATTGAGTTTTGTGTGGATGAAGTTTTTAAGATTTCGGAAACCGTCATATGAGAGGAATTAAAGAGACACAAAAAGCTCAAGCTTGGGGATGCACAAGTCATCCGCAATCCATATTTCAAGAAGTCTCAAGCGTCTAAGCTTGGGGATGCCTCGGTTGGCATCCCGCCTTTCTTCTACAACAATTATCGGTTAGTATCGGTTGAACCTAAGTTTTTGCTTCTTCACATGTTTCGTGCTATACTTGAAGTTTTTTTTATTTTGTTTGAATAAGGTACTTAGGATCTGAAATTCTTATATGGGAGAGTCTTCACATAGCCAAATAATTATTTAACTACTCATTGAGCTTCACTTATATCTTGTGGAGTAGTTTGTCTTTTGCTCTAGTGCTTCACTTATATCTTTGTAGAGCATTCAAATTGTTTTATTTTATAGAAATAGTTAAACTCTCATGCTTCACTTATTTTATTTTGAGAGTCTTAAACATCATGGTAATTTTCTTAGGTGATGAATCTAGTCCTAATATGATGGGCATCCAAGAGGGATATAATAAAAACTTTCATATAGAGTGCATCGAATACTATGAGAAGTTTGATTCTTTGCATATAGTTTTGAGATATAAAGATGGTGATATTAGAGTCATGCTAGTGAGTAATTATGGATTGGTATAAATGCTTGTGTTATAGTTTGTGATTCCCGTAGCATGCACGTATGGTGAACCACTATGCTAGGAAGTCGGAGCATGATGTTTTTATTGATTGTCATCCTTTGTGTGGCGGTCGGGATCACGCGATGGTTAACTGCTACCAACCCTTCCCCTAGGAGCATGCGTCTAGCACTTTGTTTTGATTACTAATAAAACTTTCACAACAAGTATGTGAGTTCTCTCCGACTAATGTGAGTCCATGGTATATACGCACTCTCACCCTTCCACCATCGCTAGCCTCTCTAGTGCCGCGCAATTTTTGCCGGCGCATAAGCCCACCATATACCTTCCTCAAAACAGCCACCATACCTACCCATCAAGGCATTTCCATAGCCATTCCGAGATATATTCAATGCAACTTCCACTGTTCCGTTTATTATGACACGCATCACTATTGTCATATTGCTTTGCATGATCATGTAATTGACATTGTATTTGTGGCAAAGCCACCGTTACCTTTCATACATGTCACTCATGAGTCATTGCACATCCCGGTAAACTGTCGGAGACATTCATATAGAGTCATATCTTTGTTCTAAGTATCGAGTTGTAAGTCAATAAAAGTGTGATGATCATCATTATTAGAGCATTGTCCCATGTGAGGAAAGGACGGAAGCTATGATTCCCTCACAAGTTGGGATGAGACTCCATACTTAAAAAAAGAAAATAAAAGAGGCCAAAGAGCCCGCCAAAAAACTGAATGAAAAAAAGAGGCCAAAGAGCCCAAAAAAAGAGAGAGAGAAAAAGAGAGAAGGGACAATGCTACTATCCTTTACCACAGTTGTGCTTCAAAGTAGCACCATGATCTTCATGATAGAGAGTCTCATATATTGTCACTTTCATATACTAGTGGGAATTTTTGTTATAGAACTTGGCTTGCATATTCCAATGATGGGCATCCACATTTGCCCTAGGTCTTCGTGAGCAAGCGAGTTGGATGCACACCCACTTAGTTTCTTTTTGAGCTTTCATAAACTTATAGCTCTTGTGCGTCTCTTGCATGGCAATCCCTACTCACTCACATTGATATCTATTGATGGGCATCTCCATAGCTCGTTAATACACCTAGTTGATGTAACCATCTCCTCCTTTTTGCCTCACAACCACCACCATATTCTATTCCACCTATAGTGCTATGTCCATGCCTCACGCTCATGTATTGCGTGAGAGTTGAAAGGTTTGCGAAAGTAAAAGTGTGAAAACAATTTCTTGACTAATACCAGGGTTGTGCATGATTTAAATACGTTGTGTGGGGAAGATGGAGCATAGCTAGACTATATGATATTGTAGGGATAACTCCCTTTGGCCATGTTATTTTGAGAAGACATGATTGCTTTGTTAGTATGCTTGAAGTATTATTGTTCTTATGTCAACATTAAACTTTTTGTCTTGAATCATATGGATCTGAATATTCATGCCACAATATATGTTAGGTAGCATTCCACATTAAAAATTCTGTTTTTATCATTTACCTACTCGAGGACGAGCAGGAATTAAGCTTGGGGATGCTTGATATGTCTCCAACGTATCTATAATTTTTGATCGTTCCATGCTATTATAATATCAACTTTAGATGTTTTATATGCATGAATATGCTATTTTATATTATTTTGGGGACTAACCTATTGACCTATAGTCCAGTTCCAGTTCCTATTTTTTCCTTGTTTTTGACCTTTTTCAGATAGGAATATCAAACGGAGTCCAAACGGAATAAAACTTTCGCCGTGATTTTTTATAGACAATATCAAAAATACCAGAAAAAAGATATCGGAGAGGAGTCCCGAGGAAGCCACGAGCCACGGAGGCGCGCCCACCCCCTGGGCGCGCCTGGGGGGCTCGTGACTCCCTCATGGGTCCCCCTCACTTGTTCTCGATGCCATTTGGTCTTATAACTACAAAAACCTCGAGAAATAAACCTAGATCGGGAGTTCTGCCGCCGCAAGCCTCTGTAGCCACCAAAAACAAATCGGGAGCCTCTTCCGGCACCCTGCCGGAGGGGGAATCCATCTCTGGTGGCCATCTTCGTCATCCCGGCGATCTCCATAACGAGGAGGGAGTAGTTCTCCCTCGGGGCTGAGGGTATGTACAAGTAGCTATGTGTTTGATCTCTCTCTCTCTCTCGTGTTCTTGAGATGTCATGATCTCGATATACCGCGAGCTTTGCTACTATAGTTGGATCCTATGATGTTCTTCCCCCTCTCCCTTCTTGTGATGAATTGAGTTTCCCCTTTGAAGTTATCTTATCAGATTGAGTCTTTAAGAACACTTGGTGTATGTCTTGCACGTGTCTATCTCTGGTGACAATGGGATATTCATGTCAGTACTTGATATATGTTTTGGTGATCAACTTGTGGGTTTCATGACATCGGGAACCTATGCATATGGGTTGGCACACGTTTTGACTCTCCGGTAGAAACTTTGGGGCACTCTTTGAAGTTCTATGTGTTGGTTCTATAGAAGATTCTGAGATTGTGTGATGCATATCGTATAATCATGCCCACGGATACTTGAGGTGACAATGGAGTATCTAGGTCACATTAGGGTCTTTGTTGATGTGTGTCTTAAGGTGTTATTCTAGTACGAACTCTAGGATAGATTGATCAGAAAAAATAACTTTGTGGTGGTTTCGTACCCGACAATAATCTATTTGTTTGTTCTCCGCTATTAGTGACTTTGGAGTGACTCTTTATTGCATGTTGAGGGCTAGTTATATGATCCAATTATGTTATCATTGTTGAGAGAACTTCACTAGTGAAAGTATGAACCCTAGGCCTTGTTTCCCCGCATTGCAATACCGTTCGTGCTCACTTTTATTATTAATTACCTTGCTGTTTTTATTATTTCAGATTACAAAAACCTATATCTACTATACATATTGCACTCGTATCACCATCTCCTCGCCGAACTAGTGCACCTATACAATTTACCATTGTATTGGGTGTGTTGGGGACAGAAGAGACTCTTGGTTTTTTGGTTGCAGGGTTGCTTGAGAGAGACCATCTTCATCCTACGCCTCCCACGGATTGATAAACCTTAGGTCACCCACTTGAGGGAAAATTTCTACTGTCCTACAAACCTCTGCACTTGGAGGCCCAACAACGTCTACAAGGAGAAGGTTGCGTAGTAGACATCAATTCTTATGAACACAATTCAGGATTTCCTTTTGAATTCTATTGGCCGCCATTTTAGTAAGGAACTTAATCCCCAAACCACTAAAGGAGGTAGGTCTATAATCTCCTATCACCCCGGGAGAGTTTTTCTTAGGGACTAGAGTAATGTAGGATCCATTTATACTCTCCAACTTTGCCTTTCCATAAAAAAATTCCTGAGCAAGTTTGTATAAATCCTGAAAAACTATGTGCCAACATTTCTTGGGGAAGAGACTATTGAAGCCATCTGGTCCTAGAGCTTTATCAATTGGCATGTGCTTGACTAGAAGATCCATTTCTTCTTAAGTGAAGGGTTTTGGGAGCCCCTGTAACACTTAAACAAGGGTGATTAGAGCGTGCAGGTAAAAGCCCATATTGATGCCCTTTGTGGTGCCCATTCGATCTCTAAACGAAGACGAGTTAACTCCTTCCATCTGGCTATGTTCAGAAATCACTGTGCCAACCTCCAGGCTCAGATTAGCAATGGACTTCCTTCTATATCTCTCTGAGGCCATAACATGGAAAATTTTAGTGTTTTCTTCCCCTACCTTTATAAAATGAACAATGCATCGTTTTTTCCAGTACAAGAACTGTAGGTTCAATAGGTATTCCAAGTGAGATTTTACTATCTTACTAAAGTTGAATTCCTGCCTATAAAGAGGTCTGCTTTCCTCCAAGACATCTAACGAGCCAACAACTTTATTGCATTTCTCAGTGGCAAGTTTCAGCTTTGAGATACTATTGGGGATATTATCTGTTGGGTAACCCACCCTAATTGGGCCGGGTCACCAAGCTGGCGACTCATCCTCAGGTGATTCAGGCTTTGGCCCGGTGAGGCCGGGAGCCAGACGGCGGTTCCAGATCTTTGGGAAGAATCCATCATTGGGAAGATCTCCAAGTCTTGGAAAGATGGTGACTTAGAGATAGAAAGAATCACGATTTGTGTAAAGGCAAGGACTCTTGTAAACCCTAAGGGCTCGACCTATATATAAAGGCGAGTCCCAGGGAAGGAGAGGGCAGGTTAGAAATCATCGAGTGCTAGGTCAGGCGAGTTACGCCCTCCTTGTATTCGAGACACTATCAATACAAACACCAAGAAGGACGTAGGCTTTTACCTCCTCACGAGGGGCCGAACCTGGGTAAATCTCTGTCTCACTTCCGATCAAACCCCTTTGAGTCACCACCAAGGTGCGATGGCTCCAACACTAAGTCCTTTCACGAGGACATCTGCCGTGACAAAACCACGACAGTTGGTGCCCACCATGGGGCCTGCGCACGGTGGAGTTGAGTTCTCAAAGGGTGCCCTACCAGTGTCAGGGAGCTACGCAGCGGGGCTCATGACTCGGAGCCACCGCGGGAAGTACTACATCAATAACTTGCTGTGGGGGCCCGAGGCCGATTCAATCGAATCCGGCTATAGAATCCCCTTCGGCAAGATCAACGTCTTTGTCGGCATGCCTAAGCCGGACATCTTCTCCGACATCGTCGAGCCGGCCAGGTACGTCTGCCCTGTCGCAACGCCAAACCTAACCCGTCCGGTCTTTGTTGGCTTCACACAGGGATCTGAGGAACCAGAACGATCGGCAACTCAAGAGACCACGCCGGTCAACACTAATGACGAATCATCCATGGACGACTCAGATTCAATTCAGTCTCTACATGGGGGCTGCCTCGGAGGTTTGTGACTAGCAATGGACCCCGAGATTCTCGACCGGACCCGCCGTCAAATCGTCGTTTACATGGCAAGGGAGACTCAGCCCCCGCCAAACCCTGCAGGCAACGACGGGACTGGCGAAACATCCAGAAGCCCAACTGCGATCCTGGTGGAGTTGGCTGCAGAGATAACAAGGCTCATGGCGACCCCTGTAACAGCAGAAAACCAGGACACGATAAACGCCGAATAACAAAGCTAAGGGATGGGGTGGCAAAGGCTCAGCGGGACGCTGAAGTAGAAGCCGCCAGGATCGAGACCCGACAGGCTCAAATTACCGCTGAGGCAGCTCGCTTGAACACCGAAAACTGGCGGCTCGAGAGGCATCAACGCCCATCTGGCGCTGTCCATCAGCGAAGGCACCAGGGGCGTTTACCCCCTGATCTCAACCCGATCCGCCTATTCGACACTCCACGAACTCCCGGGGGAGGAGACACTCCGGGAGGAGGGCCGGGCCAGCCATCAAACCCGCCGCTTCAGCCAGCTGTTTATCGCATCCCTCGATTCCAGACACCTCGAGGTCACTTTTCCAACCCGGTGGACAACGTCCTCGCCGTGACTCGCCATTTAGAGTCCCTTCCGATTCATGGCAACACCCCGGCTGAGATAGAAGCAAGGAACGCCATTGAGATGTTGAAGACGGTGGTGGTTCAAAACGCCCAGCTCTTGCACAGCCTCGATCGGCTGCACTCCACCCCCTAGGCAAGCCGCACTAGGAGTCGGCCAAAGGACCAGCCCGCCATAACCAGCGGACCGCGACCCTTTCCCTAGGTCAACTCGCCTGATCATCGGGACCCGCCAGGTCAGGATCACCCGGACATCCTAACCGGCCCAGCACCGCTTGTTGGAGGCGGAAGATAGGTGGGGGTGCCATGCTTGGCCCCCGCCCTTCGTAATGAGCGAATGCCGAAGGATTTTAAAGGACCAAGAAAGGTGCCTAACTACACCCCGAACCTTGAGCCGGCGTCATGGGTTGAGAGTTACGAAATCGCCATGGACATGCTCGATGTAAGTGAAGCAGTCTGCGCCAGGTACTTCACAATGATGCTCGAGGGAACGACACGTACTTGGTTAAAAAACTTGCCCCCCAACTCCATCCAGACTTGGGCTGAATTGAAAGAGTGTTTCATCAAAAACTTCCGGGGGACTTGCAAGCTCCCGATGACAATAGTCGATTTACAGCACTGCGTTCAGCGCCCGGATGAGTCGGCCCACCACTGGACACGGAAGGTCGCGGAAATTATTCACTCGTGGGACGGCATCACGGCGGCTCAGGCAATGCTGACCTTGGAGCAAAACTGCCACTATGAGCCCTTGGTTCAGAAGTTGGGGTGACTCAAGCGAAAAGTTCAAGATATGGGGGAATTAGTGGACACCCTCACTAGGTAGGCCGAGGCGGACGACACCAAAGATCCAGGAGAGGATGGTGGCAAGGCCAACTCGCCGAGGAAAGGCGAGTCATCCAAAAATCATACCCGGTTTCAGGGACGCGCCCGCCATAATCACGGAGCAAACGGCAAGAGAAGGCAGCAGGAAGAATCCTCGGACTTAGTCGCCAACACCAATGCCAACAACGGCAACCAATGCCAGAAGAAGAGGGGTTACTCTGGCAAAAAGCCGCGAAATTATAACGAGATACTCAAGGGCCCCTGCCCGCACCACGCCATGGCAGACGGACCGGCAACTCATTCCTGGGAGGACTGTTACGTGATGCGGGAGTTTCGGGCGGAGGCGATCAAAAAAGGGCAAGTCGGTGGCCCGGACCAATGGTAGGAACAGTTTGGTGCACCTAATCAACGCCAGAACCTGTTCGGAGGCTTCCCCGAACCGGGGGCTCAGGGCGGCTTGCAGCCAAGCAGTGGCCAATATCCAGTGCATAACCAACGGTGGTATAACCCATCCGGGTTTTTTTAACAGCCACCCCCACAGGGGGCTTCGCAGGGGCAAGATGATAATGGCGGTTTCCGCAACAATCCCAAACAATTAAGCAATGGGCAATACCATGTCTTCACCACCAATGCCTGCAGGCGTGATAAAAAGGTGAATCACCGAGCGTACAGTGTATCTAAGCCGACACTCCCTAGGTACCTCCACTGGTCCGAGCAGATTATATCGTGGAGTAGGGAGGATCACCCGCCCAGAGTCGACAATCCCGGCGACTTAGCGTTGGTCGTGGCTCCTCAAGTCGGGGGATATACCTTATCGAAGGTACTGATGGATGTTGGTAGCAGCATCAACATATTATACTTCGACACTTTACGAAGGATGAACCTGCTGGAGAAATATTTAATGCTTTCAACCACGGTATTCCATGGAATTGTCCCAGGTAAATCGGCATACCCCATAGGCCGAGTTAGGCTCACAGTTGCGTTTGGGACAGCGTCTAACTACAGGAGTGAGTCGCTTATGTTTGAGGTGGTCAATCTAAAGAACCCCTATCGTGCGTTGTTTGGGCGACCGGCTTATGCCCGTTTCATGGAAACACCTAATAGACAACCTCTGAGCTAGACAGGAACGATCCTCTACAGCCATTGGTAAAGGATGCATCAACCAGACTGAAGTGCTTGCCTCCTTATTGGTAAAGGATGCAGCGGTATGAGCCTATAGAACAGATCATGGTATGTTTACCTTAAGCTCAAGATGCCCAGTCCTAAGGGACCCATCACGGTTGATGGTGACAGGAGGATCGCTAGAGAGCGTGAAGAAGGGGATGCGACTTACGCAAAAGTCGCCTGCGCTGCGGAAGAGCTCAAATATCACCAGGCCAGTGTTGATCCAGCTGACATGTCACCTCTAAAGAAGCCAACAACAGACGCTGAGCCGCCCCTCAGGTTCAAACCAACAGACGACACTGAGATAGTGGATTTCGTCCCTGGCGACTCAACCAAGCAGTTCACTATCGGGGCAGGTCTGGACCCCAAATAGGAAAGCGCGCTCATCGAATTCATCCGTGAGAATCGGGACATCTTCGCATGGAAACCTTCTGACATGCCTGGTGTACCGAGAGAATTCACTGAGCACCACCTAAATGTTGACCCAAAAGCAAAACCGATTCAGCAATATCTTCGCAGGTTCAATGAGGAACGACGCAAGGCAATCGGGGAAGAAGTCGCCCGTCTTTTGGCCGCCGGATTCATCGTAGAGGTCTTCCTCCCCAAATGGTTGGCTAACCCGGTCCTGGTGCTCAAGAAGAACGGCACCTTCCGCATGTGCATTGATTACACAGATCTTAACAGAGCCTGTCCAAAGTATCCTTTTGCCCTTCCCCGTATCATTCAAATTATTGATTCAGTGGCGGGCTGCCAGCGTTTGTGCTTCCTGGACGCTTATTGCGGGTATCACCAAATCAAGATGGCTGTGGACGATCAGGAGAAAACAGCTTTTATAACCCCCTTCGGGGCTTTTTGCTATGTGTCCATGCCGTTTGGGCTCAAAAGCGCTGGGGCGACTTACCAGCGCTGCATCCAAAATTGTCTCCATGGTCAAATCGGACGCAACGTCCACGCTTACGTCGACGACATTGTGGTCAAAACTCACTGGAAGGAGACGCTCTTGGAAGATCTAAGGGAAACTTTTGACAATCTGCGGGTATACCAGATGAAGCTTAATCCCACCAAGTGTGTCTCTGGCATTCCTGCAGGAAAATTGTTGGGTTTCCTGGTATCTGAGCGCGGCATTGAAGCCAACCCGGACAAAATCGAGGCGATTACTTCGCTTGGGAAACTAGGAAATATCAATCAAGTTCAATGGATGGTGGGTCGTATCGTGGCTTTAAGTCGCTTCATAAGCCGCCTGGGAGAAAAAGATATTCCCCTTTATCAATTGCTTAAGAAATCTGACCGTTTTGTTTGGACAGACGAGGCCAACGAAGCTTTTGAAGCCTTGAAGCAGCAGCTGGTCAACCCGCCGGTTTTGGCTGCCCCGACTGAAAAGGAGCCTATGCTCCTGTATATTGCGGCAAATTCCAAAGCGGTTAGCGTGGCAGTGGTCGTCGAAAGAAAGGAAGAAGGGAAGGAATATACGGTGCAACGCCCGGTGTATTTCATTAGTGAGGTGCTAACTCTCTCCAAGCAGCGGTACCCGCAGTGGCAGAAGTTGGTCTATGGGGTCTTTATGGCAAGTCGAAAGCTCAAACATATTTCCAAGAGCATCCCATCACAGTGGTTAGCTCCGCTCCCCTCGGAGACATCATCAAGAACTGAGAAGCGACAGGACCGAGTTACAGATCCCGAAAGACAGGCCTGACCTCACGTACTGGACTATTTATTTTGATGGGTTTAGGCAATTGGAAGGCTCGGGGGCTAGCGTGGTGCTGATTTCGCCCCAGGGAGACAAATTCTGCTAACGACTCATGTTTCCATGTACCAACAACGCTGCAGAATACGAAGCCTTGCTTCATGGTTTGCGACTCATGTTTCCATGTTCTCCGACTCATGTTTCCATGTACCAACAACGCTGCAGAATACGAAGCCTTGCTTCATGGTTTGCGACTCGCCAAGGAGATGAACCTTACGCGGGTCAGATGTTTCAGTGATTCTGATCTGGTGGCTCAGCAAGTTTCAGGCACTTGGGATTCTCGGGACCCCCTGATAGCGGCTTACAGGAGGGATGTGTATGATGTGGCGGGTCATTTCCATGGCTATCAAGTGGATCATATCGACCGGTGCCTTAACGAAGTAGCTGATGCCCTTTCGCGTCTCGGCTCACAGCGTAAGACATGGTTTGCCCCTTTAAGATGTCATCCAATAAAAGAACTCATCTGCTGGTGGCGGTTGATAAATTTACCAAGTGGGTCGAAGCAGAACCTATTGGTGCTTGTGATGCGGAGACAGCGGTCAAATTCTTGACAAAGTTGATCTTCCGGTTCGGATATCCACACAACATTATTACTGATAATGGTACTAATCTATCACAAGGTGCGATGCAGGAGTTTTTCCACCGTGAACACATCCGGCTTGATGTCTCTCTAGTGGCTCATCCACAATCTAATGGGAAGGCCGAACGGGCGAATCAGGAAGTATTGCGAGGAATCAAACCCCGACTTATGGTTCCCCTGGAATGCACCCACGGTGTTGGGTTGAGGAGTTGCCTTCAGTATTATGGAGCATCCGGACCGCCCCAAACCGTTCTACGGGTTTTACTCCATTTTTCCTAGTATATGGAGCAGAAGTTGTTCTTCCCACTGACATTAGGAATGACTCGCCCATAGTTGCTGCTTATGTGGAACAGGACAACGAGTTGGTGCGTCAAGATTTTTTGGACGCTTTGGAGGAAGCACGCAATTTGGCTGCCGCCCGATCGGCGATTTATCAGCAGGACTTGCGGCGTTACCATAGCCGCCGGGTCAAGAGCCGAACCTTTCAGGAGGGCGACTTAGTGCTTCGATTGATCCAAGATCGCAGTGGCATGCATAAGTTATCACCACCATGGGAAGGACCGTTCGTCGTCAGCAAAAGCCTTCGCAACGGGCATACTATCTGGTGGATCTTCGGCCTGATCGGCCAACCACGGAGGCTGAGTCAACTCGCCCGTGGAACATAGCCCACTTGCGGCCTTATTACACTTGAGCTATTGGCTCTGCTTTTTGTATGTTTTTCATTTTTGATGAAGCAATAAAATTGATGCCTCCAAGCTCGGGGGCTTTCCTGCTACTTCATCTTATTGAAAGTATGGATCTTTTATTTTGCTCTTCAACAAGTCGCCCAAGCATGGACGCTATCCATACCAAAGAGCATAAGTTGCCATGATGCACTTGTCACAAAACTGGGTATCGATAAGCCAAAGAGGATCGAAGTCGCTACAAGCGCGCGATTCAAACATAGGCACCTTATATGATTCTGTGGATTAGGCCGGCTTACTTGGGGGCAATTTGTTCTCAAGTCGTTTTGTGGTAATAGCGTATACGCTTCTACAATCCTATGACCGGTATTTCCCCTAATCATACACTACTAGAATTGAGAAATTTGCCGTCTGCCATGCCTTTGCCGTCTGCTGACGCATGGCAAAGATCCTCTTTGCCGTAAGCTGGTACAAAGCGGACGGCAAAGAGGTTGCTGATGGCAAAGGTTCTATTTGCCGTCGGCCACCTCTTTGCCGTCTGCTGACGCATGGCAAAGGCCCCAGACGCGGACGACAAAGAGCACGCATACGGCAAAGGGGCGCCACCCTAATGGCCGAAGCCCGCCCCACCCCACCCACCCCTTTGTCGTCTGCCTCCCAGCTTCTGCAGACGGCAAAGGGGCGCTCCCCCTAACGGCACCCAGCCCCCACCCCCGCTCCCCCTAACGGCACACTCCACCCCCGCTCCCCTTGATCTCCTGCCTCTCTCGCGCGCGCCCCTGCCCACTCCAGCGCCGCCGCTGCCACCACCACCTGAGCTGCTCCGGCCCACCGCCGCTGCCCACGACCGGAGCTCCCCGCTCCCCTCCTCCTCGCGCTCTACCCACCCAAGCGCCACTACCACAACCACCGGAACCGCTCCGGGCCACCACCTCCGCCCACGGCCAGAGCTCGCCCTCCCCTCCTCCCCGCACCTCCTCCCCATGCCCCTCCTCCCCGCCGCCCAAGGCCAGAGCTCGCCCTCCCCTCCTCCCACTGCCCTCCTCCCACTGCAGGTAAGTTTTTTTCTTCTTTTTGTCTTTATTTCCTGTTTTTTCTTTTAAATTAGATAGTTAATTTATATAGTTAGTTTATTTTTCTATTTTTTCTATTAAATTGGATAGTTAGTTTTTTTCCCGTTTTTTATGTGAAATTAGATAGTTAGTTTATTAGGTAGAAAAAGTAGATAGAGAACAAAAAAAAAAAAGTTTGAAAAAAAACTTAGAAGAAAATAAGAGAATAATAAACTAAAAGAAAAAGGAAGAAGAAGAAGATGAAGAAGAAAGAGGAAATGAGGAGAAAGATAAAAGAAAGAAGAAGAGGAGGAGGAGGAGGAGGAGGAGAAAGAAGAAGAAGAATAATAATATGATTATCAAGAAGAAGAAGAAGAAGAAGAAGAGGAGAGAGGAGAAGAAGAAAGAAAAGGACCCCGACCCCCGACCCCCGGCCCACGACCCCCGACGCCCGACGCCACCAACCCCCGACCCTCGACCCCCGACCTCCCACGCCACTGAGACCCGACTCCCGACCCCCACCGCCCGACACCACTGACCGCCGACCCCCGACTCCCGACCCCCGACTCCACTAACCGCCGACCCCCGATGCCCGACGCCATTGACCCTCGACTCCAGAAGCCACTGACCCTCGACCCTCGACCCCCGACGCCCGACGCCACTGACCCTCGACTCCCGACGCCACTGACCCTCGACCCCCGACCCCCAACGCCCCTGACCCTCGACCCCCGACCCCCTACCCCCGACCCTCGACACCTCTTCGGCCTCTTGTTGACCAAAGAGACCCCAACCCCCGACGCCAGTGATCCTCGACCCCCGACAACACTAACCCCCGACCACTGACACAACTTTTATTAGTCATGTTAGGTATTCAATTTTTATTAGTCATGTTGGTATTTATGACGATGATACACTTAAATTATATACATTTTATTACTCCTGTTGGTATTTATGTTGTACTAATTTCATTTACTCTTTGTCATGACAGGTGTTGAAAGATGGTGGGAAAGGGTCGAAAGCACTCCGCGGCTGCTTCTTCGTCGGCGGGTGATGGGATGGGTACTTCCATTCCTGCCTCGCCTCTTCGGAGAGTGTTTCTCTCTACTATGCAAGGAGCGCCCCCCGTGAGAGGAGGTCGACCCCCCGCGAAGCCGAGAGGCACTAAAGGTACACGTTGTATTCATGTTGGTATTTATGTTGTACTCATGTTGTATGCATATTGGTATTTATATACATTTTATTACTCATGTTGGTATTTATGTTGTACTAAAGGTACACGTGGACGCGGGAGAGGTAGGGCTACACGGTCTCCGCCACCACCCCAAGCTGATTCACCTGAGCACAGGACTTCTAGGGTGGATTCGTCTGAGGTGGAGGCTACACGGTCTCCGGTTCACGAGCCTCGGGTCGACGAGCCTCAGGTCGACGAGCCCTCGACCCACGAGACACGTGTCCTAGAGGCTTCCTTCCAGGCGACTCCGGAGCAAAGCAGGGATGAGGGTACGTCCCAAGAGACCCAATGGAATACCTAGCCTGAGCCAAGTGGCCATGCTGGTAGCGACGAGGAGCTGGGTGAGGGGGCTACCGTCTACCAACGTGGTAGTTCGGGGCTCCCCCTCGTGCCAGCGACCCCCGAGCAGAGGTGGTCGATTAGGCCAAATGGGGACAAGTAAGTTAATTTACTCTTATTTAACCTTTTGCCTTCGCGTTTTCTCAAATATCTAATGTTTTGGCTTTAATTTGTCATACTGTAGGGGTTGGATTGTTGCCAAGGGTGTCCGCAAGCCCAACAGCGTCCTTGGTGTTCTTTGCCGTCAAAACTTCCCAGGGTTTGTTACGTTGCCCGGTCGGGAGCGAGAGGTAGGAATGACCTAGGAGCACTACTTGGGTGCCCCGGCCCCGCCAGAGGTGGAGATCGACGGTGTTTTGTGTGACACGAGGGCGGACATGGTGATCCGAAAGTTCTGGGTAATTTCTCTTTCACACAATTATAAATCAACCATAGCTATTTATTGTACTAATCGGTGTTGTCACGTTTGCAGACCTTCTACGGGTGTGAGGAGGGATACGAGGAGGACGCGGCAAAGGTTATCGAAACCGAATGTCGCCGCCTACTTCAAAACTTTCGGCACGAGGCTCGGGTGCAGGCTGTTCGAGACTACTATGCCATGCAGCGTATTGGGATTGACAAGGCGAAGTGTCGTGATGCTAAGATGGAGAAGGAGCATTACATGAAGGTAATTATATATTATTAAGGCTTTTTAGTTAGTTTCCTTGATTTGGTTCTTACGCACTCAAATTTCTCTTTATTAACTTAGGTGCCCCCGAGATGGTGTGTGGATAAGATGGATTGTTGGGAGGCCTTGGTGGATCAGTGCTGCTCCGAAACGTGGGAGGCCAGCCACAACAACGCCAAGGAGACGCGTGGCAAAATGGTTGGTGTGCCACACCATCAAGGGAGCGTCAACTTAATCCAATTTGGCGAGAACTGGGTATGTGGTTTGCTTCATGCGTCATGCAATTCATTCTTAATGCTATCTTGAGCCCTTTACCAATACAATTTTCCTCTCTCTCTTTTAGGCGCGTCACAATAAGACGGAGGCGCCACAGATGTACGACCTGTATGCGATGGCCCATACTGCCTCGTACAAGAAGGTCAAGGCATTCTCTGAGTCTGACCTCGAGCATCCAGAAAACTTCACCAACATCTCCTCCCATCTTTTTTGGCCTCTTGGACCAGAATTTGTCGCCTTCCTAAAATGGTATTTTTATTATGAGGATCATAATTTGAGTAAGTCGGAAGGAATAAAGTAAAGGCGGGTTAAGTTATTTACCTTTGGCGCCGGGTTGATCTTGCAGAATGGTTTAAGACCTATTTGGCCACACTTGGCCAAGGGCTCGCCGGTCAACTTCTTGATGATGGATACGATGTCGTTTTCTGTCAGTGCTGAACGAAAGTAGCACTGGGGATGGTCCAAGGTGCCATCAAACTCACACATTAGGCCATCCCGGCGACTTAAGGGGAGGATTCGCCATTCAACCCATCAGCGGATCAAATTGACCCTAGTAAGGCCGTTGTTTGTCAGAGATCTTAACTCGGACAGTACTGGGATAAAATCTCACTCCTCTTCTTCGGTAAGCTTGTCTGGGAGTTTGAAGTTTGTTGGAAGCCGCTCCTCCCTATAGCCAAGGAGCTTGTTCTCACCCTCAGGAGAAGTTTCCTAGCAGTAAAACCAAGACTCGCCCCAGCCTTTGGGATGGCTTGGCATGGCGAGTGACGGGAATGGACTGTCCCTACGGTGCTGAACATTGACACCTTCAAGTTCCAAGCTAGGGCCATTGGAAAATTCTGTGTGTCGATTCAAATGAAAGAAATACCAGAACAAAGGAACTGAAGGTTCCATCCTTAAGTAGGCTTCATAGAACACTTGGAACTGACATAAATTGCTCATCGAGTTAGGCCCTAAGTCTTGGAGGTGGACATTCATGAAGGTCATGGCGTCTATGAGGAATTTTGATCCGGGCAGTTTAAAACCCCGTTCAAGGTGCTCAACAAAAACAACTATTTCCCCTTCCTTCGGGTTGGGAATCTCTTCTCCCAACCCGGAACGCCAACCGATAACCTCTTTGGGGTCAAGATTCCCCGTTTCACATAGTTGTTGAGAAGAGTTTCATCAACCTTGGTCGGGAGCCAATCAGCTTTGAAAACGGTACCCATCCTACAAAGGGAGAAATTACGAGTAAATTAACTCGCCAAGCGCTTACTAAATGGTTAAAAAGATCCATTGACTCGCCAAAAATTTGTCAGATAACCAAGGGACTTCGTTGACTCGCCGACAAAGGGCCAGGTCAGAATACGAGGGCGACTTATGAATTTCTTACTACTTAAGAGAGATGGTTTAGAGCTTCAGAGGTGTTCGCTAAAATGGTGAAGTATGGATCTACAAACTGGTTTCATACGACACGCAGTAACATATAGATCTATGGAGCAGGCAAAAATGAATGAGAAAAGCCTGGATAAAGAAAAACAGCCTATGGCTAGGATGAAAACAGTGAAGTTGATCTGACGAAATCCTTTCCAGATCTTCAAACCGAAGCTAGTCAACTAAGGGTATGGTAGATGCTATTGTGCCTACTGTTGTCATCATAAACTAACCAGCGATTATGGAGGCATTCAAGGTGTTCTAAGAAACCGGCGGACATGAACTTCGAGGAACTAGAATCTGCCTCTAATGGCGGGAGACTGACCTGGTGATGGCGACTGGTGGGGACCGAGGAAGATCCACGACGAGTGTTACGCGTTCAGCGGGCGTCGGGATGCGTCGGATACGGCGGCCGGAGACGGAGGTTCTCGGGCAACGACGAAGCTCTCGGTGCGGTGACGAGGAAGAAGGGGATGACAAGACGGGTAGGTGGAAATGTGCCCTGTCTCTTCCCCCAGCCTATTTATTAAGTCACGCGCTGGAATCAAGGCGTCACGAGCGGGAACTGCCAAATGGGATAAAGATTCGCTATGATGGTGCCCAAAATTTTCGGGATATCTGTGCTGAAGTATCCGTTGGGGATTGCGTCATTATCTCTTCCGAGATTAAAGGGATAATAAGATGCCAACAAGAAGTGGTTCGGCGACTTAGGTATCTCCGCAACAGATGGCGGTTTAAATGCATGGTGCATAAAAGGAGTGGAATGAGTCGCCCCTAACTGGGTGAGAATATTGGCGTGAACAAGTTCAAGTCAATTTGGGGCCTAATGTTGGGGATATTATCTGTTGGGTAACCCGCCCTAACTGGGCCGGGTCACCAAGCTGGCGACTCAACCTCAGGTGATTCAGGCTTTGGCCCGGTGAGGCTGGGAGCCAGACGGCAGTTCAAGATCTTTGGGAAGAATCCATCGTTGGGAAGATCCCCAAGTCTTGGAAAGATGGCGATTTAGAGATAGGAAGAATCACGATTTGTGTAAAGGCAAGGACTCTTGTAAACCCTAAGGGCTCGACCTGTATATAAAGGCGAGTCCCAGGGAAGGAGAGGGAAGGTTAGAAATCATGGAGTGCTAGGTCAGGCGAGTTACGCCCTCCTTGTAATCGAGACACTATCAATACAAACACCAAGCAGGACGTAGGCTTTTACCTCCTCACGAGGGGCCGAACCTGGGTAAATCTTTGTCTCGCTTCCGATCAAACCCCTTTGAGTCTCCACCAAGGTGCGATGGCTCCAACACTAAGTCCTTTCATGAGGACATCTGCCGTGACAAAACCACGACAGATACCCAACTTCCATTTTGTTAGATCATGTCTCAGAGTTTTAAATTTGTCAGTGGGAACTGCAGCAGCATCAGATTTGAAAGATGGCTTCTTCCAAGAGTTGGATACACACTCCAAGAATCCATAGACCTTGGTCCAATAGTTTTCAAACCTAAAGATATTTGACTTAGGGATGAAGGTGCTAATGACCACCACACATGGAACATGGTCAGACGCATTCCTAGCTAATGGAAAAACTTTGGCAATGGGGTAAGAGGTATTCCAGTTTGTTGAGGTAAAGAACCAATCCAACTGCTAAAAGAGGGGGTTGTCTTGCATATTAGACCAAGTGTATGTTCTTCCCTTAATAAGAAATTCAACCAGACCAATGTTCCCAATTATGTCATTAAAAATGAACATATCATTAATATCACCCCCAAGTAAAATTTTGTTGTCAGTTGATCGGATGAAGTTGAAGTCACCTAGGAGGTGCCAATTTTCCTCAAGAAGTATGCTTAGGGTTCATAAACATATACCAAAGTCCAAGAATCAGCACCGTGTTTAGAAGTGAACCTCACAATACGACCAAAAAACTGGGCGTGCACCAACTCACCATGCAAAATAGAAGAGTTCCAAACAACTAGAAGACCGCCACAGGCTCCAGCAGAAGGAGCAAAACCAAAACTATCAAGCTGCTTAGGGCATAATGACCTAATCCCCTTTATGTCATAAGACTCACATTTGGATTCTTGAAAGAAAGCAACTTCACATTGGCTCTCTATCAGTTTTTTGCTTGACAAATCTCTCCCTAGCAGCAGAATTAAGACATCGAACATTCCAACAAAGAACATTCCACTTTCTACTTGAGTTTTTACTCACTTAGAACTAGATAGGATGACGATCATTAAGGTAAGCTACATAGTAACAAACCATTCCAGTTAATAACAAAAGACATACCAAATTGTCCTTACAAACCCAATAAACATGTTCATAGCACACCATCTAAATCTGTTGAGATGACATCGTACGAATTATGGTTTGGCAAGAAACCTAAGTTGTCGTTTCTTAAGGTTTGGGGTTGTGATGCTTATGTGAAAAGGCTTCGGCCTGATATGCTCAAACCAAAAGCGGAGAAGTGCGTCTTCATAGGATACCCTAAGGAAACAATTGGGTGCATCTTCTATCCCAGAGCCGAAGGCAAAGCCTTTGTTGCCAAGAATGGATCGTTTCTAAAGAAGGAGTTTCTCTCGAATCAATTGAGTGGGAGGAAGGTAGAACTTGATGAGGTTGTTGAACCTTGACTTCAATTGGAGAGTAGCACGACACAGAAAGATGTTTCTGTGACACCTACACCCATTAAAGAGGAAGCTAATGATGATGATCATGAAGCTTCAGATCAAGTCACTGTCGAGCCTCATAGGTCGGCAAGACACGTACCGCCCCTAAGTGACACAACAATCCTATCTTGAAGGTAATGTTGTTAAGCAACTTTGAACCTATGAGCTATGAAGAAGTGATGGTGGGCATGGATTCCAAAAAATGACTAGAGGACATGAAATCCAAGATAGGATCCATGTATGAGAACAAAGTATGGACTTTGGAGGACTTACTTGATGGTCGTAAGGCCACTCGGAATAAATGCATCTTTAAGAAAAATACGGACGTGGGTGGTAATATCATTGTCTATAAAGCACAACTTGTTGCAAAAGGGGTTTCACAAGTTCAAGGAGTTAACTACGATGAGACTTTGTCTCCCGTAGTGATGCTTAAGTCCGTCGAGATTATGTTAGCAATAGCTGCATTTTTTTATTATGAAATTTGGTAGATGGATGTCAAGACAACGTTCCTTAATGGTTTCCTTGAGTAAGAGTTGAGTATGATGCAACCGAAAGGTTTTATCAATCCTAAAAATGCTGACAAGTATACAATCTCCAAGGATCCATTTATGGACTGGTGTAAGCGTCTCAGAGTTGGAATCTTTGCTTTGATGATGTGATCAAGGTGTTTGGGTTCATACAAGTTTATGGAGAAGCTTGTATTTACAAGCAAGTGAGTGGGAGATCTATAGCATTTCTAATACTATATGTGGATGGCATATTGCTGATTGGAAACATCACATAACTTTTGGAAAGCATGAAGATATATTTGAACAAGAGTTTTTCAATGAAAGACCTCAGTGAAGTTGCTTACATATTAGGCATGAAGATCTATAGAGATAGATCGAGACGATTAATAGGACTTTCACAAAGCACATACCTTGATAAGTTTTTGAATAAGTTCGAAGTGGATCAGTGTAAGAAAGTGTTCTAGCATGTATTACAAGGTGTGAAGTTGAGTAAGACTCAATGCCCAACAAGTACAGAAGATAGAGAAAACATGAGTGTCGTCCCCTATGCCTCAACCATAGTCTCTATCATGTACGCAATGATGTCCACAAGACCGGATGTGAGACTTGCCATAAGGATGGCCGGAAGGTTTCAAAGTGATCCAAGAGTGGAACATTGGATAGAGCTTATTGTTAGCATCTCGATTGGGTGGAGATTTGAGATTAGTCAAAAATCGGATGATTAATTGATTTTATCGACCGACTATTAATCGATCATTTTTTGCAAATCCCACAATGTCAACACTAAAATATGCTATATTCAAGACCAAAACAAATATTGGACAAAATTATTACCTTGATTTCTAGCCTTTGAGTCATCCTTTAATAACAAACAAAATAAGACAGTAGTACATATTGCATAACAAGGTTCACGAAACACAAATAAACATAGTTTTTGCAAATATAGTGCTAGTAATAGGCTAGATTTATCGGTAGATTATTGATAAATCGCTTGTTAGAGCGATAAATCAATCCAAATGATAAATGGTGAATATAAGGCGCAGTATTATCAATCACCTTTCGAGTAGTGATAAACCGTTGAATCGGAAGATTTTTTGAACAGTGAACTGGATACGTACTTATTCTGAATGGTGGAGAAGTCAACTGGTGTAGTTCCAAGCAAAGTGTGATAGAAAATTCTACATGTGAGGCGGAGTACATATCTACTTTAGAAGAAGCAAAGGAGGGTGTCTGGATGATGTTGTTCATGACAAATATTGGAGTTGTGCCTAGTGCACTGGATCCAATGACTCTCTTTTGTGACAACACTGGTGCCATTTCTCTAGCCAATGAGCCCAGGTTTCACAAGAGGACAAGAAACATAAACTTCCACTTCAATTCCCTCTGCGATTATATCAAGGAGGAAGACATAAACATTTCCAAAGTACATATGGATCTGAACGCTGCAGACCCGTTGACTAAACATCTTCTATGAGCAAAACATGATCAACACCAGAACTCTATGGGTGTTAGATTCATTACAATGTAAAGTTATATTATTGACTCTAGTGCAAGTGGGAGACTCTTGAAACATGTCCTAGAGGCAATAAAAAAGCGGTTATTATGATATTTCCTGGTTCATGATAATCATTTATGATCCATGCTAGAATTGTATTGATTGGAGACTTAAATACACGTGTGGATATATAAGCAACATCGTGGCCCTAGTGAGCCTTGACTCCTCACTGATTGCGTTGGTTTCCCTCCAAGCTTAAAGGGTGATGTAGCACAGTGACGACAAGTATCTCCCTTAGTTCTGAAACCAAGGTATCAATCTATAGGAAGATCCACAAGACTATGTAAGTGGTACCTGCACACAAATGTAAAAACCTTGCAACCCAACGCGTGTAGGGGTTGTCAATCCATCGTGGGTAAAATAAACAGTAAAAGGATGTCTTATAGTATAATATGAAAATAAAAGACCATATAAAATGGAAATGCATATAGCAAAATAGATATTGCAAATAGATGATGTAAAATAGACCCGGGGGCCATAGTTTCACTAATGGCTTCTCTCGAGAAAATAGCAAATGGTGGGTAGACAAATTACTGTTGGGCAATTGATAGAAGAGCGAATAATTATGATGATATTCAAGACAATGATCATGTATATGGGCATCATGTCCAAGACAAGAAGACCGACTTCTGCCGGCATCTACTTCTATTACTCCACACATCGACCACTATCCAGCATGCATCTAGTGTATTAAGTACATGGAGAAACGGAGTAATGCTTTAAGAACGATGACATGATGTACACAAGAGCTATTTCTATAGGAATAGACCCCATCGTTTTATCCTTAATAGCAACGATTCATGCGAGTCATGTCTCTTTCTGTCACTCGGATTGAGCACCGCAAGATCGAACCTATCACAAATCACCTCTTCACATTGCAAGATAAAAAGATCAAGTTGGCCAGAGAAAACCCAAATATCGATGAAGAAATATGAGGCTATAATATTCAAGGATGGGTATAACTTCATAGATCTGATCATAAACTCACAGTTCATCGAGTCCCAACAAACACACCGCAAAAGATAGAGTTACATAAAATAGATCTCCAAGAGACCATTGTATTGAGAAGCAAATCAAGAGAGAAATCCATCTAGCTACTGCCTACGGACCCGTTGGTCTGATATGAAGTACTCACATATCATCGGAGGAGCACCAATGAGGAAGATGAACCCCTGTGTGACTATGTTCCTCTCCGGAATAGGCTATAGATTGAATTTCATGGCTTCTGGAACTTGCGGCAGCTGAAATGATTTTTCATCTTCTCCTCTAGGGTTTCTTTAATATTGTAGTATTTATAGAGCTCACACGTGGTGGAGGAGGTGCTCGAGGCCTCCACTACCCACCAAGGTGGACGAGGGGGCCATGACGTGCCTGGTGCCTAGTGGGTGTCACGGGCCTCCCCTAGTGAGCAACCTTGGTCCGCAAGTTTCCTTCAGGTCCAAAAAAAATCTCCAAAAAGTTTCATGGCATTTGGACTTCATCTGATATTGATTTTCTGCGTAGGAAAAACACACAAAAAACAAAAACTAGCACTGGGTAGTATGTCAATTGGTTAGTCCCAAAAAATGATATAAAGTTGCTATAAAATGATTATAAAACATCCAAGAATGATAATGTAACAACATGTAACAATCAAAAATTATAGATACGTTGGAGACGTATCAAGCCTCTACTAGATTAGCTCGTTGATCAAAGATGGTTAAGGTTTCCTATCCATAGATATGAGTTGTCATTTGATAACGGTATCACATCATTAGGAGAATGATGTGATGAACGAGACCCGACCATAAGCATAACATTTGATTGTATCACTTAGTTTATTTCTACTCCTTTCTTCATGTCAAGTATTTGTTCCTAAGACCATGAGATCATGCAACTCCCTGACACCGGAGGAATGCCTTTTGATTATCAAACGTCACTTCTTAATTGGGTGATCGTAAAGGTACTCTACACGTATCTCCGAAGGTGTCTATTGGGTTGGCATGGACCAAGACTGGGATTTGGCACTCCGTATGACGAAGATGTATCTCTGGGCCCTATCGGTAACACAACATCACATGAAGTTTGCAAGCAATGTGAGTAAGGAGTCAGTCACGGGATCTTGTTTTACGAAACGAGTAAAGAAACTTGCCGGTAACGAGATTGAACTAGGTATGAGATTCCGATGATCGAATCTCGGGCAAGTAACATATCACCAGACAAATGGGATTAAGTGAATCCTTGACATCGCTGTTCAACTGATGAAGATCTTCATGGAATACGTAGGAACCAATATGGGCACCCAGGTCCCTCTATTGGTTATTGACAAGAGAGGTGTCTCAGTGATGTTTACATGATTCTCGAACCCGTAGGGTCGCACGCTTAACGTTTGGTAAAGGGTAATATTCAGATATTAATAGTGGAAATTCTAAAAGTTGTTCGGAGTCCCGGATGGGATCTGGGACATCACGATGAGCTCTAGAATGGTCCGGAGGTAAAGATTTATATATATTCATAGTCCTTCAAAAGTTCGGGAGTTTTTCAGTAGAGTACCAAGAAGGTTCTAGAAGGTTCCGAGGGTTCCACCATGGGGCCCAATGACCCGGAAAGGGCCCACATGGACCAAGGGGTGGGGCTACAACCCACATGGTCTGGCTGTACCATTCCCTAAGGCACATGTGGTTTAAATTTAGAGATAAGATCTTATCTATAAATTTAAAGGGTTGAATCTAGAGATATGTGTCACTCCGGTTGTGAGAGACCGGAACGCCCCATATTCCAGCCCAAAGATAAAGTCTTCTAGAATACTGCGGTGCTAGGCATAGAACAAATCAGCTCATTAATACAAATGAAACTAATATAATAGTTCCAATATCACAACGAATTACATTGCCATAGTGATAGTACACCTCCTCAGTTAGCTCTATGCTAGCAACAGAACAAATTGAAGCATCAGAGTTACTTCTAGCAGCAGAACAATGATGATAGTGATGATACTAGCATGCAACATGTTTAAACTATCATATTTCAACTTACTCTGATCGGGGTTATCTCGTAACCACCATCAGTATCCAAAATATTAACCAACCTTAGTATCCATGATACCACTTTGATCCTCCCGTGATCACATAATGATCAACCAACTTATTTCCTCATCGTACCAGGGTTGTTTATTATGCAGGTTATTATTACTGTTGACTCATAGTGTGCCCTACTACGAACTGGACCCATATCCATTAGCATGGCTATCAATAGTCACACACTGTGCAGAGGTTAGTACATTATACCCACACCACGGAACACAAGGCCTCATGCTCCCATTCGGGTGGACCAGCGATGTTCCAACAAAACCAATCTATTGCATGACACTCTCCCGGCCACTCCGACAAACTCCCCATTAGGCTAAGTAATGGGTGACCTCGATGCCACTCTCGACATCCAACGACCACCGTCGTGGCAAAACAAAAAATGGTCCCAAATGGGGACAAAGTGCCCTACAACAACTATGGTCACAAAAGTCTTATGGCCGCCTACCTGATCAGGGTAGCACGCGCACATAATCTTCCCTAGTTGGAGGCACGAGCGAGAGGCATGACAATAGACCGCATTAAGGCCTACCATACAAGCAAGTGTGGCTGCACTGGTCAGCTCGACTTGATGGCACTATGACCCAGTCAACAGGTATTCAAGTTTGATTAATGTTCGGTTAAACTCGAACGAGGATGAGCTGAGTCATAATAAGATAGTATGATGAAATGATAATGCATAAGAGCATGATATCAAAATGAACATGGATGAGGGATATTCAACATATTTGCGTAAATGGAATTTATCAAATATATCATGAATTTCATATTCCCATTGTCTGAAATATTCCCCAACAAGAATACGCACTTTACAACTAATATTTCCCAAACTAGGCACATTCATCTTCCTCCAATGGTGTTTAAACCTAGGTTTTGGAGACCTTGCTCTGATACCAATTGAGAGATCGATAGAAGAGGTGTTTAAAGGTGGTGAATAGACTACTTGCACAATTAAAAATCTAGCCTTTCCTAATTTAATGGTTGGCATATTTTACTGACTCTAACAAGTATAGTGCACCCTACACATGCTAGTCAACAAGTATGGCAGCGAAAAGTGAAGACTTTGCACATGTGGTAAGGAGTATAGATTAGGAAGATCAAATGCGAAGAAGTTGACACGACAATTTTTGGCATGGTTCCGATAGGTGGCGCTATCGTATGTCCATGTTAGTGGAGACTTCAATCCACAGAGTGTAATGGCTGTGAGAGTCCACGAAGGGCTCCACCCACAAGGTGTCCACGAAGAAGCGGCCTTGTCTATTCCACCATGGATTCCATCCACACAGGACTAGCCTCACTCATAGTAGATCTTCATGAAGTAGGCGATCTCCTTGACCTTACAAACATCTTAGTTCAACTCCACAACACGAAGTAGGAGGCTCCCAAGGGACACCTAACCAATCTAGGAGGTACCACCCTCCAAAAGGTAATAGAAGTGGTAGAATGATGAACTCCTTGCTCTTGTGCTTCTAAATATAGTGTCCTCAACACTCAATCACTCTCTGTCAGATTTGGCAAGGGTAAGAGAGATTGATCTTGTGGAAAGCAACTTGGGGAGGCTAGAAATCAAGGTTCAAATGGTTGGAATGTAATCTCTTGATCTCAACACATGAGTAGGTGGCTCTCTCTCAGAAAAATGGATCTGGCGATGAAGTGTGTGTTTTGAGTGCTTCCTCTCCGATTGAGAGGTAGCTAGAGGGGTATATATAGGCAACCTCCAAAACCCAACTGTTACACCATAATTGACCAACTCGGTGAGACCGAAGTTACAAACTCGGTGGTACCGACTTTCTCAAAATGTAGCAACTTTGAATCTCGGTGGAACCGATATACCCAACTCGGTAGAACTGAAAAGGTGACTAACGGTCAGATGACACAACTCGGGGACACTGAGACTCAAACTCGGAAATTCCGATTTTGTGTACCGAGGCAATAGAAAGTTGGTCACCTATACTCGGTAGCAGCAATGCAGATTCGGTTGCACGGAAAAGGTAGGGTGTGGCTGGGATATGTCTAAGTCTAAAATCAGTATTGTCGAGTGATAAAAGTTGGTGGCACCAATTTTGGATATTTGGCTCAGGACATATATATTTGGTGGAAGAGTGGATGAGTATTTTTTGGAGTCTATCTCTAAGTACCTGAGCAACCAATTCATCATAACACCTCATTCCCTTTTAGTAGTATTGGCTTTCCTATGGACTCAAATGTGATTTCTCATAAAGGGTAAATTAAGAGTCTTCTTGCTTGATGCTTGAGCCAATCCTATTCCTTCCTACATCAAGGGGCTTCACCACTCAATCCTATAGACAAAGCTCTCTATGGACTAAACCTGAAATATACTAGGTAAATGTGTTAGTCCAACAGACAATGTATGTTGTCATGAATTATCAAAACCACCAAGGGAGCATATGTGCTTTCACGTTGTGTCACGTCGCCTCAAGCGGTTTTGAACAGGCATACTATGTCCAAGCCCCACACAGTGAAAGGCCATGCCAGCGAGATGGTCTGTAGGGTTGTGGTCGACTGGTGGCTGCGCGCTTTCAAGTGCTGGCAACCGTTGCACTTGTTGACCAGCTCTTTGGCTTCCTTCATGGTAGACGACCAGTAGAATCCATGGCGGAATGCCTTGGCCACTAGGAGGCACGAGGCGGCATGATGGTCACATTTGCCCTCGTGGATGTTGAGCAGGATTTTGCGGCCCGTGTCCGCCTCGACGCAGCGTTCGAACACCCTAGACACGCTTTGCTTGACGAGCTCATTGTTGATGATGGTGTAGGCAGTGGAACGTCGTTGGATCTGTCATGCCTTGACCTCGTCAGCAAGTAGTTTGTCGTTTTTGATATAGTCAAGGAAGGGTTGTGCCCAGGATGGGGTCGTGACCATTGTTAGCATGGCCGTCGCGACTGGGCTTCTAGGACAGGGCCGACAGCCTATAGGCCGGCTACCGCGGTCTCGGGGCCAGACGGGAGGCGCCCCAAGGGAGGGCCAGCAACCCCGGGCTGGGAGAAGCCGTCCCCGGGCCGGGCGGAGCGGTTGGTAGCTTGGTGGGCACCGTAGTCAAACGGCTGACTGCGGCAGCCCCCGAGTCGAATGAAGCAGTCCCCGAGTCGGTGGTGGCATCCCTCGGGTCGGATGGAGCAGTTCCCAAGTTGGCGACGGCAGCCCTCGGGTCTGTAGGGATGAAGATGGACTCGGACTATGGAGTCATCGTAATGGAGGGCTTATGCAGATGCTCTAGGGATACGCCGACTAGGATGGGCTGCCGGGTGGAGCCAATCTTCGTGAGTGTGTCGGCGGCCTTGTTGCCAGCTCGAAGGATGTGGTGGAACTCTGTGCCTTCAAAGCCGTCGGTCAGCTATTGAGCTAGGAAATGGTAGCTCGACATGTATGCATCTCTGGCGTCCCACTCGCGAGTGAGTTGTTGCTTCACTAGGTCGGAGTCAGTGAAGCACAGGATGCGTCGGATGCCGGTCTCCCTAGCTAGCCGGAGATCGTGGGTGAGTGATTCATACTCCTCCATGTTGTTCGACGCGGCAAAGTGGATATGCAAGATGTACTGCAATTGGTCCCCCTTCAGGGAAGAGAGGACGATATCGACCTCGAGGCCGGTGCGCATCTTCGATCCATCAAAGTGCATGCGCCAATGGTTGAAGTCAGAAGGTGGCAGCGGTACTCCGTCTCTGCCCAGTCGACGAGGAAATTTGCTAAGGCCAGGGACTTGACGGCTGTGCGAGACTCATAGGCGATGTGCTGGTCGACTAGTTGGATGGCCCACTTGCCGTTTTGGCCGGCTGCGTCCCGGTTGCCCATGATCTCTCAGAGGGGGCGGTGCTCACCACCGTGATCGAGTGTTCTTGGAAGTAGGGTTTGAGCTTCCAGGCCGCCAGGAACACGCCATAACACATCTTCTGGTAGTGAGGGTAGTTTTGCTTGGAGGCGGACAACACCTCGCCCAGATATTAGACTGTCATCGGATCGGCTGGGCTCCGCCCGGCTGTGAGTGCTCGACGGCCATGAAGATGTTCACCACGAGGCTGGTTGCTACGATTTAGAGTAGCATCGGCTCCTTGTCCACCGATGCAGCCAGTACAGGCGCGGTGTTCAGCGTGCGCTTGAGGTCGCGCAAGGCCTTGATAGCCTAGTCCCTCCAGATGAAGTTGTGCGCATTTTTGAGTAGGCGGTAGAGGGGGAGGGCCTTTTCTCCCATCCAGCTGATGAAACGGCACAACGACGTGAGGCGGGCAGTGATCTTATGGACGCGGACTAGGTTGGTCCACTGACCCACCCACTCGATGGCCTGGATCTTTTCCATATTGGCCTCGATTCCCCGTCCAGAAACAAGGAAACCGAGGACCTGGACGGCTGGGATGTCGAACACGCACTTTTTCGGGCTCAGCCGGATCTCGAACACGCATAGGCTCGTGAATGTCTCTTTCAGATCATCCAAGAGGGTGCGACTTTCCTTGCTCTTGACCACAACATTGTCCACGTAGACATGCATGTTGCAGCCAAGCTACCTATAGAGGCATCGCTGCATGCACCGCTGGAACGTGGCGCCGGCGATTTTTGGCCCAAACGCCATCATGATGTACCAAAACGCCCCAAAGGGGGTTATGAAACCTATTTTAATTCGATCAGTTGGATTAAGCTTGATCTGGTGGTAGCCTGAGTAGGCATCCAAGAAGGATAATAGCTCACATTCGGCCGTGTGTTGATCACTTGATCGATACGGGGGAGAGCAGAAGGATCCTTAGAGCATGCCTTGTCCAGGCTCGTGTAGTCGAAACACATGCGCCAAGTCTTGTTCTTCTTCAGCACTACGACTGGGTTTGCCAACGAGTCTGGGTCAAAGACTCCCATGATGAAGCCGTCTGCGAGCAGCCGGGCAATTTCTTCACCGACGGTCTTCCGCTTCTCCTCGAAGAAGCGGCGTAGCGGTTGCTTGACTGGCTTTGTGTTCGGTCGGATCTGTAGGAAGTGCTTAGCGTACTTCGTGAGGACTCCTGACATGTCCTTTGCGGTCCATGCAAAGATATCCTGATTCTCAACAAGGAACTCGTAGGGCTTGCTTTCCTATTTTTTAATGAGGTCGGCCCCCACCGCGACGTACTTGCTGGTGGGGTCAGACGGGTCTAGTGGGACTCTCTTTGTGTCCTTGCCGGCGGCCGGCCGGAACTGGTCTTCGGTAGTCGGCTGCTTCAGCTTGGGCTCAGATACAACTACCAGCTCGCATGCGAGGTCCACGAGCCAGTCGATCTGTCACTGTTCCTTAGCAATGATGAGGGATTCGGCTATCTTAGAGTCGGCCAGGGCGCACTCGATCGACTTCTTGTAGTTGCCGGTGACGATGATGATGTCGTGCGGGCCTGGCAACTTCATCTTCAGATAGGCATAGTGTGGGACCGCCATGAACTTGGCCAGGGCGGGCTGACCCAAGATGGCCTGGTAGGAGCTAGAGAGGTTGACAACCTCGAACCATATGGGCTCACTGCAGAAGTTCTTCGGCAAGCCGAACAGCACGTCCAGCCGGACCTTCCCAATCGGCGAGCAAGAGTGGCCGGGAACTATGCCATGGAACACCGTCCGAGTCGGCTGGAGCTCGATATCCAGGATGCCAAGATTGTCCATGGTGTCATGGTAGAGGATGTTGATGTTGCTACCTTCATCGATGAGAACCCACATGAAGCGGCAGGTGCTTTCTCGAGAGAAGAAGGTGTGGTCGAGGACCAGCATGTAACCGCCTCGCATAGGCATCACGGTCGGGTGATCCTTGCGCCCCCACGAGATTGGCTTGTCTGACCAATGCATGTACTGGGGGACCGGTGGGACAACGTGTCACACCTTGTGTTTGTACCACTTTGCCACATTATGTTTTACAAATTTTGGAACAAATTAAAACTTTTTGAGTGCTTGTGATGATTCATTTGATTGCAACTTGCTTGTGTGATTGATTGTGTTTAAGTCACCAAAATTATACTTCTCTCTAGAACTCCTCCCCTTGACCCCAAACCTGTGCCAATGACCATGCATGCCATGTGTATAGGACCATAAAATACTTTTATAAAAATGTTGTCTCAACAAAAGGGCATTTATTTATTTTGAGGTTTCAAAAACCCCTTAGTTGGGATTTGTACTGCAAGTCCTTAATTTGGGTGGGATATTTTACCCCAAAGAATTTATTTCGATTCTATTATCAAAAAGACTTCTCAAAACCCCAAAATAATTATTTAAAATTAATTTTCCTATTTTATTTAAACACCTTTTTTGAGGCCACAAATGACCTTTTGTGGGTAAAAAATACTTTCTTGCTTTAAAAATATTTGAGAAAATTTAGGGAAACTAAGAGGACATATATTTTCCATACATATGAATTTCAACACATGGTGATGTTCAAAATATTGGACAAAATCCCTCAATACCATTTCTTCCTATTTCAACTTTTTGAAATATCTCCATAGGAAATATTCTCAATAAATTCCAGGAAAATTCTAGCAAGTTCACATGGCATATGTGGTGACCCTGCAAAATTTCATCTCAATCCAAGTTGATTTGGTTCACCTAAGAACCCCAAAACCCTCCCTGTCCAGGACCAAATTTGAGCAAATTTACATTGCCAAGTTTATCCAATTGATCCCAATATTTCTAGAGCTGATCTAGACCCCAAAGAAGGATGCTACACCAAGTTCTGCATTTGTGGGAGTTGATTTGGCCACCAAAGTCAACAGGAATTTGATTCTATCTATTTTTAGGGATTTTCATGTTTACATTGCCAACTTTGCTTGAATGAGCAAAAACTTGGTGAACACTATTGGTTTTTACCACAATTCAATCCTGTTAACTTTCACAGCAATTGGGTAAAGGTAACTTGCCCAAACAATCATCAAACACCTTCTGGTAGTTTGGTAAAGTTGCTGCTTTCAAAACTTTTTCTCATCCCCTTCACTTCAAATTTCTACCACACCTTATTCTGGTGTTCTTCTAACCCTAATAAGTTTCCCATGACCTTAGCTCAATTATTGGTGAGGTAAATGGCCCATTTCCCCTTATGGATAGTAGAATCCCATCTTTCTCTCCACTCCTCTCTCTCTCTTTATGATGGCCTCGAGAGTGCCCCATCCTGCTTTCCCCATTGTTTACTCTCTCCCTTAGCTTTTTGACAGGAGAGGCCACGCCAGAGCGTGAGAGAAATGCAATGATGCCGGCCAAAACCACGCTCTCGAGTGCGCCAGAGAGCATCTGAGATTCGACCTCGCACTCCTGCCCGATTCAGAACACCTCGAGATACTCCCTCGAGCTAGTCGAGGTGCATGGACATCTGTGAAAATCTCCCATGTCGGCCCCCTCCTTTTTATCTATCTCCAACGGCCAACCTCGGTGCATGCCCGATGCCGCCCCAGCCTGCCAATGCAGGAGCTCACACGCGCGCGTCTCTCTCCCCCCTCTTTCTTCCCCTGGCCGTGGACCTCGTCCTCGAGCACCCTCCGAGCCATTTTGCCTCCTCCCATGGCCCTTGGCCTTGGCCATGAGCCCGCCAGCGCACCAGCGCATGGTACACCGGTGCCACCACTATAAAAGGGGCCCCTGTGCCTCCTCCTCCTTCCCTTCCACCCCCACACAACCCCAATCATACCCCCATTCCACTCCCTCTCCATTTACCTCCATCTATGCTCGGAATTGAGCAGGCCGCCTCCGCTTCTCGTCACCGCTGTCCGGGAGGTGCAGAGCCCCATCCCCCTCTCTTCACCTCCTCTTTGTTCCCCTGTGGCCCATGGTGCTAACCTCCTCGTCCCATAGATGTATTGCAGGCGGAGCCGAGCCCTTCTTCCTCGAGCTTTCCGATCGCCACTCGGGCTCGACGTCGTTGACGTTCCGGCCACCTCCAGCGGCCTAGCTCATCCCTCCCCAGCTTGCGATGGTGCCTTGAGAAAGATCGTGCCCTCAGCGCCCCAAGCCAGTACGCATATCACTGCCGGTGAGCTCCTCTCACCCCTGTCGAGAGGTGGAAGATGACCGCACGGTGGGAAGCACACGCCAGCCTCTCCCCACCTACCTCTCTCGCTGCCAGCAGGGGGCACATGTTCGTTTGAATTAAAACATGCCACGTGCACCCCCCTTCACTCCCGGGCCGATTTCTCTCGGCCGGCCCAGTTGCTGGAACCTCTGGCCACGCAATGAGGGCCCTCCCCCCTTTATTTTTCTTTTTCCAATTCTTTATGTTTTCCAAAAAATCCAGGAAGCCAAAATGCATCCAAATCCATTTATTCCTTCACCAAAAATCTTGTAATAATGTGTAGTATTTTAGGATGCGACTTGTGTGATTTTTAAAAAAAAATTATGGTTGTTTTATTTAAAAACCTAGTTTTTAACATTTTAACCTTCTGTTAAAATGTTTTTCTCCACTTTTCACACTTCAAAAATAAAAACCAACAATTTTTACAATACCTACACTCACCCTAGTATTTTACAAAAATAGGATGACATTTTTCGAGAAAATTATTTTCCCTCTTTTTGTGGTGTTCTTATTTTTCCCGTTAATATTGCGAGGATAGATTGTGTTGCTAACGAAGGATTTGGACCAGAAGACTTTGAACACCCCGGAGACTTTGTTGAGCAAGGGAAGCACCCGTTTGATCATGTCTAAGAAACCATTTATTTTGCACGCCATATAGCAGTATATTCTATTGCATTTGATTCATGGTGAGTCGGTGACCACCTTGGTGGGTTGTATCCAAGAGACCACTCATTAATACTTGCACATGAGCATGACCCTACCAACTATGAGGGTTGTGTAGGTGCGAAGTAGTTAGGTTACTAGTAGCTGCTATGCAAATGGTATGGGGCTATGCATGGTGACAATGAAAGAAATGATTTCGAAGGCTTTTTGAAAACTCCGTTGGGTGACACTAAAGCCCGAGGGAGAAGGTGTGAAATGGGTGACCACCAGAGGAAAAAGTGGTGTACCGAGAAATGTTTTGTGTGTGTGGTTTCGGAAACAGGATTTGATTTAATAATTGTCGACCATCCCAACCTTACATGTATGACCACGATACCCCTTATGGGACGGGGCTTTGTTGATTAGTTTGGTCGATGCTAGCAGAGAGCCCGCTTTACTAATGGCAAGAGGGGCATGGTCACTCTCGTGAAGGGGTCGTGCCTGGTAGGGCGACCACGAGCTGTATTCAGAGGCACCGGGCACACCCGGTGGTCCTTCATAGAAGGTATGATCTAGAATGAGGCTTGTATGATGTACATCATGCGGGATGGGTACCAATCGAGTGGACTCTTTGTTTAGTTTCGCTAGGTAAAGGCATTGTTGGGATTTGTCGTCGTTTTCTCGGGACAGATGCCATGGGGTGGCTTATCGACAGTGGATGGGGCCGAAGGACACCGGCGGGTCCGGTAACGGGATTGGCACAAGCGGTTTGAGACACACGATGTACCCAAGTTCGAGGCTCCCCGTGGGAGGTAACACCAGTAGTCCTGCCGGTATGGTTGATGAACTAGAGTGTTTATAAGATGCTCCTTGAGCTGTTCGATGAAGGAGGAAGAAGGAGCAGCGGCTTGCGTTCTACCTCTCCTGTGTGTGTGTGAGTTCGTGTGTGGGAATGACCGACTCTCTGCATGGCGGGGGAACAGGGGGTTTTATAGGTGAACCCCCTGGCGTACAATAATGATATAAGGTACATACAGGGGACCCAGCTGGTAGCCTCTCAGGTCGACCAAAGGGTCCCACGACTGGGCCGTCTTGTGGCCTATGGGGCCCACCGGCTGCAGGGTCCCGTCAGATGCTCGGGCCTGCCGGTTGGCCGATGGGATTGGAGCGTGTCCGTCTAGCATGGCGCGGGCTGCACTGTGGCCGTCGGTGGCGCGGGACCCGGCGTGGTCAGCACTACGGTTGGGTCCACTGTTGCCACGTCGGGGCAGGTAATGGAGTGGATGGAGGCGTACTGACACAGTGCGAGGGTGACCGGCGCAGCCAGCGCCGGTCAGCAGTACGACAGCTAATACTGTAGCCACGAGCTCGCCACACCGCCGTACCATTGCCGATGCCATCATGTCCTTAGTCATGGGTACCAGTCATATCTGTCAAGGTGATGCGACGGGTGATCACCATCGAGCCGGTGGGTGGATATTGAGCCGGGTGGCAATTCGCCGAGTCCCAGCCGGCGCGGGTTGCGCATCTGGCCGGGAGTAACCCGAACCAACACGGGTCCCTCATCTGGCCAGGGGGAGACAGCGTGCGGGAAAACATATCTCCTGTGCCCCGTTTGGAGGTGAAGGAGTAGGCTCGTTGTGCCTACCCGGGGTTATCCCCCCGTCAGTAGTCCCCAAAGCAGGGGAGGTCCACGGGCTCGGCGGACCTCACTGCCTTGACTGTGCACCGACAGGCCATTGAGCCAGTGGATGGTAGTCGGCCGACCCCAGTCGGTCGGCTCTCCAGCCAGCCCATGCCAGCCGGATGCCTCGGCTTCTCCATTGATGCCGCGTCGCGCCACGCGTCATGCGCTGGGTTCCGCGCCCTAACAGGCCACAAGGACGACGTGACTGGGTCGCAAGGCATGGCCCATGCGCCGCTGCCTCGGCTCATGCGTGTGGATCCTTTGTGGATTTCGGGGGGGGGGGGCGTCGGTTGGTGCCCTGGTGTGCAGTTATGCCGCCGTGCGGCACGGAGGAGGTGGGGATCGTGCGCAATGGATCGCGTCCCCCACTACCTCGTGCTGGGTTTAAATGGACAAGAGGGGGAGCCGAGGGAGTCATTCGCTCCTCTCCCTTGCCCCCTGCAATTCCGACGCCCCTCCCTCCCGCGGCGACAGAGAGACGGAGTCAGCGCACTTGTTGCCATCGCACGCTACCGCCGGCCGACGCGCTTTGTCGCCCTTCCTCTCCCCTCGCGTTGCGCCCCAAGCCGCCGCCAACATGGCCTCGACTCGAGGTGCCTGGGATGGCAGCGACGTTGACAAGGAGCATCTTGAGTTCCTCAACCACCATCGCAAGTTGCCACTGGTGGAGCTCGTCGCCGTGTTGTTTCGGGGGCGGAGAACTCTTCGGCCCCACAAGCCAGCGAGGTGGTGGTGTCCGTTGAGCACTTTGCTCGCGGATTCGAGATGCCGGCGAGCGACTTCTTCTCCACCTTCTTGGCACACTTCGGCCTGCAGCTGCATCACCTCGCTGCCAACGTTGTGCTACACCTGGCTGCCTACGTCACCCTTTGTGAGGGCTACCTGGGTATCGAGCCGCGTCTGGACCTCTCGGGCCGACTCTTATACTACAAGCCGAGGAAGGTGAAGGCCAATACAGCCGGCAACAGGTGGATGACCGTATGCGGCGTGGCACTCGTCATCCATCGGACCGCATCCGGCTTCCCGGGGCTCCTGCTGCAGGGCTCGGTGAAGAAATGGCAGAGGGGATTCTTCTTCGTGAAGAACGTCAACCTGGCTGACGACTGCATCAATCTGCCCTCATTCGATGACGCGCCGCCGATCGCGAAGTTGAACTAGAAGAGAAACATGCCGCCTCCGTCTCCAGAAGTGGAGCTGCTATGCGCTCGGCTAGACCTCCTCAAGGCGGAGGGTCTTACCGGTGTGGATCTCCTCGCCACCATGTTGGCATGTCGGATCCTGCCACTGCAATGCCTGCTGCACCTCATCTACCAAATGACCGGCCTGCAAGACCCATGCCGGCTCTCGACGAAGGTGTTGCACGTGTCCAGCGTAGCGGTGAGGGTGAACCTGATTCCGTCTGCCTCGATAGACGAAGGTGGCAACTCGGTGTGGGGCAAGGCCCCTTACGACCGAGCGAATCCGGTCCCAGTGGTAAGTCGTGTATTGGCCTTGTTTGTATTTTGTTTTGTTGTTTTAGTTGTACTCCAGCTACTCATGCCGGACGCCGGTGCCGCCGACAGATATTTGAGTGGCTGTAGGTTTATGGTGAGGCGGGTGCCGATATGAAGCTGTCGGATCCTGACGAGATCGAAGATCTGGACAAGGTGGAGCCGCAGGAGGCGTCTCGCGCCGGGAACCCGGAATCGGACGATGATGCAATGGAGTCGGACGACTCCGAGTCGGACGGTGAGTTCCCCAAGTTTGAGCTGCTTGATTGGTCTAACGATGATACGAAGTCACCCAAGTTGCACGATGTAGCCGCCGTGGATGATCCAGAGAAGCCGGATGACGTCTCCAGCGTGCCGAGGAGACGGCTACGCCGAGCCGCCCCTGACCAAGTCGGGGACAATGAGGGGCGTGGAAGAAAGGCAAGCAGCCGGTTGCCGCTCACCCGACTCCTAAGCGCTCGGCTGGTGGGCCTCCGGCTCGAGGTCGTGGAGGCGGCGCGAAGAAGTAGCGGCTTGCCTTGGTGGGCCTTCCAGGCTGCCGATTCCCGTCAGCACCTGGTAAGTTAGTCCGAGTGTCTTGTTTCCTTTGCATGGCTTCTCCCTACGCGAGTTCCCTCGCTTACACGGAGATGGGGTGCTGATCTGCCTCGCTCCAAATAAGCACATTCGGACGGCGAGGACGGATGGCAAAGGGGGCTCTGACAAGGAGAAGGTCGTGCGGGCCGAGGTGGACACGGCGCAGGAGGCACAACGCGAGTAGGAACATTGCCTTTGGGAGGAGGCGGCGCGAAGGCGGTCGCCGGCTCCGATCCAGCGGAGATGAGAGCGGACGACTTTGGCCTAGAACAACCGCCGTCCAAAGAGAGGCGCTCCAAGAAGAGGCATGACCCCACGCAACGGCAAGATGAGGACGTGCAGATCGCCGAGCCGAAGCACGCGGATGAGAGTGTGACGAATGTCATGAAGAGCCCAAGCAGGGGCTCGCCAATGTGCCGGAGGGGCCCGAGGTGGCGCCCGAACCGCCCAAGTGCCAAGAGGATGCCACACTGGACTCGCCGAAGGACGCGCCGGAGACCAAGGGCCCGTTACCAAGGACGGAGATCCCGAGCGCGGAGTAGCCGACTCGGATGGGTCGGCGCTAACGGAGGGGGACGGGACCGCCAGGGTCCAGACCACCGCCCCGCGAGAGCCCCGCCAACTAGATGGGCTGAGCAAGTCGGCTCGGAGCGTGCCTCCGAGGGTCGGGACCGTGGTCGTGGTGACGCAAGTTCCGGCGGCGTCCGGAACCGGCACCAACTTTGGGGTCCGACCATTGGAGACTTGGGGTACGACCTGCGCAAACTCGAGGAGAGGAGCTCCCATCGCCCCGGTGGGCGGGATCCCTGCGTTGATCGCACGATTCGCCCTATGTCGTAATCAGGCAGGGCAGGCTGCATAAGTGGCACAGGATGAGCTACACCGCCTTCAGCATGTGGTTGGGGTAAGTTTCATGTCCCCTCGCACCTTCTTTGAGGTTTTCCATTTATTCTTGCTATGCTTCAGTGGGGCCGCGCCAGCGCACCTACTAGGTGTAGCCCCCGAGAGTCGGGCAGGCTGGGAATCAGTCGGGTCGAGTCTTACTCGTAGCTTCTTATTTCTCCTTCTTCTTGCAGAGGGGGCGTGTGAGCGCACCCACTCAATGTAGCCCCCGAGAGTCGGGCCGGCTAGGAATAAGTTGGGTCGAGTCTTACCCGCGCCTAACTTTCTTCTTTTTTCTATCGTAGGATTATCACAACTACCGGGTGATTGCTCACAACAACCTGTTGAGCCGGCAATGGGAGGTGGAGCGCCAGATGGCAGAGGTTCGAGACCGGCTCGCCCTAGTTGGCCAAGAGTGAAACGCCCTTTGCGATGAGGGTATCTGGCTGCGGCATGAGGTGGAACTTCTCCAGGCGGAGAAGAAGGACTGGGAGGCGTCCCGTCAGTCGGTGGAACTTCTCCATGCAGAGAAGGAGGACCGGGAGGCGGCCCAACATGCGGAGCTAGAACGGAGGGACTCTGCCCATTGCGACGCCATGTGAGCGAAGATCGCTGCCAACAACACCGATCTAGAGCGGGTGGTTCGCGTGCATAATGGGGAGTTGGAGAAATGGGATGCATCCCATGCCGCGGCCTTGAAGGAGAAGGTGTAGGATTGAAAGTATGTCTAGAGGGGGGTGATTAGACTACTTGACAAGATAATTTTTTTGACTTTCCCAATTTTACTTGAGTGGCAGCTATGGAAGTAATAGCAAGTCAAGTACACCCTACACATGTAGTTCTAATAATATAGAAGCGGAAAGTAAAACATGCAAGTGTAAAGTAGAGGAGTAAGGTAGGGAGATCAAACGCATGAGGTTGACATGGCGATTTTTGGCATGGTTCTGAGAGGTGACGCTATTGTAAGTCCATGTTAGTGGAGACCTCAACCCACGGAGGGTAACGACTACGAGAGTCCATAGAGGGATCCACCAACGGAGGGTCCACAAAGAAGTTGCCTTGTCTATTCCACCACGGATTCCATCCACGGAGGACTAGCCTTACTCATGGTAGATCTTCATGAAGTAGGCGATGTCCTTGACCTTACAAACATCTTGGTTCAATTCCACAACATGAAGTACGAGGCTCCCAAGTGACACCTAACCAATCTAGGAGGCACCACCCTGCAAAAGGTAATAGATGTGGTAGATCAATGAACTCCTTGCTCTTGTGGTTCTAAAGATAGTCTCCTCAACACAAAACCACTCTCTCATAGAATATGCATGGGTAGAAGAGGTTGATTTGGTCAAAAGCTGTTTGGGGAGGCTAGAGATCAAGTATCAAATGATTGGATTGGAATATCTTGGTCTCAACACATGAGTAGGTGGTTCTCTCTTAGAAAATGAATCTGGCAATGAAGTGTGTGTTCTGAGTGCTTCTCCCACGAATGAGAGGTGGGTGAACGGGTATATATAGGCAACAGCCAAAATCCAACCGTTACACACAAAAGTGCAAACTCGGTGACACCGAAGTTGGAAACTCGATGGTACCGATTAGCACTAAAGGTGTGATTTTTTTTATCTCAGTGAGACTGATATGTGAAACTCGGTGGCACCGAAAAAGTACCTAACGGTCAGATGGCCAAACTTGGTGGCACCAATGTTGGGGAACGTTGCATGGGAAACAAAAAAATCCATACGCACACGAAGACCTATTATGGTGATGATCATCTACGAGAGGGAGATCAGATCTACATTACCTTATAGATTGGTAAGCGGGAAGCGTTAACAAACGCGGTTGATGTAGTGGAACGTCTTCGCGATCCAAATCGCCGCCGTCCCACGATCTGTCCCGAATGGACGGCACCTCCACGTTCAACACATGTACAACTCGATGATGATCTCCGCCTTCTTGATCTAGCAAGAGAGACGGGGAAGTAGATGAGTTCTCTGGCAGCGTGACGACGCGCCGATGATGGTGGTGATCAATTCCTGCAGGGCTTCGCCTAAGCACCATAGAAAGCTGATCTAGAGGAAGAACTACGAACTAGAGGAGAGGGTAGCACGTGGCTTAATATTGTGTCTCCAAAACCCTCAAACCTCTAGTATATATAGGAGGAAGGAGGGGGCAGGCTTGCGCACCAAGGGAGCCTCCCTTGGGCTCGACCGAACTAGCACGGGAGGAGTCCTCCTCCAATCCTACTTGGATTAGTACTCCTCTGCAAGTTGTCCACCTCTTTTGGGTTTTCCACCTTTTTCCTCATCGGCCTTCTTTGATTGACTAGTCAGCCCATCAAGGGCTGTTGCGCCATCATCAAGTCCATGTGCCCCCCTTGGGGAGTGGTGGGCCCACCTGGTGGACCCCCAGAACCCATTCGTCACCCTGGTACACTGCCGGTAATGCCCAAAATCCTTCCGGAATCCAAACACCAACTTCCTATATATAAATTTCGTTTCCAGACCATTCCGAAACTCCTCGTGACATCCGGGATCTCATTCGGGACTCCGAAAAAAACTTCGGTCACCAACACCTACAACTCAACTATACCGAAACGTCACCGAACCTTAAGTGTGCAAACCCTCCGGGCTCAAGAACTATGTAGACATGACCGAGACACTCTCTAGCCAATATCCAATAGCGGGACCTAGACGTCCATAATGGATCCTACATATTCTACGAAGATCTTATCGGTTGAACCTCTATGTCAAGGATTCGCACAATCCTGTATATCATTCCATTTGTCCTTCGGTATGTGTAATGCCCCAGATGTAACCCTTGCCTTTTATGGAACCCTTTCCTATTTTGGGTCATGAGGTCAATGGTATGGAGTTGTCATTTCATGTTGTCATTTCATGTCTTCACTTTTGCATCATGGCATTCATTGCATCCATGTCAATTCCATTGTGATGATGTTGTTGTTTGATCCATCATGATTGGAGTGTGTTGTGTTTGATGTGGTGATGTTTTCAAAACATTGTTGCTTTCAACTAGGTTTCAAAAAAACCTTCTTATTTATTTCTTTGAGCTCATGTTTAACTTGCTCAAAACCTGTTTAAAAAATGTTGTTATTTTAGTGTGCTATCTTGTGCATGAGGGGTACTGTTTTGGGGTTTTTAAAACTTTAGCTAAATGGGGTTTTTATCTACAAAACAATATTTTAATTCTGTTTTGGGATTTAATTTTTATACTCCAAAAATCTGTTTTATAGTTTATTTAAATAGGGAATAACTCCCTTAAGCCCTAGATATGTTTACTTTGTTTTCTTCAAACCCTTGGGAGGTTGTGTGTATTTTTATTTGCAGGAGATATATTAAAGAAAAACCTTTGTTTTAAGTGGAGTGGCGCACATGGGATGGATCCCTCCTTCCCAGGCCCATTCCTGTTTTCCTCGCGCGCAGCCCACTCCTCTTTCGTTCTTCTCTCCCTTGACGTTGTCTCTGCCCATCTCCGCTTTCCCTCAGAGCTCGAGAGAGAGAGGTATCGGGCACGCCGTCTGCTCCTTCCCTCTTCCCCCTATTTAACCTCGATGTCCGTGCCGCTAGGGTTCCCCCCCCCCCCCTCTTTCCTCATCGCGGCGCCACCACCTCTTCTTCCTCCTCCTCCATCTCCCCCTCCCAGGTAGGTCTCTGCAGGGTTCAGAGAGCTGTCCCGAGAGAGAGAGATGCGAGGTCGCTGCCGTTCCCTTTCGCGCTGCCGTCGTCTCCGGCGTCGGTGGGCATGTCCGGGGCCAAGGGATGGCTCTTGGTGTTCCATTCTCGATGCTAGGGGCTCCGGAGGGCCACCACCGTGACAGCCTCTTCTTCCCCTTCCTCGCCGATGCGCTTCTTCTTTGTGGATGTCCTCAGATCGACATCGAGCACCTCCCCAGCCTCTTCTTCCCCTGCGCTGCTTCGGTGATCCTAGGTGAGCCACGCCCCGCTCCCCTCCACCTTCTCCTTCCCTCTGTAGCCGCTCGACCGCATCGTCACCGATATTGTTCAGTAGTGCGGGCAGCAGCAATTCTGTCGTAGGTAGGTGACCAACGTGTAGTCGTGGTGGTGCACATTCCGGCGAGCTCAGGGTGGAAATGGATCCTCTGATGACTCCTCTTCCTCCCCGCTAGCGCCGCCGTGTCGTTTAGGTGCCGTAGGTTCGCCGGAGGTGATCCCCTGTTTCACCGCCGTTGATCTGCAGTAGGAGCAGAGGGGGATACTCAAAAGAGGAGTGCCCCCTCTCTGTTAAGTTCCGCCTCGTAGTGTAGTGGTAGTGGGGTGGTTTTGCCACGGGGTGATTGTGGGTTCGAATCCCTGAAGGCCTCTTTTATTTTCCTGTTTTTCGCGTAGTAGTAGATGGACAGGGAAGCTTAGCTTGCAAAATTCCCCCTCTCTGTCGAGTGCAAGGCAGTTGCCCAGTGGCGATTGTGTATGTGTGTGGTGCAGGGGGGGCTGGGTTCGAATCCAGGGTACGCCCCTTTTATTTTTTTGCCTTTGTTTAGTCTTTTCCCCATTACATTATCTTGGGCAGCAAGTAGGCCTTGGGTTTTTAGCAAAACCAGTGGCATGTGTGTATGTGTGTTCCCTTGTGAGTGTGTGTGTGTAGATGGAGATGTGTGTGTATGTGTGTGTGTGTTACACACACATACTTGTGCAAGTTTGCACAAACACATGAGTGTGTGATTGTGTGTAGTGTATGTGGGTGCACCCATGTACATGTGCATGAGGGTCTACCCCCTCATGAGGCCCATTCTTGTGTGTGTGTGCAAGTGTACTTATGCACTTGTGCATGAGGGCTATCCCTCATGCTTGCCTCTATGGGATTGTGATGAGAGTGGGCTTTTGTAGAGCATGTGTAGGTGATGCTAGGTTGGCTTGCACATGTGATATTGTTCCATATGTCTTATTGATTTCTATGTTGTTTTTCGAGCTAGCTTTGTGCCTACATGTTACATGCAAGTACCCATGTATTATATATGCTTTTGGGGTAGAATCATCCCAGGAATCCACTGGTGAAATCATATTTCACTTTAGAGCAACTTTATAAACTGTCATCTTTTCTGTCTTGATGCCATGTTTAGAGCTTTGTATTATGTAGTGCTTTGACCCTATGAGGATGAATTCTTGACGTGGCAGTAGTGGGTGAACCCCTCTACAGCATGGGGTCTTTGTTTTGTCCATAGGAATTTGTATGCACTTTTTGTGCCTTGTCAAAGTTGACAGTTGCCTGACACTGACAGCTTTGTGAAAATCTGTGATTTTCACTAAGTCTGAGAATCTGCTCTTATTTTCTTCCCTTGTTGTTTTGGTTGCACAAGCCCATGTGCTGGGAATCATCCCATGCAACAAACTAAGGTTTGTGAGATTTTGTGTTTGTCTAGCTCCCTGTTAAATTTCATGCTTATTCACTTCCTGTAGATATCATTTTGGAGGATACCAAAATGCTTCAGAGCATAAGCAGCTGGTGAAAATCTGAGATTTTCACTAAGTCCGAGAATCTGTTATTTTTGTCCAACTTTGTGTCCATAGATCTTCTCATGTGTGACTCCCATGTATAAACTTCTTGAACAAGCTTGTAGAGCTTTTGAATGACTTTTGCCTCATATCTTGTTTGTATCTTTTGGGTGGCTGTAGGTACTTTGAATGTTGTAGACAAACTGCTATGATGCTGTTAAAAACAGATTGCATGTTTTAGTTGTTTTAAAGCTTGTGTGCGAATTGTTGATGGTGTGGTGTGATTCCATGCACCACCCCACTTGTATTTGATTGTTTGATCATGTGGCAACCTGGTGACACCAGGAGAGTGCCATTGGAGTGTGCTTGTGGTTGATTTGAACCGTAGGACTCCATATCTTGTTTTGTAGTTTCCGATTGATCCGTAGCTCCGTTCTCTATGTTATTTATATGTTTTTTGCTTCGTTTTCTCGTGATGCACATGTTCATGCCATCATCATGCATGTCAAGATAACTTAGTATGAAGTTCTGTCCAGAAGTTTATCAACTCATCTCATGCATCATATTGGTTGTTGCATCATGTTGTGTTGGTGTTCATTGGCTGTTATTTTATCTTGGGCAGCATCGGGATCGGAGAGCGAGTACGTGGATTCTGGAGAGTATGTGCAGGAAGATCAAGAGCAGTTCCAAGCTGAAGAATTCACAGGCAAGATGACCGTGACCTTGATACCGTATCTAGCTTTGTTATGCTTAGAATCACGTTTCCTTCGATATATGCCCGCTGCCTACCACTTGATATAATGCCTCCTATTATTGCCATGAAACCCAAACACCTCCCCCTCCTAGCTAATGTTGTTCGGCTAAGTAGGCTTGCTCAATTCTAATGATTAGCTTTGCTAGTTGCAGGTGCTAGCTGTCTCATGTGATATGAGTATTTTGATATCATTATGTTTAAACTGCTATTTAACTAATCCACCTATATACTTGATAAATGACGGAAGGCCTAGCCTTTTGCTGGGTGATTTGTTCCGTTATTTCCGCCTTAGTTTCGGTTACCGGTGTTTGATTCCATAATTGATCGCTCCTAACACGTTCGGGGTTGTTATGGGGACCCGCTTGATAAATCCTATAGTGTTAAGGCTCGTCTGGCAGGACCCAACATTGGTTTTAATTTGCTAATGACCTAATAATAATTTGCATAGGGAATAGCTACCTCGAGGATTTAATCAACAACCCGGACCAGTGCTCCTCATGAGAGTTGGTCCAAAACTAGAGCCACTTGCGGGGCCACCCGGGGCAACTCGGGGGATGTCTATCGGGCCACCGTACGTACTGCTCATCCGTCGTGTCCTGAGACTGAGATACGCGGCTCTTATCGGGGTCGTCGACATGACGGGAGGTCTTGCTAGATTTGTCTTACCTTAGCGATAAATCTTGCGTACAGGAATCCCAGTGAAACCTTGGGTCTCCTCAAAGTTGAGGTTTTCTTCTAAGGAATCCGACAAGATCACGAGATTCGTGATAGAGGATTACTTTGCGGCCCGTGGCAGTTTGTGATGGACTAGTTGGAGCACCCCTGCATGGTTAAATATTTCGGAAAGCCGTGCCCACGGTTATGTGGCAAAGATGGATAATTTGTTAACATCCAGTTCTAGACAACTTAAAGTAACTCTAATAAAAATGCCAACTATGTGCGTAACCGTGACTGCCTCCTTCAAAGACTTCTCTTCGATCGGGAACACGGTGGGGTTATGTTTGACGTAAGTAGGTGTTCAGGATCACTTAGTGATCACCTAGTCTTTGAGCGCTCGCGTAGACCACCATATCAAATACTCTAATCATCGTAAGTTAGCCACCATATATGCTTAGGTTGTTGCAAACCTATACACTAAACCTTCCTCACCTAATAACTTGACTAGATTCGATACCAAGGTCATCCGATTGCTGAGTCCCCGTGGCTCACAGTGTACTACAAAATGCCAACAGCTACAGGTACGCCCGACGCAGGAGATCCTGAGGGCACCCAGCTGACATGGCAGTACAACGAGGAGTCTGAACGACTGTACGTGAACTACCCGGAGGACTGAGGCCATGGCCGTGATCGTGGGCCAGCATGTGGGATGTCATAGTTCTTTTACTTGTTTCATGCCGTCTGTAGCGGGACTAAACTTTGCTCTGAATAATTGTGTGGTTGTAAACCTTATGTTGTACTATGTCAGATGGCAAGTGTATGCCCTACTTGTCATTCTTCAGTTATGTAATGTTATGATTATCTCGCTTGTGAAACGTTTAGATGCGCCTCTTTCCCTTATGGGGCATCTTCCCCAAAATAGGAATGGGCCGCATCTTAGTCGTTTCAAGTTGGTAATCAGAGCCTTCTGACCATAGGAGCCTTTGTGTGATCAAACTTGCCCGAGTCGAGTCTAGTAAAATGTTTTGAGTCTTAGTTATATCGGAGAGTAGGTTTCTTTTTTCTCCTCTTCTATGCTCTGGTAAGGTTCTCGACTTAGGAAATCTTAATTCTACTCCTCTTCTCACTCAAAAAAATTTAGGATCACGCGGGTATTTTGAAATCTATATGATATCAATGTGATGGAGTTCTGTCTTGGTGCCTCCTGTCTGACTTGATTTCTTCCGGGGAGTTGAGCTCCAGGGGATTCTTGTGCATATCGCCATCATTCAGATTTCTTAGTATCTCAGGACTGAGGATGTTCGTAATTGCTTCAATACTAGTTGTGACGAGAGGAGTCCGGCTTTCGCTATACTCGTGCAGAGAGTTCCGGATGTATCGCCACACTTTGTATCGTTGTGATCATGAGGGTCTGTAGTAGATGAAGGTCCGAGATTCTGGTTATGTGTTGACGGATGTGATACACTGGACGGGTTAGTATAGGAGTTGTGTGAAATATTACTCTTTTTATCCGTATACCAGATTGGATGACCAGATATTTCGGGAATTCATAGGTGGGATATCAAGTAGTGACTGCTACGGCAACAAAAGTCCTTCCCCGGCAACGCCAGGAATTCTTCTTGCTACTTATCTTGCTTGCGTCCGTTTTTTCCTTGAAGAGGAAAGGGTGATGCAGCACAGGAGCAGTAAGTATTTTCCTCAGTTTGAGAACCAAGGTATCAATCCAGTAGGAGAATCTCGTCAAGCCCAGAGTACCTGCGCAAACAGAAAAGAGCTTGCACCCAACTCTACAAAGGGGTTGTCAATCCCTTCAAGATTGTTTGCAAAGTGAGATCTGAAGGCGGAAAGTGCAACGAAGTAAAAAGTATAAGGCTGAAAATATGGTGTGGAGTAGACCCCGGGGCCATAGTGTTCACTAGAGGCTTCTCTCAAAATAGCAAGTATTACGGTGGGTGAACAAATTACTGTCGAGCAATTGATAGAACAGCGCAAACACTACTGGAAAACAGTTATTTGCCATCTGCTGCTTCTTTGCCGTCTGCTGGCTAATGGCAAAGACCCTCTTTGCCATCAGCTACCAGAAACTAGACGGCAAAGAGCAGGCTGATGCCAAAGGTACTATTTGCCATCAGCCAGCTCTTTGCCGTCCGCTAGCTCACGGCAAAGAGCATGCAGGCAGACGGCAAAGAGCATGGGCGGCCCACCCCGCAGCCCCTCTCTGCCCCCTAACGGCCACTTTCTTTGCCGTTTGCGTGCATGCTCTTTGCCTTCGGGAGGCGGACGACAAAGAGGGTGCCCCCCTAACGGCCGTTAGCCCCACCCCCACGCGCCTCTCTCTCCCCCTAACGGCCACCCCGACTCCCCTCTCTCTCACCCCCGACACCACCACCGCCATCGCGCCCTCATCCGGCCTCCCTGCACCGCCCTGCGCCCTCCTCCTCCCCGGCCGCCCTGCGCCCTCCTCCTCCCCGGCCACCCTGCGCCCTCCTCCTCCCCGGCCGCCCTGCACCTTCCTCCACCGCCGCCCTGCGCCCGTCCTCCACCCCGGCCGCCCTGCACCCTCCTCCACCGCCGCCCTGCGCCCCCTCCTCCTCCCCGGCCGCCCTGCACCCTCCTCCACCGCCGCCCTGCACCCCCTCCTCCACCCCAACACCCCTCTCTCTCACCCCCGACACCACCATCGTTGCCGCGCCCTCCTCCGGCCTCCCTGCCCCACCGCCGCCACCGTCGACGCCACCCTCACCGCAGCGCCCACCCCACCGTCGCTGCCCTCCTCGCGCCCCTCACCGTGCCCCTCCTCCCCCTGCTGCCCTCCTCCCCCTGCGGCCCTCCTCCCCCTGCGGCCCTCCTCCCCCCGGTTAGTTTTCTTTCTTCTGTTTTTAATAGTTTTTGTTTAATTAGTTATATGTTTTAGTGAGGTTTTGGCTTAGTTTTAGTTTAGTTTAGGTTCAGTTTTAGTTTAGGTTTAGTTAGGTTAGTTTTGTGTTTAGTAAAGGAGTAAAGGAGAAGAAGGAGAAGGAGAAAGGACAAGAAGAAGAAGGAGAAAGGAGAAGAAGAAGAAGAAGGAGAAAGTAGAGGAAGAAGAAGGAGAAAGGAGAAGAAAAAAATAAGAAGAAGAAGGAAAAGAAGAAGAAGGAAAAGGAAGGGAAGGAGAAGAAAGAAGAAGAAGAAGAAGAAGAAGAAGAAGAAGAAAAAAATTAGGAGAGGAAGAGAAGAATAAGAGGAAAAAAAAAATAAGAAGAAGAAGAAGAAGAGAAGAAGAAAACAAGAAGAAGGAGAAGAAGAATAAGAGGAAATAAGAAAAAAGAAAATAAGAATAAGAAGAAGATGAAGAAGAAGAAGAAGAAAAAGAAGAAGAAGAATAAGAAGAAGAAGAGAAGAAGAAAAGAAGAAGAAGGAGAAGAAGAATAACAGGAAAAAAGAAAATAAGACTAAGAAGAAGAATAAGAAGAAGAAGAAGAAGAAGAAGAAGAGAAGAAAAGAAGAAGAAGGAGAAGAAGAATAAGAGGAAAAAAGAAAAAAGAAAATAAGAAGAAGAAGAAGAAGAAGAAGAAGAGGAAAAAAGAAAATAAGAGTTAGGTCACATATTTTTTGATTATCTTATAAAAACATCATATTTGTGTTGATCGGGTGAATTTCAATGTGCACTTGTTCGACGACCTCCACGTGCGTTGGACGAGCTCCGCCCCTACGTTTGTTGGTGAGCACAAATGACTTCTCCTCCTACCCCCTTAATTTGCTCTGTCCCGGTCTTCGTGCCGATGAAACTTGCTAGCTATATATAGGTTTCTTCAATCATGAGTATGCGTGACCAGTATGCGTCTCCCGTTCGAAATGGTGACATCTATAAATATGCATGTCTTTGCATATTTGTAACCGCCATCCTTTCGAATTGTCCAACATTATCCATGGAGAGCCCGAGTATGTGTAGATTGGGTTTGTTTTCCCGTATGCTATGCTCTCGATCCGATGCGGAATTTCGTCAGTGCCTCCCTGTTGTTCTCCGGATGCACATCCTCTCTGTTTATTGCGGAGACGTGTATCAGGAGAACAGCGGGGAGGTGCTACCGAAATTTTGTGTTGGATCCGGAGCAGAGCATGGGAAAACGAACCCAATCTACACATACTCGGGTGGGATTAGGACCTATCTTTACCTATTAGCGTGTAGGTTGCCTCGACGTAATAAAAATGGCGAACCTGATTAACCGATGAATATAAATGCTAAATTATATATAAATATATTTCTTCTGTCTTTAGTAGCTACGCAAGATGAGTGATCGTGCGTAGATGTATACCCGTCACCCTAGTCAGAAAGAGATGACGAAAGAATGGTTTGTAAAAACAAAGGAATTTGTGAAAGCCGCATTCACAAATGGCCAGGGAAGAAACTATCACCCCTGTCCTAGATGCGACAACTATAAAAAGACGACAGAGGTTGTAATGATTAAACACCTGCAGAGGAGGGGTTTTCAGCCTAATTATACGGTGTGGACATTTCATGGTGAGTCTATACAACGCACAAGAGCTGAGATGGTCCGTCGTCGCACGGACGAGCATGGTACCCGGATCGAAGACATGGTGCAAGACTTTGATGATGCTCGGGATTCGAAAGATGAGATGGAGGAATCTGCAAAGGCCTTTTATGAAATGTTGGAGTCTTCAAAACGTCCTCTCCATGAGCACACTGAGCTCTGTCAGCTGGATGCAATTGCACAAGAAATGGCACTAAAGGCTCAGTTCAACTTGGGAAGAGAATGCTACGAAGCGATGATGACACTATTTGGACGCTTTCTACCCAAAGGCCATGTCATGCCTACAAACCTATACTAGTCGGACAAAATACTTCGTGTACTTAAGATGCCCTATGAGAAGATAGATGCATGTGAGAAAGGATGTTTCTTATTTAGGAAGGAGTTTGCACACTTGGACTATTGTCCCAATTGCGAGTCTTGCAGGTATCTTGTGGTAGACAACGGTATGGGTGAGAAGAGGCAGACCAAAATTGCAGTTAGTGTTCTTCGGTATATGCCAATCGTACCAAGACTTCAACGTCTTTTCATGGTCGAAAAGACAGCCAGACAGATGACATGGCACAAATTGGGCAAAAGAACCGAACTAGATGCGGATGGGAATAAGATGATGGTACACACATCGGATGGGGAAGCGTGGAAACATTTCGATGGATTGCATCAGGATAAAGTGGCAGATCCAAGGAATCCTCAAGTCTGCGCCGCCACGGATTGTTTTAATCCCTTCGGCATGACGGCAACCCAATACAGTTCTTGGTCTGTATTTGTCATTCCACTCAATCTCCCCCCCTGGGCAGATTATGCAAAGAAAGAACATTTTTCTGACGTTGATAATTCCAGGGCCCAATTATCCGGGGAAAAATATGAATGTGTACCTGCAACCGCTTAAGGATGAATTGGAAGAAGCTTGGGATAATGGGGTCAACACATACGATGCCGCTAGAAAAGAAAACTTCAAAATGCATGTGTGGTACATGTACTCTATGCATGACTTGCCAGCGTATGCGCTATTCTCTGGATGGTGTGTGCATGGAAGGTTCCCGTGCTCCCAATGCAAGGCAGCTCTTCAGTTTCATTGGTTGCAGGAGGGTCGGAAGTATTCTTGCTTTGACTTGCATAGACAGTTCTTGGATCCTGACCATCAGTTCACAAAAGACAAGAAGAACTTTACCAAAGGTAAAGTTGTCAAAAACTTGGCACCACCTGCGTTCACAGGCCAATAGATCCTGGATCAGTTAAACGCCCTCGAGCCTGATCCAGAGCGTCCAGGGTATTTCAAGGGGTATAATTCAAAACACGCCTGGACTCACAAGCCATGCTTCTAGGATCTGCCTTACTTCAAAGACCTCCTTCTTCCACACAATATCGACATGACACACACTGAAAAGAATATCGGAGAGGCTATTTTTGGTACATTGTTCGACACAGATGGGAAGACAAAGGATAATATTAAGGCTAGAGTCGATCAAGAGACACTATGTCATAGACCGTTACAAAACATGCGAAAAGGCAAAGGAAAGCAGAAGTGGTCGAAGCCAAAGGCCTGGTTCAATCTTGGAAGGCCAGCTATGAAGGAAATTATCTTGTGGGTCAAAATGCACTTGATGTTCCCCGATGGGTATGCAGCGAATCTAAAGAGGGGAGCGAGTCTTGAAAAATAAAAAATCTTTGGTCTCAAGAGTCATGATTGGCACATATGGCTAGAGCGGGTAATGTCGGTGATGTTACGTGGCTTTATTCCTGAGGATGAATGGCCAGTACTGGCGGAGCTGAGCTATTTCTTCCGTGTTCTTTGTGCGAAAGAATTGTCGCCTGGCATGGTAGAAGACATGGAGGAGTTTGCACTGGAGTTGTTGTGCAAGTTAAAGAAGATCTTTCCAACGGGCTTCTTTAATCCAATGCAGCATTTGATTTTACATCTACCGGCCGAGGCAAGATTGGGTGGGCCCGCGCAAGATCGTTGGTGCTATGCAACTGAGAGGATGCAGAAGACCCTTCGAGCTAAATGTAAAAATAAGCGTAGAATTGAAGCATCGATGGCCGAGGCATTCATTACTGAGGAGGTGGCAAACTTTGTGAGAGCACACTACGAAGCCAAAAATCATCATTTGCATAATCCGAAGCCTCGGCACAATGATGCACACCCTAAAAAGGTGGGTCCAACCTCAGCCTATTCAAAGGGAAGCTCGCACCAGTCGGTGCTTGAAAACCAATAACGTTGGATGTCGAAGAATGGTCGAACATTTTGTTGTATATCTTCAACAACCTAACAGAAGTGCGGCCGTACATCGAGTGAGTTCTTGGCACATTTTCCGGTAACTTCTAATTCATTTGAAATTCTCTTATTCCCGGATATTTCAAACAGCCGTTACGTCGCCAAATTCTCGGATGGAGCGGTGATCGAAAATGATTCCGTCGAAGAGTATGAGCTTCTTTCAGAGACAGGAGGCGGCTATCCCGGTTTCATCTCTTGGTTCAAACAAACGGTAATTATCAATAATGGACCATTTCATTCTTGGTCTAACTTGCGGCTAATGCAACAATCGTTTCATATTAAACTTGTAGGCTAATTTAGAGTCTATGGACGCCGAATTGAGACAAGTCGCTAATGGTTTTGACTATAAGGTCCGTTCATTTGAGAAATACAACATCAACGGGTATCTCTTTCGTACCTTTGGCAAAGAGCTATCTATGCCCGACCAGAAATCTACAAATTGTGGTGTCTCTGCTATCGGCGAAGGTGTTATTGAGTATTATGGAAGAGTTGAAGAAATTTATGAACTTCAATTCTATGGTGAAAACCCACCGAACATCGCAGTCTTCAAATGTTATTGGTTCCAGCCGAAGAAGACTAGAAGTACTCATGAATATATAGGACTAGTCGAAATCAATCCAAACACCCATTTAGATGTTCCCGATGTCTATATTACGGCTCAACAGGCGACCCAAGTTTTCTATCTACCATGAGCATGCCAAACGGATAAGAATCTCGAAGGTAGGTATGTTGTTTATGAAGTGCCGCCACATGTCAGACCACCTCTCCCAAATGAAAAGGATTATGAACCTCACATTAACCCAGACACATATGATGGAGAATTCTTCCAAGAAACACGTCTTTCCAAGAAACGTTTCAAGAACCGTCGTGCTTCACCCAAGAACATGGAAGTAGACAGCGACAATGAATCCGACTCCAGTCGTGAGCTGGAACCAGAAGACCCGGAACTCGTAGAGGTTACTGATGCGGATGACCTGTCAATGCTTCAACGATTAAAGGAAGGCCTTTCACAACTTCACGCCGTTGAACCCGACGAGCACGTCATTCATGAAGACATCCGTGATAGTGATGATGATGATGCATTTATTGATGATGATTATTAGTTTGTAAGATTCACAACTTAAATTATACATTTTTTAATCTTTATTATTCATGTACATATTATTATTCATGTCAGTTATTCAATTTTTATGTTGTACTAATTTCTTTTAATCTTTATCATGGCAGGTCACCAGGTGTGGAAAGATGGTGGGCGCCGGTCCAGATCACTCGATGGGTTCTTCCCAGGCGCCTCGCACGAGGGGTGGTACTTCCCTTCCACCCCTATCTCTCCTTAGAGCCTTGGCAGACAGTCTGTCGACACCACCCGTGGGTTCTTCTTCGTCGGCGGCATTGCACACTGGGAGAGGTGCTGGTCGGGTAGGGAAGAAGGGGAAGGGTACAGGGAGAGGTGGTGGCCGTGGAAGATCCAGGAGGACTATTAAGCCGTCCTCGCCACCACCACCAGCTCATTCACCCGAGCATAGGACTACTATGGTCGACCCGTTTGCGGAGGAGGCTACGGGGACTCCGTTCTAGGAGCCTGTTGTTGACGGGCATTCGTCCCAAGAGACTCCGGTCCAGGAGCAGCCTAGGGTCGAGGTGCATTTGGCCCACGAGCAGCCGAAGGAGACTACGGTTCCGGAGCTTCACCCGACATGGAGAGGACCGGATGGGAGACCTGTCCGGATTGTACCGAGTTGCCGGATTGGACCGAGGGTCCGGGTGGCTCAGGGGGCGGGGATGGCGGGGATGAGCTTACGGATAGTGAGGGCGATGTGCAGGTGGACGGGGCCACCGTGTACAAGCATGTTAGTACACGTCTCCTGGTCGCGTCGGCTACCCGCGAGCAGAGGCCGGTGATTAAACCTGAAGGAGATAGGTAAGTACATTTACACTTTTTTTAGCTTTTGCCTTCAAGTTTGTTCAAATATCTAATGCGTTCACCTTATCATACTGCAGGGGATGGGTACACCCTCTTGGAGTCCGCAGGCCGTACTCCGTCCTTGGTGTGCTTTGCCGGACAAATTTCCCGGGGTTTGTCACATTGCCTGGTAAGGGTCAGGTTCCTACACTAGGATTTTCCTGGGAGCACTACCAGGCTGCGCAGGACCCGCCGGAGGAGATTATAGATGGTGTCTTGTGCCACACGAGGGCCGAGATGGTGATCAAGAGCTTTTAGGTAAATTATCCTTTTACAGAATCTAAAATTAACAATATAGCTAATTATTGTACTAATCGGTGTTTTCACGTTTCATTGCAGACCTTCTATAGGTGTGAGGATGGATATGAGGAGGCGGCCAGGGTTCTCGAGGCCGAGTGTAGGCGGTTACTACAGAACTTGCGCCATCAGGCTCGGCCGCAGGCTATTCGAGATTACTACGCCACGCGTGGTATTAAGATTGGCAAGTCAGGATGCTCTTTTAGGCGCATCACAATAAGACGGAGATGCCACACTTGTACGACCTTTATGGCATGGCCCATACTGCCTCGTACAAGAAGGCGAAGGCATTCTCTGAGTCTGACCTGGATGATCCCAATAACTTCACCAACATATCATCCCACCAGAAGCTCGTGGCATACAGGGATGCGGGGAAGGCTACGAAAGGGGATGACTTTAACCCTAGCCAGGAACCTTTGGATCCAGAGCTGGTGATGATATCTCGTGGCGGGAGGCCCCATGGTTCGATGGCCGTTGGAGATGGGATAATATGTTGTCCACTCACTCTCCCGGAGATCAAGGCGCGCCAGTCGAGCAGCTGTCCTGAGATAATGCGTCGTCCATGGCCAGTCGAACTTGCCATCGAGGTTAGTTGTACGAACTAAGAACACTTTCATCCATTTCATTATGTGTGTCACCATAGATCATTACAGTGGTAACAAGGAATGGTGTTTCAGGCTGCTCTTCAGAAAGAGAGATTGGCAAACTAGGCTGCTCTTGAGAAAGAGAGATTGGCAAACCAGGCTGCTCTTGAGAAAGACAGATTGGCAAGTCAGGATGCTCTTGATGAGAGGGACCAGACCACGACACGATTGATTGAGGAGGAGAGGTCCCGGAATGAGGCGGGTGAACGGGCCCTGTACGAACTTTTTGTGGTAAGTTTTTTTTCACATTAGCCAAATCATGTGTGTTATGTCTATTTCATTACTAACTAATACGACCCACTCTTTAGGGTCTGTGCGAGAAGAGCGGTCAAGTCCCTCCGCCGATGCCCGTCTTCTCTTCGATTGGCACGGTGAGTTTCATTATAAACTAATATTAATAATTGAGTGTCATCATGCTAACTGAGATATTGCAAAATATCTATTCTGCAGAATAACTCCCGAGGGGCATCGCACGACCCTTCTCCAGGTGTTTCTCCTCCTTGATGACCACTACGGTAAGTTTCTCTTCACCTCTTTCATATTCTCCTTGCCTTAATTTCCCCAACAATGACATAGTTAACCCATTTCGCTCCAAAAAGACATAATTAGCCCATTTATCTCCAAAATGCCATAATAACCTCAAAATGGCATAAGAACCTTTGTTAGCTCATTAATATTATATACTTAGCTTGTTTTCCTCTAAAATGGGATAATTAGCCCATTTAGCTCCAAAAGACATAGTTAGGTAATTTAGTTCCAAGAAGAGGAGAAGTGGAGAAGAAATAGGAAAAATGAAAAGAAAGAAGAAGAAGAAGAGAAGAAGAAGGATAAGGAAGAGGAGGAGGAGGAGGAGGAGGAGGAGGAGAAGGCCAAGGACCTTCTAGTCCTTCTCCTCCTCCTCCTTCTCCTCCTTCTCCTCATTCTTCTTGATTTCTTCTTCTTCTCCTCCTCCTCCTCTTTCTTCTCCTCTTTCATATTATCCTTTTTATAATTTCCCCAACAATGACATAATTAGCCCATTTAGCTACACAATGCCATAATAAGCTCAAAATGGCATAAGAACCTTGGTTAGCTCATGAATATTATATACTTAGCTTGTTTTCCTCTAAAATGGGATAATTAGCCCATTTAGCTCCAAAAAGACAAAATTAGGTAATTTAGCTCCAAGAAGAGGAGAAGAAATAGGAAAAATGACAAGAAAGAAGAAGAAGAAGAAGAAGATAAGAAGGAGAAGGAGGAGGAGGAGGAGCAGGAGGAGGAGAAGGCCAAGGACCTTCTAGTCCTTCTCACCCTCCTCCTTCTCCTCCTTCTTGATTTCTTCTTGTTCTCCTCCTCCTCCTCTTTCTTCTCCTGTTTCATATTATCCTTGCTTTAATTTCCCCCAACAATGACATAATTAGCCCATTTAGCTCCAAAATGCCATAATAAGCTCAAAATGGCATAAGAACCTTGGTTAGCTCATGAATATTATATACTTAGCTTGTTTTCCTCTAAAATGGGATAATTAGCCCATTTAGCTCCAAAGAGACATAATTAGGTAATTTAGCTCCAACAAGAGGAGAAGAGGAGAAGAAATAGTAAATTTGAAAAGAAAGAAGAAGAAGAAGAAGAAGAAGAGAAGAAGGAGAAGGAGGAGGAGGAGGAGGAGAAGGCCAAGGACCTTCTAGTCATTCTCCTCCTACTCCTTCTCCTCCTTCTTCTTGATTTCTTCTTCTTCTCCTCCTCCTCCTCTTTATTCTCCTCTTTCATATTATCCTTGATTTAATTTCCCCAACAATGACATAATTTGCATATTTAGCTCCAAAATGCCATAATAACCTCAAAATGGCATAAGAACCTTGGTTAGCTCATGAATATTATATACTTAGCTTCCTTTTCCTCTAAAATGGGATAATTAGCCCATTTAGCTCCAAAAAGACATAATTAGGTAACTTAGCTCCAACAAGAGTAGAAGACGAGAAGAAATAGGAAAAATGAAAAGAAAGAAGAAGAAGAAGAAGAAGAAGAAGAAGAAGAAGAGAAGAAGGAGAAGGAGGAGGAGGAGGAGGAGAAGGCCAAGGACCTTCTATTCCTTCTCCTCCTTACCCTCCTTCTTCTTGATTTCTTCTTCTCCTCCTCCTCCTCTTTCTTCTCCTCTTTCATATTATCCTTGCTTGAATTTCCCCAACAATGACATAACTAGCCCATTTAGCTCCAAAATGCCATAATAAGCTCAAAATGGCATAAGAACCTTGGTTAGCTCATGAATATTATATACTTAGCTTGTTTTCCTCTAAAATGGGATAATTAGCCCATTCAGCTCCAAAAAGACATAATTAGGTAATTTAGCTCCAACAAGAGGAGAAGAGGAGAAGAAATAGGAAAAATGAAAAGAAAGAAGAAGAAGAAGAAGAAGAAGAAGAGAAGAAGAAGGAGGAGGAGGAGGAGAAGGCCAAGGACCTTCTAGTCCTTCTCCTCATCCTCCTTCTCCTCCTTCTCCTCCTTCTTCTTGATTTCTTCTTCCTCTCCTCCTCCTCCTCTTTCTTCTCCTCTTTCATATTATCCTTGCTTTAATTTCCCAAACAATGACATAATTAGCCCATTTAGCTCCAAAAGACATAGTTAGGTAATTTAGCTCCAAGAAGAGGAGAAGTGGAGAAGAAATAGGAAAAATGAAAAGAAAGAAGGAGAAGAAGAGAAGAAGAAGGATAAGGAGGAGGAGGAGGAGGAGGAGAAGGAGGAGAAGGCCAAGGACCTTCTAGTCCTTCTCCTCCTCCTCCTTCTCCTCCTTCTCCTCATTCTTCTTGATTTCTTCTTCTTCTCCTCCTCCTCCTCTTTCTTCTCCTCTTTCATATTATCCTTTTTATAATTTCCCCAACAATGACATAATTAGCCCATTTAGCTACAAAATGCCATAATAAGCTCAAAATGGCCTAAGAACCTTGGTTAGCTCATGAATATTATATACTTAGCTTGTTTTCCTCTAAAATGGGATAATTAGCCCATTTAGCTCCAAAAAGACAAAATTAGGTAATTTAGCTCCAAGAAGAGGAGAAGAAATAGGAAAAATGAAAAGAAAGAAGAAGAAGAAGAAGAAGAGAAGAAGGAGAAGGAGGAGGAGGAGGAGGAGGAGGAGAAGGCCAAGGACCTTCTAGTCCTTCTCACCCTCCTCCTTCTCCTCCTTCTAGATTTCTTCTTGTTCTCCTCCTCCTCCTCTTTCTTCTCCTCTTTCATATTATCCTTGCTTTAATTCCCCCCAACAATGACATAATTAGCCCATTTAGCTCCAAAATGCCATAATAAGCTCAAAATGGCATAAGAACCTTGGTTAGCTCATGAATATTATATACTTAGCTTGTTTTCCTCTAAAATGGGATAATTAGCCCATTTAGCTCCAAAGAGACATAATTAGGTAATTTAGCTCCAACAAGAGGAGAAGAGGAGAAGAAATAGGAAAAATGAAAAGAAAGAAGAAGAAGAAGAAGAAGAAGAAGAAGAGAAGAAGGAGAAGGAGGAGGAGGAGGAGAAGGCCAAGGACCTTCTAGTCCTTCTCCTCCTACTCCTTCTCCTCCTTCTTCTTGATTTCTTCTTCTTCTCCTCCTCCTCCTCTTTCTTCTCCTCTTTCATATTATCCTTGATTTAATTTCCCCAACAATGACATAATTTGCATATTTAGCTCCAAAATGCCATAATAACCTCAAAATGGCATAAGAACCTTGGTTAGCTCATGAATATTATATACTTAGCTTCCTTTTCCTCTAAAATGGGATAATTAGCCCATTTAGCTCCAAAAAGACATAATTAGGTAACTTAGCTCCAACAAGAGTAGAAGACGAGAAGAAATAGGAAAAATTAAAAGAAAGAAGAAGAAGAAGAAGAAGAAGAAGAAGAAGAAGAAGAGAAGAAGGAGAAGGAGGAGGAGGAGGAGGAGAAGGCCAAGGACCTTCTAGTCCTTCTCCTCCTCCTCCTTCTCCTCCTTACCCTCCTTCTTCTTGATTTCTTCTTCTCCTCCTCCTCCTCTTTCTTCTCCTCTTTCATATTATCCTTGCTTGAATTTCCCCAACAATGACATAACTAGCCCATTTAGCTCCAAAATGCCATAATAAGCTCAAAATGGCATAAGAACCTTGTTTAGCTCATGAATATTATATACTTAGCTTGTTTTCCTCTAAAATGGGATAATTAGCCCATTCAGCTCCAAAAAGACATAATTAGGTAATTTAGCTCCAACAAGAGGAGAAGAGGAGAAGAAATAGGAAAAATGAAAAGAAAGAAGAAGAAGAAGAAGAAGAAGAAGAAGAAGAAGAAGAAGAGAAGAAGAAGGAGGAGGAGGAGGAGAAGGCCAAGCACCTTCTAGTCCTTCTCCTCATCCTCCTTGTCCTCCTTCTTCTTGATTTCTTCTTCTTCTCCTCCTCCTCCTCTTTCTTCTCCTCTTTCATATTATCCTTGCTTTAATTTCCCAAACAATGACATAATTAGCCCATTTAGCTCCAAAAGACATAGTTAGGTAATTTAGCTCCAAGAAGAGGAGAAGTGGAGAAGAAATAGGAAAAATGAAAAGAAAGAAGGAGAAGAAGAGAAGAAGAAGGATAAGGAGGAGGAGGAGGAGGAGGAGAAGGAGGAGCAGGCCAAGGACCTTCTAGTCCTTCTCCTCCTCCTCCTTCTCCTCCTTCTCCTCATTCTTCTTGATTTCTTCTACTTCTCCTCCTCCTCCTCTTTCTTCTCCTCTTTCATATTATCCTTTTTATAATTTCCCCAACAATGACATAATTAGCCCATTTAGCTACAAAATGCCATAATAAGCTCAAAATGGCATAAGAACCTTGGTTAGCTCATGAATATTATATACTTAGCTTGGTTTCCTCTAAAATGGGATAATTAGCCCATTTAGCTCCAAAAAGACAAAATTAGGTAATTTAGCTCCAAGAAGAGGAGAAGAAATAGGAAAAATGAAAAGAAATAAGAAGAAGAAGAAGAAGAAGAGAAGAAGGAGAAGGAGGAGGAGGAGGAGGAGGAGGAGGAGAAGGCCAAGGACCTTCTAGTCCTTCTCACCCTCCTCCTTCTCCGCCTTCTAGATTTCTTCTTGTTCTCCTCCTCCTCCTCTTTCTTCTCCTCTTTCATATTATCCTTGCTTTAATTTCCCCCAACAATGACATAATTAGCCCATTTAGCTCCAAAATGCCATAATAAGCTCAAAATGGCATAAGAACCTTGGTTAGCTCATGAATATTATATACTTAGCTTATTTTCCTCTAAAATGGGATAATTAGCCCATTTAGCTCCAAAGATACATAATTAGGTAATTTAGCTCCAACAAGAGGAGAAGAGGAGAAGAAATAGGAAAAATGAAAAGAAAGAAGAAGAAGAAGAAGAAGAAGAGAAGAAGGAGAAGGAGGAGGAGGAGGACGAGAAGGCCAAGGACCTTCTAGTCCTTCTCCTCCTACTCCTTCTCCTCCTTCTTCTTGATTTCTTCTTCTTCTCCTCCTCCTCCTCTTTCTTCTCCTCTTTCATATTATCCTTGATTTAATTTCCCCAACAATGACATAATTTGCATATTTAGCTCCAAAATGCCATAATAACCTCAAAATGGCATAAGAACCTTGGTTAGCTCATGAATATTATATACTTAGCTTCCTTTTCCTCTAAAATGGGATAATTAGCCCATTTAGCTCCAAAAAGACATAATTAGGTAATTTAGCTCCAACAAGAGTAGAAGACGAGAAGAAATAGGAAAAATGAAAAGAAAGAAGAAGAAGAAGAAGAAGAAGAAGAAGAAGAGAAGAAGGAGAAGGAGGAGGAGGAGGAGGAGAAGGCCAAGGACCTTCTAGTCCTTCTCCTCCTCCTCCTTCTCCTCCTTACCCTCCTTCTTCTTGATTTCTTCTTCTCCTCCTCCTCCTCTTTCTTCTCCTCTTTCATATTATCCTTGCTTGAATTTCCCCAACAATGACATAACTAGCCCATTTAGCTCCAAAATGCCATAATAAGCTCAAAATGGCATAAGAACCTTGTTTAGCTCATGAATATTATATACTTAGCTTGTTTTCCTCTAAAATGGGATAATTCGCCCATTCAGCTCCAAAAAGACATAATTAGGTAATTTAGCTCCAACAAGAGGAGAAGAGGAGAAGAAATAGGAAAAATGAAAAGAAAGAAGAAGAAGAAGAAGAAGAAGAAGAAGAAGAAGAAGAAGAGAAGAAGGAGGAGGAGGAGGAGAAGGCCAAGGACCTTCTAGTCCTTCTCCTCATCCTCCTTCTCCTCCTTCTCCTCCTTCTTCTTGATTTCTTCTTCTTCTCCTCCTCCTCCTCTTTCTTCTCCTCTTTCACATTATCCTTGCTTTAATTTCCCAAACAATGACATAATTAGCCCATTTAGCTCCAAAAGACATAGTTAGGTAATTTAGCTCCAAGAAGAGGAGAAGTGGAGAAGGAATAGGAAAAATGAAAAGAAAGAAGGACAAGAAGAGAAGAAGAAGGATAAGGAGGAGGAGGAGGAGGAGGAGAAGGAGGAGCAGGCCAAGGACCTTCTAGTCCTTCTCCTCCTCCTCCTTCTCCTCCTTCTCCTCATTCTTCTTGATTTCTTCTTCTTCTCCTCCTCCTCCTATTTCTTCTCCTATTTCATATTATCCTTTTTATAATTTCCCCAACAATGACATAATTAGCCCATTTAGCTACAAAATGCCATAATAAGCTCAAAATGGCATAAGAACCTTGGTTAGCTCATGAATATTATATACTTAGCTTGGTTTCCTCTAAAATGGGATAATTAGCCCATTTAGCTCCAAAAAGACAAAATTAGGTAATTTAGCTCCAAGAAGAGGAGAAGAAATAGGAAAAATGAAAAGAAATAAGAAGAAGAAGAAGAAGAAGATAAGAAGGAGGAGGAGGAGGAGGAGGAGGAGAAGGCCAAGGACCTTCTAGTCCTTCTCACCCTCCTCCTTCTCCTCCTTCTAGATTTCTTCTTGTTCTCCTCCTCCTCCTCTTTCTTCTCCTCTTTCATATTATCCTTGCTTTAATTTCCCCCAACAATGACATAATTAGCCCACTTAGCTCCAAAATGCCATAATAAGCTCAAAATGGCATAAGAACCTTGGTTAGCTCATGAATATTATATACTTAGCTTCTTTTCCTCTAAAATGGGATAATTAGCCCATTTAGCTCCAAAGATACATAATTAGGTAATTTAGCTCCAACAAGAGGAGAAGAGGAGAAGAAATAGGAAAAATGAAAAGAAAGAAGAAGAAGAAGAAGAAGAAGAAGAGAAGAAGGAGAAGGAGGAGGAGGAGGAGGAGAAGGCCAAGGACCTTCTAGTCCTTCTCCTCCTACTCCTTCTCCTCCTTCTTCTTGATTTCTTCTTCTTCTCCTCCTCCTCCTCTTTCTTCTCCTCTTTCATATTATCCTTGATTTAATTTCCCCAACAATGACATAATTTGCATATTTAGCTCCAAAATGCCATAATAACCTCAAAATGGCATAAGAACCTTGGTTAGCTCATGAATATTATATACTTAGCTTCCTTTTCCTCTAAAATGGGATAATTAGCCCATTTAGCTCCAAAAAGACATAATTAGGTAATTTAGCTCCAACAAGAGTAGAAGACATGAAGAAATAGGAAAAATGAAAAGAAAGAAGAAGAAGAAGAAGAAGAAGAAGAAGAAGAGAAGAAGGAGAAGGAGGAGGAGGAGGAGGAGAAGGCCAAGGACCTTCTAGTCCTTCTCCTCCTCCTCCTTCTCCTCCTTACCATCCTTCTTCTTGATTTCTTCTTCTCCTCCTCCTCCTCTTTCTTCTCCTCTTTCATATTATCCTTGCTTGAATTTCCCCAACAATGACATAACTAGCCCATTTAGCTCCAAAATGCCATAATAAGCTCAAAATGGCATAAGAACCTTGTTCAGCTCATGAATATTATATACTTAGCTTGTTTTCCTCTAAAATGGGATAATTACCCCATTCAGCTCCAAAAAGACATAATTAGGTAATTTAGCTCCAACAAGAGGAGAAGAGGAGAAGAAATAGGAAAAATGAAAAGAAAGAAGAAGAAGAAGAAGAAGAAGAAGAAGAAGAAGAAGAAGAGAAGAAGAAGGAGGAGGAGGAGGAGAAGGCCAAGGACCTTCTAGTCCTTCTCCTCATCCTCCTTCTCCTCCTTCTTCTTGATTTCTTCTTCTTCTCCTCCTCCTCCTCTTTCTTCTCCTCTTTCATATTATCCTTGCTTTAATTTCCCAAACAATGACATAATTAGCCCATTTAGCTCCAAAATTCCATAATAACCTCAAAATGGCATAAGAACCTTGGTTAGCTCATGAATATTATATACTTAGCTTGTTTTCGTCTAAAATGGGATAATTAGCCCATTTATCTCCAAAAAGACACAATTAGGTAATTTAGCTCCAACAAGAGGAGAAGAGGAGAAGAAATAGGAAAATGAAATGAAAGAAGAAGAAGAAGAAGAGGAAGAAGGAGAAGGAGGAGGAGGAGGAGGAGGAGGAGGAGAAGGAGGAGAAGGCCAAGGACCTTCTATTCCTTCTCATCCTACTCCTTCTCCTGCTTCTTGATTTCTTCTTGTTCTCCTCCTCCTCCTCTTTCTTCTCCTCTTTCATATTAACCTTGCTTTAATTTCCCCCAACAATGACATAATTAGCCCATTTAGCTCCAAAATGCCATAATAAGCTCAAAATGGCATAAGAACCTTGGTTAGCTCATGAATATTATGTACTTAGCTTGTTTTCCTTTAAAATGGGATAATTAGCCCATTTAGATCCAAAGAGACATAATTAGGTAATTTACCTCCAACAAGAGGAGAAGAGGATAAGAAATAGGAAAAATGAAAAGAAGGAAGAAGAAGAAGAAGAAGAGAAGAAGGAGAAGGAGGAGGAGGAGGAGGAGAAGGCCAAGGACCTTCTAGTCCTTCTCCTCCTCCTCCTTCTCCTCCTTCTTGATTTCTTCTTCTTCTCCTCCTCCTCCTCTTTCTTCTCCTCTTTCATATTATCCTTGCTTTAATTAACCCAAAAATGACATAGTTAGCCCATTTAGCTCCAAAATAGTAATAAGCTCAAAATGGCATAAGAACCATGGTTAGCTCATGAATATTATATACTTAGCTTGTTTTCCTCTAAAATGGGATAATTACCCCATTTAGCTCCAAAAAGACATAATTAGGTAATTTAGCTCCAACAAGAGTAGAAGAGGAGAATAAATAGGAAAAATGAAAAGAAATAAGAAGAAGAAGAATAAGAAGAGAAGAAGGAGAAAGAGGAGGAGGAGGAGGAGAAGGCCAAGGACCTTCTAGTCCTTCTCCTCCTCCTCCTTCTCCTCCTTATCCTCCTTCTTCTTGATTTCTTCTTCTCCTCCTCCTCCTCTTTATTCTCCTCTTTCATATTATCCTTGCTTGAATTTCCCCAACAATGACATAATTAGCCTATTTAGCTCCAAAATGCCATAATAAGCTCAAAATGGCATAAGAACCTTGGTTAGGTCATGAATATTATATACTTAGCTTGTTTTCCTCTAAAATGGGATAATTAGCCCATTCAGCTCCAAAAAGAAATAATTAGGTAATTTAGCTCCAACAAGAGGAGAAGAGGAGAAGAAATAGGAAAAATTTAAAGAAAGAAAAAGTAGAAGAAGAAGAAGAAGAAGAGAAGAAGGAGGAGGAGGAGGAGAAGGCCAAGGACCTTCTAGTCCTTCTGCTCATCCTCCTTCTCCTCCTTCTCCTCCTTCTTCTTTATTTCTTCTTATTCTCCTCCTCCTCCTCTTTCTTCTCCTCTTTCATATTATCCTTGCTTTAATTTCCCAAACAATGACATAATTAGCCCATTTAGCTCCAAAATGCCATAATAACCTCAAAATGGCATAAGAACCTTGGTTAGCTCATGAATAGTATATACTTAGCTTGTTTTCCTCTAAAATGGGATAATTAGCCCATTTATCTCCAAAAAGACATAATTAGGTAACTTAGCTCCAACAAGAGGAGAAGAGGAGAAGAAATAGGAAAAATGAAAAGAAAGAAGAAGAAGAAGAAGAAGAGGAAGAAGAAGAAAAAGAAGAGAAGAAGGAGAAGGAGGAGGAAGAGGAGGAGAACACCAAGGACCTTCTAGTCCTTCTCCTCCTCCTCCTTCTCCTCCTTCTTCTTGATTTCTTCTTCTTCTCCTCCTCCTCCTCTTTCTTCTCCTCTTTCATATTGTCCTTGCTTTAATTTCCCCAACAATGACATAATTAGCCCATTTAGCTCCAAAATGCCATAATAAGCTCAAAATGGCATAAGAACCTTGGTTAGCTCATGAATATTATATACTTAGCTTGTTTTCCTCTAAAATGGGATAATTAGCCCATTTATCTCCAAAAAGACATAATTAGGTTATTTAGCTCCAACAAGAGGAGAAGAGGAGAAGAAATAGGAAAAATGAAAAGAAAGAAGAAGAAGAAGAAGAAGAAGAGAAGAAGGAGAAGGAGGAGGAGGAGGGGGAGAAGGAGAAGGCCAAGGACCTTCTAGTCCTTCTCCTCCTCCTCCTTCTCCTCCTTCTCATCCTGCTTCTTGATTTCTTCTTCTTCTCCTCCTACTCCTCTTTCATATTATCCTTGCTTTCATTTCCCCAACAATGACATAATTAGCCCATTTAGCTCCAAAATACCATAATAAGCTCAAAATGGCATAAGAACCTTGGTTAGCTCATGAATATTATATACTTAGCTTGTTTTCCTCTAAAATGGGATACTTAGCCCATTTAGCTCCAAAAAGACATAGTTAGGTAATTTAGCTCCAACAAGAGGACAAGAGGAGAAGAAATAGGAAAAGTGAAAAGAAAGAAGAAGAAGAAGAAGAAGAAGAAGAGAAGGAGAAGGAGGAGGAGGAGAAGGAGAAGGCCAAGCACCTTCTAGTCCTTCTCCTCCTCCTCCTTCTCCTCCTTCTCCTTCTTCTTCTTCATTTCTTCTTCTTCTCCTCCTCCTCCTCTTTCTTCTCCTCTTTCATATTATCCTTGCTTTAATTTCCCCAATAATGACATAATTAGCCCATTTAGCTCCAAAATACCATAATAACTTCAAAATGGCATAAGAACCTTGGTTAGCTCATGAATATTATATACTTAGCTTGTTTTCCTCTAAAATGGGATATTTAACCCATTTAGATCCAAAAAGACATAATTAGGTAATTTAGCTCAAACAAGAGGAGAAGAAATAGGAAAAATGAAAAGAAAGAATAAGAAGAAGAAGAAGAAGAAGAAAAGAAGAGAAGAAGGAGAAGGTGGAGGAGGAGGAGGAGAAGGACGTTCTAGTCCTTCTCCTCCTCCTCCTTCTCCTCCTTCTTCTTGATTTCTTCTTCTTCTCCTCCTCCTCCTCTTTCTTCTCCTCTTTCATATTATCCTTGCTTTAATTTCCCCAACAATGACATAATTAGCCCATTTAGCTCCAAAATGCCATAATAACCTCAAAATGGCATAAGAACCTTGGTTAGCTCATGAATATTATATTCTTAGCTTGTTTTCCTATAAAATGGGATAATTAGCCCATATAGCTCCAAAAAGACATAATTAGGTAATTTGGCTCCAACAAGAGGAGAAGAGGAGAAGAAATAGGAAAAATGAAAAGAAAGAAGAAGAAGAAGAAGAAGAAGAAGAAGAAGAAGAAGAAGAGAAGAAGGAGAAGGAGGAGGAGGAGGAGGAGAAGGCCAAGGACCTTCTAGTCCTTCTCCTCCTCCTCCTCCTCCTCGTCCTACTCCTCCTTCTTCTTGATTTCTTCTTCTTCTCCTCCTCCTCCTCTTTCTTCTCCTCTTTCATATTATCCTTGCTTTAATTTCCCCAACAATGACATAATGAACCCATTTAGCTCCAAAATGCCATAATAAGCTAAAAATGGCCTAAGAACCTTGGTTAGCTCATGAATATTATATTATTAGCTTGTTTTCCGCTAAAATGACATAATTAGCTCAAAAACGTCATATTTTGTTCTTCTTCTGACTTTCTTATTCACATTTTTGCAGATTGGATATACTACATGCATGGAAGCTGGCATTCATGGAGTTGAACAATGTCGATGGATGAACTTTATATGTATATCATCTAGTTTTCATTTGAGTTGATGAACAATGTTGAATTATATGTATATATGGATAAACAGTGCAATACTTTGTATGTTGGTTCTTTCGATATATGGGGATGTACATTGATTTATATGTATATCATATATGTGTGGTGAATTATATATATATGTGTTGGCAAGTATATGTGTGGTGAACTATATATTATATATGTGTGGTGAATTATATAAATGTGTTGTCAAATATATATGTGTGTGTGTGTGTGTCCTGTGAAATAATATAAAACAAAAAAACAGGTACTATATGGGCTCTTTGTCGTCTGCCAGCTGATGGGAAAGACGTGTGCCATCAGCTGGCAGATGGCAAAGGTGCCACATGGCACCCAGCTGTGCATCCTCGGGTGTCTATATAGGCTCTTTATCGTCTCCCTCCAGGGTGGGCAGACGGCAAAGAAGAGGGGGGGAGGAGGAGGCAGACGGCAAAGAGTGGAGGGGGGAGGAGGAGGAGGCACATGACAAAGAATAAGGGGGAGGCAGACGGCAAATAATAAGGGGGAGGCACACGACAAAGAATAAGGGGGAGGCAGACGACAAAGCCTCCGTTAACCCTAGCGGAGGCAACGCCTGTCAGCTTCCGTCTCGAGAACTTTGCTGACTGCTCCTATGGAAAGCTGACGTCAAAGAGCTTTGTCGTCCGCTTTGGGGGGACAGACGACAAAGAAGGTACGATGCCGTCGTAGGCTGACACAGAAATTTTGCCGGCCGTGAGATTCTTTGTCATCTGTGGTATTCTCTTTGTCGTCTGGGATTTAGTCCTTGCCGTCTGTGATGGCAGACGACAAAGAAGTTGATTCCTGTAGTGAAAGTCATGACGATATCTAAGGCAATGATCATACATATAGGCATCACGACCGAGACAAGTAGACCGATACTTTCTACATCTACTACTATTACTCCACACATCGACCGCTATCCAGCATGCATCTAGTGTATTGAGTTCATGACAAACAGTGTAACGCCTTAAGCAAGATGACATGATGTAGAGGGATAATCTAAAACCAATGATGAAAACCCCATCTTTTTACCCTTGATGGCAACAACACAATCCGTGCCTCGCTACCCCTTCTGTCACTGGGTGAGGTCACCGCACGGTATGAACCGAAAACCAAGCACTTCTCCCATTGCAAGAATCATAGATCTAGTTGGCCAAACAAAACCCACAACTCGAAGAGAATTACAAGGATATGAAATCACTCATAAGAGAGATCAGAAGAAACTCAAATAAGATTCATAGATAATCTGATCATAAATCCACAATTCATCGGATCTCGACAAACACACCGCAAAACAAGATTACATCGGATAGATCTCCATGAAGATCATGGAGAACTTTTTATTGAAGATCCAAGAGAGAGAAGAATCCATCTAGTTACTAGCTATGGACCCGTAGTTATATGGTGAACTACTCACGCATCATCAAAGAAGTCATGGTGTTGATGAAGAAGCCCTCCTTATCCGAATCCCCCCTCCGGCAGGGCACCAGAACATGCCCCAGATGGGATCTTGAGGAGACAGAAGCTTGTGGCGGTGGAAAAGTACTTTCGATGATCTCCTGATTTTTTATGGAATTTTAGGGAATATATAGGCGCAAAACCTAGGGCAAAGGAGCCTCACGGAGCCCACAAGCCAGGGGGCGCGGGCCCCCCTGGCTGCGCCATGAGGGCTTGTGGGGTCCCTAGTGGACCCCTGCCCTGATTCTCCGGCTTTCCGATCTTTTTCTGTTCCGGAAAAAATCTTTTTGGCAGTTTCATTCCGTTTGGACTCCATTCAAAATCCTCCTCTGAAAGCGGTCAAAAACATGGAAAAAATAGGAACTGGCGCTTGGCACTTAGGTAATAAGTTAGTCCCAAAAAATATATAAAAGGCATACAAAACATCCAAAGTTTGACAAGATAATAGCATGAAACCATCAAAAATTATAGACACGTTGGAGACGTATCAAGCATCCCCAAGCTTAACTCCAGCTCATCCTCGAGTAGGGAAGTGATAAAGAATGAATTTTTGATGTGGAATGCTACCTAGCATATTTGTCCTTTGCAACTTATTTCACGTGACATGAATGTTCAGATCCGTAAGATTCAAAACAATAGTTTGCTATTGACATGAAAACAATAATACTTCATGCAAACTAGCAAGGTAATCATGAACTTTAAAAATAACAAGGCCAAGGAAAGTTATCCCTACAAAATCATATAGTCTGGCTATGCTCCATCATCCTCACACAACTAATGTAAATCATGCACAACCCCGGTATTGGCCAAGTAATTGTTTTCGCACTCTTACTTTCTCAAACTTTTTATAACTGTCACACAATACATGAGCGTGAGCCATGGATATAGCACTATATGTGGAATAGAGTGTGGTGGTGGTTGTGAGAAAAAAAGGAGGAGATGGTCACATTGACTCGGCGTATCAAAGGGCTATGGAGATGCCCATTAATAGATATCAATGTGATTGAGTAGGGATTGCCATACAAGGGATGCACTAGAGCTATAAGTATGTGAAAGCTCAAAAGGAGAACTAGTGGGTGTGCATCCAACTTGCTTGCTCATGAAGACCTAGGGCAATTTTGAGGAAGCCCATCATTGGAATATACAAGCCAAGTTATATAATGAAGATTCCCACTAGCATATGGTAGTGACAAAGCAAGAAGCTCTCAATCATGAAGAACATGGTGCTATTATGAAGCACAAGTGTGGAAAAAGATAGTAGCATTGTCCCTTCTCTCTTTTTCTCTCTTCTTTTTTTTATTTGGCCTCTTAGGCCTCTTTTTTTTCTCTTTTCTCCCATTTTTCTTTTTTTAGGCTCTTTGGCCTCATTTTTTTATTTCCTCACATGGGACAATGCTCTAATAATGATGATCATCACACTTTTATTTACTCACAGCTCAAAGATCACAATGATAATGACTCCATAGGAAATGCCTCCGGCAGTATACCGGGATGTGCAACGATCTAGCATGGCGTACGACGTTGGAAACATCTCGCTAGCTATCTTCCGATCATACAATGGCAATATGAGAGTGACGGCACAAGTCATGAGATAGAACGATGGGAGTTGCATGGCAATATATCGCGGAATGGCTATGAGAATGCCATAGTAGGTAGATATGGTGGCTGTTTTGAGGAAGAATTTGGTGGGTTTGTGCACCGGCGAGAATTGCGCGGCACTAGAGAGGCTAGCAAACGTGGAAGGTGAAAGTGCATCTATACCATGGACTCACATTAGTCATGAAGAACTCACATACTTGTTGCGAAAGTTTTTATTAATAATCAAAACAAAGTGCTAAATGCATACTTCTAGGGGAAGGTTGGTAGGTGTTAACCATTGCGCGATCCCAACCTCAACACAAAGGATGAGAATCAATAGATCAATTATGCTCCGACTTCCTAACATAGTGGTTCACCATACGTGCATGCTACGGGAATTACTAACTTCGACACAAGTATTTCTAGATTCACAACACCCTACTAACATAACTCTTAATATTACCGAATCCACGTCTCAAAACTAATTGAGAGGAATCAAGACTTATCTTTCTACTCAATGCACATGAAGATGGAGGTTTTTGTATCCTCTTGCGGTACCTATCACCTTTGGGACTACTTTCATAGCATAAGCCAACTACCAAGTCACGCACCGCCGTGCTCTAAAATATATAAGTGAAGCACACAGAGCAAAATTATCTAGCTCAAAAGATATAAGTGAAGCACTATGAGCATTCTAGCAAAATCACGATGAGTGCATGTCTCTCTCTCAAAAAGGTGTGCAGCAAGTATGATTGTGACACAACAAAAGGAAAAGACTCCTGCGATACAAGACACTCCAAGCAAAACACATATCATGTGGTGAATAAAAATATAGCTCCAAGTAATGTTACCGATGGATTGACGACGAAAGAGGGGATGCCTTCCCGGGGCATACCCAAGCTTAGGCTTTTTGGTGTCCTTGAATTTGTCTTGGGATTCCTCGGGCATCCCCAAGCTTGAGCTCTTTCCACTCCTTATTTCTTTGTCAATGAGAACATCACCAAAAACATGAAAACTTCACAACACAAAACTTAAACAGAAACTCGTGATAACATTAGCACAAGAAAACAAACTACCACCTCTTTTGGTACTGTAGCAAACTTGAATTCTATGTATATTGGTGTTGGGCTAGTGTATTCTAACTTTTACATGGCTAGTACCCCCCGATACTAACCATAGTTTCATCAAAACGAGCAACCAACTCAACAAAAACAGAATCTATCAAAAACAGACCAGCCTGTAGCAATCTGTATACTTCGTATACTTCTGGTACCTCAAAAATTCTGAAAACTTACAACTGCCTGGGAACAAGGCATATCAACCAAAAGCAAAAAGAATCAACTCAAAAGCTCTTTCTGAATAAAAATAAAAAATCACCTCGTGAGCGAAAAGTTTCTGTCTTTTTCCAGCAGGATCAAACAACCATTACCAAGACTAATCATAAAGGTTTTGCTTGGCTCAAACACAAAAAGAAACACAAAAAACACAATCACAACAGAATTACGAAAGTGTGGACGAAAAAAAACAAAAAGAAAAAGATAAATTCATTGGGTTGCCTCCCAACAAGCGTTATTGTTTAACGCCCTTAGCTAGGCATTGATAATTCAATGATGCTCACACAAAAGACAAGAATTGAAGCACAACGAGAGCATCATAAAGGATGTGAAAATCACATCTAAGTCTAACATACTTTCTATGCATAGGCATTTTATAGGAAAACAAATTGGCAAGACAACCAATAGTTACCAAATGCAAGGAAGAAGAAAGAGACAATAGCAATCTCAACATAACGAGAGGTAATTTGGTAACATGAAAATTTCTACCAAAATATTTTCCTCTCTCATCGCAATTACATGTGGGATCATATTCAAATTCAACAATATAGCTATCACATAGGATATTATTTTCATGATCCACATGCATGCAAAGTTGACGCTCTTCAAAAATAGTGGGATTATCATCAACTAAAGTCATGACTTCTCGAAACCCACTTTCAATATTATTGCAAATATCATAATAATCATGAGGCTTAAACAAATTTTCAAGATCAAAAGAAAAATCTTTGCCCCAATCATGATTATTGCAACAAGTAGAGGACATAGCAAAACTAGCAACCCCAAGCTTAGGGTTTTGCATATTTTTAGCATGATTGTCACTAATAGAATTTATAGTGAAACCATTGGAATCATGCTTTTCATCCAAGGAGCTTCATAAATTTCTTCATCACGATTTTCGCATTCACGCATCTCAAGCAAAACTCCATAGAAAAAGTCAAGTGCACTCAACTCACTAGCAATTGGTTCAACATACTTGGATCTCTTAAACAGATTAGCAAGTGGATGAGGATCCATATCAATAGATTTTCAGCAAGCGAAGATGCAAGCATATTGAAGGCACATGGCAACACAAGCAAACAGAAAGCAAGCAAAATAAAAGGGCGAGCGAAAAAGCCAAACGGAAAAGGAAAACAAAAAAGGCAAACGAAGAAAAGGGCAAACGAAGAAAAGGGCAAACAAAAAAGGCAAACAAAAAAGGCAAACAAAAAAGGCAAACGAAAAAGGCAAATTGGTGAAGTGGGGGAGAGGAAAACGAGAGGCAACTGGCAAACAAAGTAAATGCAAGAGATGAGTTTGCGACACTTACTTGGATGAGTTCTTGACTTGATCCTCCTCGGCAATGGCGCTAGAAATTCTTCTGCTACGGCAACAAAAGTCCTTCCCCCGCAACGCCAAGAATTCTTCTTGCTACTTCTCTTGCTTGCGTCGGTTTTTTCCCTTGAAGAGGAAAGGGTGATGCACCACAGGAGCAGTAAGTATTTCCCTCAGTTTGAGAACCAAGGTATCTATCTAGTAGGAGAATCTCGCAAGTCCAGAGTACCTACGCAAACACAAAAGAGCTTGCACCCAATGCTATAAAGGGGTTGTCAATCCCTTCAAGATTGTTTGCAAAGTGAGATCTGAAGGCGGAAAGTGCAACGAAGTAAAAAAGTGTAAGGCTGAAAATATGGTGTGGAGTAGACCCGGGGGCCATAGTGTTCACTAGAGGCTTCTCTCAAAATAGCAAGTATTATGGTGGGTGAACAAATTACTGTCGAGCAATTGATAGAACCACGCAAAGTCATGACGATATCTAAGGCAATGATCATACATATAGGCATCACGTCCGAGACAAGTAGACCGATACTTTCTGCATCTACTACTATTACTCCACACATCGACCGCTATCCAGCATGCATCTAGTGTATTGAGTTCATGAAAAACAGAGTAACACCTTAAGCAAGATGACATGATGTAGAGGGATAATCTCAAACCAATGATGAAAACCCCATCTTTTTACCCTTGATGGAAACAACACAATGCGTGCCTCGCTACCCCTTCTGTCACTGGGTGAGGTCACCGCACGGTATGAACCCAAAACCAAGCACTTCTCCCATTGCAAGAATCCCAGATCTAGTTGGCCAAACAAAACGCACAACTCGAAGAGAATTACAAGGATATGAAATCATGCATAAGAGAGATCAGAAGAAACTCAAATAAGATTCATAGATAATATGATCATAAATCCACAATTCATCGGATCTCAACAAACACATCGCAAAAGAAGATTACATCGGATAGATCTCCATGAAGATCATGGAGAACTTTTTATTGAAGATCCAAGAAGAAGCCATCTAGTTACTAGCTATGGACTCGTAGGTCTATGGTGAACTACTCACGCATTATCAGAGAGGTCATGGTGTTGATGAAGAAGCCCTCTGTATCTGAATCCCCCTTCGGCAGGACACCAAAACGTGCCCTAGATGGGATCTTGAGGAGACAGAAGCTTGCGGCGGCGGAAAAGTACTTTCGATGATCTCCTGATTTTTTATGGAATTTTAGGGAATATATAGGCGCAAAACCTAGGGCAAAGGAGCCTCAGGGAGCCCACAAGCCAGGGGGCGCGGCCCCCCTGGCTGCGCCATGAAGGCTTGTGGGGTCCCTGGTGGCCCCCTGCCCTGATTCTCCGGCTTTCCGATCTTTTTCTGTTCCAGAAAAAATCTTTTTGGCAGTTTCATTCTGTTTGGACTCCGTTCAAAATCCTCCTCTGAAAGGGGTCAAAACATGGAAAAACAGGAACTGGCACTTGGAACTGAGTTAATAAGTTAGTCCCAAAAATATATAAAAGGCATACAAAACATCCAAAGTTTGACAAGATAATAGCATGAAACCATCAAAAATTATAGATACGTTGGAGACGTATCAATGATTTATAGGACAATCTTCTTGCAGATGCATGATGTGAGTTTGGGATTCGACATTCAGTTGGTACGTTTGTTCACGGATGTCTTACAGTAGTTCTCGTTATGTCTTAAAGAGTCCTTGTAGCTTGCTACGACTCGGGGATGCTTCATAACTCGTGTGCACTGCCTTGCACAGGATGGCTGCTGTAAATTCGAGCCCGTGCGATCATATCCACGAAGATATCGGATGAAATCTCGATCATACATTTGTTCCGAGCTGTTCTAGCTCATACTTGGTTTGCAAGTGGTCTTTAATGAGAATTTTGTCGACACTCACTTTCAGGAAGCATTCTTACTATTTTGTTCGAGTGCAATTGCTAATATTCTTGTTCAGATATTCCTGCCTTTTGATTCAACTTTACCTTCAATATTATTCTCTCGTATAATGTGTTGTCCGTCTTCAGGATGACTCCACCAACTCGTCAGAATATGGGTCGTGAGGGTGCTGAAATGCCGCCACCACCCCCTCCGCCTCCTCCTCTGCCGCCGCCTCCTCCTGCAGAAGCTTGGCAAGCGGTGATGGCTGCAACAAATGCCAACACCCATATGTTAATCCAGCTATTGCAAGAGAGGAAAAATCAGCAGCAGGGCAATTTCAACCATGGTGGTAATCAGTTTGCATCTCTAAGTCAATTCCTAGCAACCAGCCGAAGACCTTCACGTCGTGTGATCAGCCGTTTGACGCTGAGGACTGGATTCGGGACATGAACAAACACTTTGAGTGCAGCAATGTTCGTCCAGAGGACTTCGTCAAGTTTGCAACATTCCAGCTCAAGGGGCAGGCAGCAGTTTGGCGGCAGCAGTTGAAGGACTCCATGGGTGCCAGATTGATTAGTTGGGATGAGTTCTGCTGAGATTTCAGGTCCCACTGTATCCCGTCTAGCTTTGTGGAAGAGATGCGTGAGAAGTTTAGGCGCTTGAAGCAAGGTGGTCCTCCGTGGACAAGTACAACGTTGAATTCCACGAGCTGGCTCGATATTCCTTGCGGGACATTCTAGATCAGAAGAGCAAGATCTATCAGTTCAGAGGTGGTCTGAAAGAGGACTTGCAGCTGGCCCTCGCCTTGCACGATCCTGATGAGTTTGATAAGTTCTATAACTTGGCTCTCAGGGCTGAGGCAGCTTTGCTCAGGGTGGAGAATTCGAAGAAGCGTTTTGGAGATTCCAGTTCGTCGTCCTCTACTCAGGTGGTTCCGAAGCGGCAAAAATTATGGGTGTCTCCTCCTCCTCCTTGGTACACTTAGCAGTTCAAGCAATCAGGTGGTCATGGTTCTTCCCACCCATCAAACCCAGCTTTTCAGCAGAGGTTTCAGCAGCAGAAGCAAGGGAATCCTTAGACGCAATTCCGTCAGCCGGCAGATGTTACTTGTCACAAGTGTGGGCAGAAGGGTCACTATGCCAACAAGTGCACCTCTCAGCTGCGTCTTCCGCCTCCTCCTCCAGGCAAGCCTCCAAGCAATGCTATAGTGAAGTTCAACCCCAGGTCTGCGAGAGTCAATATCGTGAATGCAGCTGAAGCAGAAAACTCCTCAGACATGATTATGGGTAATCTTTCAGTTAATGATATTCCTGCTAAGGTTCTATTTAATTCTGGTGCATCGCATTCATTCATTTCAAGGCCTTTTGTTGCAAAGCATGATTTCGTGACAGCAGACACTCCTAGGCCATTAAAAATCATTTCTCCGGGGATGCAAATGACTTCCAGGGTGTTTGTTCCTGGTATCACTTTCAAGATGGGTGATTATGCCTTAATGGCTTGTCCTAGTGTCCTTGGCAACTCTGATATTGATTTGATCCTTCGGATGGATTGGTTGGCTATGAACAAGGCATCTATTGATTGTGAAGCTAAAGTAATGAAGCTAACTTATTCTTCGGAGGACGTGATTATCTTCGCAGCGCGTGATGACACGCTCCGTGTGTTTTCCTTGAATGAGAAGGGTGAGATCTCTCCAATTTCGCAAGACCCAGTGGTCTGCGAATATGAAGATGTTTTTCCGGAAGAACTGCCAGTAATGCCTCCGCACCGAGCAGTTGAGTTCGTAATTGATCTTGAACCGGGTACTGAGCATGTGTGCAAACGGCCATACAAACTGGGTCCAGAAGAGCTGAAGTAGCTGAAGAAACAACTTGATGAGCAGGAGCGTCTGGGTCTGATCAGACCAAGCTCATCTCCTTGGGGCTGTGGAGTTCTTTTCGTCAAGAAGAAGGATGGTACGGAACGACTCTGTGTCGATTACCGCCCATTGAATAAGAAGACGATTAAAAACAAGTATCCACTTCCTAACATCAATGAGTTGTTCAAGCAATTGAAACGGGCTAAGATCTTCTCGAAGCTTGATCTCAGGATGGGTTATCATCAGATTCGCATTCGCGAAGAGGACATTCCAAAGACTGCTTTCAGGACAAGCTTTGGATCGTATGAGTGTACAGTGATGTCTTTCAGTCTGGCCAATGCTCCATCGACCTTCTGTCGGATGATGAATTATATCTTCTCCCCATTCAAGAATGAATTCACCTTGTTGTATCTTGATGATATTCTGGTCTTTTGGAAACTGAGGAAGAGCATGAAGAACATCTCAGACTTGTGCTTGATAAGCTAAGAGAGCATAAGTTCTATGCTAAGTTTTCCAAATGTGAGTTCTGGTTGAAATAAGTTGTCTACCTTGGGCACATCATCTCTGCCGAGGGCATCAAAGTTGATCCGTCGAAGGTGCAGGCCATTGTTGAGTGGGAGCCTCCGCAAAATGTGAAGCAGCTTCGAAGCTTTCTCGGGCTTGCAAGCTATTGTAGAAGATTCGTTGAGAATTTCTCCAAGATTGCTAAGCCTCTCTCAAGTCTTCTTCAGAAGGGTGTGAAGTATGTCTGGTCTCTAGAGTGTCAGTTGGCTTTCGACACACTCAAAGAGAAGCTCACTTCTACTCCGGTCTTGGTTCCTCCTGATGACTCCAAACCTTATCAAGTGTTCTGCGACGCCTCTCTTCAAGGTCTTGGTGCAGTGTTGATGCAAGACAAGAAAGTGGTAGCTTATACCTCAAGGCAGTTGAAGCCAAGTGAGAAGAATTACCCCACTCATGATCTTGAGTTGGCGGCAGTGGTACATGCTCTGATGACTTGGAGACACCTCTTGTTGGAACAAAAGGTTGAAGTGTTCACCGATCACAAGAGTCTCAAGTACATCTGCACCCAGCCTAACCTCAATCTTCGGCAAACTCGTTGGGTGGAAATGCTCCAAGATTTTAATCTGAGCATTGAGTACACTCCGGGCAAAGCTAATGTCGTGGTAGATGCTTTGAGCAGGAAGGCTTACTGCAACAGTCTCATTCTGAAGCCTCTCCAGCCTGACCTTTGTGAATCTTTCAGAAATCTCAACCTTCAGTTAGTACCTCAGGGATTTCTTGCAAATCTTCAGATTTCTCCTACCTTGGAAGACCAGGTCCGAGAAGCTCAACTTCTTGATGCAATGGTGAAGAAAGTTAAGATTGGCTTGGCAAAGGGAGTTCCCAAATATAAGTGCTTCAGTGTTGATGCCAGAGATACATTATTCTTTGAGCATCGTCTTGTCGTTCGGAAAGGGGATCTCAGAAAGGTTATCATGGAAGAAGCTCATAACTCTCTTCTCTCCATACATCCAGGAAGTTCCAAGATGTATCAGGATTTGAAACACACCTTCTGGTGGACTCGCATGAAGCGTGAGATTGCTCAGTTCGTAAATGAATGTGATGTATATCGAAGGGTGAAAGCAGAGCATCAACGTCCAGCAAGTCTTTTGCATCCATTGCCCATTTCCGAGTGGAAGTTCGACCATATTGAGATGGATTTTGTCACCGGGTTTCCGAAGTCCAAGAAGGGTAATGATGACATCTTCGTCGTCATCGACAAGTTGAGCAAAGTAGCTCATTTCCTTCCAGTCAAGGAGTCTATCTCGGCAGCTCAGCTTGCAGAGATGTACACTTCAAGGATAGTCTCTTTGCATGGCGTTCCAATGCTGATTTCTTTGGATCGCGGAAGCATCTTCAATTCCAAGTTCTGGGACTCATTTCAGTCTGCGATGGGTACTAAGATTCGATTTAGCACAACCTTTCATCCTTAGACTAGTGAGCAAGTTGAGAGAGTCAATCAGGTCATCAAGGATATGCTAAGAGCCTGTGTCATTTCCTTTGGCATGAAGTGGGAAGACTGCCTACCTTTTTCTGAGTTTTGTTATAACAACAGCTATCAGGAAAGTTCAGGCAAAGCTCCGTTTGAGATTGTCTATGGCAGGAAGTGTCGTACCCCGCTCAACTGGTTAGAGACTGGCGAGCGTCAGATTCTTGGGAATGACATGATTGAAGAAGCAGAAGAAATGTGTTGGGTCATTCGGGATAATCTCAGAGTAGCGCGGTCCCGTCAGAAGACCTACTATGATAGCAAGCATCGTGACATGTCTTATGAGCTAGATGACTTCGTCTATCTCAAAGTGTCTCCTATGAAGGGCACTAAGCGTTTTGGTTCAAAGGCAAGCTTGCCCCTCGTTTTGTTGGGCCTTTCAGAATTATTGGCAAGAGAGGCAACTTTGCTTATCAACTTGAGCTCCCTTCAAACTTCGCAAATGTGCATGACGTGTTCCATGTCTCTTAGCTCCGGAGATGCTTCAAAACTCCCGAGCGCACAGTTGATCTTCATGATATCGACCTTCAACACGACCTATCCTATTGTGAGCAGCCAGTTGCAGTTCTCGAGACGACTGAGCGCAAGACCCACAATAAGTCAATCAAGTTTCTCAAGGTGCAGTGGTCACATCATTCCGATAAAGAGGCCACTTGGGAGCGCGAGGATCACCTCCATTCCGAATTTCCAGAGTTCTTTCAGTCCTAGATCTCGGGTCGAGATCTTCTTGTAGTGTGGGAGAGTTTGTAATGCCCAGATGTAACCCTTGCGTTTTGTGGAACCCTTTCCTATTTTGGGTCATGGGGTCAATGCTATGGAGTTATCATTTCATGTTGTCATTTCATGTCTTCACTTTTGCATCATGGCATTCATTGCATCCATGTCAATTCCATTGTGATGATGTTGTTGTTTGATCCATCATGATTGGAGTGTGTTGTGTTTGATGTGGTGACGTTTTCAAAACATTGTTGCTTTCAACTAGGTTTCAAAAAAAACTTCTTCTTTATTTCTTTGAGCTCATGTTTAACTTGCTCAAAACCTGTTTTAAAAATGTTGTTATTTTAGTGTGCTATCTTGTGCATGAGGGGTACGATTTTGGGGGTTTTAAAACTTTAGCTAAGTGGGGTTTTATCTACAAAACAGTATTTTAATTCTGTTTTGGGATTTAATTTTTATACTCCAAAAATCTGTCTTATAGTTTATTTAAATAGGGCATAATTCCCTTAAGCCCTAGATATTTTTACTTTGTTTTCTTCAAACCCTTGGGAGGTTGTGTGTATTTTTATTTGCAGGAGATATTTTAAAAAGAGAAAAACCCCTTTGTTTTAAGTGGAGTGGCGCACCTGGGCTGGATCCCTCCTTCCCACGACCATTCCCTGTTTTCCCCGCGCGCAGCCCACTCCTCTTTCGTTCTTCTCTCCCCTGACGCCGTCTCTCCCCATCTCTGCTTTCCGTCAGAGATCGAGAGAGAGAGAGAGGGATCGGGCACGCCGTTTGCTCCTTCCCTCTTCCCCCTATTTAACCTCGACGTTTGTGCCGCTAGGGTTCCCCCCTCTTGCCCCATCACGCCGCCACCACCTCTTCTTCCTCCTCCTCCATCTCTCCCTCCCAGGTAGGTCTCTCCAGGGTTCAGAGAGCTGTCCCGAGAGAGAGCTGCGAGGTCGCCGACGTTCCCTTCCGCGCTGCCGTCGTCTCCGGCATCGGCGGGAATGTCCGGGGCCTCGGGGTGGCTCCCGACGTTCCATTCCCGATGCTAGGGGCTCCGGAGGGCCACCATCGAGATAGTCTCTTCTTCCCCTTCCTCGCTGTCGCACTACTTTGTCGTGGACATCCTTAGATCAACACCGAGCGCCTCCCCAGCCTCTTCTTCCCCTGCGCTGCTTCGGTGACCCTAGGTCAGCCGCGCCCCGCTCCCCTCTGCCTTCTCCTTCCCTCTGTAGCCGCTTGACCGCATCATCGTCGGCGTTGTTCAGTAGCGCGGGAAGCAGCAGCAATAGGTAGGTGACCGACGTGTAGCCGTGGTGGTGCACCTTCCGGCGAGCTCAGGCCGGAAATGGATCCTCTGATGACCCCTCTTCCTCCCCGCTAGCGTCGCCGTGTCGTTTAGGTGTCGTAGGTTCGTCGAAGTTGATCCCCTGTTCCGGCGCCGTTGATCTGTAGTATGAGATAGGGGGATAGTCAAAAGAGTAGCGCCCCCCTCTCTGTAAAGTTCTGCGTCGTAGTGTAGTGGTAGTGGGGTGGTTTTGCCACGGGGTGATCGTGGCTTCGAATCCCCAAAGGCCTCTTTTATTTTCCTGTTTTTCCCGTAGTAGTAGATCGACAGGGAAGCTTAGCACGCATAATTCCCCTTTTCTGTCGAGTGCAAGGCAGTTGCCCAGTGGCGATTGTGTATGTGTGTGGTGCAGGGGGCCTGGGTTTGAATCCAGGGTAACCCCCTTTTATTTTTTTGCCTTTGTTCAGTCTTTTTCCCCATTACATTATCTTGGGCAAAAAATAGGCCTTGGGTTTTTAGCAAAACCAGTGGCATGTGTGTATGTGTGTTCCCTTGTGAGTGTGTGTGTGTGTAGATGGAGATGTGTGTGTATGGGTGTGTGTGTTACACACACATACTTGTGCAAGTTTGCACAAACACATGAGTGTGTGATTGTGTGTAGTGTATGTGTGCACATGAGTGCATGAGTATGTGTATGTGTTCATATAGTGTGTGTATGTGATTTAGTGTGTATGTGAGGGGGTGTGGATATGCATATGTGTGTGTGTGTGTGTGTGTGTGTGCATGTGGGTGCACCCATGTACATGTGCATGAGGGTCTACCCGCTCATGAGGCCCATTCTTGTGTGTGTGTTTGTGTGTGTGTGTGTGCAAGTGTACTTACGCACTTGTGCATGAGGGCTATCCCCACATGCTTGCCTCTATAAAGTTGTGATGAGAGTGGGCTTGTGTAGAGCATGTGTAGGTGATGCTAGGTTGGCTTGCACATGTGATATTGTTCCATATGTCTTATTGATTTCTATGTTGTTTTTCGAGCTAGCTTTGTGCATACATGTTACATGCAAGTACCCATGTATTATATATGCTTTTGTGGTAGAATCATCCCAGGAATCCACTCGTGAAATCTGATTTCACTTTAGAGCAACTTCATAAACTGTCATTTTTTCTGTCTTGATGTCATGTTTAGAGCTTTGTATTATGTAGTGCTTTGACCCTATGAGGATGAATTCTTTATGTGGCAGTAGTGGGTGAACCCCTCTACAGCATGGGGTCTTTGTTTTGTCCATAGGAATTTGTATGCACTTTTTGTGCCTTGTCAAAGTTGACACTTGGCTGAAACTGACAGCTTTGTGAAAATCTGTGATTTTCACTAAGTCTGACAATCTGCTGTTATTTTCTTCCCTTGTTGTTTTGGTTGCACAAGCTCATGTGTTGGGAATCATCCCATGCAAGAAACTAAGGTTTGTGAGCTTTTGTCTTTGTTTAGCTCCCTGTTAAATTTCATGCTTATTCACTTCTTGTAGATATCATTTTGGAGGCTGCCAAAATGCTTCAGAGCATAAGCAGCTGGTGAAAATCTGAGATTTTCACTAAGTCCCATAATCTGTTATTTTTGTCCAAGTTTGTGTCCGTAGATCTTCTCATGTGTGACTCCCATGTATAAACTTCTTGCATAGGCTTGTAGAGCTTTTGAATGGCTTTTGCCTCATATCTGGTTAGTCTCTTTTGGGTGGTTGTAGGTACTTTGAATGTTCTAGACAAACTGCTATGATGTTGTTAAAAACAGATTGCATGTTTTAGTTGTTTTAAAGCTTGTGTGGGCATTGTTGATGGTGTGGTGTGATTCCATGCACCACCCCACTTGTATTTTCTTGTTTGATCATGTGGCAACCTGGTGACACCGGGAGAGTGCCATTGGAGTGTGCTTGTGGTTGATTTGAACCATAGGACTCCATATCTTGTTTTGTAGTTTCCGGTTGATCCGTAGCTCCGTTCTATATGTTCTTTATATGTTTTTGCTTCGTTTTCTCGTGATCACATGTTCATGACATCATCATGCATGTCAAGATAACTTAGTATGAAGTTTTGTCCATAAGTTTATCAACTCATCTCATGCATCATATTGGTTGTTGCATCATGTTGTGTTGGTGTTCATTGGCTGTTATTTTATCTTGGGTAGCATCGGGATCGGAGAGCGAGTAAGTGGATTCTGGAGAGTACGTGCAGGAAGATGAAGAGCAGTTCCAAGCTGAAGAATTCACAGGCAAGATGATCGTGACCTTGATACCGTATCTAGCTTTGATATGCTTAGAATCACGTTTCCTTCGATATATGTCTGCTGCCTACCACTTGATATAATGCCTCCTGTTATTGACATGAAACCCAAACACCTTCCCCTCGAAGCTAATGTTGTTTGGTTAAGTAGGCTTGCTCAACTCTAATGATTAGCTTTGCTAGTTGCAGGTGCCAGCTGTCTCATGTGATAACATGAGTATTTTGATATCATTATGTTTAAACTGCTATTTAACTCATGCACCTATATACTTGGTAAATGACAGAAGGCCTAGACTTTTGCCAGGTGATTTGTCCGTTATTGACGCCATAGTTTTGGTTACCGGTGTTTGATTCCATAATTGATCGCTCCTAACACGTTCGGGGTTGTTATGGGGACCCCCTTGATAAATCGTGTAGTGTTAAGGCTTGTCTGGTAGGACCCAACATTGGTTTTAATTTTCTAATCACCTAATAATAATTTGCATAGGGAATAGCTACCCCAAGGATTTAATCAACAACCCGGGCCAGTGCTCCTCATGAGCGTTGGTCCAAAACTAGATCCACTTGCGGGGCCACCCGGGGCAACTCAGGGGATGTCTATCCGGCCACCGTACGTACTGCTCACCCGTCGTGTCCTGAGACTGAGATATGCGGCTCTTATCGGGGTCGTCGACACGACGAGAGGTCCTGCTAGATTTGTCTTACCTTAGCGATATATCTTGCGTACAGAAATCCCGGTGAAACTTTGGGTCTCCTCAAAGTTGAGGTTTTCCTCTAAGGAATCCGACGAGATCACGAGATTCGTGATAGAGGATTACTTTGCGGCCTGTGGCAGATTGTGATGGACTAGTTGGAGCACCCCTGCAGGGTTTAATCTTTCAGAAAGCTGTGCCCACCGTTATGTGGCAAACATGGATAATTTGTTAAGATCCGGTTCTAGACAACTTAAAGTAACTCTAATAAAACTGCCAACTGTGTGTGTAACCGTGACTGTCTCCTTTGAAGACCTCTCTTCGATCGGGAACACGGTGGGGTTATGTTTGACATAAGTAGGTGTTCAGGATCACTTAGTGATCACCTAGTCTTCAACCTCTCACGTAGACCACCATATCAAATACTCTGATCATCGTAAGTTAGCCACCATATATGCTTAGGTTGCTGCAAACCTATACACTAAACCTTCCTCGCCTAATAACTTGACTAGATTCGATACCAAGGTCATCTGATTGCTGACTCCCCATGGCTCATAGTTTACTACAAAACCCCAACAGGTACAGGTACACCCGACGCAGGAGATCCTGATGGCACCCAGCTGACGTGGCATTACGATGTGTAGTCTGACCGACTGTACGTGAACTATCCGGAGGACTGAGGTCGTGGTCCTGATCGTGGGCCAGCATGCGGGATGTCATAGTTCTTTTACTTGTTTCATGTCGTCCGTAGCGGGACTAAACTTTGCTCTGAATAATTGTGTGGCTGTAAACCTTATGTTGTACTATGTCAGATGGCAAGTGTATGCCCTACTTGTCATTCTTCAGTTATGTAATGTTATGATTATCTCGCTTGCGAAACGTTAAGATGCGCCTCTTTCCCTTTTCGGGCATCGCCCCCAAAATAGGAAAGGGCCGGATCTTAGTCGTTTCAGTATGTTACTTGCCCGAGATTCGATCGTCGGTATCTCCATACCTACTTCAATCTCGTTACCGGCAAGTCACGTTACTCGTTCCATAATACAAGATCCCGCGACTAACTCTTTAGTCACATTGCTTGCAAGGCTTTGTATGTGATGTTGTATTACCGAGTGGGCCCCGAGATACCTCTCCGTCACACGGAGTGACAAATCCTAGTCTTGATCCATGCTAACTCAACGGACACCTTCGGAGATGCCTGTAGAGTACCTGTATAGTCCCCAGTAACGTTGCCATGTTTGATACACATATGGCATTCCTCCGATGTTAGTGAGTTACATGATCTCATGGTCATAGGAATGAATACTTGACATGAAGAAAACAATAGCAACAAAATTACAAGATCATATGCTACGTTCATAGTTTGGGTCTTGTCCATCACATCATTCTCCTAATGATGTGATCTCGTTATCAAGTGACAACACTTGTTTATGGCTATGAAACACTAACCATCCTTGATTAACGAGCTAGTCAACTAGAGGCTTACTAGGGACAATATTTTGTCTATGTATCCGCACATGCATTTGTGTTTCCGCTCAATACAATTATAGAATGGATAATAAATGGTTATCTTGAAACAGGAAATATAATAATAACTATTTTATTATTGCCTCTAGGGCATATTTCCAACAGTCTCCCACTTGCACTAGAGTCATTAATATAGCCTCACATCTTCATGTGATTTACAATGTAATGAATCTAACGCCCATACAGTTCTGTTGTTGTTCATGCTTTGCTCGTGAAAGAGATTTAGTCAGCGGATCTGCAACATTCATATCCGTGTGCATTTTGCAAATATTTATGTCTTCCTCCTTGATGTAATCATGGATGGCGTTGAAGCATCGCTTTATGTGTCTGGTCCTCTTGTGAAACCTTGGTTCCTTGGCTAGAGCAATGGCACCAGTGTTGTCAGAGAACAGATTGATTGGATCCAGTGCACTTGGCACTACACCAAGATCTGACATAAACTGCTTCATCCAGACACCCTCCTTGGCCGCCTCTAAGGCAGCTATGTACTCCGCTTCGCGTGTAGAATCAACTACGACGCTTTGCTTGGAACTGCACCAGCTTACCGCACCCCCCGTTAAGAATAAATACGTATCGAGTTTGTGACTTAGAGTCATCTGAATCAGTGTCCAAGCTTGCATCAACGTAACCCTTTACGACGAGCTCTTCGTCACCTCCATAAATGAGAAACATTTCCTTAGTCCTTTTTAGGTACTTCAGAATATTGTTGACCGCCGCCCAGTGTTCCACTCCTAGATCACTTTGAAACCTGCATGCCATACTTATGGCCAGGCTGACATCCGGTCTTGTGCACAACATTGCATAGATGATAGACCCTATGGCTGAAGCATATGGGACAACACTCATCTTTTATCTATCTTCTGCAGTTACTGGACATTGAGTCTTACTCAACTTTATACCTTGTAACACAGGCAAGAACCCCTTCTTGTATTGTTCCATTTTGAACTTCCTCAAAACTTTATCAATGTATGTGCTTTGTGAAAGAACTATTAGGGGTCTCGACCTATCTCTATAGATCTTAATGACCAATATGTAAGAAGCTTCTCCTAGGTCTTTTATTGAAAAAAAATATTCAAGTAATCCTTTACGCTTTCCAAAAACTCCACTTTGTTTCCAATCAGCAATATGTCATCCACATATAATATTAGAAACGCTATAGAGCTCCCATTCACTTTCTTATAAATACATGCTTCTCCAAAAACTTGTATAAACCCAAATGCCTTGATCACCTCATCAAACCGTGGATTCCAACTCCGAGATGCTTGCACCAGTCCATAAATGGATCGCTGGAGCTTGCACACCTTGTCAGCATTCTCTGGATCGACAAAACCTTCGGGTTGTATCGTATACAACTCTTCCTTAAGTAACCCGTTAAGGAACACTGTTTTGACATCCATCTGCCAGATTTCATAATCGAAAAATGCAGTTATTGCTAACATGATTCAGACGGACTTAAGCATCGCTACAGGTGAGAATGTATCAACGTAGTCAACTCCTTGAACTTGTGAAAAACCCTTTGCCACAAGTCGAGCTTTATAAACGGTTACATTACCGTCCGCGTCCGTCTTCTTCTTAAAGACACATTTGTTCTAAATAGCCTTGCGACCTTCAGGTAATACTTCCAAAGTCCACACTTTGTTTTCATACATAGATCCTATCTCGGATTTCATGGCTTCTAACCATCTGTTGGAATCTGGGCCCGCCATTGCTTCTCCATAATTCGCACGCTCATTGTTGTCCAACAACATGATGGACAAGACAAGATTCATGTACCACTCGGGAGCAGTGCGTGCTCTTGTCGACCAGTGAGGTCCCACAGTTTCTTGATCTGAAGCTTCATGATCATCATCATTAGCTTCCTCTTCAACTGGTGTTGCCTCGACTGAAAGTTCTTTCTGCCCTGTGCCACCATTTTATTCAAGCAGAGGTTCTGTAACCTCATCAAGTTCTATCTTCCTCCCACTCAAACTTTCGAGAGAAACTCTTTCTCAAGAAAAGCTCCATTCTTAGCGATAAACACTTTGCCCTCGGATCTAAGATAGAAGGTATACCCAACTGTCTCTTTTGGGTAACCTACGCAGACGCACTTTTCCGCTTTGGGTTCCAGCTTTTCAAGCTAAAGATTTTTGACATAAGCATCACGTCCCCAAACTTTAAGAAACAACAACTTTGGCTTCTTGCCATACCTTAACTCATATGGTGTCGTCTCAACGGATTTTGATGGTGCCGTATTTAAAATGAATGCAGTTGTCTCTAATGCATAGCCCCAAAATGATAAAGGCAAATCGGTAAAAGACATCATAGATCGCACCATATCTAACAAAGTACGATTACAACGTTCGGACACACCATTACGCTGTGGTGTTCCATGCGGTGTCAACTCTGAAACAATTCCACATTGTCTTAAGTGAGCACCAAACTCGTAACTCAGATATTATCCTCCTCGATCAGATCATAGGAATTTGATCTCCTTGCTACAATGATTTTCAACTTCACTCTGAAATTGTTTAAACTTTTCAAACGTTTTAGACTTGTGCTTCATAAAGTAGATATAGCCATACACTACTGGAATCCAGAAATTTGCCGTCTGCTTGGCCTTTGCCGTCAGCTCAAACATGGCAAAGGTACTCTTTGCCGTCAGCTGCCACAGTGCTGACGGCAAAGAGGTGGCACATGGAAAAAGATTATTTTGCCGTCAGCCACTTCTTTGCCGTCCACTGGCCGACGGCAAAGAAGCCCTAAGCGGACGGCAAAGGGAGGCGGACGGCAAAGCCCCGCCACACAACGGCCGAAACGTCACCCCACACACCCCTCCCCTTTGTCGTCTGCTTGGGGCCCTTTGCCATCCGCCTGGGAGCGCGGCGGACGGCAAAGGTGTCGGCGGCCCACCAACCCAACCACCCACCCGGTGCCTCCCCCCCCCCCCCCCCCCCGGACCTTTGCCGTCGGCCTTGGGGGCCTTTGCCGTCAGCCTAGGAGCGCGGCAGACGGCAAAGGGCCGGCAGCCTAGCCACGTCCACGCGCACCCCCGCCCCCCTTCCAACCGTTCCCACGTAGCCCCCCTCCAACCCCCGCCGCCTACCGACGTCCCGCGCCGCCGCTGCCCTGCGCCGCCGCTGCCCCTCGCCGCCGCTGCCCCGCGCCGACGCCTGCCCCGCGCCGCTGTCTGCACCGCGCCGCCGCCTGCCCCGCGCCGCTCCTCCTCCCTGCCCCGCGCCGCCGCCTGCCGCCGCCTGCCCCGCGCCGCTCCTCCTCCCTGCCCCGCGCCGCCGCCTGCCCCGCGCCGCTCCTCCTCCCTGCCCCGCGCCGCCGCCTGCCCCGCGCCGCTCCTCCTCCCTGCCCCGCGCCGCTGCCTGCCCCGCGCCGCCCCTCCTCCGTGCGCCGCCCACTCCCCTGTCGCCTGCCCCTACACCGCCCCTCCTGCGCCGCCCCTCCTCCCTGCGGCACCCCTCCTCCCTGCGCCTCCTCCCTGCACCGCCCCTCCTCCCTGCACCGCCCTTCCAAGATAGGTAAATTTATTTCTATTTTTTTGTTTTTTTCTCTTTTGTCATTTTTAGGTTCATGGTAATTAGTTTGTGGTAATTAGTTTGTTAGGTTATACTATATATGCTAATTGTTTATGGTAAAATTAATGACACGAGGATGATAACATTAGTTGTCAAGCATGATGTGTTTTTTTGGTTTTGTTTCTATTTAATGGTATTTGTAGTTTGAAAACGCCGATGTGTTCTGTGTCACACATGTGTTCTCATAGTACCTCGTCATCGGAATGGCTAAAAAACAATATTTTTTTGACTCGGGAGTACTGATGATGTGTTTCAAGAAAAAAGTGGTGTCATTAGAAAAGAAAAAGGTTTAGGGTTGAGCACATTATTCTATCTTCGAAGATCGACCCGGTACCCTCCCAAAAAAAAGATTGACCCGGTCCAGCTGATTCATGAGCACAACGACGTGGGAAGCACTATGTTGTGGTGTGTGTGCTTCCACCGGACAAAACAATGAAATTTTGAAACATGGACGCGGCGCCGGACCAGGCGTTGACGGCGGAGGCGGCGGCCGTGCTCTCCCCGAGCGGGCCGGTCAGGTAGCTGATGAAGTTGGAGGAGATGCCGTAGTACGCGAACCCCCGACCCCCCGACCCCCGACGCCACTGACCCCTGACCCCCGACGCCACTAACCCTCGACCCCCGACCCCCTACCCCGACCGTGACGCCACTGACCCTCAACTCCCGAGCCCGGACACCTCTTTGGCCTCTTGTTGACCGAAAAGACCCCAACCCCCGACGCTAGTGACCCTCAACCCCCGACAACACTCACCCCCGACCCCGACCCCCGACGCCACTGACCCCCGATCCCCGACGCCCGACGCCACTGACCCTCGACCCCCGACCCTCGACCCCCGACAACACTCACCCTCGACCCCCGACCCCTACCCCAACCCCCGACGCCACTGACCCCCGACCCCCGACGCCCGACGCCACTGACCCTCGACCCCCGACCCCCGACAACACTCACCCTCGACCCCCGACTCCCTACCCCGACCCCCGACGCCACTGACCCCCGACCCCACTGACCCCCGACCCCCGACGCCCGACGCCACTGACCCTCGACCCCCGACCCCCGACAACACTCACCCTCGACCCCCGACCCCCTACCCCGATCCCCGACGCCACTGACCCCCAACCCCCGAGCCCCGACACCTCTTCGGCCTCTTGTTGACCGAAAAGACCCCAATCCCCGACGCCAGTGACCTTCGACCCCCGATGACACTGACCCACATAGTTATGAGTTAGGTCATATAGTTATGTTAATTATAAAAACATCATATTTGTGTTGATCGGGTGAATTTCAATGTGCAGTTGTTCGACGACCTCCACGTGCGTTGGACGAGCTCCGCCCTTGCGTTGTTGGTGAGCACAAATGACTTCTCCTCCTACCCCCTTAATTTGCTCTGTCCCGGTCTTCGTGCCGATGAAACTTGCTAGCTATAGGTTTCTTCAATCAAGAGTATGCGTGACCCCTCATGGCAAAGAGGGTATGGCAGACGACAAAGAGAGGAGGCCTGCCGTTAACACTTAACGGGGACGTTGCAATATATGCCGTCCCATTTATTTTGCCGTCTGCCCCCTCATGGCAAAGATTCTTTGCCGTCCGCTTTGTGAAGGCAGACGGCAAAGACCCTCTTCACCGGATTTTTTTTTACCGTCTACTTTGCCATGAGGGGGCAGACGGCAAAGCCTTTGCCGTCCGTGGTTGCCCCCTTTGCCGTCCGCCTTGGCAGACGGCAAATTTCTGGATTTCAGTAGTGATACCTATTCAAATCGTCAGTGAAGGTGAGAAAATAACGATACCCGCCGCGCGCCTCTATGCTCATTGGTCCGCACACATCAGTATGTATGATCTCCAATAAGTCACTCACACGCTCCATTGTTCTAGAGAATAGAGTCTTAGTCATCTTGCCCATGAGGCATGGTTCACATGTGTCAAGTGATTCAAAATCAAGTGAGTCCAAAAGTTCATCAGCATGGAGTTTCTTCATGCGCTTAACACCAATATGACCTAAGCGGCAGTGCCACAAGAAAGTGGTGCTATCATTGTTAACTCTACATCTTTTGGTATCAATGTCATGGATATGAGTGTCATCACAATCGAGATTCAATATGAACAAACCCCTCACATTGGGTGCATCACCATAAAAGATATTACTCATATAACTAGAACAACCATTATTCTCAGACTTAAATGAGTAACCATCTCGCAATAAGCAAGAACCAGATATAATGTTCATGCTCAATGCAGGCACTAAATAACAATTATTTAAGTTCATAACTAATCCCAATGGTAACTAAAGTGAGACCGTGCTGACGACGATGCATCAACCTTGGAACCATTTCCCACGCGCATTGTCACTTCATCCTTCGCCAGCCTTCGTTTATTCTGCAGCTCCTGTTTCGACTTGCAAATGTGAGCAACAGAACCGGTATAAAATACCCAGGCACTACTCCGAGAGTTGGTGAGGTACACATGAATAACATGTATATCATATATACCTTGTTTGGCATTGGTCGCCTTCTTATCGGCCAGATACTTGGGGCAGTTGCGCTTCCAGTGACCAGTCCCCTTGCAATAATAGCACTCATTTTCCGTCTTAGGCCCAGCCTTGGGTTTCTTCGTCGGAGGGGCAACTGCTTTGCCACTCTTCCTGGAGTTACCCTTCTTGTCTTTGCTGTTCTTCTTGAAACTAGTGGTCTTATTGACCATCAACACTTGATGTTCTTTCTGGATTTCTGTCTCAGCGACTTTCAGCATCATAAATAACTCATCGGGTGACTTATTCATCCCTTGCATGTTATAGTTCAACAAGAAGATCTTGTAGCTAGGTGGCAGTGATTGAAGAATTATGTCAGTGATAGCTTCTTGCGGGAGAGCGGTCCCTAGCTTAGCTAGACGGTTTGAGTACCCAGACATCTTGAGCACATGTTCACTGACAGACGAATTCTCCTACATTTTGCAAGCATAGAATTTACCGGACGTCTCATAACTCTCAATTCAGGCATTCTTCTCAAAGGTAAACTTCAACTCTTGGAACATCTCATATGCTCCATGACGTTCAAAACATCTTTGGAGTCCGGGTTCTAGTCCTTACAAAACTGCACATTGAACTAGTGAGTAGTCATCCTTACGAGCTTGCCAAGTGTTCAAAACATCTTGGTCAGCCGTAGCAGGTGGTTCATATCCTAGCGCTACATCAAGGACATAATTATTTTGCCCAGCTTGGAGGATAAGCCTCAGATTTCGAGCCCAGTCTACAAAGTTGCTACCATCATCTTTTAGTTTAGCTTTCTCTAGGAACGTATTGAAATTCAGGGTTGCTACTACGCGACCCGTTGATCTACAACATAAAATTTTGCAAAGATTACTTAGACTATGTTCAAGACAATTGAGTTTAGCTAATCATATTACTAATAAACTCCCACTCAAATAGACATCCCTCTAGTCATTCGAGTGTCGCATGATCCAAATTCACTAACTCAAGTCCGGTCATCACGTGAGTTGAGTATAGTTTCAGTGGTGAACATCTCCATGTTGATCATATCTACTATATGATTCATGCTCGACCTTTCGGTCTCTTGTGTTCCGAGGCCATGTCTGTACATGCTAGGCTCGTCAATTCTAACCCGAGTGTTCCGCGTGTGCAACTGTTTTGCACCTGTTGTATGTGAACTTTAAGTCTATCACACCCGATCATCACGTGGTGTCTTGAAACGACGAACTTTCGTAACGGTGCATAGTCGGGGAGAACACAATTTTATCTTGAAATTTTAGTGAGGGGTCACCTTATAATGCTACCACCGTTCTAAGAAAAATAAGGTGCATAAAAGGATTAATATGACATGCAAATCATAAGTGACATGATATGGCCATGATCTTGTGCTTCTTGATCTCCATCACCAAAGCACCGGCATGATCTTCATCGTCACCGGCGCCACACCATGATCTCAATCATCATGATCTACATCATTGTGCCGCCATCGAGGTTGTCATGCTATCTATGTTATTACTACTAAAGCTACTACCTAGCAATATATTTAATGCATCTAACAGCACAAACGTTAGTTTAAAGACAACCCTATGGCTCATGTCGGTTGCCGTAGCATCGATGTGCAAGTCGATATTTAACAATTACAACATGATCATCTCATACATCCAATATATCACATCATGTCTTTGGCCATATCACATCACATGCATACCCTACAAAAACAAGTTAGACGTCCTCTAATTTGTTGTTGCATATTTTACGTGGCTGCTATGGGTATCTAGTATGATCGCATCTTACTTACGCAAAGCCACAATGGTGATATGCAAATTGCTATTTAACCTTCTCCAACGACCGCCCTGGTCAAATCTGATTCAACTAAAGTTGAAGAAACAGACACCCGCCAGTCATCTTTATGCAACAAGTTGCATGTCAGTCGATGAAACTGGTCTCTCGTAAGCGTACGAGTAAGGTTGGTCCGGGCCAATTCAATCCAACAATGTCGCCGAATCAAGAAAATACTAAGGAGGGCAGCAAATTGAAGATCAACACCGACAAACTCTTTTGTGTTCTACTCGATATTTCATCTACGCATGAACCTAGCTCTGATACCACTGTTGGGGAACGTTACATGGGAAACAAAAAAATTCCTATGCACACGAAGACCTATCATATTGATGATCATCTACGAGAGGGAGATCGGATCTACATACCCTTGTAGATCTCTAAGCGGGAAGCGTTAAGAAATGCGGTTGATGTAGTGGAGCGACTTCGCGATCCAAATCGCCGCTGTCCCACGATCCGTCCCGATCTAGCACCGAACGGACGGCACCTCCGTGTTCAGCACACGTACAGCTCGATGATGATATCCGCCTTCTTGATCCAACAACAGAGACGGGGAAGTAGATGAGTTCTCCGGCAGAGTAACGGTGCGCCAGTGATGGTGGTGATCTATTCCTGCAGGGCTTGCGGACTGGCGGAGAGGGTAGCACGTGGCTGAATATTGTGTCTCCAAAACCCTCAAACCTCTAGTATATATAGGAGGAAAGAGGGCGCAGGCTTGCGCACCAAGGGAGCGTCCCTTGGGCTCGGCCGAACTAGGAGGGGAGGAGTCATCCTCCAATCCTACTTGGATTAGGACACCTCTCCAAGTTGTCCACCTCTTTTGGACTTTCCACCTTTTTCCTCATGGGCCTTCTTTGGTTGACTAGTCAGCCCATCAAGGGCTGTAGCGCCACTATCAAGTTCATGTGGCCCACTTGGGGAGTGGTGGGCCCACCTGGTGGACCCCCAGAACCCATTCGCCCCTCCCGGTACACTGCCGGTAATGCCCGAAATCCTTCCAGAATCCAAACACCAACTTCATATATATCAATCTTCGTTTCCGGACCATTCCGTAACTCCTCGTGACGTCCGGTACCTCATCCGGGACTCCAAACAGAACTTCGGTCACTAGCACCTACAATTCAACTATATCGAAATGTCACCAAACCTTAAGTGTGCAGACCCTACAGGTTCGAGAACTATGTAGACATGACCAAAACACTCTCTAGCCAATATCCAATAGCGGGACCTGGACGTCCATATTGGTTCCTACATATTCTACGAAGATCCTATCGGTTGAACCTCTATGTCAAAGATTCACACAATCATGTATATCATTCCCGTTGTCCTTCGCTATGTTACTTGCCCGAGATTCGGTCGTCGGTATCTCCATACCTATTTCAATCTCGTTACGGGCAAGTCTCTTTACTCGTTTCGTCATACAAGATCACGTGACTAACTCTTTAGTCACATTTCTTGCAAGGCTTTGTATGTGATGTTGTATTACCGAGTGGGCCCCGAGATACCTCTCCATCACACGGAGTGACAAATCCTAGTCTTGATCCATGCTAACTCAACAGACACCTTCGGACATGCCTGTAGAGTACCTTTATAGTCACCGAGTAACGTTGCAACGTTTGATACACACAAGGCATTCCTCTGATGTCAGTGAGTTACATGATCTCATGGTCATAGGAATGAATACTTGACATGCAGAAGACAATAGCAACAAAATTACACGATCATATGCTACGTTCATTTTTGGCCTCGGAAAAGGGCTTATAGATAAAATAGGAAAACACTTTATAAAAATAATTATTTTATGGTTTTGGAGAGTTATAAGGGTGTTAGAATCAGATTACAATCTTTGGTGATTGGCACTCCCTTGTGATCAAGGTCTTGTAGTGCAAACCCCAAAGCAAGGTTTTGAGGCAACAAAAGTTGAGAAAAGGAGTTTTCTAGAAAATTTAATTTGCAAATCATTTTTAAGATTCACACACTCAAGCATACATACAAACAATGTCATACAAGACACTCACAACATTTGCTTGATAAGTTATAATTTATCCCAAATTTTGAAAATGCCACAGCTCGGCAAAGTGGAAACAGGGTGTGACAGACCTATCCCCCTTACAAGAATCTCATCCCTGAGATTCCTAAGCTAGGTGCTAAAACGGTACGGAAACTCGGATCTGAGGTAGTCTTCACGTTCCCATGTTGATTCTTCTTCTGTGTGGTTGCTCCACTGGACCTTGAAGTACTTGATCGTGCTGCTTCGGGTACAACACTCGGCTTCATCAAGAATGTGGATTGGTCTCTCGCGATAAGTGAAGTCGGGTTGAAGGTCAATGGCTTGATGGTCGATGTCCTTATAAAGATTCGATCGGTTTGGCGTCTTAAGACACTTCTGAAGTTGTGACACGTGGAAGACGTCATGCACACCCGAAAGTTCCGGAGGTAGCTCTAACTGGTAAGCCACTTCTCCACGCCTTGTTGTGATCTTAAAAGGTCCAATGTAACTTGGAGCTAGCTTTCCCTTGATGTGGAAATGCTTTGTCCCTTGAGAGGTGTGACTCAGAGGTACACATGGTCTCCAGGGTTGCGCTTCATTTCCCGGTAATAAGAATCTGCGTAACTCTTTTGCCGCAACTTGGCAGCCTTTAGGTGTTCCGTGACAAGTTGCACCTTCTCTTCAGATTCTCGGAGAATGTCTGGCCCGAAAATCAACCCTCGCCAGTTTCGGACCAATTGAGGGGGGTCTGGCACTTGCGTCCATATAGCACTTCAAATGGGGCCATTTGGAGACTGGACTTATAGTTGTTGTTGTAAGAGAACTCGGTGAAAGGTAGACAGTCCTCCCATTTTTCCCATATGCCAGGACACAAGCGTGGAGCATATCTTCGAGTATCTGATTTACTCGCTCCGTCTGCCCGCGCTTCTGCGGGTGGAAGGCGGTGCTGAAGGAGATCTTGGTTCCCATAGCTTCTTGGAATGTCTTCCAGAATCTTGAGGTGGACTGTGTGCCTCGATCGGACACAATCTCCTTGGGAACCCCGTGGAGGCTCACAATACGCTCAATATAGAGGTTGGCCAACTTGTTTCCCTCGTACTTGGTGCTGACGGGAATGAAGTGTGCCACCTTAGTTAGATGGTCGACAATGACCCATATAGAGTCATGTCCCTTGCTAGATTTAGGTAGACTGGTGACGAAGTCCATGCCGACTTTGTCCAACTTCCATTCGGGCACATGGAGAGGTTGTAGCAGTCCGGCGGGTCGCTGGTGTTCAGCCTTGACGTGCTGGCACACATCGCATTTGGCATCATAGGAGGTTATTTCCCGCTTCATCCCATGCCACCAAAATTTCTTTAGGAGGTCTTGATACATCTTGGTCCCACCAGGGCGGATTGAGTAGGGAGTGTTGTTGGCCTCTTGCCAGATTATGTTCTTGAGTTCGGCTTGGTTGGGTACACATAAATGTTTCCCAAACCATACAACTCCTTGTTCATCCACTGAGAATATAGGGGCCTTGCCTTCCTTGATCTTCTTCTTAATGCCTTTGATGCTCTCGTGCCCCTTTTGGGCCTCTTTAATGTCATCTGCTAGAGTGGGCTTGACTTCGAGGTTAGCCAGGAATCCTTGTTCAACCAGCTCTAACCCGAAGCTTTCCAACTCTTCATACAGAGCGGGTAGCCTTTCCTTGATCATAGCATTCAAGGTGCACGCCTTTTGGCTCAAGGCATCGGCCACCACATTGGCCTTACTAGAGTGGTATTGGATGTTGAGGTCGTAGTCTTTAATCAATTCCAACCACCTTCGTTTCCTCATATTCAGCTCCCTTTGAGTGAAAATATACTTCACACTCTTGTGGTCGGTGTATATTTTGCATCGTTTGCCCAAGAGGTAATGTCGCCATGTTTTCAACGCGTGAACCACGGCTGTTAGCTCGAGATCATGTGTGGCATAGTTCTCTTCATGCGGGAGCAGTTGCCGTGACAGATAAGCCATGACCCTGCCGTCTTGCATTAGGAAGCTACTGAGCCCGATCCTTGAGGCATCACAGTATATCACAAACTCCTTGTGGATATCTGGAGTGGCTAGTACTGGGGTGGTAGTCAACCTCTTCTTCAGCTCTTGGAAGCTTTCTTCGCACTCCGGTGTCCATTCGAACTTCTGGCCCTTCTTCAAGAGTTGGGTCATAGGACGGGCGATGCGAGAGAATCCCTCCACGAACTTGCGGCAGTATCCCGGGAGTCCAAGGAAGCTTCTGACTTCCTTCACATCTACCGGCGACTCCCAGTTGGTTACGTATTAATCTTGGAGGGATCGATGGCCAATCCTTCTGCCATCATGGTGTGACCCAAGAATCCAACTTCATGCAGCCAAAACTCGCATTTGCTAAATTTGGCATAAAGTTTATGCTCCCAAAGTTTTTCCAACACCAGCCTCAAGTGTTGCTCATGCTCTTATTCGGACTTGGAGTAGATGAGTATGTCATCAATGAAGACGACGACAAATTTATCCAGGTATTCCATGAAGCCTTTGTTCTTGAGGTACATGAAGTATGCTAGGGCATTGGTCAACCCAAATGACATGATCGTGCACTCGTACAGGCCATACTTGGTCACGAATGTCGTCTTAGGTATGTCTTCAGGCCGAATCTTCAGTTGGTAGTAACCAGACCTGAGATCGATCTTGGAGAATACCTTGGCACCATTTTACTGGTCGAATAGGTCTTCAATCTTGGGAAGTGGATACTTGTTCTTTATCGTGACCTCATTGAGGGAACGATAATCAACGCAGAGCCTGATTGTTCCATCCTTCTTGGACACGAATAGAATAGGTGATCCCCAAGGTGATGCACTAGGGTGGATAAATCCTTTTCTGAGCTACTCGGCTAACTACTTCTTCGACTCTTCCAACTCTGCGGATCCCATCCTGTAGGGCTTCTTATTGGTAGGCCGTGATCCGAGCATGAGCTCAATGATGAACTCGATGTCGCGGTCAGGAGGCATCCCACGCAGCTCATCAGGAAAGACATCCGGGTATTCACATACCACTAGCACCTGGTCCAACTCCTTTTCCGAGAGGCAATTAACTCGAGGGGTTGGAGTGGACCTAGGTTCAAGGATAAATTTGACTTCGACACCTTGGTCGCTGGTCATGGTGATAGCCCGATTAGCACAGTCTAGTATGCTACTGTGCTTGGCTAACCAATACATACCAAGGATTATGTCCAAGCCTTGCGACTTAAGGCGATGAGATCTGCTATGAATTCTACCCCATTAATGTTGATCCCGACTCCTCCACATCCTACGTTAGTCCTCAATACTACTCCTGGGGTATGTACTACCATAAATCCATTTAGGAGGGTAGGCTTCAATCCACACCTTGCAGCAAACTTTTTGGTGACAAAAGAATGCGAAGCACCACAATCAAACAATACTGTTGCTGGAGTGGAGTTGACGAGGAACGTACCCAGAATGCAGGCCAGGTCTTCCTGGGCTTCCTCAATGGAGATGTGATTCACACATCCCCTGCTGTGGTACTGCTGGTTGCGGGGAGCATGATTCTTGTTGGGTGCCCCATGACCTTGTCCTTGATTTGGCGCATTGGGGCGCGGTGCATCCGTCTTCTTGTTGGGGCACTGACTGGAGTAGTGTCCAGGTTGTCCACACCCAAAGCAAGTAAATTGCCTAGGGTTGTTGGGCTTGTTCCCACTGCTGTTGGGTGGATTGCTAGCTGGCTTGGGTTGGGTACTGCTGGAAGCTTGGGCGGAATGTCGGATGCTTGCGCTGCTCCTGTGGATAGCTAGGCTCTATTGGGGTTGACTGCCACGGACGAGTCTTCTGGTTGCTCGAGCCAACATTGCTCATTAGCTTGAGCTTGCGAGTGTCATCCATAGCAAGGCGCTTGTCTTTGAGCATGAGTGCCTTATTTACCTCGTCAGAGAAGGCCCGGCAGTCACAAACAACAAGTTGGTGTTGTAGCATCTGTTGAAGTCCTTCCATCAAGTGTTCCACCTTAGCAGCTTCAGTACTGACATCTTCAGGTGCATACCTCGACAAGAGGTTAAACTTCTCCAGGTACTCCTTGACTATGCCACTACCTAGCTTCAGTGCTCGGAATTCTCGCTTTTTGATAGTCATCATTCCCGAAGGAATGTGAGCAGATCGGAACCCGTTCTTGAAGACAGTCCATGTGATAGCATGGGTGCCTTGCATAATCTGGAACCCATCCCACCAAGCCCTGGCAGTGCCTCTGAGACAGTGAGTGGCATAGAGTACCTTCTCCTGATCATCTGTGCACTTAACCAGCGCGAGGAGGTCTTCAATGGTGCGGGTCGAGTCATCGGCATCCAGGGGCTCAGTCGTCTCAGTGAATATTGGCGGCGTAGTCCTCATGAACTCAGACAGAGTGGAGTGACTATTGCATTCCGCCCAGTGGCGGGTTGCTCACCAAGGTGGGCCAACTGCTGGATAGCGGCATTGTTGGCTTGGCGTTCCTCCCAGAGAGCTTGAAGGAACTGAGACATAGTCAGGTTCTCCAGAGGAGGTGGTGGCGGGGGAATGTTGTCATGCTGCTGCTCCTCACCCTCTTCACCTTGGGTTGGCTCACCGCTTCCCGCCTACCGGCTAGGCTCACCAGGGACAAAGGTGCTATTGCGAGTAACGGTCACCATCCTGTGTTTGGAGCAGCCAGGTCAATACCCCATAATGGTCGAGAGAAAAGCATAAGGTATGATGTGCCTAGTTAAGGGGCTCAATATAAGTGCAGGTGTGAAAAACAGAAAGGGTTGAAGACCCTAAGCAACCAATTTATTCAGATAGGCGATGTAGCTGCTTACACAATGCCTAAGGCAAAACACAACATACATCTGAATTCAAACACAAAGCATACACTACAAGCACTCATGGTTTCACGCGAACCATTACACGGACTCGAATTTGCATGGGGACTCCTACTTGTCCTAAGGCGTTCATCCTAAGCGATGGATTGCTTGGTCCCATACTCGGGTTCTTCAGGGTTTTCTTCCTCGTCGTCATCTGCGTGGTTGTCACCACCCTCCAAGGGTGTGGGGGAGGAAAGTGGTTCGTCACGATGGCGCTTTGTCGGTGAGGCGGCAAGGACATCCGTATACTCTTCGGTGGTTAGGCGTCGGCTTTGTATGGGAGTAGCCTTAAGTGGTGGTACTCCTCCTCGGAAGGCGACGACAAACTGCCCTCCCGGTGCTCCCTCCTTCTTGACCTTGCGTGCCTTCATATTCTCTAGGCGGAGTAGGTCTTTGACTTGATGAAGCTCCTGGCGAAGCATCACGGACTCCTTAATCAGGATGTGGGCTATGGTATCGACAGAGAGGTTGTAGTAGGTCTGAAATCTGAGTGGCATCCCTTCCTCCGGTGATGGGTTGAGTGTCCAGCTCTCGTCAAGCCCATCCTTAACAAAAGGCAGGTAGTGGGTAGCTAGATCATTGGCCATCTCGGGAAGGAATTCACGGAGGTGCACGAGTGCTTTTCATGCTGCCGTCTCCACTGCCAATACCAAAGTCTCCATTCGAGGTCCTTCAAAAAACCAACTAGTTGGGGAGTCATTTGACTTCACAATCACGTCCACGTGATATGCTTTTGTGTTGTCATTGACCAAATGCTCATGGTAGAGGTAGACGGGCGTTCGGCGCACTTGACACTTCTCCAAGATGTCCCCCAGAAGTAGGGGAAAGTCGGTTTCCAAAAGTGTCTCAAGTCCGACGGACATCTACAAGGTTTCAAGGAGAGACTTAGAAGGTTGTGGTGGTATGAAGGGTAGTAGGTGTAAAAAGTCCTAAGTGTAAGGGCCGAGTGGTCTAGTTGCCTCGGCTAAGCGTCCATGCTACCTAAGGCTTCCTACAGTCAGGATGGCTCTGATACTAGCTCTGTGGGGACCCCAACTTACGAGTCGAGATCGCCGAAAGAACGTGCTCAGTCATCCCAGAGATCAATGCTCACTGAACACACAGATACTGAATAACAAGAGTCCTACATCCACGAATAGCGTTCGATACAATTAGTGACCATTATGGTCGAGTCTTACATAGATAGGGCCTTGAAGGCCAATCACACCAATAAACTAGTAGCGGAAATCTTGGTAGTAATTGTGAACCCATGCCATCAGCCTTAACCACCAGGCATTCTGACTAGGAAGCGTCCTAGATCGTGCGTCCGTCTCCGACAACGAATTCTTCTCCATACTTTGGTCCCTCCATGTCTGGTCAATAAAATAACCAGTGGCAAGCCAATAAATACTTTGAATGTACTCGCAAACAGCCCATGATATGGATAAAGCAAATGGTATGACATAGGTAATATGCAGTTTTTGCGGAAAGAAATTTGTTACTTGTTAAGAAACATGCTCAAGATGAAGTCTAATCATGCATCATAAATAGATGGTAATCATAGGAACAGGTTACAGATATCAACATATCTTCAGAGGGCTGGACACCTCAGGTTCACCCTATATGCCAAGTCACCAAACTTATCATATCATCGTTCTCATGTAACACCTTTATACACACACACACAAACTTTGTTTATGCGGAAACGACTGGACGTAGTTTAAGCGGGATTACCCAACTGTCCTTGACCATGGACATCTGCTATTCGAATAGTTTTACACTCTGCGGAGGTTGCGCGCTATACCCACAAGATCCGAGAAACTTCCGTGTCATCCACGACTCGCGGTTTATAACATACCCGAGGTAAGTACCCGATCATTGCCTTTCCCCTGATGATACTAGACAAAGAGTCCACTCCATTGGTACCCAGCCCACATGATGTACGTCTTACGAGCACCAACTCTAGACCGTATCATCCATGCGGGGACCAACGGTGTGCCCAGAACACGTAAAAACGGCATAGTCGACCTACCTGGTATGACCCCGTCACGAGAGTGACCACATATCACTCCACCACTAGTAATGCGGGCTCTTTGCTAGAACCGACCAAAGTAATCAACAAAGCTCTGTCCCATAGAAGGGTATCATGGTCGCACAGGTATGGTTGGGATGGTTAGCAAATCTTAAATCTAATCCCATTTTCGAAACCACTCACACAAAACCTTTCCGGTACACGACTCCTTTCTCAAGTGGTCATCCTGCTCAACACCATCACCCTCGGGCATTAGTGGCACCCGGCGGGGTTTTTGAGAACCTTTGATTTCATCTTGTATTACCATCACAATGCATATGCTCATCCTATGTGTAGCACTACTTCTACTTCTCAAAATTTTATCAGCATCACCCTCATAGATGGTAGGGACATGCTCAAATGCAAGTGCTCCAGAGGAGCCATCGGAAACACAATACCGAGGGGTTCCGACTAGATCATGCTCACATGCATTGGAATATTTATACTATGTGTCATGCATAAAATATTTTCTCAGACATGGTCAAAGGGCTGCTTGCCTTAGTCAGCTAAGTATTCGGGGTCTTCGAGGTCTTCGGGTCCAAGTCCTTCGTCAAATGTGTGATCTATCACCGTAATAATAATAATACCAATAAGAACACACTCAAAATTAGAGCACGACATCACATTAAAAAAATGTTACCCTATTCTCGAAAATTATATCTTTAGTTTTAAAAATGTTTGTTCCTGTTCTTGAGGTAAAAAGGTATTTTAAAACCTAAATAACACGGGCTAAAATATCTAAACTAGGCATTTTAATCAAAGCTATGTGTAAAAGTCTTTACAAAATTTAGTACAACATCACTAATAAATTATACACATTTTTAGAAGATTTGTGCTGGAAGAATATTTAAATTTGGTTAAATATTTAATTTTACACAAATCATTTAGAATCAGAATCAAAAGATAAAGAAAAGGGGGCTTAACCTTGGCCTGGCTCGGCCAGTGGCTGGGCCGGCCCAACTGGCCATTCGGCCAGCCAGCCAGCAGCCCAAGTGCGAGCGTGTCGTCAGGTTTAAACATGACGTGCGGGCCCCTGCGGTCAGCGGCAAAGAAAGGAGAGAGGGGGAGAGACTGTCCACTAACAGGTGGGGCATGCCTGTCGGGGTCTCTTCCTCCTCGGGATAGAGGGAGGGGAGGCACACCGGCGGCGATACCGATGCCCTCGAGGGTAGGTGACGGTAGAAATGGCACCTTGGTGTCGTCGCCTACCTGGTGGTCGTCGAATGAACAGCGGGGAGGCTCGGGGTCACCGGCGAATGAACGGCAGGGAAACGCTCGGGGAAGAAGTGGAGAAGCTTCCCGAGCTCACTACGGTCACGGAGGTGGCAAAAGGATCTCGAGAACCACCATGTAACCCGAGATCGACGAAGCTCTGAAGCAGCGGGACCTCGGTCGATCTCGAGCACCGGGGCTCTCTCTGCTTTAAGGGAGTGGCTAGGGGCTCGAATGGGACTTTGAAGGAGGGGTGTGTGGTGCTGGAGTGAAGGGGGAGGGCCTATTTCTAGGCCAGCAACGGTGCACCGAGCGGGGGAGCGCCGGTGGTTTCACCGCGGCCCCTGGAGAGGGAGAGAGGGCTCAAGGTCGATACCACGATTTCGCAGACATGATTTGGGACTCCAGTGACTCAACGAGAGAGAGAGGAGACTCAGCGTGTAATGTTTGCTGTGTACCCCTGGCAATTGTGCCAGAAATACTCCTACTACGGCACGTTGGTATTCCCTCGAAACGGAAAGGGCGATGTAGCACAGCAACGGTAAGTATTTCCCTCACTTTGAGAACCAAGGTATCAATCCGGCGGAAGAGTATCTCACCAACCTACACAAACACAAAAGCTTGCACCCAACGCTATGAAGGGGCTGTCAATCCCTTACAGATTGTTTGCCAAGTGAGAACTGAAAGTAACAAAGCAAAGTAAAAGCAAAGTTGTAAATGATGGATGTGAATAGACCCGGGGGCCGTAGTGTTTACTAGTGGCTTCTCTCATGAAAGCAAGTAGACGGTGGGTGAACAAATTACTGCCGAGCAATTGATAGAACTGTGCAGAGTCGTGACGATATCTATGCAATGATTATTTCTATAGGCATCACGTCCGAAATAATTAGATTGATACTTTCTGCATCTACTACTATTACTCCACATGTCGACCGCTATCCAGCAAGATGACATGATGCAGAGGAACAAATTACTGCCGAGCAATTGATAGAACTGTGCAAAGTCATGACATTATCTATGGCAATGATCATATATATAGGCATCACGTCCAAAACAAGTAGACCGATACTTTCTGCATCTACTACTATTACTCCACACATCGACCGCTATCCAGCATGCATCTAGTGTATTAAGTCCATAAGAACAGAGTAACTCCTTAAGCAAGATGACATGATGTAGAGGGATAATCTCAAACCAATGATAGAAACCCCATCATTTTACCATTGATGGCAACCGCTTGATGTGTGCCTTGCTGCCCCTACTGTTACAGGGAAAGGTCACCACATGGCAGAACCCAAAACCGAGCACTTCTCCCATTGCAAGAATCATAGATCTAGTTGACCAAACAAAACCCAAGATTTGGAGAGACTTACAAGGATATCAAATCATGCATATAAGAAATCAGCAAAGACTCAAATATATATCATAGATAATCTGATCACAAGTCCACAATTCATCGGATCTCGACAAACACACAGCCAAAGAAGATTACATCGGATAGATGTCCATGAAGATCATGGAGAACTTTGTATTGAAGATCCAAGAGAGAGAAGAAGCCATCTAGCTACTAACTACGGACCCGTAGGTCTAAAGTGAACTACTCACGAGTCATTGGAGGGGCAATGATGATGATGAAGAAGCCCTCCACCTCCAAAGTCCCCTCCGGCAGGACGCCGGGAAGGGTCTCCAGATGAGATCTCACGGAAACGGAAGCTTGCGGGGGCGGAAAAGTATTTCCGAGGCTCCCCTGATTTTTTGCGGAATATTTGGGAATATATAGGCGCAAAACCTACGTCAGGAGGCGGCCTGGGAAGCCACAAGCTTGCCCACCACCGCCTCCCCCCTGATGGCGGAGTGGGCCCTTGTGGGCTCCCTGGGGCCCACCTGGCCTGGCCCAAAGTCTCCCTGGACTTCTTCCATTCGGGAAAAAATCATTTCGTGGTTTTTCTTCCGTTTGGACTCCGTTCCAAAATCAGATCTGAAAAGAGTCAAAAACACGGAAAAACAGGAACTGGCACTTGGCACTGAATCAATAAGTTAGTCCCCAAAAACATATAAAAAGGTACGTAAAACATACAAAGAAGACAAGATAACAGCATGAAACCATAAAAAGTTATAGATACGTTTGAGACGTATCAAGCATCCCCAAGCTTAAATCCTGCTCGTCCTCGAGTAGGGAAGTGATAAGAATGAATTTTTGATGCTTTCATGCTACCTAGCATAGGTGTCCTTTGTAATTCCTCTTATGTGACGTGAATGTTCAGATCCATTAGATTCAAAACAATAGTTTGCTATTGACGTGGAAACAATAATAATTCAAGCAAACTAGCAAAGTAATCATGAACTTTCAAAATAGCAAGGCCAAAAGAAAGTTATCCCTACAAAAGCATATAGTCTGGCTATGCTCTATCATCATTGCACAACGAATTTAAATCATGCACAACCCCGGTATTGGCCAAGTAATTGTTTCACACCTTTACTTTCTCAAACATTTTCAACTCTCACGGAATACATGAGCGTGAGCCATGGTTATAGCACTATAGATGGTGTGGAATGTGGTGGAGTTTGCAAGACAAAAAGGAGAAGATAGTCACATTAACTAGGCATATCAATGAGCTATGGAGATACTCATCAATAGATATCAATGTGAATGAGTAGGTATTGCCATACAAATGATGCACTAGAGCTATAAGTACGTGAAAGCTCTTAAAGAAAACTAGTGGGTGTGCATCCAACTTGCTTGCTCACGAAGACCTAAGGCAATTTTGAGGAAGCCTATCATTAGAATATACAAGCCAAGTTATATAATGAGAATTTCCCACTAGCTATATGGTGGTGACAAAACGAGAGACTCTCAATCATGAAGATCATGGTGCTCAAAATGCACAAGTGTGGAAAAACTGGTAGCATTGTCCCTTCTCTCTTTTTCTCTCATTTTTTTATTTTGGTGGGCTCTTTGGCCTATTTTTTTATGGGATTCTTTGGCCTCTTTTATTTCCTCCCATGGGACAATGCTCCAATAACGATGATCATCACACTTTCAACTCAAAACTTAGAGAAATTATGACTCTATATGGAATGCCTTCGGTAGTGTACCGTGGCAACGATCTAGCATGGCATAGACATCAATGGAAACATCATCCTAGCTATCTTACGATCATGCAAAGGCAAGTAGACGTGGTGGCACATGTCATGGTGGTAGTTTCATGGCAATATATCTCGGAATGACTTTGAAAAAGCCATAGTAGGTAGGTATGGTGGCTATTTTGAGGGAGGCTAATGGTGGGTTTTGTGCACCGGCGAAAGTTGCACGGCACTAAGAAGATAGTGATGGTGGAAGGTGAAAGTGCATCTAAACCATGGACTCAACATTAGTCATGAAAAACTCATATACTTGTTGCAAAAGTTTTTATTAGTAATCGAAACAAAGCATTCAACGCATAATCCTAGGGGAAGGGTTGGTAGGTATAAACCATCGCGCGATCCCGACCGCCACGCAAAGGATGACAATCAATATACTAATCATGCTCAGATTTCATCACATAGCGGTTCACCATACGTGCATGCTACAGGAATCACTAACTTCAACACAAGTATTTCTAGATCCACAACACCTTACTAGCATGATTTCAATATTACCATAACCACAACTCAAAACTAATTGAGATGAATCAAACTTCTCCAACTATTCAATGCACATGAAGGAGGAAGTTTTCGTATCCCTTTGGATAACTACCCCTTTTGAGACTACTTTCAAAGCATAGATCAACTACCAAGCCACGCACCGCTGCGCTCTAAAAGATATAAGTGAAGCACATAGAGCAAAAGTATCTAGCTCAAAAGATATAAGTGAAACACATGTGAGCTAAATTGTCTACCAAAAGATATAAGTGAAGCTCGACAAAATCACGGCGTGTGCATGTCTCTCTCTCTAGGTGTGCAGCAAGGATGATTGTGACACAAAAAAATAAAAGACTCCTATGATACAACACGCTCCAAGAAAAAACACATAACATGTGGTGAATATATCCCCAAGTAACGTTACCGATGGATTGAAGACGAGAGAGGGGATGCCTTCCCGGGGCATCCCCAAGCTTAGGCTTTTATGGCATACTTGAATCTCTTGGGGTGCCTTGGGCATCCCCAAGCTTGAGCGCTTGCCACTCTTTATCTTTTTGTCCATAAGAACTTCACCTAGAGCTTGAAAACTTCACAACACGAAACTTAAACAGAAACTCGTGATAACATTAGTACAAGAAAGCAAACCACCACTTCCTTAGGTACTGTAGCAAACTTAAATTCTACTTGTGCTGATGTTGGGTTACTGTACTTTCAATCTTCCATGGCTAATACCCCCCGATACTATCCATAGTTTCATCAAAATAAGCAACCAACTCAACAAAAACAGAATCTGTTAACAGCAGCCCAGTCTGTAGCAATCTGTATGTTTCGTATACCTCTGGTACTTCAAAAATTCTGACAAATTACGACAGTCTGAAGAATTTGCGTAGCAATCAGATAAAAAAATAATCAACTCAAAATCTCTTACAGAAAAAGAATTAAAATTCTTTCCGTGAACAAAAAGTTTCTGTCTTTCCCAGCATGACCAAACGATCATCTCCAAGACTAATCATAGCGGTTTTGCTTGGCACAAACGCAAAAAGAAACATAAAAAACACAAAACAGAAACAAAAAGGATAGATTCGTTGGGTTGCCTCCCAACAAGCGCTTTTGTTTAACGCCCTTAGCTAGGCGAAAGTGATGGAATCATGTATAGTCATCTTTGGTGCTCAAACCATACATAGCCCTCATCATAGATTCATAAGGCAATCTTATTTTCTTTCTAGGAAAGTGCTACATGCCCTTCTTTAAGGGAAATTGAAATCTAATATTCTCTTCCTTCATATCGATGATAGCACCAATAGTCCATAGGAAAGGTCTACCAAGAATAATGGGACATGAAGGATTGCAATCTATGTCAAGTACAATGAAATCCACGGGTACATGGTTCTTATTTCCAACAATAAGAACATCATCGATCCTCCCCATGGGCTTCTTGACGGTAGAATCCGCAAGATGCAAATTAAGAGAACACTCTTCAATCTCATGAAAACCAAGAATATCACATAAAGATTTTGGAATCGCGAAAACACTAGCACCCAAATCACACAAAGCATTGCACTCATAGTTTTTGATCTTGATTTTGATAGTAGGTTCCCACTCATCATGAAGTTTTCTAGGTATCGAGACTTCTAGTTCGAGCTTCTCTTCAAGAGATTTCATCATAGCATCTACGATATGCGCGGTAAAGGCTTTACTTTGGCTATAAGCATGTGGAGAGTTTGCAATGGATTGCATCAAAGAAATGCATTCAAACATGGAGCAATTATCATAATTGAATTCCTTGAAATCCAAAGTGGGAGTTTCATTACTACCCAAAATTTTGACTTCTTCTACTCCACTCTCCACACCTTTATGATCAAGATAGGTGGTCTCCGAATCATCGGGGCGTTTTTCAAGCAAAGTGGATTCATATCCAGCCCCTCCATAAGTAGGTTTGACACGTGAAAACAAAGATTCAAGAGGAGACACACCAAGCACTTTAAGATCTTCGTGATTTGCATCACTAGAACGCACCCTTTTAAACCATTCATGTCTAGCGCGAATTTGGGCGGTTCTTTCTTTGCTCTCATTCATGGAGATACGCACAGCTTTCAAAGTTTCATCCAAGTTGATCTTGGGAGGAGCGCATCTAACTTTCAAAGCATCAATATCACAAGACATCCTATCAACGCTCTTAGCCAAATCGTCTATTTTGAGTAGTTTTTCCTCTAAGGACGCATTGAAAATATTTTGAGAGTTTATGAACTCTTTGATATTACTCTCTAGATCATAGGGTAATTTGCTATGATTTCCATAAGTGTTGTCATAGGAAGTGCCATAATTGTTAGAGGAGTTACTAGGAAAAGGCCTAGGAACATAGTTTCCTCTAAAAGCATTGTTGTTGCCAAAATTGTTCCTACCAACAAAATTCACGTCCAAACTAGCGTTGCTACTCTCAATCAAAGAAGATAGTGGCATGTCATTAGGATCTACGGTAGCGTTTCTACTAGCAACCAAATTCATCAAATCGTCCATCTTAGCACTAAGCGAATTAATCTCTTCTATAGCGTGCACCTTTTTGCTAGCAGGCGACCGTTCAGTGTGCCACTGAGAGTAGTTGGTCATGATATTGTCTAGGAGTTTTGTAGCGTCTCCTAACGTGATTTCCATGAACGTTCCACCTGAGGCGGAGTCCAAGATATTGCGAGAAGCAAAATTCAAGCCAGCGTAAAAGATTTGTATAATCATCCACAAACTCAAGCCATGAGCGGGACAATTTCTAATCATAAGCTTAATCCTCTCCCAAGATTGTGCAACGTGTTCATGATCAAGTTTCTTGAAATTCATGATATCATTACGTAAGGAGATGATCTTAGCCGGCGGAAAATACTTGGATATGTAAGCATCTTTGCACCTATCCCAAGAATCGATACTATTTTTAGGCAAAGAAGAAAACCAAGTTTTTGCGCGATCTCGCAACGAGAAAGGAAAAAGTTTCAACTTAATCACGTCATTATCCACATCTCTTTTCTTTTGCATATCACAAAGCTCAATGAAGGTATTGAGACGGGATGCGGTATCTTCACTAGGAAGGCCAGAGAATTGCTCTTCCATAACGAGATTCAGCAAAGCTGCGTTGATTTCATACGATTCCGCACTAGTGGCGGGAGCAATCGGAGTACTAATAAAATCATTATTATTAGTGCTCGAGAAGTCGCAAAGTTTGGTGTTTTCAGACATGATGCCTTCAACAAACAAACAAGCACACAAGAAAGCAAGAAACCAGCGAAGGAAAACGGCGAAGGAGAAAGGCGAATGAAAACGGCAAATGTGAAGTGGGGGAGAGGAAAACGAGAGGCAACTGGCAACAAAAGTAAATGCAAGAGAAGAGTTTGTGAGACCTACTTGGATAGATCTTGATTTCTCCTCCTCGGCAACGGCGCTAGAAATAGGCGCGTTGTCGGGAGAATATTCTTCACGATCCTCCTCGGCAAGCGATCCACTTCCCCGGCAACGGCACCAGAAATACTTCTGATGTTTGTTGTGTACCCCTAGCAATTGTGCCAGAAATACTCCTACTACGGCACGTTGGTATTCCCTCGAAGTGGAAAGGGTGATGTAGCACAGCGACGGTAAGTATTTCCCTCAGTTTGAGAACCAAGGTATCAATCCGGCGGAAGAGTATCTCACCAACCTGCACAAACACAAAAGCTTGCACCCAACGCTATGAAGGGGTTGTCAATCCCTTATAGATTGTTTGCCAAGTGAGAACTGAAAGTAACAAAGTAACAAAGCAAAGTAAAAGCGGAGTTGTAAACGATGGATGTGAATAGACCCGGGGGCCGTAGTGGTTACTAGTGGCTTCTCTCATGAAAGCAAGTAGACGGTGGGTGAAAAAATTACTGCCGAGCAATTGATAGAACTGTGCAGAGTCGTGACGATATCTATGCAATGATTATTTATATAGGCATCACGTCCGAAACAAGTAGACCGATACTTTTTGCATCTACTACTATTACTCCACACATCGACCGCTATCCAGCATGCATCTAGTGTATTAAGTCCATAAGAACAGAGTAACGCCTTAAGCAAGATGACATGATGTAGAGGGATAATCTCAAACCAATGATAAAAGCCCCATCTTTTTAACCTTGATGGCAACCGGTTGATGTGTGCCTTGCTGCCCCTACTGTAACTGGGAAAGGTCACCGCATGGAAAAACCCAAAACCAAGCACTTCTCCCATTGCAAGAATCATAGATCTAGTTGGCCAAACAAAACCCAAGATTCGGAGAAACTTACAAGGATATCAAATCATGCGTATAAGAAATCAGCAAAGACTCAAATATATATCATAGATAATCTCATCACAAGTCCACGATTCATCGGATCTCAACAAACACACCGCCAAAGAAGATTACATCAGATAGATCTCCATGAAGATCATGGAGAACTTTGTATTGAAGATCCAAGAGAGAGAAGAAGCCATCTAGCTACTAACTACAGACCCGTAGGTGTGAAGTGAACTACTCACGAGTCATTGGAGGGGCGATGATGATGATGAAGAAGCCCTCCACCTCCAAAGTCCCCTCCGGCAGGACGCCGGGAAGGGTCTCCAGATGAGATCTCGCGGAAACGGAAGCTTGCGGTGGCGGAAAAGTATTTTCGAGCCTCCCCTGATTTTTTGTGGAATATTTGGGAATCTATAGGCGCAAAACCTAGGTCAGGAGCCGGCCAGGGAAGCCACAAGATTTCCCACCGCCGCCTCCCCCCTGGTGGCGGAGTGGGCCCTTGTGGGCTCCCTGGACTTCTTCCGTTCGGGAAAAAATCATTTCGGGGTTTTCTTTCGTTTGGACTTTGTTCCAAAATCAGATCTAAAAAGAGTCAAAAACACGGAAAAACAGGAACTGGCACTTGGCACTGAATCGATAAGTTAGTCCCCAAAAAGATATAAAAAGGTACATAAAACATACAAAGAAGACAAGATAACAGCGTGAAACCATCAATAATTATAGATGCGTTTGAGACGTATCAGCGCGCGCGTGCTGCTTGGCCGCGGCCTCTGGCCGAATCTGGTGTGCGCGGGCATGCGTCGCCCTAGTCAGCACAGAGGGGGAGAAGGGGCCCCGAGGCTGCCCTGATTCAGGAGGGTTGTCGGAGATGCGGAGATACACCGAGCGGAGGCGAGAACCGGCCGGTGCTGGCCTCATTTACCTTGGGTGCGCCATGTAGCGCGCCCATAGCGTAGATATGGCATGCCACGGCATGCTGGCATGCTCTAGGGTGCTTTGGCCCTGTCTGTCGTGTCCGGGGGTTGGCTTAGATGCCCCTTAGCCATTTTGGAGCCGAGGGTCTCACTTCTGGTCAAAGGAAGAGCTTGGAGAGGAGCTGTCAGCCTTGATTCATAAACTAAAATGGAGATTTTGTCTTACTTGCTTGGAACCAAAAAGGGGCCATACGTCTGAAGTTGAGGAGTGGTGCTGGCAGCTTGCTCTAAGAGTTTAATGGAAAGGGAGTGGGTGTACGGTTTGTTAAGTGTTGTTTGACCATACTGGCAGAAGGTGTTCAACAGGTGTTTGGGGTAGTTAACCTTCACCACTGATGCTGAAAGTTAACAGGATTGGGTTTGATGCAAACGTAGGAGGCTCCATCAAATTTGAGCTCCATTGGACAAGTTTGACAGCGCAAAGTTGAAATCATCCCCAAATGGGCAGTTTTGTCCTTTTAAAAGGGAATGTGGGTAAATTAATCCCCACAAATCAATATTTTAGCAGGGTCTCCTCATTTGGGGTGTTTAGCACTCCTGCAAAGTTTGAGGCCATTTGGACACACTTTGCTATGTGCAGTTGCTTCAACTTGATTCTAGACAGGGAAGGTTTCTGAATTATTTGGTGACCAAACCACCTTGGAATGAGGTGAAACTTGGCATGACCACCAAATATAGCTTGGGAAGCATGCTAGAATTTTTTGGCAATTTTTTGAGAATATTTCCTTTGTAAATAGTTCAAAAGGTCAAAAAAGACAGATTAGGTTTTTTAGGGCTTAGCTCAAATATTTTGAACATAAATAGGGGCTGAAAATATTATGTATGGAAAATATATATCCTTTGAGTATCTCCAAATTTTTTCAGATTTTTCTAAGGTAGAAAAATAATTTTCCACCCAGAAATATCATTTCGGGCCTCAAAAAAGGGCATGTAAATAAAATAGGAAAACACTTTATAAAATAATTATTTTATGGTTTTGCAGAGTTATAAGGGTGTTACAACGAGATTAGAATCTTTGGTGGTTGGCACTCCTTGGAGATCAAGGTCTTGTAGTGCAAACCCCAAAGCAAGGTTTTGAGTCAACAAAAGTTGAGAAAAGGATTTTTGTAGAAAATTTAATTTGCAAATCATTTTTAAGATCCACACACTCAAGCATACATACAAACAATGTCATACAAGACACTCATAGCATTTACTTGAAAAAAACTAATTTATCCCAAATTTTGAAAAGGCCACAATTGGGCAAAGTGAAAACAGGGTGTGACACATTTTCTCATAACAAGTCATCCTCATCACTATTAAAATCAAGATACTCGGGATGTGATACCTTGGGGCCTTTATCCATGAATCAGTTTCCGACTCCCTCATTTGGTGAATCAAATAAGTCGTCGGAGTTGGTAGAAACAAGTGCAATGCCGGCAACACCTTCATCTTGACTATAGTCGGAGTTGGAGTGATAGCTTCTCTTGGAGTGGTGATCAGACTCGGAGCCAGACACCCATTCACCAACATGAGCTTGATATCTTATTCTTGAACTGCTCTTGTTGTATTTTTCCTTCTTCTCCGATTCCTTGCCCCTCCGTGAGTGTCTTCATTCATAGTGATATTCTCTACTCCTTCTCTCTCTGTGAGATGACTCTTCCCTTCTTTTATAGGGAGCCAAGCACCCATTTGAGTAGTGTCCAGGCTTCCCACTATTGTAGGAGTTTCGGTCACGATTGGACGAACGCTTCTCATCATATCTCGACATTGAGATTCTCTATTTTCCGCTACTCTTATAGAACTTGTTGAATTTTTTGACCATGAGGCTTATCTCTTCATCAGTGACAAGATTGTCCTTTGAAGTAGCAGGAGCATCACATGAAGCTTTATAAGCACCGCTTGACTTGTTGTGCAGCTCATCTTTGTCCTTGAGTGACATCTCATGAGCAACAATCCTACCAATGACTTCAGTTGGCTTGAGATCTTTGTAATTTGGCATCATTTGGACCAATGTGTGCATTGTGTCATACTTTCCATCGAGAGCTCTAAGTATCTTCTTGATGATGAATTTGTCGGTCATCTCTTCGCTTCCTAAGCCAGCAATCTCATTGGTGGTGAGAGCTAGCATAGAGTACATTTCAGCGACACCTTCACCATCCTTCATCTTGAACTTGTCAAGTTGACTTTGAAGCACATCCAACTTAGATTCTCTGACAGGACCAGCACCTTCGTGCATATCAACCAAAGTATCCCAAATTTCTTTTGCATTCTCAAGACGACTGATTTTGTTGAATTCTTCGGGGCATAGGCAGTTGAAGATGATGTCGCGGGCTTGAGCATTAAGTTGCAACATCTTTAGTTCATCAACTGTCGCATCACGATCTAGTTCATGCCCTTCTCCAAAGAAGTTGCCTTGCACACCAACACGAATAACAGCCCAAACATCAGGATTAAAACCAAGAATATGCATTTTCATTTTATGCTTCCAACTAGCAAAATTACTGCCATCGAAATATGGACTTCTACGATGATAATTTCCCTCACTAGATGCCATACTATCCTAGGTTGTTAAACCAATGAAATGGAGAACAAAGCTCTGATACCACTTGTAGGATCGAAAGTATTTCTATAGGAGGGTGATTAGACTACTTGACAAGATAAATTTATTGATTTTTCCCTATTTTACTTGTGAGGCAGCTACGGCAGTTATAACAAGTCAAGTACACCCTACACATGCAATTATAATAGTATAGCAGCGAAAAGTAAAACATGCCAGTGTAAAGTAGAGGAGTAAGGTAGGGAGATCAAATACATGAGGTTGACATGGTAATTTTTGGCATGTTTTTGATAGGTGGCGCTATTGTATGTCCATGTTAGTGGAGACTTCAACCCATGGAGGATAACGGCTGCGGGAGTCCACAAAGGGATCCACCCATGGAGGGTCCACAAAGAATCGACCTTTTCTATTCCACCACGGCTTTCATCTACGAAGGACTAGCCTTACTCACAGTAGATCTTCACGAAGTAGGTGATCTCCTTACCCTTACAAACATCTTGGTTCAACTCCACAACACGAAGTAGGAGGCTCCCAAGCGACGCCTAACCAATCTAGGCGGCACCACTTTGCAAAAGGTAATAGATGTGGTAGATCAATGAAGTCTTTGCTCTTGTGCTTCAAAAGATAGTCTCCTCAACACAAATTACTCTCTCACAGAATATGCATGTGTAGGAGAGGTTGATTTGGTGGAAAGCAATTTGGGGTGGCTAGAGATCAAGTTTCAAATGATTGGATTGGAATATCTTGGTCTCAACACATGAGTAGGGGTTTCTCTCTTAGAAGATGGATCCGGAATTGAAGTGTCTTTTGTGAGTGCTTCTCTCACGAATGAAAGGTGGGTGAAGGGGTATATATAGGCAGCAGTCAAAATCCAACCGTTACACACAAAAGGGCAAACTCGGTGACACCGAAGTTGAAAATTCAGTTGTACCGATTAGCACTAAAGGTGTGAACTTTTGAATCTTGGTGAGACCGATATACTAAACTCGATGGCGCCGAAACGGTGACTCACAGTCAGATAGCCAAACTAGGTGGAACCGATACTCAAATTCAGAAATTCCGATTTTGTGTATCTTGGCAACAGAATGTTGGCCACACTGAACTCGATAGCACCGACTTGGTTTCGGTTGCACCGATTTGGTGGGAATGGCTAGGGTTTATGTCTGAGGTCAAACTCGTTGGGTTCGATATGGAAATGTTGGTGACACCGAATTTCTGTATGTGGATCTTGATAGAGTGGATATGTGGGGAAAATGACTGAGTGTTTTCGTGGCTAACTTTGAGCATTTGAGCAATCAGTTCATTTTACTACTTTGCCCCCTTTTAATAGTATTGGCTTTCCTATGGACTCAAAAGTGATTTCTCACAAATATAAAATGAAGAGTCTTCTAGCTTGAAACTTGAGCCAACATTGTTCCTTTTTTGCATCCAGGGGCATCTCCACATAAACCTTAATCCATAGCATCTTTTGATCTTTTCTGAAATATACTTGGAAAACACATTAGTCCAATGATGCATATGTTGTGATCAATTATCAAAACCACCCTAGGGAACAATTGTGCTTTCAGGAGGCTTACCGGAGGGACCGGGGGGAGGGCACGTGCGACCAAGGAAGGGGCGCACAGCGCTGGGGCACGACTAGGGGCGAAGGGGCTCATCGGAGCGAGGGGATGGCGCCATGGTCGTCGGACCAGAAGGGGAAGAAGAGGGGAGGGGCCTCACGTGCTATGGAGGGGTGAGGGGTGTCGAGGCTCGTACATGGTCGGTGGGGAGGTGCTGGGGAAGTGCAGCGGCGATGGGTAGCATCGGCGGGGGCGGCGGGGCGGCGGGGCGGCGGAGGGCCGGATCTTTCTGAGCGTAGGGAAGGAAGGGGGAGCCGTCGGGTTGTGGGGAAGGAGGGGAGAGGGAGTGGGAGTGGGCGGAAACCGGGTAGGTTAGATGGGAAGGGGGTTTTATACCCGAGGTGGATTGAGGGGTGATGGGCCGGTCGTGGTGGTTGGGTCAGCCGGGCCGGCCTGGCGGCCAGCTGGGCCATGGCCCAGGAGGGGGTTCCTTTTATTTTATTTTTATTTTAAAATTTTCATTGTTTTCTTTTAGTCTTTTATGTTTTATTTATTTTTAGCGCAATTTAGCCTGAGCAAAAATGTGTGCCTTGCATCATAAATTTACAAGAAATATTCTGCACTTACACAAAATTAGGTGGACTCATTTCAATCGATTTGATTTTTACATGAGTTTAAAAGGGTAAATTAAATTGCAATATGCCTCTGCTTTCACTCGTGGGGTCCATACTAGTAGGTTCGTGATGTTGTTTTCCCTAACAACATTTGTTTCGGAACTTTTTGACAAGTGTGCAACATTTTTCCTTTGTTGTTTGAGGTTTTATTTTGTCACAATAAAATTTAATGGCTTTAGGAGGTGGAATTTTAAATGGGATAAGAAATTCATAGTGGTCAAGCACTATTTAGCAAAATGATTAAGCTTGATCATGGTGATCACTGTGGCTTGATTACACGGGTTCCTGTAGCATAATCCGGGGATATCACACACGGCCTTTGAAGAGATCGACGGCGGTTGAACCACAAGGGCTGGGGATGGAGCACTTAACCTGTGACATGGCCCGCGTTAAGTAGTCGCTGTCGACAAGCTTGATGTCGTAGCCAGCTTTCTGGAGATACGGTAATGTGCTAGCCCGCTAATGTAAAGCCTTCGGCATGGCAATGTAGTCAACGTCCTCGCCGGCTTCCACAGCAAGGTGTTGCTTCGGGATCGACAGGTCAGGTCGAACGGCAGTCAGCTTGCCAACATTTGTTGGAGAGGCCATGATAAACCTCTTTTTGGCCGAACACTCGCCGGGCTCCCCGGGATACGTGGTCGGGCATAGGCTACGACTCTCTAGAGTAAGGTATGTGGATCTGGTAGGGAGGGACACCGCAGGCCTCATCTAAAAACTCGGGGGGGGGGGGTATGGGAATCGCTCGGTAACCTGAACTTTATTATCTAGGCTAGGAGGCATGGGCAGACTGGCATGGGTTGGAGGCACCGGCGATGGCGGCGCTAGCGATCTATAGTTCGAGCGGGAGGGGGACAGTGGAGGGGTGACGCGGGGTGTTGTTTGAAGATAAGTCGCGACTACTAAAAATTTTAGTAATGGTGGGTGGAGATGGTGGTGGACGAGGGAGGGTGACGGTTCAAATGCCTCGGCTGCTAGAATTTTACTATAAGGTCAGTGGTGGATAGGAGTGGGGCGACGGTTGAAATATCACGGCGACTAAAATTTGGGTAAAGGAATTGAAGTGGGGCAGGAGAAACCAATATCATAAATGGTCGAAAAAGAATGTGTGTGTTTGATAATAAGGAAACGCGGCAGAACCGCCGATTTTTGCATCGCTCTAGGCGGGTAGTATGCTTTTTGATTTCAAGCTAGATGGTCTATCGCACATGGTTCGTCATGTGATAATAAAGAAATTGTGTGCAATATTTACATGGTTGGTATGTTACCGCCTAGCCTATATGAGCATTGACACTGGCAGCGAGAAACCGATGGCAGAAGAGGCGAGAAACGGATGGGAGGAGTGGTGGGAAACGACAGCATTGAAAGGATCAATATGGTTGACTAGAGGGGGGTGAATAGGCAACTACCAATTTTTAGCTTTTCTTAACAAATTAGAGTTAGCAACAAAAGGTTCTCTAAATTAACAACTAGGTGAGCAACCTATATGATGCTAACAACCTTGACAACTAGTGCAAGCAAGGAATACACTACAACAATAATAAGCACAAAGTAAAGATAAGATATAACCGCAAGTGGAACCGGTGAAGACGAGGATGTGTTACCGAAGTTCCTTCCCATTGATGGGAAGTACATCTCCGTGGGAGCGGTGTGGAGGCACAAAGCTCCCCAATAAGGCACTAGGGCCACCATATTCTCCTCACGCCCTCACACAATGCGAGGTGTCGTGATTCCACTATTGGTGCCCTTGAAGGCGACGACCGGATCTTTGCAAGCAAGATTGGGGCTATCTCCACACAAAGCTTGGAGGCTCCCAACGGGACCACGGAGCTTCACCACAATGGAATGTGGCTCCGGGGTGACCTCAACGGTCTAGGATGCTCAAACACCCAAGAGTAACAAGATCTGCAAGGGATTAGTGGGGAATCAAATATCTCTTGGTGGAAGTGTAGATCTGGGCCTTCTCAACCAATCCCTAGAAAATCAACAAGTTTGATTGGCTAGGGAGAGAGATCGGGCACGAATGAGGTTTGGAGCAACAATGGAGTCTCAGTTGGTAAAAGGTAAGGTTCTTGAGGTGGAAGAACCCTTTATATAGTGGGGGGACAAATCCAACCGTTACCCCCCACTTACAGCACCCGCAGCATGGTACTACTGCTGCCCCTAGCGGTACTACCGCTGGTGAGGAGCGGTACTACCGCTGCCCCCAGCGGTACTACCGCTTGGCAGGGAGCCGGCACTACCGCTTGGTACGCACACAACCACGGTAGTAAAAATATTACTATCGGGCCTACCACTGCTGGGGAAAAGATGCGCAAAAAGTTCGGCAACGCGGCAGTAAAAAGGCTACTGCCGCCCACAGAGCGGTACAACCACCCCTGAAGCGGTACTACCGCCCCTGGAGCGGTACTACCGCTGCCTGGAGCGGTACTACCACTGGACCTTTTGCACAGGCAGGAAGGGTACAGGTTGAAGCTCAATTGCTGCACGGGAAAGGTGGTGCAAAGAAAATGTGTGTGTGTGTTGATTCTACCTGAACCTTTCCGACGCGGACCCCCTCTTAATAGTACGGCTTTCCTATGACTCAAAAACACCAAAGAGAACCATAGAAACCACCGTGCTTCAAACACACCTAGGGGCGCCGAATCGTCTTGTGTCTTGCCATGTATTATCTGAAATGTTCAATGCACACGATTAGTCCGCAGAAGTACTGTCATCAATCACCAAAATCACTTAGGGAGAAATATGCCCTAACAATCTCCCCCTTTTTGGTGAATTGATAACAATACCGGATTTGCACAAAAGTGGATATAATATAGACATATGCAAACCCAAAAGCTATAAACTAGAGACTGGCTCCGCCTGGATGTGTGCATGTATTGAGTAGTGCTATGAACAGCAAAGCCCACAATCCAAGGAAAAGCACTCCCCCTAGAAATCATAGACATATACTCCTTGCAACAACCTGATACGACACTAAGTATGGAAGCAAGGCATAACATTTGAGCATAAAGATAAGGGCACAAGATAAATAAACTCACAGGCTAACATATAGAGAGACAATAAAGATAATATAGGGGATAGCATTGTTGGGGAACGTTGCATGGGAAACAAAAAATTTCCTACGCACACAAAGACCTATCATGGTGATGTCCATATACGAGAGGAGATTAGATCCACATACCCTTGTAGATCGCTAAGCGGGAAGCGTTAAGAAACGCGGTTGATGTAGTGGAACATCTTCATGATTCAAATCACCGTCGTCCCATGATCCGTCCCACGATCTATTCTGATCTAGCGCCGAACGGATGACACCTCCGCATTCAGCACACGTACAACTCAATGTTGAACTCGGCCTTCTTGATCCAGCAAGAGAGATGGAGAAGTAGATGAGTTCTCCAGCAGCGTGACGGCGCTCCAGTGGTGGTGATGATCTACTCCTGCAGGGCTCCACCCGAGCTCCGCGGAAATCCGATCTAGAGGAAGAACTACGTGGTATAGGTTTGAGTTGCACGTGGCAAAGTTGTGTCTCAAAAATCCCTAAACCACCAATATATATAGGAGAAGGGGAGAGGCTAGCCTTGGGGCTCAAGGGAGCCCCAAGGGCGTTCCGAGTGGGAGGAGGTGGACTCCCACCCCAATTCTGTTTTGGGGAAGGAGTCCACTCCTTCCTTCCCACCTCCCTCTTTCCTTGTTTTTTCTTTTCTTTTCATTTTTTTCCACTTGTGGTGCCATGGCCCTATTGGGCTGGCCTCACCATCCCACTAAGGGCTGGTGCGCCACCCTAGGGTCACTGGGCTCACTCCCGGGTGGGTGGGCCTTGTTGGAGAATGTCGCATGGGAAACAAAAAATTTCCTACGCGCACGAAGACCTATCATGGTGATGTCCATCTACGAGAGGGGATTTCCGATCTACGTACCATTGTAGATCGCACAGCAGAAGCGTTAATAAACGCGGTTGATGTAGTGGAACGTCCTCACATCCCTCGATCCGCCCCACGAACCGTCCCGCGATCCGTCCCACGATCCGCGAAGTTCGACAGGAACTTGATCCGGAGTTTCACGATCATCATCATTAACTTCCTCCTCAACCGGCATTGCAACAACAGGGGTTTCCCCTTGCCCTGCGCGACCATCCAGAGGGATGAGAGGTTCGACAACCTCATCAAGTTCTATCTTCCTCCCACTCAATTCTCTCGAGAGAAACTCCTTCTCGAGAAAAGCTCAGTTCTTAGCAACAAACACATTGCCCTCGGATTTGAGATAGAAGGTATACCCAACTGTCTCTTTCGGGTAACCTATGAAGACGCACTTTTCTGCTTTGGGTTCCAGCTTTTTAGGCTGAAGATTTTTGACATAAGCATCACATCCCCAAACTTTAAGAAACGACAACTTTGGTCTTTTGCCATACCACAGTTCGTATGGTGTCGTCTCAACGGATTTTGATGGTGCCCTATTTAAAGTGAATGTAGCTATTTCTAATGCATAACCCCAAAACGATAACGGCAAATCAGTAAGAGGCATCATAGATCGCACCATCTCTAATAAAGTACGATTACGACGTTCGAACACACCATTACGTTGTGGTGTTCCAGGCGGTGTCAACTGTGAAACAATTCCACATTGTCTTAAGTGAGCACCAAACTTGAAACTCAGATATTCACCCCCACGATCAGACCGTGGAACTTGATCTTCTTGTTATGATGATTTTCAACTTCACACTGAAATTGCTTGAACTTTTCAAACATTTCAGACTTGTGTTTCATCAAGTAGACATAACCATATCTACTCAAATCGTCAGTGAAGGTGAGAAAATAACGATATCCGCCACGTGCCTCCACACTCCGCACGTGTCAAGTGAATCAAAGTCAAGTGACTCCAAAAGTCCATCGGTATGGATTTTCTTCATGCGCTTTACACCAATATGACCTAAACGGCAGTGCCATAAAAACATGGCGCTATCATTGTTAACTCTAACTCTTTTGGTCTCAATGTTATGTATATGTGTATTATCACTATCAAGATTCAATATGAACAATCCTCTCACAATGGGTGCATGACCATAAAAGATATTACTCATAGAAATAGAACAACCATTATTCTCTGACTTAAACGGGTAACCGTCTCGCAATAAACAAGATCCAGATATAATGTTCATGCTTAACGCAGGCACTAAATAACAATTATTTAAGTTCATAACTAATCCTGATGGTAACTGAAGTGAAACTGTGCCGACGGTGATTGCATCAACCTTGGAACCATTTCCCACACACATCGTCACTTCATCCTTCGCCAGCCTTCGCTTATTCCGTAGTTCCTGTTTCGAGTTGCAAATATGAGCAACAGAATCGGTATCGAATAACCAGGCACTACTACGAGAGCTGGTTAAGTACACATCAATAACAGGTATATCGAATATACCTGATTTTTGTTTGGCCGCCTTCTTATCAGCCAGATACTTAGGGCAGTTGCGCTTCCAGTGACCCATACCCTTGCAATAATAGCACTCTGTTTCAGGCTTAGGTCCAGCTTTGGGTTTCTTCGTTGGATTGGCAACAGGCTTGCTGCTCTTCTTCGAACTACCCTTCTTTCCTTTGTCGTTTCTCTTGAAACCAGTGGTCTTATTCACCATCAACACTTGATGCTCTTTACGGCGTTCTGACTCTGCGACTTTCAGCATCGCAAACAACTCGCCGGGTGACTTGTTCATCCCTTGCATGTTGTAGTTCAACACAAAGCCCTTATAGCTTGGCGGCAATGATTGAAGAATTCAGTCAGTGATAGCCTCTTGTGGGAGTTCAATCCCCAGCTCGGCTAGACGGTTCGATTACCCAGACATTTTGAGCACATGTTCACTGACAGACGAATTATCCTCCATCTTGCAAGCATAGAATTTATCGGAGGTCTCATACCTCTCGATCCGGGCGTTCTTCTGAAAGATAAACTTCAACTCCTGGAACATCTCATATGCTCCATGATGCTCAAAGCAACGTTGAAGACCCGTCTCTAAGCCATACAAGACTGCACATTGAACTACTGAGTATTCCTCCTTACGTGTTAACCAAGCGTTCTTAACATCTTGGTCAGCCGTAGCGTTCATCTCCTAGCGCAGCATTAAGGACATAATCCTTCTTCCGAGCTTGCACGAGCAAGTTAAGATTACGAGCCCAGTCTACAAAGTTGCTTCCATCATCTTTCAACTTAGCTTTCTCTAGGAACGTATTAAAATTCAGGGTGACTGTCGCGTGAGCCATTGATCTACAACACAAATAAATTCAAAGTGGACTTAGACTATGTTCAAGATAATTAGAGTTTAACTTAATCAAATTACTTGCTAAACTCCCACTCAAAAAGTACATTTCTCTAGTCATTTGAGTGGTTCATGATCCAATTCCACTAGCTCAAGTCCGATAATCACGTGAGTTGAGGATAGTTTCAGTGGTAAGCATCCCTATGCTAATCATATCAACTATATGATTCATGATCGACCTTTCGGTCTCATGTGTTCCGAGGCCATGTCTGCACATGCTAGGCTCGTCAAGCTTAACCCGAGTGTTCCGCGTGTGCAACTATTTTGCACCCGTTGTATGTGAACGTTGAGTCTATCACACCCGATCATCACGTGGTGTCTCGAAACGATGAACTCTAGCAACGGTGCACAGTCGGGGAGAACACAATTTCTTCTTGAAATTTTAGTGAGAGATCACCTCATAATGCTACCGTCGTTCTAAGCAAAATAAGATGCATAAAAGGATTAACATCACATGCAATTCATAAGTGACATGATATGGCCATCATCACGTGCTTCTTGATCTCCATCACCAAAGCACCGGCACGATCTTCTTTTCACCGGCGCCACACCATGATCTCCATCAACGTGTCGCCATCGCGGTTGTCGTGCTACTCATGCTATTACTACTAAAGCTACATCCTAGCAATATAGTAAACGCATCTGCAAGCACAAACATTAGTTTAAAGACAACCCTATGGCTCCTGCCGGTTGTAGTACCATCGACGTGCAAGTCGATATTAACTATTACAACATGATCATCTCATACATCCAATATATCACATCACATCGTCGGCCATATCACATCACAAGCATACCCTGCAAAAAGAAGTTAGACGTCCTCTAATTGTTGTTGCGTGTTTTACGTGGTGACCATGGGTATCTAGTAGGATCGCATCTTACTTACGCAAACACGACAACGGAGATATATGAATTGCTATTTAACCTCATCCAAGGACCTCCTCGGTCAAATCCGATTCAACTAAAGTTGGACAAACTGACACTCGCCAGTCATCTTTGAGCAACGGGGTTGCTCGTAGCGATGAAACAAGTCTCTCGTAAGCGTACGAGTAATGTCGGTCTGAGCCGCTTCGATCCAACAATACCGCGGAATCAAGAAAAGACTAAGGAGGGCAGCAAATCGCACATCACCGCCCACAAAAACGTTTGTGTTCTACTCGAGATTACATCTACGCATGAACCTCGCTCTGATACCATTGTTGGAGAACGTCGCATGGGAACAAAAAAATTCCTACGCGCACGAAGACCTATCATGGTGATGTCCATCTATGAGAGGGGATTTCCGATCTACGTACCCTTGTAGATCGCACAGCAGAAGCGTTAATAAATGCGGTTGATGTAGTGGAACGTCCTCACGTCCCTCGATCCACCCCGCGAACCGTCCCACGAACCGTCTCGCGATCCGTCCCACGATCCGCTCCGATCTAGTGCCAAACGGACGGCACCTCCGCGTTCAGCACACATACAGCTCGACGATGATCTCGGCCCTCTTGATCCAGCAAGATAGACGGAGAGGTAGATGAGTTCTCCAGCAGCGTGACGGCGCTCCGGAGGTTGGTGGTGATCTAATCTCAGCAGGGCTCCGCCCGAGCTCCGCAGAAACGCGACCTAGAGGAAAAACCGTGGAGGTATGTGGTCGGGCTGCCGTGGAAAAGTTGTCTCAAATCAGCCCTAATACCTCAGTATATATAGGAGGGAGGGGAGGGGCCTTGCCTTGAGGCTCAAGGAGCCTCAAGGGGTTCGGCCGAAGGGGGGAAGGAGGAGTCCTCCTCCAATCCTAGTCCAACTAGGATTGGAAGTGGAGTCCTTCTCTCTTTCCCCCACTTCCCCCTTTTTTCTTTTCTCTTTGATTTTCTATTATCCTGCGCAGGGGCCTTCTTGGGCTTGCCCACCAGCCCACTAAGGGCTGGTGCGGCACCCCTAAGGCCTATGGGCTTCCCCGGAGTGGGCTGCCCCCCCCCCCCCCCCCCCGCCGGTGAACATCCGGAACCCATTCATCACTCCCGGTACATTCCCGGTAATGCCAAAAACTTTCCGGTAATCAAATGAGGTCATCCTATATATCAATCTTCGTCTCCGGACCATTCCGGAAACCCTCGTGATGTCCGTGATCTCATCCGGGACTCCAAACAACATTCGTTAACCAACCATATAACTCAAATACGCATAAAACAACGCTGAACCTTAAGTGTGCAGACCCTGCGGGTTCGAGAACTATGTAGACATGACCCGAGGGACTCCTTGGTCAATATCCAATAGCGGGACCTGGATGCCCATATTGGATCCTACATATTCTACGAAGATCTTATCGTTTGAACCTCGGTGCCAAGGATTCATATAATCCCGTATGTCATTCCCTTTGTCCTTCGGTATGTTACTTGCCCGAGATTCGATCGTCAATATCCGCATACCTATTTCAATCTCTTTTACCGGCAAGTCTCTTTACTCGTTCAGTAATAAAAGATCCCGTGACTTACAATAAGTCACATTGCTTGCAAGGCTTGTGTGTGATGTTGTATTACCGAGTGGGCCCCGAGATACCTCTCTGTCACACGGAGTGACAAATCCCAGTCTTGATCCATACTAACTCAACGGACACCTTCGGAGATACATGTAGAGCATCTTTATGGGCACCCAGTTACGTTGCGATGTTTGATACACACAAAGCATTCCTCCGGTGTTAGTGAGTTATATGATCTCATGGTCATAGGAATAAATACTTCACACGCAGAAACAGTAGCAACAAAATGACACGATCAACATGCTACGTCTATTAGTTTGGGTCTAGTCCATCACATGATTCACCTAATGATGTGATCCAGTTATCAAGGAACAACACCTTGTACATAGTCAGAAGACCCTGACTATCCCTGATCAACTGGCTAGCCAACTAGAGGCTTGCTAGGGACAGTGTTTTGTCTATGTATCCACACATGTATCTAAGTCTTCATTCAATACAAGTATAGCATGGATAATAAACGCTTATCTTGATACAGGAATTATAATAATAACTTATTTATCATTGCCCCTAGGGCATAATTCCAACAGGCCCCTCCCGGTGAATACCTGGAACCCATTCATCACTCCCGGTACACTGCCGGTAATGCCCGAAACTTTTCGGTGACCAAATGAAACCATCCTATATATCAATCTCCGTTTCCGAACAATTCCATAAACCCTCGTGGCGTCCATGATGTCATCTGGGACTCCGAACAACCTTCGTTAACCACACATATAACTCAACTATACTAAAACATCATCGAACCTTAAGTGTGCAGACCCTGCGGGTTCGAGAACTATGTAGACATGACCTGAGACACTCCTCGGTCAATATCCAATAGCGGGACGTGGATGTCCATATTGGATCCTACATATTCTACGAAGATCTTATCGGTTGAACCTCTCTGCAAAGGATTCATGTAATCCCGTATGTCATTCCCTTTGTCCTTCGGTATGTTACTTGCCCGAGATTTGATCGTCGGTATCCGTATGCCTATTTCAATCTCGTTACCGGCAAGTCTCTTTACTCGTTTCATAATACAAGATCTCGTGACTTACAATAAGTCACATTGCTTGCAAGGCTTGTTTGTGATGTTGTATTACCAAGTGGGCCCCGAGATACCTCTCCGTCACACGGAGTGACAAATCCCAGTCTTGATCCATACTAACTCAACGGACACCTTTGGAGATACCTGTAGAGCACCTTGATAGTCACCCAGTTACGTTGTGACGTTTGATACACACAAGGTATTCCTCCGGTGTCATTGAGTGCTACAGCAACAAAAGACCTTTCAATGGCGCCAGAAACACGTGCTGACGGGAGACTATTCTTGTCTTGATACTCCTCAGCAACGGCACCAGGAATCCTTCTGCTACGGCTATGCCTTTAGAGACTTCCTTGGCAAATATGCAAAGGATTCCCCCGTGGCCTTGGAGCCTTGCGTTGGTGTTCCCTCGAAGCGGAAAGGGTGATGAAGCACAGCGGCGGTAAGTATTTCCCTCAATTTTGAGAACCAAGGTATCGATCCAGTGAAGGAATATCACAAGTACCTGCACAAACACACAGAGCTTGCACCCAACGTTATGAAGGGGTTGTCAATCCCTTATAGGTTGTTTGCCAAGTGAGAACTGAAAGCAACAAAGTAACAAAGCAAAGTAAAAGCAAAAGTGGAAACGATAGGTGTGAATAGACCCGGGGGGCGTAGTGTTCACTAGTGGCTTCTCTCATGAAAGCAAGTAGACGGTGGGTGAACAAATTACTGTCAAGCAATTGATAGAACCGCGCAAAGTCGTGATGTTATCTATGGCAATGATTATATCTATAGGCATCACATCCAAAACAAGTAGACCGATACTTTCTGCATCTACTACTATTACTCCACACATCGACCACTATCCAGCATGCATCTAGTGTATTAAGTCCAAAAGAACAGAGTAACGCCTTAAACAAGATGACAGGATGTAGATGGACAATCTCATATCTACGATAAAAGCCCATCTTGTTACCCTTGATGGCAACAACACGATGCGTGCCTTGCTGCCCCTTCAGTCACTGGGAAAGGTCACCACACGGTATGAACCCAAAACCAAGCACTTCTCCCATTGCAAGAATCATAGATCTAGTTGGCCAAACAAAACCCAATACTCGGAGAGACTTACAAGGATATCAAATCATGCATATAAGAAATCAGCAAACACTCAAATATATATCATAGATAATCTGATCACAAATCCACAATTCATCGGATCTCGACAAACACACCGCCAAAGAGGATTACATCTGATAGATCTCCATGAAGATCGTGGAGAACTTTGTATTGAAGATCCAAGAGAGAGAAGAAGCCATCTAGCTACTAACTACGGACCCGTAGGTCTGAAGTGAACTACTCACGAGTCATTGGAGGGGCGATGATGATGATGTAGAAGCCCTTCAACTCCAAAGTCCCCTCCGGCAGGGCACCGGGAAGGGTCTCCATATGAGATCTCACGGAAGCGGAAGCTTGCGGTGGCGGAAAAGTGTTTTCGTGGATTCCCTGATTTTTTTTCTGTATTTTAGGGAATATATAGGTGAAGGAACTAGGTCAGGGGGCGCCAGGAAGGCCACAAGCCTGGTAGCCCCCCCCCTTGGTGGCGTCTACAGGGCTTGTGGGCCCCCTGTAGATCTCCTGCCTTGGTCCTCAAGCCCCCTCATCTTCTTCCGTTCGGGAAAAATTTATTTCAGGGATTTTATTCCGTTTGGACTCCGTTCCAAAATTAGATCTGAAAAGAGCCAAAAACACAGAAAAAACAGGAATTGGCACTTGGCACTGAATTAATAAGTTAGTCCCAAAAAAGATATAAAAGGTAAACAAAGCATCCAAAGATGACAAGATAACAGCATGAAACCATCAAAAATTATAGATACGTTTGAGACGTATCAAGCATCCCCAAGCTTAACTCCTGCTCGTCCTCGAGTAGGGAAGTGTTGGGGATATTACCTGTTAATAACCTGCCCTAGTTGGGTCCGGTCACCAAATCAGGCGATTCATCTGAGCGTGGTTTGGGCCTTGGCCTGGCAAGACCGAAGGTTGTATGATGGTTTATAATTTCCGGAAGGTCTCCAAGCTTTGGAAGATGGCGACTTGGAGACCGTAGAGGTCACGATTTGTAGAAAGGAAAGTACCCTTGTAAACCCTAGGGGTTCAACCTGTATATAAAGGCGAGTCCCAGGGAAGAAGAGGACACGTTATAAATCATCGAGTGCTAGGTCTGGCGAGTTACGCCCTCCTTGTAATCAAAACTCCATCAATACAACTCAAAGCAGGACGTAGGCCTTTACCTCCTCACGAGGGGCCGAACCTGGGTAAATCGACGTGTCTCTCCTATTCAACCCCTTTGAGTCGCCACCAAGGTGCAATGGCTCCAATACTAAGTCCTTCCACGAGGACATCTGTCGTGACAAAACCACGACAGTTGGCGCCCACCGTGGGGTCTACGCACGGTGGAGTTGAGTTCTCAAAGGGAGCCCTACCAGGGTTTGGGAGTTACGCGACGGGGCTCATGACCCGGAGCCACCGTGGGAAGATCTACATCGACAACCAGCAAGGGGGACCCGAGGCGGATTCGATCAAATCTAGCTACAGGGTCCCCTTCGGCAAGATCAACGTCTTCATCGGCATGATCGGATCATCCGTGCCTGAGCCGGACATCTCCACCGACATCGTCGAGCCGGCCAGGTACGTCCGCCCAGTAGCGACGCCGAATCTGACTCGCCCGGTCTTTGTTGGGTTCACGCAGGGATCGGAGGAACCAGAACACTCGGCGTCCCAGGAAACTACACCAGTCAACACGGATGACGAATCATCCATGGGTGATTCAGACTCAATCCGGTCTCTACATGGGGATTGTCTTGGGGGCTTGTCACTGGCCATGGACCCCGAAGTCCTTGACCGAACCCGTCGCCAGATCGCCATCTATATGGCAGGGGCGACTCAACCCTCGCAAAACCCAACTGGAGGCGACGGAACCGGCGAGATGTCTAGAAGCCCGGCCGCTGTCTTGGTGGATTTAGCGGTGAAAATCACAAGGCTGATGGCGACTCCCCTCACACCGGAAAACCAGGAGGAGGTAAACGCGGAGCTGACGAAACTCAGAGAAGAAGTGGCAAAGGCTCATCGGGATGCCGAGGTGGAATCCGCCAGGATCGAGACTCGACAAGCTCAGATTGCGGCCAAAAGGACTCGCTTAAATACTGACAACTGGCGGCTCGAAAGACACCAGCGCGCATCCGACGCCGTCCATCAACGAAGACACCAAGGCGCCTGCCCCCTGATCTCAACCCGACCCGCATGTTCGATACTCCACGAACTCCTAGGGCGGGAGCCGCCCCTGGGGGAGGACCGGGTCAACCTCCTAACCCGCCGGTTCAACCAATTAAGGATCGCATTCCCCGATTTCGGACACCTCAAGGCCACTTTTCCAACCCGGTGGACAACGTCCTTGCTGCAACTCACCATTTGGAATCTCTTTCGATTCACGGCAACACTCCTGCCGAGATAGAAGCAAGGAACGCCATTGAGATGTTGAAGACGGCGGTGGTTCAAAACGCCCAGTTCTCACATAGCCTAGATAGGCTGCATTCCACTCCTCAGGCGAGCTACACCAGGATTCGGCCAGAGGACCAGCCCGCCGTAAACAGCGGGCCGCGACCTGTCCCTCAGGACAACCCGTCTGATCATCAGAACCCGCAGGGCCAGGATCTCCCGAACATCCAAGTCGCCCCGGCCCCTCTCGTCGGGAGCGGTGGGCGAGTGGGGGTGCCGTGCTTGGCCCCCTCCCTTCGCAACGAACGAATGCCCAAGGATTTTAAGGGACCAATAAAGGTGCCCAACTACACCTCGGACCTTGAGCCGGCATCTTGAGTCGAGAGTTATGAAATCGCCATGGACATGCTCGACGTAAACGAGGCAGTCTGCGCCAGATACTTCACGATGATGCTCGAGGGGTCAGCACGTACTTGGTTAAAAAACTTACCCCCCAACTCCATCCAGACCTAGGCCGAATTAAAGGAGCAGTTCATCAAAAACTTCTGAGGAACCTACAAACGTCCAATGACGATCGTTGATCTGCAGCACTACGTTCAACGCCCTGATAAGTCGGCCCACCATTGGTCACGGCGGGTTGCGGAAATTATCTATTCGTCAGATGGCATTACGGCGCTCGGGCTGTGTTGATCCTCGAGCAGAATTGCCATTACGAACCCCTGGTGCAAAAATTGGGGCGACTCAAGCGAAAGGTCGAAGACATGGGAGAGCTGATGGACACCCTCACTAGGTACGCTGAGGCGGATGACACCAAAGATCCCGGTGAGGACGGTAAAGCTAATTCGCCCAAGAAGGGCGAGTCATCCAAAAATCATACCCGGTTTCACGGACGTAACCGCCACAACCAAGGAGCCAATGGCAAGAGAAGGCAGCAAGAGGAACCTTCGGATTTAGTCGTCAATACCAACACCAATAGTGGCAACCTACGCCAGAAGAAAAACAGGGGATTTAGTGGTAAGAGGCCGCGTAACTATGAAGAGTTACTCAAGGGCCCTTGCCCACACCATGCCACAGCAGACGGCCCGGCGACTCACTCCTGGGAGAACTGTTTTGTAATGGGGGAGTTTCGGGCGGAGGCGATCAAGAAAAGCCAAAATGATGACCCGAACCAATGGCAGGAGCAGTTTGCTGCACCCAACCATTGACAGAACCCCTTTGGCGGTTTTCCCGAACCGGGGGCTCAGGGAAGCTCGCAGCCAAGCAGCGGCCAGTATCCGGTGCATCACTAGTGGTGTTATAACCCGCCAGGAGCCTTTCAGCAGCCGCCCCCACAGGGGGCTCCGCAGGGTCAGGATGACAACGGAGGTTTCCGCAACAACCCCAAACAGTTAAGCAATGGGTAGTATCACGTTTTCACCACCAATGCTTGCAGACGTGATAAGAAGGTGAGACACCGGGCGTACTGTGTGTCTGAGGCGGCGCTTCCAAGGTACCTCCACTGGTCTGAGCAGATCATATCATGGAGTAGGGAGGATCACCCGCCAAGAATTGACAACCCTGGCGATTTAGCGTTTGTCGTAGCTCCCCAAGTTGAGGGGTACACCTTGTCCAAAGTGCTAATGGATGGTGGTAGCAGCATTAATATCTTGTATTTCGACACTTTCCAAAGGATGAACCTATTGGAAAAGGACCTGATGCCTTCAACCACAGTTTTCCACGGAATCGTTCCAGGTAAGTCGGCGTACCCCATAGGCCGAGTCAGACTCACAGTGGCATTTGGAACGGCGCAGAATTACAGGTCTGAGTCGCTGGTGTTCGAGGTGGTCAAATTGAAAAGCCCCTATCATGCGCTATTTAGGCGGCCGGCTTATGCCCGTTTCATGGCTCGCCCATGCTATGTTTACCTTAAGCTCAAGATGCCCGGTCCTAAGGGACCCATCACGGTTGATGGGGATAGAAGGATTGCAAAGGAATGTGAAGAAGGGGACGCGGCTTATGCGGAAGTCGCCTGCGCTGTAGAGGAGCTAAAACATCATCGGGCCAATGTTGACCCGGCGGACATGTCACCCCTAAAGAAGCCAACAATAGATGCTGAGTCGCCCCTCAAGTTCAAACCAACGGATGACACTAAAACAATCGATTTCGTTCCCGGCGATTCATCCAAGCAGTTCACCATCGAGACGGGTCTGGATCCCAAATAGGAAAGCGCGCTCATCGAATTCATCTATGAGAATCGGGACATCTTCGCATGGAAACCTTCTGACATGCCTGGTGTGCCGAGAGAGTTCGCTGAGCACCATCTTAATGTTGACCCAAAGGCAAAGCCTATCTAGCAGTATCTTCGCAGGTTTAACAAGGAGCGACGCAAGGCGATCGGAGTCGCCTGTCTCTTAGCCGCCGGATTCATCGTGGAAGTTTTCCACCCCAAATGCCTGGCTAACCCGGTTTTGGTACTCAAGAAGAACGGTACCTTCCGTATGTGCATTGATTACATGGACCTCAACAAAGCTTGTCCGAAAGATCCTTTCACTCTTCCCCTCATCGACCAGATCATTGACGCGGTGGCGGGATGCGAACGATTGTGCTTTTTGGACGCCTACTCTGGATATCACCAGATCAAGATGGCCGTGGAGGATCAAGAGAAAACAGCTTTTATAACCCCCTTTGGGGCTTTTTGCTATGTGTCCATGCCTTTTGGACTCAAGAGTGTGGGGGCGACTTATTAGCGCTGCATCCAGAATTGCCTCCGCATCCAAATCGGTCGCAACGTCCACGCCTATGTCGACGATATTGTGATCAAAACCCGCCAGGGGGAGACGCTACTGGAGGATCTCAAGGAGACTTTCGATAATCTGCGGGTATATCAAATGAAGCTGAATCCCACCAAGTGTGTTTTTGGTGTTCCCGCAGGGAAATTGTTGGGCTTCCTGGTGTCTGAGCGAGGCATTGAAGCTAACCCAGACAAAGTCAAAGCAGTTACATCCCTTGGAAAGCCGGCAAATGTTAATCAAGTTCAACGACTGGCGGGTCGCATTGCGGCTCTAAGTCGCTTTGTAAGCCGCCTGGGAGAAAAGGTGATTCCTCTTTATCAATTACTAAAGAAATCTGACCAGTTTGTTTGGACAAATGATGCAGACGAGGCGCTCGAAGCCTTGAAACGGCAGCTCGTCAACCCGCCAGTCCTGGCTGCCCCGACTGAGAAAGAGCCTATGCTTCTGTATGTTGCGGCAAACTCCAAAGCAGTAAGTGTGGCAGTGGTCGTTGAAAGAAAGGAGGAAGGGAAGGAGTACCTAGTGGAATGATCGGTGTATTTTATCAGCAAAGTGCTAACCCTTTCCAAGCAACGGTACCCACATTGGCAGAAGTTAGTGTATGGGGTGTTTATGGCGAGTCGGAAACTTATGCATTATTTCCAAGAACATCCTATCATAGTGGTTAGTTCTGCCCCCCTCGGGGGCATCATCCAGAATCGGGAGGCAACAGGGCGGATTGCCAAGTGGGCGATTGAACTTGGGCCGCATCATGTATGATACACACCTCGCACAGCCATCAAGTCTCAAGCCTTAGTTGATTTCGTCAATGACTGGACGGAGTTGCAGGCCCCGGAGGACAGGCCTGATCTTACATACTGGACTATTTATTTTGATGGATCCAGACAGCTGGAAGGCTCGGGGGCTGGTGTGTTACTAGTATCCCCTCAAGGAGATAAATTCTGTTATGTCCTCCGACTCATGTTTCTGTGCACTAACAATGCTGCGGAATATGAAGCTTTGCTTCACGGCTTGCGACTCACCAAGGAGATGAATCTAACACGAGTCCGATATTTTGGCGACTCTGATCTGGTGGCGCAGCAAGTTTCAGGTACCTGGGATTCTCGGGACCCCGTGATGGCAGCTTACAGAAGGGTTGTGTCTGACGTGGCGGGTCATTTTCATGGCTATGAGGTTGACCACATTGATCGACACCTCAACGAGGAAGCTGATGCCCTTTCACGTCTCGGTTCCCAGCGAAAGCCAGTTCCTCCCAATGTTTTTCTGGATGTTTTGCATAAACCATCCGTGAGTTTACCATCGGAGGAGGAGTTGGCAATACCGGATCCTGAGTCTCAGTTCGTGGCGGCTCTCCATGTCACGCCGGATTGGGTTCTTCCCTATTTGGCTTATCTCGCCTGAAGCAAGTTACCAACAGACGAAGTTTTGGCCCGTCAGATCGTTCGGCGGAGCAAATCCATGGTGATCATCAATGGCGAATTATATAAGCGGAGTGCCTCTGGAGTCTTTCTACGATGCGTTTCCTCCGAAGAAGGATGCATAATCTTAAATGACATTCATTCCGGGGACTATGGGCATCATGTCAGGTCACGCTCTTTGGTGTCAAAGGCATTCCGTCATGGTTTCTTTTGGTTGACGGCTCATGCAGATGCAGAAGAGATAGTTCGTCGGTGCGAGGGATGCCAGCGTTATGGACAACAAGCTCATGTGCCGGCTCAAGAACTAAGAATGATTCCCATCACTTGGCATTTTGCGGTCTGGGGGTTAGACATGGTCGGCCCCTTTAAAATGTCATCCAACAAGAAAACCCATTTGCTGGTGGCGGTTGATAAGTTCACCAAGTGGGTTGAGGCAGAACCTATTGGAACTTGCGATGCGGAGACAGCGGTCAAGTTCTTGAAAAAGATAATCTTCCGGTTTGAATATCCACATAGTATCATTACTGATAATGGTACTAATCTGTCCCAAGGGGCGATGCAGGAGTTTTTCCGTCGAGAACATATCCGGCTTGATGTTTCTGCGGTTGCTCACCCACAATCTAATGGGCAGGCGGAACGGGCGAATCAGGAGGTTTTATGAGGAATCAAGCCCCGACTCATGGTTCCCCTGGAGAAAACCCCAGGATGTTGGGTCGAAGAATTGCCTTCAGTACTATGGAGCATCCGGACCACCCCGAACCGGTCCACGGGTTTTACCCCTTTCTTTCTCGTCTACGGAGCAGAAGCCGTTCTTCCTACTGACATAAGGCATGACTCGCCTAGAGTCGCCGCATATGTGGAGCAAGACAACGAACTGGCGCGTCAAGACTCCTTGGACGCCTTAGAAGAGGCACGTGACTTGGCTGCGGCCCGTTCGGCCATCTATCAGCAGGATCTACGGCGTTATCACAACCGCCGGGTTAAGAGCCGGACCTTTCAGGAAGGCGACTTAGTCCTTCGGTTGATACAAGATCGTGCTGGCATGCATAAGTTGTCACCGCCGTGGGAAGGACCGTTCGCCGTCAGCAAGAATCTTCGCAACGGCTCTTATTATCTGGTGGATCTCCGGCCTAACCGGCCAACCACGGAGGCTGAGTCAACTCGCCCCTGGAATATTACCCACTTGCGGCCTTATTACACTTGAGCTCTTAAGCTCCGCATTTTGTAAGTTTTTCAGTTTTTATTATGAAGTAATAAATTTAAAATGCTTCCCGACTTGGGGGCTTCTTCATTGAGATCAATTTTGTCATCCTGTCGCGACCTTATGAGCCGACGGAATCATTATCATCTAGGGTGGTGCTTGAGCTTTCTCACTCGCCCCATCCTGTCGCGACCTTATGAGCCAACGAAACCATCATCTAGGGTGGCGCTTGAGCTTTTTGACTCGCCCCATCCTGTCGCGACCTTATGAGCCGACGAAACCATCATTTAGGGTGCGCGCTTGAGCTTTCTGGCTTGCCCCATCCTATCGCGACCTTATGAGCCGACGAAATCATTTAGGGTGCGCGCTTGAGCTTTTTGACTCGCCCCATCCTGTCGCGACCTTATGAGCCGACGAAATCATCTAGGGTGGTGCTTGAGCTTTCTGACTCGCCCCATCCTGTCGCGACCTTATGAGCCGACGAAACCATTATCTAGGGTGGCGCTTGAGCTTTTTGACTCGCCCCATCCTGTCGCGACCTTATAAGCCAACGAAACCATCATTTAGGGTGCGCGCTTGAGCTTTCTGACTCGTCCCATCCTGCCGCGACCTTATGGGCCAACGAAATCATTTAGGGTGCGCGCTTGAGCTTTCTGACTCGCCCCATCCTGTCGCGACCTTATGAGCCGACGAAATCATTTAGGGTGCGCGGTTAAGCTTTCTGACTCGCCCCATCCTGTCGCGACCTTATGAGCCGATAAAATCATCTAGGGTGCGCGCTTGAGCTTTCTGACTCGCCCCATCCCGTTGCAACCTTATGAGCCGACGAAATCATTTAGGGTGCGCGCTTGAGCTTTCTGACTCGCCCCATCCTGTCGCGACCTTATGAGCCGACGAAATCATCTAGGGTGCGCGCTTGATCTTTCTGACTCACCCCATCCTGTCGCGACCTTATGAGCCGACGAAACCATCATCTAGGGTGCGCGCTTGAGCTTTCTGACTCGCCCCATCCTGTCGCGACCTTATGAGCCGAAGAAATTGCTATTTTTTATTTACCTTCCTGGCACTGCCACAAGGTTTTCCAAACTTTTTTCTGATTCATTTTGAAATATTTGTTATCACTTATTATTCATTAAGCTTAGAACAGATTGATGATCAAAATCACTTTATCCATGGCGGATCAAGCATTATAAAGAATTTTCAAACGGCGGATCAAGCATTATAAAGAATTTTCAAACGGCGGATCCAGTATTTCAAATCGCCTTAAGGGCGACATAAGGGTTCTTTTCGAAGGTATCACAAAAGCAGTACCGATTCCTAAAGAAGACCTATTACATGGCTCTTAGGGCCAAATCAATGAAGTTTATTCTGCTGACGCCCTTGGATCGTTTTGCTGCGAGCTTTGGCCAACTTCAATTTGCAAGTCGCCCAGTACCCAGTTACACTTGGCCAGAGCTGCAAAGTCATCTTCATCAGTCAGGATTGATGAGAGATCTGCGTCCAAGTCAAAAGGGTTCTTGGGTCGCCGTGGAGTTAAGCTGGTCGTCACAAAGGTTGGCGGGTTGACCTTCTTGTTCTTACTATCATAAGCAGCCTATTACTTTGATAAGTCCAGACTTGCAGCAAGTTGAGTCGCCGCCAGCCGGGAGTCCTTGACGACACGCTGGTAGTCCTCTTCGGTAAATTCTGACCCGTCATCCTTGAGTTGAGGAAAGCCCGCCGCTACTTCTTCCGGGTTGATCTCTGGAGCATACGCTAAGCAGCGACTTAATGTAGTCAACACTCCCTTCCGGGCGGCTGACCGAGTCAACTCGCCAATCTGGGGAGGAAGCGTGGATAGGCAGCCAAGCATCTTCTTTATGGAGGTTATAGGCTCCTTGGCGCCCATCACTGCTTTCACAGTTAGTACACTGTCGGTATACAGCTGCTCTGTCAGCGTGTAAATCGCCTTTAGCATCAGCACGCAATCATCCTGAAGGTTGGTGGCTCTCGGACCTGTACAAGGGGTAATGGTAATCAGCGACTCAAGATAAGAGTTATTTAAAAAGGTCAAAGGTTTGAGTATTTTACCAAAGACGGCTTGCGCCATGTTTGAGATATGACGTTTCAAACCGGACAGCTCTTGTTGCACAGTAGCTAGCTTGGCTTCAACTTTGTCTGCTCGTTTTGTCGAAGCATCTTGGTCAGCTTGAGCCCTTTTTAAATCGGCCTTTAGTTTTTCCATCTCAGCTAAAACAGGTTGGTACTTCTCCTCCGATTTGGTTCGAGCATCCTGCTGATCAGATAAGTTTTTCTTCAAGTCGCCAAGTGCTGATTCAGTCTGGATAAGAGTTTCCTGTTGAAGTACATGATAAGGGGCAAGTCTCAGAACTGTTGCAAGCAATATCCCTGACACTTGGGGGCTAATGTATAATTTTTTCAGACAAAATTATACAGCATCAAGACCCAGCTCATCTTTTTACTGATGACCCGGCCCTTGGGGGTTACTGGTCGAAAGTTTTTCTAAGTGATCAAGACCCGGCTCATCTTTTTATTGATGACCCGGCCCTTGGGGGTTACTGGTCGAAAGTTTTTCTAAGTGATCAAGACCCGGCTCATCTTTTTATTGATGACCCGGCCCTTGGGGGTAACTGGTCGAAAGTTTTTCTAGTGATCAAGACCCGGCTCATCTTTTTACTGATGACCCGGCCCTTGGGGGTTACTGGTCAAAAGTTTTTCTAAGTGATCAAGACCCGGCTCATCTTTTTACTGATGACCCGGCCCTTGGGGGTTAATGGGGATAATATACTATATAACGAAGCTTACCTCATGTTTATTCTTTAGCATCCGAAGCAGGCTTTTCTCCATCTCATAACTCGCCTCCAGGCGATTTGCAAAACCAGAGCAAAGTTCTTTGAATTCGAGATGTTCATATTCAGAAAGCTTAGCCTTGGAGAGTCCAGACTCAGGAACGGCATGAGATGATGATGGCACATGCTTTGACAAAACTGTTGTGGCCGGTTTAGAGAAGCTGGTACCAGTGATAATTACAGCGTCCGGGTCTTCGGCTGTTGTCAATGGACTTGGCGGCTTGGGGGCATCCATTGTTTCCTTGGGCGAGCTAGGAAGATCCATTTGATCCTCGGGTTTGTCTTGGTCCAGGTTATCTTGGATCGGTGCCGGTTCTTTGATGGGCTCTGAGATTATAATAGGAGTTGACCCGTTGGTTTTCCTCTTCTTCGCCTGTGCCCTGAAAGAGGGAAGAGGCGTGTTTAAGGATTGAAAATTTATCACCATCAGATTCAAAGTAAAATTATCAAAGGACTTACCCAGGGACATGGATCATTGGCGGAAGTGTCGACACTACTGAGTCGCGAGATGTAGGAGGAGAATTCTGCAAGAATTATACGTCAAAGATATAGGCGGGTCACAGATGCGATCCAAAGAAACATGAAGTGTCATTCATGGGTACCTCATTTGGCTTTCTCTTGTTCTTTGTTGGTAAGCCAGACACCAGATCACCGGAATGACTTCGGGTCTTCCGATTTGAAGTATATTGTGCTTTCTTCAGAAGAAAATTTGGGTCCAAACAAGCATTTGGATGTGAGAAGGGAACTTTCCCACAAATTCGCCTGGCCGGCTTAGGTGGAGAAGGAGATGAATCGGAGGAAACAGAAATTACCTCTACGGAATCCTCCTGGCTTTCGTTGTCTTCATTCTATTCAAGAGAGGCAGAGACATAAATACAAAGTTAACAGTAGTGGATGGCGAGTGAAAATAGGATAGGTTTTTACCTCTGAAGGTGCGTCGCCGACTTGAGATTCATCGGCTTTGGATGGCTCGGCCACAGCAGCTTTGCCCTTGCCCTTGGTTTTCTTCTTTGGGGGCGGCTTAGCTTGCTTCATGGCTGGCTTTTTGGGCTTCTTGGACCAAAATTTATCACCTTTCTGGAATGGCATATGTTATAAAAGGCCACAATTCGAATGAAACATAAGAAGTAAAGGCAAAGGTGGGTTACAGTTGCTTACCTTGGGCGCCGGATTAATCTTACACAAGGGTTTGAGGCCGATTTGGCTGCATTTTCCCGCAGGCTCGCCGGTCAGCTTCTTGATGATGGCGACAATATCATTTTCCGTTAAAGCCGTACGGAAATAACATTGAGGATGATCTAAGGTGCCATCAAATTCGCACATTAACCCGTCCCGGCGACTTAAAGGGAGGATGCGCCATTCGACCAAGCAGCGGATCAAGTCTACCCCAGTAAGGCCGTTGTTTGTCAAAGATCTTAACTCGGACAATACTGGGATGAAATCTGATTCCTCCTCTTCGGTGAGCTTGTCCGGAAGCTTGAAATTCGTTGGAAGGCGATCTTCCCTATAGCCCAGAAGCTTGTTTTTGCCTGCAGGTGAGGTCTCTTGACAATAGAACCAAGACTCGCCCCAGCCTTTGGGATGGCTTTGCATGGCGAGTGAGGGAAATGGGCTATCCCTCCGGCGCTGAACGTTTACACCACCAAGTTCCAGGCTGGGGCCGTTGTGAAATTCCATTTGGCGATTTAAGTGGAAAAAGTACCAGAATAAGGGAACTGAGGGTTCCATCCGTAGGTAAGCCTCACAAAACACTTGGAACTGGCATAGGTTACTTATCGAGTTGGGGCCCAGATCCTGGAGGCGGACGTTCATGAAATCCATGGCGTCTCTAAGGAACTTCGATCCGGGCGGCTTAAAACCCCGCTCAAGGTGTTCGACGAAAACAACTATCTCCCCTTCTTTGGGATTGGGGAGATCCTCTCCGAACCCGGTACGCCAACCGATAACATCCTCAGGGTCCAAATTTCCAGTTTTCACATAATCCTCTAGTATGGTATCATTGACCTTGGCAGGGAGCCAGTCACTTTTGAAGACGGTGCCCATGCTACAAAGGAGTAAAGTACGGATGAATTTACACGCTTGAACATCTATCGTAAGAGGTGAAATAAGTTCATTTGACTCGCCAAGTAATTTGTTCGCGGACTGAGGAGAAATCTTGACCCGCCATATAGATCTGAGTCAGGTTACTACGGCGACTTACGAAGGTTGGCTACTGACAAGAGTTGTGTCTTAAAGAGTCGGAGACATTTGATTAAAATGGTGAAGTATGAAGACTTCAAACAGCTTTTACGCAACGAGCGGTAAATTATGGATCTACTGGACAGCCGAAAATACATGAGGAAAATGACTGGATACAGCAACTTACAACCAGGATGAGATACTGTTGTTGGTTTGATGAAATACTACTCTAAACATGCAAATCGAGGGCGGATAAGTGAAGGTATTAGAGGCATTGGTTTTATCGTTGTCATCAATACTAACTAATCAAGGATAGGTAACAAATATTCGGAAAGGCATCAAGAACACGGCAGTGATGAACTTCGGAAAGGGATGGGGATCTGCTCTTAAGTGAGCGGTGACCTAACCTGATGGGTTCGGCCGGAGGTGGTCGACAGCGACGAAGGCTATTGGAGGAGCACGAAAGTCTCGGTAGGGCGCGGAGATCTTCGGCGGCGACGAAGTGCCTGGCAACAGCGAGGTGGTCGACGACGGTGAGATGGTCGATGGCGGCGAGCAGCTTGGCCGTGGTAAAGTGCTTGACGGCGACAAGATCTTTGGGTGGCGCCAAAGCTTTCGGGCGACGACAGGAACTGCGGTCGGCGGCGCAGCTCTCGGAAGGCAATAAGGGTTTTCTCGCTGTGATAATGGGGAGAAGATTGACCATACTGGTGGGTGGAATGCGCCAGATCTGTCCCCCCCCCACCTATTTAACAGGGCAGGTGCTGGAATCGAGGCGGCGTGAGCGGGAACCGCCGAAGGATAAAAAGATTCGCTATAATGACGCTCCGAAAATTTTGGGATAGCAATATCAAAGGATCCGTTAGGATTACGTCAGTCTTTTCCGGAATTAAAGGGATAAGAAGATGCCAATGAGAAATGGTTTGGCGATTTAAGTTTTTCCACGATAGATGGCGGGTTAAAGTTTCTGGCGTATAGAGAAGGATGAAGAATGAATCGCCTTTAACTGAGAGAAAATATTGGCGTGAAGAGAATTCAAATCAATCTGGGGCCTAATGTTGGGGATATTACATGTTAATAACCCACCCTAGTTGGGCCGGGTAACCAAATCAGGCGATTCATCTCAGCGTGGTTTGGGCCTTGGCCTGGCAAGACCGAAGGTTGTATGGCGGTTTATAATTTCCGGAAGGTCTCCAAGCTTTGGAAGATGGCGACTTGGAGACCGTAGAGGTCACGATTTGTAGAAAGGAAAGTACCCTTGTAAACCCTAGGGGTTCGACCTGTATATAAAGGCGAGTCCTAGGGAAGAAGAGGGCAGATTAGAAATCATCGAGTGCTAGGTCTCGCGAGTTACGCCCTCCTTGTAATCGAAACTCCATCAATACAACTCAAAGCAGGACATAGGCCTTTACCTCCTCACGAGGGGCCGAACCTGGGTAAATCACCGTGTCTCTCCTGTTCAACCCCTTTGAGTCACCACCAAGGTGCGATGGCTCCAATACTAAGTCCTTTCACGAGGACATCTGCCGTGACAAAACCACGACAGGAAGTCATAAAGAATGAATTTTTGATGCTTTCATGCTACCTAGCATAGATGTCCTTTGTAACTCCTCTTAAGTGATGTGAATGTTCAGATCCATTAGATTCAAAACAATAGTTTGCTATTGGCGTGGAAACAATAATACTTCAAGCAAACTAGCTAGGTAATCATGAACCTTCAAAATAACAAGGCCAAAATAAAGTTATCCCTACAAAAGCATATAGTCTGGCTATGCTCTATCATCATTGCACAACTAATTTAAATCATGCACAACCCCGGTATTGGCCAAGTAATTGTTTTCACACCTTTACTTTCTTTAACTTTTTCAACCCTCACGCAATACATGAGCATGAGCCAAGGTTTTAGCACTATAAGTGGTGTGGAGTGTGGTGGAGGTTGCAAGACAAACAAGGAGAAGATGATCACATTAACTAGGCATATTAATGAGCTGTGGAGATGCTCATCAATAGATATCAATGTGAATGAGTAGGGGTTGCCATACAAATATGATGCACTAGAGCTAAGAGTATGTGAAAGCTCTTAAAGAAAACTAGTGGGTGTGCATCCAACTTGCTTGCTCACGAAGACCTAAAGCAATTTTGTGGAAGCCTATCATTGGAATACACAAGCCAAGTTATATGATGAAAATTTCCCACTAGCTATATGGTGGTGACAAAATGAGAGACTCTCAATCATGAATATCATGGTGCTTAATAAGCACAAGTGAGGAAGGATAGTAGCATTGTCCCTTCTCTCTTTTTCTCTCATCATTTTTTTTGTGGGCTCTTTGGCTTCTTTTTTTTGGTGGGCATCTTTGGCCTCTTTTATTTCCTCACATGGGACAATGCTCCATCAATGATGATCATCACACTTTCAACTCAAAACTTAGAGCAACGATGACTCTATATGGAATGCCTTCGGTAGTGTACCGTGACAATGATCTAGCATGGCATAGATATTAATGGAAACATCATGCTAGCTATCTTACTATCATGCAATGGTAATGTAGAAGTGGTGGCACACGTCATGGTGGTAGTTGCATGGCAATATATCTCGGAATGACTTTGAAAACGCCATAGTAGGTAGGTATGGTGGCTGTTTTGAGGAAGGCTAATGGTGGGTTTTGTGCACCGGCGAAAGTTGCACGGCAATAAGAAGATAATGATGGTGGAAGGTGAAAGTGCATCTAAACCATGGACTCAACATTAGTCATGAAGAACTCATACACTTGTTGCAAAAGTTTTAGTAGTAATCGAAACAAAGCATTCAACGCATACTCCTAGGGGAAGGGTTGGTAGGTATAAACCATCGCGCGATCCCGACCGCCACACAAAGGATGACAATCAATAGACTAATCATGCTCAGACTTCATAACATAGCGGTTCACCATACGTGCATGCTACGGGAATCACTAACTTCAACACAAGTATTTCTAGATCCACAACACCTTACTAGCATAACTTCAATATTACCACAACCACAACTCAAAACTAATTGAGATCAATCAAACTTCTCTAACTATTCAATGCACATGAAGGTGGAGGTTTTCATATCCCTTTGGATAACTACCCCTTTTGAGACTACTTTCAAAGAATAGATCTACTACCAAGCCATGCACCACCATGCTCTAAAAGATATAAGTGAAGCACATAGAGCAAAATCAACTAGCTCAAAAGATATAAGTGAAGCACATGTGAGCTGAATTGTCTACCAAAGGATATAAGTGAAGCTCGACAAAATCATGGTGAGTGCATGTCTCTCTCTCTAGGTGTGCCGCAAGGATGATTGTGACACAACAAAAATAAAAAGACTCCTACGATACAAGACGCTCCAAGCAAAACACATAACATGTGGTGAATAAAAATATAGCCCCAAGTAACGTTGCCGATGGATTGAAGACGAAAGAGGGGATGCCTTCCCGGGGCATCCCCAAGCTTAGGCTTTTACGGCATCCTTGAATCTCTTGGGGTGCCTTGGGCATCCCCAAGCTTGATCTCTTGCCACTCTTTATCTCTTTGTCCATAAGAACTTCACCCAAAACTTGAAAACTTCACAACACGAAACTTAAACAGAAACTCGTGATAACAGTAGTATAAGAAAGCAAACCACCACTTCCTTAGGTACTGTAGCAAACTTAAATTCTACTTATGTTGATGTTGGGTTACTGTATTTTCAATCTTCCATGGCTAATACTGTTGGGGATGTGACCTGTGGATGACCCGCCCTAGTTGGGCCGGGTTATCCATTAGGTGATTCATCTAAACGTTTAGTTGGGCCTCGCTTTGGCCGAATCAAAGTTGTACGACGAGTATGGCTCTCGGCGGATCTCCCAACTTTGGAAGATGGCGATTCAAAGACCACATTGGTTACGAGTTGTAGAAAGGAAGGAATCCTTGTAAACCCTAGGGAATCGACCTATATATAAAGGCGAGGTCCCGGGGGACAGGGGGGTCAGAAATCATCGAGTGCTAGGTTTAGGCGAGTTACGCCTTCCTTGTAATCGAATCCATATCAATACACACAAAGCAGGACGTAGGCTATTACCTCCTCTCGAGGGGCCGAACCTGGGTAAATCGCCGTGTCTCTCCCGCTTAACCCCTTTGAGTCGCCACCAAGGTGCGATGGCTCCAGTACTAAGTCCTTTCACGAGGATATCTGCCGTGAAATCAACCACGATGTCGGTGGAGATGTCCGGCTCAGGGGATGATCCGATCATGCCGATGAAGACGTTGATCTTGCCGAAGGGGACCCTGTAGCCAGATTCAATCGAATTCGCTTCAGGTCCCCATTGCTGGTTGTCAATGTAGTTTATCCCGCGGCGGCTCCAAGACATGAGCGTCGTCGCGTAACTCCCAAACCCTGGTAGGGCTCCCTTTGAGAACTCAACTCCACCGTGCGTAGTCCCCATGGTGGGCGTCATCCAGAATCGGGAGGCAACAGGGCGAATCGCCAAGTGGGCGATAGAGCTTGGGTCTCATCACATACAATATACTCCCCGCACAGCTATCAAGTCCCAGGCGTTAGTTGATTTCATTAACGACTGGACAGAGCTACAGGCTCCGGAAAATCTGCCTGACCTTACCTACTGGACTATTTACTTTGATGGATCCAGGCAGTTGGAAGGCTCGGGGGCTGGTGTGGTGTTAGTATTCCCTCAAGGAGATAAGTTCTGTTACGTTCTCCGACTCATGTTTCCCTGCACTAATAATGCGGCGGAATATGAAGCTTTGCTTCACGGCTTGCGACTGGCAAAAGAGATGAACCTAACGCGAGTCAGGTGCTTTGGTGATTCCGATTTGGTGGCGCAGCAAGTTTCGGGTACCTGGGACTCTCGGGATCCCATGATGGCAGCTTACAGACGAGCTGTGTCTGATGTGGCGGGTCATTTTCATGGCTATCAGGTGGACCATATTGACCGGCGCCTCAATGAGGCAGCTGATGCCCTCTCGCGACTCGGCTCTCAGAGAAAACCAGTTCCCCCTAATGTTTTTCTGGATGTCTTGCATAAACCTTCCGTGGTTTTACCCTCAGAGGAGGAATTGGCGATACTGGATCCCGAGTCTCAGCTCGTGGCGGTTCTCCATGTCACTCAGGATTGGGTACTCCCTTATCTGGCTTATCTCACTCGCGGCGAGTTACCCACCGACGAAGTTTTGGCTCGCCAGATCGTTCGGCGCAGCAAATCCATGGTCATCATTAATGGCGAGTTATATAAACGGAGCGCTTCTGGGGTTTTTCAGCGATGTGTTTCCCCCGAGGAAGGATGCGCGATCCTAAATGACATTCATTCCGGAGACTGTGGATACCACGCGGGTCACGTTCTTTGGTATCGAAGGCTTTTCGTCATGGTTTCTTTTGGCTGACGGCTCATGCAGATGCAGAAGACATAGTGCGTCGGTGCGAGGAGTGCCAACGTTATGGGAGGCAGGCTCATGTGCCGGCTCAAGAATTGAGAATGATTCCCATTACTTGGCCTTTTGCAGTCTGGGGGCTGGACATGGTCGGTCCCTTTAAAATGTCCTCCAACAAGAAGACCCACCTATTGGTGGCAGTTGATAAATTCAACAAGTGGGTTGAGGCGGAACCTGTTGGAGCTTGCGATGCGGAGACAGCGGTCACATTTCTGAAGAAGCTGATTTTCCGGTTTAGATACCCGCACAGTATTATCACGGACAATGGTACTAACTTGTCCCAAGGGGCGATGTAGGATTTTTGTCGTCGAGAACATATCCGACTTGATATTTCTGCAGTTTCTCACTCGCAATCCAACGGGCTAGCAGAGCGGGCGAATCAGGTGGTCTTGCGAGGGATCAAACCTTGACTCATGGTTCCCCTGGAAAGGACTCCAGGGTGTTGGGTTGAAGAGTTACCTTCGGTACTGTGGAGTATTCGGACCACCCCGAACCGATCCACGGGATTCACCCCCTTCTTTTTGGTCTATGGAGCAGAGGTTGTTCTCCCTACTGACTTAAGGCATGATTCTCTTAGAGTCACCGCATATGTGGAGCAGGATAATGAACTGGCGCGTCAGGATTCTTTGGATGCCTTGGAGGAGGCGCGTGACCTGGCTGCGGCCCGTTCGGCTATCTATCAGCAAGATTTGCGGTGTTATCATAGTCATCGGGTTAAGAGTCGGACCTTTCAGGAAGGCGACTTAGTGCTTCGTCTAATACAAGATCGAGCAGGCATGCACAAGTTGTCACCCCCTTGGGAAGGGCCGTTCGTCGTCAGCAAGAACCTCCGCAATGGCTCTTATTATTTGATGGATCTTCGGCCTAATCGACCGACCACAGAGGCTGAGTCAACTCGCCCCTGGAATATTGCCCATTTGCGGCCTTACTACACTTGAGCTCTTAAGCTCCACATTTTGTAAGTTTTTCAGTTTCATTATGAAGTAATAAAATACTCCCCGACTTGGGGGCTTCTTCATTAAAAGAGCAAATTGTGTCATCCTGTTGCGACTGTATGAGCCGACAGAATATGCATTTAGGGTGGGTGCATGAGCTTTCTGACTCGCCTCCCCCTGTCGCGACCTTATGAGCCGACGAAACCTGCATTTAGGGTGGGTGCACGAGCTTTCTGACTCGCCTCCCCCTGTCGCGACCTTATGAGCCGACGAAACCTGCATTTAGGGTGGGTGCACGAGCTTTCTGACTCGCCTCCCCCTGTCGCGACCTTATGAGCCGACGAAACCTGCATTTAGGGTGGGTGCACGAGCTTTCTGACTCGCCTCCCCCTGTCGCGACCTTATGAGCCGACGAAACCTGCATTTAGGGTGGGTGCACGAGCTTTCTGACTCGCCTCCCCCTGTCGCGACCTTATGAGCCGACGAAACCTGCATTTAGGGTGGGTGCACGAGCTTTCTGACTCGCCTCCCCTGTCGCGACCTTATGAGCCGACGAAACCTGCATTTAGGGTGGGTGCACGAGCTTTCTGACTTGCCTCCCCCTGTCGCGACCTTATGAGCCGACGAAACCTGCATTTAGGGTGGGTGCACGAGCTTTCTGACTCGCCTCCCCCTGTCGCGACCGTATGAGCCGACGAAATATGCATTTAGGGTGGGTGCACGAGCTTTCTGACTCGCCTCCCCCTGTCGCGACCTTATGAGCCGACGAAATTACTGTTTTTATGGCATAGCCCTGAAGGTTTTAAGCCTTTTTCTTTCTAAATACTTGTTGAAAATATCTATAGTTTGTTTGTTTTCGCATATGCTGTTTTCAAAGCTTAAGACAGGAGGGTGATAAGAATTGTTTCATCCATGGCGAATTAAGCGTTATAGAAGACTCTTATAAAGGCGGGTCAAATATTTCAAATCGCCTTAAGGGCGATATAAAGGTTCTCGCAGAAGGTATCATCAAAAACAGTACTGACTTACGGAAAAAGGACCTATTACATGGCTCTCAGGCCAAATTTAATAAAGTTTACTTCGCTGGCGCCTCGGGATCATCCTGACGTGAGCTCTGGCCGACTTCAATTTGCAAGTCGCCCAATACCCAATTGCACTTGGCCAAAGCAGCAAAGTCGTCTTCGTCAGTCAGAATTGATGCCAAGTCTGCTTCCAAATCGAAAGGATTCTTGGGTCGCCGAGGAGTTAGGCTGGTCGTCACGAAGGTTGGCGGGCTGACTTTCTTGTTTCTGCTATCATAAGCTGCCTGGTATTTTGTTAAATCAAGGCTTGCGGCAAGTTGAGTTGCAGCCAGCCGAGAGTCCTTGACGACTCGCTGATAATCCTCTTCAACGAATTCTGATCCATCGTCCTTGAGCTGAGGAAAGCCTGCGGTTACTTCTTCTAAGTTGATTTCTGGAGCATACGCCAAACAGCGACTCACGGCAGTCAGAACACCTTTTCGGGCGGCTGACCGAGTTAACTCGCCGATCTGGGGGGGAAGTGTAGACAAACAGCCAAGCACCTTCTTGATGGAAGTGATAGGTTCTTTGGCGCCCATCACAGCTTTGACAGTCAAGACGCTGCCTGTGTACAGTTGCTCTATCAGCGTGTAAATCGCCTTCAGCATCAACACACAGTCTTCTTGAAGGTTGGCGGCTCTCGGACCTGAATTATGATGGTTAGCGACTTAACATCAGTGTCATTTAAAAAAAAGGAGGAGATCGAAGGTTTAAGTAAGGCTTACCAAAGACGGCTTGCGTCATGTTGGAGATATGACGCTTTAAGCCGGATAATTCCTGTTGAACAGTCGCCAGCCTAGCTTCAGCTTTCTCTGGTCTCTTCAAGGCGGCATTTTGGTCAGCCTGAGCTTTTTTCAACTCGGCCTTGAGTTTTACCAGTTCGGCCAAGGCCAATTGACACTTTTCCTCCGACTGAGCTCGGGCGTCTTGTTGTCCAGCTAAATTTTTCCTTAAGTCGCCCAGCGCTGATTCGGTCTGAGCAAGATTTTCCTATTGAAAAATTAAAATAAGGGCAAGTCTCAGAACTACTGCAAAGCAATATCCCTGACACTTGGGGGCTAATGTATAATTTTTTCAGATAAAATTATACAAAAATCAAGATCCGGCTCATCTTTTTACTGATGACCCGGCCCTTGGGGGTTACTGGTCGCAAAAGTTTTTTCTAAATTTTTAAGACCCGGCTCATCTTTTTACTGATGACCCGGCCCTTGGGGGTTAATGGGAATAATAAAGTATAACAAAACTTACAAACTTACCTCATGTTTTTTGTTTAACATCTGCAGCAGGTTTTTCTCCATCTCATAGCTTGCTTCCAGGCGACTTGCAAAGCCAGAGCAGAGTTCCTTAAACTCCAAATTGGCATATTCGGAAAGTTTTCCCTTGGAGAGCCCAGACTCGGGAATGCCTTGGGAGGAGGATGCTACATGTTTGGATAAAACTGTCGCCGCCGGCTTAGAAAAGCCAGAACCGGTAATAACCACAGCATCTGGGTCTTCTGTTGTTGTCAATGGGCTCGGCGGCTTAGGGGCATCCATTGTTTCCTTTGGCGACTCAGCAAGATCCACTTGAGTCGCGGGCTCAGTCTGATCCGGATTGTCCTGATTCGGAGTTGATTCTCTCATGGGTTCTGGAGCCGCGTCAGGAGTTGATCCGCTGGTTTTCCTCTTCTTGGCTTGTGCCCTGAAAAAAGGGAATAAGCACGTTAAGGAATTGAAAGGCTCGTTATTCTCAAAAGTCACGGCAAGGTTATCAAAAGATTTACCCCGGAACTCGAATCATCGGTGGAAGTGTCGACATCACTGAGTCGCCGGAAGTGGGAGGAGAGTTCTGCAAAAGAATTATACGTCAATAATACAGGCGGGTTACGAGCATGATCCAAAGAGAAATGGAGAATGGCTACTCATAAAGAGTACCTCGCTTGGTTTTCTTTTATTTGTTGCTGGTAAGCCGGATACTAGGTCGCCAGAGTGACTTCGTGTTTTCCGGTTTGAGGCGTGTTGTGCTTTCTTCAGTAGGAAATTTGGGTCCAGATAAGCATTTGGATGTGAGAGGGGAACTTTCCCACAAATTCGCCTGGCCGGCTTAGGTGGAGAAGGAGATGAATCGGAGGAAACAGAAATTACCTCAACAGAGTCCTCCTGGCTTTCGTTATCCTCATTCTATTTCAAGGAAAGGGAGAGATATAAATATAAAGGTTAAACAGTGATGGGTGGCGAGTGAAAAAAGGACGAATTTTTACCTCTGAAGGTGCATCGCCGAATTGAGATTCGTCGACTTCGGATGGTTCAGCCGCAGCAGATTTGCCTTTACCCTTGGTTTTCTTCGAGGGCGGCTTGACATTTTTCATGGCTTGCTTTTTGGGCCTCCTGGACCAGAACTTATCGCCTTTCTGAAATGGCATATATTACGAAACCACAATACAAATGAAGCATAAAGAATAAAGACCAAAGGCGGGTCAGGTTTGTTTACCTTGGGCGCAGGGTTAATTTTGCAGAAAGGCTTAAGGCCGATTTGGCCGCACTTTCCCGCAGGCTCGCCAGTCATCTTTTTGATGATGGTAACAATGTCCTTTTCCGTTAAAGCTGTGCGAAAATAGCATTGAGGATGATCCAGGGTGCCATCAAACTCACACATCAGACCATCCCGGCGGCTTAGAGGGAGGATACGCCATTCAACCCAGCAGTGGATTAGGTCGACCCCGGTAAGGCCATTGTTCGTCAAAGATCTTAGTTCAGATAGTATTGGGATGAATTCCGATTCCTCCTCCTCGGTAAGCTTGTCTGGGAGCTTGAAGTTGGTCGGAAGGCGAGTTGGCCTGTAACCCAGAAGTTTGTTCTCGCCAGCGGGAGACGTCTCTTGACAGTAAAACCAAGACTCGCCCCAGCCTTTGGGATGGCTAGGCATGATGAGTGAGGGGAATGGGCTATCCCTGCGGCACTGGACATTGACGCCACCAAGTTCCAAGCTAGGGCCGTTATGGAATTCCGTTTGGCGATTCAGATGGAAAAAATGCCAGAATAAGGGGACAGAAGGCTCGATCCGCGGATAAGCCTCACAAAGAACTTGGAATTGTCTCAAATTGCTTATGGAATTGGGTCCCAGATCCTGGAGTCGGACGTTCATGAAAGTCAAGGCGTCCCTAAGAAATTTTGATCCGGGCGGCTTAAAACCTCGTTCCAGGTGTTCAACAAAAACTACTATTTCCCCTTCTTTGGGGTTAGGGAGATCTTCTCCTAACCCGGTGCGCCAGCCAATAACATCTTGAGGATCCAAACAGCCCGTTTTCACATAATTGGCTAATACGGCATCATCAACCTTGGTAGGAAGCCAGTCACTCTTGAAGACGGCACCCATGCTACAAATAAGTAAAGTATGATATTACATGTCTTGGACACCTACTATATGGGATGGAATCGGTTCATTTAACCCGCCGAGTACTTTGATTAAAGAAAGATTTAACCCGCCAGATCAAAGGGCCGAGTTGGGTCACTATGGCGACTTACGGAAGTATGGTTATTCCCAAGGGCTACGTTGTGAAGATGGTAAAGACGTTTCATTTGAAGTGCCAGGAGGTGAAGACTACAAACAACTTTTTGCAAACAGTAAATAAGGAATGGATCTACCAGACAGATGCGAAAACCTACGGAAAATGACTGGGCGCGACAGTTTATTATCAAATAATGCCCTTCGTTTGGTGGAGACACTATTTTCAAAGATTCACGAGTACAGCGGATAAGTAAAAGTATTCGGAACATTGGCTATCCTATCAACACTCGTGCTAATCGATTCAGAGCAGATAGTGTCTATGTGCAAGGAGCTTCAAGAGTACGGCAATGGCGGAAGTTCAAGCGAAGAATAAATCTACTCCTAAAGATAAATGGAAGCCTAACCTGATGCTGTCGGGTGAGAAGAGCCGACGATGACGGGGTTTGCTGGAGAAGCGCGGGCGTCCCGTCGAGCAAAGAAGCTTCCGGCGGCAGCGAGGTTCGTAGTGAATGGCGAGGTGACCGATGGCGATGCAGTCGAAGAAGACGACGGCAGATGTGTTGGTTCCGGCGCGAGGATGGGCGACGGCGGAAGCCCACGGGCGGCACCGGAGCTCCTCGCGTGAAGGTCGAAGGCGCGGTCGGCGACGGATTCCTCGGGGCGATGCGGTTTTTTCGCTGCGCCGGTGGGGAGGAAGGTGACAGGACTGGTAGGTGGGAAGCGACAGTTTTGTCCCCCCCCCGGCCTATTTATCAAGGCAGTTGCTGGAATCGAGGCACCATGAGCGGGAACCGCCGGGGGATAAAAGATTCGCCATAAATGTGCGCCGAAAAATTCGGGATAACAATGCGCTAAAGATCCGTTGGATTTGTGGTGATCTTCCCGAGAAAAAAGGAGTAAGGAAAGGCCGGTTAGTAATGATCTGGCGACTTAAGGGATTTTCAGTGTCCAAAAGGCAATGGAGGGTGTGCAATTTTTTGACAGATGAAGAAAAAATAGGGAATGAATCGCCTTCAATGGAGCAGAGGTATTGGCGTGAAGAAGAAAGGTTCAAGTCAATTTGGGGCCTAATGTTGGGGATGTGACCTGTGGATGACCCGCCCTAGTTGGGCCGGGTTATCCATTAGGTGATTCATCTAAACGTTTAGTTGGGCCTCGCTTTGGCCGAATCAAAGTTGTACGACGAGTATGGCTCTCGGCGGATCTCCCAGCTTTGGAAGATGGCGATTCAAAGACCACATTGGTCACGAGTTGTAGAAAGGAAGGAATCCTGGTAAACCCTAGGGAATCGACCTATACATAAAGGCGAGGTCCCGGGGGATAGGGGGGTCAGAAATCATCGAGTGCTAGGTTTAGGCGAGTTACGCCTTCCTTGTAATCGAATCCATATCAATACACACAAAGCAGGACGTAGGCTATTACCTCCTCTCGAGGGGCCGAACCTGGGTAAATCGCCGTGTCTCTCCCGCTTAACCCCTTTGAGTCGCCACCAAGGTGCGATGGCTCTAGTACTAAGTCCTTTCACGAGGATATCTGCCGTGAAAAAACCACGACAAATACCCCCCGATACTATCCATAGTTTCATCAAAATAAGCAACCAAGTCAACAAAAACAGAATCTGTTAACAGCAGACTAGTGTGTAGCAATCTGTATACTTTGTATATTTCCGTTACTTCAAAACTTCTAAACAATTACGAAAGTTTGAAGAATTTGCATAGCAATCAGCAGCAAAAAGAATCAACTCAAAAGCTCTTACAGAACAAAATGAAAATTCTTTTCGTGAGCAGAAAGTTTCTGTCTTTTCCAGCATGACCAAACGATCATCCCCAAGACTAATCATAACGGTTTTGCTTGGCACAAACGCAAAAAGAAACACAAAAAACACAATCATAACAGAATTATGAAAGTGTGGAAAACACAAAACAGAAAGAAAAAGGATAGATTCGTTGGGTTGCCTCCCAACAAGCGCTTTTGTTTAACGCCCTTAGCTAGGCAAAAGGTGATGGAATCACGTATAGTCATCTTTGGTGCTCAAACCATAAGTAGTGTGATCATTTATCATCTTAAGATCTTTTTCTTTATTTGATGACTCACCACTAGCTTTAGGAACAAAAACAGACTTGACGGTCTTTTTGAGAGTGAGATTTGGAGTATTTTGCACAGCAGCAAAAGCGGAATCCAAGTTGGTTATGACATCTTCTAGTTTGCCAATTCTAGAAGAATCATTAACTATAGGTTCCTTCTCCCTTAAATTTTTCAAAACATTTCCCACTTTTGATCCGTATTGAGTAATTTGATTGTGGATCTTTCTATCCAAACCCTCAATAAGTTCAAATGTGGCAATTTTGTTTTCAATAGCGTCCGGCCTTTGCATCACGTGTTCCAGGGTTAAGGTAGTTCCATTAACCATGAGCGGGGGTGAGCCTACCAAATTCATGATAGCTCCATAGGAGTCAACAGTATGGCTCCCCAAAAAATTTCCGCCTACAATGGTATCAAGGATATACCTATTCCAAGGAGAGATTCCAACATAAAAACTGTGAAGAATAACAGTAGTGGATTGCTTACGAGTAGATCTACTTTGAGCATTGCAAATCCTGTACCAAGCGTCCTTTAAATTTTCTTCCTCATTCTGCCTAAAATAGAGAACTTAATTCTCAGGGGTATCGTTTGGAGTGGTGGGTCTAGCCATTGATGAACTATATCACACACAAACGAGCAGGAAGAGAGAGTGAAACGGGTAAAAGAAAACGGCAAAGGAGAAAGGCAAATGTGAAGTGGGGGAGAGGAAAACGAGAGGCAACTGGCAAAAAAAGTAAATGCAAGAGATGAGTTTGTGAGACCTACTTGGATAGATCTCTCCTTCCCCGGCAACGGCGCCAGAAATACTTCTGCTACTGCAACAAAAGACCTTCTGTGCTGACACGAGACTATTCTTGTCTTGATACTCCTCAGCAACGGCACCAGGAATCCTTCTGCTACGGCTACGCCTTTAGGGACTTCCTTGGCAAATATGCAAAGGATTCCCCTGTGGCCTTGGAGCCTTGCGTTGGTGTTCCCTCGAAGCGGAAAGGGTGATGTAGCATAGTGGTGGTAAGTATTTCCCTTAGTTTTGACAACCAAGGTATCGATCCAGTGAAGGAATATCAGAAGTACCTGCACAAACACAAAGAGCTTGCACCCAACGCTATGAAGGGGTTGTCAATCCCTTATAGATTGTTTGCCAAGTGAGAACTAGAAGAAACAAAGTAACAAAGCAAAGTAAAAGCGAAAATGGAAACGATAGGTGTGAATAGACCCGGGGGCCGTAGTGTTCACTAGTGGCTTCTCTCATGAAAGCAAGTAGACGGTGGGTGAATAAATTACTGTCGAGCAATTGATAGAACCGCGCAAAGTCACGACGTTATCTATGGCAATGATTATATCTATAGGCATCACGTCCAAAACAAGTAGACCAATACTTTCTGCATCTACTACTATTACTCCGCACGTCGACCGCTATCCAGCATGCATCTAGTGTATTAAGTCCAAAAGAACAGAGTAACGCCTTAAGCAAGATGACATGATGTAGATGGACAATCTCATATCTACGATAAAATCCCATCTTGTTACCCTTGATGACAACAACATGATGCGTGCCTTGTTGCCCCTTCTATCACTGGGAAAGGTCACCACACGGTATGAACCCAAAACCAAGCACTTCTCCCATTGAAAGAATCATAGATCTAGTTGGCCAAACAAAACCCAAGACTCGGAGAGACTTACAAGGATATCAAATCATGCATATAAGAAATCAGCAAAGGCTCAAATATATATCATAGATAATCTGATCACAAATCCACAATTCATCGGATCTCGACAAACACACCGCCAAAGAGGATTACATCAGATAGATCTCCATAAAGATCATGGAGAACTTTGTATTGAAGATCCAAGAGAGAGAAGAAGCCATCTAGCTACTAACTACGGACCCGTAGGTCTGAAATGAACTACTCACGAGTCATTGGAGGGGCGATGATGATGATGTAGAAGCCGTCCAACTCCAAAGTCCCCTCCGACAGGGCACCGGGAAGGGTCTCCAGATGAGATCTCGTGGAAACGGAAGCATGCGGCGGCGGAGAAGTGTTTTTGTGGATTCCCTGATTTTTTCTGTATTTTAGGGAATATATAGGCGAAGGAGCTAGGTCAGGGGGGCGCCAGGGAGGCCACAAGCCTGGTAGCCCCCCCCCCCTAGTGGCGGCTACACGGCTTGTGGGCCCCCTGTAGCTCTCGTGCCTTGGCCCTCAAGCCCCCTGATCTTCTTCCGTTCTCGAAAAATTTATTTCATGGATTTTATTCCGTTTGGTCTCCCTTCCAAAATCAGATCTGAAAAGAGCCAAAAACACAGAAAAAACAGGAACTGGCACTTGGCACTGAATTAATAAGTTAGTCCCAAAAAAGATATAAAAGGTAAACAAAGCATCCAAAGATGACAAGATAACAGCATGAAACCATCAAAAATTATAGATACGTTTGAGACGTATTAGTGAGTTATATGATCTCATGGTCATAGGAATGAATACTTGACACGCATAAAACAATAGCAATAAAATGACACGATCACATGTTATGTTCATAGTTTGGGTCTAGTCCATCACATGATTCTCCTAATGATGTGATCCGGTTATCAAGTGACAATACTTGTGTATGGTCAGAAAACCTTAACCATCCTTGATCAACTGGCTAGCCAGCTAGAGGCTTGCTAGGGACATTGTTTTGTCTATATATTCACACATGTATCTATGCTTTCATTCAATACAATTATAGCATGGATAATAAACGATTATCTTGAAATAGGAAATATAATAATAACTATTTTATCATTGCCTCTAGGGCATATTTCCAACAGTCTCCCACTTGCACTAGAGTCAACAATCTAGTCCTCACATTGCTATGCGATTTACATTGTAATGAATCTATCACCCATACACTTCTTGTGTTGATCATGCTTTGCTTGTGGAAGAGGTTTAGTCAGCGGAACTGCTACATTCAGATCCGTGTGCACTTTGCAAATATTTACGTCCTCTCCTTCGATGTAGTCGCGGATGAGTTTGAAGCGTCGTTTGATGTGTCTGGTCTTCTTGTGAAACCTTGGTTCCTTTGCTAAAGCAATAGCACCAGTGTTGTCACAGAATAGAGTTACTGGATTTAGTGCGCTCGACACAACTCCAAGATCCGTCATGAACTGCTTCATCGAGACACCCTAATTAGTTGCCTCCAAGGCAGCCATGTACTCCGCTTCACATGTAGAATCTACTATGACGCTTTGCTTGGAACTGCACCAGCTTACCGCACCCCCATTAAGAATAAATATGTATCCGGTTTGAGACTTAGAGTCATCCGGATCAGTGTCAAAGCTTGCCTCGACGTAACCCTTTACGACGAGATCTTTGTCACCTCCATAAACGAGAAACATTTCCCTAGTCCTTTTCAGGTACTTCAGAATATTCTTGACCGCCATCCAGTGATCCATTCCTGGATTACTTTGAAACCTGCCTGCCATACTTATGGCCAGGCTGACGTCCGGTCTAGTGCACAACATTGCATACATGATAGACCCTATGGCTGAAGCATAGGGGACGGTACTCATCTTTTCTCTATCTTCCGCAGTTACTGGACACTGAGTCTTACTCAATTTTATACCTTGTAATACTGGAAAGAACCCCTTCTTGGACTGTTCCATTTTGAACTTCTTCAAAACTTTATCAAGGTATGTGCTTTGTGAAAGTCCTATCAGGCGTCTCGATCTATCCCTAGAGATCTTAATGCCTAGAATGTAAGCAGCTTCTCCTAGGTCCTTCATAGAGAAACACTTGTTTAAGTAATCTTTTACGCTCTCTAAAAACTCCACATTGTTTCCAATCAGCAATATGTCAAGTTCCTTGACGATTGCTTACACCATCATCCCGGGGCACTGTTATGCTCATGCAGCTTCTTCCAGCCGGCGGCCTCCTCCTCCTTCTTGACGAGCTCCTTGAGGAGCTTTGCATTGTCACCCACGAGTCGCACGATGAGATCGGTCTCCTTATCAGCTGAGGCATCGCTAATCTTGAGCAGCTTCACCAATCTGTCGACCAGCTCCGCCTGCCTAATTAGGCCAGCAATACTAGCATTGTCGATGGCCAAGGACTTCAGCACCGCCATTTCTTTGCGTTCACCGATGCAGCGAGTGTGCTTGCAAGAGCCCTCACCTGTCGGTGAATGCTCGTTTGAGGGCTCCGCGGCGTGCCAGGACATCTTTGATGCGTCTGCCGCACAGCGGCGAGACCTCTCTAGTGTTTCCGTGGCTTTGGTCTTTGCTTCCTGGTTATATGTCGACCCGAAACTCCTCCTACCGGTCATGGCGGAACGTCTTGACAGGTAAGACCTGTTTAGTGGGTGACGAGGACAGGAAATGAGAAGTAATTTTCGAGTGGGTAGTTTGTATAGCCCGGTACTAAGTGTGAACACGTTTAGGTTTGATTGGTGTGAACATATTTGCAATTACTTATTGCATGGTAATCTCGAATGTGACGAGAAACAAGCTCAAAATTTATTGATGGTTCTGGGCTCGAAGCCCGAAACACACCTTCATATGGCTATGTTCAACTGTTATATGCAATAATTATGCATGTGCTTGCTTGCTGTTTAGGCGGCCGCTACGTGCTTTGCTCGCGTCCCTCCGCGCGCTTTGCTCTCGTTTAGGCACCAAGGCGCTCAGGTCGCATCCCTCTGCACGCGCTCTCCTAGCGGTTGGGGCTGGTGCACAACCCATCTTATTAAGTTGAACCATTTCTGTTGTGTTCCATAATCAAAAACAGTTCATCCGAGTGAACCGTATGACGCTCTGCCAACGGTTGGGGCCTGCCCACGATCATGTTCGGGGCTCCATATACATGTGGTTGTGCCATGAGTGTCGCCCCGTGCCGGTTTTCCAGGACGTCCGACCCTCATTTATACCCGCGGCCACTAACCATAGTCTCTTCATGCTTTCGATCATGCCCCACAACACAATGAGCACACCCTCGACGACGAATACAGAGAGTATATCCAGCGACGCTGCAATGGAGTTTGACGTGCATATTGTGGAGACCCACATGAGAAAAATGGACCTTGCGATGGTGTACACCAACGACCCGGTTATGGTAGAGGACCCCATCAACACTATGGAGAAGTTGCTTGCTGAGGATGACAAGTACAAAGTGGTCGTCTTCGACCTCGCTTACATCGGCGGTCGTGTCGGGCATGATGAGAAGGTTGTCGTCGCCCAGTTGTGCGTGCACCATCATGCTCTAATCTATCACTGTTGCATGGCAACAGTGCCTTGCGAGCATTTCACCACGTTTGTCAACAGCCCTGACTACAGGTTCTCTACGGTGGACACCACCTACCAGAAGCTTGTCGACATCCGCGGCCACTACAGGATCTAGGGCAGCAAGAAGGACATGGACTCCCATGTTGACCTGGCCGAGGCCATCATCCACCCCTACTATGGAGGCAAGAAGGCTAAGTGCGAGAAGAACAAGCTTGTCTGGCACATGGCTTGGGTGAAGAGACTGGATAAACATCACCTCCACACCGTGGCCAAGGAAGCGTACACATGCTGCGAGATGTTCACGTGGATCGTTGACATGAGGAATTGCCTCCTACCTGAATACATCAAGGGATCGAGCCACAAGAAGTGGCGGCAAGCGTCACAAGAAGTAGATGATGTGTTGATTGTTTACCATACTCACTTTGTGCCAAAATATTTATACTTGTAGTAGGCTAAATTTATTATGCATGTAACGGTGTATTGAAATGTGCGCCAATGTTATGTGTGTAGTCACTTATGTATTTGGATACTTAATTAGGTTATGCAATCATGTTGTTATTTGGATGCTTAACTAGTTTGCATTTTGCAAAGTTTTTTCTACACATAGAATCGCACAAGAATTAACGGTAGTAACACGGCAAATCGTTTGTGTTCTTTTGGCTCATCGCAAACAGTTCATCTATGTGAACTGTATGTCGTATATCACACACATCTTGTTAAATTGAACCATTTCTATTGTGTTTCCAAATCGGAAAAAGTTCATCCGAGTGAACCATACGCCGTATATCGCACACATCTTATTCTGGCTAACCGTTTCTGTTGTGTTGCCTAATCACAAACAGTTTATACGAGTGAATTGTATGCCGTATATCGCATACACCTTCATCTGGCTCCTGAATCTGTTGGTCTCCCTCATCGCAAACAGTTCATTGGAGTGAACCGTAAGCCACGCATCACACATGCAACTCTATTCTGAATCGTGGTTGATTTCTCTACCATCGCAAACGTTTTACATATTTTTTGACGGGTTTTTTACAGCATTGTTTGTGATTAATGCATCGCACACAGTTTTACCGAAGGGTCTCCGATTGTAGTGTCGCGTTTGGACCATCCTCCAGTAGTGTGACGTACATTTTGTGTAGTTACGGCTTGGTAACTATTTGATGGTATGTATATTTTGCTGAGGTGGTATATAGTAACCCCTCACGATGATGGTGAACTTGCGGTGGTAGGATGGCATCCTCTTTTCAATATGGTGGTAGGATGACACCACAGTAGTGCTAGGTTTAACTTGTTGTGTTGTATGGTCATGCATGCTTACTACTTCTCTTCTGTTCCATTGTTTGTTGTGTGTGTGCTCCTTGGCATACTGCTTGTGTGCTCCATTGCTTGCTGCTTCAACTATTGATCTTATGCACTGCTAGGACAATTGGTATGCACTGTTCATCGGGAGGGCTCCAGGGGTTTGTAATTCATGGGAAGCTTACAATGAACAAGTTTCATGTTATAAGAGCAACTCCAACGCGGTGACCCATTTCGTCTGCTTTTCGTCCGCCTGTCGACCCATTTTTGAGCCTCATTTGCATTGGCGCGGACACGAGACGGACGTGCGCGGCACCCGCCTACTCCTCCCCCTGGCCTGCTAGTCGGTAGCACATTGGCCATCCTCTCTCACCCCATATCGATAGCAAACTCTCGCCAGCCTCCGCCGCGTCGTCGCCGCCGCAGATTTACCGGTGCCGACACACCTCCCCCCCCCCCCAATGTCGCCACCTTGCTGCCACCATTATATCGCCGTCGGGACTTCTTCAGGCCAGCCACCTAGTCCAAGGGAGGCGCGCGTCTCTTCGTCGGCCAGCTCCTTCGACGACGTCCGCAAGTTGTTCGATAATTTGCCAAGGTACAAAATGGACTCCCTCAACGAGTTCTTTTTCCACAATTTCCTTTGCGACTCCGACAATTCCTCGTCCGATGATGAGGAGGAGATCTTGGCTGCCGTGTTGGTCCATCACCACCTTAATAGCGAGCGAACGTATCTACGATAAGGGTTTCAGTTTTAGGGTGAGGTTGTTGTGCACGAGCATGGAGCAGCGGCAACGTTTGAACAGTTCAGCCAGTTTCATTATGAAATGTGTGTGATTGGAAAACTCAGATGCAGCTGCAAAATGATTTGGTTGAGCATATGTGGGCTCGTTGGCAACCAATAGATGTATACTTTTTCATATGTATTTGAGACAATTTAATTTTTATTTGGTTTGTAAAACTATACTTATTTATTTGAAAACTATGATTTATTTGGTTGTGAAACTATGCTATTTTTTATATGTCTGCTTGTCAAATAATGTAAAATGTGTGTATATTTGTTGGAAAGGGGCGGCCAGCCGGCCACGCCGGCAAATATGGGTCACGGGCGTTGGACCCATTGCCGATCCAAATGTTAAACTGTACGGACGCCGAACGGGCGGTCGATCCAAACGGATAAAAAGCAAACAAAAGTGTCGTCAATTTGGGCCAGCGTGTTGGAGTTGCTCTAACAACATAGTCACAAAAGGTTTAAAACTAGACAGACGACAAAAGATGCTTACTCTAGGTTTGTGCGAAAGCAAACATGCAAGGTTCAAGTTGGCAAAGCGACTCCACATTTTAGGAGTGAAGAACTTCATCACCATCGTGTAGTTCGTCGCCATTGCAGTGTTATGGCGTTGGCGTGCAGTTCGTCGCCATTGCAGTGTTATGGCGTTGGCGTGGTAGTTGTGATCATGTGTAAGATGCAACGGATAAGCTCACCCTTTAAGGTACAAAGTTAACACATGCATCTTATGTGCAACCAAACAACGTGTTTATGTATAAGTTGACACAATGCAGGACGCTAAACACTGTACGCAAATATATCCCCTAATGCGGGAAGTGTCGATGCAGGTAACCAAACATGATGCAAATGTTGGTTTTTAGCATGTTTCCACTCAGCCAGGCCCGACTCACCAACACATGCAATGCAAGCAACTTGACAGATGACAATCAAACACGTCCATGGTAGACGAGACAGAACGTATGTTGGAAATCCAGATGCAAACAACAACAACAACAACAACAACAACCAAGCCTTTCAGTCCCAAACAAGTTGGGGTATGCTAAAGTTGAAACCCATAAGATCTCGAAGCCAAGTCATGGCTCTGGAACGTGGATAGCTAACTTCCACGCACCCCTGTCCTTGGCTAAGTCTTTGTCGATATTCCAAACCTTCAGGTCTCTCTTAACGGACTCCTCCCATGTCAAGTTTGGTCTACCACGACCCCTCTTAACATTCTCAGCACGCTTTATCCGTCCGCTATGCACCGGCGCTTCCGATGGCCTTCGTTGAATATGTCCAAACCATCTGAGACGATGCTGGACCAGCTTCTCTTCAATCGGTGCTACCCCAAGTCTCTCTCGTATATCGTCATTCCGTACCCGCTCCTTCCTTGTGTGGCCACATATCCATCTCAACATGCGCATCTCTCCTACACCTAACTGTTGGATATGTCGTCTCTTGGTTGGCCAACACTCCGCGCCATACAACATCGCAGGTCGGATAGCTGTCCTATAAAACCTGCCTTTTAGCTTTCGTGGCACTCTCTTGTCACAGAGTACACCAGAAGCTTGGCGCCACTTCATCCACCTAGCCTTGATTCAGTGGCCCACGTCTTCATCGATATCGCCATCCTTCTGCAACATGGACCCCAAATATCGAAACGTGTCTCTATCCGGTACCACCTGTCCACCAAGGCTAACCTCCATCCTCGTGCCTAGTAGCACTAAAACTGCACCTCATGTATTCAGTTTTAGTTCTACTAAGCCTAAAACCTTTCGATTCTAGAGTCCGCCTCCATAACTCTAACTTTCTATTAACCCCCGTTCGGCTATCATCGACTAGCACCACATCATCCGCAAAGAGCATACACCATGGGATATCTCCTTGTATATCCCTTGTGACCTCATCCATCATCAAATCAAAAAGATAAGTGCTCAAAGCTGACCATTGGTGTAGCCCTATTTTAATCGGAAAGTCATCGGTGTCGCCATCACTTGTTCGAACACTTGTCACAACATTATCATACATATCCTTGATGAGGGTAATGTACTTTATTGGGACTTTGTGTTTCTCCAAGGCCCACCACATGACATTCCGAGGTATCTTATCATAGATCTTCTCCAAATCAATGAACACCATATGAAGGTCCTTCTTTTGCTCCCTGTATCTCTCCATCAGCTGTCGTACCAAAAAGATGGCTTCCATGGTAGACCTCCCAGGCATGAAACCAAATTGGTTTTTGGTCACGCTTGTCAACCTTCTTAAGCGGTGTTCAATGACTCTCTCTCATAGCTTCATAGTATGGCTCATCAGCTTGATTCCGCGGTAATTAATACAACTTTGAACATCTCCCTTGTTCTTAAAGATTGGTACTAAAATACTCCGCCTTCATTCTTCGGGCATCTTGTTTGACCGAAAAATGAGGTTGAAAAGCTTAGTTAGCCATACTATCGCTATGTCTTCAAGGCCTCTCCACTCCTCGATGGGGATACCATCAGGACCCATCGCCTTGCCTACTTTCATCCTTTTTAACGCCTACTTAACCTCACACTCCTGAATACGTCGCACAAAGCACATGCTGGTATCATCAAAAGAGTCGTCTAGCTCAATGGTAGAGCTGTCAACCTCTCCATTGTAAAGGTTGTTAAAGTACTCCTGCCATCTACACTTGATCGCCTCATCCTTCACAAGAAGCTGATCATCTCCAAAAGCCAGATGCAAAACAAACAAAAAAATCAGAAAAATCAGAACTTCACTTTTGAGATACCAAAAATCAGAAAAATCAGAACTTCACTTTTGAGATACCAAGCATAGCTTCCCGTTGAAAAAAGCACAGAAAACATTCCTAAACTTTATCTTACTTAACCAAACAGTAATAAATTGCACTTCCTGTTCCTGACATCTATAACAAGTACAATTTGAAATACACGGGGAACTTTGCATTGTGGAAAAAAAAAGGTAAAATTGCAGCAAGCACTGCAAGGCACATGTAGTATAATATAGTAGTATAATATAGTAGTATAATAGCTGATTGACAATCTGACATTTGAGCCATGGCCAACATATATCCTCAATGCTACAACAAGCGATCCAAAACTAAAAGCATAATTAAACTTTTTTCCCAAATTAAATGAGATGCAGAATAAATAAAATCAATCTGCAGTTTTTCAGCAACGGCATGATCTTTGGCAGAGCACACCCTGTGATCTGATCACACTGGAACGAGCCTAGATCTTCAGCAGAGCACACCCTGCGACGCTCCCTCGGCAACGTGTCATTGGTGATCCTTGTCGCCAGGTTGGCCTCTCGCTTGTGACATTCAAGATATCAACATCAGACAATGGCTTAATGCACTGATTTCTTGGCCCAGGCCCGATCACGCCACCAAACAAACATATGCTGTCTCCTAAACCAATCATGCCAAAGGCGATCCTGCTTTGGAACCCTGATGCACAAGGAACCATCTTATCAGGGAAATTCTCACCATGCTGCTTCCTAATGCAGCTATTGCTCAGCACATACAACTCCCCACCAACCATTGCCATTGGGCCTTGCAGCCAAGAGTAGTCCTCAACAGCCCAATAATTACCGCCATCTTCGAGAATCTGGACTGTCGATATACCTTTATGCAATACGTACATCTTATTCTTGATGACAAGACCGGAGCATGCAGAGGGGTGTGCCTGACGGAGGTCAGGGAGGGACTCCCATGTGTCAGCTTCAGGATCATAAATCTCAGCCTCTGATATTGATTTGCGGCAGTTTGTAAAGCCCCCGGCAACAACTATCTTCCCATCCAACGCACAACAAGCAAACATTGCTCGAGCTACAAGCATTGGAGCCCTCTGGGCCCACAAGCGGTGGAGAGGATCATAAGACCAGACCTCATTGCTCGCAAAGATTGTGTCATGGTCTCCGGTAAGGGGATCAACTCTATCGCTGCCACCACCAATTACATAGAGTTTTCCAGCAACAGAGGTAACTCCAAAACGGGCAATGTTCCTAATCTGAGATGGCATGACAGGGAGAGTTATCCACTTGTCTCGACGAGGATCATAAAGTTGCCAAATATTTTCAGGTTCAAATGCTAACACACATAGCAGTTCTTCTGTCGCACCAATCTGATTCCGAACGTTGAGAAGCTCCCCGTTGCAAACAGATGCTCTCCAAGAGCGGCAAACCAGCTGAAGAGTAGGATGGGATACAAACGGAACACGTGCAAGGCACTGGAGAGCCACTTCATTAGGAAGACCGTCAAGCAAGGTCGATACCATTGTGCACTCAACCATATTATCTCAGTATACAGCACGGAAGCGACAAGACCTATTAGCCTGAACATAGTCAAACATACCAAGTTCAGATACATGCTGTACAGATAAATCAGCAAAGTATTATTAAAATAATGATCAGGCATTCATCTAATAGATATCATTCACACAGAAACTTAATGAGACACGGAATGATGAAAACAAATAGTTAGAACTTAAAACCAACAATAGGGACATAATTAATTAAATTATCCTAAGTAAGGCTGAAGGTGAGCCTGCAGGGCACATCACATCATAGATAAATTATTTTATTTTCTGAGGGTTAGCGTGTAATAGAAGATTGTCGACAGACCCAAAGGGTGTGTTTGGTTGCATTCCCTACCTAGCATGGTTGTTCCCACCTAAGACATGTTCAGTATAAACATGCTGAGTAGATGCATTTGCTGTTGTTTGGTAGTAATTTATGTGCTGAAACATGCTGAGGTGAGACTTTGTTTGGTAGGCTGCACCTGAACATACATGTTGGACTGAGATTGTGTTTGGTAGCCTCTATGGATGTGCTTGGCTTCGGAGTGAATCTGGTGGCCGGAGTTGGGGAAGGAGGATCCAGCGGTGGCCGGGGAAGGGGGATCCAGCGTTGGCGGTCGGGGAAGCGGATCTGGTGGCCGGAGATGGGGAAGGAGGATCCAACGGCAGACGGGGAAGGGGGATCCAGCGGTGGCGGTCGGGGAAGCGGATCCGGTGCCCGGAGTTGGGGAAGCGGTCAACCGCTCCCACCGGCGGCGCGTCGCAGGGGCTGGTGCGGCGGCTCGTCGGGGCTGGTGCGGCGGCTCGTCGGGGCTGGTGCGGCGGCGCGTCGCAGGAGCTTCGCGGGAGCAGGGAGAGGGACGAGAGGCTTGATTTTTTCGACGGGGTGGAGAGGTCGTTCGGGCCTGGTGGGTCGAGTAGCGAACAGGTGGGATGGGCCTCAGGAGCCATGCTGAGCAGCGAACGCCTGATCGTCCATTCGCTCGGGAGCCATGCTAAGGGGCCTTTTTGCATCAGATGGACCATGCTGAGTAGAGCTCATACACCCTACCAAACAGACAAAAGTGGGTTGAGAAGGGAACTGCTGCCCTCATGCACCCTTGGTGCAGGCTACCAAACACACCCAAAATTATTCGGAGTTCCTCCTAGGGAATAGCAAAGGTAACTCATGTTCATTGAAAGTTCTTACTTAGCACTTTCCCTGGTACAATGTTAAACAGTTTTTATTTGCAAAATGATTACAATACCTAAGGACATAGGGAACTATATTCCAAAATCATGAGTGTTAACATCAACCATGAAAGAAGCAGCAGCAGCTACAATTATTAAGGTATATTGTTACTTTATGTTCTTTAAGCTTCTTAGTTTTCACTACAGATTTGTGAGAAAAAATAGCCTCAAAAAAACAAAGAGATCAATTAACTCGGCTCAAAAGTTGACTAGCATGTGACAACCGAGTATGGATATTCCAGAAGAGCTCCACGTGGAAAGTAGCCCCAGTGATAGGATATGGGGCTTGTGAGTTGACAGAGATTTGTAAACTGGGTCCTTTTTCAAATGTTCACAGGGTTCTATATTCATCCTCTAGTCCTCTATATATCCCCCAAGACAAACGGTGTTTGTGTTCTTAGTTTTAAGATAAGAGGAACAAAAGAACATGCACAAGTTCTCTAAAAAAGTGGCGGGGCAACCTTAGCAGAGCAAGTCGGGGAGATCGCCTAGTTGGTTAAAGGTACCAGAGGTGACTTTCGGATTTAGTGCAGCCAGCTTGGCAAACCGGATAGGTACAGTGATGGCTTCAGACTTCAGGAGTGTGCTAGCAATGGCCCTGTTTGGATACTCTAGCTTAGCTAGTGGTTAGAGTTAGTTTCTAGCTCATGACTATCCCTAAACTAACTCTAGCCAAATAGGTGTTTGGATGAAAGGGCTAGATTGACAATAGATGCACTTTATAGAAAGAGAAAAGTGATTTTTTAATGAACCCCATGAAAACTAGCTCCAATTAGCATCTCTTGGCTAGTGGAAGAGAGAGAGAAAAATATTTTTTAATGAACCCCATGAGAACTAGCTCCAATTAGCACCTCTTGGGTGAGCTAGTTTTTTAGATGGGTTAGATGCAACTAGCTCCAATCTAACCCTTGTGTTTGGATATTTTAGGGCTAGTTGAACCCAAACTAGCTCAAACTAACTCTAGCCCATGGATCCAAACAGGGCCAATGTGAGATAGCGGGAAATGGGGTCAGAGTGGGCCCAGCGGTACGGAAGGAGATGTGGTGGTGGCAGAGGCAAGCGGAAGTGTAGCCTGGCAAAGCAGACATGTAGCAGCGTGGAGCCGGAATAAAATCATAAGGTGATACTGCTTGCGCAAAATACAGGTAACCAGTAACCTACATAGACTTAGCATCTGATTTGGGACTAGGATAGTATGAGGAATGCTACAAATAACAATATTATCATCCTTCCTGGCATGGATGACATGAACCAACTGCACCAGGAAATGAGGTTGCCGCTTAGGCAAGATGGCCTTGGAGTAGTCTAAAAAGCACCAAGCTGGCGGCCAGGTGGCCTCCAGATTCTAGTAGGTCAGGATTAGGCAGACGCCTAGATACTAGGGTGGCAGCTAGCACCTAAGCAGGGTAACGTCCACCATCTAGAGCACTGGTGCCCTCCTACTGATCGTGCATACCATGGACGGAAATTGCTGCCGCTCTACACCAGTATCCTATTATTCTCCCTCTCTGAAACTGGGTATTAGCAGCAGCGGACTATAGTAAACAACTCTGACACGACGAATAGGTAACGCTGTCAGTTTGCAAAAAATGATTTGTGATTAAAATTGGTGTTGATCCATTACATAAGATCATATACTCCCAAATCGTCCTGCAAAACTAACTGAACCACGACTAGGCACACACGAGCATCAGGAAATATGCAGTGAAATTGATTAACTAAAGCTCCAGGCATTCAGGCACGCCAGCATAAAGCAACATGCGGGAGCCAGACGAACGAACAGGTGCGAACGGGGAATCCTAATCGTAGAACGAAAATTGTGGACTCGGCCCAATTCCATGAGCGATTATGCATCCGGCACATCCAGATCTAGTGACAAGCAACGCAAATCCGACGCCGAACCAATGAATTGGGCTAGCTACCATCGCGTGATTTGGGGCCGGGTTCGCACCTCCGGCTGGAGCAGAGGCCCGCGCCCGAGGTGAGGGACGGAACGAAGAACGGAGAGCTTGCCTGACTCCGTCCACGCCTAGGGCCGGCCGCCGGTGTCGTCGCCGCGGAGTGGGTGTGGTATGGGTCGGAAGGGAGGCGTCGCTCGGTTCGGGTGCGGTCCAGAGAGAGGGAGGGGGGGAGGGGGTGGAATGGGTGAGGGAGGGGAGGAGTGAGGCGTCAGGGGCGACGCGATTTTGCCTTTTGGCTTTTGCGGCCTCCTCTATTTTTGGGGCGGGTTCACGCAACGTATCGGCCGAATATTCTCTCTCTAGAGCGCCATGCCATTGTTTGTTTCCCACAAGAAAAGAAAGACAAGTTTTCATCGATATCCTCATTTTCATGTGAAACTAATGGTTGTAAGCTAGAGTGCTACCAGCTGGTTTGTCTACCACAGAGCAACAACTAGCAGCGTGATAATAGTGTCTCCACCGGCAGCAGTCCCGGCGTGTTTCTACTTTCTACGCATAACTTAGTTCGTACGAGACACAAGCCTTTTGGAAAATAAGAGCGTCTCTAACAGATTGACACTGTAAAATTATTTTGCAATTTCATGTAAACTGATGAAACTGGCTCCGTTAAAACAGATATTGTAAAGTTGTAATGTAAAGAAAAATCATTTCCTTTTTCTCGTGTCCGTCGCCGACTAGCCATGACCGAAAAATAGTCGCCGTGAGGTCAGCCAGCCTCGTGCACCCGCAACTACCACTCCTGATCCCGACGGCCTCCCGCGCGAGTGTCCCTGACCGGTCGCATCTAGGACGACCGCTCACGCCTTCGACGGCCGCCCATGTTATGTGCCACATGTGTTCAAGCCCCCTGCTTCAACGACGCTTTGAGCGGCCGTTGTCGAGCTCCTCCACCTGCTCCCTACTTGCATGATGCATCACTAGGTCGCCTGCTCTGGCGTTGATTTGTTTACGGTTTACCTCAAAAATTGATTTGAAAACTACAAGTAAAGGGTAAATAGGTAATAATATACGGGGCGTGCAAAATATTTTTGAGATCTACCGTTTTACAAGATTTTTTTGGTGTGTTTTCTTCAACCAAACTATAAATTTAAATGTTTGACTGTTTTTGTGGGGTCTGATAGAGATGTTCTAAGAGACCCATCACGAATCGTATTCATGATGTGAGGCGACGATACGTTCAACCATACTAATGCAAAAAGTGATTGGATTGGAAATTCCTTCTCTTTAAATCCTAACAACCACCCATCTTCTGCCCCTCTCACCTCGTCCGGGCACGTCACCGGGACGGCGGAAAAGAGGTCTGGATTAGGGGTCCTATTGTGGAAGCGTCGGAGGGTTGTTGTGGGACGGCAAAAGAATATGTGTGCTCGAGCGGCAACCTGCATCACATGGTGCACGACAATGACGTTGGTGAAGATAGCGGTGGCTGGAGTGATCCAGCGTGAAGATCTTCATCAGTGGTCTGGTTGGTTGGATCATCGAAGAATAGGGTGTCGGTGCACGGTTCTAGATAACAGCAATCTTGACATCAGACCGAACTTGTAGCACGATGGCCTGGGTGATTCTTTTTAGCTTTTCTTCATGGAGTCTTCGTGTTTGGTTTGGGATGGCGAAGCAACTGCATTGCACCAGGGTAGGAATAATGGTATCCTCACCCTATCCCCGTTAGTTGGTGCGTTCTTCGTTGATGAAGGGCGTGTGAAGCTATCTTTCTGGCAGATCTCTCGTGATTAGGTTTCTAGGGGTCCCTTTGGATTAGGACAACTTTTGTGATCTATGTGGTCTATGGGGGTTTTACAAGCCCATACTGATTTGTTTTCTTCACGCGTGTGAGTTTTTTCGCACATCACGACCGTCGACGTTTGCTGGTCAACATCGACATCTTCCTGATGCTACTTCTACAATATTCTAGGCTTTTAAAAGTTTTCTCCACCGATATAGAGATTGAGCTATGCTCACAACGCGTCGTCGATGGATACAGGAGAGAGAAGACTTTGGCACCCAAGATTTTAAATGTATTTGTATTTTCTGTAAAGGTATGTTTGTAAGGATTTATAGTACCTAATATATGAACTTAAGCATCTTCGCAAAAACAAAACAAAAAGACACAAGCATTCATCTCTTTCTCTCTTTCTTTCTTGCAGGGAGAAGCATTTGTCTCTATTTAGCGTGCACACTAGGTAGATAGATATAGAATGCAAAGCAGGCAATAATTGCAATTTTCCAAAGCCAAAACGATTGATATTTGCAAACCGAAAGTCTATGATATCTGCCTCTATTGCATGAACATGCTCCTTGAATTTTTGTGAGAATGTAAGGTGGATTGTAATAGTATATATATTATAGCTAACTATTATATTGTTGGCTATAAGACTAGTTGCGGTGGACAATATCATATACTTTCATGCATTTGATGCTAGTGTATAAGGGTATCTTCAACGTTGACCCGCAAATTTGCTCTGATATCCATCCGTGGACAAGAGGAGACCAGTTCGCGGACATGGATATCAGAGTCGGCCATCCAACGCTGCATGCATACATTTTAAGTCGGGTTTCGACTTAGGAGAAGAAATCCATGCAAATCGGTTGGTATTATCAAAATTCGGAAATAAAATAACACAAATCATTTATACATAGCATGCAAGTACAACAATGACCCAAATTGGATGTCCAACAAGTTTTTCAACGGATCATATGCATGTGTTTCACACATATTGTTCCTTGGGTTTCATCCAATAGTGTGTGTATGTAAATGTCCATCCCTCTGTCTTCTCGCATCACCACATCACATAAGGGCTACACAAAATGAATAGCAACATTAAGTGAATGAATGATTCAATCAACACGTTGAGGAAGAAGAAGCAAAACTTAAGACCTCCTCCTCTTCCTCATGCAAATGGCCACCTTGCCTTTAGCTGAGAAACTACGTGACAAAACTTATTGAGATGGTCTAACGACCTCACAATGCAATCATGGATGATGTGCATGTCGTAGGACATGATGCCGCTGGAACTATGTCGGTATTTTCCCCAAAGAGGAAGGGATGATACAGCACAGCAACGGAAGGTATTTCCCTCGGTGATGAGACCAAGGTTATCGAACCGGTAGGAGAATCCAGAAACACTATGTAGACGGCGCCTGCACACAAATAACATACACTTGCAACCCGACGTAACAGAGGGGTTGTCAATGCCTCACGGTAAAAAAAATAGATAGCTTGATGATAGTTTGGATAAAAAATCTCTCGTAGATGCGAAATAAAATAAATAACAAAAAGGTGCAGCAAGGTATTTTTGTGTTTTTGATAATATAGATCTGAAAATAAAAGTTGCAAATAAAGGAAAAGGCAAATAGCAACATGGATTTGAAAGTATATGATGATGAAATAGACCCGGGGGCCGTAGATTTCACTAGTGGCTTCTCTCAAGAAAATAGCAACGGTGGCTGAACAAATTTTGGGCAATTGATAAAACAACAAATAATAATGACGATATCCAAGACAATGATCATGTATATAGGCATCACATCCAAGATTAATAGACCGACTCCTGCGTGCATCTACTACTATTATTCCACACATCGACCGCTATCCAGCATGCATCTAGTGTATTAAGTTCTTGAAAAAACAAAGTAATGCAATAAGAACGATGACATGATGTAGACAAGATCTATTCATGTAGGAATAGACCCCATCTTTTTATCCTTAATAGCAACGATACATGCGTGCCTTGCTGCCCCTTCTGTCACTGGGAAAGGACACCACGAGATCGAACCCATCACAAAGCACCTCTTCAGATTGCAAGATAAATAGATCAAGTTGGCCAAACAAAACCAAAATATCACAGAAGAAATACGAGACTATAATAATCAAGATTGGATATAAAATTCAAGGAAAGTCTAATCATAAACTCATTGTTCATTCGATCCCAACAAACACACCGCACAGAAGCATTACATCAAATAGATCTCCAAGAGACCATTGTATTGAGATACATAGAGAGAAGAAGCCATCTAGCTACTACCTACGGACCCGTAGATCTGCTATGAACTACTCACGCATCATCGGAGAGGCACCAATGAGGATGATGAAGTCCTCCGCGATCATGTTCCCCTCTGACGGAGTGCCGAAATAGGGCTCTAGATTGGATCTCGTGGTTCTGGAACTTGCGGCGGTTGGAATTGTTTTTCGTCGACTCTCTTGGGGTTTCTAAAGAGGCGGCGCGGAGGCCACCGAGGAGGTCACCACCCACCAGGGCGCACTTGGGTTCCCTGGCGCGCCCATGTGGGTGGTGCTTGACTGGCATTCTCTGGCAATAGCTAGACGAATGCTGATTCTGTGACAACAAACCTTCCCCTGCAACGGCACCAGAAGAATGCTGCTAGCACTCCCCGACAACAAAACTAGAAGAATGTTGTTGATGGCCCACCAGCGCGTGGGTTCGCAGCATTTTTCGAGGGTAGAGTATTCGACCCAAATTTGTTGATCGCCAAACAGGAGGTGAGAGAATACTCTCGAGTATTAGCAGCTAAATGTGTCAGATTCAACCACACGTGAAAGATTAGTATCTGCAAGCAAAGTAGTAACAACAAAGTAGCGAGTAACGGCAGTGGCAAGGAACAGCAGTAGTGACAGCAGTAGCAAGTAGCAACAGTAGCAAGCGACAGTAGTAGCAACAGTAGCAGCAGAGCAAGACAAGTAACAGCAGCAGAGCAAGACAAGTAACAGCAGCAGCAACAGTAGTAACAGCAGAGCAAGACAACTAACAGCAGTAGCAAAAGTAGTAACAGCAGTAGGACAAACTCGTAGGCAATGGGTCGGTGATTTGTTTGGATGATATTCATCATGCAACAGTTATAACATGGAGAGATATGTGACTAGCTCACGTTCGTCAATGTGATGTAGGCATGCATTCTGTGTGTCGTCATACGTGCTTAGGGAAAAGAACTTGCATGACATCTATTGTCCATCCCTCCTGTGGCAGCGGGGTCCAAAAGGAAACTACATGATATTAAGGTTCTCCTTTTAATAAAGAACCGGACCAACGCATTAGCACTTGGTGAACACATGAACTCCTCAAACTATGGTCATCACCGGGAGTGGTTCCGGTTATTGTCACTCCGGGGTTGCCGGATCATAACACATAGTAGGTAACTACAACTTGCAAGATCGGATCTAAAACACACATATATTGGTGACAACATAATAATCTCAGATCTGAAATCATGGCACTCAGGCCCTAGTGACAAGCATTAAGCATGGCAAAGTAGTAGCAACATCAATCTCAGAACATAGTGGATACTAGGGATCAATCCCCGTCAAAACTAACTCAATTAAATGATAGATCTCATCCTACTCATCACCGCCCAACGAGCCTACGAATAGATTACTCACGAACGACGAAGAGCTTCATGGAATTGGAGAGGGAAGAAGGTTGATGACGACGATGGCGACGATTTCCCCTCTCCGGAGCCCAAAACGGACTCCATATCTGCCCTCCAGATGAAGAACGGGTTGTGGCGGCGCCTCCGTATCATAAACGCGACGAAATCTTATCTTTTTATTTTTTCCTGGGACGAAAGTGAACTTATAGAGCTGAGATTGGGGGCGGCAGAGCCGTGTGGGCCCCACAAGCTTGCCCACCGCCACCAGGGGGTGGCGGAGGCAGGACTTGTGGCGCACTGTCCACCCCCTCAGGTGGATCTTGGCGCATGTATTTTTCATATTTTCCAAAAATGTTCCCCGTAAATTTCCAGGACGTTTGGAGAACTTTGATTTCTGCACAAAAATAACACCAAGGCAATTCTGCTGAAAACAGCGTCAGTCCAGGTTAGTTCCATTCAAATCATGCAAATTAGAGTCCAAAACAAGGGCAAAAGAGTTTGGAAAAGTAGATACGATGGAGATGTATGAACTCCCCCAAGCTTAAAACCTTGCTTGTCCTCAAGCAACTTAGTTGACAAACTGAGAGAGAAAGAAAAACTTTGACAAACTCTGTTTGATCTTGTTGTTGCAACTATGTCTAACTCATAACCAGAATTTCAGCAAGATCACAAGTTAACCACATAAGCAAGTGACACAAAGGTCTCACAGTAAACTAATATCAATGGCATAATCAGCTAACGAGCAAATAATAATGAGTTTCAAATACCAACACTTCAATCAAAACAAGCATGAAGCAATATGAATAGGTGGTATCTCGCTAGCTCTTTCTGAGACCGCAAAACATAAATGCAGAGCACTTTCAAAGATCAAGGGCTGACTAAACATTGTAATTCATAGCAACGAAGATCCAGTCACAGTCATACTCAAAATCAATCAAAAGCAAAGCATAAAAATGACAGAGGTGCTCTCTAATTGGTGCTTATAGTAGAGGAGGATGACTCAACAGGAAAATAAATAGACAGGCCCTTCGCAGAGGGAAGCATTGATTTGCAGAGGTGCCAGAGCTCAAGCTTTGAAAACAGAGATAATAATTTTGGGTGGCATGCTTTCATTGTCAACGCAATGACCAAGAGTTCTCAATATCTTCCATGCTACCCATGCTATAGGCGGTTCCCAAACAGAAAAGTAAAGTTTTAACTCCCACACCACCAATCAATCACACTCCACGGCTAGCCGAATCCTCGGGTACCGTCCATACTAACATCAATCCGGGGGAGTCTTGTTTTACAGTTATGTTTTTTATTTAAGTGTGGAACTCGGCATTACAATTACCGGGCCCTTTCTCGTGAATGACAGTGAATAAACACATGTCGAGGATAGCACTCCTAGCATGGAAGATACCAATAGCCCTCTGCCACCACATGAGCGGTTCGGGCATGCAAAACAGATTATTTCTTGAAGATTTAGAGAATGACACATGCAAATTTACTTGGAACGGCAGGTAGATACCGCAAAATAGGTAGGTATGGTGGACTCTCATGGAAAAACTTTTGGGTTTATGGAAGTGGATGCACAAGCAGTATTCCGCTTAGTACAAGTGAAGGCTAGCAAAAGACTGGGAAGCGACCAACTAGAGAGCGACAACAGTCATCAAGATGCAATGAGTTTGACTAACATTGAATGCAAGCATGAACGGGATATAAATCACCATGAACACGAACATCATAGAGGCTATGTTGATTTTGTTTCAACTACATGCATGAACATGCGCCAAGTCAAGCCACTTGAAACATTCAAAGGAGAATACCATCCTATCATACTACATCATAGTCATCTCAAAATCTATGTTGGCATTCAAGACAAACCATTATAAGCTCTCAGCTAAATAAGCATGGCATCAGAAACTATGATCTCTAAGTTGTCATTGCAAACATGGTTCTTTCATAAGAAAGCTGAATCTGGGTCGACAAGCTAGTCATATTTACAAAAAAAAAATAGATAGAGTTCATACCAGCTTTTCAGTCTCAGTCACTTCATCATATATCATCGTTATTGCCTTTCACTTGCACGACCGAACGTTGTGAACAATAATAAGAGTGCTCGTGCATTGGACTAAGCTGAATCTGCAGGCAAACACAAAGGAGAAGACAAAGTAATATGGCTCTTTGAAAGCTAAACAGGTATGCATAAAAGAACCACTAAACATTGTAACCAATATCTTCTACCTTGACCCAAAGAAAAAAGAAAACTATTTACACGGGAAAGCTCCGAACAAGCAAAATAAGAAAGAAAAATCTTTTTGGGTTTTCTCAAAAGGACACAGAATAAGAAAACAAGAAAACAAAAATAAACTAGCATGGATAATACAGTGGCAAAGTGTAAACACCGGCTAACAAAGTGAAAGCATAAGCATGAATGTAAAGTCGGTGAGAACACATACTCCCCCAAGCTTAGGCTTTTGGCCTAGCTTGGTCTACTCCCATGGATGGTCCTGGCAAAACCCAAAATCATAATGGGTGTTATACGGGAGTGCTGCAGCCACTGCCTGAATAGCTGCCTCGTGAAGTCGAGCAGCCGTTGCCTCCCTCTCATACTCCTCTGCCTCTCATATGGTTATGTAGTATCTTCGTTTTACCTGAAAGTCAAAGAAAGCAGGAGCAGGAAGGGTAATATGGAAAACACGCTGCCGGTTAAATATCAAGCGGTATAGGAGGGATCCATGATCTCTCTCAAGGAACTAGTAGTGTGTTAGAGCGACACGATCAAGGTAGGCTGTACGAAGAGGAGGGTCTTCTGAACGGATGGATATTCCAAAAAAGTTTGCTAAGCGTGTAGCATAAACTCCACCAAATAAATCCCCCTCACTGTCATTTTTATTCAGCCTCCTTGCTATTATAGCTCCCATATTGAAGCTCATGTCACCTGTTACTGCGCTCTTAAGGATACTAAGGTCGGAAGTGCATAGGTGACAATGTGCACCCTTGACGTTAATGCACCTACCTATGAAGAGGGCAAAGTAGTGCAAGGCAGGGAAATGGATGCTTCCTATGGTGGCTTGCGTGATATCTCTGGTTTCTCCAACAGTTATACTGGAGACAAAGTCTCTGACCGAAGACTTAGAAGGATCATTAATACTACCCCCATCGGGTATCTTGCAAATCCTATTGAAATCCTCCAAATCCATGGCATAGGATTTATCGTATAGATCAAACAGTATGGATGAGTCACGACCAACTGAAAATTTAAATCTACGCACAAAAGAGGCAGTGAGCATAGCATATTGTTCACATTTATCTGAGAGGAATTCTTCTAACCCGGCATTGCAGACAAGTGTATCAAACTCATCCTTGAAACCTGCTTCGATCATAAACTCATCGGAAGGCCATTCACATGGTTGCACCGGTGCGTCCCTTAGTTGAAAAGGTTCGGGCCCCCGAAAATAAAGATGGGGACCCTTCTTACTTGAGGAACCACCATGAAACTTCCTCCTGAACATAATTTCCTTTTGCTGAAATTTTTGAAGTTCAAGAGAAAAGTGAATGAAGTCCATCCATACCTTGTAGCAACTACTCCTAGTAGTGCCTAGAGGCCGTATCACGCGCTAAAACTACATGGGACCAGCTAAAATCGACCTTTCTAGCTCAAGAACAGGGTCACCAAGGTAGCAAGAATACGCGAAAGATAAAGCACTAGAGCAAAAACTAATTGGACCAATGGATGAGTCACTTACCAAGGAGTAATTTCCCCAAAACGGTTCGGATAATGGTGCTTTGAGAAAGGAGATCGAAAATCACAGCCAAATGAGCTAGAACACGAGTTTGAGCTGCGAAACATTTTTTTTCTAGAGGTGGAAGAAGAGGCTGGGAGCTGGAATGAGTGGAGGGGGTCCTTATGGGCCCCACAAGCTTGCTCTCCGCCACCAGGGGGTGGCGGTCGCAGGGCTTGTGGCTCACTGGTCTGGCCCCCAGGCCAGCTCTCAGGCCCAAAAAATTTCAAATATTCCAGAAAAAATCATACTAAATTTTCAGGACCATCGGAGAACTTTTATTTTCGAGGTATTTTTCTCCGGGACGCTAAAACAGAAAATAGGAAAAACTAAACTAATTCTATCATTTTTCTTCTAAGCAAAAGAAAATGAAAGCTCAAAACAGAGGTATGTGACTCTTTGATTCATCCATTTCATGGTCATCGAAAGAAATCCGTCAATAGGATTGATCAAGTCCTCATGACAAAACCTTCTCAAATCTCAAGAGAGAACGGAGAATTTTCGAATACCCACTAAGTCACCTCAATGGGGATATGTATCTCCCCAACAAGCAAATCATACTTCATCTTAACACGAGGAATAGGGCATTCAAAGCTCCCAATAAGAATCGATGAAGTCTTTTCGATAGCATTGATGCAATGTACTTGATATCGTTTCTTCGGAAAGTGCACTGTGTGCTCATTACCGTTGACATGGAAAGTGACATTGCCTATGTTGCAATCTATAACAGCCCCTGCAGTGTTTAAAAAGGGTCTTCCGAGGATGAAAGCCATGGCATCGTCCTCGAGAATATCCAAGATAACAAAGTCTGTTAAGATAGTGGTATTAGCAACCACAACAGGCACATCCTCGCAAATGCCGATAGGGAAAGCAGTTGATTTGTCGGACATTTGCAGAGAAATTTCAGTGGGTGTCAACTTATCCAACTCAAGTCTACGATAAAGAGAGAGCGGCATAACACTAACACCGGCTCCAAGGTCACATAAGGCAGTTCTTACGTAGTTTCCTTTAATGGAGCAAGGTATAGTGGGCACTCCGGGATCACCAAGTTTCTTAGGAGTTCCACCTTTGAAAGTATAATTGGCAAGCATGGTGGAGATCTCAAGATCTGGTATCTTCCGTTTATTGGTCACGATATCTTTCATGTACTAGTCATACAGAGACATCTTGAGCATATCAGTTAACTGCATCTGCAGAAAGATGGGTCTTATCATCTCAACGAAGCGCTCAAAATCCTCATCATCCTTTTTCTTGGATGGATTAGGAGGAAAGGGCATAGATCTCTGAACCCATTGCTCCCTTTCTTTACCATGCTTCCTAGCAGTAAAGTCATTCTTATCGTATCTCTTAGGTTGTTGATTATCAGGATTAACCGTAGGTTCAATCTCCACATCCTCATCATTGCTAGGTTGAGCATTATTATGAACATCACTGTCCATATTGTCACCAGGTTCATGTTCATCACCAGATTGTGTTTCTGCATCAGACGCAAAAATATCATTAGGTTCTTCAGGTGTGACAGTATTTGGTGAACTGGCATGTAGGTTTCTATCATCCTTCTTCTTCTCCTTAGGATGACTAGGTGTATCAGCATTGATTCCTTGAGAATCTAGATCAATTCTCTTAGGATGACCTTCAGGATACAAAGGTTCCTGAGTCATTTTTCCTCCTCTAGTAATGACTCTGTCGGAGTTTTCATTTAATTCATTGAGCAAGTCATTCTGAGCTTTAAGTACTTGTTCTACCTGAGTAGTAATCATAGAGGCGTGTTTACTCAGAAGCATCAGATCATTGACATTTCTGTCTACACAAGCACTTAAATGGCTAAGCATACGAGTACTTTGTTCCAAATGTGTGCTAACATAATCATTAAAACTCTGTTGTTTGGCAACAAAGTTGTCAAATTCATCAAAGCATAGGCTAGCAGGTTTGCCAAAAGGAATATCACTCTCATCAAACCTACACAGAGAATTTACTTCTACTACCTGTATCGGGTTATCGAGACCATGGATCTCTTCGATAGGTGGTAGATTTTTGACATCTTCAGATCTAATGCCTTTCTCTTGCATAGATTTCTTGGCTTCTTGTATATCTTCGGGACTGAGGAATAGAATACCTCTTTTCTTTGGAGTTGTCTTAGGAGGTGGTTTGGGAATACTCCAAGCATTATCGTTGATCAAGATGTTATTCAGTAGGGTCTCAGCTTGTTCTACAGTTCGTTCCCTAAAACACAACCGACACAACTATCTAGGTGGTCTCTAGAGGCATCGGTAAGTCCGTTATAGAGGATATCAAGTATCTCGTTCTTCTTAAGAGGGTGATCAGGCAAAGCATTCTGTAGCTGGACGAGCCTCCCCCAAGCTTGTGGAAGACTCTCTTCTTGGAGTTGAGCAAAGTTGTATATTTCCTGCAAGGCAGCTTGCTTCTTATGGGCAGGGAAATATTTCTCACAGAAGTAATAGACCATATCCTGGGGACTACTCACACATCTAGGAGAAAGAGAGGTGAACGAGACTTTAGCGTCATCCTTTAGAGAGAAAGGAAACAGCTTAATGATATAGTAGTGGCGGATCTTCTCCTCATTAGTGAAAAGGGTGGCTATATCGTGTAGTTTGGCAAGATGGGCTACGACCGTCTCAGACTCATAACCATGAAAAGCATCACATTTGACTAGAGAGATTATCTCAGGATCGACATAGAATTCATAATCCTTATCGGTGATAAAGATAGGTGAAGTGGCAAACTTCGGGTCATATTTCATCCTAGCTTTAAGAGATTTTTCCTTCCACTTGAGGAGTAATTTCTCAGCGTCATAGGCATCCTTACATGCAAGAAAATCCTCAGCTATCTCTCCCTCCATAACGTAACCCTCAGGTATATCAGGAAATTCATATCTAGGAGAGCTAGATCTAACAGGAGCAAAAGCAGGTTCTATCTCAATAGTATCGGCAGTTTCAGAAGCATCACGAGCTGTTGGAGCATATATTGAGCATATATCTCCATATGTGGTTTTGGTACTTGATGACAATTCCTATGGACTAATGGTTGCCTTAAGTTACATTTATAGGATTTGTCCATAGGCACTTCTTGAAGTCCATCTGTTGGGTTCAAGGAGTTTATATGATGACCAAGATGGTATTCAAGGTATTATCCAAAAACTGGTCATAGAGACGCATGGTTGATCAAGATCTCAGACAAAGAGTAAATCAAGATGATCAACACACAAAGCCTACAAGATGTACCGAGAGGGATCAAGTGATCCCATGGTATGGATTTGTCCATAGGCACTTCTTGAAGTCCATCTGTTGGGTTCAAGGAGTTTATATGATGACCAAGATGGTATCCAAGGTATTATCCAAAGAATGGTCATAGAGAGACATGGTTGATCAAGATCTCAGACAAAGAGTAAATCAAGATGATCAACACACAAAGCGTACAAGATGTGCCGAGAGGGATCAAGTGATCCCATGGTATGGTAAGCATTGTCCATTACGTGTTTGTGTACTAACCCATGATCTTCGTGAGAGTTCTATGTGGGGGTTAGGTGTGTTTACATGGGCTTGCGTCAAAAGGAAGATCTCATACAACCCATGGAGTATGACGTCAAGTTGTGATCATCATCAATGGTTGATCAAGATCTCAGACAAAGAGTAAACCAAGATGATCAACACACAAAGCGTACAAGATGTACCGAGAGGGATCAAGTGATCCCATGGTATGGTAAGCATTGTCCATTACGTGTTTGTGTACTAACCCATGGTCTTCGTGAGAGTTCTATGTGGGGGTTAGGTGTGTTTCCATGAGCTTGCGTCAAAGGGAAGATCTCATACAACCCATGGAGTATGACGTCAAGTTGTGATCGTCATCAAGATTGCGACGTGCAAGTTCAAGTGGATCAGCACGAAGATAGCATGCTTGAAGCTTGCCGTCCATTATGGTGGCAATGGACTTGTGAAGATATGCTGAAGAGTGGCTCACCCATAGTGAGTATGGGGGAGCAATCAACTAGTATTCATCAAGCCAACACAATCAAGAAAGGTGGTCCATCTTGAGGAAGCCAAGATCATCATCATCTAGCTCAAGAGGACGAGGTGCAAGGTATAGGTTTGCCCTTGATAGGTTTTCTGGTTAGGATAGATTGCTGTTCTATCAAGGGGGCTCTCAAGTGAGTAGCTTGATCTATCGTTCGTTGAGAGCTCAAAACCATTTGCATCCTTGCATCATACTTCTTGGCTCTTGTTTGGTGTTTCTCTTTGTGAGTTTTAGAGCTTATGGTCATCTTCGTGACAAGCTCGAGTTCATCGAAAACGGAGTCCATATGCATCTACTATGATGTTTTCGATGTTGGAGTTTTTGCCGGTTCTTCATTCATAGTGATCTCTCATCTCTATATCTTTGGCATATTCATAACCACATGGTCTTAAGATTTCCTGTTTGGATAGCCCTTGTCGTCCTGAATCCAACAAGCTTTGGTTTGCTCGATTCGGAGCTCGTATGCGAAAGTTATGGCTGTTTCAGTGGCGAGCGGTAGTACCGCTGGACCTAGCGGTAGTACCGCTCGACCTAGCGGTAGTACCGCTGGACCTAGCGGTAGTACCGCTAGAGTTGGCGGTAGTACCGCTGGCCCTAGCGGTAGTACCGCTGGCTCGCGGTAGTACCGCCCCTGGTCAGCGGTAGTACCGCCCCAGGAGCTTAGTACCGCCTGCCTAGCGGTTGTTCGTGGACGGACCTTTTTGCGAAGACTTTCTTGGCGGTGGTAGTGCCTTTGCACTACCAGGGGCCCAGCGGTAGTACCGCTGGGGTGCCAGCGGTAGTACCGCTGCAGCTAGCGGTAGTACCGCTAGCTGGCGGTAGTACCGCTGGAGTGACAGCGGTAGTACCGCTGGAGTTCTAGCGGTAGTACCGCTGCAGCCAGCGGTAGTACCGCTGGAGCTCGGGCGGAGAGTGGGGGTAACGGTCTGATTCTTCCGCCCACTATATAAAGGGGGTCTTCTTCCCCCTTGCCTTATTCATCTGTTGAGCTCTTGTTCTATCTCCATTGTTGACATTCTTAGAGCTTGATTACTCTCTATCCCTCCACTGATTCTTGCTTGTTCTTGAGGGAAAAGAGAGAGGAGATCTAGATCCACATCTCCACCAATCACTTTCTCCTCTATGTGAGGGGAACCCCTTGGATCTTGATCTTGGAGTTCTTTGTGAGCTCCTTGTTCTTCCTCTCATATTTCTCCATAGCTTTTGTTGTTGTGGAGGGATTTGAGTGTGAGGGACTTGACCACTTCGTGTGTTCTTGCCATTGCATTAGTTGCATCGGTTTGAGTTCTCCACGGTGATACGTGGAAGTGAGAAGTTGAGAAGCTTACTACCTTCGGTACTTAGTACCCTTGATATTGTTCTTCGTGGATGCTTTGGCGTCCTAGAAGCTTGGTGGTGTCTCGGAGCTCAATCATTGTGGTGTGAAGCTCCGAGAAGCGTCGGGGTCTCCAATAAGGTTGTGGAGATTGCCCCGAGCAATTTGTACGGGTACCGGTAACCGCCCCCAAGGGTTGCCACGTGTACGGGTTCGGTGACCGCCCCCAAGGGTTGCCATTTGTACGGGTTCGGTGACCGCCCCCAAGGGTTGCCATTTGTACGGGTTCGGTGACCGCCCTCAAGGGTCCCTTAGTGGAATCACGGCATCTTGCATTGTGCGAGGGCGTGAGGAGATTACGGTGGCCTTAGTGGCATCTTGGGGAGCATTGTGCCTCCACACCGCTCTAACGGAGATTAGCATCCGCAAGGGTGTGAACTTCGGGATACATCCTCGTCTCCCCGTGCCTCGGTTATCTCTTACCCGAACCCTTTACTTATGCACTTTACTTTGTGATAGACATATTCTTTATTGTAATATATCTTGCTATCACTTAGTTGTTTATCTTGCTTAGCATAAGTTGTTGGTGCACATAGGTGAGCCTAGTTGTTGTAGGTTTTGTGCTTGACATATTAAACGATTAGTTTTATTCCGCATTTGTTCAAGCCTAAACCTTAACTATTTTAAAGCGCCTATTCACCCCCCCTCTAGGCGACATCCACGTCCTTTTCACGAGCATTGGTAGTAACTCTAGCAATATGAGCATCAAGGAATACCCCTAGTGGAACATCAGGCAAAGTAGTATCTCTAGCAGTATCAAGCATAGCATCATCAGGCAAAATAGCATCTCTAGCATCATCGGGAAAAGCAGTATCAGGCATAGCATCTCTAGCAGTATCAGGCATAGTATCAAGCATAGTATCAAGCATAGCATCTCTAGCAGTAGCATCATAAGCATCATCAAGCACACGCGACATATCAAGATTTCTAGCAGGAGGTGATGTCGCAAACTTACTCATAACTGAAGGTGAATCAAGTGCAGAGCTAGATGGCAATTCCTTACCTCCCCTCGTAGTTGAGGGCAAGACTTTGGTTTTTGGATCCTTTAGATTCTTCATAGTGATCAACAGATATAAATCCCAAGTAACTCAGAGAATATAGAAATACCTCCCTGGCAACGGCGCCAGAAAAATGCTGACTCGCACTCTCTGGCAATAGCTAGACGAATGCTGATTTTGTGGCAACAAACCTTCCCCTGCAACGGCACCAGAAGAATGCTGCTAGCACTCCCCAGCAACAAAACTAGAAGAATGTTGTTGATGGCCCACCAGCGCGTGGGTTCGCAGCAGTTTTCGAGGGTCGAGTATTCGACTCAAATTTGTTGATCGCCAAACAGGAGGTGAGAGAATACTCTCGAGTATTAGCAGCTGAATGTGTCAGATTCAACCACACCTGAAAGATCAGTATCTGCAAGCAAAGTAGTAACAACAAAGTAGCGAGTAACGACAGTGGCAAGGAACAGCAGTAGTGACAGCAGTAGCAAGTAGCAACAGTAGCAAGCGACAGTAGTAGCAACAGTAGCAGCAAAGCAAGACAAGTAACAGCAGCAGAGCAAGACAAGTAACAGGAACAACATAGTAGTAACAGCAGAGCAAGACGAGTAACAGCAGCAGCAACAGTAGTAACAGCAGTAGGATAAACTCATAGGCAATGGGTCGGTGATTTGTTTGGATGATATTCATCATGCAACAGTTATAACACGGAGAGATATGTGGCTAGCTCCCGTTCGTCAATGTGATGTAGGCATGCATTCTGTGTGTCGTCATACGTGCTTAGGGAAAAGAACTTGCATGACATCTATTGTCCATCCCTCCTGTGGCAGCGGGGTCCAAAAGGAAACTACGGGATATTAAGGTTCTCCTTTTAATAAAGAACCGGACCAACGCATTAGCACTTGGTGAACACATGAACTCCTCAAACTATGGTCATCACCGGGAGTGGTTCCAGTTATTGTCACTCTGGTTTTGCCGGATCATAACACATAGTAGGTAACTACAACTTGCAAGATCGGATCTAAAACACACATATATTGGTGACAACATAATAATCTCATATCTGAAATCATGGCACTCGGGCCCTAGTGACAAGCATTAAGCATGGCAAAGTAGTAGCAACATCAATCTCAGAACATAGTGGATACTAGGGATCAATCCCCGTCAAAACTAACTCGATTACATGATAGATCTCATCCTACTCATCACCGCCCAGCGAGGCTACGAATAGATTACTCACGAATGACGAAGAGATTCATGGAATTGGAGAGGGAAGAAGGTTGATGATGACGATGGCGACGATTTCCCCTCTCCCGAGCCCAAAACGGACTCCAGATCTGCCCTCCAGATGAAGGACAGGTTGTGGCGGTGCCTCCGTACCGTAAATGCGACGAAATCTTCTCTTTTTATTTTTTTCTGGGATGAAAGTGAACTTATAGAGCTGATATTGGGGGCGGCAGAGCCGTGTGGGCCCCACAAGCTTGCCCACCGCCACCAGGGGGTGGTGGAGGTAGGGCTTGTGGCCCACTGGCCCACCCCCTCAGGTGGATCTTGGCGCAGGTATTTTTCATATTTTCCAAAAATGTTCCCCGTAAATTTTCAGGACGTTTGGAGAACTTTGATTTTTGCACAAAAATAACACCAAGGCAATTCTGCTAAAAACAACGTCAGTCCAGGTTAGTTCCATTCAAATCGTGGAAATTAGAATCCAAAACAAGGGCAAAAGAGTTTGGAAAAGTAGATACGATGGAGACATATCAGTGCCCCTCTCGGATCCCACCTCTGGTACTTCTTTGGGCCATCATGTTTCTTCTGGCCCAAAAAAATTCTCCAAAAAGTTTCACTACATTTGGACTCAGCTTGGTACTGATTTCCTGCGAAGTAAAAAACAAGCAAAAAATAGCAACTCGCACTGGCCACTATGTCAATGGTTTAGTCCCAAAAAATGATATAAACTTGCTATAAAATGATATTAAAACATCCAAGAATGATAACATAACAGTATGGAACAAACAAAAATTATAGATACGTTGGAGACGTATCAGCATCCCCAAGCTTAATTCCTACCCGTCCTCGAGTAGGTGAATGATAAAAACAGAATTTGATGTGGAATGTTGCCTATCATATTCATCTCATATTCTCTTCTTTGTATGGACATTTGGACTTATATATGGTTCAAAGCAATATTCTAGTTTTGACATGAAGACTTTAATACTCAAGCACATCAACAAGCAACCATGTCTTTTAAAATATTAACACTAAAGAAAGTTATCCCTAGGCCATCATGATCAATCATTGATCTATTCATGAAACACACTCGCATATTACCTACACCCAATGCTCAAGTACGATCATTGTGCCCCCTAGTTGGTGCTTTTAATAAGAAAAATGGAGACACAGAGTAAAAATTGCATAAAGTAAATAGAAAGGCCCTTCACAGAGGGAAGTAGGGATTTGTACAGGTGCCAGAGCTCAAAGTGAAAAATTTAGATATAAAACATTTTGGGAGGTATACTTTTCCCATCAACGAAAACGACTTAGAGTTCCCCATACTTTCCATGCTAGATACATCATAGGCGGTTCCCAAACAAAAAATAAAGTTTATTCCTTTTCCACCATTTCTTTCACATTCCACGACTAGTCGTATCCACTGGTACCGTCCATACCAACACTTTCCAAGGAATTTATTATTTGAGAACACATTTTTTTCATTTCGGGACTGGGCACCCCTATTACCGCCATACACTCGTGCAATGACAAGTGAATAAACGCTGATCTTGAGAATAGCACATCTAGCATGAAAAAATATAAACCATCCTTTACCGCCTCATGAGCTAGTACAGGTACACAAAATAGAAAATTATTTTGAATATTAGAGGTGGCACAAACAAATTTTCTTAGAGCGGCAAGGAGATACCGCATATATATAGGTATAGTGGACTCATATGGCAAAACTGGGTTTAAGGAGTTTGGATGCACAAGTAGTATTCCTACTTAGTACAAGTGAAGGCTAGCAAAACATGGGGAAGCATCCAACCAAGAAACGAAAAATCACATAAACAAGCATTGAGCATAACTAACACCGAATAATGCACCATAAGCAAGATGTAATTTCATTGCATAACTATTGACTTGTGTGCTTGCATAGGGAATCACAAACCTTAACATCAATATTCTTAGTAAAGCATAATTACTCAACAACATGACTCACATATCACTATCATCATATCTCAAAACTATTACAAGGAATCAAGTTTAATTTTTCCAATGATCTTCATGAAAGTTTTTATCATATCCCTCTTGAATATCTATCACTTTGGGACTAGTTCATATGTTGCTTTTGCTTTTGACAAGCTCAAATAATTTAAGTGAAGATCATGAGCATAATTTTTGTGTTCATCACTCAAAATAATCTAAGTGAACCATGAGAGGATTTATTCGGAATTACTAACTCTCAAATAGATCTAAGTGAATCATGAGAGAATTTCTTCAAACATGATAAAGCACACTATGCTCAAAAAGATATAAGTGAAGCACTAGAGCAATTTCATAGCTCTAAAAGATTTAAGTGAAGCACATAGAGCAGTTATAACAAATCATATCATATTTTGGCTCTCTCATAATATATGTGTCCATAAAGGATAGAAATGACACACTAAAAAGGAAAACAAGCAAAAACTCATATCATACAAGACGCCCCAAGAAAAACATATAATATGTGACGAATAAAAATATAGTTTCAAGTAGAATACCGATGGTTGTTAGAAGAAATAGGGGATGCCACTCGGGGCATCCCCAAGCTTAGTTGCTTGATACTTCTTGAATATTGTCTTGGGGTGCAGCAAGCATCTCCAAGCTTAGGCTTTTGTACTCCTTATTCCTTCATCCATCGTGATCTCACCCAAAACTTGAAAACTTCAATCACACAAAACTTAACAAAATTCTCGTGAGATTCATTAGTATAATAAAGCAAAAAATAGTTAAGGTACTATTGCAAACCCATTAATATTTTAACATTGCATTATATATATTGTATTCCAACTTTAACATGGCTCATACCACCCAATACAAGTCATAGCTTTATCAAAACAAGCACACAATGCAATGAAAATAGAATCTGTTTTAAACAGAACAGTCCGTAGTAATCTATATTATAACCATACTTATTTAACTTTAAAATTTCATACAAATTAGGAAAACATAAATAATTTGTACCACAATAAGGTGTTAAAATTTCAGCTCATTATCACGCTCCAGTAAAAATGAAATTCATGCACTTGAGACAAAGTTTCTGTTTCAGATTCAGCATTGTTTCTACTTATCTTATGAATCACCCTAAAGGTCTTACTTGGCACAAACACTAAATAGAACATAAAAACACAATCATAACAGAAGCATAATCGTTCAAACAGAAAAAAGCAAAAATAAATGTATTCATTGGGTTGCCTCCCAACAAGCGCTATCGTTTTACGCCCCTAGCTAGGCATATAACATATATCTCAAGTGTTGTCATCCTTGGAGGATGATCCATAGGTTGCCCTCATTATAGATTCATATGGAAATTTAATCTTGGTTCTAGGGAAGTGTTCCATATCCTCTTTTGTGGAAACTGAAATTTAATATTCCCTTCTTTCATGTCAATCACGACACCTATAGTACGTAAAAATGGTCTACCAAGTATAATGGGACAAGACGGATTGCAATCAATATCAAGGACAATAAAGTCTATGGGAACATAATTCATATTTGAAAGAATAAGAACATCATTAAATCTTCTCAAAGGCTTTTTAATAGTAGAATCCGCCAAGCGCAAATTAAGAGAACATTCTTCAATATTGGTAAGACCAAGCACATCACAAAGAGACTTAGGGATTGTGGAAACACTAGCACCCAAATCACATAAAGCATTGCACTTATAATTTTTAATATTGATTTTGATGGTGGGTTCCCATTCATCATGAAATTTTCTAGAAATCTAAACTTCTAGTTCCAACTTATCTTCAAAAGCTTTCATCATGGCGTCAATAATATGTTTAGTAAAAGATTTATTTTGTTCATAGGCATGAGGTGAATTTATAATGGATTGCAACAAAGAAATACAATCAATCAAAGAGAAACAATCATAATTGAAGTCTTTGTAATCCAAAATAGTGGGCACATCACTAGTTAATGTCTTGACCTCTCCAAACCCACTTTTATCAAAATTTTCAACAAGATTTTCACCCTCCAAATTATCGGGACGCCTTCTAGATAAAGTTGACTCATCTTCGATCCCCTTTTCTTCAATCTTAACATTACTAAACAAGGAATCAATAGAAGAAACACCGTCATTTTAAGATCTTCATCATTTTTATGAAAGCAATCACTAGAAAACGCTCTTTCTAAAAATTATTTTTTAGCTCTAAGCATAGCGGTTCTTTTCTTACTTTCATCCGTAGAAACATATAAGATTTAATTGATTCCTCTACTTCAGGCACAAAAATTTTCAACTTGAGATTTTCCACATCATTAGAAAGTCATTCAATACTTCTAGCCATATCATCAATGTTACTCAACTTTTCTTCTATCGTAGTGTTGAATTTTTTAGTATTGATTAATTCTTTAATATTATTCTCAAGATCAGAGGGGTTCCTATTTTTATTATTATAAGAGGAATTACCATAGGAATTAGATAAATTTCTAGGAAAAGGCCTAGGATTGAAATTTCCTCTATAAGCATTGTTGTTGAAATTGTTTCGTGAGATAAAAATTACATCTATGGTTGTGATATCGTGGCTTATTAGGGATTATAGACTACTCATATCAATAAGGAATTCCTTATTTACCAGGAGCCCATTTGAACAGAACTCCGAGGTTAAGCGTGCTCATCTTGGAGTAGTTCCCGGATGGGTGACTGACCGGGAAGTTGATCCCGGGTGCGCATTGAGGACAAAGTGCGCAGAAAAGACTAGTATTAATATGTGGGGCCAGTCTAGATCTCGCCAGGAGTAACGACCATCGGTGGGTGTGTCCGAGGCGTTACAAGTTGGTATCAGAGCCGATCCTCGCGGTTACATGGATGTTTGCGGACACGTGTGCGGTCACGTTGTTCATAACGTTTGTGACCCGTCGTGGCACACGGCATGACACCGGGAAGTTGATCCCGGGTGCGCATGAGTGAGGACAAACTACGCAGAAAAGACTAGTATTGATATGTGGGGCCGGTCTAGATCCCGCAAGGAGTAACGACCACCGACGGGTGTGTCCGGGGTGTTACAAATTGGTATCAGAGCCGATCCTCGCGGTTACACGGATGTTTGCACACAGGTGTGCGGTCATGTTGTTCGTAACATTTGTGACTTGTCGTGGCACACGACATGGCACATGTACTGGACTAGATGCATAGACGTTTGTGCCAAGAGAGAATGCTCCTGTGGACCAACGAGGACGTCGGTTCCTGTGAGTGGTGGTGTATGTGATATCCTGGCTTATTAGGGATGATAGACTACTCATATCAATAAGGAATTCCTTATTTTCCGGGAGCCCATTTGAACAGAACTTTGAGGTTAAGCATGCTCAACTTGGAGTAGTTTTAGGATGGGTAACCGACCGGGAAGTTGGTCCCAGGTGCACATGAGTGAGCACAAAGTACGTAGAAAAGACTAGTATTGATATGTGGGGTCACTCTAGATCCTGCGAGGAGTAACGATCGCCGGCGAGTGTGTTCGGGACGTTACAATGGCATCACTATTTTGCTCAATCAAAGTAGACAAAGTCACATCATTAATATTAATAGGAGCATTTTTATTAGCAACCAATTTCATAAGAGCATCAACTTTTTCACTCAACGTAATTATTTCTTCTACCGAATTAACCTTTTTACTAGTAGGTGCCCTTTCGGTATGCCATTGTGAATAATTTGCCATAATATTATCTAGCAACTTAGTAGCTTCACCCAAAGTAATCTCCATAAAAGTACCACCCGCAGCGTAATCTAAAATATTTCTAGAAACAAAATTCAACCCCGCATAAAATAATTGTATGATCATCCAAAGATTTAACCCATGAGTTGGCCAATTCCTTAGCATCAATTTCATTCTTTCCCAAGATTGCACAACATGTTCATTCTCAAGTTGCTTAAAATTCATGATTTGAGTTCTAAGAGAAATATTTTTTCCGGGCGGAAAAATACTTAGTGATAAAAGCATCTTTGCACTTATTCCAAGAATCAATACTATTGCGAGACAAAGATGAGAAACAAATTTTATCACGATCACACAAAGAAAATGGAAATAATTTCAACTTCATAGTATCATTGTCCACGTCTTTTTTCTTTTGCATATCGCATAATTCTACAAATGTGTTTAAATGGGACGTGACATCCTCATTAGGAGAGCTGGAACTTTTCTCCTTCATAACAAGATTCAACAAGGCGGTATTAATATCATAACACTCTGCACTAGCGGCGGGAGGAACAATTGGAGTGCCAATAAAATCATTATTGTTGGTTCTATAAAAGTCACACAACTTGGTGTTCTCTTGGGTCACCGTGGCTACGCACTCAAGAACAAATATGACGAGAAAACGACAAACGAAAAAGAGGGCGAATAAAACGCCAAATTTTTGTGAAATGGGGGAGATGCAAACGAGAGGGAAAAGGCAAATAATGTAAATTGCAAGGAGATGAGATTTGTGATTTGGAACCTCATAATGTTGATGATGTCTCTCCGGTAACGGCGCCATAAATTGGCACGTTGATGGGAGACTATCTTGACTTGATCCTCCCCGGCAATGGAGCCAAAAATTCCTTTTGATGTTGCTAGAACTACGTCGGTATTTTCCCCAAAGAGGAAGGGATGATGCAACATAGCAACGGTAGGTATTTACCTTAGTGATGACACCAAGGTTATCAAACCAGTAGGAAAATCAAGCAGCACTATGTAGACGGCGCATGCACACAAATAACAAACACTTGCAACCCGACGTAATAGAATGGTTGTCAATCCCTCACGGTAAAAAGATAGTTAGTTTGATGATAGTTTGGATAAATAAATCTCTCGTAGATGCGAAATAAAAGAAATAACAAAAAGGTGCAGCAAAGTATTTTTTTGTTTTTGATAATATAGATCTGAAAATAAAAGTTGCAAATAATGGAAAAGGAAAATAGCAATATGGATCCGAATGTATATGATGATGAAATAGACCCGGTGGGGCGTAGATTTCACTAGTGGCTTCTCTCAAGAAAATAGCAACGGTGGGTGAACAAATTACTGTTGGGCAATTGGTAGGACAACAAATAATCATGACGATATCCAAGACAATGATCATGTATATAGGCATCACATCCAAGATTAATAGACCGTCTCCTTCCTGCATCTACTACTATTACTCCACACATCGACCGCTATTCAGCATGCATCTAGTGTATTAAGTTCATGGAAAAACAGAGTAATGCAATAAGAATGATGACATGATGTAGACAAGATCTATTCATGTAGGAATATACCCCATCTTTTTATCCTTAATAGCAACGATACATGCGTGCCTTGCTACCCCTTCTGTCACTTGGAAAGGACACCACAAGATCGAACCCATCATAAAGCACCTCTTCACATTGCAAGATAAATAGACCAAGTTGGCCAAACAAAACCAAAATATTGGAGAAGAAATACGAGGCTATAATAATAAATATTGGATACAAAATTCAAGGCAAAATATGATCATAAACTCATTGTTCATCAGATCCCAACAAACACACCGCACAAAAACATTACATCAAATAGATCTCCAAGAGACCATTGTATTGAGATACATAGAGAGAAGAAGCAATCTAGCTAGTGCCTACGGACCCGTAGGTCTGATATGAACTACTCATGCATCATCAGAGAGGCACCAATGAGGAATTGAGGATGCTGAACCCCTCCGTGATCGTGTTCCCCTCTAGCTGAGTGCCGGAATAGGGCTCTAGATTGGGTCTCGTGGTTTTGGAACTTGCGACGGCTGGAATTGTTTTTCGTTGACTCTCTTAGGGTTTCTAGAATATTGGTGGATTTATAGGGCGAAGAGGCGATGCAGGAGGCCACCGAGGAGGGCACCACGCAGTAGGGCACACTTGGGCTCCCTCGTATGGTACTTCTTTGGCCCATCCTGTGTCTTCTGGACCAGCAAAATTCTCCAAAAAGTTTCGCTGCGTTTGGACTCCGTTTGGTACTGATTTCGTGCGAAGTAAAAAACAAGAAAAAATAGCAATTGGAACTATGTCAATAGGTTAGTACCAAAAAATGATATAAAGTTGTTATAAAATGATAGTAAAACATCCAAGAATGATAACATAACAGCATGGAACAATAAAAATATATAGATACGCTGGAGACGTATGAGGACACAATGTGGCAAGAATCAACTGCGAACATGAAATTTATTGGTATTTAAACTATAAAAATTATAAATGAAGTCTGAAAGATATGAAACTTGACATAGTGTCATGATATGACCTCACTATGATGTGGTAAAAAATTGATAAGGCTTCACATTTTTATGGACATCCTTTAGAAATGAGACAACGTGTGAGGAACGATCATGGTTTCGAGAGTGAATGCACCAAGTTGGTGGCAACCTTAAGTTTTCCTTTGTCATTTGACCTTGATTTTTTTAAAGTTAAGGTACACCATAGAGTTCTCGATGTTAAAATTTGGTACTTTTCCGGTCTCATTTGCTATATTTGAGTCATTAACTACATTTCTAGTCATGTAATGGATACATTCGAATTTGAACTACGAGTATAAAAAATAGTATACAAAAATAATTTGAAAAATCATATTTAGGGCAGCGAGTATATGTATATGTATCATACAAGAAATAAATATAAAATTCAAAAATCTGTGTGGCAAGAATTAACCATGAACATTGTGGGATCAATAAGGGACGTCTAAGGGGGTGAATAGACTACTTGGCAAGATAAAAACCTAAGATTTTTTCAATTTTAATGGTTGGTAAGTTTTATCAATTCTAGCAAGTCTAGAGCATCCTACACATGCAAGTCAACGAGTATATCAGCAAATAGTAAAGACATGAACATGTAAGTAAGGAGTAGAGATAGGAAGATCAAACACAAAGATGACACGAAGATTTTTGGCGTGGTTTTGACTCGTGGTGCTATCGTACGTCCATGTTGATGGAGACTTAAACCCACGGAGGGTAACAGTTGCACGAGTCTAGTGACGGCTCCATCCATAAGGGGTTTGATGCGTCTCCAACGTATCTATATTTTTCTATTGTTTCATGCCATAATATTACCATTTTAGGATACCTTTTGGGTGTTTATTTACCAATTAATATTAGTTTTGATTAATAACCTATTAACCCAGTGCCTAGTGCTAGTTGTTTTTTCTCCATGTTTTTGGCTTTTCAGGTTTATAGTACCAAACGAAGTCCAATTGCCACAAAAACTTTTTTTATGATTTTTTATGGACCAAAATAAGACCTCAAAACTTCGGGAGGAGGTCGGAGGCTCCAAGAGGGAGCCACCACACAACAGGGCATGCCCAGGGGGGTGGTCATGCCTTGTTATGTGGTGGGCCCCCATAGTGTCTCCCGACGCCTCTCTCTGGCCTATAAATTCCCAAGAATCCTCAAAAACCCTAGAGAGCCTCCCGAAACACTTTTTATGCCGCCACAAGTCTCTGTTCCGCCATGTGCCCATCTGGAGCCCTGTTTTGGCGCCCTGTCGGAGAGGGGATCAATCACGATGGGCCTCTACATCAACCTTGGTCCTCCCATGGTGATGTGTGAGTAGTTCACCATAGACCTACGGGTTCGTAGTTAGTACATAGATAGCTCTCTCTCTCACACACACACACTCTCTATTGATATTCATACAATGATCATCGCATCTTCGCTTTGATCTATTTGATGCAATTCTTTCGTGCTGTGTGTTTGTTGGGATCCGATGAATTGTGGGTTTATGTTCAGATTATTCATGATAAAAGATTTGAGTCTATATTTGATTCTTATTTGCATGATTATTATAGCTTCGTAAATCTCTTCGATCTATTGATTTGGTTTAGCCAACTAGATTAGTCTTTCTTTAGTGGGAGGTGTGCGTTGTAGTGGGTTCAATCTGGTGGTGCTATATATCCCAGTGACATAGTAGGGGACAAGACACGTCTTTTTATTATTGCCACTAAGGATAAAATGATGGGGTTAATTCATATTAATTGAGTTCTCTTTGCCTACATCATGTCGTTGTTCTCCAAGCATTACTATGTTTTACTTAATACTCTAGATGCATGGTGGACATCGGTTGATGGGTGGAGTAATCATAATAGGTGTAGGCACGAGTCGACCTATTTGCTTATGGATGTGATACCTATATACACATGATCGTTGTCGTGAATAAATATTGCGTAAATATGCATTTTTCTATCAATTTCTCAAGAGTAATTTGTTTACCTACCGTATGCTTACTACATGAGAGATGCCACTAGGGAAAATTATGGCCCCCCTGATAACCCACAAGTATAGGGGATCGCAACAGTTTTCGAGGGTAGAGTATTCAACCCAAATTTATTGATTCGACACAAGGGGAAGCCAAAGAATATTCTCAAGTATTAGCAGTTGAGTTGTCAATTCAACCACACCTGAAAGACTTAGTATCTGCAGGAAAGTATCAGTAGCAGAGTAGTGTGATAGCAACAGTAGCAACAGTAACCAGTAGCAGCAAAGTGACAGCAGTAGCGACAGAGTAACAGTAGCAGCAGCGACAACAGTAGCAAAAGAGTAACGTAGCACCAGTGACAGCAGTAGCAGCAAAGTAACGTAGCAAGGACCAGTAGGAAAAAGTCGTAGGCATTGGATCGGTGATGGATGATTATGCCGAATGGTATTCATCATGCAACAGTTATAACATGGAGAGATATGTAACTAGCCCAGTTCGTCAATGTAATGTAGGCATGTATTCCGTATGTAGTCATACGTGCTTAGGGAAAAGAACTTGCATGACATCTATTGTCCATCCCTCCCGTGGCAGCGGGGTCCTAATGGAAACTACAGGATATTAAGGTTCTCCTTTTAATAAAGAACCGGACCAACGCATTAACACTTAGTGAATACATGAACTCCTCATACTATGGTCATCTCCGGGAGTGGTTCCGGCTATTATCACTCCGGGGTTGCCGGGTCATAACACATAGTAGGTGACTACAACTTGCAAGATAGGATCAAGAACACACATATATTGGCGACAACATAATAGGTTCAGATCCGAAATCATGGCACTCGGGCCCTAGTGACAAGCATTAAGCATGGCAAAGTAGTAGCAACATCAATCTCAGAACATAGTGGATACTAGGGATCAATCCCCGTCAAAACTAAGTCGATTACATGATAGGTCTCATCCAACCCATCACCGTCCAGCAAGCCTACGATGAGATTACTCACGAACGGTGAAGAGCATCATGGAATTGGCGATGAAGGAAGGTTGGTGATGACGATGGCGACGATCTCCCCTCTCCGGAGCCCAAAACGGACTCCAGATCTGCCCTCGAAAGGAAGAACAGGAGGTGGCAGCGCCTCCTTATCGTAAAACGCGATGCACTCTTCCCCTTGATTTTTTCCGGACGAAAGGGACTAAATAGAGCTGAGATTGGAGGCGGTGGAGCTTTGTGGGCCCCACAAGCCTGCCAGACGCGGCCAGGGGGCGCGCGCCTGGTGGGCTTGTGAGCTCTCAGCTCCACCCCTCCGGTTGATTCTTGCGCCAGTATTTTTAATACATTCCACAAAAAATCCCCGTAAATTTCCAAGTCATTCCGAGAACTTCAATTTTTGCGAAAAAACAACACCATGGCAATTCTTTTTGAAAGCAGCGTTAGTCCGGAATAGTTCCATTCAAATCATGCAAATTAGAGTCCAAAACAAGGGCAAAAGAGTTTGGAAAAGTAGATACGATGGAGACGTATCAACTCCCCCAAGCTTAAAACCTTGCTTGTCCTCAAGCAATTCAGTTGAAAAACTGAAAGAGACAAAAGAAAAACTTTTACGAACTCTGTTTGATCTTGTTGTTGCAACTATGTCTAACTCATATCTAGAATTTCATCAAGATCACAAGCTAAGCACATAAGCAAATGACATCTAGGTCTCACGGTAAACTCATATCAATGGAATAATCAACTAGCGAGAAATAATAATAAGTCTCAAACGTCAACACTTCAATCAAAACAATCATGAAGCAGTGTGAACAGATGGTACCTCGCTAGCTCTTTCTGAGACCGCAAAACATAAATGCAGAGCACCTTCAAAGACCAAGGGCTGACCAAACATTGTAATTCATGGCAAAGGAGATCCAGTCACAGTCCTACTCAATATCAGTCAAAAGCAAAGCATAAAAATGAAAGAGGTGCTCTCTAATTGGTGCTTTTATAAGAAGAGGATGACTCAATAGGAACATAAATAGACAGACCCTTCGCACAGGGAAGCATTGATTTGTAGAGGTGCCATAGCTCAATCTTTGAAAACAGAGATAATAATTTTGGGTGGCATGCTTTCATTGTCAATGCAATGACCAAGAGTTTTCACCATCTTCCACGCTACACATGTTATAGGCAGTTCCCAAACAGAAAAGTAAAGTTTTGACTCCCCCACCACCGATTAATCACCCTTCATGACTAGCCGAATATTCGGGTGCCGTCCATACCAACAACAATCCAGGGGGAGTTTTGTTTGCAGTTATCTTTTCCATTTGAGCATGGAACTGGGCATTCCAATTACCGGCCCCTTTCTCGTGAATGATAGTGAATAAACACATATCGAGGATAACACGCCTAGCATGGAAGATACTGATCGCCCCTTGTCACCACATGAGCGGTTCGGACATGCAAAACAGATTATTTCTTGAAGGTTTAGAGAGTGCTACATGCAAATTTACTTGGAACGACAGGTAGATACCGCATATAGGTAGGTATGGTGGACTCATATGGAACAACTTTGGGTTTATGGAAGTGGATGCACAAGTAGTATTCCCGCTTAGTACAAGTGAAGGCTAGCAAAAGACTGGGAAGCGACCAACTAGAGAGCGACAACAATCATCAAAATGCATTGAGATTAACTAACATTGAGTGCAAGCATGAGTAGGACATAAATCACCATGAACATGAATATCATAGAGGCTATGTTGATTTTGTTTCAACTACATGCGTGAACATGTGCCAAGTCAAGCCGCTTGAATCATTCAAAGGAGGATACCATCCTATCATACTACATCATAGTCATCTCAAGATTCATGTTGGCATCTAAGACAAACCATTATAAGCTCCTAGTAAACTATGGTCTCTCAGTTGTCATTGCAAACATGTTTCTCTCACAACAAAGCTGAATCTGGAACGATGAGCTAGTCATATTTACAAAAACAAAATAGATCGAGTTCATACCAGCTTTTCCAGGCTCAGTCACTTCATCATATATCGTCATTATTGCCTTTCACTTGCACGACCGAATGATGTGAACAATAATAAGAGTGTTGTGCATTGGACTAAGTTGGAATCTACAGGCAAACACAAAGGAGAAGACAAAGTAATATGGCTCTTTGACAGATAAACAGATATGCATGCGAGAGCCACTAAACATTGTAACCATGGTCTTCTACCTTGATCCAGAGAAAAAAGAAAACTATTTACACGGGAAAGCTCCCAACAAGCAAAAGAAGAACGAGAAATCTTTTCGGATTCTCTCAAACTAGACAAACACACGAGAAGAAAGCGAGAAAAAGAAATAAACTAGCATGGATGATACAGTGGTAAAGTGTGAACACCGACTAACAAAGTGAAAGTGTGAGCATGAATATAAAGTCGGTGAGAAACACGTACTCCCCCATGCTTAGGCTTTTGGGCTAAGTTGGTCTACTCCCAAGGATGGTCTGCGCGATACCCAAAATCATAATGGGGGTTGTACGGGAGCGCTGCAGCCACTGCTTGAATAGCTGCCTCACGGAGACGAGCAACCTTTCCCTCCCTCTCATACTCCTCTACCTCTCCTCTGGTTATGTAATATCTCTATTTTACCTGAAAGTCAAAGAAGGCAGGAGCAGGAAGGGTAATATGGAAAGCATGCTGTCGGTTAAATTTTAAACAGGATAGGAGGGATTCATCATCCCTCTCAAGGGACTGATAGCGTGTCAAAGTGGCGCGATCAAGGAAAGCTGTATGGAGCGGGGGATCTCCTTCACAGATGGGTACTCCAAGAAAATTTGCTATGCGAGTGGCATAGATCCCACCAAAGAAATCCCCTTCATTAGCATTATTATTCAGCCTCCTTGCTATTATAGCTCCCATGTTGAAACTTCTATCACCCGTTACTGCGCTCTTAAGAATACTAAGGTCGGGTGCGCAGAGGTGACAATGCTCAATCTTGCCGTTAATGCACCTACCTATGAAGAGGGCAAAGTAATGCAAGGCAGGAAAATGAATGCTCCCCATGGTAGCCTGCGTAATATCTCTAGTTTCTCCGAGAGTATACCAGAGAAAAAAAATCTCTAACCGAAGATTTAGGAGGATCATTGAGACTACCCCAAACAGGTATCTTGCAAATTCTATTGAAATCCTCTAAATCCATGGTATACGATTTGTCATAGAGATCAAACAGTACAGATGTGTCACGGCCAGCTGAAAATTTGAATTTACGAACAAAAGAGGCAGTGAGAGTAACATACTGTTCACATTTATCCGAGATGAATTCTTCAAGTCCAACATTGTGAACAAGTGTATCAAACTCGTCTTTGAAACCTGCCTCAATCATGAATTCATCAGAAGGCCATTCACATGGTTGTACTTGTGCGTTCCTTGGTTGGTAAGGATCGGCCCACCGAATCGCGAGACAGGGACCTCTCTTGCTTGAGGAACCACCGTGATAGTTTCTCCTGAACATCTTCCTTTTCTGAAATTTTTAGTGACTCAAAGGAAAAGTGAACAAGGCTCAACTAAACTCGTAGCAACTACTCACACAAGTGCCTAGAAGCCATATCACACATCAAAACTACTTGGGACCAGCTAAAATTAGCATGCAAAGCTCAAGAACAGGATCACCAAGGCAGCAAAAATACACGATGAATAAGGCACTAGAGCAAAAACTAATTGGACCAATGGAGGAGTCACTTACCAAGGAGCAATTTCCCCAAAACAGTTTGGTGAATGGTGCTTTGCACAAGGAGATCGAAAATCCCAGCAAGAAGAGCAAGAACACGGGTTTGAGCTGTGAAACGATTTTTTCTGGAGGTAGGAGAAGCAGATGGGAGCTAGAATTAGTGGAGGGGGTACACGTGGCCCCCATAAGCCTGGTAGGCGCGGCCAGGGGGTGCCCGCGCCTCCAGGGCTTGTGGTCCACTGGTGTAGCCCCCTGACTAGCTCTTCGTCTCAGTATTTTTCAAAAATTCCAGAAAAGAATCATACTTGATTTTCAGGACATTCAGAGAACTTTTATTTTCGGGGTACTTTTCTACGGGACGCAAAAACAGAAAACAGGGTAAACTAAATCTATCATTTTTCTTCTAAGCAACCGAAGGTGAAAGCTTGGAACAGAGGTTTGTGACTCCTCGATTCATCCATCCCATGGTCATCGAAAGAAATCCGTCAATGAGGTTGATCAAGTCTCCTTGGCAAACTTTTTCAAATCGCACAAAAAGGAACAGAGAATTTTCGAATAGTCACTAGGTTATCTCTATGGGGATGTGCATATCCCCAACAATCAAATCATACTTCATCTTGACAGGAGGTATAGGGCATTCAAAGCTCCCAATAAGAATCGATGAAGTTTTTTCGATAACATTAATGCAATTTACTCGATATTGTTTCTTCGGAAAGTGCACCGTATGCTCATTACCGTTGACATGAAAAGTGACATTGCCTTTGTTGCAATCTATAACAGCCCCTGCGGTGTTTAAAAAGGGTCTTCCAAGGATGACCGCCATGGCATCATCCTCGGGAATATCCAGGATAACAAAGTCCGTCAAGATAGTAACGTTAGCAACCACAACAGGCACATCCTCGCAAATGCCGATAGGGAAAGCAGTTGATTTGTCGGTCATTTGCAGAGAGATTTCAGTGGGTGTCAACTTATCCAGTTCAAGTCTACGATAAAGAGAGAGAGGCATAACACTAACACCGGCTCCAAGGTCGCATAAGCAGTTCTAACATAGTTGCCTTTAATGGAGCAAGGTATAGTGGGCACTCCGGGATCACCTAGTTTCTTAGGAGTTCCACTCTTGAAGGTGTAATTAGCGAGCATGGTGGAAATCTCAACCTCAGGTATCGTCCTATTATTAGTCACAATATCCTTCATGTACTTAGCATACAGAGACATTTTGAGCATATCTGTCAAACGCATTTGCAGAAAGACAGGTCTAATCATTTCAACAAATCGCTCAAAATCCTCATCATCCTTTTTCTTGGATGGTTTGGGAGGAAAGGGCATGGGTTTCTGAACACATGGTTCCCTTTCTTTACCATGCTTCCTAGCAGCGAAGTCGTTCTTATCATATCTCCTATTCTTAGGTTGTGGGTTATCAAGATCAACAGGTTCAATCTCCACATCCTTATCATTGCTAGGTTGAGCATCAACATGAACATCACTATTGATATCATCATCAGGCTCATGTTCATCACCAGATTGCGTTTTAGCATCAGAAACAGAGACATCGTTTGGACTCTCAGGTGTAATAGCAACAGGGTTGCTAGCGTGCAAGTTCCTATCATCTTTCTTCTTCTTCCTAGGATGACTAGGTGCATCAGTGCTAACTCCTTGAGAATATTGTTCCATTCTCTTAGGATGACCCTCAGGATACAATGGTTCCTGGGTCATTCTACCGCCTCTAGTGACGACTCTAACAGAATTATCATTCAACTCATTGAGAAAGTCATTTTGAGCCTTAAGTACTTGTTCTACCCGAGTAGTAACCATAAAGGCATGTTTACTCAGAAGCTTAAGATCATTGACATTTCTGTCCACACAAGCACTTAAATGACTAAGCATATGAGCATTCTGTTCCAATTGTCTGCTAACATAATCATTAAAACTTTGTTGTTTGGCAACAAAGTTATCAAATTCATCCAGGCATAAGCTAGCAGGTTTATCAAAAGGAATATCACTCTCATTGAATCTACGAAGAGAATTTACCTCTACTACCTGTATCGGGTTATCGAGACCATGGATCTCTTCGATAGGTGGTAGATTTTTGGCATCTTCAGATTTAATGCCTTTCTCTTTCATAGATTTCTTAGCTTCTTGCATATATTCAGGACTGAGGAATAGAATACCTCTTTTCTTCGGAGTTGGCTTAGGAGGTGGTTTGGGAATAGTCCAAGCATTCTCATTGCACAAGATATTATTCAATAGGATCTCAGCTTGTTCTACAGTTCGTTCCCTAAAAACACAACCATCACAACTATCTAGGTGGTCTCTAGAAGCATCGGTAAGTCCATTATAGAAGATATCAAGTATTTCATACTTCTCAAGAGCGTGATCAGGGAAAGCATTCAGTAGTAGGACGATCCTCCCCCAAGCTTGTGGGAGACTCTCTTCTTCAACTTGCACAAAGTTGTATATTTCCTGCAAGGCAGCTTGCTTCCTATGGGCAGGGAAATATTTTTCAGAGAAGTAGTAGATCATATCTTGGGGGCTACGCACACAATCAGGAGCAAGAGAATTTAACCAAGTCTTAGCATCATCCTTTAGCGAGAAAGGAAACAACTTAAGGATATAGTAGTGGCGGATCTTTTCCTCACTAGTGAATAGGGTGGCTATATCGTGCAGTTTGGTAAGATGGGCTACAACCGTTTCAGACTCATAACCGTGAAAATGATCAGATTCAACCAGAGTGATTAACTCAGGGTGGATAGAGAATTCATAATCCTTATCGGTCACAAAGATAGGCGAAGTAGCAAACTTCGGGTCGTATTTCATCCTAGCGTTCAAAGATTTTTCTTTCCACTTGAGCAGTAATTTCTCAACATCATAGCTATCCTTACAAGCAAGAAAGTCCTTAGCTATCTCTCCCTCCATAACATAACCCTCAGGCATATCAGGCAATTCATATCTAGGAGAGCTAGTTCTAGCAGGCAAAATAGTAGGTTCTACTTCAATAGTATCAGAAGTTTCAGAAGTATCATCACATCTAGCAGCAACTCTAGCAATTTGTGCATCAAGGAATGCACCTAGTGGCAAAGCAGTATCTAGCATATCATCATCATAAGCATCATGGGAAGCAGAAGTAGCATCATCAAGCACAGGCGACACATCAAATTTTCTAGCAGGAGGTGGTGTTGCAAACTTACTCATAACTGAAGGTGAATCAAGTGCAGAGCTAGATGGCACTTCCTTACCCGTCCTCGTAGTTGAGGGCAAGACTTTACTTCTTGGATCTTTCAGATTCCTCGTAGTGATTAGCAGACGTAAATCCCAAGTGACTCAGAGAATATAGCTATGCCTCCCCGGCAACGGTGCCAAAAAAGGTCTTGATAACCCACAAGTATAGGGGATCGTAACAGTTTTCGAGGGTAGAGTATTCAACCCAAATTTATTGATTCGACACAAGGGGAAGCCAAAGAATATTCTCAAGTATTAGTAGTTGAGTTGTCAATTAAACCAGACCTGAAAGACTTAGTATCTGCAAGAAAGTATCAGTAGCAGAGTAGTGTGATAGCAACAGTAGCAACAGTAACCAGTAGCAGCAAAGTGACAACAGTAGCGACAGAGTGACAGTAGCAGCAGTGATAGCAGTAGCAACAGAGTAACATAGCAGCAGTGGCAGCAGTAGTAGCAAAGTAATGTAGCAAGGACCAGTAGGAAAAACTCGTAGGCATTGGATCGGTGATGGATGATTATGCCGGATGGTATTCATCATGCAACAGTTATAACACGGAGAGATATGTAACTAGCTCCAGTTCGTCAATATAATGTAGGCATGTATTCCGTATGTAGTCATACGTGCATAGGGAAAAGAACTTGCATGACATCTATTGTCCATCCCTCCCGTGGCAGCGGGGTCCTAATGGAAACTACGGGATATTAAGGTTCTCCTTTTAATAAAGAACCGGACCAACGCATTAACACTTAGTGAATACATGAACTCCTCATACTATGGTCATCTCCGGGAGTGGTTCCGGCTATTGTCACTCTGGGGTTGCCGGGTCATAAAACAAACTAGGTGGCTACAACTTGCAAGATAGGATCAAGAACACACATATATTGGCGACAACATAATAGGTTCAGATCTGAAATCATGGCACTCGGGCCCTAGTGACAAGCATTAAGCATGGCAAATTAGTAGCAACATCAATCTCAGAACATAGTGGATACTAGGGATCAATCCCCGTCAAAACTAACTCGATTACATGATAGATCTCATCCAACCCATCACCGTCCAACAAGCCTACGATGAGATTACTCACGAACGGTGAAGAGCATCATGGAATTGGCGACGAAGGAAGGTTGGTGATGACGATGGCGACGGTCTCCCCTCTTCGGAGCCAAAAACGGACTCCAGATCTGCCCTCGAGAGGAAGAACAGGAGGTGGCGGCGCCTCCATATCGTAAAACACGATGAAAGGGACTAAATAGAGCTGAGATTGGAGGCGGTGGACCTTCGTGGGCCCACAAGCCTACTAGGTGCGGCCAGGGGGGGCTGCACCTGGTGGGCTTGTGGGCTCTCAGCTCCACCCCTCTGGTTGATTCTTGCGCCAGTATTTTTGATATATTCCACAAAAAATCCCTGTAAAATTCCAGGTCATTTCGAGAACTTTTATTTCTATGCAAAAACAACACCATGGAAATTCTGCTGAAAACAGCGTTAGTCCGGGTTAGTTCCATTCAAATCATGCAAATTAGAGTCCAAAACAAGGGCAAAAGAGTTTGGAAAAGTAGATACGATGGAGACGTATCACCCCCCGAGTCCATTCATTTATATATTTACAAACTCTACAATTACCTTGTTGTGTTTATTTACTTTTTATTTATTTTGCAATTATCAACTATCATCTACACACTTCATTTGCTTGCAAATAACGAGTCCAAGGAGATTGACAACCCTCTTGCCCGCATTGTGTGCAAGTGTTTTCTTCTTTGTGTGCAGCTGCTGAAGACGGGGGTTGTGTGTTACTCCTATTGGTTCAATAACCTTGGTTCTCACTAAGGGAAATACTTATTTATACTGTGCTGCATCACCCGTTCCTCTTCACGGAATACCCAACGCAGATCACAAGTATGAGGAAGGATTTCTGTCGCCATTGCTAGAGAGTATCACCAACCTACTATCAAGTAACTGCACACACATTATCATTCACGTGTTCTACTCTTTACTTGCGGTTATATTTTTCTTGCTTTGTAAAAATAAAAAATACAAAAATGTTTATCTTGCTAGTCTAATTGTTTGCTTACAATAATCATGTTATCAAACAAAAATAGAAGGTAAAGACTTATGGGTCCATATAAAGTTTTCTACTTGGATCATCTTCGATCCATTTGTGCTCGTGTTGAAACCCCAACTAGCTAATAGAGGGAAAATCATTAGATGAGCATGCTCGTTTTGTGCATCATCGGTTATCTCAAAAGAGGGAACTCTAATGGTGTCAAATAAATTGTTTGCTATGCTATGCTTGGAATCTGGGTGAAATTTATGATTTTACTTATTCGTGCGCGAACCCTAAAAAACACCTTCCCTACCGATGTGAATTTAATGATAATGAAATTTGATCTTCTTATGCCAATGGTGTTTATACTTACTATGATATCGAACAAATTGAAGAATTGGTTGCTTTTAAGGGTGCTAATGTAATTTCTTCTTTTATTGAAAAGTATGATGTTACTCTCTACAAATCTGAAGAAATTGACATACTTACATATTGCTCTGAAAACTATGCTCCTAATGCCTATGTTAAAGAATTTGTTGAGAGAATGTTTGCTTCTTTGGAAGAAAATTATGATCCCGTTGAATCGAGTGAAATATCCCCTCTTGATGAACATGATGCTTGCTATCCTTATGGCCACAATGCCAATATTAATGATGCTTATAGAGATGAACTTGCTATAGTCCCCTATGTTGAAAAGGAAATTATTGTTATTGCACCCAAAAAGCACGGTTGCAATGTTGTTACTATAATTTCTATTAATGTCAATTGTGCTAGTGATATGCAAAACTACAAGCTTCGGGATGATAATTTTGTTATGTCCGCTACTAATTGCAATTATCATGATTGGGTGATGATGTTTCTTTTGATCTTGAAAAATTATTTAAGCCTCACAACGACTGTGTTATGGATAGTAGTGTTTTAAATAGTATTGAAAGTGAATTTGGAAGAGTGTCAACTTTAGATAAGAATCCCACATATTCGGAGAGTGTTCAGTCTTATGATTTTATTGATAAAAGTGGATTTGGAGTGGTCATGACTTTTGTTAATGGTGATCCCACTACCTTGAAAGATTGTAAAACTTTTGTGCATGTGGATCATGGAGAAAATATTTTATATGAGAGCTATATTGTTGAGTTTGAATACGATCCTACATGTAATTATTATGAGAGAGGAAAATATGGTTATAGGAATTTTCATGTTACTCACTTACCTCTCTTTGTGTTAAAATTATTAATGCTTCGTTCTTCCTACATGTATATGCTAGATACTTCTTGCCTTGATAATTTGTTTACTTATAAAATGCATATCCATAGGAAGTATGTTAGACTTAAATGTGTCTTTTAGATGTTACATGATGCTCTCTTTATGTTTCAATTATTATCTTTCTTGTGAGCATCATTACCATCACAAGCCTATCTTAATGGCTATAAAGAACGAGCTTGTTGTGAGACAACCCAATACTTTATGTTATTTTTAGTCAACATGATTATTGACTCTATAATGATTGTTTTTATGTTTTAATTAGTGTTTGCGCCAAGTAAAGCCTTTGGGATGATTTGAATGATAGGTAGAATTGATAAAGTGCAAAACTAGAAAGTTAGCGTCAAGTGTTGAATTTCTCTGATTTTACTAGAACGTATTTTTGATCTCAACTTTTTACAAAGTGTTGTTGTACAAATTTATCAGGTTGTCCTAATGTTTCAGAAATTTTTGGAGTTACATAAGTATGTTACTTAGTTTTATCATTACAGATTATTCTGTTTTACACAAATTATGTTTTTGCATCCACGGTTTGCTTGTTTTGATGATGCCATGGTTTCTATCGGGGGGTATAATTCATGTAGAAGTTAGAATACAGTACCCTACGAAATAATGAAATATGAATCAATTTATAACAGTACGTAAACTATTTTATATGTTTATTATAGTAATGGATCTCATGAAGTTTCTGTTGAGTGTTGTGTGTTGAAATTTTCAAGTTTTGGGTGCTATCACGATGAATTAAGGAATAAGGAGCGGTGATACGTCTCCGTCGTATCTATAATTTTTTATTGTTTCATGCCAATATTCTACAACTTTCATATACTTTTGGCAACTTTTTATACTATTTTTAGGACTAACATATTGATCTAGTGCCCAGTGCCAGTTCCTGTTTGTTGCATGTTTTTGGTTTCGCAGAATATCCATACCAAACGAAGTCCAAACATAATAAATACTTACGGGGATTTTTTTTGGAATATTTATGATTTTTGGGAAGAATAATCAACGCGTGGTGATGCACGGAGTGCCCACAAGCCCTATCGCCGCGGCCAGGGGGTGGGCCCGCAGCAGGCAGGCTTGTGGCCACTCCTTAAGGCGGTTGGGGCCCTTCTTTCGTCACAAGAAATATAATATCAGGAAGAAAATCGTGTTAAAAGTTCAGCCCAATCGGAGTTACGGATCTCCGGGAATTTAAGAAACGGTGAAATGCAGAATCTGGGAGCGTAGAAACAAAAGGACACAAAGAGAGAGATCCAATCTCGGAGGGGATCTCGCCCCTCCGCCGCCATGGAGATCATGGACCAGAGGGGAAACCCTTCTCCCATCTGGGGAGGAGGTCAAGGAAGAAGAATAAGAAGGAGGGGGCTCTCTCCCCCTCTCTCCCGGCAGCGCCGGAACGCCTCCCGGGACATCATCGTGTGACGGCGATCTACACCAACACCTCCGTCATCTTCACCAACATCTCCATCATCTCCCCCATCTATATTCAGCGGTTCACTCTCCCGCAACCCGCTGTACCCTCTACTTGAACATGGTGCTTTATGCTACATATTATTATCCAATGATGTGTTGCTATCCTATGATGTCTAAGTAGATTATCGTTGTCCTATGGGTGATTGATGAATTGCTGTGATTGGTTTATTTGCTTGTGGTTATGTTGCTGTCCTTTGGTGCCCATCATATGATCGCACGCGTGGATCACACCATAGGGTTAGTTGTATGTTGATAGGGCTATGTATTGGCAGGCTAGAGTGACAGAAGCTTCAAACCTAGCATAGAAATTGATGCATATGGGATTGAAGGGGGATCAATATATCTTATTGCTATGGTTGGGTTTTACCTTAATGAACGTTAGTAGTTGCGGACGCTTGCTAATAGTTCCAATCATAAGTGCATAGAATTCCAAGTAAGGGATGACATGCTAGCAGAGGCCTCTCCCACATGATACTTGCTATCGATCTAGTAACGTAGTCAATTCCTTAGGGACAATTCCGCAACTCCTACCACCACTTTTCCACACTCGTTAGACACTCGTAGTTGTTTCTTTATCTAACCAGCCCCTAGTTTTATTTATGTGTTCTTTACTTTCTTGCAAGCCTATCCTATCACTCCTATAAAGTACTTCTACTTTCATACTTGTTCTAGGTAAAGCGAACGTAAAGTGTGCGTAGAGTTGTATTGGTGGTCGATAGAACTTGAGGGAATATTTGTCCTACCTTTAGCTCCTTGTTGGGTTCGACACTCTTACTTATCGAGAAAGGCTATAATTGATCCCCTATACTTGTGGGTTATCAAGACCTTTTTCTGGCGCCGTTGCCGGGGAGCAATAGCGTGGGGTGAATATCCTCGTGTGTGCTTGTTTGCTTTATCCTTAAGTAGATTTATTTGTTGTTCTAAGTTGTTCTCTATCTTTAGTTATGGATATGGAACACGAAATACCAAAAACATTAGGTGTACTTGCTACTCATGGAGATGGGGAACCTCCTAAAACCCTCGAGGCTCGTTATGTGGAAAATATTATGCACTTCTTTAATAATCCTGAGAAAGCCCCATTCAATTATATAATGGGATACAAGTTGGATCAACGTGAATACTTTAGGGGTTATCGCTTGACTCAAAAAGGGAAACTTTTATGGGATCAAATCCATTTGTTGAAATGGTATGCTTGGGAACTATGCAAGAGATATGGTGTTACTTGTTGCTCTAGGATGAAGGCTCCACACCTTCCCTTTTCTTGTGAATTTAATGATCATAGAACCTTGGCTTCTTATGCTAATGGTATATATGATTACTATGATGTGGAGCAAATAGAAAAGTTTGTTGCTTTTATGGGTGCTTATGAAATTGAGGCTGTGTTTAAAAGGTGTGATGATAATGATGATGCTCCTTACCGATCTGAAAATTTGGCTATGCTTCGTTATTGTTATACTACTTATGAATATAATGCCCATATTGAATGATTTAAGGATAAATCCTATGCTGCCCAAGAAGAGACTATTATTTTGCAGGAAATTATGGAAGAAGAAAATGCTGAAATTGTGAGCTCATTAGATGAAAAAGATGAAGAGGAGAGCAAAGAACAAAAGGAGGAAGAGCGGACTAGCTACCCGTGTCCACCATCTAATGAGAGTAACTCTTCTACTCATACATTATTTAATTTCCCTTCGTTCTTATCGAAGGATGAATGTTATGATCCCTTGGATTCGTTTGAAATATCCCTTTTTGATAAACTTGATGCTTGCTATGCTTGTGGCCATGATGCCAATATGAATGATGCTTATGAAGATGAGCTAGCTATAGTTCCTTATGTTACACATGATGATTTTGATGAATATAATATGCATGTGCTTGCTGCTCCTACTTGCAGTTATTATGAGAGAGGAACTACATCTCCACCTCTCTATGTTTCCAATACGATAAAATTGCAAGAAAGTGCTTATGCTATGTATTGGCCTTTACTTGGTGTGCATGAATTGTTCTTTTATGACATGCCAATGCATAGGAAGAGAGTTAGACTTCATCATTGCTTGATATATGTTAACTTGTGCTCACTACTAAATTTCAAATCATTGCTAATTAAAATTGGCTTTGACATACCTTGGGATCCGGGTGGATCCATTACTTGAGCACTTTATGCCTAGCTTAATGGCTTTAAAGAAAGCGCTGCCTGGGAGAAAACCCGGAAGTTTTAGAGAGTCATTTATTTCTGTTGAGTGCTTTTATTTAGTTTAAAAACAAAAAAATATAGAGGGGAACTTAAAACTTTTTCAAAAAGAGAAGCGATTGAAAGGTGATGCATTGCGGAAGTGAGGGTCAACCTTGAACACTTGTGTTCATGCTCATGGAAACAATGTAGAATTTTTCATGGAAGTTTCTCAAAAAAATATTTATCCCCTTGTACAATTCCTTTGTGTTTTTAAAAATAATGTGCCAAGTAAAGCCTTTACGATTAGTTTGGGTGATAGTTGTTTGATCACGGTGAGAAAAGAGAGAAACTTTTTGTTCACGACATTATTTTTCATTTTTATTCTGGAAGAGATTTTGAGTTGATTCTTTTTTCTGCTAATTGATATGCAAATTTTCCATACGGTCGTAATTGTTCAGATTTTTTGAGATATCATAAGTATACGGAATATACAGATTGCTACAGAGTGTTCTATTTTGACAGATTCTGTTTTCTATGCATTGTTCTCTTATTTTGATGAATCTATGGGTAGTATCGGGGGGGGGGGGTATGAACCATGGTGAAGTTGGATTACATTAGATATAATGCTAATATGAATTTAGAATGATTTCACAACAGTACTTTGAAGTGGTGATTTATTTTATTATACTAACGGATCTCACGAAGTTTTGTTGAGTTTTATGTGATTGAAGTTTTCAAGTTTTGGGTGAGAGCACGATGGATGAAGGAATAAGGAGAGGCAAGAGCCTAAGCTTGGGGATGCCCGAGGCACCCAAGGTAATATTCAAGGAAGACTCAAGCGTCTAAGCTTGGGGATGCCCCGGAAGGCATCCCCTCTTTCATCTACAATCTATCGGTAATTTTACTCGGAGCTATATTTTAATTCGTCACATGATATGTGCAATTGCTTGGAGCGTGTTTTGTGTTTTGTTTTTCCTTTTTCTTTTATGCACCATGCTGGTATGAGATAGTCCTTGGTTGGCTTTATAGAATGCTTCTTGTGCGTTACTTATATCTTTTGAAGTTTGGATTGCCTGTTTCCCTACACATAGAAAATCTCCATTTGTAGAATGCTCTTTTGCTTCACTTATATTTGTTAGAGCGGGGCATATCTTTTGTAGAAAGAATTAAACTCTCATGCTTCACTTATACCTATTTAGAGAGTTAACAGGAGTTGGTCATTCACATGGTTAGTCATAAAATCCTACATAAAACTTGTAGATCACTGAATATGATATGTTTGATTCCTTGCAACAGTTTTGCGACATGAATATGTGATATTACAGTCATGCTAGTGAGTAATTGTGTATTTTTAGAAATACTTGTGTTAAGGTTTGTGATTCCCGTAGCATGCACGTATGGTGAACCGTTATGTGATGAAGTCGGAGCATGATTTATTTATTGATTGTCATCCTTTGTGTGGAGGTCGGGATCGCGCGATGGTTAACTCCTACCAACCTTTCCCCTAGGAGCATGCATGTAGTACCTTGTTTAGATGACTAATATACTTTTGCAATAAGTATGTGAGTTCTTTATGACTAATGTTGAGTCCATGGATTATACGCACTCTCACCCTTCCACCATTGCTAGCCTCTCTAGTACCGCACAATTTTCGCCGGTGCATTACACCCACCATATAGCCTCCCTCAAAACAGCCACCATACCTACCTATTATGGCATTTTCATAGCCATTCCGAGACATATTTCCATGAAACTACCACCGTTCCGTCTCATGACATGTGCCACCACATCCATATTGCCATTGCATGATCGTAAGATAGCTAGCATGATGTTTCCATGGCTTGTCCATTTTTTGATGTCCTTGCTATGCTAGATCATTGTCACGGTACACTACCGAAGGCATTTCATATAGAGTCATCATTGCTCTAAGTATTTAGTTGTAAGTGTGATGATCATCATTAATAGAGCATTGTCCCATGTGAGGAAATAAAAGAGGCCAACGAAGCCCATTTATAAAAAAGAGGCCAAAGATGCCCACCAAAAAAAATAAAAATAAACAAAAAAATAGGCCAAAGAGCCCACAAAAAAATGAGAGAAAAGAGAGAAGGGACAATTGCTACTATCCTCTTTCCACACTTGTGCTTCAAATAGCACTATGATCTTCATGACAGAGAGTCTCCTATGTTGTCACTTCCATATACTAGTGGGAAATTTTCATTATATAACTTGGCTTGTATATTCCAATGATGGGCTTCCTCAAAATTGCCCTAGGTCTTCGTGAGCAAGCAAGTTGGGTGCACATCCACTAGTTTCTTTTGTGAGCTTTCATACACTTATAAGCTCTAGTGCATCCGTTGCATGGCAATCCCTACTCACTCACATTGATATCTATTGATGGGCATCTCCATAGCCCTTTGATACACCTAGTTGATGTGAGACTATCTCCTCATTTTTGTCTTCTCCACAACCACCATATTCTATTCCACCTATAGTGCTATGTCCATGGCTCACGCTCATGTATTGCGTGAAAGTTGAAAAAGATTGAGAACACTAAAGTATGAAACAATTGCTTGGCTAAAACCGGGGTTGTGCATGATTTAAATACATTGTGTGGGGAAGATGGAGCATAGCCACACTATATGATTTTGTAGGGTTAACTTTCTTTGACCATGATATTTTGAGAAGACATGATTGCTTTGTTAGTATGCTTGAAATATTATTGTCTTTATGTCAAATGATAGAATATTGCTTTGAATCGCTCGTGTTTTAGTATTCATGCCATGATTAGATTATATGATCAAGATTATGCTAGGTAGCATTCCACATAAAAAATTATCTTTTTTATCATTTACCTACCTGAGGACGAACAGGAATTAAGCTTGGGGATGCTGATACGTCTCCGTCGTATCTATAATTTTTGATTGTTTCATGCCAATATTCTAGAACTTTTATATACTTTTGGCAAATTTTTATACCATTTTTGGAACTAACATATTGATCCAGTGCCCAGTGTCAGTTCCTGTTTGTTGCATGTTTTTTGTTTCACAGAATATCCATACCAAATGAAGTCCAAAAGTAATAAAAACTTACGGGGATTTTTTTGGAATATTTATGATTTTTGGGAAGAAGAATCAATGCGAGGCGATGCACGGAGTGCCCACAAGCCATGTCGCTACGGCCAGGGGGTGGGCCTGCGGCAGGCAGGCTTGTGGACACTCCTTAAGGCCGTCGGATCCCTTCTTACGCCGCAAGAAAGATAATACCCCGAAGAAAATCGTGTTAAAATTTCAGCCCAATCGGAGTTACGGATCTCCGGGAATTTAAGAAACGGTGAAACGCAGAATCTGGGAGCGCAGAAACAGAAGGACACAGAGAGAGAGGTCCAATCTAGGAGGGGCTCTCGCCCCTCCGCCGCCATGGAGACCATGGACCAGAGGGGAAACCCTTCTCCCATCAAGGGAGGAGGTCAAGGAATAAGAAGAAGGAGGGGGCTCTCTCCCACTCTCTCCCGGCGACGCCGTAACGCCGCCCGGGACATCATCGTGTGACGACGATCTACACCAACACCTCCGTCATCTTCACCAACATCTCCATCATCTTCCCCCATCTATATTCAACGGTTCACTCTCCCTCAACCCGTTGTACCCTCTACTTGAACATGGTGCTTTATGCTACATATTATTATCCAATGATGTGTTGCTATCCTATGATGTTTGAGTAGATTATCATTGTCCTATCGGTGATTGATGAATTGCTATGATTGGTTTAATTTGCTTGTGGTTATGTTGCTGTCCTTTGGTGCCCATCATATGATCGCGTGCGTGGATCACACCATAGGGTTAGTTGTATGTTGATAGGACTATGTATTGACAGGCTAGAGTGACAGAATCTTCAAACCTAGCAGAGAAATTGATGCATATGGGATTGAAGGGGGATCAATATATCTTATTGCTATGGTTGGCTTTTACCTTAATGAACGTTAGTAGTTGCGGGCGCTTGCTAATAGTTCCAATCATAAGTGCATATAATTCCAAGTAAGGGATGACATGCTAGCAGAGGCCTCTCCCATATGATACTTGCTATCGATCTAGTAACATAGTCAATTACTTAGGGACAATTCCGCAACTCCTACCACCACTTCTCCACACTCGTTAGACACTCGTACTTGTTTCTTTATCTAACTAGCCCCTAGTTTTATTTACGTGTTCTTTACTTTCTTGCAAGCCTATCCTATCACTCCTACCAAGTACTTCTAATTTCATACTTGTTCTAGGTAAAGCGAACGTAAAGTGTGCGTAGAGTTGTATCGATGGTCGACAGAACTTGAGGGAATATTTGTCCTACCTTTAGCTCCTCGTTGGGTTCGACACTCTTACTTATCGAGAAAGGCTACAATTGATCCCCTATACTTGTGGGTTATCAAGCGGCAAGAGCCTAATCTTGGGGATGCCCAAGGCATCCCAAGGTAATATTCTAGGAACACTCAAGCATCTAATCTTGGGATGCCTCGGAATGCATCCCCTCTTTCATCTTAATCCATCGGTATGTCACTTGGAACTATATTTTTATTCATCACATGATATGAGTTTTGCTTGGGGCATCATTTGATTTAGTTTGTTTTTGCTTTATTTTCCTACAATCATTGTTTTTTGGACACATCCACTTGAGAGAGATACAATATCACCATGATTTATTATAATACTCGTTGTGCTTCACTTATATCTTTTGAGCTTAGGAGTTACTCTAGTACTTCACTTATATCTTTTAGAGCACATTGGCGTATAGATTTTAAAGAAATAATTGCACTTTCATTCTTCACTTATATTTGTTTGACAGTTAATAAATAGTGATGGTAATTAGCATGGGTTATAAGACTAGTCTAGTAATAATAGGTATTCAATGAGTTTATAATCAAAACCTTCATGTAGTACATAAAAGAGAAACTTTGAGTTAATGATATGAATGTGGTAATGCGAAAGGGAATGAGTGCATGATCATTGGTTAATAAAAATATCGTAAATTATAGGGTGATAACTTGATGTTCATCTAAATATTTTTATGGCATGGTGATGATGTGTGAGCATTCTTATTCCTCGTTAAAATCCTAGTGTTGTTTAGGTCGGGGGCGCACGATGGTTAACTCCTACCAACCTCCTCCCTAGGGGCATGTGGGTAGTACTTTGCTTCAATAAAGCTTATAAAATCTTGTAATAAGTATGTGACTTTTTATGACTAATGTGGATCCATGGATATACGCACTCTCACCTCCACATATTTGCTAGCCTCTTTGGTACCATGTGATGCCAATTCTCACCTCGAGGATCGGTGAAACCACCGCTAGTGCATCCAAACCCCGTGACATGATACACTCCGTTGCACATAAGCCTCATTATATCTTCCTCAAAACAGCCACTATACCTACCTATCATGGCATTTCCATTGCCATTCCAAGATATATTGCCATGCAAATTCCACCATCACATCATATGACTAGTATTTCCATTGTCATATTGCTCTGCATGATCGTAAGATAGCCAGCATGATATTTCCATGGCTTGTCCATTTTTTGATATCTTTTTCTATGCTAGATCATTGCATATCCTGGTACACTGCCAGTGGCTTTCATATAGATTCATGTTATAGTTCTTCATATTGAGTTGTAAGTAAATAAAAGTGTGATGATCATCATTATTAGGGCACTCTCTTAGTGAGGAAAGGATGATGGAGACAATGATTCCCCCAAAAGTGAGGATGAGACTCTGAACAAAAAATAAAAGAAAAATAAAAAAGGAAAAGGAAAAAAAGAAGAGAAAAAAAGAAGAAAAAGAGAGAGAAAAGAGAAAAGTAGCACCATGTTCTTCATATAGGGAGTCTCATGCTTTGTCACTTCCATATGCTAGCGGGAATCTTTCGTTATAGAACTTGGCTTGTATATTCCAGTGATGGGCTTCCTCAAATGCCCTAGGTATTCATGAGCAAGCAAGTTGGATGCACAACCACTTAGCTTGAGTTGATATTTCATACACTTATAGCTCTAGTGCATCCGTTGCATGGCAACCCCCACTCCTCACATTGATATATATTGATGTGCATGTCCATAGCCCGTTGATATGCCTAGTTGATATGAGACTTTCCTATCCACTTGTACCCCTTTGAAACCTGCCACCATATTCTATTCCACCTTTATGCTATATCCATGGTTCGCACTCATATATTGCGTGAATAATAAAAAGTTGAAGCTCGTTCGAAAGTATGATCCAATTGCCTGACTTGACACCATGGTGCTTGACATTTGTATTTATGTGGTGAAGACGGAGCCATGCCATGCTAATATGATAAAATGAATAGGGGGTGAACATTCTTTAAGGATTGTATATTTTAAACTTTATGACTATGATATTTATTTTTATAAATATTACTATGTTGATTTTTATTATTTCATTCTTTATAAATTATCAAACCTGCAATAGATTACATGTTGGGTAGCATGTCACATCAAATATTCTATTTTTATCATTTACCTACTCAAGGACGAGTATGAATTAAGCTTGGGGATGCTGATACATCTCCAATGTATCTATATTTTTTGATTGTTCCATGCTATAATATTATCATTCTTGGATGCTTTTTGGGAGTTCATTTACCAATTAATATTATTTTTAAGCACTAACCTATTAACCTAGTGCCCGGTGCTAAATGATGTTTTCTACATGTTTTTGGCTTTTTAGGTTTACAATACCAAATGAAGTCCAATTGCAATGAATTTTTTTTATGATTTTTGTGAACCAAAATAAGACATGAAAGCTTCAGGACGACACCGAAGGCTCCACGAGGGAGCCACCACATAATAGGGTGCGCTAAGGGGGTGGTCGCACCCTGTTATGTGGTGGCCCCCTGCTAATTCCCAAGTACAAGGAATCATAATAGCAATTTCCAAAGATGGAAGTGATAAGTATGGAGTGTTGAACCCACAAGGAGCTAATGGTAAGATCAATCTTCTCTCAAGTCCTATCTGCCACCGATAAAACTCTGCATACACCGAATGTTTGCTTCTATCTAGTAACGAGAAATAAAACTGCTTTGTGGGTATAAAGTGGATAGATTTGCATGATATTGGAGAAAAAAAAATATGAGAATAGTCGCTGCATAAATAATGTTAGAATATATTTCAATATATTACAAATAGAGAGTGTGGAATAATGATGATATGTTGTGTGGAATCATCCTAGGCAATTGATAACAAGTTCGGCAATCATTCTTGCAATTTTGTATGAGGGAGAGTCATGAGATAACATATTTTCCATACTTGGAACATATGAACTTACCTTTGGATCTCTAGAAGCATATGCAACTACTAGAAATCATTAAGGTAAACCCAACCATAACATTAAACATCAAGTCCCCTTTACTCCCATATGAAAACAACTCCCTTACTCGGGTGTAAGCTTATGTCACACTAACCATCCACTATAAGCGAACAATGAACATATTGCAAACCCTACATCGAGAATTCCCTCACGTGTGCGCGGAACAAAGGGCACCATAGGACAACACCAAAATAAAACATACACTTAAATCAATCAAGATCATCAATCAACACAAAGGACAACATAAATCTACTCAAACGTCATAGGATGGCAATACATCACTGATTAATAATATGCGGCATGAAACACCATGTTCAAGTAGGGGACCGCCATAGATGGATGAGGGAAGGTGATGGAGACGGTGATGTTGATGAAGATGATCACTGCGGCGATGGCTCCCCAGGCAGCACTCTAGCGCCACCGGAAGAGAGTTGGAGAGAGTCTTCCCCTTAGGCTTCCTCCTCCATGGCCTCTCCCTAGATGAGGAGAGGTTCTCTCCTCTGGTCCTTCGCCTCCATGGCTCTTAGAGGGGCGAGACCCCCTCCGGGATTAGATCTCTCTTTGTTTCTCTCCTGTTATCACTACTGTTTTTTCTTCAGATTGGTTTTTTGTCGATATAGAGAGTTGTGGCTGCGAGGTGGAGAGTCTCTCCTAAATTTTGAGGGCTTTTCTATTTATAGGATTTTTGGCGTTTGAATCACGCAAAAAGGAGTTATGAGGGGACCGCGAGCTAACAAGGCCCTTTGACCCCCCGGGCACGCCCTATTGCGTGGTGCCCAATAGCCCCCCTTTGGTGGTTCTTCGCTCCAATGTTGCTCCTATGTTCCATAAAATATCATAAAAAGTTTCGGGCGATTCCGAGAACTTTCATTTTCTGCACTCACAAAATGACACCACAGTAATTCTGCTATAAACAGCGCTAGTTCGGGTCTAAGTGAAGCATTAAAAGTGCATCGAAGTCATAAAAAGTATTGTAAACATAGGTTAATATGGCATGGATACTTCATAAATTATCTATGCGTTGGAGACATATCAGCATCCCCAAGCTTATTTTGTGCTTGTTCTCGAGTAGGTTAATGATAAAATAAATAATTTATGAAGTGTGAATGCTAGCATAACACATAAGTTTTGATAAATGTTACTTCCAATCACCTTTTTCTAGCATCATAAATAGCAACTCTTTTCTCATAGAACTTCTTATGATTGAGTAACAAGCTATTTACATGTTAAAGTATATACCATAAAATTTCTTGAAAATTAGCAAACTATGTTTTTAGTCATCAAACTATTACAATTTTCATATTATTTTAAGGAGTGGTCTATGTAAGAGCTTTGATTTAGCAAGTTCCACATACTCAACTATCATTTAGTCTTCCATGACCGCTGACACTCAAAGCATATTTTTAGAACAAGTAATTTCAATCAAACATGTAGGAAGATAGGGGCTTAATGTTTCGCCTCCCAAATTATTTATCTCAGGGATAATGTCAACAACAATGATTCATGATCACCTATATCCAACTAGATATATGTGTGTGGATATTTCACTACCACATGATGCTTGCCGACTAAAGGATTAATAGATTGGAATAGGGATGAACATTATTGACTCTTGTATGAAAGAAAAAATAATTAAAAGATAGGCCCTTCACAAAGGGAAGCAGAGGTTGTCATGTGCTTTATTTTTGGATGTGCAATCTCCCAGTGAAAAGGAATGTCACTTTATATTACCCCTTGTTATAGCAAACTTTATTATGAAGTCTGTTTTTATTTCTTTGCCATCACAAGATCATACGAAGCTTATTTTCCCTTACAATAAAAGATCATACATGTTTAGGAGCAACTTTTATTGCTTTCTGCACTGATGACAACTTACTTGAAGGATCTTACTCAATCCATATGTAAGTATGGTGGACTCTCATGGCAAAGAAACTGGGTTTAAGGGTCATGGATGCACAAGTAATATATCTACTTAGTGCAAATTTTTGGGCTAGAAAAAGATCTAAAGCAAGCACCACATGTTAGAGGATCCATGACAGTATAGCTACTATGTGAATATAAGCAAACATAACCATTATGTTGTCTTCCTTGTCCAACGTCAACTACTTTATCAAGGTTGAAAATAATTAATGGGGGCTCACAATCATAGAAGATGTCCAATATAGTATATTTATATGTGAAATCTCTATTCCTTATATATTGTTTCATGAATTGTTCAAGTGACCAATGCTTTGCTAACCTCCAATAAATTTTATTTCTTATACTCTTAGTATGTGAAGTCACTACTCCCCATGGGACAAGCATATGAAGCTTATATAATTTCACGTTTTGTGACATTCAATTCATTCAACATTTTATATCAGGACATAAGTGAAGAACAAGAGTGATCATGAAACTACTCTCGACAAGATATAAGTGAAGTCTATAGAGCATTCTTTAATGAATATAGAGAGACTAATATCCAAGCTCAAAATATATAAGTGAAGCACACGAAGCATTCTATAAAGCCGTACTTAAAATATTTAAGTGAAGTGCATGAACCATTCTATAAACTAAACAAATATTATATCATATCAGCATAATGCATAAAATAAAAGGTACTAATAAACACAAAATATGTTCCAAGAATAGCACTTGTGAACGGATGAAAACTTAGGGTCAACATTAGCTAGCATCCCCAAGATTAGATGCTTGATACTTCTTGTAATATTTACTTGGGATGCCTTGGTCATCCCCAATGTTGCTATTTTGTATCCCGTCCAATCCTCTCGTATCCAGTTTTCACCTAAGTCTCAAAAACTTCATCCACACAAAACTTGAAAAAACTCGTGAGATAGGTTAGTACACATAAGAATAAATCAACAGTTCATGTACTGAAAATACAAGTCGCATAATAATTTTAAAACATTAGGTACTATATACTATCATTTCCACAATTTATATCTTCCAATATAAGCTATGAAAACACTAGGATATGTAGATAACAAAATTATGACACCAATCTATCTAAACATGACCGTTTGTAGCAATAAATTGAAAAAGTGTATCTATGTAACTCAAAAAGTTCTGAAAAATTAGGACATGATAAATAATTTGTATAAAAACACTACTATCATTTCCACAATATATATGTACCAATATAAGCTATGAAAACACTAGGATATGTAGATAACAAAATTGTGACAACAATTAGTTTAAACAGCACAATCTCTAGTAATAAATTGAAAAGGTGTACCTATGTAACTCAAAAAGTTCTGAAAATTTAGGACATGATAAATAATCTTACAAAAACACTGTGGAAAAAATTTCAGAAACTTTCCATGTTCTAGTAAAATATGATAATTTTACTCTACAGCAAAAGTTTGTGTTTTTACACAAAACTCACACATGCAATTGAAGCATTCTGAAGGAAATTCTCGAAACATTTTATTGATAAACATGATTATGAATAACATATAACAAATAGTAACTAAATAAAATGACTCTCCAAACAAAACACATATTATGTGACGAATAAAAATATAGCTTCAAGTAAGGTATACCGATGGTATTAAAGACGAAAGAGGGGATGCCTTTCGGGGCATCCCCAACCATAGACGCTTGAGTCTTTGTTGTATATTACCTTGGGGGTTTCTCGGGAATTCCAAATATTAGGGTATTTAAACTCCTTATTCTCCTCATATCAGCATCTCACCCAAAACTTAAAAACTTCAATCACACAAAACTTAACAGAAACCTCGTGAGATCCATTAGTATAATAGGAAAATCATAAACTTTAGGCGTTGTTATTAATTTATTAATATTTAATAATATGATAAGGTACTATATTCTAACTTCTCCATGGCTTATACCCCCCTATATAATCCATAGCATCATCAAAATAAGCAAACTATGCAAGCAAAAACAAAATCTGTCTAAAACAAAATAGTATGTAATGATAAGCACAAACACCATACTTATGTATCTCCAAAAATTCTGAAAATTTAGGAAAACCTTTGGAATTTTTATAACATATTGTTTAAAAAATTCAGATAAACATACATTCTAGTAAAATAAGAGAAATTTTGCACTTTACGCAAAAGTATTTGTTTTTGCACAGGATCAAATCCACTATCATCCAAATCATCCCAAAGGTTTTACTTGGCACATTATTGAAATAAAATACACAAAACATGATTACTACAGTAGATTAATCATGTGGACACACAAATACAGACAAGATAAGTGTTGGGTTTTCTCCCAACAAGCGCTTTTCTTTAAAGCCTTTTAGCTAGGCATGGTACTAGCAATGATGCTCACATAAGAATAGTAGATGAAACATGCAAAAGAGCATCATGAATATTATGACAAGCACATTATTTTTATGGTACAGTAGCAAATATAAGGGAATAATTATTTTTATGAGAAACTTCCATGAAAGATTCTACATTGTTATCATGAGCATGAACACAAGTGTTCAAGGTCGACCCTCACTTCTTCAATGCATAACTTCCCAATCCTTCTCTTTGAAGAGGCAAGTAATTTTTTGTGTTTAAAATTTTTCAAAAAAAAAATAACCCACAACTAAAGAAAGAAAATAAGAAAACAGAAACAAAATCTACTTAGCGATAAAAGCAATCAACCATACATGAAAGTATTGACCCCGCGCTATTGCTCCCAGGCAACGGTGCTAGAAAAGAGCTTGATAATCCCCAAGTGCAAGGAATCATCATAGCACTTTCCAAAGATGGAAGTGATAAGTATGGAGTGTTGAACCCGCAAGGAGCTAAAGGTAAGATCAATATTTTCTCAAGTCTTATCTGCCACCAATACGAATCTACATACACCAAACGATTGCTTCTATCTAGTAACGAGAAATAAAACTGCGTTGTGTATATAAAGAGGATAGATTTGCATGATATTGGAGAACAAAAATATGAAAATAGTCACTATGTAAATAAAGTTAGAATATATTACAAATAGAGAGTGTGGAGTAATTATGGTATGGTGTGGGAAATCATCCTAGGCAATTGATAACAAGATCGGTAATCATTCTTGCAATTTTATATGAAGGAGAGGCATAAGCTAACATATTTTCCATACTTGGATCATATGAACTTATTATTGGATCTCTAGTGTCAGTGGAGGTGTGAACCAATAACCTATGGGAGTATTGGCCCCTTTGTAGTTCGACGGGGAGGTCGTGTGGCACAAAGAGCAGAAACTACAAGGCAACACGGTGATGAGACTTGGGTGTTTTTACCCAGGTTTGGGCCGCTATGAAGCGTAAAACCCTACTCCTACTTTGGTGGATTGATTGAGAAAGATGAAGTTCACACGAAGTTCTGTCCACGCAAGGGTTGCCGCAGAGACCTATCACGTACGTACAAGTACACTTGTCTCTAATCCCGTGGGGATCCGAATCTACCAAGTGTAGAATCTCCAAGTCTCCCAATCCTTTGCTAGGTTGCCTCAGGCCTCCTTTTATAGGTCACGGGGCGACCATAGTGGCAAACAGTCATGATCAGATAGCTAGCAGGGCTATCATACCTAACTGTGGCACTTAAGACAAAGCGCCATAAATGCGGCCTTAGGTGGTGAGTGAGGGTGCGTTCCCGGCAAGCTCTAGCCACCTATGAGCTGGTCGTGACTTGGGGTCTTGACACGCCTCTGGACGGGTGTCAACTGGTCGTAATCTATCTTCCGGCGCGTCGCCATGTATCTAGCGAGATCCACCTAGCCATCTGGGAGCTCGGCACCTCATCGATAAGTGACTGTTGTAGTGATGAGGTGGAGCGGTGGTAGACTCATTCCCCGCTTGACGGGGAGGCGCCTTCCTTGGTATTGGTGAGGATGCATATGCCCTCGCCCCTGGCAAGTGCCGGGGGTTCTTGGCATGTCTTGGGCTGCTTGTGCAGGTCTTGTGAGCATCTGGTTCCAGCTCTTTTCTTGGGTTGGTGGTTGCTCTTGAGGGGTTATGCTCGTAACGCATGTGCTAAAGTCAGGGGCACTAGGTACCCCATTACTAGTGCATCGACATGAGCCCCCTGGCATGGCCCATACACACTCGCCTAGCGCTGTTGGGTCAGGCCCAAAGTTCGTGCACAGGCGTGAAATTTGCAAAGGGGTAACTGCCAACCCATTGTTCTACCCTCTCCCACCAGTTCAGGCCATTTCCGCCACGTGCGCCACATACATTGTGCGAATCTCGTGACGATTGCACGTGGCTTACAGACTTGGTTGTGGACGAATCTGCTGTGTCGTGGATTGTATTGATGGGGCGGTTACCTGTTCACCTGTGATGGTGGGCAACAACATAGGTGGAGATGGGCGACAACCCTTGGAGCGTAGGAGAGCCAGCCCCCCGCGTCCTCCCTATAAAAGCGGGAGGGGTGGTAGACGATGCTCATCCATCCTTCTCCTCTTCTCAAACCTAGGGTTGCCCTGTTTGCTCTTCTCTTCTCGCCCTTTGAGGTGGCTTGGGTTCTTGGCTATGGTGGGGAAGCGCGGGCTTCCCCCATCTTCCGTGGGGGCAGTGCTACTGCGACAACAGACCTTTCCTCGCAACGGCACCAGGAATCCTTCTGTCACGGGCTACGCCTATAGGAACTTCCTTGGAAAATATGCAAAGGATTTCCCTGCGGCCTTGGAGCCTTGCGTTGGTGTTCCCTTGAAGAGGAAAAGGGTGATGTAGCACAGCGACGGTAAGTATTTCCCTCAGTTTTGAGAACCAAGGTATCGATCCAGTGGGAGGCGCTCGTCGAGTCACAAGTACCTGCACAAACACAAAGAGCTTGCACCCAACGCTATGAAGGGGTTGTCAATCCCTTCTAGATTGTTTGCAAAGTGAGAACTGGAAGCAAAAAGTAAACAAAGCAAAGTAAAAGCGAAAGTGGAGACATATCCAGCATGCATCTAGTGTATTAAGTTCATAAGAACAGAGTAACGCCTTAAGCAAGATGACATGATGTAGATGGACAATCTCATATCTACGATAAAATCCCATCTTGTTACCCTTGATGGCAACAACATGATGCGTGCCTTGCTGCCCCTTCTGTCACTGGGAAAGGTCACCACACGGTATGAACCCAAAACCAAGCACTTCTCCCATTGCAAGAATCATAGATCTAGTTGGCCAAACAAAACCAAAGACTCGGAGAGACTTACAAGGATATCAAATCATGCATATAAGAAATCAGCAAAGACTCAAATATAAATCATAGATAATCTGATCAAAAATCCACAATTCATCGGATCTCGACAAACACACCGCGAAAGAGGATTACATCGGATAGATCTCCATGAAGATCATGGAGAACTTTGTATTGAAGATCCAAGAGAGAGAAGAAGCCATCTAGCTACTAACTACGGACCCGATGGTCTGAAGTGGACTACTCACGAGTCATTGGAGAGGCGATGATGTTGATGTAGAAGCCCTCCAACTCCAAAGTCCCCTCCGGCTGGGCACCGAGAAGGGTCTCCAGATGAGATCTCGTGGAAACGGAAGCTTGCGGCGACGGAAAAGTGTTTTCGTGGATGCCCTAATTTTTTATGGATTTTAGGGAATATATATAGACGCAAGAGCTAGGGCAGGGGAGCGCCAGGGAGGCCACAAGCCTGGTAGCCGCCGGCCCCCCTCGTGGCGGTTACAGGGCTTGTGGGCCCTGATACGTCTCAAACGTATCTATAATTTTTGATGGTTTCATGTTGTTATCTTGTCATCTTTGGATGTTTTATGTACCTTTTATATCTTTTTTGGGACTAACTTATTAATTCAGTGCCAAGTGCCAGTTCCTGTTTTTCTGTGTTTTTGGCTCTTTTCAGATCTGATTTTGGAACAGAGTCCAAACGGAATAAAATCCCCGAAATATTTTTTTCCCGAACGGAAGAAGATCATGGGGGCTTGAGGGCCAAGCTAGGAGAGCTACAGGGGGCCCACAAGCCATGTAGCCGCCACCAGGGGGGCGACGGCTAGTAGGCTTGTGGCCTCCCTGGCGCCCCCTAACCTAGCTCCTTCGCCTATATATTCCCTAAAATACAGAAAAAATCAGGGAATCCACGAAAACACTTTTCCGCTGCCGCAAGCTTCCATTTCCGCGAGATCTCATCTGGAGACCCTTCCCGGTGCCCTGTCGGAGGGGACTTTGGAGTTGGAGGGCTTCTACATCAACATCATCGCCCCTCCAATGACTCGTGAGTACTTCACTTCAGACTTACGGGTCCGTAGTTAGTAGCTAGATGGCTTCTTCTCTCTCTTGGATCTTCAATACAAAGTTCTCCATGATCTTCATGGAGATCTATCCGATGTAATCCTCTTTGGCGGTGTGTTTGTCGAGATCCGATGAATTGTGGATTTGTGATCAGATTATCTATGATATATATTTGAGTCTTTGCTGATTTCTTATATGCATGATTTGATATCCTTGTAAGTCTCTCCGAGTCTTGGGTTTTGTTTGGCCAACTAGATCTATGATTCTTGCAATGGGAGAAGTGCTTGGTTTTGGGTTCATACCATGTGGTGACCTTTCCCAGTGACAGTAGGGGAAGCAAGGCACACATTGTGTAGTTGCCATCAAGGGTAACAAGATGGGCTTTGTCGTAGATATGAGATTGTCCATCTACATCATGTCATCTTGCTTAAGGCGTTACTCTGTTTTTTTGGACTTAATACACTAGATGCATGCTGGATAGTGGTCGACGTGTGGAGTAGTAGTAGTAGATGCAGAAAGTATCGGTCTACTTGTTTTGGACGTGATGCCTATAGATATAATCATTGCCATAGATGACGTCACGACTTTGCACGGTTCTATCAATTGCTCGAAAGTAATTTGTTCACCCACCGTCTACTTGCTTTCATGAGAGAAGCCACTAGTGAACACTATGGCCCCCGGGTCTATTCACACCTATCGATTCCACTTTCGCTTTTACTTTGCTTTGTTACTTTGTTGCTTTCAGTTCTCACTTGGCAAACAATCTATAAGGGATTGACAACCCCTTCATAGCGTTGGGAGCAAGCTTTTTGTGTTTGTGCAGGTACTTGTGATACTCCTTCACTGGATCGATACCTTGGTTCTCAAAACCGAGGGAAATTCTTACCACCGCTGTGCTACATCACCCTTTCCGCTTCGAGGGAACACCAACGCAAGCTCCAAGGCCATGGGGAAATTCTTTGCATATTTTCCTAGGAAGTCCCTAAAGGCGTAGCCGTAGCAGAAGGATTCCTGGTGCCGTTGCTGAGGAGTATCAAGACAAGAACAGTCTCCCGTCAGCACGTGTTTCTCGCGCCGTTGGAAGGTCTTTTGTTGCAGTAGCAGGCCCCGTGTGGCTCTCCTGCCTTGGCCCTCAAGTCCCCAGATCTTCTTCTGATCTGGAAAAATTTATTTCGGGGATTTTATTCCCTTTGGACTCCGTTCCAAAATCAGATCTGAAAAGAGTCAAAAACACAGAAAAAACACAAACTGGCACTTGGCACTGAATTAATAAGTTAGTCCCAAAAAATATATAAAAAGTACATAAAACATCCAAAGTTGACAAGATAACAACATGAAACCATCAAAAATTATAGATACGTTTGAGACGTATCAAGCATCCCCAAGCTTAACTCCTGCTCGTCCTCTAGTAGGGAAGTGATAAAGAATGAATTTTTGATGCTTTCATGCTACCTAGCGTAGATGTCCTTTGTAACTCCTCTTATGTGACGCGAATGTTCAGATCCATTAGATTCAAAACAATAGTTTGCTATTGATGTGGAGACAATAATAATTCAAGCAAACTAGCAAGGTAATCATGAACTTTCAAAATACCAAGGCCAAAAGAAAGTTATCCCTACAAAATCATATAGTCTGGCTATGCTCTATCATCCTTGCACAACGAATTTAAATGATGCACAACCTCGGTATTGGCCAAGTAATTGTTTTCACACTTTTACTTTCTCAAACTTTTTGAACTCTCACGCAATACATGAGCGTGAGCCATGGTTTTAGCACTATAAGTCGAATGGAATGTGGTGGAGGTTGCAAGATAAACAAGGAGAAGATGGTCACATTAACTAGGCATATCAATGAGCTATGGAGATGCTCATCAATAGATATCAATGTGAATGAGTAGGGATTGCCATACAAATGATGCACTAGAGCTAAGAGTATGTGAAAGCTCTTAAAGAAAACTAGTGGGTGTGCATCCAACTTGCTTTCTTATGAAGACCTAAGGCAATTTTGAGAAAGCCTATCATTGGAATATACAAGCCAAGTTATATAATGAAAATTTCCCACTAGCTATATGGTGGTGACAAAATGGGAGACTCTCAATCATGAAGATCATGGTGCTTAATAAGCACATGTGTGGAAGGATAGTAGCATTGTCCCTTCTCACTTTTTCTCTCATTTTTTTGCTGGGCTCTTCGGCCTCTCTTTTTTTGGTGGGCATCTTTGGCCTCTTTTTGTATATGGGCTTCGCTGGCCTCTTTTATTTCCTCACATGGGACAATGCTCCATCAATGATGATCATCACACTTACAACTCAAAACTTAGAGCAATGATGACTCTATATGGAATGCCTTCGGTAGTGTACCGTGACAATGATCTAGCATGGAATGGACAATAATGGAAACATCATGCTAGCTATCTTACGATCATGCAATGGCAATGTAGAAGTGGTGGCACATGTCATGGTGGTAGTTGCATGGCAATATATCTCGGAATGACTTTGAAAAAGCCATAGTAGGTAGGTATGGTGGCTGTTTTGAGGGAGGCTATATGGTGGGTTTTGTGCACCGGTGAAAGTTGCACGGCACAAAAGAAGATAGTGATAGTGGAAGGTGAAAGTTCATCTAAACCATGGACTCATCATTAGTTATGAAGAACTCATATACTTGTTGCAAAAGTTTTAGTAGTAATCGAAACAAAGCATTCAATACATACTCCTAGGGGAAGGGTTGGTAGGTATAAACCATCGCGCGATCTCGACCGCCACACAAAGGATGACAATCAATAGACTAATCATGCTCAGACTTCATCACATAGCGGTTCACCATACGTGCATGCTACGGGAATCACTAACTTCAACACAAGTATTTCTAGATCCACAACACCTTAGTAACAACTTAAATATTACCACAACCACAACTCAAAACTAATTGAGATGAATCAAACTTCTCTTACTATTCAATGCACATGAAGGTGGAAGTTTTCATATCCCTTTGGATAACTACCCCTTTTGAGACTACTTTCATAGCATAGATCAACTACCAGGCCACGCGCTTCCGTGCTCTAAAAGATATAATTGAAGCACATAGAGCAAAATCAACTAGCTCAAAAGATATAAGTGAAGCACATGTGAGCTGAATTGTCTAACCAAAGGATATAAGTGAAGCTCGACAAAATCACGGTGAGTGCATGTCTCTCTCTCTAGGTGTGCAGCAAGGATGATTGTGACACAAAAATAAATAAAAGACTCCTACGATACAAGACGCTCCAAGCAAAACACATAACATGTGGTGAATAAAATATAGCCCCAAGTAACGTTACCGATGGATTGAAGACAAAAGAGGGGATGCCTTCCCGGGGCATCCCCAAGCTTAGGCTTTTACGGAATCCTTGAATCAACTTGGGGTGCCTTGGGTATCCCCAAGCTTGAGCTCTTGCCACTCTTTATCTCTTTGTCCATAAGAACTTCACCCAAAACTTGAATACTTCACAACACGAAACTTAAACAAAAACTCGTGATAACATTAGTATAAGAAAGCAAACCACCACTTCCTTAGGTACTGTAGCAAACTTAAATTCTACTTATATTGATGTTGGGTTACTGTATTTTCAATCTTCCATGGCTAATACCCCCCGATACTATCCATAGTTTCATCAAAATAAGCAACCAACTCAAAAAAAAACAGAATCTATTAACAGCAGACCATCCTGTAGCAATCTGTATACTTTGTATACTTCTGGTACTTAAAAAATTCTGAAAAATTACGACAGTCTGAAGAATTTGCGTAGAAATCAGCAGCAAAAAGAATCAACTCAAAAGCTCTTACAAAAAAAATGAAAATTCTTTTTGTGAGCAGAAAGTTTCTGTCTTTTCCAGCATGACCAAACGATCATCCCCAAGACTAATCACAAACGGTTTTACTTGGCACAAACGCAAAAAGAAACCCAAAAAAACACAATCATAACAAAATTATGAAAGTGTAGAAAATACAAAATAGGAAGAAAAAGGATAGATTCGTTGGGTTGCCTCCCAACAAGCGCTATTGTTTAATGCCCTTAGCTGGGCATTGATAAATCAATGATGCTCACACAAAAGACAAGAATTAATGCACAACGAGAGCATCATAAAGCATGTGAAAGTCACATCTAAGTCTAACATACTTCCTATGCATAGGCATTTTATAGGAAAACAGATTGTCAAGACAACCAATAGTTGCCATATGCAAGGAAGAAGAAAGACACAATAGCAATCTCCACATAACCAGAGGTAATTTGGTAACATGAAAGTTTCTACCAAAATATTTTCCTCTCTCATAGCAATTACATGTGGGATCATATTCAAATCCACCAATGTAACTATCACATAGGATATTCTTTCCATGATCCACATGCATGCAAAGTTGACGCTCTTCAAAAATAGCGGGATTATCATCAACTGAAGTCATGACTTGTCCAAACCCACTTTCAATATTATTGCACATATCTTATTCATCATGAGGCTTAAACAAATTTTCAAGATCATAAGAAAAATCATCGCCCCAATCAAGATTATTGCAACAAGTAGGGGACATAGCAAAACTAGCATCCCCAAGCTTAGGGTTTTGCATATTTTTAGCATGATTGACACTAATAGGATTTATAGTGAAACCATTGCAATCATGCTTTTCATTCAAGGAGCCCTCGTGAATCACTTCATAAATTTCTTCCTCACAATTTTCAGATTCACGCATCTCAAGCAAAACTCCATAAAGATAGTCAAGTGCACTCAACTCACTAGCAATTGGATCAACATAATTGGATCTCTTAAAGAGATTAGCAAGTGGATGAGGATCCATATAACTAGATTTTCAGCAAGCAAAGATGCAAGCATATTGAAGGCAGATGACACACAAGCGAACAGCAAGCAAGCGAGAGAAAAGGGCGAATGAAAAAAGGCAAACGAAAAAGGCAAAGGAGAAGGCAAATGAAAACGGCAAATGTGAAGTGGGGGAGAGGAAAACGAGAGGCAACTGGCAAAAAAGGTAAATGCAAGAGATGAGTTTGTGACACCTACTTGGATAGATCTTGACTTGATCTCTCCTCGGCAAGCGATCCTCCTCCCCGGCAACGGCGCCAGAAATCCTTCTGCTACTGCGACAACAGATCTTTCCTGGCAACGGCGCCAGGAATCCTTCTGTCACGGGCTACGCCTATAGGGACTTCCTTGGCAAATATGCAAAGGATTTCTCCGTAGCCTTGGAGCCTTGCGTTGGTGTTCCTTTGAAGAGGAAAGGGTGATGTAGCATAGCGGAGACAAGTATTTCCCTCAGTTTTGAGAACCAAGGTATCGATCCAGTGGGAGGCGCTCATCGAGTCACAAGTACCGGCACAAACACAAAGAGCTTGCACTCAACGCTATGAAGGGGCTGTCAATCCCTTATATATTGTTTGCAATGTGAGAACTGAAAGCAAAAAGTAAACAAAGCAAAGTAAAAGCGAAAGTGGAGACGATAGTTGTGAATAGACCCGGGGGCCGTAGTGTTCACTAGTGGCTTCTCTCATGAAAGAAAGTAGACGGTGGGTGAACGAATTACTGTCGAGCAATTGATAGAACCGCGCAAAGTCCTCATGTCATCTATGGCAATGATTATATCTATAGGCATCACGTCCAAAACAACTAGACCGATACTTTCTGCATCTACTACTATTACTCCACACGTCGACCGCTATCGAGCATGCATCTAGTGTATTAAGTTCATAAGAACAGAGTAACGCCTTACGCAAGATGACATGATGTAGATGGACAATTTCATATCTATGATAAAAGCCCACCTTGTTACCCTTGATGGCAACAACACTATACGTGCCTTGCCGCCGCTTCTGTCACTGGGAAAGGTCACCACACGGTATGAACCCAAAACCAATCACTTCTCCCATTGCAAGAATCATAGATCTAGTTGGCCAAACAAAACCCAAGACTCGGAGAGACTTACAAGGATATCAAATCATGCATATAAGAAATCAGCAAACACTCAAATATATATCATAGATAATCTGATCACAAATCCACAATTCATCGGATCTCGACAAACACACCTCCAAAGAGGATTACATCGGATAGATCTCCATGAAGATCATGGAGAACTTTGTATTGAAGATCCAAGAGAGAGAAGAAGCCATCTAGCTACTAACTACGGACCCGTAGGTCTGAAGTGGACTACTCACGAGTCATTGGAGAGGCGATGATGTTGATGTAGGAGCCCTCCAACTCCAAAGTCCCCTCCGGCAGGGCACCGGGAAGGGTTTCCAGATGAGATCTCGCGGAAACGGAAGCTTGCGGCGGCGGAAAAGTGTTTTCGTGGATGCCCTGATTTTTTCCTGATTTTAGGGAATATATAGGCGCAAGAGCTACGGCAGGGGAGCACCAGGGAGGCCACAAGCCTGGTAGCCGCCGCCCCCTGGTGGCGGCTACAGGGCTTGTGGGCCCCCTGTGGCTCTCCGTCCTTGGCCCTCAAGTCCCCCGATCTTCTTCTGATATGGGAAAATTTATTTCGGGGATTTTGTTACGTTTGGACTCCGTTCCAAAATCAGATCTGAAAAGAGTCAAAAACACAGTAAAAACAGGAACTGGCACTTGGGAGTGAATTAATAAGTTAGTCCCAAAAAAGATATTAAAGGTACATAAAACATCCAAAGTTGACAAGATAACAACATGAAACCATCAAAAATTATAGATACGTTTGAGACGTATCAGGCAACACGAGCCTCCCTTTCGGATCATGCAGCCACTTCAGTCAACACGAGAGTTCCATTGTATACAATCAAAAAGGAGAAGCAAGGATTTCCTCAAAGAAAAGAACGGAACCACACTTAAAATAAGGTAGTTTAAACTTATCTCTTTGGGGGAAGCCCCCTTGAAGGTGCCATGGTTCTTCATCCTTGCCTTTCCGATGTCTCTTGTTCACCTAGAGGTCAAACATACAGAGTAAAAGAGAGGCTCCGTCCTCTTGAAGAGAGGGGAGATGCGATAACAAGGATCACAAGTCCATCAAGCACTCTTAATAACTCGTAAACTAGGGCAATACTGACATCATAACACAAGTAAATGTGTAATGCATGATGCACATGCAAATGATGATATGATGCAATGCCTAGCTTTGTTTATGCACAGGGTCTGCGCCTGGCTTTGTACAAAGGGTTACATGCAACTTCGACAAAGCTTGTACAAAAGGTGGTTGCCGGGGACTGGGCCCAGCAACCGCGCCTTACGGGTAGAACTTATGGAGATGCTCAATATTCCATGAGTTAAGCACCTTGATGCCATCTTCGGTCTCTAGACGGACTGCGCCGGGTCTCGTGACTTGCATGATGAGGACATGATTACCTTTGATATTATCACAATCATTGCATATGCGTATTTATTTGAGGTGATTTCTCATAAAACTCATGCAATAATTTATTTATGTTGTCCGGAACAAAAATAATTCACCTATTTTTATTTTATGCCTAAATGCAGAATGGCCGAACACTTGTATGAATCACGTGTGATGACAAGGAAAGAGGAAATGGTTGGATGCTATTCAAGAGGTCCTCTCATGTCAAAGGAAATAATTAGTTTCTGTTCAAGAAGTTCTCTCATGTTACTTTTAGCCCAAGAAAAGATAAAGTCCAAGTCTTTCACGTTCTGGACTCAGATTCGGACTGCACATACATACCTGTACTAAAACGCCTTCAACTTTTTCATCCGGACTCCGAATTGCGTGATTCTTTTTGGGATGCAAAGCATATTTTAATGGCTTTCAGGCACAATTGGAATAACCTTAAAAGTTCGGAGCATGGATATCTCGACCAAGCAAAATGACATTGCACCAGAATCCGAGTCAAACGAGAAGTCCAAAGGTGTTGCACCACCTCCACTTGGGCCCATAGGCCTTGTACGACCTAGGGTTAGTTTTAGACGGCCTTGTGATATCCTCCCACCTCCTTGGCCGCTACCCCTTTCTCTTATATAAGTAGATCAACCTAGTAGCTTTTTTGCTTGGGATTTGTTTAGTTAAAAGTTAGCCATTGCAACTTTGTGTACTTTGTTTGTGTCCAACGACCAGACTAAGAACGCTTTCGGATCCCCACCCTTATCAATACTTCATATATATATTCGTAATATTCAGGTTGCAATATCATATTCTTGCTTGTTCTTCGATTGCTTGCAGGAATAGACCTTCGTGGTCACGTTGATCGTGCTCCGACGTGGTCAATAACCTCTTGGAGATTGGTTTAGCGATTGCTAAGGCGCGATGTTGTGCACGTTTGTAGTCAGATCGTCAAAGTAATCTTCACCAAATCGATAGTTATCATCTCACCGAAAGAACGGGACACCCTAGACTCTATCCTCCGCTCTATCAAGTGGTATCAAGTTTTCAGGTTGCTCGGTGAGAATTTCCAGTTATCCCTAGATTAGATTTATTTTTCTTACCTATTACCCCAGAAAAAATCAGAAAAATAGTTAGATCTAGTCATCCTTTGTCCAAGCCAGTCTGAGCCTTTGCAATTTTCTTTTTAATGCTTGCATAGTTGAATTATCGGTTGCATCGTCGTGTCAAGTTGCTGGTCTAAGCGTCTAGTCTTTTAGAGTTTTGAGTTCTATTCACAAGTTGTCACGCCGCCGTCTTACCATCTTCATCCATGCTGCTATATACCACCACCACGCCGCCGTCATCCCTTCCGTTGTCGCCCACCACCATCCATCAATATTCACCATGTGCTTCAATTGTTCATTGTCATTATCATACTTGAGGTCATTTGCATCTGTGCTTGATCCAATCTGCATCTTAATTGGTTGTTCGAGAGAAGAGAAAAAAAGTGAGAGAAAAAAAAAGAGAAAAAAAAGTGAGAGAAAAATAGAGAGATTTTTTTTTTAAAATGAGAGAAAAAACAGAGAAGAGAAAAAAAAACAAATTTCGGATCTATCTAGAGTCAATCCCGTATGTGAATTCGCATTAAAAACTCTTTTGTGCACTATCTTCCTCATGCTATGTTCGTTTTGGCTCCGTGAGTGCTCAACTTCGAGCTACCCACAAGCCGCACCTGAATGGTTGATCAAGCTAGTTCATTATTGTCACCTCCAAATCAGCTTCTAAATATGACTTTTTGCCCTCCGAATACAGTTTGTCAATATTTTGCAGGTCTGTTCCCAAATTTTTTGAGTCCTCATACGATCTTGAAATTGAGTGATTCTTTTTTGCATTAGAAAGCTTGAGTCGGTAGAATTCTTGAGAAAAAATATAAGAAATTTCACATAATATTTTCAAGAGGGAAGTTCTAGAAATAGTTTTGGTTTATCCTACTTGGGGTCATTTATCATCACTATCTTTACTGCCATTGTGATCTTCACTTATATCTTCCTATCGAGAGTTACTTCATATCATCCATTGCTGCTATTTGTGCTTTGACGTGACTCCATTAGTGTTCTAGGCTCGCGTCTCTAGTACGGTTTAGCCTAGGACCAGCACAGTACCGTCGTTGAGCGTTTATTCAGCATTGCATATCTGAATTGATTATTGGTAATCTTTTGCTACCATACATTAAGCCTTCTTAGCTCCACATATTTCTACATCGTGTATACATATGTTTACCTGGTAATCGCTTTACTCAATCTTTGGAGATATTGACACCGTTGGTTGCCGGTCACCGCCTGCTGCATGGTAAGAATTTGTAAGACATTGATATTTGCTTTATTGTGAGCGTTTTACCACCACATCCTCGTAGTTCATAGGAACAATCTTCTTGGATTTTTGTTTCTTGTTTCTACTAGTAATGACAGGACCCAGAGTTGTCAGTTCATGGGATCTTCGATCGTGGGAGACGTGCCACCACAACAACTGTTACGAGAGGTGCAGAGAGATACAAATGCACATCATGAGGTTAATGTTTCTATACCACCATTTATTGGCCGTTTTAGACCCGCTTTATATATTGAATGGGAATTTGAAATAAATGATATATTTGCTTCCCTTAATTTTTCTGAACATAAGAAAGTTAAGGTCGCGGTTGGTTCTTTCACCAGTTATGCTTCAGTTTGGTGGAGCGAATATTGTCGATTACACCATGATTATAGACCTACTACTTGGTATGATTTGAAACTTGCCATGAGACACACATTCTTTCCTACTTATTATACTCGTGGCATGATTAAAAAGCTACAACATTTAAAACAAGGTAGTGACACCGTAACAAAATATTATGATGATTTACAAACAACCTTGTTGCATTCCTCATTAGAAGAAAGTGAAGAAGATTTTATGGATAGATTTTGGGGAGGGTTAAACCATGATATTCAGGAGACACTAATTCATGAAAAGTGTTATCCTATGGATCCTTTGTTTCATCTTGCTTGAAAAGCTGAACAGGAAATAAATCGACGTATTGCCCACAAGGAGAACGAGCGCAAGGTGCTTATTACAAGAGTTGATATGGTTGTTCCTTCAACTATTGGGCGTACGATGACAACCACATAAATTTTTGTGAGGGATACATCACCTTCACCATGTGACATGTTACCATAGAGAGTGCCTACATCATCTGAGTTGATCATAAGAGGTAATGAAAAAGGTACCTATCTTCCACCTCCACATAAGTATGATGAATGCCTTGTCAATTGCAATGTAACCTGCGATGAGCCACCTATTACTTTGATCACACCACCTATTTTAGAGAACTACGTTGATGATTTGAATTTGTCGTGTGCTCAACCAACTACAATATCAACAATTTTGAGTGCACCCATTGAATTAACTATTGTTGAGAAAGAACCATGTGAAAAAGGGTATAAATCAAATTTGGATCAAATATGTTTGAAAATTATTGTGCCAATGTTTAATCATTTTCATATGACCTCCAATCTTGGTGATGATTCTATGTCAAATGACATGTTCCATGTTCCTTAGTTCAGCCTGTTGTAGCATGTACATTTGAAACAATTCAATTTTCTTCACCAATGTTGGGATGGTATAGTGATGAGCATTGTCAACCTTTTGATATAAATAAGAGTTTCACTTATATGTGCAAACCGAGTTGCAATATTTTCATGCTTTCTACTTCTTGTGATAATATTTTGGATTTGTATTTCATAACATATGAAAGTTACTCATGTATACAAGTGTCATATGTGCAAAAACCAAGGGAAGTAATATGGATGACATATACATATACAATGTACACCTTGTCTCTTTTGTTAGCCAACTTTCAAATTAAGCAGTGCCGAGGACGGCTTTATTTTCAAAAAGGGGAGGATGATGAGGACATGACTACCTTTGATATTATCACAATCATTGCATATGTGTATTTATTTTAGGTGATTTCTGATAAAACTCATGCAATAATTTATTTATGTTATCCGGAACAAAAATACTTCACCTATTTTTATTTTATACCTAAATGCACAATGGCCGGACACTTAGATGAATCACGTGTGATGACAAGGGAAGAAGGAATGGTTGGATGCTATTCAAGAGGTCCTCTCATGTCAAAGGCAATAATTACTTGCTGTCCAATAAGTTCTCTCACGTCACTTTTAGCCCAAGAGAAGATAGAGTCCAAGTCTTTCACGTTCTGGACTCAGATTCGGACTGCACAAACATACCTGTACCAAAACACCTTCAACTTTTTCATCCGGACTCTGAATTGCGTGATTCATTTTGAGTTGCAAAGTAGATTTTACTAGCTTTCAGGCCCAATTGGAATAACCTTCAAATTCGTTCGGAGCCTGGAGATCGCGACCAAAAAAATGACGTGACACCAGAATCCGACTCAAACAAGAAGTCCAAAGGTGTTGCACCACCTCCACTTGGGCCCATAGGCCTTGTACGACCTAGGATTAGTTTTAGACTGCCTTGGGATGTCCTCCCACCTCCTTTGACACCACCTATTGCTCCTATATAATTAGATCAACCTAGTAGCTTTTGCTTGGGATTTGTTTAGTTAAAAGTTAGCCATTGCAATATCATATTCTTGCTTGTTCTTCGATTGCTTGCAGGAATAGACCTTCGTGGTCAGGTTGATCGTGCTCCAGCGTGGTCAATAACCTCTTGGAGATTGGTTTAGTGATTGCTAACGCGCGACGTTGTGCACGTTTGTAGTCGGATCGTCAAAGTCATCTTCACCAAATCGATAGTTATCATCTCACTGAAAGATCGGGACACCCTAGACTCTATCGAGACCTATCATTGCACTACCCGGTAAGGGCCTTCCCACTTTGGTGTCAACTTCTGGGAACCCTTGGCGGACTAAACGCGCCTAATGACGAAGTATTGCTCCTCGCCAACGGTAGTACCGCTGTGTTTGGGTTGTAAGTGGGGGTAACGGTCAGATTCTTTCCCCCTATATAAAGGGGGTCTTCTTCCCCCTTGGACTCTATCCATCCGTTGAGCTCGCGTTCTTCCCCCATTGTTGACCTTCTTAGATCTTTCTAACTCTCAATCCATCTAATGATTCTTGCTTGTTCTTGAGGGAAAAGAGAGAGGAGATCTAGATCCACATCTGCACCAATCACTTTCTCCTCTATGTGAGGGGAACCCCTTGGATCTTGATCTTGGAGTTCTTTGTGATCTCCTTGTTCTTCCTATCATATTTCTCCATAGCTTTTGTTGTTGTGGAGGGATTTGAGTGTGAGGGATTTGACCACTTCGTGTGTTCTTGTCATTGCATTAGTTGCATCGGTTTGAGTTCTCCACGGTGATACGTGGAAGTGAGTAGTTTGAGAAGCTTATTACCCTTGGGGTACTAGGTACCCCTAGAAGCTTGGTGGTGCCTCGGAGCTCAATCATTGTGGTGTAAAGCTCCGGGCAAGCGTCGGGGTCTCCAATTAAGTTGTGGAGATTGCCCCGAGCATTTGTGGTCACCTCAAAGTCATATGCCATTTTAGTGAAGCTTCGTGGTGCTGTTGGGAGCCTCCAATTAAGTTGTGGAGATTGCCCCAACCTTGTTTCTACGGGTCCGGTGACCGCCATCAAGGGTCCCTTAGTGGAATCATGACATCTTGCATTGTGCGAGGGCGTGAGGAGATTACGGTGGCCTTAGTGGCATCTTGGGGAGCATTGTGCCTCCACACCGCTCCAAACGGAGATTAGCATCCGCAAGGGTGTGAACTTTGGGATACATCATCGACTCCGTGTACCTCGGTTATCTCTTACCCGAACCCTTTACTTATGCACTTTACTTTGTGATAGCCATATTGTTTCTTGTCATATATCTTGCTATCACTTAGTTGTTTATCTTGCTTAGCATAAGTTGTTGGTGCACATAGGTGAGCCTAGTTGTTTCAGGTTTTGTGCTTGACAAATTAAACCTTAGTTTTATTCCGCATTTGTTCAAGCCTAAACCGTAATTATTTTAAAGCACCTATTCACCCCCTCTAGGCGACATCCACGTCCTTTCAGTATGTAGTCGAGAAATGATGTGAGATACCTTCTTCGTCAAGTAAAGTATCCACATTAATGTTCTTGAACTCTGATCCGTTGTTGCTCCAAACTTTCTTGATCTACACTTGAAATTGATTTTGGGATTGCGAGCAAAGTTTTTGAAGATCTTTTGTACCCGTGACTTGTCATCAAGAAAGAATACCCACGTAAATGTGGAAAAATCATCAATTAATACTAGACCAAAGGAATTTCTACCAAAGCTCTTGTAAGCATGGGGACCAAAGAGCTCCATGTGAAGCAACTTGAGCGGTCTCCTAGTAGTCATGATGTTCTTTACGGGATGACTTCCACCCACTTGTTTTCGTGCTTGACAAGCACTACAAAGTCTATCTTTGTCAAAAATAACATCTTCAACACCAAGTATATGATCACCTTTGATGATCTTGTCTATATTTCACATACCAACATGTCCTAGCCTTCTATGCCGTAGACAACCTTTAGATGATTTTGCAATGAGACAAGTATGAGGTTAGGCTCTTTTAGTGAATTCAACAATGTATAGATCACCTCTACGGAAACCAATGAAGACCAAATTATGATTGTCTTGATGAAACACTTGGCAATCTACTTTAGTAAATAGTACATTGAAATTGAAATTGGCTAGTCTAGATACGGAAAAAATATTGTAGCCGAGGGATTCAACAAGCATGCCATTTTGAATGGGACTATCATGAGATATATCCACCTTACCGAGACCAAGTACCTTACCCTTGGAGTTGTCTCCAAAGGTCACATACCTGCATGGTCCATGGTTTGGTGTGATCTCGTGAAACATGTCTCTATCTCCGGTCATGTGATCGGTGCATCCACTATCGAGAATCCACTCTTTTCCTTCGTACATCTAGTCTTTGAAGTTTGCCATGAGAATTAGACTCTTCATAGTCTTCTCACATTCAATGTCAAACTTCTCATCTTCATCATAGTAGCCATGTTCCAACTTCGTCATCGTCAAATGGAATGTCCTCGTCATGAAGATTAAGAGAGTCGTTAGAATTGTGACCATGACAATGTTCAAGTCTATTATGTTACTGACAGTTATGACATGTCCTTTAGCACGCATGAGGTCACGAAGCTCAAACAAGTATTTATCAAATTTGGGATCACTAGGATTCATTTTGTGAAAGTTAATAGTTTTATGGAGAATGACGTCAAGATTTTTCAAAGAGTAGTTTGGATATATTTTCTCTAAATCTTTTCACAAAGTATAAGCACACTCAAAGTTTTAAATTTATCAAACACGATTCTTTGTAATCCTTTAATGGTGAGAGTGACGGTTCTAAGATTATGAAGCATATCAATTTCTTCCTCGTGTGAAGTATGTAAGGGATCAATGGGAGGCACATAGGGATTTTCAACATACTTTCTCAAATGGAATTCATCGAATAGAGCAAGAATTTTGCCTTTCCATTGGCTATAGTACTCCCCATTGAGAATAGGCACTCTACAACTAAGACTCCCAAAACTAGGCACATCCATCTTCCTCCAATGGTGATTAAACCAAAGCTATGGAGACCAAGGCTCTAGTACCAATTGCAGGATCGAGAAGGACGTCTAGAGGGGTGTGAATAGACTACTCTGCAAAATAGAAACCTAGCATTTTTCTAATTTTAATGCTTGGCAAGTTTTAGCACTTCTAGCAAGTCTAGAGCACCCTACACATGCAAGTCAACGAGTATAGCACCGGAAAGTAAAGACATGCACATGTAAGTAAGAAGTAGAAATAGGAAGATCAAAAGCAAAGATGAAACGGAGATTTTTGGCGTAGTTCTGATAGGTGGTCCTATCGTACGTCCACGTTGATGGAGACTTCAACCACGGAGGGTAATGGTTGCGCGAGTCCATGGAGGGCTCCACCCACAAGGGGTCCACAAATAAGCAACCTTGTCTATTCCATCATGGCTTACGTCCACAAAGGACTAGCCTCACTCGGGGTAGATCTTCATGAAGTAGGTGATCTCCTTGCCTTTACAAACTTCTTGGTTGAACTCCACAATGAATTGGAGGCTCCCAAGCGACACCTGACCAATCTAGGAGGCACCACTCTCCAAAAGGTAATAGATGTGGCATGGATGATGAACTCCTTGCTCTTGTGCTTCAAAAGATAGTCCCCTCAACACTCAATCACTCTATCATAGATTTGGCTTGGTAGAACAGATTGATTGGATGGAAAGCAACTTGGGAAGGCTAGAAATCAAGATTCATATGGTTGGGGTGGAAGATCTTGATCTCAACACACGTGTAGGTGGTTCTCTCTCAGAAAATGGATGGGGAAAGTGTTGGCTTGTTCTAAGTGCTCTCTCTACGAATGAGAGAGGTGGATGGGTATATATAGCCATCTCCAAAAATCAACCGTTACAACATTATTGGCCAACTCGGTAGAACCGAAGTAGAAACTCGGTTACACCGACTAGTGCAAAATTGGAAACTTTCAGGTTTTTGGTGAGACCGGTATACACAACTCGGTGAGACTGATTCGAGTGACCTTAGGCAGATTCAACTCTTGGTGAGACCGAAATGAAAAACTTGGGAATTCTGAAATTTAGCACTTTGGCAACAGAAAGTTGGTACCTACTTTTCAGTTGAACCGAATGTGATCTCGGTGGCACCGAGATGCTAGGGTTTGGCTCTCGAATCTATGTAAGGGAAACTTGGTATGGACAATTTGGAAATATTGGTGGCACCGAATTTGACCGTTAGGGTTTTCACAGAATATATTGTGGGATAATTCTTGATACTTTTGATCAGTGTTGCATTTTTTCCGAAGAGGAGGAGATGATGTAGCACAATATAGATAAGTATTTCGCTCAGTGAGAACCAACATTATCGAACCAATAGGAGGACCACACAACTCCCGTCTTTAGCGCCTATGCAGAAAAGAGAAAACACTTGCACCCAACGTGGGAAAGAGGGTTGTCAATCCCCTTGAACTCATTACTTGCAAGAAAATGAAGTGTGTAGATAGATAGTTTAAATATATTAAATATGAAAAGTGAATACAAACAATACAATAAAGCGAGATATTTAGAGTTATTATAAATATATATGTGAATAGACCCGGGGGCCATAGTGTTCTCTAGTGACTTCTCTCTTGAAGAAGGCATATAGTGGGTAAACAAATTACTGTTGGACAATTGATAGAAAAGTGCATAGTTATGCAATATGTATTCACGACAATGACCATATGTATATAGGCATCACATTCATAAGAAACTAGACCGACTCTTGCGTGCATCTACTACTATTACTCCATCCATCGACCGTTATCCATCATGCATCTAGAGTATTAAGTACAACAGAGTAATGCTTGGAGAACAATGACATGATGTATACAAGTAAACTCAATTAATATGAATCAACCCCATCGTTTTATCCTTATTGGCAAGAATGCAAATACGCGTCATGTCCCTTTCTGTCACTCGTACTGAGCACCACAAGATTGAACCCACTACAACGCACCCCTCGCACTCGCACTGAAGATAGATCAATCTAGTGGGCCAAACCAAATAAATAGATTGGATAGATTTACTAAGCTATAATAATCATGCAAATAAGATTCAGATAAGACTAAAATCTTTATCATGAATAATCTGAACATAAACCCACAATTCATCGGATCCCAACAAACGCACCGCACAAAGTGATCACATCGAATAGATCATCCTGACGATACGATGAACTTTGTATTGAAGAACATAGAGAGAGAGAGCCATCTAGATACTATGTATGGATCGGTAGGTATGTGGTAGACTACTCACACATCACCATGGGAGCAGCAAGGTTGATGTAGAGGCCCTCTGTGATGGATCCCCCATCCGACAGGGCTTTGAAACAGGGCTCGAGATGGGCACACAGTGGAACAGAGACTTGCGACTACGGAAAAAGTGTATCGGGAGCTTCCCTGGGTTTTTGTAATATATGAGAATTTATAAGCCATAGAACTAGGACGGGATACGAGGGAGTGTCCCACAAGCTAACAAGGCGTGACCACCCGCCTAGGCGCGCCCTGTTGGCTTATGGGGCCCTTGTATGGCCCTCGGCCTTCTCCCGAAGCTTCCAGATCTTATTTTGGTCCAAAAAACCATCAAACAATTTCATGGTATTTGGATTCTATTTGGTACTGTAAACCTGAAAAGCCAAAAACATCTAGAAAACAGCAACTCGCACTTGGCACTAGGTTAATAGGTTAGTGCTAAAAAATAATATGAATCTAGAAATAAATACCCAAAAAGTATCCTAGAATGGTAATATTATTAGTATAGAACAATAAAAATTAGAGATACGTTGGAGACATATCAATTCTTGAGGAGTTTTGGTGGCTAATCTCTAAGCACTTGAGCAACCATATCAACATAGATACCTTATCCACTTTTAATAGTATTGGCTTTCCTATGGGCTCAAATGTGATTTCTCACATAAATATAACATGTAGAGTCTTGAAGCTTTGCCAATTCTATCCTTTCCTCTTGGGGATCCTCCTCACAACTTCCAGCCATAGCAATCTTTTGGACTAAATCTGAAACACTAGGTAGAACCATTAGTCTAAGAGATAATGTAGGTTTTCATGAATTATCAAAACTTCCAAGGGAGCATATATGCTTTCAAACATGAAGTTTATTGATATTTTAATGCAATAAAATGTAAACAATGTGTAATAATATGAAACTTGGCATGGTATTAAGATATGACCTCAGTATACTGTAGTGAGAATTGGAGAAGGTTTTCACAATTTTTTTGATGGTGTAAGGGAAAAAATCAAATGACAAGAAATCACACATGTATGTATTGAATTCTTATTGGTGAAAAGATTGAAGCCTTGGATCAACGACATGACATGAATCCATGTGTTCACACTCCACACCCAAGAAAAATATCTAGCCTTATCTCTTCACCGTGTAATCTTCCACATCCACACATATATCTAGCTAGTATCAATCAAACCTCGTGTAGAACCACGAACATGACACACATTTCTTCCATGTCATGGTTGGCGGAGCAAGAGACACCTATTCCACGCTCCAACTAGGAGCAGGACATGACAGGGCAGGGAGCACTCGGTGTCCGGAAGCCTTGCTTGAAGGAGGTGCCCTCGACGCCATGAGGCTCATTGTCGGGCATAGACGCGAGCATGAGCATGAAACACGGTCAAGCTCCGGGATGTCTCTCCGGTGGCACAACTGCTTCAACAGATTCTACATCTCGGGAGGCAACGTCATGGAAGCGCAGTTCGTGGCCATGTAAGCTAGCTTCACGTGTGTCTCTTTCGAATAATCCATCCATGAGGCGGACTGCTCGCTAGCTTTTCAAATAGTACTAATCTAATCTTGTTTTTGTATGTCTAAGTATTATGTCTCCATCCATCTAATCGATTATTGATTGTTCTCACCCATGAAGATTCCCGTGTATATCAAATTAATCACAAAATCTCTTTTGTGAAGTCGTGAACTTTCTCTTGCAATACTTTATGAAAAAAGTTTATGCATAACTAGTGTAAGAATTAATTTCAAGTAGGATACTTGAGTACGTAATATAAAATTTTCATAAAAATGGAATTACAAAATTCTTTTTTGCATGGTAGATAATTTATTGCGTGAGGCACTGATACGTCTCCGTCGTATCTATAATTTTTGATTGTTTCATGGCAATATTCTACCATTTTCATATACTTTTGGCCACTTTTTACACTATTTTTGGGATTAACATATTGATTGAGTGCCCAGTGCTAGTTCCTGTTTGTTGCATGTCTTTTGTTTCGCATAATATCCATACCAAACGAAGTCCAAACGCAATAAAAAACCTATGGGGATTTTTTTGTAATATTTATGATTTTGGGGAAGAAGAATCAATGTGAAACGATGCCCGAGGGGGTCATGAGCCCAGGAGGCGCGCCCTACACCCCCAGGCGCGCCTGGCAGGCTCGTGACCAACCCCTAAGGCGGCTGGGGCCCTTCTTTCGCCGCAAGAAAGCTAATATCCGGAAGAAAATCGTGTTAAAAGGGCACTTCAATCGGAGTTACGGATCTCCAGGAATTTAAGGAACGGTGAAAGGCCAAAATCTGGGAGCGCGGAAACAGAAGGACACAGAGAGAGAGATCCAATCTCGGAGGGGCCCTCGCCCCTCCGCCGCCATGGAGACCATGGACCAGAGGGGAAACCCTTCTCCCATCTAGGGAGGAGGTCAAGGAAGAAGAAGAAGAAGGGGGGCTCTCTCCCCCTCTCTTCCGGCGGTGCCGGAACGTCGTCCAGGACATCATCGTGTAACGGTGATCTACACCAACACCTCCCTCATCTTCACCAATACCTCCATCACCTTCCCCCATCTATATTCTGTGGTCCACTCTCCCGCAACCCGTTGTACCCTCTACTTGAACATGGTTCTTTATGCTTCATATTATTATCCAATGATGTGTTTCCATCCTATGATGTCTGAGTAGATTTTTGTTGCCCTATCGGTGATTGATGAATTGCTATGATTAGTTTAATTTGCTTGTGGTTATGTTGTTGTCATTTGGTGCCCATCATATGAGCGCGCGTGTGGATCACACCATAGGGTTAGTAGTATGTTGATAGGACTATGTATTGGAGGGCAAGGGTGACAAAAGCTTCAGCCAAGCATAGAAATTGATGCATAGGGGATTGAAGGGGACCAATATATCTTATTGCTATGGTTGGGTTTTACCTTAATGAACGTTAGTAGTTGCGGATGCTTGCTAATAATTCCATCATAAGTGCATAGAATTCCAAGTAAGGGATGACATGCTAGCAGTGGCCTCTCCCACATGAAACTTGCTATTGGTCTAGTACGTAGTCAATTGCTTAGGGACAATTCCGCAACCCATACCACCACTTTTCCACACTCGTTAAACTAACGTAATTGTTTCTTTATCTAAACAGCCCCTAGTTTCTATTTACGTGTTCTTTATTATCTTGTAAACCTATCCTTTCACACCTACAAAGTACTTCTAGTTTCTTACTTGTTCTAGGTAAAGCGAACGTAAAGTGTGCGTAGAGTTGTATCGGTGGTCGATAGAACTTGAGAGAATATTTCTCCTACCTTTAGCTCCTCGTTGGGTTCGACACTCTTACTTATCAAGAAAGGCTGCAATTGATCCCCTATACTTGTGGGTTATCAAGACCTTTTTCTGGCGCCGTTGCTGGGGAGCAATAGCGTGGGGTGAATATTCTCGTCTGTGTTTGTTTGCTTTATCACTAAGTATATTTATTTGTTGTTCTAAGTTGTTCTCTATCTTTAGTTATGGATATGGAACATGAAATACCAAAAAATTAGGTGTACTTGCTACTCCTAAAACCCTCGATGCTCGTTATGTGGAAAATATTATGTACTTCTTTAATAATCCTGAGAAAACACCATTCAATTATATAATGGGAGACACGTTGCATCAACGTGAATACTTTAGGGATTATCGCTTGACTCAAAAAGGGAAACTATTATGGGATCAAATTCATATGTTGAAATGGTATGCTTGGGATCTATGATTGAGATATGATATTACGTGTTGCTCTAGGATGAAGGCTAAACACTTTCCCTTTTCTTGTAAATTTAATGCTAATGAAACCTTGGCTTCTTATGCTAATGGTATATATGATTACTATGATGTGGGACAAATAGAAGAGTTTGTTGCTTTTATGGGTGCTTATGAAATTAAAGCTCTGTTTAAAAAGTGTGATGATAATGATGTTGTTGTTTACCGATCTGAAAATTTGGTTATGCTTCGTTATTGTTATACTAATTATGAATATAATGACCATATTTATGGATTTATGGAGAAATTCTCCGCTGCCCAAGAAGAGACAAATATTTTGCAGGAAACTATGGAAGAAGAAAATGCTGAAACCGTGAGCTCATTAGATGAAAAAGATGACGAGGAGAGCGAAGAACAAAAGGAGGAAGAGCGGACTAGCTACTCGTGCCCACCTTCTAATGAGAGTAACTCTTCAACTCATACATTTTTTAATTTCCCTTCGTTCTTACCGAAGGATGAATGCTATGTTGATTGCTATGATCCCTTGGATTCGTTCGAAATATCCCTTTTTGATGAACTTGATGCTTGTTATGCTTGTGGCCATGATGCTAATATGAATGATGCTTATGAAGATGATCTTGCTATAGTTCCTTATGTTAAACATGAAATTGTTGCTATCGCACCCACTTATGATAGTCCTATTATCTTTTTGAACTCTCCCAACTACATTATATCGGAGAAGTTTGCTCTTATTAGGGATTACATAGATGGGTTGCCTTATACTATTACACATGATGATTTTGATGAATATAATATGCATGTGCTTTCTGCTCCTACTTGCAATTATTATGAGAGAGGAACTACACCTCCACCTCTCTATGTTTCCAATACAATAAAATTGGAAGAAACTGCTTATGCTATGTATTGGCCTTTACTTGATGTGCATGAATTGTTCTTTTATGACATGCCAATGCATAGGAAGAGAGTTAGACTTCGTCATTGCATGATATATGTTACCTTGTGCTCACTACTAAATTTCAAATCATTGTTAATTAAAATTTGCTTTGATATACCTTGGGATCCGGGTGAATCCATTACTTGAGCACTTTATGCCTAGCTTAATGGCTTTAAAGAAAGCGCTGCCTGGGAGACAACCCAGAAGTTTTAGAGAGTCATTTATTTCTGTTGAGTGCTTTTATATAGTTTAAAAACAAAAAAATATAGAGGGGAACTTAAAACTTTTTCAAAAAGAGAAGCGATTGAAAGGTGATGCATTGCGGAAGTGAGGGTCGACCTTGAACACTTGTGTTCATGCTCATGGAAAAATGTAGAATTTTTCATGAAAGTTTCTCGCAAAAATAATTATCCCCTTGTACAATTCCATTGTATTATAAAAATAATGTGCCAAGTAAAGCCTTTATGATTAGTTTGGGTGATAGTTGTTTGATCATGCTGAAAAAGACAGAAACTTTGCACTCATGAAACCATTTCTTATTTCTACACAGAGAGCGCTATTGAGTTGATTCTTTTTGCCGTTGATTTATATACAAATTGGCTTGATTATCATAATTGTTTCAGAATTTTTGGAGTATCATAAGTATGGAATATGTTCAGATTACTAGAGACTGTTCTGTTTTTGATAGATTCTATTTTCTATGCATTGTTCTCTTATTTTGATGAATCTATGGGTAGTATCGGGGGGTATGAACCATGGTTAAGTTGGATTACAGTAGATATAATGCTAATATGAATTTGGAATGAGTTCACAACAGTACTTAAAGTGGTGATTTAGTTTATTATACTAACGGATCTCACGTAGGTTTTGTTGAGTTTTGTGTGATTGAAGTTTTCAAGTTTTGGGTGAGAGCACGATGGATGAAGGAATAAGGAGAGGCAAGAGCCTAAGCTTGGGGATGCCCGAGACACCCCAAGGTAATATTCAAGGAAGACTGAAGCGTCTAAGCTTGGGGATGCCCCGGAAGGCATCCCCTCTTTCGTCTACAATCTATCGGTAATTTTACTCGGAGCTATATTTTTATTCGTCACATGATATGTGCAAATGCTTGGAGCGTCTTTTGTGTTTATTTTTTCTTTTTATTTTATGCACCATGCTGGTATGAGATAGTCCTTGGTTGATTTATAGAATGCTCTTTGCACTTCACTTATATCTTTTGAGTATGGCTTTATAGAATGCTTCATGTGCTTCACTTATATCATTTGAAGTTTGGATTGCCTGTTTCCCTACACATAGAAAACCACCATTTGTAGAATGCTCTTTTGCTTCACTTATATTTGTTACAGCGGGGCATATCTTTTGTAGAAAGAATTAAACTCTCATGCTTCACTTATACCTATTTAGAGAGTTAACAGGAGTTGGTCATTCACATGGTTAGTCATAAAATCCTACATAAAACTTGTAGATCACTGAATATGATATGTTTGATTCCTTGCAATAGTTTTGCGACATGAAGATGTGATATTAGAGTCATGCTAGTGAGTAATTGTGTATTAGTAGAAATACTTGTGTTAAGGTTTGTGATTCCCGTAGCATGCACGTATGGTGAACCGTTATGTGACGAGGTCGGAGCATGATTTATTGATTGATTGTCATACTTTGTGTGGAGGTCGGGATCGCGCGATGGTTAACTCCTACCAACCCTTCCCCTAGGAGCATGTGTGTAGTACCTTGTTTCGATGACTAATAGACTTTTGCAATAAGTATGTGAGTTCTTTATGACTAATGTTGTGTCCATATATTATACACACTCTCACCCTTCCACCATTTCTAGCCTCTCTAATATCGTGCAACTTTCGCCAGTGCATTACACCCACCATATACCCTTCCTCAAAACAGCCACCATACCTACCTATTATGTCATTTCCATAGACATTCTGAGATATATTGCCATGCAACTTCCATCATTCCGTTTATTATGACACGCACCATCATTGTCATATTGCTTTGCATGATCGTAAGATAGCTAGCATGATGTTTTCATGGCTTGTCCGTTTTTATGTTATTTGCTACGCTAGATCATTGCACATCTCGGTACACCACCGGAGCCATTCATATAGAGTCGTATTTTGTTCTAAATGTCGAGTTGTAAGTAAATAAAAGTGTGATGATCATCATTATTAGAGCATTGTCCCATGTGAGGAAGTAATAAAAGAGGCCAATGAAGCCCAAATAAAAAAAAGAGGCCAAAGAAGCCCACCAAAAAAAGGAGAAAAAATAATAATAAAATAAAAAAAATGAGAGAAAAGAGAGAATGGACAATGCTACTATCCTTTACCACACTTGTGCTTCAAAGTAGCACCATGATCTTCATGATAGAGAGTCTCCTATGTTGTCACTTTCATATACTAGTGGGAAATTTTCATTATAGAACTTGGCTTGTATATTCTAATGATGGGCTTCCTCAAATTGCCCTAGGTCTTCGTGAGCAAGCGAGTTGGATGCACACCCACTAGTTTCTTTTTGAACTTTCATACACTTATAGCTCTTGTGCATTTGTTGCATGGCAATCCCTACTCACTCACATTGATATCTATTGATGGGCATCTCCATAGCCCGTTGATACGCCTAGTTAATGTGAGACTATCTCCTCCTTTTTGTCTTCTCCACAACCACCATATTCTATTCCACCTATAGTGTTATGTCCATGGCACACGTTCATGTATTGCGTGAAAGTTGAAAAAGTTTGAGAACGCTAAAGTATGAAACAATTTCTTGGTTAAAACCGGGGTTGTGCATGATTTAAATACATTGTGTGGGGAAGATGGAGCATAGCTAGACTATATGATTTTGTAGGGATAACTTTCTTTGGCCATGATATTTTGAGAAGACATGATTGCTTTGTTAGTATGCTAGAAATATTGTTGTCTTTATGTCAAATGATAGACTATTGCTTTGAATCACTCGTGTTTTAGTATTCATGCCATGATTAGATTATATGATCAAGATTATGCTAGGTAGCATTCCACATCAAAAATTATCTTTTTTATCATTTACCTACTCGAGGACGAGCATGAATTAAGCTTGGGGATGCTGATACGTCTCCGTCGTATCTATAATTTTTGATTGTTTCATGCCAATATTCTACAACTTTCATATACTTTTGGCAACTTTTTATACTATTTTTGGGACTAACATATTGATCCAGTGCCGAGCGCCAGTTCCTGTTTCTTGCATGTTTTTTGTTTCGCAGAATATCCATACCAAACGAAGTCCAAACGCAATAAAAAAAACCTACGGGATTTTTTTGGAATATTTATGATTTTTGGGAAGAAGAATCAACGCGAAACGATGCCTGAGGGGGTCACGAGCCCAGGAGGCGCGCCCTACCCCCCAAGGCACACCTGGCAGGCTTGTGACCAACCTCTAAAGCGGTTGGGGCCCTTCTTTCGCCGCAAGAAAGCTAATATCCGGAAGAAAATCGTGTTAAAGGACACCTCAATCGGAGTTATGGATCTCCGGGAATTTAAGGAACGGTGAAAGGCCAGAATCTGGGAGCGCAGAAACAGAAGGACACGGAGAGAGAGATCCAATCTCGGAGGGGCTCACGCCCCTCCGCCACCATGGAGACCATGGACCAGAGGGGAAACCCTTCTCCCATCTAGGGAGGAGGTCAAGGAAGAAGAAGAAGAAGGGGGTCTCTCTCCCCCTCTCTCCTGGCGATGCGGGAACGCCGCCCGGACATCATCGTGTGACGTTGATCTACACCAACACCTCCATCATATTCACCAACACCTCCATCACCTTCCCCCATCTATATTCAGCGGTCCACTCTCCCGCAACCCGTTGTACCCTCTACTTGAACATGGTGCTTTATGCTTCATATTATTATCCAATGACGTGTTGTCATCCTATGATGTCTGAGTAGATTTTCGTTGTCCTATCGGTGATTGATGAATTGCTATGATTGGTTTAATTTGCTTGTGGTTATGTTGTTGTCCTTTGGTGCCCATCATATGAGCGCGCACGTGGATCACACCATAGTGTTAGTAGTATGTTGATAGGACTATGTATTGGAGGGCAAGGGTGACAAAAGCTTCAACCTAGCATAGAAATTGATGCATACGGGATTCAAGGGGGACCAATATATGTTATTGCTATGGTTGGGTTTTACCTTAATGAACATTAGTAGTTGTGGATGCTTGCTAATAGTTCCAATCATAAGTGCATAGAATTCCAACTAAGGGATGACATGCTAGCAGTGGCCTCTCCCACATAAAACTTGTTTTTTTAAGGAAAATTGTAAGGGAAACCCCCCACAGCAAGTTTTTTTTTAAATAATAAGAACCCAAATTCGCACCCGTGGGGACTTGAACCTCGGTGGCTGGGTTGTACATCCACTCCACTAGCCAAGTGAGCTAGGCTCACTTCCTTCATAAAACTTGTTGTCGGTCTAGTAACGTAGTCAATTGCTTAGGGAAATTCCACAACCCATACCACCACTTTTCCACACTCGTTAAACTAATGTAATTGTTTCTTTATCTAAACAGCCCCTAGTTTTTATTTATGTGTTCTTTATTATCTTGCAAACCTATCCTATCACACCTACAAAGTACTTCTAGTTTCATACTTGTTCTAGGTAAAGCGAACATAAAGTGTGCTTAGAGTTGTATCGGTGGTCGATAGAACTTGAGGGAATATTTGTCCTACCTTTAGCTCCTCGCTGGGTTCGACACTCTTACTTATCGAGAAAGGCTACAATTGATGCCCTATACTTGTGGGTTATCAGGCACAAACTTGGCAAGAAAGACAAATTGGATGAGAACAATACATGGACAATAAACTTTTTTACACACCCCAGATTTGTCTTTCTTGCCAAGGGATACTCACATGTCCAAATGATCTAAAATTTGGAGCGCACCTTGCTACTACAACGAAAGACCTTCCAACGGCGCCATGAACAAGCGTGCTGACGGGAGACTATTCTTGTCTTGATACACCTCAGCAACGGCACCAGGAATCCTTCTGCTACGGCTACGCCTTTAGGGACTTCCTAGGCAAATATGCAAAGGATTTCCCCCGTGGCCTTGGAGCCTTGCGTTGGTGTTCCCTCAAAGCGGAAAGGGTGATGTAGCACAGCGGCGATAAGTATTTCCCTCAATTTTGAGAACCAAGGTATCAATCCAGTGAAGGAATATCACAAGTACCTGCACAAACACAAAGAGCTTGCTCCCAACGCTATGAAGGGGTTGTCAATCCCTTATAGATTGTTTGCCAAGTGAGAACTGAAAGCAACAAATAAACAAAGCAAAGTAAAAGCGAGAGTGGAAACGATAGGTGTGAATAGAGCCGGGGGCCGTAGTGTTCACTAGTGGCTTCTCTCATGAAAGCAAGTAGACGGTGGGTGAACGAATTACTTTCGAGCAATTGATAGAACCGCGCAAAGTTGTGACGTTATCTATGGCAATGATTATATCTATAGGCATCACGTCCAAAACAAGTAGACCGATACTTTCTGCATCTACTACTATTACTCCACACGTCGACCGCCATCCAGCATGCATCTAGTGTATTAAGTCCAAAAGGACAGAGTAACGCCTTAAGCAAGATGACATGATGTAGATGGACAATCTCATATCTATGATAAAAGCGCATCTTGTTACCCTTGATGGCAACAACATGATGCGTGCCTTGCTGCCCCTTCTGTCACTGGGAAAGGTCACCACATGGTATGAACCCAAAACCAAGCACTTCTCCCATTGCAAGAATCATAGATCTAGTTGGCCAAACAAAACCCAAGACTCGGAGAGACTTACAAGGATATCAAGTCATGCATAAAAGAAATCAGCAAAGACTCAAATATATATCATAGATAATCTGATCACAAATCCACAATTCATCGGATCTTGACAAACACACCGCCAAAGAAGATTACATCGGATAGATCTCCATGAATATCATGGAGAACTTTGTATTGAAGATCCAAGAGAGAGAAGAAGCCATCTAGCTACTAACTACGAACCCGTAGGTCTGAAGTGAAGTACTCACGAGTCATTGGAGGGGCGATGATGTTGATGAAGACGCCCTCCAACTCCAAAGTCCCCTCCGGCAGGGCACCGGGAAGGGTCTCCAGATGAGATCTAGCGGAAACTGAAGCTTGCGGCGGCGGAAAAGTGTTTTCCTCGACGCCCTGATTTTTTCTGGATTTTTAGGGAATTTATAGGCCAAGGACCTAGGGCAAGGGAGCGCCAGGGGGGGCACAAGCTTGGTTGTCGTGGCCTCCCCCCTGGCCGCGGCAACAGGGCTTGTGGGCTCCCTGTGGGCCCACTTGCTTGGCCCTCAAGCCTCCCGATCTTTTTCCGTTCTGGAAAAAATCATTTTGGGGATTTTATTCCGTTTGTACTCCGTTCCAAAATCAGATCTGAAAAGAGTCAAAAACACAGAAAAAACAGGAACTGGCACTTCGCACTGAATTAATAAGTTAGTCCCAAAAAAGATATAAAAGGTAAACAAAGCATCCAAAGATGACAAGATAACAGCATGAAACCATCAAAAATTATAGATACGTTTGAGACGTATCAAGCATCCCCAAGCTTAACTCCTGCTCGTCCTCAAGTAGGGAAGTGATAAAGAATGAATATTTGATGCTTTGATGCTACCTAGCATAGATGTCCTTTGTAACTCCTCTTATGTGACGTGAATGTTCAGATCCATTAGATTCAAAACAATAGTTTGCTATTGACATGAAGACAATAATAATGCAAGCAAACTAGCAAGGTAATCATGAACTTTCAAAATAGCAAGGCCAAAAGAAAGTTATCCCTACAAAATCATATAGTCTGGCTATGCTCTATCATCATTGCACAACGAATTTAAATCATGCACAACCCCGGTATTGGCCATGTAATTGTTTTCACACCTTTACTTTCTCAAACTTTTTCAACTCTCACGTAGTACATGAGCGTGAGGCATGGTTTTAGCTTTATAAGTGGTGTGGAGTGTGGTGGAGGTTGTAAGAAAAACAAGGAGAAGATGGTCACATTAACTAGGCATATCAATGAGTTGTGGAGATGCTCATCAATAGATATCAATGTGAATGAGTAGGGATTGCTATACAAATGATGCACTAGAGCTAAGAGTATGTGAAAGCTCTTAAAGAAAACTAGTGGGTGTGCATCCAACTTGCTTGCTCACGAAGACCTAAGGAAAATTTGAGGAAGCCTATCATTGGAATATACAAGCCAAGTTATATAATGAAAATTTCCCACTAGCTATATGGTGGTGACAAAACGAGAGATTCTCAATCATGAAGATCATTGTGCTTAATATGCACAAGTGTGGAAAGGTGGTAGCATTGTCCCTTCTCTCTTTTTCTCTCATTTTTTGGATGGGCTCTTTGGCCTCTTTTTTTTGGAGGGCATCTTTGGTCTCTTTTATTTCCTCACATGGGACAATGCTCCATCAATGATGATCATCACACTTACAACTCCAAACTTAGAGCAACGATGACTCTATATGGAATGCCTTCGGTAGTGTACCGTGACAATGATCTAGCATGGCATGGACATTAATGGAAACATCATGCTAGCTATCTTACGATCATGCAATGGCAATGTAGACGTGGTGGCACATGTCATGGTGGTAGTTGCATGGCAATATATCTCGGAATGACTTTGAAAAAGCCATAGTAGGTAGGTATGGTGGCTGTTTTGAGGGAGGCTAATGGTGGGTTTTGTGCACTGGCGAAAGTTGCACGGCACTTAAAGAAGATAGTGATGGTGGAAGGTGAAAGTGCATCTAAACCATGGACTCAACATTATTCATGAAGAACTCATATACTTGTTGCAAAAGTTTTATTAGTAATCGAAACAAAGCATTCAACGCATACTCCTAGGGGAAGGGTTGGTAGGTATAAACCATCGCGCGACCCCGACGGCCAAACAAAGGATGACAATCAATAGACTAATCATGCTCAGACTTCATCACATAGTGGTTCACCATACGTACATGCTACGGGAATTACTAACTTCAACACAAGTATTTCTAGATCCACAACACCTTACTAGCATAACTTCAATATTACCATAACCACAACTCAAAACTAGTTGAGATGAATCAAACTTCTTTAATTATTCAATGCACATGAAGCCGGAAGTTTTTGTATCCCTTTGGATAACTACCCCTTTTGAGACTACTTTCATAGCATAGATCAACTACCAAGCCATGCACCACCGTGCTCTAAAATATATAAGTGAAGCACATAGAGCAAAAGCAACTAGCTCAAAGGATATAAGTGAAGCACATGTGAGCTGGATTGTCTATCAAAGGATATAAGTGAAGCTCGACAAAATCACGGTGAGTGCATGTCTCTCTCTCTAGGTGTGCAGCAAGGATGATTGTGACACAACAAAAATAAAAGACTCCTACGATACAAGCCGCTCCAAGCAAAACACATAACATGTGGTGAATAAAAATATAGCCCCAAGTAACGTTACCGATGGATTGAAGACGAAAGAGGGGATGCCTTCCCGGGGCATCCCCAAGCTTAGTCTTTTACGAAATCCTTGAATAATCTTGGGGTGCCTTGGGAATCCCCAAGCTTGAGCTCTTGGCACTCTTTATCTTTTTGTCCATAAGAACTTCACCCAAAACTTGAAAACTTCACAACACGAAACTTCAACAGAAACTCGTGATAACATTAGTATAAGAAAGCAAACCACCACTTCCTTAGGTACTGTAGCAAACTTGAATCCTACTTATGTTGATGTTGGGTTACTGTATTTTAAATCTTCCATGGCTAATACCGCCGATAATATCCAGATTTTTGTCAAAATAAGCAACCAACACAACAAAAACAGAATCTGTTAACAGCAGACCAGTCTGTAGAAATCTGTATACTTCGTATACTTCTGGTACTTTAAAAATTCTGAAAAATTCTGACAGTCTGAAGAATTTGCGTAGCAATCAGTAGCAAAAAGAATCAACTCAAAAGCTCTTACATAAGAAAAATGAAAATTCTTTTCGTGAGCAGAAAGTTTTTGTCTTTTCCAGCATGACCAAACGATCATCCCTAAGACTAATCATAACGGTTTTGCTTGGCACAAACGCAAAAAGAAACACAAAAAAACACAATCATAATAGAATTATGGAAGTGTGGAAAACACAAAACAGAAAGAAAAAGGATAGATTCGTTGGGTTGCCTCCCAAGAAGCGCTATTGTTTAACGCCCTTAGCTAGGCATAAGGTGATGGAATCACGTATAGTCATCCTTGGTGCTCAAACCATAAGTAGCCCTCATCATAGATTCATAAGGCAATCTTATTTTCTTTCTAGGAAAGTGCTCCATGCCCTTCTTTAGAGAAAATTTAAATCTAATATTCCCTTCCTTCATATCGATGATAGCACCAATAGCCCTTAGGAAAGGTCTACCAAGAATAATGGGACATGAAGGATTGCAATCTATGTCAAGTACAATGAAATCCACGGGTACATAGTTTTTATTTGCAACAATAAGAACATCATCGATCCTTCCCATGGGTTTCTTGACAGTAGAATCCGCAAGATGCAAATTAAGAGAACACTCTTCAATCTCATGAAAACCAAGAATATCACATAAAGACTTTGGAATCGCGGAAACACTAGCACCCAAATCACACAAAGCATTGCACTCATAGTTTTTGATCTTGATTTTGATAGTAGGTTCCCACTCATCATGAAGTTTTCTAGGTATAGAGACTTCTAATTCAAGCTTCTCTTCAAGAGATTTCATCATAGCATCTACGATATGCGCGGTAAAGGCTTTGCTTTGGCTATAAGCATGTGGAGAGTTTGCATTGGATTGCATCAAAGAATTGCATTCAAACAAGGAGCAACTATCATAATTGAATTCCTTTAAATCCAAAGTGGGAGTTTCATTACTACCCAAAATTTTGATTTCTTCTACTCCACTCTCCACACCTTTATCATCAAGATAGGTGGACTCTGAATCATTGGGGCATTTTTCAACCAAAGTGGATTCATATCCAGCCCCTTCATCAATAGGTTTGACACGCGAAAAGAAAGATTCAAGAGGAGTCACACCAAGCACTTTAAGATCTTCGTGATTTGCATCACTAGAACGCACCCTTTTAAACCATTCATGCCTTGCGCGAATTTGGGCGGTTCTTTCTTTGCTCTCATTCATGGAGACACGCGTAGCTTTCAAAGTTTCATCCAAGTTGACCTTGGGAGGAGCACATCTAACTTTCAAAGCATCAATATCACAAGACATCCTATCAACGCTCTTAGCCAAATCGTCAATTTTGAGTAGTTTTTCCTCTATGGACGCATTGAAAATCTTTTGAGAGTTGATGAACTCTTTGATATTACTCTCTAAATCAGAGGGTAATTTGTTATGATTTCCATAAGCGTTGTTGTAGGAATTTCCATAATTGTTAGAGGAGTTACTAGGAAAAGGCCTAGCAACATAGTTTCCTCTAAAAGCATTGTTGTTGCCAAAATTGTTCCTACCAACAAAGTTAACGTCCAAACTAGCGTTGCTACTCTCAATCAAGGAAGATAGTGGCATATCATTAGGATCTAAAGGAGTGTTTCTACTAGCAACCAAATTCATCAACTCGTCCATCTTAGCACTAAGCGAGTTAATTTCTTCTATGGCGTGTACCTTTTTGCTAGCAGGTGACCTTTCAGTGTGCCACTGAGACTAGTTGGTCATGATATTGTCTAGGAGTTTTGTAGCGTCTCCTAACGTGATTTCCATGAACGTTCCACCTGAGGCAGAGTCCAAGATATTGCGAGAAGCAAAATTCAAACCAGCGTAAAAGATTTGTATAATCATCCACAAACTCAAGCCATGAGCGGGACAATTTCTAATCATTAACTTCATCCTCTCCCAAGATTGTGCAACGTGTTCATGATCAAGTTGCTTGAAATTCATGATATCATTACGTAAGGAGATAATCTTAGCCGGCGGAAAATACTTGGATATGTAAGCATCTTTGCACTTATCCCAAGAATCGATACTATTTTTAGGCAAAGAAGAAAACCAAGTTTTTGCGCGATCTCACAACGAGAAAGGAAAAAGCTTCAACTTAATCACGTCATTATCCACATCTCTTTTCTTTTGCATATCGCAGAGTTCAATGAAGGTATTGAGATGGGATGCGGCATCTTCACTAGGAAGGCCAGAGAATTGCTCTTTCATAACAAGATTCAGCAAAGCTGCATTGATTTCATACGATTCCGCACTAGTGGCGGGAGCAATCAGAGTACTAATAAAATCATTATTATTGGTACTCGAGAAGTCGCAAAGTTTGGTGTTTTCAACCATGATGACTTCAACAAACAAACAAACAAGCACACAAGCAAGCAAGAAAACCGACAAAGGAAAACGGCAAAAAGGCAAAAGAGAAAGGCAAATGAAAACGGCAAATGTGAAGTGGGGGGAGGAAAACGAGAGGCAATTGGCAAAAAAGTAAATGCAAGAGATGAGTTTGTGAGACCTACTTGGATAGATCTCTCCTTCTTCGGCAACGGCACCAGAAATACTTCTGCTACTGCAACAAAATACCTTCCAACGGCGCCAGAAACAAGCGTGCTGACGGGAGACTATTCTTGTCTTGATACTCCTCAGCAACGGCACCAAGAATCCTTCTGCTACGGCTACGCCTTTAGGGACTTCCTAGGCAAATATGCAAAGGATTTCCCCCGTGGCCTTGGAGCCTTGCGTTGGTGTTCCCTCGAAGCGGAAAGGGTGATGTAGCACAGCGGCGGTAAGTATTTCCCTCAGTTTTGAGAACCAAGGTATCAATCCAGTGAAGGAATATCACAAGTACCTGCACAAACACAAAGAGCTTGCTCCCAATGCTATGAAGGGGTTGTCAATCCCTTATAGATTGTTTGCCAAGTGAGAACTGAAAGCAACAAATAAACAAAGCAAAGTAAAAGCGAGAGTGGAAACGATAGGTGTGAATAGACCCGGGGGCCGTAGTGTTCACTAGTGGCTTCTCTCATGAAAGCAAGTAGACGGTGGGTGAACGAATTACTGTCGAGCAATTGATAGAACCGCGCAAAGTTGTGACGTTATCTATGGCAATGATTATATCTATAGGCATCACGTCCAAAACAAGTAGACCGATACTTTCTGCATCTACTACTATTACTCCACACGTCGACCGCCATCCAGCATGCATCTAGTGTATTAAGTCCAAAAGGACAGAGTAACGCCTTAAGCAAGATGACATGATGTAGATGGACAATCTCATATCTATGATAAAAGCGCATCTTGTTACCCTTGATGGCAACAACATGATGCGTGCCTTGCTGCCCCTTCTGTCACTGGGAAAGGTCACCACATGGTATGAACCCAAAACCAAGCACTTCTCCCATTGCAAGAATCATAGATCTAGTTGGCCAAACAAAACCCAAGACTCGGAGAGACTTACAAGGATATCAAGTCATGCATAAAAGAAATCAGCAAAGACTCAAATATATATCATAGATAATCTGATCACAAATCCACAATTCATCGGATCTTGACAAACACACCGCCAAAGAAGATTACATCGGATAGATCTCCATGAATATCATGGAGAACTTTGTATTGAAGATCCAAGAGAGAGAAGAAGCCATCTAGCTACTAACTACGAACCCGTAGGTCTGAAGTGAAGTACTCACGAGTCATTGGAGGGGCGATGATGTTGATGAAGACGCCCTCCAACTCCAAAGTCCCCTCCGGCAGGGCACCGGGAAGGGTCTCCAGATGAGATCTAGCGGAAACTGAAGCTTGCGGCGGCGGAAAAGTGTTTTCCTCGACGCCCTGATTTTTTCTGGATTTTTAGGGAATTTATAGGCCAAGGACCTAGGGCAAGGGAGCGCCAGGGGGGCACGAGCTTGGTTGCCGCGGCCTCCCCCTGGCCGCGGAAACAGGGCTTGTGGGCTCCCTGTGGGCCCACTTGCTTGGCCCTCAAGCCTCCCGATCTTCTTCCGTTGTGGAAAAAATCATTTTGGGGATTTTATTCCGTTTGGACTCCGTTCCAAAATCATATCTGAAAAGAGTCAAAAACACAGAAAAAACAGGAACTGGCACTTGGCACTGAGTTAATAAGTTAGTCCCAAAAAAGATATAGAAGGTAAACAAAACATCCAAAGTTGACAAGATAACAGCATGAAACCATCAAAAATTATAGATACGTTTGAGACGTATCACACCTCATGCACCTAATTCTCTATCATGCAAAAATGGAATTTTTGTATTTTTCTAGTATTTATTTTGAATTTTTTTATGCATCAAAGGTGCACATGAGCCTGGGCACCGAATCATTGCTTCGTGTAATGATGTACCTTTTTTGACCCTATCACCCTTTTTCTCTTGATTTTTCAGGATGAGATACAATAAGAAATATGAGAAGGCTTGGCATTTGATGTCATCGATGAACAAGAGACTCATGAAGCTTTACAACGTAATTAGATGTGATTGTTAGTTGTATGTGTTGGCTGACGTGTGATGTGAGATAGTACATTTGTACTTTTGTATATTGTGTGACAAAGGTTGAAAATAAATCATATAGTGAATTTTCAATGTGCATTTTTGTGTTATGTTTGTTTGTGAAAATGTGACCATAGTAAATTGATTACTGTCTAGTTGATTTTAGGGCTAATTAACGTGTTGTTAAGTGTTGGAAATATGCCCTAGAGGCAATGATAAAATAGTTATTATTATATTTCCTGATTCAAGATAATCATTTATTATTCATGCTATAATTGTATTGAATGAAAACATAAATGCATGTGTGGATATATAGACAAAACTATGTCCCTAGTAAGCCTCTAGTTGACTAGCTAGTTGATCAAGGATGGTTAAGGTTTTCAGACCATATGCAAGTGTTGTCACTTGATGACTGGATCACATCATTGGGAGAATGATGTGATGGACAAGACCCAAACTATAAATGTAGCATGTGATCGTGTCATTTTGTTGTTATTGTTTTCTGCGTGTCAAGTATTCATTCCTATGGCCATGAGATCATGTAACTCACTAACACCGGAGGAATACCTTGTATGTATCAAACGTCGCAACGTTACTGTGTGACTATAAAGGTGCTCTACAGGTATCTTCGAAGGTGTTCGTTGAGTTAGCATGGATCAAGACTCAGATTGGTCACTCCGTGTGATGGAGAGGTATCTCAGGGCCCACTCGGTAATACAACATCGCATATAAGCCTTGCAAGCAATGTGGCTAATGTGTTAGTCATGGGATCTTGTATTACGGAATGAGTAAAGAGACTTGCCGGTAACGAGATTGAAATAGGTATAGGGATACCGACGATCAAATTTCGGGCAAGTAACATACCGAAGGACAAAGGGAATGGTATACGGGATTATATGAATCCTTGGCACAGAGGTTCAACCGATAAGATTTTCGTAGAATATGTAGGATCCAATATGGACATCCAGGTCCCGTTGTTGGATATTGACCGGGGAGTGTCTCAGGTCATGTATGCATAGTTCTCGAACCCGTAGGGTGTGCACACTTAAGGTTCGGTGATGTTTATGTATAGTTGAGTTATAGGTGTTGGTGACCGAATATTTGTTCGGAGTCCCGGATGAGATCACGGTCCTTACGAGGGTTTCCGGAATGGTCCAAAAACGAAGATTGATATATAGGATTGTTTCGTTTGGCCTCCGAAAAGATTTCGGGCATTACCGGAAGTGTACCGGAAGTGACGAATGGGTTCCGGGTTTTTATCGGGAGGGGGCTACCCACCCGGGAGAGAACCTAATAGCCCATGGGTGGCGCACCAGCCCTTGGTGGGCTAGTGAGGCCAGCCCAAGTGGACTATTTCGGCCAAGGAAAGAAAATCAAGGAGAAAGAAAAGAGGGAGGTGGGAAGGAAGGAAGGGACTCCTCCTTCCCAAACCGAATTGGAGTTGGAGTCCCTCCTCCTCCACTTCGGCAGACGCCCTAGGGGCTCCCTTGAGCCCCAAGGCTAGCCCCTCCCCTCCTCCTATATATACTAGATGTTTTAGGGATTTTGAGACACAACTTTTGCCACGTGCAACCCTAAACCTCTACTTCGTAGTTCTTCCTCTAGATCAGTTTTCTGCGGAGCTCGGGCGGAGCCCTGCAGGAATAGATCATCACCATCACCGGCGCGCCGTCACGCTGCCGGAGAACTCATCTACTTCCCCGTCTCTCTTGCTGAATCAAGAAGGCAGAGATCGTCATCGAGTTGTACGTGTGCTGAACGCGGAGGTGTCGGCCGTTTAGTGCTAGATCGGGACGGATCGTGGGAGGACGGTGATTTGAATCACGAAGATGTTCCACTACATCAACCGCGTTTCTTAACGCTTCCCGCTTAGCGATCTACAAGGGTATGTGGATCCGATCTCCCTCTCGTAGATGAACATCATCATGATAGGTCTTCGTGTGCGTAGGAAATTTTTTGTTTTCCATGCAACTTCCCCAACATTAAGATCACATATTGCACACTTTTTTTTGGATCTAATCATGTGTGATGCCATTTAATGACACATAGTTTTTTTTATTTTTAATTGTGTGCAATGACTTATGCATTACATACATTTTTTGTGAAATAACCGTATATGATGCTAATCCAAATTGCACACAACTTTTGTGTTTAATTGTGTGGGATGTACCCCTAATCACAAACAGTTTTAGTAGCGTGTGCGATGGACCCCCTTATCGCACACACAGGCAAGGTGATGGCTTGAAACTGCATCACTAAAAGGGGTTAAAAATTGTTTGCTTAGGACGTCGAAGCACCAGTGACCCCGCCATTCTTTTTACTCTGAAAAACGACATGTCGTATGAAAATAAGATTAATGGGGTTTGACCGAACACATGTCGGGCATGATGGCCGCCAGGGAGGCCGTCTAGAGGATGGTGGAGTGTACTTAGGTACAAGCGGCTCCGGGGTGGACGACATTGTCATAAAGGGTGGGCGGGCGTATCAGTGTTGGTTGCAAACGTCCAACAATGCATGTACGCCAGTAAGAAAGGTACAACGACAACGGAGAAGGTGAAGGTTGTGGATGCAAAGCAAGGAGGAAAAGTGACATGGTGGAAGAAAATAGGGCTGGAAGGGCGGATTAAGTGAACGTGGGGTGTTGAAGTCCAATATGGATGTTATCCGGACTCCCACAACTCCTTATTTCTCACTTTGTCTTTACTTTGCAGGAGAAAGTGTGTCCAAGCCGTTGAATGGCTTCCGTAGTCCGGACCACGCGTCAGTGTTGAAGATGCCTAATAGCGTAGGTTAGTATTTTATTTTATCTTATTACATGAATAATGCATTATATTAGCATATGACACTACCTCCACATTGCATAAAATGTCACGGATATTTTAAATAATGTTATTTATTGTCATGCATGACACACAATAGCATATAATTTATTATGACACAGTATCGTACTCTCAATCCTCATCTTTTTTTATTTAATTCTACACTACCTTATTATGTTTTATTTAATTCTACACTACCTTATTATGTTTTATTTAATTCTACACTACCTTATCAAAATTATCGCTACCTTATAATGTTTTATTTAATTCTACACTATCTTATCAAAATTACCTAATTGACATGATACTAACTACTCCCTCCGTTCGTAAATATAAGTCATTTTAAAGATTACACTAAAGAATTATGTACGAAGTAAAATGAGTGAATTTACACTCTAAAATATGCCTATGAGTGAATTTACACTCTAAAATATGCCTATATACATCCGTACATAATATCCTAGTGAAACCTCTAAATTTTTTATATTTAGGAACAAAGAGAGTATAATAGATTGACTATAAATAACTTACAATAACATATAATCAGCAAATGGCTATACAAAAAAAAATCTGCAAAATGGAAGTCTGCAAAATGAGTATAACAGATTAAAACGATTTTAATCTGCAAAATGGAAGTCTGTAATTTCTGCATCTATCGCATCAACGTTCACTGCTTATAAAAAAAATCGGATACACAAGCTAAAAAGCTTTGGGAAACTAAGAACAGAATTAAAGCCACTCGGGCGTGTCACAAATAATTGTATAAGGATAGTTCTCAGAGATCATCATAACATTTTTTACTGTGGTACTTCTCCAACAGGCACAAACACATTGTCTGCTTACTTGGTTTTGATCAGCTTGTCGATGATGCTTTTCAGAGCCGGTGCACTGGCGCTGCACCTCTGATCAGCGAAGCACGACCTCCCTTCCTCGGCTGCCTTGCACAGCTGCGGGTCCATCGGTACCTTGCCCAGGAAAGGGACCCCCATCTCATGGCACATCTTTTCCGCACCACCCTTGCTGCTGTCAAACACCTCGCTGCAGGCCATGACCGACAAAAGCTCCGGTGCCTTCTCCTTGATGTAGTTCATCGCCCATTCTGTGGCGTCTGTCTCCCCTGCGGGACCTGGCTTTACGAATTTGAGGTCTGTGAACGCCTGCCTCAAGCCACTCATGTTCTCCACAACACCCAACACCGGTACACCCACCTTCTTGCAGAAATTGATCTCCTTCCTCACGTCAATTAGAGAGACTTGCTGCGGGGTCGTCACGATTATCGCGCCGTCAACTTCGGTGGCTTGCAGGTACTGGACGATTGAGATGTGTTCGTCTGATGTTCCAGGGGGTGCATCCACTACAAGGTAGTCAATCTCACCCCAGTCAACATCCTTGAGAAACTGTTTGATCAATCCGTTCTTGCGAGGACCCCTCCATATGACAGCGTCATCTGGGTTAGGCAGCATAAAACCAATCGACATGACACCAAGGTTGGCCTCGACGTAGATTGGTGACCACCCAAGGTTGCTCTGATGAATGTCCTGGCCTTCAAGGCCTAACATTTTCGGGATGCTAGGGCCGCATATATCTATGTCGAGGAGGCCAACCTGATGGTCCATTTCAGCTAGGGCAAATGAGAGCTGGGCAGAAAATGTGCTCTTTCCAACACCTCCCTTTCCTGACAAAACCAGTATCTTGTGTTTCACCGTAGCCATCCGCTCAGCAATAGCAACCAAGTCTGAAAAAACAATACAATACTCTCATCAACAGTTAGGCCACTTAAAATGGAAGTAATAGGAAGTACTAAGTATCTTTGCACACGTGTTAACTACCAATGATAATAACATGATTATCTAGCCTATAATAGATCAAGAACAAAAACTAGCATATGGTTATCGTAAGCACCAAATCTAGAGCAGGCCCAAGACCAACAACAACAGTCAGTCAGCGAGCATTGATCAGGCACGAATCAGACAATCAGCTAAGAATAATGGACGAAGTAGCTACAAGGCTCTGGACCATTCCACATGTATCCTGAATAAAGCACCTCTTATATGTCAACATAATCATCTATTAGTAAATGATTACTGGACGAGAAATACAAGCATCGACTTGGGCTTGAGCAGTGGCTGGCAAACTGAGCCCGGCTAGCTTGGGTTTGAGCAAACAAATGGATAAGAATAGATAAGGGAACGAGTATGACCAGTGTGCTGCCGGCCACCAGATTTCGATTTTGATTTCTCAGTAATCATGATCCATAACAGTGCAACATATCAAGAACACAAGATAATATACCATGTCAGCTGAAGCAGGGATGGCTCAGGGCTAATTTGCACTGGTATTAATAGTTTCTTTACTAATTAACTGGTATCAATAGTTGGGCAGTGTAAAGTGGAATATTTTGGAGTTCAGAGATATTTTTCTGGACTACGCAATAGTCAAAGGGGATAAAATGGACTCATTCCATCAAACCATAAGGTAGTAATTAAACAGGAAGGAACAGATGCTGAGCACAACAATGCTTCTTCGTCAATCTGGAATTCTCCAAATTTCAACATATTCTACAAGAAAACGAGTCATGTAAATTGTACACTGATTTTTTTATTTATGAACCATGTTACATCACTAAAAGTTGAGCACCAGCAGCCAACAAGCAGATAGGGGAGTGGCAGCAGATGCACTGACAAAGGATAAGTTATCTTTGCTGACTCCAAACTATGAGCAGGAACAGAAGAACCAGCCACAGATGCACAAAATGGAGATACTCTCATCTTGGCTAGTTTCCCAACACCACACTCGAAGAAGACAAACAAAGAACACCAGCTAGAAGGATGTTTAGAACCGAAAGCCAGAACTAGAACAAGATTAAAGAGGCAGGGTGATTCATTGGAGAAAAGCACCGAGCAAGGATTTGACGGCATAGCGATCTACCACAGCTTCATTTGCCAGTATTTTGGCCATTGTCTTCTCAAAAGTACAGACAAGTGCATTACTCCTACCACTACTTAGTATTCTTATTAGACTTGTATGCGTAGTTATGCAGCATTCACAACCAGCTCCGCGCGGTGTGGACTGGAATGACTGTTGCAACTTTTTTCTAGAACAGCATGACTATTACAATTTTTATCAGTCATCTGTGGCCCTCCAAAATCAGTAAACATGAACCTTCAATATGTTAAGGTTACATGCATCGGTAACTAGTGCATGAGTACTATTTCTCAAAAAAAAAAAAAAAACTAGTGCATGAGTACTAAAACTACCTAAATCGAGTTCAATCATGCTGGTGATGCTGATTCACCGACATCATATAACGTTATAAATAAACAAAACAGTGCATGATGATCTCGGAGACGATCTGATTACCAGGATCTGGGCCCTTTGGGGCGGTGGCGCAAATCTGCTGGTTAGGACACCCGGCGCAGGAATCGGCCTTTCCCGCCTCCTCCGACTGCGTTCCAGGACAATCTAAGCAAGAAAGACATAAGTAATCAAGCTCACAAGGCACCCACCTTCTTCCATGGCAGGACGACCTAGAAAGCAGGAGAGCGCGGACGGGCAAATCGGCCCAAATCCAAAGAAGAAGGGGGGACATGGACGAGATAATCGAGACTTACGGTCGTTGGCGTCCTCCGGGACGTCGCCTTTGCTGCCGCCGTTCTCCATCTCTTTCGCTCCCTGCTCGCCCTCGCCGCCTCCTTCTGGAAGTTCCTCTCCTTGGAACGGGAAGGGGAATCGAGGATTTTTTTTTTATAACACACCCACTTTATAAATCATGACATAATGTCCATACAAATAGTTTCCCGATGCATTTCGGGGACACACCACGCCAAACACGACACTCTAACTGATTACATGATCGAGCCAACAAATGTGCAGCAACATTTTATTTCCGGCGCACATGAAATATATAACAACTAATGAATGAAGATCTAAGTTGCTTGATGTCATGAATCACAGGACCACAAATAGATCGATCCAGGCTAGGCGAATTGATACGGTGAACAAACCGTCAAACAATCAGAAGCAAGTAAGACCTCCTGAAAATCTTCACTCAATGCAAATTGCAAGCCTCTCTGGATTACAATGGCCTCCGCTAGCTCAGGAAGGATTACCTCAGGAACACCAATACCACAACAAACAATGCAAGAACCCGAATGCTCTCGCATCAACACACCTGCCCCCATGCTCCTGGCATTTGTAAAAAGGGCAGCGTCAACGTTTATCATCACCTTACCTGCCGGCGGCGGAACCCAAGATGTTGTTGTAGAGGGTTCAGGCCTATGGTTGGTTTTGGTAATAAACAAGTGCTCCACTATCATGTCAACATATGCTTTAATTTTTAGAGCAAGACTAGAAGGATGCTGATTAATATTCTCTTCTCGGAGTTTATTACAAGCATCCCAAATATGCCAGCACGTGACTGCAAGAACTGTAGCAGCAAGATCATCGCAACGAGACATAAAATCAAAGATCCATTTTTTGCAATTTGTGAATCCTTTCCGACAAAGATGCACGTTGAAGTAATCCTTGACATCAGACCAAACAGCTTGTGCATAAGGGCAAAATAGCAATGCATGTTCTACGTGCTCATCAACAAAACAATGGACACAAACCTTAGATGCAGGAATATGTCTCCGGTGTAGCTGCATTCCGGTTGGCAAGCAATCATGAGCGAACCGCCATATAGTTATCAACATCTTCCCCGGCGCCTTGATCGCCCAGATTTTGTTCCAAGATGTGGCTTCACTTTGGAGATTAGATGGCATACCACGGCCCGAATTGCTGCGAGAGGAAATCATCTTTGTCATCCTGGCCAAATGATAGGCAGACCGAACCGAGTATGAGCCAGAACGAGTATGCGGCCACGATACAAAGTCAGTGTCACCAAAACGACTAATGGGAAGTTGAAGTACTTGATCCGCAATCGATTCCTCAAAGACTGATCGGACTAGTTGTATGTTCCAAGTAAAACCATCATCAGCAAAGAGAGAGTTCACCTTCTGGCCATCCGAGAGAGGAGATAGCAAATGCAAAAACTGAGGGCTCACTCCAGGAATCCAATTATCTTCCTGTATCTTGATTGAAGCACCATTACCCACACCCCATCGGACTCCTCTCTTGACAAGATCCATGCCATGAAGTATGCTCCGCCAAGTATAGGAAGCAGACCGTGGACATTTAGCATCCCAGAAGTCTGTATTTGGGAAATAACGTCCCTTAAGGACACGGGCACATAGGGAATTTGGTTCTGTGAGTAACCGCCTACATCGTTTGCCTAACATAGCTTGATTAAACGTACTCATATCTCTGAAACCAAGTCCTCCCATAGCTTTTGGACACGTCAGCCAATCCCATGATCGCCAATGCATCTTTCTTTTACCATCAGCAAAACCCCACCATTGATCAGCAATAGCTCTCCTCATTTGCTCACATGTACCAACAGGTAGAAGGAAACAACTCATCACGTATGTTGGAATCGCCTGAATCACAGATTTTAATAAAATCTACACTCCTTTCCTAGATAATGGCCGATCAAACATACCGTTGATACGCTTCCACATGCGATCATACAAATATTTGAACGTCACGGTAGTTGATCGCCCCACTTCGGTTGGCATACCAAGATATGAATCTTGGAGTGACTCATTAAAGACACCAAGTATATGTTTAACCTCATTCTTGATCACCTCCGAGCAACCATTACCAAAGAATATAGATGACTTATCCAGATTAATCTTTTGTCCAGAACCCTGACAATAGAGATGAAGGGTTTGTTTCAAAGCTTCCACACTCCTCCTGTCACTTCTTGCAAAGAAGATGCTGTCATCTGCAAACAGTAGATGGGAAATAGCAGGGCCAAGTTAACCATTTTTAATACCATGTAGCACACCTTGGTCCTCCTGCTATTTGAGCAGACATGACAACCCTTCGGTACAAAGAAGAAAAAGATAGGGGCTGATTGGATCACCTTGACGTATACCCCGGGTTTGCACCACGGGCTTTGTGAGATCTCCGTTGACACGGCAGCATAACGGGCAGAAGTAACACACCTCATAACCGAGTGTATCCAGGAATCAGCAAAACCCAAACGAGAGAGGCAGCCACGAAGATAAATCCACTCAACACAGTCATATGCTTTCATCATATCGATCTTGAGAGCAAAGTAAGGCTTATTCACTCTTTGAGATCTTATTGTATGTAAACTTTCAAAAGCAATAAGAGCATTATCCATGATAAGACGACCAGGAATGAAAGCACTTTGGTTCTCTGAAATCACCTCGGGCAGAAAAACTTTAAGTCGGTTTGAGAGTACCTTCGAGGTGATCTTGTAAAGGACATTGCACAGACTAATTGGCCAGAAGTTCTTGAGATGTTGTGGATTATTAATCTTCGGAATGAGCACAATCACTGAATCACAAAAACCAGTGGGAATGGTTCATCCATTCAAGAAACTTCGGACAGTGCTACAAATTTCCGTCTGCAGGAAGTCCCAATGTGTTTGATAAAAAAGAGCCGGGAAACCATCCGGTCCATGCGCCTTCGTTGGACCCATTTGAAACAAAGCGGTCTTAATTTCATCATCCGTATACTCTTTGCAAAGAGACTCATTCATCTCATTAGTGATCTTGCGAGGAATAGCATCAAGGACAGAAGCAGCTAATGGACATGGTTCCGAACTGAATAAATGAGCATAAAAATTGTGGACCATACCTTTGATCTCGTACATATCATCACACATGGATCCATCATCACGGGAAAGGCTGGTAATTCTATTAGTGCGCCTCCTCGCTGAAGCCCGTGCATGAAAGAGTGCAGTATTTTTGTCTCCCTCACGAAGCCAGTCTACCCTTGAGCATTATCGTGCCATTACCTCTTCCTTTTCAAATAATTCACACAGGGATTGTTCTGTCCTTTGGATCTCATGAATATTAGACTGCGTTGACCCCCGCAACACCTTCAGCTTACACTGTAATTTGAGAATTCCTTTACGAATAGAACCAAAAGAATCATGACTCCACCTCTTAAGAGAACTGGCTAGACGCCGTAGGTTATCACATGTGGATTGCAGGGACATAGAGCTGTCCTGCCCTTCAACCCAAGCCTTTTCCATTACATCCCTATAATCGGGTGCTCTGAGCCAAGCCGCTTCAAACCGAAATTGTTGTTGCACCGGTGTTGCCCGCACCTCCTCAGCAAGTGTAGAAAGCTTGACTAAAATGGCAAAGTGGTCAGACGTAGTAGTGATTACATTTTCCACCCTGAAATTGTTGAACATTTCCATAAATTCGCCATTCGCCACGGCTCTATCAAGCCTGACCCTCACCAGACCATCTCCAACATGTCCATTATTCCATGTATATTTTGGGCCAGTGAACCCCAGATCCACCAGTCCGCATTCATCCAAACAATCACGGAACAGAGACATTTGAGCATCAGATCGGTCGGTGGCCCCAAGATGTTCGTCACTGCAAAGAACCTCATTAAAATATCCGCAACAAATCCATGGACCCCTCCATTCTAAGCGCAGCCGAGATAACAAATTCCAAAAATCATGATGCAAATCACGCGCGAGGTTCACCATACACAAACGTTGCATGCGAGGGAGTGCACTCGTCCTTAGATATAACCACATCAATGCAATGAGAGTTAAAACCCTTAAGAGATACAGTGTATGGATGTTGCCAAAACAAAGATAATCCTCCACTGATACCAACACTGCTAACAACAAAGCTACCCGAATATCCAAGAGACCACATGAAATTTTGAACCCTGGAATCCTTCATCTTCGTTTCAAAGAGGAAGAGGAAGGAAGGTCGGAAGAACCTCACTAACCAGCGAAGCTCACCAACTGTCAAATCCGACCCAAGCCCTCGACAGTTCCAGCATAAAAGATTCATTGCATCTGGCAGGGCTGCACCGCAGCCTCTGCCTGATCCGCTGATCGGGTTGATGTGAAAGTTCTCTGTTTCTTATTATTCTCTACCGCTGGAAGCTGGACATCCTCAGCCGTGTCTGTCTGAAACGCGGTCGGTGTCCCCTTGTTACTGACCAGAATCATGGGCAGCGAGGAAGTATCCTGCTCTTCTTGCGGCACCTGCACTTTTGGCTGGTACACCTTTCGTTTCCGTCCACTAATCTGAGCCAGTTTCCCTGAACCCGCGGTGCCTACCGTGCCATCTAACATCAGCTTATTCACATCCGTAGATGCATTGATCTTAGCACGATTAGCCCTTGGCTTCCTTTGTTTAGGAGTTGGATTACGCTCACTGGGAGTCTCCTTACCACGCGCCCTAGACGGCGCATTATTTGGTGCACCATCACTTGGCCATGGATTGGTATTCTTAGAATACGAGCTCTGGCCCGAGTTAGCCCCTGAATGTTTCTTCTTCTTATCATCTGGGACACAAAGTCTGGAACTATGATACAGAAGGAGACCCTCAGCATCACGTTTACCTGGCGTTGGACACACAACGGACGAGTGCCCCACACAGCCGCAGGAAAAGCAGAATAACGGCAGTCGTTCATACTTCACCTGATAAACATCAGTCACTTTCTGCTTCTGAGAAAACATTGACACACAGTGCATCAAGGGTTGATTGACATCAACAGATACCCTTACACGCAGGTAGTCACCCCATGCACGCCCTTTGTCATCGACATCCATCTTCTCCACCTTGCCCAAAGTGGATGCGAAAGCTTTGCCATGATCATCATTCATTAGACCAAATGGAAGATTCAGAATACGAACCCACATCATGAGAGTATCAAAACAGACATCACTGGGTCTGAGGACTGGATCAAACTCCTTCAACAAGATACAGTGCTTGCTAATCGTCCATGGCGATTCCCCACTCACCCGATCCTTGTCTGCCTTGCTCCCAAATTCAGCCAGAAATCTGTTTGCTCCCAACGGGTGAAACTCAAGACCCCTAGGGTTACCCCACGCAGGCCTTAGAACAGCCTTGATCGTTGAAATATGAAGGGTGTTAGGAGCCAAAACCTTTCGAACTAGCACCCATGTTGGACAGCGAGGATACTCTTCATCATCCTCCTCAAGAACAAACGTCGTAGACTCCTGAGTAGTGAGGTTGAGACGATCAAGCATTGCCGCCACGTTGTCCCCCGCGGAAGATGATGCATGGTCCTTCACAACAGACGCTTTACCCTTGCCAGCCTGATCCAAAACGCGAATCGACAAATCTCCTCTTGGCCCCGTAGCACCATCAGGAATAGAAACTCCATAGTTCGCCTCCTCCTCCGCCATCTTGGGGACGCTCACACACGAATGCGCGTAGACGTCGGAGAGAGCGGAGTGTGGGAGTGGCGGAGAAAGGGGAGAGCCGGGATCATGGGTATCACCGTCCTCAAACGTAGCCGAGGAAACTAGGGAAGCGTCGCCATCACCAGCAGGATCGCAGGAGCCCTGGGTAACCGACAACAGTTTAAGGCAGTTTGGAAGGCCTTAGCCACCCCTCCTAGGGAATCAAGGATTTGAGGGTGTGTTTGGTTGAGGAACTGGGAGGAACGGGTCCGTTATGTTCCTATGTTTGGTTTGTGCAAAAAAGTAGAACAAATTAATTTCATTTTAATGTTTGGTTTGAAAGGAAGGAATGGAAAATGAAATGATAAAAAATTAAAATTGGTACAATGCTACCCTAACCATCCTTTTTTCTTTTGTTCATCTTCTTGACCATCTACCATTGATACATGCTATCAAAAATTATACATTCCCACATATTGCAAAGATGCGCGAGACAACAACAATTTAAACAAAAATATGTACTAAACAACAACAATTTGAGCAATAAAATGTACTAGACATGAGCATATACAAGGGAAGAGGAAGAAGGGTTCATACCTTGAGGAGAGGAGGCTCTCCTTCGCTCTACAGCCGCGCTAGAGTGGCATCTAGACCCTTCTTCCCCTTCTATCCCGCTTATCGAGAGAGGATGAGATGCATTAGTATCCACGTAGACCGAAAGATGGAGAGGGCCCTTGGCACGCATGATCTGCAGCCAGGGAGACGGTCAATGGCTTAGCAGAGCGACAAGGAGGAAGAGGACCGGCGGCGCTACATGTGAAGCGACCGATTGTGCTGGAGCGGCCGACGACGCATCACATGGGGGGAGGGGAAGGGACAACGGTGAATCGGAGGGAGGGAGGGAGGAAGAGGACTGACAGCGCAACAAAGGGAGGGAGGAAGAGGCCGGCGGCGCACCTGAGCAGGAGGGAGGAGGAGCGACGCTAGGTTTGCGGGAGTGGGAGGAGTCGTTCCGCGTGATTCCGCGGATTTGGAGGTCTCGACTGATACGTCTCCAACGTATCTATAATTTTTTATGGTTCCATGCTATTATCATGTCAACTTTGGATGTTTTATATGCATGATTATACTATTTTTGGGACTAACCTATTAACTCAGTGCCAAGTGCCAGTTTCTGTTTTTTCTGTGTTTTTGACATTTTCCAGAGAAGAATATTAAATGGAGTCCAAACGGAATAAAACCTGCGGGATTATTTTTTCCATAACAGAAGATACGCACGGGACTTGAGAACCAAGGCAGGAGACCTCGGGGGAGATCACAAGCCCCCTAGCCGCGGCCTGGGGGGCGCGCCTGACAGGCTTGTGGGTCCCACGTGGCTCCTTTGCCCTACCTCTTTCGCCTATAAATTCTCTAAAATCCCGAAACCAAAGAAGAGAGCCACAAAAATACTTTTCCGCCGCCGCAAGCTTCTGTCTCCGCAAGATCCCATCTGGGGACCGTTCCGGTGCCCTGTCGGAGGGGGATTCGGACACGGAGGGCTTCTTCATCAACACCATTGCCTCTCCGATGATGCGTGAGTAGTTCACCACAGACCTTCAGGTCCATAGCTAGTAGCTAGATGGCTTCTTCTCTCTCTTGGATCTTCAATACAAAGTTCTCCATGATCTTCATGGAGATCTATCCGATGTAACTTTAGTTTGCGGTGTGTTTGTCGAGATCCGATGAATTGTGGATTTATGATTAGATTATCTATGAATATTATTTGAGTCTCCTCTGATCTCTTATATGCATGATTTCGTATACTTGTAATTCTCTTCGAGTTGTGGGTTTCGTTTGGCCAACTTGATCTATAATTCTTGCAAAGGGAGAAGTGCTTGGTTTTGGGTTCATATCGTGCGGTGTCCTCACCTAGTGACAGAAGGGGTAGCGAGGCACGCATCGTGTTGTTGCCATCAAGGGTAAAAATATGGGGTTTATATCATATTGCATGAATTTATCCCTCTACATCATGTCATCTTGCTTAAGGCGTTACTCTGTTTGTTATGAACTCAATACACTAGATGCATGCTGGATAGCGGTCGATGTGTGGAGTAATAGTAGTAGATGCAGAAAGTATCGGTCTACTTGTCTCAGACGTGATGCCTATATGTATGATCATTGCCTTAGATATCGTCATGACTTTGCGCGATTCTATCAATTGCTCGACAGTAATTCGTTCACCCACCGTAATACTTGCTATCATGAGAGAAGCCTCTAGTGAACACTATGGCCCCCGGGTCTACTTCACATCCTATATTCAGATCTGCAAATTTACTTTGTTGCACTTTTCACCTTCAGATCTCACCTTGCAAATAATCGTGAAGGGATTGACAACCCTTTTATAGCATTGGGTGCAAGTTTGTTTGTTTTTGCGCAGGTACATTGGTGCCTCATCTTGATACTCCTACTGGATTGATACCTTGGTTCTCAAACAGAGGGAATACTTATCGCTACTTTGCTGCATCACCATTTCCTCCTCAAGGGAAAAACCAACGCAAGCTCAAGAGGTAGCAAGAAGGATTTCTGGCGCCGTTGCCCGGGAGTATTCAAGTGAAGCATATCTACCAAGTAACTATCGCAAACTCATCTCTCACATTTACATTATTTGCCTTTTGCCTCTCCCCCACTTCTGAAAAAACAAAATTTACAAAATTATTTGCCTTTTTCATTTGCCTTTCCTTTGCTTGTGTTCTGTGTGCCTTCAATATGCTTGCATCTTTGCTTGCTAAAAATCTATCGATATGGATCCTCATCCACTTGCTAATATTTTCAAGAGATCCAATTATGTTGAACCAATTGCTAGTGAGTTTTGTGCACTAGATTATCTTTCGGAAGTTTTGCTTGAGATGCGTGAATCTGAAAATTGTGATGAAGAAATTTATGAAGTGACTCACGAGGGCTCCTTGAATGAAAAGCATGATTGCAATGGTTTCACTATGAATTCTATTAATGTCAATCATGCTAAAAATATGCAAAACCCTAAGCTTGGGATGCTAGTTTTGCTATGTCCACTACTTGTTGCAATGATCATGATTCGGGTGATGATTTTTCTTATGATCTTGAAAATTTGTTTAAGCCTCATGATGATTATGATATTGATAATAATGTTCGCAATAATATTGAAAGTGGGTTTGGAGAAGTCATGACTTCAGTTGATGATAATCCCACTATTTTTGAAGAGCGTTGGTTAGCACTCTCTGGCAATAGCTAGACGAATGCTATCTCGATTGCTCAACAATTAGAAACTGTCTTGCAATAACCCACCAGCGAGTGGGATCGAGGCAGTTTTTGAGGGTAGAGTATTCAATCCAAATTTGTTGGTACGCCAGTAGGAGGTGAGAGTATACTCTCAAGTATTAGCAGCTGAATGTGTCAGATTCAACCACACCTGAAAGATTAGTATCTGCAAGCAAAGTATCAACAGCAAAGTAGTATGATAGCAACGGTGTCAGAAACTATCTGTTGACGGCAGACTATTCCTAACTGTCGTATCAATGGCGCCAGAAGTTGTCCATTGACGGAAATTGTCTTTTCCCGTCAACGACGAGCGAACCAAAATTGTAGCAGGTAGCAGCAGTGTAACGGGTAGCGGCGGTGGCAAGGAACAGCGGTAGTGACAGCAGTAGAAAATAGCAACAGTAGAAAGTAACAGCAGCAGCAAGTAGCAACAGTAGCAAGTAACAGCAGAGCAAGGAACAACATCAGCAACAGTAGTAACAGCAGCAACAACAATAGTAACAGCAGAGCAAGACAAGTAACAACAGCAGTGGGACAAACTCGTAGGCAATGCGTCGGTGATTTGTTTGGATGATATTCATCATGCAACAGTTATAACACGGAGAGATATGTGGCTAGCTCCCGTTCGTCAATGTGATGTAGGCATGCATTCCGTGTGTCGTCATATGTGCTTAGGGAAAAGAACTTGCATGATATCTATTGTCCATCCCTCCCGTGGCAGCGGGGTCCAAAAGGAAACTAAGGGATATTAAGGTTCTCCTTTTAATAAAGAACCGGACCAACGCGTTAGCACTTGGTGAACACATGAACTCCTCAAACTATGGTCATCACCGGGAGTGGTTCAGGTTATTGTCACTCCGGATTTGCCGGATCATAACACATAGTAGGTAACTAGAACTTGCAAGATCGGATCTAAAACACACATATATTGGTGACAACGTAATAATTTCAGATCTGAAATCATGGCACTCGGGCCCTAGTGACAAGCATTAAGCATGGCAAAGTAGTAGCAACATCAATCTCAGAACATAGTGGATACTAGGGATCAATCCCCGTCAAAACTAACTCGATTACATGATAGATCTCATCCTACTCATCACCACCCAGCGAGCCTACGAATAGATTACTCACGAACGATGAAGAGCTTCATGGAATTGGAGAGGGAAGAAGGTTGATGATGACGATGGCGACGATTTACCCTCTCCGGAGCCCAAAACGGACTCCAGATCTGCCCTCCAGGTGAAGAATAGGATGTGGCGGCGCCTCCGCATCGCAAACGCAACGAAATCTTCTCTCTTGATTTTTTTCTGGGACGAAAGTGAATTTATAGAGCTGAGATTGGGGGCGGCAGAGCCATGTGGGCCCCACAAGCTTGCTAGCCGCCACCAGGGGGGTGGCGGCTACAGGGCTTGTGGCCCACTGGCCCATCCCCTCCGGTGGATCTTTGCGCAGGTATTTTTCATATTTTCCAGAAATATTCTCCGTATATTTTCAGGATGTTCTGAGAACTTTCATTACTGCACAAAAACAACACCAAGGCAATTCTGCTGAAAACAACGTCAGTCAAGGTTAGTTCCATTCAAATCATGCAAATTAGAGTCCAAAACATGTGCAAAAGAGTTTGGAAAAGTAGATATGATGGAGACGTATCAACTCCCCCAAGCTTAAAACCTTGCTTGCCCTCAAGCAACTCAGTTGATAAACTGAGAGAGAAAGAAAAACTTTGACAAACTCTGTTTGATCTTGTTGTTGCAACTATGTCTAACTCATAACCAGAATTTCAGCAAGATCACAAGTTAACCACATAAGCAAGTGACGCAAAGGTCTCACGGTAAACTAATATCAATGGCATAATCAGCTAACGAGCAAATAATAATGAGTTTCAAATACCAACACTTCAATCAAAACAAGCATGAAGCAATATGAATAGGTGGTATCTCGCTAGCTCTTTCTGAGACCGCAAAACATAAATGCAGAGCACTTTCAAAGATCAAGGGTTGGCTAAACATTGTAATTCATAGCAACGAAGATCCAATCATAGTCATACTCAATATCAATCAAAAGCAAATCATAAAAATGATAGAGGTGCTCTCTAATTGGTGCTTATAAAAGAGGAGGATGACTCAACAGGAAAATAAATAGACACGCCCTTTGTAGAGGGAAGCATTGACTTGCAGAGGTGCCAGAGCTCAAGCTTTGAAAACGGAGATAATAATTTTGGGTGGCATGCTTTCATTGTCAACGCAATGACCAAGAATTCTCAATATCTTCCATGCTACTCATGCTATAGGCGGTTCCCAAACAGAAAAGTAAAGTTTTAACTCCCCCACCACCAATCAATCACACTACACGGCTAGCCGAATCCTCGGGTACCGTCCATACTAACATCAATCTAGGGGGAGTCTTGTTTTACAGTTATGTTTTCGATTTAAGCGTGGAACTGGGCATTCCAATTACCGACCCCTTTCTCGTGAATGACAGTGAATAAACACATGTTGAGGATAACACTCCTAGCATGGAAGATACCAATAGCCCCATGTCACCACATGAGCGGTTCGGGCATGCAAAACAGATTATTTCTTGAAGGTTTAGAGAGTGGCACATGCAAATTTACTTGGAACGGCAGGTAGATACCGAAAGTAGGTAGGTATGGTGGACTCTCATGGAAAAACTTTTGGGTTTATGGAAGTGGATGCACAAGCAGTATTCCGCTTATTACAAGTGAAGGCTAGCAAAAGACTGGGAAGCGACCAACTAGAGAGCGACAATAGTCATCAAGATGCAATGAGTTTGACTAACACTGAATGCAAGCATGAACAAGATATAAATCACCATGAACACGAACATCATAGAGGCTATGTTGATTTTGTTTCAACTACATGCATGAACATGCGCCAAGTCAAACCACTTGAATCATTCAAAGGAGAATACCATCCTATCATACTACATCATAGTCATCTCAAAATCCATGTTGGCATTCAAGACGAACCATTATAAGCTCTCAGCTAGTTAAGCATGGCATCAGAAACTATGATCTCTAAGTTGTCGTTGCAAACATGGTTCTCTCACAACAAAGCTGAATCTGGGATGACAAGCTAGTCATATTTACAAAAACAAAATAGATAGAGTTCATACCAACTTTTCAGTCTCAGTCACTTCATCATATATCATCATAATTGCCTTTCATTTGCACGATCGAACGATGTGAACAATAATAAGAGTGCTGGTGCATTGGACTAAGCTGAATCTGCAGGCAAACACAAAGGAGAAGACAAAGTAATATGGTTCTTTGAAAGCTAAACATGTATGGATGCAAGAACCACTAAACATTGAAACCAATATCTTCTACCCTGAACCAAAGAAAACTATTTACACGGGAAAGCTCCCAACAAGCTAAAAGAAGAAAGGAAAATCTTTTTGGGTTTTCTCAAAAGGACACAAAACAAGAAAACTAACTAGCATGGATAATACAGTGGCAAAGTGTGAACACCGGCTAACGAAGTGAAAGCATAAGCATGAATATAAGGTCGGTGAGAACACGTACTCCCCCAAGCTTAGGATTTTGGCCTAGCTTGGTCTACTCCCATGGATGGTCCTAGCGAAACCCAAAATCATAATGGGTGTTATACCGGAGTGCTGCAGCCACTGCCTGAATAGCTGCCTCACGAAGTCGAGCAGCCGTTGCCTCCCTCTCATACTCCTCTGCCTCTCCTATGGTTATGTAGTATCTTCGTTATACCTGAAAGTCAAGGAAAGCAGGAGCAGGAAGGGTAATATGGAAAACACGCTGCCGGTTAAATATCAAGCGGTATAGGAGGGATCCATGATTCCTCTCAAGGAACTGGTAGCGTGTTAGAGCGACACGATCAAGGTAGGCTGTACGGAGAGGAGGGTCTTATGAACGGATGGATACTCCAAGAAAATTTGCTAAGCATGTAGCATAAATTCCACCAAAGAAATCCCCCTCAATGGCATTATTATTCAGCCTCCTTGCTATTATAGCTCCCATATTGAAGCTCCTGTCACCTGTTACTGCACTCTTAAGAATAGTAAGGTCAGAAGCGCATAGGTGACAATGTGCACCCTTGCCGTTAATGCACCTACCTATGAAGAGGGCAAAGTAGTGCAAGGCAGGGAAATGGATGCTTCCTATGGTGGCTTGCGTGATATCTCTGGTTTCTCCAACAGTTATACTGGAGACAAAGTCTCTGACCGAAGACTTAGAAGGATCATTAATACTACCCCCATCGGGTATCTTGCAAATCCTATTGAAATCCTCCAAATCCATGGCGTAGGATTTATCATACAGATCAAACAGTATGGATGAGTCACGGCCAACTGAAAATTTAAATCTACGCACGAAAGAGGCAGTGAGCATAGCATACTGTTCACATTTATCTGAGAGGAATTCTTCTAACCCGGCATTGCGGACAAGTGTATCAAACTCATCCTTGAAACCTGCTTCCATCATGAACTCATCGGAAGGCCATTCACATGGTTGTACCGGTGCGTCCCTTAGTTGATAAGGTTCGGGCTCCCAAAAAGAAAGACGGGGACCCTTCTTACTTGGGGAACCACCATGAAACTTCCTCCTGAACATAATTTCCTTTTGCTGAAATTTTTGAAGTTCAAGAGAAAAGTGAATGAAGACCAACCACACCTTGTAGAAAGTACTCCTACTAGTGCCTAGAGACCGTATCACGTGCTAAAACTACTTGGGACCAGCTAAATCAACATTTCTAGCTCAAGAACAGGGTCACCAAGGTAGCAAGAATACGTGAAGGATAAAGCACTAGAGCAAAAACTAATTGGATCAATGGAGGAGTCACTTACCAAGGAGTAATTTCCCCAAAACGGTTCGGAGAATGGTGCTTTGAGCAAGGAGATCGAAAATCACAACCAAATCAGCAAGAACACGGGTTTGAGCTGCGAAACAATTTTTTCTAGAGGTGGAAGAAGAGGATGGGAGCTGGAATGAGTGGAGGGGGTCCCTGTGGGCCCCACAAGCTTGCTAGCCGCCACCAGGGGGCCGCGGCTGCAGGGCTTGTGGCCCACTGGTCTGCCCCCCAGGCCAGCTCTCAGGCCCAGTAATTTTCAAATATTCCAGAAAAAATCATACTAGATTTTCAGGACCATCGGAGAACTTTTATTTTCGGGGTATTTTTCTCCGGGACACTAAAACAGAAAAGAGGAAAAACTAAACTAAATCTATCATTTTTCTTCTAAGCAACAGAAAATGAAAGCTCAAAGTAGAGGTATGTGACTCTTTGATTCATCCATTTCATGGTCATCGAAAGAAATCAGTCAATGGGGTTGATCAAGTCCTCATGACAAAACCTTCTCGAATCGCAAGAGAGAACAGAGAATTTTCGAATAGCCACGAAGTCACCTCAATGGGGATATGTATCTCCCCAACAAGCAAATCATACTTCATCTTGACACGAGGAATAGGGCATTCAAAGCTCCCAATAAGAATCGATGAAGTCTTTTCGATAGCATTGATGCAATGTACTTGATATCGTTTCTTCGGAAAGTGCACTGTGTGCTCATTACCGTTGACATGGAAAGTGACATTGCCTTTGTTGCAATCTATAACAGCCCCTGCAGTGTTTAAAAAGGGTCTTCCGAGGATGACAGCCATGGCATCGTCCTCAGGAATATCCAAGATAACAAAGTCCATTAAGATAGTGGTGTTAGCAACCACAACAGGCACATCCTCGCAAATGCCGATAGGGAAAGCAGTTGATTTGTCGGCCATTTGCAGAGAAATTTCAGTGGGTATCAACTTATCCAATTCAAGTCTACGATAAATAGAGAGTGGCATAACACTAACACCGGCTCCAAGGTCACATAAGGCAGTTCTTATGTAGTTTCCTTTAATGGAGCAAGGTATAGTGGGCACTCCGGGATCACCAAGTTTCTTAGGAGTTCCACCTTTGAAAGTGTAATTGGCAAGCATGGTGGAGATCTCAAGATCTGGTATCTTCCATTTTTTAGTCACGATATCTTTCATGTACTTGGCATACGGAGACATTTTGAGCATATCAGTTAACCGCATCTGCAGAAAGATGGGTCTTATCATCTCAACGAAGCGGTCAAAATCCTCATCATCCTTTTTCTTGGATGGCTTAGGAGGAAAGGGCATAGATCTCTGAACCCATGGCTCCCTTTCTTTACCATGCTCCTAGCAGTGAAGTCATTCTTATCGTATCTCTTAGGTTGTGGGTTATCAGGATTAACCATAGGTTCAATCTCCACATCCTCATCATTGCTAGGTTGAGCATTATTATGAACATCACTGTCCATATTGTCACCAGGTTCATGTTCATCACCAGATTGTGTTTCTGCATCACACACAGAAATATCATTAGGTTCTTCAGGTGTGACAATATTTGGTGAACTGACATGTAGGTTTCTATCATCCTTCTTCTTCTCCTTAGGATGACTGGGTGTATAAGCATTAATTCCTTGAGAATCTTGAGCAATTCTCTTAGGATGGCCTTCAGGATACAAAGGTTCCTGAGTCATTTTGCCTCCTCTAGTAATGACTCTGACAGAGTTGTCATTTAATTCATTGAGTAAGTCATTCTGAGCTTTAAGTACTTGTTCTACTTGAGTAGTAATCATAGAGGCATGTTTACTCAGAAGCTTCAGATCATTGACATTTCTGTCTACACAAGCACTTAAATGGCTAAGCATACGAGTACTTTGTTCCAAATGTCTGCTAATATAATCATTGAAACTCTGTTGTTTGGCAACAAAGTTGTCAAATTCATCAAAGCATAGGCTAGCAGGTTTGTCAAAAGGAATATCACTCTCATCAAACCTACGCAGAGAATTCACTTCTACTACTTGTATTGGGTTATCGAGACCATGGATCTCTTCGATAGGTGGTAGATTTTTGATATCTTCATATCTAATGCCTTTCTCTTGCATAGATTTCTTGGCTTCTTGCATATCTTCGGGACTGAGGAATAGAATACCTCTTTTCTTAGGAGTTGGCTTAGGAGGTGGTTCGAGAATAGTCCAAGCATTATCGTTGATCAAGATGTTATTTAGTAGGGTCTCATCTTGTTCTACAGTTCGTTCCCTAAAAACACAACCGACACAACTATCTAGATGGTCTCTAGAGGCATCGGTAAGTCCGTTATAGAAGATATCAAGTATCTCGTTCTTCTTAAGAGGGTGATCAGGCAAAGCACTATGTAGCTAGACGAGCCTCCCCAAGCTTGTGGGAGACTCTCTTCTTGGAGTTGAGCAAAGTTGTATATTTCCTGCAAGGCAACTTGCTTCTTATGGGCAGGGAAATATTTCTCACAGAAGTAATAGACCATATCCTGGGCACTACTCACACATCCAGGAGCAAGAGAGGTGAACCACGCTTTAGCGTCATCCTTTAAAGAGAAAGGAAACAACTTAAGGATATAGTAGTGGCGGATCTTCTCCTCACTAGTGAGAAGGGTGGCTATATCGTGTAGTTTGGTAAGATGGGCTACGACCGTCTCAGACTCATAACCGTGGAAAGTATCAGATTCGACTAGAGAGATTATCTCAGGATCGACAGGGAATTCATAATCCTTATCGGTGATAAAGATAGGTGAAGTGGCAAACTTCGGGTCGTATTTCATCCTAGCTTTCAGAGATTTTTCTTTCCACTTGAGAAGTAATTTCTCAGCGTCATAGGCATCCTTACACGCAAGAAAATCCTCAGCTATCTCTCCCTCCATAACGTAACCCTCAGGTATATCACGCAATTCATATCTAGGAGAGCTAGATCTAGTAGGAGCAAAAGCAGGTTCTATCTCAATAGTATCGGCAGTTTCAGAAGCATCACGAGCATTGGTAGTAACTCTAGCAATATGAGCATCAAGGAACACCCCTAGTGGAACATCAGGCAAAGTAGTATCTCTAGCAGTATCAAGCATAGCATCATCAGGCATAGCATCTCTAGCATCATCAGGCAAAGAAGTATCAGGCATAGCATCTCTAGCAGTATGAGGCATATCATCTCTAGCAGTATCAGGCAAAGCAGTGTCAGGCATAGCAGCATCATAAGCATCATCAAGCACAGGCGACATATCAAGATTTCTAGCAGGAGGTGATGTCGCAAACTTATTCATAACTGAAGGTGAATCAAGTGCAGAGCTAGATGGCAGTTCCTTACCTCCCCTCGTAGTTGAGGGAAAGACTTTCGTTTTTGGATCCTTCAGATTCTTCATAGTGATCAACAAATATAAATCCCAAGTAACTCAGAGAATATAGCAATACCTCCCTGGCAACGGCGCCAGAAAAATGCTGGTTAGCACTCTTTGGAAATAGCTAGACGAATGCTATCTCGATTGCTCAACAATTAGAAATTGTCTTGCAATAACCCACCAGCGTGTGGGATCGAGGCAGTTTTTGAGGGTAGAGTATTCAACCCAAATTTGTTGGTACGCCAGTAGGAGGTGAGAGTATACTCTCAAGTATTAGCAGCTGAATGTGTCAGATTCAACCACACCTGGAAGATTAGTATCTGCAAGCAAATTATCAACAACAAAGTAGTATGATAGCAACGGTGTCAGAAATGATGTGTTGATGGCAGACTATTCCTAAATGTCGTATCAATGGCGCCAAAAGTTGCCCTTTGATGGAAATTGTCTTTTCCCGTCAACGACGAGCGAACCAAAATTGTAGGAGGTAGCAGCAGTGTAACGAGTAGCAGCAGTGACAAGGAACAGCGGTAGTGACAGCATTAGCAAATAGCAACAGTAGCAAGTAACAACAGTAGCACGTAGCAACAGTAGCAAGTAACAGCAGGAGCAACAGTAGTAACAGCAGGAGCAACAGTAGTAACAGCAGAGCAAGACAAGTACCAACAGAAGTGGGACAAACTCGTAGGCAATGGGTCGGTGATTTGTTTGGATGATATTCATCATGCAACAGTTATAACATGGAGAGATATGTGGCTAGCTCCCGTTCGTCAATGTGATGTAGGCATGCATTCCGCGTGTCGTCATATGTGCTTAGGGAAAAGAACTTGCATGACATCTATTGTCCATCCCTCCCATGGCAGCGGGGTCCAAAAGGAAACTACGGGATATTAAGGTTCTCCTTTTAATAAAGAACCGGACCAACGCATTAACACTTGGTGAACACGTGAACTCCTCAAACTATGGTCATCACTGGGAGTGGTTCCGGTTATTGTCACTCCGGGGTTGCCAGATCATAATGTTGGGAATATGCCCTAGAGGCAATAATAAAATGGTTATTATCATATTTCCTTGTTCATGATAATCGTCTATTGTTCATGCTATAATTGTATTAACAGGAAACAGTAATACATGTGTGAATGAATATATCACAATGAGTCCCTAGCAAGCCTCTAGTTGGCTAGCTCGTTAGTCAATAGATGATCATGGTTTCCTGATCATGGGCATTATATGTCATTAATAACGGGATCACATCATTGGAAGAATGATGTGATGGACAAGACCCAATCCTAAGCATAGAACTAGATCGTATTGTTCGTATGCTAAAGCTTTTCTAATGTCAAGTGTCTTTTCCTTCGACCATGAGATTGTGCAACTCCCGGATACTGTAGGAGTGCTTTGGGTGTATCAAACGTCACAACATAACTGGGTGACTATAAAGGTGCACTACGGGTACCTCTGAAAGTGTCTGTTGGGTTGGCATGAATCGAGATCGGGATTTGTCACTCCGCGTGACGGAGAGGTATCTCTGGGCCCACTCGATGGAACATCATCTTGAGCTTAGTGTGACTAAGGAGTTAGTCACACGATGACGTTCTACGGAACGAGTAAAGAGACTTACCGGTAACGAGATTGAACAAGGTATAGGTATACCCACGATCGAATCTCGGGCAAGTTCTATACCAACAGACAAAGGGAATTGTATACGGGATTGATTGAATCCTTGACATCGTGGTTCATCTGATGAGATCATCATGGAGCAAGTGGGAGCCACCATGGGTATCCAGACCCCGCTGATGGTTATTGGCCGGAGAGGTGTCTCGGTCATGTCTGCGTGTCTCCCGAACCCATAGGGTCTACACACTTAAGGTTCGATGATGCTAGGGTTATAGGGAATTGTTATACGAGGTTATCGAAAGTTGTTCGCAGTCCCGGATGAGATCCCGGACATCACGAATGGTCCATAGGTAAAGATGGATATATAGGACGGATGGTTTCGGACACCGGAAGTGTTTCGGGCGTCGCCGGTAACGTACCGGGACCACCGAGACCACCGGAAGTGGCCCCGGGGGTCCACCGGAAGGGGACCACCACCCCGGGACGCTAGATGGGCCAAGTGCGGGAGGGAACCAGCCCCTAGGTGGGCTGGTGCGCCCCCCACACTCAGCCCATGGCGCAAGAAGAGGGGAGAGGGGGGGAAACCCTAGCGCAGGTGGGCCTAAGGCCCACCAGAAGGGTGTGCCACCCCTCCTCCCCTCCTGGCCGCCGCACCTCCTCCCATCTAGGGTTGCCGCCCCTCCCAGGTGAGGGAAACCCTCAAGGGGGCGCAACCCCTCCCTCCCCCTATATATAGTGGGCACTTTGGGTTGTTGGAGACACCAATCTTCCTCTCCCTCGGCGCAACCGTGCTCTTCCTTCTCCTCCTCTCTGCCGGTGCTTGGCGAAGCCCTGCCGGGAGACCTCGTCTCTCCATCGTCACCACGTCGTCGTGCTGCCGTAGATCTTCCCCAACCCTCTCCCTCCTCCTTGCTAGATCAAGGTGCGGGAGACGTCATGGGACTGCACGTGTGTTGAACGCGGAGGTGCCGTGGTTCGGCACTAGATCGGAATCACAGCGCGATTTGAATCGCCGCGAGTACGACTCCATCAACCGCGTTCTAGCAATGCTTCCGCTTAGCGATCTTCAAAGGTATGAAGATGCACTCACCCCTCTCTCGTTGCTGGTCTCTCCATAGGAAGATCTGAATATGCGTAGGATTTTTTTTGAATTTATGCTACGTTACCCAACAGTGGCATCCGAGCCGGGTTTTCTATGCGTAGATTCTATGCACGAGTAGAACACAAAAGGTTGTGGGCGATGATTTGTCAACTGCTTGCCGCTACTAGTCTTATTCTTTTCCGGCGGTATTGTGGGATGAAGCGGCCCGGACCGACGTTACACGTACGCTTACGTGAGACTAGTTCCACCGACAGACATGCACACCGTGCATAAAGGTGGCTAGCGGGTGTCTGTAGCTGTCACGTAGGTAAGAAAGCGTTCTTGCTAGAAACCCAAATCAGCCACGTAAAACTTGCAACAACAATTAGAGGACGCCTAACTTGTTTTTGCAGGGTTTGACATGTGATGTGATATGGCCAAAGTTGTGATGTTGCATGTATGATGTATGAGATGATCATGTTATTGTAATAGGTTTCACAACTTGCATGTCGATGAGTATGACAACCGGCAGGAGCCATAGGAGTTGTCTTAATTTATTGTATGAGATGCAACACCATGTGCTTACTACTTTTACTTCATTGCTAATGGTTAGCTATAGTAGTAGTGATAGTAGTAGTTGGCGTGACGACTTCACGGAGACACGATGATGGAGATCATGATGATGGAGATCATGGTGTCACGCGGGTGAAAATGATGATCATGTGATGCCTGAAGATGGAGATCGAAAGAGCAAAGATGATAATGGCCATATCATGTCACTATATGATTGCATTGTGATGTTTATCATGTTTTTCATCTTATTTCTTAGAATGACGGTAGCATAATAAGATGATCCCTCTTCTAATTTCGAGAACGTATTCCCCTAAGTGTGCACCGTTGCGAAGGATCATTGTCTCGAAGCACCACGTGATGATCGGGTGTGATAGATTCTAACGTTCGCATACAACGGGTGTAAGCCAGATTTACACACGCGAAACACCTAGGTTGACTCGACGAGCTTAGCATGTACAGACATGACCTCGAATACAAGAGACCGAAAGGTCGAACATGAGTCGTATGGTTGAATACGATCAACATGAAGTTGCTCACCATGGTGACTAGTCCGTCTCATGTGATGATCGGACACGGGTTAGTCAACATGGATCATGTATCACTTAGATGACTAGAGGGATGTCGATTTAAGTGGGAGTTCATACTTAATTTGATTAAATGAACTTAATTATCATGAACTTAGTCTAAAAGTTGTCTTTATAAATATTGTAGATGGCCAACGTCAACCTCAATTTCAACGCATTCCTAGAGAAAAACAAGCTGAAAGATGATGGTAGCAACTATGCGGACTGGGTTCGCAACTTGAAGCTCATCCTTGAAGAATCTAAAAAGGCTTATGTCCTTGATGCGCTGCTAGGTGACCCTCCCGCTCCCGCAGCAGCCCATGACATTCTGAACGTCTGGCAAATGCGGAGTGATGACCACTCTCTGGTTAGGTGTGGCATGTTATACAGTTTGGAAACGGGGCTCCAAAGGCATTTTGAGCAACACGGTGCATATGAGATGTTCCAAGAGCCAAAACTAGTTTTTCAAGCTCATGCCCGTGTCGAGAGATATGAAGTCTTCGACAAGTTCTTTAGCTGTAAGATGGAGGAGAACAGTTCTGTCAGTGAGCACATACTCAAAATGTCTGGGTTACACGGTCGTCTGACTTCACTTGGAGTCGAACTTTCGGATGATGCTATAATTGACAGAATCCTCCAGTCTCTCCCACCAAGCTACAAAGGTTTTGTGCTGAACTACAACATGCAAGGAATGGAGAAGACCATTCCCGAGTTGTACTCGATGCTCAAGTCTGCAGAAGTAGAAATCAAGAAAGAGCATCAAGTGTTGATGGTCTACAAGACCACTAGTTTCAAGAAGGGCAAGGGTAAGAAGAACTTCAAGAAAGACGACAAAGCTGTTGCCGCGCCTGGTAAGCCAGATGCCGGGAAGAAGAAAAAGAATGGACCCAAGCCTGAGACTGAGTGCTTCTATTGCAAGGGAAAGGGTCACTGGAAGCGAAACTGCCCCAAATACTTAGCGGACAAGAAGGCCGGCAACGTTAAAGGTATGTGATATATATGTTATTGATGTGTACCTTACCAGCACTCGTAGTAGCTCCTGGGTATTTGATACCGGTGTTGTTGCTCACATTTGCAACTCAAAGCAGGAACTGCGGAATAAGCGGAGACTGGCCAAGGACGAGGTGACGATGCACGTCGGGAATGGCTCCAAGGTCGATGTGATCGCCGTCGGCACGCTACCTCTACATCTACCGTCGGGATTAGTTTTAAACCTTAATAATTGTTATTTAGTACCAGCTTTGAGCATGAATATTGTATCAGGGTCTTGCTTAATGCGAGACAAATACTCATTTAAGTCAGAGAATAATGGTTGTTCTAATTATATGAGTGATATGTTTTATGATCATGCTCCGCTGGTGAATGGTTTATTCTTGATGAATCTCAATCGTGATGTTACACATATTCACAGTGTGAGTACCAAAAGATGTAAAGTTGATAATGATAGTCCCACATACTTGTGGCACTGCCGCCTTGGTCATATCGGTGTTAAGCGCATGAAGAAGCTCCATACTAATGGACTATTAGAGTCTCTTGACTTTGAATCATTTGACACATGCGAACCGTGCCTCATGGGCAAGATGACTAAGACTCCATTCTCAGGAATAATGGAGAGAGCAACCGACTTATTGGAAATAATTCATACTGATGTGTGTGGTCCAATGAACGTTGAAGCTCGCGGTGGTTATCGTTATGTTCTCACTCTCACCGATGATTTGAGTAGGTATGGGTATATCTACTTGATGAAACACAAATCTGAGACGTTTGAAAAGTTCAAGGAATTTTAGAGTGAGGTCGAGAATCAACGTGACAGAAAAATTAAGTGTCTACGATCTGATCGCGGAGGAGAATATTTGAGTCACGAGTTTGGCACACACCTAAGGAAGTGTGGAATCGTTTCACAACTGACGCCGCCTGGCACATCGCAATGCAACGGAGTGTCTGAACGTCGTAATCGCACTTTATTAGATATGGTACGATCTATGATGTCTCTTACCGACTTACCGCTATCATTTTGGGGATACACATTAGAAACTGCTGCATTCACTTTAAATAGGGCACCGTCTAAATCCGTTGAGACGACACCGTATGAACTATGGTTTGGCAAGAAACCTAAGTTGTCGTTTCTTAAAGTTTGGGGCTGCGATGCTTATGTGAAGAAACTTCAACCAGAAAAGCTCGAACCCAAAGCGGAGAAATGCGTATTCTAGGATACCCTAAGGAAACTATTGGGTATACCTTCTATCTTAGATCCGAAGATAAAACCTTTGTTGCCAAGAACGGATCCTTTCTAGAGAAAGAGTTTCTCTCGAAAGAAGTAAGTGGGAGGAAAGTAGAACTTGATGAGGTAATTACACCCCCTCTCGAACAGGAAGGTAGCGCAGCGCGGGAAATTGTTCCTGTGGCGCCTACACCAACTGAAGAGGAAGTTAATGATAATGATCATGAAGCTTCGGATCAAGTTACTACTGAACCGCGATGGTCCACAAGGGCACGCTCCGCACCAGAGTGGTACGGCAACCCTGTGATGGAAATCATGTTGTTAGACAATGGTGAACCTTCGAACTATGAAGAAGCGATGGCGGGCCCGGATTCCAACAAATGGCTTGAAGCTATGAAATCCGAGATAGGATCCATGTATGAGAACAAAGTATGGACTTTGGTGGACTTGCCCGATGACCGGCGAGCCATAGAAAATAAATGGATCTTCAAGAAGAAGATTGATGCAAACGGTAATGTAACTGTTTATAAAGCTCGACTTGTCGCAAAGGGTTTTCGACAAATTCAAGGAATTGACTACGAAGAGACTTTCTCTCCCGTAGCGAAGCTGAAATTAGTCTGAATCATGTTAGCAATTGCCGCCTTTTATGATTATGAAATTTGGCAAATGGACGTCAAAACAGCGTTCCTTAACGGGAACCTTAAGGAAGAGTTGTATATGATGCAACCAGAAGGTTTTGTCGACCCTAAGGGTGCTAACAAAGTGTGCAAGCTCCAACGCTCCATCCATGGGCTGGTGCAAGCATCTTGGAGTTGGAACATTCGCTTTAATGAGGTGATTAAAGCGTTTGGGTTCATACAGGTTTACGGAGAAGCCTGTCTATACAAGAAAGTGAGTGGGAGCTCTGTAGCTTTCCTCATAATGTATGTGGATGACATATTATTGATGGGGAATAATATAGAGATGTTGGAGAGCATAAAGGCTTATTTGAACAAGAGTTTTTCAATGAAGGACCTTGGAGAAGCTGCATACATATTATGCATCAAGATATATAGAGATAGATCGAGACGCCTCATAGGTCTTTCGCAAAGTACATACCTTGACAAGATATTGAAGAAGTTCAATATGGAAAACTCAAAGAAAGGGTTCTTGCCAGTTTTGCAAGGTATGCGATTGAGTAAGACTCAGTCACCGACCACGACAGCAGATAGAGAGAAGATGAGTACTGTCCCCTACGCTTCAGCCGTAGGCTCTCTAATGTATGCCATGCTGTGTACCAGACCTGATATAAACCTTGCCATAAGTTTGGTAGGGAGGTACCAAAGTGATCCCGGTATGGAACACTGGACAACGGAAAAGAATATCCTTAAGTACCTGAAGAGGACTAAGGAGATGTTTCTCGTTTATGGAGGTAACGAAGAGCTCGTCGTAAAAGGTTACGTCGACGCTAGCCTCGACACAGATCCGGATGACTCTAAGCCACACACCGGATACATATATGTGTTGAATGGTGGGGCAGTGAGCTAGTGCAGCAGCAAGCAAGAAGTCGTGGCAGCATCTACTTGTGAAGCGGAGTACATAGCAGCTTCAGAAGCAGCTCATGAAGGAATTTGGATGAAGGCGCTCATCACCGACCTTGGAGTGGTTCCAAGCGCGTCGGTTCCAATGACACTCTTCTGTGATAACACTGGGGCCATTGCCATAGCCAAGGAGCCCAGGTTTCACCGGAAGACGAAGCACATCAAACGCCGCTACAACTCCATCCAGGACCATGTCCAAAGTGGAGTAATAGAGATTTGTAAAGTACATACGGATCTGAATGTTGCAGACCCGTTGACTAAACCTCTTCCACGAGCAAAACATGATCAACACCATAATGCTATGGGTGTTCGATACATCACAATGTAACTATATTATTGACTCTAGTGCAAGTGGGAGACTGTTGGGAATATGTCCTAGAGGCAATAATAAAATGGTTATTATCATATTTCCTTGTTCATGATAATCGTCTATTGTTCATGCTATAATTGTATTAACAAGAAACATTAATACATGTGTGAATGAATAAATCACAATGTGTCCCTAGCAAGCCTCTAGTTGGCTAGCTAGTTAGTCAATAGATGATCATGGTTTCCTGATCATGGGCATTAGATGTCACTGATAACGGGATCACATCATTGGGAGAATGATGTGATGGACAAGACCCAATCCTACGCATAACACTATATCGTATTGTTCGTATGCTAAAGCTTTTCTAATGTCAAGTGTCTTTTCCTTCGACCGTGAGATTGTGCAACTCCCGGATATCGTAGGAGTGCTTTGGGTGTATCAAACGTCACAACGTAACTGGGTGACTATAAAGGTGCACTACGAGTACCTCTGAAAGTGTAAGTTGGGTTGGCATGAATCGAGATCAGGATTTGTCACTCTGCGTGACGGAGAGGTATCTCTGGGCCCACTCGGTAGAACATCATCATGAGCTCAATGTGACTAAGGAGTTAGTCACACGATGACGTGCTACGGAACGAGTAAAGAGACTTACCGGTAACGAGATTGAACAAGGTATATGTATACCGACAGACAAAGGGAATTTTATACGGGATTGATTGAATCCTTGACATCGTGGTTCATCCGATGAGATCATCGTGGAGAAAGTGGGAGCCACCATGGGTATCCAGACCCCGCTGATGGTTATTGGTCAGAGAGATGTCTCGGTCATGTCTGCGTGTCTCCCGAACCCGTAGGGTCTACACACTTAAGGTTCGATGACGCTAGGGTTATAGGGAATTGTTATACGAGGTTATCGAAAGTTGTTCGGAGTCCCGGATGAGATCCTGGACGTCACGAGGAGCTCTGGAATGGTCCGGAGGTAAAGACTGATATATAGGACGAATGGTTTCGGACACCGGAAGTGTTTTGGGCGTCGCGGATAACGTACCGGGACCACCGGAAGTGGCCCCGAGGGTCCACCGGAAGGGGGCCACCACCCCGGGAGGCTAAATGGGCCAAGTGCGAGAGGTAACAAGCCCCTAGGTGGGTTGGTGCGCCCCCACACTCAGCCCATGGCGCAAGAAGAGGGGAGAGGGGGGAAACCCTAGCGCAGGTGGGCCTAAGGCCCACCAGAAGGGTGCGCCACCCCTCCTCCCCTCCTGGCCGCCGCACCTCCTCCCATCTAGGGCTGCCGCCCCTCCCAGGAGAGGGAAACCCTCAAGGGGGCACAGCCCCTCCCCCCCCTATATATAGTGGGCACTTTGGGTTGTTGGAGACACCAATCTTCCTCTCCCTCGGCGCAGCCCTGCTCTTCCTTCTCCTCCTCTCTGCCGGTGCTTTGCGAAGCCCTGCCGGGAGACATCGTCTCTCCATCGACACCGTGCCGTCGTGCTGCCGGAGATCTTCCCCAACCTCTCCCTCCTCCTTGCTGGATCAAGGTGCAGGAGACGTCACCGGGCTGCACGTGTGTTGAACGCGGAGGTGCCGTGGTTCGACACTAGATCAGAATCACAGCGCGATCTGAATCGCCGCGAGTACGACTCCATCAACCGCGTTCTAGCAACGCTTCCGCTTAGTGATCTTCAAAGGTATGAAGATGCACTCACCCCTCTCTCGTTGCTGGTCTCTCCATAGGAAGATCTGAATATGCGTAGGAAAGTTTTTGAATTTATGCTACGTTACCCAACACATAACACATAGTAGGTAACTACAACTTGCAAGATCGGATCTAAAACACACATATATTGGTGACAACATAATAATTTCAGATCTGAAATCATGGCACTCGGGCCCTAGTGACAAGCATTAAGCATGGCAAAGTAGTAGCAACATCAATCTCAAAACATAGTGGATACTAGGGATCAATCCCCGTCAAAACTAACTGGATTACATGATAGATCTCATCCTACTCATCACCGCCCAGCGAGCCTACGAATAGATTACTCACGAACGATGAATAGCTTCATGGAATAGGCGAGGGAAGAAGGTTGATGATGACGATGGGACAATTTCCCCTCTCCAGAGCCCAAAACGGACTCCAGATCTACCCTCCAAATGAAGAACAGGATGTGGCGGCACCTCCGTATCGCAAACGCGACGAAATCTTCTCTCTTGATTTTTTCTGGGATGAAATTGAATTTATAGAGCTAAGATTGGGGGCGGCAGAGCCACGTGGGCCCCACAAGCTTGTAGCCACCACCAGGGGGGTGGCGGCTACAGGGCTTGTTGCCCACTGGCCCATCCCCTTCGGTGGATCTTTGCGCAGGTATTTTTCATATTTTCCAGAAATATTCTGCGTAAATTCTCAGGACGTTCTCAGAACTTTCATTTCTGCACAAAAACAACACCAAGGCAATTCTACTGAAAACAACGTCAGTCCAGGTTAGTTCCATTCAAATCATGCAAATTAGAGTCCAAAACATGGGCAAAAGAGTTTGGAAAAGTAGATACGATGGAGACGTATCAAGCGTCAACTTTGCATGCATGTGGATCATGAAAAGAATATCCTATGTGATAGTTATATTGTTGAATTTGAATATGATCCCACATGTAATTAGTATGAGAGAGGAAAATATTGTGGTAGAAACTTTCATGTTACTAAATTACCTCTCGTTATGTTGAGATTGATATTGTCTCTTTCTTCTTCCTTGCATATGATAGTTATTGCTTGTCTTGATAATTTGTTTTCGTATAAAATGCCTATGCATAGGAAGTATATTAGACTTAGATATGTTTGTCACATGTTTCGTGATGCTCTCTTCGTGTCCGATTGCTATCTTTTATGTGAGCATCATTGAATTATCAATGCCTAGCTAAAAGGCTTTAAAGAAAAGCGCTTGTTGGGAGGCAACCCAATGAATAAATTTATTTTTGCTTTTTTACTTTCTGTTTAGTTGTGTCCACACCATCATAATTCTGTTATGATTGTGTTTTTTATGTTTCTTTTAGTGTTTGTGCCAAGTAGAACCTTTATGATTAGTTTTGGTGATAGTTGTTTGATCATGCTGAAAAAGACATAAACTTTGTGCTCACGAAATTATTTTTAATTTCTGTCCAGAAAGAGATTTTGAGTTGATTCTTTTTGATGCTAGTTGATATGCGAATTGCCCTAATTGTCATAATTGTTCAGAAGTTTTGGGATACCAGAGGTATACGAAGTATACAGATTGCTATAGACTGGTCTGTTTTTGACAGATTTTGTTTTTGTTGTGTTGATTGCTTATTTTGATGAAACTATGGTTAGTATCGGGGGGGGGGGGGGGTACTAGCCATGGAAAAGTGAGAATACAGTAATCTAACATCAATCTAAATAGAAATCAAGTTTACTACAGTACCTAAAGAGTTGGTGGTTTGTTTTCTTATGCTAATGATATCACGAGTTTCTGTTTAAGTTTTGTGTTGTGAAGTTTTCAAGTTTTGGGTGATGATCTCATGGACAATGTAATAAAGAGTGGAAAGAGCTTAAGCTTGGGGATGCCCATGTCATCCCAAGTCAAATTCAAGGAAACCAAAAAGCCTAACCTTGGGGATGCCCCGGGAAGGCATCCCCTCTTTCTTCTTCAATCCATCGGTAACGTTACTTGGAGCTATATTTTTATTCACCACATGATATGTGTTTTGCTTGGAGCACCGTGTATTATAAGAGTCTTTTCTTTTTGTTTTGTCACAATCATCCTTGCTGCACACCTTTTTGAGAGGGACATGCACTCATCATGAAATTATTAGAATACTCATTGAGCTTCACTCATATCTTTTGAGTTAGGCAATTTAGCTCGCATGTGCTTCACTTATATCTTTTGAGCTAGATAATTTTGCTCTAGTGCTTCACTTAAATCTTTTTAGAGCACGATGGTGTCATATTTTGTAGAAATAAAAAACTCTCGATCTTCACTTATATCTTTTTGAGAGTGCTCTCTCTAAGTAACTTGGTAATTGGCGTGTGCTATGAAATTAGTCCTAAAGATGATAGGCATCCAAAGAGGATATAATAAAAACTTCCATATTCAAATATGTGCGTTGATTAGTAAGAGAAGTTTGATTCCTCACAATTAGTTTTGAGATTTGGATATGGTAATATTAGAATCATGTTCGTAGGGTGTTGTGAATCTAGAAATACTTGTGTTGAGGTTAGTGATTCCCGTAGCATGCACGTATGGTGAACCGCTATGTTAGGAAGTCGGAGCATAATTGATTTATTGATTGTCATCCTTTGTGTGGCGGTCGGGATCACGCGATGGTTAACACCTACCAACCCTTCCCTAGGAGTATGCATTTAGCACTTTCTTTCGATTACTAATAAAACTTTCGCAATAAGTATATGAGTTCTTCATGACTAATGTGAGTCCATGGTATAAATGCACTCTCACCTTCCACCATTGCTAGCCTCTCTAGTGCCGCGCAACTTTCGCCGGTGCACAAACCCACCATATACCTTCCTCAAAACAACCACCATACCTACCTATTATGGCATTTTCATAGCCATTCCGAGATATATTGCCATGCAACTCCCACCGTTCCGTCTCATGACATGTGTCGTCACTTTCATATTGCCATTGCATGATCGTAAGATAGCTAGCAAGACGTTTCAACGTCATATGCTAAGCTAGATCGTTGCACATCCCGGTACACTGCCGGAGGCATTTCCTATAGAGTCATCATTGTCCTAAGTACTGAGTTGTAAGTAAATAAAAGTGTGATGATCATCATTATTAGAGCATAGTCCCATGTGAGGAAATAAAAAAAGGCCAAAGTTGCCCACCAAAAAAAATTGAAAAAAAGAGGCGAAAGAGCCCAAACAAAAAAAATAATGAGAGAAAAAGAGAGAAGGGACAATGCTACTATCTTTTTCCACACTTGTGCTTCCAAATAGCACCATGTTCTTCATAAGAGAGTCTCTTGTTTTGTCACTTCATATACTAGTGGGAATTATCATTATATAACTTAGCTTGTATATTCCAATGACGGGCTTCCTCAAAATTGCCCTAGGTCTTCATGAGTAAGCAAGTTGGGTGCACACGCACTAGTTTTCTTTTTTAGCTTTCACACACTTATAGCTCTAGTGCATCCGTCGCATGGAAATCCCTACTCATTCACATTGATATCTATTGATGGGCATCTCCATAGCCCATTGATACGCCGAGTCGATGTGACCATCTCCTCCTTCTTGCCTCACAACCTCCACCACACTCTATTCCACCTATAGTGCTATGTCCATGGCTCACGCTCATGTATTGCGTGAGAGTTGAAAAAGTTTGAGAAAGTAAGAGTGCGAAAACAATTACTTGGCCAATACTGGGGTTGTGCATGATTTAAATTCGTTGTGTGGGGATGATGGAGCATAGCCAGACTATATGATTTTGTAGGGATAACTTTCTTTGGCCTTGTTATTTCAAAAGTTCACGATTACTTTGCTAGTATGCTTGAAGTATTATTGTTTTCATGTCAATAGTAAACTATTGTTTTGAATCTTACGGATCTGAACATTCATGCCACAAGAAAGAAGTTACAAAGGACAAATATGTTAGGTAGCACTCCACATCAAAAATTCGGTCTTTATCACTTCCCTACTCGAGGACGAGCAGGAGTTAAGCTTGGGGATGCTTGATATGTCTCCAACGTATCTATAATTTTTGATGGTTCCATGCTATTATCATGTCAACTTTGTATGTTTTATATGCATGATTATGCTATTTTTGGGACTAACCTATTAATTCAGTGCCAAGTGCCAGTTTCTGTTTTTTTTCCGTGTTTTTGACCTTTTCCAGAGAAGAATATTAAACGAAGTCCAAACGGAATAAAACCCGTGGGATGATTTTTTCCATAACAGAAGATACGCAGGGTACTTGAGAACCAAGGGAGGAGACCTCGGGGGAGATCCCAAGCCCCCTAGCCGCGGCCTGGGGGCCGCTCCTTGCAAGCTTGTGGGCCCCACGTGGCTCCTTTGCCCTACCTATTTCGCCTATAAATTCTCTAAAATCCCGAAGAAGAGAGCCACGAAAATACTTTTTCGCCGTCGCAAGCTTCTGTCTCCGCAAGATCCCATCCGGAGGGGGATTCATACACGGAGGGCTTCTTCATCAACACCATTGCCTCTCCGATGATGCGTGAGTAGTTCACCACAGACCTTCAGGTCCATAACTAGTAGCTAGATGGCTTGTTCTCTCTCTTGGATCTTCAATACAAAGTTCTCCATGATCTTCATGGAGATCTATCCGATGTAACTTTCTTTTGCGGTGTGTTTGTCGAGATTCGATGAATTGTGGATTTATGATAAGATTATCTGTGAATATTATTTGAGTCTCCTCTAATCTCTTATATGCATAATTTCGCATCCTTGTAATTCTCTTTGAGTTGTGGGTTTTGTTTGGCCAACTTGATCTATAATTCTTGCAATGGGAGAAGTGCTTGGTTTTGGGTTCATACCGTGCGGTGTCCTCACCTAGTGACAGAAGGGGTAGCGAGGCACACATCATGTTGTTGCCACCAAGGGTAAAAAGATGGGGTTTATATCATATTGCATGAATTTATCCCTCTACATCATGTAATCTTGCTTAAGGCGTTACTTTGTTTGTTATGAACTCAATACAATAGATGCATGCTGGATAGCGGTCGATGTGTGGAGTAATAGTAGTAGATGCAGAAAGTATCAGTCTACTTGTCTCGGACGTGATGCCTATATGTATGATCATTGCCTTAGATATCATCACGACTTTGCGTGATTCTATCAATTGCTCGACAGTAATTCGTTCACCCACCGTAATACTTGCTATCATGAGAGAAGCCTCTAGTGAACACTATGGCCCCCGGGTCTACTTCACATCCTATATTCAGATCTACAAATTTACTTTGTTGCACTTTTCACCTTCAGATCTCACCTTGCAAATAATCGTGAAGGGATTGACAACCCCTTTATAGCGTTGGGTGCAAGTTTGTTTGTTTTTGCACGGGTACATTGGTGACTCATCTTGATACTCCTAATGGATTGATATCTTGGTTCTCGAAGTGAGGGAAATACTTATCGCTACATTGCTGCATCACCCTTTCCTCTTCAAGGGAAAAACCACCGCAATCTCAAGAGGTAGCATCGACACATTTCGCATCTGAGGCGAATATTCGCTAAACGGGGACGAGTGGGTTCTGTTCTGGTTGGTATACCATATGCTGGAATGAGGCCTAGTAACGGGTTTGACCCACGACATTCCGACCCTTGTCTGCAACCAAAAATACAGAGGACCGCGTTAAAACCCTAGCCGACGGGGGAGGGTATCGGGCGTTCGATTCTAGTCGAACGGCTCGGAGGTTGGTTTGACTCGCTGCACTCTTGGTACATTGGACTAGCGGTGTCAAGATCAATTTTGCATCTCGTTGCTTCTTCAAAGGAAAAATTAATGAGTTGTTGCTTCTTTAATTTTGTCTCCTCCTTCTCTCCTCGAGAGTGAACTTTTCGCAATTTTAATTATAGACCTTTGACCGAAATAGAGGAACAATAACATGCAACATATTTAATGAAAACCACTAGTGCAAGCGAACCTATCAGTGTATATTAGAGGCAGGAATGTTGACAATAATTATATGGTTGTGAGACAAGTGGATAGGAAATAGCACAAGAGGAAGGTTAAAGGAGTTCTATTTTAACTAGATATATCTTGAGCATTTGATTCGCTTTCATGGTTGTTACTTTTCGAGGTGTTGGGTGCGGAAGGTTTTTCTGCACATTTGCAAGTTAAAGTAGCCAGTCTGTTCACAAGTGTGAGTTCTAAGGTGGTGGTAAATTGTTGCACATGGAAACAAATCATGCACTCTCATGGGTTGTGGCAAGGAGATTTGTTATTGCCGCTTCTTTTTTTGTGATTGCGATGGATGTGCTCACCTATGTGATCAACCGATCACATAAGTTGGGTGCGGTTAATGGCTTAATGCATTGTCGGTCTATTCACCACTCCATAGATAGTACATTTATGTTGATGATATTGTTCTCTTTGTCGGGCCTATGGCTTCTGATACGATGTTTATCAAAGTGGCTACACGTGAACTTTGTCAAGTCAGTCACGATCATTATACAAGGACCGCTGGCTTACAAGGAGTTGGTGCATGAACTTTGTCAAGTGAGCCGCGATCATTATACAAGGAAAGCTGGCTTACAAGGAGTTGGTGCAGGCTGCCATGTCATGGCAGATGTAAGACTTTCCATGCAAGTATCTAGGTCTTCAGCTCTCAGTCAACGAGCTAACTAGGTATTAATGGCAGCCCATAGTTGATGAGGTGTTGAGATTGTCAAAAGGGCTTAGTTGCCAGGTCTCGTCGTCTGATTCTGGTTAACAACATTACTAGGGCTAGACCTATCAACCATCTATTTGTGGAGGATGCTCACAAATGAGCCTTGGTACATGTTGACAAAGGTTGTTATGCTTTATTTTGGGATGTTGCAGATGAGATTCATGGAGGCAAGTGTGTGCTGTCCTGGGAATGCGTATATAGGCCACTTTAGGAAGCATGGGTTGGCATAGTGGTGTCTATTTAGTCAACAAATGATTGTGTCTGTCATAGCCATTGGATTGACATCCAAAGTCTGACATGCTTCTTCCTTCTCTTGTCTTCTTCCTCGAGCTGCCCAAACCAAACCAGCATCATTGGGACTGCCTACTCCCGTCTTCCATGGCTGGTTGCGCCTGTGTGCATGCGTTGTTTCCATGTCATACCCTAAACCATTGGCCAGCCCATCCATCTACTCCCCCACACCTCATGTTATTCTTCGACGGTGTTAGCCCACCCCAGACCTGAACCAGCCAACCCTCGTACTCCCAACCGCCCGCGGCAACACCGCCGCATCTTTCCATGCTCTTGTTCGTTCCTGTCCAAGGCCTCCTCCTCGTCGTCCTCTGCCTTGATGCCCTCACCACGGCACCGCCGTCTGGTGTTCTTAATATGGTCAACAAACGAAATGAGTCCTGAGAGGAGTGTACGTGGAGGGGATGATAGTAGGGATCCATCGGGTCCATGGCCGTACACAAGCAAGTGTCTCCTTATTGCAAGCAAAAAACTACTTCCTCATAATGGTCTGCTAACATCTGGGACCCATGACATTGTCAACGTATAGTCAATAAACTAGAAAATTGCACAAGGAGCATGTCACACCTGGGACCTAGCAGCTCGAGAAGGATTTTTGTTATTGTTGAGACAGAACAGTGTATGGATTGGGTGGGGGGGGGGTTTGGCCCGTCTAGCCTAGGCTTTTTTATGTTTACAACATGACAAGCCTAGTTTTTTTTCTTTGTGGAATGCCTAGCCCAACTTTCTTTTTTGAAGAATATCCAACCCATGCCAACTTGTTTTTCTCCACCCTGTTGGGCTGGAAATCTTTCAAGACAAGGAGGGATGCATTCTGCCTACCCAAAAATTGGTGTAAATCTTAAAGGTCATATGAAATAAGTTGTAAATATTAAAAAAACACAAGAAATGGGATTTTTTTTTCAAATTTAGAGTCTTTTAAGATTTTGAGATTTCACAATTCATTGTATTTTAACCTAATTTAAATTTATTTCAAAATTAGTTCGAATCTGACTCAAAATTTAGTATGTGGGACCCCTGTCGTGGATATAAGCCCGACAGTAGATGTGTAGGGTACGAAAGTAGAGGGCACAGTCCTAGCTACGACAAGGTTGTATGAGTTCAGGTTCCTCTGCGGTGGAGGTAACAGCCCTACGTCTCAGTGCTCTGGAGCTTTAGTGTCGAGTGGAATATGAATGTTATAGAATGCGAACCCTTGTGCCAGAGGGGAGGGGTGGCTTATATAGAGTGCCCTGCCCCTCATAAGTGTCCAGCCTTCAAGGGTGTAATAAGTGAGATTGAATGCATACGTTACAGGTAACGTATGCCATAAATGACATTAACTACAGTAGTCTAACATCTGACCGTTAGCCTCGCTGGAGTGGCCTATGGTCTTCTATGTCGATTGGCTTCTGGTCTTTACTAAGAGGAATCCAGTCGTCGAGCATTAGGTAATCTTCCGAGTGGTTCTTTACCGAGTGGATCAGAGGTTGTCTTAATCTAGTCGGTAAGTATCTTGTGATCCTTAAGCTAATAATGAGGTGCCCTTGGGTAGGACTTATAGGTCAGGCCTATGACCCTACCCTAGGGCTATAACCCCATCATTAGCCCCCGAATGGATTGAGGTTAGAGTGGTGAAGGTGCAACTGCAAATCTTGGTATAATAGACTGAATTTGAATGTTCTTCAAAGTTTCGCCTAATTGGATGTCGATTGCAATCTTCATCATTTGCTTTGATCGATTCTGCTTGGAATAAAATATCTGAGTGGATTTGAAGATCCGAGTGAGCAAACAAAACAGTGCATCTGATAAGATCTTTTGATGTGACCAATCACCCTCTCTCTTTCGAATTTTTTGGGATTTGAAAATTTCGGTTGCCGCGCATTATGCGGTGATGACGTCATCGCCATCAAGTGGATCATGTCGCCTCAATTCCTGCACCTCTATCTCCACCACGTATCTCGCGGTGGCCTGCGAAGGGATAAGTCGAGGGCCCACATGCCAGTGGCCCAGTCGGCTGGTTATAAAAGCATCAAGCGCTAGGGTTTGGAACGCCATCGTCTTCTTCCTCTCGCATGTCTTTCCTACTCTTTAGCCACCAGCGCGGACCGAAGCAATCAATCTCGTTGCTGCCACCATGACGAAGGGACAAACTGGCAAGTTGGAGAAGGCAAAGAAGAAGGGCGTCGTCAAGTCGAAGAAGCAAACCCTGCCGCCGGGCTGGATCCAGGGGGATTTCCTCCGATCCACAGTGCGGAAGGGGATCTCCTCGAACTTGTCGAGCACAACATGCTGGCGGACAAGTCTTGGAGGCTCCTGGAGACGAGATCGAGCCCGAGCCATGGGAGGGAGAACGGGTTCTCCTCGTGACCCACATCGAAAGAGGTTTCTCTCTGCCGCCCCATCCTTTAATTTGGGGATTCTTGAACTTCTTTGGGGCATAACTGCATCATTCTCCTCCAAACGCCATTGTGCATCTTTCTTGTTTCATCACCTTGTCCGAGTGTTTCTTTGGGTGTCCTCCTCACTAGGGACTCCTCAAATCTATCTTCACCGTGCGATCTAAGTTGGTGAAAAAAGTTAATCCGACTGATGACAAGACTAATGTCATACAGTTATGTGGAGGTTTAGGGCTCCAGAATAGAGCCAAAAGTAGTTATCCTGACATGACCTTTCCTGAATCGGTTCGTAACTAGCAAGCTACTTGGTTCTACTATACTAATATTGCCTGCCCAAACATGTCGAGTGGACTCCCTCCCTTTACTCTAGAGCGACCGAGTGCTCCGAGGACGTTAACGTTGACGAAGGAGGAGAAAACTCAGGTTGATCCCTTGGTCAAAGCACTGATTGGACTGGTCCGCAATGGAGTGACATGAACGGATCTATTAGAGACCTTCCTGGGTAGACGCATCCATCCTCTCCACGCTTGGGACCACACCATGTGGCATTGCACTGGTCCTGAAGACTCCACTCGGTCTCATCCCGAGGAAGTGAGTGAAGACACTGTAGCAAAGTGGATCCGCGGAATAGCTGGTCCTTGCGATAATCCAATGGGGGCGAAAAGGGTCCTGCCCTTCTCAGCTGACAATCCGCCGACCAACAAGGTTAGCTCTACTCTGTTAAACATTGTTGTGTTCGAACCGAGTGCTTGTGATTTCCTTGTCGACTGAGTTTGTGGATTTTATCTTGCAGGAGTGGACGAACCTACATTCTCCTGTCCCGAATGAAAACACACTCGACCTTGACGAGGGGAGCATGGAGGACAGTGCAGAGAGTGAGGACTACGTCGACGACAGCGAAGAGACGGAGGAGGAGGAGTCGGAGGAGAGTGAGGAGGAAGATTCGTCTCCTTCTCGCCCTGAGCCTCGGAGCAAGCAGCGTCATGACCCCGCAGGCACTCCAAGTAAACCTTTGGCGCCGAGTGGGAGGATTGCCAAGCGCGTCAGGGGATCGTCTGGAACCAGTGGAACAACCCGCGAAAGTGTCCAGGCCGAGCGGACCCAAGCCTCGAAAGGCCCTGCCTAGGATGAGGATTTCTGTTCCAGTCGCTTCCGCATAAGTGCTTGATCTTATGCTCTTATCCGAGTGAACATTTTGGTCACTGACGACTAACTGAAATTGTCTTGACAGAGCTGCCACTTATGTCACGTCACCGCTGCGAGGAGACGAAGATCTCATGGAAGTTGACACCGCGAACGCAACCACCTGACAACTAGGTATGAAGTTGATTTGTCATTCTGTGTCACTCTTCCGCATTTACGTTTTCCTGACTGTAACTTCTGATGTTTCTATCTGTCAGTCGTGCCAGCTGCGAGAGAAGTCATCCAGCTGGACGAGGACGATCAATGGCAACGAGCTACTGCGGTGGAACCCGTTGTGTCCGAGGTGCGTGTGGCGACAATTGCTGTTGTGAGTGCTGCACGTGTTAGTTCAGTCGTTGTCACCACGACTCCGACTGGATTGCAATCAAGCATTCCGGTTTTGTATGCTGCGGCTTTAGGATTGGTGTCCCCCATGAGTGTACGCCAAGCGTCGTGTCCCTGAATATCAGACTGGTGCCGCCAAGGATGCTATGATCTAGGCAGGACTGATGACGCAACAAGTAAAAGGAGCCTATGACGCCATCGTCTCTGTGTACAACAACATGGTGGTGCTGCAAGAAAACATCCGAGTAAGTTCGACCGTAAGTTTGAATTCCGACTCACACCCACTGGGGTTGCTTTTCTGTAGAATTGTCTTTGTTTCATTTGCGTTGCAGTGGGGTCACTCTGAGTGAACCCATTGGGTGTAGTCCCCGAGACCGCTGTCGAGTGCTTGCACTCGCAATGGTCTTAATCAGTAGAGACTTTTTTGCCGTTCAAAATCAACCAGAGCTGATCTAGTTGAGTTCTGAATCCTGTGGGGGCACGCTAAGTGCACCCACTGGGTGTAGTGCCCGAGACTATTATTAGTCGGGAGTGAGTGACAATAGTCTGGAGTACTTGAGTGTATAGTGTATCTGACTCGACAGGGCAGACCTTGTCGAGTGTTAAACCAGTGGGGTCACGCCTAGTGAACCCACTGGGTGTAGTCCCCGAGACTACTGTTGGATGCTTGCATCATCAGGAGTCTGGATTTGAATGCTTGCATTATTTGTCGAATGACTTGTATTTCTCCACTCGGAAGTAGAAGAATACTCGTGTCAAGTGAAAGTAATTTTTCCACTCAGATGTTTTTTGTAGAAGGCTTGCGAGATTGGGTCGCAGTATGCCCAGGTGGAATCTAAGAAGAACAAGCTGAAGCTAGTGTGATGCCATGAAAAAGTTGCTCGAAGACAAGGATGTGGTCCTTGCCAATCTAAAGAAGAAGTCCGAAGTTGATGAATTGAAGCTTGCGGACGTTGAGAAGTTGAAGGCAGAAAATGAACAGATGAAGACCGAAAGAGACGAATGGGCGAAGAAACTCCACTCCATTTCGAAAAGAGGAAATGCCTTAGAAAGTTTTGTAAGAGACTTCCTATTAAAGATGCTTGAGTCTCTCATTGGTATGTTCCCTTTACCGAGTGAGTCTTTGCATTTTTTGTCGACTGATGTGCAGCTGATATTTCGTTGGTCTTCTGCTGCAGAATTCTGTCCTTATTTTCAGAAAGAGACGTTCGAGGTGGAGCCATACTTGGATCCCATCAAGTTTCCTGTTCCCGATGACCTAGTCGTGGATATGTATCGCCTCAACTGCCGCCTTGTTAAAGTCCAAGGATACTTCACTCGTCTGCGAGCTCCTGTGGGAAGAATCGACAAAGAGCTATGGCCTGAAGACACGTTTCTTGTCGGTCTGGATGCTGTGATGGAGCACCTGGGTCGTGTACCTGAGGGAGTCCAAGCATGGAAGAAATCAACTGCTAGGTGTGGGGCTGATGTGGCTGTGTCTCTTGTGAGGGTCCACCGTAAGGAGACTCGGGAGGAGAAGTTGAAGGCACTGCAGGTTGCAAATACGAAGAAGCTTCGGTTTGAACACTTCATGGAGACCTTCATCGATACAGCAACCCGCATCGCCGACATCATCGACCTCGACACCTTCGTGGAGCCGGCCAGTCCAGGTGAGCCGTGAAAAGACGACCAGTCGTGAGAAAAAACATTGATTTGCCTCGGTATGCCGAGTGGTTTATGTAAACACTTTAAACTTCGTTCGGGTAAAAACCCGAGTGCTTTTTTCCTACGCGGATAACCTTGATCTGCGCCGGGTATCATTAATTTGCTTGCTTCGACTGAATTTGAGTTTATCTTTGTCGAATGAACTTTTTATTTTTTGGGGATGCTCTGGTCATACATAAAGTCTTCTCACCCGAACGAAGCTTGATTCGCAGTTGGGCAGGGATTTGGGCGGGATTTTGTCGCTTAGGCAAATCTGGTTCACGGCGAAGCCTCCGAGTGGAAGGGTAGCTCTTCACTCGGAGAAGTTTTTTAACTTAGGCGAACCTGATTCGCGGCTAAGCCCCCGAGTGAGAGGGTAGCTCTTCACTCGGAGAAGTTTTTTAACTTAGGCGAATCTGGTTCGCGGCTAAGCCCCCGAGTGAGAGGGTAGCTCTTCACTCAGAGAAGTTTTCTAACTTAGGCGAATCTGGTTCGCGGCTAAGCCCGTGAGTGAGAGGGTAGCTCTTCACTCGAAGAAGTTTTCCAACTTAGGCGAATCTGGTTCGCGGCTAAGCCCCCGAGTGAGAGGGTAGCTCTTCACTCGGAGATGTTTTATAACTTAGGCGAATCTGGTTCGCGGCTAAGCCTCCGAGTGAGAGGGTAGCTCTTCACTGAGAGAAGTTTTTTTAACTTAGGCGAATCTGGTTCGTGGCTAAGTCCCCCAGTGAGAGGGTAGTTCTTCACGCGGAGAAGTTTTCTAACTTAGGCGAATCTGGTTCGCGGCTAAGCCCCCGAGTGAGAGGGTAGCTCTTCACTCGGAGAGGTTTTTTTTATCTTAGGCGAATCTGGTTCGTGACTAAGCCTCCGAGTGAGAGGGTAGCTCTTCACTCGGAGAAGTTTTCTAAGTTAGGCGAATCTGGTTCGCGGCTAAGCCCCCGAGAGAGAGGGTAGCTCTTCACTCGGAGAAATTTTCTAACTTAGGCGAATATGGTTCGCGGCTAAGTCCGTGAGTGAGAGGGTAGCTCTTCACTCGGAGAGGTTTTTTTAACTTAGGCGAATCTGGTTCGCGGCTAAGCCCCCTGAGTGAGAGGGTAGTTCTTTACTCGGAGAAGTTTTCTAACATAGGCGAATCTGGTTCGCGGCTAAGCCCCCGAGTGAGAGGGTAGCTCTTCACTCGGAGAGGTTTTTTAACTTAGGCGAATCTGGTTCGCGGCTAAGCCTCCGAGTGAGAGGGTAGCTCTTCACTCGGAGATGTTTTCTAACTTAGGCGAATCTGGTTCGCGACTAAGCCCCCCGAGTGAGAGGGTAGCTCTTCACTCGGAGAAGTTTTCTAACTTAGGCGAATCTGGTTCACGGCTAAGCCCCCGAGTGAGAGGGTAGCTCTTCACTCGGAGATGTTTTTTAACTTAGGTGAATCTGGTTTGCGGCTAAGCCTCCGAGTGAGAGGGTAGCTCTTCACTCGGAGAAGTTTTCTAACTTAGGTGAATCTGGTTCGCGGCTAAGCCCCCGAGTGAGAGGGTAGCTCTTCACTCGGAGAAGTTTTCTAACTTAGGCGTATCTGGTTCACGGCTAAGCCCCCGAGTGAGAGGGTAGCTCTTCACTCGGAGAGGTTTTTTAACTTAGGCGAATCTGGTTCGCGGCTAAGCCTCCGAGTGAGAGGGTAGCTTTTCACTCAGAGAAGTTTTTTAACTTAGGCGAATCTAGTTCGCGGCTAAGCCTCCCAGTGAAAGGGTAGCTCTTCACTCGGAGAATTTTTCTAGACAGGAGTGAACAAACATATTGAAGTAATCAAAGCTTCTGACGAGTAAACCGCTTTAGGGAATCTTGTTCGTTACATCAAAATCGTCATAAATCAAGCATAAAAACGCTTAAGTAAGTCTTCGTTCCATGCTCGCGGCTTGTCGATCCTCTTCTACAATTGTAGAGTCTGTATACTCCGTTGTTCAGCACCTTGGATATGATGAAGGGTCCTTCCTAGGCGGGAGCCAACTTGTGTGGTCTCTGTTGATGCACTCGGAGTACCAATTCGTCTGCTTGAAACGTCCGACTCCTGACGTCTCTTGAATGGAATCGTCGCAATTCTTGTTGGTAGATCGTTGATAGAATCAAAGCCATCTCGCGCTCCTCCTCCAAGAGATCGACTCCATCCTGTCAGGCTTGTTCGGCTATGGCTTCTGAGAAGATCTCAACTATGGGGGAATTGTGAAGCAAACCACTCGGAAGGACAGCTTCCACACCGTACACGAGAAAGAATGGAGACCGCCCAGTCGACCTATTCGAGGTCGTTCTAAGCCCCCAGAGCATAGAGGGTAAGTCGGTGACCCAAGCACCTACAGTGTGTCCAATCTCCCTTGTGAGACGTGGTTTTAACCCCTGAAGTATGAGTCCATTCGCTCATTCAGCCTAGCCATTTGTTTGGGGATGAGCAACGGATGCGTAATCCACTCGGGTTCCTTGGTTGGAGCAAAAACTCTTGAATTCATCCGAGTCAAAGTTTGATCCATTGTCAGTGATGATGCTGTGTGGAACCCCAAATCTGACAGTGATTTCTCTTATGAATTTGATTGCATTGCGTGCATCTAGCTTTTTGATTGGCTTGGCTTCTATCCACTTGGTGAATTTGTCGACTACAACTAGCAAATGAGTGAATCCGCCTGGCCATGTACGGAAGGGTCCAACCATGTCCAAGCTCCACACGCCAAAAGGCCATATGAGGGGGATTGTCTTTAGAGCAGATGACAGCTTATGCGATTTGTTGGAGTAGAATTGACATCCTTCACAGCGGTCTGCAAGCTCTTTGGCCATTTCACCTGCACGTGACCAGGAGAATCCAGCTCGGAATGCTTTAGCAACGATGGTTTTGGAGGATGCATGATGACCACAGATTCCTGAATGAATTTCCTCCAAAATCAGTGGGCCTTCTTCAGGGGAAATCCACCATTGAGCTACGCCAGGCACACTTTGCTTATAGAGCTGATCTCCTATGACTGTGAAAGCTTTTGATCTGCGAACGATGTGTCTAGCTTCGTCTTCATCTTCGGGTAGTTCTTGCCTCAGGATGTATGCAATATATGGCATTGTCCAATCAGGCATGACCACTCAAATCTCCATGATTAGGTCGACAACTGCCGGGATTTCAACTTCAGTCGGATCAACTGCACTTGTAGGCTGAGGAGGTTCTTCAGTGAATGTATCTTCTTGGACTAAAGGGGTGTGTATGTGCTCCAAACAAACATCACTGGGCACAATTTTCCGAGTGGATCCGATTTTTGCCAATTCATCAGCAGCTTGATTTATCAATCGAGGAACATGATGAAGTTCCAAACCTTCAAACCTTTTCTCAAGTTTTCAGACTGCATTGCTGTATCCAGTCATGGCAGGGTTTCTCACATCCCACTCTTTCATTACTTGATTAACCACTAGATCCGAGTCACCGTATACCATCAAGCGATGGACGCCGAGTGAAATGGCCATACGCAACCTATAAAGGAGAGCTTCATACTCTGCTTCATTGTTAGAGGAATCAAAGTGAATCTGCAATACATAACTGAGCTTGTCACCCTTCGGGGATATAAGAACTACGCCTGCACCAGAACCACTCAGCGTCTTCGAGCCGTCAAAGAACATAGTCCAATGTGTCGAGTGAGTTGGAGCTGGTTGCTGTTGTTCCACCCATTCGGCCATGAAATCCGCCAGAGCTTGAGATTTGATGGCTTTCTTGGCTTCGAACTTTATGTCACAATATAATAGCTCCACTGCCCATTTCGCCACTCGGCCCGATGCATCCCGATTGTGAAGGATTTCTGACAATGGGGCATTACTGACCACAGACACCAAGTGATCTTGAAAATAATGAGCTACCTTCTTCGCTGTCATATAAATCCCATAAAGTAACTTCTGATAGTGGGGATACCTCTGCTTGGAAGGAGTCAATACCTCAGAAACATAATATACTGGGCGCTGAATCTTGTGAGCCTTGCCTTCCTCCTCTCGCTCGAATGTCAGGACTGTGCTGACAACTTGATTTGTGGCGGCTATGTACAAGAGGAGTGGCTCTTTGTTGTACGGAGCAGCAAGAACCGGCTGGGTGGATAGCAGAGATTTTAACTCGACGAATGCAGCTTCTACTTTGGGTGTCCACTCGAATGTATCTGACTTCTTCATGAGTCGATACAGTGGTAAGGCTTTCTCTCCGAGTCAAGATATGAATCTGCTTAATTCTGCCAAACATCCTGTAAGCTTCTGGACGTCGTGCACTCGCACGGGGCTTTTCATTCGGACGATTGCCCGATATTTTCGGGGTTAACATCGATTCCTCGTTCGGAAACGAGAAAACCGAGTAACTTGCCGCTAGGTACTCTGAATGCGCACTTGGCTGGGTTGAGCTTGATGTCGTACCTTCGAAGGTTGGCGAACGTTTCAGCCAAGTCAGTCAGCAGGTTGGAACCTTTGCGTGACTTTACTATGATATCGTCCATGTATGCCTCCACGTTCCGACTGATCTGGTCGAGGAGGCATTTCTGAATCATGCGCATAAAAGTGGCTCCTGCATTTGTGAGACCGAATGGCATAGTGATGTAGCAAAAGCACCCAAATGGGGTGAGGAAGGCTGTTTTTATTTCATCTAGGCCATACAGACGGATCTGGTGGTACGCAGAGTAAGCATCTAAAAAAGACAATCGCTCACATCCCGCAGTAGAGTCGACAATCTGATCTATGCGGGGGAGTGGGAAGTGGTCTTTTGGGCAGACCCGATTGATATGCTTGAAGTCGATGCACATTCAGAGTGACTTGTCCGTCTTAGGAACCATGAAGACATTCGCGAGCCAGTCGGAGTGGTAAACCTCGCGAATGAACTTGGCCTCCAAGAGCTTAGCCACTTTCTCGCAGATTCCTTTCCGTTTCTGTGTGGCGGTCTGACACATATGTTCTTTGACAGGTCGAGCTTTGGGGTCAACCCTGAGTCGGTGCTTAGCCAGTTCCCTGGGTACACCAAGCATGCCAGCGGGCTTCCATGCGAAGATGTCCCAGTTCTCACGGAGGAACTGGATGAGCTCAACTTCCTATTTAGGATCATGGGTTGTTGAGATGTTGGTTGGGGCAGCCGTATGATCCGTCGGGTGGATGTTGACCTTCTTGATTTTGCCTGTCGACTAGAATGCAGACGCAGAAGCTGGCTTCTACGCGTGCATCAGTTTGGTGGGATCTGCTGTGTTCCGGTACTCGTCGAGCTCTGCCATTGCCATCTGATGGTCGGCGATCTTGGAGCCCTGCTGCAAACATTCTTCTGCTCTCTGCCGATCGTCAGTGATGGTGATGACTCCTTTTGGCCCTGGCATCTTCATCTTCAAATAAACGTAACATGGTCGGGCCATGAAACGTACATACACTGGTCGACCAAGTATGGTGTGGTAGGCACTGTGAAAGTCCACCACCTCGAATGTGAGTTTGTCCTTGCGGAAGTTCTTGTCAGAGCCAAAGACGACATCTAACGCGATCTGGCCGAGTGACTTGGCCTTCTTCCCTGGGTTCACTCCGTGAAACTGCATATTGCTGTCGCTTAGCTTGGACATCGGAATGCCCATCCCCTTGAGAGTGTCGGCATATATGATGTTCAAACCACTTCCGCCATCCATCAATACCTTGCGGAGTCGAACTCCTTCTACCACTGGATCGACAACGAGAGCCCGACGTTCCAGAGTGGGGACATGGGTCGGGTGATCTGACTGGTCAAAGGTGATGGCAGTGTGTGACCACTTGAGATACTTTGGGGCGGAAGGAGCTGCCATGTTGACCTCCCGGTTGACCACTTTCACTCGACTCTTGCTTTCGACATCAGCGAAGATCATCAGAGTGGCATGGACCTTTGGGAAGGGGTCTTCTTGTTCGTCGTCCTCTTTTTCTTGGTCTTTCTCACTCGACTGATCCTCTCCAAATCACTGGATCAACAACCTGCACTGTTGAGTGGTATGTTTTGGCACTATGGTGTTGCCTTCTTCATCTATCTTCATGTGGATTGCACACGGCTGATCAAGGACATCTAGTCTCGACTGATTCTTGAATTTCTTGGGGGGAATTGACTCTTACCCTTTCCCTTGAAATTTCGCGCTCCCAGAGTGGCTGATTCTGCCGGCGGTGTGTGTTCTACCTTCTGCTTCTGCTTTCGGTTGGAATTGGCATCTCCGTTGACTGCTTTGCCTTTGCCGCTGCGGAGGCGGTCTTCCTATTCTCCATTGGCATAGCAGGTCGCTATCTCCATCATCTTGCTCATAGACATATCTCCTGTGTGACCGAACTTCAAGTACAACTCGCGGTACGTGACGCCTGCCTTGAAAGTGCTGACTGCTTGATGCTCGGTGACGTTCTCCACAGTGTGGTGAAGAGTGGTCCAGTGCTGGATATAATCGTGCGAAGACTCACTCGGCTTCTGGAAACAATGTTGTAGCTCTGAGAGACCAGCACGACGCTTGCAGGTGCCCTCGAAGGTCTTGATGAACACTCGGGCCAAATCTGCCCAGCAGTATATGCTTGATGGAGCTAGTTGATTCAGCCAGGCACGGGCCGAACCATCTAGCATCAGGGGCAAGTGCTTCATTGCGACGTTGTCATTGCCGCCGCCGATCTGAACTGCCACTCGGTAATCATCTAGCCACGTCTCTGGCTTGGATTCTCAAGTGAACTTGCTTATTCCGGCCGCCAATCTGAAGTTGGGGGGAATATCAGCAGAGCGAATTGCTCGGCTGAAACACTTGGGTCCGGAGATGACAGAGCCACTTCCAGTCGGACGATCACCATCGTATCCGTCATGATGGGCTCGGCCTCTATCAACTCTCTTCTGAGTGAGATAGTCCCTTACATCACACCTTTGGTCACGGTCGTCACCCACCGATCGCCTTTCATCATTGCGCCGGGACGCGTACGAACCACTCCACGGAAGAGAGCGTGAGTGATGGCGATCTTCACGATTGAACTGGGGGGAAGTGGATTCCGCCCCTGGTCTCTGTACCGATCTTCTCGATGATCTCCTCCTCTGCGACGCTGGGGAGAACCTGGGCTGTAAACCGACCGAACTGTGTCTTCTCAGATGGAATTGCTGTGCAGTCTGTTGTGAGACTGAGATACAACGGAATTCTGCTACTGTGCCGCATGTAACAGGGCACGGATCTGCTGCACTCCTCTGCCCGCTGATCAATTTGATGGCTGGATGGAGTCTGCAATCCTTGCGGCCGTAGCCAAGTTGAGGATAGGCGTGCGGAATACCTCGATGTTGTCGTGATGAGAACACCGACCGGATGCTAGAGGGCGCATATGATGACGCGCACCCAAAGTCTCTCCGGTTTACCGCTTGTCCCAATTGGTCCTTGGCCGGCTCTCGTCTGAACTGGCCATGAAAACCTCCGCCGCAGGGCTGCGGTTCTCACACTTGGAAGAAGAGCCAGACGGATCTGACATCGAGTGAGATGCAGCACACAGAGGTGTAGCAGGTTCAATGGCTGCCACCTGCGGCGAAGACGCTTGACATGCGAGTGCATGACGTACCCAATGCTGGAGCCTTGAGCGACCAGATTTCTTGTTGCGACGTGCGATGGGGAGCACAATCGACGACGGAGTCGACGGTTGGCGAAGAAGAACTCCGCATGAACTAGTGTGGAAGAACGTCGCCCCGTGAACTGGAAGCGCCTCAACGTCGAGAGGCGCCTCCCGAAGCCAGGCCGAATCATCGGCGACGAAGACGAGTGTGCCAAACACGATCTCGCGGCTCACGCACAAATCACCGCCGGAAGACATGGTGAAGAGGAAAAAACGCAAACTTGCCGGAAGTCGCTGACAGTAGATGTGTAGGGTACGAAAGTAGAGGGCAGAGTCCGAGCTACGACAAGGTTGTATGAGTTCAGGCCCCTCTGCAGTGGAGGTAACAACCCTACATCTCAGTGCTTTGGAGCTTTAGTGTCGAGTGGAATATGAATGTTACAGAATGCGAACCCTTGTGCCACAGGGGGGGGTGGCTTATATAGACTGCGCTGCCCCTCATAAGTGTCCAACCTACAAGGGTGCAATAAGTGAGATTGAATGCATACGTTGCAGGTAACGTATGCCATAAATGACATTAACTACAGTATTCTAACGTCTGACTATTAGCCTCGCTGGAGTGGCTTCTGGTCTTCTATGTCGACTAGCTTCTGGTCTTTACTGAGTGGAATCCAGTCGTCGAGCATTAGGTAATCTTCTGAGTGGTTCTTTACCGAGTGGATCAGAGGTTGTCTTAATCCAGTCGGTAAGTATCTTGTGATCCTTAAGCTAATAATGAGGTGCCCTTGGGTAGGACTTATAGGTCAGTTCTATGACCCTACCCTAGGGCTATAACCCCATCAACCCCATCGAAATATGTGAAATTTTGGAAATTTCACTAAAAATTCATTGAAATTTTTAACCCTCGTCGTGGATTGAAAATGGGTTGCAATGCTTAAAAAGAAAAAGGGCTGCAATAAATTCCATAAGAAATAGTAAATGGGATGTATGCAGTTCACCATAGATTTGGAGGCTGACTTATGAGGCTACTAAGTTGACTTGTACCCTAGGCTTTGTCAACTTAGTCACCAAACTACTCTAGCAGAAGGGACAATTGGATGCCAATCTAACGGCCAACTTGCTTCTTCAATCTCTGGTATTCTTGCTCCAACCGCCCAAACATGCAACGACGGGACCGCCTGCTCCTTCCTCCATGGTCGGCTATGTTGTCGCGTAGGCCTGGCCACCCCATCCTACTCCCACAGCTAACATGGACATTCCTCTACGCACTCACACCGTTTTTACTCTCCGACAATGGCAGGCTCACCCTGCAGTCTAACTAGTCAACTCGCGTACTCGCCTCTGCCTAGGACTACACATCCATGTCTTCCCTGGCTTCGAGTCATTCCCTTCATAGGCAATGCCTTCGTCCACCGCCTTGGTGCGCTCAGCGTGGCATGGTCAACGTGGTCAACAAACGAGAGCCATCGGAAGAGTACTATACATGCAGAGGTTGACAGTGGGGATCCACGAGGTTCGTGGTTGCATGCAAGTATTTGTCTCCTCATTATGTGTGAAAAAAAAGATTCCTTCCCTTGATAGATGCAACCTGATGACCCACAAGTATAGGATATCGATCTAGTCCTTTCGATAAGTAAGAGTGTGGAACCCAACGGGGAGCATAAGGAAATGACAAGTGGTTTTCAGCAAGGTATTCTCTGCGAGTGGTGTGAGTAACAATGATGATAGTTTTGCAGCAAGATAATTTGTAAACAGTGGCAAGTAATAGTAGTAACAACTGTACACCAAGGTGGCCAAATCCTTTTTGTAACAAAGGTCAAGCTTGAAAGTTCTCTTATATAAAGTAAATCGCTCTCGAGGACACATTTGAATTGTCGTCTAGTCATGTTCATCATGTTGAGTTGATTTGCATTCATTACTTTGATAATTTGATATGTGGGTGGACCGGTGCTTACTTGATGTTCTTACTTGAACAAAGAACCTACTTATGATTACCCCCTCTCACAAGAAACCACAACTATGAAAGAAGATTTAAGATAAATCTAACCATTGCATGAAACATGTGGATCCAAATCAGCCCCTTATGGAGTAACACATAAACTAGGGTTTAAGCTTCCGCCACTCTAGGGACCATCATTTACTTATTTCTCCACAATGCCTTCCCTTATGCCCAAAGATGGTGAAGTGTCATGTAGTTGACGTTCACATGACACCACTAAAGGATGCAACAACATACATATCATAAAAATATTGAACGAATACCAACTTCACATGATTACTTATGACAAGACTTCTCCAATTTTCTCGAGAACAAAACAAACTACTCACAAATCATCACAATATTCAAGATTAGAGGTATATTAAATAAGATAAAGGATCTCAACATATTATCTTCCACCAAGTAACCCAACAAGCACCAACTACAATATGTAATCAACACTAGTAATAGCCTCCAGGTACCAATTTGAGGTTTTGAGACAAATATTTCCTACAGAGGAGGAACTAGGGTTTGATATGAGATGGTGTTGATGAAGATTTGCCCTCCCACAAAGGAGGAAGTGTTGGTGATGATGATGGCTTCGATTTCCACCTCTCGGAGGGGAGTTTCTGCGACAAAATCTCTCCACCAGAGAGCAAAAGGGCGTCTCCCAGGTTTACGCCTCGAGACGGTGGCGCTTCATCCCGAAAGTATCTTCTTAATTTTTTCTAGGTCAAAACACATCACATAGCAGAAGAAGGGGGTCAGAGGTCACATGTGGGCCTGCCAAGTCATCAAGGCGCGCCCCGGGGGTGCCCTGTTGGCATGGCATCAATATATGCCCCCTCATGTATTTCTTTGCTCCAAATATTCTTATATATTCCATAAAAATCACCGTGAAGTTTTAGGTCATTTGGAGTCCGGAAAATGTCCAACTTTTTCCATGGCTTTGTAGTCAAGAATTCCAATTTCTCAAAATTTCGTCCTTTTGTGTAGACCTTGAAAATTAAGAGGGAAAAGGCATTAGAATTGTATCATAAAGTGGAATAATGACCAAGAACAATATAAATATCAATAAGAAATCATGATGCCAAATGGACGTATCAACTCCCCCAAGCTTAGACCTCGCTTGTCCTCAAACTAAAGCCAAACTCGATAATAATGACCACATAATTAGAGAGAGAGGTGTAGATAAATAAATTCAGACATTAGAGCATCATGAATATTAACATGGTAGCAATTTTTCATCATATAGATTCTCATAAACAAGTAACAATCTATCCACAATTATTGAACCATGAAGCATAAACTTTATTGACAACCAACAAACTATGTTCTTAGTCATTGAGACAATTAAAATTCATCATATTTCAGAGAAGAGTCTATGTAAGAGCTTTCAATTTACCAATTTCACACACTCAATCATCATTTAGTCTTCTATGATTGTTGACACTCAATGCATATTTTTGGAGCAAACGCTTCTGTTAGACACACAGGAAGATAGGGGTTTTATTGTTTTCGCCTCCCAACTTATTTACCTCGAGGATAATATCAACAATAATGATTCATGATCACTTACATCCAACTGAATATATATATCTGGATCTTTCCCCAACACAAGATGCTAGCCACTATAGAATTAATTGATTGGAATAAGGATAAATATTATTGACTCTTGCATAAAAGTAAAGACACAAAAGTAAAAGGAAGGCCCTTCACAGAGGGAAGCAGAGGGTGTCATGTGCTTTTTAATTTTGGATGTGCAAACTCTTAATGGAAAGGAACGTCATTTTATATTGCCCATTATGATAACAACCTTTACTATGTAGTATGTCGTTTTTATTTTTTTGCCATCACAAGATCGTACAAAGCATATTTTCCCTTAAAATAAAAGATCATACATGTTAAGGAGAAATTTTTATTGCATTATGCACCGATGAAAACTTACTTGAAGAATCTTATTCAATTCATATGTAGGTATGATGGACTCTCATGGCAAGAAACTGGGTTTAAGGGTTATGGATGCACAAGTAGTATCCCTACGTAGTGCGAATTTTTGGGCTAGGGAAATATCCTAGACAAGCACCACATGTTGGAGGATCTATGCCAATATAACTTCTATGTGATTGTAAACAAACATAATCCGTTACATTGTCTTCCTTGTCCAACATCAACTAATGTAGAAAATATTTGATGGGGGCTCACAATCAGAAAAGATGTCCAAGATAGTGTATTTGTGTGTGAAGCTCCTCTTGTGTTTCATAATTTTGCATGAATTATATTAATGACTAACACTATGTTTGTTAACTCCCAATAACTTTTATCAAGCATATTTATTTTTATGTGAATTCATTACTCCCCATGGAATTAACATATGATCTTTCTATTTCTTTGTATATCATGGCTATGATTGATGCATGAGAGTAAAGTAACCAAATTCCAACTAATCTTTATTATGTAAATCTCACACTCGGTTAAAAGTATAGATAGATCACAAAGCAAAATAATACTAAACTTTTATTCTTCTAGACTATGAAATAACTAAGCATCAAACTACGATAGATGATGATGTAATAAGTGATGGTGATACGATATCGGGGCACCTCCCCCAAGCTCAAAACAAGCTAGAGGTGTTGCCCATACCCATGTACTCAAGTGTCCTTCTTGGGCGATGGTGGTGATGAAATAGTAGGTTTGTCCTCTGTCTTAGATAGCAGTGCATCTCTTAGCTCCTTCATTTCATGGAGCAACTATTGAGTCATTGTGGTGTTCTTTTGCACCCTCACCATAATATGTTTCTTTCTAGCCACTAGGAGCTTTTCCTTGCAGATGGGTATCCTCAAGGTGGATTCACCTTGTGCTCCTTGAGCCAGCAGATCTCTCCTTCCTATTGGTGGACAGGAGTTTGGAGAGGTGGAGATGTCTGCTAGCGTGCCATGTTCTGAGGCAGGGGATGCACTTCCATAGAGTCCACGGGTTCCTATCTAGTGGTGACTTCCTAAGTTCCGTCTCTTTCAAGCTCCATATGGAGCAACCAAGCCTCATCTTCCATGTTGTTGTAGGAGGACGACGACATAGCCTCCACACCTTGAAAACTCTGTCAGAAAAACAAGCCGAAACAAGGGGAGAGGAGAAAGTTGCGATGCGATGGTCAAAACATACGAGACTATATATAATGATTTTTTCTAGTTCACAATATGAGTCTAGGAAGAATACAGAGTCGGGGAGGCACACGAGAGGCTTCCAAGCCATCAGGGCACGCCCAAGGGAGGTGGTCGCACCATGTTTGCTTGGGACTCCCTCGTGGGTCCACCCATCTGGTTTTTATTTTTTATTTTTTAAATATTCCAAGACTAGCAGAAAATATTTTTATTAAATTGGATTCGGCTTGATATCTACTATGCAACTTTATTCTTTTAGACGTTGTTGGGCCTCCAAGTGTAGAGTTTTGTAGGACACTAGAAAATTTCCCTCAAGTGGATGACCTGAGATTTATCAATCCGTGGGTGGTGTAGGATGAAGATGGTCTAACAGCCCGAAATCGACACTCTAGAAGATTCCCCTTTTATTCCATTCTTGTATTGTGATTCTTTTGGTTGACGCATTCGTCATGGCATCATTCACACCATCCGCATTGCATCGGCACTCCGTTGTCGCCATTTTTCAAAACTTGCATCCATTGTTAGTTGTAGGTTCTCTCCATTTTTGCCGTTGACCGTTTCAGGATCAACCACACACGCACGCACCGGCAAAATCATTAAAATATTGTTTTTAAAACTGTGTATAAAAATTTCTCGGATTGGGTTGAAAGTTGGCGCACGATCTTATTTAAATGTAGGTAGGCCGCCTGCCAAATTTCATCAGGAGGTTGTTTGATACCCCAACGGATAAACCTATAGCGGCACTATTGTTAGGGCATATTTATCCCAAAGTGATTTTGGTGATTGATGACAGTACCCCTGCGGACTAATCGTGTGCATTGAGCATTTCAGATAATACATGGCAAGGCACACGATGATTCGACGCCCCTTAGTGTATTTCAAGCACGGTGGTTTATACGGTTCTCTTTGGTGGTTTTGAGTCGTAGGAAAGCCGTACTATTAAAAGGGGGTCCGTGTCGGGAAGGTTTGGGAGGAATCAACACACACACATATACTTTTGCACCACCTTTCCCCTTCTACAATGGAGATCCAACTTGTATCCTTCCTGCCTGTGCAAAAGGTCCAGCGGTAGTACCGCTCTCAGGGAGGTAGTACCGCTCTCAGAGCGGTAGTAACGTTCCAGGGGCGGTAGTATCGCTCCAGGGGCGGTAGTACCGCTTTCTAGGTGGTAGTAGTTTTTTTACTCCCGCTTTATCACACTTTTTGCGCATCTTTTCCCCAGCAGTGGTAGGCCCGGTAGTAATTTTTACTACCGTGGTTAGTGTGCCTACCAAGCGGTAGTACCGCTCCTTGCCAGCGCTAGTACCGCTAGGGCAGCGGTAGTACCGCAGCGGTGGGTAACAGTTGGATTTGTCCCCCACTATATAAAGGTATCTTCTTCCTCAAAACGTAGTACCGCTAGGGCAGCGGTAGTACCGCAGCGGTGGGTAACAGTTGGATTTGTCCCCCACTATATAAAGGTATCTTCTTCCTCAAAACGTTACCTTTTACCAACCGAAACTCCATTGTTGCTCCAAAGCTTATTCTTGCTCGATCTCTCTCCCTAGCCAGTCAAACTCGTTGATTTTTAGGGATTGGTTGAGAAGGCCCAGATCTACACTTCCACCAAGAGATATTTGATTCCCCCACTAATCCCTTGCAGATCTTGTTACTCTTGGGTGTTTGAGCACCCTCGACGGTTGAGGTCACCTCGGAGCCACATTCCGTTGTGGTGAAGCTCCGTGGTCTCGTTGGGAGCCTTCAAGATTTGTGTGGAGATAGCCCCAACCATGTTTGTAAAGGTCCGGTAGCCGCCTTCAAGGGTACCAATAGTGGAATCACGACACCTCACATTGTGTGAGGGCGTGAGGAGAATATGGTAGCCCTAGTGGCTTATTGGGGAGCATTGTGGCCCCACACCACTCCAACGGAGACACACTTCTCGTCAAAGGGAAGGAACTTAGGTAATACATCCTTGTCTCCACCGGTTCCACTTGCGGTTATTTCTTACCTTTAGTTTGTACTTATTATTGTTGTAGTGTATTCCTTGCTTGCATTAGTTGTCATGGTTGTTACATCATATAGATTTCTCACCTAGTTATTAATATAGAGAACCTTTTTGTTGCTAACTCTAACTTGTTAAGAAAAGCTAAAAATCGGTAGTTACCTATTCACCCCCACTCTAGTCAACCATATCAATCCTTTCAACTGGTATCAGAGCCATGTCTCTTTATTAAGGGTTTCACCACCCGAAGAGTATGGTTGACGATGGAGAAGGTGTGAGTGGACCACCCAAGGCCATGGCCTTGAATTCGGTCACACGGGACGAATTGAATTAGGCTATGGCCTCCCTCAAGACGTCCATGATGAATGAAGTCAAGACCATGTTTAAAGAGTTTCTTGAGGGGTTAAAAAATTCTCCGGAACCGGCGTTGGTTGTTAAACCTACCAACATGGAGTCAGAGGCCAATTCCACCAAGGAAGCGGCTAAAGGTATGCAACCTTCTTCCCCTCTTAACAAGAATGGGACAATAACCTTTGCCTCAGTTCCTCCTCCCCTAGTCTATGGAGGACCGGTCCCTACACCGCATATTAATAACCTTGGTCCTCCTCCTAAGCTTGTTAAGGGTGAGTTTGCTAATTGGGTGTTTTGCATCAAGTCTCATTTGAATCAGACCTCAACAAATTTATGGAGAATCATTGAACAAGGCTTCTACCCACATGAACCAAGCAACCTCACTCCAAGAGAAGAAACGGACAATCATAATCATTCCGCGTTGTTCATTCTTCAGTCCGTGGTTCCTCCTGAAGATCTTCCTCACTTGCATCTATTCACTCGTGCCAAGGACTGTTGGGAGCACATCATGGTGTTTTATAAGGGAAGCTCAAGTATTCAACTGTACAACTATGAAGTGGTTCTTGATGAGGCCGGTGAGTTTGTGATGAAGGAAGATGAAGACCCTCGAGATCTCTATCGAAGGGTGACTACTCTTGCCGTTGCTCTCCGAGATCAGGGGAGCAAGGATGTGGATGACACTTGGATCAAGCGCAAGTTTGTCAAGGCCATCATGACATTCAATAAAGCCATGTCATCCATCATTCGTCAAAGGCCAGATTTCCACATCTTGTCCTCTGGTGAAGTGTTGGATGAATTCATTGCCTTGAGTATCATGAACAAGACTCCTAATAATTCTCTTGCTCCTGTTCGGTCAAAGACAACTTCACCCAACCTAGCCTTGAAAGCCAAGGCTGTCACAGATGAAGAAGAGGATGGCTTCCCTGAAGACACAAAGTATGCTTATCACGAGCACATGGCTCTTGCATCAAGGCACATGGCTCGAGTGGGTCCAAGACCAAGCAATGTGTGAGGACATGCTATAACTGCGGCAATGTGAGTCACTTCGTGGAAGATTGTCGTTATGAGAAGAGGGAATACAACGGTGGCAAGCTCAATCACAAAGACAAAGCCAAGTCTTTCCCAAACAAGAACAACTTTGTCAAGAAATCCCATCCAAAGGGTATGGTGGCACTTGAAGAGTGCACCTCCGATGATGACGATGATGATAAAGTGGCGACGACTACTGTAGCCATTGCCACCTCCTCTCCCAAGGTGTCTCTCTTTGGCGCCCCAACGACAACCACATCGCCAAGTGCCTTATGGCCAAAGGTATCAATGAGGTAACATCCAACGTTAAGACCACCATCACTACTACTCCTTCATTGTTAGATTGTGTTGATGATAGTGACGTAGTGGACCTTGATGAACATGATTTTGACAAATTCCTATGTAAAATCAAAGGAGAATCCAAGAAGAATTTTGTTGCTCTTTTGGAACAACTTGGTGAGGCTAATGACCTCATTGATTCTCATGAGGAGATTATCTCCGAGATGCAAGGACATAGCCATGACTATGCCGATGAGATTGCTGAACTATCTATTGCTCTAGAAGAAGAGCGCAGTCTTCGTTTGGCTCTTGAGGAGTCACACAACGATGACCGTGCTAAATTACAAAAAGAGCTAGATCAAGCTATTGTCCTTACCCGTATGCTTAAATCTGAAAAGACTGCACTTGGGGTTGGCCATGACAGACTCAAGGAAGATTTTGAGACACTTGACAAGGCCCACAAGGTCTTGAAAGGTGCTCATTTATCTCTAAAGGAGTCTCATGATCAACTCCAAGCAAATCTTACCAAGGAGATCTCTACCTGTCCTCCTTTCGTTCTAATTGATAATGCTTGTGCAACTCACCCTTGTTGTGAGCATGTACATATTGTGGAGGAAAATGATAAGTTGACGGATCAACTAGAAAAGGGCCTTGTGTCACAAGGCGAGAAGAACCTAAACGACCTTTTGAGTAATCAAAAGGAAGTTGTAGGAAAGGAGGGACTTGGACTTACATCCAAGTCTAAAAGGAAAAGGAAGAACAGGAACAAGCGATCTCTTGCTCTCAAGGAAATTTTTGTCAACGAGGATGAGGGGACTCATAAGGAGAACAAGAACAAGGTAGGGGATGGTAATGCCAAGAAGGAAAAAAACCGTCCCTACCAACACAGCTGGCGAATTTAATCCTTCTTATGTTTTATGCCGTGCTAGTGATGGGCATGTTTATGCCAGGTTTGTTGGTTCTTATTATGAGTACATTGAATGGGCTATTTGGGTTCCTAAGACCCTTGTTTCTAACATCAAAGGACCCATTCAGGAATGGGTACCTAAAACCAAGCCTTGATTTATTGTAGGAATTTGCTTTTGTTGGGGTGTCATGGTTGCTCGATAGTGGATCAACAAATCACATGACCAGGAGCAAGGACTTGGTGGTGGACGTGCATCCTACTCCATATATGCCCACCCATGTTGTAATGCCCCAGAGTGTAACTTGCCATATTTGGAACCTTCATGTGTGGGTCCATGATGTCATTGCCTTGTGAGATATATGCCATGTGTTATTTCATGTGATCATACCTTGTCTCCCCTTTGCATTCATGCATCCATATCATTCATGCCTTCATTGTGTTTGTTGTTTTTGTTGATCCATGGGTGTGGTATGTGATGTTGATGTGCTATGTGATGATGAAGTGGTGTTTGAAAGTTGGGTTTCAACTATGATAGTCTTCAACTAGGTTTCAACCCCCCTTCTTTATTTCTCAAGCTCAAGTTTTACTTGCTCTAACCCTCGTTCAAAAATGTAGATCATTTAGAGTGTTTTGTGGTGGATGCGGTGCTAGGTCTAATGTGTTTTGAAACTAAGTTTGAGAGGGGTGTTTATTCACGAAACAGATTATTTAATTCTGTTTCGTAAATATTTAAGTGCTCCAAAAATCCTCTTTTCATTTTATTTTATTGGGTCATAATTCCCTTATGACCAAGGGCATTTTTGTTTTATTTTAGGGTCAATAGTGTTGCCTGTGTGCTTTTATTTGCCTATGTTTTCTTTGTAAATAGAAAAACCCCAGTGGTTTTTGTTTCTTACCTGGCGCCACCGAGTGGGCTTACTCCTCCTTGCTGGCCCAGTATCCTCCTCGCGCGGCAGCCCACTCCTCGTCCCTCTCCTATTGACGCCGTCTTCCTCTTCCCCCTCCTTTCCGTCAAACTTTCAGAGAGACCAAGACAAAGAGGTCGACGCCGTGGCTCACGGATGTCGAGGCGGCCTCCCTCGCCCCTATTTATTCCTTGGCGTCCGAGCCGTGTTCTAGGGTTCCTCCAAGCGCCGCCACCTCCTTTCCCATCTTCCTCCTCCCTCTCCCTCGTCGACAGAAGGTAGGCGAGCTCCTCCTCCGCCATGGCCGATCCTTGATGAGCTCGCCGATGTCGACAGCATACTCCTTCGTCCTCTCCAAGCAATCCAAGAGCACGCGGGACCTCACGGGAGTCCGTTCCCTTAGCTAGTCATCGACGAACGCCTCTGCTTCCACTACATCGACGACGACCCCTTCCGCTCCGACGACTCCCTTCGCAACGGCTTCTTCCTCGATGACCCCTTCTTCCTCTCCGTCAGGCGCGGCCTCCTCGACCAGTGGGTGAGCAGAAGCACTCCTCCTCGTTCCCCTGTGAGAAGATCGCACGTAGGGCCATAATAGCGCCGCCGTAACTTCTCACTGTCGCCGGCGCCTCCGTGCACGTTGCTGTTTAGTTGTATAGCGTCTCGCGCCGTGTTTAGTGGTGGAACGGAACCGTGGGAGTCCCCTCTTCCTCCCAGCGACGAGCCGTTGTCCAATTCATAGTGAATCGCTGGCGGTGACCTTCCCCTGTTCTGGCCACCGTCGGGCTGTAGCAGATCCAGAGGGGGTTGCTCAAAAGAGCAAGGCGCCCTCTCTGTTAAGTATTGATCAAGCATCGCATTGGTAGAAATGGGTTTTGTCTTAGCGCAGGTTGTGGGTTCGAGCCGCCGCAGCGCACCCCTTTTGTTTTTCTTGGCTTTGGGCATAGTAGGTCGACATGGGTGATTTACTTGGTCTGTTCCCCCTTCTCTGTCGAGGAAGAACTCCTAGCGAGTGGTGCTAGCACTGGTGGAGTACCAGGGAGCACTTGGGTTCGAATCCAAGCCACCCCTTATTGTTTTGTTATTTTTTCTTTTGCTGATTTATAGTTTGTTTGCTTGTTATTTGCTTGGGCAACAATATTTTTTTGCCTAAGATATCTAAACCATTGGGTTTTCCCCTTGCTTTAGTTAGTGTGCATGTGTAGGGATTTAGTGGTGCTAGTGTATGTGTGTAGGAGGTAAAGTGTGTGCAAGCTTCCGTGTGATGTCTGCTTTTGTGTGTGTGCATGTGTGAGTATGACATACACATGCCCAAGGCATGGTTTTGCCTTAGTGAGGACTTGTGTGCAAGCATGTAAGTGTGTGTGTTAGTGATAGTTGGTGTGAGTGTAAGTATGTGTGTGTTTTGGAAACTAGCATGTGTAGGTGTGCGTGCATGAGCACCTGTGATGCTAGCATGTATGTGTGTGTGGGGTGGTGTGCTAAGGCACATGAACATGAGGACTACCCCTCATGTTTACCATTGGAGTTGTGGGTGTGTGCAAGTGCATGTGTAGGTGATGAACTGGTGAGTATCACATATGATATGGCACCATTGAGTTATTTGTTTCCATGTTGTTTTTTCCTTTCAACTTTGTGCCTACATGTTGTATGCAAGTACCTAGGTATTATATATGTTTTTGGGGTACAATCATCCCAGGAATCCATTGGTGGAATCAGATTTCACTTTGGAACACTTTCTGGAAATGTCATTTTTCTGTCTTGATGCTATGTTTAGAGCTTGGTGCCATGTGGTGTGATGAGCCTAAGAGGATGATTCCTTGATGTGGCAGTAGTGGGTGAACCCCTCTACAACATGGTGGTTTTGTTTTATGCTTAGGAGTTTGTATGTGCAAGTTGTGCCTTGTCAAAGTAGGCATGTGGCTGAAATTGCCAGCTTGGTGAAAATCTGTGATTTTCACTAAGTGTGAGAAACTGCAGTTATTTTCTTCCCTTGTAGTTGTGGTTGCAAAAGTTCATGTGTTGGGTATCAACCCTTGCATTCAACTAGAGAGTTGGAGATTTTGTGTTTGTCTAGCTCTGTGTTAAATTTCATGCACTTTAACTTCCCGTGGATATTGTTTTGGAGGCTGTCAAAATGCTTCAGAGCATAAACAACTGGTGAGAATCTGAGATTTTCACTAAGTCCCTGAAATCTGTTATTTTTGTCCAAGTTAGCACATGTAGACCTTTTTGTGTGTAACTCCTTTGTAGTATATTTTTGCTCATGCTTGTAGAGCTTTTGAATACATTTTGCCACATATCTTGTTTGGCACATTTGGGTGGCTGTAGGTGCTTTGCATGTTGCTCACAAACTGCTATGATGCTGTTTAGGACAGATTGCATAGTTTTGTTGTTTTGCAGCTTGTGAGTGCATAGTTGGTGGTGTGGTGAGTTTATTTGCACCACACCACCTATACTTGTTTGTTTGATCATGAGGCAACCTGGGAATACCAGAAGTGTGCCATTGGAGTGTGCTTGTGGTAGATTTGATCTGTAGGACTCCATATCTTGTTTCGTAGTTTCCGGTTGATCCGTAGCTCTGTTCTCAACGTTCTTTATATGTTTTTGCATCGTTTTCTCGTGATGCACCTGTTCATGACATCTCCATGCATGTCAAAATAGCTTAGTGTGAAGTTCTGTCCAGAAGTTTGTCTTTTCTTCTCATGCATATGCAAGTGACTAGAATAGAGATGCATGCTACATTCTCATCTCATGCATCATGTGTTTGTTGCATCATGTTGGGTTGTTGTTCATTGGCTGTTATTTTTATCTTGGGTAGCACCGAGATCGGAGAGCGAGTACGTGGATTTGGGAGAGTACGTGCAGGACAAACAAGAGCAGTTCCAAGCTGAAGACATCACATGCAAGATGACCGTGACCTTGATATCATAACTAGCTTTGTTATGCTTAGATTCACGTTTCCTTCGATATATGCTCGCTGCCTACCACTAATATAATTGCCTCCTGATATTGCCATGAAACCCAAACACTTTCCCCTCCTAGCTAATGTTGTCTGGCTAAGTAGGCTTGCTCAGCTTCTAATGTTAGCGTTGTTAGTTGTAGGTGCCAGGTGTCTCACGTGTTAACATGAGAATTTGATATCATTATGTTTTAAACTGCTATTTAATTACTGCACCTATACACTTGGTAAATGATGGAAGGCCTAGCCTTTTGCTGGGTGATTTGTTCCGTTATTGCCGCCATAGTTTTCGGCTACCGGTGTTTGATTCCATAATTGATCGCTCCTAACACGTTCGGGGTTGTTATGGGGATCCCCTTGATAAATCGTGTAGTGTTAAGACTTGTCCGGCAGGACCCAACATTGGTTTTTAATTTCTATTCACCTAATAATAATTTGCATAGGGAATAGCTACCCCGAGGAGTTTAATCAACACCCAGGGCCAGTGCTCCTTATGAGTGTTGGTCCAAACTGGTCTGCGTGCGGGGCCACCACAAGGAAACTTGAGGTTTGGTTCTCGTAGCTAGTTCCATCCGTCATGTCGTGAGACTGAGATACGCGGCTCTTATCGGGGTCGTCGACACGAACGGAGGTCCTGCTAGTCTTGTGTTACCTTAGCAATCTATCTTGCGTATAGGAATCCCGGTGAAGCTTTGGTTCTCCCGAGAGTTGAGGTTTTCCTCTAAGGAATCCGACGAGATCACGAGATTCGTGATAGAGGTTTATTTTGCGGCCCGTGACCGTTTGTGATGGACTAGTTCGAGCACCCCTGCAGGGTTTAATCTTTCGGAAAGCCGTGCCCGCGGTTATGTGGCAACATGGATTATTTGTTAACATCCGGTTATAGATAACTTGAACTAATTCTAATAAAACTGCCAACCGTGTGCGTAATCGTGATTGTCCCCTTCGAAGACCTCTCTTCGATCGGGAACACGGTGGGGTTATGTTTGACGTAGGTAGGTGATCGAGATCACTTAGTGATCGTCTAGTCTTCGACCGCTCGCGTAGATCACCACTACAATAACTTTGATCTTTGTAAGTTAGACACCATAAATGCTTAGGGAGCTGCAACCTAAACACTGAACCTTCCTCACATAATAACTTGACTAGTTTTGGTACCAAGGTCATAGATTGCTGAGTCCCCGTGGCTCACAGATTACTTCAACACCCCAACAGGTATAGGTACGCCTGACACATGTGATCCAGATGGCACGCAGCTGGCGTGGCAGTACGATGAGGAGAATGACCGCCTGTACGTGAACTATCCTGAAGACTGAGGCCGTGGTCGTGATCGTGGGCAAGCATGTGGGATAGCATAGCCTTTTCTTATGTTATGTAGTCCGTAGCGGAACTACCTTGTTTGAATAAATGTGTGGATGTAAGCTCTGATACTATCTATGTGAGATGGCAAACGATTCCCTATTTTTCATTCTTAAATTATGTATGTGCTATGTTTATCTTGCTTGCGAAATGCATAGATGCGCTTCTTTCCATTTTGGGGCATCACACCCTAAATAGGAAAGGACCGCATCTTAGTCGTTACAAGTTGGTATTAGAGCCTTACGACTATAGGAGCCTTTGTGTGATCGTACTTGGCCGAGTCGAGGCTAGTAAAAATGTTTTGAGTCTTAGTTATATCACAGAGTAGGTTTCTTTTTTCTCCTATTCCATGCTCTGGTGAAGTTCTCGACTTAGGAAATCTTAATTCTACTCCTCTTCTCGCTCAAATTTTTTTTAGGATCACGCGGGTATTTTGAAATCTATATGATATTGATGTGACGGAGTTTTGTCTTGGTGCCTCCTGCCTGCCTTGATTTCTTCCGGGGAGTTGAGCTCCAGGGGATTCTTGTGCACATTGCCATCATTCAGATTTCTTAGTATCTCAGAACGAAGGATGTTCGTAATTGCTTCAATACTAGTAGTGACGAGATAACCCCGATGTCCCCAGTACTGGTGCAGATTGTTCGGGAGTACTGCCATACTTTGTATCGTTGTCATCACGAGGGTCTGTGTTAGATGAAGGTCCGAGATTCTGGTTATGTGTTGACGGATGTGATACATTGGACGGGTTAGTATAGGAGTTGTGTGAATATTACTCCTTGTATCCGTTAACCAGATTGCATGACTAGATATTTCGGGAATTCATAGGTGGGATATCAAGTAGTGACTTATAGGACAATCTTCCTACAGATGCATGATGTGAGGTTGGGATTCGAGATTTAGTGGGTACGTTTGTTCACGGTCGTCTTACAGCGGTTCTCGTTGTGTCTTAAAGAGTCCTTGTAGCTTGCTATGCTTGCTATGACTCGGGGATGCTTCGTAAGTCGTGTGCACTACCTTGCACAGGATGGCTACTGTAGATTCGAGCCCGTGCGATCTTATCCACGAAGATATCGGATGAAATCTCGATCATATGTTTGTTCCGAGCAGTTCTAGCTCATACTTGTTTGCAAGTGGTCTTAATCAGAATTTTGTCGACAGTCACTTTGAGGAAGCATTCTTACTATTTTGTTTGAGTGCAATTGCTATATTCCTGTTCAGATATTCCCGCCTTTTTGATTCAGCCTTACCTTCAATATTATTCTATGGGCTAACGTGTTGTCCGTCTTCAGGATGGCTCGCCCAACTCGTCAGAATCGAGGTCGTGAGGATGCTGAGATGCCGCCATCACCCCATCCACCACCTCCTCCGCCGCCTCCTCCTTCTGCAGAGGCTTGGCAAGCGGTGATGGCTGCTACCAATGCAAACACTCAGATGCTGATACAGTTGTTGCAAGAGAGGACTAATCAACAGCAAGGCAACTTCAACCATGGTGGCAATCAGTTTGCTAATCTGAGTCAGTTCCTGTCAAATCAGCCAAAGACCTTCACGTCGTGTGACCAGCCGTTTGACGCTGAGGATTGGATTCGCGACATGAACAAACACTTTGAGTGTAGCAATGTCCGTCCAGAGGATTTCGTCAAGTTTGCAACATTCTAGCTGAAGGGGAAAGCATCGATCTGGTGGCAGCAGTTGAAGGATTCCAGGGGTGCCAGAGTGATCACTTGGGATGAGTTCTGCACAGACTTCAGGTCCCACTACATCCCGTCTAGCTTTGTGGAGGAGATGCGTGAGAAGTTCAGGCGCTTGAAGCAAGGTGGTAACTCCGTGTACAAGTACAACGTCGAGTTCCACGAGCTAGCCCGATATGCCTTGCAGGACATTCCAGATTAGAAGAGCAAGATCTATCAGTTCAGAGGTGGTTTGAAAGAGGATTTGCAGCTAGCCCTCGCTTTGCACGATCCTGAGGAGTTCGATAAGTTCTACAACTTGGCTCTCAGGGCTGAGGCAGCTTTGCTCAGGGTGGAGAATTCGAGGAAGCGCTTCAGAGATTCTAGCTCGTCTTCCTCAACTCAGGTGGTTTAGAAGCAACAGAAGTATTGGGTGTCTCCTCCTCCTCCTCCTCGGCACATGCAGCAGTTCAAACAATCAGGTGGCCGTGGTTCTTCCCACCCACCCAACCCAGCTTTTGAGCAGAGGTTTCAGCAGCAGAAGCAAGTGCCTCCTCAGACACAGTACCGTCAGCCGACAGATGTTACTTGTCACAAGTGTGGGCAGAAGGGTCACTATGCCAATCAGTGCACTTCTTAGCTGCGTCTTTCGCCTCCTCCTCCAGGCAAACCTCCAAGAAATGCTATCGTGAAGTTCAACCCCAGGTCTGCTAGAGTCAATATGGTGAATTTAGCTGAAGTAGAGAACTCGTCAGACGTCATTTTGGGTAATCTCCTCGTCAATGATATTCCTGCTAAAGTGTTGTTTGATTCTAGCGCATCGCATTCTTTCATGTCATATCCCTTTGCATCTGGTAATAATGTGGCGATCGAGTTTGTACCAAAGTCATTGCAAGTTGTGTCTCCGGGTATGCGGATGAGCTCTCAGGTGTTTGTTCCGGAGGTTACTGTCAAGTTGGGTAAATATGCTTTTCTGGCGTCTCCTATTGTCGTGGGCAATTCTGATATTGATTTGATCCTTGGTATGGACTGGTTGGCCATGAACAAGGCATCTATTGATTGTGAAGCTAAAGAAGTGAAGCTAACTCACTCTTCAGAGGACGTGGTTATCTTCACGGCGCGCGATGACACAATCCGTCTGTTTTCCTTGAATGAGAAGGGTGAGATTTCCCTAATTTCGCAAGTTTCAGTGGTATGCTAATATGAAGATGTGTTTCTAGAAGAACTGCCAGGAATGCCTTCGCATCGAGAAGTTGAATTCGTTATTGAGCTTGAACCGGGTACTGAGCCTGTGTGCAAACGGCCGTCCAAATTGGGTCCAGAAGAGCTGAAGGAACTTAAGAGGCAACTCGATGAGCAAGAGCGTTTGGGTCTGATCAGACCAAGCTCTTCTCCTTGGGGCTGTGGAGTGTTGTTTCTCAAGACGAAGGATGGCACGGACCGATTGTATGTCGATTAGCGTCCATTGAACAAGAACACAATCAGAAACAAGTATCCACTTCCTAACATTAATGAGTTGTTCGAGCAGTTGAAAGGGGCTAAGGTCTTCTCCAAGCTCGATCTCAGGATGGGCTATCATCAAATTCACATTCACGAAGAGGATATTCCAAAGACTGCTTTCAGGACAAGTTTTGGCTCGTATGAGTATACGGTGATGTCTTTTGGTCTGGCAAATGCTCCACCGACATTTTGTCGAATGATGAACTATATCTTCTCCCCGTTCAAGAATGAATTCGTCTTGCTGTATCTCGATGATATTCTGGTCTTTTCGGAAACTGAGGAAGAGCATGAAGAACATCTCAGGCTGGTGCTTGATAAGCTGAGAGAGCATAAGTTCTATGCCAAGTTTTCCAAATGTGAGTTCTGGTTGAAAGAAGTTGTCTACCTTGGGCACATCATCTCTGCCGAGGGCATCAAAGTTGATCCGTCGAAGGTGCATGCCATTGTTGAGTGGGAGCCTCCGCAAAATGTCAAGCAGCTTCGAAGCTTTCTCGGGCTTGCAAGCTATTGTAGAAGATTCGTTGAGAACTTCTCCAAGATTGCTAAGCCTCTCTCAAGTATTCTTCAGAAGGGTGTGAAGTATGTCTGGTCTCCAGAGTGTCAGTTGGCCTTCGACACACTCAAAGAGAAGCTCACCTCTACTCTAGTCTTGGTTCCTCCTGATGACTCCAAACCTTACAAAGTGTTCTGCGACGCCTCTCTTCAAGGTCTTGGTGCTGTGTTGATGCAAGACAAGAAAGTGGTAGCTTATACCTCGAGGCAGTTGAAGCCAAGTGATAAGAATTATCCTGTTCATGATCTTGAGTTGGCGGTAGTGGTACTTGCTCTGATGACTTGGAGACACCTCTTGTTGGACTAAAGGTTGAAGTGTTCACCGATCACAAGAGTCTCAAGTACATCTTCACCCAGCCTAACCTCAATCTTCGGCAAACTCGTTGGGTGGAAATGCTCCAAGATTTTAATCCGAGCGTTGAGTACACTCCAGGCAAAGCTAATGTCGTGGAAGATGCTTTGAGCAGGAAGGCTTACTGCAACAGTCTCATTCTGAAGCCTCTCCAGCCTGACCTTTGTGAATCTTTCAGAAAGCTCAACCTTCAGTTAGTACCTCAGGGATTTCTTGCAAATATTCAGATCTCTCCTACCATGGAAGACCAGGTCCGAGCAATGCAACTTCTTGATGCGATGGTGAAGAAAGTTAAGATTGGTTTGACAAAGGGAGTTCCCAAATATAAGTGCTTCAGTGTTGATGCGAGAGACACATTATTCTTTGAGGATCGTCTTGTCATTCCGAAAGGTGATCTCAGAAAGGTTATCATGGAAGAAGCTCATAACTCTCTGCTCTCAATACATCCAGGAAGCTCCAAGATGTATCAGGACTTGAAACAGACCTTCTGGTGGACTCGCATGAAGCGTGAGATTGCTCAGTTCGTAAATTAATGTGATGTATGTCGAAGGGTGAAAGCAGAGCATCAACGTCCAGCAGGTCTTTTGCATCCATTGCCCATTCCCTAGGGGAAGTTTGACCATATTGAGATGTATTTTGTCACCGGATTTCCGAAGTCCAAGAAGGGTAACGGTGCCATGTTTGTCGTCATCGACAAGTTGAGTAAAGTGGCTCATTTTCTTCCAGTCAAGGAATCCATCTCGGCAGCTCAGGTTGCAGAGCTGTACACTTCGAGGATAGTATCTTTGCACGGCGGGCCTATGTTGATTTCTTCGGATCGCGGAAGTATCTTCACTTCCAAGTTCTGGGACTCTTTTCAGTCTGCGATGGGTACGAAGATACGATTCAGCACAACTTTTCATCCTCAGACTAGTGGGCAAGTGGAGAGAGTCAATCAGGTCCTTGAGGATATGCTTAGAGCCTGAGTCATTTCTTTTGGCATGAAGTGGGAAGACTGCCTGCCTTTTGCTGAGTTCTTGTATAACAACATTTATGAAGCTAGTTCAGGCAAAGCTCCGTTTGAGATTCTCTATGGCAGGAAGTGCCGTACCCCACTCAACTGGTCCGAGACCGGCGAGCGTCAGATTCTTGGGAATGACTTGATCGAAGAAGCTGAGGAGATGTGTCGGGTCATTCGGGATAATCTCAGAGTAGCGCAGTCCCGTCAGAAGAGCTATTATGATAGAAAGCATCGTGACATGTCTTATGAGCTCGATGACTTCGTTTATCTCAAAGTATCTCCTATGAAGGGCACGGAACGTTTTGGCATCAAAGGCAAGCTTGCTCCTCATTTCGTTGGTCCTTTCAGAGTTGTTGGCAAGAGAGGCGACCTTGCGTATCAACTTGAGCTCCCTTCCAACTTTGCAAATGTGCATGACATGTTCCATGTCTTTCAGCTCCACAGATGCTTCAAGACTCCCGAGCGCACAGTTGATCTTCAAGACATCGACCTTCAACCCGACCTATCCTATCGTGAGCATACAGTTGCGGCTCTCGAGACGACTGAGCGCAAGACCCGCAACAAGTCTATCAAGTTTCTCAAGGTGTAGTGGTCACACCATTCCAATAAAGAGGCCACTTGGGAACGCGAGGATCACCTCCGTTCCGAATTCCGAGAGTTCTTTCAGTCCTAGATCTTGGGTCGAGATCTTTTTGTAGTGTGGGAGAGTTTGTAATGCCCCAGAGTGTAACTTGCCATATTTGGAACCTTCATGTGTGGGTCCATGATGTCATTGCCTTGTGAGATATATGCCATGTGTTATTTCATGTGATCATACCTTGTCTCCCCTTTGCAGTCATGCATCCATATCATTCATGCCTTCATTGTGTTTGTTGTTGTTGTTGATCCATGGGTGTCGTATGTGATGTTGATGTGCTATGTGATGATGAAGTGGTGTTTGAAAGTTGGGTTTCAACTATGATAGTCTTCAACTAGGTTTCAACCCCCCTTCTTTATTTCCCAAGCTCAAGTTTTACTTGCTCTAACCCTGATTAAAAAATGTAGATCATTTAGAGTGTTTTGTGGTGGATGTGGTGCTAGGTCTAATGTGTTTTAGAACTAAGTTTGAGAGGGGTGTTTATTCACAAAACAGATTATTTAATTCTGTTTTGTAAATATTTAAGTGCTCCAAAAATCCTCTTTTCATTTTATTTTACTGGTTCATAATTCCCTTATGACCAGGGGCATTTTTGTTTTATTTTAGGGTCAACAGTGTTACCTGTGTGATTTTATTTGCCTCTGTTTTGTTTGTAAATAGAAAAACCCCAGTGGTTTTTCTTTCTTACCTGGCGCCACCGAGTGGGCTTACTCCTCCTCGCTGGCCCAGTAGCCTCCTCGCGCGGCAGCCCACTCCTCGTCCCTCTCCTGTTGACGCCGTCTTCCTCTTCCCCCTCCTTTCCGTCAGACTTTCAGAGAGAGCGAGACAGAGAGGTCGACGCCGTGGCTCACGGACGTCGAGGCGCCCTCCCTCGCCCCCTATTTATTCCTTGGCGTCCGAGCCGTGTTCTAGGGTTCGTCCAAGCGCCGCCACCTCCTTTCCCATCTTACTCCTCCCTCTCCCTCGTCGACAGAAGGTAGGCGAGCTCCTCCTCCGTCATGGCCGATCCTTGATGAGCTCGTCGACGTCGACAGCGTACTCCTTCGTCCTCTCCAAGCGATCCAAGAGCACGCGGGGCCTCAGGGGAGTTCGTTCCCATAGCTAATCGCCGACGAACGCCTCTGCTTCCACTACGTCGACGACGACCCCTTCCGCTCCGACGACTACCTCCACAACGGCTTCTTACTCGACGACCCCTTCTTCCTCTCCGTCAGGCGCGGCCTCCTCGACCAGTGGGTGAGCAGAAGAACTGCTCCTCGTTCCCCTGTCGGTAGATCGCGCGTAGGGCCGTAGCAGTGCGACCGTAGCTACCCTCTGTCGCCGGCGCCGCCGTGCACGTTGCCGTGTAGTTTTAGAGCGTCTCGCGCCGCGTTTAGTGGTGGAATGGAACCGTGGGAGTCCCCTCTTCCTCCCAGCGATGAGCCATTGTCCAATTCGTAGTGAATCGCCGGTGGTGACCTTCCCCTGTTCCGGCCACCGTCGGGCTGTAGCAGATCCAGAGGGGGTTTCTCAAAAGAGCAATCCCCCTCTCTTTTAAGTATCGATCAAGCAGTGCAGTGGTAGCAGTGGGTTTTGTCTTAGCGCAGGTCGTGGGTTCAAGCCCCCGCAGCGCACCCCTTTTGTTTTTCTTGGATTTGGGCACAATAGCTCAACAGGGGTGATTTACTTGCTCTGTGCCCCCTTCTCTGTCGAGGAAGAGCTTCTTGCCCAGTGGTGCTAGCACTGGTGGAGTACCAGGGAGCACTTGGGTTCGAATCCAAGCCACCCCTTTTTGTTTTGTTATTTTTTCTTTTGCTAATTTATAGTTTGTTTGCTTGTTATTTGCTTGGGCAGAAATATTTTGTTGCCTAAGATATCTAAACTAGTGGGTTTTCCCCTTGCTTTAGTTAGTGTGCATGTGTAGGGATTTAGTGGTGCTAGTGTATGTGTGTCAGAGGTAAAGTGTGTGCAAGCTTCCATGTGATGTGTGCTTGTGTGTGTGCATGTGTGAGTATGACACACACATGCCCAAGGCATGGTTTTGCCTTAGTGAGGACTTGTGTGCAAGCATGTAAGTGTGTGTGTTAGTGATTGTTGGTGTGAGTGTAAGTATGTGTGTGTTTTGGAAACTGGCATGTGTAGGTGTGCGTGCATGAGCACTTGTGATGCTAGCATGTATGTGTGTGTGCGGTGGTGTGCTAAGGCACATGAACATGAGGACTACACCTCATGTTCACCATTGTAGTTGTGGGTGTGTGCAAGTGCATGTGTAGGTGATGAACTGGTGAGTATTACATATGATATGGCACTATTTGAGCTATATGTTTCCATGTTGTTTTTTCCTTTCAACTTTGTGCCTTCATGTTGTATGCAAGTACCTAGTTATTATATATTTTTTGGGGGGTACAATCATCCCAGGAATCCATTGGTGGAATCAGATTTCACTTTGGAACACTTTCTAGAAATGTCATTTTTCTATCTTGATGCTATGTTTAGAGCTTGGTGCCATGTGGTGTGATGAGCCTAAGAGTATGATTCCTTGATGTGGCAGTAGTGGGTGAACCCCTCTACAGCATGGTGGTTTTTTTATGCTTAGGAGTTTGTATGTGCATGTTGTGCCTTGTCAAAGTAGGCATGTGGCTGAAATTGTCAGCTTGGTGAAAATCTATGATTTTCACTAAGATTGAGAAACTGCTGTTATTTTCTTCCCTTCTAGTTGTGGTTGCAAAAGTTCATGTGTTGGGAATCAACCCTTGCAATCAACTAGAGAGTTGGAGCTTTTGTGTTTGTCTAGCTCTCTGTTAAATTTCATGCACTTTCACTTCCTGTAGATATTGTTTTGGAGGCTGTCAAAATGCTTCATAGCATAAACAACTGGTGAGAATCCGAGATTTTCACTAAGTCCCTGAAATCTGTTATTTTTGTCCAAGTTAGCACCTGTAGATCTTTCTGTGTGTAACTCCTTTGTAGTATATTTTTGCTCATGCTTGTAGAGCTTTTGAATAGCTTTTGCCACATATCTTGTTTTGTCACATTTGGGTGGCTATAGGTGCTTTGCATGTGGCTCACAAACTGCTATGATGCTGTTTAGGACAGATTGCATAGTTTTGTTGTTTTGCAGCTTGTGAGTGCATAGTTGGTGGTGTGGTGAGTTTCTTTGGCCCACCCCACCAATACTTGTTTGTTTGATCATGCGGCAACCTGGGAATACCAGAAGTGTGCCATTGGAGTGTGCTTGTGGTAGATTTGATCCGTAGGACTCCGTATCTTGTTTTGTAGTTTCGGTTGATCCGTAGCTCCGTTCTTTATATGTTTTTGCATCGTTTTCTCGTGATGCACCTGTTCATGTCATCTCCATGCATGTCAAAATAGCTTAGTGTGAAGTTCTGTCCAGAAGTTTGTCTTTTCTTCTCATGCATATGCAAGTGACTAGAATAGAGATGCATGGTACATTCTCTTCTCATGCATCATGTGTTTGTTGCATCATGTTGTGTTGTTGTTTATTGGCTGTTATTTTTATCTTGGGTAGCACCGGGATCGGAGAGCGAGTACGTGGATTCGGGAGAGTACGTGCAGGATGAACAAGAGCAGTTCCAAGCTGAAGACATCACAGGCAAGATGACAGTGACCTTGCTATCATATCTAGCTTTGTTATGCTTAGATTCACGTTTCCTTCGATATATGCTCGCTGCCTACCACTGATATAATTGCCTCCTGATATTGCCAGGAAACCCAAACACTTTCCCCTCCTAGCTAATGTTGTCTGGCTAAGTAGGCTTGCTCAACTTCTAATGTTTGCGTTGCTAGTTGCAGGTGCCAGCTATCTCATGTGTTAACATGAGAATTTGATATCATTATGTTTTAAAATGCTATTTAATTAATGCACCTATACACTTGGTAAATGACGGAAGGCCTAGACTTTTGCTGGGTAATTTGTTCCGTTATTGCCGCCATAGTTTCCGTCTATCGGTGTTTGATTCCATAAATAATCGCTCCTAACACGTTCGGGGTTGTTATGGGGACCCCCTTGATAAATCGTGTAGTGTTAAGACTTGTCCGGCAGGACCCAACATTGGTTTTTAATTGTTAATCACCTAATATTAATTTGCATAGGGAATAGCTACCCCGAGGATTTTAATCAACACCCCGGGCCAGTGCTCCTCATGAGTGTTGGTCCAAACTGGTCTGCCTGCGGGGCCACCACAAGGAAACTTGAGGTTTGGTTCTCGTAGCTAGTTCCATCCATCGTGTCCTGAGACTGAGATACGCGGCTCTTATCGGGGTCGTCGACACGACGGGAGGTCCTACTAGTCTTGTCTTACCTTAGCGATTTATCTTGCGTTTAGGAATCCCGGTGAAGCTTTAGTTCTCCCCAGAGTTGAGGGTTTCCTCTAAGGAATCCGAAGAGATCACGAGATTCGTGATAGAGGTTTACTTTGCGGCCCGTGACCGTTTGTGATGGACTAGTTTGTGGGGACCCCGACTTACTAGTCGATAATCTCCATGCTCAGTGATCCCAGAGATCTATGCTCACCGAACACAGATACCAAATAAAAGAATCTTACATCCATACATACCGTTGATACAATAAATGACTACTTCGGTCGAGTCTTACATATATAGGGCCTTAAAGGCCTACACTTGAAACTGAACCAATAGTGGAATTATTGGTTGAAAGCGTGAACCATGCCATCAGCCTTAACCTACAGGCATTCTGACTGGGAAGCGTCCTAGCTCGCAAGAACGTCACCGAGTTAATCTTCACCATATGATGTTCTTCCACACCTGGTCAATGAAATAACCAGTGGCAAGCCAATGAGTACTTTGAATGTACTCGCAAACAGCCCATGATATGAACAATGAAAGTGAAGGATAACAATATCATGCATTTCTTGCATAACTCATCTGGGTAGAATGATCATGAATATGCATCAAGTTAAAGAATTACTCTTGAAGAACAGGTTACAAATATCAACATATCTGCTAAGGGCTGAACCATCCGGGTTCACGCTATATGCCAAGTCATCGAACTTGGTCATAACCTCAATGTATCAGCTGAGGGCTGAACCATCCGGGTTCACCCTATATGCCAAGTCAACGAACTTGGTCATATTATTATTATTATACATAACAACACCTTTTTAACACCACACACACACACTCACTCACACTTCGTTTATGCGGAAATATCAGGACGTAGTTTTAGCAGGATTACCCAACTGTCCTTGACCGTGGACACGGCTATTCGAATAGTTTGACACTCTAAAGAGGTAGTACGTTGGACCCACGAGATCCGGGAAACTTCCGTGTCATCGACGACTCGCGGTATTTCACATACCCGAGGTAAGTACCCGATCAATGCCTTTCCCCTGACTATACTAGACAAAGAGGTCCACTCGATTGGTACCCAGCCCACATGTTGTACGTCTTACGAGCACCGACTCTGGACAGTATGAACCATGCGGGGACCAACGGTGTGCCTGGAACTCATAATAATGGCATAGTCGTCCTACCTGGAACGACCCCATCACGAGAGTGACGACAATCACTCCCGCCACTAGTAATGTGGCTCTTTGCTAGTACCAACGAGAGTAATCAACAAAGCCCCATCCCATAAAGTGGTATCGTGGTCGTATTGGTAAGGTTGGGACGGTCGACACATCATAAATCTAATCCCATTTCTGAAACCATACTCACACAAAACACCGGTGCATCACTTCACCAAAAGTGACCACCAACTCATCATCACCCTCGGGCATTAGTGGCACCCGACGGGGTTTTCATAAACCTTTGATTTAACTCATCATCATGCTCATGATAATATACTTTTACTTGTCAACATGGTATTAGCATGACCCTCGGGGGTAGGGTCAAGCTCAATGCAATGGTTCTCTAACTCTACTAGTCAACATGATAGTAGCATGATCCTCATAGATGGTAGGGTCAAGCTCATCATGCTTGTGCTCCGGGGAGCCATATGTATAGCATCATCATCATGCAAGTGCTTTGAAGAAGCCTTCGGTACCATCACGCCAATGATGAACCGGCACTATGATCACATGCAACGGAAAAGTACTTGCTATTCTAGCATGCATCAATTCATATGCTCAAGTCATGGTCAAAGGGCTGCTTGCCTTGCTCACGTAAGTCCTCGGGGTCTTCGAGGTCTTCCGCTCCAACTCGCAATACTCCATCTACCGTCAACTATCGCCGGAAACAACCATAGTAAGCCATGTAGCAATCAGAATAAAAGTGCCACAAAAATAGAAGTTTTATTTTTCTTGGACCTCTCTGGTCATAAGAAAAATACCTAAATCATTTCATAGGATATTTGGATCCTCAAGGATTTTTGAATAGGTGAAATGATCAATAGATGATTATTGAAGGAGCTGACATAAATCATTCTGTTAAAAATGAGTGAAGGCAACCATTTCAAAGAGAATGATTTTAGAAATATTTAGGAAGTGGTTTCTCTGAATTTGGAGCTGGTATGAATATTCTAGAGATTTTACAATGTGGAATAAATAGCAATAGGAGCTATTTATTTATTGCAACAGAAATAAGTCACACAAAAATGTTGACCAGAGTCCTAAAAATTGAGAATGATTTTAGAAGGCTCAGGGAGTTTGAATCACTCCATTTGGAGTTGAATTGGATCCTCTAGGAATTTGCAAAGTGGGGTCAAATATGGACAAATTTGGATTCAAATGAAAATGCCAAACAAAATGGGTAGGGAAAATTGTGCAAGGCACATATTTGGATAGGCCTCATTTTTAGGATCCTGCAGAAATTTGAATCATCAGATTTGGAGTTAGAATGGATTTAATATGGATTTTATAAGATAGGAATAAAAGGAAAAGGAAAAGGGGTACTTATCCCTCGAGTTAACAAGCGCCAGGGGCGGAAGATAAGCGAATGGGCCGGCCTGCTGGCTCGGCCTGGCACACAGGGCCACGCACGAGGTGGATTCTTGTAGGGCGTCTTCGCTGCCGGGTGGCGCACTCCCACAGAGGCGTGACCACCAGAGTAGCCGGCCTGGCCCCGTCTCGCTGACAGTGGGCCCCATCCGCAAGTCTTCTTCCTCCTTGCGCTGGGGCAGGGGAACCGCGAGGAGAGGAAGAGGAGGCCGCGCGGCGCCGCGTCTCCGGCCGTTCCCTACCCGAGGAGGAGCACCGGCGAGCTAAAGGCACTTCACCGCCCCCATTCCCCCACACACGACACCTACGGAGAGGCTGCAACGGGGAGCCGACGCGCACCCGCGGGAGGCTGACGACGCCGTTGCCCTCGGCACCTGCAGCGAGGAGGAGGGCCCGGAGGGGCTCGAGGGAGGGGGGTGCGGCGGCCTTGGGATCTCCAGCAGGGAGGAAGGAGGCGAAGGGAGGCCCTTTATGCCAACCCACAGAGGCCGACGCTCTACCCCTTCGGCCATGGCTATGACAGGAGGAGGGGAGGCTCAAGGGGGAGCTCAGGAGGAGCCCAAGGAAGAGGGGGAGAGGTGCCAGTGCAGAAGAGGCTCGGAGAAAGCTTCAAGTGGAGGGGGTGAGAGAAGAGAGAGCCCCGAGAGCTCTTGGAGCTCTCTGTGCATGGATGCCACGTCGCCCAGAGGGAGTTTGGAGGGTAGCTAGTGATTGGGAGTGGCTTGGAACGGTCAAAGGATGCTCTGAGACACCCTAGGGCAACCTGCTTCGCCAAGAAACGGCCGGGAGGAGAAAACTAGGTGCACAGCACCCGGTTTGCAGGTCAGGGTGGTGGTCACCACGGCCACCCGTGCCCACAGGACTCAAATGACCAGTCAAAGCTGTCTGGGAGGTGGGGCATGCTATCTGGAAGGGAACTCTGGAATTTGGTGGCTAGTGGAGCTGGTTTGAACTAGTTTTGACTACTGCAAAGTTTCTAACAACAAACTTAGATCTGACAAAAATGGGTCTTAGGAGGGGAGCCTTGGGGAGAAATTATGGCTGGCAGTGTTAGGCATGGAAGGACTACAAGACTGCAAATTTCAGCTCAAACAAGGGAGGGTAGCTACTACTTGCTGTTCAAAGCCATGATTCAGCCAGAAATCCATTTGTAGAAGTGCTGCTCATTTTCTCCACATGATCATGCCATATCTTTGCTCTAAATGAAGCCTTGGCATATAATAGATGCTCTAGATAGAGTTGGGAGCCTTGGGTTAAGAAGAAGAATGGGAAGAAGGGTAAACCAGTGCTTACAAGGGTGAAAATGAGAGAAACTTACAGAGGAACCTTCTCCAATAATTGACCAGTGGCCATGGGAGTGTTACTAGAGGTGAAATGTAACTAGGTGAGGCTGTGGTAGAAAGTTGAGCTCAAGGAATAAAGTAGATGGGGCAAAAGAAGCCAAATTAGTGAGTGCACGCAAGGTGTTTGATCTGTGGTTGGGCCACCAGATAAATTCCAATGGCTATGAAACTTAACAGGGTCAAACAATAGATGAAAATAGGCTTGCACACCAAATTTGGGATTTGCTGGAGAAGTTTTCCAATGTAGACTTGAAAAACCCTAGAAATGGATTTCTGCTTAGAACCCTATTCAAATAAATTCCCACAAATCCAATATTTGGTGCAGGGGCATTATTTGAGCATTAAGGCATGCACAAAAACTTTGAGGTCAATTGGAGAAACTTTATAATGTAAAGTTCACCAAAGTCAGAAATCAACAGAGAGGGTTTTGAGGGTCTGAGGACAAGTTCCTCTATTCTCCTTGATGTACCACTTGGTGTGGATGCCTCATTGGAGTATTCGAACATGTCCACCAAATTTGAGCACAATTGGAGAAACTTCTCAATGTAGAGTTGCTGAAATTTGATTATGGACAAATAGGGTTTAGAGTGGTTAGGGGAGCCAAATCAACTTGGATTGAAATGAAACTTAGCAAGATCATCAATAATATCATAGATGACATGCTAGAATTTTACTATAATTTATTGAGAATATTTCTAATAGAAATTTTTCAAAAGCTTGGAATAGGCAGGAATGGTTTTGGAGGGGTTTGCCCAATATTTTGAACATCACCATGTGTTGAAACTCATAAATATGGAATAAATATATCCACTGAGTTTCCCTAAATTTCCTTAGATATTTTGAAAGCAATAAAAATAACTTTCCTTCATAGGAGAACATTTCTGGCCTCACAGAAAGGCTTTTAAATAAAATTATAAAATAACTTTTAAAATAATAATATGAGGTTTTTGGTAGACATTTTGATAATAGGTTTTAAATAAAATAATTGGTGCAAAAGAAGTTCCCTAATTTGAGGACATGTAGTACAAACCTCATCTCAGGGTTTTGAAGTTTTAATTCAAGGAAATGCTTTTTGGTGAAAATAATATTTGGTGAAAATAGATATTTATCCTAAACACATGGCATGATCATTAGGGAGATCATCATGGAATGAGAAGGTGATTAGGAGGATGGAAAGAATTTAGTGGGGAGCAATCACATGCATTCAAGCAAACAGCAAACATTCGTCACTCCAAGCATCACAAGCATTCACAAAAAAATTTAATTGGTCCTAAATTTTGAAATAAGGTAATTAGCCAGGGAAGCGAAAAACAGGGTGTGACAGACCTTACCCTCTTAAGAAAACCTCGTCCCCAAGATTTCTAGGCTAGGGGTTGGTGAGATACAAAATCTTGAGTCGGAGGTAGTCTTCATGTCTCCATGTTGCTGTGGTGGTCTTGAGGTGCTTGATGACTCAACTTCGAATGTTCACAAGTCCTTGACTGATCGTGAGCGGGATCTGGCAATAAGTTATGCTTGACCGAGGTCAAGGGCTTGGTGAGCTAAGTCTGTGCAAGGTTCTGGCTTGCAAGTGTATTCCAAAGTCAGAATACGTGGCAAGATGGTGTGTCTGGGTTCTGGTCCTGCTTCGCATGCCAGTTAGTGACATCAAGATGTCTCGTGTTAGAACGCACTGCCACTGTCTTCGTGTAGCTTCCTGCTTACGGGAAGTCCTTGACTCCCTTTCGACAGTCAAGCTATGGTCGCAATTAGTCTTCGAAGACTTCTCGTGAAAGGGTCCGGGTTGGGTCTCACCTACGAGTCTAAGCTCAGAGGCTCAGGGTTCGGAATAGGTCATGCCATCTGGGAGGGTTAGCGAGGGGTTCTGGACGAGCTGGCTTCCCAAGAGTATAGACCAGCCATCCATTCCCAAGGTCTCCGACTCGGCAAGCGGGAATCACCTTTAGCAGGTTTCCACCTTGACCTACTAGTACTTGCGTCCTTAATATGGACCAAGGAGAGGTCGTCTGATTCTTTCGCTTGTCCAAGGGCTTCGTCATCTTGAATCGTCGAGGCTTCTTGACGTCGTTGATGTGGTTGGTGCGCAGTCGGTGGTTGACTTCTTGTTTCTTCATCGTCATTGTCGTGGCTTCCTCTCCACGGCGGTTCTTCGTCTTGACTTGAGTAGGATAGACCTCCGCCGTCTTGGGTCTGCTTCGAGAAGCCCACCTTCTCGAGATAACACTGTACCCTCAATAAGCATAACAATCGGCGCTCCTGGGCTCGTCCATACAGGACTAGGGTGCTCTTCCTCTTACTGGGTGAGTAAGTATGTCATCAGTGAGGATGACAACAAACTTTCCCCGAACATGACATAAGCACAGTGCTCATGCATCCGGTGAGGAGAATGGAACTTCCTATGGGCGGGTACTGGCCACATTTTAATGACTTAGAGTCGTCTTCTATGGTCGTAATCCGTCCATCTTGTGGCTAAGCGAAGCTTTAGGGTCTCAAGGAACTTAGGATGTGGGCGAACAGTTATCATCTTAATTCTAAGCACATTCCTTAGATGCCAATAGCTCGACCGTTAACTTGGGACGACATCACCTCATCTCATCAAATATACCATCCTGCGTGGGTCAACTCCACACCGCTCATGCTAGTCAACTCCGGGTTAAGGGATGGATGATCTAAACCCAAACACTACAAGTATAGTGCAGCTATGATGCACACACACTCCTATGCAAGAACCTTGGGGAGACATACAACTACCACGATTGAATCTGAGGCACAACAAATCCAATTTTCCACTTAAGTCATCCAACGTACAGGGTACTACATTACTATATTAAGGAAACACATAGTATACCAATCCAATATCTTGTTTCCTTCCTACGAATCCGATCAAGAAATCCATCAATCCGATCAATCATGACTAGGCTCACCACTCCTACGAATCCAACACTGATGGGGTTCTACATAATCGCTTAGAGTCCTCATAATTCACATTCTACTACAAGGATTACGTCATAGTATATCCAGCAACTTCAATAATCAAGGCCATCTAATCTCCAAGGCCTAACTACATAGGTTGTAAATCTATTTGACAACTCCAAGGGTACGCACTCTATATCCACCCAGAAACATGGTATCATGATCGAGATTATCATGCTACATCCAATTACTCCGAACCATGTGGTTTCTGTCATCCTGAATACTCTATTAAGATTACCTATTTAAATCCAAGACTCAATCAAGTAAGAAGTCTTCTTGATACTCTGAGTCATCCCGATAATTATCGCCAACCGATGCAACTACTTGTTAAAGTCATGTATACCACCAAGAATAATGTTCGCGATCATAATCATCCTACTAAATCCAATCTTACTCCAAATTATACAGATTATGCTAATATACCAACTTGTTCCACCAAATTTACCTACCTTTATAGGGGTCTATCGATCCTCCAAAATAGTGTGGCTATATCCTCAAGACACATATCATCATCACCATGACAGTCTTTAGTCTATACTCTATATCCGAGAACGATCCTCTTATGGCATCAAAGTTACAGTGCTAGCTTAAGATGGAAGGATACTTGTTCATGGTGATCACGCGCTCCATTAAGAACTCGGTGCTTAGCGGGGTTTATCGGGGACCTACACGAGTTCTGGCAAGTCCGTGCGCTAGACACGTGACCAGAAATTTTGAGCCGGAAAGGCTTGTGGAGGTTAGTCTGGTCTAGTGTGGTTTTCCAATCTTGAGGGAAAAGCACACTCCTACGGGTTGCGTGTGATTAGGCATAGCACAGTCAGTGTCTTCAACGTTAGCCGTCCTTTGAAGTGGATCATTGGTGCATCTTGTCTTGCTGTCTTCAGTTGTCGAGAGAGGTGAGAGAAAGAGAGAGAGCACCGAGGGGAGTGTCTAAGGGTCTTAGTGCAATCAAGCAAGCATTGGAAAGTCAACTCAAACAAGTACCAAAATCATTTTGAACAACAGAATAAGACAAGTGATATAACTGCATGCTTGTAGCCTAAGCATAAGTGCTGCTTAAATCAAAGCACAAACAACAAGACAATCAACACATAACATGGTCCATCCGAACCATCCCACGGACTCGACTTCGCATAGAGGAGTTTACGACTCATCCTATCCTAGGTTCTGGGATTCGACAGTCGTGCTTGCTTCGCGCCTCGGAGGGGAGCCCGTAAGTCTTCTGGACCTTCTCGTGGTGTCGTCACGCCTCTTGTTGTCGCTTGCCGAAGCAACTCACTTGAGTTGTAAAGAACTCTTGTTGTCTTCTCGTCTGGGAAGTTGCTGACGAAGGTGGTTCTTCATTGCTGTCACTGACAGGGCCTTCTGTTGTCTTCATGATCTTGTCAGTGTCTTCTTGTCTTCTGAGGCTTCGAGAGTTTCAAGTGGACATCTTCATGCACCGATATTTGCATGACATGATAGAGTTCTGATCTGTCAATCATACTAATGGCGATGTCAACACCTAGAGTGGGGGATGAAGAGAACCATTTTCCTGCTCACTAAGGTGAGGCGGACCAAATGGCGAGGTTCTCATCCACCAGTGGTGGTCTAAACAATCCTTATAATTAACAGGGTCACTCTATTAGTGATGCAGATCAAGGTTTGCATATGTTATGTCCAAATTATCGTAGGCGAAAGTGGCATCACTCTGGAACAGTGCCCAGGGTTTCACCATCTTCTAAGCCTCGATGTCCTTGTTCCTCATGGAGGTACTTCTGTTGGTGTCGTCTGGTCGCAGAGTTGTCTTCTCTGTCTTTCAGCACAGGTGTTTTCCTGAAAAGGTTACTTCCTTGCGGGCTGCCCACGATAACTTCAAGTCATCCCATGGTCAGAGGGCATAAGGTACTAGCGACCATTTGCAAGTTTTGAAAAAGTAGCCGAGGAGTGTCAAGAAAATAAGAGTGGAAGGCTAGAGTGTAACCTTCACTTTCTTTGAAGATTTAGGAGAGTCGAGAAAATATATAGGTTTTGTAAGTATTTTGAAAAATCTGGAAAGCATCTTTACCCTATCTAACATCCGTGCTAACTAAGGGCTTCCTACAGTCAGGATGGCTTTGATACCAGCTCTGTAGGGACCCCGACTTACTAGTCGAGGATCAGCGTGCTCAGTGATCCCAGAGATCAATGCTCACCGAACACAGATACCGAATAAAAGAGTCTTACATCCATACATACCGTTTGATACAATAAATGACTACTTCGGTCGAGTCTTACATATATAGGGCCTTAAAGGCCTACACTTGAAACTGAACCAATAGCGGAATTATTGGTTGAAAGCGTGAACCCATGCCATCAGCCTTAACTTACAAGCATTCTGACTGGGAAGCGTCCTAGCTCGCAAGAACGTCACCGAGTTAATCTTCACCATATCCTGTTCTTTCACACCTGGTCAATGAAATAACCAGTGGCAAGCCAATGAGTACTTTGAATGTACTCGCAAACAGCCCATGATATGAACAATGAAAGTGAAGGATAACAATATCATGCATTTCTTGCATAACTCATCTGGGTAGAATTATCATGAATATGCATCAAGTTAAAGAATTACTCTTGAAGAACAGGTTACAGATATCAACATATCTGCTAAGGGCTGAACCATCCGGGTTCACCCTATATGCCAAGTCATCGAACTTGGTCATAACCTCAATATATCAGCTGAGGGCTGAACCATCCAGGTTCACTCTATATGCCAAGTCACCGAACTTGGTCATATTATTATTATACATAACAACACCTTTTTAACACCACACACACACACTCACTCACACTTGGTTTATGCGGAAATATCAGGATGTAGTTTAAGCAGGATTACCCAACTGTCCTTGACCGTGGACACGACTATTCGAATAGTTTGACACTCTGCAGAGGTAGTACGCTGGACACACAAGATTCGAGAAACTTCCGTGTCATCCACGACTCGCGGTATTTCACATACCCGAGGTAAGTACCCGATCAATGCCTTTCCCCTGACTATACTAGACAAAGAGGTCCACTCGATTGGTACCCAGCCCACATGTTGTACGTCTTACGAGCACCGACTCTGGACAGTATCAACCATGCGGGGACCAACGGTGTGCGTGGAAGTCATAATAATGGCATAGTCGTCCTACCTGGCACGACCCCATCACGAGAGTGACGACAATCATTCCCGACACTAGTAATGTGGCTCTTTGCTAGTACCGACAAGAGTAATCAACAAAGCCCCGTCCCATAAAGGGGTATCATGGTCGTACTGGTAAGGTTGGGACGGTCGACACATCATAAATCTAATCCCATTTCCGAAACCATACTCACACAAAACACCGGTGCATCACTTCACCAAAAGTGACCACCAACTCATCATCACCCTCGGGCATTAGTGGCACCCGACGGGGTTTTCATAAACCTTTGATTTAACTCATCATCATGCTCATGATAATATACTTTTACTTGTCAACATGGTATTAGCATGACCCTCAAGGGGTAGGGTCAAGCTCAATGCAATGGTTCTCTAACTCTACTAGTCAACATGATAGTAGCATGATCCTCATATATGGTAGGGTCAAGCTCATCATGCTTGTGCTCCGAGGAGCCATATGTATAACATCATCATCATGCAAGTGCTTCGAAGAAACCTTCGTACCATCACACCAATGATGAACCGGCACTATGATCACATGCAACGGAAAAGTACTTGCTATTCTAGCATGCATCAATTCACATGCTCAAGTCATGGTCAAAGGGCTGCTTGCCTTGCTGACGTAAGTCCTCGGGGTCTTCGAGGTCTTCCGCTCCAACTCCGAATACTCCGTCTACCGTCAGCTATCGTCGGAAACAACCATAGTAAGCCACGTAGCAATCAGAATAAAAGTGCCACAAAAATAGAAGTTTTATTTTTCTTGGACCTCTCTTGTCATAAGAAAAATACCTGAATCATTTCATAGGAGATTTTGATCCTCAAGGATTTTTGAATAGGTGAAAGGAGCAATAGATGATTATTGAAGAGCTAACAGAAATCATTCTGTTAAAAATGAGTGAAGGCACCCATTTAACAGAGGATTATTTTAGAAATATTTAGGAAGTGGTTTCACTGAATTTGGAGCTGGTATGAATAATCTAGAGATTTTACAATGTGGAATAAATAGCAACATGAGCTATTTATTTATTGCAACAGAAATAAGTCACACAAAAATGTTGACCAGAGTCCTAAAAATGGAGAATGATTTTAGAAGGCTCTGGGAGTTTGAATCACTCTATTTGGAGTTGAATTGGATCCTCTAGGAATTTGCAAAGTGGGGTCAAATATGGACATATTTGGATTTAAATGAAAATGCCAAACAAAATGGGTAGGGAAAATTGTGCAAGGCACATATTTGGATAGGCCTCATTTTTAGGATCCTGCAGAAATTTGAATCATCAGATTTGGAGTTAGAATGGATTTAATATGGATTTTATAACATAGGAATAAAAGGAAAAGGGGTACTTATCCATCGAGTTAACAAGCGCCAGGGGCGGCAGATAAGCGAGTGGGCCGGCCTGCTGGCTCGGCCTAGCACACAGGGCCACGCACGAGGCGGATTCCTACAAGGCGTCTTTGCTGCCGGGTGGCGCACTCCGCAGAGGCGTGACAACTAGGGTAGCCGGCCTGGCCCCGTCTCGCTGATAGTGGGCCCCATCCGCAGGTCTTCTTCCTCCTTGCGCTGGGGCAGGGGAACCACGAGGAGAGGAAGAGGAGGCCGCGCGGTGCTGCGTCTCCGGCCGTTCCCTGCCCAAGGAGGAGCACCGGCGAGCTCAAGGCACTTCGCCGCCCCCATTCCCCCACACACGACACATGCGGGAGGCTGTAACATGGAGCCGACGCGCACCCGCGGGAGGCCGACGACGCCGTTGCCCTCGGCACCTGCAGCAAGGAGGTGGGCCCGGAGGGGCTCGAGGGAGGGGGGTGCGGCGGCCTGGGGATCTCCAGCAGGGAGGAAGGAGGCGAAGGGAGGCCCTGCATGCCAACCCGCAGAGGCCGGCGCTCTACCCCTTCGGCCATGGCTATGACAGGAGGAGGGGAGGCTCAAGGGGGAGCTCAGGAGGAGCCCAAGGAAGAGGGGGAGAGGTGCCAGTGCAGAAGAGGCTCGGAGAGAGCTTCAAGTGGAGGGGGTGAGAGAAGAGAGAGGCCCGGGAGATCTTGGAGCTCTCTGTGCATGGATGCCACGCCGCCTAGAGGGAGTTTGGAGGGTAGCTAGTGATTGGGAGTGGCTTGGAACGGTCAAAGGATGCTCTGAGACACGCTGGGACAACCTGCTTCACCAAGAAACGGCCAGGAGGAGAAAACTAGGTGCAGAGCACCCGGTTTGTAGGTCAGGATGGTGGTCACCACGGCCACCCATGCCCACAGGACTCAAATGACCAGTCAAAGTTGTCTGGGAGGTGGGGCATGCTATCTGGAAGGAACTCTGGAATTTGGTGGCTAGTGGAGCTGGTTTGAACTAGTTTTGACTGCTGCAAAGTTTCTAACAACAAACTTAGATCTGACAAAAATGGGTCTTAGGAGGGGAGCCTTCGGGATAAATTATGTCTGGCAGTGTTAGGCATGGAAGGACTACAAGACTGCAAAGTTTAAGCTCAAACAAGGGAGGGTAGCTACCACTTGCTGTTCAAAGCCATGATTCAGCCAGAAATCCATTTGTAGAAGTGTTGCTCATTTTCTCCACATGAGCATGCCATATCTTTGCTCTAAATGAATCCTTGGCATATAATAGATGCTCTGGAAAGAGTTGGGAGCCTTGGGTTAAGAAGAAGAATGGGAATAAGGGTAAAACAGTGCTTACAAGGGTGAAAATGAGAGAAACATACAAAGGAACCTTCTCCAATAATTGACCAGTGGCCATGGGAGTGTTACTGGAGGTGAAATGTAACTAGGTGAGGCTGTGGTAGAAAGTTGAGCTCAAGGAATAAAGTGGAAGGGGCAAAAGAAGCCAAATTAGTGAGTGCACACAAGGTGTTTGATCTGTGGTTGGGCCACCAGATAAATTCTAATGGCTACGAAACTTAACAGGGTCAAACAATAGATGAAAATAGGCTTGCACACCAAATTTGGGATTTGCTGGAGAAGTTTTCCAATGTAGACTTGAAAAACCCTAGAAATGGGCAGAAATGGGTTTTTGCTTAGAACCCTATTCAAATAAATTCCCACAAATCCAATATTTGGTGCAGGGGCATTACTTGAGCATTAACGCATGCACAAAAAGTTTGAGGTCAATTGGAGAAACTTTATTATGTAAAGTTTACCAAAGTCAGAAATCAACAAAGATAGTTTTGAGGGTCTGTGGACAAGTTCCTCTATTCTCCTTGATGTACCACTTGGTGTGGATGCCTCATTGGAGTATTGGAACATGTCCACCAAATTTGAGCGCAATTGGAGAAACTTCTCAATGTAGAGTTGCTCAAATTTGATTCTGGACAGATAGGGTTTTAGACTGGTTAGGGGAGCCAACTCAACTTGGATTGAAATGAAACTTAGCAACATCATCAATAATATCATAGATGACATGCTAGAATTTTACTGGAATTTATTGAGAATATTTATAATAGAAATATTTCAAAAGCTTGGAATAGGCTGGAATGGTTTTGGAGGGGTTTGCCCAATATTTTGAACATCACCATGTGTTGAAACTCATAAATATGGAATAAATATATCCACTGAGTTTCCCTAAATTTCCTTAGATAATTTGAAAGCAATAAAAATAATTTCCTTCATAGGAGACCATTTCTGGCCTCACAGAAAGGGTTTTAAATAAAATAATAAAATAACTTTTAAAATAATAATATGATGGTTTTTGGAAGACATTTTGATAATAGGTTTTAAATAAAATAATTGGTGCAAAAGAAGTTCCCTAATTTGAGGACTTGTAGTACAAACCTCATCTCAGGGTTTTGAAGTTTTAATTCAAGGAAATGCTTTTTGGTGAAAATAATATTTGGTGAAAATAGATATTTATCCTAAACACATGGCATGATCATTAGGGAGGAGATCATGGAATGATATGGTGATTAGGAGGATGGAAAGAATTGAGTGGGGAGCAATCACATGCATTCAAGCAAACAACAAACATTAGTCACTCCAAGCATCACAATCATTCACAATTTTTTTAATTGGTCCTAAATTTTGAAATAAGTTAATTAGTCAGGGAAGCCAAAAATAGGGTGTGACATAGTCGAAGCACCCCTGGAGGGTTTAATCTTTCGGAAAGCCGTGCCCGCGGTTATGTGGCAACATGGATTATTTGTTAACATCCGGTTATAGATAACTTGAACTAATTCTAATAAAACTGCCAACCGTGTGCGTAATTGTGATTGTCCCCTTCGAAGACCTCAGTTCGATCGGGAACACGGTGGGTTATGTTTGACGTAGGTAGGTGATCAGGATCACTTAGTGATCATCTAGTCTTCGACCGCTCGCGTAGACCACCACTACTATAACTTTGATCTTCGTAAGTTAGCCACCATAAATGCTTAGGGAGCTGCAACCTAAACACTAAACCTTCCTCACCTAATAACTTGACTAGTTTCGGTACCAAGGTCATAGTTTGCTGAGTCCCCGTGGCTCATAGATTACTTCAACACCCCAACAGGTACAGGTACGCCCAACACAGGTGATCCAGATGGCACGGAGCTGGCTTGGCAATACGATGAGGAGAACGACCGCGTGTACGTGAACTACCCAGAAGACTGAGGCCGTGGTCGTGATCGTGGGCAAGCATGCGGGATAGCATAGCCTTTTCTTATGTTATGTAGTCCGTAGCGGAACTACCTTGTTTGAATAAATGTGTGGATGTAAACTCTGATACTATCTATGTGAGATGGCAAACGATTCCCTATTTGTCATTCTTAAATTATATATGTGCTATGTTTATCTTGCTTGCGAAATGCATAGATGCGCTTCTTTCCATTTTGGGGCATCGCACCCTAAATAGGAAAGGACCACATCTTAGTCGTTACACATGTACAATTTGTTGATGCTTCAACGTCTAAGGTATTGGAATTTGGTAAGGTGGTGATCTCTCAAGATTTATCTATCAAGAAGGTCATGCTTGTTGAGTCCCTTGCATACAATTTACTTTTTGTTCGTCAACTTGCAATTATGGGCTTTGCCACATTCTTTAATCTTGATAATGTGGCCCTTTTGTGGAGCAAGACTCTTAAAGTAGCTTATGTTGGATATGTCGAAAGTGGTCTCTATGTGGTGAACTTTTCACAGCGACCCACTAAGACTGCGACTTGTCTAATGGCTAAAGTTGATGTGGGCTGGCTTTGGCATCACCGGCTAGCTCAAGTCAATATGAGACCTTTGCATAGTCTCCTCAAAGGGGACCATGTTCGTGGACTAAAAAATGTGAGTTTTGCCAGATATTGTGCTTGCAGTGCTTGTATTGAAGGGAACATTCATGAAACTGCTCACCGTCCCACGACTATCATTTACACAAAGAGGCCCTTGGAGCTCCTTCATATGGATCTCTTTGGTCCTCCATCCTTTGATAGTCTTGGGGGTAGAAAGTACTGGTTGGTGATTGTTGATGATTACTCAAGATACACTTGGGTATATTTCTTCAAGAGGAAGAGTGAGACTCAACATACCGTCATCAACTTTGCTAATGAAGCTCAACGTCAACATGAAACAAAGATTTTGATGATTAGAAGTGACAACGGCACCGAGTTCAAGAACTACACCTTGGATGAGTTTCTCAGTGATGAGGGGATCAAGCATCAATATTCAGCACCATACACTCTTGAACAGAATGGTGTGGCGGAGAGGAAGAACCGGATGTTGATGGACGCGACAAGAACAATGATGACAGAATTCAAATCTCCGTACAACTTCTGGGCCGAAGCCATCAACACAGCATGTCATGCATCCAATCGGCTCTATCTCTGCAAAGGCTTGAACAAGACTCCATATGAGATCCTCACCGGAAAAAGCCCAATATAACACCAAAGATGCGACCCTATCCTTAATTTGGCACGAGGGCCTCGTCAGGGATAGAAGCGCATCTCGTCGTTTCGCAAGAATGGATATCGTTACAAGTACATGTACTGAAAAGATGAGATATATAGAATTGTCTTACACTCGCCACAAGCTACATCAGAGTCACATCAGTACAATACATAAATATCACGAATAAGAGCAGGGTCCGACTACGGACGAAAACAAAAGAAAAAGAATGACGTCCATCCTTGCTATCCCAGGCTGCCGGCCTTGAACCCATCCTAGATCGATGAAGAAGAGAAAGAAGAAGCAACTCCAAATGAACAATCAACACGCTCACGTCAAGTAACCTTTACCTGTACCTGCAACTGGTGTTGTAGTAATCTGTGAGCCACAAGGGACTCAACAATCTCATTTCCAAAGGTATCAAGACTAGCAAAGCTTAATAAGTGAGGTATGGTTAAGTGGTGAGGTTGCAGCAGCGACTAAGCATTATATGAGGTGGCTAACTTACGAGTACCAGAATAAAGAGGGGGGATGATCTACGCATAGCGGACGTGATCTACTGGTGATCAAATGAATGATCCTGAACACCTACTTACGTCAAACATAACCTCACCGTGTCCTCGATCGGAGAAGGAACTCACGAAAGAGACAGTCACGATTACACACTCAGTTGGCATATTTTAATTGAGTTAACTTCAAGTTATGTAGAACCAATGTTAAACAAAGTTTCCACGTTGCCACATAACTGCGGGCACGGCTTTCCGAAATATTTAACCCTGCACGGGTGCTCCAACTAGTCCATCACAAATTACAAGAATCCGCATAGAAATCCTCGACCACGAAGCTCGCGATCTCGTCGGACTCCTTAGTGGAAAACCTCAACTCCGAGATTACCCAAAGCATCACCGGAATCCCGATGCACAAGACATTCGTCAAAGGTAAAACTAATCCAGCAAGGCCGCCCGACGTGCCAACAGTTCCGATAGGAGCCGTGTATCTCGTTCTCAGGGCACACCGGATGAGGGATGGTTACCACGCCAAACGCCGAGTTGCGCCGGGTAGCATTCATAAGCTGCTCTGTTTTGGACCAGCACCATCGGCACTGGCCCTACCTGTATTATGTAGAATTACTCCTCGGGTAGCGCTAACTCCCTATGCATTTCAGTATTAACAGAATTATTATGTTGGGAAAATATAGAACCAATGTTGGGCCTTGCCAGTCCATCTTTAATCTAAAAGGAATTATCAAGGGGGGTCCCCATAGCAACCCGGATTGTGTTAGGAGCGCTCAAATATGGAACATAACACCGGTAGCAGAAATTAAGGGCGCAAAGGTGGAACAAAACACTAGGCTAGAAAGGCCGAGCCTTCCACCTTTTTACCAAGTATATAGGTGCATTAATAAATTAAATAACATTAATAGGGTGATATAACAAGGAACCCATGTTATCACATGGAAACAACTGCACCTGCAACTAGCAACGCCAACACATGGTTAAGCAAGCGGTAACATAGCCAATCAGTGGTTTGCTAGGTTGTGAACAAGTTGAAGGTTGTCACGACAATGTTGGGAGGCTGATATTTAATAGGTGGTAGGCAGCGAGACGCAACGATTGAAATGGTAAAACTAGCATGGCAATGATAGTAATGGTATCTGGGGAAATGGACATCTTGCCTGAGATCTCGCTTGGAAGAAGAGTGACTCCGTGAAGCAAACGAAACAATGTAGTCGAACGGGTCGTCACTTTCCGCAGCGGTTGGAACTTGATACGTCCATTTCGCATCATGTTTTCATGTTGTTATTTATCGCTTCTTGGGATGTTATTTCACTTCACGGTACAATTCTTATGCCTTTTCTCTCTTATTTTGCAAGGTTTACATGAAGAGGGAGAATACCGGCAGATGGAATTATGGCATGAAAGTGGAGCAAAGTTGAGATACCTATTCTGCGCAACTCCAAACGCCGTAAAAATCAACGAGGATTTTTGTCCGGATTTATAAAAAATACCGGGCTCAAGAAGCGCCAGAGGGGCGCCAGGGGGTGGCCACAAGCCTGCACGGCGCGGCCACCCCAAGACCACGCCATGAGGGCTTATGGGCAGCCTGCTGGCCCACTGGCCCCCTCTTCTACTATATGAAGGGTTTCGTTTGAAAAAAATCAAGGAGGACTTTTTCGTGGTTTCGCCGACGCAACGAGGCGGAACTTGAGCAGAACCAATGTAGAGCTCCGGCAGGACCATCCTGTCGGGGAAACTTCCCTCCCAGAGGGGGAAATCATCGCCATCGCCATCACCAACACTCCTCTCATCGGAGGGGACTCATCACCATCAACATCTTCATCAGCACCATCTCTTCTCCAAACCCTAGTTCATCACTTGTAACCAATCTCCATCTCGCGACTCCGATTGGTACTTGTAAGGTTGCTAGTAGTGTTGATTACACTTTGTAGTTGATGCTAGTTGGATTACTTGGTGGAAGAGTTTATGTTCAGATCCTTGATGCTACTCATTACCTCTCTGGTCATGTATATGATTATGCTTTGTGAGTAGTTACTTTTGTTCTTGAGGACATGGGATAAGTCATGCAAATAATAGTCATGTGAATTTGGCATTCGTTCGGTATTTTATGTGTTGTATGTTGTTTTTCCTCGAGTGGTGTTATGTGAACGTCGACTACATAACACTTCACCATTATTTGGGCCTAGAGGAAGGCATTGGGAAGTAGTAAGTAGATGATGGGTTGCTAGAGTGACAGAAGCTTAAACCCTAGTTTATGCGTTACTTCGTAAGGGGCTGATTTGGATCCTCTAGTTTAATGCTATGGTTAGACTTTGTCTTAATTCTTCTTTCGTAGTTGCGGATGCTTGCGAGAGGGGTTAATCATAAGTGGGATCCTTGTCCAAGTAAGGGCAGTACCCAAGCGCCGGTCCACCCACATATCAAACTATCAAAGTAATGAACGTGAATCATATGAACATGATGAAAACTAGCATGACAGAAATTCTCGTGTGTCCTCGGGAGCGTTTTTTCCTCCTAAAAAACTTTGTCCAGGCTTGCCCCTTGCTACAAAAGGGACTGGGCCACTTTGCTGCACCGTTGCTACTTTTTTTACTTGTTGCTTGCTATGAATCTTCTCACCACACAATCACTTGTTACCGACAATTTCAGTGCCTGCAGATTTTATCTTGCTGAAAACCACTTGTGAGATCCTTCCGCTCCTCGTTGGGTTCTACACTCTTACTTATCGAAAGGACTACGATTGATCCCCTATACTTGTGGGTCATCAAGACTCTTTTACGACGCTGTTGCCGGGGAGTGAAGTGCCTTTGGTAAGTGGAACTTGGTAAGGAAACATTCATATAGTGTGCTGAAATTTATTGTCACTTGTCACTATGTATACTAATCCTTTGAGGGGCTTGTTCGGGGTATCTTCACCTCGAACGGAAGCACAAAGAGTTGCTCCTCAACCTACTGCACCTACTAAAAATATTTGCTTTGAATTTCCTTCGGGTATGCTTGAGAAACTGCTGGCTAATCCTTTTACAGGAGATGGAACATCACATCCAGACTTGCATCTAATCTATGTAGATGAAGTTTGTGGTTTATTTAAGCTCGCAGGTTTGCCCGAGGATGAGGTCAAGAAGAAAGTCTTTCCTTTATCTTTGAAGGATAAGGCGTTGACATGGTACAGGCTATGTGATGATACTGGATCATGGGACTACAATCGGTTGAAATTGGAATTTCATCAAAAGTTTTATCCTATGCGTTAAGTACATAGTGATCGGAATTATATTTATAACTTTTGGCCTCGTGACAGAGAAAGCATCGCTCAAGCTTGGGGGAGGCTTAAATCAATGATATATTCATGCCCCCATCATGAGCTCTCGAGAGAAATTATCATTCAGAACTTCTATGCTCGGCTTTCTCATGATGATCGCACCATGCTTGACACTTCTTGCACTGGTTCTTTTATGAAGAGAGATATTGACTTCAAATGGAATTTATTGTAGAGAATTAAACGCAACTCTAAATATTGGGAGCTTGAAGAAGGTAAGGAGTCAGGTATGAATTTCACGTTTGATTGCGTTAAATCCTTTGTTGAGACAAATACTTTTTGTGACTTTAGCGCTAAGTATGGACTTGACTCTGAGATAGTAGTTTCATTGTGTGAATCCTTTGCTGCCCATATTGATCTCCCCAAAGAGAAGTGGTTTAAATATCATCCTCCTTTCAAAGTCAATGTAGTTAAATCCACTCGAGTTGAAGAGAAAGTCATTGCCTATAATGATCCTATGGTTCCCAGTGCTTACATTGAGAAACCACCTTTCCCTGTTAGGAAAAAGGATCATTCTAAAGCTTCAACTGTGATACATAGAGGCTATATTAGAACACCTACACCCCCTGAGAAAATTAGAGTTGAACCTAGCATTGCTATCATCAAAGATCTTCTGTCCGACGATGTTGAGCGAGATAATATTCACTTCTGTGAAGATGCTGCTAGAATTGCTAAACCTCACATTAGAGACAAACATAGGCCTGTTGTTGGCATGCCTGTGGTTTCTGTGAAGATAGGAGATCATTGTTATCATGGTTTATGTGCCGTGGGTGCTAGTGTTAGTGCAATACCTCAATCCTTATATGATGAAATCAAAGATGAGATTGCACCTGTTGAGATAGAACCTATTGATGTCACTATTCAGCTTGCCAATAGAGATACTATCTGCCCTGTGGGAATTGTTAGGGATGTTGAACTCTTGTGTGGTAAAACGAAGTATCCTGCTGATTTCCTCGTTCTTGCTACCGCTCAAGATAGCTTTTGTCCCATCATATTTGTTAGACCTTTTCTCAATACCGTCAGTGCTCATATTGATTGTGAGAAGCAAACTGTCACTGTTGGCTCTGAAGGTGTGTCACATGAGTTCAGTTTCTCTAAGTTTGGTAGACAACCTCATGAAAAGGAGTTTCCTAGTAAGTATGAAACTATTGCCTTAGCTTCTATTGCCATGCCTGCTACTGATCCCTTCGAGAAATACCTGCTCGAGCATGAAAATGATATGCATATGGATGAGATAGATAGAGTTGTCTAAGAACAATATCCTATCCTCAAGAATAACTTGCCTGTTGAACTGCTTGGGGATCCACCCCCACCAAAGGGTGATCCTGTGTTCAAGCTTAAACAGTTGCCTGATACTCTTAAGTATGCTTATCTTGATGAAAAATAGGTATATCCTGTTATAATTAGTGCTAGCCTCTCAAAGCATGAAGAAAAGAAGTTACTAAAAACTCTGAGGAAGCACCATGCTGCTATTGGATATACTCTTGATGATCTTAAGGGCATTAGTCCCACTCTATGCCAGCACAAGGTTAAAACCGATCCTGATTTCAAACTAGTTGCTGATCATCAAAGGAGATTGAATCCTAAGATGAAAGAAGTAGTAAGAAAAGAAATAATAAAGCTCGTGGAAGCGGGTATTATCTATCATGTTGCTCATAGCGATTGGGCTAGTCCGGTGCATTGCGTCCCTAAGAAGGGAGGTATTACCGTTGTCCCTAATGATAAGGATGAATTGATCCCACAAAGGATTATTACCGGCTATAGGATGGTGATCTATTTTAGGAAATTGAATAAATCCACTAGGAAAGTTCATTACCCTCTGCCTTTTATCGACCAAATGCTAGAAAGGTTGTCTAAACATAAACACTTCTGCTTTCTAGACTGTTATTCTGGTTTCTCCCAAATACCAGTTGCACAATCTGATCAGGAGAAAACCACTTTCACCTACCCTTTCGGTACCTTTGCTTATAGACGTATGCCTTTTGGCTTATGTAATGCACCTGCCACCTTTCAAAGATGTATGATGGCTATATTCTCTGACTTTTGTGAAAGGATTGTTGAGGTTTTCATGGATGACTTCTCCGTTTACGGGTCTTCTTTTGATGATTGCCTCAGTAACCTTGATCGAGTCTTACAGAGATGTAAAGACATCAATATTGTCTTGAATTGGGAGAAGGGCCACTTTATGGTTAATGAAGGCATCGTCTTAGGGCATAAAATTTCTGAAAGAGGTATTGAAGTCGATAAGGCTAAGGTTGATGCAATCGAGAAAATGCCATACCCCACAAATATCGAAGGTATAAGAAGTTTCCTTGGTCATGCTGGTTTCTATAGAAGGTTCATTAAAGACTTCTCTAAGATTTCTAGGCCTCTTACCAATCTCTTGCAAAAGGATATTCCTTTTGTTTTTGACGATGATTGTGAGGAAGCCTTCGAAATACTTAAGAGGGCTTTGATAACTGCACCTATTGTTCAACCACCTGATTGGAACTTGCCTTTTGAGATCATGTGTGACACTAGTTATTATGCTGTTGGTGCTGTTCTAGGGCAAAGAGTTGATAAGAAGTTGAATGTTATTCACTACGCTAGTAAAACTCTAGAAAGTGCCTAGAGAAACTATGCTACTACGGAGAAGGAATTTTTAGCAGACGTGTTTGCATGTGAAAAGTTCAGGTCTTACATAGTTGATTCCAAAGTCACTATTCACACTGATCATGCTGCTATTAAGTACCTCATGGAGAAGAAGGACGCTAAACCTAGGCTTATCAGATGGGTTCTCTTGCTACAAGAATTTGATTTGCACGTTGTTGACAGGAAGGGTGCTGATAACCTAGTAGGAGATAACTTGTCTAGGTTGGAGAACGTTCTTGATGACCCACAACCTATTGATGATAGCTTTCCCGATGAGCAGTTGAATGTCATCAATGCTTCACGTAGTGCACCGTGGTATGCTGATTATGCAAAATATATCGTTGCCAAATACATACCACCTAGTTTCACGTACCGGCAAAAGAAGAAATTCTTCTTTGACTTGAGACAGTACTTTTGGGATGATCCTCACCTTTATAAGGAAGGAGTAGATGGCGTTTTTAGACATTGTGTACTTGAACATGAACAGGGACAGATCCTACAGAAGTGTCACTCCGAGACCTACAGAGGACACCATGCGGGAGATAGAACCGCACACAAGGTATTGCAATGAGGTTTCTATTGGCCCACTCTCTTCAAGGATGCCCGTAAGTTTGTCTTGTCTTGTGACGAATGTCAAAGAATAGGTAATATTAGCAAATGTCAGGAAATGCCTATGAACTATTCACTTATCATTGAACCATTTGATGTGTGGGGCATTGATTATATGGGACCTTTTTCAAAATCCAACGGGTATACTCATATCCTAGTTGCTGTTGATTACATCACTAAGTGGGTAGAAGCTATCCCCACTAGTAGTGCTGATCACAACACCTCTATCAGGATGCTGAAAGAAGTTATCTTCCCTAGATTTGGAGTCCCTAGATATCTAATGACCGACGGTGGTTCACACTTCATTCATGGTGCTTTCTGTAAAATTCTTGCTAAGTACGATGTGAACCATAGAATTGCGTCTCCCTATCACCCTTAGTTGAGTGGTCAAGTAGAGCTAAGAAACAGAGAGATTAAACTAATTCTGCAAAAGACTATCAACAGGTCTAAAAAGAATTGGTCAAAAAAGCTCGATGATGAACTGTGGGCTTATAGAACTGCTTATAAGAATCCCATGGGCATGTCTTCGTACAAAATGGTGTACGGCAAAGCATGTCATTTACCTATTGAGCTAGAGCATAAAGCTTATTAGGTAATCAAAGAACTCAACTTTGATTTCAAACTTGCCGGTGAGAAGAGGTTATTTGACATTAGCTCGCTTGATGAATGGAGAACTCAGGCATATGAGAATGCCAAGCTGTTCAAAGAGAAGGTTAAGAGGTGGCATGATAAGAGGATACAAAAGCGTGAGTTCAATGTAGGTGATTATGTCTTGCTATATAACTCTCATTTAAGATTCTTTGCAGGCAAGCTTCTCTCTAAATGGGAAGGTACCTATGTTGTTGAGGAAGTATATTGTTCCGGTGCTATCAAGATCAACAACACGGAAGGTAATTGTCCGGGAGTTGTAAATGGGCAGAGAATCAAGCATTATATCTCAGGTACTCCCATAAATGTTGAAAGCAATATTATCAATACCATAACTCCGGAAGAATACCTAAGGGACATTTATCAACCTGTTTCAGACTCCGAAAACGAAGAGGTATGTTATTCGGTAAGAAAACAGAGTCCAACAATTTTCCAGTAGGAATTTTTCTCCGTTTTGGAATATTTGAAAAAATACAAAAAATGGAAGTAGTCCGGAAAGTGCGCGAGGAGGCGACAAACCTGCCCGGCGCGGGCCCACCTCCTGGTCGCGCCGTGAGGGCTTGTGGCCACCTCGTGGGCCTCCCGGACTCCGTTTTCGTGCAGGGTACTCCTTCTGGTCTGGAAAAAAATCATTATATATGCTCCTGTTTGGTCTGACCCCTGCATCACGCAGATTTCCTCTGTTTTTCGTTTCGAGCTTGTTTTCTGCCGCAGATTTAGGGCAAGATGTCTTCTCAAGATTCAGAGGGGGAGAGGTTTGTGGCAGATTACCTTGCTAATCCCAAGGTCTATGGGGACTTGGATCCTTATGGCTGGACCACTGATGAGGAAGAAGATTATGATCCGAAGGGGAAGGAACATACAAGTTCTGATGAAGAGGAGGCTCGTGGACCTCAACCTAGACACACGCATGTGGAGTTCAAGAAGTTGAGCCTCCTTGACTCAAGGAAGAAGTCTAAGACTTTGTTTATCCCTTCTTGTTTCTTGCAGGAGAGTAAGCAGGAATTATGCCAAAGGGTGTTGAAGCTTGAAGAGGAAAATGATGATCTGAGGGAGCAGAATTTTATGCTCAAGTGGAAATTAAACAATCTCAATACCTCTTCAACAACTCCACCACCATCACCACCGAAGGAAGACAACTGAGCATGGGTATGGGCAATCCCCTTGGCTTTTGCCAAGCTTGGGGGAGTTGCCCTGGTATCGTATCACCATCACATCTTTTGCCTTTACCTTTGTTTTAGTTTTCCTTTTCAGTTTTCTCTTTCTCTAGTAGATTAAAAGTCTTAGTGTGTATTCTTGATTTTTGCTTTGTGTCACCCCGATGCATTCGAGCTCGTGAGCCATATAATAAAGAGTGTCTTAGTTGAAGGGCTTTGCCTCTTGCCATGATCAATAGAATGAGAATAGAACAAAAGCATGAAAGATCATGTAATGATCTTATGGGAAATGATGGCTTCACATATAAAAAGAATGATGATTGAAACTTGTTGAGGGTAGGAAAACGTAGACCTTGGTCATAGTTGCAATTAATAGGAAGTGATAAAGAAGGAGAGGTTCACATATAAATATATCATCTCTGACACCATTTATGATTGTGAACACTCACTAAACTATTACATGCCTAGGAGTAGATGTTGGACAAGGAAGACAACATAGTGAATTGTGTTTGCCTGGCTCCGAACAATGTTATATGATTACAGATCCCTTGGCATGTGATGTTTGCTTCCACCTCATATTAGCCAAACCACCCGCACTAAGTAGAGATACTACTTGTGCATCCATAAACCGTCAACCTAGTTTGCCATGAGTGTCCACCATACCTACCTATGGACTGAATAAGATCCCTCAAGTAAGTTGTCATCGGTGCAAGCAATAAAAATTGCTCCCTAATATGTATGATCTATTAGTGTGTGGAAAATAAGCTTTGTACGAACCTGTGATGACGAATACATAAAAGCGACAGACTGCATAATAAAGTTCTTTATCACAGGAGGCAATATAAAGTGACGTTCCTCCGCACTAAGAGGACACGCATCCAAACCTCAAAAGCGCATGACAACCTCTGCTTCCCTCTGCAAAGGGCCTATCTTGTACCTTTACTTTTGGCCCTTGAAAGAGTCATGGTGATATTCACCAATTCCTTATCTCGCCTTTATCTTGGCTAACGTCATATGCTTGGGAAAGATCTATATTCATATGTCAGCTTGGAGGTAAGTATTCATGAATTATTATTGTTGACATTACCCTTGAGGTAAGCAGTTGGGAGGCAAAACTATAAGCCCCTATCTTTCTCTGTGTCCAGCTAAAACTTTAATCTCATGAGTACCACGTGAGTTGTAGCAATTGTAGAGAATGAAAGAATGATTGAGTGTGTGGATTTGCTTTACAAGCTCTTATTTGACTCTTTCTAATGTTGTGATAAATTGCAATTGCTTCAATGACTAAAGGCTATCGGTTGTTACTTCTCGCTAAGGTTCTTGATCCATGCTTTACTTTATGGAGGAATTATCACTTTAGCATGAGAGATTATATGTTGGTATTGCTGTTCTGATCATGATCATGATGCATGCATGTTCGTATCTTGTTTTGTCGACACCTCTCTCCCTAAACATGTGGACATATTTATTGAGCTAGGCTTTTGCTTTAGGACAAGCAAGGTCTAAGCTTGGGGGAGTTGATACGTCCATTTTGCATCATGTTTTCATGTTGTTATTTATCGCTTCTTGGGCTGTTATTTCACTTCACGGTACAATTCTTATGCCTTTTCTCTCTTATTTTGCAAGTTTACATGAAGAGGGAGAATACCGACAGCTGGAATTCTGGCCTGAAAGTGGAGCAAAGTTGAGATACCTATTCTGCGCAACTCCAAACGCCGTAAAAATCAAAGAGGATTTTTTTCCGGATTTATAAAAAATATTGGGCCGAAGAAGTGCCAGAGGGGTGCCAGGGGGTGGCCACAAGCCTGCACGGTGCAGCCACCCCTCTGACCGCGCCATGAGGGCTTGTGGGCAGCCTGCTGGCCCACTAGCCCCCCTCTTTTGCTATATGAAGGGTTTCGTCTGGAAAAAAATCAAGGAGGAGTTTTTTCGTGGTTTCGCTGCCGCCACGAGGCAGAACTTGAGTAGAACCAATCTAGAGCTCCGGTAGGACGATCCTGCTGGGGAAACTTCCCTCCCGGAGGGGGAAATCGTCGCCATCGTCATCACCAACACTCCTCTCATCGGAGGGGACTCGTCACTATCAACATCTTCATCAGCACCATCTCATCTCCAAACCCTAGTTCATCACTTGTAACCAATCTCAGTCTCGCGACTCCGATTGGTACTTGTAAGGTTGCTAGTAGTGTTGATTACTCTTTGTAGTTGATTCTAGTTGGATTACTTGGTGGAAGAGTTTATGTTCAGATCCTGGATGCTACTCATTACCTCTGTGGTCATGAATATGATTATGTTTTGTGAGTAGTTACTTTTGTTCCTAAGGACATGGGATAAGTCATGCTAATAATAGTCATGTGAATTTGGCATTCGTTCGGTATTTTAATGTGTTGTATGTTGTTTTTCCTCTAGTGGTGTTATGTGAACGTCGACTACATAGCACTTCACCATTATTTGGGCCTAGAGGAAGGCATTGGGAAGTAGTAAGTAGATGATGGGTTGCTAGAGTGACAGAAGCTTAAACCCTAGTTTATGCGTTACTTCGTAAGGGGCTGATTTGGATCCACTAGTTTAATGCTATGGTTAGACTTTGTCTTAATTCTTCTTTCGTAGTTGCGAGTGCTTGCGAGAGAGGTTAATAATAAGTGGGATGCTTGTCCAAGTAAGGGCAGTACCCAAGCGCCGGTCCACCCACATATCAAACTATCAAAGTAACGAACGCAAATCATATGAACATGAAGAAAACTAGCATGACAGAAATTCCCGTGTGTCCTCGGGAGCGTTTTTCCTCCTATAAGACTTTGTCCAGGCTTGTCCCTTGCTACAAAAGGGATTGGGCCACTTTGCTGCACCGTTGCTACTTCGTTACTTGTTGCTTGCTACGAATCTTCTCACAACACAATTGCTTGTTACCGACAATTTCTGTGCGTGCAAATTTTACCTTGCTAAAAACCACCTGTGAGATCCTTCCGCTCCTCGTTGGGTTCGACACTCTTACTTATCGAAAGGACTACGATTGATCCCTATACTTGTGGGTCATCAGAACTCTATCGAGACGAAGCAAACCGGAAACAAGAATCAACACATGATATTCACCACGGCACCTGCATGAAAAGATGCAATCCACATGTGATGCATGATCATTTGAATATATGCAAGACATGGCATGGCAATTCACAACAATCAAATACTACACATTAAGTGAAGTTCAATATGCAACGAGTTGCATATTGAAGAAACTCCACATACAGATTATTTAGTTCTATCCCGATTATTTGCATGACAATATTAAATGTGGTTAAACATGGCAAGAGGTGAAGCATAGTTAAACTACCTATCTAGGAATTTTAAATGAGGTCGAAAATGACATATAGCATCTCTGAGATGACCTCATACGTCAATTTATAATTCTGTCCGGATCTGAATTAACACGTTTTAATATTGGTTAAACATCAAAATAAATAAGTTCACATGATTCTACGCGTCGTTCCAATCAATTTACATATAGAGAACATCTCCAACAGAGCTACGGTTCAAAAGATACGAACACCGCAAGATATGATGGCATGAATGCAATATGTGTGCAACGACAGTCACAAGCATTTCAAAACCTACAACCAGCAAGATAATATGAAACTACACGAGATTCTAAGCAAGGTTCATATAGGACACGATCAAAACGGAGCAACGGTTCAACAACTACGAGCTAATCAAGAAATACTCATGATCTGCCAAAATCAGCCACATAGCATTTTCTACACCCTCGAACAACTAGCTACACAAATTCAATATGCTCAAACAAGGCATGAGACAGTAGAGGGCTGATCGGGGCGGATCGGGCCCAGCCTCGCGAGCTCCATGGGAGGATCGTCCTCCCATCCCGTCGTAGCGAGGCCACAGCCATGGCGGCGCAGGCTCGAGGGGACGGGAGGCGCTCCGGCGAGGTGGGACAAGGGACGGCGACGCTGGTCACCAGCGGATCTGGCCATAGGGGCCCTGTTGCCGGCGACGGAGGGTCGAGGCGACGCCGGGGCGAGGAGATCGAGCCGGCGGCGGGGCAAGGCGATGGAGCACCGGCCCGATCTGGAGGCTCGCAGCGGGCACGCGCACGACGGCGACCAAAGGGGCACGGCGGTCAGCTGCGCTGTGGACACTGGCGCTGCAGTGTCGCCGGGGTCGGGGGCGCCAGATCCGGCCATGACGCGGGTCAGGCAGCGAGTGGGAGCAAGGCTAGGGCGGCTCTGGGTGGCTGCGGGCGAGCGGCGGCGCGACCGGGCCCGGGGAGGTCCGGCGATGGGCTCGGGCGGGCCCTGCGCGGGAGGAGAGAGGAGTCACGGCGCCAAGTGGCTGCGGGAGAGAGGTGGGAGGCGGCTGGCGGCGGCATAGATCCCTAGGCAGCTAGGGTTTGGCTAAAAATGGCTGGGAGGGCATCTATTTATAGAGAGGGGCTAGGGTTAGCAGAATTTCGCCCCGGTTTCAACCGCGCGATCGGAATCGAACGGTCTCGCACGCGAGGACGGGTTAAGTGGCCGTGTAGGGTGGCTAGCTGGAGACGAGAGGGAAAACGGGCACCCGTCAACGTGATTTTAAAACACCGAAAAACGTCCGATGATAGACCGAATACGGTGCTGCTATGGTCAACCGTTCCGGTATCAGACGGACTCCGATTGCGAGGAAAATTGGCAAGTGGCCTACCTATATTAAAATAAGACCGGACGCCAAGTTTCAACCCAACCAGAGAATGTTTTATACACACTTTTAAAAACAAGATTTAAGCGATGCCACGGGCGCGTGCGAGTGTGATCGGGCTCAACACGGGGAATGACGAACACGGAGAGAACTGGCAACTAATAACGGATGCAAATTTCGAAAACTGGCGGCAACGGGATGCCGATGCAACGCGGATGATGCGCATGATGCGATGATGATGCGACAAATAAAAATAATCATACGACGAAAACGGAATAAAAGGGGAATCTTCTGGAACGTTGATCTCGGGCTGTCACACCCAACCTGAAGTACTTCAGGGTATTTGGGTGTAAGTGTTTCATCCTCAAGAAAGGTGCACATTTGGCTAAATTTGATTCTAGAGCTCAAGAGGGCATATATGTTGGTTATGCTACAAACTCTCATGCTTACCATGTCCTCAACAAGTGCACTGGACTCATTGAGGAGACGTGTAACATGGAGTTTGGTGAAAATAATGGCTCCCAAGTGGAGCAAAGCGGTCTTTGTGATGTAGGTGATGAAATTCCTCCTCAAGCCATATGAAGAATGAGGATTGGCAAATACTCCCCATTGAGGAACCTCTTGTGGCTGATGGAGAAGGACAATGCTCTACTCAAGTGGAGGCATCACCCTCGCTAGACCGACATGCTTCCGAAGAACAAAGTGAAGGCCCTCAACCCGCTGAACAGGATCAAGGACAAGATCAACCACACGAAGATGGTGATGCACCAAATGATGTCCAAGCCCTTACTCAAGGTTCTGAGTCTGCTCAAGATCAAGATCAAGTGTAGCCACAAGATGAATAACAAACTAGTGAGCATGCTCAAGACGAAAATCAAGATGGTTAGGTTGTTGCTCCTCAACTACCTATCGCGGCACCCAAAAGGGGCCGCGGTGCCAAGGCAGGATCAAAACGCAAGGCCAAACAATGTGATCAAGATGATGCTCCTCAATTAATGGCATGGAACTCCTGGAGCGTCGCGCAACCAAGATAACATCCAAACTCAGTGTCAAATCACATCTCATGAAGAATGTGCTTGGAAGCTTAAAAGGGGAGTAGGCACTCATGAAAAAATTCTAAACTATTGTGAGCATCACGCATTTGTTTCGTATTGTGATCCTCAACACGTACATGAACCGCTCGATGACGAGGATTGGCTTATGGCCATGCATGAGGAATTGAACAACTTCGAGCGCAATCAAGTTCGGGAATTAGTGCCAAGACCAAAGGAGGAACGTAATGTCATTGGGACCAAATGGATCTTTAAGAACAAGCAAGACGCAAATGGGATTGTGGTCTGATACAAGGCAAGACTGGTGGCTCAAGGCTACTCCCAAGTCGAGGGTATCGACTACGGTGAAACCTTTGCCCCTGCTGCTCGTCTTGAATCTACTCGCATGCTGCTTGCATTTGCATATCATCATAACTTGAAATTGCAACAAATGGATGTGAAGAGTGCATTTCTTAATGGTCCCTTGAATGAGTTGGTATATGTCAAACAACCTCCGAGGTTCGAACATCCTAAGCTCCCCAATCATGTATACAAACTAAATAAGGCGCTCTATGGCCTTAAACAAGCCCCACGTGTGTGGTATGAGTACCTTACCGAGTTGTTGCAAGATAGTGGGTTTGAAATTGGGAAAATTGATCCCACCCTTTTTACCAAAAAGGTCAAAGGGTTTTGTTCATATCCAACTATATGTTGATGATATCATTTTTGGTTCTCGTAACGAATCTTTCAATGAATAGTTTGTTGCACTAATGACCGAGAAGTTTGAGGTGTCAATGATGGGTGAGTTGAAGTTCTTCCTTGGTTTTGAGATTAAACAAGGTTTAGAAGGAACTTTCATCAAACAAGCCAAGTACACTCAAGACATGCTCAAGAGGTTCGAGCTAGAGAACGTCAAGCCGGTCAAGTTTCCCATGCCAACCAAATGCAAACTTGACAATGATCCCGATCATAAAGAAGTGGATCAAAAGGTATATCGCTCCATGATTGGATCCCTCCTTTACCTTTGTGCATCTAGACCAGTTATCATGTTGAGTGTAGGATTTGTGCACGGTTTCAATCTCCACCAAAAGAAAGCCACTATGCGGCAGTCAAATGAATCTTTTGATATTTGGCTCATACCCCAAACTTTGGCCTTTGGTACCCCAAAGGAGCAAGCTTTAATCTAGTGGTCTACTCTGACTCAGATTGGGCGGGAGAATGTGTGGGGAGGAACTCAACTTCCGGAGGATGTTAATTTCTTAGTCGTTCGCTCGTAAGTTGGCCTTCAAAGAAGCAAAATTGTGTCTCACTGTCTTCCATCGAGGCTGAGTATGTTGCAGCTGCAAGTTGTTGTGCACAATTTCTGTGGATGAGGCAAACTTTAAAGGATTACGGTGTCACTTGTGACAAAGTGCCTCTTCTACGTGACAATCAAAGTGCTATCAAGATTTCCCTCAATCCGGTGCAACATAGCAAGTCCAAGCATATTGATATTCGTCATCACTTCATTCGTGAGCATATCAAGCGTGGAGATATTGAGGTTCACTTCATCAACAATCAAGAGCAACTTGCAGATATTTTCACAAAGCCTCTAGATGAAGCAAGGTTCCGCAAGTTAAGGCATGAGCTAAATATCATTGATTCAAGTAATGTGGATTGAAACTAGGCACACCGCACCTCATTCATCATTATATATTGATCTAGGTGTAGGCATGGACATAGGGGGAGTGTTGTTCTCTCAATGAACTTTCCCTCCCCCCATGATGCATAAATTGATGAAGTCTTTCACATTAGCCATTATTGATGGCACTTGTGCTTCAAAGATGAGTTTTGGTCATGAGCCCAAGGATAATTCTTCACGGTGTCATACCAATTGTCTCAAACATAGGTGGCTCAGGCCACCGCCCCTCCTCGCAAGGAGAGCTATGACAATGCCAGTCAGTGTGTTTTAATTGCTTTTCTATTTGGCACTGCCTGGTATGTGTCCGTGTTTCTTTCTCGCTGTTTTGGAAAATTCTGGAATCTTTCTGAAGTTACACGAACGGTACTACCGCCCTGACTGCGGTACTACCGTTGTCAAAGTTTTATAGCCACAGGGGAGCGGTACTACCGCTCACCTAGCGATACTACCGCGATGGCCAGCGGTACTACCGCTTTGCCCGAGCCACGGGGGTATTTAAACAGGGGAGGCGGTTTTCTTTCTCCCCATATTCTTTCTCTCCTATGGAGTGCTCTCTCTTTATCTCAAAACTCACCCGAAGGGATCTCCCTACCCGGCTCTTCTCCTTCTGTTCGAGTTGAAGGGATCACCCCCTTCCTCCACCTTGTGCCATAGAACCCGGTACCGCCCCTATCCTTTCGTTTTCATGTTTCTAGGGTTAGGGGCTTTGTGCATTGCCTCCATTGATATATGGCACAATTTTCTTTCATCATGGATGGGAGGAGAATACTTGAGTAACTTAGTTGTGTTTAGTTGAATGAATTATGCGTAGTTGGGTCTCCTGTAGTACCCGATCTGAAGCTTGTCTATCAGATCTGTAAACCGTGCGGTACTACCGCTCTGATTGTGGTACTACCGTTGTTGGCGCGGTACTACCGTTGTACCCTGTATATGCATGATCTGATCTTATTCTTCTGAATTTTTCTTGTTTGTTGTAGACTTTGCCATGACCTATTTTTGCCGTTTTCCTGTGTTTGCGTTGCGTCTCACAGGTCGTGGCTCCCGTCGCTCAAAACCGGTTCGTGACACCCAGTCCAAGAGGTACCGCAACCCTGATGTTCCGGAAGGCTCCAACCCCCCGAAGCGCTTTGTCAAGCGGACAACAACCAAGGACTAGGAGGCCAATGTTGATTATGAGACTATGCAACTTGCTGAATTTGTGGCTCGCAGAAAGCGAAATCCTAATGACAAAGAGAGGACTCAAAGCAAGGGTTGCGAGTTGTACTGGTCAAAGCAGCAAGCACTGATTTATCAAGATATCATCCTGACCAAGAAGAATAACCGTGTCCAGGTTCAATGGATTGATCTTAACCATCTCAAGAAGGGCCTTGCCTATTTTGGTGATGCGCTGAACATGGTACAACAGCTGGGAATCGAGGACCTCATCACCTTTCACCTTGACTTCGATCCAGAGATAGTGGCACAGTTCTTTGTTTCAGTCCACTTTGATTCTGATGACACTCATACTATGAACTGGATGACTAATGGAGAGAGGTTGTGTGGCACTTGGGCTGAATCATGAAGCTTCTTCATATCCGTGATGAGGGGCTGCTTACACCTATTGGTTTGCGCCCTCATGCAAACTCCAATGCTACCCCAAAGGAGAAGCTGTTGCCCTTCTACATTAAGAAGAAGTCTGCCTCTGGTGAGCCCACTTTTGTGCTCAACACTTTCTTGGATGTCATGCATAAAATTTTCCGCAACACACTTTTTCCTCGGGTTGGCAACAAGGATCAAGTGCATTCTTACTTGGTGGACATGCTCATTATGTGCGAGAAGGGACGAACGAGTGATACTGACCCAGTCAATGTTTCTCATGTGATGTGGTCCGAGCTTCAGTCGGCACTATTCAACCGTAAGGTCCCCATATATGGGCCTTACCTGTTCTACTTCATCAAGGAGAAGTGGTCATAGGCCTTCCCTGGCGTGGTCTTCCATGCCCCTGACAGTATCAGCCATGAGCCCATCAAGCTGCACCAGAAGAACAAGTGGGCCAATACCTCCACTTCACGTGCTGCTGATCGCATGGAGACTGAGGATGATGAGACCGATGCTGATGTTGCCGCTGAGGATGAGAGCAGCCCAGACACACATGGCCGTTCTTCTGCTGAGCCATCTTGGGCCAAGAAGCTGAAGGACAGGATGAGGACTTTATTCTGCGTGTAGGCAAAAGGGAAGTACATGACTCATGTGGCCCAGAAGGAGAGCCGTTGGCGGGACAAGCTTATCATGAGGAAGCTCGATGTGCACTTCTCTAGCGGATCTGCGGAGGTCATCATTCCATAGGCTGATTAGCTGAAGGCGAGGTACCTAAGTGGGATCAGTCTGATCAGGAGGAGTCTGATGAGGAGGCCGAGGAGGAGACTGATGAGGAGGCTGAGGAGGAGACTGATGAGGAGTCCGATGGCTGAGCTACCACCTGTGTCGTAGGTGTCCTCTCTACCTATTTGGTGTCCTGATACCAAAGGGGGAGAGAACGTAGGATTTGCTTTCGTTATTTTCCGGGTCTCTCTCTTTGCTGAACTTGGATGGTTTTATTATGTGTGTGAGACTCGGCTTCGTTCTTAGTCATATGGTGTGAGACATATGCTATCCCCTATAGTATCTTTATTGTCCCTCTATATGTTAGCCTGTGAGTCTATTTATCTTGTGCCCTTATCTTTATGCTCACATGCTATGCCTTGCTTCCATACTTAGTGTTGTATCAGGTTGTTGCAAGGAGTATCTCGTCTATGGTTTCTAGGGGGGATGCTTTTCCTTGGATTGTGTGCTTTGCTGTCCATAGCACTACTCTAAACATGCACACATCTAGGGGGAGCCAGTCTCTAGTTTATAGCCTTTGGGTTTGCATATGTCTATATTATATACTCTTTTGTGCAAATCATGTATTGTCATCAATTCACCAAAAAGGGGGAGATTGTTAGGGCATATTTCTCCCTAAGTAATTTTGGTGATTGATGACAGTACCCCTGCGGACTAATCGTGTGCATTGAGCATTTCAGATAATATATGGCAAGGCACAAGACGATTTCGCGCCCCTCGGTGTATTTCAAGCATGGTGGTTTCTACGGTTCTCTTTGGTGGTTTTGAGTCGTAGGAAAGCCGTACTATTAAGAGGGGGTTCGCATCAGAAAGGTTTGGGTGGAATCAACACACACACATTTACTTTTGCACCACCTTTCCCGTCCTACAATGGAGCTCTAACCTGTATCCTTCCTGCCTGTGCAAAAGTTCCAGCGGTTGTACCGCTCCAGGGAGCGGTAGTACCGTTCGAGTGGTGGTAGTACCGCTCCAGGGGCAGTAGTACCGCTCTCTGGGTGGCAATAATTTTTTTTTACTGCCGGTCTGTTAGACTTTTTGCGCATCTTTTCCCCAGCGGTGGTAGGCCCGGTAGTAGTTTTTACTACCATGGTTGGTGTGCCTACCAAGTGGTAGTAATGCTCCTTGCCAAGCGGTAGTACCGCTAGGGGCAGCGGTAGTACCTCTAGGGGCAGCGGTAGTACCGCTCCTTGCCAGCGGTATTACCGCTAGGGTCAGTGGGTAGTACCACTCCTCTCCAGCGGTAGTAGCGCGTTGCGGATGCTGTAAGTGGGGGGTAATGGTTGGATTTGTCCCCCCACTATATAAAGGTATCTTCTTCCTCAAGAACGTTACCTTTTACCGGCCGAAACTCCATTGTTGCTCCAAAGCTTATTCTGGCCCTATCTCTCTCCCTAGCCAATCAAACTTGTTTATTTTCTAGGGATTGGTTGAGAAGGCCCAGATCTACACATCCACCAAGAGATATTTGATTCCCCCACTAATCCCTTGCGGATCTTGTTACTCTTGGGTGTTTGAGCACCCTAGACGGTTGAGGTCACCCCGGAGCCACATTCCATTGTGGTGAAGCTCCATGGTCTCGTTGGGAGCCTCCAAGCTTTGTGCGGAGATAGCCCCAACATTGTTTGTAAAGGTCTGGTCGCCGCCTTCAAGGGCACCAATAGTGGAATCATGACACCTCACATTGTGTGAGGGCGTGAGGAGAATAAGGTGGCCCTAGTGGCTAATTGGGGAGCATTGTGCCTCCACACTACTCCAATGGAGACGTACTCCCCGTCGAAGGGAAGGAACTTTGGTAACACATCCTTGTATCCACCGGTTCCACTTGGAGTTATCTCTTACCTTTACTTTGTACTTATTATTGTTGTAGTGTATTCCTTACTTGCATTAGTTGTCATGGTTTTTAGCATCATACAGGTTGCTCACCTAGTTATTAATATAAAGAACCTTTTTGTTGCTAACTCTAACTTGTTATGAAAAGCTAAAAATTGGTAGTTTCCTATTCACTCCCCTCTAGTCAACCATATCGATCCTGTCAACTATAGCCGATCAATTCGTCGGATGTTTTCGGTGTTTAAAAACTTGTGCCGGGCCGCAAACCTCACTCTTATCTCAGCCTAGCCCATCTACACATCCCACTACCACCTAGCCTAAGCCCCCCATTTTAGACCGCCTAATTGAGATCCGACGGTCCAAAAACGGATGAAAATGATGTTATATATCAACCTTGCCTATAAATAGATGCCTATCCCTGCTAATGGGGAAACCCTAGCTCCCCACCTGGATACCTGTCCCACCCCAATGTAACATCGAAGATGCGGCACTATCCATATTTGGGGACGAGGCCTAAGCATGGATAGAGGCGCATCTCGGCGTTTCGCAAGTACACAAATCATTGCAGATACATTTATGAATAGTTGAGTATATGGATTGGCTTACACTCGCCAGATGCTAAATTACAAGTCACACGGCATTATTTCAATCATCCATAAGACATGGTCCAAGCATGGACGAAAACAAATGATAAAATAGCAATGAGTCTCTCTCGCTAGACCAATAGACGAGCAAGGTCCTCTACTCGTTGGGCTACGTCACGTATATGCGCCCACTTCCCACATTGAACTCCCACTTGAGTTGCGAAGCATCGGACGGCTTTGGATCTGCAGTAACTGTACATGTGGTGTCGTAGTAATCTGTAAGCCATAGGAACTCCGCAATCTTGCGACCATGATATCGGGACTAATCAAGTTATTGGGTGTTGTAAGGTTAAGTGTTGAGGTTGTAGCAGCACTAATCATATTTTGTGGCTAACTTACAGAAACATGATTTAAGTTGAGTGGTCTACGCATAATGGTCGTGAGCTTGCATGATCAAGAAGTGATCCTGAAAACCTACTTACGTCAGTCATAACCCCACCGTATCCTCAGTAGGAGTAGAAGCTCACGGAAGAGATAGTCATAGTTATGCATAGAGTTGGCATATTTTAATTGAGTTTACTTCAAGTTTTCGATAACCAGATGTTAAACAAATTTCCAAGTTTCCACATAACTATGGGCACGGCTTTCCGAAATATATTAACCCTGTAGGGGTGGCCCTGGGTTGCCCCGCACACTGCTCTGGGTTGGACCAACACTCATGAGGAGCACTGACCTGGGGGTTGATTAATTATCCTCGGGGTAGATATTCCCTATGCTTTTTATAATTAAGTTGTTTAGCAAATGGAGTACCAAAGTTTGGTCTTGCCACACAAGTTTTAAACCAAAACAATTTATCAAGGGGGTCCCCATAACAACCCCAAGAGTGTTAGGAGCGCTCAATATGGAACATAACATCGGTAATCAAAACTAGGGTGGCAAAAGCGGAACAAAACACCGAGCAAAAGGCCAAGCCTTCCACGTTTTACCAAGTGTATAGGTGCATTAAATTAATTAGCAATATTAATATGACATTCCAAATATCCATGTAAGCACATGGATCATATTGCACCTACAACTAGGAATGATATAAGAAGGTTGAGCAAGCGCTAAGTTTGCCAATCAATGTTTTGCTAGGATGTGGAGGGGTTAGAGGCTTTTCATGGCAATGTTTGGATGCTTTATTTTTAGGTGGTAGGCAGCGATAAATAGCAATGGAAATGAGACAACTAAGCATAACAAAATTAGAAACAATATCAAGGTCACAATCATCTTGCGTGGCACTTCTTCTGGCGGAATAAAGTCTTGCTCTTCAGGAACGTTCTAAACGGGATCGTTGTACCCGTTATCCAAACATGTTGCTAACCAAAATAAATAACACACCCAATGAACACACAACAAGGCACAATTCTTCAAACATTATGATGCATGATTATGGTATGAAAGAAGCATGGCAATGCTACACTAGACATCTTTCTCGTGCATTTATTTAGTTGTTACCATTCTATACATAACCTCAATATTAATTATTTAGGCATGCACGAACATGGGAAAATATATGCATCATGAGAAAATGGTACAAATTCATATAAAGAACGTCGCAAACCGAGTTACGGATCTCTCGGAACTCACAAAACAAGATACAGAAGTCAACGATGGTAAAATAGAATTTAAGAGAGGCTACACGCAATTCCTTGGAATTCCAAGTACGCGAGTTGATTGGGCACAAAATTCTAGGTGAAATATACCTAAAGTTCACGCAAAACAAAGGAGCACAACTCACACAAGGCACAAAAAAAATCCAACAAACAATTTGTCCACAAACAGCAGCATACTCCTTTGTTCAAAGGAAAAATAGTAGCTACAGCCACCCATCAAGCTCAACCAGGACATGAATATGAAGCTATCAAAGAGTACAATAACCCCTAACTAACATCAATGTATATATGTTCATGGATTAATGGAAATCAAGCTCATAACATGGCAAAATATATAGCAGATTTTGACTTAGTGAAATTCTCAGTTTTTCACTAGCAGTTTTAACATGATGGCATGTTCGCAACAATAAAAGTCTAATCTATAGAAGCTTTCATGGCATGAAATTTAAAAGGGTGATAGAGGGCAACAACTACTACAAATCACTCCCACTAAACATGAGCTAAAACTGCACAGAAATCATCATAGCATCCCCTAAACATGGCATGATGATAATAGCAGATTCTCAGACTTCGTTAAATTTCACGAAGTGAATTGACAACAATCTACATCAACATGGCATGTTTGACAGGAGAAATATCTAAGTTGCAAAACCTATTGTGAAAAGTAATGTCACCACTTGACACATGGAAACTAGCTCTTTAAATCACATCAAAGTACCAACACAAAGAACTTGTAGATGCATGGCAACACATCAACTTGAACTAGTTTTCACACTTAGTAATATTTCAACATATCTCAAAAACAACATTATTGGATGTCATGTTCACAGCAATAAACCCACAAATACACAAGGTTTTCATGGCAAAGTAAAATACCAGGACCTAGTACTCTCAAAACACTACAACTTTCATGTTCATAACTTTAACAAAGGGTGCAAGGATTAATTCATAAAAATTTGACAAAATGGCTTCTTAGCACAAAATAGCATTTTCACAAACTTGCACACATTACAAAACTAATGCCACCATTGTATTCCTTGGATTTTTCTACCCCAAAATAATTTATCACAAGCCTATGTTGTTGTAGAAAAATCTACCACAATTAAAAAACAAAAATCTCATCACTAGGTATAACCTAGTCATATGCCAAATTTGGCATAATCCATCTCTGGCCATTTCCAGAACTGACACTTTCCTAAAACAGAATATTTATAATTGAATTAATAAAATACGAAAAACATCACACAAAATAATAAATAGAGGAGGGGTCCCACTAGCAGTGACACCAGGGCCCCCTTGAGGGTGACATGTGGGGTAGGGCCCACTGTCAGCCTCATGCTCTAATTGAATAAGGGGGATCTAATGGTAAGCCCCGAGGGATACAACCTGGGTCTCCTCTGCTACGGCGAGGTAACCCAGCCACTGGCCTAGGTGGGGGGGTCGATACCACGGGGGCATTGCTCCTTTTGAGCTAGCCCCGTGAGGGAGTCCTCGAAACAGGGGTCCTCCGATGGTCGACTCATCTTTTACAAGTTGACCACATGGGCCATATTATCGAAGACCGAACTACATGACACCTTCATTTTCAAGAAGGAAAGCTCCGAAGATTGGCATATCTTCCAAGTTTAGTAGTCTAGGTCGGCACCTCTGCCCCGACTAAAGGTCAGTTCTATGTAACCCTAGGGACCCGTGGTGTCTACATAAACCAGAGGGTTTCATCTGCATAGACAAGTTGATTCATCTAGGGTTTAACTCATACGATCTCGAGGTAGATCAACTCTATAATCCACATACTCCATCAATATAATCAAGAAGGACATAGGGTTTTACCTCCTCAAGAGGGGCCGAACCTCGGTAAAACACTATCCCCTTCGTCTCCTGTAACCCATCGATCCAAGGTCCACAGTTCGGGACCCCGTACCCAATATCCGCCAGTTTTGTCACCGACATTGGTCTTTCATTGAGAGTTCCGATGTAGAATCGCTAGAAGGATTGATGGCATGACAAGTAATCCGCGAAGAGATCCACAGGAGGGACATCTTTGTCCCTGGACAGATCTTCATGTTCGGAAGCATCGTTGTGCATGCTGATCCAGCCGAGAACCTTAGCTAGGTGGGAAGCTCACCCTTGGGCAGGAAGTAAGTTTCGGGAGCCTAGAGTTCACCATCGACCCTCAGGGATATGTTGTGTTAAGAAGGCTCCTATCTCCTTTCAAGGAGCCCACGAGTTCTAATGCCTCAACTTTGGAAGCCATGGATCCCGCTACTGGGGCAACTTTGATCCTTGGTCCAGCCTTAGATCCCGACGTGGTCGATATGCCCGGATTTGGCTTGGCCGAACACTGCCAGGGAGCATACTCAAACGATCCCGAGGGATCGACACTTCAGTCTGATCCCGAACACTTGAACAATACGGGCTCTATCGAGACTCCATTGCTACACGAGCTACTCGATCGGACCCAATCTATGGCCATGATAGGTGACCAATCTCTGATCTATGATCGAGTTGGGCTTAGGCTCGATGACAGGGAAAATCATGTTCCACCCATTACGCATTTGGTCGCTACTGTTGAGTGCCCAGCTAAAGGCTCCCATGTCAGCTGTCAGAGTTAAGGATGGTCTATGTCCCGGTTGCTGAACATCCGGACTCCTCCGATAATCAAGAACCCGAATCTCGTCACGAGATAAACTTGGGACCAGGGGCCAATCAAGCATGCGACCGAGAACCAGTGTGGGAGGTTCTCGTCACAATCGCCGATTCTGATCCTATCATCCCAAACCCCGCAAAAGTGAGGGACGCGGCCGCCGAAGTATCGAACTCGTACCTCATGGGAACACAAAATTGTAACCCACCCACTACCCAACTCGAGCATCCCTTGAGAAAAACGGTAGGGTTCGGCCTACCGCACCCATACAGGGTCAAACAACAACCCGGGGAATCAATACACCACTTTTGGGCTATATTCCTCCTCAACAATGGTGGGGCAGAAGGCCTCGGTGATCAGGAGGTGATCATCTCCTTCCGACATAGCTGCCATGACGAGGGCATCCTTAACGCCCTCGCTCGTCGCCAAGTCCAAACCTTCACCGAGCTGTCAACCTCATGCTCAAATACTATGCCATGGAAAGCACTTGGCAACTGCAACTAATGTGCACGGAGCCCAAACACATTAAGCAAGCTAGATGAACCCGAAGAAGGCGTGTTCCCCCATTCTCGAGGCCGAATATACCCAGGCCCGTAGAGAAGAGGAAAAAAACACAGACCATATCGGTCCTCGACACATTACTGGACGAGCCTTTCCACATACCCTCGGCCCCGCCTAACACAAGATCCACCCACAGTCTTCGAGCATGTTGGGTCGTCAAGCAAGTGGCAAAAAGTGGAGATGTCATCTTAAAAGCTCCACTTGCATAGGAAAGGTTGGGACCGTCGTTGGTAAGCAACGCATATATCTTAAAGATCTATGAAATTTTTTCCTCAAAAAATCAAAGAAAGAGAGCTCTTCGATAGTTCCATCAAATTCACCACGGTGCAACAACGAGTGCATGGTCGGACACAACAATTACTTTTGACAAGGACGACCAGTCGATCACTAGTACGGGCGAGCACCTGCCGCCCTAGTCCTAAACCCCATAGTCGATGGCTTTTGACTAAATAAGGTGCTAATGGACGGTGGTAGTGGTCTAAACCTCATTTACGAGGACATACTAGAAAAAATGCAGTTCGACATATCTCGAATGGAACGTAGCAACACCACCTTCCGAGGCATCGTCCCCGAGAAAGAAGCATGCTGTATTAGACGAGTAACACTCGATGTGGTATTCGTCACACTTGAGAACTACCGATCCAACTAACTTCTTTTCCATATCGTGCCCTTTTACAGTGGTTACCATGCCCTGTTGGGACACGAAGCCTTCACAAGATTCCAGGCCATACCACACTACGGGTACATGAAGCTCAAAATGCGAGGGCAGAATAGTGTAATCACAATCATAAGTGACCACGACCCGAGCTGAAAACAAAACAGCATCCCTAGCCCTTGAGGTACTAGCGGAAACCCTCACCGCGGAAGAGCTCACCACACTCTCCACATCATTTAAACTAGCAGACAAGATCATCCAATTTCAGGTAATCCAACGGACCCTAACAAAATGGCATCCATCGGAGCTAAGCTGGACCTGCAATTGACGAGGCGTTGCATAGTTTTTTGTGCAAAAATTCGGACATCTTCGCCTAGCACCCCTGAGACATGCGAGGAATCCCTCGGGGGCTGGCCAAACATAGACTGAATATAATAACAGGCTTCAAACCTGTCGGACAGACCTTGCACCGATTCTTCGAACCAAAGCGTCAAGTCATGGGCGAGGAACTGGCTAAACTACTAGAAGTCGGGTTCATCCGAGAAATCAAACATCCCGACTGGTTGGCAAATTTGGTCATGGTACCAAAGAATGACAAATCTTGACGGCTATGTGTCAATTTCAAAGACCTCAATAAGGCCTACCCCAAGGATCCTTTCCCCTTACCACGAATAGACCAAATCATCGATGCAACAAGCGAAACTACTCTATATGTTTCCTTGATGCCTACTCCAGATACCATCAGATTAAAATGAAGGAATCCGATCAGGCTACAACCGCCTTCATAACCCCCTATGGACTATTATGCTTTAACACAAGGCCCTTTGGGTTAAAGAACGCGGGCGCCACTTACCAGCGCATGATCCAAACATTTTTGGAAAGGCAAATCGGAAAAACAGTAGAGGCATACGTGGACTACGTGGTCGTCAAGACCAAACATGTGGACCAGCTGGTAGATGACCTCACGCATACCTTTGCTAGCCTACGATAATACGATATATGGTTTAACGCGGACAAGTGTGCCTTCGGTGTCCCAGCCGGCAAACTTCTCGGATTCATTGTGTCGCAAAGAGGGGTAGAGGCCAATATGGCCAAGATTGGAGATCTATCACAACTCGCGGTTCCTACGAAGCTGAAGCATGTCCAAAAATTGGCAGGTCGTGTGGCGGCTTTAAGCCGGTTTATCTCTTGCCTCGACGAGAAAGCACTCCCACTTTACAAGTTGCTCAAAAAGTCCAATAAATTCGAGTGGACCGACGAAGCTGCTACTGCTCTAGAGGAAATCAAAATGCTGCTCACCTGCAACCCCATCCTAGCAGTACCTTGCGCAGGAGAAGTGACGTTGTTATACATCTCGGCCACCAATCAAGTGGTCAGCGCGGTCCTCGTCATAGAATGGGAGGCCGAGGGGCACAAACTACAGATACAAAGGCCGGTCTATTACATGTCCGAAGTGCTTACCCCATGCAAAACCAGATACCCACACCATTAATGGATTACTTAGCTCATGCACTACTTCCAAGAGTGTGCGGTTATGGTAACATCTTAGATCCCCCTAAAGGACATCATTAACAAAAATGATGCCACCAGCCGAATAGCTAAATGAGCCATCGATCTCCTTCCATTTAGGATTACCTACAAGCCATTACGAGCCATCAAATCTCAAGTGCTTGCCGACTTCATTGCCGGATGGACAGAGGCAGAGCTGTTGGTGAACGTTGCATGGGAAACAAAAAATTTCCTACGCACACGCAATACCTATCCATGGTGATGATCATCTACGAGAGGGGAGAGTGAATCTACATACCCTTGTAGATCACTAAGCGGAAGTGTATATAACGCAGTTGTTGTAGTGGAACATCTTCGCGATCCAAATCACAGCCCATCCCATGATCTCATCACGTTCTGTCCCGCGATCCCATCACGATCCATCCCGATCTATTGCCGAACTGACGACACCTCCGTGTTCAGCACACGTACAACTCGATGACGATCCACGCCTTCTTGATCTAGCAAGAGAGGCTGACAGGTAGATGAGTTCTCCAGCATGGCGACATGGTGGTGGTGGTGGTGAACTAATCCAGCAGGGCTTCGCCTAAGCACCGCCGAACTAGACTAGAGGAGAAACATATCTAGAGAGAAGTAGAGGGAAACATATCTAGCTCTCCCCTCTAAATCCTCTAGTATATATAGGAGGGAGGGAGGGGAGGAGGAAGCCAAAAAACCCTCAAAGGGTTCGGCCAAAGTGGAGGAGGTGGAAGAGTCCACCTCCAATCCTACTCCTAGTAGGATTCCTCCCTTCGCCACTTGGGCTTTGTCGAGGAAATTGACATCTATGGGAAACTCAAAGAGTCCCTTGATCATTCGACGGGGGGACAGAGAGGTGGCGTCGAGAGTGGAGCTAGCGATCGACACCGGCAAGGTCCTTTACCTAGGTTCGAGCCGCTTGGCGCGTAAATCCCTACTCCTACTTAGTTTATATTGGGTGCTTACTCTAGGGTGATTTGCTACAGTAACTTAGCTGGTGAATAGGGAGTCTCAAATCCCAAAAAGTCCAACCTACACAGAATGAGCCTTGGGCCTCCTTTTATAGGCAAAGGGGTCACCAACAGTGTGCTCACGGGTTGCACAGTGTTCACCCCTCTTCTTCTACGGTGGTATTAGGGCCAGTAAATGCCTTGTCTGACCCCTGACCTGCAGCGAGGTGGTCGCGACATGTACCCAGGTGGATCAACACCTGGATCTTGCGCTGGCGCATGAAGGATGTGCTGGAGTGGTTGGATTGTAGTAGAAACGGGGGAGGACACCTGGCGAGCGGAAGGAGCTTGCCGGCCTAGCGTCCCAGTCGGATGACTTGGTTATCTTCCCGGCAAGGGGGGGGGGGGTTGCCTGGGGCTTGAACACCTTCCCAACAAGGAGGGCTTGCTAGGGCCTTGTCAGTCTTTGCGATTCTTCCTAGCAAAGGGCGGCTTGCCGGAGTCTTGCGAGTCTTCGGGAGTCTTCCCGGCAAGGAGGGCTTGCCGGGGCCTTGCGAATCTTCCGGGCAAGGAGGGCTTGCCGGGTCCTTGCATCTGGAGCTCTTGTACTCCACACCCTCGAAGAGGGGAGGGCGTGGCCTCGGTGGGGTTTGGTTTGCCTTCCTGCTAGTCTTCCCTGTGCACTGCTGCCAGGGTGTCGCCGATGCCCGTGCACAAGTCTCGGGCATAAGGGACCCCAGTCTCTAGTGCACCAATAGGAGCCCCCGGGCCTGGGCCACGCACACGCGCTGGGCCTTGCTCAGCCAGGCCCAAAGCAGTGCACGGGCTTCCATGGCAGGGTACCCTGTAGTTTTGGAGCCGTTGCGAGCGGCACTTTCCCACGTCGCGCACTTAGCGTGCGAGGTGGAGAAGTGTGCACACAACGGCCTCCCCACTTCCCGAAGCATTACTGCCATGTGTGAGGCATGTGCAGTAACGGTCAGGCAAGTGGTGCTCGTGGCCTTAAAGGCTATAGTCGTGGCAGGGCCCGCCCCCGCATGCATTGGTGCAGCAGGGCGGTTCCCTGTTCGCCCGTGATCATGGGTGATTGGGCGAGAGGGGTGGCGGTTTTTTGGAGTGAGGAGAGCTAGGCCCGCACCTCGCTCTACAAATTAGGAAGTTTGCGAGGGGGTTTTGCTCATCCATCCAACTCCTGAAACATTCAGCACCCCCAACTTGCGTCTGCGGAGTCTTCTCTATTTCCAGGTGTCGCTCGCCCCTTACCATGGCTAGGGGACGAGGGAGGTCACCGTCGGCTGCCAAGGCAACAAGGGGATCCCATTCAGATCATGCCACAACTTCAGGGACCACAGCTGCGGAGGGTGGCACGAGCAGCCGAGGTGGCAGAGGGGCGAGGGGCTGCGGTCGCCGCGGGGGCCGTGGCCGGGGAACGCGGAGTGCTACTCCAGCACCTCTGTCTTCTCCCCAGCGTCAACTTCTCCACCATGGGGGCGGGCACTTGGATGGGACGACATCGGAATTCGTCGTGGAACTGCACGGTGTCCCTCGGGGTCATCTGTACCTCCCCCGCCCTTTTTCTAGGGCGATGGAGGTTGCCAAGCCTCCCATCTTGTGGTTGCAGGCGTACGGTTGCTCCCACAGTGCTATGCAGGTGCACGTGGAGTACCTAAAACGCCGCTCCATGTTGCTCGGGCGGGGCTGGAAAGCCTTCACCCGCGCCCACAACCTCGAGGATGGGCATGTCCTCTAGTTAAGCTAGTGGAGGATAATATGCTATCCGTCAAGTTTTATGGGCGCTCAGGTGTGCGTCTCGGCTGCTGCGACGAGAGCTCGAGCGGCGCCAAATGTCCCTCCTCGAGTGATAGTGATGAGGAGGACAGTGGTGGCAGCGGTGCTCTTGGGAGGGCAGGATCTCGAGGGGTCAAGTCGGAGTACGACTCCCCGAGCTCCGACTGACTACCGGCCATGCTGCCGAGGCCTGCTCACGCCTCTCCCCCTCTCGGTGGGGTTACCTTGCCAGAGCCGGCATCGATGCCTCGTCTTTGAGGAGGCGCGATTGCGGGCTCCGGCTTCTTCATCCCTTCCGGCCGCCTTGTCCTCCGCCTCCATTCTCCTGTGCGTAGTGCTGGTCTAGGAGAAACCAGCTGGGTTGCGCCGGGGGCCGTCCCGCTTTTTGTCTTCTTGAACTTCTATCCGGCGAGCATGTCCCTCGCCAAAACACAGTATCATAGGTTAGAGTAGTAAAAAATCATCCATGTAATATGTCTGAGTTTGTTTCAAACAAATGAATGAAATGTTGTTTCCTTTGCGTCTCATCCTTCCCCTTGCGTGATACACCCTTTGCATTTTCTGGAAGCTTGCCGGCGTGACTGGTCCTGCCGCTAGTGCTTTGAGGAACGGATCCTTAGCAGTTCGCTGGAGGGGTCATTACCGGCAAGGCTCCTTGCCGCACTCAGTTCAACCGTTAGATCATCGAGTGCGGCTCGGGGCGAAATAAGGCGCTGCGTAGCCGCTTGGTGTGTTGAACATGTTCGAAACCGTGTGAAGGCGCTCTGTGGACGTTCAGGATGTTGAACTAGGTCGAAACAGAACCAAGGTGCACTGATCCCGACAAGGTTCCATCTACGCGCAAGTTTCTCAAACAAAGTTTGGGATCTCCAGAAAGGAAACAACATATCTACTCTATAATTTCATCTGGAATATCTATCACTTATCTATCGTGTTGCGACACTTCTCCCCGCGGTGTTTGCGTCCTTTGACGGGGCCTCAGATCCTCGGCAAGCAGGAGGTTACACTTGCATGGAAACTTCCCCTCCGGCAAGGTCCTTGCTGATAGTCCTTGACTATCGTATAGAAGGGGGTTGCCGAAGTATAACTCCTTTTCCTCTTTTGCCAGGCCGTGTTGGCGGAGCCCCTGAGCGCATCTTCAGCGGTGACGCGACGCTTCCAGGGGGGAAAGCGTTTCTGCTGGAGTGCGTGCCTGGGCTTGTAGGCCTGTTGGTGCATCCTCGACGGCTATGCATCACTTCACGGAGGTGCGTCTGCCGGAGTATATGATAGAGGCCTCGCTGAAGCCCCCAGGCACACCCTCGACAGCAGCGCACTATCCTGGAGCGGCACGTCAACCTGATGCCTTCAAGCTTGGGGTTTCCGTCTCCCTAACCTGCGCTCCATAGCGGGACGCTCGCGCAGGCGTTAGGAGGTCATGGCGAAGTAGAGCGACCAGTGCTGGGCCCTGCTTCGAGGGACCACAGTGGTGCATTCAACTTCCCAAGATCTGGTGCAGAACTTGCTTGAGTCCGCGAAAAAGCTCTCAACCATCTCCCCCTACCCGGCGCGCCAAAGATGTTGGGGAAATTGACATTTATGGGAAATTCGAAGAGTCCCTTGATCGTTCGACGGGGGGAGACAGAAGTGGCGTCGAGAGCGGAGTTAGCGATCAACACCGGCAAGGTCCTTTACCCAAGTTCAGGCCGCTTGGCGCGTAAAACCATACTCCTGCTTAGTTTGTATTGTGTGCTTACTGTAGGATGTTTTGCTACACTAACTTAGTTGGTGATTAGAGAGTCTCAAATCCCAAAAAGTCCAACCTGCAGAGAATGAGCCTTGGTCCTCCTTTTATAGGAAAAGGGGTCACCAACAGTGTGCTCATGGGTTGCACAGTGTTCACCGCTGTTCTTCTACGGTGGTGTCAGGGGCAGTAAATGCCTTGTCTGTCCCCTGACCTGCAGCGAGGTGGTCGCGACACATACCCAGGTGGATCGACACCCTGGTCTTGCACTGGTGCATGAAGGATGTGCTCGAGCGGTTGGATTGTAGTTGAAACGGGGGAGGACACCTGGCGAGCGAAAAGAGCTTGCTGGCCTGGCGTCCCTGTCGGAGGACTTGGTTATCTTCCCGACAAGGGGGGGGGGGGGGGCTTTCCGGGGGATTGAACACCTTTCCGAAAAGGAGGGCTTGCCGGGGCTCGCGAGTCTTTGAGAGTCTTCCCGGCAAAGGGGGGCTTGCCGGAGTCTTGCGAGTCTTTGGGAGTCTTCCCGGCAAGGAGGGCTTGCCGGGGCCTTGCGAATCTTCCCGACAAGGAGGGCTTGCTGGTGCCTTGCATCTGGAGCTCACGTACTCAACACCCTCGGAGAGGGGATGGCGTGGCCTCGGTGCGTTTTGGTTTGCCTTCCTGCGAGTCTTCCCTGTGCACTCCTGGCAGGGGCGTCGCCGGTACCCGTGCACAAGTCTAGGGCACAAGGGACCCGAGTCTCTAGTGTACCGACATGTTTCTTTCGTTCCCACCTACAATCCTCCTTGGGATCTAGTGGAGGCTTCGTTCAACCCGTTAACGGCTGGTCCATGTCCTCCCACAGCCCATGAGACCCTTTGGAGTGGGTGGTCCCACCTGGTGGACCCCCGAAACCCATTTGTCACTCCCGGTACACTACCGGAAATGTCCGAAACTTTTTCGGAGTTCACAAACCACTTTCCTATATATCAATCATTACCTTCGGACCACTACGGAGCTCCTCGTGATGTCCCGGATTTCATCCGGGACTGTGAACAACTTTCAGTTACCAAACACACATAACTCAATAATACGGAAACGTCACCAAACCTTAAATGTGCAGACCCTGCGGGTTCGAGAACTTTGCAGACATGACTTGAGACACTTCCTGGTCAATAACCAACAGCGGGACCTGGATGTCCATTTTGGCTCCTACATACTCTATAAAGATCTCTATCATTTGAACCTTTTTGTCAAGGATTCAGTTAATCTCGTATGTTGTTCCCTTTGTCCATTGGTATGTTACTTGCCCGAGATTCGATCGCCGGTATCTCCATACCTAGTTCAATCTCGTTACCGGCAAGTCTCTTTACTCGTTCCGTAATACAAGATCCCGTAACTAACTCCTTAGTCACATTACTTGCAAGGCTTGTTGTGATGTTGTATTACCGAGTGGGGCCCGAGATACCTCTCCGTCACATGGAGTGACAAATCCCAGTCTTGATCCATGCCAACCCAACAGACACCTTTGGAGATACCTGTAGAGCACCTTTATAGTCACCCAGTTACGTTGCAATGTTTGATAACACACAAGGTATTCCTCTAGTGTCCGGGAGTTGCATGATCTCATGGTTATAGGAACAGATACATTGACATGCAGAAAACAGTAGCAATAAACTGACACAATCATATGCTACGTTCATAGTTTGGGTCTTGTCCATCACATCATTCTCCTAATGATGTGATCCCGTTATCAAGTGACAACACTCGCCTATGGCCAGGAAACCTTGACCATCTTTGATCACGGAGCTAGTCAACTGGAGGCTCACTAGGGACAGTGTGTTGTCTATGTATCCACACATGTAATTGACTTTCCAATCAATACAATTCTAGCATGGATAATAAACGACTATCATGAAGAAGGAAATATAAAAAATAACCAATTTATTATTGCCTCTAGGGCATATTTCCAACAGTCTCCCAATTGCACCAGAGTCAATAATCTAGTTCACATCACTTTGTGATTGTAATGAATCTAACACCCATACAGTTCTGGGGTTCGATCATGTCTTGCTTGTGAGTGAGGGTTTTTGTCAATGGGTCTGAACCTTTCATATCCGTGTGCGCTTTACAAATCTCCATGTCATCCTATAGATGCTTCTACCACAAACCACTTGGAACAATTCCAAATGAGTGCTCCACTATACGAATCCGGTTTACTACTCAAAGTCATCCGAATTAGTGTTAAAGCGTGCATCAATGTAACTCTTTACGATGAACTCTTCAATCACTTCCATAATGGAGAAAATTCCTTCGTCCACTAGTTACTAAGGATAACTTTTGACCGTTGTCTAGTAATCCATTCCTGGATCACTTATGTACCCCTTGATAGATTCATGACAAGGCACACATCAGGTGCGGTACAGAGCATAGCATACTATAGAGCATACGGCTAATGCATTGGGGACGACCTTCGTCCTTTCTCTTTCTTTTGCCATGGTCGAGCTTTGAGTCTTTCTCAAATTCACACCCTACAACACAGCCAAGAACTCCTTCTTTGCCGATCTATTTTGAAATCCTTCAAAAACTTGTCAAGGCATGCATTTCGTTGGAAGTTATATTACGCGCTTTGATCTATCTCCATCGATCTTGATGCTCAATGTTCAAGTAACTTAATCTAGGCTTTCCTTTTAAAAACTCCTTTCAAACAACCCTTTATGCTTTCCATAAATTCTACATTCTTTCCGATCAACAATATGTCAACCACATATACTCATCAGAAATTCTATAGTGCTCCCACTCACTTCATTGGAAATACAATTTTCTCACAAATGTTGTATAAACCCAAAAACTTTGATCATCTCATCAAAGCGTATATTCCGACTTCGAGATGCTTGCTCCGATCCATAGAAGGATCGCTGGAGTTTGCATACTTGTTAGCATCCTTAGGATTGACAAAACCTTCTGGTCGTATCGCATACAACCTTTCCTCAAGGAAACCGTCGAGGAAACAATGTTTTGACATCCTATCTGCAAGATTTCATAAATAATGTAGCAACTGCTAACATAATTCCAACATACTTTTAGCATCACTACGAGTGAGGAAGTCTCATCATAGTCAACTCTTTGAACTTGTCGAAAACATCTTTGCGACAAGTCGAGCTTTCTTAATGGTGACTTCTCACCATCATCGCGTGTCTTCCTTTTAAAGATCCATATATACTTAATAGTCTTACGACCATGAATTAGATCTTCCAAAGTCTACACTTTGTTTTCATACATGGATCCTCTCTCGGATTTCATGGCCTCCAGCCATTTGCCGAAATATGGGCCCACCATCACTTCCCCATAGCTCGCAGGTTCATTATTGACCAGCAACATGACCTGCAAGACAGGATCACCATACTACTCGGGAGCAATACGTTTCCTTCTCGACCTATGAGGTTTTGTAGTAGCTTGATCCAAAGCTTCATGATCACTCTCATCGGCTTCCACTTCAATTGGTGTAGGCGCCACAGGAGCAACTTCCTACGCCCTACTACACACTGGTTGAAGTGACGGTTCAATAACCTCATCAAGTTCCACCATCCTCCCACTCAATTCTTTCGAGAGAAACCTTTTCTCGAGAAAGGGTCTATTTCTAGAAACAAACACTTTGATTCCGAATATGAGATAGGATGTATACCCAACTGTTTTGGGTGTTCTATAAAGATGCATTTATCCACTTTGGGTTCAAGCTTATCATGCTGAAACTTTTTCACATAAGCGTCGTAGTCCCAAACTTTTAAGGAATGACAACTTAGGTTTCTCCAAACCATAGTTCATATGGTATCATCTCAACGGAACTACGTGGTGCCCTATTTAAAGTGAATGCGCTTGTCTCTAATGCCTAACCCATAAACGATAGTGGTAATTCGATAAGAGATATCATAGTATGCACCATATCAAATAGGGCGCGGCTATGACGTTCAGACACACCATCACACTATGGTGTTCCAGGTGGCATGAGACGTGAAACAATTTTCACATTGTCTTAACTGTCTAACAAACTCGCAACTCAGATATTCATCTCTATGATCATATCATTGACATTTTATACTCTTGTCACGACGATCTTCAATTTCACTCTGAAATTACTTGAACCTTTCAATAATTCAGATGTGTGTTTCATCAAGCAAATACACTAGTATTTACTCAAATCATCTGTGAAGTAAGAACATAACGATATCCACTGCATGCCTCGGCACTCATTGGACTGAATACATCAAAATGTACTACTCCCAATAAGTTACTTTCTTGCTCCATCTCACTGGAAAACGAGGCCTTCAGTCATCTTGCCCATGTGGTATGATTTGCATGTCTCAAGTGATTCAAAATCAAGTGAGTCTAAACAATCTATCTGCATGGAGTTTCTTCATGCGTTTACACGAATAGGCATGGTTCGCATGTCTCAAACGATTCAAAAACGAGTGAGTCCAAAGATCCATGAGTATGGAGCTTCTTCATGCGTTTTACACCAATATGACTCAAGCGGCAGTGCCACAAGTAAGTGGTACTATCATTACTACTTTGTATCTTTTGGCAACAATATCATGAAGATATGTATCACTACGACCGAGATTCAATAAACCATTGAAGGTATTTATGCAAGCAAATAGAATAACCCTTATTCTCTTGAAATGAATAATCGTATTGAAGTAAACATGATCTAATCATGTTCGTGCTCAACGCAAACACCAAATAATATTTATTTAGGTTCAACACTAATCCCGATGGTAGAGGGAGCGTGCGATGGTGATGACATCAACTTTGGAAACACTTCCAACAACCATCGTCACCTCACCTTTAGCTAGTCTCCGTTTAATTTGTAGCTTTTATTTCGAGTTACTAACACTTAGCAACCGAACCGGTATCTAATACCCTGGTGCTACTAGGAGTACTAGTAAAGTACACATCAATATCATGTATATCCAATATAATTTTGTCGACTTTGCCAGCCTTCTCATCTACCAAGTATCTAGGGTAGTTCCTCTTCAGTGACCGTTCCCCTCATTACAGAAGCACTTAGTCTTGGGTTAGCATTCAACCTTGGGTCTGTTCGCTAGAGCAACAACTGGTTTTCCATTTCATGAAGTATCCCTTCTTGTCCTTGCCCTTCTTAAAACTACTGGTTTTACTAACCAACAACAATTGATGCTCCCTTTTGATTTCTACTTTTGTGGTGTCAAACATCGCGAATAGATCAAGGATCATCATATCAAACCCTGATATGTTATAGTTCATCACGAAGTTCTAGTAGCTTGGTGGCAGTGACTTTGGAGAACCAACACTATCTCATCTGGAAGATTAACTCCCACTCGATTCAAGTGATTACAACACTCAGACAATCTGAGTACATGCTCAACGATTGAGATTTTCTCCCTTACTTTGAACACAAATAATCTTGTCAGAGGTCTCATACCTCTCAACAAGGGCACGATCATGAAATCCCAATTTTATCTCTTGAAACATCTCGTATGTCCCGCGACGTTCGAAACGTCTTCAGCGCCTCCATTCTAAGCCGTTTAAACATTATTCACTGAACTATCATGTAGTCATCAAAACATGTATGTCAGATGTTCGCAACATCCACAGACGATGCATGGGGTTTAGCACACTGAGTGGTGCTTTAAGGACATAAGCCTTCTGTGCAGCAATGAGGACAATCCTCAGTTTATGGACCTAGTCCGCATAATTATTACCATCTTCTTTCAACTAAATTTTCTTTGGGAACATATCAAAAACAGTAGAGCTACAACGCAAGCTACAACATAATTTGCAAAGACCTTTTGACTATGTTCATGATAATTGAGTTTAGCTAATCATATTACTAATAAACTCCCACTCAAATTGACATCCCTCTAGTCATTCGAGTGTTGCATGATCCAAATTCACTAACTCAAGTCCGATCATCACGTGAGTTGAGTATAGTTTCAATGGTGAACATCTCCATGTTGATATATCAACTATATGATTCATGCTCGACATTTCGGCCTCTTGTGTTCCGAGGCCATGTCTGTACATGGTAGGCTCATCAAGTTTAACCCGAGTGTTCCGCGTGTGCAACTGTTTTGCACCTGTTGTATGTGAACGTTGAGTCTATCACACCCGATCATCACGTGGTCTCTCGAAACGATGAACTATTGCAACGGTGCACAGTCGGGGAGAACACAATCTTATCTTAAAATTTCAGTGAGGGATCACCTTATAATGCTACCATCGTCCTAAGCAAAATAAGGTGCATAAAAGGATTAACATCTGATGTCAGTTGTGCTTCCCTTGCAACGGCGCCAGAAATTGTCGTGTCGACGGCACCAGGAATCCTTCAACTGCGGCTACGCCTTAAGGGACTTCCTAGGCAAGTATGCAAAGGATTTCCCCCGTGGCCTTGGAGCCTTGCATTGGTGTTCCCTCGAAGCGGAAAGGGTGATGTAGCACAGCGGTGGTAAATATTTCCCTCAGTTTGAGTACCAAGGTATCAATCCAGTGGAGGAGTATCACAAGATCCTGCACAAACACAAAAGCTTGCTCCCAACGCTATCAAGGGATTGTCAATCCCTTATAGATTGTTTGCCAAGTGAGAACTGAAATCAACAAAGTAACAAAGCAAAGTAAAAGCGAAGGTGTAAACGATGGATGTGAATAGACCCGAGGGCCGTAGTGTTTACTAGTGGCTTCTCTCATGAAAGCAAGTAGATGGTGGGTGAACAAATTACTGTCGAGCAATTGATAGAACCGTGCAAAGTCGTGACGATATCTATGCAATGAGTATGTCTATAGGCATCACATCCAAAACAAGTAGACCAATACTTTCTGCATCTACTACTATTACTCCACACGTCGACCCTATCCAGCATGAATCTAGTGTATTAAGTCCATAAGAACAGAGTAACGCCTTAAGCAAGATGACATGATGTAGAGGGATAATCTCAAACCAATGATAAAAACCCCATCTTTTTACCCTTGATGGCAACTACTTGATGTGTGCCTTGCTGCCCCTACTGTCACTGGGAAAGGTCACCACATGGTAGAACCCAAAACCAAGCACTTCTCCCATTGCAAGAATCATAGATCTAGTTGGCCAAATAAAACCCAATACTTGGAGAGACTTACAAGGATATCAAATCATGCATATAAGAAATCAGCAAAGACTCAAATATATATCATAGATAATCTGGTCAGAAATCCACAATTCATCGGATCTCGACAAACACACCGCCAAAGAAGATTACATCGGATAGATCTCCATGAAGATCATGCAGAACTTTTTATTGAAGATCCAAGAGAGAGAAGAAGCCATCTAGCTACTAACTACGGACCCGTAGGTCTGAAGTGAACTACTCACGAGTCATTGGAGGGGCGATGATGATGATGAAGAAGCCCTCCAACTCCAAAGTCCCCTCCGGCAGGGCGCCGGGAAGGGTCTCCAGATGAGATATCGCGGAAACGGAAGCTTCCGGCGGCGGAAAAGTATTTTCGAGGCTCCCCTGATTTTTTGCTGAATATTTGGGAATATATAGGCCAAGGATCTAGGTCAGGGGGCGGCCAGGGAGGCCACCAGCCTTGACACCGCCGCCTCCCCCTGGTGGCGTGGTGGGAGCTTGTGGGCTCCCTGGAGCCCACCTGGCTTGGCCCAGAGGCCCCCTGATCTTCTTCCGTTCGGGAAAAATCATTTCGGGGTTTTTATTCCGTATGGACTCCGTTCCAAAATCAGATCTGAAAAGAGTCAAAAACACAGAAAAAACAGGAACTGGCACTTGGAACTGAATTAATAAGTTAGTCCCAAAAAAGATATAAAAGATACATAAAACAACCAAAGAAGACAAGATAACAGCGTGAAACCATCAAAAATTATAGATACGTTTGAGACGTATCAAGCATCCCCAAGCTTAACTCCTGCTCGTCCTCAAGTAGGGAAGTGATAAAGAATGAATTTTTGATGCTTTCATGCTACCTAGCATAGGTGTCCTTTGTAATTCCTCTTATGTGACGTGAATGTTCAGATCCATTAGATTCAAAATTATAGTTTTCTATTGACGTGGAAACAATAATAATTCAAGCAAACTAGCAAGGTAATCATGAACTTTCAAAATAACAAGGCCAAAAGAAAGTTATCCCTACAAAAGCATATAGTCTGGCTATGCTCTATCATCATTGCACAACGAATTTAAACCATGCACAACCCCGGTATTGGCCAAGTAATTGTTTCACACATTTACTTTCTCAAACCTTTTCAACTCTCACGCAATACATGAGCGTGAGCCATGGTTATAACACTATGGATGGTATGGAACGTGGTGGAGGTTGCAAGACAAAAAAGGAGAAGATAGTCACATTAACTAGGCATATCAATGAGCTGTGGAGATGCTCATCAATAGATATCAATGTGAATGAGTAGGGATTGCCATACAAATGATGCACTAGAGCTAAGAGTATGTGGAAGCTCTTAAAGAAAACTAGTGGGTGTGCATCCAACTTGCTTGCTCACGAAGACCTAAGGCAGTTTTGAGGAATCATATCATTGGAATATACAAGCCAAGTTATATAATGAAAATTTCCCACTAGCTATATGGTGGTGACAAAACGAGAGACTCTCAATCATGAAGATCATGGTGCTTAATATGCACAAGTGTGGAAAAAGTGGTAGCATTGTCCCTTCTCTCTTTTCTCTCTCTTTTTTTGGTGGGCTCTTTGGCCTCTTTTTATTTTATTTTGGTGGGCTTATTTGGCCTCTTTTATTTCCTGACATGGGACAATGCTCCATTAATAATGATCATCACACTTTCAACTCAAAACGTAGAGCAACTATGACTCTATATGGAATGCCTTCGGTAGTGTACCGTGGCAATGATCTAGCATGGCATAGACATCAATGGAAACATCATGCTAGATATCTTACGATCATGCAATTGCAATGTAGACGTGGTGGAACATGTCATGGTGGTAGTTGCATGGCAATATATCTCAGAATGGCTTTGAAAAAGCCATAGTAGGTAGGTATGGTGGCTGTTTTGAGGAAGGCTAATGGTGGGTTTGTGCACCGGCGAAAGTTGCATGGCACTAAGAAGATAGTGATGGTGGAAGGTGAAAGTGCATCTAAACCATGGACTCAACATTAGTCATGAAGAACTCATATACTTGTTGCAAAAGTTTTATTAGTAATCGAAACAAAGCATTCAACGCATACTCCTAGGGGAAGGGTTGGTAGGTATAAACCATCGCGCGATCCCGACCGCCACGCAAAGGATGACAATCAATAAACTAATCATGCTCAGATTTCATCACATAGCGGTTCAGCATACGTGCATGCTACGGGAATCACTAACTTCAACACAAGTATTTCTAGATCCACAACACCTTACTAGCATAACTTCAATATTACCATAACCACAACTCAAAACTAATTGAGAGGAATCAAACTTCTCTAACTATTCAATGCACATGAAGGTGGAAGTTGTGGTATCCCTTTGGATAACTACCCCTTTTGAGACTACTTTCAAAGCATAGATCAACTACCAAGCCACGCACCGCTGTGCTCTAAAAGATATAAGTGAAGCACATAGAGCAAAAGTATCTAGCTCAAAAGATATAAGTGAAGCACATGTGAGCTGAATTGTCTACCAAAATATATAAGTGAAGCTCGACAAAATCACGGTGTGTGCATGTATCTCTCTCTAGGTGTGCAGCAAGGATGATTGTGACACAAAAAAATAAAATACTCCTACGATACAAGACACTCCAAGCAAAAACACATAACATGTGAATAAAAATATAGCCCCAAGTAACATTACCGATGGATTGAAAACGAGAGAGGGGATGCCTTCCCGGGGCATCCCCAAGCTTAGGCTTTTACGGCATCATTGAATCTCTTGGGGTGCCTTGGGCATCCCCAAGCTTGAGCCCTTGCCACTCTTTTATCTCTTTGTCCATAAGAACTTCACCAAAACTTGAAAACTTCACAACACGAAACTTAAACAGAAACTCGTGATAAAATTAGTACAAGAAAGCAAACCACCACTTCCTTAGGTACTGTAGCAAACTTAAATTCTACTTGTGCTGATGTTGGGTTACTTTACTTTCAATCTTCCATGGCTAATACCCCCCGATACTATCCATAGTTTCATCAAAATAAGCAACAAACACAACAAAAACAGAATCTGTTAACAGCAGACTAGTCTGTAGAAATCTGTATATTTCGTATACCTCTGGTACTCCAAAAATTCTGAAAAATTGCGACAGTCTGAAGAATTTGTGTAGAAATCAGAAGCAAAAAGAATCAACTCAAAAGCTCTTACAGAAAAAAATGAAAATTCTTTTAGTGAGCAGAAAGTTTCTGTCTTTTCCAGCATGACCAAACGATCATCCCCAAGACTAATCATAACGGTTTTGCTTGGCACAAACGCGAAAAGAAACACAAAAAACACAATCATAACAGAATTATGAAAGTATGGAAAACACAAAACGGAAAGAAAAAGGATAGATTCGTTGGGTTGCCTCCCAACAAGCACTTTTGTTTAACGCCCTTAGCTAGGCATTGAATGATGCTCTCACAAAAGACAAGAACTGAAGCACAATGAGAGCATCTTGAAGCATGTGATAATCACATCTAACTCTAACATATTTCCTATGCATAGGAATTTTATAGGAAAACGAATTGTCAAGACAACCAATAGCTGCCGTATGCAAGGAAGAAGAAAGAGACAATAGCATTCTCCACATAACGAGAGGTAATTTGGCAACATGAAAGTTTCTACCAAAATATTTTCCTCTCTCAAAGCAATTACATGTGGGATCATATTCGAATTCAAAATGTAACTATCACATAGGATATTCTTTTCATGATCCACATGCATGCAAAGTTGACGCTCTTTAAAAATAGTGGGATTATCATCAACTAAAGTCATGACTTCTCCAAACCTACTTTCAATATTATTGCAAATATCATATTCATCATGAGGTTTGAACAAATTTTCAAGATCATAAGAAAGATCATCACCCCAATCATGATTATTGCAACAAGTAGTGCACAAAGCAAAACTAGCATCCCCAAGCTTAGGGTTTTGCATAATTTCAGCATGATTATCACTAATAGAATTTATAGTGAAACCATTGCAATCATGCTTTTCATCCAAGGAGCCCTCGTAAATCACTTCATAAATTTCTTCCTCACAATTTTCAGATTCACGCATCTCACGCAAAACTCCATAAAGATAGTCAAGTGCCCTCAACTCACTAGCAATTCGTTCCACATAAGTGGGTCTCTTAAAGAGATTAACAAACGAAGATGCAAGCATATTGAAGGCACATGGCACACAAGCGAACAGAAAGCAAGCGAGAGAAAAAGGGCAAACGAAAAAGGCAAAAGGCAAAAGAAAATGGCAAAGTAGAAAGGCAAATGAAAACGACAAATGTGAAGTGGGGGAGAGGAAAGCGAGAGGCAACTGGCAACAAAAGTAAATGCAAGAGAAGAGTTTGTGAGACCTACTTGGATAGATCTTGATTTCTCCTCCCCGGCAACGGTGCCAGAAATACTTCTAATGTCAGTTGTGCTTCCCTTGCAACGGCGCCAGCAATTGTCGTGTCGACGGCACCAGGAATCCTTCGGCTGCGGCTACGCCTTAAGGGACTTCCTAGGCAAGTATGCAAAGGATTTACCCCGTGGCCTTGGAGCCTTGCGTTGGTGTTCCCTCGAAGCGGAAAGGGTGATGTAGCACAGCGGTGGTAAGTATTTCCCTCAGTTTGAGAACCAAGGTATCAATCCAGTGGAGGAGTATCACAAGATCCTGCACAAACACAAAAGCTTGCTCCCAACGCTATCAAGGGGTTGTCAATCCCTTATAGATTGTTTGCCAAGTGAGAACTGAAAGCAACAAAATAACAAAGAAAAGTAAAAGCGGAGGTGTAAACGATGGATGTGAATAGACCCGGGGGCCGTAGTGTTTACTAGTGGCTTCTCTCATGAAAGCAAGTAGACGGTGGGTGAACAAATTACCGTCGAGCAATTGATAGAACCGCACAAAGTCATGACGATATCTATGCAATGATTATGTCTATAGGCATCACGTCCAAAACAAGTAGGCCGATACTTTCTGCTTCTACTACTATTACTCCACACGTCGACCGCGATCCAGCATGCATCTAGTGTATTAAGTCCATAAGAACAAAGTAACGCCTTAAGAAAGATGACATGATGTAGAGGGATAATCTCAAACCAATGATAAAAACCCCATCTTTTTACCCTTGATGGCAACTACTTGATGTGTGCCTTGCTGCCCCTACTGTCACTGGGAAAGGTCACCACATGGTAGAACCCAAAACCAAGCACTTCTCCCATTGCAAGAAGCATAGATCGAGTTGGCCAAACAAAACCCAAGACTCGGAGAGACATACAAGGATATCAAATCATGCATATAAGAAATCAGCAAAGACTCAAATATATATCATAGATAATATGATCACAAATCCACAATTCATTGGATCTCGACAAACACACCGCCAAAGAATATTACAACGGATAGATCTCCACGAAGATCATGGAGAACTTTGTATTGAAGATCCAAGAGAGAGAAGAAGCCATCTAGCTACTAACTACGGACCCGTAGGTCTGAAGTGAACTACTCACGAGTCATTGGAGGGGCATTGATGATGATGAAGAAGCACTCCAACTCCAAAGTCCCCTCCGGCAGGGCGTCGGGAAGGGTCTCCAGATGAGATCTCACGGAAACGGAAGCTTGCGGCGGCGGAAAAGTATTTTCGAGGCTCCCGTGATTTTTGCTGAATATTTGGGAATATATAGGCCAAGGATCTAGGTCAGGGGCGGCCTGAGAAGCCACAAGCCCTGACACCGCCGCCTCCCCCTGGTGGTGTGGTGGGAGCTTGTGGGCTCCCAGGAGCCCACCTGTCTTGGCCCAGAGGCCCCGTGATCTTCTTCCGTTCGGGAAAAATCATTTCTGGGTTTTTATTCCGTTTGGACTCCGTTCCAAAATCAGATCTGAAAAGTGTCAAAAACACAGAAAATACAGGAACTGGCACTTGGCACTGAACTAATAAGTTAGTCCCTAAAAAGATATAAAAGGTACATAAAACATCCAAAGAAGACAAGATAACAGCGTGAAACCATCAAAAATTATAGATACGTTTGAGACGTATCAACATCACATGCAACTCATAAGTGACATGATATGGCCATGAACTTGTGCTTCTTGATCTCCATCACAAAAGTACTGGCTTGATCTCCATCATCACCGGCACCGCACCATGATCTCCATCATCTTGCTACCATCGAGGTTGTCGCGCTATCTATGTTGTTACTCTACTGCCTAGCAATATAGCAAGAGCATGTGCAAGTGCACGAAGAATTTAAAGACAGTCCTATGGATCCAGCCGGTTGTCGTAGCATCGACGTGCAAGTCGATATTTAACGATTACAACATGATCATTTCATACATCCAATATATCATATCATGTCATTAGACATATCACATCACAAGCATACCCTGCAAAAACAAGATAGACGTCCTCTAATTTGTTGTTGCATGTTTTACGTGGCTGCTATGGGTATCTATTATGATCGCATCCTACTTACGCAAAGCCACAACGATGATATGCAAATTTCTATTTAACCATCTCCAAGGACCGCCTCGGTCAAATCCAATTCAACTAAAGTTGAAGAAACAAACACCCGCCAGTCATCTTTATGCAACAAGTTGCATGTCAGTCGATCAAACTGGTCTCTCGTAAGCGTATGAGTAAAGTTGGTCCGGGCCGCTTCAATCCAACAATGCCGCCGAATCAAGAAAAGACTAAGGAGGAAGCAAATTGAACATCAACACCCACAAACTCTTTTGTGTTCTACTTGAGATATCATCTACGCATGAACCTATCTCATGATGCCACTGTTCGGGAACGTTGTATGGGAAACAAAAAATTTCCTACGCATATGCAATACCTATCCATGGTGATGATCATCTACGAGAGGGGAGAGTGAATCTACATACCCTTGTAGATCGGTAAGCGTAAGCGTATATAACGTGGTTTATGTAGTGGAACATCTTCGTGATCCAAATCACAGCCCGTCCCGCGATCTCATTACGATCCGTCCCACGATCCCGTCAAGATCCATCCTGATCTAGTGTCGAACGGACGACACCTTCGGGTTCAGGACACGTACAACTCGATGAATATCCTCGCCTTCTTGATCCAGAAATAGGGGCGGAGAGGTAGATGAGTTCTCCAGCACGGCGGCGTGGTGGTGGTGGTGGTGAACTAATCCAGAAGGGCTTCGCCTAAGCACCGCCAAACTAGACTAGAGGAGAAACAAATCTAGAGAGAAGTAGAGGGAGCACGTGGCAATTAGGGTTAGCTCTCCCTGTAAATCCACTAGACTATAGGAGGGAAGGAGGGGAGAAGGCAGCAAAAAAGCCCTCAAAGGGTTCGGCCGAAGTGGAGGAGGTGGAAGAGTCCACCTCCAATCCTACTCCTAGTAGGACTCCTCCCTTCCCCACTTGGGTTTCTTTCCTTCCCACCTCCAATCCGCCTTGGGATTTAGTGGAGGCTTCGGCCAGCCCACTAAGGGCTGGTCCACATCCTCGCACAACCCATGAGACCCTTTGGGGTGGGTGGGCCCACCTTGTGGATCCCGGAACCCATTCGTCACTCCCGGTACACTACCAGAAATGTCCGAAACTTTTCTGGAGTTAAAAAACCACTTTCCTATATATCCATCTTTACCTCTGGACCATTGCGGAGCTCCTCGTGATGTCCCAGATTTCATACAGGACTCCGAACAACTTTTGGTTACCAAACACACATAACTCAATAATACCGAAACGTCATCGAACCTTAAGTGTGCAGACCCCGCGGGTTTGAGAACTATGCAGATATGACCTGAGACACTCCCATGTCAATAACCAATAGAGGGACTTGGATGTCCATATTGGCTCCTACATATTCTACGAAGATCTCTATCGGTTGAACCTCTATGTCAAGGATTCAGTTAATCCTGTATGCTGGTCCCTTTGTTACTTTCCCGAGATCCGATCGCCGGTATCTCCATACCTAGTTCAATCTCATTACCGGCAAGTCTCTTTACTCATTCCGTAATACAAGATCCCGTAACTAACTCCTTAGTTACATTGCTTGCACGGCTTGTTGTGATGTTGTATTACCGAGTGGGCCCCAAGATACCTCTCCGTCATATGGAGTGACAAATCCTAGTCTTGATCCATGCCAACCCAACAGACACCTTTGGAGATACCTGTAGAGCACCTTTATAGTCACCCAGTTACGTTGCGACGTTAGATAACACACAAGTTATTCCTCCGGTGTCCGGGAGTTGCATGATCTCATGGTTATAGGAACAGATACATTGACACGCAGAAAACAGTAGCAATAAACGGACACGATCATATGCTACGTTCATAGTTTGGGTCTTGTCCATCACATCATTCTCCTAATGATGTGATCCCGTTAACAAGTGACAACACTTGCCTATGGCCAGGAAACCTTGACCATATTTGATCAAGGATCTAGTCAACTAGAGGCTCACTAGGGACAGTGTGGTGTCTATGTATCCACACCCGATGTGTGCTTCAGACCATTTATGCCGACTCGAGTAATGTGGCAGAATACGAAGCAATACTACATAGTCTTTGGATGACAACCTCAATGGGTATACAACGGCTCGAGGTACAGGGGGACTCCAACCTCACCATCTCACAAATCAATAGCAAATTCTATGCTAAAAATCCAAAAATGGCAGCATACAGAAAGGCCGTCCTCAAATATCAGCACGGTTCGAGGGCTTGGAGTTTCATCATGTCTCGCGGGATAACAACCAAGCCACAGATGTCCTCGCCCGCTTAGGCGCAAAGAGTGATCCCATCCCCCACAACATTTTTCTAGAGAGGCTTTTAGAGCCATCCGTGGTACAGCAAGACTAGAACACTTGCACGACAATTGATGCTGTGTCACAGGTTACAACCCCACATACGAGCCGGACAATAAGATCATCGGCAGGTCCAATATCGAGGAAACACCTTCAGCTCACGAGGTCATGGCAGTAATCGCGCCATGGACCGAGCCCTTCCTTGCCTACCTTCTTCGCAAAGAGCTCCCTGATGACCAGACCGAGGCGAGACATATCATCCGCCGATCACAGGCCTGCAAGGTCCATGATGGCCATCTATATAAGAACAAGCACCACGAGAGTGCTCCAACGATGCATCTCCGAAGAAGAAGAGAGGCGGATCTTGGCCAAAGTACATGCAGGTATGGGCGGCCACCATGCAGCTGCACGGGCCTTGGTCAGCAAGGCTTTTAGAGCTGGTTTCTTCTGGCCAACAGCCCGAGAAGACACCCACGCACTCGTTCAACATTGTGTAGGGTGTCAACTTTTTGCAAATCAAAGCCACATGTCCCAACGGCTCTTTGGACAATTTCCTTCACCTGGCCTTTTGCGGTCTAGGGGTTGGATATGGTCAGACCACTTAAAGGGGGGACCAAGAAAAAGAAATACCTTCCGGTTATTGTGAACAAGTTCACTAAGTGGATTGAAGCCAATCACGTAAGCTGTACCAAAGGAAAACCGTTGATTGAATTCATATCCAACATCGTAAACTGTTATGGTGTCCCACACAGCATAATAACAGACAATGGATCCAACTTCACAGCCGAGGAGGTCAAATACTAGTGCACAAACTTAGGCATTAAGCTCGATTATGATTAGGTATATCACCCCCAAATAAACGACCAAGTCGATCGAGCCAATGGGCTCATTACGAGTGGTATGAAACCTCGACTGGTCGGATCTCTCACATAATCCAACTGCCACTGGGTGGAGGAGCTCGACTGCGTGCTATGGGGTCTGCACACCACCTCAAATCGCTCAACAGGGCAGACACCATTTTTTATGGTGTATGGGGCCGAAGTAGTCCTCCCTTGTGATATCATCCACGACGCACCTTGGGTGCACATGTATGAGGAAATATAGGCTGAGTTAGGTCGACAAGATGACTTGGATGCATTGGAAGGCAAGCACGATATAGCTCGGGCCTGTTCTACTTTTTATCAACAGTAAGCTTGGCTCTATCAAAGCAGAGAAGTCTGGGCAAAGGCATACATCATGGGTGAAATCGTCCGACGCCTCCTAGAGAAGTAGAAGCATAAACTTAACCCTAAATGGGAGGGCCCTTTCATAATTGTTGAAGTCGTGATAAGAGGAGCTTATCGCATGTGCAACCCAGAGGTAATCGCCTCGAGTCAAACCCATGGAATGTAGCTCGTTTCTACGGCTAGACGGAGGTCGCTCCCTTCTTCATAACCTTACACTTCTTCTTTCTTCAAGTTTTTCTTGTTTTACTTTTCGTAGGATCACTTAAATTTTCCCAGGTTGTCTTCGGATCAACTGAACTGCTTCAAGCACTTATTGGAATACATTCATGATAAATAGAGTGTCTCCTCTGATTTTACCTGGGGGCTTCTATAGCAAAGCCTATCAAAGTATTTATTTCTTTTACATATTTACATACTATATGGCTTGCCTGAATATTGATTTATGGCGCTATATGCATCCATTGGACTTAAGATCCTTGCAAAGCCGGGTTGCCTTGCTCCTGTGCTTAACCCCTACGTTTCCGACTGTTCGGCTAGGGGTAAAGGGAGCACCTCTGCGATTGTTACGACCAGTTCGCCCGAATACGTACCTCAGACAGGTGAAGCCGAAAGCTAGCGTTTCTAAAGATACAACTTGGTCCGCCACGAATGAGGTTCATATAATAGGCAATCTTTGCCACAAAAGGGGATTATTCATCCCAAAATAGCAGCTATCTGCATTACAAAGACACATAGCTCTAAACACCTATGTTTTTCGTAGCACCCCGAATAAAGGAACCCATAAAGGAACTATTTTCTTAGGAAGATGTTTCTTACGTCTTATCGTAATATAACATAATTCCACCGTGCGCTCTCTGTCTGTTCGCACCACATGGCCGAATTGCCTAGTTCTCAGAAATTAGTTCGTGTTACCATAGAAAACACAATATGGAACACTGCCCAATTATTGACAGGGGAGGTAGAAGCCGATGGCCGGTTTATGACAGAATATTCAAACACACAAGGAAGTGTCTTGCTACACGAATATAAAAATTACATATCATCACACGTTAGGCAAGTGGTCAAGATGATCTATTATAGCATCTAAGGCACAATCTTCTTGTGAAAGAAGGGTGGTGGGCATCACTTGGTCGTAAACCAAATGAAGCGGGATATCCTTGCCATCCGGCCCTGCTGGCCCAACCCGGCCCATGTGCTTCAGATTTAGCTGGGTGAAGCGGGTCTTCACCATAGCCCATGCCTCCCGGGCTCCTTCGCAATAGGCTGAAGTCTTCCATAGATCGAAGCGACTCCGTGATCCTTGGAAACTCTCGGCAAGCTCGGCCATCCCTTGTGGAGGACTCTCATTTAGCCAAAGCGATTTGACCATACTCCGCATAGCTTTTCGAGCTATCTCACGCACAACGGATAAATTCTTTAACAAGTCCCCCCGAAAGAGCTCGCCTCTTCCTCGAGATGACCAGTTAAGATACCTGGTCAAAAGGAAGTGCACACCTTTACAAACAATGCAATAAAAACTGACTTATCACAGTCCAGGATTGGCAATTTACTTACAGAATAGACCGCCCTTTAATTTCCAATTCTTCTCATAGTTTTGAACCAATTGAGATTCTAAGTTCTCAATCTCTTTGACTTGCCACTTATTATCCTCCTTGAGCTGGTTATTTTCCTCACGACATCGCTTTAATATGCGATGACCAGCTTCAAGCTGGAATTCAACATACCTCTGAGACTCTGGGGATGCATCGATGTGTTTTTACAATTGGCTTATAGATTCGCCTGCTACGAAAAAGTTTTCTATTATAAAGGTAATACCATGGAAATCCTCCATGGTGTAAAATAATTTTACTCCTTGTGTGCTTCTGCAATGAACTTATTCACCCCTTCTAGGACCTTGCTAGCTTGCAACTCGGCCAGGCTTAGCTCGAAATCCTTGGCTAGTTTTCTCGTTCTCTTTCTTTAGAGCCTGCATGATGGTACACTTTAAATCGACCCTTAATTCGGTTGTACCGACCAAACAAAGGCTCGGGGGCTACTGGGTCCGAACTTATGTCCGGGTACCAAAAATCGATGACTTACTAGTAGGTGGGAAGACATCAAGTTGGCCGCTTCTTCAAGTCTAGCTCTCCCGACCCCAAGGTACGCATCCATAGAAATAAAAGCATTAAGCTCCTTCTCCGAAAAATAGGAAGGCACAAGGACTCCTTTCTCCGTCGGTGATTCATTAAGCTCTGAGCTTCAGAATGTGTTGCTGAAAACTCTATGAGGTCGTCAGGAAGTAAGTCCGTATCTGGAACTCTCTCATTAGCACAGGACCTCATATTTTGATGACTGTCGGACACTTCAGCAGCGTCTTTGCATAAAGATGGTTGCGTACGTCTCGTGAGTATTTCGGCTAGGGTTCAGGAGCAGCCAAGGCAATCACTACTGTGAAAATGGAATCATGGATAAATATACCTATTGGTTGAAGGGGTGGCCGATATGTTCTCTATCGTTGCCCCTTTCCCGGGAGTCCTATGCTTGGTCGATGCGGCCCCAGCCGATATATCTCGGCTCGGAGTTTGGCGCATGGACCGCTGACCTTTGGGGTTGGATCCAGGAGCGTTGGGGATGACGGGAGGTATAGCTCCTCTCTGAGTACTAGTTTTCCTCTTGTTTGTGGTAGAGGATGTAAGAGGCCCAGGATTGTCAGCCTGGTGGGCCACCTTGACCTCGTCGACGCTTTCCTCATAAAATACTCCATCCTCCAAATCAAATGAAAGCTCCGAATCCTCATGGAATTTGGGGTCATCATCACGGGAGTAGTTTTTAGGTTGAGGGGCGGGATAGTTGACCGTCTCAATCCAACAATGTTAAGAAAAGAAAGGGGTTATTAATCGGTAGGACCAAGCATAAGTGTCCGGAGTATGGAATTATAATCACACTTACCCATTCAACGAGATTGTATTCCGAGCAGTCGTGCCTGGTGGTAAGGTGGGCGAAATTATCCTTTCCCCCTTAAACAGGTCGACCAAAATGGCCGCCAAAGCCTCTTGATTATCTGGTCCCTCTCACCTAGAATGGGTGGTGTCACTTGTCCCGTTGTAGCACCACAAGGGGGGCATGCGCTGTTGGAGTGGCTGGACACACTAGGTAATTGTTGCAGCCATCACCTCGATGATGGTCAACCCACTATGAGCAAGTAACCTCACCTTGGTGGCTAGCCGCTGTACTTCAGGGCTCTCTTCTTGGGAGGGACTAACCATCCGCCACCTAAACCGCTTTTTAAGGAGACCTCGGGGTATTGGGGAATACCCATCCGAACTGTGTCGAATAAGAGAATGTCTTTGATATAAAACCATTCCGAAGACCACTCATTGGTTTTATTCTTTGGAGTCTGGGTATCCGGTCCCAAGTTGACATTCCCCTAGTTTGGGGAACAAGGTAGAAGTACTTTCTTCATTGGTTGAAGTGGGGCTCACAGCCCAAGAACATCTTGCATAGGGCTATGAAGCCTGAGATGTGAAGGATTCAGCCGGGGGTAAGGTTGTGAAGCTGGAGCCCGTATAACTCGAGTAAGCCGCTCAGGAAGGGGTGGACCAGAAAACCCAGACCCCCAGCAGGAAAGAAACAAAACATATCCTTTTGCCCTTTTGCAGGGTAGGGAAATTCTCTGCGAGAGCCTTACCGTTGGCAGAGGCCAGTCTAGCACGGGTAGGCGCGAGATCCGACGTGGAAAGGTATCCTTGTACTTCAAGGTTGCGCAACTGGAGCAGGGAGACATAATAGCTTGTCCAATCTGCCGGGAGGGGCCAGATGGATGCGAGGAGGAACCCTCCATAGCTGTAGGGGCTGGAGCTCTATGGTTTTCTCTTGATGGTGCCCGAGGGTTGATGGTCACCCAAGGACATATTGGATCTATTTATAAAGGGTATTGTTTCTCGCTGTTATGAGAAGGGGTTTCGAGTGGGAGTCCTAGATTGCTTGTCTTTATTAAGTCACATAGAAATCGACTGCTGCTATCGGTTCTCAAGCAGAAAGTTTGGAGGCCGTCGGCCCCGTAACGCTTCGGTAATCGAGATCTGGTCAATGACTGGATCATAGTTCCACAAATAAGGAGAAATGGAGGAACTTGCCTTGCAAGCCGATCATTGTGGGCGCAAGAAGCTACCGAAGACCATGTACATCAACGTTGGATGCTAGTTTGGGGCTACTCAGGGAGTCTTGGAAATAGGGGTCCTCGGATGGTCGGCCCATCTTTTACAGGTTGACTGCATGGGCCATATTAACGAAGACCGGACTACCTGATGACTTCGTTTTCAAGAAGGAAAGCTCCGAAGACTGGTATATCGTCCAATTTTAGTAGTCTAGGTCGACACCTCTGCCCTGACTAAAGATCGGTTGTATGTAATCCTAGGGACCCCTCATGTCCATATAAATCAGAGGATTCCATCCGCATAGACAAGTTGATTCATCTAGGGTTTAGCTCATACGATCTCGAGGTAGATCAACTCTATAATCATCATACTACATCAATATAATCAAGCATGACGTACGGTTTTACCTCCTCAATAGGGCCCGAACCTGGGTAAAACACTGTCCCTTTCCTCTCCTGCAACACATTGATCCAAGGTCGATAGTTCGGGACCCCTACCGGAGATCAGCCGGTTTTGACACCAACACCCCCTAGGAGGGCTGGCACTACACCTGCAACTACAGGAACTCGACATCGATGCCGACGGGCACTCCGGCCACCAACGAAGAGGGAGATATAAGGCGGGGGTTGCGGCTGTAGAGTGTTTCAGTTCCCACGGGAAGGGAAGGATGTGAGGCGCTAGGGACGATGCCACGACCTCGACTAGAAGGTCTTCTCATGACCATGGAGATGCAGGCGTGCAACTGGTGCAGCAATGGTACGCGAGGCTACACCCGAACGCGCGGGGTGTGAAGGCTATGCAAGCAGGCAGGAGCACGGCGAGGCAACAGAAAGTGGAGAGGGAGGAGCTGCTCGTATCTGTGAAGCTTTTCTTCACAGACCTTGTAGAGTGCGGCAAGCACGTCGACGACAGAAGCACGACGTGTTCTACGGGCGTCAAACAACAACGAGACATCATGAGGGCAGAGCGGGGACTACCTTCTATACATATGGAACAACGAAGACGATGGGACACAACATAATGACATCAGTGAGATGAGGAACTCTGGCGGATCTAACGGCCCGGACCGCAGGTGACGCCGATGATAGAGAGGACGTCGGGGATGATGACCTTGGCTCGGCCTTGGCGGGGGAACGATTCCGGGGAAATGGCAAGGCTCCCTGGAATGACAAGGAAGAAGTGCTTGCAGGTCCTCACGCCGGCGACGAGCTCGAGGAGAAGCCGACCATGGCTCTCTGCGGCTAGCAAGAGCAGGGCGAAACCAGGCTGGCAGCAACGCTAGTGCGAAGTAGGAAGAGAGGGGGATACCCTAGGGAGGGGGACGCGCTTAAATAGCCGGCCGCCCTCAACGTCCATGAAGCTTCACGGTGCTAGAGCAGTGCTCTCTATCTATGTGAGAAGACGGAGGGAGACGGAGCAGGTAGGCATCAGGGGTGGTCTGGGCCACGCGGGTAACTGCTACACTGGGCCTGCAGGAAGAGGCCCAGGTGGGCTGCAGCTACGGGCGGGCTACTGCTAGAGTTGCTCTGCTGGCGCCAACGATAGTAGGTTTTTTCTTTTAATTAAAGCATTTGCAAGAGAATTTAATCAGGGGCAAAAGGAGAGGGTTTTTGGTGACAAACAAATACATTCACATTCACAAAATTAATCTTTGCTTAATACCACACCTTGTACATTTGTTAGAGGCAAAATTTTACATGGAATTAATTAAGTCCAGCAAGCATTTGGGGTTTTTGAAACATGGCATTAGGAGTGCACAAGGCCAAATCAATTTATAAAACCCAATCACGCTATTTGCAATGAGAGCAACATTTTTGAAGATGGAGATGGCAATGTCAAAAACCACCATCTTTCTTATTTGAATGTGTGTATGAGAGAGGGGTGTTTTAAAGAATAACATGGAGGGGGTTCCGCTCATGAACAACCATGAAGCAAACACATAACACAACACCATACCACATTGTATCACCACAGGCAACAAGGAGCAAAAGAAAGAATGCTATGATGATATGATGACATGATGCAAACGGAAGTCATGAAGCAAGCTTTAATATTTCAAACCACATGAGGCACTACATGGAAGGTTCACTCATGGAAAATTACAAAGACTTGTAAATTGCACTTGGGTTGTTACAACTCTCCCACATTACAAGAGGATCTCGCCCCGAGACCTAAGGATTGAAAGAACTCAGGATATTCAGAACGAAGAAGGTCCTCGTGTTCCCGAGTGGCTTCTTTATCGGAATGGTGTGACCACTTAATTTTGAGGAATTTGATAGACTAGTTGTGAGTCTTGCGCTCGATCTCTTCAAGAATAGCAACTGGATTCTCATGATAAGAAAGGTCTGGCTTGAGATCAATGACTTGGAAGTCAATGATGTGCTCACGAGTCTTGAAACACTTTCGGAGCAGAGATACATGAAAGGCATCATGAACATTGGGGAAATTGGGAGGAAGCTATAGTTGATAATCGAGGTCACCTCTTTTGCCAACAATCTTGAAAGGACCCACGAATCATGGAGCAAGCTTTCCTTTGATGCCAAATTGTTGAGTAGCCTTCATGGGAGAACTCGAAGATAGACAAAATCATTGATCTGGAAAGCCAAGTCACGATTTCCACTATCATAGTAACTCTTCTGATGGGATTGAGTGGCTTTGAGATTATCACGAATGACACGACACATTTCTTCTGCTTCAGTGATCATGTCATCCCCAAGAATTTGACGCTCACCAATTTTAGACCAATTGAGCGGGGTACGACCCTTCCTGCCATAGAGAATCTCGAACGGGGCCTTGCATGAACTTGCTTGAAAACTATTGTTGTAGGAAAATTCAGCAAACGGGAGGCATTCTTCCCACTTCATGCCGAAATAAATAACACACGCTCTGAGCATGTCTTGAAGAATTTGATTGACTCTCTCCACTTGACCACTTATGTCTGGATGGAAGGCTTACTGAAATGGACGTTGGTTCCCATTGCAGTTTGGAAGGAATCCCAGAACTTGGAAGTAAATATGCTTCCTAAATCTGAAGAGACAATCTTAGGAACACCATGCAAAGAAACTATCCTTGAAGTGTATAGCTTTGCCAGCTGAGCTGCCGAGATAGATTCTATGAGCGGAAAGAAGTGGGCAACTTTAGTTAGCTTGTCGATGACCACAAAGATGGCATCATTTCCCCTCTCGGACTTTGGAAACCCAGTGACAAAATCCATCTCCACATGATCGAATTCCCACTCGGGTATAGGAAAAGGATGAAGAAGACCTGCTGGACGTTGATGTCCTGCCTTCACTCTGCAACACACATCACAATCGTTCACAAACTGAGCAATCTCACATTTCATGCGAGTCCACAAGAAGGTTTTCTTAAGATTCTGATAGATCTTAGAACTGCATGGATGTATCAAGAGGAGAGAATTGTGGGCTTCATCCATGATAACTTTTCTAAGCTCTCGATTTGGAACCACAAGGCGATCCTTGAAGAAAAAAGTATCTTTGTCATCAACACGCAAGCACTTATACTTTGGAATGCTCTTTGCCAAGCCTATCTTCACTTTTTTCACCATTACATCAAGAAGTTGAGCTTGGCGGACTTGGTATTCCAAGGTAGGAGAAATCTATAGGTTGTCAAGAAATCCTTGAGGATCTACTTTAAGGTTGAGCTTTGTGAAAGATTCACAGAGATCAGACGAGAATAGCTTGACAATTAGACTATTACAGTAAGCCTTTCTGGTCAAAGCATCTGTAATCACATTTGCTTTGCATGGAGTATAGTCAATGCCTGGATTTTAATCTTGGACCATCTCCACCCAACGTGTTTGACAAAGATTGAGATTCGATTGAGTGAATATATATTTCAAATTCTTGTGGTCAGTGTAGACTTTAACCCGTCTTCCTAACAAGAGGTGTCTTCAAGTCACCAATGCATGGACAACTGTCGTCAACTCAAGATCGTGAGTGGGATAGTTTTTCTCACTTGTCTTAAACTGATGTGAGGTGTAAGCTAACACTTTCTTCTCTTGCATCAGAACACCACCAATACCTTGCAGAGATGCATCACAGAAAACTCGGAATGGCTTGGAACCATCAGGAGGATTTAGAACCGGAGCCAAGGTGAGATTCTCCTTGAGTGTATTGAAAGCCAAATCATACATTGGAGACCAGACATATTTTATGCTCTTCTGAGGAAGGTTGTATAGAGGCTTAGAAATCTTGGAGAAGTTCCCAACAAATCTTCTGCAATAGCTTGCAAGCCCGAGAAAGCTTCGAAGCTGCTTGACATTCTGAGGAGGCTCCCAATTCACAATGGCTTGATCCTTTTCAGGATCCACCTTGATGCCCTCGACAAAGATGATATGCCCAAGGTACACCACTTCCTTGAGCCAAAATTCACATTTTGAGAACTTAACATAGAACTTGTGCTCTCTTAGCTTATCAAGAACAAGCCAGAGATGTTCTGCATGTTCTTCCTTGGTCTGTGAGAAGACTAGAATGTCATCAAGATAGACCAAGACAAATTCATTCTTGAAGGGAGAGAAGACACAATTCATCATGGAAGAGAAAGTCGGAGAAGCATTGGCAAGACCAAAAGACATCACTGTGTACTCATAAGAGCCAAAGCTTCTCGTGAAAGCATTCTTGGGAATATCTTCTACAGGAATGCAGATTTGATGATAGCCCATCTGAAGATCAAGCATGGAGAAAACTTTGGCCCCTTTTAATTGCTCAAACAATTCATTGATATTGGGAAGTGGATACTTGTTTCTAAATGTCTTCTTATTTCATGGACGGTAATCGACACAAAGCTAGTCCGTGCCATCTTTCTTCTTGACAAAAAGAACACCACAACCCCAAGGAGAAGAACCTGGTCTGATCAGACCCAGATGTTCTTGTTCATCTAGCTACTTCTTCAACTCTTGCAGCTCTTTGGGACCAAGTTTATGAGGACGCTTGCAAACTGGTTCAGTTCGAGGCTCGAGTTCAATCACAAACTCTGTTGGCTGGTGAGGAGACATTCCTGGCAATTCTTGTGGAAAGACATCTTCATACTCACAAACAACATGCACTTGACAAATGGTTGATATTTCACCCTTCTCGTTGAGAGAAAATGGAAGAATCATGTCATCGCGAGCCACTAAAATGATCACGTCTTGTGACGGATGAACCAATTCGACTTCTTTGGCCGCACAATCAATGTACGCCTTATTCATTACAAGAAAATCCATGCCAAGAATAAGATCAATATTGAATTGCCAAGAACATAAGGGGAAGCCAGGAAGGAATAAGTGCCCAATTTGACAAATACATCTGGAATCATTGAAGTTGACTTCATGGGAAAACCCGGAGAAACCACACCCAATGGTCTATCCAACATTTCTGAATTGAAATCATGCTTAATAGCAAATGGTCTAGACATGAAACAATGCGTTGCACCTGAATCGAACAAAACTTCTACAGGAATATAATTAACCAAGAGATTATCCATGATCACTTCTAAGGACTCCTCTTCTTCAGCTACATTAACCATCTTCACTCTTGCTATCTTGGGATTATGCTTCACCACTACATTGCCTGGGAGGTTGATTGAAGGAGGAGGCGGAAGACGCCACTAGTCGGAACATTTGTTGAGGTAGTGAACCTTCTGACCACACTTATGACAAGTCACCTATGACAACGGTTGGAAATGAGCTAGAGGAGCTCCTGACTTAGGAGGCTGAGACTTCTGTTGGAAAACTGGGTTGGTTGGGTGGGAAGATCCAAGACCACTATTATGCTTGAACTGTTGAGGAGGACGAGGTGGAGGAGTAACCCAAAACTTCTGCTGCTTTGGAACAATATGAGCCGAGGATGAAGACGAACAAGAGTCTCTAAAGTGCTTTCTTGAATTCTTGACCCTGAGCAAGGTTGACTCGGCCCTGAGAGCCAAGTTGTAGAACTAATCAAACTCAGGAGGGTCGTGTAGGGCAAGTGAAAGTTGCAAATCTTCCATGAGACCACCTCTGAATTTATAGATCTTGCTCTTCTCATTTGGAACATCCTACTTGGAATAGCGGGCAAGGTTCTGGAAGTCGATGTTATACTCATAAGCATACGATCTTCCTTGCTTCATACTCCTGAACTTCTCACACATGCCCTCAACAAAGCTTGTCAGAATATGATGAGCTCTGAAGTCATGACAAAAGACATCGCAACTGATCGAACGGTTATCTCTGGAATCCATGAGGTGTTGCCACCATTCTGCTGCGTGACCCTTCAGCTGGAAAGTAGCAAATATGACATAGTCCTCAAGCCTAACATTGCTGGACTCGAAATGCTTATTCATGTCATGTAGCCAATCATCCTCATCAAATGGCTGGTCACAATAGGTGAAAGACTTGGGCTGATTTGCGAGGAATTGATTGAGAGAAACAAATTGCTGCTGGTTGTTGAAATTCCCTTGCTGGCCTTGGTTCCTTTATTGCATAACTTGAAGCAACATGTGAGTGTTCGCATTGGTAGTATCCATCAAAGCTTGCCATGCCTCTTGAGGAGGAGGAGGGGTGACAAAGGGTCTGCCTGCTCCCCATCAGAACTCGGATTATGGCGAGTTGGTGGAGCCATCCTGGAGACGGACATGAATATTAGATCACCGATGAAAGATGAAGCTGAATCACAGGCCTGAATATTGTAACATAAAGTCTTAGCAATTTGCATTCAAACTAGAATTAGTAAGAACACTTCCTTGAAATTAGTGATGACATAATATGATTCGAAAGCCACTTGCAATTGTCAAGTTTGAGCTAGAGTTGCTCGGGACAAATGTATATCCCACTTATATTCGATGAAAGAAATTTCTAGGTGACTACTTGAATTCCCATCTAAGAACTTCTGAAATCTTTCTTGGTTATGCTATCAGGTTGCGGGTCCGGGAACCTACTCAGTGTAATCAGCTACACCTTTCCCTCAGCTATCAACACACATCTGAGAAATTCCACAAATTCATCTCCATCAGACCTTCGAAAACACAACAATACCAAACAAGGTAGATCATTCGCGCTATCTCCACCAGTACTGGGGAAAGTCAAGACACTATTTGCCACCAAGCAAAGTATATATGTGTTTCGATGTCCGCGTCCCGAGATACTAAGGAAGCTGAATGACAATGATGTGCAAATAATGTCGTGGAGCTCAACAACCCGGAATAAATCAAGTCATACATGAGGCACCATGTCAGAACTCCGTCACATCGGTTTCATATAGATTCCAAAATACGTGCATGATCCTAATTTTTTTTGAGCGATAAGAGGAGTAGAATTAAAATTCCTAAGTCATGAATCTCACCAGAGAAGGGAAGAGGAGTAAAAAAATCCTACTCTCTGATACAACTAGGACTGAGAATAGTTTTTCAGTAAACCCGACTCGGCCAAGTTCGACCAAGCAAAGGCTCCTATGGTCGTATAGCTCTGATTACCAACTTGTAACGTCCAAGATGCGGCACTATCCATATTTGGGGACGAGGCCTTAGCATGGATAGAGGTGCATTTCGGTGTTTCACAAGTACATAAATCATTTCACATACATTTATGAAGATATGAGTATATGGATTGGCTTACACTCGCCACATGGTAAATGACAAGTCACACAACATTATTTCAGTCATCCATAAGACAGGGTCCAACTACAGACAAAAAAAATTATAAAATAGTAATGAGTCTATCTCGCTAGCCCAGGATACTGTCGGCATTCTGGGAATGGGGTACCAAGACCTGCCTGCCTGCGACCCAGAGCTGGCCCACTTCATCGACCTAAAACCAACGGGCCCGACATCATTCAAGGCAAGGCCCTCGTGGGGGGCCAAGCCTCACGAGGAGGAACGGCATCAAGACCCGCAGGGGGCCTCCTATGGACCCCTCCAAAAAAACGGATATTTCGAGGCAAGGCCCGGCCTCAGGAGTCAAGGCTGACGCAGAGGAAGGACATGCGGGCGGCAGACAGCATGATGGAGCAGTTTTCCCTTTGGTGCAAAGGGGGCAAGGACGAACGCAGGTTCCCAAGGCATCTTCTAAAGGTTTCCCTTCTGGTGCAACAAGACCATGGCCACCTGTCGGTAGGACGAGCGTCATCCCTGAACCCACCCGTGCAGCACTGGTAGCTATTTTGCACACGAAGACCACTTTTGGACAGGGGAAGCATGTTCCCCTATCCCCCTTCAAAATTGGCCATTATGGGATCCCTTCCCGTCGAGCGATAAGGGAAGCGGACCAGGGCCTCCACCATAAATAGAGAGGGTAGAATACTTCGTAGGGGGGCCGGCCCCGATCCATTCTAATTCACCCACCTTCTCACCACTAAGGCCTCCTAGGCACAGGAGGCCGAAGAACACTGTACTAGTTCATCCACCAACCTCCACGAGAGTCAATCCACCAAAGCAGGAGTAGGGATTTACGCCTCGCAGCGGCCCGAACCTGGTTAAACTGTTGTGTCCCGTGTTTCCCTCACCATCAAGTGAGTTCTTCGTCGTTCTCATCGAGTAGTGTGCTAGGTGAGGTTAGGTCGGGAGAGATCTTCGTACACGCCCCTGAGTTCGAATATTTAGGGTTTTGCGGAGCCTGAAATCTGACATTTGGCACGCCAGGTAGGGGGCGTGCTAAGGTCTTCTCCGAGCTTCCTCTCCCCTAGGCCCACTGCTCCGATGGCCGGCGACCAACCAGCTTCTTCGAGCCTCGTCGAGCCGGCCTCCAACCGCCACATCACAGCGGCCAGAAGCGGGCACACCGGCGTTGTGTTATCAGGCGGCTCGTACCAGATATTCAACATCGTCTCCACTATTGCATCCACCCGCGCCACCCAGGCGCACGATGGCTGGGCGGCTTCCCAGGCACCTACGACGCGCCGCATCAACTTGCGGGACCTCGGCGCACACGATGCATTGTAGATGGCGAGCGAGATGCTCCGCCAACGACCGACGCAAGGGGGCTTCGACGCCTGGGCGGACCACATCATGGAGCTGATCGCCATTGCCCAGAAGACCATCCAACCCCGCTCTTCTTCAAGACCGCAGGCGCCGGGCGTCGGGGGCTCGCACCTCGTGCCGGCCCCCGGGTCAGCAAGCAACGGGGCCCCTCCTGCGCCGGGCGGGACCGAGAGAGATGCGCCTCACGCTGCCCTCCTACTCCTCCAAATTCCGGCGGCTAGCCCCTAGGCGTTGGCAGGAGCAAACTATGACAATGGAGACACGCCGGGGCACCAGGGGGGAGTCAGCATCGGACGATGCCGGGACCAACCAACGGCAGCAACAGGAACAAGCGACTTCGCGCGGAGGCTTATCGCAGGAAGATCTTTGAGCAACACGGCCGGGGGGATCCCCCTCCACCGTCGAGAGGGACCTCCACCGCCGCACTGCTGAACGGCTTCGGAGGATGATCGAACGCCTACATGGAGCCGTACGTACCGGAGGATGCGGCATCATCTTATCCTCTCGACGAGGAAGAGCCTGAAGCGTCCACTCCGGGCGCCTATCTTTCTCAGGAGTGAGGAACGCTTTGGGGACCCTCCTTGAGCCGGGCCCAGGAGGCACTGGCAGGGAGGCGCGCTCGAGCCGTGGGGCGTGGCGCCAGCCGCCTCCCCCGTGAAGGAACTACGAAGGGCCGAACCCAGGCCTCAGGAGGGTGAGTCAGATGTAGTAACGAGACAAAAGTGGCACTGGCCTCCCGCGGTGACCACGTTGCAGGCATGGGCGCCAAGGGCCAGGCCTCACGAGGCGCTCCTCAGGCACGAAGAAGCTATTCGAGGTAATTTTTTGGGTTTACTGCCTTAGGAAGCGTCTGCTGACCGCATGAACTTCAAGTGTTCACGACATACCCCTGCTCACCATATCATTTACTCATGTCTTTGTAACTTCTGCTGCATCCATTCGGCGGCCTGGTATCTTGCCTTGCTTGCATCTTCGGGTGATCTACCCCCCACTCTGGGGCTCTGACCGGTGCACGACGCCCCGTCACGGGACCTGGGGAGGCCTCGCGGCTCCCTAGGGCCACAATCAGCAGGACGAGATGGGGTCAGCTTGAACATCAAAAGGGGGCTCCTGAGCATCGCGCCTCAGGGTCCTTACCGGTCATAAGGCCACCTGCCACCCTTGATATCGTTCACGGACATTCGGTCGTTATCAGGGGTGGCACGGCTTGACCCCATAGCTACATCCGTTCATTCGGTCACACGCAACATCGATTGGGAAATGTGCGGGACTGGATCTTGGCGACACAGAGCCGCTCGAACGTCAAAGGGGGCTCCTGAGCATCGCGCCTCAGGAGCCTTACCGGTCACAAAGCCACTTGACCTCCGTGTCAGGGCTTTGCCCCATGAGGCGCCTCACGGTGGTAGGGAAATGTGCGGGTCTGGATCCTGCCGACGTAGAGCAATAGAAAATCCCTCAACCGGTCTAAGAAGAACGAGCGCGCGGGACTTGCATTAACCCACGGCAACTCTGCATCGTCCTTCAATCCTTCCGGAACCTACTTCATCCTGTGACACTCTCACGTAATAACGAGCCGAGGCTGTATACGCCCAGGCCCCCCCGAGGATACGGAAGGGATCCACCCCATGCCTAGTGGTAGCCCTATGCTCAGCACATGGGAGAAGACGGCGATAATCAACAAAGTCCCCCAATGACTTCCGGAATCAAGCGCCCATGCCTCAGGGGTAGGGACACTCGCGAGGCCAAAGCGTCCTCACGACCTCCCATATACACCCCCACTGTGACACTCTCACGTAATAATGAGCCGAGGTTATATACGCCCAGGGCCCCCTGAGGACATGGAAGGGGCCCACCCCATGCCTAGTGGAAGCCCTACACTCAGCGCTGGGGATGGGGGCACCCAATCGAGTCCACCAATGACTATGCCCCCAGCTGGCAAAGGAACCAACTCAGTCCACCAATGACTGTGCCAGCTTAGGTGCCGGACGCGGCGTTTTGCTTGCTTCTTCTTGGGTCTTGAACTATCTTCCATTGTACTTAAACTCACCAATTTCAAAAGTTGGGTTTTAATTCTCAGTGCCCGACGTTTGAAAAACAAAAAGGGGGGAAACTTTCCCATGTGCTTTATCATTTCGCTGGCTTTAGAGCCTCCTTTTCGGGATGTCATATTTTGGAGATAAACGCTCTGCACCACTCCTAGGAGTCAAGGAGCATGAAAGCAAGGACTTGACGCCCCACGGGCAAACATTTTTCAGTGGTAAACCCCCGCTCGGGGGTCCGGACCGAAACTTGATACCACCACAAAGAGTCTCGGGAGGCCTTACAGCCCCTTGGGGCGATGACCAAAGGAACGGAGTGCGGAATCGCTCGAGCGCCAAAGGGGGATCCTGGGCACCACCTCAGGATCCTTACCGGTCATAATGCCACTCGCCATTTATGGTGCCGCCCGGAGTTCCGGTCGGCGTCAGGAGTGGTGGGGCCCCGCCCTGTGAAGTGCGAACCTAACAGCGGTGGGGAAATGTGCAGGACTGGGGCCTGTCGACGTAGAGCGGCTTGAGAATCAAGGGGACTCCTGAGCATCATGCCTCAGGGGCCTTATTGGTTGCAAGGCGACTCGGCCACCTAGGTGTCGACCACTTCAGCGCCCGGGGCGCCGGGGCTTTGCCCCGTGGGGAACAACCTTGGTAACGGATTGCGCCTTACGGAGGCAAGGAAATGCGCGGGGCCGGGACCTGCACACATAGAGTGCCGAAAGGGTCTTCAACCCATCCCAATTCAAAACAGGAGCTACTCACGATGGGCTATGCAAGAGATCGGTGCAAACCCATGAGGTAATTACCCCGCAGGCCCAGACCAAGACCCTCTGGTCTCACTAACAATGAACTAAAAACATGTGTGCTAACAAAGGGGTGCAGAGCCTAAGGATTCAGCTGCGGCGAGGAAGGAGGGCATCGACCAAGCGTGTGGCGGCACGAGCGGTACCTCGGGAGGATGGGGCCTCCTGAGGACCCTGGTCGCCAAGTGATGGCTGGGGCAACGACGAGCCCTATGCAAGGAAACCGAGCCGCAATGACTACCAGCAAGCGAGGGATCGACCCATGGGGGGAAGGAAAACGGAGAACGACGAAGGTAACGAACAAAAGTGTAATGCCCAACAGGGCAGAGTTCTTGATCCACTATTAGATGGGAAGGAGACGGAAGCTGGGGACGTCTAAGCGGAGGGGCTGCCGATGTCACCCATGGCGCATGCAGGCTCGCCGTCGGGGCCCTCCTCCTTGCTCGAGGCGGGCACCTGGACGCACCGCTCCACGAGGGCGTCCACACGGGTGCGGACTTCGTGCCGGAGAGGACGCCGGGACGCAGCACGCACCGGCTCGATAACGCGCTGGAGATCGAGCTCTGGGACAAGGGGATGCAGGTTGAAGAAGACGAGCGTCAAGGCAAGGCCCAGAAGCTCGCGAGTGCCGAACGCACTGTCCTCCTCCATGCGGGAGACGTTGGCGTCCAGCGCTTCCACTACCTTCTGGAAGAAGGCGAGGTAGCCCCCATCGCTCCTCACGTTTGGCAACGCCGGGGCCTCCCCCACAAATCGGCGTGTCGCGTCAGTCGCCCGTCCGACGATGTCCATGAACTACTTGGCGCTCTGTGATGCCATCAGCCGGGCACACGATGCCTCGTCCTGGGCAGCTTGGACGGCGTTGGTCGCCTCCTGGACCTGTTGCTGCAGCGACGCCAGCTCCGACTTGGCCTCCCCTCACCCTGGCGGGCGGCCTCGACGCTCTCAAGATGGGCCCGCAGCCCCTCCACCTCCTCTTGAAGCTCGCCAAGCTTGGGTTTCTTGGAGGAGGGCGCACTAGAGAAGAAGGGAGATCAACCACCAAGCAGCGGACCTGATAAATAGGAAAAGAGGCGCATACGAGGGACTTACCCATTCGCTAGAGCCCAACGGTGACGGACGCACGGAGGCCCCGTGGGCCCTCCGCCGCTGCTCCCGGGAGCGAACGGGGATGCGAACAGAGCCGCACGCTTCCCCGTGCCGAGCTCGCCTCCCGGAGACGTCATGGGGGATTGACAAATGAAGAAGAGGGAAGGTATTCTCGATGGAGCAAGAGGAAGCAGAGAGGAAGCTCAAGATCGAAGTGCCTCCCTCTTGACGGGGGCGGGGCAGATTTATAGGCGAGCCACGTCCACCAACCGTCATGGAAGCGCGAGCGTCGCGCACCCCACGAGGGTCGCGAGGTGGGCCGGCGGGAGCGCTGCCGCCCACGTCGCTTCATCTGTCCACCTAGTGGTCACGTCCGTGAGGGCAGTTGGGTGTGGTCAAGCCGCACCTATGACATTCAATGAGAGCAATGATGGCCTACGTGGTTCTTGGAGATCGTGCCGTCATGGCCTAGCGCACCCCGGACACCTCGAAGAGCAAGAGCTTCACCACATGGCTGCTGGACACGTGTGCCGCCTGGCCCGTAGGCAAATAGGGCCCGCGACGCTTTAGGACGCCCTCAAGGCTTAGCCAAGAAGCCAACCCGAGCATGTCGTGGGCCCAGGGGCTACAATCGGTGTTCTAGGAATGGGGGTACCCAGACCGGCCTGCCTGCGGCCTAGAGCTGGCCCACTTAATCGACCTAAAACCAACGGGGCCGGCATCATTCAAGGCAAGGCCCTCGTGAGGGGCCAAGGCTCACGAGGAGGAACGGCATCAACACCCGCACGGGGCCTCCTCAGGACCCCTCCAGAGAGGCGGGTATTCCGAGGCAAGGCCCGACCTCAGGAGTCAAGGCTGACGTAGAGGAAGGAGAGGCGGGCAGCAGCCAACAGGACGGAGAAGTTTCCCCTTTGGTGCAAAGGGGGCAAGGACGAACGCAGGTTCCCAACGCATCTTCTAAATGTTTCCCTTCTGGTGCAACAAGACCATGGCCGCCTGCCGGCAGGATGGACGTCATCCCTGATACCACCCCTGCAGCACTGGCAGCTACTTTGCAGACGAAGAACACTTTTGGACAGGGGAAGCATGTTCCCATGTCCCCCTTTGAAATTGGCCATTGTGGTATTGATACTTCCATTTTGCATCATGCTTTCATGTTGATATTTATCGCTTTATGGGCTGATGTTACACTTCACGGTACAATACTTATACCTTTTCTCTCTTATTTTGCAAGGTTTACATGAAGAGGGAGAATGCCGGCAGCTGGAATTTTAGCCAGAAAAAGGAGCAAGTTTGAGATACCTATTCTACGCAACTCCAAAAGCCGTGAAAATCAACGGGGATTTATTTTGGAATTTATAAAAAATACTGGGCCGAAGAAGTACCAGAGGGGCGCCAGCACGAAGCCACAAGCCTACTAGGCGCGGCCTCCCCCCTGGCCGTGCCTAGGGGGATTGTGGGCTCCCAGCTGGCCCTCTGCCCCCCCCTCTTTTGCTACGAGAAGGGTTTCGTTCCAGAAAAAATCAAGAGGAGGCTTTCGGGAGGAATCGTCGCCGCCACGAGGCGGAACTTGAGCAGAACCAATCTAGAGCTCCGGCAGGGTCGTCCTGCCGGGGAAACTTCCCTCCCGGAGGGGGAAATCGTCGCCATCGTCATCACCAACACTCCACTCATCGGAGGGGACTCATCACCATCAACATCTTTATCAGCACCATCTCATCTCCAAACCCTAGTTCATCTCTTGTAACCAATCTCCGTCTCGTGACTCCGATTTGTACTTGTAAAGTTGCTAGTAGGGTTAATTACTCTTTGTAGTTGATGCTAGTTGGATTACTTGGTGGAAGATTATATGTTCAGATCTTTGATTGTACTCATTACCTCTCAGGTCATGAATACGATTATGCTTTGTGAGTAGTCACTTTTGTTCCTGAGGACATGGGATAAGTCATGCTATAAGTAGTCATGTGAATTTGGTATTCGTTTGATATTTTGATGTGTTGTATGTTGTCTCTCCTCTAGTGGTGTTATGTGAACATCGACTACATAACACTTCACAATTATTTGGGCCTAGAGGAAGGCATTGGGAAGTAGTAAGTAGATGATGGGTTGCTAGAGTGAGAGAAGCTTAAACCCTAGTTTATGCGTTGCTTCGTAAGGGGCTGATTTGGATCCACTAGTTTAATGCTATGGTTAGACTTTGTCTTAATTCTTCTTTCGTAGTTGTGGATGCTTGCGGGAGGGGTTAATAATAAGTGGGATATTTGTCCAAGTAAGGGCAGTAACCAAGCGCCGGTCCACCCACATATCAAACTATCAAAGTAGCGAACGCGAATCATATGAACATGATGAAAACTAGCTTGACAGAAATTCTCATGTGTCCTCAGGAGCGCTTTACCTCCTATAAGAGTTTGTCCAAGCATGTCCCTTGCTACAAAAGGGATTGAGCCACTTTGTTGCATCGTTGTTACTTTTGTTACTTGCTACTTGCTACGAATCATCTTGTCACACAACTACTTGTTACCGTTAATTTCAGTGCTTGCAGAGATTACCTTGCTCAAAAGCACTTTGGCAGATCCTTCTGCTCCTTGTTGGGTTCGACACTCTTACTTATCGAAAGCACTATGGTAGATCCCCTATACTTGTGGGTCATCAAGACTCTTTTCTGGCACCGTTGCCGGGGAGTGAAGCCCCTTTGGTAAGTGGAATTTGGTAAGGAAACATTTATATAGTGTGCTGAAATTTATTGTCACTTGTCACTATGGAAACTAATCCTTGGAGGAACTTGTTCGGGGTATCTTCACCTTGAACGGAAGCACAAGGAGTTGCTCCTCAACTTGCTGCACCTACTGAAAATATTTTCTATGAATTTCCTTCGGGTATGCTTGAGAAACTGCTGGCTAATCCTTTTACAGGAGATGGAACATCACATCAAGACTTGCATTTAATCTATGTAGATGAAGTTTGTGGTTTATTTAAGCTTGCAGGTTTGCCCGAGGATGAGGTCAATAAGAAGGTCTTTCCCTTATCTTTGAGGGATAAAGCATTGACATGGTATACGCTATGTGATGATACTGGATCATGGAACTACAATCGGTTGAAATTGGAATTTCATCAAAAAATTTATCCTATGCATCTAGTACATCGTGATCGGAATTATATTTATTATTTTTGGCCTCGTGATAGAGAAAGCATCGCTCAAGATTGGGGAGGCTTAAATCAATGTTATATTCATGCACCAACCATGAGCTCTCGAGAGAAATTATCATTCAGAACTTCTATGCTCGGCTTTCTCATGATGATCGCACCATGCTTGACACTTCTTGTACCGGTTCTTTTATGAAGAGAGATATTGACTTCAAATGGAATTTATTGGAAAGAATTAAACGCAACTCTGAAGATTGGGAGTTTGATGAAGGTAAGGAGACAGGTATGAATCTCAAGTTTGATTGCGTTAAATCCTTTGTTGAAACAAATACTTTTTGTCATTTTAGCGCTAAATATGGACTTGACTCTGAGATAGTAGCTTCATTGTGTGAATCTATTGCTGCTCATATTGATCTCCCTAAAGAGAAGTGGTTTAAATATCATCCTCCCTTAGAAGTCAATGTAGTTAAACCCAATCGAGTTGAAGAGAAAGTCATCGCTTATAATGATCCTATTGTTCCTAGTGCTTACATTGAGAGACCACCTTTCCCTATTAGAATAAAGGATCATTCTAAAGCTTCAACTGTGATACGTAGGGGCTACATTAGAACACCTACACCCCCTGAGCAAATTAGAGTTGAACCTAGCATTGCTATTATCAAAGATCTCCTGTCCGACAATGTTGATGGCCACGATATTCACTTCTGTGAAGATGTTGCTAGAATTGCTAAACCACATGCTAGAGACAAACATAGGCCTCTTGTTGGCACGCCTGTTGTTTCTGTTAAGATAGGTGATCATTGTTATCATGGTTTATGTGACGTGGGTGCTAGTGTTAGTGCAATACCTCAATCTTTATATGATGAAATTAAAGACGAGATTGCACCTGTCGAGATGGAACCTATTGATGTCACTATTCAGCTTGCCAATAGAGATACTATCTGCCCTTTGGGAATTGTTAGAGATGTTGAAGTCTCGTGTGGTAAAATGAAGTATCCTGCTGATTTCCTCGTTCTTTCTACCACACAATATAGCTTTTATCCCATCATATTTGGCAGACCTTTTCTCAAAACTGTCAACGCTCAAATTGACTGTGAGAAGCAAACTGTCACTGTTGGCTTTGAAGGTGTGTCACATGAGTTCAATTTCTCCAAGATTGGTAGACAACCTCATGAAAAAGAGTTGTCTAGTAAGGATGATATTATTGCCCTAGCTTCTATTGCCGTGCCCCCTACTGATCCTTTAGAGCAACACTTGCTTGAGCATGAAAATGATATGCATATGGATGAAAGGGATGAGATAGATAGATTTGTCTTAGAACAATATCCTATCCTTAATAATAATTTGCCTATTGAACTGCTTGGAGATCCACCCCCACCACAGGGTGATCATGTGTTCGAGCTTAAACAATTGCCTGATACTCTTAAGTACGCTTATCTCGATGAAAAAGAGATATATCTTGTTATTATTAGTGCTAGCCTCTCAGAGTATGAAAAAAAGAAGTTACTAAGAACTCCGAGGAAGCACCGTGCTGCTATTGGATATACTCTTGATGATCTTAAGGGCATTAGTCCCACTCTATGCCAGCACAAGATTAAAAACCGATCCTGATTCCAAACCAGTTGCTGATCATCGAAGGAGATTAAATCCTAAGACGAAAGAGGTAGTAAGAAAAGAAATACTAAAGGTCCTGGAAGCAGGTATTATCTATCCTGTTGCTCATAGTGATTGGGTGAGTCCGGTGCATTGCGTCCCTAAGAAGGGAGGTATTACCGTTGTCCCTAATGATAAGGATGAATTGATCCCACAGAGGATTATTACTCGCTATAGGATGGTGATCGATTTTAGGAAATTGAATAAAGCCACTAGGAAAGATCATTACCCTTTGCCTTTTATCGACCAAATGCTAGAAAGACTGTCTAAACACACACACTTCTGCTTTCTAGATGGTTATTCTGGTTTCTCCCAAATACATGTTGCACAATATGATCAGGATAAAACCACTTTCACCTGCCCTTTCGGTACCTTTGCTTACAGACGTATGCCTTTTGGCTTATGTAATGCACCTGCTACCTTTCAAAGATGTATCATGGCTATATTCTCTGGCTTTTGTGAAAAGATTGTTGAGGTTTTCATGGATGATTTCTCTGTTTATGGGTCTTCTTTTGATGATTGCCTCAACAACCTTGATCGAGTCTTGCAGAGATGTAAAGACACCAATCTTGTCTTGAATTGGGAGAAGTGCCACTTTATGCTTAATGAAGGCATCGTCTTAGGACATAAAATTTCTGAAAGAGGTATTGAAGTCGATAAGGCTAAGGTTGATGCAATCGAGAAAATGCCATGCCCCACAGATATCAAAGGTATACGAAGTTTCCTTGGTCATGCTGGTTTCCATAGAAGGTTCATTAAAGACTTCTCTAAGATTTCTAGGCCTCTTACCAATCTCTTGCAAAAGGATATTCCTTTTGTTTTTGACGATGATTGTGAGGAAGCCTTCGAAATACTTAAGAAGGCATTGATAACTGTGCCTATTGTTCAACCACCTGATTGGAACTTACCTCTTGAAATCATGTGTGAAGCCAGTGATTATGTTGTTGGTGCTGTTCTAGGACAAAGAGTTGACAAGAAGTTGAATGTTATTCACTATGCTAGTAAAACTCTAGACAGTGCCCAAAGAAACTATGCTACTACGGAAAAGGAATTTTTAGCAGTCGTGTTTGCTTGTGAAAATTTAGGTCTTACATAGTTGATTCCAAAGTCACTATTCACACTGATCATGCTGCTATTAAGTACCTCATGAAGAAGAAAGACGCTAAACCTAGACTTATCTGATGGGTTCTCTTGCTACAAGAATTTGATTTGCATGTTGTCGATAGGAAGGGTGCCGAGAACCCAGTAGTAGATAACTTGTCTAGGTTGGAGAATGTTCTTGATGACCCACAACCTATTGATGATAGCTTTCCTGATGAGCAATAGAATGTCATCAATGCTTCACGTAATGCACCGTGTATCTATCGTTGCCAAATACATACCACCTAGTTTCACATACCAGCAAAAGAAGAAATTCTTCTTTGATTTGAGACATTACTTCTGGGATGATCCTCACCTTTATAAGGAAGGAGTAGATGGTGTTATTAGACGGTGTGTACCTGAACATGAACAGGGACAGATCCTACAGAAGTGTCACTCTGAGGCCTACGGAGGACACCATGCAGGAGGTAGAACTGCACACGAGGTATTGCAATCAGGTTTCTATTGGCCCACTCTCTTCAAGGATGCGTGTAAGTTTTTCTTGTCTTGTGACGAATGTCAAAGAATAGGTAATATCAGTAAATGTCAGGAAATGCCTATGAATTATTCACTTGCCATTGAACCATTTGATGTTTGGGGCTTTGATTATATGGGACCTTTTCCAAAATCCAACGGGTATACTCATATCCTAGTTGCTGTTGATTACGTTACTAAGTGGGTAGAAGCTATCCCGACTAGTAGTGTTGATCACAACACCTCTATCAGGATGCTTAAAGAAGTTATTTTCCCTAGATTTGGAGTCCCTAGATATCTAATGACCGACGGTGGTTCACATTTCATTCATGGTGCTTTCCGTAAAACGCTTGCTAAGTACAATGTCAATCATAGAATTGCATCTCCCTATCATCCTCAGTCCAGTGGTCAAGTAGAGCTAAGCAATAGAGAGATTAAACTAATTCTGCAAAATACTATTAATAGGTCTAGAAAGAATTGGTCTAAGAAGCTCGATGATGCACTGTGGGCTTATAGAACTGCCTATAAGAATCCCATGGGCATGTCTCCGTCCAAAATGGTTTACGGCAAAGCATGTCATTTACCTCTTGAGCTAGAGCACAAGGCTTATTGGGCAATCAAAGAGCTCAACTTTGATTTCAAACTTGCTGGTGAGAAGAGGTTATTTTATATTAGCTCGCTTGATGAGTGGAGAACTCAGGCACATGAGAATGCCAAGTTGTTCAAAGAAAAGGTTAAGAGGTGGCATGATAAAAGGATACAAAAGCGTGAGTTCAATGTAGGTGATTATGTCTTGCTATATAATTCGTGTTTAAGATTTTTTGCAGGCAAGCTTCTCTCTAAATGGGAAGGTCCTTACATTGTTGAGGAAGTATATCGTTCCGGTGCCATCAAGATCAACAACGCGGAAGGTAATTTTCCGAGAGTGGTAAATGGGCAGAGAATCAAGCATTATATCTCAGGTACCCTCATAAATGTTGAAAGCAATATTATTAATACCATAACTCCGGAGGAGTACCTAAGGGATATTTATCAGCCTGTTTCAGACTCCGAAAACGAAGAGGTATGTGATTCGATAAGTAAATAGACTACAAAACTTTTCGAGTAGGAATTTTTCTCCGCTTTGGAATTTTTGAAAAAATAGAAAAAAATTAAATAGTCCGGAAAGCGCACAAGGAGGCGACAAGCCTGCCAGGCGCGGGCCACCCCCCTGGTCGCGCCTGGGGGGCTTGTGACCACCTCATGTGCCTCCCGGACTCCGTTTTCTTGCGGAGTACTACTTCTGGTTGGAAAATAAGAATAATATATTCTCCCAAAAGGTCTGACCCTCGTATCACGCAAATTTCCTGTGTTTCCGTTTCGAGCCCATTTATGCTGCAGATCTAGATCACTATGGCGTCACCAAAAACTCCGAAGGAAAAGATCTTCGAGAAGGTCATCAATCCCTACCTCGCGGGAGTGCAGCAACACCCTCAATATATTGAGATGCGTGAGGGGATGCTGCACATCCGTGATGTTGAGGGGCCCAACAAGACCGGAAGTGTGGAGGTGAGGCTCGAAGAAATGGAGAAACAAGTCTTCAAGTGCCAAGGGATGGTGGAGCGTGGACTCAACGCCAACCACATGATGATCACGGAGTTCACCAACAAGCACAAGATCGATGCCAATGACATCGGGAAGCACCTCTCTAGGCTCTGTGATAGAATTGATCACCTCCAAGCCCAGATCTATGACCTGCAGAACCAAAACTGTGAGTATGAGTATAGATTTAAATCAATACGGTTGGTTGCAGATTTGAGGATTCCGGAGACTCGTTCATCTTTCCATGATGGAGCACCTATGCCTTGGAAGACGGAGGATCAAACCCATGTTGCAACAACTCCGCCACCATCACCTCCAAAGGAAGACAACTAAGCATGGGTATGGGCAATCCCCTTGGCTTGTGCCAAGCTTGGGGGAGTTGCACCGGTATCGTATCACCATCACATCTTTTGCCTTTACCTTTTCTTAGTTCGTTCCTTTTTGGTTTTATATTTCTCTAGTAGATTAAAGTTCTTAGTGTTTTAGGCTTGAGTCTCGCTTTGTGCCACACCCGATGTATTCGAGCTCGTGAGTCATATAATAAAGAGTGTCTTAGTTGAAGGGCCTTGCCTCATGCCATGATCAAGAGAATGATAAAAGAACAAAAGCATGAAAGATCATGTAATGATCTTATGGAAAGCGATGGCTTCACATATATAAAGAATGAGAACTGAAACTTGTTGAGGGTAGACAAATGTAGACCATGGTCATTGTGCAATTAATAGGAAGTGATAAAGAAGGAGAGGTTCACATATAAATATATAATCTTTGACACCATCTATGATTGTGAACACTCACTAAACTATTACATGCTTAGAAGTAGATGTTGGACAAGGAAGACAATATAACGAATTGTGTTTGCTTGGTTCCGAACAATGTTATATGATTAGAGGTCCCTTAGCATGTGACGATTACTTCCACCTCATATTAGCCAAAACTTCCGCACCAAGTAGAGATACTACTTGTGCATCCATAAACCTTCAACCCAGGTTTGCCATGAGAGTCCACCATACCTACCTATGGATTGAATAAGATCCCTCAAGTAAGTTGTCATCGGTGCAAGCAATAAAAATTGCTCCCTTAATATGTATGATCTATTAGTGTGTGTGAAATAAGCTTCGTACGAACCTGTGATGAGGAAAACATAAAAGCGACGGACTGCATAATAAAGTTCTTTATCACAGGAGGCAATATAAAGTGACGTTCCTTCATACTAAGAGGTCGCACATCCAAACCTCAAAAGCGCATGACAACCTCTGCTTCCCTCTGCGAAGGGCCTATCTTGTACCTTTACTTTTTGCCCCTGAAAGAGTCATGGTGATCTACACCAATTCCTTATCTCGCCTTTATCTTGGCTAACGTCATATGCTAGGGAATGATCTATATTCATATGTCAACTTTGAAGTAAGTATTCATGAATTATTATAGTTGACATTACCCTTGAGGTAAGTGGTTGGGAGGCAAAACTATAAGCCCCTATCTTTCTCTGTGTTCAGCTGAAACTTTGATCTCATGAGTACCACATGAGTTGTAGCAATTGTAGAAGACAAAAGGATGATTGAGTATGTGGATTTGCTTTACAAGCTCTTATTTGACTCTTTCAGATGTTATGATAAATTGCAATTGTTTCAGTGACTAAAGGCTATCGGTTGTTAATTCTTGGTAAGGATCTTGATCCATACTTTACCTTGTGAAGGAATTTTCACTTTAGCATAAGAGATGATATGATGATATTGCTGTTCTGAATATGATCATGATGCCTGCATGTTCGTATTTTGTTTTGTCGACACCGCTCTCTCTAAACATGTGGGCATGTTTATTGATCTCGGCCTTCGCTTGAGGACAAGCAAGGTCTAAGCTTGGGCGAGTTGATGAGTCCATTTTGCATCATGCTTTCATGTTGATATTTATCGCTTTATGGGCTACTATTACACTTCACGGTACAATACTTATGCATTTTCTCTCTTATTTTGCAAGGTTTACATGAAGAGGGAGAATGCCGGCAGCTGGAATTCTGGCCTGAAAAAGGAGCAAGTTTGAGATACCTATTCTGCGCAACTCCAAAAGCCGTGAAAATCAACGGGGATTTATTTTGGAATTTATAAAAAATACTGGGTCGAAGAAGTACCAGAGGGCCTCCCCCTGGCCGCGCCTAGGGGGCTTGTGGGCTCCCAGCTGGTCCTCTGCCCCCCCCCCCCTCTTTTGCTACAAGAAGGGTTTCATTCCAGAAAAAATCAAGAGGAGGCTTTCGGGACGAATCGCCGCCGCCACGAGGCGGGACTTGAGCAGAACCAATCTAGAGCTCCGGTCGGGTCATCCTTTCGGGGAAACTTCCCTCCCGGAGGGGGAAATCGTCGCCATCGTCATCACAAACACTCCTCTCATCGGAGGGGACTCATCACCATCAACATCTTCATCAGAACCATCTCATCTCCAAATCCTAGGTCATCTCTTGTGACCAATCTCCATCTCACGACTCCGATTGGTACTTGTAAGGTTGCTAGTAGGGTTAATTACTCTTTGTAGTTGATCCTAGTTGGTTTACTTGGTGGAAGATTATATGTTCAGATCTTTGATGCTACTCATTACCTCTCTGGTCATGAATATGATTCTGCCTTGTGAGTAGTCACTTTTGTTCCTGAGGACATGGGATAAGTCATGCTATAAGCAGTCATGTGAATTTGGTATTCGTTTGATATTTTGATGTGTTGTATGTTGTCTCTCCTCTAGTGGTGTTATGTGAATGTTGACTACATAACACTTCACCATTATTTGGGCCTAGAGGAAGGCATTGGGAAGTAGTAAGTAGATGATAGGTTGCTCGAGTGATAGAATCTTAAACCCTAGTTTATGTGTTGCTTCGTAAGGGGCCGATTTGGATCCACTAGTTTAATGTTATGGTTAGACTTTGTCTTAATTACTCTTTCATAGTTGCGGATGCTTGCGAGAGGGGTTAATCATAAGTGGGATGTTTTTCCAAGTAAGGGCAGTACCCAAGCGCCGGTCCACCCACATATCAAACTATCAAAGTAGCGAACGCGAATCATATGAACATGATGAAAACTAGCTTGACAGAAATTCCCATGTGTCCTCTGGAGGGCTTTACCTCCTATAAGAGTTTGTCCAGGCTTGTCCCTTGCTACAAAAGGGATTGGGCCACTTTGCTGCACCGTTGTTACTTTTGTTACTTGCTACTTGCTACGAATCATCTTGTCACACAACTACTTGTTACCGTTAATTTCAGTGCTTGCAGAGATTACCTTGCTGAAAACCACTTGCCAGATCCTTCTGCTCCTCATTGGGTTTGACACTCTTACTTATTGAAAGGACTATGACAGATCCCCTATACTTGTGGGTCATCAGGGATCCCTTCCCGCTGAGCGATAAGGGAAGAGGACCAGGTCCTCCACTATAAATAGAGAGGGTAGAATACTCCGTAGGGGGGCCGTCCCCGATCCATTCTGATGCACCCACCTTCTCACCATTAAGGCCACCTAACCTCACGAGGCCGAAGAACACTGTACTAGTTCATCCATTAACCTCCATGAGAGGCAATCCATCAAAGCAGGAGTAGGGTTTTACGCCTCGCAGCGGCCCGAACCTGGGTAAACTGTTGTGTCCTGTGCTTCCCTCACCATCGAGTGAGTTCTTCACCGTTCCCATCGAGCAGCAAGCTAGGTGAGGTTAGGCCGGGAGAGATCTTCATACACGCCCCTGAGTTCGAATCTTTAGGTTTTTGCGGAGCTTGAAATCCAAAAGATACTATCAAGGTCCTCTACTCGTGTAAGACGTCACGTACATGCGCCTGGTTCCCTCACTAAACTCCCACTCGAGCTGTGAAGCATTGAATGACTCTTGATCTGTGGTACCTATACCTGTGGTGTTGTAGTAATCTGTGAGCCATGGGGACTCAGCAATCTTGCGACCATGACATTGGGACTAATGAAGTTATTGGGTGTGGTAAGGTTAAGTTTGAGGATGCAACAACAGTAAGAATATTTGGTGGCTAGCTTATGGAAACATAATTTAAATAGAGTGGTATACTCATAACGTTCGTGAGCTAGCATGATCAAGAAGTGATCCTGAACACCTACTGTCGATGCACTGAAGACTGGGGTCTACTGTGCCCTAGACTTGTGCACGGGCGCCGTCAACCCCTTTTGACGGCAAGGCACGACGAAGGCTGATAGGAAGATTAATCCCCAAGCTCACCAGGGCCACACCCCTCCAAGGGTGCGAGGAACAAGTCTAAGCTACAAGGCCCCGGCAAGCCTTTCTTGCCGGGAAGACATCCAATGCCCCGGCAAGTCCTCCTTTCCGGGAAGATAGACAAGGCCCCGGCAAGCCTTTCTTGCCGGGAAGACATCCAAGGCCCCGGAAAGTCCTCCTTATCGGGAAGATAGACAAGGCCCTTACAAGCTTTCCTTGCCTGGAAGGCAGACTAGTCCACTGGCGAGGGCACCAGCCCGACAAGCCCCCTTCGCCCACCAGGTGTTCCCTCCTGCCATAGTGCCACTGACTATCACAGCGCCAGTGCATCCCTCATGCTCCAGCACAACACTCAGGTGTCGAAACACCGGGGTACGTGTCGAGACCATCCTGATGCAGGTCAGGAGAATAACGAAGCATTTACTGCCACTCACACCGTGATAGATGGATAACAATGAACCTTGTTCACTATATAGCTCATGAACCCACTGTTGAGCATTGTTGGTGACCCGTTTGCCTATAAAAGGAGACCCAAGGCTCAGTTCTAAGGGGTTAAACACTGTGGGCATTGGCCAATAGACAATCACTATAGCAAGTAATCCTACAACAAACACCTAATACAACACAGAAAGCACGAGTAGGGTTTTACGCACTAAGCGACCCGAACCTGGGTAAAAACGTTCCCGATGCTGATCGCTAGCTCTGCTCTTGGCGCCACCCCTCTCCCCGCCGAACAATCAAGGGATCCGTGGAGGTTCCCATAGGTGTCACCCAACATCTTTGGCGTGCCAGGTAGGGGAATGAGAGCATTTGCGCTAATCTGAGCAAGCTCTGCACCGGATTTTTAGAAGTTGAGCCCACCGCCGCAGTTCCCCGAAGCGGGACATAGCGATGGTCGCTCCAGTCTGCTATGGCCTCCTAGCGCGTGCGCCGGCACGCAGCTGCGCAAGCACATGCCGGGGAGGCGGAGACCCCAAGTTCGACGCCATCAGGCTGATGCGCCGATCCAAGACAGTACGTTGCTGTCGAGGGTGTGCCTAGGAGCTTCGGCGAGGCCTCCGGCGCATACTCTGGTGGACGCGCCTCTACGGAGTGATGCATAATCGTCGAGGATGCGCCAACAGGTCCCGAAGCCCCGACACACACTCCAGCAAAAATGTTTTCTCCCCTGGAAGTGTCGCGTCGCCGCCAAAGATGCGCTCGGGGGCTCCGTTGGCACGGTCTGGCAAAAGAGAAAAAGGAATTACACCCCGGCAATCCCCTTTCCTATGCGATGGTCAAAGACTATCGCCAAGAACCTTGCCGGAGAGGAGGTTGCCGGGGGGTGTAACATTCGGCTTGCTGGGGATCTGAGTCCCCGGCAAAAGATTCATACGCCGCTAGAAGAAGTGCTGCGGCACGACAGATAAGTGAAAAAAACTCTAGATGATATTTTTGAGTAGATGGATTGTTTACCTTCTAGAAATCCCGATCTTTGTATGAGAAACATGCGCGGAGAGGATCCTTGCTAGGATCAGTGCACCTTGGTTCTGTTTCAAACTCGTTCAACAACTTGAACAGCCACAGAGCGCCTCCACACTGTTTCGAACTTGCTCAACAGACCAAGCGGCTACGCAACACCTTATTTCGCCTCGAGCCGCGCTCGACGATTTAAACGGTTGCACTCAGTGCGGCAAGGAGTCTTGCCAGTAACGACCCCTCCGACAAACTACTAAGGATCCGTTCCTTAAAGCACTAGCGGCAGGACCAGTCAAGTCAGCAAGCTTCCAGAATACGCACAAGATGTATCATACAAAAAAGGGGGATCAGACAAAAGGGAAACAATATTTCATTCGTTTGTTTGAGGCAAACTCAGACATATTACATGGATGAATTTTACTACACTAACCTATGGTACTATCTTTGGCAAGGGACAATTCTTGCCGGACAGAAGTTCAAGAAGACAAAAAATGGCGAGGCCCGCGGCGCAACCCAGGCTGGGGGTGCTGTGCATTTCAGGAGTTGGATGGATGTGCAAAACCCCCTCGCGAACCCCCTAATTTATAGGGCGAGGCACGGGAGCTAGCCCTCCTCACTCCAGGAACTGCCGCCCCTCTCGCCCAAATGCCCATGGTCACGGGACAACAGGGAGCTGCCCTGCTCCACCAGTGCATGCCAGGGAGGGCCGTGCCACGACTGCAACTTTTAAGGCCACGATCGCCACTTACCTGACCGTTACTGCGCATGCCTCGCGCGTGGCAGAAATGCTTCGGGAGGTGGGACGACCATTGTGTGCACGCCTCTCCACTTCATGCGTTCGATGCGCGACGTGGGGAAAGACCACTAGCAACGAGTGCAACCTATTGGATACCCTGTCACAGAGGCCCGTGCACCACTTTGGGCCTTGCCCAACAACGCCTCGCACGCGTGTGTGGCCCAGGGCCTGGGGCTCATGTCGGTGCACTGAAGACTGGGGTCTCCTGTGCCCCAGACTTGTGCACGGGCACCGGCGACCCCTTTTGACGACAAGGCACGACGAAGGCTGGCAGGAAGATTAATCCTCAAGCTCACCAGGGTTGCACCCCTCCAAGGGTGTGAGGAACAAGGCCCCGGCAAGCCTTTGTTGACGGGAAGACATCCAAGGCCCCGACAAGTCCTCTTTGCCGTGAAGATAGACAAGACCCCGACAAGCCTTTCTTGTCGGGAATACATCCAAGGCCCCGGCAAGTCCTCCTTGCCGAGAAGATAGACAAGGCCCCGACAAGCTTTCCTTGTCGGGAAAGCAGACTAGGCCACTGGCGAGGGCACCAGCCCGACAAGCCCCCTTCGCCCGCTAGGTGTTCCCTCCTGCCACAATGCCACCGACTACCACAGAGACAGCGTGTCCCTCATGCGCCAGCACAACACCCAGGTGTTGAAACACCGGGGTACGTGTCGATACAATCCTGATGCAGGTCAGGAGACTGACGAAGCATTTACTGTCCCTGACACCGCGATAGATGGATAACAATGAACCCTGTTCACTGTATAGCTCGTGAACCCACTGATGAGCACTGTTGGTGACCCCTTTGCTATAAAAGGAGGCCCAAGGCTCAGTTCTAAGGGGTTAGACACTTTGGGCATTGGCCAGTAGACAATCACTATAACAAGTAATCCTATAGCCAACACCTAATACAACACGCAAAGCAGGAGTAGGGTTTTACGCGCTAAGCGGCCCTAACCTAGGTAAAAACGTTCCCGGTGCTGATGGCTAGCTCTTCTCTTGGCGCCACCCCTCTCCCTGCCAAACGATCAATGGATCCATGGAGGTTCCCATAGGTGTCACCGACACCTATTTACGCCAGTCATAACTCCACCATGTCTTTAGTCGGAGTAGAAGTTTAGGAAAGATATAGTCACGGTTACACACACCATTAGCAAATTTAATTTAAGTTTAATTCAAGTTTTCTATAACCGGATGTTAAACAAATTTCCAAGTTGCCACATAACTGCGAGCACGGCTTTCCGAAAGATATTAACCCTACAGGTGTGCTCCAACTAGTCCATCACAAACTACCACAAGCTGCATAGGAAACCTCGACCACAGAAAACCCGTGGATCTACTTGGATTCCTTGGTGGAAAACCTCAACCTTGAGATAGCCCAAACTATCCTTGGAATGTCGATGCACAAGCTATTTTGAGAAGGTAAAAACAAGTCCAGCAAGACCGCCTGACGTAGTGACGACCGTGATAAGAGCCGCGTATCTTGTTCTCAGGACTCGCCGGATAAGCTAGTGTACATGGCCTAATAGAGATCACCCAAGTTGCCCTGGGTTGGCTCCACACAGTGCTCTAGGCTGGACCAACACTCATGAGGAGCACTGGCCCAGGGGTTAATTAATTATCCTCAGGGTAGCTATTCCCTATGATTTTTATTATTAAGTTGCTTAGAAAATGGAGTACCAAAGTTGGGTCTTTTCAGACAACTTTTAAACCAAAACGATTTAGCAAGGGGGTCCCCATAACAACCCCAAGCGTGTTAGGAGCGCTCAATATGGAACGTAACAGCTATAATCAAAACTAGGGTGGCAAAAGCAGAACAAAACACCGTGCAAAAGGCCAAGCCTTCCGCCTTTTACCAAGTATATAGGTGCATTAAATTAATTAGCAATACTAATATGATATTCCAAATATCCATGTCATCACATTGATCATACTACAGCTGCAAATAGCAATGCTATACGAAGGTTGATCAAGCTCTAACTTAGCCAATCAATGTTTTGCTAGGATGTGGAAGGGTTAGAGGCTTTTCATGGCAATGTTTTGAGGCTTTATTTTCATGTGGTAGGCAACAATAAATAGCAACGAAAATGAGACAGTAAAGCATAACAAAATTAGAAACGATATCAAGGTCACAATCATCTTGCCTTCTGAGGGAATAAGCTCTTGCTCTTCAAGAATGTTCTCAACGGGATCCTCGTACTCGTTCTCCACACCCATTGCTACCTAAAAGAAAGTACACATCGAATGAACACACAACAAGGCACAATGCTTCAAACATTATGATGCATGCGTATGGTATGAAAGAAGCATGGCAATGCTACACTAGTCATCTTTCTCATGCATTTATTTAGTTGTTACCATTCTAGAAAGAACCTCAAGATTAATTATTTGGGCATGCATGAACATGACAAAAATGGATGCATCATGCGAAAATGGTATAAGTGCACATAAAGAATGTCGCAAACCGAGTTAGGGATCTCTCGGAATTCACAAAACAAGGTATGGAAGGCAATGATAGTAAAACAGAATTTAAGAGAGGCTATGGGAAATTCCTTGGCATTCCAAGTATGCCACTGGGTTGGGCACGAAATTCTAGGTGAAATAGACCTAAAGTTCATGCAAAACAAAGGATCACAACTCACACAAGGCACAAAACAATCCAACAAACAATATGTCCACAAACAACAACATACCACTTTGTTCAAAGGAAAATTATTAGCTACAACCACCCATAACTAACAACAACCTGGATATGTTCATGCATCGATGGAAATCAAGCTCATAACATGGCAAAATATATAGCAGATTAGGAATTAGTGAAATTCTCAGTTTTTCACTAGCAGTTTGAACATGATGGCATGTTCGTAGCAATAAAACTCTAATCTAGAGTAGCTTTCATGGCATGAAATTTAACAGTGTGATATAGGGCAACAACTACTACAAATCACTCCCACTAAACATGAGCTAAAACTTCACAGGAATCTTGATAGCATCCCCTAAAGATGGCATGATGATAATATCAGATTCTCAGACTTTGTCAAATTTCACAAAGTGAATTCACAGGAATTTGCATCAACATGGCATGTTTGACAGGAAGAATAGCTAACTTGAAAACCCCTATTTTGCAAAGTATTGGCACCACTTGATAGAGGGAAACAAGCTCTTTATATCACACCCAAGTACCGGGAAGAAGAACTTGTAGATGTATGACAATCATCATGGCAACACAACAACTTGAAATAGTTTCCAGACTTGGTCATATTTCAATATATCTCAAAAACAACATTATTGGGATGTCATGTTCATAGCAAGAAACCCAAAAATACACAAGGTTTTCATGGAAAATAAAAATATCAGGACCTAGTACTCTCAAAACAATACAATAGAAGTAACAACATCCATATCATCAAAATATCGAACGAATACCAACTTTATATGATTACTTACAACAAGACTTCTCCCATGTCCTCACGAACAATAATTACTACTCACACGTCATCAACATGTTCAAGATCAGAGGTGTAATAATAATAATTAAGGATCTGAACATAATATCTTCCACCATGTAATCCAACAAGCATCACCTACAAGATGTAATAAACACAACTAGTAACCCATAGGTACCAATCTGAGGTTAATACGCATGATGAACTAGGTTTGGAGATGAGTTGGTGTTGGTTAAGATGTTGATGAATATTGGTCCTCCCACGAAGGACGAAGCGTCGGTGATGGTGATAGCTTCGATTTCCCCTTCCCGGAGGGAAGTCTCCCCAATAAAATCTCTCTGTCGAAGAGCAACAGGGCCCCTGCCCAGATTTCTGCCTCGAGACGGCGGCGCTTCATCCTGAAATATGACTTATGATTTTTTTCTAGGGTAAAACACACCATATAGGAGAAGATGGTCACCATAGGGCCAGCTGGGGCCCCACAAGCCATCAGGGCACGACTAGGGGGGCTCCCTGTTGGCTTGTGCCTAGCTGGTGGCCCCTCTCTAGTATATTTTTGGCCAAAAAATTCTCAAATATTCCAGACAAATTCTCCGTAGAGTTTTAGGTCACGCAGAGCAAGTTGATTTTTTTGCCCTTTTCCCGATTTCCCAGTCCAGAATTCCAATTTCTAGATATTTCCCTCTTAGTGATGTACCTTGCATATTCATAGAGAAAGAGCATAACATTTGTATGATAATAAGGTATAATGGCCAAGATCAGCACAAATATCAATAGTAATTCATGATGCAAAATGAGCATATCAACTCCCCCAAGCTTAGCCCCCGCTTGTCCTCAAGCGGAAGCCGAGCTCGAAAAGAATGACCACATGATTTGAGAGAGAGGTGCCAATAAAAACATAATACAAGCATGCGAGAATCATGAATATTAGCATAGCAACAAGTATTTTATCATATAACTTCTCATAAACAAGTAACAATCCATTCACAACTATTGGAGTATGAAACATAAACTTTTATTGATAATCAACAAACTATGTTCTTAGTCATTGAGGGAATAATATTTCATCATAATCGAGAGGAGATTCTATGTAAGAGCTTCCTTTTTGGCAAATACACATACTCAACTACCATTTAATCTTCTATGGTTGCTCACGCTCAAGGCATATTTTTGGAGCTCATGTTTCCATAGGATACATAGGAAGATAGGGGCTTAAATGGCTCGCGACCCAACTATATTCCATTGTCGCCATGTAGGAGAATTGTAACAGCCCGGAACTGACGCTCTAGAAGATTCCCTCTTTATTCCATTGTTGTCGTGTTAATTATTTGTTTTTCGCATTCATCATCACATCATGCACATCGTCCGCATTGCATCGGTACTCTGTTGCTGTTAGTTTTCAAAACTTGCATCCGTTATTAGTCGTCGATCCTCCCGAGTTTTTTCGTTGACCATTTCGAGACCAACCACACAAGCACGCGTCGGCGACATCATTTTTTTAAAAGTGTGTATCAAACTTTCTCGGATTGGGTTGAAACTTGGCATGTGGTTTTATTTTATAGTAGGAATGTCGCCTGCCAAATTTCATCGCAATTAGAGTTCATTTGATACCAGAACTGTTAAATATATAGCAAGACTATAGCCGGTTTAATTCCCGGACATTTTGATATTTAATTTTTTTTGTCACAGGTCGCACCACTTCCCTCTCATCCCCATATAGCTCATCTACACAACCCACTGGACCCACCTAGCCCCTCCCTCCGTTTGTGGTCATTGGATCCCGATCAGATGGACGAGATCCAACCAACCAATGTCCATTCCCTATATAAACCCACCCCATGGAGAGAGTCTCTCACTCCACTAGGGGTTCCCCTAGCCTATATTGAAGCCACCCCCTCAAAACCCCCACCTGCTTGCTGAACCTCTTCTCTCCCCAAAATCCTACCCCCAAATCCAAATCTAGCCTTTGGATCTTGATGTGCAGGCTCATATTCGCCCAAATCCCCACCTACCGGACATGTCCGCGGTCAAACCGGACACGTCCGGCGACCATAGAGCCCCCGCAGCGACCACCGTGTCGTCGCGTGCAGCGTGCACTCGAGCCACTAGGCGCGCCTGCACCGCCAAAGGACCTCGCTGGATCCGCTGAAGGCCAACCCCGCGCCCCTCTCCCTCTCCTTCTTCCTCCTCTCATCTCTTCCTGTCCCCTAACCTCTATCTCTCTCCCGTGTTGGCCCACACAGGCGGAGCTCGCCGTGCATGGAGCTGCCGCCGCCCGCACCTTCCGCCACCAGGAGCGGCTGCCCTCTCACCGGATCTGCTGCTGACACCGCCTCCCCGACCGGATCCGCTTCACCCTGCTTGCCCCTCACCGCCGGTCACCCGACCCGCTCGCCGGAGCTTGGCCGAACCCGCCGCCGTGCCGCTAAGTGCTGCCGCTTGGGAGCGAAACGCCCGCTCGTTGTGCGCCCATCCGCTGTCCCGTGCCGTGGCCCAACACAACATGCTCGCCCTGCCCACGCGAGGCCGAGCCACCACCTCGTGCGCTGCCGTGGGCCGCTGCCTCGTCAGCCCCCCGGCCCAGTTTCCCCCACTGGCCGCCTCACCGCTCCACCGACCTGGGTCGAAGCCGAGCTAGGTGAGCTGTCCCGAGACCACTATTCCCCACCCGGGCACCTTATAGTTATCTTGCGTCGATGTGTAGTGTTGGCCCCTGCAGAGATTAGGCTCGTGCCACGTTTTTTATGATATGCGAATTTGGCTAATTAACCCACCATTTCAGATTTTCAAAAATACGCATATTTTGAAATGCTAATAACTTTTTAACCATGCATCAGATTAGAATAAATTAGATATGTAAAATGCCCAGAATTCCGTGTAGATTCACGATGTGCCACTTTCATGCATGATAAAAATAATTAACGTTGTTGTTTGCATCATTTTGCGTGATGACATGTTAAAAAGGATTTAATTCATAACAAATTATCCGTGTATCGGATTTTAAAACTTTGTACATGTAAAATGCTTAGAATTTTATGTAGTTTCACAATATCCAACTTTCATCTATGTTTAAAATATTTAACTTGCTATTCTAATTAATTTGTGTTAATTACCATGTTTAAACAGTTTTCCACAAAATTAATTAACCGTAGCTCCGATTAAAATGTTCCACATATATAACTTGGCTAGAAAAATGTGTAGAACAACATGGTGGCATTTTATATTCCTGTTTAACAACTTTAAAATGGTGTTTTAAATTACATATGGGGACTTTTTGGAATTGTTATTTGTTGTTCCGGCCTCATTTAAACTTGTGTGGAATATCATGTAGCTTCATAATATCTTGTGCATCCATGATTAACATGTTATGGTTGTCATTTGCATGTATTTTGCATTCATGGCATATCATCTTGTGTTGCTCAGATCTTTTAGACTGTAGCTCTGTTTAAATGATTTATATATGTAAATCGACTAGAATGACATGTACAATCACGTGAACCACTTTATTTTGCTGTTTAACAAATATAAAATGTGTTTAGTTTAGATCTGGACATATTTTGAAATTAACATGTGAGGTCATATTGGAGATGCTATATGTTGTTTTCGACCTTATTTAAAATGCCTACTTAGAATAGTTTAATTATGCTTCACCCCTCTTGCATGTTTAACAACATTTGATATTATCGTGTACCTAAACGGGAGTGAACTAAGTAATCCAAATATGGAGTTTCATCAATATGCAACTCGTTGCATATTGAGCTTCATTTAATGTGTAGTATTAATTGTTGTGCTTTGCTATGCCTTGCATAATTGAAATGGGCATGCATCATATTTGATTGTGAATCTTGTCATGCATATGTTGTGGTGAATATCATGTGTTGATTCTTGTTTCCAGATTGCTTCTTCTCGATAGAGTTCCGCAAGCGTGTCAAAATGTGAGGATTCATTCGACTACGTTGGTTCGTCTGATTCATGGATTCGTTCTTCTTCCAAGCGGGATCACAAGCAAGATGACCATTTCCATAGATACCATTACTATCATTTCCATGCTAGTTGTCTCATTTCTTTTGCTATGTCTCGCTGCCTACCACTTATTTGTGAGCCTCCCAACATTGCCATGAAAAACCTGTAACCTATCCACAACCCAGCAAACCACTGTTTGGCTATGTTACCGTTTGCTCAATCTCCTTATAACGTTGCTAGTTGAAGGTGCAGTTCCTTCCATGTGAAAACATTAGTTCCTTATTATATCACCATATTAATGCTATTTAATTTAACGCACCTATGTACTTGGTAAGAGGTGGAAGGCCTGGCCTTCTAGCCTGGTGTTTTGTTCCACCTTTGCCGCCTTAGTTTCGGCTACTGGTATTATGTTCCATAATTGAGCGCTCCTAACATGCTTGGGGTTGTTATGGGGACCCCTTGATAATTCGTTTTAGTTTAAAACTGGTCTGGCAAGGCCCAACTTTGGTACTACATTTGCCTAATAATTAATGAACCAACATAGGGAGTAATTAACCCGAGGATAATTAATCAACCCCTGGTGCAATGCTCCTCATAAGTGTTTGTCCAAACTAGAGCCATTTGCAGGGTCAACCCGGGGCAACTCCGGAGATTTCTATCAGACCACCGTACGTTGTGCTTATATATCGTGTCGTGAGAACGAGATACGCCGCTCCTATCGGGTTCGGCGACACATCAGGTGGCCTTGCTGGATTTGTTTTATCTTTTGCCAAAATATATTGTGCGCTGGATTATGAGGATACTTTGGGCTATCTTGAGGTTGAAGTTTTCCAATAGGAACCCGAGGAGATCATGGGTTTTCCCTGGTTGAGGTTATTCCAACGCAGTGTGTGGTAGTTTGTGATGGACTAGTTGGAGCACCCCTACAGGGTTAAATCTTTTGGAAAGCCGTGCCCGCGGTTATGTGGGAAACTTTGAAACTTTGTTTAACATCCGGTTCTAGAAAATTTGAAGTAAACTTAATTAAAACTTGCCAATTGTGTGCATAACCGTGACTGTCTCTTCTCGTGAGTTCTGTATCCGGAAGAGGACAAAGTGGGGTTATGTTGGACATAAGTAGGTGTTCAGGATCACTTCGCGACCATTATTAGTTCATGCCCGTTATGCGTAGGTTATCCCCCCTTGTATTCATGTACTCGTAAGTTAGCTGCTCAAATAAATGCATAGTTGCTTGCTGCAGCCTCACCACTTAACCATAGCTCACCCATTAAGCTTTGCTAGTCTTGATACCTTTTATCGTTTAACCATATTCTTCATCGATCTAGGATGGGTTCCAAGCTAGCAGCCTGGGATAGCAAGGATGGATGTTGTTCTTTTATCGTTTGTTTTCGTCCGTAGTTGGACCCTGCTCTTGTACATGGTGATTGAACATGTTGTTGTATTGATGTGATCTTGTTGTAACTTGTGGCGAGTGTAAGCCAATTCCTTATACTCATCTCTTCTGTACATGTACTTGTAATGATATCCATTCTTGCGAAACAATGAGATGCGCTTCTATCCCTGTCGAGACCTTTGTACCAAAATAAGAATAGGATCGCATCTTGGGCATTACACCAAATTATTTACCTCTAGGATAATGCCAACAATAATGAATCATGACCATCTACATCCACTTGGATATATAAATCTGAATCTTTCCTCAACACATGGTGCTAGCCACTATATGATTGATATGTTGGAAGAGGGATAAACTTTATTTACTCAACCAGAGGATTGAGATCCTCAAAGTAAAAGACAAGCCCTTCGCAGAGGGAAGCTGAGGTTGTCATGCACTTTTAATTTGTTGGATGTGTGAACTCTTAATTCAAAGCAACACCACTTAACATTGCCCCTTATGATAGCAAACTTTATTATGCATTATGTCGCTTTTATTTCTTTGCCATCGCAAGATCGTACAAAGCTTATTTTCCCTTACAATAAAAGATTATACATATATAGGATCAATTTTTATTGCTTAATGCACCGATGACAACTTACTTGAAGGATCTAACTCAATCCATATGTCGTATTGTGGACTCTCATGGTAAGAAACTGGGTTTCAAGGTTATGGATGCACAAGTAGTATCTCTACTTAGTGTAGAATTTTTGGGCTAGAAAATGATCTAAAGCAAGCATCACATGTTGAAGGATCCAAGACAATATAACTTCTATGTGAATCTAAACTACCATGATCGTTACATTGTCTTCCATGTCCAACATCAACACTTGATCATTATACAATATTTGATGAAACCTCACTATCATAAAAGATGTGCAAGATAGTGTATTTATATCCGAGTCTCCTCTCCTCTATCATAATCTTGCTTAGATTGCAACAATGACTAATACTATGTTTGTTTACTATCAACAACTTTTATCACTTATACCCTTTTTGTGTGAAGTTATTACTTATCATGAGATGAGCATATGATCTTTATCTTTATTTTTATTGCTATGCTAAGATGATGGGTGCCCACAGGTAAACCACAAAAACTCAACTAATCTTTATTGTACGACTCGCATACTAAATTACAAGGATAGATGGAACTCAAATAAAAAATTCTAAGCAAAGAAAATCTGAGATTTATTTCTCTAAATCACAAAACAACTAAGGATTGAACTAAGATAGATAGTAATCATGGAAGTGATGGTGATACGATATTGGGACACCTCCCCCAAGCGTGGGACATGCCAAGGGTGGTGCCCATACCCATGTACTCAAGCGCCCTCTTTAGGTGATGGTGGTGGCGATGTAGCAACATACTTCTTCTCCAACTAACATCGAAGGATAAAATTCTCCTCCCTCAAGTCATCGTTTTCTTGTTCAAGCTTCAATATATTTTTTGCATAATGCCATCATTTTTCCCTACAGAAAATGTGAAAGGATAAATTGATCCTTAGATTTATTTACCCTGTTTGGGAGACTTGACTTCTTAGATTCCACATGCATATCTTTGAGCTGAGGTAGTGGAACTTCATCTTCATCTGAGTTGGCTTCCTTTGTTCCCTCCAAATCATTGTCCTCCTTCTCATCCGTGGACCGAAGGTAGGGATAGATATCCCCAAAGATCTTTGGCTCCGAAATATAGTGGGAGACATAGCTTTCTCCATCTGAATCTTGAGACCACATATTCTCTAGCGTGCCAGAGAAATAGCTCGAATGAAGAAGAGAGGAGAAACTCACGATGCGGTGATAAAAAAACATGGGAGTGTATATAATGAATTATTCCAGGTAAGAATATGTGCTCAGGAAGAATTTGGAGTCCAGAAGGCGCACGAGGGCACCACAAGCCATCACGGCACACCCTGGGGTGCTGTTGGATTGTTCCTCCCTTATGGGTCCCTTGGACTATGTTTCATTTTTATATTTTTTCTAAAATACCAAAACTAGTAAAAAATAATTTTTTGGAATATTTGGAGTCACTTTACTTACCGTACGACGTACCTACCCCTTTGTCAGGTTTCTGGAGTGTTCCATAAGACTTCCTGTATGTGCTCCTCCGGTGTTATGACATGGATGACATTAGTTTCCTCATTGACGGGTGTAATTGAAATATAATGCTTGATTCTTTGCCCGTTAACCACTCTCGGGTTTTTACTTTCAAAGTTGTTAATTTTTAGAGCACTGGAGCAATAAACCTCCTCGACAACTTAAGGTCCTTCCCATTTGGAGAGGAGTTTCCCTGAAAATATCTAAAACGAGAATTGTACAAAACTACTATGTCTCCTACATTGAATTTTACTTTTTGAGTTATCTTATCATGCCATCTTTTAACCTTTTATTTGAATAACTTGGCATTTTCATAAGCTTGTGTCCTCCATTCATCCAGTGAGCTAATATCAAATAACCTCTTTTCATTGGCAAGCTTAAAATCATAATTAATTTCTTTAAGTGCCCAATAAGCTTTATGTTCTAACTCAGGAGGTAAATGGTAAGAGTTTCTATAGACCATTTTATATGGGGACATACCCATGGGATTCTTAAAAGTAGACCTATAATCCCGCAAAGCATCATCATGTTTCTTAGACCAATTCTTTCTGGACCTACTAACAGTCTTTTGCAAGATTAATTTCATTTCATGATTGCTCAATTCAACTTGAACACTGATTGAGGGTGATAAGGTGATGCAATTCTATGGTTAACATCATATTTAGCTAAAAGGTTATGGAAAGCACCATGTATAAAATGTGAACCACCATTAGTCATTAAGTATCTAGGGACACCAAACCTCGGAAAGATAATATCTTTAAGCATTTTAATAGAAGTGTTATGTTTAGCACTACTAGTTCGAATATATTCTACCCACTTAGTAACATAATAAACAACAACTAAAATATGAGTATATTCATTAGAGGAAGGAAAAGGTCCCATGAAGTCAAGACCCCACACATCAAATGGTTCAATAGCAAGTGAATAGTTCATAGGCATTTCGTCACATTTACCGATATTACCAACCCTTTGGCATTCATCTTAAGAAAGGACATACTTAAGAGCATCTTTAAAAAGAGCAGGCCAATAGAAACCGGATTGTAGTACCTTGTGTGCAGTTCTGTCACCGATGTCATTGTTTTCTCACGATAGATGCCATGGGCAGGCTGATCGAGAGAGGTGAAGACCGAAAGGACACCGGTGGGCTTCGGGAACGGGATTGGTAACTAGCGAGCAAGGCGCACGATGTACCCAGGTGCAGGGCCCTCGGTGGGAGGTAATACCCATAGTCCTGCTGGAATGGTTGATGAACCAGTCGTGTTATAATGTGCTCCTTGAGCTGTTCGACGGAGGAGGAAGAAGGAGCAGCCGGCTCATAATCTACCTCTCTTGTACAGGTGTGAGTGTGTGTAATTGACCGACCCTCTCAATGGAGGGAGACCCCCCAGCCTACAAAATGAATATAAGGTACAAAGGAGGACCCAGCTGACAGCCTCTCCGGCTAGCCAGTGGACCCGTTGTCGAGCAGTCTTGTCTTGTGCGGGGCCCGCTGGCTGCCAGGTCCCATCAGGCTCTGGGGCCCACCGGTTGGCCAATGAGAACGGCGTGTGTCCCTTATGCAAGGGGCTGGCGGTACGTTGGTCGTCATCTTGCGGGATCCGACATCGGTCAGTGGTACAACCGCCTCCAGTGTAGCCACACTTTGTCAGGTAATGGAGTGGTTACCGACGGGCGGCCACTGTACACGATTGACAAGTTGTAGCCGGCTCAGGTCAGTAGTACGGCTACTTACACTGTAGCCACGCGTATCCTTCTCCGTTGTACCTGGACTGATATACCTTCACCTTTAAGCGAAGGCTCCTGTCGTGTCCAAGGGGTTGACGCAACAAGTGCTCCCTAGCCGGCTCAAGAGTAGACGACGACGCCCCCAGCCGGCACGGGATGCGTAGCCGGCCATGGGGAGCCGGCGCACATGGGTTCTTTCTCTCCAAGTTATGCCAAAAGGCAATGGAGTAGGCTCGATGAGCCTACCCCGGGGTTATCCCCCCGTCAGTAGTCCCCGAAGCAGGGGAGGCCCGCCGGCTCAAAGCGGAGGGCCTCGCCGGCTTGGAGGTGGTGTTTGTAGGTTGTATGTCCGCGGCCAGTTGGCTCATAGGTTGGAGGCAGTCTTGCCGGTAGCCGGCTAGCCTCAGCAATACGCCTCGGCTTCTCTGTTTTAATGTGGCGGCATGCCACACGTTGGGCTTCGGGGGTCGGGCCCTGACAAACCACATGCATGACAGGACAAGGCCTGCGGTTGGGGGACCCACCACGCCGCAGGCTCGGCCCGCGTGTGGGGATCTTCTGTGGAAAATAAGGAGCGACAGTTGGAACCCCGAGGCGAATTAACCTCTCACGTGGGCGGTGGGAGTGGGGATCGTGCGTATCGGATCCCCTTCCCACTACTCCGCTTGGGGTTTATATAGGCAGACGGGGAGGATAAAGAGGCCATTCGCCCATTGCCTCCTTTGTCCACACGGTCCTCCCTTGCCACGCCGAGAGAGAGAGAACCGCCTGGTCGTGAGCTCACTGTCGTTGCCGCACGCACACTTGACGACCTTCGCAACACCATCGGTATGTCTCAAGCTGCTCCCAAGGTGAAGGGGCCCCGAGGCACCTAGGAAGGCAGCATCATCATGGAGGAGCACATCGACAACCTCCGCCGCCGCCGCATGCTGCCTTCGATGGAGGTCATTGCCTCGCGCGTTCCAGGGGGAGAGGACTCTCCGGCCGTGAAGGTCGGCGAGGTGGTGGTGTTCCTTGAACACTTCTTCCGCGGATTTGGGCTGCCGGTGAGTGATTTCTTCAATAGCTTCTTGATGGACTACAACCTGCAGCCGCATCACCTTGCGGTGAATGCCGTGCTGCAGCTGGCTGCCTATGTCTCCCTCTGTGAGGAATTCATGGGGATTGAGTTGCGCCTCGATCTGTGGCGACAGTTCTTTTACTTCAAGCAGTAGTCGGTGTCGGACGACACCGCCAAGGGCAAGAATATGTCCGACTATGGCGGAGCCCTTGTCCACCACTGGACCACGTCCGGCTTCTCGAAGCTTCCCTTGCAGGATTTGGTGAAGAAGTGGTAGAATTGGTTCTTCTATGTGAAGAACATCGACCCTCAGAATGACTGCATCAACCTGCCGTCCTTCATCATTGCGCCGCCGACAATGAAGCTGAACTGGAAGAGCAACCTGCCGAAGGCGGTTGTGGACGTGAAGCTGATCTGCGCCCGTGTCGATCTTCTCCGCGCGGAGGGCCTCAACGGGATCGACCTCATGGCCACCATGGAGGCACGCCGGATTCTGCCGCTGCGGCGCTGGCCACATCTGATCTATTAGATGAGCGGCTCGCGTGACCCTTGCCAGCTCTCCACGAAGGAGCTGCGAGCCAGCAAGGTGGCAGAGTGAGTGAACTTTATTTCCTCCACCTCTATGGATGAGAGCGGTGCGTGGAGATGGGGGAAGCCTCCCTACGACCGGGCGCATCCGGCCCCTATGGTAAGCTACTCCATAGTTGAGCTTTCTTGTTTTTTCCTTCGAATGCAAGCCGTCTTCTCACACCGTAAGCCGGCTGCACGCCAGATGTTTGCCCCTTTGCAGGTCAACCCCCAGCCGACTGCCGACCGCGAGGCATCGGACCCCGAAGAAATGGAAGATTTCGATGAGGTGGAGCCACAACCGGTCAGTTGTAATGAAGTCGAGGAGGTGGCGGAGTGAGAAGAGACTGAGCCACCCTATAAGTCCCTTGCGTCTGCATTGCGTAATTGGACAAATGATGACGAGGATTCACTCCCCAGTCCACCGGAGAGACGGCAGTGCCTAGCTGTCCCGGAGTCGGCGGATGATGCCGAAGAGGCGAAGAGGAAGGGAAAGTGAGTCGTGACCTCCAAGCCGGCCTCCAAGCGTGCAGCCGGAGGTCGTGGAGGTGGCTCAAAGAGGGCATGAGTCGGCCCAGCTAGGTTTCCCGTCACCGCGGGGTGAGTTGTCGTTCTTGTTGATTCTTTGATCCAGCCTCCCCTTTTTTCTCCCTACCCACTCGAGGTGCTATGAGCAGGGCCATTCAGTCAGTGAAGGGAGGGGAGGCCTCCAAAGAGAGTGGGCTGCCTGGGCCGAGGCGGATGTAGCGCGACAAGCGCTGTCTAAACAGGAGCGCCTCCCCTAGGAGGAGGCGGCCAAGAAGGCAGCCGCGAGCCGGAACCGCACCGGAACACAAACAACCGACTCCACCTTGGAGCCGCCATCTCAAGAGAGGCGGTCCAAGACAAGGCACGACCCCATGCCGCCGAAGGACGTGGAGGCGCGGGCAAAAACCGGACGCGTGCCGATTTGAAGGTGGCGGGAGCCGCCTAGGGGACCGAGTCAGCGCCCAACACTACACCGACGACACCTGAGGCGACACGCAAGGCGCCAACGCCCGAACTGGTCATCTTGCCAAATTCGCCACCGGTCGCCTCGAGGGTCGAGAGCTCGTCGCCAAGGACGGAGGCCCCCACCGGTGGAGCTGACGCCACGGACAATCCAGCCTCCCCGGTGAGGACCAATGCCCCAAGGGCCGATTCCTCTGGCGAGGGGCCGCCCCACCAGCCCGCTTTGCCAACGGGGCTGACAAGAAGCGCACCGCCAGGAGACGGCACGCAAGTGATGTTCGCCCATGCACCACCTACCTCCGGAGCCGGCTCCAGCTCGGGGAGCTGGCCCATGGAGTTCTGGAAGGCGGCTCGCGTGAGCCACAAGAGTCTGCCCCCCGGCACCGTGCCAGAAGGAGTCCCTGCGCTCGTTGCGGCGTCCGTTCGGAGCCACGAGCACGTGGTGCAGGCGGCCCGCATGGCGCAGGCGGATCTAGACCGCTTAGAGCAGTGGGTCGCGGTAAAGATTTTTTATCTCCATCTCCTCGAGTGTTTTTTGAGAGCTCCCTTTTTCTTCTCTTATGGTTTCAGTGGGGGCGCGCCAGCGCACCCACTGGGTCTAGCGCCCGAGAGTCGGGACGGCTAGCGATTAGCTGGCTCGAGTCTCACTCGTCGCGGCATTCCTGTTTTTTTGTCATCTCTTCCAGTGAGACGCGCAAGTGCACCCACAGGGTGTAGCCCCCGAGAGTCGGGCCTGCTGGAAACCTGTCGGGCTGAGTCTAACTCGCAGCTGATATTTTTTGCTTCTTGACTCCATAGGAACATCATGACCACCGCGGGCAGGCCCACAACACGCTGCTGGGCCGTCTCCAGGAATCCGAGGGCCGGCTAGCCGATCTTCGTGGCCAACTGGACCAAGCCGGCCCGAAGCTCGACACCTTGCGCGGCAAAGGTACCCGGCTGCGCCAGGAGGTTGAGCTTCTCCAGGCGGAGAAGAAGGACCACGAGACGGCCCATCAGGCTGAGCTGGCGCAGCTCCATAACACTCTGGAGAAAGCGGGGGCATCCCACCATGACGCCTTGTCAAAGAAGGATTTGTCCCACTCCGCCGAGGTGGAGCGGTTGGAGAAGGCGTGCCTTTAGGAGAAGGAGCAGTATGAGGCGTCCTTGAAGGAGAAGGACGTCCATATGACCAAGTAGACCGAGGCGGCTAAAGCCGCGCGAGAGGAGTTCGCCCGCGAGATCCATGAGCGCGATGTACGGGGACGCCAGCTCAACGAAGATGCGTGCGAAGTTAACATCCTCCTCTCGAGTGAGTCATCCATGACTTAATTGTCTTTCTTGTCGTTGTTGTTTTTCTTTTTCTTTACACCAACCGCGCCCCTTGCCTCCCAGAGTTCTTTCCCAGGACGAATGCAGCAGCAGAGGCAGCTGTGGAGACCCATCGTGAAGAGCAGCGGGTCGCGGGCGTCAAAATAGCGACCGACGCCAGATGGACAGTGGATGAGGTGGCGATCGCCAGCAAGGGTAACATATGGGCGATTTTCGAGCAGTTAAAGGTGAATCATGGACTTTGGTTAATGTCTACGGACCATGTCAAGGGGAGGCCCGTGATCTTTTTGTGAGTTGGCTTTACAATCTTCATATCCCCACTAGGGCTAACTGGCTACTCCTTGGGGACTTTAATTTCATTAGATCCCCTGACAACAAAAACCTCCCTGGGGCTGATGTAAATGACATGTTCATCTTCAATGAAATTATTGGGCATTTGGGATTATTGGAGCTTCCCATCAAAGGTAGATCCTACACTTGGTCCAATATGCAGGACAATCCTCTTCTGGAGCAGCTGGATTGGTTCTTTACATCCACCAATTGGATCTCTTCTTATCCTCTCACCCAAGTGCTCCCTCTCGCAAAGACTGCATCTGATCATGTGCCTTGTGTGGTCACTGTTAACACCTCCATCCCCAAATGCAAATTATTTCGATTTGAGAACTACTGGGTTGAAATGGAGGGTTTCATTGAATGTGTGCAGCAATCATGGCTCATTCCTTCACGAAAGACTCACATCTCTGCTATTATCATGGATAAGATGAAGCATCTTAGGCAGGCTCTAAAGAAATGGCAGACGTCTCTGTCTCAGTTAAAACACCTTATTTCCAGATGCAATCAAGTGGTGCTATGCTTGGATGAGCTTGAAGAGCTGAGGTACTTATTCAGACCGGAAGCTAATTTCAGGAAACTTGTCAAATTGCATTTGGAACATCTGCTACACCTTCAGTGTTTATACTGGAAGAAGAGGGCCACTATTCGATTTATTAAAGTTGGTGAGGAAAATACCAAGTTCTTTCATGCTATGGCCACTGAAAGGTACAGGAAGAATTCCATTGCCTCTCTCAAGTTAAATGATGGGTCTATTATCTCTCATCATGATCAAATTGCTGCATGCTTCTGGGCATCTTTCAAAGATCGAATGGGAACTTCTCTTGGCATTAATATGGCATTTGACTTAGACTCCCTACTGGATGAAGTTCAGGGTCTTGATATTCTCACAGAGCCTTTTTCCAAGTCTGAGATGGATAAAACTGTGCATGATATGCCTACTGACAAAGCTCCAGGGCCTGATGGTTTCAATGGGCTTTTTTTCAAGAAATGCTGGCACATTATCTCCCCTGAGTTTTATAAACTTGCTGCTGAATTTCATGCTGGCCATGCCCAGCTGGTAAACATGAATTCTTCCTATATCACACTCATTCCCAAAAACAGGTCACCTGAACATGTGGGAGATTACAGACCAATATCTCTTACTGGAATGGGTGTTAAATTTTTGTCAAAAATGCTTGCCAATCGGCTACAATTGCAGATTGTTAAATGTCTTCACAAGAATCAGTACGGTTTTATCAAATCTAGGACTATTCAGGATTGTGTGGGCTGGACTCTTGAGTACCTACACCAATGTCATCAATCCAAGAAGCCTATAGTTATCCTTAAGTTGGATTTTGAAAAGGCATTTGATTCTATGGAGCATGAATTCATCTTCCAGATTCTTCAAGCCAAGGGCTTCAATGATCGATGGATCCTTTGGGTTAAGCAGCTTCTAGCCTCTAGATCTTCTTCAGTACTAATCAATGGTGTGCCTGGGAAGAAGTTCATGTGTAAAAAAGGTGTCAGACAGGGAGATCCTTTATCCCCATTGCTGTTTGCTATTGCTGCTGCCTTTCTACAAACTCTGGTGAACCAACTGCTGGTGGATGGACTGATCCAGTTGCCTATACCTACCCATGATAAAGATTACCCTATAGTACAATATGCTGATGATACTCTCATCATCCTACCAGCTGACCAATCACAGTTGTTGCAGCTTAAGAAAATGCTTTTGCTTTTTTCTCAGTCCAGTGGATTACAGGTCAATTATCACAAATCTGCACTCCTACCTGTCAACACTCCTTCTCAGCATCTGCAGGATCTGGCAGATTCCATTGGTTGTAAAGTGGGAACTCTACCCTTCACATATCTGGGACTGCCTGTTGGAACAACTAAACCTCGAATCATTGATCTCATGCCTCTGGTGGATAAAATGGAAAGAAGGCTCAGTGCTAGTTCCTCATTTCTTGCTCAGGGGGGCAGATTGCAATATGTAAACTCAGCACTGTCTGCTGTTCCCCTCTTCTTCTTATGCAGCCTGGATCTACCACCAGGTATCCTGAAGCAATTGGAGCGGATTCAACGGCAATGTCTATGGAGAAGAAATGGGAATGATGATGTGCCCTCTCTTGCTGCTTGGCCACTGGTGTGCAGGCCTAAGAATAAAGGGGGGTTAGGGATTGTGAATTTAGCCGTTCAGAATGAAGCTCTTCTGCTCAAACATGCTGATAAATTCCTTAATCATGCTGATATCCCTTGGGTTCATCTGATTTGGAACACTTACTATCATCACACTGTACCTCGGGGTACTGCACTTTGTGGCTCTTTTTGGTGGAAAGACATATGCAAACGTCTTGATCAATTCAGATCTGTTACCTATGTCTTGCCTAATAAGGGTGATTCCTTCTTGTTCTGGTCTGATTCCTGGTTACTTGGCAAATCCACTATGCCATTGGCAGCTCGATTCCAACGATTGTTCTCCTTTGTGGCTGACCCTTTCTGCACATCTCAAGAAGTTTTTGCTGCTTTCTCTGAGGACCGTCTGCTTTCTCTGTTTCACCTCCCACTATCTGCTCAAGCTTTTAGGAACTGTCTGCTGTCCAATCTCTCGTTCTGGACCTAGACCTGGATCATCAGGCCTTTGACAGATGGGTATGGTGTAAGGATGCTAAAGTCTACACACCTAAGGCCTACTATGCTCATGTTCATAGCAGCATTGTACCTAACCCTCTGCTTAACTGGATCTGGAAAAGCTGTTGTACCATGAAAGTTAAGATGTTTGCCTGGATGCTCATTATGGACAGGCTGAACACACAGGACATGCTGGAAAGGCGTCACTGGAAGGTTTCTGATTCTAATCTCTGTGTGTTGTGCCATGCCCGAGTCAAGGAAGACAGAGACCATTTATTCTTCACATGCCTGTTCAGCAACAGGGTTTGGAATTACCTACAGATCTCTTGGCAGGGGTCATCTATGTGGACTGCTACTGCTGCAGCTAGAAAGAACTTCCCTCATCCATTCTTTACTGAGGTTGTTTTCACTGCCTGTTGGAATATCTGGACCACCAGAAATGCAAAAGTCTTCAACCAAGAACAGCCAAAGTTCAGGAAATGGAGAGCTGGATTTATTCATGATATTTCTCTATTAACTCATAGAATTAAGGCTAGCTTTAGGGATGATCTCCTTAAGTGGATTTCCTTTTTGCCTCCTTGAGGTCTGTATCACTCTGCTCCTCCCCCCTCTGTACATTCTACAACCTCTCTTGTACATATAGTTTTCATAGTTGCAATACAGAAAATGGCTGTGGGGGTTTTTCCCTACAGTAGCCGGTCAAAAAAAAGGGTAACATATGGGAGCTCGCGCGGGCCACAAAACTGCTCCAGGAAGCTGACTTGGCGATGGTTGGAGCCCTCTGGCCAGATGTAGTGGACCCGGCGTCGATGAGTTGGCTGGCCCGACGGCTCGAGGCGGGGATCTCCCGTCTGGATGCATGGCGCACGTCAGCAGCGCGAACCGGAGCATACATGGCTCTCCGGCTCGCCAAGTCATGGTATTACGACATTGACTTGGGCCTTCTCAAGGCAAACACGAAGGCTCGGAGAAGGAGCTAGCCGCCGTTGAAGACGAGCTGCAGGTGCGAGCCAGCCACATCACGTCGTTCTCCGCGTGGAACGACTATGCCATGGAGCGGGAGGCTGACGGGGCTGTAATCCTGGCAGATAGCTACCAACTAGCCCTTTACGACCCCAATGGTAGCTCCGACGAGATGGGCTATGAGGAGGACACCGACTCCAATGGCGCAACCTATGTCGACTAAGCCGTGGGAGGCGGCTCGACTGCGAAGGGTGGCACTGGAGATGCCTAGGCGGATGACGGGGCGTCCACCTCAACTTCCATGGGCAAGGTTAGAGGCAAGGGTGGAGCGGCCTCCGGCTAAGCCTTTTTCTTTTTTCCTGCATTTTTGGTCAGTTCTGCGATCGCACCCACTAGGGGGAAGTATGTAATGGACCTTGGTTGTGGGCCTCTGCATGTTTGATGTAATATAATCTTGCTTGCTTGAAATTATGCATGAAGAAGGCTATGCTTACGACTCGCTTTTTAGTCTTTTATTCCCGTAGCTTCTGTCTATCCAAAGCTGTGCCCTTTCCAGCTTTCACCCCGCCAGCCCGACAGCCGGGAGCCGGTGTGTGACTCGGACGGGGTTTCTGCCTTTAGGCTGTGTGCCTTAGGTTTCTTGAAGCCGCGAGGAGTTCAAGACTTCGAGCGAGTCGACAAAGGTTTTCTAGTAAAGAAATAAAGATTGGTGAGAATCAAACCAGCCCGAGCCGGCAACCCCTTCGTAGCCGAACCTTTGGTGCCGCCGGCCTTCCGTCCTAGAGACCCGCTAGCCTGACAGTCTGGAGCCGGTCTGTAGCCTGCGTGGGGTGGTAAGGGTTTTGGCTCAACGTGCTCGAAGTGTTCGGTTGCGGATAAGATGTTATATCTAGCCGGCCAGCGAGCCCCCGGGTCCGAGGAGTCAGACCAAGAGACTTACTCTTGAAACAACATTGTTTTGAGGAATCGGAAAGGCATGCCCCAAGCGGCGGCTTGATACATCCATTGCATTCATTAAAGCCCGAAAGGGTAAAGGATACATAGTACACATTTTTGTTTCTCTTGTTCTAGTTGTAGAACGGGCGAAGCAGTGTCGCGTTCCAAGGGCACTCCGTCTCTTCACCCGAAGCATCTTTCTTGAGCTTTTGCGGCTTCCGAGCATCTGTAAGATAGTACGCGTTGTTGTGCAGTGCCTTGATGATGATGAAGGATCCCTCCCATGGGGAGGAAAGCTTGTGTTGGCCGGTTGTTCACTGGATTCTTATCAGCACCAGGTCTCCCTCTCGAAAGGAGAGAGGCATGATCCTTTTGCTGTGGTAGTGTCTTAGCTTCTCCTGGTAGATAGCCGATCGGCTCAGGGCCAGCTCTCGTGCCTGTTTGAGTAGATCGACGTCGTCTTCTCTTGCCTCTTTTGTGTTTCCTCCATGTATAGGGTTACACGACGTGAATCGAACTCAACATATGTGGAGATGACCGCCTCGGACCCGTAGACGAGGAAGAATGGCGTGAAGCCAGTTGACCGGTTTGGCGTGCCGCAGAGGCTCCACAGCATAGTCAACAACTCTTTGATCCAGCAGACGGTGATGACCCACAAGTGTAGGGGATCTATCGTAGTCCGTTCGATAAGTAAGAGTGTCGAACCCAACGAGGAGCAGAAGGATCTGACAAGTGGTTTTCAGCAAGGTATTCTCTGCAAGCACTGAAATTATCGGTAATAGATAGTTGTGTGAGAAGATGATTCGTAGCAAGTAGCAAGTAACAATAGTAACAAAGGTGCAGCAAGATGGCCCAATCCCTTTTGTAGCAAGGGACAAGCGTGGACAAACTCTTATAGGAGGTGAAGTGCTCCCAAGGACACATGGGAATTTCTGTCAAGCTAGTTTTCATCATGTTCATATGATTCATGTTCGCTACTTTGATAGTTTCATATGTGGGTGGACCGGTGCTTGGCTGCTGCCCTCACTTGGAAAAACATCCCACTTATGATTAACCCCTCTCGCAACCATCCGCAACTACGAAATAAGAATTAAGACTAAGTCTAACCATAGCATTAAACTAGTGGATCCAAATCAACCCCTTAAGAAGCAACGCATAAACTAGGGTTTAAGCTTCTGTCACTCTAGCAACCCATCATCTACTTATTACTTCCCAATGCCTTCCTCTAGGCCCAAATAATGGTCAAGTGTCATGTAGTCGACGTTCACATAACACCACTAGAGGAAAGACAACATACATCGCATCAAAATATTGAACGAATACCAAATTCACATGACTACTTATAACAAGACTTATCCCATGTCCTCAGGAACAAAAGTGACTACTCACAAAGCATAATTATGTTCATGAACAGAGAGGTATTGAATAGCATCAAGGATCTGAACATATAATCTTCCACCGAGTAATCCAACTAGCATCAACTACAAAGAGTAATTAATACTACTAGCAACCTTACAAGTACCAATTGGAGTCGCGAAATGGAGATTGGTTACAAGAGATGAACTAGGGTTTGGAGATGAGATGGTGCTGATGAAGATGTTGATGGTGATGAGTCCCCTCCGATGAGAGGAGTGTTGGTGATGACGATGGCGACGATTTCCCCCTCCGGGAGGGAAGTTTCCCCGACAGGACGGCCCTATCGGAGCTCTAGATTGGTTCTGCTCAAGTTCCGCCTCGTGGCGGCGGCGATTCCTCCCGAAAGCCTCCTCCTGATTTTTTATGGAACGAAACCCTCCTTATAGCAAAAGATGGGAGCCAGAGGGGCAACAGGGGGCCCACAAGCAACCTAGGCGCGGCCAGGGGGTAGGCCGCGCCTGGCAGGATCGTGGCCTCCTCGTGGCTCCCCTCTGGTACTTCTTCTGCCCATTATTTTTTATAAAATCCAAAATAATTCCTCGTTGATTTTCACGGCTTTTGGAGTTGCGCAGAATAGGTATCTCAGACTTGCTCCTTTTTCAGACCAGAATTCCAGCTGCCGACATTCTCCCTCTTCATGTAAACCTTATAAAATAAGAGAGAAAAGGCATAAGTATTGTACCGTGAAGTGCAATAACAGCCCATAAAGCGATAAATATCAACATAAAAGCATGATGCAAAATGGACGTATCAACTCCCCCAAGCTTAGACGTCGTTGTCCTCAAGCGGAAGCCGAGATCAATAAATATGCCCACATGTTTAGAGATAGAGGTGTTGACAAAACAAAATATGGACATGCAGGCATCATGATCATAATTAGAACAACAATAACATCATATAATATCTTATGCTAAAGTGATAATTCCATCACAAAGTAAAGTATGGGTCAAGAACCTTATTGAGAATTAACAACCAATAGCCTTTAATCATTGAAGCGATTGCAATTTATCATAACATCGGAAAGAGTCAAATAAGAGCTTGTAAAGCAAATCCACATACTCAATCCTCCTTTCGTATTCTACAATTGCTAAAACTCATGTGGTACTCAAGAGATCAAAGTTTCAGTTGGATACACAGAAAGATAGGGGCATATAGTTTCGCCTCCCAACTACTTACCTCAAGGGTAATGTCAACAATAATAATTCATGGATACTTACTTCCAAGTTGACATATGAATATAGATCTTTCCCTAGCACTTGACGTTAGCCAAGATAAAGGCGAAATAAGGAATTGGTGTCGATCACCATGACTCTTTTTAAGGACAAAAAGTAAAGGTACAAGATAGGCCCTTCGCAGAGGGAAGCACAGGTTGTCATGCGCTTTTGAGGTTTGGATGTGTGGCCTCTCAGTGTGAAGGAACGTCACTTTATATTGCCTCTTGTGATAAAGAACTTTATTATGCAGTCTCTTGCTTTTATGTCTTCCTCATCACAAGTTCGTACAAAGCTTATTTTCCACACACTAATAGATCATACATATTTAGGGAGCAATTTTTATTGCTTGCACCGATGACAACTTACTTGAGGGATCTTATTCAGTCCATAGGTAGGTATGGTGGACTCTCATGGCAAAACTGGGTTGAAGGTTTATGGATGCACAAGTAGTATCTCTACTTAGTGCGGAAGTTTTCGCTGATATGAGGTGGAAGTAATCGTCACATGCTAAGGGATCTCTAGTCATATAACATTGCTCGGAACCAAGCAAACATAATTCATTATGTTGTCTTCCTTCTCCAACATCTACTTCTAAGCATGTTATAGTTTAGTGAGTGTTCACAATCATAGACGGTTTCAAAGATGATATATTTATATGTGAACCTCTCCTTCTTTATTACTTCCTATTAATTGCAACAATGACCAAGGTCTACGTTTGTCCGCCCACAACAAGTTTCAATAAACATTCTTTTTATATGTGAAGCCATCACTTCCCATAAGATCATTACATGATCTTTCATGCTTTTGTTCTTTTATTATTCTTTCTTTAGATCATGGCATGAGGCAAGGCCCTTAACTAAAACACTCTTTATTATATGACTCACGAACTCGATTGCATTGGGGGTGACACAAAGCAAAACTCAAGCCTAGAACACTAAGAACTTTATTCTACTAGAGAAAGATAAAACCAAAAAGGATCGAACTAAGAAAAAGGTAAAGGCAAAAGATTTGATGGTGATATGATACCGGGGCAACTCCCCCAAGCTTGGCACAAGCCAAGAGGATTGCCCATACCCGTGCTTAATTGTCTTCCTTTGAAGGTGATGGTGGTGGAGTTGTCATGTATTTTGATTCCAAGAGGGCCATCAATCTTTGATTTATACCTTGGAGTTCTGTGATATGTTTCTCCAGCAAAACAACTCCACGGGTGAGATAAGTATTACAAACACGAGTTATTTCACATAACCTCAAGAGTTCGATCAAGGATGGAGGTAAAAGGCGGAGATAAGGTTGAATGAAATCCTCTTCCTCAGCTTCTTCCTTGTTAAGCACAGATTGCCCTTTGTCCAAGGCCGGATTCTCCTCCTTAATTTTGCCCTTAGTTTCTTCAAGCAGCCTTTCCTTGGCCTCCATGACCTCCATTCTTTTCAGATCAGCATTTACTTCTACATAGACTTGAGGGAGATCGTTCTCCCTGACAGATTCCTGAGACGACATCCTTGCCCTAAATCTGCAATAGCAATAGGCTCGAAACGAAAACAGAGCATATTTGCGTGATACGATGGTCAGACCTTTCGGGAGAATATATAATGAATTTTCTTGACCAGAAGGAGTACTCCGTAAGAAAACGGAGTCCGGGAGGCACACGAGGTGCCCACAAGCCCCCCCAGGCGCGGCCAGGGGGTAGGTCGTGTGTGGCAGGCTTGTCGCCTCCTCGTGCACTTTCTGGACTACTTTAAATTTTTCTTTTTTTCTAAAAATTCCTACTGGAAAAGTTTTGGAGTCGGTTTACTTACGAATCACATACCTCTTCGTTTCTGGAGTCTGAAACAAGCTCATAAATATCCCTTATGTACTCCTCCGGAGTTATGGTATTAATAATATTGCTTTCAACATTTATGGGAGTACCTGAGATATAATGGTTGATTCTTTGCCCATTTACCACTCTCGGAAAATTACCTTCTGTGTTGTTGATCTTTATGGCACCGGAACGATATACTTCCTCAATAATGTAAGGACCTTCCCATTTAGAGAGTAGTTTGCCTGCAAAAAATCTTAAACGAGAATTGTATAGCAAGACATAATCACCTACATTAAACTCACGTTTTTGTATCCTTTTATCATGCCACCTCTTAATTTTTTCTTTAAAAAACTTGGCATTTTCATATGCCCGAGTTCTCCATTCATCAAGTGAGCTAATATCAAATAACCTCTTCTCTCCAGCAAGTTTGAAATCAAAGTTGAGCTCTTTGATTGCCCAATAAGCCTTATGCTCTAGCTCAAGAGGTAAATGACATGCTTTACCGTAAACCATTTTGTACGGAGACATGCCAATGGGATTCTTATAAGTAGTTCTATAAGCCCACAATGCATCATCAAGCTTCTTAGACCAATTCTTTCTAGACTTATTAACGGTCTTTTGCAGAATTAGTTTAATCTCTCTATTACTTAGCTCTACTTGACCACTAGACTGAGGATGATAAGGAGATGTAATTCTATGGTTGACATCATACTTAGCAAGCGTTTTACAGAAAGCACCATGAATAAAATGTGAACCACCATCAGTAATTAGATATCAAGGGACTCCAAACCTAGGGAAAATAACTTCTTTAAGCATCCTAATAGAGGTGTTATGATCACCACTACTAGTTGGGATAGCTTCTACCCACTTAGTAACGTAATCAACAGCAACTAGGATATGAGTATACTCGTTGGACTTTGGAAAAGGTCCCATATAATCAAAACCCCAAACATCAAATGGTTCAATGACAAGTGAATAATTCATAAGCATTTCCTGACGTTAACTGATATTACCTATTCTTTGACATTCATCACAAGACAAGACAAACTTACGGGCATCCTTGAAGAGGGTAGGCCAATAGAAACCTGATTGCAATACCTTGTGTGCAGTTCTATCTCCCGCATGGTGTCCTCAGTAAGCCTCGAAGTGGCACTTCTGTAGGATTTGTCCCTGTTCATGCTCAGGTACACAACATCTAATAACACCATCTACTCCTTCCTTATAAAGGTGAGGATCATCCCAGAAGTAATATCTCAAATCAAAGAAGAATTTCTTCTTTTGCTGGTATGTGAAACTAGGTGGTATATATTTGGCAACAATATAATTCGCATAATCAGCATACCACGGTGTACTACTAGAAGCATTGATGACATTCAATTGCTCATCAAGAAATCTATCATCAATAGGTTGTGGGTCATCAAGAACATTCTCCAACCTAGACAAGTTATCTGCTACGGGGTTCTCAGCACCCTTCCTATCAACAACATGCAAATCAAATTCTTGTAGCAAGAGAACCCATCTGATAAGTCTAGGTTTAGCATGTTTCTTTTCCATGGATACTTAATAGCAGCATGATCAGTGTGAATAGTAACTTTGGAATCAACAATGTAAGATCTGAACTTTTCACATGCAAACACGACTGCTAAAAATTCCTTTTCAGTAGTAGCATAGTTTCTTTGGGGAGTGTCTAGAGTTTTACTAGCATAATGAATAACATTCAACTTCTTATCAACTCTTTGTCCTAGAACAACACCAACAGCATAATCACTAGCATCACACATGATTTCAAAAGGTAGATTCCAATCAGGTGGTTGAACAATAGGTGCAGTTATCAAGGCCTTCTTAAGTATTTCGAATGCTTCCTCACAATCATCGTCAAAAACAAAAGGAATATCCTTTTGCAAGAGATTGGTAAGAGGCCTAGAAATCTTATAGAAGTCTTTAATGAACCTTCTATAGAAACCAGCATGACCAAGGAAACTTCTTTTACCTTTGATATCTATGGGGCATGCCATTTTCTCGATCGCATCAACCTTAGCCTTATCGACTTCAATACCTCTTTCAGAAATTTTATGTCCTAAGACGATGCCTTCATTAACCATAAAGTGGCACTTCTCCCAATTCAAGACAAGGTTGGTATCTTTAAATCTCTGTAAAACTCGATCAAGGTTGCTGAGGCAATCATCAAAAGAAGACCCGTAAACGGAGAAGTCATCCATGAAAACCTCAGCAATCTTTTCACAAAAGTCAGAGAATATAGCCATCATACATCTTTGAAAGGTAGCAGGTGCATTACATAAGCCAAAAGGCATACGTCTGTAAGCAAAGGTACCAAAAGGGAAGGTAAAAGTGGTTTTCTCGTGATCAGATTGCGCAATAGGTATTTGGGAGAAACCAGAATAACCATCTAGAAAGCAGAAGTGTGTGTGTGTTTAGACAGTCTTTCTAGCATTTGGTCGATAAAAGGCAAAGGGTAATGATCTTTCCTAGTGGCTTTATTCAATTTCCTAAAATCAATCACCATCCTATAGCCAGGAATAATCCTCTGTGGGATCAATTCATCTTTATCATTAGCGACAACGGTAATACCTCCCTTCTTAGGGACGCAATGCACCAGACTTACCCAATCACTATGAGCAACATGATAGATAATACCTGCTTCCAGGAGCTTTTGTATTTCTTTTCTTACTACCTCTTTCATCTTAGGATTTAATCTCTGTTGATGATCGGCAACTGGTTTGGAATCAGGATCGGTTTTAATTTTGTGCTGGCATAGGGTGGGTCTAATGCCCTTAAGATCGTCAAGAGTATATCCAATAGCAGCATGGTGCTTCCTCGGAGTTTTTAATAACTTCTTTTCTTCATGCTCTGAAAGGCTAGCACTAGTTATAACAGGATATATCTCTTTTTCATTGAGATAAGCATACTTAAGAGTATCAGGTAACTGCTTAAGCTCAAACACAGGATCACCCTTTGGTGGGGGTGGATCTCCAAGCAGTTCAACACACAAATTATTCTTAAGGATAGAATGTTGTTCAAAGATAACTCTATCTATCTCATGCCTTTCATCCATATGCATATCATTTTCATGCTCAAGCAAGTATTGCTCTAAAGGATCAGTAGGAGGCACAACAACAGAAGCTAGGGCAATAATTTCATCCTTACTAGACAATTCTTTTTCATGAGGTTGTCTACCAAACTTGGAGAAATTGAACTCTTGTGACACTCCTTCAAAGCCAACAGTGACAGTTTGCTTCTCACAGTCAATATGAGCATTGATAGTATTGAGGAAAGGTCTGCCAAATATGATGGGACAAAAGCTATCTTGTGTGGTAGCAAGAACGAGAAAATCAGCAGGATACTTAATTTTACCACACAAGACTTCAACATCTCTAACAATTCCCACAGGGTAGATAACATCTCTATTGGCAAGCTGAATAGTGACATCAATAGGTTCCATCTCGAAAGGTGCAATCTCGTCTTTAATTTCATCATAAAAAGATTGAGGTATTGCACTAACACTAGCACCCACGTCACATATACCATGATAAAAATGATCTCCTATCTTAACAGAAACAACAGGCATGCCAACAACACGCCTATGTTTGTCTCTAGCATGAGGTTTAGCAATTCTAGCAGCATCTTCATAGAAGTGAATATCATGGCCATCAACATTGTCGGACAGAAGATATTTCATAATAGCAATGCTAGGTTCAACTCTAATTTGCTCAGGGGGTGTAGGTGTTCTAATGTAGCCCCTATGTATCACAGTTGAAGCTTTAGAATGATGATTTATCCTAACAGGGAAAGGTGGTTTCTCAATGTAAGCACTAGGAACAATAGGATCATTATAAGCAATGACTTCCTCTTCAACTGGGTTGGGTTTAACTACATTGACTTCTAAGGGAGGATGATATTTAAACCACTTCTCTTTAGGGAGATTAATATGAGAAGCAAACGATTCACATAATGAAACTACTATCTCAGAGTCAAGTCCATGTTTAGCGCTAAAATCACAAAAAAGTATTTGTATCGACAAAGGATTTAACGCAATCCAACTTGAGATTCATACTTGACTCCTTACCTTCATCAATCTCCCAATCTTCAGAGTTGTGTTCAATTCTTTCCAATAAATTCCATTTGAAGTCAATATCTCTCTTCATAAAAGAAGCGGTACAAGAAGTGTCAAGCGTGGTGCAATTATCATGAGAAAGCCGATCATAAAAGTTCTGAATGATAATTTCTCTCGAGAGCTCATGGTTGGGGCACGAATATAACATTGACTTAAGCCTTCCCCAAGCTTGAGCGACACTTTCTCTATCACGAGGCCAAAAATTATAGATATAATTCCGATCACGATGTACCAAATGCATAGGATAAAACTTTTGATGAAATTCCAATTTCTGTCGGTTGTAGTTCCATGATCCAGTATCATCACATAGCCTATACCATGTCAATGCTTTATCCCTCAAAGATAAGGGAAAGACCTTCTTCTTGACCTCATCCTCGGGCAAACTTGAAAGCTTAAATAAACCACAAACTTCATCTACATAGATTAGATGCAAGTCGGGATGTGATGTTCCATCTCCTATAAAAAGGATTAGCCAACAGTTTCTCTAGCATACCCGAAGGAATTTCATAACAAATATTTTCAGTAGGTGCAGCAGGTTGAGGAGAAACTCCTTGTGCTTCTGTTCGAGGTGAAGATACCCCGAACAAGCTCCTCAAAGGATTAGTTTCCATAGTGACAAGTGACAATAAATTTCAGCACACTATATAAATGTTTCCTTACCAAATTCCACTTACCAAAGGCGCTTCACTCCCCAGCAACGGCGCCCGAAAAGAGTCCTGATGATCCACAAGTGTAGGGGATCTATTGTAGTCCTATCTATAAGTAAGAGTGTAGAACCCAACGAGGAGCAGAAGGATCTGACAAGTGGTTTTCAGCAAGGTATTCTCTGCAAGCACTGAAATTATGGGTAACAGATAGTTGTGTGATAAGATGATTCGTAGCAAGTAGCAAGTAACAATAGTAACAAAGGTGCAGCAAGATGGCCCAATCCCTTTTGTAGCAAGGGACACATGGGAATTTCTGTCAAGCTAGTTTTCATCATGTTCATATGATACGCGTTCGCTACTTTGATAGTTTGATATGTGGGTGGACCGGTGCTTGGGTGCTGCCCTTACTTGGACAAACATCCCACTTACGATTAACCCCTCTCGGAAGCATCCGCAACTACGATAGAAGAATTAAGACTAAGTCTAACTATAGCATTAAACTAGTGGATCCAAATCAGCCCCTTACGAAGCAACGCATAAACTAGGGTTTAAACTAGTGTCATGTAGTCGACGTTCACATAACACCACTAGAGGAAAGACAACATACATCGCATAAAAATATCGAACGAATACCAAATTCACATGACTACTTATAGCAAAACTTATCCCATGTCCTCAGGAACAAAAGTGACTACTCACAAAGCATAATTATGTTCATGACCAGAGAGGTATTGAATAGCATCAAGGATCTGAACATATAATCTTCCACCAAGTAATCCAACTAGCATCAACTACAAAGAGTAATTAATACTACTAGCAACCTTACAAGTACCAATCGGAGTCACGAAACGGAGGTTGGTTACAAGAGATGAACTAGGGTTTGGAGATGAGATGGTGCTGATGAAGATGTTGATGGTGATGAGTCCCCTCCGATGAGAGGAGTGTTGGTGATGACGATGGCGATGATTTCCCCCTCCGAGAGGGAAGTTTCCCCGGCAGGACGGCCCTGCCGGAGCTCTAGATTGGTTCTGGTCATGTTCCGCCTCGTGGCGGCGGCGATTCCTCCCGAAAGCCTCCTCCTGATTTTTTCTGGAACGAAACCCTCCTTATAGCAAAAGATGGGAGCCAGAGAGGCAACAGGGGGCCCACAAGCCACCTAGGCACGGCCAGGGGGTTAGGCCGCACCTGGCAGGCTTGTTGCCTCCTGGTGGCTCCCCTCTGGTACTTCTTCCACCCAATATTTTTTATAAAATCCAAAATAATTCCTCGTTGATTTTCACGGCTTTTGGAGTTGGGCAGAATCGGTATCTCAGACTTGCTCCTTTTTCAGACCAGAATTCCAGCTGCGGACTTTCTCCCTCTTCATGTAAACCTTATAAAATAAGAGAGAAAAGGCATAAGTATTCTACCGTGAAGTGTAATAACAGCCCATAAAGCGATAAATATCAACATAAAAGCATGATGCAAAATGGACGTATCAGCCGGCTGACCTAACGAGTGGCGCCAGGAGTCTTGGCTTGATGCCATCCAGAATCAGGTCGTTTGCTCTCTCCGCCTGGCCGTTAGACTACGGGTGAGCAACTGATGCAAGGTCGAGCTGGATGCCCTCCTTGGCGCAGAAGAGCGCCATTGCGCCTTTGGCAAAGTTGGTGCCATTGTCGGTGATGATGTTGTGGGGAACGCCGTAACGAACAGTGATGTCCTTAACGAACCTGGCGGCTATGGGGCCGTCAAGCTTCTTGATTGGCCTCGCCTCTATCCACTTGGTAAACTTGTCGACGGCTACCAGGAGATGCGTCATGCCACCTCGGACGGTCTTGAATGGCCCTACCATGTTGAGCCCCCAGACGGCGAAGGGCCATGAGATGGCGATGGTCTTGAGATCCCTAGCCTGCAAGTGACTCTGAGCGCCAAAGCGTTGGCACCCTTCGCACTTGTCGACAAGGGTCGTGGCTTCCTTTAGTGCCATGGGCCAGTAGAATCTGTGGTGGAATGCCTTGGCCACCAGGATTCTGGAGGCGGCATGATGCCCACACTCGCCCTAATGTATGTCTTTGAGAATCTCCTGCCCTTTCTCTGGTTCGATGCAGCGTTGAAACACACCGGTTGCACTGCATCGAACCAGCTCGTGGTTTATGATGGAGTACGCAGAAGACCAATGTTGAATCTGTCGTGCCTCGGCTTCGTCAGGTGGGAGCTCACCATGAAGGAGGAAAGCCAGAATGGGTTGGGCCCATGTGGGATCCGACATGGAGTCCGTCTGCGGCTCGAGAAGAGGGCCCGGGGCAGCCGTAGCCCTCGGGTCTGTCGTTGTAGCCCCCGAGCCGGAGCCGTCCGCCCCCGTGATCAACCCGACAGTCGGCGTGCCGTCAATCTCCATGACGACCGCCGACTAAGAGTGAGGATGACTGGGTTTGAAGTCTGTTGTATTCGGCAACGTTAGTGAACCTGGCAAGGCAGTTGGAGCCGGCAAAATGGGCAGAGCTGGCTGAGTTGTTTCAACCGGCAGAGTTTCCAGGACTGAAGTTATTGGGCCGGATGAGTCCGCCGATATGAAGATCGAGGTCGACTCCGGAGACGGCTTGATAGACGGCTTGTATAGATGCTCGAGGGAGACGCCGGCTGGGATCGCCTACCTGGTGGAGCCGATTTTTGCTAATGTATCCGCTGCCTCGTTGTACGCTCAGGGGACATGATGAAATTCGCTGCCCTCGAAAGGGTCGCTGAGCTGCTGGATGAGGAAGTGATAACTGGCTATGTTAGCGTCCCTGGCGTCCCATTCGCCAGAGACCTGCTACACCACAAGGTCGGAGTCGTTGAAGCACAGGAGCCGTCGGATGCCAATCTCTCTGGCTAGACAGAGGTCGTGAGTCAGTGCCTCGTACTCGACCATGTTGTTGGAGGCGGCGAAGTGGATATGGAGAGCATATCTGAGCTGATCCCCTTTCGGGGATGACAGGACAATGTCGGCTCCCAGTCCGGTCTACATCTTGGAGCCATCGAAATGCATTCGCCAGAGTGTGGAGTCGGGCGGCGGCGGTAAAAACTGGGTCTCGGCCCAATCGACGAGGAAGTCGGCCACCACTTGGGACTTGATGGTGGTGCGTGGCTTGTGGCGGATATCATGGTCGGCCATCGCGATGGACCACTTGGCGATCCGGCTGGTGGCGTCACGGTTGCCCATGATTTCTGAAAGTGGAGCCTTCCTCACCATCGTGATGGAGTGCTCGTGGAAGTAATGCTTCAGCTTCTTGGCGGCATAGTACACACCATAGCACATCTTCTGATAGTGGGGGTCGTTCTGCTTGGAAGCAGAGAGGACCTTGCTCAGATAGTATACGAGGCGCTAAACTGGCAGCACCCAGCCCTCCTCCGGCCGCTCCACCACCAAGATAACACTAACCACGCGAGTAGTCACCGCGATGTAGATGAGCAGGGGCTCTCTCTCAGCCAGCGCGGCCAAGACGGGTGTGCTGGAAATGACACGCCTGAGGTTGCGGAAGGCTTCGTCCGCCTGATCTTTCAACTCGTACTTGGTGGTCTTCTTCATCAGCTGGTAGAGTGGAAGCGCCTTCTCGCCCAGCCGGCTGCCGAACCATCTCACGGAGGCTAAGCAGCCGACAAACTTTTGGACATCTAGGAGCCACTCCGACTTGGTCATGCGCTCGATGGTTCTGATCTTCTGTGGATTGGCCTCCATGCCGCGTGCCGACATGAAAAATCTCAATAGCTTGCCGGCTGGAACTCCGAAGACACACTTTTCCGGATTGAGCCGAATCTTGTACTCGCGCAGGTTGGAGAAGGTCTCCCGCGGATCGTCAAGGAGACTGAAATGCTTCTTGGTCTTGACAACAATGTCGTTGACGCAGACATGTATGTTCCTGCCGATCTGCGACAGGAGGCATTGTTGCATGCAGCGCTGGAAGGTTGTGCTTGCATTCTTCAGGTTGAACGTCGTTGTTGTGTAGTAGTAGGCTATAAAGGGGGTGATGAAGGAGGTCTTCATCCAGTCGGCCGGGTCCAGCTTAATCTGGTGGTAGCTGGAATACGCGTCCAGGAAAGACAACAAATCGTAGCCGACCGTGGAGTCACTCACTTGATCTATCCGGGGCACGGCGAAAGGGTCCTTGGGACATGCCTTATTCAGACTTGTGTAGTCGATACATATGCACCATGTATTGTTCTTCTTCAGCACCAGGACTTGGCTGGCCAACCTGTCCGGGTGGAAAACTTCCATGATGAAGCTGGTTGCGAGTAGCCGGGCAATTTCTTCTCGAATCATGTATCGCTTCCCTCAGCGAAGCAGTGTAAAGGTTGCTCGAGCGGCTTGGCATCCGGCCACACATGAAGCTTGTGCTCGACGTACTTCCTTGGGACTCCCGGCATGTCCTTGGGCGACCATGCAAAGATGTCTCGATTCTCACGGAGGAAGTCGATGAGATCGCCTTCCTATTTTGGGCTGAGGTTGGCGCCGATGGTGACGCACTGCTTGGGGTTGGCCAGGTCAAGCGGCACGTGCTTGGTGTCCTTGGACGGCTCGAACGAGGCCTCGCTGGTCGGCCGGGATGGGCGTACCGGCACGGCCGGCAGCTCGGTAGCATGAGCCATGAGCCGGTCGAGCTATTTTTTCCTTCGCAATCACCAACGCTTCGGCTAGCCGGCTACTATCACGTGCGCACTCGATCGACTTCTTGTAGTCGCCAGCAATGGTGATAATGCCCTTGGGCCCAGGAATCTTCATCTTGAGGTAGGCATAGTGAGGGATCGTCGTGAACTTGGCCAGCGCCGGCCTGCCTAGCAGCGCCTGGTAGGGGCTGTCGAGGTCCACCACCTCGAACCAGATCAGCTCGCGGTGGAAGTGGGCCTTGTTGCCGAAGAGGACGTCTAGCTGGATTTTGCCAATGGGAGAGCAAGATTGTCCCGGCACAATGCCGTGGAAGGCGGTCCTAGACGGCTACAAGTCCTTCTCTTTGAGCCCGAGCTTGAGCAATGTGTCGCGGTTGAGGATGTTGATCCTGCTACCGCCATCGACCAACACCTGCGAGAACCTACATGTGAGTCTCTTGGAGGCAATGGTGGGGTCGAGGACGAGCTTGTAGGTGCCGGGGTTTAGCATCACTGCCGGGTGGTCAGCCGGGCTCCAGGTAACTGGCTTCTCAGACCAGTGCATGTACTGGGGAACCGAGGGGACCGTGGCATTCACCTCATGCCGGCGTTGGCGTTGACTGTGCTTGTCCCTTCCCTCGCTGGTGAAGACAACGTAGGCCCTGTCCTGGTCGCGGAACTGATCGTGGAGATGGCCATCATTGGGGGTTGCAGAGCCAGAGCCGGAGCCAACGATGGAGGAGCCGAGAGGCCCTCGCCCCGGGCCAGGCGCTGTGAGAAGATGCACTACTGGAGCATATGGGTGGTCGGCTTCGCTCTGGTGTGCATCTTGTAGGGCACATCGAGCATCTGCTCGAAGGTGAGCTTGGGTTGCCACGTGGTCTTGCTAGTTCGCTGGCGCTGAGCGCTGGCTTGGCCGGCCGGCTGCTCTTCTTTGATTGTTGCAACCTCCTTGCTACCCGGTTGCGGGCTCTGCTGGCCCGCCTTGCGCTTGTTGCCACGGTTGTCGTTAGCCGGCTTCGTCGTAGCCGGCAGAGTGATAGGCTTGTCCGTTGCGTTGACCTTGATCCGCATCATAGAGTCGGCAGTGGCGTACTTGTCCACCTTAGCCATGAGTGTTGCTGCCAAAGAGGTAGGCTCGGAGCACATGAGCATGTGCTTGAGGTGGGTGCCGTCTCGGCAGCCCTCGATGAAGTACTGGATCGCCTGGACCTCATGCACTCCTTCGCAGGAGTTGGGTAGTTCGGTCGGGTGCGTGACATAGTCGCGAAGAGGTTCATCAGGCTTCTGGATGCACATGGCCAGCTCACGGGGACGACCAGGGCGTTTGTAGGTGCCAGTGAAGTTGCGGACGAAGGCCTCCTCAAAGTCGACCCAGGTGTCGATGCTGCCGGCTGGCAGGATGTTAAGCCAGGTCCTAGCCGAGCCGGTCAACATGAGTGGTACGTAGCGGACGGCTACGCACTTGTTGCCCTTGGCGATGCCTATTGTGGTGGTGTACTCGATCAGCTAGTCTTCCGGCTTGGCAATACCGTTGTACTTGGGAGTGTTGCGAGGAAGGGTGAAGCCCGAAGGAAACGGTCCCCCACGAATCCGGGGGCCGAAGCACACCGGACCGATGGGACCCTCCTCCTCTAGGAGGGCCCATTGCCCTAGTCTGTCGAGGCGGGTGCGAGCATCATTCTCGCTGTGTTGGACGCGCGGGCCCAGCTGAGCCGACATCTCGGGCCAGACTGGGGGTGTAGGCATGGGAGCTCTCTCCCACCACGGAGGTGGCGGAACAACGCGGACCGACTGGTCGTCTCCTCTAGTCGGCTCGTGGAAACGGCTGGATACCGCCGGGTGCTCACCACGACGCTGAGAGCGCTGATCGTTACTCCCCTCAGCCCTTCGGCCGGAGCCGCGAAGGGAGGAAGAGTGTTGGGCCAGCTGGCGGCTGCTGGGCAGGTGGTACCCCTCGAGGTCAAAACCAGGCGATACAGAGAGAGCATGGTTTGGGTCAAGGCGACCTTGTTGTTCGTTGACAGCAGCGAGGAGTTCCCTGACGTTTTCCTCCTACTTTGTGCGCTCCTCGCCCTCCAAAACGGTCATCTCCTCAAGAGCCACTTGGGCAGCCCACATGTTGGATGTGGGAGTGTCATAGACGGGCAGTTTGCCACCTAGGATATTGGCAACAACCCGACCGCGACCGGGAACTTCGCCACGCCGGCTAGGTCCATCAGCGGCCGGGGTGAAGCCATAAGCGGAGTGATACTCATGTTGCACGGACTTCATCCGACGCTTGGCAGCCGCGAGGGCGGAGCCTTCCATGAGAAGTCGCAAATGCGCTTCCTCTAGCTCAGCCCTAGCTGACACCGGATTGGCGGACGTCGCGAGAGGTGTGTTCAGCCCCTCGAGGGTGACGCGAAGTGTATTGGAAGGACCCGGCCGAGCCGCGGTTGTGTCTGCCACGGCCTTTACGCGGCCCGAGATGGTGCTGGAGCCAGCAACCATCACCTCCATGAGGACGGGAGAGTCAGCAATGTCGCGGGCTAAGGATCCCGCGAATGTACGGGGTCGCTGCAATCAAGCACATCACTGGGATACTCATTGGGAGCAAGAGAATCCTCGAGACTGAGATCGCCAAAGAGTGCGCAGAGAGTGTCGATTTCGATGTCCTCGCCAAGGTGGCGAGGTTCTTCGTCGATGCGGAGATCACCGAAAAGGACGCAGAAGTGATCGACGTTAGGAATGTTATTGACACAGCATGGCTCACTGATGAGCTTGGCGGGGGATCCCATAGAGCAAGCTGAGTCGATGATCAACGCCACGGAAACCTCCGCGGGGGCAGGCTCCACGGGCATGCTGATTAGTCCGGACACGAGAGGTCCGGTGCTGTTGGCGAGGGGTCCCATCCAGAGCGTAACTCCGACCGGTGTCGCGAACGGTCCCACAATGGGCGCCAACTATCATTGTTTTCTCACGACAGATGCCATGGGTAGGCTAATCGACAGAGGTGAAGACCAAAAGGACAACGGTGGGCTTCGGGAACGTGACTGGTAACTAGAGAGCAAGGCGCGTGATGTACCCAGGTTTAGGTCCCTCTATGGGAGGTAATATCCCTAGTCTCACCGGAATGGTTGATGAACCAGTGGTGTTATAATGTGCTCCTTGAGCTATTCGACAGAGGAGGAAGAAGGAGCAGTCGGCTCGTAATCTACCTCTCATGTATGGGTGTGAGTGTTTGTAATTGACTGACCCTCTACATGGAGGGGGACCGGGGGGTTTTATAGGCGAACCCCCCGGCCTACAAAATGGATATAAGGTACAAAGGAGGGACCAAGCTGGCAGCCTCTCCGGCTAGCTAGTGGGCCCGTAGTCGAGTAGTCTTGTCTTCTACAGGGCCCGCCGGCTGTCGGGTCCCATCAGGCTCTGGGGCCCACCGACTGGCCAATGAGAATGGCAGGTGTCCCTTATGCGAGGGGCTGATGGTACGTTGGCCGTCGTCTTGCACGATCTCGCATCGGTCAGCGGCACTACCGCCTCCACTATAGTCACGCTTTGCCAGGTAATGGAGTGGTTACCAGCGGGCAGCCACTGTACACGGTTGACAGGTCGTAGCCGGCTCAGGTCAGCGGTACGGCTACCGACATTGTAGCCACGCATATCCTTCTCCATTGTACCTCGAGTGACATACCTTCACCTTTAAGCGAAGGCTCCTGTCGTGTCCAAGGGGTCGACACGACAAGTGCTCCCTAGCCGGCTGGCGGCTAGCCAGCCGGCTTGAGAGTAGATGTTGATGCCCCCAGCCGGCACGGGATGCGTAGCCGACCATGGGGAGCCGACGCACATGGGTTCTTTCTCTCCAAGTTATGCCGAAAGGCAATGGAGTAGGCTCGATGAGCCTACCCCGGGGTTATCCCCCCGTCAACCGGCATGGTGTCCTACATAGGCCTCGGAATGGCCCTTCCTTATAATTTGTTCCTCGTGATGCTCAGGTATACAACATCTAATAACACCATCTACTCCTTCTTTATAAAGATGTGGGTCATCCCAAAATTAATGTTGTAAATCAAAGAATATTTTTCTTTTCTTTTGTAGATAGGTGAAGTTAGGCGGAATATATTTAGCAACAATGTAATTGGCATAATCCGCATACCAAGGAGTACTAAGTGAAGTATTATCAGGTGCAAGTTGCTCATGAGGAAAATTCTCATCAATAGATAGTGGGCATCAAGAACATTTTCCATCCTAGAAAAGTTATCTGCTACAGGGTTGTCAGCTCCCTTCGTATCAATGATGTCTTGTGGCTAAAGTGTGCAACCTCTGGAGAGTGTAATATTATTTGAATAGTCGTGTCCACAGTCAAGGACAATTGGGTGGTGCTGCTTAAACTACGTCCAGAAGTTTTCGCATAAGCTAAGTGTGTGCGGGTGTGGGAATGGTGGTAGAAAGAATGTTGAGCAAAGTCAGATAACTTGGCTTGATGGGTGAACATGGGTTCTTCAGTCCTCAGTGGATATTGATACCTATAACCTATTCACATGGTTACCGCCTACATTATGATGCATGCCCGTATGAGAAGTTGATCATGTTATTGCATGACGGGAAAATCTACTTTTCACATAATTGCTTCCTAGTGTCATATCATGCTTCATTACTTCCTTGTTCCATATCATGGGTTGCTTGCGAGTACATTCAAAGTATTCATTGGCTTGCCATTGGTTATTTAATTGGCCATGCTTGGAAGAGTAGGAATTTGGAGAAGAGTTTGTCGGTGACGAACATGCGAACTAGGATGCTTCCCAGTAAGAATGCGTGTAGGTTAAGGTAGATGGCATGGGTTCACGCTTTCATTCAAGATTTCCGCTATTATTTATGTTTGGTGTGTCGGCCCTCGAGGCCCTATCTATGTAAGACTTGGCCTTAATGGTCCTTATTTGTATGAGACGGTATGTATGGATGTATGACTATTGTTATTCAACTTATGTGTGTTCAGTAAGCATTGATCTCTAGGGTCACTATACACGTGTTCGGTGATCACGACTTACAAGTCAGGGTCCCCATACAGCTGGTATCAAAGCCATCCTGACTGTAGAAGCCTTAGCTATCTTGGACGTCAGATAGGATGAACCCCCTTCCAAAAACTATACCTAGCCTCTATACTTAGGAGTTTCTAAATTTCTTGCCCCTTCCACTCTATTTTCAAAACCCTTTACTAACACCTCTCCTTAAACCTTGTAGATGGTCATCATACCCGAAAAGATCCTAGCACCCGGCTTTTCCCTAATCCTTGAGGACAGCCTGGAGAAGTGTCAGGTCCACCGATCATCCCTTTTCCTCTACCATGAGCATTGTGTCAATGCCACGACGAAGGAGTGCCACGTTGATGTGGTCGTGAAGGCAAACGACTCCCGAACAAGCTGGTTCTTTTAAGGACCACAGATGGAGACTCTAGTGTTAGAAGTCAAGACAGTGGTGCGGAAGGCACTCCTCTACCTTCACGACATCCTTCTTGAGATGGCCGACGGACCAGCTACTCGACACTTTCCTTTCATGAAAGTTGATGTTGGCGGGAGTTGGATGTTGACCCATCCCCGGAGGACAGAACACAGCTCACATTATAGACCTACTTCAGCTTCTCCGCCGACAGTTTGGCTCACAACCTGATCAAGGAATCTATGAAGCTTCGCTCGGAAATTCACCACGCCCGTGAGCTACTCCGTCAAGCTAAGACGAAGCCACGAAGATCAAGAAGGTTCGAGCCCCTGAGGGGCAACCAGTTGTCGCTTGCAGAGGAGGAATACCACGAGCTAGAGGTGCACCTACACGATGCCATCGCATGAGTGCGAAGGAGTATCGTGAGCTCTTCACTACTCCACCGGCAAAGAGTTGTCGGGATGGACCTCCCCATTCCCCGACTCCGTTGATGGGAGACAATGCATGTACAGATGATGACCAGGAGGAAGACCTAGAGGAGCATGAGTACGATACCGATCACTCCACTACTTGAGTCCGAGAACCCCTAGGGTAGGATAAGCTATGTATCCCTCATGCGAAGTTGAGTCCGTGTAATGGTTCACATTAAACCATGTGTGCTTGTTGTTTGTTTTTCTGTTTGTGTTTCGATGCAAGTCACGCTTTCTCCGTATGCAACATGTAAGAGACTACATCACCTATCTTATCATAAGGTTATGTGATGAGTCTTTCGACCCTTTGTTTGACACTTCTCACTGTACCACCCCCCCCCCTTTAGGCACGTATCCCTTTTTCTATAGCTTTCGTCTATTCCAGTTGTTAGACTTGGCTGCTCCAAATGGGATGGTGACTGCTACTAGCACCGGTACTTTTGGCAACCCGAGCATCGGCAACTCTAGCAAGCAGCCAGAAGCCGGTGGGTCTGCTCAAGCTGGAGGTCACCAGGAGGAGCCACATGGCGATATTCCCCCACCACTGCTTCCATCGGAAAACATGACTATGGCTTAGTTTCTCCAAGCCCTTCGGGAGGAACACCAAGCCTACACTCCCGCTATCCAGCAGATGTCTCACATTCTCGTAAACAACTAGCAGCAGGGCTGGAACAGCAACAGTCGTTCCACTCTATCAGAGTTCATGAGGTCTCCGCCCCCGACCTTCACCGAGACAGCTGAACCTCTGGATCCTGATGAATGGGTCCGCACCATCGAGGGCCTTCTTGCATTGGTCCACTGCAATGAGGACCGTGAGAAGCTTCTTTATGCCTCTCAGTGCCTCATAGGTACCGCCACAACTTGGTGGGATGGATTCAAGGTCATGCAAGGCGAGCGTGTGATCACGTGGGATGATTTCAAGCAAGGTTTCGTAATGCCCATATCCCTTCTGGGATTATGGCCATCAAGAGGCGGGAGTTTTGAGCGCCCAAGCAAGGAATTGGCTCTATCAAGGAGTACCTGCAAAAGTTCAACCTCTTATCAAGGTATGCACCTGATGATGTTAGCACTAAGGCCCCTAAGATAGAACGCTTCATGGAAGGGCTTCAAAGATCACTGCAATTTCAACTTGTTGTGTGTGACTGCCAAACCCTCTTAGAGCTGGTGAACAAGATCCTCATGCTTGAAGATAAGCATCATGCCATGTAAGACACATGCAAATGCAAGATGATCAACATCGATGGTTCCAGCAACCAGAAGACTCACCCTTGGTAATCAACCTCAACGAAGACAAACTATCACGCTTAGCAATCCAGGACTCCTGCACCTCGTTCTAGATAGTAGCCTTAGTAGTATGCCAACCCCAGGCCGACATACAACCCTCCCAACAACAACAATGGCGGCAAGACCAACAACTTCGAGCAGGTCGCATGCTTTGGGTTTGGTCAGCCTGGACACATCTCGAGGCAGTGCTCCAACAAGAAGCGAGATGCACCACGCCCCAATACGCAAAACCAGGGACAAGAATGTGGAGCACCACCCAGGAATCAAGATCCCCACAACCTGCCCAACCATGGAAAAGGCCGTGTGAATCACGTCTCCGCTAAGGAAGCCCACGAGGACCCACATGTCATACTCGGTATGTTCCTTGTCAACTCAACCCCACCAATAGTTATGTTGATTGTGGTGCTTCACATTCTCTTGTTACCCAAAAGTTTGCGCTAGAGAGTGGCTTGGAGCCTACGCCCTTGAGTAGTCACGTTATGGTACAAACCTACCTCCAATCAAGCCCCTTGGGTTAATTGCCTTTCGGGAGTTGAGATGGATCAAGTGCCAGTGGTATGTGAATACCTAGATGTATTTTGTGACGAGCTGCCCAGAATGCCATCTGATCGTGACATTGAGTTCATTACTGAGCTAATGCCCGAAGCAAGACCCATCTATAAGAATCCCTATAGAATGGGATCCAAAGATTTGGCTGAACTCAAGAAGCAACTGGCCGAGCAGCTCAGAAAAGGATTCATTTGTCCTAGTGCCTCTCCTTGGGGATTGCCTGTTATATTTGTGTCAAACAAGGACAGAACAATCAGGCTCCATGTTGATTACCATTCTCTCAATGAAGTCACAATAAATAACCAGTATACGCTCCCCAAGATTGAAGATCTGTTCGATCAGCTGAATGGTGCCAAGCTGTTCTCCAACATCGATCTTAGGTCTGGGTATTACCAGTTGAGATAAGACCCAAGGATATCCCAAAGACGGCGTTTGTGACCAGATATGGCTTGCATGAATACACGATCATGTCATTTGGGTTAACCAATGCCCCAGCTTACTTCATGTATCTCATGAACAAGGTCTTCGTGGAGTATATAGACAAGTTTGTAGTCGTCTTCATCGTTGACATACTCGTCTTCTCCAAGTGTGAATAAGAACATGAGCAACACTTGAGGATGGTGCTGGAAAAGCTTCAAGAGCACCAGCTTTTTGCCAAGTTCAGCAAGTGTGAATTCTGGCTGCATGAAGTTGGGTTTTTGGGCCATGTATTGACGGCATATCAATTGTCATTTAACCTTACTAAGATTAACACTGTGACGAAGTGGCAGTCGCCAACCAACGTGAAGGAAGTCAGAAGCTTCCTCGGACTCGTGGGATACTACCGCAAGTTTGTCGAAGGATTCTCAAGCGTCGCCCTACCTATGACTCAACTCTTGAAGAAAGATAACTGTTGGGAACATCGCATGGGAAACAAAAAAATTCCTATGCGCACATAAGATTTATCATGGTGATGACCATCTACGAGAGGAGAGATTGGATCCACATACCCTTGTAGATCTCTAAGCGGAAGCGCATATAACGCAAATGATGTAGTGGAACATCTACGTGATCCAAATCGCAGCCCGTCCTGCGATCTCATCACGATCCGTCCCGCGATCCCATCACGATCCATCCTGATCTAGTGTCGAACGGACGGCACCTACGCATTCAGCACACGTACAACTTGATGACTGTCGTGGGTATAAGTCCGACAGTAGATGTGTAGGGTATGAAAGGATGGGCAGAGCCTTAGCTACGGCGAGGATGTATGAGTTCAGGCCCCTCTACGGTGTAGGTAAAAGCCCTACGTCTCAGTGCTCTCGGGAGCTTAGTGTCGAGTGGTATAGAGGGTTATAGTAAATGCCAACCCCCGCACTAGTGGGGAAGGGCCGCTTATATAGAGTGCGCTGCCCTTCATAATGGCCCGGTGCGCACGGGTGGAATAGTGGCGAATAAATGCCTACGTTACAGGTAACGTACGCCTTAAATGCTAATAATGGTGTATGAAAACGTACGACCGTTGCCCTCCTGGGAGGTTACCATGTACAGAGTGGAATTCAGTCGGTACGTTAAATACGCTCTGAATGCTCGTCACCGACTGGATGATGGGGGAGTCCTTAGTTCAGTCGGAACTGTCTAAGGGCCTTGTCCTCTATGAAGGGTAGTCCTTGGGTAGGACCTATAGGGCAGGCCTATGACCCTACCCTCGGACTATAACCCGATCATTAGTCCCCGAATGGATCGGGGTTGGAACGATGAAGTGATGCCTGGAGTACGGATCCGACTGGTATGGATGTGACTTTGGCGTTGTTTGACTCGATCCATTTTATCCTTTCAACCAGTGATCCAAGTGAATATACCCGTGAAACGAACCGTCAGGGACCGAGTGCTTCCGCAGAATCTTTCGATGTGACCGGTAAAACTGACAGCGGCGGATTTTCCGGGATCCTCAAATTTCGGTTGCCGCGCGCTCAGCGGGGATGACGACATCGCCATCGAGTAGGTTTTCCCGCCTCGATTACCGCGCCTTTATCTTCTCCACTAACATCGCAGCAGCCGGTCGGGGGGATAAGATTTCGGGGCCACCTGTTAGTGACTCAGTCGGAAGCTTATTTAAGCCCCTCCGGCGGGGATTTCTTGTTGCGCTGCTCATCTTCCTCACATTAACCTCGCTCCTCCCGCAGCTCCGTGTGCGCCCCAAGCCTCCTCCTTCCTCTCCTCCTCTGCGGATCTGTTGCCATCACCATGACGAAGGGGCAGACGAGCAAACTCGAAGCGCAGAAGAAGAAGAAGAAGAAGAAGAAGAAGGGGGCGGCCCCTGCTCAGCAGCGACAGCGGGCACTGCCAGCGGGTTGGATCCAGGGGGATTTCCTCCCCTCCACGGTGAGGAGGACGACTTGCTAGAGCTGGTGGAGCACGGCATGATCGTCGACAAGTCGTGGAGGCTGCCGGAGGGCGAGACGGAGCTGGCGCCGAAGGAGGGGGAGCGCGTTCTGCTGCTCAGCCATGTGTTCAGGGGCTTCTCCTTGCCTCCCCACCCCTTCTTCCGAGGTATCATGACTTACTTCGGGGCGCAGCTCCATCATTTTCCTCCGAATGCAATAGGCCACCTTGCTGCATTCGTCACCCTTTGCGAGTGCTTCATTGGATGTCCCCCCCACTGGAGGCTCTTTAAGTACGTCTTATCCGCTAGATCCCAAACCGTCAAAAAGCTTAGCCAGTCGGACGATAAGACCCATCTCCTCCAGCTCTGTGGGGGTTTAGGCTTCCAGAAGAAAACAAAGAGTAGCTACCCCTCTCTCCAGTTGTCCGAGTCAGTTAGGAACTGGCAGTCGACCTGGTTCTATAGCCAGGACATTGCTTGTCCGAATGCTTCGAGTGGGTTGCCACCTTTTAGCCTAGACCGTCCGGCCCCTCCCAGGCAGCTCACGCTCTCAAAGGGGGAAAAGATCCAGATCCAGCCTTTGGTCGACGCGCTGATAGTCGTCGTCCGCAAGGGAGTCACTGGCACGGACTTGCTGGAGACTTTTCTGGGTCGGCGCATCCAGCCACTGCAAGCCCGACACCACGCCATGTGGCACTACGCGGGGCCTTCGGATTCCACTCGGACTCATCCAGAGTGCGTGACCGGGAGACTGTGATAGCGTGGGTCCGCGGCATCACACGCGCATGCGACAACCCCCAAGGAGCCCGGCGGGTGAAGCCCTTCCGCGCCGATAATCCTCCTCCGAATGAGGTGGGCACATCTTGTCGAGTGTTTTCAATCTTCTTAGATTTTTCGCTTTTCTTGTCCCGCCGCCTGACGTTGCCGACTGTGTTTTGTGCAGGAGTGGACCAACTGGTATTCTGCCATCTCGAACGGGAATCCAGCCGAGGAAGAGGAGGGCAGCCAGGAGGGCAACCAGGAGGGCAGCGTGGATAGTGCCGAGTATGTCTCCGACAGTGGGGAGACGGAGGAGGAGACGGAAGAGGAGGAGGAGGAGGTTGGGGAGCAGAGCTCGCCACCTCCACCATCAGAGCATCGAACTAAGTGCCGTCACGATCCCTCGGCTCCGCCGGCTCCTCCAGCGGCCCCGAGTGCTCCGCCAGCCCCTCCCGTGCCTCCGAGTGCTCGGAGTGTGAAGAGGACAAGGGACGTTGCTGCCGAGCCCACGGACCAGCCGCCCAAGGTGGCCAAACCTAGTGGGCCCAAGCCTCGAAAGCTTTGCCTCGAATGAGGATCACTGTTCCAGTCGCCTCAGCGTAAGTGACTTGTTCTCCCATCTTCTTTCAGTGTCTGATTAAACTCATGCTTATCCGTCGAGTGGATTTCACCCAACAGGGTTGCTACTTCCGCCACCTCTGTGCCGCGCCAGGACGATGATCCTAAGGACAAGGATAACGCCGCCACGTCCCAGGAAGGTATGTTGCCACGACTCCGAGAGTTTGCATTATTGTTTCGCGAGTGTTGTCTTTAATCTTGCCTTTTTTCTGTAATTTCATGTTGTTCAGTCGGGCTTCCTTCGGAGGTGATTCATCTGGAGGACGACGACCAAAGGGGGTCAAGGCCAGCTTTGGCGCCTGTCCTTGAGGTTGTCCCATCTGCTGCTGCTCCCACCATGAACGTGCCGCCGACCGAGACGATGCCGCCGACTGAGACGGTGCCCCTCGCGGCGGAACCGACTGGAGCGGAGCTTGGGATGCCCAACGAGTCTTCTGTCGTGCCGGGTCCGTCAACCGTTCAATATGACGCCCGACACCTCCCGGAAGACCAGGTGGGGGCCGCCAAGGACGCCATGGTGCAGGTGGAGCTGATGGTGGGTGACGCCAAGGGAGCGTATGACTCCATCGAGTCTTTGTACAAGAAAAGCGTGGAACTCCGAGACGATATCCGAGTAAGTGCGCTAGTAAGTGTTTACTTTCCTCGTGTTACCCACTGGGGGTTTAAGTGATATACTCGGATAAAGTAGGATTATTTTGCAGTGGGTTCACTCCGAGTGAACCCAGTGGGTGTAGTCCCCGATACTTCTGTCGAGTGCTTGCACCGGCAGTTGTCTTTATATGTATTTCCCATGATCTGAGCAGATCTGAGCTGATCTGTCCGAATATTACCAGTGGGGGCACTCGGAGTGCAGCCACTGGATGTAGTTCCCGAGAGTAGTGTTACTCAAGTTGGGTAATAGCATTCTCGTAGATTTGTCTGTTTGTCATGGAGCTCAATAGGGCCGACCTATTCGAGCTTCATGCCAGTGGGGTCACTCTTAGTGAACCCACTGGGTGTAGTCCCCAAGACCGCTGTCGATTGCTTGCATCGGCAGGGGTCTAAAGAACTTTGATTGTTTTGTCATATGTGTCGCTACTTTTTCCTTGTTGAATGTGTCTGATCTTCCCTTTGCTCTTATTTGGCAGAAGACTTGCGAAATGGGATCCGCGTACAATGCTGTGAAGGCTGAGAAGATTCAGCTTGCTGCGGACTTGGAGGCGGTTGTGAATGACCTGGCTAGTGTGAAGGGGGCTCTTGCTGACCGAGAGAAGTCTTTGGAGGAGTCCCGGGAGACCAACAAGGCATTGCTAGCCGAAATTGAAAAATTGAAGAGTCAAAGAACCGAACGGATGGGCCAGCTGAAGTTGATGAAAACTCGGTGCATGGCGCAGGAGAAGTACGTTAGCGACTGGGCAAGGAAGATGATTGCACTGCTTGGTGGTAAGTTTTTGCCGAGTGCATCTTGACTTTGGAGTTCATTCTGCACTTACTTTCTGCTTGTCTTTTCTTTGCAGACTTCTGTCGGGACGTTAAGGCTGAAGCAGCCGACATTGAATGGTCGGTTGTTCCGAACGTTCCACTCGGCGACGAAGCCAACCGGGACTTGCTCCGAGCGCATATTCGCCTTAGCAGAGTGGGACCTTTCGTTGGCCGCCTGAGAGAAGTCATCGGCCGGATCGACAAGAAGCTATGGCCTGAAGACGATTCCCGGCAAGAAATAGATGGGTTGATGACTCGGCTGGAGGACGTCCCGAGCAGAGTGCAGGCATGGAAGAAGTCTGCCGCTCGTTGTGGTGCGGACGTGGCGCTATCTCTGGTCTGAGTGCACTGCAAGGACGCTCGCGAAGAAAAGCTGAAGATGTTGCAGGTCGCCAACACCAAGAAGCTTCGATTCGAAGATTTCATGGAGACCTTCCTCGACACAGCCACTCACATCGCAGACGGGATCGACCTTGACACCTTTGTGGAGCCTGCCAGTCCTGGTGACGCTTGAAAAACTTTATGGTGAACGCACATTTACCTCAGTATGCCGAGTGGTATATGTATCAAACTTTGGCCACTACTGTTGGCCGTCACATTCGTGGTTCCAACTTTGAATTCGAATCAAATATTTCGCTCTTCTTTCGCTAAGTTTTTTTGACACGATTTTGGCTTGTGGTTTTTGTTTGGCGTTTCATGGTGAAGCCAATGGCAAACATGCAGAGCATGTAGTTGTCAGTTGTCTTCACATCCACATGAGCCTCAATGAGGGTCTGCCAAGTCTCCGAGTGCGCACTCAGAGCGAGCTTTTACTTAGGTGACTTTTTGTCGCGGCTAAGTCTCCGAGTGCGACTTTTAGTGCACACTCGGAATGAGTTGTTACCCATGTAGTTTTCAGTTGTCTTCACATCCACATGAGCCTCAATGAGGGTCTGCTAAGCCTCCGAGTGGATCTCGAGTATACACTCAGAGGAAGCTTTTTACTTAGGCGACTCTGAGTCGCAGCTAAGTCCCCGAGTGCGACTTTTCGTGCACACTCGGAATGAGTTGTTACTAATGTAGTTGTCAGTTGTGTTCACATCCACATGAGCCTCAATGAGGGTCTTCTAAGCCTCCGAGTGGATCTCGAGTATACACTCGGAGGAAGCTTTTTACTTAGGCGACTCTGAGTCGCAGCTAAGTCCTCGAGTGCGACTTTTCATGCACACTCGGAATGAGTTGTTACCCATGTAGTTGTCAATTGTCTTCACATCCACATGAGCCTCGATGAGGGTCTGCTAAGCCTCCGAGTGGATCTCGAGTATACACTCGGAGGAAGCTTTTTACTTTGGCGACTCTGAGTCACAGCTAAGTCCCCGAGTGCGACTTTCAGTGCACACTCGGAGAGAGAGTTTGTACTTAGGTGACTCTGGGTCGCAGCTAAGTCTCCGAGTGCGACTTTTAGTGCACACTCGGAGAGAGTTTGTACTTAGGCGACTCTGGGTCGCAGCTAAGTCCCCGAGTGTGACTTTTAGTGCACACTCGGAGAGAGTTTTTTACTTAGGCGACTCTGGGTCGCAGCTAAGTCCCCGAGTGCGACTTTTAGTACACACTCAGAGAGAGAGTTTTTTACTTAGGCGACTCTGGGTCGCAGCTAAGTCCCCGAGTGTGACTTTTAGTGCACACTCGGAGAGAGTTTGTACTTAGGCGACTCTGGGTCGCAGCTAAGTCCCCGAGTGCGACTTTTAGTGCACACTCGGAGCTAGTTTTTTAGACCGGAGTCTGCAAACGCGGAAGAATTTTGAATTGGCAAGAAATCAATCTGCTTTATATTACTTCAATGATACTTGTTCTTTACATTGTCTCCGTCGGCGGTCATGTGTAGAAGCGCTTCAGGAGATCTCCATTCCATGCTCGCGGCTCGTCCGTTTCCCTGTCGAGGTTGTAAAGTCGATACGCTCCATTATTCAGCCCCTTCGAGATGATGAAGGGTCCTTCCTATGTGGGATCCAACTTGTGTGGTCTCTGCTGATCCACTCGGAGCACCAGGTCGCCTGCTTGGAATGTGCGACACCTGACGTGCCGCGCGTGAAATCGCCGCAGATCTTGTTGATAAATTGTTGAGCGAGTCAGTGCCATCTCGCGCTGTTCTTCCAGAAGATCCACTCCGTCTTGCCTAGCTTGCTCCGCTTTGGCTTCGGAGAAGAGTTCGACTCGTGGAAAGTTGTGAAGCAAGTCACTCAGAAGGACCGCCTCTGCTCCATAAATGAGGAAGAACGGGGATCGCCCTGTAGATCTATTCGGAGTTGTGCAGAGGCCCCACAACACCGAAGGCAGTTCGGTGACCCATGCGCCGGCAGCATGTCCAACTTCTCGCAAGAGTCGAGGCTTCAACCCTTGAAGAATAAGCCCATTCGCCCGCTCTGCTTGCCCGTTTGTTTGGGGGTGTGCCACCGATGCAAAATCCACTCGGATTCCTTGGCCTATGCAAAAGCCTTTGAACCTGTCCGAGTCGAAGTTTGTGCCGTTGTCGGTGATTATGTTGTGCGAAACCCCGTATCTGGAGATGATGTCTCTAATAAATTTGATGGCCGTAAGGGCGTCGAGCTTCCTGATGGGCTTGGCTTCAATCCACTTGGTGAACTTGTCGACTGCTACCAGCAGATGAGTGAATCCTCCTTGACCTGTTCTGAATGGTCCGACTGTATCTAATCCCCACACGGCGAATGGCTAGACGAGAGGAATTGTCTTCAGCGCAGACGTTGGCTTGTGGGACTTGTTCGAATAGAACTGACAGCCTTCACAACGGTCGACCATATCCTTTGCCATTTCATTCGCCTGCAACCAAAAGAAACCAGCTCTGAATGCTTTGGCGACGATCGCCCTTGAGGAGGCATGATGGCCGCAGGTTCCCGAGTGAATTTCTTCCAAGATTAACTGTCCCTCCTCAGGGGAGATGCACCGCTGAAGGACGCCTCAAACACTTTCCCTGTACAATTGGCCATCAATGACAGTGAAGGACTTCGATCTGCCGACGATCTGCCTAGCTTGGACTTCGTCTTCCGGTAATTCTTGCCTCAGGGTGTACGCAATGAACAGCACAGTCCATTCGAGGATGAGAGCAAGAATCTCCATGATCAAATCAACCACAGCAGGGACCTCGACTTCAGTCGGATCTATTGAGCTCTTCGGTTGTACTGGTTCCTCTGTAAAAGGATCTTCTTTTACTGAGGGGAGGTGTAGGTGCTCGAGGCAGACATCACTCGGGACCGGTCTCCGAGGGGATCCAAATTTCGCCAATTCATCTGCCGCTTGGTTTTTCAGTCGGGGAACATGGTGAAGCTCCAGACCTTCAAACTTCTTCTCGAGCCTCCTTACTGCGTTGCAGTATGCAGTCATGGTGGGGTTCCTTACATCCCACTCCTTCATCACTTGATTAACCACCAAATCCGAGTCGCCATAGACCATCAGGCGACAGACGCCGAGTGTGATGGCCATGCGCAATCCGTAAAGGAGAGCTTCGTACTCTGCCTCGTTGTTGGAAGAATCAAAATGTATCTGCAACACATACTTGAGTTTATCACCTTTTGGCGATACGATCACTACGCCAGCGCCGGAGCCATTCAACATCTTGGACCCATCGAAGAACATGGTCCAATGAGCCGAGTAGATGTGAGTCGGTTGCTGTTGTTCTACCCATTCTGCTATGAAGTCAGCTAGAGCTTGAGACTTTATAGCCTTTTTGGCTTCGAACTTGATGTCGCAGTATAACATCTCCATTGCCCACTTCATCACTCGGCCTGATGCGTCCCGATTCTGGTGGATTTCAGACAACGGAGCATCAGATATGACAGACACCGAGTGGTCTTGGAAATAATGAGCCACCTTCTTTGCAGTCATGTAGATCCCATAAATAAGCTTTTGATAATGGGGATACCTCTGCTTGGAAGGAGTGAGGACTTCGGAGACATGATAAACTGGCCGCTGAACCTTGTAAGCTTTGCCTTCTTCTTCGCGTTCGACTGTGAGAACAGTGCTGACGACTTGATTTGTAGCCGCGATGTACAGAAGAAGGGGTTCTTTACTGAGCGGGGCAGTAAGAACCGGCTAGGTGGAAAGCAGGGCTTTGAGGTCGTCGAATGCAATTTGGGCTTCGTCTGTCCACTCGAAAGTATCTGATTTCTTCATGAGTCAGTACAGAGGTAACGCCTTCTCGCCGAGCCGAGCGATAAACATGCTCAAAGCCGCTAGGCAACCTGTGAGCCTTTGAACATCATGTATTCTGACCGGCCGCTCCATTCGGACGATGGTCCCGATCTTTTCGGGGTTGACATTGATCCCTCATTCGGAAACGAAGAAACCGAGTAACTTCCCGCTGGGAACGCCGAATGAACACTTGGATGGGTTGAGCTTGATATCGTACCTACGTAGGTTGGCGAATGTTTTTGCCAAGTCCGTTAGCAGGTCGGAACCTTTCCGTGACTTAACTACGATATCGTCCATATATGCCTCCACATTTCGACCGATCTGGTCAAGGAGGCATTTTTGGATCATGCGCATAAAAGTTGCTCCTACGTTCTTCAAACCGAATGGCATAGTGATGTAGCAGAAACACCCGAATGGGGTGATGAAGGCTGTTTTTAATTCATCCGGACCATACAGACGGATCTGATGATAGCCCGAATAGGCATCAAGGAATGATAAATGCTCGCAGCCCGCAGTCCAATCAACAATTTGATCAATGCGGGGGAGCGGGAATTGATCTTTCGGGCAGACCTTATTGAGATGCTTGAAATCGATGCACATACGGAGAGACTTGTCCTTCTTGGGCACCATGACAACATTGGCAAGCCACTCGGAGTGGTGTACCTCGCGAATGAAGTTGGCTGCCAAAAGTTTAGCCACCTCCTCTCCGATTGCCTTCCTTTTGTGCACGGCGGACCGACGCGGGCGTTCTCGGACGGGCCGAGAAGCAGGATCCACATGCAGCCGGTGCTCAGCCAACTCCATGGGTACACCTGGCATGTCAGCGGGATTCCATGCGAAAATGTCCCAGTTCTCACGGAGGAATTGGATGAGCTCGGCTTCCTATTTTGGAGTGTGCCACGTGATTGCTGGTTCGGAACTAGCAAGAGTCTAAAAGAGTGAAGCATCCGGCTGAACTCGTTTGAGTATTGGACCCAAACGAAGCGGAAGTGAAGTGTTCCCACATAAAAATAAACAACCGAGTGCAGAGGTACACTCAGTGGCGTGGCCTCCGAGTGAACATCATGTGCGACTTCCTCGACACTCGGTAATGTAGAAACGATTATTTAATAGAATGCAGTCTGTGAAAAAATGACTTAGCTGCCTGACGACGTGCGGGGCGGTCGAGCGAAGTAGACACGTCCGGCTGAGTGGAGACGTGTTGGGCGGTCAAGCGATGAAGACGCGTCTAGCTGAGTGGCGACACGCGGGGCGGCCGAGTGACGACGCGCAGAGCAACTAGGTGACAAAGGAGCCTCCAGCCGAGTGACGACACGCGAAGCTGCTGAGTGACGAAGGAGTCTCCAGCCGAGTGAGGATGGCTTGTCTTGCTGATTGGCGATGCGCAAAGCTACCGAGTGTTGACGACGGATCCGAGTGAGGGACGGTGCGCAGGGCGGCCGAGCGCTGACGACGCATCCGATTGAGTGACAGCATGCAGGGCGGCCGAGTGATGATGACGCGTGTTCGACCGAGCGCCGACGCGCAGAGCGGTCGAGTGATGACGGCGCGTCCAGTAGAGTGACGGCGCGCGGAGCGGCCGAGTGAGGATGGAGCGTCCGACTGAGTGGCGATGCACGGAGCTGCCGAGTGATGACGACGCGTCCAGTAGAGGGATGGTGCGCGGAGTGGCCGAGTGACGATGGAGCGTCTGGCTGAGTGGCGATGCGCGGAGCTGCCGAGTGATGACGACATGTCCAGTAGAGTGACGGCGTGCGGAGTGGCCGAGTGACGATGGAGCGTCCGGACGAGTGGCGATGCGCGGAGCTGCCGAGTGATGACGGCGCACATCTAACTCAGCGGCGATGTGCAGGGCGGCCGAGTGATGACGACGCGCGACCGACCGAGCAACGACGCGCGTCCGACCGAGCGACGACGCAAAGAGCGGCCGAGTGATGACGATGCTTTCGACTGAGCGACGGCATGCAAGGCGATCGAGTGATGATGACGTGTCTGACTCGAATAGACAGTCTGTTCGAATAAACCGTTGTTCGGGGACGATGACGAACGAGTGACCCTGCCAGTTAGTAGCAAGTATAGCTACGAATATATTTTTTGCTAGATCAAAATGTGCCAGAATAGATGCTATTTTACAAGGATTATCATGATGACATTCCATGATGATGAGCTATTATGCATGCATGCAGGCATAATTAATTGACCACAGGAAATGCTCACTTGATAGGACACTTGATGACGGGCGGTTAATCTTGCATGCATGCACAATTAATTGGGCGCACGTAATGCTCACCTTATGAGATGCTTAATGGGGTAATTACCTCAGCGAAATGGTGATGGGGCAGCAGACCTCCCTTATAACTAGGCATGATAGTGAGGCTCACCGAAGGAGTTGTCCACATCCAACACATTGAAGCGGTTGCCACCACGTCTTATGGCATTGAAGGAGTTATCCCACGTCCATGACAAGCATTGGAGATTCCTCGCCAATTGGCGGATTAAATGGGCAGCCCACGTACTCATGTTACCTTTCGTGGTGTTGACTACTCCTTGCAGGTAGAGGATGTTCGTACGCCACTGCTGCAGCGCGCACCCATCACAAAGACGGGCACCAGCGATCGACCCTAGAGAAACGAACGATGCACGACTGCACCGCGTCGGGCCTCCTCCTCCACCGCGAAGGTCATCGTCGAGCAGCAGAAGACACAAGGGTCGAGTCGACGGTGTCGGTGGCCGTGCTTGTCGACTTGACGACGGTGTCGCAGATGAAGCCAAAGACGACGACAGGCTGCTACGCGTGAGGGCTCGACGACGGCGTCATACACGAGGCCAGAGACGATGATGGATCGTGCTGGTGGCCATGTGTAGGACCTCACCGACAACGTCATACACGAGGCCGGAGACGACGGGATGGACCGCGCCGATGGCCTTGCGTCGGAGCTCGCCGACGGTGTTATACACGAGACCGGGTACGGCTAGACGGATAACGCCGATGGCTGTTTTTGCAGTCGCCATTAACGATGATCTTATGAGAAGGCAAGAAATATATGGAGCGACTTGTCCTTTTCTTCTCTTCTCTACTTCATGATCGATCATGAATGGGTGCGTCTAATCCTATAGGAGGAGAAGGCAAACTCGTTGTTAGAGAATTTATTGTAAATAGACTAGATGAAATGGATACTTCCCTGATCCTATTGTTTGTGCGAATGGCGAGATGGCCAAAACTCCAGCGCCAAATTTCCCTTGCGACGATCGTTGATCCACTGCCGAAGATTGAAAAGAAGACCATTTGCACCATGGCTCGACAGACACCGATGCCCCATGGTGGGCGCCAACTGTCGTGGGTATAAGTCTGACACTAGATGTGTAGGGTACGAAAGGATGGGCAGAGCCTTAGCTACGGCGAGGATGTATGAGTTCAGGCCCCTCTACGGTGGAGGTAAAAGCCCTACGTCTCAGTGCTCTGGGGATCTTAGTGTCGAGTGGTATAGAGCATTACAGTAAATGCCAACCCCCGCACCAGTGGGGAAGGGTCGCTTATATAGAGTGCGGTGCCCTTCATAATGGCCCGGTGGGCAGGGGTGGAATAGTGGCGAATAAATGCCTACGTTATAGGTAATGTACGCCTTAAATGCTAATAATGGTGTATGAAAACGTATGACCGTTGCCCTCCTGGGAGGTTATGATGTAAAGAGTGGAATTCAGTCGGTACGTTAAATACGCTCCGAATGCTCGTCACCGACTGGATGATGGGGGAGTCCTTAGTTCAGTCGGAACTGTCTAAGGGCCTTGTCCTCTATGAAGGGTAGTTCTTGGGTAGGACCTGTAGGGCAGGCCTATGACCCTACCCTGGGACTATAACCCCATCAATGACAATCACCGCCTTCTTGATCCAGCAAGAGGGGCGGAGAGGTAGATGAGTTCTACAACACGATGGTGTGGTGGTGGTGGTGGTGAACTAATCCAGCAGGGCTGCGCCAAGCTCTGCGGAACTAATCTAGAGGAGTAAACGATCTAGAGGGAGAGAGGGTAGCACGTGGCTAATTAGGGTTGGGGATGCCCTCAAATCCTCTAGTATATATAGGAGGGAGGGAGGGGAGGGGTCAGCCACAAAAACCCCTAAGGGTTTGGCCGAAGTGGAGAGGAGGTGGAGGAGTCCACCTCGAATCCTACTCCTAGTAGGATTCCACCTTGTCTCCTCCTTCCCTTTTCCCTTTTTCCCTTCTTTTGCTCCTTGGCGGAAATAGGCCCTCTTGGGGTGGCCGCACCAGCCCACTAAGGCCTGGTCCACCACCTTTAGGACTATTAGTTTGTTTCCCGGGTGGGTGGCCCCTCCCGGTAAAACTTCGAAACCCATTCATCACTCCCGGTACTTTACCAGTAATGCCCGAAAACTTTACGGAAGCCAAATGCAACTATACTATATATCAATCTTTACCTCCATACCATTCTGAAGCTCCCCGTGATGTCTGAGATCTCATACAGGACTCCAAATAACTTTCGGTTACCGACACCCATAATTCAATAATACCGAAACATCACCGAACTTAAGTGTTCAGACCCTGCTGGTTCGAGAACTATGTAGACATGACCTGAGACATTCTCCGGTCAATAACCAATAGAGGGACCTGGATGCCCATATTGTCTCCTACATGTTCTATGAAGATATTTATCGGTTGAACCTCTATGTCAAGGATTTAGTTAATACCGTATGTCGTTCCCTTTGTCCTTTGGTATGTTAATTTCCCGAGATTCGATCATCGGTATCTCCATACCCAGTTCAATCTCATTACCGGCAAGTCTCTTTACTCATTCCATAATACAAGATCCCATGACCAACTCTGTAGTCACATTGCTTGCAAGCTCATTGTGTTGTTGTATTACCGAGTGGGCCCCAAGATACCTCTCCATCACATGGAGTGACAAATCCTAGTCTTGATCCATGCCAAACAAACAGACACCTTCAGAGATACCTGTAGAGCACCTTTATGGTCACCCACTTACGTTGTGACGTTTGATACACACAAGGTATTCGTCCGGTGTCTCGGAGTTGCATGATTTCATGGTCATCGGAAGAGATACTTTGACATGCAGAAAAGAGTAGCATTAAACTGACACGATCATATGCTACGTCCATAGTTTGGGTCTTGTTCATCACATTCTCCTAAAGATGTGATCCCAATCAAATGACAAACCTTGTCTATGGACAGGAAACCTTAACCATCTTTGATCAACGAGCTAGTCAACTAGAGGCTTACTAGGGATAGTGTGTTGTCTATGTATCCACACGTGTATTTGAGTATCCAATCAATACAATTATAGCATGGATAATAAACGATTGCCAAGAACAAGGAAATATAATAGTAATCAATTTATTATTGCCTCTAGGGCATATTTCCAACAGTCTCCCACTTGCACTAGAGTCAATAATCTAGTTCACATCACTATGGATAGTAATGAATCTAACACCCATACAGTTCTGGGGTTTGATCATGTATTGCTTGTGAGAGAGGTTTTTAGTCAACGGGTGTGAACCTTTCAGATATGTGTGTGCTTTACAAATCTCTATGTCATCCTGTAGATGCTGCTACCACGTGCCATTTGGAACTATTCCAAATGACCGCTCTACTATACGAATCCAGTTTACTACTCAAAGTCATCCGGATTAGTGTCAAAGCGTGCATCGACGTAACTCTTTATGGCAAACTCTTTCATCACCTCCGTAATAAAGAAAAAAAATCCTTAGTCCACTATTTACTAATGATAACTTTTAACCACTGTCCAGTAATCCATTCCTGGATCACTTTTGTACCCCTTGACAGATTCATGGCAAGGCACACATCAGGTGCGGTACACAGCATAGCATACTATAGAGCCTACGATAATGCATAGGGGATGACCTTCGTCCTTTCTCTTTATTCTTCCGTGGTCGAGCATTGGGTCTTACTCAAATTCACACCTTACAACACAACCAAGAACTCCTTCTTTGCTGATCTATTTTTAACTCCTTCAAAAACTTGTCAAGGCATGCATTTCATTGGAAGTTTTATCAAGCTTCTTGATCTATCTCTATAGATTTTGATGCTCAATATTCAAGTAGCTTAGTCTAGGTTTTCCTTTGAAAAACACTTTTCAAACAACCCTATATACTTTCTAGAAATTCTACATTATTTCCGATCAACAATATGACAACTACATATATGTATCAGAAATTTTGTGTGCTCCCACTCACTTCCTTGGAAATACAAGTTTCTCATGAACTTTGTATAAACCCAAAAGCTTTGATCATCTCATCAAAGCGCATATTCCAACTCTGAGATGCTTACTCCAATCCTTAGAAGGATCACTAGAGATTGCATACTTGTTAGCATCCTTAGGATCGACAAAACCTTCTGGTCGTATCACATACAACCTTTCCTGAAGAAAACCGTCGAGGAAACAATGTTTTGACATCCATCTGCAAGATTTCATAATTGAAAAATGTTGCAACTGCTAACATAATTCCAACAGACTTTTAGCATCGCTACGGGTGAGAAAGTCTCATCGTAGTCAACTCCTTTAACTTGTCAGAAACTTCTTTGCGACAAGTCGAGCTTTTAAATGGTGACATTCCCCATCATCGTTTGTCTTTATTTTAAAGACCCATCTATTCTTAATAGTATTATGACCATCAAGTAGTTCTTCCAAAGTCCATACTTCATTTTCATACATGTATCCTCTCTCGGATTTCATGGCCTCCAACCATATGTCGGAATCCGGGCCCACCATCGCTTCTCCATAGCTCGTATGTTCACTGTTGTCCAGCAACATGACCTCCAAGACAGGATTACCGCACCACTCTAAAGTAGTGTATGTCCTTGTCGACCTATGAGGTTTGGAAGTAACTTGATCTGAAGCTTTCATGATCACCATCATTGGCTTCCACTTCAACTGGCGTAGGCACCACAGGAACAACTTCATGCACCCTTCTACTCTCTGGTTGAAGTGATGGTTCAAAACCTCATCAAGTTCCACCATCCTCCTACTCAATTCTTTCGAGAGAAACTATTTCTCGAGAAAGGACCCATTTCCTGAAACAAACACTTTGCTTTTTGATCTTAGATAGTAGGTATGCTCAACTATTTTGGGTATCCTATGTAGACGCATTTATCTGTTTTCGGTTTGAGTCTATCAGGTTGAACCCTTTTGACATAAGCATCATAGCTCCAAACTATTAAGAAACAACAACTTAAGTTTCTCCAAACCATAGTTCATACACGGTCATCTCAACGGATTTAAATGGTGCCCTATTTAAAGTGAATGTGGTTCTCTCTAATGCATAACCCCAAAACAATAGTGGTAATTCGGTAAGATACATCATAGTATGCATGATATCTAATAGGGCGTGGCTACGATGTTCAGACACACCATCACACTATGGTGTTCTAGGAGGCATGAGTTGCGAAACAATTTCCACATTTGTCTTAAATGTGTACCAAACTCGCAACTCAGATATTCATCTCTATGATCACATTATAGACATTTCATTCTCTTGTTACGACAATCTTCAACTTCACTCTGAAATTGCTTGAACTTTTCAATAATTCAAACTCATGTTTCATCAAGTAAATACACCAGTATCTACCCAAATCATCTATGAAGTAAGAACATAACGATATCCACTGCATGCCTCAGCACTCATTGGACTACATACATCAAAATGTATTACTTCCAATAAGCTACTTTCTTGATCCATCTCACTAGAAAACGAGGCCTTCAGTCATCTTGCCCATGTGGCATGATGTGTATGTCTCAAGTGATTCAAAATCAACTCAGTCCAAACGATCCATCCACATGGAGTTTCTTCATGCGTTTACACCAATAGGCATGGTTCGCATGTCTCAAACGATTCAAAAACGGGTGAGCCCAAATATCCATTAGTATGGAGCTTCTTCATGCGTTTTACACCAATATGTATCAAGCGGTAGTGCCACAAGTAAGTGGTACTATCATTACTACTTTGTATCTTTTGGCATCAAATATTATGAACATGTGTAATACTACGATCAAGATTCAATAAACCATTCATATTAGGTGCATGACCATTGAAGGTATTATTCAAGTAAACAGAATAACCATTATTCTCTTTAAATGAATAACCATATTGCAATAAGCACAATCCTATCATGTTCATGCTCAACGCAAACACCAAACAACATTTAGGTTCAGCACTAATCTCGAAAGTAGAGGGAGCGTGCGATGGTGATCACGTCAACATTGGAAACACTTCCAACACACATTGTCACCTTGCCTTTAGCTAGTCTTCGTTTATTCCGTAGATTTTATTTAGAGTTACTAACACTTAGCAACCAAACCAGTATCTAATACCCCGGTGCTACTAGGAGTACTAGTAAAGTACACATCAATATAATGTATATCCAATATACTTTTGTCGACTTTGCCAGTCTTCTCATCTACCAAGTAACTAGGGTAGTTCCACTTCAGTGACCACTTCCCTTATAATAGAAGCACTTAGTCTCGGGTTTGCGTTCAACCTTGGGTTTCATTACTAGAGTGGCAAATGTTTTGTCATTTCATGAATTATCCCTTTTAACCCTTGCCCTTCTCGAAACTAGTGGTTTTACTAACCATCAACACTTGATGCTCCTACTTGATTTCTACCTTCGTGGTGTCAAACATCGCGAATAGCTCAAGGATCATCATCCCTATCCCTGATATGTTATAGTTCATCAAGAAGATTTGTAGCTTGGTGGCAGTGACTTTGGAGAACTATGTCAATCACTATCTTATCTGGAAGATCAAATCCCACTCGCTTCAAGTGATTGTAGTACCCAGACAATCTGACCACATGCTCAACTATTGAGATTTTCTCCCTTCACACAAAGAATCTAGTCGAAGGTCTTATACCTCTCAACATCGGTACGAGTATGAAATCCCAATTTCATCTCTTGGAACATCTCATATGTCCCATGACGTTCGAAACATCTTCGGCCTCAATTCTAAGTCGTTTAAGTATTATGCACTGAACTATCATGTAGTCATCAAAAACGCGTATGTCAGATGTTAGCAACATCTACACACGACACTTGGTGTCGGTGCACTGAAGACTGGGGTCTCCTGTACCCCAAACTTGTGCACAGGCGCGGGCAACACCCTTGGCTGCAGTACACGAAGAGGGGCGATGGGAAGATAAACCCCAAGCTCGCCAAGGCCACACCCCTCCAATGGTATGAAGGACAAGCCCAAGCTACAAGGCCCCGGCAAGCCCTCCTTGTCGGGAAGACCCACAAGGCCCCGGCAAGCCCTCCTTCCCGGGAAGACACGCAAGGCCCCGACAAGCCCTCCTTGCCGGGAAGACATCCAAGGCCCCGGCAAGCTCTCCTTGCCAGGAAGACGGGTTAGGCCACCGGCAAGGACCCCAGGGCGGCAAGCTCCTTTCGCCCGCCAGGTGTCCCTCCTGCCACAGTGCCACCGATTGCCACCGCTCCAGTGTATCCCTCATGCGCTAGCACAAAGCCCAGGTGTCAAAACACCTGGGTAGGTGTCGATGCCAACTTGATGCAGGTCAGGGGGGCCTGACAAGGCATTTACTGCCCTGACAATGTAGTAGATAGATAGCAGTGAATCATGTTCACTATGCGACTCGTGAACCCACTACAGAGCACTGTTGGTGACCTATTTGCCTATAAAAGGAGGCCCAAAGCTTAGTTCTAGGGGTTGAACCTTTTCGGAGTTTAGACTCTTTGATCACCAGACGAAAGGCAATTACTGTAGCAAGTGACCCTACAGTAAGCACCCAATACAAGAAACAAAGTAGGAGTAGGGTTTTATGTGCTAAGCGGCCCGAACCTAGGTAAAACAAACTTGTCGGTGTTGATCGCTAGTTCTGCTCTTGGCGCCACCTCTCTCTCTCCGCCGAACGATCAAGGGATCCTTGTAGGTTCCCATAGGTGTCATTTTCCCGACATCCTGGGTGCGCCAGGTAGGGGGCTGAGACCTTTTTCGCGAATCCAGGCGAGCTCTACACTTTGAAGTTGAGCGCAACGCCACGGTTCCCCAAGCAGAACGCAGCGGTGGTCGCTCCACCCTGCTATAGCCTGCCAACGCGTGCGCAGATGCACCGCTGCGCAAGCGCAGGCCAAGGAGGTGGAGACCCCGAGTTCAATGTCATCAGGCTGATGCGCCGCTCCAGGACAGTACGTTGTTGTCGAGGGTGTGCCTAGGGGCTTCGGCGAGGCCTCCGGTGCATACTCCGGTGGACGCACCTCTGTGAGTGATGCATAGTCGTTGAGGATGCGCCAACAGGTCCTGAAGCACTAGCACGCGCTCCAGCAGAAACGCTTACTCCCCTAGAAGTGTTGCGTCGCCGCCAAAGATGCGCTCGGGGGCTCCGCCAGCATATCCTGACCAAAAAGAGAAAAAGGAGTTACACTCCGGCAATCCCTTCCCTACGCGATAGTCACAGACTATCGGCAAGAACCTTGCCGACAGGAAGGTTGCCGGGAGAATGTAACAGCCTGCTTGTCGGGGATCTGAGGCCCCGACAAAAGATCCAGACGTCGCGGGAAGAAGTGCCGCGACACAACAGATAAGTGACAAAAATTCTAGATGAATTTTTTGAGTAGATAGGTTGTTTCTTTTCAAAAAATCCCAATCTTTGTTTGAGAAACCTGTGCGAAGAAGGAACCTTGCCAGGATCAGTGCACCTTGGTTCTGTTTCCAGCTCGTTCAACGACCTGAATGGCCACGGAGCGCCTTCACACTGTTTCGAACTTGCTCAACACACCAAGCGGCTACACAGCGCCTTATTTCGACTCGAGCCGTGCTCGACGATTTAACGGTTGCACCGAGTGCGGCAAGGAGTCTTGCCGGTAAAGACCCCTTCGACGAACTGCTAAGGATCCGTTCCTCAAAGCACTAGCGGCAGGACCAGTCACGCCGGCAAGCTTCCGGAAAAAGCAAAGGGTGTATCATACAAAGAAGGGGATCAGACAAAAAGGAAACAACATTTCATTCATTTGTTTGAGGCAAACTCAGACATATTACATAGATGATTTTTACTACTCTAACCTATGATACTGTCTTTTGGCGAGGGACATGCTTGCACACAGAAGTTCAAGAAGACAAAAAGTGGCACGGCCCTCGGCGCAACCCAGGCTGGCTCCTCCTGGACCAGTACTGCGTGAAGGAGAACGGGGCCAGAAGGGACGACAGAGCAGGGAACCAAGCGCTACCCGCAATATGCGGCAGCGTCGGTTCTTCCGGCTCGTCTGTCCCAACTCGGGAGGAGGAGAGCCGTGGACTGATGGTGATGGTGCGACCGGCGGTCAGTCCGAGGTCAGATCCTCATACCCAGGCTTAGCCTTCCGAGGATCTGACTCGCCCTCACGCGAGGAAGGGCTTTCAGTCCCGCTTGAGCTCTCTTTGCAGCAGCTGAGGCATACACGTGAGCTCCCGTATATCTTGACGGAGAGCAAGTTGTCCGCCATCATCTTGAAGCGAAGAAAGTGCCCATCCTGGAGATTGTGGGCACGAGCGAAGCTCTTCCACCCACGGCCAAGAAACAGGAATCGAGGCCCCGGTTGATCCACGACCACCGGTACGGCGCCATTGACGTAGCCATGCACACGAAGCCACAACATCGGGAGCTTCTCTTCGCTCATAGCCCCGGCGAAGGCGATGGGGAGTTGAAGCCGGATCCTGATGCGGCCTTGCAGTTTGACGAGGAACTCTAACGGAGTCCTTTCAACATGAGTCCCCGCGGGAACAAGCCTCGGAGAAGACGAGGGTGCTGGAGGAGCATCCCGCCTTCCCTAGCCACGGTCTCCATGGCGACCGCGGCTCCTCGCCCCTCCGCCACCTTGGGCGCTCGGGCCACCCTCTGCAGCTACGGCCCCTGAAGTTATGGCATGATCCGAACGGGATCCTCTCACCGCTCCGGCGGCCAATGCTGGTCGTCCCCGTCCCCTAGCCATGGTTAGGGGCGAGCGCCACCTGAAGCTAAGGAAGATACTACAGAAGAGGTTGGGGGTGTTGTGCGTTTCAGGAGTTGGATGGATGAGCAAAACCCCCTCGCAAACCCCCTAATTTATAGGGCAAGGCATGGGGCCTAGCCCTCCTCGCTCCAGTAACCGCCGCCCCTCTCGCCCAATCACCCATGATCACGGGCAAACAGGGGGCCGCCTTGCTGCACCAATGCATGCGAGGGCGGGCCCCGCCATGAGTGCGTCCTTTATGGACACGATCGCCACTTGCCTGACTGTTACTATGCATGCCTCACGCGTGACAGTAATGCTTCGGGAGGTGGGACGGCCAGTGTGTGCCCGCCTCTCCACTTCGCGCGCTTGATGCACGACGTGGGGAAAGGCTACTTGCAACGGCTCCAAACTGCCAAATACCGTGTCACGGAAGCTCGTGCACCACTTTGGGCCTGGCCCAACAATGCCTCGCACGCGTGTGTGGCCCAGGCCCGGGGCTCCGGTCAGTGCACTGAAAACTGGGGTCTCCTGTACCCCAGAATTGTGCACGAGCGCCGGCAAGACACTTGGCGGCAGTACACGAAGAGGGTCGATGGGAAGATAAACCCTCGGCTCGCCAAGGCCACGCCCCTCCAAGGATGTGAAGGACAAGCCCAAGCTACAAGGCCCCGGCAAGCCCCCCTTGCTGGGAAGACCCACAAGGCCCCGGCAAGCCCTCCTTGCCGGGAAGACACGTAAGGCCCCGGCAAGCCCTCCTTGTCGGGAAGACGTCCAAGGCCCCGGCAAGCCCTCCTTGTCGGGAAGACGGGTTACACCACCGGCAAGGACGCCAAGCCGGGAAGCTCCCTTCGCCCGCTAGGTGTCCCTCCTACCACAATGCTACCGACTTCCACCGCTCCAGCGCATCCCTCATGCGCCAGCACAAAGCGCAGGTGTCAAAACACCTGGGTAGGTGTCGATGCCACCTTGATGCAAGTCGGGGGGCCTACAAGGTATTTACGGCCCCTGACATTGCGGTAGATAGATAGCGGTGAACCCTGTTCACTATGCGACTCGTGAACCCACTACAGAGCACTGTTGGTGACCCCTTTGCCTATAAAAGGAGGCCAAAAGCTCAATTCTAGGGGTTGGACCTTTTGGGGTTTTAGACTCTTTGATCACCAGCCGAAAGGCAATTACTGTAGCAAGTGACCCTACGGTGAGCACCCAATACAACAAACAAAGCAGGAGTAGGGTTTTACGCACTAAGCAGCCCGAACGTTGGTAAAAAAACTTGCCGGTGCTGATCGCTAGTTCTGCTCTTGGCGCCACCTCTCTCTCTCTCCGTCGAACAATCAAGGGATCCTTGGAGGTTCCCATAGGTGTCATTATCCCGACACTCGGGGTTTAGCACACCGAGCGGTGCATTAAGGACATAAGTCTTCTGTGCAGCAGTGAGGACAATCCTTAGTTTACGGACCCAGTCCGCGTAATTGCTACTATTATCTTTCAACTAAGTTTTCTCTAGGAACATATCAAAAACAGTAGAGCTACAACACAAGCTACAACATAATTTGCAAAGACATTTCGACTATGTTCATGATAATAAGTTCAATTAATCATATTACTTAAGAACTCCCACTCAAATTGACATCCCTCTAGTCATTCGAGTGACACATGATCCACATTCACTAACTCAAGTCCGATCATCGTGTGAGTTGAGTTAGCTTCAATGGTGAACATCTCTATGTTGACCATATCTACTATACGACTCATGTTTGACCTTTCAGTCTCTTGTGTTCCGAGGCCATGTCTGTACATGCTAGGCTCATCAAGTTTAACCAGAGTGTTCCGTGTGTGCAACTGTTTTGCACCCGTTGTATGTGAACGTAGAGTCTATCACACCCGGTCATCACGTGTTGTCTCGAAACAAGAAACTGTCGCAACGGTGCACACTGGGGGAGAACACAATTTAATCTTTAAATTTTAGTGAGGGGTCACCTTATAATTCTACCGTCGTCCTAAGCAAACAAGGTGCATAAAAAGGATTAACATCACATGCAAATCATAAGTGACATGATATGGCCATGAACTTGTGCTTTTTGATCTCCATCTTCGAAGCACCGGCATGATCTCCATCGTCACCGGCGCCACACCTTGATCTCCATCATTGTGTTGCTGATAAGTCCCAAACGTATCTATCCATCATTGTGTTGCTGATACGTCCCAAATGTATCTATCATTTCTGCTTGCTCCATGCAAGTTTTGGGTGATATTGCTATGTGTTTTGTACACTTTCATACCTTTTTCAAAATATTTGGACTAACCTACTAACTCAGTGCACCCAGTGCCAGTTTTTGTCTGCTGACGTCTATAAATTGCAGGTTTATACCCATATTTACAGTGCCCGAAAATTTCCACAAAATTATATAAAAATTAGCATTCCAGAAGACTCCAGACGGCCGAAGGAGGGCCACAGGGGGCCCACCAGGCCTCCAGGCACCCTGGTGGCGCAACCTGCCCCTTGGCCGCGTGAGGAGGCCGCCTGGGTCAGGCCCACCCCCTCTGGTGCCCTACCTTGGCTCCTATTTTTACCCCCGTGGAGGAAATCCTAATTCCGGAACCCTTTTCTCCACAAGCAATTCCGATCTCCGCCGCCATTGCCAACAAGTTTCGGGGGACCAGAATTCCTGTGTCGGCACCTTGCCGGGACGGGGAAGTGCCCCCGGATTCATCTCCATCGACGTTGCTTCCTCCGTCCATGAAGCGGGAGTAGTTCATCCTCGGGGCTGAGGTCTTCTACAGTAGCTAGGTGGTTAATTCTCTCTCCCATGATGTGATCTTTATTGTGATCATAGGCTATGTTAACCTAGGGTGATCCCATGATGTTTCCCCTTCTTCTATGTATTGGATTGATGTACTCACTTGATCTTATCTAGTATAATCCCGGAGACCATGGTGACAGCGGTCTATTGGACATGGATTAGAAGAATATTTTCATGAGCGATTTCCTCTTTTGTGAATTGATTGAAGATTGAGAGTCTCTTGGTGCTTGTCTTTGACTATCCTTGAGATACGTTGTGGTGATTTTGGTACTCTCTTTGGATGGTCGCGGTGACATTGGGAAATCCATTGATGAGAACTACGAACTTTGAGGTGTTCTTTTGTAGGCCTACATAATTCTCGTCCTCTCTTGATCACAAAGGAATGACCTTCGGGTACATCACCATTGCATGTTTTAGTGGAAATATCATGTGATTAGACTATGTTAATGTTGTTGGGAGTTGCCACTAGTGAAAGTATGAAGCCTAGGCCTTGTTTCTCACCATTGTTACACCGTTTATGCTCACTTTTGTCACTTTCTACCTTGCTGTAATTTTTATTACAGATTTATATTACGTTGCTTTGCTACACCTATCACCCATATTTTACCATCTCTTCACTGAACTAGTGCACCTATACAATTTACCATTGTATTAGGTGTGTTGGGGACACAAGAGACTTCTTGTTTCTTAATTGCAGGGTTGCTTGAGAGAGACCATCTTCAACCTCTACTTCCCTGAGTTTGATAAACCTTAGGTCATCCACTTGAGGGAAATTGTTGTTGTTCTACAAACCTCTACGCTTGGAGGCCCAAGATAGTCTATAAGAATAGAAGCGTGCGTAGACATCAAGCTATTTTTGGCGCCGTTGCCGGGGAGGTGAGTGCTTGAAGGTATATCTTTAGATACTGCAATTAAATCTTTTCGTTTCTTGTTTTTATTTTCACTAGTTAGGCTTATGGAAAACTGCACTCTTAGTTTGCTGCTTGGGGAAGGCCGCTTAACCACACCCGTGGTAGAGAAGTCTCCTCCACCTACTGAATGTATCCCATTCAAAATACCACTTGGGATAATTGAAATAATTAGGAAAGATTGTTATAGAGGAGATGGAACAGTTAGTCCTAGTATTCATTTGTTTAAACTTACAGAACTTTGTGAGTTGTTTTAAGATTTCAGGTTTGATAAGAGATGGGGTCATGAGGAAATTATTTGCCTTGTCACTGAAAGGAAAATCATTGGAATGGTATAGGCTACTAGATGATTCTCACCTACGGGATTGGGAAGAGATCCAGTCTCTCTTTTGCTCCAAGTTTTATCCTCTTCATGAAGTCCATGAGAATAGGAATTATGTTTATAATTTCTATCCTCATGACGGAGAGAGCATAGCTCAAGCTTGGGGGAGACTGAAAACTTTAATGCTAAAATGACCTAACCATGTGCTCCCCAAAGATATGATTATTACTAATTTCTATGCGAGGCTCTCTCGACAGGAAAAAGACTTGCTCGATGCTTCCTTTATGGGTTCTTTCACAAATGAAAGGATTGATGCTAAATGGGAATTCCTTTAAATAATTCAACGCAATAATGAAGATTGGGAGATCGACAAAGGTAAAGAGTCAGGTATAAATTATGAGTATGATTTCATTAAGGCCTTTGTTGAAACTGCATGTTTTAATAAGTTTAGTGTTAAGTTTGGGCTTGATTCTCAACTACTTGTTGATTTCCTCAAAACTTTTGCTTCACATCTTAATATGCCTGAGGAGATTTGGCTCAAGCATCCTGAACCTCTTAAAGAGTTTTGCAAAGAAAATGAAATTATTAATCATAATTGCAACATGCATGATCCAATTCCTGAAAATGAAGTTATATATAAGCATGTAAATTTTTATGGAGTGGATAGATGATACGTCCATTTTGCATCATGTTTTCATGTTGATATTTATCGCTTCTTGGGCTCTTATTTCACTTCACGGTACAATTCTTATGCCTTTTCTCTTATTTTGCAAGGTTTACATGAAGAGGGAGAATACCAGCAACTGGAATTCTGGCCTGAAAGAGGAGCAAGTTTGAGATACCTATTCTGCGCAACTCCAAATGCCGTAAAAATCAACGAGGATTTTTTTCTCGATTTATCAAAAATACTGGGCCGAAGAAGTGCCAGAGGGGGCGTGCAGGTGGCCACAAGCATGCACGGCGCGACCACCTCCCTAGGCCGCGCCATGAGGGCTTGTGGGCACCCTGCAGGCCCACTTGCCCCCCTCTTTTGCTATATGGAGGGTTTCGACCAGGAAAAAATGAGGGAGGATATTTTTCGTGGTTTCGCCGCTGCCACGAGGCGGAACTTGAGCAGAACCAATCTAGAGCTCCGGCAGGACGATCCTGCCGGGGAAACTTCCCTCCCGAAGGGGGAAATCGTCGCCATCGTCATCACCAACACTCCTCTCATCGGAGGGGACTCGTCACCATCAACATCTTCATCAGCACCATCTCATCTCCAAACCCTAGTTCATCACTTGTAACCAATCTCCGTCTTGCGACTCCGATTGGTACTTGTAAGGTTGCTAGTAGTGTTGATTACTCTTTGTAGTTGATGCTAGTTGGATTACTTGGTGGAAGAGTTTATGTTCAGATCCTTGATGCTACTCATTACCTCTCTGGTCATGAATATGATTATGCTTTGTGAGTAGTTACTTTTGTTCCTGAGGACATGGGATAAGTCATGCTAATAGTAGTCATGTGAATTTGGTATTCGTTCGGTAATTTGATGTGTTGTATGTTGTTTTTTCTCTAGTGGTGTTATGTGAACGTCGACTACATAACACTTCACCATTATTTGGGCCTAGAGGAAGGCATTGGGAAGTAGTAAGTAGATGATGGGTTGCTAGAGTGATAGAAGCTTAAACCCTAGTTTATGCGTTGCTTCGTAAGGGGCTGATTTGGATCCACTAGTTTAATGCTATGGTTAGACTTTGTCTTAATTCTTCTTTCGTAGTTGAGGGTGTTTGCGAGAGGGGTTAATCAGAAGTGGGATTCTTGTCCAAGTAAGGGCAGTACCCAAGCGCCGGTCCACCCACATATCAAACTATCAAAGTAACGAACGCGAATCGTATGAACATGATGAAAACTAGCATGACAGAAATTCTCGTGTGTCCTCGGGAGCGTTTTTCCCCTATAATACTTTGTCCAGGCTTGTCCCTTGCTACAAAAGGGATTGGGCCACTTTGCTGCACCGTTGCTACTTTTATTACTTGTTGCTTGCTACGAATCATCTCACCACACAATCACTTGTTACCGACAATTTCAGTGCCTGCAGATTTTACCTTGCTGAAAACCACTTTTTAGATCCTTCTGCTCCTCGTTGGGTTCGACAGTCTTACTTACCGAAAGGACTATGATTGATCCCCTATACTTGTGGGTCATCAATAGACCTTGTGAAAGGCCTATGATTGAAGAAGAGAAGTATTGTAAGCAACATAAGCATGAAAGAACAATCACCTGGGTTAGAGAATTAAATGAAATTTCTAGAGAATTGTGTGACCTTTATCCTTTTACTTGTGAACTTTGTGGTATAGAGGGTCACTTTAATTTTCAATGCATGTACATTCAAAACATAACTCTTAACCAGTTGTGTGATAACATGATCACTCCAGATCTTTATGATGAACTTATGTTATTTTTGATGTGCGAAGAGTTATCAGAAAAAACTTCTTGGCTAGATGATAATGCCTTAGGAATAAACTACACTTTGAAAAAATGCCATCTCTATTGTGTTGTTAATTGCCATGAAAGTGATTACATAAGTAAGATTAGAAAGGAGCGAACTTTACCAAAGCATAAAAATGTCTCTTATGTTTCCACTAATAAAAAGGAGAGTTTATCCCAAGTTTCCCCTATTGTTTCTAATGATAAACTAGAATATTTGAAGAACCTTCCTCTCCAACCACTCCCTCCTAAAGTGAAGAAGAAAAATAAGAGGAGGAATAGGAACAAGAGGGAATAAGAATGGGTATCAACCTGGCCTGAGCATATTCCTCGCATCAACTTTTATCCTAACAGACATAAATTCATGGAGGATGATGAGCTTGATTGCATTTATTATTATCTTTATGATAAGTTTGTAGGTGATATTGAAGATGATTTTGGTTATGATATGCAAGTTACTTATTGTGATTGGGAAGATGATGATAATGCTACTTATGATCTTGAAAATCTTTTTGGTACCAACTCTGAAAATGATGATATGGAAAGCTCTAAGCTTGGGGATGATAGGATTGCAAGTCCTTTACCCAATATTCATGTGATAATTGGTAATTCTTTTGCTAGTAAGAATAAAGACAACATGTTTACAAATATAGTTGCTAGCAATAATAATGATGTTCTCTACCATGATGATGTTATAACTCCTATCTATAGTGATTGTAAAGATACATATGACATAAGGAGAAATTGTCCATATGAAACTGGTCATAATCATGGACGGAATTACTTCCTTGCTGAACACCATTTCCCCAATACACAATTAATCTATGGTGTTCAAGTTGTTTATGATAGTCCTACTCCCACTATTACCAATGATAAAGATTATGGTTATGTGGAGAGTAAGAGTACCTTTTTGCATGTGGATCATGGTAACAATGCTTTATGGGATACTTATGTTGTTGAGTTTATTCATGATCCCACTAAAAATTATTATGAGAAGGGAACATATGCTTATAGATATTTCAATAATATCAAGTTCCCTCTCTTTATGTTGAAGGTTTTGAAGCTGCACTTGTTTTGCCTTCCTATGCTTATTGCTTTGTGCTTCAATGAATTACTCTATTGCAATATTCCTATGCATAGGAAGCATGTTAGACTTAAATGTGTTTGGTATTTGCTTCTTGATGCTCTCTTTTTTTCTACAGCTCTTATTCCTACGAGAGCATCACTAAAATCTTCAGCCTATCTTTATGGCTATAAAGAAAGAGCTCTAGGGAGACAACCCTAGTTATCTTTACTTTGAGTTTTTACTTTCAGTTTTAGTGCTCTTGATGTGTGTTACTAATGTATAAACATAATTTTATCTTTATTTTTAAGCTTTGTGCCAAGTTTTATCCTCCGATTGCAAGAAAGTTCAAAAGTTGTGACATGTTGTCCAGAAACAAATTATGTCTGCTTGACGAAACAATTCACCAAACATCACCAGATCATCTTTTTGATCTGAAGTTTCTTGACAGTATGCTCTATATAATTGGATTTCTGGCGTTTGTTCTGAGTTTTTTGATTTGAGTTGCAGAAGTGCCCTGAAACAAATATTTACTACCTGCTGGTCCGTTTTTCACAGATTCTGCCACGTTTTGCGTTTTCATCGTTTTGCAAATCTTAAGCTTGCTTTTTCTTTGCAAAAAAAATTTGGCAATCTTGAGAAATAGTAGCTCTTCATGAAAATATTTATTTCCAGTGGAGAAAAAACATTTTATTATGGGTACTAACCACTCTAATCAGCTTATGATGAATTCCGTATGAAGGGAGTTTTCAAGTATGCGATGGAAGATGATGAAAGAAGATCCAGGAGTGTCTAGCGCTCAAGCTTGGGGATGCACCCATGCACCCCCAAGAAATATTCAAGGAGACTCAAGCATCTAAGATTGGAGATGCCCCTGTGCATCCCCTTCTCCATCAACAATCATCAGTTCGTCCTTCTCCATGTTATATTTTTATCACTTCATATGTTATGTGCTATGCTTGGAGCGTCCCGCTCTTTACTTTTTTAGTTTGTTTTAGCTTTGCTTCATGTTCATAACAAGTTGGACCCTAGCCTTCTTTTCTTGGGAGATAAACACGCTCCACTCCACCATAGAACACAACATAGGTTTTCATGCTTATCTTTTTGTGTGTTCTTTACCTTTTCACAGTTGTTGTCATGCTTAGCTCTTAGTTTTCACGCTTTATATTTTTAAGAGATTTTATTTAGATGCTTTTGGTAATTTCTTGAGTCATGTTTATATTGTGTAGAGAGTTGGCTTGTTGCACTGATTTGTGTGTCTTGCATGAGTAGGTAACTGAGGTTGCTATTTAAGTGTAGTAGTAACTTGCAATAGTTTTGAGGTATTGATTTGAGTAATGTTTGGACTTTTGGTGTCAACAGGTTCAGCCTATTAGTGATAGGTGTCGTATTTTGGGAAATCCGTGTGTATTCTCAAAAACAAATAAATTAGTTGAGAACTCTAGCTAGTAGATGGATCGCTAACCTGTGGAGGGGTTGGAATATATAGAGTACCCTCACATTATCATGGGTCGAGGATGCGCAAGGATAACCAAACCCCCAAACACTCCTCCTTGGGGTACTTGTCTCTTTGTGAATCTCCTGACTAGATAGAGATTTATCGATAATAAGTGCATGAGTTCTTCGGACTAATGCGAGTATTAGATTGTTGGCACTTCCACCATCCATATTTTGCTACCCTCTTCGGTACCGTGCATTGCCCTTTCTCATCTTGAGAGTTGGTGCATACTTCGCCGGTGCATCCAAACCCTTGGCATGATACACTCTGTCATCATAAGCCTCATTATATCCTTCCTCAAAACAGCCACCATACCTACCTATTAAGGCATTTCCATAGCCTTTCCGAGATACATTGTCATGCAACATCCACCATCTAATGACTTGATCTTTATGTCATACATGCTTTTGCTTGATCGAAGAGCCGCATGCTATTTGGGCTTCGATCCTATTATTCCTACATGACGCGCTAGTATCATTGCATATCCTGCTACACTGGTAGAGGCATACATTTCCATACATCATGTTAGTTTTCATTTATATTTATGTTGAGTACTTCTTATAAAGTGTGAAGATCTTCTTTTTATTTCTTGTAAAATATAGAGTGTTGCCCTTAAGTGAGGAAAAGATGCCAAAGAGGACAAAAAAGATCCCAAAAGAGGACAAATTAAAAGATCCCAAAGAGGACAAATGAGAGATAAATAGAAAGAGCCAAAGAGGCCAGAAAAATACAAAATAATAGGAAAAAGAAAAAAGAGAGCGAAAGGGGGCAACACTACTACTCCTTTTGAAAGATCCACACTCGTACTCCATTATCATATTTGTACTCCATAGAGATTATCATTCATGCATAACTATGTGGGGACCCTTACACTATAGAACTTGGCTTGTATATTCCAACGATGAGCCTCCTCAAATGAGCTCTAGGTCCTCATGAGCAAGCAAGCTGGATGCACCCCCACCAGTTCCATTGAAGAGCTTACCTTAGCTCATATGTGCATCTATTGCATGGAAATCCCTACTCCTCACATCATATCTATCATTTGGCTTTCTCTCGCCTATGAATGTCCTCATTGATGCGAGCCTTTCACACCTTTTTTGTCTTCCTTCCCCATCATTTCTCTATTTTCCATCCTAAGTGTCAACTATCTTGCTTGCGCTCATCCATTGCATGAGTGCTCAAATTTGAAAGGTAGAGGATCAATTTGACTTGCGCCTGACTAGTGGTCTGGGGACGAATCGAAATAAGATTCCGAAGGAGACCAAGTGTGAAGTTTTACTAGATTGAGTTATCAATTAAACTATATATTATTTTTATTCTCTAAACCCATCTCCCACTTCTTGCACGCAAACACCATTTGGAGACATTCAAGTCATGGACAGCGAGAGCTCTTGCACCTTTATGTTCTTACTTTGCTAGTTTCAATACTAGATATAGACTCTTGCTTGTTATTGTCTTGACTTGAATTGCATATCTTACTTGCTTTACTTTGAAGTTCTTATATGTGTGTTAGCATGTCACCACAGAAATTATTTTTGTTATCATTTACCTACTCGAGGACGAGCAGGAATTAAGCTTGGGTATGTTAATACGTCCCAAACGTATCTATAATTTTTGCTTGCTCCATGCAAGTTTTGGGTGATATTGCTATGTGTTTTGTACACTTTCATACCTATTTTCAATATATTTGGACTAACCTACTAACTCAGTGCACCCAGTGCCAGTTCTTGTCTGCTGATGTTTATGAATTGGAGGTTTATACCTATATTTACAGTGCCCAGAAAATTCCAGAAAAAATATATTAAAAAATCAGCGTTCCAGAAGACTCCAAACGGCTGAAGGAGGGCCACAGGGGGGCCACCAGGCCACCAGGCACCCTGGTGGCGTGGCCTGCCCCCTGGCCAAGCGAGGAGGTCGTCTGGGTGGGGGCCCCCCTGGTGCCCTACCTTGGCTCCTATTTTACCCCCATGAAGGAAACCCTGATTCCGGAACCCTTTTCTCCAGAAGCAATTCTGATCTCCGCCGCCATCGCCAACAAGTTTCGGGGGACCAGAATTCCTTCGCCGGCACCTTCCCGGGACGGGGAAGTGCCCCGGATTCATCTACGTATACGTTGCTTCCTCCGTCCATGAAGCGGGAGTAGTTCCTCCTCGGGGCTGAGGTCTTCTACAGTAGCTATGTGGTTCATTCTCTATCCCATGATGCGATCTTGATTGTGATCATAGGCTATGTTAACCTAGGGTGATCCCATGATGTTTCCCCTTCTTCTATGTATTGGATTGATGTACTCACTTGATCTTATCTAGTATAATCCCCGAGACCATGGTGACAACGGTCTATTGGACATGGATTAGAAGAATATTTTCATGAGTGATTTCCTGTTTTGTGAATTGATTGAATATTGAGAGTCTCTTGGTGCTTGTCCTTGACTATCCTTGAGATATGTTTTGGGGATTGTGGTACTCTCTTTGGATGGCTGCGGTGACATTGGGAAATCCATAGATGAGAACTACGAACACTGAGGTGTGCTTTTGTAGCCCTACATAATTCTCATCCTCTCTTGATCACAAAGGAATGACCTCTGAGTACGTCACCATTGCATGTTTTAGTGCAAATATCATGTGATTAGACTATGTTAATGTTGTTGGGAGTTGCCACTAGTGAAAGTATGAAGCCTAGGCCTTGTTTCTCACCATTGTTACACTGTTTATGTTCACTTTTGTCAGTTGCTACCTTGTTGTAATTTTATTACAGATTTATATTACCTTGCTTTGCCACACCTATCACCCATATTTTACCATCTCTTTGCTGAACTAGTGCACCTATGCAATTTACCATTGTATTAGGTGTGTTGGGGACACAAGAGACTTCTTGTTTCTTAATTGCAGGGTTGCTTGAGGGAGACCATCTTCAAACTCTACTTCCCTGAGTTTGATAAACCTTAGGTCATCCACTTGAGGGAAATTGTTGTTGTCCTACAAACCTCTGCGCTTGGAGGCCCAACATAGTCTACAAGAATAGAAGCGTGCGTAGACATCAGTTGCCATCAAGGTTGTCACGCTATCTATGTTGTTACTACTAAAGCTACCGACTAGCAATAAAGTAGAGCATCACCAAGCGCAAAATAATTAAATACAACCCTATGGCTCCTGCCGGTTGCCGTAGCATCGACGTGCAAGTCGATATTTAACTACTACAACGTGATCATCTCATACATAAAATATACATATCATTTCTTTAGCCATATCACATCACAACATACCCTGCAAAAACAAGTTAGACGTCCTCTAATTTGTTGTTGCAAGTTTTACGTGGCTACTATGGGTATCTAGTATGATCGCATCTTACTTACTCAAAACCACAATGGTCATATGCAAGTTGCTATTTAACCTTCTCCAAGGACCACCTCGGTCAAATCTAATTCAACGAAAGTTGGAGAAACATACACCCGCCAGTCATCTGTATGCAACAAGTTGCATGTTAGTCGATGAAACCGGTCTCTCATATGCGTACGAGTAATGTTGGTCTGGGCCGCTTCATCCAACAGTATCGCTGAATCAAGAAAAGACTAAGGAGGACATCAATCTGAACAACAACGCCCACAAACTCCTTTGTGTTCTACTCGAGATGTAATCTACGCATAGACCTAGCTCTGATACCACTATTGGGGAATGTCGCATGGGAAACAAAAAATTTCCTACGCACACATAAGATCAATCCATGGTGCTGAACATCTACAAGAGGAGAGATTGGATCCACATACCCTTGTAGATCGCTAAGAGGAAGCGTATATAACGCGGTTGATGTAGACTTGACCTGAGACATTCTCCGGTCAATAACAATTAGCGTGACCTGGATGCCCATATTGTCTCCTACATATTCTATGAAGATATTTATTGTTTGAACCTATATGTCAAGGATTCAGTTAAACCCGTATGCCGTTCCCTTTGTCCTTCGGTATGTTAATTGCCCGAGATTCGATCACTGGTATCTCCATACCTAGTTCAATCTCGTTACCGGCAAGTCTCTTTACTCGTTCTGTAATACAAGATCTCGTGACCAACTCTTTAGTCACATTGCTTGCAAGCTCCTTGTGATGTTGTATTATCGAGTGGGCCCCGAGATACCTCTTTGTCAGACGGAGTGACAAGTCCCAGTCTTGATCCATGCCAATCCAACATACACCTTCAGAAATACGTGTACAACACCTTTATAGTCACCCAGTTATGTTGTCACATTTGATACATGCATGGTATTCCTCCGTTGTCCGGGAGTTGCATGATCTCATGGTCATAGGAACAGATACTTTGACATGCAGAAAACAGTAGAAATAAATTGACATGATCATATACTATGTTCATAGGTTGGGTCTTGTCCATCACATCATTCTCCTAATGATGTGATCCCGTTATCAAATGACAACCCTTGTCTATGGCCCCGAAACCTTGACCATCTTTGATCAACGAGCTAGTCAACTAGAGGCTTACTAGGGACAGTGTGTTGTCTATGTATCCATACATGTATTTGAGTTTCCAATCAATACAATTATAGCATGGAAAATAAATGATTATCATGAAAAAGTAAATATAATAATAACCAATTTATTATTTCCTCTATGGCATATTTCCAACAATAAGAAGTTCGAATGGACACTGAAACGCGAAGAAAATTTCCTAGAGCTCAAGAAGAGGTTGACAACGGCCCCAGTTCTGGCCACCCTGATATTCACAAGGAGTTTGTGATATATAGTGATGCATCAAGAACCGGGCTTGGTGGTGTCCTCATGCAAGAAGGCAGAGTTGTGTCATATCTGTCCAGATAGCTACATCTTCACAAAGAGAGCTACGCCACTCACGATCTTGAGTTGGCTGCAGTGGTTCATGCCTTGAAGACGTGGCGAGATTACCTTGTGGGAAAGCGATGTGAGATATACACAGACCACAAGAGTTTGAAGTATATTTTCACTTAGAACGAATTGAACATGAGGCAACGAAGATGGGTGGAGTTGATTAAAGATTACGACCTCAGTATTTAATACCACCCTGGAAATGCCAATGTGGTAGCAGATGCCTTGATAAGAAAGGCTTGTTCCTTGAATACTATGATCAACGAAAGGCTACCTACCTTGTATGAGGAACTTGAGATCTTCGGGTTGGATCTAGTCGCACCAGAATTTCTGGCCAACCTTGAAACGAAGCCTAGATTGATTGACGATATTAAGGAAGCTCAGAAGGGACACGAGATCACCGAAGGTATCAAGAAGAAGATCAAGGATGGCAAGGCCCCAAGATTCTCAGTGGATGAGCAAGGAGTCGTATGGTTTGGGGACAACATTTGCGTACTCAACAAAGCTGAGCTCAAGAACCTGATCTTGCAAGAAGCGCATGACACTCCATATTCCATCCATCTTGGAGGAACCAAGATGTACCAAGACCTCAAGGCAAGATTCTGGTGGCATGGTATGAAGATACGGATAGCCTCTTGTGTCGCTAAATCTGACGTATGCGAGAGGGTCAAGGGTGAGCATTAGTGACCCACTAGACCACTACAACCTCTCCAAGTGCATGAATGGAAGTGGGACAAAGTCGGGATAGACTTCATCACTGGTCTGCCCAGATCAAGAAAAGGACATGATTCCATTTGGGGTCATTGTCGACCACCTGACCAAGGTAGCCCACTTCATCCCCGTCAACACCACCTATGATGGGAGCCAGCTAGCCCACCTCTAGATCAATTGCATCATGAGCCTTCATGAAGTTCCTAAGGAAATCGTGTCAGATCGTGGCACTAAGTTCACCTCGAGGTTCGGGAAGAAGTTCACGAAGCTATGGGAACCAAGCTATCCTTAAACACCGCTTTTCACCCTGAGACCGGCGGGCAGATGGAACGAGTAAATCATATACTCGAGGACATGCTCCGTGCATTTGTCTTGGCATGTGGAGCCAAGTGGGAAGATTGTTTGCCCTTTGCCGAGTTCTCCTACAATAACAACTATAAGTCCAGCCTCAAGATGGCACCGTTTGAGATGTTGTATGGTCGCAAGTGCCGCATTCCCCTCAATTGGTCAGAAACCGGAGAAGGGCTGGTCTTCAGAACAAATGCCCTCTGACAAACAGAAGAGCAAGTTCAACTCGTCAGGGAATGCCTCGAGGCTGCCGAATAAAGACAGAAGATCTATGCCGACTCCCATCAATGAGACCCGAGTTTCCATATTGGGGACTATGTCTATCTTTGAGTCACGCCTCTCAAGGGAACATAGCGCTTACATATCAAGGGGAAGCTTGCACCAAGGTACATTGGCCTCTTCAAGATCACCGCAGCACGGGGAGAATTTGCCTACCAGCTGGAGCTACCTCCTAACTTTCGGATGTGCACAATATTTTCCTTGTGTTGCAAATCTGGAAGTGCCTCCAAGTTTCCAATCATCATGAGCTCTACAAGGATATTGATCATTAAGCCATCGACCTTCATCCATACCTCACTTACTACACAGACCAATCCACATCCTGGATGAAGCCGAGCGTTGCACCAGAAGCCGCACCATCAAGTACTTCAAGGTTGAGTGGAGCAACCACACTAGAGCAGAAGCAACATGGGAGCATCAAGTTTACCTCAGATTCGAGTTTCCTTCTCTTTTTAGCGCCAAGCCTAGGAATCTCGGGGACGAGATTCTTGTAAGGGGGATAGGTTTTTCACACACTGTGTTTGTACCACTTTTTCCACATGTTGTTTTTATAAAAATTGGAACCAATTAAAACTTTTTGCATGTTTGTGATGGTTGATGTTGTTGCAACTTGTTTGTGTGACTGATTGAGTTTTGAATCACTATAGTTGTTCTCCTCTCTAAAACCCACCTCCTTGGCCCCAAGCTCTTGACCAATGATCATGCCATGTGAAAAAGACCAGAAAAAACACTTTTTAAAATTATTATTTTAACTAAAGACTTTTATTTAATTGAAGTCCTCCAAAACCCGTGAATTGGGATTTGCATTGCAAGTCCCCAATTTAGGAGGGATGTTTTACCCCAAGGATTTTATTTGAATCCTATTATTCAAAATACGTCCCAAAACCACAAAGTATATATTTTAAAAATTATTTTCCTATTTTATTTAAATATCTTTTTTTGAGGCCAGAAATGTTATTTCATAGGGAAAAATTATTTTCTTGCTTCAAAAATATTTGAGAAATTTAGAGAAACTCAATGGACATATATTTTCCATACATAAGAGTTTCAACACATGGTCAAAATATTGGACAAAACCCCTCAAAACCCTTTCTATCCGTTCCAAGATTTTGAAATATTTCCATAGGAAATATTCTCGATAAATTCCCGGAAAATTCTAGCAAGTCACACATGATAAATGTAATGATCCTCGGAAGTTTCATCTCAATCCAAGTTTATTTCACCCACCTAATAATCCCAAAACTCTTTTTGTCTAGAACCAAATTTGAGCAACTTTACATTGCCAAGTTTATCCAATTGATCCCAAACTTTACAAGAGTGATACAGCCCCCCCCCCCAAATAAAGATGCTACACCAAGTTGTGCATTTGAGGGAGTTGATTTGATCGCCTAGGTACACAAAAATCTGATTTTGTCCATTTCTAGGGTTTTTCATGTTTGCATTGTCAACTTTTGCTCAAATGAGCTCAAACTTGGTGAATCCTACTGATTTTACCCATCATATATCCTGTTAAATATCACTGCAAGTGGTGAGGTTTATATTGCTCAAACCATCATCAAACACCTTCTGGTGATTTGGTAAAACTACCACCTTCACCCCTTCCACCATTCTCCTTCACTCCAAATTTTTACCACAAGCCCACAGGGTTGCCATTCATCTCTAGCAAAGAGATCCAACTCTGGTTCAACATTGGGGGTGTATAAAGGCCCCAATTTACCCCTGATTCACCCACGTGGAGACTTTCTCCCACTCCCCCTTTGAGCACAACCTCTCTCCTCGGCTCGGGGGCATCCAAGGGACATCTCCACTTCCCCTAGACACTAGTAGACAAGGTGGAACGCACCAGAGCACGCCAGCATGCCGTGGCATGCCAAAATTACGCTCTGGATGCGCTACAGTGTGCACCCACATTATGGGAGACCAGGCCCGACCAGCTCTCGCCCCCACCGACTATCTACCAAGACGCCCTCGATGGCAAAGGCCATGCGCCATGTCATGCCCCTCCTCTCTCTCTCTCTCTCCCTCTCCCTCTCCCCCTATAACGTGTGCCCTCGGCCGCCTCGCTCGGTCAGATGGCACCCACCACCGCGGCATGCGAGGAACCAGCTCCCGCTCCTCCTCGTTCCCTTTCCAACCCCATACCGCGTCCATGAAGACTACACACACATCCCCAGGTCTCCTCTCCTCCCGTGGTCGTCACCACAGTCTCGCTAGCACACGAGCTCTCAGTGGACCATGCTTCCACTATAAAACGCCACCCCGGGCCTCCCTCTCCCCCCCCCTTGACTTCTTGCTACCCCAATCGCACTCCTAAACCACCCACTCCTCGCCACAGGCTCCCGAGCTCAAGATCGAGCTTCGAATCCGTCGCATCAGGATTCCGGAAATCCCTGGGTACTATATCAGGATTCCGGAAATCCCTGGGTACTATCTTCCCGGCGGGGAGCTCCTACCAGGGTCTCTTCTTCATTCCCAATAAGCGGGCGCTTGCCGGGGAGCTTGCAGTCTCCACTTGGTGGGCTTCCGAGCCTTGCTTTCGCCCTATGCTCCAACGACGCGCCTTGCCACTGTGGAGGGGGTTGTTAGTGTCCGCGCACTAGTCTGGCGCACTGGAGACCCTGGTCTTTAGTGCACCGATAGGAGCCCCCGGGCCTAGGCCATGCACGCATGCGGGCGTTGTTGGGCCAAGCCCAAAGTGGTGCGCGGACTTGCGGGCGCCGAGCTTATCGGAATTAATCCGTTGCAGGCTTTCTTTCCCCACGTCACGCATTGAACGCGTGAAGTGGGAGGGTGTGCGGCGTGCGCGTGATGGCCGAGGCAGGCATGTGCGCGTGGATCCGTTAGCTGGGCAACCAAGGGTCGGCCTGCATTCTGCATAAAAGAAAAGAACGAGGGGCGCGGTTGCTTCTTAACTTTCCTGTTCCTCCAATCTTGTCGTTGTTGTCGTCTTCTTCCTTGAGATTGAGCCTCTGTTCCCCCCCCCCCTCTCCTTCCTGAAACCACTTCCCCCAACAACAGCCCCTCCCGTCGTCGACGTGCAGCCAAAAGGGGGGAGCCAAGAAAGGGAAGCCAGCCAACACGGAGAAGGAGATGGCGAGGAAGCGGCAGGAGCTCGCCTTCTCCCCCCGGGGGTTGAGGCGCGCACCTTGTCAAACCGCTACCACTTCATGTGGGTGGTGAAGACGGCGGCGCATCCAGCCACCATTGTGAACGCCGGGGAATCGGGCCCAGAACCGGATAAGTACCCGTTCTTTGCCGATTTCTTCTATTGCGATCTTGGCCCGCCCTTCTCGGAGTTCTTCGTTGACATCATGCAGACCTACGGCTTTCGGCTTCTGGATTTTATGCCGAATGTTGTGACGTGCATGTCGATATTCGCACATCTCTATGAAAACTTCGTCGGCATCGTCCCCAACACTGCCCTCTTCTGCCACTATTTCATCCCCCGAATCCAAAAAGGGGACGCCCTTTCCGGCTCCATCACCTGGATCCCAAGGACCGGGTGTAAGGAGGCATACTTGGAAGGGAATCTTTGGGAGAAGTGGGAGGAGTGGCGAGGGAAGTGGTGTTGGATTCGGGAAAAGGGGTTTCTGCCCTTCTGCGAGCCTAGGACCACCAAGATCTAGGCCGGAGGCGATGATTGGAGCAGCCTTGACCCAGATGATAGGAAATTGACCATTCCCGTCACCAGGATCCTGCGCTTGAGAGCCGCGGGGCTGACGATGGAAATGGTGGCTTCTGATTTCATTCGAATGCGGATCTCCCCCCTCCCGCACAGAGGGGGAGGCTCGCGTCGGCGTATTTGAATGCGGCGGACATAATGCGGTTGCGGCCAGGGTTGAACAGCAACCTGATCGTCCTGCATCACGCTTTTGTGTGAAGCAAACTATTCAAGTTCGGCCCCAGGCTTCGGCTCCCGGCGGGCGTCATTCCCTTGTTCATCAACTCGGCCTTGAGCGTGCTCACGGCAATGATGCCGGAGTGCAATGCCAACGGCGTCCTTCCACTTGGGACCAGCCGTTGGACGAGGTCATCTTATTCTTTTTCGACCGCCTGTTGGAGAAGGTTGGCAGGGTGGAGGAGGTCGAGCTCATCCGCCCCACCACCGAAGGGGAGGTGGCATATATAGCCAGCTAGCATCAGGAGAGGGCCCTTGCCGAGGCGGTGGGGAAGGACGGGTCCTTCGATGAAGGAGAATACGCCAAGGAGTTGTCGATGGCGGCGGATGCGCTTGTCGGGGAAGCCGGGAGCTACTCTTCCGAGGGTCCCTCCGTCGTCCATGTGCCTGAAGAGGCAGAGGGGGAGGAGGAGGAGGATGAGGAGCCTTTGGGCCACCGGAGGCCCAAACGGGTTCTTCGACGCGCCGACACGGGGTTCCCGGTGCGGCAAACTCCCGTCTCCGTCCCTGCCAAGCGCCCGAGAGGCCTGTCTCCTCTCGCCGGCGGCGAGGAGGACCTGAACTTTGACTTCTCGACCTTGAGCTCAGAGGAGGAAGACGAGTACGCATTCGTGCCTTCATTCTCCCATTCTTGTCATCTCTCACGAGATTTGTCTTGACCTTGGTCTCTTGTAGGGAAACAGAGACGTTGGCGCAGAGGATGGCCAAGAGAGCAAAGGTGCCGGCGAGCGACAGACCCTTGGAGACCCTTGGCTAGCATCCCCAAGATGCCAGAGTCGACCTCAGTCAGCCCCGAGCAGAGCCCCCAGCATGGGTTCGCCGCCTGTTTCCCCTTGCCGAGTACTGGGGACGCGGTCTTCACCGCTGACATTACTCATCGTGCAGGGATGGTCCGGCAGTAGGCGGAATCCCCGAGGGGCTCGCTGGACGGGGACGACTCCCCTGCTGGGGCTGGTCCCGCCAAGGAGGAGCCAGCAGGATCGGAGGCTGAAGACCTCGCGCCGGCCGCCGACATTTCCGGGGGGAGGGCAGATACCCCGCCCCCGCTGGACGAAGGTGAATATCCCATCGGGGACATCTGAGCTTCCCTTCCCTTTCTTTCTTTCTTATTTTTACAGGACCTCACGCTTTTTCTCTTCTCTTTTTGTTTGGGCAAGGCAGATGTTGACCTCATCATTGAGGAGATAGCTCTGGTTGCCAGGGTCGGGGCCGACAAGGTTGCTATTGTGGGGGAATGTTGCATGGGAAACAAAAGTTTTCCTACGCACACGAAGACCTATCATGGTGATGTCCATCTACAAAGGAGATTTGGATCTACGTACCCTTGTAGATCGCACAGCAGGAAGCGTTAAGAAACGCGGTTGATGTAGTGGAACATCCTTACGTCCCTCAATCCGCCCCACGAACCGTCCCACGAACCGTCCCGCGATCCGTTCCGATCTGGTGCCGAACGGACGGCACCTCCGCGTTAAGCACACGTACAGCTCGACAATGATCTCGTCCTTCTTGATCCAGCAAGCAAGACGGAGAAGTAGATGAGTTCTCCGGCAGCGTGACGCGCTCCAGTGGTGGTGATGATGTACTCCTGCAGGGCTCCGCCCGAGCTCCGCAGAAATCTAATCTAGAGGTGGAACTATGTGGTTTAGGGTTGAGATGCACGTGGCAAAAGTTGTCTCAAATCAGCCCTAAAAGAGCACTATATATAGGAGGGAGGGGGGCGAGTCTTGCCTTGAGGTCCAAGCCCTCAAGGGGTGCGCCGGCCAAGGGGGAGGTGGACTCCCACCCCAATTCGGTTTGGGGGAAGGAGTCCACTCCTTCCTTCCCACCTCCCCTTTTTCCTATTCTTTTTCTTTTCTTTTTGGTATTTCCATAAGTGGTGCCATGGGCCCCTTGGACTGACTCCACCAGCCCACTAGGGACTTTGTGGCGCCACCCTATGACCTTGGGCTCACTCCCGGGTGGGTGGGCCCCTCCCGGTGAACTCCCAGAACCCATTCGTCACTCCCGGTACACTGTCGGAATTGCCCGAAACTTTCCGGTAACCAAATGAAACCATCCTATATATCAATCTTCGTTTCCGGACCATTCAGGAAACCCTCGTGACGTCCGTGATCTCATACGGGACTCCGAACAACATTCGGTAACCACACATATAACTCAACTATACTAAAGCATCGCCGAACCTTAAGTGTGCACACCCTGTGGGTTCGAGAACTATGTAGACATGCCGCAAGGCACTCCTCGGTCAATATCCAATAGCAGAACCTGGATGCCCATATTGGATCCTACATATTCTCCGAAGATCTTATCGGTTGAACCTCAGTGTCAAGGATTCATATAATCTCGTATGTCATTCCCTTTGTCCTTCGGTATGTTACTTACCCGAGATTCGATCGTCGGTATCCACATACCTATTTCAATCTTATTACCGGCAAGTCTCTTTACTCGTTCCATAATACAAGATCCCGTGACTTACACTTAGTAACATTGCTTGCAAGGCTTGTGTGTGACATTGTATTACCGAGTGGGCCCCGAGATACCTCTCCGTCACACGGAGTGACAAATCCCACTCTTGATCCATACAAACTCAACGGACACCTTCGGAGATACCTGTAGAGCACCTTTATAGTCACCCAGTTATGTTGTGACGTTTGATGCACCCAAGGTATTCCTTCGGTGCCAGTGAGTTATATTATCTCATGGTCATAGGAATAAATACTTGACACACAGAAAACAATAGCAATAAAACAACACGATCAATATGCTATGTTCATAGTTTGGGTCTAATCCATCACATGATTCTCCTAATGATATGATCGAGTTATCAAGTGACAACACTTGCACATAGCCAGAAAACCTTGACTATCCTTGTTCAACTGGCTAGCCAACTAGAGGCTTGCTAGGGACATTGTTTTGTCTATGTGTCCACACATGTATCTATGTTTTCATTCAATACAATAATAGCATGGATAATAAATGATTAACTTTAAATAGGAAATATAATAATAACTATTTATCATTGCCTCTAGGGCATATTTCCAACAGTCTACCCTTCCACTAGAATCAATAATCTAGTCCTCACATCGCCATGCAATTTACATTGTAATAAATCGAACACCCATACAGTTCTGGTGTTAATCATGTTTTGCCCGTGGAAGAGGTTTAGTCAGCGGGTCTGATACATTTAGATCCGTGTGCACTTTGCAAATATTCACGTCCTCTCCTTCGACATAGTTGCGGATGAGGTTGAAGCGTCATTTGATGTGTCTGGTCTTCTTGTGAAACCTTGGTTCCTTTGCTAAGGCAATGGCACCAGCGTTGTCACATAATAGAGTTAATGGATCTAGTGCGGTCAACACAACTCCAAGATCTGTCATGAACTGCTTCATTCAGACACCCTCCTTTGCTGCCTCCGAGGCAGCCATGTACTCCGCTTCACATGTAGAATCTTCTACGACGCTCTACTTGGAACTGCACCCCCATTAAGAATAAATACATATCTGGTTTGCGACTTAGAGTCATCCGGATCGGTGTCAAAACTTGCGTCGACGTAACCTTTTACGACGAGCTCTTTGTCACCTCCATAAACGAGATACATTTCCTTAGTCCTTTTCAGGTACTTCAGAATATTCTTGACCGTCGTCAAGTGATCCATTCCTAGATTACTCTGAAACCTGCCTACCATACTTATGGCCAAGCTGACGTCTGGTCTAGTGCACGGCATTGCATACATGATAGAACCTACGGCTGAAGCATAGGGGACAGAACTCACTTGTTCTCTATCTTCCACAGTTGCTGGGCACTGAGTCTTACTCAATTTTATACCTTGTAACACTGGCGAGAACCCTTTCTTGGACTGATCCATTTTGAACTTCTTCAAACCTTTATCAAGGTATGTGCTTTGTGAAAGTCCTATCACGCGTCTCGATCTATCCCTATAGATCTTAATGCCTAGAATGTAAGCAGCTTCTTCTAGGTCCTTCATAGAGAAACATTTATTCAAGTAATCCTTTGTGCTCTCCAAAAGCTCCACGTTGTTTCCAATCAGCAATATGTCATCCACATATAATATTAGAAATGCCACAGAGCTCCCATTCACTTTCTTGTAAATACAAGATTCTCCAACAACTTGTATAAACCCAAATGCTTTGATCACCTCATCAAAGCGATTATTCCAACTCCGAGATGCTTGCACCAGTCCATAAATAGATCGCTGGAGCTTGCATACTTTGTTAGCATTCTTCGGATCGACAAAACCTTCGGGTTGCATCATATACAACTCTTCCTTCAGAAAACTGTTAAGGAACGCCGTTTTGACATCCATCTGCCAGATTTCATAATCATAAAAGGCAGCTATTCCTAACATGATTCAGACGGACTTAAGCATCGCTACCGGTGAGACTGTCTCATCGTAGTCAACTCCTTGAACTTGTGAAAAACCCTTTGCCACAAGTCGAGCTTTATAAACGGTCACAATACCGTCTGCGTCCGTCTTCTTCTTAAAGATCCATTTGTTCTGAATAGCCTTGCGGCCTTCAGGTAGTACTTACAAAGTCCACACTTTGTTCTCGTACATGGATCCTATCTCAGACTACATGGCCTCCAGCCATATGTTGGAATCCGGGCCCACCATTGCTTCTTCATAATTCGCAGGTTCAGTGTTTTCCAACAACATAATTGATAAGACAGGATTACCGTACCACTCAGGAGCAGTACGTGATCTTGTCGACCTGCGAGGTTCCATAGGAACTTGATCCGAAGTTTCATGATCATCATCGTTAACTTCATCCTCAACCGGCATCGCAATGACAGGGGTTTTCCCTTGCCCTGCGCCACCATCTAGAGGGATTACAGGTTCGACAACCTCATCAAGTTCTATCTTCCTCCCACTCAATTCTTTCGAGAGAAACTCCTTCTCAAGAAAAGCTCCATTTTTAGCAACAAACACTTTGCCCTCGGATTTGAGATAGAAAGTATACCGAACTTTCTCTTTATGGTAACCTATGAAGACGCACTTTTCCTCTTTGGGTTCCAGCTTTTCAGGCTGAATCTTTTTGACATAAGCATCACATCCCCAAACTTTAAGAAACGACAATTTCGGTCTTTTGTCATACCACAGTCCGTATGGTGTCGTCTCAACGGATTTTGATGGTGCCCTATTTAAAGTGAATGCAGTTGTCTCTAATGCATAACGCCAAAACGATAACGGCAAATCGGTAAGAGACATTATAGATCACACCGTCTCTAATAAAGTACGATTACGATGTTCGGACACACCATTACGATGTGGTGTTCCAGGCGGTGTCAACTGCGAAACAATTCCACATTGTTTTAAGTGAGCACCAAACTCAAAACTTAGATATTCACCCCCACGATCAGACCGTAGGAACTTGATCTTCTTGTTACGATGATTTTCAACTTCACTCTGAAATTGCTTGAACTTCTCAAACGTTTCAGACTTGTGCTTCATCAAGTAGACATAACCATATCTACTCAAATCGTCAGTGAAGGTGAGAAAATAACGATATCCCCGCGCGCCTCAACACTCATCGGACCGCACACATCGGTATGTATGATTTCCAACAAGTCACTTGCACGCTACATTGTTCCAGAGAACGGAGTCTTAATCATCTTGTCCATGAGGCATGGTCCGCACGTGTCAAGTGAATCAAATTCAAGTGACTCCAAAAGTCCATCGGAATGGAGTTTCTTCATGCGCTTTACACCAATATGACTAAGCGGCAGTGCCATAAAAACATGCGCTATCATTGTTAACTCTAACTCTTTTGGTCTCAATGTTATGTATATGTGTATCATCGCTATCAAGATTCAATATGAACAATCCTCTCACATTGGGTGCATGACCATAAAAGATATTACTCACAGAAATAGAACAACCATTATTCTGTGACTTAAACGAGTAACCGTCTCATGATAAACAAGATCCAGATATAATGTTCATGCTTAACGCAGGCACTAAATAACAATTATTTACGTTCATAACTAATCCTGATGGTAGCTAAAGTGAAACTGTGCCGACGGTGATTGCATCAACCTTGGAACCATTTCCCATGCGCATCGTCACTTCATCCTTCACCAGCCTTCGCTTATTCCGCAGTTCCTGTTTTGAGTTGCAAATATGAGCAACAGAACCGGTATCGAATACCCAGGCACTACTACGAGAGCTGGTTAAGTACACATCAATAACATGTATATCGAATATACCTGATCTTTCCTTGGCCGCCTTCTTATGAGCCAAATACTTGGGGCAGTTGCGCTTCCAGTGACCCAAACCCTTGCAATAATAACACTCCGTTTAAGTCTTAAGTCCAGCTTTGGGTTTCTTCGTCGGATTGTTAACAGGCTTGCCTCTATTCTTGGAATTACCCTTATTTCCTTTGCCATTTCTCTTGAAACCAGTGGTCTTATTCACCATCAACACTTGATGCTCTTTACGGAGTTCTGACTGTGCGACTTTCAGCATCGCGAATAACTCATCGGGTGACTTGTTCATCCCTTGCATGTTATAGTTCAACACAAAGCTCTTGTAGCTTGGTGGAAGTGATTGAAGAATTCTGTCAGCCTCTTGCAGGAGTTCAATCCCCAGCTCAGCTAGACGGTTTGAGTACCCAGACATTTTGAGCACATGTTCACTGACAGACGAATTCTCCTCCATCTTGCAAGCATAGATTTATCGGAGGTCTCATACCTCTCGATCCGGGCGTTCTTCTGAAAGATAAACTTCAACTCCTAGAACATCTCAAATGCTCCATGACGCTCAAAGCAACGTTGAAGTCCCAGCTCTAAGCCATACAAGACTGCACATTGAACTACCGAGTAGTCCTCCTTACGTGTTAACCAAGCATTCTTAACATCTTGGTCAGCCATAGCGGGTGATTCATCTCCTAGAGCATCATTAAGGACATAATCCTTCTTCCCAGCTTGCAGGAGCAACTTAAGATTACGAGCCCAGTCTACAAAGTTGCTTCCATCATCTTTCAACTTACTTTCTCTAGGAACGTATTAAAATTCACGGTGACTATCGCATGAGACATTGATCTACAACACAAATATTTCAAAGTGGACTTAGACTATGTTCAAGATAATTAGAGTTCAACTAATCAAATTACTTGCTAAACCCCCACTCAAAAAGTACATCTCTCTAGTCATTTGAGTGGTACATGATCCATATTCACTAACTCAAGTCCGATCATCACGTGAGTTGAGAATAGTTTTAGTGGTAAGCATCTCTATGCTAATCATATCAACTATACGATTCATGTTCGACCTTTCGGTCTCATGTGTTCCGAGGCCATGTCTGTACATGCTAGGCTCGTCAAGCTTAACCCAAGTGTTCCGCGTGTGCAACTGTTTTGCACATGTTGTATGTGAATGTTGAGTCTATCACACCCGATCATCACGTGGTGTCTCAAAACGACGAATTGTAGCAACGGTGCACAGTCGGGGAGAACACAATTTCGTCTTGAAATTTTAGTGAGAGATCACCTCATAATGCTACCTTCATTCTAAGCAAAATAAGGTGCATAAAAGGATTGACATCACATGCAATTCATAAGTGACATGATATGGCCATCATCATGTGCTTCTTGATCTCCATCACCAAAGCACTGGCAGGATCTTCTTGTCACCGGTGCCACACCATGATCTCCATCATCATGATCTCCATCAACGTGTCGCCATCAGGGTTGTCGTGTTACTTATGCTATTACTACTAAAGATACGTCCTAGCAATATAGTAAATGCATCTGCAAACACAAACGTTAGTTTAAAGACAACCCTATGGCTCCTGCCGGTTGTCGTACCATCGATGTGCGAGTTGATATTAACTATTACAACATGATCATCTCATACATCCAATATATCACATCACGTCATTGGCCATATCATATCACAAGCATACCCTGCAAAAACAAGTTAGACGACCTCTAATTTGTTGTTGCACGTTTTACGTGGCTACTATGGGTATCTAGTATGATCGCATCTTACTTACGCAAAAACCACAACGGAGATGTCCAAATTGCTATTTAACCTCTCCAAGGACCGCCTCGGTCAAAACCAATTCAACTAAAGTTGAAGAAACCGACACCCGCCAGTCATCTTAATGCAACGAGGTTGCATGTAAATCGATGAAACCAGTCTTTCGTAAGCGTACGAATAATGTCGGTCCGGGCCGCTTCAATCCAACAATACCGCCGAATCGAGAAAAGACTAAGGAGGGTAGCAAATCGAACATTACCGTCCACAAAACCCTTTGTGTTCTACTTGAGATAACATCTACGCATGAACCTAGCTCATGATGCCACTGTTGGGGAACGTTGCATGCGAAACAAAAAATTTCCTACGCACACGAAGACCTATCATGGTGATGTCCATCTACGAGAGGAGATTTGGATCTACGTACCGTTGTAGATTGCACAACAAGGAGAGTTAAGAAATGCGGTTGATGTAGTGGAACGTAGTCACGTCCCTCGATCCGCCCCACGAACCGTCCCGCGATCCGTCCCACGATCTGTTCCGATCTAGTGCCGAACGGACGGCATCTCCGCGTTCAGCACACATACAGCTCAACGATGATCTCGGCCTTCTTGATCCAGCAAGCAAGACGGAGAAGTAGATGAGTTCTCCGACAGCGTGACGGCGCTCCGGTGGTGGTGATGATCTACTCCTGCCCTTTTTCCTATTCTTTTTCTTTTCTTTTTGGTATTTCCATAAGTGGCGCCATGGGCCCCTTGGACTGACTCCGCCAACCCACTAGGGACTTGTGGCGCCACCCTATGACCTTGAGCTCACTCCCGGGTGGGTGGGCCCCTCCCGGTGAACTCCCGGAACCCATTCGTCACTCCCGGTACACTGCCGGAATTGCCCGAAAGTTTCCGGTAACCAAATGAAACCATCCTATATATCAATCTTCGTTTCCGGACCATTCTGGAAACCCTCGTGACGTCCGTGATCTCATCCGGGACTCCGAACAACATTCGGTAACCACACATATAACTCAACTATACTAATACATCGCCGAACCTTAAGTGTGCAGACCCTGCGGGTTCGAGAACTATGTAGACATGCCCTGAGGCACTCCTCGGTCAATATCCAATAGCGAGACCTGGATGCCCATATTGGATCCTACATATTCTCCGAAGATCTTATCAGTTGAACCTCAGTGTCAAGGATTCATATAATCCCGTATGTCATTTCCTTTGTCCTTCGGTATGTTACTTGCCCGAGATTCGATCGTCGGTATCCGCATACCTATTTCAATCTCGTTACCGGCAAGTCTCTTTACTTGTTCCACAGTACAAGATCCCGGGACTTACACTTAGTCACATTGCTTGCAAGGCTTGTGTGCGATGTTGTATTACCGAGTGGGCCCCGAGATACCTCTCCCTCACACGGAGTGACAAATCCCAGTCTTGATCCATACTAACTCAACGGATACCTTCGGAGATACCTGTAGAGCACCTTTATAGTCACCCAATTACGTTGTGACGTTTTATGCACACAAGGTATTCGTCCGGTGCCAGTGAGTTATATGATCTCATGGTCATAGGAATAAATACTTGACACGCAGAAAACAATAGCAATAAAACGACACGATCAATATGCTACGTTCATAGTTTGGGTCTAGTCCATCACATGATTCTCCTAATGATGTGATCCAGTTATCAAGTGACAACACTTGCACATAGCCAGAAAACCTTGACTATCCTTGATCAACTGGCTAGCCAACTAGAGGCTTGCTAGGGACATTGTTTTGTCTATGTATCCACACATGTATCTATGTTTTCATTCAATACAATTATAGCATTGATAATAAACGATTATCTTTAAATAGGAAATATAATAATAACTATTTATCGTTGCCTCTAGGGCATATTTCCAACAACTATCGGGGAGACCGCGGCGGAGGCGCGGGACTCAACCGCTAAGAGCCCGATGGAGGAGACTACCAAAGAGCCTGAAGGGCATGATGGCGGTTTTTCTGTTGCAGCCGCGGAGGAGGCCGCACGAGACGCGGACCCCCCGCTCATCAACGAGGGAGTCGGAGGAGACCATCCTTCTTCCTTAGCGGCCCCTCCTTCCGGCGAGTACATCTGCGCAGGCAAATGGCAATTTATTAGCCCGCCGGGGATGACTCGCGTCAGCGAGATCGTGGTGGGAGTGGCCCTTGATGGAGAGGTCTCCACTGCCGACGGGCTCGAGTCCGTCACCGGGTTGGAGGCCAGAGGTAGCAAGCTCGGCGAGGAGCAGCTCTTTTTGTCCATGGAGAACAACTTGAGCCGGCTCCAGGCCCTCTATCGCGCCCAAAAGGAGAAACTGGACTCCCGTTTAGCGGTTTTCGAAGTGAGGGAGGAGGCGTTTCAGCGGTGTGTCGATCAGGCGGAAGAACAACTCGCCAAAGCCTTCCAGGAGCTTCAGGAGGAGCACGCTCGTTTGAAGACCGAGAGGGAGGAGCTCCTCCTAAAATCTTATGACATCCAGAAGCAGGAGGAGGAGGCGAAAATTCGCCAGGCCGCCGAAGACGTCGCCTCAACTCCCTCTGTATCAGCCTCGACGTAGCGGAGGAGGACATTGCTGGCCGCGAGGAGGCGCTCAAGGTGTGCCTTCGTGCAAAAGACGAAGAGGTTGATCGTCTCATGGTGTAGCGTACCCAAGAGTTGGTGGAGCAGCACAAGAATGCCCTTGCCGCCCAGGCCTCCGACTTCGCCGCGGAGCTGAAGAAGATGGCGGACAGGGTCGTCGCCGCCGAACAAGCCAAGGAGGAGCTCGCCACATGGGTGAGGGAGCTGGAAGCGAACGTTGCCGAGCTCAAAAAGGAGGCCTCGGGGCTCAGGACCGAGAGGGAGGAGACCCTCTCTAGTCTGACAAAGGCTCAAGCTGCAACCTCCGACACCTCCACCAAGCTCCTTTCCGCCAACAACGCTGCCACCGCGCTGCAAGGGAAACTGGCCTCAACGGAGCAAGCTCTCCAAGACAGTCGAGCTCGTGAGGAGGCCCTGGCTGACGAGCTCGCGAGGAGGCCCTGGCTGACGAGCTCGCGAGGAGGCCCTGGCTGACGAGCTCACGAGGAGGCCCTGGCTGACGAGCTCAAGTCCGTTTCCGCAGCCCGCGCAGCTTATGCGTGTGACGTCGAGTTATGGACTAAGCACCTCGTCGACATGGCCGGAAGGGTTGACTGCAGATGTCTGTCATGGGCATCCAGGGCTTCGTCTACCCTTCAGACCCGACGGTGTCTCATAGCGCCTGGTTGACCTTGTTCTTCAAAGGCGTGGAGGACGCTTTGAAGCAGCGCCAGGCCGGCGAGTCGGCGCGCCTCGCGGACGAGTCCCGCAAGCTCTGCCGAGGTGCTCTCTTGAAGGTGCTCACCAAGCTGGCGTACCGAAACCCCGGCATGAGCTTCACCCTTGGGCGCATACCGGAGGACGTAGACCTCAAGGCGCTCGAAGAGCTCATCATGCCCATCATCAACAAGGTGGACCGAGTTAAGAGGGTGCAAGGCTCCCACCGGGATTAACGGCTTCGCGTATCCCTGTCCTTGCAATTTTAAACTCATGGACACTTTTAAGCTTAAAATGCGCTTATCAGCGTTTGTAATATACTTGTTCTTTTTCTCGATCTGGCGTGATCTCCTTTCAGTCGCCTTTTCTTTGTATGGTTTATCCTTGTGTTGTATTTCCGCTGGCAAATCTTGTCGGGGATGCCATGTGAGATAGGCCATGGCTTCCTTGTCGGGGTCGTCACCACCGGGGAGGCGCCTTGCCGCCTTCGCGTTTTGCCTTCGCATAATCGAGCACGCCCCTTTTCAATGAGGCGGACATTAGAGGCCGCTAGTCGACAGGCGCGCTTCTAGATAGTATTCAGGGCATTCACGGCTAGGCTCTTCGGCACACAAGTTTTCCATATAAGAGTTTTGAAGGCGCTGGTAAGGAGCTATACCTTGAGCCAGGAGTTTATTCGGAGCCTTTGTCACCTATCACTTGGACCGCGACTCTCCTTTTGACTCCGGGCTTGTTCCTGTTCTGCATGTTGTATGCTACCTCCTCTTCTCCTTCCCCCGGGCAAACTTGTGCACGGAGGAAAGCCTGTTCTTTGCGGTAAGAAAGAAGAGAAAATAGATATAGATTTCTTGGTGTTTGTCAGTTTATGCGCTACATCGAACCCTAGATTATATGCATGCATGATCTTAATCATGAGAAATCTAGATGATGCTTGACGCTAAACTTTATTTGACTGCGCTCAGGGTCTTTTCCTGGCTTTGTACACAGGATTACATGCAACATCGGCAAGACTTTTACAAAAGGTGGTCTCCGGTGTACCCGGTGGCCTCTCCCTACGGGTAGAACTTGCGAAGATGTTCGATGTTCTAGGAGTTACTCACCGGAATTCCATCCTCTGTCTCCAGCCGGACTACGCCACGAGTGGTGACTCGCACTACCCGATATGGGACTTCCCACTTTGGCGTCAACTTGTTTGAGTTCTTGGCCGACTGAATGTGCCAAAGTACAAGGTTGCCTTCCTCAAGACTTCGGGCTCGCACCTTGCGGCTATGGTAGCAGGGCAGGGCTTGCTGGTAGCGAGAGGCTCACACAGCTGCCTGAAGTCGGTTTTCCTCGAGGAGCACAGCATCGTCTTGGCATTGTTGCTCTTGCTCGAGCTTGTCGTGAGCGAGCACCCGAGGTGATCCGTAAATGAGTTCTATGGGAAGAAATGCCTCCGCCCCGTAGACCAGGGAGAAGGGTGTCTGGCCGATGGATCGATTTGGCGTCGTTCTGATCGACCAAAGAACCGCCGACAACTCGTCAATCCAGCTCCTTCCATGTTCGTGTAGCTTGTCAAAAGTTCTTGTTTTTAGTCCTCGCAGCACTTCAGCATTTGCCCTTTCAGCTTGACCGTTGATCCTTGTGTGGGCAACGGAAGCAAAGCATATTCGGCTTCTGAGATCTTGGGCGTACTGCATGAAGGCGCGGCTTGTGAATTGGGTGTCGTTGTTCGTGATGATTCTGTTTGGGACACCAAAACGGCAAACTATCCCTTTGAAGAACTTAATGGCTGACTGCGTAGTCACCTTCCTCACTGGCTCCACTTTCGGCCACTTTGTAAACTTGTCGATTGCTACGTACAAGTACTCAAAGCCCCCAGCAGCGTGGGGAAAGGGGCCGAGTATATCGATCCCCCAGACCGAAAACGGACAGGAGAGAGGGATTGTCTAAAGTGCTTGAGCTGGTTGATGAGCTTTCTTTGAATGGAACCAACACGCTTCACACTTGGTTACTAGTGTCGTTGCATCCTGGAGAGCTATGGGCCAAAAGAAACCTTGCCAGAATGCTTTGCCGACAAGCGCTCTTGACCCTATGTGGGAACCACATATGCCTCCGTGTATCTCGGCCAACAGCTCCAGGCCTTCGTCTTGGGGGATGCACTTCAATTTCACTTCGTTCAGTCGTCTTCTGTATAGAGTGTCGTCGATGAACTTATATGTGTTGGACTGACGGGCTACTCTTTCTGCTTCTTCCTGCTATTCGGGCAGGTCCCAAGTCTGAAGGTACTGGACGATTTGATGTGCCCATGCCGGAGCGCGTGGCTCGACGGCAAGGACCAAAGGCATGTCTTCCGCCGGGGTGGTATCCCCCCCCCGGTAGGCTGGAGGTCTTCCCCGGCAATCTCTCCTCGGCAGATCCCTTACCAGAATTTTCTCGCAGGTCTGCTGCGAAGTATTCACCGGAGTTCAACTTCCTTCTCTTCTCTTGCCGGGCCGATGTCGTCACGGATGGTTGGGTGAGCCGTAGCATGAAAATCCCTGGTTCCACAGGTAACTTAAGGGCTGCATGCTTCGACAGGTCATCGGCAATGGTATTTTCGGCACGGGGGATGTGCTCTCCCTGTAGACCGTTGAAGCGCTCTTCCAGCTTCCTCACTTCTTTGATGTACGCCTCCATCAGCGAGTTCTGGTAGTCCTTGTTGACTTTCCGTAAGACCAGCTACGAGTCTCCTTTGATGACCAACCTTCTGATTCCAAGGTCTGTCGCGATCCTGAGACCGGCGAGGAGCCGCTCATACTCGGTAGTATTGTTGGTCGACTGCTCCCGGGGGAAGTGCATCTGCACCACATACTTGAGGTATTCTCCAGTGGGGGCAACAAGCGACACGCCTACCCGTGCCCCTTGGATGGAGAACGCACCGTCAAAGTACATGGTCCATTATTGGCTTGCTTCTTTGCCCGGGAGGGCTGATTCTTGAATCTCGTCGTCGGCTGTTGGAGTCCACTCAGCAATGAACTCCACCAGGGCCCTTCTCTGGATGGTTGATGTGCTCTAAAACTTCAGGCCGAAAATGGATAACTCCAATGCCCATTCCACTATCCTTCCAGTGGCATCAGGGTTCCAGAGAACCCTCTATAGTGGGAAACGGGTGACGACGGTGACCTCATGTGCTTGGAAGTAATGGCGCGGCTTCCTCGAGGCCATGAGGAGGCCGAAGAGCAATTTTTTCACCCCCGAGTATCTCGACTGCGCTCCCTGTAGGAGCGAGCTGACAAAATAGATGGGGCGCTGCACCACTTTCTTATTCCGCGTTGGCTCGTCGGATGGCGGCGATCTGGCATCGCCGGTCCCCTCCTCTGTTGGGGATCTTGTCTCACTGATTGGCTATGTTTCTCCTAACGGTGTAGCCTCTGTCGGCGTAGCTTCAACCTCTTCCCTCTGTGCCACCAAAGCGGTGCTAACCACTTGGTTGGTTGCGGCCAGGTACACGAGCAGGGGCTCTTGTGGCCTAGGCGCGACCAGGGTTAGTGCGGTGGAAAGATACTTCTTCAGGTCTTGCAACGCCGCTTCTGCCTCCGGGGTCCACTGCATGGGCCCTGCCTTCTTCAAGATTTTGAAAAAGGGCAAGGCACGCTCAGTGGACTTGGAGATGAATCTTCTCAAAGCAGCGACGCAACCGGCTAGGCGTCGTACATCCTTGACGCGTTTCGGTGCCTCGATCTGTTCGATGGCCTTGATCTTGTCGGGATTAGCTTCGATCCCTCGCTAGGACACGAAGAACCCGAGAAGCTTGCCAAATGGGACACCGAAGATGCACTTTTCGGGGTTGAGCTTCAGGTTGATCTTGCATAGGTTGGCGAACGTTTCCTCCAGATCTTGTATGAGCGTTGCCTGTCCTTGGTTTTGACCACTATGTCATCCATATAGGCTTCCAAGTTTATGTGGAGCTGGGGCTCAAAACCGATTTGGATCACCCTCGCGAACGTGGATCCGGCGTTTTTCAACCCAAAAGGCATTCTCACGAAGCAGTACGTGCCGCACGGGGTAATGGACGCGGTCTTCTCTTCATCTTCCTCGGCCATGAAAATCTGGTGATATCCCGAGTAGGCGTCGAGGAAGGACAATAGATCACAGCCAGCAGTGGAGTCCACAATATCGTCGATGCGCGGTAAGGGGAAAGGGTCCTTTGGGAAAGCTTTATTGACATCGGTGAAATTGATACATAGCCGCCACTTCCCGTTCGCCTTGCACAACACGACTTGATTGGCCAACCACATAGGATGGATGACCCCCCCTAACTAGGCTTGCTGCTTCTAGCTTCTTGATTTCCTCGGCAATGAACTCTTGCCGCTCTAGAGCTTGTTTCCTCACCTTCTGCTTGACCGGACGCGCATGAGGGCACACGGCTAGGTGGTGCTCAATCACCTTCCTGGGAACGTCGGGGATATCTGATGGTTTCCAGGCAAACACATCGAGATTCACCCGCAGGAAGGCGATGAGTGTGTTTTCCTATTTGCTGTCTAGGGTGGAACTTATGGTGAAAGTCCCACCCATACCGTCCTCCTTGGTGGGTACCTTCTTGGTCGACGCTGCGACGGCCTCCCGGTAGAGGCGGTTGGTGCAAACAAGCGCGTCCTTCTTGTCGGCGTTGACGTTGATGACGCCGATGGGACCAGGCATCTTGTCGGCCGACGCTGCGATGGCCTCCCGGTAGAGGCGGTTGGTGCAAACAAGCGTGTCCTTCTTGTCGGCGTTGACGTTGATGACGCCGATGGGACCGGGCATCTTCAACGTATTGTAGGTGTAGTGTGATGCCGCCATGAACTTGGTCAATGCGGGGCGCCCGAGGATCCCACTGTTGGTGAATGGGTTGTCGGCGACGTCGAAGACGACCTTCTCGGTCTGGTAGTTCTTGTCGCTGCCGAAGGTTACCGGCTGTGTGATCTTTCCCTTTGGTTGGATCTTCCCAGGGTTGATCCCCTGAAACGCTACCGTTTCCTCAAGATCCTCGTCTGGGATTTGCAGCCTCCGGATGACGTCGGGGGAGATGAGGTTCAGACCGGACCCTCCATCCACCAACATCTTCATCACCCTGAGGTTAAGGATTGTTGGGGAAACCAACAATGGAAAGCACCCAACCACAGTAACTCGGTCAGGGTGATCCTCGGAGTCGAAGATGATGGGTGTGCTCGACCATTTCAGGGGCTTATAGACCCCGACGGAGGGCTCGGACGCGCTCACTTCTCTCGTCCACTTTTTCAGTTGGCAGTGGGATGAGTGTAGCGACGCGCCTCCATCGAGGCACGTCATATCAGTGGTCCTCTGAAACTCATGGTCGCTGGAGTCGTCTTCTGGGGCGCCTTCATCCTCATCTTCCCCCTTGTCTTGTCGTCGTGTACGCGCCTCCTGATTGTTTCAAGCCTTGCCGGGGTAACCTCCACGGCCACCCTTCTTCCTGCCGGACCCCTCCGCACCGTCTCGGGCCTTCTCCTTGTCGCGCCTCTCGTACTCAACCTTCTGCTTTTCGGCGAGTTCCTCGACTTGGCAGCAGTCCTGGAGGTCGTGGCCCTTGGTGCGGTGGATCTTGCACTACTATTTTCCGGAGCCATCCGGCTTGTCAGCGGCCGCCAAGGCATGGCAGGAGTCACACCCGGCGGCACTACCGGGGGTCTCCGCCTTAGCCTTCTTGGCGGCATCGACGTAGCCGGAACTCTCGACGGCAAACACGGCCTTGCTCTTTCTCTTCTTGTTGCGCTTCTTCCCCTTCCTCGACGGAGGGTTAGTGTCATCGTCTTCGGAGTCGGCTTCTGCACTGGCGCCTTCGCCAGGAAGCCTCCTCCCCTCCTCTGCCCGCGCGCATTTGTCGTCCAGAGCGTAGAGCTCGGTGACGTCACGGATCTTGTTCATCGCCAGTTCCTCCCGCATCTTCCTGTTGCGCATGTTCTGGTGAAAGGCGCTGATGACGGCGGCTGGGTGGACATCTAGGATGTTGTGCTGAATGCGACTAAATCTCTGGATGTACTTGCCCAGAGTTTCTCCCTCCTTCTAGGGGATGATGTGCAAGTCGCTCTCCTGGCCAGGGGCACGGTGGCCGCCAGTAAAGGCGCCGACGAAATCCTAGCACAGGTCCTTCCCAGAGGATATGGAGTTCTTGGGCAGATGCATCAGCCACGACATCACGTTGGGCTAAAGCACCAACGGGAAGTAATTGGCGAGTATCTTGTTGTCCCGGCCCCCAGCAGCCTGCACCGGGATGGTGTAGATGCTGAGGAACTGGGACGGATGTGTCTAGTCATCGTACTTCTCGGGGATCTCCGGCTTGAAAGTACGGAGCTCGGCCACTAGACTCGCCGGAGCTCGGGGGTGAAGGTCGGGCAACCCACTTTATAGGGCAGGGTGCCGGGGTACCCCGAGGACGCTGTGTCCGCGACGGTCTGAGCTCGCTTGTCGGACTGCGGCGTGTTTCCCACCGCCGCTCAATGAGAGTCCTAGCATCTTCCTTGCGTCTCTCTCGCAGGACGTGACGCTGATCATGACGGGTGCGCGGGTCGAAGGATCCGGTGGAGTCGTCGGAGACAACGACCTGTTGCCTCCGCCTCGGCGGGGAATGCACTGTGGCGGCAGCATCCCTTCCCTCCTCTGCGCGGTCGTGGGAAGGCATGTTGGAGGGTCATTTTGACGTCTCCGTCTGTTCTGGGCCATCTCCGTTGGCGAAGGCGATGAGGCTCTGTATGGTGGTCCTCCATTCCTTGAGCTTGTTCGCTGACGGAGGAAAATCTAGGAGTAGTTGCGCGTGCTTCAACGCTTCCGCCTTCGAGGGGGAGGCAACATGTGGGTGGAACGCGAGGGGCTCTTGCTCCTGGCAGTGCTAGAAGGGGCTCCTCCGTGGTCACGTGAGCGGGCGCCGCCCTTCCCCGCCGCGGTGCGCGTCTGTCTCCCATGAGTGTCCTGGGTTTGAGGACCAGTGGTTCATAATTGCGGTGGTGAAGGATCGCCATCCCAGGGCCGTCCGTCGTGCATGGCCTGGGAAGGCCGCGGCGTAGGCGTCGCCGCGGGCCCTCCAGTGTTCCTAGAGGTAGCCGCGCCGCCTGTTGGCCACGCAACTCCGTCCTTGGACGTTCCGGCTCGCCCGCGTCTGATCTTCGGAATGTTGTGGGAGTTCCGGGGCTCCACATTCCTCTCCCGCGCTCGTGCCCCCTCTTGCGCACGTCGTGGCAGGTGCACTGGGCGTGGGTGTCTCGGCCGCCATCGCGCTCCTCCTCTTGGGAGCCATGGCGGTGGTGCTTATGAAGAAATTCGGCCGCTGACCACTAGATCAGGTTGACGCGACCCTCTTCTCCCCTACGTGACACGCCAAAGATGTTGGTGAAAGGATCGACACCTATGGGGGACTCAATGGTCCCCTTTCGCTGGTTTGGCGGGGATAGGGGTCGCGGCAAGAGCAGAACCAACAGTCAGGGCCCGGCAAGGTCGTTTTTACCCAGGTTCGGGCCGCGTTGTGCGTAAAACCCTACTCCTGCATGCTTTTAGTTATTTGTTTTAGTTCACTGTAGATCTGTCCCTCTTACAGCCTTTCGATTGGTCAAAAAGTCAAAAGTCCTTTCTATTGAGCCTCGGGCCTCCTTTTATAGGCGAAGGGGTCACCACAGTGGCTCAGTGGGTGAACGGTGGGTTCACGAGTGGAACAGTGCCGATCGCCCGCCATAGTGTTACTTTGGTACATTAAATGCTTTGATAGACTTCCTGACCTTGTGAGGGGGGTTGGACACGTACCCACACGTGGCAACTTCGGGGTGTTGCGTTGGCGTGTGGGCGGAGGCGTGGTCCATGCATCAGCGGTGGCATGTTCGTCGGTGGAGGCGTTCACACGACGCGAAGGCGCCGTGGGCCCGCGCCTCTCTTCGGGTCTTCATTTCCTCCCGGGCAGGGTTACCTTGTCGGGGGCTCTTCTTGTTCCCCTCGGCAGGGAGGTGATGGCCTGCCGAGGCCTTGTCAATCTTCCCGGCAAGGATGGCTTGCCGGGGCTCAGTCCTTCTTCCCTGGCGGGAGGGTCTCGCCTTGTTAGTGTCTATCTTCCCGGCAGGGAGCTCCTGTCGGGGTCTCTTCTTCATTCCCAACAAGCGGGCGCTTGCTGGGGGGGCTTGCAGTCTGCACTTGATGGGCTTCGAGCCTTGCTTCCGCCCTATGCTCCAGCGACGCGCCTTGCCGCTGTGGAGGGGGCTGGTGGTGTCCGCGCACTAGTCCGGGGCACTGGAGACCCTGGTCTTTTGTGCACCGACAGAAGCCTTCATGGAACCTGAGTGGATTCAAGCAATGCAAGAAGAAACCTATCAATTCAAGCTTGACAATGTGTGGGAACTTGTCAAGCGGCCTGATTCTCGCAAGCACAATGTCATCGGTACCAAGTGGATCTACCAAAACAAGCAAGACAAAGATGGTCAGGTAGTGAGGAACAAGGCACGACTTGTAGCACAATGCTACACACAGGTTGAAGGAAATGACTTTGATGAAACTTTTGCACTTGTTGCTATACTTGAATATATTCATATATTGCTTGCTTTTGCTAACCATCACAATATCACCTTGTATCAAATGGATGTGAAAAGTGCATTCCTCAATAGTAAAATTGAGGAAGAAGTATATGTTGCTCAGCCCCTAGGTTTTAAAGACCCAAAGCATCCCGAGAAAGTCTTCATATTGAACAAGGCTCTCTATGGCCTCACGTAAGCCCCTCGGGCGTGGTTCGACACATTGAAGGAATTCCTCATTAAGAAAGGCTTCAAACCCGGTTCACTTGATCCTACTCTTTTCACAAAATCCTATGACAATGAAAAATTTGTGTGTCAAATATATGTGGACGATATTATCTTTGGTTGTACTGACAAATGTTACAGTGACGAATTTTCCTACATGATGGGTGAATAAAATTCTTCCTAGGACTACAAATTCGTCAACAACGCAATGGCATCTTCATTTCTCAAGAAAAAACCCTCAAGGATGTCCTGAAGAAATTCGGCATGCATGAATGATAAGTCGTCAAAATTCCAATGCCTACAAATGGTCACCTCTGTACTGACAAAAATGGTAAATATTTTGATCAACTGGTATATCGCTCCATGATTGGCACTTTATTGTACATATGTGCATCTAGGCCAGATATTATGATTAGTGTTTGCATGTGTGCCCATTTCCAAGCAACACCGAAGGAATCACACCATAAGGTTGTGAAGCATATTCTTCGGTATCTAGCTCACACACCAACACTTGGATTATGGTACCCCAAGGGCTCAAATCTTCATCTCATTGGATATTATGACTCTGACTATGTCAGCGACCGTGTGGATCGTAAGTCAACATCAGGCACCTGCCATTTCCTCATATAATCCTTAATTTGTTGGTCCTTGAAGAAGCAAAGTATATTGTTGTTGAAGCTGAGTATATTTATGTTGGTTCGTGGTGTGCTTAACTACAGTGGATGAAGCAAACCCTCAAGGACTACGACATCAACATGAATAATGTGCCACTCTACTGCAACAATGAGAGTGCAATCAAGATTGCAAACAACCCAATACAACACTCGAAGACCAAGCACATCTAGATTCTTCATCATTTTCTTTGTGATCATGTACTCATGGGAACATCTCCCTCGACCACGTGAAGACTGAAGAACAACTGGAAGATATCTTCACTAAGCCTTTGGATGAAAAGAGATTTTGCAAGTTGCGGTGTGAGTTAAATATGTTAGAATCTTCGAATATTTTGTGAAAGGACACACATCCTAACACTTATGCATTGATGACTTAGATGTGCAACACACGAAGTAACGTTTTTCTTCAATCAATGAAGAATAACACTCTGAGTGTGAAGAAATTAATGAAGAATTTGACTCTCAAGACCCTACGACAATTGTACGCGATGTCTGAAATCATCATTCTTATACGGTGGGTCCGCCACCAATCCAAGTTGAAATTCTTCAAAGTTGAGATATTTGCAAATTCTTAACACCTTCAAATTCTTTAGATTTTTCAAATTCCTCAAATTTGGGAATTCCTCACAAAGTTCAAATTCTTCAAACTTTTCAACATGAGTTCTTGATTAACTATACATTATCCTCAACAGCATTCACTTATTGCTAAGTCTTCATGTTGATTTTTCTTCTAAGTGAATGTGATGAGACATGTTCCCCTCGATGCTAAGCTCAACCCAGTCTGTTCTCAAGTTCTTCATATGCGTTCTATTTGAAAATTGTTCAAAGTCTTCAATGAGTCCTTGCCAGCTCAATAATTTAGGAACAAAGTCCTCAATTTTTTTTAAAAAAAAATAGGTCGTTACCTCTCAAACCGCTCCCACTACCCACGATTGTATAAGTATGATCTCCACTAACTCCACCGCTTAATGCGTGAGTGCCACATGTTGAGCGGAGAGGAAGAGTCAGGGATAGTTTGGTCTGAAAGCTTCTGGCCAGACCGCTTTCACCTGGGCGATAAATACCCCACTCTCACTCCTCAGTCACTTTCTTCCTCTCGATCCACTTCTTACCGCTCGAATCCCAGACCTAGTGTCGCCACTTGAAGTCATCATCACCAGTGAGGAAGAGCTTCAATGCCTCGACCTCCTTGTCATCATACTCATGATGGTCGCGGATATCCTCCCTCCATCGTCGCCGTAGTTGTCTTCAGCCGCCAAGTTATGGTGCTGAAGATCTGTACCAACGAGCTTCTACTCCACTTCGTTTTGTTCGTCGTGTTCTTTGTGTTCTTTGGCAAGGGTAATTAAAATCTAATTTTACAGCCCTTTTAGATCTTTGTATGTCCGTAAAATCTTCAGAAAGTGTTATTCCTCAGCAAAGTCATCATATGAACACTTCCCGTGCTTTTGATAAATTTCACTAGGTTACACTATTCTTAAAGAGATTCCTCAATTGTGTGAATTTTTTGATCTGCACAACTCTGGAACTCAAGACAAGAACACTTAGTGAAATTCTTCAAAATGGTATTAGTCAATTTCCTCAACTTGAGTCATTTTTCAAAATCTTCTAAGAATGCATATGACCTCTTCAAATTCTTTGCACCTATACTTTGTTCACACTTACAAAATGTCTGCTGGCGAATCTCTAGGTTCTCATCAACTTAACTCATTTGCAGCATTTTTGAAAAAAAATGCACACCTCATCAGATTCCTCAAAAGTTCAAATTCCTCAAGTGAAGAAAATGGTTGATGAGAAGAAACAATAGAAGGGTGGAAAGAAGCCTGAGCCCAACACTGCCTTTCAGATACCTAAAGACATCTATGATGAATATTGCACCCCAGATGAAGAAATATATGGAAAGGAGACAAAGGAAAAGCGCAAGACGCGCTTGCAGAAAATAGAAAGGAGATTGGCGAGGGAATGGAAGGAGTACAGGTATGTGACTCCAAAATACATGAAGAAATTTGCTTTGAAGCCTCCAGGACCAAGACCTCCTTTGGGTATTCAACAAGTTGTTGATCCCACAAGCCTGGCTACTGGTGAAGTCTACCTTGTAGAATGAGCAAAGCAAAAGGCTAAACTGCAGAAAACTGCAAAAGATGTCATGAGAAGATTCAATGTGGAATTTGTTGATGCACCTGATGCTGCCTCCTCCGCTGCTGCTGAGGCCTCTTGCACTGAAAATGTTGTGAAGCGAGCTTTGGTGAAGAAATCATCCATCAAGTCGAAGTCCTCAACTGCACATTCCTCACAGGAAATTCCTTAGTCATCTCCAAATATGGCTGCAAAGTCCTCAGCAACTACCAAACAAACCAGTTCCTAGCTAACACCATGATACCAAACTAACATCATGAGAACGGTAAACTAGAAAACATATCAACAATAAATCTTTGCCTTGCACATAGTCCACTTGAGCTAGATGATGACGATATTTTACTCCTCAATATGGACCACCTTTCTTGATTGTGACGGCTTGATGAGGACTGGTAGATTTCTCCCTCATACTCCACTATGGGTGAGCCACTCTTCGGCATATCTTCATATGCCCATTATCAACATAATGGATGGCAAGCTTCAAGCATGTGATTTCTTCATGATGCTTCACTTGAACTTGCACACCGCAACCTTGATGAAGATCACCACTTGATGTCAACCTCCATGGGTTGTATGGGATCCTTTTCATGCATGCCCATGGAAAAATACCTAACCCCTCATAGAACTACCACACAAATAGATCATGGGTTAGTGCAGAAATCACAATGGACAATGCTTACCATATCGTGTGATCACTTGATCCCACACGATACATCTTCGACACTTTGTGTAAGTGCATCTAGTGCCCCTTAGTGATTTTGGTGAATTGAAGACTTATAGGTTAAGAGACTGATATGTTTGTGAGTGTACACAGGCTCTATAAGTCGCTGAGGAGTTTGAGTTATTCGATGAATATCGACCCCTAAAAATGAATGTCTTCAAGTGAAGACATTGGTCATTCCTTGAAGACTTTGATCGCGAAGAAATTGATATTCCTCATGAAGATGTTGAAGATGAGGAATTTGGTGTGTCCTGAAGAAAATGCTATGAAGACTTTGAAGCTTGAACTTACTCTCTCTGTTTCATTTTCTTCATTCTTGAGTCATAGGAACACCATACTGTTAAAGGGGGTCGAGGTAAAACTATGGAATGAATTTCCTCATGATGCTCAACTCAAACCAACACCTACCAGATCCTCCAGTGAGGAATATGAGAGACATGAGGACTTTCGCAGTTGAAAGTTTTGACCATTGCCGCGCCGCACGCCACCTGTCCCAAAGCTTATCCACCCAACGGTCATCTCATTAAGGGAATTTATGTCATATCATGTTGGGATGCTCCCAGGCTATAAATAGGCACCCCCTAAAACCACTGGCTAGTTGGCTGCTCCGCAAGAAACTGACACTTGTCATTTAGAGCAACCCAATTCCTCGAGGACTTTGAGTGAAAAACATCAAGCGAGGAAAAACCCCAAACACCCAAACCAAACCCAAAACCAAAGTGATTGAGCATCACTAAAGAGTTTGTTCATCTGTGGAACCAATGCATGTTACCTTTGAGGATTGTGCATCCTCCACACGGTTAGGCGTCATGGTCTAGAGCATCCAGCAGTCAATTGTGGATCGTCGGGTGACCGAGTTTGTGAGGGTTTGGAAGTCTGCCCTGAAGACTTACCATGAGTGTTGGGCGAGGACTGTGTGTCCTTAGCTCAAGGAGAATACAATAGGGACTGAGTGTCCCAAGACTGTGTGTCCTTAGGTTTCAATACCTAGCTGCTCCAAACCAGACATACGACTATCACAGCAGTTGGAACTAGGTCATCAACCACTGTCTTTATCGAGCTACTGGTTCTATTTATTCAACTTCTTTCATTTCATCAATTGCATGTTGAAGACTTTCACCTGTACTGTTTGAAGAATTTGACTGAAGACTTTCTCTAATTTCCTCACCTCAAATTCTTCACTTGAGTTATTCATCACCCGCTTATCCTGTATTTGTGTCATGTGCAAACCAAACTGATTCATTCACGCTCAGTGCTTTGTTGTAGCTTGTTTTACACTTCTGTCAGTACTATTTCCGCTGCACTCGATTCATGACTGAGGACTTTCCTCACTAGGAATTTCCTCAATGATGAATTTGTAAAAATCGCCTATTCACCCCCCCCCTCTAGTCGACTTAATGCACTTTCAATTCGTATCAGAGCAAGGTACTCCCTTGTTCTGTGTGATTTTGGTTTAACCGTGTGGAGTTTAGTTATGTCGACTGCATGTATGATCAAGGTTACTGCGGGATGTCCTACTTCGAAGGAAAGGACTTCCCCTACTGGAAGACCAAGATGAAAATGCATCTCCAAGCAATTGACAACGACCTCTGGTACATTGTGGAAAAAGGTGTCCCCTTTGTTTCCGAAACAATTTCTCCCGATGATGTGAAGAAATTCAAGAAACTCACTCACAAGCGAAGAATATCATTTGTGGCCATCTGAGAAAAGGTCGGTATGGGAGAGTGAGTGCTTTGGGCTCTAGAAAGCTTATCTGGGACACGATGCCCAAAGTCAATGAGGGAGTCTCCACACAGCGTGACTCTCGAGTTGATGTTCTTTGCAATCTCTTCAACCGCTTCAAGAGACTTGACAATGAAAGCTGCCAAGATACCTTTGATCGCCTCACTGAAATCTCAAATGAACTGCAAGCTGTGGGAGCTAGAGACATCACAGACCATGAAGTGGTGAAGAAACTGCTATGATGTCTTGATCCATCGTTTGATACACTGGTTATGATGATTCAAGAAAGAAGAGACTACAAGATGCTTGATCCAGCTGATATACTCGAGAGACTCAATACTCATGAATTCCAACAAGAAGAGAAGAGAGAACTTTATGGACCAAACTACTCAAGACCTCGTGCACTGAAGGCAAAAGTTGTTTCCTCATCTGAAGAAGAAGAGTCTGACTGCAGTCTTGGTGATCCTAAAGAACTTGGTCAGGAACTTGCTATCCTCGTGAGGAAATCCCAGAAGTTTACAAAGCAAGCCAATTCAGAAAGTCTTCAAGAAGAGATATGAGGAAATCGGAATCTTCATCTGAGGACTACAAGAAGAGAACATGCCATAAATGCAAGAAATCTGGTCACTACAATGCTGATTGTCCTCGCTAGGTGAAGGAATCAAAGAAGAAAAAGTACAAGGATGAAAGTTTTGACGACTCAAAGAAAAATAAGAAATCCTCAAAATCTTCATCTTCAAAGTCCTCATCACACAAGAAGACCAGCTTCACAAAGGCTCGGGCACTTATTGGCAAGGAAATGGATTCTGTAGAAGAATCTGGGGAATTTGAGGAAGAGGAAGGTTCTAAAGTGGAGTCTGAATATGGTGTGGAAATTCTTGCACTGGCTACTACATTCGTGAGCAAGTCCATCTTCAACCTTGAAGAAAATGACAACATCAACAACACTAATGACTATGATGATGACTTTGCTCCCACCTATTGCTTCGTGGCAAAAGGTTCAAAGGTAACAAGCCACTCATCCTCCTCTGATTCTAGTGACTCTGAACCTGATGAATATCAAAAATCTATTTACTATAAACTTGCCAACATTGCTACTAAGCAACAAAGTGCTATTGAAAAGCTTCAGAAACTGCTAGACAAAAGCGATGATGTGTTGAATGGTGAAATGAATAGGACTCAAATCCTCACTGAACAAAGTCTTTAGTCTAGGTTTGATAGTCTTCAAGATCGTCATGTTACACTCATGGCTAATCATGAGAAGCTATCCTATGAATTTCTTCAAAGGAAGCTTGATCTTGAGAAGTTGAGAATGTCCTATGATGATCTTAGAATGAAAAAATGATTCATTACTTGCTTAACAGATTAGTTCCGCTCGGGAAGAATTCATTCCACCATGCCTGAAATGCATCAAACGTGAAACTGCTAATTCTTCGCCTGAATCCTAAAATGCTTCTATCGCTACAAATTCTTCAACTATTCTTGTGGTATCAAATTCTTCACCTGAAGAAACCACAAATGTTACTCATGAAAATGCAGGATTGAAGGAATTGTATGTTACAAGCATATACAAAGTCTCAAAGGGCATCAAACCCTTTGCAATGTGTTGAAAAAGAAGATTCTGAACAGGAACCCGAGGAAAGAGGGCATTGCCTTCGAGAGGAAGTTGAACATCAACGGATCATACTAGAAACCTGAGGAGTACCCCAAAACCTCATGGGTTGCTGCAAAAGGACCTCCCGTTGATCCATCCACTCTAACAGGCTTTGCTTGTGAAATATATTATTCCTCACGTGAGTCATTTGACTCTAACTATAAACTATTCAAAAATAAAGTTGGTGAAGTATTTGCTCGATATGTTGGAACTAACTGCGAGAATGGACCACCCCTGAGGAAAATCTTGGCTCCCAAAAGCTGCTTGGAAAGTCTTCAAGTGAATGTCATCATGACACCACCTGTGAAGAACATGAACCCTAGATCAAATTCCTCAGGTGGACCAAAGTCTTCACAAGGATCAATTTCCTCAAATGGTCAAAACTATGATCGTACTCGCACTAATGCTTCTGATATGTAGGGAAACTACAAGGGACGTGAATATGTGCACTATTCCTAAAATCACTATGTTCATAAGTCCTCAAAGAATGTCTCGGCCTATTCATATGAGTAATCTAACCCCCCCTACTGTGAAAATAAGTGCATTAGCTTCAATGCATCCATTCTCACATGGTGCTTGCAGGATGCTGAACTCTTTACCACCCCTTCAGATGTGGGTGGTGAAGAAATCAAACTAATCACTTCTCCACATCAGGTCTCCAAATGAAAGTCATCATCTGAAGAATTTGCTGGAGACCTAAGGGAATTGCTAGATAGGACGCAAGCTAAATCATGATCAAATGACCCATCATTTCACTCCTCCTCATTATATCCTCAAATCTATTTTTGTGATGAAAATCAAATCTGATGAAATTGATATCATATTGTTCAATCTGAAGCATATGAGTTGGTAAGCATTACTAATCCATCTATAGGATGATCAACCCAAGAACACAGAGTGGGTTCTTCAGAGTGGGTGTGCAAATCACATGACTGGTGATAAAAGCTTATTGATGAATATCCCACTAACTCAATCACCATTGAAGCATATCACCTACGCTGACAAAGGTAAAAGCAAGGTATCGGGACTTGGTAAAGTGGTTATCTCTAAGGATCGGCACATGGACAAAGTCATGCTTGTCGAATGCCTTGGGTTTAACCTCATGTCAGTCTCAATGCTTTGTGATCTTGATATTATTGTCATCTTTGGAAAATATAGATGTGTAGTCATCATGGAATCTGACAGATCCAAAGTCCTTGAAGGCTTTAGGAGAAGAGACTTGTATATTGTTAGTTTCTCTACAAGTCCTCAACCAGCCAAGTGTCTAGTAGCAAAAACCTCAGAAGGCTGGCTATGGCATCGACGACTTGGTCACGCAGGCATGAGGAGTTTGCACACATTGGCGAAGAAGAAGCATGTCATTGGCATCGAAACTGTCAAATTCCTCAAGGACCATCTCTACGGTGCTTGTGAGTGTGGAAAGATGACCAGATCCAAACACCCCTCAAAGACCATCATGACTACTACTCGTCCGTTTGAATTGCTTCATATGGATCTCTTTGGACCTGCTCATTATGCTACTCTAACCAATGCAGCATCTCTATATGACTTTATCATCGCTAATGATTATTCTAGATATACTTGGGTGCAGATCATTCTGTATAAAACTTAAGTGCAGGAAGTCTTCAAACGATTTTCCTCAAGGGCCTCAACAAACTTCGGCGTCAAGATCAAATACATCAGGAGTGACAATAGGACAGAATTCAAGGATGCTGGCCTTGATGATTATCTTGATGAACTTGGTATTCCTCGTGAATTGTCTGCTCCTTATACTCCTCAACAGAATGTCGTCGTTGAGCGCAAGAACAGGACTCTGGTTGAAATGGCACGGACTATGCTTGAGAATATCAGACTCCTCGATGCTTCTGGACTGGAGCAACAATACTCCTTGCCACATCATCAAAAGGGTATATCTTCACAAATTCCTCAAGAAAACTTCATACGAACTCCTAAGTGACAAGAAACCCAATGTAAGTTATTTCAAAGTCTTCGGTGCAAGATGATGGATTAGAGATCCTTGCCGTAGCTTAAAGTTTGCACCTAAAGCACATGAAGGTTTCATGCTTGGTTACGGAAAGGTATCGCACACCTACAGAGTCTTCAACACCTATCACAACAAGGTTGTTGAAACGGTAGATGTGCGGTGCGATGAAACTAATGGCTCATAAAGAGAGCAACTGCCTCCGGTGCCAGATAAACTAACTCCTGAGGAAGCTCTCAAGCACAAGGCTACTGAAGATATCATTCCTACTAAGGAACAACCTATAGTTGAAGAATACATCCCCAACAATGATGAAATAGATACGGGTGCACCTCAGGAAAATGCTCAAGATCAAATTCCTCAGCCTATCCAAAGTCATCAACCTACGCATCTGAGGATTGCAAATGAAGTGGAAATTGACAAAATCATTGAATACATCGACGTGCGAGGTCCACTCACTTGCTCAAAAGCCTCACATTTAGCTAACTTTTGTGGGCATTTGTCCTTTGCGTCTATCACAGAACCCTCGAAAGTTGTGAAGCCTTCTTGGAACGTGAGTGGATTCAAGCCATCCAAGATGAACTTCTTCAGTTCAAGCTAAATGACGTGTGGGAACTCGTCAAGCGACCTGATCCTCGCAAGCACAATATCATTGGCACAAAGTGGATCTACCGAAACAAGCAAGATGAGGATGGTCAGGTAGTGAGTAAGAAGGCACTACTTGTAGCCCAAGGCTACACACAGGTTGAAGGAATTGACATTGATGAAACTTTTGCACCGGTTGCTAGACTTGAAGCTATTCGTATACTGCTTGCTTATGCTAATCATCACAATATGACTCTCTATTAAATGGATGTGAAAAGTGCATTCCTCAATGGTAAGCTTGAGGAAGAAGTATATGTTTCTCAACCCCCAGGTTTTGAAGACCCGAAGCATCCACACAAAGTCTTCAGACTCAAAAAGGCATTCTATGGCCTCAAACAAGCCCCTCGGGCATGGTATACTACATTGAAGGAATTTCTCATGAAGAAAGGCTTCAAACCCGGATCACTTCACCCTACTCTTTTCACAAAATCCTATGACAATGAACTATTTGTGTGCCAAATATATGTGGACGATATTATCTTTGGTTGTACTGACAAACGTTACAGTGATGAATTTGCCTACATGATGAGTGATGAATATCAAATGTCTATGATGGAGGAGCTGAAATTCTTCCCAGGTCTTCAAATTTGTCAACACGCAATGGCATCTTCAACTCTCAGGAGAAATACCTCAAGGATGTCCTGAAGAAATTTGACATGAATGAATGCAGAGGCATCAAGATTCCTATGCCTACCAATGGTCACCTCTCCACTGATGAAAATGGTATAGACTTCGACCAGCAGGTATATCGTTCTATGATTGGATCTTTATTGTACCTATGTGCATCTAGCCTAGATATTATGCTTAGTCTTTGCATGTGTGCGTTTCCAAGCAAACCCCAAGGAATCACACCATAAGGCTATGAAATAAATTCTTCGATATCTAGCTCACACACCAACGCTTGGATTATGGTACCCCAAGGGCTCAAATCTTCACCTCGTTGGATATTCTATTTCTAATTATGTTGGTGACCATGTGGATCGTAAGTCAATGCCAGGCACATGTCATTTCCTCGGACTCTCCTTAGTGTGCTAGTCCTCAAAGATGCAGTATCACTCTCCACTACTGAAGCTGAATACATTGCTGCTGGATCTTGTTGTGCTCAACTGCTTTGGATGAAGCAAACCCTCAAGGACTACGACATCAACTTGAAGAATGTGCCCCTCTACTGTGATAATGAGAGTGCAATCAAGTTTGCCTAAAACCAAGTACAACACTTGAAGACCAAGCACTTCCATATTCATCATCATTTTCTTCGTGATCATGTACTCAAGGGCAATATCATCATCGACCACGTGAAGACTGATGCCAGCTAGCAGATATCTTCACTAAGCCCTTCGATGATAAAAGGTTTTGCAAGTTGCGGTGTGAGCTAAATATCCTAGAATCTTCGAATGTCTTGTAAAAATGCACACATCCTAACACTTATGCAAAATTGACGACTTAGATGTGCAACACACGAAGAAACGTTTTTCTTCAAACCATGAAGAATAACACTCTAAGTGTGAAGAAATTAATGAAGAATTTGATTCTCAGGGCCCTACGACAATTGTACGTGGTGCGTGAAATCATCATTCTTATATGGTGGGTAACGCCACCACCAAACTTTGAAATTCTTCAAAAGATGAAATTCTTCAAAACTGAGGCTTTTAGCAAAGTCCTCAAATTTTCAAAGTCTTCAAAATTTTCTCATTGTCTTCACTAACTATATATATATGAGCTTTCAATGTCCTCAACAGCATTCACTTATGGCTCTGCTTTGAAGTTGGTTTCTTTTATCTAAGTGAATGTGATCGGACTCAACTCCCCTCTATGCTAAGCTCAACCCGATATATTCCCAATCCTTCATATGCGTTCTAATTGACACTTGTTCAAAGTCCTCAGTGAGTTCCATTCAGCTCATGACTTTGCAACAAAATCATCAAATATTTCAAACTTCAATTTTTCTGCCGTTACAGTTATAACTGCACCCACTACTCACGATAGGATAACCACTATCTCCACCGCTTCGTGCTTGGGTAGCACGTGTCATGTGGAGAGGAAAGGGTAGGGGCAGTTCTGTCAAAACAACTTGCTTTGGACCGTTTTCACCTGAGCTATAAATAGGACCTTACCCTCACCCCCCCCCCCCCCGGTCAGGTTAAACTCTTCCTCTCGCTTTCACTTCCCCCACTCAAGCTCAACCCTAGCGTTGCCGCTGGATCTCTTCATCGCCGGTGAAGAAGAGCTTCGCTACCTCAACTTTGTCGTTGTCGGACTCACGCCGACTGCTGAACATCTTTTGTCGTTGTCGCCGTAGCTGATTTCAGTCGCCAAGTTAGGGCACTGAAGATCTGAACTGATGAGCTTCAACTCCTTCTACCTCAGTTCGTCGTGTTCTTCACACAGGGTAATTAAAATCTAATTTTACTGCCCCTATTGATTCATTTTTTTCTGTCAATCTGTGAAATCTGTTATTCCTCACAAAATCCTTCAGATGAACACACCCATGTCTAGAACACTTGATGAATTTCTCTAAGCCGCTAAATTCTTCACGGGATTCCTCAATTGTGCAAATTTTCGAATCTGCACAACTCTCGAACCTAGGATCAGAATGCTTAGTCAAATTCCTCACCACTATATTGGTCAAATTCCTCAACTTGAGTTATTTTTAAAATTCCTCAAATCTGAGAATGCATATGACCTCTCCAAATTCTCCGCACCTATACTCTGTTCATAGGTACAAAATGTCAGCTGATGAATATCTAGGTTCTCATCAACATAACTCATTTGCAGCGTTCCTTGAAGAAAATATTCATGTGTCCTCAGATTCATCAAGAATTCAAATTCCTCAGCAAAAACCTCACCTGAAGAAAATGGAAGATAACATACAACAGAAAGGTGGCAAGAAGCTGGAACAGAACACTGCTCTTGATATTTCAAATGAAATATATGCTGATTATTGCACACCTGATGAAGAAGTGTATGGGAAAGAACCGGTTGTGAAGCGCAAAATAAGGCTTCAAAAGATTGGGAGGAGATAGATTCAGGAATGGAAAAACTACCGATACGTCACTCCCAAGTATGCAAAAAAGTTTGTTGTCAAGCCTCCTTGCCTCGGACCTCCTCTGGAGCAATAACAAACTGTAGAACCTTCAAGTGTAGTCACCACTAAAGACTACCCTGATGAAAAGGCCAAGTATTTGGCAAAAAATGAGGAAAAACGCCAAAGATGCAGTAGATAAGTTCAATGCTGATTCTGTTGTTGCAGATGTTGCTGCCTCCTCCTCTGTTGCTGAGGCTTCTGCTATAGAACTACCTTCCAAAAAGGCACTGATGAAGAAACCTGGTATAAAACCAAAGTCCTCAATAGCGCTCTCCAAACAGCAAAATCGTCAAACTGAAGCAACCGCTACTGCAAAATCCTCAACTGCAGCAAAGTCATCATCTTCTCTGCAGCTTCAGCTCAGTAAGCAAACAATAGGGACATCAATTCCCTCGAGTTATGCCCCAAAATCCTCAAATGGGATTTTGAAGACAAAAACTACTACTGGAAAAGGAACTAGGCCCAGTCCTAAAAAGGTCATCGTCAACATTCCCTCTGCATTAGAGGAAAGTGGTGAATATGATGAAGAAACTCTACAAGCCATTATCAGAAACAAGCAAGAAAGAGTTGCGAAAGCAAAGCGTTCCACAATTCCTCTAGCTTTGGATCCAAAAGTTATGCTGAATTTCATTGATCAGTGGTACATTGATCCCAACCCCCCAGTTGATGACTTACATCTTCCACCTGGACTCAGTCATATGGTCACCTCATTCATCAATGAGGAAAAGTGGAAGGCCCAGCAAGCTCAGAAAGAAAAGGATTAGAAGGAGAAGTTTTTGCGACAAAATCTTCTAAGTCTGACGCCAGATCAACTTGTCTCCACACAGGCTCAGCTGAGAACCCTCACTCACAAGTATACAAGTCTTCAAGCTGATAGCAAAGGCTTCAAAGTGAGGTTCATTAAGGCCACTTCTGATGCAATTGATGAGCACGACAAAAGGGTTGCAGTCTCAGCGCCTCCTTCAAATCCTCAAGCCAGCTGCACTATCGACATGCCTGATGAAAATGACGAACCCACAACTGATGAACTTGCTGCTATTGAAACTATTGCTGATGAAACTGTTGCTACAACTACAGTTGATGCATCTGTTGAAGACTCTGCCAGGCCTGCAACCACATATGCAATGCCTGATGAAAGTGCTCCTTCACCAATGTCTTGAAAGGTGAAGAAATACCCACTACCTTCTGCAACAAAAGTGAAGAAAACTAAAGTTGTTGAGAAAGAGGCCAAGAAGAGAAAAGCATCATCAACTTCAAAGTCATCAAAGCCAAAACGCCTGAAGACTTTGCCTACATCATCAGCTCCAATTGATGTACCACCTCTCAGCGTAGCACCATCGTATATGATAGTTCCATGTGGTGAAGAACATGTCATCCGAGATAGAGATGAGGAAATGGATGAAAACAAGTATGCTGCATCCACCCCAGTTAATGAAGAAATTCAAGTTGATGAAATTCCTCACACCTCAACTCCTCCTCAGAACCCTGAGATGACTGCTGAAGAAAGGGAGGAGGATGATGTGGACATTGGATGCAACACGTCAGTGATCCATGATGAATTTTGGGAACATGCCCATCCAAACTCACCACTGGTGCCCCCAATTCATCAAATCCCAGAATCACCTGTCGCCACTGAAGTCTTAACTGGCTCTAAAGAAAAGAGCACCCCAGCCAAGTTTGAACCTGCAACTGAATCAGCTGCATCAGCTGATGACAAGAACAATGCTGAAAAAAAAATGTGCCCGATGACTCTGCTCCGGCACAAAATGAAGCAAATAATGAGGAACCACCAGTTACAAATCCTGAGTCTGCTATTGTGGTGGCACAACCTCCTCGGGCTAATGAGAATCCTCACAAAAATCTTCAACCCAAGCCATGTCAGCCATAATCCAAGAGGCCAAAGTTTCAGAAGGAATTGTTCTATGATGAACATCATTTCTTCATTGGTGAAAAACCCTTATGACAAGCTTCGCATCAGGCACAAGAAGTTGTGGACCAGATCCCAACGCAACTATTATGCTGCAGTACTAGTTGACAAGAGGAAAATCTTCCACCACACCCATATTACTCACCCTGATATGGAAGAGATTGACTGCTTCATACCAGTATTGAGTGTTCTTCAAAATGCTGGTCTGCTTCAATTTTGCACTGGAATCTTTGATTGGAACACATAGCTCATATTTCAGTTATATGCCACTCTGCACATCTCTGGTGAACCCAATGACGTCAATACATGGGTCTTTCACTTGATGACAGAAAGCACACACTTCAAAGCTCCGTCCACTAAATTGCTTCGTTCTCTGCCAGTCCCAATTCCCTCACAAGGTGCAAGATGCTTGTATGATGAAAGGGAGCTGCCAAACCACATGATGGAAGTCCTCATGAAGCCCTTAGCACCTGGACAACCTCCAAGGACCAAATTCCTCGTCAAGGAATTAAAGTATGTGCCAAGGACACTTTACAGAATCTTGTCATATTCCTTCGCTCCTATCAAAGGACATGACTCTGAAGAAGATGTTGTGAGGATCATGAATAATATGTTATTCCACATTATCCATGGTACTCCCACAAATCTTCATGACTTCTTCATGAGGAGATTGGCCAACAATGCTATGTCACCACATGAGCTCAAGATATATGCGCCATGGCTTATGAGATTCATCAGAGACAGATCTGGTATCCATTACCTAGCTGATTATCAGAATCACCTTAGTTATATGCCTCCTCTCAAAGTCATCAAGAAAACATTTGAACCAATTGAGGGAAAGGGCAAGTCTGTGATTGATGAAGGAAACCGCCCACTAGATGGTCAATTTCACAAGCCCGCATCATATTCATCATATGATAACACTGCAACACAAGAATCTGATGGGAGAGCAAAACCACCAAGTCCTACAAATCCACGCGTGATGACTAACCGAGAGATTCTCCTAGGTCTTCATCAGAAAGTGGATCGGAACCATAAATGGTTAAAGCGTCAGTTTGGCTCCATTGTGAAAACCCTCAATGCAACTCAGAATGCCGTGAAGAAAATCACTACTATCTTCATGAGGTATTTGACCGCACATGGGCCACACTATCACACATCAAGACTCCTAATGAACTGGAGGAAATGGAGTTCATCCAGAACTTTGACTGGTCATGGCCACCAAAGAAGAAATTCAAGAAGATCCCAGTCCCTGACTTGGAGGACAGTTCATTTTTCTTCATATCTCACTACTGATGAAGATGAAGAAGTTGCTGACACGGCTGTCGGCCCAACACCGCTGACTGACCCGAAGCACGCTGGCGCTCCAACAATAAGTTGAAATTCCTCAAGGGCGTTAGTCCTCAGTTTCTGTCCCTTTTCGTCACTTGATGACAAAGGTGGAGAAATCTGAGTTGGTCTTCAAGCGGGTCTACTTATGGGCTATTATAAATTTTATTAAGTTACAAACTCTCACTCTTCTCAAGTTTTTGCTGTAATGAGTTGTAACTTCAGCCTAATGGTGGTCTGATGCTTTTTCGAACGTTTTTTCTTGCATGCTTATTCCTCAAGTTAATTAAATGCATGAATGCTGAAATTCGTGAGTCACCATCTTTCATCATGCATTTCAAATTCCTCATTCTATATGTCAAATGCATGCATGAATGACAATATATACGGGGAGATCACCATGATATTAATCATCAATGTGCATTTGTTGTCCACAGAAAATTCCTCAAACATGCACATCTTCATGGGGAGTTTCTCTATATCTTGCAATCAAATTCCTCAAACTCTTGTTTGAAAACTTACACTTCATATTTTTATCTTGTTTGAAAACTTAACTTGTTTGTCAACCACCAAAAAGGGGGAGATTATAAGTGCATCTAGTGCCCCTTAGTGATTTTGGCAAATTGAAGACTTATAGGTTAAGACACAGATATGTTTGTGAGTGTACACACGCTCTATATCGCTGAGGAGTTTGAGTTATTCGATGAATATCGACCCCTAAAAATGAATGTCTTCAAGTGAAGACTTTGGTCATTCCTTGAAGACTTTGGCCATTCCTTGAAGACTTTGATCGTGAAGAAATTGCGAAGAAATTGATATTCCTCATGAAGATATTGAAGATGGGGAATTCAGTGTGTCCTGAAGAAAATGCTCTGAAGACTTTGAAGCTTGAAGACTTACTCTTTTTGTTTCATTTTCTCCATTCTTGAGCCATAGGAACACCATACCGTTAAAGGGGGTCGAGGAAAAACTATGGAATGAATTTCCTCATGATGCTCAACTCAAACCTATAGCTACCAGATCCTCGAGTGAGGAATATGAGAGACATGAGGACTTTCACAGTTGAAAGTTCCGACCGTTGCCGCGCCGCGCGCCACGTGTCCCAAAGCTTATCAACCCAACGGTCTTATCATTAAGGGCATTTATGTCAAATCATGTTGGGATGCTCCCAGGCTATAAATAGCCACCCCCTACAACCATTAGCTAGTTGGCTGCTCTGCGAGAAACTGGCACTTGTCATTTAGAGAAACCCAATTCCTTGAGGACTTGTGAAAATCATCAAGTGAGGAAAACCCCCAAACACCCAAACCAAACCCAAAACCCAAGTGATTGGGCATCACTGAAGAGTTTGTTCCTGTGTGGAACCAAGGCCCGTTACCTTTCAGGACTGTGCATCCTCTAGACGGTTAGACGTCATGGTCTAGAGCATCCAGCAGTCAATTGTGGATCGTCGGGTGACCGAGTTTGTGAGGGTTTGGAAGTCTGCCCTAAAGACTTACCACGAGTGTTGGGCGAGGACTGTGTGTCCTTAGCTCCAGGAGAATACGGTAGGGACTGTGTATCCCAGGACGATGTGTCCTTAGGTTTCAATACCTAGTCGCTCCAAACCAGACGTACGACTGTCATAGCAGTTGGAACTAGGTCATCAACCACTGTCTTCATCGAGCTACTCGTTCTATTTCTTCAACTACTTTCATTTCATCAATTGCATGTTGAAGACTTTCACCTGTACTGTTTGAAGAATTTGACTGAAGACTTTCTCCAATTTCCTCACCTCAAATTCTTCACTTGAGTTATTCATCACCTGCTTATCTTGTATTTGTGTCCTTTGCAAACTGAACTGATCCATTCACGCTGAGTACTTTGTTGTAGTTTGTTTTGCACTTCTGTCTTAGTACTATTTCCGCTGCACTCGGTTCATGACTAAGGACTTTCCTCACTAGGAATTTCCTCAGTGATGAATTTGTAAAAATCGCCTATTCACCCCCCTCCCCTCTAGTCGACTTAACGCACTTTCACTTTGTGTGTTGATCAACTTTAATCAACTCTTTGTACTTATTTCTTGATCAACCTTGTATTTTATGCTCTCTTCACAATGATGATGTATTGAAGGTAAACATGAATGTTTGGAGAATCCTCTACTTCAAGACATGCTTGCAATAGGCTCAACTCTCACATAACCAATCTTTGGATAAATCCTTGAATACCACCTTGGTCATCACATAAACTCCTTGAAACCAAAAAATAGACTCCAAGAAATGCAATGGACAAATCCTTCGAATATAACTCAAGGCAACCATTAGTCCACAGAGAATGTCATCAATTACCAAAACCACACATTAGGGCACCATGCTCTTTCACAATTCCAAAGATAGTTGTTGTTGAATCCTAGGTCCTTCCGAACCTACATGAGACCTCAATTCATAGCAACAACTAATGCACTCCCGTGACCATTACAATGATATTCCAGTCCACTTAATAGGAAAAATCTTAATGGTGTCCACTAGTGTGTGCAGCTCAGCGAATGCCAGTGGGAGGCTTTGAATGACTTTTAATCGTACCCTTCGAGCTATTTGCAAGTTTCATCCTTTAGTTTAGTTCGAGCTTCCAAACTGATCACACATAGCCTAAAAACTAAGCAAAATATGTGCAGCGATCATATTTTTGGGTCTAGCTATATATACCCCCACCTATATCACCAATTCACTCAAAATAATTTATTTTAATCACAAATTTTGAGAGAGAACTACATATCCTTGAGTTGGGTTTGAAGATGTTTCTAATCCAACTTTCAAGCCAAACCTTTGATCACTAATCCCCTCCTTGTTTACCACTTGAAACTCCTCGATCCAAAGATTTATCTTCCAAAGTAGGAGAGCAAAGGGATTCATCACCAATCAACCTCAATCTTACTACTTCTAGATCGACTAGGTTTGCTTGAGATACGTCGTGATCTCAAGGAACAAGAAGTTTGTATGCTCTTAGAGATCGTCTACTTCGTGAAGATATACCATGACTCAGGTTGGACCTTTGTGGTTGTAAGCCATGGTGGGATGTGTGGTTGCTCTTTTGTGGACCTTTGTGGGTGGTGTCATTTGTGGACCTTGCAACCAAGATCCAAGTGGACTAGAATCTTCGTGATTTGAAGCATACACCGACACGGAGTAGGATAGATCCAACTATCCGAACCACGGGAAACACCATCGGGACTCCTTGTGTTTGCATTCCCCTAAGCTTAGTCCTTGTGCAAGTTTATGTTTCCGCTGACTTTACCCTTTGTATATTTACACGTGTAGAACGTATTAGCCGCCACTAACTAACCTGAAAATTGTCAACAATTAAAACTTAGGAAAAAAACTCTAGGTTATTTTAGTAGCCTATTCACACACACACACCTCCCTAGATACAAAAAAACATACAAGAGAAAACACTCGCAGTCAGCAAGGCCATTGTCAAACTACCCCTAAATCATGTGAGAATGCAACATTGGAGAGAGGAGATCAACAGAAAACACCTACGAACTCAAACGAAGGACTCGATGGGTGTGTGTGTGGGGGGGGGGGTCTTTTAGAACTCTAGACAATAACCACTTAGAGTGTTTTACTTGCTTCACATGTGACCCCAACTCAGAAGCGAGAGATGCGACTTCATGTCAAAGCTTCATCAATTTGTCATTGATTTTTAGTACTCTCCTTGGTTAGAACGGTGAAAATCACTTTAGATCAAGTATAATAAGAGTTATAAGCATGTTTGCCTCTGTGAAAGAAAGAAACAAGGAAAAAAGGAAAGGTGCGGACTCTCATGCATAAGTCAATACCTACACATGCTGGTGGATAATGTAGATAAAAAGGGTAAATGCGAGAAAAGTGAAATCTAGAAAACGCAAAAAATGCTAATAACCTAGTAGTTAAATTTATAACCAACTCTATTATATGAGTGATTAATGACGCTCGCTCTAAATGACATAGACAATCTTGTATAGCTAGTTGTTGGCTATAATATTTACTAGAAGTTACCGTGCACTTTGTCGCATGAATGTTGTGCACTATATATCAATGAGATTTATTGTATGAACATGAATATGAAGAAATAATGTGAAAATTAAAATGAAAAATACATATGATTTCTTCTGTATTATCATTGTATAGTTTTAAAATGTTTATTAAATAAATAGCATAATAGAATGAAGAATGCCCATACATTTTTGCATGTTGATATGGGTTTTTTCCTATGCATGGTTGCATATTCTGATGGACCTTTTTCATGCATGTTGTGGGAAGGTGACATACTTACATACTTACATGTGGGAGAGAAATAGTAGATCAGCTATGTAGAGGTACTCCCTCCGTCCCAAAATAAATGTCTTAACTTTGTACTAGCTCTAGTATAAAGTTATACTAAGATTAAGACACTTATTTTGAAACGGAGTGAGTAGAAGATTAGCTTTGCTCTTAGGGCTAAGAGCAACTCTAGCACACCAACCATATCCTCGTTGGCCCATATAATTTCAGCGGTTTTACATTTTTCACATTTTTTTTTCTGTCCGGACAGGTTTGCTAAAAGTCCATCGGCTCGTATAAAAATTACAAGTGGGCTACAAATCCGTTCGCTTGACGCTATATGTACAGGGTCAGGGGTGTTTTAGGGGGGAAACCCTATTTGGTGCGCGCTGCGTCAAATAGTCGGCGTTCGTACACGCACCCAGCCATGGTTCGGAAGTGGGCCCGCCATTTAACTATTCCAAGGCCCACAGTTTTGGGAAACTTGTACATGTTCCGAGCCGGGTTTTTTCGTTTATGGAAAACTTCTAGCTGGTTTTCTGAACATGATTTTTTTTATTTTTTTTTCTGTTTCTATTTCGAAAAATGTTCTGGATTTTCAAAAAATGTTCCAGATTTTCAAAAACTGTTTGGAATTTTCAAAATTATTCTTCAAACTGGAAAAAAATATCTCTTTAGAAAAATCTTCCGATCTTCAAAAAATGTTATGGATTTTCCAAAATGTTCTAGAATTTCAAAAATGTTCTTCAAATTCAAAAAATCTTTTTTCCTTTTCTAAAAACAGTTTTCGATTTTCAAAAAATTCTAGATTTTCAAAAATTGCCCTTCAATTTGGAAAAAAAAATTGCTTTTCAGAAAAATGTTCTGGATTTTGAAAAATTATTCTGGATTTTTTAAAAATGTTCTTTATTTTTTAAATGTTTTTCAAAAAAAATATTGTTTTTTAAAATTTGTTCTCAAGATTACAAAATGTTCTTGTTTTCAAAAATTATTCATGTTTATGAATTTGTTCAGTATTTTTCAAAATTGTTCTCATTTTCGAAATTTGTTCTCAAGATTCAAAAAATGTTAGTGCTTTTGAAAAATTGTTCATGCTTCCAACTTTATTCAGGGTTTCCAAAATTGTTCTCCGTTTTAAAATTTTGTTCTCAAAATTCAAAAAATGTTTATGCTTTAAAAAATTGTTCGTGGTCCCAAATTTGTTCAGGATTTTTCAAAAAAATTCTTGGTTTTAAATTCATTCTCAAGATTCAAAAACTATTCATGCTTTAAAAAATTGTTCGCGCTTTCAAATTTGTTCTCTGATTTAAAAAACATTCATGTTTCCAAAAAATGATTGAGAAATTCAATGTTCGTTCGTTTTGATAAAAAAAAGAAAAAAGGAAAACCGAAAGAAAAACGAGCCAAAAAAGGAGGGAAAATAAGCAAAAAAAAGAAACATAAAAAAAAAGCAAAAAGGAAGTTATCCGATTTTTTTAGATAAAAATAAACTGGCCCGGCCCAGTCAGGCGCCCTTTCTGCTGCAAGCAATTAGTCGCGTGTTTCTTCCCCTTTCTCACGGATCCATGGCCGAAGGTGCTCGCAGGCATGGCAGTCGTGGTGGGTCGTCGCCGCGTCAATCGTCGAGCCATGGCATTCCAAGCAGGCGCATGAACGCGACGCATAGCAACAGCTTAGGCCAGCTTCAGCGAGCTCCACGAGGTGCTTTTCTGACACATCAAGAGGTATCGATAGGCCGATCAGGAGCTACTCGCCACACAGCATGCAGTGGCGACCGGAGAAGGCGCCAGCAACAGGCTTGCCACCACAAAGGAGAACCACACCTACGCCCATGCTTACCAAAGTCGTGGAGGCATTCTACCCCGGCAATTGAGCTAGCCTTCCCTAGGTTTAAATTTCTAGTTTGATCTATGTTTTAATCTATGTATGAACTCCGGTTGGGTTGAACTTTGTAGCGCAAACTAGTTTTAAATTTTGCAATACATTTTTATAGCAGATCTATTCTATCGAGACCTTTAAGTTCCCCCAAAATTTAGGTGGAACCCTCGTTTTGCAGTACCATATACAGGATCTGCTAAAATTGCTCTAACAACTAAGCCCTAAATTTCAGCCTCTTCGTTTCACAAAAAAAAAGCCTCTTCTGATACACCCTGCTGATTTTCTTGGTTACCAACTACATCACGCCTTTAGTACATTTGCCGAACGGTAAACTAGTGAATTTGATATCCACCCTGAGATGAGCAACCCAGATGCCAAAACATATATATACACAGGTAACATATTTTGTCGTACAATAGATGAGACAGATACTATCGTTCTCTTAAGATAAACCATTTGATCCCATCGCTTCCAAGTCTTCAAAATCTAAAATGAATACTTCCAAGTCTCCAATCTTCACTCGTTCTGCAGTTTACTTGTCAGCGTTGCTGCAGTGAACAAAGCTTCTTTCTCAAACTGTGAAATCTGAATGCTCCTGCAAAACGGTATACAGAAATTAAATGCACAGGGAACTTAGTGAATTTGTTGGCAGATCCGTACTGAGGCTTGTTGTAATGGGGAGTATCATATACTAGTATCATGCATATGATACTAGTGTATGATACTATACCCGTAATGCATAGTATCATATGTTAGTATCATATGATATGTCATTTATTGTCATGCATGACACATAGTAGCACAACATTTAATATGATACGGTATCATGATATGATACTCAACCCTCTCTTTCTTCATTTAATTCTATGTCATCTCATCAAAATTGCTTAGTTGGCATGCACGATAATAGCTATGGTATTCCCATTACGACCAGCCTGATAGTCTGATACGGCTGCCTGACATGCAGCGACAGTACCATCAGACATTCATCTCCTGAGTCCTGACAGCTCAGAATACTCACGTGTTGATTTTTCTCAGATTCTGGAAAGCGGACACAAACTTGCAAGATATCTCGAGAAGAGACGCTCCCATCATTTTTGCTGCATCAATAGCTTTGCTAGAATCACCATCAAGGGATAGGCAGACCTGAAAGCTTTTATAATTGTCAAAATTATAACCAAGAAGTAAATGCTGTAAATGGAAGAATATCAGAAAAACATCAGGATGGGAACATGGAAGACAGATCTACAATGCCGCCTGTTCAAGTTTCTTAATAACAATAGTATTATGCTCTTCAATTAAACAAAGAGAAAAAGAATGTGATCTAGATAGTATCAAGCTAACTGCAAGGTATACCCGGCTGGATCTAAGCAATCATACTGGATCAATGGATGGGCTGATGGATGAATGATGCATTTATGCTCTCAACCTGACTGACAAATAATCAGGCAATATACAGTACAGTGCAAAGATGGCCATACATTTTTCTGAAAGCATTAGCACAAAAAAGCTAGAGTTGAAGACACATACGCTTACTGCCTATCTACCAAGGAGTATCGCCTTAGAAACTATATTCTGGAGATGTGTATGCGTCTATATTATTCCATATCACTGTTTCTCGGGTCAAATCATACTTTTCTGGGTCAAATCAAATATGTAGTCGCCTCTGTCCAAAATCTAGACAAGAGATTTTTTTATAGAAAATAAGGAGCAAGCAATTAATGCCCTAACCTGGTATGCATGTGCTAAGAGAAGCTGAGCAACTTCTGGACACATCATCTTAACCATGGCCTTTGCGCTTGCTTCTGTTGAAAACATACTCAGAGCACTTTCCACTGTCAAATCTTGTTGAGAATTATCTGACCTCCGAGTACGGACTGCAGGCTATGAACAACAAAAAAGGCGGCAATAGCATCCATGATTTTGCTTCAATCACTGAACTTACATGAAAGCTCTCAGGTAGAAGAGATAACAAGGACAATCCACCAATTAGCATGTCAATATTAACATCTAATAATTATCTCTGGTCATTTTAATTCTATGCACACAGAAAAGTGAGTTCATAAATATTACGTTAGTTTGTGACATACATCTGCACCTATTAGTTGGCATTTTGATATCTATCTCTCAAAAATGCTACTACAAATAAGAATTCTATGTGTGTAGTTGGTGGGAAAAGTTGCCTACAAAGACCAAACAGTACTACTTGACATCCTTTTCTAATTGACATCTAGACTGTAGTTCTTGTAGCTTCTATCAACGTGTCCAAAAACAATTGTTAGTACAGGTCAGTAACACTCCTAAGATTCTTGTCTGGAGGACAAATAATTCAATCATGCTAGACTTTCAAATAACATAGAAAAGATCAGAAGATTTGTAAAATGGTACTGTACCATATGCATGGTTGAGGGTGGAGCTAAACATGCATAGTTGCATACAGCCTAGGGAACTGGGTAATGGACGTCACTGGTTGATAAGAGATGGAGGTGTTAGAGTACTATATATGTAGCCATGTAACCTTCCGTATTTATCCTATTGTATAAGGGGTTTTTGGCATATTAGTAGGCCACCTCGAAATACAAGTTGCATATTTCCTAACATGGTATTAGAGCTAGGTCAATTTTTTACACGCCGCAACTCGTGCGATTGATCCGTCGCTGGCCGCCTCTGCTTTTTTCTTCTACCCATCCTAGCAGCTGGTCAACCCACCGCTCCTCTCCTCCCTGATCGTGTAGATCGACGACGTTGCCCCGCTCCGGAGGTCCCGCTCAAAGCCGTCGGTCGTGCTCTCCAGGTCCCGCTCGCAACCGCCCTCTGGATCGAGCTCTTCTCTGGTCCTCGATCGAGCACTAGCACGGCTGTCATCGCTCAAGCCTGGATCGGATCGCCCTGCCCCGTCATCTTCCGCTCAAGTTGTCCCGTCATGCCGTCGATTTCCGCAACAGCCGGCCGCCGCCCTCGCTGGAGCTCGCCGCCGCCTGTGCTGGTCTGCCACGCTCCCCACCCGCTGCTGATCTCGCCGCCACTCGCCGGATCCCGCCACTGCTGTTGTGGTCTCGCTCCTCTATCATCGCTCGCTTCTCTGGATCGAGAGCGCCCTGTCCGCTTCTGATTCTGGATAAGGCTGTTGGGTGCACGTCCTAAAGAGAGAGAGAGAGAGAAGAGATCTTTTCGTCGGGTTTGCATGTCCCTTGCTGCCCGGTGACTCCTGACAGTGCTTTCTTTACTACTTCCATCTCGCATCTAGGCCGTTCCTCGATGCTTGATGCTCGTTCGACCTTACTGTCGTTCCCTTCGGCGTCTACCACAAGTTGTGCATGTAGCTCTACTCCTCCTGCGAGCTCCACATATGATGATTGTCGCTATACACCGACCCCTCTCGCGACTTTCGCCGGTGTATATCGCTCTTCCCCGACACCTCTCGCGACTTTCATTGGTTATGCTGGTGCATATGACTCCATCGACCGTGCTTCGCACACGCGTCTTCCCTTGGCGCTTGGTGCTTGTCTGCATACGGCCTCGTCTTCACCACCGGCCTTTGTAGATGATACTGGTCATGCTACATCGCCACACTTCACGGCTTCCACCGGTGGAGGTGGCCACTTCTCTCCCGGTGCCACTACGTCGTCTACTTCACCTGTGTACTTCATCGAGGAGGAGATTGCACGACTTCGCGCTCTGCTGATTGCCTCCGACTCTCGGTTGTCGGGTGCATCTACATCGACATCTTCAGGTGCGCCTCTGACTGAGCAGGAGATTGTGCGATTTTGATGTCTGATAGCTCCAGCTTCTGGTTCTTCCTTGACAGGTTCTGTTGGTTCTGCTACGGACTCTTCTGGCATTGTGAGACCACCTTCTACACAAGCAGGTACATCTCCATGGATTCTTGATACTGGAGCATCTTTTCATATGACTCGTGATTCATCAACTCTGTCCTCTACTCGACTTCTAGACTCTCCTATTCGTGTTCTTACTGCTGATGGTACTTCTCTCCCTATTCGTGTTCTTACTGCTGATGGTACTTCTCTCCCGGTTACTGGTCGAGGCACTCTTAACACTTCATCCTTTCATGTTCCCGATGTTGCTCATGTTTCTCGACTTACCATGCAACTCATTTCTGGTGGTCAGACTGTTGACTCTGGTTGCAGGGTCATTCTCGACTTTGACTCATGTTCTGTTCTGGACCGTCACACTGGTGCTCTTCTTGGTGCTAGCCCCCGGCGCCGTGACTCTCAGGGTCTCTGGGAGCTTGACTGGCTTCACCTTCCATCCGCTGCCACTGCAGCCAGTCTCTCCACCTCGGTTGCCTTGTCTACCAGCTCTTTTCAGCAGTGGCATCATCGCCTTGGTCACTTATGTGGCTCTCGTCTCTCATCCTTAGTTTGACGTGGTCTTCTTGGATCCCTCCGATGGTGTGTCTTTAGACTATCAGGGTTGCCGGCTTGGTAAACAGGTTCAATTACCTTATCCTCATAGCGAGACTGTGTCTCAGCGTCCTTTTGACCTTATTCACTCTGATGTCTGGGTCCAGCTCCCTTTGCTTCCAAGGGAGGCCATCGCTACTATATCATCTTTATAGATGATTTTTCTCGACACACGTGGATTTATTTCATGACCGCTTGTAGTGAGGTTTTATCTATCTATAAGCATTTTGCTGCCATGGTTCACACTCAGTTCTCCACGCCTATTCGTGTATTCCGTGCTAACTCTACTGGAGAGTATATCTCCAAGATGTTGCGTGGATTTCTTGCTGAGCAGGGTACTCTTGCTCGGTTCTCTTGTCCTGGTGCTCATGCTCAGAGGCGTGGCTGAGCGCAAGCATCGTCACCTTCTTGAGACGGCTCGTGCGATGATGATCGCCGCCTCTCTTCCTCACTTTTGGGATGAGGTTGTCTCCACTTCCACCTATCTCATCAACCTTCAGCCATCCGCTGCCTTGCAGGGTGACGTTCCTTTCGAACGTCTCTTCGATCGTTCTCCCGATTACTCGGGCTTCGTTTGTTTGGTTGTGTTTGTTATGTTCTTCTTGCCCCTCGCGAACGCACCAAACTGACCACTCAGTCTGTTGAGTGTGTCTTCTTAAGCTATAGTGATGAGCATAAGGGCTATCGTTGTTGGGATCCTATCGGTCGTCGGGTGCGTATTTCTCGGTATTGTGACTTTTGATGAGTCTCGTCCCTTCTACCCGCGTCCATCTTCCTCAACCTTTTCAGTGGAGGATATCTCTTTCCTCACTTTTCCTGACACACCTATCACCCCCAACGAGCCTTTGTCTATTCGTTCTGCTACCTCTACTTCTCCACCTCTTACCGATTTGCCGCCACCATCTCCCACGGTTTCCTGACCTAGCATGTCACCGGATTCTGCACCTTCATCTCCGGTGACTTCTTCGTCTCCACCCCCCGATTCTACCTCAGCGATTCCTCCTTGTATTCTTCCATCTTTTCCACAATATTTCACTCGTCGTTCACGTAATGTGGATGCCTCTGCGGATGTGTCGTCCTCCTCGCCTCAGCCTACCTATGGCTTGCGCCCTCGTCCTCGTCCGCCTGTTGATCGCCTTGGATTTCCCACCGTTGGTGCTGCTGTTCTTGAGCCAACTTCTTATCGTCAGGTTGTTGTTCATCCTGAATGGCAATTTGCGATGGCAGAGGAGATTACTGCTCTTGAACGCACTGGTACATGAGATCTTGTTTCTCTTCCTCCCTGTGTCCGTCCCATCACTTGTAAGTGGGTCTACAAGGTTAAGACTCGCTCCGATGGTTCTCTTGAGCGTTACAAAGCTCGTCTTGTGGCTCGTGGCTTTCAGAGGAACATGGTCATGATTACGACGAGACTTTTGCTCCTGTGGCCCATATGACCACTATTCTCCTCGTGGTCGGGCTCTTCTTCTTGTGGCTCGTGGCTTTACAAAGCTCATCTTGTGGCTCGTGGCTTTCAGAGGAACACTTCTTGTCGTGGCCTCTGCACGCCACTGGTCTGTCTCTCATCTTGATGTTAAGAATGCCTTTCTTAATGGTGAGCTGCGTGAGGAGGTGTACATGCAGCCACCACCTGGGTATTCTGCTCCTGATGGCATGGTATGTCGTCTTCGTCGCTCTCTCTATGGCCTTAAGCAAGCCCCCCGCGCCTGGTTTGAGCGTTTTGCCTCTGTGGTGACTGCCGCTGGTTTTTCAGCAAGTGCTCATGATCCGGCGTTGTTTGTCCACCTTTCTCCTCGTGGTCGGACTCTTCTTCTTCTCTATGTTGATGACATGATCATCACTGGTGATGACCCCGATTATATTGCCTTTGTAAAGGCTCGTCTTAGTGAGCAGTTTCTTATGTCCGATCTTGGACCTCTTCGCTACTTTCTTGGGATTGAAGTCTCTTCTACCTCTGATGGCTTTTTTATATCCCAGGAAAAGTATATCCAGGATCTTCTTGCTCGTGCTGCTCTTACTGACAAGCGCATTGTTGAGACTCCCATGGAGCTCAATGTTCACCTCTGTGATACTGATGGTGACCCCCTGCCTGATCCGACGTGTTATCGTCATCTTGTTGGCAGTCTTGTCTATCTAGCTGTCACTCGTCCGGATATCTCTTATCCGGTTCATATTCTGAGTCAGTTTGTCTCCGCTCCCACCTCGGTTCACTATAGTCACCTCCTTCGTGTTCTCTGATATCTTCGGGGCACGATCTCTCACCGTCTATTCTTTCCTCGCTCCAGTTCTTTACAGCTTCAGGCCTATTCGGATGCTACGTGGGCTAGTGATCCTTCAGATCGCTGTTCACTTTCTGCTTACTTTGTTTTTCTTGATGGTTCTCTCATTGCCTGGAAGACGAAGAAACAGACCACAGTTTCCCATTCGATTGCAGAGGCTGAGTTGCGAGCTATTTCTCTTTTGACGACAGAGGTGACTTGGTTACGATGGTTACTTCAGGATTTTGGTGTTTCTGTCACTACACCTACTCTGCTCTTATCTAACAGTACAGGTGCTATTAGCATTGCGCGCGATCCTGTGAAGCATGAGCTCACTAAGCATATTGGTGTTGATGCTTTCAATGTGCGCACTGGTGTGCAGGATCAGGTTATTGCTCTTCAGTATGTGTCTTCCGAGTTACAGTTGGCGGATTTTCTGACGAATGCCCAGACTAGAGCACAGCATGGCTTCTATCTCTCCAAACTCAGTGTTGTTAATCCACCATGAGTTTGAGGGGGGTTTTAGAGTACTATATATGTAGCCATGTAACCTTCCGTATTTACCCTATTGTATAAGGGGTTTTCTACATATTACACACATGTACATGTATATATATTGGCCTATGGCCTCCTGGAAATACAAGTTGCATATTTCCTAACAGGAGGCAGGGAAGAGAGGTGCTTTGTGTCATTTTAAATCAAACTTACAATGGAATATTCCTCAAGAATGTTAGTTACCACTAAGTTTGCTCTTGTGATGTCTATTTAGCATAAAGTTTGCTATTGTGATGTCATTTTAAAATCAAGTGTGTTTGAGATGATCTAAGTGCTGCAATAAGCCTGCAAATGATAGCCTAAGCTGTGAGAGCCAATATTGTTGTTTCAGCATTGGAATTCATTCTCGTTGTGGCCGAATTCAAGGTGATTCTGTCAGTCAGATTAAACTTGTAGAAATTCTTAAATGATGTTCTATTTATTTCAGAACTCAGTTTGAAACTATAGGTACATATTCAAGGCCTATGTAATTAATAAAGCAAACCAGTCCAGATAATGCCAATGAAGACATGATGGGGGTGGAACATTTAGGAGAGCCTATCTAAGAGGCAAGAAAATTTGTATCAGCTGGAGAGCAACAGTTGATACCACAATTGTCAGACTTTTGCTGTATACTGAAACACCAATCACTGTCTCCAAAGGGGCATTTCTTTAGTTGCACAGAAGGCATTTGCATGCTAGGAATCAGGTGATTATAAAGCAAATTTAGCATACCTTAACTTGATATCTTGAGAAGTACTGCAGGATAATCTGCAATTTCCACTTCCACTCCGTGAAGGCCTGTTGCGGTTGATAAACAAAATCATTAATATCAATGAGTACCAAGAAAATGAGCAGCAAACAGAAACAAAATTCTACGTACAGGTTCTGATATCTAAATAGCTTTGATCCCTTTGTTTTCATTTCCAAATAAAAAAATCATATAGCATTCATCGGATAAGAGTTCAAGGTGCAAGTATCTTATCTAAATGGCACCAGATATCTAACTTGTGTCCAAACAGTTATTAAACACTTGAGGTAACCCATCAGCGATGGTCCAAACTCCAAAGTTCGCACTTCACCAAAAAAAGAAGCTGGTAAACTACACCATGTGCCTAATCATTGGCAAACAGTTTAGTTGCCAAGTAATTTTCTAAATAGATATCTATCACAGCTAAGCATGGAGTTCCGCTAATAAAGCTATGGCAGCTATTGCACCCAATAGTGGTGCTGTTTCTATTAGTGTATAGCCAGCTACAGCACAGCTATTCCATAAAAATGGCCCCAAACAAAAAATACAAGTTTCAGTTTCCACCGTACAGCTGGCCCAGAACACCCTTTTACCTGCAAAACCACATGAAGACCCAAAACACTAACATAGTAGCTGCTTAACCATCATAGGTCTTGGTTTGATTGCTTTACAAGGAGCAAAAGTTAGGAATTTGGAAAGTACAATCATGGGTATTACTAAGACATTCTTGTGCAAGTTTGAGTACTAATCATGAAGCAAAGCAATCAAGGTAGTCAGTAATATGCATACCAGATCTCTACTGAGACCTTAAATCTAGTCAGTCACCTTTAGCTGATTTGTATAGATTCAGTGGAATTTAAAAGGGGGGCTCTCATAAATAACACGACCAATGTTAGGGTAACTTGTAATCCCATGAAGCAAACCCTCACAGCCTCAACCTCTTCCCAAACCAATGGCCGTTCTCCCACCTCACCAAACCCTCGCCACTGCCGGCTCTCTTTTTCTATCCGTTCGGTTCCATGGCTAGTCATCGGTAGTCTTGACGGGCTGGACAGGCTGGTGACGGTCCTTGGAGGCGTCGTGGTTGGAGTGGCTGCATTGGCCATTCTTCACACCAGGTTCATTTGCCCCTGGTCAACCTAATGCTCATGCAAGTGGAGGTCGGTCGTCACTAGGGGCTAGTTGCTGCTGCCTCCGTGATGCTTGTACAAGAGTTGCCGTGGTCATAGCCGGATGTGCGGTGCTTTGGCTGTTGCTGCAAACTCCCATGGTGGATGACTGCTTCCTGTTAGAGTATATATAATATAGCCATGTACCCTTTTGTATTTATCGTCCACCACCTGTACATGTATATATATCGGCCTATGGCCTCATGGGAATACAAGTTGCTTTTCTAACATGGTATTAGAGCCTAGGTTCTTTTTTTTGCACGCGCAACTCGTGCTCTTCCCGATCCAATCGGCATCTCGTCTGCCCCCGTCGTTCTCTGGTGGAGTTCCGTTCGCATCTCGTCAGATCACGTCCGCTCCCGTCGGCCGCAGCTGACTTCCGCTGGACTCGCTCCCACCTCGATCACTGCTGATTCCCGCTGGATCCGCTCCCGTCTGGCCCTCGTCTTATGCTGGTTCTCCCAGATCTCGCGGCTCACGTCCGCTCATGTCCTCCGTCGCGGATCACCATCTCTCGCAGGTCCTCTGCCGCCGCCGTTGTCGCGCTGCTCTACTCCGGCCGCCCTCCACTCCGGCCGCCGGATCCTACCACTGCTCCTCCAGATCGGATCCCCGGATCATACCACTGCTCCTCCAGATCAGATCGGGGTTCTCCCCCGGTTGTTCTCCAGATCGCGCTCCGTACTACGCCTGGTTTGAGCACTCCCGATCGGATCTGGTTTTCCCTGGTCATTGACCTCCAAAAAAAAAAAGTCTACTACATCGGGCTATGTTGATGTCCCTTGCTGTCCGGTGATCTTCGATGGTACTAACTACACCGATTCACTGGCTTCATGCGCATTCACATGCGTGGCATCCGTCTCTGGGGTGTTCTTTCTGGCGAGGTATGTTGTCCACCACGTCCGTTTCCTCTGGTGGCCCCTACTCCGCCGACTCCACCGGTTCTTCCTGCGGATGCTAATCAGACCGTCAAGGATGCGGCTAAGCTTGCTGATGAGGCTGTTGATCGTGCTTATGATCAGAAGGTTTTGGCTTATGAGGAAGCTCTTCAGACATATCATGGTGCTCTGTCTGTTTACACCTAGTGGCTTGATGATGATGCTCGTGTTGCAGTTGTTCTCACTGCTAGTGTTCTGCCTCAGTTTGCTTCTGAGTTTCTAGGTCTTCCTACTGTATTTGAGATGTGGACCCGTCTTCGTCAACGCTATGAGCCCTCTGGTGATGCCTTATACCTCTCTGTGGTCCGTCAGGAGCATGCTCTTCAGCAGGGTGACTCTACTGTTGATGACTTCTATGCACAAAGTTCTGCTATCTGGCGCCAGCTTGATTCTCTCCGCAGTGCTGGTTGTCGTACTTGCCCCTGTTGCCAGGCTGTCCAGGCCAATTTGGAGTTTCATCGCGTCTACGAGTTCCTGTCTCGGCTCCGTAAGGAGTTTGAGCCCCGTCGTGCTCATTAGTTTGCTCGTGGCCGTATTTCTCTCATGGAGGCGCTTTCTGAGATTCATGCTGAGGAGACTCGCTTACGTGGTGTTGGTTTGCTGGAGGTTCCCTCTGTGCTCGCTGCTCGGGCTCCTTCTACGCCACCTGTTGCACCGACCCATTCTCGCTCGAGTGCTCTACCGCTCTTGCCCACTCCTTCTGGAGGCTCAGGTCGCCCCCGTCCACATTGTGGCTACTGCAACAATGATGGTCATATTGAGTCCCAGTGCTACACGAAGAGGAAACATCTGCGCAAGGTGCGATCATCCTCTTCAGGGACTTCGTCATCTACCTCGACAGCTTCAGCCATCGCTTTGACTGAGCAGGATATTTTGAGACTTAAGCGTCTGCTCACGGCTTCAGGTTCTTCCTCGACGGGTACTGCTGGTTCTCTGACTGATGCTTCCCGCACTGAGCAACCACCCTCTACACAATCAGGTACATCCCCATGGGTTCTGGACCCTGGAGCTTCTTTTCATATGTCTTCTCATTCTTCCACTCTGTCATCTCTTCGATCGCTTGATTCTCCTGTTCATGTCCTCACTGCCGATGGTACTCGTCTTTCTGTCGTTAGTAGAGGCAATCTTCCCACTCCTTATTCTGTTCCTGATGTTGCTCATGTTCCTCGACTTACCATGAATCTGTTTTCTGCTGGTCAACTTACTGATTCTGGTTGTCGCTTCATTCTTGACGTTGACTCTTGTTCTGTCCAAGACCGTCGCACGCACACTCTGGTTGGGGCTGGCCCTCGCCGTCATGATTCTAAGGGTCTTTGGGAGTTGGACTGGCTTCATGTTCCTTCCGCTGCCACCACTATCGCCAGTTCCTCCGCTTCAGTCGCCTCCGCTACTGGTTCCTTCCAGCAGTGGCATCATCGACTTGGTCATCTGTGTGGTTCTCGTTTGTCGTCTTTAGTTCGTCAAGGTCTTCTGGGGTCTGTCTCAGGAGATGTCTCGTTAGAGTGTCAGGGTTGTCGTCTTGACAAGCAGATTCAGTTACCAAATTCACATAGTGAGTCAGTTCGTCTCCGCTCCCACATCGGTTCACTATAGTCATCTCCTTTGTGTTCTCCGATATCTTCGGGGCACGATCTCTCACCGTCTCTTCTTTCCACGCTCCAGTTCTTTACAGCTTCAGGCCTATTTGGATGCTACGTGGGCTAGTGATCCTTCAGATCGCCGTTCACTTTTTGCTTACTGTGTTTTTCTTGGTGGTTCTCTCATTGCCTGGAAGACGAAGAAACAAATTGCAGTTTCCCGTTCGAGTGCAGAGGCTGAGTTGCAAGCGATGGCTCTTTTAACGGCAGAGGTGACTTGGTTACGGTGGTTACTTCAGGATTTTGGTGTTTCTATCACTACACCGACTCTGCTCTTATCTGACAGTACAGGTGCTATTAGCATTGCGCGTGATCCTGTGAAGCATGAGCTCACCAAGCATATTGGTGTTAATGCTTTCTATGTGCGCGCTGGTGTGCAGGATCAGGTTATTGCTCTTCAATATGTGCCTTCCGAGTTACAGTTGGCGGATTTTCTGACGAAGGCCCAGACTAAAGCGCGGCATGGCTTCTATCTCTCCAAACTCAGTGTTGTTCATCCACCATGAGTTTGAGGGGGGGTGTTAGAATATATATAATATAGCCATGTACCCTTTTGTATTTATCCCAATATATAAGGTGTTTCCTGCATATAGTCCACCACCTGTACATATATATATATATATACTCCCTCCGTCCCAAAATAACTGTCTTAACTTTGTACTAGCTCTAGTACAAAGTTATACTAAGCTCAAGACACTTATTTTGGGACGAAGGGAGTATATATATATATATATATATATATATATATATATATATATCGGCCTATGGTCTCATCGGAATACAAGTTGCTTTCCTAACACTTCCCATCCCTTACAGGTTGTACTTGTAATTCTTACTTTGCATTATGTCTAGGTTTACTAGGGTTTCTTGGGGTGGCCTGTTGAGGACGATTGTGTTTCAGGTTGCCTAGGTCGCTGTGTGTTTCCCTTTTTCTGGGTTGTGTCTTTTCTTTGGGTCATACCTTTCAAATGGCATTGTAGACCTCCTTTTATCTTATTACTGATACATGCAGCTCTCCTGCATGGTCTCGGAGAAAATAACAGGAATCCCCCTATACAACAGGGACATCACACAGGGAATAGGAAAATTAATTCTATATGTGTAACAACGAAAGCTAATTTAACTGGCATTATGCTTGACCGTGCAGTTACTATAAGCTACGGAGACATCTTATCTTCTATTTCTAAATAGCTACCACCCACTAGCTATTTTTTCCTAGACATGCAGCTATGCCACTTAACAAGTTATGCATGCAAGTCATAAATTACATTGTTTTTTTGCATTAGTCTATGCATGCAAGCATCACATCATCAATTCATACATGTTACTCATAAGTTATTTTTTGCATTAGATTTCGTATTGCCTATATATGTGTTGGTCGCTTGCACCATACCTATGTAGATAACATTCACATGTTTGTTAGAAATGACAATTTTTTAACTGCAATCATTTTTTCCTCTTTTTATACATGTTTTATTTTTTTAATTTTTAAGATTAACCCACTAGCTATTTTTCCTAGACATGCAGCTATGCCACTTAACAAGTTATGCATGCAAGTCATAAATTACATTGTTTTTTTGCATTAGTCTATGCATGCAAGCATCACATCATCAATTCATGCATGTTACTCATAAGTTATTTTTTGCATTAGATTTCGTATTGCCTATGTATGTGTTGGTCGCATATACCATACCCATGTAGTTAACATTCACATGTTTGTTAGAAATGACAATCTTTTAACTGCAACCATTTTCCCCTCTTTTTATACATTTTTTTTAAGATTACATTTCCTTTCCATTAGTTATAGATTTTTTTGTAGCAACTTTCATGCATTCTTTTAGCAAGTTTCCCACAGCAACGTGTCGGGGCATTATCTAGTTCTTCTATCTCAGCAATGTATTTCGCAAATGCTTAAGGGCTGTGCACATTTCCTTTTCCTGGGAAAAATCCAGCACATGTGCAGATTACTGATTGATAAATTAGCAGAACAGCAGAGTATTAGATTTCAAGTCAAGTCAGCTATTCGAATTTAGTATATGGTCTTTATTTGCTATCTTTAGCTGGCATCAGGCGAACTACAAGTAATAAAGTGAAAATTGGTAAGCATTCAGACAAGCTTTACTAGGAACTTATGAGTGGGTTTGCAACAAGCTTTAAATGAGCCACCAATTCAGTTTCTCGTACAAGTTCAACATTATGATAACATTAAGATATACATGACAAATGAGTAAGAGGCCAGAAGGATGCAGTGGTATGCAGTTACCAAAAGAAATGGGGATAAGTAGATTTGGTTATAAGTTAGCTCCTCTAGAATAACTTCCAGGATAGGATTCCTACAGAGAAGGAAATGAAATGTCAGGTACAATGGTAACATTCTTAAGCAAATGAAACTCAGAACCAAACCTGAGACCATCAGCTCTTGAAGTCAGGCCCAATTTATCTGCTTCTTTCCTAATCAAGTCAAGGTTTATAACCTAAAAAAAAAAGTTAGCATCTGCACTTCACACAATCTGTGTATGATAAAAAACACTATGATATAGCTCACCATAATGAAAAGTTTTTTCACAGATGTGAGCGCCTCTCTTTCAAACTCAAGCGATGAAAAGGTTAAGGAAGAATCTAAATCAGATGCTGATTTATAAGATACGTCATCTTCGACTTCCCGCTGGTGTTGGTTCAGAAGGGATATGCAGTTCTTGACAAACATTTTGAATACCAGTTTTCGCGATCCCTGTTAATGAATATTAGGGATTACAAAAATGTCATAAAATAACGCAGACATTGCAATACTTTCACGTAATTGTGACCATGTCAATGGTAAAACCTTAACTTCAACAAAATATGACGAGGCAAAGAAACACCAAAGAAAATTTTAGCCCAGAAAGCTAAGCTACTTTGTATAAAGTACAGACGTAGGTAGGTCGTACCAGAAGCACATTTAAAACAGATTCCCTGATAATCACCCAGTCTAATGACTCTGCAACAAAATCATAAGAATGTTTGAGAATATCTTCTCTTATACACAGGAATGCTAAACAGTTAAGTTCACAGGTACTTTTACCTTTATATGCAATATGACGAGGTACAAAATCAGCCTCAAGTGTGCAAACGAGATATTGGAACAGCACCATGTTCTCTATATGCTAAATTACAGAACACAACAAGTTTCAAATCTCAAAACAAAGAAATGTATATTATAGATGCAAAGTTTCTATAGTACTGCCAAGGAATGCGATACTAGAACAGAAAAACTCATTGTGTGATCCTTCCTAATTTAAGGTACACCCTCAGGTTATCTTTATTAGGTATCATTTACCTTGGCGATTCTCAAAATGAAAGAATATTAAGAAATGAGTGGCATTTTTTAGAATAGCAAGAGTTTTGGGAACCTGGCTAAACATAGTCACGTTTCAGACTTAGTTAAAGAACACAACCTTTTCTGTTGCCATTTTGGAGACAACAAAGCAGGATTTTTCTCCAGAAGCACGCTTTCAATCCAGGAAAGGATTTAGACAAGGGGATCCTCTTTCGCCCATTCTCTGTAACATTATGCCGACTGGCGAACGTGTTGGCAATTATTATTAATAGAGCTACGGAGGATGGGCAGATTAGTGGCTTCATTCCTCACCTAGTAGATGACAGGTTGTCTATTCTACAATATGTCGATGAGTTGGCTAAAGCCGGCAATATGAAGCTTATCCTAACTGTGTTTGAGAAGCTATAACGTCAACAAAAGAGAATTATACAATTTTGAAAAGGCTAAGGAGCATGAACTAGAGTATACACAAGTTTTTGGTGGTAGGCTGCGTCCATTCCCATTTAATTACCTTGGTATTCCGATAAATTACTGTAAACTTCACAACAGCCAACAGGCACTCTCAAAAGGAAAGCAAAAACTTCGAAACCGAGACTGGAAGGCAATCGAATCAGAAGCGTCTTAGTAGTTGGCAACCAAGAATCTTTCCAATTGTGGACGGCCGGTCTTGACAAATTAATTCTGTGATGAGTGGTCTCCCCATCTTTATGATGTCTTTTTGGAGATCCCCAGGGGGGGTCTGAAGAGACTAGATTATTATTCTTCTTGATTCTTTTGGCAGTTAGATCAGTACAAGAGAAAGGATGGTTTAGCACGATGGGAATTTTTATGTACCCTTAAAGACCAGGGTGGCCTAAGGATTCATAAAATATGTACTTATGAGTAAATGGTTGTTTAAGCTGCTAAGCAAGGATGGAATTTAGCGGTCGCTCCTATGAAGTAGGGCAAAAATCATTCATGGCGATTAAAGCTAAACCAACGGACTTTCACTTTTGGAAGGGCCTCATGAAAGTTAAGGATAATTTGTTCAGTTTGGATCATTTAGCGTGGGGAATGGCAAATCTAGATTCTGGGAGGATAAGTGGGTCACGGGTAAGCCTCTTTCGGTGGTTTAACCTAGACTCATCGATCCATTCAACTTGAACTGATCTGTTAAATGACATGGTAGTGACATGGTACTGATGTGCGTACATGTAGCATCTGCGTCAACTGAAACCACCTGAGATTGAAAAATGGACGGGATAGTTCAAGTCGCAACTCGGACAGTTGAGTTTGTGACTTAAAAGTGGACACTTGTGGGAGTTTAAGTTTGAGAAGTGGACTTTTTCAACATTCTCTGTAGTTAGAAACTATCAGGGATTTACCTTAAGCCCATTATGAGCACCTGTGGCATTCGATGCTTCAACCATGGCCTCGGTCAACAAAGAAAATCTCTAAAGAAGGGTCAAACTGAATCAGATACTTCATGACACAGAAAAATGAGGAAGCCAAATATTACAATAATAAGTATTGCAAAATAGTCTTTAACATCCAAAAGATAGTCCGTAATTCCCACTTGAAATATTTACCAACATATAATACAACAGCAAAAAGTAGTCTTCAAGGAACTCAAGTAATCAAGTGGCTAGGGGAAAAGAACAAAGTAAAAGAAAACTTGTAAAGGCATATAAGCTAAAATACACAGGCCCCAAGAACATACAGTGAGGATATGCTTCTTCGTCCAATAAGAGCAGGAAAACTCAAGACGAATATGTTCATAAGCGGGAAAACAGAATTTGCAAATACGAATACACCATAAGAAAATAATGTAGCACACTAATACCAGCTTACCAAAGAATCAAAGAGGTGATCTGAGCGACTGGTGTTTCTCCCAATCTCACCAGAAGCTACATTATTGCCAAGGAGAAATGGTGACCATGACTGGAAATGGGAAATTACTTATGCATGTTAGATCTTTAAATCCAATAGAAGTATAAAACATACAACAGTACATAGTTTGTTGAAAAAACATCTAATACATTAGGTCATCCTTTTACCTCGTTAACTGTAACTAGAGCTTGACGGGAACCAGAATTTGTCAAATATACTCTTGGATATTGCTGCAAGTTAACATCAAAAGCACACAAAATGAGATGAACCATGAAATGACAATATACTAACTTAACAGCATATACGTTTTTACATGTTACAATTTAGTGGTATATCAGTGTAGTATAGTAATGATAAAATGGAGCTCCCATAAACCACAAAAGGAGCAATGCTTGGGTAGTTAAGTGAATATTAGTCTGGTAGAGGCTAGGGTTCTACCAGATCTCGGGCGTAGGTTGTAGGGGTGGAAGTGCGGGCTGCGAGGTTGGGGGCGCCGGCGCGCGGCGTGAGAGAGAGAGAGAGAGAGAGAGGCGGCTAGGGTTTGGGGCTCCCGTCTCCTGAGGGAGACGACAACAGAATACTGTTTATTGTCTGCTTAATATCGAAGGGGTACATGTGTTTATATAGGAGGACGGCCTCCACTAAACCCTAGATAACTTGGACTCTAATATAACTTGGAGTCTAAGATAGCTAAGATAACTTGGGCTAAGCCCGTAACTAACCCTGCCCATTGGGCCTCCTCCGTTGGTACGTTGTACCGGTCATAACATCTCTCCCCGCCTTCTCAAACAGCTCGTCCTCGAGCTGAACATCTGGAAACTGCTGGCGGAAATCGTCGAGCTTCTCCCAAGTCGCTTCCTCCTCTGGCAGGCCGGCCCACTGTACCAAGACATGCCAGATGCCGCGACGCTGCTGCGCCTGCAGCACCTTCGCCACCTGCGCGGGAGCTGGAAGGAGGCGGCCATCGAAAGTAGGAGGAAGGGCCGGCGTCGCCGCAGGAGGGTCCCCGCAGTAGGCCTTTAGTAAGCCGACATGGAAGACGTCGTGGAGGCGAGAACCAGCTGGCAGCTCCAAGCGGTATGCGAGTGTGCCGACACGCTCCAGCACACGAAAGGGACCGGCGTAGTGAGGTCCCAATTTGCGCTTGGAGCGCGGGTCCAGAGACTGCGTGGTCCTGTGGAGGAGGCGCAGCCACACCCAATCGCCCACCGCGAACTCCGCCTCGCGATGATGAGCATCGTAGTACTTCCGGGCCAGCTGTTGTGCTTGGAGAAGACGCTGGCGCGCCTCAGCCAGAATGTCATCGCGGGTGCGGAGTAAGTCGCCCGCCGTCTCAGACCGAGCCGTCCCAGGCTCGTAAGGGAGCATCGCCGGAGGTGGGCGCCCGTAGACCACCTCGAAAGGCGTGGTGCGCAGGGCGGAGTGATAGGAGGTGTTGTAGCAGTACTCCACCCACGCCAACCAGTCCATCCAAGCTCGTGGACGATCACCAGTAACACAGCGCAGGTACATGGCGATCACCTTGTTGACCACCTCGGATTGGCCGTCCGTCTGAGGGTGGAACGCCGTGCTCATGCGGAGCTTCACGCCCGCCAGCCGAAAGAGATCCCGCCAGACATGTCTCGTGAACACGGGATCACGATCGCTGACGATGGACGAAGGAAAACCGTGGAGGCGGATGATGTCGTCGAAGAAGGCCCGCGCCATGGAGGCGGCTATATATGGATGACCCAGGGCGATGAAGTGCGCGTACTTGGAGAAGCGGTCAACCACCGTGAGGATGACGGACTTGCCGCCCACCTTGGGAAGGCCCTCGATGAAGTCCATGGAAATATCCGCCCACACCTGGGAGGGTACGTCCAGCGGCTGCAGTAGACCCGCAGGTCGTAGTGTCTCCGTCTTGTTCCGCTGGCACGCCACGCACGACCGCACCCAGTCGCGGACCAGCGCGCCATCACCGGGGATGTAAAAATCAGCACGGAGACGATGGAGAGTCTTCTGCACGCCCTCGTGCCCTACAGAGTGCGCCAAGGTCAGCACCTGGTGGCGCAGGTTGTTGGGTAATCCAAACATTATTGGAGTCTTGCATGTTGTGTCCGAATAGGAGTGCTAGCCCTAGTCTTAGTAAGTTTTGCTTAGGCAAGAGTAGTAGTCCGTGTCCTGGTAGGTTTTTTAGGTGTGTGTCCGTATTGTATTTGAAAGTCCAGGTTGAGTCGGTTTGTTAGTCGTAGGGCTAGGTTGAGGCATATATATATGCGTGTATACGCTCGGTTTTGTAACATCAGAAAAACGTGAAAAGCAATAAAGAGATTATTACGAGGCACGACACGTGCCTCTAGCCATCTTCGTGTTGCTGCGTTCGCGTGCGTGTGTTCTGGTCCCGGTGTTTGCGTGAGCGCTGGGTGATCGTGTGTTCGATCCTGAGGGCGAAAAGCCAACAATTGGTATCAGAGCAAGGTGTGGAAGCTTCGCTGTCTAGTTGTGTCATGGTGGAGCTGTCGTCGCCGTCAAGTTGTGTCACGGACGACGGAAAATCTAAGAAGAAGATCATGTCGACTTCGAAGGCGAGTGGTGGTGGTGTGACCATCCAGTACCCCATGCTTGATGGTGACAATTATGGGGTGTGGGCTGCGAAGATGAAGATCTTCATGCGTGCGCGTGGTGTTTGGGCAGCGGTGGAAGGTGAAGGCACGGTCGAAGAGACAAAGGACCAAGAAGCTTTCGCCATCATAGCCCAAGGTGTGTCTGATGCTGTTTTCATGTCCATATCGGAGAAAGAGACGGCAAAGGAAGCTTGGCAAGCGCTCAAGGAGATGCATGCTGGAGATGATCGTGTCAAGAAGGCACGTGTTCAAGCTCTAAGGAGGGAGTTCGAGAGAATGAGCATGAAGGCGTCAGAAGGGGTTGGTGAATTTGCGTTAAAACTAACCTCCCTAGTGAATGAGATGCGAGCTCTCGGATCAAAGATGGAAGACATCGCAGTTGTGGAGAAATTACTACGAGCCGTTCCCGACAAGTTTTTACCGATTGTTGGCACCATCGAGCAGTGGGGCGATGTGACGAAGATGTCGGTGATGGAGGTGATCGGGCGGCTAAAGACCTATGAGTTGACGTTGAAGGGACGTGAACGCGACCAAGAAGAGGAGCAGTTGATGTTCTTGCATAATAAGCAGAAGTACCGGAAGTTCGACAAATCTAAAGTTCGTTGCTACAATTGTCAGGACTATGGACACTATTCTCGAGAGTGTCCTAATCCGCGGAAGGAGGCAAAGAAGGAGCACGAGATTCTGCAACTAGCTAAAGTTGACGTGGATGACGGCCCAGGGTTGCTTTGATGAAGAAGCTGCGGGGAAAAAAACAAAAAAAGAGTCGTGTCTTTAGTTTTTTTTGTTTGTGTCTGAGTCGTTAGTGTGTCTCGGCGGGAAGACGAGGGCCAACATGAAGATGGATGCGCACCAGTTAAGTTGAGTTCCTGCATGAGAGGCTATGTGTTTAGTCTGCATGTAGCACGCTAAGATGTGACGGCGTGGACTGGTAATCCAGGATGTGTTGGTTCCAAGCCAACAAGTTGATGTTTAGATTAGGGGGTGAATGTTGGGTAATCCAAACATTATTGGAGTCTTGCATGTTGTGTCCGGATAGGAGTGCTAGCCCTAGTCTTAGTAAGTTTTGCTTAGGCAAGAGTAGTAGTCCGTGTCCTGGTAGGTTTTTTAGGTGTGTGTCCGTATTGTATTTGAAAGTCCAGGTTGAGTCGGTTTGTTAGTGGTAGGGCTAGGTTGAGGCATATATATATGCGTGTATACGCTCAGTTTTGTAACATCAGAAAAATGTGAAAAGCAATAAAGAGATTATTACGAGGCACGACACGTGCCTCTGGCCATCTTCGTGTTGCTGCGTTCGCGTGCGTGTGTTCTGGTCCCGGTGTTTGCGTGAGCGCTGGGTGATCGTGTGTTCGATCCTGAGGGCGAAAAGCCAACACAGGTCGCCATGGTCGAGCACGAAGATGCGGCGGCCATGGAGGAGCAACCCCTCGTCCAAGCGCCAGGGCGCTGCCAGCTCGCCGGCGTCAAGGCGCTGGAGCAGGCCCTGCGCGTCCGCGGCCGTCGAAGTTGCCCGGCGAATGTCGTCGATGAAGGCGAAAGATGGCCCGGAGCGGATGCACATGATAGTGCCAGCCGTGGCGACGTCGTCCGCGATATCCTCAGTGTCGCGGCGGGACAAGGCGTCGGCGACCGTGTTGAGACGGCCGGGGCGGTACTCGACGGTGAAGTCGAAGCCGAAGAGCTTGCTGATCCACTGGTGCTGCGGAACGGTGGAGAGGCGTTGGTCCAGCGAGAACTTGAGGCTTGTAGTGGTCCGTGCGCGCACAGAACGACCGGCCCCAAAGATAAGGCCGTCAGTGGCGCACCGCCTGAACCAGCCCAATAAGCTCACGCTCGTATGCCGCGAGCTTGTGATGGCGAGCGGCAAAGGGACGGCTGAAGAAGGTGAGCGGTCCCTCGCCCTGGTGGAGGACGGCGCCGAAGCCGATGCCAGAGGCATCACAGTCCACCACGAACGGCATATCGAAGTCCGGCATCTGGAGGACGGGTCCCATCGTGAGCGCCCGCTGGAGAGCCTCGAATGCCGTAGTCGCCTCCTCGTCCTAGGAGAAGGCGTCGCGTCGAAGGAGACGCGTCAGTGGCGCGGCGATGAGGCCGAAGTCCTGGATGTACTTCCGGTAGTAGCCGGCGAGGCCCAAGAAGCCGCGGAGCGCCCGCGGTGACCGCGGGGTCAGCCACGCGGCGACGGCGGTGACCTTGTCTGCGTCCATCGCTATCCCGTCCGCCGAGATGACGTGCCCCAGGTACGCGACGAAGGTCGTGCCAAACGAGCACTTTGAGTGCTTGAGGTGAAGACGATGCGCTCGAAGCTCGTTGAAGATGATGGCCACATGTTGTAGGTGCTCCTCCCAAGATGCACTGTAGATAAGAATGTCATCAAAGAAAACAAGCACAAAGCAGCGCAAGTATGGGCTGAGCACGTCGTTCATCAGGGCTTGGAAGGTCGCCGGCGCGTTGGAGAGGCCGAACGGCATCACCAGGAACTCGAAGTGGCCATGGTGAGTGCGGAACGCCGTCTTCTCGATGTCGTCAGGGTGCAGGCGCACCTGATGGTAGCCCGAGCGAAGGTCGAGCTTGGTGAAGAAGCGCGCTCCATGGAGCTCGTCCAAGAGCTCATCCACGACGGGGATGGGGAACTTGTCCTTGGACGTCAGGGCGTTAAGGGCGCGGTAGTCGATGCAGAAGCACCATGTGTCGTCGGGCTTGCGCACAAGGAGCACCGGGGCGGAGAACGGCGATGTCGAAATCCGGATGATGCCCTACGCGAGCATGACCGCCACCTGACGCTCGAGCTCGTCTTTCTGCAGCTGAGGGTACCGGTACGGGCGCACGGCGACAGGCGCCGTGTCCGGTAGCAGGTGGATGCGGAGGTCACAGGGCCGCGCAGGAGGGAGGCCCTGTGGCTCGTCGAAGATGTCGTTGTGCTGCTGCAGGAGGTCGGCCAGGAGGGGATGCGCCTCGTCCAGTGCGGCCGCCCTCGCGCTAGAAGATGAGGGACAGCACATCGAGGTCCCAAAGGATGGGGCCGGGAGTGGATAGGAAGTCGACGTCGGGGATGAAGTCGTAGCAGCCCAGGTCGATGCCGACGCAGTTGATGGAGAACGGCTCGTCACCGATGAGGACGGGAACCTACCGCGCCACGCCCTGGCAAGCAAGGCGGTCCCCATTGGCGACGGTGACGCTGAACTTCTCCGAGCCCGCCGGTTGGAGTGTGAGGCGGCGCATGGCATCTCCGGACAGGAAGTTGTGCGTCGAGCCCGTGTCCACGAGCACGGTGAGACCTCCACCTCCGCGTCGTCGACGGTCTCCAAGTAGAACAGGCGGGCGCACGTATGACCCGATGCTTACGGCTCGTCGCAGTTGAAGCACGAGCCCTTGCGGCGCCGCTCGAGCTGCTCGGCCGACGTCAAGCGCCAGAAGGTGCGTGTCGGCGCGGGAGCAGCCGCAGTAGTGGCCGGCAAGGTGGGGCGTGGCGGGGTGGCGGCCGCCGGGGCGGGGCAGGTCGGTGGACGCGTGTCGCGGCCCGGGAACACCTACTGCAGGGCGTTGGTGCGCTGCTCGTACGCGCGCGCGTAGTACATGGCCGTCTGCAGGTCCTGGGGGTCGCGCATCTCGACGTCGATGCGGATGTGGTCGGGAAGGCCGCCGACGAAGAGCTCGGCGCGTTGGCGAGCCGTGACGTCAGGCGCATGGCAGGCCAACGTCTGGAAGCGGTCGGCGAAGTCCTGCACCGAGGTGGTGAAGGGGAGGCGACCGAGCTCGGCCAGGCGGCTCCCACGTATGGGGGGCCGAACCGAAGGAGACACAGGTCGCGAAAGCGCTCCCACAGAGGCATCCCGCCCTCATCCTTCTCGAGGGCGTAGTACCACGTTTGTGCGGTGCCACGGAGGTGGTAGGAGGCGATCCACGTGCGGTCGGACGCCATGGTCCGTTGCCCCCTGAAAAACTGATCGCACTGATTGAGCCAGTTCAGGGGGTCAACGGTGCCGTCATAGGTGGAAAACTCCAGCTTGGTGAAGCGGGGCGGCTGCTGCACGTGCGGCGAGGCCGCGTAGGCCCCCTCGTGGCAACCCAGCGCGGCGGAAGGAGGGTGTTGCGGCACCACGGAGCTCCCGCCGAACCCCCCGAAGGTGGTGGCGGGCAGCTGCAACACCGTCGGCTGGAGCGGCGCCGTCGTGTAGGTCGGCGTGTCGAGCCACATCGGCAGCGGGGACGGCAACGGCGGACACCTGACCTGGTTGATCGGCAGGCGACGGTGGCCGGGGGCGGTGGCGCGAGGGGCGCCGCCAGCGGGGGTGGTGGTGGCAGGGTCGCGTACGGAGCCTGGAGGAAGGTTCGGAGGTTGGAGACCGCCATGGTGAGGTCGTGGATCGCCGAGGACATCCCCGCCGGGGAAAGGACGGGGGCAGCTTCGGCTGCCAGGGCCGTAGTACCGGAGGTGGCCGGCGGCGGCGACTGGTGCGGCGACGATGGCCGCTGCGAGGTGGCGGGGAAGGCGGTGATGGTGGCGGCGGTGGTGGTGGGAAGGTCCGATAAACTCATCGAACCCAAGCTATCTGATACCAAATTGGTGGAGGCTAGGGTTCTACCAGGTCTCGGACGTAGGTTGTAGGGGTGGAAGTGCGGGCTGCGAGGTTGGGGACGCCGGCGCCGGCGGTTGGGCGCCGTCGCAGCGTGAGAGAGAGAGAGAGAGGCGGCTAGGGTTTGGGGCTCCCGTCTCCTGAGGAAGACGACAACAAAATACTGTTTATTGTCTGCTTAATATCGAAGGGGTACATGTGTTTATATAGGAGGACAGCCTCCACTATGTTAGAGTTATAATACAAGTCATGTACCCTTTTGTATTTATCCCAATATATAAGGGGTTTTCCTGCATATAGTCCATCACCTGTACGTGTATATATATCGGCCTATGGCCTCATGGGAATACAAGTTGCTTATTCCTAACATGGTATTAGAGCCTAGGTTCTTTTTGCACGCGCAACTCGTGCTCTTCCCGATCTAATATTTTCCCACCTCGTCTCGTTCGTCACGCCTCGTCGTAGGTTCCCGATCAACACCAGTCCTCGTCCTGCTCGTCTCATCCCGCGTCGAGGCTGCTCCCGATCGGTTCCCTGCCTCGTCAGATCGAGGCCCACCAGCCCGCGTCCCATCAGCGTTCGGTGGTTCCCACCCAGCCCGCCCCGATCCCGGCGGCTCCAGGCAAAGTCACGACTGGAGGCCGCCGACTCCGACGCGACCCGCCACGGTCCCGCTACAGCTCGGACTCCACCCGCCACTGGATCTCGAAGCCCCGGCCCGTCCCGATCCCAGCGGTTCCAGGCAACGTCACGACTGGAGGCCGTCGACTCCTCCCGACGCGACCCGCTGCGGTCCCGCTACAGCTCGGACTCCACTCGCCACTCTTCGATTCTCCTTTAGTGATTCCTCCTTCCATTGTTCCATCTTTTCCTCAGTGTTACACTCGTCGTTCACGTACTGTGGATGCCTCTCTGGATGTGCTGTCATCCTCGTCTCAGCCTACTTATGGCTTGCGTTCTCGTCCTCGTCCGCCTGTTGATCGCTTAGGATTTTCCACCGCTGGAGCTGCTGTTCTTGAGCCAACTACTTATCATCAGGCTGTTGTTCATCCTGAATGGCAGTTTGCGATGGCTGAGGAGATTGCTGCTCTTGAACGCACAGGTACGTGGGATCTTGTTTCCCTTCCTCCTGGAGTCCGTCCCATCACTTGTAAGTGGGTCTACAAGGTAAAGACTCGCTCCGATGGTTCTCTTGAGCGTCACAAAGCTCGTCTTGTGGCTCGTGGTTTTCAGCAGGAGCATGGTCGTGATTATGACGAGACTTTTGCTCCTGTGGCTCATATGACCACTGTTCGTACACTTCTTGCCGTGGCCTCTACACGCCACTGGTCTATCTCTCAGCTTGATGTTAAGAATGCTTTTCTTAATGGTGAGCTGCGTGAGGAGGTGTACATGCAGCCTCCACCTGGGTATTCTGTTCCTGATGGCATGGTATGCCGTCTTCGTCGCTCTCTCTATGGCCTTAAGCAAGCCCCCCGAGCCTGGTTTGAGCGTTTTGCCTCTGTGGTGACTGCAGCTGGTTTTTCACCCAGTGTTCATGATCCAGCATTGTTTATTCACCTTTCTCCTCGTGGTCGGACTCTTCTTCTTCTTTATGTTGATGACATGGTCATCACTGGGGATGACCCTGAGTATATTGCCTTTGTCAAGGCTCGTCTTAGTGAGCAGTTCCTTATGTCTGATCTTGGACCTCTTCGCTACTTTCTTGGGATTGAAGTCTCTTCTACCTCTGATGGCTTTTTTATATCCCAGGAAAAGTATATCCAGGATCTTCTTGCTCGTGCTGCTCTTACTGATGAGCGCATTGTTGAGACTCCTATGGAGCTCAATGTTCACCTCTCTGCTACTGATGGTGATCCCCTGCCTGACCCGACGCGCTATCGTCATCTTGTTGGCAGTCTTGTTTATCTAGCTGTCACTCGTCCGGATATTTCTTATCCGGTTCATATTCTGAGTCAGTTTGTCTCTACTCCCACATCGGTTCACTATAGTCATCTCCTCCGTGTTCTCCGATATCTTCGGGGCACAATCTCTCATCGTTTATTCTTTCCTCGCTCCAGTTCTTTACAGCTTCAGGCCTATTCGGATGCTACGTGGGCTAGTGATCCTTCAGATCGCCGTTCACTTTCTGCTTACTGTGTTTTTCTTGGTGGTTCTCTCATTGCCTGGAAGACGAAGAAACAGATTGCAGTTTCCCGTTCGAGTGCAGAGGCTGAGTTGCGAGCGATGGCTCTTTTGACGGCAGAGGTGACTTGGTTACGGTGGTTACTTCAGGATTTTGGTGTTTCTGTCACTACACCGACTCTGCTCTTATCTGACAGTACAGGTGCTATTAGCATTGCGCGCGATCCTGTGAAGCATGAGCTCACCAAGCATATTGGTGTTGATGCTTTCTATGTGCGCGCTGCTGTGCAGGATCAGGTTGTTGCTCTTCAGTATGTGCCTTCCGAGTTACAGCTGGCGGATTTCCTGACGAAGGCCCAGACTAGAGCACAACATGGCTTTTATCTCTCCAAACTCAGTGTTGTTCATCCACCATGAGTTTGAGGGGGGGTGTTAGAGTTATAATACAAGTCATGTACCCTTTTGTATTTATCCCAATATATAAGGGGTTTTCCTGCATATAGTCCATCACCTGTACGTGTATATATATCGGCCTATGGCCTCATGGGAATACAAGTTGCTTATTCCTAACACACTAAACCCTAGATAACTTGGACTCTAATATAACTTGGACTCTAAGATAGCTAAGATAACTTGGGCTAAGCCCGTAACTAACCCTGCCCATTGGGCCTCCTCCGTTGGTACGTCGTACCGGTCATAACATAGTCATGCTACAAAACAAAACAAAAACTGCCAAATCAGTGGCTTTTCTCGCTAACAGATATGAATGAGAATGGCTAACATAGCAGGCCAGAATCTATCTTCCCATTGTCAGAAGTACCATGATAGACAAATGGAGGGACAAGGGACATGTCAACTTGCACGAAGGTGGCAGAAGGAGAGAGAAAGGGGTAGAGAACATTTCACCTTGCCCAGCTCCATTAAGAGATGGAAACTTGCAATGGTTAGCTCCAAAGAGGTGCTGCTTTGAAGAATCTGAAAGACAGCATCGTACATTCTCCTTCCAGAAGTAAAAGATTTACATAAATAATTCCAATGTCAAACTCAGCAAATACTTCTCACATAAGATTACACAAAATATTCATTCAGTGGAAGAGTGAATAAGAATGTTTGTAACATACTTGCACATTCACATATGCACTTGATTGGTAGATGCTTTGTTTGCTTGTTACTATGGGTTTCAATGCCAAAAGTTGAACGAGTGTTTTCCAGTTCAAAGATCATTAAGACAAGGCTAGGGGGAATGATGGAAGATGACTTTCTTGCCACTAGAATGCTAGTACTCATAGAAGATGAAACTGCAGTGCATCACAATTACGAAGATACCAGATTATATATTTGAAGAAAGAGGAGCAACACTTTAGTGTTTAGTCTTCCTTCATTTTCAGGCTTATTTATTTTGGTGTTACTCCGATATGATGTTGACACTGATGTGAACAAAATCACTAAATACTTCCGTAATAATAAATTGTGACATGACTTTCCTATTAGTTGGCACATTGTAATAGTGGGATGGTACTGAACTTATTGTCCCCCTTTCATTTTGCATCCCACCCATTCATTGAACAACAATCTACGAATATGAGTGAGCTAAAAAATATTGCTCCTCCTCTTGAAACTGAAATGAGGAATAAGAAGACGGAAACATGTGCAGATGCAGTATTATATGATTGAACTGAGAAAAATGAAAGCATATGTGCATGTGTCACTATCATGATGCGGAAATGGAATCAGAATATGAATTGAAGTATATAGATCAGTTCCTTAATCTTTCTAAGTAGCAAACAGACTAGTGATCGTCCTATGAGATAACACAGAAAGGTGAATCATTCAATCAAATTTGCCCAACAAAATAAAGTAAAACATATATCAATTAGCAAGTGAATTAACTCTGATAAAGGAATCAAGAGAGTATCACCATGTTCAAATAGAGCTTTCCACACTGAATAATTCGCAGATTGGTACAAGTGTCGTGCTGAACAAAGACTAATCTACTTTATGAGCGATGAGTTCCGTACCGAGTGGGGGACGAGGGTTTGTCGCCAGCCAGGCCGGCAGAGCGCACGGCCTCCAAAAAAGCGGCTCCTGGGTAGATTGATGAGGCAACGGAGTTAGCGCCGGGGTCAGCAGGCAAGTGGAACGGGGAATGAGACCTACAGACTGTTGGACGAAACTTGGGGGGGGGGGGGGGGGGGGGGGGGGGGGAGTGGTGGGTACGGTCGTCGTGGAGGTCACGGGAATCCTTGATGCCGAAGGTGTCGAGGATGGCCATCGCATTCTCCTCGATGCCGCCATCGGCGGCGGCGGGCTGCTCCCGGGAGGGCGGCATATTTTGGAGGATTTGGCGGTTTCTCTCTGCCGGGAGCCCGTCGGAGAGGCGGGAAATAAGATCTCGCGATGATGGTGCCGAGCGGCGTTGCCTTAATCTCTTGCCCCCTTTTCGAATTTTTTTTCCAGCGTGATTGGGAGAGTCTGCTCGCAACACAACAGGACCTCTCTCTTTATTTTTTACTTTCAAGTTAGGAGCATTACAGATTTTCCTTTAGAATAAGGCGACGATTTCAAGTCAGGCTGTTTGCTGCTGCGCTCATCCCGGATGCCTCCTGCCATTGTCATGAAAGAAAGAGAGATGCTATCTTGTTTTATTCTTCTTTTACCTTTTATTTATTTCCGACGAGAGGGAGATTTAATGGTTCTCGCAAAAAAAAAAAGATTGAATGGATGGATCGAGGAATTTGTTTGATTTGTGGTTGCTTTTATTTTTGCCTTTCATGTCGAAATCGTTGATTGAATTTCTTACCCCCGTTTGGATTATTTTGCCAGCGTAATTTAATTGGGAGAGGCTGCTCACAACAAGAGCCTTGAGCTGAACATGGTACCAATTCTCCTAATTGCATGCCACACCACCAACCATTAGTTGTGTGATACAAGGGCTGCACGGGGTATTATCAATGGATGACGTCGCAGCAGAAGTCGTTCCGGAGGGGGGCTTCGTACGTGGTGACCATGGTCGCCGAGTTTGACGAGTACACCAACGACTGGCTTTACCTTCGCGAAGGCACTGTTCTTCCAAAGTAAAGTGTTCTCCTCAGCTGTTTTTGAAAACTTTGGGTTGTACTGTAGTAGCTTACTGTACTTTGTTATGTGCTCCTTTATTCATCCCTCACGGTGCAAGTGTTTTCCACCAAGCCATCCTATCCGAAGAGGAAATTGTCCGATTCCGCCGAGTTCTCGGTCCGGCCAAATGTTTCTGTTAGGGGAGGTGAGCAGCCTGGTTCATCCAGTGAAGCACCAGCAATGTTGGTTCCGACTTTGATTCCGGCGAGATCCGTCAGGGAGGCCATACAAGAGGTCAAAATGGTCCAGGTCCGTTTGTCACCTATGTTTACTTCTTACCAGACCCCCGTCTCATACCAAGAATAGTCACTATATGTATGCAGCTCGAGCTCCCTCTTTGAGGAAAATTTGTGGAAAATACTCAGACTTGGTAACAAGTGCATTCATTGTTTCAGTACCATCAATGTTCTTCACATGTCTGGGAAGAAAAGGCAATGGATACGCTTTGCGATCCATGCTTCCTCTTTGGTGCATATCTATACATTTTTATTCTCGCATCCATGATTTGTATATTAGGTGTGAGCTAGCCCCAAGTGAGGTAGTAATGCCATAAATGAGATGGTACCATCAGAAATTAAATTGTGTTAGCTGTTGGGGTCCATGGTCTCTTAGATTAGGCGAGCTAGCTCTCTAACTGAGGAAGTGTTGTATATGCAAGGATGAAATAACAGCAGAAGGAATAGTTGAACAGTATAGCTGCTGAATCTATTGTTCCTTAGGTTTGGGGGCTCGATTTGAATGAGGTAATGTCGTGATGTGCCGATCAAAAGACACATAAAAGAAGGAATGCTGGCCTTCTAAACTTACAAGATTGTAGGGTAGCTACTGACTTGGCCAGTGGCCACAATTAGGATACAAACTTTAATTCAAAGATATGAGAAGTTGGCAGCACCTTCTGCCTATAAAAGGTGTTGGACAACTGTATGCTCCCTAATATCTATCCATATAATCTGTACCAAACCCAAATAAGTAGTATCATTCCTTCATCTTCCTCTCTGATCAATGTTGGAATCTCTATCCTCTCAGAGCAAAGTGGAAGCTTCTTTTAGCTTTGCTCTCAAATATATAATGGATAGATCATAGACGAGCCTGGACAATTAGTGTACTTGAATGTCATGAGATGTATATGTGAAGCAGAAACATATAATTAGATGTACTAGGTTTAACTTTGGTGTACGTGCGAGGCAGTGGATTGAAATATTTTTCAGCACCGCAGTGTACATGGTGTTTCATCTTGAATGTCAAGTCCTGCATGAATTCCTAATCATTCTCTGTGATCTGCAGATATGGGAAAACGTTATGAAGTCATGTGAGCAAAGGGGAGGGACCTACTGAATTTGAATGTCATAACCAGTGTTGACCTGACCGAGTGGCTAAGAACAAAAGAAAGTGGCAACGAGACGATAAACCTGGGACTGCCTTCTTATGATATGATGTGCACCGTCCTCCACTCGATCAAGGCTGGTTCCACGGGGCTACTTCTCGGCAACGGCGTGGAGGTCGATCAGCAGAACCGGGCGCAGGACCTGCTGCTGGACTGGTTCTTCCACCCCGTGCTGGTGCTCAAGGATCAGATGCAGGTGCTGAAGATGACTGAGCAGGAAGTGAGGTTCCTGGAGAGGTCGACTCTTTTCGTTGGCAGTAGTTCTGCTACTGCTGGTGCAGACGTGTGGGATAACGGCGCCGAGACACCCCGTGATCCCGTGAGGATGGCGCAGATCCAGGCGATCAGTAGAAGCTGTGTTGTCTCCTGCAACTGCTTATTTGTGTTTTAGTGTTTCGTTTGACATGTTAGTGGTTGTTTCTGTTGGTAATGTCTATCAGATTGTTGCTATTTTTCTTCTTGATGATGATGTTGTTGCTTGCAGGATGGTGGGGATAGTGAGGAGCATGTCCAAGTTCCCGACGTACCGGAGGCGGTACCGGCATGTGGTGAAGCTGCTGGTGGCCTACTCGGTGGAGCGGGAAGGGTTGTTCGGATCGTCGGCATCGGGTCCATCCGCCTCCTTCGAAATCACACGGCGTGGAAACAGCGGACGACGAGGCGAGGCGGATCAGATCAGGGTCGAGCGCGGCGGTGCGTAGTGGAGGCCGCCGGCTGCGGCGCTCCATGGCCATGGCGGCTCGGCCTCCTGGGAAGAAGATACGAGGGAGAAAGAGGAGGTGCGATGGAGAGAAAAGAAGAGGGGCGACACGGATTCCTTCTGCTCGCCCGCCGGCGGCTCCGGTAGGCCAATCCAAGTATGTGTCCGGATTTGCACATTGAACTAAATGAATATATCAGAAAACGGATCTTGAATAATCGCATCATATGCAGATTGCAATGACGTGGTTGTTTTGGGATCCAGATAATGCATTATATCTGTTGGCACAGTTTTTGCCAATCTCTGAACTTTGCACCTGCCATTGGACATATTACTACCCCTTGCCAATCTCTTAACTTTGCTGCTTAAAGAAACGGGTTTTGGTTTCATTAATGGTGGTCTCTGGAACTTCTGTACATGGAATGGATGTAATGTTTCATCTATTTTTCTCATGCTCCCTGTAGTGTACTGCTTGCAGTTGCAGAGACCCGATGTGCTGCTTTGTTGGTAGCTCATCCCTTCACATGGAAGCAACTTTCCTTTTGTTACCGTCTACTGATACAGGTACAGTGGTACTGACCACTCACAATACCACTCATTGCATTTTGGTGCTTCTGATAGCCGTATTATTTTCTTCACCGACCATTTTCAAAATTGCTTTCAGTCTCAGTGGTGGCCCTTGAGGCCTGGCATCTGATAATGATACGATTGGCAAAACCATGCCATTCTGGCAGAGATTCTTTTCGTAATTACTTTCAGTTCCATGATTGATTGATTGTCACAGACACATGTGCCGAAGCATATTGTCAGCATTTTTTCTTTAAGCAGAGACCTGATTTTCTTGCATTTTCAGAACTTAACAGGACCATTGATCTTTAGTGTTGAAGCTGATTAAGTGTGTAGCCCTGTAGTCTTCAGTGCAAAACTTCAAGAGGATATCTTAGAAGAATATTCATGTGACGAGTTCTTGGGCACTGCATTCTTTTTACCGCTGCTCCTTGTTCGTGTGATTGTCGGTTTATTCTCTTCACGTGGAAGCAACTTCCCTTCGTTGCTGCCTACTGAGACCAGTGATGTGGCCATCGATTATATTTGGCGAATTGTGCGTGCAAGAACCCTATTTCCTTAACCAGGTCCTCTTCTTCAGAATTGCTTCAGTCGCAGCGGTGGCCCTCCAGAACTTGGCGAAATCATGCAATTTCGATAGATATTTTTTCGTGTGAAGATGAGAAGAGCTGATGGCCAGAAAGAAATAACTTCCAGTACAATGATTGATTGTAACAAGCACATATGTTGAAGCATATACAACATTGTTTCTTACCGCATAAACTTAATTTCCCCTTCTGTTGTTGACCTTCAGTGCTGAACCTAAATAAGTTTTGCAATCTACAGATTATAGCTACAAGACAAAAAAGCTTCAATAATGTATTTTACAATAATATTCATGTGATGAGCTAGCGACAATCCAGTTTCAGATTATTCTCTATGCAAGTGTTTTTTAAAAGAATTATCTGTGCACATGTTGGTTCACTGCACTCACTAACAATGTCCTACATAGAAACACTCACTAACAATGTCCTACATAGAAACCTCTGTTGCACACTCAGGTTTAGAAGACAGAGCCAATCTTCTGTTTTGCGCCTTCAGAAAATAGAGCAATCAGCAGTACCCATGAATACGATAGGAATAAAGAGTAGAGAAGATGACACACGTTTTTTGTGATGTTTCATAGAGTTGCACGTGCATCCGTGCCTAAATTTATAGTTACAGAACAATGTTGAGCATTTATTTGGGGGACAATATACTTGAACTTGTATGAGTTTTGATCAAGAACGTACCGGTATAAATTATTATTGACTTGTTTATGTTCAACTGAAATTTAAGTATGAGTCGCATGTATTTTGTTTTAGTGATACACTGTATAGGACATGAAAGTATATGATGATATTTTACTTGATGGGCGCTTTCAGTGGAGGGATTGTAATAGAGGGGTTGCTAGGGTGATAGAACCCATGTTTCATTGGTTGACGATGACGAGGGACAAGGGATTTATTACGATGGCGGCGAGACAACTGATAAGGTTGGGTCGAACTGCTGGAAATAACGGTGAACAACATAAGTTTGTTGTCCCGTGGCAACGCACGGGCGCTCAACTAGTATGTATATATATATATATATATATCCTTAATAATAAAGCAAATAGAGTTTCTGGTCGTCCGTCTTGAAATTATGCCTAAAGTTTGCATAAATTACCCATCATGTCACCGGTAAGTAATAGAAAACGTTTCACAAAACGAAAAATCCTGGACTAGGCCGGCCCATGTAAATACCTCATATATTACGCTTTATTTTTTTATTTTAAATAATTTAGAACTTCAAATAATCTTTAAAAATTTAATAAACTGAAAATTATAAATCAACATATTTAAAAACTAAAATGTTTGTGACTTCAAAAACTGTCCGGAGTTTTGTATAAAATGCTCGTACATACAATAAAATGTTGTAATTTTAGAAAAATATTTGTACAATAAGAAAAGTCCATGATTTCAAATACAATTCCATGTATTCAAAATTATTAAAGGCATTTAACAAAATGCTTTCTAATTGAAAATATGTTAATGCATTTAAGAAATGTCCTAAAATTTTAAAGATAGCTAATGCCTGTTTTGATAGTTTCTTTTTTTTATTTAAAATTTTCCATTCCATTTTTGTTTATTTTTAATTTAAATAATTTAGAATTACATAAACTTTTGCATATTAAAAAATAGGAATTTTGAAATAAAATGCTGACGAAAACATAATGTCCATGAATTTAATAAATATATTACTGATTTATAACAATGTCCATGAATTTAATAAATATATTACTGATTTATAAAAATGTTTGTTTATTTAGAAAAATTTCATGCGTTTTGAAAAATGTTTGTGAATTTAAAATAAAAAATCCTCCAACATAAAAAAAATTGTTCGCCTTTTCTTGAATTGGTCACCAATTCAAAAGAAAATATTTAAACCCGTTCGAAATATAAAAATTATTCACGATTTTTAGTAAATGTTTGTAAATTGTAAAAAATGTTCTCGATTTTAGAATTGTTCTCATATTTGTAAAATTGTTCACGAAAGATCTAATGTATGTAGTTAAACATTAATGCTTCTAAATCTTTGTGACAATATAACTGTGTGAATTTTAAAGAATTAACTGTTGGATGGATCGAATTATTATTGTATGTTTTTAAAAAAATATATTAAAATTTAGAATAAATCTTTGAGTTATCAAGATTTTTGACAACCATGATATATATTTTTTGAAAATGTAAAGATTGCTTCAACTTGTGAATAAATTAAAAAAAGAAACATTTTCTTGCATTTGTGCATAAAAATTCAAAATCAAGCGATGATATGTGAACATAATGTGGTCACCATAGTTAAAGATTATGTTTTTTTCCGTGGCAACGCACGGGTCATTTTGGTATACCTACTAATAAAGCAATTAGTGCTTCTGTCGTCCGTCATGTAATTTACCCTTGTATTTCGTATGATTTACCCCCTATGCCATTGACAAATGCAGAAAACGTTTCATTTTATAAGTCGGTCGTTACATTTGAGTCAAGAGGTAGCTGTCCCTCTTTGAAACACAAGTCCATGCCCACATCAACTGGTTTGCTACTTGCTCTTCCGCCCCGTAGGATGCAAGTTCGAAGCCGTTTCTTTTTCTATGTTTGCTTTGTTTTTTATTTTGGCTTTATTTAGATATATTTTAAATATTTAAATTATAAAAATCTTCTATATGCAAACTTATATTAATCCCACATGAAAGAAATACCAAACTTTAAAAAAATTAGACATCGTAACTAAATATATTTTGAAAAATGTTCACCATGAAGTAGAAAAATATTAAAGCATCTATGGAAAATGTTTCTGAATCTTTACCTAATAATAAAAAGGTTATCGCTTCCGTCGGAAAACCCACCGCGGTGATTTAAAAAAAAGTCCTTGGTGTTTTCTAAAATTAACCAGCAATCCAATTGATAAGTGAAGCTGAATCGGTATGTGCGGGACAAGAAAAAAACACCAGACCACCCACGACCTTACCTCCCATCTCGAGCGCCAGCGCGCCACCACCCCCTGCCACGGCGCCGTGCGCCGCCGGCCCCAACTCCTCCAATGCTCACCTCCGTCCCCATGTGCCACCGCCCCAAATCCGGGCCTCCCCCGCGCGATGGCCGAGGCTCCGGCGGGCGAGCCGCTGGGCGGAGGAGGCGGAGAGCCGGCACCGCGCGGAGGAGGAGGCGAAGGTGGCGGCCGCCGCCGACGGGGACGGGTACGGGGACGTGGACAACAACGTCTACACCTCTGAGGACAAGGGCACAGAGAACTACGGCCGCAGCAGCTACCACGTCGTCTGCCCCCGGGACAACTTCAAGCAGGGCGCCTACGTCATGCAGTCCAAGCTCGGTTGGGGCCACTTCACCACCGCCTGGCTCGCCTGCGACACCGCCCACTCTGTACGTGCTCACCACCCCCTTGCCTCGCCGTGAAACCCCCTGTTAAAATCACCCCGCTGCCTCTAGGATTCGCGACGAGGATATGTAGGAAAAAATATTGATCTGGATGTAGCTGTGTGCCTGCCCACCAACTGTTCGCTCTTTTGTCCGAGAGCTCATATGCAGAACTTCTAAATCAATTTCTCATTATTACTGTTTTATCCGTCAATCCTATTGCACTTCACGAGATATTTTGATGTTTTACGTCGCTTACCTAGAGGCTCAGGCTGCTCGTGTCCAGCGTTTCTGAATCTCTTGGTTATCTGTGCAGAGGTATGTGGCCCTGAAGGTGCAGAAGAGCGCACAACACTACTCGGAGGCTGCCATGGATGAGATCAAGATCTTGAGGCAGATTGCTGACGGTGACCTTGAAGACTCCCTTTGTGTTGTTAACTTCTTGACCACTTCAAGCACACAAGCCCCAATGGGAGCCATGTCTGCATGGTGTTTGAGTTTCTTGGTGATAACTTGCTCACCCTAATAAAGTACATGGACTATCGTGGCATTCCGCTTCCAATGGTTAAGGAGATATGCCGGCATGTGCTCATTGGCCTTGACTACCTCCACTGTGACGCCCTCGTACGCTAACCAAACACGCAAATGCGTACGATCAAACCCAAGGACTCACGGGAGGATATCACAACACAACTCTAGACACAAATAAAATAACATTAGCTTCATATTACAAGCCAGGGGCCTCGAGGGCTAGAATACGAAAGCTCGATAAACACACGAGTCAGCGGAAGCAACAAATATCTAAGTACAGACATAAAACATGGGGTGCCTTAGAGAAGGCTAGCACAAAAGATACAACGATCGAACGAGGCGAGGCCTCCTGCCTGGGAACCTCCTAATTACTCCTGATCATCAGCGGCCTCCACGTAGTAGTAGGCACCGTCGGGGTAGCAGTCGTCGGCGGCGGGGACCTCCATCTCCTGGGCTTCATCATCTGGTCGCAGCAAACGGATCAAGGGGGCAAGGGGGAAGCAAAGCAGCGGTGAGTACTCATCCAAAGTACTCGCAAGTCTTACATCAGAACTATTCTAATTATGCATCAGTATCAAAGAAGGGGGTTATATGTGGACTGACTGCAGCAATGCGAGAATAGAGAGAGAAGGCCTAGTCCTATCGAAGACTAGCATCTTCAGGGTCTTGCAGCAATAGACGAGAGTAGAACAGGGGTAACACAAATATAGTCATATTGTTGCAGCAATATTAAAGTGAGGTCACGCCTAAAGATCCTCCCTCGACTCCCTGCGAGGAAGCAATCCCGCGGCAAACTAATTCCAGTTAAGTAACAATTGTAGTTGTAAAAGATCGGGGCACAGCTCCAAGTCGTCCTGTAACCGTGGACACGGCTATCCGAATAGTTAATTTTCATCCCTGCACGGGTGCACCACATGTCCCGTCACGCTCGATAACACTCTGGCCGGACATACTTTTCTGGGTCCTGCCCGGCCTCGGAATATCGACACGTCGCAGCCCACCTAAGACTAATCAGAGAGGCCAGCCCGCCGGTCTAAATCCTAAGCACAAAGGGTTCATGGGCCCAGTTCCCCTTCACGCTCCTGCACGTGGCGTGGGTGGCCGACGTCAGTCCTAGCATCCCTTAATCACAAGCGCGATGCATCTCGGGACCACTCGGGCGCGCGCCGCTACACTGCTGGCATCTGAAAAGCTTCGGCTGATACCGCGACGCCGAGTACCCATAATTCTTCCCGCGTAGCCGGTTAGTGCGAAAAGGTCTCCGACCAACCCAGATCAAATACCCAAATCCATTAGCATTTTAATTAGGCCATCAACACAGTCTCACGGGAATCCACCCGTCTTACAACTAATCACCCATGATCCCAGTAACATGGTCGAGTATCTGTGTGGTTGTAACATCGGGGGGAATCCGAGGAATCACCCTTGTTGGATTCCGAACGATGTACCCGTCAAGGTGGGCTTAGAGGAATCACCCTCGGGGGTCCCACACTTGAGGGGCTGTACGACAGAGGCATCATCGGGAATGGTGAAAGAGGAATCACCCTCGATAACCACGACCGACTAGCTATACTACAGAGATATCATCAGGAGTACTTAGCGAGGTGTCACCCTCGGTACCCGATAGTATCCCTATAGCGTCGTACAACGAAGGGGGGTGAATGTGCTGTGTCGGGTCTGGCTCGTCGATCAGAGATCGAGAATTGAAAACAAGCGGGGCAACTGATCTACGGGGTCAGAGGGGATGACTGCTCCACCTATACTAAGCAGATTAAAAGTACAGGACTGAAAGTAGCAGTTCATAAAAAACAGGCTATGCATCAGATATAGGAGCTAACTACAACAATAGCAAAATACTAATGCAAGCAGTAGAAAGAAAGACATAGGCGATATAGGAATGATCAAGGGGGGTTTGCTTGCCTTGCTGCTCTGCGGCAAAGGACTGATCGGCAGGGTCGTAGATGTACCCAGCAACAGCGTCAGTCTCGGGGTCTACCGGTAAGAAGAGGGGGAAGAAACAATAAATAATAGCACCGATGCAATACAAAGCATGACATGGAAAGATGCAGGCTAGACATGAGCTAACGCAACAACATCCGTCATAGACGGGTCGGAAGAATATCTGACGATATTTTCCGGGTCTCGGGCTACTACCAGTTATACTGGAAACAATGGAAAAGTTCCATGTTTGCTATGCTAGGGACGCGTGACAGACGAACGGGCCGTGTATCCGGGTTCGTCTCGTTCTGCTGATCAACTTTCATGTTGAAAATATTTTGATCTGACTTATGGATTATTTAATATTAATTTACAAAGTTTTATTAATTATTTAAGAATTAAAATCAGATTTAAAAGATTTAGTAAAATCCTATTATGACATCATGGCGATGTCATGCTGACATCAACATTTGACCGGTCAACTGACCTGCGGGTCCCGAACGTCATAGGCACAAGTTTTTATTAAGATTAATTATTTATTAATCAGATTAATTCAACGAGGGACCCACGTGTCATACTCTAATTATGTTAATTAATTATTTTAACTAATATATCTATTTATTTATTTATTTAAGAAAAACATTATTTTTATAATTTATATTAACTCTCGCGTGGGGCCTCCCTGTCATAGACAGCGGGTGCATTGGCCCCACCGGTAAGTGACCTAAGGCCATTTACTCATCTTTTTTATTAGATACCTAACCGTGTAAATACCGTATTCCTCTAAATATCCATATACGCAAATACATACATCACATCACATACATACATACATACATACGCATCTAATACATCATTTGTTTTTGTTTTTTTATTTCTTTTCTCTCACAACACTCATCTCTCTCTCTGTTAACAGAGAGACCGAGAACAACTCTCAGCTAACTCCACCTAGAAGAACCGAAAGTTCAAATCCTCCTACCGGAGTCTACCGCCGACGGATCGAGGTCCCGTTTGCCGGAACGGAACCGGGACGGCGAGGAGATCGACATGGTGGGAGGAGCCCGAGGAGGGGCTCACCGACGGTGACGAGACGGCCCGATGAAGCCGGAGTTCGCACGAAGGTGACGGTGGAGACGACGTGGTTCCGGTGGTGGAGGGGACGGTGATGATGGTGATGACGCGCCGACGAGGGGGAACCGGCCGGATCCGGCGAGGAAGAGGCGTAGGGGAGGCCCGGTGGGGGAGGGGCTCGCCGGCGTGGTGAAGGGGCCGAGGGAGGCCGGTCTCCCTGCCCGGTCCCTCCCGGACCGAGCGGGAGAAGGCCGACGGGGCTCCCGGGGGGGCGGCCGGCGGGATGGAGGGCCGAGGTGGGGGGGTGGCTCGCCGGCCGGGAGGATGAGGGGCCGCCGGGGGAGGAGGATGAGGGGACCGACGGGGGGCCCCCGGGGTAGGAGGAGGCGGTGGAGAGGAGGGGCACGGGCGAGCCGGCGCTGGGGGCGGTCGCCGGTGGGAGAGTAGCAGGGGAGGGGCGACGGGATGAGAGAGGTGGAGGAGGGATCGGCAGGGGAGGGTTACGGGAGAGAGAGAGAGCGTGGGGGGTGGGGGCTCTCGTGGGGGTGGGGGGAACCGAGAGGGAGGTGTGGGAGGTGGCGCTGTCGTGGGGGTGGGGTGGGGCCCCCCACGAGGGGGAGGCTGGGGGCGTTGGCGGCGCCCAGGGGAGGGAGGGAGTAGCGAGGGGGGAGGGAGAGGTGGCGGCGCCCAGGAGGGGCTCTAGGGTTTGGGTGGTTGGGTCGGTGGGCGAGGTGGGTTGGCGAGCTGGGTCTTTTGGCCCAGCTCGGCCAGGGGGTGGGGGGTTGCTTTTATTATTATTATTATTATTATTTTCTTTCTTTCTAATTTCTTTTCTTTCTTTTATTATTTATTTTACTATTTGATTTTTTTCTTTTTAAACACTTTCTTTTATTATACTTTATCTTATCATTATTATTTTTAATACTTCCCTTTTTTATATATATCCTTCTTAATATTTGTAATGAACTTATAAAGTATTTTTCCCTTGCTTTCAAATTTTTGATCCGGACAGACTCGAATCAATGCGGGTCTGAGATGGGAATTCGATGACGTGGCATCATTAGCGGTTGATCACTGTAGCTTAATTACAATAATTACTATTGCAAAAGTCGAGGATGTCACAATTCTCCCCTACTAACAAGAATTCTCGTCCCGAGAATTAAGAGGTAGAGGGAAAGAGCTCGGGGTATTCATCACGAAGATGATCCTCGCGTTCCCAAGTGGCTTCATCTTGAGAGTGATTTGACCACTGCACCTTAAGGAACTTAGTGACCTTGCGACGAGTCTTACGTTCAGCTTGGTCGAGAATGCAGACCGGATGCTCTTTATAAGAGAGGTCTTGTTGTAGCTCAAGCATATCGTGATCCACTACTAGAATAGGGTCCTTGAAGCAGCGACGGAGCTGAGAAACATGGAAGACATCGTGAACCTGAGAAAGGTTCGCCGGCAGTTCCAATTGATAAGCCACTCTTCCACGCCTTTCGAGAACAGTGAAAGGACCAATATAACGAGGAGCTAACTTGCCCTTGATTCCGAAACAGTGTGCACCTCTCATTGGTGTGACACGAAGATAAGCCTTTTCGCCAGGTTGATAGACCATATCTTGATGATGACGGTCATACTGACTCTTCTGACGAGACTGAGCAGCCTTCAGATTCTCATGAATAATGCGGACTTGATCTTCGGCATGTTGAATAATATCCGGACCGAAGAGTGATCGTTCCCCAGTTTCTGACCAATTCAGAGGAGTTCGACACCTTCGCCCATACAATACTTCGAAAGGGGCCATCTTCAGACTAGCTTGATAGCTATTGTTGTAAGAGAACTCGGCATACGGGAGAGATTCCTCCCATTTCTTACGAAAGAAATGACACAAGCTCGAAGCATGTCCTCGAGAATTTGGTTGACTCGTTCAACTTGTCCCTGGGATTGAGGATGAAATGCCGTGCTGAAGGACAGATGAGTCCCCATAGCCTTCTGAAAACTTTCCCAGAATTTTGAAGTGAACAAACTGCCACGGTCTGAACTGATTACCAACGGAATACCGTGGAGTGAAACAACTCTGGACATATAAAGATCTGCCAGTTGACTAGCATTAATCGTTTCTTTGACGGCCAGGAAATGTGCAACTTTGGACAGTCGATCAATGACGACAAGAATAGCATCATTACCTTTCTGAGATCTGGGAAAACCAGTGACGAAGTCCATTTCAACGTGGTCCCATTTCCACTCGGGAATAGAGATAGGTTGCAGAGTTCCAGCAGGCTTTTGGTGTTCTGCTTTGATACGCCGGCATATATCACATTCTGCCACATAGCATGCAATGTCTTGTTTCATATTGGGCCACCAGAATCTTTGCCGGATGTCTTGGTACATCTTGGTACTACCCGGGTGAATAGACAATGGTGTGCCGTGAGCTTCTTCCATCACCTTCCCAGTCATCCTGAGATTTTCCTTCTTATTTGGGACGAATAGGCAACCCTTGAAATACAAGGCGCCACCTTCATCAACAGTGAAAAAGGAGGGTTTACCCTTTGCAATATAGCTCTTAACCCTGTCGACATCATCGTCAAAGTTTTGTATATTCTTTATGGAGCTCACAAGATCTGGTTCAACCACTAGGTTACTGAGGGAACCCTGATTAACAACACGGAGGTTCATCTTTTGATACTCTTCAGGAGGCGGAACAAGGTAACCCTGAGGAACAATGTGGAGGTTCAGCTTACGGAATTCCTCTTGCAAACGATCGTGAACCTGATGAACCTGGAGGTGGTTGCAGTATGACTTGCGACTTAAGGCATCAGCCATTACATTAGCCTTGCCAGGGGTATATGATATACTACAGTCAATATCTGCTATACGCTCCATCCATCTTTGCTGACGCAGGTTCAGCTCCGTTGAGTGAACAAGTACTTCAGACTTTGATGGTCGGTGTAGATTTCACAGCGATTACCGACAAGGTATTGTGCCATTCCTTCAATGCATGAATGACTGCGGCAAGCTCGAGATCATGAACTGGGTAGTTCTCTTCATGAGCACGCAGTTGACGTGAAGCATAAGCGATCACCTTGCGATCCTGCATTAGGACATAAACTATTCCTTGACGAGAAGCATCACAGTATATGACGAAATCCCTTTTCGTATCTGGAGGAGCAAGTACTGGAGCGGACGTCAGTTTGTCCTTGAGCGCTTGGAAACTTTCCTGACATTTATCAATCCATTCATACTTAACACCTTTGTGAAGCAGGTTGGTTAAGGGCTTCGCAATCTTGGAGAAGTTCTCGACGAATCGACGGCAATAGCTGGCGAGTCCGAGAAAACTTCTGACTTGCTTGACATTCTTCGGAGGAGTCCAGTCAAGAATAGCTTGAATTCGTTCGGGGTTGACCGCAATACCATCCTTGGAAATCACATGACCAAGGTAGGTCACTTCGTCTAGCCAGAACTCACATTTGGAATACTTCGCATAGAGTTTATGCTCCCGAAGCTTATCCAGTACAAGATGAAGATGTTCAGCATGCTCTTCTTTGTTCTTCGAAAATACCAGAATATCATCCAGATATACCACGACAAATTTGTCGAGGTAGTCCATGAATATATAATTCATCAATCGAGAGAAGGTTGCCGGTGCATTGGTTAAGCCGAAGGACATGACGGTGTACTCGTATGATCCATATCGAGTAACAAAGGCGGTCTTTGGAATATCCTCCTTGCGAACACGGATCTGGTGGTATCCCAATCTCAAGTCGAGCTTAGAGAAAACGGTGGAACCAGCAAGTTGATCATACAAATCATTTATCCGAGGGAGAGGATATTTGTTCTGAATAGTGGCCTGGTTGATAGGACGATAGTCTTGAACCAATCGATTTGTCCCATCCTTCTTCTTAACAAAGAGAGAAGGTGCTCCCCAAGCAGAGGAACTCGGACGGATGAAACCCAGACGGAGCGAGTTGTCAATTTCTTGCTTAAGTTCAAGGAGTTCATGTGGTGGCATTTTATAAGGACGCTTGGCAATAGGAGTGGTACCGGGTACCAAGTCAATGACAAACTCGACAGCTCGAGCAGGGGGAATCCCTGGAAGTTCTTCTGGAAAGACATCTTGGATTTCTCGGACCACTGGTATGTTTTCAATCCCTTCCAGGGGCGACGCATTTAATGCATTCAAAGCATACAGTCGTGCCTCAGCATTACGGACGAGATGCGCATGGTAGCTTACTAGTTCATCTGAAGGGTGTAGGAGGTGGACGGTTTTGGTGGCACAAACGATCGATGCCGTATGAGCTTTCAACCAGTCCATCCCCAATATGAGATCAATGTTGGATGACTTTAGTAGGATGCGGTTGGCAAGGAATTCTAATCCTTCAATTTCAACTGGAACATGGGGGCAAACCACAGAGGTTCGGCATTCGCCCCCAGGGGTGTGTACCACTATCGGGATGTTCATCTCTTCACTCCTAATGTCATGCATGTATGCAAAATTTTCCGACATAAAGGAATGCGATGCTCCTGTATCAAACAATACAGAAGCAGGTACTGAGTTAACGAGAAGTGTACCCATCACGGTAGCAGGCTGGTCTTGAGCTTGACCCATATCAATGTTGTTGGCCTGACCATGAACATAAGCAGGCTTAGTGTTGAAGTTGCGGTTCTGGTTGTTGCCATGGCCAGTTGCGGGAAGTGCCAGCTGATTCAGATTCTGCCTGCAGTCTCTAGCACGGTGACCTGGACGACCACACTTGAAGCACAGCCCGTCCTCAGGACGGGAAGGAGGAACTCGAGGCGGTGGAGCTGGAAGCCTCGGCTGCCTAGGTGGTGGAGGAGGCAGGCGAGGTGCAGCATAGGACGCCCTCGGAGCAGGAGCAGGTGCATGGTACATGTTGTTGGGAATCCAGATCTTCCGCTTCTGTGCAGACGAGCCCGAAGATGAGCCCATGTCACGGTTGCGCTTGCTGCTATCTTTGTATTCCTGCAGACCAGTCTCAACCTGAATAGCCTTGTTCACGAGGGTGGCGAAATCAGCATAGTCCTGAACGAGGAGTGTCAGCTTGATATCAGGGTGGAGGCCTTCACGGAACTTCTCCTGCCTGCGTGCATCAGTCGCAATGTCTTCTTCAGCATAGCGAGATAATTCCAGAAATTCCCGCTGATAAGCATCCACAGTCTTGTTGCCCTGGACCAAGTTGCGGAACTCACGCTTCTTCCGGTCCATGACTCCCTGGGGAATGTATCGAGCACGGAAAGCAGCCTTGAACTCTGCCCAAGTGATGATAGTTCCATCGGGCTGAGAGCGCCTGTGGCTGTCCCACCATTGAGCAGCGAGACCCTTCAGAAAGTAGGCGGCAAAGTTGACATAGCTCGCCAGGGGCACATTGGCAGACTCTAGCTCATAGGAAATGTCACGGAGCCAGTCATCAGCATCTAGAGGCTGAGTTGAGCTGCGGTAGATCGCAGTGTTGAGACGGCAGAAGTCTTGCAGTGTCACGCCTTGTGGTTGGTTCACGTTCGGCCTTTGGAACTGATCCATGAGCCCTTGCATAAATTGGCGGTTCAGCTCAAACTGTTGGATCATCCCCGCCATATACTCAGGAGGCGGGGGTGGTGCATCGTTGGCAGGGCCACGCGGGCGGCCAACTGGTCTAACCATCCTGTTAAATATTTAGCAGGGGTAGTTTAGCTTAAAGTAATTGAAAGGCATCGCACGCATTCATGAAGTAATCAGGCATAATGAAAGGGAAATGCGATAGATACTCCATAGTAGTTGAGTTCGACATACACACCCATACATAGGTTCGATTACAGACTAACGATTAAAAACTCGAAATTTGGCGATAGCCCGGACGCATTTGACGATACCCTGGACTCACTAGGCGGCGCGCAGGCACGCGGTGGAAGAGTACCACAACGAGATGTAGCAATAAGGCTACATCAACGTCGGAGAGGACGATCGAATCCTGGTAGCTGGCGGTGATAGAAGGTAGGGACAGGACCCTGTGTCCCGTTGTGACTCTGGTGAGGGTACCGCATCCAGTCGAGCAGCTGAGGCCAAGTGCAGGGGTTCTACCCCCAACATCAGTCCACTCGAGAGCTGATGGTAGCTCTGTCCTGCTCGGCTCGCGGATGCGCATAGGTGGAACCCTCGGACAGTGTGATGGCTGTAGCTCTGTCAACGCGTCGTAAAGACGAGCGCGCGTAGCATACAACTCCACAGTCAGAGCTCGGAAAGCACGATCCATTGCCTCAGTGTACTGCACCAGAATCCGCGCGTACTAGCGACGCGTCACGTAGGGGGCGCAGACAGCGACGTAGGAACGATCGTTGCGCTCCCGAACGTCAGAAGCGTAGGCAGTGAGATCAGACCCAGTCTCATCCCCAGCAGGAGCATGCGGGATGTATCTGAAAGGGCTCTCCTCCAAGTGAGGGTACGCTCCACGGAGACGGGTGATGGCGATGTAGGCCGCATCATGGACGGCCATCTCGACCGACACTCCAATACCACAGAACACGTGGCGCTCGAGGGTCTCGCCGCCCCTCTGGTCGAAGATGCGAACCTCAGCCTGGTACTGGTACTGGTTGTACTCGCGGAAATCCTCGAACACAGTGTACTCGGGGTACCAGCGATATCCCAGCCTGGTCAGGAGATCGACCAAAATGGCCGGGAACCCAGTCGTCTCGGTGGCATGTGTCAGGCGCACGTGCTGTCTTGCGGGACGCATCTGAAAATAAGATTTGACGGATGTCAATGACAGTGTGTGTAATACATATTCATGAGAAAAAGAGTAGATAGTCCAGCGCTCCGGATCGATGTGATTCAAGAACCTAATGTTAGAGTTAGTAAAATCTTTGACCCGAAAGAGAAGAGAAAGTAGAGCCCAGAGTATAGGAAAGGAGTAAAATATACTAATACCACCCAATTGAGATGTGGGCCCGTAAGCCACAACATCAGTGTTAGTAAAGTTTTTCAAACACTAGACTCAACTTCGGCCAAGGAGTTGGAAAGGGGGCTACCTACAGGCAGTTGGCTCTGATACCAACTTGTGACGCCCTCAGCTTAATCGTACGCTAACCAAACACGCAAATGCGTACGATCAAACCCAAGGACTCACGGGAGGATATCACAACACAGCTGTAGACACAAATAAAATAACATCAGCTTCATATTACAAGCCAGGGGCCTCGAGGGCTAGAATACGAAAGCTCGATAAACACACGAGTCAGGGGAAGCAACAAATATCTGAGTACAGACATAAAACATGGGGTGCCTTAGAGAAGGCTAGCACAAAAGATACAACGATCGAACGAGGCGAGGCCTCCTGCCTGGGAACCTCCTAATTACTCCTGATCATCAGCGGCCTCCACGTAGTAGTAGGCACCGTCGGGGTAGCAGTCGTCGGCGGCGGGGACCTCCATCTCCTGGGCTTCATCATCTGGTCGCAGCAAACGGATCAAGGGGGCAAGGGGGAAGCAAAGCAGCGGTGAGTACTCATCCAAAGTACTCGCAAGTCTTACATCAGAACTATTCTAATTATGCATCAGTATCAAAGAAGGGGGTTATATGTGGACTGACTGCAGCAATGCGAGAATAGAGAGAGAAGGCCTAGTCCTATCGAAGACTAGCATCTTCAGGGTCTTGCAGCAATAGACGAGAGTAGAACAGGGGTAACACAAATATAGTCATATTGTTGCAGCAATATTAAAGTGAGGTCACGCCTAAAGATCCTCCCTCGACTCCCTGCGAGGAAGCAATCCCGCGGCAAACTAATTCCAGTTAAGTAACAATTGTAGTTGTAAAAGATCGGGGCACAGCTCCAAGTCGTCCTGTAACCGTGGACACGGCTATCCGAATAGTTAATTTTCATCCCTGCAGGGGTGCACCACATGTCCCGTCACGCTCGATAACACTCTGGCCGAACATACTTTTCTGGGTCCTGCCCGGCCTCGGAATATCGACACGTCGCAGCCCCACCTAAGACTAATCAGAGAGGCCAGCCCGTCGGTCTAAATCCTAAGCACAAAGGGTTCATGGGCCCACTTCCCCTTCACGCTCCTGCACGTGGCGTGGGCGGCCGACGTCAGTCCTAGCATCCCTTAATCACAAGCGCGATGCATCTCGGGACCACTCGGGCGCGCGCCGCTACACTGCTGGCATCTGAAAAGCTTCGGCTGATACCGCGACGCCGAGTACCCATAATTCTTCCCGCGTAGCCGGTTAGTGCGAAAAGGTCTCCGACCAACCCAGATCAAATACCCAAATCCATTAGCATTTTAATTAGGCCATCAACACAGTCTCACGGGAATCCACCCGTCTTACAACTAATCACCCATGATCCCAGTAACATGGTCGAGTATCTGTGTGGTTGTAACATCGGGGGGAATCCGAGGAATCACCCTCGTTGGATTCCGAACGATGTACCCGTCAAGGTGGGCTTAGAGGAATCACCCTCGGGGGTCCCACACTTGAGGGGCTGTACGACAGAGGCATCATCGGGAATGGTGAAAGAGGAATCACCCTCGATAACCACGACCGACTAGCTATACTACAGAGATATCATCAGGAGTACTTAGCGAGGTGTCACCCTCGGTACCCGATAGTATCCCTATAGCGTCGTACAACGAAGGGGGGTGAATGTGCTGTGTCGGGTCTGGCTCGTCGATCAGAGATCGAGAATTGAAAACAAGCGGGGCAACTGATCTACGGGGTCAGAGGGGATGACTGCTCCACCTATACTAAGCAGATTAAAAGTACAGGACTGAAAGTAGCAGTTCATCAAAAACAGGCTATGCATCAGATATAGGAGCTAACTACAACAGTAGCAAAATACTAATGCAAGCAGTAGAAAGAAAGACATAGGCGATATAGGAATGATCAAGGGGGGTTTGCTTGCCTTGCTGCTCTGCGGCAAAGGACTGATCGGCAGGGTCGTAGATGTACCCAGCAACAGCGTCAGTCTCGGGGTCTACCGGTAAGAAGAGGGGAAGAAACAATAAATAATAGCACCGATGCAACACAAAGCATGACATGGAAAGATGCAGGCTAGACATGAGCTAACGCAACAACATCCGTCATAGACGGGTCGGAAGAATATCTGACGATATTTTCCGGGTCTCGGGCTACTACCGGTTATACTGGAAACGATGGAAAAGTTCCATGTTTGCTATGCTAGGGACGCGTGACAGACGAACGGGGCGTGTATCCGGGTTCGTCTCGTTCTGCTGATCAACTTTCATGTTGAAAATATTTTGATCTGACTTATGGATTATTTAATATTAATTTACAAAGTTTTATTAATTATTTAAGAATTAAAATCAGATTTAAAAGATTTAGTAAAATCCTATTATGACATCATGGCGATGTCATGCTGACATCAACATTTGACCGGTCAACTGACCTGCGGGTCCCGAACGTCATAGGCACAAGTTTTTATTAAGATTAATTATTTATTAATCAGATTAATTCAACGAGGGACCCACGTGTCATACTCTAATTATGTTAATTAATTATTTTAACTAATATATCTATTTATTTATTTATTTAAGAAAAACATTATTTTTATAATTTATATTAACTCTCGCGTGGGGCCTCCCTGTCATAGACAGCGGGTGCATTGGCCCCACCGGTAAGTGACCTAAGGCCATTTACTCATCTTTTTTATTAGATACCTAACCGTGTAAATACCGTATTCCTCTAAATATCCATATACGCAAATACATACATCACATCACATACATACATACATACATACGCATCTAATACATCATTTGTTTTTGTTTTTTTATTTCTTTTCTCTCACAACACTCATCTCTCTCTCTGTTAACAGAGAGACCGAGAACAACTCTCAGCTAACTCCACCTAGAAGAACCGAAAGTTCAAATCCTCCTACCGGAGTCTACCGCCGACGGATCGAGGTCCCGTTTGCCGGAACGGAACCGGGACGGCGAGGAGATCGACATGGTGGGAGGAGCCCGAGGAGGGGCTCACCGACGGTGACGAGACGGCCCGATGAAGCCGGAGTTCGCACGAAGGTGACGGTGGAGACGGCGTGGTTCCGGTGGTGGAGGGGACGGTGATGATGGTGATGACGCGCCGGCGAGGGGGAACCGGCCGGATCCGGCGAGGAAGAGGCGTAGGGGAGGCCCGGTGGGGGAGGGGCTCGCCGACGTGGTGAAGGGGCCGAGGGAGGCCGGTCTCCCTGCCCGGTCCCTCCCGGACCGAGCGGGAGAAGGCCGACGGGGCTCCCGGGGGGGCGGCCGGCGGGATGGAGGGCCGAGGTGGGGGGGGGCGGCTCGCCGGCCGGGAGGATGAGGGGCCGCCGGGGAGGAGGATGAGGGGACCGACGGGGGGGGGGGGGGGGCGGTGTAGGAGGAGGCGGTGGAGAGGAGGGGCACGGGCGAGCCGGCGCTGGGGGCGGTCGCCGGTGGGAGAGTAGCAGGGGAGGGGCGACGGGATGAGAGAGGTGGAGGAGGGATCGGCAGGGGAGGGTTACGGGAGAGAGAGAGAGAGCGTGGGGGGTGGGGACTCTCGTGGGGGTGGGGGGGGGGAACCGAGAGGGAGGTGTGGGAGGTGGCGCTGTCATGGGGGTGGGGTGGGGCCCCCCACGAGGGGGAGGCTGGGGGCGTTGGCGGCGCCAAGGGGAGGGAGGGAGTTGCGAGGGGGGAGGGAGAGGTGGCGGCGCCCAGGAGGGGCTCTAGGGTTTGGGTGGTTGGGCCGGTGGGCGAGGTGGGTTGGCCAGCTGGGCCTTTTGGCCCAGCTCGGCAAGGGGGTGGGAGGTTGCTTCTTCTTTTTTTTTTATTTTTTTTCTTTCTAATTTCTTTTCTTTCTTTTATTATTTATTTTACTATTTGATTTTTTTTCTTTTTAAACACTTTCTTTTATTATACTTTATCTTATCATTATTATTTTTAATACTTCCCTTTTTTATATATATCCTTCTTAATATTTGTAATGAACTTATAAAGTATTTTTCCCTTGCTTTCAAATTTTTTATCCGGACAGACTCGAATCAACGCGGGTCTGAGATGGGAATTCGATGACGTGGCATCATTAGCGGTTGATCACTGTAGCTTAATTACAATAATTACTGTTGCAAAAGTCGAGGATGTCACATCCACCGCGAGCTTTCCATTATCCACACTGACCTGAAGCCCGAAAACATATTCCTCGTGTCCACTATTGACCCCTCAAACGATCCTCGGAAGTCAGGTGTGCCACTGGTGTCGCCTGCTGCAAGGGACATCGAGCCACCTCCAAGGGCTCCTGCTCGACCATCAACGAGTAGTGGCGTCACCAGGAACCAACACAAGAAGATCCGGAAGAAAGCCAAACATGTAGTTGCTTCAACTTCAGAAGGTAATGGGCGGTGGCATTCGCCGACATAGACGAATCAGATGATAAGGGAGATCTGAGTACAACAAATGAGGGCAGTCCTAGCCAGGATGGGGACAGGAAGAGAGGAGGAGGGCATATGCGGGGCAACAAAGGGACTAGGAATAGGATGGCGATGGAAGCTGAACTAGGCTGCAAGCTGGTTGACTTCAGAAATGCATGTTGGACGTACAAGCAGTTCACAAGTGATATCCAAACAAGGTAATACAGATGTCCTGAGGTCCTTCTGGGCTCCTAGTATTCTACATCTATCGACCTGTGGTCCTTTGCATGCATATGCTTTGAACTTGCCTCACGATATGTGCTCTTTGATCTGCATAGTGGAGATAACTTTGACAGGGATGAGGTATTTTTGTTCATTTCCTCACTTTGGTTTCGACTAAGAACATCCTTTCAACATTATGGATATGTACCCGGTTTATCACCTAGTAAATGATGTCCCCCATTTTAACTCAAGAAAGGTTCTCATCACAATCAACAACTGACTCTTTGATACCTACATTCCATTCAAGCACGAGATAACTGCGAAGGGTGGGCCTCACTTCTAGCTCGATGATATTGTTTTTCAAAGTCTTATTTCTTCCATTAGCGTGACTCAGTGACATGTGTATAGTCATGGTCGACTTCATCGCCTTGAGACTCACCATGTTCAGGTGAACACGGTAGCCACCATTGGCAAGGATCGAAAAGAGGATAATAATAAGTGACAACACCGTTTTCGTGTTCAAATAGAAAAATGTGGACATAGGAAATGGGTCTTGAGCTACACTTATATATTGGTTAGGGGTGAGCAATGTTTTTTTCCCCGTTGAATAAAATTTGCAGGTCTTAGTGTCACCTCATGATACTATTCATGCATTCTAATTCACCCATTTAACTTCACCATTTGTTCGATTCGTTTAATTACATCGTCACCCGTAGCAACGCACGGGCACATTTACCAGTGTATTTAATAATGCACAATGTTGCTGATACAAGCTTTACGTAAACCAATGGCTTAACTTTGATTTCATGTTGTTTTAAAAAAATATAATGATTTTTAAGACCTAATGAACTTGCCCGTGGGTCACAAAGTAGAGCATTTGGAATGCATGTCCTTACAAATTTATTGTTTTTGATGGAGTTGCTTAATATGTTTAGAATCAAACGACGCTATCAGCAACCGAGAGAAGAGTTAAGTTGGCATGCATCTTTCTGTATCTCGTTGGAGCCGCTCGTCGGCGCAGTCGCTGGTCGCAAATCTTGCTCGCCTTCCTTGGTAGCAAATTTCGTTGTTGGTCATAGGAAACAGAAACAATGATTGCAACAAAAAGTGTTGTCATCCTCGCCCATGGTTGTAGCTCACCGTTGCAAGTTGCCGCATTTTGCGTCGAAATGAATGAATATAGCAAAAATTATTGTCGGACGTATTAAAATTCTACTACAGTTACAACAAAAACGTCATTGATATTGTTGAGGGGTCGCACCTCAGTCTTGAAAGTATGTAGCAAAAATTAAAAGGGTTATAGCAAAGAGTGACATCGGTTGTAGCAAAAATGTGACCTCGGTTGTGCATTGTAGTAAAACATGACAGTAAAACATGACGTCGATGAAAGTTGTACACGATGCCGTTTGTAGCAAATTCTGACGTTGGTTGAAGCATGTAGCAAAAACCGTGACGTTAATTTTTCCTCGGACGAGTGTTGCTCGATCCTCGCTATACTGCAATCACTATGCTCACTGTCTCATGGCCGGTCGCAGCCTTCCCAAACACCGGTTGCAGTCATTCGTGAATCATGCGTTGCTATGAACCTTGGCTTATTTTAGAAAGAAAGAGAGATGTATTTTGAGAAAGTAGATATGTGAAGAAGGACGACTCAAAGCAGATAATGTAGGTTGCAAGGGACGTGGGACCATCAAAACGAGTGGTTTCTAAGCGAGGGGCGCACCACGTGAGATGTATGATGCACACAATTGAACGATGCGCGCTGGAATGGCTGAGCGTTCCGTCGGCCTGTCATCGAGAAATGTTTCCTATTATTATTTTTCCCGTTGCAACGCACGGGTATTTTTACTATAATAATAAAGCAAATACGGTTTCTGGTCGTCCGTCTTGAAAATTACCCCTAAAGTTTGCATAAATTACCCACCATGCCACCGGTAAGTAATAGAAAGCGTTTCATAAAGCAAAAAATCTTGGACTGAGCCGGCCCATGTAAAAACGTCCTATATTACGTTGTGCACGCTGGGAGAATATCCAACACACTGTATGGGCCGGCCCATGCACAGGCACGTGCTTTTAGTTCCATTTATTTATTTATTTATTTATTTTCAGTTCTGTTTTATTTTTTTATTTTAAATAATTTAGAACTTCAAATAATCTTTAAGATATTAATAAACTGAAAATTATAAATCGACACATTTCAAAAATTAGAATGTTTGTGACTTCAAAAAAACTACTCGGAGTTTTGTAAAAAATACTCGCATATACAATAAAATGTTGCAATTTTAGAAAAATGTTTGTACAATAAGAAAAGTCAATGATCTCAAATACAATTCTATGTATTAAAAATTATTAAAGGCATTTAACAAAATGCTTTCTAATTCAAAATATGTTAATTCATTTAAAAAATGTCTTAAAATTTTAAAAATAGCTAATGCCTGTTTTGATAGTTTTTTTATTTAAAATTTTCCGTTCCATTTTTGCTTCTTTATAATTTAAATAATTTAGAATTACAAAAACTTTTGCATACTAAAAAATAGGAATTTTGAATTAAAATGCTGACGAATTTTTATTTTGAATTAAAAATAGGATTAAAAAAAAGCGCCGGATTCTTATATTTTTTTTGCAAATTCCAAAACAATGTCCATGAATTTAATAAATATATTACTTATTCATAAAAATGTTTGTTTATTCAGAAAAAGTTCATGTGTTTCAAAAAATGTTTGTGAACTTAAAATAAAATCCTCCAACATCAAAAATTATGTTCATCTTTTTTTGAATGATTTCATAAAAAAAAATATGATGGTCATCGCGATTTGATTCTTTAAGACGTCACAACATAATATTTTATGGCTGAGCAAACTACATTTACGGACCCTGTTTGAGCTGTACCGATGAATGATGTGCCTCGACTTAACTTAGCGTAGCGGTGATTACCATAACGAGTATTCTGGTACGAGAATAAACATAATTGTGTACAAAACTAACCCATAAAAAGGTGTATCAATTTGGTTGGGCTCAGCGTTGTATAAAACACGAAAATCTTTTTTCGCCTAACGTGAGAGACTAAAAAAAATTATAAAACGACCTCCAGTGGTCTTGTAATAAAACCTTTATGTAAGCGTCAAAATATAAAAAATATTCACGATTTTTAGTAAATGTTTGTAAATTGTAAAAAAAAATCTCGATTTTAAAATTGTTTCCATATTTGTAAAATTGTTCACGAAAGATCTAATGTATGAAGTTAAACATTAATGCTTCTAAGTGTATGTGACAATATACCTGTGTGAATTTTGAAGAATTAACTGTTGGATGGATCGAATTATTATTGTATGTTTTCTAAAAAAATCTTGAAATTCAGAATAAATCTTTGAGTTACCAAGATTTTTGACAACCATGATATATATTTTTTGAAAATGTAAAGATTGCTTCAACTTGTGAATAAATATGAAAGAAGAAACATTTTATTGCATTTGTGCACAAAATTTTCTAAATCAAGCAATGATATGTGAACATAATGTAATCACCATCAATGGAGATTATGTTTTTTTCTTCCGTGGCAACGCACGGGCCATTTTGCTAGTCTATATTTATATAGATACGATTATTATATTAAGGATAATAAAACTACACTTTATCCCTGTCCTCTCAATCCAATGGCCAGAAACGTATCTATATAAATCTGGCCATTGGATTTCGTTAATTAGAAGTTTATGTCGCTGGATTTAGTTCGTCCATTGAATTTAGCCCGTCCGTCTTCTGGGCTACTTCTCTTAGGGGTGGGCATTATAAAATCGAAAACCGTAAAACCAAACCAAACCCGATTTGTCGGTTTATTTGATGGTTTGATTTTTGGTTCAGTGGGAAATTTTAAGGTCGTTCGGTGTTTTGTTTTTGTTTGGTTTTTGGTACCGAGAAACCGAATAGACCGAACAAACCGATATATGGGATACCCCATGTAATACCTTCTTTTCGAAAGTGCAAGAGTATGGAGGCATCACACATTTCTGTCGACATAATGCATTTCACGTTTCATTTGCTTTTTCTACTTAATTATGGTTACTAGTTTGTTTCACCGAATAAACCATAGAATGATATTATGGTTGCTAGAACTTGTGATTTTCTTTTTGCATATTATATAATCCAAGTTAGTGCTGTTGAGTCATTACACTTATACTCACAAGTGCATGAATTTTGGTTTTCCGGTTAACCGAACAAACCGAACCGATATATTATGGTTAATATGGTTCGGTTTCTAAATTTTGAATGATTATTTCGATTTCTATTCCTCCAAAACCGAAATTATATAGAACCGAATAAACCGAACTATATTAATCATATAAACCCAACGCCCAACCCTAGCTGCTCTAGAGGCCGAAACCAAGGCATCTGGTGCATTGGGCCTTCCGCTAGCCAATTTGTGGGAGGCCACTATTCAGGACGACCACGTGATCCATTCGCAAAACCGACAGCCTGGTTCATCCGCTCGCTACTCCTATCCAATCCCTCCCATTCTAGATGAGGGAGTGTCGCACGCGTCGGTGTGGCCGAGCTGCACAAAGGAGAGAGCGCCGCATGCGTCGGTGCGGTCGACCCGCACAACGACGGTTCTACGGGTGCGGCCGGTTCCATCCAGGGATCAGTCGACTCTACAGGTGGATCCCAGCGACCGGAGGAGAGGGATCCGTCCACCTGAGCTGAGGGGTGGGATGGAATCCATCTGATCGATTTGAGCGACCGGAGGAGCGGATCAGGTCAAGCCGATCCAATCCAGTGCGTGCCAGATTTTGCTACGAATCAGAAGAGGTGCACGTGAGGGCTAGGGAGGTAATGACAGACGCCTCCGCTACTGGGAAACTGCTTTGCCCTCTTTCAAGCTTGCAATCATGGCCCTCTTCTATTGGAAATTGTTGTGCTCTCCTTAAATAACACCATGTTTCACTGGTGAGACGAGGATTGAACGACGACGCATCTCCGTCGACCTCCACCTCCAGAAGTGCAGCCAAGCGTGACTTCCCAGCTCACCTTGCGGTCGCGCCTTGTAGTCTGATACATCTCCAACGTATCTATAATTTTTTATTGTTCCATGTTATTATATTATATGTTTTAATTGTTTTATATGCATTTATATGATGTTTATATTATTTCTGGGACTAACCTATTAATCTAGAGCCTAGTGTCAGTTTCTGTTTTTTCCACGTTTTTGAATATTGTAGATAAGGAATATTAAATGGAGTCCAAACGGAATAAAATCTCCGGAAAGATTTTTCTTGGACCACAAGACATGCAATAGACTTGGAGTAGGGGGCAAGGCAGTTACCGGGAGGCCACAAGCATGCACGACGCGCCCTCGGGGGTGGTCGCGCCCCCTGGCTTGTGGGGCCCCTACAGGTCTCCTAACCCTAATTCTTGGCCCATAAAATCCCAAATATTCCAGAAACGCAAAAAAAACGAAAATACTTTTACGCCGCTGGAAGCCTCTTCCCGAGAGATCCAATCTGGGAGCCTTTTCTGGTAATCTGTCGGAGAGGGAATTGATTGCGGAGGGCATCTACATCAACTCCATTGCCCCTCCGATGATGTGTGAGTAGTTCGCCACAGACCTATGGGTCCATAGCTATTAGCTAGATGGCTTCTTCTTTCTCTTTGATCTTCAATACCATGTTCTTCATGATCTTCATGGAGATCTATCCGATGTAATACTCTTTTGCGGTGTGTTTGTCGAGATCCGATGAATTGTGAGTTCATGTTCAGATTATCCATGAATATTATTTGAGTCTCTTCTGGATTCTTATATGCATGATTTCATATATTTGCAAGTCTCTTCGAATTATTTGTTTGGTTTGGCCAACTAGATTGGTAATTCTTGCAATGGGAGAAGTGCTTAGTTTTGGGTTCAATCTTGAGGTGTTCTCACCCAGTGACAGTAGGGGTAGCGAGGCATGTATTGTGTTGTTGCCATCAAGGGTAAAAAGACGGGGTTTTCATCATATTGCTTGAGTTTATCCCTCTACATCATGTCATCTTACTTAATGCGTTACTCTGTTCTTCATGAACTTAATACTCTAGATGCATGCAGAAGTCGGTCGATGTGTGGAGTAATAGTAGTAGATGCGGAATCGTTTCGGTCTACTTGATACGGACGTGATGCCTATATGCATAATCATTGCCTTGGATTTCTTCACAATTATTTGATTTTCTATCAATTACTCGATAGTAATTTGTTCAACCACTGTATTATTTTCCTTTATGAGAGAAGCCTATAGTGAAACCTTTGGCCCATGGGGCTATTTTCCATATCATATTTTCAGATCTATAAACCAAAAATACCCAAAATACTTTGCTGCAATTTATTTACTTTAGTTTTACTTTCAGATCTATCAATATTTTATATCTATCTCTATCAGATCTCATCCTTGCAAATAACTCTGAAGGGATTGACAACACCTTTATAGCGTTGGGTGCAGGTATTTGATTATTTGTGTAGGTACTACTATTGGAGTCTCACTTGTTCCTCCTACTGGATTGATACCTTGGTTCTCAACAAACCGAGGGAATTACTTATCTACTTTGTTGCATCACCCTTTCCTCTTCAAGGGAAAACCAACGCAAACTCAAGAGGTAGAAAGAAGGATTTCTGGTGCTGTTGACGGGGAGGATACATAGCAAGATCACCAAGTACCCATCACAAACTCATCTCTTGCCTTTACTTTATTTGTCATTTTCCTCTCGTTTTCCTCTCCCCCACTTCTAAAAAGATTTTCATAAAATACCAAAAAGATATGCCTTTTTTTATTCGCCCTGACTTGTGGGGCCCCTACGGGTCCCCTAGCCCTAATTCTTGGCCCATAAAATCCCAAATATTCCAGAAACGCAAAAAAAGAGCAACGAAAATACTTTTACGTCGCTGGAAGCCTGTATTCCCGAGAGATCCAATGGGAGCCTTTTCCGGTAATCTGTCGGAGAGGGAATTGATTGCGGAGGGCATCTACATCAACTCCATTGCCCCTCCGATGATGTGTGAGTAGTTCATCACAGACCTACGGGTCCATAGCTATTAGCTAGATGGCTTCTTCTTTCTCTTTGATCTTCAATACCACGTTCTTCATGATCTTCACGGAGATCTATCCGATGTAATACTCCTTTGCGGTGTGTTTGTCGAGATCCGATGAATTGTGAGTTCATGTTCAGTTTATCCATGAATATTATTTGAGTCTCTTCTGAATTCTTATATGCATGATTTCATATATTTGCAAGTCTCTTCAAATTATTTGTTTGGTTTGGCCAACTAGATTGGTAATTCTTGCAATGGGAGAAGTGCTTAGTTTTGGGTTCAATCTTGCGATGTTCTCACCGAGTGACAGTAGGGGTAGCGAGGCATGTATTGTGTTGTTGCCATCAAGGGTAAAAAGACGGGGTTTTCATCATATTGTTTGAGTTTATCCCTCTACATCATGTCATCTTACTTAATGCGTTAGTCTGTTTTTCATGAACTTAATACTCTAGATGCAAGCAGGAGTCGGTCGATGTGTGGAGTAATAGTAGTAGATGCGGAATCGTTTCGGTCTACTTGATGAGGACGTGATGCCTATATGCATAATCGTTGCCTTGGATATCTTCATAATTATTTGATTTTCTATCAATTACTCGATAGTAATTTGTTCACCCATTGTATTATTTTCCTTTATGAGAGAAGCCTCTAGTGAAACCTATGGCCCATGGGGCTAGTTTCCATATCATATTTTCAAATCTATAAACCAAAAATACCCAAAATACTTTGGTGCGATTTATTTACTTTAGTTTTACTTTGAGATCTATCAATATTTTATATCTATCTCTATCAGATCTCATCCTTGCAAATAACTCTGAAGGGATTGACAACACCTTTATAGCGTTGGGTGCAAGTATTTGATTATTTGTGTAGGTACTACTATTGGAGTCTCACTTGTTCCTCCTACTGGATTGATACCTTGGTTCTCAACAAACCAAGGGAAATACTAATCTACTTTGCTGCATCACCCTTTCCTCTTTAAGGGAAAACCAACCCAAACTCAAGAGGTAGCAAGAAGGATTTCTAGCGCTGTTGACGGGGAGGATACATAGCAAGATCACCAAGTACCCATCACAAACTCATATCTTGCCTTTACTTTATTTGTCATTTTCCTCTCGTTTTCCTCTCCCCCACTTCTAAAAAGATTTTCATAAAATACCAAAAAGATTTGCCTTTTTTATTCGCCCTAGCTTGTGGGGCCCCTACGGGTCTCCTAGCCCTAATTCTTGGCCCATAAAATCCCAAATATTCCAGAAACACAAAAAAAAGAGCAACGAAAATACTTTTACGCCGCTGGAAGCCTCTATTCCCGAGAGATCCAATCTGGGAGCCTTTTCTGGTAATCTGTTGGAGAGGGAATTGATTGCTGAGGGCATCTACATCAACTCCATTGCCCCTCCGGTGATGTGTGAGTAGTTCACCACAGACCTACGGGTCCATAGCTATTAGCTAGATGGCTTCTTCTTTCTCTTTAATCTTCAATACCATGTTCTTCATGATCTTCATGGAGATCTATCCGATGTAACACTCTTTTGCTGTGTGTTTGTCGAGATCCCATGAATTGTGAGTTCATGTTCAGATTATCCATGAATATTATTTGAGTCTCTTCTGAATTCTTATATGCATGATTTCATATATTTTCAAGTCTCTTCGAATTATTTGTTTGGTTTGGCCAACTAGATTGGTAATTCTTGCAATGGGAGAAGTGCTTAGTTTTGGGTTCAATCTTGCGATGTTCTCACCTAGTGACAGTAGGGGTAGCAAGGCATGTATTGTGTTGTTGCCATCAAAGGTAAATAGACGGGGTTTTCATCATATTGTTTGAGTTTATCCCTCTACATCATGTCATCTTACTTAATGTGTTACTATGTTCTTCATGAACTTAATACTCTAGATGCATGCAGGAGTCGGTCGATGTGTGGAGTAATAGTAGTAGATGCGGAATCGTTTCGGTCTACTTGACACGTACGTGATGCCTATATGCATAATCATTGCCTTGGATATCTTCATAATTATTTGCTTTTCTATCAATTACTCGATAGTAATTTGTTCACCCACTGTATTATTTTCCTTTATGAGATAAGCCTCTAGTGAAACCTATGGCCCATGGGGCTATTTTCCATATCATATTTTCAGATCTATAAACCAAAAATACCCAAAATACTTTGCTACAATTTATTTACTTTAGTTTTACTTTGAGGTCTATCAATATTTTATATCTATCTCTATCAGATCTCATCCTTGCAAATAACTCTGAAGGGATTGACAACACCTTTATTGCATTGGGTGCAGGTATTTGATTATTTGTGTAGGTACTACTATTGGAGTCTCGTTTGTTCCTACTACTGGATTGATACCTTGGTTCTCAACAAACCAAGGGAAATACTTATCTACTTTGCTGCATCACCCTTTCCTCTTCAAGGGAAAACCAACGCTAACTCAAGAGGTAGCAAGAAGGATTTCTGGCGCTGTTGACGGGGAGGATACATAGCAAGATCACCAAGTACCCATCACAAACTCATCTCTTGCCTTTACTTTATTTGTCATTTTCCTCTCCCCCACTTCTAAAAAGATTTTCATAAAATACCAAAAAGATTTGCCTTTTTTTATTCGCCCTTTTTCCGTTCGTCTTTTTGTTTGCTTGCACTATTGGAAAACAGTTATTTGCCATCTGCTGCTTCTTTGCCGTCTGCTCGCTGATGGCAAAGACCCTCTTTGCCATCAGCTAGTGGAAACCAAACGGCAAAGGGCAGGCTGATGCCAAAGGTACTATTTGCCATCAGCCAGCTCTTTGCCGTCTACCAGCTCACGGCAAAGAGCATGCAGGCACACGGCAAAGAGCATGGGCGGCCCACCCCGCAGCCCCTCTCTCCCCCCTAACAACCACTTTCTTTGCCGTCTGCCTGCCTGCTCTTTACCATCGGGAGGTGGACGGCAAAGACAGTGCCCCCCTAACGGTCGTTAGCCCCACCCCCATGCGCTTCTCTCTCCCCCTAACGGCCACCCCGACTCCCCTCTCTCTCACCCCCGACACCACTACCGCCGCCGCGCCCTCCTCCAGCCTCCCTGCGCCACTCTGCGCCCTCCTTCCCCGGCCGCCCTACGCCCTCCTCCTTCCCGGGCCGCCCTATGCCCTCCTCCTCCCTGGCCGCCCTGCGCCCTCCTCCTCCCCGGCCTCCCTGGACCCTCTCTACCGCCTCCCTGCGCCCCCTCCTCCACCCCGGCCGCCCTACACCCTCCTCCACCGCCGCCCTACGCCCCCTCCTCCTCCCCGGCCGCCCTGCACCCTCCTCCACCCCGCCCTGCGCCCTCTCCTCCACCCCAACACCGGCCTCCCTGCACCCTGCCCCACCGCCGCCGCCGCCGATGCCACCCCCACCCTAGCGCCCCACCCCACCGCCGCCGCCCTCCTCGCGCCCCTCACCGTCCCCTCCTCCCCCTGCTACCCTCCTCCCTCTGCGGCCTCTCCTCCTCCCCCTGCGGCCTCTCCTCCCCCTGCGGCCCTCCTCCCCCTGCGGCCCTCCTCCCCCCGGTTAGTTTTCTTTCTTCTTTTTTTAATAGTTTTTGTTTAATTAGTCATATGTTTTACCGAGGTTTTGGCTTAGTTTTAGTTTAGTTTAGGTTCAGTTTTAGTTTAGGTTTAGTTAGGTTAGTTTCCTGTTTAATAAAGGAGAAAAAGAGAAGAAGAAGAAGGAGAAAGGAGAAGAAGAAGAAGGAGAAAGGAGAAGAAGAAGAAGGAGAAAGGAGAAGAAGAAGGAGGAGAAAGGAGAAGAAAAAAATAAGAAGAAGAAGGAAAAGAAGAAGAAGGAAAAGGAAGGGAAGGAGAAGAAGAAGAAGAAAAATAGGAGAGGAAGAGAAGAATAAGAGGAAAAAAGAAAATAATAATAATAATAAGAAGAACCTTGGTTAGCTCATGAATATTATATACTTAGCTTGTTTTCCTCTGAAATGGGATAATTAGCCCATTTAGCTCCAAAAAGACATAATTAGATAATTTAGCTCCAACAAGAGGAGAAGAAATAGGAAAAATGAAAAGAAAGAAGAAGAAGAAGAAGAAGAGAAGAAGGAGAAGGAGGAGGAGGAGGAGGAGGAGAAGGAGAAGGAGAAGGCCAAGGACCTTATAGTCCTTCTCCTCTTCCTCCTTCTCCTCCTTCTCCTCCTTCTTCTTGATTTCTTCTTATTCTCATCCTCCTCCTCTTCCTTCTCCTATTTCATATTATCCTTGCTTTAATTTCCCCAACATTGACATAATTAGCCCATTTAGCTCCAAAATACCATAATAAGCTCAAAATGGCATAAGAACCTTGGTTAGCTCATGAATATTATATACTTAGCTTGTTTTCCTCTAAAATGGGATAATTAGCCCATTTAGCTCCAAAAAGACATAATTAGGTAATTTAGCTCCAACAAGAGGAGAAGAGGGGAAGAAATAGGAAAATGAAAAGAAAGAAGAAGAAGAAGAAGAAGAGAAGGAGAAGGAGGAGGAGGAGGAGGAGGAGAAGGCCAAGGACCTTCTAGTCCTTCTCCTCCTCGTCCTTCTCCTGCTTCTCCTCTTTCTTCTCCTCTTTCATATTATCCTTGCTTTAATTTCCCCAACAATGACATAATTAGCCCATTTAGCTCCAAAATACCATAATAAGCTCAAAATGGCATAAGAACCTTGGTTAGCTCATGAATATTATATTCTTAGCTTGTTTTCCTCTAAAATGGGATAATTAGCCCATATAGCTCCAAAAAGACATAATTAGGTAATTTATCTCCAACAAGAGGAGAAGAGGAGAATAAATAGGAAAAATGAAAAGAAACAAAGAAGAAGAAGAAGAGAAGAAGAGAAGAAAAATACCTTCTCCTTCTTCTCCTCCTCCTCCTCCTTCTCCTCCTTCATTTTGATTTTTTCTTCTTCTCCTCCTCCTCCTCTTTCTTCTCCTCTTTCATATTATCCTTGCTTTAATTTCCCCAACAATGACATAATTGGCCCATTTAGCTCCAAAATGCCATAATAACCTCAAAATGGCATAAGAACCTTGGTTAGCTCATGAATATCATATACTTAGCTTGTTTTCCTCTAATATGACATAATTGGAATATTTGTGTTGATAGGGTGGATTTACATGTGATAGTTGTCTCGTCGCTGTGAGATCTGCTGTGCGAAGACCTGCCCGTGCGTTGTACGAGCTCGGCCCCTGCATTCGTGGGTCAGTACAAATTTCATCTCCTCCCCGCCCCTTCATTTACTGTGGCTCGGTTTCCGGATGAAACTTTCTAGATTTAGGTAATTCAATTAATTTATCAGTATGCGTGACCAGTATGCGTCTCCCGTTCGAAAGGGCGACATCTATAAATATGCAGGTCTTTGCATATTTATAACCGCCATCCTTTCGAATTGTCCAACATTATCCATGGACAGCCCGAGTATGTGTAGATTGGGTTCGTTTTCCCATATGCTGTGCTCTGGATCCGATGCGGAATTTCGTCAGTGCCTCCCTGTTGTTCTCCGGATGCACATCCTCTCTGTTTATTGCGGAGACGTGTATCAGGAGAACAGCGGGGAGGTGCTGCCAAAATTTCGCGTTGGATCCGGAGCAGAGCATGGGAAAACGAACCCAATCTACACATACTTGGGTGGGATTAGGACCTATCTTTACCTATTAGCGTGCAGGTTGCCTGGACCTAATAAAAATGGCGAACCTGATTAACCTATGAATATAAATGCTAAATTATATATAAATATATTTCTTCTGTCTTTAGTAGCTACGCAAGATGAGTGATCGTACGTGGATGTATACCGGTCACCCTAGTTAGAAAGAGATGACGAAAGAATGGTTTGTAAAAACAAAGGAATTTGTGAAAGCCGCATTCGCAAATGGCCAGGAAAGAAACTATTGCCCCTGTCCTGGATGTGACAACTATAAAAAGACGATAGAGGCTGTAATGATTAAGCACCTGCAGAGGAGGGGTTTTAAGCCTAATTATATGGTGTGGACATTTCATGGTGAGTCTATACAACGCACAAGACCTGAGGTGGTCCGTCGTCGCACGGACGAGCATGGTACCGGGATTGAAGACATGGTGCAAGACTTTGATGATGCTCGCGATTCGGAAGATGAGATGGAGGAATCTGCAAAGGCCTTTTATGAAATGTTGGAGTCTTCAAAACGTCCTCTCCATGAGCACACTGAGCTCTGTCAGCTGGATGCAATTGCACAAGTAATGGCTCTGAAGGCTCAGTTCAACTTGGGAAGAGAATGCTACGACGCGATAATGACACTATTTGGACGTTTCCTACCCAAAGGCCATGTCATGCCTGCAAACCTGTACCAGTCGGACAAAATACTTCGTGTACTTAAGATGCCCTATGATAAGATAGATGCATGTGAGAAAGGATGTGTCTTATTTAGGAAGGAGTATGCACACTTGGACTATTGTCCCAATTGAGAGTCTTGCAGGTATCTTGTGGTAGACAACGGTATGGGTGAGAAGAGGCAGACCAAAATCGCAGTTAGTGTTCTTCGGTATATGCCAATCGTACCAAGACTTCAACGTCTTTTCATGGTCGAAGAGACAGCCAGACAGATGACATGGCACAAATTGGGCAAAAGAACCGAACTAGATGCGGATGGGAATAAGATGATGGTACACACATCGGATGGGGAAGCATGGAAACATTTCGATGGATTGCATCAGGATAAAGCGGCAGATCCAAGGAATCCTCGAGTCTGCGCCGCCACGGATGGTTTTAGTCCCTTCGGCATGACGGCAACCCAATACAGTTGTTGGTCTGTATTTGTCATTCCACTCAATCTCCCTCCCGGGCAGATTATGCAAAGAAAGAACATATTTCTGACGTTGATAATTCCAGGGAAGAATATGAATGTGCACCTGCAACCGCTTAAGGATGAATTGGAAGAAGCTTGTGATAATGGGGTCAAGACATATGATGCCGCTAGAAAAGAAAACTTCAAAATGCATGTGTGGTACATGTACTCTATGCATGACTTGCCAGCGTATGCGCTATTCTCTGGATGGTGTGTGCATGGAAGGTTCTCGTGCCCCCAATGCAAGGCAGCTCTTCAGTTTCATTGGTTGCAGGAGGGTTGGAACTATTCTTGCTTTGACTTGCATAGACAGTTCCTGGATCCTGGCCATCGGTTCAGAAAAGGCAAGAAGAACTTTACGAAAGGTAAAGTTGTCAAAAAATTGGCACCACCTGCGTTCACAGGCCAACAGATCCTGGATCAGTTAAACGCCCTCGAGCCTGATCCAGAGCGTCCAGGGTATTTCAAGGGGTATAATTCAAAACACGCCTGGACTCACAAGCCATGCTTCTGGGATCTGCCTTACTTCAAAGACCTCCTTCTTCCACACAATATCGACATGATGCACACTGAAAAGAATATCGGAGAGGCTATTTTTGGTACATTGTTTGACATAGATGGGAAGACAAAGGATAATAATAAGGCTAGATTCGATCAAGAGACACTATGTCATAGACCATTACAAAACATGCGAGAAGGCAAAGGAAAGCAGAAGTGGTCGAAGCCAAAGGCCTGGTTCAATCTTGGAAGGCCAGCTATGAGGGAAATTATCTTGTGGGTCAAAATGCACTTGATGTTCCCCGATGGGTATGCAGCGAATCTAAAGAGGGGAGCGAGTCTTGAAAAATTAAAAATCTTTGGTCTCAAGAGTCATGATTGGCACATATGGCTAGAGCGGGTAATGCCGGTGATGTTACGTGGCTTTATTCCTGAGGATGAATGGCTAGTACTGGCGGAGCTGAGCTATTTCTTCCGTGTTCTTTGTGCGAAAGAATTGTCGCCTGGCGTGGTAGACGACATGGAGGAGTTTGCACCGGAGTTGTTGTGCAAGTTAGAGAAGATCTTTCCACCGGGCTTCTTTAATCCAATGGAGCATTTGATTTTACATCTACCTACCGAGGCAAGATTGGGTGGGACCGTGCAAGATCGTTGGTGCTATGCAACTGAGAGGATGCAGAAGACCCTTCGAGCTAAATGTAAAAATAAGCGTAGAATTGAAGCATCGATGGCTAAGGCATTCATTACTGAAGAGGTGGCAAACTTTGTGACAGCACACTACGAAGCCAAAAATCATCATTTGCATAATCCGAAGCCTCGGCACAATGATGCAGACCCTAAAAAAGGTGGGTCCAACCTCAGCCTATTCAAAGGGAAGCTCGCACCAGCCGGTGCTTCAAAACCAATAACGTTGGATGTCGAAGAATGGCGGAACATTTCGTTGTATATCTTCAACAACCTAACAGAAGTGCGGCCGTACATCAAGTGAGTTCTCGACACATTTTCCCGTAACTTCTAATTCATTTGAACTGCTCTTATTCCCGGATATTTGAAACAGCCGTTACGTCGTCAAATTCTCGGATGGAGCGGTGATCGAAAATGATTCCGTCGAAGAGTATGAGCTTCTGTCAAAGACAGGAGGCGGCTATCCCGGTTTCATCTCTTGGTTCAAACAAATGGTAATTATCAATAATGGACCATTTCATTCTTGGTCTAAGTTGCGGCTAATGCAACACCTGTTTCGTATTAAACTTGTAGGCTAATTCAGAGTCTATGGACGCCGAATTAAGACAAGTCGCTAATGGTTTTGACTATAAGGTCCGTTCATTTGAGAAATACAACATCAACGGGTATCTCTTTCGTACCTTTGGCAAAGAGCTATCTATGCCCGACCAGAAATCTACAAATTGTGGTGTCTCTGCTATCGGCGAAGGTGTTATCGAGTATTATGGAAGAGTTGAAGCAATTTATGAACTTCAATTCTATGGTGAAAACCCACCGAACGTCGTAGTCTTCAAATGTTATTGGTTCCAGCCGAAAAAGACTAGAAGGACTCATGAACATATAGGACCAGTCGAAATCAATCCAAACACCCATTTAGATGTTCCCGATGTCTATATTACGGCTCAACACGCGACCCAAGTTTTCTATCTACCGTGGGCATGCCAAACGGATAAGAATCTAGAAGGTTGGTATGTTGTTTATGAAGTGCCGCCACATGTTAGACCACCTCTCCCAAATGAACATGATTATGAACCTCACATTAACCCAGACACATATGATGGAGAATTCTTCCAAGAAACACGTCTTTCCAAGAAATGTTTCAAGAACCGCCGTGCTTCACCCAAGAACATGGAAGTAGACAGCGACAATGAATCCGACTCCAGCCCTGAGCCGGAACCAGAAGACCTGGAACTCGTAGAGGTTACTGATGCAGATGACCTGTCAATGCTTCAACGATTAAAGGAAGGCCTTTCACAACTTCACGCCGTTGAACCCGACGAGCACGTCATTCATGAAGACATGCGTGATAGTGATGATGATGATGCATTTATTGATGATGATTGTTATTTTGTAAGATTCACAACTTAAATTATATATATTTTAATCTTTATTATTCATGTCAGTTATTCAATTTTTTTATGTTGTACTAATTTATTTTAATCTTTATCATGGCAGGTCACCAAGTGTGGAAAGATGGTGGGCGCTGGTCCAGATCGCTCAACGGGTTCTTCCCAGGCGCCCCGCACGAGGGGTGGTACTTCCCTTCCACCCCTATCTCTCCGTAGAGCCTTGGCAGACAGTCTGTCGACACCACCCGTGGGTTCTTCTTCGTCGACGGCATTGCCCACTAGGAGAGGTGCTGGTAGGGTAGGGAAGAAGGGGAAGGGTATAGGAAGAGGTGGTGGCCGCAGAAGATCCAGGAGGACTGTTGAGCCGTCCTCGCCACCACCACCAGCTCATTCACCCGAGCATAGGACTAGTATGGTCGACCCGTTTGCGGAGGAGGCTACGGGGACTCCGTTCCAGGAGCCTGTTGTTGACGGGCATTCGTCCCATGAGACTCCGGTCAAGGAGCAGCCTCGGGTCGAGGTGCATTCGGCCCAGGAGCAGCCGGAGGAGACTACGGTTCCGGAGGCTTCACCCGACGTGGAGAGGCCCGGATGGGAGACCTGGCCAGATCGTACCGAGTTGCCGGATTGGACCCAGGGTCCGGGTGGCTCAGGGGGCGGGGATGGCGGGGATGAGCTTACGGATAGTGAGGGCGATGTGCAGGTGGACGGGGCCACCGTGTACAAGCATGGTAGTACACGTCTCCCGGTCGCGTCGGCTACCCGCGAGCAGAGGCCGGTGATTAAACCTGAAGAGATAGGTAAGTAAATTTACTCTTTTTTTAGCTTTTTCCTTCAAGTTTGTTCAAATATCTAATGCGTTGACCTTATCATACTGCAGGGGATGGGTACAGCCTCTTGGAGTCCGCAGGCCGAACTCCGTCCTTGGTGTGCTTTGCCGGACAAATTTCCCGGGGTTTGACACGTTGCCTGGTGAGGGTCAGGTTCCTACACTAGGATTTTCCTAGGAGCACTACCAGGCTGCGCAGGCCCCGCCGGAGGAGATTATAGATGGTGTCTTGTGCCACACGAGGGCCGAGATGGTGATCAAGAGCTTTTGGGTAAATTATCCTTTTACAGAATCTATAATTAACAGTATAGCTAATTATTGTACTAATCGGTGTTTTCACGTTTGATTACAGACCTTCTATAGGTGTGAGGATGGATATGAGGAGGAGGCGGCCAGGGTTCTCGAGGCCGAGTGTAGGCGGTTACTATAGAACTTGCGCCACGAGGCTCAGCGGCATGCTATTCGAGATTACTACGCCACGCGTGGTATTAAGAAGCAGGAGAAGGATTGCAGCGGAAAGTTTCTGAAGAAGGAGCAATACATGAAGGTAATTACCTATTCTTAAGTCCTTCTACGTAGTTTTCTTGATTTCATTCATAGGCGTAGCGCTGAAAATTCTTTCTAATAACTTATAGGTGCCCCCGAGATGGTGTGCAGATAAGATGGATTGTTGGGAGGCGTTGGTTGATGAGTGGTGCACAGGCAGCTGGCGAGCCGTCCACGAGAATGCGAAGGATCGGCGTAGCCAAATGGTTGGTGTGCCACATCATCAAGGCAGCGCCAACTTACTTCAGTTTGGACGAAACTGGGTATGTGATTTGCTTCATGATTCATGCAATTCATTCTTGATGCTAATATTTTGTTCCTCTCTTTTAGGCGCATCACAATATGACAGAGATGCCACACTTGTACGACCTTTATGGCATGACCCATACTGCCTCGTACAAGAAGGCGAAGGCATTCTCTGAGTCTGACCTGGATGATCCCAATAACTTCACCAACATATCATCCCACCAGAAGCTCGTGGCATACAGGGACGCGGGGAAGGCTACGAAAGGGGATGACTTTAACCCTAGCCAGGAACCTTTGGATCCAGAGCTGGTGATGATATCTGGTGGCGGGAGGCCCCATGGCTCGATAGCCATTGGAGATCGGATAATACGTTGTCCACTCACTCTTCCGGAGATCAAGGCGCGCCAGTCGAGCAGCTGTCCTGAGATAACGCGTCGTCCACGGCCAGTCGAACTTGCCATCGAGGTTAGTTGTACGGACTAAGAACACTTTCATCCATTTCATTATGTGTGTCACCATAGATCATTACTGTGGTAACGAGGAATGGTGTTTCAGGCTGCTCTTCAGAAAGAGAGAGCGGCAAACCAGGCTTCTCTTGAGAAAGAGAGATTGGCAAGCCAGGCTGCTCTTCAGGATGCTCTTGATGAGAGGGACCAGACCACGGCACGATTGATTGAGGAGGAGAGGGCCCGGAATGAGGCGGGTCAATGGGCCCTGTACGAGCTTTTTGTGGTATGTTTTTTTTCACATTAGCCAAATCATGTGTGTAATGTCTGTTTCATTACTAACTAATACGACCCACTCTTCAGGGTCTGTGCGAGAAGAGTGGTCAGGTCCCTCCGCCGATGCCCGTCTTCTCTTTGATTGGCACGGTGAGTTTCATTCTAAACTAGTATTAATAATTGAGTGTCATCATGCTAACTGAGACATTGCAAAATATCTTTTCTGTAGAATAACTCCAGAGCGGCATCGCACGACCCTTCTCTAGGGCAACCGTCTCCAAACGAAGCCGCCGCGAGCAACCGTGGTGTTTATCCTCCTTGATGACCACTACGGTAAGTTTCTCTTCTCCTCTTTCATATTATCCTTGCTTTAATTTCCCCAAAAAGACATAATTAGCCCATTTAGCTCCAAAATGCCATAATAACCTCAAAATGGCATAAGAACCTTGGTTAGCTCATGAATATTATATACTTAGTTTGTTTTCCTCTAAAATGAGATAATTATCCCATTTAGCTCCAAAAAGACATAATTAGGTAATTTAGCTCCAAGAAGACGAGAAGAAATAGGAAAAATGAAAAGAAAGAAGAAGAAGAAGAAGAGAAGAAGGAGAAGGAGGAGAAGGAGGAGGAGGAGGAGGAGAAGGAGGAGAAGGCCAAGGACCTTCTAGTCCTTCTCCTCCTCCTCCTCCTCCTCCTTCTTCTTGATTTATTCTTCTTCTCCTCCTCCTCCTCTTTCTTCTCCTCTTTCATATTATCCTTGCTTTAATTTCCCCAACAATGACATAATTAGCCCATTTAGCTCCAAAATGCCATAATAAGCTCAAAATGGCATAAGAACCTTGGTTAGCTCAAGAATATTATATACTTAGCTTGTTTTCCTCTAAAATGGTATAATTAGCCCATTTAGCTCCAAAAAGACATAGTTAGGTAATTTAGCTCCAACAAGAGGAGAAGAGGAGAATAAATAGGAAAAATGAAAAAAAGAAAGAAAGAAGAAGAAGAAGAAGAAGAAGAAGAAGAAGAATAGAAGAAGGAGAAGGAGGAGGAGGAGGAGGAGAAGGCCAGGGACCTTCTAGTCCTTCTCCTCCTCCTCCTTCTCTTCCTTCTTGATTTCTTCTTCTTCTCCTCCTCCTCCTCTTTCTTCTTCTCTTTCATATTATCCTTGCTTTAATTTCCCCAACAATGACATAATTAGCCCATTTAGCTCCAAAATACCATAATAAGCTCAAAATGGCATAAGAACCTTGGTTAGCTCATGAATATTATATACTTAGCTTGTTTTCCTCTAAAATGGGATAATTAGCCCATTTAGCTCCAAAAAGACATAATTAGGTAATTTAGCTCCAACAAGAGGAGAAGAGGAGAATAAATAGGAAAATTGAAAAGAAAGAAGAAGAAGAAGAGAAGAAGGAGAAGGAGGAGGAGGAGGAGAAGGAGAAGGCCAAGGACCTTCTAGTCCTTCTCCTCCTCGTCCTTCTCCTCCTTCTTCTTGATCTCTTCTTCTTCTTCTCCTCCTCCTCTTTCTTATCCTCTTTCATATTATCCTTGCTTTAATTTCCCCAACAATGACATAATTAGCCCATTTAGCTCCAAAATACCATAATAAGCTCAAAATGGCATAAGAACCTTGGTTAGCTCATGAATATTATATACTTAGCTTGTTTTCCTCTAAAATGGGATAATTAGCCCATTTAGCTCCAAAAAGACATAACTAGGTAATTTAGCTCCAACAAGAGGAGAAGAGGAGAAGAAATAGGAAAAATGAAAAGAAAGAAGAAGAAGAAGAAGGAGAAGGAGGAGGAGGAGGAGGAGGAGGAGAAGGCCAAGGACCTTGTAGTCCTTGTCCTCCTCCTTCTCCTCCTTCTTCTTGATTTCTTGTTCTTCTCCTCCTACTCCTCTTTCTTCTCCTCTTTCATATTATCCTTGCGTTAATTTCCCCAAAAATGACATAATTAGCCCATTTAGCTCCAAATTACCATAATAAGCTCAAAATGGCATAAGAACCTTGGTTAGCTAATGAATATTATATACTTAGCTTGTTTTCCTATGAAATGGGATAATTAGCCCATTTAGCTCCAAAAAGACATAATTAGGTAATTTAGCTCCAACAAGAGGAGAAAAGGAGAAGAAATAGGAAAAATTAAAAGAAAGAAAGAAGAAGAAGAAGAAGAGAAGGAGAAGGAGGAGGAGGAGGAGAAGGAGAAGGCCAAGGACCTTCTAGTCCTTCTCCTCCTTCTTCTTGATTTATTCTTCTCCTCCTCGTCCTCTTTCTTCTCCTCTTTCATATTATCCTTCCTTTAATTTCCCCAAAAATGACATAATTAGCCAATTTAGCTCCAAAATACCATAATAAGCTCAAAATGGCATAAGAACCTTGGTTAGCTCATGAATATTATATACTTAGCTTGTTTTCCTCTAAAACGGATAATTAGCCCATTTAGCTCCAAAAAGACATAATTAGGTAATTTAGCTCCAACAAGAGGAGAAGGGGAGAAGAAATAGGAAAAATGAAAAGAAAGAAGAAGAAGAAGAATAAGAAGAAGAAGAAGAGAAGAAGGAGAAGGAGGAGGAGGAGAAGGAGAAGGCCAAGGACCTTCTAGTCCTTCTCCTCCTCCTCCTTCTCCTCCTTCTCCTCCTCCTTCTTGATTTCTTCTTCTTCTTCTCCTCCTCCTCTTTATTCTCCTCTTTCATATTATCCTTGCTTTAATTTCCCCAACAATGACATAATTAGCCCATTTAGCTCCAAAATACCATAATAAGCTCAAAATGACATAAGAACCTTGGTTAGCTCAAGAATATTATATACTTAGCTTGTTTTCCTCTAAAATGGGATAATTAACCCATTTAGCTCCAAAAAGACATAATTAGGTAATTTAGGTACAACAAGAGGAGAATAGGAGAAGAAATAGGAAAAATGAAAAGAAAGAAGAAGAAGAAGAAGAAGAAGAAGAGAAGAAGGAGAAGGAGGAGGAGGAGGAGAAGGAGAAGGCCAAGGACCTTCTAGTCCTTCTACTCCTCCTCCTTCTCCTCCTTCTTCTTGATTTCTTCTTCTTCTCCTCCTCCACCTCTTTCTTCTCCTCTTTCATATTATCCTTGCTTTAATTTCCCCAACAATGACATAATTATCCCATTTAGCTCCAAAAAACCATAATAAGCTCAAAATGGCATAAGAACCTTGGTTAGCTCATGAATATTATATACTAAGCTTGTTTTCCTCTAAAATGGGATAATTAGCCCATTTAGCTCCAAAAAGACATAATTAGGTAATTTATCTCCAACAAGAGGAGAAGAGGAGAAGAAATAGGAAAAATGAAAAGAAAGAAGAAGAAGAAGAGAAGAAGGAGAAGGAGGAGGAGGAGGAGAAGGAGAAGGCCAAGGACCTTCTAGTCCTTCTCCTCCTCCTCCTTCTCCTCCTTCTTCTTGATCTCTTCTTCTTCTTCTCCTCCTCCTCTTTCTTCTCCTCTTTCATATTATCCTTGCTTTAATTTCCCCAACAATGACATAATTAGCCCATTTAGCTCCAAAAAACCATAATAAGCTCAAAATGGCATAAGAACCTTGGTTAGCTCATGAATATTATATACTTAGCTTGTTTTCCTCTAAAATGGGATAATTAGCCCATTTAGCTCCAAAAAGACATAATTAGGTAATTTAGCTCCAACAAGAAGAGAAGAGGAGAAGAAATAGGAAAAATGAAAAGAAAGAAGAAGAAGAAGAAGAAGAGAAGAAGGAGAAGGAGGAGGAGGAGGAGGAGGAGAAGGCCAAGGACCTTCTAGTCCTTGTCCTCCTCCTTCTCCTCGTTCTTCTTGATTTCTTGTTCTTCTCCTCCTGCTCCTCTTTCTTCTCCTCTTTCATATTATCCTTGCTTTAATTTCCCCAACAATGACATAATTAGCCCATTTAACTCCAAATTACCATAATAACCTCAAAATGGCATAAGAACCTTGGTTAGCTAATGAATATTATATACTTAGCTTGTTTTCCTATGAAATGGGATAATTAGCCCATTTAGCTCCAAAAAGACATAATTAGGTAATTTAGCTCCAACAAGAGGAGAAAAGGAGAAGAAATAGGAAAAATTAAAAGAAAGAAGAAGAAGAAGAAGAAGAGAAGGAGAAGGAGGAGGAGGAGGAGGAGAAGGAGAAGGCCAAGGACCTTCTAGTCCTTCTCCTCCTTCTTCTTGATTTCTTCTTCTCCTCCTCCTCCTCTTTCTTTTCCTATTTCATATTATCCTTGCTTTAATTTCCCCAACAATGACATAATTAGCCCATTTAGCTCCAAAATACCATAATAATCTCAAAATGGCATAAGAACCTTGGTTAGCTCATGAATATTATATACTTAGCTTGTTTTCCTCTAAAATGGAATAATTAGCCCATTTAGCTCCAAAAAGACATAATTAGGTAATTTAGCTCCAACAAGAGGAGAAGGGGAGAAGAAATAGGAAAAATGAAAAGAAAGAAGAAGAAGAAGAATAAGAAGAAGAAGAAGAGAAGAATGAGACGGAGGAGGAGGAGAAGGAGAAGGCCAAGGACCTTCTAGTCCTTCTCCTCCTCCTCCTTCTCCTCCTTCTCCTCCTCCTTCTTGATTTCTTCTTCTTCTTCTCCTCCTCCTCTTTATTCTCCTCTTTCATATTATCCTTGCTTTAATTTCCCCAACAATGACATAATTAGCCCATTTGGCTCCAAAATACCATAATAAGCTCAAAATGACATAAGAACCTTGGTTAGCTCAAGAATATTATATACTTAGCTTGTTTTCCTCTAAAATGGGATAATGAACCCATTTAGCTCCAAAAAGACATAATTAGGTAATTTAGCTCCAACAAGAGGAGAATAGGAGAAGAAATAGGAAAAATGAAAAGAAAGAAGAAGAAGAAGAAGAAGAAGAGAAGAAGGAGAAGGAGGAGGAGGAGGAGAAGGAGAAGGCCAAGGACCTTCTAGTCCTTCTCCTCCTCCTCCTTCTCCACCTTCTTCTTGATTTCTTCTTCTTCTCCTCCTCCTCCTCTTTCTTCTCCTCTTTCATATTATCCTTGCTTTAATTTCCCCAACAATGACATAATTAGCCCATTTAGCTCCGAAATACCATAATAAGCTCAAAATGGCATAAGAACCTTGGTTAGCTCATGAATATTATATACTTAGCTTGTTTTCCTCTAAAATGGGATAATTAGCCCATTTAGCTCCAAAAAGACATAATTAGGTAATTTAGGTCCAACAAGAGGAGAAGAGGAGAAGAAATATGAAAAATGAAAAGAAAGAAGAAGAATAAGAGAAGAAGGAGAAGGAGGAGGAGGAGGAGAAGGAGAAGGCCAAGGACCTTCTAGTCCTTCTCCTCCTCCTCCTTCTCCTCCTTCTTCTTGATCTCTTCTTCTTCTCCTCCTCCTCTTTCTTCTCCTCTTTCATATTATCCTTGCTTTAATTTCCCCAACAATGACATAATTAGCCCATTTATCTCCAAAAAACCATAATAAGCTCAAAATGGCATAAGAACCTTGGTTAGCTCATGAATATTATATACTTAGCTTGTTTTCCTGTAAAATGGGATAATTAGCCCATTTAGCTCCAAAAAGACATAATTAGGTAATTTAGCTCCAACAAGAGGAGAAGAGGAGAAGAAATAGGAAAAATGAAAAGAAAGAAGAAGAAGAAGAAGAAGAAGAAGAAGAAGAGAAGGAGAAGGAGGAGGAGGAGGAGGAGGAGAAGGCCAAGGACCTTCTAGTCCTTGTCCTCCTCCTTCTACTCCTTCTCCTCCTTCTTCTTGATTTCTTGTTCTTCTCCTCCTGCTCCTCTTTCTTCTCCTCTTTCATATTATCCTTGCTTTAATTTCCCCAACAATGACATAATTAGCCCATTTAGCTCCAAATTACCATAATAAGCTCAAAATGGCATAAGAACCTTGGTTAGCTAATGAATATTATATACTTAGCTTGTTTTCCTATGAAATGGGATAATTAGCCCATTTAGCTCCAAAAAGACATAATTAGGTAATTTAGCTGCAACAAGAGGAGAAAAGGAGAAGAAATAGGAAAAATTAAAAGAAAGAATAAGAAGAAGAAGAAGAGAAGGAGAAGGAGGAGGAGGAGGAGGAGAAGGAGAAGACCAAGGACCTTCTAGTCGTTCTCCTCCTTCTTCTTGATTTCTTCTTCTCCTCCTCCTCCTCTTTCTCCTCCTCTTTCATATTATCCTTGCTTTACTTTCACCAACAATGACATAATTAGCCCATTTAGCTCCGGAATACCATAATAAGCTCAAAATGGCATAAGAACCTTGGTTAGCTCATGAATATTATATACTTAGCTTGTTTTCCTCTAAAATGGGATAATTAGCCCATTTAGCTCCAAAAAGACATAATTAGGTAATTTAGCTCCAACAAGAGGAGAAGGGGAGAAGAAATAGGAAAAATGAAAAGAAAGAAGAAGAAGAAGAATAAGAAGAAGAAGAAGAGAAGAAGGAGAAGGAGGAGGAGGAGAAGGAGAAGGCCAAGGACCTTCTAGTCCTTCTCCTCCTCCTCCTTCTCCTCCTTCTCCTCCTTCTTCTTGATTTCTTCTTCTTCTTCTCCTCCTCCTCTTTATTCTCCTCTTTCGTACTATCCTTGATTTAATTTCCCCAACAATGACATAATTAGCCCATTTAGCTCCAAAATACCATAATAAGCTCAAAATGACATAAGAACCTTGGTTAGCTCATGAATATTATATACTTAGCTTGTTTTCCTCTAAAATGGGATGATTAACCCATTTAGCTCCAAAAAGACATAATTAGGTAATTTAGCTCCAACAAGAGGAGAAGAGGATAAGAAATAGGAAAAATGAAAAGAAAGAAGAAGAAGAAGAAGAAGAAGAGAAGAAGGAGAAGGAGGAGGAGGAGAAGAAGGAGAAGGCCAAGGACCTTCTAGTCCTTCTCCTCCTCCTCCTTCTCCTCCTTCTTCTTGATTTCTTCTTCTTCTCCTCCTCCTCCTCTTTCTTCTCCTCTTTCATATTATCCTTGCTTTAATTTCCACAACAATGACATAATTAGCCCATTTAGCTCCAAAATACCATAATAAGCTCAAAATGGCATAAGAACCTTGGTTAGCTCATGAATATTATATACTTAGCTTGTTTTCCTCTAAAATGGGATAATTAGCCCATTTATCTCCAAAAATACATAATTAGGTAATTTAGGTCCAACAAGAGGAGAAGAGGAGAAGAAATAGGAAAAATGAAAAGAAAGAAGAAGAAGAAGAAGAGAAGAAGGAGGAGGAGGAGAAGGAGAAGGCCAAGGACCTTCTAGTCCTTCTCCTCCTCCTCCTTCTCCTCCTTCTCCTCCTTCTTCTTGATTTCTTCTTCTTCTCCTCCTCCTCCTCTTTCTTCTCATCTTTCATATTATCCTTGCTTTAATTAACCCATTTAGCTCCAAAATGCCATAATAAGCTCAAAATGGCATAAGAACCTTGGTTAGCTCATGAATATTATATTCTTAGCTTGTTTTCCGCTAAAAATGGCATAATTAGCTGAAAAACATCATATTTTGTTTTTCTTCCGACTTTCTTATTCACATTTTTGCAGATTGGATATACTACATGCATGGAAGCTGGCATTAATGGAGTTGAACAATGTCGATGGATGAACTTTATATGTATATCATCTAGGTTTCATTTGAGTTGATGAACAATGTCGAACTATATGTATATGTATATATGGATAAACATTGCAATACTTCGTATGTTGGTTCTTTCGATATATGGGGATGTACATTGATTTATATGTATATCATATATGTGTGGTGAATTATATATATGTGTTGGCAAGTATATGTGTGGTGAACTATATATCATATATGTGTGGTGAATTATATAAATGTGATGTCAAATATATATATATATATATATATGTGTGTGTGTGTGTGTGTGTGTGTGTGTGCTGTCAAATAATATAAAACAAAAAAAAACAGGTACTATATGGGCTCTTTGCCATCTGCCAGCTGATGGCAAAGACCTGTGCCATCAGCTGGCAGATGGCAAAGGTGCCACATGGCACCTAGCTGTGCATCCTGGGGTGTCTATATAGGCTCTTTGCCGTCTGCCTCCAGGGTGGGCAAACGGCAAAGAAGAGGGCACAGAGGAGGGGGGGAGGAGGAGGCAGACGACAAAGAGTGGAGGGGGGAGGAGGAGGAGGCAGACGGCAAAGAGTAAGGGGGAGCAGACATCAAAGAATAAGGGGGAGGCAGACGACAAAGAATAAGGGGGAGGCAGACGGCAAAGCCTCCGTTAACCCCTAATGGAGGCAACGCTTGTCGGCTGCCGTCTCGAGCACTTTGCCGGCTGCTCCTAAGGAAAGCTGACGACAAAGAGCTTTGCCGTCCGCTTTGGGGGGACAGACGGCAAAGAAGGTCCTATGCCGTCGTAGGCTGACGCAGAAATTTTGCCGGCCGTGAGATTCTTTGCCGTCTGTTGTTTTGTCTTTGCCATCCGGGATTTAGTCTTTGTCGTCTGTGATGGCAGACGGCAAAGAAGCTGATTCCTGTAGTGTTGCTTGTCTGCTAGATTGCTTTGTCACGATGGCTCAAGAGAATACCAAAAGTTATGTGTTTTTCCACTACTAATAATAATGATTTTATTAGTACTCTGATTGCTCCCGCCACTAGTGCAGAATCTTGTGAAATTAATGCCGCTTTAATCAATCTTGTTATAAAAGAACAATTTTCTAGCCTTCCTAGTGAAGCTGCCGCATCCCATCTAAATACTTTCGTTGAGTTGTGTGATATGCAAAAGAAGAAAGATGTGGATAATGAAATTGTTAAACTAAAACTATTTCCTTTCTCATTACGAGATCGTGCCAAAACTTGGTTTTCATCTTTACCTAAAAATAGTATTGATTCATGGAATAGGTGTAAAGATGTTTTTATTTCCAAGTACTTTCCACCCGCTAAGATTATCTCCCTTAGGAACGATATAATGAATTTTAAGCAACTTGATCATGAGCATGTTGCACAATCTTGGGAGAGGATGAAATTAATGATTATGAATTGCCCCGCGCATGGTTTGAGCTTATGGATGATTAAACATTTTTTTATGCGGGGTTGAATTTTCCTTCTAGAAATCTTTTAGATTCAGCCACGGATGGCACTTTTTTGTAAATCAGATTAGGAAAAGCTACTAAACTCCTAGATAATAGTATGGCAAATTACTCTCATTGGCGTACCGAAAGATCTCCTACTAGTTAAAAGTGCATGTTATGGAAGAAATAAATACTTTGAGTGGAAAGATGAATGAATTAATGAAATTGTTTGCTAGTAAGAGTGATCCTATTGATCCCAATAATATGCCTTTGTCTTCTTTGATTGAAAATAATAATGAATCTGTGGATGTGAATTTTGTTGGTAGGAACAATTTTGGTAATAACGCGTATAGAGGTAATTTTAATCCTAGGTCGTTTCCTAGTAATTCCTCTAATTATTATGGTAATTCATACAACAATTCTTATGGAAATTATAATAAGATGTCCTCTGATCTTGAGAATAATATTAAAGAATTCATTAGCTCTCAAAAAGGTTTCAATGCTATGATTGAAGAAAAATTGCTCAAGATTGATGATTTGGCTAGGAACGTTGATAGAATTTCTCTTCAGATTGATTATTTAAAAAATAGATCTATTCCACCCAATCATGATATTAATGAGTCTTTAAAATCTATCAGAATTTCTATTGATGAGTGTAAAGAAATAAGTGCTAGAATACGTGCTAAGCGTGAATGGCTTGAAAAGGTGTTTTCTCGTGATGATATTGATGAAGATCTAAAAGTGATTTGTATGACACCTATTGAATCTTTGTTTTCTAGCATAAATCCTGGAAAATATGGGACTGGAGATGAGTCAACTTTAGCTAAGAGGCGTCCCAATGATTCGGAGTTCATAGATCTTAGTGATAAGATTGATAAAAGTGGGATGGAAGAGGTCAAAACTTTAAATAGCAATGAGCCCACTCTTTTGGATTTTAAGGGTTTTAATTACGATAGTTGCTCTTTAATTGATTGTGTTTCCTTGTTGCAATCCATGTTAAATTATCCACGTGCTTATAGTCAAAATAAGGCTTTTACTAAACATATTGTGGATGCCATGATGAAATCTTTTGAAGAGAAACTTGAGTTGGAGGTCTCTATACATAGAAAACTTTATGATGAGTGGGAACCTACTATTAAAATTAAAATTAAATATTATTTGTGCCATGCTTTGTGTGAATTGGGTGCTAGCATTTCCACAATTCCAAAATCTTTATGTGATGTGTTAGGATTCCATGAATTTGATGATTGTTCTCTAAATTTGCATCTAGCGGATTCCACAATTAAGAAACTTGTGGGAAGGATTAATGATGTTCTTATTGTTGTTAATAGGAATTATGTGCCCGTATATTTCATTGTTCTTGATATAGAATGCAATCCCACATGTCCTATTATTCTTGGTAGACCCTTCCTTAGAACGATTGGTGCAATTATTGACATGAAGCAATCTAATATTAGATTCAAATTCCCATTAAGGAAAGGCATGTAGCACTTTCCTAGAAAGAAAATAAGATTAACTTATGAATCTATATGATAGCTACCTATGGATTGCATACCAAAGATGATAATACCTAGATCTATTACATTATGCCTAGCTAGGGGCGTTAAACAATAGCGCTTGTTGGGAGGCAACCCAATTTTATTTGTTTTGCTTTTTTTTGTGCTACATGTATTATTGCCTATTTAATAATTGTGTTTTATTGTTTTAGTTAGTGTTTGATCCAAGTAAAACCTTTCAGATGGTTTATGGTGCTTGCAAGTTGATTTTGTTGAAAAATAGAAAATTTCGCTCTCAGTCCAGGAATTTTATATATTCACTGGAACGTGCTTTTGATCTGATTTTTTTACAAAAGATTGGTTTATAAATTTCCCATGTCTTCCTAATTTTTAAGAAGTTTTAGAGTTACATAAGTATTCGAAGTTTATAGATTGCTACACATTCTTCTGTTTTTGACAGATTATGTTTTCTTTGTGTTGTTTACTTATTTCGATGAATCTATGGGTTGTATCGGGGGGTATGAACCATGGAGAAGTTATAATACAGTAAATATTACATCAATCTAAATAAATAGTGAGTTCAAAATAGTACTTAAGTGGTGATTTATCTTTCTTATACTAACGGATCTCATGAGTTTTCTGTTAACTTTTGTGTTGTGAAGTTTTCAAGTTTTGGATAAAGATTTGATGGACTACGGAATAAGGAGTGGCACGAGCCTAAGATTGTGGATGCCCAAGGCACCCCAAGACATATTCAAGGATACCAAAGAGCCTAAGCTTGGGGATGCCCAGGAAGGCGTCCCCTCTTTCGTCTTCAATCCATCGGTAAATTTACTTGAGGCTATATTTTTATTCACCACATGATACGTGTTTTGCTTGGAGCGTCTTGTATGATATGAGTCTTTAATTTTTAGTTTGCCATAATCATCCTTGCTGCACACATATTTTGAGAGAGATACACACACTGAATCGTGAATTTATTATAATACTCTTTATGCTTCACTTATATCTTTTGAGCTACGCAATATTGCTCTAGTACTTCACTTATATCTTTTAGAGCACGCCAGTGTTGTGGAATTATTAAACTCTCGTACTTCACTTATATTATTTCGAGAATTATTTAAAAAACATGGTAATTGATTTAGGTTATGAATTTAGTCATAATATAATAGGCATCCAAGAGGGATATAATAAAAACTTTCATATTAAGTGCACTGAATATGATGAGAAGTTTGATTCCTTGCATATAGTTTTGAGATGTGAGGATGGTGATATGAGAGTCATGATAGTAAGTAATTGTGAATTAGAAAAAATACTTGTGTTGAAGCTTGTGATTCCCCTAGCATGCACGTATGGTAAACCGTTGTGTGATGAAGTCGGAGCATGACTTGTTTAATGATTGTCAACCTTTGTGTGGAGGTCGGGATCGCGCGATGGTTAACTCCTACCAACCCTTCCCCTAGGAGCATGCGTCTAATACTTTGCTTCAATAACTAATAAGCTTTTGTAATAAGTATGTGACTTCTTTATGACTAATGTTGAGTTCATGGATTATACGCACTCTCACCCTTCCACCTTTGCTAGCCTCTCTAGTACCGCACAACTTCCGTCAGTACATTAAACCAACCTTCCTCAAAACAGCCACCATATATTTTCCTCAAAACAGCCACCATATCTACCTATTATGACATTTTCATAGCCATTCCGAGATATATTTCCATGCAACACCACCGTCTCGTTTTTATGACATGCACCATCACTTCCATATTTCTTATAGAGTCGTATTTTGTTCTAGCTATCGAGTTGTAATCTTTTGAGTTGTAAGTAAATAAAAGTGTGATGATTTTGCATTATTGGAGCATTGCCCCGTGTGAAAAAAAGGATGATGGAAGCTATGATTCCCTCACAAGTTGGGATGAGTCTTCGGACTTTACAAAAAATAGAAGAGGCGAGCGAAGCCCATAAAAAATAAAAGAGGCCATATAAGCCCATCCAAAAAAGAGAAAAAGAGAGAAAAAGGGAAAAGAAATAAAATGAGAGAAATAGAGAAGGGACAATAATACTATCTTTTTCCACACTCGTGCTTCAAAGTAGCACCATTTTCTTCATAGAGAGTCTCCTATGTTGTCACTTTCACAAAACTAGTGGTACACATCTTTTGCACAACCACTGAGTTTTCTTTTTGAGCTTTCATACACTTATAGCTTTAGTGCATTTGTTGCATGGCAATCCCTACTCACCCACATTAATATCTATTGATGGGCATCTCCATAGCCCGTTGATATGCCTAGTTGATGTGAGACTATCTTCTTCCTTTCTTTTTGCAACCTCCACCACATTCTATTCCACCTATAGTGCTATATCCATGGCTCGCGCTCATGTATTGCGTGAGAGTTGAAAAGGTTTGAGAACATAAAAAGTGTGAAACAATTGCTTGATTTTCACCGGGGGTGTGCATGATTTAGATACTTTGTGTGGTGAAGATGAGGCATAGCCAGATCATCTGATTTTGTAGTGATAACTTTCTAAGACCATGCTATTTCGAAAGGAAGCAATTACCTTATTAGTATGCTTGAAGTATTATTGTTTTTATGCCAATATAGACTTTTGTTTTGAGTCTTATGGATCTGAATATTCATGCCACATTAGAGAATATTACATGGATAAATATGTTAGGTAGCATTCCACGTCAAAAATTCTGTTTTTATCATTTACCTACTCGAAGATGAGCACGAATTAAGTTTGAGGATGCTGATACATCTCCAACATATTTATTTGATTGTTCCATGCTATTATATTATATGTTTTGGATGTTTTATATGCATTTATATGCTGTTTTATATTATTTTTGGGACTAATCTATTAATCTAGAGCCTAGTGCCAGTTTATGTTTTTTCCACGTTTTTTCATATTATAGATAAGAAATATTAAACGGAGTCCAAACGGAATAAAATCCTCGGAAAGATTTTTCTTGGACCACAAGACACGCAATAGACTTGGAGTAGGGGGCAAGGCAGTTGTCGCGAAGCCACAAGCCTGTAAGGCGCACCCTGGGGGGTGGCCACGCCCCCTGGCTTGTGGCCCCCTACAGGTCTCCTAACCCTAATTCTTGACTTATAAAATCCCAAATATCCCAGAAACACAAAAAAGAGCAATGAAAATACTTTTATGCCACCGGGAGCTGTGTTCCCGAGAGATCCAATCTGGGAGCCTTTTCTGGTAATCCGCCGGAGAGGGAATTGGTCGCGGAGGGCATCTACATCAACTCCATTGCCCCCCGATGATGTGTGAGTAGTTCACCACAGACCCACGGGTCCATAGCTAGTAGCTAGATGGCTTCTTCTCTCTCTTTGATCTTCAATACCATGTTCTTGATGATCTTCATGGAGATCTATCCAATGTAATACTCTTTTGCGGTGTGTTTGTCGAGATCTGATGAATTGTGAGTTTATGTTCAGATTATCCATGAATATTATTTGAGTCTCTTCTCAATTCTTATATGCATGATTTCATATATTTGCAAGTCTCTTCGAATTATTTGTTTGGTTTGGCCAACTAGATTGGTAATTCTTGCAATGGGAGAAGTGCTTAGTTTTGGGTTCAATCTTGCGGTGACCTCACCCAGTGATAGTAGGGGTAGTGAGGCATGTATTGTATTGTTGCCATCAAGGGTGAAAAGATGGGGTTTTCATCATATTTCTTGAGTTTATCCCTCTACATCTTGTCACCTTACTTAATGCGTTACTCTGTTCTTCATGAACTTAATACTCTAGATGCACGCATGAGTCGATCGATGTGTGGAGTAATAGTAGTAGATGCATAATCGTTTCAGTCTACTTGATACGGACATGATGCCTATATGCATAATCATTGCCTTGGATATCTTCATAATTATTTGCTTTTCTATCATTTGCTCGACAGTAATTTGTTCATGCACCGTATTATTTTTGTCGGATTTCGGGCTCCACAAAACCCTAAAGATTCGAACTCAGGGGTTTGTACGAAGATCTCTCGCGGGCTCGCCTCACCTAACTTGCTACTCACTGAGGATGGCAGAGAACTCACTCGATGGTGAGGAAGACACGGAACACGACAGTTTACCCAGGTTCGGGCTGCTGAGAAGCGTAATACCCTACTCCTGCTTTGGTGGATTGCCTCTCGTGGAGGTTGGTGGATGAGCTAGTATAGTATCCGAGGACCTCCGGAAGCTGGGTGGCCTTTGTGTGGAGCCAATGGGCGAATAAATCAATCTGGGGCCGCTACAAAGTAACCCACTCTCTCTATATATAGTGGCGGCCCCGGTCCTCTTCCTTATCGTTTCAGCGGGAAGGGATCCCGCAACAACCAATTTTGAAGGGGAACACGGGAACATGCTCCCCTGTCCAAAGGTGGTCTTCGCCGGCAAAGTGGCTGCCAGCGCTGCAGGGACGGGTCCAGGGATGACGTTTGTCCTGCTGGCGGGCGGCGATGGACTTGTTGCACCAGGAAGGAAACCTTTGGAAGATGCCTTGGGAACCCCGGTACGTCCTTGTCCCCTTTGCACTAACGGGGAAACTGCTCCGTTCCGCTGTCTGCTGCTCGCTTGTCCTTCCTCCGTGTCATCCTTGACTCTTGAGGCTGGGCCTCGCCTTGGAATATCCGCCGCTCTGGAGGGGTCCTGATGAGCCCCCCTGCAGGTCTTGATGTTGTTCCTCCTCGCGAGGCTTGGCCCCTCGCGAGGACCTTGCCTTGAGTGGTATCGTGCCTGATGGTGCTTGCTTGATGAAGTGGGCCAGCCCTGGGCCACAGCCACGCAGGTCTGGGTACCCCCATTCCTAGAACGCCGACAGTAGCCCCCGGGCCCAAGGCATGCTCGGGCTGGCTTCTAGACGAAGCCTTGGGGGTGGCTGAAGTGCCGCGGGCCCTAAATGCCCGTGGGCCAGGCCGGTGCGTCACGCGGCTGATGTCGGGTCTCCCTTGCCTTCTGTCTTCACCCGAGTTATTTGGAACCTGACTCATTGCATCTGTCCATTATTGCTTTCCTTTCTCCCGCACTCGCTCTTCCTCCTCGGTCTCCAGCTCCAACTGGTGTCCCCCAGATCGAGTACCGCGTCGTTCCCTTGTCGGTTCAGCGATGGCGCCCGTCGGCAAGCGGAAGACAGAGACGCAAGGTCCTGCCCCGGCTCCTCTGCTCCTGGAGTGTGCCCTCTCCAAGGATGTGGATACTACCCGTGTGCTCCCATGGACTGCGACAGAGTCCAACGAGCATGGGCGGACCCTGATCTGGCCCGACGCCACAACAAAGCGGCATGCGTCGAAGGCGGTATACCCCTTCCTCCTCCATAGCATCTTCGCCGGGCTGGTGCTGCCTTTCTCGTCATTCTTCACCGCCATCCTGAACCACTATGGGATCCATGCCCTTCACCTCCATCCCAACTCCATCTTGCTCCTATCCGTCTTTGCTTTCTACTGTGAGGCCTTCGTAGGCGTGCGTACCTCATTAGCCCTCTTCCGCCATTTCTTTAGCCTGCGCCTGCACGACGGCGCCCATTTGTCGGCATGCGTCTCCTTCGTAGCAGCCCAGAGCGGCAATTTGCTCCTGAAGGCCGAGAAGAAGGTGGAAAACTTCAGGTACAGTTGGGTTCTGATGAGACTCAAGGACGCCAACCTTCGGCTGGAGGAGCCAAAGGGGCTGCCGGAGAAGACTTCCGCGTGGATCTCAGCAAAGCTCTCCGACCCTTGGGACGTGCCCATCCTAGAGCGCTTCTCCCGCGACATAAGTGCCAAGATGTTGGCCGGTGGGATGATAGTGAAGGAATTCTTGGCGCATGATACGTCTCCATCGTATCTACTTTTCCAAACTCTTTTGCCCTTGTTTTGGACTCTAATTTGCATGATTTGAATGGAACTAACCCGGTGTTAGAACATATATATCCATATGTGGTTTTGGTAATTGATGACAATTCCTATGGACTAATGGTTGCCTTAAGTTATATTTATAGGATTTGTCCATAGGCACTTCTTGAAGTCCATATGTTGGGTTCAAGGAGTTTATATGATGACCAAGATGGTATTCAAGGTATTATCCAAAGAATGGCCATAGAGACACAAGGTTGATCAAGATCCCAGACAAAGAGTAAACCAAGATGATCAACACACAAAGCGTACAAGATGTACCAAGCAGGATCAAGTGATCCCATGGTATGGTAAGCATTGTCCATTACGGGTTTGTGTACTAACCCATGGTCTTTGTGAGAGTTCTATGTGGGGGTTAGGTGTGCTTCCATGGGCTTGCGTCAAAAGTAAGATCTCATACAACCCATGAAGGGTGACGTCAAGTGGTGATCGTCATCAAGATTGCGGTGTGCAAGTTCAAGTGGATCAACACGAATATATCATGCTTGATGCTTGCCGTCCATTGTGGTGGCAATGGTCTTGTGAAGATATGCTGAAGAGCGGCTCACCCATAGTGTGTATGGGGGAGCAATCAAATAGTCTTCATCAAGCCAACACAATCAAGAAAGGTGGTCCATCTTGAGGAAGCCAAGATCATCGTCATCTAGCTCCATGAGCGGTAGTACCGCTCTGTGCGGGCTGTGAGGCTTAACGGTTGGATTTTCCCCACCTATAAAAGGGGGTCTTCTTCCCCATTGCACCTCATCTCTTTAGCTCGTGTTCTTCCCCCATTGTTGACCTTCTTCGAGCTTGCTAACTCTCAACCCCTCCAATGATTCTTGCTTGTTCTTGAGGGAAAAGAGAGAGGAGATATAGATCCACATCTCCACCAATCACTTTCTCCTCTATGTGAGGGGAACCAGTTGGATCTTGATCTTGGAGTTCTTTGTGAGCTCCTTGTTCTTCCTCTCATATTTCTCCATAGCTTTTGTTGTTGTGGAGAGATTTGAGTGTGAGGGACTTGTCCACTTCGTGTGTTCTTGCCATTGCATTAGTTGCACCGGTTTGAGTTCTCCACGGTGATTCGTGGAAGTGAAGTTTGAGAAGCTTATTACCTTTGGTACTTAGTACCCTAGATATTGTTCTTCGTGGATGCTTTGGCGTCCTAGAAGCTTGGTGGTGTCTCGGAGCTCAATCATTGTCGTGTAAAGCTCCGGGCAAGCGTCGGGGTCTCCAATTAGGTTGTGGAGATTGTCGTGAGCAATTTGTACGGGTACCGGTGACCGCCCCCAAGGTTTGCCATTTGTACGTGTTCGGTGACCGCCCTCAAGGGTCCCTTAGTGGAATCACGACATCTTGCATTGTGCGATGGCGTGAGGAGATTACGGTGGCCTTAGTGGCATCTTGGGGAGCATTGTGCCTCCACACTGCTCCAACGGAGATTAGCATCCGCAAGGGTGTGAACTTCGGGATACATCATTGTCTCCACGTGCCTCGGTTATCTCTTACCCGAACCCTTTACTTATGCACTTTACTTTGTGATAGCCATACTGTTCATTATCATATATCTTGCTATCACTTAGTTGTTTATCTTGCTTAGCATAAGTTGTTAGTGCACATAGGTGAGCCTAGTTGTTTTAGGTTTTGTGCTTGACAAATTAAACGTTAGTTTTATTCCGCATTTGTTCAAGCCTAAACCATAATTATTTTAAAGCGCCCCCCTCTAGGCGACATCCACGTCTTTTCACCCAGACTCACACTGTTTTCAGCAGATTTGCCATGGTGTTGTTTTTGTGCAGAAATGAAAGTTCTCGGAACGTCCTGAAAATTTACGGAGAATATTTTTGGAAAATATGAAAAATACCTGCGCAAAGATCCACCGGAGGGGACGGGCCAGTGGGCCACAAGCCCTGTAGCCGCGGCCTCCCCCTGGTCGCAGCTACCAGGCTTGTGGGGCCCACGTGGCTCTGCCGCCCCCAATTCCAGCGCTATTTATTCCCTTTCGTCCTGGAAAAAATCAGGAGAGAAGATTTCATCGCGTTTCACGATCCAGAGGCGCTGCCACATCCCGTTCTTGCCGTCGAGGACAGATCTGGAGTCCGTTTTGGGCTCCGGATCAAGGAGATCGTCGCCATCGTCATCATCAACCTTCTTCCCTCTCCAATTCCGTGAAGCTCTTCACTGTTCATGAGTAATCTATTCGTAGGCTTGCTGGGCGGTGATGAGTAGGATGAGATCTATCATGTAATCGAGTTAGTTTTGACGGGGATTGATCCCTAGTATCCACTATGTTCTAAGATTGATGTTGCTGCTACTTTGCCATGCTTAATGCTTGTCACTAGGGCCCGAGTGCCATGAATTCAGATATGAAATTATTATGTTGTCACCAATATATGTGTGTTTTAGATTCGATCTTGCAAGTTGTAGTTACCTACTATGTGTTATGATCCGGAACCCCGGAGTGACAATAACCGGAACCACTCCCAGTGATGACCATAGTTTGAGGAGTTCATGTGTTCACCAAGTGTTAATGCATTGGTCCGGTTCTTTATTAAAAGGAGAACCTTAATATCCCGTAGTATCCCACGGGAGGGATGGACAATAGATGTCATGCAAGTTCTTTTCCCTAAGCACGTATGACTACACACGGAATGCATGCCTACATCACATTGACGAACGGGAGCTAGCCACATATCTCTCCCTGTTATAACTATTGCATGATGAATGTCATCCGACAAATCACCGATCCATTGCCTACGAGTTTGTCCCACTGCCACTGCTCTACCGTTACTACTGTTGCTGCTACTGTTACTTGCTTTGTCCTCCTGCTGCTGCCACTATTGTTGCTACTACTGTTACTTGCTACTGCTGCTACTTGCTACTGCTGCTACTTGCTACTGCTGTCACTATTCCTATTCCTTGCTACTGTTGTTACTCGTTACTCTGCTACTACCCGCTACAATACTTTTCTGGCGCCATTGATACTTCAGTTAGGAATAATCTACCGTCAACAGATTCTTTCCTAGCACCGTTGTTATCATACTACCTTTGGTGCTTATATCCTGCTTGCAGATACTAATCTTTTAGGTGTGGTTGAGCCGACAACTCAACTGCTAATACTGGAGAATATCCTTTCACTCCCATCGTGTCGAACCAACAAATTTGGGTTGAATACTCTACCCTCGAAAACTGTCGCGATCCCACACGCTGGTGGGCCATTGCAAGACAATTGCTAATTGTTGAGCAACTGGAAGCAGCTATTTTCTGGCGCCGTTGCCGGGGAGGATAGCTATATTCTCCGAGTCACTTGGGATTTATATCTACTGATCACTATGAAGAATCTGAAAGATCCAAGAACAAAAGTCTTGCCCTCAACTACGAGGGGAGGTAAGGAACTGCCATCTAGCTCTGCACTTGATTCACCTTTAGTTATGAGTAAGTTTGCGACACCACCTCGTGCTAGAAATCTTGATCTGTCGCCTGTGCTAGATGATGCTAGAGATGCTACTACTATTGATGATGTTTATGATGCTACTATGTTTGATGATACTATGCTGATACTGCTAGAGATACTATGCCTGATACTGCTAGAGATGCTATGCGTGATACTGCTAGAGATGCTATGCCTGATACTGCTATCCATGATGCTATGCCTGATACTGCTTTGCCTGATGATGCTAGAGATGCAATTTTGCGTGATGGTGCTATGCTTGATACTGCTAGAGATACTACTTTGCCTGATATGCCACTAGGGGTATTCCTTGATGCTCATATTGCTAGAGTTACTGCCAATGCTCGTGATGCTTCTGAAACTGCCGATACTATTGAGATAGAACCTGCTTTTGCTCCTGCTAGATCTAGCTCTCCTAGATATGAATTGCCTGATATACCCGAGGGTTATGTTATGGAGGGAGATATAGCTGAGGATTTTATTGCGTGTAAGGATGCCTATGACGCTGAGAAATTACTTCTCAAGTGGAAGGAAAAATCTGTGAAAGCTAGGATGAAATACGACCCGAAGTTTGCCACTTCACCTATCTTTATCATCGATGAGGATTATGAATTCTCTATCGACCCTGAGATAATATCTCTAGTCGAATCTGATCCTTTCCACGGTTATGAGTCTGAGACGGTCGTAGCCCATCTTACCAAACTATATGATATAGCCACCCTTTTCACTAGTGAGGAGAAGATCGCTACTAATATATCCTTAAGCTGTTTCCTTTCTCTCTAAAGGATGATGCTAAAGCCTGGTTCACTTCTCTTGCTCCTGGATGTGTGAGTAGTCCCCAGGATATGGTCTATTACTTCTGTGAGATATATTTCCCTGCCCATAAGAAGCAAGCTGCCTTGCAGGAAATATACAACTTTGCTCAACTCAAAGAAGAGAGTCTCCCACAAGCTTGGGGGAGGCTCATCCAGCTACAGAATGCTTTGCCTAATCACCCTCTTAAGAAGAACGAGTTACTTGATATCTTCTATAACAGACTTAGCGATGCTTCTAGAGACCACCTAGATAGTTGTGTTGGTTGTGTTTTTAGGGAACGAACTATAGAACAAGCTGAGATTCTACTGAATAACATCTTGATCAACGATAATGCTTGGACTATTCCCGAACCACCTCCTAAGCCAACTCCTAAGAAAAGAGGTATTCTATTCCTCAGTCCCGAAGATATGCAAGAAGCCAAGAAATCTATGCAAGAGAAAGGCATTATATCTGAAGAAGTCAAAAATCTACCGCCTATCAAAGAGATCCATGGTCTCGATAACCTGATACAAGTAGTAGAGGTGAATTCTCTGCGTAGACTCAATGAGAGTGATATTACTTTTGACAAACCTGCTAGCCTATGCTTTGATGAATTTGACAACTTTGTTGCCAAACAACAGAGTTTCAATGATTATGTTAGCACACAATTGGAACAAAGTACTCGTATGCTTAGTCATTTAAGTGCTTGTGTAGACAGAAATGTCAATGATCTCAAGCTTCTGAGTAAACATGCCTCTATGATTACTGATGCCAACTGTTCTTCTCCTTTGCAACGGCACCACAAGAATGCTGCTAGCACTCCCCGGCAATCGAAAATAGGAGAATGTTGTTGACGGCCCACAAACGCATGGGATCGCAGCAGTTTTCGAGGGTAGAGTATTCGATCCAAATTTGTTGATTCGCACGACGGGAGGTGAGAGAATACTCTCAAGTATTAGCAGTTGAATTGTCAGATTCAACCACACCTGAAAGATTAGTATCTGCAAGCAAAGTAGTAACACCAAAGTAGCGAGTAACGGCGGTGTAACGAGCGATAGCAGCGGCAAGGAAAAGCAGTAGTGACAGCAATAGCAAGTAGCAACAGTAGCAAGCGACAGTAGTAGCAATAGTAGCAGCAGAGCAAGACAAGTAACAGCAGTAGCAACAGTAGTAGCAGCAGCAGAGCAAGACAAGTAACAACAGTAGCAACAGTAGTAGCAGCAGCAGAGCAATACAAGTAACAACAGTAGCAACAGTAGTAGTAGCAGCAGAGCAAACTCATAGGCAATGGGTCGATGATTTGTTTGGATGATATTCATCATGCAACATTTATAACATGGAGAGATATGTGGCTAGCTCCCGTTCGTCAATGTGATGTAGGCATGCATTCCATGTGTGGTCATACGTGCTTAGGGAAAAGAACTTGCATGACATCTATTATCCATCCCTCCCGTGGCAGCGGGGTCCAAAAGGAAACTAAGGGATATTAAGGTTCTCCTTTTAATAAAGAATCGGACCAACGCATTAGCACTTGGTGAACACATGAACTCCTCAAACTATGGTCATCACCGTGAGTGGTTCCGGTTATTATCACTCTGGGGTTGCCGGATCATAACAAATAGTAGGTAACTACAACTTGCAAGATCGGATCTAAAACACACATATATTGGTGACAACATAATAATTTCAGATCTGAAATCATGGCACTCGGGCCCTAGTGACAATCATTAAGCATGGCAAAGTACTAGCAACATCAATCTTAGAACATAGTGGATACCAGGGATCAATCCCCATCAAAACTAACTCGATTACATGATAGATCTCATCCTACTCATCACCGCCCAGCGAGCCTACGAATAGATTACTCACGAACGACGAAGAGCTTCATGGAATTGGAGAGGGAAGAAGGTTGATGATGACGATGGCGATGATTTCCCCTCTCCGGAGCCCAAGACGGACTCCAGATCTGCCTTCCATATGAAGAACAGGTGGTGGTGGCGGCTCCGTATCGTAAACACGACGAAAACTTCTCTTTTTATTTTTTCTCGGACGTAAGTGAACTTATAGACCTGAGATTGGGGGCGGCAGAGCCGTGTGGGCCCCACAAGCCTGCCCACCGCCACCAGGGGGTGGTGGCAGAGCCAGGGCTTGTGGCCCACTGGCCCACCCCCTCAGGTGGAACTTGGCGCAGATATTTTTATATTTTCCAAAACTGCTCCCCGTAGATTTTCAGGACGTTTGGAGAACTTTGATTTATGCACAAAAATAACACCAAGGCAATTCTGCTGAAAACAACGTTAGTCCAGGTTAGTTCCATTCAAATCATGCAAATTAGAGTCCAAAACAAGGGCAAAAGAGTTTGGAAAAGTAGATACGATGGAGACGTATCAACTCCCCCAAGCTTAAAACCTTGTTTGTCCTCAAGCAACTCAGTTGACAAACTGAGAGAGAAAGAAAAACTTTGACAAACTATGTTTGATCTTGTTGTTGCAACTATGTCTAACTCACAACCAGAATTTCAGCAAGATCACAAGTTAACCACATAAGAAAATGACACAAAGGTCTCACGTTAAACTAATATCAATGGCATAATCAGCTAACGAGCAAATAATAATGAGTTTCAAATACCAAACACTTCAATCAAAACAAGCATGAAACAATATGAATAGATGCTATCTCGCTAGCTCTTTCTGAGACCGCAAAACATAAATGCAGAGCACTTTCAAAGATCAAGGGCTGACTAAACATTGTAATTCATAGCAACGAAGATCCAGTCATAGTCATACTCAATATCAATCAAAAGCAAAGCATAAAAATGACAGAGGTGCTCTCTAATTGGTGCTTATATAAGAAGAGGATTACTCAATAGGAAAATAAATAGACAGGCCCTTCGCAGAGGGAAGCATTGATTTGCAGAGGTGCCAGAGCTCAAGCTTTGAAAACAGAGATAATAATTTTGGGTGGCATGCTTTCATTGTCAACGCAATGACCAAGAGTTCTCAATATCTTCCATGCTACCCATGCTATAGGCGGTTCCCAAACAGAAAAGTAAAGTTTTAACTCCCCCACCACCAATCAATCACACTCCACGGCTAGACGAATCCTCGGGTACCGTCCATACGAACATCAATCCGGGGGGAGTCTTGTTTTACAGTTATGTTTTCGATTGAAGCGTGGAACTGGGCATTCCAATTACCGGCCCCTTTCTCGTGAATGACAGTGAATAAACACATGTCGAGGACAACATTCCTAGCATGGAAGATACCAATAGCCCCCTGTCACCAGATGAGCGGTTCGGGCATGCAAAACAGATTATTTCTTGAAGGTTTAGAGAATGGCACATGCAAATTTACTTGGAATGGCAAGTAGATACCGCAAATAGGTAGGTATGGTGGAATCTCATGGAAAAACTTTTGGGTTTATGGAAGTGGATGCACAAACAGTATTCCTGCTTAGTACAAGTGAAGGCTTGCAAAAGACTGGGAAGCGACCAACTAGAGAGCGACAACAGTCATCAAGATGCATTGAGTTTGACTAACATTGAATGCAAGCATGAACAGGGTATAAATCACCATGAACACGAACATCATAGAGGCTATGTTGATTTTGTTTCAACTACATGCATGAACATGCGCCAAGTCAAGCTACTTGAAACATTCAAAGGAGAATACCATCCTATCATACTACATCGTAGTCATCTCAAAATCTATGTTGGCATTCAAGACAAACCATTATAAGCTCTCAGCTAAATAAGCATGGCATCAGAAACTATGATCTCTAAGTTGTCATTGCAAACATGGTTCTCTCACAACAAAGCTAAATCTGGGTCGACAAGCTAGTCATATTTACAAAAACAAAATAGATAGAGTTCATACCAGCTTTTCAGTCTCAGTCACTTCATCATATATCATCATTGTTGCCTTTCATTTGCACGATCGAACGATGTGAACGATAATAAGTGCATTGGACTAAGCTGAATCTGCAGGTAAACACAAAGGAGAAGACAAATTAATATGGCTCTTTGAAAGCTAAACAGGTAAGCATGTAAGAACCAATAAACATTGTAACCAATATCTTCTACCTTGACACAAAGAAAAAGAAAACTATTTACACATGGAAGCTCCCAACAAGCAAAAGAAGAAAGAAAAATCTTTTTGGGTTTTCTCAAAAGGACAAAAAAAGAAAACAAGAAAAAAAAACTAGCATGGATAATACAGTGGCAAAGTGTAAACACCGACTAACAAAGTGAAAGCATAAGCATGAATGTAAAGTCAGTGAGAACACGTACTCCCCCAAGCTCAGGCTTTTGGCCTAGCTTGGTCTACTCCTAAGGTGGGAAATAACCAGCTCCAGGATACTCCGGAGCAGACTGTGGATGCCACTGCTGTGTGAGCTCCTCTGGATCCCACTGATAAACTGGCGTCTGGTACTCGACTGGCGGCTCGGGCACGGGCGCGTGTGGTTGGGCCAAGCCCCAATATGCGTAGATGTCCGCGGGCATAATAGTGTACCTGCCTGCATGAAGATCGAACAAAGAAGGAGCAGGCAAAGTAATAGTCTCTCGAGTACCCTGACTAAACACCAGGTTATAAATCATTCGTCTACTAGCATCTCTATCCAGAAAATCATGGCGAACCATGCTGTCATAATCCAGATATTTCTCAGGGAGAAGCATCTCTCCTTCCTCTCCCAGTCTAATGGGTATCTCAAAGTGTCTGGCAAGACGGGTAGCATAGATACCTCCATAGGGAACACCTTTAGAATGATTCAGGTTCAACCGTTGAGCTACTATAGCGCCCAAGCTATAAGTCTTATCGTTATAAAGGCCCTCGCGCAAAATCGCAAGGTCTGGAGAACTAAGTGATCCAGCCTCCCCACGGCCAATCAAACATTTTCCCACAAATAGTGAGAAGTACCTAAGCACAGGAAAATGTATGCTAGCAATTCTAGCGCGAGACACTCCTCTCTCCTCTCCAACAGCAATAGAACCAATGAAATCCTCCAAGTCCCGTGGACGAGGGTCACGGATATCCCCAACATAAGGTAATTTTCATACATTGCAAAAGTCCTGCAGCGTCATGCACTGGGGGACATCGTATATCATGAACTCAACCATGGGAGGATTCTTCCTCGGATAAAAGTTGAAGCTTTGAACGAAAATATTGGTGAGGAGGAGGTATTGTGGGCACTTATCTTTAAAGAACGCAGTAAGACCTGCGTTCTCCACCAAGTAATAAAAGTCTTCATAAAGTCCGGCGGTGTGCAAAAAATCATCACTTGGCCACTCACACGCTCGAACTTCTGTGACTCGAGGGACTACGTACTTGGTGTGATTCTTCTCATCCTCCTCGGGGTTACGGTTTGAAGAGCCTCTCAAGAACCTCCTCATCTTTTCCCTTTTTTAGCTCTGAAAAATTCTGAAATTTTTAGAGACTTCGAAAGAAAAGTGAATAAGTATTAACCCAACTTGTAGCAACTACTCCTACTAGTGCCTAGAGACCGTATCACATGCTAAAACTACTTGGGACCACCTAAAATCAACATTTCTGGCTCAAGAACAGGGTCACCAAGGTAGCAAGAATACGCGAAGGATAAAGCACTAGAGCAAAAACTAATTGGACCAATGGAGGAGTCACTTACCAAGGAGTAATTTCCCCAAAACGGTTCGGAGAATGGTGCTTTGAGCAAGGAGATCAAAAATCACAGCCAAATGAGCAAGAACGCGGGTTTGAGCTGCGAAACAGTTTTTTCTGGAGGTGAAAGAAGAGGCTGAGAGCTGGAATGAGTGGAGGGGGTGCCTGTGGGCCCCACAAGCTTGCACTCCGCCACCACGGGGGTGGGTGGCGGTGGCAGGGCTTGTGGCCCACTGGTCTGGCCCCCCAGGCCAGCTCTGAGGCCTAGAATTTTTTAAAAATTCCAGAAAAATCATACTAAATTTTCAGGACCATCCGAGAACTTTTATTTTCGAGGTATTTTTCTCCGGGACGCTAAAACAGGAAACAGGAAAAGCTAAACTAATTCTATCATTTTTCTTCTAAGCAAAAGAAAATGAAAGCTTTAAAACAGAGGTGTGTGACTCTTTGATTCATCCATTTCATGGTCATCGAAAGAAATCCGTAAATGGGGTTGATCAAGTCCTTATGACAAAACCTTCTCGAATCGCAAGACAGAACGGAGAATTTTCTAATAGCCACTAAGTCACTTCAATGGGGATATGTATCTCCCCAACAAGCAAATCATACTTCATCTTGACACGAGGAATAGGGCATTCAAAGCTCCGAATGAGAATCGATGAAGTCTTTTTGATAGCATTGATGCAATGTACTTGATATCATTTCTTCGGAAAGTGCACCGTGTGCTCATTACCGTAGACATGGAAAGTGACATTGCCTTTGTTGCAATCTATAACAACCCCTACAGTGTTTAAAAAGGGTCTTCTGAGGATGACAGCCATGGCATCGTCCTCAGGAATATCCAAGATAACAAAGTATGTTAAGATAGTGGTGTTAGCAACCACAACAGGCACATCCTCGCAAAGCCGATAGGGAAAGCAGTTGACTTGTCGGCCATTTGCAGAAAAATTTGAGTGGGTGTCAACTTATCCAACTCAAGTCTACGATAAAGAGAAAGCGGCATAACACTAACACCGGCTCCAAGGTCACATAAGGTAGTTCTTACGTAGGTTTCCTTTAATTGAGCAAGGTATAGTGGGCACTCCGGGATCACCAAGTTTCTTAGGAGTTCCACCTTTGAAAGTGTAGTTGGCAAGCATGGTGGAGATCTCAAGATCTGGTATCTTTCGTTTATTGGTCACGATATCTTTCATGTACTTGGCATACGGAGACATCTTGAGCATATCAGTTAACCGCATCTGCAGAAAGATGGGTCTTATCATCTCAACGAAGCACTCAAAATCCTCATCATCCTTTTTCTTGGATGGCTTAGGAGGAAAGGGCATAGGTCTCTGAACCCATGGCTCCCTTTCTTTACCACGCTTCCTAGCAGTGAAGTCATTCTTATCGTATCTCTTAGGTTGTGGGTTATCAGGATTAACCATAGGTTCAATCTCCACATCCTCATCATTGCTAGGTTGAGTATTATTATGAACATCACTGTCCATATTGTCACCAGGTTCATGTTCATCACCAGATTGTGTTTCTGCATTAGACGCAAAAATATCATTAGGTTCTTCCGGTGTGACGGTATTTGGTGAACTGGCGTGCAGGTTTCTAACATCCTTCTTCTTCTCCTTAGGATGACTAGGTGTATCAGCATTGATTCCTTGAGAATCTTGACCACTTCTCTTAGGATGACCTTCATGATACAAAGGTTCCTGACTCATTTTGCCTCCTCTAGTAATGACTCTGATAGAGTTGTCATTTAATTCATTGAGCAGGTCATTCTGAGCTTTAAGTACCTGTTCTACCTGCGTAGTAATCATAGATGCATGTTTACTGAGAAGCTTCAGATCATTGACATTTCTGTCTACACAAACACTTAAATGGCTAAGCATACGAGTACTTTGTTCCAAATGTCTGCTAACATAATCATTGAAACTCTGTTGTTTGGCAACAAAGTTGTCAAATTCATCAAAGCATAGGCTAGCATGTTTATCAAAAGGAATATCACTCTCATCAAACCTACGCAGAGAATTCACTTCTACTACCTGTATCGGGTTATTGAGACCATGGATCTCTTCGATAGGTGGTAGATTTTTGACATCTTCAGATCTAATGCCTTTCTCTTGCATAGATTTATTGGCTTCTTGCATATCTTCGGGACTGACGAATAGAATACCTCTTTTCTTTGGAGTTGGCTTAGGAGGTGGTTCGGGAATAGTCCAAGCATTATCATTGATCAAGATGTTATTCAGTAGGGTCTCAGCTTGTTCTACAGTTCGTTCCCTAAAAACACAACCGGCACAACTATCTAGGTGGTCTCTAGAGGCATCGGTAAGTCCGTTATAGAGGATATCAAGTATCTCATTCTTCTTAAGAGGGTGATCGGGCAAAGCATTTTGTAGCTGGACGAGCCTCCCCAAGGCTTGTGGAAGACTCTCTTCTTGGAGTTCAGCAAAGTTGTATATTTCCTGCAAGGCAGCTTGCTTCTTATGGGCAGTGAAATATTTCTCACCGAAGTAATAGACCATCTCCTGGGGACTACGCACACATCCAGGAGCAAGAGAGGTGAACCAGGCTTTAGCGTCATCCTTTAGAGAGAAAGGAAACAACTTAAGGATATAGTAGTGGCGGATCTTCTCCTCATTAGTGAAAAGGGTGTCTATATCGTGTAGTTTGGCAAGATGGGCTATGACCGTCTCATAGTCATAACCGTGAAAAGGATCAGATTCGACTAGAGAGATTATCTCAGGATCGACACAGAATTCATAATCCTTATCGGTGATAAAGATAGGTGAAGTGGCAAACTTCGGGTCATATTTCATCTTAGCTTCCCGAGATTTTTCCTTCCACTTGAGAAGTAATTTCTCAGTGTCATAGCCATCCTTACACGCAAGAAAATCCTCAGCTATCTCTCCCTCCATAACGTAACCCTCAGGTATATCAGGCAATTCATATCTAGGAGAGCTAGATCTAACAGGAGCAAAAGCAGGTTCTATCTCAATAGTATCGGCAGTTTCAGAAGCATCGCGAGCATTGGCAGTAACTCTAGCAATATGAGCATCAAGGAACACTCATAGTGGAACATCAGGCAAAGTAGCATCTCTAGCAGTATCAAGCATAGCATCATCACGCAAAATAGCATCTCTAGCATCATCAGGCAAAGCAGTATCAAGCATAGCATCTCTAGCAGTATCAGGCACACGCGACATATCAAGATTTCTAGCACGAGGTGATGTCGCAAACATACTCATAACTGAAGGTGAATCAAGTGTAGAGCTAGATGGAAATTCCTTACCTCCCCTCGTAGTTGAGGGCAAGACTTTGGTCTTCGGATCCTTCAGATTCTTCATAGTGATCAACAGATATAAATTCCAAGGACTCAGAGAATATAGCAATACCTCCCCAGCAACGGCGCGAGAAAAATGCTTGATGCCAACTGTTCTTCCCCTTTGCAATGGCACCAGAAGAATGCTGCTAGCACTCCCCGACAATCAAAACTAGGAGAATGTTGTTGACGGCCCACAAGCGCATGGGATCAGAGCAGTTTTCGAGGGTAGAGTATTCGACCCAAATTTGTTGATTCGCACGACGGGAGGTGAGAGAATACTATCAAGTATTAGCAGTTGAATTGTCAGATTCAACCACACCTGAAAGATTAGTATCTGCAAGCAAAGTAGTAACAACAGAGTAGCGAGTAACGGCGGTGTAACGAGCGATAGCAGCGGCAAGGAAAAGCAGTAGTGACAGCAGTAGCAAGTAGCAACAGTAGCAAGCGACAGTAGTAGCAACAGTAGTAGCAGAGCAAGACATGTAAGAACAGTAGCAATAGTAGCAGCAACAGCAGAGCAAGACAAGTAACAGCAGTAGCAACAGTAGTAGCAGCAGCAGAGCAAGATAAGTAACAACAGTAACAACAGTAGTAGCAGTAGCACAACAAGACAAGTAACAATAGTAGCAACAGTAGTAGCAGCAGCAGAGCAAACTTGTAGGCAATGGGTCGGTGATTTGTTTGGATGATATTCATCATGCAACAGTTATAACACGGAGAGATATGTGGCTAGCTCCCGTTCGTCAATTTGATGTAGGCATGCATTCCGTGTGTCGTCATACGTGCTTAGGGAAAAGAACCTGCATGACATCTATTGTCCATCCCTCCCGTGGCAGCGGGGTCCAAAAGGAAACTACGGGATATTAAGGTTCTCCTTTTAATAAAGAACCGGACCAACGTATTAGCACTTGGTGAACACATGAACTCCTCAAACTATGGTCATCACCGGGAGTGGTTCCAGTTATTGTCACTCCGGGGTTGCCGGATCATAACACATAGTAGGTAACTACAACTTGCAAGATCAGATCTAAAACACACATATATTGGTGACAACATAATAATTTCAGATCTGAAATCATGGCACTCGGGCCCTAGTGACAAGCATTAAGCATGGCAAAGTAGTAGCAACATCAATCTCATAACATAGTGGATACTAGGGATCGATCCCCATCAAAACTAACTCGGTTACATGATAGATCTCATCCTACTCATCACCGCCCAGTGAGCCTATGAATAGATTACTCACGAACGACGAAGAGCTTCATGGAATTGGAGAGGGAAGAAGGTTGACGATGACGATGGCGACGATTTCCCCTTTCCGGAGCCCAAGACGGACTCCAGATCTGCCTTCGAGATGAAGAACATGTGGTGGCGGCGGCTCCGTATCGTAAATGCGACGAAAACTTCTCTTTTTTATTTTTTCTGGGACGAAAGTGAACTTATAGACCTGAGGTTGGGGGCGACAGAGCCGTGTGGGCCCCACAAGCCTGCCCACCGCCACCAGGGGGGTGGTGGCGGAGCCAGGGCTTGTGGCCCACTGGCCCACCCCCTCAGGTGGAACTTGGCGCAGATATGTTTTATATTTTCCAAAACTGCTCCCCGTAGATTTTCAGGACGTTTGGAGAACTTTGATTTCTGCACAAAAATAACACCAAGGCAATTCTGCTGAAAACAACGTCAGTCCAGGTTAGTTCCATTCGAATCATGCAAATTAGAGTCCAAAACAAGGGCAAAAGAGTTTGGAAAAGTAGATACGATGGAAACGTATCAATTACTAGTCAGGTAGAACAAGTACTTAAAGCTCAGAATGACTTGCTCAATTAATTAAATGACAACTCTGTCAGAGTCATTACTAGAGGAGGCAAAATGACTCAGGAACCTTTGTATCCTGAAGGCCATCCTAAGAGAATCGATCAAGATTCTCAAGGAATTAATGCTGTTACACCCAGTCATCCTAAGAAGAAGAAGAAGGATGATAGAAACCTACATGTCAGTTCACCAAATACTGTCACACCTGAAGAACCAAATGATATTTCTGCGTGTGATGCAGAAACACAATCTGGTGATGAACATGAACCTGGTGACAATATGGACATTGATGTTCATAATAATGCTCAACCTAGCAATGATAAGGATGTGGAGATTGAACCTACGGTTAATCCTGATAACCCACAACCTAAGAGATACGATAAGAATGACTTCACTGCTAGGAAGCATGGTAAAGAAAGGGAGACATGGGTTCAGATACCTATGCCCTTTCCTCCTAAGCCATCCAAGAAAAAGGATGATGAGGATTTTGAGCGCTTTATTGAAATGTTGAGACCCGTCTTTCTACAGATGCAGTTAATTGATATGCTCAAAATGTCTCCATATGCCAAGTACATGAAAGATATCGTGACCAATAAACGGAAGATACGAGATCTTGAGATCTCCACCATGCTTGCCAATTACACTTTCAAAGGTGGAACTCCTAAGAAACTTGGTGATCCCGGAGTGCCCACTATACCTTGCTCCATTAAAGGAAACTACGTAAGAACTGCCTTATGTGACCTTGGAGCCGGTGTTAGTGTTATGCCTCTCTCTCTTTATCATAGACTTGAACTGGATAAGTTGACACCCATTGAAATCTCTCTGCAAATGGCCGACAAATCAACTGCTTACCCTGTCGGCATTTGCGAGGATGTGCCCGTTGTGGTTGCTAACGTTACTATCTTGACGGACTTTGTTATCCTGGATATTCCTGAGGATGTTGCCATGGCGATCATTCTTGGAAGACCATTCTTAAACACCACAAGGGCTATTATAGATTGCAGCAAAGGCAATGTCACCTTCCACGTCAAGGGTAATGAGCATACAGTGCACTTTCCGAAGAAACGATATCAAGTACATTGCATCAATGCTATCGAAAAAACTTCCTCGATTCTTATTGGGAGCTTTGAATGGCCTATTCCTCATGTTAAGATGAAGTATGATTTGCTTGTTGGGGAGATTCATGTCCCCATTGAGGTGACTTAGTGGCTATTCGACAATTCTCCGTTTCCTTTTGCGATTCAAAAAAGTTTTGTCGAGGTGATTTGATCAACCCCATTGATGGATTTCTTTCAATGACCATGAAATGGATGAATCAAGGAGTCACATACCTCTGTTTTAAGCTTTCACTTTGTGTTGCTTAGAAGAAAAATGATAGATTTAGTTTAGTTTTTCCTGTTTTATGTTTTAGCATCTGGGAGAAAAGTACCCCGAAAATAAAAGTTCTCCGATGGTCCTGAAAATCAAATATGATTTTTTCTGGATTTTTTGAAAAATACTCGGACTGAGAGCTGGCCTGGGGGCCACACCAGTGGGCCACAAGCCCTGTAGCCGCGGCCTCCCCCTGGCCGCGGCTACCAAGCTTGTGGGGCCCACAGGGACCCCCTCCACTCATTCTAGCTCCCATCCTCTTCTTCTACCTCCAGAAAAAATCGTTTCGTAGCTCAAACCCGTGTTCTTGCTCATTTGGCTGTGATTTTCGATCTCCTTGCTCAAAGCACCATTCTCCGAAACCGTTGTGGGTAAATTACTCCTTGGTAAGTGACTCCTCCATTGGTCCAATTAGTTTCTACTCTAGTGCTTTATCCTTCACGTATTCTTGCTACCTTGGTGACCCTGTTTTTGAGCTTGAAATGTTGATTTTAGCTGGTCCCAAGTAGTTTTAGCGTGTGATACGGTCTCTAGGCACTAGTAGGAGTAGTTGCTACGGGTTGGGTTAATCCTTACTCACTTTTCTTTCGAAGTCTCTAAAAATTTCAGAATTTTTCAGAGTTATAAAAGGGAAAAGATGAGGAGGTTCTTGAGAGGCTCTTCAAGCCGTTACCCCAAGTAGGATGAGAAGAACTACCCCAAGTACCTGGTTCCTCGAGTCACAGAAGTTCAAGCGTGCGAGTGGCCAAGAGATGAATTTTTGCACGCCGCTGGGCTTTATGAAGACTTTTATTACTTGGTGGAGAACGCAGGTCTTACCGTGTTCGTTTAAGATAAGTGCCCACAATACCTCCTCCTCACCAATATTTTTGTTCAAAGCTTCAACTTTTATCCGAGGAAGAATCCTCCTATGGTTGAGTTCATGTTATACGATATCCCCCAGTGCATGACACTATAGGATTTTTGCAATGTGTGCGAATTACCTTATGTTGGGGATATTCATGATCCTCGTCCATGGGACTTGGAGGCTTTCATAGATACTATTGCTGTCGGAGAGGAGAGAGGAGTGTCTCGCGCCAGAATTGCTAGCATACATTTTCCTATGCTACTTCTCATTATTTGTGGGAAAATGTTTGATTGGCCGTGGGGAGTCTGGATCACTTAGCTCTCCAGACCTTGCGGTTTTGCGTGAAGGCCTTTATAACAATAGGACTTATCGCCTAGGTGCTATAGTAGCTCAGCGGTTGAACACAAACCGTTCCAAATGTGTCGTCTATGGAGGTATCTATGCTACTCGTCTTGCTAGACACTTTGAGATACCTATTAGACTTCACGAGGAAGAAGAAATGCTTCTTCCTGAGAAATATCTGGATTATGACAGCATGGTTCGCCATGATTTTCTGGATAGAGATGCTAGTAGACGGATGATTTATAACCTGGTATTTAGTCAGGGTACTTGAGAGACTATTACTTTGCCTGCTCCTTCTTTGTTCAACCTTTATGCAGGCAGGTACATTATTATGCCCTCGGACATCTACGCGTATTGGGGCCTTGCCCAACCACAGGTGCCCGCGCCTGAGCCACCAGTCGAGTACCAGGCACCAGTTTATCAGTGGGAACCGGAGGAGCTCGCACAGCAGTGGCACCCTCAGTCCACTCCGGAGGTTCCAGACGGTTACTACTCACCTTGGGAGTAGACCAAGCTAGGCCAAAAGCCTAAGCTTGGGGGAGTACATGTTTGCACCAACTTTACATTCATGCTTATGCTTTCACTTTGTTAGTCGGGGTTTACACTTTGCCATTGTATTATCCATGCTAGTTTATTTTTGTTTTCTTGTTTTCTTGTTTGGTGTCCTTTTGAGAAAACCCAAAAAGATTTTCCTTTCTTCTTTTGCTTGTTGGGAGCTTTCCCGTGTAAATAGTTTTCTTTTTCTTTGAGTTGAGGTAGAAGACCATGGTTACACCGTTTAGTGGCTCTCGCATGCATACGTGTTCATTTTTTAAAGAGCCATATTACTTTGTCTTCTCCTTTGTGTTTGCCTATAGATTTAGCTTAGTCCAATGCACGAGCACTCTTATTATTGTTCACATCGTTCGATCATGCAAGTGAAAGGCAATAATGATGATATATGATGAAGCGATCGAGACTGGAAAAGATGGTATGAACTCTATCTATTTTTTTTGTGTAAATATGACTAGCTTGTCGTTCCAGATTCAGCTTTGTTGAGAGAGAACCATGTTTGCAATGACAACTTAGAGATCATAGTTTCTGATGCCATGCTTAATTATCTAGGAGCTTATAATGGTTTGTCTTGAATGCCAACATAGATTTTGAGATGACTATGATGTAGTATGATAGGATGGTATTCTCCTTTGAATGATTCAAGTGGCTTGACTTGGCGCATGTTCATGCATTTAGTTGAAACAAAATCAACATAACCTCTATGATGTTCGTGTTCATGGTGATTTATATCCTGCTCATGCTTGCACTCAATGTTAGTCAGACTCATTGCATCTTGATGACTGTTGTCGCTCTCTAGTTGGTCGTTTCCCAGTCTTTTGCTAGCCTTCACTTGTACTAAGCGGAATACTGCTTGTGCATTCACTTCCATAAACCCAAAAGTTTTTCCATGAGAGTCCACCATACCTACCTATTTGCGGTATCTACTTGTCGTTCCAAGTAAATTCGCATGTGCCATTCTCTAAACCTTCAAGAAATAATATGTTTTGCATGCCCGAACCGCTCATGTGGTGACACTGGGCTATTGGTATCTTCCATGTTAGGCGTGTTATCCTCGACATGTGTTTATTCACTGTCATTGAAGAGAAAGGGGCCGGTAATTGGAATGCCCAGTTCCACGCTTAAATCGAAAACATAACTATAAAACAAGACTCCCCCCGGATTGATGTTAGTATGGACGGTACCCGAGGATTCGGCTAGCCGTGGAGTGTGATTGATTGGTGGTGGGGGAGTTAAAACTTTACTTTTCTGTTTGGGAACCGCCTATAGTATGGGTAGCATGGAAGATATTGAGAACTCTTGGTCATTGCGTTGACAGTGAAAGCATGCCACCCAAAATTATTATCTCTGTTTTCAAAGCTTGAGCTCTGGCACCTCTGCAAATCAATGCTTCCCTCTGCGAAGGACCTGTCTATTTATTTTCCTGTTGAGTAATCCTCTTCTTATATAAGCACCAATTAGAGAGCACCTCTGTCATTTTTATGCTTTGCTTTTGATTGATATTGAGTATGACTATGACTGGATCTTCGTTGCTATGAATTACAATGTTTAGTCAACCCTTGATCTTTGAAAGTGCTCTCCATTTATGTTTTGCGGTCTCAGAAAGAGCTAGCGAGATACCACCTATTCATATTGCTTCATGCTTGTTTTGATTGAATTGTTGGTATCTGAAACTCATTATTATTTGCTCGCTAGCTGATTATGTCATTGATATTAGTTTACCGTGAGACCTATGTGTAACTTGCTTATGTGGTTAACTCGTGATCTTGCTGAAATTCTGGTTATGAGTTAGACGTAGTTGCAACAACAAGATCAAACAGAGTTTGTCAAAGTTTTTCTTTCTCTTTCAGTTTGTCAACTGAGTTGCTTGAGGACAAGCAAGGTTTTAAGCTTGGGGGAGTTGATACGTCTCCACCGTATTACTTTTCCAAACTCTTTTGCCCTTGTTTTGGACTAATTTGCATGATTTGAATGGAACTAACCCGGACTGACGCTGTTTTCAGCAGATTTGCCATGGTGTTGTTTTTGTGCAGAAATGAAAGTTCTCGGAACGTCCTCAAAATTTACGGAGAATATTTCTGGAAAATATGAAAAATACCTGCGCAAAGATACACCGGAGGGGACGGGCCAGTGGGCCACAAGCCCTGTAGCCGCGGCCTCCCCCTGGCCGCGACTACCAGGCTTGTGGGGCCCACGTGGCTCTGCCGCCCCCAATTCCAGCGCTATTTATTCCCTTTCGTCCCGGAAAAAATCAGGAGAGAAGAGTTCATCGCGTTTCACGATCCAGAGGCGCGGCCACATCCCGTTCTTACCTTGGAGGGCAGATCTGGAGTCCGTTTTGGGCTTCGGATCAAGGAGATCGTCGCCATCGTCATCATCAACCTTCTTCCCTCTCCAATTCCATGAAGCTCTTCATCATTCGTGAGTAATCTATTCATAGGCTCGTTGGGCGGTGATAAGTAGGATGAGATCTATCATGTAATCGAGTTAGTTTTGACGGGGATTGATCCCTAGTATCCACTATGTTCTGAGATTGATGTTTCTACTACTTTGCCATGCTTAATGCTTGTCACTAGGGCCCGAGTGCCATGAATTCAGATATGAAATTATTATGTTGTCACCAATATATGTGTGTTTTAGATCCGATCTTGAAGTTGTATTTACCTACTATGTGTTATGATCCGGCAACCCCAGAGTGACAATAACCGGAACCACTCCCGGTGATGACCATAGTTTGAGGAGTTCATGTGTTCACCAAGTGCTAATGCGTTGGTTCGGTTCTTTATTAAAAGGAGAACCTTAATATCCCGTAGTATCCATTTGGACCCTGCTGCCACGGGAGGGATGGACAATAGATGTCATGCAAGTTCTTTTCCCTAAGCACGTATGACTACACACGCAATGCATGCCTACATCACATTGACGAACAGGAGCTAGCCACATATCTCTCCATGTTATAACTGTTGCATGATGAATGTCATCCGACAAATCACCGATCCATTGCCTATGAGTTTGTCCCACTGCCACTGTTACTTGCTCTGCCGTTACTACTGTTGCTGCTACTGTTACTTGCTGCTACTGTTACTTGCTTTGTCCTGCTGCTGCTTCCACTACTGATGCTACTACTGTTACTTGCTACTGCTATTACTTGCTACTGCTGCTACTTGCTACTGCTGTCACTATTGCTGTTCCTTGCTACTGTTGTTACTCGTTACTCTGCTACTACCTGCTACAATACTTTTCTGGCGCCATTGATACTTCAGTTAGGAATAATCTGCCATCAACAGATTCTTTCCTAGCATCGTTGTTATCATACTACCTTTGCTGCTTATATCCTACTTGTAGATACTAATCTTTCAGGTGTGGTTGAGCCGACAACTCAACTGCTAATACTGGAGAATATCCTTTCACTCCCGTCGTGTCGAACCAACAAATTTGGGTTGAATACTCTACCCTCAAAAACTACCGCGATCCCACACGCTGGTGGGCCATTGCAAGACAATTGGTAATTGTTGAGCAACTGGAAGCAGCGCAACGCCTGGCGCCCCTTCATGCCCATTCCAGGCCCCTGTGGGACTACTAGCTTGGTGACGGCGAGCTCAAGCTCCGGTCCCAGGACCTTCCTACTAAGGAGCTGAACAGGGTCGTGGCGATCCTGTCAGGCGATGACGCTGGTGACATGCCCGAGGCTGTGGGGGTCGTTGTACCGTCTCGACGACCGGTCCGATCTGATCGCCGCGCTGCCTGTCTTCGATGAGCAGGGGCTCCTCCTGGCCGAGGGCTCTGGTCCGGTAGAGGTGTCATCGGACGACACCTCCAGTGGGGAGGACTCGGAGAAGACCGTCGAAGACTGCCCGGCGAGCGCTCCTCCCCCGTCAAAGGCTGTCCTTCTGCGCAAGCTTGAAGATGATGAGATCACCGGCGAAGTCTTTGCGGTGATCTCCTCGTGCCTGACCGGAGTCTCCAAGGGACCCGCGTCGGCCTCGCGCGCCACGCGGTCCACGTGCGTGCTCGCTCCCCGGAAGCATGGGGCTAAGTCGCCCTTGGCGCATCCTGCCTCCGCCGGTGGGAAGTCTGAGGCGCCAGGCTCGCCCCCCTCCATGGGGGGCCCTATCGCCCGTGCCATCGTTGGGGCGGAGAGGAAGAAGAGATGGGTCGACGTCGAAGAGTAAGTGACTTGTCTTGGCACGCCTCGCGCGTCCATCGTTCGCGCATGGCTGATTCCCTTTTTGCCTGATGTCCACGGACGTTGTCTCGCCGGGGGCGAAGAGGAAGAAGGCGAGCGTCAAGCCAAAGGCGACTCCTGACGCACCGTCGGCCCTCCCCAACGCATTGCAGCCTACCGATGAAGAAGGGGAGGCTCGCGTGGTTACCTCTCAGGACTTGGTTGCCGAGCCCCCCGAGCCCCCGAAGCATCCTGAGGCTGTCGTGGCGGCGCCGTTGCCTGAGGGGCAGGCTCTTGAGGGCCCTCAGTCCGCTGATGCGCCAATGCTCGCAATCTCCGAGCAACCTTCGGAGCCCCCTGTCCCTCGTGACGCTGCCTCCCTGACGACACCGCCTGCGACAACACTAGAGGCTCCTCAAGTGGAGATCCAGAGGACTCCGGTATACGTCCAGGGTGTCCTGAATACGGCCTTTGCTGCCCTGGGCAAGGTCGCGGTCGTGATGGCGGAGGGCGAGAAGGAGTCCAAGGCCGCTCGTGCTGCACGCGAATAGGCGCTGAAGGAAGCTAAATCCTCTCTAGCTGTGCATGAGGAGGCGATGGAAGGAGCCACGACGGCTGCCAAACACTGCGAAGAGGCGGAGGCTCGCCTGAAGGCCTTCCAAGAAGGACAAGGCAGGCTAGCCGAGCAGCTTCGCCTGCGGGAGGAAGAACTCGAGGCCCGCAAGACCAAGCTCGCCGCCCGGGAAGAAGAGTTGTCCCAGAAGGAAACTCGCCTGGGCGCGAAGGAGGCGTGCTTGGAGGAGCAGGAGAAGGAGATCACCTCGAGGAAGACCCTTCTTGATGCCAAGGGGGAAGCCCTCGCCACGACCGAGAAGAAGAAGGTCGCGGAGCTGGTCGGCTTCCCTGATGTTGAGCTCAGGCTTCGCTCGGCGCACCACACCCTCTACCGGGACGGGTTCGGCGAGCCTCTGGCCATCCCAAAGAGCGACTTTGTCGTGCTCGCGGCGAAGCTCGCTGAGGCATTGGAGGACGCCGTCATCCAGGTGGACAAGATCTTGGACAGTGAGTGTTGCGACCTCTTTTCTGAGGCCGCAACACGCGTGTTCAGTCACCTTCATCTTCGTGAGCCGGGGTTTGACTTCGGCTCCGTGATCCTGCTGGTCCCCACTGAGGCCCGCGACCGTGCTGCGAAGACAGTGAAGGGCTCCGTGGAGGCGTTGGTGAAGAGGTTCGCCAGCATCGCCGTTCCCCCATCTCCGGATGCTGTGGAAGCCAACGACGGGGAGTGCTACCTCTTGAGCTTGCGTTGGTTTTTCCCTTGAAGAGGAAAGGGTGATGCAGCACAATAGCAGTAAGTATTTCTCTTAGTTTGAAAACCAAGGTATCAATCAAGTAGGAGTATCAAGCCAAGTCATCAAAGTACCTGCGCAAAAACAGCAAACTTGCACCCAACGCTACAAAGGGGTTGTCAATCCCTTCATGATTGATTGCAAGGTGAGATCTGAAGGCGGAAAGTGCAACAAAGTAAAAGTGTAGGGCTGAAAATATGATGTGAAGTAGACCCGGGGGCCATAGTGTTCACTAGAGGTTTCTCTCATGATAGAAAATATTAGGGTGGGTGAACGAATTACTGTCGAGCAACTGATAGAACCGCGCAAAGTCATGGCGATATCTAAGGCAATGATCATACATATAGGCATCACGTCCGAGACAAGTAGACCGATACTTTCTGCATCTACTACTATTACTCCACACATCGACCGCTATCCAGCATGCATCTAGTGTATTGAGTTCATGACAAACAGAGTAACGCCTTAAGCAAGATGACATGATGTACATGAATAAATTCATGCAATAGATATAAACCCCATCTTTTTACCCTTGATGGCAACAAAACGACGCGTGCCTCGTTACCCCTTCTGTCACTGGGTGAGGTCACCGCACGGTATGAACCCAAAACCAAGCACTTCTCCCATTGCAAGAATTATAGATCAAGTTGGCCACAAAAGAAGATTACATCAGATAGATCTCCATGAAGATCATGGAGAACTTTGTATTGAAGATCTAAGAGAGAGAAGAAGCCATCTAGCTACTAGCTATGGACCCGAAGGTCTATGGTGACCTACTCACGCATCATCGGAGAGGCAATGGTGTTGATGAAGAAGCCCTTCGTGTCCGAATCCCCCCTCCGACAGGGCACCAGAACGTGCCCCAGATGGGATCTTGCGGAGACAAAAGCTTGCGACAGTGGAAAAGTATTTTCGTGGCTCTCTCCCATGGTTTCAGATTTTTCGGGGATTTATAGGCGGAAGAGGTAGGGCAAAGGAGCCACGGGGGGGGGGGGGGGGGGCACAAGCCTGCTAGGCGCCCCCAGGCCACGACTAGGGGGCTTGTGGCCTCCCCTGGGACCCTTTGCCTTGGTTCTCAATCTCCATGCGTATCTTTTGTTTCGGAAAAAATCATTCCGAAGATTTTTTTTCCAGTTTGGACTCCTTTTGATATTTTCCCCCGAAAAAGGTCAAAAACACGGAAAAAATAGGAACTGACACTTGGCACTGAGTTAATAAGTTAGTCCAAAAAAAAGATATAAAATGCATACAAAACATCCAAAGTTGACAAGATAATAGCATGGAACCATCAAAAATTATAGATACGTTGGAGACGTATCAAGCATCCCCAAGCTTAACTCCTGCTCGTCCTCGAGTAGGGAAGTGATAAAGACTGAATTTTTGATGTGGAATGCTACCTAACATATTTGTCCTTTGCAACTTCTTTCATGTGACATGAATGTTCAGATCCTTAAGATTAAAAACAATAGTTTGCTATTGACATGAAAACAATAATACTTCAAGCAAACTAGCAAGGTAATCATGAACTTTCGTAATAACAAGGCCCAAGAAAGTTATCCCTACAAATTCATATAGTCTGGCTATGCTCCATCATCCCCAGACAACGAATTTAAATCATGCACAACCCCGGTATTGGCCAAGTAATTGTTTTCGCACTCTTACTTTCTCAAACCTTTTTCAACTCTCATGCAATACATGAGCGTGAGCCATGGATATAGCACTATAGGTGGAATAGAGTGTGGTGGAGGTTGTGAGGCAAAAAGAAGGAGATGGTCACATCGACTCGGCGTATCAACGGGCTAAGGAGATGCCCATCAATAGATATGAATGTGAATGAGTAGGGATTACCATGCAACAGATGCACTTAGAGCTATAAGTGTGTGAAAGCTCAAAAGGAGAACTAGTGGGTGTGCATCCAACTTGCTTGCTCACGAAGACCTAGGGAAATTTTGAGGAAGCCCATCATTGGAATATACAAGCCAAGTTATATAATGAAGATTCCCACTAGTATATGGTGGTGACAAAACAAGAGACTCTCAATCATGAAGAACATGGTGCTATTATGAAGCACAAGTGTGGAAAAAGATAGTAGCATTGCCCCTTCTCTCTTTTTTTGTTTGGGCTCTTCGGCCTCTTTTCATTTTTTTCTCTTTTTTTTGGTGGGCATCTTTGGCCTCTTTTCATTTTTCCTCACATGGGACAATGCTCTAATAATGGTGATCATCACACTTTTATTTACTCACAACTCAACACTTAGAGCAACGATGACTCTAAAGGAAATGCCTCCGGCAGTGTACCGAGATGAGCAACGATCTAGCTTAGCGTATGACTTTCAAACATCTCGCTAGCTATCTTACGATCATGCAATGGCAATATGTAAGTGATGGCACAAGTCATGAGACAGAACGGTGGGAGTTGCATGGCAATATATCTCGGGATGGCTATGAAAAGGCCATAATAGGTAGGTATGGTATCTGTTTTGAGGAAGGTATATGGTGGTTTCGTGCATCGGCAAAAGTTGCACGGCACTAGAGAAGCTAGGAATGGTGGAAGGTGAAAGTTCATCTATACCATGGACTCACATTAGTCATGAATAACTCATATACTTATTGCGAAAGTTTTATTAGTAATCGAAACAAAGTGCTAAACGCATACTCCTAGGGGAAGGGTTGGTAGGTGTTAACCATCGCGCGATCCCGACCGCAACACAAAGGATGACAATCAATAAATCAATTATGCTCCGACTTCCTAACATAGCGGTTCACCATACGTGCATGTTACGGGAATCACTAACTTCAACACAAGTATTTCTAGATTCACAACACCCAACTAACATGACTCTAATATTACCAAATCCATGTCTCAAAACTAATTGAGAGGAATCAAACTTCTCTTTCTAATCAATGCACAAGAATATGGAAGTTTTTATTGTATCCTCTTTGGATGCCTATCAACTTTAGGACTACTTTCATAGCACAAGCCAATTACCAAGTTACTCAGAGAGAGCACCATCAAAAAGATATAAGTGAAGATCGAGAGTTCTTATTTCTCCAAAATATAACACCGCCATGCTCTAAAAAGATCTAAGTGAAGCACTAGAGCAAAGTTATCTAGCTCAAAAGATATAAGTGAAGCACATGCGAGCTAAATTGCTTAACTCAAAAGATATAAGCGAAGCTTAATGAGTATTCTAGCAAATTCACGATGAGTGCATGTCTCTCTCAAAAGGTGTGCAGCAAGGATGATTGTGACACAACAAAAAAAAAGACTCCTATAATACATGACGCTCCAAGCAAAACACATATCACGTGGTGAATAAAAATATAGCTCCGAGTAACATTACCGATGGATTGAGGATGAAAGAGGGGATGCCTTCCCAGGGCATCCCCAAGCTTAGACTTTTTGGTGACCTTGAATTTGGCTTGGGATGCCTTGGGCATCCCCAAGTTTGAGCTCTTTCCACTCTTTATCCCATTGTCCATGAGAACATCACCCAAAACTTGAAAACTTCACAACACAAAACTTAAACAGAAACTCGTGATATCATTAGCATAAGAAAACAAACTACCAACTCTTTAGGTACTATAGCAAACTTGATTTATATTTATACTCATGTTAGATTAATGTATTCTCACTTTTCCATGGCTAGTACCCCCCGATAGTATCCATAGTTCTTCTGATATCTCTAAAATTCTGAAACATTATGAAAATTTGGGCAATTGGCATATAAACCATCAGCAAAAGGAATCAACTCAAAAGCTCTTTCTGGATAGGAATGAAAAATAATTTGTGAGCGCAAAGTTTCTGTCTTTTTCAGCACGATCAAACAACCATCACCAAAACTACTCATAAAGGTTTTACTTGGCTCAAACACAAAAAGAAACACAAAAAACACAATCATAACAGAATTATGATGGTGTGGACACAACAAAACAGAAAGCAAAAAGCAAAGATAAATTCATTTGGTTGCCTCCCAACAAGCGCTATTGTTTAACGCCCTTAGCTAGGCATTGATAATTAAATGATGCTCACACAAAAGACAAGAATTGAAGCACAACGAGAGCATCATAAAGCATGTGACAAACATATCTAAGTCTAACATACTTCCTATGCATAGGCATTTTATAGGAAAACAGATTGTCAAGACAACCAATAGTTACCATATGCAAGGAAGAAGAAAGAGACAATATCAATCTCAACATAACGAGAGGTGATTTGGTAACATGAAAGTTTCTACCACAATATTTTACTCTCTCATAGCAATTACATGTGGGATCATAATCCAATTCAACAATATAGCTATCACAAAGGATATTCTTTTCATGACCCACATGCATGCAAAGTTGACGCTCTTAAAAAATAGTGGGATTATCATCAACTAAAGTCACGACTTCTCCAGACCCACTTTCAATATTATTGCAAATATCATATTCATCATGAGGCTTAAACAAATTTTCAAGATCATAAGAAAAATCATTACCCCAATCATGATCATTGCAACAAGTAGTGGACATAGCAAAACTAGCATCCCCAAGCTTAGGGTTTTGCATATTTTTATCATGATTGACACTAATAGGATTTATAGTGAAACCATTCTAATCATGCTTTTCATTCAAGGAGCCCTCGTGAATCACTTCATGAATTTCTTCATCACGATTTTCAGATTCACGCATCTCAAGCAAAACTCCATAGAGAAAGTCAAGTGCACTCAACTCACTAGCAATTGGTTCAACATAATTGGATCTCTTAAAGAGATTAGCAAGTGGATGAGGATCCATATCACTAGATTTTCAGCAAGCGAAGATGCAAGCATATTGAAGGCACATAGCACACAAGCGAACAGAAAGCAAGCGAAAGAAAAGGGCGAATGAAAAAGGCAAATATTTTTGTAAATTTTTGTTTTTCAGAAGTGGGGGAGAGGAAAACGAGAGGTGATATGTCTCCAACGTCTCTATAATTTTTTATGGTTTCATGCTATTATCTTGTCAAACTTTGGATGTTTTGCATGCCTTTTATATATTTTTTGGGACTAACTTATTAACTCAGTGCCAAGTGCGAGTTCCTGTTTTTTCCATGATTTTGACCCCTTTCAGAGGAGGATTTTGAACGGAGTCCAAACAGAATGAAACTGCCAAAAAGATATTTTCCGGAACAGAAAAAGATCGGGAAGCCGGAGAATCAGGGCAGGGGTCCACCAGGGACCCCACAAGCCCTCATGGCGCGGCTAGGGGGCCCGCGCCCCCTTGGCTTGTGGGCTCCCTGTGCCTCCGTTGCCCTAGGTTTTGCGCCTATATATTCTCTAAAATTCCATAAAAAATCAGGAGATCATCGAGAGTACTTTTCCGCCGCCGCAAGCTTCTGTCTCCGCAAGATCCCATCTGGGGCACGTTCTGGTGCCCTGCCAAGGGGGGATTTGGATACGGAGGGATTTATCATCAACACCATGACCTCTCCGATGATGTGTGAGTAGTTCACCATAGACCTACGTGTCCATAGCTAGTAGCTAGATGGCTTCTTCTCTCTCTTGGATCTTCAATACAAAGTTCTCCATGATCTTCATGGAGATCTATCTGATGTAATATTCTTTTGCGGTGTGTTTGTCGAGATCCGATGAATTGCGGATTTATGATAAGATTATCTATGAATCTTATTTGAGTTTCTCCTAATCTTTCTTATGCATGATTTCATATCCTTGTAATTATCTTCGAGTTGTGGGTTTTGTTTGGCCAACTAGATCTATGATTCTTGCAATGGGAGAAGTGCTTGGTTTTGGGTTCATACCGTGCGGTGACCTCACCCAGGGACAGAAGGGGTAGCGAGGCACGCATCATGTTGTTGCCATCAAGGGTAAAAAGATGGGGTTTTCAACATTGGTTTGAGATTATCCCTGTACATCAGGTCATCTTGCTTAAGGCATTACTCTGTTTGTCATGAACTCAATACACTAGATGCATGCTGGATAGCGGTCGATGTGTGGAGTAATAGTAGTAGATGCAGAAAGTATCGGTCTACTTGTCTCGGACGTGATGCCTATATGTATGATCATTGCCTTAGATATCATCATGACTTTGCGCGGTTCTATCAATTGCTCGACAGTAATGTGTTCACCCACCGTAACACTTGCTATTTTGAGAGAAGCCTCTAGTGAACACTATGGCCCCCGGGTCTATTCCACACCATATTTTCAGCCTTACTCTTTTTCTTTGTTGCACTTTCCGCCTTCAGATCTCACCTTGTTATCAATCTTGAAGGGATTGACAACCCCTTTAAAGCGTTGGGTGCAAGCTCTTTTGTGTTTGCGCGGGTACTCTTGACTTGACGAGATTATCCTACTGGATAGATACCTTGGTTCTCAAACTGAGGGAAATACTTACTGCTCCTGTGCTGCATCACCCTTTCCTCTTCAAGGGAAAAACCAACGCAAGCCCAGTCTCCGTCAACGTGTCAATCTCTAGCACTGTTGTCTGTTGCCGTAGCAGAAGAATTTCTGGCGCCGTTGCCGGGGAGGATGAAGTCAAGAACTGATCCAAGTAAGTGTCGCAAACTCATCTCTTGCATTTACTCTGTTTGCCAGTTGCCTCTCATTTTCCTCTCCCCCACTTCACAATTTGCCTTTTTCGTTTGCCTTTTTCATTCACCCTTTTCTTTCGCTTGCTTTCTGTTTCTTGTGTGCTATGTGCCTACAATATGCTTGCATCTTCACTTGCTGAAAATCTAGTGATATGGATCCTCACCCACTTGCTAATCTCTTTAAGAGATCCAATTATGTTGATCCAATTGCTAGTGAGTTGAGTGCACTTGACTTTCTCTATGAAGTTTTGCTTGAGATGCGTGAATCTGAAAATCGTGATGAAGAAATTCATGAAGTGATTCATGAGGGCTCCTTGAATGAAAAACATGATTGCAATGATTTCATTATAAATTCTATTAATGACAATAATGCTAAAAATATGCAAAACCCTAAGCTTGGGGATGCTAGTTTTGCTATGTCCACTACTTGTTGCAATGATATTTGCAATATTATTGAAAGTGGGTATGGAGAAGTCATGACTTTAGTTGATGATAATCCCAATATTTTTGAAGAGCGTCAACTTTGCATGCATGTGGATCATGAAAACAATATCCTTTGTGATAGCTATTTTGTTGAATTTGATTATGATCCCACATGTAGTTGCTATGAGAGAGGAAAATATTGTGGTAGAAACTTTCATGTTACCAAATTACCTCTCGTTATGTGGAGATTTCTATTGTCTCTTTCTTCTTCCTTGCATATGGCAACTATTGGTTGTCTTGACAATCTATTTCCTATAAAATGCATATGCATAGGAAGTATGTGAGACTTAGATGTGATTTTCACATGCTTTATGATGCTCTCGTTGTGCTTCAATTCTTGTCTTTTGTGTGAGCATCATTGATTTATCAATGCCTAGCTAAGGGCGTTAAACAATAGCGCTTGTTGGGAGGCAACCCAATGAATTTATCTTTTTTCTTTCTGTTTTGATGCGTCCACACCATCATAATTCTATAGTGATTTTGTTTTTTGTGTTTCTTTTTGTGTTTGAGCCAAGCAAAACCTTTATGACTAGTCTTGGCAATGGTTGTTTGATCCTGCTGGAAAAAGACAGAAACTTTTCGCTCACGAGATGATTTTTCATTTTTATTCAGAAAGAGATTTTGAGTTGATTCTTCTTGCTGCTGGTTGATATACCTTTTGCCCAGGCAGTTGTAATTTTTCAGAATTTTCGAGGTCCCATAAGTATACGAAGTATACAGATTGCTACAGACTGGTCTGTTTTTGACAGATTCTGTTTTTGTTGAGTTGATTGCTTGTTTTGATGAAACTATGGATAGTATCAGGGGGGTACTAGCCATGGAAAAGTGAGGATACAGTATCCCAACACCAATATAGATAGAATTCAAGTTTGCTACAGTACCAAAAGAAGTGGTAGTTTTTTTTCTTGTGCTAATGTTGTCACAAGTTTCTGTTTAAGTTTTGTGTTGTGAAGTTTTCAAGTTTTGGGTGATGTTCTCATGGACAAAGAGATAAGGAGTGGAAAGAGCTCAATCTTGGGGATGCCCAAGGCATCCCAAGCCAAATTCAAGGACACCAAAAAGCCTAATCTTGGGGATGCCCCGGGAAGGCATCCCCTCTTTTGTCTCCAATCCATCGGTAATATTACTTGGAGCTATATTTTTATTCACCACATGATATGTGTTTTGCTTGGAGCGTCTTGTACCATAGGAGTCTTTTCTTTTGTTTGTGTCACAATCATCCTTGCTGCACACCTTTTTGAGAGAGAGAGACATGCACTCATCGTGATTTTGCTAGAATGCTCATAGTGCTTCACTTATATCTTTTGAGCTAGATAATTTTGCTCTATGTGCTTCACTTATATCTTTTAGAGCACGGGGGTGCGTGACTTGGTAGTTGGCTTATGCTATGAAAGTAGTCTCAAAGGTGATAGGAACCCAAAGAGGATACAAAAACCTCCATCTTCATGTGCATTGAGTAGAATGAGAAGTCTTGATTCCTCTCAATTAGTTTTGAGGCGTGGATTTGGTAATATTAAGAGCTATGTTAGTAGGGTGTTGTGAATCTAGAAATACTTGTGTTGAAGTTAGTGATTCCCGTAGCATGCACGTATGGTGAACTGCTATGTTAGGAAGTCGGAGCATAATTGATCTATTGATTTTCATCCTTTGTGTTGAGGTCGGGATCGTGCGATGGTTAACACCTACCAACCCTTCCCCTAGGAGTATGCGTTTAGCACTTTGTTTCGATTACTAATAAAAACTTTCGCAACAAGTATGTGAGTTCTTCATGACTAATGTGAGTCCATGGTATAGATGCACTTTCAGCTTCCACCATTGCTAGCCTCTCTAGTGCCGCGGAATTCTCGCCGGTGCACAAACCCACCATATGCTTTCCTCAAAACAGCCACCATACCTACCTACTATGGCATTTTCATAGCCATTCTGAGATATATTGCCATGCAACTCCCACCGTTCCGTTTCATGACTTGTGCCGTCACTCTCATATTGCCATTGCATGATCGTAAGATAGCTAGTGAGATATTTCAACGTCATACGCCAAGCTAGATCGTTGCACATCCCGGTACACTGCCGGAGGCATTTCCTATAGAGTCATCATCATTCTAAGCTTTGAGCTGTGAGTAAATAAAAGTGTGATGATCATCACTATTAGAGCATTGTACCATGTGAGGAAAAAAAGAGGCCAAAGAGACCATACAAAAAAGAGAAAAAAGAGGCCTAAGAGCCCAAATAAAAAAAAGAGAAAAAGAGAGAAGGGACAATGCTACTATTTTTTCCACAGTTGTGCTTCATAATAGAACCATGTTCTTCATGATTGAGAGCTTCTTGCTTTGTCACTACCATATGCTAGTGGGAATCTTCATTGTATAACTTGGCTTGTATATTCCAATGATGGGCTTCCTCAAATTGCCCTAGGTCTTCGTGAGCAAGCAAGTTGGATGCACACCCACTAGTTTTCCTTTTGAGCTTTCACATACTTATAGCTCCTGTGCATCCCTTGTATGGCAATCCCTACTCATTCACATTTATATCTATTAATGGGCATCTCCATAGCCCTTTGATATGCCGAGTCAATGTGACCATCTCCTCCTTTTTGTCTCACAACCACCACCACACTCTATTCCACCTATAGTGCTATATCCATGGCTCACGCTCATGTATTGCGTGATAGTTATAAAAGGTTTGAGAAAGTAAGAGTGCGAAAACAATTACTTGGCCAATACCGGGGTTGTGCATGATTTACATTAGTTGTGTGAGGATGATGGAGCATATCCAGACTATATGATTTTGTAGGGATAACTTTCCTTGGCCTTGTTATTTTGAAAGTTCATGATTACCTTGCTAGTTTGCTTGAAGTATTATTGTTTCCATGTCAATAGAAAACTATTGTTTTGAATCTTACGGATCTGAACATTCATGTCACGTGAAAGAAGTTGCAAAGGACAACTATGCTAGGTAGCATTCCACATCAAAAATTCAGTCTTTATCACTTCCCTACTCGAGGACGAGCACGAGTTAAGCTTGGGGATTCTTGATACGTCTCTAATGCATCTATAATTTTTGATGGTTTCATGCTATTATCTTGTCAAACTTTGGATGTTTTGCATGCCTTTTATATATTTTTTGGGACTAACTTATTAACTCAGTGCCAAGTGCCAGTACCTATTTTTTCCATGATTTTGACCCCTTTCAGAGGAGGATTTTGAACGGAGTCCAAACGGAATGAAACTGCCAAAAAGATTTTTTCCGGAACAGAAAAAGATCGGGAAGCCGTAGAATCAGGACAGGGGGCCACCAGGGAGCCCACAAGCCCTCATGGCGCGGCCAGGGGGGTGCCCCTGGCTTGTGGGCTCCCTGAGCCTCCGTTGCCCTAGGTTTTGGGCCTATATATTCTCTAAAATTCCATAAAATATCAAGAGATCATCGAAAGTACTTTTCCGCCACCGCAAGCTTCTGTCTCCGCAAGATCCCATCTGGGGCACGTTCTGGTGCCCTGCCAAGGGGGGATTTGGATACAGAGGGCTTTATCATCAACACCATGACCTCTCCGATGATGTGTGAGTAGTTCACCATAGACCTACGTGTCCATAGCTAGTAGCTAGATGGCTTCTTCTCTCTCTTGGATCTTCAATACAAAGTTCTCCATGATCTTCATGGAGATCTATCCGATGTAATATTCTTTTGCAGTGTGTTTGTCGAGATCCGAAGAATTGCGGATTTATGATAAGATTATCTATGAATCTTATTTGAGTTTCTCCTAAACTTTCTTATGCATGATTTCATATCCTTGTAATTCTCTTCGAGTTGTGGGTTTTGTTTGGCCAACTAGATCTATGATTCTTGCAATGGGAGAAGTGCTTGGTTTTGGGTTCACACCGTGCGGTGACCTCACCCAGTGACAAAAGGGGTAGCGAGGTAGGCATCGTGTTGTTGCCATCAAGGGTAAAAAGATGGGGTTTTCATCATTGGTATGAGATTATCCCTCTACATCATGTCATCTTGCTTAAGGCGTTACTCTGTTCGGCATGAACTCAATACACTAGATGCCTGCTGGATAGCCATCGATGTGTGGAGTAATAGTAGTAGATGCAGAAAGTATCGGTCTACTTGTCTCGGACGTGATGCCTATATGTATGAGCATTGGCTTAGATATCATCATGACTTTGCACGGTTCTATCAATTGCTCGACACTAATTTGTTCACCCACCGTAACACTTGCTATTTTGAGAGAAGACTCTAGTGAACACTATGGCCCCCGGGTCTACTCCATACCATATTTTCGGCCTTACTCTTTTTCTTTGTTGCACTTTCCGCCTTCATATCTCACCTTGCAATCAAGCTTGAAGGGATTGACAACCCCTTTAAAGCGTTGGGTGCAAGCTCTTTTGTGTTTGCGCAGGTACTCTGGACTTGATGAGATACTCCTACTGGATTGATACCTTGGTTCTCAAACTGAGGGAAATACTTACTGCTACTGTGCTGCATCACCCTTTCCTCTTCAAGGGAAATACTTACTGCTACCTAACATACCATGCTTGATTTCATATCCATAGCACGTGACCATCTCCTCCTTTTTGCCTCACAACCACCACCATATTATATTCCACCTATAGTGCTATGTCCATGGCTCACGCTCGTGTATTGCGTGAGAGTTGAAAAAGTTTGAGAAAGTAAGAGTGCGAAAACAATTACTTGGCCAATACCGGGGTTGTGCATGATTTAAATTCGTTGCGTGGGGATGATGGAGCATAGCCGGACTATATGATTTTGTAGGGATAACTTTCTTTGGCCTTGTTATTTCAAAAGTTCATGATTACTTTGCTAGTATGCTTGAAGTATTATTGTTTTCATGTCAATAGTAAACTATTGTTTTGAATCTTACGGATCAGAACATTCATGCCACAAGAAAGAAGTTACAAAGAACAAATATGTTAGGTAGCATTCCACACCAAAAATTCAGTCTTTATCACTTCCCTACTCGATGACGAGCACGAGTCAAGCTTGGGGATGCTTGATACGTCTCCAACGTATCTATAATTTTTTATGGTTCCATGCTATTATCATGTCAACTTTGGATGTTTTATATGCATCAATATGCTATTTTTGGGACTAACCTATTAACTCAGTGCCAAGTGCCAGTTTCTGGTTTTTTTCCGTGTTATTGACCTTTTTCAGAGAAGAATATTAAACGGAGTCCAAACGGAATAAAACCTGCGGGATGATTTTTTTCCATAATAGAAGATACGCAGGGGACTTGAGAACCAAGGCACGAGACCTCGTGGGAGGTCACAAGCCCCCTAGCCGCGGCCTAGGGGGTGGTCGCGCCTGGCAGGCTTGTGGGCCCCACGTGGCTCCTTTGCCCTACCTCTTTCGCCTATAAATTCTCTAAAATCCCAAAACCAGAGCAGAGAGCCACGAAAATACTTTTCCACCGCCGCAAGCTTCTGTCTCCGCAAGATCCCATCTTGGGACCGTTCTGATGCCCTGTCGGAGGGGGATTCAGACACGGGGGGCTTCTTCATCAACACCATTGCCTCTCCGATGATGCGTGAGTAGTTCACGACAGACCTTCGGGGTCCATAGCTAGTAGCTAGATGGCTTCTTCTCTCTCTTGGATCTTCAATACAAAGTTCTCCATGATCTTCATGGAGATCTATCCGATGTAACTTTCTTTTGCGGTGTGTTTGTCGAGATCCGATGAATTGTGGATTTATGATCAGATTATCTATGATTATTATTTGAGTCTCCTCTCATCTCTTATATGCATGATTTCGTATCCTTGTAATTCTCTTCGAGTTATGGGTTTCGTTTGGCCAACTTGATCTATAATTCTTGCAATGGGAGAAGTGCTTGGTTTTGGGTTCATACCGTGCGATGTCCTCACCAAGTGACAGAAAGGGTAGCGATACACGCATCGTGTTGTTTCCATCAAGGGTAAAAAGATGGGGTTTATATCATATTGCATGAATTTATCCATCTACATCATGTCATCTTGCTTAAGGCGTTACTCTGTTTGTTATGAACTCAATACACTAGATGCATGCTGGATAGCGGTCGATGTGTGGAGTAATAGTAGTAGATGCAGAAAGCATTGGTCTACTTGTCTCAGACGTGATGCCTATATGTATGATCATTGCCTTTGATATCGTCATGACTTTGCGCTATTCTATCAATTGCTCGACAGTAATTCGTTCACCCACCGTAATACTTGCTATCATGAGAGAAGCCTCTAGTGAACACTATGGCCCCGGGGTCTACTTTACATCCTATATTTAGATCTACAAAATTAATTTGTTGCACTTTTCACCTTCAGATCTCACCTTTCAAATAATCGTGAAGGGATTGACAACCCCTTTTTCGCGTTGGCAAGTTTTTTGTTTTTGCGCAGGTACATTGGTGCCTCATCTTGAAACTCCTACTGAATTGATACCTTGGTTCTCAAACTGAGGGAAATACTTATCGCTACTTTGCTACATCACGCTTTCCTCTTCAAGGGAAAAACCAACGCAAGCTCAAGAGGTAGCAGTCCACCAATGACTATGCCCGCAACTGGCAAGGAAATCAACACAGTCCACCAATGACTATGCCCACAACTGGCCAGGTAGTCAACCCAATCCACCTACAACCACGCCCACGCCCAGTGCAGGGTCACACAACCGGAGGTACGAAGCCGCTCGTACGTCAAGGGGGAGCCATGAGCATTGCGACTCAGGGGCCTAACTACGCCCCTAGCCCCTTCCCTCTTGGGTCGTCCTGGAATCCAGTCGATTCAACGGTGGCGGAGGTACGCGCGGGGCGGGCCTTGTCAACACAGAGCCTAGTGCGCTCAACAAGCCACTTCAAGTCTCTTAGGGAGAACGCTGGAGTCACTCGTACATCAAGGGGGACTCCTGAGCATCGCGACTCACGATCCTAAACTGCGCCCGTAGCCCCTTCCCTCTTGGGCCACCCGGGCGGTCCAACAACAGCGGAGGTACGCGCGAGGCGGGCCCTGCCGACGCAGAGTGCTGAAGGAGTTCGGGAGTCTCAAGTTGTCACTTTCTTAGGAGGGACAATGGAGTCACTCGTACGTCAAGAGGGACTCCCGAGCATCGCGACCCAGGGGCCTAATTGTACTCGTAGCCCCTTCCCCCTTTTGGACCGTCCTGGAATCCGGTTGGTCCAATCGCGGCGGAGGTACGCGCAGGGTGGGCACTGCCAACGCAGAGTGCTGAAGGTGTTCTGAAGTTTCAAAATCCTCGCCGTGTTCCCCTCATGAGGATTGCTCACACATCAAGGGGGACTCCTGAGCATCGCGACTCAGGAGCCTAACTCGACCCGTAGCCCCTCACCTCTTTGGTCGTCCTGGAATTCAGGTCGGTTCAATGGCGGCTGAGGAATGCACGGTTGGGTCCTGCCGACGCAGAGTATCACAACAAACATGAAAGAAACGAGGCGAAGAAAACATTCAAGCACTCAGCCAATTATTACAAGCCTTAACAAGTTCTTGAAAACGCAAATGAGTTTGACGCCTCCACGAGGCACGATGTGTATTGCAGGGCAAAAACAGGGGGAAGAAATCAGGAGGAGCCGCCGCCGCCGGTCGCTCCATCTTCATGGGGCTTGTCGTCAGCGTCAGTGGCGTAGTACTCCGTGATACGTCTCCAACGTATCTATAATTTTTTATGGTTCCATGCTATTATCTTGTCAACTTTGGATGTTTTGTATGCATTTTATATATTTTTTTGGGACTAACTTATTCACTCAGTGCCAAGTGCCAGTTCCTGTTTTTTCTGTGTTTTTGACCTTTTTCAGGGGAGAATATCAAACGGAGTCCAAACGGAAAAAATCTTTGGAATGATTTTTTCCGGAACAGAAGATACACAGGGAGCTTGAGAACCAAGGCAAAGGGTCCTAGGGGAGGCCACAAGCCCCCTAGCCACGGCCTGGGGGCGCGCCTAGCAGGCTTGTGGGCCCCCCGTGGCTCCTTTGCCCTACCTTTTCCACCCATAAATCCCCGAAAAATCTGAAACCACGAGAGAGAGCCACGAAAATACTTTTCCGCCGCCGCAAGCTTCTGTCTCCGCAAGATCCCATCTGGGGCACGTTCTGGTGCCCTGATGGAGGGGGGATTCAGACACGGAGGGCTTCTTCATGAACCCCATTGCCTCTTCGATGATGCGTGAGTAGTTCACCATAGACCTTCGGGTCCATAGCTAGTAGCTAGATGGCTTGTTCTCTCTCTTGGATCTTCAATACAAAGTTCTCCATGATCTTCATGGAGATCTATCCGATGTAATCTTCTTTTGAAGTGTGTTTGTCGAGATCCGATGAATTGTGGATTTACGATCAGATTGTCTATGAATCTTATTTGAATTTCTTCTGATCTCTTATATGCATGATTTCATATCCTTGTAATTCTCTTCGAGTTGTGGGTTTCGTTTGGCCAACTTGATCTATAATTCTTGCAATGGGAGAAGTGCTTGGTTTTGGGTTCATACCGTGCGGTGACCTCACCCAATGACAGAAGGGGTAGCGAGGCACGCATCATGTTGTTGCCATCAAGGGTAAAAAGATGGGGTTTATATCTATTGCATGAATTTATCCCTCTACATCATGTCATCTTGCTTAAGGCGTTACTCTGTTTGTCATGAACTCAATACACTAGATGCACGTTGGATAGCGGTCGATGTGTGGAGTAATAGTAGTAGATCTAGAAAGTATCGGTCTACTTGTCTCGGACGTGATGCCTATATGTATGATCATTGCCTTAGATATCGTTATGACTTTGCGCGGTTTTATCAATTGCTCGACAGTAATTCGTTCACCCACCGCAATATTTGCTATCATGAGAGAAGCCTCTAGTGAACACTATGGCCCCCTGGTCTACTTCACATCATATTTTCAGCCCTACACTTTTACTTTGTTGCACTTTCCGCCTTCATATCTCACCTTGCAATCAATCGTGAAGGGATTGACAACCCCTTTGTAGCGTTGGGTGCAAGTTTGCTGTTTTTGCGCACGTACTTTGTAGACTTGGCTTGATACTCCTACTGGATTGATATCTTGGTTCTCAAACTAAGGGAAATACTTACTGTTACTGTGCTGCATCACCCTTTCATCTTCAAGGGAAAAACCAACGCAAGCTCAAGAGGTAGCAAGAAGGATTTCTGGCGCCGTTGCCGGGGAGGATCAAGTCAAGAATAGTCTCCCGTCAACGTGCCAATTTCTGGCGCCGTTGCCGGGGAGTATCAAGTCAAGAATATTCATCCTCCAACGTGTCAATTTCTAGCACCGGGGACTATTCTAAGTGAAGCTTATCCAAGTAACTGTCGCAAACTCATCTCTTGCATTTACTTTTTTTGCCTCTTGCTACGGCAACAGACAAAAGTATGAGAGATTGACACATTGACGGAGACTGGGCTTGCGTTGGTTTTTCCCTTGAAGAGGAAAGGGTGATGCAGCACATGAGCAGTAAGTATTTCCCTCAGTTTGAGAACCAAGGTATCAATCCAGTAGGAGTATCAAGCCAAGTCTACAAAGTACGTGCGCAAAAACAGCAAACTTGCACCCAACGCTACAAAGGGGTTGTCAATCCCTTCACGATTGATTGCAAGGTGAGATCTGAAGGCGGAAAGTGCAACAAAGTAAAAGTGTAGGGCTGAAAATATGATGTGAAGTAGACCAGGGGGCCATAGTGTTCACTAGAGGCTTCTCTCATGATAGCAAGTATTACGGTGGGTGAACGAATTACTGTCGAGCAATTAATAGAATAGCGCAAAGTCATGACGATATCTAAGGCAATGATCATACATATAGGCATCACGTCTGAGACAAGTAGACCGATACTTTCTGCATCTACTACTATTACTCCACACATCGACCGCTATCTAGCATGCATCTAGTATACTGAGTTCATAACAAACAGAGTAACGCCTTAAGCAAGATGACATGATGTGGAGGGATAAATTCATGCAATATGATATAAACCCCATCTTTTTACCCTTGATGGCAACAACATGATGTGTGCCTCGCTACCCTTTCTCTCACTGGGTGAGGACACCGCACGGTATGAACCCAAAACCAAGCACTTCTCCCATTGCAAGAATTATAGATCAAGTTGGCCAAATAAAACCCATAACTCGAAGAGAATTATAAGGATACGAAATCATGCATATAAGAGATCACAGGAGACTCAAATAATAATCATAGATAATCTGATCATAAATCCACAATTCATCGGATCTCGACAAATACACCGCAAAAGAAAGTTACATTGGATAGATCTCCATGAAGATCATGGAGAACTTTGTATTGAAGATCCAAGAGAGAGAAGAAGCCATCTAGCTACTAGCTATGGACCCGAAGGTCTATGGTCAACTACTCACGCATCATCGGAGAGGCAATGGTGTTGATGAAGAAGCCCTCCATGTCCGAATCGCCCTCCGGCAGGGCACCAGAACGGTCCCGAGACGGGATCTTGCGGAGACAGAAGCTTGCGGCGGCAGAAGAGTATTTTTGTGGCTCTCTCCTTTGGTTTCGGGATTTTTGAGAATTTATAGGCGAAAGAGGTAGGGCAAAGGAGCCATGTGGGGCCCACAAGCCTGCCAGGCGCGGCCACCCCCCTAGGCCGCGGCTAGGAGGTTTGTGACCTCCCACAACGTCTCCTGCCTTGGTTCTCAAGTCCCTCGCGTATCTTCTGTTATGGAAAAAATCATCCCGCAGGTTTTATTCCGTTTGGACTCCGTTTAATATTCTTCTCCGAAAAAGGTCAAAAACACGGAAAAAACAAAAACTGGCACTTGGCACTGAGTTAATAGGTTAGTCCCAAAAATAGCATATTCATGCATATAAAACATCCAAAGTTGACATGATAATAGCATGGAACCATCAAAAATTATAGATACGTTGGAGACGTATCATGGACTGTGTTGATTTCCTTGCCAGCTACGGGCATAGTCATTGGTGGACTGAGTTGATTGCCTTCGTCTTCTCCCCAACGTGGAGCGTAGGGCTGCCACTAGGCGTGGGAGGGACCCCTCCACGTCCTCGGGGGGGGCATATACAGCCACAACTCGTTATTACGTGAGAGTGCCACGGTGGGGGTGTATGTGGGAGGTCGCGAGGATGCTTTGGCCTCGGGAGTGTCCCTACCCCCGAGGCATAGGCGCCTGATTCCTTTTGAGTCTTCACCCAGCGCGGAGCATAGGTCATCCACTCGGCATGGAAGGGACCCCTCTGCGTCCTCGGGGGGCCCCCGGGCGTATACAACCGCAGGTCGTTATTACGTGAGAGTGTCACGGTGGGGGTGTATCTGGGAGGTCGTGAGGACGCTTTGGCCTCGTGAGTGTCCTTGCCCCCGAGGCATAGGCACCTGATTCCTTTTGGGTCATTGGTAAACCCTGTTGACTTCTTCTTCTTCGGGAGTGAGACAGGGTGTCTGCTACCTCAGGAGGCCTGCAAGGATAAGCTTCGACCGGAGCCCCCAAGCGACGGTCCGACCGCCCAAAGATGCAAGCAAGGTAAAAAGTTAGGGTTCGAAGTGGGTGCGACAGAAACAACTGAAGGATGCGTATATGAAAGTGGCGGCTGGGGAGTGCTCTGAACTCCTGGATGCCACTTGGCCGTGTGGGCACCCTCGGGCAGAGTGAGCCAAAAAGTTACATGGCAGCAACCAACAAAAAGTCACCCGGCGGCCATGTCGCTGCAGTGCCAAGGGCGCCGTCGCCGCCAGATCTCCTGCTTCCGCGACCGCGACCCTCACGGGTCCGCCGTCTCCCAAGGCTCGGGACCTTCGCTTGGTCTGAGCATCTCCTCCTCTTCCTCACCACGCCCCAGCAGGCAAGGCATGAGCATGGCCTGTTGGAGCCGCCGGTAGGTAGCAGCCGCGTTCCCCAGCCAGAAGGGCATGAGGGTGCCAGCGCCCAGGCACACCCACCAATGGTTAGTTCGCGCGGGCTAGAAGGGGCCTTGAGCCGCGGCTCTGTCGATTGCGAGCGCGTTGATGCAGATGTGGGGCCGATCGACCGTGCTGACAATGGCGACTGCGATTGGTGACGCAGGGCAGTCCCCGCCTCACACGGTCTGGGCCTCTTGAAGTTCTTGGATTGTTGTGATGACGGACTCACGGGAGCTGGGCGAACGCGCACCGGAGTGCGCCCTCGGGTTGTGCTCGAGCGCCACCCTCGCCTCACTTGTCAGGCCGGGGGACTTCCCCGGTGGGAGCCCCCAGGCCTGACCCAAGGGGGCGCCGAGCGCGCCTTCCTATGCGATGTGAGGCATGACCCCCCAGGGCATGGAGCCCGAAGTCCCAGGGCGCTCCGTGGGGAGGAGTTGCTTCTTCTACTTGCGCGGGTCCTTGCGAGGTGGCTCGTCTTCTTCGTTGTCCGAGCGTTCCGCCGCCCCGGCGCAATAGGCGTGCTCGAGTGTACAAACGACATCCTTCTCGTTGCAGGTGATGGTGATGACGCCTACGCTCCCTGGAATCTTGAGGACGTTGTAGCCATGGTGAGTCACTGCCATGAACTTGGCGAGAGCTGGGTAACCAAGATCGCATTGTACGGCATGTGGATGTGCGCGATGTTGAAGACGATGATCTCAGTGTGGTAGTTCTTGCACTCGCTGAAGGTGACTGGCAGACGCACCTGCCTGATGGGCACGGTGGAGCCTTCCGTGACTCCTGAGAAGGGCTTGCTCGGCATGAGCTGTTCGTACGGCAGCTGGAGTGTCTCAAAGGTCTCGACCGAGAGGAAGTTGAGCCCCGCTCCACTGTTGATAAGGGTCTTGGTGACGAGGACGTTGCTGATGGTTGGGGTGCACATCATGGGGAGCTTGCCGACCATGAACAAGCACCCGAGCTGGTCACGTGGGTCGAAGGTGATGGTGGTCAGGGACCGGTTGAGGGGGCGCATCGCTTCAGGCTTTGGGAGAGCAGCATTCACCTCTCGGGCGAACTGCTTGAAGGCGCGGTTCGAGGCCGGGGTTTGGGTGCCGCCCTGACCTCCTGGAAGCCCCCAGCCCCATCATTCTGCGTGTCTTCATCCCTCCTTCTGGGTGGAGGAGGCAGCGGAGGCAGCCCAGCCTCACGAGGGCGAGCCTCACGAGGCTGACCACATCGTTGCCCCTCCCGAGGGTTGTCGCGCCAGCGGTCGTCCCGAGCCTGGTCGCCCCAGCTGTCCTCCTAAGGCTGGCCGCGCCAACGGTCTTTAGGAGGCTGTTCGTGCCACCCCTGACGCGGCTCCTGGTCGTCCCAGCGGCCTCCACTGCGACCATCGCCGCATGCGGACCTCTGTTTCCCCCTCCGGGGCGCCTGCTAAAGTGCTCGGCACGGACCAGTCGGAGCTCGTGGCACTCGGAGGTATCATGGCCGCTGGTGCCATGGAAGATGCATGTTGGCCTCCCTCCTGACGGACGCTCTCGCCCTCGGTCGTGCTTCGCCTCAGGCTCGGCTGCGAGCACTATCGGAGTATTGCGCTTCGTCTCCTTGGCCTTGATCTTCTTCTCTTCTAGTTCTGCCGCCTCAGGCCCAAGGAGCGACCGACGACCTTCTTCAGCCCTGGCGCACTTGTTTGCCATGTTGAACATCTCCAGTGCAGTGCTCGTTTCATCACTCATGGCAAGCTCCTCCTTCATCTTGAGGTCGGTGACCCTGTCGGAGAAGGCCAAGTTGACGGCCTCGTCCGACGCCTTGGGGATCTTGAGGCGCATGACCGTGAAGCGCTGTATGAACTTGTGCAGGGTCTCGCCGTAGGTCGTTCACGGTGGGAGCACGGTCGCGGGTGCCCTGGAAGTTGGCGATGAAACATTCGCGTAGATCATCCCAGAAGGTGATGGATGCCCTTGGAAGGTTGGGGAGCCAAGAGAGCGCGCCGCCCTTGAGCGTCATGGGGAACCAACACGCCATGACCTTGTCGCCCCCTCCTGCCGCCCTGATACTTAGCGTGTAGAGTCGCATGAACTCGACCGGATCCAAGGTGTCGTCGTAGCGTGGGGGTAGGTCGGGCTTGAACTTGCATGGCCACGTAGTTGGGTAGAGCTCAGGGGCGATGGCGAGGCACCCCACCTGCCCGACGGGTGTAGCGCGCACAGGGGCGGCCTGGTCCTGTTGCTCCAATGGGTCTACTTCGAGCGGCGCACGCTCGCGGCGTGGGATTTGTAGCGCAGGAGTGCGCGCGCGTCAGCGCCTGGCCGAGGAACCACCTGACAGCTTGCTTCATCTCCTGGCCTCGCTCTGGTTTCGCTCTCACTAGAAAGAAAACAAGATCTTTATACATGTTTGCATTTTCCCATGTGAGGATGCTTCTGTGGGTGTTAACGTGTACAAAGGAATGAAGTCTTTGTGGAAGGAGATTTTCTCATGAAGAGCTTTGCTGAAGTCACAGGCAAACTCTGTCAATGTATGCAAGGAGCGTGGCCAGGCCCACAGTTGTGCATTGGTTGTTTGGGACCCTACTTGCAGTGCCATGCTTTGTGATGCACACAAGATCAACCAATAAATCCTTAAAAATGAGCATCTAGTGTTCAATTTATGCATATAGAGGCTCTTCGTAAGATAGAAGATGATGCTCTTCATATGTTGCCTTCATGCTTTCTTGAAAAAGCGTAGGCATATATAGCTCACATCACCATATATAGGCCTGGTTTATTATCGTTATCTCCAATTCCTACTATGTGCATCTCTCTTTTAGCTAATCCTTGCTTTGCTGGCCTCGGTGTGGTTCAATTCAATAAAAAGAATGACCTAATCACTACCCTCTCAGCGATTAGATGTTTCTGGCCGTTGGATTTCGTTAATTAGGAGTTTCTGGCAGTTGGATTTAGTTCTTAGTCGAGATGATCCGTGCAGTCCATTGAATTTAGCACGTGTGTCCTATGGGGTGCTGCTTTGGAGGCCGAAACCAAGGCATCTGGTGCATTGGACCTTCCACTAGCCCATTCATGGAAGGCCCACAGCTCGGGGCGACCACGTGATCCATTCGCAGACCCGACAACCTGGTTCATCCGCTCGCTACTCCTATCCAATCCCTCCCATTCTAGATGAGGCGAACGCGTTGACTCTAGTCTTCAGATGAGGGAGCATCGCATGCGTCGGTGTGGCCGGGCTGCAGAAAGGAGAGAGTGCCACATGCGTCGGTGCGGTCGACCCGTAGAGCGCCGGTTCCATCTAGGGAGCGCAGGTGCGACCGGTTCCATCCAGGGATCGAGTCGACTCTACGAGTGGATCCCAGCGACCGGAGGAGAGGGATCCGTCCACCTGAGCTGAGGGGTGGGATGGAATCCATCTGATCGATTTGAGTGACCAGAGGAGCGGATCAGGTCGAGTTGATCCTATCCAGTGCGTGCCAGATTTTGCTACGAATCAGAAGAGGTGCAGGTGAGGGCTAGGGAGATAATGAAAGACACCTCCGCTACTTGGAAACTACTTTGCCCTCCTTCAAGCTTGCAATCATGGCCCTCTTCTATTGGAAACTGTTGTGCTCTCCTTAAATAACACCATGTTTTACTGGTGAGACGAGGATTGAACAACAACGCCTCTTTGGCGACCTCCACCTCCAGCAGTGGAGCCAACGATGACTTGCCAGCTCACCTTGTGGTCGTGCCTTGTAGTCCGGGAAGAGAAGAGGTGCGGCAAGAACAAGAAGGTTGGCAAGGACTAGGAGAAGAAGAAGGCGCCCCGCTCCCCTCGGTCACGGTTGTGCTCAAGATCGATATGCCTCGTGGCTTATGTTTCGGCAAATACTTATTAAGGAGGAGAAGCGTATGTACATGTAAATGGTTTCTTGGTGTCTATTTCAATGTACTGTTGATCTACGGGTCCTACCGTTCTCTGTGATCATAGTGCGCAGGCGGCTCTTCCTGCCTTCATGGAGTCCGAGAGAGAGGGAGTACACGGCGATCATGATGCGCACTGCACACAGTGGGTGCAGGTTAGTATACTAGTCCATTCATCTTGCTATTTTATTTAGGTGCATGCTTTAGATCTTTTAGTTTTTTTAGAACACATATGATTATGATCTACTGCTAAATAATTAAGCTTAAATTCAATTTACATATTTTAACAGTTGATACTCTATTCTTAGCTATCATAAAGTTGATTGCATGCCTCATTTACCATGTTCTGTCAAGTTCTTTTTTTGGCTTCAGATAGATGTTATTCTGACAGCCAACAGACTTTGTTTGTTTTATGGCCTTCGAGCAAGTAATTTATATTAATTTAGTAGAGCTATTTTTATAGATGATTGTTTTCTTGTGTTCGTTCTCACTAGAAAGAAAACAATATCTTTATACATGTTTGCATTTTCCCGTGTGAGGACGCTTCTATGGGAGTTAACACGTACAAAGGAATGAAGTCTTTGTGGAAGGAGCTTTTCTCATAAAGAGCTTTGCTGAAGTCATAGGCAAACTCTGTCAATGTATGCAAGGAGCGTGGCCAGGCCCACGGTTGTGCATTGGTTGTTTGGGACCCTACTTACAGTTCCATGCTTGGTGATGCACACAAGATCAACCAAGAAATCCTTAAAAAATGCGCATCTAGTGTTCAATTTATGCATATGGAGGCTCTTCGTAAGATAGAAGATGATGCTCTTCATATGTTGCCTTCATGCTTTCCTGAAAAAGCGTAAGAATATATAGCTCACATCACCATATACAGGCCTGGTTTATTATCGTGATCTCTGCGTCCTACATATGTGCATCTCTCTTTTAGCTAGTCCTTGTTTTGCAGGCCTCGGTGTGGTTCAATTCAATAAAAAGAATTTGCCCTATCGCATTTTTAGTGCGACAGAACATTATCTGAGAGGGTCATCGCTGGACCAACATGTGTCTATACGACTCTGCAGATTATGTTACCCTTCGATATGATCCTCCATGGAGCAAAATTTATCTTCATGGATAAAAAAATAGGTTTGATTGGTGCCATGGGGTTGCTACTATGAGTAGTCTCTTTAGAGCTAAGTGTATGGACTTTGAGACAATTTTTTGCAAAATGCTTCCTTCTGAAGGAGGTGCTCGGAGATTGAATCCCCATTTTAGAAAAATATCATCTTACTATGATCATGATTTTAGTCGTTACACTTTAGCAGGGATTGCAGGTTATCCGGTTTTGTAAGAAATGTTATTTCGTTGCTCATGTATTCATGTGGTTGGGCTCTCTCAAGCAACAGGAAACACACACTTCAGCACAAAATCGCACAGCTTTCAGCACTTATGTCGAACAGGCTATCACTGAACCGAGCAAAATAGGATAGGGATGCCAAGTTGCTGATGTTCTATCAGGTAAAACAATTGTACATGCAAATGTATATCGAGCTCTATATTGTTTTTGTTACAAAAAGTTGAATGCTCTTTTAATTTGGTGTTCCCCTTGCGGACGTTCTTTCCAGTGTATCATCTCAGCTTTGAATAAATATCTATTATGTTCTCGAGGAATAAGTGCCTTGTCGCGCGACTTCTCATGTGTTATTCCTTTGTTGTTATTATGGTAGTGTCTATATGTACGAAGTACGAACTCAGTTTGTTGTTTGGTTTCTCTAAATAGGAGAATATGGTTGCCATACATTTTAAATTACAGACATGTTACGCTTATGGGTTACAATATATAGGTAAAGTGTGTATCCTTTGTGACACATATTTCTGTCAATTTTGCCATTTTTTGTCCAGACTACTCGGTCACACTAAAAAAGTGTTGGAAGAGAAATGCTTCGTATGGCCGGCAAGAATGCCCGCCTGAATACGGTGCCCTGTTTCCTTGCAATAAAGGACTTCTTGATACACTTGAAAAATGGCTTATAAAATTGAAATAAGAGTTTGCTAAATGATTTAGAAAGGACTTTGTGTGTTTAGAGTTCAACATTGATAGACAAAGGTGGAATGACCATGATTACTCTACTTTCCGCTTCATCTTGCAGTGCAATAATTATATGGCAAATTATTAGCATTATAATTTGGAATAAATAATTTTAGGCGCCATTTATTTCTTCTTACGTTGGTATTTGCAATAAAGAATTCCTTGATTCTTAAGGTATTTAGATGAGTAGTTCAAATTGTATGGTCCTTTCATTTCTAGAATTATCTTTTCCTTGCATTATATTTTAAAATAAATAGCTCTTACATTTTATGTTTTTTTGCCAAATGGATCCTCCTATTATATACGATTGTCTTATTCTAAACATCTACATCGGTTATCTAGTTGTGTACAAATTTGTAATAATATTTCTCTTTATGGCACATATTCAATTTAATCAGTTTAGTCCTCACATATGTTCATGTTTTTGTTCATTAGATTTGATGGAGACTAATGCTGCTGCGACCGTAAGTGTTGGTGATTTCTATACATGCATTGAACCAACTAAACCTAACATTGATTCTGTAACTTCTTCCTAGATAAGAATAACACGCGCTCATCTTTGTATAGTTTTTATATAGTTATAAGTTTGTAATGTATGTACATAAACAAGTGGGGCCAAATGGCTCACCAAATAGTATTTGTTGCGTCTTGGACCGTTCTTTATACGTAATGTTCGTTTGTGTTGGTCTAAACAAAAAGGTCATGGTTGTATTTTTGTTCTGTATATGTAGTATTTCCACTGATCTTTTTTCTTGTACAAATATACATGGCGCAAGCATTGGGAGTACACCAAAGGTTGAGGAGCTCACCCATCCAGGAAGAGCATTGCAACTTTCCACATTAATCCAGATACTCCATCCTTTAATTGTATTGCCGATGTCATTTATACATGTAACTAAGAGAAAATAGGCCTTTGCAAGTATGTCACACCACTATTATTTCGATGTGTTTTTGCTGAGAAGCTTTGGCAAGATTAGTATAGTGATCAGTTTCATGAAATGCCATTTGTTTCCACTTTCCTTGCACCGCCACTTCTTGGCACATTCATGGTCATGAAATGCCTATGTTGTAAATTTATTATCCAACATATGAGATGCTAGAAATTTTTTGATAGACATGGAACTAAGAGGATGGTCAACATGACCCGGAAAATATACAAGATGATAGATATATAAAATAATAAATATTGGTGTAGGTTCATAAGTTCTTTCCTCAAAATAGGAATCCAATTCTTCCATGTCTATCTATTTTTAAAATTACTATTACTTTATTGAAAAAATAAACGGACGCAACAACGCGCGTCAATAATGATCTAGTTTAGGACAATATAGTCGCACCTAATCCTTGCCCTCACAACGATTTGAGTTTTTATTTTAGGACAATATATAGTCGCACCTAATCATGGTCTCACAGCGATTTGAGTTTTCAGTCGTCTATTTTTTGATCTACATGTTTGTGACCCTTAGATTTGCTGTCCTAAGGGGCTGCTGCTCCAGAAGAAAAAACGGAGCCCTCTCGTTGTGTGGGCTTTTCTCCCGGGCCAACTAGCTAACTCTGCCACGAGCATTGCTTGAGAAAGGCCACGCCCGAGCAGTTGTTGTCCAGCCGGTAAAGTGTCTCACAAACCCTAAGCATGTTTGGTTCGGGGATATTAGATGCAGGGAATGGGAATTTAAGGGATAAGTGACATATGATCCATTGTTCGGTTGGGGGCAAGGGTATTGAGGTAGGATGGGGAAAGGGAATTAAGAAGGTCAATTCCCACATATCTCTTCCCAGCCTCTCCCTCTTAATTCACATGGGAAGTTATTTTCTTTCAAATTCCCTTTACTAATTCCCACCACACACCAAACATGGGATTGGGACCTCCTACTGGGTTGTCTCTCCAAGGTGCTCTAGGTAAGTCACATAGTGCTAAAACAGGTTGTGTATATCAAGAATAATTCTATCTATTTAACCCACACAATATGTTGTTTCCTTTGAGTGAGACAAAACAATGTGCTCGATTTTAGAGAAAAACACATTCTTGACAATAATAACGCAAGATCCGATCACGTAATATGGTTCTTTTAATCTGGGGAGCCATGACTTGTGACTATTAGCTATGCATTCTTGATGTTTGTAGCTGTGTGCATGATTAGAAACATAAATTGGCAACTTTAGTCTTGTCACTAAGAAACATCCGTAGCATCTGAATAAAGAGCTAAAAGTTTTTGAGGCAACAAATCTCTTTTGATATATTTGTGAGCCAGTAGTTTGCCTTCTCAATTATACCCGCGTGCTATATTATCTATTATTTATTCGGTTTTCCATTTCCCGTCTAAATTTTGTAGATATTAATCTACATACAAGCTTCAAAATGTGGTATAGGTTTTTTTTGCCATCTTGTGACCAACAATTGATAAGGAATATCCACAGAGTTGAAGCTATCAAAGTATACCAAGAAGATCTGAAATTTACATCAAATGGTTCAAGAACTAGCACCTACTCAGTAGTGTCTGCTTATTATAGCATGGTAGAGAGGAGATCAGCAGTGCCACGGGAAAAAATGTAGGTGTGAAACTGAGTTTGTTCTTCGAATGTTTTTTTTCGCTTCTCAACTCCATCTCAATCACCATACATCTTCCCCTATTTTTTATTTTGTTTTCATATAGGCCAGGTCAATGAGGGTTTATAATTGGGATAACTAGGTACAAATCTTCACGAGGACGCATCTTCTTGGGTGCAAAGAGTGAATAACATTTGTTCTTTCTACAAGTATTATTTTGGAGATGATGAGTTACTGAAAGCTGTTAAATTTCTATATTTGGATGATGGTACTAACTGGGAATCTCGAAGTTCTTGCAGAGTTTGCTTCTATCTTGTTTATTTGAAATTTATCTATATACAAACATTGACATGCTGGAGATGATGCTGGGTATTGCAATAAATATGCTAACTATAAATGAAACTGTTGTTTTCCATAACTCGACTTCTGATCCAACTATGTTCAGCAAGGATGCACTGATTTTGTTTTTTTTAGTTTCTTTAGCCAGTTCCGACTCGGTATTAATTGTGATAAGATATCAATTGTTTAGGTTGGTATGAACAACAGACTTATTACTGGGTAGTACTATAAGATTTTAAAAGTTAAAAAAAACATTCATCTGCAAAAGTAGGGTATCACGTAACCTTGTAGGCGTTGAACTTGATACCAATCCAAGCAGGGCCGTAAGGAAGATAGTATGGTTTTTTATCCACTCAGAGGTCATGCAATGTTGCTCTTTTCTCGTGTCAGCACAAATTACTTCCAAGATATTGCATGGATTCTTGCACATATTGGCTAATTTATATCTGTAACTTCTTGTTGTTTAATTACATGTAAGTTGTGTGCTTTATTTAATAAGGTGTTTATCTTTTGGCTTGTTACAAATTATTTTAGTTGACACGATGTACACATCTTCTCAAGAATTGTTGCAAGACATATCAGAAGAGCATAAATCACTCTAAGATGACATCCGAAACCAAAGATGAAACATTCGTAATTCAACATGGAAATTAATATGGTGAGCATTCATACGAGATGCACACATGGATGTCATGAAGTGTGTAGTATGCCACTTACAAAAGGCATAATTTCCATCAGCAGCTTCGGTTTAGTTAATCTGTACATCGATGTTTCATCATTTCTTGAATTTTCAACTCTCGTGTTTTTCAACATAGTTTTGTTCAAGCTGATACCATTATCCACTGGGTGAAGTCTAGCGGTTGATTTTTAATCAAAGCTAATAACTATGATGTATTTTTGAGTATGTTCATGTAGTGATTCACGAGTATAAGTTAAATTAGAGCCTATTTGTCAATTTATTTATTGATCTATTCATCTGTAAGTAACCACAAGCTACAAATGTACCTAAGCTCATGAATCAAGACCCTCGCTGATAACAATGCACAAACTATCGGAATTCTATAAGATTGTTCTAACTTAGTTTTACTGAAAATTGAAAACGTGAAAGCAGTCATTACTTTTTCCTTGCTTAACTACCACCTTATAGCATCACATTGTGACATGTACATTACATATGTCCTAGCTCAATATTTGTTTCCTTTTTTTTGGTTATTACTTCAATTCAGTATGCCACATTTAAAAAATAGAAGGAACCTCTAAATCAACCTTTTCATACTATTTTATCTTTTCAATAGATTTTATTTAAAAAATATTTATCTTTTGTCTCCTTTATTTATAGAATTCATGTCATCCTATCATCAAAATAGACGAGCGCGGAAACGAGCGCCACTCAGGATCTAGTTTATATCTATATCTATACCTATTAATAAAGATAACTTCTGGTCGTCCGTCATTGAAATTACTCCTAAAGTTCGCATGAATTTATCCCCTATGCTAGTGAAGAAAAAGTTTCATTTTCTTTTTCAAAATCGTGTCGTGCTACATTGTTATATATAAACATTACTGATCAAAACCGCATCTGCATTAGGACCCGAGTGGCTAACGCCTACCTATTCTATTCAAAAAACCAGGGATCTATTCCCAGCCTCTCTTCTTTTCTCCCACAAATCCTCCCCACAGATTTGTTACTCGGCCGACCCATGTGTGGGGCTTTACTCCCCTATTTTTTCATTTCATTTTTTTGTCTTTTCTTTTCTCATTCTGTTTTCTTTCGTTCTTTCAAACAATTTAGGATTTTAAAATTTTAAAAGTTGCGAGTTTTCAAAAACATGATCGAGAAATCATAAAATGTATGTGAATTCAAAAATGTTAAGGAAATCATTTTTTGTGGATTAAAAATTGTTGATAATTTTGCAAAATTGTTCACCAATTATAAAAAATATTCCTAATTTTGAAAAATGGCCAGGAAATAAAACCATGGTCATGATTTTGAAAAAATGATAGTTTATTCAAAACATATTAACGAATCTGAAAACAAATGTCCATGAAATTTCACATAAATTTAAAAACATAATTTTTTATAATTTGTTCAGATTTTTTTAGAAAAAAGCTGATCAATTCAAAATATGTTGGTGAGTAAAGAAATGTTCATGAATTCGAAAATTGTTCATGCATTTCAAACTGTTTGTCATTTTTTTTTTTTTTGTAAACAATGTTTGTCGATTCGAAAAACTGTTCGCCGATTCAAAAAAAATATGTCTAGGATTCGATTATTTTTTGAAAGTTTTTATATGTCTAGGTGTTGGGAGTTGTTCGTGGTTGATGAGATTTTTGTAATTTTTTAAACATTTACTTTACAATAGAATGAAAAGTGTAGTGTGCAGTGGCAACATGGTGAGGCACTGTGTTAAAATAGAAGATGTTCACATGTCACGGTATTTACTCATACTTATTTGACTAGCGCATAATTTATTTGTCTCTCCGTTACAACGCACAGACATATTTTGCTAGTATTAATAAAGCAAGGATAACTTCTGATCGTCCGTCACTGAAATTATCCCTAAAGTTCACATGAATTTGTCCCTTTATGCCACCGACAAATGAAGGAAATGTTTGGTTTTCTTTTTGCAAAATCGTGTCGTGCTACATTGTCATATAGAAATAATACTGACCAAAATCGCACCTGCATAAGCACCCTATTAGCTAACGCCTAGCTATTCTATTCGCGAGACCAGGGATCGATTCCCAGCTTGCACGTTTTTCCTCACTTCTTTCCTCCTGCAAATCCTCCCCACATGTTTGTCACTTGGCCGGCCCACCATAAGCACCCGACTGGCTAATGCCTAGCTATTCTATTCGCGCGACCAGGGATCGATTCGATGGGAGCTCCTACCTGCCGCTCACACGACAGGCAGTCCTGCGCCGCACAGGGGGACGCCCCGACTGGGCCGGCCCAATATATTTTCTTTTTTTTCTGTTTCTTTTTTCCTGCTCAATTTATTTTCTTTTTTTGTTTGTTTTTTCTTTCCCTTTTCCTTTTCTTTTACTCTATTTGAAGAAAAAACATTTTTCGAGTTCGAATAACAATTATTAAAAATCGTGACCAAATTTGGAAGCCTGAACAATTTTTTAAAGTACGAATATTTTTTGAATCTTGAGAACAAAAATTTCAAAAGGAGAATAATCTTGAAAAAACCCACACAAATTTGAAAGCTGAAATTTTGAAAGCACGAACATTTTTTGCATTTTGAGATTTTTTTGAAACCAAGAACAATTTAGAAAAATCATGAACAAATTTGTAAGCGTGGACAATTTTTTAAATACATGAACATTTCTTGAATCTTAAGAACAAAACTTTGAAAAGGAGAACAATTTTTAAAACCCCCCCAAAAAATGAAAGAGCGAACATTTTTTTAAAGAACGAACATTTTTTGAATTTTGAGAACAAATTTTGAAACCGAAAACAATTTTCAAAAAAACATGAACGAAGCGCAATTTTTTATATACACAAAATATTTGCAAAACATAAGCTATTCCTTAGTCTATAAATAAATTTACAAACATGGAACATTTTATTGTAAGAAAGAACATTTTTTGAAATTTGTGAACAATTTTTGAAATGGAACATTTTTTAAACTTATGTACACTTTTTAAAACAGGAACATTTTTTGAACTTATGTACATTTTTTGAAACGGAAAATATTTTTGAGAAAATGTAGAATATGTTTTAAACTTCCCAAACATTTTCAAATCATGAATAATTTTAGAATTGGCAAACAAAATTTGAACAAGTTTTCAAAAAAGGGAAACAGTTTTTTCTAAAACCCAGGATGCGGAATAAGTTATTCTTCATCCACGTAATCTTACTACCATTTCATAAATAAGTTACATTTGGAATATCAATATTTACATTTATATTGATTCATTACATAAAATTTTATGTAAAAAAATTAAATATATAGGTCATAAAACCAAAAAAATCGCATTTTATGTATATTTTATACTATGTTTTTATGTTTGTAATTTTACGTGACATAAAATATTTTTTATGGTGACTATTTATTTTTACGGCCTACTTTTACATACGAAATAAGAAAAATATTATGAAACACAAAATTACGATGCATTGATGTGAAAATAGAGGGTGGGGTGAAGAATAACTATTCTTCACCCAAGATGACGGATGGTCAATCTCGATATATATATATATATGTGTGTGTGTGTGTGTGTGTGCGCGCGCGCGCGCGTAAAATGTTTGGGGCACCTAGGCCCATTATATGGCAACTCATATCGGTAGTGCATGATGAATGATGTGCTAAAGGTCAATGATTGCTTTCCGGAAATATTGGTTTCCTAACAATGATCCATTTCCAAACAAAGAGGGTATGTACGTACGCTATGATTTTTTAATATATTAGATACGGCCAAATAATATGAAATGACGTTCAAAAGGTTTGTATGTATAATTAGGATATTTTTATGCGTTTCCTCAAAGTATTACTTTTCAAGGTATCTACTTATTTTTATAAATAAGGCTGGGTCACACTTTTTAATGCCTGATATTTCTATAAAAATGAAGGTGGCCAAATAATATAAATGTGAATGTAATTACTGTTTTACTTTTAAGAAAATATGATTTATGATGATACCCACACATGATTTCTTTTTGCGTACTTATGCTCACACATGATTTATTTTAGTTTTAGGAATGCACATTGCATGGCAATACTCCCATACAATTTTTTAGGTGTGTACGTGAACCTAAGATATCATACCCGCATACTATTTTTTTAATACATCTATACTTTGTAGATATAAAAAAAACTAATATAGTTAGGGTGATACATACCAAAAAACGATACACTATTTTTAATATATGTATATTGTTTTGAGACATACCTATAAATAATATTAGAGTTATAACCAAAATTGTATAATTTACATATGCTTAAGATATAGGGTATGCACACGTATCTAATATATTATACGCACAGACTCAATTCTTAACTAGTGCATGTATATGCCTTGAAGACAAATCCATAATAATATATTTTTAATGGTGACATATCTAATAATGATATACTCTTTTTTGGGGCATGTATATATACCTCAGATGTTCTACGCACAAACTATTTTTTTGAAAATTGTAAAATGAATATAGTACCATGTAACATACGTTTTCCTAAAAAATGGTATAACACATCAATAAAATCTGAATTATACGTACACGTATCATGCATGTGACCATTAATTGTTTATTTTCTCTTTCCATTCTAATGTGTCCATTAAATGTCCATATCAACCAATAATTAGCAATAATTCTTTTCTAATAAAACATTCTAGAATTAGTACAAATGCACACATCTCAGCATAATCCAACGATTTATAGACAAGGTGCCCAGTCACCTAGGTGTCCCAAACGGTCATCATATATATATATATATATATATATATATATATATATATATATATATATATATATAGAGAGAGAGAGAGAGAGAGAGAGAGAGAGAGAGAGAGAGGGTCGCGCTATTTGTCACCCTGGGTGAGCAATATTTATTCTTCACCCTTCTATTTCCACATCAATACACCGTAATTTTACGTTTCGTAAATTTTAATTTTATCTCATACATAAAAATAGACTGTAAGAAAATACATAGTCATCGTAAAAAAATATGTCACATAAAATTACAACATAAAAACACAATTAAAATTATACATAAAATGCGATTTTTCTGGTCTTATGACCTATATTTTTTGTTTTCTTATGTGAAATTTTACGTAGTGAATCAATTTAAATGTAACTATTTGCATTTCAAATATAATTACCTCGGATGAGGAATAATTTGTTCTGCATCCTGGATGATAAATAGAGTTTATATATATATATATATATATATAGTGTTGCGCTATTCGTCATCCTGGATGAGGAATTGTTATTTTTCACCCCCTCTTTTTATCATTAATACACCGTAATTTTACGTTTCTTAAATTTTAATCTTATCTCATACGTAAAAAAAGACCGTAAAAAATACATAGTCACCGTAAAAAATATTTTATGTCACGTAAAATTACAAACATAAAAACATAGTGTAAATTATACATAAAATGCGATTTTTTTGGTCTTATGATCTATATTTTCGTTTTATTATGGCAATTTTTCCGTAGTTAATCAATATAAATGTATCTATTTGCATTTAAAATTTAATTTGTTTATGAAATGGTCGTAAAATTACCTCGAGTGAGGAATAATTTATTACGCATCCTGGATGATGAATAAAGTATATATATATATATATATATATATATATATATATATATATATATATATAGCTGAATGCCCGTGCATTGCCACGAAATGAAATTTAGGCATAGAGATATTGACTAAAACACAATTCAAAACTAAAATGTGTAAGTTGAAGGGGGCTTATGCCTCTTTAGTGAGTATCGATCAAGAGAAGTCATGATACATCTTTTCACAATTTTTTCTCTGGTCCTCGACATGTTCTACAACCTTCATTTTTTGTACTTACGTTTTGTACTTTTCAATTCCTATACTTTCATGTCGATCTTCTCTATCTGTACAATACTTGTTATTGTTTTCCTCTATTTGAGTGTATGTTCAACATGGTACTCATGGGACGGATGATGTTGCTTTAATTAAATGGAAGTGCCTACAATAACATGCAACCGAGTTCTTTATACACCAAATCACAAGCTATTTTGATTTGTCACTGGAATGAAATCCAATGGATGGCCTAAAACGTTCTTACATATGTGGTGCAAAACCATCAGAGCAGACGAAGCAATCTGTATTTCCTTCTGCAAAAAATAAGAACCAATTTGATTTTTCTTGCACTGCTAACCACCGAATATCACAAATGCAACAACAAACATGGACAGATAAGAACACACACTTGCGAATTCAGCCTCATTCATCCTTCCACGACATACCGATGCAACAACCATGTTATTAATGATCATACACACATCCGAGTACACATTGGCTATGCCCCCTCCAGGAACCAGCGGCTTAGAGGCTCGTAGTTTATCCCATACTTGAAAGTCGTTCAAACAACTTAACTTTGCACATGGAAGCACAAAGCAAGAACAAAAGAGAAAACAAAGTCATGGTGCTGATAAATATAAATGTCAGGTGATAACAATGACAGATCTTGGGAAGATATTTGGAGCATAAATGTACATACCATTTGCGAATTGCATGGCTCTCTTGGTCTTGATTGAGTGGACGGGGTCCTTGGACACAAAGTCGCCATGTTTTGTTGATGAACAAATGGGTAGAAGGCACGTTGCAAACAAACAATAGAAAAATATGAATCTGAAAGCCACAAACCATAGATCCAAAATGTTTAATGTAGGTATTAGTTATAGGTTGCAAACAAACATCAATAAAATATGAATCTCAACAAGGATATGGATTCAGCGACAATAACGATCATTACCAACACACTTCCTTTCATGCATATTACAACATAGGCAACAAACTGATGATTCGGTTATATGATTTAAAGGAACACATGGTTCAGTCGTTATAATCGTACTATATATATAAATTTAGCAATTAAAAAAAATTAATCTGAGAGCCTCCATGTGCTTACCTCAACAACTGTCTAAAAAAGCCAATAATTATTCATTGGTTCTTCACACTTAGCTTCATTTGCTGCAAGTGAAATGGCGGGAGGTTAGAGAGAGGTAACAACTCATGTAATATTTTTCTTAGTACTCTCCTGGTGATCTAGCTTAGTACTCTCCTGGTGATCTAGCGCATTCACACATGTAAATTATATGGAGTATATTATAATATTTACATAGACCTCCCAAACTTCCAAGAATCTCATAGAAAAATATAACTCAAACCAGAGCCATGCAACTGAAGGAAATTGATGGTCCTAATATATGGGTGGATGCTTCTCTATAGTTACTTACCTTTTTGTACATTTTGTATTCATCAGCCGCATTATCAAATCAGAAGTTGGCAGGAAACAGAAGATAACTTTTCGTGCTTTCGACTTACTATTGCACACACTCTTAGTAAACAGTTGGCATAGCTCGCATAAGTTTGCCATTCTGCTGCAGGTCTATATATTCTAGCTTCTGACCTAGTTAAAACTTAAAATTCCAATGAGTGTACGTTGTTTATGCTAACATTGGAGATGGGAAACATTTGACCCAATCACTCTCAGTATTTTCTATGCATTTGAAGCACACAGGGGTATATTTTAGTGTTATCATAATCAGTATGTTATATTTCTTCTGACTCCTAACTTATTAGTTTCGTTACTTGCAGTAAATCCCCAATAAAATTGGAAATGAAAAATGCAACTAACCAGTCCCCAATAAAATTGAAAATGAAAAATGCAACTAACCAGTCCCCAATAAAATTGGAAATGGAAAATGCAACTTCTTATCCGGTTCCTTGCACAAGTGAAGTAGCAGGTTTCATTGGTTCGAATCACTCCAGGAAGTACCAACCTCCACTGACTGGTACCCCAGGGCATGTCCTGAATCATGGAGAGAGAGAGGAATTAACAGAGAGGTAAGGGCGAGAGAGAGAGAGAGAGAGAGAGAGAGAGAGAGAGAGAGAGAGAGAGAGAGAGAGAGAGAGAGAGAGAGAGTAATAATGGCAAACACAGTGCACCGCAGCTCCTCTTGTCTCAAGGCCACCGCCGCCTGAATTCATAATGTTATCTTAGTTTGAAGGCGGCCATTCACCATGCTCGCCCGCCTCTCCTCCACACCTCTCCATTTTCTTCTCCTTTGTCTCCGCTCCCGGCGCCCGAGCGCAGCACCGCATGCCCGCTCCGTGCAAAATGAGATGTTATCTCACTTTGGCCATGTAAAAAAGGATTGCAGATTAAAAACGAGATGGACTCGAGGTGGACATGGCCGATCTTGTGCGGTGCGGGGAAACGAGAGGCGATGGTGATAGCTCATTCGCGTGGACGCGTCCGACGGCGGCCAGATGGAGACAACATCCTTCCTCCCCCGCGAGCACGGCTGGCTAGCGGTCAGATGGAGACGACATCCTTCCTCCCCCGCGAGCACGGTTGGCAGCGGCCTCCCTCCCCCCCGCAAGCACGGACGACGACGGATCATGAAACGGCTTCCGTGCGTGGCCGGGTGGGAAGAAGAGAGGGGAGATCGTGGGCATCACGAGATGGAGGGGATCGGGATCGAGGAGGTTGGGAGAAAACGGGGTCGTGGTCTGTGGGATGCGGCTCTTTCGTTTTTTTATTTTCTACTATCCAACCAAGGAAACGAGAAGGGGGAGCGGGAGCGGGATCGCTAGACTCTAAAGGTGGTCGAACCATCACGACAGACGGCAGATCCCCTATATATATATATATATAGGAAAAATACATCCTACCACCCAGGGGTAGTTACCCCACATGTTCAATATACTACCATGCGGGAGTATATATACTAATTTATCATTTTAATTATGTTCATATACTATATACAAGATTTTTCAAAGTGAGTTACATGAAAAAATTACAAGTTGACCCATAGTTTTTATTATATTTGTGAAATACATATATATTTGTATGTAAAAAAGAGCATACACAAAATATGATACATACTATCAAAAAAACAGTATATATACTACCTAAACATGATTATATACTACATACTACACATACATACTCTCCAATTTGATACATACTCCATGCAACATACAAAACACAAGTGGTGGTAACTACCACCGGTGGTAGATAAAATTTGTCCTATATATATATATAGTTACTCTATTAAACACGCAGGGTGAGGAATAAGTTATTCCTCATCCTGGTCAGGACGTAATTTTTTCACATGCATGAGGTAATTTTACGGCTGTCATTTCCTTCACGGAAGAGAGGATTTCCTTTTTTTGAGGCCATAATCTTACCTTTCCTTTTTATCATGTCGTAATCTTACCTCACTTAGTTTTCTTTCTTACCTTTTGACCGTGGGAGATGGGGTGGGGTGAGGAATAGTTATTCCTCACCAGGGTGACGAATAGTGCGACCCTATATATATATATATATAAGCGTCTACTCCTTCTGCCCCTTCACCGTTGCGGCTATTTTACAAATAGAACTTCTGTTTCAGAGAAATTAACCCACAATACTTTTTTAGTTAAAAATGTTTTGGTTTTACAGAAACACCCCTCCCCGTGGTCAAGGTCTTCTTATCCACACGCACCCACGGCCGACGCCAGCGTTTTCTTATCCATGCACACCCCGCGGTGAGGTGAAGCAAGGGAAGACTCGAGCAGGTCGGGGACGGGGCCTTGGCGGAGCCTCCAATGGACGCTGGAGATGGCCGGAGGGAGGAAGATCGAGGTGCTCGGGAATGGCGTCGCTGCGCTTGTGGGAGGCACGTGCGACTCGTCGACGGCTCGGGCTCCGCTGGTGGGGACGAGGCAGAAGGGAGCCGGTGCTCCGGTGGCCAGAGGCGTGTCGCGGCTGCGCGGAGCCTCGAATGGACGCTGGAGGGAGGAGGCTCGAGGAGCTCGGGCACGGCGTTGCTGCACTCCAAGTCAAAGTGGTACGAAGGAAAAAATGGAGCCAGGCTCTGCTTCATAGCGCTTCGCCCCGCCCCACCCACCTCCTGACGCGCCCCGTGCGCCGCCGACCGCCTCCTGCCTTGTCCTCACTCACACAGTCGTTCGCCTCATGCCTACCAATCCCATCTTCTCCTCACCCATGCCTTTCTTTGCCGTTCATGGCTCCCCTCAACCTACTGTCGCTGGCGTCCGACTCCCGAAGCTAGAACGGGCCGAACTGCGCCACCAGGATGCACCCGCCCGTGGTATGCTCGATCCGGTGACGCGGGAGCCGCCTATCGACGACGAAGATCGCAACACCCACACCATCGTTCCGCCTCAGGTCATCCTCTCTTCCGCGCGTGTGAGCTCCTTGATGTGCTCCGCCTGGGAGGGCTCGCGCTCGCAGCTCGACCAGAGGATTGTTCTACCATGTGATTTTCTTTTACTAGCATCCCATCCACAATGTCAGTTGTAATCATATATATAACATAGACATTTAGTGTGATATATTCCACGAGATATGTTCAAATCACTCTACTTTTCTATGGTATTAACAAATTTTCTTTGAATATTTAAGTGAACGTTCTCTAAAGTTTCATTCTTAGTTAAGTTTGTTCTTTCTTTGGGTAATTTGTATAATATGGTGTGCAAGAATTGGATGCATATCCACTATTGCCCCCCTCTGTATTTACTGCAATGCATAGTTACATGGAGCTAGCATCACATAGTGTATGTCAAGTGCCAAGTCAGTTTTCACTAAATACAAATTAAAAAAAATATGAACCTTTTCATTAGCTTTGGCTGCACGTTTATGGATAATGCCAATATCAATATTTGCAAATACTCCTGTGAACTCATACGATGGATCTCCCACTTTTTTATTTGTGAGGTACGTGACATAGTGTTTGGAAAAACTTATTTATGGTAGTAATTTCTCCATTGTGAAACTGAAAGTGCATGCTATGCCCCTAATCGTCTTTTGGTGTTAATGACAACACATACATAGGAAACTAATCCTATTTGTTGAGTGTATCTCAGGACGACAAGTACTTTAGTAGATTAAGATTTATGTGCCAAAGGTTGCCTGAAAAGATTGGTGATTTATATTTCGAGAAGACTCGGGATTAAGAAGAGATGATGTAGAGTAGTCTTTTGAGTTTACTAATATTGAGTATAGGGATCCCGCACTATTAAGAGGGGATCACAGGCTTTGGGATAAACTTGCTCATACCACATCTCTACAATAATATCAAACACCACATACTATCCACTCTGTCTTCAATTCAATACATGTCCAATTACCTCGGACATCCGGCTCCCTCCGGACGTCCAAGGGCCGGACATCCGGCTGGCTTCGGAAATCCGCAGCCAGGCACCAGTAGTTTGTAAGGCTTATATCTCGGAAATCCGGCTCCCTCCGAACGTCCGAGGGCCGGACGTCCGGCCAAGCTCCGGAAATCCGGAAGCCAACACCAGTAGAATGTGTGCCCTATATCTCGGAAATCCGGCTCCCTTCGGACGTTCGAGCGCCGGATGTCCGACCCCCACCGGAAATCCGGAAGCCACCACCAGTAGAAATTGTGCTGTATAACACGGACTTCCGGGACACTCCGGACGTCCGTATGCTGATGAATTCAAATATGTTTAGGCACATCTACAGGACTCGGACGACCGACCCCTGTCGGACGTCCGGCCGCTGATGAATTCAGAAGAGTTCCAGTGATGCCTACAGGTCTCGGACGACCGACCCCTGTCGGACGTCCGGCCCCTCACGGACGCCCGGACTTCCGACAAGTGTCGGACGTCCGGACCCTGTGTGACTTATTGCACCTCCAACGGCTGGATTTCACTCCACACTATAAATACTCTTCTCCCACCTCATGAAAGGGTGTTCAACACAGCTAAGACACACCCAAGAACACCTTTCCTCTCACTCACTCTTGTCTACACCAAATCCTAGATCCCAAGAGCATTTGTGAGTCCTTTTGAGTGTTGTTCCAATCAAAAGATAGATCGTCTCCCTCTCCTCCTTCCCACCAAAGTGATTTGTGATTTGAGCAAGTTTTGAGCAATCCCCGTGATCTTGTTACTCTTGGAGGTTGGAGACTCCTAGGCGGTAGGAGTCTTCGGAGAGGAATCAAACCATTGTGATATCCCCCGGAAAGTTTGTGAAGGTTTGGAAGCCACCTCAAGGCTTACCACTAGTGGTTGAGAAACGCCTTTGTGGAGTTATCTCAAAGGGAGAATAGGGTGAGCCTTCGTGGCGTTGGTGTGCCTTCGTGGTAACATCCGCCCCTCTAACGGTGACGTAGCTTCCCTCCAAGGAAGTGAACATAGGGATACATGCTTGTCTCTCTCGGAGTTTCGGTTATTCCTAACCCTAACTCTCTACTTGTGTTAATCCTTATTACATACTTGTATTTGATTATTGTTTACCGCTTGCCTTGCTTCACTCCTAATAGCTTACTCTTTGTCATAGCAATTATTAGGCTTACACTTATATTCCACACTTTAGCCTAAAATTGCTAAGTAATTATTAAAATTTGGATTTGTACCTATTCACCCCCCTCTAGGTCCATCTCAATCCTTTTCAGAAACTACTTTCGACTGCAGTAGCTCGAGGACAATGTGGGCTACTACAAGACCAAGACCTGCATTAAAATATGATTGCATTTAGGAGTGAATGGTAAAGAAGATTCTGATTTTGTTCAAATTGCAGGTATATGTCTGAAAATTATTTATTCATGTTCAAAGAATGTCCGCTAGATGATTATGTAGAAAATAGTTCATCCTGCACTTTTTTCACGACAAGCTGGAACTTCCAGTTATACTGGTTGTATATTTATGGGTTATAGACTTATAGTTCAAATTTTCAAATGATTAGATATTTTTCTAGTTGTAGTTCGATAAGTGCATAAAACCATTGTGGAGGAAATCGTTAACTCGTAACTGCTCGGTTGGCTTGTGAGTAGGGGATTAATGGGCTAATCGGCTAGTTAATCGGTAAGTTAATCCATTAATCGGGCGATTTATCAGTTAATCGGCTACTCGGTGACCCTACGGGTAGGGATTAATCGGCATGTTAACTGGTTAACTAGACGAATTATTGAACAGGGCCTAAAACTAAAGTCTACACATCTTCAATAGAAGCTATGCTCACTAGCTTGATTTCTCCTATGATATGTAGAATGTTTATTTCTGCAACGTTGTTGTAGTTTCCTTTCTTGCTGTAGCTGCTTATCTACCAAATTTATTTTACAGAGTATCTATGCATGTTTGGGTTGTGTTCCACTATTTGTCCTATAAATAATCTGAATTTCTTTCAATAGGTTCATTGTTTTGGAACTTGGCCCATGTCACACGGCAGTGTTCCTCGACACCGGGTCATTCCTGGTTTATAATAACATCAGGAGTCTGAACCATGTAGTCTACTTATCCGTAGTGAATCACTTGTGTGAACCATGCATTCTGAACCCGATCAACTGTATTTCTCCGTAGGTCGACGAAATATGATTCGGACCAGGTCTTAGGTTATGGAAATGTGAGCCGAACTAGGAAGGGGTCTTGAGTTATTAAGGACGTCTCTTCCCAATTCTCCCATTACAACGCACATGCATTTTTATTAGTATACACTCATTCTGAAAACCTAGGTTCAAACTGATTGGATGCTAACATGTATTCCCTCAAACATCCATCTTCATCATAGCAGATTTTTATTTATGTTCTATGAAAAGTATCAAAACTTTTATAAAAATATGCCAAAATTATAAAGGATCCCAAACATAATATAAATTACATTGAAATTTTGAGACCATCGAACTACCTTCGTTGTCACTATTCCCCTAGAGGAGCCAGTTCGACCTTATTGATGACAGCGCATTGAACTCACAATCATTGATGTTTAGCCCTTCCTTAATTGAAGCACCTGACACTAAATTTTGCCACATGACAAAAAACTAACCTTATCGCTTCAAAGAGATGGCAGAAATCTACACAGAAACTCCTATTGAGTATCATGATTATTTAACAAGTATAGGATAGCGTAAGATTTACTCTACTTATCTTCTACTCTAAAAAGGTCATACGCCCTCTATATATAGCCCACGAGTCTCATCGATAAACATCAATTTCACCAACCTCATGTATATCTCTTACACGATATAAATGTATCTCGATCCTAAACCCTAACTACGGCCCCGCCATCCAACTAATTGCTTCCTTGGTGTCATGAACCTCCTAATTCTTTACCCGCAAGTTCAAATGCTCCTATCATTGCAAATTCTTCAACTATATTTGTGGTTACAAATTCCTCAATTGAGGAAACCACAAGTCTCACCGACCAAAATACAGGTTGAAGGAATTATATGTGTCAGGCATGTATAAAAGTCTCAAAGGGCATCAAACCCTTTACGATGTGGTCAAAAAGCAGATTCTGAACATGAACCCTAGGAAGAGGGTATTGCATTCGAAAGGAAGTTGAATGCTGATGGATCTTATTGGAAACCTGAGCACTATCCGAAAACCTCATGGGTTACTGCAAAAATACCTCCTATAGACTCGTCTACATTATCTGGCTTTACTTGTGAATCTGTCACATCCCTGGAATTCCCTACTTAGGGTTTAGCAACTTGTGCTCATGTCTTCTTTCATTGCATTCAAGAAATGGAAATAAACTCAAAAGAAGTGGTGAAATCCAAAGCAAAACCCTAGCCACTCTTTATTCAAAAGAAATCCAACTATTGCCAAAATCAATGAACCCAAAATGGCCATTATAAAAGTTCACCTTTTCTGATAAATGTAGAAAACAAGATATCAGGGGTGAAACTTATATTCAAACTACTTTTGGCATTTTATTTTAAATCAGAAAATCACTGAATTCAACTTTATATTGGTTTCAAAAATATTAAAGTTTTCAAAAATGCTGAAAACTTTATGTGTAGTTGGGAATATTCCAACTAACACACCAGTATATTTCAAACTATTTTTGATTTGGTTTTAGAGCCAAAAATAAATAAAAAAATGTCAGAAAGAATAAACAGAAACTGAAGGAAGAAAATAAATGCAAAAACACTATCTAGTGCTCACCTTGGCCCAGCCCACCTTCCCCTGTCGTCTACCTCCTGCCAGTCGGAGCAGGAGGTGGCCACCGCTCCTCCCGACGCGCCCACGCACCTGTGTGCTCGCCTGCCTCGCCCTGATGCGCTGGAGGGGAGGGATAAGATCCGTAGTGAATCACTGATGCGCTGATGCCCTGCCAGTCTGAACCATGTAGTCTACTTATCCGTAGTGAATTACTTGTGTGAACCATGCATTCTGAACCCGATCAACTGTATTTCTCCGTAGGTCGACGAAATATGATTTCTTGTGGACAAGTTACTTCACGCTCTTGCTCCATATCACCATCAAATGGTATGGGACATGAGACAGCATCATGCTTTCAAAGAAATGACTCCGGATGACATCATATCCACTTTCCAATTATTTGAAGAGTCAAAGGCAAATGCAACAAAGCACCTAGCCATGCATGACACTTCAACATCAAAGTTCAATCTTGCTTTGAAAGCCAAGCATGAGTATGACGAAGAAGAAAGTGAAGAAGAAGAAGGTGATGATGACTGTCAAGATGGTGATGACGTTGACTCTGATGAAAGCCCATCGTTTGAGGACATTGCTCTCTTTGTGAAGAAGTTCAGTGCAGGGAAGTTCAAGGGAAGATTCCCAAAGAAGAAGGTAAGGAAATGCTATAACTGTGAGGAAACCAACCACTTCTCCAATGACTGCCCTTATGAGAAGAGAGAAGACAAACCAAGGTTTCCAAAGACCTTTGTAAAGAAGAAGTTGCCAAAGCCCATGAACTCCAAGTCCAAGAGGACAGATGGAAGAGCAATGGTTGCACAAGAAGAATCAGATCCAGAAGATGTTGGTGGAGTTGCCGGAGTAGCTCAAGATACACAGAGTACCTTGAGGCTAGTCAACAAAAGTGGTGATGTTGTTCACTACAACTATATGAAGGACTACAAGGGCAACGCTCACAAGTGTTTGATGGCAAAGACTGCCATGGGAGATGGGGAAGACCAAAGCTCCCATGATAAGGTTAAGGTAACCCCACGGTTAAACTCTTCCAGTCTAGTTTCTACCCCTTCTGATGAGTATCTTGATGCGGAAGATCATTATGAGGATAATGATTTAGATCATCCCATGTTTGCTAAAATGAACAAATTTATGTGCTCTCTTAAAGGAAAGAAGCTCACTATGTTTCGCATACTTATGGAAATGGTGAGTAAGCACACCAATACCATCAAGGAACTCGAAACCCTCGTCACTGAGGAGAAGGAGAGAAATGAACTCCTTGAGCAGAAAGTCCTTTATGAGGAAGCACAAAATGATGCATTATGTTCAAAAGTAGGTGAAAACCTCGATAAACATGCTAGTGATCTTGCCTCCTTGAAAAAGGCTGAAAATGTGTGCAGAGAATTACTAAATGATAAAGACCGACTTGTGAACTCTCATGCTTCTCTTTCTAAGGACTGTGAGCATCTATCCTTGTCTCTCAAAGACAAGGAAGAGAAACTCACTGTTCTTACAAAGAGCTTTGAGGCACTTAAGGTCACTTATCTTGACACTCTAGCTAAGGCCTACTCCTCACCTATTATCAATGTTGATACCTGCACTACTAACCCTAGTAGTGAACTGACATCTATCCTTGAGGAAAACTGTTCGTTAAGGGCACAGCTAGACAGAGGTCTCATGACATGTGCACAAGGACAAAAGACTCTCAATGAGATCGTAAGTCGACACAATGGAGGTCTCGCCAAGGAAGGGCTTGGGTTCAACCCAAGCACTGCCAAGAAAAGTGCATCTCCTCTGAAGTGTACCACTCCTCTTAAGGAAATATTTGTACCAGAGGGACACACGGAGAAAGGTAAGGTTGTGAGTGGATAGGCCACTAGGGGTTCGTCTACTCACAACAAGACAACCGAGTTCATGCCACCATCCTATGTACTACGCAAATCAAAGGAAGGAGAGGTCTATGCTAAATTCGTTGGTCCCCGTAATGCATTTCGATTCTATGCTATTTGGGTCCCTAAGACTCTTGTAACTAATGTGAAAGGCCCCATGACAAAATGGGTACCTCAAACCAAGTCCTAATTCTTTACAGGCTATTTTCTCCGGTGGAGCAAAATGGGTGATCGACAGTGGATGCACCAATCATATGACAAAATGGGTACCTCAAACCAAGTCCTAATTCTTTACAGGCTATTTTCTCCGGTGGAGCAAAATGGGTGATCGACAGTGGATGCACCAATCATATGACCGGAGATAGTAACTTGCTCTATGACTTCATGCAAGCCATTCGACCATACATGACCATTGTATTTGGTGGAGGGTCGAAAGGGCAGGTAATTGGGTTGGGCAAGGTGGCAATCACTAATGCCATGTCTATTGCAAATGTCATGCTTGTCCAATCTCTTCAATATCATTTACTTTCAGTTCGCCAATTGGCTTCCGTCGGTTATGACACACTATTTGGACTAACGGATGTGAAAGTCTTTAAGAGAGACACTCTTGAAGTGGCTTTTGTTGGAGAGTTGGATGGCAACCTTTACACGGTTGATTTCTCGAAAGAGAGCACTTTCCATACAACTTGTCTAATGGCCAAGGCCGACATGGGATGCCTGTGGCATCGCCGGCTCGCCCATGTTGGCATGAAAAATCTTCAAAATCTCTTAAACGGTAATCACATTCTTGGACTAACAAATGTATCTTTTAAGAAAGATCGTGTGTGCAGTGCATGCATAGCTGGGAAGCAACATCAATCAAGACATCCACCCAAGAACGTTGTATCCACTTCAAGGCCGTTAGAGCTCCTTCATGTGGATCTATTTGGGCCTCCTTCATGGGCAAGTCTTGGAGGGAAAAAGTATGGCCTAGTCATTGTTGATGATTACTCAAGATATACATGGGTGTTCTTTCTCAAGTCCAAGGACGAGACGAAGGTCACTTTCATTGACTTTGCCAAACAAGCCGAGCGGAAGTTTGACAAGGACATCAAGGCAGTAAGAAGTGATAATGGCTCTGAATTCAAGAACTACACCCTAGAAGAATTTCTTAGTGATGAGGGGATTGAACATCAGTACTCCGCACCTTACACCCCCAACAAAATGGTGTGGCAGAGAGGAAGAACCGGACACCTGTGGAAATGACAAGGTCCATGTTAGATGAATACAAGTCACCACATAGTGTTTGGGCTGAGGCCGTCAACACAACATGTCATGCATCAAACCGGCTCTTCCTCCGATCAATATTGGAGAAAACTCCATATGAGCTCCTAACTGGGTACAAGCCCAATGTTAAGTACTTTCGTGTGTTTGGATGCAAATGCTTCATCCTCAACAAACGGGAACGGTTAGGGAAATTTCAACCCAAAACAATTGGGGGGATTTTTGTTGGCTATGTGTCAAACTCTCACGCCTACAGAGTCTACAACAAATCCACTGGATGTGTTATAGAAACCTGTGACGTGACGTTTGATGAATTTAACCGCTCCCATGGGGAGCAAGTTGATCTAAATGATGCAGGTGAAGAAGACTCCCCACAAGATATCTTAAACATGGGTGTAGGTGCACTTCTGCCTATGGAACAAAGACCCCATGATGATGATGATGAAGATGATGAGAACATCTCGCATCCTCAAGACAGTTCACTGCCCGTACCTCCACAAGATATTAGCACACCCATCATGCCAGTTGTTGAGGATCAAGTGGGAGAACATGTCTCTCACCCTGATGACACTCAAGAACAAGTTGATCTTCAAGAGTAGACCAAAGTATGGGTATGCTTGATGATGAACCTCAACAGGTGCAACGCGAAGAGGAATATCTTCCTCTGCACATAAATGATCCATATGTTGAGGACATTGATGATGGAAACGAAGTTGAACCTCGTGAAACCTTGACCTCCATCATGCCACGTGTGGCCGGTCGTGTTGATATTGATCAAATCCTCATAGGCGTATCGGAAGGTAGAGTGACTCGTAAACAATTAACAACTTTTGTGCTCACTTTTCGTTTGTCTCTAGTACCGTGCCACACAGGGTTCAGGATGCATTATGTGACAATGACTGGCTACTTTCTATGCAAGAGGAGCTAAACAGTTTCACACGCAACGAAGTATGGTCATTGGTAGAATGACCAACTGAGGAACATAATGTCATTGGAACTAAATGGATTTTCAAGAACAAGGAAGATGAGAACGGGACTGTTCTACGCAACAAGGCAAGGTTAGTAGCACAGGGGTACTCCCAAGTTGAAGGTTTGGACTTTGGTGAAACTTTCGCCCCTGTTACTCGTCTTGAGTCCATTCGCATTTTATTGGCCTATGCTGCTTTCAATGGTTTTACCTTGCATCAAATGGATGTGAAAAGTGCGTTTCTTAACGGTCCTCTACAAGAAGAGGTATATGTATCACAACCACCTGGGTTTGTTTACCCTCATCACAAAGACCATGTATATAAACTTCACAAGGCACTTTATGGTCTTAAACAAGCACCCCGTGCTTGGTACGATCATCTTAAGAAGTTCCTACTCGATGATGGCTTTGTGGTGGGGGTGATCGATCCCACTCTTTTTACTAAGAGGGAAAATGGTGACTTGATCTTATGCCAAATCTATGTAGATGACATCATTTTTGGTTCTCCTAACATTCATTTGTGCAAGAAGTTAGCGGCCTCCATGACCAAGACCTTTGAGGTGTCACTCAACACAGACTTGAAGTTCTTTCTTGGTTTTCAAATACAACAATTTCAAGAAGGGATTTTCTTGTCTCAAACTAAGTACCTCAAGGACATTCTTGAGAAATTTGATATGACAAATGCTAAACCAATGAAGACACCCATGGCCACCGATGTAGTTCTAAATGAAGACTCAAACGGTATTCCTTTTGACCAATCTACTTATCGCTCCATGATTGGTTCGCTGCTTTATCTTTGCGCATCTAGACCGGACATCATGTTAAGTGTAGGAATATGTGCTAGATTTCAAGCTTCCCCTATGGAAAGTCATCACACGGCGGTTAAGCATATTCTTAGATACCATGTTCACACCCCAAAGTTAGGCTTATGGTACCCTAAGGACGCAAAGTTTGATCTTATTGGGTATTCTGATGCGGATTGGGCCGGTGATAAAGTTGGACGGAAATCCACTTCCGGTGCATGTCAGTTTCTTGGACGCTCGTTGGTAAGTTGGTCCTCGAAGAAGCAGAACTGTGTTTCTCTCTCCACGGCCGAGGCCAAATATATTGCAGCCGCAAGCTGTGCTACTCAATTGCTATGGATGAGGCAAACACTGAAGGATTATGGTATCACGTATCGACACGTTCCTCTTCTCTGTGATAATGAAAGTGCTATAAAGATCTCCATGAACCCCATTGATCACCCTCGCACAAAACATATTGATATTAGGTATCATTTCTTGAGAGACCATGTGCAAAAGGGTGACATTGATATTACCCATGTGGGTACGGACATGCAGTTAGCCGACATTTTCACCAAGCCACTTAGGGTAGCTAGGTTCTGTCAACTTAGGCGTGAACTTGGTATCTTGGAGATTGACAACATATCTTGAAATCTTGCACACATACATACACTCACATTATGGTTGTGTCTTGATGTGCGCATATATTTAGGGGGAGTGCGTCGTAATTCTATGTGTTTTTAAGGTTACAACGTATGCACAGATCATTTCATGCATGTAATGCTTCTAGGAAAACAGTGCTCGTATTTTTTTATACCATGCAAGTCATCATCATCAAAACAAAATTACCAGAACTGGCCTCTCCCTTCTCCTCTCTCTCGGACGTCCGGCTAATCTCGGACGTCCGGCGCCAGAACATCCTCCGGACGTCCGACGGCTCTCGGATGTCCGACGCGGCAAAACCTCCTCCGGCCGTCCGACCAGTGTCGGTCGTCCGACGTAAGAACAACCTCCGGACGTCCGACGCCTCGGGGCCCCTGTATAAAGCTGGGCGCGGGGCTGGGCTTTTGCCCTAACCCCCAGCGCCCCCTTTTCCCCCAGCCTCCGCCTCCAGCCCAAGGAACTGCTCGAGGAGCTCATCCCCAGCGCCGCCATCCTCGAGATCGAGCCGATCTCCTCCACGGATCCCCCACTTCTTCCTCCATATTCTTCGCGGGATCCATCCTCAGGTCGCTCCTCCGTCTCCTTTCGCGTTGGGTTTGATTTCTCCCATGTATCTCCATGTTCGTTCCTCATTTGGGGATTTTTCATCCGCGTAGGGCTTCATGGGCAAGACCAAGCACACCGCTCGGAAGGCCGTGGCCGGCTCATCCTCTCGCACCCCTATGAACACGGGGTCGGAATCGGATGAGCCACCCCGTCGCTTCAAACGGACTGCCCGACGTTCTCCGCCCCGGCGTTCGCCGTCTCCCTCGCCGTCTGATGATGCTGACCCCGACTTCGAGGAGGAGCTTGCCGCCGAGGAACTTCCTCAACCCGTCACTCTAAGGTCCACGTCCAAGCTCGGGACTCGCAGGGCGTCCTACATGCCGCAACCGCCTCCTGCCCAGCCTGCAGGTGAAGCTCGCCGCATCTCCTTAGAGCCTCCTGCCACGTTAGGTCGTGATATCACCAACTTCACCGCACTTGGCGCAGCTTCCTATCTTACCTTCCGCCACGGCATAAATCAATACGAGGTCGGCAGTGATTCTATGGATTCACGTTTCCGCACAAACGTCCAGGCGGACATCTTTACCACCGTCATAGTTCCTAAGGGGTTATCTAATCATCTTTTCATTGATGTTGAGCATATTCGCATGCACCCGACGAAATATCCGGGTGCCATTGAGCTTATTGAGTCATCGGGGCTTGCCGCCCCGTTTGCTTTTCATTGTGACTATAATGCTGCTGCCATTCACCAGTTCTATGCCACATGTCATTTTGGCTCCGACAACACTGTCACCTGGATCACCTCCGACGTTCGCTTCAAAGCCACTTATGGTACTTTTGTTGCCGCACTGGGTTTTCCCCATTCCGGTTATAAAATACATAAGGATGATCCTAACCATGCGCCTAAGACTATTGACGTGTGTGGACACCTAATCAAACCACTACGTGAGCTTGATGCGGATGAGCGCCTGAAGGACCTTAACTAGGTATCCATCTGGCGCTCACCTTACTTCATTATCTTTCAGTGTGTCATCCGCACCATCTATCCCAAGATGGGTGATAAGGGTTCTTGCAGTGGCTATTGTATCGACATCATGTACCTTGTTCGAGAACCCCAAGAGCAAAATCAATGTGCCCCATTTCCTATGGTATGAGATTCGGCTTGCTAGCTTTCAGTACAAGCGAGCCTTTCCTCACGCTCCTTTCATCCAGGCACTTATTAACCATGTTGCTGATTTCTCTGTGGCTACCACTCACATCCATCGCAAGTGGGCCATTCCCGCTCACATGGCGGATGACTTTGCTCCCAAGAACGCCCCTTCTTCCTCTACTACCACTCGCCGCACTGCTGCAGGGGCCGCCACCCCTTCATCTAGCTCCGCTTCTCTCGGTCGCATTGCCAAATTCCTTGGCAAAGCTCACTCTGCTTTGATGAAGGCTATCTCCTTTCAGTGTGGTCAAACCCATGATGTGGTTTCCCGCTTAGTTTCCTCTCAGAATGCCCTCAAGGCTCGTCTGAGAGCCTCGGGTGCTCTTGATGTGAGTGATGATGAGGCCCCTCCTGCTGCTCCTTCCATTGATTTTGGCTTCCCTTCTGGTCCTGAGTGGTCTGAGTTCTTTGACGAGGCTGGGGGCAGTGGTTTGGCTGATGATGCTGATGATGATGGTGATGCGCTTTGAGTTTGGTTGGTGCTATTGATGGCTCCCTTTTTGGTACTTGGTGCCAAAGGGGGAGTAATGTATCGTAGTTAAATTTTTATTCTCGTCATTTTTAGTCTTTGGAGATTTAATGTAATGGATAAAACTCATGTATGGCTACTTAGGAATGGGTGTGACTTGCTATGATATCATCATAGACTATTATGTCTTGCTCCTTTATTTCTATGATGATCTATTATCCTTCCATGTTGATCCATTTGGAGCTTCGATTTCTTTATCATGCATATCTTAAGGGGGAGCTCCGTACTAAATATCTCCTAGACTATAATGTATGTTTTAATATTTTTGAGACCTATGTATATGTTGTCATCAACTACCAAAAAGGGGGAGATTGAAAGTGCATGCTATGCCCCTAATCGTCTTTTGGTGTTAATGACAACACATACATAGGAAACTAATCCTATTTGTTGAGTGTATCTCAGGACGACAAGTACTTTAGTAGATTAAGATTTATGTGCCAAAGGTTGCCTGAAAAGATTGGTGATTTATATTTCGAGAAGACTCGGGATTAAGAAGAGATGATGTAGAGTAGTCTTTTGAGTTTACTAATATTGAGTATAGGGATCCCGAGGGGATCACAACCTTTGGGATAAACTTGCTCATACCACATCTCTACAATCATATCAAACACCACATACTATCCACTCTGTCTTCAATTCAATACATGTCCAATTACCTCGGACATCCGGCTCCCTCCTGACGTCCGAGGGCCGGACATCCGGCTGTCTTCGGAAATCCGCAGCCAGGCACCAGTAGTTTGTAAGGCTTATATCTCGGAAATCCGGCTCCCTCCGTACGTCCGAGGGCCGGACGACCGGCCAAGCTCCGGAAATCCGGAAGCCAACACCAGTAGAATGTGTGCCCTATATCTCGGAAATCCGGCTCCCTCCGGACGTCCGAGCGCCGGATGTCCGACCCCCACCGGAAATCCGGAAGCCACCACCAATAGAAATTGTGCTGTATAACACGGACTTCCGGGCCACTCCGGACGTCCGTATGCTGATGAATTCAAATATGTTCAGGCACATCTACAGGACTCGGACGACTGACCCCTGTCGGACGTCCCGCCGCTGATGAATTCAGAAGAGTTCCAGTCATGCCTACAGGTCTCGGACGACCGACCCCTGTCGGACGTCCGGCCCCTCACGGACGCCCGGACTTCCGACAAGTGTCGGACGTCCGGACCCTGTGTGACTTATTGCACCTCCAACGGCTGGATTTCACTCCACACTATAAATACTCTTCTCCCACCTCGTGAAAGGGTGTTCAACACAGCTAAGACACACCCAAGAACACCTTTCCTCTCACTCACTCTTGTCTACACCAAATCCTAGACCCCAAGAGCATTTTTGAGTCCTTTTGAGTGTTGTTCCAATCAAAAGATAGATCGTCTCCCTCTCCTCCTTCCCACCAAAGTGATTTGTGATTTGAGCAAGTTTTGAGCAATCCCCGTGATCTTGTTACTCTTGGAGGTTGGAGACTCCTAGGCGGTAGGAGTCTTCGGAGAGGAATCGAACCATTGTGATATCCCTCGGAAAGTTTGTGAAGGTTTGGAAGCCACCTCAAGGCTTACCACTAGTGGTTGAGAAACGCCTTCGTGGAGTTATCTCAAAGGGAGAATAGGGTGAGCCTTCGTGGTAACATCCGCCCCTCTAACGGTGACGTAGCTTCCCTCCAAGGAAGTGAACATCGGGATACATCCTTGTCTCTCTCAGAGTTTCGGTTATTCCTAACCCTAACTCTCTACTTGTGTTAATCCTTATTACATACTTGTATTTGATTATTGTTTACCGCTTGCCTTGCTTCACTCCTAATAGCTTACTCTTTGTCATAGCAATTATTAGGCTTACACGTATATTCCGCACTTTAGCCTAAAATTGCTAAGTAATTATTAAAATTTGGATTTGTACCTATTCACCCCCCTCTAGGTCCATCTCGATCCTTTTCAGAAACTACTTTCGACTGCAGTAGCTCGAGGACAATGTGGGCTACTACAAGACCAAGACCTGCATTAAAATATGATTGCATTTCGGAGTGAATGGTATAGAAGGTTCTGATTTTGTTCAAATTGCAGGTATATGTCTGAAAATTATTTATTCATGTTCAAAGAATGTCCTCTAGATGATTATGTAGAAAATAGTTCATCCTGCACTTTTTTCACGACAAGCTGGAACTTCGAGTTATACTGGTTGTATATTTATGGGTTATAGACTTATAGTTCAAATTTTCAAATGATTAGATATTTTTCTAGTTGTAGTTCGATAAGTGCATAAAACCATTGTGGAGGAAATCGTTAAATCGTAACTGCTCGGTTGGCTTGTGAGTAGGGGATTAATGGGCTAATCGGCTAGTTAATCGGTAAGTTAATCCATTAATCGGGCGATTTATCAGTTAATCGGCTACTCGGTGACCCTACGGGTAGGGATTAATCGGCATGTTAACTGGTTAACTAGACGAATTATTGAACATGGCCTAAAACTAAAGTCTACACATCTTCACTAGAAGCTATGCTCACTAGCTTGATTTCTCCTATGATATGTAGAATGTTTATTTCTGCAACGTTGTTGTAGTTTCCTTTCTTGCTGTAGCTGCTTATCTACCAAATTTATTTTACAGAGTATCTATGCATGTTTGGGTTGTGTTCCACTATTTGTCCTATAAATAATCTGAATTTCTTTCAATAGGTTCATTGTTTTGGAACTTGGCCCATGCCACACGGCAGTGTTCCTCGACACCGGGTCATTCCTGGTTTATAATAACATCAGGAGTTTGAACCATGTAGTCTACTTATCCGTAGTGAATCACTTGTGTGAACCATGCATTCTGAACCCGATCAACTGTATTTCTCCGTAGGTCGACGAAATATGATTCGGACTAGGTCTTAGGTTATGGAAATGTGAGCCGAACTAGGAAGGGGTCTTGAGTTATTAAGGACGTCTCTTCCCATTTCTCCCATTACAACGCACATGCATTTTTATTAGTATACACTCATTCTGAAAACCTAGGTTCAAACTGATTGGATGCTAACATGTATTCCCTCAAACATCCATCTTCATCATAGCAGATTTTTATTTATGTTCTATGAAAAGTATCAAAACTTTTATAAAAATATGCCAAAATTATAAAGGATCCCAAACATAATATAAATTACATTGAAATTTTGAGACCATCGAACTACCTTCGTTGTCACTATTCCCCTAGAGGAGCCAGTTCGACCTTATTGATGACAGCGCATTGAACTCGCAATCATTGATGTTTAGCCCTTCCTTAATTGAAGCACCTGACACTAAATTTTGCCACATGACAAAAAACTAACCTTATCGCTTCAAAGAGATGGCAGAAATCTACACAGAAACTCCTATTGAGTATCATGATTATTTAACAAGTATAGGATAGCGTAAGATTTACTCTACTTATCTTCTACTCTAAAAAGGTCATGCGCCCTCTATATATAGCCCACGAGTCTCATCGATAAACATCAATTTCACCAATCTCATGTATATCTCTTACACGATATAAATGTATCTCGATCCTAAACCCTAACTACGGCCCCGCCATCCAACTAATTGCTTCCTTGGTGTCATGAACCTCCTAACTCTTTACCCGCAAGTTCAAATGCTCCTATCATTGCAAATTATTCAACTATATTTGTGGTTACAAATTCCTCAGTTGAGGAAACCACAAGTCTCACCGACCAAAATACAGGTTGAAGGAATTATATGTGTCACGCATGTATAAAAGTCTCAAAGGGCATCAAACCCTTTACGATGTGGTCAAAAAGCAGATTCTGAACATGAACCCCAGGAAGAGGGTATTGCATTCGAAAGGAAGTTGAATGCTGATGGATCTTATTGGAAACCTGAGCACTATCCGAAAACCTCATGGGTTACTGCAAAAATACCTCCTATAGACTCGTCTACATTATCTGGCTTTACTTGTGAATCTGTCACATCCCTGGAATTCCCTACTTAGGGTTTAGCAACTTGTGCTCATGTCTTCTTTCATTGCATTCAAGAAATGGAAATAAACTCAAAAGAAGTGGTGAAATCCAAAGCAAAACCCTAGCCACTCTTTATTCAAAATAAATCCAACTATTGCCAAAATCAATGAACCCAAAATGGCGATCATAAAAGTTCACCTTTTCTGATAAATGTAGAAAACAAGATATCAGGGGTGAAACTTATATTCAAACTACTTTTGGCATTTTATTTTAAATCAGAAAATCACTGAATTCAACTTTATATTGGTTTCAAAAATATTAAAGTTTTCAAAAATGCTGAAAACTTTGTGTAGTTGGGAATATTCCAACTAACACACCAGTATATTTCAAACTATTTTTGATTTGGTTTTAGAGCCAAAAATAAATAAAAAAATGTTAGAAAGAATAAACAGAAACTGAAGGAAGAAAATAAATGCAAAAACACTATCTAGTGCTCACCTTGGCCCAACCCACCTTCCCCTGTCGTCTACCTCCTGCCAGTCGGAGCAGGAGGTGGCCACCGCTCCTCCCGACGCGCCCACGCACCTGTGTGCTCGCCTGCCTCGCCCTGATGCGCTGGAGGGGAGGGATAAGATCCCCGCACTCCATCCCCGAGCTCTCCTCCTCTCCATTCGCCCCCTGCTCTCTCCCCCTCTTGACCGCCATGACCGCGAGCTCGAGCTCGAGCTAGCAGTCGCTCCAGCCTCCCTTCCTCTCTCTTGATCCGCGCAACAGCTCCGCCGAAGCTCCCTGGAGCTCCTAAGCTAGTCGCTCGACGCCGAGAAGCTCTGAAATGCTGTGACGCCGTCATCTTCCTCCTCGGGTCACCGGAGCTCGCCGTCGTCGTTCTCCCTCCTCAAGCCATCCCCGAGCCCACTTTCGTGGCCTCTGCACTCCTCATGAGCTCAGGATTCTTTCCCCCAAGTTTTCCCCCTCGATTCCTTCCTCTTTCACCCGATCCCACCGGAGTCCAACGAGATCCGTCACGGGAGCTCGTCGCCGGTAGCTTTCCGGTGAACGGCTAGTCGTTCTAAGGCCACCAAAAGCTTCAATACGTTGCGTAGGTGATCTAGGAGCTAAGCCCCGCTCGATTTGCCTTCGGTTTATCGATCCCGACATAGCCCGAGCTCCGGCAGCCGTCGAGCTCGTCGCCGGCGTCATCTCCGGTCATCTTAGCCACGGTTCTTTGCAAAAATGGAACTGCGGCTGAGTGCTGGTTCGTTTGGTGCTCTGTGCTGTGCAAATGGTCACCGGAATCAAATTCCCGAAGCTCTCCGCCGTCCCTGTGGTTGCCGGAGCTCGCCGCCGGTGGATCTGAGCCTCTCTGTTCAGCTGACATGCGGGGCCAGCCCCCTGGCTAATTAAGTTTAGGTTAATAAAATAATTAATTAATTAAAAACCTAAACAGTCACTAACATGTGGGTCCAGCCCTGTTAAATACCTAATTAAGTTTAAATTTAACTAACACCTGGCCAGAGTCACTGACCAGTGGGTCCCACTGGTCAGGTTTGACTTTCAATGGCTAGATTGACCTGCTGATGTCATGCTGATGCAATAAAACCTTTTCTGTTTAAAAACAATTCCAGAATAAGTCCAAAATTTTGGAAATTCATAGAAAATTGAATATAACTCCAAATTTGACAAATAATATATGTAAAATGCTCAGAAAAATTCAATGAATCCAATGGTGCTATTTTCTTGCATGAAAAGCAAAGTTATGAAACAACATCAGGTCAAATCAATTAAAAGAATTTGATAAATTTTAATTCAAATGATATTTGAATTATGATTTCAAATAAAGATCACCCCAAAGGGTTCTGCTAGTCATCTTAAACCATGCTACATTGCATTTCATGCATCATTTTGTTGCGTATGTTTGATATTGATTGATTGTTGTTATTCCGGTAGGCTCCGCCCCTCCGGATACATCTGATTATCCGACTGATGGATATCACTCCTCTTCTGAGCAACAAGGCAAGCAACCATTTTGATCATCCCGATAAATCCCATGTTCTCGCTCCTGCTCTTACTTATTGCATTACATCAAAATGCTTTCAATGCTTTTACCACGTTAGTTGAACCCACTTCCTTTGCATGACCTGTCCTTGTCACAGTAAATAGGTGAACCTTGCAACCTAGCATACCTGGTAGATGCTTGAGCCATGATGTGCCTTATCCTGCTATGCATGCTATGCTTAGAGTTGTGTACGGTCTGTCATCTGGGTGATGAACATGATCGTGAGAATGTGTTCAGTTACTATAGGTTGTGTGTTGAACCTGATTTGGTAAAGGTACCGGTGAAAGGCTATATAGGAGTACATGGCGGGTTGTTTCATTGGAACCATCCTTAGGAACTGAGTTCCGTGTATGTAATCCAAGACTAGATACTACCACACGTTGGGATACTTAATTGACCCTCTCGACTTATTGATCGCTTAGTACTTGGTCCAGGAGTTGCAAGTAGTTTCTGGTGTTTATAGTCATGCTGGAGGCCGTGCGTAGTGCTGACCTTAGAGGTGGACTATGATGCGGTAGGCAGTGGCATGATGTACCAAGTGGCACCCGAATGGTGGGCTTGCGAACCCTGCGCACATTGTTTGGGGCCGTGGAGGAAACCTCGGCCGGACTTCCGTGCGGGTTACCCTCAGATAGGCGATTGACCTGTTCTAGGTATTAGAGTGGTTAACGGTTGTGGCCGACTCCCTCGCTGGGCTTCCGCTTGAAGGTTGCCGAGGTGCATGACATGCACATAGCGATAAGTGGCGAGAGGGTGTGTGAAGGAGTACACCCCTACAGGGTTATGAACTATTCGAATAGCTGCGTCCGCGGATATGGACTACTTGGAAACATATGTTGTTCATAGATAACTATAATGGCTACTCATAAAATTGTCAAGATAAGTGTGAGTGTCGTGGATGGCATTTCTGTAGGGTGACGGAATGATTCCATGATGGAGTATTGTTGTGGTCTTAGTGGACTTGTGTGCGAGAAATCAGAGTTGTCAAAGTTATTTGAAAATGTAAGTTGTCTAGACAAGAGTCAAATGCTGGCTTTCCGCATGAAACCACACAACTCCTTGTTGATACATTGCATGAGTAGATAGTTTATCCAAAAGTCTTGCTGAGTACTTTTGTACTCACGTTTGCTTAATAAATTGTTGCAGAGGTTGTTAATGACCCTAATGGAGGGTTCTATCTAGACGTTGACGACGACTAGTAGCTGGTGTCCCAGCTACGATCTGGCCCTAGGTTGGGTCTGTAGATAGTCAGGCCATGTGCCTTTTACCTTTCCATCTGTCCGTACTCAGACAGTTTTAATCTTCCGCTGGCTTGTAAGACTTGTTTTTATGACTTGTGATGATGGGTCGTGAGACCCCTATCTGTGTAATATTATGTGTGTGGCTCGTCTGAGCTCTCTAAATAAAGTTTGTATGTTTATGGTTATGTTGTGATGCCATCGATGTATCTATGCATATCGATATGCCATGCGTACGTGTGTTGTACTCGATATGTATGGGGTTCGAATACCTAGTCGTATGCCTTAGTAGCACTCCTTACACGGAAATGCCCGTTTGTGTTTCCACCGAGCCATTTAGTTCGCTACTGCTCCGGACACATTGGTTTACCGGCATGTGTCCTTCTTAGCTGCTCTATCTGTCCCTTTGGGGAAATGTCTCGCGGTGTAATGGAGTCCTTGTAGCTTGCTACGAATCGTCTACACTCGCTGACGACCGACACCTGCTTTGCTGGGTCATGTATGTCTGTCCCTGTACGGAACTGTTGCTTGAGTTTATGACTAGACATGTCGATCCGGGTTCTTTGACATTGGAATGCTAGCGACACAATTGCATACACGAGTCAAAAGGTGCAAATGCTCCCGGTTAAGGTAAGGCTGCAACCATGGGGATAACCGTGCGTGAGACCGCAAAGGGATGTGATGTGTTACAGGCTGGATTCCTATGGCTTAGGATCGGGGTCCCGACAATGTTGGTATCAGAGCCTGACTGACTGTAGGATTACTAAGCCAAACTTGTCGAAGTTGAGTCTAGAATTGCTTTAGTTATATAAGGGAATTGTTTGTGGAAGGGAACGTAAGACTCTTGCTTCTCTTCTCAAGTTATTCTATTCTGGTCATCCTCGTCTTTTCTGCGGGGATTAAGGACTAGGTTACTTATCTTTCTCTTAGGCTCGTGTTTTTCTGATTGGTAGATTATAGGACAACGAGTCGAGAGTTACTCCGGGTTTCTTTTATTCCATGGAAAAGAAAGTAAGTTTTGGTGACCATTGAATTGAACTTGATAGTTGAGTGTTTATGCTATCCTATCTTTGTGGGATGTCTCAAAATTGTTTTTGAGCATTTACAACCGTTATGCTGCCCAAATTTTGTCTTAAGATCTCTAATGCTTTTGCATTACTCTCTATTTTCAGATGCCTGGACGTCCTTCTCGTCAGGTGGTCCGTCTGACTAGGTGCATTGATGTGCCGGGTCACATGGCCATGCTAGTCCGGATGATGTCAGTAGCCGGTTACCGCTGGTACCCAGAGTACACAGTGGAGGAGCAGTACCGGGATTTCAATCAAAGTCAGTTTCTGTGCACTGTTAGGGTATTCCCAGATTACCCTGGAGCTGAGGAGCCGATCCATTGGTCTTATGGATTGGGGGTTACTGTTCACATGGCAGTACAAGATGCTCCCTATTCAATGCTTACCATCATGAGGGCTAGACATGCACTGTTGCAGAATTCAGAGTTCTGCTATGTTCGTGCCTCTCAGCGAGGAGAAGAAGGATACCTCAGTGGGGTCTACTTTGATTCCTCTATGGAGGATCCGTTGCTGCAGTCCACCGTTGAGATGCTAGAGAATAGAGACAGGGATACTCGTGCCCTTCGTATGGAGCTCTATGCTACACGTGCCCGTCTATGGACGGCTTTGACGCAGCTGTCACTTGTAGTCCAGACAGAGCATGGAGATATGGAGATGCTGAACCCTGTTAGGACCCATCTTTCGGCTCATGTTGACTGGCCTGCTATAGGAGGAGTCACCCCTCTTCGGGGACCTCTACTACCACCAGTCAGGGGACCAAGGCCACATCCGTGTCCTTATGGTTCCTAGGGTACTCAGGCTCGAGTATTTCCTGATCCTCAGGTTGAGCTTCCAGGCCATGGAGGCAACCTTTATGAGATGTTCTATGCGGATGCCTGAATCCGTGAGTGGAAGAGTAGTATGGTAGTAGCTGTACTTCCATAGTCCTGTGTGTCTTGTGGAGTATGCTTATGTCGTGAGATGAATTCCGGAGGCATAGATAAATAATGTATAGGAAGCTTGGAAAGCCTCTGATGAGTTGTGTCATCTTTTCAGTAGTTTGCTCTTCGGTTAAGGTTGTACTGAACTGTGTAATGGTGTGTATGAACCATGGTGTATATATAGCAGTTGCTTGTTACCATGTTGTTCGGATGTTCATTTCCGCATTCCATGTGTTTAGTGCATTCTTAATCCATAGTTAGTATTGATGTTGATATTGGTCTAGGCTGTGAGTTTGTTTGTCAGGATGGTGTTTACCAGGTTGAACCGTGCCCCTGCTCATGAGCAGGGAGAGGGTAGTCAAGCATCGCACGAGGAACTGCCTCACCCGCCCTCTCTGGCAGAAGTTATGCTTGAGGAAGAAAGAAACAAAAGGGAGACCAACCATTTTCTAGAGCGTATTGAGAAAAATACGTCTCGTCAGCCGAGGAATGATGCAGTGTCCCTCAATGACTTCGTGAAGCTGAATCCTCTGAAGTTCCATCACTTCGTCGACCCCCTCGATGCTAATGACTAGTTGTGCAATATATCGTGCAAGATTCGCTGTGCAAATGTTTCTGAGGCCGACAAGGTGACCTTTGTGGCATACTTTCTGGAAGGACCCGCCAATCTGTGATGGGAGAACTTTGAAGCTATGCGTCCTGCCGGACCAGTAGCCACATGGGCAGACTTTAGTGCAGCTTTCCGTCTGCACCATATGCCAGAGGGTCTGATGGACAGAAAGAGAGAGGAGTTCTGTGCATTCACCCAGGGAAAATTGACCGTGGATGCCTATAGCCGCGAGTTAGGTAACCTCGCCCGCTATGCAACTGAAGAGGTGTCAAGTGACACCCAGAAGCAAGCAAGATTCCGCAAGGGTCTGAGCCCTGAACTTTGTCTTGATTTGCACCTCCACGAATGTACAAGCTTTCAAGCTCTTGTCAACAAGGCGATTAGTGCCGAGACTGGTCATACCGACTATGAAGCCACAAGGAAGCACTCCCGTGACTCTGGCTCATCATCTGGTTCAGCGTTCAAAAATGCAGGCTGTGGGTTCCAAATAGTTCTCTGCCGCCAAGATATACCCCAAGGCCATCCTATGTGGAGCCTCAGGCGAATCAGACCAACCCTCCAGCAAAAACCTATGGTGGTCCAGCTAGCAATGCTGCACCACGTGCCAATCAGGTGATGTGTTACAAGTGTGGAGAACCAGGGTACTATTCCCGAGAGTGTCCTCAGAATATGGGTGCCAAGCAACCCGGAAAGTCCGTTGGGCAAGGCAAGTCGGGCAAAGCTTACTATGTGAAGCCAACTCCTGCACGTGGCCGTGTGAACTATGTTTCAGCAGAAGAAGCTGCAGAGGATCCCGACATTATACTGGGTACACTCCTTGTTAATCATCACCCAGCGTCTGTTCTTTTTGACACTGGGTCATCTCATTCCTTCATTTCAGAAAGTTATGCACAGTTGCATAACATGTCTTTCTGTGATATGCCAATCCCATTGGTTGTCCAAACCCCTGGTAGTAAGTGGCAAACCTCCAGGATAACCTATGACAATGAAATTCTAGTAGACATGCTAGTTTTTCTAGCATCATTGATAGCTCTGAAATCTTCGGATATCAATATCATCTTGGGTATGGACTGGATGTCAGCTCATTATACCAAGATTGATACTCATTCTAGAAATGTTTAGCTTACCCATCCCTTAGGTGAGATAGTCAATGTCTCTACTCGAGTTGCCAAATGTCAACTCTATTCCCTCAATGCCAACCCTCTTCCAGAACTTGAAGACATTCCGGTAGTCCGTGACTTCCCGGATGTTTTTCCAGAGGAACTGCCAGGAACTCCACGTGACAGGGATGTAGAGTTTGTGATAGACCTTGTTCCGGGAACCGTTCCAATAGCCAGAATACCTTATAAGATGACACCCGTGGTGCTAGCCAAACTTAAGAAGCAATTAGATGAGGCCTTGAATAAAGGTTTCATTCGTCCTAGCTCTTCTCCTTGGGCTTGTCCCGTCCTCTTCGTCAAGAAGAAAGACGGAACTGATCGGATGGTTGTAGATTATCGACCAGTTAATCTCGTCACCATAAAGAACAAGTATCCGCTCCCCAAGATCAACGACCTGCATGATCAGCTCACTGGATCCTCAGTCTTCTCCAAAATGCATTTGAGGTTGGGTTACCATCAAATCAAGATCAAGAACGGGGACATTCCAAAAACCGTTTTTGTCACTCGTTATGGCCAATACGACTACACCGTCATGTCCTTTGGTTTAATCAATGCCCCAGCCACCTTCTCTCGTTTGATGAATTCAATCTTCATGGAGTATTTGGATAAATTCGTCGTAGTATACCTCGATGATAATATCATCTACTCGAAGAACGAACAAGAACATGCCGAGCATCTAAGGCTGGTATTGATGAAACTTCGAGAGCATCGCCTTTATGCCAAGTTTTCAAAATGTGAATTTTGGTTACCAGAAGTGACCTATCTAGGCCACGTAATCTCTGGTAAGGGTATTGCTGTTAATCCCGAGAGAGTTCAAGCCGTACTTGATTGGACTCAACCTAAATCGGTTAAGCAAGTTAGGAGTTTTCTTGGTTTAGCGAGCTATTGTCGCCGCTTTGTCGAGAATTTCTCCAAGGTTGCAAAGCCTCTAACTGAACTCCTCAAGAAAGATAAAAAGTTCGAGTGGACACCATAGTGTGAGCATAGTTTTCAGGAACAGAAAAGACGCCTGACTTCCGCAATTGTGTTGTTACCACCGGATTTCTCTAAGGACTTTGTTATCTATTGCAACGCCTCGCGACAAGGATTAGGTTGCATTCTCATGCAGGATCGTCATGTGATTGCATACGCATCTCGACAGTTGCGTCCACATGAGGATAATTATCCTACACATGATCTTGAGCTTGCAGCTGTAGTCCATGCACTTAAAACCTGGCGACATTACCTTCTTGGTAATCGTTGTGAAATATTCACTGATCACCAAAGTCTGAAATATATCTTCACCCAGCCGGATTTGAATCTCAGGCAAATACGGTGGGTTGAGTTGATCACAGATTATGACTTAGGAATAACTTACACCCCAGGGAAGGCCAATGTTATTGCCGATGCACTAAGTCGTAAGTCTTACTGTAACAGCTTGATGCTACAACGAGGTCAACCACATCTCTATGAGGAATTTCGGAAGTTAAATCTTCACATTGTTCCTCAAGGATTCCTTTCTACCCTGGTGGCGAAGCCTACTCTTAGGGATCAAATCATAGCCGTGCAGGCATATGATAAGGGTATATCCAGGATCAAGGAGAATATTGCTAGCGGAAATGCTAGGGATTTCTCTATTAATGAGCAAGGTGTTGTGTTCTTTCAGAACCGTCTAGTGGTCCCTAAGAGCAAAAGTCTGCGGCAATTGATCCTTAAGGAGGCTCATGATTCTCCTCTCACCATTCATCCTGGTAGTACTAAGATGTATCAGGACCTACGCCAGAGGTTTTGGTGGACTAGGATGAAGAGAGAAATTGCTGAGTTCGTTGCTAACTGTGACGTTTGTCATCGAGTTAAGGCAGAACATCAAAGGCCTGCAGGCACCCCTCAACCTTTAGCTATTCCTGAATGGAAATGGGATAAAGTCAGTATGGATTTCATCACCGGATTTCCCAAGACAAAGAAAGGAAATAATGCTATCTTTGTGGTCATCGACCGTCTTTCCAAAGTAGCTCATTTTCTTCCAGTTCGTGAGAGTATAATAGCTAGCCAACTAGCAGAGTTATATATCTCTCGAATAGTGTCTCTTCATGGTGTTCCTCTAGAGATTAACTCAGACCGTGGAAGTATCTTTACTTCTCGCTTCTGGGAGAGTTTTCAGAATGCCATGGGGACTCACTTATCTTTTAGCACTGCTTTCCATCCTCAATCAAGTGGTCAAGTAGAAAGAGTGAATCAAGTCCTAGAAGATATGCTCCGAGCTTGCGTTCGGTATGAATTGGGAGAAGTGCCTTCCATTCGCCGAATTTGCCTATAACAATAGTTATCAATCAAGCTTGGGCAAAGCTCCTTTTGAAGTTCTCTATGGACGAAGATGTCGAACACCTCTGAATTGGTCAGAAACCGGGGAGAGGCAACTCTTTTGTCCGGATATGATCCAGGATGCAGAAGAGCAAGTTCGCATTATTCGTGAAAAGTTAAAAACAACCCAGTCTCGTCAAAAGAGCCAATATGATCATCATCATAAGGCTGTGACCTTTGAAGTTGACGAGAAGGCTTACCTTCGGGTTACACCTTTGAAGAGTACCCATAGATTTGGTATCAAGGGCAAGTTGGCTCCTCGTTACATTGGTCCTTTCTGCATTCTTGCCAAACGAGGAGAAGTTGCCTACCAATTGGAACTTCCTCCGCATCTTTCCAAGGTTCATGATGTCTTCCACGTCTCGCAACTCAGGCGTTGCTTTTCGGATCCTATCCGCGAAGTGGACCACGAAACGCTTAATCTCCAAGATAACCTTTCGTACCGAGAATACCCTGTGCGTATTCTTGATCAAGCTGAGCGTACCACTCGACGTCGAAACCTCAAGTTTCTTAAAGTTCAATGGCCAAATCATTCCGAAAAGGAGGCAACATGGGAAAGAGAGGATTGTCTTCGACTTGAGTATCCCACGTTATTCCCGACAACTTCTAAATCTCGGGACGAGATTCTTTTGAGTGGGGGTGAGTTGTCACATCCCTGGAATTCCCTACTTAGGGTTTAGCAACTTGTGCTCATGTCTTCTTTCATTGCATTCAAGTAATGGAAATAAACTAAAAAGAAGTGGTGAAATCCAAAGCAAAACCCTAGCCACTCTTTATTCAAAAGAAATCCAACTATTGCCAAAATCAATGAACCCAAAATGGCCATTATAAAAGTTCACCTTTTCTGATAAATGTAGAAAATAAGATATCAGGGTGAAACTTATATTCAAACTACTTTTGGCATTTTATTTTAAATCAGAAAATCACTGAATTCAACTTTATATTGGTTTCAAAAATATTAAAGTTTTCAAAAATGCTGAAAACTTTATGTGTAGTTGGGAATATTCCAACTAACACCCAAGTATATTTCAAACTATTTTTGATTTTGTTTTAGAGCCAAAAATAAATAAAAATAATGTCACAAAGAATAAACAGAAACTGAAGGAAGATTTTTTTTTTGCAAAAACACTATCTAGTGCTCACCTTGGCCTAGCCCACCTTCCCCTATCGTCTACCTCCTGCCAGTCGGAGCAGGAGGTGGCCGCCGCTCCTCCCGGCGCTCCCACGCAGCTGTGTGCTCGCCTGCCTCGCCCTGGTGCACTCGAGGGGAGGGATAAGATCCCTGCGCTCCATCCCCGAGCTCTCCCCCTCTCCATTCGCCCCTGCTCTCTCCCCCTCTCGACCGCCATGACCGCGAGCTCGAGCTCGAGCTAGCAGTCACTCCAGCCTCCCTTCTTCTCTCCTCATCTGCGCAACAGCTCCGCCGAAGCTCCCTGGAGCTCCTAACCTAGTCGCTCGATGCCGAGAAGCTCTCAAACGCCGTGACGCCGTCATCTTCCTCCTCGGGTCACCAGAGCTCGCCGCCGTCGTTCTCCCTCCTCAGGCCATCCCCGAGCCCACTTTCGTCGCCTCTGCACTCCTCGTGAGCTCAGGAATCTTTCCCCCAAGTTTCCCCCCTCAATTCCTTCCTCTTTCACCCGATCCCACCGGAGTCCGACGAGATCCGTCGCAGGAGCTCGTCGTGGGTAGCTCTCCGATGACCGGCTAGTCATTCTGAGGCCACGAAAAGCTTCAGCATGTTGCGTAGGTGCTCTAGGAGCTAAGCCCCGCTCGATTTGCCTTCGGTTTCACCGATCCCGACATAGCCCGAGCTCCGGCAGCCGTCGGGCTCGTCGCCGGCGTCATCTCTGGCCATCTTAGCCTCGGTTCTTTGCAAAAATGGAACTGCGGCTGAGTGCTGGTTCGTTTGGTGCTCTTTGCCGTGCAAATGGTCGCTGGAATCGGATTCCCGAAGCTCTCTGCCGTCCCTGTGGTTGCCGGAGCTCACCGCCGGCGAGTTCCACCTCGCCGCCGGCGGATCTGAGCCTCATTGTGCAGATGACATGTGGTGCCAGCCCCGTGGCTCATTAAGTTTAGGTTAATAAAATAATTAATTAATTAAAAACCTAAACAGTCACTAACATGTGGGTCCAGCCCTGTTAAATACCTAATTAAGTTTAAATTTAACTAAAACCTGGCCAGAGTCACCGACCAGTGGGTCCCACTGGTCAGGTTTGACTTTCAATGGCCAGATTGACCTGCTGATGTCATGCTGATGCAATAAAACCTTTTCTTTTTAAAAACAATTCCAGAATAAGTCCAAAACTTTGGAAATTCATAGAAAATTGAATATAACTCCAATTTTGACAAATAATATATGTAAAATGATCAGAAAAATTCAAGGAATCCAATGGTGCTATTTTCTTGCATGAAAAGCAAAGTTATGAAACATCATCAGGTCAAATCAATTAAAAGAATTTGATAAATTTTAATTCAAATGATATTTGAATTATGATTTCAAACAAAGATCACCCCAAAGGGTTCTACTAGTCATCTTAAACCATGCTACATTGCATTTCATGCATCATTTTGTTGCATATGTTTGATATTGATTGATTGTTGTTATTCCGGTAGGCTCCGCCCCTCCGGATACATCTGATTATCCAACTGACGGATATCACCCCTCTTCTGAGCAACAAGGCAAGCAACCATTTTGATCATCCCGATAAATCCCATGTTCTCGCTCCTGCTCTTACTTATTGCATTACATCAAAATGCTTTCAATGCTTTTACCACGTTAGTTGAACCCACTTCCTTTGCATGACCTGTCCTTGTCACAGTAAATAGGCGAACCTTGCAACCTAGCATACCTGGTAGATGCTTGAGCCATGATGTGCCTTATCCTGCTATGCATGCTATGCTTAGAGTTGTGTACGGTCTGTCATCTGGGTGATGAACATGATCGTGAGAATGTGTTCAGTTACTATAGGTTGTGTGTTGAACCTGATTTGGTAAAGGTACCGGCGGAAGGCTATATAGGAGTACATGGCGGGTTGTTTCATTGGAACCGTCCTTAGAAACTGAGTTCCGTGTATGTAATCCAAGACTAGATACTACCACACGTTGGGATACTTAATTGACCCTCTCGACTTATTAATCGCTTAGTACTCGGTCCAGGAGTTGCAAGTAGTTTCTGGTGTTTATAGTCATGCTGGAGGCCGTGCGTAGTGCTGACCTTAGAGGTGGACTATGATGCGGTAGGCAGTGGCATGGTGTACCAAGTGGCACCCGGATGGTGGGCTTGGGAACCCTGCGCATATCGTTTGGGGCCGTGGCAGAAACATTGGCCGGACTTTCGTGCGGGTTACCCTCAGATATGCGATAGACCTGGACTAGGTATTAGAGTAGTTAACGGTCGTGGCCGACTCCCTCGCTGGGCTTCCGCTTGAAGGTTGCCGAGGTGCATGATGTGCACATAGCGATAAGTGGCGAGAGCGTGTGTGAAGGAGTACACCCCTGCAGGGTTATGAACTATTCGAATAGCCGCGTCCGCGGATATGGACTACTTGGAAACATATGTTGTTCATAGATAACTATAATGGCTACTCATAAAATTGTCAAGATAAGTGTGAGCGTCGTGGATGGCATTTTCATAGGGTGACGAAATGATTCCATGATGGAGTATTGTTGTGGTGTTAGTGGACTCGTGTGCGAGAAATCAGAGTTGTCAAAGTTATTTGAAAATGTAAGTTGTCTAGCCAAGAGTCAAATGCTGGCTTTCTGCATGAAACCCCACAACTCCTTGTTGATACATTGCATGAGTAGATAGTTTATCCTAAAGTCTTGCTGAGTACTTTTGTACTCACCTTTGCTTAATAAATTGTTGCAGAGGTTGTTAATGACCCTAATGGAGGGTTCTATCTAGACGTTGATGACGACGAGTAGCTGGTGTCCTAGCTACGATCTGGCCCTAGGTTTGGTGTGTAGATAGTCAGGCCATGTGCCTTTTACCTTTCCATCTGTCTGTACTCAGACAGTTTTAATCTTCCGTTGTCTTGTCAGACTTGTGATGATGGGTCGTGAGACCCCTATCTGTGTAATATTATGTGTGTGGCTTGTCTGAACTCTCTAAATAAAGTTTGTATGTTTATGGTTATGTTGTGATGCCATCGATGTATCTATGCATATCGATATGCCATGCATACGTGTGTTGTACTTGATATGTATGGGGTTCGAATACCTAGTCGTATGCCTTAGTAGCACTCCTTACAGGGAAATGCCCGTTTGTGTTTCCACTGAGCCATGGTAGTTCGCTACTGCTCCGGACACATTGGTTGACCGGCATGTGTCCTTCTTAGCTGCTGTGTCTGTCCCTTTGGGGAAATGTCAGGCGGTGTAATGGAGTCCTTGTAGCTTGCTACGACTCGTTTACACTCGCTGACGACCGACACCTGCTTTGCTGGGTCATGTATGTCTGTCCCTGTACAGAACTGCCGCTTGAGTTTATGACTAGACATGTCGATCCGGGTTCTTTGACATTGGAATGCTAGTGACACAATTGCATACGGGAGTCAAAAGGCGTAAACGCTCCCGGCTAAGGTAAGGCTGCAGCCGTGGGGATAACCGTGCATGAGACCGCAAAGGGATGTGATGTGTTACAGGCTGGATTCCTATGGCTTAGGATCGGGGTCCCGACAGAATCTTCATATTATTTTGATGAGTCATTTGATTCCTACTATAAACTATTCAAAAATCATAATGGTGAAGTATTTTCTAGATATATTGGAACTAACTGCAGGAACGGTCCTCCTATGAGGAAAATTTGGGTTCCCAAGAGCTGCGTGGAAAGTATTCACGTGAATGTCCTCATGACACCGCCCATGAAGAAAAGGAACTCCATACCAAATTCCTCATATGGATCAAAGCCTTCACATGGACCAAATTCCTCATATGGTCAAAAACCCACTCATACTCGTGCTAATGCTTCTGTTTCACATGAAAAATATAAGGGTCATGAATATGTGCATTATTCTTCAAACTATCACGTTCATAAATCCTCAAAGAATTTATTCTCGTATTCATTTGAGTACTCTACCCCTACTATGAAACGAAGTGCATTAGCTTCAATGCCTAGATTTTCATATGGTGATCGTTGAATGATGAACTCTGCCACCCCTATAGATGCGAGTGGTGAAGAAAATGAACTAATCTCTAATGCAGGACATGTGTCTAGACAAACCTAAACGTTTGGAGAATTTGCGGGAGACCTAAGGAAATGCTTGGAAGGACGCAAGCTAATCATGATGAAATGAATCACTCATTTCTATCATCCTCACGTTACTGCATATATAGCGCTTTATTAATATTCCTCAAAACTGACGAATTTGATAAGTCATATTATTCATTCTAAAGTATAGGAGTTCGTAAGTTGTACTAATTTGTCTGCAGGAAAAACCACCCAAAGCTACTGAGTGGGTCCTCGACAATGGATGCACTAATCACATGAGTGGTGACAAGAACCTATTGATGGACTCTGAACTTGCTCCATCTCATCTAAAGCATAAGATGTATGCTGACAAATGAAAAAAAGCAAGGTATTGGGTCTAGGTAAGGTTGCAATATCAAAATATCGACACATGAATAAAGTGATACTTGTCGAATCCCTAGGATTCAACCTCATGCACGTCTCAATGCTTTGTGATCTTGATATGGTTGTCATCTTTGGCAAATATCATTGCATTGTGCTTATGGAATCTAACAAATCCAAAGTCTTCGAAGGCCTTAGGAGAGGACACTTATATATTATTGATTTCTCTACACGTCCACATGCCACCACATGTCTACTTGCAAAAGCTTCACAAGGCATGCTATGGTATCGATGACTTGGACCTGATGGCATGAGGAATGTGCACACACTCGTAAAGAAGAAGCACACCATAGGCATTGAGGGTGTCAAATTCCTCAAGGATCATCTATGCAGAGCTTGTGAATCTGCAAAGATGATGAGATCCAAACATCCTCGAAGACTATCATGACCACCACTCATCCCTTTGAATTGCTTCACATGGATCTCTTTGGTCCCACTCATTATGCCACACTAACCAATGTTGCATCTCTATATGGTGTCATTGTTGATGACTACTCACGTTACACTTGGGTGCATATTATCTACTACAAAATTGAAGTGTGGAAAGTCAAGACTTTCCTCAATGGCAGCTATGAATTTCGGCGTCAAGATCAAGCACATCAGGAATGATCACTCAATAGCTTCACGTTTGTCCAACTTTTGTGGGCACTTTGCTTTTGTATGTATCAGAGAACCCACCAAAGTTGATGAAGCATTTATGGAGCCTGAGAGGATTCAACATATGCAAGAGGAATTGCATCAATTCAAGCTCAACAACATGTGGGAACTTGTCAAGCGGCCTCATCCTCGCAAGCACAACCTCATCAGTACCAAGTGGATCTATCGCAACAAGCAAGACGAAAATGATCAAGTGGTGAGGAATAAGGCTCGTCTTGTAGCACAGGGCTACAAACAGGTTGAGGGAATTTATTTTGATGAAACTTTTGCACATGTTGCTAGACTTGAAGCTATTCAAATATTGCTTGCTTATGATAACCATCACAATATCATCTTATATCAAATGGATGTGCAAAGTGCATTCCTCAATGATAAGCTTGAGGAAGAAGTATATGTTGCTCAACCCCCAGGTTTTGAAGATCCTAAGCATCGTGACAAAGTCTTCACACTCAACAAGGCTCTCTATGACCTCAAGCGGTCCCCTCGGGCATGGTATGACACTCTGAAGGAATTCCTCACGAAGAAAGGCTTCAAACTAAGCTCACTCGACCCTACTCTTTTCACAAAATCCTAGGACAATGAATTATTCGTGTGCAAATATATTTGGACGATATTATCTTTGGATGTACTGACAAACGTTACAGTGACAAATTTGTCTACATGATGAGTAAAGAATATGAAATGTGCATGATGGCGGAGTTGAAATTCTTCTAAGACCTTCAAATTCGCCAACAACGCAATGACATCTTCATCTCTCAAGAGAAATACCTCAAGGATGTCCTGAAGAAATTCGGCATGCATGATTGCAAAGGCACCAAGACTCCTATGCCCACTAGCGGCCACCTCTACACTGACGAAAATGGCAACGATTTCGATCAGAAGGTATATCAGTCCATGATTGGCTCTTTACTGTACCTATGTGCATCTAGGACATATATTATGCTTAGTGTTTGCAATTGTGCCCGTTTCCAAGCAACACCGAAGGAATCACATCATAAGGCCGTGAAGCATATTCTTTCATAACTAGCTCATACATCAACACTTGGATTACGGTGCCCCAAGGGCTCAGATCTTGATCTCATTGGGTATTTTGACTCTCACTATGTTGGTGATCGTTTGGATCATAAGTCAACACCAGGCGCATGCCATTTCCTCGGACGGTCCCTAGTCTGTTGGTCTTCGAAGAAGCAGAACTACATGTCACTATCTATTGCTGAAGCTGAGTACATTGCTGTTTTTTCCTGTTGTGCTCAATTGCTACGGATGAAGCAAACCCTCAAGGAATACGACATCAACGTGAAGAATGTGCCTCTCAATTGCAGCAACAAGAGTGCCATCAAGATTTCTCACAACCCAGTTCAGCATTCGAAGACAAAGCACAATCTAATTCATCATCATTTTCTCTGTGATCATGTGTTGAAGGGTGACATCTCCATGAACCACGTGAAGACTCAAGAACGGCTCGCTGATATCTTCACTAAGCCCTTGGATGAAAAGAGTTTTTGCAAGTTGCGGTGTGAGCTAAATATCTTAGAATGTTCTTTGAAAGGACACCCATCCTAAGACTCATGCAAAATTGATGACTTAGATGTGCAACACATGAAGTAACTTTTTTCTTCAATCAATGAAGACCAACCCTCTAAGTGTGAAGAAATTAATGAATAACTTGATTCTCAGAAGCCTATGTCGGGTTATGAACGACAACCTATGGGATCAAAATGGTCCCTTGTGGTTCATACAGGGTCATGCATGCACAAAGAGCATCACTAAACACATGCGCACTGATACGTCTCCAACATATGTATAATTTTTATTGTTCCATGCTATAATGTTATCATTTCAGAACACTTCTCACGCACTTATCTACCAATTTATGTTATTTTTTAGCACTAACCTATTGACCCAGTGCCCAATGTCAGTTGCTGTTTTGTGCATGTTTTCCCACTTTTTAGGTTCCAGTACCAAATGAATCCCAATTGACTTGAAACTTTTTGTGAAATTTTCTTGACCAAAACAAGACCGTGGAGCATCGGAAGAAGGTCGGAGGGCACACGAGCCCCTCACAAGCCATCAAGGCACGCCCTGGAGGGCGGCGTGATGGCTTGTGGACACCTCGTGGCTCTCCCGACCCCGTTCTCTCGCCTATAAATTCTTATTTAACCTAAAACCTTCACGGGAGGTCCCGAAACACTTTGTACGCCACCGCAAGTCTTTGTTCCCATGGGAGGCCATCTAGAGCTCCGTTCCGGCACTCTGCCAGAGGGGGGGGGGTCGATCACGGAGGGCTTCTTCATCAACCTTGCTACCCTCATGATGATGTGTGAGTAGTTCACCACAGCCATACGTGTCCATAGCAGTACCTATATGTATATCTCTCTATCTCTCTTTCATCTTCAATACAATGATCATCACATCTTTGCTCTGATCCATATGATGTAACTCTTTTGTACGGTGTGTTTGTTAGGATCCTATGAATTATGGGTTTACGTTCAATTATTCATGATAAATATTTGATTCTCCTATGATATATAATATGATTATTTTGGGCATGATTATGATAGTTTCATAATTGCCTCTGATGTATTGAAATAGTTTGGCCAACTAGATTGATATTTCTTCGGTGAGAGAGGTGCGTCGTAGTAGGCTCAACCTAACGAGTTTCTATATCTCAGTGATAGAAGGGGACAAGTTACATCTTTGTGTTTCTACTACTAAGGGTAAAACCATGGGGTTTATTCATATTGGTTGAGTTTACTTTGTCTACATCATGTCATCTTACTCCAATCATTATTTCGTTTGTCATGAACTTAATACATAGAGAGGCAAGCATAGAAGTGCTATTGAAGTGAAGTAATAGTAATAGGTGCCGGCATGATTCGGCCTATTTTTTTTATGCACGTGATGCCTATATTTACATGATCGTTGTCGTGAAAATCGCATAACTATCCACTCTTCTATCAATTGCCCAACAATAATTAGTTTACCCATCGTGCACTATTTTCATGAGAGATGCCATTACGGAAAGCTATGGCCCCGGAGTCTATTCACAACATATTGCTAAAACCTCCATTAACTTGTTGCCATTTATTTTATTTTATTTTATTTTGCATTTTACAATTATCTACACACCTCATTCGCACGCAAATATCGAGACCAAGGGGATTGACAACCCTCTTGCCCGCGTTGGGTGCAAGCTGTTTGTTCTTTTGTGTGCAGCTGTTGAAGACGGTTGTGGCTGATATTCCTATTCGTTCGATAAACCTTGGTTTCATAATTGAGGGAAATACTTACCCACTTTGTGCTGCGATAACCCGTTCCTCTTCACAGAAAACCCAATGTAGATCACAAGTATCACGAAGGATTTCTAGCGCCGTTGCCGGGGAATATCATCACCAACTATCAAGTAACTCCACAAAAAATTTCATTCACTTGATCCTATTTTTGTTTTCTGGTATATTTAGTTTTTCTTCTGTAAAAATAAAAAATAAAAAATATTGATCTTTGCTTGCTTAGCTTGTCACTAGATTGCATCTTCGCTCTCTAGTTTGCTCGTTACACTTGTTACTTTGCTCACGTAGTCACCATGTATCAAGATACTACTAATTTGTGTGACTTTTCAAATACTAATAATAATGATTTTATTAGTACTCCTATACCACCTGCCACTAGCACGGATGATTTTGATATTAATGCTTCTTTGCTAAATCTTGTCATGAAAGATCAATTTTTGGGAAGTCCTAATGAGGATCCCGCTTCACACACCTCAATACTTTTGTGGAACTTGATGATATGCAAAATAAAAAAGACCTGGACAATGATATTGTGAAATTAAATTTATTTCCTTTTTCACTTAGATATAAATCAAAATCTTGGTTTTCATCTTTGCCACGTAATAGTATTCGAACATGGGATAAGTGTAAAGATGCTTTCATTGCCAAGTATTTTCCTCTTACTAAGATCATCTCCATAAGGAGTAAAATAATGAATTTTAAATAGAAAGAACATGAATATGTTGCTCAATATTGGGAGATAATGAAGTTGATGATAATAAATTGTCCAACTCATGGTTTAAACTTACAGATGATTATCCAAAATTTCTACGCGGGACTAAACTTTTCATCCAGAAATCTTCTAGATTCTACGCAGGTGGTACCTTCATGGAGGTAACCCTAGGAGAGGCCACTAAACTTCTGGACACCATCATGGTCAACTATTCTCAATGGCATACTAAACAAGCTCCAACTGATAAGAAGGTAAATTCTGTTGAAGAAATCGCTACTTTGAGTGAAAAAGTGGATGCTCTTATGAACTTGGTTGCCAAAAAATGCTCATGCTGATCCCAGTGATACGACATTGTGTAGCTTGATTGAACAAAATAATGATTCTATTGATGTTATCTTTGTCTCCCAAAATAATTTTAACAACAATGCTTAAAGAAGTAATTTCAATCCTAGGCCATATCCCAGTATTTCTTCCAACAACTATGGAAATTCTGATGGAAATTCTTCTACAAATTCTAATAGGATACCCTTTAATATTGAGAACACAATTAAGGAATTCATTAATTCTCAATTTTTTTTCAATACTATGGTAGAGGAAAAAATTCATATTGTTGATAATTTGGCTAAGAATGTGGATAGATTGCTCGATGTAGAAACTCTTAAAAGTAAAACTTTACCAATCATGATTTTAATGATACTATTAAATATATCCAAGTTTCAATCAATGAGAGTAAGGAGAGGACTGCTAAATTGAAAGCTAAGCGAGAATTTCTAGAAAAGTCTCTTCCACCCGGTTTTTACCATAATCATGATGAAGACCTTAAAATGATTGGTACTTATCCTATTGAATCTTTGTTTACTTATCTGAATACTAATGATAAATGGACTAGAGATGAGTCAAATTTAGTTAAGTAGCATCACATTTGCTTGGAGGGTGATGATCCTAATGGTAAAATTTAAAAAATTGGGTTTGGAGGGGTCAAAACTTTAACTAGTGATGTGCCAACTATCTTGGATTACAAGGACTTTAATTATGATAATTGTTTTTTAGTAGAATGCATTTCCTCTCTACAATCCATTATTATCTCACCCAATACTTATGAAAAAAATAAAGCTTTTACTCAACATATAGTAGAAGCTATGGTAAAAGCTTATGATGAGAAACATGAGCTTGAAGTTTCTATTCCTAGAAAGTTTCATGATGAGTGGGAACCTACTATCAAAATTAAGATAAATAAATATGAATTCAATGATTTGTGTGACCTTGGTGCTAGTGTTTGAACTATACCTAAAGCTTTGTGTGATGTGCTCGATCTCACTAATATTGAAGAATGTTCCTTAACCTGCATCTTGTGGATTCTACCAATAAGAAACCATTAGGTAGAATTAATGATGTTCTTATCATTGTAAATAAAAATTATGTTCCTATAGATTTTACTATGCTTAATATTGATTGCAATCCTACCTGTCCTATTATACTTGGAAGACCTTTCCTACGAACTATAGTTGCAATCATTGATACGAAAGAGGGAAACATAAGGTTCCAATTCCCATTAAACAAAGAGATGGAACACTTACCTAGAAAGAGAATCAAACCACCTTATAAATCCATCATGAGTGCCACTTATGGATTAAATGTAAAGGATGACAACACTTGAAACTATGCAATATGCCTAGCCAGGGGCGTAAAACAATAACGCTTGTTGGGAGGCAACCCAATACTTATCCTAATTTTTTCCTTTACTTTATGTTACTGTGTTATAACATGATTATTGTCTTTATAATAATTGTGTTTTCATGTTTCAGTTATTGTTTGTGCCAAGTAAAGCCTTTGGGATGATTTGCATGATGAGTAGAATTGATACAACGCAAAAACAGAAACTTTAACGTGTGCAGAATTTCTTAGATTTTACTGGAACATTTTTAAGCTGAATTTTATACACAGTACAGATATACAAATTCCTTAGGTCGTCCTTTTTTTTGAATTTTTGGAGTTACATAAGTAGGGCAATTAAATATGTTACTGCACACTGTTTTGTTTTAAACATATTCTGTTTTTGCATGCATAGTTTGCTTGTTTTGATTATGATATGGATTCTATCGAGGGGTATAATCCATGGAGAAGTTAGAATACAGTACCTTATGCTAAAATAAAAGAAGAATCAATTTATAATAGTACCTAAAACTGTTTATTATGTTGCATATACTAACAGATCTCACGAACTTTTGTTGAGTTTTGTGTGATTGAAGTTTTTAAGTTTTAGGTATTATCTGGATGGACAAAGGAATGATAAGTGGAAAGAGCCTAAGCTTGGGGATGCCCTCGGAAGGCATTCCCGCTTTCGTCTCAATCCATTGATATGTTACTTGGAGCTACAATTTTTATTCATCACATGATATGAGTTTTGCTTGGAGCATTGTATGCTTTTGTTTGCTTTTACTTTTAGTTTGCCACAATCATTGTTTGCTCGATACACCTATTTGAGAGAGAGACACCATCATCATGATTTGTTAGAACACTCTATGTGCTTCACTTATGTATTTTGAGGTGAGTAGTTGCTCTAGTACTTCACTTATATCTTTTTGAGCATGGTAGCGTGTAGATTTTATAGAAATAATATACTCTCGTTTTCACTTATATTTGTTTGAGAGTTAGTAAATAGTGATGGTAATTTGCATGGATCATAAGACTAGATAAAAAATAATGGTTGTTCAATAAGTGATAATTAAAACCATCATGTAACACATATAGAGAAATTGTGGTTAATGATATTGATGTGGTGAAATAAAAATATGTGAGTGCATAATTATTAATTTAGAGAGGTGATGATATTAAGAGATGTTAAAACTTCTTGAACATCTGAAAAATTAAAAGGGCATGGTGATGATGTGTGGGCATTTATATATTCCTCGTTGAAAACCTAGTGTTGTTTCGAGTCGGAGTCGCGGGATGGTTAATTCCTACCAACCCTCTCCCTCGGGGCATGCGAGTAGTACTTTGATTTTTGATAAGACTAATAAAACTTTGCAATAAGTATATGAGTTCTTTATGACTAATGTGGAACCATGGACGTACGCAATCTCACCTCCTCATAATTTCTAGGCTCTCCAATACCGCGCATAGCCCAATCTCACCTCGAGGATTGGTGCAACTTTCGCCGGTCCATCCAAAATCCATGACACGATACGCTCTGTTGCACATAAGCCTTACTATATCCACCTCAAAACAACCACCATACCTACCTATTATGCCATTTCCATATCAATTCTGAGATATTCTACCATGCAAATTCCATCGTCACTTCACATGACTAGTCTGTTCATCATCATATTGCTTTGCATGATCATATAGAGCTGACATAGTATTTGTGGCAAAGCCACCGTTCCTAATAGCATTTGTGGCAAAGACACCAAATGTCATATGATGAATACATGTCATGCTAGATCATTACACATCCTGGTACACTGGCAGAGGCATTCATATTGAATTCATGTTGCTTCATTCATCATATCGAGTTATTCATGAGTTGTAAGTAGATAAAAGTGTGATGATCATCATTATTAGAGCATTGTTCCAGTGATAAAATAAAGATGGGGGAGGCCAAATGATCCCACCATTAAAAAATGAATGAGGGAAAAAGAGAGACGGGACTTTGCTACTATCCTTTACCACACTTGTGCCTCAAATTTGCACCACGTTCATCATGTAGAGAGTCTCATGTTATATCATTAATATGCTAGTGGGAATCAAGAAATGTAAACTTGGCGTGTATTTCCGATAACGGGCTTCCTCAAATGCCCGAGGTCTTCATGAGCAAGCAAGTTGGATGCACACCCCACCTAGCTTCAGTGGAGCTTTCATACAATTATAGCTCTAGTGCATCATTTGCATGGCAATCCCTACTCCTTGTTTCAATAACTATCAATGGGTATCTCCATAACCCGTTGGTACACCTAGTTGATACGAGACTATCTTCTCCACCTTTCAACCCCTTTGAAACCTACCACCTCACTCTATTCCACCTCTATGCTATATCCAATGGTTCACACTCATGTATTGCATGAAAAATAAAAATGTGGATGCATATTGAAAAGTACAATGCAATTGCCTGACTTGGGCACCGTGGTGCTTGACATTTGTAATTATGTGCTGAAGATGGAGCCATGCCTTGCTAATATAATGAAGATGGAAAGGGTTGAAACAATCTTTGAAGATCATACACTTTGAAAAAAATATTTTTTTGCTGCCTATACTTATGAATATTGTTGTGTTAATATTTCTTAATTCATCGTTTCTTAATGAGCATACGTGCATAAGAATACATAGCATGTTACATCAATAATTCTGTTTTTATCTTTGACCTACTGGAGGACGAGCATGAATTAAGCTTGGGGATGCTTGTTACGTCTCCAACGTATCTATAATTTTTGATTATCTCATGATATCATGTTATCATTTTAGAACACTTTTTAGGCACTTATCTACCAATTTATATTATTTTTGAGCACTAACCTATTTACTCAGTGCCCACTGCCAGTTGCTCTTTTGTGCATGCTTTTCCACTTTTTAGGTTCCAGTACCAAACGAAGCCCAATTGACGTGAAACTTTTTGTGAATTTTTTCTGGACTAAAACAAGACCGTGGGGCATCACAAGAAGGTCGTAGGGCACACGAGGTCCCCACAAGCCACCAAGGTGCAACCTGATGGCTTGTGGCCGCCTTGTTGCTCACCCAACCCCGTTCTCTGGCCTATAAATTCTTGTTTGCCCTAAAATCTTCAGGGGAGGTCCCAAAACACTTTTTACGCCATCGGAAGTCTCTGTTCTGATAGGAGACCATCTAGAGCTCTGTTCTGACACTCTACCGGAGGGGGGATCGATCACAGGGGGCTTCTTCACCAACCTTGCTGCCGTCATGATGATGTGTGAGTAGTTCACCATAGACCTACGGGTCCGTAGTAGTACCTAGATGGCATACCTCTCTGTCTCTCTCTCTCTTTGATCTTCAATAGAATGATCATTTCATCTTCGCTTTGATCCAGTTGATGTAACTCTTTTGTACAGTGCGTTTGTTTGGATCCGATGAATAGTGGGTTTATGTTCAGATTATTCATGATAAATATTTGAGTCTCCACTGATATTTAATATGATTCTTATGTCCATGATTATGATAGGTTCGTAATTCTCTCCGATCTATTGAAATGGTTTGGCCAACCAGATTGATATTTATTTGGTGAGAAAGGTGTGTTGTAGTAGGTTCAACCTCGTGAGTTTCTATATCCTAGTGACAGAAGGGGACATGTTGCATCTTTGTGTTGTGATACGTCTCCAACGTATCTATAATTTTTGATTGTTCCATGCTATTATATTATCTGTTTTGGATGTTTTATATGCATTAATATGCTATTTTATATTATTTTTGGGACTAACCTATTAATGTAGAGCCTAGTGTCAGTTTCTGCTTTTCCTTGTTTTTGAGCATTGTAGATAAGGAATATTAAACGGAGTCCAAATGGAATAAAATCTCTGGAATGATTTTTCTTGGACCAGAAGAAACCTGCTAGACTTGGAGAGGGGGGCAGGAGACCTGCTCAGAGACGACAAGCCTGCAGGGTGCGCCCTAGGGGGGCCCTGGCTTGTGGCCCCCTGTAGGCATCCTAACCCTAATCCTCCTCCAATAAATTCCCAAATATCCCCCAATACCAAAAGAGCAACAAAAAATACTTTTCCGCTGTCGGGAGCCTTTTCCGATAATCTGTCGGAGGGGGAATCGATCACAGAGGGCATCTACATCGACTCCATTGCCCTCCGATGATGCATGAGTAGTTCACCATAGACCTACGGGTCCATAGCTAGTAGCTAGATGCTTCTTATCTCTCTTTGTTCTTCAATACCATGTTCTTCATGACCTTCATGAAGATCTATCCGATGTACTACTCTTTTGCGGTGTGTTTGTCGAGATCCAATGATTTGTGGATTTATGTTGAGATTATCTATGAATATTATTTGAATCTTCTATGAATTCTTATATGCATGATTTCATATCTTAGCAAGTTTCTTTGAGTTATTAGTTTGGTTTGGCCAACTAGATTGGTAATTCTTGCAATGGGAGAAGTGCTTAGTTCTGGGTTCAATCTTGCGGTGTCCTCACCGAGTGACAAAGTAGGGATAGCGAGGCACATATTGCATTGTTGCCATCGAGGACAAAAAGATGGGGTTTTCATCATATTGCTTGAGTTTATCCCTCTACATCATGTCATCTTACCTAATGTGTTACTCTGTTCTTCATGAACTTAATACTCTAGATGCAGGCATGAGTCAGTTGATGTGTGGAGTAATAGTAGTATATGCACAACCGTTTCGGTTTACTTGACACGAACGTGATGCCTATATGCATAATCATTGCCTTGGATATCTTCATAATTATTCACTTTTCTATCAATTGCTCAAAAGTAATTTGTTTACCCACCTTCTTATTTTCCTTCATGAGAGAAGCCTCTAGTGAAACCTATGGCCCCCGGGTCTATTTTCCATATTATATTTTCATATCTATAAACCAAAAATACCAAAAATATATTGCTGCCATTTATTTACTTTTGTTTTACTTTTCGTTCTAGCAATCTTTTATATCTATCTCTATCAGATCTCATCCTTGCAAATAACCGTGAAGGGATTGACAACCCCTTTTTAGTGTTGGGTGCAAGTGTTTGGTTGTTTGCATAGGTGCGAAGAATGGGGCCTTGCTTGTTACTCCTACTGGATTGATACCTTGGTTCTCAACGAACTGGGGGAAATGCTTATCTACTTTGCTGCATCACCCTTTCCTCTTCAAGGGAAAACCAACGCAAGCTCAAGAAGTAGCATGTTGCTGCTACTAAGGGTAAAACGACGGGGTTTATTCATATTGGTTGAGTTTACTTTTTCTACATCATGTCATTTTACTCCAAGAATTACTTCGTTTGTCATGAACTTATTGCGTAGAGAGGCAAGCATAGAATCGCTCTTGAAGTGAAGTAATAGTAATAGGTGCATGAATGACTCGGCCTATTTGTTTATGGACGTGATGCCTATATTTAAATGATTATTTCCATGAAAATCACATAACTATCTGCTCTTCTATCAATTGCCCAATAGTAACATGTTTACCCACCTTGTGCTATTTTCATGAGAGATGCCATTAGGGAAAGCTATGGCCCCCGGGTCTATTCACAACATATTGCTAAAACCTCCAATACCTTGCTGCCATTTATTTACATTTATTTTATTTTGCATTTTACAATTATCTACAATTATCTACACACCCCATTCTCTTGCAAATAACGAGACCAAGGGGACTGACAATCCTCTTGCCCGTGTTGGGTGCAAGTTGTTTGTTCTTTTGCGTGGAATCGCTGAAGACGGTTGTGGTTGATATTCCTATAGGTTCGATAAACCTTGGTTTCATAACTAAGGGAAATACTTACCCACTTTGTGTTGCGACAACCCTTTCCTCTTCACGGAAAACCCAACGCAGATCACGAATATCACACACTTGAAGGGTTTTAGACAGGTTTGCGCCGCTCGGAAGCGTAAAACCGTACGTCCTGTATTTTGGGATTATGTGTGCGTTCAAGTACAGGAGCGTGGCAGCCCAACAAGGTTGCACGAGGAGCGCAACTACGTGTGCAAATGGACAAAGAGCTGAACTTTCTAAAGGTAGCCATTGGCCTTCTTTTATAGTGCAAGGGGCTACCATAGTAGCTAAAATGGTCTTCTGTTAGAGTGAACAGTGGCTACTACAACTGCCAAAACTGCTGACATGAGCTATAGTTGTGCGTGCCTAACCCTCACGGATTAGGACATGCGTTTTAAATGTGTCGCGAGGTGTCACGCCGGCGACGTCTTCCAGCAAGGATTGCCTCTCCTTTTGTATTGTTCGCCCAACTACCTTTTATTTTCTCGCCATGCCGTAGGATGGGTGTCAGTAAAGTTGCTGCTTGCCCCTGGTTGTTGTTAGAGGCCTTTGACTAAACCCACCTAACTGCCTGCATGCTCGACACCTTGCTGATGTTGACAATCAACGTGATGAGGTAGAGCGGCAGAGATGTGGAAGAGTCCTACTGGGCGTGATGGTTGTCGGGTCTTCTCCCTCCCGGCAAGGTAGCTTGCCGGGGCATGGTCTTGTTGCTTGTGGTAGAGCTGTCTTCTGGTGGAGTGCTCCCAGGCGAGGAGGCCACTGTCGTTTATGCACAAGTCAGGGTACTAGGGACCCGTTCTCTAGTAAACTCACACCCTACGACGATTTTATGTGGTGTCTGAAATCATAATTCTTATACGGTGGGTTATGCCACCAACCACAATTGAAATTCTTCAAAATTGAGTTTTTTTGTCATTTTACAAATTCTTCGAATTTTAAAATTCCTCAAGCTTACAAATTCTTCAAAATTTTCAAATTCTTCAAACTTTTCAACTTGTGTTCTTCATTGACTATATATATATTTGAGTTTTTCATGTCCTCAACAACATTCACTTATTGCTAGTTCTTCAAGTTGATTTTTTTCTAAGTGAATTTGATCGGACCCGTTCCCCCTCTATGCTAAGCCCAACGAAGTATGTTCACAAATTCTTCATATGCGTTCTACTTGACACCCGTTCAAATTATTCACCGTGTCCTTGACAACTGAAGAATTTGCGAACGGAACATTAAAATATTCTTATCCAATTTTCGCGATTGCCGCTCAACTAATCCCATGTCGGGACCCCGATCCTAAGCCATAGGAATCCAGCCTGTAACACATCGCATCCCTTTGCGGTCTCACGCACGGTTAACCCCACAGCTGCAGCCTTACCTTAGCCGGGACCATTTGCGCCTTTTGACTCACGTATGCAATTGTGTCGCTAGCATTCCAATGACAAAGAACCCAGATCGACATGTCTAGTCATAAACCAAAGTGGCAGTTCCGCACAAGGACAGGCATACATGACCCAGCAAAGCAGGTTTCGGTCACCATCGGGTGTAGACGAGTCGTAGCAACCTACAAGGACTCCATTACATCGCGTGACATTTCCCCAGAGGGGACAGACACAACAGCTAAGAAGGACACACGCAACCAATGTGTCCGGAGCAGTAGCGAGCTACCATGGCTCGTTGGATCACAAAGGGGCATTTCCCTGTAAGGAGTGCTACTAAAGTTTACGGCTAGGTAATCGAACCCCATACATATCAAGTACGGCACACGTACGCATGGCATACCGATATGTATAGATACATCGATGGCATCACAACATAACCTTAAACATACAAGCTTTATTTAAGAGGCTCGAAAGAGCCACACACATAATATTACACAGTAAGGGTCTCATGACCCATCATAGCAGTCATTCAGTTACAAGCCAGCGGAAGTGTTTAAGACTGTCTAAGTACAGACAGGTGAAACTAGAAGGCACATGGCCTGACTATACTACAGACCCAACCTAGGGCCAGATCATAGTTGGGACACCAGCTACTCGTCGTCGTCGATGTCTAGGAAGAACCTTCCATTAGGGTCATTAGCAACCTGTGCAACAATTATTAAGCAAACATGAGTACGGAGGTACTCAGCAAGACTTTAGGATAACTAACTACTCATGCAATGTATCAATAAGGTATTGTGGGGTTTCATGCGGAAAGCCAGCATTTGACTCATGGCTAGACAACTTGCATTTTTAAATAATTTTGACAACTTGATTTCTCGCACACGAGTCCACTAACACCACAACAATACTCCATCGTGGAATCATTCCGTCTCCACACGGAAATGCCGTCCACGACACTCACGCTTATCTTGACAATTTATGAGTAGCCATTGAAATTATCTATGAACAACATATGTCTCCAAGTAGTCCATATCCATGGACGCGGTTATTCGAATAGATCATAATCCTGCAGGGGTGTACTTCGTCACACACGCTCTCGCCACTTATCGCCTTGTGCATGTCATGCACCTCGGCAACCTTCAAGCGGAAGCCCAGCAAGGGAGTCGGCCACGACCGTTAACCACGCTAATACCTAGTCCAGGTTTATCGCCTATCTGAGAGTAACCCGCACGGAAGTCCGGCCGAGGTTTCCGCCATGGCCTCAAACGATGTGCGCAGGGTTCCCAAGCCCACCATCGGGGTGCCACTTGGTACACCGTGCCACTGCCTACCGCATCACAGCCCACCTCTCAGGTCAGCGCTATGCACGGCCTCCGGCATGACTATAAACATCAGAAACTACTTGCAACTCCTGGACCGAGTACTAAGAGATTAATAAGTCGAGAGGGTCAATTAAGTATCCCAACGTGTGGTAGTATCTAGTCTTGGATTACATACACGGAACTCAGTTCCTAAGGATGGTTCCAATGAAACAACCCGCCATGTACTCCTACACAACCTTTCACCGATACCTTTACCAAATCAGGTTCAACACACACCCTTTACTTACTGAACACATTCTCACAATTCTGTTCATCTCCCAGATGACAGACCATACACAACTCTAAGCATAGCATGCATAGCAGGATAAGGCACATCATGGCTCAAGCAACTACCAGGTATGCTAGGTTGCAAAGTTCAGCTATTTACTGTGACAAGGATAGGTCATGCAAAGGAAGTGGGTTCAACTAACGTGGCAAAAGCATTTGAAGCATTTTATCCTAATGCAATAAGTAAGTGCAGGAGCGAGAACATGGGATTTATCGGGATGATCAAAATGGTTGCTTGCCTTGTTGCTCAGAGGAGGGACATTATCCGTCAGTCGGATATTCGGTGGAATCCGGAGGAGCGGAGCCTACCGAAAGGAATGACAACAATCAATAACAAACATATGCAACAAGATGATGCATGAGCATGGCATGAGGATGCAAGGTGGTATATTATTATAGTTAACATTTAGTAGGTTTGAAGTTGATTTGAATCAAACTCAAATATCACTTCAAACAACGTAATCTCGAATACCATTTTGATTTATTCGACCTGATGCTCAGATCAACTTACTTTTAACATGCATGGAAAAGACATATTAGGTTGCTGGTTTGTAACTGAACAATGTTTGATCATATCATTTGAAGTGGAATTCAAATGATTTCCAAATTCCATCTCCAAAGTATTTATAATATTTAACTTATTCATTATTCTATATGTTTGGGATGAGTAATATTTTCAAACATGTTTGAAAATGACATATTCACATTCCTTGGATTTTTTTGATACTTTCTCATATATAAATTATTTTTATTGGAGTTACAGATTAATTTCTATGATTTTTAGAAGTTTTGGAATTTTTCTGGAATTCTTTTAAATCAGAAAACTCTTTACCGCATCAGCATGACATCAGTAGGTCCAACTGGCCGTTTAAAGTCAAACTTGACCAGTGGGACCCACTGGTCAGTGACTCTGGTCAGTTTTAGATTACTTTTAATCTTAATTAGATAATTAACCTCACTGGACCCACATGTCAGTGACTTATTAGATTATTTAATTTTATTTTTATTAGTCCAAATTATCTAGAGGCTGGCCCCACACGTCACGGGCTCAGGCCAGCTGAGATCCACCGACGGCGAGGTCGTCCTCGCCGGCGGGGAGCCTCCGGCGACCACCAGTACGGCGGAGGGCATCGAAAACTCGCCTCCGACGACCAAATGCACGGCGGAGACCATGGGGGGAACGGCCACTCGACGGCGCGCACGATGGGGAAAACCCCAGGGGCTGGGGTGGCCGGAATCGACGCCGGCGACGAGCTCGACAGCGACCAAGTTCGGCCATCGTCGAAGTCATCGAACACATGGTCAAATCGCGCGGGGCTGGGCTCCTAAAGCATCTACGTGACGTCCTGAGGCTGTTGGTGGCCTCAGACGGACCAACCCTTCACCGGAGGGCTACCGGCCACGAGCTGCAGCGGAGGTCCTCGTCGGGCTCCGGTGGAACTAGGCTTAGAGGAGGAGATCGACGGGGAAAACTTAGAGGAAAGCTGCGCAAGCTCACGAGGAGTGCAGAGGAGGGTTAGACGGCTCGGGGAAGCGCTGAGGGCGACGAATCGAGCAGAGCTCGCCGGCGGCCGAAGGTTGAAGACCACGGTGCCATGGGCGTTGCAGGGCTCGGGGAGGCTTCGGCTTCTGCAGGGAGGACCAGCTCGTCGAGGCGGAGCTAATGGCACACTCGGGAGGAAGATCCTGTGGCTAGGGGCACGGGCAGCTCGAGCTCGAGCTCCTGTCAATGGCGGTAGTGGGGATCGGAAGAACCGAGAGGAGAGGGGGGAGATGGAGCACGGGAATGGATAGATACGTGCTCGGGGAGGTTATCCCCGTGCTCGCCAGCGCGAAGCGGCGGCCACGCAGGCAGAGAGCTGCGTGGAGGCACGCGGTGTCGCGGCGGCCACCTCCTGCTCCTACTCGCGAGGAGGAAGACGACAACGCGACTAGGCCTGGGCTGAGGTGAGCGACAGGTAATTCTTTCCTCCTTTTTTTCTGTTTTGTTTCTGTTTTGCTAACTATTTGATTTGCTATTTATTTCAGCTCCAAAATAGTTTGTAAAAAGTATTTTGAACACACCAGAATATTTGTTGGAATATATCCAACCATTCCTGGAGTTTCAACATTTTTGAAAACTTAAAGTTTTTGAATTCAAATTTTAAACTTGAAACCAGTAGCTTTTTGCATTTATTTAAAATGCCAAAAGTGTTATGAAAATGGTTTTCTTCATTGCTTATTGGCTTCCATGATTTATCAGAAAAGTTGAACTTTTCTTGAGGCCATTTTGAGTTCATTGATTTGAACAAGTTTATAATTCCTTTGAATTTGAGAAGTGGCTAGGGTTTTTGAGTGTTCCTTCACCACTTGCTTGTTCTTGTTGCAATTCTCTTGGATGCAATGCAAAGAAGATATGAGCACAATGCTAAACCTTGGTTAGGGTTCCAGGGATGTGACAACTCACCCCCACTCAAAAGAATCTCGTCCCGAGATTTAGAAGTCGTCGGGAATAACGCAGGATACTCAAGTCGGAGACGATCCTCTCTTTCCCAAGTTGCATCCTTTTCAGAATGATTTGACCATTGAACTTTAAGAAACTTGACGGTTCGACGTCGAGTAGTACGCTCAACTTGGTCGAGAATACGAACAGGGTATTCTCGATAAGAAAGGTTATCTTGGAGATCAAGCGTTTCGTGGTCCACTTCACGGATAGGATCCGAAAAGCAATGCCTGAGTTGCCAGACGTGGAAGACATCATGAACCTTGGAAAGATGCGGAGGAAGTTCCAACTGGTTGGCAACTTCTCCTCGTTTGGCAAGAATGCGAAAAGGACCAATGTATCGAGGAGCCAACTTGCCCTTGATACCGAATCGATGGGTACCCTTCAAAGGTGTAACCCGAAGGTAAGCCTTCTTGTCAACTTCAAAGGTCACAGCCTTATGATGACGATCATATTGGCTCTTTTGACGAGACTGGGCTGTTTTCAACTATTCACGAATAATGCGAACCCGCTCTTCTTCATCCTGGATCATATCCGGGCCAAAAAGTTGCCTCTCTCCGGTTTCTGACCAATTAAGAGGTGTTCGACATCTTCGTCCATAGAGAACTTCAAAAGGAGCTTTGCCCAAGCTTGATTGATAACTATTGTTATAAGCGAATTCGGCGAATGGAAGGCACTTCTCCCAATTCATACCGAACGATATAACACAAGCTCGGAGCATATCTTCTAGGATTTGATTCACTCTTTCTACTTGACCACTTGATTGAGGGTGGAAAGCATCGCTAAAGGATAAGTGAGTCCCCATGGCATTCTGAAAACTTTCCCAGAAGCGAGAAGTAAAGATACTCCCACGGTCCGAGTTAATCTCCAAGGGAACACCATGAAGAGATACTATTCGAGAGATATATAACTCCGCTAGCTGGCTAGCTGTTATACTCTCAATAACGGGAAGAAAATGAGCTACTTTGGAGAGTCTGTCAATGACCACAAAGATAGCATTATTTCCTTTCTTGGTCTTGGGAAGTCCGGTAATGAAATCCATACTAACTTTATCCCATTTCCATTCAGGAATAGCTAAAGGTTGAAGGGTGCCAGCAGGCCTTTGATGTTCTGCCTTAACTCGACGACAAACATCGCAGTTAGCAACGAACTCAACAATTTCTCTCTTCATCCTAGTCCACCAGAACCTCTGGCGTAGGTCCTAATACATCTTAGTACTACCGCGATGAATGGTGAGAGGAGAATCATGGGCCTCCTTAAGGATCAATTGCCGCAGATGTTTGCTCTTAGGAACCACTAAACGGTTCTGAAAGAACACAACACCTTTCTCATTGATGGAGAAATCCCTAGCGTTACCGCTAGCAATATTCTCCTTGATCCGGGATATACCCTTATCATAAGCCTGCACGGCTATGATTTGATCCCTAAGAGTAGGCTTCGCCACCAGGGTAGAAAGGAATCCTTGAGGAACAATATGAAGATTCAACTTCCGAAATTCCTCATAGAGATGTGGTTGACCTTGTTGTAGCATCAAATTGTTACAATAAGATTTACGACTTAGTGCATCAGCCATAACATTGGCCTTCCCCGGGGTGTAAGTTATCCCTAAGTCGTAATCCGAGATCAACTCAACCCACCGTCTTTGCCTGAGATTCAAATCCGGCTGGGTGAAAATATATTTCAGACTTTGGTGATCAGTGAATATTTCGCAATGATTACCCAGAAGGTAATGTCGCCAGGTTTTTAGTGCATGGACCACAGCTGCAAGCTCAAGATCATGTGTGGGATAATTATCCTCAAGTGGACGCAACTGTCGAGATGCGTAAGCGACCACATGACGATCTTGCATGAGAATGCAACCTAATCCTTGTCGCGTGGCGTCACAATAGATAACAAAGTCCTTAGAAAAATCTGGTGGTAGCAACACAGGTGCGGAAGTCAGGCGTCTTTTCAGTTCCTGAAAACTATGCTCACACTGTGGTGTCCACTCGATATTTTTATCCTTCTTGAGGAGTTCAGTTAGAGGCTTTGCAACCTTGGAGTAATTCTCGACAAAGCGGCGACAATAGCTCGCTAGACCAAGAAAACTCCTAACTTGCTTAACCGATTCAGGTTGAGTCCAATCAAGGATAGCTTGAACTCTCTCGGGATTGACAGCAATACCCTTACCAGAGATTATGTGACCTAGATAGGTCACTTCTGGTAACCAAAATTCACATTTTGAAAACTTGGCATAAAGGCGATGCTCTCGAAGTTTCATCAATACCAGCCTTAGATGCTCGACATGTTCTTGTTCGTTCTTCGAGTAGATGAGAATATCATCGAGGTATACCATGACGAATTTATCCAAATACTCCATGAATATTGAATTCATCAGACGAGAGAAGGTGGCTGGGGCATTGGTTAAACCGAAGGACATGACGGTGTACTCATATTGGCCATAACGAGTAACAAAAGCCGTTTTTGGAATGTCCCCGTTCTTGATCTTGATTTGATGGTATCCTAACCTCAAATCCATTTTGGAGAAGACTGAGTATCCAGCGAGCTGATTGTACAGATCGTTGATCCTGGGGAGTGGATACTTGTTCTTTATGGTGACCAGATTAACTAGTCGGTAATCTACAACCATCCGATCCGTTGCGTCTTTCTTCTTGACGAATAGGACGGGGCAAGCCCAATGAGAAGAGCTAGGATGAATGAAACCTTTATTCAAGGGCTCATCTAGTTGCTTCTTAAGTTCGGCTAGCTCCAGGGGTTCCATCTTATATGGTCTTCTGGCTATTGGAACAGTTCCCAGAACAAGATCTATCACGAACTCTACATCTCTGTCAGGTGGAATTCCTGGCAGTTTCTCTGGAAAAACATACGGGAAGTCACGGACTACCGGAATGTCTTCAAGTTCCGGAAGAGGGTTGGCATTTAGGGAATAGAGTTGGCATTTGGCAACTCGAGTAGAGACATTGACTATCTCACCCGAGGGATGGGTAAGCTGAACATTTCTAGAATGAGTATCAATCTTGGCATAGTGAGCTGACATCCAGTCCAAACCCAAGATGATATTAATATCTGAAGATTTCAGGGCTATCAATGAGGCTAGAAAAACTAGCCTGTCTACTAGAATTTCATTGTCATAGGTTATCCTAGAGGTTTGCCATTTACTACCAGGAGTTTGGACAACCAATGGGATTGGCATATCACAAAAAGACATGTTATGCAACTGTGCATAACTTTCTGAAATGAAGGAATGAGAAAACCCAGTGTCAAAGAGAACAGACGCTGGGTGATGATTAACAAGAAGCGTACCCAGTATGACGTCGGGATCCTGTGCAGCTTCTTCTGCTGAGACATAGTTCACACGGCCACGTGTAGGAGTTGGCTTCACATAGTAAGCTTTGCCCGACTTGCCTTGCCCGACGGACTTTCCGAGTTGCTTGGCACTCACATTTTGAGGACACTCACGGGAATAGTGCCCTGGTTCTCCACACTTGTAGCATATCACTTGGTTGGCACGTGGTGCAGCATTGCTAGCCGGACCACCATAAGTTTTTGCTGGAGGGTTGGTCTGATTCGTCTAACGCGCCACGTAGGATGGCCTCGGAGTGTATCTTGGCGGCAGAGAACTGTTTGGAACCCACATCCTGCATTTTGGAAACGCGGAACCAGATGATGAGCCAAAGTCACGGGAGTGCTTCCTTGTGGCTTCAAAGTCGGTATGGCCAGTCTCGACACTGATCGCCTTGTTGACCAGGGCTTGGAAACTTGCACACTCATGGAGGCGCAGATCACAGCGAAGCTCAGGGCTCAGACCATTACGGAATCTTGCTTGCTTCTTGGCATCAGTAGACACCTCCTCTGTTGCATAGCGAGCGAGGTTACCGAACTTGTGGCTATAGGCATCCACGGTCAACTTGCCCTGGGTGAAAGCACATAACTCCTCTCTCTTTCTGTCCATCAGGCCCTCTGGAATATGGTGCAGACGGAAGGCTGCACTGAAGTCTGCCCATGTGGCTGCTGGTTCAGCAGGACGCATAGCTTCAAAGTTCTCCCACCATAGATTGGCGGGTCCTTCCAGAAAATACGCTGCAAAGGTCACCTTGTCGGCCTCAGAAACATTCGCAGAGCGAATCTTGCGTGAGATGCTGCACAACCAGTCATCAGCGTCGAGGGGATCGACGGAGTGATGAAACTTTGGAGGATTCAGCTTCACAAAGTCGTTGAGGGACACTGCAGCATTCCTAGGCTAACGAGCCGTATTCTGCTCAATACGCTCTAACAGTCGGTTGGTCTCTCTTTTGTTCCTCTCTGCCTCAAGCATAACTTCCGCCAGAGAGGGCGGGTGAGGCAGGTCTTCCTGCGACGTTTGACTACCCTCGCCTTGTTCATGAGTAGGGGCACGGTTCAACATGGTGAACACCATCCTGAAAAACAAACTCACAGCTTAGACCAATATCATATCAATACTAGCTATGGATTAAGAATGTACTGAACACACGGAATGCGGAAATGAATATCCGAACAACATGGCAACAAGCAACTGCTATATATACACCATGGTTCATACACACCCTTACATAGTTCAGTACAACCTTAACCGAAGAGCAACTATTGAAATAATGAAACTACTCATCAGAGGCTTACAAGCTTCCTATACATTATTTATCTAGGCCTCCGGAATTCATTTCACATCACCAACATACTTCACAAGTCATGCAGGACTGTAAACGTACGACTACTACCATACCATCCTTCCACTCACAGCTCACGCATCCGCATAGAACATCTCATAGAGATTACCTCCATGGCCTGGAAGCTCAACCTGCGGATCAGGAAACACTCTGGCCTGAGATCCCTGGGATCCATAAGGACACGGATGTGGCCTCGGTCCCCTGACTGGTGGTATTAGGGGTCCCCGAAGAGGGGTGACTCCTCCTATAGCTGGCCAGTCAACGTGGGCCGGAAGATGGGTCCTAACAGGGTTCAACATCTCCATATCTCTGTACCCTCTCTGGACTACCGGTGCCAGCTGCGTCAAAGCCGCCCACAGACGGGCACGGGTAGCATAAAGCTCCATGCGAAGAGAAAGAGCATCCCTGTCTCTGTTCTCTAGCATCTCAGCAGTGGACTGCAATAGTGGATCCTCCATAGAAGAATCAAAATAGACTCCGCTGAGGTATCCCTCTTCACCAGGCTGAGAGGCAGGAACATAGCAGAACTCTGAATTCTGCAGCAGTGCATGTCTCGCCCTCATAATGGTCAGCATTGAATAGGCAGCATCTTGTACTGCCATGTCAACAGTGACTCCCAACCCATAGGACCAATGGATTGGCTCCTCAGCTCCAGGGTAGTCTGGAAATACCCTAACAGTGCAGATATACTGGCTCTGGTTGAAGTCTGGGTACTGTTCCTCCACTCTGTACTCGGGGTACCAGCTGTAACCGCACACCGACATCACCCTGACCAGCATGGCCGTATGACCCGGCACATCAATGCACCTGGTCAGACGTACCACCAGACGAGAAGGACGACCAGGCATATGAAAATAGAGAGTAATGCCAAAGCATTAGAGATCTGAATGCAAAATTGGGCAGCATAAAGGCTGTAAATGCTCAAAAACAAATTTTGAGGCAACCCAAAATGAAATAGCATAACCACTCAACTATCAAGTTCAATTTTCTGATCATCAAACTTACTTCCTTTTTCCTAGGAATGAAAGAAACCCAAATATCTCTTGACCCGTAGTCCTATAATCTACCGATCAGAAACACGAGCCTAGAAGAAGATGGGTAACCTAGTCCTTAATTCCCGCAGAAAGATGAGGATGACCAGAATAGAATAACTTGAGAAGAGAACAAGAGTCATACGTTCCCTTCCACAAACAATCCCCTTATATGTAACTAAAGCAATTCTAGACTCAACTTCGACCAGTTTGGCTTAGTAGTCCTAGAGTCAGTCAGGCTCTGATACCAACGCTGTCGGGACCCCGATCCTAAGCCATAGGAATCCAGCCTGTAACACATCGCATCCCTTTGCGGTCTCACGCACGGTTAACCCCACGGCTGCAGCCTTACCTTAGCCGGGACCGTTTGCGCCTTTTGACTCACGTATGCAATTGTGTCGCTAGCATTCCAATGACAAAGAACCCGGATCGACATGTCTAGTCATAAACCAAAGTGGCAGTTCCGCACAAGGACAGGCATACATGACCTAGCAAAGCAGGTGTCAGTCACCAGCGGGTGTAGACGAGTCGTAGCAAGCTACAAGGACTCCATTACATCGCGTGACATTTCCCCAGAGGGGACAGACACAACAGCTAAGAAGGACACACGCCGGTCAACCAATGTGTACGGAGCAGTAGCGAGCTACCATGGCTCGTTGGATCACAAAGGGGCATTTCCCTGTAAGGAATGCTACTAAAGTTTACGGCTAGGTAATCGAACCCCATACATATCAAGTACGGCACACGTACGCATGGCATACCGATATGTATAGATACATCGATGGCATCACAACATAACCATAAACATACAAGCTTTATTTAAGAGGCTCGGAAGAGCCACACACATAATATTACACAGTAAGGGTCTCACGACCCATCATAGCAGTCATTCAGTTACAAGCCAGCGGAAGTGTTTAAAACTGTCTGAGTACAGACAGGTGAAACTAGAAGGCACATGGCCTGACTATACTACAGACCCAACCTAGGGCCAGATCGTAGCTGGGACACCAGCTACTCGTCGTCGTCGATGTCTAGGAAGAACCCTCCATTAGGGTCATTAGCAACCTCTGCAACAATTATTAAGCAAACATGAGTACGGAGGTACTCAGCAAGACTTTAGGATAACTAACTACTCATGCAATGTATCAATAAAGTATTGTGGGGTTTCATGCGGAAAGCCAACATTTGACTCGTGGCTAGACAACTTGCATTTTTAAATAGTTTTGACAACTTGATTTCTCGCACACGAGTGCACTAACACCACAACAATACTCCATCGTGGAATCATTCCGTCTCCATACGGAAATGCCGTCCACGACACTCATGCTTATATTGACAATTTTATGAGTAGCCATTGAAATTATCTATGAACAACATATGTCTCCAAGTAGTCCATATCCATGGACGCAGCTATTCGAATAGATCATAATCCTGCAGGGGTGTACTTCGTCACACACGCTCTCGCCACTTATCGCCTTGTGCATGTCATGCACCTCGGCAACCTTCAAGAGGAAGCCCAGCAAGGGAGTCGGCCACGACCGTTAACCACGCTAATACCTAGTCCAGGTTTATCGCCTATCCGAGAGTAACCCGCACGGAAGTCCGGCCGAGGTTTCCGCCACGGCCTCAAACGATGTGCGCAGGGTTCCCAAGCCCACCATCCGGGTGCCACTTGGTACACCGTGCCACTGCCTACCGCATCACAGCCCACCTCTCAGGTCAGCGCTATGCACGGCTTCCAGCATGACTATAAACACCAGAAACTACTTGCAACTCCTGGACCGAGTACTAAGCGATTAATAAGTTGAGAGGGTCAATTAAGTATCCCAACGTGTGGTAGTATCTAGTCTTGGATTACATACCCGGAACTCGGTTCCTAAGGATGGTTCCAATGAAACAACCCGCCATGTACTCCTACACAGCCTTTCACCGGTACCTTTACCAAATCAGGTTCAAAACACACCCTTTACTTACTGAACACATTCTCACAATTCTGTTCATCTCCCAGATGACAGACCATACACAACTCTAAGCATAGCATGCATAGCAGGATAAGTTACATCATGGCTCAAGCAACTACCAGGTATGCTAGGTTGCAAAGTTCAGCTATTTACTGTGACAAGGATAGGTCATGCAAAGGAAGTGGGTTCAACTAACGTGGCAAAAGCATTTGAAGCATTTGATCCTAATGCAATAAGTAAGTGCAGGAGCAGAACATGGGATTTATCGGGATGATCAAAATGGTTGCTTGCCTTGTTGCTCAGAGGAGGGACATTATCCGTCAGTCGGATATTCGGTGGAATCCGGAGGAGCGGAGCCTACCGAAAGGAATGACAACAATCAATAACAAACATATGCAACAAGATGATGCATGAGCATGGCATGAGGATGCAAGGTGGTATATTATTATAGTTAACATTTAGTAGGTTTGAAGTTGATTTGAATCAAACTCAAATATCACTTCAAACGAGGTATTCTCGGATACCATTTTAATTGATTCGACCTGATGCTCAGATCAACTTATTTTTAACATGCATGGAAAAGACATATTAGGTTGCTGGTTTGTGATTGAACAATGTTTGATCATATCATTTGAAGTGGAATTCAACTGATTTCCAAATTCCATCTCCAAAGTATTTATAATATTTAACTTATTCATTATTCTATATGTTTGGGATTAGTAATATTTTCAAACATGTTTGAAAATGACATATTCAGATTCCTTGGATTTTTCTGATACTTTTTCGTATATAAATTATTTTCATTGGAGTTACAGATTAATTTCTATGATTTTTAGAAGTTTTGGCATTTTTCTGGAATTATTTTAAATCAGAAAACTCTTTACCGCATCAGCATGACATCAGCAGGTCCAACTGGCCGTTGAAAGTCAAACCTGACTTGTGGGACCCACTGGTCAGTGACTCTGGTCAGTTTTAGATTAGTTTTAATCTTAATTAGCTAATTAACCTCACTGGACCCACATGTCAGTGACTTATTAAATTATTTTATTTTATTTTTATTAGTCTAAATTATCCAGTGGCTGGCCCCACACGTCAGGGGCTCAGGCCAGCTGAGATCCACCGGCGGCGAGGTCGTCCTCGTCGGCGGGGAGCCTCCGGCGACCACCAGTACAGCGGAGGGCATCGGAAACTTGCCTCCGACGACCAAACGCACGGCGGAGACCACGGGGGGAACGGCCACTCAACGGCGCGCATGATGGGGCAAACCCCAGGGGCTGGGGTGGCCGGAATTGACGCCGGCGACGAGCTCGACAGTGACCAAGTTCGGCCATCGTCGAAGTCATCGAACACAGGGTCAAATCGCGCGGGGATGGGCTCCTAAAGCATCTACGTGACGCCCTGAGGCTGTTGGAGGCCTCAGACGGACCAACCCTTCACCGGAGGGCTACCGGCGACGAGCTGCAGTGGCGGTCCTCCTCGGGCTCCGTTGGAACTAGGCCTAGAGGAGGAGATCGACGGGGAAAACTTAGGGGAAAGATGCGCAAGCTCACAAGGAGTGCAGAGGAGGGCTTAGACGGCTCGGGGAAGCGCTGAGGGCGACGAATCGAGCAGAGCTCGCCGACGGCCGAAGGTTGAAGACAATGGTGCCGTGGGCGTTGCCGGGCTCGGGGATGCTTCGGCTTCTGCAAGGAGGACCAGCTCGTTGAGGCAGAGCTAATAGCACACTCGGGAGGAAGATCCTGTGGCTAGGGGCACGGGCAGCTCGAGCTCGAGCTCCTGTCAATGGCGGTAGTGGGGATCGGAAGAACCGAGAGGAGAGGGGGGAGATGGAGCACGGGAATGGATAGATACATGCTCGGGGAGGTTATCCCTGTGCTCGCTAGCGCGAAGTGGCGGCTAGGCAGGCAGAGAGCTGCGTGGAGGCGCGCGGCGTCGCGGCGGCCACCTCCTGCTCCTACTCGCGAGGAGGAAGACGACAGCGCGACTGGGCCTGGGCTGAGGTGAGCGACAAGTAATTCTTTCCTCCTTTTTTTTCTGTTTTGTTTCTGTTTTGCTAACTATTTGATTTGCTATTTATTTCAGCTCCAAAATAGTTTGTAAAAAGTATTTTGAACACACCAGAATATTTGTTGGAATATATCCAACCATTCCTGGAGTTTTCAACATTTTTGAAAACTTAAAGTTTTTGAATTCAAATTTTAAACTTGAAACCAGTAGCTTTTTGCATTTATTTAAAATGCCAAAAGTTTTATGAAAATGGTTTTCTTCATTGCTTATTTGCTTCCATGATTTATCAGAAAAGTTGAACTTTTCTTGAGGCCATTTTGAGTTCATTGATTTGAAGAAGTTTATAATTCCTTTGAATTTGAGAAGTGGCTAGGGTGTTTGAGTGTTCCTTCACCACTTGCTTGTTCTTGTTGCAATTCTCTTGGATGCAATGCAAAGAAGATATGAGCACAATGCTAAACCTTGGTTAGGGTTCCAGGGATGTGACATCCCACCTCCCACGAGTGGACTGAACTAATTGCCCATGATCCCATAGGATCTCAATAGCTAAGTGCATGGGTGACACATGTTGTTTGCAGAGCAAGAGTCATGGGTATGCATGTCCAAATTCGTCGGGCGGTTCAATTTTCACCGCTGCTATAAATACCCCTCCCCTTTTTTCTTTCACTTTTACTCCACTCGAACTTATCTTCTCCTCACTCGAGCTCAGACCTAGCACCGCTGCTAAGCTTCATCGCCTCCGGAGAGGAAGATCTTCACTACCTCGACCTCCTCGCCGTCGTACTCACATCGGTCGTGGAAATCTTCACTCCGCCGTCGCCGTAGCTGTCTTCTACCGCCAAGTTTGGGGCAGGAGATATGGAGAGACGAACTTCCTTGTTCTTACTCCTAGTTCGTCGTGTTCTTCATAAAGTTTAGTTAAAATTTAATTTTAGTACCCTATTTGATCCATATGTCTGCCACAAAATCCTCAAAAGGTGTTTATTCTTCAACCATACATCCATTAAATACCTTAATACTTGTTTCCCTTGATTTATTTATCCAAGTTAAGATTTTCTTCAAAGATTCCTCAATTGTGTGGATTTTCAAATCTAGACAAATTTGGAACCTAAGTCAAGAACACTTAGTGAAATTCTTCAAGACATCTATGGTCAGATTCCTCAACTTGATATTATTTTGAATAATTTCTGAGAACACATTTGACCTCTTCAAATTCTTTGCATCTATACTCTGTTCATAGGCACAAATGTCTGCTGATGAATCTCTAGGTTCTCATCAACTTAACTCATTTGCAGTGTCCCTCAAAGAAAAATTGCATACTTCTTCAGAATCATCAAAAGTTCAAATACTCAAGTGAATAAAATGGTTGATGGAAAAAGGCTTCGCAAAGGAGGGAAGAAGCTAGAAACAAATACTGGTTTTGAAATTCCAGAGGATATCTATGATCAATATTGTACATGTCGTGGTTTTGTCACGACAGATGTCCTCGTGAAAGGACTTAGTGGTGAGGCCATCGTCACTATGTGGCGACTCGAATAATTTGATCGGGAACGGGAGACAGATTTACCCAGGTTCAGCCCCTCCGATGGTGGTAAAAGCCTACGTCCTGCCTTGGTTTCTATATTGACGGAGATCTCGATTACAAGGATGCGGAATAGCTAACCTAGCTCTCGAGAGTTTCTTGCTTGATCCCTATGGCTCGAGGGTGATGTCTACCACACAACTTTATTCTTGTAGACTCGTGTTGGGCCTCCAACCACATAGTTTTGTAGGACAGTAGCAATTTTCGCTCAAGTGGATGACCTAAGGTTTATAAATCCATGGGAGGTGTAGGATGAAGATGGTCTCTCTCAAGCAACCCTGCAATCAAATACAAGAAATCTCTTGTGTCCCCAACACACCCAATACAATGGTAAATTGTATAGGTGCACTAGTTCGGCGAAGAGATGGTGATACAAGTGCAATATGGGGTGTTGGTAGATATAGGTTTTTGTAATATGAAAATATAAAAACAACAAGGTAACGAGTGGCAAATAGAGAGCAAAACGTTGTATTAATGCTTAGAAATAAGGCCTAGGGTACATACTTTCACTAGTGCAATCTATCAACAATGCTAACATAGTTGGGATCCCTCAACGTGCAACAAAGAATCACTCCAAAGTTCCTATCTAGTGGAGAACAATAAGATGAAATTGGTGTAGGCAGTAGAACCACCTCAAAGTTATTATTTCTGATCAATCTATTCAAGAGTTCATACTAAGATAACATCAAGCTATCCTTTTCGTTCAATCTATTCAAGAGTTCGTACTAAGATAACATCAAGCTATCCTTTTCGTTCAATCTATCTAAGAGTTCGTACTAGAATAACACCAATGTTACATATCAATCGACCCTAATGTCACCTAGATACTCCAATGTCACCTCAAGTATCCGTGGGTAAATTATGCGACATGCATCAAACAATTTCAGAGTTATCATATTCAATCGAACACAAAGAACGTGCAAGGAGCACCCCAAGATTTCTATCAGAGAACATGGTATGAGAACGTGCAATCAACCCCTATGCATAGATTCCCAAGGTCACTGGAACCTGAAGGTTGGTGCCTCAACATATATCAAGTGTTTTCGTACCAATATGCTCGATCCAACATGACGAGATCTTAAAGGAAAAGACTCAATTCATCACAACTAGATGGTAAGGAAAATACATCATATGATCCAACTTTATTAACAAAGCCCGTGTTCTTGAGATTGTTCCATCTCAAGAGCACAAGAGAGAGAGATTGAACACATAGCTACTGTTATATACCCTCAACCTCGAGGGTGAACTACTCCCTCCTCATCATGGCCTCCGCCGGGATGATGAAGATGGCCACAGGTGATGGTTTTCCCTCTCTGGCAGGGTACTGGAATCTCTCCAGTTTGGTTCTTTGGTGATACAGAGAGTTGCGATGGCAGAGCGGAAGTTCTCTCCTTATTTTCGAGGTTTCTGGGATTTATAGGATTTTTCAGCAAGGAATCATGCGCAACGAAGCCACATGGGCCCCACAAGCCATCAGGGCGTGGCCAAGGCCCAGGACGCTTCCTGTTGGCTTGTGACTCCGTGGTATCCCTCTTCTGGTGGTTCTTCATTCCAACATTGCTCATATGTTCCAGAAAAAATAATAAAAAAGTTTCGGGCGATTCTGAGAATTTCCATTTTCTGCACAAAAAACAACACCATGGTAATTCTGCTGAAAACAGCGTCAGTCCGGGTTAGTTCGAAATAAATCATATAAAGTGCATCAATACCATATAAAGTTATTTTAACATAGGGAAATATGGCATGAATACTTCATAAATTATAAATACGTTGGAGACGTATCAGAGAGCTCCCCTTTATATATAGGTAGAGGCCTCGAGATTACAACAGAGTCCGGGGCAACAAACGCCCGTGACCTACTACAATTCTACTTTATCTTGTTCCCCAAGTTAGGAAAGCTTCTCGCGTCTTCCACCTTGTAGGCCTTAAGTCGCCATCTTTTGGTACTGGGCCGTCTGGCGGCTCACTTGCCAAGTCTTCGCGCTCGCCCTCCTGTCTTCTTCTACGGCCCATCGAACACATGCTCCTTAAGCCGCCCATGGCCTGACCCAAAGAGTGGGTAATACCGCAGGGTCATATCCCCGAAATTAGGCCCGAGGTTGATTTGAACTTATTCATGTCAAGCTTCCTTGTTCAAGCTATGAGCAGGCAATCTTCCACCCTCTATCTGTGAAATAAAACTCGAATCCGGATCAATACTATGCCGGTCATTCTTACTTACGTGAGACTTGGCATCTTTCTTAGTCTATATTCTTATGACATCATTGTGCTGACCACTGTCGTCCAGGGCCATCATAGCGAATCTTTTTCAAAATGCAGCACTAAATCCGGACTAGCGCGAGAATCTAGGCGTAAATTCAGCCACCAATTTCCCGCGACCATTCCATTTCAATCCCCCCTTTCCTTATAAATATGCGGCGAACCTCTGTGTTATCCTTCCCTTCTTCTTCTTCCTAGCACTCTTCTTCTCACTGAGCATGCCGGAGTTCCAAAGATGATGACTAGACCGCTCGAACATGCTACGTGCACCACCGGATTTCGCTTGCGGCCATAGGAGTGAACAAAGTCAACCCAGTCTTTCTTCGATGAGATCTGGTATGTACTCCTCCCATTATAGTTCGTAGATACCCCAACCGATTCCGCCGACATTCGTGCCACGTTCGTCGAGCTCACCTGACTAGTCACGTCGCAGATCTACAAACTCTTCCCGCCTTGTGCCTTCATAGGGTCGACGTAGGCTCCATCTTACATTTCTAGTACATAGATCATAAACGAATCACTTTAGGAGAACCTGTGTGAACACTGTGAGTTTTGGTCCTTCTGCCAGCTTAGAACACATATTCCTCTATTTTCTGCTTATATTTAGATCCATCCCTGGAAATGTCACTTATTGCAACCTGTTCTGTGAAGAATTTATGCTAAGTCTCCCTGAAGTTTACCTTTCAAAATCCTTTACTTCTTGTTGACGGCTTAAACACCCTACTCTAGCATTGTCCCGCTCAGAAAACTGTTCTATAATATTTTTGGCGATTTAAACATTGACCAATCAACTGCAGGTATCATGCAACACCTTATTTTCTTTCATCATCCTTGCACCTATTTCATATTGCTTAACGTCCCCCAAGAACTCCAAGGCTTGTAATTGGGCTAGGTCCCAAGAGTCCAAACTTACTTTGGTAAACCTTCTAAGTCAAGGATTCTTATCAGCTCCAAAGGAGATAAGCTCGCAAGCTCCTAAGGAAGATCCCTACCCGCAGCCTTGTCAAGGAGAGGTTGTAATTTTCACTGACCCTCTACGCAGAGGTTCTCGACTACCCGTCTCAAAATTCTTTAGGGACCTTCTGCACTTCTTCAACCTCAGGACTCAGGATATTGGTCCCAATTCTATGACCAACATATGTCAATTTTAAGTTTTGTGCGAAGTATATCTCCAGATTAAGCCGTTAGTGCCTTTGTTTAGGGAGTTCTTCTATGCCAACCGTCAGACTGAAGTCAGGAATGACCCCTCTTGTGAACTTGGCGGAATCTCCTTCCAGAAAAGGAAAAATAGTTTGTTCCCTAAATCAAAATTGGTGAGTCATCCAAAAGGATGGTACAAGACCTGGTTCTATTGCAGAAATATTGGCCCCGTAGGAGAAAATCTGTTACCAGGTTACAAATTGGAGAGGATCGGCAATGACATACAACTTCGGGTTGGACAACATATGAAGAGAGGGATATGATGGCCCCTGTTCGTACAAAATTAAGAGCCTTGGTTGCTCATGTCCTAACCAAGATCAACTTGATATGTTGCTAGCTAAAGTGGCGCATCTAGCTTGTTAGTGTAAGGACCTGCTTAATGTGCGACTACTCAGGCAACTCATCCGATGCTCAATGCTTCTCCACCCAATATTTATCCGATGACGCTGTTAATAAAGAGACGAAGAAGTTTTTCTCCGACTCAAAGGAGCGGTGCAACATTACTGGTTTAGGTCCATTCTATCTGCTAAATCCTCCACCATCGGTATTGACCTCTTCTCATTAAGTATACTATGTTCCTTTGTTGATTTTATTTTGACCTGCGATCTTTATCATGCTCTTTTGTTTGCAGGAGGATTCTAACTTTTGGAAAGTCACACCTCAGATACATGTTTCTTCCATGGGCCAAGGAAATGACCCGGCTCGGGATGACCCAGCTCGTGGCTCATCTTGAGGAGAACTATCTGAGGTAGAACTTGACTCACTTGGCCATTTGTTTACTGAAATCGCTGACACGACTTCTTCTCAGGGCGACTTTGAAGCCAGCCAAGCCGGCGATGTTGAGGTAATTCCAATTTCTTCTAGTGCCTCAGAAACGTTTGTTGTAAGAAGGACAAGGCAAGCCGCCCATAAGGTTAAAATGTCAAATCAAGACGCTCATTTAGTTCCCAATTTTCTTTTGAAGAAAACGCAACTCGTTGGCCAGTCAAAATGCAAGAGCCGAAGCGATCAGGGCGAGTTAGATCCTAGCTTACCTCATGCACCGCCGACTCGTAAGCCACACATTGAGGTACCATACGATCCTTGTCTTAAAAGTGATTTCTTTAAACAATCTCTTAATCCTTCAAACTCATTTACGAGGAATCTCCTCCATCTTCGGGCGCCTCATCTGCAATGCTTCTTCCCAGTTTTAATATCAATCATGGGTAAGTTTCTCATCATGACCTGTTTGTATATGTTTGCCTTCCTTGGCACAAAATTTGATTTATGATCTGTGTAGGGCCAATGTTTCTTTGTCTAGTTGTGCTGTCGGGTCATGTTCTGAAAACCAAGACACTTTGATCCCCCAATCGGAAAAAGTAGCCATCGAGGTTGACCTTTCTCGAAAGAACATTCCAGATGCTACAACAGAAATGGTAACCGTCGTTGAAATGCCTAAATCAACTGAACTAGTTTTACCAGACACGCCAGTGGAGATTACATGCATTTTAGTTGATCCTCCTTCTAATCCACCAAGTCCGGCTCGTCACTCAAGTACGGCTACTCATGTGAATGATCCTATTCCACCGGCTGACCAGGACACTTCAGATGTTGATTTTGTAAAAGAAAAGTTTCAAGCTCTTGTTGTTTCCACCACTCTTGTTAAGATTGTGGCCAAGGAAGAGCCGGTGAACTTGAAAAAATGGGAAAACCCAATTGGAGCTCCCAAATATGTCTCTGTTTAGTGTTGATGAAATCCACTAGCAATACTTGACCCAGTTTTCTGAAAGCCAGGAAATTGAAGCCAATATGATTTGCGCTCTCAAGGAGAAATATGAGGTAAAACCTTTTGCTTACCTACTTTATCTCTATATACTGTCCCCAGCCCCATGGGCCAATTTATTATGAATATGATAATCCGACTCTTTTCAAACTAGCTAAATATGAACTTGCATGTGTAGCCCCCAAGGACAAAGTCGTTATGACGATAACCAGTCGATACTTCTCTAGAATGAATATTTTTTCATGAAGATTTGGACTGTAGCACCCAAGGTTCGGCTCATTCTATGCAATGAGGCGGGTCTTCATCTTTTTTGTCATATCCTTTTTGAAAAGAACCGCTATGCATTAGCCCCAAGTGACGAGTATATTGCGTGTAATATGCTGGGGAGTTCAAAAGATATTTCCTTATCGTGACCTATTTATTGGTTGAAATAAGCCGCTCTTAAGGCATGTCATAATCAAATTTTTTGACAACTTTGTGCATTTGTGAGAGGTATGTAGGTGATGCTGAAACTGTGGCTGCTCACCTGCAGAAATGTTTGAAGGAAGAGATGAAGCTGAGGACTGAGGCCGAATCGATGGCGGCTTATTTTCAAAGTTCCGCTTGTCAGGCATAGGACTGTTTTGAGAAAGCCATGAGAAATTTTGAACTAGAAAAAATGCCCTCTTGAATCGTGCGAAAAAAGCTGAGGGGGACCTTGGTCCCTTAAAAGAAAATTCTGCCATTCTGGTGAAGCAACTTAACGAGATGCTAACTGCCATCTTTGGTAAGACCTTGTGACCTTCATTCCTTTGAGATTCTCAGACTGATATGAAAAAAGGGGCGACTCAAAATGTACTTGTCTTTCTTGTGTAGGCCGAACAGATGAGTCCCTAGTGCGGTTGCCTATTATGAAACTGAAGGCAGTATTCACTTATGTGGAACAACTATTCACCAGGCTTGTTTATTCCATTATGGCTATCAAGATCTTAAATATCCACCCGTACCCTCAAGGATATGCTAAAGCGACTCTCCACTATGCCACAATGGGTCTCTGAAACCCGGAAGTCGGCAGCTCGCGGTGGGGCAAATTTGTCTCTTGCGCGTGCTAAGGCATATTTACCTGAACTGGATTTGGCGGCTCTGAAAGATGGATTTTTAGAATACAAGTTGGACGACTCAGCATTCACTCGTGAAGATTTTGCTAGTGTGATGAAGGAGTCCCGGTCGCTCGCGACTCTTCTTGCAGATCAATTTGACACATCTCAGTGTTATGCTGCATATACTGTTGATAATGAATGCATCCCAATGCCCAAAGATGAGCCCTCTCAGCTAACCCCGCCTTGTCACAAGATAAAAATTGCTCCTGAAGTTGATGCGTCTACTTCGCGTGAAGGAACTTCAAATTTTGATTCGCTAAGGTCAATCCGGTGGCTTCAGAAAGGCCAATAGGACATTGATGATGATGAGACGGAAGAAACAGACGATGAATCAACCGACAATGAAGATTGAAGGCGGGTCCAAAATAACTCGACCAACAAAGAACTAGCCCCCAAGCATGTTTGTACAAAAAAATCTTGAATATTTAACAAATCGTGATATGAGTTTGTAATAGGGTAGTAGAAAGTCTGTGATGTTTTCTTGTGCCATCATGCACGTTGGTTTGTACTTTAGCTTGCTATGGTAAAACCTATCATGACATTCTTTCATCCCGATCCTTTTACCAAAATGCTTCTCTTTGCTTGGATCCGGATATTTGAATGAATTTTGAAATAGGCAAGAATAGGTTGTCAAAAAGACTTGTTGTAGAGTCCATTGAATTCTTCCACAATGTCGTTTGTGAAATCATATGACTTAAACTGGTCATGATATGATCACATTTTTATAACCTGGTCATTCATGATGAGCCGGTAAATGACGTTGGTACGTGAAAGGTTAAGACGTACTGCATTGCAAAGAATCAGGTATAACTAATAGGCCAGCTCAATGAGACACGGTAAAAGAAAGTAGGACTTTAACGAGCAAACAAACTTGATTTGTGAGGCCTCACTTTTGAAATGAAATTTCTCACAACATTGTTGTAAAAATATATGATTTTGAACTAGTCATGGTATGACTGCAGTTGCCATAACCCGGTCGTTTATGATGAGCCGGCCAAAAATAGTACTTGTCCATGAAAAATTAGGACGTAATATCACGCATAAAAATAGTAAAGCATAATTCATAGGCTGGCTCAGTGAGACACAGTAAAAAGAGATCGACTTTCGAGGCTCAAGTCTTGCTTCAATGAAGCGGGTATGATAACCCATGGTTTATCCTAGCTTCAGTATGCTGGCTCTCACGTGACTTAAACCAATGTTTTAGCCCTGCCAGTTCAGGGTCCATAATCAATTGATTAGTCAAGAGTACACGGGGTCACCTGACCGGAGTCGCATCAAGCATACAGGCAGGTTTAACCATTTTATGGCGTCTTTGGTAGATCAAGAGGGTGAGAAAACTAAACTCGATGAGTTGGAAGCCCCCAAGTGACCTATTATCATGGAAAATCTCGACATAGGATTGCAGGAGACAATTCTATTACTGCCAAACAATCTAGGGTCGAGATAAGCCGACTTGATTCCATTGATCATAATTTGATAATCTGACGATATTGTTTGAGCTAGAAGCCCCCAAGTAACGTGTTTTCAAACAACAGAGGCTCATGCTCAGTTTATGGGCAAAAAGCAAGCTTTATTAGATTCAACATTTTATAGAAGTATGTACAGAAATTTGGGGGTTGATACAGAGATAATGAGCTGGTGGCTCTAATATGATAGGGCCAAAAATTGACCGGCTTGACTTACTCAATTGTTGGTTTTCTTGGGGGGGGGGGGCTTGTCGGGTGGGTCAACATTGACTACAAGGAACTTTAACTTTTCGATGATGCAGGCCGACTCAGCATAAGCCGCCTCTTGATACATCTCCAACATATCTATAATTTTTTCTTGTTCTATGCTATTATGTTATCATTCTTGGATGTTTTATAATCATTTTATAGAAATTTTTGGACTAACCTATTGACATAGTGCCTACTGCCAGTTGTTGTTTTTTGCTACCTTTTTTCCTTCGCAGAAAATCCATATCAGATGAGTTCGAGTTGCCACGAAACATTACGGAGATTTATTTGGACCAGAAGGAAACTTGGGGGCCAAGATTGAGCAGTAGCCAAGGCCCAGGGTCCCACTAGACACCACGGTGCGCTAGAGGCCCCTGGCATGACCTGGTGTCTAGTGGGGCCCTCGGGAAGCTTCTCCACCGCTCGTGAGCTCTATAAATACCCCAATATTCATAAAACCCTAGAGGAGTCGACGAAAAATCATTTCAGCCGCCGCAAGTTCCAGAGCCACGAAAATCAATCTAGGGCCTTTTCCAGAGAAGAACACGATCATGGAGGGGTTCACCATCTTCATTGGTGCTCCTCCCATGATGCGTGAGTAGTTCATATCAGACCTACTTGTCTCTAGGCAGTAGCTAGATGGATTTCTCTATCGTTTTGTTTCTCAATACAATGGTCTCTTGGAGATCCATATGATGTAACTCTTTCTTTTGTGGCGTGTTTGTTAGGATCTGATGAATTGTGAGTTTATGAGCAGATCTATGAAAACGTATTCATGCTTGATTATTGTAGCCTCGTATTTATTCTCTGATATTTGGTCTGTGTCTTGTCAACTTGATCTTTTATCTTGCAATGGAAAGAGGTGCTTTGTGCTGGGTTCGATCTTGCGGTGCTCAATCTCAGTGACAGAAAGAGACATGACACACATGTATCGTTGCTATGAAGGATAAAACGATGGGATCTATTCCTATATGAATAGTTCTTGTCTACATCATGTCATCATTGTTAAAGCATACCTTCGTTTCTCCATGAACTCAATACACTAGATCCATGTTGTATAGCAGTCGGTGTGTGGGGTGATAGAAGTAGATGCATGGAGAAGTCGGTCTACTTATCTTGGACGTGATGCCTATATACATGATCATTACCTTGAATATCATCATAATTATTTGCTTTTCTATCAATTTCCCAACAGTAATTTGTCTACCCACCGCTTGCTATTTTCTCAAGAGAAGCCACTAGTGAAATCTACGCCCCCGGGTCTACTACACATCATCTATTTGTAATATCTACTTTGCTATTTACTTTTCTACTTTATTTGCTCTTATGTTTTCAGATCTATATTATGAAAAAACCCCAAAATACCTTGCTGCGTTCTATTTGCTACCACTCCTATTTGCATCTATCAATCTATCCTTACTTTACCCACGAGGGATTGACAACCCCTCTATGCGTTGGGTTGCGAGGATTTGCTATTTGCGTGCAGGTGCTGCTTACATAGTCTTGTGGATCTTCCTACTTGATTGATACCTTGGTTTCTTAATTGTGGGAAATACTTGTCATCGCTGTGCTACATCACCCTTTAATCTTGGAAGGAAACCAACACATCAGCGAGGAGTCTGTTGGGGAAGATCAAGTCAAGATTTATCAGGTTCCTACATACAAATCTCATCTCCTTGCAATTACATTATTTGACATTTGCCTCTCGTTTTCCTATCCCCCACTTCACAAAAATTTGCCTTTTTATTTTCCATCTTTCCTTTGCCGTTTTTCTTGCCGGATCTCTTATTTGCTTGTGTATGTTGGAGATATGCCCTAGAGGCAATCATGTATAATGATATTTCCTATGTGTATATGAATAAAGATAGTCCTTGGACATTATCAATGATGTGTATTAACAAGTACGTGACTGATGACCCACAAGTATAGGGGATCTATCATAGTCCTTTCGATAAGTAAGAGTGTCAAACCCAACGAGGAGCAGAAGGATCTGACAAGTGGTTTTCAGCAAGGTAATCTTTGCAAGCACTGAAATTATCGGTAACAAGTAGTTGTGTGACAAGATGATTCATAGAAAGTAGCAAGTAACAAAAGCAACAACGGTGCAGCAAAGTGGCCCAATCCCTTTTGTAGCAAGGTACAAGCCTGGACAAACTCTTATAGGAAGTAAAACGCTCCCGAGGACACATGGGAATTTATGTCAAGCTAGTTTTCATCATGTTCATATGATTCACGTTCGTTACTTTGATAGTTTGATAGGTGGGTGGACCGGTGCTTGGGTACTGCTCTTACTTGGACAAGCATCCCACTTATGATTAACGCCTCTCACAAGAATCCGCAACTACGAAAGAAGAATTAAGACAAAGTCTAACCATAGCATTAAACTAGTGGATCCAAATCAGCCCCATACGAAGCAATGCATAAACTCTAGCAACCCATCATCTACTTACTACTTCCCAATGCCTTCCTCTAGGCCAAAATAATGGTGAAGTGTTATGTAGTCGACGTTCACATAACACCACTAGAGGAAAAACAACATACACCACATCAAAATATCGAACGAATACCAAAATCACATGACTACTTATAGCATGACTTATCCCATGTCCTCAGGAACAAAAGTGACTACTCACAAAGCATAATCATAATCATGACCAGAGAGGTAATGAGTATAATCAAAGATCTAAACATAAACTCTTGCACCAAGTAATCCAACTAGCATCAACTACAAAGAGTAATTAACACTACTAGCAACCTTACAAGTACCAATTGGAGTCGCGAGACGGAGATTGGTTACAAGAGATGAACTAGGGTTTGGAGATGAGATGGTGCTGATGAAGATGTTGATGGTCATGAGTCCCCTCCGATGAGATGAGTGTTGGTGATGACGATGGCGACGATTTCCCCCTCCGGGAGGGAAGTTTCCTCGGCAGGATCGTCCTGCCAGAGCTCTAGATTGGTTCTGCTCAAGTTCCACCTCATGGCGGTGGCGAATCCTCCGAAAAGCCTCATCTTGATTTTTTATGGAACGAAACCCTTCTTGTAGCAAAAGAGGGGAGCCAGAGGGCCAAGTGGGATCCCACAAGCCCCCTAGGCGCGGCCAGGGGGAGGCCGCGCCTAGCAGGCTTGTGGCCTCCTGCTGGCGTCCCTCTAGTACTTCTTCAGCCTAGTATTTTTTATAAATCCCAAAAAAAAATCCTCGTTGATTTTCACGGCTTTTGGAGTTGCGCAGAATAGGTATCTCAAACTTTCTCCTTTTTCAGGCCAGAATTCCAACTGCCGGCATTCTCCCTCTCCATGTAAACCTTGCAAAATAAGAGAGAAAAGGCATAAGTATTGTACCGTGAAGTGTAATAATAGCCCAAAAAGCGATAAATATCAACATGAAAGCATGATGCAAAATGGACGTATCAACTGCCCCAAGCTTAGACCTCGCTTGTCCTCAAGCGAAAGCCGAGATCAATAAATATGCCCACATGTTTAGAGAGAGAGGTGTCGAAAAAACAAGATACGAACATGCAGGCATCATGATCATTGTCAGAACAACAATACCAACATATAATCTCTCATGCTAAAGTGATAATTCCTTCACAAAGTAAAGTATTGATCAAGAACCTTACCGAGAATTAACAACCATTAGCCTTTAGTCATTGAAGCAATTGCAATTTATCATAACATCGGAAAGAGTCAAATAAGAGCTTGTAAAGCAAATCCACATACTCAATCATCCTTTTGTCTTCTACAATTGCTACAACTCACGTGGTACTCATGAGATCAAAGTTTCAGTCAGACACAGAGAAAGGTAGGGGCTTATAGTTTCGCCTCCCAACCATTTACCTCAAGGGTAGTGTCAGCAACAATAATTCATGAATACTTACTTCCAAGTTGACATATGAATATAGATCTTTCCCTAGCATATGACGTTAGCCAAGATAAAGGCGAAATAAAGAATTGGTGAAGATCACCATGACTCTTTCAAGGGCAAAAAGTAAAGGTACAAGATAGGCCCTTCATAGAGGGAAGCAGAGGTTGTCATGCGCTTTAGAGGTTTGGATGTGTGTCCTCTTAGTGTGGAGGAACATCACTTTATATTGCCTCCTGTGATAAAGAACTTTATTATGCAATCCGTCGCTTTTATGTCTTCCTCATCACAGGTTCGTACAAAGCTTATTTTCCACACACTAACAGATCATACATATTAGGGAGAAATTTTTATTGCTTGCACCAATGATAACTTACTTGAGGGATCTTATTCAATCCATAGGTAGGTATGGTGGACTCTCATTGCAAAACTGGGTTGAAGGTTTATGGATGCACAAGTAGTATCTCTACTTGGTGCGGGAGGTTTGGCTAATATGAGGTGGAAGCAATCGTCACATGCTAAGGGATCTCTAATCATATAACATTGTTTGGAACCAAGCAAACACAATTCATTATGTTGTTTTCCTTGTCCAACATCTAATTCTAAGCATGTAATAGTGTAGTGAGTGTTCACAATCATAGATGGTGTCAAAGATGATATATTTATATGTGAACCTCTCCTTCTTTACCACTTCCTATTAATTGCAACAATGACCAAGGTCTACGTTTGTCTACCCTCAACAAGTTTCAATCATCATTCTTTTTATATGTGAATCCATCACTTCCCATAAGATCATTACATGATCTTTGATGCTTTTGTTCTTTTCTCATTCTCTTGATCATGGCATGAGGCAAGACCCTTAACTAAGACACTTTTTATTATATGGCTCACGAGCTCGAATACATCAGGGGTGACACAAAGCAAAACTCAAGCCTAAAAACACTAAGACCTTTATTCTACTAGAGAAAGAGAAAACTGGAAAGGAACAAACTAAAACAAAGGTAAAGGCAAAAGTTGTGATGGTGATACGATACCGGTGCAACTCCCCCAAGCTTGGCACAAGCCAAGAGGATTGCCCATACCCATGCTTAGTTGTTTTACTTTGGAGGTGATGGTGGTGAGGTTGTTGCGGAGCTCTTGAACTTGTTTAACTTCCTCTTGAGCATAATATTCTGCTCCCTCAGATCATCAATTTCCCCTTCAAGCCTAAACACCCTTTGGCATAATTCCTGCTTACTCTCCGGCAAGAAACGAGAAGGGATAAACAAAGTCTTAGGCTTCTTCCTTGAGTCAGGGAGGCTCGACTTCTAGAACTCCACATGCGTGTGTCCAAGTTGAGGTAGAGGAGCCTCCTCCTCATCGGAACTTGTTCGTTCCTTCCCCTTGGGATCATAATCTTCTTCCTCATCAGTGGTCCAGCCTTAAAGATCCAAGTCCCCATAGACCTTGGGGTTAGCAAGGTAATCGGCCACATAGCTCTCCCCCTCTGAATCTTGAGAAGACATCCTGCCCCAAATCTGCGGCAGAAAACAAGACTCGAAATGAAAACAGAGGAAATTTGTGTGATACGAGGGTCAGACCTTCCGGGAGAATATATAATGATTTTTTTCCGACCAGAAGGAGTACTCTGCAAGAAAACAGAGTCCGGGAGGCACACGAGGTGGCCACAAGCCCCCCAGGCGCGGCCAGGGGGTGGCCCGCACCTGGCAGGCTTGTCGCCTCCTCGTGTGCTTTCCGGAGTGCCTTAAAATTTTCTGTTTTTTCAAAAATTCCAAAACGGAGAAAAATTCCTACTGGAAAAGTTTTGGAGTCTGTTTACTTACCGAATCACATACCTCTTTGTTTTCTGAGTCTGAAACAGGCTGATAAATATCCCTTATGTACTCCTCCGGAGTTATGGTATTGATAATATTGCTTTCAACATTTATGGGAGTACCTGAGATATAATGCTTGATTCTCTGCCCATTTACCACTCTTGGAAAATTACCTTCCGTGTTGTTGATCATGATGGCACCGGAACGATATACTTCCTCAACAACGTAAGGACCTTCCCATTTAGAGAGAAGCTTGCCTGCAAAAAATCTTAAACGAGAATTATATAGCAAGGCATAATCACCTACATTGAACTCATGCTTTTGTATCCTTTTATCATGCCACCTCTTAACCTTTTCTTTGAACAAATTGGCATTTTCATATGCCTGAGCTCTCCATTTATCAAGTGAGCTAATATCAAATAACATCTTCTCACCAGCAAGTTTGAAATCAAAGTTGAGCTCTTTGATTGCCCAATAAGCTTTATGCTCTAGCTCAAGAGGTAAATGACATGCTTTACCGTACACCATTTTGTACGAAGACATGCCCATGGGATTCTTATAGGCAGTTCTATAAGCCCACAGTGCATCATCGAGCTTCTTAGACCAATTCTTTCTAGACCTACTGACAGTCTTTTGCAGAATTAGTTTAATCTCTCTATTGCTTAGCTCTACTTGACCACTGGACTGAGGGTGATAGGGGGACACAATTCTATGGTTGACATCGTACTGAGCAAGCGTTTTACGGAAAGCACCATGAATGAAATGTGAACCACCGTTGGTTGTTAGATATCTAGGGACTCCAAATCTAGGGAAAGTAACTTCTTTAAGCATCCTAATAGAGGTGTTGTGATCAACACTACTAGTTGGGATAGCTTCTACCCACTTAGTGACGTAGTCAACAACAACTAGGATATGAGTGTACCCGTTGGATTTTGGAAAAAGGTCCCATATAATCAAAGCCCCAAACATCAAATGGTTCAATGACAAGTGAATAGTTCATAGGCATTTCCTGACGTTTACCGATATTACCTATTCTTTGACATTCGTCACAAGACAAGACAAACTTACGGGCATCCTTGAAGAGAGTGGGCCAATAGAAACCTGATTGCAATACCTTGTGTGCAGTTCTATCTCCCGCATGGTGTCCTCCGTAGGCCTTGGAGTGACACTTCTGTAGGATCTGTCCCTATTCATGTTCAAGTACACAACGTCTAATAACACCATCTACTCCTTCCTTATAAAGGTGAGGATCATCCCAAAAGTAATGTCTCAAGTCAAAGAAGAATTTCTTCTTTTGCTGGTATGTGAAACTAGGTGGTATATATTTGGCAACGATATAGTTTGCATAATCATCATACCATGGCTCACTACGTGAAGTATTGATGACATTCAATTGCTCATCAGGAAAGCTATCATCAATAGGTTGTGGGTCATCAAGAACATTCTCCAACCTAGACAAGTTATCTGCTACGGGGTTATCAACACCCTTCCTGTCAACAACATGCAAATCAAATTCTTGTAGCAAGAGAACCCATCTGATAAGTCTAGGTTTAGCGTCTTTCTTCTCCATTAGGTACTTAATAGCAGCATGATCAGTGTGAATAGTGACTTTGGAATCAAATATATAAGATCTAAACTTTTCACATGCAAATACGACTGCTAAAAATTCCTTTTCCGTAGTAGCATAGTTTCTTTGGGCACTGTCTAGAGTTTTACTAGCATAGTGAATAACATTCAACTTCTTATCAACTCTTTGCCCTAGAACAGCACCAACAACATAATCACTGGCATCACACATGATTTAAAAAGATAAGTTCCAATCAGGTGGTTGAACAATAGGCGCAGTTATCAAGGCCTTCTTAACTATTTCGAAGGCTTCCTCATAATCATTGTAAAAAACAAAAGGAATATCCTTTTGCAAGAGATTGGTAAGAGGCCTAGAAATCTTAGAGAAGTCTTTAATGAACCTCCTATAGAAACCAGCATGACCAAGGAAACTTCTTATACCTTTGATATCTGTGGGGCATGGCATTTTCTCGATTGCATCAACCTTAGCCTTATCGACTTCAATACCTCTTTCAGAAATTTTATGTCCTAAGACAATGCCTTCATTAACCATAAAGTGGCAATTCTCCCAATTCAACACAAGATTGGTATCTTTACATCTCTGCAAGACTCGATCAAGGTTGCTGAGGCACTCATCAAAAGAAGACCCGTAAACGGAGAAGTCATCCATGAATACCTCAACAATCTTTTCAAAAAATTCAGAGAATATAGCCATCATACATCTTTGAAAGGTGGCAGGTGCATTACATAAGCCAAAAGGCATACGTCTGTAAGCAAAGGTACCGAAAGGGAAGGTGAAAGTGGTTTTCTCCTGATCAGATTGTGCAACAGGTATTTGTGAGAAACCAGAATAACCATCTAGAAAGCTGAAGTGTGTGTGTTTAGACAGTCTTTCTAGCATTTGGTCGATAAAAGGCAAAGGGTAATGATCTTTCCTAGTGGCCTTATTCAATTTCCTAAAATCGATCACCATCCTATAGATAGTAATAATCCTCTGTGGGATCAATTCATCCTTATCATTAGGGACAACGGTAATACCTCCCTTCTTAGGGACGCAATGCACCGGACTCACCCAATCACTATGAGCAACAGGATAGATAATACCTGCTTCCAGGAGCTTTAGTATTTCTTTTCTTACTACCTCTTTCATCTTAGGATTTAATCTCCTTTGATGATCATCAACTGGCTTGGAATCAGGATCAATTTTAATCTTGTGCTGGCATAGAGTGGGACTAATGCCCTTAAGATCATCAAGAGTATATCCAATAGCAGCACAATGCTTCCTCAGAGTTTTTAGCAACTTCTTTTCTTCATGCTCTGAGAGGCTAGCACTAATAATAACGAGATATATCTCTTTTTCATCAAGATAAGTATACTTAAGAGTATCATGCAACTGTTTAAGCTCGAACACAGGATCACCGTTTGGTGGGGGTGGATCCCCAAGCAGTTCAACAGGCAAGTTATTCTTAAGGATAGGATATTGTTCTAAGACAACTCTATCTATCTCATCCCTTTCATCCATATGCATATCATTTTCATGCTCAAGCAAGTATTGCTCTAAAGGATCAGTAGGAGGCACAACAATAGAAGCTAAGGCAATAGTTTCATCCTTTTTCATGAGGTTGTCTACCAAACTTGGAGAAATTGAACTCGTGTGACACACCTTCAAAGCCAACTGTGACAGTTTGCTTCTCACAGTCAATATGAGCATTGACGGTATTGAGGAAGGGTCTGCCAAATATGATGGGACAAAAGCTATCTTGTGTGGTAGCAAGAACGAGGAAATCAGCAGGATACTTCGTTTTACCACACAAGACTTCAACATCTCTAACAATTCCCACAGGGCAAATAGTATCTCTATTGGCAAGCTGAATAGTGACATCAATAGGCTCTATCTGAACAGGCGCAATCTCATCTTTAATTTCATCATATAAGGATTGAGGTATTGCACTAACACTAGCACCCACATCACATAAACCATGATAACAATGATCTCCTATCTTAACAGAAACAACAGGCGTGCCAACAACAGGCCTATGTTTGTCTCTAGCGTGTGGTTTAGCAATTCTAGCCGCATCTTCACAGAAGTGAATATCATGGCCATCAACATTGTCGGACAGGAGATCTTTGATAATAGCAATGCTAGGTTCAACTCTAATTTTCTCTGGGGGTGTAGGTGTTCTAATGTAGCCTCTACGTATCATAGTTGAAGCTTTAGAATGATCCTTTATCGTAACAGGGAAAGGTGGTTTCTCAATGTAAGCACTGGGAACAATAGGATCATTATAGGCAATGACTTTCTCTTTAACTAGATTGGGTTTAACTACATTGAGTTCTAAGGGAGGATGATATTTAAACCACTTCTCTTTGGGGAGATCAATATGAGCAGCAAAGGATTCACACAATGAAGCTACTATCTGAGAGTCAAGTCCATACTTAGCGCTAAAATCACAAAAAGTATTTGTTTCAACAAAGGATTTAACCCAATCAAACTTGAAATTCATACCTGACTCCTTACCTTCATAAACCTCCCAATCTTTAGAGTTGCATTTAATTCTTTCCAATAAATTCCATTTGAAGTCAATATCTCTCTTCATAAAAGAACCGGTATAAGAAGTGTCAAGCATGGTGCGATCATCATGAGAAAGCCGAGCATAGAAGTTCTGAATGATAATATCTCTCAAGAGCTCATGGTTGGGGCATGAATATAACATTGATTTAAGCCTCCCCCAAGCTTGAGCGATGCTTTCTCTGTCACGAGGCCAAAAATTATAAATATAATTCTGATCACGATGTACTAAATGCATAGGATAAAACTTTTGATGAAATTCCAATTTCAACCGATTGTAGTTCCATGATCCAGTATCATCACATAGCCTATACCATGTCAATGCCTTATCCCTCAAAGATAAGGGAAAGACCTTCTTCTTGAACTCATCCTCGGGCAAATCTGCAAGCTTAAATAAACCACAAACTTCATCTACATAGATTAGATGCAAGTCTGGACGTGATGTTCCATCTCCTGTGAAAGGATTAGCCAGCAGTTTGTCAAGCATACCTGAAGGAAATTCATAGCGAATATTTTTAGTAGGTGCATCAGGTTGAGGAGCAAATCTTTGTGCTTCCGTTCGAGGTGAATATACCCCGAACAAGCCCCTCAAAGGATGAGTTTCCATAGTGACAAGTGACAATAAATTTCAGCACAGAATATAAATGTTTCCTTACCAATTTCCACTTACCAAAGGCACTTCACTCCCCTACAATGGCGCCACACAACACTCTTGACGACCCACAAGTATAGGGGATCTATCGTAGTCCTTTCGATAAGTAAGAGTGTCGAACCCAACGAGGAGCAGAAGGATCTGACAAGTGGTTTTTAGCAAGGTAATCTCTGCAAGCACTGAAATTATCGGTAACAAGTAGTTGTGCGACAAGATGATTCGTAGCAAGTAGCAAGTAACAAAAGTAACAACGATGCAGCAAAGTGTCCCAATCCCTTTTGTAGCAAGGGACAAGCCTGGACAAACTCTTATAGGAGGTAAAACGCTCTCGAGTACACATGGGAATTTCTGTCAAGCTAGTTTTCATCATGTTCATATGATTCGTGTTCGTTACTTTGATAGTTTGATATGTGGGTGGACCGGTGCTTCGGTACTGCCCTTACTTGGACAAGCATCCCACTTATGATTAACCCCTCTCGCAAGCATCCGCAACTATGAAAGAAGAATTAAGACAAAGTCTAACCATAGCATTAAACTAGTGGATCCAAATCAGCCCCATACGAAGCAACGCATAAACTAGGGTTTAAGCTTCTGTCACTCTAGCAACCCATCATCTACTTACTACTTCCCAATGCCTTCCTCTAGGCCCAAATAATGGTGAAATGTTATGTAGTCGACGTTCACATAACACCACTAGAGGAAAAACAACATACAACACATCAAAATATCGAACGAATACCAAAATCACATGACTACTTATAGCATGACTTATCCCATGTCCTCGGGAACAAAAGTGACTACTCACAAAGCATAATCATAATCATGACCAGATAGGTAATGAGTAGCATCAAAGATCTGAACATAAACTCTTCCACCAAGTAATCAAACTAGAATCAACTACAAAGAGTAATTAACACTACTAGCAACCTTACAAGTACCAATCGGAGTCGCGAGACGGAGATTGATTACAAGAGATGAACTAGGGTTTGGAGATGATATGGTGCTGATGAAGATTTTGAATGTGATGAGTCCCCTCCAATGAGAGGAGTGTTGATGATGACGATGGCAACGATTTCCCCCTCCGGGAGGGAAGTTTCCCCGGCAGGATCGTCCTGCCGGAGCTCTAGATTGGTTCTACTCAAGTTCCACCTCGTGGCGGCGGCGAATCCTCTGAAAAGCCTCCTCTTGATTTTTGCTGGAACGAAACCCTTCTTGTAGCACAAGAGGGGAGCCAGAGGGCCAAGTGGGAGCCCACAAGACCCCTAGGCGCGGCCAGGGGGGAGGCCGCGCCTAACAGGCTTGTGGCCTCCTGCTGGTGCCCCACTGGTACTTCTTCGGCCCTGTATTTTTTATAAATCCCAAAAAAAATCCTCGTTGATTTTCACAGCTTTTGGAGTTGCGCAGAATAGGTATCTCAAACTTGCTCCTTTTTCAGGCCAGAATTCCAGCTGCCGGCATTCTCCCTCTCCATGTAAACATTGCAAAATAAGAGAGAAAAGGCATAAGTATTGTACCGTGAAGTGTAATAATAGCCCAAAAAGCGATAAATATCAACATGAAAGCATGATGCAAAATGGACGTATCAGTGACTTGTTTGTGAGACTATACATTGTATGATGACTGTTCTAAATGGTTCCTAGTCAAAAGAGTTGTGTGGACGCTCAACCAACTAGACTAGCATATGATACGGTGGATGGTCCGGTCTCACTGACCATGTAGCATTGGATGCTAGCCGGATAATATGGACTCAGAAAGATCTGGTCGGATTCAACGTAGTTGGATCCGAGTCGATATAAGGTCTGAGTTGGACAGACCCAACTATGAGACGCAGCGATAGGTCATCTGTGAGTCTCTAGTACAACATACATTCTATGTCCTAAGACCCGAGTTAGCGCATGTACTCGGGATGGTGACAGACTTGGTTTGGGCCAACCAAACGCTACTCCGTGACTAGGTAGTTAGAAAGGCAGGTTTCGGGCTTGTTTAGACCCATGCTACGAGATGTAGTCGAGCAAGATGGGATTTGTCCCTCCGATTGTGAGAGATATACTCTGGGCCCCTCCGGTGATCTGACCTGGATAAGCATGGCCATGCGATGAAGATTATGAGATAATCCGAATGTTAGCCAGATTGACCGGAATGAGAAAGAGGTCGTGCGGCAAGAAGGATGACCATGTCGCCTTGAGCATGACAACGTATATCGTGTGGCAAAGGGAACAAAAGTCTGAAGTACATGTTCGCCTAACCAGCTTCATCGTACACTTGGAGTCGGCACGCCTTGCTAGAGGCCGCTACCGACTATCCGGGTTGGACGTGGTCTGACTCATGAACAAGTGAATGAGAACCTAAAGGGTCACATGCTTAAGGGAAGGAACACGTGGGCTTTAGGTCCGTGCGATGCCCAAGAGTTGAGCCCACGCTGGACGCCTATATATAGTGGAGGTGCGGCACACCTATTCAGTTGATCGCTTCGGCACCGTCGTTAGGGCTTTGCATGTGTTGCAACTAGCCACTTCCGCTCACTATCGCCGACCGTGTGATCTGGACCTAGCAGTCCGCAGCGCGGTGTTCCTCCTGCACTCGCGGATGCCGTTAGAGGCGGTGCACCCGCCCTGCTCCGGCAAACCTGTACGTGGGATCCGGTGACCGACTATTCGAGGGAGATTGGACGAGGAGGAGACGGACTACACGGACGCACTGCCACATCTACTTCCGCTGCACGGCACTGCGCGTCTAGTGGTAACAATCTGTGATCCATCTCCATAGCATGTTCTTGGTTGTTCTTCGTGTAGGAAAATTTTATTTGCATGTGATGTGCCTACGGCAGAACCCAACAGTGTAATCATGAGTGCTTTTGGTATGACATAAACAAATGATGGCAGGACTCCTAAATTTGGACGTCCTCGTAATCTGGATGCTAATTTTTTGTTTTGGGACAAGGGAATGTCATGGGAAAAGAAGATGTCCAAGAATTCTTCAATTGTGTTGCAACTTTGACTTGTGATAATGCTCCTTACTTAAAAGAGCCAAAACTTATGCGGAAGCTATGTCAGCACTAATTCTAAAACTTGAGAATAGATTTATCCGTACTCATCCTACTTTGCAAAGATTTTTTTATGAACTACCTGTTATAAATGATCCTAAATCTAAGAAGATAGCCAGCCTTGTTATTATGGATGAATTTGATCATATAGTATGGGAAGCTTGGGAAATCTTTGATTTTTATGGTATGAACCATGAAAATCCGGTAGTAAATGAATTTCTCTATAATAGTGATTATGCTTTGAGAAATTTGCTCGGTGATAATCAAATCTTTGATGATAATCCTAAAAAAGAAATTCCTGTTTTAGATATGATCCAACAAGTTTTCAACAATGTTAGTCAACAATATTCTTGGATTGTTGCCGATAATCAATGGGGATACGTAGATGTGCAACTTGATAATGCTAAAATTTCTATGGGTAATGTGTTTCAAGTTATTTTTGAGAAATCTCGTGATAAGAATGCATCTATGGAAACTTAAGACGACAATACCTGAAATTTATCCTATATACCTAGCTAGGGGCGCAAAACGATACGCTTGTTGGGAGGCAACCCAATGAAGATTTTTTTCGTTTTTGTTTTATGTTCTTGAGTATTTGAACAATTACGCTACCATTATAATTGTGTTTTTTGTGTTTTTAGTGTTTGTACCAAGCAAAGTCTTTGCGATCATGTGGGGTACTAGTTGCTTTAATCCTGCTGTAAAATAGGAACTTCTGCGTCCAGTAGAAAAATCCTAAAAATCACAGAAACATCAAAAGTGTCCAAGGTGTTTACACAAGATTAATATAAAAATTCCGTACGTTGTCCTAATTTATGAGAATTTTTGTAGTTACACCAGTATGAGTAAATTTCGAATCTTCACAGACTATTCTGTTTTTAACAGATTCAGTTTTCTTTGCATTATGTGCTTATTTTAATGATTATATGGTTTATATCTGGGGAATAAGCTATGGTAAAGTTGGAATACAGTAGGGATAATGTAAAAACAAAATCAGAATGAGTTTTTAATAGTACCTAAAGTAATTTTTGGTTTTCTTATACTAATGGATCTCACAAAATTTTGTTGAGTTTTGTGTGATTGAAGTTTTCAAGTTTCGAGTGATATCACGATGGATGATGGAATAAGGAGTGATAAAAACCTAAGCTTGGGGATGCCCATGGCACCCCAAGGGAATATCTAAGGAGTAGCAATCAGTTAAGCTTGGGGATGCCCCGGAAGGCATCTCCTCTTTCTTCTAGAAACCATCGGTAGTTTTACTTGGAGCTATATTTTTATTCGTCACATATCATGAGTTTTTCTTGGAGCGTCTTGTACCATTTGTGTCTTTGCTTATTTGCCGGTTAGTTTGTCATAATAAACCTTGCTTGACAGACCCATTTGAGAGAGCTAAATTATGCTATGATTTGTTAGAATCGCTCTTTATGCTTCACTTAATATTTTTTAAGCCATGGAATTGCTCAGGTACTTCCACTACTAGGAGAATGCTTACAAATAGGATTTTAGCAGTAGCGCCGGTTAAAAGGACGACGCTACTGACAAGTAGTAGTAGCACGGGCGGCGACATGCGCTACAGGTATCTAGTTAGTAGTAGCGCTGGATGTTCAATAGGCGCTACTGCTAATCGCTCCCATCTCGACTGACAGGGGGGACCTATTGTAGTAGCAGTTGTTAGAGAGCAACGCTGCTGCTAAAGCCGTAGCAGTAGCGCCCTTCTCGGCCCCGCACTACTTCTAATTAGCGCCCTCATGGCTTATCATCTTCCCTACGCGCGCCCCTCACTCTCTCCTTCTCTCCCTCCCTTGCGCCGCCGCTGATCCTCCCAACGCGACCCCGCACGCGCAAATCTCTACTTCCCCTGGTGACTCTCTGCTACCCGGCGACCCTGACCCTGACCCCGACCCACTCTACTGCCATGGCCACCTTGACCCCGGACTCGACCCCGACCCCGACCCCGACCCCGACCTCGACCCCGACCCCTAACCCGACTCCGACGTATGATTCTCCTCCGACCGTCTCCTCCGCGCGCTGGCCACTTCCTTCTCTGGTGAGACATCCCGATGCCTCCTCTCCCTGTTTTCTTGCTAGGGTTTCGTTGGATTGCTAGTGTTCTTGCTAGGACATTGCTAGGGCTTCTTGCTAGGGTTCTTTCTAGGACATTGTTGCTAAAATTATTTGTGAAATTAGATAGTTAATAAGAAAACCAAGTAAAAAATGAGTGAAAAATGACTTTCAGAAATTAAGCATTTCTGAAATAGCAAAACTGAGTCAAAAATGAGTCCGAAAAATGGTTTTGATGCCCAAATTCAAATGGGATGCTTGGTGTCCAAATGAAAATTAGTATTAGTTTGTCATGCAATACTAATTTGGACATGTTTTATATAATGTTTTTATGAGAAAAAAGAAATTTTTCCGTATTTCTAAGAAGATAACCATAAAGTAAAATTAAATGATAAGAAAATATTCTCATAATAATTTGTTCTCGACATCGACGATGCCCGGCCCGCATCCTCGTCGTGGATATCCTTGAGAGGCACCATGTCCGGGACTGGGCTCCACCGGGCTGGCAGTGGGAGGTGCTTCCTTTTGGGGTGCGCAACTTGGTGAGGAATCGGGGTCTCGTCATCGACCTAGAGCTTCTTTTATGGCGGTCGCGTGGGCCACTATCGGTGCGGAGGGAGTGGGTCCCCCGCGGAGGTGGTACGTTGTTGTGTGAGGGAGGAGGACGAGCACGCCCGTCGCTACATTGCTGCGTTGGACGCCAGGTTCTCCAATATCTGGCAGGTTCTTCAGGGATCTCACCCGAGTTATGATCCTATGATGGTTCCTTCTCTCTGGGTGTCCACCGCCCGCGGCTTAGCAACCGCGAGTCAACTAGATTATTCGATAATATTTGATCTGCATTAGTGATATTATATGATAATATTTGAGATGTATTAGAGATAATATTCAATGATGCATTAACTGGATTATTCGAGATGATGTATTAGTGGTACTATGTTCGAGTTCATTAGAAATTGATTAGCAATTGCATAAAAATATGTTTAGAAATTTCTGGTACAAAAATCAGGTACTTTCAGTGTGTCGTTCCTCCTTGTGTGACTTCCATGTGTTTTCTTGATGGAGGAATCCCGATTTTTGTTGTGGGGGGCGCTTTCTCCTCTTCTCTTCTTGTGATATATACCTCGGTATAATGCGCAAGGAGAGCAGAGGAGATGCGTCTAGCACTGACGGTCGAACTATTAGTGTGAGAGAGTGTCCACCAACATATATACACCACCATATCAGTGTGAGAGAGTTTGCATCAATACACCATGAGATATGAGAGTTATTTAAGGAAAGTCTCGACAATTCAACCGATATTGAATTAGGTCTATTTGTACATGTGTGTATGTATGTTATTGCAGGGAACACCTCCTAGTGCCTTTGTTTTGCTGGAATGTTGATTCATTTCTGTTCTGGCAATTTTCAGGCGCTCAATATGTCTTATTTTAATAATGGTCATGCCGAATTTTTGAATCATGAACACAAGAAATGTATGTCGACGATTGGGAGTGTGAACTCTGCGGCGACGATCGGGATTTGTGCGACACGCCTCACCAGCGAGACGGCAGGTTCTTCACCATCAAGCTTGATGAGTCCTTCATTGTTTGTACGGTACACAATGATGACAAGTGCTTTTTTGTAATTAAGCATGACTTCTATTTCTTTGCGTCAATGTGTAATTTCTGTTTTACACAATTCGACTAGTTCATCCCCTGCCATGCAAGAAGGTATATCTTTGAGAGGCTCAGTTTTGAAGACCACGAGAGTATGTAGACGAGGAGAGCTAACTTGAGGAATAAACATGGTCACACATTTCTGATCAAAGTAATGAATGCAGTTAATAACATAGAATTAGGGTGCTCAAATTGGCAAGCTCTAGCCAAGGCATATGGATTTTAGGAGGATATGGGAATAACCTTCGATCTTCGTCTTGAAGGTCCTATTGAAGGTAATATCGATGTTTGGGTGGATGTCGATATGCTTCCATTTTTACCTCCATGTAAGTTTGTCAACCATATTTGTCAAGTAATTTGCATTCTATATTTAAAAATAGTTGGTGTTCAACCATACTAAATTTGTTAATTTATAATTATAGCTTATTTCCTTTCTTCGAGTGAAACATGGAACATAGTTGACACGACACATTACACTTATGGATCACATCTAACTTGGGAGGAGAAGGATGTTCTTATCACCTTTGTTATTGGTGTCACATTTTCTAGGGACAACTTCCCGTATAATATGGGACATGACATAAATCATATTTCATACACGACACTAGTGCATAGGTTGAGGGCTGATGACATTCGTGCAAATATCTTGGTAAGAGTTGTTAATTATGTACACTACTATTGCGTAAATGGTGTTGATTACATTGATAACTAGGCTACTATTATTTTCTTCAACAGAAACTGCCAAATGATGTTGTGCCTCCGTTGATGCATGACAAAGGTCCTATGACAATTAAAATCCCTATGAGGGTTCAGTTCACTTTTCCATACTCGACTAAACGCAAATCACAAGGATGACTCCAAATTGAAGCATGGAGAGAAATAAAGAAGGATCGCAAGCCATAAGTTGGAGACCGTTGGATCTCTCTGCTTCATCACGGAGACATAGGTGTTATTCTATTTTATGACATTTTACCTAGGAGAGAGGACTATGTCCTATGAGAGAGAAGTTTTTCTGGTTTATATTATCTTAGCATGATCGATTAGGATGATGATTATTATGATGTTTTTCTGTTTTATGAGATTTTAACTTGGTATGATTAAGATGATGATGAGTTGTTAGATGAGTAAGATGCTGATGAGTTATATGACATAATATTTGATTAGAGTGGATTGATGTTTTATATTAATATGTATAACCGTGTGTAAATACAACATAAATATAAAAAAAGAAATATGTGTGTTTAATAGTGGCGTGGGTTAGAAAAGCATGCTACTGCTAAATCAGTTAGCAGTAGCGCTGGGCAAACAACGCTACTGCTAAATGTTTGCTGTAGCGCCTTATCATAGTCCAAAAACCACCGCTACCGCTAGGGTCTTCCCTAGTGTTGTTCACTTATATCTTTTTGAGCATGGTGGTGCTGTTATTTTGAAGAATTTTTCTCTCATTCTTCACTTAGATTGTTTTGAGGGTTGCTAAAATTTTGAAGAAATCCTCTCTTGCTTCACTTATATAATTTTGAGAGTTCAAGATTGTAAAGAAACTTGTGCTCTCGTGCTTCACTAATACTTGTTCGAGAGCTTGTTATTTGCATTAGCAATTTGCTTTAAATGAAAATTAGTCCCAAAGTGATGAATGTCGAGGAAAGATGTAATAAAAACTTTCATGAAGATCACTGGATATTAAACTCGATTCTTTGCAATAGTTTTGCGATATGACCATAGTAGTATGCGAGTTATGTTGATGAGTAATTATGCTCTAGTAAGAATATTGGTGTTAAGTTTTGTGATTCCCTATGCATGCTCATGAAGTCAATAGCTATGCTATGAAATTGCATCCTACTTGTGTTGCATTTTTTGGTGGTAGTTATGTTTAATGTTCACTTATGATAATTTTCATTCCTTGGTTGGGCACTTCTCAATCTATTTGCTAGCGTTCACTTGTACTAAGCGGGAAGACTGTTTCCGCATCCAAATCCTAAACCCAAAGTTGTGCCAAATTAGTCCACCATACCTACCTATATGCGGTATTTCAACGCTGTTCCAAGTAAATTTGCAAGTGCCAACTCTAATATTCAAAATAAAATTCTGTTTTTTGTGCCGGTACCGCTCATGAAGCGGCGAGGGGTGGCCGGTATCTTTCACGTTAAATAGGTTATTCTTAAGATGAGTGTTTATTCACTTGTCGTTGCACGGGAGCATGGAAGCAATAGGGATGCTGAGTCCCCAGAAAAAAAATCATTTTATGTTATCAAATAATAAATTCCTTCGGAAAGTGTTGGTATGGACGCACCCGTGGATACGACTAGCCATGGAATGTGAAAGAGTGGTGGAAAAAGGAATAAACTTTATTTTAAGTTTGGGATTTGCCTATAATTTTTTTAGCACGGAGGATATTGGAAACTCTTAGTCGTTATCATTGACAGGAAAATCATGCCACCCTAAAAAAATTATCTCTAAGTTTTTCACTTTGAGCTATGGCACCTCTACAAACCCCTGTTTCCCTGTGGGAAGGGCCTATCTATTTACTTTATGCAATTTTTATTTTTGAATTTGAGTCTCCATCTTCTCTTCAAGAGCCCCAACTTAGGAACACCATTATCACACTTGAGCATTGTATGTAGTTAATATTTGAGTGTGTTTCATGAATGGATCAATGATAGAGTGTGATGGGCTAGGGATAACGTTCTTTAGCGTTGATATTTTGGAAGACTTGGTTGCTTGTTGATATGCTTGAGTATTGAAATATTCATGTCAAATTATAGACTATTGATTTGCATCATAAACTAGTCCATATGTCCATGGTGAAAGAAAAATAATATGATGAGCATGAGAGATAGCATTCCACAATCAGAAATTCTGTTTTTATCATTTACCTATTCGAGGACGAGCAGGAATTAAGCTTGGGGATGCTGATATGTCTCCAACGTATCTATAATTTTTGATTGTTCTATGATGTTATGTTATCATTCTTGGATGTTTTATAATCATTTTATAGCAATTTTATATCACTTTTTGGGACTAACCTATTGACATAGTGCCTAGTGCCAGTTGCTGTTTTTCCTTTGCAAAAATCCATATCAGATGAGATCCAATTACCATGAAACTTTATGGAGTTTTTTTTGGACCAGAAGGAAACTTGGGGGCCAAGATTGAGCAGCAGCCAGGCCCAAGGGGCTCACTAGACACCACGGTGCACGAGAGGCCCCTAGCGCGGCCTGGTGTCTAGCGGGGCCCTCGGGAAGGTTCTCCATTGCCTCTGAGCTTTATAAATACCCCAATATTCATAAAACCCTAGAGGAGTCGACGAAAAATCGTTTTAGCTGCCGTAAGTTCCAGGGCCACAAAAACCAATCTAGAGCCTTTTCCATGGAAGAACACGATCATGGAGGGTTTCACCATGTTCATTGGTGCTCCTCCCATGATGCGTGAGTAGTTCATATCAAACCTACGGGTCCGTAGGCAGTAGCTAGATGGCTTTCTCTCTCATTTTGTTTCTTAATACAATGGTCTGTTGGAGATCCATATGATGTAACTCTTTCTTTTGCGGTGGGTTTTTTGGGATCCGATGAATTGTGAGTTTACGATCAGATCTATGAAAACATATTCATGCTTGATTATTATAGCCTCGCATTTCTTCTCCAATATTTGGTTTTTGTCTGGCTAACTTGATCTTTTATCTTGCAATGGGAAGAGGTGCTCTGTGATGGGTTCGATCTTGCGGTGCTCAATCTAGTGACAGAAAGAGACATGTCACACATCTATTGTTGCTATCAAGGATAAAATGATGGGATCTTTTCCTACATGAATAGATCTTGCCTACATCATGTCATCATTCTTAAGGCATTACTCCGTTTCTCCATGAACTCACTACACTAGATGCATGCTAGATAGCGGTTGATGTGTGGAGTAATAGAAGTAGATGCAGACAGAAGTCGGTCTACTTATGTTGGATGTGATGCCTATATACATGATCATTGCCTTGAATATCGTCATAATTATTTGCTTTGCGATCAAGTGCCCAATAGTAATTTGTCTACCCACCGCTTTCTATTTCTCGAGAGAATCCACTAGTGAAACTTACGCCCCCCAGGTCTACTACATATCATCTATATGCAATCTCTACTTTGCTATTTGTTTTTCTACTTTATTTGCTCTTATGTTTTCAGATCTATATTATCAAAAACCCAAAAATACCTTGCTGCATTCTATTTGCTAGCACTCCTATTTGCATATATAAATCTATCCTTACTTTACCCACGAGGGGTTGCCAACCCTTCTATGCGTTGGGTTGCGAGGATTTGCTATTTGTGTGCAGGTGCTGCTTACATATTCTTGTGGATCTTCCTACTGGATTGATACCTTGGTTTCTTAACTGAGGGAAATACTTGTCGTCGCTGTGCTACATCACCCTTTAAGCTTGGAGGGAAACCAACGCATCAGTGAGGAGTCACCTCTCCTTCCTTGCATTCTTGGGTTATCTTCTTGCTGGCTATCACTGTTATGGTGCATCTGGGACCCGACATCTTGACTTTGAGGTAGATGTATCAAGGACAAGCCATGAAACGAGCATAAGCCAGCCTTCCGAAGAGATCATGATAAGGACTTTTTATCTTTACCACCTCAAACATTAGGGGTTCACATCTGCAATTGAATTCGTCCCAGAAAGCGACATTCATCTTGATCCGTCCTACTGGGTGAGCTGATTTCCCATGAATAATGCCATGAAAAACCATGGTGGAAGTTTGTAAATTTTTATTGCGAAGGTTCATTCGCCGAAAAGTGTCGTAATACAGGATGTTAGTACTGCTCCCTTCATCCATGAGGACCTTTGTGAGGGTACAACCACCAACTTGAGGCGCCACCACCAAAGCGAAATCTACTAGGTTATCAACCCCAGGAGGGTGATCCACTCTACTCCAAATGATTGGTTGCTCAGACCAATTGACATATCTAGGGACCACCGGCTCAATCATATTGACGGCTCTCTGCTTGCGTTTCATTCCTTGTTTGCAAGTGTTGGTGATGAAGATATGTTATTGGCCATTGTTCAACTGCTTAGGGTTGGTTTCGAAGCCAGATTGATTGTTATACTGTTGGTTTCCCTGATCGAGATGCTGCCCATTGCCCGTGTTCCCTTTATGCTGAAAACCTGATCACGAGCCGCCTGGTTCATTAAAACCCGATCCTGGGAAACCGCCAGATGAGCCGCCCTATGAGCTGGGTTGACCATAATGACCTGGGTGTCCACCATTAACCCCCTGGTGGTTCTGGAAAGGTTGATTCCGGAACTCCTGCATAATATAGCAATTCTCCCATGAATGAGTAGATCGCTTGCCCTGGGTACTATGCTTTGGGTAGGGCGCCTTGAGCGCTTCCTCATAATTGCGTGGCTTATTCCCATTGTAAGGTCCCCGAGAGCGGCGTTGATTCTTGAACCCAGTATTGTTATTAGCCATGAACTCTGACCCGCCCTCAGGCTGTTTCCGTTTGTTATTTTGGCCTCCATGGTTTCCACCTTGCTGGTTGACTTTGCCACCTTCGCCTTTCTTGCTATTTCCAGTTTTCTCCTTGTCCGAGCTGGGATCCTTTGTGCTATCCGACTCAGCATACCTTGTCAGAACGTCCATTAAATCACCCATATTTTGAGTCTTCCATTTTAGGCGACCAAGCTTCAGGACTAGCAACTGGAAGTGGCAATTCTTCTCTAGAATTAGGGCGGCTTGGGATGCCGTAAGGTGTTGGAAATATGCCCTAGAGGCTATAATAAAGTGGTTATTTTTATATTTCCTTGTTCATGATCTTTGTCTATTATTCATGCTATAATTGTATTAACTGGAAACTGTAATACATGTTTGAATACATAGACCACAAGGTGTCCCTAGTGAGCCTCTAGTTCGCTAGCTCGTTGATCAATAGATGGTGATGGTTTCATGATCATGGACATTGTATGTCATTGATAACGGGATCACATCATTAAGAGAATGATGTGACGGACAAGAACCAATCCTAAGTATATCACTAGATCGTGTTGTTCGAATGCTAAATCTTTTAAAATGTCAAGTATCATTTCCTTAGACCATGAGATTGTGCAACTCCCGGATACCGTAGGAGTGCTTTGGGTGTATGAAACATTACAACGTAACTGGGTGATTATAAAGGTGCAGTAGAGGTATCTCCGAAAGTGTGTGTTGGGTTGCTACAAATCGAGACTGGGATTTGTCAGTCCGTGTGATGGAGAGGTATCTCTGGGCCCACTCGGTAATGCATCATCATGCCGAGCTCAATGTGACTAAGGAGTTAGCCACGAGATGATGTGTTGCGGAACGAGTAAAGAGACTTGCCAGTAACGAGATTGAACAAGGTATAGGGATACCGACGATCGAATCTCGGGCAAGTATCATACCGGTAGACAAAGGGAATTGCATATGGGATTGATTGAATCCCCGACATCGTGGTTCTTCCGATGAGATCATCGTGGAACATGTAGGAGCCAACATGGATATCCAGACCCCGCTGTTGGTTATTGGCAAAGAGGTGTCTTGGTCATGTCTGCATGGTTCCCGAACCCGTAGGGTCTGCACACTTAAGATTCGATGACGCTAGAGTTGTAATGGGAATAGTATGTGGTTACCGAAGGTTGTTCAGAGTCTCGGATGAGATCCCGGATGTCACAAGGAGCTCCGGAATAGTCCAGAGGTAAAGATTCATATATAGGGAGTGGGGATTTGATCGCCGGAAGTGTTTCGGAGATTGTTGGTATTGTACCGGGACAACCGGAAGGGTTCCAGGGGTCCACCTGGAAGGGCCACCAGCCCCGAAGGGTTACATGGGCCAAAAGTGGATGGGAACCAGCCCCTAGGTGGGCTGGTGCACCACCACCAAGGGCCCAAGGTGCACAAGGGGGCTAATGGGGCCAAACCCTAGGCGTGGGGGCTGCCTTGGGCGCCGCCCCTCCTCCATCTTGGCCGCCGCACCACCTAGGGGAACCCTAGGGTGGCCGACCCTCCTCCTCCTCCCCTGTATATATGAGAGGGTTTTGGGGCTGCTAGACACTCAAGTTGATCCTCCCTCGGTGCAACCCTACCTCTCCTCCTCCTCGTCCTTCGTAGCGCTTGGCGAAGCCATGCCGGAGTACCACGCAGCTCCAATGTCACCACGCCATCGTGCTGCCGAAGCTGTCCCTCAACCTCTCCTCTCTCCTTGCTGGATCAAGGCATAGGAGATGTCACTGGGATGCACGTATGTTGAACACGGAGGCGCCATTGTTCGATGCTTAGACCGGCGCGATTTGAACCGCTTTGAGTATGATTCCATCAACCACGTTCTAGTAACGCTTCCGCTTAGCAATCTTCAAAGGTATGAAGATGCTCTACCCCATTGCTCGTTGCTGGTTTCTCCTAGATAGATCCTTGTGTAGTGTAGGATTTTTTTTCTAATTACTACTACGTTCCCCAACATAATGCTGTTTGATGAGTCGATAATCTCTGCAACCCGGTGAGTCCAATGATGAGCCGACTCGCCTGTGCGCTGAACACAATGCTCAAGATCCACAATTGTCATCGGTCGTTTGCATATTCCTTGAAAATTCTTGATAAACCATTCCTTGATCTCAGCCTGAGTATTAATGGAATTGGGAGGAAGAGTTTCCATCCAGGTTCAAGTCGGCCCTTCTAACATCATCGTCAAATACTTTGCGCACACCGCATCATTGACGTTGAGCATGTCCATGGCTAGTTCGTAACTTTCAATCCATGCCACCGGCTCGAGATGTGCTGTCTAATTTGGTACCTTGCGGGGCCCCTTGAAGTCCTTAGGCATAGGCTCACTGCGAAGAGCCAGAGATGAACAAGGGATGCCAATCGTTCTAGTGTCGATTTTTGTCCCCAGTGTCGCTGACTGGCGTTCTACTACATGTGGTTGAGCCGCCTGTCTTGCCGCTGCTTCTCCCTCCACCTACCGGGAGGCTCTCGCCGCATCAACTAGATCTTGGGCATTTTGTAATCTTGGCATGGTGTGGGAAACTCGGGGCTGTTGTCGCCGCCCGCTGTTGGAAACAGCCAAAGATTCTTCATGGCGGCAGGCATACGGTGTAGAGTGCGTCCGATCTCGACTATACGAGTAGTGCGCCTGTTGGACTACCGCTGTCTTCAGCATCTCAATGGTGTTCCTAGCTTCAATCTCAACCGGGGAATTTCCGGGAATAGGGAGCGCCTCCAAATTACGTGTTGCCGCCAACATACTGTCAACGGGGTTGGACAAGTGACCCTCTAGTGTTCGAAAATGTTGTGGCGACGCCTGAGCCGGCGGGGGCTGAGCCGACTCTTCCTGCCCGCATGGTGGATTTTATGCAACACATGGTGTGTGTGGACTGGCGAACAAATGAGTCGACGTCACGTTTTGCGGCAACCGGGACTGGCGCCTCCTGTGGTGAACCGCCTCAGAAGCGTCTTGTCGAAGCCCTAGCCACCAAGCGTCTGCCCTCAAACGCTCCGACTCATCACGGATTCGAGCCTGCAACTCCGCCATCCGGGTGCTTTTGGCGTCGATCTCCTACTGGACCTTGACCAACTCCGCGTGAAGTTTTACTATTTCCGTTTTGCGCTCCACCTTGTTCTCCATAGTGACAAGACCATCCAAAAGCTTGGCCAACTCAGCCATCAGATTGCTCATGGCCTGAGCCGACATTTTGCTTGACCCACCGGCGTCGTTGTTGGATTCTTTTGCAGATGGACCCGGAGCCGCCGCGACTCCTGCCATGTAGACCGTGACTTGCCAAGGCGGCTCATATGGCTCCCTGGCGGCTTCTACTTTCAGAAAGCCCTCACATCCATCACAGAGAGTGTGACAGCCCGATGCCGACGTTCCAGAAGATTCCCTTTCCTGTCCGTTTTCGTCGTGTGTCTATTTTCTTTTGTCGCATCATCATCGCATCATGCGCATCATCTGCATTGCATCGGCTTCTCCGTTGCCGCCAGTTTTCAAAACTTGCATTCGCTAGTAGTTGCTGGTTCTCGTCGTTGTCCGTTGTGAGTCCGACCGCACACGCACGCGCCCGCGGCATCGTCAAAACCCTGTTTAAAAAGTGTGTTGAAAACTTTCTCTGATCGAGGTGAAACTGGGCATGCGGTCGTAATTAGTTATAGCTAGGCCGCTTGTCGAATTTCATCGCGATCAGAGTTCGTTCGATACCCGAACCGCTAAAGCTATAGCGACACTATAGCCGGTCCAACGTCAGACGTTTTCGTTGTTTTAAACCCCGATGCCGGGCTGCCCGTTTTCCCTCTCATCTCCGCGTAGCCTCTCTACACAATGCACCGACCTGCCCGCAACCTAGTCCGTAAACCTCTCGGAACCCGGACCAGGCGGTCGTGTCCGTTGGATCCGGATCAACCCCGTTTTACCGCAAACCGTCACCGGTTTGTCAACTGGACTCCCTAACCTAGTTATCTCGACCATCCGCTCTAAAACGGAGGGTCAAGATGAACCTAAACCTAGCCCACTAGCTATATATTTGGGCCCTAGTCTAAATCAATCCAAAACCTAAAAACTAGGAGCCTATCCCAACCGCCGCCGCCACCCCTTTGTCCCATCTCCCACATCGGGATCCCCCGATCCAATCAGTGCGCCACCCCCTGGTTGCCTCCTCGCACGAAGCTGCCCGCTGGCCCCGCAACCTCTCCTCTGGCGCCGAAGCCATCGGAGCAATCCACCTCGCAGCCAGCAACCAGGCCAGGCCGTCGCGCCTCTTCTTCTCCACCCCTGTTCCTCTTTGCTTCCTCTCATCTCTCTCCCTTCCTCTCGTTTTTCTGCAGGGAGACCCATAGCGCCTGAAGCTGCAGCTACAGCAAGTGACCAACGCTTCCGCAGCTTCGATCTGGGCCAGATCCACCCAGCTCCGTTGGTACACCACTCGTCGGTGACCTGCAGAGAACCCCTTCTTCCTTCCTCCTCCTCTCTCCCTCCCTCTGAATCTCACCCTCTCGTCTCTGTTTCATTTTTCCTGTCAGGATCGATCGGGAGAAAACATCACATGGAACTCCGCCACCGGGCGATTTGGTGCCCCAAGGGCCGGATCCGTTCGTCCCCAAGCAGCCTCACATGGATCCCGTCTTCCCAGGCCTGCTCTGCACCCCGCCGGCATCCACAACTTCAGCAACTGCTGCTGTTGACTTCCGTCACTGCCATGTTCTTTGCGAGTTCGTGGTGAGAAAGGCAGGCCTCGCCATTGAACTACTTTAATAATGCAGCGCCCTCACTTTAGCACGAGCATGAGTAGTAGCGCAGCGGTAGAAGTCACTGCACCTGCTAAGGAGATCCCGGGATCGAGTCCCCACGGGTGCATACATTTTCTTGCATTTTTGTCTGCATTGCAGCGGCTGGGCTTAGAGTTCATTACATTCAACTCTTGATGGTTCTATTCGCAAGCACATGTGCAGCCGAGCTGGTAGCTGATCTGTGCCATGAACCACGGGGTCTCGGGTTCGAATCCCAGACACCCCATATTTTCGTCAATTCTTTCCTTTTGCACACGCAGCCACGACTCCGCTAAGTTCTGCCATGCACATTGTTTAGTTAAGTTGCGCCATGCCTGTTGGGCCCAATAGTAGCAGATTCGGTCCGTGTACTTTTTTTTAAAGCGGCCTGCGATTTTCCAATTCCAGGGATTTTCAAAAAAATCAACATATTTTCAAATGCCCGTAGTTTCTAATCCGTTCTTCAGATTGCGATGAGTTATGTATGTAACTTGGCTAGAATTTTGCGTAGAGTAATATTTTTCAATTCTCATGCATAATTAGATCTGTTTAGTGTGTTGTTTGCATCGGTTTGCGTGTCGGCATGTTGAAAACGGTTTAGGTCGTATCTATTTGTCCGTAGCTCCGTTGGAGAAGTGCCATATATGTAAATGGACCAGAACGACGAATAGAATCACGTGAACCACTTAATTTTTCTATTTAACAAACTTAAAATGTGATTAGGACAAATCTGGACAGAATTAGATTTTAACACGTGGGGTCATTTCGGAGATGCTATATGTCGTTTCCGGCCTCATTTAAAATGCCTAGATAGGTAGTTTAATTGCGCTTCACCTCTTGCCATGTTTAACCACATTTAATATGGCCATGTATTTAATCAGGATAGAACTAAATAAACAAACGTGGAGTTTCGTCAATATGCAACTCGTTGCATATTGAACTTCACTTAATGTGTAGTGTTTGATTGTGTGAATTGTCATGCCGTGACTTGCATGTATCCAGCTGCTCATGCATCATTTGTGTTGTGCATCGTGTGGTGAATTCCGTGTGTTGTTTTGTGTTTCCGGCTTGCTTCGTCTCGATAGAGTTCCGCAGCGTGCCGGATTGTGAGGACCCGTTCGACTACGTCGGTTCATCTGCTTCACGGAGTCATACTTCTTCCAAGCGGGATCTCAGGCAAGATGACCATTTCCCCAGATACCATTACTATCATTGCCATGCTAGTTTATCGCTTCTATCATTTATGTCTCGTTGCCTACCACATGTTAAATATCAGCCTCTCAACAATGCCATGAAACCTTCAACTGTTCACAACCTAGAAAACCACTGATTGGCTATGTTACTGCTTGCTTAACCCATTGTTAGCGTTGCTAGTTGCAGGTGCAGTTGCTTCCATGTGAAAACCTGGGTCCCTTGTCATATCACCATATTAACTGCTATTTAATTTAATGCACCTATATACTTGGTAAAAGGTGGAAGGCTCGGCTTTTCTAGCCTGGTGTTTTGTTCCACCTTTGCCCCCTTAGTTTTCGGCTACCGGTGTTATGTTCCATAATTGAGCACACCTAACACGACCGGGGTTGTTATGGGGACCCCCTTGATAATTCGTTTTAGATTAAAGCTGGTCTGGCAAGGCCCAACATTGGTACTACATTTCCTATCACCTAATAAAATTGCATAGGGACTTTCCGTACCCCGAGGATAATTTAATCAACCCCAGGGCCAGTGCTCCTCATGAGTGTTGGTCCAAAACAGAGCAGCTTATTAACGCTACCCGGGGCAACTCGGCGTTTGGCGTGGTAACCATCGCTCATCCATCGTGTCCTGAGAACGAGGTACGCGACTCCTATCGGGATCATTGACACGTCAGGCGGCCTTGCTGGATTAGTTGTACCTTTGACGAGATATCTTGTGCATCGGGATTCCGGTCATGCTTTGGGTAATCTCAGAGTTGAGGTTTTCCACTAGGGAATCCGACGAGATCGCGAGCTTCGTGATTAAGGCTTTTTATGCGGCTTGTGGTAATTTGTGATGGACTAGTTGGAGCACCCCTGTAGGGTTAAATCTTTTCGGAAAGCCGTGCCCGCGATTATGTGGCAACGTGGAAACTTTGTTTAACACTGGTTCTAGATAACTTGAAGTTAACTTAATTAAAATATGCCAACTGTGTGCGTAACCATGACTGTCTCTTTCGTGAGCCCCTTCTCCGATCAAGGACACAGTGGGGTTATGTCTAACGAAGGTAGGTGTTCAGGATCATTCATTTGATCATCAGTAGTTCACGTCCGCTATGCGTAGATCTTCCCCCTCTTATTTCTTGTACTCATAAGTTTAGCCACCAAATATATGCTTAGCCGCTGCCGCAACCTCACCACTTAACCATGCCTCACCCATTAAGCTTTGCTAGTCTTGATACCTTTGGAAATGAGATTGCTGAGTCCCCTGTGGCTCACAGATTTACTACAACTCCAGTTGCAGGTACATGTAAAGGTTACTCGACGCGAGCGCGTTGACTGTTCATTTGGAGTTGCTTCTTCTTATTCTTCTTCTTCGATCTAGGATGGGTTCCAGGCCGGTAGCCTGGGATAGCAAGGATGGATGTCGTTCTTCTTTTATTGTTTGTTTTCGTCCGTAGTCGGACCCTGCTCTTACTCTTGATGATTATGTAATGTACTTATGTGACTCTGATGTAGCTTGTGGCGAGTGTAAGCCAATTCTATGTATCTCTTCTTTTCAGTACATGTACTTGTAACGATATCCATTCTTGTGACACAACGAGATGCGCTTCTATCCCTGACGAGGCCCTCGTGCCAAATTGAGGATAGGGTCGCATCTTGGGCATGACAAGTTGGTATCAGAGTAGTACCGACCTAGGAGCCCCTTGATTGATCGAACTTGGCCGAGAAGAGTCTAGTAAAAAAATACTTTGAGTCTAGTTATATATCGGAGAGTAGGATTCTTTTTTCTCCTCTTCTATGCTCTGGTGACGAATCTTGACGTAATAATTTAGTTCTACCCCTCTTCTCACTCAAATTTTTTTAGGATCACGCGGATATTTTTGAGATCTATATGATGCCGATGTGACGGAGTTCTGTCTTGGTGCCTCCTATCTTCTTTAAGTTTCAGGGGAGTTGAGCTCCAGGGGATTCTTGAGCACATCGTTATCATTCAGATTTCTTAGTATCTTAGGACAAAGGATGTTCGTAATTGCTTCAATACTAGTAGTGGCGAGATAACCCCGATGTCCCCAGTACTGGTGCAGATTGTTCGGGAGTATTGCCATACTTTGTATCGTTGTGATCACGAGGGTCTGTAGTGGATGAAGGTCCGAAATTCTGGTTGTGTGTTGACGGATGTGATACAGGTGACGGGTTAGTATAGGAGTTGTGTGATTATTACTCCTTGTATCCGTGTACCGGATTGCATGACCAGATATTTCGGGAATTCATAGGTGGGAATTCAAGTAGTTGCTTATAGGACAATCTTCCAACAAATGCATGATGTTAGGTTGGGGTTCGACATCTAGTGGATTCATTTTTTCACGGTCGACTTACAACGGTTCTCGTTGTGTCTTAAAGAGTCCTTGTAGCTTGCTACGACTCGGGGATGCTTCGTATGTCGGGTGCACTGCCTTGCACTTGATGGCTACTGTAAAATCGAGCCCGTGCGATCCTGTCCACAAAAATATCGGACGAAATCTTTCTCATGAGTTTTGTTCTGGCTAATTGCAAGCCATATCCTTTGTTTTGTTGAAAATGGTAATTCAAGTTGCTTCGATGTCAAGTGGTGATTTCAGATCTTTTCTAAGAGGGGTTCTCATATTTTTATGTGAGAGTGCAAATTCTTTTGTTCATTCAAATTGTCTTATCATTCTTGTCAACCGGAGTCGTCATGTTAATTCTTTTTGAACCGGTGTGTTTCTCTCCAAGTGGATTCAATCCTCTCCAATTTTTCAAGAGCATTCTCTTATTCCATCCGGAGTTCATCTCATCTATCCCAAGTTGTCTTTGTTTTTTTCCCCGCCCTCCCGCCCTTTTTCTTCAGTGATTCAATTTTCATCCAAGAGTTTCCTCTTCCTTGTGCTTCCGCTGTCTGTTCTTTCTCTCTTACCCGATGAATTCAATTTAGTTACCCGTGGTCATCATATCCTTTTCAACCATTAAATTCTTTCCTATGTTGGAAATTTTTATCAGTCTATCTTCTTGTTGTCGTTTCTCTCTATTCTATCCGGAGCGTTGAAGTTATCTCAGAATTCTTGTTCTCAGTTCTTTTAATTATTTCGAGGTTCCCAACCTCATCTAGTTCTCTTCATACCGGTGCAATATCTCTCGTTCTAGCAATCTTTTCTAATGGTGGTCTCTTTGAGTGGGCCCATAACCCACAGGTTTTCCCAGGATCTTGTCTGGCTCTTGTAATCATCCGGAGATCTTTAATTCTTTTCAACTATGATGTAAGTATGAATTTCATCAGTCATATCCCTTCTCCAATATCTATTTGAACTTAATTTTCATATTTGGCTCAACCTTTCATTCTTCATTATTCCGGAGTGCCTCAGTATTCTTGGTGATGTTCTTCTCGTCATTCTCTCCATTGAAGATTCAAAGGAGTATTTTTCTCAATCTTGGTTCATTCTCTTGGAGATTAATCATTTTAGCTTGGTGCCATCATCTTAATTGTTCCAATCATGAGTAATCCCTTTTCTTGCTATCCGGTGCTTTTCTGAGTTGTTTTCATTCTCGATCCTCCGAAGGCCATCATTTCAGAAGACTTTTTCATTCTCAGCTTTCAGCTTCATCCTCAATTCTTCTTAATTGTTTTCTCTTCGTTCGTCTCTCGTTTATTCCGGTGCCTTATTCAAGTTTTCTGTTAGGTGGATCATGATCTCTTCATTCTCATGTGTTTCCATGCATTCTTGGTATCCCCATTCAATTGTGAATTCTTACCGATGCTTCCATCAATTTTTGCCTCAAGTGGTGCTTATCTCTCTGCCTCTTCAAGATTCAATTCTAGTAGAATAAGTGGTATGCTAAATCTGTTGCTTGTCATCAATTAAACTTGATGAAGGATAAGCATAAATTATTTCTTATTCTTGTTCTTCCTTCTTCCAAGAGATTTCAATTCTTCTTCCGGAGTGGCTCATGATATCAATTCTTTTCTCAAGTGCTTATCTTTCTTTTCCGAAGTTCCAAGTTTATCAAGTATCTCTTTGTGAAGCATCATCTAAATCTTGGTAAGGTCATAATCTTATTCTTTTCTACCTTGATATCTTTGCATCATTCATTTCTATACGGAGGTCCTTCATGGTGGTTCATCAAGGTTTCAATTCATTCTCTAGTGTTCTTCAAGATTCTTGTTGGAGTACCTCAAGTATTCTTTCTCTTCCATTTCTATGTGCAATTTTTCTCCTTTATCCTTCGAGGTGGTATTATAGAATTCTTGTTAGTGTAGGAGTCTCGAAGAGTTTTCCTTCAAGAATGAGATAATTAAATCCACCAATTCTTTGATCATGAGATATTTTAACCCATGATTTCTTCATTGAGCTATCTTGGTTTGGACTTCACCTAAAGCTTGTCTATGGATTGTTGCTATCATGGTGCTTGTCATTAATCCCAGTTCTCATGCTCCCTCTTGGTGTAAGAAGTTTTGATATCTTTGCTTTCTTCTACCCTTGTTTCTTTTAGTGGTTGACTATCACCTCATATTTGTTGAGATGATTTTCATAAGCCCACTACTATCTTGTTCTTTTCGTTGTAGGTTTTCCAACTACTACGTCAATTCTCTGTCCGAAGGCCCTTCAATTCTATTGTGATGATAGTCGTCATTCTTTTCTTCATTCTCTTCTTCCGCTTGAGCTAGTTCATATTCTCTTGTTCCGGAGGCTTTGTGATGTTGCTCTTTTGGGTCTATTATCTTGTTCTGTGAAGATCATGGTGTTCCCTTGCTCTATTTAGTTGTTTTTTATGAATATTGTCTATTTCTTCCATCTTATCGAATTTTTTGTCCCATTTTCCTACCGAAGTGCTGCCGAAATTTTCCGTCAATTCTTGCTTCGTTCTCATATCATTTCTCATCTCTTTGCAACCTTCAAGGATCGTTGGTTTCACTCGTTTGTGAAAGAAGCGACTAAGTTTTTACCTCTTGTTTTCTTTTCTCATCCTCTCCCCCCTTTCATTCTTGGATCTCGGGGCGAGATCCTCTAGTAGTGTAGGAGAGTTGTGACAGCCCGATGCCGACGTTCTAGAAGATTCCCATTCCTTTCCGTTTTCGTCGTGTGTCTATTTTCTTTTGTCGCATCATCATCACATCATGCGCAGCATCTGCATTGCATCGGCTTCTCCGTTGCCGCCAGTTTTCAAAACTTGCATTCGCTAGTAGTTGCCGGTTCTCGTCGTTGTCCGTTCTGAGTCCGACCGAACACGCACATGCCCGCGGCATCGTCAAAACCCTGTTTAAAAAGTGTGTTGAAAACTTTCTCTGATCGAGGTGAAACTGGGCATGCGGTCGAAATTAGTTATAGCTAGGCCGCCTGTCGAATTTCGTCGCGATCAGAGTTTGTTTGATACCCGAACCGTTAAAGCTATAGCGACACTATAGCCGGTCCAACGTCAGACGTTTTCGTTGTTTTAAACCCCGATGCCGGGCTGCCCATTTTCCCTCTCATCTCAGCGTAGCCTCTCTACACAATGCACTGACCTGCCCGCAACCTAGTCCGTAAACCTCTCGGAACCCGGACCGGGCGATCGTGTCCGTTGGATCCGGATCAACCCCGTTTTACCGCAAACCGTCACCGGTTTGTCAACTGGACTCCCTAACCTAGTTATCTCGACCATCCGCTCTAAAACGGAGGGTCGAGATGAAACTAAACCTAGACACTAGCTATATCTTTGGGCCCTAGTCTAAATCAATCCAAAACCTAAAAACTAGGAGCCTGTCCCAACCGCCGCCGCCACCCCTTTGTCCCATCTCCCACATCGGGATCCCCCGATCCAATCAGTGCGCCACCCCCTGGTCACCTCCTCGCCCGAAGCTGCCTGCTGGCCCCGCAACCTCTCCTCTGGTGCCGAAGCCATCGGAGCAATCAGCCTCGCAGCCAGCAACCAGGCCAGGCCGTCGTGCCTCTTCTTCTCCTCCCCTGTTCCTCTTTGCTTCCTCTCATCTCTCTCCCTTCCTCTCGGTTTTCTGCAGGGAGACCCATAGCGCCTGAAGCTGCAGCTACAACAAGTGACCAACGCTTCCGCAGCTTCGATCTGGGCCAGATCCACCCAGCTCCGTTGGTGCACCACTCGTCGGTGACCTGCAGAGAACCCCTTCTTCCTTCCTCCTCCTCTCTCCCTCGCTCTGAATCTCACCCTCTCCTCTCTGTTTCGTTTTTCCTGTCAGGATCGATCGGGAGACAGCATCCCATGGAGCTCCTCCACCGTGCGATTTGGTGCCCCAAGGGCCGGATCCGTTCATCCCCAAGCAGCCTCGCGTGGATCCCGTCTTCCCAGGCCCGCTCTGCACCCCGCCGGCCTCCACAACTGCAGCAACTGCTGCTGTTGATTTCCGTCACTGCCATGTTCTTCGCGAGTTCGTGGTGAGAAAGGCAGGCCTCGCCGTTGAACTACTTTAATAACGCAGCGCCCTCACTTTAGCACGAGCACGAGTAGTAGCGCAGCGGTAGAAGTCACTGCACCTGCTAAGGAGATCCCGGGATCGAGTCCCCAGAGGTGCATACATTTTCTTGCATTTTTGTCTGCATTGCAGCGGCTGGGCTTAGAGTTCATTACATTCAACTCTTGATGGTTCTATTCGCAAGCACATGTGAAGCCGAACTGGTAGCTGATCTGTGCCATGAACCACGGGGTCTCGGGTTCGAATCCCAGACACCCCATATTTTTGTTAATTCTTTCCTTTTGCACACGCAGCCACGACTCCGCTAAGTTCTGCCATGCGCGTCATTTAGTTAAGTTGCGCCATGCCTGTTGGGCCCAATAGTAGTAGATTCGATCCGTGTATTTTTTTAAAACGTCCTGCGATTTTCCAATTCCAGGGATTTTCAGAAAAATCAACATATTTTCAAATGCCCGTAGTTTCTAATCCGTTCTTCCGATTGCGATGAGTTATATATGTAACTTGTCTAGAATTTTGCGTAGAGTAATATTTTTCAACTCTCATGCATAATTAGATCCGTTTAGTGTGTTGTTTGCATCAGTTTGCGTGTCGGCGTGTTGAAAACGGTTTAGGTCGTATCTATTTGTCCGTAGCTCCGTTGGAGAAGTGCCATATATGTAAATAGACCGGAACGACGAGTAGAATCACGTGAACCACTTAGTTTTTCTTTTTAACAAACTTAAAATGTGATTAGGACAAATCTGGACAGAATTAGATTTTAACATGTGGGGTCATTTCGGAGATGCTATATGTCGTTTCCGGCCTCATTTAAAATGCCTAGCTAGGTAGTTCAATTGCGCTTCACCTCTTGCCATGTTTAACCACATTGAATATGGCCGTGTATTTAATCGGGATAGAACTAAATAAACAAAGGTGGAGTTTCGTCAATATGCAACTCGTTGCATATTGAACTTCACTTAATGTGTACTGTTTGATTGTGTGAATTGTCATGCCGTGACTTGCATGTATCCAGCTGCTCATGCATCATTTGTGTTTTGCATCGTGTGGTGAATTCCGTGTGTTGATTTGTGTTTCCGGTTTGCTTCGTCTCGATAGAGTTCCGCAGCGTGCCGGATTGTGAGGACCCGTTCGACTACGTCGATTCGTCTGCTTCACGGAGTCATACTTCTTCCAAGCGGGATATCAGGCAAGATGACCATTTCCCCAGATACCATTACTATCATTGCCATGCTAGTTTATCGCTTCTATCATTTATGTCTCGTTGCCTACCACATGTTAAATATCAGCCTCTCAACAATTCCATGAAACCTTCAACTGTTCACAACCTAGCAAACCACAGATTGGCTATGTTACTGCTTGCTTAACCCGTTGTTAGCGTTGTAGTTGCAGGTGCAGTTGCTTCCATGTGAAAACCTGGGTCTCTTGTCATATCACCATATTAACTGCTATTCAATTTAATGCACCTTTATACTTGGTAAAAGGTGGAAGGCTCGGCCTTTCTAGCCTGGTGTTTTGTTCCACCTTTGCCCCCTTAGTTTTCGGCTACCGGTGTTATGTTCCATAATTGAGCGCTCCTAACACGATCGGGGTTGTTATGGGGACCCCCTTGATAACTCGTTTTAGATTAAAGCTGGTCTGGCAAGGCCCAACATTGGTACTACATTTGCCTATCACCTAATAAAATTGCATAGGGACTTTCCGGACGCCTTGGATAATTTAATCAACCCCGGGCCAGTGCTCCTCATGTGTGTTGGTCCAAAATAGAGCAGCTTATTAACGCTACCCGAGGCAACTCGGCGTTTGGCGTGGTAACCATCGCTCATCCGTCGTGTCCTGAGAACGAGGTACGCGACTCCTATCGGGATCGTCGACACGTCGGGAGGCCTTGCTGGATTAGTTTTACCTTTGACAAGATATCTTGTGCATCGGGATTCCGGTGATGCTTTGGGTAATCTCAGAGTTGAGGTTTTCCACTAGGGAATCTGACGAGATCGCGAGCTTCGTGATTGAGGATTTCTATGCGGCTTGTGGTAATTTGTGATGGACTAGTTGGAGCACCCCTGCAGGGTTAAATCTTTTCGGAAAGCCGTGCCCACGGTTATGTGGCAACGTGGAAACTTTGTATTACACTGGTTCTAGATAACTTGAAGTTAACATAATTAAAATATGGCAACTGTGTGCGTAACCATGACTGTCTCTTTCGTGAGTCCCTTCTCCGATCGAGGACACAGTGGGGTTATGTCTGATGTGGGTAGGTGTTCAGGATCATTCATTTGATCATCAGTAGTTCACGTCCGCTATGCGTAGATCTTCCCCCTCTTATTTCTTGTACTCGTAAGTTTAGCCACCAAATATATGCTTAGCCGCTGCCGCAACCTCACCACTTAACCTTGCCTCACCCATTAAGCTTTGCTAATCTTGATACCATTGGAAATGAGATTGCTGAGTCCCCTGTGGCTCACAGATTTACTACAACACCAGTTGCAGGTACAGGTAAAGGTTACTCGACGCGAGCGCGTTGACTGTTCATTTGGAGTTGCTTCTTCTTCTTCTTCTTCTTCGATCTAGGATGGGTTCCAGGCCGGCAGCCTGGGATAGCAAGGATGGACGTCATTCTTCTTTTGTCGTTTGTTTTCGTCCGTAGTCGGACCCTGCTCTTACTCTTGATGATTATGTAATGTACTAATGTGACTCTGATGTAGCTTGTGGCGAGTGTAAGCCAATTCTATGTATCTCTTCTTTTCAGTACATGTACTTGTAACGATATCCATTCTTGCGACACAACGAGATGCGCTTCTATCCCTGACGAAGCCCTCGTGCCAAATTGAGAATAGGGTCGCATCTTGGGCGTGACAGAGAGGAAAGATGGATCCGGTGTCTCTTATGGATGACCCGTCATCATGGTTGTTGAGGATACCCTTGCTACCCACTGCCTCATCCGGGAGGCTGAATCCCTGGGTGAACCCGATGAAGACGTGATGTCTATTGCTTTGGGCATGCTGAGCCGGCTCGATGATGCTGATGTAGATGTCTGACCCTGACGCTGATGCGTATATCTGGCCGAAGGGGATCTGCTGCTTAGACTCGGCCAAGTCGGCCTCACGGTCCCAACCTGGATTGTCGGTGTAGCAATCGCCACATCGATTCTTGATCATCATAGCAACCGCGTAACTCCCGAACCCTAGGCGGGTTCCCTCCGAGAACTCAACTCCACCTTGCGATAGCCCCACGATGGGTGCCAACTGTCGTGGTTTTTTCATGACAGATGTCCTCGTGAAAGGACTTAGTGGTGAGGCCATCGTCGCTATGTGGTGACTCGAAGAGGTTGATCGGGAACAAGAGACAAATTTACCCAGGCTCGGCCCCTCCGATGGAGGTAAAAGCTTGCATCCTGCTTTGGTGTCTATATTGATGGAGATCTTGATTACAAGGATGCAGAATAGCTAACCTAGCTCTCGAGAGCTTCTTGCTTGATCCCTTTGGCTCGAGGGCCCCCCTTTATATATAGGTAGATGCCTCAAGATTACAACAGAGTCTGGGTCAATAAACACCCGTGACCTACTACAATTCAAATTTATCTTGTTCCCCAAGTTAGGAAACCTTCTGGCATCTTCCGCCTTGTGGGACTTAAGTCACCATCTTCTAGTACTGGGTCGCCTGGCGGCTCACTTGGTAAGTCTCCGCGCTTGCCCTCGTGTCTTCTTCTATGGCCCAGTGAACACATGCTCCTTAAGCCGCCCATGGCCTGACTCGGCCCAAATGGTGGGTTATACCGCAGGGTCATATCCCCGATAGTACCCGTGATGAGGAAATATATGGCAAAGAAACGAAAGAGAAGCGCAAAACGTGCTTCGGAGAATTGAGAGGAGATGGGCCAAGGAGTGGAAAGAATATCGATATGTCACTCCCAAGTACATGAAGAAATTCGCTGTAAATCCTCCTTGCTCAAAACCTCCTCTGGCAGTAGGCTAAGAAGCTGATCCCACCAGCATCAGAAGTGGTGAAGAATTTCCCAAGGAGTGGGCCAAGCGCCAAGCTAAGTTGAAGAAAATCATTGTAGAAGTAGTAAAGAAATTCAATCGAGATCTACTGCTATTACCGTTGTGCAGGCCTATGCAAGTAAAACTACTTCCAAAAAGGCCATGCAAAAGAAATCAGCTGTGAAGCCAAAGTATTCAAGCTCTATTTCCTCACAACAAATTCCTCAAGCAACACCCACTGTGGCTGCTACCTCATCTGCTGATGCCGCAAAGTCTTCAACCCGAGTGCACCTCGCTACATGTCAGCGGACTACCGGGATCTCAATTGATTCAAGACCCTCAACATCGTCTTCTGGACAAACACATTCCTCAAGCAGACCAATGCTGCTGAAAATAAAGGCTACTTCTGGACGCGGCAAATGACCAAGTCCTCATCCGAAGAAAGTGGCCTTTCATGTTCCCTTAGAATCTAAGGATGAAGCTGATGATGATGAACTTCCAGAAAGCATCGGATATAAACAAGAAAGAATGGCTCGAGCAAAGGGGACTAGAATTCCTCTTATGCTGGATCCAAGGGTTGTGCTAGATTTCATTGATATCTGGCACAATGACCCATACACTCCAACCGATGACTTGAAGCTGCCAACTGGTCCAAGTCATGTGTTGACTGCCTTCATAGGTGAAGAAAAATGGAAATACGAAAAGGCCCCAAGGGCCAAGAAGGATCACTACAAGAAGGAACATCCTTGAGGAACAATGTTTTAACTTGACTCCTGGCCAGTTTGTCTCTCCTCAAGATGAAATAAAAAACCTTAGCGATGAATATGACCGCCATCATGCTAATTGCAAGGTGCCAAGGTGAGATTCGTCAACAAGGCGAACAAGGTCATTGATAACCCACAAGTATAGGGGACCGTGACAGTCTATGTGGGTAGTATTTCACCCTAATTTATTGAGTCGACACAACACGAGCGAGAGAATATTTAGAGGCTTGACAGTTGAGTTGTCAATTCAACTGCACCTCGGATATTTTTCTGCAACAAAAGATTTAGTAACATGGCAAATGATAATAGTAGCCGTAACAATGATAGCAGCAATTTGGTTAACCTTAGTAACAGTAGTAATTGAGTAACACACGTGACAATAATAGCTGTAGTAGTAACTTAGCAAGATCCATTATTTGTAACGTGTAGGCACTTGGATCCACTTTTTCTTTTTATTCTTGGAAGGACTAGGTGTATCATCATTAATTCTCTAAGAATCTTGTTCTATTCTTTTAGGGTGACACTCAGGATAAAGAGGTTCCTGAGTCACTCTACCTTGAGTCATTACTCTAGCAACATGATCATTCATTTTATTATTCAATTCAGCAAGCAAATCATTTTGTGACTTAGCAACTTGGTCTAGTTGGGCGTGAACCATAGAAGCATGTTTACCTAGACCTTTCACATCATTAGCAATTCTAAACTTCAAGTTACTTAAGCGATATGTCATCATGGCATTACGTGTCAATTGATCTTTGACATAATTATTGCTTTTTCTTAACAATGTAATTATCAAATTCATCCATGCACTGACTAGGAGTCTTAGTGTAAGGTATATCACCTTCATTAAAGGAACATAAAGAATTTACCTCTACTACTAGTGTTGGGATATCAAGTCCGTGAATTTCTTCAATAGGTGGTAAATTCTTAACGTCTTCAGTTTTAATACCTTTCTCTTTCATAGTTATTTTTTTCTTCTTGCATATCTTCAGATCCGAGGAATATAATACCTATCTTCTTTTGGATAGGTTCCGGAGGTGGTTCGGAAAGAGTCCAATCATTGACATTTTGCAATATGTTATTCAATAATTCTTGAGCTTGTCGAACAGTTCTTTCCCTCAAAACACAACCATCACAACTATCTAGGAAGTCCCTATAAGCATTGGTTAGACCATTTTAAAATATATCAAGAATTTCATTTTACTTAAGAGGATGATCATGCAAAACTCCTAGTAACTGGAGAAACCTCCCCAAGCTTGAGGGAGATCCTCTTCTTCAATTTGCACAAACTTAAATATTTCCTTTAAGCTAGCTTGTTTCATATGGACAGGAAAATATATTTCCAAAAAGTAGTAAAGCATATCCCGGCGACTACGCGTACAACCAGGATCCAGAGAAAGGAACCATCCCTTGGCCTCGCCTTTCAGCGAGAAAGAAAAAAGCTTAAGGATATAATATATAGTAGCGTATCTTTTCATCATTAGTAAACAGAACAACAATATCATTCAACTTCATGAGATGTTCGGCAACAATTTAATTTTCATAACCATGGAAAGGATCGGAGTCAACTATAGGAATCCGTTTAGGATCGATACAGAATTCATAGTCCTTATCCGTGACAAATATATGAGAAGTGGAAAATTTAGGATCATGTTTCATTCTCTCCATCATAGTTTTTTCTTTTAGTTTGCATAGTAGTCTCATCAAATCATTCCTATCTTCACAAGCAAGAAAGTCCCTAGCTACTTCCCCATCCATAACATAACCTTTAGGTACGTAAGGCAATTCATATCTATTAGGAGAGCGAGCTGTAGCCGGTGGTTCAAAATGTTCACCACTTTCAGCATTTTTGAGTTCTCTAGCTTTAGCAAGATGAGCATCAAGTAATTCATTCAGTGGCACCGTTTCAGTTTCCTCAAATATAGCAGTAGTATCATCATTTATTTCTGAAGTAGCATCATCAAGTTCATGTGACTTATCAGGGCGAGCAATAGGTGGTGGTGTAACAAGCCGATTCAACATTCTAGGTGAATCAAAAGCAGAGCTAGATGGTAGTTCCTTACCTCGTGTCGTGCGAGAGGGGATGATCTTAGTTCGAGGTTCTTTCAGATTCTTCATAGTAGCAATTGGATATCCTCAAGTTAACACAATAAATATAGCTATGCTCCCCAACAATGACGCCAAAGAATGTCTTGATAGCCCACAAGTATAGGGGATCGAGACAGTCTTTGCGGTTAGTATTTCACCCTAATTTATTGATTCGACAAAAGGGGAGCCAAATAATATTTAGAGGCCTTGTCAGTTGAGTTGTCAATTCAACTGCACCTCGGATATCTTTCTGCAACAAAAGATTTAGTAGCATGGCAAATGATAATAGTAGCGGTAACAATGATAGCATCAATTTTGATAATAGTAGTAACAGTAGCAATTCAGTAACAGGTGTGATAGTAACATCAGCAGTAGTAACTTAGCAAGATCCAGTATTTGTAAAGCATAGGCACTTTGATCAGTGATGGAAAGATACGGTTGACATCAATCATGTAACAGTTACACACTAGAGCGACACAGAACTAGCTCCAATTCATCAATACAATGTAGGTATGTATTCCGTATATAGTCATACGTGCTTGCGATAAGAACTTGCATGACATCTTTTGCCCTACCCTTCCGTGGTAGCGGGGTCCTATTGGAAATTTAGGGATATTAAGGCCTCCTTTTAAAAGAGAACAGGAACAAAGCATTAACACATAGTGAATACATGAACTCCTCAAACTACGACAATCACCGGAAAGAATCCCAATTATTTTCACCTTGGGGTATGCGGATCAATACACGTAATAGGTACATACAACTTGCAAGATAGGATCAAAATACTTTTCATATTTAGAGAGGACATAATAAGTTTAGATCTGAAATCATGGCACTATGGCCATAATGACAAGCATTAAGCATAGCAAAGTCATAGCAACATTAATCTCACAACATAGTGGATACTAAGGATCAAGCCCTATCAAACTTAACTCGACTACATGATCAATCTCATCCAAACCTAATCACCATCCAGCGAGCCTACTAAGAAATTACTCACACCTGATGGTGAGCATCATGAAATTTTTGATGAAGAAGGGTTGATGATGACGATGACGACGAATCCCCCTCTCTGAAGCCCCAACCAGACTCGAGATAAGTCCTCCCGAGGAAGAACAGGAGGTGGCGGCGGCTCCATCTCGTAAAACATGATGAAGTCTCCTCTCCTATTTTTTCTTTGAGAATAGGAATTTATGGGACCGGAATGAGGGTCGGAGGAGCCACGTGGGCCCCCCAAGGCATCAGGGCGCGACCAAGGGGGGTGGCCGTGCCGTGTTGCCTCGGGGCCCACAAGCAGCCCCCTCTGGTGGTTCTTTTCTCCATAATTCCTTATTTATTCTAGAAATAATTCATAAAAACTTTTGTCCAATTCCAATTTTTTTTATTTTTGCATGAAAATAACACCAATTTAGTTTTTGTGTAAACAACGCCAGTTCGGGTTAGTTCCATTCAAATCGTGCAAATTAGGGTCCAAAACTAGAGCAGAAGTATTTGAAAAAGTAGATACGTTGGAGACGTATCAACGCCCCCAAGCTTAACTCATTGCTTGTCCTCAAGAAATTCAGTTGCTAAACTGAAAGTGATAACAAAAACTTTTACAAACTCTTTTGTTCTTGTTGTTGTATATATGCTTGACTAGTGTTCAGGTTTTCAGCATAAATCATAAGGAATCATATCGATGCAAACAATTAAGCATCATATTCAATCATGGAAATACATAACTAACTAGCAAGCAATAATAAGATATTTCACATGCCAACAATTTGTCAAAACAATCATGATATAATATGGTGACATTGTATCCCGCTAGCCCTTTATGAAACTGCAAAACATAAATGCAGAACACCTGTGAGGTTCAAGCAACGACTAAACATTATAATTCAGAGTAGAAAAGATCCAGTTCATGCTCATGTTGGAAATATGCCCTAGAGTCAATAATAAAATGGTTATTATTACATTTACTTGTTCATGATAATTGTCTATTGTTCATGCTATAATTGTATTAACCGGAAACCGCAATACATGTGTGAATACATAGACTACAACATGTCCCTAGTGAGCCTCTAGTTGACTAGCTCGTTGATCAATAGATGGTCATGGTTTCCTGGACATGGACATTGGATGTCAATGATAACGGTATTACATCATTAGGAGAATTATGTGATAGACAAGACACAATCCTAAGCATAGCACAAGATAGCGTTGTTCATCTGCTAAAGCTTTTGTAATGTCAAGTATCATTTCCTTAGACCATGAGATTGTGCAACTCCTGGATACCATAGGAATGCTTTGGGTGTATCAAACGTCACAACGTAACTGGGTGATTATAAAGGTGCACTACAGGTATCTACGAAACTGTCAGTTGGGTTGGTACGAATTGAGACTGGGATTTGTCACTCCATGTGATGGAGAGGTATCTCTGGGCCCACTTGGTAATACATCATCATAATGAGCTCAATGTGACAAAGGAGTTAGCCACATTATCTTGTGTTACGGAACGAGTAAAGAAACTTGCGGTAACGAGATTGAACAAGGTATAGGGATACCGACGATCGAATCTCGGGCAAGTATCATACCGGTAGACAAAGGGAATTGTATACGGGATTGAGTGAATCCATGACATCATGGTTCATTCGGTGAGATCATCATGGAACGTGTGGGAGCCAACATGGGTATCCACATCCCGTTGTTGGTTATTGGCCGGAGAAGTGTCCCGGTCATGTCTGCATGTATCCCGAACCCGTACGGTCTACACACTTAAGGGTCAGTGACGCTTGAGTTGTAATGGGAATTGTATATGTGGTTACCGAAGGTTTTTTGGAGTCTCGGATGAGATCCCGGACGTCACGAGGAGTTCCGGAATAGTCTGGAGACAAAGATTTATATATGGGAAGTCCATTTTCGGTCACCGGAAAGGTTTCTGGATTTATTGGTATTATACCGGGACCACCGAATGGGTACCGGGGGTCCACCTGTCCCGAAGGGCTGCATGGGCTGAAAGTAGAAGGGAACCAGCCCCTGGTGGGCTGGTGCGAGCCAATAGAGGAGGCCCAAGGCGCCTAGGGCAAAACCCTAGGGCGTGGGGATGCCTCCCTCCGACTTGGGAGGCAAGCCACCCCTAGGGCATGGTCGCCCCCTCCTCCTAGGGATGTCGCCGCCCCTCCTAGGGTTTCCCTAGGGTGGCCGGCCCCCTCTCCCTCCCTCCTATAAATAGTGGGGTTTTTGGGAGGGCTGCACACACCTTGAACCTCTCCCTTTGGTGCAGCCCTACCTCTCCACTTCTCCTCCTCTGCGGTGCTTGGCGAAGCCCTGTCGGAGAAGCACAAGCTCCACCGCCACCACGCCGTCGTGCTGCTGGAGCTCTCCCTCAACTTCTCCTTCACCCTTGCTGGATCAAGAAGGAGGAGATGTCCCCGGGCTGTAGGTGTGTTGAAGGCAGAGGCACCATTTGTTCGGTGCTTGGATCGGATCGCCGCGAGTACGACTCCATCGACCTCTTCATAGTAACGCTTCCGCTTAGCGATATTCAACGGTATGAAGATGCCCTCCCACTCTCGTTGCTGGTTTCTCGCAGTTTGATCTTGGTGACACGTTGCAAAATTTTGAATTATTACTATGTTCCCCAACAGTGGCATCATGAGCTAGGTCTATGCGTAGATTCTATGCACGAGTATAACACAAGTAAGTTGTGGGTGATGATTTGGTCAATTTGCTTACCGTTAATAGTCTTATCTTGATTCGGCGGCATCGTGGGATGAAGCGGCCCGGACCGACTTCACACGTACTCTTACATGAGAGTGGTTCCACCGCCTGACATGCACTTGTTGAATAAGGTGGCTAGCGGGTGTGTGTCTCTTCCACTTTAGTCGGATCAGATTCGACGAAGATGGTCCTTATGAAGGCGTCGGTGCACTAGAGACCGGGGTCTCCTGTGCCCCAGACTTGTGCACGGGCACCAGCAACACCCCTGGCGACAGTACACCAAGAGAGCCGACAGGGAGAAACCCTAGGCTTGCCAAGGCCCCGACAAGCCCTCCTTGCCGGGAAGATGTCCAAGACCCCGGCAAGCCATCCTTGCCGGGAAGGCGGGCTAGGCCGCACGCAGGGACGCCAGGACGGCATGCTCCCTTCGCCCGCCAGGTGTCCCTCCTGCCACAGTGCCGTCGACCGCCATCGCTCCAGCGCATCCCTCATGCGCCAACAAAAAGCCCAGGTGTCAACACACCACACCTCGGCACGTGTCGAAGCCACCTCGATGAAGGTGACGGGCTAGACAAGGCATTTACTGCCCCTGACACCACCATAGAAAGATAAGCGGTGAACTCTGTTCACTATTCAACCCGTGAGAACACTGTTGGTGACCCCTTCGCTTATAAAAGGAGGCCCAACGTTCATTTCTAGGGGTTGGACCTTTTGGGGGCTAGACTCTCTAATCACCAGCTAATTTACTGTAGCAAATAACCCTACAGTAAGCACCCAATACAAACAAAGCAGCAGTAGGATTTTACGCGCCAAGCGGCCCGAACCTAGGTAAACGACCTTGCTGGTGTTGATCGCTAGTTTCGCTCTTGGCGCCACCTCTCTCCCTCGTCGAACGATCAAGGGACCCTTAGATATTCCCATAGGTGTCGATTTTCCGACATCTTTGGCGCGCCAGGTAGGGGGAGGGGAGGTCACGTTTATCGGACCTAGCCATCAGCGCACCGGCTTTTCTTCACCGCCATGGCTCCCAAGAAGAGGGGCGCTCCGGCAATCGACGCACCCGCACCGAGTGCTCCTACCCCGGTGCGGGCGGTAGAGGGTGCCGGCGCAGGACAAGGAGGCGAAGGTACCAAACTTCTGCAACATTCTAGAGAGCAAAACCAGGTGAGTGGTATCGTCCGTGACCGCGACTACCATCCGAGCGCTGGTGCATCGAAGGATGTAGCTGCGCAACCCACGGGTGGCCCATCTACTTTGAAGGATGTGAGGACATCCTCCAAGATGACGACGCGGACAGACCCACCCTGACCTTCCCAGGGTGCACGCGGCGGACCATGCCAGAACGACGGTGATTCGCCACCCCTACGAAGGACTCCGGGGTCTTGTTCCCAGGACTCGCAGGGCTGACACACACACTCTGGGACCGGCCAAGGCGGCACACCACCAAGGGATCAAGGGGGAGATCCTTTTAACATAGTTAGAAGTAAGAGCCCCTCGCGGTCTTCGCACATATCGCCGCCGCCCACGCCGGTAGAAGCCCTAAAGCGAGCCCAGCTACTCTTGGACTTCTCTCCAATAGCGGACATGCTCGAGGAGTGGAGGGCGACCATCCAGAGTATCGTCGCCCTCGCCAATGGGGACGGGCCCCAGCAGGCGGGGACGTCGAAATGACCCTCCAGCAAGCGCACCCACGAACGAACCGATAAGACTGGAGCTGCCACCGCCATGGTGCACTCCCCCCACGACGGAGACAACAGGTTGCTACTGCGGCAACAAAAGTTCTTCCCTGGCGCCTAGGAATTCTTCTTGTTACTTCTCTGGTTTGCGTCGGTTTTTCCCTTGACGAGGAAAGGGTGATGTGATACGTCTTAAACGTATCTATAATTTTTGATGGTTTCACGCTGTTATCTTCTCAACTTTGGATGTTTTATATACCTTTTATATCTTTTTTGGGACTAACTTATTAATTCAGTGCCAAGTGTCAGTTCCTGTTTTTCTGCGTTTTTGACTCTTTTCAGATCTGGTTTTGGAACGGAGTCCAAACGGAATAAAATCCCCCAAAGAAATTTTTCCAGAACGGAAGAAGATCGGGAGGCTTGAGGGCCAAGGCAGGGGGCCCACAGGGAGCCCACAAGCCCTGTTGCCACGGCCAAGGGGGGGGGCGGAGCAACCAGGCTTGTGGCCTCCCTGACGCTCTCCTGCCCTAGCTCTTTGGCCTATAAATTCCCTAAAATCGTCGAAAAAATCAAGGCATCCACGAAAACACTTTTCCGCCGCCGCAAGCTTCCATTTCCGCGAGATCTCATCTGGAGACCCTTCCCGGTGCCCTGCCGGAGGGGACTTTGGAGTTGGAGGGCTTCTACATCAACATCATCGCCTCTCCAATGACTCGTGAGTAGTCCACTTAACACCTACGGGTCCGTAGTTAGTAGCTAGATGGCTTCTTCTCTCTCTTGGATCTTCAATACAAAGTTCTCCATGATCTTCATGGAGATCTATCCGATGTAATCCTCTTTGGCGGTGTGTTTGTCGAGATCCAATGAATTGTGGATTTCTGATCAGATTATCTATGAATTATATTTGAGTCTTTGCTGATTTCTTATATGCATGATTTTATATCCTTCTTAGTCTCTCCGAGTCTTGGGTTTTGTTTGGCCAACTAGATCTATGATTCTTGCAATGGGAGAAGTGCTTGGTTTTGGGTTCATACCGTGTGGTGACCTTTCCTAGTGACAGAAGGGGCAGCAAGGCACGCATCATGTTGTTGCCATCAAGGGTAACAAGATGGGATTTTATCATAGATATGAGATTGTCCATCTACATCATGTCATCTTGCTTAAGGTGTTACTCTGTTCTCATGAACTTAATACACTAGATGCATGCTGGATAGCGGTCGACGTGAGGAGTAATAGTAGTAGATGCAGAAAGTATCGGTCTACTTGTTTTGGACATGATGCCTATAGATACAATCATTGTCATAGATAACGTCACGACTTTGCGCGGTTCTATCAATTGCTCGATAGCAATTCGTTCACCCACCCTCTACTTGCTTTCATGAGAGAAGCGACTAGTGAACAGTACGTCCCCCGGGTCTATTCACAACTATCATTTAGACTTCCACTTTTACTTTGCTTTGTTTACTTTTTGCTTTCATGTCTCACTTTGCAAACAATCTATAAGGGATTGACAACCCCGTCATAGCGTTGGGTGCAAGCTCTTTGTGTTTGTGCAGGTACTTCTGACTTGAAAGCTCGTCCTACTGGATTGATACCTTGGTTCTCAAACTGAGGGAAATACTTACCGCCGCTGTGCTAAATCACCCTTTCCTCTTCAAGGGAACACCAACGCAAGGCTCCAAGGCCGCGGGGAAATCCTTTGCATATTTGCCAAGGAAGTCCCTATAGGCGTAGCCGTAGCAGCAGGATTCCTGGCGCCGTTGCCAGGGAAGGTCTGTTGTCGCAATAGCAGAAGGATTTTTGGCACCGTTGCCGGGGAGGAGAGATCAAGTCAAGATCTATCCAAGTAGGTGTCACAAACTCATATCTTGCATTTACTTTTTTTTGCGAGTTGCCTCTCGCTTTCCTCTCCCCCACTTCACATTTTCCGTTTTCATTTGCCTTTCTCCCTTGCCGTTTCCTTTTGCCTTTTTGCCATTTTCCTTTGACATTTTCTTTTGCCCTTCGCCGGTTTTTTTGCTTGCTTGTGTTCTTGTTGGTTTGTTGAAGTCATCATGGCTGAAAACACCAAACTTTGCGACTTCTCGAGTACCAATAATAATGATTTTATTAGTACTCCGATTGCTCCCGCCACTAGTGCGGAATCGTATGAAATCAATGCAGCCTTGCTGAATCTTGTTAAGAAAGAGCAATTCTCTGGCCTTCGTAGTGAAGATGCCGCATCCCACCTCAATACATTCATTGAGCTTTGCGATATGCAAAAGAAAAGAGATGTGGATAATGACGTGATTAAGTTGAAGCCTTTTCCTTTCTCGTTGCGAGATCGCACCAAAACTTGGTTTTCTTGTTTGCCTAAAATAGTATCGATTCTTGGGATAAGTGCAAGGATGCTTACGTATCCAAGTATTTTCCGCCGGCTAAGATTATCTCTCTACGTAACGATATCATGAATTTCATGCAACTTGATCATGAACACGTTGCACAATCTTGGGAGAGGATGAAGTTAATGATTAGAAATTGTCCCGCTCATGGCTTGAGTTTGTGGATGATTATACAAATCTTTTACGCTGGTTTGAATTTTGCTTCTCACAATATCTTGGACACCGCCTCAGGTTGAACGTTCATGGAAATCACGTTAGGAGACGCTACAAAATGCCTAGACAATATCATGACCAACTACTCTCATTGGCACACTGAAAGGTCACCTCCTAGCAAAACGGTACACGCTATAGAAGAAATTAACTCGCCTAGTGCTAAGATGGACGAGTTGATGAATTTGGTTGCTAGTAGAAATTCTCCTTTAGATCCTAATGACATGCCACTATCTTCCTTGATTGAGAGTAGCAACGCTAGTTTGGACGTTAATTTTGTTGGTAGGAACAATTTGGCAACAACAATGCTTTTAGAGGAAACTATGTTCCTAGGCCGTTTCCTAGTAACTCTTCTAACAATTATGGCAATTCCTACAACAACACTTATGGAAATCACAACAAATTACCCTCTGATTTAGAGAGTAATATCAAAGAGTTCATCAACTCTCAAAAGATTTTCAATGCATCCATAGAGGAAAAACTACTCAAAATACACGATTTGGCTAAGAGCGTTGTTAGGATGTCTTGGGATATTGATGCTTTCAAAGTTAGATGTGCTCCTCCCAAGGTAAACTTGGATGAAACTTTAAAAGCTATGCGTGTCTCCATGAATGAGAGCAAAGAAAGAACCGCCCAAATTCGCGTTAGGCATGAATGGTTTAAAAGGGTGTGTTCTAGTGATGCAAATCACGAAGATCTTAAAGTGCTTGGTGTGACTCCTCTTAAATCTTTGTTTTCGCGTGTCAAACCTATTGATGAAGGGGCTGGATATGAATCCACTTTGGTTGAAAAACACCCCAATGATTCGGAGTCCACCTATCTTGATGATAAAGGTGTGGAGAGTGGAGTAGAAGAAATCAAAATTTTGGGTAGTAATGAAACTCCCACTTTGGATTTCAAGGAATTCAATTATTATAGTTGCTCCTTGTTTGAATGCATTTCCTTGATGCAATCCATTGCAAACTCTACACATGCTTATAGCCAAAGCAAAGCCTTTACCGCACATATCATAGATGCTATGATGAAATCTCTTGAAGAGAAGCTCGAATTAGAAGTCTCTATACCTAGAAAACTTCATGATGAGTGGGAACCGACTATCAAAATCAAGATAAAAAACTATGAATGCAATGCTTTGTGTGATTTGGGTGCTAGTGTTTCCGCGATTCGAAAGTCTTTATGTGATATTCTTGGTTTTCATGAGATTGAAGTGTGTTCTCTTAATTTGCATCTTGCGGATTCTACTGTCAAGAAACCCATGGGAAGGATCGATGATGTTCTTATTGTTTCAAATAAGAACTATGTACCCGTGGATTTCATTGTACTTGACATAGATTGCAATCCTTCATGTCCCATTATTCTTGGTAGACCTTTCCTAAGGACTATTGGTGCTATCATCAATATGAAGGAAGGGAATATTAGAATTAAATTTCCTCTAAAGAAGGGCATGGAGAATTTTCCTAGAAAAAAAATAAGATTGCCTTATGAATATATGATGAGGGCTACTTATGGTTTGAGCACCAAAGATGACTATACATGATTCCATCACCTTTTGCCTAGCTAAGGGCGTTAAACAATAGCGCTTGTTGGGAGGCAACCCAACGAATCTATCCTTTTTCTTTCTGTTTTGTGTTTTTCACACTTTCATAATTCTGTTATGATTGTGTTTTTTGTGTTTCTTTTTGCGTTTGTGCCAAGCAAAACCGTTATGATTAGTCTTGGGGATGATCGTTTGGTCATGCTGGAAAAGACAGAAACTTTCTGCTCACGAAAAGAATTTTCGTTTTTTTTCTGTAAGAGATTTTGAGTTGATTATTATTGCTGATGATTTATACGCAAATTCTTCAGACTTTCGTAAGTTTTTAGAATTTTTGAAGTAACAGAAATATACAAAGTATACAGATTGCTACAGACTGGTCTGCTGTTAACAGATTCTGTTTTTGTTGAGTTGGTTGCTTATTTTGATGAAACTATGGATAGTATCGGGGGGTATTAGCCATGGAAGATTGAAAATATAGTAACCCAACATCAACATGATTAGAATTTAAGTTTGCTACAGTACCTAAGGAAGTGGTGGTTTGCTTTCTTATACTAATGTTATCACGAGTTTCTGTTTAAGTTTCGTGTTGTGAAGTATTCAAGTTTTGGGTAAAGTTCTTATGGACAAAAAGATAAAGAGTGGCAAGAGCTCAAGCTTGGGGATGCCCAAGGCACCCCAAGTTGATTCAAGGATGTCATAAAAGCCTAAGCTTGGGGATGCCCCGGGAAGGCATCCCCTCTTTCGTCTTCAATCTATCAGTAACGTTACTTGGGGCTATATTTTTATTCACCACATGTTATGTGTTTTGCTTGGAGCGTCTTGTATCGTTGGAGTCTTTTATTTTTTTTGTGTCACTATCATCCTTGCTTCACACCTAGAGAGAGATACATGCACTCACCGTGATTTTGTCGAGCTTCACTTATATCCTTTGGTTAGACAATTCAGCTCACATGTGCTTCACTTATATCTTTTGAGCTAGTTGATTTTGCTCTATGTGCTTCACTTATATCTTTGAGAGCACAGCGGTGCGTGGCTTGGTAGTTGATCTATGCTTTGATAGTAGTCTCAAAAGGGGTAGTTAACCAAAGGTATATGAAAACTTCCACCTTCATGTGCATTGAGTAGTTGGAGAAGTTTGATTCATCTCAATTAGTTTTGGGTTGTGGTTGTGGTAATATTGAGGTTATATTAGTAAGGTGTTGTGGATCTAGAAATACTAGTGTTGAAGTTAGTGATTCCCGTAGCATGCACGTACGGTGAACCGCTATGTGATCAAGTCTGAGCATGATTAGTCTTTTTATTGTCATCCTACGTGTGGCGGTCGGGATCGCGCGATGGTTTATACCTACCAACCCTTCCCCTAGGAGTATGCGTTGAATGATTTGTTTCGATTACTACTAAAACTTTTGCAACAAGTATATGGGTTCTTCATGACTAATGTTGAATCGATGGTTTAGATGCACTTTCACCTTCCACCATCACTATCTTCTTTAGTGTCGTGCAACTTTCGCCGGTGCACAAAACCACCCATATAGCCTCCCTCAAAACAGCCACCATACCTACCTACTATGGCTTCTTCAAAGCTATTCCGAGATATATTGCCATACGACTACCACCATGACATGTGCCACCACTTCTAACTTGCCATTTCATGATCATAAGATAGCTAGCATGATGTTTCCATAGATGTCTATGCCATGCTAGATCATTGTCACGGTACACTACCGAATGCATGCCATATAGAGTCATCATTGCTCTAAGTTTTGAGTTGAAAGTGTGATGATCATAATTGATGGAGCATTGTCCCATGTGAGGAAATAAAAGAGGCCAACGAAGCCCATTTACAAAAAGAGGCCAAAGATGCCCACCAAAAAAGGAGGCCAAAGAGCCCACCAAAAAAATGATGAGAGAAAAAGAGAGAAGGGACAATGCTACTATCCTTCCACACTTGTGCTTATTAAGCACCATGATCTTCATGATTGAGAGTCTCTCGTTTTGTCACCACCATATAGCTAGTGGGAAATTTTCATTATATAACTTGGCTTGTATATTCCAATCACAGGCTTCCTCAAAATTGCCTTAGGTCTTCGTGAGCAAGCAAGTTGGATGCACACCCACTAGTTTTATTTAAGAGCTTTCACATACTCTTAGCTCTAGTGCATCAGTTGTATGGCAATCCCTACTCATTCACGTTGATACCTATTGATGAGCATCTACATAGCTCATTGATATGCCTAGTCAATGTGACCATCTTCTCCTTGTTTCCCTTGCAACCTCCACCACACTCCACACCACTTATAGTGCTAAAACCATGGCTCATGCTCATGTATTGTGTGAGAGTTGAAAAAGTTTGAGAAAGTAAAGGTGTGAAAACAATTACTTGGCGAATACCGGGGTTGTGCATGATTTAAATTCGTTGTGCAAGGATGATAGAGCATAGCCAGACTATATGATTTTGTAGGGATAACTTTCTTTTGGCCTTGTTATTTTGAAAGTTCATGATTACCTTGCTAGTTTGCTTGAATTATTATTGTCTCCACGTCAATAGAAAACCATTCTTTTGAATCTAATGGATCTGAACATTCACGTCACATAAGAGGAGTTACGAAGGACATCTATGCTAGGTAGCATGAAAGCATCAAAAAATCATTCTTTATCACTTCCCTACTCGAGGACGAGCAGGATTTAAGCTTGGGGATGTTTGATACGTCTCAAACGTATCTATAATTTTTGATGGTTTCACGCTGTTATCTTATCAACTTTGGATGTTTTATATACCTTTTATACCTTTTTTGGGACTAACTTATTAATTCAGTGCCAAGTGCCAGTTCCTGTTTTTTCTGTGTTTTTGACTCTTTTCAGATCTTATTTTGGAACGGAGTACAAACGGAATAAAATCCCCGAAATAAATTTTTCCAGAACGGAAGAAGATCGGGAGGCTTGAGGGCCAAGGTAGGGGGCCCACAGGGAGCCCACAAGCCATGTTGCCGTGGCCAGGGATGGGGGCCCGTGGCAACCAGGCTTGTGGCCTCCCTGGCGCTCCCCTGCCCTAGCTCTTTGTCCTATAAATTCCCTAAAATCACAGAAAAAATCAAGGCATCCACGAAAACACTTTTCCGCCGCCGCAAGCTTCTGTTTCCGTAAGATCTCATCTGGAGACCCTTCCCGGTGCTCTGCCGGAGGGGACTTTGGAGTTGGGGGGCTTCTACATCAACATCATCGCCTCCCAATGACTCATGAGTAGTCCACTTCAAACCTACAGGTCCGTAGTTAGTAGCTAGATGGCTTCTTCTCTCTCTGGGATCTTCTATACAAATTTCTCCATGATCTTCTTGGAGATCTATCCGATGTAATCCTCTTTGGCGGTGTGTTTGTCGAGATCCGATGAATTGTGGATTTGTGATCAGATTATCTATAAATTTTATTTGAGTCTTTGCTGATTTCTTATATGCATGATTTTTTATCCTTGTAAGTCTCTCCGAGTCTTGGGTTTTGTTTGGCCAACTAGATCTATGATTCTTGCAATGGGAGAAGTGCTTGGTTTTGGGTTTATACCGTGTGGTGACCTGTCCCAGTGACAGAAGGGGCAGCAAGGCACGCATCGTGTTGTTGCCATCAAGGGTAACAAGATGGGCTTTATCGTAGATATGAGATTGTCCATCTACATCATGTCGTCTTGCTTAAGGCGTTACTCTGTTCTCATGAACTTAATACACCAGACGCATGTTGGATAGCGGTCGACGTGTGGAGTAATAGTACTAGATGCAGAAAGTATCGGTCTACTTGTTTTGTGCGTGATGCCTATAGATACAATCATTGCCATAGATAACGCCACGGCTTTGCGCGGTTCTATCAATTGCTCGACAGTAATTCGTTCACCCACCGTCTACTTGCTTTCATGAGAGAAGCCACTAGTGAACACTACGACCCTCGGGTCTATTCACAACTATCGTTTCCACTTTCACTTTTACTTTGCTTTATTTACTTTTTGCTTTCAGTTCTCACTTTGCAAACAATCTATAAGGGATTGACAACCCCTTCATAGCGTTGGATTCAAGATCTTTGTGTTTGTGCAGGTACTTGTGACTTGAACCCTCCTCCTACTGGATTGATACCTTGGTTCTCAAACTGAGGGAAATACTTACCGCCTCTGTGCTACATCACCCTTTCCTCTTAAAGGGAACACCAGCGCAAGGCTCCAAGGCCGTGGGGAAATCCTTTGCATATTTGCCAAGGAAGTCCCCATATGCGTAGCCGTAGCAACAGGATTCCTGGCGCCGTTGCCAGGGAAGGTTTGTTGTCATAGTAGCATGATGCAGCACATGAGCAGTAAGTATTTCCCTCAGTTTGAGAACCAGGGTATCGATCTAGAAGGAGGGCCTCGTCAAGTCCAAAGTACCTGCGCAAACACAAAAAAGCTTGCACCCAATGCTTCAAAAGGGTTGTCAATCCCTTCAAGATTGTTTGCAAAGTGAGATCTGAAGGCGGAAAGTGCAACGAAGTAAAAAGTGTAAGGCTGAAAATATGGTGTGGAGTAGACCCTGGGGGCCATAGTGTTCACTAGAGGCTTCTCTGATAATAGCAAATATCATGGTGGGTGAACAAATTACTGTCGAGCAATTGATAGAACCGCGCAAAGTCATGACGATATCTAAGGCAATGATCTAGCATATAGGCATCACGTTCGAGACAAGTAGACCGATACTTTCTGCATCTACTACTATTACTCCACACACCGACCGCTATCCAGCATGCATCTAGTGTATTGAGTTCATGAAGAATAGAGTAAAGCAAGATGACATGATGTAGAGGGATAATCTCAAACCAATGATGAAAACCCCATCTTTTTACCCTTGATGGGAACAACACGATACGTACCTCGCTACCCCTTCTGTCACTGGGTGAGGTCACCGCACAGTATGAACCCAAAACCAAGCACTTCTCCCGTTGCAAGAATCATAGATCTAGTTGGCCAAACAAAACCCACAACTCAAAGAGAATTACAAGGATATGAAATCATGCATAAGAGAGGTCAGAAGAAACTCAAATAAGATTCATAGATAATCTCATCATAAATCCACAATTCATCGGATCTCGACAAACACACCGCAAAATAAGATTACATCAGATAGATCTCCATGAAGATCATGGAGAACTCTGTATTGAAGATCCAAGAGAGAGAAGAAGCCATCTAGTTACTAGCTATGGACCCGTAGGTCTATGGTGAACTACTCACGCATCATCGGAGAGGTCATGGTATTGATGAAGAAGCCCTCCGTGTCCGAATCTCCCCTCCGGCAGGGCACCAGGACGTGCCCCAGATGGGATCTTGCGGAGACAGAAGCCTGCAGCGGCGGAAAAGTAATTGCGATCGTCTCTTGATTTTTTTGGGAATATTTGGGAATTTATAGGCACAAGATCTAGGTCAGGGGACCTCCAGGGGGCCCACAACCTGGATGGCGCGCCCCCTGGCCGCAGGGTGGGGGCTTGTGAGGCCCCTGGGGCTCTTCTGGCTTGGCTCCCAAGTCCTCCGATCTTCTTCCGTTCCAAAAAATCTTTTCGGAGATTTTCTTCCGTTTGGACTCCGTTTCAAAATATCCTGTGAAAGGGGTAAAAAACATGGAAAAAACAGGAACTAGCACTTGGCACTGAGTTAATAAGTTAGTCCCAGAAAATAAATAAAAGGCATGCTAAACATCCAAAGTTTGACAAGATAATAGCATGAAACCATCAAAAATTATAGATACGTTGGAGACGTATCAATTGCCGTCTCTGACGATTCATCTGGGTCTTCCGACCCACGGACCCACCGCGATACGTGATGTTCTTCACGAGCGGTGCAAGGAGGATGCGCGTACTCTCATCGAGCGATGATGAGAAACGCGCCATCAATCACACAGACGTGCTGGGCCGCTGCAAACACTCCTGCATCAGGGTATCCTGGGGACCTACCTTACGAGGTGGGCTGTCCGGCATTTACCCGCGAGTTGCGGTAGGTCCAGTGGCCCAGCTCCCGTAGCTTCAAGCCGGAGATCCCGGAGAAGTAGGACGGCAATACCCACCCGCCGAGTTCCGAAGCATCTACAACATTGTGGTGCATGTTGCTGGGGGTCGAGACGACAAGATACTGGCCAACTACTTCCCGTTGGTGCTCAAGCCCAATGTCAGGTCGTGGTTGATGCACCTACCCAAGAACTCCATTTCCTCCTGGAAGGAGTTGTGCCAGGACTTCTTTGGCGCCTTCGCAGGCGGCCACCGAGCCCCTAGCCAAGAGAGTGACTTGCACATCATCCCCCAGAAGGAGGGTGAGACTCTACGCAAGTACATCCAGAGATTCAGCCGCATACAACACAACATCCCAGACGTTCACCCAGCCACCGTCATTAGCGCGTTCCATCAGAAAGTGCGAAACCGGAAGATGCGCGAGGAGCTTGCGATGAAAAAGGTCCGCGATGTCGCCAGGCTTTACGCCCTGGCGGACAAGTGCGCACGAACGGAAGAGGGTAGAAGGCTTCCCGGCAAAGACGCCGGTGCACATGCCGACTCCGAAGACGAAGGCACTGAGGTCCCCACGAAAAAGGTAAACGGCGCAACAAGAAATGGAAGGGCAAAGCCGTGTTTGCCACCGAGACATCCGACAACGACGACACCTCCAAGAAGGTGAAGGTCGAGGCTCCCAGCAAGGATGCTACCAGTGCAGCTATTGCCAGGCCTTGGCGGCCGCCGACAAGCCGGAGGGCTCCGACGCCCAATACAGCAAGATCCACCACACCAAGGGTCACGACCTCCAACACTGCCGACAAGTTGAACAACTTGCCGAGAAGCACAGGGCGGAGTGCCAAAGACGCGACAAGGAAAAGGCCCGAGACAGTGGCGAAGGATCAGGCAGGAAGAAGGACGGCCAAGGGCCCCCCGACAAGTTCAAGAAGAAGAGGGTGAAGCTCGCGCCGGCGCGGGAAAGAAAGGAGGAGGATGAGGACGAGACTACCCCAACAACGACTCCAGCGACCACGAGTTTAAGAAGTTAACCGATATGATGTGCCTCGATGGGGGTGCATCGCTTAACTCTTCCCACCGCCAACTGAAGAAGTGGGCGCGTGAGGAGAGCGCAGCGGAGCCCTCCATCAGGACTCATAGGCCCTTGAAGTGGTCGCACACACCGATCATCTTCGATTCTGAGGATCATCCAGACCGCGTTATGGCGGTCGGATGTTTGCTGTTGTTGGTATCCCCAACGATTCGCAACCTCAAGGTGACAAAGATGTTGGTGGACGGCGGGTCCGTTCTAAATCTCATCTCCCCCGACGTGATCCGGAGGTTGCAGTTTCCCGACGAAGAGCTCAAGGAAACAAGAGCGTTCCAAGGGATCAACCCAGGGAAGATTCAATCGAAGGGAAGACACGCTGCCGGTGACCTTCAACAGCGACCAGAACTACTGAACGGAGTTCGACGTTGCTGACAATCCATTCGCTTACAACGGGATCCTCGGGCGCCCTGCACTGACGAAATTCATGGCAGCCTCCCACTACACCTACAACACCCTAAAGATGCCCGGATCAGTCATCGTCATTGTCATCAACGCCGACAAGAAGGATGCACTCATGTGCACCAACCGCCTCTACAGGGAGGCAGTGGCGGCACCTACCGCCGCTAAGGCCCCCGGGGAGAAGAATCCAGGCAAGAGGGCTTCCCACGCTGATCCCGGCAAGCACGCATCACCAGATTACTTCGCCGCCGCCGAGGACGCGTCGGAGAGCTCTGCTGCCCGGAACAAGAAATCCGTGGCTGCCCTGCCAGAGACCAAGAAGGTGCCCGCCCAAGAGGACGGCACGGGCGAAACTTTCACCGTAATTTCCTCCCTTGACACCAAATAGGAAAGCGCGCTTGTCGCCTTCCTGCGGGCGAATCTCGATGTTTTTGCATGGCAACGATCAGATATCCCGGTGTTCCAAGGAAGGTGATTGAGCACCACCTCGCTGTCTGCCCCCACGAGCGGCCGGTCAAACAGAAGGTGATGAAACAAGCCCTAGAGCGGCAAGAGTTCATTGTCGAGGAAATCAAGACGTTTGAAGCAGCAGGACTGGTTAGAGGAGTCATCCACCCTACATGATTGGCCAATCCGGTTGTAGTGCGCAAGGCAAATGGGAAGTGGAGGCTATGTATTGACTTTACCGATGTCAATAAAGCTTGCCCAAAAGACCCTTTTCCCTTGACGCACATCGACCAGATTGTTGACTCAACTGCTGGCTGCGACCTGCTGTCCTTCCTCGACACCTACTCAGGGTATCACCAGATTTATATGGCCGAGGAAGATGAAGAGAAAACCGCCTTCCTCACCCCCTGTGGCACGTACTGCTTTGTACGAATGCCCTTCGGGTTGAACAATGCCGGTTCCACCTTTGCAAGAGTGCTCCAAATTGGTTTTGAGCCCCAACTCCACAGGAATCTGGAAGCCTACATGGATGACATAGTGGTGAAGACCAAGGATAGATCAACACTCGTGCAGGATCTGAAAGAGACATTTGCCAACATGCGCAAGATCAACCTCAAGCTCAACCCCAAAAAATGCGTCTTCGGTGTCCCATCCGGCAAGCTTCTCGGGTTCTTCGTGTCCCAATGCGGGATCGAAGCCGACCCCGACAAGAACAAGGCCATCGAACAAATCGAGGCACCAAAGCGCGTCAAGGATGTGAGACGCCTAGCCGGCTGTGTAGCCGCCCTGAGCAGATTCATTTCCAAGTATGCTGAATGTGCTCTGCCATTCTTCAAAATCTTGAAGAAGGCGGGACCGATGGAATGGACCACTGAGGCACAAGTAGCGTTGCAAGACCTGAAGAAATGCCTTTCCTCTGCACCAATCCTAGTAGCGCCTAAACCACAAGAGCAACTGCTACTGTACCTAGAGGCAACCAACCAAGTGGTTAGCGCTGCCCTGGTGGCGCAGCGGGAAGACGACGAAGATGCGTCGGCAAAAGTGACGCCATCGGATGAGGAAGCCCACACCGGCAACGAGGAACCCCCGGCAGAATCCGGGGGCAACCAAGAGAAACCCCCGCCAACAGGCGGGGTAGTGCAAAAGAAGAAGATGGTGCAATGCCCGGTCTATTTCGTCAGCTCCCTCTTGCAGGGGGCCAGGTCGAGATACTCTGGGGGTGCAAAAACTGCTTTTCGGTCTCCTCATGGCCTCGAGAAAGCTCCAGCCTCAAGTTTGAAAGCACATCGACCATCCAGAGCAGAGCCTTGGCAGAATTCATTGCCGAGTGGACCTCGACGCCAGACGAAGAAATACCAGAATCAACCCTCCCAGGCAAGGAGTCCAACCAAGAATGGATCATGTATTTTGATGGAGCTTTCTCACTTCAAGGTGCTGGTGCCAGCGTGCTGCTAGTTGCGCCTACGGGAGAACACCTCAAGTATGTAATGCAGATGTACTTACCCCGGGAGAAGTCCATCAATAACACTGCCAAGTACGAAGGGCTACTTGCCGGCCTCAGGGTCGCGGTAGATCTGGGGATCAGGAAGCTCATCGTCACATGAGACTCACAACTAGGAGTTCGGTAGGTAAACAAGGACTATCAGAGTCCACTAATGGAGGCTTACGTGGAGGAGGTGAGAAAGTTGGAAGAGCGTGTCGACGGTCTGCAGACGGAGCACATTCCTCGTGCCGAGAATACCATCGCGGATGACCCGTCAAAGCGTGTCGCCCTTAAGTTACCTGTGGAACCAGGACTTTTGTGGTTGGACTGACTCAACCCTCCGTAACACCATCAACCAAGCCAGGCAAGATAAGGAAACTAAACTCGAGCTAGTATTTTCCAGCGGACCTGCCAAGGAGCCCCGTCAAGGATCTTGCCGGAGGAGAGGACAAGCCTGCCGAGAGGGATGCCCCCTCGGCAGAGGATATGCCTTTAGTCCATGTCGTCGAACCTCAGGCTCCGACATGGGTGCAACACATAGTCCAGTATTTCCAAACTGGGGAGTTGCCCGAAGAGCAGGAAGAAGCAGAAAGAGTAGCCCGTCAGTCCAGCATGTACTAGTTCGTGGATGATGCCCTCTACAGGAGACGACTGAACGACGTAAAATTGAAATGCATCCCCCAAGAGGAAGGACATGAGCTGTTGGCAGAGATACATGGAGGGATATGTGGCTCCCACATAGGGTCAAGTGCCCTTGTCGGCAAGGCATTCCGGCAAGGCTTCTTCTGGCCCACAGACCTCCAGGATGCGACTGCACTAGTAACCAAGTGTGAAGCTGTTGGAAATATGCCCTAGAGGAAATAATAAATTAGTTATTATTATATTTCTTAGTTCATGATAATCGTTTATTATCCATGCTAGAATTGTATTGATTGGAAACACAATACTTGTGTGGATACATAGACAAAACACTGTCCCTAGTAAGCCTCTAGTTGACTAGCTCGTTGATCAAAGATGGTCAAGGTTTCCTGGCCATAGGCAAGTGTTGTCACTTGATAACGGGATCACATCATTAGGAGAATCATGTGATGGATTAGACCCAAACTAATAGACGTAGCATGTTGATCGTGTCATTTTGTTGCTACTGTTTTCTGCGTGTCAAGTATTTGTTCCTATGACCATGAGATCATATAACTCACGGACACCGGAGGAATGCTTTGTGTGTATCAAACGCCGCAACGTAACTGGGTGACTATAAAGATGCTCTACAGGTATCTCCGAAGGTGTTCGTTGAGTTAGTATGGATCGAGACTGGGATTTGTCACTCCGTGTGACGGAGAGGTATCTCGGGGCCCACTCGGTAACACAACATCACACACAAGCCTTGCAAGCAATGTGACTTAGTGTAAGTTACGTGATCTTGTATTACGAAACGAGTAAAGAGACTTGCCAGTAAACGAGATTGAAATAGGTATGCGGATACTGACGATCGAATCTCGGGCAAGTAACATACCGAAGGACAAAGGGAATGACATACGGGATTATATGAATCCTTGGCACTGAGGTTCAAACGATAAGATCTTCGTAGAATATGTAGGATCCAATATGGGCATCCAGGTCCCGCTATTGGATATTGACCGAGGGGTCTCTCGGGTCATGTCTACATAGTTCTCGAACCCGCAGGGTCTGCACACTTAAGGTTCGACGTTGTTTTATGCGTATTTGAGTTATATGGTTGGTTACCGAATGTTGTTCGGAGTCCCGGATGAGATCACGGACGTCACGAGGGTTTCCGGAATGGTCCGGAAACGGAGATTGATATATATGATGACCTCATTTGATTACCGGAAGGTTTTCGGAGTTACCGGGAATGACGAATGGGTTCCGGATGTTCACCGGGAGGGCAACCCACCCTGGGGAAGCCCATAGGCCTTGGGGGTGGCGCACCAGCCCTTAGTGGGCTGGTGGGACAGCCCAAGAAGGCCCTATGCGCCATAGGAACAAAATCAAAGAGAAAAGGAAAAAAAAGGAGGAGGTGGGAAAGGGAAGAAGGACTCCACCTTCCAAACCAAGTTGGATTCGGTTTGGAAGGGGAGACCTTCCCCCCTTGGCTCGGCCGACCCCCTTGGGGCCTCTTGAGCCCCAAGGCAAGGCTCCCCCTCTCCCACCTATATATACGGAGGTTTTAGGGCTGATTTGAGACAACTTTGCCACGGCAGCCCGACCACATATCTCCACGGTTTTACCTCTAGATCGCGTTTCTGCGGAGCTCGGGCGGAGCCCTACTGAGATAAGATCACCACCAACCTCCGGAGCGCCGTCACGCTGCCGGAGAACTCTTCTACCTCTCCGTCTCTCTTGCTGGATCAAGAAGGCCGAGATCATCGTCGAGCTGTACGTGTGCTGAACGCGGAGGTGCCGTCCGTTCGGCACTAGATCGTGGGACTGATCGCGGGACGGTTCGCGGGGCGGATCGAGGGACGTGAGGACGTTCCACTACATCAACCGCGTTCACTAACGCTTCTGCTGTACGGTCTACAAGGGTACGTAGATCACACATCCCCTCTCGTAGATGGACATCACCATGATAGGTCTTCGTGCACGTAGGAAAATTTTTGTTTCCCATGCGACGTTCCCCAACAGTGGCATCATGAGCTAGGTTCATGCGTAGATGTCTTCTCGAGTAGAACACAAAAGTTTTTGTGGGCGGTGATGTGCGTTTTTCTGCCCTCCTTAGTCTTTTCTTGATTCCGCGGTATTGTTGGATCGAAGCGGCTCTGACCGACATTACTCGTACGCTAACGAGAGACTGGTTTCATCGCTACGAGTAACTCCGTTGCTCCAAGATGACTGGCGGGTGTCAGTTTCTCCAACTTTAGTTGAATCGGAATTGACCGAGGAGGTCCTTGGATGAGGTTAAATAGCAATTCATATATCTCCGTTGTGGTGTTTGCGTAAGTAAGATGCGATCCTACTAGATACCCATGGTCACCACGTAAAACATGCAACAACAAAATTAGAGGACGTCTAACTTGTTTTTGCAGGGCATGCTTGTGATGTGATATGGCCAACAATGTGATGTGACATATTGGATGTATGAGATGATCATGTTGTAATAGATAATATTGACTTGCACGTCGATGGTACGGCAACTGGCAGGAGCCATAGGGTTGTCTTTAAACTAACGTTTGTGCTTGCATATGCGTTTACTATTTTGCTAGGATGTAGCTTTAGTAGTAATAGCATGAGTAGCACGACAACCCCGATGGCGACACGTTCATGGAGATCATGATGATGGAGATCATGGTGTGACGCCAGTGACAAGAAGATCGTGCCGGTGCTTTGGTTATGGAGATCAAGAAGCACGTGATGATGGCCATATCATGTCACTTATGAATTCCATGTGATGTTAATCCTTTTTGCACCTTATCTTGCTTAGAACGACGGTAGCATTATGAGGTGATCTCTCACTAAAATTTCAAGACGAAATTGTGTTCTCCCCGACTGTGCACCGTTGCGACAGTTCTTCGTTTTGAGACACCACGTGATGATCGGGTGTGATAGACTCAACGTTCACATACAACGGGTGCAAAACAGTTGCACACGCAGAACACTCGGGTTAAGCTTGACGAGCCTAGCATGTGCAGACATGGCCTCGGAACTCATGAGACCGAAAGGTCGAGCATGAATCGTATAGTTGATATGATTAGCATAGAGATGCTTACCACTGAAACTATTCTTGACTCACGTGATGATCGGACTTGAGATAGTGGATTTGGATCATGTACCACTCAAATGACTAGAGAGATGTACTTTTTGAGTGGGAGTTCTTAAGTAATATGATTAATTGAACTAATTGTCATGAACATAGTCTAATGGTCTTTGCGAATTACGATGTAGCTTGCGCTATAGCTCTACTGTTTTTATATGTTCCTAGAGAAAATTTAGTTGAAAGTTGATAGTAGCAAACTTTGCAGACTAAGTCTGTAAAACCGAGGATTGTCCTCGTTGCTGCGCAGAAGGCTTATGTCCTTAATGCACCACTCAGTGTGCTGCACCTCGAGCGTCGTCTGTGGATGCTGTGAACATCCGACATACACGTTTCTGATGACTACACGATAGTTCAGTGCAAAATACTTAATGGCTTAGAAACAAGGCGCCGAAAACGTTTTAAAACTTCACGGAACATAAGTGATGTTCTAAAGAGATGAAATTGTGATTTCATGCTTGTGCCCTTGTTAAGAGGTACGAGACCTCCAACAAGATTCTTTGTCCACAAAGTAAAGGAGAAAAGCTCAATCGTTGAGCGTGTGCTCAGATTGTCTGAGTACGACAATCACTTGAATCAAGTGGGAGTTAATCTTCCAGATGAGATAGTGATGGTTCTCCAAAGTCACTGCCACCAAGCTGTGAGAGCTTCGTGATGAACTATAACATATCAAGGATAGATACAATGATCCTTGAGCGATTCGCGATGTTTGACACTGCGAAAGTAGAAATCAAGAAGGAGTATCAATAGTTGATGGTTTGTAAAACCACTAAGTTTCAAGAAAGGCAAGGGCTAGAAGGGATACTTCGTGAAAAGGCAAAACAGTTGCTGCACTAATGAAGAGACCCAAGATTAAACCCAAACCCGAGACTAAGTGCTTCAGTAATGAGGGGAACAGTCACTGAGGCGGAGCAACTCTAGATACTTGGTAGATAAGAAGGCTGGCAAAAGTCGAAAGAAGTATATTTGATATGCATGATGTTGATGTTTACTTTACTAGTACTCCTAGTAGCACGAGGGTATTGGATACCGGTTCGGTTGCTAAGTGATTAGTAACACAAAATGAAAGCTACGGCATAAATGGAGACTAGCTAAAGGCGAGATGACGATGCGTGTTGGAAGTGTTTCCAAGGTTGATATGATCAAACGTCGCACGCTCCCTCTACCATCGGGATTGGTGTTAAACCTAAATAATCGTTATTTGGTGCTTGCGTTAAGAATGAACATGATTGGATCGTGTTTATTGCAATACGATTATTCATTTAAAGAGAATAATGGTTACTCTATTTGCTTGAATAATCACCTTCAATGGTTTATTGAATCTCGATCGTAGTGTTACACATGTTCATGATATTGGTGCCAAAAGATACGAGGTAATGATGATAGTACCACTTACTTGTGGCATTGCCGCTTGAGTCATGTTAGTATAAATTGCATGAAGAGGCTCCATGCTGATGGATCTTCATATTCACCTGATTTTGAATCACTAGTGACATGCTAATCATACCACATGAGCAAGGCCTTATTTTCATTGAGATGAAACAAGATAGTAACTTGTTGGAAGTGATACATTTGATGTATGCAGTCCAATGGGTGCTGAGGCACGCAGTGGATATCATTATGTTCTTACTTCACTGACGACTTGAGTAGATACAGGAGTATTTACTTAATGAATCACAAGTCTGAAATATTGAAAAGTTCAATTCCGTTTCAGAGTGAAGTTCGTCGTAACAAGAGGATAAGCTATCTACGATATGATCATAGAAATGAATATCTGAGTTACGAGTTTTGGTACGCAGTTAAGACAATGTGGAAATTGTTTCGCAGTTCATGCCACCTAGAACATCACAGTGTGATGATGTGTCTGAACGTCATAGCCACACACTATTTGGTATGGTGCATGCTATGATGTCTCTTATCGAAATACCACTATCGTTTATGGGTTAAGCATTAGAGACAACCGCATTCACTTTAAATAGGGCACCATGTATTTCCATTGAGATGAAACAGTATAGACTGAGGTTTAGAGAAATCTAAACTGTCGTTTCTTGAAATTTTGGGGCTTCGACACTTATGTGAAAAAGTTTCAGTCTGATAAGCTCGAACCCAAAGCGGATAAATGCATCTTCATAGGATATCCAAAACAGTTGGGTACATCTCCTGTCTCAGATCCGAAAGCAAAGTGTTTGTTTCTAGAAACAGATCCTTTCTCGAGGAAAGGTTTCTCTCGAAAGAATTGAGTGGGAGGGTATTAGAACTTGATGAGGTTATTGAACCATCACTTCAACCAGTGTGTAGCAGGGCGCAGGAAGTTGTTCCTGTGGCGCCTACACCAATTGAAGTGGAAGCTGATGATGGTGATCATCAAGCATCGTATCAAGTTACTACATGCCTCATAGGCTGACAAGGTCGCGTGCTACTACAGAGTGGTACAGTAACCCTGTCTTGGAGGTCATGTTGTTGAGCAACAGTGAACCTACGAGTTATGGAGAAAGCGATGGTGGGCCCAGATTCTGACAAATGGCTGGAAGCCATGAAATCCGAGAGAGGATCCATGTATCAAAACAAAGTGTAGACTTTGGAAGAATTACTTGATGGTCATAAGACTATTGAGTAAAAATGGATCTTTAAAGGAAGATAGACGATGATGGTGATAAGTCACTATTAAGAAAAGCTCGACTTGTCGCAAAGATGTTTTCGACAAGATCAAACAGTTGACTATGATGAGACTTTCTCACTCGTAGCGATGCTAAAGGTCTGTTAGAATTATGTTAGTTGTTGATGCATTATTTATGAAATACTGCACGTAGGATGTCAAAACATTGTTTCCTCAACGGTTTCCTTGAGCAAACATTGTATGTGATACAACCAGAAGGCTTTGTCGATCGTAAAGATACTAGCAAGTATGCAAGCTCCAACTGATCCTTCAATGGACTGGTGCAAGCATCTCGGAGTTGGAATATACACTTTGATGAGATGATCAAAGATTTTGGGTTTGTACAAGGTTTATGAGAAACTTGTATTTCCAAAGAAGTGAGTGGGAGCACTATAGAATTTCTGATAAGTATATGTGGTTGACATATTGTGGATCAGAAGTAATGTAGAATTTCTGTAAAGCATACAAGGTTGTTTGAAAGGATTTCTCAAAGGAATACATGGATTGCGCTACTTGAACGTTGAGCAATAAATATCTATGGAGATAGATCAAAAGCGCTTGATGAAAGTTTCAATAAGATGCATGCCTCGACAAGTTTTTGAAGGAGTTCAAAATAGATCAGCAAAGAAGGAGTTCTTGGTTGCGTTGTAAGGTGTAAATTTGAGTAAGACTCAAAACCCGACCACGGCAGAATAAAGAGAATAGACGAAGGTCGTCTTCTATGCCTTAGCCGTAGAATCTAAAGTATGCCATGCTGTGTACTGCACCTGATGTGTGCCTTGACTCAAAGTCTGTTGAGAGGTACAGAGAGTGATCCATGATTGAATCACTAGCAGCGGTCAAAATTTATACTTAGTAACTAATGGACTAAGGAATTTTTCTCGATTATGGAGGTGGTTGAAGAGTTCGTCGTAAAGGGTTACATCGATGCAAGCTTTGACACTAATCCGAATAACTATGAGTAGTGAAACGGATTCGTATAGTAGAGTAGATATTTAGAGCATTTCCAAATAGCACGTAGTAGCAGCATCTATAAGATGACATAAAGATTTGTAAAGAACGCACGGATCTGAAAGTTTCAGAACAGTTGACTAAAACCTCTCTCACGAGCAAGACGTGATCAGACCCCATAACTATATGGGTGTTGGATTCGTTGGAATCACATGGTGATGTGAACTAGATTATTGACTCTAGTGCAAGTGGGAGACTGTTGGAAATATGCCCTAGAGGCAATAATAAATTAGTTATTATTATATTTCTTAGTTCATGATAATCGTTTATTATCCATGCTATAATTCTATTGATTGGAAACACAATACTTGTGTGGATACATAGACAAAACACTGTCCCTAGTAAGCCTCTAGTTGACTAGCTCGTTGATCAAAGATGGTCAAGGTTTCCTGGCCATAGGCAAGTGTTGTCACTTGATAACGGGATCACATCATTAAGAGAATCATGTGATGGACTAGACCCAAACTAATAGACGTAGCATGTTGATCGTGTCATTTTGTTGCTACTCTTTTCTGCGTGTCAAGTATTTGTTTCTATGACCATGAGATCATATAACTCACGGACACCGGAGGAATGCTTTGTGTGTATCAAACGTCGCAACGTAACTGGGTGACTATAAAGATGCTCTACAGGTATCTCCGAAGGTGTTCGTTGAGTTAGTATGGATCGAGACTGGGATTTGTCACTCCGTGTGACGGAGAGGTATCTCGGGGCCCACTCGGTAATACAACATCACACACAAGCCTTGCAAGCAATGTGACTTAGTGTAAGTTACGGGATCTTGTATTACGGAACGAGTAAAGAGACTTGCCGGTAAACGAGATTGAAATAGGTATGCGGATACTGACGATCGAATCTCGGGCAAGTACCATACCGAAGGACAAAGGGAATGACATACGGGATTATATGAATCCTTGGCACTGAGGTTCAAACGATAGAATCTTCGTATAATATGTAGGATCCAATATGGGCATCCAGGTCCCGCTATTGGATATTGACCGAGGAGTCTCTTGGGTCATGTCTACATAGTTCTCGAACCCGCAGGGTCTGCACACTTAAGGTTCGACGTTGTTTTATGCGTATTTGAGTTATATGGTTGGTTACCGAATGTTGTTCGGACTCCCGCATGAGATCACGGACGTCACGAGGGATTCTGAAATGGTCCGGAAACGAAGATTGATATATAGGATGACCTCATTTGATTACCTGAAGGTTTTCGGAGTTACCGGGAATGTACCGGGAATGACGAATGGGTTCCGGGTGTTCACCGGGGGGGGGGGGGCAACCCACCCCGGGGAAGCCCATAGGCCTTGGGGGTGGCGCACCAGCCCTTAGTGGGCTGGTGGGACAGCCCAAGAAGGCCCTATGCGCCATAGGAAGAAAATCAAAGAGAAAAGGAAAAAAAAGGAGGAGGTGGGAAAGGGAAGAAGGACTCCACCTTCCAAACCAAGTTGGATTCGGTTTGGAAGGGGAGACCTTCCCCCCTTGGGTCGGCCGACCTCCTTGGGGCCTCTTGAGCCCCAAGGCAAGGCTCCCCCTCTCCCACCTATATATACGGAGGTTTTAGGGCTGATTTGAGACAACTTTGCCACGACAGCCCGACCACATATCTCCACGGTTTTACCTCTAGATCGCGTTTCTGCGGAGCTCGGGCAGAGCCCTGCTGAGATAAGATCACCACCAACCTCCGGAGCACCGTCATGCTGCCGGAGAACTCTTCTACCTCTCCGTCTCTCTTGCTGGATCAAGAAGGCCGAGATCATCATCGAGCTGTACGTGTGCTGAACGCGGAGGTGCCGTCCGTTCGTTACTAGATCGTGGGACTGATCGCGGGACGGATCGCGGGGCGGATCGAGGGACGTGAGGACGTTCCACTACATCAACCGTGTTCACTAACGCTTCTGCTGTATGGTCTAGAAGGGTACGTAGATCACACACCCCCTCTCGTAGATGGACATCACCATGATAGGTCTTCGTGCGCGTAGGAAATTTTTTGTTTCCCATGCGACGTTCCCCAACAGAAGCGTGACAGTTCCATTCAAGGAAGCTTCATCAACCAACCCAAGCTCTCCAAACGATCCCTCTCTCCTGGCTGGTCTCGGTCTGGGGGCTCGATATCCTCGGCCCTTTTCCCCGCGCTGCTGGGGGCTTTAGTACTTGTATGTTGCAATCGACAAGTTCACAAAGTGGTCAGAGGTGGAACTAGTGAGAAAGGTGAAGGCACAATTAGCCGTCAAGTTCTTCAAAGGAATTGTTTGCCGTTTCGGTGTCCTGAACAGGGTCATCACGGACAATGGCACTCAGTTCATGAGCCATGCCTTCATGCAGTACGCCCAAGACCTCGGCAGCAAAATATGCTTCGCTTCTGTTGCCCATCCAAGGAGCAATGGTCAAGCTAAAACAGCAAACGCCGAAGTACTGCGGGGACTCAAGAAGAGGAATTTTGACAAGCTGCGAACGCATGGAAAGCACTGGATTGATGAACTGCTGGCGGTTCTTTGGTCGATCAAAACGACGCCAAATCGAGCCACCGGCCAGACACCCTTCTCCCTGATCTACGGGGCGGAGGCAGTTCTTCCCACGGAACTCACTTATGGGTCATATCGAGTGCTTGCTTATGATGAGCTTGAGCAAGAGCAATTGCGTTGGGATGATGTAGTGCTCCTCGAGGAGACCCGAATTCAGGCGGCTGTGCGAGCCACTCACTATCAGCAAGCCTTGCATCGCTATCATAGCCGCAAGGTTTGAGCCAGAAGTATTGAGGAAGGCAACCTTGTTCTTGGACACGTTCAGTCGACCAAGAATTCAAACAAGTTGACACCGAAGTGGGAAGGCCCATATCGGATAGTACGAGTCACCAGGCCCGGCGCTGTCCGCGTGGAGACCGAAGATGGCACACCGGTCAGCAATTCCTGAAACATTGAACATCTTCGAAAGTTCTACCCGTAGGGAGTGGTTGTCGGGTCTACCGGCAGCCACCTTTTGTACATGTCTTGCCAAAGTTGCATGTAATCCTTTGTACAAAGCGAGGCGAAGACCCTATGCACTGTTGAATAAAGCATAGCATTCCGGATCATCATTTAGATTTCCATGTTAGATCATGTACATGCATAATCTATGGTTTTGTGAAACGCCCAAACTAATGGGCCGCCAAGATCTGAACACCTATTTCCTTCTCTTTCTTTTTCCTAAAAGACAGATGCAACCCCGCGCACAAGTTTGTCGGGGGGGAAGATAGTGGGGACACCCACGATAGCGGAAAGGACAAGGACAATCTATTTGAGGCAGAAAGAAGTACCGCAACCTAGAGATAAGTTGCAGAAACTTTAAGTAAGTCGTCGAGTAGATACAACACTCCCCTTTACGTGTCATCGGCACGTTTGTATGGAAAACTTGTGCACGAGGGAACTCCGTCGCGAGCCTCCTAAGCGTTGTCTCGAAGCACACTTGATAACTTAAGCGGCCCATCCCGCATGCCCCTTCTGCTTAAAGAGCGTGCTCGACAACCTATGGGAAAGCCCAGAGGGAGGCAGGACGTCTTGCCGGCAGTGACGACTCCGGCAAGAGCCACCCCTCGAAGCGCTTACGACAAGGCCAGTTGAGCTGGCAAATCCCCAGCACAACACAAGGACAAGCCATACAAAAAGAGCAAAAGAGGGAGATAGTGCTTGTAAAGGAAAATCGAATATATTACAATACTAATAGTTGAACAAGATACAACAATTCCTGATTGAAAATTGCAGCTGATACGTCTCCATCGTATCTACTTTTCCAAACTCTTTTGCCCTTGTTTTGGACTCTAATTTGCATGATTTAAATGGAACTAACCTGGACTGACGCTGTTTTCAGCAGAATTGCCTTGGTGTTGTTTTTGTGCAGAAATGAAAGTTCTCAGAACATCCTGAAAATTTACAGAGAATATTTCTGGAAAATATGAAAAATACCTGCGCAAAGATCCACTTGAGGGGATGGGCCAATGAGCCATAAGCCGTGTAGCCTCCACCCCCTGGTGGCGGCTAGCAAGCTTGTCGGGCCCACGTGGCTCTGCCGCCCCCAATCCCAGCTCTATAAATTCACTTTCGTCCCACAATAAATCAAGAGAGAAGATTTCGTTGCGTTTGCGATACGGAGGCACCGCCAGATCCTGTTCTTCATCTGGAGGGCAGATCTGGAGTCCGTTTTGGGCTCTGGAGAGGGGAAATCATCACCATCGTCATCATCAACCTTCTTCCCTCTCCAATTCCATGAAGCTCTTCATCGTTCGTGAGTAATCTATTCGTAGGCTCGCTGGGCGGTGATGAGTAGGATGAGATCTATCATGTAATCGAGTTAGTTTTGACGGGAATTGAACCCTAGTATCCACTATGTTCTGAGATTGATGTTGCTACTACTTTGCCATGCTTAATGCTTGTCACTAGGGCCCGAGTGCCATGATTTCAGATCTGAAATTATTATGTTGTCACCAATATATGTGTGCTTTAGATCCGATCTTGCAAGTTGTAGTTACCTACTATGTGTTATGATCCGGCAACCCCGGAGAGACAATAACCGGAACCACTCCCGGTGATGACCATAGTTTGAGGACTTCATGTGTTCACCAAGTGCTAATGCGTTGGTCCGGTTCTTTATTAAAAGGAGAACCTTAATATCCCGTAGTTTCCTTTTGGACCCCGCTGCCATGGGAGGGATGGACAATAGATGTCATGCAAGTTCTTTTCCCTAAGCACGTATGACGACACACGGAATGCATGCCTACATCACATTGACGAACGGGAGCTAGCCACATATCTCTCCGTGTTATAACTATTGCATGATGAATATGATCCAAACAAATCACCGACCCATTCCCTACGAGTTTGTCACACTGTTGTTCTTACTTGTTTTGCTCTGCTACCTTTACTACTGTTGTTGCTGCTGCTACTTGCTACTGCTGTCACTTTCGACTATTGCTACGTGCTACTGCTGTTACTTGCTACTGTTGCTACTTGCTACTGCTATTACTTGCTATAGTTGCTACTTGCTTCTGCTGTCACTACTGCTGCTACTTTGCTGTTGATACTTTGCTTGAAGATATTAATCTTTCAGGTGTGGTTGAATCTGACACATTCAGCTGCTAATACTTGAGAGTATCCTCTCACTTCCTACTGGCGAACCAACAAATTTGGGTTGAATACTCTACCCTCGAAAACTGCCTCGATCCCACGCGCTGGTGGGTTATTGCAAGACAATTTCTAATTCTTGAGCAATCAAGAATATCACTCGTCTAGCCATTGCCAGAGAGTGCCAGTCAGCATTTTTCTGGCGCCGTTGCCGGGGAGGTATTGCTATATTCTCTGAGTCACTTGGGATTTATATCTGCTGATCACTATGAAGAATCTGAAGGATCCGAAAACCAAAGTCTTGCCCTCAACTACGAGGGGAGGTAAGGAACTGCCATCTAGCTCTGCACTTGATTCACCTTCAGTTATGAGTAAGTTTGCGACATCACCTCCTGCTAGAAATCTTGATATGTCGCCTGTGCTTGATTTGTCGCGTCGAGGAGCTTCCGAGTCAAGACCTCTTCGCGGGCTTTACCTTCTTCGAGGGCCTGCTCCAGGGGAGCCAGTTTATCCTGCAGGGCGGCAAGGGAGGCATTGGCAGAGTGGAGTTGAGCGCTCTTGTCGGAAACGACAGCTTGGTTTTCCGTCAAGTTGGAGAGAGTTTTCTCTCTCTCAACTATGAGGGTTGAGATATCCTTGCCGAGGCCTTCAAGATCCTTTTCCACCTTCTTCAACTTGCCGGCAAGCTCCTCCCTACCAGCCTCGGCGCCGACAGCCTTGTCAGCAACCTCCTGCAACTTGCCGGCGTGCTCTAAAGCTTGGGCGGCAAGGGCGTCCTTGTGCTGATCCATCAACTCTTGGGTACGCTGCGCCACGAGCCTCTCGACTTCTTCGTCGTTGGCACTGAGCTTGTCGCTGAGTGCCTTCTCACGATCGGCGAGTTCCTCTTCGTGGGACTTGAGGCTGATCCGAAGCGCATTGAGGCGGGCGTCTTCGTCGAAAATGCGACGTCGGGCCTCTTCCTCCTCCTTCTAGATGTCACACGACTTCAGAAGGAGATCGTCCCGATCAGCCCTTAACTTTTCGCGATCGATATTCACCTCCTGGTGAGCCTCGGCGAAATGGACCTGCGTCTCCTCGAAGCGCCTCTCGAAGGCCTCCTCCGCTGCCTTGACAATCGCCGCTCGGGAGTCTAATTTCTCCTTCCGGGCCTGATAGAGGGCCTCGAGCTGGCTGACGTTGTCCCTCATGGACTGGAAGATCATCTCTTCGCTGAGCTTCCCTCCGTGGATCTCTGATCCCCCCAAGATCTCGAGCCCAGCACCGGCGGAGATTTCGGCATTGAAGCTCTCCCCCTTTGTGGCTATCCTTGTGCGACTCACCCCTGTCAGGTTGATGAATCAAACCTCGCCGGTGCGAATCTAATGGATCTGAACATTCACGTCACATAAGAGGAATTACAAAGGACACCTATGCTAGGTAGCATGAAAGCATCAAAAATTCATTCTTATCAGTTCCCTACTCGAGGACGAGCAAGAGTAAAGCTTGGGGATGCTTGATTCGTCTCAAACGTATCTATAATTTTTTATGACTTCACGCTGTTATCTTTCCTTCTTTGTATGTTTTATGTACCTTTTCATATCTTTTTGGGACTAACTTATTAATTCAATGCCAAGTGCCAGTTCTTGTTTTTCCGTGTTTTTGACTCTTTTCAGATTTGATTTTGGAACGGAGTCCAAACGGAAGAAAAACCCCGAAATGATTTTTTCCCGAACGGAATAAGTCCAGGGGCTTTTGGGCCAAGCCAGGTGGGCTCCAGGGAGCCCACAAGACCCCACTCCACCACCAGGGGGGAGGCGGCGGTGGGCAGGCTTGTGGCCTCCCTGGCCGCCCCCTGACCTAGGTCTTTGGCCTATAAATTCTCAAATATTCCGCAAAAAATCAGGGGAGCCAATAAAATACTTTTCCGCCGCCGCAAGCTTCCGTTTCCGCGAGATCTCATCTGGAGACCCTTCCCGGCACCATGCCGGAGGGGACTTTGGAGTTGGATGGCTTCTTCATCATCATCATCGCCCCTCCAATGACTCGCGAGTAGTTCACTTCAGACCTACGGGTGAGTAGTTAGTAGCTAGATGGCTTCTTCTCTCTCTTGGATCTTCAATACAAAGTTCTCCATGATCTTCATGGAGATCTATCTGATGTAATCTTCTTTGGCGGTGTGTTTGTCGAGATCCGATAAATTGTGGACTTGTGATCAGATTATCTATGATATATATTTGAGTCTTTGCTGATTTCTTATATGCATGATTTGATATCCCTGTAAGTCTCTCCGAGTCTTGGGTTTTGTTTGGCCAACTAGATTTCTGATTCTTGCAATGGGAGAAGTGCTTGGTTTTGGGTTCTGCCATGTGGTGACCTTTCCCAGTGACAATAGGGGCAGCAAGGCACACATGAAGCAATTGCCATCAAGGGTAAAAAGATGGGGGTTTTATCATTGGTTTGAGATTATCCAACTACATCATGTCATCTTGCTTAAGGCGTTACTCCGTTCTTATGGACTTAATACATTAGATGCATGCTGGATAGCGGTCGACGTGTGGAGTAATAGTAGTAGATGCAGAAAGTATCGGTCTACTTGTTTCAGACATGATGCCTATAGAAATAATCATTGCATAGATATCGTCACGACTCTGCACAGTTCTATCAATTGCTCGATAGTAATTTGTTCACCCACCGTCTACTTGCTTTCATGAGAGAAGCCACTAGTAAACACTAGGGCCCCCGGGTCTATTCACAACCATCGGTTACAACTCCGCTTTTACTTTGCTTTGTTACTTTGCTGCTTTCAGTTCTCACTTGGCAAACAATCTATAAGGGATTGACAACCCCTTCATAGCGTTGGGTGCAAGCTTTTGTGTTTGTGCAGGATCTTGAGATACTCCTCCGCCGGATTGATACCTTGGTTCTCAAACTGAGGGAAATACTTGGCGCCGCTGTGCTCCATCATGCTCTCCTCTTCGAGGGAACACCAACGCAGAAGGATTCCTGGTGTCGTCAACGTACCCATTTCTGGCGCCACTAGAAGGTCTTTTGTGCAGTAGCATAACGGACATCAGAAGCATTTCTGGCACCGTTGCCACGGAGGAGGATCGCTTGCCGAGGAGATCAAGACAAGAGTAATCTCCCGTCAACACGCCATTTCTGGCGCCGTTGCCGGGGAGGAGAAATCAAGATCTATCCAAGTAGGTCTCACAAACTCATCTCTTGCATTTACTTTTGTTGCCAGTTGCCTATCGTTTTCCTCTCCCCCACTTCACATTTGCCGTTTTCATTTGCCTTTCTCCTCCGCCGTTTTCTTTTGCTTTTTTCGTTCGCCCTTTTTCTCGCTTGCTTTCTATTTGCTTGTGTGCCATGTGCCCTAAATATGCTTGCATCTTCGGTTGCTGAAAATCTAGTGATATGGATCCTCACCCACTTGCTAGTCTCTTTAAGAGACCCACTCATGTGGAACAAATTGCTAGTGAGTTGAAGGCAATTGACTATTTCTTTGGAGTTTTGTGTAAGATGCGTGAATCTGAAAATTGTGAGGAAGAAATTCATGAAGTGATTCACGAGGGCTCCTTGGATGAAAAGCATGATTGCAATGGTTTCACTATAAATCTATTAGTGATAATCATGCTAAAATTATGCAAAACCCTAAGCTTGGGGATGCTAGTTTTTCTTTGTCCACAACTTGTTGCAATAATCATGATTGGGGTGATGATCTTTCTTATGATCTTGAAAATTTGTTCAAACTTCATGATGAATATGATATTTGCAACAATACTGAAAGTGGGATTGGAGAAGTCATGACTTTATTTGATGATAATCCCACTATTTTTGAAGAGCGTCAACTTTGCATGCATGTGGATCATTTAAAGAATATCCTATGGGATAGCTATATTGTTGAATTTGAATATGATCCCACATGTAATTGCTATGAGAGAGGAAAATATTTTGGTAGAAACTTTCATGTTACCAAATCACCTCTCGTGATGTTGAGATTGCTCTTGTCTCTTTCTTCTTCCTTGCATAGGGCAACTATTGGTTGTCTTAAAAATCTGTTTTCCTACAAAATGCCTATGCATAGTAAGTATGTTAGACTTAGATGTGGTTTTCACATGCTTTAGGATGCTCTCGTTGTGCTTCAATTCTTGTCTTTTGTGAGAGCATCATTGAATGCCTAGCTAAGGGCGTTAAACTAAAGCGCTTCTTGGGAGGCAACCCAGTGAATTTATCCTTTTCCTTTCTGTTTTGTGTTTTCCACAATTTCATAATTCTGTTACGATTGTGTTTTTTGTGTTTCTTTTTGTGTTTGTGCCAAGCAAAACCATTATGATTAGTCTTGGGGTTGATCGTTTGGTCATGCTGGAAAAGACAGAAACTTTCTGCTCACAAAAGAATTTTTGTTTTTTTCTGTAAGAGATTTTGAGTTTATTATTTTTGCTGCTGATTGCTTCGCAAATCCTTCAGACTGTCGTAATTTTTCAGAATTTTTGAAGTACCATAGGTATACGAAACAAACAGATTGCTACAGACTGGTCTGCTGTTAACAGATTCTGTTTTTGTTGTGTTGGTTGCTTATTTTGATGAAACTATGGATATTATCGGGGGGTATTAGCCATGGAAGATTGAAAGTACAGTAACCCAACATCAGCACAAGTAGAATTTAAATTTGCTACAGTACATAAGGAAGTGGTGGTTTGCTTTCTTGTACTAATGTTATCACGAGTTTCTGTTTAAGTTTCGTGTTGTGATGTTTTCAAATTTTGGGTGAAGTTCTTATGGACAAAAAGATAAAGAGTGGCAAGATCTCAAGCTTGGGGGTGCCCAAGGCACCCCAAGATATTCAAGTATGCCGTAAAAGCCTAAGCTTGGGGATGCCTCGGGAAGGCATCCCCTCTCTCGTCTTCAATCCATCGGTAACGTTACTTGGGGCTATATTTTTATTCACCACATGTTATGTATTTTTACTTGGAGCGTCTTGTATCGTAGGAGTTTTTTATTTTTGTTGTGTCACAATCATCCTTGCTGCACACCTAGAGAGAGACATGCACACACCGTGATTTTGTCGAGCTTCACTTATATCTTTTGGTAGACAATTCAGCTCACATGTGCTTCACTTATATCTTTTGAGCTAGATACTTTTGCTCTATGTGCTTCACTTATATCTTTTAGAGCACAGCGAGGCGTGGCCTGGTAGTTGATCTATGCTTTGAAAGTAGTCTCAAAAGGGGTAGTTATCCAAAGGGATATGAAAACTTCCACCTTCATGTGCATTGAATAGTTAGAGAAGTTTGATTCATCTCAATTAGTTTTGAGTTGTGGTTATGGTAATATTGAAGTCATGCTAGTAAGGTGTTGTGGACCTAGAAATACTTGTGTTGAAGTTAGTGATTCCCGTAGCATGCACGTATGGTGAACCTCTGTGTGATGAAATATGAGCATGATTAGTATATTGATTGTCATCCTTTGCGTGGCGGTCGGGATCGCGCGATGGTTTATACCTACCAACCCTTCCCCTAGGAGTATGCGTTGAATGCTTTGTTTCGATTACTAATAAAACTTTTGCAACAAGTATATGAGTTCTTCATGACTAATGTTGATTCCATGGTTTGGATGCACTTTCACCTTCCACCATCACTATCTTCTTAGTGCCGCGCAACTTTCGCCGGTGCACAAAACCCACCATTAGCCTCCCTCAAAACAGCCACCATACCTACCTACTATGGCTTTTTCAAAGTCATTCCAAGATATATTGCCATGCAACTACCACCATGACATGTGTCACCACGTCTATATTGCCTTTGCACGATCGTAAGATAGCTAGCATGATGTTTCCATCGATGTCTATGCCATGCTAGATCATTGCCACGGTACACTACCGAAGGTATTCCATATAGAGTCATAGTTGCTCTAAGTTTTGAGTTGAAAGTGTGATAATCATCATTATTGGAGCATTGTCCCATGTGAGGAAATAAAAGAGGCCAAAGAAGCCCATGAAAAAGAGGCCAAAGAGCCCACCAATATATATATATATATATATGTATATATATATATATATATATATGAGAGAGAGAGAGAGAAAGAGAGAAGGGACAATGCTACCACTTTTTCCACACTTGTGCATATTAAGCACCATGATCTTCATGATTGAGAGTCTCTCGTTTTGTCACCACCATATAGCTAGTGGGAAATTTCATTATATAACTTGGCTTGTATATTCCAATGATAGGCTTCCTCAAAATTGCCTTAGGTCTTCGTGAGCAAGTAAGTTGGATGCACACCCACTAGTTTTCTTTAAGAGCTTTCACATACTTGTAGCTCTAGTGCATCATTTGTATGGCAATCCCTACTCATTCAAATTGATATCTATTGATGAGCATCTCCACATCTCATTGATATGCCTAGTTAATGTGACTATCTTCTCCTTTTTGTCTTGCAACCTCCACCACATTCCACACAACCTATAGTGCTATAACCATGGCTCACGCTCATGTATTGCGTGAGAGTTGAAAATGTTTGAGAAAGTAAAGGTGTGAAACAATTACTTGGCCAATACCGGGGTTGTGCATGATTTAAATTCGTTCTGCAATGATGATAGAGCATAGCGAGAATATATGCTTTTGTAGGGACAACTTTCTTTTGGCCTTGTTATTTTGAAAGTTCATGATTACTTTGCTAGTTTGCTTGAATTATTATTGTTTCCACGTCAATAGCAAACTATTGTTTTGAATCTAATGGATCTGAACATTCACGTCACATAATAGGAATTACAAAGGACACCTATGCTAGGTAGCATGAAAGCATCAAAAATTCATTCTTATCAGTTCCCTACTCGAGGACGAGCAAGAGTTAAGCTTGGGGATGCTTGATACGTCTCAAACGTATCTATAATTTTTGATGACTTCACGCTGTTATCTTGCCTTCTTTGTATGTTTTATGTACCTTTTTATATCTTTTTGGGACTAACTTATTAATTCAGTGCCAAGAGCCAGTTCCTGTATTTTTCGTGTTTTTGACTCTTTTCTGATCTGATTTTGGAACGGAGTCCAAACGGAAGAAAAACCCCGAAATGATTTTTTCCCGAACGGAAGAAGTCCAGGGGGCTGTTGGGCCAAGCCTGGTGGGCTCCCCCACTTCGCCACTAGGGGGGAGGCGGCGGTGGGCAGGCTTGTGGCCTCCCTAGCCGCCCCCTAACCTAGGTCTTTGGCCTATAAATTCCCAATTATTCCGCAAAAAATCAGGGGAGCCTCGAAAATACTTCTCCGCCGCCGCAAGCTTCCGTTTCCGCGAGATCTCATCTGGAGACCCTTCCCGGCACCCTGCCGGAGGGGACTTTGGAGTTGGAGGGCTTCTTCATCATCATCATCGCCCCTCCAATGACTCGTGAGTAGTTCACTTCACACCTACGGGTCCGTAGTTAGTAGCTAGATGGCTTCTTCTCTCTCTTGGATCTTCAATACAAAGTTCTCCATGATCTTCATGGAGACCTATCCGATGTAATCTTCTTTGGCGGTGTGTTTGTCGAGATCTGATGAATTGTGGACTTGTGATCAGATTATCTATGATATACATTTGAGTCTTTGCTGATTTCTTATATGCATGATTTGATATCCTTGTAAGTCTCTCCGAGTCTTGGGTTTTGTTTGGCCAACTAGATCTATGCTTCTTGCAATGGGAGAAGTGCTTGGTTTTGGGTTCTGCCATGTGGTGACCTTTCCCAGTGACAGTAGGGGCAGCAAGGCACACATCAAGCAGTTGCCATCAAGGGTAAAAAGATGGGGCTTTTCTCATTGGTTTGAGATTATCCCTCTACATCATGTCATCTTGCTTAAGGCGTTACTCTGCTCTTATGGACTTAATACACTAGATGCATGCTGGATAGCGGTCGACATGTGGAGTAATAGTAGTAGATGCAGAAAGTATCGGTCTACTTGTTTCAGACGTGATGCCTATAGAAATAATCATTGCATAGATATTGTCACGACTCTGCACAGTTCTATCATTTGCTCGATAGTAATTTGTTCACCCACCGTCTACTTGCTTTCATGAGAGAAGCCACTAGTAAACACTACGTCCCCCGGGTGTATTCACATCCATCGTTTACAACTCCGCTATTACTTTGCTTTGTTACTTTGCTGCTTTCAGTTCTCACTTGGCAAACAATCTATAAGGTATTGACAACCGCTTCATAGCATTGGGTGCAAGCTTTTGTCTTTGTGCAGGATCTTGAGATACTCCTCCGCCGGATTGATACCTTGGTTCTCAAACTGAGGGAAATACTTACCTCCGTTGTGCTACATCATCCTCTCCGCTTCGAGGGAACACCAACACAGAAGGATTCCTAGTGTCGTCAACGTACCCATTTCTGGCGCCACTGGAAGGTCTTTTGTGCAGTAGCATAACGGACAACAGCTGGCAGGGGCCCAGACAAGGGAGGATGGTCATCACCAACATCCTCGTCGGCAAGAGGGGGCTCCTCGTCCAGTGCTGCTTCCTCAGCCCCGACAGCAGAAGAATCGCCGACATGTACTCCGGGTCCTTCGGTGGAGTCCTCCGTTAGTTCTTGAGTGGCCCGTTCCTGCTCTCCTCGGCGGACTCACTCACGACAATCTTATCGGCCTCGGCAGCCGTGCCCTGCGCGTTCTCCTTGATGACGGAGTCGACGTCTGTCTCCTCCGCACGGGAGAGACCTGAGGAACAATGCAAGGAAAAACACGATCAAGACAAGCTGGGCATTCAAGAAAACAAAAAAGCTCGCATACGTCCTTTGCAGGGACTCTCACCCTCGTAAAGATGGTGAGGGGTAGCTGTCCCCTCTCCGGAAACATCAGTTCTCGGGGGCTCGTCTTCAGGCGTCATGGGCCTCGGCGACTCCCACTGGGGGCTTTGTCGGGGGCTGGGCACCGGGGTGGCGGAAGCGGCCAGTGGTGCCTTTGAGGCACTTGCCGAGGGACCGCTGCCCACCCACACCTTGGCCCTCTTCGCCATCCTCTGGGCCAGCGTTTCCGTGTCCGTGTGGAGAAGAACCAAAACCCGATGAGTATGAACGAAAAGCAAGGGGTTCGAAGTGGGTAAAGGGTCAAGCGCGTACTCTCCCTCCTCCCCCGAGCTGAAGGCAGAGAAATCAAAATCCACATCCCCTTCGACATCCGCCGGAGGGGATGCGCCCCTGGGACGCTTGACAAGCGCGGACGACGGAGCCGGTCGGACGGGGAGATTGGAGCCAACATGTCGAAACACTCGCTTGGGCTTCCGGCGGGCCAGAGGCACCTCCTCTTCCTCTTTCTCCTCCTCTTCGCCGGGGGCCCGTTCCTCCAAAGGCCCCCCTGTAGCCCAGCTGCTAGGCTCCCTGGCAAGCTCCCCCTCCAGCAGCGCCCCTTCCTCGAGCGCCCCCTCGTTGTAAAAACCGACACTCCCGGACGCTTCCGCAAGGGCCCGTTCCTTGGCTCGGCTGGCGATGTAAGCCACTTCCTCGTCGGTGGTATCGTGGACAAGGCCGGTCTCTTCCCTGATGAGCTTCTCTAACAAGCAGTCGAAGAAAGATAGGGCGTCCTCCTCCTTGGGCTCGATCCAAGTTGCAACCACGCCGTGAGCATTACACTCCAGCATCATCGCCATGAGGGCGTTTAAGGCCGAGTTGGTGCACAAGGGGATGCCGCCATGTGGCAGCCGAGGCCTAGAGTCAGATTTGAAAAGTTTATGGCAAACAAAGGCATGATCCAGCGTCGTCAGGTTGTTGTTCAAGCCGGTCCGCAGCCGCATAACATCCGTGGCATTCACGAAGGCTGAGGCTGGCCTTCCTCCCTTGTTTTGGAGGGGGGCGGTGCGCCTACAGATGAAGTCAGCACCCACCATCTCTATCGTCAATCATGTGGCCCTAAGACGCAGGATCCTGTTGATGGCGACAGTCAATTTCTTATCATCCGGGTCCAAGTCACTCCAATGCTTGTCGTGGGACTCGATCTTGGCGGTCCTGGGCTCGCAGCAGGGCTGATACCCCTCCTCGCAAATCCAACACCATTTCCCCCGCCATTCTTCTCACTTCTCGCGAAAGGACCCATCCAGGTACAACTCCGTGCATCCAGACCATGGGATCCAGGTAATGGAGCCCGAAAGGGTGTCCCCTCCCTAGATGCGAGGAGTGAAGTAATGGCGGAAAAGTGCCATGTTGGGAGTAATCCCGACGAACTTCTCGCGGAGATGCACGAATATGGACATGCATGTCACCGCATTCGATGTGAAGTCCAAAAGATGGAAGACGTAGGTGTGCATGATGTCGATGATGAATTCAGAGAAGGGCGGGCAGAGCCCGCAATAGAACTAATCGACAAAGAAAGGATACTTATTACGACCACAGCCAGCCTCTCCCGGAGTCACGCAGGTGGCCGTATGCGTCGTTGTCCGAGCCGCCCACATGAACTTGTAGCGTCGCTTCAAGGTAAGCGCATCGGGCCCCAGAGAGATGTAGGAGAACTCCTTCCGCATCTTCACCAGCTCCTTCTCCTCGGGAACAACCTTCCCCTTCTTGCCTTTGTTCCCCTTCGGCACCATGACGACGACGGAAGTTGTGGCTACCCGAAGCGCAACTATAAGAGGTGGGAGGGGGAAGGGGGTGGTTTCTAGCTGAAGGAAGGCGACGACGACGAATTCGAGATTGAAGGAAGTTGGGGGCAATGCGCTTGTGCGCTTATGTTTTCCCCCTTTATTTTGTGAAGGGGGGATAGGTGGGTCGACAATTGCATACCCATCCAACGGCTCCACGGGCGCGTGGCCACCTCGACACTGTGCACGCCTCCCCACTTCACGCGTTCAATACGCGATGTGGGGAGGGCCACTTGCAACGGCTCCAAACTGCCAAGCAGAAGCCCGTGCACCACTTTGGGCCTGGCCCAATGACGCCTCGCATGCGTGTGTGGCCCAGGCCCGGGGGCTCCTATTGGTGCACTAGAGACTGGGGTCTCGTGTGCCACACACTTGTGCACGGGCACCAAAAGCAACCCTGCCGATAGTACACCAAGAGAGCCGACGGGGAGAAACCCCAGGCTAGCCAAGACCACACCCCACCAAAGGTATGAAGAGCTAGCCCAGGCTACAAGGCCCCGGCAAGGCCTCCTTGCTGGGAAGACCCACAAGGCCCCGTCGAGCCCTCCTCGTCGGGAAGGCTCACAAGGCCCCCACAAGCCCTCCTTGTCGGAAAGACATGCAAGGCCCCGGAAAGCCCTCCTTGCAGGGAAGATGTCCAAGACCCCGGCAAGCCATCCTTGCCGGGAAGGAGAGCTAGGCCGCAGGCAAGGACGCCAGGCTGGTAGGCTCCCTTAGCCCGCGAGGTGTCCCTCCTGCCACAGTGCAGCCGACCACCACCGCTCCATCGCATCCCTCATGCGCCAACAGAAAGCCCAGGTGTCAACACACCTGGTCACATGTCGAAGCCACCTCGATGCAGGTCTGGGGCCAGACAAGGCATTTACTGCCCCTGACACCACAATAGAAATATAAGTGGTGAACCCTGTTCACTATGCAACCCGTGAGCACACTGTTGGTGACCCCTTCGCCTATAAAAGGAGGCCCAAGGCTCATTTCTAGGGGTTGGACCTTTTGGGGGTTAGACTCTCTAATCACCAGCTAATATAGTGTAGCAAATAACCCTAAAGTAAGCACCCAATACAAACAAAGCAGGAGTATGGTTTTACGTGCCAAGTTGCCCGAACCTGTGTAAAGGACCTTGTCAGTGCTGATCGCTAGTTCCACTCTTGGCGCCACCTCTCTCCCTCCGCCGAACGATCAAGGGACCCTTAGAGCTTCCCATAGGTGTCGATTTCCCGGCATAAGGGTAAATAGTAACTAGCATATCACCGTTATGGCTTTTACGTAGGTAAGAAACGTTCTTGCTAGATGCCCATAGCAGCCACGTAAAACTTGCAACAACAATTAGAAGACGTCTAACTTGTTTTTGCTGGGTATGCTATGTGATGTGATATGGCCAAAAGGATGTGATGTCATATATGTGATGTATGAGATTGATCATGTTCTTGTAATAGGATTCACGCTTGCATGTCGATGTGTATGACAACCGACAGGAGCCATAGGAGTTTTCTTAATTTATTGTATAACGCCATGTGATTACTTTACTTTATTGCTAACCGTTAGCCATAGTAGTAGAAGTAATAGTTGGAGAGACGACTTCATGAAGACACAGTGATGGAGATCATGATGATGGAGGTCATGGTGTCATGCCGGTGACAATGGTGATCATGCCCCCCCCCCCCCCCGGAGATGGAGATCAAAGGAGCAAGATGATATTGGCCATATCATGTCACTATATGATATGCATGTGATGTTTACCATGTTACTACATCTTATTTGCTTAGAACGACGATAGTAAATAAGTTGATTCCTCACTAAAATTTCAATAAAAGTGTCCCCCTAAGTGTGCACCGTTGCGAAGGATCGTTGTTTCGAAGCACCATGTGATGATCGGGTGTGATAGATTCTAACGTTCGCATACAATGGGTTTAAGCCAAATTTACACACGCGAAACACTTAGGTTGACTTGACAAGCCTAGCATGTATAGACATGGCCTCGGAACAAGAGATACTGAAAGGTTGAACATGAGTCTTATGGTGGATATGATCAACATGGAGATGTTCACCATTGATGACTAGACCGTCTCACATGATGATCGGACACGACCTAGTCGATATAGATCATGTATCACTTAGATGACTAGAGGGGTGTCTATGTGAGTGGGAGTTCATTAAGTAATTTGATTAGATGAACTTAATTATCATGAACTTAGTCTAAAATTGTCTTTACAATCTATATTGTAGATCCAATGGCCCACGCAAATGTCCCACTAAAATTCAACGCGTTCCTAGAGAAAACCAAGCTTAAAGACAATGGAAGTAACTATACGGACTGGGTCCGTAACTTGAGGTTCATCCTCATAGCTTCCAAGAAAATATATGTCTTTGATGCACCGCTAGGTGAAGCACTCGTTTTCCTAGCGGCTCAAGAGGTTATGAACGCCTGGTAGTCGCGTAGTGATGATTACTCCCTGGTTCAGTGCGGCATGCTTTACAGTTTAGAACCGGGGCTCCAAAAGCGTTTTGAGCAACATGGAGCATATGAGATGTTCCAAGAGCTAAAACTGGTTTTCCAAGCTCATGCCCGGGTCGAGAGATATGAAGTCTCCGACAAGTTCTTCAGTTGTAATATGGAGGAGAATGGGTCTGCCAGCGAGCACATACTCAGAATGTCTGGGTTGCACAACCGCTTGTCTCAGCTGGGATTTAACCTTCTGGATGACTCGCTTATTGACAGAATCTTCCAGTCTCTTCCACCTAGCTATAAGAGCTTTGTGATGAACTACAACATGCAAGGGATGGAGAAGACCATTCCCGAGTTGTATTCAATGCTGAAATCAGCAAAGGTGGAAATCAAAAAGGAACATCAAGTGTTGATGGTGAATAAGACCACTAGTTTCAAGAAAGGTAAGGGTAAGAAGAACTTCAAGAAGGACGGCAAAGCAGTTGCCGCGCCCGGTAAACCAGTTGCCGGGAAGAAGTCAAAGAATGGACCCAAGCCTGAGATTGAGTGCTATTATTGCAAGGGAAACGGTTACTGGAAGCGGAACTGCCCCAAGTACTTAGCGGATAAGAAGGCCGGCAACGTCAAAGGTATATATGATATACATGTTATTGATGTGTACCTTAATAGCGCTCGTAGTAGCTCCTGGGTATTTGATACCGGTGTAGTTGCTCACATTTATAACTCAAAACAGGAGCTGCGGAATAAGCGGAGACTGGCGAAGGACGAGGTGATGATGCACGTCGGGAATGGTTCCAAGGTCGATGTAATCTCCGTCGACACACTACCTCTACATCTACCTTCGGGATTAGTTTTAAACCTCAATAATTGTTATTTAGTACCAACTTTGAGCATGAACATTATATCGGGATCCCGTTCGATGCGAGATGGCTACTCATTTAAATCTGAGAATAATGGTTGTTGCATTTATATGAGAGATATGTTTTATGGTCATGCCCCACTGGTCAATGGTTTATTCTTAATGAATCTCGAACGTGATGTTACACATATTCATAGCGTGAGTACCAAAAGATGTAAGGTTGATAATGATAGTCCCACATACTTGTGACACTGCCGCCTTGGTCATATCGGTGTCAAACACATGAAGAAACTCCATACAGATGGACTTTTGGAGTCCCTTGATTTTGAATCATTTGACACGTGCGAACCGTGCCTCATGGGCAAGATGACTAAGACTCCGTTCTCCGGAACAATCGAGAGAGAAACCAACTTGTTGGAAATAATACATACCGATGTATGCGGTCCAATGAGCGTTGAGGATCGCGGTGGCTATTGGTATGTTCTCACCCTCACCGATGACATAAGCAGATATGGGTATGTCTACTTAATGAAACATAAGAAGTTTGAAACCTTTGAACGGTTCAAGGAATTTCAGAGTGAGGTAGAGAATCAACGTGATAAGGAAATAAAGTTCTTATGATCTGATCGTGGAGGAGAATATTTGAGTCACGAGTTTGGCACACACTTAGGGAAATGTTGATTTGCTTCACAACTCATGCCGCCTGGCACACCTCAGCATAACGGTGTGTCTGAACGTCGTAATAACACTCTATTGGATATGGTGCGATCTATGATGTCTCTCACTGATCTACCGCTATCATTTTGGGGATATGCATTGGAGACTTCACTCTAAATAGGGCACCGTATAAATCCGTTGTGACGACACCGTATGAATTATGGTTTGGTAAGAAACCTAAGCTATCTCTTATATAAGTTTGGGGATGCGATGCTTATGTCAAGAAACTTCAACCTCAAAAGCTCGAACCCAAATCGGAAAAGTGCGTCTTCATAGGATACCCTAAGGAAACTATTGGGTATACCTTGTACCTCAGATCCGAAGGCAAGATCTTTGTTGACAAGAATGGATCCTTTCTAGAGAAAGAGTTTCTCTCGAAAGAAGTGAGTGGGAGGAAAGTAGAACTTGAGGAGGTAATTGTACACCCTCTCGAACCAGAGAGTAGCGCAACATAAGAAAGTGTTGCTGGAGTGCCTGCACCGGCTAGAGAGGAAGTTAATGTTGACGATCATGAAACTTCGGACCAAGTTACTACTGAACTTCATAGGTCCACAAGGACACGTTCCGCACCAGAGTGGTACGGCAACCCTGTCATGGAAATCATGTTGTTAGACAACAGTGAACCTTCGAACTATGAAGAAGCGATGGCGGGCCCGGATTCCAACAAATGGCTTGAAGCCATGAAATCCAAGATATAATATATGTATGAGAACAAAGTGTGGACTCTGGTGGTCTTGCCCGATGATCGGAGAGCCATAGAAAATAAATGAATCATGAAGAGGAAGACTAACGCGGATGGTAATGTGACCATTTATAAGGGTCGACTTGTCGCTAAGGGTTATTGACAAGTTCAAGGAATTGACTATGATGAGACTTTCTCACCCGTAGCGATGCTGAAGTCCGTCTGAATCATGTTAGCAGTTGCCGCATTTTATGATCATGAGATCTGAAAAATGGACATCAAAACGGCATTCCTTAATGGCTTTCTTAAGGAAGAATTGTATATGATACATCCGGAAGGTTTTCTCAATCCTGAAAATGCTGACAAGGTATGCAAGCTCCAGCACTCCATCTATGGGCTGGTGCAAGCATCTCGGAGTTGGACCATTCGCTTTGATGAGGTAGTCAAAACGCTTGGGTTTGTAGAGACTTATGGAGAAGCCTGTATTTACAAGAAAGTGAGTGGGAGCTCTATAGCTTTTCTTGTATTATATTTGGATGACATATTGTTGATGCGAAATGATATAGAACTTTTGGAAAGCATAAAGGCCTATTTGAATAAGTGTTTTTCAATGAAGGACCTTGGAGAATATGCTTACATATTTGGCATCAATATCTATAGAGATAGATTGATAGACCTCATTGGTCTTTCACAAAGCACATACCTTGACAATATATTGAAGAAGTTCAATATGGATAAGTCCAACAAGGGGTTCTTGCCTGTATTGCAAGGTGTGAGATTGAGCACAGCTCAATGTCCGACCACGACAGAAGATAGAGAAAAGATGAGTACCGTCCCCTATGCTTCAGCCATAGGCTCTATTATGCATGTCATGCTGTGTACCATACCCGATGTGAACCTCGCCATAAGTTTGGTAGGAAGGTACCAAAGTGATCCAAGAGTGGATCACTGGACAACGGTCAAGAATATCCTTAAGTACCTGAAAAGCACTAAAGATATGTTTCTCGTTTATGGAGGTGCTGAAGAGCTTGTCGTAAAGGGTTACATCGATGCTAGCTTCAACATAGATCCGGATGACTCCAAGCCACAAACCGGATACGTGTATATTTCGAATGGTGGGGTAGTCAGCTGGTGCAGTTGCACACAAAACGTCGTGGTGGCATCTACATGTGAAGCGGAGTACATAGCTGCTTCAGAAGCAGCGCGAGAAGGAGTCTGGATGAAGGAGTTCACCACCGACCTAGGAGTTATTCCCAGTGCGTCGGGCCCGATGACTCTCTTCTCTAACAATACTGGAGCTATTGCCATTGCCAAGGAGCCCAGGTTTCACAAGAAGACCAAGCACATCAAGCGCCGCTTCAACTCCATTCGTGGATACATCCAGGATGGAGATATGGATATTTGTAAAGTACATACGGATCTGAATGTCGTAGATCCGTTGACTAAACCTCTTCCATGAGCGAAACATGATCAGCACCAGAACTCTATGGGTGTTCGATTCATCACAATGTAACTAGATTATTGACTCTAGTGCAAGTCGGAGATTGTTGGAAATATGCCCTAGAGGCAATAATAACATTGTTATTATTATATTTCCTTGTTCAAGATAATTGTCTATTGTTCATGGTATAATTGTATTAACCGGAAACCGTAATACATGTGTGAATACATAGACTACAACATGTCCCTTGTGAGCCTCTAGTTGACTAGATCGTTGATCAATAGATGGTCATGGTTTCCTGGCCATGGACATTGGATGCCATTGATAATGGGATCACATCATTAGGAGAATGATGTGATGGACAAGACCCAATCCTAAGCATAGCACAACATCGTGTAGTTCGTCTACTAAAGCTTTTATAATGTCAAGTATCATTTCCTTAGACCATGAGACTGTGCAATTCCCGGATACCGTAGGAATGCTTTGGGTGTATCAAACGTCACAACGTAACTAGGTGATTATAAAGGTGCACTACAGGTATCTCCGAAAGTGTCTATTGGGTTGGTACGAATCGAGACTGGGATTTGTCACTCCGTGTGACATAGAGGTATCTCTGGGCCCACTCGATAATAGGTCATCATAATGAGATCAATGTGACTAAGGAGTTAGCCACGTGATCATGTGTTATGAAATGAGTAAAGAGACTTGCCGTTAACGAGATTGAACAAGGTATAGGGATACCGACGATCGAATCTCGGGCAAGTATCATACTGGTAGACAAACGGAATTGTATACGGGATTGAGTGAATCCTTGACATCGTGGTTCACCCGATGAGATAATCATGGAATGTGTGGGATCCAACATGGGTATCCACATCCCGTTGTTGGTTATTGGACGGAGAAGTGTCTCGGTCATGTCTGCATGGTTCCCGAACCCGTAGGGTCTACACACTTAAGGTTCGATGGCGCTAGAGTTGTAATAGGAATTGTATATGTGGTTACCAAAGGTTGTTCGGAGTCCCGGATGAGATCCCAGACGTCACGAGGGGTTCCGGAATAGTCTGGAGGCGAAGATTTATATATGGAAAGTCCAGTTTCGGTCACCGGAAAGGTTTCAAGATTTATCGATATTGTACCGGGACCACCGAAAGGGTACCGGGGGTCCACCGGGAGTGTCCACCTGTCCCGGAGGGCTGCCTGGGCCAAAAGTGGAAGCGAACCAACCCCTAGTGGGCTGGTGCGAGCCAACAGAGGAGGCCCAAGGCACCTAGGGAAAAACCCAAGGGCGTGGAGCTGCCTCCCTCCGACTTGGGAGGCAAGCTACCCCTAGGGAGCCACCGCCCCCTCCTCCTAGGGCTGCCGCCGCCCCTCCTAGGGTTTCCCTAAGGTGGCCAGCCCCCTCTCCTTCCCTCCTATAAATAGTGGAGGTTTTGGGAGGGTTGCACACACCTTGAAACTCTCCCTTTGGCGCAGCCCTACCTCTTCACTTCTCCCCCTCCGCGTTGCTTGGCGAAGCCCTGCCGGAGAACCACAAGCTCCACCGCCACCATGGCGTCGTGCTTCCGGAGATCTTCCTCAACTTCCCCTTCACCATTGTTGGATCAAGAAGGAGGAGACATCCCCGGGCTGTAGGTGTGTTGAACGCGGAGGCACCGTTCATTCGATGCTTGGATCGGATGGCCACGAGTACGACTCCATCGACCGCGTTCATAGTAACGCTTACGCTTAGCGATCTTCAACGGTATGAAGATGCTCTCCCTCTCTCGTTGCTTGTTTCTCCTAGTTTGATCTTGGTGACACATAGGAAATTTTTGAATTATTACTATGTTCTCCAACGTCTCACACCCAACATTAGCTAAACTCAATGTATAAGAATGACAGTAGTGCTCTCCAGTATGGTGCTTTTAGTAAGAGGGTGATAACTCAACATAAAAGTAAATGGATATGCCCTTCAGAGAGGGAATCATTGATTTGCACATGTGCTAGATCCCATGTTTTAAAACATGATTGAAGATATAGTTTTTTTGAGTGGTATTCTTTACTGTCAACATCATGACAAAGGATTTCAGTATCTTCCATACTAAACTCATTATTGGTGGTTCCCAAATAGAATTGTAAAGTTTACTCCTATCCATCATTCATACACAACCATGGCTAGCCGAATTCACGGGTGCCCTCCAACATAACAACTTCCCCAAGGAGTTTTGTTTTATTTAATTTTGATTATCCAGGACTAGAAATCCTTTTTTACCAACATCTCTCATGCAATGACATTAAAGAAACGTCCATCTTGGGAATAACTCACTTAGCATGGAAGACACCGATTCCCCGTCGCTCCATGAGCAGTATGAGTGCACAAAACAAATGTTTGTGTGAATATTTAGAGGTGGCACATGCAAATTTACTTGGAACGGCATGGTAATACCCCATATAGGTAGATATGGTTGACTCATGTGGAATAACTGGGTTTAAGGATTTTGGATGCACAACCAGCATTTCCACTTAGTACACGTGAAGGTTAGCAATTGATTAGGAAGCAACCATCCAGAGATAAACAACGGTCATGAACATGCATTGCGAATAATTAACATTTGATATTAGCATGAGTAGGATATGAGCACTCAGGATTTAAACATCATGAAGGTTTCATTGGTTTTGAATCAACTACATGTTTGCATATGGGCCAAGTCAAACCGCTTGAATCACTGAGAGGGAAATAGCATACTATCATACCACATCATAACTATTTTAATGCATGTTGAAACACAAGATAAATCATTATCAACTCCTAGATACTTAAGCGAGGCATGAAAAACTATGATCTCTAATTGTCATTATAGATATGTTCACTCATGATATACCAAATCAAGATCGAACGAGCTAACATATTTACAAAAATAGAAACAAGAAGAGTTCATACCCGTTCCCTTTGCCACGACCACTTCATCAAATTTTGTCATTATTGCCTTTCACTTGCATGACAAATGATGTGCTAATAATAATAGTGCAAGAGTGACATGGACTAAGCTGGAATTTGCAGGGCAGTTTTATACATAGGAGAAGACATGGTAATATTGGCTATTCGTTAGATCAACAACAAAGCATATGAGAGCCACTCAACATTTTCATCATGGTCTTGGTCTTTAGACAAATCAAAGAAAATAAAATAAATTCAGGGAAACACACTAAAATATTGTTGGACTTTTGATTTTTCTCATGCGGAAAGAAAACAAGCGAAGGTAAGACAAAAACGAGAAAAACTATTTATACGGGAAAGCTCCCAACAAGTAAAGGAAATATTTTTGGGTTTTATTTTAGTACTACAATAATTAAAAGGGAGATAAAAGGAGAAAGGAAGCGAGAAATATTTTTTTATTTTCTAAATATTTTCAAACAGATGAGAAGAAAGCGGACAAGTAGAACTAACATGGATTTAGAATGAAAGAGGATGATCATTGACAATTTATATGAAGTGTGTGAACATGAATGTAATGTAGGCGAGAAATACGTACTCTCCAAAGTTTAGACATTTTCCTAGCTTGGCAATCACCACTGATAATAGCCATCACATCCAGGAAAATATTGTTGTTGAGGCACGTGAGAATCCCAAGCCTAGGCCTCGACCTCCGCAACAGCTAACTCGTCCTGATAAGCAATTATGTCCGCTGGCATGATGGTATACCCGTGCCTGGCATGATGATCAAACAAAGAAGGTGCGGGAAAGGTAATAATATCACAGGGTTTTATACTGAAAACTAAAATGTAACGAAGGTGCTGCGATGGCTAAGGTTCCTCAATGAACTAGTGCTCTATCATAGACTGGTGATCAAGATAAACCTTAGGCAATGAATAATCAGTGGGGCGTATGACGACACTAAAATGCTTTACCAAGCGGGTGGCATAAATGCCACCATGAACATTGCCTCTGATTCGGTTATGGTGCAAGCAACGCGCAACAATAGCTCCTAAGTTGTAAGTGTTATCACCATAAAGTGAGCGGCGCAAAATAGTAAGAGCGGGGGCACTTAGACCACCACCCTCCTCCATAGCAGTTATGCATTTTCCTATAAACAAAGAGAAATAATACATAGATGGAAAATGCAAACTAGTGGCCCTAGCGTTTGATACGCCCCTAGTTTCTCCCACAGTTAAGGTGAGGAGGAAATCCTCGAATTCCTCAGCCTTAGGATCATGCGCTACCCCTTCAGAGGGAAGTAAGCATATTTCACAAAATTCATGTAGAGGTAATTCATAGTGAGTTACATATAAATCAAAGCGCACTGTGGGAGCATCGGTCCTACTCGAGAAGTAAAAAAACAATTGCACGAAAGAATTAGTGAGGAGATAGAATTTATCACACTCATCTGCGAGAAAGTTGGTCAGCCCAACGTTTGCGACGAATATGCAAATTCTTCATGAAAACCCGCTTAATTCATGAAGGGTGTATGCGAACATTTGTGGGGCCTAACTTCTATGTTGCAGAAAATCTTAATGTCGTGATCCTGAGTCTCCCCGACAACTCCTTTAGGGCTCCAGATCGAAGAAACCTTCCCTGAAGAACTCCTCCTAAAGAAGTTCATTTACCTTTCCACAAATTTTTGAAATTTTTGGACCACAAAATTATTTGAGTAAAACTTTGCAAGGTTGGTAGAAACTACTCATATGGATGCCTAGAGGATATATCACACTACTTGGAACTCAAAGAATTTAACATGCAAGCTCATTTTTAGCAACACAAAGTGCAGCATGATATGCAAAATATAAACCACTAAAGCAAAAAACTAATTGGAGGAATGGAGGAGTCACATACCAAGGAGCAATTCCTTCAAATAGTTTCGGAAATGGAGTTCCGAGCAAAGAGATTGAAAAATTTAGTGTGTAGAGGAATAACATGGGAAAGAGAGAGCATGGGATTTTTTTTTCTCGAGGTAGGTGATGAAGTGGGATAAAGGGATAAGGCAGAGGGCCCCTGTGCCCCCTAAGGCATCAGGGTATGGCTAGGGGGGTGGTCACGCCCTGTTGCCATGGGGCCCACAGGTGCACCTCCGTGCTGCAATTTTTATGCCAAAAATTCTTAAATATTCCAGAAAAAATCATACAATTTTTTGTGGCATTCTAAGTCTTCTTATTTTTGGGTCATTTTTCTATTGCACGGAAAACTAAAAAAACAGGATAATCATGGCATTTTGTTTTTCTTCAACTAAGAGAACATAGAACAAACTTGTGATACAAAGAGTTGTGAATACGCAATTCATCAATCACATGTCTTTCAAAAAGGGTACATTAATAAGGTTGATCAAGTCTTATTGACAAGCGTTTCTGATTGACATGAAACCATTATTCATATATCATTAGGTTACCTCAATGGGGATTTGCATATTCCCAACAATAAGATTGTAATATCTGGACTAATGAGCTTTTTCAAGTACATTTTAGAAAAGTTCAAAGATTCTTTGGCTATAGGATTGTGTGGAGATGCACCTTTGATGCAAGGAAGGAATAGGATTGGCTAAAGCTTCAAGCAAGAAGACTCTACATTTTATATTTGTGATAAATCACTTTGAGTCCATAGGAAAGCCAATACTATTAAAAGGGGATGAGGTATTATTTAGAATTGCTTGCTCAAGTGCTTAGAGATAGCCACCAAAAAGACTCAACCACTTTCCCACAAAATAGATCTGTCCAAAGCCACGTAGGAAAAATCGGTGCCACCAACATTTCCTACTCGGCTATACCAATTTTGCACTTAGACTAATCCTATGCCAAACCCAACATCTTGGTATAACCAACATTCCTATCAATGCCACCAAGATTGGGTGACCAACATTCTGTTGAGATAATTTCAAGTTTCAGAATTTCAGAGTCTGAAGTCGGTCTCATCGAGCTTGGAAACCAGTCCAGGTGATCATATCGGTACCATCAAGATTCCTATATCGGTCTCACCGAGAATTCAAAAGTTTCCACATTTAGTGCAACTTGGTACCACCGAGATTCATTTCGGTGTCACCGAGTTGGGCAATAATGTTGTAACGGTTAGATTTTGGGAGATGTCTATATATACCCCTCCACCTACGTCTTTTTCGTAGAGGAAGCACTCAGAACACACTTACACTTTCCATATCCGTTTTTCTGAGTTAGAGTCACCTACTCATGTGTTGAAATCAAGAGATTCCATTCCAACCATTTGAAACTTGACCCCTAGTCTCCCCAAGTTGCTTTCCCCCAAAATCAATCTATCCTACGCATGCCAAATCCGTGAGAGAGTGATGGAGTGTTGAGGAGACTATCTTTTGAAGTACAAGAGCAAGGAGTTTATCGTTCTACCACATCTATTACCTTTTGGAGGGTGGTGCCTCCTAGATTGGGTAGGTGTCTCTTGGGAGCCTCCTACTTCGTGTTGTGGAGTTGAACCAAGATGTTTGTAAGGGCAAGGATATCGTCTATGTCGTGAAGCTCTACCATGAGTGAGGCTAGTCCTGTGTGGACGGAAGCCGTGGTGGAATAGACAAGGCCGCTTCTTCATGGAACCCTTGTGGGTGGAGCCCTCCGTGGACTCTCACAACCATTACCCTCTCTGGGTTGAAGTCTCCGCTAACATGGACGTACGATAGCTCCACCTATCAAACCATGCCAAAAATCGTCGTGTCAACCTTTGCATTCGATCTCCCTATCTTACCCTCTACTTACACTTGCATGTTTTACTTTCCCATGCAATACTCTTAGATATGCATGTGTAGGGTGTACTTGACTAGTCATAGTTGCTAAAACTGGCCCACACATAAAATTGGGTAAATGCTAAGATTTTATCTTGTCAAGTAGTCTAATCACCCCCCTCTAGACATACTTTCAATCCTACAAGTGGTATGAGAGCTTTGGTCTCCATTGTATTTTTTTCACAACCTAGGAGAGTATGGCTTCTAGTGAGGGAAATTATCATCATAGATGTCCATATTTCGATGGCACTTGCTAGTTGGAAGCACAAAATTAAATGAAGATGCATATTCTTGGTCATAATCCTACCATTTGGGATGTTGTTCGTGTTGGTGTGCAAGGTTATTTCTTCAGAGAAGGAATAGAACCGGATTGCGATGCCACAACAGAAGAATTGAAGATGCTGCAATTCAATGCTCAAGCGTGTGACATCCTGTTCAACTGCTTGTGTCCCGAAGAATTCAACAAAATCAGTCGCCTTGAGAATGCGAAGAAAATTTGGGATACTTCGATTGATGTGCATGAAGTTACCGATTCCGTCAGAGAATCTATATTGGATGTGCTTCAAAGTCAGCTTGACAAGTTAAAGATGAAGGATGGTGAAGGAGTCGCTGAGATGTACTCTAGGCTAACTCTTATCACAAATGAGATTGCTGGCTTAGGAAGCAAAGAGATGACCGACAAATTCATCATCAAGAAGATACTTAGAGCTTTGGATGGAAGATACGACACCGTGTGCACATTAATCCAAATAATGCGCAACTACAAAGATCTCAAGCCTAATGAAGTCATTGGAAGGATTGTTGCTCGTGAAATGTCTTTCAAAGACAAAGATGAGTTGCACAACATTTCAAGCGGTGATTACAAAGCTTCATTTGATGCTCCCACTACTTCAAGTGACAACCTTGTTACCAATGAAGAGATCAACCTCATGGTCAGAAAATTCAACAAGTTCTACAAAAGTAGAGACAAAGAGAGAAGCTCAAGCTCAAGATACGACGCGAAGCATTCGTCTAGTCGTGACCAAAACTGCTACAAGTGTGGAAAACCCGGACACTTTTCCAATGAGTGCTCGGCTCCCCACAAACAAAGAGAAGAGTGTCGGGGCAGGTGTGCACTCGATCACCTATGGGACCATTCGCCCATTCGTGGTTCGGTGGGGAGATCGCGTCGCACAAAGAGCAAAAATTGCGAGGCAACACGATAATGGGACTTGAGGTGTTTACCCAGGTTCGGGCCGCTGAGAAGTGTAAAACCCTACTCCTTATTTGGTGGATTGATTTGGGGAAGACGAAGCTCGCACAGAGTTTTGTCCCGAGAAGGGTTGCCGCGGAGAGCTACTACGTGCATACAAATATTGTAGGGTCCGAATCCTGTGCTAGGTTGCCTTGGGACTTATTTTTGTTCAATGGGCGTTCACAGTGGCAAACATACATGATTAGATAGCTAACAGCGCTATCATACCTAACTGTGGCACTCGGGACAAAATGCCATAAATGCAACCTTAGGTGGCGTGTAGGGGTGTGTCCTCGGCAAGCTCCTTCCACCACTCTAGCTATTATCGCACCACAGATTGACATGCCTACGGACTGGTGTCAAGGGGGTATGATCTATCTTCCAGCATGTCAACACGTACCCAGCGAGAGCCACTTAGCCATCTGGGAGCTCGACACCTCATCGATAAGTGACTTGTGTGGCGATGAGGTGGAGCAGTGGCAACTTGGCTCACGCTTGCCGGAGGGGTGACTTGTCGGGTCTTCTTGAGGATGCATGTGCCTTGGTCCCTGGCAGATGTCGGGGGATCTTGGCACGTCTTGGGCCCGTCCTAGGTTGCTGTGTGGGTCTTGCCAGCGTCTGGTTTCGGATACTTGCTTGTGTTGGCGGTTGCCTTTGCGGAGTTATTCTCTTAACGCCTATGCATAAGTCACGGGCATTGGGCACCCCATTACTAGTGCAACAACAGGAGCCCCCGGGCCTGGCCCATACATGCTAGCCCTGCGCTGTTGGGTCAGGCCCAAAGTTCATGCATGGGCATGAGATTGCAAAGCGGTAACCACCAACCTGCTATTCTGCATTGTCCCGCCACTTCAGTCCGTTTCCACCACGTGCGGTGCATGCATTGCGAGAATCTCAGTGTGGGTGCGCATGACTTAAAGGCCTGGTCGTGGCAGGAGCTGTGGCACCATAGATTGCGTTGGTGGGGCGGTTACCTGTTCGCTCGTGATTGTGGCTAAAGGCTTGGGTGGAGATGGGCGGTGACCCTTGCAGCATAGGAGAGCGAGCCCCCGCATCTTCCCCATAAAACCAAGGGGATACGGTAGGCGATGCTCATCCATCCTTCTCCTCTCCTCCAACCTAGGGTTTACCGGCTTGCTCTTCTCTTCTTGTCCCTTGAGGTCCCTTGGTTTTTGCTATCACGAGGGGGTGGGGATGTCCTCTTTCTTCCGTGGGGGCTGTGCGAGCCTCCTCTCGAGATCATGTAGTCGCTTCAGCCATGGCGACAAAGGGCGGTACCAGTACTCGAGGTGGGGGCGCCACAAGAGCTCGGGGTCACCGAGGAAGCCGTGGTCGTGGGAGACGGAGTGCCGCAGCCGACCCACCTCCGGTGATGCCCGTATGCTGTTCTCGGGGCATACTGAAGCTATGGTGCTGGAATTCATCATCAGGCTGCGCGGTTCTCCCGGCAATTGTTTGTGTCTCCCTCACCCTTTTTCTAGGGTGATGGAGGTTAACAATCCGCAGGGAATGTGGCTACGCGTGCACGGTTGCTGTAATGGTCCCGTGTATGCCGACGTTGAGTATCCAACACCTTGTGTCATGTTCTTGAGGCGTGGGTGGAAGACGCGTGCCCACAACTTCATGGAGGGGCACGTTCTCTGCTTCAAGTTGGTGGAGGTCGACATGCTCTTCGTCAATATCTACACACACTCGGGAGCTTGTTTTGGCTGTTGCAAAGAAAGCTCGAGTGACGCCAAAAGTTCCTCCTTGAGCGATAGTGACGAGGAGGACATTGTTGATGAAGATGGCGACAGCGAGCCCCCAGCCGTCAAGTCGGGGTACGATGGCTAGGGCTCCAGCTGACTGCTAGATGCATCGTCACCGCCCTAACGCACCGTCACTGTCAGTTCATGCCCCTCCCTCCTAGCAAGGCGATCCTGCTTGGGGTCCTTGGACTGGATGCTGCCTCATCTTCCGGCTGGATCCCGGCAAGCTCACGGACTTTGGCTTCGTCTTCACTACCGGTGGATACGTCGAGCCACGTCCTTCTGGTCCTGACATGGTCAGGCTGGGCTTCTGTTTTGTCCTCCCTTTTCCCTCTTTTTCTCCTCCTTCCAATCCCTAAGAGGAGAGGGTTAAGAAAGGCATTACATGGCACTTATCTCTATATAAAGTAAAAAATGTAGGCTCTGCCAAATTTTTACTAGTGGAATGTAATTTATTTTATCCATTTTATACTGAAGAATGGATAAAATAAGCGCCATCTATCTCTCTTGAGTACTGTCCTTTTGTCCTTCTATTCGTATTGTGTTATATGTACGACCTTGTCGTACATGACTCCTTGCTGGGTTGGTGCAGGACGCGAGTGTCGAAGGGGAGCGAGCCCCCTGACAACACACAGGCACCGTCCCCCGGCAAGGCCCCATGTCGCTATCGACGCAGTCCCTCCCAAGGCTAACAAGCGACAAGGGATGAAGGACGGCTCGTCCCAACAAGGGTTCCTGCCACCTAGAGAATCCCATTGTACACAATCAAAAAGGAGTGGCAAGGATTTCCTTAGGGAAAGGAATGGAACTGAGCTTAAGATAAAGTGGTGTACAATTATCTCTTTAGGGGAGGTCGCCTTGAAGGTTCGACGATCTGCCGTCCTTGCTTCTCCACTATCTCGTGTTTACCTAGAGGTCAAATATACAGAGCAAAAAAGAGGCCCGTCCTCTGAAAGAAGGAAGATGCGATAATAAGGATTATAAGTAAATGCATAATGACATGCAAATGATGATATGATGCAATGCCTAGCTTTATTTATGCACATGGTGTTTGCCTGGCTTTGTACAAAGGGTTACATGCACTGCGGCAAAGCTTGTACAAAATATGGTTTTTGGGGACTGGGCCCGGCAACCGCGCCGTACGGGTAGAACTTACGAAGATGCTAAATGTTCCATGAGTTAGGCATTTTGATGTCGTCTTTGGTCTCCAAACGGACTGTACCAGGTCTGGTGACTTGTACTACCCGGTAAGGGCCTTCCCACTTTGGTGTCAACTTGTTAGAACCCTTGGCTGAAAGCACAATTGTTCCCTAGGGTGGTTTTGATAATTTATCACAACATATGCATAATTGGACTAATATGTTTATCCAAGTATATTTCAGAGAAGTTCAAAATATGTTTTGGCTAAAGGCTTATGCGGAGATGCCCCTTGATGCAAGAAAGGACTAGGATTGGCTCAAGCTTCAAGCTAGAAGACTGTTCATTTTATATTTGTGAGAACTCACTTTCGAGTCCATAGGAAAGCCAATACTATTAAAAGGGGGTGATGTATTAAAATGAATTGGTTTCTCAAGTTCTCAAAGTTAGCTACCAAAATATTCAGTCTTTTTTCCCACATAACCATTCTGTCCAAAACCACATACTCAAATTCGGCGCTACCAACTTTCATATTTCAGACCCACCGAGTTTGATCTTAGACAGAAACCCTAGCCACATCCACCAAATGTGTGCAATAAAAAACCGTACCGGTGCTACCGAGTTTGGGTGACCAACTTTCAGTTGCCTCGATACACCAAATCAGAATTTCCGAGTTTGAGTATAGGTGTCACCGAGTTTGCTTATCTGACCGTCAGTCACATTTTTGGTGCCATCAAGTTTATATATCGGTCTCGCCGAGATTCAAAAGTTGCTACCTTTAGTGCATGTCGGTGCCACCAAGTTTCCCACTTTGGTGTCACCGAGTTTGGCACTTTGGGTGTAATGGTTGGATTTTGTGTGCTGCCTATATATACCCCTTCACCCACCTCTCATTTGTGGGAGGAGCACTTAGAACACACACCTCATTCCCAGATCCATTTTTCGAGAGAGAGACACCTACTCATGTGTTGAAAAGATATTTCACTCCAATCCTTTGAAACTTGATCTCTAGCCTCCCCAAACTGCTTTCCACCAAATCAATCTCTCCTAGCCATGCTTATCCTGTGACAGAGTGATTTTGTGTTGAGGAGACTATATTTAGAAGAACAAGAGCAAGGAGTTCTTATTTCTACCACATCTATTACATTTTGGAGGGTGGTGCCTCCTAGATTGGTTAGGGGTTGCTTGGGAGCCTCCTACTTCGTGTTGTGGAGTTGAACCAAGATGTTTTTAAGGGCAAGTAGATTCCCTACTTCGTGAAGATCTACCGTGAGTAAGGCTAGTCCTCCGTGGACAGAAGCCGTGGTGGAATAGACAAGGCCGCATCTTTGTGGACCCATCGTGGGTGGAGCACTTCGTGGAATCTCTTAGCCGTTACCCACCGTGGGATGAAGTCTCCACTAACATGGACGTACAATAGCGCCACCTATTGGGACCATGACAAAAATCGCCGTGTCAACCGCATGTGGTTGATCTCCCTACCTTACTCCTTTACTTTACACTTGCATGTGTTTACTTTCCGCTGCTACACTCGTAGAACTGCATGTGTAGGGTGTACTTGACTTGCCTTAACTGCCAAATCTGCCCCTCAACTAAAATTGGGAAAAGGTAGAATATTTATCTTGTCAATTAGTCTAATCACCCCCTCTAGTCATACTTTCGATCCTACATTGGCAGACTAAACATGCCTAACGACAAGGTCGTTTTCCTCAAAGCTCCGCGCGTGGACCATACGGCTACGATAGCAGCGCATGGCCTGTTGATAGCGTGCATCACATACAACGGCCCAGAGACGATCTTCCTTGAGGAGCGTGGCATCGTCATGTCGCGGGTGCTGTTGCTCTACTTCATCATAGGCAAGCACTCAAGGTGACCCATAAATGAGTTCCGTGGGGATAACTGCTTCTGCCCCATATATTAGAGAGAAGGTTGTCTGGCCAGTATCTCAATTCAGTGTCATTCTGAGGGACCAAAGAACCATCAGCAACTCATCAATCCATCGCTTGCAGCATCTTCGTAGTCTATCGAAAGTTCTTGTTCTGAGTCATCGCAACACTTCAGCATTGATCCTCTCAACATGACCGTTGCTCCTTGGCTGTGAAACAAAGGTGAAGGAGACTTTGCTTCCAAGGTTTTGGATGTACTGCATGGATATGCGGCTCGTGAACTCGGTGCCATTATCAGTGAACTTTCATGAACTTGATAGCTGACTGCACGGTCGCCTTTCTCACTGGTTCCACCTCAGGAGATTTTGTGAACTTGTCAATTGCTACGTACAAGAACTTGAAACCCCCGGCAGCACGGGGAAAGGGGCCCAGAATATGGAGCCCCCAGACCGAAAATGTTGAGGATAAAGGGATCGCCTGGAGGGCTTGCGCTGGCTGATGAATATTCCTGGAATGGAACTGGCAGGCTTCACATTTGCTGACTAGCTCAGTTGCATCTTGGAGGGCCATGGTACAATAGAAACCCTACTGGAAAGCTTTTCCGGTAAGGGCCCTTGATCCTATATGTGACCCACATACGCCTCCGTGAATATCTGCCAACCGCTTTAGTACTTCCTCCCGGCAGATGCACCTTAATTTCACGTCGTTGGGTCTCCTTGTGTACAGAGTGTCGTCGACAAACTGGTACATACTAGACTGATGGGCTACTTTTTCGGCCTCTTATTTCTCTTCGGGAAGTTCTCATGTTTGAAGGAATCAAACAATATGTTGCGCCCAGGCTAGAGCCTGTGGCTCGACAGCAAGGACTAAAGGCATCTCCTCATTCATGGGAGCGCTTACCTCTACTGCGAGAACCTAAGGTCCCGTGGGAGGGAGCGGCTCACCAGGCAAAACGGAACCGCCTCCGGCAACTTCTCTACCGGGGGCTTCAGAAAGCTTTGCCGGGAAATGTTTGTCGGTGTTCATCTTTCTTCTCTTCTTGGTCATCATTGTAGGGGATACATTCGGTTGAGTGAGGTGAAGGACAAAAATTCCTGGTTCCACAGGAAGTTTTTGTGCAGCACACTTTGACATTGACCGGCTATGCTATTCCCTGCACGTGGCACGTGTTCTTCTTGCAATCCTTCAAAGTGTCCCCCCAACTTCCTTACTCCCTCTACGTACGCCTTCATCAACGGACTCTGACAAACTTTGTTGATCTGCTTCACAACAAGTTAAGAGTCTCCTCTAATGATCAACTTCTTGATCCCCAACTCTACCGCAATTCTGAGTCTTGCAAGGATCCCTTCATATTCGGCAGTGTTTTTGGTAGCTTCTTCCCGGGGAAAGTGCATTTGGACCATGTATTTGTGATGCTCTCCGATGGGGGAGATGAGGAGCACATCTGCCCCGACGCCCTGGAGTGAGAAAGCACCGTCAAAATACATGACTCATTCCTTAGGTGCTTGCCTTCCGGGGAGAATTGTTTCTTGGACTTCTTCGTCTGGTGTGGATGTCCATTCAACGATGAATTCTGCCAGCGCATGGCTTTGAATTGTAGAAGTGCTTTCGTACTTCAATCCAAAACTTGACACCTCTAGAGCCCACTCGACTATCCTACCAGTGGCTTCGGGGTTCCTCAGAATACGTTGTAATGGAAAACGGGTGACAACTATGATCTTATGGGCTTGGAAGTAGTGGTGCAGCTTCCTCGAGGCCATGATGATGCTGAAGATCAGCTTTTGCACTCCAGAGTACCTTGACCTAGCGCCCTATAACAAGGAGCTGACAAAGTACACCGGCCGATGTACCACTTTCTTTTTCTCCATCTCCTTGGTGTCCCCCTTGCTAGCGTGCTCGGGTTCTTCCGAGTCTGTGTTGGGCGTTGCCGCAGATACCTTGACTTCATACCCGGCAACATCTGCCGCGACAATTGCATCTTCATCTACTTCCCGTTGTGCCCCCAGGGCTGCGCTAAGCACTTGATTCATTGCCGCTAATTATTGCAGCAACGGGTCTTGTGGCTTAGGAGCGACCAAGGTGGGAGCGGAAGAAAGATAGGTTTTTAGGTCCTGCAGCGTTGCGTCTGCTTCCGGGGTCCACTTCATCGGGCTAGCCTTCTTCAGCTCAAGCACACTTGTCCGCCAACGTGTATAGCTTGTTCACCATCTTGGGAAGTTTGACATTCATCTTGGCCCGCATCCTCATGTTGTGCATGTTCGAATGGAACGCGACAATCACGACTGTGGGTGTATCTCAGGAATGTTGCGACGCACTCTACTAAACCTCTGGATGTACTTTTGCAGGGTTTCCCCCTCCTTCCGTGGGAGGACCTGCAAGTCGCGGAGCTGTCTTGGCTCTTGGTGGCCACCTGTGAAGGTGCCAACAAACTCGTTGCACAGGTCAACCCATGAAGAAATGGGGCAGGTGCATCAGCCACGACCTCACATTTGGTTTGAGTGCCAAAGGTAAATAGTTGGCGAGCACCTTCTCATCTCTTCCTCCGGCGGCTTGGACGACTATCATGTAGATGCCCAGGAATTTTGCCGGGTTGAGCTTTGTGTCATACTTCTCTATTAGTTCAGGCTAGAAAGCTCGGCTCAACGGTCATCAGGCCTTTCACAGCTCACGAGTGAAGGAGGGACACCCGACCTCGTAAGGTAGGTATTCACCAGCACTGGGAATGGGGTTGCCAGTGTCTATGCCGTTGCGCCCGCCAGATTGATGGTGCGCTTCCCGGCGTCGTTCAATGGTAATACGCGCGTCCTCCTTCCGTCGTTCTTCCAGGACACGCCGTTGGTCTAACTGGTCGCGTGGGCTGGACGAGGCCATGGATGCCTCGTTGGGCCTGTCATTATGTGGAGGTTGTTGCGGCTACCCTTGGGTTTGCTGTTGAGGAGGAGACTACACTGTTGGTGTGGCCCATTCAATATGACCTTCAGTCCGGGGTGCCATTGTCGTCCGTGGATGACGGGATGGTCCTGCATGTTGCGATTTGCTGGCTTTGGCGAAGCCAATCAAACTTTGGATGGTGACCCTCCACTCGTCCATTTTGTAGGCCGCTGGTGGAAAACTTAGCACCAGTTGAGCCCACTACATTGCTTTCGCGGGTGTGTCTGACATGCGTAGAGAGGCGGACTGCGACGTTGCTTGACTCCTGGTCGAACTAAGAGGAGCATCATCATGCCCTTGTCTACGTGCACCAGTCGCTGTGGTGGTCTGACGCGGGGGAGGCTGAGCTCGTGGATCCACGGCTTGGCTCAGCATTCCGTCTTGCTCTGCACGAGGCACGAGCCTAGCATTCGCGCCTGTGACAGGCGGAGCTGATGGATCGCGGATTGCTTCAGATTGGGGTCCGTTGTTGTGACTGCGGGCACTGGTGTGGCGGAAAGGTGGAGTCTCGATGTCCCTTCCACCGGTAGCACCAGGTCCAAGCTTGCCAGGGCGTCTCTGCTGCTTGCCTCTGGCGCTCTTTGTTCCGGATTCGGTCGCGGGGGACACGACGGTGGCGCCTCGTACGCCGATCGCGTCGCCCGCATAGCCTGACGCCGCAGTAGTGCCAACAGTGTGCGCAATTGCAGGCGTCGTGGCCTTCGAAGTAGAAGGATGGGAGGCTGCACCAGTCTTCTTCTTGGGAGCCATGAGGAAAAATAACAGTCGACGAAGATCAACATGCTGCTCGTAATCTCAAGTTTGCACGAACGATCCCCCTGCCTGGCGCGCCAAAGATGTCGCGGCAGGTGTGCACTCGATCACCTATGGTACCATTGGCCCCTCCGTGGTTCGTCAGGAAGATCGGTTCGCACAAAGACAACAAACTGCGAGGGAGCATGATGATAGGACTCGAGGCGTTTACCCAGGTTCGGGCCGCTGAGAAGCATAAAACCCTACTCCTGCTTTGGTGGATTGATTTGGGGAAGACGGAGCTCACACCGAGTTTTCTCCCGGCAAGGGTTGCCGCGGAGAGCTACTACGTGCGTACAAATATTTTAGGGTCCAAATCATGTGCTAGGTTGCCTTGGGCCTCCTTTTATAGCTCAAGGGACGTCCACAGTGGCAAACCGACATGATTAGATAGCTAATAGTGCTATCATACCTAACTTTGGCACTCAAGACAAAATGCCATAAATGTAGCCTTAGGTGGCATGCGGGGGTGCGTCCCCGACAAGCTCCTTCCATCGCTCTAGCTACTATCACACCACAGCTTGACACGCCTACGGACGGGTGTCAAGGGGGTATGATCTATCTTCCAGCATTTCAACACGTACCCAGCGAGAGCCACTTAAGTGTCTGGGAGCTCAACACCTCATCAATAAGTGACTGGTGTGGCGATGAGGTGGAGAGGTGGTAGATTGGCCCACGCTTGTCGGAGGGTGACTTGCCGAGACTTCTTGAGGATGCCTGTACCTTGGTCCCTGTCAGGTGTCGGGGGATCTAGGCGCGTCTTGGGCCCGTCCTGGGCTGTTGTGTGGGTCTTGTCGGCACATTGTTCTGGATACTTCCTTGGGTTGGCGGTTGCGTTCGAGGGATTATGCTCTTAACGCCTATGCATAAGTCAGGGGCATTGGGTACCCCATTACTAGTGCACCGAAAAGAGTCACCTAGAAGACGAAGCTCAAGAGATGTGTCACCTCGCAGAGAGAGAATGAGTAGAGAAGATCATTATGAACGAAGCCACTCCTAGAGAGGCACATAATAGAAGAAGAAGGATAAGTACACCAAGATCACTTCAAGAATAAGATAACAAGCTCATGTTGGTGAATGGGTTTTTGGCTTCCAGTCTGACAACCACTCCGAGAGAAGTTATCACTCCAACTCTGACTACATTCAAGATGAAGGTGTTGCCGGCATTGCACTCGTTTCCTCCAACTCATATGACTTATTTGATTCACCAAATGAAGGGATTGGAAACTGCTTCATGGCAAAAGGCCCCAAGGTACACTCCAGGGTATCACACCCCGAGTATTTTGACTTTGATTGTGATGAGGATGACTTGGTAGGAAAAGATGACTTGCTCTTTGATACGGCTAGTGATAATCTTGACAATGAACTTGAAAATATTCTTGCTATTCAAGAGAAATCGAATGATGATGATAAGAAAGAGATTGAACGACTAACTAAAGAATTAAGGACTCTTAAGTTAACTCATGAAACTACTTTAGACGATCATAGAGAGCTTGCAAGAACTCATGAGAAGCTACGCTTCGAGAAGCTAAATTTAGAGCAAGAACATGAGTTCCTAAAAGCAATCAATTATGATCTTTGAAAGAAAAGTTCCTCTTATCTTGCCAAACGATTACTCTTGTCTATTTTTGTTTCACAAGTTAAACCTAAGAACACTAGTAACAAAGGCAAGAAAGTTTCTTCATCTAGTAACAACAATGCTAAAGCTAAATCAAACGATATTGTTGCTAGTATCTCTCCTGATTCCACTAATGATTCTCTTAGCCAAGTTACACTTGAGCAAGAAAATGATTTATTGAAAGGGATTATAGAGAGAGGTGTCTCCAAGAGTCTTGCGAGAAGTAAGAAATTCGAGGAAATTGTGCACAGGCAAGGAGGACATTGGAAGAAGAAAGGTGTTGGCTACTTCAACGTCAAGGGAGATGTTTGAGAAGAAGGTCCATATTCCATTCCCAAGTTTCTTCCTCAAGACGAGAAGTATGATCCTACTCCTCCCAAGGGAACAAGCTCACAATATGGCCTTCTAGCATAAGACCACAAGGGCAGGGGAAAGCTTGAAGAGGCCATTGACTCATTTGAAGAATAACCCCAAGCCAAGGTTGATTGGGTTCCCAAGGACACTTCTAGCACTACCTCATCTAGTGCTACCATAACTCCAAGGATCCCCAACAAGGTGATGTGGGTTCCCAAGAGGAAGAACAAGAAAGTTCTTGAGCAGTGACTCCACCAGTGAAATCCACTCTTATTCATTTTGGCAGGAACTACATGCAATCAACCTCAACCAGACACATTAGTTCAAGGAGTCACACATCCCCTCAAAGGTGAGCAAGGGAAAAGGTAATTAATGCATCTTTGGACATCACCTCCCATGTATTTCATTCCATGTCCATAGATACCTTTTTGTTTGTCCTTTTGCTTTGGGACTAGCCCATGTAGGTGAGAAGATTAAGAAACAACAAGGATTGCTCCCAACTCAAGATGAACTTCATCAACAATGAGCATCCAACACTACTTAACCTACTTGAAGTCTTCTACGACAAAACCGAAGGTTAGCTGACCCATCTAGGGGGATGTCACATCTAGGGGGAGCTCTGCTCTAAGACTTGACTACATGCGTCTACTAAATGATGTGAACACATTAATGCATTATGTAAAAGTGGTAACCCCACTTGTGCTTGATCAATGAGTATGACCTATGATCAAGTATTCTTACTTGGCTCCTAAGTCAATATACTCATATATAGATGACTTCGTCATCGCCAAAGTGCTTGATAGATGCTCGAATGTTTGTGCATGTTCACCATGTTTATTTGACATCTTATTATGTGAGCGTGTTGGTATGCATAACTTACTCATTCGAGGATATCCAATTGTTGTTATTTGGCTTTCACTTTTATTTGTCCAATTGGATATACAAGAATGCATAAGTACCCTTCTCTAGCTATCTATGCTTTCTTGTCTCAAATTCTATTCATGCTACATCACAAAATTTGAGAAAGCACTTTAGGGACACTGTGTGTGAGGAGCACTCGGAGATCCTTCTCGACAAGGGCTGAATTTCGAAACCTCCCAAAGTGCATCTCGGTGTGACCAACCTCAAAATCTCGGTCCCACCGAAGCCTAGGGTTGACAAGTTTTATTCATCTCACTACCATCGAGTTTTGCTTTTCGGCTTCACCGAGTTTCATGTCAGTGATAGTTATGGCACTCGGTGGCACCAAAGATCACAACTCGGTATCACCGACAGTGAGGGGATATATATATCAGCGGACCCGAGTGTTGAAAATTTCTTTCACACGTCGCCTTTCTGCACCCCCTGCTACCGTGCACTAGTCCCCTAGACATCAAACTTGATCCTCCCGTGCGCCCTCTCCATTAGAGTCCTCGACGCCAACAGAATCTTCACCGCTGTCGTCACCGTAGCGGATCCAAACCAAGTTAGGGTATGGATTCGATCACTTTTTGCGCTCCTCGTTTGATTCTTGCGCAAATTAAGTTCTGCCAATTCCAATCCACGATTGCAATATTCTATCCAGAAGAAAAATCCTTTAGAATAGCAAGCAATGAAGATTTTAGGTTTAACAGTTTGCCAGATTGAATCTCCGTGTCACCGAGTTGAAAAAGTCAGTAGTACCGATTTTAGTTTTAGGGTTGTTGAGAATGGTCTCACTGGAACCAAGTTCTTCTTCTGCCAAGTTTTTGTAAATGAGATCATGTGTCTCGGTGGCTCGGAATTTTTTGACTCGGTGGAACCGAAATCCAATTTTGCTGAAAGTGAAAACTAAAATTTTGACAGTTCAAATTTTACAGAACGTCTGCAATTTTATGAGGCTTATCTTTTCAAGATCTTCCATATCTTCTCACAGGGTGAGCTTGTGTGCTTGTGTGCTAGTCTGCCAGTTCGCTTATCTGCTTGGTTGGCAAGATGTCAGGTTCCGATGAAAGTGAGAACAACTTCAGTGAGCCCCATGTTGAGTCTGATTCCCCTTCTCATCCAGGTACCCCCAGCTCCCATGGTATGCCCAAGGAAGCTACCAGGTCCAGGAAGAAGCTAAATTCTGATGAAGAAAATTTTGATTTTGCTTGTGAAGTTCCCGCTCTCTAGAAGCAGAAAGAGAAGGTTGTTGTCATGAAGGTAATAAGGAAGGAGTATGCTAAACCATCTAAGGTTAGACTTATTAAGAATCCAGGTGTGAAGAGAGCCAGGAAGAGAGTTGTTCATGTTGTTGGCAAACAAACCTCCATGTATGAAGATCCAACAGAAACTACTACTCCTGCCGAGGAAGAGGAAGAAGAAATATCAGTCGAGGACCCTCCTCCAAAGAAGAAGAAGCTCATGGCTGATGCCATGCCCAAGAAATCTGCTCCAAAGCCTTCAGCTCCTAAGAAGCGAGTAGCTCCCAAGAGGACTACAAATGACATACCTGCAGCAGCTAAAGAGAAAGGCACTACTTCCAGAGCCTTTGCTGCAGACGAAGAAGATGAGGATGCACCTATTCTCATGAACCTAAGACCTCATCCGCCACTTCACAATGAGGCTCATCCAATTGCTGAAGACATGAAGAAGAGAATAGATGCAGGGTCGAGGAACTGGGGAGCTATTGATCCCTATGCTGTGAGGAGAAGAACTGTTGTTGATCATTGCTTTCACACAAGGGAACAACAAGATTTCTATGATACATTTCTGTTTGACAAGAGCCCAGCAGTCAGTGACATGAGATATGTCGACTAGGAATACATCAAAGACAATGAATATTTCTTTTCCCATGTGAGAGAAAACTTCAATCTTGTTGATATTGAAGAGTTTGTTGGTAGAGAGATGACTGCGTGGAATGATGAGATGATTATGCAATTCTACTCAATAGTTCATTTCTATGCAGATGGCATAATTGTCTGGACGACTAATGGTCATAGATATGAAGCCACAATTGAAGAATGGGCTACTATCATTGGTGCTCCAAAGTCACAAGCACGGGACTTGGATGTGTTTTTAGATCCTAAGATGAATCACAACTCCATGGCCATGTACAAGCCTGTGCCCAATGACTATCTGCCATCTCACAAGCTTGGCTCTGTCGATTTCTTGCAATCAGGAATAACCACTACCAACACTATCTTGAGACATACCCTGATGCCCAAATCAGGTGATGATAAAATGATTAGAGGCTATTCCATCAATATGCTGCATCATTTAGACACCCACAATCGCTTCAAGGTCAGGGATTTGATTGCTGAGACTGCCAGGAGAACTTCTGCAGACCAGAAGAGATCATGCGGATATGCACCATGCATTCAGATGCTCATCAATGCTAATATTGCCAAGCATGCATATCAGCTTGATCGTCCTCATTTGCCATTTCAGCTAGTGTTTGAGGATAATATAGTTGTGATGGGTGACACCCATCCCAGCTCAGCTACATCTAGAGAGACTGCAAAGGCAGCAACTACAGAGGCTGCTAGGAAAGCTCCAACTCAACCACCCAAGCTCAAAACCATAGATGAGAAGATTTCCTTCTTGGTCATCACCATCCAAGGGATGGAGAAGAATATTCTAGATATCTTGCTGAACCAGAAGGGCCTAGAGAGGATTATGGAGACAAAATTCCATGACCTGGATGTGAAGGTGACGGAGTTGACCACCACTGTTGAGCAGCTTCACCATGAAGTTGACTCAATGAAGATTCCATGCTCAGATGATAATGACAATGATTCACCTTTCCATACTACCACACGGTTCACGGGCCAGACTAGGTCAGCAGTTGTGCGAGTACTGGAAGAAAGACCATCTTTATCAACTCAAGCTTCAGCTCCTGCTCCAGCACCTCCAGTGTCTACACCTCCAGCTCCAGCTCCAGCGACATCTATCGAAGCCTTCGTCGATGCTCTCTTGTCTACTCCAACTTCAGCTACCGGAGGAAATCATGCCCACAGAGACGCTTAGACTAGACCTTTGAACTTTTATGTGCTTGTTGCCAAAGGGGAGAACTGTATATATCTATATTAATTCGAGAGAGATAGCTTTTGACTTTATTTGCTCTCGTTTGGTTTTTCAAAACTTTTGGCCTTTTGATGATTTTATTTTCTTAGATGTGTGTTTGATCATACGCTTTGATTGTTTGATGCTACCATGTTATTACCTTTGACCTATCTACATGATGATCATTCAGTTGCTTGTTTGGTGCTATGTGCATTCCTATTCATTAATATCGTTTATGCGCACCACCAAGTTGTATGTGACAGGGAAGAGTAACCCATAATCCTAATCGATTGTGCATTTGGATTCAAACGGAAGTTTAAAGCAATGCAGAAATTTAGGGGAGGCTCTTGCTTTTCACAAACTTCTCAAAGCATCGATGGTAACAATTGATTATATATTTTGTCGAAGCTTTGATATATAGGTTGTCATCAATTACCAAAAAGGAGGAGATTGAAAGCACAATTTCTCCCAAAAGTGGTGTTGGTAATTAATCACAACATATGCATCATTGGACTAATGAGCTTTTTCAAGTACATTTCAGAAAAGTTCAAAGATGCTATGGCTATAGGATTGTGTGGAGATGCCCCTTTGATGCAAGGAAGGAATAGGATTGGCTAAAGCTTCAATCCAGAAGACTCTACATTTTATATTTATGAGAAATCACTTTGAGTCCATAGGAAAGCCAATACTATTAAAAGGGGATGAGGTATTATGATGAATTGGTTGCTCAAGTGCTTAGAGGTAGCCACACAAAAAATACTAAGCCGCTTTCCCACAAAATATATCTGTCCCAAGCCACATATGCAAAATCAGTGCCACCAACATTTCCTACTCGGCTATACCGATTTTACACTTAGACAGATCCTATGCCAAACCCACTATCTCGGTACAACCAACATTCCTATCGGTGCCACAAAGATTGGGTGACCAACATTGTGTTGAGATAATTTCAAGTCTCGGAATTTCCGAGTTTGAATTCGGTCTCACCGAGTTTGGGAACTAGTCTAGGTCATCATATCGGTACCACCGAGATTCCTATATCGGTCTCACCGAGAATTCAAAAGTTGCCACATTTAGTACAACTCGGTACCACCGTGATTCAGTTTGGTGTCACCAATTTGGGAAATAATGTTGTAACAGTTGGATTTTGGGAGATGCCTATATATACCCCTCTACCTACCTCTCATTCATAGAGGAAGCACTAAGAACACACTTGCACTTGCCAGATCCATTTTTCTGAGAGAGAGCCACCTACTCATGTGTTGAGATCAAGAGATTCCATCCCAATCATTTGAAACTTGATCTCTAGCCTCCCCAAGTTGCTTTCCACAAAATCAATCTCTCCTACCCATGCCAAATCTGTGAGAGAGTGATTGAGTGTGAGGAGACTATCTTTTGAAGCACAAGAGCAAGGAGTTCATCGTTCTACCACATCTATTACCTTTTGAGGGTGGTGCCTCCTAGATTGGTTAAGTGTCGCTTGGGAGCCTCCTACTTCATGTTGTGGAGTTCAACCAAGATGTTTGTAAGGGCAAGGAGATCGCCTACTTCGTGAATATCTACCGTGAGTGAGGCTAGGCCTGTGTGGACGGAAGCCGTGGTGGAATAGACAAGGCCGCTTCTTCGTGGACCCCTTGTGGGTGGATCCTTCCGTGGACACTCAAAGCTGTTACCTCCGTGGACTGAAGTCTCCACTAACATGGACGTATGATAGTGCCACCTATCGGAACCATGCCAAAAATCCCCGTGTCAACCGCTGCGTTTGATCTCCCTATCTTACCCTCTACTTACACTTGCATGTTTTACTTTTCGCTGCAATACTCTTAGATATGCATGTGTAGGGTGTACTTGACTAGTCATAGTTGCTAAAACTGACACACACTTCAAAATTGGTAAAAGGCTAAGTTTTTATCTTGCAAGTAGTCTAATCACCCCCCCCCTGGACATACTTTCGATCCTACAGTTCTACTAACCCACATTTCAGTGAGAAATTTGGAAAGTTGATGTCAGAGAAATATGAGAATTCAATGATGTGCGAGCTGAAATATTTCCTTGGTTTGCAAATCAAACAATCGAGAGAAGGTATTTTTATCTCCCAAACCAAGTGACTTGACCAAGAAGTTCAACATGCAAGAATGCAAAGGTATGAGAACCCCCATGCCTACTAGTGGACATGTTGACCTCACTATGGAAGACAAACCGGTTGATCAAAGGGTTTATCAATCAATGGTTGGTTCATTTCTATATCTATGTGCCACCCGACCCGATATCATGTTGAGTGTTTGCATGTGTGCCCGATATGAAGCGACACCCAAAGATTGTCATCTATTGAGTGTGAAAATAATTGGGAGATACCTAATACATACACCAAACTTTGGCATATGGTATGCCAAGGGATCTTATTTTAATCTTGTTGGTTATTCCGACTCGGACTATGCCAGAGACAAGGTTGATAGAAAATCCACCTCGGGTACATGTCAATTTCTTGGGAGATCTCTTGTGTCTTGGTCATCCAAGAAACAAAGCTTGGTATCTTTATCTACTTCCGAAGCTGAATATATACCCGCCGGATCATGATGTGTGGAATTACTATGGATGACTCAAACTCTTAAGGATTATGACATTCATGTTAAAATGGTTCCATTATTGTGTGACAATGAAATTGATATTAAAATTTCCTATAATCATGTGCAACATTCTCGAATAAAACATATTCAAGTGCGACATCGTTTCATTCATGATCATGTTGGTAAAGGAGATATAGATCTCAAGCATGTTCGTACCGACAAACAATTAGCTGATATCTTTACCAAACCACTTGATGAGAAAGTATTTTGTCATTTGAGGAGTGATTTGAAAATCATTGATGCTTCAAACTTGAGCTAGACTCACTCGAATGCATGCAAGGGCATGAGCTTGATTGTCTATTCCATTATGCTATTGATGTGACATTATCTTATATCTTGGAAAACTATGCTCCCTTGTATTGCATCTAACCCTTTTGTAGGTACTTGGAAGAAATAAACTCCACAAGATTGTAATCAACTCTCATCAAAAGCAATCTTGTCATGGCCAAGTATCAATAATTCCTTCTTCGAAGATGGAGGAAGAAGACACCGAAATCATATCCTTGACAATCATATGATGACAAAATTCACTCATGTCATTTGGATATATTATGTTCTTCATTGCATGACTAACCATTGTAGGTGAAAAGTGAACCAAAATGACATGGATAGATGCCAACCCAAGATGATCTTCATCAACTTTGAGCATCCACAACAAGTTCACCTACATGCCACGTCATCAACATCATTCGAAGGTATGTGCTCATATCCTTGACAATGCTTTGCACCAAGTCATTAGGTAAAGGAACTCAAGTGATATGAAGACATTAAAAATATTAATCAAAAAATGGTAAACCCATTTTGTGCTTAACGATGAGTATGACATATGATCAAGCAACCTTGATTGACTCCTAAGGTCAAATACTCTAAGATAGGTGACATAGTCACCGCCCCACATCTAGATGGAAATTATTGTATGGTTGACAGTTACATTGCATACCCTCTTGGAACCATACAACTCTCATCTATATGTATGTATATATTTAAAAAAAACAAAAAAAAATGTTTTCTCTTCTTTGCTTAAAATCTTTGTATGTTTTCTCTTTCAAGGTGTGTGAAAGTTTTCTGTCCATTTTCTGTTAAGGTGTTGATTTTCAAATGCAACTCGGTTTCATCGATCTGGGAAACACGGTCCAACTGATTTCTCCCAAAGGCCTGTTGTCATTCTCGCTTCTACCAAACCATATTATCCCGGTGACTCCGAAATGTATCACTGCCTTTCATTTCCAAATATATTCTGAACTTTTGCCTTAGGAGGAGAAAGATTATCAATGATACCAAGTTTAATTGCCTCCTAAGATCTTATCGAACATTTTGGGAAACAAAATTAGTGTTAGCTTAACTTTCTAGGGGGAGAAATATTCTCTAGGGGGAGAAACCTCAATGAAACCATATACTATAATAGGGAGAAACATCCGGGATCCCTAACATAGGGGGAGATTGTTCAAGGAACTCTTAACAAATTCTTAAGGGGGAGAACAATCAATGAACCCTTACCTACTATCTAAGGGGGAGAAATTTTAATGAATTCTTATTTCATGTTAAAGGAACCCTTATGAAAGAGAGAAGAATCAACGATCCCTTACCCACTGACCTTTTTGGAAATTAATGCCAAAGGGGGAGAAATATCAAAGTTTCCAATAAATAAACCTATATAAATGGGGATAAATATAACCAATAAGCTTACATAAGGGGGAGAAATATCAAAAGGGGAGATATATGTTCCTAAGGAAGGTCTGCCTAAGGGGAGATCTGCCACACGAGAGATGCATCAAACCTTACATATTAAGGGAGATAGACATGAAGTTGTTTGAGATATATTTGTTTTTCATTATCTTTGGTTTGAACTTGTCTCACCCTACCCACTCCCAATATCTACATGCTATGTTTTAGGGGGAGAGGAAATTCTTACATATTCATCCCTAGGGGAGAAAGTTCTAAATTCTCTTGGAGACATAATTATCATCAAATCCTATTTTCAATATGTATTCAATGTCTTGGTACTTTTGAAGTTCCTTGCATCCTTACAATAGAGTACTCTTGTGTTATCTAACATTTGTTTTCCCAATTGTACTCCTACTACTAAGACGCTCAAGAACCTCAAGGTAAGTATATGCATCATATCCTTGTTTATGATGATCTCTCCTCTCTTGCACATATTGTTTGCAAGAGTGAGTCTTGAACATGGAAGTTCTTTATTCACATATGTTTGATGCATATAGCCAAGATTTATATGGCTTGTCTTGTCCTTCTATCATCTGTGTGCCCATGTAGTCCAAAGCAACTATCTTTTAAAAGAGATTGCACACATTTAGGGGGAGCTTGCATTAGTCATGTATCTTTCAAAGTTGTCACATTCTAATCCCTATATTTATTTGAAGCTTTGATTTTATATTGTCATCAATTATAAAAAAGGGGGAGATTGAAAGCACAATATGCTCCCTTGGTGGTTTTGATAATTCATGAGAACATACATTGTCTCTTGGACAAACACTTTTACCTAGTATATTTCAGGTATAGTCCACACAGAGCATTGGCTATAGGATTGTGAGGAGAAGCCCTTTGATGGAAGGAAGGAATAGGATTGGCTCAAGCTTCAAGCAAGAAGACTCTACATTTTATATTTGTGAGAAATCACCCTGATTCCATAGGAAAGCCAATACTATTAAAAGGGGGTGAGGTATTATGATGAATTGGTTGCTCAAGTGCTTAGAGATAGCCATCAAAAATACTCAGCCATTCTCCCACAAAATATATCTCTCCCAAGCCACATAAGAAAAATCGATGCCACCAACATTTCCTACTCGGCCATACCGATTTTACACTTAGACCGATCCTATGCCAAACCGACCATCTCGGTACAACCAACATTCCTATCGTTGCCACCGAGATTGTGTGACCAACTTTCTATTGGGAAGATTTCAAGTTTCAGAATTTCCGAGTTTGAAATCGGACTCACCGAGATTTGGAAACTAGTCTAGGTCATCGGATCGGTACCACGAAGATTCCTATATCGGTCTTACTAAGAATTCAAAAGTTGCCACATTTAGTGCAAGTCGGTACCACCGAGATTCTTTTCGATGTCACCTAGTTGGGCAATAATGTTGTAACAGTTGGATATTGGGGATGCCTATATATACCCCTCCACCTACCTCTCACTCGCAGAGAAAGCACTCAGAACAAACTTACACTTGTCATATCCATTTCTCTGAGATAGAGATACCTACTCATGTGTTGAGATCAAGAGAATCCAATCCAATAATTTGAACCTTGATTTCTAGCCTCCCCAAGTTGCTTTCATAAGATCAATCTCTCCTACCCATGCAAAACTGTGAGAGAGTGACTGAGTGTTGATGAGACTATATTTTGAAGCACAAGAGCAAGGAGTTCATCGTTCTACCATATCTATTACCTTTTGGAGGGTGGTGCCTCCTAGATTGGTTAGGTGTCGCTTGGGAGCCTCCTACTTCATGTTGTGGAGTTGAACCAAGAAATTTGTATGCGCAAGGAGATCACCAACTTCTTGAAGTTCTACCGTGAGTGAGGCTACTCCTGTGTGGACGGAAGCCGTGGTGGAATAGACAAGGCCGCTTCTTCATGGACCCCTTGTGGGTGGAGCCCTCCGTAGACTCTCGCAACCGTTACCCTCTGTGGGTTGAAGTCTCCACTAACATAGACGTACGATAGCGCCACCTATCGTAGCCATGCAAAAAATTGTCGTGTCAACTTCTTCGCGTTTAATCTTCTTAAACTCCACTCCTTACTACATGTGCAAAATCTTTACTTTTCGCTGTCATACTTATTGACTAGCATGTGTAGGGTGCACTAGACTTGTTAGAATAGCTAAACTCTGCCAACCATTAAATTGGGAAAAGGCTGGGATTTTAATTTTTGCAAGTAGTCCATTCACACCCCCCTCTAGACACCTCTTCTATCGATCCTACAAGGGGCTGAACCCGGGTAAACTCGCGTCTCTCGATTTCTACCAACCACTCGCAAGCCGCCACATAGGTGCGATGGCTCCACATCTAAGTCCTTTTATGAGGACATCTGATGTGACAATAACCAAGACAGTTGACGTTCACCATGAAATCAGCGCACGGTGGTGTTGGGTTCTTATAGGATTTTTTCTAAGGACCGAGAAGTTCCCGATACACCGGATAAAGGAGAGCCAGCTCGGATGAATCAGTACCAGAAAAGGTTATTTTCCTTCGGCCACCAGAGGGGAGCAGGCCAGTTGACGATTGGAGTCTGGTCAAAATTCATGCACTGTTATCGCGTATATCCGGGTTAGCCACACATCTACGACAGCCAGAATGACTCGGGCATTAGAGCATCTCCAACAGGCGCCGAACGTGCCGCACGCAAAAAACTTGTTTGCCACGCGCCCATCCCCTGGATTGGCGCAGCGCTGGCTCCAGCAGCTGCGCTAAAATGCAGCGCGCGCGCGTGCCGCTCCGGCGGCGCGCAAAAAATGCAGCGCGCGCGCTCACAACATTTTTTTATTTTAGATAAATCGGAAGCATAGATAAATAAAAAATAGATAGATTGCATAAATAAAAAATGATACAAATGTATTTTACATTGGTGCAACTAGATAGATAGTTTGAAAGCATAGTTAAAACTACGGTGCAACTAGATAGAAACTACTCCTAGTCGCTACCATCATCACCATCATCATCCTCGTCAGTGTCGTCCGAGGTTGAGAGACATATGTCCAACCAAAGATCATCATTTTTCGTGAAGAACGACCTGCCGCCTGCTGCAACGATATCCATCTGCGCATTCTCCAATGCCTTCCGCCGACACTTGTCCAACCGCTCCTCGCGGCGCCTTCGCGTGTCCTCCTCGCGGCGCCTTGCCCAGTAGTCTTGCTCGTAGGCGACGTCCTCCGGGTGGCGCCGGCGCCACTCCTCCATGACCCACTCGTCCTCCTGGGCGACTAGGAGGCGTCGCTGTAGCGCAGCGTGCTCCACACGGTCTTGTGCCGTGTTAAGACGAGGCGGCGGGGCGACATCTAGCGCCTGCTGGAGCGTGTAGACGTACTGGAAATTCATCTGCCCGCGCGGCCTGCCTAGGCGCCACGCCGCCGCGTCGAACGCGCGGGCGGCCTCGTGCACCGTCTCGTAGGTGCCGAGGCTGAGCCGGAGATCGCCGGAGCGTATCTCGGAGTAGTACCCGCCGTTGGGGCGCAGGCAGACGCCGTGGTAGCCCAACGCTCCTCGATGGCGCGGCGGCATGGTGGCGCGTCGGTGGCGGGGCGCTTGGAGCGATGGAGGCGCGCGTGGCAGAGGAAGAGGAGTCGTGGAAAAGGCGTGTGGCGAGCTCCGCATTCTATAGGCACGCCGGAAGCGGTGCGGCAAAAATGGCGCGCGAGTTTCCTGCCACCGCTGGAGCGTGGCAAAACGTCCCGCGCGCGCTAAAAGCTGGGTTTACCACGCGCGCATATTTTGGCGCAGCCGTTGGAGATGCTCTTACACCTTTTTTTAGAGAAGGAGGTTAAACCCCCGGCCTCTGCATCAATCGATGCATGCAGCCATCTTATTAATTATTTCACAACGGTCTAACAAGAGTATACATCAATCCACCCAAAGCCACCACTCACACCTACAAACTAGATAATGTGGAGTGCTCTCACTCCACATATCTAAGACCGGTGTTGTTTCCAATCCATCCACATAAAGTATCGGGAACAACAGCCGGTGCAGCACACCTAAAACGCACACCTCACGCACACGTTTTACCAGCCGCCATCATCCTCGAACAATGACCCATCTTCAGGAAAGGGATCCGTATCATCCTTGCCAGTCCAATCATCCGTCGACGCCACCACGGCGACCAACGGCGCCACTGCCCTGCACTCATCCGTCCATATGCGAAGACTCCGGGAGATCCGTCATGCGTAGCACCTGCCAACCAGGCATGACTCAGCGTAGCACCTGTCGGCCAGGCATGACTTGACAGCTCCACCGAAATTCCGTGCAAGACAAAGCCGCTCCACCTCCTGCCTCAGTCTGCCAGCGCTACTCCACAAACGATGCTCCCAAGAGAGAAACGTCACTGCAGTACCGCCATTGTCCGATTTGGAAGACCAGATCCTAGGGTTTCCCCTGAAGTAGTGCCCACCACCAGCAACCGTTCAGGACTCACACAGTGCCCACCACCACTTAGCCCTCAAGGCGACGCCTTCAGGAAGGTCACAACGTCAAGGACGCCGTCGCCGCCCACCGGAGTTAGGGTTTTCACCCGAGAGGCAAGGAAGGGGAGCAGAGGAGCAGATGTATACCGACGTCTCCAAAAAGAATAACGACGCCCTTGAGCGTCGTCGTCGGCGCGGCCGGCCTGGGCCAACCAAGGGGTTTCCCCCAATCCGAATCTCCTCCACCGGCTTCACCCACAGGAAGGGCCCCGGCAACCACGCCGGCACCGCCAAGAATCCGCACGAGAGAGGCCCACAGACCAGGACCTAGGGGCGCAGGTGGCGGTGCGGGCAGCGCCCAATGAAGGGGAACAGCACACCTCCACAACGACGCTTCCAAGAAAGATAGCGGCACCCGCGGGCGTCGCCGTCGCGGCTCCGATGAAACCAGAGCAATGATTTCTCCCAGAGCTGCGATGGATATCCACCGCCACCGACCGCGAGCATGGCCGCCATGCACCATCACGACCCCCAGCCAAGGCCACTGCACCGCACGCCCTGGACACTTCTCGTGCCCAGCCGACCAGCGCAGCCGCGCCCGGCTGCCGCTCCCTACCACCAGGGCCGAGCGCCCCGCTAGATCCGTCCATGGAGCCCCGGATCCGCCCTCCACCGCTGCCGATTGGTGAGATCACACCGGATCCCGCAACCGCCGACGCGGGGCGCCGCCGTCAGAGCCCGAAGGCCGACGAGAGGTGCCCCGCCGCCGCCATCCCCGGGGCGCGCGTGGCTTCGCGCGGGAGGGAGGCGGAGAGGGTGTCCGGTGGCGGCGCGGTGCGTGTCTATACGCGGAGAGGATGCGCGTCGGCGACGTGCTCACGAGGCGCCGGACTGGAAGAGCGCGGGCCGGGCAGATTGGGAGCCGGGGCAGCGGTGTGGAACTAGTGAGATGGGGTAGCGGCGGCTGGCGCACGAGATGGGGTGGCGGCGGCATGCTCTTACACCTAGTCCTACCTCTCCACGAGAGGATCAAACAAGGAAAAAAGAAGATAGAAAGAGAAGCAGGCCTACCCGGACTCGATCTCCTCCGCCATGGCTCGTTCCCGCCTAGGCTTGCGGCTCCCTCATTGCACTGGCCGGGTCGCTCCCGCGCGCTTGCTTCGCCTGGCCGCGCCATCGCCACACTGGTCACATCGCCTCCACCTCGTATCCACCTCCGCCGTGTTACTGTCGCCTCAAGCCGACTGCGGCCTCACCAAGCCACCGTCAAGCCCTCACCTTGCGCCACTCCTCTGCCTTGCGCCTGCGCCACCGCCTCGTCCAAGTAGACCAAGGCCTCGTTTGGTTAAGGGGGATTGGAGAGGTTTTGAGAGGCAGGGATTTCAGGGGATTGGGTGAATCCCTTTGTTCCACCCAATCCTCTCAAATCCTCGGGGCTTTGCTTCCACTAGTCCCCCGAGGAGGGTTTTGAAACACATGGATATGAAGGGATTGAAGGGGAACGGAGGGAATTGGGCTAAGCAAACCCCTTCTACCAAATGGATGTTCGAGGATCTGTGCGGTTTCTGGCCCTCCCGGGGATTTTCCTTTCAAAACCTCCCCAATCCCCCCTTAACCAAACGAGGCCTAAAAGACGGCAGCGGCCATACTGCCCATCTGCACATCATCGTCGCAGCTGCCCTAGCTACGATTCAGCCTTGTCCACCACTGTAGCCCGCCGCGGGTCAGCCGCCCCCGCCTTGGAGCCTCTCCGTATAAAGTCACCAAGCCGCCGACAACCTGCCGGCCGTTGCTTCCGTTGCTCACTTCCACCGTCGGGGCTCGGGCCGGTGTCGTCAAGCTACTCCGTCCTCCGCTGCCCTCTGAGGCGCTACGAGCCGACCGGCCACCACCGCCTCGAGCCGACCAGCCTCCACCGCCTCGCCTCTGCCGACAAAGCCACCCCGGCCAAAGCGGCCTCGCCTTCGCCTTGTGCTGTTTCGAAGCCGCCTCTAGCACCGGGTCAATGGTCGCTCACCAAGCCGTCGCGGCCTCTGAGTTGCCACGCAACACCAGCCTCGCCTGGCTTGGAACCGCCACGCAACAGCAGCATCGCCTCCTCATTTCTGCGGTGCTTCCGGGCCATGCCACCATTATGGCTCTGCCGAGACGGACGCTGCTGTATCCGCTGCGCCAACCTTGATTTTTGCGTCAAGTATCAACTTCTGGGCTTGCTCTTGTGAAGCTTGATATCAGGCAGGAATCTAACACACTTATGTACTTGATACTATAACAACACATCTTGGGATCGGATCCTACGCTGAATAGCCTGAGGAGAAACACCAGGATTGGCTCTTGTCCGAACCAAGGGACAAACATCCATTGTTCGGTACAGATGTTCTTCGGACTGAAGAAGTTGCTGATGTTTTAGGCACATTTCATATCCTTGCAGAGTTTCCAGCATATTGTTTTTGTGCTTGTATCATCTCAAATGGAAACTGCTCCATCGGATGTGCTTGTTGTTGAGATTCTACAGCGGGAGTGCCATATAGAAAGGCCATTGAGAGTTGTTCCACTATTTGAGAAGCTTGCAGATCTTGAAGCAGCTCCAGCAGCTGTTGCATGCCTATTTTCCATAGACTGGTATATGGATAGGATTAATGGCAAGCAGGAGGTCATGATTGGATACTTAGACTATGACAAAGGTGTTGGGCATCTCTCTGCAGTGTGGCAAATGGATAAAGCATAGGAAAATATCATAAAGGTTGCAAAGCATTATGGAGTAAAGTTGACAATTTTTCATGGAAGAGGTGGAACGGTTGGCCGAGGATGGGGTCCCAGTCATCTTGCCATATTATCTCAACCTCCAGACATGATACATGGATTACTCTGTCAGCACCCCTGGCGTGTCGGATCGAACGAGCAGAGATGCGAGAGAGTGGAGCTCGAGGTAGACGAAGAACACAGGTGGTTTTGCGCTGGAAACTTCACATCTTTTGTGTCTTTGTTGATCGCTATTTATTCAGAGATTACAAAAGGAAAAACGGGGATCGTGGCCGCTGACTTGGCGCCTACGTGATCCATGGCTTTCGTGCCATCCCACGAACGGACCGACACGGCGCGCGACTCGCTCAAGCCGTTGGCGACGGGAGCTAACTGCCTAGCTAACCTAGACCTATTCTGACGGAAGAGAGAAACCTGGCTGAGCCAGCTAACTGAACCTAGCGAAGGGGGGGGGGCTTGGGGTTTATTCCAACAAATCACCCCCTAAAACCTAACCCCTTTGTCAATTTCTACCATGCCGATCTTTGCCCGAAGCTCCGTGAAGCGAACTCGACCGAGAGCCATGGTGAGCAGATCGGCAAGTTGATTGTCCGTGTCGACGAACTCCACCTCCACTTGCCTGTTCTCCACGCATTCCCTGATGAAATGGAACCGAACGTCAATGTGCTTACTTTGTTCATGGAAAACTGGATTCTTCGCGAGGGAGATGGCCGATTTGTTGTCCATCCAGAGCGGGAAGCAGGCCGGTCTCTCCTTCTTGAGCTCGCTAAGGAAACGAGCCAGTCAAACCCCTTGGCATGCTGCTGTCGTGGCGCTGATGTACTCGGCCTCATAGGAAGACAGAGCCATGACTTTCTACTTGAGAGACTGCCAGCTGATGATGCAGTTGCCATAGAAGAACATGACACCGGTCGTGCTCCGGCGTGTGTCGACGTCTCCTCCCGTGTCAGTGTCGCTATAGCTAGCGAGGTGACCTTCTCCTTTCCCCCTTGGGTAGAAGCAGCCCCAGTGTAGTGTGCCAGCGATGTAGCGCAGAATCTTCCTCGCCGCAGCTTGGTGCTCGGTGGTGGGTGCCTCCATGAAACGCGAGACGTAGCCGACGACGAAGGCGATATCTGGCCTGGTGTGAACCAGGTAGCGCAGACATCCGACGAGGCCGCGGTACTCCGTCGCGTTAGTCAGGCGCGCGGTGCTCTGCTTGCTGAGCTTCAGTCTGGGCTCCATGGGCACCACGCACGGGTTGCACCCCGTCATGCCGCCGCGCTCTAGTATCTTCTCGGTGTATGCTGTCTGGTTCAGTGAGGTACCAGTCGACGTCTGGTGCACCTCGATCCCCAAGTAGAAACTGAGGAGACCGAGATCGCTCATCTTGAAGAGCTTCATCATCTCCGCCTTAAAACGCATGATCTCGATGTTGTTGTTGCCGGTGATAACCAGGTCATCAACGTACACCCCCACAAGGAGGCGAGATGAGGTGTGGCCACGCCCATAGATGGCATGGTCGGTGGAGCTGCGCTCGAAATCGAGCGAGGCGAGGCATGCGTCCAGCTTCTGGTTCCAGGCACGTGGCGCCTGCTTCAGCCCGTACAGGGCTTTATCAAGGCGCAGTACCTTGCTTTCTTGTCCGGCGGTGATGTACCCGGGGGGCTGCGCGACGTAGACCTCCTCCTGGAGCTCCCCGTTGAGGAAAGCGCTTTTCACGTCCATGTGGTGCACGCCCCAGCCCACGCGTGCGGCAAGTGCTAGCAGGAGGCGCACTAATTCCATGCGGGCGAGAGGGGCGAATTCTTCTTGGTAGTCCACCCCCTGGCGCTGCGCGAAACCGTTGGCGACGAGGCGGGCCTTGTGCCGGATCGCCACGCCGTGGGCGGTCGCGTTTCACCTTGTAGACCCATTTGAGGCCAATGGTACGGTGGCCAGGAGGGAGATCAGCCAGGTGCATGGTGCAATTCTCCTCGATGGACGTCATCTCCTCGTCCATGGCACGTCTCCAGGCTGCGTCTCCTTGTGCCTCACCAAGCAAGGCCGGCTCCTCTTCCAGTCTGAGGTGCAGCTCCTCGTCATCGATGTCGTCGAGGTCGAGGATGTAGTCCGTGAGCTATTGGTTCGGCTGAATGATGTCGTCCCGTGAGCGTGTCACCATCGGATGCATGCTTGCCTGGTCAACTGGTGGTGACTCGATCGGAGCCGACAAGGCGCTTGGTGGGGTCCATGACACGGCAGGGCTTAGCTCAGGGAAGATGCCCCTCCCGCCTATGCTCGCGGGCGTGGTCGGAGATGACGCGTCGGCTCCTGCTGCTGCTGCGTCCCCACCACCGCTGGTGGGAAGTGGAGGGCCTGGCGTTGCCGGTGCGGCCGGACGTACCCCCTCTGGTACTGTAGCCGGCCCGTACTTGACAGTGAAGGTGGCTGCGCTGGGAGCGTCCACCCCCTGCTGCCAGTCCCAGCTTGCTCGCTCGTCGAAGATGACGTGGCGCGTGACATGTACGCGCTTGGTGGCGGGGTCATAAGCGCGATATGCCTTCCCACCCGGTTCATACCCGATGAAAACCATGGGCTTGCTCCTGTCCGCCAGCTTCTGCAGGTGTGGGCGCGTGTCCTTGACATGAGCCACGCACCCGAAGACGCGCAGGAAGTGAGCATTGGGCTTGCGACCATGCCATGCTTCAAACGGTGTCTTCCCGATCAGGCTCCTCGTATATGATCTGTTCATCAAGAAAACAACAGCGGTGATGGGTTCTCCCCAGAAGAAAGCCGGCATGCCTCTTGTCTTGAGCATGCTCCTTGCCATGCCCATGACGGTCAGGTTGCAGCTCTCCACCACTCCGTTTTGCTGTCGGGAGTAGGGCATCGTCAGGTGTCGCTGCACGACGTGGTCGACGCAGTACTCCACGAACGCCGTGCTCGTGAACTCGCCTCCGCGATCCTTGCGGAATGTACACAGGGTGTGGCACGACACTGTCTCCGCGGTGGCCTTGAACCGGCGGATCACCTCTGCCGCCTCGTCCTTGGAGCGCAGCAAGACGAGCCAAGTGTAACGATTGTGATCGTCCACTAGCAGGAGGAAGTAGCGCTTCCCGCCCGGTGTCGCCGGGGAGATCACCCCGCATATGTCGCCGTGAACTAGCTCCAGTGGTTCCGTCGTGCGGAACTTGGCGGCTTGGGGAAATGAGACCCGCCTCTGCTTGCCAGCGAGGCACGCCTCGCAGATTTGTTCTACGTGGATGGTGAGGGGGAGCCCGGTGACCATGCCGGCGCGCGCCATCCTCTGGAGACCCTGGAAATGAACGTGGCCGAACCTCTCGTGCAGCGCCAGCCAACACCGTCACACTTGCTTGCGGCGAGGCACGCCGGCTTGGCGATCTTGATATGTAGAATATAGATTCGCTTGGCCCTGCGGGTTACCTTGGCGAGGAGATTCTTCTGGCGGTCGTGGACCGTCATGGTCCCATGCTCCACCAGTGACGCGCACCTGACCTCATCCAGCTGGCCGATGCTAATGATGTTGCTTTTGAAGCATGGTATCCAGTAGCCGTTGTGTAACGCCCAAGATGCGATCCTATCATTATTTTGGCACGAAGGCCTCGACAGTGATAGAAGCGCATCTCGTCTCGCAAGAATGGATATCGTTACAAGTGCATGTACTGAAGAGAAGAGTATATGGAATTGGATTACACTCGCCACAAGCTACATCAGAGTCACATTAGTATAATACATAAATGTCATGAAGAAGAGCAGGGTCCAACTACGGACGAAAACAAACGAGAAAAGAAAACGACGTCCATCCTTGCTACCCGAGGCTGCCGTCGTGGAACCCATCCTAGATCGATGAAGAAGAAGAAGAAGAAACTCCAAATGAAAAATCATCACACTCACGTCTTAATCACCTTACCTGTAGATGCAACTGGTGTTGTACTAATCTGTGAGCCAGAGGGGACCCAACAATCTCATTTCCAAAGGTATCAAAACTAGCAAAGCTTAATGGGTGAGGTATGATTAAGTGGTGAGGTTGCAGCAAGCAACTAAGCATATGTGAGGTGGCTAACTTACGAGTAAAAGAAATAAGAGGGGGAATGATCTACGCATAACGGACGTGAACTACTGATGATCAAATGAATGATCCTGAACACCTACTTACGTCAAACATAACCCCACCGTGTCCTCGATCGGAGAAGGAACTCACGAAAGAGACAGTCACGGTTACGCACTCAGTTGGAAAGTTTTAATTAAGTTAACTTCAAGTTATCTAGAACCAGTGTTAAACAAAGTCTCCACGTTGCCACATAACCGCGGGCACGGCTTTCCGAAAGATTTAACCCTGCAGGGGTGCTCCAACTAGTCCATCACAAATTAGCACAAGCCGCATAGAAATCCTCAATCACGAAGCTCGCGATCTCGTCGGACTCCTTAGTGGAAAACCTCAACTCTGAGATTACCCAAAGCATCACCGGAATTCTGATGCACAATATATTCCGTAAAAGGTAAAACTAATCCAGCAAGGCCGCCCGACGTGTCGACGATCCCGATAGGAGCCGCGTATCTCATTCTCAGGACACAATTGGATGAGCACAGCGTACAGTGGCCTGATAGAGATCACCCGAGTTGCCCCAGGTTGGCCCCGCACACGACTCTATTTTGGACCAGCACCATCAGCACTGGTCCTCTGTGTATTATGTTGAATTACTCATCGGGTAGCGCTAACTCCCTATGCTTTTCAGTATTAACAGAATTATTATGATGGGCAAATATAGTACCAGTGTTGGGCCTTGCCAGACCAGCTTTATTCTAAAACGAATTATCAAGGGGGTCCCCATAACAACCCCGATCATGTTAGGAGCGCTAGATTATGGAACATAACACCGGTAGCTGAAACTAAGGGGCCAAAGGTGGAACAAAACACCAAGCTAGAAAGGCCGAACCTTCCACCTTTTACCAAGTATATAGGTTCATTAAATTAAATAGCGTCTAATATGGTGATATAACAAGGAAACCATGTTATCACATGGAAGCAATTGCACCTGCAACTAGCAACGATAACACATGGTTAAGCAAGCGGTAACATAGCCATTCAGTGGTTTGCTAGGTTGTGAACAGGTTGAAGGTTTTCATGGCAATGTTGGGAGGCTGATATTTAATATGTAGTAGGCAAAGTGACATAACGATAGAAACAGTAAAACTAGCATGGCAATGATAGTAATGGTATATGGGAAAATGGTCATCTTGCCTGAAATACCGCTTAGAGAAAGAGTAACTCCGTGAAGCAGACGAACCGATGTAGTCGAAGGGGTCCTCACATTCCGACATGCTTGCGGAACTCTATCGAGACGAAGCAAACCGGAAAGAAGAATCAACACACGATAACACCATAACAAAACACTATATGATGCACAACACATATGATGCATGAGCGGTTTAATGCAAGGCATGACATGGCGAATCAGAACAATCAAACACTACACATTAAGTGAAGTTCAATATGCAACGAGTTGCATATTGACGATACTCCACGTAAAAATTATTTATTTCTAGCCCGATTAGGTACACGACAATATTAAATGTGGTTAAACATGGAAAGAGGTGAAGCGTAATTAAGTTACTTATCTAGGCATTTTCAATGAGGTCGGAAACGACTTATAGCATCTCCGGACTAACCTCATACGTTAATTTACAATTCTATCCAGATCTGAAATAACATGTTTTAATATTTGTTAAACAGAAAAATAAATAGGTTCGCGTGATTATATGCGTTGTCCCAATCAATTTACACATATAGAACATCTCCAACGGAGCTACGGTTCAAAAGATACGAACACCACAAGATATGATGGCATAAATGCAATATGTATGCAACGACAGTCACAATATTCCAAAACATACAACCAACAAGATAATATGAATCTACACAAGATTCTAACCAAGTTTCATGTAGGACACTATCAAAACGGAGCAACGGTTCAACAAATACAAGCTAAACAAGAAATAGACATAATCTGTCAAAAGCAGACACATAGCATTTTCTACACCCCACAACAACTAGCTACACAAATCCAAAATGCTCAAACAAGGCATGAGACAGTGGATGTCAAGATGCACTACAACATACTACTAATAAAATCTAGCCTGGAAGCGTGAATCGCTAGGAAAAGAAGTCACAAAATGGCATCTCACACACAGTTCCAGACTTTGTGAAAATATCAGTTTTGACAGTGCAGTTTCCGATCTGAAGGAATATTGGCAGCCGCAAAACTATATGCTACATGTCTCTAAATGGCATGAAAATTGACAGCATGCTAGAGAATCTTAAGGACTACAACTAACTCCATTGCACCAACCTCAAAAGAGCTACAGATCACCAGATAAACTCATGACAAGACAACAACAAAATATAACAGATTTCAGACTTAGAAATATTTCACATCTCGAAATCAGCACTATTTTCTAGCATGTTGAGAACAAGCAAACAACAGCCAAACATGGATTTCTATTGCAACCAAAATTACCAGAGGCTAGCCTACACATCCAAGGGCATATCTCTAGTTGACAACTCTTACATATCATGCACGGATTAAATCCCACAAAATAAACAAAAGGGCGGCATGGCAAAATATCACGTGCACTAACTTGCTCAAAAGCTAAAACTAAATGCACAGTTATATTCTATGGATTTTTCTTCCCCAAAAACATGTATAATATGGGGGGTTGCAAAATAAAAATATCGCCACACGTATATGCGAAATTATGTCCTAAACACGACATAGCAAACTAGCGACGGAACCGACATGCCAAAATGCAAACAACTACTCTAAAATACATGGCAAAAGATCCCTAATAACATGGGCATTTAACCTATGGCATTTGGACAAACCGGACACACAGAAAAATAAACACGGGATACTTTTCTATTAGGACAACACACAATTCTAGGCATACGGTGGTTCAAACCACGCCAAACATGCTTGCAAGTTGCAAAATTTTAACCTACGCGGAAAACTAATCAAGTTTCATATTTTACTCGATGCGATCCGATGCACAGTTTGAAATTTGCAAGCGTGTCAAAATATAGAAATTTCCAGAAAAATATTAAAACACGGGAATTAAAATAAATAAAAAACCTACACGGGTCGAATCTGGTTTATGGGCCAATTCTAACCACACGCGCATCATAGCAACATATCGCTCGGGCGGATGATAGGCAAGGAGGCGGGTCACCTGAGTGGGCCAAGCCCAGGGCGTCGGAGGGGCCACACGAGGCGGGCAAGCCTTGCTGCTACTGGGCCGAGGGAGGGAAGCCGAGATGGGCCTCAGTGCTGCTGGGCCACGGGCCCATGCGGGAGGAGCCTAGCGCTCCCGTCCTCATGCTAGTGCACATGAGCAGCAACTCCACGGTGGCACAGACGTGGTCAACGGCGAGGGGCCCCGATGCGGATCCAGGCGGGAGGAGGTGGGATGCACGAGGACCCGCTAGATCCGGTCATGCCGGGCCAGATCTGCCCGAGGGACGGCCGACGACGAGGGTCCTGCCCGTGAGAGCGGTTGGCAGCGATTGGCTCGGGCTTCGGCCAGAGGAGGCACTCGGGCCAGCGGGAAGCAGGGCGGCATAGCGAGGCGCAAGCGGATCTGGCGGCGCGGGGAAATGGAGGCGGGTTGCCAGCGGCGGCGGCGCAGGCAGGCGAGGCGGCAGCGCGGGTAGAGGCAGCGGCAGTCGGGGCAGAGGCTGCTCGGGACAGGCAGGGGCTGGCTCGGGGGCTCCTCCCCATGAGCTGGCGGCGGATCCGGGCCGGGAGGGCCGGCTGCGGGCTCGGGCGGGCCCCAATGGCTGAGAGAGGAGAGAGGACGTGGAGGCTGCGCTAGGGTTTGGTGGGGTGGCGCAGAAAACGAGGGAGAGAGAGGGTTTGTGTCCAGATTACGAAGGGGGAGGTGTTTAAATAGGGAAGGGGCTAGGTTTAGCAGAATTTCGCCCCGGTTTCAACCGTACGATCGGAATCGAACGATGTCGAACACAGGGACGACTAAGTGGCTGTGTAGAGTGTCTTAGATGGAGACGAGAGGGAAGTGGAGCGGCACGGCAACACGATTTTAAAATATCGAAAAAAGTGTGACGATATAGACCGAAGACGCTGCTGCTACAATCGACCGTCCGGGTACGAGACGGACTCTGATTGCGACGAAAATTGGCAGGCGGCTTACCTATATCTAAATAAGACCCCATGCCAAGTTTCAACCCAATCAGAGAAAGCTTTATACACACTTTTAAAACCAAATATTTTAACGATGTCGTGGGCGCGTGCGAGTGTGATGGGCTCAATACGGGCAATGACGAACACGGAGAGAACCGACAACTAATAACGGATGCAAGTTTTGAAAACTGGAGGCAACGGGATGCCGATGCAATGCGGATGATGCGCATGATGCGATGATGATGTGACAAATAAAAATACTCACACGACGAAACCGGAATAAAAGGGGAATCTTCTGGGGCGTTGGCCTCGGGCTGTCACACGTTGGTGAGGCCACGGTGGTGACCACCTGCCACAACAAACAACACCCTACCACGCCCATGTATGTCCACGAGAGAACCGTCGCCGAACTTGAACGATCCTGTCACGGACTCATCCGGATCCGCGAACACCGTCAAGTCGCCGGTCATGTGGTCCGATGCCTCGGTGTCGAGGTACCAGGCCTCATCGGTGTCGCCAGGAGCCTGCTGCAGTTCGACGCGCTCGTGCTCCTCATTGCGGAATACTTGCACCGCCGCGATTTTGAGAGGTGCCTGAGGTGCAGCCAGGATCAGCTCCGACACTGTTGCGCTCCCCTTGTCGAGGGTGCAGGCCTGGACCATCAGGAGGCCCGACTGCTCCTCGTCAGCCTCGGTGAGGTTGGCCTCCTCGTCGCGCTTCTTCTTCCGGCACTTGTCGGTCTTGCGAGCGGGGCTGCCAGAGGAGTTCTGGTTTCCGCGCCCGCCTCGGCCGCCTTCACGACCGCGCGAGCGTCCGCCACCGCGGCGACCGCCCCCGCCGGCAGCTTAATTGCTGCTTCCTCCGGTGGCTCCGGCCTGGTCGACCTTTTGTTGGCGTGCCATCCACTCTTCGTGAGTGAACAGCAGCCTGCTTCCGCCTTGGACGACCCCGTCCAGCCCGTAGCGTTCCTCCGCCGCTTTCAGCCGGCCGGTGAGCTCCTCGACCGTGAGCTCTGACAGATCAAGTACCGTCTGTATGGAGAGGGCCACCTATGGATAGCGCGGCGGGACGACCCGGAGAAACTTCTCCACGGCCCTTTATTACTTTAGATCATCACCAAGGAGAAGAAGGTTATTCATCATACCAGTGAGCCGAAGGGCAAACTTTTCGACGGTCTCCCCATCCTTGAAGCACATGTCGTCGAACTCGCGGCGGAGGTACCGCGCCTTCGCCTTTTGTACGCGGTCGACTCCAAGACGGATCGTCTTGATGGAGTCCCACGCCTCCTTCGCCGTTTCCTTCATGGCGAGCAACGCCAGCATCTCCGGCGATATGGCCAGGAGGATTGCCTCCAGCACCAGGCGATCATCACGATAATCGGCGTCGTCGTCTGACACGGGCCGATTTTGATGACGGTCCACAGGCCTCTCGCCTGTAGGATTACCTTCATCAGGAGCGACCACTCCACGTAGTTCGTCCTCATCATGGGGGGGGGTAGGAGGTGGACCCAGTTGATTCGCAGAGCGGCCGTGGCATCGCTACCTCACGGACGGATGGCCTCCCTGAGCCATCGCCTAGCAGGGACGCGGGCTTGCCGCCGACGCGGCCGGTGCCCTTCTCGTCCTTCTTCGCCTCAGCCCCGATCCTCTCCGGCGAGGCGGAACGGGAGCGAGCTGGGTTGCTCTTTCCCATGATCAACCAAGGCTCTGATGCCAATTGTCAGCACCCCTGGCATGCCGGATCGAACGAGCAAAGATGCGAGAGAGTGGAGCTCGAGGTGGACGAAGAACACAGGTGGCTTTGCGCTGGAAACTTCACAACTTTTCTGTCTTTGTTGATCGCTATTTATTTAGAGATTACAAACAAGAAAACGGGGATCGTGGCCCCTGACTTGGCGCCTACGTGTTCCATGGCTTTCATGCCATCCCACGAACGGACCGACGCGGCGCGCGACTCGCTCAAGCCATTGGCCACGGGAGCTAACTGACTAACTAACCTAGTCCTATTCTGATGGAAGAGAGAAACCTGGCTGAGCCAGCTATCTGAACCTAACGACGGGGGGCTTGGGGTTTATTCCAACATACTCTGTGTAACGTTTCAAGGCGAGGTCACACAACACTCGTTGGGAGAGGAACACTTGTGCTTTGGAACTCTGCAACGCTTCACTTCACCTACTCTTGAGCATGGAATGCATCCCCCAATTTATCCCAAGCCATAATGGCGTACTCTCCTTTAGGAATCCATGAACAAGATCAAGCCAAACAAAATCCAAGAACCAGATTATTTTTTGAGGTTACATCACATGGCTTCAAATCATGTGTTATGCAACATCGTCAAAATGCGTGCGAGCCTCCACTCGTGTCGGGTTTCTCAATAGATAGACGCATTGACCTGTTATCCCGGCGATACGTTGTACTTCAACATATCAAAAGAACCAGAAGAGCTTGGCATGAAGGAAAAATCCCTGGAGAAGCTACAATTTGAGCCGACCAACATTGAGCCGGTAATTCAAAAGCCAACGACAAAGAAAAAAATGGCCCTACAGAAGCCAGAAGAGCCGAACTACATGGGATAACAAAGCATGGGTCACGAGGTATATGAACTCAATTTGGCCATGATATTTGCCAAATATATATGATGAGCATCACGAAGATCATCAACTCGCCGCATCATCTCCAGTTTCAAATACCAGTATGCAGGTGTCAACTTTACATCCGACTTATGCTCCAGCCAAGTGTAAAGACTCTCAAGCTGCCTCCGTGAGTCTACTTAAGACTCGGGGGCTACACAGACATGACTCAGCATATTTGGTTGTTTTCAATAAATTCAAGAACTCTGGGTCATTGCAGGGAAGACAACCCAGAACACAAGGGTTGTTGCCGTATTGGTGAAAAGTTAAATGTTGCTAAACAGATCTTGCTGCCATGATGCACAATTCCAACATGAGAAATAAATATTCTCGAAAAGCCAGTTTCTCACATATTCTTGAGCTGGTCCATCACTTATAATGCCGGGTCATCTAATTGACATGCTCTTGGATTTCCTCAACATGTGCTCTGTGGTAAACTACAACACTTATGGATTTCTCAAGTATATATTCGCCGGGTTGCACCGCAAACCACGAGCAGGGATTTCATCTCAAGGACAATGGCATTATTCCAGGATACTCGTACAAATGACAAAATACTGGGTTACATTACAACGACGATTAAGAATTTATTCAAATCAGATTAATATCAGTTCCAGAGAACTTCTGAAGCGCATTATGATGAGTTATAGTATTCTCACAGAGTCCCAAGTCTTTGCAGGCATACAACCTCACACTTGGGGGCTACATTATTCAAATCAAGATTACATCACATATGAAAGTCCCATGTCGCCGCAAGCATGCGCCACGGCAACTGGAGGCTAATGCATAGTCATTTTGACTAGTCTCATTGAAGGTACAACCCAGAAAGTAATGATGAGCCAACCCTTGGGGGCTAGTAATTGCTCCTATTAGAAATTCAAAGTGACCCGAAGCTTGGGGGCTACATCATATGTTGATTTTCTTTTAGAAGGAGAAGTACATGTAAGTCTCGGGTCGCGGCAAGCAGACAACCCGGCACTTGGGGGTTACACTACTTATATCAAATTTTCTAAAAAGTCCTCAGTCATCGAAGGCATGCAACCTTGCACTTGGGGGCTACATCATTGAGCTGTTGAAAATATTATGAGGTCCAAATTGAAGACCCGGCCCATCACACACTGATGAGCCGACCCTTGGAGGCTACACATGTGAAATTCAAGACATTCAGTCCATATCTAACGACTCAGATGACAACCCGGATTTTTCAAAGTTGTCTACAACATTCAAAGCTAAAGTTCAAGTCCCGGGTTTTTTTGCAGGAAAAACAACCCGGCCCTTGGGGGCTACACCAGTTGAAGCTTTATCAGGTATAAGACAATTACTAGTCCCACACTGCTGCATGCAAGACAACCTGACACTTGGGGGCTACACACGCAAGATATTTTTTCTACTCGAATTTCCAAGTCATCATGAATAGATAAACTTAGAGCTTGGGGGCTACAGGTAATATGGAGATAAAAAAGAGAGAGGATGAACATCGTGAAGCAATCAATTTTAAAGTGGAGCTGAAGCATTGAAAGACTAGCTGAACATATTTCTATCTAGCCGAAGCATTGAAATACTGACTCAGCATCACACGGATTTCTGTATTCCCAATAATTTTATCAAGTCAACCGGAGTGCATTTGCTTGATTCAGAGTCACCAACAATCATGACCCGACGTTATCAATGATCATGACCCGACATAGTATATACAAGCAATCTATTTTCACAAGTTGGAAGTGGGTTTAACAACAGACGAATTTTTATTCCCAGTATTTTCATCAAAACCGAAGCACTGGAAGCCGACTCAACTTCATATGGTTTTTCTTATATCTAATATTTTCATCAAGCCAAAGCAAAACATTGGAGGCCGACTCAACGACATATGGGTGTTTCATTCGCAATATTTTATTGCAAAGGACATTGACCAGCAAGATGATTGTGAAGATGGCTCGAAGAAACCAGGATTTTAGAGGAGCCATTTCATTGAAATAAGCCGACCAAGGAAACAAAATGGTCCGTTAAACATATATTTTTTTTTCTTATTTCAGGAGCTTACCATGAATAAATTCAAGCTAACCTGGGGGCTAATGTCAGGGATATAACTCACGGTTTGACCCGACCAGGAGGTTTGACCAGGCCAGGAGGCATGACCTAGCGAGGAGCTATGGCTTAGCCCATCAGCTAGCAGCTTGTGGGACACCCCGCTCGCCGGATCGACCTGGACGACGAGCCCAAGGCCCAGTGTGCAAGCCGACGTAAGGCGGTTCATGGAGAGGCCTGGAAGGCGGCTCACGAAGAATGCCCAAGAAGAGGAGGAAATCTTTCCAAGAGAAGCTAGTCCAACTCCTAGTAGGACTCTATGTAAGCCTACCCCTTCAACCTATATAAGAAGGGACAGGGCACCCCGACAGGGACAAGTAAAATTAGGTCTAGACAAGACAAGTCATTAGATAGACAGATTAGAAACCCTCAAGACTAGAGGCAAAGATTCCACTCCCTTGTAATCAAGATCACCATCTTCATCAATGGAACACAAGAATGACATAGAATTTTACCTCCATCGGAGGGGACGAACCTGGGTAAACTCACATCTGTCGGTTCTGACCAACCCCTCTCAAGCCACCACATAGCTGCGATGTCTCCACACCTAAGTCCTTTCATGAGTACATGTGTTGTTACAAAAACCACAACATTATGTTTGTTGCCATTGACATGAAAAGTAACTTTTCTTTTGTTGGAATCAATAATAGCCCATGCAGTATTTAGAAAAGTTCTACGAAGGATGATCGACATATTGTCGTCCTTGGACATATCAAGAATAACAAAGTCTGTTAAGATAGTAACATTTGCATCCACAAGAGGAACATCCTCACAATTCCCAATAGGTAGAGAAGTGGATTTATCAGCCATTCTCAAAGATAACTCAGTGGGTGTAAGCTTACTCAAATCCAATCTTTTATATAGAGAAAAATGCATAACACTAACACCGGATACTAAATCACATAGAGCCATTTTAACATAGTTTCTTTTAATGGAGCAAGGTATAGTGGGTATGCGAGGATCTCCCAACTTCTTAGGCACTCCACCATCAAAAGAATAATTAGCAAGCTGTGGCACCCAGATTCAACGAATCGGATTACCAGTGTTTCCAACCCAGAGATCATGTCTTCTGGAAACATTCAACAACTTGGCATAGAACTGAACTGACTTTATTGATAGCATAAGGTTACAAATATATATTTTACAATGATAGGGAGGCCAAAGGCACCCTTGGTTCTGCACAATATCTACATTATTTATGAGAGATAGAGGAGCCTCGAAACTACTAAGTACTTCTACGGCGTAGCGGAACATAGCGGCAACTCCATACACAGGGACACTGCTGTGGACACTTCCTAGTACACATCATCAGGACCCCCGTCCTCGGCTTGTCCTGCATCTGGCATGATACGCCAGCTGAGTACTTGGAATGTACTCGCAAGCTCATAATAACCAAGCAATGCAGCAAACAATAGGATGGCAACAAATTAAGATTAATACCACTTGGCTTTATAACATCCACTTACTCATGTACGGGGTTGTCTCACAACCACCGGAATGCTTATCAGCCTCTTCCCTCAACTGGAGGGTTCTTCCATCATTACTAACATCCACACGGTTGACCATCTACTAAGGTCTGGTCGGGCTGTCCATTACCGTGGACACGGCTATTCGAATAGTTTTTACACTCTGCAGAGGTTGCACACTTTACCCATACTCTGGAACACTGACCTCGTGATCCCATTCGGGTGGACCAGCATTGCTCCAACGCAGCTTGCCTGACCCGCGACTCTCTCATCATATCCACGGCAACCACTCCCTTCCGGAGTCCTGCCCTGGGTAGCCCTGTGTCCTCATGACACCTGCCACCATCATGGCCAAACAAAACTGTCCCAACCGGGGACGGGCCCAACTCAACTTAACTGGTCTCACAGGGTTATCACCGCCCACCGGGCCAAGGTGGCACGCGTGCATAACCCTCCCTCTTTGGGGCATATCGGTGAGAGATCATGAGGACAACACAAGTCACGGCCTTCCCATACCGGCAAGAGGTGGTTGTACGATTATGCCCGGTCAGGTGACTCATGATCATCCATCATGCCATAGTAACCATAGTGATTCATAATCATAAGAATATATCTCTATATGATGGTTTATTAAATGATTATTTTCTTAGCAAGTTAAGCAAATATAATGCATGAAGATGTGAGCTATGCTATGCAAAACTACATCACATGGATATGATGGCTTGCCCTGGTCAGTGGGGTTGTTCAAATACTCCTTGTCTTCAAAGATTCCCTCTGAAAATGTGTTTGAAATAGCAAAAGAAAAGGAAAAGCATTAATTACCGTTTTATTAACCAGAAATTCTATGAGTGTGGGAAAAATACAAAAATTTACTAGATTGTAAAGAATTCCAATACCAACTCAATGCAAAAAGAATCAAGTGATTTGGACTTGTAAATAAAAATATTTAAATGGTGAAAGTTTCTATTTAAATATGGAATAAATAAAAGAAATAGAATTCCTGGGAGGGGCCACGTCGAAGGCGTAAAGTGGAGGGGCGCCTCCACTTAACGCTTCGGTCGCAGGCCGTACACACTAGCAGGTTGGGCATGCCCCTATTAAACAGATAGAGAGGAGGGGGAACAGAAGAGGGCGGCTCACCGGCGACGATCAGCAATGATAGAGACGGCGGCGAGGCGGGAGATGACGGGAATGGAACGGGCTCTCGAAGGCGGACCTCCCTTTACCCGTAGCTCCTTCGGAGGTGGACGGACGGCGTCGCCCCTTCCTCTCCGGCGGGTGGAACCTACGGTGGTCGTCGACGGCGACGGTTCCGGCAGGGATTCGACTCACTGACGGCTCGAGGAGCACCAGAGGGACCAAGGGAACTTGACGATGGCCTTGGATTAGACTGGGGAAGGGTGGAGGAGGCTGGAGACAGAGGGGATTTGGCGGCGGAGCTTGTCGCCGGAGCTGAGGGAGACGAGCTCCCGGCTCTTGCTGGGGGTCTCTAGGGCTAATCCAGGGGTGGAGGAGAGGGGTGAGAGCTAGGAGGGGTTCGGGCAGCGCCTTATATAGGCCAGCGATAAGCACTGTCGAGGTCTCCCGAAGCGGCAAGGCTCGGCTTGCCACTAGAGCAAGGATGGCGAGCTGGGTGTCGCGGCATGGGGTGAGGTGATGGAGGAGGTCACGGGAGCGACAGGACGGGTTCGGAGCCATTAATGGCTTGCGGACGACCAAAGTGGCCGAAGCCCACTGTGTTGCCTAAGGTGGAGCTTGGCCGGGAGCGACAGCGGCCTTCTCCGGCGACACAGAGGGTTCACGAGGTGCCACATGGCTACCAGGGACCTCGTCGGCGCTTAGGACAAGGGGGGCAGCGATTGACGGCTCGGGGTGGCTCCACTGTCACTGGAGCTGCGCAGAGCGCGCTCTGTGGCATGTCATCACCATGATCACCACGTTTGCGGACACCGTGATGCCACGCAATCCTTGAAACCTTGTCTATTGTGTCGACCAGCCTTCCATCAGCCACCATCCACTGCTTGACTGAACATACAAGCTCTACTACGAGTAGGTACATCAACAACAGGTTCTGCCAGCAGACTTTGGGAGGTTCGAGAGCTCAACAGGGTTGGGATTAGAGCAAGATGAGATGTCTAGGAGAATCAGCATAGAAAATACTCTAAACTAGCAAAGATTGGCAAGGTTCGAAGATCAAATGAATGTAGTTTCTTTGAAAACCATCTTTCTAGTTTAGAACACAAATGAGCCCCTAGCACTCAATTCCAAGCTTTGCTACCAGTGTCATTTGGTGGGGAACTGTCATTTGGTAGTGCACACATGCCCAAAAAATTGTAGCTCCATTGTGGACTCCTAGCTGGCACTTCCTTCACAAAGGTCCTGTTTTAGCAGAAACTTAGCAGAGTGTTTTTGCTAAAACTTTGTATAGGAACATGGGATGTTTTTACATATCGGAACCATATATGATCCCTAGTAACTACAGGAATTTATTTGGAATTTTTCAAAACAGGAATCATAGGGTTTCTTCACAAAGTGATAATTCTGGTGAGATAATAAATAATTATTCTCGCCATAAATATCCATTGGACAAATAAATATTTTTGAATAAATCCTATGGTATTGAGAAGATGTTGCAAAAGTTTTGGGTCTTAAAGCTTATCCAAGCTATAGGTTGCTTCACAACCCATAGTGATGGCATAATTCCCAAAATAGAAAAAGAGAATTATTTGATAGAATAAGGCATTGCAAATAAATCTCAGAAAGGTTTTAGTAAGAAGCAAATGGTTTTGGGTTGTTTGACACAAGAAATCAGAGATTTCATAATCCAACTTGCTTTGAGAATTTGAAAATCCACCAAATTTCAAGTGATCTTCAAAAATATTTTAAAAAGGAAAGGTGTGAAAAATCAGGGTGTTACAAACCTACCCCCCATAGGATGAATCTCGTCCTCGAGATTCGGTTGCTCAGGGGACAAGTATGGATATGCGGATCTCAAGAAATCTTCTCTCTCCCATGTAGCTTCTTCCTCAGCATGGTGTTCCCATAATACCTTATAAAACTTAAGCACCTTAATCCTGGTAGTTCTTTCCATCTCATCCAAAATTCTGACGGGTTTCTCCTCATAAGTCAGATTCTTACCAGTTCTAGCTCACTCATATCTGCCTGCTTAATTGGAGGTGCAATACACTTTCTTAGCTATGAGATATGAAAGACATTGTGCACATCTAACAATTTGGGTGGTAGCTCTAACTCATAGACGACTCTTCCTCTTCTTGCAATAACTGGAAAGGGACCGATATATCTCGGTGCGAGCTTTCTCCATGTGCGAAACCTTCTCACTCCTTTCATGGGGGTTACTCTGAGATAGGCATATTCTCCTGGTTCAAAGGTCACTTCTCGGTTCTTTGGATCATAGTAGCTTTTCTGGCGGGACTTAGCTCCTTGAAGGCGTTCCTAAATATCCTTGACCTGTTTCTCGGCCTCCAGCATCAAGTTGGTTCCAAATATGCGTCTGTCTCGTGTTTGTGACCAATTCAACGGGGTTCGGCACTTCCTGACATACAATGCTTCAATGGGTGATATCTTCAGGCTTGTATGATAGCTGTTGTTGTAGCAAAATTCTGCATAGGGTAGGCTATGTTCCCATTTGGGCCCATGGGTGAGGGCACATGACCGAAGCATGTCCTCTAGTATTTGATTCACTCTTTCTGTTTGTACATCCGTCTGAGGATGGTATGCGGTACTGTGTTTTAGCATGGTGCCCAAGGCCTGGTGAAGTCGTAGCCAGAATGCCGAGGTGAATAGAGAGCCTCTATCTGATGTGATTGACATGGGTACTCCATGTAGGCTTACTATCCGGGACATGTATAACTGTGCTTGTTGGTTGGCATTGAAAGTAGTCTTTACCGGGATAAAGTGAGCTACTTTCATGAGCATATCCACAATGACCCAGATGGCATCATTGCCTCTTATTGACTTGGGTAGTCCGACAATGAAGTCCATGCATATGTCGTCCCACTTCCATTGGGGAACTGGTAAAGGCTGTAGTAACCCGCGGGCTTTTGGTGTTCCGCCTTAACCTTGTTGCATATATCACAGCAGGGGACATAATATGCTATATCCTTTCGCATCCCTGACCACCAAAATGTCTTTCTCGGGTCTTGGTACATCTTTGTACCTCCTGGATGAATAGAATATGCGGAATCATGTGCTTCTCTGAGTATTTGTTGTCTCAGGCTGTTTTGGTCGAGGACGCATATCCGCTTTTCGAACCATAGGATGCCTTGGTCAAATATCTTCCTGATTCCTTCGTCTGATTCTTGAGCTTTCTTGATATCGTCTATGAGGGTGGTAGTAATTTCCACGGTCTCTGGGGAAATTGGACCGCCTAATATCATGTTGAGACTAATGAACTCTTCTTGTAGTCTCGAATGCATACTTTCCAGTAGTGCATTTACCGTGATTGGCTTTTGACTAAGGGCGTCTGCAACCACATTGGCTTTCCCCGGATGATAGTTGATCCCAAGGTCATAGTCCTTGAATAGTTCAAGCCATCGTCGTTGCTTGAGATTCAGATCGGGTTGGGTGAAAATATACTTAAGACTCTTGTGGTCCGTATATATCTCACACCGTTGTCCAATGAGGTTATGCCTCCAAATTTTCAAGGCATGAACCAGGGCTGCTAGCTCCGAGTCATGAGTGGGGTAGTTCTCTTCATGCGGTCATAGCTGTCGGGATGGGTATGCTACAACCTTCCCTTCTTGCATCAACACACAACCAATTCCTCGTCAGGAAGCATCACAATAAATGTCAAAACTCTTGTGAATGTCCAGGAGGATTAGAACAGGTGCGGTCGTTAGCCTTGTTTTTAACTCCAGGAAACTGCTTTCACATGCTGTCGTCCATACGAATCTTTTGTTTTTCTTGAGCAATTCCGTCAATGGTTTGGATATCTTGGAAAAGCCTTCTATGAATCGTCGATAGTAGCCTGCCAATCCGAGGAAGCTACCAACTTCGGTCACCGAGACTGGTGTTTTCAAATTTAGCACCGATGTTACCTTACTAGGGTTGACAGCCACACCTTGTTTAGACAGGATGTGTCCCAAAAATCCTACTTCTTTCAGCCAGAACTCACATTTACTAAACTTGGCATACAGTTGATGGGATCTCAGTCTATCCAAGACAGCACGGAGGTGACGCTTGTGATCCTCCTCGTCTTAAGAATATATCAGTATATCATCAATGAACACTACCACGAATTTGTCTAGGAAATCCATGAAGACCTTGTTCATCATGCTCATGAAATAAGATGGAGCATTTGTCAGACCAAATGACATGACCGAGAACTCATACATGCCATATCGGGTAGTGAACGCTGTCTTAGGTATATCTTCCTTTCTGATTTTGAGCTGATGATACCCAGTCCTGAGGTCAATTTTGGAGAACACTCGTGCTCCACTCAACTGGTCGAATAGGTCATCGATGCATGGTTGTGGGTACTTGTTTTTAATAGTGACCTCATTTAGCGATAGTCTATGCACATTCGCAAACTTCCATCCTTCTTCTTGACGAACAGTACTGGTGATCCCCATGGTGATATACTTGGGCGAATGTATCCTTTTTGTAGTAATTCGTTCAACTGTTTCTTTAGCTCTGCCGATTCCGGTCCTGGCATACGATAATATTTCTTGTAAATTGGGGCGGTACCGGGAACTAATTCGATTGCGAACTCCAACTTCCGGTCCGGTGGCATTCCTGGCAATTCCTCGGGGAACACATTTGGAAATTCGCATACCACTGGAATCAAGTTCATATCCATGACGTCTGCTTGGTATGCCATTTCGTTCCTTGTCTTCATGTTGTTGGCGATAAACTAGACGGTTTTACCGGCCGGATTAACCAGCGTCACAGTCCTGGTGGCACAATTGATGCACACTTGATGGGGTGTCAACCAATCCATCCCCAGTATTACATCTAATCCCCAGGATTCGATGGCAATTTGTGCAGCTGGAAAGGTAGCTCCTTGTATCCGTATTTCCAGATCCCGATATACGAGATTTGTTCTCAGCATGGAGCGAGGGGATTGTACCACCATGATTTTATCCAACAACGAAGGGGAAAATTGGTGTATGGAGGCAAAACTCCTCGAAATAAATGAGTGGGAAGCCCCGGAATCAAATAAAACTATTGCTGGTATGTTGTTAACAGAGAACATACCGATAACGACTTCTGGAGCTTCGCATGCTTCTTCGGAAAAAATATGGTAGACGCGTCCTTGGGTAAACTTAGAGTTAGGGCAGCGTCCAATAGTGTTGATCTGCGGTTTGATGTCGATGGATGGTTTTCTGCTATTGGTGGGGCACTATTAGCATAGTGTCCACTTTGGCCGCAAGTGAAACAGGTGTTGTTGCGGCAGCAATCCTCTAGCACTGGTTGTTTGCCGAAGGCCTTGTTCTGGCTCACTCTCTTGTTAGTGTTGATAGTGTTGTTCCAAGTGGGCTTGTAGACAGTGGTGTTTGGCTGCCAGGTGCGTGGCTTTTGTGCAATCTACTCCTTGTTGTCCTTCTTGGGTTCAAACTTCCTCTTGCACTCATCGTATCCAGTCCTAAGCTCTCGTTCGGCTAAGAAGGCTTTGTTTACCAGCGTCTGGAAGTCTGGAAAGTCCCGCATACATAGCTGACAACGGAGGACATGGTTTAGACCGCCTAGGAAGCGATCAATCTTCCTTTCCTCAGTGGATACATCATGGGTCGAGTATCGTGCCAGATTGTTAAACTTGTTCAGATACTCGGCTAACGTCATGCTTCCTTGTGTAAGAGCGAGGAATTCTCTTTGCTTCACCTTCGTAATACCCGTAGGAATATGATATTTGCGGAATGCTTCCTTTAATCTTTCCCATGTAATCTCTTCTCCACAGGGCCATGTTACCTTAGTATTATCCCACCATATAGCTGCTGGCCCTTCTAGGTAGTGAGTGGCAAAGGTAACCTTGTCTGCTTCCGCACAACGGGCTATGTCTAGCTTCTTCTCCATAGTCCTTAACCAGTCGTCGGCTTCAATCGGATCCGCAGCTTGGCCAAAATTGGGAGGCTTAGTTCGCTGAAAAGCTGACAACTTGGACCATGCCCCATTGTGGTTATTCTGGCCTACCATAGCTTGCATGCTTCTCAGGAATTCCATGAGATCCTAATTCCTTTTTTCCTCAAACATTCTCATGATCTGCTCAGTATTTGGTGCCTGGAGTGGTGGAGGTGGTAGGTCTTCTGGTGGTTGACCTGCCTGCCTGATAGACCGACGGATGGGGGTTCCATCATTGCCTTGGCTACAACTCCCTTTCATCCTAAATTATAGTTCCCACTGCAAAGTACCGAATCGATGAGCAACATCCATAAGGGAAAAGCATGGTCATAAAACACCAAAGAAATTCTCATGGAAAGGCGAATAAGCAAAGAACATAATTATACAATGCAAATTAACATCACTCTTGGCAAGCTAGTAAGGGAACATATCATGACTAGACTGCTCACACGATAGTTGACATATGCAAAGATGCATGCTCAACAACTCCAACCTCGGCTCTAGTGGCGCGGATGCAATGAACACTGGAAGACGTCTGACTCCTCGTCATCTGATCCTGAGTCAGAGTCTGAACTGATTATGTTGACCTCAATCTCCGAAGCAAAGGCTACGCGGTGACGCTAACGAGACGGTCCTGCTCCCGAAGGAGCACGACGCCTCAACATCGGGGCAGCAGGAGTGGCAAGGAGTGAGGCCCACTCAGAATGAGTCTCACGACGACTGCCAGACGAGGTTCCTGGTGGTACTGAAGAACTAACTGGGATCTCAAATCCAGGAGGTGGTGGAACTGGTGGTGCATCTGAGGGTGGAACAGAAGACTGGGGTGGGGGTGGCACTACAGTTGCAATGACAAGTGCCGCCCGAAGACGGGGTAACTCCTCAGCCAGGGACACGATCGTACGATAGCTGGCGCTCACATAGCGAGACAGCACAACAATCGCACTGTAACATGCCAGGTCTACGGGAGCAAAAATGACTCGCCCTGTCGAAGGCGACAAGGTGGGGTAATGGAAGAAACCTGGATGAGTCTGGATCTCCACCTCGTGGTAGCGCAAGTCGGTGAGAGCCTCCACCGCAGCAAACTGGATTGCCATCTCTGGAGTAGAAGCTGTTCCGCCCTTAGTAGAACGAGAATAGCTGCCAATATCCGAGCTGACAACCAGGTAAGCCTGAGCATGGAACTCGTACACGGACTCGGCAAGCTGCTCCCGAAACACCTGGTACACTGGTTCCTCGCCAAGCGGGTAAAGTCGAAACCAGATGTTCCACAACAGTGATGGGAAGGAGGATGGTGCAGGCTCATACTAGAAATGATACGGAACCGGTGCCATCTACACTCACAAAGCCAAAGGTTAGTAAAACAATGAGTCATGATGCATGCCATGCAACAATGAAATGCAACAAGCAAATGCATACTCACGACCCTATACTACTCGTTGTGGTAACGTGGTGACTAGGGTGTCCTACAGTCAGCATGGCTCTGATACCAAACATTGTGGCACCCCGATTCAACGAATCGGATTACCACTGTCTCCAACCCAGAGATCATGTCTTCTGGAAACACTCAACAACTTGGCACAGAACTGAACTGACTTTATTGATAGCATAAGGTTACAGATACATATTTTACAATGATAGCGAGGCCAAAGGCACCCTTGGTGCTGCACAGTATCTACATTATTTATGAGACATAGCGGGGCCTCAAAACTACTAAGTAGTTCTACGGCATAGCAGAACATAGAGGCAACTCCATTCACAGGGACACTGATGTGGACACTTCCTAGTACACATCATCAGGACCTCCGTCCTCGGCTTCTCCTGCATCTGGCATGATATGCCAGGTGAGTACTTGGAATGTACTCGCAAGCTCATAATAACCAAGCAATGCAGCAAACAATAGCATGGAAACAAATTTAGATTAATACCACTTGGCTTTATAACATCCACTTACTCATGTCTGGGGTTGTCTCACAACCACCGGAATGCTTATCAGCCTCTCCCCTCAACTGGAGGGTTCTTCCATCATTACTAACATCCACACGGTTGAGCATCTACTAAGGTCTGGTCAGGTTGTCCATTACCATGGACACAGCTATCCGAATAGTTTTTACACTCTGCAAAGGTTGCACACTTTACCCACGCTCTGGAGCACTGACCTCGTGATCTCATTCGGGTGGACCAGCATTGCTCCAACGCAACTTGCCTGATCCATGACTCTCTCATCATATCCCTGGCAACCACTCCGTTCCGGAGTCCTGCCCTGGGTGGCACTGTGTCTTCATGACACATGCCATCGTCGTGGCCAAACAAAACTGTCCCAACCGGGGACGGGCGCAACTCAACTTAACTAGGCTCGTCAACAGCCCAAGTCACGGCCTTCCCATGCCGGCAAGAGGTGGTTGTACGATTATGCCCGTTCAGGTGACTCATGATCATCCATCATGCCATAGTAACCATTGTGATTCATAATCATAAGAATATATCTCTATATGATGGTTTATTAAATGATTATTTTCTTAGCAAGTTAAGCAAATATAATGCATGAAGATGTGAGCTTTGTTATGCAAAACTACATCACATGGATATGATGGCTTGCCTTGGTCAGTGGGGTTGTTCAAATACTCCTGGTCTTCAAAGTTTCCCTCTGAAAATGTGTTTGAAATAGCAAAAGAAAAGGAAAAGCATTAAATACCTTTTTATTAACCAGAAATTCTATGAGTGTGGGAAAAATACCAAAATTTACCAGATTGTAAGGAATTCCAATACCAACTCAATGCAAAAAGAATCAACTGATTTGGACTTGTAAATAAAAAGATTTAAATTGTCAAAGTTTCTATTTAAATCTAAAAGAAATAAAAGAAATATAATTCCTGGGAGAGGCCACGTCGATGGCATAAAGTGGAGGGGCGCCTCCACTTAACACTTCCGCCGGAGGTCGCAGACACTAGCAGGTGGGGCCTGCCCCTATTAAACAGAGAGGGAGGAGGGGGAACAGAGGAGGGCGGCTCACCGACGACGGTCACCGGCGATAGAGACGGCGGCGAGGCTGGGAGATGACGGGAATGGAACGGGCTCTCGACGGCGGTCCTCCCTGTACCCGTAGCTCCTTCGGAGGTGGACGGACAACGTCGCCCCTTCTTCTCCGGCGGGTGGAAGCTACGGTGATTGTTGATGGCGACGGTTCCAGCAGGGATTTGACTCACTGACGGCTCGAGGAGCACCAGAGGGACCAAGGGAACTCGATGATGGCCTTGGATTAGACTGGGGAAGGGCGGAGAAGGCTGGCGACAGAGGGGATTTGGCGGCGGAGCTTGTCGCCGGAGCTGAGGGAGACGAACTTCGGGCTCTTGCTGGGGGTCTCTAGGGCTAATCCAGGGGTGAGAGCTAGGAGGGGTTCAAGTAGCGCCTTATATAGGCCAGCGACAAGCGCTGCCGAGCTCTCCGGAAGAGGCGAGGCTCGGGCTTGCCACTGGAGCAAGGACGGCGAGCTGGCTGTCGCGACGTGGGGTGAGGTGATGGAGGAGGTCAGGGGAGCGACGGGACGGGTCCGAAGCCATTAATGGCTTGCGGACGACCAAAGTGGCCGAAGCCCACTGTGTTGGCCGTGGCGGAGCTAGGCCGGGACCGACGGCGTCCTTCTCCGGCGATCCAGAGAGTTCGCGAGGTGCCACGCGGGTACCAGGGACCTCGTCGGCTTAGGACAAGGGGGGCAGCGATTGATGGCTCGGGGCGGCTCGGCTGTCACTAGAGCTGCGTAGAGCACGCTCTCTGGCATGCCAGCACCGTGATCACCACGGTTGCGGACACCCTGATGCCACACAAGCCTTGAAACCTTGTCTATTGCGTCGACCAGCCTTCCATCAGTCACCATCCATTGCTTGCGTGAACATACAAGCTCTGCTGCGACTAGGAAGATCAACAACAGGTTCTGCTAGCAGACTTTGGGAGGTTCTAGAGCTCAACAGGGTTGGGATTAGAGCAAGATGAGATGTCTAGGAGAATCAGCATAGAAAAGACTCTAAACTGGCAAAGATTGGCAAGGTTCAAAGATCAAATGAATATAGTTTCTTTGAAAACCATCTTTTTGGTCCAGAACACAAATGAGCTCCTAGCACTCAATTCCAAGCTTTGCTACCAGTGTAATTTGGTGGGGAAGTGTCATTTGGTAGTGCACACATGCCCAAAAATTTGTAGCTCCATTGTGCACTCCTAGCTGGCACTTCCTTCACAAAGGTCCTGTTTTAGCAGAAACTTAGCAGAGTGTTTTTTCTCAAAATTTGTATTGGACCATGGATGTTTTTACATATTGGAACCATATATGATCCCTAGTAACTACAGGAATTTATTTGGAATTTTTCAAAACAGGAATCATAGCGTTGCTTCACAAAGGGATAATTCTGGTCAGATAATAAATAATTATTCTGGCCATAATTATCCATTGGCCAAAGAAATATTTTTGAATATTTTGAAATCATATGGTATTGAGAAGATGTTGCAAAAGTTTTGGGACTTAAAGCTCATCCAAGCTATAGGTTGCTTCACAACCTATAGTGATGGCATAATTCCCAAAATAGAAAAAGAGAACTATTTGATGGAATAAAGCATTGCAAATAAATCTCAGAAAGGTTTTAGTAAGAAGCAAATGGTTTTGGGTTGTTTGAGACAAGAAATTAGAGATTTCATAATCCAACTTGCTTTGAGAATTTGAAAATCCACCAAATTGCAAGTGATCTTCAAAAATATTTTAAAAAGAAAAGGTTTGAAAAATCAGGGTGTTGCACAAGCATAGTAGCAATTTCAGTTTCACGTATTTTTCTTATGGTGGTACTAATATCCTTCATATACTTATCATATGAAGGAATTTTCAATATATAAGTCAAGCGAGTGCGCAAAAAGACAGGTCTAATCATTTCAGTAAAGCACTTAAATTCTTCCTCGTCCTTACCTTTAAAAGGCTTACAAGGGAAGGGCATGGGTTTCTGAACCCATCTCTCTCTTTCTTTTCCATGCTTTCTAGCAACAAAGTCTCTTTTATCATAACGTTTATTCTTAGTGTGTGGGTTATCAAGATTTTTAGCAGGTTCTATTTCCACATCATTATTAGGTTCCTTATTAACATCTCATGGACCTTCTACATGAACATCATTACTATAATTAAATTATTTCTAAGTTCATGCTCACTACCAGATTGTGTCTCATCATGAGAAATAGAAACGTCATTATGATTCTCAGCATGTTTCTCAATATCACGTTCACTAGGAGCATGCAAAGTCCTATCATTTTTCTTTTTCTTTTTCTTCTTGGAAGGACTAGGTGTATTATCATTAATTCTCTGATAATCTTTTTCTATTCTTTTAGGGTGACCCTCAGGATAAAGAGGTTCCTGAGTCACTCTACCTCTAGTCATTACTCTAACAACATGATCATTCACTTTATATTCATTTCAGCTAGCAAATCATTTTTTGACTTAGCAACTTGGTCTAGTTGGGTGTGAACCATAGAAGCATGTTTACCTAGACCTTTCACATCATTAGAAATTCAAAACATCCACTCACTTAAGCGATCTATCATCATGGCATTACGTCTCAATTGATCTTTGACATAATTATTGAAGTGCTTTTTCTTAACAATGTAATTATCAAATTCATCCATGCACTAACTAGGAGTCTTAGTGTAAGGTATATCACTTTTATTAAAGGAACAGAGATAATTTACCTCTACTACTAGTGTTGGGATATGAAGTCCGTGAATTTCTTCAATAGGTGGTAAATTCTTAACATCTTCAATTTTAATACCTTTCTCTTTCATAAATATTTTTGATTCTTGCATATCTTTAGAGCCGAGGAATAGAATACCTATCTTATTTTGAATAGATTCTAGAGGTGGTTCAGGAAGAGTCCAATCATCGGCATTTTACAATATGTTATTCAATAATTCTTCACCCTGTCCAATAGTTCTTTCCCTGAAAACATAGCCTGCACAACTATCTAGGAAATCCCTAGAAGCATTGGTTAGCCTATTTTAAAATATATCAAGAATTTCATTTTACTTAAGAGTACGACCAGGCAAAACTTTAGTAACTGGAGAAGCCTCCCCCAAGTTTGAGGGAGATTGTCTTCTTCAATTTGCACAAAGTTAAATATGTTTTGTAAGGCATCTTGTTTCTTATGGGCAGGAAAATATTTTTCAGAGAATTAGTAAAGCATATCCTAGGGACTACGTGTACAACCAGGAGCAAGAGAAATGAACCATTCCTTGGCCCCGCCTTTCAGCGAGAAAGAAAAAAGCTTACGGATATAACAGTAGTGTATCTTTTCATCATTAGTAAATAGAACGACAATATCATTCAGCTTCATGAGATTTCGCAATAGTTTCATTTTCCTAACCATGGAAAGGATCCGAGTCAACTATAGGAATCAATTTAGAATCTATATAGAATTCATAGTCCTTATTCGTGACAAATATATGAGAAGTGGAAAATTTAGGATCATCTTTCATTCTCTCCATCATAGATTTTTCTTTTAGTTGCATAGTAGTCTCTTCAAATCAATCCTATCTTCACAAGCAAGAAAGTCCCTAGCTACTTCCCCATCCATAACATAACATTTAGGTATGTAAGGCAATTCATATCTATTAGGAGAGCGATCTATAGCCCGTGATTCAAAATCTTCATCAGTTTCAGCATTTTCAAGTTCTCTGCCTTTAGCAAGATGAGCATCAAGTAATTCATTCAGTGGCACAGTTTCAGTTTCATCAAATATTGCAATAGTATCATCATTAATTTCAGAAGTATCATCATCAAGTTCATGTGACTTATCAGGACGACCAATAGGTGGTGGTGTAACAAGCGGATTCAACATTGTAGGTGAATCAAAAGCAGAGATAGATGGTACTTCCTTACCTCCTATCGTGCGAGAGGGGGTGATCTTAGTTCGGGTAACTTTTAGATTCTTCATGGTAGCAATTGGATATCCTCAAGTTAACACAATAAATATAGCCATGCTCCCCAGCAACGAGGCCAAAAAAAGGTCTTGATAACCCACATGTATAGGAGATCATGACCGTCTTCACGGCTAGTATTCCACACTAATTTATTGATTCGACACATGGGAAGCCAAAGAATATTTAGAGGCCTTCACAGTTGAGTTGTCAATTCAACCGCACCTCGGATATGTTCATTACACGAGTATATATAACTCCTCTAGGCTATCAACTATAATAAGCTGGGCTAAGCCCCTAATACTATAAGATAACTAGGCCAGCTTGGCTAATTGCACCCCCACCGGTTATAATGTAAGCGAGTCATAACATCTCTCCCCACCTGCGCAAACAGCTCGTCCTCGAGCTGGAAATCTGGATAATGCTGATGGAACTCCTCCAGGTTCTCCCATGTAGCATCCTCATCTGCAAGATCGTGCCACTGGATCAAAAGGCGCCATACACCACGGCTTTGCCGGGCCTTCAATACCTTGTCCGGAGCAGGAAGTAAGTGCCTGTCAGAGGTTGGCGGAAGATCTGGTCCAGCCGCCGACGGCTCCCCATGGAAAGGATTCAATAAGCCCACATGGAAGACATCATGGAGACATGCACCAGGGGGAAGCTGCAGGCGGTAGGCGACGCCGCCTATGCGTTCCAACACCTGAAAGGGCCCTGCATAGCGAGGACCCAGCTTGTGCTTGGCGCGGGGGTCAAGTGACTGCATAGTACGGTGGAGAAGCTGCAGCCACACCCAATCCCCCACCGCAAACTCAGCCTCACGGTGGTGAGCGTCGTAGTATTTCTTGGACTTCTGCTGGGCCTGAAGAAGACGTTGCTGCACCTCAGCACGAATGACATCGCGGTCACGAAGAAGTGCTCCCGCTGCCTTTGTCCGTGCGACCCCCGATTGGAGAGGCAGTATGGCCGGAGGGGTCCTGCCATAAACCACCTCAAAGGGGGTGGCATGCAGGGCGGACTGGTAAGAAGTGTTGTAGCAGTACTCCGCCCACGAAAGCCAGTCCACACAAGCTCGGGGGTCGATCACCTGTGATGCAGTGCAAGTACATAGCGATCACCTTGTTCACAACCTTTGATTGGCCGTCAATCTGGGGATGAAAAGCCGTGCTCAAGCGCAACTTAACGCCTGCCAACCGGAAGAGATCATGTGAAACGTGGCGAGTCAACACCAGGTCATGATCGCTGACGATCGAAGAGGAAAACCCATGTAGGCGGATGATGTCGTCGAAGAAGGCTCGTGCGACGGAAGTAGCGGTGTAGGGATGGCCCAGAGGGATGAAGTGCGCATACTTGGAGAAATGGTCCACCACAGTGAGAATGACAGACTGGCCGCCCACCTTGGGAAGGCCCTCAATAAAATCCATGGAGATGTCAGCCCACACCTGGGAGGGCACCTCAAGGGGCTGTAGAAGGCCGGCTGGCTGCAATATCTCGGTCTTGTTGCGCTGGCATGTCACACAAGAGCGCACCCAATCGCGCACCAACGCGCGGTCCCCCGAAAGATAGAAGTCGGCGCGGAGGCGAAGGAGTGTTTTCTGCACCCCCTCGTGGCTGGCTGAGTGCGCCACGAGAATCGCCTGGTGATGGAGATCGTCATGATCAGGTAGAAAGATGCACCTACCGTGGATGAGTAACCCGTCATCGAGTCGCCACGCCGCCGGCAAGTCGCCCTCCTCGAGCCACTGCCTAAGAAGCTAAGCATCAATGGCCGTGGCAGTGGCACGACGAATGTTGTCGATGAAGACGAACGAGGGCCTGGAGCGGATGCAAAGGGTCGTACCCTCGGTGTCGGAGGCGTCTTCACCGGCATCACATCGTGATAAGGCGTCCGCCACAATGTTGAGGCGTCCTGGCCGGTACTCAATGGTGAAGTCATAGCCGAAAAGCTTATTGATCCACTGATGCTGTGGAATCATGGACATGCGCTGATCCAAGAAAAATTTCAGGCTTTAATGCCCAGTGCAAATCAGGAAGTGTCGCCCCCAGAGATATGGTCGCCAGTGTCGCACCGCCTGTACCAAACCGATAAGCTCCTGCTTGTAGGCCCCGAGCTTACGGTGACGTGCGGCGAATGGCCGGCTGAAGAAAGCAAGCGGTCCCGCGCCCTCGTGAAGAACATCGCCGAAACCCACCCCGGACGCTTCACAGTCAACCATGAACTGTTGCTCGAAATCTGGCATCTGAAGGACCGGACCAGTAGTAAGAGCCTCTTTTAGGGACTGGAAGGCGGTAGCTGCCTCCTCGTCCAGTGAGAAGGCATCGCGGCGAAGCAGCCGTGTGAGTAGCGCAGCGAGAAGGCCAAACTCCCGGATAAGTTTCCCATAGTAGCCGGCCAGACCCTAGAAGCCGCGGAGGGCCCGCAGTGAGTGCGTTGTTGGCCAAGAGGTGACCGCCGCGATCTTTTCGGCATCCATGGTGACTCCCTCTGCTGAAATGACGTGGCCGGGATATGCGACGGATGTCATGCCAAACGAGCACTTCGGGCGCTTAAGGTGGAGTTGGTGTGCCCGAAGCTCGTTGAAGATGATGGCGACGTGCTGCAAGTGCTCTGCCCAAAAGGAGTTGTAGATCAGAATATCATCAAAGTAAACGAGCACAAATCGTTGCAAGTAGGGCCGGTGTACATCGTTCATCAAGGCCTGGAATGTCGCCGGTGCATTAGAGAGGCCGAAAGGCATCACCAAAAACTCGAAGTGGCCATGATGAGTATGAAACGCCGTCGTCACGATGTTGTTTGGGTGCATCCGAACTTGATGATAGCCCGAACGCAAGTCGAGCTTAGTGAAGAAGCGGGCCCCGTGAAGCTCATCCAGGAGCTCCTCTAGGACCGGTATGGGAAATTTGTCCTTTGACGTCGCAGCGTTGAGACCACGATAGTCGACGCAGAAGCATCATGAGCCACCGGGCTTGCGAAAAAGGAGCACCAGGGCGAAGAACGGCGAAGTAGAGATCCGGATGATGCCCAAGGCAAGCATGAGAGCGCGATGTCGTTCCGGTTCATCCTTCTGCAGTTGTGGGTAGAGATATGGCAGGACGGCGAGAGGCGATGTACCCGAAAGAAAGTGAATGCGATGGCCGCAGACTCAGGTGGGCGGAAGCCCTCTGGCTCACCGAAGAGATCGCTGTGCTGCTGCAGGAGATGGGCCAACAGGGGCGGCTCTGAATCAGCGGTTGCTCTCGACAACTTTGGTGGGGCAACTGCCGACGACGCGCCACCCTCACCCTTCCACTACACCTGGCGGCCTTGACGCGAGAACATCATGGCCAGGGCGTCGAAGTCCCAAAGGATGGGACCGAGGGTCCGCAAGAAATCCACGTCGAGGAAGAAGTCGAAGCATCCCAAGTCAATGCCCACGCAAGTAAAGGTGAAGTGCTCGTCACCGATGATGATGGGAACCTGTCGTGCAATCCCGTGGCAGCGAAGGCGGTCACCGTTAGCCATGGTAACCCAGACCTACTCTCCGCCGGTTGGTTGAAGGGCCAGCGGACACATGGTAGACTCAGGTAGGAAGTTGTGTGTAGAGCCTGTGTCTATGAGAGCTAGGAGACGCTCCCCATTAACCGTCACAGGCAGCATCATAGTCTTTTCCGCGCGGATGCCTGCGAGGGCATGGAGGGAGACCACGAGGGCAGTTGCTGCAACCGGTTCCGTCTCCTCAACCAGCTGTGGAGATGTTGTATCCTCCTCGACGTAGTCCGCTGCCTCCAGGTAGAAAAGGCGCGGGCCAACGTGGCCCGGCACGTAGGGTTCATCGTAGTTGAAGCAGAGCCTTTGGCGGCGACGCTCGAGCTGCTCGGTTGGGGTGAGCCGGTGGAATGGGCGAGTCGCGGCCGTGGTGGGGGACCCTGTCGCCGCCTGGGCCGGTCGGTTGGGCGCGAGCGTGGGCGCCCGAGGGGGTAGGCGAGGATCCCGAGCCGAAAACGCCTGCTGCATGGCGACGACGCGCTGCTCGAACTTGCGGGCGTAGTACATAGCCGTCTGGAGGTCCTGCGGTCCGCACATCTCGACGTCCATGCAAATGTGGTCGGGGTGGCTGCCAACAAAGAGGTTAGCCCATTGGAGGGCCGAGACGCCTCGAGCACGGCAGGCCAGCGCCTGGAAGCGCTTGGCAAAATCCTGCACCGAGTTCCGCCAGCCTGCTGTCGGGGACGGGTGGCCCGAACTATAGAAGGCACAGGTCGGGGAAGCGTTCCCATGGCGGCATCCCGCCCTCGTCCTGCTTGAAGGCGTAGTACCACGTTTGTTTCGCGCCCCTGAGGTGGTACGAGGCGATCCAGGTGCGGTCGGACGCGAGCGTCCGTTGCCTCCGGAAGAACTGGCCGCACTGGTTGAGCTAGTTCAGGGGGTTGCCGGTGCCGTTATAGGTGGCGAACTCCATCTTGGACAAACGCGGCGGGTGTTGGCCATAGCCGGCGGCCATTGGCGGCTCGGCCGCGCGGAGCAGTGGCGCCGACTGACCCGGGCGGATGGGCTACAGTGGACCGCCGTGGAATAAGGGGCCGTCAACGCCAGCGTAGGGCCCCACCGGTCTGACGGAGCCGGCAAGTGGCCCGGCCGGGTGCACCGCGGCTAGGGCCGGTAGGGACGGCAGCACCGTGGCCGGCGTGTAGACGGGCTCAATGAGCGAATCCGGGAGCGGGGACGACGACGGAGGGAACCGCACCCCCTGGATGGGTGCGCCTGGGTTCGGAGACGGCCCACTCAGCGCGAAGGTGGACTCCAGGTGATGCGCCGTCGCGAGGCTTGGTGGAGGCGCCATGGCGGGGAAGAATGCCGCGTGCGGCTGCTGCGGCGCGGGGTTCCCTGCAAGGACGGCGGGATGCCCGCCACGGCGTGGCCGAGCTCCAACAGCATGACGGTAATCTCCGCGGGGGAGAGAACCAGGCCGGCCGAGAGTGGCGGAGGCCAGGAGGCCTTGGGTGGCAGGCCGGTGACAGCTTCAGCGGCGGCCGAAGTGGCCATCGGCGTGATGTCCAAAAACGGTGGGGTGGACGCCGATGGAAGGCTGGGAGCGGGCGGAGGGGCAGACATGGCCGAACCTGTGCAAGCTGATACCAAATTGGTAGGAACAACTCCCCTACCAGGGCGTGCTCTCAGGTTGTAGTGAGGCTGCTAGCGTGGCCGACGGCGTTGTGGCGCCATGGTCGCGCGAGAGAGAGAGTTCGACGCGGGTAGCGTTAGGGCACCGGCTCCTTCTAGGAGCCGATCAAAATAGATTGATTTTGCTTAATCTCAAAAGTGTTAATAACACAAGTACATATAACTCTTCTAGGCTATCAACTATAATAAACCGGGCTAAGCCCCGGATACTATAAGATAACCGGGCCAGCTTAGCTAAATGGGCGTCCTCCGGTTATAATGTAAACTGGTCATAACAGCTTGTCCTATGCAAGATTCAGAAGTACCACTAAATATATACAAAAATATATCAGAAAATGGCAAGTCCTAATGCACAACACTTTTGTATACTGGAAACTACTCCCTCCGTCCCAAAATAACTGTCTCAAGCTTAGTGCAAATTTGTACTAGAGCTAGTACAAAGTTGAGACACTTATTTTGAGACGGAGGGAGTAATTTATAAATGCGATAAATGTGGTTTATGGGGAGGTAGTGAAGCGTGATGGCAAAGGTCCTGAAGGGCAGGAGCACGTTGATCTTGGCCTTGAAGATGATGATGTGAATGTGTTTTGCTCGTGGGAGTAATAATATGTCTTACAACAAAATGAAGTTTCTTATAAGAATATACACAATGAACTGCAAGCACGCTCTGACCATGATACTGGCAGCATCGAGGAGGACCTTCAGCAGTTTGAGGCACACGGGGTCATCATCGTCGGACAGGACCTGCATGCCGACTGGGAGCTGATCCCTCTCCATTAATCCCTTCCTGGCATGGGCAAAGCATCCCAATTTACACTAATTCAGAGCAACTGAACAATTAAGAGCAACAAAAGTCAAGCGCTCCACACCAACACCAGTTGAACACAAGAGAAATTACTCACGGAAGAATAAAAAATTAGGGGCAACAAAACGCAGGTGTGTTTGGATTTCGGCGCACCGGTGGAGAAGACTCATCCACCCCAGTGAGTAAGTCGATATGCTTGAAGCGGAGTCCGGCATCTTCCTGGCCGGAGGAGCCGTGCTGGTCACCATCTCCTCCTTCCACTCCTAGAGCCCTCACTCATCCTTCTCCGTCACCTTCCGCATCTGCACAAATCCCAACCTATGCAAATCAAGAGGACAAGAGGAGGCACCTATTTGTTCACAAATCCGCAGCGAGCACCAATCGTGCCTCTAGTGCAAGACGAACGGATCATCGACCAAGATCTTGCTGACGACATGGTGAATTGCCGGCGAAGGTGAACACTATGTTAGGAGCAACTCCAACCGGCGGACCCGGACGATTTTGTTCGCTTTTTATAAGTTTGGGTATGCCGTCGACTTCGCGGACGCTTTTTATTTTGGATCGTCGGTGCGGCCAATGCAAGTGACCCATTTTATTTTCACACGTTAGATTAAATATGGCTCGTTATCAACGTCCAAAAGTTCATGCCGGCACAATTCCAGCGGCCGGCATATATTACCATCCTACACAGTTCATGCTCGCACACTTGTCAGCGACTAACACGTGCCCTCACACAAAAAGGGCGAGAATTCGACCAAGCCATGTCGGCCCGTGGCCATGCCAGCAGACTTGCCAGCATACAAAAAAGGAATTGTGATTTCCGTTGCAGATCACATGTCGTGGAACTTGAGCATTTCGGCCTGCATCTTCTCGAACCATAGCATCTTCCTCGATGATATGGTGTTCAAATCAACCTTCATGTTCTCCACGCCCATCTTCATGCTTGCGAGGGACAATTCTTTCGCCTTGGTCTTGGCATTTGTGGCCTTGATATCGAGCATCTTTGCTTGCTTCGCCTCCTTCAACTCAAGCATCATGGCTTACCTCTCCGTGTCCATCTCGAGCCTCATCCTTTGGATTTTCATGAAGGCGTGCATTTGCTCTTCCTTTTCTTGCCGACGCTTCTCCTCCTTCAAGTCCTTCTTGCTTATCATGCCCTTCAACTTTTCAAGCAAGGTGATCAACGCCGTGTCCCACCTGCCCTCCTTCTTCGAGTTGGTCTTCCCCCGCGACCGGGCCTTCTCGCCGTCTGCGTGGTCCTCCACATCTTCTCCCCCCCCCCCACGCGCCAAGAGGACGGCATATTGCACCTTGAACTTCTCCTCCCCGTAGATGATAGTCCAACAATGGGCAAGATGGAAGGCTTTGCCGTCGTGCTGAACCTTGAATGCCTCCAAAGCTTGGAACACCTACAATTCGAACCAAGCAAGCATATGTAAGCGAATGGACATGCAATCCACGGGAAAAATGCGTGGCACCAAAAGGGAATGAGAGGGCATGCATACCATGTCTTGCATGCCGAGGCCTCTCATGAGGCGTGCCTTGATGCTCTCATAGGTGGCACAAAACTTGTTGCACTCTTGTTGAATGACCCTCCAACGCTTTGAAAGTGACACCCATCCACGTTTGCATTGCATTTCGTACGGGGGAAACTTCTTGCGCTGATGGAACTCACGATGAACACGAGTCCATAAGGTTCACCAATTTTGTTCGGCGTCGACCTTCGGATCTTGCCAAATGTCCGTCCAACACTCACAAAGGAGCTTGTCCTGGGCCGGCGTGTATGCCTTCGTCCGCTTGCTCTTGCGCTTCGGTTGTGCCCCGACAACAGTTTGGTTGGCGAGCTCGTCCTGGAACAAAGGCTCCCCGTTGATGTCCATGTCATCATCCTCCTCCTCAAGGCCATAGTCCTCCGAGAACTCATGGTCGAGCGAGAAGCCGTCTATGCCGACCTGATCTTGCATCAAGGCTTCATGTGGATCATTGGTGGCTTGCATGAATGGCGCTCGACCGTCCTGGCTTTGGGTCTCATCGGAATCATACGCACCAGCAGCCGACGCACCGCCTTCAAATATCATGTTCTTGAGGAAATGGTTGGCCGTGTTAACATCAGCGGCCGCGGGCATTCCGTCGAACAGATTGCGGGCGCCGCTGAGCATGTCGGTTGGCATCTCGCGCTGGCGTTTCCTCGTGCCTCTGGACGATGATCCGCTTGCCATCAGCGTTGCGTTGAGGTTGATGGTGCCCGGCGCGGGCGTGGAAGGGGCCACGATGCTCACCTCCGGCGATGATTCCCCGGAGAAGCGGCTGGCTTGCGGGTAAACGCACAAGCCGGGAATCGGCTGTGTCCAAGACCCGTGCGGCGACTCCGGCATCATCATCCGAGGATATGCTGACGAGCCCATGCTGGCTGCGGCACGGCGACGACGTTGTTGACAAGCCCTTCCTGGCTAGGGTTTACCCCTAGGTACAACAAGGCCGCCTTCACTCGGGCATTGGTGTCTTCCCGCAGCACGGCGGCGGCGGCGGCTGCCTCGCCCCTTGCATCTTGCGCGTGCCTCCGGCCCTTCCTCTTGGCCGACTACACCGCCCGCTCCTCCGTGGTCAGCTCTTTTTTCTTCTTCTTGGGCGGCACGACGGCCTTGCAGAGGGCACGGGCCTTGCCTCTGGCTTCGGCGGCGGCGACGGGTGAGGCCATGGAGGCGGCGGCCTTGAGGTCGTCATCCATGGCGGTGCGAGCGGGCGCGGGAGCGAGTGGGAGGGTTCGGGGAAAATCAAGGGAAAAATGGCCGCTTTGTCGCCGACTTGCGGGCTAGGGAGGGAAGTGGGCGGGCCCCTCGCGCGTACGCTTCGTGTCCGCGCCGATGCAAATCAGGCTCAAAATTGAGTCGGGAATGGGTCAGCGGGCGGACAAAGAGCATACGCGTGTCCGTTTGGGTCGGCGCGTTGGGCCAACTTTTTGTCCGCACGCACTCAAACGGACGGCGGCGGACGAAATGGGTCGCCGCGTTGGAGTTGCTCTAACTGGTTCGAGGGTGGCTCAAGTCCCCATGATATGTTCAGCAACTCGCCGCAACCGTCCTCGCCTTTTTGGTAGCCTCTCCATCTATCTATCTCTCTCTCTTGCCATGACGACATCGGCGATGTCCGTTCTTTCGGGATCGGGTGTGAGAGTATCTCTAGCCGTTCGGCCCCCCTTGAGCGTGAAATAGCACCGTCTAGGGGTGTGCCGGTGAAAAAATCGGTGTGGAGGGACTCGGGTCCGAGTCGCCTCCCCGAAGATCGTCCCCAACCAATTTTCTTAAAAACAAACTCAGCCTAAATTCGGTAAAAAACAACTCAAATTAAAAGAAAATTCATAGTTTTAATTGATATTTGTACAAAAGTTAAATAAAAACATAATCTAAAAAGAAATTGAATGTCGTCTCCCGTCGTTCGCCTCCGCCGCCTTCAACATGTCGAGAAGCTTGTAGAAGTTGGTGTAGTCACCATCATCGTCGCCGTCGTCGTCCTGCGCTCTGTCGCTGTCCTTGCTACATCCCTGCAATAGGTCGCCGTGTCGAACGGGGTCAGAAGGCCTGGGCACCTCCTCGTCGCTCTCGTCGAGGATGACGATGTTGTCCTCCTCGCGGCTGTGGCACCGGGCGGCGATCTCCTCAAGGGTATGGCGTTGGTGCTCCATCTCCTCCCGGATGTAGTCGTCCCGCGTGCATTTGAGGGTGATCTCGTCGTCAGCGGCCATGGCCAGGTGCTCCTGCTTGATGGGGAGGAGCGTCGGCTCTGTCTTTGGCTTGACGAGGCGGGAGGAGGCGCCGTGCTCATTGATGACGATGTCGCTGCTGCGCGTGTGCCGCCCTAGTGGCGTCTTCTGCTGCTCTGGTTTGACGGGGAGGAGCGCCGGCAACCCGGAGCAGCGGGTGCGGGAGCCGGACGAGGAGGAAGACACCATCTCCATCTGCCTCCGCGTCCAAGAAGTGCCGCAGCGGCGGGAGAAGGTGGGTGGCGGCGGGTACTCGTACATCGGCGAGTTGCCGCCCTCGATGTGCTTGAGGACGGCCTCCAACGTGCGGTAGGGGACACCCCACCATAGGCGGTGCCCGTCAGAGTTGTAGCGCCATGGGGTTCGACTCCGTTGGTAGCGGCGAGCTGGTCGGCGCGACGGTGTTCAAAGTATGTCGTCCAGAGTGTGTTGTTGTCGGTGGCGTACCTCGGCAGGTTCCGCGAGCTCTCCGGCAGCGATTATCGGATGCTCGCGATCTCCATGCGCCGTTCAACTCTAGAGGGTGTAGGTGGCACCGGGACTCTGCCGGCGCTCAGCCTCCACGAGCCCGACACCTGCATATCTAGTGATGCTGGGTAGTCCGCCTCGTGGAGGAGATGGGCCTCGGACTCGTGAAGGTGGCAGCGGTCGAAGCCGTTGGCTTCCGCTCCATCGCCAGGTGTAGTGCTCAGCCATTGGAGAGAGGGAGAGAAGGCGCCGGTGACGAAAGAGAAGAGGACATTGGCGCCGAGAGGCTGACAAGAGAGGTGTGTGGCCACCGACGAGGGGAAGGGCGGATTATATAGCCGCGGGCGAGTGACACACGGCGCGGCGCCGTGTGAATGCGTGGCGGCAATGGACATGACGTGCATCGCCGGGACATGCGTCGTCTCGCCTTCACTGCACCGCCCATGAAGAATCAATGGAAGGCTGACCGGCGGTGCAGCCTTCACATTGATTCATGCCGGAAATGAGGCGATGAGGACGACGAATGTGCTTGGTCGTTGACTCGGCGGGTCCACACCCGTTTTGCGCCAAAAGCATTTCCCTCGGTGCTCCCGGGTGCCCCGAGCGCACTGGGTTCGGCTTGGGACCACCGGGGCCAATTTCAGCCCTAACCAGCAAAAAAGGGCTCCTGGGGCGCGAATGGGCCATTTTCGCCCGACGAAGAAATGGCCTTGGGAGGGCCTGTTGGGGGCACGGTTGGAGATGCTCTTAACTCGTACCAGCAAAGGAGGCCCCTCCGATATTGTGCAAGGAATAGCGTCCCACAACACAGAGTAAGAATCACATCGGACGTCCAAGAATGATGAGGATGAGCAATTTGAAGGCCAAAATCAGTGATGACCACAGAGAGCTCCTAGGGTGCACATTTATAATGTCTTTAAATTTCATAAATAATTCATAAAAAATTTCATCCAATTCTGAGAACTTTTATTTCTGCACAAAAATAACACCAAGGTAGTTTTGCTGAATACATCGTCAGTTCGGATTAGTTCCATTTAAATCATGCAAATTAGAGTCCAAAACTAGAGCGAAAGTGTTTAGAAAAGTAGATACGTCGGAGACGTATCAGTCATCAAGGACCACAATACAAGGGTTGCAGCTCCATCGCGACCACAAATTCCTCAGCCTAGCTCCTCTACTCAACCTACTAAAGAAACTGCGAGGGCTGTTGAAGAAATCCCGGTCCGTAAACAAACTGTCAGGGCAACATTCACTGTTGCGCGTGAAGAACAACACGAGCCACCTGAAGAATTTGTTGTGCCTAAAAAAACTTTTAGGGCGACTGCATCAGTCGTGCCTGACGAAACAACACCACCTTGTACCCCTCATGCACAATCTTCAAGAATGAAGAAAGTCACACTTCCTTCTGCATTATAAGTAAGGAAAACAAAGGCTGCTTAGATGGAAGTCGCACAGAAAAGAAAAGCACCACCATGTGCAGAATCCTCATATGCGAAGAAATTGAGGATTTTGCCAAGTTCCTCAGCCGAGCCAATAGATGCAACTCCTATCTGTGTTGTTCCGTTATATGAAATAGTCTCATTTGAAGAAGAATATGTCTTCCCAAATGAGAAAAATGAATAAAATCACTCTGTTGCTTCCACTGAGCAGATTGATGAAGAAATTGAGGTGGAAGCAAATGCTTCAACTCCACTGCTATCATCACCCCAGCCTTCGTTTAGTGCTGAAGAGGGTGGAGTTGAGGAAATTGAAGAGTAAGTGGATATTGGCAATACAACTCTTGTTATCAATGATGAATATTAGGAAGCTGCACACCCAAATTCACCAATGACCACCCCTCTTATTCAAATCCTCAGCCGCCTACCCAAACTGAAGAATAAGATCCGGTAAGAATTTCTTCAGTTTGGGCAGGCGAGTATGGAATTTGAGTAAGAGGGGTGGTCATTGGCAAATTTGGGTGTGCAGCTTCCCAATATTCATCATTGATGACATGAGTTGTATTGCCAATATCCACTTCCTCTTTAATTTCTTCAAGTCCAGCCTCTTCGGCAGTAAATTGTGGTTGGGGCTTTGATACCAACTCAAAGTGCATTATATCGACTAGAGGGGGTGGTAAATTGGCGATTTTTACAATTTCTTCACCGAGAATTCACTAGTCAAAGAATTTTCTAAGTGACGAAATACTAGCAATGAAATAAGTACTCAAGTGCATGCATGGTAGAGCAGTACGATAGTCATGATGATTGAACAAAACATACACAGAGCACATGTAGCGTGAAAACATGATAAGCAGGTGAAGGACAAGGTGACTAAAGAATTTTGGTTGAGGAAATTGAGAAAGTCTCCAGTCAAAGTGGTCAAACAGTAATGATCAATTTTATCAACAAGTACTCGAGGAAATGAAAGGGTCAAGGAAATAGAACTAGGAACTCGGTGAAGACAGTGATTTGATGACCCAGTTCCAACTACTGTGACACTCGTACGTCTGGTTTGGAGTGGCTTGGTATTTAAACCAAATGACACACATTCCTTACCGTATTCTCCTTGAGCTAAGGTCACAGAGACCTCGCCCAACACTCGTGGTAAGTCTTCAGGGTAGACTTTCAAACCCTCACAAACTTGGTCAGACGACAATCCAGAATTTCCTCTTGAATGCTCTAGACCATGATGCCTAACCGTGTGGAAGATGCACAATCTTCAAAGGTAAGAAGCATCTGTTCCACATAGGAACAATCTCGTCAATGATGCTCAATAAATATGGGTATTAGGTGTTTGGGTTTTGGGTTTTTCCTCAATGGTGATTTTCTCTCAAAGTCTTTAGAGGATGGGTTGCTCTCAAATGACACTTGTCAATTTCTCTCTCGGAGCAGCCAACCAACTAGTGGTTATGGGGGGGGCTATTTATAGCCAAGGTGCAACCCAACATGATATGACATAAATCCCCCAATGATATGACCGTTATGTGGATAACATGTATTGGGACAGCTGACGCTAAGTGCAACAACGGTTGGAATTTCAAACTATGAAAGTCCTCGGGGCTATCATATTACTCACTGTAGGCAATTTGCAATGGTGAAATCCAAATTCCTTAGTGAGACCAATTTCTTCAAAGACCATAAGAACAGCGTTTGTGTCACTTAAAAAATTTACTGAATTGTAAGAGATTTCCAAAGGCTTCACTCGAAGGATTGGATATGTGTAGTCTTTGAGATGACCATCACTTGGATTTTTTCCTTAGTATTTGTTGGATTTCGGGCTCCGCAAAACCCTAAAGATTTGAACTCATGGGAGTGTATGAAGATCTCTCATGGACTCGCCTCACCTAACTCGCTACTCGCTGGGAATGACAGAGAACTCACTCGATGGTGAGGAAGACACAGAACACGGTAGTTTACCCAGGTCCGGGCCGCTGAGAAGCGTAATACCCTACTCCTGCTTTGGTGGATTGCCTCTTGTGGAGGTTGGTCGATGAACTAGTAAAATGTTCGAGGTTCAAAGCCGTTCAGCAGCACGGCCGTTGCGGTTCCTCTCTGCGGCGGGGGGAGATCCCCCCGGTCACGTTGCGCAAAGATCTTCTTGCGATGGGCCCCCACAGAAAGTCGCTTGCTCCTATTGCCTCCGTTGGGTGGTCCCGGCATTTCCTGGTGCACACTCCCCCCTTGTTACCCTGGCGCGTCTCCGCCAACGCCTCCACCGCCCGCTGGCAGCACCAGAGGGAGCGCTCCCACCTGGCTTCCCCGAGTTGTCGGGGGCCGACCTGGTCTTGGTGATAGGCACCGGTGTGTGCATCGAACATCCTGCCGTTCTCTTCGCGCTCCTGGTGGTTGCCGGCATGCTGTGCCTTGAAGCCGGTCACCGGAATCTGGAGGAGGAGGAGGGCAGCATGCGACGCGTCTCCCTCGGCCCCGCCCAGCGCTGGGGGCCCCGACGGTTTCAAGCTCGTGGACCGGCACGCGGTGCGAGCCCCTGGCTCCCTGCGTGTGCGGCCTTTAAGAGGAGTGGGATCAGATGGCCTTCTGGGCGATGGCGATCAGCTCCATGATGTGGTTCGCCCAGACATCAAAGCCCCCTTGCATCGGTCGTTGGTGGAGCATCTCGCTCGCCATCTGCAATGCGTCGTGCGTGGCGAGGTGCACTAAGTTGATGCGACACATCGTGGATGCCCGGGGCGCCGCCCAGCCGCCGTGCGCCTGGGTGGCGTGGGTGGTTGCGATGGTGGAGATGATGTTGACGATCTGGTACGTGCCGCATGGTACCACAACACCGGTACACGTGCTTTCAGCCGCTGTGATATGACGATTGGAAGCCACCTTAACGAGGCTCGAAGAAGCTTGTTGGGCGCCGGTCATCGGAGGAGCGGGCCTTAGGGAAGATGACGCTCAGAGAAGACCTTGCCACGCCCCCTACCTGGCGCGCCAAATGTCGGATTTCAGACTTAAAAAAAACCCCAAAGATTCAAACTCAAGGGCGTGCATGAAGATCTCTCGCAGGCTCGCCTCACCTAACTCGCTACTCGCTAGGAATGGCAGGGAACTCACTCGATGGTGATGAAGACACCGAACATGGCAGTTTACCCAGGTTTCGGCCGCTGAGAAGCGTAATACCCTACTCCTGCTTTGGTGGATTGCCTCTCCTGGAGGTTGGTGGATGAACTAGTACAGTGTTCGAGGGCCTCCGTAGGCTGGGTGGCCTTTGTGTGGTGTCGGTGGACTAAATGAAAGAATCTATCCCCTACGAAGTAACCTACTCTCTATATATATAGTGGCGGACACGGTCCTCTTCCCTCATAGTTTCGGGGGGAAGGGATCCCACAACAGCCAATTTTTAAGCGGGGACAGGGAAAAATGCTTCCCCTGTCCAAAAGTAGTCTTCGCGTGCAAGGTGGATGCCAGCACAGCATGGACGGGTCCAGGGATGACGTATGTCCTGCTGGCGGGCTGTGGTCGCCTTGTTGCACCAGAATGGAAACCTTTGGGAGATGCCTTGGAGACTTGCGTGCGTCCTCGCCCACTTTGCACTAAAGGGGGAACTGCACCGTCCTGCTATTTGCTGCTCGCCTATCCTTTTCCCGCTTCATCCTCGACTCCTGAGGCCGGGCCTCACCTTGGAATATCCGCCGCCCCGGAGGTGTCGTGACGAGGCCCCTTGTGGGTCTTGATGTTGTTCCTCCTCGTGAGGCTCAGCCCCTTGCAAGGGCCTTGCCTTGAGTGGCGCTGGGCCTGTCGGTTTTTGGTTGATGAAGTGGGCCAGCCCTGGGACACAAGCAGGCAGGTTTGGGTACCCCCATTTCCAGAATGCCGACAGTATTACTTTGACCCCTTTAACAGTACAGTGTTCATATGAATCAAAAAGAAAGGACTGAAACAAGAAAACTGAAGTCTTCATGCTTCATAGTCCTCGCACCAATATCTTCAAGGACACACCAATTTCCTCATTTGCAAAGTCTTCATGAACACATCAAAGTCTTCAATTCAAGACATTCATTTTTAGTGATCGACATTCTTCGAAGTATCAAACTCCTCAGTGACTTATAGAGCCAGTGTACACTCAAAAACACATTAGTCTCTTAAGCTATAAGTCTTAAATACACAAAAATCACTAAGGGGCACTAGATGCACTTACAATCTCTCCCTTTTTGGTGATTGATGACAAATATGTTAAGTTTTCAACACGGATAAACATATGAAGTGTAAGTATTGAGTTTGAGGAATTTGATTGCAAGATATAGAGGACTCCCCGTGAAGATGTGCATATTTTAGAAATTTGCTTTGGACTGCAAATGCAGATGGCAGGATAAAATCTTGGAGATTTCCCCCTATATCTTGTAATCCATGCATGCATTTAATGTATAACATGAGGAAGTTCAAATGCATGATGGAAAATGGTGACTAATGAATTTCAGCATGCGTGCACTAATGAACTTGAGGAATAAGCATAGAACAAACATTTGAAAAGAGTCATATCACAATCGGACTTAAGTTTACAACTCATCCAAACAAACACTTCAGAAGAGCAAGAGTTGTAACTTACACAAAACAACCCATATATACAGACTTCTTGAATACTAACACAAATCCCCCTTTGTCATCAAGTGACGAAAAAGGGACAAAAATTGAGGACTAACGCACCTCATGAATATCATCTTGAAGGTGGTGGAGGAGCGCTAGTGTTGCCAGGGTCGTTAGTCGATACAGGGCCCGTAGCACTGCCGACAAGGTCCTCTGCTTCATCTTTAACTTTCTTGAATTTCTTTGTGGAGTCCATGACCAATCAAAGTTCTCGTAAAATTCCATCTCTTCAAGTTCTTCAGGAGTCTTTAGATGAGATAGAATGGCCCAAGTGCGATACAAGATTTCATGCACATAGTAATGGTTCTTGCTCATAGAGTTCTGCGTGATAGTCATGTTTTGAAGAATTGAACCAAGCTGACGCTTTACCCACTTGTGATTGTGATCGATCTTCTCATGAAGACTTAGAAGAAGATCACGACCAGTCATCACACGAGGGGCATAAGCTTGAGGTTTTTGAGCCGTGGACTTTGCTAGAGAGTCTTGGGAGGCAGTATCGTTAGAAGATCAATATGCTCATATTGTTAATTGCATATTTATAACCACTAAACTTGTTTAATATGATAAGTGTTGGGTAGTTTTATTTGTTCTTGAGGACATGGGAGAAGTCTTGTTATTACTAATCATGTGAAGTTGATCACCGTTCAATGTTTTGATATTATGATGTGTTGTTCCTCCTCTAATGGTGTTATGTGAATGTCGACTACATGGCCTTCACCATCTTTAGGCCTAGTGTAAGGCATCGTGGAATTAGTTTATAGATGATGGGTGGCGAGAGTGACTGAAACATAAACCCCAACTTATGAATTGTTCGTAAGGGGCTGTTTTGGATCCACATGTTTAATGCCATATTTAGATTATCTTAAATAGTTATGGTAAGTGCATCTGGTGCTATCCCTTGTTGGTTTTGGAGTATTGAAGACAAATGTGGTTGAGGGACTAGTGTGTTTGTGAGATTACACAAGATAACATTGATAAAAGTCCTTGGAGATTCGGTTTAACAGTCAAAGACGTCTGAAGACATTGAATATAATGGTGGTGCATGAAAATATACGCATGAAGATAATGAGACGCAAAGACTTAGTCTTTTGGTAGTTTTGTTTTCTTCTTTCGTGAGTAATAGGAACCACCGTACTGTTAAGTGGGGTCAGAGTGATCGAAGTCAAAAAATGACGTGATGCTTAACCTAAAAGCCTATGCCTTCTAGTGAAGACAATGGGAGGAAATCTCTTCCAGAGTTGGTTGAGTCAGGTTTGCTTGTAGCCCAACTAAAGCTATCACGTGTGTTTGAAATCCGACTATGGGAACACTTGTCGGTTGGCCATTGACCCAGGGTCATTTCGGTCATATAATGTCGGGTTGAGTGTTGGCAATAAATATCCCACCCTCTCCACCGTAAGTTGGTGACTGCTTAGAGTTATTACACAACTTTTATCATTTTTGAACAATCGACCTCGAAGAAATTGAGAGAGAGAGAGAGAGAGAAGGAGAGAGAGAGAGAGAGAGAGAGAGAGAGAGAGAGAGAGAGAGAGAGAGAGAGAGAGATCTTGCGAGGATAAAGCCAAACCCGTGGAGCTAGTGTGTTTGAGCATCACCAAAGTCATTATGTTTTGAGAGAACTGAAGACTTATTACCCTGAAGACTATGATCTTCCAGACGGTTAGGGTGTCATAGTCTAGAGCATCCAAGAGTTTGTGGATTGCCGGGTGACCAAGTTTGTGAAAAATCTGGAAGTCTACCTTGAAGGCTTAGTAGAGTTATTGGGCGAGGTCTAAGTGATCTTAGCTCAAGGGTAATAAGGTGAAGATAAGGTCTTCAGAGTTCAATATTGGCCTCCCCAATTAGGCGTATAGTTGTGAGAGCAACTGGAACTGGTCCAAAAAATCCATTATCTTCATCGAGCAACTAGTTCTATAGATATAACCCTTTACTTATAGTTTTGCATTGTGAAGACATTGCATGATTCACTATGTGTGAATACATTTGCCGAAGTCATTCATCTGCTTAACAATTTGTCTTCTTGTTGCACGTGTGTATCTTTCTTACATCTCGGTTTGCATGATGACAATGCATGTCTTGCCTATTTGTCCTCATTATGCTGCATACCTACCATAATACCTTGATCTTTATCCCCAATTGATCCCGAGTTGTTGCCGCGTACTTCGAAGACATTCACTATTTTGAAGATTTTCAAAAAAATCGATGATGTCTACTACACAACTTTATTCTTGTAGACTACGTTCGGCCTCCAACCTCAGAGTTTTGTAGGACAGTGGCAATTTTCCATCAAGTGTATGACCTAAGGTTTATCAATCCATGGGTGGTGTAGGATGAAGATGGTCTCTCAAAAACAACCCTTCAATCAAATACAAAAAATCTCTTGTGTCCCAAACACACTCAATACAAAGGAAAATTGTATAGGTGCACTAGTTCGACGAAGAGATGATGATACAAGTGTAGTATGGTAGTAGATATAGGTTGTTGTAATCTGAAAATATAAAAACAACAAGGTAGGAAGTGTAAAAAAGTGAGCAAAACATTTGTATAAATGCTTGGTAATAAGGCCTAGGGTTCATACTTTCACTAGTGAAGTCTCTCAACAATGGTAACATAATAGAATCATATGATCATCCCTCAACGTGCAATAAAGAATCACTCCAAAGTTCCTATCTAGTGGAGATCAATAAGATGAAATTGGTGTAGGTAGTAGAACCACCTCAAAGTTATTATTTTTCATCAAAATTTTGAGCTATTCATATAAGTTCCACAAACAGCCCTAGAGTTCCTACTATAATAACACCCATGATACATATCAATCAACCCTAATGTCACGTAGATACTCCAATGTCACCTCAAGTATCCATGGGAAAATTATGCAACATGCATCAAACAATTCAAGATCTATCATATTCAATCCAACGGAAATAACTTCAAGGAGCGTCTCAAGATTTCTATCAGAGAACATAGTATGAAAACATGCAATTAACCCGTATGCATAGATCCCCAAGGTCACCGGAATCCGCTAGTTGATGAGATAACATATATCAAGTGAATCAATTGAGTAACCCAATGTCACTACGGGTATCTGCATGCAAGACATAGATCAACTGTTCTCAAACCAAAATATTCGATCCAACATAACGAGATCTTAAAGGGGAAGATTCAATTCATCACAACAACATGGCAAGGGAATAATATCATATGAACCAACTGCATTAACAAGGCCAGTAGTACATCAAGATCGTGGCATCCCAAGAAAATGAGAGGGAGAGAGAGAGATGGAGAGATTGAACACATAGCTACTAATACATACTCTCAGCAGCCCCAAGGGTGAACTAATTCCTCCTTGTCATGGCCTCCACCGGGATGATGAAAATGGCCATCGGAGATGATTTCCCATCTCTGGTAGGGTACTGGAAAGGCTCCAGATGGTTTTTCACTGATAAACAAAGTTTCGACGATGGAGCAGAAGTTCTCTCTTTATTTCTGGGATTTCTAGTATATATAGGATTTTTCAGCGTTTGAATCATGCCAAATGGAGCCACATGGGCCCCACAATCCATCAGGGTGCGGCCTAGGGGGGGCCCTGTTGGTTTGTAGCCCATAGGTGGCTCCACTCGAGTGGTTCTTTGCTCCAATATTGCTTATTTCCTCCAGAAAAAAGTATAAAAAAAGTTTCAGGCGATCCATTTTCTGCACAAAAACAACACCATGGAAATTCTGGTGAAAACAACGTCAGTCTAGGTTCGTTCTAAATAAATCATATAAAGTGCATCAAAACCATATAAAAGTATTAGGAAAAAATGGCATGAATACTTCATAAATTCTCGATACATTGGAGATGTATCAGCATCCCCAAGCTTAATTCCTACTTGTCCTTGAGTAGGTAAATGATAAAAAATAATTTATGAAGTGTGAATGCTAGCATAGTATATAAGTTTGATCAATGATAATTCCAATAACTTTTTATAGAATCATAACCAACAATTTTTTCATAAAAATCATTATGGTTGAGTAGCAATCAATTCACATATCATAGGTCAAACAATGCATTCTCTTGAAACTCAACATCATATGTTCCTAGTCATCAAACAATTTCAATGCATCATCAAGTCGAAGTAAGAGCTCCACATACTCATGATGATATAACCTTCTATGATTGCTAATACTCAAGGCATATTTTGATAACAAACAACATCCGTCGAACACATATAAAGACAGGGGCTTAAAGTTTTGCCTCCCAACATACTTATCATAAAGATAATTGTCAACAATAATGAATCATGATCAAATATATTTAACTGGATATATACGTTTGGATCTTTAACCACCACATGGTGCTTGCCAACTAATAGATTGACTCAAAATGAAAGTAAGTAACATGAAAGTAAATACATTGTCCATTCACAGAGGGAAGTAGGGATTTGCAAAGGTGCCAGAGCTCATTGTTTTAGAACAGAGATGAATATGTAAATTTTAGGTGGTGCGCCTTTCATGTCAACGTCACAATAGAGTTTTCAATGTCTTCCATGTTAATCAAATTTTTGGTGGTTCCCAAATAGAATTGAAATTTACTCCCCCTCCACTAATCAAACACATTAATGGCTAGCCGTATCCACGTGTATCATCCAAACAATCAACTTTCTAGGGTGAGTTCTTGTTTATTTATTTTTATATTATACAAGACTGGGCATCCTTTTTAGCAGCCTCTCTCTTGCAACGAAAAGTGAATAAACACTCATCTCAAGAATAACTCACTTAGCATGGAAGATAATGACCGCCCCGTCACTCCATGAGCGGTACGAGCACATAAAACAAATGTTTATTTGAATGTTTAGAGGTGGAACATGCAAATTTCTTTGGAATGGTAGTGAAATACCATATATAGGTAGGCATGGTGGACTCTTAAGGAATAAAGTTGGCTCAAGGGTTTGGATGCACAAGTAGTATATCTACTTATTACGAAGTTTGGGCTAGCAAAAGGTGCTAAACAAGCACCACATGTTGGAGAATCCATAACAATATAACTTCGATGCAAATATACTCAAACATAACCATTATGTTTTCTTCCTTGTCCAACTTCAATTATTTTATCAAGGTTGAAAATAATTTTTGGGTATTCGCAATCATAAAAGATGTCCAAGATAATATATTTGTATGTGAAAGTTCTCTTTCTTATACTAATCATTCATGAATTGCTCATATGACCAATACAGTGATTGTCAAACTTCAATAGATTTTACTTTCTAAACCAAATGTGAAACTACTACAAGACATAAAGCACAGTGATAATTTCGTATTTATGATATTTCATTCATTCACAATTTACTCTTAGGATATAAGTGAAGCACAAGAGCAAACAATCAAACTACTCTCAAAAGATATAAGTGAAGATCAACGAGTAGTAAAACAATTAAGTAGCTATGTGAGGACTCCCTCCCAATAAAGATTTTCAGATCTGAGTATTTTATTCAAACATAAAAATAAATAAAAATGCACTCCAAGAATAGCACATATCATGTGGACAAATAAAAACTTAGGATCAACATAGGCTAACCGGTAGTTGTTGACGGAGAGAGGTGGGGTGCGTAGCATCCCCAAGCTTAGATGCTTGACACTTCTTGTATTATTTAATTGGGGTGCCTTCGGAATCCCCAAGCTTGAGATTTTATATCTCGTTTAATCCTCTCATATCCCGATTTCATCTAAGTCTCAAAAACTTCATCCACACTAAACTTGAAAAGAACTCGTGAGATAGGTTAGTACACATACAAGTAAATAAACACTTCATGTACTACCAATACAAGTGGCATAATAATTTTCAAACATTAGGTACAATATAATATCATCTCCAAAATTTATATCTACCAATATAAGCCATGAAAACACTAGGATAAGTAGATAACAAAAGTATGGCAGCAATCTGACCAAACAGAATAGTCTGTAGAAATCTATTAAAATGTACTTCCATCACTCCAAAAGTTATCATACTTTAAGAAATGATAAATAATTTGCATTACAGTAATACGTAAAAATTTCATAAACTTTTCGCGTTCCAGTAAAATATCGTAATTCAAATACTGCAGCACAAGTTTCTGTTTTTGTACAGCACACATCACAGATGCCATTCAAGCATTATAAAGGCAATTATTGGAAATTTTGTCACATCCCTAACCCTTAAGCAAGATAGCATTGTGCTCATGTCTTGTTTGCATTTGCATCTAAGAAGTTTCAAAAAAACAACAAAGTGGCAAAGGAAAAACTCAAAACCCTAGCCACCATTTCAATTAAAGGAAATCTCAAACTAGTTCAAAATCAATGAACCCAAAATGGCCTCAAGAAATGTTCAAACCTTCTGATAAATCATGAAAGTAAATGAGCATTGGAGAAAACTATTTTCTTGACACTTTAAGCTTTTTAAATTAATGCAAAAAGCCACTGGTTTCAAATTTAAAATTTGAAATCAGAAACTATAATTTTCCAAAAATGTTGAAAACCTTGGAAATGGTTGGGGATATTATAACAAATATTCAGGAGGTCTATAACAGTTTTTACTTTTTGTTTTGGAGCTGAATTAATTAGCAAAACAATAATTAGCAAAACAGAAAAACAAAAACAGAAAAATAAGAAAAAAACCTTACCTGTCCCCTAAGCTTGGCCCGGCCCATCCCTGGCTCGTCCCCTCCCTCGCGCCAGTAGGCAGCAGGAGGTGGCCGCCGCCCCCTCCGGTGCGGCCACGCACCTGCGTGCCTGCCTGGCCGCCGCCTCGCGCTGGCGACGACGGGGATAAGCTCCCTAGAGCCTCCCCTATCCATTCCCCGCCTCGGTTCTCTTCCTCCGCCCGGATCTCTTCCTCCTCCCCGCTGCCGCCATTGGAGCCGAGCTCGAGCTCGAGCTGCCCGTGCCCCTAGCCTTAGGATCCCCTCCCAGAGCACGCCATTAGCTCCGCCTTGTCGCCCTGGTCATCTCTGCAGAAGCCGAAGCTTCCTCGAGCCCTGCAACGCCCGCAACGCTGTCGTCTTCCACCTCCGGCCGCCGGACCTCTCCCGTCGATTCGCTTCCTCCGACGCATCCCCGAGCCCCTCTTCAGCGCCATCGGCACCGCCGTGAGCTCGTCGTCGTTTCCCCTCTCGCCCCACGCTCTCCCGTGCATCGTATCCTAGTTCCCCACCAAGGCCGAGAGCTTCTCGCTGCCGTCCATGTCGCTGCCGTCGCTGTGATGGCTGATCCACGTGCCCGAGATAGGATTCGAGCTCCTGGAGCCTTCAGGAGTGTGCCGAGCCCTCCAGCTGCCCTCCCCGTGCCCTAGAACCGCCCCTCATAGAAGGCCGAGCTTCGGCCGCCGCTCCGGCTCGTCGTCGACGCCTCTTCCGGCGACCCTAGCCTCCCCAGATGGTCCTGCCAGATCGGCCACTTCGCGAGCATGCTGTAGCTGCAAACCACGTGCGTTTTGGTGCTGTGCAGCGCCGTCTAGGTCGCCTCCGGCGAGCCCTCCGCCGCGGGCCTGGTCGCCGGCGACCACCCTCCGGTGGGGGTCGACGTGGCAAGCTAACCCAGCAGCTTAGGGACCTAATCACTCGCTGACAAGTGGGCCCAAGGCCAAGTCAAACCTCAGTTAGGGCTGGTCAGCGCGGGATTAGTCCCAGAGAGGCTGACCAGTGGGGCCCCCCTGTCAGGTTTGACCTGAACAGGTCGGCTGACCTGCTGACGTCAGCCTGAGGCAATAAATAGAATTTCCAGTATAAAACTAATTCAGGAAATTGCTAAAATTTGTAAAAATCATAGAAATTAATCTGTAACTCCAATGAAAATAATTTATATATGAAAAAGTATCAGAAAAATTCAAGGATTCTGATTATGCTATTTTCAACCATGTTTAAAAAAGTTACAGAACCCTAAATTGTGGAATAAGGAATAATTCAATTCTTTTAATCACTTTATAAATGGAATTTGCAAAAATATTCAAATTTGATTATGCAATGATCACACACTGCCCTAATTACAAATCACTACCATAACATGACATTTCATGCATGTTAACATCAAGTTGATCTGAGCATCAGGTTGAATCAATTAAACCGGTATCCGAGAATACCCCGTTTGAATTGCTATTCTAATGTGATTCAAATCAACTCTAAACCTATTACATGTTGAAAATAATAACTTATCACCTTGCATTCTCATGCCATGCTCATGCATCATTTTGAGTGCATATGATTGTTATTGATTGTTGCCATTCATTTCGGTAGGCTCCGCACCCCCGGATTCCACCGAATATCCGTCTGACGGATATCGTTCCTCCTCTGAGCAACAAGGCAAGCAACCCCTTTGATCATTCCGATAACTCCCATGTTCTTGCTCCTGCACCTAATTATTGCATTTAAGATCAAATGCTTCAACTGCTTTTGCCACGATAGTTGAACCCACTTCCTTTGCATGACCTAACCTTGTCACAGTAAATAGCCGAACCTTGCAACCTAGCATACCTGGTAGTTGCTTGAGCTATGATGTGCCTTATCCTGCTATACATGCTATGCTTAGAGTTGTGTATGGTCTGTCATCTGGGAGATGAACAGAAATATGGAATGTGTTCGGTGAGCAAAGGTTGTGTGTTGAACTTGATTTGGTAAAGGTACCGGTGAAAGGCTGTGTAGGAGTACATGGCGGGTTGTTTCATTGGAACAGTCCTTAGGAACTGAGTTCCGTGTATGTAATCCAAGACTAGATACTACCACATGCTGGGCCCTGAAATATGACCCCGCTCGGCCTATTAATCGCGTAGTACTCGGTCCAGGAGTTGCAAGTAGTTTCTGGTGTTTATAGTAATGCTGGAGGCCGTGCATGGTGCTGACCTGAGAGGTGGGCCGTGATGCGGTAGGCAGTGGCACGGTGTACCAAGTGGCACCCGGATGGTGGGCTTGGGAACCCTGCGCACATCGTTTGAGGCCGTGGCGGAAACCCCGGCCGGACTTCCGTACGGGTTACTCTCAGATAGGCGATAAACTTGGACTAGGTACTGGTGTGGTTAACGGTCGTGGCCGACTCCCTCGCTGGGCTTCCGCTTGAAGGTTGCCGAGGTGCATGACGTGCACATAGCGATAAGTGGCGAGAGCGTGTGTGACGAAGTACACCCCTGCAGGGTTATGATCTATTCGAATAGCCGCGTCCGCGGATATGGACTACTTGGAGATATATGTTGTTCATAGATAACTTCAATGGCTACTCAAAAAATGGTCAAGATAAGCGTGAGTGTCGTGGACGGCATTTCCGTATGGAGACAGAATGATTCCACAATATTGTATTGTTGTGGTGTTAGTGGACTCGTGTGCGAGAAATCAAGTTGTCAAAACTAATTTCAAAATGCAAGTTGTCTAGCCACGAGTCAAATGCTGGCTTCCCGCATGAAACCCCACAATACCTTTTGATACCTTGCATGAGTAGTTAGTTCTCCTAAAGTCTTGCTGAGTACCTTCGTACTCATGTTTGCTTAATAAATGTTGCAGAGGTTGCTAATGACCCTAATGGAGGGTTCTTCGTAGACATCGACGACGACGAGTAGCTGGTGTCCCAGCTACGATCTGGCCCTACGTCGGCTCTGTAGTATGGTCAGGCCACGTGCCTTCTAGTTGCACTGTCTGTACCCAGACAGTTTATAACTCTTCCGCTGGCTTGTATTTGTATGACTGCTATTATGGGTCGAGAGACCTTAATGTGTAATATTATGTGTGTGGCTCTTCCGAGCCTCTTGAATAAAGGTTGTATGTTTATGGTTATGTTGTGATGCCATCGATGTATCTATACATATCGGTATGCCATGCGTACGTGTGTCATACTTGATATGTATGGGGTTCGAATACCTAGTCGTGAACTTTAGTAGCACTCCTTACAAGGAAATGCCCCTTTGTGATCCAACGAGCCTTGGTAGTCCGCTACTGCTCCGGACACATTGGTTGACCGGCATGTGTCCTTCTTAGCTGTTGTGTCTGTCCTCTTTGGGGAAATGTCACGCGACGTAATGGAGTCCTTGTAGCTTGCTACAACTCGTCTACGTTCACTGATGACCGACACCTGCTTTGTTGGGTCATGTATGCCTGTCCTTGTGCGGAACTGCCACTTTGATTTATGACTAGACATGTCGATCCGGGTTCTTTGACATTGGATTGCTAGCGACACCTATCGCATACGTGAGTCAAAAGACGCAAACGGTCCCGGCTAAGGTAAGGCTGCAGCCGTGGAGTTAACCGTGCGTGAGACCACAAAGAGGTGCGATGTGTTACAGGCTGGATTCCTATGGCTTAGGATCGGGGTCCCTACAACATTGGTATCAGAGCCTGACTGACTGTAGGATTACTAAGCCAAATTGGTCGAAGTTGAGTCTAGAATTTCTTAGTTATATATAAGGGAATTGTTTGTGGAAGGGAACGTAACACTCTTGTTCTCTTCTCAAGATATTCTATTCTGGTCATCCTCATCTTTTCTGCGGGAATTAAGGACTAGGTTACTCATCTTCTCCTAGGCTCGTGTTTCTGATCGGTAGATTATCAGACTACGGGTCGAGAGATATTGGGTTTCTTTTATTCCTAGGAAGCAGGAAGTAAGTTTGGTGACCAGAGAGTTGAACTTGATAGTTGAGTGGTTACGCTATTCTATTTTGGGTTGTCTCAAATTTGTTTTGAGCATTTACAGCCGTTATGCTGCCCAATTTTGCATTCAGAGCTCTAATGCTTTTGCATTACTCTCTATTTACAGATGCCTGGCCGTCCTTCTCGTCAGGTGGTACGTCTGACCAAGTGCATTGATGCACCGGGTCATACGGCCATGCTGGTCAGGGTGATGTCGGTGTGCGGTTACCGTTGGTACCCCGAGTACACAGTGGAGGAACAGTACCGAGACTTCAACCAGAGCCAGTACATCTGCACTGTTAGGGTATTTCCAGACTACCCTAGAGCTGAGAAGCCAATCCATTGGTCCTATGGGTTGGGGGTCACCGTTGACATGGCAGTACAGGATGCTGCCTATTCAATGCTGACTATTATGAGAGAGAGACATGCACTGCTGCAGAATTCAGAGTTCTGCTATGTTCCGGCCTCTCAGTCTGGTGAAGAGGGATACCTCAGTGGAGTCTATTTTGATTCTTCTATGGAGGATCCACTTCTGCAGTCCACTGTTGAGATGCTAGAGAACAGAGACAAGGATGCTCGTGCTCTCCGCATGGAGCTTTATGCTACCCGTGCCCGTCTGTGGACAGCTTTGACGCAGCTGGCACCGGTAGTCCAGACAGGGTATGGAGAGATGGAGATGCTGAACCCTATTAGAACCCATCTTCCGGCTCACGTTGACTGGCCAGCTATAGGAGGAGTCACACCTCTTCGGGGACCCCTCGTACCACCAGTCAGGGGACCAAGGCCACATCCGTGTCCTTATGGACCCCAGGGATCTCAGGCTAGAGTGTTTCCTGATCCGCAGGTTGAGCTTCCAGGTCATGGAGGTAATCTCTATGAGATGTTCTATGCAGATGCCTGAGCTGTGAGCGGAAGAATAGTTTGGTAGTAGCCGTACGTTCACAGTCCTGCGTGACTTGTGAAGTATGGTAGTAATGTGAAATGAATTCCGGAGGCCTAGATAAATAATGTATAGGAAGCTGGTAAGCCTCTGATGAGTAGTTCCACCATTTCAGTAGTTTGCTCTTCGGGTAAGTTTGTACTGAACTATGTAAGGGTGTGTATGAACCATGGTGTATATATAGCAGTTGCTTGTTACCATGTTGTTCGGATATTCATTTTCGCATTCCGTGTGTTCAGTACATTCTTAATCCATAGCTAGTATTGATATGATATTGGTCTAAGCTATGAGTTTGTTTGTCAGGATGGTGTTCACCAGGTTGAACCGTGCCCCTGCTCATGAGCAAGGTGAGGGTAGTCAAGCGTCGTAGGAAGACCTGCCTCACCCACCTTCTCTGGTAGAAGTGATGCTTGAGGCAGAAAGAAACAAAAGGGAGACCAACCGACTGCTAGAGCGTATTGAGCAGAATACGACTCGACAGCCTAGGAATGCTGCAGTGTCCCTCAATGACTTTGTGAAGCTGAATCCTCCAAAGTTTCATCATTCCGTCGATCCCCTCGACGCTGATGACTGGCTGTGCAGCATCTCACGCAAGATTCGCTCGGCGAATGTGTCTGAGGCCGACAAGGTGACCTTTGCGACGTATTTCCTGGAGGGACCCGCCAATCTGTGGTGGGAGAATTTTGAAGCTATGCGTCCCGCCGAACCAGTGGCCACATCGGCAGACTTCAGTGCAGCTTTTCGTCTGCACCATATTCCAGAGGGCCTGATGGACAGAAAGAGAGAGGAGTTCTGTGCCTTCACTCAGGGCAAGTTGTCTGTGGATGTCTATAGCCGCGAGTTCGGTAACCTCGCCCGCTATGCAATAGAGGAGGTGTCTACTGACGCCAAGAAGCAAGCAAGATTCCGTAAGGGTCTGAGCCCTGAGCTCCGTCGAGACCTGCGCCTCCATGAGTGTGCAAGTTTTCAAGCCCTGGTCAACAAAGCGATCAGTGCGGAGACTGGTCATACTGACTTCGAAGCCACAAGGAAGCACTCCCGTGACTTTGGCTCATCTTCTGGTTCCGCGTTTCCAAAACGCAGGCTGTGGGTTCCAAACAGTTCTCTGCCGCCAAGATACACTCCGAGGCCATCCTACGTGGCGCCTTAGATGAATCAGGCCAACCCTCCAGCAAAAGCTTATGGTGGTCCAGCTAGCAATGCTGCACCATGTGCCAACCAGGTGATATGCTACAAGTGTGGAGAACCAGGGCATTATTCCCGTGAGTGTCCTTAGAATGTGGGTGCCAAGCAACCCGGAAAGTCCGTCGGGCAGGCCAAGTCGGGCAAAGCTTATTATGTGAAGCCAACTCCTGCATCTGGCCGTGTGAACTATGTGTCAGCAGAAGAAGCTGCAGAGGATCCCGACGTCATGCTGGGTATGCTTCCTGTCAATCATCACCCAGCGTCCGTTCTCTTTGACACTGGGTCTTCTCATTCCTTCATTTCAGAAAGTTATGCACAGTTGCATAACATGTCATTTTGTGATATGCCAATCCCATTGGTTGTCCAAACCCCTGGTAGTAAATGGCAAACCTCTATGATAACCTATGACAATGAAATTCTAGTAGACAGGCTAGTTTTTCTAGCCTCATTGATAGCATTGAAATCTTCGGATATTAATATCATCTTGGGCATGGACTGGATGTCAGCTCACTATGCCAAGATTGATACCCACTCTAGAAATGTCCAGCTTACCCATCCCTCGGGTGAGATAGTAAATGTCTCTACTCGAGCTGCCAAATGCCAGCTCTATTCCCTAAACGCCAACCCTCTTCCGGAACTTGAAGACATTCCGGTAGTCCGTTACTTCCCGGATGTTTTTCCAGAGGAACTGCCAGGAATTCCACCTGACAGAGATGTAGAGTTTGTGATAGATCTTGCTCCGGGAACTGTCCCAATAGCCAGAAGACCTTATAAGATGGCACCCCTAGAGCTAGGCGAACTTAAGAAGCAATTAGATGAGGCCTTGAACAAGGGTTTCATTCATCCTAGCTCTTCTCCTTGGGCTTGTCCCGTCATCTTCGTCAAGAAGAAAGACGGAACGGATCGGATGGTTGTAGATTACCGACCAGTTAACCTGGTCACCATAAAGAACAAGTATCCGCTCCCCAGGATCAACGATGTGTACGATCAGCTCGCTGGATCCTCAGTCTTCTCTAAAATGGATTTGAGGTTGGGATACCATCAAATCAAGATTAAGAACGGGGACATTCCAAAAACGGCTTTTGTTACTCGATATGGCCAATATGAGTACACCGTTATGTCCTTCGGTTTAACCAATGCCCCAACCACTTTCTCTCGGCTGATGAACTCAATCTTTATGGAGTATTTGGATAAATTCGTCGTAGTATACCTCGATGATATTATCATCTACTCAAAGAATGAACAAGAACATGCCGAGCATCTAAGGCTGGTATTGATGAAACTTCGAGAGCATCGCCTTTATGCCAAATTTTCAAAATGTGAATTCTGGTTACCAGAAGTGACCTATCTAGGCCACATACTCTCTGGTAAGGGTATTGCTGTCAATCCCGAGAGAGTTCAAGCTGTCCTTGATTGGACTCAACCTGAATCGGTTAAGCAAGTTAGGAGTTTTCTTGGTCTAGCGAGCTATTGTCGCCGCTTCGTCGAGAATTTCTCCAAGGTGGCAAAGCCTCTAACTGAACTCCTCAAGAAGGATAAAAGGTTCGAGTGGACACCACAGTGTGAACATAGTTTTTAGGAACTGAAAAGACGCCTGACTTCCACACCTGTGTTGCTACCACCAGATTTTTCTAAGGACTTTGTTATCTATTGCGACGCCTCGCGACAAGGACTAGGTTGCATTCTCATGCAAGATCGTCATGTGATCGCATACGCATCTCGACAGCTGCGTCCACATGAGGATAATTATCCCACACATGACCTTGAGCTTGCAGCTGTGGTCCATGCACTAAAAACCTGGCGACATTACCTTTTGGGTAATCGCTGCGAAATATTCACTGATCACCAAAGTCTGGAATATATCTTCACCCAGCCGGATTTGAATCTCAGGCAAAGACGGTGGGTTGAGTTGATCTCGGATTACGACTTAGGGATAACTTACACCCCGGGGAAGGCCAATGTTATGGCCGATGCACTAAGTCGTAAATCTTATTGTAACAACTTGATGCTACAACAAGGTCAACCACATCTCCATGAGGACTTTCGGAAGTTGAATCTTCATATTGTTCCTCAAGGATTCCTTTCTACCCTGGTGGTGAAGCCTACTCTTAAGAATCAAATTATAACTAGCCAAAAGCGTGATAAGGGTATATCACGGATCAAGGAGAATATTTTTAGCGGAAACGCTAAAGAATTTTCCATGAATGATCAAGGTGTTGTGTTCTTCCAGAATCGTTTAGTGGTTCCTAAGAACCCACATCTAAGGCAGTTAATCCTTAAGGAGGCTCATGATTCTCCTCTCACCATTCATCCCGGTAGTACTAGGATGTATCAGGATCTACGCCAGAGGTTCTGGTGGACTAGGATGAAGAGAGAAATTGCTGAGTTCGTTGCTAACTGCGATGTTTGTCGCCGAGTTAAGGCAGAACATCAAAGGCCTGCTGGCACCCTTCAACCTTTAGCTATTCCTGAATGGAAATGGGATAAAGTTAACATGGATTTGATTACCGGATTTCCCAAGACCAAGAAAGGAAATAATGCTATCTTTGTGGTCATTGACCGTCTTTCCAAAGTGGCTCATTTTCTTCCTGTTCGTGAGAGTATAACAGCTAGCCAGCTAGCAGAGTTATATATCTCTCGAATAGTGTCTCTTCATGGTGTTCCCCTGGAAATTAACTCGGACCGTGGAAGTATCTTTACTTCTCGCTTCTGGGAAAGTTTTCAGAATGCCATGGGGACTCACTTATCTTTTAGCACTGCTTTCCATCCTCAATCAAGTGGTCAAGTAGAAAGAGTGAATCAAATCCTAGAAGATATGCTCCGAGCCTGTGTTATTTCATTCGGTATGAATTGGGAGAAGTGCCTTCCATTCGCCGAATTCGCTTATAACAATAGTTATCAATCAAGCTTGGGCAAAGCCCCTTTTGAAGTTCTCTATGGACGAAGATGTCGAAGCCCTCTTAATTGGTCAGAAACCGGAGAGAGGCAACTCTTTGGCCCGGACATGATCCAGAATGCAGAAGAGCAGGTTCGCGTTATTCGTGAAAAGTTGAAAACAGCCCAGTCTCGTCAAAAGAGCCAATATGATCGTCATCATAAGGCTGTGACCTTTGAAGTTGACGAGAAGGCTTACCTTCGGGTTACACCTTTGAAGGGTACCCATCGTTTCGGTATCAAGGGCAAGTTGGCTCCTTGTTACATTGGACCTTTTCGCATATTGCCAAACGAGGAGAAGTTGCCTACCAGTTGGAACTTCCTCCGCATCTTTCCAAGGTTCATGATGTTTTCCACGTCTCGCAACTCAGGCGTTGCTTTTCGGATCCTATCCGTGAAGTGGACCACGAAACGCTTGATCTACAAGATAACCTTTCTTACCGAGAATACCCCGTGCGTATTCTTGATCAAGCTGAGCATACCACTCGACATCGAAACCTCAAGTTTCTTAAAGTTCAGTGGTCAAATCATTCTGAAAGGGAGGCAACTTGGGAAAGAGAGGATCGTCTCCGACTTGAATATCCTGCGTTATTCCCGACGACTTCTAAATCTCGGGACGATATTCTTTTGAGTGGGGGTGAGTTGTCACATCCCTAACCCTTAAGCAAGATAGCATTGTGCTCATGTCTTCTTTGCATTTGCATCTAAGAAGTTTCAACAAAAACAACAAAGTGGCAAAGGAAAAACTCAAAACCCTAGCCACCATTTCAATTAAAGGAAATCTCAAACTAGTTCAAAATCAATGAACCCAAAATGGCCTCAAGAAATGTTCAAACCTTCTGATAAATCATGAAAGTAAATGAGCATTGGAGAAAACTATTTTCTTGACACTTTAAGCTTTTTCAATTAATGCAAAAAGCCACTGGTTTCAAATTTAAAATTTGAAATCAGAAACTATAATTTTCCAAAAATGTTGAAAACCTTGGAAATGGTTGGGGATATTATAACAAATATTCAGGAGGTCTAAAACAGTTTTTACTTTTTGTTTTGGAGCTGAATTAATTAGCAAAACAATAATTAGCAAAACAGAAAAACAAAAACAGAAAAATAAGAAAAAAAACCTTACCTGTCGCCTAAGCCTGGCCCGGCCCATCCCTGGCTCGTCCCCTCCCTCGCGCAAGTAGGCAGCAGGAGGTGGTCGCCGCCCCTCCGGCGCGGCCACGCACCTGCGTGCCTGCCTGGCCGCCGCCTCGCGCTGCCGACGACGGGGATAAGCTCCCCAGAACCTCCCCTATCCATTCCCCGCCTCGGTTCTCTTCCTCCGCCCGGATCTCTTCCTCCTCCCCGCTGCCGCCATTGGAGCCGAGCTCGAGCTCGAGCTGCCTGTGCCCCTAGCCTTAGGATCCCCTCCCAGAGCACGCCATTAGCTCCGCCTCATCGCCCTGGTCATCTCTGCAGAAGCCGAAGCTTCCTCGAGCCTTGCAAAGCCCGCAACGCCGTCGTCTTCCACCTCCGGCCGTCGGACCTCTCCCGTCGATTCGCTTCCTCCGGGGCATCCCCGAGCCCCTCTTCAGCGCCATCGGAACCGCCGTGAGCTCGTCCTCATTTCCCCTCTCGCCCCACGCTCTCCTGTGCATCATATCCTAGTTCCCCACCAAGGCCGAGAGCTTCTCGCCGCCGGCCATGTTGCTGTCGTCCCTGTGATGGCTGATCCACGTGCCCGAGCTAGGATTCGAGCTCCTGGAGCCTTCAGGAGCGTGCCGAGCCCTCCAGCTGCCCTCCCCGTGCCCTAGAACCGCCCCTCATAGAAGGCCGAGCTTCGGCCGCCGCTCCGGCTCGTCGCCGACGCCTCTTCCGGCGACCCTAGCCTCCCCAGATGGTCCTGCCAGATCGGCCACTTCGCGAGCATGCTGTAGCTGCAAACCGCGTGCGTTTTGGTGCTGTGCAGCGCCGTCTAGGTCGCCTCCGGCGAGCCCTCCGCCGTTGGCCTGGTCGCCGGCGACCACCCTCCGGTGGGGGTCGACGTGGCAAGCTAACCCAGCAGCTTAGGGACCTCATCACTCGCTCACAAGTGGGCCCAAGGCCAAGTCAAACCTCAGTTAGGGCTGGTCAGCGCGGGATTAGTCCCAGAGAGGCTGACCAGTGGGGCCCCCCTGTCAGGTTTGACCTGAACAGGTCGGCTGACCTGCTGACGTCAGCCTGAGGCAATAAATAGAATTTCCAGTATAAAACTAATTCAGGAAATTGCTAAAATTTGTAAAAATCATAGAAATTAATCTGTAACTCCAATGAAAATAATTTATATATGAAAAAGTATCAGAAAAATTCAAGGATTCTGATTATGCTATTTTCAACCATGTTTAAGAAAGTTACAGAACCCTAAATTGTGGAATAAGGAATAATTCAATTCTTTTAATCACTTTATAAATGGAATTTGCAAAAATATTCAAATTTCATTATGCAATGATCACACACTGCCCTAATTACAAATCAGTACCATAACATGACATTTCATGCATGTTAACATCAAGTTGATCTGAGCATCAGGTCAAATCAATTAAACCGGTATCCGAGAATACCCCGTTTGAATTGCTATTCTAATGTGATTCAAATCAACTCTAAACCTATTACATGTTGAAAATAATAACTTATCACCTTGCATTATCATGCCATGCTCATGCATCATTTTGAGTGCATATGATTGTTATTGATTGTTGCCATTCATTTCGGTAGGCTCCGCACCCCCGGATTCTACCGAATATCCGTCTGACGGATATCGTTCCTCCTCTAAGCAACAAGGCAAGCAACCCCTTTGATCATTCCGATAACTCCCATGTTCTTGCTCCTGCACCTAATTATTGCATTTAAGATCAAATGCTTCAACTGCTTTTGCCACGATAGTTGAACCCACTTCCTTTGCATGACCTAACCTTGTCACAGTAAATAGCCGAACCTTGCAACCTAGCATACCTGGTAGTTGCTTGAGCTATGATGTGCCTTTTCCTGCTATACATGCTATGCTTAGAGTTGTGTATGGTCTATCATCTGGGAGATGAACAGAAATATGGAATGTGTTCGGTGAGCAAAGGTTGTGTGTTGAACTTGATTTGGTAAAGGTACCGGTGAAAGGCTGTGTAGGAGTACATGGCGGGTTGTTTCATTGGAACCGTCCTTAGGAACTGAGTTCCGTGTATGTAATCCAAGACTAGATACTACCACATGCTGGGCCCTGAAATATGACCCCGCTCGGCCTATTAATCGTGTAGTACTCGGTCCAGGAGTTGCAAGTAGTTTTTGGTGTTTATAGTAATGCTGGAGGCCGTGCATGGTGCTGACCTGAGAGGTGGGCCGTGATGCGGTAGGCAGTGGCACGGTGTACCAAGTGGCACCCGGATGGTGGGCTTGGGAACCCTGCGCACATCGTTTGAGGCCGTGGCGGAAACCCCGGCCGGACTTCCGTACGGGTTACTCTCAGATAGGCGATAAACCTGGACTAGGTACTGGTGTGGTTAACGGTCGTGGCCGACTCCCTCGCTGGGCTTCCGCTTGAAGGTTGCCGAGGTGCATGACGTGCACATAGCGATAAGTGGCGAGAGCGTGTGTGACGAAGTACACCCCTGCAGGGTTATGATCTATTCGAATAGCCGCGTCCGCGGACATGGACTACTTGGAGACATATGTTGTTCATAGATAACTTCAATGGCTACTCATAAAATGGTCAAGATAAGCGTGAGGGTCGTGGACGGCATTTCCGTATGGAGACGGAATGATTCCACGATAGTGTATTTTTGTGGTGTTAGTGGACTCGTGTGCGAGAAATCAAGTTGTCAAAACTAATTTCCAAATGCAAGTTGTCTAGCCACGAGTCAAATGTTGGCTTCCCGCATGAAACCCCACAATACCTTTTGATACCTTGCATGAGTAGTTAGTTCTCCTAAAGTCTTGCTGAGTACCTTCGTACTCATGTTTGCTTAATAAATGTTGCAGAGGTTGCTAATGACCCTAATGGAGGGTTCTTCATAGACATCGACGACGACGAGTAGCTGGTGTCCCAGCTACGATCTGGCCCTACGTCGGCTCTGTAGTATGGTCAGGCCACGTGCCTTCTAGTTGCACTGTCTGTACCCAGACAGTTTATAATTCTTCCGCTGGCTTGTATTTGTCTGACTGCTATTATGGGTCGAGAGACCTTAATGTGTAATATTATGTGTGTGGCTCTTCCGAGCCTCTTGAATAAAGGTTGTATGTTTATGGTTATGTTGTGATGCCATCGATGTATCTATATATATCGGTATGCCATGCGTACGTGTGTCATACTTGATATGTATGGGGTTCGAATACCTAGTCGGGAACTTTAGTAGCACTCCTTACAAGGAAATGCCCCTTTGTGATCCAACGAGCCTTGGTAGTCCGCTACTTCTCCAGACACATTGGTTGACCGGCATGTGTCCTTCTTAGCTGTTGTGTCTGTCCTCTTTGGGGAAATGTCACGCGACGTAATGGAGTCCTTGTAGCTTGCTACGACTCGTCTACGTTCGCTGATGACCGACACCTGCTTTGTTGGGTCATGTATGCCTGTCCTTGTGCGGAACTGCCACTTTGATTTATGACTAGACATGTCGATCCGGGTTCTTTGACATTGGATTGCTAGCGACACCTATCGCATACATGAGTCAAAAGACGCAAACGGTCCCGGCTAAGGTAAGGCTGCAGCCGTGGAGTTAACCGTGCCTGAGACCACAAAGAGATGCGATGTGTTACAGGCTGGATTCCTATGGCTTAGGATCGGGGTCCCGACAAATTTTCATTGAAAAAACAAGATTGTAAATAACATATAACATAGAAAAACAAAATAAAATGACACTCCAAGAAAAATACATATCATGTGACGAATAAAAATATAGCTCCAAGTAAGATATACCGGTAATGTTGATGACGAAACAGGGGATTCCTTCCGGGGCATCCAGAAGTTTAGACACTTGAGTCTTTGTAGGATCCGGAGTATGTCTAGAGGGGGTTGATTAGACTACTTGACCAAATAAGAACTTAGCATTTTATCAATTTTAGTTATGGGCCAGTTTTAGCAATTACGACTAGTCAAGTTCACCCTACACATGCATATCTAAGAGTATACTAGAGGAAAGTGAAGACATGCAAATTCAATGTAGAGGGAAAGGAAGGAAGATCAAACGCAAAGGTTGAGACGGTGATTTTTGGTGTGGTTCCAATAGGTGCCACTATCGTACGTCCACATTTTAGGAGACTTCAACCCATGTAGGGTAACGGCTGCGAGAGTCCACGGAGGGCTCCACCCCCAAGGGGGCCATGAAGAAGCGGCCTTGTATATTCCACCATGGCTTACGTTCCCACAGGACTAGACTCACTCATAGTAGATCTTCACGAAGTAGGCGATATCCTCGCCCGTACAAACTTCTTGGTTCAACTCGACAACACGAAGCAGGAGGCTCCCAAGTGACACCTAACCATTCTAGGAGGCACCACCCTCCAAAAGGTAATATATGTGGTAGAATGTTGAACTCCTTGCTCTTGTGCTTCAAAAGATAGTATCCTCAACACCCAATCATTGTCTCACATATTTGGCATGGGTAGGAGAGATTGATTTTGTGTAAAGAAACTTGGGGAGGCTCGAGATCAAGTTTCAAATGGTTGGATTGGAATCTCTTGATCTCAACACATGAGTAGGTGGCTCTCTCTCAGAAAAATGGATCTGTAAAGTTTGTGTGTGTTCTCAGTGCTTCCTCTGCGAGTGAGAGCAGGTGGAGGGGTATATATAGGCATCCCCCAAAATACAACCATTACAACATTATTGCCCAACCCGGTGACACCAAAATGAATCTTGATGGTACCGAGTCGCACTAAATGTGGCAACTTTTGAATTCTCGGTGAGACCGATATATGAATCTCGGTGGTACCGATACAATGACCTAGGACAGTTTCAAAATCTCGGTGAGACCGATTTCAAACTCGCAAATCCCGTTTCTTAAAATCCGCTCAACTAAATGTTGGTCACATGCTTTCGGTGGCAGGGACGTGAAACTTGGTGGTACCGAGAGATTAGGGTTTGAAAAAGGATCTGTGTCGTGGAAAATCGGTAGGGCCGAGTGGGAAATCATGGTGACGTCGATTTTGCTATTTTGGCTTGGGAGAGAGATATTTGTGGGAGAATGAATGAATATTTTTCACAAATGTAAAATGGAGATTCTTCTTGCTTGAAGCATGAGCCAATCCTATTCATTTCCTTGCATCAAAGGGTTTCTCCTCACAATCCTTTATCCGATGCATCTTTGAACTTTTTTGAAATATACTAGGATAAGATCTTTAGTTCAATCGTACCTATGTTGTTAGTAATTACCAAAACCACGTTAGTGAGCAATTGTGCTTTCAATCACCCCTTTTTGGTAATTGATGACAACATATACATCAAAGCTTCAACAAAACATACAATCAATGATTAGCATCATCGCTTTGAGAAGTATGATTAGCACCCGTTGTATGTGAATGTTGAGTCTATCACACCCGATCATCACGTGGTGTCTCGAAATGACGAACTGTCTCAATGGGGCACAATCGAGGAGAACACAATTTTATCTTGAAATTTTAGTGAAGGATCACGTTATAATGCTACCGTCGTTCTAAGCAAAATAAGGTGCATAAAAGGATTAACATCGCATGCAAATCATAAGTGACATGATATGGCCATGAACTTGTGCTTCTTGATCTCCATCACCAAAGCACCGGCATGATCTTCTGCGTCACCGGCACCACACCATGATCTCCATCATCATGATGTCCATCATTGTGCCTGCATCGAGGTTGTCGTGCTATCTATGCTATTACTACTAAAACTACTACCTAGCAATATAGTAAACGCATCTACAAGCACAAACGTAAGTTTAAAGACAACCCTATGGCTCCTCCCGGTTGTCGTAGCATCGACGTGCAAGTCAATATTTAACTACTACAACATGATCATCTCATACATCCAATATATCATATCATGTCTTTGGCCATATCACATCACATGCATACCCTGCAAAAACAAGCTAGACGTCCTCTAATTTGTTGTTGCATGTTTTGCTATGGGTATCTAGTATGATCGCATCTTACTTACGCAAAGCCACAACGGTGATATGCAATTTGCTATTTAACCTTCTCCACGGACCGCCTCGGTAAAATCCGATTCAACTAAAGTTGAAGAAACAGACACCCGCAAGTCATCTTTATGCAACAAGTTGCATGTTAGTCGATATAACCGGTCTCATGAACCTACCTTATGATGCCACTGTTGGGAAACATTGCATGGAAAATGAAAAATTTCCTACGCACACGCAATACCTATCCATGGTGGTGATCATCTACGAGAGGGGAGAGTGAATCTACATACCCTTGTAGATCGCTAAGGGGAAGCGTATATAATGCGGTTGATGTAGTGGAACATCTTCGTGATCAAAATTGCATCCTGTCCCACGATCTCATCACGATCCGTCCCGCGATCCCATCACGATCCATCCCGATATAGTGTCGAACGGACGGCACGCCCGCGCTCAGCACACGTACAGCTCGATGATGATCCCCACCTTCTTGATCTAGAAAGAGGGGCGGATAGGTAGATGAGTTCTCCGGCAGCGTGACGGCAGGCCGGTGATGGTGGTGATCTATTCCTGCAGGGCTTCACCTAAGCACCACAGAAATCCGATCTAGAGGAAGAACTACAAACTAGAGGAGAGGGTAGCACGTGGCTGAAATTGTGTGTCTGAAAAACCCTCAATACCTCTAGTATATATAGGAGTGAGGGAGGGGAGGAGGCAGCCTCAAACCCTCAAGGTTTGGCCGAAATTGGAGTCGGAGGAGTCCTACTCCAATCCTACTAGGAGTAGGATTCCTCCTTTCCACTTGGAAACTCTTTCCACCTTTTCCAGCTTTGGGTTTTTGCCTCTCAAACCTCATGGGCCTTAGTGGGAGCTTATGTCAGCCCAATAGGGGCTGGTTTGTATCCTCCCACAGCCCATAAGGCCCCTCGGGGTGTGACACCCCTCCCGATGGTCACTCGTACCCTCCCGGCACTCCTGGTACACTACCGATGAGCCCAAAACTTTTCCGATGACCGAAACAGTACTTCCTATATATCAATCTTTACCCCCGGGCCATTCCAGAGCTCCTCGTGATGTCCAGGATCTCATCCAGGACTCCGAACAACTTTCGGTTACCAACACCTATAACTCAACTATACCGAAATGTCACCGAACCTTAAGTGTGCTGACCCTGCGGGTTCGAGAACATATGGGATGTACATATTGGCTCCTACATATTCTATTAAGATCTCTATTGGTTGAACCTCTATGTCAAGGATTCAGTTGATCCCATATGTTGTTCCCTTTGTCCTTCGGTATGTTACTTGTTCGAGATTCGATCGTCGGTATCTCCATACGTAGTTCAATCTCGTTACCGACAAGTCTCTTTACTCGTTCCATAATACAAGATCCCGTAATTAACTCCTTAGTCACATTGCTTGCAAGGATTGTTGTGATGTTGTATTACAGAGTAGGCCCAGAGATACCTCTCCGTCACAGAAGTGACAAATCCTAGTCTTGATCCATGCCAACCCAATAAACACCTTTCGAGATACCTGTAGAGCACGTCTATAGTCACCTAGTAATGTTGCGACGTTTGATACACACAAGGTATTCCTCCGGTGTCCGAGAGTTGCATGATCTCATGGTCTTAGGAACATATACATTGACATGCAGAAAAACAGTGGCAATAAACTGACACGATCATAAGCTACATTTATAGTTTGGGTCTTGTCCATCACATCAATCTGCTAATGATGTGATCCCGTTATCAAGTGACAACACTTGCCTATGGCAGGAAACCTTGACTTTCTTTGATCAATGAGCTAGTCAATTAGAGGCTCACTCGGGACAGTGTGTTGTCTATGTATCCACACATGTATTTGAGTTTCCAATCAATACAATTCTAGCATGGATAATAAACGATTATCATGAACAAGGAAATATAATAATAACCAATTTGTTATTGCCTCTAGGGCATATTTCCCACAGTCTCCCACTTGCACTAGAGTCAATAATCTAGTTCACATCACTATGTGATTGCAATGAACCTAAGACCCATACAGTTTTGGGGTTTGATCATGTCTTGCTTGTGAGAGAGGGTTTTAGTCAATGGGTCTGAACCTTGCAGATCCGTGTGTGCTTTACAAATCTCTATGTCATCCTATAGATGTTTCTACCACGCGCCATTTGGAACTATTGCAAATGACCGCTCTACTATACGAATCCGGTTTACTACTCAAAGTCATCCGAATTAGCGTCAAAGCTTGCATCAACGTAACCTTTTACGACGAACTCTTTTAACACCTCCATAACCGAGAAAAATTTCCTTAGTACACTAGTTACTAAGGATAACTTTTGACCGCTGTCCAGTAATCCATTCTTGGATCACTTTCGTACCCCTTGACAAATTCATGGCAAGGTACCCATCAGGTGCGGTACACAGCATAGAATACTATAGAGCCTATGGCTAATGCATAGGGGACGACCTTTGTCCTTTATCTTTCTTCTGTCGTGGTCGGGCATTGAGTCTTACTCAAATTCACACCTTACAAACAGTCAAGAAGTCCTTCTTTGACGATCTATTTTGAACTCCTTCAAAAACTTGTCAAAGCATGCATTTCATTGAAAGGTTTATCAAGCGTCTTGATCGATCTCTATAGATCTTGATGCTCAATGTTCAAGTCGCTCAATCCAGGTTTTCCTCTGAAAACCCCATATGCTTTCCAAAAATTCTACATCATTTCCGATCAACGATATGTCAACCACATATACTCATCAGAAATTCTATAGTGCTCCCACTCACTTCTTTGGAAATACAAGTATCTCATAAACCTTGTATAAACCCAAAAGCTTTGCTCATCTCATCAAAGGGTATATTCCAACTGCAAGCTGCTTGCACCAGTCCATAGAAGGATCCCTGGAGCTTGCATACTTGTTAGCATCCTTAGGATCGACAAAACCGTCTAATTGTATCACATACAACCTTTCCTCAAGGAAACCGTCGAAGAAACAATGTTTTGACATCCATCTGCAAGATGTAGCAACTGCTAACAGAACTCCAACTCACTTTTAGCATCGCTACGAGTGATAAAGTCTCATCACAGTCAACCCCTTGACCTTCTCGAAAACCTCTTTGCAACAAGTCGAGGTTTCTTAAATGGTGACTTTCACCATCATTGTGTGTCTTCTTTTAATGATCCATCTCTAATTAATAGTCTTACGACCATCAAGTAGTTATTCCAAAGTCCACACTTTGTTTTCATACATGGATCCTCTCTTGGATTTCATGGCCTCCAGCCATTTGTCGGAATTCGGGCCCACCATCGCTTCTCCATAGCTCGTAGGTTCATTGTTGTTCAACAACATGACCTCCAAGACCGGGTTAACGTACCACTCTGTAGCAGTATGCGACCTTGTCGACCTACGAGGTTTGTAGTAACTTGATCCGAAGCTTAATGATCACTATCAACAGTTTCCACTTCAATTGGCGTAGGCGCAACAGTAACAACTTCCTGCACCCTGCTACACACTGGTTGAAGTGACGGTTCAATAACCTCAACAAGTTTCACCACCCTCCCACTCAATTCTTTCAAGAGAAACTTTTCCTCGAGAAAGGACCCATTTCTAGAAACAAACACTTTGCTTCCATATCTGAGATAGGAGGTATATCCAACTGTTTTGGGTGTCCTATGAAGATGCATTTATCCGCTTTGGGTTCGAGCTTATCATGCTGAAACTTTTCCAAATAAGCATCGCAGACCCAAACTTTGAATAAACGACGGCTTAGGTTTCTCCAAACCATAGTTCATACGGTGTCATCTCAACAGAAATACGTGGTGCCCTATTTAAAGTGAATGCGGTTGTCTCTAATGCATAACCCATAAACGATAGTGGTACTTCGATAAGAGACATCATAGTACGCACCATATCAAATAGGGCGTGACTATGACGTTCGGACACACCATCACATTGTGGTGTTCTAGGTGGAATGAGATGTGAACAATTTTTCACATTTGTCTTAATTGTGTACCAAACTCGCAACTCAGATATTCATCTCTATGATTATATCGTATACATGTTACCCTCTTGTCACGACGATCTTCAACTTCACTCTGAAACTACTTGAACCTTTCAATAATTCAGACTTGTTTTTCATCAAGCAAATACACTAGTATCTAGTCAAATCATTTGTGAAGTAAGAACATAACGATATCCACTGCGTGCCTCGGCACTCAGTGGACTACATACATCCAAATGTATTACTTCCAATAAGTTACTTTGTAGTTCCATCTCACTGGAAAACGAGGCCTTCAGTCATCTTGCCCATGTGGTATAATTTGCATGTCTCAAGTGATTCAAAATCAAGTGAGTCCAAATGATCCATCTGCATGGAGTTTCTTCATGCGTTTATACCAATAGGTATGGTTTGCATGTCTCAAACTTTTCAAAAATGAGTGAGTACAAAGATCCATCAGCATGGAGCTTCTTCATGCATTTTATACCAACATGACTCAAGCGGCAGTGCCACAAGTAAGTGGTACTATCATTACTATTTTGTATCTTTTGGCATCAATATTATGAACATGTGTAGCACTACAATCGAGATTCAATAAACTATTGAAGGTATTTATTCAAGCAAATATAATAACCATTATTCTCTTTAAATGAACAATCATATTGCAATAAACACGATCTAATCATGTTAATGCTCAATGCAAACACCAAATAAGAATTATTTAGGTTTAACACTAATCCCGATGGTAGAGGGAGCGTGCGATGTTTGATCACATCAGCCTTAGAATTACTTCCATCCCACATCATCACCTCACTCTTACTAGTATACATTTAATCCGTAGCTATAATTTCAAGTTACTAACACTTAGCAACTGAACCAGTATCTAATACCCTGGTGCTACTAGGAGTACTAGTAAGGTACACATCAATATCAGGTATATCCAATATACTTTTGTCGACTTTACCAGCCTTCTCATCTACCAAGTATCTAGGGCAGTTCCGCCTTAGTGACCGTTCCCCTCATAACAAAAGCACTTAGTGTCGGGTTTGGGTTAACCTTGGGTCGCTTCACTAGAGCAGCAACTGGTTTGCCGTTTCATGAAGTATCCCTTCTTGCCCTTCCCTTCTTGAAACTAGAGGTTTTACTAACCATCAACAATTGATGCTCCTTTTTGATTTCTACTTTCGCAGTGTCAAACATCGCGAATAGCTCAAGGATCATCATATCTATCCCTGATCTATTATAGTTCATCACGAAGCTCTAGTAGCTTGGTGGCAATGACTTTGGAGAACCATCACTATCTCATCTGGAAGATTAACTCCCACTCGATTCAAGCAATTGTAGCACTCAGACAATCTGAGCACATGCTCAATGATTGAGCTTTTCTCCCTTACTTTGTAGACAAAGAATCTTGTCGGAGGTCTCATACCTCTCAACAAGGGCACGAGCATGCAATTCCAATTTCATCTCTTGGAACATCTCATATGTTCCGTGATGTTAAAAACGTCTTTGGCACCTCAATTCTAAGCCGTTAAGCATTACACACTGAACTATCACGTAGTCATCAAAAACGTGTATGTCAGATGTTCGCAACATCCAGAGATGACGCTCGAGGTTCAGCACACCGAGCGGTGCATTAAGGACATAAACCTCCTGCGCAGCAATAAGGACAATCCTCAGATTACGGACCCAGTCCGCATAATTGCTACTATCATCTTTCAACTAAATTTTCTCTAGGAACATATAAAAACAATAGAGCTACAGGGCAAGCTACAACATAATTTGCAAAGACCTTTTGACTATGTTTATGATAATTGAGTTTAGCTAATCATATTACTCATAACTCCCACTCAAATAGACATCCCTCTAGTCATTCGAGTGGCGCATGATCCAAATCAACTAACTCATATCCGAGCATCACGTGAGTTGAGTATAGTTTTAGCGGTGAACATCTCCATGTTGATCATATCAACTATATGATTCATGCTCCACCTTTCAGTCTCTTGTGTTCCGCGTGTGCAACTGTTTTGCACCTGTTGTATGTAAACGTTGAGTCTTTCACACCCGATCATCACATGGTGTCTCGAAACGACGAACTATCGCAACGGTGCACAGTCAGTGAGAACATAATTTTATCTTGAAATTTTAGTGAAGGATCACCTTATAATGTTACCGTCGTTCTAAGTAAAATAAGGTGCATAAAAGGAATAACATCACATGCAAATCATAAGTGACATGATATGGCCATGTACTTGTGCTTCTTGATCTCCATCACCAAAGCACCGACATGATCTTCATCATCACCGGCGACACACCATGATCTCCATCATCATGATCTCCATCATTGTGCCTCCATCGAGGTTGTCGTGCTATCTATGCTATTACTACTAAAGCTACTACATAGTAATATAGTAAACGCATCTGCAAGCACAAACATTACTTTAAAGACAACCCTATGGCTCCTCCCTGTTGTCGTAGCATCGACGTGCAAGTCGATATTTAACTATTACAACATGATCATCTCATACATCCATTGTATTATATCATGTCTTTGTCCATATCACATCACATGCATACCCCACAAAACCAAGTTAGACGTCCTCTAGCTTGTTGTTGCATGTTTTACGTGTCTGCTATGGGTATCTAGTATGATCGCATCACGCAAAGCCACAACAGTGATATGAAATTTGCTATTTAACCTACTCCAAGGACCGCCTCGGTAGAATCCGATTCAACTAAAGTTGAAGAAACGGAGACCCGCCGGTCATCTTTATGCAACAAGTTGCATGTGAGTCGATGAAACCGGCCTCTCGTAAGCGTAAGAGTAAGGTTGGTCCAGGCCGCTTCAATCCAATAATACCGCCGAATCGAGAAAAGACTAAGGAGGGCAGCAAATCGAACATCAACTCCCACAAACTCTTTTGTGTTCTACTCGAGATATCATCTATGCATGAACTTAGCTCATGATGCCACTGTTGGGGAATGTTGCATGGGAGACAAAAAAATTCCTACGCACACGCAATACCTATCCATGGTGATGATCATCTACGAGAGGAGAGAGTGAATCTACATACCCTTGTAGATCGCTAAGCGAAAGAGTATGTAACGTGGTTGATGTACTGGAACATCTTCACGATCCAAATCGCAGTGCGTCCCGCGATCACATCACGATCCGTCCCGCGATCCCATAACGATCCATCCCGATCTAGTGCCGAACGGACGACACCTCCGTGTTCAGCACACGAATAGCTCGATGACGATCCCCGCCTTGTTGATCTAGCAAGAGGGGCGGAGAGATAGATGAGTTCTCCGGCAGCATGATGGCGCGCCGGTGATGGTGGTGATCTATTCCTGCAGGGCTTCGCCTAAGCACTGCAGAAATCCGATCTAGAGGAAGAACTACAAACTAGAGGAGAGGATAGCACGTGGCTGAAATTGTGTGTCTCAAAAACCCTCAATACCTCTAGTATATATAGGAGGGAGGGAGGGGAGGAGGCAGCCTCAAACCCTCAAGGTTTGACCAAAATTGGAGGTGGAGGAGTCCTACTCCAATCCTACTAGGAGTAGGATTCCTCCTTTCCACTTGGAAACCCTTTCCACCTTTTCCACCTTTGGGTTTTTGCCTCTCAAACCTCATCGGCCTTAGTGGGAGCTTATGTCATCCCACTAGGGACTGGTTTGTATCCTCCCACATCCCATAAGGCCCCTCGGGGCATGACACTCCTCCCGATGGTCTCCGGTACCCTCCCGGCACTCCCGGTACACTACCGATGAGCCCGAAACTTTTTCGGTGACCAAAACAGGACTTCCTATGTATCAATCTTTACCTCCGGATCATTCCAAAGCTCCTCGGGACATACCGGATCTTATCCGGGTCTCCGAACAACATTCGGTTACCAACACCTATAACTCAACTATATCGAAACGTCACCGAACCTTAAGTGTGCACACCCTGCAGGTTCGAGAACTATGCAGACATGACGTGAGACATTCTCCGGTCAATAACCAATAGTCGGATCTGGATTTCCATATTGGCTCCTACATATTCAGTTAATCCCGTATGTTGTTCCTTTGTCCTTCGGTATGTTACTTGTTCGAGATTCGACCATCGGTATCGACATACCTAGTTCAATCTCGTTAAGTCTCTTTACTCGTTCCATAATACAAGATCCCGTAACTAACTCCTTAGTCACATTGCTTGCAAAGCTTGTTGTGATGTTCTATTACCGAGTGGGCCCCGAGATACCTATCCGTCACACAGAGTGACAAATCCCGGTCTTGAGCCATGCCAACCCAACAGACCCCTTTGGAGATACCTGTAGAGCACCTTTATAGTCACCCAGTAACGTTGCGATGTTTGATACACACAAGGTATTCCTCCGGTGTCCGGGAGTTGCATAATCTCATGGACATAAGAACAGATACATTGACATGCAGAAAAACAGTAGCAATAAACTGACACGATCATATGCTACATTTATAGTTTGGGTCTTGTCCATCACATCATTCTCCTAATGATGTGACCCCATTATCAAGTGACAATACTTTCCTATGGCCAGGAAACCTTGACCAACTTTGATCAACGAGCTAGTCAACTAGAAGCTCACTAGGGACAATGTGTTGTCTATGTATCCACACATGTATTTGAGTTTCCAATCAATACAATTCTAGCATGGATAATAAATGATTACCATGAACAAGGAAATATAATAATAACCAATTTATTATAGCCTCTAGGGCATATTTCCAACATTAAAGTCATCCAAAAGACCAATTTTTTTGAAAAACCAAATGTGAGCAAATAAAAGGCAAATCTCTCTCTCTCTCGAATCCCTAATTGACGCATACACTTCTCTCCCTTTGGCAACAAGTTACCAACAAGTTCAAAGGTCTGGAACTAAGCATCACTCTTTCCTTGCTTGATCTCCTTCGGTGGCAGTCGATGGAGTGGACAGGAGAGCGTCGACAAAGGCTTCTGCGAGTTTTCGTGGAGTTGGAGGTCTAGACACTAGAGGTGGAGAAGCTGGAGTTGAAGCTGAAGGTGCTGATTCTTGAGCTAATGAAGTTGGTCTTGCTTCCGACAATGACACAACTGTTGACCTAGACTGGGTCCTCAAGTGAGTAGTTGTAGGAAGAGGCGACTCTTCATCATCACTGCTGGAATGGGGAATCTGCACTGAATCAACTTCATGCTGAAACTGCTCAATAATGGTTGTTAACTCCGTCACTTTGACATTGAGGTCATGGAATTTGGTATCCACGATCCCCTCAAGGCTCTTCTGGGTCAGCAAGATCTGTGAAATTTTATTCTCCATCCATTGGATGGTATTGAGAAGAAAAAACATCTGCTCCGCTGTAGTTCTAAGCTGTGGAGATGGAGCATCTCTGGCTGCATCTACCTCTCCCGCCTTTGTTGCCTCACACACCAAAGTTGAGCTTAGATAGCTAGGGTCCATCACAACTACATTGTCCTTGAAGTCTGGCTGCAGTAGCAAGTGTGGACGATCAAGTTGATATGCATGCTTGCCAATCTTGGCATTGATAAGCATCTGAATGTAAGGTGCTCACCATAAGATCTCTTCTAATCTGTAGCGGTCCTCCTGTCAGTCTCTACTATCAAGTCCATCACTTTGAACCGGGTGTGGGTGTCTAAGTGTTGGAACATGTTAATGGAATAACATCTAATCTTCTTGTCATCTCCTGATTTAGGCATCAAGGTGTGTCTCATAATGGTGTTTGTTGTAGGTATTCCTTCTTGCAGAAAATAGATAGAGCCAAATTTATGTGTCTTCACATACTCATGGGGCACTAGATTGTACATGTTTGACATTGTGTTGTGATTCATCTTGGGTTCTGAGGGTATTCCTGCCAGTAGAAAATAGACAGAGCCAAATTTATGTGTCTTCACATACTAATAGGGCACTGGATTGTACAAGTTTTCCATTGTGTTGTGATTCATCTTGGGTTCTGAGTGCACATCCAAATGTCCCTCTTGTGCCTTTTGGGGCAGCAATGATAGTGGCCCACTCATCTATGGTAGACTCATACCGTTGACCGTCTGTCATCCATACTATCCTTCCATGTGGATAAAAATGAGCAGTTGAATAGAATTGCATGATCATCTCATCGTTCCAACTAGTCATCACTCTGCCAAAAAAATCTTCAATATCAACTAGCCTAAAATTCTCTCCCACATGAGGAAGGGAGTCCTCATTGGCTTTGGTGTAATCCCAATCAACATATTGCATGTCACTGACTGGAGGACTCTTCTCTAGCAATACTGTCTCATAGAAATCTTGTTGCTCCTTAGTGTGGAAATGAGGATCAACATCAGTTCTTCTCCTAATAGCATATGGATCTATAGTCCTCCACTGCCTCAAACCTTGGTCCCTTCTCTTCTTCATGTCTTCAACAATAGGATGAGCAACATTGTGCAATGGCAAGTGAGCTCTCAGTTTCATCAGTGCAGATGCATCTTCTTCCTCCTCTACAGCAAACTCTATGGATACAGAGACTTTGTTCTTCTCTGCTGTAGGTATATCCTTAGTACTCCTCTTGGGAGATATTGGCTTCTTAGGTGCCGAAGGTTTGAGTGCAGACTTCTTTGGTATAGCATCAGCCATGAGCTTCTTCTTCTTACCAGGAGGATTCTTAGCTGGAATCTCTTCCTGCTCTTCCTCGGCAGCTACTGCTAGGTCTTCATACATAGAAGTTGGCCTTCCAACAACATGCACTACTCCCTTCCTTGATCGTTTTTGGACTAGCTTCTTTGCTTTCCTGGAAGAAGGGGCTCCAAGTGTGAGCTTCAATCCTCTCCGAGTATCCTCTGGAACTCTCACATCAGCAGGTCTTGCATACTCTTTTCTCACAATCTTTGTGATAGTGGTCTTCTCCTTCTTCTTTTGGGAATAATCTCCTCTAGGATAAAATCAACATCTTCCTCATCTGAATTCAGCTTCTCACTAGACCTGGTAGTTTCCTTGGGCAATCCATGGGAACTAGGTGTACCTAGGTCAGAAGCTGTCCTCTCTAGACTAGTGCGTGAATTCATCTGAGCACTGGGCTCACTGAAGTTGTTCTCACTATCCTTTGATCTTGACATATTGACATACATCCAAGTAGACAAGTAAACCGTGTGAAAAGAGTTAGAAGAGCTGGAGTGGATGAGCATCACAAAAATCAAAAGTTTTTGATAGTTTGAACTTTGAAAAATTAGGTTTAACTTTCTGCAAAAATGGATATCGGTTCCACCGAGACAAAATTTTCGATGCCACCGAAACTGACTTTCTCTTAAACAGAAACTTGGCAACCATTTTTGGGAAACTCAGTTTCACCGAGACTGTTCTCAGTAGTCCTAAAACCAAAATCGTTAGGACCGATTTTTTCTCTCTTGGTGACACCGAGATTTGTTTTGCGGACTGCTAACGCCAAGTTCTTCTTCATTCTCTAATCTACGAGAAAGTTCTTCTGGATGGAGTCATTGCAATCATGGACAGATTTAATCTAAGCCTATTTTCTCATGATTCCGAGATGGGAGCGCAAAGAGGGGTCGGATCAATACCCTAGTGCGGTGAAGGATCCTCTATGGTGACGACGACGGAGGTGATTACCGTCGACGGCGAGGACTCCAGTGGCTAGGGCGCATGGGAGAAACAGGGCAACATCCTGAGGGCTAGGGCACGACATCGAGGAGGTGCGAGAGGCGAAGTTTGGAGAAGTATTTTGATACGTCGGGTCCATGGTGTTGGAATTTTCAGTGACACCGAGTTCCGCAACTGCCAGTTGACAGTGAAACTCGGTGAGGCCGAAAAGAATCAATCGATGGTACTGAGAGTGAAAAACCTGATCAACCCTAGGCTTCGGTGGGACCAAGTTTTTGACGTTGGTCACATAGAAATGCTTTTGGGAGCTTTTGGAAGTCAGCTCTTGTCGATATGGATTTCTGAGTGCTCCTCACACAAAGTGTCCCTAAAGTGCTAGCTCAAATTTTTGTGACGTAGCATGAATAGAATTTGAGATGAGAAAACATAGATACCTATTGAGAGGTACTTAGGCATTCTTATATATCCAATTGGCCAAATAAAAGAGAAAGCCAAATAACAACAACTGGATATCCTCGAATGAGAAAATATGCATCCCAACATGTTCACACAATAATATGTCAAATAAAACATGGTGAACATGCACAAACACTCTGGTATCTACCAAGCACTTTGGCGATGACGAAGTCATCTATATGTGAGTATATTGACATAGGATCCAAGCAAGAATACTTGATCATAGGTCATACTCATCGATTAAGCATAAGTGGGGTTTCCACTTTTACATAAAGCTTTCAATGTGTTCACATCTTTAAGACATGCTTACACTCAAGTCTTGATGAGGTTCATTGGCGGAGTACTCAAGTCTTGATGTGACATGTCTTGATGTGACATTCTCCTTGGACATCCACCAATGACATAGTAAAGCTCCCCCTTGATGCGACATCCCCCCTACGAGGGATACACTAACCTTTGGTTTTGTCATAGAAGACTTCATGTAGGGTTAGTAGTGTGGATGCTCATTGTTGATGAAGATCATCTTGAGTTGGGAGCAATTCTTGTTGTTTCTTACTCTTCTCACCTACATGGGTTAGTCCCAAAGCACAAGGAACATATGCAAGCATATCTAAGGACATGGAATGAAGTGCATGTGACATGATGTCCATAGATATATTAATTACCTTGTACCATGCTTACCTTTGAGGGAATGTGTGACTCCTTGAATTAATGCACAAAGTTGGAGTAGATTGCATATAGTTCTTGCCAAAATGAATAAGAGTGAATTTCATTGGCGGAGTCACCCCTCAAGAACTTCTCTAGTTCTTCTTCTTGGGGACCCATATCAACTTGATGGGGATCCTTCGAGTTGTGGTAGCACTAGATGAAGTAGATCTAGTAGTGTACTTGGGAATCCACTTGACCTTGGATCGGGGTTCTTCCTCAAATGACTCAGTCTCCTCTTGAAGTTTGCCCTTGCCCTTGTGGTCTTGTGGTAGAAGATCATCTTGAGAGCTTGTTCCCTTGGGGAGAGTTGGATCATACTTCTCCTTTGAGGAACAAACTTCGGTATGGGATATTGAACTTATTCCCATTCAACTCCATTGGCATTGAAGTAGCCAACACCATGCTTCTTACGATGTCCTCCTTTCTTGGAAACAATTTCCTTGAATTGCTTACTTCCAGCAAGACTCTTGAAGACACCTCTCTCTATAATTCCTTTCAATAAATCGTTTCCTTGCTCAAGTGCAAATTGGCTAGGAGAATCATTAGTGGAATAAAGAAAGCATCTAGCAACAACATCATTTGATTTAACTTTAGCATTGTTGTTACTAGATGAAGAAACTTTCTTGCCTTTATTACTAGTGTTCTTAGGTTTAACTTGTGGAACAAAAGAAGATAAGAGTAATTGTTTGGCTAGATAAGAAGAACTCTTCTTTAGAAGATCATCATTGATTGCTTTTAGAAACTCATTCTCTTGCTCTAAATTTAGCTTCTCGAAGCATAGCTTCTCATGAGTTATTGCAAGCTCTCTATGATCTTCTAGAGTAGTTTCATGAGCCAACTTAAGAGTGTTTAATTCACTAGTTAGTCGTTCAATCTCTTTATTCTCATCATCGTTCGAATTCTCTTGATTAGCATGATTATTATCAAGTTCATTTTCAATGTTATCACTAGTCTTATCAAAAAGCAAGTCATCTTCTCCTAATGGGTCATTCTTATCACTATCAAAATCAAAGTACTCGGGGTGTGATACCTTGGGGACTTTTGCCATGAAGCAGTTTATAATCCCTTCATTTGGTGAAGCAAATAAGTCGTAGGAGTTGGATGAAATGAGTGCAAGGTCGGAAACACCTTCAACTTGACTATAGTTGGAGTTGGAGGGGTAGCTTCTCTCAGATTGGTTGTAGGACTCAGAGCCAGATACGCATTCACCAACGTGAGCTTCATGTCTTCTTCTTGAGCTGCTCTTGGTGTATTTGTTCTTCTTCACGGATTCCTTGCTTCTCCAGGAATGTCTTCGTTCATAATGATATTCTCAAATCCTTCTCTCTATGTGAGGTGACTCATCTCTTGAGCTTCAGCTTCTAGGCGACTCTTCTCTTCGTTGGTGTGGAGGCGAGCACTCATTGGAATAGTGTCCAGGCTTTCCACAATAACATGTTGAATTTCATTACCATGAGGCTTATCTCTTCATTGGTAACAAGGTTGTCATTTGAAGTGGTGGGAGTATCACTTGAAGCTTTGTAAGAACCGCTTGACTTGTTGTGCAACTGATCTTTGTCCTTGAGTGACATTTCTGAGCAACAATCCTTCCAATGACTTCCGTTGGCTTGAGATCCTTGTAGTTTGGCATCATTTGGATCAATGTGCTCACGGTGTCGTATCTTCCATCCAAGGCTCTAAGTATCTTCTTGATGATGAATTTGTCGATCATCTCTTCGCTTAAGCCGACAATCTCATTAGTGATGAGAACTAGCCTAGAGTACATCTCAATGACTCCTTACCATCCTTCATCTTGAAATTATCAAGCTGACTTTGAAGCACATCCATCTTAGATTCTCTGACAGATTCAGTACCTTCATGCATATCAACCAAAGTATCCAAAATTCCCTTTGCATTCCCAAGGCAGCAGATTTTGTTGAATTCTTCGGGGCACAAGCAGTTGAACATAATGTTGTAGGCTTGAGCATTGTATTGCAACATCTTCAATTCTTTTGTTGTCGCACCATGATCCGCTTCTCTTCCTTCTTCATTGAAATCACCTTGCACATCAACACAAACAACAGCCCCAACGGGAGGGTTATGACAAAGAATATGCATTTTCATCTTATGCTTCCAACTAGGAAAGTTTGTACCATCAAAATGTGGACCTCTATGGTGATAATTTACATCACTATATGCCATACTATCCTAGGTTGTGAAACGGATGCAATGGAAACCAAAGCTCTCATACCACTTGTAGGATCCGAAATATGTCTAGAGGGGCGGGGGGGGGGGGGGTGATTACAATACTTGACGAAACAAAACCTTAACCATTTCCAAAATATTTGTTGTGGGCCAGTTTTATCAATTATGACTAGTCAAGTTCACCCTACACATGCATATTTAAGAGTATATCAACGGAAAGTAAAGACATGGAATGTAATGTAGAGGGTAGGGAAGGAAGATCAAACGCAAAGGTGGCGCTATCGTACGTCCACGTTAGTGGAGACTTCAACCAACATAGGTACTGACTGCTAGAGTCCACGGAGGGCTCCACCCACAAGGGTTCCACAAAGAAGTGGCCTTGTCTATTCCACCATGGCTTACTCTCACACAGGTCTGGCCTCGCTCGCGGTAGATATTCACAAAGTAGGCGATCTCCTTGCCTGTACAAACTTCTTGTTTCAACTCCACAACACGAAGTAGGAGGCTCCCAAGAGACACCTAACCAATCTAGAAGGCACCACCCTCAAAAAGGTAATAGCTGCGGTAGGACGATGAACTCCTTGCTCTTATGCTTCAAAAGATAGTCTCATCAACACTCAATCACTCTCTCACAGATTTAGCATGCGTAGGAGAGATTGATTTTGTGGAAAGCAACTTGGGGTGGCTAGAGATCAAGTTTCAAATGGTTGGATTGGAATCTCTTGATCTCAACACATGAGTAGGTGGCTCTCTCTCAGAAAAATGGATCTGGCAAGTGTGTGTGTGTATGTGTGTTCTCAGTGCTTCCTTTGTGAATGAGAGGAGGTGGAGGGGTATATATAGGCATCCCCCAAAATCCAACCATTACAACATTATTTCCCAACCCGGTGACACCAAAATGAATCTCGGTGGTACCGAGTTGCATTAAATGTGGCAACTTTTGAATTCTCGGTGAAACCGATATATGAATCTCGGTGGTACCGATACGATGACCTAGGGAAGTTTCCAAATCTCGGTGAGACCGATTTCAAACTTGGATGTTCCAATTCTTAAAATCTGCTCAACAGAATGTTGGTCACATGATTTCGGTGGCACCAATGTGAAACTTGGTGGTACCGATAGATTAGGGTTTGGCAAAGGATCTGTTTGATGGAAAATCGATAGGGCCGAGTGGGAAAACTTGGTGGCACCAATTATGCTGTTTTGGCTTGGGACAGAGATATTTGCGGGAGAATGACTGAATATTTTTGGTATCTATCTCTAAGCACTTGAGCAACCAATTCATCATAATACCTCACCCCTTTCAATAGTATTAGCTTTCCAATGGACTCAAAAGTGATTTCTCACAAATGTAAAATGTAGAGTCCTCTTGCTTGAAGCTTGAGCCAATCCTATTCCTTTCCTTGCATCAAGGGATTTCTCCTCACAATACTTTATCCAATGAATCTTCGAATTTTTCTGAAATATAGTTGGATAAGGTCATTAGTTCAATGATACATATGTTGTTATTAATTACCCAAACCACCATACGGACCAACTGTGCTTTCCGTCTTCCTTGGATATTACCTTGGGGTTCCTCAAGAATCGCCACACTTAGGTTCTTGCTGCTCTTTATTCTCCTTATATCAGTATCTCACCCAAAACTTGAAAACTTCAACCACACAAAACTTAAAGGAACTTCGTGAGATGGGTTAGTGTAATAAAGATAGAACATTAACTTAGGTACCGTAAAGACAAGATTCATAATTGTTCTAAAATAATAACTACTATATTCTACCATTTTCATAATTTATATCACTAAATATAAGATATGGAAACATTAAAATAAGTGAACTACGCATGCAAAATAGAATTTGTCAAAAATAGAATAGTTTGTGAAGATCTGAATGGACGCCATACTTCCTTCACTCTAAAAATTCTTATCGATTAGGAAAATGGAGATAATTTGCATGGCAATTGTGTGTCAAAAATTAAGATTTTTTTACTCTCTTGTAAAATAACATAATTCATATATTGGATTCAAAAGTTTATGTTTTTTAAGAGAATCAAACAAACAAGTATCCACACTATCCCAAAGGATTTACTTGGCACTTAATTTAAATAGAAGTTATAAAACATGATTAACACAATAGCTTAATCACGTGAACACACAAAAACAAAAAAAATAAAAGTGTTGGGTTGTCTCCCAACAAGCGCTTTTCTTTAATGTCTTTTAGCTAGGCATGATGATTTCAATGACGCCCGTATAAAAAGTAGTAATTGAGGCATGCAAGAGAGCATCATAAATCACATGACAAGAACATTTAAGTATAACCCACTTCCTATGCATAGGTATTTTGCAAGAAAACAATTTATTGTAGCAATAAATCAACTTTCATAGGAAGGCTAAACAAGCATGACTTCAAAACTTTGAACACATAGGGAGGAAACTTGATAGTATTGCAATTCCTACAAGCATATGTTCCTCCCTCATAAGAATTTTTAGTAGCATCATGAAGGAATTCAACAATATAACTATCACATAAAGCATTCTTTTCATTGCACAAGCATATAATTTTTATTACTACCCACACAAGAAAAATTCCTATCATTCATAGTAGTGGGAGCACTCTCAACAAAATTACTATCATGAGATACTTGATTGATATAATCCATGTGAAAATTAAAATCATGATGACAAGTTTCATGGTTATCCTTATTATTTATAGGATAAATGTGATCACAATAATCATCATATATAGTAGGCATCATTTCATCATAATAAATTTGCTCGTGAAAACTTAGGGGACTAAAAATAACATCTTTCTCAAACATAACATCCCCAAGCTTGTGGCTTTGCATATCATTAGCATCATGGATATTCAAAGAATTCATACCAACAATATTGCTATAATGCTCATCACTCAAGTATTACAAAATAAGCATTTTCATAAATTCTTCCTCTAGCAATTGAGCACAATTTTTCGAACCATCATTTTCCCGAAAGACATTATAGAGACGAAGCAAATGAGGCAACCTAAATTATATTTTTTTGTAGTTTTCTTTTATAAAACCAAACTAGTGAAAAACAAGAAACTAAAAGACTTAATTGCAAGATCTAAAGATATACCTTCAAGAACTCACCTCCCCGGCAAGAGCGCCAGAAAAGAGCTTGATGTCTACTACACAACTTTATTCTTGTAGACTATGTTGGGCCTCCAAACGCATAATTTTGTAGGATGGTAGCAATATACCCTCAAGTGGACGACCTAAGGTTTCTCAATACGTATAAGGTGTAGGATTAAGGTGGTATCTCTCGAACAACCTTGCAATCAAATACAAAAAATCTCTTGTGTCCCTAACACACCCAATACAATGGAAAATTCTATAGGTGCACTAGTTCAGCGAAGAGATGGTGATACAAGTGTAGTATGGATAGTAGATATAGGTTTTTGTAATATGAAAATATAAAAACAACAAGGTAGCAAGTGTAAAAAAGCAAGCAACACATTGTATAAATGCTTGGTAATAAGTCCTAGGGTTTATAGTTTCACTAGTGTAATCTCTCAATAGTGCCAACATAATAGAATCATATGATCATTCCATAGTTCCTATCTAGTAGAAAACAATAAGATGAAATCGGTGTAGGTAGCAGAACCACCTCAAAGTTATTATTTCTGATCAATCTTTTCAGCTATTCCTATAAGTGTCACAAACAACCCTAGAGTTCCTACTAGAATAACACCCATAATACATATCAATCAACCATAATGTCACCTAGATACTCCAATGTCACCTCAAGTATCCGTGTGTAAATTATGCGACATGCATCAAACAATTTCACATCTATCATATTCAATCCAAAACAAAGAGCTTCAAGGAGCACCTGAAGATTTCTATCTGAGAACATAGTATGAAATCGTGTAATCAACCCCTATGCATAGATCCCCGGGGCATCGAAATCCACAAGTTTATACCATAACATATATCAAGTGAATCACTTGAATACTCCAATGCCACTATGGGTATCCGCATGCAAGACATAAATCAAGTGTTTTCAAACCAAAAATATTCAATCCAACATAACGAGATCTTAAAGGGAAAGATTCAATTCATCAAAAAAATATGGCAAGGGAATAACATCATATGATCCAACTAGGGACAATTCTTTTGGTAGCTTTTGGGCTTCTAGAATAAGCTGCCCCTACCCAACTTATTCTAGAAGCCCAATTAAAAATATGTTTTTAGAAGTGTACTAGTTAAGTCTTGACTATTAGGCTTTTAAAAGAATAAATCTGGTAGGGCTTCTAGAATAAGGTGTGTAGGGGGCAACTTATTTGAGCTTATTCTAAAAGCCAAAAAAATAACTCGCCCTAACAAGGCTCGTGATACATCAAGATCGTGCCATCTCAAGAGCATGAGAGAGAGAGAGAGATTGAACACATAGCTACTTGTACATACCCTTGGCCCCGAGGGTGAACTACTCCCTCCTCGTCATGCATGGCCTCCGTTGGGGTGATGAAGATGGCCACGAGAGATGATTCCCTCTCTCTACCAGGGTACTGTAAAGGATCCATATGGGTTTTTCATCGATACACAGAGTTGCGGCTGTGGAGCGGAAGTTCTCTCTTTATTTCTAGGGTTTATCATATATATAAGATTTTTCTGCGTTGGAACCACGCCAAATGGAGCCACGTTGGCCCCATGAGCCATCAAGGCGCGGCCTAGGGGGCCCTGTTGGCTTGTGGCCATGGGTGGGCCCCCTTCGGTGGTTCTTCGCTCTAGTATTGCTTATTTCCTCTAGAAACAATTATAAAAAATGTTTCGGGTGATTCCGAGAACTTTCATTTTTTGCACAAAAACAACACCATGAAAATTGTGCTGAAGACAATGTCAGTATGGCTTAGTTCTAAATAAATCATATAAAGTGCATCAAAACCGTAGGAAAGTATTGTAAACATAGGCCAACATGACATGAATACTTCATAAATTATAGATACGTTGGAGACGTATCAATCACCTATTCACCCCTTTAGTCGATAACTAGAACTTTAAATTGGTACGAGAGTAAGTTGCTCCCTTGTTCTTTTTGATTCTGTTTAACCACATGGAGTTATAGCTATGTCCACTGCATGAATAATGAAGGTCTCTAGCGCATTCCTAGTCTTGGATGGCATGGATTACCGCAAGTGGAAGAACAAGATGCACATGCATCTCGAAGCCAATGACAAAGACCTCTCGTATGTCATCATGGCTAGTATTACCATGGTGGGCGAAGGTCTTACTGTTGATGATGTGAAGATGTTCACTCAATTGGACTCCACCTCAAAGAACATGATCTATGGTCATCCAACCAAAGGGCAGTACGACCGTGTGAGTTTTGGAGACTTCTAGGCAGATCTAGGAATTGCTCTCTAAAGTCAACGAGGGCATCTCAACTCAACGAGGCTCTTGAGTTGATGTACTTCTCAATCTGTTCAACCGCTTCAAGAGGCTTTACAACAAAAATATTCACCTCATGTTTGATCATCTTACTGTTTTCTCCAATGAGCTAGTCACACTTGGCGCCACTCACATCACTAAGCATGAAGTGGTGAAGAAGTTATTGAGGTCCCTTGATAGTTCATTTGACACCGTCACTCTCTTGATACAAGAGCGTCCCGACTTCAAATATCCGGATCCCGCTGATTTTCTTGAGAGGCTAAATACTCATGAATTCTAGCAAGGTGAGAAGAGAGATATCTATGGTGCAGTTACAATCATTCTCTTGCCCTCAAGGCAAATGATGTATCTTCGTCTGAATACGAATATGACTGGAGCTCAAATGGCGCTAAAGACATCGACACAGAGCTCGCACTACTTGCGTGGAAATTCTAGAAGTTCATGAAGTCAAAGTAAGTTGGAAAATCTTTAAAGTACGACCCCAAGAAGTCAGGAGAAATGCCTTCTCCTGACAACTAGAAGACATGTCACAAGTGCAAGAGACCAGGCCACTTCATCGCTGATTGTCCTTGATGGGAAAGGAATCAAAGAATAAGAGCAAAGAATATGACTCTAATGACAAGAATAAGAATAATAAGAAGCACTTCAAGTCTTCATGGCACAGAAAGAGCTCCTCTGGTAGAGCTCATGCATGCATTGACAAGGAGATGGGTTCATAAGTAGAATCTGAATCTGATGATGTTGAGGGGGAGTGTGAGGATGTCACACCCAGTTTTTGGCCTTCCTGGCTAATTAACTTATTTCAAAAATTAGGACCAATTAAAAAAATTGTGAGTGCTTGTGATGCTTGGAGTGACTATTGTTTGCCTGATTTCTTGAATGCATGTGATTGCTCCCCATTAATTCTTGCCATCCTCCTAATCACCTCCTCATCCCATGTTCTCCTGCCTAATGATCATGCCATGTGTTTATGACAGATATCTACTTTTACCAAATATTATTTTCACCAAAAAGCATTTCTTGAATTAAACCTTAAAACCCGTGAGATGAGACTTGTACTACTAGTCCTCAAAGTAGGGAATTTATTTTGCACCAATTATTTTATTTAAAACCTATTATAAAAATGTCTTCCAAAAACCACAATATTATTATTTTAAAAGTTATTTTATTACTTTGTTTAAAAGCCTTTCTGTGATGCCAGAAATGGTCTCTTATGAAGGAAAGTTATTTTTATTGCTTCCAAAATATTTAAAAAAATTTAGGGAAACTTAGTGGATATATTTATTCCATATATATGAGTTTCAACACATGGTCATGTTCAAAATATTGGGCAAATCCCTCCTAAACCATTCCTCCCTATTTTAAGCTTTTGAAATATTTCTATAAGAATTATTCTCAATAAATTCCAGTAAAATTCTAGCATTTCATCTATGATATTATTGATGATCTTGCCAAATTTCATCTCAATACAAGTTGATTTGACTCCCCTAATTATCCTAAAACCCTATCGTCCAGATTCAAATTTGAGAACCTCTACATTGTGAAATGTCTCCAATTGTGCTCAAATTTGGTGGACATGTTCTAATACTCCAATAAGGCATCCACACCAAGTGGTACATCAAGGAGAATAGAAGAACTTGTCCTAAGACCCTCCAAACCCTATCTGTTGATTTCTGACTTTGGTAAACTTTACGTTATAAAGTTTCTCCAATTAACCTTAAACGTTTTGTGCATGCCTTAATGCTCAAATAATGCCCCTACACCAAATATTGGATTTGTGGGAGTTGATTTGAATAGGGTTGTAAGCAGAAATCAATTTCTGCCCATTTCAAGGGTTTTCCAAGTCTACATTGGAAAGCTTCTCCAGCAAATCCCAAATATGGTGTGCAAGATTATTTTCATCTATTATTTGAGCCTGTTAAGTTTCATAGCCATTGGAATCCATCTGGTAACCTAACCACAGATCAAACACCTTGTGTGCACTCACTAAATTGGCTTATTTTGCCCCTTCCACTTTTACCCTTGAGCTCAACTTTCTACCACAGCTATCTCTAGTTACATTTTTACCTCCAGTAACATCCCCATGGCCACTGGTCAATTATTGGAGAAGGACCCTATGTAACAACTCCTCATTTTCATCCTTGGCTGCACTGTTTTACCTCTCTTCCCATGCTTCTGCTTAAGCTAATACCCCCAATTCTTTCCAGAGCCTCTCTAGTGTGTCAATCCTTCATTTCAAACCAAGAGATGGCATGCTCATGTGGAGAAAATGAGCAGCACATCTACAACTTCATTTCTGGCTGAAACATAGCTTTGTACAACAAGTACTAGCTACCCCCCTCTTCTTGATCTCAAACTTGGCAGTATTGTAGTCCTCTCATAGATAACACTGCCACACATAATGTTTCCCCAAGACTCCCCATTTGAGACCCACTCTCCTTAACTCTAAGTTTGCTGTTGAAAACTTAACAACTGTCAAACCCCAATCAAAACTGGTCCTCTTGGGTTCAAACTCCACCAGTGCTTCGTGGCATGCATACCTTGCATGTTTGACACCTTGGCATGGCCAAGGGGTGGCCCATGACACCAAGTGGGGTGGTGACCACCTCCCTGGCATGCAGAAACGGTGCTCCGCACCTTGTCTTGTTTCTCCAGGGCGTATCCAGCCGTCTCTTCATGTCTCAGAGCACCAGGGCCTATCCTTTGACTGGTTCAAGCTCCTTCCGGACACCAGCTCGCCGCCAAAGTGCCCCAGGGACGCATGTATGCCCGTGCCCTGAGAGCACCGAGAGCTCCTGAGCTCTTCTTCTCTTCTCCCTCTCTTATCTCCTCTCCCTGAGCCCTCACTATATCTCTCTCGTTTCCCCCCTCTCCCTAGGACCTCGAGGCACCCCATTTCTCCTCCCTTGCTCTGTCTCCCCTCCCATGGCCGAACCTCGCCGGCGGCTTCCGTTCCAACTTGCACAGGACCGATGCTCCCCTCGCCCTAACCTCCCCTGCGGGCGCTCTTGTACGGGGCGAGCCCGTTCCCCTTCCTTTGGGCCTTCTCCTAGTGCCAAGGACCCGGGACTAGAGGAGGTTGCGACCACCTACACTGCCCTAGGAACCGACAATGCTTGGGCCTTCTCCGACCGGAAGGAGCCACCCAGCTGGGTGCGGCTCGTGCTCCGTTGCCCTCCGCCGGTGGACCACGGAAAACGGTGGCCGATAGCATGGGCCCCCGGCGGCAAGGGCTCCTCTCCTCCTCTGCTGCCTGTTTCGGCGGGAGGTTGAAGAAAGGCCGCGAGCCCCACTCGTCAGCTGGTTGGCAAGGCCGCCAGGTGGGCCGCACCACTTATGTGGCCGCGCTTCGGTGGGAGGCCGTCTCCCCGCGCGAGAAGCACACTTCGCGCAAGGCGTCTTCTGCGTGGCCGCGGTTAGCCAGCCGAGCTATTGGGCCGGCCCGAAGACCTATCCAAAGCCCTGGGGCCAGGATAACCCCCAGAGGCTAAGCCTTTTCTCATTTTTATTTCTATCCATAGCTTATAAATTCCATCCAAAATTCATACTGACTCCAAATTACTTGATTCCAATTTCTACATTTTTCCAAGACATGTTTATGTGGTGTTTTATTTAAATCCAGTTCTGGATAGATTAAACCCCACTTTGTGAAAATCCTAGAGGACTCAACTCAACTCCAAATGGAGTGATTCCAATTCCTAAGGCCTTCTAAAATCATTCCCTAGTTTTAGAACCTTGGTCAACATTTTATTCTGGATTTATTCTGTTGCATAAAATAAATAGCTTCCTATTGCTATTTATTCCATGATAGAAAATTCCTAGTATATTCATTCCAACTCCAAATCCAGTGAGACCACTTCCAAATATTTCTAAAATCATTCTCAGTTTATTGAGTGCCTCCAATCATTTTTAAAGAGAATGATTCCTGTAGGCTTCTTCAATAATAACCTATTCCTCTTTCCATATATTCAAAAATCCTTGATGATTCAAATCTCCTATGGAAAGCTTCAGGTATTTTTCTGATGACCAGAGAAGTCCAAGAAAAATATAACTTCTATTTTATGGCACTTTTATTTCTGCTTGATGTGTGGCTTACCGTGGTTGTTTCCGACGATAGTTGACGGGTAGACGGAGTATTCGGAGATGGAGCGGAAGACCTCGAAGACCCCGAGTACTTACGTGAGCAAGGCAAGCAGCCCTTTGACCATGACTGAGCATATGTTACTTTGCATGTTAAAATAGCCAGTATTCCCGTTGCTTATGATAATAAGTGTCGGTAATCATTAGATATGATTTTACCGAAGGCTCCCCCGGAGGACATTCATTAAGGTTGACCCTACCCCTTGAGGGTTCTGCTAATACCATGTTGACAAGTAAATATAGAAGTAGTAGTATCATGAGCATGATGTTGTCATAAAGCAAGAGTTTGCTAAAACCCCGTCGGGTACCACTAATGCCTGAGGGTGATGATGAGTTAGGTGGTCACTTTTGGTGAAGTGATGCACCCGGTATTTGTATGAGTATGGTTTCGGAAATGGGAATACATTTATGATGTGTCGATCGTCCCAACCTTACCAGTACGACCACGTTACCCCCTATGGGATGAGGCTAGGTTAATTACTCTGGTCGGTGCTAGCAAAGAGCCACATTACTAGTGGCGAGAGTGATGTGTGGTCACTCTCGTGATGGGGTCGTGCCGGGTAGGACGACTATGCCATTTTTATGAGTTCCAGTCACACCGTTGGTCCCCGCATGGTTAGTACAGTCCAGAGTTGGTGCTCGTAAGATGTACAACATGTGGGCTGGGTACCAATCGAGTGGACCTCTTTGTCTAGTATCATCAGGGGAAAGGCATTGATCGGGTACTTACCTCGGGTATGTGATATACCGCGAGTCTTGGATGACATGGAAGTTTCCCGGATCTCGTGGGTCCAGCGTACTACCTCTGCAGACTGTAAACTATTCGAATAGTCGTGTCCACGATCAAGGATAGTTGGGTAATCCTGCTTAAACTACGTCCAGTTGTTTCCGCATTAACCAAGTGTGTGTGAGTGTGTGTGGTGACAAAAAGGTGTTGCTATGATAGCAATGATATGACCAAGTTCGGTGACTTGGCATATAGGGTCAACCCGGATGGTTCAGCCCTCGACAGATATATTGATATCTGTAACCTGTTCTTCAAAAGTAATTCTTTAACTTGATGCATATTCATGATCATTTCCACCAAGATGAGTTACACCAAAGATGCATGATATTGTTATCCTTCACTTTTGTTGTTCATGTCATGGGCAGTTTGCGAGTACATTCAAAGTACTCATTAGTTTGCCACTGGTTATTTCATTGATCAGGTACGAAAGAATAGGATATGTTGAAGATTAACTCGGTGACGTTCATGCGAGCTAGGATGCTTCCTAGTCAGAATGCCTGTAGGATAAGGCTGATGGCATGGGTTCACGCTTTCAACCAATAATTCCGCTATTTGTCCAGTTTGGAGCTTTGGCCTTTAAGGCCCTATATATGTAAGACTCGACCGAGGTGGTCATTTATTGTATCAAACGGTATGTATGGATGTAAGACTCTTTTATTCGGTAACTGTGTTCGGTGAGCATTGATCTTTGGGATCACTGAGCACGACGGTCTCGACTCGTAAGTCGAGGTCCCCACAGAGCTGGTATCAGAGCCATCCTGACTATAGGAAGCCATTAGTTAGAACGGCAATTAGTAAGGATAAAAATGCTTTCAGATCCTTCAATATACTTACAAAACCTATATGTCTTCTCGACTCTCCTAAATCTTCAAAGAAATTGAAGGTTATGCTCTAGCCTTCCACTCTTATTTCCTTGACACTCCTCGTCTACTTTTTCAAAACTTGCAAATGGTCGCTAGTACCTTATGCCATCTGACAACGGGATAAATTGAAATCCTCGTGGGCAGCCCGGAAGGAAGTAACCTTTCCAGGCAAACACATGTGCTGAAAGACAGAGAAGACAACTCTGGGACCAGACGACACCAACAGAAGTACCTCCATGAGAAACAAGGACGTCGAGCCTTAGAAAATGGTGAAACCCTGGGCACTGTTCGAGAGTGATGCCACTTCCACCTACGATAATCTGGACATAAAATATGCAAACCTTGATCTACATCACTAATAGAGCGACCCTGTCAGTTATAAGGAATTGTGTCGACCACCACCGGTGGATGAGAACCTCGCCATTTGGTCCGCCTCACCTTAGTGAGCAGGAAAAACGGTTCTCTTTATCCCCCGCTCTAGGTGTCGATATCGCAATTATGATTGACAGATCAAAACTCTATCATGTCTTGCAAATATCGATGCATGAAGATGTCCACTTGAGACTCTCGAGGCCTCAGAAGACAAGAAGCAATGACAGGATCATGAAGACAACAGAAGACCCTGTCACTGACAGCAACGAAGGACTACCTTCGTCAGCAGACTCCTCGGACAAGAAGACACTGACAAGATCATGAAGACAAGGATATCCTGTCAATGACAGCCATGAAGAACCACCTTCGTCATCAACTTCCCAGACGAGAAGACAACAAAAGTTCTTTACAACTCAAGCGGATTCCTTCGGCAAGCGACAACAAGAGGCGTGACAACACCATGAGAAGGTCCAGAAGACTTAGCGGACTCCTCTCTGAGGCACGAAGCAAGCACGACCGTCGAGTCCAAGAACCTAGGTTAAGATGAGTCGTGAATTCCCCATGCGAAGTCGAGTCCGTGAAATGGTTCGGATGGACCATGTTGTGTGTTGCTTATTTTTGTTGTTTGTGCTTTGATATGAGTCGCACTTTTGCTTAGGCAACAAGCATGCGGTTATATCACTCATCTTATTTTTGATGTTCAAATGATTTTAGCCCTTGTTTGAGTTGACTTTTCAACGCTTGTTTGATTGCACTGAAACCCTTAGACACCCCCTCTGTGCTCTCTCTCTCACCCTCCCGAGAACTGAAGACGACAAGGCAAGATGCACCAAGGATAAACTTCGAAGGACGACTGACACTGACTGTGTTATCCTGGACCACACGCAACCCGTAATAGTTATGCTTTCCCTCATGACTCGAAAGCCTCGCTAGACTAGACTAACTTCAACAAGCTTTTCCGGCTCAAGTATTCTGGTCACGTGTCTAGTATACGGACTTGCCAGAACACCTGTGGGTCCCCAATAAACCCCGCTTAGCATCGAATTCCTCATGGAATGAGCGATCGCAGTGAACAAGTATCCTTCAATCTTAATATAACACCATAACCCTGATGCCATGAGAGGATCATTCTTTGATATATAAGGGTATAGACTAAAGACTGTCGTGGTGATGACGATAGGTGTCTTGAGGATATAGCTAGACTATCTTGGTGGATCATAAGACCCTTATGAAGGTAGGTAAATTTGGTGGAACAAGTTGATATAGTAGCATAACCAATATAATCTGGAGTAAGATTGGATTTAGTAGGACGATTATCATCGCGAACATTATTCTTGGTGGTATACATGACTTTAGCAAGTAGTTGCATTGGTTTGGCGATAATTATCAGGATGACTCGGAGTATCAAGTAGAATTCTTATTGGATTTGAGTCTTGGATTTAAATAGGTAATCTTAATAGAGCATCGAGGATGACAGAGACCACATGGTTCAGAGTAAATTGGATTTAGCCCGATAATCTCGATCATGACACCATGTTTCCCGGTGGATATAGAGTGCGTATACTTGGAGTTGCCAAATTGATTTACAACCTATGTGGTTTGGCCTTGGAGATTAGCTGGCCATGATTATTGAAGTTGGTGGATATACTATGACGTAATCCTTGCAGTAATATGTGAATTATGAGGACTCTAAGAGATTATGTAGAACCCCGTCAATATTGGATTTGTAGCAGTGACAGGTCCAGTAATGATTGATCGGAATGACGGATCACTTGATCGGATTCACAGAAAGGAAACAAGATATTGGATTGGTATACTATGTGTTTCCTTAATATAGTAATGTAGTACCCTGTCCATTGGATGACTTAGATGGACATTTGGATTTGTTGTGTCTTTAATTCAATCATAGGAACTTGTATGTATCCCCAAGGTTCTTTCATAAGAATGCATGTGCATTGTTGCTACACCATGCTTGTAGTGTTTGGGTTTAGTTCTTCCCTCAACCCGGAATTAGCTAGCATGAGGGGTGTGGAGTTGACCCACGTGGGATGGTATCTTTGATGAGATGAGGTGATATCGTCCCGAGATTTGAGGTCGAACTATTGGCATATAAGGAATGTGCTTAGCGATAAGATGATAACTATTCGCCCACATCCTAAGTTCCTTGAGACCCTAAAGATTCGCTGAGCCACAAGATGGACGGATTATGACCCTAGAAAACGACTCTAAGTTGTTAAAATATGGCCAGTACCCGCCCATAGAAAGTTCTGTTCTCCTCACCTGACTCTTGAGCACTGTGCTTATGTCCTGTTTGGGCAAAGTATGTGGTCATCCTCACTGACGACACACTTACTCACCCAGTAAAACGAAGAACACCTTAGTCGTGTTTGGACGAGCCCAGGAACGCTGATTGTTATGCCTCTCGAGGGTGCAGTGTTATCTCGAGAAGGCGGGCTTCTCGAAGCAACCCCAAACAGCAGAAGTCTACCCTCCTCAAGACAAGACGAAGGACCGTCATGGTAGGGAAACCATGGCAACGAGGAAGAAGCAGAAGACATCAACCGACTACATCAACGATGTCCAGAAGCCTCGACGATTCAAGACGATGAAACCTTTGGACAAGCGAGAGGATAAAAAACCTGCTAAAGGTGATTCTCGCTTGACGAGCCGCAGACCTTGGGGATGGATGACTGGTCTATACTCTTGGGTAGCCAGCTCATCCAGAATCCCTCGCAAACCCTCGCAGATGGCAGGACCTGTTCTGGACTCTGAGCCTCTGAGCTTAGACTCATGGGTGAGACCCAACCCGGACCCTTCCACGAGAAGTCTTCCAAGACTATTTGCGACCATAGTTTGCCTGCCAAAAGGAAGTCAAGGACTTCCCCGTAAGCAGGAAGCTACACGAAGACTTTGGCAGTGCGTTCTAACATGAGACATCTAGATGTCACTAACCGGCATGCGAAGCCCCAGGACCAGATCCCACACACACCATCTTGCCACGTATTCTGACTTGGAATGCACTTGCAAGCCAAAACCTTGTGCGAACATAGTTCACCAAGCCCTTCACCTCTATCAAGCATAACTTATTGCCAGATCCCGCAAGGACATGCGAACATTGGAAGTTGTATCATCAAGCACCTCAAGACCACAACAACAACATGGGGACATGAAGACTACCTCCGACTCAAGATTTTGTATCTCTCCAATCCTAGCCTAGAAATCTCGGGGATGAGATTTTCTTAAGGGGGTAAGATCTGTCACACCCAGTTTTTTGGCCTTCGTGACTAATTAACTTATTTCAAAAATTAGGACCAATTAAAAAAATTTGTGAGTGCTTGTGATGCATGGAGTGACTATTGTTTGCCTGATTGCTTGAATGCATGTGATTGCTCCCCATTAATTCTTGCCATCCTCCCAATCACCTCCTCATCCCATGTTCTCTTGCCTAATGATCATGCCATGTGTTTAGGACATATATCTACTTTTACTAAATATTATTTTCACCAAAAAGCATTTCTTGAATTAAACCTTAAAACCCTTGAGATGAGACTTGTACTACAAGTCCTCAAATTGGGGAATTTATTTTACACCAATTATTTTATTTAAAACCTATTATCAAAATTTCTTCCAAAAACCACAATATTATTATTTTAAAAGTTATTTCATTATTTTATTTAAACGCCTTTCTGTGAGGCCAGAAATGGTCTCTTATGAAGGAAAGTTATTTTTATTGCTTCCAAAATATTTAAGAAAATTTAGGGAAACTCAGTGGATATATTTATTCCATATATATGAGTTTCAACACATGGTCATGTTCAAAATAATGGGCAAATCCCTCCAACACCATTCCTGCCTATTTCAAGCTTTTGAAATATTTCTATAAGATATATTCTCAATAAATTCGAGTAAAATTCTAGCATGTCATCTATGATATTATTGATGATCTTGCCAAATTTAATCTCAATACAAGTTGATTTGACTCCCCTAATTATCCTAAGACCCTATCTGTCCAGATTCAAATTTGAGCAACTCTACATTGTGAAATGTCTCCAATTGTGCTCCAATTTGGTGGACATGTTCTAATACTCCAATAAGGCATCCACACCAAGTGGTACATCAAGGAGAATAGAAGAACTTGTCCTAAGACCCTCAAAACCCTCTCTGTTGATTTCTGACTTTGGTAAACTTTACATTATAAAGTTTCTCCAATTAACCTTAAACGTTTTGTGCATGCCTTAATGCTCAAATAATGCCTCTACACCAAATATTGGATTTGTGGGAATTGATTTGAATAGGGTTGTAAGCAGAAATCCATTTCTGCCCATTTCAAGGGTTTTCCAAGTCTACATTGGAAAGCTTCTCGAGCAAATCCCAAATCTGGTGTGCAAGCTTATTTTCATCTATTATTTGATCCTGTTAAGTTTCATAGCCATTGGAATCCATCTGGTAGCCTAACCATAGATCAAACACCTTGTGTGCATTCACTAAATTGGCTTCTTTTGCCCCTTCCACTTTTACCCTTGAGCTAAACTTTCTACCACAACTATCTCTAGTTACATTTTACCTCCAGTAACATCCCCATGGCCATTGGTCAATTATTGGAGAAGGGCCCTATGTAACTACTCCTCATTTTCACCCTTGGCAACAATGTTTTACCTCTCTTCCCATGCTTCTTCTTAAGCTAATACCCCCAATTCTTTCCAGAGCCTCTCTAGTGTGTCAATGCTTTATTTCAACCTAGAGATGGCATGCTCATGTGGAGAAAATGAGCAGAACATGTACAACTTCATTTCTGGCTGAAACATAGCTTTGTACAACAAGTACTAGCTACCCCCCTCTTCTTGATCTCAAACTTGGCAGTATTGTAGTCCTCTCATACATAACAATGCCACAAATATTGTTTCCCCATGACTCCCCATAACCTTCAGGACACCACCTCGCCGCCAAAGTGCTCCAGAGATGCATGTATGCCCGTGCCCTGAGAGCACCGAGAGCTCTTGAGCTCTTCTTCTCTTCTCCCTCTCTTATCTCCTCTCCCTTGAGCCCTCACTATCTCTCTCTCGTTTTCCCTCTCTCCCTTGGACCTCGAGGCACCCCATTTTTCCTCCCGTGCTCTGTCTCCCCTCCCATGGCCGAATCTCGCCGGCGGCTTCCGTTCCAACTTGGACAAGACCGAGGCTCCCCTCGCCCTAACCTACCCTGCCGGCGCTCCTGAACGGGGCGAGCCCGTTCCCCTTCCGTTGGGCCTTGTCCTGGTGCCAAGGACCCGGGACTAGAGGAAGTTGCGGCCACCTCCACTGCCCTAGGAACCGGCGACGCTCGGGCCTTCTCCGGCCAGAAGGAGCCAGCTCGGTGCGGCTCGCGCTCCCTTGCCCTCCAGCGACTCCGTCGGGCCCGATGACTCCGTTGCCCTCCGTCGGGCCCGATGACTCCGCTGCCCTCCGTCGGGCCCGCTGACTCCGTTGCCCTCCACCTCCAGGTGGGCCGCACCACTTATGTGACCGCGCTTCGGTGGGAGGCTGTCTCCCGCGCGAGAAGCGCACTTCGCGCAAGGCATCTTCTGGGTGGCCGCGATTAGCCAGCCGAGCTAGTGGGACGGCCCGAAGGCCTATCCAACGCCCTCGGGGCAGGATAACACCCAGAGGCTGAGCCTTTTCTCATTTGTATTTTTATCCATAGCTTATAAATTCCATCCAAAATTCATACTGACTCCAGATTACTTGATTCCAATTTCTACAGGTTCCTAAATTCAAGATCTATCCACATATGTGCCTTGCACATTTTTCCAAGACATGTTTATGTGGTGTTTTATTTAAATCCAATTCTGGATAGATTAAACCCCACTTTGTGAAAATCCTAGAGGACTCAACTCAAATCCAAATGGAGTGATTCCAATTCCTAACGCCTTCTAAAATCATTCCCTAGTTTTAGAACCTTGGTCAACATTTTATTCAGGCTTTATTCTGTTGCATAAAATAAATAGCTTCCTATTTCTATTTATTCCATGATATAAAATTCCTAGTATATTCATTCCAACTCCAAATCCAGTGAAACAACTTCCAAAATATTTCTAAATCACTCTCTGTTTATTGAGTGCCTCCACTCATTTTTAAAGAGAATGATTTCTGTAGGCTTCTTCAATAATAACCTATTCCTCTTTCCATCCATTCAAAAACCCTTGATGATTCAAATCTCCTATGGAAAGCTTCAGGTATTTTTCTTATGACCAGAGAGGTCCAAGAAAAATATAACTTCTATTTTTATGGCACTTTTATTTTTGCTTGCTGTGTGGCTTACCGTGGTTGTTTCCGACGATAGTTGACGGGTAGACGGAGTACTCGGAGATGGAGCGGAAGACCTCGAAGACCCTGAGGACTTACGTGAGCAAGGCAAGCAGCCCTTTGACCATGATTGAGCATATGCTACTTTGCATGTTAAAATAGCCAGTATTCCCGTTGCATATGATAATAAGTGCCGGTAATCATTTGATATGATTTTACCGAAGGCTCCCACGGAGCACATGCATTAAGCTTGACCCTACCCCTTGAGGGTTCTGCTAATACCATGTTGACAACTAAATATAGAAGTAGTAGTATCATGAGCATGATGTTGTCATAAAACAGGAGTTTGCTAAAACCTCGTCGGGTGCCACTAATGCCCGAGGGTGATGATGAGTTAGGTGGTCACTTTTGGTGAACTAATGCACCCGGTATTTCTGTGAGTATGGTTTGGGAAATGGGAATAGATTTATGATGTGTCAACCGTCCCAACCTTACCAGTACGACCACGTTACCCCATATGGGACGGGGCTATGTTAATTACTCTGGTCGGTGCTAGCAAAGAGCCACATTACTAGTGGCGGGAGTGATGTGTGGTCACTCTCGTGATGGGGTCGTGCCAGGTAGGACGACTATGCCATTTTTATGAGTTCCAGTCACACCGTTGGTCCCCGCATGGTTGGTACAGTCCAGAGTTGGTGCTCGTAAGACGTACAACATGTGGCTGGGTACCAATCGAGTGGACCTCTTTGTCTAGTATCGTCAGGGAAAAGGCATTGATCGGGTACTTACCTCGTGTATGTGATATACCGCGAGTCGTGGATGACACGGAAGTTTCCCGGATCTTGTGGGTCCAGTGTACTACCTCTGCAGAGTGTAAGCTATTCGAATAACCATGTCCACGGTCAAGGACAGTTGGGTAATCCTGCTTAAACTACGTCCAATTGTTTCCGCATAAACCAAGTGTGTGTGGTGACAAAAAGGTGTTGCTATGATAGCAATGATATGACCAAGTTCGGTGACTTGGCATATAGGGTCAACCCGTATGGTTCAGCCCTCGACAGATATCTTGATATCTGTAACCTGATCTTCAAAAGTAATTATTTAACTTGATGCATATTCATGATCATTTCCACCAAGATGAGTTACACCAAAGATGCATGATATCGTTATCTTTCACTTTCGTTGTTCATGTCATGGGCTTTTTGGGAGTACATTCAAAGTACTCATTGGCTTGCCACTGGTTATTTCATTGACTAGGTATGAAAGAACATGATATGGTGAAGATTAACTCGGTGACGTTCATGCGAGCTAGGATGCTTCCCAGTCAGAATGCCTATAGGATAAGGCTGATGGCATGGGTTCACGCTTTCAACCAATAATTCCGCTATTGGTCCTGTTTGGAGCTTTGGCATTTAAGGCCCTATATATGTAAGACTCGACCGAGGTGGTCATTTATTGTATCAAACGGTATGTATGGATGTAAGACTCTTTTATTCGATAATTGTGTTCGGTGAGCATTGATCTCTGGGATCACTGAGCACGGCAGTCTCGACTCGTAAGTTGGGGTCCCCACAGAGGACTCTGGCTCTAGAGTAGAAAGTCTAGCTTTGGCATCTGCATTCGTCGCTAAGTCTATCCTCAACCATGAACACAATGGCCACTTCATCAACACCGAGGCCACTGACTGTTGGGTAATGTAGTAATTTCAAAAAAAAATCCTACGCCTTACCAAGGATCTAACTAGGAGAAAGTAGCAACGAGAAAAGAGGTAGATCATCTTCATACCTTTGAAGATCGCTAAGTGGAAGCTTTGCTAGAACGCGGTTCATGGAGTCGTACTCGCAGCGATTCATATCACGGTGGATTCTGATCTATGCACTGAACAACGGCGCCTCCGCGTTCAACACACGTGCAGCCAAGTGACGTCTCCAATGCCTTGATCAGCAAGGAGGGAGAAGAGGTTGAGGGAGAGCTCCGGCAGCACGACGGCGTGGTGACGGTGGAGCTGCGTGGTATTCTGACACGCCTTCGACAAGCACTACAGAGGACGAGGAGGAGGAGTAGTAGTGCTGCGCCGAGAGAGAGAGAGAGAAGTTGTGTCTCAAAACAGCCCCAAACCCTCCACTATATATAGGAGGAGAGGGAGGAGGGTGCCCACCCTTAGGGTTTCGGATGCCCTAGATGGTCAAGGGGGCGCCGACCAAGGGTGCAGGAGGCGCCCTAGGGTCGGCTTGAAAGCCCAAGGCTGCCCCTCCACGCCTAGGGTTTTGCCCCTCTGCACCCCTTGTGCGCCTTAGGCTAAGATGGGAGGCGCACCAGCCCATCTAGGGGCTGGTTCCGTTCCACTCTTGGCCCATGTAGCACTTTGGGGCTGGTGGCCCATCCCGGTGGACCCCCGGAACCCTTCCGGTGGTCCTGGTACATTACCGGTGACGCCCGAAACACTTCTGGTGATCAAGTCCTCACTTCCTACATATGAATATTTACCTCCGAACCATTCCGGAACTCCTCGTGAAATCCGGGATCTCATCCGGGACTCCGAACAACCTTCGGTAACCACATACACTATTCCCATATAACCCTAGCGTCATCAAACCTTAAGTCTCTAGAGCCTATGGGTTCGGGAAGGATGCACACATGACCGAGAAACCTCTCTGGTCAATAACCAACAGCGGGGTCTAGATATCCATGTTGGTTCCCACATGTTCCAGGATGATCTCATTGGATGAAGCACGATGTCGGGGATTTGATCAATCCCGTATGCAATTCCCTTTGTCTACCGGTATGATACTTGCCCGAGATTCGATCGTCGGTATCCCTATACCTTGTCCAATCTCGTTACTGGCAAGTCTCTTTACTCGTTCCATAACACATCATCTCGTGGCTAACTCCTTAGTCACATTGATCTCATTATGATGATGCATTACCGGGTGGGCCCAGAGATACCTCTCTGTCACACGGAGTGACAAATCGCTGTCTTGATTCATACAACCCAACAGATACTTCGGAGATACCTGTAGTGCACCTTTATAATCACCCAGTTGCATTGTGACATTTGATACACCCAAAGCACTCCTACGGTATCGGGAGTAGCACAATCTCATGGTCTAAGGAAATGACACTTGACATTAGAAAAGCTTCAGCAGATGAACCACACGATCTAGTGCTATGCTTAGGATTGGGTCTTGTCCATCACATCATTCCCCAATGATATGATACTGTTATTAATGACATCCAATGTCCATGATCAGGAAACCATGATCATCTATTGATCAACGAGCTAGCTAACTAGAGGCTCACTAGGGACACATTGTGATCTATATATTCAGACATGTATTAGGGTTTCCATTAATACAATTATAACATGAATAATAGACAATTATCATGAACTAAGAAATATAATAATAACCACTTTATTATTGCCCCTAGGGCATATTTCCAACAGTCTCCCACCTGCACTAGAGTCAATAATCTAGTTACATTGTGATGAATCGAACACCCATAGAGTTCTGGTGTTGATCATGTTTCGCTCGTGGAAGAGGTTTAGTTAGCAGGTCTGCGACATTCAGATCCATATGTATTTTACAAATATCTATATCTCCATCCTGGATGTATCCGCGTATGGAGTTGAAGCGGCGCTTGATGTGCTTGGTCTTCTTGTGAAACATGGGCTCCTTTGCAATGGCAATAGCTCCAGTGTTGTCACACAACAGTGTCATCGGGCCCGACGCACTTGGAATCACTCCTAGGTCGGTGATGAACTCCTTCATCCAGACTCCTTCCTGTGTTGCTTCTGAAGCAGCTATGTACTCCGCTTCACATGTCGATGCCGCCACGATGCTTTGCTTGCAACTGCACCAGCTGACTGCCCCATTATTCAAAATATACACGTATCCGGTTTGTGACTTGGAGTCATCCGAATCTGTGTCGAAGCTAGCATCAACGTAACCCTTTACGACAAGCTCTTCGACACCTCCATAAACGAGAAACATATCTTTAGTCCTTTTCAGGTACTTAAGGATGTTCTTGACCGTTGTCCAGTGATCCACTCCAGGATCACTTTGGTACCTCCCTGCCAAACTTATGGCAAGGTTCACATCAGGTCTGGTACACACCATGACATACATAATAGAGCCTATGGCTGAAGCATAGGGGACGGTACTCGTATTTTCTCTATCTTCCACCGTGGTCGGGCGTTGAGTCGTACTCAACCTCACACCTTGTAATACAGGCAAGAACCCCTTCTTGGCCTTATCCATATTGAACTTCTTCAATATCTTATCAAGGTATGTGCTTTGTGAAAGACCTATGAGGCGTCTCGATCTATCTCTATAGATCCTAATGCCTAATATGAAGCAGCTTCTCCAAGGTCCTTCATTGAAAAGCTCTTATTCAAATAGGCCTTTATGCTTTCCAATAGTTCTATATCATTTGCCATCAACAATATCTCATCCACATATAATATGAGAAATGCTACAGAGCTCCCACTCACTTTCTTGTAAATACAGGCTTCTCCATAAGTGTGTACAAACCCAAACGCTTTGATCACCTCATCAAAGCGAATGTTCCAACTCCGAGATGCTTGCACCAGCCCATAGATGGAGTTGTCACACCATATTTTCACTATCACTTTTTATGTAATTCAAAAATATGAGTTTATTAAAACTATTTCAAAACTAATGTTATGAGTGCCATGATTGCCACTGTATGCTTGAATGCTTGAGTGTGTGATATCAAAAACCACATTTCTCATAACCTCACTATTTTCAAAATCCTTTTTCTTATTTTTGGATAATTCAAAACCCTGCTTTGGGTTGCACTACAAGTCCTTGATGGCAAGAAGTGCTCTTACCCAAAGTTGGTTATCTGGTCCTAGCACCATTTTAGTTCACCAAAACCATAAAATAATTATTTTATGAATTATTTTCCTATTTTAATTGCATGTCCATTTTTTAGGCCAGAAATGCTATTCCTATATGGAAAAATACTTTTCTGCCTTGAGAAAATCTGAGAAAATTTAGAGATACTCAGAAGGACATATTTAACATACATAAGATTTTTAACCCCTATTTATATTATTATCATTTGAGTAAAACCGTGAAAACCCTTTCTGTCTCTTTTGACCTTTTGAAATATTTCCAAAGGAAATATTCTCAATAAATTCCTAGAAACTTGCAATGGTATTCCTAAGCCATATTTGGTGCCCATATAAAATTTCACCTTGATCCAAGGTGGTTAAGGTCACCAAATAATTGAAAACCTCCTTGTGTCCATTATGAAGTTAGAGCAACTCTACATAACAAAGTTTATCCAATGGAGATGAAACTTTGCAGGAGTGCCTAATACCTCAAATGAGGACTCCATGCCAAAAATGGGATTTGTGGGACTTGATTTGCCCACACACTTATTCGAAGGAAAATATCTGGTCATTTGGTGATGTTTTCAAGTTTACAAAGCTAAACTAGTCCAATGGAGCTCAAACTTGGTGAAACCCCTTGTTTTAGCACCAAACCCAATCTTGTTAAGTTGCATAGCCAGTGGTGGGGTGCAACCACCCCAAACCACTGTCGAGCACCTTGTGATAGTTAAGTAAAACCCCTCCTAACCTTAGCTAAACCCAAACCCTTTCTCCCAAACTCATAGATTAGGTGGCTGGCATCAATGCCTAACTCTAGTCAAGTGGCCCCTCTCCGGTTCAAAGTAGATAAACTAACATCTCCAATTTAAGCTTCAGCCCAAGGCTAACATCACGTGTTTCCTTGTCTCTCTTTGACTAGCCGAGGCTCCCACGGAACTCCAACGGCTAGGCATCTCCAAGCCAATGCCCAGGACATGCTAGACACGTCCAAGACACCCTAGAGAACGCCAACATGCTATGGCATGCCAAGCTGCGCTCTGGGCGCGGTACAGAGAGCAACCGAGGTGGGGGCGACTTCCTTCGCCAGTTCCATCCTCCCCGCGGTGTCTCTCCTCTCCCTCGACAACCCCTATGCATTAGGTAGCCCTTAGGGCCCCTCCTTTCCCGCGCTAAGAGACGGTGTGACGCATGCCCGCGCGCATCAGAAGCGCCAGAAGAGCGCGGCCACGATAGCTCGCCTCTCCCCTGTCCCTCTCTTTCGCTGTGAGTCCTAGAGGTCCAAAACCACGTCCTGAGACCATGGTTTCGACTCCAGCCTCTCTCTCCACCCCCATGCACGCCACGGTGGATCACCGACGCTCCAGATTTGGCTCACCGTCGCGGGATTATAAATAGCCCCTCCCATCGCTGCACCTCACCAAGACCTCAATCACCTCCCTAGAGACCCCACTGAGCACGCAGAGCCCTCGTGCTCGAGATCGACCGAGGCCCCTCCGCCTCAGAGCTCCGGTCGATATCTGGCTACACGTCGGCTCTCACGTCCCTCTACCCACCAGAGCCAAGAAGCTTTCCCCCCTCTTCCCCAAGCGATTCCATGCCCGTAGCTCCCACCTCCACCTTCACTCGAAACCCCTCCGCCGCGCTTACCTCGTCGCCGGTGAACCAGAGCCCTTCACCATCGACTCGACCACCAGCAGGTAGGCGACGACGAGTCGGATCCATTCCTATCGTCGTTAGGGCCCGAGGACATCGGTAGCCACTCCAGCATGCTCGTCCTTCTCTTTGGTAAGAGGGAGGAGATGACCCCGATAGGTATGCCCCACTTGTCGGTGGCCCATCTCTCTCTCCCTCGCTGCCAGCAACCACTGACCCCAGGGGCCCGCGCGTGAGGTTCAAACCTGACGGCGCACGCGCGTGGGCAGGCTGGTTAGCTGGCCAATGGGCCGGCCCAGTCGCAGGCCAAGCCAGGCCAGGGGCTGTAGCCCTTTTTCTTTTTATTTAAAACTTGATTTTAAATGATGTTTGTCAAAAGATTTAACCAGTGAAATAATATGATTCTTCCTCTATTATTTTTCTAAAAATGTGTAGTATTTAACAAAACCATTGGATGAATTTTTGCAACAACTATTCTATTTCATAATAATAAAAAGGGTTAAAATTAGAATAGTTTTGCTTCTGTTATATTGATTTTAAAAATATCCTTGCACTAAAACTAGAGAAAATATTTTTGAAATAACAATATGGATTTATCAGAATTAAACAATTTTTTAAAGTGACTTTGTGATTTGTTTTTGGGTGATCTACTTATTGCTTTGATTTTTATGGCAATAGAAAACCCGTGTGACAAAGGAGTTGGACTTGAAGACCTCGAAGACCCGGATACCTAGCTGACCAAGGCGAGCAGCCCTTTGACTATGTCTGAGCAAATGTTATACTGCATGCTAGTGTAGCAAATATTTTCGTTGCATATGATCATAAGTATGGGTAAATCATTGATGTGATGTTACCGATGCCTCCTTCGGAGCACTTGCATTTTGAGCATGAACCTACCACCTATGAGGGCCACAGGGATATCATATTGACAAGTAGAGCTAGAATAGTAGAAGCATGAGCATGATGGTGGTATAAACCAAAGGTTTATGTAAACCCCGTCGGGTGCCACTAATGCCCGAGGGTGATGATGAGTTAGGTGGCCACTTTTGGAGAAATGGTGCACCGGGTGTATTTTGGAGTGAGTGGTTTCGGAAGGACCAGACATGGAAGGACCGGAGTTTCGAGAAGAGTACGTCTTCGGAGACGGCCCTGTGAACTAGGATGCTCCCAAGTCAGAATGCCTGTTGGTGTAGGCTCATGATATGGCACCCGTTTAGCTCTGAGATTTCCTGTACTAGTTGTATCCGTGTGATTTGGCCTATGGGCCCTACTTTGTGAACTTGACCATTCGGTCACGTGATGTAATAATTCGGTACTTGGATGTAAGACTCTCAATATTCAGTATTTGTGTGTTCGGTGAGCATTGATCTCTGGGATCACTGCGCACGTTCATTCGGCGATCTCAACTCGTAGGTCGGGGTCCCCACAGAGCTAGTATCAGAGCCATCCTGACTATAGGAAGCCTTAGGTAGCATGGACGATAACCGAGACAACTAGTGCACCTAGCCTTTATCCCTGAGATTTTCTGCACCCACTAAAACTTTCTAACCCTCTCACCTACATCTTGTAGATGGCCGCCGTACCTGAGATGCTTCTGGAGACGGGCTTTCCCCTACTTTTGGGAGATAGCCTTGAGAAGTGTCAAGTACGCCGCACGCCCATCTTCCTCTACCACGAGCACATGGTCAACGCCGACACCAAGGAATATCACGTGGACGTGATAGTGAAGGCTAATGACTCCCCCACTAGTTGGTTCTTTGAAGGACCATAGATGGAGGATCTGATGTTGTCAATGGAGATAGCTGCACGAGAGGCGCTCGTGCGTCTCCGCAACATCCTTCCCGAGATGGCTAAGAAGCCAGCTACTCGTCACCTACCTTTTATTAAGGATGGGATAGACGGGAGTTGGACGCTCAACCCATCTTCAGAGGATGGGATGCCACTAAGGTTTCAGACCTACTTCAGTCTCTCCCCCGACACTTTGATGCACTTTTTGATCAAGGAGTCACGAAGATTCGCCAAGAACTGCATCAAGTCAAGGACCTACTTCTCCTGGAGAAGATGAAAACCCACAAGGTTAAGAAGGAAGGAGCACCCGGTGGGCAATCAGCCATTGCCTTCCGAGGAGGAGTACCACCGCTTCAGGCCACTCCCATTCAGAGTCGCCGCCTGACCGCGAAAGAGTACACTGAGCTCCTCACCGCCTCGCCAACTAAGAGACGCCGTGATGGACCACCTCCTTCTCCTACTCATGTGAAGGAGGAAAGCACCAATGAAGATGAAGATGAAGATCCTACAGAACCCACCTATGAGACCGAGCAGTCCGCCGCTTAGGATTATCATACGTCTCCGTCGTATCAACTTTTCCAAACTCTTTTGCCCTTGTTTTGGGCTCTAATTTGCATGATTTGAATGGAACTAACCCGAACTAACGTTGTTTTCAGTAGAATCGCCATGGTGTTGTTTTTGCGCAGAAATAAAAGTTCTCGGAATGACCTAGAAATTTACGGGGATTTTTTGTGGAATATATGAAAAATACTAGCACAAGAATCAACCGAGGAAGTGGTGCGTCGAAACCACAAGCCCACCAGGTGCGGCCCTCCTGGCCATGCCTGGCAGGCTTGTGGGGCCCACGTTGCTCCACCGCCTCCAATCCCATCTCTATTTAGTCCCTTCCATCCAAAAAAAATCAGGGAGAAGAGTTCATCGTGTTTTACGATATGGAGGCGCCGCGACCTCCTGTTCTTCCTCTGGAGGACAGATCTCGAGTCCGTTCTAGGCTCCGGAGAGGGAAGATCATCGCCATTGTCATCACCAACCTTCCTTCATCGTCAATTCCATGATGCTCTTCACCGTTCGTGAGTAATCTCATCGTAGGCTTGCTGGACGGTGATGGGTTGGATGAGATCTATCATGTAATCGAGTTAGTTTTGACGAGGATCGATCCCTCGTACCACTATGTTCTGAGATTGATGTTGCTACTACTTTGCCATGCTTAATGCTTGTCACTAGGGCCCGAGTGCCATGATTTCAGATCTGAACCTATTAATATTGTCGCCAATATATGTGTGTTCTTGATCCTATCTTGCAAGTTGTAGTCACCTACTATGTGTTATGACCCAGCAACCCTGGAGTGACAATAGTCGGAACCACTCCCGGAGATGACCATAGTACGAGGAGTTCATGTATTCACTAAGTGTTAATGTGTTGGTCCGGTACTTTATTAAAAGGAGAACCTTAATATCCCGTAGTTTCCATTAGGACCCCGCTGCCACGGGAGGGATGGACAATAGATGTCATGCAAGTTCTTTTCCAGAAGCACGTATGACTACATACGAAATACATGCCTACGTTACATTGACGAACTGGAGCTATTTACATATCTCTCGATGTTATAACTATTGCATGATGAATAGTATCTGGCATAATCATCCATCACCGATCCAATGCCTACGAGTTTTTCTACTGGTCCTTGCTACGTTACTTTGCCGCTACTGTTGTCACTACTGCTACTGTTACTTTGCTGCTACTGCTGTCACTTTGTTGCTACTGTTGCTATCACACTACTCTGCTATTGATACTTTGCTGCAGATACTATGTCTTTCAGGTGTGGTTGAATTGACAACTCAACTCCTAATACTTGGGAATATTCTTTGGCTTACCCTTGTGTCGAATCAATAAATTTGGGTTGAATACTCTACCTTCGAAAACTGTTGTGATCCCCTATACTTGTGGGTTATCAAGACCTTCTTCTGGCGCCGTTGCCGGGGATGCATAGCTATATTCTCCGAGTCACTTGGGATTTACGTCTTCTGATCACTATGAGGAATCCGAAAGATCCAAGAACTAAAGTCTTGCCCTCAACTACGAAGACAGGTAAGGAACTGCCATCTAGCTCTGCACTTGATTCACCTTCAGTTATGAGTAAGTTTGCGACACCACCTCCTGCTACAAATTTTGATGTGTCGCATGTGCTTGATGATGCTACTTCTGCTATCCATGATGCTTGTGATGATGCTCCTTTTTCTGTCCATGATGCTTGTGATGATGCTATGCTTGATACTGCTTTGCCACTAGGTGCATTCCTTGATGCACAAATTGCTAGAGTTGCTTCTAGATGTGATGATACTTCTGAAACTGCTGAGATTATTGAAGTAGAACCTGCTATTTCACCTGTTAGAACTAGCTCTCCTCGAGATGAATTGCTTGATATGCCCGATGGTTATGTTATGGAGGGAGAGATAGTTGAGGACTTTCTTTCTTGTAAGGATAGCTATGATGTTGAGAAATTACTGCGCAAGTGGAAAGAAAAATCTTTGAACCCTAGGATGAAACACGACCCGAAATTTGCTACTTCGCCTATCTTTGTGACCGATAAGGATTATGAATTCTCTATCGACCCTGAGTTAATCACTCTTGTCGAATCTGATCCTTTTCACGGTTATGAGTCTAAAATGGTTGTAGCCCATCTTACCAAACTACACGATATGGCCACCCTATTCACGAGTGAGGAAAAGATTCGCCACTACTATATCCTTCAGATGTTTCCTTTCTCGCTAAAGGATGATGCTAAGACTTGGTTCACTTCTCTTGCTCCTGTTTGTGTGTGTAGCCCCCAGGATATGATCTACTACTTCTCTGAAAAATATTTCCCTGCCCATAAGAAGCAAGCTGCCTTGCAGGAAATATACAACTTTGCCTAAGTTGAAGAAGAGAGTCTCCCACAAGCTTGGGGGAGGCTCATCGAGCTACTGAATGCTTTGCCTGATCACCCTCTTGAGAAGAATGAAATACTTGATATCTTCTATAATGGACTAACCGATGCTTCTAAGGACCACCTAGATAGTTGTGCCGGTTGTGTTTTTAGGGAATGAACTGTAGAACAAGCTGAGATCCCATTGAATAATATCTTGTGCAATGAGAATGCTTGGACTATTCCCAAACCACCTCCGAAGCCAACTCCTAAGAAAAGAGGTATTCTATTCCTCAGTCCTGAAGATATGCAAGAAGCTAAGAAATCTATGAAAGAGAAAGGCATTAAATCTGAAGATGTAAAAAATCTACCACCTATCGAAGAGATCCATGGTCTTGATAACCCGATACATGTAGTAGAGGTCAATTCTCTTCGTAGATTCAATGAGAGTGATATTCCTTTTGATAAACGTGCTAGCTTATGCTCGGATGAATTTGATAACTTTGTTGTCAAACAACAAAGTTTCAATGATTATGTTAGCAGACAATTGGAACAGAATGCTCGTATGCTTAGTCATTTAAGTGCTTGTGTGGACAGAAACGTCAATGATCTTAAGCTCTTGAGTAAACATGCCTCTATGGTTACCACTCAAGTAGAACAAGTACTTAAGGCTCAGAATGACTTGCTCAATGAGTTGAATGACAATTCTGTCAGAGTCGTCACTAGAGGCGGTAGAATGACCCAGGAACCTTTGTATCCTGAGGGTCATCCTAAGAGAATTGAACAAGATTCTCAAGGAGTTAGCATTGATGCACCTAGTCATCTTAGGAAGAAGAAGAAAGATGATAGGAACTTGCACGCTAGCAACCCTGTTGCTGTTACACCTGAGAATCCAAACGATCTCTCTGTTTATGATGCCGAAACGCAATCTGGTGATGAACTTGAGCCTAATGATAATATCAATAGTGATGTTCATTATGATGGTCAACCTAGCAATGGTAAGGATGTGGAGATTGAACCTAGTGTTGATCTTGATAACCCACAGCCTAAGAATAAGAGATACGATAAGAACGACTTCGCTGCTAGGAAGCATGGTAAACAAAGGGAACCATGGGTTCAGAAACCCATGCCCTTTCCTCCCAAACCATCCAAGAAAAAGGATGATGAAGATTTTGAGCGAATTGTTGAAATGATTAGACCTGTCTTTCTGCAAATGCGTTTGACACATATGCTCAAAATGTCCCCCTATGCTAAGTACATGAAGGATATTATGACTAATAAGAGGAGGATACGTGAGGTTGTGATTTCCACCATGCTCGCCAATTATACCTTCAAGGGTGGAACTCCTAAGAAACTAGGTGATCCCGGAGTTCCCACTATACCTTGCTCCAATAAAGGAAACTACGTTAGAACTACTTTATGCGATCTTGGAGCCGGTGTTAGTGTTATGCCTCTCTCTCTTTATCGTGGGCTTGAACTGGATAAGTTGACACCCACTGAAATCTCTGTGCAAATGGCCGACAAATCAACTGCTTTCCCTATCGGCATTTGCGAGGATGTGCCTGTTGTGGTTGCTAACGTCACTATCTAAACAGACTTTGTTATTCTGGATATTCCCGAGGATGATGCCATGGAGGTCATCCTTGGAAGACCCTTTTTAAACACTGCAGGGGCTGTTATAGATTGCAACAAAGGCAATGTCACTTTCCATGTCAACGGTAATGACCATATGATGCACTTTCCGAAGAAACAATATCGAGTACATTGCATCAATGCTATTGAAAAAACTTCATCGATTCTTATTGGGAGCTTTGAATGCCCTATACCTACTGTCAAGAGGAAGTATGATTTGCTTGTTGGGTATATGCACATCCCCATTGAGGTAACCTAGTGTCTATTCGAAAATTCTCCGTTTCCTTTTGCGATTCGAAAAAGTTTGTCAAGGAGACTTGATCAACCTCATTGACGGATTTCTTTCAATGACCATGAGATGGATGAATCGAGGAGTCACAAACCTCTGTTCCAAGCTATCACCTTTGGTTGCTTAGATGAAAAATGATAGATTTAGTTTAGTTTTCCCTGCTTTATGCTTTTAGCGTCCCGTAGAAAAGTACCCTGAAAATAAAAGTTCTCCGAATGCCGTGAAAATCAAGTATGATTTTTCTGGAATTTCTGAAAAAATCTGAGACGAAGAGCTAGTCAGGGGGCTGCACCAGTGGGCCACAAGCCCTGGAGGCGCGGGACCCCCCTGGCCGCGCCTACCAGGCTTGTGGGGCCCACGTGTACCCCTCCACTTATTCTAGCCCCCATCTTCTTGTCCTACCTCCACAAAAAATCGTTTCACAGCTCAAACCCGTGTTCTTGCTCTTCTTGCTCCGATTTTTGATCTCCTTGTGCAAAGCACCATTCACCAAACTGTTTTGGGGAAATTGCTCCTTGGTAAGTGACTCCTCCATTGGTCCAATTAGTTTTTTCTCTAGTGCCTTATACATTGCGTATTTTTGCTGCCTTGGTGACCCAGTTCTTGAGCTTTGCATGCTAATTTTAGCTGGTCCCAAGTAGTTTTGATGCGTGATATGGCCTCTAGGCACTTGTCGGAGTAGTTGCTACGAGTTTCGTTGGGCCTTGTTCACTTTTCCTTTAAGTCACTGAAAATTTCAGAAAAGGAAGATCTTCAGGAGAAATTATCATGGTGGTTCCTCAAGCAAGAGGGATCCCCGTCTCGCGATTCGGGAGCCCGATCCTTGCCAACAGAGAAACGCACAGGTACAACCATGTGAATGGCCTTCTAATGAATTCATGATTGAGGCAGGTTTAAAAGACGAGTTTGATACACTTTTTCACAACGTCGGACTCGAAGAATTCATCTCCGATAAATGTGAACAGTATGTTACTCTCACTGCCTCTTTTGTTCATAGATTCAAATTTTCAGCTCGCCGTGACACATCTGTACTTTTTGATCTCTATGAGAAATCGTATACCATGGATTTAGAGGATTTCAATAGAATTTGCAAGATACCTGATTGGGGTAGTCTCAATGATCCTCCTAAATCTTCGATTAGAGATTTTTTTTCTCTAGTATAACCGTTGGAGAAACTAGAGATATTAAGCAGGCTACCATGGGGAGCATTCATTTTCCTGCCTTGCATTACTTTGCCCTCTTCATAGGTAGATGCATTAACGGCAAGATTGAGCATTGTCACCTTTGCGCACCCGACCTTAGTATTCTTAAGAGCGCAGTAACGGGTGATAGAAGTTTCAACATGGGAGCTATAATAGCAAGGAGGCTGAATAATAATGCTAATGAAGGGGATTTCTTTGGTGGGATCTATGCCACTCGCATAGCAAATTTTCTTGGAGTACCCATCCGCGAAGGAGATCCCCCGCTCCATACAGCTTTCCTTGATCGCGCCGCTTTGACACGCTATGAGTTCCTTGAGAGGGATGATGAATCCCTCCTATACCGGTTAATATTTAACCGACAGCGTGTTTTCCATATTACCCTTCCTGCTCCTGCCTTCTTTGACTTTCAGGTAAAACAGAGATACTACATAACCAGAGGAGAGGCAGAGGAGTATGAGACGGAGGAAAAGGATGCTCGCCTCCGTGAGGCAGCTATTCAGGCAGTGGCTGCAGCGCTCCCGTACAACCCCCATTATGATTTTGGGTATCGCCCAGACCATCCATGGGAGTAGACCAACTTAGGCCAAAAGCCTAAGCTTGGGGGAGTACGTGTTTCTCACCGACTGTATATTCTTGTTCACGCTTTCACTTTGTTAGTCGGTGTTCACACTTTGCCACTATATCATCCATGGTAGTTTATTTCTTTTTCGCGCTTTCTTCTCGTGTGTTTGTCTAGTTGAGAAAACCCAAAAAGATTTTCCGTTCTTCTTTTGCTTGTTGGGAGCTTTCCCGCGTAAATAGTTTTCTTTTTCTTGGGGTCAAGGTAGAAGACCATGGTTACAATGTTTAGTGGCTCTCCGATGCATATATGTTTATCTATCAAAGAGCCATATTACTTTGTCTTCTCCTTTGTGTTTGCCTGCAGATTCTAGCTTAGTCCAATGCACAAGCACTCTAATTATTGTTCACATCATTCAGTCGTGCAAGTGAAAGGCAATAATGATGATATATGATGAAGTGTCTGAGCCTGGAAAAGCTGGTATGAACTCGATCTATTTTGTTTTTGTAAATATGACTAGCTCATCGTGCCTGGTTCAGCTTTGTTGTGAGAGAAACATGTTTGCAATGACAACTTAGAGATCATAGTTTCTGATGCCATGCTTAATTAGCTAGGAGCTTATAATGGTTTGTCTTGGATGCCAACATGAATTTTGAGATGAGTATGATGTAGTATGATAGGATGGTATCCTCCTTTGAATGATTCAAGTGGCTTGACTTGGCGCATGTTTATGCATGTAGTCGAAACAAAATCAACATAGCCTCTTTGATATTCATGTTCATGGTGATTTATGTCCTACTCATGCTTGCACTCAATGTTGGTTAATCTCAATGCATTTTGATAACTGTTGTCGTTCTCTAGTTGGTCGCTTCCCAGTCTTTTGCTAGCCTTCACTTGTACTAAGCGGGAATACTGCTTGTGCATCCACTTCCATAAACCCAAAGTTGTTCCTTATGAGTCCACCGTACCTACCTATATGCGGTATCTACCTGCCGTTCCAAGTAAATTTGCATGTGCAACTCTCTAAATCTTCAAGAAATAATCTGTTTTGCATGCCTGAACCGCTCATGTGGTGACAGGGGGCTATCAGTATCTTCCATGCTAGGCGTGTTATCCTCGATATGTGTTTATTCACTATCATTCACGAGAAAGGGGACGGTAATTGGAATGCCCAGTTCCATGCTCAAATCGAAAAGATAATTGCAAACAAAACTCCCCCTGGATTGATGTTGGTATGGACGGCACCCGAGTATTCGGCTAGTCGTGGAGTGTGATTGATCGGTGGTGGGGGAGTCAAAACTTTACATTTATGTTTGGGAACCGCCTATAGCATGTGTAGCATGGAAGATGGTGAAAACTCTTGGTCATTGCGTTGACAATGAAAGCATGCCACCAAAAATTATTATCTCTGTTTTAAAAGCTTGAGCTCTGGCACCTCTGCAAATCAATTCTTCCCTCTGAGAAGGGCCTATCTATTTATGTTTCTGTTGAGTCATCCTCTTCTTACAAAAAGCACCAATTAGAGAGCATCTCTGTCATTCTTATGCTTTGCTTTTGATTTTTATTGAGTATGACTGTGACTGGATCTTCTTTGCCATAAATTACAATGTTTAGTCAGCCCTTGGTCTTTGAAGGTGCTCTGCATTTATGTTTTGCGGTCTCAGAAAGAGCTAGCGAGATACCATCTGTTCACATTGCTTCATGATTGTTTTGATTGAAGTGTTGACGTTTGAAACTTATTATTATTGCTTGCTAGTTGATTATGCCATTGATATGAGTTTACCGTGAGACCTAGATGTCATTTGCTTATGTGGTTAGCTTGTGATCTTGCTGTAATTTTGGTTATGAGTTAGACATAGTTGCAACAACAAGATCAAACAGAGTCCATAAAAGTTTTTCTTCTGTCTCTTTCAGTTTGTCAACTGAATTTCTTGAGGACAAGCAAGGTTTTAAGCTTGGGGGAGTTGATACGTCTCGATCGTATCTACTTTTTCAAACTCTTTTGCCCTTGTTTTGGACTCTAGTTTGCATGATTTGAATGGAACTAATCCGGACTAACGTTGTTTTTAGCAGAATTGCCATGGTGTTGTTTTTGCGCAGAAATAAAAGTTCTTGGAATGACGTGGAAATTTACGGGGATTTTTTGTGGAATATATGAAAAATACTGGCGCAAGAATCAACCGAGGAAGTGGAGCGTGGAGCCCACAAGCCCACCAGGCGCGGGCCCCCCTGGCCGCGCCTGGCAGGCTTGTGGGGCCCACGTTGCTCCACCGCATCCAATCCCAGCTCTATTTAGTCCCTTTCGTTCGGAAAAAAATCAGGGAGAAGAGTTCATAGCGTTTCACGATACGGAGGCGCCGCCACCTCTTGTTCTTTCTCTGGAGGGCAGATCTGGAGTCCATTCTGGGCTTCGGAGAGGGGAGATCATCGCCATCGTCATCACCAACCTTCCTTCATCGCCAATTCCATGATGCTCTTCACCGTTCATGAGTAATCTCATCATAGGCTTGGTGGACGATGATGGGTTGGATGAGATATATCATGTAATCGAGTTAGTTTTGACGGGGATTGATCCCTAGTATCCATTATGTTCTGAGATTGATGTTGCTACTACTTTGCCATGCTTAATGCTTGTCACTAGGGCCCGAGTGCCATGATTTCAGAGCTGAACCTATTATGTTGTCGCCAATATATGTGTGTTCTTGATCCTATCTTGAAAGTTGTAGTCACCTACTACGTGTTATGACCCGGAAACCCCGGAGTGACAATAGCCGGAACCACTCCCGGAGATGACCATAGTATGAGGAGTTCATGTATTCACTAAGTGTTAATGCATTGGTCCGGTTCTTTATTAAAAGGAGAACCTTAATATCCCGTATTTTCCATTAGGACCCCGCTGCCACGGGAGGGATGGACAATAAATGTCATGCAAGTTCTTTTCCCTAAGCACGTATGACTACATACGGAATACATGCCTACATTACATTGACGAACTGGAGCTAGTTACATATCTCTCCGTGTTATAACTGTTGCATGATGAATAGCATCCGGCATAATCATCCATCACCGATCCAGTGCCTACGAGTTTTTCCTACTGGTCCTAGCTATGTTACTTTGCCGCTACTGTTGTCACTACTCCTACTGTTACTTTGCTGCTACTGCTGTCACTTTGTTCCTACTGGTTACTGTTGCTACTGTTGCTATCACACTACTCTGCTACTGATACTTTGCTGCGGATACTAAGTCTTTCAGGTGTGGTTGAATTGACAACTCTACTGCTAATACTTGAGAATATTCTTTGGCTTCCATTGTGTCGAATCAATAAATTTGGGTTGAATACTCTACCCTCGAAAACTGTTGCGATCCCCTATACTTGTCGGTTATCAAGAGATTACAGCTTAGGCAATTTGGAGTCTGCCCAAGCATAGTGAGTTCATGTATCGGTTCATGCGAACCATGAGTGTTGTGTAAGCATGTTTGGTGCAAGTCGCATTTCTGCCCTAGGCAGCTTGTAAGCGACTACATCACTTGTTTTAATATAATGCATTAGCTTTTTCCAAAAATCTTTGGCTTGAAAATCTCACACTAGCACGACACCAAACCCCCTTAATGGAGCGTCATCCCTTATGATTCCGGCCAGTTCGGAATACTGACTTGTCTAGTCCCCTGACAGGATGGTGATTTCAACTCGCATCAGCACCTTCGGCAACCCCGACTCTGCCTCTTCAGGTCAGCAGCAGGGAACCGAAGGGGACGCTCAAGATGGAGATCACCATGAGCAGCAGCAAGACGATATTCCACCGCCACCGCCTCCTCTAGAAATCTTGACTATGGCTGAGTTCCTTCAAGCTCTCCATTAGGAACATCAAGCCAATAATGCTGCTATTTAGCAGCTGGCTCAAGTCTTTGTGAACAACCCGTCGCAGAACGGGAATGGCAACGGTCGCTCTACTCTATCTGAGTTTATGTGGACTACACCACCCATATTCATGGAGACGACTGAAGCATTGGATGCTAATGACTCGATCCGTACTATCGAAGACCTCCTCGCGCTTGTCAAATGCACTAATGATCGTGAGAAAGTCCTTTATGTTCTCACTGTCTCGGAGGCACGGCCAGAGCTTGGTGGGATGGGTTCCAGATCATGCGAGCAGGACGAGTCATCACTTGGGAAATGTTCAAGGAAGGATTCCGTGCTGCTCACATTCTTCCTGGAATGATGACCATTAAGAAGCGAGAATTCTGAGCATTAAGGCAAGGTAGTGGATCCGTCGAGGAGTATTTGCAGAAATTCAACCTCCTGTCAAGATATGCACAAGATGACGTCAACACTGAGGCTGCTAAAGTGGAATGCATTATGGAAGGACTGCAGTAGTCACTCCAGTATCAACTGGTTGTTTGTGAATGCCGGACCTTCAGCGATCTGGTTAATAAGGCCCTTACGTTGGAAGATAAGTGTTGTGCAATGGACGACACCCGTAAGCGCAAGCTGATGGGTAGTGGAGGACCTAGTAATCCGATGCCACGCCCATGGTAGTTAGCTCCAGCATGACCCAGTTATTAACAGAAGCAGTACAAGGCTCCAAAATTTTGCCAGAACTACCAACCTCAGCAACAAGTCAACACCAAGCCAGCATTCAACCCACCGAACAACAGTGGAGGCAAGACCAGCCTTCAAGCACAAGTTACCTGTTTTGGATGTGGACAGACTGGGCACTATTCTAGGCAGTGTCCCAACAAGAAGCCCAATGCACCGCGCCCCAATGTGCCAAATCAATGTCAAGGAGCACCAGGCAAGAACCAAGCTCCCTGCAATCAATAGTATCACAGCAGGGGACGTATTAATCACATCTCCGCAGAAGAGGCACACGAAGACCCGGACTGCATTCTGGGTATGTTCCTCGTCAACTCCACCCCAGCAACAATATTGTTTGATTGTGGTGCTTCACATTCTTTTGTTACTCAAAGGTTTGCGGAAAAGTGTGGGTTGAAGCCTACCCTACTTAACAGACAAATAGCGGTACATACCCCGGGAGCAGTGTTAAGGACCAACCTAGGGTGTAGAGGAGTCAGGATTGTTATCAACGGGATAAGCTTCTCAGCAGATCTCATCGTCATTAAGTCACAAGGGCTAGAAGTAATTCTCGGTATGGATTGGTTGGCCAGACACCAGAGCATCTTGGACTGTGCCAACAGGGCTATCACCATGACAAGCGACCAAGGGGTCAAAGTCAAGTATGTCTCTAAGCCAGTATCCACTCATGTACCGCATGTTAATAGCCCGTCGGGAGAAGAGTTGGACCGAGTTCCGATAGTCTGCGAGTACCCGGACGTCTTTCCTAATGAGCTACCAGGGATGCCTCCCGACCGATACATTGAGTTCATCATTGATCTCATGCCCGTATCGAGGCCTATCTATAAGAATCCTTATAGGATGGGATCCAAAGAGCTAGCAAAGCTGAAGAAGCAGCTGGATGAGCAACTAAGGAAAGGATTCATTTGTCCGAGTGCATCACCTTGGGGATCACCTGTTTTGTTCGTGTCTAAGAAGGATGGGACTATCAGACTCTGCGTCGATTACCGTTCCCTTAATGAGGTCATGATCAAGAACAAGTACCCACTCCCCAAGATTGAAGACTTGTTTGACCAGTTAAATGGAGCCAATGTATTTTCCAAGATCGATCACCGATCTGGATATTACCAGCTGAAGATCCGACCTGAAGACATAACCAAGACTGCGTTCGTGACCCGATACGGTCTATACGAGTGCACTGTCATGTCTTTCAGGTTGACAAATGCCCCATCTTACTTCATGTACCTCATGAACAAGGTCTTCATGGAATACCTGGATAAGTTTGTCGTCGTATTTATTGATGACATATTAATCTTCTCCAAGTCCGAAGAAGAGAATGAGGAGCACTTGAGGTTAGTGTTGGAGAAGCTGCGAGAGCACCAACTTTATGCCAAATTCAGAAAATGCCAATTTTGGATGAACGAAGTTGGATTCTTGGGTCATACCATGACGGCAAGTGGATTGGCGGTCGATCCATCCAAGATTACTACGGTAACCAACTGGGAGTCGCCAATTGTGAAGGAAGTCAGGAGCTTCCTCGGACTCGCGGGATATTATCGCAAGTTCGTAGAAGGATTCTCCCGCATCGCTCGACCCATGACTCAGCTCTTGAAGAAAGGAAAGAAGTTCGAATGGACGCTGGAGTGTGAAGCAAGCTTCGAGGAGTTGAAGAAGAGGTTGACTACCACCCTGGTATTGGCTACTCCAGATATCAGCAAGGAGTTGTGGTATATTGTGATGCCTCTAGAACCGGGCTTGGTGGAGTCCTAATGCAAGACGGCAGGGTCGTGGCGTATCTATCACGGCAACTACGCCCGCATGAGGAGAATTATGCCACCCATGATCTCGAGTTGGCAGCAGTAGTGCATGCTCTAAAGACATGGCGACATTACCTTCAGGGGAAATGATGTGAAATATACACTAACCACAAAAGTCTGAAGTATATATTTACTCAAAGGGAATTGAATATGAGGCAACGAAGATGGTTGGAGTTAATCAAAGACTACGACATCAGCATTAAATACCACCCCGTTAAGGCCAATATAGTGGCTGATGCTTTAAGAAGGAAGGCCAGCACCTTGAACGTTATGCTCAAGGAAAGGCCACCTGCCTTATATGAAGAAATGAAGAGATTCGGGTTGGAGCTAGTGGAACCAGGATTCCTGGCTAACCTCGAGGTCAAACCAACGGTGGCTGACGATATCAAGGAAGCCCAGAAGAGGCATAAGAGCATTGAAGGCATCAAGAAGAAGATCCAGGAAGGCAAGGCCCCAGAATTCTCAGTGGATGAGCAAGTAATAGTGTGGTTTGGGAAACGTTTATGCGTACCCAACAAGGCAGAACTCAAGGACTTGATCCTGCAGGAAGCACATGACACACCCTACTCTATTCACCCCAGTGGTACCAAGATGTATCAAGATCTCCGAGAAAGATTCTGGTGGCATGTCATGAAGAGAGAAATAGCATCTTATGTTGCCAAGTGCGACGTGTGCGAGCGAGTCAAGGCTGAACATCAGTGACCTGCTGGGCTGCTACAACCTCTCCAAGTGCCAGAATGGAAGTGGGACAAAGTAGGCATGGACTTCGTCACCGGCTTACCCAGGTCTAGCAAAGGCCATGACTCTATATTACTACTGGAATCAGAGAAGTTGCCATCTGCCAGCTCTTTGCCGTCTGCTGGCTGACGGCAAAGAAGCTCTTTGCCGTCAGCTACCAAAAAATAGACGGCAAAGAGCTGACAGATGAGAAAGAAGTGCTTTGCCATTAGTCGCTTGTTTGTCGTCAGCTGGCGGACGGCAAAGATGGACCAAGCTTATGGCAAGGACATGGCTGATGGCAAAGATGACCCATGCAGACGGCAAAGAAAAACAACAGTTGTAGCCATTACGTTTGCCATCTGTCGGATCTTTGCCATCTGCCAAAAACTCCTTTGTCGTATGCCTGGGAGCACGAGGACGGCAAAGGGGACGGCGCCCCACCAACCCCACTAACGGGGTTAGGTTTCCCCTAACCCGCCACAAAAAAACTCTACCCCACCCACTATCCCTCTGTGCCTCTCCCTCACACCCCGCGCACGCAGCTCCCCACCATCGCACCGCCACCTCCCACCACCGCGCCGCCCCGCCGTGCACCAGCATGCCGCCCCCACCCGACGCCGCCCCCACCTCGCCGCCCTCCTCCCGCACGCCGGTTCCAGCTTGCCGCCCCCTCTCCCAGGCCTGATACACCGGGGCCTCCCCCACCCGGCATCGCCACCACCTGGTTGTACCACCGCACCGCTCTCCCCCGCGACGCCCCCTCCCTGCATCGCCCCCTCCCCACTCTGCAACGCCCCACCTCCCTACGCTGCCCCTCCCCCGCACACTTACCTCCCCCGTGGCCACCCCCTCCCTGCGCCGCTCGGTGCCCCCTCCCCCAGGTCGGATCCACCCGCCCCCTGCCTGCACCGCTTCCCTCCCACGTGGCCTCCCTCCCACACGGTCGCCCCTCCGCGGCTACTCGACGCCCCTGCCCTAGGACGGATCCAACCATCCCCCCCCTGTGCTCCTCGCCTCCCCCATGCCCTCCGTCCCCTGCGGCCTCCCCTCCCTACGCCTCCCCATGCCCATGCCAGCGCTGCCCCTCCCCTAGGTAATTTTTTTTTCTGCTTTTTTTGTTTTTTCTGTTTTGTCATGTTTAGGTTCATGGTAATTAGTTTGTTAGGTTATATTTAATTAGGTTAGTATAAAAATAGAAAAGAAGAAGGAAAATAATGAGAAAGGAAAAAGAAAAACAAGAAGGAAAAGAAGAACCAGCAGATGATGTCCGTGTTGTAGTTGTAGAGGCCCTGATCCCTACTTCTGCTTCTTTAGTTAGACTAAATGATGAAATGATGAACTCAGTTGTGATGTCGTTATAGGATATATTTCTTGACCTAGATGACAAAAGCCCATTTACAAGCAGGCATTACTTCAATCTCGGGTCGTGTGGCAAACATACATTAGCGTAAAGTTGAGCATAAGCAAAAGATTACTTGACCAAATTTACGCCTGTTCTTTCGTCTTTTGAAACTAATATGTCAACATTTAGTTTCTATTTCAGTGTAATGAATTTGTTAGCTTAGATATACTCGCAACCAGAGATGGTTCCAAGGATGCTTGGCATGGTAGCCTTAAGAGAGAGAGAATTTGATCTAAATAGTATTACGTCAGTCCAGCTTTCTCCAATATGAACATTAATTGGTAAGGATTACTTGGAATTTAGTATCCATTTCGGTTTATTGTGCTGATGTATCAGGCACTCACTAGGCTTTTTTGAATTGTTCAGTTAGAAATCAATACAAACCATATGGCGCAGCAGGATGAGCCATCTGGCTACTAGTTTGATTGGGTCAACCAAATGATATAAATTATGTTGGCCACCTTATGCAGGCAGTAGCATGTACAGGGGTTGTTTGGTTAACGAGTATTTGGAGATCTAGTTTTTCTTAAACTTTTCTAAGAACATAACAAACTAAAACTTTGTGTGGTTTTCTCTAACTAACCCAAAGATATCCAAAACTGGTTCTCGTAACATTGAAAAACTGAGCTTTTAGTAAAACGACTATTAGTCGTTTTTGTATAATCGCGTTTATTCTAACCTCAACAACCCACTTCCTAGTTTCTAGCTCGCATATTTATCCAGTGTGCCCCGGCATGCAAACAGAATCACATCCATCTAGTTTTTTTCGTAAAGGTAGGCAAACATGGTTCTCTACATGCGTTGTTTAAGGCTCTGAAATCCAAACAGAATTTTCTACAAGTGATTTCTTGACAGATTCTTAGTAAAAACTATTTTTTACAAAATATTCTTAAAACAGGTTTGAATTGCTAGTAAGGCTGAAAATCTACATTATCAATCAAACGTGTAGCTACGTAGTGTCCATTCTCCCCTGTTTGAATTGCAGAGACTCCTGCTTTGTGAGTTTTTTTTCTAGGGCTGATTGCTAAGGTTCTTATTTTTTTCCCAGCTCATTATAGCTTGTGCCGAGGGAGGAACGAGCATTGAAGATCTTGCGGAGAACTTCCCTGATAGGATTGTTAAGGTCATTCTGGCACCTTCTACTTCTTCTTCTTTTACTTCTTATTCTTTTAGTCTTTTTTTTCTTCTACTTCTTCTAACTTTCTTAATTACTCTCGTTTTGCTGATTTGTTTCATTTCATGGAAGCTGGCATTGATGTACTATTAGTGTTTAGTTTTCTCATTTGTATTGACGAACAATGTAAAACTTATGTATGTACATATATGGATGAACTATGTGAAACTACGTATTGTGCTGGCCTATGTGTTCTCTACCTTGTTAACTATTTCATGATGATGTTGGAAATAGATATGTTGTGATATATATGTGTTGAAGATGTCTGAAACTATATATATACATATATATATATATATATATACTATGAAAATGTAGCGGAATAAAAGAAAACACACAAAAAAGGAGCAATACACGCTCTTTGCCATATGCCAGCAGATGGCAAAGCCCTCTGCCATCTGCCAGCAGACGGCAAAGGGCCGCCCCACCGCAAACGGCAAAGTGCATGCTCCCGGCAGACAGCAAAGGGGGCAAGGGAACATGGAAAAGGGTACAAGGGCAGACGGCAAAGGGTCGGTGAGCCCAGCAGGCTACCGTTAACACTTGACGGAGGTGCCCCGTGGATCTGTCGTCCCATGTTCTTTGTCGTATGCCCCCCCCATGGCAAAGGTTCTTTGCCGTTTGTAGGACCAAGGGAGACGGCAAAGAACCCCTTCACTGGATTTTTTTTGCCGTCTAGTTTGTCGTCTGCTGACAGACGACAAAGGCTTTGCCGTCCGGGGTGCTCCCCTCTGCCGTCTGCCATGGCAGACGACAAAGTCTCTAATTCCTGTAGTTTATGGGTCATCCTCGAACATCTGACCAACGTGTCTCACTTCAACCCGGTCAGCACCACCCATGGGGGCGACAAGTTGGCTAGCCTCTACATTGAGCGTATTGTGAGCCTCCACAGAGTTCCCAAGCAGATTGTATCTGACCGAGGCACGCAGTTCACCTCAAGATTCTGGAAGAAGTTCCAAGAAGCCCTCGGAACCAAGCTCTCCTTCAGCACCGCTTTCCACCCGCAAACGGGCGGACAGACGGAAAGAGTAAATCAGATACTCGAAGATATGCTCCATGCCCGTGTCTTGGCGCATGGTGCCAAGTGGGAAGATTGTCTATCGTTCGCTGACTTCTCATACAACAACAGCTACCAGTCCAGTCTCCATATGGCACCATTTCAAGTGTTGTACGAACGAAATTGCCGCACCCCGCTCAACTGGTCCGAAACTGGTGAAGGGTTGATTTTCGGGCTGGAAGTTTTGCAAGAAGCACAAGATAAGGTGCAGCTTGTCCGAGAAAACCTAAAGGTAGTCAAGTCGCGACAGAAGGGCTATGCGGATTCTCACTATAGAGAAGTGGAGTTCGTTCCTGGAGACCAAGTGTACCTCCGTGTCACACTTCTCAAGGGAACCAAGTGTTTCCACGTCAAGGGGAAACTTGCGCCAAGGTTCATTGGACCTTTTAAGATCACGGCAAGGTGTGGAGAAGTTGCTTACCAGTTGGAGCTACCTCTAGAACTTTCGGGTGTGCACAACGTCTTCCATGTGTCACAACTTGGGAAGTGTCTTCAAGCGTCAGACCATCCAGATCCTTATAAGGACATTGACCATCAGGCCATCGACCTTCGGCCAGATCTCACTTATCGTGAGAGGCTGATCTACATCCTGGATGAAGCAGAGCGTTGCACCAGAAGCCGCACCATTAAGTATTTCAAGGTTCAGTGGAGTAACCACACCGAAGCAGAGGCAACATGGGAGCGTGAAGACTATCTTCGATCTGAGTGTCCATACCTTTTTAGCACCTAGCTTAGGAATCCCGGGGACGAGATTCATGTAAGGGGGATAGGTCTGTCACACCCTGTTTTCACTATCACTTTTTCTGTAATTCAAAAAGCTGAGTTTATTAAAAAAATCAAAACTAATGTTGTTAGTGCCATTGCCATTGTATGCTTGAATGCTTGAGTGTGTGATATCAAAAAACACATTTCTCATAACCTCATTATTTTCAAAATCCTTTTTCTTATTTTTGGATAATTCAAAATCCTGCTTTGGGTTGCACTACAAGTCCTTGTTGGTGATCTGGTCCTAGCACCATTTTAGTTCACCAAAATCGTAAAATAATTATTTTATGAATTATTTTCCTATTTTAATTGCATGTCCATTTCTGAGGCCAGAAATGCTATTCCTATATGGAAAAATACTTTTGTGCCTTGAGAAAATATGAGAAAATTTGGAGATACTCAGAAGGACATATATTTTCCATAGATAAGATTTTTCACCCCTATTTAAATTATTATTATTTGAGTTAAACCCTGAAAACCCTTTCTGTCTGTCTTGACCTTTTGAAATATTTCCGAAGGAAATATTCTCAATAAATTCCTAGAAACATCCAATGGTATTCGTAAGCCATATTTGGTGCCCATATAAAAATTCAACTTGATCCAAGGTAGTTAAGGTCCCCAAATAATTGCAAAACCCCTTATGTCCAGTGTGAAGTTAGAGCAACTCTACATAGCAAAGTTTATCCAATGGAGCTGAAACTTTGGAGGAGTGCCTAATACCTCAAATGAGGACTCCATGCCAAAAATTGGATTTGTGAGACTTGATTTGCCCACACTCTCTTTGGAAGGAACATATCTGGTCATTTTGTGATGTTTTCAAGTTTACAAAGCTAAATTTGTCCAATGGAGCTCAAACTTGATGAAACCCCTTGTTTTAGCACCAAACCCAATCTTGTTAAGTTGCATAGCCAGTGGTGGGGTGCAACCACCCCAAAACACAGTCGAGCACCTTCTCACAGTTGAGTAAAACCCCTCCTAACCTTAGCTAAACCCAATCCATTTCTCCCAAACTCATAGATTAGGTGGTTGACATCAATGCCTACCTCCAGTTAGTGGCCCCTCTCTGGTTCAAAGTAGATAAACCAAAATCTCCAATTTAAGCTTCAGCCAAAGGCTGACATCACCTGTTTCCTTGTCTCTCTTTGACCAGCTGAGGCTCCCACAGGACTCCAACGGCTAGGCATCTCCAAGCCAATGCCCAGGACATGCTACGCACGTCCAAGGCACCCGAGAGCCCGCCAGCATGCCGTGGCATGCCAAAGCTGTGCTCTGGGCGCGCTATAGAGAGCAACCGAGGTGGGGTCGACTCCCTCGGCCAATTCCAGCCTCCATGCGGTGTCTCTCCTCTCCCCCGACAACCGCTCTGCATCAGGAAGCCCTCAGGGCCCCTCCTTACCCGCGCTAAGAGCCGGTGCGACGCGTGCCCGCGCGCACCGGAAGCGCCAGAAGAGTGCGACCATGATAGCTCGCCTCTCCTCTCTCCTGCACTCTCGCAGTGAGACCTGGAGGTCCAAAACCACGTCCTGAGACCGTGGTTTCGACCCCAGACTCTCTCTACACCCCCATGCACGCCACGGTAGATCACCGACGCTCCCGAGTCGGCTCACCGTTGCGGGCCTATAAATAGCCCCTACCCTCGCTCCAGAACCCCTCGCTCCACCTCACCAAGACCTCAATCACCTCCCTAGCCACCCCACTGAGCAAGCAAAGCACCGGTCCTGGAGATCGACCAAGGCCCCTCTTCCTCGGAGCTCCATTCGATCTCCGGCTACACGTCGGCTCTCGCGTCCCTCTGCCCACTAAAGCACTCCCCATGACACCAGGAAGCTTTCCCCCCTCTTCCCCAAGCGATTCTGTTCCCATAGCTACCACCTGCACCTTCACCCGAAACCCCTCCACCCCGGCTACCTCGTCGTCGGTGAACCAGAGCCCCTCCACCGTCGACTCGACCACTAGTAGGTAGGCGACGACGAGCCGGATCCATTCCTATCGTCGTTAGGGCCCGAGGACACCGGTAGCCACGTCGGCGTGCTCCTCCTCCTCTGTGGCTAGAGGTAGGAGACGACCCCGACTGGTGTGCCCCACCTGTCGGTGGCCCATCTCTCTCTCCTTCACTGCCCGCAGCCACTAACCGCAGGGTCCCGTTCGTCAGGTTCAAACGTGACGGCGCGCGCGCCTGGGCAGGCTGGTTGGCTGGCCACTGTGCTGGCCCAGTGCCAGGCCAAGCTAGGCGAGGGGCTGTAGCCCTTTTTATTTTTATTTAAAACTTGATTTTAAATGATTTTTGTAAAAAGATTTAACAAGTGAAATAATATGATTCTTCCACTGTTACTTTTCTAAAAATTTGTAGTATTTAACATAACCATTGGATGAATTTTTGCAACAACTATTCTGTTTTATAATAATAAAAAGGGTTAAATTGGAATAGTTTTGCTTCTATTTTATTGATTTTAAAAATATCCTTTCACTAAAACTAGAGACAAATATTTTTAAAATAACAATATGGATTAATCTAAATTAAACAACATTTTTAAAGTGACTTTGTGATCTGTTTTGGGGTGAGCTACTTATTGCTTTTATTTTTTACGGTGATAGAAAACTCGTGTGACGAAGGAGTTGGACTTGAATACCTTGAAGACCCCGGATACCTAGCTGACCAAGGCAAGCAGCCCTTTAACCATGTCTGAGCAAATATTATACTGCATGCTAGTGTAGCAAATATTTTCGTTGCATATGCTCATAAGTATCGGTAAATCATTAAAGTGATGTTACCGATGGCTCCTCCGGAGCACTTGCATTTTGAGCATGATCCTACCACCTATGAGGGTCACGCGGATATCATATTGACAAGTAGAGCTATAATAGTAGAAGCATGAGCATGATGGTGGTATAAATCAAAGGTTTATGTAAACCCCGTCGGGTGCCACTAATGCCCGAGGGTGATGATGAGTTAGGTGGCCACTTTTGGAGAAGTGGTGCATCGGGTGTATTTTGGAGTGAGTGGTTTTGGAAATGGGATTAGATTTCTGATGTGTCGACCGTCCCAACCTTACATGTACGACCACATTACCCTTTTATGGGACTTGGCTTTGTTGATTACTCTGGTCGGTGCTAGCAAAGAGCCACATTAGTAGTGGCGAGAGTGATATGTGGTCACTCTCGTGATGGGGTCGTGCCAGGTAGGGCGACTATGCCATTTTTACGTGTTCCAGGAACACCGTTGGTCCCCGCATGGTTTCTACCGTCAAGAGTCGGTGCTCGTAAGTCGTACAACATGTGGGCTGGGTACCAATCGAGTGGACCTCTTTGTCTAGTATCGTCAGGGGAAAGGTATTGATCGGGTACTTACCAATCGAGTCGTGGATGACATGGAAGTTTCCCGGATCTCGTGGGTCCAGCATACTACCTGTGCAGAGTGTAAAACTATTCGAATAGCCGTGTCCACGGTCAAGGACAATTGGGTAATCCTGCTTAAACTACATCGAGTCGTTTCTCCGTAAACCAAGTGTGTGTGAGTATGTGGTAAATGGTCTTTTGTGAAACAATTGATATGACCAAGTTTGGTGACTTGGCATATAGGGTGAACTCGGAGTTTTCATCCCTTGACAGATATGTCGATATCTGTAATTTGTTCTTCAAAGTAACATTTAACTTATGTTGCACATCCATGATCATGTTTATTTACCACCACGATGTCATCCACCAAAGATGCATATTACTTGTTATCCTTCACTTGCATCGTTCGTATCATTGTCTGTTTGCGAGTACATTCCAAAGTACGCATTGGCTTGCCACTAGTTATATTATTGACTAGACATGGAAGGACCGGAGTTTGGAGAAGAGTACGTCTTCAAAGATGGCTCTGCAAACGAGGACACTTCCCAGTCAGAATGCCTGTTGGTGTAGGTTGATGGCATGGGCACCCGCTTAGCCCTAAGACTTCCGCTACTAGTTGTATCCATGTGATTTGGCCTATAGGCCCTACTTTGCGAACTTGACCATTCGGTCACGTGATGTAATAATTCGGTACTTGGTTGTAAGACTCTCAATATTCAGTATCTATGTGTTCGGTGAGCATTGATCTCTGGGATCACTGAGCATCTTCATTCGGCGATCTCGACTCGGAAGTCGGGGTCCCCTCAGGAGCGCTAGAGCTTGCATACCATGTTAGCATTGCTAGGATCGACAAAACCACCCGGCTGTATCATATACAATTCTTCCTTACGAAAGCCATCCAGGAATGGCGTTTTGATGTCCATTTGCGAGATTTAATAATCATAAAATGTGGCAATTGTTAACATGATTCGGACCGACTTCATCATTGCTACGGGTGAGAAGGTCTCATCGTAGTCAATCCCTTGAACTTGTCGATAACCGTTAGTGACAAGTCGAGCCTTATAGATGGTAAAATTACCATGTGCACCACTCTTCTTCTTAAAGATCCATTTAATTTCTATGGATCGCCGATCATCGGGCAAGTCCACGAAAGTCCACACTTTGTTCTCATAGTTGGATCATATCTTGGATTTCATGGACTCAAGACATTTGTTGGAATTCGGGCCCGCCATTGCTTCTTCATAGTTCGAAGGTTCACTGTTGTCTAACAACATGATTTCCATGATAGGATTGCCATACCACTCTGATGCGGAACCTGTCCTTGTGGACCTTCGAGGTCCGGTAGCAACTTAATCTGGAGTTTCATGATCATCATCATCAACTTCTTCTCTAGCCGGTGCAGGCACCTCAGAAACATTTCCTTGGGCTGCACTACTTTCCAGTTCGAGAGGAGGTACGATTACCTCATCAAGTTCTACTTTCCTCCCAGTTAATTCTTTCAAGAGAAACTCTTTCTCTAGAAAGGATTCGTTCTTGGCAACAAAGATTTTGCCTCATGATCTAAGATAGAAGGTGTACCCAATAGTTTCCTTAGGGTATCTTATGAATACACATTTTTCCGCTTTGGGTTCGAGCTTCTCTGGTTGAAGTTTCTTCACATAAGCATCGCAACCCCAAACTTTCAGAAATGACAGCTTAGGTTTCTTGCCAAACCATAATTCGTATGGTGTCGTCTCAACGGATTTAGACGGTGCCCTATTTAAAGTGAATGCGGCAGTCTCCAATGCATTTCCCCAAAATGATAGTGGTAAATCAGTAAGTGACATCATAGATCGTACCATATCCAATAGACTGCGATTAGGACGTTCAGACACACCGTTACACTGCAGTGTGCCAGGCGGCGTGAGTTGTGAAACAATTCTGCATTTCCTTAGGTGCGTGCCAAACTCGTGACTCAAATATTCTCCTCCATGATCAGATCGTAAGAACTTTATTTTCTTGTCACGTTGATTCTCCACCTCACTCTAAAATTCCTTGAACCTTTCGAAGGTTTCAGACTTGTGCTTCATTAAGTAGACCTACCCATATCTACTTAAATCATCAGTGAGGGTGACAACATAACGATAACCACCGCAAGCCTCAACGCTCATTCGACCGCATACATCAGTATGTATTATTTTCAATAAGTTGGTTGCTCGCTCCATTGTTCCGGAGAACGGAGTCTTGGTCATCTTTCCCATGAGGCACGGTTCGCTTGTGTCAAATGAATCAAAATCAAGAGACTCCAAAAGTCCATATGTATGGAGTTTCTTCATGTGCTTGACACCGATATGACCAAGTTGGCAGTGCCACAAGTATGTGGGACTATCATTATCAACTTTATATCTTTTGGTACTCACACTATGAATATGTCTAACATAACGATCGAGATTCATCAAGAATAAACCATTGACCAGCGGGGCATGACCATAAAAGATACCACTCATATAAATAGAACAACCATTATACTCAGATTTAAATGAGTAGCAATCTTGCATCAAGCGAGATCCCGATACAATGTTCATGCTCAAAGATGGTACTAAATAACAATTATTAAGGTTTAAAACTAACCCTGAAGGTAGATGTAGAGGTAACGTGCCGACGACGATCACATCAACCTTGGAACCATTCCCGACGCGCATCGTCACCTCGTCCTTTGCCAGCCTACTATGTTCCGCAGTTCCTGTTTTAAGTTGCGAATGCGAGCAACAACACCGGTATCAAATACCCAGGAGCTACTATGAACGCTGGTAATGTACACATGAATAACATGTATATCATATATACCTTTGACGTTGCCGGCCTTCTTATCCGCTAAGTATTTGGGCAGTTCCGCTTCCAGTGACCGGTTCCCTTGCAGTAATTGCACTCAGTCTTAGACTTAGGTCCTTTATTAGGCTTCTTCTCGGCAACTGGTTTACCAGGCATGGCAACCGCTTTGCCGTATTTCTTGAAGTTCTTTTTAGCTTCGCCTTTCTTGAAACTGGTGCTCTTCTTCACCATCAACACTTGATGTTCTTTATTGATTTCTACCTCCGCAGATTTCAGCATTGAATACAACTCGGGAATAGTCTTTTCCATCCCTTCGGAATGGTGCACACTTAAGGGAATACATATCTCAAAATTTTAATGAGGGATGATCTTATCATTGCTACCTTCGTTCTGAGCAATAAGATGACAAACATGATAAACATCACATGCAATCATATAGTGACATGATATGGCCAATATCATCTTGCTCCTTTGATCTCCATCTTCGGGGCACCATGATCATCATTGTCACCGACATGACACCATGATCTACATCATTGTGTCTCCGTGAAGACGTCACGCGAACTATTACTTCTACTACTATAGCTAACGATTAGCAATAAAGTATAGTAATCACATGGCGTTGCATCTCATACAATAAACTAAGAAAACTCCTATGGCTCCTACCGGTTGTCATACTCATCGACATGCAAGTCGTGAGTCCTATTACAAGAAAATGATCAATCTCATAAATCACATATGTAACATCACATCCTTTTGGCCATATCACATCACATAACATACCCTGCAAAAACAAGTTAGACGTCCTCTAATTGTTGTTGCAAGTTTTACGTGGTTGGTTAGGGTTTCTATCAAGAACGATTCTTACCTACGTGACAGCCACAACGTTGATATGCCAATGCTATTTACCCTTCATAAGGACCCTCTTCATCGGATCCGATCCGACTAAGGTGGGAGAGACAGACACCCGCTAGCCACCTGATGCATCGGGTGCATGTCGGTCAGTGGAACCAGTCTCACGTAACAGTACGTGTAAAGTCGGTCCGAGCCTCTTCATCCCATGATGCCGTCGAATCAAGATAAGACTAGTAACGACAAGCAATTGACAAAATCATCGCCCACAACTTTTGTGTTCTACTCGTGCATATAATCAATGCATAGAACCTGGCTCGGATGCCACTGTTAGGTAACGTAGTAATTTCAAAAAAATTCCTATGCCATACAAAGGATCTATCTAGGAGAAACAAGCAACGAGCAAAGGGGTAGAGAATCTTCATACCATTGAAGATCTCTAAGCGGAAGCGTTGCTAGAACGCGGTTGATGGAGTCGTACTCGCAGCGATTCATATCGCGGTGGATTCCGATCTATGCGCCGAACAACGACGCCTCCACGTTCAACACACATGCAGCCCGATGACATATCCAACACCTTGATCCAGCACGGGAGGGAGGAGAGGTTGAGGGAGAGCTCCGATAGCACGGCGGCGTGGTGACGGTGGAGCTGCGTGGTATTCCAACAGGGCTTCACCAAGCACTACAGAGGACGAGGACGAGGAGGAGTAGGGCTGCGCCGAGAGAGAGAGAGAGAGAAGTGGTCTCTCAAAACAGCCCCAAACCCTCCACTATATATAGGAGGAGAGGGAGGAGGGCGCCGACCCTTAGGGTTTCCAACCTAAGGGGTGAGGGCGCCCTAGGGTGGGCTTGAAAGCCCAAGGCTGTCCCTCCACGCCTAGGGTTTTGACCCACTCCACCCCTTCCGCGCCTTGGGCTGAGATGGCAGGGCGCATCAGCCCATCTAGGGGCTGGTTCCCTTCCACTCTTGGCCCATGTAGCACTTTGGGGTTGGTGGCCCTTCCCGGTGGACCCCCGGAACCCTTCCAGATGCCCGGGTAGATTACCGGTGACGCGTGAAACACCTCCGACAATCAATTCCTCACTTCCTATATATGAATCTTTACCTTCGGACCATTTTGGAACTCGTCGTGACGTCCGGGATATCATCCGGGACTCCGAACAACCTTCGGTTGCCACATACACTATTCCCATATAACCCTAGCGTCATCAAACCTTAAGTGTATAGACCCTACGGGTTCATGAAGCATGCACACATGACCGAGACACCTCTCTGGTCAATAACCAACAGCGCGGTCTGGATATCTGTGTTGGTCCCACATGTTCCACGATGATCCCATCGAATGAACCACGATGTCGGGGATTCGATCAACCTCGTATGCAATTCCCTTTGTCTACCAGTATGATACTTGCTCGAGATTCGATCGTCGGTATCCATATACCTTGTTCAATCTCGTTACCGATAAGTCTCTTTACTCGTTCGGTAACACATCATCTTGTGGCTAACTCCTAAGTCACATTAAGCTCATTATGATGATGCATTACCGAGTGGGCCCAGAGATACCTCTCCGTCACATGAAGTGACAAATCACAGTCTCGATTCGTACAACCCAACAGATAGTTTCGAAGATACCTGTAGTGCACCTTTATAATCACCCAGTTACATTGTGACATTTGATACACCCAAAGCACTCCTACGGTATCTGGGAGTTGCATATTCTCATGGTCTAAGGAAATGATACTTGACATTAGAAAAGCTTTAGCAAATGAACAACACGATCTAGTGCTATGCTTAGGATTGGGTCTTGTCCATCACATCATTCCCCAATGATGTAATCCCGTTATCAATGGCATCCAATGTCCATGAGCATGAAACCATGATCATCTATTGATCAACGAGCTAGCCAACTGGAGGCTCACTAGGGACACATTGTGATCTATATATTCACACATGTATTGCGGTTTCTGGTTAATACAATTATAGCATGAATAATAGACAATTATCATGAACTTGGAAATAAAAAATAACCACTTTATTATTACCTCTAGGGCATATTTCAAACAGTGACGACAATGACTCTACCCCCGCCTATTCCTTCATGGCCAAAGGCTCCACGGTATCCTTGAAATCTTCTCTCGATGACACTGTCAGTCAAGATGAATTTGATGAAAACATAAAACCTAGCTATTGTTAACTTGTAAAAATTGTAACTAAGCAACAACATGCCATGGTAAATATTTAAAACGTTCTAGAGAAAAGCGATGGCATGTTAAACGGCCGGATGAGTTTGAACGAGACTATGGCTAAAAATCTTAAAAGTCTTCACTCAAGGTTTGAGGATCTTCAATGTCGTAATGATACACTCTTGACTGAACATGAGAAGCTTCCCTAGGAATATATTAAAAGGAAGCAAGATTTAGAGAAGTTGAGGGTGGCTCATGAAGACCTTCAGAAGGAAAATGACCCACTCCTCGCACAACAGATCAGTATCGCTCAGGCTGAATTTATTCCTCCATGTTTAACATGCCTTGCTTGTGAAAATGATTATTCACTAGTGAATATTCAAAGGGCTCTGAAACTGCATTATCTTCAACTGCAACTGTGGTAACTAATTCCTCATCTAGGGATACCACTACTATCAGTGATGAGAATGACAAGTTGAAGACATTTCTTGAGACATGCATGTAAAAAGCCTCAAGGACATCATATCCTTTGTGATGTCCTCAAGAAGAAAATGTTGAACAAAAACCCTAGGTAAGAGGGTGTTGGTTTCAAAAGAAACATCAATGTTGATGAATCTTACTATAAACCTGGGCAGTATCCAAAAACCACATGGGTTGCTACCAAAGGTGCTTCGGTAGATCCATTCACATTATTTGGCTATAACTGTCCTAACCCTATCTTCACTGATGAGTCATTTGATTGCAATTATGGACTATAAAAATCAAAATGGTGAAGTGTTTGCTACATAACCCGTTGGTTCCTCAATAGTGGCGATCAAGTGATTAATAGGTGGGACATAAATTTCCTTGTCATCGGATCTGATCCCGATCTAGTCGTATACCGATGGTTGGTCTTGAGATACTCCCGTGGCATGTATTCATCCAAGCAGGTTTTAGATGGTCTTTTCCATGCATGTTTGCATGTTAAGAAAAATAAGTTAGTGACTGTTAGCTATTTATTGTAGATAATGCATATGTGCATGTTTAGATAATGAGATGACATGTATGCATGTTTAAAGAAATAAATTAATGCGAGCTAGTTGTTTAGACATACAATATAGAGAGTGCCGCAACTTCCACGTGCGGCTTGGCCTTTTTTCACAAAGACCAATACTAGATCTTGGATTATTTTGTAAACTCAGCGGTGTGTTGTCTGTCCTCTTTGTCCTTCCTCCGAATAGTTGAAAATTAGAAGAACTCAGGCATTTGAGGAAGCCCGTCATTGGAATATACAAGCCAAGTTTATGAAGAAGTGATTCCCACTAGCATACGAATGATATAATCACCAGACTCTCTATATGAAGAACAAGGTGCCACTTTGTATAGTATGTGTGTTGTGGTGCACTCCAAAAATGACCAGTTTGAATCTTTGGTCGCATGTAGGGTTTCCTGTCTGAATCAAGGAAGGTGTTGTTGAGCCAGATTTCCCCGACACTGAAGACAAGAGGATGTGTTCGTCCAAATTGTCGAAGACTTGGAAGCTTGGGCAAAGGATTCATAACTTGTGGGCGGCGAAAGATGTTGAATTCATATTGCGGACCCATGTTGTTGGAGTGGCAAAACAAGCTTGGGCCATTTTGTGGGCACCATCTGTCATGCCCTATGGCGAGCCATGCCAATATTATCACCATTGTCATGTGTCGATGGTGTATCTCACATAGGAGGACCATCAAGATACAAAGCATTGGTGTCACCATCAGTAGTTGGTGGTTCTGGAGGTGCAATAGTATCATCGGTAGCAATGTCTCCAGCTACTTTGGCTTCAATCTCAGGCTGGTCATGAGCAACATCTTCAAGACTGAGAACTTCATCGACTCATGAAGTCGGAGTCACATGCACTTTATCTTTAGAATGCTTCATATCAATGATTTGGTGGATCTTGGTCCTTTGTGAAGCCTTTTGAGAGGAGCGCAGGTTCAGTGGCTTCAAATTCCATTGGTCAGAATGGAGATTTAGGTAATCTTGCCACAATAGTTGGAAATGGACTGGGAAGAGCTTTAGTATGGCTTCAGGCACGTCAGGCCTTGGAGGAGTGCCAATTTCCACATATTCATTGCTTTCATGCAGTGGCGATGATACCACTAGTGCATCCAATTGGGGCACAGGGTCAGACTCTCTTTGGACATTGTCTTTGGAGGAAGCAATGTTTTCAGCACCATCAGCTGCATTGTCTTGAGATGCTGTAGTTTCAGCAGCTCGTACATCTTCAGTTGTCTAAGCCTTTGTGGTAGTGGACTCATGTAGAAAAACTTGCCTCTCAACACTTTGTAAGGCAGGGGGAGCCATAAAACATAGGCATCACAAGCTAGGGCTGCTCACGTATAGGTGGTGTAGCTGGCGGAACTCGAGGGGACTTGGGCACTTGGGCCAAACCCGAAGACTTTGTTTTCTTTGTCTTTAGCATCTTGATAGGCGAAGCTTCAGCTTCAGAAGCATGTGCAGGCTTGCATTTCTCGGCTTTAGCCTCATCTTGCTTGGTCTTCTTGATATTTATAGCTGAGGAAGGAAGGGGTGTTCTTGTGCTAGAGAAGCCATCTGGGAAGATAATGTGTGGCATGCCTTCCTGTGTAGATGCAGGCTGACTCATAGACAAAGAGCCTTGCCTTGACTGCTCAATGATTCTGGGGCCAAGAGCAGGCCGGCCAAGCGCTTTTCTCTTCAGAACTTCATTGTGAGCTTTTACAATTTGCGCAGATTTCTTCTTAGGGTGCTCAAGGGATCCTTTGATATCTTCACAACGCTTCTCAAATTTAGCCTTCAAATCTTTCATAAAGAGCTGATATCCTCGAATCTATGTGGTTGTGATCTTGTGTATATTGCTCTTAAAAAGAGCCTTCTAATGACGAATCTTCACGCGCTGCTGCACAACCTTTTGAGCAACAATGAGTTCTTAGTTCACCAGCCCTTGAAATTTGAAGCTCAATCTAATTGGAAGTTGTACGACGTCGATGGTGAGCGAGGGGGCAGCAAACCATTCATCAATGAACTGGCTTATGATGTCTACATCAATTAGAGGCAAGTCTTGGAGACGTTTGGCCTCTTCCTGCTTCTGCTGAATCAACCTTGCCAGGGCTTCGTCATAAAACTCATCATGTGTTAGCTCAATCATATTAGCAGCATCCAACAAGGAGACGGATGGCTTCGGTCCACGAGCAACAACATATTTTCTCTCCAGTCTCTATTGATGCAAGATTCTTCCTTAGTTTCAGCTTGTTCAAGTGGTCTCGATCATGAGTCTTGGGGTGAAACTATTGGCCTTGAAGCCTTAGGTCTTGAAGCCTTTTCTTTTTTTCATAATCTAACGCCCAAGATGCGATCCTATCCTCAATTTGGCACGAGGGACTCGTCAGGGATAGAAGCGCATCTCGTCGTTTCGCAAGAATGGATATCATTACAGGTACATGTACTGAAAAGATGAGATATATGGAATTGGCTTACACTCACCACAAGCTACATCAGAGTATCATCAGTACATTACATAAACATCACGAAGAAGAGCAGGGTTCGACTATGGACGAAAACAAACGAGAAAAGAACGACGTCGGTCCTTGCTATCCCAGGCTGCCGGCCTGGAACCCATCCTAGATCGATGATGAAGAAGAAGAAGCAACTCCAAATGAACAATCCACGGGCTCGCGTCAAGTAACGTTTTACCTGCTATTGTAGTAACCTGTGAGCCACAGGGGACTCAGGAATCTCATTTCCAAAGGTATCAAGACTACCAAAGCTTAATAGGTGAGGTATGGTTAAGTGGTGAGGCTGCAGCAAGCGACTAAGAAATATATGAGGTGGCTCACTTACGAGTACACGAATAAAGAGGGGGATGATCTATGCATAACGGACGTGAAGTATTGAGGATCAAATGAATGATCTTGAACACCTACTTACGTCAAACGTAACCCCACCATGTCCTCGATCGAAGAAGGAGCTCACGAAAGAGATAGTCACGGTTACGCACTCAGTTGGCATATTTTAATTAAGTTAATTTCAAGTTATCTAGAACCAGTGTTAAACAAAGTATCCACGTTTCCACATAACCGCGGGCACGGCTTTCCAAAAAGATTTAACCCTATAGGGGTGCTCCAACTAGTCCATCACAAATTACCACAAGCCGCATCGAAATCCTTGATCACGAAGCTCGCGATCTTGTCTGACTCCTTAGTGGAAAACCTCAACTCTGAGATTACCCAAAGCATCATCAGAATCCCGATGCACAAGATATCTCATAAAAGGTAAAACTAATCCAGCAAGGCCACCCGGTGTGTCGACGAACCCGATAGGAGTTGCATATCTCGCTCTCAAGACACACCGTCTATGCATAGTGGACGGTAGCCAAATGCTCGAGTTGCCCCGAGGTGGCACCGCTGACTACTAGGTGGGTGGACCAACACTCATGCGGAGCACTGGCCCGCGGGTTGATTAATTATCCTCGGGGTCGGGAAAGTCCCTATGCAATTTTATTAGGTTATTAGGTGAATGAAAACCAAAGTTGGGCCTTGCTAAACCAGCTTTAATCTAAACGAATTATCAATGGGGTCCCCATAACAACCCCGATCGTATTACGAGCGCTCAATTATGGAACATAACACCGGTAGCCGAAACTAAGGGGGCAAAGGTGGAACAAAACACCAGGCTAGAAAGGCCGAGCCTTCCACCTTTTACCAAGTATATAGGTGCATTAATTTAAATAGCATTTAATATGGTGATATATCAAGGAACCCATGTTACCACATGGAAGCAACTGCACCTGCAACTATAGCAACGCTAACACATGGTTAAGCAAGCGGTAACATAGCAAATCAGTGGTTTGCTAGGTCGTGAACAAGTTAAAGGTTTTCATGGCTATGTTGGGAGGATGATATTTAACAGGTGGTAGGCAGCAAGACAATAAGGATACAAATGATAAAACTAGTATGGCAATGATAGTAATGGTATCTGGCAAAATGGTCATCTTGCTTGAGATCCCGCTTGGAAGAAGAATGACTCCGTGAAGCAGACGAACCGATGTAGTCGAATGGATCCTCACTCTCCGAAGCGGTCGGAACTCTATCAAGACGAAGCAAACCGGAAACAGGAATCAAAACACGATATACACCACACGATACACAACACAATTGATGCATGAGCGGTTGAATATATGCGAGACATGGCATGTCAATTCACAACAATCAAACACTACACATTAAGTGAAGTTCAATATGCAACGAGGCGCATATTGACGAAACTCCACATACGGATTATTTACTTCTATCCCGATTAGGTACACGACAATATTTAAATGTGGTTAAACATGTCAAGAGGTGAAGCGTAATTAATCTACCTATCTAGGCATATTAAATGAGATCGAAAATGACATATAGCATCTCCGAGATGACCCCATATGTTAATTTATAATTCTGTCCAGATCGGAACTAACACATTTAAATGTTTGTTAAACAGCAAAATAAATATTTTCACGTGATTCTACGCGTCGTTTCAATCAATTTACACATAGAGAACATCTCCAACAGACCTATGGTTCAAAAGATACAAACACCGCAAGATATGATGGCATGAATGCAATATGTGTGCAACGACAGTCACAAGCATCCCAAAACATACAAAAAAAACATAATATGAAACTACACGAGATTCTAAGAAAGTTTCATATAGGACACGATCAAAACTGAGCAACGGTTCAACAACTACAAGCTAAACAAGAAATCACTACAATCTGCCAACATCTGCCACATAGCATTTTCTACACCCTCAAACAACTAGCTAGACAAATCCAACATACTCAAACAAGGCATGCTGCAATAGAGGTCAAGATGCACTACCACATACAACTAATAACATCTAGCATGGGAGGATGGATCACTCGGAAAAGAACTCACAAAATGGCATATCACACACAGTTTCAGACTTTGTGAAAATATCAGTTTATGAAAGTGCAGTTTTCGATCTGGAGGCATATTGACAGCAACAAAACTATATGCTACAGGTCTCCAAATGGCATGAAAATTGATAGCATGGTAGAGAATCTTAAGGACTACAACTAACTCCATTGCACCAACCTCAAAAGAGCTACAGATCACCAGATAAAATCATGAAAAGACAACAACAAAATATAACAGATTTCAGACTTATAAATATTTCAGCATCTCCAAATCAACACTATTTTCTATCATGTTGAGAACAAGCAAACAACACCTAAACATGGATTTCTATTGCAACCAAAATTACCAGAGGCTAGCCTACACATCCAAGGGCATATCTCTAGTTAACAACTCCTTCATATCATGCACGGATTAAATCCCACTAAATAAACAAAATGGCATCATGGCCAAATATCACACGCACTAACTTGCTCAAAAGCTAAAACTACCCCGAAAACATATATAACATGAGGGGTTACAAAATAAAAATAACGCCTCACGTATATGCGAGAGTATGTCCTAAACACGATATAACAAACTAGCGACGGAACCTACGTGCAAAAATGCAAACAACCACTCTAAAATACATGGCAAAAGGTCCCTAAAAACATGAGCATTTCACCTACGGGATTTGAGCTATCCGGACACGCACAAATATAACTACGAAATAAATCCCTATTAGGACATCATGCAAAACTAGGCATATGGCAAGTCAAACTAATTCAAACATGCATGCAAGTTGCAAATTATGAATGTACGCAAAAAATTAAACATGTTACATATTCAGAACGTTCCGATCCGATACACGGTTTAAAATCTCCAAGCGTTGGAAAATCTAGCATATTCCAGAAATTGATTTAATCTCCGGGAAAATCCTAAAATCGAAATGGGCCAAAATGCAAACGGGCCTAAATCTGTGCAAGCGCGAGATAGCTGTCAAGCGCCTATGGCGCCATATAGGGCAGGCAGGGGGTGCTCACCCTAGCTGGGCCCCGCCCAAGACGGTGGAGAGGAGGCAGGCCTGGGGCGCCTGGGCACTGAGCCGGTGGCGCGGCTGGCTCGGGCCAGGGTGTCGCTGGGCCTCGTGCTGGCGAGGCCCAAGGCGCCTGGCGAGCGGGAGGAGCGAGGCGCAGCGTCGGGCTGGCGTCGTTCGCCCCTGTCCTGAGCAGAGGGAGGTGGCGGCGGCAGCTTGGAGGCGAGCGCCGGCGGCGAGGACGCGGGGAGGCGGCGGCCGGACTCCGCGGCGGAGGTGGCCGACCGGATCTGGCCATGGGAGTCCGTTCCCGGCGGATCCAACGCTCTCTGCTGGAGCCTCCTCCATGGCGGCTGCAGATTGGGAGAAGAGAGATTAGAGAGAGGAGGAGGAAGAGAAGGAAGGATAGGAAGGAGTGGGACTCCGGCGTCGAGCGGCAGCGCTCCGGCGAGCCTGCTCCGACGAGGATGCGGGGGTTGCTGCGGAGGCTGGCTGCCATGGGGAGGGATCGAGGGGGCTCCGGCTAGGCTGGCCCGAAGAAGCTCGTCAGGCGGCGGTGGATCGGGCCCGGTGGGCCTCGAATGGGCTTCGTGGGCCGGCGGCGCTGGGGAGGAGAGAGGAGGCTAGGGTTTGAGGGGGCACGGATTTCGAGGGAGTGAGAGAGAGTGGCCGTCTAAAAATGGCATGGGGTCTATTTATAACAATGGGGAGGCTAGATTTACCAGTTTTTCGCCCCGATTTCAACTGTGCGAAGTGGCCGTGGAGAGTAGGTTAGCCGGAGATGAGAGGGAAATGGCACCCGGCAACGCAATTTTAAAACACCGAAAAACATCCGACGATAGACCGAAGACGGTGCCGCTACGGTCGACCGTTCGGGTACCAGACGGACTCCGATTGCGACGAAATTTGACAGACATCCTAGCTACAACTAATTAAGACCGCACGTCAAGTTTTAACCCAATCAGAGGAATTTTTTACACACTTTTAAAAACAGGATTTAACCGATGGCGCTGGCGCGTGCGTGTGTGGTTGGGCTCAACACGGGCAACGACGAACATGGAGAGAACCGGCAACTAATAACGGATGCAACTTTTGAAAACTGGCAGCAACGGAGATGTCGATGCAATGCAGATGATGCAAATGATGCGATGATGATACGATAAATAAAATAAACACACGACGAAAACTGAATAAAGGGGAATCTTCTGGAACGTCGGTCTCAGGCTGTCACACATAACCTTTGGGTCTACAAAAAGAGGTTGATCTTCTTCATCTGATGTGTCATCTCCCATAGTGCAACCACAGATACTTGATGGATTAGGTAGCTCTAGCATTGGAGGCCGCACCATGCATCGGTAGAAGCCAATCTTGATAGCTTCAACCTTAGTCTTCAGATGCAGATTTTTATAGATGATACTTGTCCATGGAGTCTTCTCAACACTCTTTATGGCATACTCATCTGTGAAGAAACAATAGTTGAACCATTCTTCAACCCAATATTGTCGGACACATTGGATCTGGTTCTTGCGTTGTTGGTAACTCTCATGAGGATCAAACTTTTATCTATCATATAGACCTCGTGGAAGATATGTGGCAGTATTCAAACGTCTTTGCCGTCCACGTTTATTTGGAGCCTTGTCTTTGGCCATAGTCTTCGACTTGGTCAAAGGCTTCATAGAGTGATTCAGATGAGAGCTGGCTCCACGTGAGTCCAAATGTATCTTGAAGTAGTCTCCAAACGAATTCAGACTAAGAGATCCAAGTGATTCTGTCGTGGGCATGTACGTGTGAAAGAATTAGAGATGCGAGGGAATAAACGAGTTCGTATGCATTCTTAGATGATTTCGAAGATAAAAACATGGTCTGAAGCTATTGACCTCATTCATCTAATACATTCACTTTTTCTCAAGACATGGTGGTTTCAGATTTGTACAAGTTCAAGAATTTGCACAAGTGAGAAATCATCCCACATCTTCAACATAAGTAATAACATGGAACAAATAGAGATGGATTATTGAGAGCCATCAAAACTATTGTGGAAAAATATATTTCGAAGATATATGAAAACTCTTAATATCAAAGGAGTGGTAAAAATTAGCGATTTATTTACCACGGTGAAGAATGTAAGGAATTGTTCAACGAGGCACATGAGCCAAGTATTATCTGCCATACACTAGCTTGGTGGTGGCAGATGGCTTTGGTAGCGTCGGATGAGGATGGTCGCGGCCAGCATGAGTACGTCGATGACGAAGTCATGACAGCGAAGCGCTTCTTCTCCGGCTACAATGAAATCCAGCGACGGCGCCAGTTTTTGGAGCTTGGAGGCGAAGGTGTAAAGGCAAGAGTAATTATTGAGCTGGTGTTCTTGTATTTATGAGGTGGGGTTGGAATAGGAATATCCGAAGATTTTGGGAAGATTTGCCCCGGACTCATCGATTAGCAGGGCACGTGGCATGCATACAACACATGTGACAACCCACTACCTCCAATCTGTTGTGCGAGGCGAGTAATGTTTGGCGGTTTAGGCATAAAAAATAAGAGTGAAATCATTTTAAGCATGTGATTGGATTTGTCTTTGGCAGACAAGGATGTTGCAAAGATAATCAACACGTGTCAATTAGAATGCATATGACTACAATTAAACAATGTTAGGAGAGATAAGCATGGATGAGGTGTAAGGGTTCGATCATGTTTGCCTAGATAAATTCGAAGCTATAACTATAGGAAAAATGTTGTTGAGGACATAACTTGATAGTGTCTCTTATGGCATATTCAAATGACAAGTGTTCAACTTCGAAGACAATCATAAAATTTCGAAGGCAAACTCAATTTCAAGAACACATATATGAAGATACGAAGATAAAAGCAATGTCTTTAAAAAGGGGATGGTGGCATCGTGTGGGGACCCCGACTTATGAGTCGAGATCGCTGAATGAACGTGCTCAGTGATCCCACAGATCAATGCTCACCGAATAGACAGATACTGAATGTTAAGAGTCTTACATCCATACATATCGTTTGGTACAATAAATGACCTTATCGGTCAAGTCTTACATATATTGGGCCTTGAGGGCCAACACAACAAACTGGACCAATAGCGGAATTATTGGTCGAAAGCGTGAACCCATGCCATCAGCCTTAACCTACAAGCATTCTGACTGGGAAGCATCCTAGCTCCCAAGAACGTCACCGAGTTACTCTTCACCAAATCATGTTCTTTCATACCTGGTCAATGAAATAACCAGTGGCAAGCCAATGAGTACTTTTGATTGTACTCGCAAACAGCCCATGATATGAACAATGCAAGTGAAGGATAAAACTAGTATGCTTCTTTGGTGGATATCCTCTTGGTGGTAAATAAACATGATCATGAGTATGCATCATAAGTTAAAAAGTACTTTTGAAGAACAGGTTACAGATATCAATATATCTGTCAAGGGCTGAACCATCCGGGTTTACCCTATATGTCAAGTCACCAAACTTAGTCATGTCAACTCTTTCATAAAACTCCATTTACCACATACTCACACACACTTGGTTTATGCAGAAACAACTGGACATAGTTTAAGCAGGATTACCCAACTGTCCTTGACCGTGGACACGGCTATTCGAATAGTTTAACACTCTACAGAGGTAGTACGCTGGACCCACGAGATCCGGGAAACTTCCATGTCATCCATGACTCGCGGTATATAACATACCCGAGGTAAGTACCCGATCAATACCTTTCCCCTGAAGATACCAGGAAAAGAGGTCCACTCGATTGGTACCCATCCCACATGTTGTACGTCTTACGAGCATCGACTCTGGACAGTATCAACCATGCGGGGACCAACGGTGTGCCTGGAACACATAAAAATGGCATAGACGCCCTACCTGGCACGACCCCATCACGAGAGTGGACACATATCACTCCCGCCACTAGTAATGTGGCTCATTGCTAGCACCGACTAGAGTAATCAACACGACCCCATCCCATAAAGGGTTAACGTGGTCGTACAGGTAAGGTTGGGATGGTCGACACATCATAAATCTAATCCCATTTCCGAAACCATACTCACTCAAATTACCTGGTCCACCACTTCACCAAAAGTGGCCACCTAACTCATCATCACCCTCGGGCATTAGTGGCACCCGACGGGGTTCTCATAAGACTTTGATTTATACCAACACATGCTCATGCTACTGTTACTCTAGCTTTACTTGTCAACATGATACTAGCATGACCCTCATAGGTGGTAGGATCAAGCTTAATGCATGTGCTCCGGAGGAGCCATTTGTAACATCACATCAATGATTTACCGGCACTTATGATCATATGCAACGGAAATATTTCCTACTCTAGCATGCAATATAACATATGCTTAGTCATGGTCAAAGGGCTGCTTGCCTTTGCTCACATAAATCCTCGGGGTCTTTGAGGTCTTCCGCTCCAACTCCGAGTACTCCGTCTACCTGTCAACTATCGTTGGAAACAACCATGGTAAGCCACACAGCAGGGAGAAACAAAAGTGCTACATAAATAGAAGTTATATTTTTCTTGGACCTCTCTGGTCATAAGAAAAATACCTGACGCTTGCTAGCGGAGAGTTGGACCATCAGGGATTTCTGAATGGCGGAAAGGAGGAGTAGGGAATTATTTATGAAGCCCATAGAAAATATTATGATAAAAATGAGCGGAGGCACTCATTTAACACACAGCAATTTCAGAAATATTTAGGAAGTTGTTTCACTTGATTTGAAGTTGGGATGAATATTCTAGGAATTTTCTAATATGGAATAAATAGCAATAGGAAGCGATTTATTTAATACAACAGAATAAAGTCAGATAAAAATGTTGACCAAGGCTTCAAAAATGGGGCATGATATAATAAGTCTTTGGAAATTGGAATCACTCCAATTGGAGTTGATTTTAATCCTCAAGGATTTTCACAAAGTGGGGTTTAAATTATCCAGATTTGGATTTATATATAAACACCACAGAAAGATTCCTTGGAAAAATGTGCAAAACACATATTTGGATAGCCCTGAATTTTAGGAATATGCAAGATTTTGAATCAAACAATTTGGAGTTAGAATGATTTTTGAATGGTTTTCTGAAGTTATGCGAAAACAGGAAAAAGAGAAAAGGAGCTCGGCCTTCGGGGGTTATCTTCTGCCCATGGCGCAGAACAACCACTAGTTCGGCCCGACTGCGTGGGCGTTGAGACGTTGCTAGCGCACTTCAAGAAATACGCCATCCAAGCGGAGAGGCGGCAAGAGGGAGGTGCGCCTCCACTTATGGGGCTGGGCCCGACCTGGCTGCCACCAACGGGCGGGGCCTACCCGTCAGGTTCTTCCCCTACCTCGCGTAGGCAGAGGAGGACCAGGGGAGGCGATCCAGCCACGCCGGCGCTTGCCCCCGGTGGCTCAGGACGTTGCTGGCGCCACTCCGGCTACCAACACACTTCGGGGAAGAGCGCCGCGTCGGCCTGGGATCCCGTTCCCGCCGGCAGAACGTGGGCGAGCAAGGCCCTGGCCGCAGCGGCCGACCGACGGTGGCCCTGGCTGCAACTCTCAGCCGAGGGAAGGAAGAGAAGGGAGGAAGAATCAGGGGAGGCCCGGGGGTCCTCGGATGGCTGAGGAAAGCTTCAAAGGAGAGGGGAAGCGCCCGGGCCTTGGATCCAAGGAGATGGCCGGCGGAGGCATTCTGCCATTGGAGGAGGGAGGAGCTTGGGGCTGCTCTGGGTCAATATAGGGAGCTTAAGGAAGAGGAGAAAAGGAGGTAGAAGGCACCAGGGCTTGGAGGAAGCCCTAAATGGGGGAGGAGAAGCCGAGAGGGTGATACGTCCATTTTGCATCATGCTTTCATGTTGATATTTATCGCTCTATGGACTGTTATTATACTTTGTGGTACCATACTTATGCCTTTTCTCTCTTATTTTGCAAGGTTCATTTCAAGAGGGAGAATACCGGCAGCTGGAATTCAGGACTGGAAAAGGAGCAAGTTTAAGTCATCTATTCTGCGCAACTCCAAATGCCATGAAAATCAACGTGGAATTTTTTGGGAATATATAAAAAATACTAGGCGAAAGAAGTGTGAGAGGGGAGCTGCCTGGGGCCCACAAGCCTGGTAGCCGCGGCTAAAGGGCTTGTGGGCACCCTGGTCGCCCACTGGCCCCACTCTTCTTCTATATGAAGGGTTTCGTCCGGAAAAAATATAAGGGCGGAGCTTTTTCGAGGAGGCGCTGCCGCCACGAGGCGGAACTTGAGCAGAACCAATCTAGAGCTCCGGCAGGACGATCCTGCCGGGGAAACTTCCCTCCCAGAGGGGGAAATCATCGCCATTGTCATCACCAACACTCCTCTCGTCGGAGGGGAGTCATCTCCATCAACATCTTCATCAACATCATCTCCTATCCAAACCCTAGTCTATCTCTTGTAACCAATCGTCGTCTCGCGACGCCGATTGGTACCCGTAAGGTTGCTAGTAGTGTTGATTACTCTTTGTAGTTGATGCTAGTTGGTTTACTTGGTGGAAGATTATATGTTCAGATCCATTATGATATTCATTACTTCTATGGTCATGAATATATCCATGCTTTGTGATTAGTTACTTTTGTTCTTGAGGACATGGGATAAGTGTTGCTATTAATAGTCATGTGAATTTGGTATTCGTTCGGTATTTTGATATGTTGTATGTTGTCTTTTCCTCTAGTGATGTTATGTGAACGTCGACTACATAACACTTCACCATATTTGGGCCTAGAGGAAGGCATTGCGGAGTAGTAAATAGATGATGGGTAGCCAGAGTGACAGAAGCCTAAACCCCAGTCTATGCGTTGCTTCGTAAGGGGCTGATTTGGATCCACTAGTTTAATGCTATGGTTAGACGTTGTCTTAATTCTTCTTTTGTAGTTGTGGATGCTTGCGAGAGGGGTTAATCATAAGTGGGATGCTTGTCCAAGTAAGGGCAGTACCCAAGCGCCGGTCCACCCACATATCAAACTATCAAACTAACGAACGCGAACCATGTGAACATCATGACAATTAGCTTGATAGATTTCCCAAGTGTCATCGGGAGCGCTTTACTTCCTATAAGACTTTATTCAGGCTTGTCCCTTGCTACAAAAGGGATTGGGCCACTTTTCCGCACCGTTGCTATTACTTGTCACTTGTTACTTTTCACCTCCTACGTTTTACCTCACCACACCATCACTTGTTATCGCTAATTTGAGTGCTTCCAGTTATTACCTTGCCGAAAACTGTTTATCAGAGCCTTCTGCTCCTTGTTAGGTTCGACACTCTTACTTATAGAAAGGACTATGATTGATCCCCTATACTTGTGTTTCATCAAGACTCTTTTCTGGCGCCGTTGCCGGGGAGTGAAGCGCCTTTGGTATGTGGAATTTGGTAAGGAAACATTTATATATTGTGCTGAAATTTATTGTCACTTGTCACTATGGAAACTATTCCTTTGAGGAATTTGTTCGGGGTATCTTCACCACCAACAGAAGCACGAGGAGTTGCTCCTCAACCTAAGGTACGTACTGAAAATATATTTTATGAAATTCCTTCGGGTATGCTTGAGAAACTGCTGGTTAATCCTTTTACAGGAGATGGACCATCACATCCAGACTTGCATCTAATCTATGTAGATGAAATTTGTGGTTTATTTAACCTTGCAGGTTTGCCCGAGGATGTGGTAAAGAAGAAAGTGTTTCCTTTATCTTTGAAGGATAAGGCGTTGACATGGTATAGGCTATGTGATGATACTGGATCATGGGACTACAATCGGTAGAAATTGGAATTTCATCAAAAGATTTATCCTATGCATTTAGTACATCGTGCTCGGAATTATATTTATAAATTTTGGCCTCGTGACAGGGAAAGCATAGCTGAAGCTTGGGGGAGGCTTAAATCAATGCTATAGTCATGCCCCAATCATGAGCTCTCGAGAGAAATTATCACTCAAAACTTTTATGCTCGGCTTTCTCATGAAGATCGTACCATGTTTGACACTTCTTGTACCGGTTCTTTTAAGAAGAAGGATATTGACCACAAGTGGAATTTATTGGAAAGAATCAAACGTAACTCTGAAGATTGGGAGCTTGAGGAAGGTAAGGAGTCAGGTATGAATTTCTAGTTTGATTGCGTTAAATCTTTTGTTGAAACAAACACTTCTAGAGATTTTACCACTAAGTATGGACTTGACTCTGAGATAGTAGCTTCTCTATGTGAATCTTTTGCTGCTCATATTGATCTTCCCAAAGAGAAGTGGTTTAAGTATCATCCTCCTGTAGAAGTCAACATAGTTAAACCCAATCTAGTTGAAGAGAAAGTCATTGCCTATAATGATCCTATTGTTCCTTGTGACTACACTGAGAAACCACCTTACCCTGCTAGGAAAAAGGATTATTCTAAAGGTCCAACTGTGATATGTAGGTGTTACATTAGACCACTTGCACCCCCTGAGGAAATTAGATTTGAACCTAGTGTTGCTATTATCAAAGATCTCTTAGCGAAGACATAGACGGGCATGTTATCAAATTCTGTGAGGACTCCGCTAGAATTGCTAAACCTCACGCGAAAGACAAATACGGACCTGTAGTTGGCCTGCCCGTTGTTTCTGTCAAGATAGGAGATCAATGTTATCATGGTTTGTGTGATATGGGTGCTAGTGTTAGTGCAATACCCCGGTCCCTATATGATGAAATCAAAGATGAGATTGCACCTGCTGAGTTAGAACCCATTGATGTCATTATTATGCTAGCTAATAGAGAAACTATCTGCCCTGTGGGAATTGTGAGAGACGTAGAAGTCCTGTGTGGTAAGACGAAGTATCCTACTGATTTCCTCATCCTTTCTACTACACAAGATAGCTTTTGTCCCATCATAATTGGTAGACCCTTTCTCAACACTGTCAATGCTCATATTGATTGCATTAAACAGACTGTCATTGTTAGTTTCGAGGGTTTGTCTCATGAATTTAACTTCTCCAAGTTTGGAAGACAACCCCATGAAAAAGAGTCGTCTGGTAGGGATGAAATCATTGCTCTTGCCCCTATTGTCGTACCTCCTATGGGTCCTTTAGAGCAATATCTGCTTGAGCATGAAAATGATATGCATATGGATGAAAGAGATGAGATAGATAAAATTGTTTTAGAACAATATCCTATTCTTAACAATAATCTGCATGTTGAACTGCTTGGGGATCCTCCCCCACCAAAGGGTGATCCTGTGTTCGAGCTAAAACAGTTACCAGATGCACTTAAGTATACCTATCTTGATGAGAAGGAGATATATCCTGTTATTGTTAGTGCTCATCTCTCGAATCACGAAGAGAAGAAGTTATTAAAAACTTTGAGGAAGCACCGTGCTGCTATTGGATATACTCTTGATGATTTAAGGGTATTAGTCCCACTCTATGTTAGCACAAGATTAAAACCGATCCTGAATCTTAGCGAGTTGCTGATCATCAACGGAAGTTAAATCCTAGGATGAAAGAGGTCATGAGAAAAGAAATATTAAAGCTTCTGGAAGTAGGAATCATTTATCCTGTTGCTCATAGTGATTGGGTAAGTCCAGTACATTGCGTACCTAAGAAGGGAGGTATCACCGTCGTTCCTAATGATAAGAATGAACTAATTCCACAGAGGATTATTACTGGCTATAGGATGGTGATCGACTTCCGGAAACTGAACAAGGTAACTAGGAAAGACCATTACCCTTTGCCGTTTATCGACCAAATGCTAGAAAGGCTATCTAAACACACACACTTCTGCTTTCTAGACGGTTATTCTGGTTTTTCCCAAATAGCTGTTGCACAATCTGATCAGGAGAAAACCACTTTCACCTGCCCTTTCGGCACCTTTGCTTATAGACGTATGCCTTTTGGCTTATGCAATGCACCTACGACCTTTCAAACATGTATGATGGCTATATTCTATGACTTTTGTGAAAAGATTGTTGAGGTTTTCATGGATGATTTCTCCGTTTACGGTTCTTCCTTTGACGATTGCCTTAGCAACCTTGATCGAGTCTTACAGAGATGCAAAGATACCAACCTCGTCTTGAACTGGTAGAAGTGCCACTTCATGGTTAATGAAGGCATCGTCTTAGGACACAAAATCTCTGAGAAAGGCATTGAAGTTGATAAGGCTAAGGTTGATGCAATTGAGAAAATGCCTTGCCCCACAGATATCAGAGGTATACGAAGTTTCCTAGGTCATGCTGGTTTCTATAGAAGGTTCATTAAGGACTTCTCTAAGATTTCTAGGCCTCTTACCAACCTCTTGCAAAAGGATGTTCCTTTTGTTTTTGATGAGGATTGTGAGGAAGCTTTCGAAATACATTAGAAGGCCTTGATAACTGCACCTATTGTTCAACCACCTGATTGGAACTTGCCCTTTGGAATCATGTGCGATACTAGTGATTACGCTATTGGTGTTGTTCTAGGACAAAGAGTTGACAAGAAGTTGAATGTCATTCAGTACGCTAGTAAAACTCTAGACAGTGCCCAAAGAAATTATGCCATTACGCAGAAGGAATTTTTAGCAGTCGTGTTTGCATGTGAAAATTTCAGATCTTATATAGTTGACTCCAAAGTCATTATTCACTCTGATCATGCTGCTATTAAGTACCTTATGAAGAAGAAGGACGCTAAGCCTAGGCTAATTAGATGGGTTCTCCTGCTACAGGAATTTGATTTGCACATTGTTGATTAGCAGATAACTTGTCCACGCTAGAGAATGTCCTTGATGACCCACGACCTATTGATGACAGTTTTCCTGATGAGCAATTTAATGTCATCCATACTTCACTTAGTGCACTGTGGTATGCTGATTACGCAAACTATATCGTAGCCAAATACATACCACCCAGTTTCACCTACCAGTAAAAGAAGAAATTCTTCTTTGATTTGAGACACTACTTTTGGGATGATCCTCACCTTTATAAGGAAGGAGTAGATGGTGTTATTAGACGTTGTGTGCCTGAACATGAACAGGGACAGATCCTGCAGAAGTGTCATTCCAAAGCCTACGGAGGGCATCATGCTGGAGATAGAACTGCTCATAAGGTATTGCAATCAGGTTTCTATTGGCCCACTCTCTTCAAGGATGCCCGTAAGTTTGTCTTGTCTTGTGACGAATGCCAAAGAATAGGGAACAACAGTAAACGTCAGGAAATGCCTATGAACTATTCACTTGTCACTGAACCATTTGATGTCTGGGGCTTTGATTATATGGGACCCTTCCAGAGTTCCAATGGGTATACTCACATCTTAGTTGTTGTTGATTACGTCACTAAGTCGGTAGAAGCTATCCCCACTAGAAATGTTGATCACCACACCTCTATTAAGATGCTTAAAGAAGTCATTTTCCCAAGATTTGGAGTCCCTAGATATTTGATGACTGATGGCGGTTCACACTTTATTCATGGTGGTTTCCGCAAGATGCTTGCAAAGTATGATGTCAACCATAGAGTTGCATCTCCTTATCATCCTCAGTCTAGTGGTCAACTGGAGTTGAGTAATAGGGAGATCAAATTGATCTTACAAAAGACTGTCAATAGATCTCGAAAGAATTGGTCTAGCAAACTTGACGATGCACTATGGGCTTATAGGACTACTTATAAGAATCCCATGGGCATGTAGCCGTATAAAATGGTTTACGGTAAGGCCTGTCATTTACCTCTTGAGCTAGAACACAAAGCTTATTGGGCAATCAAAGAGCTCAACTTCGATTTCAAACTAGTCGGTGAGAAGCGGTTGTTTGATATCAACTAATTAGATGAATGGAGGGCCCAGGCATATGAGAATGCCAAGTTGTTCAAGGAAAAGGTTAAGAGATGGCACGATAAAAGAATACAAAAATGTGAGTTCAATGTAGGTGATTATGTCGTGCTATACAATTCTCGCTTAAGATTCTTCGCGGCAAGCTTTTCTCTAAATGGGAAGGTCCCTACGTTGTCGAGGAAGTATATCATTCCGGTGCCATCAAAATCAACCACACGGAAGGTAATTTTCCGAGAGTGGTAAATGGGAAAAGAATCAAGCATTATATCTCTGGTACTCCCATAAATGTTGAGACCAATATCATCAATATAACTCCAGAGAAGTACATAAGGGATGTTTATCAGCCTATTTCAAACTCTAAAAACGAAGAGGTATGTGTTTCAGTAAGTAATTGGACTCCAAAACTTTTCCAGTAGGAAATTTTCTCCATTTTGGAATTTATGGAAAAATAGAAAAATAAAAAGCAGTCCGGAGAGCGCACGAGGCGGCCACAAGCTTGTTAGCCGCGGCCTCCCCCTAGCCACGGCTACAGGGCTTGTGGGCACCTCGTGTGCCTCCCGGACTCCGTTTTCGTGTGGAGCACTCCTTCTGGTCCAGAAAAAATCATTATATATACGCCGAGGGTTTTGATCTCCGTATCGGGCAGTTTTCCTCTGTTTTCGTTTCGAGCCTGTTGTCTACCACAGATTTAGGTCAAGATGTCTTCTCAAGATTCACAAGAAGAGATCTATGTGGCCGATGACCGTGCTAACTCCAGGATTAATGGAGACTTAGAGCCTTATGGTTGGACCACAGATGAGGAAGAGGATCATGAACCAAAGGGGAAGGAGCAAACAAGCTCTGATGAGGAGGAGGCTCCTCTACCTCAACCTGCAAACACCCATGTGGAGTTCAAGAAGTCAAGCCTCCCCAACTCCAGGAAGAAGCATAAGACTTTATTTATCCCTTCTCGTTTCCTGCAGGAGAGTAAGCAAGAATTATGCCAAAGGGTGTTGAAGCTTGAAGAAGAAAACGACGATCTGAGGCAGCAGAATTTCATGCTCCATTGGATATTAAACAAGCTCAAGAGCTCTGCAACGACTCCACCACCATCTCCACCAAAGGAAGACAACTAAGCATTGGTATGGGAAACTCCCTTGGCTTGTGCCAAGCTTGGGGGAGTTGCCCTGGTATCGTATCACCTTTATATCTTTTGCTTTTACCGTTGTTTTAGTTCTTTCCTTTTCAGTTTTTATTTCTTCTCTTAGTGGAATAAGTCTTTAGTGTTTAGTTTGAGTCTTTTGCCTTGTGTCTCCCCTGATGTATTCGAGCTTGCAAGTTATATAATAAAGAGTATCTTAGTCAAGGGCTTTGTTTTGTGCCGTGATCAAAAGTATGAAAAGAACGATAGCATGAAAGATCATGAGATGATCTTATGGAAAGTGATAGCTTCACACATAACAAGTATGATGATTGAAACTTGTTGAGAATAGACTAACATAGACCCCAGTCATTGTTGCAATTAATAAGAAGTAATAAGGAAAGAGAGGTTCACATATAAATATATCATCTTAGACACTTTCTATAATTGTGAGCACTCACCAAACTATTACATGCTTAGAAGTAGATGTTGGACAAGGAAGACAACATAATGAATTGTGTTTGCTTGATTCCGAACAATGTTATATGTCTAGAGATCCCTTAGCATGTGACGATTGCTTCCACCTCATATTAGCCAAAACTTCCGTACTAAGTAGAAATACTACTTGTGCCCCCATAAACCTTCAACCCAGTGTTGTCATGAGAGTCCACCATACCTACCTATGGATTGCGTAAGATCCTTCAAGTAAGTTGTCATCGGTGCAAGCAATAAAAAGTTGCTACCTAAAGTATGTATGATTTATTAGTGTGTGGAAAATAAGCTTTGTACAAACTTGTGATGAGGAAGACATACAAGCGATAGACTGCATAATAAAGTTCTTTATCACAGGGGGCAATATAAAGTGAGGTTCCTTTATACTAAGAGGTCGTATATCCAAACCTTAAAAGTGCATGACAACCTCTGCTTCCCTCTGCGAAGGGCCTATCTTGTACCTTTACTTTTGTCCTTGTGAAAGTCATGGTGATCAACACCAATTCCCTATTCCGTCTTCATTTGGTGAACGTCATATGCTAGGGAAAGATCTATATTCATATATCAACTTGGAGATTAGTATTTATGATTTATTATTGTTGACTTTACCCTTGAGGTAAATGGTTGGGAGGCAAAATTATAAGCCCATATCTTTCTCTGTGTCCAACTGAAACTTTGATACCATTAGTACAACGTGAGTTGTAACAATTGTGGAAAACAAAAGAGATGATTGAGTATGTGGATTTTCTTTACAAGCTCTTATTTGACTCTTTCTGATGTTATGATAAATTGCAATTGCTTCAATGACTATCGACTGTTGTTGGCTACTTCTCGGTAAGGTTTTTGATTCATACTTTGCTGTGTGAAGGAATTGTTACTTTCCCATAAGAATCTTTATGATGTATTGTTGTTCTATGTGTGATCATGATGCCCTCATGTCTGTATTATGTTTTATCGACACCTTCATCCCTAAACATGTGGACATGTTTATGGATCTTGGTTTTCGCTTGAGGACAAGCGAGGTCTAAGCTTGGGGGAGTTGATACGTCCATTTTGCATCATGCTTTCATGTTGATATTTATCGCTTTATGGACTGTTGTTATACTTTTTTGTACCATACTTATGCCTTTTCTCTCTTATTTTGCGAGGTTCATTTGAAGAGGGAGAATACCCACAGCTGGAATTCTGGACTGGAAAAGGAGCAAGTCCGAGTCCTCTATTCTGCACAACTCCAAATGCCATGAAAATCAACGTGGAATTTTTTGGGAATATACAAAAAATACTGGGCAAAAGAACTGCCAGAGGGGAGCTGCCGGGGGGCCACAAGCCTGGTAGCCGCGGCCTGCCCCCTGGCCACGACTACAGGGCTTGTGGCCAGCTGGTGGCCCACTGGCCCCCCTCTTTTTCTATATGAAGGGTTTCGTCCGGAAAAAAATTAGGGTGGAGCTTTTTCGAGGAGGCGCCGCCGCCACGAGGCGGCACTTGAGCATAACCAATCTAGAGCTCCGACAGGACGATCTTGCCGGGGAAACTTCCCTCCCGGAGGGGGAAATTGTCGCCATCGTCATAACCAACACTCCTCTCGTCGGAGGGGAGTCATCTCCATCAACATCTTCATCAACACCATCTCCTATCCAAACCCTAGTCTATCTCTTGTAACCAATCGCCGTCTCGCGATGCCGATTGGTACCCGTAAGGTTGCTAGTAGTATTGATTACTCTTTGTAGTTGATGCTAGTTGGTTTACTTGGTGGAAGATTATATGTTCAGATCCATTATGATATTCATTACTTCTCTAGTCATGAATATATCCATGCTTTGTGAGTAGTTACTTTTGTTCCTGAGGACATGGGATAAGTCTTGCTATTAATAGTCATGTGAATTTGGTATTCGTTCGGTATTTTGATATGTTGTATGTTGTCTTTTCCTCTAGTGGTGTTATGTGAACATCGACTACGTAACACTTCACCATATTTGGGCCTAGAGGAAGGCATTGGGTAGTAGTGAGTAGATGATGGGTTGCTAGAGTGACAGAAGCGTAAACCCCAGTCTATGTGTTGCTTCGTAAGGGGCTGATTTGGATCCACTAGTTTAATGTTATGGTTACACATTGTCTTAATTCTTCTGTTGTAGTTGCGGATGCTTGCGAGAGGGGTTAATCATAAGTGGGATGCTTGTCCAAGTAAGGGCAGTACCCAAGCACCGGTCCACCCACATATCAAACTATCAAAGTAACAAACGCGAACCATGTGAACATGATGAAAATTAGCTTGATAGGTTTTCCATGTGTCCTCGGGAGCGATTTACTTCCTATAAGACTTTGTTTAGGCTTGTCCCTTGCTACAAAATGGAATGGGCCACTTTGCTGCACCATTGCTATTACTTGTTAGTTGTTACTTTTCACCTGCTATGTTTCACTTCACCACACCATCACTTGTTACCGCTAATTTCAGTGCTTGGAGTTATTACCTTGCTGAAAACCGTTTATCAGAGCCTTCTGCTCCTTGTTGGGTTCGACACTCTTACTTATCGAAAGGATTACGATTGATCCCCTATACTTGTGGGTCATAAGTGAGATCTCGGGGCTCTTTGTGCTCTTAGGGAACGGCGTCCACACATGCCTGAGCCCCTTGGAGTCTTGCTAACGTCGGGGAGGGGGTTGGAATGGTCAAGGGGAGCGTCCTGGCGCGCTGGGACAAGCTCAATTGGCTAGAAATGGTCTGGAGGAAGGAGACAGAGTGCGGAGCATCATTTCTGCACTCCAGGGTGGTGGCCACCACCCCACTTGGTGTCCTGGCCCACCCTTTGGCCAAGCCAGCGTGTCAAACATGCAAGGCATGCATGCCACAAGGCACTGGTGAAGTTTGGCCCCAAGTGGAGCTGGTTTGAATTGGTTTTGACCGAGATTAACATTCCGGCAGGAAACTAAGGGCTGATAAAAGTGGTTTTCACAGGAAGGGAATTGAGGTGAAACCTTGTCTACCAGTCTTATACATGGAAGGACTACAACAATGCCAAGTTTGGGATCAGGCAGAGGTGTGTGGCTAGTACTTGTTGTACAAGGCTACATTTTTGCCCTAAATCAACTTGTAGATGTGCTGCTCATTTTTCCTACATGAGCATGACATCTATTGGTTTGAAATGATGCCTTGGGATGCTAGGGGTCCTTTGGAAAGAGATGGGGCTTTGGCTTAAGTAGAAGTGGGGCAAGAGGGGTGAAGATGGTGATTTCAAGGGTGAAATGAGGAATAGTTACATGGAGCCTCTCTCGAATAATTGACCAGTGGTCATGGAAATGTTACTAGAATTAAGATGTAACTATATGAAGTTGTGGTAGAAAGTTGAGCTCAAGGGTTAAAGTGGAAGGGGCCAAAGTAGCCAATAAAGTGAATGCACACAAGATGTTTGATGAGTGGTAGAGCAACCATATGGACTTCAAAGGATATGAAACTTAACAAGATCAATTAATAGATAAAAATAAAGCTTGGACACCAAATTTGGGATTTGGTGGACAAGGTTTCCAATGTAAACTTGGAAAACCAATGAAATGGGCAGAAATAGCTTTCTTCTTACAAAACTATTCAAATCAATTCCCACAAATCCAATATTTGGTGTGGGGGCATTATTTGACCATTAAGGCATGCCCAAAATGTTTGGGGGCAATTGGATAAACTCTATAATGTAAAGTTTCCCAAAGTCAGAAATCAACAAAGAGGGTTTTGAGGGGCTTGGGACAAGTTCCTCTATTCTCCTTGATGCACCACATAGTGTGGATGCATTATTGTTGTTTCAGAACATGTCCACCAAATTTGAGTACAATTGGAGACACTTGCCAATGTAGAGTTCCTCAAATTTGGATCTGGACAGATAGAGTTTTAGAGTAATTAGGGGAGTCAAATCAACTTGGATTGAGATGATACTTGGCAAGATCATCAAACATATCATAGGTGACATGCTGGAATTTATTGAGAATATTTCTTATAGAAATATTCCAAAAGCTTGAAATAGGCAGGAAGGGTTTTGAAGGGGTTTGCCCAATATTTTGAACATGACCATGTGTTGAAACTCATATATATGGAATATATATTCTCACTAAGTTTCCCTAAATTTTCTTAAAAAAAATTTGAAAGCAATAAAAATAACTTTCCTTCATAAGAGACCATTTCTGGCCCCACACGAAGGCATTTAAATAAATTAGTAAAATAACTTTTGAAATAATAATATGGTGGTTTTGGGAAGTAATTTTTATAATGGGTTTTAAATAAAATAATTGGTGAAAAATAATTTCCCTAATTTGAGGACTTGTAGTACAAATCTCATCTCCTGGGTTTTGAAAGCTTAATTCCAAGAAAATGCTTTTTGGTGAAAATAATATTTGGTAAAAATAGATTCTGGTCCTAAACACATTGCATGACCATTAGGTAGGAGTTTTGGGCTAAGGAGGTGAGTGTGGAGAATAGCAAGAATTATTGAGAATCAACACAAGCATACCAGCAAGCAAGCAAACAACAGTCACTTCAAGCATCACAAGCATTCTCAAAAAAAAATTAAATTGGTCCTAATTTTTGAAATAAGTTAATTAGCCAAGAAATCTAAACACAGGGTGTTACACGTTGCTCCTTGTATAAGAATGTTTGACCTAGAAACGGTGCACAATTATCGTGGCGCTCCGAAGTCATATTCTTCTTTGATGTATTCACACTTAGAGTGTATGTCTTCATGTCTTGAAGACATAAGTTACTTTGTGTGTTGTGCATCAATGTCATCAACACGCATAAGCGTTAGGATGTGTGTCCATTCACTGGACATTTGAGGATTCTAAGATATTTAGCTCACACTGCAACTTGCAAAACCTCTTCTCATCCAAAGGCTTCGTGCAAATATCAGCCAATTGCTCTTCCATCTTCACAGGTTCGATGGCGATGTCGCCCTTCAACACATGATCACGAAGAAAATAATGTTGGATCTGAATGTGCTTTGTCTTTGAGTGTTGTACTGGGTTGTATGCAATATTCATATCACTCTTAATGTCATAGTAGAGAGGTACTTTCTTCTCATTGATGCCATAGTCTTTGATAGTTTGCTTCATCCAGAGCAGTAATGTATTCGGCTTCAGGAGTGGACAGTAAGATGCAGTTTTTCTTCTTTGAAGACCAACAGACCATAGTTCGACCAAGAAAGTGACATGTGTGTGATGTGGACTTACAACCAACTCTGTCACCAGCAAAATCTGAACCTAAATAGCCAATGAGATCAAACTTTGAGCCCTTTGGATACCATAATCCTAGTGTTGGGGCGTGAGCAAATATCAAAGTATTCGCTTCACTACGAGGTGATGCTATTCCTTTGGTGCTCCTTGGAATTGGGCACACATGCAAACACTAAGCATTATATTTCGCCTAGATGCACATAAGTACAATAAAGAGACAATCATGGAGCGATATACCTTCTCATCGAAATCTTTACCATTTTCTTCAATGCAGAGGTGGCCATTTTTGGCATTGGCATCTTGTAGCCTGTACAATCTTGCTTGCCAAACTTCTTGAGGTACTTCTCGTGTGATATGAATATCCCATTTGGTTTCTATCAAATCTTAAGACCTAGAAAGAAATTCAGCTCTCCCATCATAGACATCTAATAGAGCTCTTGCATCATTAAACTAAACTCATCATTATATCAATTGTTAGTACATCCTAAGATAATGTCATCAACATAGATTTGACATACAAACTGTTCGCCGTCATATGATTCAGTGAAAAGAGTAGGATCAAGTGAACTAGGTTTGAAACCTTTCTCCTTTAGGAATTCCTTGAGTGTGTCATATGAGTCCCTTGGTGCTTGTTTGAGGGCATACAATGCCTTGTTGAGCCTGTAGACCATGTTGGGGTGTTTTGGATCTTAAAACCCTGGTGGTTGAGCAACATATACTTCTTCCTCAATCTTACCATTGAGTAATGCACTTTTGACATCATTTGGTATAAGCATATATCATGGTGGTAAGCATAAGCAAGCAATATGCGTATGGAAGTAATTCTAGCAACAGGTGCAACTGTTTCATCAAAATCAATACCCTCAACCTCTCTATAGCCAGATTTGTCTTGCTTGTTGCGGTAGATACACATTGTGCCGATGATATTGTGCTTACGTGGATCGGGAGGCTTGACTAGCTCCCATACGTTGTTGAGATTGAATTGATGAAGCTCTTCTTGCATGGCTTGAATCCATTCCGATTCCATGAAAGCTTCATCCACTTTGGTGGGCTCTCAGATAGACACACAATCACAGTGCCCACAAAAGTTAGCCAATTGGTTAGCTCTTGAGCGAGAGAGAGGACCCGGTGCATTGATGTTGTCGAGCATCTCCTCAATATGAACTTCATTTACATATCGACGATGGACAAGTCAAAGACTTAGGTCCTGCTGCTGAGCATTGTCTTCATCAACAGCATTATCTTAACGAGCATCATTGTCTTCATGATGGGTAGGTGGAGTAATGATGACTTTCTCAACTTCTAGTTCCTCGGGTATGATCTCATCGGTGTCGATCAGCCTAATACCTTCATCATATGGAAGTTCATCTAGCACAGGTGGCAGCTGCTCTCTTTGTGCGGCATTTGTTTCATCAAATTGCACATCTATAGTCTCAACAATTTTATTATCAAAAATCTTGAAGACTCTCTAGGTGTGTGAATCATTTCCCTAACCAAGCATGAAACCCACATGTGCTTTCGGTGCAACCTTACACGTGTGGTGTGGATCTCGAATCCAACATCTCGCACCGAAGACTTTGAAATAACTTACATTGGTTTTCTTACCAGCAAGTACTTAGTATGAGGTTTTCTTGAGGAATTTGTGAAGATATACCCTATTGATGATGTTGTATGCAATGTTAATGGCTTGAGGCTTGTACTTTCGTGGAGTCTTGTACTCATCAAGCATAGTGCAAGCCATCTCTCTGAGTGTTCTATTCTTGCACTTCACAACGTCGTTCTTCTATGGTGTGTATGGAGCACAAAACTCATGAGTGACAGCAAGTGAGTCAAGATAGGTATCCAGACCCGTGTTATTGAACTCTATGCCATTTTCACTCCTGAAATGCTTGATCTTGACATTGTAGTTGGTCATGCACGTGTTTGCAACGTGCCTAAAGACATTTTGCACTTCAGTCTTATAAAGTATGATGTGCACCCTCATATGTCTCCATCGTATCTACTTTTCCAAACTCTTTTGGCCTTGTTTTGGACTCTAATTTGCATGATTTGAATGGAACTAACCTGGACTGACGCCGTTTTCAGCAGAATTGCCTTGGTGTTATATTTGTGCAGAAATCAAAGTTCTCCAAACGTCCTGAAAATCTACGGACAGCAGTTTTGGAAAATATAAAAAATATCTGCGCCAAGTTCCACCTGAGGGGGTGGGCCAGTGGGCCACAAGCCCTGGTTCCGCCACCACCCCCCTGATGGTGGTGGGCAAGCTTGTGGGGCCCACACGGCTCTGCCGCTCCCAACCTCAGGTCTATAAGTTCACTTTCGTCCCAGAAAAAATAAAAAGAGAAGTTTTCGCCGCGTTTGTGATACGGAGCCACCGCCGCCACCACCTGTTCTTCATCTGGAGGGCAGATCCGGAGTCCGTCTTCAGCTCCGGAGAGGGGAAATCGTCGCCATCGTCATCATCAACCTTCTTCCCTCTCCAATTCCATGAAGCTCTTCGTCGTTGGTGAGTAATCTATTCGTAGGCTCGCTGGGCGGTGATGAGTAGGATGAGATCTATCATGTAATCGATTTAGTTTTGATGGGGATTGATCCCTAGTATCCACTATGTTCTGAGAGTGAAGTTGCTACTACTTTGAAGTGCCATGATTTTAGATCTGAAATTATTATGTTTTCACCAATATATGTGTGTTCTAGATCCGATCATGCAAGTTGTAGTTAACTACTATGTGTTATGATCCGGCAACCTCGGAGTGAAAATAACCGGAACCACTCCCGGTGATGACCATAGTTTGAGGAGTTCATGTGTTCACGAAGTGCTAACGCGTTGGTCCGGTTCTTTGTTAAAAGGAGAACCTTAATATCCCATAGTTTCCTTTTGGACCCCGCTGCCACGGGAGGGATGGACAATAGATGTCATGCAAGTTCTTTTCCCTAAGCACGTATGACGACACATGGAATGCATGCCTACATCACATTGACGAACGGGAGCTAGCCACATATCTCTCCGTGTTATAACTATTGCATGATGAATATCATCCAAACAAATCACTGACCCATTGCCTACGAGTTTGTCCTACTGATGTTTCTTGTCTTGCTCTGCTGCTGCTACTACTGTTGCTACTGCTGTTACTTGTCTTGCTCTGCTGTTGCTACTACTGTTGCTACTGTTGTTACTTGTCTTGCTCTGCTGCTGCTACTACTGTTGCTACTTCTGTTACTTGTCTTGCTCTGCTGCTACTGTTGCTACTGATGTCGCTTGCTACTGTTGCTACTTGCTACTATTGCTACTTGCTACTGCTGTCACTACCGTTGCTCCTTTCCACTGCCTTTACTCGCCACTTTGCTGTTACTACTTTGCTTGCAGATACTAATATTTTAGGTGTGGTTGAACCTAATAAATTCAGCTGCTAATACTTGATAGTATTCTCTCACCTCCCGTCGTGCGAATCAACAAATTTGGGTTGAATACTCTACCCTCGAAAACTGCTACGATCCCACGCGCTGGTGGGCGTCAACAACATTCTTCTAGTTTCGATTGCCGAAGAGTGCTAACAACATTCTTCTGGTGTCGTTGCAAAGGGGAAGAACAGTTGACATCATACCCAGGTACATCTAGGATAATCATCAACAATTACGAAGCCATATAAATTTGCAGTGGTTGATAAAGTGGAGTAATGAGTAGGGCCGAATAAGGCCATGTGGAGCAGCTCGAAGGGACTGGAAGTCGTCATGGTAGGCTTCGAGGGGTGATTGGCCCTAGTCATCTTCCCCGGCTTCGCACGCACCACATAAGTCATCCTTCTTGAACTTGATACCCTCAAAGCTAATGATGTGATTCTTCTTGCCAAATGTATGCAAGTCCCACATACCATGTTCTAGCCTTCAATACCATAGCCAACATCGTGAAGATTTTGCTAGAAGACATGGGGCGACTTGTAGTCCTTAGAGAAGTCTACCATGTATAGATCACCTCTTCGTAAACCTTTGAAGACTTTGGTTTTGTCAGAGGCCATTAGTACACCGCATCAGAATTTGCCAAAAATGACAAGCATATCAAGATCACAAAGTATTGAGACAAACATAAAATTGTAACTAAGGGATTCGACAAGCATCACATTTTCCATGTGCCTATCCCTTGTGATAGCAACTCTACCTAGTCCCAGTACTTCTCTGCTACTTTTATCAGCAAAGATGATGTGATATTTGGTTGGAGGTCGAAGAGTTTACTACATTAATAGGCTACGATCACGTGTCATGTGACTAGCACATCCACTATCCTTGATCCATTTAGTTGGACTGGATTTGTCTTCCAACATTGAGAATTAGTCTGCTTCGCCAAGGCATGCAACAACATCATGCATTGATGAAGATATTGTAGTGTAAGTAATAGTAACACTGGATGATATAAATGGTAACACCATTTTCATTAGTTTTGTTGCGTCGCGACAAGAATGTTTTCGGGTCTCTAGAGAGTATTAGAGTTAGGCTTCATCCTCTCTAGAGACCTGATGCTGCATGAAGATATTAGTTCTTCTTAACCACCCACATCCTGAGGGGTGGCTTAGAAGCAATAAGACGTAAAGCGGCATCAGAGAATTTTGGCAATGTTGCCCTAATAGCACATTTCACACGAGAGTTAGGATACTCAAATGAATATGCAGAAATCTTCTTATATGGATGAACATAATGGTTCATTTTGTAATGATAACACTCATGAGTCCTTTGAGTCCTTCCCTGCGAAACATAGTTGTTAGTGCGATCATACGAAGGCCTTTGTCTTCTCGAAGACATTGATCTAGGGAATGTATTCTTCTCGAGAGATGTCGTCGTGACATTCACAGGAAACTAACCAAGAAGACATTTAGGAACCCAAATCCTCTTCATAGGTGAACCATTCCTGTTGTTAGTGCCAATGAACCTAGTAAATACTTCACCATTTTCACATTTGAACAATTTATAGTTGGAACCAAAGGATTCATAAATAATGATAGGATTAGCACACTTAAAGCCAGATAATGTGGATGGAGTAACTAAGGGGGCTTTGCAGAAACCCATGTGGGTTTGGGGTACTGCTCACGCTTCCAGTAAGATCCATCAACATTGATGTTTCTTTCGAAACCAACACCCTCTTTCCTAGGGATTTGTTCAGGATTTTCTTCTTGAGGACATCACACAAGTTCTGATGTCCCTTCAGACTTTCGTACATGCCTGTCTCAAGAAATGTCTTCAACCTCCCATTGTCATCAGCGATGGCAGTGGTTTCCTCAAATGAGGGGTTAGATATCACAATATAGTTGAAGATATTGCATTTTTCGAAGCATTTGGACATTCAGAAGTGGAATCCTTAGCTCACAAGCAAGGCATTGTAAGCATGGAGCATCAAATTCATCCTTAGCGTTACTGATATGTTCAGCAAGGAGTGACTCGTTTCCCTTCTGAAGATCCTCATGAGCCTCTTTGAACTTCTTGATATCAAGTTTTCTTTGAAGATATTCAAGGGAAAGCTTATCGTGATGAGTTGAGAGAGAATCATGAAGATTTTGGAGATCCTCAAACCTTGAACGAAGATCACACATATCTTTTCATAGCATCGTTCACACTCATCTCGTTGTGCAGCACGCCATCGCTTTTCTCGGGAGTTTGTTGAATTTTTTCCAAAGCATTCTCTTGCTTGGTAGAATTTTTGACAAGTTTAAAATAGTTGGGTTTCGATTCACACTTGGATTCACCATCACTATGAGATTCATCTTCACTTAAAGATGGTGAGGCATAAGAATATACCTTAGACCCTCTGGCTATGAGGCAAATCACATAATCATTATGTATGATGTTTTACTTCATTTCATCAAGGTGCTTCCTGAATCCACAGATGAAGGAATCCTGACGAGTTGAGGCTCCTTCATAGATATCTGAGATCATGTCCCTGATAAGCATCATAGAGCCTAAACGGCATACAGACCTGAACCATGTCTTGGAGAGGCGCGAACATATGACATTCTTGGCGCGGTGTCACAACCCTAGAAAAATTTTTTGCAATCATTTGCATCATGTTATTTTCAGTTTAATTTGAAATGGGGATGATCAAACCCTAGCACTAAATGAAACTCAAATAGTTCAACAAAAATTATTTTCAATGAACCCAAATGGTTCTAAAAAATGTTCACCCTTTCTGGTAAATGTTGGAAACAACATACCAGAGGTGATGAACTTTTTAACAACTCTTTTGTCATTTTAATTTAATCCTAAATGCATCTAAAAATGATAACTAAATTGCTATAAATATTTTTAGTCTTTTCAGAAATGCTAAAACTTATTATGGAGCTTGGAAATAATATATTCTGATCCCATACTAATACTAGGATTTTCCCCTTTAGTATTTTTGCACAAACACATAATAACAGAAATAATAAATTGGAAAGAAAACAAAACAAAAATAAGAGAAGGAAGAACTAACCTGCGCTCACCTAGCCCAGAAGAGGCCAACCCACTAGGGGCACCGTTGTCTTCTTCCTCCTGCCACGAGGAGAAGCAGGTGCGTGCCTGACGCGCCGACGAGAGTGCCACGTCCCCGGCGACCTCCTACTTCCCTCCCATCACGCTCGCTACCTGGATGGACTCGCCAGAGCCGTCTGGATCGAAGCCACCCCTCCACTCCTCCGTGTTATCTCTCCCCTTCGCCCTCTACCCCGCCCTCGCCATGGCCGAGCTCTGCTCGAGCTTGTCGCCATCGTCCCCCTCACCTCCGGCCCCCCCACCTCCCTTTTGCGCCCAACAGAACGGCCTCGTCGCCCTGCTCCTCCTCGCCATCGGAATCAAAGTCGGAGCCTCCCTGGCGCTGCCACCATTGCCGTCTCCACCTCCGGCAACCGAAGGCCGCCCGCCCTGATTCGCGATGTCCAGTGCACCTCCAAGCCTTCTGAGCCTGCCATCAGCCTCCCCGTGAGCTTCTCTGTCGATTCCGCATGCTCCCCTTTCCTCTCGCAAGCCATAGCCGCTACTCCTCCATGGCCGAGCTCCAGCGGCCGCCACGGGCTCACCTCGGCGAGCTCCGGCCACCCCTCAGCCACCCAAACTCCCCCCCCCCACTCGACGTTGCTGAGCCGAGGGTACGCCCCAATGGCCTCGGATGCCGCCCCCGTGCGTGTCATGTGGATTCCGCCGTGGTCAGAGGCCACCGGCGATGAGCTCCGCCGGCCCGAGCAACTGCCATGTGGGCCCGACCGATCAGGGGTTAGATTAGCCCCTAATGACGCTATTCATTAACCCCAAGGCCACTAACAGTGGGCCCCAATGCGTATAAATTAAAAATTAGGATTAATCTAACCGTGTTAATTAGATGTGACACTGACGTGTGGACCCCACACGTCAGATTGGACTTTGACCAGGTCAGTTGACCTGCTGACCTCGCCATGACATCATGATGACGTAATAAAGCTTTTCTGGATTACTAAAACTCAGGAAATTCCAAAAAATGTTGAAATCTTTGAAAAATCATAGAAAATAAAATATAAGTCTCATGAAAATAATTTATATATGAAAAATGATCAGAAAAATGTAAGGAGTCTGATTATGCCATTTTCATGCTGGTTTGAAAAGTTAACATCACCAAATAGGCCAAATGATGAACAGGGTAAATTTAATAAATAGGTTGAAGTTGGACTTTGATCCCTATTTGAATTCCACTTCAAATATTATGACCAAACATTGGTCAATGCAAATCAGTACCTCAAGATACTAACTCCATGCATGTTGGAACAATTTGTTATGCGCATCAGGTCGAATCAATTATAAGGGTACTTGGAAAAAATACCAGACTTGAAGTGATATTTGAATTCAAATTCAAATCCAACTTCAACTTAAGAAATGATAGCCACATTAGCCCTTCCACCTTTCATTTCATGTCTTGAGCATGCTTCATAGTGTTGCATTCCCGTGAAGTAATTGTTGTTCTTTCTTGTTTTCCGGTGTTGTTCCCACTCGGTAGACGATGTTTCCGATGAGTTGATCATTGACATTGATGAAGACTCATTGCTATGTTCAGACGTGTCAGGCAAGCAAACCCCCATGAGCATATTGATATAAACCCACTCTCTCGCTCCTGCTCTCTTTTACTGCATCAGGACAAACACGATTCAACTGTACATGTTATCGGTAGTTGAACTCATTCCTCTACATGACCTGATTTTGTCACAGTAAATAGTTGAAACCACTTAGCATGAGTAGCAACTGCTTGAGCCTTGTTGTGCTTACTCATCCATGATTGTTTACAATGCCTGCTATGCTTAGAGTCGTGTCGGGTCTGATCCATCTGAATGATGTATCAGAATGGTGGTGTTCATGTCCTATAGTGTGAGAGTAAAGGTGTGAATCTGATTTGGTAAAGGTAGCGATGAGAGGCCATGTAGGAGTACATGGCGGGTTGTCTCATTGGGACCGTCCTTAAGAACTGAGTTCTGTGTGTTTTATCCAAGACAAGATACTACCACACATTGGGATACTTAATTGACCCTCTCATCTTATTAATCGCCTAGATCTCTGTCGAGGAGTTGCAATTAGTTTCTGGTGTTTGTAGGAAAAGTGTTGGCGGCCGTGTTTAGCTCTGCCCGACGGGGTAGGCTTCACTACGGTAGATACACAGTGGCACGATGTACCAAGTGGCACCCGGATGGTGGGCTTCGGAACCCTGCACACATCGTTTGGGGCCGTAGAGGAAACCTCGGCCGGACTTCCTTGCAGGTTCAGTCTCAAATAGGCAATAAACCTGGACTAGGGTCATGTGTGGTTAACGGTCGTGGCCGACACCCACGCCAGTGCTTCCGCTTGAAGGTTGCCGAGATGCATGACGTGCACATGGTGATAAGTGGTGGGAGCGTGTGTGAAGAAGTATACCCCTGCAGGGTGATTTAATCAGTTCGAATAGACACGTCCTCGGATATTGACTACTTGGAAACAATTCGTGGTACATAGACAATTTAAATGGATACTCTAAAACATGCAAGATAAGTGTGAGTGCTATGGAAGGCCTTCTCGTAGGGAGACGAGAGTGGATCCATAGTGGTGTATTGAATTGGTGAATATGTGGACTCGTGTGTCCTATCCCACCTCAAAGAAAGAACTTGTAGTCATAGTACAGGTTACCCAAGAGTCAAAGCTGGCTTGCTGCAATCAAACCCCACAATCCTTTCATTGAAACATGATGCATATGTAGATAGTTCTGATGTAAGACTTGCTGATGCATATGTAAAGGTTCTACGCGATGTGTTCGATGTTGACCGGAATAGCTTGGGAATCCCAGACAGAGGTCTGGCTCCTTCGGTAGGGTCGTAGTAGCTTTTCAGGCTCTTCCAGCCACTTTTAGTAGATGTCTGTACCCAGACATGATTTGCTTCCGCTTGTTGTTTGTATGACTTGAGTGTCGGGTCACGAGACCCCTGTTTGTAATATCACACTATGTTGATTCTTATGAGTCCTTAATAAAAGCTTGAGTCATAGAGTTATGTTGTGATGCCATGTTGTATCTACACATATCGTGCATATTGTGTGTATGTTATGAAATGCATTATATGTGTGGGATTCGACACCTAGTTGTGTGCCTTTAGTAGTGCTCTTTACAGGGAAATGCCTCTTTATGCTTCTATCGAGCCTTGGTAGCTTGCTACTACTCTAGACACATTGATTGACCAGCGTGTATCCTTCTTTGCTGCTGTGTTTGTCCCCTCGGGGAAATGTCACGCGGTGTAATGGAGTCCTTGTAGCTTGCTACGACTCGTCTACACACGTTGTTGATCGACACCTGCCTTGCTGGGTTATGTATGTCTGTCCCTGTATGGATGTACCGCTTGGGTTCATAACTAGTCATGTCGACCCGGGTTCTTTGTTGTTTGAACGCTAGCAACATATTCATATACGTGAGCCAAAAGACGCAAACGGTCCCGGCCAAGGTAAGGTGGCAGCCGTGGAGTTTACCGTGCATGAGGCCGCAAAGTGATATGATGTGTTACAGGCTGGGTTCTTATGACTTAGGATCGGGGTCCTGATAGCTTTGGTATCAGAGCTTGTCTGCCTGTAGGATAACCAAGCCAAACTGGTCGATGTTGAGTCTAGCAACTCTTTAGTTATATAAGGGAATTGTTTGTGGAAGGGAACGTAAGGCTCTTTTTACTCCTTTCCTTGTGTCATTCTTATTCTGAGTCACCCTCTTCTTTATTCTACGGGGTTTAAGAATTAGGCTTTCTCATCTATTCATTAGGATGATGAGTTACTATGTTGGAGACTTATAGAAAAGTTGTTGTCTTCCTGGATCCGTGTCTCCATAAGAATTCAATTGTTATGTTGTTAGTTTTCTTGCACATTGCCTCATATTCCATGCCCGTACAGCCGTTATGTTGTCCGAGTTTTCCAAAGTTCCGAAATAATCTGTTGCAATTGCAACTTCCTTCCTCTTATTTCTAATGTCTTTTGGCCAGACAAAGCACAATAATCACTGTGTTGAGGTACTCTATTACCTCGGCGTTTTGTTGAAGTATTAGGAAAACATGTTACTCCGAAAACTACCCAATAGTCTAGATGTGTGCTATGTCTTCCAGTGCGATAGTTCTGGCCATCATTTTCGGAAACATCTCGTGATGTTATTTAGTTTTTAGTTATTCTATTTCTGGGTCTTTGAATCCAAGGATCATTCTGCTCATCTCTGTTGATAGTGTTGCTAGTTCCTTTAGAATGATTAGTAACCTTGTTGTAGCTCCCAAGGTTCATGGTATATCATTTTTCCAACACCATGAATCATCTTTGGCAGAAGTTCTTCGTGAACTAAAGATCATAACAAGACTGCTCGTGATGAGTTCTCTACTCCATATTGTGATTATGTCTACTCCGTCTTCTGCATGGGTTATCTGGAAGAATTATGTTGAACTCGTTCGACATTCTAATCCATGCATCCATAACTCAAGAAATCATGTGCTCTTGAGTTGGCCCTATCTAGTTGTATTTTGACCTTCATCATTGAGAGGTTAGTCAAGAGTAGTTGTGCATTCTTGTTATCAATGTCTTTTATTCTTGTGGTCTTTCAAGTTGTTCTATTCTCGAATGACTGGGAGAAGCAAACTCCAGTACCACATCCATTTCTTGGATTGGAACAAAGTAGTTGTATTCCGCAGATCGAAATGCTAACCCAGCTTTTGTTCTGTTCTATCTTGGAGTATTACCCTCTTGTTGTCAAGAATGTCGTGAGAATTGCACCATCTCTTATGAGCTCTTGATGTAGTGATACTTTTCGCTATCATTGTTCATTCCTCGGTTTTCGTGTTGGTTGTAACCGGAATATCCACAAGTGAACCATGATGTGTGAAATGAATACTCCTAGCAATGTTATTGCTTGGTAGTTAATGGACAATTAATTCACTCTTATGGTGATGATGATTGAATCGTCATCCTAGGATTGACCGTGCTACCTAGTCCATGTTTCATGGTGCACTTTTCGATCAATGAGTTAGGATTTTGTCAATCCCTCGCTCTATTGATCACATCATCTTTCCCTGAAAAGCGAGATTGTTCCCGAGCTTAATCAAATATCGGTGGTTCGTGATTTTCCGAATATCTTCTCGGAAGTATTACCAGGTTGTTTCCTGACTGTTATGATAGAGCTCGTGATCAAGTTGGTTTTTCTATAAACCAACCCCTTCTCCAAGAATCTGTATTGGATACCCTGAGCTAGTTGGTTAATCTAAACAACAACTTGGAGAGTTGGAAGATAAAAGCTTCGACTAAACTTAGCTCATTTAAAAAGGATATTTTTCCTGTTGTGTGAGTCTGAAGAAAGATGATATTTTCATCGGTTGATTCGTGTGATCAATTGTTGCATATATTATCTTGTTCAATTTTGATTTGAGCATGGGCTATTGTCAAATCAAACTCAGAACCAAAGACTTTCGTAGCGGTGTCTTACTCAGGGTTTTCCTTGAGCCTACACCATTATATTCCTTGATCTGACCAATGCTATTATCTTGCTCACATAGTTGTAGAAATCCATTTATATGGGTATCTTGATGAATTGTTGTTGAGCCCATCGGCAACATTCTAATTTGTTCCATGATCTATGTTACACATTAAGCTAGTGCTGGAAACTTTGTAGACATTGTCTTCGTGTCTCGTGCACGAGTGAAAGGATCGATATGGTTGGCTAGAGGGGGGGGTGAATAGACAACGACCACTTTTTAATTAATCTTAACAAGTTAAGGTAAACACTATACGGATTCACAAATAATATGACAAAGGGGTGAACCCTATAGAACCTAACAACTAGAGCTATTAAGACAAGTAAGATATAGTCACAAGCAAAAGCAAATACAAAGTAAAGGTTAGAGATAACCACAAGTGGAACCGATTAAGACGAGGATGTGTTACCGAAGTTCCTTCCCTTTGACAGGAAGTACGTCTCCGTTGGAGCGGTGTGGAGGCACAATGCTCCCCAAAAAGCCACTAAGGCCACCGTATTCTCCTCACGCCCTCGCACGATGCAAGGTACCGTGATTCCACTATAGGTGCCCTTGAAGGCGGCGACCGAACCTTTACAAACAAGGTTGGGGCAACTCCACACAAAGCTTGGAGGCTCCCAACTAAACCACGAAGCTTCACCACAATGGAATATGGCTTCGAGGTGACCTCAACCGTCTAGGATGCTCAAACACCCAAGAGTAACAAGATCCGCAAGGGATTGGTGGGGGAATCAACTTTTCTCTTGGTGGAAGTGTGGATCTAGGCCTTCTCAACCAATCCCTAAAGAATCAACAAGTTTGATTGGCTAGGGAGAGAGATCGGGCACTTTAGAGCTAGTGGAGCAACAATGGAGCTTAGAGAGGTAAGAGATAGGGTTCCTCAGCTAGAAGAACCCTTTATATAGTGGGGGGAAAATCAGACCGGTTTCCCACTCTCTGCCCGAGTACCAGTGGTACTACCGCTGAGCCTCCAGCGGTACTACCGCTGACACCAGCGGTACTACCGCCGGCCCCTTGGTAGTGGACAAGCACTACTACCGCCGGGAAAGTCTTCGCAAAAGGGTTCGTCCACAAACTACCGCTAGGTAGGTGGAACAAAACACCTGGAGTGGTACTACCGCTGACCAGGGGCGGTACTACCGCTGGCCAGCAGTACTACCGCTGGCTGCAGCGGTACTACCGCTGGGGACCATTTTGCAGAGATAAACGAGACGAATAGGCGAGGGCCGCTCCAAAAGATAAGGAAAGGGAGAATGTGAAGAGTGCGTGTGTAAAGATAGATTCCACCCAAACCTTTCCACTACGGATCCCCTCTTAATAGTACGGCTTTCCTATGACTCAAATAAAGAGAATCGTAGAGAGCGCCGTGCTTCCGTTCCAGAAGAGAGGAGACGTGTCGTCTTGTGCCGTTGACGAGTGTTACCTGAAACCTTGACACACACGATTAGTCCTGTACGGTACTGTCATCAATCACCAAAATTACTTAGGCATAAACTATGCCTCAACAGTCTCCCCCTTTTTGGTGGATTGATGACAATACCGGATTTGCACAGAGAATAATATGAGAATAAAAATATAGTGATATATGACAATACGGGACATATGACTCACAGCATATGATGGAAATAAATCTCACATAAGAAAGAGCATGTCTCACACAAGATAGCAAACGAGAACCAAACCAAGTTCAAAGCAAACCATACGAGATAAAGCAAAGCAATGCAAAGTTCAAAATGAAAGAAAAAATGAAAGCAAATCCTAGACTCTCTCCCCCTTTGGCATAAGACACCAAAAAGGGGCACACCTAATGTCACAGGTAACTACTCCTCGTCTTCAGGATCACCAGACTCGTCTGTCCCCTCCTGGTCGGTCTGCTCCTCCTCTGCTGCCTCATCGCCAGACCACTGGTACCCCTGAGCCTGCATCCAAGTGGCCTTCGGAGTGATGTCGTCCTCTGAGCCGCTGGAGATGTCCACATCCAAGGTCCTGAGAACACGCTTATGCCTCTGGCGGCTCTGCTTCTGAGCCACATGGGTCTGGTACTGTCCCTTGGCCTGCATACAGAAAAGTGTCTTCATCTTGTCCTGTAGTTTGATAGCCCAAGATGGCATGGCAGACGAGCGGGACTAAGAGCAGTTCCTCTGTCAGCAGCGGTCACTGTATCTGTATCCATGTGCTGAGAGGATGTAGATGGATTGGCCCACTTGTCCTTGACGCGAAGCTTGATCGGGTCATGCACAATGTAATCAGACTGTGCGTAGAGCACCTCATCCGGAAAAGCATGTTCCCACTTATGGCAAATGTATGCGAACAGGTAAGGCCCGTAGATAGGAACCTTACGATTGATGATGCAGTTCCAGAGCTCTGTGAACATCACATCTGCAATATCCAGCTGAGCAGACTCCTGAGACATAGCATCCTCACACAGTAACAGCATCTCAGCCAAGTAGCCATGGACCTCATCGAAGTTACCAATCCGAGGGAAAAGGGTGTTGCGAAAGATCCGATGCATGATGTCCAGGTGCTTGGGAAGCACCCCCTTCCTCAGATACAGAGACTGCGGTCAGTCCTTTGCGGAGGCCCTATCGGTGGGGGCTGCAGCATGAGGACGCAGCCCAAGAGGAGTGTCAGCACCCTGAAAATCAATGTGAAGGAACTGCATGAACTCAGTCTAGGAACCGGTCATCTTTTTTGACCCAGTCATCCAGATCATGGAACGCTGATCATGAGGTGAGAAATGGACTGTGAAATAAAACTGAGGCACTGCAGTGGGATCAAAGTCCGTCTTGAAGGTGATGATGTCTGTGATGCCCAGTTTGTCAACCAGAGAGAGGGCATCACCAAAGTAGTCCATGTTCTGCTGAAGATGTGCCAGATCAATCCACTGAACAGAGACATGGTTCTTCTTGAAGGGAGCAATAACATCCCGATAGATCCTGCACTGGTCCCTTGCCCAGACATTTTCAACACCATCGATCACTTCTCTCTCCTTGAGATATGGGTTCTGTTGGGGAACGTCGCATAGGAAACAAAAATTTTCCTACGCGCACGAAGACCTATCATGGTGATGTCCATCTACGAGAGGGGATGAGTGATCTACGTACCCTTGTAGATCGTACAGCAGAAGCGTTAGTGAACGCGGTTGATGTAGTGGAACGTCCTCACGTCCCTCGATCCGCCCCGCGAACAATCCCGTGATCAGTCCCACGATCTAGTACCGAACGGACGGCACCTCCGCGTTCAGCACACGTACAGCTCGACGATGATCTCGGCCTTCTTGATCCAGCAAGAGAGACGGAGAGGTAGAAGAGTTCTCCGGCAGCGTGACGGCGCTCCGGAGGTTGGTGATGACCTTGTATCAGCAGGGCTCCGCCCGAGCTCCGCAGAAACGCGATCTAGAGGAAAAACCGTGGAGGTATGTGGTCCGGCTGCCGTGGAAAAGTCGTCCCAAATCAGCCCTAAAACCCCACTATATATAGGAGGGAGGGAGGGGAGGAGGCAACCTCAAAACCTAAAGGTTTGTCCGAAATTGGAGGTGGATGAGTCCTACTCCAATCCTACTTGGAGTAGGATTCCACATTCCCACTTGGAAACTCTTTCCACCTTGTGTTTTTTCCATCTCAAACCTTATGGGCCTTAGTGGGAACTTATTCCAGCCCACTAGGGGCTGGTTTATATCTTCCCATAGCCCATGAGACCCCTTGGGGCGTGACACCCCTCCCGATGTTCCCCAGCACCCCTCCCGGCACTCCCGGTACACTACCGATGAGCCCGAAACTTTTCCGGTAATGCACGAAAACCTTCCGATAACCAAATGAGGTCATCCTATATATCAATCTTCGTTTCCGAACCATTCCGGAAACCCTCGTGACGTCCGTGATCTCATCCGGGACTCCGAACAACATTCGGTCACCAACCATATAACTCAAATACGCATAAAACAACGTCGAACCTTAAGTGTGCACACCCTGCGGGTTCGAGAACTATGTAGACATGACCCGAGAGACTCCTTGGTCAATATCCAATAGCGGGCCCTGGATGCCCATATTGGATCCTACATATTCTACGAAGATCTTATCGTTTGAACCTCAGTGCCAAGGATTCATATAATCCCGTATGTCATTCCCTTTGTCCTTCGGTATGTTACTTGCCCGAGATTCAATCGTTAGTATCCGCATACCTATTTCAATCTCGTTTACCGGCAAGTCTCTTTACTCGTTCCGTAATACAAGATCCCGCAACTTACATTAAGTTACATTGCTTGCAAGGCTTGTGTGTGATGTTGTATTACCGAGTGGGCCCCGAGATACCTCTCCGTCACACGGAGTGACAAATCCCAGTCTCGATCTATACTAACTCAACGAACACCTTCGGAGATACCTGTAGAGCATCTTTATAGTCACCCAGTTACGTTGCGACGTTTGATACACACAAAGCATTCCTCCGGTGTCCGTGAGTTATATGATCTCATGGTCATAGGAACAAATACTTGACACGCAGAAAACAGTAGCAACAAAATGACACGATCAACATGCTACGTCTATTAGTTTGGGTCTAGTCCATCACATGATTCTCCTAATGATGTGATCCCGTTATCAAGTGACAACACTTGCCTATGGCCAGGAAACCTTGACCATCTTTGATCAACGAGCTAGTCAACTAGAGGCTTACTAGGGACAGTGTTTTGTCTATGTATCCACACAAGTATTGTGTTGCCAATCAATACAATTATAGCATGGATAATAAACGATTATCATGAACTAAGAAATATAATAATAACTAATTTATTATTGCCTCTAGGGCATATTTCCAACAGTCTCCCACTTGCACTAGAGTCAATAATCGAGTTAACATCACCATGTGATTCCAACGAATCCAACACCCATATAGTCATGGGGTCTGATCACGTCTTGCTCGTGAGAGAGGTTTTAGTCAACGGTTCTGAAACTTTCAGATTCGTGCGTTCTTTACAAATCTTTATGTCATCTTATAGATGCTGCTACTACGTGCTATTCGGAAATGCTCGAAATATCTACTCTACTATACGAATCCGTTTCACTACTCATAGTTATCCGGATTAGTGTCAAAGCTTGCATTGACGTAACCCTTTACGACAAACTCTTTAACCACCTCCATAATCGAGAAAAATTCCTTAGTCCATTAGTTACTAAGGATAAATTTCGACCGCTGCTAGTGATTCAATCATGGATCACTCTCTGTACCTCTCAACATACTTTGAGTCAAGGCACACTTCAGGTTCGGTACACAGCATGGCATACTTTAGATTCTACGGCTAAGGCATAGAAGACGACCTTCGTCTATTCTCTTTATTCTGCCGTGGTCGGGTTTTGAGTCTTACTCAAATTCACACCTCACAACGCAACCAAGAACTCCTTCTTTGCTGGTCTATTTTGAACTCTTTCAAAAACTTGTCAAGGCATGCATCTTGTTGAAACTTCTATTAAGCGCTTTCGATCTATCTCCATAGATCTTTGATGCTCAACGTTCAAGTAGCATAATCCAGGTACTCCTTTGAAAACTTCTTTCAAACAACCTTGTATGCTTTACAGAAATTCTACATTACTTCTGATCCACAATATGTCAACCACACATACTTATCAGAAATTCTATAATGCTCCCACTCACTTCTTTGGAAATACAAGTTTCTCATAAACCTTGTACAAACCCAAAATCTTTGATCATCTCATCAAAGTATATATATTCCAACTCCGAGATGCTTGCACCAGTCCATTGAAGGATCGCTGGAGCTTGCATACTTGCTAGTATCTTTAGGATCGACAAAACCTTCTGGTTGTATCACATACAATGTTTGCTCAAGGAAACCGTCGAGGAGACAATGTTTTGACATCCTACGTGCAATATTTCATAAATAATGCATCAACAACTAACATAATTCTAACAGACCTTTAGCATCGCTATGAGTGAGAAAGTCTCATCATAGTCAACCGTTTGATCTTGTCGAAAACATCTTTGCGACAAGTCGAGCTTTTCTTAATAGTGACTTATCACCATCATCGTCTGTCTTTTTTAAAAATCCATTTTACTCAATAGTCCTATGACCATCAAGTAGTTCTACCAAAGTCTACACTTTGTTTTCACACATGGATCCTCTCTCGGATTTCATGGCTTCCAGCCATTTGTCGGAATCTGGGCCCACCATCGCTTTCTCCATAACTCGTAGGTTCACTGTTTCTCAACAACATGACCTCCAAGACAGGGTTACCGTACTACTCTGCAGCAGTACGCGACCTTGTCGACCTACGAGGTTTGTAGTAACTTGATTCGAAGCTCAATGATCATCATCATCAGCTTCCACTTCAATTGGTGTAGGTGCCACATGAACAACTTCCTGCGCCCTGCTACACACTTGTTGAAGTGATGGTTCAATAACCTCATTAAGTTCTACTACCCTCCCACTCAATTCTTTCGAGAGAAACCTTTCCTCGAGAAAGGATCCGTTTCTAGAAACAAACACTTTGCTTTCGGATCTAAGATAGGAGATGTACCCAACTGTTTTGGATATCCTATGAAGATGCATTTATCCGCTTTGGGTTCGAGCTTATCAGACTGAAACTTTTTCACATAAGTGTCGAAACCCCAAACTTTCAAGAAACAACAGTTTAGATTTCTCTAAACCTCAGTCTATACTGTGTCATCTCAACGGAAATACGCGGTGCCCTATTTAAAGTGAATGCGGTTGTCTCTAATGCATAACCCATAAACGATAGTGGTAATTCGATAAGAGACATCATAGTATGCACCATACCAAATAGTGCGTGGCTATGACGTTCAGACACATCATCACACTATGATGTTCCAGGTGGCATGAACTGCGAAATAATTTCCACATTGTCTTAACTGTGTACCAAAACTCGTAACTCAGATATTCATTTCTATGATCATATCGTAGACAGCTTATCCTCTTGTTACGACGAACTTCACTCTGAAACGGAATTGAACTTTTCAATATTTCAGACTTGTGATTCATTAAGTAAATACTCATGTATTTACTCAAGTCGTTAGTGAAGTAAGGACATAATGATATCCACTGCGTTCCTCAGCACTCATTGGACTGCATACATCAAAATGTATCACTTCCAACAAGTTACTATCTTATTTTATCTCAATGAAAACAAGGCCTTGCTCATGTGGTATGGTTTGCATGTCACTAGTGATTCAAAATCTGGTGAGTACAAAGATCCATCAGCATGGAGCCTCTTCATGCAATTTATACTAACATGACCCAAGCGGCAGTGCCACAAGTAAGTGGTACTATCATCATTAACTCGTATCTTTTTGGCACCAATATTATGAACATGTGTAACACTACGATCGAGATTCAATAAACCATTGAAGGTGATTATTCAAGAAAATAGAGTAACCATTATTCTCTTTAAATGAATAATCATATTGCAATAAACACGATCCAATCATGTTCATGCTTAACGCAAGCACCAAATAACAATTATTTAGGTTTAATACCAATCCCGATGGTAGAGGGAGCGTGCGATGTTTTGATCATATCAACCTTGGAAACACTTCCAACACGTATCGTCACCTCGCCTTTAGCTAGTCTTCGTTTATGCCGTAGCTTTCATTTCGTGTTACTAATCACTTAGCAACCGAACCGGTATCCAATACCCTCATGCTACTAGGAGTACTAGTAAAGTACACATCAACATCATGTATATCAAATACACTTCTTTCGACTTTTGCCAGCCTTCTTATCTACCAAGTATCTAGAGTTGCTCCGCCTCAGTGACTGTTCCCCTCATTACAGAAGCACTTAGTCTCGGATTTGGGTTTAATCTTGGGTCTCTTCATTAGTGCAGCAATTGTTTTGCCGTTTCACGAAGTATCCCTTCTAGCCCTTGCCTTTCTTGAAACTTAGTGGTTTTACAAACCATCAACTATTGACGCTCCTTCTTGATTTCTACTTTCGCAGTGTCAAACATCGTGAATCTCTCAAGGATCATTGTATCTATCCTTGATATGTTATAGTTCATCACGAAGCTCTCACAGCTTGGTGGCAGTGACTTTGGAGAACCATCACTATCTCATCTGGAAGATTAACTCCCACTTGATTCAAGTGATTGTCGTACTCAGACAATCTGAGCACATGCTCAACGATTGAGCTTTTCTCCTTTACTTTGTGGACAAAGAATCTTGTTGGAGGTCTCGTACCTCTTAACAAGGGCACAAGCATGAAATCACAATTTCATCTCTTTAGAACATCACTTATGTTCCGTGACGTTTTACAACGTTTTCGGCGCCTTGCTTCTAAGCCATTAAGTATTTTTGTACTGAACTATCGTGTAGTCATCAGAAACATGTATGTTGGATGTTCACAGCATCCACAGACGACGCTCGAGGTGCAGCACACCGAGTGGTGCATTAAGGACATAAGTCTTCTGTGCAGCAACGAGGACAATCCTCGGTTTTAGAGACTCGGTCTGCAAAGTTTGCTACTATCAACTTTCAACTAAATTTTCTCTAGGAACATATAAAACAGTAGAGTTATAGCGCAAGCTACATCGTAATTCGCAAAGACCATTAGACTATGTTCATGACAATCAGTTCAATTAATCATATTACTTAAGAACTCCCACTCAAAAAGTACATCTCTCTAGTCATTTGAGTGGTACATGATCCAAATCCACTATCTCAAGTCCGATCATCACGTGAGTCGAGAATAGTTTCAGTGGTAAGCATCTCTATACTAATCATATCAACTATACGATTCATGCTCGACCTTTCGGTCTCATGTGTTCCGAGGCCATGTCTGCACATGCTAGGCTCGTCAAGCTTAACCCGAGTGTTCCACGTGCGCAACTGTTTTGCACCCGTTGTATGTGAACGTTGAGTCTATCACACCCGATCATCACGTGGTGTCTCGAAACTACGAACTGTAGCAACGGTGCACAGTCGGGGAGAACACAATTTCGTCTTGAAATTTTAGTGAGAGATCACCTCATAATGCTACCGTCGTTCTAAGCAAAATAAGGTGCATAAAAGGATTAACATCACATGCAATTTATAAGTGACATGATATGGCCATCATCACGTGCTTCTTGATCTCCATCACCAAAGCACCGGCACGATCTTCTTGTCACCGGCGTCACACCATGATCTCCATCATCATGATCTCCATCAATGTGTCGCCATCGGGGTTGTCGTGCTACTCATGCTATTACTACTAAAGCTACGTCCTAGCAAAATAGTAAACGCATCTGCAAGCACAAACGTTAGTTATAAAGACAACCCTATGGCTCCTGCCGGTTGCCGTACCATCGACGTGCAAGTCGATATTATCTATTACAACATGATCATCTCATACATCCAATATATCACATCACATCGTTGGCCATATCACATCACAAGCATACCCTGCAAAAACAAGTTAGACGTCCTCTAATTTTGTTGTTGCATGTTTTACGTGGTGACCATGGGTATCTAGTAGGATCGCATCTTACTTACGCAAACACCACAACGGAGATATATGAGTTGCTATTTAACCTCATCCAAGGACCTCCTCGGTCAAATCTGATTCAACTAAAGTTGGAGAAACCGACACTTGCCAGTCATCTTTGAGCAACGGGGTTACTCGTAGCGATGAAACCAGTCTCTCGTAAGCGTACGAGTAATGTCGGTCCAAGCCGCTTCAATCCAACAATACCGCGGAATCAAGAAAAGACTAAGGAGGGCAGCAAAACGCACATCACCGTCCACAAAAACTTTTGTGTTCTACTCGAGAAGACATCTACGCATGAACCTAGCTCTGATACCACTGTTGGGGAACGTCGCATGGGAAACAAAAAATTTCCTACGCGCACGAAGACCTATCATGGTGATGTCCATCTACGAGAGGGGATGAGTGATCTACGTACCCTTGTAGATCATACAGCAGAAGCGTTAGTGAACGCGGATGATGTAGTGGAACGTCCTCACGTCCCTCGATCCGCCCCGCGAACAATCCCGCGATCAGTCCCACGATCTAGTACCGAACGGACGGCACCTCCGCGTTCAGCACACGTACAGCTCGACGATGATCTCGGCCTTCTTGATCCAGCAAGAGAGACAGAGAGGTAGAAGAGTTCTCCGGAAGCGTGACGGCGCTCCGGAGGTTGGTGATGACCTTGTCTCAGCAGGGCTCCGCCCGAGCTCCGCAGAAACGCGATCTAGAGGAAAAACCGTGGAGGTATGTGGTCGGGCTGCCGTGGAAAAGTCGTCTCAAATCAGCCCTAAAACCCCACTATATATAGGAGGGAGGGAGGGGAGGAGGCAACCTCAAAACCTAATGGTTTGGCCGAAATTGGAAGTGGAGGAGTCCTACTCCAATCCTACTTGGAGTAGGATTCCACCTTCCCACTTGGAAACTCTTTCCACCTTGTGTTTTTTCCTTCTCAAACCTTATGGGCCTTAGTGGGAACTTATTCCAGCCCACTAGGGGCTGGTTTATCTCTTCCCATAGCCCATGAGACCCCTTGGGGCGTGACACCCCTCCCGATGGTCCCCGGCACCCCTACCGGCACTCCCGGTACACTACCGATGAGCCCGAAACTTTTCCAGTAATGCACGAAAACCTTCCTGTAACCAAATGAGGTCATCCTATATATCAATCTTCGTTTCCGGACCATTCCGGAAACCCTCGTGACGTCCGTGATCTCATCCGGGACTCCGAACAACATTCGGTCACCAACCATATAACTCAAATACGCATAAAACAACGTCGAACCTTAAGTGTGCAGACCCTGCGGGTTCGAGAACTATGTAGACATGACCCGAGAGACTCCTCGGTCAATATCCAATAGCGGGACCTGGATGCCCATATTGGATCCTACATATTCTACGAAGATCTTATCGTTTGAACCTCAGTGCCAAGGATTCATATAATCCCGTATGTCATTCCCTTTGTCCTTCGGTATGTTACTTGCCCGAGATTCGATCGTTAGTATCCGCATACCTATTTCAATCTCGTTTACCGGCAAGTCTCTTTACTCGTTCCGTAATACAAGATCCCGCAACTTACATTAAGTTACATTGCTTGCAAGGCTTGTGTGTGATGTTGTATTACCGAGTGGGCCCCGAGATACCTCTCCGTCACATGGAGTGACAAATCCCAGTCTCGATCTATACTAACTCAACGAACACCTTCGGAGATACCTGTAGAGCATCTTTATAGTCACCCAGTTACATTGCGACGTTTGATACACACAAAGCATTCCTCCGGTGTCCGTGAGTTATATGATCTCATGGTCATAGGAACAAATACTTGACACGCAGAAAACAGTAGCAACAAAATGACACGATCAACATGCTACGTCTATTAGTTTGGGTCTAGTCCATCACATGATTCTCCTAATGATGTGATCCCGTTATCAAGTGACAACACTTGCCTATGGCCAGGAAACCTTGACCATCTTTGATCAACGAGCTAGTCAACTAGAGGCTTACTAGGGACAGTGTTTTGTCTATGTATCCACACAAGTATTGTGTTTCTAATCAATACAATTATAGCATGGATAATAAACGATTATCATGAACTAAGAAATATAATAATAACTAATTTATTATTGCCTCTAGGGCATATTTCCAACAGGTTCTTGGTGCGAAATGGCAGAAAGTCCTTGGGGGACATTGTACGGATATTGACCCTCTTTTCCTTGTGAGCGACCTTCTTGAAGGACTTCTTCTTGGGAGGCAGACCAGACGTGGCAGACCCCTCGGGCGCCTTTGTGTTGCGAAACTGTTTGGACGCCGTGTCCCGTGGGGGGTTCGAACGGCGAGCAGAGCCACCTGTGACACAGACCACAAAGCGAAAAAGAGGCGACAAGAAAAGTCAAGGCAATGAATCTTGAAAACACAGGAAAAGGAAACATGCATTGCTAAGCACAAAACAAAAAGAATACGCCGTGAATGCTCCTGGCGGTAGTACCGCCACCCCTGGCGGTAGTACCGCTGGGGGTCATGGCAGTAGTACTGCTACCCCTGGCGGTAGTACCGCTGGACTCCTAGCGGTAGTACCGCTACCCCCTGGCGGTAGTACCGCTGGGGGGTTTGACTTTCAGATCTGACATATAAAACTCGTTTTCGAGGGCATGGACTGAATATGAACACTAAGACGTACACCCCAGCCCTACTGTCATGAGGAACACATAGTAACAAGAGGTACAAACATGCCTTGCAAGATAGAGCACGTTTTAGATCTAATCCAAAAGTTCAGGTATTCGATCTAAGACGATGAAATCCTAAAGCATGGCAGCAATCATAACAACAAACCATCGGACCTATACTCCCCTCAAAGATTTCCTTCATGACATCCAATAACTAGCCATAGGATCAACAAGATGAATCCAATCCCCAATGCTCCTAACCCTAGAACACGAAGAACAACCAAATAGAAGAAGGGAGGAGCTTTACCGGGATTCATGGCTCTTGGAGGAGGAAGAAGAGATGAAGCAACCCTTCCACACCAACGGGGAGAAGGAGCTCCACGAAGAGAGATCCAATCAGGGGGTTTTCGGGCTAGGGGAGGGAGGAGCCGCGAGGAAGAAGAAACAGGTTGAAAATCGGGCTCCCCCTCCCTTTATATAGCCCAAGGGGTACGATCCAGCGGTAGTACCGCTGGGGTACAGCGGTAGTACCGCTGACCTAGCGGTAGTACCGCTGGGGTGTAGCGGTAGTACCGCTGGGGTCCTGGCGGTAGTACCGCTCCCCCTGGCGGTAGTACCGCTCCCCCTCGAAACCCTAGAAATATTCTAGCCGGTCGTGTTAGATTTTGAATCCTGGCGGTAGTACCGCCATACCTGGCGGTAGTACCGCTGGGGTCCTGGCGGTAGTACCGCTACCCCTGGCGGTAGTACCGCTGGGGTCCTGGCGGTAGTACCGCTACCCTGGCGGTAGTACCGTTGTACATGTTTCAACACGGCTAAGGAAAACGGGAAACTTGGGCACATGACAAGTGAGTAAAAAGGGATGACTTTCAAGAAAATGTACTGACTTGTCATTGTATATCCTCTCCTTTATACGCAAGAGAGGATGGAGGGGCGGTGGCCGAGGCCACCTATGTTTGAGACAATGGTATGACACTGCGAAGAATTATCCTTGGGTTCATGACCAATGCTCGTCTTTGAAGCACAAGTGCCATTTGACAATGGCTAAAGTGAAAGACTAGATTTATTTACGCATAATGGGGGGAGGGAGAGTTCATTGAGAGAACAACACTCCCCCTATGTCCATGCCTACATCTAGACCAAGATGAAATGTAAAGTGAGGTGCAACATGCCTAGTTTCAATCCACATTACTTGAATCAATGATATTTAGCTCATGCCTTAACTCCCGGAACCTTGCTTCATCTAGTGGCTTGGTGAAAATATCTGCAAGTTGCTCTTCAGTGTGGATGAAGTGAATCTCAATATCACCTAGCTTGATATGTTCACGGATGAAGTGATGACGAATATCAATATGTTTGGTTTTGCTATGTTGCACTGGGTTGAGGGAAATCTTGATGGCGCTTTGATTGTCACATAGAAGAGGCACTTTGTCACAAGTGACACCATAATCCTTTAAAGTTTGCCTCATCCATAGCAATTGTGCACAACAACTTGCAGCTGCTACATACTCAGCTTCGGTGGATGATAAGGAGACACAGTTCTGCTTCTTTGAAGACCAACTTACCAAAGAGCGACCAAGGAATTGGCACCCTCCAGATCTTGACTTCCTCTCCATACAATCTCCAGCCCAATCTGAGTCAGAATAGCCAACTAGATTGAAGTTTGCTCCTTTGGGATACCAGAGGCCAAAGTTTGGGGTATGAGCCAAATATCGAAAGATTTGTTTGACAACCATGTAATGACTTTCTTTTGGTGCGGATTGAAACCGTGCACATATCCCTACACTCAACATAATATCCGGTCTAGATGCACAGAGGTAAAGGAGGGATCCAATCATGGAGCGGTATACCTTTTGATCCACTGCTTTACCATTGGGATCACTGTCAAGCTTGCATCTGGTTGGCATGGGGAACTTGACCGGTTTGACATCTTCGAGCTCGAACCGTTTGAGCATGTCTTGAGTGTAGTTGTCTTGTTTGATGAATGTCCCTTCTAGACCTTGTTTAATCTCGAACCCGAGGAAAAACTTCAACTCTCCCATCATGGACATCTCAAACTTCTCAGTCATTAGTGCAGCAAATTCTTCATTGAATGAAATGTTAGGAGAGCCAAAGATAATATCATCAACATATAGTTGGCATATGAACAAATCCCATTTAACCCTCTTAGTAAAAAGAGTGGGATCAATCTTCCCAATTTCAAACCAACAATCTTGTAATAACTCAGTAAGGTACTCATACCACGCGCGTGGGGCTTGTTTAAGGCCATAGAGTGCCTTATTGAGTTTGTACACATGATTGGGGAGCTTGGGATGTTCGAATCCAGGGGGTTGTTTGACATATACCAACTCATTTAAAGGACCATTAAGAAATGCACTTTTCACATCCATTTTCTGTAATTTGAAGTTATGATGAGAAGCAAAAGCAAGTAACATGCGAATAGATTCTAGACGAGCAACAGGGGCAAAGGTTTCACCGTAGTCGATACCCTCGACTTGGGAGTAGCCTTGAGCCACCAATCTCGCCTTGTTTCGAATCACAATTCCATTTGCGTCTTGCTTGTTCTTAAATATCCATTTGGTCCCAATGACATTATGTTCCTTCGTTGGTCGAGGCACTAAATCCCAGACTTGGTTGCGCTCGAAGTTGTTAAGTTCTTCGTGCATGGCCATAAGCCAATCCTCATCATCGAGCGCTTCCTGTACCTGTTGAGGTTCACAATACGAGACAAACGCGTTATGCTCACAATAATTCCAAAGCTGTTGACGGGTAGATACTCCCCTTTTTAAACTACCAAGAACATTCTTCATAAGATGTGACTTGGCTTTCAGCTTGTTCGCATTCTTGGCTGCTCGACGCTCCAAGAGTTCTTCATTAGATAACGGGAGCATCGACTTGTATCTTTTGTTTGCCCTTGCGTCTTGAGCCGGTTGTTGGAGCTCCAGATGGGAATTGTGAAACAGTCTCCTGATCATTTTGTCCTTCGACTTGAGCAGGTTCACTAGTTTGATCTTGTATTAGTGGTTGCTCTTGATTTTGATCTTGTGCTGGTTCAGGGTCCGGTAGTAGTGCTTGAATATCATGGGGCATATCACCATTGTTAGGCAATTGATCTTGACCGTGAGCTTGATCAACTTGTTGAGAGTCTTCTCTTTGTTCATCGGAAGCGTGTGGGGCTTGTGGGGGTGATGGCTCCACTTGAGTAGAGCATTGTCCTTCTCCTTCGGCCACAAGGGGTTCCTCAATGGGGAGTATTTGACCAATCCCCATTCTTCTTATGGCTTCCGGAGGTATTTCATCACCTATATCACAAAGACCACTTTGCTCCACTTGGGAGCCATTATTTTCGTCAAACTCTACGTTACACGTCTCCTCAATTAGTCCAGTGGACTTGTTGAGGACACGGTAAGCATGAGAGTTTGTAGCATAACCAACAAAGATACCCTCATGTGCTCTAGAATCAAATTTAGCTAACCGAGCTCCCTTTTTAAGAATGAAACACTTAAAACCGAATACCCGGAAGTACTTGAGATTGGGCTTGTTTCCAGTTAGAATCTCATACGGAGTCTTGTTCAAGCCTTTGCGGATGTAGAGCCGATTGGACGCATGACATGCTGTGTTGATGGCCTCTACCCAGAAGTTGTATGGAGATTTGAATTCTGCCATCATTGTTCTTGCAGCGTCTATCAAGGTCCGGTTCTTCCTTTCTGCCACGCCGTTTTGCTGAGGGGTATATGGTGCAGAATATTGGTGCTTTATTCCCTCATCACCTAGAAACTCATCTAGGGTGTAGTTCTTGAACTCGGTGCCGTTGTCACTCCTAATCATCAAGATCTTTGCTTCATGTTGACGTTGCGCTTCATTAGCAAAGTTGATGACTGTTTGTTGAGTTTCACTCTTCCTTTTGAAGAAATATACCCAGGTATATCTTGAGTAGTCGTCAACAATCACTAAGCAATATTTTCTGCCTCCAAGACTATCAAATGTTGGAGGACCAAACAGATCCATATGGAGGAGTTCCAATGGCCTCTTAGTGTAGATAAGAGTCGTTGGACGATGAGCAGTTTCATGAATCTTTCCTTCAATGCAAGCACTGCAAACATGATCTTTAGCAAAGCTCACATTTGTTAGTCCACGAACATGGTCCCCTGTCAGGAGACTTTGCAAAGATCTCATATTGACATGAGCTAAACGGCGATGCCAAAGCCAGCCCACGTCAACTTTAGCCATTAAACATGTCGCAGTCTTAGTGGGTCGCCTTGAGAAGTTCACCACATAGAGACCATTTTCGACATGTCCAACATAGGCTACTTTAAGAGTCTTGCTCCTTAGGAGGACCACAGTGTCAATATTAAAGAAAGTGGAAAAACCCATGATTGCAAGTTGACGAACTGAAAGTAAATTGTAGGCAAGTGACTCAACAAGCATGACCTTCTCAATAGATAAATCTTGAGAGACGACCACCTTACCAAATCCCAATACCTTTGACGAGGATGCATCGGCGAATTGGACATGGGTGGGCATAGATGGAGAAGGATGCAAATCCACCACTAAGTCCTTGCTTCCGGTCATATGATTTTTTGCTCCACTATCGAGCAACCATGACACCCCACCGGAAGCAAACTCCTGCAAAAGATCAAGGCTTGGTTTTAGGTACCCATTTTTTAATGGGTCCTTTCATGTTAGAGACAAGGGTCTTAGGAACCCAGATAGCCCATTCAATATTTTCATCGTAGGAACCAACAAATCTGGCATAAACATGCCCATCACTAGCACAACATAAAACATAAGAAGAATTGAGTTTGCCGGCTGTGTTAGTAGGAGCAATTTTGCCCGTATTGGGGTTCCCATAGTCCACCTTGTTCCTGTTCACCTTCTGAGTCCCCTCACCCTCTTTGACAAAGATGTCCATGAGGGTGAGAGATCGTTTGTTCTTGTTATTCCTTTTACCTTTTGACTTGGAGGTAAGTCCGAGTCCTTCCTTTCCTACAACACCCTTTTGAGTGCTCAAGAGATCGTTCAGACTCTTCTCACCTTGTCTGCATGCCACAAGGCCCTTCTCAAGTTTCTCCTTTAACTTGGCACTTTCCTCCATAAGATGAACATGCTCACAACAAGGGTTAGTTGCACAAGTATTATCAATTAACACAAAGGGAGGACAAGTAGAGATCTCCTTGGTAAGCTTTGCTTGGAGTTGATCATGGGACTCTTTCAGAGAGAAATGAACACCTTTCAAGGCTTTGTGGGCCTTGTCAAGTATGTCAAACTCTTCTTTGAGTCTGTCACGGCCAACTTCAAGAGCATACTTTTCAGATTTAAGCATGCGAGTAAGAACAACATCATGATCTAGTTTCTTTTGCATTTTAGCGCAGTCATCGTTATATGACTCCTCAAGAGCCAAACGAAGAGTGCGCTCTTCTTCTAGAGCACTAGATAATTCGGCAATTTCATCGGCATAGTCACGGCTATGTCCCTGTAGCTCGGAGATAGTCTCCTCATGAGACTCAATGAGGTCAGTGGCCTCACCCAGTTGTTCCAAGAGAGCAACAAAGTGCTTCTTGGGTTCTCCCTTAATAGTGCATAGAAACTTATCAAGATCATGCTCATTAAGCTCTCCAACATCACTACCTTCTACGCAATTTAACAATGAAGGAGTAGAAGAAATGTTGGTCTTAATGATGGGAGTTACCTGATTGGTACCTTTTGCCATGAGGCACTTGGTGATGTGGTTCTCGTTGGGGGCGTTGAAGAGAGACACCTTCTGGGAAGAGGTAGTGGCGATAGCAACAGTTGCCGTTGCCACTGCATCATCCTCATCGCCATCGTCATCAGAAGGATACTCCTCCAGGGCCACCATCCCTTTTGGGTGAGGTTTCTTCACAAAGTTGTTCTTGATTGGAAATGATTTGGTTTTGTCTTTGCGAATTAGCTTGCCTCTGTTGTCTTCCCTCTTCTCATAGGAACATTCTGCCACGAAGTGACTCACGTTGCCACAGTTATAACATGTCCTCACTCGTTGTTTGGGTTTGAATCCACTCGAGTTGTTCTTGTTGAAGGTGGGTCTTGAGTTCCTTTTATTTCCCCAGAATTGCCTTGATGCAAGAGCCATGTGCTCATGATAAGCATACCTTGTGTCTTCAGGGCAGCTCTCCTCTTCCTCCTCTTCTTCTTCTTCTTCAAGCATTGCTCTTGCTTTCAACGCAAGGTTGGGTGAAGTGGTTTTTGATCGGACACGAGCAAGTGCATTGTCGGCTGTTTCGTTCATGATTGACATTGCAATGAACTCATCCAACACTTCACTGGAAGACAAGGAGTGGAAGTCTGGCCGCTGACGAATGACAGATGACATGGCTTTATTGAAAGGCATGATGGCTTTGAGAAACTTGCGCTTGACCCATGTATCATCCACATCCTTACTCCCATGATCCTTTAGTGCCACAGCTATAGCAGTCACCCTCCGATAGAGATCACGAGGGTCCTCATCTTCCTTCATCACAAACTCATCGGCCTTATCAAGTATCACTTCATAGTTGGATCATTGAATACTTGAGCTTCCCTTGTACAGTACCATAATATGCTCCCAACAATCCTTGGCCAATGTGAAGGGACGCAAGTGGGGAAGATCTTCAGGTGGTACAGCAGACTGGAGAATAAACAACGCAGAGTGATTATATTGATTGTCTGCATCTTCTCTTGGAGTGAGGTTGCTTGGGTCATGGGGATAATATCCTTGCTCGATAATTCTCCACAAGTTTGTTGAGCTGTGATTCAAATGAGACTTAATATAAAATACCCAGTTAGCAAAGTCACCTTTCACAAGTTTAGGAGGAGGACCAACAGGATTAAGACGAGGTGCGAGAACGGGTCCTCCATATGTCATGGGAGGTGGAACCGAAGCATATGTTCCAGTCCCATCCTTTTCGTGAGGTGAAGCAGGTTGCATACCTTTAGCCGCTTCCTTAGAGGAGTTGGCCTCCGAATCGGAAATGGTGGGTTTAACCACTAAAGCCGGTTCGGGTGAACTTTTAAGACCATCAATTAATTCTTTAAGCATGGTTTTGACTTCGCTCGTCAAGGACGTCTTGAGGGTGGCCATAGTCGTATTCAAGTCGTCCCTTGTGGCCGAAGTCAAGTCCATGTCCTCGGGTTGCCCACGGTTAACTTCCTCTCCGCCTTCCATACTCTTCGGGTGGTTAAACCCTTAATAAAGAGACGTGGCTCTGATACCAATTGAAAGGATCGATATGGTTGGCTAGAGGGGGGTGAATAGACAACGACCACTTTTTAATTAATCTTAACAAGTTAAGGTAAACACTATACGGGTTCACAAATAATATGACAAAGGGGTGAACCCTATAGAACCTAACAACTAGAGCTATTAAGACAAGTAAGATATAGTCACAAGCAAAAGCAAATACAAAGTAAAGGTTAGAGATAACCACAAGTGGAACCGATGGAGACGAGGATGTGTTACCGAAGTTCCTTCCCTTTGACAGGAAGTACATCTCCGTTGGAGCGGTGTGGAGGCACAATGCTCCCCAAAAAGCCACTAAGGCCACCGTATTCTCCTCACGCCCTCGCACGATGCAAGGTACCGTGATTCCACTATAGGTGCCCTTGAAGGCGGAGACCGAACCTTTACAAACAAGGTTGGGGCAACTCCACACAAAGCTTGGAGGCTCCCAACTAAACCACGAAGCTTCACCACAATGGAATATGGCTTCGAGGTGACCTCAACCATCTAGGATGCTCAAACACCCAAGAGTAACAATATCCGCAAGGGATTGGTGGGGGAATCAACTTTTCTCTTGGTGGAAGTGTGGATCTAGGCCTTCTCAACCAATCCCTAAAGAATCAACAAGTTTGATTGGCTAGGGAGAGAGATCGGCAACCTTAGCCATCTCCCCGTGAGGACTATGTATGACTTATTTCAGAAGTTGTTCCTCATGGACCTTTTGAGTCCTGAAGTCCGACCAATACTTGATGTGCTAAATATCAAGCATGATCTATAATTGGGTTGTGCTAGTACATCAAGGAGAACATTAGAAGCGGAGTGCTAAATGTCTCTCGGCCGATCAACCAGATTTCGTTCCCTTGGCACAGCTAAGGTGAAATCTGAGGAAGTGTTGTCTTCCTTTGCATCTGCATCCTCCATCACTGTTCATCATGGTATTATGTTGTGTCACCAGAATCCTTGGCACGGATGTTGGTAAACCTTGATGAATATGGAAATGCTCAAGTTCTTGAGAGCATGCTCAGACACTAGGTTATATCCTCGGTAGTAACTGAAATGTGCCTTCCGTTCGCCAAGTTGTTCTATAACCCTAGTTTCTTTCCAACCTGAGTATGCCATTCTTTCAAATTCCTCGAAACAATCATTTGTGACTTTCCTTACTCTGGTATGAAGAGTTTCAATGATCTTTGGATCAAAAGTAATTCTTTTTGCCACTTAAGGGAATAACTCTACGAGTCACCCTCCTAGGTGCCCCGATGTGGTATGAAGGGCAACTTAATCCTCGCTACTTTGAATACCTCGTCATCATCTGTTTTAAGCGTGGATTTGCTGCCTACCAATTGAACCTTTGTCTTATGCCTCACTTCCTTGTTTCCATCATGAGTGTTGTGTCTCAGCTCAAGGGACGTTCCTAAGTCTCATTCTATGATTTGATCATGAGTTGCCCGATCTTCGAGAAGATCGAGTCTTGTAGAGTCTATCTGTTCTTTTATCGTCGAGCTAGATGAAGACCTCAAAGACAAAGATGTCAAGATCAACATGATGCGATGACTCAACATCCTAGATAGGAGCAAATGGATCATGAAGGTTGTGATAGTTTAGTGACCCCTCTTCCTCTTCCTGACTACGCTTGAATCTCGGGACGAGATTCTTGTTTAGTGGGGGTGAGTTGTCACAACCCTAGAATAGTTTGTTGCAATCATTTGCATCATCACCTTGCATCATGTTATTTTCAGTTTAATTTGAAATGGGGATGATCAAACCCTAGCACTAAATGAAACTCAAATAGTTCAACAAAAATTATTTTCAATGAACCCAAATGGTTTTAAAAAATGTTCACCCTTTCTTGTAAATATTCGAAACAACATACCAGAGGTGATGAAATTTTTAACAGCTCTTTTGTCATTTTAATTTAATCATAAATGCATCTGAAGATGATAACTAAATTGCTATAAATATTTTTAGTCTTTTCAAAAATGCTGAAACTTATTATGGAGCTTGGTAATAATATATTCTGATCCCATACTAATACTAGGATTCTCCCCTTTAGTATTTTTGCACAAACACATAATAACAGAAATAATAAATTGGAAAAAAACAAAAAAATAATAAGAGAAGGAAGAACTAACCTGCGCTCACCTAGCCCAGAAGAGGCCAACCCACCAGGGGCACCGTTGTCTTCTTCCTCCTGCGAGGAGGAGAAGCAGGTGCGTGCCCGATGCGCCGACGAGCGTGCCACGTCCCCGGCCACCTCCTACTTCCCTCCCTTCACGCTGGCGACCTGGATGGACTCGCGAGAGCCGTCTGGATTGAAGCCACCCCTCCACTCCTCCCCGTTATCTCTCCCCTTCGCCCTCTACCCCGCCGTCACCATGGCCGAGCTCTGCTCGAGCTTGTCGCCATCGTCCCCCTCACCTCCGGCCCCCCTCACACCTCCCTTTCGGGCCCAACAGAACGGCCTCGTCGCCCTGCTACTCCTCGCAATCGGAATCAAAGTCGGAGCCTCCCTGGCGCTGCCACCGTTGCCATCTCCACCTCCGGCAACCAAAGGCCGCCGGCCCTGATTCGCGATGTCCACTGCACCTCCAAGCCTTCTGAGCCTGCCATCAGTCTCCCCGTGAGCTTCTCCGTCGATTCCGCATGCTCCCCTTTCCTCTCGCAAGCCGTAGCCGCTACTCCTCCACGGCCGAGCTCCGGCCGCCGCCACGGGCTTGCCTCAGCGAGCTCCGGCCACCCCTCAGCCACCCAACCCCCCCCCCCACTCGACGTGGCTGAGCAGGGGGTACGCCCCAATGGCCTCAGTTGCCGCCCCCGTGCGTGTCAGGTGGATTCCGCCGTGGTCAGAGGCCACTGGCGACGAGCTCCGCCGGCCCGAGCAACTGTCATGTGGGCCCGACCGGTTAGGGGTTAGATTAGCCCCTAATGACGCTATTCATTAACCCCAAGGCCAGTAACAGTGGGCCCCAATGCGTATAAATTAAAAATTAGGATTAATCTAACCGTGTTAATTAGATGTGACTCTGACGTGTGGACCCCACACGTCAGATTGGACTTTGACCAGGTCAGTTGACCTGCTGACCTCACCATGACATCATGATGACGTAATAAAGCTTTTCTGGATTAATAAAACTCAAGAAATTCCAGAAAATGTTGAAATCTTTGAAAATTCATAGAAAATAAAATATAAGTCTCATGAAAATAATTTATATATGAAAAATGATCAAAAAAATGTAAGGAATCTAATTATGCCATTTTCATGTTGGTTTGGAAAAGTTAACATCACCAAATAGGCCAAATGATGAATAGGGTAAATTTAATAAATAGTTTGAAGTTGGACTTTGATCCCTATTTGAATTCCACTTCAAATATTATGACCAAACATTGGTCAATGCAAATCAGTACCTCAAGATACTAACTCCATGCATGTTGGAAAAATTTGTTATGAGCATCAGGTCGAATCAATTATTAGGGTACCTAGAAAAAATACCCGACTTGAAGTGATATTTGAATTCAAATTCAAATCCAACTTCAACTTAAGAAATGATAGCCACATTAGCCTTGCCACCTTTCATTTCATGTCTTGAGCATGCATCATAGTGTTGCATTCCCGTGAAGTAATTGTTGTTCTTTCTTGTTTGCCGGTGTTGTTCCCTCTCGGTAGATGATGTTTCCCACGAGGTGATCGTTGACATTGATGAAGACTCATTGCTATCTTCAGACGTGTCAGGCAAGCAAACCCCCTTGAGCATATTGATATAAACCCACTCTCTCGCTCCTGCTCTCTTTTACTGCATCAGGACAAACACGATTCAACTGTACATGTTATCGGTAGTTGAACTCATTCCTCTGCATTACCTGATTTTGTCACAGTAAATAGTTGAAACCACTTAGCATGAGTAGCAACTGCTTGAGCCTTGTTGTGCTTACTAATCCATGCTTGTTTACAATGCCTGCTATGCTTAGAGTCGTGTCGGGTCCGATCCATCTGAATGATGTATCGGAATGGTTGTGTTCATGTCCTATAGTGTGAGAGTAAAGGTGTGAATCTGATTTGGTAAAGGTAGCGATGAGAGGCCACGTAGGAGTACATGGCGGGTTGTCTCATTGGGACCGTCCTTAAGAACTTAGTTATGTGTGTGTTATCCAAGACAAGATACTACCACACATTTGGATACTTAATTGACCCTCTCGTCTTATTAATATCTTGTATCAGCAACCTTAGCCATCTCCCCGTGAGGACTATGTATGACTTATTTCAGAAGTTGTTCCTCATGGACCTTTTGAGTCCTGAAGTCCGACCAATACTTGATGTGCTAAATATCAAGCATGATCTATAATTGGGTTGTGCTAGTACATCAAGGAGAACATTAGAAGCGGAGTGTTAAATGTCTCTCGGCCGATCAACCAAATTTCGTTCCCTTGGCACAGCTAAGGTGAAATCTGAGGAAGTGTTGTCTTCCTTTGCATCTGCATCCTCCATCACTGTTCATCATGGTATTATGTTGTGTCACCAGAATCCTTGGCACGGATGTTGGTAAACCTTGATGAATATGGAAATGCTCAAGTTCTTGAGAGCACGCTCAGACACTAGGTTATATCCTCGGTAGTAACTGAAATGTGCCTTTCGTTCGCCAAGTTGTTCTATAACCCTAGTTTCTTTCCAACCTGAGTATGCCATTCTTTCAAATTCCATCAAACAATCATTTGTGAAGTTCCTTACTCTGGTATGAAGAGTTTCAATGATCTTTGGATCAAAAGTAATTCTTTTTGCCACTTAAGGGAATAACTCTACGAGTCACCCTCCTAGGTGCCCCGATGTGGTATGAAGGGCAACTTAATCCTCGCTACTTTGAAAACCTCGTCATCATCTGTTTTAAGCATGGATTTGCTACCTACCAATTGAACCTTTGTCTTATGCCTCACTTCCTTGTTTCCATCATGAGTGTTGTGTCTCAGCTCAGGGGACGTTCCTACGTCTCATTCTATGAGTTGATCATGAGTTGCCCGATCTTCTAGAAGATCGAGTCTTGTAGAGTCTATCTGTTCTTTTGTCGTCGAGCTAGATGAAGACCTCAAAGACAAAGATGTCAAGATCAACATGATGCGATGACTCAACATCCTAGAGAGGAGCAAATGGATCATGAAGGTTGTGATAGTTTAGTGTCCCCTCTTCCTCTTCCCGACTACGCTTGAATCTCGGGACGAGATTCTTGTTTAGTGGGGGTGAGTTGTCACAACCCTAGAATAATTTGTTGCAATCATTTGCATCATCACCTTGCATCATGTTATTTTCAGTTTAATTTCAAATGGGGATGATCAAACCCTAGCACTAAGTGAAACTCAAATAGTTCAATAAAAATTATTTTCAATGAACCCAAATGGTTTTAAAAAATGTTCACCCTTTCTTGTAAATGTTGGAAGCAACATACTAGAGGTGATGAACTTTTTAACAACTCTTTTGTCATTTTAATTTAATCATAAATGCATCTGAAAATGATAACTAAATTGCTATAAATATTTTTAGTCTTTTCAAACATGCTGAAACTTATTATGGAGCTTGGAAATAATATATTCTGATCCCATACTAATACTAGGATTCTCCCCTTTAATATTTTTGCACAAACACATAAAAATAGAAATAATAAATTGGAAAGAAAACAAAAAAATAATAAGAGAAGGAAGAACTAACCTGCACTCACCTAGCCCAGAAGAGGCCAACCCACCAGGGGCACCGTTGTCTTCTTCCTCCTGCCAGGAGGAGAAGCAGGTGCGTGCCCGATGCGCCGACGAGCGTGCCACGTCCCCAGCCACCTCCTACTTCCGTCCCTTCACGCTGGCGACCTGGATGGACTCGCCAGAGCCGTCTGGATCGAAGCCACCCCTCCACTCCTCCCCGTTATCTCTCCCCTTCGCCCTCTACCCCGCCCTCACCATGGCCGAGCTCTGCTCGAGCTTGTCGCCATCGTCCCCCTCACCTCCGGCCACCCCCACACCTCCCTTTCGCGCCCAACAGAACGGCCTCGTCGCCCTGCTCCTCCTCGCAATCGGAATCAAAGTCGGAGCCTCCCTGGCGCTACCACCGTTGCCGTCTCCACCTCCGGCAACCGAAGGCCGCCGGCCATGATTCGCGATGTCCAGTGCACCTCCAAGCCTTCTGAGCCTGCCATCAGTCTCCCCGTGAGCTTCTCCGTCGATTCCGCATGCTCCCCTTTCCTCTCGCAAGCTGTAGCCGCTACTCCTCCACGGCCGAGCTCCGGCCGCCGCCACGGGCTCGACTCGGCGAGCTCCGGCCACCCCTCAGCCACCCAACCCCCCCCCCCCCACTCGACGTGGCTGAGCAGGGGGTACGCCCCAATGGCCTCAGCTGCCGCCCCCGTGCGTGTCAGGTGGATTCCGCCGTGGTCAGAGGCCACCGGCGACGAGCTCCGCCGGCCCGAGCAACTGTCATGTGGGCCCGACCGGTGAGGGGTTAGATTAGCCCCTAATGACGCTATTCATTAACCCCAAGGCCAGTAACAGTGGGCCCCAATGCGTATAAATTAAAAATTAGGATTAATCTAACCGTGTTAATTAGATGTGACACTGACATGTGGACCCCACACGTCAGATTGGACTTTGACCAGGTTAGTTGACCTGCTGACCTCACCATGACATCATGATGACGTAATAAAGCTTTTCTGGATTAATAAAACTCAGGAAATTCCAAAAAATGTTGAAATCTTTGAAAAATCGTAGAAAATAAAATATAAGTCTCATGAAAATAATTTATATATGAAAAATGATCAGAAAAATGTAAGGAATCTGATTATACCATTTTCATGCTGGTTTGAAAAAGTTATCATCACCAAATAGGACAAATGATGAATAGGGTAAATTTAATAAATAGTTTGAAGTTGGACTTTGATCCCTATTTGAATTCCACTTCAATTATTATGACCAAACATTGGTCAATGCAAATCAGTACCTAAAGATACTAACTCCATGCATGTTGGAACAATTTGTTATGAGCATCAGGTCGAATCAATTATAAGGCAACTTGGAAAAAATACCCGGCTTGAAGTGATATTTGAATTCAAATTCAAATCCAACTTCAACTTAAGAAATGATAGCCACATTAGCCCTGCCACCTTTCATTTCATGTCTTGAGCATGCATCATAGTGTTGCATTCCCGTGAAGTAAATGTTGTTCTTTCTTGTTTGCCGGTGTTGTTCCCTCTCGGTAGACGATGTTTCGACGAGGTGGTCGTTGACATTGATAAAGACTCATTGCTATCTTCAGACGTGTCAGGAAAGCAATCCCCCTTGAGAATATTGATATAAACCCACTCTCTCGCTCCAGCTTTCTTTTACTGCAACAGGACAAACACGATTCAACTGTACATGTTATCGGTAGTTGAACTCATTCCTCTGCATGACCTAATTTTGTTACAGTAAATAGTTGAAACCACTTAGCATGAGTAGCAACTGCTTGAGCCTTGTTGTGCTTACTCATTCATGCTTGTTTACAATGCCTGCTATGCTTAGAGTCGTGTCGGGTCCGATCCATCTGAATGATGTATCGGAATGGTTGTGTTCATGTCCTATAGTGTGAGAGTAAAGGTGTGAATCTGATTTGGTAAAGGTAGCGATGAGAGGCCATGTAGGAGTACATGGCGGGTTTTCTCATTGGGACCGTCCTTAAGAACTTAGTTATGGGTGTGTTATCCAAGACAAGATACTACCACACATTTGGATACTTAATTGACCCTCTCGTCTTATTAATCGCCAAGATCTCTGTCCAGGAGTTGCAATTAGTTTATGGTGTTTGTAGGAAAAGTGTTGGCGGACGTGTTTAGCTCTGCCCGACGGGGTAGGCTTCACTACGATAGATATAAAGTGGCACGGTGTACCAAGTGGCACCCGGATGGTGGGCTTGGGAACCCTGCACACATCGTTTGGGGCCATAGAGGAAACCTCGGCCGGACTTCCTTGCGGGTTCAGTCTCAAATAGGCGATAAACCTGGACTAGGGTCTTGTGCGGTTAACGGTCGTGGCCGACACCCACGCTAGTGCTTCCGCTTGAAGGTTGCCGTGATGCATGACGTGCACATGGTGATAAGTGGTGGGAGCGTGTGTGAAGAAGTATACCCCTGTAGGGTGATTTAATCTGTTCGAATAGCCGCGTCCTCGGATATGGACTACTTGGAAACATTTCGTGGTACATAGAACATTTAAATGGATACTCTAAAACATGCAAGATAAGTGTGAGTGCTATGGAAGGCCTTCTCGTAGGGAGACGAGAGTGGATCCATAGTGGTGTATTGAATTGGTGAATATGTGGACTCGTGTGCGCTATCCCACCTCAAAGAAAGAACTTGTAGTCGTAGTATAGGTTAGCCAAGAGTCAAAGCTGGCTTGCTGCAATCAAACCCCACAATCCTTTCATTGAAACATGATGCATATGTAGATAGTTCTGATGTAAGACTTGCTGAGTACCTTTGTACTCACGGTTGCTTTATTTATGTTTTTGCAGAGAAGACTTAGACTCATTTAAAGGTTCTACGCGATGTGTTCGATGTTGACCGGAATAGCTTGGGAATCCCAGACAGAGGTCTGGCTCCTTTGGTAGGGTCGTAGTAGCTTTTCTGGCTCTTCCAGCCACTTTTAGTAGATGTCTGTACCCAGACATGATTTGCTTCCGCTTGTTGTTTGTATGACTTGAGTGTCGGGTCACAAGACCCCTGTTTGTAATATCACACTATGTTGATTCTTATGAGTCCTTAATAAAAGCTTGAGTCATAGAGTTATGTTGTGATGCCATATTGTATCTACACATATCGTGCATATTATGTGTATGTTATGAAATGCATTATATGTGTGGGATTCGACACCTAGTTGTGTGCCTTTAGTAGTACTCTTTACAGGGAAATGCCTCTTTGTGCTTCTATCGAGCCTTGTTAGCTTGCTACTGCTCTAGAGAAATTGATTGACCGGCGTGTATCCTTCTTTGTTGTTGTGTCTGTCCCCTCGGGGAAATGTCACGCGGTGTAATGGAGTCCTTGTAGCTTGCTACGACTCGTCTACACACGTTGTTGATCGACACCTGCCTTGCTGGGTTATGTATGCATGTCCCTGTACGGATGTACCGCTTGGGTTTATAACTAGTCATGTCGACCCGGGTTCTTTGTCGTTTGAACGCTAGCAACATATTCATATACGTGAGCCAAAAGACGCAAACGGTCCCGGCCAAGGTAAGGTGGCAGCCGTGGAGTTTACCGTGTGTGAGGCCGCAAAGTGATGTGATGTGTTACAGGCTGGGTTCTTCTGACTTAGGATCGGGGTCCCGACATGGGCATCCAACTGAGTGTAAAGACGAATGCCTCCGTGGGTAGCGTTGTTGTAGAGCTATAGGATGCCCCTATTAGTGATAGTCCATAGATCATCATTCGACGCTTGTAGAAGATTACACATCGACTTCTTCCATGATGGATAGTTCGTGCCATGAAAGACTGGGCACACAGCGAAGACCTTGATTATCCTTGCATTCGACATAGCTAAAACTCTAGGTGGTTAAACCGAACACGGAACAAGGGAGTACCTCGCTCTAAGACCAACTGAAAGTGTTGCTTATCGACTACAGTGGGGTGAATAGGCGATTTTTATGAAAAGCTTCGAAACAGTAAATGTATTTAAATTTGAGCAGAAGCAATACATGATCGGGTAGGGATACCAATGAAGGATCTAAGCATAACATGCAATACTATGAAGACATTCAAAGATATAAATCATAATCATCATGCACACTAAGATGTATCAAAGATAAACTTGGGTAGTGTTGAAGATAAATGTCAGTTAGGAATGTCTTTGGCGAATGTCTTCGAGTTGAGATCATCAAGCAATGGCTTCATAGTACGGTACAATAAGTAAGAGAGTGAAAGATAGAAACAGTAGCTTGACAGAGACACGGGATTTGTTGTACTAGTTCCAGTTGTTGTGACAACTGTACATCTGGTTAGGGAGGCTTAGACCTTGTCTTAAATCTAGAAAAGTTGTTGTAAATCAAAAAAATAAATGACTACAAATATTTTAGTTGTTTCAAAAATGCTAAAAAAAATTTTGGAGCTTGAAAATATTCCATAATTGTTTTCAGGGTTTTTGACATTAGGGTTTTTTACCAAATAAATAAAATCATAAAACAGAAAATAGAAAAAGAAACTAAAATAGAAAGAAAGAGAGAGAGGATCTCACCTGAGCCCAGCAGCTGGCCGACCTACGTGGCCCAGATTCTAGTTGTCCCTAACCTCTCCCAAAAGGCAGAGGCGAAGGGGGGGCATGCATGGCCAGGGCGCCACGCCACCAGCCTGCCTAGCGCCTCTGAGGCAGCGCGGCGTAGGAGAATAACCTCCCCGCTGCCATCCCGACCGCTCTCTCCCTTGTCTTTCCCCCTGCTCTCTCCTTCGCCCTTTGTCGCCATGGTCACACTTCGCAACAGCTCGCTGCTGTGGAGCAACACCCTCAGCTGCTCCCTCGCCTCGCTGACCAGCCCACGAGCTCTGTCCCGTCCCCCTTGCACTCTCACCGAAGCCGTTAGAGGCCAGACACTGCAAAGCGGCAGGGCTGCCGTCATCTTCAACATTCGGCCGCTGGACATCGGCACTCAGTTCGCTCCATCAAGGGCCTCCCCGAGCTTGCCAAGTCGACCATTGTCACTGTTGTGAGCCCCGCCCTTTTTTCCCTGTCGCCACGTTCGATTACTTGCTCTAGACCCCATTTAGATCGAGCCCGAGAGCTCCTCGCCGCTGGCTATGGTGCCACCGTGGCTACGGCCACACGAGCTCGCACCTGAGCATGTAGTCGTGCTCAAGAGGGTCCCAGGAACATGTAGGAGCCTTCAGCTCCTCCCCTAGTGAGTTGTGGCGTTGACCTGATCGATGCCCGAGCTTTGGCGTCCACCAAGGTCGTCTCTGGTGACCATCCGGGGCACCTCAGGCCCTGGGGAATGTCCAGTTGGATGCGCGTGCGTCGTGCTCATTCCATAGGTGCTCTCCGACATTGTTTTGGTCGCTTTAGGATGAATCCCGAGCCCTCCGCCGTGTCTATGGTTGCCGACGGCTCAACGCCGGCGAATCAACCCCAGTTGACCACGGGTTTGACCCTCCTGGGCCGCTTGCAGGTGGTGCCAGGCTCTGGATTAGTTTAGTTTAAGCACTAATTTAATTTACTTACTTAATTAGCCTAATGGGCCATTGACTAGTGGGCACAATCCTATTAATTGGCATTAGGGATCAATCTAACCATGTTTAGTGTGTGTTAGTGACAAGTGGACCGCACATGTCAGGTTTGACCTCGCAGTGGTCAGCTGGCCTGCTGAGGTCATGGTGATGCAATGCTGATGCACTAATTTAATTTCCGAGTATTAAACAATTCTGAAAATTTCAAAAATAGCGAAAAATTTGAAAAATCATAGAAATTAATCTGTAACTCAGATTGAAATAAATTATATGTGAAAAACTATCAGAAAAATCCAAGGAATCCATTGATGCTATCATCATGCATTTTAGAACAACTTATTCCTGCCGATCATGTCAAATCAATTAAAAGGCATTTGAAATAGCATATGTGGAGTTTGAATTTGAACCCTAGGTTCAAACCAACTTCATTTAAATCTAATGCTAGTTGCATTACATCATCCAACTCATTTTTTCATGCCATGATCATGAATCATATAGTTGCACTTGTTGTGTATTGATTGCTACTTTATTCGAATTGTGATAGGTTGTGCTCCGCACGATACCTACGAGTATCCAAATGAAGGAGTGTTTCCCACAGTTGATCAGCAAGGCAAGCACCACTTTTGAACATTCCGATACAACCCCATGTTCCCGCTCCTTCTCTCATTCATTGTATTAGGACACAACGTTTCAACTGTTACTTGTTTAGGTAGTTGAACCCATTCCTCTGCATGACCTCTCATTGTCACAGTAAATAGCTAAACCAAGCAACCTAGCATACCTGGTAAATGCTTGAGACATGATGTGCCTTACTTTGCTATGATTGCTATGCTTACAGTTGTGTCAGGTCTGGTTCAGCTCGGTGATGAACCAGAGTGAAATGAATGTATTCTAGTGACAAGAATAAAATGTTGAACGTGATTTGGTAAAGGTATCGATGAGAGGTTGTGTAAGAGTACATGCGGGGTTGTCTCATTGGAACCTGTAATGTCCAAGATGCGACGCTTTCCTTGTTTGGGGGCGAGGCCCCAAAATGAGAAAGGGGCGCATCTAATCATTTTGCAAACAGGGTAAACGTTGCAATACATAATAGATGGAAGAGTAATAAGATTTGGCTTACAGTAGCCACAAGTTAAATTACAAGTTTCACACAATCATTCGTTTAAACATTCAAAAGAGAGGCTTCGACTACGGACAAGATAAACGAAAAAAGCCAATTTTCCCACCTTGCTAGGACCACGATCATGACCAAGGCCTCTAGTCATCGGGTTACGTCACGTATATCCACCCACTATCCTCGTCGAACTCCCACTAGAGCTGAGTACCATCGTATGCACCTGCCTCTGCTTCACATGTACCTGTGGTGTGGTTGTAGTAAACGGTGAGGCACAAAGGACTCAACAATCTCATGACCTCGTATCAAATCTAACTAAGTTATTGGGTGAGGAAGGTTATGTGTTTGAGTTTGCAGCAATCTAAGCATATATGGTGGCTATCTTACATTGAACACGTAGTAAATATAGTGGTCTACGCAATGACGTTCGTGAACTATGACTAATCACTAAGTGATCTTGAAGACCTACTTACATCATTCATAACCCCACCGTGTTCTCGATCGGAAAAGGAGCTCTCAATGAAATAGTCATGGTTACACACAGAGTTGGAAGTTTTAATTAAGTTATTTAAAGTTATCTAGAACCGGATGTTGGACAAAGTTTCCATGGTTGCCACATAACCATACGTACGGCTTTCCGAAAGATTTGACCCTGTTGGGGTGCTCCAACTAGTCCATCATAAACTACCACATGTTGCATAGAAAGCCTCGATCATGAAACTCGTGATCTCATCGCATTCCTTAATGGAAAACCTAAACTCTGAGAGAATCCAAAATCTCACTCGAATCCTGATGCATAAGATATATCGTTATGGTAAGAACAATTCCAGGAATAGCACCGAACGTGTCGACGATCCCGAAAAGAGTTGTGTATCTCAGTCTCAGGACACGATGGGTAAGCCAAGCATATGGTGGCCCTATAGACATCTCCTGATTTGCCCCGTGTTGGCCCCGCACGGTTCTCTAGTTTGGACCAACACTCATGAGGAGCACCAGCCGGTCTTGTTGATTAATTCCTCGGGGTAGCTATTCCCTATGCTTTTTATTATTAGGTCATTAGAAAATGTAGTACCAAAGTTGGATCTTGCCAGACAAGCCTTAACTCTAAACGATTTATCAAGGGGTCCCCATAACAACCCCGAACGTGTTAGGAGCGCTCAGTTATGGAATAAAACACCGGTAGCCGAAACTAAGGCGAGAAAAGTGGAAAAATCGCCGACCAAAAGGCCAAGCCTTCCGCCTTTTACCAAGCACATAGGTGCATTAATTAAGTAGGATTTAAATAAGATGATACTCAAATTTCCCATTTTATCACATGGACCAGCTTGCACGTGCAACTAGCAATTCTATCAAGAGGTTGAGCAAGCACTAACTTAAGCCAATCAATGTTTTACTAGGAGATGACGAGGTTAGAGGTCCCATGGCAATGTTTGGAGGCTGAATTATCATGTGGTAGGTAACGATAAGTAACGATGGAAACGATTCAACTAATCATAACAAAACTAAAAACGGTATCAAGGTCACGATCATCTTGCCTGTCAGACTGGAATTGCTTTTGATCTTCCTGAACATACTCAACAGAATCCTCGTACTCATTCGCAGCACTCGTTGCTACCTAAAAGAAATAAGCATCCAATAAACACCAGCAAGTGATAGTGCAACAAACAATATGATGCATGGGTGTTGTTGTGGTTTTGTCACGACAGATGTCCTCGTGAAAGGACTTAGTGGTGAAGCCATCGCAACCATGTGGCAACTCAAAGGGGTTGATCGGGAAAACAGGAGACGAGTTTACCCAGGTTCGGCCCCCAGATTGAGGTAAAAGCCTACGCCTTGTTGTGTGTATACTGTTGTGGAAATTGATTACAAGGGTGCAGATTCTCCTGACCTAGCTCTCGATTGATGTTAACTTAGTCCTATCTACCCTATAGACTCACCTTTATATATAGGCCGAGGCTCTAGGTTTACAAGAGTCCGGATCTCATTACAATTCCTAAGCCGGTACGTTTCTAACTCGCCTTGTCCCTTATGCAAGGAAACTTCACGCGAATCTTTTCCCATATGGGTCGTAAGACGCCTTCTTCGGGTCTTGGGCCAACAGGCTCTCACAACGTACGTCTTACGTCTTCCGCTTCACAGGTCACGGCCCATCTTGAACATGGATACTGACCCGCCATTATCCTAACCCGGGTCCCTAGGGCGGGTCTTATACCGGGATAACATCCCCAACATTAGGCCCCAGATTGACTTGAACTTGTTCATGTCAATAAACATTTCTTATATGCTCGGCGGCTCAATCAAAACCTCAACCTACTCCCAACGGTAGAATTGCCGGTTTGTAAGCTTCTCCTGATTTTCTGCTGCGGAAATTAATGACATCAATCATTCCGAAATTTTTGGAATCTCCATCATGTCATCCCAATGGCTCTTGTGGTCTATCTGTCCGGCCCAATAATCGACGCTCCATCAATTCCAAGATTTACGGCGTCCCCTAGATTCCCGCGCGTGCCGTTTCCATTCCCCCTAGTCATTAAATACCGACGGGGGAATCTCTTTTCACTTTTACCCTAGCTCCTCTTCTTCTTCTACCTCGAGTCTTCAGTCCACGATGCACCGCCGCTGTGCCTTCCTTCGGCGAACTCCCCAATGCAAGGGCTTCGCCGCCGCACGTCTACTACACCAAACCGCAACCTTCTTCCACTCCTGTCGACACCATCGGGTACGTCTTCACCTCTTGTAGTAGATCTGTTTAGCTCACTCACCATGGTCACCGGAGTTCTTAGGGTTCGTTGTGCCGCCATTACCATTACGATTTCATCCCATTCCTTTAGGAAAGCATTCCTCGTCTATAAGTTGTGGAATAGATATGAAATCAATCCCGCACAAACTTCATTGATACTTGTACGAGAATCTTTTTGTCATTAGTTGTCGCCACCACCATACTCCAATATTATTTTAGCCATTAATTTTTATTTTTCATACTGTTGATAGATCCATCTTTCTCGGTGGTTTGATAGAAAACTGTTCTTCCAATACTCAGTAGAATCCAACATCATAGTTTCCTTGTGACCCCGTACTACCATCTCATAAGCCGGCTTAGATATTTTTGTAACTCACCACCTTCATGAGCCTCCTCGTAGTCACGCGACTTAAGTATTATGATTTCCTTTACTGTTTATTTCTTAAATCCTCGCTTCTTCTAGCGATTTTTATTTTGCGAGAATAACCCGCCAATCATACCTATGCATCTTGCTTCTTTCCGATTTTGAATATCATGTAGAAACCATCAAAGTGTGACTGGGTACCTTCTGACATTGATGAAGCCGCCTTGCAACGATTCGTGTCAGTGGGGACCTTGTGTCCTAAACAAATAATTGGATGGAGAGCCCCTGCTAGAGAAGTGCGACCTCAACCCACCGAAGGGGAAGTAGTGGTTTTCGGAGATCCTTCAGAACAAGGCTTCACTCCTCCTGGCTAAAAATTCTTTCGGGATGCCCTCACCTTTTTCAACCTTCGCCCCAAGATTTAGGTCCCAATTCAATCAGCAACTCATGTCAGTCTCAGGTCTTTTGTGAAGCATACTTAGGAATAGAACCCATTGTTCCCTTATTTAGGGAATTCTTCTATTTAAACCGCCAAACAGAATGGGCTGACGGCCCTAGCTTAGAACTCGGCGGAGTCGCCATCCAGAGGCAGCGTGAAATTTGCTTCCCTGTTGCCGCCTTACCCAGCCATCCCAAAGGCTCGTGAAAAACTGGTTTTATTGCAAGAATACTACACCGGATCAGGAAAATCCTTTGCCGGGTTTCAGAGAAGGTCATCTTCCAGTGGACCTCCAACTCCCCGAGTCTCTGACTCAAGAAGAACGAGCCGCACGCAAATATATTTGTCCCCAGCTGAGAGCTCTGAATGCTAATGGTTTAACTGGGATTGATTTAATCCGATGCTGTGTGGAATGGCGCATCATGCCCCTAAGCCGTCGTGATGGACTGATGTGTCATTATGACGGCGATTTAAACAATGCTCAGCGATTCACCAGCGTAATGCTTGACTCTGAAGAGGTCAACAGTCTTGTGAAGAAATTATATGGTGAACCCAAAGAGGCTTGTTCCAAAATTGGTTTGAAACCATTCTGCGTTGCAAATCCGGCTCCTGAGGTAGATAAATTCATTTCTTACCCATCTTACTCGGTATTTTCCTTTGCTCTCTTGTAGAACTAACTCCCCCTGTTGTAGAAAAATGCACCCTTCTAGAAACATAGGCTTGTAAAGCCGCCAGTTAAAAGGGCCAAGTCTCTCGCCAAGAAGAAGAAGGCCAAATCAGGTGCGGGCGAGTCATCTGTCGTAGGCGAGTCACAACATATTGAAGAATTGTGTGACGTAAATGTTTGGACTGTCCCTTTGTTGTATCATATACTTGTTTTTAACCATTTATCTTATTCTTGGGGTGACGACGTTGAAAGTGATGCTGAAGATGCTGAGGTAATTTCAATATCTTCTGACTCAAATATTTACTTGGAAAGACCTCAAAGGCGGGTTTGTAGGAAAGTCCGTGTGAATCACCCAGGCGCTCATTTGGATCCTAACTTCCTTTTTAAGAAGGCTCTCTATACTCCAAAACGCCACACCCGTAGCTCATCAGGTGATCTTATGGTGGGTCTGCCTGAAAAACCATGCGGACGCAAGCGCCGCACTGAGGTACCTTCTCTTTCCTTATCAAGTATATTGTCAACTTTGCTTAAAATCACCAAATTTTTCTATTGTAATACGTGTCTCCTCCTTCATCTCACGACTCAGCATCCTCAAAATTGCCACCCCTTGTTCGTCTCGCAGGGTATGTTACTATTCGCTTTATGAACCCTTGTTTTAATACCTCATATGTCATTCACATGTCATTATATATGTTTTAACCTTTCATTTTTTAGAGCTCAAGCCAAGAAACGGAAAACTGGCGGGTCAGCCCCAAATATTGAAAAGCCTAAAGTGGAAGAAACAGCTGCCTCTGTCCATGATATTCCAGATGAAACCACTGGAGCTTATACTGATCCTCCAAAAAGCACTGCCATGGATAATATCCCTGATGGTCTCAACCCACCAAGAACTGATGATATGACCATGGATCCGAGTCAAAAAGAAAATCTCAACCCGCCAAGTCCCCTGAAGTCACCCAAAGATGCCACCCGTGAAGAAGATGTTGTTGTCATTATTAGGACGGGTCATACGACGCCCGTCCGCAATGTGTTGGCTAAGCATACTGTCGAGGACGTCTCTACTAAGATGGTAAAGGAAAATCTGCACTTGAACTCCCCAATATCGTGAAGCTGAATTTTGAGGAGCTGCATGCAGGATATTTAACCCGCCTTTCCATGAGCTGAGACTTTGAAGCTGGCCTGGTGAACATGATGTAAAGATATACGAGCTATTTATGAAATAAATTACCCCATATATCCCTCTATAGCCCCAAGGACCGGTTCATCTTCTTGAAGATGAGTCGGCTCTTGCTTAATAATATTAAAATACTTCAACCTGTAGCCCCCAAGGGCCGGGTCATTTTCTTGAAGATGAGCCGGGTCTTGTTAAATAATCTTGAAGAGCTTAAACCTGTAGCCGCCAAGGGTCGAGTCGTCTTCTTTAAAATGAGACGGCTCTTGTTTAATAATCTGGAAAACTCCAACCTGTAGCCCCAAGGGTCGGGTCTTGTTTAATAATCTGGAAAACTTCAACCTGTAGACCCCAAGGGTCGGGTCATCTTTTTGAAGATGAGTCGGGTCTTGTTTAATAGTTTGGAAAACTTCAACCTATAGACCCAAGGGTCGGGTCATCTTCTTGGAGATGAGCCAGGATTTGTTCAATAATCTGCACCTCCCCTTTTTTTAGAGAAGCAAATACATTATCCCCCAAGTGTCAACTGTATTGCTTGCAATGTGCTTGAGACTTGACTGTCCACCGATCAACGCAACCAAGTAGCCATAAGGTCACTCATCCTTCCTGCTTGATTTTGTAGGAGACTATCGATGACCCACAAGTATAGGGGATCAATCGTAGTCCTTTCGATAAGTAAGAGTGTCGAACCCAACGAGGAGCAGAAGGCTTTGATAAACAGTTTTCAGCAAGGTAATAACTGCAAGCACTGAAAGTAGCGGTAACAAGTGATGGTGTAGCAAGGTGAAACGTAGCACGCGAAAAGTAACAAGTAACAAGTAGTAGCAACGGTCCAGCAAGTGACCCAATCCCTTTTGTAGCAAGGGACAAGCCTGAACAAAGTCTTATAGGAGGAAAAACGCTCCCGGGGACACACGGGAATTTCTGTCATGCTAGTTTCATCATGTTCATGTGATTCACGTTTGTTACTTTGATAGTTTGATATGTGGGTGGACCGGCGCTTGGGTACTGCCCTTACTTGGACAGCATCCCACTTATGATTAACCCCTCTCGCAAGCATCCGCAACTACGGAAGAAGAATTAAGACAACGTCTAACGATAGCCTTAAACTAGTGGATCCAAATCAGCCCCTTACGAAGCAACGCATATACTGGGGTTTAAGCTTCTATCACTCTAGCAACCCATCATCTACTTACTACTCCCCAATGCCTTCCTCTAGGCCCAAATATGGTGAAGTGTTATGTAGTCGACGTTCACATAACAGCACTAGAGGAAAAGACAACATACAACATATCAAAATAACGAACGAATACCAAAATCACATGACTATTATTACCATGACTTATCCCATGTCCTCAGGAACAAAAGTAACTACTCACAAAGCATAATCATAATCATGATCAGAGGTGTAATGAATAGCATCAAGGATCTGAACATAAACTCTTCCACCAAGTAATCCAACTAGCATCAACTACAAAGAGTAATCAACACTACTAGCAACCTTACAATTAACAATCGGAGTCGCAGACGGAGATTGGTTACAAAAGATGAATTAGGGATTGGAGAGGAGATGGTGCTGATGAAGATGTTGATGGAGATGACTCCCCTCCAACGAGAGGAGTGTTGGTGATGATGATGGTGACGATTTCCCCCTCTGGGAGGGAACTTTCCCCGGCAGGATCGTGCTGCCGGAGCTCTAGATTGGATCTGCTCAAGTTTCGCCTCGTGGCGGCGGCGAAACCACGAAAAAGCTCCTCCTTGATTTTTGCTGGAACGAAACCCTTCATATAGCAAAAGAGGGGGGCCAGTGGGCCATCAGGGAGCCCACAAGCCCTGTAGCCGCCACCAGGGGGTGGCGGCTACCAGGCTTGTGGGGCCCAGGTAGCTCCCCTCTGGTACTTATTTCGCCTAGTATTTTTATATATTCCCAAAAAATTCCACGTTGATTTTCAGGGCATTTGGAGTTGTGCAGAATATAGGACTCAGACTTTCTCCTTTTCTTGTCTAGAATTCCAGCTGCGAGTATTCTCCCTCTTCAAATAAACCTTGCAAAATAAGAGAGAAAAGGCATAAGTATGGTATCACAAGGTAATATAACAGCCCAAAAAGCGATAAATATCAACATGAAAGCATGATGCAAAATGGACGTATCAACTCCCCCAAGCTTAGACCTCGCTTGTCCTCAAGCGAAAACCAAGTTCCATAAACATGTCCACATGTTTAGGGACGAAGGTGTCGATAAAACAAAATACGGACAAGAGGGCATCATGATCACACATAGAACAGCAATACATCATGAAGATTCTTATGGGAAAGTAACAATTCCTTCATAGAGCAAAGTATGAAGCAAAAACCTTACCGAGAAGTAGCCAACAATAGTCCATAGTCATTAAAGCAATTGAAATTTACCATAACATCAGAAAGAGTCAAATAAGAGCTTCTAAAGCAAACCCACATACTCAATCATCTCTTTTGTTTTCCACAATTGTTACAACTCACGTGGTACTCATGGTATCAAAGTTTCAGCTGGACACAGAGGAAGATAGGGTCTTATAGTTTTGCCTCCCAACCATTTACCTCAAGGGTAAAGTCAACAATAATAAAGCATAAGTACTCATCTCCAAGTTGATATATGAATATAGATCTTTCCCAAGCATGTGATGGTAGCCAAGACAAAGGCAAAATAGGAAATTGGTGAAGATCACCATGACTCTTACAAGGGCAAAAAGTAAAGGTACAAGATAGGTCCTTCGCAGAGGGAAGCATAGGTTGTCATGCGCTTTTGAGGTTTGGATGCTTGTCCCCTTAGTGCGGAGGAACGTCACTTTATATTGCCTCCTGTGATAAAGAACTTTATTATGCAGTCTGTCACTTTTATGTCCTCCTCATCACAGGTTCGTATAAAGCTTATTTTCCACACACTAATAGATCATACATATTAGAGAGCAATTTTTATTGCTTACACCGATGACAACTTACTTGAGGGATCTTATTCAATCCATAGGCAAGTATGGTGGACACTTATGGCAAAACTGGGTTGGAGGTTTATGGATGCACAAGTAGTATCTCTACTTGGTGCGGGAGTTTTGCCTAATATGAGGTGGAAGAAATCATCACATGCTAAGGGATCTCTAATCATATAACATTGTTTGGAACCAAGCAAACACAATTCATTATGTTGTCTTCCTTGTCAAACATCTACTACTAAGCATGTAATAGTTTGGTGAGTGCTCACAATTATAGAAAGTGTCTAAGATGATATATTTATATGTGAACCTCTCTTTCCTTATTACTTCTTATTAATTGCAACAATGACTGAGGTCTATGTTGGTCTATTCTCAACAAGTTTCAACCATCATACTTGTCATATGTGAAGCTATCACTTTCCATAAGACCATCTCACGATCTTTCATGCTATCGTTCTTTTCATGCTCTTGATCACGGCACAAAAAAAGCCCTTGACTAAGATACTCTTTATTATATAGCTCGCAAGCTCGAATACATTGGGGGAGACACAAAGCAAAAGACTCAAACTAAAAACTAAAGACTTATTCCACTAAGAGAAGAAATAAAAACTGAAAGGGAAAGAACTAAAACAAAGGTAAAAGCAAAAGATATAGAAGTGATACGATACCAGGGCAACTCCCCCAAGCTTGGCAAAAGCCAAGGGGATTGCCCATACCAATGCTTAGTTGTCTTCCTTTGGTGGTGATGGTGGTGGAGTTGTTGGAGTAGTCTGATCCTCCGTCTTCCAAGGCATAGGTGCTCCATCATGGCAGGATGAACGAGTCGCCAGAATCCTCAAATCTGCAGCCAACCGTATCGATTTAAATCTATACTCATACTCACAGTTTTGGTTCCACAGGTCATAGATCTAGCCCTGGAGTTGATCAACCCTGTCATAGAGCCTGGAGAGGTGCTTCCCAATGTCAATGGCCTCCATCTTGTGATTGCTGGTGAACTCCGTGATCATCATGTGGTTGGCGTTGAGTCCACGCTCCACCATCCCTTGGCACTTGAAGACTTGTTGCTCCAATTCTTCGAGCCTCGTCTCCATGCTTCCGGTCTTCTTAGGCCCCTCAACATCATGGATGTGCAACATCCCCTCGCTCATCTTGATAGATTGAGGGTGTTTCAGCACTTCCGCGAGATAGGGATTGATGACCTTCTCGATGATCTTGTCCTTAGAAGCGTTTGCGGAAGTCATGACGATCTAGATCGAAACAGATACCTCTTCGTTTTCAGGGTCTAAAACAGGCTGATAAACATCCCTTATGTACTCCTCTGGAGTTATGATATTGATGATATTGGTCTCAACATTTATGGGAGAACCGGAGATATAATGCTTGATTCTTTGCCCATTTACCAATCTAGGAAAATTTCCTTCCGTGTTATTGATTTTGATGGCACCGGAACGATATACTTCCTCGACAACATAAGGACCTTCCCATTTAGAGAGAAGCTTGCCTGGGAAGAATCTTAAGCGAGAATTGTATAGCAGGACATAATCACCTACATCGAATTCTTGTTTTTGTATTCTTTTATCGTGCCATCTCTTAACCTTTTCCTTGAACAACTTGGCATTCTCATATGCCTGGGCCCTCCATTCATCTAATGAGCTGATATCAAACAACCGCTTCTCACCAGCAAGTTTCAAATTGAAGTTGAGCTCTTTGATTGCCCAATAAGCTTTGTGTTCCAGCTCAAGAGGTAAATGACAGGCCTTACCGTAAACCATTTTATACGGCGACATGCCCATGGGATTCTTATAAGCAGTCCTATAAGCCCATAGTGCATCGTCAAGTTTGCTAGACCAATTCTTTCGAGATCTATTCATAGTCTTTTGTAAGATCAATTTGATCTCCCTATTACTCAACTCCACTTGACCACTAGACTGAGGATGATAAGGAGATGCAACTCTATGGTTGACATCATACTTAGCAAGCATCTTGCGGAAAACACCATGAATGAAGTGTGAACCGCCATCAGTCATCAGATATCTAGGGACTCCAAATCTTGGGAAAATGACTTCTTTAAGCATCTTAATAGAGGTGTGGTGATCAGCATTTCTAGTGGGGATAGCTTCTACCCACTTAGTGACGTAATCCACGTCAACTATGATGTGAGTGTACCCATTGAAACTTGGGAAGGGTCCCATATAATCAAAGCCGCAGACATCAAACGGTTCAATGCCAAGTGAATAGTTCATAGGCATTTCCTGACACTTACTGATGTTCCCTATTCTTTGGCATTCGTCACAAGACAAGAAAAACTTACGGGCATCCTTGAAGAGAGTGGGCCAATAGAAACCTGATTGCAATACCTTATGAGCAGTTATATCTCCAGCATGGTGTCCTCCGTAGGCTTCAGAATGACACTTCTACAGGATCTGTCCCTGTTCATGTTCAGGCACACAACATCTAATAACACCATCTACTCCTTCTTTATAAAGGTGAGGATCATCCCAAAAGTAGTGTCTCAAATCAAAGAAGAACTTCTTCTTTTGCTGGTAGGTGAAACTGGGTGGTATGTATTTGGCTACGATATAATTTGCGTAATCAGCATACCACGGTGCACGATGTGAAGTGCGGATGACATTTAATTGCTCATCAGGAAAGCTGTCATCAATAGGTCGTGGGTCATCAAGGACATTCTCTAGCCTCGACAAGTTATCTGCTACAGGGTTATCAGCACCCTTTCGGTCAACAACGTGCAAATAAAATTCCTGTAGCAGGAGAACCCATCCGATTAGCCTAGGCTTAGCGTCCTTCTTCTCCATAAGGTAGTTAATAGCAGCATGATCAGAGTTAATAGTGACTTTGGAGTCAACTATATAAGATCTGAACTTTTTACATGCAAACACGACTACTAAAAACTCCTTCTCCGTAGTGGCATAGTTTCTTTGGGTACTGTCTAGAGTTTTACTAGCGTAGTGAATAACATTCAACTTCTTGTCAACTCTCTATCCTAGAACAACACCAACAGCATAATCACTAGCGTCGCACATGATTTCAAAGGGCAAGTTCTAGTCAGGTGGTTGAACAATAGGTGCGGTTATCAAGGCCTTCTTAAGTATTTCGAAAGCTTCCTCACTATCCTCATCAAAAGCAAAAGGAACATCCTTCTGCAAGAGGTTGGTAAGAGGCCTAGAAATCTTAGAGAAGTCTTTAATAAACCTTCTATAGAAACCAGCATGACCTAGGAAACTTTGTATACATCTGATATCTGTGGGACAAGGCATTTTCTCAATTGCATCAACCTTAGCCTTATCAACTTCAATGCCTCTTTCAGAAATTTTGTGTCCTAAGATGATGCCTTCATTAACCATAAAGTGGCACTTCTCCCAATTCAAGACGACGTTAGTATCTTTGCATCTCTGTAATACTCGATCAAGGTTGCTGAGGAAATCATCAAAGGAAGACCCGTAAACGGAGAAGTCATCCATGAAAACCTCGACAATCTTTTCACAAAAGTCAGAGAATATAGCCATCATACATCTTTGAAAGGTGGCCGGTGCATTGCATGAGCCAAAAGGCATACGTCTATAAGCAAAGGTACTGAAGGGGCAGGTGAAAGTGGTTTTCTCCTGATCAGATTGTGCAACAGGTATTTTAGAGAAACCTAAATAACCGTCTAGAAAGCAGAAGTCTGTGTGTTTGGATAGCCTTTCTAGCATTTGGTCGATAAACGGCAAAGGATAATGGTCTTTCTTGGTTGCCTTGTTCAGTTTCCGGAAGTCTATCACCATCCTATAGCCAGTAATAATCCTTTGTGGGATTAATTCATTCTTATCATTAGGAACGACGGTTGTACCTCCCTTCTTAGGTACGCAACGTACTGGACTTACCCAATCACTATGAGCAACAGGATAAATGATTCCTGCTTCCAGAAGCTTTAATATTTCTTTTCTGAGGACCTCTTTCATCTTAGTATTTAATCTCCTTTGATGATCAGCAACTGGTTTGAAGTCAGGATCAGTTTTAATATTGTGCTGACATAGAGTGGGACTAATACCCTTAAGATCATCAAGAGTATATCCAATAGCCGCACAGTGCTTCCTCAAAGTTTTTAGTAACTTCTTCTCTTCGTGATTTGAGAGGAGAGCACTAATAATGACAGGATATATCTCCTTCTCATCAAGGTAGGCATACTTAAGAGTATCTGGTAACTGTTTAAGCTCAAACACGGGGTCACCCTTCGGTGGGGGAGGATCCCCAAGCAGTTCAACAGACAGATTATTCTTGAGAATAGGATATTGCTCTAAGACAACTTTATCTATCTCATCTCTTTCATCCATATGCATATCATTTTCATGCTCAAGCAGATATTTCTCTAAAGGATCCGTAGGAGGTATGGCAATAGAGGCAAGAGCAATGATTTCATCCCTACCAGACGACTCTTTTTCATGGGGTTGTCTTCCAAACTTGGAGAAGTTCAATTCATGAGACACACCCTCGAAACTAACAGTGACAGTCTGCTTAATGCAATCAATCTGAGCATTGACAGTGTTGAGAAAGGGTATACCAAATATGATGGGACAAAAGCTATCTTGTGCAGTAGAAAGGACAAGGAAATCAGTAGGATACTTCGTCTTACCACACAAGACTTCTACGTCTCTCACAATTCCCAAAGGGCAGATAGTGTCTCTATTAGCTAGCGTAATAGTGACATCAATGGGTTCTAATTCAACGAGTGCAATCTCATCTTTGATTTAATCATATAGGGAACGGGGTATTGCACTAACACTAGCACCCATATCACATAAACCATGACAACAGTAATCTCCTATCTTGACAGAAACAACGGGCAGGCCAACTACATGTCTGTATTTGTCTTTCGCGTGAGGTTTAGCAATTCTACCAGAGTCCTCACATAATTTGATAGCATGCCCGTCTATGTCTTCGGCTAAGAGATCTTTGATAATAGCAACACTAGGTTCAACTCTAATTTCCTCAGGGGGTGCAAGTGGTCTAATGTAACCCCTACGTATCACAGTTGGAGCTTTAGAATAATCCTTTTTCCTAGCAGGGTAAGGTGGTTTCTCAACGTAGGCACAAGGAACAACAGGATCACTAAAAGCAATGACTTTCTCCTCAAAATATTTAAACCACTTCTCTTTGGGAAGATCAACATGAGCAGCAAAATATTCACATAGAGAAGCTACTATCTCAGAGTCAAGTCCATACTTAACGCTAAAATCTCTAGAAGTGTTTGTTTCAACAAAAGATTTAACGCAATCAAACTGGAAATTCATACCTGGCTCCTTACCTTCTTCCAGCTCCGAATCTTTAGAGTTACGTTTGATTCTTTCCAATAAATTCCACTTGTGGTCAATATCCTTCTTCATAAAAGATACAGTACAAGAAGTGTCAAGTATGGTACGATCTTCATGAGAAAGCCGAGCATAAAAGTTTTGAGTGATAATTCTCTTGAGAGCTCATGATTGGGGCATGAATATAACATTGATTTAAGCCTCCCCAAGCTCGAGCTATGCTTTCCCTGTCACGAGGCCAAAAGTTATAAATATAATTCCGATCACGAGGTACTAAATGCATAGGATAGAACTTCTGATGAAATTCGAATTTCAACCAATTGTAGTCCCATGATCCAGTATCATCACATAGCCTATACCATGTCAACGCCTTATCCTTCAAATATAAAGGAAATACTTTCTTCTTTACCTCATCCTCGGGCAAACCTGCAAGATTAAATAAACCACTAACTTCATATACATAGATCAGATGCAAGTCTGGATGTGAAGATCCATCTCCTGTAAAAGGATTAGCCAGCAGTTTCTCAAGCATACCCGAAGGAATTTCATCAAATATATTTTCAGTAGGTACCTCAGGTTGAGGAACAAATCCTCGTGCTTCCATTCGTGGTGAAGATACCCCGAACAAATTCCTCAAAGGAACAGTTTCCATAGTGACAAGAGACAATAAATTTCAGCACAGTATATAAATGTTTCCTTACCAAAGACACTTTAATCCCCGGCAACGGCGCCAGAAAAGAGTCTTGATGACCCACAAGTATAGGGGATCAATCGTAGTCCTTTTGATAAGTAAGAGTGTCGAACCCAACGAGGAGCGGAAGTCTCTGATAAACAGTTTTCACCAAGGTAATAACTGCAAGCACTGAAAGTAGCGGTAACAAGTGATGCTGTAGCAAGGTGAAACGTAGCAAGCGAAAAGTAACAAGTAACAAGTAGTAGGAATGGTGCAGCAAGTGGCCCAATCCCTTTTGTAGCAAGGGACAAGCCTGAACAAAGTCTTATAGGTGGAAAAACGCTCCCGAGGACATACGGGAATTTCTGTCATGCTAGTTTCATCATGTTCATGTGATTCGCATTCGTTACTTTGATAGTTTGATATGTGGGTGGACCGGCGCTTGGGTACTGCCCTTACTTGGACAAGCATCCCACTTATGACTAACCCCTCTCGCAAGCATCCGCAACTACGAAAGAAAAATTAAAACAACGTCTAACCATAGCATTAAACTAGTGGATCCAAATCAACCCCTTACGAAGCAACGCATAGACTGTGGTTTAAGCTTCTGTCACTCTAGCAACCCATCCTCTACTTACTACTCCCCAATGCCTTCCTCTAGGCCCAAATATGGTGAAGTGTTATGTAGTCGACATTCACATAACACCACTAGAGGAAAAGACAACATACAATATATCAAAATACCGAATGAATACAAAATTCACATGACTATTATTAGCATGAATTATCCCATGTCCTTAGAAACAAAAGTAACTACTCACAAAGCATAATCATAATAATGATCAGAGGTGTAATGAATAGCATCAAGGATCTGAACATAAAATCTTCCACCAAGTAATCCAACTAGCATCAACTACAAAGAGTAATCAACACTACTAGCAACCTTACAAGTACCAATCGGAGTCGCGAGATGGAGATTGGTTACAAGAGATGAACTAGGGATTGGAGAGGAGATGGTGCTGACGAAGATGTTGATGGAGATGACTCCCCTCCGATGAGAGGAGTGTTGGTGATGACAATGGCGACGATTTCCCCCTCCGGGAGGGAAGTTTCCCCGGCAGGATCGTCCTGCCGGAGCTCTAGATTGGATCTGCTCAAGTTCCGCCTCGTGGCGGCGGCGAAACCACGAAAAAGCTCCTCCTTGATTTTTTCTGGAACGAAACCCTTCATATAGCAAAAGAGGGGGGCCAGTGGGCTGTCAGGGAGCCCACAAGCCCTGTAGCCGCCACCAGGGGGGTGGTGGCTACCAGGCTTGTGGGGCCCTGGTAGCTCCCCTCTGGTACTTCTTTCGCCCAGTATTTTTTATATATTCCCAAAAAATTCCACGTTGATTTTCAGGGCATTTGGAGTTGTGCAGAATAGAGGACTCAGACTTGCTCCTTTTCTAGTCTAGAATTCCAGCTGCCGGTATTCTCCCTCTTCAAATAAACCTTGAAAAATAAGAGAGAAAAGGCATAAGTATGGTACCACAAGGTAATATAACAGCCCAAAAAGCGATAAGTATCAACATGAAAGCATGATGCAAAATGGACGTATCAACTATCAGTCAAGATGACACATCCCTAAGTGGGATGAAAAAAGTCAGGGACTTCAACAAGACGCCAGGGCTGCGGCGGAGGAAAAACTTTGAGCCATAGTGACAGAACTGGAAAAGGTCAAGGCGGAGCATCTTTCATACAAAGAGTCAACTGAAGCTGAGAGAGTCGCCCTTGTAAAACATGCTGAAAATGCCGAAGGCCAATTGAAACTAGTCACGGAAGAATTGATTGGTCTCCGCTGACACATCTCCAATATGACCAATGCTATCTTTGGTAAGTTCTTGATATAATGCATGTTATTATGTTTGTAAAGGACACAAGGTGCCAGGTGACTTATGCTTCATTTGCTCCTTGTAGGCCCTCGATCCGCGAATCTTCAGGATGATTCTGTTCTGAAGCTGAAGGCGATATATACCCTTACAGAGCAACTCTATGCTGGCGGCTTACTAACTGTCAAGGCTATATGGGGGGACAAAGACCCAGTGAAATATATCAAGGATATGCTAAGGCGGCTCTGAACCATTCCCCACCATATAGAGGAAATAATGAAGTCATCCGCATGGAAAGGCCAGATCGCAGCTATGAGCCGATCAATAGCCTATGCTCCAGAGCTCAAGCTGGATGAAATAGCTGGCGGATTCCCTGACTATAAGGATGACGGATCAGAGTTTACGCAGGAAGACTACGCTCAATATGTAAAGGATGTTCACCCTGCCGCAAGCCGGCTTGCTGAGAGCCTTGATTTGTCAAAATATCAGGCGGCTTACGATGATGATTATAAGCGTGTGGCGACTCCCAGTTTCGCACCAATCGACCTGACTCCTCAGCGCCGTAAGCATCTTTTTGCCTCTGATGCTGACCCGTCAACCATCTTGATAGAAGAAGCTGAATTTCAGGCCTTAATCAATTGCACCTGGGATGTGGATAACTTCCAAATCGAAGACCCCGAAAACTCGGCATAGGGTGACCCAGAGGCGGCTTAGACCTGGCAACTTTTGAAACTTCAACCCATAGAGCAGACTAAACCCGGAGGAAACTTGCCACCGGGTTAATATAGAAAAACTTTTGGCCTTTACGAGCCATGTAATTTGCTTTGGAGCATACTTAAAACTTCTTATGTACTTGCATTAAGAGGGATGCCAAACTTTCCTGGAGTTACCTTGTAATATAAGTCGCCTTGGTTTGGCTATCGGCGGTTTAGGAAGTATTGTGTTTCTTCCTTGATCATTGCCCAACTTGAATGAATCAACATAGTTGTTTAATCTCTGCTTGAAAGCATAATCACCACATGAGGTGGAAAATAAGCCGGCTTAGTGAGTCACGGTGGGTAGACGGGCTTGCACTATTGGAAAAACATAATTTACCGACAGCTTTTAGCTTTGCCGTCAGCAATTTCACGGGGCTGATGGCATAGAGACTTTGCCCTCAGCCACACAAAATGCTGATGGCATAGACGCGGCTGACGGCATAGAAAATCTATGCCGTCTGCTTTATCTACGCCGTCAGCCAGCTGACGGCAAAGGGCCAAAAGACTGACGGCATAGGGCGGCTAACAGCATAGGGAGCTAACCCGGTCCCACGTTCGACCAGTGCTTAACGGGAGCAGTCTGTGCCGACAACCAGCTGAGGGCAAAGACTAACGGCTGTCTTTGCCGACAGCCAGCTGAGGGCAGACACTAACGGATGTCTTTGCCGACAGCCAGCTGAGGGCAAAGCCACGTGCCTTATCCCCAGCCACACAGGACCCTCTCCCGACCAGCTGCCTCTCTCACCTCGATCCCATCTACTCCCGACCCACCGTCGTCCTCTCCCCGAGCCAGCCCCGCCCCGACTCGCCGGCGCCGCAGTCATCTCCCCGCGCCAACCCCACCCCGACCCGCCGCCGTCCTCTCCCCGCGCCAGCCCCGCCCCCGCCCCGTGCCGCCTCCGCCCCGCGCCGCCTCGCCCCGCGCCGCCCCGCCTCCGCCCCGCGCCAGCCCTGCCCCGGCACCGCAGTCCTCTCCCCGCGCCCGCCTCCGCCCCATGCCAGCCCCGCCCCTCGCCAGCCCCGCACCAGGCCCACCCCAACCACCCGCCGCCGCCCCGCGCCAGCCCCGCCAAGACTCGCCGGTGAGATCCTCCTCCCCATTTGTTTTCTATTTTTTAGTTTATTTTTTCTATGTTAGTTAGATCTGTTCGTAGTAGATTTTTAGTTAAATTTAGTTAGCAATTACTTAGTGGTAGAATTTTAGTTAAATTTAGTTAGCAATTAGAAGGATATTAAGAGAAGAAGAAGAAGAAGAAGAAAAGGAAAAGGAGAAAGAAGAAGGGTGAGAAGGAGAGAAAAATGAAGAAAAGAAAATAATAAGAAGAAAAGAAATAGAAGAAGAGAAGAGTAACAAAACTTGAATAATATATTATTAATAATAGATGTTAGTATTAGTTAGCTTAATTACCGCGAGTGCGTATTTGTGTAGATTGAGTTCATTTAAATATGCAGTAGCTTCTTCACGAGGGTTTGGTTTTCGACGACCTCCCCTTCATTCGAAAGTGAGCACATTTGTTAACTCCTCCTCCACCCCCTTTATATCGCTCTGTTCCGGCCTTCGTGCTGATGACACTATCTAGCTAGGTATTTCTAGTATTAAAATGCAAAGTTGTTGCGTAACCAATATGCGTCTCCCGTTCGAAAGGGTTCCTGTTATAAATATGCATGCATTTGCATATTTATAACCGTGATTCTTTCGAATTGTCAACGTTATCCATGGACAGCCCGGGTATGTGTAGATTGGGTCGTTTCCCATGCTTTGCTCCGGATCCCATGCAGAGTTTGGACAACACCTCCTTGTTGTTCTCCGGGTACACATCCTCCGGGTTAGTTGCCGAGACGTGTATCAGGAGAACAACGGGGAGGTGCTGCCGAAATTTTGCGTTGGATCGGGAGCAGAGCGTGCGAAATGACCCAATCTACACATACTCGGGTGGGATTAGGACCCATCTTTACCTAGTAGCTGGTAGGTGTGCATGCCGAGCATCCCAATGTATTAACCATGATTAAAAAATGGCCACGATTAATTTAACATACTTGATGAACTGATAATTTATATTGTTTATATGTGGATACTATATAGCTAGCTTGCCAGAATGACTGATTGTGAATGGATGTACACCGGTCACCATAGTCAGAGAGAGATGACCGATGAATGGTTGAGCAAAACCTATGAATTCGTGCAAACAACATTTTCTAAAGGCCAGCCAAAAACATGGTGCCCCTGCACTAAGTGCAAGAATTATTCACGACAGACAAAGGATGTAATGGGTAAACACCTGCAGATGCGTGGTTTTATTCTCGGCTATACCTTGTGGACATTTCATGATGAGTCAGCCCAACGTAACAGAGACGAGGTGTTGCGTCGAGGCACTGATGATTATGGTACAGGGATTGAAGACATGGTGAATGACTTTGATGATGCTCGGAACAAGGACGAAGAGATGGAGGAATCCACGAAAGCCTTCTATGCCATGTTGGAGTCTTCAAAACGCCCTCTTCACGAGCACACTAAGATTTCTCAGCTAGATGCCATCGCACAAGTAATGGCTCTGAAAGCCCAATTCAACATTGGAAGAGACCTGTTTGACTCAGTGATGACCCTATTTGGGCGCTTTCTACCCGAAGGTCATATTATGCCTTCAAACCTATATGAGTCAGACAAAATCCTTAGTGCACTCAAGATGCCGTATGAGCAGATACATGCTTGTGAGAAAGGATGTGCCTTATTTAGGAAAGAGTATGCGGACGAAACATATTGTCCATTTTGCAAGTCCTCCAGATATGTTGAGGTAGAAAACGGTGAAGGTGAGAAGAAGCAGAGCAAAACCCCCGTGAGTGTCCTACGGTATATGCTGATCCTACCAAGACTTCAACGACTTTACATGCTCGAAGAAACAGCAAAATAGATGACATGGCACAAACATGGAATTAGGAAAGAATTAGATGAACATGGAGTTCCGATGTTGGTACACCCTTCAAATGGTGACACATGGAAGGCATTCAATAGTATACATAAGGAAAAAAGCTAAAGAACCAAGGAATTGTCGAATCGCCATCAGCCTCGATGGGTTCAATCCTTTTGGTATGACGGCTACCCAATATAGTTGCTGGCCTGTATTTGTCATTCCCCTCAATCTTCCACCATCATCCATTATGCAAAGAAAGCACATATTTCTGACGTTGATAGTTCCAGGGCCAAACTACTCGGGGAAGAATATGAGTGTGTACATGCAACCGCTGATGGATGACTTGAACGAAGCTTGGGGTGAATGGGGTCAACACATACGACGCAGCTAAGAAAGAGAACTTTCAAATGTATGTTTGGTACGAATACTCGTTGCATGATCTGCCGGCATTTGCGCTTTTCGTTGCCTAGTGTGTGCATGGAAGGTTTCCATGCCCACAATGCAAGGCAACTCTTAAGTTTCATTGGTTGCCGGCGGGTGGGAAGTATTCCTGCTTTGACTTTCATAGACAGTTCTTGCCTATGGACCATCCATTCAGAAAAGACAAGAAGAATTTCATGAAAGGTAAAGTTGTCAAACACTCGGCACCACCTGCCTTGACGGGGGCACAAATTAATGAACAGTTAAAATCTATGGAGCCTGATCCAAATCGTCCATGGTATTTCTTGGGTTATCATGAGGAACACGCCTGGACACACAGGCCATGCATCTGGGATCTCCCCTACTTCGAAGACCTCTTACTTCCACACAACATTGACATGATGCACACTGAAAACAATATCGCCGAGGCCCTTCTTGGCACATTTTTCGGCACTGATAAGGGCAAAGATAATACAAAGGCTAGAGTTGACCAGGAGACTTTGTGTGATAGGCCATCACTAAACATGCGATAACCGAAAGGAAGAAAAAATTGGTCCAAACCACCTGTCTGGTACAATCTTGAGAAGGGAGCAATAAGGGAAATCCCCTAGTGGGTGCAAAAAAGTTGTTGTTCCCCGATGGGTATGCTGCGAATCTAGCGAGGGGAGCAAGCATTGAAAAAATGAAATTTTTTGGGCTCAAGAGTCATGATTGGCACATATGGCTTGAGCGGATAATGTCGGTGATGTTGCGCGACTATATCCCCGAGGCTGAATGGCTAGTATTGGCCGAGTTGAGCTATTTCTTCCGTGTTCTTTGTGATAAAGAGTTTCCGCATGCCGTGATAGATGATATGGAAGAGTTGGCGCCTGAGCTTCCTTGCAAGTTAGAGAAGATTTTTCCATCGGGCTTCTTTAATCCGATGCAACACATGATTTTGCATCTCCCAACCGAGGCAAGATTGGGTGGCGTGTGCAAAATCGTTGGTGCTACGCAACTGAAAGAATGCAGAAGACACTTCGAGGAAAATGTAAAAATAAACGTAGAATTGAAGCATCGATGGCCGAGGCGTTCATTACCGAGGAGGCGGCAAACTTCATAACAGCACACTATGATGCCACTATGCACAGCTTGCATAATCCAAAGCCTCGGTACAATGTGGGCGACCCCAAACGACGTGAATCCAATCTCAGCCTCTTCAAAGGGAAGCTCGCACCTTCTGGTGTGGGAAAACCAAAGTTGTTGTGCGTCGAGGAGTGGCGCACACTAACGATGTATATATTGAACAACTTAACAGAAGTTCGGCCATACATCGAGTAAGTGCTCTCTACATTGTTTCGCAACTTTTAACAAGTTTTGTGTCTAACAACTATTATTAATTGATACAGTTGATATGTCGAACAATTCTCGAATGGTGTTGCAATCGAAAAAGAATCCATTCTCGAGTACGAACTTCTTGAAAAGACAGGAGGCGGCTATCCCGGTTTCATCTCTTGGTTCAAAAAAATGGTACCTCCCTTATATAAAATAGGTGATTTCTTTTGTTGCTAGTACTCATGAGTAACACACAAAATTCTATCTTTTCTTAACTTCTAGGCTAATTCAGATGAGCTACTCGACGATGAATTGAGACAAATAGCTAATGGTTTTGACTTTAAGGTCCGTACATTTCAGAAGTACGACATCAACGGGTATCGCGTTCGTACTGCTAGCAAAGAGCTTTCAATGCCCGGTCGAAAAACAAACAATTCCGGTGTCTCTGCTATAGGCGAGCGAGGTGTCGAGTATTATGGAAGACTTGAAGAAGTCTACGAACTTCATTATTATGGTGAAAATCCTCCGAACGTTGTTGTGTTCAAATGTCATTGGTTCGATCCTACTAAGACAAGACGGACTCATGAACATCTTGGGCTAGTCAAAATTCGACAAGACAGGCAGTTAAGCAGTGCCGATGTCTATATTGTGGCTCAACAGGCCACCCAAGTTTTCTATCTGCCATACTATCGTCAAAGTGTTAAGAACGTGGAAGGGTGGTATGTCGTGTTCGATGTGCCGCCACATCTTAGACCACCTCCCCCAAATGAAGACAATTATGAACCTCAAATTGACCCAATAACATATGATGGAGAATTCTTCCAAGAATCACGTGGTGTGAGACGTCGTACCCAAAACTGCTCTACGTCCACCCAGAACACGGAGGAACAAGAATCATGTGATGATGAGGAAGAAGTGGAAGTAGAAGAGGTTACCAATGAGGATGAGCTATCAATGCTTGATAGGTTACAAAAAGGCCTTCCACATGATGTCCCTGAACCCGATGACGATATCAGTAATGACGACACGTGTGATACTGATGATGATTTTGCTTCAATTGACCATGGAGAAGAGACAAATGATCCCGACTATTAGTACTTTGTTTGAATTATTCATGTATTTATTATTGTTCGTTTAATTAATGTCCTTGAATTTGTACTAATTACTTAACTATTTATCGTTCCAGGTGGTGAGACATGGCAGGCGGGGATAAGTTGAGGATAGCACCTGGGCAGCTACGGAGAACTTTGTTGTAGAGCTTTGCCGAGGAGCCCCGTGGGAGAGGCGGAGGAAAGAAGAGAGGCAAAGAACGTGGTCGTGGGAGAGGGAGGCTGCCTGATAGGAGCCAGTCGCCACCACCCTCGGCTACTTCTGTCTCAGCCACTTCACCCTTGTAGACGAGGGTGTCACCGGTGCGGGATCCTCCCATCCAGGAGCAGACACCGATGCAGGGGGCTGAGGCGGAGGCTGAGGCGGAGGCTGAGGAGGAGGCTGAGGCGGAGGCTGAGGGGGCTGAGGCGGAGGCTAAGGGAGAGAGGCGGAGCCCGTCTACCAGCAAGTCGGTCTACCAACGTGGTATGACACGAGTTCCTGACCGATTGGAGTTGCAACACATGGCGTTCATTGAGCCAGATGGCGAGAAGTAAGTTAATATATATTGTGTACCTTATATCATTATGTTTCATCAAGTAGCTAATGTATTTGCCTTATCATTATGTAGGGGGTGGAAATACCCGGAGAATACCCGGAATCCAAACAACCTCCTTGGTGCTTTACTTAGGGAGCACTTCCCCGGGATAGTTCAGTTTCCTGGTGAGGGTATGGTTCCCGAGCTAGGACTCAAGTGGGAGCACTACCAAGGCACTCTGCTCCCAGAAAACACACATGTGAATGGTGTTGTTTGCGTGAGCGTGGCCGACAAGGTGTTGGCTGATTTTTGGGTAACTATAATTTTACCCAATAAAAAGTATACAATGTTATATAATGTTATTTCCTTCCAAATCATTTCACTATTCATCTGTGCATCTATATGACATAATTGCAGAGTTACTTTAGGGTCGAGGAGGGGACGGAGGAGGCGGCCAAGAAGAACCTCGTGAAAGAGTGCAAGAGTTTATTGAATAACACAAGGCACGAGCTGCGTGTTCAGGCTGTTCGAGATTGGTACACCAAGCAAGGGGAGCCGAAGACAAAGGTTGAATGTCGAAAGATTTACCTTGATAAGACCGAGTACATGGAGGTATGTACATTCCAAAGATCAATTCTTTATTAGTTTTGTTAGGGCTAGTTAGGTCTATTTAGTTATAATACTTAGTTTCATTCTTCATTAACTTACATTCATAGGTGCCCCCGAGATGGTTGGGCGATAAGATGGATTGTTGGGAGATAATAGTGGACAGGTGGTGCACAGAGGCTTGGTTGAGCACTTCTACTGCAACAAAAGACCTTCCAACTGCGCCAGAAACAAGCGTGCTGACGGGAGACTATTCTTGTCTTGATACTCCTCAGCAACGGCACCAGGAATCTTTCCGCTAAGGCTACGCCTTTAGGGACTTCCTTGGCAAATATGCAAAGGATTCCCCCGTGGCCTTGGAGCCTTGCGTTGGTGTTCCCTCTAAGCGGAAAGGGTGATGTAGCACAGCGGCGGTAAGTATTTCCCTCAGTTTTGAGAACCAAGGTATCGATCCAGTGAAGGATTGTCACAAGTACGTGCACAAACACAAAGAGCTTGCACCCAACGCTATGAAGGGGTTCTCAATCCCTTGTAGATTGTTTGCCAAGTAAGAACTAAAAGCAAAAGGAAACAAAGCAAAGTAAAAGAGAAAGTGGAAACGATAGGTGTGAATAGACCCGGGGGCCGTAGTGTTCACTAGTGGCTTCTCTCATGAAAGCAAGTAGACGGTGGGTGAACGAATTACTGTCGAGCAATTGATAGAACCGCGCAAAGTCGTGACGTTAAATAAGGCAATGATTATATCTATAGGCATCACGTCCAAAACAAGTAGACCGATACTTTCTGCATCTACTACTATTACTCCACACGTCGACCGCTATCCAGCATGCACGTAGTGTATTAAGTTCATGAGAACAGAATAACGCCTTAAGCAAGATGACATGATGTAGATGGACAATCTCATATCTATGATAAAATCCCATCTTGTTACCCTTGATGGAAACAACACGATGCGTTCCTTGCTGCCCCTTCTGTCACTGGGAAAGGTCACCACACGGTATGAACCCAAAACCAAGCACTTATCCCATTGCAAGAATCATAGATATAGTTGGCCAAACAAAACCCAAGACTCGGAGAGAATTACAAGGATATCAAATCATGCATATAAGAAATCAGCAAAGACTCAAATATATATCATAGATAATCTGATCACAAATCCACAATTCATCGGATCTCGACAAAAACACCGCCAAAGAGGATTACATCGGATAGATCTCCATGAAGATCATAGAGAACTTTGTATTGAAGATCCAAGAGAGAGAAGAAGCCATGTAGCTATTAACTACAGACCCGTAGGTCTGAAGTGAACTACTCACGAGTCATTGGAGGGCTGATGATGTTGATGTAGAAGCCTTCAAACTCCAAAGTCCCCTCCGGCAGGGCACCGGGAAGGGTCTCCAGATGAGATCTCGCGGAAACAGAAGCTTGCAGCGGCAGAAAAGAGTTTTCATGGCTTCCCCTATTTTTTATGTATTTTAGGGAATATATAGGGACGGGAGCTAGGTTAGGGGGGCGCCAGGGAGGCCACAAGCCTAATAGCCGCCGCCCCCTGGTGGCGGCTACACGGCTTGTGGGCCCCCTGTGGCTCTCGTTCCTTGGCCCTCAAGTCCCCTGATCTTCTTCCATTTTGGAAAAAAAATATTTTGGGGATTTTATTCCGTTTGGACTCCGTTCCAAAATCAGATCCGAAAAGAGTCAAAAACACAGAAAAAACAGGAACTGGCACTTGGCACTGAATTAATAAGTTAGTCCCATAAAAGATATAAAAGGTACATAAAACATCCAAAGTTGACAAGATAACAGCATGAAACCATCAAAAATTATAGATACGTTTGAGACGTATCAAGCATCCCCAAGCTTAACTCCTGCTCGTCCTCGAGTAGGGAAGTGATAAAGAATGAATTTTTTATGCTTTCATGCTACCTAGCATAGATGTCCTTTGTAACTCCTCTTATGTGACGTGAATGTTCAGATCCATTAGATTCAAAACAATAGTTTGCTATTGACGTGGAAACAATAATACTTCAAGCAAACTAGCAAGGTAATCATGAACTTTCAAAATAACAAGGCCAAAAGAAAGTTATCCCTACAAAAGCATATAGTATGGCTATGCTTTATCATCCTTGCACAACGAATTTAAATCATGCACAACCCCGGTATTGGCCAAGTAATTGTTTTCACACCTTTACTTTCTCAAACCTTTTCAACTCTCATGCAATACATGAGCGTGAGCCATGGTTTTAACACTATAAGTGGAATGGAGTGTGGTGGAGGTTGCAAGACAAACAAGGAGAGGATGGTCACATTAACTAGGCATATCAATGAACTGTGGAGATGCTCATCAATAGATATCAATGGGAATGAGTAGGGATTGCCATACAAATGATGCACTAGAGCTAAGAATATGTGAAAGCTCTTAAAGAAAACTAGTGGGTGTGCATCCAACTTGCTTGCTCACGAAGACCTAAGACAAATTTGAGGAAGCCTATCATTGGAATATACAAGCCAAGTTATATAATGAAATTTTCCCACTAGCTATATGGTGGTGACAAAACGAGAGACTCTCGATCATGAAGATCATGGTGCTTAATAAGCACAAGTGTGGAAGGATAGTAGCATTGTCCCTTCTCTTTTTCTCTCATTTTTTTGTGGGCTCTTTGACCTCTTTATTTATTTATTTATTTATTTATTTTGGTGGGCATCTTTGGCCTCTTTTTGTATATGGGCTTCGCTGGCCTCTTTTATTTTCTCACATGGGACAATGCTCCATCAATGATGATCATCACACTTACAACTCAAAACTTAGAACAATGATGACTCTATATGCAATGCCTTCGGTAGCGTACCGTGAATATGATCTAGCATGGCATAGACATTAATGGAAACATCATGCTAGCTATCTTACGATCATGCAATGGCAATGTAGACGTGGTGTCACATGTCATGGTGGTAGTTGCATGGCAATATATCTCGGAATGACTTTGAAAAAGCCATAGTAGGTAGGTATGGTGGCTGTTTTGAGGGAGGCTAATGGTGGGTTTTGTGCACCGGCGAAAGTTGCACGACACTAAGAAGATAGTGATGGTGGAAGGTGAAAGTGCATCTAAACCATGGACTAAACATTAATCATGAAGAACTCATATACTTGTTACAAAAGTTTTAGTAGTAATCGAAACAAAGCATTCAACGGATAGTCCTAGGGGAAGGGTTGGTAGGTATAAACCATCGCGCGACCCCGACCGCCACACAAAGGATGACAATCAATAGACTAATCATACTCAGACTTCATCACATAGCGGTTCACCATCCGTGCATGCTACGGGAATCACTAACTTCAACACAAGTATTTCTAGATCCACAACACCTTACTAGCATAACTTCAATATTACCACAACCACAACTCAAAACTAATTGAAATGAATCAAACTTCTCTAACTATAAAATGCATATGAAGGTGGAAGTTTACATATCCCTTTGGATAACTACCCCTTTTTGAGACTACTTTCAAAGCATAGATCAACTACCAAGCCTCGCACCGCCGTGCTCTAAAAGATATCAGTGAAGCACATGTGAGCTGAATTGTCTACCAAAGGATATAAGTGAAGCTCAACAAAATCACGGTGAGTGCATGTCTCTCTCTCTAGGTATGCAGCAAGGATGATTGTGACACAACAAAAATAAAAGACTCCTAGGATACAAGACGCTCCAAGCAAAACACATAACCTGTGGTGAATAAAAATATAGCCCCAAGTAACGTTACCGATGGATTGAAGACGAAAGAGGGGATGCCTTCCCGGGGCATCACCAAGCTTTGGCTTTTACGGCATCCTTGAATCATCTTGGGGTGCCTTGGGCATCCGCAAGCTTGAGCTCTTGCCACTCTTTATCTCTTTGTCCATAAGAACTTCACCCAAAACTTGAAAACTTCACAACACGAAACTTAAACAGAAACTCGTGATAACATTAGTATAAGAAAGCAAACCACCACTTCCTTAGGTACTGTAGCAAACTTAAATTCTACTTATGTTGATGTTGGGTTACTGTATTTTCAATCTTAAATGGCTAATTCCCCCCGATACTATCCATAGTTTCATCAAAATAAGCAACCAACTCAACAAAAACAGAATCTGTTAACAACAGACCAGTCTGTAGCAATCTATATACTTCATATACTTCTGGTACTTAAAAAATTCTGAACAATTATGAAAGTCTGAAGAATTTGCGTAGCAATCAGCAGCAAAAAGAATCAACTCAAAATCTCTTACATAAAAAAATAAAATTCTTTTCTTGAGCAGAATGTTTTTGTCTTTTCCAGCATGACCAAACGATCATCCCCAAGACTAATCATAACGGTTTTCTTGGCACAAACGCAAAAAGAAACACAAAAAACACAATCATAACAGAATTATGTAAGTGTGGAAAACACAAAACAGAAAGAAAAAGTATAGATTCGTTGGGTTGCCTCCCGACAAGCACTATTGTTTAACGCCCTTAGCTAGGCAAAAGGTTATGAAATCAAATATAGTCATCTTTGGTGCTCAAACCATAAGTAGCCCTAATCATAGATTCATAAGGCAATCTTATTTTCTTTCTAGGAAAGTGATCCATGCCCTTCTTTAGAGGAAATTGAAATCTAATATTCCCTTCCTTCTTATCGATGATAGCACCAATAGTCCTTAGGAAAGGTCTACCAAGAATAATGGGACATGAAGGATTGCAATCTATGTCAAGTACAATGAAATCCATGGGTACATAGTTCTTATTTGCAACAATAAGAACATCATCGATCCTTCCCACGGGTTTCTTGACAGTAGAATCCGCAAGATGCAAATTAAGAGAACACTCTTCAATCTCATGAAAACCAAGAATATCTCATAAAGACTTTGGAATCGCGGAAACACTAGCACCCAAATCACACAAAGCATTGCACTCATAGTTTTTGATCTTGATTTTGATAGTAGGTTCCCACTCATCATGAAGTTTTCTAGGTATAGAGACTTCTAGTTTGAGCTTCTCTTCAAGAGATTTCATCATAGCATCTACGATATGCGCGGTATAGGCTTTGCTTTGGCTATAAGCATGTGGAGAGTTTGTAATGGATTGCATCAAAGAAATGCATTCAAACAAGGAGCAACTATCATAATTGAATTCCTTGAAATACAAAGTGAGAGTTTCATTAGAACCCAAAATTTTGATTTCTTCTACTCCACTCTCCACACCTTTATCATCAAGATAGGTGGACTCTGAATCATTGTGGCGTTTTTCAACCAAAGTGGATTCATATCCAGACCCTTCATCAATAGTTTTGACATGCGAAAACAAAGATTCAAGAGGAGTCACACCAAGCACTTTAAGATCTTCGTGATTTACATCACTAGAACGCACCCTTTTAAACCATTCATGCCTAGCGCGAATTTGGGCGGTTCTTTCTTTGCTCTCATTCATGGAGACACGCATAGCTTTTAAAGTTTCATCCAAGTTGACCTTGGGAGGAGCATATCTAACTTTCAAAGCATCAATATCACAAGACATCCTATCAAAGCTCTTAGCCAAATCGTCAATTTTGAGTAGTTTTTCCTCAATGGACGCATTGAAAATCTTTTGAGAGTTGATGAACTCTTTGATATTACTCTCTAAATCAGAGGGTAATTTGTTGTGATTTCCATCAGTGTTGTTGTAGGAATTGCCATAATTGTTAGAGGAGTTACTAGGAAAAGGCCTAGGAACATAGTTTCCTCTAAAAGCATTGTTGTTGCCAAAATTGTTCCTACCAACAAAATTAACGTCCAAACTAGCGTTGCTACTCTCAACCAAGGGAGATAGTGGCATGTCATTAGGATCTAAAGGAGCATTTCTACTAGCAACCAAATTCATCAACTCTCCCATCTTAGCACTAAGCGAGTTAATTTCTTCTATAGTGTGTACCTTTTTGCTAGCACGTGACCTTTCAGTGTGCCACTGAGAGTAGTTGGTCATGATATTGTCTAGGAGTTTTGTAGCGTCTCCTAACGTGGTTTCCATGAACGTTCCACCTGAGGCGGAGTCCAAGATATTGCGAGAGGCAAAATTCAAGCCAGCGTAAAAGATTTGTATAATCATCCACAAACTCAAGCCATGAGCAGGACAATTTCTAATCATTAACTTCATCCTATCCCAAGAATGTGCAACGTGTTCATGATCAAGTTGCTTGAAATTCATGATATCATTATGTAAGGAGATAATCTTAGCCAGCGGAAAATACTTGGATATGTAAGCATCTTTGCACTTATCCCAAGAATCGATACTATTTTTACGCAAAGAAGAAAACCAAGTTTTTGCGCGATCTCACAACGAGAAAGGAAAAAGCTTCAACTTAATCACGTCATTATCCACATCTCTATTCTTTTTCATATCGCAAAGCTCAATGAAGGTATTGAGATGGGATGCGACATCTTCACTAGGAAGGCCAGAGAATTGCTCTTTCATAACAAGATTCAGTAAAGCTGCGTTGATTTCATACGATTCCGCGCTAGTGGCGGGAGCAATCGGAGTACTAATAAAATCATTATTATTGGTACTCGAGGAGTCACAGAGTTTGGTGTTTTCATACATGATGACTTCAACAAACAAACAAGCACACAAGCAAGCAAGAAAACCGGCAAAGGAAAACGGCAAAAAGGCAAAAGGCAAAAGAAAACGGCAAAGGAGAAAGGCAAATGAAAATGGCAAATGTGAAGTGGGGGAGAGGAAAACGAGAGGCAACCGGCAAAAAAGGTAAATGCAAGAGATGAGTTTGTGAGACCTACTTGGATAGATCTCTCCTTCCCCGGCAACGGCGCCGGAAATACTTCTGCTACTGCAACAAAAGACCTTCCAACGACACCAAAAACAAGCGTGCTGACGGGAGACTATTCTTGTCTTGATACTCCTCAGCAACGGCACCACGAATCTTTCTGCTACGGCTACGCCTTTAGGGACTTCCTTGGCAAATATGCAAAGGATTCCCCCGTGGCCTTGGAGGCTTGCGTTTTTGTTCCCTCGAAGCGGAAAGGGTGATGTAGCACAGCGGCGGTAAGTATTTCCCTTAGTTTTGAGAACCAATGTATCGATCCAGTGAAGGATCGTCACATGTACCTGCACAAACACAAAGAGCTTGCCCCCAACGCTATGAAGGGGTTGTCAATCCCTTATAGATTGTTTGCCAAGTAGAACTGAAAGCAAAAAAGAAACAAAGCAAAGTAAAAGCGAAAGTGGAAACGATAGGTGTGAATAGACCCGGGGGCCGTAGTGTTCACTAGTGGCTTCTCTCATGAAAGCAAGTAGACGGTGGGTGAACGAATTACTGTGGAGCAATTGATAGAATCGTGCAAAGTCGTGACGTTATCTAAGGCAATGATTATATTTATAGGCATCACGTCCAAAACAAGTAGACTGATACTTTCTGCATCTACTACTATTACTCCACACGTCGACCGCTATCCAACATGCATCTACTGTATTAAGTTCATGAGAACAGAGTAACGCCTTAAGCAAGATGACATGATGTAGATGGACAATCTCATATCTACAATAAAAGCCCATCTTGTTACCCTTGATGGCAACAACACGATGCGTGCCTTGCTGCCCCTTCTGTCACTGGGAAAGGTCACCACACGGTATGAACCCAAAACCAAGGACTTCTCCCATTGCAAGAATCATAGATCTAGTTGGCCAAACAAAACCCAAGACTCGGAGAGACTTACAGGGATATCAAATCATGCATATAAGAAATCAACAAAGACTCAAATATATATCATAGATAATCTGATCACGAATCCACAATTCATCGGTTCTCGACAAACACACCGCCAAAGAGGATTACATCGGATAGATCTCCATGAAGATCAGGAAGAACTTTGTATTGAAGATCCAAGAGAGAGAAGAAGCCATCTAGCTACTAACTACGGACCCGTAGGTCTGAAGTGAACTACTCATGAGTCATTGGAGGGCCGATGATGTTGATGTAGAAGCCCTCCAACTCCAAAGTCCCCTCCAGCAGGGCACCGAGAAGGGTCTCCAGATGAGATCTTGTGGAAACGGAAGCTTGCGGCGGCGGAAAAGTGTTTTCGTGGCTTCCCCTATTTTTTCTGTATTTTAGGGAATATATAGGCGAAGGAGCTAGGTCAGGGGGGCGCCAGGGAGGCCACAAGCCTGGTAGCCGCCACCCCCCTGGTGGTGGCTACAGGGCTTGTGGGCCCCCTGTGGCTCTCCTGCCTTGGCCCTCAAGTCCCGTGATCTTCTTCCTTTCTGGAAAAAATTATTTCAGGGATTTTATTCCGTTTGGACTCCGTTCCAAAATCAGATCTGAAAAGAGTCAAAAACACAGAAAAAACAGGAACTGGCACTTGGCACTGAATTAATAAGTTAGTCCCAAAAAAGATATAAAAGGTACATAAAACATCCAAAGTTGACAAGATAAGAGCATGAAACCATCAGAAATTATAGATACGTTTGAGACGTGTCAAGCACCCACACTGTGGCCAAGGACCAGTGTGCCCAATTGGTTGGTTTGCCACACCACCAAGGCAATGCCAACATCAAGCAATACGCCATAAACTGGGTATGAGTGCCTTGTTTTGTTTCATCAATAATTCATTCATTCATGATTTTTGTTGTACTAATTCTTTGTCTTTTCTTGTAGGCCAAACACAATAACCAGCCCGAGCCTCAGGGATACGTCGCGTTTAGCATGGCCAATAAGGGCTCGTACAAGACGGCGAAGGCATATTCTGAGGGGGACAGGTCGTCGGCGTACACAAGCATGTCCGCCTACAGCAAAATGACATCTTATTCTGAGGTGGTCAAACACCTGCGCGGGCCTGACTTTGACCCGAGCCAGAATCCTATCGATCCGGAGGCATTGATGATCTCTGGTGGCGGTAAGAGTCATGGCACGCTCGCCATGTGTGATGGCTTCGTCCCTATCACTGAGACTCTATCTCAGATCAAGGCGAGGCAAACGAGCTCCGCTCCTGTAATACGGCAACGCGCGAGGCCAGTTGATCTTGCCATCGAGGTTAGTTTTCTTCATTATTTCTTTCGTCTATTTATCCTGGATAGATGATGAAAATTCCTTTTGAGGAGTGGTTGCAAGCCACACTTGAGAAGGAGAGGGAGGCCACCAGGCTCTTGTTGGAGGAGAGGGACCGAAATACGCAGAGGTTGCTTGAGGAGGAGAGGGCGCACGCAATAATGCCCAAGCGAAGGCGATGCACGACTTCGTTGCGGTAAGTCAGTTGTGTGAGAAGCAACAAGGCTATTTCTTTGACTCCTCAAAAACTAATTTGCAGGCTATGTGTGAGAAGCAAGGTTTGCCACCCCCTCCGCCGATGCCTTCTCCGGTGGGAACGGTGAGTTCCCTTTCAATGACCAACCTTGCATGGTCTTATACCATTGTGTGTCGCCGTGCTAACCACATATTTTAACTCTTGCCTTGTTGCAGCATCATTCCAAAGTTGAATCCCACGATCCCTTTACTTTTCGTGGTGACAGCCCTAGCAACCTAGCGACCAACCGAGATGGTGCTTCTCCTCCGTGACTTGGCATTCGGTAAGTTATTCCTCTCCTTCTTATTCTTCTTGTTGTTTAGATCAACTTAGATTATGCCATGCTTTAGTTAGCTTAGTAAATTCTAGTTGATATTAGCCATGCTTTAGTTAACTTAGTAAATTCTAGATGATAATTAGCTTACTTACCTAAAAAATTACATAATTAGCTTACTTACTTCAAAAATGACATAATTACTTGATAACAAAAAAAATAGCATAATTAGTTGATATTAGAGCTCAAAAATGACATAATTAGTTTAGAAAGTTTAAAAATAAACCAGAAGAGAAGAACAAAGAAGAGATGAAGAAATAAGAGAAGAAGAAAGAGGAGAAAAAGATAGAATAAGAAGAAAAATCTTCTTATTCTTCCTTTTTCTCTTCTTTCTTTTTCTCCATCTTCTTCTTCTTTTTCTTCTTCTTGTTCTTCTTCTTGTTCTTCTTCTTCTTCTTCCACTTCTTCTTCTAATTGCTTAGCTTAATTTAGATAACTTCTTTCTTATTGTATTCTTCTTCTAACTTCTTTCTCATTATGCAGATTTTGATAAAGTAGCATGGCATATGGATGGATGCTCCAGGGATTGTACTCATGTAGTCTTATACGAACTTCGTAATGCACTTGTATTTGCGGATGCACTTGTGATGCTTTGTAATACTTTGTGATCTTGTTTGCACTTTAATTACATATATTGTTGTTGTTTGCACTTTGTGATGCACTTGTGGTGTTGTTTGCACTTTGTGATGGACTTGTGGTGCTGTTTAGGGCCTGGGAAAATATATATATTGTTGTTTGTATCTATGTTTTCCAAATGTAGGGAATTAACAGAAAACAAATATAAAAAAAAGCAGAGAGGGTCTTTGCCTACAGCTTACTGACGGCAAAGCCTATGCCGTTGGTGGGCTGACGGCAAAGAAGGACACGTGGCGACAACCTGTGTAACCTGGCAACTTTGAGAACACCAAATTTTCCTAGGTTTTTGGCTTTGCCGTCAGTTGTGCTTCGGCTGTGGGCAAAGAGGGGACCCAGGTTTTCGGCTTTGACGTCAGCTGTGCTCCGGCTGTGGGCAAAGAGGGGACCCACATGTCAGTGCTGATAGCATCCCTAACACGTATGGCCCACCAGAAGTACACTTTGCCGTCCGCCAGCGTCAAGCTAACGGCAAAGCCTGCCGTTAACCCTCTAACGGGGCTCGGCTTGTGTTGTTGCCGCCATTGCTCTGTGCCGTCGGCCCGTGCCACAAAGCTGATGGCAAAGGCTTTGCCATCGCTCGATTTTCAGCTGACGGCAAAGAAGGTGATTGCCAATAAAATCGTGGCCGGCTTCTTTGCCGACCGCACACTGACGACAAAGCCTTTGCCGTCCGTTAAACATGTCGTTGCCGTCAGCTTTGGCTGTCGGCAAAACAGCAGATTCCAGTAGTGTTGCAAGGCTCTAGTCATACCCTAAGAGGTTTTTACAAAAACCTTTATGTGTTTAGACTGGCTGATCAGGCTCAAGTCAAGTTTCAGGGAAGCAGGTTCAGTGAACCCATGGTTTGTCTATTTTCCATATGCTGGCTCTCGCAAGTAGCTCAATGTTTTAACTTTGGAAGTTCACGGTCCAATATTGGATTGACTTGCCAAGAGTACACAGGTCTTATGGGCGGGTCGCCAACCATACAGTCCAGTATAACCATTGTAATGCGTTAATTTTTCTCTACCCAAGAGGGTACTAAGGCGGGACTCAATGAGTCATAAGCCCCCAAATGACCTATGATCAAGGAAAAACGGGCATAGGATAGCAGAAGACAATACTACTACTACTAAAGACTTGGGGACTAGTAGCCACAAGTAAGACGGTTTTTATCATTCATGATCATACATAGGCGCCTATGTTTGAACCATGCATCATGGCACTTGATCCTCTTTGGCTTTACTAATATCCATGTTGGAGTGATCACATTAGGGCGACTCACTCTCTTTGATACTAGTAGCGTCCATGTTTGGATGGCCTCCCCGGCAACGACTCATCCTCTTGGGCGGCTTATTTTAATCAATAAAGACTCATGCTCAAATACAGGCTGAAACGGCAAAGACCCCGAATTTCATGGGCGCCGACTTTATTGATGTAATGTAAAGAGTACACAATTATCTAAGTACGTACATGGATAAGGAGCCAATGGCTCTAAGTATAATAGGGCCAGAGATGAGCAATGTTCCACGGGCGGGTTGTCTCTTCCTCCGTGGTTGTCTTGTTAGGGCGTAGATCAATCAAGTAATATGCCCCGTTGTAGAGGTTTCTGCTAACGACGAATGGTTCCTCCCATGGAGGTGAAAGCTTGTGCATACCCGTATGATCTTGAATCAATCGAAGCACCAAGTCGCCCTCTTGGAAGACCTGACTTTTGACGCTCGACTGTGGGAACAACACAGGTCTTGTTGGTAGATTGCCGATCGTGTTGTGGCCAAATCAGGCTCCTCCTCGAGAGCATCCAAAGAATCCTGGCATGCTTCCTCATTATGAGTTTCGATGTATGCGGCGACTCTGGGAGAATCATGCCTTATATCACTTGGGAGAACCGCCTCTGCCTCATAGACAAGGACAAAAGGAGTGTAACCAGTAGATATGTTTGGTGTTGTCCTGATACTCCAAAGTACAGAAGGAAGTTCTTCGACCCAACAACCCGGAGTGCGCTGTAGAGGAACCATGAGCCGAGGCTTAATCCCTTGCAAGATTTCCTGGTTAGCCCGCTCAGCTTGACCATTAGACTGTGGATGAGCTACTACGGATACATCAAGACGGATGTGCTCTCGTTGACAGAACTCGTTAATTGCACCCTTAGACAAATTAGTACCATTATCAGTAATGATGCTATGGGGATAACCAAAACGGAAGATCAACTTCCTGAGGAATTTAACCGCCATCTCTGCTTCACAATTGCTGACCGGCTCTGCCTCAACCCACTTGGTAAATTTATCAACTGCCACCAACAGATGGGTCTTTTTGTCATAAGACTTTATAAACGGGACGACCATGTCAAGCCCCCAAACTGCGAAAGGCCATGTAATGCGGATCATGCACAATTCCAGAGTCGGCACATGTGCCTGACGTCCAAATTTCTGACATCCATCACACCAACGCACTATGTCCTCTGCATCGGCATGAACCGTCAACCAGTAGAAACCATGGCAAAAAGCCTTTGACACCAAAGATCGGGACCCGACGTGGTGTCCACAATCGCTCGCATGTATCTCGTTGAGAATATCTCACCCTTCTTCCGGCAAAACACAATGCTGGAAAACCCCAAAAGTACTTCATTTGTACAACTCGCATGTGTGTATAACCATGGACTTGCATCGCCGCACGATTTTCCTAGCAAAAACTTCATTAGTTGGCAACTCGCCTCGAGCCAAATAAGCCATGTAGGGTATCATCCAGTCAGGAATTGCTCGGAGAGCCACCACCAACTATGACTCCGGGTCAGGAACCGCCATGTCTTCTTCAGAAAGCAACTTCACAAAAGGACTATGTAAGACATCCAACAATACATTGGGAGGAACGGGCTTACCTTGTGATCCAAGCCGGGAGAGAGCATCAGCCGCCTCGTTTTGTCGACGATCGATATGATCAACCTGATAGCCATGGAAATAACCCGCCACCTCGGTTACTACACGCCTATAAGCCACCATCAATGGATCCTTAGAGTCCCAAGTTCCTGACACTTACTAGGCCACTAAATCTGAGTCGCCCAAGCACCCGACTTGACTCAGGTTCATCTCCTTATATATCCCGAGCCCATGAAGCAAAGCTTCATACTCAGCTGCATTGTTTGTGCAAGGAAACATGAGCCGGAGAACATAGCAAAACTTGTCTCCTCTTGGGGATGATAACACCACTCCAGCTCCTAAGCCTTCCAACTGACTAGAGCCATCAAAATGGATAGTCCAATATGTGTTATCAGGCCTATCTTCCGGAATCTGCAACTCGGTCCAATCGTTGATGAAGTCTACCAGAGCATGAGACTTGATGGTTGTGCGAGGCATATACTTCACATGATGAGGACGAAGCTCTACTCCCCATTTGGCAATCGGCCCAGTGGCTTCGCGGTTCTGTATCATATCTCCGATCGGTGCAGAACTGACCACAGTGATTGGGTGCTCCAAGAAGTAGTGCTTCAACTTACGACTCGCCATAAAGATCCCAAAGACCAACTTCTGCCAATGTGGATACCGGTTCTTGGACATGGTCAATACCTCACTAACGAAATACACCGGTCACTGAACATGATATTCTTTGCCTTCTTCCTTGCGTTCAACAACCACCGGAACAATGCCGTGGAAAACCGTGGTAGAGGGCATTAAGTCTTTCTCATCAAAGTTCATCCGCCGAAAGATGTCATAGTATAATATGTTGATACGCTACCCTCATCCATGAGGACCTTAGAGAACGTGTATCCACCAACCTGAGGCGCCACCACTAATGCAAAGTCGCCAGGGTTATCAATTTGAGGCGGGTGATGAACCCTACTCCACGTGACAGGCTGTTCAGACCAATTTAAGTATCTCGGAACCGCCGACTCAGCCATATTGATGGCCCTCTGCTTTACCTTCTTATCTCTTTTGCAGGTATCCATGGTGAAAACATGGTATTGCCCACCATTCAACTACTTAGGGTTACTCTGGAAACCGCCCTGGTTGTTCGGCTGCTCAAACTCGCCCTGGTCATTGTACTCTGACCACCTTGGCCCGATAATTGTCCACCATTATGATGTGAGCCGCCTCGCCCCTGAGGCCCTGGGTTAGGAAAGTCACTGAACGAAGCACCTCGTGACCCGCCCGGGCCAAACTGACCCTGCTAGGCTCCCTCATTGCCTCCTTGGTGATCTCGAGACGCCTGAAGACGAAACTCCTGCATCAGAAAAACCTTTTTCCAAGAGTGAGTAGATGGGGCACCTGGGATACTATGTTTAGGGCAAGGTCCCTTGAGAAGCTCCTAATAATTGCGCGGCTTCCTCCCACTAAAGGCCCGGTCCTGAAAGCCACCCTGATGCATGTTCCATCATTGACTCCAGACCGGCATTGGTGTCGGCAACAAAGTCATACACGGCATCCTGCTGCCTTCTTTTTCCTTGACCTCCCTGGTTGTTATTGCGCCCAAAATTTTGGAAGTGACCCTTAGCTCAATCACCCCTTTTAGATTCACTGACATTCTCGTCATCAGAACCGTACGTCGTCCTTCGTGCCGTCCGACTCAGCATACCTGGTGAGGGTGTCCATCAACTCGCCCATATCTTGCACCTTCCACTTGAGGCGGCCAAGCTTCAACACCAGGGGCTGAAAATGGCCTGAGCCGCCGTAATGTCATCCAAGGAGTGGTTGATTTCTGCAACCCGCCTGGTCCAATGGTGAGAAGATTCATCAGCCCGCTGAACACAGTGTTGGAGATCTACAACAGTCATCAGGCGCTTGCAGGTTCCTCGAAAGTTTCTGATGAAACGCTCCTTGAGTTTCACCCAACTATTGATGGAGTTGGGCGGTAAATTCTTCAACCACGTGCGAGCCAACCCTTCCAACATCATGGTGAAGTACTTGGTGCAGACTGCGTCACTAGCATCATGCATATCCATAGCCAGTTCATAACTCTCAACCCATGCCCCTAGCTCAATATCAGGAGTATAGTTTGGCACCTTACGGGGGCCTTTGAAGTCTGTGGACATGCGCTCCTTGCGTAGAGAAAAAGATAGGCAGGGGACCCCTACATTCCTTTCTCCTTGCCCACCATATCCAAGAGCCGACTAGGCATAAGGCGGAACTCTCTGACCCGCTAGGGCCGCCACTGCCTTCGCCTCGCCCTGCCGGGCGGCTCGTGCGCCATTGACAAGCGCGTGAGCATTTGATGCTGGCGACTCTGATGGATTGATCTGAGGTTGGTGTCGATGAATGTCGCTGGAAACCGCCGGAGGGTAATCTGGGCGATTTTTCATGTGGCTTGCCTGCGGCGTGGAGTGCAGATAATCACGACTGTATGAAAACTACGCCAGCTGGACCACCGTAGTTTTTGACATCTCTATGGAGATCCTTGCCTCCACCTCCAGCGCGGTATTCCCACGAATAGGAAGAGATTCCAAGTGGAGGGTCGCAGCTAGTACATTATCCATCGGGTTAGAGAAGTGACCCTGAGGTGTTTGGAAGTGCTGAGCCGCCTGCGGGTTCAACGGGGGATGCATTGGCTGCTGGACAATTTCACCCTATGGATTGCTCTCATGTGGTGGGTTATGATCCGCATCGGCGTTTGTGGGCTGTTGAACAGGTGAGTAGGATAAAGCTTGGGTGGGACGCCACTCTGATACCTTCTCTGATAAACAGCGTCCGACGCGACTCATTGGCGTTCGAGTGGCCTTGCCTTCAATTTCAAACGCTCCGCCTCTTCGTCGGTCTGAACTTCCTGATCCCCCATCCGCGTCTTCTCCGCATCAATCTGGCGTTGTATCTGAGCCACCTCTTCACGAAGTTTAGTCAATTCAGCGTTAACTTTCGCTTGGTTATCAGCCGTCACGGCTACTGCCATTAGTTTTGACATCTCGGCCATCACATCTCACATGGCTTGAGCCGGGGTCTTCCGTGATCCGCTGGCCCCATTGGCGGTTGCCGCGTTCCGCTGGTCCTGAGCCGCCGTGGCTCCTGCCATATAGAAGGAGACTTGGCGGGGTGGTTCATGCGGCCCTTCAGAGATTGCCGCCTCAAGAAAACCGCCAAGCCTTCCCTCATAGAGAGGATAGATTGAGTCAGTATCTCCGATCGGTGACTCGCCATCAGAATTGACGGGGGTATCTCCACCAGCTTTCGGCTCATCCGGGAGGCTGGCCCCTTGCATGAAACCGATGAAGACGCGACGTTGTCGAATCTGCTACGTGGCGGGTTGGGCAAGCTGAGCCGGCTCGATGATGTCGGTGTAGATGTCCGGCTCGGGAACCGGCGTTCCGATCTTGCCGATGAAGACGTGGATCTTACCGAAGGGGGCCCGATATCTTGATTCGATTGAATCGGCCTCGGGACCCCTGCTCGAATTGTCGTTGTAGTACTTTCCGCGACGACTCTTAGTCATGAGGCCAACGGCATAGCTCCCGAACCCTGGAAGGGCTCCCTTCGAGAACTCAACTCCACCGTGCGCAAGCCCCACAGTGGGCGCCAACTGTCGTGGTTTTGTCACGACAGATGTCCTCATGAAACGACATAGTGGTGAAGCCATCGCAACCATGTGGCGACTCAAGGGGGTTGATCGGGAAAATGGGAGACGAGTTTATCTAGGTTCGGCCCCTTAGATTGAGGTAAAAGTCTACGTCTTGATGTGTGTATATTGTTGTGGAAATCGATTACAAGGGTGCGGATTCGCGTGACCTAGCTCTCGATTGATGTTAACTTAGCCCTATCAACCCTAGAGACTCGCCTTTATATACAGGCCGAGGCTCTAGGTTTACAAGAGTCTGGATCTCATTACAATTCGTGATCCGGTATATCTCTAACTCGCCTTGTCCCTTACGCAAGAAACTTCACGCGACTCTTTTCCCATATGGGTCGTAAGTCGCCTTCTTCGGGTCTTGGGCCAACCGAATCTCACAGCGTACGTCTTACGTCTTCTGCTTCACAGGTCACGTCCCATCTTGAACATGGATACTGAGCTGCCATTATCCTAACCCGGCTCCCTAGGGCGGGTCATATAACGGGATAACATCCCCAACAGGTGTGATGAAAGAAAGGATGGCATAGCTATACTAGTCATCTTTGATGCATCATTAGAGTTTTTTAACATTCTAGACAGAACCTCAAGTTAACTTATTTTGACATGCATGGACATGTCAGAAATGGATGCATCATGATAAGACGGTGCAAAAACATATAAAGAACGTCGCGAACCGAGTTACGTAGCTCCGGAAACCACAAAACAAGATACGAGAGGCTATGGAGACAAAACAGCAATATACCGGTAGCTATGGGCATGCGCTTGGCATTCCAAGGTTGCCACTAGATTAAACATAAAATTCCAGGTGGAATAGAGCTAAATAACGTACAAATCCATCAAGCACAACTCACACAAAGGCCAAAACAAAATAGCACACAATCTGTCCACAAACAGTATCTTAGCACTTTGCTCAAAAGAAATAAATTATCTACACCCAACCAATGGCTTCAACCAAGACATGGAATCAAAGCTATTAAACATTATTACAACACTCAACAAATAGCTAATTCACTAGGTAAAAGAATCAATGGCTACCAAGCTCTAAACGTAGCAAAAATTATAGCAGATTATGACTTGGTGAAAATCACAGATTTTCACTGAGAGATTATAACCTCAAGCATTTTAACAGCAACAAAATAATACCCTATAGCGAACTTCATGGCATGAAATTTAGCAGAGATATATAGGAACACAAATTCAACCATTCACTAGTTTATAGCTTGGGCTAAAACCCCACAGAATGCTAGCTGCCATCAAATCAACAAGGCATGATAATAATAGTAGAATATCAGACTTAGTGAAAATCACAGATTTTTACTTGCTGCCATTTTCAACAGAATAGTAACTTTGACAAGGAAATAAACTATGTAGAAAATTCCTATGAACAAACTTGTGGCACCAATTTTTAGAGGGTTTCGACCACTACAATTCATGCCATTGGTGCAACCGCCAAAGATCTACACATCCATGAGGACCATGCTCACAAGAGGGAAAGAAAATAACAGTTCCAACACTTCGAATATTTCTAGCTTTGCAAACAACATTATTTTCTTCACTTGAAAACAGAAAGGGATCCACTTATCCACAAGATTATCATGCCAAACAAAAATACCATGGTCTATTACCCACAAAGTGCAATCATTTTCATGTAGACACAAACTTCATAGCATGCACAGAAATAATACTACAAAAATGACAAAATGCCACCTCATCAAAAAATGACATTTTTACAAACTTGCTCAAAAGTGAAATCCAATGCCACCATTGGATTCCTTGGGTTTTCTACCCCCAAAATCATATATCCCCTGCACTTCGAAAATCCACTCTAAATCCTATTTAACTTATATGTCAAATCAGAGACTAAAATGGGGTATGCCAGATTTGGCATATTCCAAATCAAGAAATATTCCAAATCAGAAATATTCCACACACAAATAAAAATAACTACAAAAGATTAAATATGATAGGGGTCCCACTGGCATAGGCACCAACCCCCCTAGTGCATGTAATGTGGGCCATGTGGGCCACTGTCAGCCACTAGCTACAGTGCAGGGGAATAAAACAGAGAAAAACTAAAAGTGGGGAGAGGGGGATCGAACCTACCACCTCCCTGCTCACACCACACTGGAAAATCACCTCGTGGGGGGACTCGAGCACACGACCGCTTGGACATCGAGTGGTGGGTCAATCAGTCGGGATATGGAGCGGGATTTCGTCAGAGGGGGAACACGGTGGTGTTAACATCACCACGTCCCATGTGCCTCTCTACAACAAAGATGCTCGCCGACGGCTACGAGGCCACGGCGAGGCACTGCACTGCACTGCAACCTGCTCTGCATGGCCACTACACAGGGGATCTACGGCTGCTCCTGCTACTGCTGCAGCACTGCTACTGCATCTGCTGCTGCTCTGCACGGCGACAGAACTGGACACCACGATGACACTCGACATGGCAGCGCTACGGCTACGCAGATGCAAATTAAAGGGGCAGCGAGGAATGACTGCTCACAGAGGGGTGCGACAGTTGTGGATCACGCATTGGCGACGACGCGGATGGCTGCGCGCAGTTGATCGCGCTTCGGCTTGCGGAGGTGAGGAAGAAGGGGACGACGGGGCCAGCTTGTTGGAGAGGGTCCCAACACGTCCTCTGCGTGGGAATGTAACCGCCTGAACTTAGTGGAGCTCCTGGAACCAGAGGCGTCCACGGAGGAGGCCCCTACCGCAGAGGTGAGCATGAGCTCCTCTCGGCCATGGCGCTCTGCTCAGATCAAAAAAATAGAGGAGGAAGAGGGAGGAGAAGTGGCTGGCGGCGCTAGGAGGAACCCTAGCGAGGGGGTGAAGACGCTGAGGCTTTATAGCCAGGGCGACGCGTCCCTCTCGGCCACCGTGGCCATGGCGGGGCCGCCCTCGCTGCCTTTGGAAGTAGGAGGTGGAAAGGGGGCGAGGTGGAAGACTGTCTACGGTGGATGACAGGTGTGGCCGTGGGCTCTCCACGCTGGAAAGGAGGCGGGAGCGAGGCTGTGGGCTGGCTTAGGTGGGTTGGGCTTTTGCTAAGGGAAGGGAGAGGAGGCCCAGGTGGGCTGTCCACAGCTGCTGCTGCTTCTTCCCAAAAGCAGAAGGGATTTTCCCTTTTGAATTAAAACTGATGCAAAATAATTCTAAACCCCACTCTTTGAAAAGAGTTTGACAAAAGGAAAAATAACTTTGAACTCACCAAATTGGCATCTATTTTATGAAATAGGTTTGGGGATTTTATGATCAAACTAAATAAATACCCATAATTGCCAAAAGGCTCTCATTTTAATTAAACCATTAGAATTAAATCCCACACAAGCTAAGTATCACATGCACAAAACAAACATAAAATTTAGGGGAGATCCAACATTTTTAATTGAGCAAAACAGAAACTTTTAGCACAACTTATAATAATTGGAAGAGAAGGGGTTTTGCAATATTTGGTGAAAGAGGGTTTTGAGAAGAAGAACTTGTTGGACCCAATCACACAATAACCACATGCAAAACTCACTAGCACTTCACACATTCAACCAAACAAGTTGCAACAGAGAACACAAGATGAGAAGATATGATGCCATGATGCACAAGTGATGAAGCCAACTTATCTCTGATTCAAACTCATCATGCCAACATAGCAAGGTGTCATACAAGGGCAGATTGTAGAAAAGGAAAGGATTGCATTGGGGATGTTACAACTGTCCCACACTACAAGAGCATCTTGGCCGAGATCTAGGAGTGGAAGAACTCTCAGAATTCGGAACGGAGAAGATCCTTGTGTTCCCAAGTGGCTTCTTTGTCGGAATGATGTGACCATTGAACTTTGAATAACTGGATGGACTTATTGTGGGTCTTGCGCTAAGTATCCTCAAGGATTGTGACTGGATGCTCATGATAGGAAAGGTCGGGTTGGAGATCAATATCTTGGAGATCAACTGTGCGCTCGGGAGTCTTGAAGCATTTCCGGAGCTGAGAGATGTGACACGCATCATGCACATTGGAGAAATTGGGTGGAAGCTCTAACTGATATGCAAGATCACCTCTCTTGCCAACAACTTTGAAAGTACCAACAAAGCAAGGAGCAAGCTTTCCTCTGATGCTAAAACGCTGAGTGCCCTTCATGGGAGACACTTTGAGATAGACAAAATCATCGATCTGAAAAGTCATATCTTGATGCTCGCTGTCGTAGTAGCTCTTCTGACGGGACTGAGCTCCTTTGAGATTATCCCGAATGACACGGCACATCTCTTCTGCTTCCACAATCATGTCATTCCCAAGAATTTCACACTCACTAGTCTCAGACCAATTGAGAGGGGTACGACACTTTCTGCCATATAGAATCTCGAATGGGGCCTTGCGTGAACTTGCTAGAAAACTATTGTTGTATGAGAACTCGGCAAACGGGAGGCAGTCTTCCCACTTCATGCCAAAAATAAATCACACAAGCTCTGAGCATATCTTCAAGGATTTGATTGACTCTCTTAACTTGACCACTTGTCTGAGGATGGAAAGTTGTACTGAAACGGATCTTGGTACCCATCATAGTTTGAAAGGAATCACATAACTTGGAAGTGAAGAGGCTTCCACGATCTGAAGAAATGAGCATAGGAACACCATGCAAGGAAACTTTCCATGACGTATAAAACTCTGCAAGCTAAGCTGCCGAGATAGATTCTTTGACCAGAAGGAAATGAGCAACTTTAGTCAAATTCTCGACGACGACAACTATGACATCATTGCCTCTCTTGGACTTCGGAAATCCAGTGACAAAATCCATCTCCAAAGTATCGAATTTCCACTCGGGTATAGGCAAAGGATGGAGGAGACCTGCTAGACATTGATGTCCGACCTTTACTCTGCGACAAACATCACACGCGTTCACGAACTGGGAAATTTCACATTTCATGCGAGTCCACCAGAAGGTTTGCTTCAAATCTCGATACATCTTAGAGCTATGTGGATGTATCGAGAGAAGAGAATTGTGGGCTTCATCCATGATAACTTTCTCTTCCTTGGTTTCAGAAAAGATCAAGATGTTATCAAGATACACCAAGACGAACTCATTCTTGAAGGGAGAGAATATATAGTTCATCACACGAGAGAAATTCGGAGGAGCATTGGCAAGACCAAAAGACACCACTGTGTACTCATAAGAGCCAAAGCTTTTCGTGGAAGGAGTCTTCGGAATGTCTTCTTCACGAATGCGAATCTGATGATAGCCCATCCGGAGATCGAGCTTAGAGAAAATCTTGGCCCCTTTCAATTGCTCAAACAATTCATTGATGTTGGGAAGTGGATACTTTTTTCTGATTATCTTATTTAATGGGTAGTAATCGACACAAAGTCGGTCCGTGCCATCCTTCTTCTTGACAAACAGAACACCATAGACCCAAGGAGAAGAGCTTGGTCTGATCAGACCCAGATGCTCTAGCTCATCAAGCTGTTTCTTCAACTCTTTTAGCTCTTCTGGACCAAGCTTATAAGGACGCTTGCAAACCGGTTCAGTTCCAGGATCGAGTTCAACCACAAACTCTACTCGCCGATGAGGAGGCATTCCTGGCAACTCTTCTGGAAAGACCTCTTCATACTCACAAACAACAGGAACTTGAGATATGGCTGAGATTTCACCCTTGTCATTGAGAGAAAAGAGACGGCTCGTGTCATCGTGATTAGCGAAAATGATCACGTCCTTCGAAGGATGAGTCAACTTGACTTCTTTAGCTTCACAATCAACAAAAGCCTTGTTCATAGCTAGAAAATTCATGCCAAGAATAAGATCAGTATCGGAATTGCCAAGAACATAAGGAGAAGAGAGGAAGGAATAATTGCCCAACTTGACATACACATATGGAACCATAGAATTGGTTCTCATTTGAGCTCCTGGAGAAGCAATACCCAACGGTCTATCCAAACGCGCGGAAGGGAAATCATGCTTGATGAAAAATGGCTTTGACATAAAGCAATGCGATACACCTGAATCAAACAAAACTCTTGCAAGAAAAAATTAACCAAGAGATTACCCATGATCACATTTGATGACTCCTCACCTTCAGCTGCATTCACCATGTTCACTCTTGCTTGTTTTGGGTTACGCTTGACCATTGCATTCCTTGGAGGCCAGATTGGAGGAGGAAGAGGAAGACGTCGCTGGGTGCACTTTTTTGAGTAATGACCCTTCTAACCACACTTGTGACAAGTTACCTCGGAGAGGGACGATACTGAGCTTGAGGATTTCCTGATTTCTGTTGGTGATACTTCTGCTGGAAAGCTGGGTTGGGTGGGTGGGAAGAACCACGACCACCTGACTGTTTAAGCTGCTCATTCTGACGAGGAGGAGGGGAGACCAGGTACTTCTGCTGCTTCGGAAGCACCTGAGTTGAGGACGAACTTGAGTCCCTGAAACGCTTCCTCAACTTCTCTACATTGAGCAATGCTTGTTCAGCCGTGAGAGCCAAATTGTAGAACTGGTCAAACTAAAGAGGATCGTGCAAGGCAAGGGACAATTTTAAATCTTCTTTCACACCACCTCGGAACTGGTAGATCTTGCCCTTCTGATCTGGAATGTCTTGCTTACCATAACGAGCAAGATCCTGGATCTCCACATTGTAGTTATACACAGACAAACTCCATTGCTTCAAGCGCCTAAATTTCTCACGCATCTCCTCCACATAGCTCGCAGGAATATAATGAGCCCTGAAATCCCTGTAGAAATCATCCCAACTGATCACTCAGTCGCCTCTGGAATCCTTCAGTTGCTTCCACCATTCGGCTACTTGCCCCTTGAGCTTAAATGTCGCAAACTTGACAAAGTCTGTAGGTGTGTCATTACTGCACTCAAAGTGCTTGTTCATTTCACGAATCCAGTCATCCGCATTGAACAGCTGGTCACAAGACGTGAAGGCCTTTGGTTGATTAGCCATAAATTGATTCAGAGAAGTGAACTGCTGACCACCATTGTTGAAATTGCCCTGCTGGCCTTGAGTTCTTTCTTGCAAAAGCTGAAGGAACATCTCAGTGTTGGCATTTGACGCAGTCATCAGAGCGTGCCATGCCTCATTAGGCGGAGGAGGGGTGGTGGAGGGTTTGACTGCTCACCCACACGACCCGGATTCTGGCGAGTTAGTGGAGCCATCCTGGACACGGACAACAACATTAGACTAGAGATGAAAAGTCTAAAGATGAAGCTGAATCAAAGGACAGAAATGTCTCAACAGAATTCTTAGCAAATGCACTCGAACTAGAAATAATAAGAATGCTTCCACAAAGTTACTGTCAACAACATATGATTCAAAAGCCACTTGCAATTGTAAAGTACGAGCTAGAATTGCTCGGAACAAATGTATATTCCCAACATACATCCGATGAAAGAATTCCTAAGTTACTAATGGAATTCCCACCTAAGAACTTCTGAAAACTTCCTTGATTGTCCAATCCTGTTGCGGGTCCGAGAACGTACTCAGTGTAATTAGCTACACCTTTCCCGCAACTTTTCAAAACACAAGTGGGAAGATTCGCAAATTCATCTACCTCAGATCCTCGAAAACACAACGATACTCACTATGGCAGTACATCCCGTCACTCTCACTAGTACAGGGGATTGTCGGCCTTATCTCACCACTACTAGTACTGAAGCAATTTCGAACATCCTTCGTTCTTAGATAATAAGAAATCTGAACGATAAAAATGTGCACAACAATCCTGTGGAGAACAACACCTCGATAACAGGAGGCACCAAGACAGAACTCCGTCACATCGGTATCATAAAGATTCCAAAATATCCGCGTGATCCTAAAAAATATTTGTGCGAGAAGAGGAGTGAATCAAAATTCCCTATGTCGTGAACCTTACTAGAGCATAGAAGAGGAGAAAAAAAGAAACTTACTCTCCGTTATTACTAAGACTCAAAATATTTTTATTAGACTCGACTCAGCCAAGTTCGATCAACCAAAGGTTCCTATGGTCGTAAGGCTCTGATACCAACTTGTAACGTCGAAGATGTGACGCTTTCCTTATTGGGGGCGAGGGCTCAAAAGAGGAAAGGGACGCATCTAAGCATTTCGCAAGAAGGGTAAACATTGCAATACAAAATAGATGGAAGAGTAATAAGATTTGGCTTACACTTGCCACAAGTTAATTTACAAGTTTCACACAATCATTGATTTAAACATTCAGAAGACAGGGTCCGACTACGGACAAGATAAACGAAAAAGCCAATGTTTCCTGCCTCGCTAGGCCCACGTTCATGACCAAGGCCTCTAGTCATCGGGGATACGTCACATACATCCTCGTGCTACCCTCGTCGAACTCCCACTAGAGCTGAGTAGAATCGTATGCACCTGCCTCTGCTTCACCTGTACCTGTGTTGTGGTTGTAGTAAACTGTGAGCCACAAAGGACAATCTCATGACCCCGGTATCGAATCTGACTAAATTATTGGGTGAGGAAGGTTATGTGTTTGAGTTTACAGCAATCTAAGCATATATGGTGGCTATCTTACATTGAACATATAGTAAATATAGTGGTCTACGCAATAACGTTCGTGAACAATGAGTAATCACTAAGTGATCTTGAACACCTACTTACGTCATTCATAACCCCACCGTGTTCTCTATCAGATAAGGAGCTCTGAATGAAACAATCATGGTTATGCACATAGTTGGCAGTTTTAATTAAGTTATTTCAAGTTATCTAGAACCATATGTGAAACAAAGTATTCATGGTTGCCACACAACCGCGGGCACTACTTTCCGAAAGATTTAACCATGCGGGGTGCTCCAACTAGTCCATCACAAGATACCACAGGCTGCATAGAAAGCCTCGATCATTAAACTCATGATCTTGTCGGATTCCTTAATGGGAAACCTCAACTCTGAGAGAACCCAAAGTCTCACTGGAATCCCGTTGCATAAGATATATCATTAAAGTAAGAACAAGTCCAGCAAGACCACCTGCATGTCGACTATCCCGATAAGAACCGCGTATCTCAGTCTCAGGACACGAAGGATAAGAGAAGCGTATGGTGGCCTGATAAACATCTCCCGAGTTGCCCCGGGTTGGCCCCGCACGGTGCTCTAGTTTGGACCAACACTCATGAGGAGCACTGGCCCGGGTTGTTGATTAATTCCTTGGGGTAGCTATTCCCTATGTTTTTTATTATTAGGTTATTAGAAAATGTAGTACCAAAGTTGGGTCTTGCTAGAAAATCCTTAACACTAAATGATTTATCAAGGGGGTCCCCATAACAACCCTGAACGTGTTAGGAGCGCTTAGTTATGGAATAAAACACCAGTAGCCGAAACTTAGGCGGCAAAAGCGGAACAAATCACCGAGAAAAAGGCTAAGCCTTCTGCCTTTTACCAAGTATATATGTGCATTAATTAAATAGCATTTAAATAAGATGATAATCAAAATGCCCATGTTATCACATGGACCAGCTTGCACCTGCAACTAGCAATTCTATCAAGAGGTTGAGCAAGCACTAACTTAAGCAAATTAATGTTTTGCTAGGAGATGAAGGGATTAGAGGTTTCTTTGAAATGTTTGGAGGCTAAATTATCATGTGGTAGGGAACGATAATTAACAATGGAAACGATTCAACTAAGAATAAAAAACTAGAAATGGTATCAAGGTCACGATCATCTTCACTACAGGAATCGGGCATTTTGCCGTTAGGACGCTACAAACGGCAAAGAGGGAATTATAGACGGCAAATATTTTGCCGTCAGCCCATGACGGCAAAAAATGTCGGCGTCCACTGTGCCCGCAAAGGGTATGTTTGCTGTTAGCGTCTCGTAGAGCAGACGGAAAATGTTTGCCGTTAGTGAAATTATTTTGCCGTCAACTGGTCTGGTAGACGGCAAATAAATGGTTAGAAGACGGAACGACCTAGCTAATGGACGACGTTAGCCACTTTTGCCACCTGTTTGCTGATAGCATAGACGGCAAAACTAGGTGTTGTTTGCCGTCTTCATCATAGGTGCCAGACGGCAAAGTTCCTCATATCTTTGGTGTCTGCCGAACCTGTACATGACTACAAAATATGGCATATTTTTTGTCGTCTTGTGAACCTGTACAAGACGACAAACACATGGTGGGGCGCCACATTTTTTTGCCATCATGAACATGACAGCAAAGAGGCTGCTAACTAGGCAAGAGCATAAGTAGACAATGTATATAACATTCATAATCTATATAACATAATCCATACATCATATAACATAATCCATAACAGATCCATACAACATATATATATAACATAATCCATACATCATATATACAACATCCATAATCCATAAAGTATATAACACATCCATAATCCATACTGTATATAATACATCCATAATCCATACATCATATATATAACATCCTTAATCCAAACAGCATATAACACATCCATAATCCATACATCATATATATAACATCCTTAATCCATACATCATATATATAACATAATACATAGCACATCCATATATATATAACATAATCCATAGCACATCCATATATATATATAGCGTAATCCATAGCACATCCATGTCATAATATTTGGCATTACTACATAAAATTTGGCATTACGACAAATGTCTTCATGTCAATATCGTAGTCCAAAGAACATCCGTATGGCAACCTACAAGATGAAGTCATGTACATATGTCAAATTTTGGCACACAATAAAAAGGTTTGAATGTCCATAACAACAAAATAAGGTGCGCTAAATCATGTGTAAATAAGGTGCACTAAATCATGTGTAAATAAGGTGCGCTAAATCATGTGTAAATCATGTCCATGTTTGATAGTGGGGATTATTGTTGTACGTGTTCTGCTCTTCTATTCACACATTCTTCTCGACTATTTGATGATACAAGGGCTCGGGTCTACAAGCACACTTAGGATGTTGGATGATGGTTGTATGTGTAGCTACGACCAAACTCAGGCCACTCCAAACTCAAGTACAACCATTCAGGTTTGTTCTTCATATTGCACACTTAGGATGTTGGATGATGGTTGTATGTTTAGCCTTGTTTTTAAGGCGTCCCTAAAGCGTGTTGCTGCTACTGTTGTGCTGCTGTGTGCCTGTGCTGCTATGCTGCTGTGTTGCTGTGTGCCTGTGCTTTGCTGTGCTGCTGTACTGTGCTGCTGACCTGCTGTGCTGAGCTGCTTGCGTGCTTGCTTGTGGGTTGTGCCTCTGATATAGTGCTAGCTGCTGCTGCAATTTGGAGCCACCTATGGTTAAAATAATTGATGCTTGTCCTTGTTAGCTGTAGATCATTAGTATATTGTTAGTGGATCATTAGTATATCGTTAGTGGATCCTCTTTATACTAGTTATCTATCTATACTATTTCAGGGGAATCTGCCATCGTGATGGTTCGACCACCTCTTTCCCACCAACGACACATCCTCTCTCGCTATCCTGAGATCGCTGCCCCAGATTTTTCCGCTTTTGTTTTCCTGATAATAAAAACCGAAAAGGAAAACAGTCGTCACCCACGCCCCCGTACACACGTATCTCCTGGATCCCCGACCCCCTCCTCTCCCGATGCCCACAACCACGATATCACCTCTCCTCTCCCAAGTCCCAACCTGTGGGGACCCTGACTTACAAGTCGAGATCGCCGAATGAACATGCTCAGTGATCCCTCATGACCAACAAGTATAGGGGATCAATCATAGTCCTTTCAATAAGTATGAGTGTGGAACCCAACGAGGAGGAGAAGGCTCTGATAAACAATTTTCAGCAAGGTAATAACTGCAAGCATTGAAAGTAGCGGTAACAAGTGATGGTGTAGTGAGGTGAAACATAGCAAGCGAAAAGTAACAAGTAACAAGTAGTAGCAACGGTGAAGCAAGTGGCCCAATCCCTTTTGTAGCAAGGGACAAGCCTAAACAAAGTCTTATAAGAGGAAAAACGCTCCCGAGGACACACAGGAATTTATGTCATGCTAGTTTCATCATGTTCATATGATTCGCGTTCGTTACTTTGATAGTTTGATATGTGGGTGGACCGGCGCTTGGGTACTACCCTTACTTGGACAAGCATCCCACTTATGATTAACCCCTCTCGCAAGCATCCGCAACTACGAAAGAAGAATTAAGACAACGTCTAACCATAACATTAAACTAATGGATCCAAATCAGCCCCTTACGAAGCAACGCATAGACTGGGGTTTAAGCTTCTATCACTCTAGCAACCCATCATCTACTTACTACTCCCCAATGCCTTCCTCTAGGCCCAAATATGGTGAAGTGTTATGTAGTCGACATTCACATAACACCACTAGAGGAAAAACAAGATAGGCATAGAGGAAAAAACATGACTCTTACAAGGGCAAAAAGTAAAAGTACAAGATATGCCCTTCGTAGAGGGAAGCAGAGGTTGTCATGCGCTTTTGAGGTTTGGATGCGTCTCCTCTTAGTGCGGAGGAACGCCACTTTATATGGCCTCCTGTGATAAAGAACTTTATTATGCAGTCTATCGCTTTTATGTCTTCCTCATCACAGGTTTGAACAAAGCTTATCTTCCACACATTAATAGATCATACATATTAGAGAGCAATTTTTATTGCTTGCACTGATGAGAACTTACTTGAGGGATCTTATTCAATCCATAGGTAGGTATGGTGGACACTCAAGGAAAAACTGGGTTGAAGGTTTAAGGATGCACAAGTAGTATCTCTACTTGGTGCGGGAGTTTTGGCTAATATGAGGTGGAAGCAATCGTCACATGCTAAGGGATCTCTAATCATATAATATTGTTTGGAACCAAGCAAACACAACTCATTATGTTGTCTTCCTTGTCCAACATCTACTTCTAAGCATGTAATAGTTTGGTGAGTGCTCACAATTATAGAAAGTGTCTAAGATGATATATTTATGTGAACCTCTCTTTCCTTATTACCTCTTATTAATTGCAACAATGACTGGGGTCTATGTTGGTCTATTCTCAACAAGTTTCAATCATCATACTTGTTATATGTGAAGCTATCACTTTCCATAGGAGCATCTCATGATCTTTCATGCTATCGTTCTTTTCATACTTTTGATCATGGCACAAAACAAAGCCCTTGACTAAGATACTCTTTATTATATAGCTTGCAAGCTCGAATATATCGGGGGAGACACAAGGCAAAAGACTCAAACCAAAAACTAAAGACTTATTCCCCTAAGAGAAGAAATAAAACCGAAAAGGAAAGAACTAAAACAAAGGTAAAAGCAAAAGATATAAAGGTGATACGATACCAGGGCAACTCCCCCAAGCTTGGCATAAGCCAAGGGAGTTGCCCATACCAATGCTTAATTGTCTTCCTTTGGTGGTCATGGTGGTGGTGTTTGTTGAAGTAGTCTGATCCTCCATCTTCCAAGGCATAGGTGCTCCATTATGGAAGGATGAACGAGTCTCCGGAATCCTCAAATCTGCAGCCAACCGTATTGATTTAAATCTATACTCATACTCACAGTTTTGGTTCTGCAGGTCATAGATCTGGCCCTGGAGTTGATCAACCCTGTCATAGAGCCTGGAGAGGTGCTTCCCCATGTCAATGGCATCCATCTTGTGATTGCTGGTGAACTCCGTGATCATCATGTGGTTGGCGTTGAGTCCACGCTCCACCATCCCTTGGCACTTGAAGACTCTTTGCTCCATTGCTTCGAGCCTCGTCTCCATGCATCCGGTCTTCTTAGGCCCCTCAACATCATGGATGTGCAACATCCCCTCACTCATCTTAATAGATTGAGGGTGTTTCAACACTTCCGTGAGGTAGGGATTGATGACCTTCTCGAAGATCTTGTCCTTAGGAGCTTTGGGGAAGTTATGATGGTCTAGATCTGCGACAGAAACAAGCTGGAAACGAAAACACAGGAAAACTGCGCGATACGGAGATCAAAACCCTCGGGCGTATATATAATGATTTTTTGTGGTCCAGAAGGAGTGCTCCGCAAGAAAACGGAGTCCGGGAGGCACACGAGGTGCCCACAAGCCCTGTTGTCGCGGCCAGGGGGAGGCCGCGGCAACCAAGCTTGTGGCCGCCTCATGCGCTCTCCGGACTGCTTTTTATTTTTCTAATTTTCCAAAAATTCCAAAACGGAGAAAATTTCCTATTGGAAAAATTTCGGAGTCCAATTACTTACCGAAACAGATACCTCTTTGTTTTCAGGGTCTGAACCAGGTTGATAAACATCCCTTATGTACTCCTCTGGAGTTAGATATTGATGATATTGGTCTCAACATTTATGGGAGTACCAGAGATGTAATGCTTGATTCTTTGCCCATTTACCATTCTAGGAAAATTACCTTCCGTGTTATTGATTTTGATGGCACCCGAACGATATACTTCCTCAACAACGTAGGGACCTTCCCATTTAGAGAGAAGCTTGCCTGCGAAGAATCTTAAAATAGAATTGTATAGGAGGACATAATCCCCTACATTGAACTCTCATTTTTGTATTCTTTTATCGTGCCATCTCTTAACCTTTTCCTTGAACAACTTGGCATTCTCATATGCCTGGGCCCTCCATTCATCTAATGAGCTGATATCAAACAACCGCTTCTCACCGGCAAGTTTGAAATCGAAGTTGAGCTCTTTGATTGCCCAATAAGCTTTGTGTTCCAGATCAAGGGGTAAATGACAGGCCTTACTGTAAACCATTTTATACAGCGACATGCCCATGGGATTCTTATAAGCAGTCCTATAAGCCCATAGTGCATCATCAAGTTTGCTAGACCAATTCTTTCGAGACCTATTGACGGTCTTTTGTAGGATCAATTTGATCTCCCTATTACTCAACTCCACTTGACCACTAGATTGAGGATGATAAGGAGATGCAACTCTATGGTAGACATCATACTTGGCGAGCATTTTGCGGAAAACACCATGAATGAAGTGTGAACCGCCATCTGTCATCAGATATCTAGGGACTCCAAATCTTGGGAAAATGACTTCTTTAAGCATCTTAATAGAGGTGTGGTGATCAACATTTTTAGTGGGGATAGCCTCTACCCACTTAGTGACATAATCCACAGCAACTAAGATGTGAGTATACCCATTGGAACTCGGGAAAGGTCCCATATAGTCAAAGCCCCAAACATCAAATGGTTCAATGACAAGTGAATAGTTCATAGGCATTTCCCGACGCTTACTGATATTCCCTATTCTTTGGCATTCGTCACAAGACAAGACAAACTTACGGGCATCCTTGAAGAGAGTGGGCCAATAGAAACCTGATTGCAATACCTTATGAGCAGTTCTGTCTCCAGCATGGTGTCCTTCGTAGGCCTCTGAATGACACTTCTGCAGGATTTGTCCCTGTTCATGTTCACGCACACACCGTCTAATAACACCATCTACTCCTTCCTTATAAAGGTGACGACCATCCCAAAAGTAGTATCTCAAATCAAAGAAGAATTTCTTCTTTTGCTGGTAGGTGAAACTGGGTGGTATGTATTTGGCTATGATATAGTTTGCGTAATCAGCATACCACGGTGCACTATGTGAAGTGCGGATGACATTCAATTGCTCATTAGGAAAGCTGTCATCAATAGGTCGTGGGTCATCAAGGACATTCTCTAGCCTAGACAAGTTATCTGCTACAGGGTTATCAGCACCCTTTCGGTCAACAACGTGCAAATCAAATTCCTGTAGCACGAGAACCCATCTGATTAGCCTAGGCTTAGCGTCCTTCTTCTCCATAAGGTACTTAATAGCAGCATGATCAGAGTGAATAGTGACTTTGGAGTCAACTATATAAGATTTGAACTTTTCACATGCAAACACGACTCCTAAAAACTCCTTCTCCGTAGTGGCATAGTTTCTTTGGGCACTTTCTAGAGTTTTACTAGCATAGTGAATGACATTCAACTTCTTGTCAACTCTTTGTCCTAGAACAGCACCAACGACATAATCACTAGCATCGCACATGATTTCAAAGGGCAAGTTCCAATCAGGTGGTTGAACAATAGGTGCGGTTATGAAGGCCTTCTTAAGTATTTCGAAAGCTTCCTCACAATCCTCATCAAAAACAAAAGGAACATCCTTCTGCAAGAGGTTGGTAAGAGGCCTAGAAATCTTAGAGAAGTCTTTAATGAACCTTCTATAGAAACTAGCATGACCTAGGAAACTTCGTATACCTCTGATATCTGTGGGGCGAGGCATTTTCTCAATTGCATCTACCTTAGCCTTATCAACTTCAATGCCTTTCTCAGAAATTTTGTGTCCTAAGACGATGCCTTCATTAACCATGAAGTGGCACTTCTCCCAGTTCAAGACGAGGTTGGTATCTTTGCATCTCTGTAAGACTCGATCGAGGTTTCTGAGGCAATCATCAAAGGAAGAACCGTAAACGGAGAAATCATCCATGAAAACCTCAACAATCTTTTCACAAAAGTGAGAGAATATAGCCATCATACATCTTTGAAAGGTGGCAGGTGCATTGCACAAGCCAAAAGGCATACGTCTATAAGCAAAGGTACCGAAGGGGCAGGTGAAAGTGGTTTTCTCCTGATCAGATTGTGCAACAGGTATTTGCGAGAAACCTGAATAACCGTCTAGAAAGCAGAAGTGTGTGTGCTTAGATAGCCTTTCTAGCATTTGGTCGATAAACGACAAAGGATAATGGTCTTTCCTGGTTGCCTTGTTCAGTTTCCGGAAGTCTATCACCATCCTATAGCCAGTAATAATCCTCTGTGGGATTAGTTCATTCTTATCATTAGGAACGACGGTGATACCTCTCTTCTTAGGTACGCAATGTACTCGACTGACCCAATCACTATGAGCAACAGGATAGATGATTCTTGCTTCCAGAAGCTTTAATATTTCTTTTCTCACGACCTCTTTCATCCTCGTATTTAGTCTCCGTTGATGATCCGCAACTGGTTTAGAATCAGGATCGGTTTTAATCTTGTGCTGACATAGAGTGGGACTAATACCCTTAAGATCATCAAGAGTATATCCAATAGCAGGACAGTGCTTCCTCAAAGTTTTTAGTAACTTCTTCTCTTCGTGATTCGAGAGGTGAGCACTAATAATAACATGATATATCTCCTTCTCATCAAGATAGGCATACTTAAGAGTATCTGGTAACTATTTTAGTTCGAACACAGGATCACCCTTTGGTGGGGGAGGATCCCCAAGCAGTTCAACAGGCAGACTATTCTTGAGAATAGGATATTGTTCTAAAACAATTTTATCTATCTCATCTCTTTCATCCATATGCATATCATTTTCATGCTCAAGCAGATATTGCTCTAAAGGATCCATAGGAGGTACGACAATAGAGGCAAGAGCAATGATTTCATCCCTACTAGACGACTCTTTTTCATGGGGTTGTCTTCCAAACTTGGAGAAGTTAAATTCATGAGACACACCCTCAAAACTAACAGTGACAGTCTGTTTAGTGCAATCAATGTGAGTATTGACAGTTTTGAGAAAAGGTCTACCAAATATGATGGGGCAGAAGCTATCTTGTGCAGTAGCAAGGACGTGGAAATCAGTAGGATACTTCGTCTTACCACACAGGACTTCTACGTCTCTCACAATTCCTAGGGGACAGATAGTGTCTCTATTAGCTAGCGCATCAATGGGTTCTAACTCAGCAGGTGCAATCTCATCTTTGATTTCATCATATAGGGACCGGGGTATTGCACTAACACTAGCACCAATATCACATAAACCATCATAACAGTGATCTCCTATCTTGACAGAAACAACGGGCAGGCCAACTACAGGTCCGTATTTGTCTTTCACGTGAGGTTTAGCTATTATAGCGGAGTCCTCACAAAATTTGATAACATGCCCGTCTATGTCTTCGGCTAAGAGATGTTTGATAATAGCAACACTAGGTTCAACTCTAATTTCCTCAGGGGGTGCAAGTGGTCTAATGTAACCCCTACGTATCATAGTTGGAGCTTTAGAACAATCATTTTTCCTAGCAGGGTAAGGTGGTTTCTTAGAGTAGGCACAAGGATAAATAGGATCACTAAAGGCAATGACTTTCTCTTCAACTAGATTGGGTTTCACTATGTTGACTTCTACACGCGGATGATACTTATAACCACTTCTCTTTGGGAAGATCAACATGAGGAGCAAAAGATTCACATAGAGAAGGTACTATCTCAGAGTCAAGTCCATACTTAGTGCTAAAATCTCTAGAAGTGTTTGTTTCAACAAAAGATTTAACGCAATCAAACTGGAAATTCATACCTGACTCCTTACCTTCTTCAAGCTCCCAATCTTCAGAATTGCGTTTGATTCTTTCCAATAAATTCCACTTGTGGTCAATATCCTTCTTCATAAAAGAACCGGTACACGAAGTGTCAAGCATGGTACGATCTTCATGAGAAAGCCGAGCATAAAAGTTTTGAGTGATAATTTCTCTCGAGAGCTCATGATTGGGGCATGAATATAGCATTGATTTAAGCCTGCACCAAGCTTGAGCTATGCTTTCCCTGTCATGAGGCCAAAAGTTATAAATATAATTCCGATCACGATGTACTAAATACATAGGATAAAACTTTTGATGAAATTCCAATTTCAACCGATTGTAGTCCCATGATCCAGTATGATCACATAGCCTATACCATGTCAACGCCTTATCCTTCAAAGATAAAGGAAAGGCTTTCTTATTTACCTCATCCTCGGGCAATCCTGCAAGCTTAAATAAACCACAAACTTCATCTACATAGATTAGATGCAAGTCTGGATGTGATGATCCATCTCCTGTAAAAGGATTAGCCAGCAGTTTCTCAAGCATACCCGAAGGAATTTCATAAAAGATATTTTCAGTAGGTACCTCAGGTTGAGGAAGAACTCCTCGTGCTTCTGTTCATTGTGAAGATACCCCGAAAAAACTCCTCAAAGGAACAGTTTCCATAGTGACAAGTGACAATAAATTTCAGAACAAAATATAAATGTTTCCTTACCAAATTCCACTTACCAAAGGCACGGCCTACCTCCCCGGCAACGGCGCCAGAAAAGAGTCTTGATGACCCACAAGTATAGGGGATCAATCATAGTCCTTTCGATAAGTAAGTGTGTCGAACCCAACGAGGAGGAGAAGGCTCTGATAAACGGTTTTCAGTAAGGTAATAACTGCAAGCACTGAAAGTAGCGGTAACAAGTGATGGTGTAGTGAGGTGAAACGTAGCAAGCGAAAAGTAACAAGTAACAAGTAGTAGCAACAGTGCAGCAAGTGGCCCAATCCCTTTTGAAGCAAGGGACAAGCCTGAACAAAATCTTATAAGAGGAAAAATGCTCCCGAGGACACACGGGAATTTCTGTCATGGTAGTTTCATCATGTTCATATGATTCCCGTTCGTTGCTTCGATAGTTTGATATGTGGATGGACCGGCGCTTGGGTACTGCCCTTACTTGGACAAGCATCCCACTTATGATTAACCCCTCTCGCAAGCATCCGCAACTACGATAGAAGAATTAAGACAACGTCTAACCATAGCATTAAATTAATGGATCCAAATCAGCCCCTTACGAAGCAACGCATAGACTGGGGTTTAAGCTTCTGTCACTCTAGCAACCCATCAACTACTTACTACTACCCAATGCCTTCCTCTAGGCCCAAATATGGTGAAGTGTTATGTAGTCGACATGCACATAACACCACTAGAGGAAAAACAACATACAACATATCAAAATATCGAATGAATACGAAATTCACATGACTATTATTAGCATGACTTATCCCATGTCCTCAGGAACAAAAGTAACTACTCACAAAGCATAATCATAATCATGATCAGAGGTGTAATGAATAGCATCAAGGATCTGAACATAAACTCTTCCACCAAGTAATCCAACTAGCATAAACTAAAAAGAGTAATCAACACTATTAGCAACCTTACAAGTACCAATCGGAGTCGCGAGACGGAGATTGGTTTCAAGAGATGAACTAGGGTTTGGAGAGGAGATGGTGCTGATGAAGATGTTGATGAAGATGCCTCCCCTCCGGCGAGAGGAGAGTTGGTGATGACGAAGGCAACGATTTCCCCCTCCGGGAGGGAAGTTTCCCCGGCAGGATCGTCCTGCTGGAGCTCTTGATTGGATCTGCTCAAGTTCTGCCTCGTGGCAACGGAGAATCCACGAAAAAGCTCCAGCCTCATTTTTTTCCGGACGAAACCCTTCGTATAGCAAAAGAGGGGGGCTAGTGGGCCACCAGGGTGCCCACAGGCCTTGTTGCCGCGGCCAGGGGGGTAGGCCGCGACAACCAGGCTTGTGGGCGCGTGGTTGCTCCCGCCTGACACTTCTTTTGCCCAGTATTTTTTATATATTCCCAAAAAAATCCATGTTGATTTTCAGGGCATTTGGAGTTGCGCAGAATAGAGGACTCAGACTTGCTCCTTTTCCAGTCCAGAATTCCAGTTGCCGGTATTCTCCCTCTTCAAATAAACCTTGCAAAATAAGAGAGAAAAGGCATAAGTAAGGTTCCACAATGTATAAGAACAGTCCATAAAGCGAGAAATATCAACATGAAAGATTTATGCAAAATGGACGTATCAATCCCAGAGATCAATGCTCACCGAACACACAGATACCGAATAAACGAGTCTTACATCCAAGTACCGAATTATTACATCACATGACCGAATGGTCAAGTTCACAAGGTTGGGCCAAAGGCCAAATCATACTGATACAACTAATAGTGGAAATCATAGGGGCTAAGCGGGTGCCCATGCCATCAAGCCTACACCGACAGGCATTCTGACTCGGAAGCGTCCTAGTTCGCAGGGGCGTCTCCGAAGATGTACTCATCTCCAAACTCCGGTCCTTCCATGTCTGGTCAATAATATAACTAGTGGCAAGCCAACGAGTACTTTGAATGTACTCACAAACAGCCCATGATATGAACATTGAAAGTGAAGGATAATAATAACATGCATTTTTGGTGGAATTCATCTTGTTGGAATGATCATGAATATGCATCAAGTTAAATAATTACTTTTGAAGAACAGGTTACAGATATCAATATCTGGTGAGGGTTGAACATCCGGGTTCACCCAGTATGCCAAGTCACCAAACTTGGTCATAACATTACTTCCATAACAACTCCGTTTATCACAACTCACACACACACTTGGTTTATGCGGAAATGACTGGACATAGTTTAAGAGGCACCACCCAACTGTCCTTGACCGTGGACACGGCTATTCGAATAGTTTTTACACTCTGCAGAGGTAGTACGCTGGACACACGAGATCCGGGAAACTTCCGTGTCATCCACGACTTGCGGTATATAACATACCCGAGGTAAGTTCCCGATCAATGCCTTTCCCCTAACGATACTAGACAAAGAGCTCCACTCAATTGGTACCCAGCCCACATGTTGTACGTCTTACGAGCATCGACTCTGGACAGTAACAACCATGCGGGGACCAACGGTATGCGTGGAACTCATAAAAATAGCATAGTCGTCCTACCTGGCACGACCCCATCACGAGAGTGACCACACATCACTCCCGGCACTAGTAATGTGGCTCTTTGCTAGCACCGACCAACGTAATCAACATAGCCCCGTCCCATAAGGGGTAACGTGGTCGTACTGGTAAGGTTGGGACGGTCGACGCATCATAAATCTAATCCCATTTCCGAAACCGTACTCACTCAAAATACCCGGTGCACCACTTCACCAAAAGTGGCCACCTAACTCATCATCACCCTTGGGCACAGTGGCACTCGACGGGGTTTTCATAAATCTTTGTTTTATACCAACAACATGCTCATGCTATTTACTCTAGCATTACTTGTCAACATGATACTAGCATGATCCTCAAAGTGGTAGGATCAAGCTCAATGCATGTGCTCTGGAGGAGCCATCGGTACCATCACATCAAATGATTTACCGGTACTTATGATCATATGCAACAAAAATACTTGCTATTTTAACATGCAATATAACATATGCCTAGTCATGGTCAAAGGGCTACTTGCCTTGGTCAGCTAGGTATCCGGGGTCTTCAAGTACTTCCGCTCCGATTCCCTCGTCACACGGATTTTCTATCGTCGTCAAAAGAATAAATAATAAATAGCTCACACAAAAACAGATCACAAAGTCATTTTAAAAATGTTCTTTACTACTAATAAATCTAAGTTGTTATTTTGAAAAATATTTGCCTCTGTTTCCAATGAGGGAAGATTTTAAAAATCGACCAAACAGAAGCAAAACTATTCCAATTTAGTCGTTTTTATTATTGCAAAACAGAATAGTTGTGGAAAAATTCATCTCAAGGTTTATTGAAAAATTATATTTTTACACTGGTTAAACATTTTTATAAAAAAATGGAAATCAGATTTTTAAAAATAAAGAAAAATGGGCTAAGTCCCTGGCCTAGCTCGGCCTGGAACTAGGTCGGCCCAAGGCCAGCCGACAACCTGCCCAGGCGCGCGCGTCGTTGGGTGTGAACCTGACGTGAGGGGCCCTGCGGTCAGTGGCTGTGGGTAGCGCGGGGGAGGGAGCTGGGCGACCGATAGGTGGGGCACACCTGTCAGGGTCATCTCCTACCTCTGGCCAGAGAGGAGGAGGAGCACGCCGGCGAGGCTGCTCCGGAGACATTTATTAACCGACATGTATCCTTCTTTGATGTTGTGTCTATCTCCTCGGGGAAATGTCACACGGTGTAATGGGTCCATGTAGCTTGCTACGACTCATCTACTCGCAGTTGCTGACCGACACCTGCATTACTGGGTTACGTATGCATGTCCCTCTACGGATGTGCCACTTCGGTTTATAACTAGTTATGTCGACACGGGTTCTTTGACATTTGAATGCTAGAGACATATTCACATACGTGAGTCAAAATACGCAAATGGTCCCGGCCAAGGTAAGGTGGCAGCCGTGGGGATAACCGTGCATGACATCGCAAAGTGATGTGATGTGTTACATGCTAGATTCGTATGGCTTAGGATCGGGGTCCCGACAGAATGACTCAGGAAAGAAAAAAGGAAACATAAAAAAACTTCATCTTCGTGTTTCATTATCTTCAATCGATTATCTTCGCGCACCACCAATGGCTTCGGCCATCATAAATGTCTTCGAACATTTTGGGGGGGGGGCGTCTTCGATGGTTAAACTGAATCTCCACGGAGTTCTATCTGTGTAATCCTGTGAACTCTCACAAACACATTTGTCCCTCAACCACGTTTGTGTTCAATACTCAAAAACCAACAAAGGGTGGCACTAGATGCACTTACACTAATTCATGATGCCATTGTTTAACAAAGAAGCATGGTAAACAAAAAAATCCTACAAACACAAGATCTACCTATGGAGATGCATACCAACGATATGTGAGAGTGTGTCTACATTCCCTCGTAGAACGTTGAGAGGAAGTGTATATAATTCGGTTGATGTAGTCATACTCTTCACGATCCAATCCGATCCAGCGGCGAACGGACGACACCTCCGCGTTCAGCACCCGTGCAATTCGATGATTTCTTGCCTCCTTGATTGAGAAAGAGAGTGTGAAATAGATGGGATCTCGACCAACACGATGGCATGGTCGAGTTGATGGTGGATCAGTGCCAGCAGGGTTTCGCCAAGCACCTGTGAAACTGCTAACGAGGAAGAACTCGAGATGATGGTAGAGGGGCTTCCCAAGAGAGCGGGGCGGGACTGGTGTGTTTCTGCCCTCCCCACCCCTCCTCTATTTATAGGAGCAATGGGGAGGGCCCCAGCCCCCTTTGCCCCTCCTCCAAGGAGGGGGCAGTGGCCAAAGGGGGGAGTGCCCTCCAAGCTAAGTGGAGGGCCCTCCCCTTAGGGTTTCACCTCCCCTAGGTGTCTGGGACTTAAGGGGCTGGTGTGTCTCGCCCAATGAGGCCATCCCCCTAAATCCCATGCGCGAACTAGGGGCTACAGGGACCCTTCTGAACTCCTTTGGAACACCTCCAAAACCTTCTGGAAGCTTCCCAGTATAATACCGGCAAATTCTGAAATGTTTACGTTAGCCAAAATATGACTTCCCATATATAAATGTTTACCTCCATCACCCAATAGTTTCGAGATCGTCGGGACTAGGGATACGAGGTTTTGGAGCTCTAGATCTCTTCAGAAAGGTGAAATCATCTTCCCCCGGTCCTCGGCTTCCCGCTTCATGGTGAGAGGATCAACCTCGGCCATATGGACATTGGGTCCTCCTCCAAAATCTAGAGATGGAGGGGTAGGGTGGGAAGTCGCTTCACCAAGGTCATCGTGCGTAGGTGGGGGATATGTAGCCATCCCGGATGATCTTTGGGATGGGTAACGTAGCATAAATTCAAAAAAAATCCTACGCATAATCAGATCTTCCTATGGAGAGACCAGCAACGAGAGAGGGGTGCGTGCATCTTCATACCTTTGAAGATCGCTAAGCGGAAGCGTTACTAGAACGCGGTTGATGGAGTCGTACTCGCGGCGATTCATATCGCGGTGTGATTCCGATCTAGTACCAAACCACGGCACCTCCGCGTTCAACACCCGTACAACCCGGTGACGTCTCCCGCACCTTGATCCAACAAGGAGGAGGGAGAGGTTGGGGAAGATCTCCAGCAGCACGATGGCGTGGTGTCGATGGAGAGATGAGGTCTCCCGGCAGGGCTTCGCCAAGCACCGGCAGAGAGGAGGAGAAAGAAGAGCAGGGTTGCACCGAGGGAGAGGAAGATTCGTGTCCCCAACAGCCCAAAAGTGCCCACTATATATAGGGGGAGGGAGGGGCTGCGCCACCTTGAGGGTTTCCCTCCCCTGGGGGAGGGGTAGCCCTAGATGGGGGGAGGTGCGGCGGCCAAGGGGGGGAGGAGGGGTGGCGCACCCCTCTGGTGGGCCTTAGGCCCACCCGCGCTAGGGTTCCCCCCTTCTCCCCTCTTCCTGCGCCATGGGCTGAGTGGGGGGTGCACCAGCCCACCTAGGGGCTGGTTCCCTCCCGCACTTGGCCCATCTAGCCTCCCGGGGTCGTTGCCCCCTTCCAGTGGACCCCCGGGGCCACCTCCGGTGGTCCCGGTGGTCCCGGTACGTTACCGGTGATGCCCGAAACACTTCCGGTGTCCGAAAGCATCCGTCCTATATATCAATCTTTACCTCTGGACCATTCCGGAGCTCCTCGTGACATCCGGGATATCATACGGGACTCCGAACAACTTTCGGTAACCTCGTATATCAATTCCCTATAACCCTAGCGTCATCGAACCTTAAGTGTGTAGACCCTACGGCTTCGGGAGACAGGCACACATGACCGAGACACCTCTCCGGCCAATAACCATCAGCGGGGTCTGGATACCCATGGTGGCTCCCACTTTCTCCACGATGATCTCATGGATGAACCACGATGTCAAGGATTCAATCAATCCCCTATACAGTTCCCTTTCTCTGTCAGTATAGAACTTGCCCGAGATTCGATCGTCGGTATACCTATACCTTGTTCAATCTCGTTACCGGTAAGTCTCTTTACTCGTTCCGTAGCACGTCATCGTGTGACTAACTCCTTTAGTCACATTGAGCTCATGATGATGTTCTACCGAGTGGGCCCAGAGATACCTCTCCGTCACACGGAGTGACAAATCCTGATCTTGATTCGTACCAACCCAACAGACACTTTCAGAGGTACCCGTAGTGCACCTTTATAGTCACCTAGTTACTTGTGACGTTTGCTACACCCAAAGCACTTCTACGGTATCCGGGAGTTGCACAATCTCACGGTCGAAGGAAAAGACACTTCACATTAGAAAAGGTTTAGCATACGAACAATACGATCTAGTGCTACGCTTAGGATTGGGTCTTGTCCATCACATCATTCTCCCAATGATGTGATCCTGTTATCAATGACATCTAATGCCCATGACCAGGAAACCATGATCATCTATTGACTAACGACAAGCCAACTAGAGGCTTGCTAGGGACACATTGTGATCTATTTATTCACACATGTATTACTGTTTCCTGCTAATACAATTATAGCATGAACAATATATGATTATCATGAACAAGGAAATATGATAAGAACCATTTTATTATTGCCTCTAGGGCATATTTCCAATAGTCTCCCACTTGCACTAGAGTCAATAATCTAGTTACATTGTGATGTATCGAACACCCATAGCATTATGGTGTTGATCATGTTTTGCTCGTGGAAGAGGTTTAGTCAACGGGTCTGCAACATTCAGATCCGTGTGTACTTTACAAATCTCTATTACTCCACTCTGGACATGGTCCTGCATGGAGTTGTAGCGGAGTTTGATGTGCTTCGTCTTCCGGTGAAACCTGGGCTCCTTGGCTATGGCAATGGCCCCAGTGTTATCATAGAAGTGTCATTGGACCCGACGCGCTTGGAACCACTCCAAGATCGGTGATGAGCTCCTTCATCCAAATTCCTTCATGAGCCGCTTCTGAAGCAGCTATGTACTCCGCTTCACATGTAGATGCTGCCACGACTTCTCGCTTGCTGTTGCACCAACTCATTGCCGCACCATTCAAAACATATATGTATCTGGTCTGTGACTTAGAGTCATCCACATCTGTGTCGAAGCTAGAGTCGACGTAACCCTTTACGACGATCTCTTCGTCACCTCCATAAACGAGAAACATTTCCTTAGTCCTTTTCAGGTACTTAAGGATATTCTTGACCACTGTCCAGTGTTCCATACCGGGATCACTTTGGTACCTCCCTACCAAACTTATGGCAAGGTTTATATCAGGTCTGGTACACATCATGGCATACATAAGAGAGCCTACGGCTGAAGCGTAGGGGACAAAACTCATATTCTCTCTATCTGCTGCCGTGGTCGGCGACTGAGTCTTACTCAATCTCATACCTTGCAAAACTGGCAAGAACCCTTTCTCTGAGTTTTCCATATTGAACTTCTTCAATATCTTGTCAAGGTATGTACTTTGCGAAAGACCTATGAGGCGTCTCGATCTATCTCTATAGATCTTGATGCCTAATATGTATGCAACTTCTCCAAGGTCCTTCATTGAAAAACTCTTGTTCAAATAGGCCTTTATGCTCTCCAACATCTCTACATTATTCCCCATAAATAATATGTCATCCACATACAGTATGAGGAAAGCTACAGAGCTCCCACTCACTTTCTTGTACAGACAGGCTTCTCCGTAAACCTGTATGAACCCAAACGCTTTAATCACCTCATTAAAGCGAATGTTCCAACTTCGAGATGCTTGCACCAGCCCATAGATGGAGCGTTGGAGCTTGCACACTTTGTTAGCACCCTTAGGGACGACAAAACCTTCTGGTTGCATCATATACAACTCTTCCTTAAGGTTCCCGTTAAGGAACGCTGTTTTGACGTCCATTTGCCAAATTTCATAATCATAAAAGGCGGCAATTGCTAACATGATTCAGACTGATTTCAGCTTCGCTACGGGAGCGAAAGCCTCTTCGTAGTCAATCCCTTGAATTTGTCGAAAACCCTTTGCGATAAGTCGAGCTTTGTAAACGGTTACATTACCGTTTGCATCAGTCTTCTTCTTGAAGATCCATTTATTTTCTATGGCTCGCCGGTCATCGGGAAAGTCCACCAAAGTCCATACTTTGTTCTCATACATGGATCCTATCTCGGATTTCGTAGCTTCAAGCCATTTGTTGGAATCCGGGCCCGCCATCGCTTCTTCATAGTTCGAAGGTTCACCGTTGTCTAACAACATAATTTCCATTACAGGGTTGTCGTACCACTCTGGTGCGGAGCGTACCCTTGCGGATCGTCGCGGCTCAGTAGTAACTTGATCCGAAGCTTCATGATCATTATCATTAACTTCCTCTTCAGTTGGTGCAGGCACCACAGGAACAACTTCCCGCGCTGCGCTACTTTCCTGTTCGAGAGGGGATGTAATTACCTCATCAAGTTCTACCTTCCTCCCACTTACTTATTTCGAGAGAAACTCTTTCTCTAGAAAGGATCCGTTCTTAGCAACAAAGGTTTTACCTTCGGATCTAAGATAGAAGGTATACCCAATAGTTTCCTTCGGGTATCCTATGAATACGCATTTCTCCGCTTTGGGTTCGAGCTTTTCTAGTTGAAGTTTCTTCACATAAGCATCGCAACCACAAACTTGAAGAAACGACAACTTAGGTTTCGTGCCAAACCATAGTTCATATGGTGTCGTCTCAATGGATTTAGACGGTGCCCTATTTAAAGTGAATGCTGTAGTTTCTAATGTGTATCCCCAAAATGATAGCGGTAAGTCGGTAAGAGACATCATAGATCGTACCATATCTAATAAAGTGCGATTACGACGTTCAGACACTGCGTTGCGTTGTGGTGTGCCAGGCGGCGTCAGTTGTGAAACGATTCCACACTTCCTTAGGTGTGTGCCAAATTCGTGACTCAAATATTCTCCTCCACGATCAGATCGTAGACACTTAATTTTTCTGTCACGTTGATTCTCGACCTCACTCTGAAATTCCTTGAACTTTTCAAATGTCTCAGGTTTGTGCTTCATCAAGTAGATATACCCATACCTACTCAAATCGTCGGTGAGAGTGAGAACATAACGATAGCCACCGCGAGCTTCAACGTTCATTGGACCACACACATCAGTACGTATTATTTCCAATAAGTCGGTTGCTCTCTCCATTATTCCTGAGAATGGAGTCTTAGTCATCTTGCCCATGAGGCACGGTTTGCATGTGTCAAATGATTCAAAGTCAAGAGACTCTAATAGTCCATCACTATGGAGCTTCTTCATGCGCTTAACGCCGATATGACCAAGGCGGCAGTGCCACAAGTATGTGGGACTATCATTATCAACTTTACATCTTTTGGTACTCACACTATGAATATGCGTAACATCACGATCGAGATTCATCAGGAATAAACCATTCACCAGCGGAGCATGACCATAAAACATATCACTCATATAAATAGAACAACCATTATTCTCTGACTTAAATGAGTAGCCGTCTCGCATTAAGCAAGACCCTGATACAATATTCATGCTCAAAGCTGGTACTAAATAACAATTATTAAGGTTTAAAACTAATCCCGACGGTATATGTAGAGGTAGCGTGCCGACGGCGATCACATCGACCTTGGAGCCATTCCCGACGCGCATCGTCACCTCGTCCTTGGCCAGTCTCCGCTTATTCCGCAGTTCCTGCTTTGAGTTGCAGATGTGAGCAACAGCACCGTTATCAAATACCTAGGAGCTACTACGAGCGCTGGTAAGGTACACATCAATAACATGTATATCACATATACCTTTAACATTGCCGGCCTTCTTGTCCGCTAAGTATTTGGGATAGTTCCGCTTCCAGTGACCCTTTCCCTTGCAATAGAAGCACTCAGTCTCAGGCTTGGGTCCATTCTTTTTCTTCTTCCCGGCATCTGGCTTACCGGGCGCGGCAACGGCTTTGCCGTCTTTCTTGAAGTACTTCTTACCCTTGCTCTTCTTGAAACTAGTGGTCTTGTTGACCATCAACACTTGATGCTCTTTCTTGATTTCAACTTCTGCAGACTTGAGCATCGAGTACAACTCGGGAATGGTCTTCTCCATCCCTTCCATGTTGTAGTTTAGCACAAAACCTTTGTAGCTTGGTGGGAGAGACTGGAGGATTCTGTCAATTATAGCATCACCCAGAAGTTCGACCCCAAGTTAAGTCAGACGACCGTGTAACCCAGACATTTTGAGTATGTGCTCACTAACAGAACTGTTCTCCTCCATCTTACAGCTAAAGAACTTGTCGGAGACTTCATATCTCTCGACACGGGCATGAGCTTGAAAAACTAGCTTCAGCTCTTGGAACATCTCATATGCACCGTGTTGGTCAAAATGCCTTTGGAGCCCCGTTTCTAAACTGTATGGCATGCCACACCTAACCAGAGAGTAGTCATCACTCCGTGTTTGCCAGACGTTCAGAATGTCCTGGGCTGCTGTGGGAGCGGAGGGTCACCTAGCGGCGCATCAAGGACATAAGCCTTTTTAGATGCTTCAAGGATGAGCTTCAAGCTGCGAACCCAGTCCGCATAGTTGCTACCATCATCTTTCAGCTTGTTTTTCTCTAGGAATGCGTTGAAATTGAGGTTGACGTTGGCCATCTACAATATTTATAAAGACAACTTTTAGACTAAGTTCATGACAATTAAGTTCATTTAATCAAATTAAGTATGAACGCCCACTTAAATCGACATCCCTCCAGTCATCTAAGTGATACATGATCCATGTTGACTAACCCGTGTCCGATCATCACGTGAGACGGACTAGTCACCATGGTGAGCAACTTCATGTTGATCGTACTCAACCATACGACTCATGTTCGACCTTTCAGTCTCTTGTATTCGAGGTCATGTCTGTACATGCTAAGCTCGTCGAGTCAACCTAGGTGTTTCGTGTGTGTAAATCTGGCTTACACCCGTTGTATGCGAACGTTAGAATCTATCACACCCGATCATCACGTGGTGCTTCGAGACAACGATCCTTCGCAACGGTGCACACTTAGGGGAACACGTTCTCGAAATTTTAAGAGGGATCGTCTTATTATGCTACCGTCGTTCTAAGCAATAAGATGAAAAACATGATAAACATCACAATGCAATCATATGGTGACATGATATGGCCATTATCATCTTTGCTCTTTCGATCTCCATCTTCAGGCATCGCATGATCATCATTGTCACCGGCGTGACACCATGATCTCCATCATCGTATCTCCGTGAAGTCGTCACGCCAACTACTACTATCACTACTACTATAGCTAACCATTAGCAATGAAGTAAAAGTAGTAAGCACATGGCGTTGCATCTCATACAATAAATTAAGACAACTCCTATGGCTCCTGCCGGTTGTCATACTCATCAACATGCACGTCGTGAAACCTATTACAATAACATGATCATCTCATACATCATACATGCAACATCACAACTTTGGCCATATCACATCACATGTCAAACCCTGCAAAAACAAGTTAGACGTCCTCTAATTGTTGTTGCAAGTTTTACATGGCTGATTTGGGTTTCTAGCAAGAACGCCTTCTTACCTACGTGACAGCCACAACGATGATATGCCAAAGCTATTTACCATTCATAAGGACCCTTTTCATCAAATCCAATCCGACTAGAGTGGGAGAGACAGACACCCGCTAGCCACCTTTATGCACGGTGTGCATGTCTGTCGGTGGAACCAGTCTCACGTAAGCGTACATGTAAGGTCGGTCCTGGCCGCTTCATCCCACAATACCGCCTGAAAAGAATAAGACTAGTAGAGGCAAGCAATTGAAAAATCATCGCCCACAACCTTTTGTGTTCTACTCGTGCATAGAATCTACGCATAGAAAACCTAGCTCGGATGCCACTGATGGGTAACGTAGCATAAATTCAAAAAATTTCCTACGCATAATCAGATCTTCCGATGGAGAGACCAGCAACGAGAGAGGGGTGAGTGCATCTTCATACCTTTGAAGATCGCTAAGCAGAAGCGTTACTAGAACGCGGTTGATGGAGTCGTACTCGCGGCGATTCAGATCGCGGTGTGATTCCGATCTAGTGCCGAACCACGGCACCTCCGCGTTCAACACACGTACAGCCCGGTGACGTCTCCCACACCTTGATCCAGCAAGGAGGAGGGAGAGGTTGGGGAATATATCCAGCAGCACAACGGCATGGTGTCGATGGAGAGACGAGGTCTCTCGGCAGGGCTTCGCCAAGCACCAGCAGAGAGGAGGAGAAAGAAGAGCAGGGCTGCGCCGAGGGAGAGGAAGATTCGTGTCCCCAACAGCCCAAAAGTGCCCACTATATATAGGGGGCGGGAGGGGCTGCGCCCCCTTGAGGGTTTCCCTCCCCTAGGGGGGGGGCAGCCCTAGATTGGGGGAGGTGCGGCGGCCAAGGGGGGGAGGAGGGGTGGCGCACCCCTCTGGTGGGCCTTAGGCCCACCTGCGCTAGGGTTCCCCCCTTCTCCCCTCTTCCCGCGCCATGGGCTGAGTGGGAGGGCGCACCAGCCCACCTAGGGGCTGGTTCCCTCCCGCACTTGGCCCATCTAGTCTCCCGGGGTCGTTGCCCCCTTCCGGTGGACCCCCGGGGCCACCTCCCGTGGTCCCGGTGGTCCCGGTACGTTACCGGTGATGCCCGAAACACTTCCGGTGTCCGAAACCATCCGTCCTATATATCAATCTTTACCTCCGGACCATTCCGGAGCTCCTCGTGACGTCCGTGATCTCATCCAGGACTCCGAAAAACTTTCGGTAACCTCGTATAACAATTCCCTATAACCCTAGCGTCATCGAACCTTAAGTGTGTAGACCCTACGGGTTCGGGAGACATGCAGACATGACCGGGACACCTCTTCGGCCAATAACCATCAGCGGGGTCTGGATACCCATGGTGGCTCCCACTTGCTCCACGATGATCTCGTCGGATGAACCACGATGTCAAGGATTCAATCAATCCCGTATACAATTCCCTTTGTCTGTCGGTATAGAACTTGCCCGAGATTCGATCGTCGGTATACCAATAACTTGTTCAATCTCGTTACCGGTAAGTCTCTTTACTCGTTCCGTAGCACATCATCATGTGACTAACTCCTTTAGTCACATTGAGCTCATGATGATGTTCTACCGAGTGGGCCCGGAGATACCTCTCCATCACATGGAGTGACAAATTCCGATCTCGATTCGTACCAACCCAACACACACTTTCAGAGGTACCCGTAGTGCACCTTTATAGTCACCCAGTTACGTTGTGACGTTTGATACACCCAAAGCACTTCTACGGTATCCGGGAGTTGCACAATCTCACGGTCGAAGGAAAAGACACTTGACATTAGAAAAGATTTAGCATACGAACAATACGATCTAGTGCTACGCTTAGGATTGGGTCTTGTCCATCACATCATTCTCCCAATGATGTGATCCCGTTATCAATGACATCTAATGCCCATGACCAGGAAACCATGATCATCTATTAACTAATGAGCTAGCCAACTAGAGGCTTGCTAGGGACACATTGTGATCTATTTATTTACACATGTATTACTGTTTCCTGTTAATACAATTATAGCATGAACAATAGACGATTATCATGAACAAGGAAATATGATAATAACCATTTTATTATTGCCTCTAGGGCATATTTCCAACACTTTGAGCTAATGAATCCGGTACGGCTCCACCCTCGGAGTCATCCTCCTCAGGCCTACCATGCACTGGGATGCAAATAAAGCGGCAAGCTGGTCGGATAAAAGACGTCAGTAGGAAGCACCTTTCAAAGATAATCCTTACCTTTTTGCCTCCGGGAATTTCTCGAGGACGTCAGCTGTCCTTGGATGAACTTGAGCCAATTGTTTCCACAAGCGCTAATGTCTGGCCTAGCAAGGAAGTACGATCCTTCCTTGAACGATTATACATGTGAGAAGGGGCAATCTCTTTATCGTCCCCAACAGCGAATCCGTTCCAGTCGTTGGAAGAGTGTGCATCCCTCTTTTCCTTATCGGTAATCGACTCTGTGGAAGAACTATAACTACTCTCAATAGGAGCACTCGATGCTCCCCATGAATGGACAATCTCCTACTCTTGTCCTTCTCTCCACCTTTCTTCTTCTTAACCAAGGCCTCATGGGGTTCCTCGGACAGGAGGTTCTTGATCTCGGGAGTTATGGGGTCCTCAGGCAAGGGGGGAGAACCTGCATCTTCCTGGCATGTGTGCACGCCATTCCTGTGTGTGGAGAATACAATTTGACCCCTCTATGAGAGAATAGTGATGGGAAAGTAAGCGGAAAAGACTAGTGATAAAGTAAATCACCTCGGGGGGTGGGTTAGCATGGATGTACCCCAAACCCTCGATTCAGCGTGCGGTCTCATCCTTATTCGTCTTGAAAATAAGCTTACACATCCCACCAATGCTTGTTCCTTGGTAGAGCCTGGTGAGTGCCGCTTCCTCCTCCTTCTTAGGGGCAGTTCTTTTGGGTGGCTTATAAAATAAGCCTCCTGTCCCTAGCTTAAAAGCTAAGCCGTTTCCAAAATTTGTCGAGGCTTCTAAATTAGTTATTCCATAACTAGTTCAGAAGCCCCAATAAATAAGAGAAATGGCTTATGGTAAAAGCTGGAGAGGAGGCATCTTATTTTTTTAAGCCACCAAAAGAACTGGCCCTTTATATCTCCACATCGGAGAAGCTCATATTTGTAGAGGAAGGGCATGGAGTAGGAGCAGCACGTGTAACCACATCAGTCAAAGTGGCGCTTGGGTCCACCACGGCCTTGAGCTTACCCTGGAGCACCTTCACCTTTTCTGCATTCACCTTGTCGACATTCTTGTCGGTCCAGGAGAATAGCCACTTTGGTGGCTCGGCCGAGAAGGATGGGCCTTCCTTTTTGTCAGTCACATAGAAACACTCAAGCTGCTAGAGTTTCAAGATTTTGATCAACATCCCGTTTGGCTAGGTGACCTTGGGGATCTTTCTTAGCATGGCTCCTCCATAGTCAGACGTCTTGGAGCCCCTGCCATGCGTCTTGATGTCGAACACCTTGAAACACAACCCAAAGTGAGGCTCCATGTGAAGGAAGGCTTCACAGATTTGTGATAAATGAGGTGATGTAGTGAATGGAATTTCGGGCAAGGTGGTGGAAGTCCAGCTCGTAGAAGAATAAGAGACCACTGACCAAGGAATGCAGAGGAAATCCCAACCCGCGGAGGAGGTGGAATATGAAGACCACACACTCCCCCTGCAAGGAGCAAGGATGGTAGAGGCCGAACGAACCTCCTTCACAACAAGAGGAGACCGCCACTTCACCGTGGTGGGGAGATACCCTTCCGCCTGGAGCTGAGTGATAGTGCAAACAGTGATGTGATGTCTACTATAAACTTTATTGTTGTAGACGTTGTTGGGCCTCCAATTGTAGACTTTTGTAGGACAACTACAAATTTCCCTCAAGTGGATGACTTAAAGTTTATCAATCAGTGGGAGGTATAGGATAAAGATGGTCTCTCTCAAATAACCCTGCAATCAAATACAAGCAATCTCTTGTGTCCCCAACACACGCAATACAATGGTAAATTCTATAGGTGCACTAGTTTGGCAAAGATATGGTGATACAAGTGTAGAATGGATATTAGATATAAGTTTTTGTAATCTAAAAATATAAAAACCAACAAGGTAACAAGTAGTAAACAACGAGAAAAACATTATATCAGTGCTTGAAAATAAGACTAGGGTTTATACTTTCACTTGCAATCCCTAGAGTTCATACTAGAATAACATCTATGATACGCATCAACAAACTCTAATGTCACCTAGGTACTCCAATGTCACCACAAGTATCCATGAGTTGATTATTTGACATGCTTCAAACAATTTTAGATTCATCATATTCAATCCAACACAAAGAACTTCAAAAGTACCCAAGGGAGTCCGGGACTAAGGGGTTTTCGGGCTGTTGTCCTATTTTCATGGGCCGAACTCATGGGCCGCCCTATGATTATCATTGAAGCCCGAATTACAAGAGGACGTCATATCCAGAATGGACTTGTCCGAAGCTTGGTGTACGCTCCAAGGCAAGATAATAATATTGTCATGTTTACTCATTGGTGTAACCGACATTGTGTAACGCTAGTACCGTTGGTATCTATATAAACCAGAGGGCTTTAGTCCGTAATGGAGATGAGTATCACTACTACTAGGGTTTGAGACCACAACATTTGATCTCGAGGTAGATCAACTCTGTATTTGATACTCCAGCATCAAGATAACCAATAGTAGGACATAGGGTCCTACCTCCTTCCAGAGGGCCCAAACCTGGGTAAATATCGTCTCCCTTGTCCCCTGTTACCCATCGATCCAAGATCCACAGTTCGGGACTCTCTACCAGATATTCGCTGGTTTTGACAACAACATTCGTCCTTTCATTGAGAGTTCCATTGTAGGATCGCTAGAAGGATCGATGGCTCGCTTGGTCACCAACGACGGCATCAAAACCTGGGATATCTTCATCTGTGACCAGCTCTCCGTATTTGGTAGCATGTCGAGGCAGCTCGTCACCTTGGCCAGATCGACGAGTTCGCCCTGGGTCAGGCAATCAAGTTAGGTGACCTAGATTATACCACTGATGCCCAGGCGATCTGGTCCTTGTTGGGTTCTCGGCTTCGTCCGATGAGCCCGGAAACCTCGAAGCCTTGACTTCGGGTCTCCTTCCCGACTTCGTGTATGGGATGGAGCCCACTTTGGATCAAGCCTCGAGCACGGATCCGACCATGGTGTTTGAAGATCAAGGGTTAACCCTGGCCAAGAACCTTCCCTATGCCGACGCGTCGGAGATCAACTCCGCAAAAACCGTGAAGACTAGTCTGGTTGATCCCTCGATACCAAACGAACAATGGAAATTTTGGATGCCTCGGCCTCGACCTACGTTCGGTTTGGCTTCGAGCCCAGTCATAGGGAATTTTATTCCTCACCCACCACCCACTTGATAGACACTATCAAAGATTTAACTCATATGCTGGACTTCTCCTTGGATGAGGCCGAAGATACATATACGGAAGTTGACACACCTCCTCCTCCCGCAAATGGATGATGGACGACAACCTCCACCTACGATGTGTACATGGTGGACACCCCTAAGGAAGATGACGCCACAAGAAAGAGCGATGACGACACCCTGTTAAAAAACAGCGGCATGAACCACCGAATCGTCGGCGTCAGTGCAAAAAAACCAAAGCGAGCAAGGGCAACGAAAGTAGTACGGGCACCAAAGAAAATGCTACCCCGGACAACCCAGAAAACCCCGTTGACTCTGCTGCTCGCAAACAGAAGCTCGATGATTCGTAGGGGCATACGAATCTGGAAAAATCCCGAGGGCTTCGACGTTTCAAAGATAACAACTACCTCCCTCATTCCGATGAGGAGGATAGTCTCGGAGATGAGGATTTCATTGTCCTCGAAGACCCGCTAGATCAAGAATAGTTCAAGTGGAAAATCATAGCCACTGCTCGCAACCTCAACATAAAGCAGCAACAAATCAAAGCGGCAAATTTCATAGGACGCAAGTTCTAGCCGCCAAAGAAGGGTACGACAAGGAATGGAAGGAACAAAAAAATACTTGCCCGCGTTGCCGATTACTGAGAGAGTTTGAAGATGAGGTCTTTGAGCCCGCACTCAGGGCGACCAGCCGAACTGCCCCCTCAAGGACGGGATAGGACGACTGATAACCCACAAGTATATGGGATCGCGATAGCTTTTGAGGGTAGAGTATTCGACCCAAATTTATTGATTCGCCACAAGGGGAAGCCAAAGAATATTCTCAAGTATTAGCAGTTGAGTTGTCAATTCAACCACACCTGAAAGACTTAGTATCTACAGAAAAGTATCAGTAGCAGAGTAACAGTAGCAGCAGTGACAGCAGTAGCGACAGAGTAACATTAGCAGCACCGTAACGTAGCAAGAACGAGTAGGGAAAACTCGTAGGCATTGGATCGGTGATGGATGATTATGCTGGATGTCATTCATCATGCAACAGTTATAACACGAAGAGATATGTAACTAGCTCCAGTTCGTCAATGTAATGTAGGCATGTATTCTGTATATAGTTTTACGTGCTTAGGGAAAATAACTTGTATGACATCTATTGTCCATCCCTCCCGTGGCAGCGGGGTCCTAATTGAAACTACGGGATATTAAGGTTCATTCCCACAACAGTTGGCGCCCACCTTCGGGCAAGCGTCTAAGCGACTTCCAACAAGTTTGCGATCTTCATTCTTCATCATGTCTTATGGCTGCAATTCGTTCGTGGGCCGCGAGATCTGTTTCGGCGCGCTTGTCTTCATTGCCAATGATTCGGCATGGCTTCAGGAGGCGCCTCTTGACATCAAGGCACTTCCGATCCGCGGGGCGACACAATTCCGTGCAAGATCCTTCAGCAACTGTCGACTCCGATGTTGACCATTTGCTCCGCTGCTCGTCGTCACAAGCGATCCGGTCGATCATGACTTCAGTGATGGGTGGAACACGCAATGGCTCGCCAGGCGTCACCTCCGTCATCTCTGTAGATTGCTGCCATCGAGCCTGAGGAACCTCTTTGGGGCGCGATCCACTCGACGTCAGATCAGTCTGATGTTTGTTCCGAGTGTGAGAGCTGTAATCCTGCGATGGAGGTCTTCATGGCGGGTTCTATGGAGAGCCCGGCTGGGTTTGGTCGTGGCGAACGCGAAGCTGGGGAACCGTCGAGTGGCCACGCCCGCCGCCGTCCTCCGGCTTCCAGTCGACATGAACGACAACTCTTTTCGAGTGGACCGCAGAACAACATTGAGGTATTTCGTACTCCGGGACTAAATGTTGCAGCCGCCGCTAAGATATCAGATTCTCAGCCATCAGACTCAGAGGTTGGTAGAGGCTTAGAGAAGATTCGTACTATGCTTCAAGCAGCGCAGCAACAAAACTCAGTTGTGTCACAGTCGCTCAATAGGTTTCACAGTAATTCACCCAGAGTAGATATAGTTCATTCAGTTTTCACTCCAAGGTCACCTCAGCATCACAGAGATGGGGGTTAACAAGAGAATCAACACAGAGATTAGGAGCGGAATCAGTTCTCTCCCCGGTACCACCATGATGACCGTCGTCGGGTGCATTCTCCCCCGAGCAGTGCTACATATGTGTCCTGACACTACAACGACATGCGCCGGTTCGGTGATGAGAGGAATTCCGGATTTGATGCGAGAAATGTACTCGCGTAGCGGAGGATTGACAGGGGCAGAGCTCACACAGATGGTTTTGGCAAAGATCGTCTGAGTGGGAGCGGCACTGCATTTTCTGGCCCCGAGTGCTTCAGTAGAGCAATCCGTTCGGCTGATATTCCACCCAACTTTAGGTTGACGGATGGAATAGGCAAGTTCACAGGAGAATCTATGCCTGAAACATGGCTTGATGACTACCGAGTGGCAGTGCAGATTGGTGGAGGCAACGATAGCGTCACCATGAAGCATTTTCCTCTGATGTTGGATGGTTCGGACAGCGCGTGGCTGAATCAGTTGGCTCCTTCTAGCATCTATTGCTGGGTGGATCTCGGCCGAGTGTTCATCAAAACATCCGAACGCACGTGCAAGCGTCCCGCTGGTTTGCCCGAGTTGCACCTTTGCGTGCAGAAGTTGAATGAATCTTTGCGAGATTATATCCCGCGGTGAACCACCCTTCATCACACGATGGAGAACGTCTCTCAGCACCATGCAGTGTGTGCCTTCAAAGCTGATGTCTGGTACAAAGATTTGTATTATAAGTTCGGTCGTACAAGTGACATGTCCATGAGCAAGATGATGGAGATTGATGCCCGATGCGCCAATGGAGAAGAACAAGACTGCATCCGCAGCGGTAAAGGAAAAGCAGTCGACAACGATGCTCGCGGCAATTCCAATCGGAAGTAGAAGCGCAAGCTGATGGTTCCACTATAGCAGAAGCAGTCGCCCTCGCGGCAAAAGGAAAATTCAAGGGAAAACCCAAAGGGCAATTTTCCCTCAAGAAGTCTAAGGGTCAGTCAGATGTTTTGGATCAACCATATGTAATCCACACGAAGAAAGATGAAGATGGCAATCTGATATTTCCCAAGCACACCACTCGTCAGTGTAGGTTGTTGATCCAAAAGTTTAAAGAAGATCAATCGAGTGGAAAGGATCGTGAAAAGGAGAATGACAAAGAGAAAGATGATTTCCCAGAATTTCAAGCAACCCTGATGATTTTTGTTGACATGGAGAGCAGAAGTCGATTAAAAGTCATTAACACAGAGATCAACATGGATGTGCCCACCACCACCACATACCTCAAGTGCTCGTAGACCCCCATAATGTTTGATCAGTTCGATCACCCTGTTCATGTCGCTACTCCCGGTCAACAAACTCTGGTGGTTGATCCAGTTATTGAAGATGTTCGGTGCTACCTCTTGAGCTTGTGTTGGTTTTTCCCTTGAAGAGGAAAGGGTGATGCAAGAAAGTAGCGATAAATATTTCCCTCAGTTTGAGAACCAAGGTATCAATCCAGTAGGAGTATCAAGATGAGGCACCAATGTACCTGCGCAAAAACAAACAAACTTGCACCCAACGCTATAAAGGGGTTGTCAATCCCTTCACGATTATTTGCAAGGTGAGATCTGAAGGTGAAAAGTGCAACAGAGTAATTTTGTAGATCTGAATGTAGGGTGTGAAGTAGACCCGGGGGCCATAGTGTTCACTAGAGGCTTCTCTCATGATAGCAAGTATTACGGTGGGTGAACAAATTACTATCGAGCAATTGATAGAATCGCGCAAAGTCATGAAGATATCTAAGGCAATGATCATACATATAGGCATCACGTCCGAGACAAGTAGACCGATACTTTTTGCATCTACTACTATTACTCTACACATCGACCGCTATCCAGCATGCATCTAGTGTATTGAGTTCATAACAAACAGAGTAACCCCTTAAGCAAGATAACATGATGTAGAGGGATGAATTCATGCAATATGATATAAACCTAATCTTTTTACCCTTGATGGCAACAACACGATGCGTGCCTCGCTACCCCTTCTGTCACTAGGTGAGGACACCGCACGGTATGAACCCAAAACAAAGCACTTCTCCCATTGCAAGAATTATAGATCAAGTTTGCCAAACGAAACCCATAACTCGAAGACAATTAAAAGGATATGAAATCATGCATATAAGAGATCACAGGAGACTCAAATAATATTCAAAGATAATCTGATCATAAATCCACAATTCATCGGATCTCGACAAACACACCGCAAAAGAAAGTTACATCGGATAGTCTCCATGAAGATCATGGAGAACTTTGTATTGAAGATCCAAGAGAGAGAAGAAGCCATCTAGCTACTAGCTATGGACCCGAAGGACTATGGTGAACTACTCACGCATCATCGGAGAGGCAATGGTGTTGATGAAGAAGCCCGCCGTGTCCGAATCCCCCTCCGGCAGGGCACCAGAATGGTCCCCAGATGGGATCTTGCAGAGACAGAAACTTGCGGCGGCGGAAAAGTATTTCCGTGGCTCTCTTCTTTGGTTTCAGGATTTTAGAGAATTTATAGGCAAAAGAGGTAGGGAAAAGGAGCCACCTGGGGCCTAGAAGCCTGCCATGAGCCCCCCAAGGTCGCGGCTATGGGGCTTGTGATCTCCCCCGAGGTCTCCTGCCTTGGTTCTCAAGTCCCCTGCGTATCTTCTATTATGGAAAAAAATCATCCTTCAGGTTTTATTCCGTTTGGACTCCGTTTAATATTCTTCTCTGAAAAAGGTCAAAAACACGGAAAAACAGAATCTGGCACTTGGCACTTAGTTAATAGGTTAGTCCAAAAAATAGCATAATCATGCATATAAAACATCCAAAGTTGACATGATAATAGCATGGAACCATCAAAAAATTATAGATACGTTGGAGACGTATCAAGAATCCCCAATCTTAACTCCTGCTCGTCCTTGAGTAGGGAAGTGATAAAGACCGAATTTTTGATGTGGAATGCTACCTATCATATTTGTTCTTTGTAACTTCTTTCTTGTGGCATGAATGTTCAGATCCGTAAGATTCAAAACAATAGTTTACTAGTGACATGAAACACTAATAAATCAACCATAATAGCAAAGTAATCAAGAACTTTTGAAATAACAAGGACAAAGAAAGTTATCCCTACAAAATCATATAGTCTGGCTATGCTCCATCATCCCCACACAACGAATTTAAATCGTGCACAACCCCGGTATTGTCCAAGTGATTGTTTTCGCACTCTTACTTTCTCAAACTTTTTCAACTCTCACGCAATACATGAGCATGAGCCATGGATATAGCACTATAGGTGGAATATAGTGTGATGGAGGTTATGAGGCAAAAAAGATGAGATGGTCACATTGACTCAGCATATCAATGGGCTATGGATATGCCCATCAATAGATATCAATGTGAATGAGTAGGGATTGCCATGCAACGGATGCACTAGAGCTGTAAGTGTGTGAAAGCTCAAAAACAAAACTAGTGGGTGTGCACCCGACTTGCTTGCTCATGAAGACCTAGGGCAATTTTGAGGAAGCCCATCATTGGAATATACAAGCCAAGTTATATAATGAAAATTCCCACTAGTATATGAAGTGACAAAACAAGAGACTCTCTATCATGAAGAACGTGGTGCTATTTTGAAGCACAAGTGTGGAAAAAGATAGTAGCATTGTCCCTTCTCTCTTTTTCTCTCATTTTTTTTGTGTGGGCTCTTTGGCCTCTTTTTTTCATTTTTTTGATGGGCATCTTTGGCCTCTTTTTTTTATTTCCTCAAATGGGACAATGCTCTAATAATGATGATCATCACACTTTTATTTACTTACAACTTAATACTTAGAACAATAATGACTTTATAGGAAATGCCTCCGGCAGTGTACCGGGATGTGCAACGATCTAGCTTAGCGTATGACGCTGAAACATCTCGCTAGCTATCTTACGATCATGCAATGGCAATATGGAAGTGACGGCACATGTCATGAGACGGAACGGTCGGAGTTGCATGGCAATATATCTCGGAATGGCTATGAAAATGCCATAATAGGTAGGTATGGTGGCTGTTTTCGAGGAAGGTATATGGTGGGTTTCTGCACCGGCGAAAGTTACATGGTACTAGAGAGGCTAGCAATGCTGAAAGGGTGAGAGTGCGTATAATCGGTGGACTCACACTAGTCATGAAGAACTCATATACTTATTGCAAAAGTTCTATTAGTAATCGAAACAAAGTGCTAAACGCATACTCCTAGGGGCAGGGTTGGTAGGTGTTAACCATCGCGCGATCCCGACCGCCACACAAAAGATGACAATCAATAAATAAATTATGCTCCGACTTCCTAACATAGCGGTTCACCATACGTGCATGCTACGGGAATCACTAACTTCAACACAAGTATTTCTAGATTCGCAGGACCCTACTAACATAACTCTAATATCACCATAACCGTATCTCAAACTAATTGTGATGAATCAAACTTCTCTTACCAATCAATGCACTTGAATATGGAAGTTTTTATTATATCCTCTTTGTATGCCTATCATATTTAGGACTAATTTAATAGCACACGCCAATTACCAAGTTATTTAGAGAGAGCACTCTCAAAAAGATATAAGTGAAGATCGAGTGTTTTTATTTCTTCAAAATTTGACACTGCTGTGCTCTAAAAATGTCTAAGTGAAGCACTAGAGCAAAGTTATCTAGCTCAAAAGATATAAGTGAAGCACATGCGAGCTAAATTGCCTAACTCAAAAGATATAAGTGAAGCTCATTGAGTATTCTAGCAAATTCACGATGAGTCCATGTCCCTCTCAAAAAGGTGTGCAGCAAGGATGATTGTGACAAAACAAAAAAGCAAAGACCCCTATAATACACGACGCTCCAAGCAAAACACATATCATGTGGTGAATAAAAATATAGCTCCAAGTGACGTTACCGATGGGTTGAAGACGAAAGAGGGGATGCCTTCTCGGGGTATCCCCAAGCTTAGGCTTTTTGGTGTCCTTGAATTTAGCTTGAGATGTATTGGGCATCCCCAAGATTAATCTCTTTCCACTCTTTTTTCCATTGTCCATAAGAGCATCACCCAAAACTTGAAAACTTCACAACACAAAACTTAAACAGAAACTTGTGATATCATTAGCATAAGAAAACAAACCACCAACTCTTTAGGTACTGTAGTAAACTAGATTTCTACTTATATTGATGTTATATTACTGCATTCTCACTTTTCCATGGCTAGTACCCCACGATACTAACCATAGTTTCATCAAAATAAGAAATCAACACAACAAAAACAGAATCTGTCAAAAACAGACTAGTGTGTAGCAATCTGTATACTTCGTATACCTATGGTATCCCAAAAACTCTGAACAATTATTAAAATTAGGGCAATTTGCATATCAACCAGCAGCAAAAAGAATCAACTCAAAATCTCTTTCTGGATAGAAATTAAAAACACTTTTGTGAGCACAAAGTTTCTGTCTTTTTCAGCATGATTAAACAACTATCACCAAAACTAATCATAAAGGTTCTACTTGGCACAAACACTAATTAAAACATAAAAAACACAATCATAATAGAATCATGATTGTGTGGACACAACAAAACAGAAAGCAAAAAGCAAAAATAAATTTATTCATTGGGTTGCCTCCCAACAAGCGCTTTTTTAAAGCCTTTTAGCTAGGCATTGATAATTCAATGATGCTCACAGAAAAGACAAGAATTGAAGCACAACGAGAGCATCATAAAGCATGTGAAAAATCACATCTAAGTCTGACATACTTCCTATGCATAGGAATTTTGTGAGCAAACAATTTATGGGAGCAAGAATTAACTAGCATACGAAGGCAAAACAAGCATAACTTCAAAACGTTGAACACATAGAGAGGAAGCTTGATATTATTGCAATATGTAAAAGCATATGTTCCCCTCTCATAGTAATTTTCAGTAACATCATGAAGGAATCTTACAATATAACTATCACACAAAGCATTCTTTTCTTGATCAATTATAGCATAAGGGTCATCACCAAAACTTGGGAAACAAAACATATCATCTTCATCAAGCATAGCATCCCCAAGCTTGTGGTTTTGTATATCATTAGCATCATAGATATTCAGAGAATTCATACTAAAAACATGGCAATCATGTTTTTCACTCAAGCAGATATCATGAACCACTTTATAATTTTCTTCTTTCAACACTTCATCAAAATTTCCAGATTCATGATTTTCAAACAAAACTCCATAGAGATAGTCAAGTGCACTCAACTCACTAGCAAATTGTTCATCATAATTTGGTCTTTTGAAAAGATTAGCAAGTGAATGAGGATCCATATCAATAGATTTTTAGCAAGCGAAGATGCAAGCAAATAGAAGGCACATGGCAACACAAGCAAACAAAAAGCAAGCAAAAGAAAGGGCGAACGAAAAAGGCAAATATTTTTGTAAATTTTGTTTTTTTAGAAGTGGGGGAGAAGAAAACGAGAGGAAAAAGAAAAATAATGTAAATGCAAGAGATGAGTTTGCGATAGTTACTTGGATATGCTTCACTTTGAATACTCCCCGGCAACGGCACCAGAAATCCTTCTTGCTACCTCTTGAGCTTGCGTTGGTTTTTCCATTGAAGAGGAAAGGGTGATGCAACAAAGTAGCGATAAGTATTTCCCTTAGTTTGAGAACCAAGGTATCAATCCAGTAGGAGTATCAAGATGGGCACTAATGTACCTGCGCAAAAACAAACAAACTTGCACCCAACGCTATAAAGGGGTTGTCAATCCCTTCACGATTATTTGCAAGGTGATATCTGAAGGTGAAAAGTGCAACAAAGTAATTTTGTAGATCTGAATATAGGATGTGAAGTAGACCCGGGGGCCATAGTGTTCACTAGAGGTTTCTCTCATGATAGCAAGTATTGCGGTGGGTGAACAAATTACTGTCGAGCAATTGATAGAATCGCGCAAAGTCATGACGATATCTAAGGCAATGATCATACATATAAGCATCATGTCTGAGACAAGTAGACCGATACTTTCTGCATCTACTACTATTACTCCAAACATCGATCACTATCCAGCATGCATCTAGTGTATTGAGTTCATAACAAACAGAGTAACGCCTTAAGCAAGATGACATGATGTAGAGGGATGAATTCATGCAATATGATATAAACCCCATCTTTTTACCCTTGATGGCAACAACACGATGCGTGCCTTGCTACCCCTTCTGTCACTAGGTGAGGACACCGCACGGTATGAACCCAAAACCAAGCACTACTCCCATTGCAAGAATTATAGATCAAGTTGGCCAAACAAAACCCATAACTCGAAGAGAATTAAAAGGATACGAAATCATGCATATAAGAGATCGAAGGAGACTCAAATAATATTCATAGATAATCTGATCATAAATCCACAATTCATCGGATCTCGACAAACACACTGCAAAAGAAAGTTACATCGGATAGATCTCCATGAATATCATGGAGAACTTTGTATTGAAGATCCAAGAGAGAGAAGAAGCCATCTAGCTACTAGCTATGAACCCGAAGGTCTATGGTGAACTACTCACGCATCATCGGAGAGGCAATGGTGTTGATGAAGAAGCCCTCCGTGTCCGAATCCCCCTCCGGCAGGGCACCAGAATGTTCCCAGATGGGATCTTGCAGAGACAGAAGCTTGCGGTGGCGGAAAAGTATTTTCGTGGCTCTCTTCTTTGGTTTCGGGATTTTAGAGAATTTATAGGCGAAAGAGGTAGTGCAAAGGAGCAACATGGGGGCCCACAAGCCTGCCAGGCGCCCCCAGGCCGCGGCTAGAGGGCTTGTGATCTCCCCCGAGATCTCCTGCCTTGGTTCTCAAGTCCCCTGCGTATCTTCTGTCATGGAAAAAAATCATCCTTCAGGTTTTATTCCGTTTGGACTCCGTTTAATATTCTTCTCTGAAAAAGGTCAAAAACATGGAAAAACAGAATCTAGCACTTGGCACTTAGTTAATAGGTTAGTCCAAAAAATATCATAATCATGCATATAAAAACATCGAAAGTTGACATGATAATAGCATGGAACCATCAAAAAATTATAGATACGTTGGAGACGTATCATTTGGCTGCGCAAGGTTCTAATGGATGGAGGAAGCGGGTTGAATATTTCGTATGAAGAGACTCTTAAAGGGATGGGCATTCCGATGTCTTGACTCAATGAGAGAAATATGTTGTTCCATGGAGTCAATCCTGGAAAAAAGGCCAAATAACTCGGCCAGATTGCGTTGCACGTTGTTTTCGGTTCTGACAAAAACTTTCGTAAGGAGAAGTTAACATTCGAGGTGGTGGATTTCCAGAGTGCATATCATGCCATCCTTGGTGGTCCGGCTTATGCTCGTTTCATGGCCCGTCCATGTTACGTGTATCTCAAGATGAAGATGCTAGGGCCCAAGGGAGTCATCAGAGTCACATGAAATTGACAAAGAGCCGAAGAGTGCTTGCAACAAGGCTCTAAGATCGTTGATCAACAGATGGATGTGGTTGAACTGGAGGAATATCGGAAGAATACTGACCCCATCGACCTGATGCGCTCCAAGAAGCCCGCTTCTGAGTCCGCTTTTCAGTCGGTGGGTGAAGTCAAACCAGTTAACATCCACCCGACAGATCCTAATGCTGCTCCGACCAACATCTAAACAACACTCGACAGCAAATAGGAAGCCGAGCTCATCCAGTTCCTCCGTGAGAACTAGGACATCTTTGCATGGAAGTATGCTGACATGCCTGGTGTACCTAGGGAACTGGCTAAGCATCGAATGAGGGTAGATCCGAAGGTAAAGCCTGTTAAAGAGCATTTGCGTTGGTGTGCAGCAAAAAAGAGAAAAGCAATCGGCTAGGAGGTGGCGCGACTCTTGGAGGCGAAGTTCATACGCAAGGTCTACCACTCCGAGTGGCTTGCAAATGTCGTCATGGTCCTCAAGAAGGACAAGTCCCTTCGTATGTCTATCGATTTCAAGAACATCAATAAGGTCTTCCCGAGAGATCACTTTCCGCTCCCCCGCATTCACCAAATTATCTATTCGACTACACGGTGTGAGCGTTTATCTTTTATTGATGCCTATTATGGCTACCATCAAATCCGTCTGTTTGGTCCAGATGAAATAAAAACGGCCTTCATCACCCCTTTCGGGTGTTCCTGTTATATCACCATGCCTTTTGGTTTGAAGAATGCTGGTGCCACTTTCATGCGTATGATCCAGAAATGCCTGCTTGATCAAATCAGTGAAAACATCGAAGCATACATGGATTATATTGTGGTCAAATCTCGCAAAGTTTCTGACTTGATGACTGACCTGGCAGAGGAATTCCCTAAGCTGAGGAAGTACGACATCAAACTGAATCCAGCTAAGTGCACTTTCAGAGTCCCTGGTGGCAAGTTAATCGGTTTCCTTGTTTCCGAACGTGGGATCGATGTCAACCCCGAGAAGATCGGCGCCATCGTCCGAATGCAAATCCCTGTGCGTGTGCACAATGTCCAGAGGCTCACAGGCTGTCTGGCGGTGTTGAGTAGGTTCATCTCTCGTCTCGGTGAGAAGTCATTGCCTTTATACCGACTCATGAAAATATCTGATGTGTTCAAGTGGAATGACGAGGCAGAAGCAGCGTTTGTCGAGCTAAAAGCCCCGTTTTCCACCCAGCACATGCTTGCTGCTCCCAACAGCAAAGAAATCCTGCTCTTATACATAGCAGCTACTACTCAAGTTGTCAGCACTGTTCAGACTGTCGAGCGAGAAGAGGAAGGCAAAGCTTATAAAGTCCAGCACCCAACCTATTACATTTCTGAAGTATTCGAAGCAAAGGTATCCTCATTAGCAGAAGCTCCTCCGTGGAAGATATTTATCAGCGAAGAAGGCCGCGTATTACTTTCAAGATCATTCTATATCACTCGTCAACGATGCTCCATTATCAGAGATTCTTAACAATCGTGGCGCATCGGGTCGTGTGGCTAAAAGGGCAATCGAGCTATTATATCTTGACATCAAGTTCAAGGCAAAGAAAGCTATCAAGTCTCAAGCCCTTGCTGATTTCATGGCCGAGTGGGTGGAACAACAACAGCCAGCACACTGGACTATATTCTTCGATGGCTCTAAAATGTTGAATGGGTCCGGTGCTGGTGTGGCATTGGTGTCCCCAAAGGCCGACAAGCTCAACTATGTTCTCCAGATTCATTTTGATTCCTCCAACAATGAGGCTTAATATGAAGCCCTCCTCTACGGGTTGCTTCTACTTCTCAAACAACACCGCCAGAAATTGACACGTTGACGGAGACTTGCTTGCATTAGTTTTTCCCTTGAAGAGGAAAGGGTGTTGCAGCACAGGAGCAGTAAGTATTTCCCTTAGTTTGAGAACCATCGTATCAATCAAGTAGGATAATCTCGTCAAGTCCAGAGTATCTGCACAAACACAAAAGAGATTGCACCCAACGCTATAAAGGGGTTATCAATCCCTTCAAGATTGATAACAAAGTGAGATTTGAAGGCGGAAAGTGCAACGAAGTAAAAGAGTAAGGCTGAAAATATGGTTTGAAGTAGACCCGGAGGCCATACTGTTCACTAGAGGCTTCTCTCAAAATAGCAAATATTACGGTCGGTGAACAAATTACTATCGAGCAATTGATAGAATCGTGCAAAGTCATGACGATATATAAGGCAATGATCATACATATAGGCATCACGTTCGAGACAAGTAGACCGATACTTTCTGCATCTACTACTATGACTCCACACATCGACCGCTATCCAGCATGCATCAAGTGTATTGAGTTCATGACGAACAGAGTAACGCCTTAAGCAAGATGACATGATATAGAGGGATTAACACAAACCAATGATGAAAACCGCATCTTTTTACCCTTGATGGCAACAACACGATGCGTGCCTCGCTACCCCTTCTGTCACTGGGTGAGGTCACCGCACGGTATGAACCCAAAACCAAACACTTCTCCCACTGCAAGAATCATAGATCAAGTTGGCCAAAGAAAACCCACAACTCGAAGAGAATTACAAGGATCATAAATGCACAATTCATCGGATCTCGACAAACACACCGCAAAAGAAGATTACATCAGATAGATCTCCATGAAGATCATGGAGAACTTTGTATTGAAGATCCAAGAGAGAGAAGAAGCCATCTAGCAACTAGCTATGGACCCGTAGGTCTACGGTGAACTACTCACGCATCATCAGAGAGGTCATGGTGTTGATGAAGAAGCCATCCGTATCCGAATCCCCCCTTCGACAGGGCACCAAAACGTGCCCTAGATGGGATCTTGCGGAGACATAAGCTTGCGGCGGCGGAAAAGTACTTTCGATGATCTCTTGATTTTTTCTAGGATTTTAGGGAATATATAGGCGAAATACCTAGGGCAGGGGAGGCCCAGGGAGCCCACAAGCCTGGGAGGCACGGCCCCCCTGGCTGCGCCATGAGGGTTTGTGGGGTCCCTGGTGACCCTCTGCCTTGGTTCTCAAGTCTCCCGATCGTCTTCTGTTTCGGAACAAATCTTTCCGTAAGTTTTATTCCGTTTGGACTTCGTTCAAAATTCTCCTTTGAAAAGGGTCAAAAACACGGGAAAAATAGGAACTGGCACTTGGCACTAAGTTAATAAGTTATAAAAGGCATACAAAACATCCAAAGTTTGACAAGAAAATAGCATTAAACCATCAAAAATTATAGATACGTTGGAGACGTATCAAGCATCGCCAAGTTTAACTCCTGCTCGTCCTCGAGCAGGGAAGTGATAAAGACTGAATTTTTGATGTGGAATGCTACCTAGCATAGTTGTCCTTTGTAACTTCGTTCATGTGACATGAATGTTCAGATCCGTAAGATTCAAAACAATAGTTTTCTATTGACATGAAAACAATAATACTTCAAGCAAACTAGCAAGGTAATCATGAACTTTCGAAATAACAAGGCCAAAGAAAGTTATCCCTACAAAATCATATAGTCTGGCTTTGCTCCATCATCCTCACACAACTAATGTAAATAATGCACAACCCTGGTATTGGCCAAGTAATTATTTTTGCACTCTTACTTTCTCAAACCTTTTACAACTATCACGCAATACATGAGCGTGAGCCATGGATATAGCACTATAGGTGGAATAGAGTGTGGTGGTGGTTGTGAGAGAAAAAGGAGGAGATGGTCACATTGACTCGGCGTATCAAAGGGCTATGGAGATTCCCATTAATAGATGTCAATGTGAATGAGTAGGGATTGCCATACAAAGTATGTGAAAGCTCAAAAGGAGAACTAGTGGGTGTGCATCCAACATGCTTGCTCACGAAGACCTAGGGCAATTTGAGGAAGCCCATCATTGGAATATACAAGCCAAGTTATATAATAAAGATTCCCACTAGTATATGGTGGTGACAAAGCAAGAAGCTCTCAATCATGAAGAACATGGTGCTATTATGAAGCACAAGTGTGGAAAAAGATAGTAGCATTGTCCCTTCTCTCTTTTTCTCTCTTTTTTTATTTGTGCTCTTTGGCCTCTTTCCATATATCTCTTTTTTTTGTCGACAACTTTGGCCTCTTTTTTTATTTCCTCACATGGGAAAATGCTCTAATAATCATGGTCATCACACTTTTATTTACTCACAGCTCAAAGCTTAGAATGATGATGACTCTATAGGAAATGCCTCCGGCAGTGTACTGGGATGTGCAACGATCTAGCTTAGAGTATGACGTTGAAACATCTCGCTAGCTATCTTACGATCATGCAATGGCAATATGAAAGTTACGGCAGAAGTCATGAGATGGAACGGTGGGAGTTGCATGGCAATATATCTCGGAATGGCTATGAAAATGGCATCTATACCATGGACTCACATTAGTCATGAAGAACTCACATACTTCTTGCGAAAGTTTTTATTAGTAATTGAAACAAAGTGCTAAACGCATACTCCTAGGGGAAGGGTTGGTAGGTGTTAAGCATCGCACGATCCCGACCGCAACACAAAGGATGACAATCAGTAAATCAATTATGCTTCGACTTCCTAACATAGCGGTTCACCATACGTGCATGTTACGGGAATCACTAACTTAAACACAAGTATTTCTAGATTCACAACACCCTACTAACATAACTCTTAATATTACCAAATCCACGTCTCAAAACTAATTGAGAGGAATCAAACTTCTCTTTCTACTCAATGCACATGAAGATGGAAGTTTCGTATCCTCTTTGGGTACCTATCACCTTTGGGAGTACTTTCATAGCACAAGCCAACAACCAAGTCACGCACCACCGAGCTCTAAAAGATCTAAGTGAAGCACAAAGAGCAAAATTATCTAGCTCAAAAAGATATAAGTGAAGCACGATGAGCATTCTAGAAAAATCACGATGAGTGCATGTCTCTCTCAAAAGGTGTGAAGCAAGGATAATTGTGACACTACAAAAAAGAGAAGACTCCTACGATACAAGACGCTCCAAGCAAAACACATATCATGTGGTGAATAAAAATATAGCTCCAAGTAATGTTACCGATGGATTGAAGACGAAAGAGGGGATGCCTTCCGTGGCATCCCCAGGCTTAGGCTTTTCGGTGTCCTTGAATTTGTCTTGGGATGCCTTGGGCATCCCAAGCTTGAGCTCTTTCCCCTCTTTATCCCTTTGTCCATGAGAACATCACCCAAAACTTGAAAACTTCACAACACAAAACTTAAACAGAAACTCGTGATATCATTAGCAAAAGAAAACAAACTACCACCTCTTTAGGTACTGTACCAATCTTGATTTCTATTTATATTGGTGTTAGATTACTGTATTCTCACTTTTCCATGGCTAGTACCCCTCGATACTATCCATAGTTTCATCAAAACAAGCAACCAACTCAACAAAAACAGAATCTGTCAAAAACAGACCAGTCTGTAGCAATCTGTATACTTCTGGTACTTAAAAATTCTGAAAAATTACGAATGCCTGGGAAAAAGGCATATCAACCAGCAGAAAAAATAATCAACTCAAAAGATTTTTCTGAATAAAAATGACAAATAATCTCGTGAGCGAAAATTTCTGTCTTTTTCCTGTAGGATCAAACAACCATCACCAAGACTAGTCATAAAGGTTTTGCTTGGCTCAAACACAAAAAGAAACACAAAAAGAAACACAAAAAGAAACACAAAAAACACAATCACAACAGAATTATGATGGTGTGGACGCAACAAAATAGAAAGAAAAGGATAAATTCATTGGGTTGCCTCCCAACAAGCGCTATTGTTTAACGCCCTTAGCTAGGCATAAAGCAATAGAATCACGTACCGTCATCTTTGGTGCTCAAACCATAAGTAGACCTCATCATGGATTCATAAGGAAATCTTATTTTCTTTCTAGGAAAATGTTCCATGCCCTTCTTTAAATGAAAATGAAATCTAATATTCCCTTCCTTCATATCAATGATAGCACTGATAGTCCTTAGGAAAGGTTTACCAAGAATGATAGGGCATGTAGGATTGCAATCAATGTCAAGCACAATGAAATCCACGGGTACATAGTTCCTATTTGCAATAATAAGAACATCATTGATCCTTCCCATGGGTTTCTAGATAGTAGAATCCGCAAGATGCAAATTAAGAGAACACTCCTCAATCTCATTAAAACCCAGAACATCACATAAAGACTTTGGAATCGCGGAAACACTAGCACCCAAATCACACAAAGCATTGCATTCATAGTTTTTGATTTTGATTTTGATAGTAGGTTCCCACTCATCATGAAGCTTTCTAGGGATAGAGACTTCCAATTCAAGTTTCTCTTCAAGAGATTTAATCATAGCTTTGACAATATGATCGGTAAAGGCCTTGTTTTGGCTATAAGCGTGTGGAGAGTTTAGCATGGATTGCATCAAGGAAATGCATTCAATCAAGGAGCAACTATCATAATTGAATTCCTTGAAATCCAAAGTAGTAATTTCATTACTACTCAAGGTTTTAATATCTTCTACTCCACTTCCAATGCTTTTAACATCAAGATTGATGGACTCCGAATCATTGGCGCGTTTTTCAACCAAAGTGGATTCGTATCCAGCCCCATCATCATTAGGTTTAACACAAGAAAACAAAGATTCAATTGGAGTCACACCAAGCACTTTAAGATCTTCGTGATTCTTATCACGAGAACACGCCTTTTTAAGCCATTCATGTCTAGCACGAATTTGGGCGGTTATTTCTTTGCTCTCACTCAAGGAAACACGCATAGCTTTCAAAGTTTCATCCATATTGATCTTGGGAGGAGCACATCTAATTTTCAAAGCATCAATATCACTAGACATTCTATCAACGCTCCTAGCCAAATCGTCAATTTTGAGTAGTTTTTCCTCTATGGACGCATTGAAAATATTTTGTGAGTTGATAAACTCTTTGATATTACTCTCTAGATCAGAGGGTAATCTATTGTAATTTCCATGAGTATTATTGTAGGAGTTGCCAAAATTATTAGAGGGGTTACTAGGAAAAGGCCTAGGAACATAGTTTCCTCTAAAAGCATTTTTGTTGCCAAAATTATTCATACCAACAAAATTAACGTCCAAGCTGGCGTTGCTACTCTCAATCAAGGAAGACAAGGGCATATCATTAAGATATAAAGGAGCACTTCTACTAGCAACCAAATTCATTAACTCATCCATCTTAGCAATCAACGAGTTAATTTCTTCTATAGCGTGTACCTTCTTACTAGTAGGTGACCTTTCAGTGTGCCACTGAGAGTAGTTCGTCGTGATATTGTCTAGGAGTTTTGTGGCTTATCCTACCGTGATTTCCATGAACGTTCCACCTGAGGCGGAGTCCAACATATTTCTTGAAGCGAAATTCAAGCCAGTGTAGAAGATTTGTATAATCATCCAAAGACTCAAGCCATGAGCGAGACAATTTCTAATCATCAATTTCATTCTCTCCCAAGATTGTGCAACATGTTCATGACCAAGTTGCTTAAAATTCATGATATCATTACGGAGAGAGATAATCTTAGCCGATGGAAAATACTTGGATATATAAGCATCTTTGCACTTGTTCCAAGAATCAATACTATTTTTGGGCAAAGACGAAAACCAAGTTTTTGCTCGATCTCGCAACGAGAAAGGAAAAAAGCTTCAATTTAATCACATCATTATCCACATCTTTCTTCATTTGCATATCGCAAATCTCAATGAAGGTATTAAGATGGGATGTGGCATCTTCACTAGGAAGGCCATAGAATTGCTCTTTCATAACAAGATTCCGCAAAGCAGCATTGATTTCGTATGATTCCGCACTAGTGGCGGGAGAAATCGGAGTACTAATAAAATCATTATTATTAGTATTCTAGAAGTCACGAAGTTTGGTGTATTCCGTCATGGTGACTTTAGCAAGCAAGCAAGCACACAAGCGAACAAAGAGCAAGCAAGAGAAAAGGACGAACAAAAAAGGCAAACAAAAAGGGCAAATATTTTTGTAAATTTTTGTTTTTCAGAAGCGGGGGAGAGGAAAACGAGAGGCAAAAAAGTTAAATGCAAGAGATGAGCTTGCGACACTTGGATGAGTTCTTGACTTGATCCTCCCCGGCAACGGCGCCAGAAATCCTTCTCCTACTTCTCAAACAACAGCGCCAGAAATTGACATGTTGACGGATACTTGCTTGCGTTGGTTTTCCCTTGAAGAGGAAAGGATGATGCAGCACAGGAGCAGTAAGTATTTCCCTCAGTTTGAGAACCAAGGTATCACTCCAGTAGGAGAATCTCGTCAAGTCCAGAGTACCTGCGCAAACAAAAAAGAGCTTGCACCCAACGCTATATAGGGGTTGTCAATCCCTTCAAGATTGATTGCAAAGTGAGATCCGAAGGCGGAAAGTGCAATAAAGTAAAAGAGTAAGGCTGAAATATGGTGTGAAGTAGACCCGGGGGCCATAGTGTTCACTAGAGGCTTCTCTCATGATAGCAAATATTACAGTGGGTGAACAAATTACTGTCGAGCAATTGATTGAACCGCGCAAAGTCATGACGATATCTAAGGCAATGATCATGCATATAGGCATCACATCCGAGAGAAGTAGACCGATACTTTGTGCATCTACTACTATTACTCCACACATCGACCGCTATCCATCATGCATCTAGCATAGTGAGTTCATGACGAATAGAGTAACGCCTTAAGCAAGATGACATGATGTAGAGGGCTAAACTCAAACCAATGATGAAACCCCATATTTTTACCCTTGATGGCAACAACATGATGCATGCCTCGCTACCCCTTCTGTCATTGGGTGAGGTCACCGCACGGTATGAACCCAAAACCAAGCACTTCTCCCATTGCAAGGATCATAGATCAAGTTGGCCAAACGAAACCCACAACTGGAAGAGAATTACAAGGATATGAAATCATGCATATAAGAGATCAGAAGAAACTCAAATAAGATTCATAGATAATCTGATCATAAGTCCACAATTCATCAGATCTCAACAAACACACGACAAAAGAAGATTACATCGGATAGATCTCCATGAAGATCATGGAGAACTTTGTATTGAAGATCCAAGAGAGAGAAGAAGCCATCTAGCTACTAGCTATGGACCCTTAGGTCTATGGTGAACTACTCACGCATCATTGGAGAGGTCATGGTGTTGATGAAGAAGCCCTTCGTATCCGAATCCCCCTCCGGCAGGGCACCAGAACGTGCCCCAGATGGGATCTTGTGGAGACAGAAGCTTGCGGCGGCGGAAAGTATTTTTGTGGAATTCTTGATTTTTTCTCGGATTTTAGGGAATATATAGGCGAAAGACCTAGGGCAGGGGAGGCCCAGGGAGCCCACAAGCCTGGGAGGCGGGGGCCCCCTGGCCGCGCCATGAGGGCTTGTGGGGTCCCTGGTGACCCTCTGCCTTGGTTCTCAAGTCTCCCGATCGTCTTCTGTTTCAGAAAAAAATCTTTTCGGAAGTTTTATTCCGTTTGGACTCCGTTCAAAATTCTCCTCTGAAAAGGGTCAAACACACGGAAAAAATAGGAACTGGCACTTGGCACTGAGTTAATAAGTTAGTCCCAAAAAAGATATAAAAGGCATACAAAACATCCAAAGTTTGACAAGATTATAACATGAAACCATCAAAAATTATAGATACGTTGGAGACGTATCAGTTGCATATGGCCATATCACTCGGCGTCCGACGCTTGATGGTATACGACGACTCAGATCTGGTTGTCAATCAAGTGATGAAGGAATGGGATGTTAGAAACCCCACCATGACTAGATATTGTCACGTAGTAAGGAAGCTTGAGAAGAACTTTGAAGATCTGGAACTCCACCATGTTCCCCGTTTGAAAAATCAAGCAGCTGACGAACTAGCCCAGATTGGGTCCACTCGGAAACCTGTCCCCAACAATGTGTTCCTAGAACACTTACATACTCCTTCGGTGCAAGAGGATCCTTTCACTGAAGAGCCCCCACAACCGATAAGCACCTCCAATCCGACTAAGGTTGATGTGCCAACAGTCGTTGATTTAGTTCTGGAAATCCTGGCGATCACGCCCGAGTGGATAGTACCATACATATCATACTTCCTGAGGCGAGAACTCCCTCAATACGAAGCTAAAGCTAATCAGATTGTCCGCAAATTGAATGCTTTTACCGTGATGGGCGATCAGCTTTACAGAGAAAGTTTTACTGGCATAGCTCAACGATGCATCTCCCCTAAGGAGGGTCGATTGATCCTGGAAGAAATCCACTAGAGGACCTGTCGTCATCATGCGTCCTCCCGGACCATTGTTGCCAAAGCATACTAAGCCGGGTTCTTCTAGACGCGCGCTAATGAGATGGATAAAGATATCGTTGATCACTATGAAGGTTGCCAATTCTATTCTAACTTGTCTCACAAGCCTGCGTCTGCCTTGAAGACCTTTCCACTCGTCTGGACATTTGATGTTTGCGGTTTGGATATGGTCGGCCCTTTCCGAACAGGTCAGAGTGGATTCACACACTTGCTTGTTGCAGTCGACAAGTTTACAAAATGGATTGAAGCCAAGCCGATAAAGAAGTTGGACTCATGCACCGCCATCAAGTTCATGAGAGATATAAAATTTCGTATGGATTTCCTCACAACATCATAACACACAATGGTTCTAACTTCGATTCGGAGGAATTCAGGCGCTTTTGCCCTCCTCAAGGCACTCGGGTGGATTATGCGTCCCTCGCACACCCCCAAACCAATGGATAAGCTGAGCAGGAAAACGGCCTTATCCTTCAAGGGCTGAAACCGCGACTCATGTGGGATTTGGAACATGCAGCTAGAGCCTGGGTAACTGAACCACCATATGTTTTGTGGGGCATGAGAACAACCCCAAACCGGCTGACTGGACGCACATCCTTCTTCTTGGTGTATGGAGCTAAAGCTGTCTTGCCGAGTGATCTCCTTCATAATTCTTCCCGTGTGTATTTATATTCAGAGGCTGAAGCTGAACAGGCGCGTCAGGACAGAGTGGATATCTTGGAAGAAGAGCGTCAACTGGCCTTAATTCGGTCGAATGTATACCAACAGGAACGTCGTCGCTTCCATGCGAGGCATGTCAGGAGTCGGGCATTCCACGAAGGCGATCTGGTGCTCCGAGTGGATCAATAGAGACCTCAAAAGCTAGCCCCTACGTGTGAGGGACCATTCGTCATCACCAAGGTACTGAACAATGGAGCCTACCACCTTTACAACCTCAAGAAGAGAGCCGACGAACCCCGTGCTTGGAATGCAGATCTACTCTGACGTTTTTATGCTTGACAACCGATTGGTTTGATGTAATAATAGAGTTTACTCAACAATGTTGCTTGTCAAAGTCATAATTCCTACATTTTTGGTCGATTCCGATCGAGCAGTTTCACACCCAAAATATATTTCGAGTGAAGAGCAATCCTCTCACTTGGGGGCTTAGCTGCGAACATGTTTTTGCCTAAGTTAAAAACCCTTTCGAGTGAATAGCAACCTATTCACTCGGATGCTTAGCTGCGAACCAGTCTTCGCCTAAGTATAGAAACTACTCCGAGTGAAGAGCAATCCTCTCACTTGGGGGATTAGCTACAAACATGTTTTCGCCTGAGTTAAAAACCATTTTGACTGAAAAGCAACCTATTCACTCGGATGCTCAACTGCGAACTAATCTTCACCTAAGTATAGAAACTACTCCGAGTGAAGAGAAATCCTCTCACTCGGGGGCTTAGCTGCGAACATGTTTTTGACAAAGTTAAAAACCGTTCCGAGTGAATAGCAACCTATTCACTCGGATGCTTAGCTGCGAACCAGTCTTCGCCTAAGTATAGAAACTACTCCGAGTGAAGAGCAATCCTCTCACTTGAGGGCTTTGCTGCGAACATGTTTTCGCCTAAGTTAAAAAACCTTCCGAGTGAATAGCAACCTTTTCACTCAATTGCTTAGATGCAAACCAGTATTCGCCTAAGTATAGAAACTACTCCGAGTGAAGAGCAATCCTCTCACTCGGGGGCTTAGCTCCGAACATGTTTTTGCCTAAGTTAAAAACCCTTCTGAGTGAATACTAACCTATTCACTCAGATGCTTAGCTGCTAACCAGTCTTCACCTAAGTATAGAAACTACTCCGAGTGAAGAGAATCCTCTCTGTCGATGCACTAGAGACTGGGGTCCCTTGTGCCCACACTTGTGCATGGTCACTGGCGATGCCCCTGGCAGTAGCGCACGAGGAAGACTGGCAGGAAGACAAACCAAGACCGACCGAGGCCACGCCCCTCTCTCAGAGGGCATAGAGTACAAGATCTCCAGATACAAGACCCCGGCAAGCCCTCCTTGCCGGGAAGATTCGCAAGGCTCCGGCAAGCCCTCTTTGCTGGGAAGACTCCCAAAGATTCACAAGGCCACGGCAAGCCCTCCTTGCCGGAAGACTCACAAAGACTGGCAAGGCCCCGGCAAGCCCTCCTTGCCGGGAAGGCGTTCAAACCCCCGGCAAGCCCTCCTCGCCAGGAAGATAATCAGGTCCTCCGATAGGGACACCGGACCAGCAAGTTCCTTTCGCTCGCCAGATGTCCACCCCTGTTTCTACTACAGTCCAACCGCTCCAGCGCATCCTTCATGCACCAGTGTACAACCCAGGTGTCGATCCACCTGGGTACGTGTCGCGACAACCTCGCTGCAGGATAGCGGTCAGACAAGGCATTTACTGCGCCTGACACCACCGTAGAAGATGAGCGGTGAACCCTGTTCACTATGCAACCCATGAGCACACTGTTGGTGACCCCTTGCCTATAAAAGGAGGCCCAAGGCTCATTCTCTGGGGGTTAGACTTTTTGGGATTTGAGACCCCTTAATCACCAGCCAAGTTACTGTAGCAAATCACCCTACAGTAAGCCCCCAATACAAACTAAGCAGGAGTAGGGTTTTACACGCCAAGCAGCACGAACCTGGGTAAACGACCTTGCCGGTGTTGATTGTTAGCTCTGCTCTCGGTGCCACCTCTCTCCCTCCGTCGAACGATCAAGGGACTCTTCGAGCTTCCCATAGGTGTCGATTCCCCCGACATCCTTGGTGCACCAGGTAGGGGGTGGAGGTTGCATTGATCCGACCTAGCCATCAGCATGCCAATTCCTTTTCACCCGCACCCAATGCTCCTTCCACACCGCGGGCGGGCGAGGGTGCGGGCGCAGGACAAGAAGGCGGAGGTCCCGAACCTCCTCAACACCCTGGAGAGCAGACCCGCGCGAGTGGTATTGTCCGCGACCACAACGACCATCCGCGCACCGGGTCGTCGAAGGATGCAGCTGCGCAGCCCACGGGTGGCGCAGCTACTTCGAAGGATGTGAGGACATCCTCCAAGACGACGACGCGGACGGACCCGCCCCGACCTTCCCAGGGCATGCACTGCGGACCACGCTAGATTGGTGGCGAGTCGCCGCCCTCGCGAAGGACTCTAGGACCTCGTTCCCAAGATTCGCACGACCGACATGCATGCTCTACGGTCGGCTAGGGAGGCGCGCCACCACGGGACCAAGGGGGCGCTCCTTTCAACGTACTTAGAAGTAAGAGCCCCCCGCGGTGTTCGCACATTTCGCCGCTGCCCACATTGGCAGAAGCCCTAAAGAGAGCTCAACTACTCTTGGACTTCTCTCCAAGAACGGATAGGCTCGAGGAGTGGAGGGCTACCATCCAGAGTCTTGTCGCCCTTGCCAATGGGGACGGACCCCAGCAGGCGGGGACATCGAAACGACCCTCCAGCAAAGGCACCCACGACCGCACCGAGAAGACTGCAACTGCCACCGCCACGGTGCACACTCCCCCACAGCGGCGGCAAAGGGTTATCGTCTCTGAAGATTCCACCGTGTCTTCCGACCCACGGACCCACCGCGATCAACGTGATGTCCTTCACGAGCGTCACAAGGAGGACGCGCGTGCTCTCATCGAGCGACGACGAGAAACGCGCCGTCAGTCAGACAGACACGCTGGAGCCGCTGTAGACACTCCTGCATCGGGGTATCCTTGCGACCTACCTTACGAGTTAGGCTGTCCAACATTTACCCACGAGTTGCGGCAGGTCCAGTGGCCCAGCTCCCGTACCTTCAAGCCGGAAATTTTGGAGAAGTAAGACGGCAAGACCCACCCGTTCGAGTTCCTAAGCATCTACACCATCGCGGTGCATGCTGCTGGGGGCCGGGATAACAAGATACTAGCCAAGTAGTTCATATTGGTGCTCAAGCCCAATGTCAGGTCATGGTTGATGCACCTACCCAAGAACTCCATTTCCTCCTGGAAGGATTTGTGCCAGGACTTCGGTGGCGCCTTCAGAGGCGGCCACTGGGCCCCTGGCCAGGACAACGACTTGCACATCATCACCTAGAAGAAGGGTGAGACTTTGCCCAAGTCCATCCACAGATTCAGCCGCATACATCACAACATCCCGGATGTTCACCCGGGCGCAGTCATTAGCGCGTTTCATCAGAACGTGCAAAATGCGCGAGGAGCTTGCGATGAACAAGGTCCACGATGTTGCCAAGCTTTGCGCCCTGGCGGACAAGTGTACACGAGCGGAAGAGGGGAGGAGGTTTCCCGGCAAAGACACCGGTGTAGAGGCCTCCTCCGGAGATGAAGACGCCAACGTGCCCACGAAAAAGGGGAAGCGGCGTGCTGCGGCAACAAAAGTCCTTCCTTGGCGCTAGGAATTCTTCTTGTTACTTCTCTGGTTTGCGTCGGTTTTTCCCTTGAAGAGGAAAGGGCGATGCAGCACAGGAGCAGTAAGTATTTCCCTCAGTTTGAGAACCAAGGTATCGATCTAGAAGGAGGGCCTCATCAAGTCCAAAGTACCTCCGCAAACACAAACAAGCTTGCACCCAACGCTTCAAAGGGGTTGTCAATCCCTTCAGGATTGTTTGCAAAGTGAGATCTGAAGGCGGAAAGTGCAACGAAGTAAAAATTGTAAGGCTGAAAATATGGTGTGGAGTAAACCCTCGGGGCCATGGTGTTCACTAGAGGCTTCTCTCATAATAGCAAATATCACGGTGGGTGAACAAATTACTGTCCAGCAATTGATAGAACCACGCAAAGTCATGACGATATCTAAGGCAATGATCATACACATAGGCATCACGTCCGAGACAAGTAGACTGATACTTTCTGCATCTACTACTATTACTCCACACATCGACCGCTATCCAGCATGCATCTAGTGCATTGAGTTCATGACAAACAGAGTAACGCCTTAAGCAAGATGACATGATGTAGAGGGATAATCTCAAACCAATGATGAAAACCCCATCTTTTTACCCTTGATGGCAACAACAAGATGCGTGCCTTGCTACCCCTTCTGTCACTGGGTGAGGTCACCGCACGGTATGAACCCAAAACAAAGCACTTCTCGCATCGCAAGAATCATAGATCTAGTTGGCCAAACAAAACCCACAACTCGAAGAGAATTACGAGGATATGAAATCATGCATAAGAGAGATCAGAAGAAACTCAAATAAAATTCATAGATAATCTGATCATAAATGCACAATTCATCGGATCTCGACAAACACACCGCAAAAGAAGATTACATCAGATAGATCTCCATGAAGATCATGGAGAACTTTGTATTGAAGATCCAAGAGAGAGAAGAAGCCATCTAGTTACTAGCTATGGACGCGTAGGTCTATGGTGAACTACTCACGCATCATCGGAGAGGTCATGGTGTTGATGAAGAAGCCCTCCATGTCCGAATCCCCTCCGGCACGGCACCAGAACGTGCCCTAGATGGGATCTTGCGGAGACAGAAGCTTGCGGCGGCGGAAAAGTGATTATGATGATCTCCTTCTTTTTTGGGATTTTTAGGGAATTTACACGTGCAACCACTAGGTCAGGGGGCGCTCAGGGGGCCCACAAGCCTGGGTGGCGCGGCCTACCCCCCTGGCCGCGGGTAAGGGGCTTGTGGGGCCCCTGAGGCTCCCCTTCCTTGGCTCCCAAGCTTCCCGATCTTCTTCCGTTCCGGAAAAAATCTTTTCGGCGATTTTCTTCCGTTTGGACTCCGTTTTAAAATCTCGTCTGAAAGCGGTCAAAAACATCGAAAACACAGGAACTGGCACTTGGCACTGAGTTGATAAGTTAGTCCCAAAAAATATATAAAAGGCATGCATAACATCCAAAGTTTGACAAGATAATAGCATGAAACCATCAAAAATTATAGATACGTTGGAGACGTATCAAGCATCCCCAAGCTTAACTCCTGCTCGTCCTCGAGTAGGGAAGTGATAAAGAATGAAATTTTGGTGTGGAATGCTACCTAGCATAGTTGTCCTTTGCAAATTCTTTCATGAGACATGAATGTTCAGATCCGTAAGATTTAAAGCAATAGTTTGCTATTGACATGAAAACAATAATACTTCAAGCAAACTAGCAAAGTAATCATGAACTTTCAAAATAACGAGGCCAAGGAAAGTTATCCCTACAAAATCATATAGTCTGGCTATGCTCCATCATCCTCACACAACTAATCTAAATCATGCACAACCCCGGTATTGGCCAAGTAATTGTTTTCACACTCTTACTTTCTCAAACTTTTTTATAACCATCACTCAATACATGAGCGTGAGCCATGGATATAGCACTATAGGTGGAAGAGAGTGTGCTGGTGGTTGTGAGACAAAAAGGAGGAGATGGTCACACTGACTCGATGTATCAAAGGGCTATGGAGATGCCCATTAATAGATATCAATGTGAATGAGTAGGCATTGCCATACAAGAGATGCACTAGAGCTATAAGTATGTGAAAGCTCAAAAGGAGAACTAGTGGGTGTGCATCCAACTCGCTTGCTCACGAAGAACTAGGGCAATTTGAGGAAGCCCATTATTGGAATATACAAGCCAAGTTTTATAATGAAGATTCCCACTAGCATATGGTAGTGACAAAGCAAGAAGCTCTCAATCATGAAGAACATGGTGCTATTATGAAGCAAAAGTGTGGAAAAAGATAGTAGCATTGTCCCTTCTCTCTTTTTCTGTCTTTTCTTTTTTTCATTTGGGCTCTTAGGCCTCTTTTTTCTATCTTTTTTGGGCTCTTTGGCCTTTTTGTTTTTTATTTCCTCACATGGGACAATGCTATAATAATGATGATCATCACACTTTTATTTACTCACAGCTCAAAGCTTAGAATGATGATGACTCTATAGGAAATGCCTCCAGGAGTGTACCGGGATGTGCAACGATCTAGCTTGGCGTATGACGTTGGAACATCTCGCTAGCTATCTTACGATCATGCAATGGCAATATGAGAGTGACGGCACAAGTCATGAGACGGAACGGTGGGAGTTGCATGGCAATATATGTCGGAATGGCTATGAAAATGCCATAGTAGGTAGGTATGGTGGCTGTTTTGAGGAAGGCATATGGTGGGTTTGTGTACCGGCGAGAATTGCGCGGCACTAGAGAGGCTAGCAATGGTGGAAGATTGAAAGTGCATCTATACCACGGACTCACATTAGTCATGAAGAACTCACATACTTGTTGCGAAAATTGTATTACTAATCGAAACAAAGTGCTAAACGCATACTCCTAGGGGAAGGGTTGGTAGGTGTTAACCATCGCGCGATCCCGACCTCAACACAAAGGATGACAATCAATAGATCAATTATGCTCCAACTTCCTAACATAGCGGTTCACCATACGTGCATGCTACGGGAATCACTAACTTCAACACAAGTATTTCTAGATTCACAACACCCTACTAACATAGCTCTTAATATTACCAAATCCACGTCTCAAAACTTCTATTTCTACTCAATGCACATGAAGATGGAGGTTTTGTATCCTCTTTGGGTACCTATCACATTTGGGACTACTTTCATAGCATAAGCCAACTACCAAATCACGCACCGCCGTGCTCTAAAATATATAAGTGAAGCATAAGAGCAAAAGCATCTAGCTCAAATGATATAAGTGACGCACTATGAGCATTCTAGCAAAATCACGATGAGTTCATGTCTCTCTCTCTAAAAAGAAAAGGTGTGAAGCAAGGATGATTGTGACACAACAAAAAGAAAGACTCCTACGATACAAGACGCTCCAAGCAAAACACATATCATGTGGTGAATAAAGATATAGCTCCAAGTAATGTTACCGATGGATTGACGACGAAAGAGGGGATGCCTTCTCGGGGCATCCCCAAACTTAGGCTTTTTGGTATCCTTGAATTTGGCTTGTGATGCCTTGGGCATCCCCAAGCTTGATCTCTTTCCACTCCTTATCTCATCGTCCATGAGAACATCACCCAAAACTTGAAAACTTCACAACACAAAACTTAAACAGAAACTCGTGATAACGTTAGTACAAGAAAAAAAACTACCACTTCTTTTGGTACTATTGCAAACCTGAATTCCATCTATATTGATGATGGGCTACTGTATTCTCACTTTTCCATGGCTAGTACCCCCCCATACTAACCATAGTTTCATCAAAACAAGCAACCAACTCAACAAAAACAGAATCTTTCAAAAACAGACCAGTCTATAGCAATCTGTATACTTTGTATACGTCTGGTACCTCAAAAACTCTGAAAAATTACGACGGCCTGGGCAAAAAGCATATCAACCAAAAGAAAAAAGAATGAACTCAAAATCTATTTCTGAATAAAAATGAAAAATCATCTCGTGAGCGAAAAGTTTCTGTCTTTTTCCAGCAGGATCAAACAACCATTACCAAGACTAGTCATAAAGGTTTTGTTGGCACAAACACAAAAGGAAACACAAAAAATACAATCACAACTGAATTGTGATGGTGTGGATGCAACAAAGCAGGAAGAAAAAAAGATAAATTCATTGGGTTTCCTCCCAACAAGCGCTATTGTTTAACGCCCTTAGCTAGGCATAAAAGCGATAGAATCACGTACCGTCGTCTTTGGTGCTCAAACCATAGTGGCCCACATCATGGATTCATAAGGAAATCTTATTTTATTTCTAGGAAATGGTTCCATGCCCTTCCTTAATGGAAATTGAAATCTAATATTCCCTTCCTTCATATTGATGATAGCACCGATAGTCCTTAGGAAAGGTCTACCAAGAATAATAGGGCAAGTAGGATTGCAATCAATGTCAAGCACAATGAAATCCACGGGTACATAGCTCCTATTTTGCAACAATAAGAACATCATTGATCCTTCCCATGGGTTTCTTGACAGTAGAATCAGCAAGATGCAAATTAAGAGAACACTCTTCAATCACATTAAATCCCAGAACATCACATAAAGACTTTGGAATCGCAGAAACACTAGCACCCAAATCACACAAAGCATCGCATCCATAGTTTTTGATTTTGATTTTGATGGTAGGTTCCCACTCATCATGAAGCTTTCTAGGGATCGAGACTTCCAATTCAAGTTTCTCTTCAAGAGATTTTATCATAGCTTCGACGATATGATCGGTAAAGGCCTTGTTTTGGCTAGAAGCGTGTGGAGAGTTTAACATGGATTGCATCAAAGAAATGCATTCAATCAAGGATCAACTATCATAATTGAATTCCTTGAAATCCATGATAGTAATTTCATTACTACTCAAAGTTTTAACATCTTCTACTCCACTTTCAATGCTTTTAGCATCAAGATAGATGGACTTTGAATCATTGGGGCACTTTTCAACCAAAGTGGATTCATATCCAGCATCATAATCATTAGGTTTGACACAAGAAAACAAAGATTCAATGGGAGTCACACCAAGGACTTTAAGATCTTCGTGATTCTCATCACAAGTTTCAGGTTTAGCAGCCATTTTATTGACTAAAGTAGCCTGTTTATCAGAAATCTGGCCTGCCAACTTTTCAAGACGAGCAAACTAAGAATTTAGCGCAAGGAATTCTTTGGCCATATCGTCAACTTCTCTACTCATAAAAGCCAGAAAATAATTTTGCTCCTTCAGATCTCTACGGAAGTAACTGTTGTATTCAAACTGTGTAGACATGAAGCCTTCAAAACTAGTTTCAATTTCTTCCAACTTTGCATAGTGAGCATCAAAATCCCTTGGTGGGGCCATTAGGGTTTTAGCAGGCAGGCAAGCAAGCGGGCACACAAGCAAACAAAGAGCAGGTGAGAAAATGGGCAAACGAAAAGGCGAACGAAAAAGGCAACCAACAAAAGCAAATTGGTGAAGTGGGGGAGAGGAAAACGAGAGGCAAGTGGCAAACAAAGTAATTGCAAGAGATGAGTTTGCGACACCTACTTGGATGAGTACTTGACTTGAGCTTCCTCCCCGACAACGGCGCCAGAAATTGGCACGTTGACGGGAGACTATTCTTGACTTGATCCTCCCCGGCAACGGCGCCAGAAATTCTTCTGCTGTGGCAACAAAAGTCCTTCCTTGCCGCTAGGAATTCTTCTTGTTACTTCTCTGGTTTGCGTCAGTTTTTCCCTTGAAGAGGAAAGGGTGATGCAGCACAGGAGCAGTAAGTATTTCCCTCAGTTGGAGAACCAAGGTATCGATACAGAAGGAGGGCCTCGTCAAGTCCAAAGTACCTGCGCAAACACAAACAAGCTTGCACCCAACGCTTCAAAGGGATTGTCAATCCCTTCAAGATTGTTTGCAAAGTGAGATATGAAGGCAGAAATTGCAACGAAGTAAAAAGTGTAAGGCTGACAATATGGTGTGGACTAGACCCTAGGGGCCATAGTGTTCACTAGAGGCTTCTCTCATAATAGAAAATATCATGGTGGGTGAACAAATTACTGTCCAGCAATTGATAGAACCACGCAAAGTCATGACGATATCTAAGGCAATGATCATACATATAGGCATCACGTCCGAGACAAATAGACCGATACTTTCTGCATCTACTACTATTACTCCACACATCGACCGCTATCCAGCATGCATCTAGCGTATTGAGTTCATGACGAACATAGTAACACCTTAAGCAAGATGGCATGATGTAGAGGGATAATCTCAAAGCAATGATGAAAACCCCATCTTTTTACCCTTGATGGCAACAACAAGATGCGTGCCTCGCTACCCCTTCTATCACTGGGTGAGGTCACCACACGGTATGAGCCCAAAACCAAGCACTTATCCCATTGCAAGAATCATAGATCTAGTTGGCCAAACAAAACCCACAACTCGAGGAGAATTACAAGGATATGAAATCATGCATAAGAGAGATCAGAAGAAACTCAAATAAGATACATAGATAATCTGATCAGAAATCCACAATTCATCGGATCTCGACAAACACACCGCAAAAGAAGATTACATTGGATAGATCTCCATGAATATCATGGAGAACTTTGTATTGAAGATCCAAGAGAGAGAAGAAGCCATCTAGTTACTAGCTATGGACCCGTAGGTCTATGGTGAACTACTCACGCATCATCGTAGAGGTCATGGTGTTAATGAAGAAGACCTCCGTGTCCGAATCCCCCCTCCGGCAGGGCACCAGAACGTGCCCCATATGGGATCTTGCGGAGACAGAATCTTGCGGCGGCGGAAAAGTGATTGCGATGATCTCCTTATTTTTTTGGGATTTTTAGGGAATTTATAGGCGCAACCCCTAGGTCAGGGGACGCTCAGGGGGCCCACAAGCCTGGGTTGCCCGGCCTACCCCCTGGCCGCAGGGTGGGGGCTTGTGGGGCCCTTGAGGCACCCCTACCTTGGATCCCAAGCTTCCTGATCTTCTTTCTTTCCGGAAAAAATCTTTTCGGGGATTTTCTTCCGTTTGGACTCCGTTTCAAAATCTCCTCTGAAAGGGGTGAAAAACATGGAAAAAATAGGAATTGGCACTTGGCACTGAGTTAATAAGTTAGTCCCAAAAAATATATAAAAGGCATGCAAAACATACAAAGTTTGACAAGATAATAGCATGAAACCATAAAAAATTGTAGATACGTTGGAGACGTATCACGGCGCAACAAGAAGCGGAAGGGCAAGGCCGTGTTTGCCGTCTACACATCCGGCAGAGGCGACGCGTCCAAGAAGGCGAAGGCCGAGGCTTCCGGCAAGGACGCTGCCGGGTGCAGCTCTTGCCAAGCCTTGGCAATCGCTGACAAGACGGAGGGCTCCGACGCCCAGTACTGCAAGATTCACTGCACCAAGGGTCACGACCTCCAGCACTATCAATAAGTTGAGAAACTTGTCGAGAAGCAGAGGTGGAGTACCAAAGACGCGACAAGGAAAAGGCCTGAGACGGTGGCGAAGGATCAGGTAGGAAGAAGGGCGGCCAAGGGGTCCCCCCGGCAAGTTCAAGAACAAGAAAGTGAAGCCCGCGCCAGCGCGGGAATGAAAGGAGGAGGATGAGGATGAAGACTGCCCAAACGACGACTCCAGCGACCACGAGTTCCAGAAGGCAATAGATATGATGTGCCTCGATGGAGGGGCATCACTTCACTCTTCCCACCACCAACTGAAGAAGTGGGCCCGTGAGGTGAGCGCGGCGGAGCCCTCCATCGATACTCATAGGCCCTTGAAGTGGTCACACACACCGATCATCTTCGATTCCGAGGATCATCCAGACCGCATTACAGCAGTCGGATGTTTGCCGTTGTTGGTCTCCCCAATGATCCGCAACCTCAAGGTGACGAAGATGTTGGTGGATGGCGGGTCGGGTATAAACCTCATCTCCCCCGACGTGATCCGGAGGTTGCGGATTCTTGACGAAGATCTCGAGGAAACAGGAATGTTCCAAGGGATCAATCTAGGGAAGATTCAAACAAAGGGTAAGATCACACTGTCGGTGACCTTCGGCAGCGACCAGAAGTACCGGACGGAGAAGGTCGTCTTCGACGTTGCTGACAATCCGTTTGCGTACAACGGGATCCTCGGGCGCCGTGCACTGGCCAAGTTCATGGTAGCTTCCCACTATGCCTACAACACCCTGAAGATGTCCGGGCCAGTCGGCGTCATCGTCATCAACATCGCCAAGAAGGACGCACTCGTGTGCACCAACCGCCTCTACCGGGAGGTAGTGGCGGCGCCTTCCGCCAAGACACCATCCGCCGGAGAGAAGAATCCCGGCAAGCACGCTTCTTCGTAGTACTTTGCTGCCGCCGAGTATGCCCCACAAAGCTCTACTGCTTGGAACATGAAATCCAGGGCTGCCCCACCAGAGACCAAGAAGGTACCCGACCGAGAGGACGGCACGGGTGTAACTTTCACCATAAGTTCCACCCTTGACAGCAAATAGGAAAGCGCGCTCATCGCCTTCCTGCAGGCGAATCTCGATGTTTTTGCATTGCAACCATTGGATATCCCTGGTGTTCCCAGGAAGGTAATTGAGCAACACCTCGTTGTCTGCCCCCACAGGCCACCGGTCAAGTAGAAGGTGAGGAAGCAAGCCCTGGAGCGCCAGGACTTCATTGCCGAGGAAATCAAGAAGTTAGAAGAAGACGGACTCGTTAGAGGAGTCATCCATCCCACATGGTTGGCCAATCCGGTTGTAGTACACAAGGCGAACGAGAAGTGGCGGCTCTATATTGACTTTACCGATGTCAATAAAGCTTGCCTGAAAGACCCTTTTCCCTTGCCATGCATCGACCAGATTGTCGACTCCACCGCTAGCTGTGACCTGCTGTCCTTCCTTGATGCCTACTTAGGGTATCACCAGATTTACATGGCCGAGGAAGATGAAGATAAAACCGCCTTCATCAGCCCCTGTGGCACGTACTGCTTTGTACGAATGCCCTTCAGGTTGAAGAATGTTGGCTCCACCTTTGCAAGAGTGATCCAGATTGGTTTTTGAGCCCCAACTCCACAGGAACCTAGAAGCCTACATGGATGATATAGTGGTCAAAACCAACGACAAGTCAACACTCGTGCAAGATCTGGAAGAGACATTTGCCAACCTGTGCAAGATTAACCTCAAGCTTAACCCCGAAAAGTGCGTCTTCGGTTTTCCATCCGTCAAGCTTCTCGGGTTCTTTGTGTCCCAACGCGGGATCGAAGCTAACCCCGACAAGATCAAGGCCATTGAACAAATTGAGGCACCGAAGCGTGTCAAGGATGTGCAACGCCTTGTCGGCTATTTAGTGATACGTCTCCAACATATCTATAATTTTTGATGGTTTCATGCTATTATCTTGTCAAACTTTGGATGTTTTGTATGCCTTTTATATATTTTTCGGGACTAACTTATTAACTCAGTGCCAAGTGCTAGTTCTTGTTTTTTCCATGTTTTTGACCCCTTACACAGGAGGATTTTGAACGGAGTCCAAATCAGGAGATCATCGAAAGTACTTTTCCGCCGCCGCAAGCTTCTGCCTCCGCAAGATCCCATATGGGGCACGTTCTGGTGCCGTGCCGAAGGGGGGATTTGGATACGGAAGGCTTCTTCATCAACACCATGACCTCTCCGATGATGCGTGAGTAGTTCACCATAGACCTACGGGTCCATAGCTAGTAGCTAGATGGCTTCTTCTCTCTCTTGGATCTTCAATACAAAGTTCTTCATGATCTTCATGGAGATCTATGCGATGTAATCTTCTTTTGTGGTGTGTTTCTCGAGGTCCGATGAATTGTGGATTTATGATCAGATTATCTATGAATCTTATTTGAGTTTCTTCTGATCTCTATTATGCATGATTTCATATCCTTGTAATTTTCTTCGAGTTGTGGGTTTTGTTTGGCCAACTAGATCTATGATTCTTGCAATGGGAGAAGTGCTTGGTTTTGGGTTCATACCGTGCGGTGACCTCACCCAGTGACAGAAGGGGTAGTGAGGCACACATCGTGTTGTTGCCATCAAGGGTAAAAAGATGGGTTTTTCATCATTGGTTCGAGTTTATCCCTCTACATCATGTCATCTTGCTTAAGGCGTTACTCTATTCGTCATGAACTCAATACACTAGATGCATGCTGGATAGCGGTCGATGTGTGGAGTAATAGTAGTAGATGCAGAAAGTATCGGTCTACTTGTCTCGGATGTGATGCCTATATGTATGATCATTGCCTTAGATATCGTCATGACTTTGCGCGGTTCTATCAATTGCTCGACAGTAAATTGTTCACCCACCGTGATATTTGCTATTTTGAGAGAAGCCTCTAGTGAACACTATGGCCCCCGGGTCTACTCCACACCATATTTTCATCCTTACACTTTCTCTTCATTGCACTTTCCGCCTTCAGATCTCACTTTGCAATCAATCTTGAAGGGGTTGACAACCCCTTTAAAGCGTTGGGTGCAAGCTCTTTTGTGTTTGCGCAGGTACTCTGGACTTGATGAGATTCTCCTTCTGGATTGATACCTTGGTTCTCAAACTGAGGGAAATACTTACTGTTCCTGTGCTGCATCACCCTTTCCTCTTCAAGGGAAAAACCAACGCAAGCTCAAGAGACGATAGAAGGATCTCTGGCACCATTGCCGGGGAAGGACTTTTGTTGCCGTAGCATTTAGCCACCTTGAAAAGGTTCATCTCCAAGTATGTCGAACGCACCCTGTCATTCTTCAAAATCTTGAAGAAGGCGAGACCGATGGAGTGGACCACCCAGGCGGAAACGGTGCTAAAAGACCTTAAGTGATACCTTTCCTCTATGCCAATCCTAGTAGCACCTAAACCACAAGAACCATTGCTCATGTACCTAGCGGGAAGCAACCAATTGGTTAGCGCCGCCCTGGTGGCGCAGAGGAAAGATGACAAATATACACCGGCAAAGGCAATGCCACCAGATGAAGAAGCGCACACCGGCAACCAGGGACCCCCGACAGAGTCCCATGGCGATCAAGAGGAACCCCCGCTAGCAGGTGGGCTAGTGCAGAAGAAGAAGATGGTGCAACACCCGGTCCATTTCGTCAGTTCCCTCTTGCAGGGGGCCATGTCGAGATACTCCGGTTTGCAAAAACTGCTTTTCGGCCTTCTCATGGCCTCGAGGAAGCTGCGCCACTACTTCCAAGCACACGAGATCACCGTCGTCACTCGCTTTCCGCTACAAAGGGTTTTGCGGAACCCTGATGCAATTGGCAGGATCGTGGAGTGGGCGTTGGAATTGCCTAGTTTCGGCCTCAAGTTCGAAAGCACATCAACCATCCAAAGCAAGAGCTTTGGCGGAGTTTATTGTTGAATGGACCCTGCCGGTGAATACTCACAACATATGCCATAGGTAGGCTAAAGTCAGTGAGAACCGAAGTGGCAACGGAGGGTGCTGGGGGCGAGGTTGGTACAAGCTTGGAACACACGATGTACCCAGGTTCAGGGCTCTCCGTAGAGATAATACCCCTAGTCCTGCCGAAGTGTATGATGTATATGGATGGGATTGAAAGGTTGCTTCTGGAGCTGTATTGCGAAGGAGGAAGAAGGGAGCAGCCGGCTCGTCTCTGCCTCTCCTATGTGGTTGGTGAGTGTGTGTGTAATCTGTTGATCGACCCTCTGCATGGATGGGGGCCGGGGGGTTGTATAGACGAACCCACCGGCCTACAATATGGATAAAGGATACAAGAGGGGGCCCGGCTGGCAGCCTCGCCGGCTGGCCAGGGGGCCCATGGGGGTCTTGTCCTGTCGCTTGAGGGGCCACCGGCTGTGAGGTCCCGGCTGGAGGTGGGACCCGCCGGCTAGCCAATGAAGCTCTTGCGTAAGGTTGAAGCAGGGCACGCGCGGTATGTCCGGCGTCGCCCAGCGAGATTCGTCATCGGCAGACGGTACGGCCGCCTCCACTATTCCCACGCCGAGTACAGTAATGGAGTGGGAGTTTGACGGCCGACATCGTGCTGGGTGATGGATCAGAGCCAGGAAAGGTCAACGGCGTGCCGCCGACGCTGGTACCTGCCGTTCACTCCGATCCAGTACCTTTGCTGACGCGTAGCCACCTTTAATCGTAGGGTCTCGTCATAACCTACGATCTGATGTGACTTGAGATCCCCGGCCGGCTAGCCCGCTTGGCTAGCTGCTTGTGCACGGCCGCCTCGTTCCTAGACGGCTGGCTTGGCCTAGGCGGCCAGGATGAGGTAGCTGATACGTCTCCAACGTATCTATAATTTTTTATGGTTCCATGCTATTACCTTGTCATCTTTGGATGTTCTGTATGCATGAATATGCTATTTTATATCTTTTTTGGGACTAACCTATTAACTCAGTGCCAAGTGTCAGTTCTTGTTTTTTTCCGTGTTTTTGACCTTTTTCATAAGAGAATATCAAACGGAGTCCAAACAGAATAAAACCTCCGAAAAGATTTTTCTAGAATAGAATACACGAGGGAGACTTGAGAACCAAGGCAGGGCACCTCGGAGGAGGTCACAAGCCACCCAGGCCCAGCCTAGGGGGCTAGCAGGCTTGTTGGCCCCCTGTGGCTTCCCTGCCCTAGTTCTTCTGCCTATAAATTCCCTAAAAATCTAAAACCATGGGAGAGAGCCACGAAAATACTTTTCCGCCGCCGCAAGCTTCTGTCTCCGCAAGATCCCATCTAGGGAATGTCCTGGTGCCCTGCCGGAGGGGGGATTCGGACACGGAGGGCTTCTCCATCAACACCATTGCCTCTTCGATGATGCGTGAGTAGTTCACCATAGACCTTCGGGTCCATAGCTAGTAGCTAGATGGCTTCTTCTCTCTCTTGGATCTTCAATACAAAGTTCTCCATGATCTTCATGGAGATCTATCCAATGTAATCTTATTTTGTGATGTGTTTGTCGAGATCCGATGAATTGTGGATTTATGATCAGATTATCTATGAATATTATTTGATTTTCTTCTGATCTCTTATATGCATGATTTCATATCTTAGTAATTCTCTTCGAGTTGTGGGTTTCGTTTGGCCACCTTGATCTATAATTCTTGCAATGGGAGAAGTGCTTTGTTTTGGGTTCATACCGTGCGGTGACCTCACCCACTGACACAAGGGGTAGCGAGGCACGTATCATGTTGTTGTCATCAAGGGTAAAAAGATGGGGTTTATATCTATTGCATGAATTTATCCCTCTACATCATGCCATCTTGCTTAAGGCGTTACTCCGTTTGTCATGAACTTAATACACTAGATGCATGCTGGATAGCGGTCGATGTGTGGAGTATTAGTAGTAGATGCAGAAAGTATCGGTCTACTTGTCTCGGACGTGATGCCTATATGTATGATCATTGCCTTAAATATCGTCATGACTTTGCGCGGTTCTATCAATTGCTCGACAGTAATTCGTTCACCAACCATAATATTTGCTATCATGAGAGAAGCCTCTAGTGAACACTATGGCCCTCGGGTCTACTTCACATCATATTTTCAGCCTTACACTTTTACTTTGTTGCACTTTTCGCCTTCAGATCTCACCTTGCAATCAATCGTCAAGTGATTGACAACCCCTTTGTAGCGTTGGGGCAAGTTTGTTGTTTTTGCGCAGGTACTTTGGAGACTTGCCTTGATACTCCTACTGGATTGATACCTTGGTTCTCAAACTGAGGGAAATGTTTACTGCTGTTGTGCTGCATCACCCTTTCCTCTTCAAGTGAAAAACCAACGCAAGCTCAAGAGGTAGCAGTAGCCGTCTTGCCTCTAGCCAGCGGGTGTTGCCTGGCCGGCCAGAGAGTTAGCCGTCTCGCCCCCTAGCCGGTAGGTGTGGCCTAGCCGGCCAGAGGACTTGGGACTTCCAGAACGGTTCTTGGTCATTCCTTTGGGGCCGGAGATAAAGGAGCAGGCTCGTTGAGCCTACCCCGGGGTTATCCCCCGACAGACCCCGACGCAAGACAAGGAAATACCATAATCAGCCCTCCCGGGCAAGGAGTCCAACCAAGAATGGATCATGTACTTTGATGGAGCGTTCTCACTGCAAGGCGCTCGAGTCGGCGTGCTGCTAGTCGCGCCTACTGGAGAACACCTCAAGTACGTAATCCAGATGTACTTTCCCCGGGAGAAGTCCACCAACAACAGCGCCGAGTACGAAGGGCTACTTGTCGGCCTTTGGATCGCGGCTGATCTAGGGTGTAACACCCTGATTTTTCAAACCTTTTCTTTTCAAAATATTTCGAAAAGCACTTGCAATTCGGTGGATTGTCAAGTTCTCAAAGCAAGTTGGATTATGAAATCTTTGAATTCTTGTCCCAACCAACCCAAAACCATTTGCTTCATACTAAAACCCTTCTGAGATTTATTTGCAATTTTTTCTTTCACTAAATAATTCTCTTTTTCTATTTTGGGAATTATTGCATCACTATGGGTTGTGAAGCAACCTATAGCTTGGATGAGCTTTAAGACCCAAAACTTCTGCAACATTTTCTCAATGATATATGATTGCAAAATATGCAAAAATATTTCTTTGTGCAATGGATAATTATGGCCAGAATAATTATTTATTATCTGACCAGAATCATCCCTTTGTGAAGCAACCCTATGATTCCTTTTTAAAAAAATTCCCAATAAATTCCTATAGTTACTAGGGATCATATATGGTTCCAATATGTAAAAACATCCTATGGACCAATACAAATTTTGAGAAAAAATACTCTCCTAAATTTCTGCTAAAACGGGATCTTTGTGAAGGAAGTGCCAGCTAGGAGTGCATAATGGAGCTGCAAATTTTTGGGCATGTGTGCACCAGCAAATGACACTTCCCCACCAAAATACACTAGTAGCAAAGCTTGCAGCTTAGTGCTAGAAGCTCATTTGTGTTCTGGACCAGAAAGGTGGTTTACAAAGGAACTATATCCATTTGATCTTCAAACCTTGCCAAAGTTTGCCAGTTTAGAGTCTTTTATATGCTGATTCCATTAGACATCTTAGTTTGCTCTAATCCCAACCCTGTTGAGCCCCAGAACCTCCCAAAGTCTGCTGGCAGAACCTGTTGATGATTTTCCTAGTCGCAGCAGACCTTGTATGCTCAGGCTAGCAGTGCATGGTGACTGATGGAAGGTTGGCCGACGCTATGGACAAGGTCTCAAGGCTTGCGTGGCATCAGGGTGGCCACAACCATGGTGATCACGGTGATGGCATGCAACAGAGCACGCTCTCCACAGCTCTAGTGACAGTCGAACCGCCCCGAGCCGTCAATCGCTGCCCCCCTTGTCTGAAGCGCTGACGAGGACCCTGGTACCCGCGTGGCACCTCTCGAACCCTCTGGTTCGCCGGGGAAGGCCGCGGCGCTCCCGGCCAAGCTCCGCCACGGGCAACACAGTGGGCTTCGGCCACTGTGGTCGTCTGCACGCCATTAATGGCTCAAACACCCGTCCCGTCGCTCCCCTGACCTCCTCCATAAACTCACCATCGTGCCACGACAGCCAACTCGTCGTCCTTGCTCCAGTGGCAAGCCCGAGCCTCGCCGCTTCGGGAGAGCTCGTCAGCGCTCGTTGCTGGCCTATTTAAGGCACTGCCCGAACCCCTCCTAGCTCCCACCCCTCTCCTCCACCTCTAGATTAGCCCTAGAACCCCCCAGCAAGAGCCGGGAGCTCGTCTCCCTCAGCTCCGGCGAGTTGCTCCGCCGCCAAATTCTCTCTGTGGCCAGCCTCCTCCACCCCTCCCCAGTCCAATCCAAGGCCACCAGTGTGTTCCTTGGGTCCCTCTGGTGCTCCTCGAGTCATCGGAGAGTTGAATCCCTGCCAGAACGTCGCCGTCGACGACCACCGTAGCCTCCACCCGCTGGAGAAAGAGGGGCGACGCCGTCCGTCCACCTCCGGAGGAGCTACGGGAATAGGGAGGATTGCCGTCGAGCGCCCGTTCCATTCCCGTCATCTCCCAGCCTCGCCACCATCCCTATTGCTGGTGAGCGTCACCGGTGAGCCGCCCTCCTCTGTTCCCTTTCCCTCTCTCTGTTTTAAAAAGGGTAGGCCCCAGCTGCCAGGGGCTATGGCCTGCGGCCGAAGCGTTAAGTGGAGGCGCCCCTCCACTTTACGCTTTCTGTTGAGAAACAAAACATGTGATCAATTGTATGGGAGGGATGCCTCCCAGGAGGTGTCTGTTGGGGGAAAAGGTGTCTCCCCAACACACCCCTTCATCTTGTATATAAGTGGGTCTCCCACATTACAATGAAACTAGTGGATCATTTGAACTCTTTATTTGTCTCTTTGCATTCATTCTACAACACGTTATCAACACTTTGCTCTTCGTTGAGAGAAAGGCCTAAATGAACGATGGCACGGCGACGAAGGGACGTGGACTTCCGTGACGCCCATTACAAGGGCACGGTATGCCTTAATCTCCCGGAGCATGGCACCCTCCGTCTTGGCTACCGGCGACGGCGGGCTCTCAGGCATGGCTGCGGCATCTCTTACCCTAGCGCATGGCTCGATGCAGCGGTGAATGGAGCATCAAGCCTCTCCCCTCGATGACGTAAAAAAAAGTACAACCCCGATTATGCCAGCTCGGTCTCGGCGATGGCAAATGGAACTGGTGGCCATCCACCACGACCACCCATAACAGCGACGCCGGCTGTCAATCCTTATCCAGAGAAATAAGGTCTTCCATACCAAGATTATGGTTGTTTCTTCGGCGCTGGAGAAGTCAACCACCACGCATCCATGGAGACGATCATGCACAGCCATGCATTCATCCTCGGTTCCTCACAGGAAATCAATGAGGATAATGCTAGTTTATTTGTTTTCTTGTTATTAAACACCCCAATCTCATAATTTGATGTGTTTTTCATATTGATGAAGCAAGAAGATTTCTTCGGTGAATCAGGAACACACAAAGAAGAACCGGTGGCGCAACCACGAGAAAGACATGGATTCATTCGCTCGCATGCATATGTACAATAAATTGATTAGGAGAAAGTTGCTCATACAATTAAGATCTACTAATCAGTATTGTGCAATTTCTGTTCTTCTATGATGCATGTACGAATTCTTGGATTAGGCGTGTGCCACTCCAAGAGAGGTCTAGAAGGTCTTCAGCAAGAAGGCCTGACACGGAGCAATCAAGAACAACAAACTACTTGGTACTTGTACGCGTCAATAACGATGGATTTGCATCGGCGTCCTTCGGCCACGACCCTCGGCTTCGTTGCAGCGCAATGGCGTCTACATCTAGACATGACCGTTCTAAGACAAAGCGATCATGCGAGGTTAGTTGTGCAAGTCGATGCGCTCTCATGGAGAAGCGGGCGCTCGTGGCCGCGACCTCTCGGCAGTGGAAAATGGTCGGTACCCCGTCAGGTGGCGTCATTCGTCGAGATGGCCACGGTCTCTAGGCCATCGGTGACAATTAGGGGAAATTCCCCTCCAAGATTTGTAACCGCACGGGGAAGGAGAAGTCTATCTTCTTGGCTATCGTTTAGCCATGAGATTATACGAAAAAAATAGTATAATTTCCCGTAGTTTCTATTTAAGCCGTCAGGCTTATAGGACCGTGCGGTTTGTTCCTCGGGCTTATGCAAATTATAGTTGAGTCGTGAGGCCAATTATACTTTGTAGTTTGGCCCTCTCGTTTGCTGTTTTCAGCACTTTAACCATATGGCTATCGGTACTTGCGTTTTATGCCCCGAGAATTCAGAGCAAATATACATGATACACTACAGTCTTGAAGAATTGCATAATAGTTGATTATGCATCATTTTACATCGTGTAAAATGACTGTTTGAGGCTCCAAGTCCTCATATATATTGCACAAGTATGTTAATACTTTTGTATTTATTTGTATTACATGAGTAATACTTTGCAAAGCAATATGTTAATTTCATTAATCATATAGAATATGGAACTTTCTTGCAAATTTGGAAAACATGAGGTAGTGAAGTGTTTGACACTGCCACGTTATGTCAAATTTACATTTGTCACACGGAATCGACAAATGGTACCTACTGCTTAATAGCAGATTACTCAATGTTATTGTGAGGTCTATATTATGTCGTTTAGACATAATGACTACCTTCAATTTTGCACACAACTTATGGATTGCCTTTGTGGCAACGAATTAAATTTCGTTCACAACTGCGAGGTCTACACCACCATGTGGTGATTACTTTCAATATGTTTTAAAACATAAGGTTGTGAGAAGCTCCATAAGAGTGAAGTCTACACTACTCAGTAGTGATTATCTTCATGTGTTCAAAGCAAAGTGAAGGCACAAAACTTATGACATAATCATTATGAGGCTTACACCGTTGGTGCCTACCTTCATGATGTTTTTCCAAATACTTGTAAATACCTTCATGATGTTTTTCCAAATACATGCTCCATCAGGAGAGGAATCCAAGGCATTAGTGTCAACTATGCTACATATTATGCTATGAAGATAATTATGCAAAATACTTGCGTATTTTGGTGATTACCTTCCACGAGTACACAACTTATGAGATGTAAACGTACGAATGAATTAAATTTCATGCACAACTGAGAGGTTTATGCCACTTCGTGGTAATTACCTTCATGTGTTTTAAATAACATAAGGTTGTGCAGAGGCTATGATTGAATAAAATAACCATAAGAGTGAGGCACCACTAGGTGGTTGATTACCTCTGTGTTTTATGGGAATTAAAGATCTATTATTTATGAAGTGACTATACCTTCAATTTGAAGAACTACATCATATTGTGATGATCATCTTCTTGTGAGGGCTTCCTCATAAGTCACTAAGAATCACCATGATCATGATTATGCTTAGCCATAGCATTTTCATTGTCCTTAATTTACTGAAGGTAAACTAATGTGTGAGCATTTCATGCAATATATGGCTGACCTTTTTTTTGGAAAGGAAATGCGATGTGATGACACAAGGTGGAAGTCATTATTGAAAATGGGTCATGGACATTAATGATTTTGTCGGCCCATGGCCTTGTCGCGAGTGAAACTCCACCTAGAGAGATTGTCATTGCTATTTATAAATAGCTGAAATGTGCAAATTTGCATTTATGTGACATCACAATGTCTCGGTTGTTAAACTGAGTATTTAAACGGATGATGAATATCCATATGCCCTTCGAGACTACCTTAGGGAGAGATATATTGTCATAAGCATTACATGAATGACTATTCATTTGTGTTCAAGACTTGAAGTCCATTGATGCTTTATAAAATTTATTGTCTATAAATCAACACTAAGTTGAGATTATGTGATAAGTAAGTCTCAGATCTTGATCTGATTATATGTCCTTATTGTACTTTACATTCTCCTATGATGGTAAAAGAATACCATATTCATTTCGAGGTAAAAATATGATGAACTTCTCGTGAAGAGTCATCTGGTACACCCTAATGGGTGTTATATCATTACCTTAAATTTGTGCTAGTGCTTTTAGTACTAAGCAATATGTGGTTAGAGAACCACGAGGAGTTGAAAGTAAAGTGGGAAAAAAGACAAGCAGAAATGGAGTGTATATCTCACAAAGGAATGTGTCATTTAAATAAATGATCACAATGACAACTTCCAAGTTTGTCAAAGAGGTGGTTGTATGAAATATCGTACTAATGAATACCAAACATTTAAGTTTTTGGTTGAATCATGTCACCGACTCATCGGAGAAGGCGAATGAGTTTAATGGGATATGTTTGAAGTTCTACTTCAAAGGGACAACCAGAAAATATTCTGGTGCAGTAGAAGGAGAATACACTCCTCTACATTGATGATATGCTTGTGGAATGACATTCCCAAGATATTTTGGAGATTTTATGTAGTCTCCTAGTTATCCTAATATATTATTAGCCTATAATTATATTATTACAGGTGGTATAATTTGCAATATCTTGTCCACGGGACATGATAGTTGTGAGGAACTGAGTGTATGAAGAATTCATGCATAATATTGTTGCCTACACAATAAATTTCCTCCTTTACCAATATGGTATGAGGACGATTAGAAAAATTATTGATAATTCTGTTGGCCACAACAAAGTTACAATATTCGTGACAATCGAAAGATTTATGTGCACTACATGTGCCATAGAGGAATAAATTTGAAGGCACTCTCACCTTAAAATTTGAATGCGACACTCATTATTCTTGAACGGATTCAAGAATGATGCAAAGTATTCAACCATTGGCTGAGTTGTTTTGGTACTTCATGGTATTCATAGACACATATAGAAGATGGCCTTAGGTGTGTATCATCCACACAAAACAATGTGTTTACTGAATTAAGTGCTCAAATTGACGAACTTGGAGCATATGCATGCGATAATTCCATCGGAATGGAAATATCGTTGAATTTGATTCACGAGAAATTCATGGTCATATTCAGTACGTCATGTACCTACCTAGAATGGTGTGGCTAGATATCTTGTCAAAAAGAGTCAAGTTGCATGGCCATTGCTACAGAATTGTGATGATCCAACATTTTGTCTTTGGTAACATGCGGACTCACATGCCGCATATTTGGTCTAAATGAGATCAAATGTGTTTAATACCGTATCCCCTTACGGTCTGTACGTGGAAATAAGTGAAGTATTTCCCATCTGCGATAATTCGGTTGCACACTGATATCACCACCCCAGCGTACATTACAGCCTTCACATATATTTGGGATCTATGTGAGGAATAACTGTGGTATGATTGTTAATCCGTCAAATACCTTAACACTAGCCAGGGAGTTATTTGCAGCTCGTACGCTGATTGCTTTTGCAATAAGGACATTTTCTGGCATTAGGGGGAGAAATGTACCGCATAGAATGCCAGGAAATGCAAAATAAATGACATAGACATTTTGTCCACGTACTTGAGAATCTGAACTAGAGATTCAGATTATGAGAATTTGCAATATATTGCAAATAATATGCCATATATATTTACTGATGACAAAGATGTCACTGAATTTTCATACCAGAACGAGTGGAGGTACCTAATAACCACTCGTATCCTCATATGAGAGCAAGAGGGGGAGAATTCTGGTCACATGGGATTAAGTTCTCATATGTTTCCGCGGAAATAGAGGAAATGGTCTCCTCAGTCAGTAAATCTGATTCAACCTCGCGTTGAATGACACCTGATGGATGCGCGTCATCCATAGCCCAGCACCGACGTGCACACATTTATTATGGTGTTGGGACATCAAAACACCTTGACTCCGTTGTTGTGGGAAATCACAAGGATTTAAGAGGCATAATGAGAATTCCACTAATGATATTGATTCATGAGAATCGTACATTGAAGTCTACATATGTCGACATAAATTTCTTCTTGAAAATTGCAGAAATCCTTTTGGGCCCTGAACCAAAATCCATGGAAAGTTTTGTTGACACTTATATTGGTTCAGATGAAAGGAAGAAATTAAGAAGAGTAGCACTCGCTCATCAAAATAGAGGTGTTTACCATAGTAAAACATGCTCCTCACAAGTATCTTCCGTGGTGAAGAGAAGTGATTTTTCGTTCAGAAAAGAAATAGATGAGGTGGTGAGAAAGCGAGGCTTGTAGCACATGGGTTTCCGCACAGACCCGACATCAGTTATGATGTAGCATACCTTCTCAGTATGAGTGGAATTATGTTTCGATACTGAATTGGCAGTTCAAATCCATACAGTTGATGTATGTAATGGCTACATACTCACATGGATCATTCAGTTTGGATATGTATATTGAAGTCATGAAATGGATTAATATTCCGAATCCAATGGTAAGTCGCAACATGTGTGAAGCTTCAAAAGTCATCCTATGACTCTGAAGATGTCGGAGAGTTGTGTGGTACAACCGACTAAGTGAGTTACTCCTTGATAAGGATTACTCTAACACTAATGATTGTTGATGTGTATTCATGAAGATATCCTTAATTGGATCTACATCATGTTATTGATGTGGATGGTATTATTATCAATGTCTATACATGACATATTAGATACACACAATCATTTTGAGACGGATATTTGGGTCAAACCAAATGGTGCTAAGTTTATAGCTTGAGCACATTTCCTCGGGAATAAATGTATGTCAGTCTTCATATATCTAAAAATATTGAAAAAGTTCAATATGGATAATATCTTATCAAAGACACATATGGTCATATTATACCTGGCATGGGACACAAGCCCATTCAAACCTAGGGGAGATGGTAAACTGATAATGGAGATGAAGTTCCGTATCTAAGTACCATTGGAGCACTCATATAAATTGCAAAGTAAGTCAGGTCTGACACTATATTTGTTGGAAATCTATTGAGAGTGCATCCCCAATAAAAGGTATAATGGTTGGTGTAAGGAATATCTTGAGCTATGTCCAAGACACAAAAGGTCTTGATTAATTCCATTGGGGAAATCAAGATGGAACCATGGTGTGATATCCTGATAGTGGCTAACAATCTGATCCCAACAATGCCATATCAAAGACTGGATTTAATGGAAGAGTATTCTCAGGGAAGCCTTCAGAATAGACTCTAAATGAGTCCTTCCTATAATCATTCTGCGATAATAATGTTTGAAGCATGACAAGATATACATGTATTTGCAGAATGAGTGGTCACATGTGAGATCATGCGAAGATTCATTGGAATCAATTATCATTATGTACCAAGATGATGTCACTTGTTTTTCTTATGGGTTATATTTATCCTCGCAAATTACAGAAATGTAAGAGGATAATATGCAAACAAATTATTGTGAGATTCACAATTTCTCTACCAACGTTTATATTCCAGAATCAGGTTCGTGGAATTGGTATGAGAAGACATTGATGTTTGCAAACTTCAGGGGAGTGAAATCCCAAGTTATAACATGTTAGTGATCTTCAGATCATTCATATTGTACTCTTTTTCCCTTTATGAGTTTTTTCCAAGATGGTTTCTCATATAAGGTTTTTAACGAGACAATATTAATACAAGTGCGGATGTATGCCATATTGGTTTCTCCTTATATTTTTCCCACTGGTTTTTAAAGGAGTTTTCGATGTCATATTATTATAAGGTTTCTCCTTAATTTTTCCCACAGGGTTTTTGGAGGAGTTTTCAGTTTGCAATATACAGATGACGAATTGGTCAAGGGGGAGTGTTGAGAAACAAAACATATGATCAATTGTATGGGAGGGATGCCTCCGAGGAGGTGTCTGTTGGGGGAAAAGGTGTCTCCCCAACACACCCCTTCATCTTGTATATAAGTGGGTCTCCCACATTACAATGAAACTAGTGGATCATTTGAACTCTTTATTTGTCTCTTTGCATTCATTCTACAACACTTTCGACGTGCCCCCCAGGTTTTTTGTTCTTTTATTTATTTCAGTTTTTAACATAAACTTTGATCATTTAAATCTTTTTATCTACAAGTCCAAATCACCTGATTCTTTTTTGCATTGTGTTTGTATCAAAATTCTTTACAATATGGAAATTTTGGTATTTTTCCCACACACATAGAATTTCTCGTTAATAAAAAGGTATTTTATGCTTTTCCCTTTTCTTTTGCTATTTCAAATACAATTTCAGAGGGAAACTTTAAAGACCACGAGTGTTTAAACAACCCCACTGATCAAGGCAAGCCATCATATCCATGTGATGTAGTTTTGCATAGCATAGCTCACATCCTCATGCATTAAACTTGCTTAATTTACTAAGAAAATAATGATTTAATAAATGATCATATAGAGATATATGCTTATTATTTTGAGTTACTATGGTTGCTATGATATGGTGGATGATCATGAGTCACGTGATCGGGCATAATCGTACAACAACCTCTTGCCGGTATGGGAAGGCCGTGACTTGGGCTGTACGCGTGATCTCTCACCAATATGTCCCAAAGAGGGAGCGTTATGCACGCGTGCCACCTTGGCCCGGTGGGCGGTGATAACTCTGTGAGCCCAGTTAAGTTGAGTTGGGCCCGTCCCCGTTTGGGACAGTTTGTTTGGCCACGACGGTGGCAGGTGCCCTGAGGACACAGGTGTCATGAGGACACAGGGCCACCCAGGGCAAGGCTCCGGAAGGGAGTGGTTGCCGGGGATATGATGAGAGAGTCATGGGTTTGGCAAGTTGTGTTGGAGCAATGCTGGTCCACACGAATGGGATCTCGAGGTCAGTGCTCCAGAGTGTGGGTAAAGTGTGCAACCTCTTCAGAGTGTAAAAACTATTCGAATAGCCGTGTCCACGGTAATGGACGGCCCGCGAGACCTCAGTAGATGGTCACCCGTGTGGATGTTAGTAATGATGGAAGAACTCTCCAGTTGAGTGGTTGGGAGACAACCCCGGACGTGAGTAAGTGGTTGCTATAAAGTCAAGTGGTGTTATTCTTAATTTTTTGCCATGCTATTGTTTGCTGCATTGCTTGGTTATTATGATCTTGCGAATACATTCAAAGTACTCACCTGGCGTATCATGCCAGATGCAGGAGAAGCCGAGGACGGAGGTCCTGATGATGCGTACTAGGAAGTGTCCATAGCAGTGTCCCTCTGTATGGAGTTGTCGCTATATTCCGCTATGCCTTAGAAGTACTTAGTAGTTTCGAGGCCCCACTATGTCTCATAAATAATGTAGATATTGTGTTGTACCAAGGGCACCTTTGGCCTCACTATCATTGTAAGATATGCTCTTGTAACATTATGCTATCAATAAAGTCAGTTATGTTCTGTGCCAAGTTGTTGAGTGTTTCTAGAAGACATGATATCTGGGTTGGAAACACTGGTAATCCGATTCGTTGAATCAGGGTGCCACAACGCTTGGTATCAGAGCCACGGTGACTGTAGGACACCCTAGTGCATGCGTTAGTTCAACGAGTAGTACACAGTCGTGAGTATGCATTTGTTTGTTGCATTTGATTGTTGCATGGCATGCATCATGGATTCATTGTGTTACTAACCTTTGGCATTGTGAGTGTAGATGGCACCAGTTCCATACCATTTCCAGTATGAGCATGCACCATCCTCCTTCCCAGCACTGCTGCGGAATGTCTGGTTTCGACTGTACCCGCATGGCGAGGAACCTGTGTACCAGGTGTTTCGGGAGCAGCTTGCTTGTACGAGTTCCATGCTCAGGCTTACCTGGTTGTCAGCTCGGATATTGGCAGCTATTCTCGCTCTACTAAGGGCAGAACGGCTTCCACTCTAGAGATGGCAATCCAGTTTGCTGCGGTGGAGGCTCTCACTAACTTGCGCTACCACGCGGTGGAGATGCAGACTCATCCAGGTTTCTTCCATTACCCCACCTTCTCGCCTTCGACAGGGCGAGTCATTTTTGCTCCCGTAGACCCGACATGTGACCGTGCGACTGATGTGTTGTCTCGCCATGTGAGCGCCAGCTACCGTATGATCGTGTCCCTGGCAGAGGAGCTATCCCGTCTTCGGGCGGCACTTGTCATTGCAACTGCAATGCCACCCCCACCCCAGTCTTCTGTTCCACCCCCAGATGCACCACCAGTTCCACCACCACCCGGATTTGAGATCCCAGCTAGTTCTTCAGCACTGCCAGGCACTTCGTCTGGCTGTCGCCGTGAGACTCATTCTGAATGGGCCTCACTCCTTGGTACTCCCGCTGCCCCGATGCTGAGGCGTCGTGCTCCCTCGAAAGCAGGACCGTCTCGTCAGTGTCGCCGCGTAGCCTTTGCTCCGAAGATTGAGGTCAACATCATCAGTTCAGACTCTGACTCAGGATCAGACGATGAGGAGTCGGTGGTCTTCCAGTGTTCGTGCCATCCGCACCACTAGAGCCGAGGTTGGAGTTGTTGAGCATGCATCTTTGCATATGTCAACTGCCGTGTGAGCAGTCTAGTCATGATATGTTCCCCTACTATCTTCCCAATTGTGATGTTAATGTGCATTGTATAATTATGTTCTTTGCTTTTTGCCTTTCATAAGGATTTCTTTGGGTTTTATGACCATGATTTTCCCTTATGGATGTTGCTCATCAATTCTATACTTTGCTATGGGAACAATAATTTAGGATGAAAGGAAGTTGTAGCCAAGGCAACGATGGAACCCCCATCCGTCGGTCTGCCAGGTAGGCAGGTCAACCACCAGCAGACCTACCGCCTCTACCACCCAAGGCACCAAGTACTGAGGAGATTATGAGAGTGTTTGAGGAAAAGAGGAATCAGGATCTCATGGGATTCCTAAGAAGCATGCAAGCTATGGTAGGCCAGAACAACCACAACGGGGCACGATCCAGGTTGTCGGATTTTCAACGTACGAAGCCGCCCAATTTTGGTCAAGCTGCGGATCCGATTGAAGCCGACGACTGGATAAGGACTATGGAGAAGAAGCTAGAAATAGCCCGTTGTGAGGAAGCCGACAAGGTACCCTTTGCCACTCACTACCTGGAAGGGCCAGTAGCTATATGGTGGGATGATACTAAGATAACGTGGCCCTGTGGAGAAGAGATTACATGGGAAAGGTTCAAGGAAGCATTCCGCAAATATCATATTCCCACGGGTATTATGAAGGTGAAGCAAAGAGAATTCCTTTCCCTTACACAAGGAAACATGACGGTAGCCGAGTATCTGAACAAGTTTAACAATCTGGCACGATACTCGACCCATGATGTATCCACTAAGGAAAGGAAGGTTCATCGCTTCCTAGGCGTTCTTAACCATGCCCTCCCTTGTTAGCTTTGTATGCTGGAATTTCTAGACTTCCAGAAGCTGGTAAACAAAGCATTCATAGCCGAGCGAGAGCTTCAGACCGGGTACGATGATCGCAAGTGGAAGTTTGAAGCCCAGAAGGATAACAAGGAGCAGATTACACAAAAGCCGCGTACCTGGCAGCCAAACACCACTGTCTACAAGCCCACATGGAAAAACAGTAACAACACTACCAAGACAGTGAGCCAGAACAAGGCCTTTGGCAAGCAGCCAGTGCTAGAGGATTGTCGCTGCAACAACACCTGTTCTACTTGCGGCCAAAGTGGACACTATGCAAAGCAGTGCCCCACAAATGGGAGAAAGCCATCCTCCAACATCAAACCACAAATCAACACTATTGGACGCCGCCCTAACTCTAAGGTTGCTAAAGGACGCGTCTACCATATCTCTGCCGAAGAAGCATGCGAAGCTCCAGAAGTCGTCATCGGTATGTTCTCTGTTAACAACATACCAGCAGTAGTTTTATTTGATTCTGAGGCTTCCCACTCATTTATTTCAAGGAGTTTGGCCACCATACACCATGCCGCCATACACCAATTTTCCCCTTCATTGTTGGATAAAATCATGGTGGTACAATCCCCTGGCTCCATGCTCAGAACAAATCTCGTATACCGGGATCTGGAAATACGGATACAAGGAGTTAGTTTTCCAGCTGCACTAATTGCCATCAAATCCTCGAGATTAGATGTAATACTAGGGATGGATTGGTTGACACCCCATCAAGTGTGCATCAATTGTGCCACCAGAACTATGACGATGGTTAATCCGGCCGGTGAAACCGTCCAGTTTATCGCCAACAATATGAAGACAAGGAACGGAATGGCATACCAAGCAGATGTCATGGATATGAACTTGATTCCAGTGGTATGTGAATTTCCAGATGTGTTTCTCGAGGAATTTCCATGAATGCCACCGGACCGGGAGTTGGAGTTCGCAATCGAATTAGTTCCCGGTACCGCCCCAATTTACAAGAAATACTACCGTATGCTAGGACCAGAATTGGCAGAGCTGAAGAAACAGTTGGACGAATTACTACAGAAAGGATACATTCGCCCAAGCACCTCACCATGGGGATCACCAGTGCTATTCGTCAAAAAGAAGGATGGAAGTTTGCGAATGTGCATAGACTATCGTCAGCTAAATGAGGTCACCATTAAGAACAAGTACCCTCTACCACGCATTGATGACCTATTCGACCAGTTGAGTGGAGCACGAGTGTTCTCCAAGATTGACCTCACGACCGGGTATCATCAACTCAAAATCAGAAAGGAAGATATACCCAAGACAGTGTTCACTACCCGATATGGCATGTATGAGTTCACGGTCATAACATTTGGTCTAACAAATGCTCCATCCTATTTTATGAGTATGATGAACAAGGTCTTCATGGATTTCCTAGACAAGTTCGTGGTAGTGTTCATTGATGATATACTGATATATTCTAAAGACGAAGAGGATCACAAGCGTCACCTCCGTGCTATCTTGGAAAGACTGAGATCCCATCAACTGTATGCTACGTTCAGTAAATGCGAGTTCTAGCTGAAGGAAGTAGGATTTTTGGGACACATCCTGTCAGAGCAAGGAGTGGTTGTTGACCCCAGTAGGGTAATATCAGTGCTAAATTGGAAGACACCAGTCTCGGTGACCGAATTCGCAGCTTCCTGGGATTGGCCGGCTACTACCGACGATTCATAGAAGGCTTTTCCAAGATAGCCAAACCATTGACGGAATTGGTCAAGAAAAACAAGAAATTCGTATGGACGACAACATGCGAAAGTAGTTTCCTGGAGTTAAAAACAAGGCTAACGAACGCACCTATTTTAATCCTCCTAGATATTCACAAGAGTTTTGACATTTATTGTGACACTTCCCGACGAGGAATTAGCTGCATACTGATGCAAGAAGGGAAGGTTGTAGCATACGCATCCCGACAACTACGACCGCATGAGGAGAACTACCACACTCATGACTTGGAGCTAGCGGCCGTGGTTCATGCCTTAAAATTTTGGAGGCATTACCTCATTGGGCAACGTTGTGAGATATATACGGACCACAAAAGTCTTAAGTATATTTTCACCCAACCTGAGCTGAAGCTCAGGCAACGACAATGGCTTGAACTTGTCAAGGACTATGGCCTTGGAATCAACTATCATCCGGGGAAAGCCAATGTGGTTGCAGACGCTCTTAGTCGAAAGCCAATCACGGTAAATGCATTACTGTAAAATATGCATCCAAGACTACAAGAAGAGTTCATTAGTCTCAACATAATACTATGCGGTCCAATTTCCCGAGAAACTTTGGAAATTATCCGCACCCTGATAGACGAAATCAAGGAAGCTCAAGAATTAGACGAGGGAATCAAGAAGATCAAAGAGTCACTTCCAAAAGGGAAGGACAAATCTTTCCGAGTAGATGACCAAGGCATTCTATGGTTCGAAAGACGGATATGCGTCCCCGACCAAAACAGCCCGAGGTAGCAAATACTCAAAGAAGCGCACGATTCCGCATATTCCATTCATCGAGGAGGTACGAAGATGTACCAAGACCTGAGAAAGACATTTTGGTGGTCAAGGATGCGAAAGGATATAGCATATTATGTCGCCTGCTGTGATATATGCAACAAGGTTAAGGCGGAACACCAAAAGCCCACGGGGTTACTACAACCTTTACCGGTGACCCAATGGAAGTGGGACGACATATGCATGGATTTCATTGTTGGGCTACCCAAGTCAATAAGAGGCACTGATGCTATCTGGGTCATTGTGGATATGCTCACGAAAGTAGCTCACTTTATCCTAGTAAAGACTACTTTCAACGCCAACCAACTGGCACAGCTATACATGTCCCAGATAGTAAGCCTACATGGGGTACCAAAGTCAATCACATCGGATAGAGGCTCTCTATTCACCTCGGCATTCTGGCTACGACTTCACCAGGCCTTGGGCACCATGCTAAAACACAGTACCGCATACCACCCTCAGACGGATGGACAGACAGAAAGAGTGAGTCAAATACTAGAGGACATGCTTTGGTCATGTGCCCTCATCCATGGGCCCAAATGGGAAGATAGCCTACCCTGTGCAGAATTTTCCTACAATAACAGCTATCATACAAGCCTGAAGATGTCACCCTTTGAAGCATTGTATGGCAGGAAGTGTCGAACCCCGTTGAATTGGTCACAGACCGGGGACAGACGCATATTTGGGACCGACTTGATGCTAGAGGCCGAGAAACAGGTCAAAGATATTCAGGAACGCCTTCAAGCAGCCATGTCCCGCGAGAAAAGCTACTATGATCCAAAGCACCAAGAGGTGACCTTTGAACCAGGAGAATATGCCTATCTCCGAGTAACCCCCATGAAAGGAGTGAGAAGGTTTCGCACACAGGGAAAGCTCGCACCAAGATATATCGGTCCCTTTCCAGTGATGGCAAGAAGAGGCAGAGTTGCCTACCAGTTAGAGCTACCACCCGAATTGTTAGATGTGCACCATGTCTTTCATATCTCACAGCTAAGAAATTGTATTGCACCTCCAATTAAGAAGGCAGATATGAGTGAGCTAGAATTGGCTATGGATCTGACCTATGGGGAGAAACAAGTCAGAATCCTGGATGAGATGGAAAGAACTACTAGAAGAAAGGTGTTAAAGTTTTATAAAGTACCGTGGGAACACCATACTGAGGAAGAAGCTACATGGGAGAGAGAAGATTTCTTGAGATCCGCATATCCATACTTGTTCCCTGAGGAACCGAATCTCGAGGATGAGATTCATCCTAAGGGGGCTAGGTTTGTAACACCCTGATTTTTCAAACATTTTCTTTTCAAAATATTTTGAAAAGCACTTGCAATTCGGTGCATTGTCAAGTTCTCAAATCAAGTTGGATTATGAAATTTCTGAATTCTTGTCCCAACCAACCCAAAACCATTTGCTTCATACTAAAACCCTTCTCAGATTTATTTGCAATATTTTCTTTCATTAAATAATTCTCTTTTTCTATTTTTTGGAATTATGCCATCACTATGGGTTGTGAAGCAACCTATAGTTTGGATGAGCTTTAAGACCCAAAACTTTTGCAACATTTTATCAATGATATATGATTTCAAAATATGCAAAAATATTTCTTTGTGCAATGGATAATTATGGCCAGCATAATTATTTATTATCTGACCAGAATCATCCCTTTGTGAAGCAACCCAACGATTCCTATTTTGAAAAAATTCCAATAAATTCCTATAGTTACTAGGGATCATATATGGTTCCAATATGTAAAAACATCCTATGGCCCAATACAAATTTTGAGCAAAAACACTCTGCTAAATTTCTGCTAAAACAGGACCTTTGTGAAGGAAGTGCTAGCTAGGAGTGCACAATGGAGCTGCAAATTTTTGGGCATGTGTGCACCACCAAATGAAACTTCCCCACCAAAATACACTGGTAGCAAAGCTTGCAACTGAGTGCTAGAAGCTCATTTGTGTTCTGGACCAAAAAGGTGGTCTACAAAGGAACTATATCCATTTGATGTTCAAACCTTGCCAAAGTTTGCCAGTTTAGAGTCTTTTCTATGCTGATTCCATTAGACATCTTAGTTTACTCTAATCCGAACCCTGTTGAGCCCGAGAACCTCCCAGAGTCTGTTGGCAGAACCTGTTGATGATTTTCCTAGTCGCAGCAAAGCTTGTATGCTCAGGCTAGTAGTGCATGGTGACTGATGGAAGGCTGGCCGACGCTATGGACAAGGTCTCAAGGCTTGCGTTGCACTAGGGTAGCTGCAACTGTGGTGATCACGGTGCTGGCATGCCACAGAGCACGCTCTGCGCAGCTCCAGTGACAGCCGAGCCGCCCTGAGCCGTCAATCGCTGCCCCCCCCTTGTCTGAAGCGCCGACGAGGACCCTGGTAGCCGCGTGGCACCTCCCGAACCCTTTGGTTCGCCCGGGAAGGTCGCCAGCGCTCCCGGCCAAGCTCCGCCACGGACAACATAGTGGGCTTCGGCCACTTTGGTCGTCCGCACGCCATTAATGGCTCCGGACCCGTCCCCTCTCCTCCACCTCTGGATTAGCCCTAGAACCCCCGAGCAAGGGTCGGGAGATCGTCTCCCTCAGCTCCGACGAGTTGCTCCGCCGCCAAATCCTCTCTGTCGCCAGCCTCCTCCACCCCTCCCTAGTCCAATCCAAGGCCACCAGTGTGTTCCTTGGGTCCCCCTGGTGCTCCTCGAGCTGTCGGAGAGTTGAATCCCTGCCGGAACCGTCGCTGTCGATGACCACCGTAGCCTCCACCCGCTGGAGAAAGAGGGGCGACGCCGTCCGTCCACCTCCGGAGGAGCTACGGGTACAGGGAGGATCGCCGTCGAGCGCCCGTTCCATTCCCATCATCTCCCAGCCTCGCTGCCATCCCTATCGCCGGTGAGTGTCGCCGGTGAGCCGCCCTCCTTTGTTCCCTTTCCCTCTCTCTATTTTAAAAAGGGCAGGCCCCACTTGCCAGGGGATGTGGCCTGCGGCGGAAGCGTTAAGTGGAGGAGCCCCTCCACTTTACGCTTTCGACGTGCCCCCCCAGGTTTTCTTTTCTTCTATTTATTTCAGTTTTTAACAGAAACATTGATCATTTAAATCTTTTTATCTACATGTCCAAATCACTTGATTCTTTTTGCATTGTGTTTGTATCGAAATTCTTTACAATCTGGTAAATTTTGGTATTTTTCCCACACTCATAGAATTTCTGGTTAATAAAAAGGTATTTAATGCTTTTCCCTTTTCTTTTCCTATTTCAAATACAATTTCAGAGGGGAACTTTGAAGACCAGGAGTGTTTGAACAACCCAACTGATCAAGGCAAGCCATCATATCCAAGTGATGTAGTTTTGTATAGCATAGCTCACATCCTCATGCATTAAACTTGCTTAATTTACTAAGAAAATAATGATTTAATAAATGATCATATAGAGATATATGCTTATGATTAATAGTTACTATGGTTACTATGATATGGTGGATGATCATGAGTCACCTGACCGGGCATAATCGTACAACCACCTCGTGCCGGTATGGGAAGGCCGTGCCTTGGGTTGTCCGCGTGATCTCTCACCAATATGCCCCAAAGAGGGAGGGTTATGCACGTGTGCCACCTTGGCCCGGTGGTCGGTGATAACTCTGTGAGCCCAGTTAAGTTGAGTTGGGCCCGTCCCCGTTTAGGACAGTTTGTTTGGCCACGACGGTGGCAGGTGTCCTGAGGACACAGGTGTCATGAGGACACAGGGCCACCCAAGGCAAGACTCCAGAAGGGAGTGGTTGCCGGGGATATGATGAGAGAGTCACGGGTCAGGCAAGTTGCGTTGGAGCAACGCTAGTCCACCCAAATGTGATGCTCCGGAGTGTGGGTAAAGTGTGCAACCTCTTCAGAGTATAAAAACTATTCGAATAGTCGTGTCCACGGTAAAGGACGGCCCGACCAGACCTTAGTAGATGGTCACCCGTGTGGATGTTAGTAATGATGGAAGAACTCTCCAGTTGAGTGGAGATGCTTGATGAGCATTCCGGTGGTTGGGAGACAACCCCGTACGTGAGTAAGTGGTTGCTATAAAGTCAAGTGGTATTTTTCTTAATTTGTTGCCATGCTATTGTTTGCTGCATTGCTTGGTTATTATGAGCTTGCGAGTACATTCAAAGTACTCACCTGGCGTATCATGCCAGATGCAGGAGAAGCTGAGGACGGAGGTCCTGATGATGCGTACTAGGAAGTGTCCACAGGAGTGTCCTTGTGTATGGAGTTGCCGCTATATTCCTCTACGCCGTAGAAGTACTTAGTAGTTTCGAGGCCCCACTATGTCTCATAAATAATGTAGATATTGTGTTGTACCAAGGGTACCTTTGGCCTCGCTATCATTGTAAGATATGCTCTTGTAACATTATGCTGTCAATAAAGTCAGTTAGGTTCTATGCCAAGTTGTTGAGTGTTTCGAGAAGACATGATCTCTAGGTTGGAAACACTGGTAATCTGATTCGTTAAATCGGGGTGCCAGATGGGGATTAGGAAGCTCATTGTCAGAGGAGATTCACAACTGGTAGTCCGGCAGGTCAACAAGGACTACGAGAGCCCATTGATGGAAGCTTACGTGGAAGTGAGGAAGTTTGAAGAGCACTTCGATGGTCTACATATGGAGCACGTCCCTTGTGCTGAAAATACCATCGCCGACGACCTGTGGAACTGGGAACTTTTGTGCTACGAATGACTCAACCTTCCGTAACACCATCCACCAAGTCGGAAAAGAGGAGGAATCTAAGCTCTGGCAAGTACTTTCTGACGGACCTGCCAAGGAGCCCGAGCAAGGATCTTGCCGGAAAGAAAGCTATTGGGGGAGATACACAGCCTGTCGGGAAAGACACCATCCCGGCAGAGGATATGCCTTTAGTCCTTATCGTCGAACCTCAGACTCCGGCATGGGCGCAACACATAGTCCAGTGCCTCCAAACTGGGGACCTACCCGAAGGACAGGATGAATTGGAAAGAGTAGCCCTTCCGTCTAGCATGTACCAATTCGTGGATGATGCCCTATAGAGAAGGCGACTAAACGACGTGAAAGTGAAGTGCATCCCCCAAGAGGAAGGACTGGAGCTGTTGGCCGAGATACACGGAGGGATATGTGGCTCCCAGATAGGGTCAAGAGCCCTTCTCGACAAGGCGTTCCGGCAAGGCTTCTTCTGACCCATGACCTTCCACGATGCGACTGCACTAGTAACCAAGTGTGAAGCGTGCCAGTTCCATTCAAGGAAGCTTCATCTGCCAGCTGAAGCTCTCTAGACGATCCCTCTCTCCTGGCCATTCTCGGTCTGGGGCTCGATATTCTCGACCCTTTGCCCCGCGCTGCCGGGGGCTTTGAGTACTTGTACGTCACAAACAACAAGTTCACAAAGTGGCCAGAGGTGGAGCGGGTGAGGAAGGTGACCGCCCAATCAACCTTCAAGTTCTTCAAAGGAATTGTCTACCGTTTCGGGGTCCCGAACAGGGTCATCATGGACAATGGCACCCAGTTCACGAGCCGCGGCTTCAAGCACTACGCCCAAGACCTCGGCAGCAAAATATGCTTCGCTTCTGTTGCACATCCAAGGAGAAATGGTCAAGCTGAAAGAGAAAACGCCGAGGTACTCTGGGGGCTCAGGACGAGAACTTTTGACAAGCTGCGAAGACATGCAAGGCACTAGATTGATGAACTGCCAGCGGTTCTTTGGTCGATCAGAACAACGCCAAATCGAGCCACAGGCTAGACACCCTTCTTCCTGATCTACGGGGCAGCGGCAGTTCTTCCCACAGAACTCGTTTATGGGTTACCCAGGGTACTCGCTTATGATGAGCTTGAGCAAGAGCAATTGCGTCAGGACGATGCAGTGCTCCTCGAGGAGACCCGGATCCAGGTGGCTGTGCGAGCCACTCGCTATCAGCAAGCCTTGCATCGCTATCATAGCCACTAGGTTCGAGCCAGAAGTCTTGAGGAAGGTGACCTTGTTCTTCGGCATGTTCAGTCGGACAAGAATTCAAACAAGTTGACGCCAAAGTGGGAAGGCCCATATCGGGTAGTACGAGTCACCAGGCCCGGAGCTGTCCACCTGGAGACTGAAGATGGCACACCGGTGAGCAATTCCTGGAACATTGAACATCTTCGAAAGTTCCTCCCGTAGGGAGAGGTTGCCGGGCCTCCCGGCGACCACCTTTTGTACAAGTCTTGCTGAAGTTGCATGTAATTCTTTGTACAAAGCCACGCGAAGACCCTGCACGCAGTTGAATAAAGCGTAGCGTTCCATAGCATCATTTAGATTCCCATGTTAGATCATATGCATGCATACTCTAAGATTTTGTGAAACGCCTAAGCTAATGGACTACCAAGGTCCCGACACACATTTTATCTTCTTTATTTTTCTCAAAAGACAGATGCAACCCCGCGCACAAGTTTGCCTGGGGAGAAGATAGTGGGGATGCCCAAGGCAGTGGAAAGGACAAGGACGATCTACCCAAGACAGAAAGAAGAACCGCGACCTAAAGATAAGTTGTGAAAACTTCAAGTAAGTCTTAGGGCAGATACAACCCTCCCCTTTACGTGTCATCGACACATTTTGTATGGAAAACTTGTGCATGAGGGAACTCCCCCGCAAGCCTCCTAAACATTGTCTCGGAGTGCGCCCGATAACTTAAGCGGCCTACCTCACGTGCCCCTTCTACTTAAAGAGCGTGCTTGACAACCTATGGGAAAACCCAGAGGGAGGCAAGGCACCTTGTCGGCAGTGACGACTCTGGCAAGAGCCACCCCTCGGAAGCGCTTGTGGCAAAGCCAATTGAGCTGGCGAGCCCTCAGCGAAACACAAGGGCAAACCATGCAAAAAGAGCTAGGGAGGTAAGTAATACTCATTAAGAACATCTAGTATATTACAATACTAATAGTCATGAACAAGATACAACAGCTCTCGGTTGAGAATTGCAGCAGCAGGAGAACAAGAAGGATTAATCCTGGCGCGGACCTTGCACCCTCTTGATTTGGTCCACCTTGTCGACAATAGGCATGACCAGGTTCTCCAGTTCCTTGAGGTTCGCCTCTTTTTGCATATGCCCCCGGGTGAGGTCAATGCCGGAATTCTTGTATGCCAACTTGGTGAGGACCTTGAGAAGGGTGCCTCGGCACAATCTTCGAGACTCGTTTTCCAAGCGCGCCGCCTCGCTGGCACAAATCTGCTTCAAAGCATTGATCACGCTTTCGAAGAATAGGGTCAGCTTGGCGCTTCGAGATACCTTCGGGTCCGGAGAATAACCGAAGCCTTGGAGATCCATAGATGACAGTTGCGCGGTGATCCATTCTGCGGCGTTGAAAAGACGTCCAGTCCACAACTCCATGCTGCGCGTATAGCCCTCGCGGGCGGTAGAGGCGGCCTCGAGCTTCTTCATCACACGAAGGAGTTTTTGAGCCAAGACCTCCTCGTGGGCCTTTCTTTCTTCAAGAGCCCGCTCTAGAGGAGCTAGTTTATCCTGTAAGGCGGCAAGGGAGGCGTTAGCGGAGCAGAGTTTAGCACTCTTGTCGGAAACAACATCTTGGGTCTCCGTCAAGTTGGATAGAGCCTGCTCTCTATCAACTGTGAGGGTGGATATCTCCTTGCCGTGGCCTTCAAGATCCTCTTCCAGCTTCTTCAACTTGCTGGCAAGCTCCTACCTAGCAGCCTCGGCGCTCGCAGCCTTGTCGGCAACCTCTTGCAACTCGGTGGCATGCTTCAAAGCCTGGGCGGCAAGGGCGTCCTTATGCTGATCCATGAGCTCTTGGGTACGCTGCGCCACAAGCCTCTCAACTTATAGGTGCCTGGCGCGAAGCCTGTCATTCAGCGCCTTCTCGCGATCGGCAAGTTACTCCTCATGGGATTTGAGAGTAATCCGAAGCACATTGAGGCGGGCGTCTTCATCAAAAATACAGCGTCGGGCCTCTTCCTCCTCCTTTCGGATGTCAGATGACTTGAGAAGGAGATCGTCCTGCTCGGCCCTCAGCTTTTTGCGATCAACCTTCAACTCCTGGTGAGCCTTGGCGAAGTGGGTCCGCGTCTCCTCGAAGCACTTCTCAAAGGCCTCCTCTGCTGCCTCGACAAACGCCGCCCGGGAGTCCAGTTTCTCCTTCCAGGCCTGATAAAGGGCCTGGAGCTGGCTGACATTGTCCCTCATGGACTGGCAGAGCTGCTCTTCGCTGAGCTTCCCGTCGCGGGCCTCCGACCCCCCACGATCTCGAGCCTAACACTGGAAGAGACTTAGGCTTTGAAGCTCTCCCCCTCCATGGCTATATTGGTGCGGCACACCCCTGGCGGGTTGATGTACCGACCCTCGCCGGCGCGAACGTACTCGCTGGCTGGCGGGGCCCAGACATACGAGGTTGGTCGCCACCAACATCCTCGCTGGTTGGCGGAGGCCCAGACATGGGAGGCTGGCCGCCACCACCATCCTCGCTGGCGAGAGGGGGATCCTCGTCCAATACTGCCCCCTCAGCCTCTGCGGCAGGAGAATCACCAGCGCGCGCTCCGGGTCCCTCGGCGGACTCCTCCGTCAGTTCCTGGGTGGCCCGTTCCCGCGCCTCCGCAGCAGACTCACTAGCGGCGACCTTATCGGCCTTAGCAGCCGTGTCCAACATGGTCACCTCGATGACGGAGTCGACATTCATCTCATCCGCGGGGGAGAAGCCTATGGTACAAGAGAAAGACGAAGATGATCAGAACAAGATGGGCATCTAGGGAAACAGAGGAAAAAACTATCACACATCCTTTGTCGGGACGCTTACCCTCATCAAGCTCGTGGGGGTAGTTGTCCCCTCTCCAACAACATCGGTTGCCGGGGACTCTTCCTCGAACGTCGCGTGGCTCGGCGACTCCCGCTGGGGGCTCTGCCGGGGGCTGGACACCGGGGTGGTGGAAGCTGTCGGCGGTGCCTCTGAGGCATTTGTCGAAGGACCGCCGCCTGCCGTCACCTTGGCCCTCTTCACCATCTTTGGGGCCAACGTCTCCGTGTCCCTGCTGCCTCTTGAGCTTGCGTTGGTTTTCCCGTGAAGAGGAAAGGGTGATGTAGCACAGGAGCAGTAAGTATTTCCCTCAGTTTGAGAACCAAGGTATCAATCCAGTAGGAGAATCAAGCCAAGTATCCAGAGTACCTGCGCAAACACAAACGAGGTTGCACCCAACGCTATAAAGGGGTTGTCAGTCCCTTCAAGATTGATTGCATAGTGAGATCTAAAGGTGGAAAGTGCAACGAAGTAAAAGTGTAAGGCTGAAAACATGATGTGAAGTAGACCCGGGGGCCATAGTGTTCACTAGAGGCTTTTCTCAAAATAGTAAATATTACGGTGGGTGAACAAATTACTGTCGAGCAATTGATAGAACCGCGCAAAGTCATGACGATATCTAAGGCAATGATCATACATATAGGCATCACGTACGAGACAAGTAGATATATACTTTCTGCATCTACTACTATTACTCCACACATCGACCGCTATCCAACATGCATCTAGTTTATTGAGTTCATGACGAATAGAGTAATGCCTTAAGCAAGATGACATGATGTAGAGGGATAAACTCAAACCAATGATGTAAACCCCATCTTTTTACCCTTGATGGCAACAACACTATGCGTGCCTCGCTACCCCTTCTGTCACTGGGTGAGGTCACCGCACGGTATGAACCCAAAACCAAGCACTTCTCCCATTGCAAGAATCATAGATCAAGTTGGCCAAACAAAACCCACAACTCGAAGAGAATTACAAGGATATGAAATCATACATATAAGAGATCAGAAGAAACTCAAATAAGATTCATAGATAATCTGATCATAAATCCACAATTCATCGGATCTCGACAAACACACCGCAAAAGAAGATTACATCGGATAGATCTCCATGAGGATCATGGAGAACTTTGTATTGAAGATCCAAGAGAGAGAAGAAGCCATCTAGCTACTAGCTATGGACCCGAACGTCTATGGTGAACTACTCACGCATCATCGGAGAGGTCATGGTGTTGATGAAGAAGCCCTCCGTATCTGAATCCCCCTCCGGTAGGGCACCAGAACGTGCCCTAGATGGGATCTTGCAGAGACAGAAGCTTGCGGCGACGGAAAGTATTTTCGTGGATCTCTCGCGCAGTTTTGGATTTTTCAGGAATTTATAGGCGGAAGAGGTAGGGCAGACGAGCCACAAGGGGCCCACAAGCCTGCTAGGCGCGGCCCCCCTGGTCGCTCCTAGCGGGCTTGTGGAGTCCCCTGGTGGCCTCTGCCTTGGTTCTCATGTGCCGTGCGTATCTTCTGTTTCGAAAAAAATCTTTTCGGTAGTTTTATTCCGTTTGGACACTATTTAATATCCTCCTCTGAAAGGGTCAAAAACACAGAAAAAAGAGGAACTGACACTTGGCACTGAGTTAATAAGTTAGTCCCAAAAAAGATATAAAAGACATACAAAACATCCAAAGTTTGACAAGATAATAGCATGGAACCATCAAAAATTATAGATACGCTGGAGACGTATCGAGCATCCCCAAGCTTAACTCGTGCTCGTCCTCGAGTAGGGACGTGATAAAGACTGAATTTTTGATGTGGAACGCTACCTAGCATAGTTGTCATTTGTAACTTTCTTTCATGTGACATGAATGTTCAGATCCGTAAGATTCAAAACAATAGTTTGCTATTGACATGAAAACAATAATACTTCAAGCAAACTAGCAAGGTAATCATGAACTTTCGAAATAACAATGCCAAAGAAAGTTATCCCTACAAAATCATATAGTCTGGCTATGCTCCATCATCCCCACACAACTAATTTAAATCATGCACAACCCCGGTATTGGCCAAGTAATTGTTTTCGCACTCTTATTTTCTCAAACCTTTTTCAACTCTCACGCAATACATGAGCGTGAGCCATGGATATAGCACTATAGGTGGAATAGAGTGTGGTGGAGGTTGTGAGACAAAAAGGAGGAGATGGTCACATTGACTCGGCGTATCAAAGAACTATGGAGATGCCCATTAATAGATATCAATGTGAATGAGTAGGGATTGCCATATAAAGGATGGACTAGAGCTATAAGTATGTGAAAGCTCAAAAGGAGAACTAGTGGGTGTGCACCCAACTTGCTTGCTCATGAAGACCTAGGGAAATTTTGAGGAAGCCCATCATTGAATGTACAAGGCAAGTTATGTAATGAAGATTCCCACTAGTATATGGTGGTGACAAAACGAGAGGCTCTCAATCATGAAGAACATGGTGCTATTATGTAGCACAAGTGTTGAAAGAGATAGTAGCATTGTCCCTTCTCTCTTTTTCTCTCTTTTTTTGTGTGAGCTCTTTTACCTCTTTCCATATCTATTTTTTTTATTGTGGGCAACTTTGGCCTCTTTTTTTTTCCTCACATGGGACAATGCTCTAATAATAATGATCATCACACTTTTATTTACTCACAGCTCAAAGCTTAGAACGATGATGACTCTATAGGAAATGCCTCCGGCAGTGTACCGGGATGTGCAACGATCTAGCTTGGCGTATGACATTGAAACATCTCGCTAGCTATCTTACGATCATGTAATGGCAATATGAGAGCGACGGCACAAGTCTTGAGACGGAATGGTGGGAGTTTCATGGCAATATATCTCGGGATGGCTATGAAAATGCCATAGTAGGTACTTATGGTGGCTGTTTTGAGGAAGGCATATGGTGGGTTTGTGCACCGGCGAAAATTGTGCGGTACTAGAGAGGCTAGCAATGGTGGAAGGTGAAAGTGCATCTATACCATGGAGTCACATTAGTCATGAAGAACTCACATACTTGTTGCGAAAGTTTTTATTAGTAATCGAAACAAAGTGCTAAACGCATACTCCTAGGGGAAAGGTTTGTAGGTGTAAACCATCGCGCGATCCCGACCGCAACACAAAGGATGACAATCAATAGATCAATGATGCTCCAGCTTCCTAACATAGTGGTTCACCATACATGCATGTTACGGGAATCACTAACTTCAACACAAGTATTTCTAGATTCACAACACCCTACTAACATAACTCTTAATATTACCAAATCCACGTCTCAAAACTAATTGAGAGGAATCAAACTTCTCTTTCTACTCAATGCACATGAAGATGGAAGTTTTACTGTATACTCTTTGGGTACCTATCACCTTTGGGACTACTTTCATAGCACAAGCCAACTACCAAGTTACGCACCGCCGTGCTCTGAAAGATCTAAGTGAAGCACATAGAGCAAAATGGTCTAGCTCAAAATATATAAGGGAAGCACAATGAGTATTCTAGCAAATTCACGATGAGTGCGTGTATCTCTCAAAAGGTGTGTAGCTAGGATGATTGTGACACAACAAAAATAAAAGACTCCTACGATACAACACGCTCCAAGCAAAACACATATCATGTGGTGAATAAAAATATAGCTCCAAGTAAAGTTACCGATGGATTGAAGACGAAAGAGGGGATGCCTTCCCGGGGCATCCCCAAGCTTAGGCTTTTTGGTGTCCTTGAATTTGGCTTGGGATGCCTTGGGCATCCCCAAGCTTGAGCTCTTTCCACTCTTTATCCCTTTTTCCATGAGAACACCACCCAAAACTTTAAAACTTCACAACACAAAACTTAAACAGAAACTCGTGATATCATCATTACAAGAAAACAAACTACCACCTCTTTAGGTACTGTAGATATCTTGATTTCTATTTATATTGGTGTTAGATTACTATATTCTCACTTTTTCATGCCTAGTACCCCCGATACTATCCATAGTTATATCAAAACAAGCAACCAACACAACAAAAACAGAATCTGTCAAACACAGACCAGTCTGTAGCAATTTGTATACTTCATATACTTATGGTACCCCAAAAATTCTGAAAAATTCCTACAGCCTGGGAAAAAGGCATATCAACCAGCAGAAAAAGAATCAACTCAAAATCCCTTTCTGAATAAAAAGGAAAAATAATTTCTTGAGCGAAAAGTTTCTGTCTTTTTCCAGCAAGATCAAACAACCAACACCAAACTAGTCATAAAGGTTTTGCTTGGCTCAAACACAAAAAGAAATACAAAAGACACAATCATAACAGAATTATGATGGTGTGGACACAACAAAACAGAAAGCAAAAAAGCAGAGATAAATTCATTGGGTTGCCTCCCAACAAGCGCTATTGTTTAACGCCCTTAGCTAGGCATAAGGTGATTCAATGATGCTCACATAAAAGATAGCAATCGGACACGAAGAGAGCATCATGAAATATGTGAAAAACATATTTAAGTCTAACATACTTCCTATGCATAGGCATTTGTTAGGAAAACAGATTGTCAAGACAACAAATAGTTACCATATGCAAGGAAGAAGAAAGAGACAATATCAATCACAAAATAACGAGAGGTGAATTGGTAATATGAAAGTTTCTACCACAACATTTTCCTCTCTCATAGCAATTACATGTGGGATCATAATCAAATTCAACAATATAACTATCACATAGGATATTCTTTTCATGATCCACATGCATGCAAAGTTGACGCTCTTCAAAAATAGTGGGATTATCATCAACCAAAGTCATGACTTCTCCAAACCCACTTTCAATATTATTGCAAATACCATATTCATCATGAGTCTTAAACAAATTTTCAAGATCATAAGAAAAATCATTACCCCAATCATAATCATTGCAACAAGTAGTGGATATAGCAAAACTAACATCCCCAAGCTTAAAGTTTTGCATATTTTTAGCATGATTGACACTAATAGGATTTATAGTGAAACCATTGCAATCATGCTTTTCATTCAAGGAGCCCTCGTGAATCACTTCATGAATTTCTTAAAGAGATTATCAAGTGGATGAGGATCCATATCAATAGATTTTCAGCAATTGGTTCAACATAATTGGACCTCTTAAAGAGATTAGCAAGTGGATGAGGATCCATATCAATACATTTTCAGCAAGCGAAGATGCAAGCATATTGAAGGCACATAGCACACAAGCAAAGGAAAGGCAAACGAAAAAGGCAAATATTTTTGTAATTTTTTTTTCAGAAGTGGGGGAGAGGAAAACGAGAGGCAAAAAAGTAAATGCAAGAGATGAGTTTGCGACACTTACTTGGATAAGCTTCACCTAGAATAATCCCCGGTGCCAGAAACTGACACGTTGACGGGAGACTATTCTTGACTTGATCCTCCCCGACAACGGTGCCAGAAATCCTTCTGCTGCCTCTTGAGATTGCGTTGGTTTTCCCTTGAAGAGGAAAGGGTGATGCAGCACAGAAGCAGTAAGTATTTCCCTCAGTTTGACAACCAAGGTATCAATCCAGTAGGAGAATCAAGCCAAGTATCCAGAGTACCTGCGCAAACACAAACGAGCTTGCACCCAACGCTATAAAGGGGTTGTCAATCCCTTCAAGATTGATTGCAAAGTGAGATCTGAAGGTGTAAAGTGCAACGAAGTAAAAGTGTAAGGCTGAAAATAAGATGTGAAGTAGACCCGGGGGCCATAGTGTTTACTAGAGGCTTCTATCAAAATAGCAAATATTATGGTGGGTGAAAAAATTACTGTCGAGCAACTGATAGAACCGTGCAAAGTCATGACGATATCTAAGGCAATGATCATACATATAGGCATCACATCCGAGACAAGTAGACCGATACTTTATGCATCTACTACTATTACTCCACACATCGACCGCTATCCAGCATGCATCTAGTGTATTGAGTTCATGACGAACAGAGTAACGCCTTAAGCAAGATGACATTATGTAGAAGGATAAACTCAAACCAATGATGTAAACCCCATCTTTTTACCCTTGATGGCAACAACACGATGCGTGCCTCGCTACCCCTTCTGTCACTGGGTGAGGTTGCCACACGGTATGAACCCAAAACCAAGCACTTCTCCCATTGCAAGAACCATAGATCAAGTTGGCCAAAAAAACCCACAACTCGAAGAGAATTACAAGGATATGAAATCATTCATATAAGAGATCAGAAGAAACTCAAATAAGATTCATAGATAATCTAACCATAACTCCACAATTCATCGGATCTCGACAAACACATCGCAAAAGAAGATTACGTCGGATAGATCTCCATGAAGATCATGGAGAACTTTGTATTGAAGATCCAAGAGAGAGAAGAAGCCATCTAGCTACTAGCTATGGACACAAAGGTCTATGGTGCACTACTCACGCATCATCGGAGAGGTCATGGTGTTGATGAAGAAGCCCTCCGTATCCGAATCCCCCTTCGGCAGGGCACTAGAACGTGCCCCAGATGGGATCTTGCGGAGACAGAATCTTGTGGCGGCAGAAAAGTATTTTCGTGGATCTCTCGCGCAGTTTTGGATTTTTCAGGAATTTATAGGCGGAAGAGGTAGGGCATACGAGCCACAAGGGTCCCACAAGCCTTCTAGGTGCGGCCCCCTGGCCGCGCCTAGGGGGCTTGTGAAGTCCCCTGGTGCCCCCTGCCTTGGTTCTCACGTCCCATGCGTATCTTTTGTTCCGGAAAAATCTTTTCGGAAGTTTTATTCCGTTTGGACACCGTTTAAAATCCTCCTCTGAAAAGGGTCAAAAACACGGAAAAAATAGGAACTCGCACTTGGCACTAAGTTAATAAGTTAGTCCCAAAAAAGATATAAAAGGCATACAAAACATCCAATGTTTGACAAGATAATAGCATGGAACCATCAAAAATTATAGATACGTTGGAGACGTATGAGTCCCTGAGAAGAAGAACCAGTACTTGATGAGTAAGGGCACAAGGCAAGGGGTTCGAAGAGGGTAAACAGTCAGACACGTACTCTTCCTCATCCCTCGTGCTGAAGGCCGAGAAATCAAAATCCACATCCCCCTCGACATCCGTCGGGGGAGATGCGGCTCTGGGACACTTGACGGGCGCGGCAGGCGGAGCTTGCCAGACGGGGAGGTTGGAATTGGCGTGTCGAAGCACTCGCCTGGGCCTCTGGCGGGCTAGAGGCTCCTCCTCTTCATCATCCTCCTCGTCTGCATCGGGTGCCCGTTCCTCCGAAGGACCCCCGACCGCCGAGCTGCAGGGCTCTGCGGCGAGCTCCTCCTCCTCCAACGCCTCTTCATCAGACAATCCCTCGTCATAGAATCCAATGCTCCCTGCCACTTCAGCAAGGGCCTGCTCCTCGGCCCGGCTAGCGATGTACGCCACCTCCTCGTCAGTGGTCTCGCGAAGAAGGCCGGTCTCTTCTATGATGGGTTTCTCCGACAAGCAGTCAAAAAGGACAAGACATCGTCCTCCTTGGGCTTGATCCAAGTCACAACAACGCCATGAGCGTTACACTCCGGCATCATTGCCGTGAGTGCACTTAAGGCAGAATTGTTGCACAAGGGTACAACGCCATGCGGGAATCGAGGCCTCGTGTCTGACTTGAACAGCTTCTAGAAAATGAAGGCATTCCCATCACCGTTAGATTGTTGTTCAACCCAGTCCGCAGTCGCATGATGTCCAAAACATTCACAAAGGCCGAGGCTAGCCTTCCTCCCCTATTCTGGAGGGGGGCGATACGCCTGTGGATAAAATCGGCACCCACCATCTCTATTGTCAACCATGCGGCCCTGAGACGCAGGATCATGTTGACGGCGACAATCAGCTTCTTATCATCCGGGCCGAGGTCGCTCAAGTGCTTGTCGCGGGAATCGATCTTGGCGGTCCTGGGCTCGCAGAAGGGCATATACTTCTCCTCGCGGATCCAACACCACTTCTCGCGCCATTCTTCCCACTTCTCCCAAAGGGCCCCATCCATATACATCTCCTTGCATCCAGTCCTTAGAATCCAAGTGATGGAGCACGAAAGAGCATCCCCTCCCTGGATGCGGGGAACGAAATAGTGGCGGAAGAGGGCGGTGTTGGGTGTGATCCCGACAAAATTCTCGCAGAGATGCACGAATATAGACATGCATGTCACCGTATTCGGCATGAAATCCTAAAGATGAAAGCCATAGGTGTACATGATGTCGATGAAGAACTCAGAAAAGGGCGGGCAGAGCCCAAAATAAAACTAATCAGCCAAGAAGGGATACTTATCTAGAGCACCGCCAGCCTCTCCCGGGGTCACGTGTGTGGCTGATGCGCCTTCGTCTTGGCCGCCCACATGTTCTAGTAGCGCTTCTTCAAGAAGAACCCATCGGGCCCAGGGGGAAAATAGGTGAGCTCCTTCCGCATCTTCGCCAACTCTTTCTCCGCAACAGCAGGTTCCCCTTCTTGCCTTTGGCTCCCTTAGGTGCCATAACGACGGCAGAAGTTGTGGCCCTCCGGAGGGCGGCCTCGGAAGCAAAGGTGCGGGCGGGGAAGAAAACTTCGGTTGGAAGAAGGAGGCGGCGCCGGTTTCAAGATTGAAAAGAGTTGGGAAGGGACGAAGGGCTTGTGCGCTTGCATTTTCCCCTCTTATGCGGAGAGGGGTGGAGGAACACGACGACCCTTGCGTGCCCAACCAACGGTTCAGGGCGCTCGTGGCCACCTTGGCCACTATGCACACGCCTCCCCACTTCGCGCGTTCAATGCGCGACATGGGGAAAGGCTATTCGTAACGGCTCCAAAGCTAAAGAGTACCCTGTCATGGAAACCCATGCACCACTTTGGGCCTGGCCCAGCAACGCCCCGCGCGTGTGCGTGGCCCAGGCCCGGGGGCTCCCGTCGGTGCACTAGAGACTGGGGTCCCTTGTGCCCGAGACTTGTGCACGGGCACCAGTGACGCCCCTGGCAGCAGCGCACGAGGAAGACTGGCAGGAAGAAAAACCAAGACCCACCGAGGCCACGCCCCTCCCCCCTCTCCGAGGGCATAGAGTACAAGAGCTCCAGATACAAGACCCCGGCCAGCCCTCCTTGCCGGGAAGATTCGCAAGGCCCCGGCAAGCCCTCCTTGCTGGGAAGACTTCCAAAGATTCACAAGGTCCTAGCAAGCCCTCCTTGTCGGTATGACTGGCAAGCCCTCCTTGCTGGGAAGGTATTCAAGCCCCCGGCAAACCCCCCTTGCCGGGAAGATAATCAGGTCCTCTGACAGGGACACCAGACCAGCAAGTTCCTTTCTCTCGCTAGGTGTCCACCCCTGTTTCTACCACAATCCAACCGCTCCAGCGCATCCTTCATGCGCCACCGCAAGACCCAGGTGTTGATCCACCTGGGTACGTGTTGCGACTACCTCGTTGCAGGTCAGGGATCAGACAAGGCATTTACTGCCCCTCACACCACCGTAGAAGATGAGCGGTGAACCCTGTTCACTACGCAACCTTTGAGCACACTCTTGGTGACCCCTTGCCTATAAAAGGAGGCCCAAGGCTCATTCTCTGGGGGTTAGACTTTTTGGGATTTAAGACCCCTTAATCACCAGCTAAGTTATTGTAGCAAATCACCCTACAGTAATCCCCCAATACAAACTAAGCAGGAGTAGGGTTTTACGCGCCAAGCGGCCTGAACATGGGTAAATGACCTTCTGGTGTTCATTGTTAGCTCCACTCTCGGTGCCACATCTCTCCCTCCGCCGAACGATCAAGGGATGCTTCAAGCTTCCCATAGGTGTCGATTCCCCCGACACTCTCACTCAGGGGCTTAGCTGCGAACATGCTTTCGCCTAAGTTAAAAACCCTTCCGAGTGAATAGAAACCTATTCACTCAGATGCTTAGCTGCGAATGAGTCTTCACCTAAGTATAGAAACTACTCCGAGTGAAGAGCAATCCTCTACCTCGGAGGCTTACCTGCGAACATGTTTTCGCCTAAGTTAAAAACCCTTCAGATTGAATAGCAACCTATTCACTCGGATGCTTAGCGGCGAACCAATTTTCACCTAAACATAGAAACCACTCCGAGTGAAGAGCAATCCTATCACTCGGGGGCTTAGCCGCGAATCAATCGCCTAAGTTAAAAACCCTTCTAAATGAATAGCAACCTATTCACTTGGGAACTTAGCAGCGAATCAGTTTTTGCACAAGTTAGATTCTCCGAATGTTGTGAACATTCAAAAACCAAACAAACTCAGCCAAATGCTGATAAATTCAAAGAAATCCAGCACGAATAAAAGTCGTCCATGCAGACGAAAGTACTCGGGTTCAACACCCGAATGAAGTTTTAATGGATACAGTAACACTCGGCATACCGAGGCGAATTAAAATTTGGACGGTAACAAAGTTCCTTCTCAACGCTCACCAGGACTCGCAGGCTCAACGAAGGTGTCAAGGTCGATACCATCAGCAATGCGAGTCGCCACATCAATGAAGGTCTCCGTGAAATGTTCAAACTGGAGCTTCTTCGTATTAGCCACCTAGAGCGCCTTCAACTTGTCTTCCCTAACTTCTTTGCAATGGACCCGGACGAGCGAAAGGGTCATGTTAGCTCTGCATCACGCAATAGACTTCTTCCACGCCTACACCCTATTGGGAATCTGGTCCAAGCGGCTCATTATGGACACCAGATCAGTCTGGAAAGTGTCTTCACGCCACAGCTCCTTGTCATTCTTCCCTAATGCAGCTCGCAGTCGCGCAACGTACCCCTGTACCTTCAAGAGACGAGCGTTGAGTTGAAACATATATATGGCCATGGCATCTGAAACAGGTGACTTGTTGGGGTCCAGATCCGGCTCCACCTCTTCGGTCTCCTCATCAAAGTCTAGGAAGAATTCTTTGTGAAGGAAAAAACAAAAAGTCAGTCACAATTCATTTGGTAAAGTTCGAAGAGATCCACTCAGTGAAAGAAGCATACTAGTAAGTGACCCGAGCATTTTGGTCAGGAAGTCCTTCAGATACTTTTCCATGGCGTCCCCCCTATTCGCCATTTTCTCAAGCTTTTTCCCCCATTCGAGTCATTCTTTCTTCAGCTTCGTGTTTTCTTCTTCCAACTTACCGATTTCCAAGAGCTTCTTCTGAGCAGCCTCGGACCTTATCCTTGTCCTCGAGTGCTTTCTTCAAGGCATCCAAGTCATTGGTCTTCACTTCCAGATCTAGCTGAAGTTGGTACTTCTCTGATTCCAAGTTGGCATACTTGGATCCAATCTCACACGCTTTCTGAAAAACATCAAGGAAATAGTTCAGTCGACACTAATATTTTTCCGCTCCCGAGTGGATAAGTACAGTTCAGTGGACCAAATGGTGGCCCGCCACACCCACCCACAATTTCTATAAATACAAAAAAGGATTTTGCATCCAAGTTCTTAAGACTAATGTCATTCGTAAATGATCGACATTAGTATCGGGGACTACACCAAGTGGGTGCACTCAGCGTGCCCCACTGGATACAAACCACTCAACCAGGTATGTCATGGCCGAGTCACGAAAAGGAAATAGAGTGTGTCTTCCAATTAGACCCATGTCGATGCAAGAACTTGACAGCGGGCTCAGGGACTACACCGAGTGGGTGCACTCAGCATGCCCCCACTCGATAAAAAACCACCCGACCAGGTCCGGCCTCGCCGAGTCAAAAAGAGAGAAAAACACTTCAAATTAGACCCATGCTGATGCAAGCACTCGACAACGGTCTTGGGGACTACACCTAGCGGGTTCACTCAGCGTGCCCCCACAGGATCAGAGACAAACAACCACACGACGCAAGAAAACAACCAGTGGGTGCAAAAGCAAGATTGAGAAGACTCAATCAGAAATGAACTTACAATTGCACTTACTCGGATGTTAGCTTGAAGCACCGAACTCGCATCATGTGCCAACTTTCTAGCCTCATACGCCTCTATGGTTTGCCGCATCATTTGTACATCTTGAATCATGGCTTCTTTAGCAGCTCCAGTTTGATCTTCCGGGACACGTTGCATAGAATATAAAGCGTTGAAGGAGTCGGCGTCGCAGCAGTGATAACAAGAGTTACCGGAAGAGGCGCAGTCGACACTGTTTTCACAACAGTTGAACCAGTCGGAGGAGCTGTAATTAAAGCAGTCGAACTGGCTGGAGGAACACTCGACATTGGCGCTGCAGGCATGGCCTGAGTTTGTTCGGCAGTTGAACTTTGCGGTTCTCCCTCGTCATCCAGGAGGATGACATCTGTAGTTGTCAGTCGATAGTGTCGGTTTGTTCAGCCGACGGGTTTTCATCTAGAAAACAAAGCAGAATGAAGACTTGGTGTACCTTGTTGAGAGGCACGCATGTACAGAGCATCCAAGTCCATGGGATCTTCTTCATCCCCAACAGGTGACGTCACCGAGGTAGCAGCTCTGGCAAGTAAATTTCACTTGGTCGTCAAAGGCATGGAAATTCACAATGACAAAATAAACAAAGAGACAGGCACTCACATTGAAGCAACTGGCACGGCGATCCTCATTCGAGGCAGAGCCTTCCTAGGCTTAGGAGCATCAGGCTTGGGTTGTTTGGCGGCTTTTTCTGCAAATTCAGTCGCGACAGCTCTGTCGCGCTTCACGTTCCTAGTGCTGGACACTAAGGTCTTGCTTGGCGTAGCCACTGGATCATGACGATGCTTGGATCATGACTCGGGCCGCGGAGGAGACCGGTTTTCTTCCTCACTCTCACCAGAATCGTCTTCACTCCCCTCATTGTCTTCAACATTGTCGCTGTCAACGTTGTCACCTTCGCTTTCTCCATCGACGTCAAGATGTGTCCCGTTGGGTAGGGGTGAATGCATGTTTGTCCACTCCAACAAGATACAAAAGTAGCAATGTCAGTCGGTCAAAGATTCAGTCACTCGACAAAGACATGAAAGTAATCGGAATAGAAATAATGCACCAGATTCCGTGGCTTGTTTTCAGCACAGTAAGGCAAGACTCACTTGGCTCGTAATGGATTGTCGCAGGCTCCAGTGATGCTTTTAAGCCACTGAGCTACAGTTTCCTCAGAAACCTCCTCCGGGTGCGACCGAGTGGAGTCACCAGGGCACGAGTAGTGCCACATGGCATGATCCCTCGCCTGAAGATGCTGAATACGCCGACCAAGGAACGTTTCGAGCAAGTTCAACCCCGTCACTCCGCCACGGACCAAGTTAACCACCTCATTTACCAACATCCCCACCTGAGTCTTCTCATCATCGAACACGTGTACCGCCCTAGGATCAGTCGGTCACTCCAAGGTGAATGGGCGAAGGCCAGTCCACATGTTTGGAGATGCAATATCATTAAAGTAAAACCAAGTCGACCAATTTCGGACTGACTCAGGAAGGGTCACCTGAGGATACGTACTCCTACTCCTCTTTTGAATCCCCAAACCACCGCACAAGTGAATGACATGAGTCTTACAATCACTCGGGTTTGCTTTCTTCACTGCTTCGGAGCGCATAGTGAAGATGTGTTTAAATAGTCCCTAGTGAGGAGGACAGCCCAGAAAGCATTCACACAGTGTAACGAATGCAACAAGATGCAAAATGGATTTGCAAGGAATATCATGAAGTTGCACACCAAAATAATGCAGGAAACCGCGGATGAAAGGATGAGGGAGTAGAGAGAAACCTCGCTCAATGTGAGTAAGGAGGAGGACTCGTTCCCCTTCACGGGGCTCTGGCTCAAGCTCTCCTTCAGGCAACCTCCACGACTTTTCAGCCACCATCCCGTGTTCAACAAGGTCCAGAACATCCTCCTTCTGGATTGTTGATGGGAGAAAATCTCCCTGGATCCACCCTTGCGGCAGCGCAGATCGGCCGCCTGCCTTCTTCGACCTTCTGCCCTTCTTGGCGCGCTCGAGCTGGCTCGTCTTGCCCTTCGCCATTGCCGCGGTGGCGGAGACGGATCAAAGCAGCAGATGCGAGGCATAGGTGGAGAGGAAGCAGAGGGAATCAGGGGAAAGCACTTCTTCAACCCTAGCGCCAGACAGATTTATAACCTCTCGAGTGAGTCACTGACTGGTGGACCCGCCGGATATTTGTCTATCCTTATAACAAAGGAGATGCGATATGTGGTGATAAGGGTGGTGCGTTAATCGAGGTGTCGCTACCCAACTTGCCCTGGTTGTTGTATCAGCATCGCGCCACGCGCGCTAACCGAAATTTTGAATCCCGTGAAGTACGGACCTCGTAAAGTGATCCATCACATCTCAAGATATCGTTAACCACTCGGATCAACCTCAATGCTTAAATTCATTCGGACGTGCTTCACAACAGAATCGATCAGGGTGAATAACGAAGAGTTCGGTCGACACCCAGTTTTATGAAGCTCGGAAGTACGTTCAAGATCGGTATGCCTTGAAAGAATCTACATTGACCCCTTCCTCACTCGAACCACGATCCATTCAAGGGCTAATGATGGGGATATGTACCTAGGGTAGAGTCACGGGCCAGACCTAGGTGTCCTACCTAAGGGTACCTCATTATTAACTTGAAGGTCACAAGGAAGATTCCGTCTGGATATCCATGGCATCTAAGTCACTCAGTAAGCAATCACTCGAAGTATGTTCCCCTTCACTCGACAACCAACTTCCACTCGGAAGAAGTCATTCGACACAGAAGACCAGAAGCCACTCCAGACAGGCCAACAGGCGAGCATTCAGCTCGTCGTCATTAATAGCATTAATTATGCACGTTATCAATAACATACACCTTTAAACTCTATTGATCAAACCCTTAGATGTTGGTCCTTGATGAGGGGTAGCGCACTCTATATAAGCCACCCCTTCCCTCTAGCACAAGGGTTTGCACCCCGTGTAATACACGTTCCATACTGCAAGAGCTCCCGAGCACTGAGACGTAGGGCTTATACCTCTACGAGAGGGGCCTGAACTCATACATCTTGCGTACAAGCTTGTCGTAGCTAGGACTCTGCCCTCTCCTTTCGTACCCTACACCTCTACTGTCAGGTTCATTCCCACGACATTGGCTAAGGGTAACAGTGCGGTAGTCGAAAACACCCCTCATAGCATCTACGAGGGGGCTGAAGCCAACGAGTGGAAACTTTCAAGATAAAACAGCCACACAGGAGTCAAAATTAAACAGAGCAAGGCATAATATATCATGCAAACCAAAACCATTGTATTGCCCAAAAGTTTAATCATCAATACAGGATAGTATTTTCACTCAAGAATTACATCATTTGACCACTGAGTTTCTATCGCCCGAGCACCCTCCATAACATTGGGAAAGTATAGATCAGGGAGCCTATGCTCCTTTCCTGGTGGCGGAGGTCTGGTGGCCATTCGAGATCCCTCAATGCATACGAAGCACTCCAGGATGTCAATCGGGGGTGCGACGGCGATCGCCTTCTGCACCAGGCTGAAGTAGTTGCTCGGCAATGGCTCTGTAGGCCATAGCCTGGTGTAGAGATCCTTCATGGCTAGCTTTGCCATTCGATGCAAATCCATCAGCTATTTCAGCTGATCGGTGACGAGGAGAGGTTGCTCAGGGGCTTGAAATTGCGTCTAGAACAGCCTTAGCTCAGCATCCCCTTCCTCGGATGCATAGTACCTAGAAGCATCTGTCGCACTCTTCGGGAGGTCCACAAACATGCCTAGAGAATGCCAGACTCGGGTAAGAAATGCGAACCTTTTTCCACCAAAGATACATTGTAGTACGTATCACTTACTATCCGCAATTCATTTGATTTGGTGCATCTCGTTCTGGTGGCCTTGCGCCTCCATCCGCGCCTCTTGGAGTGATGCGGTCAAAGAGGACAACCTTGAAGCTTGCTCATTATTATTCTGCTCAAGGACCTCACATTTCGTGAAGGAGTCCTTGAGCTCTTTCCGCACCTCACCAACTCTAGCCTCGTTCTTGTCACCAACAGACCTCGCCGTCAATAGTTCGGAGCTGCTCGTTCGGCTGCCGCCTTTCGTTCGGCAGCCTCTTGTCTCACCTTGTTTAGCTCGACCTTGAGCTTCTAGACCTCCACGGTGGGGACTATAGGTGTCATAAAATCACTCCGCACTTAACGTTACAATTAAAAATACATCACCTTGATGAGAAAATTACTGATAATAGTCCAGTTCAGACTTACCTTGGGCGTCTTCCAACCGCTTGCCGAGATCCTCCTCCGAGCTCTTATGCTTCTGGTTCATTTCCACCAACTCCACGGAGTTAGCGGCTGCTACCGGAGACGTGGTGTGCATAATTAATTAATACATGTCAGAATCCCAAGTTATCAGATTTTTAGAACCATGTGTCAGGTTTTTCTATCATCCTACCAGAATCTTAGGGGCTACGGCTCATTTTTAATGTTATATGTGTGTTTTCCGCACTACTTTGACCCTTGCATGAGTTTTTCAAACTCACACAGGGCTCGGGGGCTACTGAATATAGGAATTCTGTATAACTTATAAATGAAAATTACTTTATAAAAGGATATTGTCTAAATAACCTTGAAGCCCCTCAACAGGCCGACAAAAGCTTCCTTCAATCCGCTGTCAACAGGTCGAATGTTTTGTAGAACACCACTCAGAAGAGTGCGGTGTTCTTCAGCGATGGTGTGTGATCACGAGAAGGGATGTCTAGAGGGGGTTGAATAGTCTACTTGAAAAAATAAAACCTAGCCTTTTCCCAATTTAAATTGTTGGCAGATTTGAGATTTTAGAACAGGTCAATCACACCGTACACATGCAAGTCTATGACTATAGCAGCAGAAAGTAAAGACATGCACATGTAAAGTAAGGATTAGAGTTTAGAAAGATCAAATGCAAAGATGGACATGGTGATTTTTGGCATGGTTCCGATAAGTGGTGTTATTGTACGTCCACGTTGATGGAGACTTCAACCCACGGAGGGTAATGTTCGCGAGAGTCATGGAGGGCTCCACCCACGAAGGGTCCACGGAGAAGCAACCTTGTTTATTCCATCACAGCTTACGTACATGAAGGACTAGCCTCACACGGTGTATATCTTCTTGAAGTAGGCGAGCTCCTTGAATGTACAAACTTCTTGGTTCAACTCCACAACACGAAGTAGGAGGCTCCGAAGCGACACCTAAACAATCTAGGAGACATCACTCTCCAAAAGGTAATAGATGCAGTTGTATGATGAACTCCTTGCTCTTGTCCTTCCAAATATAGTCTCCTCAACACTCGGTCACTCTCTCACAGATTTGGCTTGGGTAGAAGAGATTGGTTGGGTGGAAAGCAACTTGGGGAGGCTAGAGATCAAGTTTCAAATGGATGGATTGGAACATCTTGAACTCAACACATGAGTAGGTGGATCTCTCTCAGAAAAAGTGGATATGGAAAGTGTATGTGTTTTGTGAGTGCTTACTCTACAAATGAGAGGTGGTGAATGGGTATATATAGGCATCTCCAAAAATCCAACCGTTACAACATTATTGCCCAACTCGGTGAAACCGAAGTGAAACACGGTGGCACCGACTAGTGCAAAATGTGGCAACTTTTGTATATTTGGTGTGACCGATATAGAAATCTCAGTGGTACCGATATGGGTGACCTAGTGCAGTTTCCAAATTTCGGTGAGACCGATTCCAAAACTCAGAAATTCAAATTCTTGAAAATGGCATACCAGAAAGTTGGTCACTGATTTTGGTGGCACCGAAAGGAATGTTGGTGGCACCAAGACCTTAGGGTTTGGCATAGGTTCTGTCTGGTGGAAAATCAGTATGGCCAAATGGAAAATTTTGGTGGCACCGTTTTTGGATATCTAGGCTTTGGACAGATACATTTTTGGGAAATTGTATGAGTATTTTTGGTGGCTACTGATACGTCTCCATCGTATCTACTTTTACAAACTCTTTTGCCCTTGTTTTGGACTCTAATTTGCATGATTTGAATGGAACTAACCTGGACTGGCGCTGTTTTCAGTAGAATTGCCTTAGTGTTATTTTTGTGCAGAAATCAAAGTTCTCCAAACGTCCTGAAAATCTACGGGGAGCAGTTTTGGAAAATATGAAAAATATCTGCGCCAAGTTCCACCTGAGGGGGTGGGCCAGTGGGCCACAACCCCTGGCTCCGCCACCACCCCCCTGGTGGCGGTGGGCAGGCTCGTGGGGCCCACATGGCTCTGCCGCTCCCAACCTCAGGTCTATAAGTTCACTTTCGTCCCAGAAAAAATAAAGAGAGAAGTTTTCATCGCGTTTGCGATATAGAGCCGCCGCCACCACATGTTCTTCATCTGGAGGGCAGATCTGGAGTCCGTCTTGGGCTCCGGAGAAGGGAAATCGTCGCCATCGTCATCATCAACCTTCTTCCCTCTCCAATCCCATGAAGCTCTTCATCGTTCGTGAGTAATCTATTCGTAGGCTCACTGGGCGGTGATGAGTAGGATGAGATCTATCATGTAATCGAGTTAGTTTTGATGGGGATTGATCCCTAGTATCCACTATGTTCTGAGATTAATGTTGCTACTACTTCGCCATGCTTAATGCTTGTCACTAGGGCCCGAGTGCCATGATTTCAGATCTGAAATTATTATATTGTCACCAATATATGTGTGTTTTAGATCCGATCTTGCAAGTTGTAGTTACCTACTATGTGTTATGATCCGGCAATCCCGGAGTGACAATAACCGGAACCACTCCCGGTGATGACCATAGTTTGAGGAGTTCATGTCTTCACCAAGTGCTAATGCGTTGGTCCGGTTCTTTATTAAAAGGAGAACCTTAATATCCCGTAGTTTCCTTTTGGACCCCGCTGCCACGGGAGGGATGGACAATAGATGTCATGCAAGTTCTTTTCCCTAAGCACGTATGATGACACACGGAATGCATGCCTACATCACATTGACGAAGAGGAGCTAGCCACATATCTCACCGTGTTATAACTATTGCATGATGAATATCCTCCAAACAAATCAACGACCCATTGCCTACGAGTTTGTCCTACTGCTGTTGTTACTTGTCTTGCTCTTCTGTTACTACTGTTGCTGCTGCTGTTACTTGTCTTGCTTTGCTGCTACTGTTGCTACTACTGTCGCTTGCTACTGCTGTCACTACTGCTGTTCCTTGCCACTGTTATTGCTCGTTACACTGCTGCTACCTGCTACAATTTTGGTTCGCTGGTCCTTGACGGGAAATGACAATTTCCGTCAATGAGGCAACTTGGCGTCATTGATACAATCGTTAGAAATAGTGTGCCGTGTCAACAGATCGTTTCTGACACCGTTGTTATCATATTACTTTGCTATTACTACTTTGCTTGCAGATACTAATCTTTCAGGTGTGGTTGAATCTAACATATTCAGCTGCTAATACTTGAGAGTATCCTCTCACCTCCTATAGGTGTACCAAAAAATTTGGATCGAATACTCTACCCTCGAAAACTGCTACGATCCCACGCGCTGGTGGGCCGTCAACAACATTCTTCTAGTTTCGATTGCCGGAGAGTGCTAGCAGCATTCTTCTGGTGCCGTTGCAAGGGGAAGAACAGTTGACATCAAGCATTTTTCCGGCACCGTGGCCGGGGAGGTATTGCTATATTCTCTGAGTCACTTGGGATTTATATCTGCTGATCACTATGAAGAATCTGAAGGATCCGAAGACCAAAGTCTTGCCCTCAACTACGAGGGGAGGTAAGGAATTGCCATCTAGCTCTGCACTTGATTCACCTTCAGTTATGAGTAAGTTTGCGACATCACCTCCTGCTAGAAATCTTGATATGTCGCATGTGCTTGATGATGCTTGTGATACTACTGCTAGAGATGTTATTATTGATACTATGTCTGATGCTATGCCTGGTACTGCTAGAGATGCTATGCTTGATACTGTTAGAGATGCTATGCTTGATACTGCTTTGCCTTATGATGCTAGAGCTGCTATTTTGCCTGATGATGCTATGCTTGATACCGCTAGAGATGCTACTTTTCCTGATGTTCCACTAGGGGTGTTCCTTGATGCTCATATTGCTAGAGTTACTGCCAATGCTCGTGATGCTTCTGAAACTGCCGATACTATTGAGATAGAACCTGCTTTTGCTCCTGCTAGATCTAGCTCTCCTAGATATGAATTTCCTGATATACCTGAGGGTTAAGTTATGGAGGGAGAGATAGCTGAGGATTTTCTTGCATGTAAGGATGCCTATGACGCTGAGAAATTACTTCTCAAGTTGAAGGAAAAATCTCGGGAAGCTAAGATGAAATACGACCCGAAGTTTGCCACTTCACCTATCTTTATCACCGATAAGGATTACGAATTCTCTGTCAATCCTGAGATAATCTCTCTAGTCGAATCTGATCCTTTTCACGGTTATGAGTCTGAGACGGTCGTAGCCCATCTTGCCAAACTACACGATATAGCTACCCTTTTCACTAATGAGGAGAAGATCCGCCACTACTATATCCTTAAGTTGTTTCCTTTCTCTCTAAAGGATGACACTAAAGCCTGGTTCACCTCTCTTGCTCCTGGATGTGTGAGTAGTCCCCAGGAGATGGTCTATTACTTCTGTGAGAAATATTTCCCTGCCCATAAGAAGCAAGCTGCCTTGCAGGAAATATACAACTTTGCTCAACTCCAAGAAGAGAGTCTTCCACAAGCTTGGGGGAGGCTCGTCTAGCTACAAAATGCTTTGCCTGATCACCCTCTTAAGAAGAACGAGATACTTGATATCCTCTATAACGGACTTACCGATGCCTCTAGAGACCACCTAGATAGTTGTGCCGGTTGTGTTTTTAGGGAACGAACCGTAGAACAAGCTGAGGCTCTACTGAATAACATCTTGATCAACGATAATGCTTGGACTATTCCCGAACCACCTCCTAAGCCAACTCCTAAGAAAAGAGGTATTCTATTCCTCAGTCCCGAAGATATGCAAGAAGCCAAGAAATCTATGCAAGAGAAAGGCATTAGATCTGAAGATGTCAAAAATCTACCACCTATCGAAGAGATCCATGGTCTCGATAACCCGATACAGGTAGTAGAAGTGAATTCTCTGCGTAGGTTTGATGAGAGTGATATTCCTTTTGATAAACCTGCAAGCCTATGCTTCGGTGAATTTGACAACTTTGTTGCCAAATAACAGAGTTTCAATGATTATGTTAGCACACATTTGCATCAAAGTACTCATATGCTTAGCCATTTAAGTGCTTGTGTAGACAGAAATGTCAATGATCTGAAGCTTCTGAGTAAACATGCCTCTATGATTACTACTCAGGTAGAACAAGTACTTAAGGCTCAGAATGACCTGCTCAATGAATTAAATGACAACTCTATCACAGTCATTACTAGAGGAGGCAAAATGACTCAAGAACCTTTGTATCCTGAAGGTCATCCTAAGAGAATTGATCAAGATTCTCAAGGAATCAATGCTGATACACCCGGTCATCCTGAGGAGAAGAAGAAGGATGGTAGAAACCTACACGCCAGTTCACAAATACTGTCACACCTGAAGAACCTAATGATATTTCTGTGTCTGATGCAGAAACACAATCTGGTGATGAACATGAACCTGGTGACAATATGGACAGTGATGTTCATAATGATGCTCAACCTAGCAATGATTGGGATGTGGAGACTCAACCTACGGTTAATCCTCATAACCCAAAACCTAAGAAATACGATAAGAATGACTTCACTTCTAGGAAGCATGGTAAAGAAACAGAGCCATGGGTTCGGAGACCTATGCCCTTTCCTCCTAAGCCATCCAAGAAAAAGGATGATGAGGATTTTGAGCGCTTCGTTGAGATGATAAGACCCATCTTTCTGCAGATGCGGTTAACTGATATGCTCAGGATGTCTCCGTATGCCAAGTACATGAAAGATATCGTGACTAATAAACGGAAGATACCAGATCTTGAGATCTCCACCATGCTTGCCAATTACACTTTTAAAGGTGGAACTCCTAAGAAACTTGGTGATCCCGGAGTGCCCACTATACCTTGCTCCATTAAAGGAAACTACGTAAGAACTGTCTTATGTGACCTTGGAGCCGGTGTTAGTGTTATGCTGCTCTCTCTTTAGCGTAGACTTGAATTGGATAAGTTGACACCCACTGAAATTTCTCTGCAAATGGCCGACAAATCAACTGCTTTCCCTATAGGCATTTCCGAGGATGTGCCTGTTGTGGTTGCTAACACCACTATCTTAACAGACTTTGTTATCTTGGATATTCCCGAGGACGATGCCATGGCTGTCATCCTCGGAAGACCCTTTTTAAACACTGCAGGGGCTGTTATAGATTGCAACAAAGCAATGTCACTTTCCATGTCAACGGTAATGAGCACACCATGCACTTTCCGAAGAAACGATATCAAGTACATTGCATCAATGCTATCGAAAAGACTTCATCGATTCTCATTGGGAGCTTTGAATGCCCTATTCCTCGTGTCAAGATGAAGTATGATTTGCTTGTTGGGGAGATACATATCCCCATTGAGGTGACATAGTGGCTATTCGAAAATTCTCCATTCTCTCTTAAAATTCGAGAAGGTTTTGTCATAAGGACTTGATCAATCCCATTGACGGATTTCTTTCGATGACCATGAAATGGATGAATCAAAGAGTCACATACCTCTGTTTTAAAGCTTTCATTTTCTTTTGCTTAGAAGAAAAATGATAGAATTAGTTTAGTTTTTCCTGTTTTCTGTTTTAGCGTCCCAGAGAAAAATACCTCGAAAATAAAAGTTCTACGATGGTCCTGAAAATTTAGTATGATTTTATCTGGAATTTTTGAAAATTACTAGGCCTGAGAGCTGGCCTGGGGGCTAGACCAGTGGGCCACAAGCCCTGCCACCGCCACCTACCCCCCTGGTGGCGGAGTGCAAGCTTGTGGAGCCGATAGGGACCCCTCCACTCATTCCAGCTCCCAGCCTCTTCTTCCACCTCCAGAAAAAATTGTTTCGCAGCTCAAACCCGTGTTCTTGCTCATTTGGTTGTGATTTTCGATCTCCTTGCTCAAAGCACCATTCTTCGAACCGTTTTGGGGAAATTACTCCTTGGTAAGTGACTCCTCCATTGGTCCAATTAGTGTTTGCCCTAGTGCTTTACCCTTCGCGTATTCTTGCTACCTTGGTGACCCTGTTCTTGAGCTAGAAAGGTTGATCTTAGCTGGTCCCAAGTAGTTTTAGCACGTGATACGGTCTCTAGGCACTAGTAGGAGTAGTTGATACAAGTTGGGTTAATCCTTATTCACTTTTCTTTCGAAGTCTCTAAAAATTCCAGAATTTTTCAGAGCTAGAAAAAGGAAAACATGAGGAGGTTCTTGAGAGGCTCCTAAAGCCATAACCCCAAGGAGGATGGGAATAACCACCCCAAGTACGTAGTCCCTCGAGTTAGAGAAGTTCGAGCGTGTGAGTGGCCAAGTGATGAATTTTTGCGCGCCGCCGGACTTTATGAAGACTTTTATTACTTGGTGGAGAACGCAGGTCTTACTGCGTTCGTTGAAGATAAGTGCTCACAATACCTCCTCCTCACCAATATTTTCGTTCAAAGCTTCAACTTTTATCCGAGCAAGAATTCTCCCATGGTTAAGTTCATGATATACGATGTCCCCCAGTGCATGACGCTGCAGGATTTTTGCAATGTATGCAAATTACCTTATGTTGGGGATATCCGTGACCCTCGTCCACGGGACTTGGAGGATTTCATTGGTTCTATTGTTGTTGGAGAGGAGAGAGGAGTTTCTCGTGCTAGAATTGCTAACATACATTTTCCTGTGCTTCGGTACTTCTCATAATTTGTGGGAAAATGTTTGATTGGTCGTGGGGAGGCTGGATCACTTAGTTCCCCAGACCTTGCGGTTTTGCGCGAAGGCCTTTATAACGATAAGACTTATAGCTTGGGCGCTATAGTAGCTCAACGGTTGAACCTCAACCGTTCCAAGCGTGTCGTCGATGGAGGTATCTATGCTACTTGTCTTGCCAGACACTTTGAGATACCCATTAGACTGGGAGAGGAAGGAGAGATGCTTCTCCCTGAGAAATATCTGGATTATGATAGCATGGTTCGCCATGATTTTCTGGATAGAGATGCTAGTAGACGGATGATTTATAACCTGGTACTTAGTCAGGGTACTCGAGAGACTATTACTTTGCCTACTCCTTCTTTGTTCGATCTTCATGCAGGCAGGTACACTATTATACCCTCGGACATCTACGCATATTGGGGCTTGGCCCAACCACAGGCGCCCGTGCCCGAGCCGCCAATCGAGTACCAGACGCCAGTTTATCAGTGGGAGTCAGAGGAGCTCACACCGCACTGGCATCCACAGTCTGCTCCGGAGTATCCTGGAGCTGGTTATTTCCCACCATGGGAGTAGACCAATCTAGGACAAAAGCCTAAGCTTGGGGGAGAACGTGTTCTCACCGACTTTACATTCATGCTTATGCTTTCACTTTGTTAGCCGGTGTTTACACTTTGCCACTTTATTATCCATGCTAGTTTATTTTCATTTTCTTGTTTTCTTGTTTTGTGTCCTTTTGAGAAAACCCAAAAACATTTTTATTTCTTCTTTTGCTTGTTGGGAGCTTTCTCGTGTAAATAGTTTTATTTTCTTTGGGTCAAGGTAGAAGATATTGGTTTCAATGTTTAGTGGTTCTTACATGCTTACCTGTTTAGCTTTCAAAGAGCCATATTACTTTGTCTTCTCCTTTGTGTTTGCCTGCAGATTCAGCTTAGTCCAATGCTCTTATTATTGTTCACATCGTTCGATCGTGCAAATGAAAGGCAACAATGATGATATATGATGAAGTGACTGAGACTGAAAAGCTGGTATGAACTCTATCTATTTTGTTTTTGTAAATATGACTAGCTTGTCGACCCAGATTCAGCTTTGTTGTGAGAGAACCATGTTTGCAATGACAACTTAGAGATCATAGTTTCTGATGCCATGCTTATTTGGCTGAGAGCTTATAATGGTTTGTCTTGAATGCCAACATAGATTTTGAGATGACTATGATGTAGTATGATAGGACGGTATTCTCCTTTGAATGTTTCAAGTGGCTTGACTTGGCGCATGTTCATGCATGTAGTTGAAACAAAATCAACATAGCCTCTATGATGTTCGTGTTCATGGTGATTTATATCATGTTCATGCTTGCATTCAATGTTAGTCAAATTCATTGCATCTTGATGACTGTTGTCGCTCTCTAGTTGGTCGCTTCCCAGTCTATTGCTAGCCTTCACTTGTACTAAGCGGAATACTGCTTGTGCATCCACTTCCATAAACCCAAAAGTTTTTCCATGAGAGTCCACCATACCTACCTACTTGCGGTATCTACCCGCCGTTCCAAATAAATTTGCATGTGCCATTCTCTAAACCTTCAAGAAATAAATCTGTTTTGCATGCCCGAACCACTCATGTGGTGACAGGGGGCTATTGGTATCTTCCATGCTAGGAGTGTTATCCTTGACATGTGTTTATTCACTGTCATTCACGAGAAAGGGGCACGTAATTGGAATGCCCAGTTGCACGCTTAAATCAAAAACGTAACTGTAAAACAAGACTCCCCCCAGATTGATGGTAGTATGGACGGTACTCGAGGATTCGGCTAGCCGTGGAGTGTGATTGATTGGTGGTGGGGGAGTTAAAACTTTACTTTTATGTTTGGGAATCGCCTATAGCATGAGTAACATGGAAGATATTGAGAACTCTTGGTCATTGCATTGACAATGAAAGCATGCCACCCAAAATTATTATCTCTGTTTTCAAAGCTTGAGCTCTGGCACCTCTTCAAATCAATGCTTCCCTCTGCGAAGGGCCTGTCTATTTCTTTTCCTGTTGAGTCATCCTCCTCTTATATAAGCACCAATTAGAGAGCACCTCTGTCATTTTTATGCTTTGCTTTTGATTGATATTGAGTATGACTATGACTGGATCTTCGTTGCTATGAATTACAATGTTTAGTCAGCCCTTGATCTTTGAAAGTGCTCTGCATTTATGTTTTGCGGTCTCAGAAAGAGCTAGCGAGATACCACCTATTCATATTGCTTCATGCTTGTTTAGATTGAAGTGTTCGTAGTTTAAACTCATTATTATTTGCTTGTTAGCTGATTATGCCATTAATATTAGTTTACCGTGAGACCTTTATGTCATTTGCTTATGTGGTTAACTTGTGATCTTGCTGAAATTCTGGTTATGAGTTAGACATAGTTGTAACAACAAGATCAAACAGAGTTTGTCAAAGTTTTCCTTTCTTTCTCAGTATGTCAACCAAGTTGCTTGAGGACAAGCAAGGTTTTAAGCTTGGGGGAGTTGATACGTCTCCATCGTATCTACTTTTCCAAACTCTTTTGCCCTTGATTTGGACTCTAATTTGCATGATTTGAATGGAACTAACCTGGACTGGCGTTGTTTTCAGCAGAATTGCCTTGGTGTTATTTTTGTGCAGAAATTAAAGCTCTCCAAACGTCCTGAAAATCTAGGGGAGCAGTTTTGGAAAATATGAAAAATATCTGCGCCAAGTTCCACCTGAGGGAGTGGGCCAGTGGCCCACAAGCCCTCGCTCTGCCACCACCCCCCCTGGTGGCGGTGGGCAGGCTTGTGGGGCCCACACGGCTCTCCCGCCCCTAACCTCAGGTCTATAAGTTCACTTTCGTCCCAGAAAAAATAAAGAGAGAAGTTTTCGCCGCGTTTGCGATACGGAGCTGCCGCCTCCACCTGTTCTTCATCTCGAGGGCAGATCTGGAGTCCGTCTTGGGCTCCGGAGAAGGGAAATCGTCGCCATTGTCATCATCAACCTTCTTCCCTCTCCAATTCCATGAAGCTCTTCGTCGTTCGTGAGTAATATATTCGTAGGCTCGTTGGGCGGTGATGAGTAGGATGAGATCTATCATGTAATCGAGTTAGTTTTGATGGGGATTGATCCCTAGTATCCACTATGTTCTGAGATTGATGTTGCTACTACTTTGCCATGCTTAATGCTTGTCACTAGGGACCGAGTGCCATGATTTCAGATCTGAAATTATTATGTTGTCACCAATATATGTGTGTTTTAGATCCGATCTTGCAAGTTGTAGTTACCTACTATGTGTTATGATCCGACAACCCCGGAGTGACAAAAACCGGAACCACTCCCGATGATGACCATAGTTTGAGGAGTTCATGTGTTCACCAAGTGCTAATGCGTTGGTCCAGTTCTTTATTAAAAGGAGAACCTTAATATCCCGTAGTTCCCTTTCGGACACCACTGCCACGGGAGGGATGGACAATAGATGTCATGCTAGTTCTTTTCCCTAAGCACGTATGACGACACATGGAATGCATGCCTACATCACATTGACGAACGGGAGCTAGCCACATATCTCTCCGTGTTATAACCGTTGCATGATGAATATCATCCAAACAAATCACCGACCCATTGCCTACGAGTTTGTCCTACTGCTGTTGTTACTTGTCTTGCTCTGTTGTTACTACTGTTGCTGCACATGTTACTTGTCTTGCTCTGCTAGTACTGTTGCTACTACTGTCGCTTGCTACTGCTGTCACTACTGTTGTTCCTTGCCACTACTATTGCTCGTTACACTGCTGCTACCTGCTACAATTTTGGTTCGCTGGTCGTTGACGGGAATTGACAATTTCCGTCAACGAGGCAACTTGGCGCCATTGATACAATCGTTAGAAATAGTCTGCCGTTTCAACAGATCGTTTATGACACCGTTGTTATCATATTACTTTGTTGTTACTACTTTGCTTGCAGATACTAATCTTTGAGGTGTGGTTGAATCTGACATATTCATCTTCTAATACTTGAGAGTATCCTCTCACCTCCTATAGGCGTACCAACAAATTTGGGTCGAATACTCTACCCTCGAAAACTGCTACGATCCCACGCGTTGGTGGGCCGTCAACAACATTCTTCTAGTTTCGATTGCCGGAGAGTGCTAGCAGCATTCTTTTGGTGTCGCTGCAAGGGGAAGAACAGTTGACATCAGCTACCACTAAGCACTTGAGCAACCATCTCAACAAAGATACCTCATCCCCTTTTAATAGTATTGGATTTCCTATGGACTCAAGTGTGGTTTCTCACATAAAGTAAAATGCAGAGTATTGAAGCTTGAAGCTTGGCAAATCCTATTCCTTCCTCTTCTTCTTCTTCTTGGGGAATTCTCTACACAATCCTTTGCCAACACTCTATGTGGACTATATCTGAAATATACTAGTTAAAAGTATTAGTCCAAGAGACAATGTATGTTGTCATGAATTATGAAAACCACCAAGGGAGCATATCTGTTTTCAATCTGCAGCTTTTTGGAAATTGCTGACAACATACAATCAAAGCTTCAAATAGTCATATGCATTAGAATATGACAGCTTTGAAAGATACATGTCTAATACAAGCTCCCCCTAAATGTATGCCATTTCTTTTAAGAGCTGTTTGCTTTGGACTGCATTGGCACACACATAGTAGAAGGGACAAGACAAGTCATGTGAATCTTGTATATATGCATCAAACAGTATGTGAATGAAAGATTTCCATGTTCAAGACTCACTCTTGCAAACAATATGTGCGAGATAAAGGAGATCATCATGAACAAGGATATGATGCATATACTTACCTTGAGGTTCTTGAGCATCTTAGCAGTATGAGTACACTTGGGAAAACAATTGTTAGATAACACAAGATAATTATATTGTAAAGATGCAAAGAGCTTCAATAGTACCAAGACATGGAGGACATATTGAAAGTAGGATATGATGATAGATATGTCTCCAAAAATATTTTGAACTTTCTCCCCTAAGAATGAATATGTAGGAATTCCTCGCCCCGTGAATCATAACATGTAGATATTGGGAGTAGGTAGGGTGAGCCAAGTTCAATCCAAAGTAGGTAATGTAAATTGCAAATAGAACTTTCTCTCTCTTACGGTAAGCATGAGCTTAGATAACTCTTTGATATCTCTCCCCTTAATTATCTCTCTCCATGTATGAGTAAGTTTTAATATATCTCCCCCTTTGGCAGAAGCTTTTAGAAGCTTTGATATATCTCCCCCTTTGGCATTAATTTCCAAAAAGGTCAGAGGGTAAGGGTTCCTTGAGAGTAAGGCATCCTAGATTCTTCTTCCTAATAAGGGTTCCTTGATTCTTCTCCCTCTTGAGTTCAGATAAGGGTTCCTTGAAATTTCTCCCCCTTTTTGCGTGGATAAGGGTTACTAGATGTTTCTCCCCCTTATATTGTGGGATCATTTGAAGTTTCTCCCCCTTTGGAAAAAATCCAGTAAAATGACTGAGAGCTCAGGTAGCATCAATTCAGAGTTTCCGAGGCAAGGAGGTTCGGTAGAACCGAGAATGAATATTGGGCCTCTCGAAGAAATCGGTAGGACTGATTTTCCCAACTCAGAGATACCGAGTTCCAAACGAAAACTAATATACAAGAAAATGTGGGATACCAATTGTGGGATGATTTCAAAACTCACATAAATCCTTCCTGGCCAATTTGTAAGAATAATTCTCAAATATTTTTGCCAAATCTCTCAGAAAGTAATCAAATGGTTTTCAAAGAAATATTGGCAAGCTAGATGAGGATTGAATGGTATTAAGATAATTTGCAACAAAAATATGAACCATACAAGAAGCTTCATCTAGATGTTGGGCGGTGACTAGGTCACCTATGTTAGAGTATATTGACTTGAGGAGTCAAGAAGATTGCTTGATCATAGGCCATACTCATCGTTAAGTGCAAAATGGGGTTACCATTTTCGTTAAGCATTTTAATGTATTCATATCACTTGAGTTTCTTTACCTCATGACTTGGTGTAAAGCTTTATCAAGGATATGAGTAAATACCTTCAAATGATGTTGATGACGTGGCATGTAGGTGAACTTGTTGTGGATTCTCAATGATGATGAAGATCATCTTGAGTTGGGAGCTATCCTTGTCATTGTGGTTCACTTTTCACCTACATTGGTTAGTAATGCAAGGAAGAATATAATATATCTAAATGACAAGAGTGAATTTATTCGTCAAATAGTTGCCAAGGATATGATTTTGTTGTCTTCTTCCTTCATCTCCAAAGAAAGGGTTGTTCATACTTGTCCATGACAAAATTGCTTTTGATGTGAGTTGATGGTAATCTTGTGAAGTTTAATTCTTCCAAGTACCTAAAAAAGGTTAGATGCAATACAAGGGAGCATAGTTTCCCAAGATATAAGATATTGTCATATCAATAGCATCGTGGAATAATCAACTAAGCTCATGCCCTTGCATGCATCCGAGTGAGTCTAGCTCAATTTTGAAGCATCAATGATGTTCAACTCACTCCTCAAGTGACAAAACACTTTCTCATTGAGTGGCTTGGTAAATATATCATCCAATTGTTTGTCGGTACGAACATGCTTGAGATTACTATCTCCTTTGCCAACATGATCACGAATGAAATGATTACGAACTTTGATAGAGGTGAGCAGCCCGATCTTTTGATGATATGGTAGCTATCGATTTGGTGGAGACGACTTTGATGATATTACTACAAACATGCACGAGTTGAGCCTTAACAATCGCAAAACTAACTCCAAGAGGTTGTTGACCACGCCGGAGCACGATCAACCTGACCAGGAAGGTCTCTTCCTACAAGCAATCAAAGAACAAGCAAGAATATGATAAAAGCAATCTGAATATTGTGAATATATATGAAGTATTGATAAGGGTGGGGATCTGAAAGCGGTCTTGGTCTAGTCGTTCGACACAAACAAAGTACACAAAGTAGCAATGGCTAACTTTTAACTAAACAAATCCCAAGAAAAAAGCTGCTTGGTTGATCTACTTACATAGGAAAAAGGGGTGGCGGCCAAGGAGGTGGGAGGACATCCCAAGGCAGCCTAAAACTAACCCTAGGTCGTACAAGGTCTATTGGCCCAAGTGGAGGTGATGCAACACCTTTGGACTTGTAGTTTGACTCAGATTCTCATGCAATGTCACATTGTTTCATCAATATGTCCACGCTCCAAACAATTTTCAGTTGATTCCCGTAGTGATTGGGCTGGAACGTACATAAAATATACTTTCCAACAAAAAAAGGCATCACCCAATTCGGAGTCCGTATGAAAACATTGTTGATGTTTTGAGGCAGGTATGTCTATGTAGTCTGAATCTGAGTCTAGGACGTGAGAGACTTGAACTTTATCTTTTCTTGGGATAAAAGTGACGTGAGCGAACTTCTTGAACAGCACATAATCATTTCCTTTAATTTGATAGGACTTCTTGAACAACACGTAATAATTTCCTCTTCCTTTATCTTCACACGTGGTCCGTGCAAGCGTTCCACAATTCGGCATTTAGGCATGGAGTAAAAAATAGGTGAAGTATTTTTGTTCCAGATAACATAAATAAATTATTGCATAACTATTACAAGAAATCACCTCACAAGTATGCAAATATGAAATATTTTTGGTCGTATCCATGGTAGCCATGTCCTCATCAAAATTGAATATGTTTAGTTCGAGAATGTTGCACGGGATTATGGGCAATTTTAGTTGCACTTTCATTATCACACAACAATGGAACATGTTTCACATGAGTGCCATAATCGATAAACCTTTTATTCAACCGGTCTGTCCTCCTTGGTGAGGTCAACATGTCCACTAGTAGGCATGGGAGTTTTCATACCTTTGCACTCTTGCATGTTGAACTTCTTGATCAAGTCCTTGGTGTACTTGATTTTTGATATAGACGTGTCTTCTCTCGTTTGTTTGGTTTGCAAACCAAGGAAGAACTTTATCTCACACATCATTGACATCTCATACTTGTAGAACATCAACCTTCCAAACTTCTCACTAAAATGTGGGTCGGTAGATCCAAAGATAATATCATCCACAGAAATTTGGCATACGAATAGTTCTCCATTAACTCTTTTAATTAATAAGGTTGCATAAATTTTACCATTCTCAAAACCATTTTCAATGAGAAACTTCCTTAGGCATTGGTACCAAGCTCGAGGGGCTTGCCTAAGACCATATAAATCTTTACTAAGTTTATAAACATGATTAGGTTTCTTAAGGTTCACAAAGCCAGGAGGTTGTTTGACATAAACTTCCTCCTTAATTTCACCGTTTAGAAAAGAACTTTTCATATCCATTTGGTAAAGAGTAATATCATGGTGATTGGCATAAGCGAGAGGAATACGAATGGCTTCAAGTCTAGCAACGGGGGAATACGTCTCATCGTAGTCCATACCTTCGACTTGCGTGTAACCTTGAGAAATGAGACATGTCTTGTTGTGTACTACTTGGGCATCTTCATCTTGCTTGTTCTGAAACACCACACCCATTTTGTACTAGTGATGTTGCTCCCGTCCTTGGGTTTCTCCACAAGTGTCCAAACTTCATTCCTCTCGAAGTTGCGTAGCTCTTTGTGCATGGCATTCACCCAATCTGGGTCTTGAAGGGATTCTTCTACATCATAGGCTCAATGCTAGAAATAAATGACTAATGCTCACAAAAGTTAGCTAAATGAGTTTTAGAGCGAGTGATTCTCCCGGTTTATATGTCACTGATGAATTGATTCAGCAGATGGTTCTTGTCCACGTGTGCTGGAACTCATGACAACTTTTTCTTGTTGGATGGTGGAGCTTCCGCATCATCATATTCTTCTTCGTTGTCGTTGAAGGTGGCATCTACTTAAGGTGGTGGTGAACAAGGTTGAGGTGGATCATCATGATGTACTTCTTCCTCCTCTTCATCATGTCGTGTACCACTTGTGGATGCTTCCATGTCATTTTGTGGTTCGCCTTGACGCAAAGTAGGAGCTTCCACTTGTGTTGATGAAGTACTTTCCTTCACCTCTATGGGACGAATCTTGCCGATGGACAAGTCTTGGATGGCTTCTGAAGGTTCCTTATCTTCTACATCATTTTCAATTGTTCGACTTGTGAACCATTAGATATATCAAACTTCACATCTAGTGTCTCTTCAACTTTTCGAGTGAAATTGTTGTAGACACGGTAAGTGTGAGCATTAGATCCTTAACCAAGTACGAAACCTTCATGAGATTTACGATCAAATTTAGAACGACGATGCTTATCAAGAATGTAGAACTTGGAGCAGAATACCCAGAAGTATCCAACTTGGGGTTTGTCACCGGTGAGTAGCTCGTATGTTCTTTTACTGGGCATCTTGTGTAAGTAGATTCAGTTTGTGGCATAAAAAGCTCTTTCCACGGCTACTACCCAAAAGTGTGTTGGCATCATATATTGGTCAAGCATCGTTCTAGCCATCTCTATGAGAGTCCAATTCTTCCTCTCAACAAATCCATTTTGTTGAGGTGTGCACGTCATCGAGAACTCATGTGTGATACCCTCTTCATAAAGAAAAGTATCCACATTTGTGTTCTTCAACTCCGGTCCGTTGTCGCACCAAACTCTCTTGATCTTCACTTCAAAATGATTTTGGGCTTTCTGAGTGAAATTCTTAAAGATCTTTTGTTCCTATGACTTGTCATCAACAAAGAACACCCGCGTAAATCTGGAAAAATCATCAACAATAACTAGACCAAAAGAATTTCCACCGAGGCTCTTGTAAGTGTTGGGACCAAAGAGATCTACGTAAAGCAGCTCGAGTAGCCTTCTAGTAGTCATCATGTTCTTCACAGGATGACTTCCACTAACTTGTTTTCCTGCTTGACAGGCTCTACAAAGTCTATCTTTGTCAATATAACACCTTTAAAACCAAGAATATGATCACCTTTGATGAGCATATCAACATTACGCATACCAACATGTCCTAGCCTTCTATGCCATAACCAACCTTTAGAACATTTTGCAATAAGAAATATACAAGATTTGGATTCTTTAGTGAAATCAACAATGTATATATCACCTCTATGAAAACCAATAACGACCATGTTATGATTATCTCAACAAAATACTTGGCAATCAACTTCCGTAAATCGCACATTGGAACCAAAATCCACTAATCTAGATACGGAAAGAAGATTGTCTCCAAGGAATTCAACAAGCATGACATTTTGAATGGAACTATCATGAGACATGGCCACCTTACCAAGACCAAGTACCTTACCCTTGGAGTTGTATCCAAAATTCACATACCTTCGTGGTCCATGGTTTGATGTGATCTCATGAAACATGTCTTTATTTCCATTCATGTGATCAGTGCATCCACTGTCGAGTATCCACTCCTTTCCTCCTGCCATGTAGTCTCTAAGGTTTTCCATAAGACTTAGTCTCATCATGGTCTTCTCATACTCGATGTCAAACTTCCTGTCTTCAGCATAGTAGCCGTGCTCCACATTGTCATCCTTGAATGGAATGTCCTCGTCACAAGAATCAAGAGATTCGTTAGAATTTCGACCATAACAATGTTCATGTTTATGAATGCGAATGGATTCCACAATGAAGTTATTGATGGTAATCACATCTCCTTTAGCATGCATGAGGTCACGAAGCTCAAATAGATAGTTATTAAAGTTAGGATCATTGACCTTCATTTTGTGGAAGAGAATGGATTTTTGGAAAATGACATCAAGGTTTTTCAAGGAGTAGTCAAGATATCTTTTCTCGAGATCTTTCCACAAAGTATAAGCACACTCAAAGTTCTTCATTTGATTTTGCATATTTCTTGGCATTCCTCTAATGATGAGATTAATAGTTTTAAGATTACTAAGCACATTATCTTCATCATCATGAGAAGTATGTAAGAGGTCAATGGGACACACATAGGTATTTTCAACATAATTTCTCAAATGGAATTCATCAAATATATCAAGCATTTCAAGATTCCATTGTCTACATTCGTCACACCCTATTTTTACCTCACTTCAGTTGTAGTTTTAAAATATGAGTTTATTAAAAAAATCAAAACAAATGTTGTGAGTGCCATGATTGTCATTGTGTGTATGAATGCTTGAATGAGTGGATTGAAAAACCATATTTGTATAGCACGATATTTTCAAAAGATTATTTTTCTTATTTTGACTATCATTAAGACCTTGCTTTGGGTTTGCACTACAAGTCCCTCATGACATGGGAAAGCCTTTACCCAAAGATGGTAATATGGTTTTAGAACTATTTTAACTTTCCAATATCATAAAGTAACTATTTTTCAAAATATGTTCCTATTTTAATTGCATGTCCATTTCTGAGGCCCGGAATGATATTTCTATATGAAAAATTACTTTGCTTCCTTAGAAAAACCTATGAAAAATTGGAAATACTGAGAGGACATATATTTTCCATACATAAGATTTTCAACCCCTATTTATATTCAAAATATTTGAGCAAACCCTTGAAAACCATCTCTGTCCGTTTTGACCTTTTGAAATATTTCCAAAGGAAATACTTCCAATTAATTCCTAGAAAATTCGTAAAACCTTCCCAAGCTATATTTGGCGGCCACACCAAGTTTCACCTCATTCCAAGGTTGTTTGGACCACTAAATAATCATAAAACCCTCTTTGTCCAGAATGAAGTTGAAGCAACTATACATAGCAAAGTTTGTTGAAATGATTTGAAACTTTGCAAGAGTGCAAAACACCCCAAATGAGGAGTCTATGCCAAAAATGGGATTTGCAGGGGGAAATCTAGCCACATTCTCCTTGGAAGGGACATATCTGCCCATTTGGGGGTGCTTTCAAGTTTGCATTGCAAAACTTGCCCAATGAAGGTCAAATTTGGTGGAGCATCCTATTTCTACACCAAAATTAATCATGTTAAATTTCATCATCAGTGGAGAAGTGTAGCTACCATAAAAACATGTCGAACACCTTCTGCCAGATTAGTAAAATAGCTCCTACCTCACTCCGCACCCATACACTTTCTTCCAAACTCATAGACCAAACAGCCAACACCACTCCCCAACTGCAGATGAGTGGCCCCTCCTTGAATCCAAGCAGAAGAGCAAAAATCCCCATTTTAGTTTCTGGTTCAAGTCTCGCATCACCTCTTTAATCACTTCCCTTGACCAGCAGGGAGTCTCTCGGCTCTCAAACGGCTAAGGATCTTCCAACCCAGCCCAAGGACACGCCAGACACGGCCAAGGCGCCCCAAAGCATGCCAGCATGCCGTGGCATGCCAAAACTACACTCTGGGCACGCTACAGGGCGCACCTGAGGCAAGGGTGGCCAGCCCGGGCCGGTTCAAGCCTCCCCCCATTGCCCATTCGTGTCCCCGACAACCATTCTGCATCAGGGCAGCCTCAGGGCCCCCTCCTCCCTCGCTTTGTTGACCGGAGCAACGCATGCCCACGCGCGCCAGATTCGACCAGAAGACTGCGGCCACACATGCACGCTCGTCCTCGCTCTCTCTCCCAATCAGTGAGTCACAGGGGTCCTAAACCACGTCCGCAATACCATGGTTTCGACCCCGAGCTCTCTCTGCCCCTCCTGCAAGCCATGGTGAAACCACCGGCGCTTCCCGCTCGGTGCACCGTCGAGGGCCTGTAAATAGGCCTCCCCCTCGCTCCAGCACCGTCATCCCACTCCTCCAGAGCCTAAATTGAACCCCTAGCCACTCCATTCGAGCACAGCCACATCCGGTGCTCGAGATCGACCGAAGCCCCGCTGCTTCGGAGCTCCGTCGATCTCGGGCTACAGGCCAGCTCCCACACGCCTTTCTCCTCCTCTGTGACCATAGTGAGCTCAGGAAGCTTCCCCCCCCCCACTTCTCTGAACTAATTCGCGCCCGTAGCACCCATTGCATCCACGTCCCGAATCGGCTCCATCGCAGCCACCTCGCCATTGGTGAACCAAGGCCTCCCCGTCGTCCCTTCGACCACCGGCAGGTAGGCGACGATGTGTTGGTTCCATTCCTCCCATGAGTAGGGCTCAAGGGCATTGGTATCACTGTCGGCGTGCCTCCCCTCCTCTCTTTCCACAGGTGGAAGACGACCCCGACAGGTGTGCCCCACCTATCGGTGGTTGTTCTCTCTCCCCTCTCTACTCTCAGCCGCTGACCACAGGGGCCCGCGCCTCGGGTTTGAACGTGACGGCACACGCGCCTGGGCTGGCTGGCTGGTTGGCCAGCTGGGCCGTCCCAAGCCACAGGCCGAGCCAGGCCTGGGCTAAATCCCCTTTTTCTTTTTGTGTTTAATCCTGTTCTAAAAGATTTTTTTAGGATTTTTTACTCAATATAATCTGATTATTTTTCCACCATAATTCTTCTAAAAATAAGTACAATTTAATAAAGCCATTGCACATATTTTTAGACAACCTTTTCGTATAGTAATAATTAAATAGGCTATTTTGAATACTTTAACTCCTGTTAAAAATATTTTTAAAAATAGTCTTTTCACCAAAACCAGAGACAAATATTTTCAAAACAATAATGTACATTTATCAGAATAGGGAAACATTTTTAAAGTGAGTTTGTGCTCTGTTTTTGAGTGAGCTACTTATTATTTTAATACTTACCACGAAGATAGATACCACGTTTGACGAAGGAGTTGGACTCGAAGACCCTGAAGACCCTGGATACTTAGCTGATCAAGGCAAGCAGCCCTTTGACCATGTTTTGAGAAAATATTATATTGCATGCTAGTAGAGAAATTAGTCCCATTGCATATGATCATGAGTATTCGGTAAATCATCGATGTGATGTTACCGATGGCTCCTCTGAAGCTCTTGCATTTGAGCATGATCCTACCACTATGAGGGTCACGCTAATATTATGTTCACAAGTAGAAGTAGAGCTAAGCATAGTAGTAGCATGAGCATGATGATGGCAAATAGCAACGGTTTATGAAAAACCCGTCGGGTGCCACTAATGCCCGAGGGTGATGATGAGTTAGCTGGCCACTTGTGAAGAAGTGGTGCACCGGGTATTTTTGGTGTGAGTGGTTTTGGAAATGGGATTAGATTTATCATGTGTCGACCGTCCGAACCTTACATGTGCGACCACGTTACCCCTTTACGGGATGGGGCTTTGTTGATTACCTTGGTCGGTGCTAGCAAAGAAACACATTACTAGTGGTAGGAGTGATATGTGGTCGCTCTCGTGACGGGGTCATACCAGGTAGGTCAACTATGTCGTTTTTACGTGTTCCGGGCACACCGTTGGTCCCGCATATAAGGTACTGTCCAGAGTCGGTGCTCGTAAGACGTACATCATGTGGGTTGGGTACCAATCGAGTGGAACTCTTTGTCTAGTATCGTCACGGGAAAGGCATTGATCGGGTACTTACCTCGGGTATGTTATATACCGCGAGTCGTGGATGAAACAGAATTTTCCTGAGTCTCACGGGTACAATGTACAATGTCTGCAGAGTGTAAAACTATTCGAATAGCCATGTCCACGGTCAAGGATAGTTGGGTGGTGCTGCTTAAACTATGTCCAGTCGTTTCCGCATAAACCAAGTGTGAGTAAGTGTGTGTGTGTTCAAGTGATATCTGAGAAAGAGTTGATATGACCAAGTTTGGTGACTTGGCATATCGGGTGAACCGGAGTGTTCAGCCCTCAACAGATACGTTGATATCTGTAACCTGTTCTTCTAAATGCCATCTAGCTTATGTTGCACATACATCCATGATCATGTTTATTTATAGTTAAGCTGATATCCACCAATACTGCATATTACTTGTTATCATACATACAGCATGATCCATATCATGGGCTGTTTGCGAGTACATTCAAAGTACTCACTGGCTTGCCACTAGTTATGTTATTGACCAGACATGGAAGGACCAGAGTTTGGAGAAGAATTCGTCGTCGGAGACAGAATTGCGAACTAGGACACTTCCGAGTCAAAATGTCTGTTGGTGTAGACTGATGGCATGGGCACCCGCTTAGCCCGAAGCTTTCCGCTAGTAGATGTATCAGTGTGATTGGCCTTATAGGCTCTACCTATGTGAGCTTGACCTTGATGGTCATTTGATGTATTATTCGGTATGTTGGATGTAAGACTCTTAATATTCAGTATTTGTGTGTTCGGTGAGCATTGATCTCTGGGATCACTGAGCACGTTCATTTGCTGATCTCGACTCGTAAGTCGGGGTCCCCACTATATTCCCCATCATCAATAGGCACTCTTCAACTAAGATTCCCCAAACTAGGTACATCCATCATCCTTCAATGGTGATTAAACAAAGGTTATGGTGACCAAAGCTTTGATACCAACTGTGGGATCACTAGAAGGGATGTCTATAGGGGGGTGAATAGACGACTTGACAAATTAAAACCTAGTATTTTCCCAATTTTAATTGTTGGCAGATTTTTAGCATTTAGAACAAGCCAATGACACCCTACACATGTAAGTCTACGACTATAACAGCGGAAAGTAAAGACATGCACATGTAAAGTAAGGAGTAGAGTTTTGGAAGATCAAACCCAAAGAAGGACACGGTGATTTTTGGCGTGGTTCCAATATAGGTGGTGATATTGTGCGTCCACGTTGATGGAGACTTCAACCCATGGAGGGTAACGGACACGAGAGTCCATGGAGGGCTTCACCCATGAAGGGTCCACGGAGAAGCAACCTTGTCTATTCTATCACAGCTAATGTCCATGAAGGACTAGACTCACTCGGGGTAGATCTTCACGAAGTAGGTGATCTCCTTGCATGTACAAACTTCTTGGTTCAACTCCACAACACCAAGTAGGAGGCTCCCGAGGGACACCTATCAAATCTAGGAGACACCACTCTCCAAAAAGTAATAGATGTGGTAGTACGACAAACTCCTTTCTCTTGTGATTCAAAAGATTGTCTCCTTAACACTGAATCACTCTCTCATAGATTTGGCTTGGGTAGAACAGATTGATCGGGTGGAAAGCAACTTGGGGAGGCAATAGATCAAGTTTCAAATGGATGGATTGGAATATCTTGATCTCAACACATGAGTAGGTGGCTCTCTCAGAAAAAATGGATATCGCAAGTGTATGTGTGTTCTGAGTGCTTCCTCTATGAATGAGAGGTCGTCGATGGGTATATATAGGCATATCCGAAAATCCAAACGTTACAACATTATTGCCCAACTCGGTGAACCCAAAGCGAAACTTGATGGCACCGACTAGTGCAAAATGTGGAAACTTTTTTATTCTCGGTGAGACCGATATAGAAATCTCGATGGTACTGACATGTGTGACCTAGGGCAGTTCCCAAATTCCGGTGACACCGATTCCAAAACTTGGAAATTCTGATTCTTGAAAATCACACACTTGAAAGTTGTTCACTGATTTCGGTGGCATCGAGACCTTAGGGTTTGGCATAGGTTCTGTCTCGTGGAAAATCGATATGGCCGAATGGTTAATTTTGGTGGCACCGATTTTGGATATTTAGGCTTTGGACAGAGAATTTTGTGGGATATTGGATGAGTATTTTTGGTGGCTACCTCTAAGCACTTGAGCAACCAGATCATCATAGATACCTCATCCCCTTTTAATAGTTTGGCTTTCCTATGGACTCAAGTGTGATTTCTCACATAAAGTAAAATGCAGAGTCTTGAAGCTTGAAGCTTGGCCAATCCTATTCCTTCCTATTTTTCATATTCTTGGGGAATTCTCCTCACAATCCTATGCCAACACTCTCTATGGACTATATCTGAAATATACTAGTTAAAAGTATTAGTCCAAGAGACAATATATGTTGTCATGGATTATCAAAACCACCGAGGGAGCATATGTGCTTTCAAATGGAGGAGTCATTTAAACTCTCCACCATCATGTCACACCCGGTTTGGGGCCGCTCTGTTGCACACGGCTCCTGGTGCGGCATTGCAGTTTCTCCTCTTGGAGAAGCTAGTGTAGATGATTCTGGAGGCTTAGAGGTCTCCGGAATTGTCTTCGGAGGGAGCTCAGGTTATCTGGGCTCTCCCTCTTTGCTTACAAAAAGGGATTCATCCTCCTTGTCTTCGGCGGCCGAGGTGCTAGCCTCGGCCATGATATCATCACCCATGTCCCTAGTATCCGGCTCCGAAGGGGCCCTTCGGGATACCATCTCCCCGATCTCCTCAACTGTCGGGGGAGGTGTGGGGACCCCGACTTACGAGTCGAGATCGCCGAATGAACGTGCTAAGTGATCCCAGAGATCAATGCTCAGCGAACACATAGAAAATGAATAACAAGAGTCTTACATCCACACATCCCGTTTGATACAATAAATGACCATTGTGGTCAAGTCTTACATATAGAGGGCCTTGAGGGCCAACACAGAAAACTTGACCAATAGCGGAAATATTGGTCGAAAGTGTGAACCCATGCCATCAGCCTTAACCTAGAGGCATTCTGGCTGGGAAGCGACCTAGCTCGCAAGAACGTCACCGGTTTCTCTTCCCCATATCATGATCTCCCATACATGGTCCATGAAATAACCAGTCGCAAGCCAATGAGTACTTTGAATGTACTCTCAAACAGCCCATGATGTGGATAATGCAGTTGGTACGATAATAAGGGATATGCAGCATTGGTGGAAGACAAGCTTGAAGGTAAATAAACATGATCATAGACGAGTATGGATATCCATCCTAAGCTAGATGGTATTCAGAAGAACAGGTTACGGATATCAACATATCTGTTATGTGTTGCACCTCGGGTTCACCCAATATGCCAAGTCACCAAACTTGGACATATCAACTCTTTCCAACATATCACTTTGAACACACACACACACACACTTGGTTTATGCGGAAACGACTAGACATAGTTCAAGCAGGATTACCCAACTATCCTTGACCGTGGACACGGCTATTCGAATAGGTTTACACTCTGCAGAGGATGTACGCTGTACCCACGAGGTCCAGGAAACTTTGGTGTCATCCACGACTCGCGGTATATAACATACCCAAGGTAAGTACCCAATCAATGCCTTTCCCCTGACGATACTAGACAAAGAGGTCCACTCGATTGGTACCCAGCCCACATGATGTACATATTACGAGCATCGGCTCTGGACAGTATCATCCATGCGGGAATAAAGGTGTGCCCGGAACATGTAAAAACGGCATAGTCACCCCCACCTGGCACGACCCCGTCACGAGAGTGACCACACATCACTCCCGCCACTAGTAATGTGGCTCTTTGCTAGCACCGACCAGAGTAATCAACAAAGCCCCGTCCCATAAAGGGGTAACGTGGTCGCACATGTAAGCTTGGGACGGTCCACACATCATAAATCTAATCCCATTTTCGAAACCAAACACACTAAAATACACCTGGTGCACCACTTCTCCACAAGTGGTCACCTAACTCATCATCACCCTCGGGCATTAGTGGCACCCGACAAGGTTTTCATAAACCTTTGATATTTACCATCATCGTGCTCATGCTTCTAATATGCTTATCTCTACTTGTCAACATTATATTAGCGTGATTCTCATAGGTGGTAAGACCATGCTCAAAATGCAAGTGCTCCGGAGGAGCCATCGGAAACATCATATCGATGATTTACCGAATATTCATGATCATATGCAATGAAAATATTTGCTCTACTAGCATGCAATATAACACATGCTCAAACATGGTCAAAGGGTTTCTTGCCTTTGCTCTCATAAGTTCTCGGGGTCTTCGAGGTCTTCCGGTCCAACTCCGAGTACTCTGTCTACTCCGTCAACTAACGTCGGAAATAACACAGTAAGCCATACAACAAGCACAAACAAAAGTGCTATATAAATAGGAGTTTTATTTTTCTTGGACCTCTTTGGTCATAAGAAAAATACCTGAAGCTTGCTATAGGAGATGAAAGGATGAATAGGTCGTCCTTAATGAAGCCCACAGAAAATATTCTGCTAAAAATGAGTGGACGCAACAGGAATTTGTTTAGGAAGTTGTTTCACTGGATTTGGAGTTGGGGTGAATATCCTATGGATTTTCTAGTATGGGATAAATAGCAACATGAAGCTATTTAAATAATGCAACAGAATTATGCCTAATAAAAATGTTGACCAAAGATTCAAAAATAGGGCAAGTTATAAGAAGGTTGTGGAAATTGGAATCACTCCATTTGGAGTTGATTTGAATGTTGTAGGAATTTTGAAAGGTGCGTCTAGGAGTATTTAAATCTGCATCTGAATAATAATGCAACAGAAAAGTTGCTTGCAAAAATGTGCAAAGCACATCTTTGGATAGTCCTTTATTTTTGGGACCTACTGTCGGTGAAGGATCGAGACCTATGGGGGCCTCAACGGTCCCCTTTTTGCTAGTTTGGCGGGGTGAGAAGTCACGGCAAGAGCAGAACCAACAGTCAGGGCCCGGCAAGATCTTTTTACCCAGGTTCGGGCAGCGTGGTGCGTAAAACCCTACTCATGCATGCATTTAGTTATTCATTTTGGGTTACTGTAGATCTGTCCCTTTTTACACCCTTTCGATTTGCCCAAAAGCCAAAAGCCCCTACTACTGAGCCTCGGGCCTCCTTTGATAGGCAAAGGGGTCACCACAGTGGCTCAGTGGGTGAACGGTGGGTGAATGGGTGAAACAGCACCGACCGACACTTACACTATTACAGCCTTATCAGAGGTGCAATAAATGCTTCGACAGACTTCCCTGGCTTCGTTAGGGGGGTTGGACACGTACCCACATGTGGCAACTCCGGGGAGTTGCGTTGGCATGCGGGCGGATGCATGGCACATGCATTGTCGGTGGCGTGCTCGTCGGTGGAGGCATTCGCAGGTCGCGAGGGTGCCCTGGGCCTGCGCCTCTCCTCGGGCCTTTCTCTTTCTTCCCGGCAGGGTCACCTTGCCGGGGCTCTTCCTGTTCCTCTCGGCAGGGAGGTGATGGCCTGCCGAGGCCTTGTCAGCCTTCCCGGCAAGGGTGGCTTGCCGGGGCTCAGTCTTTCTTCCTCGGTGGGAGGGCCTCGCCGTGGCATTGTCTATCTCCCCGGCAGGGAACTCCTGCCGAGGTCACTTCTTCCTTCCCAACAAACGAGTGTTGCCGGGGCTTGCAATCTGCACTTGGTGGTTTCTGAGTCTCGATTTCGCCCTAAGCCCCAGCGACGCGCCTTGCCACTGCGGAGGGGCTGCCGGTGTCCACGCACAAGTCTGGGGCGCTGGAGACCCCAGTCTTTAGTGCACCGACAGGAGCCCCCGGGCCTGGGCCACACACGCATGCCAGGTGTTGTTGGGCCAGGCCCAAAGCGGTGCGTGGACTCGAGGGCACCGAGCTTATCGGAATCGAGTCGTTATAGGCTTGCTTTCCCCACATCGCGCATTGAACGCGCGAAGTGGGAGGGTGCGCGACATGCGCACGATGGCCTCTTTACCCCCTGAGAACGCGTCTGCCACGTGTAGGACATGCGCAACGGCGGTCGGGCAAGTGGCGATCGTGGCCTTAAAAGTCGCAGGCGCGGATGGGCCTGCCCCTGCATGCATTGGTGCAGCTCAGTGGTTCCTTGTTCCGCTTGTGACTGAAGGGCTATTAGCCGAGAGGGGCAGTGGCTTCTGGAGCGAGGAGGGTGGGTCTCCGAGCTTTGCCCTATAAATTAGGGTGTTATGCGGAGGTTTTGCCCATCCATCTCACTCTTGAAGCCTTCAACGTCTATCGCCTTGCCTTCTCTTGTTTCCTTCAGGCTTGCCGATGGCGCCCGCCCCTAACCATGGTTAGGGGACGGGGCCGGACTTCGTCGGCCGCCAGGGCAGCAAGGGGATCCCGTTCGGATCATGTCACAGCTTCAAGGGCCACAGCTAGTGGCAGCCCCGTCGACCATGATGGGACAGGCTCGAGGGGCCGAGGACGTCGGGGTCGTGGCCGAGGGAGGCGGAGTACTACTCCAGCGTCTCCGCCTTCTCTGAGGCTCGCTCCGGTGGGAACTCACGTTAAAAGGACCCCATTGGAGTTCCTTGTCCAATTGCAAGGGTGCATCAAGACCCGGCTACACCTCCCCAACGCCTGTTCCAAGGCGATGGAGGAAGAGAAGCCCCCGATGCTATAGCTATGGGTACACGGGTGCGGCAATGGTGTCGTACCGGTGGCCGTAGAGCATCCGGGGCCTCGGCTCCTGTTCCTCGGCTATGGGTGGAAGAGCTTTGCTCGTGCCCACAATCTTTGCGATGGCCACGTTCTTCGCTTCAAAATGATGGCGGACAACCTTCTCTCCATCAAGCTGTATGGGAGCTCAGGTGCGTGTCTCGGCTGCTGCGGAGAAAACTCAAGCAGGACTGACAGCCTTTCCTCGTCTGGGGGTGAAGAGGAAAGGTCGAACGGCAGCGACAGCGGGGATGGGTCAGATCCTCGGCGGGTTAAGCCCGTGTATGAGGATCTGACCTCGAATTGACCGCCAAACGCACCATCACAGTCAGCTCGCGGCCCACCTCCTCCTAAGCCGAGGTCTGCGCGCCGGAAGAACCGACGCTGCCTCGTATTCTCGGCAGCTTCTGGAGTTTGGCTCCGCCTTCCCTCTTGGCCCCGTTCTCCTCTATGCAATGCTGGTCCAGGAGGAACCACCCTAGGTCACGCAGCGGGCCCTACCGCTCTTTTTTGTCTTCTTGAACTTCACTCCCGTTGCATAGGTCGTTCCTCGTCAAAAGACAGAGTCTTTACGTTAGGACAACAACGCTTTGTAAGTGGTATCAAATGTATCCAGACAGATGAATGAATAGTTGCATCCTTTATTCGACTCTCATTTTGTATGATTATACCCTTGCACTTTCCAGAAGCTCGCCGGCTTGACTTATCCTGTCGCGAGCCCTTAGAGGAGCGTATCCTTAGAAAACTCAACAGAGAAGGTCGTCACTGGCAAGACTCCTTGCCGCACTCATTGCAACCATTTAAATCGTCGAGCACAGCTTGAGGCGAAATAAGGTGCCATATAGCCGTCCGAAACGTTGAGCGAGTTCGAAACGAGATAAGGGTGCTATGTGGCCGCTCAAGTCGTTGAACAGGCTCGAAATGGAGTCGGAGTGCACTGATCCTAGCAACGTCCATCTACGCGCGGGGTTCTCATACAAAACTCGATACTTCAAAAGGATACAACTAGTCTTCCAAGAGTCTGGTAAGGAGTTTAATTATGTACTTATCTCGCGCATCGCGGCATTCCTAGCCGCAACGTCTGAAGGTGCTGCCATGGAGGGGTATCCATACCCCCGCCAAGCTGACGTTGCCTCCAGCGGCCTTCTTGCCGACGAGGTTTTCGCCGGTGACATTTGGCCACTCTGGAGGAAAGAGGCACGCTAGGGCGTAACGCTTTCTTATCTCCTTTGCAAGAGTTTTGCTAGCGGAGCCCCCGAGCGCATCTTTCTGGCGTCACAGCACTCGAAGGAGAAATGCGAGCTGGAGGGCGCGTGAAGGGGCGGTTCAGGGCCTCGGACGCGTCCTCGACGACCATGCAGCACTCCGGAGAAGCATCGGAGGCCTGGCCGAAGCCCCCTGTCACGCCCTCGATAGCAACGCGGCGTTCCAAGGATGTGTGTCGATCGGGCGATGCCGAGCTCGGGGCTTCCGCTCCTTCCACCCACGCTCGCATAGCACCTATGGAGGCGCTATGAGTTCTTGTGCGGGCAGAGCAGCCACTTCTTCCTCCCACTCAGGGAAGATGCAGCGGCGAACTGGGATCCGTGGAGCCGACGAGCGGCTCGTCGGATCGGGGTGGCGCTGACGTCGGCCTGCTTCCGACGATCACCCTACCTGGCGCACCAAAGATGTTGGTGAAGGATCGACCACTATGGGGGCCTCAACGGTCCCCTTTTTGCTGGTTTGGCAGGGAGAGAACTTGTGACAAGACGAGAACCAACAGTCAGGGGCCGGCAAGATCTTTTTACCCATGTTCGGGGTGCGTGGTGCGTAAAACCCTACTCCTGCATGCGTTTATTCGTTTTGGATTACTGTAGATCTGTCCCTTTTTATAGCCTTTCGATTTGCCAAAAAGCCAAAAGCCCTTACTACTGAGCCTCGGGCCTCCTTTTATAGGCAAACGGGTCACCACAGTGGCTCAGTGGATGAACGGTGGGTTCACGGGTAAAACAGCGCCGACCGACAGTTACAGTGTTAGTGCCTTGTCAAAGGTGCAATAAATCCTTTGAAATACCTCCTTGACCTCGTCAGGGGGGGTTGGACACGTACCCACACATGGCAACTCCGGGGCGTTGCGCTGGCGTGCGGGCAGACACATGGCGCATGCATCATTGGTGGCGTGCTCATCGGTAGAGGCGTTTGCACGTCGCGAGGGCGCCCTGGCCCCGCGAATCTCCTCGGGCCTCTCTATTTCTTCCCGGCAGGGTCACCTTGCCGGGTCTCTTCCTATTCCTCTCGGCATGGAGGTGACGGCATGCCGAGGCCTTGTCATCCTTCCCGGCAAGGGTGGCTTGCCGGGGCTCAGCCTTTCTTCCTCGGCGGGAGGGCCTCGCCGTGGCATTGTCTATCTCCCTGGCAGTGAACTCCTGCGAGGGTCTCTTCTTCCTTCCCAACAAGCGAGTGCTTGCCGGGGCTTGCAATCGGCACTTGGTGGTTTCTGAGTCTTGATTTCGCCCTAAGTCCCAGCGACGCACCTTGCCGCTGCGGAGGGGCTGCCGGTGTCTGCGCACAAGTCTGGGGCACTAGAGACCCGAGGCTTTAGTGCACCGACACCTACAGAATTTTGAATCACCAGATTTGGAGCTCAGATGAATTTATAAGAGATTTTTGAATTTACACAGGGAAAGAAAAAAGCAACAAAAGGCTACCACGGGCTATATCGCGCTCACGGCGCTGGGGAGGTGCTGGGCCGGGCCGGCAACTTCGGCCTTTGCAGCTGGTGGCCACACTGAAGACGTATTCCCCGCAATACACATAGGCCGCTGGGGAGACGGCTTTCGGAGGAGGCGCCTCCACTTACTCCTCGCGGGCTCGGCTACCAACGACTGACTGGTGGGGTCACCGGCCCACCAGTCAACTCTTTCTTCTGCATGCAGCCATCTCGTGTGGCTGGACAGGGAGGCGAGGCCGACGCTCCGACGTTCTATCCCGGCGGCTCCGGCCACCCCCGGTGGTGCTCCTTCCATCGGAGTGCTCGAGGCCGCGAGCTGCTCCACCGTGGGGCTCCTCCCCTCGCTGAGGAGCAACGGTCGAGCCGGCATCTATCCGGGATGGTGCAACCATCAGAGGAGGAGACAGGGCACCATGGCCACCCAAGTTGGGGGGGAAGCAGCGGAGGGGTTGCAGGGTCTTTGGGGCACCGCTACGCAGAGGGAGGAGGGGAGGAGAGGGCTGGCGAGAAAGGCTGCAGGGAGGCCGAGGTGGCTTTACAACGTCCATGGGAGGGAGGAGGAATCTTCGGACGATAGAGGAGCTCAAGGGGGAGCTCTGGAGGTTGCAGGAGGAAGGAGCAAGTGATGGGGAACCAGAGAGAGCTTGGGCGAGGAGATAAGAGAGGGGGAGGGAGAGAGAGCTCGGGAGAACCTCAGAGCTCACTAGCATGGGCAAAGACACGCGTCCCTGGGCACCTTGGAGGCTAGCCAGCGTCGGGGACGGCTTGGACCAGTCAAGGGGAGGTCCCATGGCATGCTGAGACGAGCTGGGACAGCCAGATACGGCCTGGAAGATGAAGATAAGGTGCAGAGCACCGTTCTTGCACGCCATGGTGGTTGTCACCACCCCTTCTATGAGTCCAAAGCCACCCCTGGCCGGAGCAAGGTGTCAAACATGCAAGGCATGTGTGCCACGATGCACTGGTGGAGTTTGGACCAAATTGGAGCTTGTTACGTGGGGTTTTGACTGGGTTTTAGTTTGCAGCAACAAACTTAGGGCTAGGATTGAGGGTGCTTAATGGAGTGATCTCAAGATGGGCCTTTGTCTAGCATGCTTGGCTACGCAAGGACTAAAACACTGCCAAGTTTGAGCTCAAGCAGAGGTGGGTAGCTAGTACTTGTTGTACAAGGCTACATTTCAGCCAGAAATCAACTTGTAGATGTCCTGCTCATTTTCCCCACATGAGCATGACATATCTTGGTTTGAAATGATGCCTTGGGATGCTAGGGACCCTCTACAAAGAGTTGGGGGCATTAACTTAAGCAAAGGTGGGGTAAGAGGGGTAAAAATGGTGATCCAAGGGTAAAAATGAGAAGTAGTTACATGGAGCCTCTCTACAATAATTGACCACAGGTCATGGCAATGCTACTGAAGGTAAAATGTAACTATATAGAGTTGTGATAAAACTTTAAGATCAAGGGTAAATGTCGAAGCGGTGCATACAAGGTTTTTGATGAGTGTTAGGGATACCATATGCGCTTCAATTGATACGAAAATTACTAGGATCAAATAATAGATGAAAATAAACTTGGACACCAAATTTGGGATTGGGTGGAGAACGTTTCCAATGTAAACTAGGAAGACCCATGAAATGGGCAGAAATGGCCTTCTCCTTACGAAGCTATTCAAATAAATTCCCACAAATCCAATATTTGGTGTGGGGCATTATTTGAGCATTAAGGCATGCCCAAAAAGTTTGGGGTCAATTGGAGAAACTTTATAATGTAAAGCTTCCCAAAGTCAGAAATCAACAATGAGGGTTTTGAGGGGCTTGGGACAAGTTCTTCTATTCTCCTTGATGCACCACTTGGTGTGGATGCATTATTGGAGTATCAGAACATGTCTACCAAATTTGAGCACAATTGGATACACTTGGCAATGTGGAGTTGGTCAAATTTGGATCTGGACAGATAGAGTTTTAGAATAATTAGGGGAGTCAAATCAACTTGGATTGAGATTAAACTTGGCAAGATCATCACATACATCATATGTGAAATGCTAGAATTTACAGCAATTTATTGAGAATATTTCTTATAGAAATATCCCAAAAGCTTGAAATAGGCAGGAAGAGTTTTGAAGGGGTTTGCCCAATATTTTGAACATTACCATGTGTTGAAACCCACGTATATGACATACATATGTCGAATGAGTTTCCCTAAAAAATTTTAAATATTTTGAAAGCAGTAAAAATAACTTTCCTTCATAAGAGGCCATTTCTGGCCTCACAGGAAGGTATTTAAATAAAATAGTAAAATAAACTTTAAAATAATAATATTGTGGTTTTTGGAAGCCATTTTGATAATGGGTTTTAAATAAAATAATTGGTGCAAAATAAATTCCCTAATTTGAGGACTTGTAGTACAAATCCCATCTCACGGGTTTTGAAAGCTTAATTCAAAGAAATGCTTTTTGGTGAAAATAATATTTGGTAAAACTAGTTTCTGGTCCTAAACACATGGCATGATCATTAGGCATGAGTTTTGGGCTAAGGAGGTCAGTGTGGAGAGTAGCATAAATTATTGAGAATCAAACACAAGCATACAAGCAAGCAAGCAAACAATAGTCACTTCAAGAATCACAAGCATTCAAAAAAAATTTAATTGGTCCTAATTTTTGAGAAAAGTCAAATCAGTCATGAGAGTTAAAATAGGGTGTTACAGACCTTATCCCCTTAAGAAAATCTCGTCCCCGAGATCTCTAGGCTTGGTACTGGAGAGATACAAAATCTTGAGTCGGAGGCAGTCTTCACGTCCCCATGTTGCCGTTGTGGGTGTTCAGCCGCTTGATAATACAGCTTTGAATGCTCCGCACGTCCTTGCCTGACTGAGCGGGTTCTTACAATAAGTTAGGCTTGACCGAGGTTCGGGGGCTTGGTCAACTAAGTTTGTGCAAGGTTCTAACTTGCAAGTGCTTTCCAAAGTCGGAATACATGGCAAGATAGCATGTCTGGGTTTGGTCTCGGGGTTACTCATGCTGGTTAGTGACATCTAGATGTCTCGTGTTAAAACATACGGTCAAGGTCTTCGCATAGCTCCCTGCTGACGGGGAAGTCCTAGACTCCCTTAAGGCAGGAAAGCTATGGTCGCGGGTGGTCTTCATCCTCGAGGGTGTTGCAGCGGTCTTTGAAGGCTTCTCGTGAAGGGGTCAGGGTTGGGTCTCGCTCATGAGTCTAAGCTCGAAGACTCAAAGTACAGAACATGTCCTACCATCTCGGAGCATTCGCGAGGGGTTCTGGATGAGCTGGCTACACAAGAGTATAGACCAGTCATCCATTCCCAAGGTCTGCGGCTCGGCAAGCGGGTGAATCACCTTTAGCAGGTTTTCACCATGATCCAATTAGGACTCTCGCCCTTGCTTGGACCAGGAAGAGGCCATCTGATTTCTCTTGCGGTCCAAAGGCCTCATCGTCTCGAATCGTTGAGGCTTCTTGACATTGTTGATGAAGTCGGCGCAGGGTCTGTGGTTGACTTCTTCTGCTTCTTCTTAATTTTCATGGTTTCCCAACCATGGCGGTTCTTCTTCTTGTCTTGCGTAGGATAGACTTCCGTTGTCTTGAGGTTGCTTCAATAAGCCCACCTTATCGATATAACACCTTACTCTCGAGGGGCATAGCGATCGGCATCCTTGGAGCTTGCCCAAACAGGACTAAGGTGTTCTTGCTCTTGTTGGGTGAATGAGTATGTCATCCGTGAGGATAACAACATATTTTCCCAAGCATCACATAAGCATAGTGTTTATGAGGCAGGTGAGGAGAGCAGGGACTCGCTATGGGCGGTCACTGTCCGAGGGGTTCATGGAACGATCTAGTTCTTCATGCCCATGTTTGTCATAGGTACAATGGTGGTGGTTGGGCGGGGTACTGACCATACTCCAATGACTTAGAGTCATTTTCTATGGTCGTAATATGACCACCTTATGGCTTGGTGAAGCTTTAGGGTCTCAAAGAACTTAGGGTGTGTTTGGTTCGGGAACGAAGTGGAACCGAATGTCATGGTTCCATTCCACTGGAACAGGTTGGTTCCGTCCTTGTGTTTGGTAGAGGAGATTTAAAGGAACGGAATGGTTACCTTTTGATGTTTGGTTGGAGGGATGGAATGGAATGGAATGGATTTGTTCATCCTCTGCTGCATCTCATCGTCGCCATCATTGCACGCCATGGCGTTGCGGCACGTGCTCCCGGCGGTGCATGCACCCGGCTGCGCGTGCTCCCGGCTGCGGCACGTGCTCCCGGCGGTGCGTGCTCCCGGCGGCGGCGCAGCAGATGCAGGGGGCGGCGATGCAGCAGATGCAGGGGCGGCGGCGCGGTAGAACGGCCTCGTTGGCGCAGTAGATGCAGGGGGCGGCGGCGCGGTAGAAGGGCCTCGGTGGCACAATAGATGGAGGCCGCCGGCGCAGCTTATGGAGGCCGCTGGCACAGCTGATGGAGGCCGCCGGCGCAGCTGATGGAGGGAGGAATTCGGCCGCCGACGCAGCTGAAGGGGGCCGCCGGCGCAGTTGATGGAGGGATCCGGCCGACGGCGCAGCAGAAGGTGGCCGACGGTGCGGCTTAGGGAGGGAGGGAGGAAGAGGGTCAGCGAGGTTATGGGAGAAAGGGGGCAGCGTCGGGGGAAATGTGAGAGCGCGAGGCGTTCCGCGTCGTTCCACCGATTCGGAGGTACCAGCGTTCCGGATCTGGGAGGAATATGCCATTCCAGGGAATGAGTGGGTTCCGATTCCTGGACCCAACTAAACAGAAGAACGGCCTCTAGGGACGGGACGGACCCGTTACATTCCACCCGGTGACACAAACCAAACACACCCTTAGGATGGGGGTGAACATTTATCATCTTATCTCTAAGCACACTCCTTAGCTGCCAATAGTCTGACCTCTCACTCTGGACAAAATCACCATATTCCATCTAAGATATCTTCTCACATAAGTCAACTCCATACCTCTCATGCTAGTCAACTCTGGGGTTGAGGGAAGGACTAAACCCAAACACCACAAGTATGGTGTAGTTACATTGCACATGCATTCCCATGCAAGAACCTCGGGAAGGTATACAAGCTCCTAATCTTGAATTAAGACACCACAAATCCAAATGTCCCACCAGATCATCGAATGGACAGGGTACTGCATTCCTATGTTAAGGAAACACGTAGTATTCCAATCCAAGATCTGGTTTCCTTTGTACTAATCCGATCAAGTGGCTCATCAATCCGGTCGTTCATTACTGGACCCATCACTCCTACAAATCCAATATTGATGGGGTTCTACATAATCGCTTAGAGTCCTCACAATTCACATATTACTGCAAGGATTATGTCTCAATATATCCACCAACTTCCAATATCATGTCCATCTAATCTCCAAGGCCAATTCACATAGGTTCGTAATTCAATTCGACAACTCTAAGTATTCGCACTCGTTATTCACCTAGAAACATGGTATCATGATCGAGATCATCGGGCTAAATCCAATTTACTCCGAACCATGTGGTCTCTTTCATCATCGATACTCTACTGAGATTACCTATTTAAATCCAAGACTCAAGTCCAATAAGAACTCTTACTCGATACTCCAAGTCCTTATGGTAAAATCACCAGTCCACGTCAACTACTCGATAAAGTCAATTATACCGCCAAGAAGTTTAGCTCGTGATCAAAAAAAATTCTATTGAATCCAAGCTACTCCAGGAATATGTAGTTTATGCTACTATGTTAACTTGTTCCACCAAATTCACCTACCTTTATAAGGGTCTTACGATCCACCAAGATAGTCTAGCTATATCCTCAAGACAATTATCATCATCACAACAACCTTAGTCTAATACTATTATATCCGAGAATGGTCCTTCTTAAGGCATCAGGGTTATGGTGCTAGCTTAAGATTGAAGGATACTTGTTCACTGTGATCACTCGTTCCATAAGGAACCCGGTGCTAAGCGGGGTTTATCGGGAGCGACGGGTGTTCTGGCAAGTCTGTGTATTAGACACGTGACCAGAAAATTGAGCCGGAAAGGCTTGTGGAGGTTAGTCTGGTCTAGAGAGGGTTTCCGATCTTGAGGCAAAAGCATAACACCTACGGGTTGCATGTGGTTAAGCATGGCATAGTCAGTGTCTTCAGTGTCCGTTGTTCGTCGAAGTGGATTCCTGGTGCATCTTGTCTTGTTGGTCTTCAGTTGTCGAGAGGGGTGAGACAGAGAGTGAGACGGTAGCACAGAGGAGAGTGCCTAAGGGGTGCTATAGTGCAAGTGTAACCAAATAAGTGTTGAAAAAGTCAGCTCAAACATCAAGATGAGGCAGGTGATACAACTGCATGCTTGTTGCCTAGAGAACAAATGCGACTTATATCAAACCACAAACAAACAAAAACAAGCAACACACATCATGGTTCCATTCGAACCATTTCACGGACTTGACTTCGCATAGGGGATTCACGACTCATCCTACCCTAGGGGTTCTCGGACTCGACAGTCGTGCTTGCTTCGTGCTCCGGGGAGGAGTCCACTCAGCCTTCTGGACCTTCTCACGGTGTTGCCACGTCTCTTGTTGTTGCTCGCCGAAATGACTAGGTTCAGTTGAAAGAATTCCTGATGACTTCTCAGGTGGTGAGTTGCCGACGAGGATGGTTCTTCATGGCTGTCATTGACAGGATCTTCTGTTGTCTTTATGATCTTGTCATTGTCTTCTTTCCTTTCAATGCGTCGAGAGTTCTAAGTGGACGACCTTCATGCAATGACGTCAGCAAGGCATGATAGAGTTCCGACTCGTCAGTCACGTTGATCACAATATTGACACCTAGGGCGGGGGATGAAGAGAACCATTTTCCTGCTCACTAAGGTGAGGCGGACCAAATGGCGAGGTTCTCATCCATCGGTGGTGGTCGACACAACCTTAATGTTGATAGGGTTGCTCTATTAGCGATGCATATCATGGTCTTGCACATATTATGTCCTGATTATCATAGGTGAAGGTGGCATCACCCCGGACCAGTATAGAGGGTGTCGCCGTCTTTTGGATCTCGATGTCCTTGTCCCTCATGGAGGTACTTCTGTTGGTGTCGTATGGTCGTAGCATTGTCATCCTTGTCCTTCAAGTACATGGGCGGTTGCTTGGAAAGGTTGCTTCCTTCCAAGTTACCCACGAGGATTTTTGGTAACCCTGTGGTCAGGCATAAGGGTGCTAGCGGTTATTAGCAAGTTTTTGAAGAAGCAGACGGGGAGTGTCAAGAAAATAAGAGTGGAAGTGCTAGGGCAAAAACTTTGCTTCCTTTGAAAATTTAGGAGAGGTGAGAAAGATAGAGGTTTTGCAAGTACTTTTGAAAGGTCTAGAAAGCATTTTTTTTCCTACTAACGTTCGTGCTAACTAAGCGCTTCCTACTGCCAGGATGGCTGTGATACCAGCTATGTGGGGACCCCGACTTATGAGTCGAGATCGCTGAATGAACATGCTCACTGATCCCAGAGATCAATGCTGATGGAACACACAGAAATTGAATAACAAGAGTCTTACGTCCACACATACCGTTTGATACAATAAATGAACATTGCGGTCAAGTCTTACATATATAGGGCCTTGAGGGCCAACATAGCAAACTTGACCAATAGTGGAAATATTGGTCGAAAGCGTGAACCCATGCAATCAGCCTTAACCTACACGCATTCTGACTGGGAAGCGTCCTAGCTCGCAAGAACGTCACCGGTTTCTCTTCACCATATCCTGATCTCTCAAACCTGGTCAATGAAATAACCAGTGGCAAGCCAATGAGTACTTTGAATGTACTCGCAAACAGCCCATAATGTGGATAATACAGTTGGTACGATAATAAGGGATATGCAGCATTGGTGGAAGACAAGCTTGAAGGTAAATAAACATGATCATAGACGGGTATGGATATGCATTATAAGATAGATGGTATTCAGAAGAACAGGTTACAGATATCAACATATCTGTTATGGGCTGAACACCTCGGGTTGACCCAATATGCCAAGTCACAAAACTTGGACATATCAACTCTTTCTCAGATATCACTTTGAACACACACACTCACACACACACACTTGGTTTATGCGGAAACGACTGGACGTAGTTTAAGCAGGATTACCCAACTGTCCTTGACCCTGGACATGGCTATTCGAATAGTTTTACACTCTCTAGAGGTTGTACGCTGTACCCATGAGATCCAGGAAACTTCCGTGTCATCCATGACTCGCGGTATATAACATACGCGAGGTAAGTACCCGATCAATGCCTTTCCCCTAACGATACTAGATAAAAAGGTCCACTCGATTGGTACCCAGCCCACATGATGTACGTCTTACAAGCACCGACTCTGGACAGTATCATCCAAGCGGGGACCAAAGGTCTGCCCAGAACACGTAAAAACGGCATAGTCACCCTACCTGGCACGACCCCGTCATGAGAGTGACCAGACATCACTCCTGCCACTAGTAATGTGGCTCTTTGCTAGCACCGATCAGAGTAAACAACAAAACCCCGTCCCATAAGGGGATAACGTGGTCGCACATGTAAGGTTGGGACGGTCGACACATCATAAATCTAATCCCATTTATGAAACCCATCACACCAAAATACACCCAGTGCACCACTTCTCCACAAGTGGTCACCTAACTCATCATCACCCTCGGGCATTAGTGGCACCCGACGTGGTTTTCATAAACCTTTGATATTTACCTTCATCATGCTCATGCTTCTAATATGCTTAACTCTACTTGTCAACATGATATTAGCGTGATACTCGTAGGTGGTAGGATCATGCTCAAAATGCAAATGCTCCGGAGGAGCCATCGGAAACATCATATTGACGATTTATCGAATATTCGTGATCATATGCAACGGAAATATTTGCTCTACTAGCATGCAATATAGCATATGCTCAGACACGGTCAAAGGGTTGCTTGCCTTTGCTCTCATAAGTTCTCGGGGTCTTCGAGGTCTTCCAGTCCAACTCTGAGTACTCCATCAACTAACGTCGGAAATAACACAGTAAGCCATACAACAAGCAGAAACAAAAGTGTTATATAAATAGGAGTTTTATTTTTCTTGGACCTCTCTCGTCATAAGAAAATACCTGAAGCTTGCTATAGGATATTTGGACCATCATGTATTTTTTAATAGATGAAAGGAGGAAGAGGTGGTCCTTTATGAAGCCCACGGAAATTATTCTGCTAAAAATGAGTGGAGCACTCATTTGACAGAGCATGAATTTAGAAATATTTAGGAAGTTGTTTCACTAGATTTGGAGTTGGGGTGAGTATTCTATGGATTTTCTAATATGGGATAAATAGCAACAGGAAGCTATTTGTTTAATGCAACGGAATAATGCCTCATAAAAATGTTGACCAAAGCTTCAAAAATAGGGCAAGTTATAAGAAGGCTCTCGAAATTGGAATCACTCCATTTGGAGTTGAATTGAATGTTGTAGGAATTTTGAAAGCTGGGGCTATGAGTATTTAAATCTGCATTTCAATAATAATGCAACAGAAAATTTGCTTCAAAAAATGTGCAAAGCACATCCTTGGATAGCCCTTGATTTTTGGGACCTCCAGAATTTTGAATCACCAGATTTGGAGCTCAGATGAATTTATAAGAGATTTTTGAATTTACACAGGGAAAGAAAAAAAGCAACATAAGGCTACTTGGGGGGCTATATCGTGCTCAGGGCACTAGGGAGGTGCTAGGCCGACCCAGCAGCTTCGGCTTGGGCAGCTGGTGGCCACTCCGAAGGCCTATTCCCCGCAATACGCCTAGACCGCACGGGAGACGGCTTTCGGAGGAGGCGGCTCCACTTACTCGTCGTGGGCCCGGCTACCAGCGACTGACTGGTGGGGTCGCCGGCCCACAAGTCAGCTATTTCTTCTCCACGTGGCCATCTCGCATGGCTGGACATGGAGGCGAGGCGGACGCTCCGGCGCTTTGTCTCGGTGGCTCCGGCCACCCCCGATGGTGCTCCTTCCACCGAAGCGCTCGAGGCGGCGAGCTGCTCCACCATGGGGCTCCTCCCCACGCTGAGGAGAGCCGGCATTTGGCCGGGATGGTGCGGCCGTCAAAGGAGGAGACACGGCGCCATGGCCACCCAAGGAGGAGGGGAAGCAGCGGAGGGGTTGCAGGGCCTCCGGGGCACCCCTAGGCAGCCGGAGGAGGGGAGGAGAGGGCTGGCGAGCCCGTCTACAGGGAAGCCGAGGTGGATTTACGGCAGACATGGGAGGGAGGAGGAAGCTTGGGAGGAGAGAGGAGCTCAAGGGGGAGCTCTGGAGGTTGCAGGAGGAAGGTGGAAGTGATGGGGAACCAGAGAGAGCTTGGTTGAGGAGATAAGAGAGGGGGAGGGAGAGAGAGAGCTCGGGAGCACCTCGGAGCTCGCTCGCATGGGCGAAGACACGCGTCCCTGGGCACCTTGGAGGCTAGCCAAGGGAGGGGGAGGCTTGGACCAGTCAAGGGGAGGTCCCATGGCATGCTGAGATGAGCTGGGACTTCCGGATACGGCCTGGAAGATGAAGACAAGGTGCAGAGCACCGTTCTTGCACGTCATGGTGGTGGTCACCACCCCTTTTATGTGTCCAAAGCCACCCCTGTCCAGAGCAAGGTGCCAAACATGCAAGGCATGTGTGCCACGACGCACTGGTGGAGTTTGGACCAAATTAGAGCTGGTTAGGTGGGGTTTTGACTGGGTTTTAGTTTGCAGCAGCAAACTTAGGGCTAGGATTGACGGTGCTTAATGTTGTGATCTCAGGATGGGACTTTGTCTAGCATGCTTGGCTACCCAAGGACTACAACACTGCCAAGTTTGATCTCAAGCAGAGGAGGGTAGCTAGTACTTGTTGTACAAGGCTACATTTCAGCCAGAATTCAACTTGTAGATGTGTTGCTCATTTTCCCCCACATGAGCATGTCATATATTTGTTTGAAATGATGCCTTGGGATGCTAGGGACCCTCTGGAAAGAGTTGAGGGCATTAACTTAAGCAGAGTTGGGGTAAGAGGGGTAAAAATGGTGAACCAAGGGTAAAAATGAGAAGTAGTTACATGGAGCCTCTCTCTAATAATTGACAAGAGGTCATGGTAATGCTACTTGAGGTAAAATGTAACTATATAGAGTTGTCGTAAAAGTTTAAGATCAAGGGTAAATGTGGAAGGGGTCAAAGAAGCCAATTTGGTGAGTGCACATAAGGTGTTTGATGAGTGTTTACCAGATGGACTTCAATTGATATGAAAATTAACAGGATCAAATAATAGATGAAAATAAGCTTGGACACCAAATTTGGGATTTTGTGGAGAAGTTTTCCAATGTAAACTTGGAAAACCCATAAAGTGGCAGAAATGGCCTTCTTCTTACAAAGCTATTCAAATAAATTCCCACAAATCCAATATTTGGTGTGGGGCATTATTTGAGCATTAAGGCATGCCCAAAAAGTTTGGGGTCAATTGGAGAAACTTTATAATGTATAGTTTCCCAAAGTCAGAAATCAACAAAGAGGGCTTTGAGGGGCTTGGTACAAGTTCTTCTATTCTCCTTGATGCACCACTTAGTGTGGATGCATTATTGGAGTATCGGAACATGTCTACCAAATTTGATCACAATTGGATACACTTGGCAATGTAGAGTTGCTCAAATTTGGATCTAGACAGATAGGGCTTTAGAATAATTAGGTGAGTCAAATCAACTTGGATTGAGATCAAACTTGGCGAGATCATCACATACATCATACGTGACATGCTAGAATTTTATAGCAATTTATTGAGAATATTTCTTATAGAAATATCCCACAAGCTTGAAATAGGCAGGAATGGTTTTGAAGGGGTTTGCCCAATATTTTGAACATGACCATGTGTTGAAACCCATGTATATGACATACATATGTCCGGTGAGCTTCCCTAAATTTTCTTAAATATTTTGAAAGCGATAAAAATAACTTTCCTTCATAAGAGACCATTTATGGCCTCACAGGAAGGCATTTAAATAAAATAGTAAAATAAAATTTAAAATAATAATATTGTGGTTTTTGGAAGCCATTTTGATAGTGGGTTTTAAATAAAATAATTCGTGCAAAATAAATTCCCTAATTTGAGGACTTGTAGTACAAATCCCATCTGAGGGGTTTTGAAAGCTTAATTCAAAGAAATGTTTTTTGGTGAAAATAATATTTGGTAAAAATAGTTTCTGGTCCTAAACACATGGCATGATCATTAGGCGGGAGTTTTGGGCTAAGGAGGTGAGTGTGGAGAGTAACATAAAATATTGAGAATCAAACACAAGCATACAAGCAAGCAAGCAAACAATAGTCACTTCACGCATCACAAGCATTCACAAAAAAATAATTGATCCTAATTTTTGAGAAAAGTCAAATCAGTCAGGAGAGTTAAAACAGGGTGTTACATGAGGTGTGTTGTGTGAGGTAGAGTCAAATCAGTCAGGAGAGTTAAAACAGGGTGTTACAGGAGGTGTGTTGTGTGAGGTAGTACTGTTGTCCGCCAGATCAGCTACCTAGGAGTCCCCCTCCAAAGCCTAGTCTGTGGGCAAATCGTGTGATGGGCTACAACACGAAAGGTATGCCTACCGTTAATCATAAAACCTTAATGTTGAAAGGTGTTAGGATCTTCGGATTCATACCTTTACACCTGGGGATTCACCCTGAGGGTCCTTCGAGGAACCCTTTCAAAGTTCTCGGACTCCTCGGCAGAGTCCGGGACATTATCAAACAGGTCCACCTTGACTCTACATTGCTTTTTTGTTGGTGGGAGCTAGATCTCCCTCAACGTTCTCGGACTCCGCCCTCTTCTTCGTGTGGGAGGAATGACTCTCTGCGCTGAGCACTGAAGGGTCGTGTGTGTCTTCGGACCTGATGATCGGGTGTCCTTTTGAGCGGAAGCCTCCTCGAGCCTTCTTCTCTTCCTCCTTATTTGGCATCGTGTACAGCTTTTCGACCAGCATGCCCGTTAATAAGGCCGTCCTAGGGCCCTCGGGTAGTGGCGCCATGCAGTTTATCTATTTGGAATTCTCCAACCAGATCAGTGAATGCGTAGGAAAACGGGAGTGAGAACCTTGTAAAAAGGGGAAAACCTGAACACATATAATGAAATTTTGCCGGCCCGGGAGGGTTCTATGCGTTGATGTCGATGTCTTCATCCTCGACCGACCAAGTGTTCTGTGGCTCGAACAACACCTTCCAAAAAAATTCATGGGTGATCCGGAAGAAGTGTTGTACGGTGACCGGGTCATCCGGACTATAAGAACACATAGGAGCAGCCTGATGCTGACAAGGGAGGAGGCGGTGTGTAGCACGGCCCGAACCATTTCGACCAGGTCGATCTTGTTCTTAAACAGGATGCAGACACACCTTTGCAGCGCCTCGACCTCTGCAGCTTCCCCCCAATCGAGTGCCTTCTCTGTTCATGACACCAATGTGATGGGAGGACCGAATATAAATATGGGGGTGCCTCCAACTCCATGTTACATGGTTCGGTGATGTAGAACCACTCCTGTTACCACACCTTGACGGTATCTATGAAGGAACCATCCGGCCATTGAACCAAGGGGAGCCTGCTAATCATCACTTCCCCACAGTCGGCCTACTCGCCACTAACTCCGTTTGGCTTGACATTGAAAACCTTCAACCACAAGCCGAAGGGGGGTTGGACCTGCAAAAAGGCCTCACAGACAATGATAAAGGCCGAAATATGCAAAAAAGAGTATGTGGGGGGTATGGAAATCCAACCCGTAATAAAACATTATACCCTGTACGAAGGGGTGGAGAGGGAAGCCGAGGACGCGGAGGAAGTGAGGTATGAAGACGTCTCTCTCGCTTTCTTTAGTCATGGAGATGAGCTGGCCTTTCTCCGGGGCACGATCAACAATGTTCGCCGACAAGTAGTTGGCGTGCTTCAACTCCAAAATGTCATTGTTGGTGACATAGGAGGCCTCCCACTTTCCTTTCAAACCCGATCCGGCCATGGCCGAATTGGAGAAAGGGTTCGAAGAGATTAGGGAGTGGGTGAAGCTTGGAAGCTTGGAGCTCTGAGGATTGGGGAAGGCGATGGCAATGTGAGGTCCAAGGAGCGTGTGGAGGCTCTGGTGACGGTTTCCTTTTTATAAGCCATTGTAATACCAAGAGCCCCTCTGATGGGCCTCGAACCTGGCCACTTCGCGATAAATCGCACAGTTATGCGTGTCTGGGATAGACCAATTCATAAACCATATCCGCAAAAGGTGGGGCATGATATCCGTATTGATGGAACGTGCCAACGAAAAGACTGCCATGAACTACGGACCAAGTTTTTGTAACTCATCAGTAGTTATGACCAGCTGCGACCTTTCACTAAAAAGTCGTCAGATAGAGGTGTTGTTCCCACTCGAACGGTTGGCCTTCGAGGCTAAGTCACATGTATTGTTCGGAAATAGGGAGGTCATTGGTGGCCAAACTATTACGGTCGAGTATGAGTGGGGGGAGGAACTCGCCCAACAAGACGAAGACCTTGGACGCAAGGAGCTATCGGGAATCAAGACTACAACATTGGATGCGAGTACGAGGGCTACTGATGGAGTCCGGGACTAAGGGGACCTCAGGCTGCTGACCTATTTTCATGGGGCGGACTCATGGGCTGCCCTATGATTAACATTGCAGCCTGAATTATAAGACGACGTCATATCCAGAACAGACTCTTCCAAAGACTTGGTGTATGCTCCAAGGCAAGATGATAATATGGGCATGTTTACTCCTTGGTGTATAGTCCGTAAGGGAGAAGAAGATCATTACTCCTAGGGTTTTAGACCACAACATTCGATCTCGAGGTAGATCAACTCTATATTCGATACTTCATTATCAATATAAACAAGAAAAGGACATAGGTTTCTACCTCCTTCAAGAGGGCCCTAACCTGGGTAAATATCGTCTCCCTTATCCCCTGTTACCATTGATCCAAGATCCATAGTTCGGGACCCCCTACATGTGATTCGCCGATTTTGACACCAAAAGTACCCCAAGATTTCTATCGGAGCAAGTAGGACGAAAACATGTATCAACCCATATGCATAGATCACCCCATTGTCACCATCTTAATGTTGGGGAACATCGCAAGGGAAACAAAAAATTTCCTACGCGCACGAAGACCTATCATGGTGATGTCCATCTACGAGAGGGGATTTCCGATCTACGTACCCTTGTAGATCACACAGCAGAAGCGTTAAGAAACGCGGTTGATGTAGTGGAACGTCCTCACGTCCCTCGATCCGCCCCGCGAACCATCACACGAACCGTCCTGCGATCCGTCCCACGATTCGCTCCGATCTAGTGTCGAATGGACGGCACCTCCGCGTTCAGCACACATACAGCTCGACGATGATCTCGGCCTTCTTGATCCAGCAAGAGAGACGGAGAGGTAAATGAGTTCTCCGGCAGCATGACGGCGCTCCGGAGGTTGGTGGTGATCTAATCTCAGCAAGGCTCCGCCCGAGCTCCGCAGAAACGCGATCTAGAGGAAAAAATCATGGAGGTATGTGGTAGGGCTGCCGTGGCAAAGTTGTCACAAATCAGCCCTAATACCTCTGTATATATAGGTGGGAGGGGAGGGGCCTTGCCTTGAGGCTCAAGGAGCCCCAAGGGGGTCGGCCAAAAGGGGGGAGGAGGATTCCTCCTCAAATCCTAGTCCAACTAGGATTGGAAGGTGGAGTCCTTCCCTTCCTTCCCACTTCCCCTTTTTTTTCTTTGATTTTCTTTTATTCCTGCACAGCGGCCTTCTTGGGCTTGCCCACCAGCCCACTAAGGGCTAGTGCGACACCCCTAAGTCCTATGGGCTTCCCCGGGGTGGGCCATCCCCCCCCCCCCCCCGGTGAACATCCGGAACCCATTCGTCATTCCCGGTAATTCCGAAAACCTTCCGGTAATCAAATGAGGTCATCCAATACATCAATCTTCGTCTCCGCACCATTCCGGAAACCCTCTTGATGTCCATGATCTCATCCAGGACTCCGAACAACATTCGGTAACCAACCATATAACTCAAATACGCATAAAACAACGTCGAACCTTAAGTGTGCAGACCCTGCGGGTTCGAGAACTATGTAGACATGACCCGAGGGACTCCTCGGTCAATATCCAATAGCGGGACCTGGATGCCCATATTGGATCCTACATATTCTACGAAGATCTTATCATTTGAACCTCAGTGCCAAGGATTCATATAATCCCGTATGTCATTCCCTTTGTCCTTCGGTATGTTACTTGCCCGAGATTCGATCGTCACTATCCGCATACCTATTTCAATCTCGTTTACCGGCAAGTCTCTTTACTCGTTCTGTAATACAAGATCCCGTGACTTACACTAAGTCACATTGCTTGCAAGGCTTGTGTGTGATGTTGTATTACCGAGTGGGCCCCGAGATACCTCTCCGTCACACGGAGTGACAAATCCGAGTCTCGATCCATACTAACTCAACGAACACCTTCAGAAATACCTATAGAGCATCTTTATAGTCACCCAGTTACATTGCCACGTTTGATACACACAAAGCATTCCTCCGGTGTCAGTGAGTTATATGATCTCATGGTCATAGGAACAAATACTTGACACGCAGAAAACAGTAGCAACAAAATGACACGATCAACATGCTACGTCTATTAGTTTGGGTCTAGTCCATCACATGATTCTCCTAATAATGTGATCCCGTTATCAAGTGACAACACTTGCCTATGGTCAGGAAACCTTGACCATCTTTGATCAACGAGCTAGTCAACTAGAGGCTTACTAGGGACAGTGTTTTGTCTATGTATCCACACAAGTATTGTGTTTCCAATCAATACAATTATAGCATGGATAATAAACAATTATCATGAACAAAGAAATATAATAATAACTAATTTATCATTGCCTCTAGGGCATAGTTCCAACAGTCTCCCACTTGCACTAGAGTCAATAATCTAGTTCACATCACCATGTGATTTCAACGAATCCAACACCCATATAGTTCTGAGGTCTGATCACGTCTTGCTCGTGAGAGAGGTTTTAGTCAACGGTTCTGAAACTTTCAGATCCGTGTGTTCTTTACAAATCTTTATGTCATCTTTACACATGCTGCTACTACGTGCTATTCGGAAATACTCCAAATATCTACTCTACTATATGAATCTGTTTCACTACTCATAGTTATTAAGATTAGTGTCAAAGCTTGCATGGACGTAACCCTTTACGACGAACTCTTTAACCACCTCCATAATCGAGAAAAATTCCTTAGTCCATTAGTTACTAAGGATAAGTTTGACCGCTGTTAGTGATTCAATCATGGATCACTCTTTGTACCTCTCAACAGACTTTGAGGCAAGGAACACATCAGGTGCGGTACTCAGCATGCATACTTCAGATTCTATGGCCGAGGCATAGAAGACGACCTTCGTCTATTCTCTTTATTCTGTCGGGGTCGGGTCTTGAGTCTTACTCAAATTTACACCTTACAACACAACCAAGAACTCCTTCTCTGCTGATCTATTTTGAACTCCTTCAAAAACTTGTCAAGGCATGCATCTTGTTGAAACTTCGATTAAGCGTTTCGATCTATCTCCATAGATCTTGATGCTCAACGTTCAAGTAGCGCAATCCAGGTATTCCTTTAAAAAACTCCTTTCAAACAACTTTTTATGCTTTACAGAAATTCTACATTACTTCTGATCCACAATATGTCAACCACATATACTTATCAGAAATTCTATAGTGCTCCCACTCACTTCTTTGGAAATACAAGTTTCTCATAAACCTTGTACAAACCCAAAATCTTTGATCATCTCATCAAAGTGTATATTCCAACTCCGAGATGCTTGCACTAGTCCATTGAAGGATCGCTGGAGCTTGCATACTTGTTAGTGTCCTTAGGACTATCAAAAACTTCTGGTTGTATCACATACAATTTTTCCTCAAGAAAAACGTCGAGGAAACAATGTTTTGACATCCCATGTGCAATATTTCACAAATAATGCAGCAACTACTAACATAATTCTAACAGACTTTTAGCATCGCTACGAGTGAGAAAGTCTCATCATAGTCAACTATTTGATCTTGTCGGAAACATCTTTGCGACAAGTCGAGCTTTTCTTAATAGTGACTTATCACCATCATCGTATGTCTTCCTTTTTAAAAATCCATCTTTACTCAATAGTCTTACTACCATCAAGCAGTTCCTCCAAAGTCTACACTTTGTTCTCATACATGGATCCTCTCTCGGATTTCATGGCCTCCAGCCATTTGTCGGAATCCAGGCCCACCATTGCTTCTCCATAACTCGTAGGTTCACTGTTGCTCAACAACATGACCTCCAAGACAAGGTTACCATACCACTCTGTAGTAGTACGCAACCTTTGTCGACCTACGAGGTCTGTAGTAACTTGATCTGATGCTCAATGATCACTATCATCAGCTTCCAGTTCAATTGGTGTAGGCGCCACATGAACAACTTCCTGCGCCCTGCTACACACTGGTTGAAGTGACGGTTCAATAACCTCATCAAGTTCCACCACTCTCCCACTCAACTCTTTCGAGAGAAACCTTTCCTCGAGAAAGGATCCGTTTCTAGAAACAAACACTTTTCTTCCTGGATCTGAGATAGGAGATGTATCCAACTGTTTTGGATATCCTATGAAGATGCATTTATCCGCTTTGGGTTCGAGCTTATCAGGCTGAAACCTTTTCACATAAGCATCGCAGCCCCAAACTTTCAAGAAACGACATCTTAGGTTTCTCTAAACCATAGTCTATACTGTGTCATCTCAATGGAAATATGGGGTGCCCTATTTAAGGTGAATGCGGTTGTCTCTAATGCATAACCCATAAACGATAGTGGTAATTCGATAAGAGACATCATAGTATGCATCATATCCAATAGGGCGTGGCTATGACGTTCAAACACATCATCACACTATGGTGTTCCAGGTGGCATGAACTTCGAAACAACTTCCACATTGTCTTAACTGCGTACCAAAACTCGTATATCAGATATTCATCTCTATGATCATATCGTAGACAGTTTATCCTCTTGTCACGACGATCTTCACTCTGAAATTGCCTTGAACTTTTCAATATTTCAGACTTGTAATTCATCAAGTTAATACTCCTATATCTACTCAAATCGTCAGTGAAGTAAGAACATAACAATATCCACTGCGTGCCTTAGCACTCATTGGACTGCACACATCAAAAATGCATTACTCCCAACAAGTTACTTTCTTGTTTCATGTGGCATGTTTTGCATGTCTCAAGTGATTCAAAATCAAGCGAGTCCAAACGATCCATCTCTATGGAGTTTCTTCATGCATTTATACCAACAGGTATGGTTTGCATGTCTCAAACGTTTCAAAAATTAGTGAGTACAAAGATCCATCAGCATGGAGCTTCTTCATGCATTTTACACCAACATGACTTAAGTGGCAATGCCACAACTAAGTGGTACTATCATCATTACCTTGTATCTTTTGGCACTAATATTATGAACATGTGTAACACTATGATCGAGATTCAATAAACCATTGAGGGTAATTATTCGAGCAAATAGAATAACTATTATTCTCTTTAAATGAATAATCGTATTGCAATAAACACGATACAATCATCTTCATGCTCAATGCAAACACCAAATAACAATTATTTAGGTTTTACCACCAATCCCGATGATAGAGGGAGCGTGCGACGTTTGATCACATCAACCTTGGAAATACTTCCAACACTTATCGTCACCTCGCCTTTAGCTAGTCTCCGTTTATTTTGTAGCTTTCATTTCGTGTTACTAATCACTTAGCAACCGAACCGGTATCCAATACCCTCGCGCTACTAGGAGTACTAGTAAAGTACACATCAACATCATGTATATCAAATAAACTTCTTTCGACTTTACCAGCCTTCTTATCTACCAAGCATCTAGGGTAGCTCCGCCTCAGCGACCGTTCCCTCATAACAGAACCACTTAGCCTCGGGCTTAGGCTTAATCTTGGGTCTCTTCATTAGTGCAGCAACTGTTTTGCCGTTTCACGAAGTATCCCTTCTAGCCCTTGCCTTTCTTGAAACTTAGTGGTTTTACTAACCATCTACTATTGATGCTCCTTCTTGATTTCTACTTTCGCAATGTCAAACATCGCGAATCGCTCAAGGATCATTGTGTCTATCCTTGATATGTTATAGTTCATCACCAAGCTCTCATAGCTTGGTGGCAGTGACTTTGCAGAACCATCACCATCTCATCTGGAAGATTAACTCCCACTTGATTCCAGTGATTATCGTACTCAGACAATCTGAGCATACGCTCAACGATTGAGCTTTTCTCCTTTACTTCGTAGACAAAGAATCTTGTCGGAGGTCTCATACCTCTTAACAAGGGCACAAGCATGAAATCAATATTTCATCTCTTTAGAACATCTCTTATGTTCCGTGACGTTTCAAAACGTCTTCAGCGCCTTGCTTCTAAGCCATTAAGTATTTTGCACTGAACTATCATGTAGTTATCAGAAACGTGTATGTCGGATGTTCACAACATCCACAGACGACGCTCGAGGTGCAGCACACCGAGTGGTGCATTAAGGACATAAGCCTTCTGTGCAGCAATGATGACAATCCTCAGTTTTACAGACTCAGTCCGCAAAGTTTGCTACTATCAACTTTCGACTAAATTTTCTCTAGGAACATATAAAAACAGTAGAGCTATAGCGCAAGCTACATCGTAATTCGCAAAGACCATTAGACTATGTTCATGACAATTAGTTCAATTAATCATATTACTTAAGAACTCCCACTCAAAAAGTACATCTCTCTAGTCATTTGAGTGGTACATGATCCAAATCCACTATCTCAAGTCCGATCATCACGTGAGTCGAGAATAGTTTCAGTGGTAAGCATCTCTATGCTAATCATATCAACTATACGATTCATGCTCGACCTTTCGGTCTCATGTGTTTCGAGGCCATGTCTGCACATGCTAGGCTCGTCAAGTTTAACACGAGTGTTCCGCGCGTGCAACTGTTTTGCACCCGTTGTATGTGAACGTTGAGTCTATCACACCCGATCATCACGTGGTGTCTCGAAACTACGAACTGTCGCAACGGTGCACAGTCGGGAGAACACAATTTGAGCTTGAAATTTTAGTGAGAGATCACTTCATAATGCTACCGTCATTCTAAGCATAATAAGGTGCATAAAGGATTAGCATCACATGCAATTCATAAGTGACATGATATGGCCATCATCATGTGCTTCTTGATCTCCATCAAAAAGCACCGGCACGATCTTCTTGTCACCGGCGTCACACCATGATCTCCATCAACGTGTCGCCATCGGGGTTGTCGTGCTACTCATGCTATTACTACTAAAGCTACGTCCTAGCAATATAGTAAACGCATCTGCAAGCACAGACGTTAGTTTAAAGACAACCCTATGGCTCCTGTCGGTTGTCGTACCATCGACGTGCAAGTCGATATTAACTATTACAACATGATCATCTCATACATCCAATATATCACATCACGTCGTTGGCGATATCACATCACAAGCATACCCTGCAAAAACAAGTTAAACGTCCTCTAATTGTTGTTGCATATTTTACGTGGTTGCCGTGGGTATCTAGTAGGATCGCATCTTACTTACGCAAACACCACAACGGAGATGTATGAATTAATCCGATTCAACTAAAGTTGGAGAAACCGACACTCGCCAGTCATCTTTGAGCAACGGGCTTGCTCGTAGCGATGAAACCAGTCTCTCGTAAGCGTACGAGTAATGTCGGTCCGAGCCGCTTCGATCCAACAATACCACGGAATCAAGAAAAGACTAAGGAAGGCAGAAAATCACACATCACCGCCCACAAAAACATTTGTGTTCTACTCGAGATAACACCTATGCATGAACCTAGCTCATGATGCCACTGTTGGAGAACGTCGCAAGGGAAACAAAAAATTTCCTACGCGCACGAAGACCTATCATGGTGATGTCCATCCACGAGAGGGGATTTCCGATCTACGTACCCTTGTAGATCACACAGCAGAAGCGTTAAGAAACATGGTTGATGTAGTGGAAAGTCCTCACGTCCCTCGATCCGCCCCGCGAACCGTCCCACGATCCTCTCTGATCTAGTGCCGAACGGACGGCACCTCCGTGTTCAGCACACGTACAGCTCGATGATGATCTCGGCCTTCTTGATCCAGCAAGAGAGACGGAGAGGTAGATGACTTCTCCAGCAGCGTGACGGCGCTCCGGAGTTGGTGGTGATCTAATCTCAGGAGGGCTCCGCCCGAGCTCCGCAGAAACGCGATCTAGAGAAAAAAACCGTGGAGGTATGTGGTCGGGCTGCCGTGGCAAAGATGTCACAAATCATCCCTAATACCTCCGTATATATAAGTGGGAGGGGAGGGGCCTTGCCTTGAGGCTCAAGGAGCCCCAAGGGGGTCGGCCGAAAGGGGGGAGGAGGATTCCTCCTCCAATCCTAGTCCAACTAGGATTGGAAGGTGGAGTCCTTTCCTTCCTTCCCACTTCCCCTTTTTTTTCTTTTCTCTTTGATTTTCTTTTATTCCTGCGCACGGGCCTTCTTGGGCTTGCCCACCAGCCCACTAAGGGCTGGTGCGGCACCCCTAAGGCCTATGGGGTTCCCCAGGATGGGCTGCCCCCCCCCCCCCCCGGTGAACATCCAGAACCCATTCATCATTCCCGGTACATTCCCGGTAATTCCGAAAACCTTCCGGTAATCAAATGAGGTCAGCCTATATATCAATCTTCGTTTCCGGACCATTCCGGAAACCCTCGTGACATCTGTGATCTCATTCGGGACTCTGAACAACATTTGGTAACCAACCATATAACTCAAATACGCATAAAACAATGTCGAACCTTAAGTGTGCAGAGCCTGCGGGTTCGAGAACTATGTAGACATGACCCGAGGGACTCCTCGATCAATATCCAGTAGCGAGACCTGGATGCCCATATTGGATCCTACATATTATACGAAGATCTTATCGTTTCAACCTCAGTGCCAAGGATTCATATAATCCCGTATGTCATTCCCTTTGTCCTTCAGTATGTTACTTGCCCGAGATTCGATCGTCACTATCCGCATACCTATTTCAATCTCGTTTACCGGCAAGTCTCTTTACTCGTTCCGTAATACAAGATCCCGTGACTTACACTAAGTCACATTTCTTGCAAGGCTTGTGTGTGATGTTGTATTACCGAGTAGGCCCCGAGATACCTCTCCGTCACACGGAGTGACAAATCCCAGTCTCGATCCATACTAACTCAACGAACACCTTCGGAAATACCTGTAGAGCATCTTTATAGTCACCCAGTTACATTGCGACGTTTGATACACACAAAGCATTCCTCCGGTGTCAGTGAGTTATATGATCTCATGGTCATAGGAACAAATACTTGACACGCAGAAAACAGTAGCAACAAAATGACACGATCAACATGGTACGTCTATTAGTTTGGGTCTAGTCCATCACATGATTCTCCTAATGATGTGATCCCATTATCAAGTGACCACACTTGCCTATGGTCAGGAAACCTTGACCATCTTTGATCAACGAGCTAGTCAACTAGAGGCTTACTAGGGACAGTGTTTTGTCTATGTATCCACACAAGTATTGTGTTTCCAATCAGTACAATTATAGCATGGATAATAAACGATTATTATGAACAAATAAATATAATACTCCCTCCGTCCCGAAATAACTGTCTCAACTTTGTACTAGCTCTAGTACAAAATTGTACTAAGCTTGAGACACTTATTTTGGGACGGAGGGAGTAATAACTAATTTATCATTGCCTCTAGAGCATATTTCCAACAGGTAATCCATAAGTTGATGGCTAATACTTGTGATCTGTGTTGGGTTTTCCCCGAAGAGGAGGGGATGATGCAACACGGTATAGATAAGTATTTCCCTCAGTGAGAACCAAGGTTATCTAATCAATAGGATAACCATGCAATTTCCCGTCTTCAGTGCGTACACACAAAAGAGCACACGCTTGCACCCAACGTCGGCAAGATGGTTGTCAATCCCCTTGAACTTGTTACTTGCAAGCAATAAGTAGTGATAGATAGATAACTGAAATATGTTAGAAATAAAAAGGAAATGCAATAAATAAAAGACAACGAGGTACTTAATATTTTTGTAAATATATTTGTAAATAGACCCGGGGGGGCATATTTTTTGCTAGAGGCTTCTCACTCGTAGAAAACATACAATGGGTAAACAAATTATTATTCAGAATTTGATACAAAAGTGCATAGTTATGCAATATTTATTCATGGAAATGTTCGTTACATATAGGCATCACGTCCATAAGAAAGTAGACTGACTTCTGCATGCATCTACTACTATTACACCACCCATCGGCCGCTATCCAGCATGCATCTAGAGTATTAAGTAAAACAAAGTAGTGCTCGGAGAACAATGAGATGATGTAGACAAAGTAAATCCAATCAATATGAATCAATCCCATCATTTTATCCTTAGTGGCAGAAATACAAATGCGTGTCTTTCCCCTACTTTGTCATTGGGATATATAGCACCGCAAGATTGAACCCACTACAACGCACCTCTCTCAGTGAAGATAGATCAATCTAGTTGGCCAAACCAAATCAATGGATCGGAGAGAATTATGAACCTATCATAATTATGCATATAATAATTCAGAGAAGACTCAAATATAATTGTGAATAATCTATACATAAACCCACAATTCATTGGATCCCAACAAACACACTGCACAAAGTGATTACATAAGATAGACCACCGCAAGAATCGTGGTGATCCTGGCAATGAAGAACATAGAGAGAGAGAGCCATCTAGGTACTAACTACACACACGTAGGTCTATGGTGAACTACGCACACATCACCACTGGAGCTGCAAGGTTGAAGTAGAGGCCCTCCATGATCGATCCCCACTCCAACAGTGTAACGACCAAGATGCGGTCCATTCCGATCTGGGGGTCGAGGCCCCCGAATAGGAAAGAAGCGCATCTAAGCGTTTCGCAAGCAAGTAAACATAGCACAAAATAATAATTACAAGTAGACAATTTGGGATTCAACTGTCTTCTTATTAACAATACAGAGTACAACGCAGATACAAACAAGGTAGTTTCGGTACGGACTACAAAACAAGGAAAATGCTATGCTACCCGTTGCAGGCCCACGATCACGACCACGGCTCAGTCCTCTGGATAGTTCACGTAAAGGCGGTCTGTCTCCTCGTCGTACTGCCATGCCAGCTGGGTGCCGTCGGGATCATCTGCCTCTGGGGTACCTGTACCTGCTGGGAGTTTCGGAGGAATCCGTGAGCCACGGGGACTCAGCAATCTAAGACCTTGGTGCCAGAACTAGTCATGTTATTGGGTAAGGAAGGGATGAAGGATATCAGGCTGCTGCATCCTATGATTGAATAAGTGGCTAACTTACGCAAAAGAGAAGTGAAGGTGGTCTACGCTAACGGTCGGGATTATTTGATCAGAAAGTGATCCTGAACACCTACCTACGGCATTCATAACCCCACCGTGTTCCCGATCGAAGAGAGATCTTCGAAGGGACAGTCACGGTTATGCACACAGTTGGCATCTTTTATTATTAGTTTATGTTTAAGTTCTCTAATACCGGATGTTAACAAAATATTCCAAGTTGCCACATAACCACGAGCACGGCTTTCCGAAAGATTAAACCCTGCAGGGGTGCTCCAACTAGTCCATCACAAACGAACACAGGCCACAAAGGCATCCTCTATCACGAATCTCGTGATCTCGTCGGATTCCTTAGAGGAAAACCTCAACGATGGGGGAAACCAAAGCTTCACTGGGATTCCTATACGCAAGATATACCGCTAAGGCAAGACAAGGCTAGCAGGACCTCCCGACGTGTCGACGACCCTGATAAGAGCCGCGTATCTCAGTCTCAGGACACGCCGGATGAGCACAGCGTACGGTGGCCTGATAGACATCTCCCGAGTTGCCCCGGGTTGGCCCCGCACACGACTCAAGTTTGGACCAACGCTCATGAGGAGCACTGGCCCGGGTTGTTGATTAGAATCCTCGGGGTAGCTATTCCCTATGCAGTTTATTATTAAGTGATTAGCAAATTAACACCAAAGTTGGGTCCTGCCGGACAAGCCTTAGCACTACGCGATTTATCAAGGGGGTCCCCATAACAACCCCGAACGTGTTAGGAGCGATCATTATGGAATCAAACACCGGTAACCGGTAACTAAGGCGGCAATAACGGAACAAAGCACCCGGCAAAAGGCTAGGCCTCCCGTCATTAACCAAGTGTATATGTGCATTAAATAAAATAACATAATTTAATATAATGATATCAAGCTCATGTCATCACATGAGTTTAAAACACCTGCAACTAACAATGCTAACATTAGTAGCTCGGCAAGCCTACTTAGCCATACAAGTTTGCTAGGAAGGGGAACGGTATTTGGGCTCATGGCATATGAAGAGGCAATTTAATTTCAGTGATAGGCAGAGAGCAATATGACATGGAAACGAAACTAACATAACAAGTCTAGAGATGGAATCAAGGTCATATCATCTTGCCTGTGATATCCTCAGCTTGGAATGGTTCTGGATCGTCCTGCACGTACTCTCCTGACTCCACGTATTCTTTCTCCGCTCCCGGTGCTACCCAACATAAGAATAACAGCCAATGAACAGCAGCACCACAAGATGCAACAATCACATGATTCACGAGATGAAAGTTGAGCATGCACCACTATTTCTATCACTAGCACAAACAAAAATAAACTACAGCAAGTTTCTGGACAGAACTGTGCACTAAGCTATTTTGACATGCATGAGAATGACATGAATAGATGCCGCTCATAAAAACGGTGCAAAACCATATAAGGAACATTGCAAACGGAGCTACGGATCAACGGGAATCAACGAAACAAGATATGAAGCTCTACGTGAAAGATTCAACACCACACTCCCAATTGGCACAAACCTGGTATTCCCAGGTAGCCAAGACATGTAATAACCCAACATGAATGAAATGGAGCAAGGTAGAATACCACAACATCAATTAAGCACAAACTTTGAACAAAATGGCAAAACTACATAATCTGCCAGAATCTGCATCTTAGCTGTTTGGGAGCAACATGCAACATAGCTACAGGTCTTCAAACATGACAAATAATATATGTGGCTGTTTCCAAGAAAGAACACTACAAGCACCAGCAAGAATCACAGCAAAAGGAATTAAACTCTAGAAGATACAAGGCCACAAACTTTCCCAAAACCATCAGATCTCAGGGACTTGGTGAAAATTCCTGCACCTGAGTTTCTGTTTCTGTTCTGAAGCTTTTTGACAGCAATCAAACCACAACCTACTAGACTCCAAATGATTTGAAAATTGACAGGAAGCTTCACAAACATATCAGGTTCAAAATCTTAGCACTGAACTAAGGCCAGTTCTCAACAGAATGACCAACACATCCTCATCTACAGGGGAAGAAAATGTTTCCAGAATCCCAGACTTAGTGAAATTTTCAGAGTTCAATAATCCGGAATTTTCCAGCCACATGCCCACTTTGTCTAGGCATAGTTTGCACACACATAACACCAAGAGATAATTGACACCACTATAGTGTAGAGCAAAACCCCTACTTCTATCACACAAAAACTCATGCCCTTGGGCTCCACCTATTCCATGGAATCAAAGACCAAACTTGCAACAAAACTGAATATGCACTCCATAAAGTACCCTTCTAAGATAACAACTACATAGGATGAGTTCATGTGCACAATGACAAAGTGACATGGGGGTTTGAACCCCATGTTTGTGTCATGCACATCAACAACTCCAATGCTTATCACAAGCCAACCCCACACACACAACAGGCTCTCTCTCGTATTAAACATGCGGAGGAGCACAAGTGTTGCAAAGTGGGGCTGCCACCCACACGCATATCATCACCACAACCTCATCTAGGTGCACATGAGGGCTTCCTTCTTGCACAAATGAAGGTGCCAACACTTGCACACACCAAGTGCACAATGCACCACAACTCCACTCACTTGTGCTTGCATCTGCACTAGCACTCATACACACACACTCACAAGTATCTAGGGCACACACACTCACAAACACATCATGTTCAAGATCAAATCCACACACTTACTCATGTAATCAAAGCAACCATCACTAGAACAAGATCTACTATACTTATACACACACCACCTAGTGCCACATCAAATGCAAGCACCTACAACAAAGAAGTACCTACACATGTTACCACTAAACTTGCCATCATATCTTAGGATCAACTTCTAGGAAGCACCACCATACACACAATCTAGTGCCACTAAAACCATATGTATGTCCTCACACACACAACATGTATGCTCTTCTCATATGAACACACACATGCAAACCTGATATGGCACCTCTTATTGCAGCATAGGATGGAAAAAAAATGCCAAGCCATCTATGGATTGTGGCACAAGACAAGAAACAGAGCAAAGAGCATATAAGCAGATACATACAACAGAGTTAAAAGGGAAAAACAAAAAGGGAAAAACAAAAAGGGGCACACCAGGGATCGAACCCCTGTGCCTCTGGCGCAAAATCGCCTGCACTACCACTGCGATGCACTAGATTGCTTGACAGAGAGGGGAGCCCAACCAGGTTAAGGTGCCATGATGCTGCTTCTACTGAGCCGACGAAAACAACAAAAAAAGGGGAGGTTCTCTCCCTGGGATCGAACCCACGACCTGCTGATAGCAAGGCCAAGGTTCCAACCACTACGCTACAGATAGACAACTGTTAGAACACAGGAGAACCGCAGGCTAAACTGATATGGGCACCTGAGCCTTCGCTCTGCACTGGGGTGCGCCGGCAACAGAGAGGCCGCCGGTGCACCACCCTGCTGTAGTTGATGCGCTACGACGGGGTGCGCTGGGTCTACGAGGAGGGCACCCCTCCTGCTACCGAATCCGGCGAGCACCACATGACACCACGACGCTGCACCCTCGCACCACAGCAAACACGAGCCCTCTGTGCTACTACACAGCTCGCCGGCGAACGACACGGAGGGGGACGGCGGCGACTACCACGAGCACCAACGGCTGTTCTATGCAGCGGAGGAGGAAGTAGGATCCGCAGGGGATCCATTCCTGCCTCGAGACCGACCTAGTGCCGCTACCCACGACGAGCAGAAGCTGCTGCCTTAGCCTGCGTCGTTCCCTGCTACTGCTACAGCGAACTCGGGCACGGAAGTACAGCAACTACGGCTAGCCGGAGCCGGCGACGGAGAAGGGAGGACGAAGGAAGGGGAAGGCACCTCACCTTGGGGAAGGAAGGAGGGAACCCCACGGCGACGAGACGACGGAGAGGGAGGGGCGAACTGTTGCTGCTACTGAAGAAGAGGAAGAAGAACCCCTGGACCGAGGCGATGACGAGGTCCTGGCCGTCGTTGAGGTCGCTCCTCGACCTCAGTGATGGCGGGAATGGAGCGCGGGGAACCACCCCGATCCCCTGGACATGGCCACCGGTGCCGGAGACGATGGGAACGGCGGGGTAGACGGTGGCGGCGCTGCACTCTCTCTCTCTCTCTGCTAACTTCTACAGAGGCTTACCAGGGGAAGAAAGAGAGAAGGGGGAAGGTGGCGGCGCTGGGGAGAAGGAGAGGGAACCCTAGGGAGGAGGAGAAGGACCTGGGCTCCTTATATCGTCTCGGGAGGCGAGCTTGGAACCACCAGATCAACGGGAAGGAAGATCGGCGGTGGAGCGATGTTCGTACAGCGTGACGTCGAGGGAGGAAGACGACGTGGACGAGCGGGCTGCTGGCGAGGTACTTGGCCCCATGAGGATTTGGGCCTCAATGCCAGGGAGAAGGAAAAAAAGGAAAGAACCAGGCCCTCTCATATACATAACTACCACCACAGCAAATAATACACCAAGACAATACTAAGGCCTGAAAAAAAACACAAATACCCCTGGGCACAAGGGATTTATGCCCAAAATTTATAAAATACCCAAATGATATTTTTGCGACTAAAAAATAATTGACAAACAGATTAAATTAAACTGAAAACAAAGGAAAAACTCCAACCCAAATAAGTCTAAAAACCCCTCTGTTACATCCCCACATACCAACTAAAATGCTCCAAAGGTGCAACATTTTTAAAACAGCCTAGGAGCAAATAGATTTTTGAACTTGGAAAAAAAATAAAGAGAGATAGGTTGGACACTAACAAGGGGTTGAAAATAAAACAATGTCAAACACTACACTCCACTACACTTATGCAACCACACATGAAATCACAAGATCACACAATCACACCTAGCAAGATATGTGCACCCAAGACATGACATGGAGCATCATGGTTTGCATGCATGCAAGGGAAACTAAAAATAAGAGGCACATGAAATCACAAGGACAAGGAGGCAAGATGATATGTTATGCTAAGCATGCATGCAAGGAAGATATGCAAGGGACACAAGGTGGCACAAGAAATCATAGACACAAGTGACATCATCATATCTCTGACAGGGTGGACCCACATGCAACATGTTCCAAATAGGGAAGGTTCCACACTTGGGGCATTACAAACAGGTCACCGGAATAGGCTCCAGATGGGCACACGACGGAACAAAGACTTGGGGCGGTGGAAAAAGTGTTTCGGGAGGCTCTCTCGGGTTTTTTGGGATAATTGAGAATTTATAGGACAGAGAGGGGAACTAAAGGCCAAGGGAGGTGGCCCCAAATCATTAGGGCACGACCCCCTCAGAGCGCCCTTTTAGATTGGCGCCACCCCATGGGGCCTCTAGCCTCCTTCGGAAGCTTTCAGATCCTTATTTTGTCCAGAAAAGATCGTCAAAAAATTTCGGGGTATTTGGACTTTGTTTGGTACAGTATTCCTGAAAAGCCAAAAACTTGCAGAAAATAGCAACTCGCACTTGGGACTGGGTTAATAGGTTAGTGCTCAAAAATAATATAAAACAACAATTTAATGCCTAAAGAGCATCATAGAATGATAATATAATAGCACGGAACAATAAAAATTATTGATATGTTGGAGACGTATCAACATCCCCAAGCTTAATTCTTACTCGTCCTCAAGTAGGTAAATGATAAAATGTAATTTTGACGTGACATGCTACCCAACATGTAATCTCTTGCAGGTATGATCATTGAGAAATAATGAGTTAACAAACATCAATATAGTAATATCCATGAACATAAGTAACATAATCACCAATGTTCAAAATATACGATCCTTACAAAATATTTACCCCCCTATTCATTTTCTCATATTAGCATGGCATGGATCCGTCTTCACCACATAAATACAAATGTCAAGCACCACGGTGTTAAACCAGGCAATTGGATTGTACTTTTTAATTTGATTTAGCTTTTTATTACTCACTCAATACATGAGAGTGAACCATGGACATATCATATATGTGGAATAGAATATGGTGGTAGGTTTCAAATGGGTAAAAGTGGAGAAGCAGAAAGTCTCGCATCAACTAGGTGAATCAATGGTCTATGGAGATGCCCATCAACCGATATCAATGTGAGGAGTAGGGATTGCCATGCAATGGATGCGCTAGAGCTATAAGTGTATGAAAGCTCGACTGAAGCTAAGTGGGGGTGCATCCAACTTGCTTGCTCATGAAGACCTCGGGCATTTGAGGAAGCCCGTCATCGGAATATACAAGCCAGGTTCTATAATGAAAAATTCCCACTAGCATAGGAAAGTGACAAAACAGGAGACTCTACATGAAAAACATGGTGCTACTGTGAAGCGCAAGTGCGGAAAAAGAGGTAGTAGCAGTGTCCCTTCTCTGTTTTCTATCATTTTTTTCTTTTTTTCCTTTTGTTTCCTTTTTTCCTTTCGTTTTGTTTTTTATTTTTATTTTTTCTTTTATTTTTCGTCTGGATTCACGTCCCGACTTGTGGGGGAATCATTGTCTCCATCATCCTTTCCTCACTGAGATAGTGCCCTAATAATGAATAGCATGACAATTCTATTTACTTACAACTCGATGTAAAAAACTACTAAACAATATGACTCTATATGAATGCATCTAGCAATCTACCAGGATGTGCAATGATCTAGCATAGCGAGGATATCAAAAAATCAGACAAACCATGGAAATATCATGCTAGCTATCTTACGATTCTGCAAAGCAATATGACAATGAATGTACTATTCATATGATGTAACAGTGGAAGTTGCACAACAATATATCTCGAAATGGCTATGGAAATGCCATGATAGGTAGGTATGGTGTCTATTTTGAGGAATATATAAGGTGGCTTATGTGCAACATAGCATATCATATCGCTGGTTTGGATGCACCGATGAAGTTCGCACCAATCCTCGAGGTGAGAATGGGCAATGCACGGTACCGAAGAGGGTGGCAAATATGAGGTGGCGAGAGTGTGTACAACCATGGATTCACATTAGTCATAAAGAACTCACATACTTATTGCTAGGTTTTATTAGCTCTCTTGAAGCAAAGTATTACTCGCATGTCCCTAGGGAGGAGGTTGGTAGGAGTTAAAAATCACGCACGCCCGACCTAATCAGCACATGATTTCAACAAGGAATAAGAATGCTCTCACATCATCACCATGCCATAACCAATATTTAGATGAACATCAAATTAACATCCTTTAACTATGAATATTTTTACTAACCCACAACCATGCACTCACACCCTTTCATATTACCACATCAATATCATGAACCCGCAGTTTCTCTTGTATGTGCTACATGTGGTTTTGATCATGCACTCTTTGAATACCTATTATTTTTGGACTAGTCTTAAAACCCATGCAAATTACTATCACTATTTATTAACTCTCGAACAAATTTAAGTGAAGACCTAGAGTGTAGTTATTTCTATAATATATGTACACCATCGTTCTCTAAAAGATACTAGAAAACATGTACATGCGTTGCAACGGGTACTAAACAAATATGAGAGTTAATATGTTACTTCAAAGTATATCCACAAATTTGAGAGTTAAGGGAATATCCAATGCCGACCTGCAAATATCTCTGGTATATGTTGTTATGTTTGGACATGGTCCGCGGACATGATACGGGAGTAAGCCATCCAGCTAATCACTAAATATCTGGTTGGAAGGAGAAAAAATAGGTGAGGACCATGCATGGAGTGGGATATTTGTGGTTTAGTGTTCGTTTGGGAGGAGAGAGAGGAGAGAGGAGAGAGGATCATGCATGTGCAGTTGGGAGGAAAGAGAGAAAAGAGGTACCATGCATGTGATTGGTCATGTGCATGTCCGAACTCCAGTAAAGCCCCCCCAACAACCCACACCCATGTTTGTGATTGGTCAAGTGTATGTCCAGAAGTCGTATGTCGTCGCTGCTAAGCAGACATATACAGCTCGACAAAAGTGGTTCGAACACTATGGTCTAGACATATAATGAAAATTTGAGGATTCGCTTAGGAGATGCCCTAACTGGTACGAAACCTGAAAAATGCCTGAAGGAAATTTGTACAAATATGATGTGGGAAGTTTGACATTCAATGTTATTGTATGCACGGTTGCTGCAGCGGCCATAGTTCCAAACAATTCTACCACAACCATTGTATGGGCCAGGTTAGATCAAACTGAAACATGTAGAATCACTTCAAGTGAAATATGATGCCTAAAACAATGATGACCCAATGCATCTGAACGTCTCGTTGACAAACACTGGAGTTAGCCACTTGTCGTCCGCCATGTCCACAATGGGCACTGCACCCAAAGTATACGCCTCACACTTGATCATTGCTGGTGAGCCTGCAAAGCATCCTATCCAACAACACCCAACAGACAATTGCCACTCCAGAGTTTCTCAATCTATACTCGAGAGCCATTTGCCACTCAGTAATGCATCTCATGCATCCATCCACACAAAGCTAGGTAAAATTGGTGTCTTTTCGGAGCATGTGAGGGGCACTAGAGGTAAGGGAGATGGCCCCAAGCCATTAGGGCGCGGCCACCCCAGCTGGGCATGCACTATTGGCTTGGCGCCACCTAGTGGGTCCTCCGGCCTCCTTTGAAGCTTCCACGTTCTTATTTTGCCTAGAAAAATCGTCAAGAAGTTTTGGGGTATTTGGACTCCGTTTGGTACAATATTCCTGAAAACCCAAAAAAACATGCACAAAACAACAACTGGCACTTGGCACTCGGTTAATAGGTTAGTGCTAAAAAATAATATAAAACAGAAAGTAAATTCCTCAAAAGCATCCTAGAATGACAATATAATAGCATGGAACAATGAAAAGATGTAGATACGTTGGAGACATATCAATTACCAAAACATATATTAAGTGAATCAATAGAACATCCCATTGTCACCACAAGTATCCACATGCAAGACATGTATCAAGTGTTCTCGAATCCAATCCAACATAAAAAAACTCAAAGGGAAAAACTCAATTCATCACATTATTATAGCAAGGGAAGAACACCATATGATTCAACTATATTAACAAAGCCCGCGATACATCAAGATTGTGTCATCTCAAGAACACGAGAGAGAGAGGGAGAGAGATCAAACACATATCTACTCGTGCATACCCTCAGACACGAGGGTGAACTATTCCCTCCTCGTCATGGAGACCGTCAAGATGATGATGGCCTCCGGTGATGATTTCCCCTCCGACAGGGTGCCGAAATAGGGCTCCGGATGAGATCGCTTCACAACAAAGGCTTTCGGTATCGGAACGGAAGTTCTAGGTTAACTTTTGAGAATTTCTAAATATATAGGATTTTCAGCATTGGAATCAAGCCACGAGATGCCATGGGGGGCACAAGGCATCAGGGCGCGACTACCCCCCTCGGTGCGCTCTCTGACCTTGCACGGCCCCTGTCGGTCTTCTGGTACTCCCTCGAAGCTTCTTGTGTCCCTTTCCTTCCAGAAAAAATCGTCAAAAAGTTCTGGGTGATTCCCAGAACTTTCATTTTCTATACAAAAAACAACACCATGATAATTCCGTTGAAAACAGCGTCAGTTCGGGTTGGTTCCATTAAATCATATAAAAGTGCATCAAAACCATACAAGAGTATTGCAAACATGGGTAAATACAGAATGAATACTTCATGAATTATCGATACATTGGAGACGTATCATGACGTTGGACGGAAACCACTACCCTCTCTTGCCATCACCCTCGAGCGCCGGAGCAGCCACATCTTTCCCCTGCCAGGCCATCTTTTGTTGTGAGGAGGGAGGCCGGACAAAGTCTATATCAGAAAACAAATCTCGGAGCGCTGGAGCTTTGGGGAGACTTGAAGATAATGAAACTGGGAATGGAAGCATAAATGAAATTTACCTCCTTTCATTTTATCGGTCAGAAAAAGACCAAAGGTTGCCCCGCCTCGCGGTAAAAATTTCCAGTTCACGATACATAGTGTAGTATATGTGCGCGAGTATTGAGGCATTCTTCTTAATGACGTCACTAAAAATCTGAAGCACAATCTCTTTGTTGATGAGGCATGCCAATAGAAACTGCTTTGGGCCATGATATACTTAGTAATAACTATTGATGGGATGGTTTGGCTTGGCCGCCACTCGAGACGCTTCGGTTCTCGACCAACAAATTTGTGAGGGTTTAACCCGGTCAAACCTCCCACGGCAAGCTTCCAAAGTAAGCTAAAGGAATATCTCGGCCCTGTAGAGCATGTTGAGAAGGAGGCAAACTTGTTGAAAAATACCTCCTATTTAATTTATTTAATCATCATGTAAAAAATGTGTGGTCTTGATCGAGAAAACCAAGAAGACCTCAGAGCCGAGCATATCCTCAGAATTAGGAGCTGGCGTGGAGGATGGAACTCGTCCACGAACCTCAACACTTGAAATTAAAATTCAAGACTAGTTCACAGGCTACTGTTGATGTCCTAGACTAGGGGGTGCTTACCAGATCGGCATGCGGGTTATGGGCCATGCTGAGGATCCACCGAAGACTGGTGAATGGGCCATGTAGGCCCTAACACTTGCCATAATCAAGATATAAATCTCCTAAAGGCTTTGCATACACTTCAAGCATATTTGAACGATCAACATGCTTATCCCTAGAATGTAACCAATCATGTATAAACACAAGATACCCCCGGTGTCTATATAAGCCATGGGGTTTAGTCTACAGAAGTACGAGAACAGGGTTTAAGAACTTAGAAATCTTTCATATGATCTCGAGGTAGATCATACTATACTTTGTACCCCCGTACAATGAATATATCAAAAGCACGACGTAGGTTTTTACGTCATCAAGTGGTCCTAAACCTGAGTAAACATCATGTCCCTACTTTCTCCTATTACCACCTAGCTCCAATCGTGAAGATTGGGACCCCCTACCCGAGGTCTTCTAGTTTTAGCACTTACACTAGGGACCAAGCCCTAAAACATTGACAACGATTACATATGGAATCTTATCCAAATCCCATCCACCTCCAGTATGCCTACGAAGAATTTAACACATGGATGTGAACATCATAAAATTGTTGATGGAGAAGGGTTGATAATGACGACGTCAATGATTCCCTCTATGTGGACCATGAATGGACTCCATATTAAGGCTCCCAACAAGAACATGAGGTGTGGGCGGCCTTGCATCACAAACCGCAATAATAATTTTTCTTTTTTTTCCAAAGAAGATGTGAATTTACAGCCTGGAAATCAGGTCAAGGCTGTGGCCAGGGGGCACACAAGCTCATATGGCGTGACCAAGGGTGGCCACACACGTGATACGTCTCCGTCATATCTACAACTTTTCATTGTTTCATGCCAATATTCCATAACTTTCATATACTTTTAGCAACATTTTATATTATTTTTGGACTAACTTACTTATCCACTGCCTAGTGCCAGTTTCTATTTTTATGTATTTTTTCTTTTGCAGAAAATCCATACCAAATGAAGTCCAAACGCAATAAAAATTACAGATATTTTTTTGGAGTATACATGAATTTTGGGAAGAAGAGTCAATGCAACACGGTGCTCGATGGGAACACAAGCTAACAGGACGCAGCCAGGGGGTGGCCGCGCCCTGATAGCTTGTGGACACCCCTTAAGTTGGTAGAAGTCCTACATTTGCTGCAAGAAATATAATTTCTAAGTAAAACTCCCCTCAAAATTTCATCCCAACCGGAGTTACGGATCTCCGAATATTTAAGAAACGGTGAAGGTATAGAAAACAGTCGCGAAAACAAGCGATAAACAAAGAGAGAGATCCAATCTTGGAGGGATCTTGCCCTCCGCAAGCCTTGTTAGGCATGGACCAGAGGGGAAACTCTCCTCCCATATAGGGGAGACTAATGAAGAAGAAGGAGGAGGGGGTTCTCTCCCCCTCTCTCCAGGTGGTGCCGAAGCGCCAATGGGGAAATCATCGTGACGACGATCTACACCAACAACTTCGCCGGCATCACCACCAATTCTCTACCCATCTATGCAGTGCTATAACACCTCTTTCCCGTTTTGTAATCTCTACTTAAACATGGCGCTTAATGCTATATATTATTACCCAATGATGTGTGGCTATCCTATGATGTTTGAATAGATCCCTTTTGTCCTACGGGTTAATTGCGGTATGGTGTGATTGATATGAGTTGTATGTTAATATGGTGCTTTCCTAAGGTGCCTTCCATGCGCGCAGACGTGAGGGATTCCCATTGGATGGTGTTGCAATATGTTTATGATTCTCTTATAGTGGGTGGCTAGAGTGACAGAAGCTTACACCCGACTAAGGGGGTTGTTTACGTATGGGAGTAAAGGGGAGTTGATGTGTTAACGATATAGTTGGGTTTACATTAATGATCTTTAGTAGTTGTAGATGCTTGCTAGAGTTCCAATCATAAGTGCATATGATCCAAGTACGGAAAGTATGTTAGCGTATTCCTCTACGTCATTGCATATGGTAAGTATCTATCGCGTTATATTCAATTACCTATCAACAATCTTTCTCTTGTGTTACAAAAAAGCTTTCTACTAAACAACTAAATAAATTAATCTTTATCTAAGCAATCCTTAGATTTTATTTACTTGCTCTTTATTACCTTGCAAAACTATCTATTACACCTACTAAGTACTTCTAGTTTCCTTCCCTCAAAGTAGTTTCATACTTGTTCTAGGTAAAGTAAGCGTTAGCATGCATAGAGTTGTATCGATGGTCGATACAACTTTAGAGAATATTAATTCTACCTTTATCTCCTCGTTTAGTTCAACACTCTTACTATTCTAAAACGGCTACAAATGATCCCCTAACTTGTGGGTTACCGAGACCTTTTTCTAGCGTCGTTGTCGGGTAGCAATAGTGTAGCGGTTGATATTCTCGTGTGTGCTTGTTTGCTTTATCACTAAATAGTTTTTATTTTCTGTTATAAGTTGTTTTATATCTTTAGTTATGGATATGGAACATGAAACACCAAAACAATTAGGTGTAGTTGCTACTCATGGAGGTGGGAAACCTCCTAAAACCCTCGATGTTGGTTATGTGGATAACACTAAATACTACTTTGATAATCCTAAGAAATCCCCATTCAACTTGATAATGGGAGACATGTTGGATCAACGTCAGTACTTTAGGGATTATTGCTTGACTCAAAAAGGGAAACACTTATGGGATCAAATTAAAATGTTGTGTTGGTATGCTTGGAATTTATGCTTGAGATGTGATTATACTTGTTTCTCTAAGATGGAGGCTCCACGCCTTCCCTTTCAATGTTAATTTAATGATAATGACACATTGTCTTCTTATGCTAATGGTGTTTATGATTACTATGATGTGGAACAAATAGAAGAAATTGTTGCTTTTAAGCGTGCTTATGAAATTGCTTCTTTTATTGAAAAGTATGACGCTATTCTTTACAAATCTGGAAATTTTTTCGTACTTAAATATTCCTATGAGAATTATGAATACAATTCCTATATTGAGGAATTTATTGAGATGTGTGTTGCCTTGGAAGAGATTAATATTTTACAGGAATCTATGGAAAAAGAAATTGTTGAAACTCTATAAGGAGGAGAGCGAAGAACGAAAGAATGAAGAGAGGATTAGCTACCCATGCCCTCCTTCTAATGAGACTAACTCTTCAACTCATACTTTATTCAATTTCCCTTCGTGCTTACTAAAGTATGAATGCTATGATCCCTTGGATTCGTTTGCAATATCCCTTTTTGATGAACTTGACGCTTGTTATGCTTGTGGCCATGATGCCAATATGAATTATACTTACGAAGATGAACTTTCTATAGTTCCTTATGTTAAGCATGAAATTGTTGCTATTTTACCCACACATGACAATTTTGATAAATATGATATGCATGTGCTTGTTGCTCCTACTTGCAATTATTATGATAAAGGAACCAAATCTTCACATCTCTATGTTTCCAATATGATAAAATTGCAAGAAACTATTTATACTATGCATTGGCCTTTACTTTGTGTGAATGAATTGTTCTTTTATGACATGCCAATGCATAGGAAGAGATTTAGAATTCTTTGTCACATGATATATATCACTTTTTTCTCGCTACTTAATTAAAAATCATGGTTAATTAAAATCGGCTTTGATATACCTTGGGATCCGGGTGGATCAATTACTTGAGCACTACCTAGCTTAATAATTTTAAAGAAAGCGCTGCCTGCAGGGAGATAACTCGGAAGTTTTAGAGCGTAATTTTATTTTGTTGTGTGCTTTTACAATAATTAAAAACAAAAAATAAAGTGGGGAACCTAAAACCTTTTCAAAAAGAAACGTGTAAGTGAGAAAGATGAGCACCGTTGAAGTAGGGGACGTCCTTGAACTTTTGTTCATGCCCATGGAAAGTTCGTGAATATTGATTACAGAAAATTTTCAAGAAAAATAATTATCCCCGTGTACAAATCCATTGTATTATAAAAATAATGTGCCAAGATTTACCTTTAGGATGTTTAAATTGCTTGTTTGATATGTGTTGTACAAAAACAGAAACTTTGGTTGTAGTGTTTGATTTTCCTATTTTACTGGAACGTCAAAAATTCTGAATTTTTTACTCAGTACTTTTATGCAAAAAAATTACCGCATTCTAGGTTTTCATAATTTTACGAGTTACACGAGTATACGTTTCATCTACATCTTTACAAACTGTCATGTTTTTCACAAATTGTTGTTATAGTTGTTTTGTCTGCTTATGTTTGAGTCCTTGTCGAGCCCCATTGAGTTGGGAGCCATAGAATTGTGATAGAATACAATAGGTAACGTTGGGTTATAATTATAAAATAATGTTATGGCAGGACATGATGAGATTTGATGTTATGTGTACTAACCTTTGCAATAAAATTTCTGTCAAGTTTTGTGTGTATGAAGTGTTAGAAGATTGAGGAGGTATCGGTATGAGAAGAATAAGGAGAGACAAGATTTCAATCTTGGGGATTTCCAAGGCACCCCAAGTAAATATCCAAGGAGACTTAAGCGTCTAAGCTTGGGGATACCTGGAAGGCATCCCATCTTTCTTCTTCAACAATTATCGGCATGTCTCAGTTTTTGTTTTGTTCACATGATATGCGTAAATTCTTGGAGCATGCACCATGCTGGTATGGGAAAGTCCAAGGTTGATCTATAGAATGCTCTTTGCACTTAACTTATATCTTTTGAGTATGGCTTTATGGAATGTGTCATGTGCTTCAGTTATATCATTTGAAGTTGGATGTGTGTTTCTCTACATATATAAAACCGTTATTTGTAGAATGCTCATTTTCTTCACTTATACCTATTTATAGAGTTAAGTGGAATTGGTCATTCACATGGTTAGTCATAAAATCCTACATAAAATTTGTAGATCACTGAATATGATATATTTGATTCCTTGCAATAATTTTGCAAATTTAAGATAGTAATATGTGTGTGCACTAGTGGGTGATTGTGGATTAGTAAGACATTCATGTTAAGGTTTGTGATTCTCGAAGCATGCATGTATAGTCTCTAGTTATGCGATGAAATTGGAGCATAATTTATCCTTGATTGAAATCCTTTGTGCAGTTATAATCGGGGGCGCGATGGTTAACTCCTACTAACCTCCTCCCTAGGGGCTTGCGAGTAGTACTTAGCTTCGATAGAGCGAGTAAAACATTGCAATAAGTATGTGTGTTCTTTATGACTAATGTGAATCCATGGATGTATGCACTCTCACCACCACATATTTTCTATCCTCTTCGATACCATGCATTGCCCATTCTCACCTCAAGTACTGGTGCAAACTTCGTCGGTGCATCCAAACCTCATGACATGATACGCTCTATTGCACATAAGTCACATTATATCTTCCTACAAATAGCCACCATATCTACCTATCATGGCATTTCCATAGCCATTCCAAGATATATTGCCATGCAACTTCCACCATTACATCATATGACTAGTACACTCACTGTCATATTACTTTGCATGATCATGTAGCTGATATAATATTTGTGGCGAAGCCACTGTTCATCATTATTATACATGGTATGCTAGATCATTGCACATCCTGGTACATTGCCAGAGGCATTCATATAGATTCATATTGTGTAGTAGTTTTTCATATCGACTTGTAAGTAAATAGAAGTGTGATGCTTTTCATTATTAGGCCATTGTCTAAGTGAGGAAAGGATGATGGTGACAATGATTTCCCCAGAAGTCCGGATGAGACTCGGAACGAAGAATAAAGAAAAAAAAGAAAGAAAGGAAAAAAGAAAAGGAAAAAAGAAAGAAAAAGAAAAAGGGGAAATGAGAAAAAGGGAGAAGGGATAGTGCTACTACGTCTTTTTCCACACTTGTGCTTCCAAGTAGCACCATGTTTTTCATATAGAGAGTTTCTTGTTTTGTCACTTTCATATGCCACTAGGGATTTTTTTTCATTATAGAACTTGGATAGTATATTCCACTGATGGTCTTCCTCAAACACCCGAGATCTTCATAAGCAAGCAAGTTGGATGCACACCCACTTAGCTTCAGTTGAGCTTTCATACGCTCATAGCTCTAGTGCATCTGTTGCATGGCAATCCCTACTCCTCACATTGATATTGATTGATGGGCATCTCCATAACCCGTTGATCAGCTTGGTTGATGCGGGATTTTTCTCTCCTCTTTTACTCCTTTGAAACCTACCACCATACTCTATTCCATCTATATGCTATGTCCATGGTCCATGCTCACGTATTGAGTGAGGTATAAAATGCTGAAGCGCGTTAAGAGGTACGATCAAACTATTTGGTTTGACACCTAGGTGCTCATGATTTATACTTTATGCTAGGAATACCAAGCATGACATGCTATATGATTTTGTAGGGATAGCGTTCTTTAGCGTAGTTATTTTGAAAGGACATGATTGTTTGCTAGCGAACCAGAGTATGGATGTCTGTTTTGTCAAATGATAGACTATTGACTTGAATCACTTGTATCTTAGTATTCATGCCATGATTAGACATTTGTTCAAGAATATGTCAGGTAGCATTCCACATCAAAACTTATATTTTTACCATTTACCAACTCAAGGATGAGCAGGAATTAAGCTTGGGGATGTTCATCCGTCTCCGTCGTATCTATAATTTTTTATTGTTTCATGCCCATATTCTACAACTCTCACATACTTTTGGCAACACTTTATATTATTTTTGGGACAAACTTACTTATCAAGTGCCCATTGCCAGTTCCTGTTTTTTGTGTGTTTTTCTTTTACAGAAAATCCTTATCAAACGAAGCCCAAATGCGATAAAAATTTACATATATTTTTTTGGAATATACGTGAATTTTGGGAAGAATCAACGCAACACGGTGCCCGAGGGGCCCACAAGCTAGCAGGACGCGACCAGGGGGTGGCCGCACACTGATAGCTTGTGATCACCCCATTAAGTCGGTTGTGGCCCTCCTTCTGCCGCAAGAAAGATAATTTCTCCATAAAAATCTCCTCAAAATTTCAGCCCAATCAGAGTTACGGATCTCCGGATATTTAAGAAACGGTGAAGGGCGAGAAAACAGTCGCAAAAACAGAAGAGAAACAAAGAGAGAGAGATCCAATCCCGTAGGGTCTCTTGCCCTCTGGGAGCCGTGGCAGCCATGCAACAGAGGGGAAACTCTCCTCCCACCTAGGGGGAGACCATGGAAGAAGAAGAAGGAGGGGGCTCTCTCCCCTCTCTCGAGGTGGCGCCGTAGCACCGCCGGGGCAACCATTGTGACGGCGATCCACACCAACAATTTCGCCGACGTCACCACCAACTCTCTCCCCCTCTATGCAATGCCATAACACCTCTTTCCCCTGCTGTAATCTCTACTTAAACATTGTGCTTAATGCTATATATTATTACCCAATGATGTGTGGCTATCCTATGATGTTTGAGTAGATCTCTTTTGTCCTACAGGTTAATTAAGGTATGGCGTGACTGATATGAGTTGTATGTTAATATGGTGCTTTCTTAAGATGCCTTCTGTGTCGCGCACATGTGAGGGATTCCTGCTGGAGGGTGTTGCAATATGTTTATGGAGAGGCGATTTCCTATGCATGGTGGTAACTACACACCCTCTGGCATAAGTGCCTTTTTAAATATATGCATTGTCGGGTTTCCATTGCATTGGCACAAGTGCATGTTTGTTGTATAGAAATGACATTTTCTCACTTAACTTTGTCTTTTTTATTTACCTTTTTGACACAAGTGACTTTTTGTTGTGTAGAAATGACGTTTCTCACTTCTATCGGTCTTTTTGCTTGCCTTTTTGGCATAATTGCTTGTTTGCTTGCTTGACTGGTCCAAAGTCGTGATATTTTCATTATAGAATTATTTTTCATACTACAAAATAATTTACCAAAATAATTGGAGATACAAATTTGGTCTGTGTGTAGCTACCACCATGGGTACCAAATTATTTTCGTATGTTTATGATTCGCCTATAGTGGGTGGCTGAAGTGACAGAACTTTACACCCGAGTAAGGGGGTTGTTTACGTATGGGAGTAAAGCGAACTTGATGTGTTAATGCTATGGTTGGGTTTTACACTAATGATCTTTAGTAGTTGCAGATGCTTGCTAGAGTTCCAATCATAAGTGCATACGATCCAAGTACAGAAACTATGTTAGCCTATGCCTCTCCCTCATTGCATATGATAAGTATCTATCATGCTATATTCAATTGCCTATGGACAATCTTTCTCTTGTGTTAGAAAAAATCTTTCTACTAAACAACTAACTAAATTAATCTTTATCTAAGTAGTCCTTAACTTTTATTTACTTGCTCCTTGCAAAACTATCTATTACACCCACTAAGTACTTCTACTTTCCTTCCCGCAAAGTAGTTTCATACTTGTTATAGGTAAAGTAAGCGTTAGCGTGCGTAGAGTTATATCCGTGGTCGATAGAACTTGAGAGAATATTAATTCTACCTTTAGTCCCTCGCTGGGTTCGACACTCTTACTTATCAAAAAAGGCTACAAGTGATCCCCTACACTTATGGGTTATGAACCCCTGCCCTTGTGGCCCCCATTTGGCTCCCCAAGGTGATGAACTTGGTCGAATAAATCCTTGTGCGTGTAATTCCCTTAACTGCTTCTTCAATTCCTCCAACTCTTGAGGAGGCATTCTGTATGGTCTCTTTGCAATAGGCCCAGTGCCTGGTAGCAAGTCAATAAGAAACTCAATATCTCTATCTGGTGGCATACCTGGAAACTCCTCTGGAAACACATCTGGATAATCCTCCACAACTGGAACCTCTTCCAAGCTACCCCCCTTAAGACAGTTCACGTGCATCCGCTTATGGTGATACTTACATACATATTTGATTCTCGTCCCGTCTAGTGCATTCAGAGAAACAGATCAACTAGCACAATCAATGACACCCTGATATTTGATCATCCAATCCATACCCAAAATAATATCCAGACCTTGCGACTTCAATATGAGCAAATCTGTAGGGAAAACGTGCTTCCCAATAGACAAGGGCATCTGAAAACATCCCAAACTTGCTGCCATCTCAGCCCCATGAGAACTTACTAGAAGAGGTGACTTAAGGACTACTGTAGGCAACTTATGTTTATCCATAAATACCCGGGATATGAATGAATGCGATGCACCAGAATCAAAAAGAACAAGAGCGGGTACTGAATTTATCAAAAACTTACCAATCACTGCATCAGGCTCATTATAGACCTTCTCCACATGAACATGGTTAACATGACCCTTTTGGAAGGGGTTTGGCTTGATGCCTCCAGAATTCACATTACCATTATTGCTCTCTGGACATGCATTGGAGTAGTGGCCCATCTTTCTGCACTTGAAGCACTGGACCTGATTAAGGTCTCTCTACACTGGCACATTCTGGCGGTTCTGGTTATTATTACCTCCATTACCATTGCCATTACCATTGTTACCCTTGTGTCCATTATGATGATTATGGACATTATGATTGTGGCCATTACCTCCACTATGATTATGTCCATTACCTCCATGATGATGATGCCCATTACCTCCATGATGGTTATGATATGAAGTGCGTGGCTTCTGCTGCGGTCCTGAATTAAACTTGTTGTTGCTATACTTCCTCTTGCGGTTCTCTATGGCCTGATGCTTTCCCTCAAGCACAATAGCCTTATCAACAAGCTCCTGGCAATTACCAAAAGTAGCCACTGTCAACTGAACTCCCTAATCATCATTCAGGCCCTCCAAGAACTTCTCTTGTCTAGCTGCATCAGTATTAACATCATTAGGAGCATAACGTGCAAGGTTATTGAACTCCTCCACATACTCATTAACTGAGCGACCTCCCTGATGCAAGCTACAAAACTCCTTCTTCAAACTCATGGCGCCAGCAGACACATGTGCGACGCGGAAAGCTGCCTAAAACTGCGCCCATGTGATAGTATCAATGGGATAGGTGACCAAGTAGTTGTCCCGCCAAGCTGCGGCAGGACCCTCCAACAGATGTGAGGCAAACCTCACCCTCTCTGCATCTGTGCATCCAACTATCTGCACGTTCTTACCAATAGAACAAAGCCAATCATCCGCCATAATAGGTTCAGGGCTGCTGGAGAACCTCTAAGGATTCAACCTCAAGAACCTAGTAAGCATATCCATAGGTGGGGGAGGTGGTGGGTTGTTGTTGTTATTGTTTGCCAAGCTCTGGGCAAGCAACTAGATCAACTGCCCTTGTCCCTGAAGGATCTGCTGCACATATGCTGGCGGTGCATCATTGCCATTGCCATCATTGTTGCCTGCTCCTGAATTTCTGTCCCTAGGCTCACGTCTCGGCGGCATCTGGTGGGCAAGAATAGATAAGAAATAGATAGAATAGGTCTAAAGGAATATAGATATTCTACCCATATGCATAGTATGATCAAGGTAATATATATGAGGCAACAAAACACCATAGCAAATAACACAAGAAAACATAACAATAATCAAACATATCTATATATATAGTCGAATAATTCCGACAAGATCCTAATTTAACAGACAAGCAAAAATAACAATCAAGCAAGCAACCTAGTATCGTCATGCCACAAAGCGAGCATAAACAGATACGTTAATATCACAATAAAACAAAGATAAGTGGTGGTCTCAGCACTAGTTCCTACTTAAGCTGGTCAAAATACTAGAGTGGTTGTCTAATGAAAGAGTAAGATGTAGACAAAGTTTATAGAATAAATTTTCACTCCTATGGTTTTTCTAATCCATTTTCTAGGGCCACGACCTACAGTCAACGCATTTCTCTGATGTCATCTGTAACAACCAAATCACGAAGGATTTGAGTCTCTGTGCTTTACTGTGTTAGTCCCTGGATCGACTTGTTAGCACACACAGCATAGATGAATACGAGAATAGCAAGTGCATCATTTATTACAACGTATGATCCAGAATTTATAAAGTATAACAATCTGCATAGCACTTAGCTAGCTTTATTCTATCAAACAGCGGAAAAGTAGCAGAATAATAACGATGAGTCCCATCATAGCCCACTGGCGATGTTGAGTGAAGACTCGCGGCCCTAACGGTACCTTACTCCTCGTCTGAATATCCTGCAACATGATACGTTGCAGCCATATAGGTCAATACTTTTAATGTATTGGCAAGTTACACAGGAAAAATAATATAGCAGACCTACATGTACATGCATAGTATAACAAACGAAAGGTTGATGGTTATTTTTGCAGAAAGCTGATTTTATCCTCATAGCTACCTAATAGTTAAATTTTAATTTGTTTGCTATAATAACTGACATATGGTTGAATTGGCCTCACCAACTCCAACCTATTACCATCATTAAGTTTCCCACCAAGTTTTATTAAGTGTGTCATCTGTCAAGATCATCCAACAACTGTAATGGTCTAGCTGCTCAAAATTGTCCATAACCGGGGACACGACTAATCATGATTAGTTTATACACTCTACAGAGGTTTGCACACTGTACCCACTAGACCCAACCCGAAGGTTGAGACGAAGTCTTTCAGAAGCAGTCACCTCCATCCAACGGCAGCCGGTACACCTACTTATATCTACATCTGCTAGCTTTGCCCAGGCGAGGTTCCCACAACGTACTCAACTAAGCCAGAGCCCATATAGCTAGTGATTGCGCACGGGAGCTACTAGTCACTAAGTCTGTTTGATCTTTTTGAATCTGGGCGGCATTCCACTTACATTCAGAGGGTTGAAACCATGATGTTTTTAAAACCACCCTACAATACCATATCCGCCCAGAGGTGTATTATATCCTTAATTACTACTCAATTTATTTTGTAGTAATCCTCACAAAATCTCAATGAATACAGGAACCAACCCCGTCTACATAGCATAGCAAAACTATATGTAACACGATCTTCAATGATGAGGGAATATAGCTCAATAACATAGCATAACAATAGTATTCTTATACATGCATAAATTTCATAGGGTGATATAATACTACATGCATAGAAAAATAATAGGTGAAGGATGATCAACATGTAACTTGCCTTGATTCTGGTTCAATAAGTCACACTCCTGACAATAGTTGGCGTCGCACTCCTCGCAATCTACACGTTTCAAACAATCACAACAATCAATCACCACAATCACATAACACCAAATAAAACTAACAACGAGAAAACAATTTGTTTAAAACCAAAACAAAAATAGCATGGCATCATGTATAAAATCATCTACATGCTGATATGATCATAACGCAAAAAGAAATAACTAGTTTGGATGAACGGTTTGCAAAATAAGGCCTCCGATAGGTTTAAATCAAATCTGGTCAAATTAAATTTTCAAATTTCGCAAACCTGAAAACTATTATTGCTATCATGTTCTGCTCATCAATACGAGATCACAGGAAAAAGAATTTCCTGATTCGGAGTTACGAATAAAAAGTTAAACACATTTGAAAATTATACCGAGAATCTGTCTCGAAAATAAATAGGCCAAAATAGGGTTAATTTCGTCCTGTGGCAAATTCATGTGTTCATCATGATTTGGCTGAATCGGATCGTGCGTGCGTGCTCACCACGAACAACAGGGAAAAATGGAACGGTCTCGATGTGGCTCCTCCGGTGGTGCTCTTCCGGTGACTGTGCGACGAACTTCGACGAATGGTGGCTCCGGAGAAGACGGGCGAACTGGGTGCTGCTGCAGGGTGCTCAGGGACGGCGGTCGGACGCACTGCTGCGGTGACTCCGGCGAAGCTCTGCGGTGGGTTCTCGGCGAAAATGAGGGTGCTGCGGTGTAGATCGAAATCAGGACAGGGAAAAAACGAATTGGCAGCAGACGTTCTTGGGCTCCTGCAGCCTTTTCTTCGTGAGGAGTCCTGGCGAAACAGCACTTAGACTCGGTTCCTGGCAAGGGGATCATTGACGAGGCGAGGTGGGGCTACCTGGCCAAGGGCGATGGGTGGCTAGCATCTGCGTGGGTGGTGCGCTGGGAGTCCTGGCCGCTCGCGCCTACAGGCTGGCTGCGGCTCGGTGGATGGTGGGGACCAGGAGCGCTGGCTGGAGCGATCTGGCCTCGGACGCTCGATGGTGGGAAGCTGAGCGCTCATTCCTGGCTTCGGTGGACAAAGACTGGCTGGGCCAGCCTGGCTCAGTCGGCCGGTGCATTTTAAAAAAAACAAAAGAACAAAACAGCCATGAAAAATAAAAATAACAATATATTCTTTTAGTTAAATAAATACTAGAAAGATAAAATATATTAATATATATATATAAACAAAAAAACGTATTTACCACTAATATATACTAAAGGAACCCTAGTTCCACCTAATGCAATTTTTGAAAATAGATTTTATGCAATAGGCCACACGAAGAGCATTGAAATAATCAACTGAAAAATAATTTGGAGTTTATAAAATTTGCAAAAACCAAATCAGGTGACTCCAATTAATATTCTAAACATTATGAACTTTTATTCGACTAGGAAGAAGTCACATTATCTCCACTCCAATATAAATTGCCCTTAGTTGCATAATGAATAGATTTTTCAGAAAGAACAAATAATGCATAGGAAAATATGAGATGAATATGAATGATCTATTAACACCCTAATTTAAGAGAATTGGGATGTTACAAGTAAGCATTAGCGTGCGTAGAGTTATATCGGTGGTCGATAGAACTTGAGAGAATATTAATTCTACATTTAGTCCCTCGCTGGGTTCGACACTCTTACTTATCAAAAAAGGCTAAGTGATCCCCTACACTTATGGGTTATCAACCCCTGCCCTTGTGGCCCCCATGTGGCTCTTCTGCGGTACTTCTTCGCTCCACTATTTTTTATGTATTCAAAAATAAATCTCCAAAAATTCCAATCCAATTCTGGGAACTTACATTTATGCACAAAAGCAACAACATGACACAGCTGATAAAAACAACGTTAGTCCACCGCACCGTATCGCTCTCCCCCACCGCATCCTCTTCCTCACCTTCATCGCCTCCATCTGTACGATGGCCGACACTCGTGGCGACGCCGGCGCAGCGGTCGGAGATGTGGTGGAGCTGCAGGGTCCATGCACGGTGACAGCGGATGTCGGCGGCGTCCACGGCGGTGAGGGGAAACTCGCAACCGCTGCGGATGTGGCGGGCTCCGCCTCATCGCTGCAGAAGGTGAAGGCTTCGAGCAGCGCAGTCAATCCAGATGCCCCCGTTGCGCTGCCTACCGAGGAGCAGGTATTTGCACTTGTTTAGCTTGTAGACTTAATTGCTCCCTAGTTGCATTGGTTAGATTGTGATTCATACGGTAGTTCAGATGGTTAGAGTAGTTGGTTTGACGGATGTGTTGGAATTATGCCCTAGAGGCAATAATAAATATAGTTATTATTATAATTCATGTATCAAGATAATCGTTTATTATCCATGCTATAATTGTATTGAATGAAGACTTATATACATGTGTGGATACATAGACAAAACACTGTCCCTAGCAAGCCTCTAGTTGGTTAGCCAGTTGATCAAAGATAGTCAGTGTCTTCTGATTATGAACAAGGTGTTGTTGCTTGATAACTGGATCACGTCATTAGGAGAATCACGTGATGGACTAGACCCAAACTAACAGACGTAGCATGTTGATCGTGTCATTTTGTTGCTACTGGTTTCTGCGTGTCAATTATTTGTTCCTATGACCATGAGATCATATAACTCACTGACACCGGAGGAATGCTTTGTGTGTATCAAACGTCGCAACGTAACTGGGTGACTATAAAGATGCTCTACATGTATCTCCGAAGGTGTTCGTTGAGTTAGTATGGACCAAGACTGGGATTTGTCACTCCGTGTGACGGAGAGGTATCTCGGGGCCCACTCGGTAATACAACATCACACACAAGCCCTGCAAGCAATGTGACTTAGTGTAAGTTGCGGGATCTTGTATTACGGAACGAGTAAAGAGACTTGCCGGTAAACGAGATTGAAATAGGTATGCGGATACTGACGATCGAATCTCGGGCAAGTAACATACCGAAGGACAAAGGGAATGACATACGGGATTATATGAATCCTTGGCACTGAGGTTCAAACGATAAGATCTTCGTAGAATATGTAGGATCCAATATGGGCATCCAGGTCCCGCTATTGGATATTGACCGAGGAGTCACTCGGGTCATGTCTACATAGTTCTCGAACCCGCAGGGTCTGCACACTTAAGGTTCGACGTTGTTTTATGCGTATTTGAGTTATATGGTTGGTTACCGAATGTTGTTCGGAGTCCCGGATGAGATCACGGATGTCACTAGGGTTTCCGGAATGGTCCGGAAAGGAAGATTGATATATAGGATGACCTCATTTGATTACCGGAAGGTTTTCGGAGTTACCGGGAATGTACCGGGAATGACGAATGGGTTCCGGGTGTTCACCAGGGGGGGCAACCCACCCCGGGGAAGCCATAGGCCTTGGGGGTGGCGCACCAGCCCTTAGTGGGCTGGTGGGACAGCCCAAGAAGGCTCTATGCGCCATATGAAGAAAATCAAAGAGAAAAAAAAGAGGAGGTGGGAAAAGGGGGAAGGACTCCTCCTTCCAAACCTAGTTGGATTCGGTTTGGAAGGGGAGGACTCCCCCCCTTGGCTCGGCCGAACCCCTTGGGGGTCCTTGGACCCCAAGGCAAGGCTACCCCTCTTCCCCCTATATATACGGAGGTTTTAGGGCTGATTTGAGACAAATTTGCCACGGCAGCCCGACCACATATCTCCACGGTTTTATCTCTAGGTCGCGTTTCTGCGAAGCTCGGGCGGAGCCCTGCCGAGATAAGATCATCACCAACCTCTGGAGCGCCGTCACGCTGCCGGAGAACTCATCTACCTCGCCGTCTCTCTTGCTAGATCAAGAAGGCCGAGATCATCATCGAGCTATACGTGTGCTGAACGTGGAGGTGCCGTCCGTTCGGTACTAGATCGTGGGACTGATCACGGGACGGTTCGCGGGGCAGATCGAGGGACGTGAGGACGTTCCACTACATCAACCGCGTTTCTTAACGCTTCTGCTGTGCGATCTACAAGGGTACGTAGATCGAATATCCCCTCTCGTAGATGGACATCACCATGATAGGTCTTCGTGCGCGTAGGATTATTTTTGTTTCCCATGCGACGTTCCCCAACAGGATGGGCCGAGGTTTTCTGTAGGGTATGGGTTGGGGGGACGGGGGTTTTTGGACTAGGGTTTGTTGGATAAATTCGTTGCAAAAATGCTATGTTGTAAACTATGATTTTAGGTGCTGCAATGATTGGGGTTTTTAGATTTGTTTTTAGATTTGGATAAATTCGTTGCAAAAATGCTAGATGTTGTGAACAGATTGGGTTTTTTTAATGCTATGATCCTTATTAGATTTGTTTTTAGTGCTCACAGATTGGGGTTTTTAATGCTACTCAGATTCGTTGCCTTAGATTAGGTCCCTATTAGATTTGTTTTTGAATGCTACTCAGATTGGGGTTTTGAATGTCATATGCCCAAATGGAATCCATTGATTAAGAAGTTATAAATTTGATTCAATGTGTGTAAATTTATTATATTGGGGTTTTTGATTCATTAGTATATAAATTTGTCCACAATATGTAGTTATATTAGCTCTGTTCTTCAATGTGTGTGCATGACGAATGATAAATGTGTTATTTGAATGTCATATTGGGGTTTTTGATCAATGTGTGTACAAATCTAATACATTGATATACTAGTGACGGATGTGGTTTTTGAATGCATAGAGCTAAGGGGCACAGAAATAAAAAAAAACACTTCTAAAACATTTCTGATATTGGGAGTATATTAGCCGTATGATCAATGTGTCATGTGTGCATATCTAAATTTTCAATTGGCTACTAGTGATGGATGTAATTGTATATTCAGGAGGATGATGGTTGGGGGCGAAAGAGGGAGCTGGCCGACTATGACCCGTACGAGGGGGCGTTTAGTGACAATTCTGAATATGAGGTAAGCCTATCCCTTGTTCATTTAGTTCCGTCGACATGGTGTATATGAATCTATAATGTATTAGTGCAATTCATTCATGTGTGCAGTATGATTCTGGAGATGATGTGTACAAGGGAAACGTCATGTCCTTCACAGCCAAGGAGGTGCAGAAGATCAAGGCCAAGGGAGTTGCTTCCTTCTACAATCGCAAGTTCAAGAAGTGGCACTCCCCCTACTGCACCACCAAGCCAAAGCCCAAGCATGGCCGCTTCGATCACCTTCTGTCTCATACAGAGGATGTAGCGATCCGCGGGAAGGACTACAAGATCAGGGGGCAGCATGCTGCGCTCGCGAAGGCCCTGACTCCGGCATGAAGTGATGTAATGATGTGAACTGAATCTTAATCTTTTGGGTACTTAGGGTCCGGTTACTTATGGTAAACTTAAAGTGACAGTTTATGGTGTGAACTTAATCTATGGTGATGTTAGTAACGTATTATTCTATCTATATTTGTTTGTCCTTATATTTGCATGTGGTGTATGGTTAGTTATGTTTAGATGTTGTGAACTAGAGTTTAGGTGCTGCAATGATCAAACATGTTGTTTCAGTGTTGCTTCACTGATCAGACATGTTGTTTCAGTGTTGCTTCACTAATCACTTCAGTGTTGCTTCACTGATCACACATGTTGTTTCAGTGTTGCTTCAATCTATATAGTGTAGATTCGAAATATGCTCCAAATGAGCTCCCAGACTAGGGTAAACAATCCATTTGTAATCAAGTTTTTTTTGGACCTACTCTAAATGAGCCAAATGTTTTGTATTAACACCTATTCAATCTATATAGTGTAGATTCAAAGTCTCACTATTTTTTGAATTAATCTTCATATTTTTACATTTTCTTTGGAAAAATATGCTATAATATAAAAACTATTAAAAACACGTTTAAAATATGAAAATGTAAAACTAAGTTCAGATCCTTCTTATTCACTTTGAAATAAAGCTACTCAGATTGGGGTTTTGAATGTCATATGCCCAAATGGAATCCATTGATTAAGAAGTTATAAATTTGATTCAATGTGTGTAAATTTGTCATATTGGGGTTTTTGATTCATTAGTATATAAATTTGTCCACAATATGTAGTTATATTAGCTCTGTTCTTCAATGTGTGTGCATGACAAATGATCAATGTGTTATTTGAATGTCATATTGGGGTTTTTGATCAATGTGTGTACAAACCTAATACATTGATATACTAGTGAAGGATGTGGTTTTTGAATGCATAGAGCTAAGGGGCACAAAAATAAAAAAAAAACCACTTCTAAAACATTTCTGATATTGGGAGTATATTAGCCCTATGATCAATGTGTCATGTGTGCATATCTAAATTTTCAATTGGCTACTAGTGATGGATTCAATCTATATAGTGTAGATTCAAAATATGCTCCAAATGAGCTCCCGGGCTAGGGTAAACAACCCATTTGTAATCAAGTTTTTTTTGGACCTACTCTAAATGAGCCAAATGTTCTGTATTAACACCTATTCAATCTATATAGTGTAGATTCAAAGTCTCACTATTTTTTGAATTAATCTTCATATTTTTACATTTTATTTTGAAAAATATGCTTTAATATAAAAACTATTAAAAACACGTTTAAAATATGAAAATGTAAAACTAAGTTCAGATCCTTCTTATTCACTTTGAAATAAAGTTTTGGTGATTTTTTTTTAATTTTTCGAAAACAGAAGGTAACCCTACCTCATCTCCTTGAACTCTATGAAATCTTGTAGGTGATAGCTCATATGTGTGAAGGTTTTCTCATGAAAATGACCATAGACCAAGTTTATGATTTTTGGTTGGTAACATGTCACATAAGACAACATTGTGCACATGTTACATATTTTTTTGATTTTTTTAAATTAATGGTGCTCATTTGACCTCCATCGTGCCAGCTAGGGTTTTTCATGAAAATGACCATAGACCAAGTTTAGTATTTTTCTTCGTTAGTGTGTCTTATAAAACAACGAACGACGAAGGTTTCATATTTTTTCGATTTTTTTAAAATTAGTTATGCTCAGTCAAAGCTTTCGTAACCCCGTTGACCAGCTCAAAACCCCTCTAAACCCGGCGGGGTTTCTCCTAGCCCTAGCTCCCAACGTCAGCCGTCCGATCACACCCTGGCACCAACCGACAGCCCTCGGATGTGGTCTTCTAGAAGGAATTCGGTGGGCAGGCTGCGTGCAGGCTCCGAACCGTTGGATCACAAGGACGGCTCCGCATCGTTGGATCGTGGGGCGGTCCGCGAGAGGCGATCCCGTTGGTTGTGCTCGGCTGCTCGGCCACCACTGACTCCGCGAAAAAAAACGGTGGTGTTGGGCCCAAAAGGAAACCAAGCTCTAGTTGGGCCGTCGAATCGCGCCGTTTTTTTGCATCGTTTTTCGCATTGTTTTTTGCATCGTGTGCGAACGTGCTGGCTCTTTCACATTTGACCCCGATCACAGTCCACTCATCAAACCAATCACAGTTTCCCACGCATGTACACTCCTGATGCCATGGTGGGTGTGAAAACGGGGCAGTTTAGGGTTTAGGTTACAATGGCTATTTAAGCCGGACGGACACTCCCCTCCCCCAGCCGTAGCTCATTCGCCTGCTCCGTTTCCCCGCCGGGACGCGAGCACTCCCCTCTCCCAGCCCATCAGCCATGCCACCACGCCACCAGTACTACACGATCGAAGAACGTCTCTACCTCCTTCAGCGGGCCCAAATCCGGAGGCAAGCGAGGCTACCTCTAGAGGATTTCGGGGAGCCGGAGGAGGAGGCGCCATCGCAGGAGCCGAAGGTGGAGGCATTGCCGGAGGAGGAGGCGGCGCCGTAGGAGCCGAAGGTGGAGGCGCCACCGCAAGAGCCAGAGGTGGAGGCGCCGCTGGAGGAGCCGGACGTGGAGGCACCGCCGGTCTACTATCTGTGGCCCGACCAAGTGGTGGTCCTCAACTCCATCTGCTCGGAAGCAGTTGCGCAGGCCCGACGTCTTCGTCAGAAGCAGATGCAGGTAGCGTGGGCGGCGCAGGAGGAGGCACAGGTGATGGCCCAGGAGGACCAGGCTCCGGCGCAGGCGGATCAAGCCATCTCCGACTACGAAGACGCATAGTGCACTAGGCAGTACGTAGGATATATATCATAGGCTTCCCTATATTATATTCTTTCGTTATTATGCTCTCTGAGCTATGTTTGTTGATGCTTCAACATGTATGCTTTCGTTATTATGCTCTCTGAGCTATGTTTGTTGATGCTTCAAAAAATATATTACATGCTTTTTGTTGATGCTTCAAAGCCCTAAACCCTAAAATACCTAAACCCTAACCCTAAACGTAGCACTACACCCTAGCCTTGGTCTGTGGCACTTGGAAGGTGGATACGCGTGCGAGAAGAGAGGAACTAGTGGCAGCGACTGTCGCTGCGTCCGTGACGGCACGCACGCAGGAAGCCTAGCTTGATCACATGGCATGCACATCAGGCTTCGGTATCATGGCGGGGCACGTCGATCGGTATGCCCTAGAGTTTAATTGCCATGCTGAATTGATGCTGCTTTGTCAAAGGCTGAGACAGTGTGAACTCTGAATCGATCGAGGAGGCGACAGACGTTGCGTCCCGTGGCGGCTCACAGGAAGGCTGCATCCGTGGCGGGGCGCATCGACGCATGCTGGCAGGAAGGCAGGCGGTTCATGTCGTGCATGCATAGTAGGCTTATCGTGGCGGCTAGCATGCAGAAATCATGGCGGCTCGCCACTTTAATTGCCACGTTGAATAGATGCGAATGGATCAGGGAGACAAGCGTGTGACATGAGACGAACCAGCAGCAACGACCATCCTTGCGTCCGTGGCGGCTAGCATGCAGAAAGAGGCCGGTCAGCGTACGTGGCGGCTCGTGTGCAGAAAGAGGGGAGGTCAGCGCATCGTGGCACGGGCATCAACGCATGGAGGCAGGCTATCTACATGCATGCATAGCAGGCTCATGTCGTTACGCGCGTGTAGGGCCCAACAGCGACCGTCCCTGCGTTCGTGGCGGCTAGCATGCAGAAAGGGGCCGGTCAGCGTACGTGGCAGCTCGTGTGCAGAAAGAGAGGAGGTCAGCGCATCGTGGCGGTGGGCATCAGCGCATGGAGGCATGTTAGCTACATGCATGCATAGCAGGCTCATGTCGTTACGGCGCGCGCAGGGCCCAACAATCTAACCATGGCCCAACGAGCGAATAGCGGCATCGTTCGACGTGGCCCCAATTGTCAGGTCCAACGGGCGACACAGTACAACATGGCCCCACTCGTCAGAGTTAACGGTCAAAGCATTGACCTGACGGCAACATCCACTGTGACCAATTCTGAGGGTTTCGGGCAAAGGAGTGGGAAAAAGTAAGCAAAAGTTAAGAACGTGGGGATGAATGAGTAGAGCTAACGAACTAGGGGCACAGAAATAAAAAACCATATAGTTATTTGCTTTTCTTTTTTCTCTTCTTGGTATATTGGTGTTAAAGGGGGAGAGAATTATAGACTCGACTACCTTTGTGTGTGCTTTGTTTAGGTGGGGGGAGGGGGAGCTAGTTACTATGGAGGAAGGTAGCGTGCAAGGTGATTTCGGGGGAGTTAATTTTGAAAGTTGCATACTTCATTTGTCATCTGTGTGTGTGCAACTCATGCTTACCTTCATATATGGTTGTTGCACTTTGCATTCATCTTGATGAACATGCCCCATACATGATATATGGAGGGAGTTATATCACTTGTTTTCTAACTCTTCTTGCAAGCGTGTATGCTTCCACAAAGTGTGGTATCATGTTTGGATCATGCTCATTGTATGTGTACATTGTGTTGTGTTTTCATCCGGCAAGTACCCCTTGTTGTTCACAAATTTTTTTCACATGAGGTTCTTTTTGACAACACTTTGCTCATACACGGATCCACGAGATATAGAAGAATTTCTCACATACAAAAATAATTGTGGATTTGCATTTCAAAAACATTTTTTTAAAGAATAAATATATGGGATACTCTTTGTACATCATAAGATTTTCAAAGCATAGTACTCTCATGAATATATCTATGCGGAGCCTTGATCCATGTTGTTACCAATGACCAAAATGGGGGAAATTGAAGTGCATCTTCATACGCTAGGTTGATTTTTGGTAACCAATGTCAACATATCTCAAGAGACTAATAAACAATCAAGTCTATTTCAGACTGAGCAATGTTATACTTGCGTAAACAAGATTGGAGTAAGGGGAGGAGGGTCCACCCCGGTGAAATTTAGGAGGGGGGTGTGGATTAGTTGGAAGGTTTCGTAAAACATGCGTACGTTGCCTACAGATGTAGGATTTTTGTTTCATATTAGGTCCCAAGTGGGCGCAACAAAGGGGAATGGTTGGTGATCCGTACTTCAAAATGGGCAAGCGTTGACAAGACTCAATGCTTAGTTTTTGTTGTAATTTTAATGATCCGAGCTCACATTGATTCCATAGGTATGTCGATTCTATCAAAAGGGGGTGATGTTGTTATGTGGAGTTTTATTTCTCAAGTGTGGGTAAAGATAAAACTCCAAACAGTCAAATGTCTTCCACTTTTCACACAATCTCTCCTCTTTTCCATTGCTCGGAGCCTCCTAACCATATTTCTTCGGAACATTTAATCAACCCTAGTGATAATCGTTCTAAAATCGTAATCCATTCGGAGCCTACGAAACATTTTATTTGGAGCCATGGGAGCACTCGTGCACTCCTTTGCATGCGCGGGTGAGCTAGTGCCAGTCGAAGCCTTCAAATGAGTTCTGGTCGTACCCTCCTAGCTGACGGAAAGTTGCACCCTTCAGTTATGTTCGGTGATTCCATAGAAAACCTTTGGAGGCTCCGTGCATTGCAAAAAGATGTGTAGTACTCACATTTTTTGCTCTAGACTATACACATATCCCACTAACAGAGCTATATATCATGTGCCAAATTCAAAGGGCTTTCTACACCAACTTTCAAGAAAACCTTTGATCTTCAGTTTTTCCCCTTGCTTACCACTCCAACCTCTCAAATCAAGAGCTCCCTCTTGTGAGAGTTTGTGGGTGTGGAGGAGATTAACTTTTGAATCATAAGAGCAAGAGATTTACAATCAAGCAGTCTCAATCTTGTGGACGATGTGCTTCCTAGATCGGCTAGTTGTGCTTGGAAGTCCTTCAAGGTGTGAATGATTCAAGAAATTTGTACTGACCCTCGAGATCTACTTCATGAAGATCTACCCCAAGTCAGGCTAGACCTTTGTGGTCGAAAGCCATTGTGGAATAGGTGGTTGCTTCTTCGTGGACCCTCCATGGACCTTGCAACACGTGATCTCCGCGATTTGAAGACTTGATCAACATCGAGTAGGACAAGAGCAACTATTTGTATGACAAGAAAACTCTTGATCGAGCCTCCCCGTGTTTGGATCTTAAAACAGTGCAATAATAGAAGGTTGGGTGCATCAACTATTCCAGAGACCCGTGGACTTTTCCCTCTTTTTAGATAAAAAGATCTCCTTGTTTTTTCTTTATATTTTGCAAGGGAAACCTCCTCTTTGTCATGATCTGCTATGCTGCAGCAGTAGAGATCTCACTTGAATAGAGGTTTTTATTCGAAGGGCGAAAATTAAGCAAACAGCCAAACACAGATTTCCAAGCTTGATAAGCTCACTGGAAGAAACCGCACCATGAAAATGCACAAAATCTACACACAGAAGACACTTCAAAATATACTACTCCCTCCGTCCCATGATATAAGAGCGTTTTTGACACCAGTACACAAGGGAAAACTGGAGAGCAAGCACTTCCAGCTCAAACTAATCAGATCCATTCCTTTGGATTGATGCACGCGTCGAGAAGTTTCCATTCTTTAGTCCCTTCTTGCGGTTTCTGCACACAAATAGCACCTGAGCAAACTTGACAAAATGCCACCCCTGTAATAAAAGTTACCTGACCCATTCAAACGATGCATCACAAGAAACGACGAGTCTATAAAATATAAACTACGATTCTATCAATTAAGGCGTCAAATGAATATTTCCAAACTATTTCAAACTGAAAACCTTTTATTTTCAGAATAATAGGAAGATTTTAAATATTGCAGCGCCTTTAAACAGTACAAACTCAAAAGGTTTGTGTATTTTTGTTTTGTGGGGATCGAACTGTTTGTGTTTATCAGTTATATAACAGTAACAGAGCATCTTAAATTACATGATCATACTCCCACCGTGCCGTCAGAGGGAGGGAAACAAGGATACTCTCGATCCGTCCTCCAGTTTTGAGGCCAAATGTTGTGCCACGATCATAGACCTTCACAAGGAGCAAAAAGTTAAGAGCCAGAGTAAAGCTAACACCAACAAGCATGATGATCATGGCCTTGTCGAAGCGCTTACGAGGTTGAATTCCACATAGCGACCTCTCCGTAGCTGCTGCCATGCCCTGTGATCTTCTGTAAATGGGGTGTCTTTCCGACGTTCTATGATGGGGATGTATGCAGGAATTACAGAGGCCGCGCACTCTGCGGGGAAGGAAGGTAGGTGCCTTAGCATAGAAATGGTGAATTCAGAAAATGGTAGAAAATGATCCAAATTCAGAGTTCTATCTATTGATACCTGCCGCGAAGTCAAGTAGAGTTTCTTGATCATGGTCACTGAGATCATCAAAGAATATTCCGCCCACCCCACGGCGTTCACCACGATGCTGCAGTCGCAGACAAGTAATCATCTCCATGATTATCTCTTGAAAAGAGTGAGACAGTGCAGGACAACCTACACATTGCGGGATATCCAAAAGACTAGCAAAATCTGATCTCTAATAGCACTTTTCAGATGTCTGGATCATGTCACCTAGTTCGGAGACATTGTACAAACTAATGACCCAAAAAGTTTACTAAACGAACATACGACCAAACTAACCTTGATATGAAAATATTCATCGCACCATTTCTTGAATCTTGGGTAGAAGGTTGGATCAAACTTATCGCATGCTTGTTTTTGAACCTGAAAGTGCATTAACAAACCTAAAAAAGTTATTGAACAAACAAGGTAAACAGCAACAGAGAAATGTCAAATGGCCTTGGATCATACAGTACGAGTTTAGCCAAGATAATAGCAGAAGCAAGATGTCATACAGAATGAAAATGTTTGATATCCTCTTCGATGATGTACGATGGTGTCAAGTCAGTACCACCTCCAAACCACCACTGCCTGGGTGCCCCAGGAACATCTGCAGCAGTAATCTCTGAGCTTGACTAGAATTCTTTATTTTTTATATGAGTTTGACTAGAATTATGTTATTAATACAAAAATCCACTTATATTTCACTTGCCAGCACAAGTACAGTAGTACCTTGCGGAGCTTCTGTCTCGAAATATCGGTAGTTGAAATGCAATGTTGGCGCGAAGGGATTGTTTGGGTGGATAACCTGGAGATAGGACGCCAACACAAGAATCATACAAGTCCGTGGAAGCAATTGCACATTACGCACGAAAATTGGTAGCTATATTCCTACACAGAAATGGTGGTGACGCAAACAGATTGCTGAGACATGCGAACTTGGGCAGCGCCGGTGGGAGGCGCCTCTTAGAGACTCACCGAGCTAACGCCGGCAGCGAAGAAGGGCACGGGCCCGGCCTTCTCCACGGCCGCCGCCGCGTCGGGCCTCGCCGCGCGGTAGGCGTCTGGGGGCATGACTCCGTAGACGACGGACACGTTCACGGCGGCCTTCTCGAACACGCGGCCGCCCTGCAGCACGCGGCTGATACCGCCGCCTCCGCCCGGGCGCGTCCACGCGTCCTCCCGGAACACCCCGCCGCCGTTGCCGTTGCTGCTGCCCTCCTCGACTGCCTCGAGCGCCGCGCACACCTCCGCCTGGACCCGCCGGATCAGGCGCTCGAACCGCGCGCGCGCCGACGAAGACCCCGACGACGCCTCCTCCCCGCGGAGAAAGGTCGGTGGTGGCGCGGCCTCCGGCGTCTCCCGCTCCATGTCCACTGCGGTCTGCGGGCGGTCTGAGAGCGAGATTTCAAGGCGAGTCCACCAGCCAGTACGCCCTCTCCACGTGTACCCGCCTTATCTCCCACCAGCCAGTGCGATTAGCAACTCCGCCTGTCTACTTTGCGGCGACGGCGACCGGTGATGAAGCTCCTCGTGTCACCTCCGCCGCCGCTGTTCCCCTCCTCCCCCTGCCGCCGTCCAGGTCCGTGCGCGCTCTCGCTGGGAATCTCATACTTCCCACCGACCCCTAATCTGATCACAAGAATCTTCTCAGGTAAGGCTATTCTCCAGAAGCATTTCCATGCGGTAGCAACAGGAAAATCTTGCAAATGGGGGGAAGCCAACAGAAAGGCGATCTGCAGGTACAATCCAATCCAATCCAATGCTTCCTTGGTGCATGAACCATGATTTTTTTTCTTTTTTTTTGCAGAATTTTTTTCTTTCCATTTCATTGTGCCACTGCCATGAATCATGAACACTTGGTAACTGTTGAAATTGAAGGGTTGCAGAGACACATGAATCTGAACAAGTAAAGGAAAGGGAATCATTAAGGCGTGGCACCGTCAGTCCACGCCTCCCGGTGCCCGACCACATCCGCCGACCGCCTTACGATGATGTCGATCGTCTGCCAGATGTAAATCCCAATCGGCAAATGCATGACAGTGAGAGCATCGTTCATATGAGAGCCGCATGCAAGCTTGCTGCCCAAGTTCTTCAGTATGCAGGAACATTGGTGAAGGTAATGCTGCATTTTACAAAGAAGCTACATCTTCTCTTGGCAAACCCTGGCATCTGTATTCTAATTTGATTGTCCATATCCGCTAATAGCAAATTATGAAATATCTGTGTTCCCATCAGCCCTCCGTGACGACAGATGAAATCGACAGGGCAGTTCATCAAATGATCATTGATGCTGGTGCCTACCCATCTCCCCTTGGATACGGCGGGTTCCCGAAGAGCGTCTGCACGTCAGTGAATGAGTGCATCTGCCATGGAATTCCTGACTCGCGCGCACTGCTGGTCGAAACATGATCCTATCTTTTTCATCTGATTTTCCAATTGCTAGCAACCCCTTTAGCCCTGAAAAGAAATGATGGTTGTTTCCTACTGACTTTGCAGGATGGGGATATCATCAACATCGATGTTACTGTCTACTTAAATGTAGGCCCTATTGTATTTGTATGATAAATTAAGCATATTTTGAGGTGTAGCGTGATATACTGTGTTGCTCTAGGGATATCATGGTGACACCTCGAGAACATATTTGTGTGGGGAGGTCGATGAACCTACTAAGCAGCTTGTAAAGGTCTGGTCTCTACTGGTTACTTCCAAGTTCCAACCAGAAGTTTCAGACCCTGAAGAACTTGTCTGATGTAGTAGGTCACCGAAGAGTGCATGCTGAGGGGCATATCAGCCTGCAAACATGGTGGTAGCTTTAAGGATATTGGAGAGAGAATAAGGTGTTGTTCTCTCAGACCTTGGACAATAATATGAATTTTATGATGCTTTTGGCAATTTCCATACCAGACACTTGCTTTTTGTTCAAAATTTGACTTATAAATATACTATTACCAGTTGCCAGCACATCGTTTTTCATGTGTCAGAGTCTAAAACAGATGAGAAGAAAGCCAAATTATCAGCATCTATTGTCTTTTCACTAGCAAAGATTATCTTCTCAAATGGCTTGACCAGGATTTTGTTTTTTAAACATATGCATCCTCAGAAAATGTCTCGACGCTGTTTATCACTTAAGAATCTAAACAGTTCTTTTTGCGGGTAAAATCTAAACAGTTCAATCATCAATGCATGTAATTATCGTGTTATCGTTGGTGATTATTTTTGTACTTCCAATGGATTTCAGTGAATATGTGAACAAGTATGGCTACAGCGTCGACCCCTTCATCGGGCACGGAGTTGGGACGATCTTCCATTCAGAACCCATCATATGGCACACCTGTAAGTAACCTTAGCTGTTCTCACTGACCGTGATCATAAACAGCAATTTTTGGCAACCCTCTTGTCCTCATAAACTGCCAACTAAACACACGTTTCGTACAGATGATTATGAGCCAGGATTCATGGTTGCAGGCCAGACATTCACAATCGGTAAGCCGCTTCAATGGCCTTCTTTTTCAAGATAACAATTTGTGCAGACTGTCTCCACTAGTACAAAATAACCCAAATGCAAAGCGTCCGTCTGGTTGATCCCTGCCTTCTTCTCATCAGTCAGCAAACTCTTAGGATGAAACACGACTCTGTGAGACGATACAGGTGGTGTAGCTGTAACTACGATATGTCAGCAACTGCCACCTGAAAGATCTGATGATCTCCATCTGCTTTTCGTGATAGTAGATGTAACATAGGATAGTGAGTCTGCGACTAACTGGCGATTTGGTTTGTGATGGTTCATCCTGCAGAGCCTACCCTGTCCATGGGGACCACACAGTGCGAGGTGTGGGACGATGGCTGGACCGCTATTACGATGGATGGCAGCCTCAACGCACAGTTTGAGCATACGGTGCTGGTTACCGTCAATGGCGCAGAGATTCTCACCAAGTGTTAAGAGAGGGTGAAAGGTTTTTTTGTTTGTTTTTTTGAGAGATAAGAGAGGGTGAAAGGTGGTGCGTCAGCGTGGAGTTTGAGACTATGTTCACAAGTTAGTTCAGCCCATTGACGAAGGCCCGTCTCATTAGCATCTCATTCATTTGGGTAGTAACTTCCTCTTTCATTTTCTCAAGGAATGTTGGATCTGTACCATTCACTTCTGACGTGAAATGTTACAGAAATAAGCATGAATGAAAGAGTTCATAGCATCACTTTTTCTTCAATACAACCCCAGACACAACCACGGTCCGGATCGCATGAAAGGGCAACGTCAATTCTCCCGAACTGACGTATACGCGTCAGCCCCGCAGCGCACAGCAGACGGTCCAGGCGGCGTACATGTACGGACATCGCGTTCGCGTCGTACATGTACGTCACCTACCCACGCGCTAGCCGGCGTGACGTGTGGCGTCCGCGCGTCAGCTCCGTGTCATGCATGACCGCAGTCAAACCGCGTGCCGTCAGTTCCAGATGGCCCTGACGGTTCCCGGGGCCGCCTCATTAATCCGACCTGTGTCGGCCCGTCGAATTAAATCCTCACGACGCCACCCGAGATCGTCGTGATGACCGTCAGCTCCCGAGGCCCGCCATCTCCCGGGAGGCGACGCCTGTACACCGGGGGAGTAATGCCGCCCACCCGCCCCTCGCCCTCCGGTGGGCTATATAAAACCCCTGACACTCCTTCCCGTCGCCCACACCCCAACCTCTCTCTCCCGCGTCGCCCACACCCTCTCTCTCCACTCCCTTTGATGATGGCGTTCTAAGCGGGCGGAGGCAGCTCCGACGCTGGAGGCGACGACGGTCCCAGCATCTGGTCGACGAGCCTAGACGGGCCGACGACAGAGGAGCTCCGGCGCTACATGTTGTTGGGGCTGTCGGGGTGCTGGCTCGCGAAGCCGTGGAAAATCGACAAGGACGGCTATGCGACACTCGACCCCGGTGCCACGGCAGAGGAGCGTCGTAACCACCCCAGCGACAGGTACAACATCGTTGTCCGTCACGCATTTCGGGGCGGCAAGTCCTACGCGAACGTCATCGGTCGGTTCCGGCACTCGTCGGCGATCGCGGGGAACCCCTTCAACTCCGGCAGTAGACAGCGACGCCGCAGGCGGTGGACGTTACCCCCACCGGCCCCTCCGGTGGCCCTGTCGAAGATTGACCTCACACCGGAACAGGTGGTCCTCCGAGAGGACGGCAACCCCAACGACACGCGGGGTTTACTCGTCGCTCTGCGTGCCTCGCAGGCGGTGGCGGAGGAGGCCACGACGAAGGAGGGAGCAGAGACGGTGGCGGCTATCGAGGCAGCGGCGACGATTGAGGCGACGGCGGCTGCATCGGCATCGGCCGGGAGGCACAGGTGACCGGCAAGGATGATGATTACGACGACGTCATCGTCTCGGACGACCTCGGGAGCAGCTCCGACAACGACAACGACCGGACAGAGGACGGTGCGGCGGTGACGGATGACATCATCGACCTCGTCGCCTCAGACGTAGAATTTGAGATTAGGGTTTAGTTTAATAAATTTTGATATGTTTATTTGAACTTTGTAATATTTCGCTATGTTTAATTAAGTTTTCGTGTTGTGTTCGTCAAAGAATATTATATTAGTGTTCGCATATAATATAATGAAATATTGCTTTTTTTGGGAGACGCTATGCGTCCACCGGCGGATACTAAGAAATATCCACCACCGTTATAGCCGTCCGATATAAGCGATGCCGTCCGTCCGATCCGATATCTTTCGACCAAATAGAACCTGAAACTGCTGCTCAGTTTCAGAAACTAATAGGCTGCCGTGGTTCCGACAGACTGTGCGCCCCGCAGCCACCGCCTCCAACCACCGCGCCGCCGCCCCGGTAGCAACTGCTCTAACCACCGCGGCGCTGCCTCGCAAACCACCGCGGCCCCGACAAACCTACGCCGCCCGCAACCTGCCTGTACTCCATGGCGCACCACATCGCGCGCCAGATGGTCGGATCGGACGCCAACCTAGCTGACTGAGCACGACCATCTTTCTCAGCTCCAAGCGCCTTCGGGGAGCTTCCGCCGCGAGCTGGATCTTCAAGTTGGTTCACAAATCCTTCGGTGGTGTTTCCTGAACCCACATCGAGCACATCCCGTCAACAAAATTCGGTGAGACATCCAGTTTCTGAAACTGTAGCTCTGATCCAAAGTGAAAGAACGAACACCTGTGTGTTTCTGAACCTGTTCCCGAACCTGCCTAGTTTCTGAACATGTTCCTGAACCTGCCTAGTTTCTGAACCTGCTTAGTTTCTGAACCTGTTCCTGAATTTTTTTACTAGTGAAAGAATGAGCATGTTTCTAAACTTAGTTGCAGAAACAACTGCCTAGTTTCTGAAATTAGTTGGAATAACAGAACAATGAACCTGTTTCTCTCAAAAAACAGAGCAAAAATGAGCCTCTATGGCTTCTGAAACAATTGTCTAGTTTCAGAAACATAACCTGAAAAAATTGCCTGTTTATTTGCCCCTCTGCTCCCAATTTCAGTTACTATTGATTTTGATTTTGTTCCAACTATCATATGTGATTTTTGAAGTATGATGTGACAGTTGCACAATAATTGTGTTGCAGGAAAATGTAACTGAAGGTGAAGGAAGCTATGTCCATGGAAATTTTTCTGCTCCTGATGTCGAAGATTCAAAAGATTCAGATGATGGAGATGTTTCTTCGCAGCCGCTGCCGCCCTATGTTGGGATGGTGTTTGACACAGTTGACGATGCTCGCAAATTCTACAATGACTATGCCTTCAAGTTGGGGTTTGGAACGCATATATCTACTTCAAAATTCACGCAGAAGAGAGGTCAAAAGAAAGAGGATGCAACCCTCATAAAAAGGGTCTTTGGATGTGTGCACGCTAGAAAGCCCGTTAAAACGGAAACCAAGAGCAGTTCAGAGAGCATTGCAAATGGAACCAGCAACTCTAGTAGGCAGCCTAGTGAGGGGATGGATGTCACAAGAAAACGTCAAAAAACAGAATGCTCCGTCATGATTGTAAGGCGCATATGATTGTTGGGCTAAGGGAGGGGAGATGGACAGTGACTTGTTTTGTTGCGGAGCATACACATCCGATGATGGATCAACCGGAGCGTGTTAGGTACTACCGCTCGCACCGCAGCATACCCAGCGAGGATTACCAACTGTTGTTGACGCTGCATGATGTGAACCTCTCCAATTCAGAATGCATGAGCGTCCTTGGTAGGATCCATGGAGGTGACACTAGGATACTCCCATATGTGAAAAGAGATGTTACAAATGAACGTGCAAAGCTCCGCAGAGGGTTAACATTTCGAGACATGGATATGATAGTGAAGTATTTTGAGAGGAGGAATGGTGAGAATCCAGGGTTTTTCTTTGCGAAACAGCAAGATCCTGCAACAAACTCAGTGACTGCATTGTTTTGGGTTGATGGGAGAACAAGGGCGTTGTACCCGAAATACAAAGATTGTGTATTCTTCAATACAACATTCTGCACAAACAGATACAACATGCCATTTGCTCCTATAGTTGGTGTAAACAACCACCTCCAGACAATTGCACTAGGATGTGCCCTGTTGCCGGATGAAACTATTGACACATTTAAGTGGGTTTTCCAGCAGTGGATGGTTGCGATGGATAACGAGCATCCTACCAACATCATGACTGACCAGGACCAAGCGATGGCAACAGCCATTGATCAAGTGTTCCCGAACACTTGCCATAGGTGTTGCAAGTTTCATGTGCTTAGCAATGCACGGTCCAAGTTGGGAAGGCTATTGAGCAGAGATGGGGCTTTTGCAGATGTGTTTTACACTTGTATCAACCAATCCGAAACCGTGGAGGAATTTGAGGAAACATGGCAGCACATGTTGCATTGTTTTGAAGTTGCAGAAAACAGACACCTAAAAAATATGTGGCGGACAAGGCGCACGTGGGCTCCAGCATATTTCAAGGACAAATTCTTCCCGTTCACGAGCACAACAGGCAGGTCTGAGGGGCTCAACTCATATTTTAAGACCCTGATTCGACCAGCTGATTCCGTTTGGAGATTTGTGCAGCAATATGAAATGTGTCAAGAAACTATGCTTGATCGTGAGGACAATGCTGGATTCACTGGTGAAACAACAGCTCCGCCTCTATACTCTCGGTAGGCATACTTTTGAGCTTTGCCCAAAATTCAAAAACAAAATAAAAATGTTGTTGTTGACCTATTTCTTTTTATGTTCTTGCAGCTACAACATCGAGCGCCAAGCTGCTGCGTACTACACCCGCACTGTCTTCGGTAAGTTTCAGAAAGAGGTGACGGCATCTACTGGCTTCATTGTCAACCAAGACACTGACTACCAATGGCAAGGTGTCGTGTTTGAGTTGAAAGCAACATCCTATGAGAACCCGAAGCTGTATTCTGTGCATGTTGTGAAGGATGAAGGGTTGTTTGAGTGCAGCTGCCACTACTTTGAGATGAATGGGCTGATTTGTGCACACATAATAAGGGCGATGGTTCATCTCAATGTGCAAGCAATTCCACAACAATACTTATTGGAGAGGTGGTCCGAAGCAGCCACTACAAGCATGGGTAGGACTGGCAGGTTGCTGGACTTTGGGCACCCCTCGACAAACACACTGAAATACAACTCCTTGTGTCGAAGGTTGACATGGCTTGCCTCTAATGCATGTTGCAATGATGATGCCTATAGAATATTGGATGATGCAATTAAAGCCCTTGAGCCTGCCATAGCAGTGGCCAAGAGAGGAGCCATGCCTGATCAACAAGCCACGCAACAGAATGAATCTCCAACACCACCCGCTGCGATAACGGTAACAGTGAATGGTGACATGCCACAACGAGAACGCTCCGATATGCTGCAAAACCCAGCTCGTGTGCCTAAGAAAGGCCGACCAACTGACAGAGAGAAGAGAAAGAAGATGCTTGTAGAGCAGCGAGATGATGAACAAAAAAAGAAGATGAAACAACAAGGGAAAAAAGCAACAACATCGGACAAGACAACAGCTCAAAAAAGGACTGTTCGCTGCAAGCACTGCAATGAGTTGGGACACAATATTCAGACATGTGGCACCCTAAAAGCTGCGATGGAGGCGGCATCAACGCCCTCAAAATGCCAATTCTGCTCTGGGGTTGGACATGCAGTCCCACAATGTCAATACTTGAGAGCTGTGATGGCAAATGATCAAAGAGTTGCCCAAATGACGCAACTGAACCTGTAGGGAAAAGATAGACAAAAACAGGGAGGCGACAAAACAACAGACAAAAATTTTGTTTTATTTCCATCATGGTAAATGTAAACAAAATGTACTTGCTCTCACTGTTTGGAAAACAGAGGCTGATACTTGTTGCAGAATCTTTTTCTTATCTATTTTTTGCAAAAAAATACTTTTTTAAATTTCTGCAACAAAAGTTTGTTATACACTATTTTCTGCAATGAAGGTCATGTTTTGTAGAAAATGTTGTTGCAGAAATGTTTTGTGAACTTGAGTTACAGTAGAAATCATGTTTCAGAAAATGTGTGTAATTTTTTTTGTAACAAAATGCTTTGTTGTAGAAAAATTGCCTGTTTAGTTGTCCCCATGCTCCCAAAGTATTTCATTTTGGTTTGTTGTAGAAACAGAACAATGAACCTGCTCCCAAAAATAATTTGTTGTAGAAAAACTGAAAAAAAGTTGATGTGAGATGGGGCTGCTACGCGTCTACCGGTTGTTCTTTTTAAAAGATCAGCCTCGCAAACCGAGGTATTGCTGCGGAAACATCCGCATCACAGGTCATGCCGTAGAAATCATTGCAAAAAATGGTCATGCAAAAGTTGCAGCAAACATACAGTTTGTCCCCTGTTCATGATCTTGTTTACAGAAATAATCTACGTTACGTTGATTTTCATTTTTGCATGGCGTGCATATGTTGCAGAGATGCATCCATTAAAAAAGATTACCACTGTACCAAAAATGTTACATGAAAAAACACATTACAGAAACATGAAAAAATGCTTTTGAAAACACACCATCAGGATCAAGTAACTGCCCATTTGTATTTTGTCATGTTCACACATCAGGGATCAGGTAACTGCAAATTATATTTATCATGCTCGGAAAAGATGGCATGCCCCAGCTACATGTGATCAATGACAAAAAAGATCAGGTAATGTCTCTGTAACACATCAGGATCAGGATGAGGTAACTAGAGAACTCAGTTGCAAAAACACATGTCGCGCACACATGCACTGAAAAAAAGAAGCCTAAAACTACTAGCTAGGTCTTGTTGCGGTCGTCTTTTCACTTGAAACTATGACTTCTTCAGCAACTTTTCGAGCTCCTCCTCCGAGCTGAGGGTGTTTTGCGGATGTTTGAAAAGCTTTGCTGCGATGTACTTGCGGAAGTTGAGCAACGAGGTTGTGTCCTGATCATACACGGCAACAAAAGAAAAAAAACATGTTTAGATACTACTAGCAAAAAAAGGGAAAAGCTAGTGTGTCCGGAAAAGAGATTCCACAACACAGATTCCACACAAAAAATGAGTAGAAAAAAAAGAGGAAAAGCAAAAAGTCATACTGTATTGAATGGTTTTAACCCCCTTGCAGTTAAGTTCTCCATGTACAGAATAGCAAACAAGCCGCAATCAAATCTGCCAGTAAAAAAAAGGTTGGAGAAAAATGAGATCACATATATGAAATAAAAAGTTGCCAGAAAAATAATGTATAGTTGCGGAAAACAGTACGTTGTTGACTGTTGTGGGTAGCCTGATGGACTGAAGCGCTCAAACATGTCAAGATTGTGCTTCCAAGGGTTTCTTCCTCTCACCAGAGTTTTGAAGTTCTCTATCTGCAAAAATGTAAGACTGGTTTCTTCCGAAACATTGATTTGAAAAAAAAACATGGTGAAAAAAGAAGGAAAACAAAATGCTACCCCATACCAAATTGGAACAAGGCTTCTCGAGGAAGCTGACATAATCAGAGTCTCTAATGTTGGAGTCGAACACATTGAACTGTTTATGAATCAAGTTTAGAACAACGACCGCCCAATGGTCTTGTTTCACAATGGTGAAGAACAACTGCAAAAAATGAAGAACAAAAAAGGGTCATGATGGTTGGATGGTGTCGTGGATGGTTGTTTCTGAACATAGTTGCAGAAACAATTGCCTTAGTTTCTGAAAATAGTTGCAGAACAATGAATTTAGTTGCAGAACAATGAACTTAGTTTCTGAACTTATTTGGCAAAGCAGAACAAATGAACTTGTTCCTCTCAAAAACAAAGCAAAGGTAGAAAATAACTGTTGTAACAGATGGAAGAAACTGCAAAAGCAATTCCTCTCTCACAAAAGAAGAATGCTATAATGATATAAGGGCATAGTTGCATAACAAGGTAGAAAAAAATTATTGCAATTGTAGACAGAACTTTGATGAACAAATAAGCCTTACTTGGTCAGCTTTGGCAATGTCGTTCTTCTCACAGGCCCTTTTCAAATCTTTCGTGTAGGAATTTGTATTGAATGAACTTGGGTCCACACAGAGTTTTGACTGCATATATAAGCAAAAAAATTGCAACAAAAAAGAAAGGTGAGAACCCGACTATGTGGCTGTCTTCTAAAACCGACTATGTTGCGTTTTGAAATCACAAGTGACAACAATAGGGAAAAAACATGATAGTTAACTCACAACAACATGTGGTGAGAATGCAAACTTCCTTGGCTTGCTTGAACTGTACATGTGCTCAATGTTGAAACTTTCAATATAGAGTGACATCACCTCATTGTTCATATGAGCCCGCTTTTTGAGCCCGTTGCTGAAATGTTTGAATGAAATATCGAAACCACCTATCCTTATGAACGAAGGGCTAATTTGTTACAAGAGATGACAGAAACTTGGTTAGAAGTTGTGAAACTATTCCTTTGGTTTATTTTCTCTTAGCACACAAAAGAGCAAAAAAGCGTGAAAAAACTTACAGTGGCTCGCCTCGGGGTGGGTCCTTTATCTTATAATTGGTACAACAATACCTCTGGTATATCGCATCATCCATTGCATCAATTTTTTTCTTCTTCATTTTTGGCAACTTTGCTGCGGTTGATTCGGTCGGTGCAGCTCTCTTAAGTGTAGGATGCTTCTGATCATGGCCTTGCCCGCTGCTGACTTCAACCTGTGCCTCCTCTATTGTATCATCAATACATGCTTATGCCCCAAAAAAATGAAAAAAGACAGCGGATGAGTAACAGTTTTGAATCATGCATGTGCTAAGTTTCAAAAAACAAAAAGAAAGGATGATATGTTGCTGCAACAAAAAATCACGGGAACGACTTATATAAACCTGCAGGGCCTGTTGATATTGGCGGGAACGTCGCGAGTGGAGTGACATCATAAACAGGACCGGGTGAAGCAGCGGCAGCAAAAAGGTTATCAAACAAAGGGCTCCTCGCTCGAATCTCCATGAAAGACTCGATATCAACAGCAGGCGATCGTGGAGGTGATTCAACTTGTGGCACATCCTGAAACAGCAAGGCATCGGGGCTTCCAGGTTCAAACAATCCAAATGAAGGCCCGTCTTCAAGAGTTGTTTCTCCTGGTCTCCTAATCAGATTCACGCGACTGCATATATCTTCTCCCTTTGCATTGTTGCGATCATCTCCAATGTTGTTCTCACTCTCACTCTTATGGGTTTTTTTGTCAGCATTTGTTTTCCCAACTACAACTCCTGGATCAACACTCTTTGTGTTGTCCGGCTCAGAGGCTTGCTGCATAGACGAGGCAATGACGGTGGATTGAGCAGTTGATGTATTACCTTGTTCCAAGTTGTTAGGCTGCTTGGGCTGCTGTGGAGATGAAATTGTGACAGATGCATTGACAGTTCCTGTATTAGTATCCCGTTTCTTCTGCTGTTGTGGAGACAAGTCATTAGCAGTTGCTTTGCACATGCCAGGAGCGGGAGCTGATGCTGCATGAAAAGTGACATCATGTTTCGCTTCGTCACTCCTAAATCCAGCTTTGGATGCTTCAGACAACATCATGCCCATTCTTTTGAGGTAGATGCCCTCCAATAAACTCCCAAATGAGCTCAATGCACCTTTAAGTTCTGCAGCATGGATGTCTTTATGCTTGTTGAATATAGCACGCATGTGTGGGGGCAGCTGGAATGCATAAAAAACAAAAACCCAAGAACGGGGGAACGACATTAGCCTCAAAGTTTCATATTTTCTGTCAACCAAACAAGATATTATGCGGGGAAAAACAGAGAGTTGCAGAAAAGAAGAAATGCAAATATGGTTCACCTCTAATTCGTCAAATGCTGGTAGAGGGTGCAGCCAGTCCTCCAAAGAACTACACACATCATCACCACCCTCCGTGTTTTTCGGAGGTGGCTCATGCACATTCCGTGTTGTGCCATCAGCTTTGTTTGTAGCACCTTCTGTTGGTTGTTGGACGCCATCAGCACCAACCATATCGGGAATCTCTGTTGCGGACATACTAGCTTTGTTGGGTAACTTGGCAAGCTGCTCTATGTATGACAGAAACTTGGTTGTTGCGTAAGGTGAAGTGGAGCTGAACTGCAAATCCAAAAAAGTAAATATATTGAAAAACACTTGAAAAAATGTGATAAAAAAAGAATACAGAGTTGCATTGAAGGTATTGTTTGAACAGTTTGAAAAAAAAGAATACTTACAGGGCGCTTCCCGAAACCATCTTCAATGGTATCAACTGCAATAACAGCGGTTAAATCCAACTCCTTCACAAAACAAGCCCGTGGCAGAGAATAATCGATGGTATGATCAACTATACATCCTCTTGGGATGTCAATGTGGTCCATGTAAATTACCTACAAAAAAGAAGAGGCGCACAAGCCAGTGTAAAACCAATAGGCTCCGGAAAACAAAAAAAATGGGGATGCTGCGGGAATGAAGGGAAGTACCGGAAGCATTGGTAGACAACCACCAATATGGAATTTTAGTTTGCCTTCATTCCTCTTATCCTGGTATTTCTTAACTTCCTTCATCGCGTCTAACAGAATATGCTCATCCCACTCAAACTCGTGGACAACACTCATGTCTTGCAAAGTGTGCAGATATTCCAAAGGCACCATATTTCCGGTACCAGGAGCTAGGACCAACGAAAGGCAAAGTAGAATCCATGTCCTATTAATGGTATCCTCATCGTCATCATCATCGTTTGATAGGACAGAGACTGTGGTTGGTATTGGAGCCCTTTCGCCTTCCAAATAAATTTCACGGAAATCTGCTTTCCCCCTTTTCCCAAATTCAAGTGGCTTGCTTCCGGATGGCACATTAAATAGCTTCTTAACCATATCCCTTGTGAGTTGGATTTTCTTGTGGTCACTTAACCTGCGAGACATGATAAAATCAGTACATGTTTCGAGAAAAAGAAAGATCAAAAGAATTTATGCAACATAGAAAAAATGAAGCAAAAACAAAAGCAGCAAACACATACTTGACCAGCCGCTTCTTAGTATCAATCCTCATGACTATGAAATCGACAAGTGCTTCTGGAGGAGGTGGTAAAGGGGAGATATGAAGAAAATCCCCGAAAGAGGACTTGCTTATGACATCCCTCTTTTTCTCTTTGACGGTGTTGGCTATCTCACGTAGCCGCTTCGCCGACCATCGAGTTATATAGATACCCATGCTGCAGAAACAAAAACAAATGGAAACACATGAGCTACTACAAAAGCAGTCGTAAAAAATGCAAAAGAAAATGAAACATTGTATGAGAAGCATAAGCTTGCACAAAGTTGCAAGAAAAAGAAAGTTGCAGGAAGCATAAGCTTGCACAAAAGTTGCAAGAAGCATAAGCTTGCACAAAGTTGCAGGAAACACACGTCATGTTGCAGAATTTTTTACAACATAGATCAAGTTGTAGATTTTTTTTATTGCAACAAAGGTCTTTTGTTGCAACAAAGGTCTTGCTGTAATTTATTCTTGCAACAACAATCTTGTCAAATAAATTTCTGTAAACAAAAGTCTTCTTGAAGAAACTTTACAGAAGTCAAAAAATTTGCACAAACATTTTGCAACAAAAGGTCTTGCTGCAGAATTATTTTGCAACTAAGATCTTGTTGCAGAAATTTGTATGTTTCCATAATCGATGTCCGTGCGAGCCATGACCCTGTTCCTGAATAAGATGAAGATATTTCTAAGAAACGAAAGGTGGACACATGGTAGACGATGGAGGCGGTTGACGCTTAGGAGCGATCCGCCGGTAGGTAGTAATCATTTCCCTTATAAAATGGGCGACCCTACGCGTCAACAATAAATTTTCTGCAACAAAGACCTTGTTGCAAAATATTTTCTTCTCCAATATCTTGCAGCAAGACCCATGTTGCACAACCTCTTCTTTCCTATTTTTCTGCAATAAGACCCCGGCGGATCGGCCATTCCTCGCGACAATGTCGAAAACCATAGCGAACGTCAAGAACCTAGCGCTGCCACTTGCCAAAGGCCACCAAATAATGCACATGCCAGGATTGTACTTGGAATTGTATAACCGGAGAGGCTGATCTGATCAACACTCCAACTACTACCTCTAATAGGTTTTACACACCGCACCAAAATCTTCAGTTCTCCAATACCATGGAGGGCAGTGGCACGAAATTGAAAGGAGCACTATTAAAACAAATGAACACCACTAGAGAGAAATGAACAGCTAATCTGCATGTGCAACATCAACGATTTAGGCAAAGCACACAGAATTCAGACAACACCACTAGAGACCTGAAACTGAGTTTACATCTGAAGATATCGACACTTTCGTCAGTTAACTGAAATAGGCTTGCAATGCCATCACCAAATCACGTCCTCCCAGTTCAGAATTCAGACATTCCCCGCTGAAGACTACGGCGGATCGGCCATTCCTCGGCGGAGCACCAGGAAACTGGCCCTGCCGGCTAGCTGCGGTCGGGTTTGCTTCGGCTATGCTGCCGGCAGGCGGGTGGCGTTGCGGTGCTTGCGCTGCGTGGGGCGGCGGGTGGCATTGCGAGATCCAGAGGAGAAACGCACGCTGCCGGCAGGCGGGTGGTGCTGCGGTGCTTGCGGTGCGTGAGCGACGGGTCGCGCTGCGGGATCCAGAGGAGAACCGCACGCTGCCGGCAGGCGGGTGGTGCTGCGGTCCTAATGGAGCATGGGGCGGAGGGTGGCGCTGCAGGATCTAGACGAGAGCCGTACCTGCTTAGGTCGTCGACGATCGCCGCCACTCTTGAAGAAGTCGTCGTCGCCACGCGTGGGTTCGCGCCGCCGTCCTCCCAGATCGAGTCGCCGTCGTCCTCCCAATCCCTCCAGCTGCAGGAACAACATCGTGAAACAATTGGAAAGTTTCAGGAAAACGGTCACGGACCCGCCGTCCACGGGAATAATTTGAGCCGTTAGATCAGATAAGGATCAACGGACCAAGAGGCGGCGGACGAGTAAGACTGATCGGTCGGTGGGACGACAGAGTTTCCCATGTTTTTTGCACCATCACTATTCTCGTTTTTATTTTTAAGAATGGGATTTTTGTATTTATGCCCTTAGTTGTGTCCCCCTCGACTGATTTGCCCCTAATTTTTGAAAACACGCGGTCTTGCCCAGCTCACCTCCCTCTTCTTGCGGTTTTGCCCTTCCGGCACGGCTCCGTCCAGTCAGCGCCGTTTGACCGCAAACGACGTGTTACTTTGGACATTTTTACCCCGGTCGGTGCTATACCTAATACCCCTTCGTCCTCAATGTTCTAGCGCAAGGAAACAGAGCAGAGCAGAACGAGGAAGCCGGCGAGGAAAAAAGAGTGGGAGGCAACGCGTGGGGCGGTAGAGCAAGGAGCGGCGGTGCATGGCGAGCTCGGGCTCTTCCATCTTCTCGCCGGTGGTCACAGAGGTAAGTAAAACTCCAGCAATGCTTCTTCCTCCCCCCCAATGCGTTCTAGGGTTTGTGATAATTGGGGAATTTCTGATTCAGGTTGATGGGGTCGGGATTGTGGAGCATGTCTTTGAGTTCTATCTTCCAGATGAAAGTTATTGCGGATTGGAGCATTCATCAAAGCATCGCTGCCCTGGTCATGACCATGTTCCTGCCCGGCGTGTTGCATGAGGAGGAGCTAACACAGGCCGCCGTTTTTTAGGGTGTCCTCTAGATGTAAGATCTTGTGAATTATAGCATGTTTTGGATGGTGTTTATGCTCTAATGTTTTGATAATGTGATGTGCAGTTACCAGATGAGTGTCATTGGGTGGTTTGGGTTGATCCTCCTCCTCCATTGCATGCTGCCCTTGCTTTTGAAGACCTACACGCAGAGCTAGAACAAAGCTGGATCAGAAGCCACAAAATGCAGAAGCAAAATATGGAGCTGTCAAAGAAAAATCTTGCTTTGAAGAAGAAACTGAGAGAGAGAGATGAGATGCTGTTAGTTCTGGCATTGTTGTTTGTTGGAATGTGTGTTGTTGTGTTTTTAGTGTTGTAGTTTGCAGCAGTTGTTGAAGAGAGTGTGAGAGAGAGATGACCTGAATGTTGTTTGTGATGCACTATTGTATGGATTTGAAGATCATTATTCTCTGCTCATGCTTGTTGAAGAAAGTGTGTCTGAGAGAGCAATTATAGCACATATTGTACCAAATAGAGCAACCTGGTACATCACTTTATTCTACCAAATTCCACAAACTAACATTGTACCAAATTCCACAAACTGACATTGTACCAAATACAACACTTCATAGTGCATTGCCAAATATAACATAGTACCAAATACATCAATTTATTGTACCAACACACAATAACAAGATAATAGCACTAGAACATAAGTTTCTTGCTCCTGGTGTTCTTGGCTGGGTTTGGAGCTTGCATTGCCTTGCTTCTAGTGTTCTTTGCTGGGTTTGGAGCTTCAACAGTTGTTGCTGCTCTTTTTGGAGAGGAACCTTTGCTTTCATGCTCCTGCTCCACACCTATATTCTGCTTGACACACCTGGGAGAAGGTCCTCTTCCTGCTACCCTTTTATAATTTTTCCTAGGGCTAAAACAAGTGGAAGCATATCACAATTTGAAAGATTTTGTAAGATGAAAACATGTAAGAAAGCCAAGATTTAATACCTGACTGCACAACTAGCTTCTGTAGATGCATCATGTGAGGGCTCCTTTGGTGGTGGCATCTGCTGCTGAACATCAGGTGTTGTCTCATCCTCCTCCTCCTCCTCTTGTATTTCTGCTTGTGCTGGTTCATTGGTTGTAGGATGATCATCTGCATTGTCTGCTCCCCAGTGTTCATCTTCACCAAAGGCTGGATCAACAGATTGTTTGTAGCCCTTAGCTTTGTGTCCACATCTACCACACTTTTTGCACTTATACTTTCTAGGACCAAGGCCTTTTCCTTCAGTTCTACTTCTAATCCTTTGTTTTCTTGGTCTGCCTGGAGGTCTAGCTTGAATAGGAGCACACAGTTTGAATCCAGGATCTACAATGTCCCACTGTTGCTTGCCTTCTAGAGCTGGTATGTTCTGAGCATAAGTAGCTCTGAACATGTCAACTGAGTAATATTTATGGACATACTGATCTATTCCACTTGCTTCACCTCTTAGAGCAGTGATAAAGAAAAGTGCATGGATGCATGGTTTACCAGTGATCTGCCATTGTCTACAACTGTAAGACCACTTCTCTAAGTCAACAGGATACCTCCATTCTCTTTTCTCACTATCAGTAGCAGTCACCTCTGCCTCTGTTGGGCTTCTCCTCACTATACTCATTTGCAAACCTCTTGTTTTCTCCATTAACACCTTCATTACTGCTGGTATGATGGAGTGCCCAATGAAATGGTCCAGTTATCTCCTCACTATACTCATTTGCAAACCTCTCTACTTCAGCTTTAAAGCTATATAGCAGTTGAAAGCTATCACCATACTTTCCACACAATTTGTCAAGTGCAATCTCCTTACCATGGTAGAATCTGTCATATGGCACCTCTACACCATATTTCTCTAACAACCTGGTCTGAATTTCCTTAGGACCAATTCCTGGATTTGCTCTGATCCATGACATAGAAGCATCTGCTATCCATCTTCTTTTTGCAGCTCTCAATCTCTGAGATCTATTCACACTAGGACATGTATGCTGATATGTGTTGACTTTAATCCAAAACAAACAACAAAAACAATGAGATTAGTACTGAAAAAGCAATACCTAAAAATAAACTAAAACAAAAAGGGAAAATACCCGAAACAGTGTGCTATTCCTCATTAAAGAGGCATGCAGTCTCCACTTGCAACTCTCATAAGCACATTTGACAGTAAACCTTGTTGGATCACTTTTCAGAGTGAGGAACTCAGTTTCAGACTTGATTGAGAAGCTTGCAACTGCATTTCTGCAGTCAACAGCACTAGGAAAGACCACACCTTCAGCAATACATGGATTTTCCCTGTCATATATCTCTACAGGTCTGTCCTCTGCTGCATCTTCAAAAACTCCCATCTCAACATCCTCTTGCTTCTCATCTTCATCTGCATCTGAAAATTCTGCTGGAATGTACTCTTTATCTGCTGCATCTTCTTCATCATTATTGTGCTGGACATATCCAGGATATAGAACCTCATCCTCCACAGCAGGTGCATCAGGCAATGCCTCCTCCACAACAGGATCAAGTGTCTTCTTTTGGTGTTCTTGGCTTTCATTGACACTTGCAGTTGCATTAACACTTGGTGTTCTAGGAGCACTTGGTGTTCTACTGCTGGCCTTAGTTCTAGATGCAGATGGCCTGGAACTAGATGGGTTAACACATCTCTAACCTCTAGTTCTTTGTATAACTGTGATTTCCAAATTGCATGACATTGTTGTTGCATTACTTGCAAACATCAGACCTAACTCTGCATCACACTGCACAGGGACCCAACAAAGTTTGGAACTATTCCAGTATCTAATCTCCACTGCATCAAACAATCCCCATGGATACTTGGCACAAATGGCAGCCCTAAAATTAGTATATGAACTAGTGCAGTCCACAACTAAAGGAAATGAGAATCCACAATGTTTTCCTTTTGTACCACCAGAAACTAGAATAGTGGTCTCCATTCTAATTGAAAGAAAGAAAGCTATAGCTGGATCCATCCTATCATATTAAACACAATCTGCAGTGAGAAAAGGCACAAACCCTAAATCCAAGCAAATCAGGCCCGTTGCTAACCCTGAGGGAATTTGCTGACCATCTCCGCCAGAGCCTATCACCGTTTGTGCAGATCCTGCACCGCTCCTCGACGCTGCTACAGATCCGCCACAAGGGCTGCTCTTGTCGCCGTTGGTGCCGCCCTTGTCGCTGTTGGTGCCTTCTCCGCTCTCTCCACTCTCCCCCATCACCTTGCGCAATGGATCTTGCCGCCGAAATTTAGGGTTCGTGAGAGGGAAAGAGAGACAGCGCGGGGAATGAGAGAGCGTGAGTGAGCACGGGGGCAAGACAGAGTGGGGAATGAGAGAGCGTGAGGGAGCACGGGGGCAAGCGGTGTCCAAAGTAACGCGTCGTTTGCGGTCAAACGGCGCTGACTGGACGGAGCCGTGCCGGAAGGGCAAAACCGCAAGAAGAGGAAGGTGAGCTGGGCAAGACCGCTTGTTTTCAAAAATTAGGGGAAAATCGATCGAGGGGGACACAACTAAGGGCACAGATACAAATATCCCTTTAAGAATTTACAGAACAAAAACAATTTTTAAAAAAATCAACTAACGAATTGGAAAAATAAAACTAACGGTTAAGTCATTCACATCAGAAAGCACGTTACGTCATCTCGAGACAATTTTTTAAGTTTCATCATCACAAAGCACGTTAAACACGTTACAACATTTGTAAACCGTTGCGACACACCCGACCTATTTTATAAGATTTCATCATCAAGAAAATAATTTAAAAATAATATAACATCACAAAGCAGCAAAACTTTGCGTGCCTCCTTCTCGTGATGATGGAAGGCCGTGAAAAAAAATTCTCGTTCAATTTGAACGATGTCAGAAAGAAAATCTTCTTTCAGATGGACCCCTTCATCCTACCCAAATGGATCGCACCGAATATGATCAATTTTTTGACATTTTTCAAATGACATCAAATTTTTCAGGCAGGTGGAAATATATATTATTATCGTAAATACAAGGTTTCAATGATTTCCAACAGTTATAGGTACGTTGCAGCATGATTGGCCTATTTTATAGGGTTTGATCATTGAGAAAATTGTAGAAAAATTACGTAAGGTCAGAAAGTATTGAATCTTTGCATGTCTCCTTCTCATGATGATGCAAGGTTATGGAAAACTTCCGGATCAACTTGAACGATGTTGAAAAATTATCTTCTTTTAGACAGATCCCTTCCTTGTGATAGTTGTTTCTTCGTGTTTTTCGCATGGAAAAATATAAAAAAATGCACGGAATAGCAAAAAAAATAGTATGTCTCCTTGTGATGATCATTAAAGCATATGAAAAATATTGGATTCATTCAATGAATAGGAGAAACATCATTGCACGATAATACCTCTTTCGTTCGTACCGACACACGTGGGTTATATATGATGTACATGCATACATTCATGAAATCTATCCAACTTTTTTCATCACATGTGAATGCCCATCTATATGGCCCATGCAAAATTTAAACGAAACCAGACACCAAACGCACGTTGCTTCATGTCCGGTAACTGTTTCTTCGTGTTTTGTGCATGAAAAATCATAGAAAATGCACATAATGGCAAAAAAAAATTGGAGTGCCTGCTTGTAATGATCATTAAAGCGTGTGATTTTTTTGGATCCGTTTGATGAAGAGGAAAATATCATCGCATTATAACATCTCTCCACCCGTACCGACATCCGTGGGTTGTACCTGGTGTACATGCATACATTCATGAAATCTACCCAACTTATACCAGCACATGTGAATGCCCATCCAAGTGGACCATGCAAAATTTAAACGAAATTGGAAACCAAACACACGTTGTGTCACATCCGGTAACTATTTCTTCGTGTTTTTTGCATGGAAAATGCAAGAATAGCAAAAAAAATTGACGTGCCTCCTTGTGATGATCATTAAAGCGTGTGATTTTTTTGGGGTCCGTTCGATGGAGAGGAGAAACATCATTGCATTATAATACCCCTTTCGCCTATACTCTCATGTGTGGGTTGCACATGATGGACATGCATACATTCATGAAATGCACCCAACTTTTTCCAGCATGTGTGAATACCCATTCAGGCGGCCCATGCCAAATTTAAACAAAATCGGACATCAAATGCATGTTGCGTCACGTCCCATAACTGTTTCTTCGTGTTTTTTGTATGGAAAATCACAGAAAATGCATGAAATGGCAAAATTTAAAAAAAATGGCATGACTCCTTGTGATGATCATTAAAGTGTGTGAAAAGAGGAGAAATATCATCGCATTATAACACTCCTTTCGTCCGCATCGACACCCGTAGGTTGCAGATGATGTATATGTATACATTCATGGAATCTATCCAAATTTTGTCAGCATGTGTGAATGCCCATCCAAGTAGACCATGCAAAATTTAAACGAAATCGGACACCAAACGCATATTATGTCATGTTCGTTAACTGTTTCTTTGTGTTTTTCGCGTGGAAGATCGTAGAAAATGCATGGAATGGTAAAAATAAAAAAATGGTGTATCTCCTTGTGATGATCATTAAGGAGTGTGAAAAAAATTAGGTCCGTTTGATGAAGAGAAGAAACATCATCGCATTATAACACCCTTTCTGTTCGTACAGACACCCGTGGTTGCACATGATGTACGGAATGGCAAAAATATGCAATGTTAAAAAAGTTAAATTAAATCCAGATGTCTAAAAAATACATGAGTCATTAGTGCTTTTTTAAAGAATATGCAATGTTTGTAAAAACTTTCATTAGTTCGGAATCGGTGAAAATTCATAGTGACTCTACATATCCTTAAAACAGTGTACATCGAGTAAACAAAGATATTTAACGCGGTAAACCCCTCATGCCGGTGTTAGTGTGCCCGTCATGATCTTAATGTCAGGTCGCGACTGCACGAGAGATTTGTGCCCGTTGGTACTCGCATGCGACGTGCATAACCGCCGTGCATGCAACTGTTAATTTTTTTTGTCTGGCAACCCTTCACGCCGGTGCCACCACGATCTAGCCTTACCCCGCACGTACGTCCACCATCGCACCGCTCCGTCCATACGTTGCCGTGCACCCGGAACCCCCGCCATCTGTACTTCACCTCAAGTGATACGTCTCCAACGTATCTACTTTTTCAAACTCTTTTGCCCTTGTTTTGGACTCTAATTTACATGATTTGAATGGAACTAACCCAGACTGACGTTGTTTTCAGCAAAATTATCTTGGTATTATTTTTGTGCGGAAATAAATGTTCTCGGATTGACCTGAAAATTTACGTAGAATATTTCTGGAATTAATAAAAAATATTGGCGAAAGGATCTACCGGAGAGGGTCCACCCCCTGGCCACAAGCGTGCAGGGCTCCCCCTAGGTCGCGCCCCTGACTTGTGGGGCCCTTGTAGCTCCACCGACCTCGTTTCCACTCCTATATATTCCTATCTAGGGAGAAAAAATCAAGGAGAAGAGTTCATCATGTTTTAAGATACGGAGCCACCACCACCTCCTGTTCTTCCTTGGGAGGGCAGATCTGGAGTCCGATTTGGGCTCCACACAGGGGAAATCGACGCCATCGTCATCACCAACCATCCTTCATCACCAATTTCATGATGCTCTCCATCGTTCATGAGTAATTCCATTGTAGGCTTGCTGAACGGTGATGGGTTGGATGAGATCTATCATATAATCGAGTTAGTTTTGTTTGGGTTTGATCCCTAGTATCCATTATGTTCTGGGATTGATGTTGCTATGACTTTGCTATGCTTAATGCTTGTCACTAGGGCCCGAGTGCCATGATTTCAGATCTGAACCTATTATGTTTTCATGAATATATATATATATACATACATATATATATATATATATATATATATATATATATATATATATGTTCTTGATCCTATCTTGCAAGTTATAGACACCTATTACGAGTTATGATCCGCATCCCCTAGGGGAGACAATAACTGATATTCTTTCCAGCGATTACCGTAGTTTGAGGAGTTCATGTATTCACTAAGTGCTAATGCTTTGGTACGGTTATCTATTGAAAGGAGGCCTTAATATCCCTTAGTTTCCATTAGGACCCCATTGCCACGGGAGGGTAGGACAAAATATGTCATGCAAGTTCTTTTCCATAAGCACGTATGACTATATATGGAATACATGACTACATTACATTGGTGAATTGGAGCTAGTTTTGTATCGCCCTATGTTATGACTGTTGCATGATGGATGCCATCAGACATAATTATCCATCACTAACCATTTCCTACGAGCTTTTCACATATTGATCTTTGCTAAGTTACTTTTCTGTTGCTATTGTTACAATCACTACAAAACTGCTACTGTCATATTTGCCACCATTACTGTTATTTCCATACTACTTTGATACTAAATACTTTGCTGCAGATATTAAGTTTTGCAGGTGTGGTTGAATTGACAACTCAGCTTCTAATACTCTCGAATATTCTTTGGCTCCCCTTGTGTCGAATCAATAAATTTGGGTTGAATACTCTACCCTCGAAAATTGTTGCGATCCCCTATACTTGCGGGTTATCAAGACCTTTTTCTCGCGCCATTGCCGGGGAGCATAACTTTATTTATTGAGTCACTTGGAATTTATATGTGTTGATCACTATGAAGAATCTGAAAGACGCTAAAACCAAGATCTACCCCTTAACTACGAGGGTAGGTAAGGAACTGCCATCTGGCTTTGCACTTGATCCCCCATCTGTTATGAGTAAATTTGCGACACCACCCCGTGCTATTGAATCTGATATGTCGCAAGTAATTGATGATGCTACTTCTGCTATGCATGATTCTTATGATGATACTTTGCTTGATACTACTGTGCCACTTGATGAATTTCTTGATGAACAAATTGCTAGAGTGAATATTGGAACTGATAATATTGTTGAATCTGATGAAACTGAACACTATGATTCACCTGATAGACCTAGCTCTCCTAGAAATGAATTGCCTAATATACCTAAGGGTTATGTTATGGAAGGAGAAGTAGCTAGGGACTTTCTTGCTTGTAAGGATAGAGATGATCTTAAGAAATTGCTATGCAAGTGGAAGGAAAAAAAATATTTGAATGCTAGAATGCAATATGATCCCAAGTTTGCTACTTCACCTATTTGTGTTACTCATAAGGATTAGGAATTCTCTGTCGATCCTGAGTTAATTACTTTGGTAGAATCTGATCCTTTTTATGGTTATGAATCTGAAACTGTTATGGCACACCTTACTAAATTGAATGATATAGCCACCCTATTTACTCATGAGGAAAAAAATCCGTTATTACTTTATTCTCAAGCTGTTTTCGTTCTCATTAAAGGGTGATGCTAAGATATGATTTAATTCTCTTGCTCCTAGTTGTGTGCGTAGTCCCAGTGATGTGATTTACTACTTCTCTGAAAATATTTCCCTGTCCATAAGAAACAAGCTGCCTTGGAGGAAATATTTAACTTTGTGCAAATTGAAGAAGAGAGTCTCCCACAAGCTTGGGGGAGGCTTCTCTAGTTAATTAATGCTTTGCCTGATCATCCTCTCAAGAAAAATGAAATACTTGATATCTTTTATAATGGACCAACTGATGCTTCTAGGGACAACCTAGATAGTTGTGCTGGTTGTGTTTTGAGGGAACGAACTGTTGATCAAGCTGAACTACTATTGAATAATATATTGAGCAATGATAATGATTGGACTATTCCTGAACCACCTCCATAACCAACTCCGAAGAAAAGAGGTATTCTATTCCTCAGTCCTGAAGATATGCAAGAGGCAAAGAAATTTATGAGACAAAAAGGTATTAAAGCTGAAGATGTTAAGAATCTACCACCTCTTGAAGAAATACATGGTCTTGATAACCCAACACAAGTAGTAGAGGTAAATTCTCTTCGTAGATTTTATGAAGTGATATTCCTTATAATAAGTTTGCTAGCCAATGCTTGGATGAATTTGATAACTTTGTTGTTACACAAGAAAATTTCAATGCTTATGTTAGTAGACAATTGAAACATAATCCTTACATGCTTGATCGTTTGGGTGACTATATGAGTAGAACTGTTAATGACCTTAGGCTTATTAGTAAACATGCTTCCATGATAACTACTCAAGTAGAACAGGTACTTAAAGCACAAAATGATTTGCTCAGTGAGATGATTAGTAAGAACAATGATCATTATGTTAGAGTTGTGACTAGAGATGGTAGAATGACTCAGGAACCTTTGTATCCTGAGGGCCACCCTAAGATAATTGAGCAAGAATCTCAAAGAGTTAATATTGATGTACCTGGTCCTTCTAATAAAAAGAAAAGGAATGATGATAGGACTTTGCATGCTGCTAGTGAACCTGATATAGAGTCACATGAAAACCCAAATGATATCTCTATTTATGATGCCCAGACACAACCTCGTAATGAACATGAACCTAGTGATAATATTAATGATGATGTTCATGTTGATGCTCAACCTAGTAATGACAATGATGTGGAGATTGAGCCTGCTGTTGATCTTGATAACCCACAACCTAAGAATAAGAGATATGATAAAAGAGGTTTTGCTGCGAGGAAGCATGGTAGAGAAAAAGAACCTTGGGGTTCAGAAACCCATGCCCTTTCCTCCTAAACCATCCAAGAAAAAGGATGATGAGGATTTTGAGTGCTTTGCTGAAATGCTGAGCCTTTTTTCTTACGTATGCACTTAACTGATATTCTGAAAATGTCTCCCTATGCTAAGTACATGAAAGATATTGTTACTAATAAAATAAAGATACCGGAAGCTGAGATCTCCACCATGCTTGCTAATTACACTTTTAAGGGTGGAATAACAAAGAAAATAGGAGATCGAGGAGTACCTACTATACCATGCTCCATTAAAGGAAATTATGTTAGAACTGCTTTATGTGACCTTGGAGCTCGTGTTAGTGTTATGCCATTCTCTTTATATCGTAGGCTTGACTTGAGTAAATTGACACCTACTGACATCTCTCTTCAAATGGATGATAAATCAACTTCTTTACCTATTGGTATTTGTGAGGATGTGCCTGTTGTGGTTGCAAACGTTACTATTCTAATGGACTTTGTTATTCTTGATATTCGCGAGGACGACAGTTTGTCGATCATCCTTGGTAGACCATTTTTGAATGTTGCAGGGGCTGTTATTGATTGCAACAAAGGAAATGCCACTTTTCATGTTAATGGTAATGAGCATATGGTACACTTTCCTAAGAAGCAATCTCAAGTTCATAGCATCAACTCCATTGGAAAAATTCCAATGTTCACTATTGGAGACTTTGAACTCCCTCTTCCTACACTCAAAAATAAATATGATATACTTATTGTTGGGGACATGCATATCCCCATTGAGGTAACCTAGTGTTATTCGAAAGTTCTCCGGTTCCATGTCACTCGAAAAAAGTTTGTCAATAAGACTTGATCAACCTTATTAATGGATTCTTTTTTACGGGCATGAGATGGATGAATTTAGAAAGCCCAACCTTGTGTACCCAACCTTTATTTTATGTTCCTTAGTTTCATTTTAGTAAAAAAGTTATTATTTCTTTGTATTCCGTTTTAACCGTACAATAGAAAAATGAACTGAAAAATAAAAGTTCTTAGAACTCCCTGAAAATTTACTATGATTTCTTCTGTATTATTTAAGAATTTCTGGTACTAAGAGCACATCAGGGGGTTGCAACAGTGGGCCACAAGCCTGCAGGGCGCGGCCACCCCCCTGGGCGCCCCCCTGGCTTGTGGGTCCCAAATGGAGCCCCTTCACTTATTATGATACCCATCCACTCCTTCTTCCTCCAGAAAAAATCCCACCATTGCTCAAACCCATGTTCTAGCTCATCTTGCTGCCATTTTTGATATCTTTTCTCAAAGCTCCATTCGCAAAACTATTTTAGGGGATTGATCATCGGTATGTAACTCCTCCAATGGTCCAATTAGTTTTTGTTCTAGTGCTTTATATATTGCAAAATCTTGCTGATGTGGTGACCTTGTACTTGAGCCTTCATGTCAAATTCGTAGGGTCCCAAGTAGTTTTGATGCATGATATAGCTTCTAGGCATTTGTGGGAGTAGTTACTATAAGTTTTGCTTGAGTTTGTTCATTTTTATTTGGAGTCACTAAAACTTTCAGAGTTATTTTTCAGAAGAAGAAAATATGAAGGAAAATATACCAAGGTGGTTCCTCGAGCAAGAAGACCGCGAGACTCGCATTACGCGAGCCTTCCTTTGAGCACCCAGGGAAGCTCAAATACGACCTTGTGAATGGCCGTCGGTATCATTCATGGTCCAGGCCGGATTCAAGGAAGAATTTTACACATACGTACGAAATGCTGTCCTTGAGGATTTTGTTTTAGACCAATGCAAGTAATATCATCAAGTCACTAATTCCTTCGTGCGGAGGTTTGAATTTTCATCCAGGCGTAATACACATTCCGTTCTATTTAATCTTTATGATGGATCTTATACTATGGACCTAGAAGATTTTAACCATGCATGCAAAATTCCACAATGGGGTAGCCATAGTGATCCTCACAAAGCCAAATATAATGATTTTCTTGCTAGCATCACCGTGGGAGGAACTAGAAATATTACACAGGCTACATTGGGGAGCATTCACTTTCCTACCATACATTATCTTGCTCTCTTCATAGGTAGATGTATTAACGGTAAACATGAGCATTGCCACCTTTGCGTACCTGACCTTAGTATCCTTAAGAGTGCAGTCATGGGTGATAGACAATATAACTTAGGTGCTATTATTGCTAGGAGGCTACATAAAAATGCTAAGGACGGAGATTTCTTTGGTGGAATTTATGCCACTCGTGTAGCCAATTATCTTGGGATACCTATAAGGGAGAATGATATTGAGCTACCACCTGCTTTTCTTGATTATGAGGCTATGGTGCTCTACCGGTTCCTCAAGAGAAATGAACAACACCTCCTATAACGACTAATTTTTGATAGACAGTATGCTGTCCATATTACACTTCCTGCTCCTACCTTCTTTAACTTTCAGGAAAAACAGAGGTACTTTATAACCAGAGAGGAGGCAGGCGAGTATGAGAGAGAGGCAAAGGCGACTCGCCTCCATGCTGAATTTGTTTAGGTGGCAGCTACCGCAGCCATGTACAACCCCAACTATGACTTTGGATATTATCCGGGCCAGCCATCGCCTTAGACCAACTTAGGACAAAAGCCTAAGCTTGGGGGAGTACGTATTTCTTACTGACATTACATTCATGTTCACAAACACATTCCAGTTGTCGGTGTTCATACTTTTTCATTGTACTATCCATGGTAGTTTATTTTTATTTTTTGTTTTCTTCTTGTGTGTTTCATTAACCTTGAGAAAATCCAAAAAATTAGTTGTAGCTTTACATTCTAGTTTTTTTTGTTTGTAGTGTTAAAAGAAAACCCAATTTTTTTCGTTCTTCTTTTGCTTGTTGGGGCCTCCCCGTGTAAATCGTTTTTCTTTCTTCTTTGTGTCATAAGGAGAAGACCGCGGTGACATGCTGAGTGGCTCTCATATGCATTATCGTTTATCTATGAGAGAGTCCATATTACCTTGTCTTCACCCTTGAGTTATTGCTTGCAGATTCCAGCTTAGTCCAATGCACGAACACTCTTATTATTATTTTTCGCACCGTTCGGTCGTGCAAGTGAAAGGCAATAATGACGATATATGATGAAGTGGCGGAGATGGAGAAAAGCTGGTATGAACTTGACATATCTTGTTTTTGTAAATATGATTAGCTCATCCTTTTGGATTCAGCTTGTTATGGATTCAACATGTTCGCAATGACAATTAGAGATTATAGTTACTTATGCCATGCTTTATTAGCTAGGAGTGGATATGGTTTGTCTTGAATGCCAACATGCATGTTAAAATGGTTGTGGTGTACTATGATAGAATGATATCCTCCTCCAAATGATTCGAGTGGCTTGACTTGGCACATGTTCACACATGTAGTTGAAACAAAACCAACATAGCCTCTCCGATTTTTATGTTCATGGTGATTTATATCCTACTCATGCTTGCACTCAATGTTGGTTAATCTCAAAGCATGTTTATGACTGTTGTCGCTCTCTAGTTGGTCGCTTCCCAGTCTCTTGCTAGCCTCCACTTGTACTAAGCGGGAATACTGCTTGTGCATCCATTTCCATAAACCCAAAGTTGTTCCATATGAGTCCACCATACCTACCTATATGCGGTATTCACCCGCCATCCTGAGTAAATTTGCATGCGCCATACTCTAAACCTTCAAATAAATACTTTGTTTTGCATGCCTGAATCGCTCATGTGGTGGGTTATTCTCAAGATATGTGTTGATTCACTATCATTCACGAGAAAGTGGCAGGTCATCGGGATGCCCAGTTCTAGGCTCAAAAGTCAAATCAAATTTAATGAAACAAAACTCCCCCAGGATTGTTGTTTGTATGGATGGTACCCATGGATTCGGCCCGTCATGGAATGTCATTGATTGGTGGACGGGGTAAAAACTTTACTATTCTATTTGAGAACCGCCTATAATGTACTCCCTCCGTTCCTAAATATAAGTCTTTAAAGAGGTTTCATTAGTGGACTACATACGGATGTATATAGACATATTTTAGAGTGTAGATTCACTCATTTTGTTCCGTATGTAGACTCCTAGTGAAATATCTTAAAAGACTTATATTTAGGAACGGAGGGAGTATTTAACATGGAAGATATTGAGAACTCTTAGTAGTTACATTGACAATGAAAGCTTACCACCCAAGATTTTGATTCATCACTGTTTTAAAACCTTGAGCTCTGGCACCTGTGCAAATCAATGCTTCCCTCTGTGAAGGGCCTATCTATTTTACTTTACTGTTGAGTCATCCTCTTCTTTTAAAAAGGCACCAGTTAGAGAGCACTTCCGTCATTTGTATGCTTTGTTATTAATTGATATTGAGTATGAGTATGACTGGATCTCTTTTACCATGAATTACAATGTCTAGTCAGTCCTTGTTCTTCGGAGGTGCTCTGCAATTATGTTTTGCGGTCTCGGACAGGGCTAGCGAGATACCAGTTTATCATATTGTATTATGATTGTTTTGATGAAACTGTTGTCATCCGAGACTTATTATTATTGCTCACTAGTTGATTATGCCATTGATATAAGTAAGTATGTGACCTAAATATTATTGTGAATCTGGTTAGTTTATAATCTGAGCTGAAGATCTGAACATAAGTAGACACATTTACAACAACAAGATCAAATAGAGTTTGTAAAAGTTTTTCTTTTTCACTTTCAGTTTATCAACTGAATTGCTTGAGGACAAGCAAAGATTTCATCTTGGGGGAGTTGATACGTCTACAACGTATCTACTTCTCCAAACTATTTTGCCCTTGTTTTGGACTCTAATTTGCATGATTTGAATGGTACTAACCCGGACTGACGTTGTTTTCAACAGAATTGCCTTGGTGTTATTTTTGTGTAGAAATAAAAATTCTCGGATTGACCTGAAAATATACGAAGAATATTTTTGTAATTAATAAAAAATACTGGCGAAGAAATCTACCGGATAGGGGCCACCCCCTGGCCAGAAGACTCCAAGGCGCGCCCCCTAGGCCGCGCCCCTGGCTTGTGGGGCCCTTGTAGCTCCACCAACCTCGTTTACACTCCTATATATTCCGATCCGTGGAGAAAATAATCAGAGAGAAGAGTTCATCATGTTTTACGATACGGAGCCACCGCCACCTCCTGTTCTTCCTCGGGAGGGCAGATGTGGAGTCTGATTTGGGCTCAGTAGAGGGGAAATGGACGCCATCGTCATCACCAACCATCCTTCATCACCAATTTCATGATGCTCTCCATAGTTCGTGAGTAATTCCATTGTAGGCTTGCCGAACAGTGATTGTTTGGATGAGATCTATCATGTAATCAAGTTAGTTTTGTTAGGGTTTGATCCCTAGTATCCATTATGTTCTTAGATTGATGTTGCTATGACTTTGCTATGCTTAATGCTTGTCACTAGGGCCCGAGTGCCATGATTTCAGATCTGAACATATTATGTTTTCATGAATATATATTTATATATGTTCTTGATCCTATCTTGCAAGTTATAGACACCTATTACGAGTTATGATCCGCATCCCCGAGGGTGACAATAACTCAGATTCTTTCCGGTGATTACCGTAGTTTCAGGAGTTCATGTATTCACTAAGGACCTGTTCGGATCCACTCCACTCCACAACTCTACTCCGGGAGCGGAAGGAGCGCGCCGAACGCTGCAACTCCACGGAGTCAAAAGAGTGGAGTGGAGCCGATTCCAGTCAGATTTGGCGGAGTCGCTAAGGTCCGACTCCCCGCGACTCCCTCCACAAAACATACCTGATCGATCCCCTTCATCCTCCCAAAACACCTCGCGACATGGAACCTTAGCTCCCTGCCGCCGCTACCCCTGCCGCCGCTACCCCTGCCGCCAGATCCTCGCCATCTCCTCGTTCGGTCGTCCCCCTCCTCGCCATCTCCTCGTCCCCCTCCTCAAGCGGCTGCGACCTCGCCATCTCCTCGTCCCCGTCCTCAAGGCGGTTTAGAGCTCGTCATCTCCTCAAGGCGGCTGCGACCTCGGCCTCCGGCTGCTGAGATCAACAGGGCCTCGTCCTCGTCTCCGGCAGCTTGGATTCATCGTCAGCAAGGTCTGCAATCCAGGCCCACGACACATCCAGCAAGGTGAGATCCATATCTCCTCACTGCACCCAGAAAAGATTGTTGTGTTCTTGATTCCAGAAAAGATTGCTGTGTAATTGATTCCAGAAAATATTAGTTGTAGGTGAAACCTTGCTGATAAACGCAGCAGCAGCAGCAGCAACAACAACGTTTTAGGAGAAGCAGCGGCGTTTTAGCAGCAGCATCAGCAGCGTTTTAGGAGCAGCAACAGCGTTTTAGCAGCAGCAGCAGCAGGGTTTTAGCAGGAGCAGCAGCAGCGTTTTAGCAGCAGAAAGATTTAAATGTGTTTCTTCAGACAGTCATACTGATACGTGTTTTGTCTGAATTGGTCTGAATGTTGTTTCATCGGTTGGTGCGATATTATCTTTAGTGTGCGGAGTTAGTCGCAAATGAAATCTTACAATACTATTTATTATTTGTTCGTACTAGAGTAGCTTTGCTGATTCTTTTTCGCCATGGTCTTTGCTAGCATATAACTATGAGCCTCATTGATGATTTTTCATCAATACGTGTTCACTTGTAAGGCTTGCAATTAATATGTAATTTTCTTGAAGAATGTCTGCCGATTGGAGTGATGAAAATACTACGATCTTGACCGAGCTCTTTGTCCAACAAGTGCGTGCTGGCAACAGGCCAGACAAGCACCTCACTCCAAATGCTTATGAGGAAGTTGCAAATGATTTCAAAGTCAGAACAAGTTTGGAGTACACCAGGCTCCAACTGAAAAACAAATGGGATAAGCTGAAGGCTGATTACAGCAACTTCAGAAAACTCAAGTTGAAGGAGACTGGTGGTGGGTGGGACTATGAGAGAAACACTGTCAAACAAGATGCTGAATGGTGGAAGAAAGCAAAAATAGTGAGTCATGACTTTTCCTATTTGTTCTTACCGTATAAGCAATTGTTCGCGGAGTAGTGATGCTAATCAATCTTTGTTTTGTTTTATTTCAGGACATCCCTGGTTGTGGCAAGTTTCAAAAGCGTGGACTTCAAAATGAGAATAACTTATCTATCATGTTTGGTGATATCACGAGTGATGGTACAGATCATTGGAATCCCGCTTCAGGCACCATTCCCCAATCTAGTAGTGCAACTTCAGTTTTCAATGTGGACAACATACACGATGTTGATCTGGAGGAGACACAAACAGGTGAGTCGCATGCTGATGGAAAAGGGAACAGACTTGGCAGGGTTGTGGATGGCAATAACAAGAAGCAGAATACCTCACTTGTTATACAAGAACAGATAACCAGGGTTGGAGATATCGCAGAGAGGACCCAATCTAGCTTTGAGTCATACATGAAGAAAGAAGAAAGTTCGTCGGTTACTTTTGTGATGGATCTAGTTGTTGAGTGCGGTGCAATAGTAGGCAGTGATGAATATTTTATTGCTAGTGAACTATTTGTGAAGAGAGAGCAGAGAGAGATGTTCCTGCACATGACTGAAAGTGTTGCTTGTTTTGGTTGGTTGCATAGGAAATACAACACCAAGTATGGGCATTAGATGCTACTAATGTCGTTTCTATCTATTGGGATGTAATACTAATTTAAAGTTTGAACTTCATTATGTACTCTATGGTTTGCCTGTAAGACTATTTTGGTTTGAACTTCATTAGTCTTTTCTTCCCTTGTTTTAGATGTGTGCCTTCATTTACCTTGTTTCAGCCGTGTCTTCAATCTTGGTAATCTTACTTGTGTTGCTTCGATCTTGGTAATCTTGGTAATCTTGTGTTACATTCTTACTTATCTTCTTGTTGTGACTAATCTGGTTGATAATTGAGTACTAATTGTTGTTACTTGTGTATGTTCAGATGTCATCGGATAGTGACAATGATAGTGATAGTTATGAATAAAGGAAGAAGAGGGTATGCCACCATGTTCAATCAATGTCCAACATATATGTCGGTGCATCAATACTTGCAGGGAAGTATTGTGACAACTATTTGATCAAGGTAGACCCAAGGACTTCTATTCTCAGTGGGTTCGGATGGCTACAGGAGACAGTGGCAACACCTTGAGAAACATATACAATGTTGAGGATGAACGCTCGCCTTTTCTTTCAATTGCATGACTTGTTGGTCCAAAGGTATGACTTCAAATCAACCTGTTTCGTGAGTAGTTATGATGCACTTGCAATGTTTTTGTGGACTTTAGGGGGTTGTGAGTCTAATAGGAGAACACAAAACCGTTTCAAGCACTCGGGAGATACAGTCCATCGTAAGTTTCATGAGGTTTTTCTCTGTGTGATCAAGATGGTAGCAGATTACCTCAAACCTAAGGACCCAAACTTTAGTAGTGTGCACCCAAGGATTCAAAAGGATAGAAGGGCTTATCCACATCTTAAGGATTGCATCGGTGCACTAGATGGCACTCATGTCAGAGCTTCTATTCCTGCTGGCGACCAAGTTAGATACATTGGAAGGTCGGGATCAACGACTCAAAATGTTCTCGCAATATGTGATTTTGACATGCATTTCATGTACGCATCAGTTGGCCAACCTGGTTCTATGCATGATACCAGTGTCTTGTATCATGCTATTGAAGCTCACAAAGATACCTTTCCTCATCCTCCAAAAGGTTAGTAGTTCCTATAATAGTTTTGTTTATTCAAATTCTTTATAAAAAAATCATAGGCCTTACATGCAATCTGCCTGTTGTTTGTAGGTAAGTACTATCTCGTGGACGCGGGCTATCCTAATAGACCTGGATATCTGGCACCTTACAAGGGAGAGAGGTACCATGTTCCTGATTTTCAACGAGGTGTGGCACCAAGAACACCTAAGGAGAAATTTAACAAGATACACTCATCCAAACGTAATGTGATTGAGAGAGGGTTTGGTGTGTGGAAAATGAAGTGGCAGATTTTACTAAAGATGCCCAATTATTCGGTTGAAACTCAGAAGATGATAGTGGCTGCAACTATGACCCTTCACAATTATGTTCGATATCATGATAAGGGTGATCTTCACTTTCTTCGAGTCGACAGAGATCCCAACTATGTCCCTACTATCCCTTCAAGGTATCAACGGTATGCCATGCCTTCAAATGCATCAGACGCGTCAACCTCAGAGGCTAGCGATAAAGACATGGACATGTTTCGTAATAAACTAGCAACTGATATTGCTCTTGGTTGGTGACTTTCGCTTCTGCCATAAATGTGAGTACACACTAGTTTCTACCCCATGTATGTGTTTATATTTGTTAGAATCCTACAGTTATGAATCCTGAAGATGTCGAAAGTGTTTACTGTCTTTGTTATTCGCTAAAATATTAGCCATTATATTACTTGTCATTTATTCCCTTGTGGCAAGATGCATCATACTAGAATCCTGAAGATGTTGTTAGGTAGTTTAGTGACTACGTGCTTCTTTCACAATTGATGTGTATTTGTATCTATTAACAAATTTAGTACCTTTTTGTAGGTGAAATTATCTGAAGCAGAGTATACATCTTTTTTGTTCTATTCAAGCAATCACGAGCTCTGCACAAAGATTTTCGTGCGTTAAAACATGTTTCTACAGGAGCTTCAATAGAACTAGATTGATGTCTACAAAATAAATATGTGTTTATGCTGTTTTTATTCATGTTTGTCATCTGAAAAATCCTATTTTTTATGTTGCTAAAATCCTATAATTTCAGGAAACTCATGCTGAAGTGTTCTTGTGTGATAAATGTCATTATGTGTGAAATTTTGCAGAACGAAGTTTTGTGTCAGATTTGCAAAATGTCAGCATTATTGACGAGCAGCGTAGTATTGACTAGTGTCAAAACAAGCTCGATGTGTGTGGGGAACCAATAACCTAGGAGCTGGAGCTGGTAGTTAGTTGCCGAACAGGTTGTGTGCTCCTGATTTTCCATGGAGAGTCGGGAGCTGGGAGCTGGGAGTGGAGTTAAGGATTTCCCAGAGTGGAGTGGATCCGAAGAGGTCCTAAGTGCTAATGCTTTGGTCCGGTTCTTTATTTAAAGGAGGCCTTAATACCCCTTAGTTTCCATTAGGACCCTGCTACCATGGGAGGGTAGGACAAAAGATGTCATTCAAGTTCTTTTCCATAAGCACGTATGACTATATATGGAATACATGCCTACATTACATTGATGAATTGGAGCTAGTTCTGTATCGCCCTATGTTATGACTATTGCATGATGAATGCGATCCGACATAATTATCCATCACTGATCCATTGCCTACGAGATTTTCTTGTATTGATCTTTGCTAAGTTACTTTTCCGCTGCTATTGTTACGATCACTACAAAACTGCTACTGTCACGTTTGCCACCGTTACCGTTACTTCCATACTACTTTGCTACTAAATACTTTGCTGCAGATATTATGTTTTTTAGGTGTGGTTGACTTGACAACTTAGCTGCTAATACTCAAGAATATTCGTTGGCTCCCCTTGTGTTGAATCAATAAATTTGGGTTGAATACTCCACCCTCGAAAACTGTTGCGACCCCCTATACTTGTGGGTTATCATCAACCCTACCACCCCCGTCCACCGTCGCACTAATCCTTTCATGCGTTGTCGTGCAACCGATCCCACCCCCGTCATCTAGAAGTCTTCATCCAGCCCATAACCCATCTTCCATACGTCGCCGTGCACACAGACACACCCCACACAAAGTTCCGTCTGTCGTCCACTTCATCTTGCACGCCGGCTGTAGCGTCGTCCTTGTGATGTGGGTAAGTGTTTTTTTGTTTTCATATTAGTATTAACATGTTATATGAGTTGCATCGTACATGACAATAATTGTTTTTATGCAGTATAGACATCGATGGTGTGATTCCATGTTCTATTGAGAAGTTGGTTAGCCTTGTCGACAAACTTTCACCAAGTCAAAAATTTGCATTTTATGAAACGGATCTGTATGGCATGTTACAAATATCGTCGGTAAAGATACCTGAATTTTTGCTTCAGTTTTTGATCCAAGGCTATAATTGACATACTAAAAAATTCATGGTCCAAGAGGCATCTGGGATTTAAGGTCTTATTTTCAGTAGGGCCTAATGATGTGTTTTCTCTATTTGGTTTGAAAAATCAAGAAGCCGATTTTTTTAGTTTTCTTAGTACAGAAGGACAAAGAGCAATGAAAAAAATAGTTATTTTTGTTAACACAAAAAATGGTAAGATCATGATTGATGATCTAATCAATAAGATTGTGAGGAATAAAAGCACAAATGATGAATTTGTCCGTATGGCATTTGTAATTCTGTTAGAACAGTAATCACACGAGTCTCTCTTGAATATATTTTAAAGGAGTACTATGCCTTAGTAAAAGATATAAAGTTGCTAAGTAAGTTCAAGTGAAACACATTCACTTGCGGTTCTGTTTGTCGGAGATTGGCAAGTTTTTAGAGGATGGCCGTGTTAGGGAGTGGCCACATGGGAACCGGCCCTTTTACATGTATATTTTATTAGTTGTTTTCAACTTATTACTTATGTAATGTTAGTCAAATATATGTTATTCGAACAAATTGTGTGTTTTGCAGTACCGTACTGGGAGAAGGTACAACCAATTACCGGTCCAAAATATGATCCATTGTCACTGTTGAGCCCCTTGATGAGGAAAAGGACGGAAGTTTTAACGAAGAAAAGAGACAAATACGACATATGGTCGGCGTGTTGGGATGGTAATCCATGTACTCTTCTTTTACTTTACATTTAGAAAGTGCAATTAATTGTGTGTACTTTGATTTATAATTTTCGTTCTTGTAGATTGATGACAACATTACAAAGGAGTATAGGGTAAAAAATTCTTAAGAACAAGCTAAAAAAAAGAAAGTTAGTACGAAGAAGTCTACTCTTACTGGAAGGAAGAAAGAGGGCAGCACATCGTAGGATTCCGTGAGCTAGAAGCCTATTATGGACAGGATTTTGAATGAGCTCAAGGAGATTCCCAAGGACATACTTTGTTTTCCAGAGTTATGCGCACGGGTAACACTACAACACATGTGTTATTGTCCTGCATAATGTATTTCATTCTATTGCATAACTAAGATGAATAAATGTTGATTGCAATGTGATCAAAGCAAGTGTTAAGTACGTACGCGCATATGAGCACTCAAAAAAACATAGCAATACCAAAAAAAAAATGATGGTACGGTTGACGGTCTGAGTGCACAAAGAGTTTGTCAGATTCTTAACCACGAGTGGGTAAGGGATGATGTAAGTTATTTTCCTGTGTAATATTAGATTTCACAACAAAGTACCATCATTACATCTGTTATATTATTTTCAGGTTATCAATGCGTACTCATCTTATTTGTTGGGGGAAGTTAAAGACGAATGTCACGTATTGCCGATTTGGAGGGTGAAGTGGCTACTTGATTGTAGACCTTGTAAAAAGGCCAACAGTAACAACTACGAAGCAGTGTCAAATACAAATGAACTCGTGAATAGATGTTTCAATGCGTATTTAAAAAAACCAAAGGTGATTTTGAGTGGTTGTACGGTATACACATAAGTGCAATAGTAAAACAAATTATTTGTTGATTGGGTTGCATCCTCCATATCATGCAGACTTATATGGTTCTTAACAAGGGAAACACCCATTGGGTTACAATCATCATGCATAGCAAGAAGAAAGAGTCTTAGGTTCTAGACTCATTGATGGCATGAGAACTCGACAATGATACTACAGAACTCGTTGAGGACCTGGTAGGTTTTAGTACACATTTGCATTGCGAAACCATCAATTGTTAACCATATTTACTGAAAGTTTTTCAAGGTGTTGTTTTAATTTTAGAGAAAAGAACTTGCAACATATATTGGAGAAGCAAATGCAACCGGAGTTGTGGATTATCCGGACGTGTCCACATGGCATATTCAAATATACGACATGCCTCAACAACAAGATGAGTGTGTATCTAGTTGAATATTATGTTGGTGCATTATGTATGTATGATGCATAGTTATTTATTGTAAATTATATGCACCAGAAACTCATGTGGAATATTTGTTCTTCAATGCTTTAAAAATTGGGATGGCGACAAATGGACTCGCCGTTTTTCACACATAGATAACTAATGTTAGTATTATTTACTATGAATCATATTGTACTAAAATGATTTGTTTTGGATAATTCAATTGATGATTCAAGGGACCTAATGATAGCGCAACTTATTTTTTCTAATAGAAACCAACATTTTGAAGTGAAACACAAAATTATTATGATTGCAAGGAGGAAGAAATAGATGCGACCGGAGGAGTTTTGTGCATGATTGAGTTTACTATGGTATTAGATTATCCAAGTGCTTTTCACAGTTTGTTAGAAACTTTCTGTAGCAGACATATTCATATTTCTAAACCATATTTTGTGTTAGAAAGATTATATACTTAGTTACGTTTTTATAGATATGTCACATATTGTTCAATTTATTTCACAAAGATTATATACTTTGTTACCTTGCTCATGTGCATGTTAAATATTGTTCCAATATATTGTTATTTGCAAAAAATATGGTGTCTCTATTGAAACTACTGTTAAAGTGCAATAGCATGCCCGCCTAGGCCGCCGACGCTAGCTTGCATGACTTAAAAATCTTTAAAAAAAATCTGTCCATACCACCGACGTGTCATATTTCAGATAGGCCGGCGACAACTAGGCCCATAAGGCTAATCGACAAGATGGCGTTGTACATGGCATGTTCATTCTTGGAGTATATATCAATTAGGACCGTCGGGTATATAAGCACGTCGTCGCGCCCTTCAGCCGGCGAGGTGGGACTGGAGAATTTCATGAGGCTGGCCCAATTAAAACTACGAGCTTACCGCTATGGGCTGGCCCAATTAAAACTACGCACAAAAGAGACGGTAGCCGGCGATCGTTATTTAGTACCACCTCACTAGTCGATGGGGTCTCGACCGACTTAAATAGCCAGTGCCCTCGACGATGTTGAATGTCTCTATTAACTCAGCCGACCGAGGTTTCTTCCCTGTGTGGCCGACCGACGCCACGACGTGTTAACTAGCCGACGGGCATATTTAAAAATATATATTAATTTAGGCATCGGTTTAAATACACTACTAACGACAAATTAACATAACAAAGTTTACAGTACATCATTAACAGTTCTAACAGCAATAAATTATGACAAGTCCTATGTCTCAAATATCACGAGAAACATAACAATTGATATCCAATAATCTTGATTACACAAATATAAAAGAGTCACATATGTCTTATATAACACGAATATAGAGATAACTATTGTCTTTCATATTATTGGATGAAGTAAAATCTTATGCTTTATATAAATGAATGAAGTAAAACACTTGCAACATCATTGCTCGTGTCTTCAACCCCAGTTACTGCATAAATTAAATTATATATTGTAAGAATAAATGTAAATGAAACAACATAACTAAAATAAACAAACCAAAAATATACTAACACATACTCTAGAGTTTGGTTACAAGTAGCCTTGTTATGACCTTCAAGTTTGCATAAGCTACATAGACGTCCGGTTTTCTCAACAAATGCTTTTGGTCTCCCATTTTTGGTCACCTCAGGACCATTCTTACCAGAACCTCTACTGTTCTTCTTAGGTGCCCCCTTGGTGGAAACTTTCACCGGACCAGAATATGATCCTAGATAGGCTGAAATGCATCATTATTCACAAAGCTTTGCTGACTAGGATCTTCATTCCCTAAGACGTCCTTACTCGCTACAATTTCTTCCGTTGCTGCTAGCATCTTGTCGAATAAGAATGCATTATGACATGTGATATCAGATGCTTCTGCAGATACAATGCTCAACTTACTATATCTAGCTCTAGCTTCAGTACCCGTCCAACCCCATGAAAACAGATCGCTCGTGCGCTTTACGGTCAATCTAGATCTTGCTATGTTTGTGAACCTTCACGGGACACAACACTTAGGTATGCAGGTAAGATGAGTGCATTCAAAACATTAAACTTGCGATCTTTGCGAGGAAGACCTTTGCAAGGAAGACCTTTGCGAATCATACTTCAAAATATTCAAAACATTAAGAGTATGTTTGCAAGGAAGACCTTTGCGAGTCATACTTCGACAACTGCACTTTATATTTCTATAGATTTACTTGGTGTATAGTCCAGATTAAACTTGTGATCCCTGTTATTTTTCCATGCAACCACAAATCCCTGACTATCGGCTCCTCTCAATCTACCAGTGACCTCAAGCTGATGTACCTTCTTTAATTCTTGATGCAAGATATCAAAGTTTTCCTGTGTGAATGCTTTGGCAGCGAAGAACTCAATGGTCTTACACTCAACCACTTCTACTCGGAGAGTCTGTGTGGCCGTGCAGTCGTCGGGCGATTCATTCTCACGTAGGCAAACAATTCTATTCTCATAGTGTACAATCATGTCAACAATGGTCATGCCGTAGTCAAGATGAAGGTGCAGGTATGAGTTCACGCTCCCGCTCCTCTGATTACTCTGCATACCAAGTAAAACCCCACCAGAAAAATATGATGTAGCCCAAAGCTCTTTCTTCATGGACATCCTATGGAGCCATGTTTTTTTTTCATCTGCCATTTACGCACAAACGCGGTGCATCTCTCCTCAAAAAATGTATGTGTAGTGGCGTAGTATAGTACCAGCCTGAATTCCTTCAACGACTTGTGGTGGAGGTCTTTGAGCATGTTCTTTTTAATATGCTATGAACATAGATGATGTCACGTGTCAGGAAGCACCTTCCTGATAGCCCTTATCATCCCTGCATCTCCATCAGTAATTATGGACTAGGGCTTCTTCTCATAGTGAGCTATCAAAAATGTCTCAAGTTGCCAAACATACATACCTTCAGCCTCATATGAAACAATGGCGCATGAAAATACCATAATGCAATGGTGATTGTTGAGACCGATGAAAGGGATAAACGCATTCCATCCCTATCCATCTTGTATGTACTATCGAAGACAGTGACGTCACCATAGTCAAGATAATCCCGACGTGATTGCGAATCACACTAGAACAAGTTGTTGAGCCTCCCTTCAGCGTCAATAGTATGCTCAAATAAAAAATCTGGACCCCTCTCATTTCTAGTCATCATTATTCCTTTAGAAGTGTCAGCATCACCGCGAGCAAGCAGTTTCATATTCTCCCTGTAGCACATATTAGACATCTTCCTCCTTCCAAACCCTGTGTTAGTGTATGAACCATACCTGCTGACGAAGTTATAAAAAATAATATGCTTTCTTATACCAGCTCCTGCCATTACTAAATCTCTGCTCTCTGAAATTCTTAGATCACATTGTGAGACTGGAGGAAATGGACTTTGATCAGTCTTGCAAGAACATGGTTTGATCATCGAAGAAACTATTAACTTACCAAAGTTCAAGCTTCATTGTTAAATGGGCTTCACAGAAGCATTGACTCTCCGGTCTAAGTCGACGGGTCCAGCCTACCATGGTACATAATTTGGCATGTTATTTTCCTGCCCTAGAATAGAGATACCTCCTTAAGCGCAAATTTCCTATAAGACCTTTTACAAAGTTCTTCAAGTCCCTCCTGATGTTGAACCCGCGTTTTTTCGCGTACTCATTGTAGAACGTGTACGCCTCCCCGTGTGACGTGAACGTTTTGGCCATCACTTCCCAATGTCTATCTAGTGACTCTTGTTGATATTCATCATGGCTAATGTCAAGGTCAAACTCAAGATCGTTGACGTGATCATTATTCCCGCTAGGACCATCAACACACCCCTGCAATAATACACATAGCCATGTTCTTCAATCTGATGATATGTTGTTAGTTTCCTTGAATAATTTGAAAAACTTAATTGGCTCATGCTTCCTTCATAAGATGCATTGACGTCGCTCTCATCCTTATCATTATCTAAAGTTCACAACTCACTGTCACCATCGGCATTTATCTCTACAGATTTGTAGTAAAACATGTAAGTGGTAATACGATTTTCATGCCAATCATTATCCAACATTTTTTAAACGTACTTGGGTTAAAATTTTAGCATAAGATTGTTCATCTATATCATAATCCTCGTTATCATCATTGGAATGTACTTGTAAAAATTCAATAAGACATGTAAGTGTCAATGCACTAGTTTGTATTCGATATTTTCTGGTCAACATTTATGACACTTGCATTACCACTATACGATTCATCCTGACTCATATAGTTGTATCCGAGCTGTATGTTTGCATTCAATGACGAGGATCCATCCCCATCACTAGACTCATCACTGGCATATTCGGTTTCTCCCTCCACTAATACACCTTCAAAAAGTGTTAGATCAATGCCAACATCTTGCAATAACATAGCAGATATAATGAATTCATCAATAATCACATGGATTAAATGAAAAAAACGTATTGTCCGCCGTTGATGGGTTAGGGCCATCGGATGCCGGGTTCGACATCGATGCGCGGGTGGCTACCACATCATCATTTCAACTTGGACACATCGCGTCAGTCACTGCGGACGCTGCCGTGTTGGTTTGGATAGACAATGGTCACGACGAGAAGGGCGTCGACGCGTTAGTGGTGGAGCGGTTGTTCAGGTGGAGACGACGGCGCAACTCATGTTGGTGTCGGTGGTCACGGCGGGCAGAGCCGAGACAACGACGTGACCTCAATCATCAGCTGGAGTCATGACAAGGACGAACAAGGCTAGGTATAGTTCGGCAGAGATATGGTGTTGTTTTTTTGGTTTTCCAACCAACCACCAACACATCGTACACGCGGACGTGGGTTGTGATAGCCTGGCTTATTAGGGATGATAGACTACTCATATCAATAAGGAATTCCTTCTTTTCCGGAAACCCATTCGAACGGAACTCTCAAGTTAAGCGTGCTCGGCTTGGAGTAGTTCTAGGATGGGTGACCGACCGGGAAGTTCATCCCGGGTGCGCATGAGTGAGGACAAAGTGCGCAGAAAAGACTAGTATTGATATGTGGGGCCAGTCTAGATCCCGCCAGGAGTAACGATCGCCGGCGGGTGTGTCCGGGGCGTTACAAGATTGGTATCAGAGCCGACCCTCACGGTTACACGGATGTTTGTGGACAGGTGTGCGGTCATGTTGTTCGTGACGTTTGTCTCAAGTTAAGCGTGCTCGGCTTGGAGTAGTTCTAGGATGGGTGACCGACCGGGAAGTTCATCCCGGGTGCGCATGAGTGAGGACAAAGTGCGCAGAAAAGACTAGTATTGATATGTGGGGCCAGTCTAGATCCCGCCAGGAGTAACGATTGCCGGCGGGTGTGTCCGGGGCGTTACAAGATTGGTATCAGAGCCGACCCTCGCGGTTACACGGATGTTTGTGGACAGGTGTGCGGTCATGTTGTTCGTGACGTTTGTGACCCGTCGTGGCACACAACATGGCACATGTACTGGACTGGAAGCACAGACGTTTGTGCCAAGAGGGAACGGTCCTGTGGCCCGACGAGGACGTCGGTTCCTCTGAGTTGTGGTGTATGTGATAGCCTGGCTTATTAGGGATGATAGACTACTCATATCAATAAGGAATTCCTTCTTTTCTGGAAGCCCATTCGAACAGAACTCTCAAGTTAAGCGTGTTCGTTTTGGAGTAGTTAGAAAATACTAGTATTGATATGTGGGGCCAGTCGAGATCCCGCCAGGAGTAACGACCGCCGACGGGTGTGTCCGGGGCGTTACAGGATGGACTTAGATGGGCGGGCAGACGTAAGAGGGGAGGGCGGACGTACGACGGGAGGAGGTTATGGATACACAAGGTATAAAGACAATACTTTCCTTATACATTTAGTGAGGGGTTGTACTGAAGTCCTTCTCGGCATAGCATATGTACCTTCTAGCCATTGTCCAGCATTATATTTTAACTGAGATATCCTATTATGTTTTGTTCTTGTTGAAGCATATGGGAAAACAATGTTGGATCATGAGTGCTGGACGAAAAACCAGATGCAGTGACCGCATAGACAAAAATCTCAAACCAAGTGCAGGGGGCTTGCTTAAGTCCATAGAGAGAGCGACGAAGACGACAAACCATGCCATTAGGAGCTGAATACCTAGGTGGTGGCTGCATATAAACTTCCTCATGGAACTTATCATTAAGAAAGGCATTCTTAACATCAAATTGAGACACGGACTAATGACAAACATAGGTGAGAGGGAGAAGTGTGAGGGAAATGGTCATATAGCCATAGCAGCAAAAGTATTATTGTAATCACCACCATGCTCGTGTTGAAAGCCACGAGCCACAAGATGAGCTTTATAGTGCTCAAGAGAACCATCAGAGTGAGTCTTAATCTTATAGAGCCACTTACACGTGATGGGACGAACACGGGGAGGAAGAGAGACCATATCCCTCGTGTTAGTGCGCTCAAGGGCAACAAGATCTTGTGCAATTGCAAACTGCCATTCAGGATGAACAACAACATCTCAATAAGAAGTCAACTCAAGAATGGTCGAACGACCATACTAAGAAGGAGAATATTTGCCAGGGGGCAGACAAGGCTGAGAACGAAGACCATAAGTCGGCTAAGAAGGGGAAGGCGACACACTAGAGGTAGAGGGCACATCAGTAGACTCATCCACAACACGTGGATGACAACTATAATGGAAAGGAAAGGAGGGAAGAGGTGGAATAATTGGAGGTGGAGATGGGGAATGTATTGGCGATGAATGTGGAAAATGGGAAGACATCACTGATGAAGGTGGAGAGTCATGCCATGAAGGAGGATAATAAATCATAGGAGGGGACGATGTCAAGTCGACAATAGTAGGACGAGGGGTAGGAATACTAGGCACAGATGGATGTGTATCCGTTAATGCAAGAAAAGAGATGTCCTCTGCGGAAAGGACGATGAGGATGGATGAGGTTAGAAGGGACGAGACTCATCAAAAGTTAAATCCCGAGAAATACCCATCCGACGACTGACAGGATCCCAACACCAATAGCCCTTATGCTCATGATTGTATCCGAGAAAGACACACTCAATAGACTGAGCAGTTAGTTTGGTGCGTTCACAAGGGGCAAGCAAAACATAACAAATGCAACCAAACAAATGAAGCACTGAATAATCAGGAGAATAGCCCGAAAGGCGCTCGAGAGGAATAACACCATATAGAGCAACAGAAGTGGTAACAACCTCAGCCTAAAAGTGAGGCGGAAGAGAAGCGGTGATCACCATTGCATGCATCATCTCAATAAGGCGATAATGCTTACGCCCAGCCTCACCATTCTGAGTATCAGGAGTAGGGCAAGATGACTGGGGAAGAGTACCCTGCTCATCAAGGAATCGTCGTGGTGCATGGGAGATGTACGCACAAGCTGAATCTGCGCGAAAAACACAAATAGGAGTGGAAAATTGGGTGTGAACCATTGCATTATTTTTTGTATATAGATAAGACCTCACTACGAGAAGACATGAAATACATCCAAGTGTGACGAGAAAAAATCGTTCGAAAAGATAATATAGTAGCGATGACCCCTTTCAAGGTGAAGGGAGCTAGACCCCAAACATCAAAGTGAACAAGATCAAAAGGGCGCTTGGACACTGACTCACTATGAGGATATGGTAGCTGAATCTGCTTACCAATCCTACAACCAAAAAATACAACGAAGCATTACTGGAGACAGGCCCTAGAACACTTTGCTCAACCAAAGACGAGAGAGGAGAACCACATAAATGGCCAAGACGATGATGCCACTGCTGAAAAGAGCTGGTAGATGCAACAAAAGGGGTTGTGAGACTAACATCTGTGGCAATGGAGGGAAGACGAAGTCAGTAAAGCTCCCATAGACTATAAGAGCATTGAGGGCCAACACCAAGCAAAGTGCCCGTGCGATGATCCTGAACAGAACACAAATCAAAGTCGGGAATGACCCTAAAACTAGAGTTAACAATCTGACCACCAGATATGATCTTCATGGTAAGTAGAGGAACATGAGACACAGAAGGAACATGAAATGAAGAAGTGCTAAGAGTGCCTCAACTAACTACCGGGAGGTAAGTGCCATCAACCGTAAGAACACAAACATGAGACTTGATTGGTTGAATGGAGACCAAAGTTGAAGAATTATAAGTCATATGAAAAGATGCTCCAGTGTCAAGAATACATGGGGATGTACTTGAGTGACTAGAAGGTGGTTTCTCAGTGCCAGAAGATTCAGTCATAGAACCTATAGAACCTGTCGGTGAAGAATCCCAAGCAGCAAGCATGTATCGCATCTATGCAATCTTATGCAATGACAGGGACACGACGGAAGAGGTTGAGGTAGAAATACCTGTGGAAGCCGACGATGAGCAGTCGCCACCACCAGTGGAAGCGATATGTAGACTTAAACGAGAGTAGTGAGTTGATGCAGAGATGCATGTGGAAGCCACTAGGGGAGTCGACATAGAGCGGTCATACTCGTGCATGGAAAGCCACTAGAGGAGTCGACGTAGAGTGGTGACCTTCGCTCGCGGAAGCCGCAAGAGGAGTCGACATAGAGTGGTCACCGCCGTGCAAGGGATCCACAAGAGAAGGCGACGTAGAGCACACATTGCCACTGTGGGTAGAAGCTGTGAGAAGAGTCGGCGAATAGCGACCAACATAGCCCTCGAAGATGTCGTATGGGACAATGTCACACAGGGACGAGTATCAAGCATGGAGCGGCGACATATGTATGAGACGGGGTCAATATACCGACGGAAGTCTGTAGGCGGGGACAAATATGCAGGCCTGACCGAAACAACATATCTATTTTTTACTCTCTCTCTCTCTCTCTCATTCAAGGGAAAGCAGGCAAATCAGACAAGTTGCACCGTGGACCACCAGCATCTCGAATGGTGTGGAGGATAGCACACACACACATGCAGGGGAATCACGCAAGCACCACACAGTCATGGGAGAGTAGCACAGGTCAGCCTGGTCTCAAAAGGGCGGGATAGAGGGTCCCAATGGGCAGCAGCAGCGAGCAACAGGTGGATGCTACCTCTTGAGATTGCGTTGGTTTTCCCCTTGAAGAGGAAAGGGTGATGCAACACAGTAGCAGTAAGTATTTCCCTCAGTTTGAGAACCAAGGTATCAATCCAGTAGGAGTATCAAGACAAGTCACCAATGTACCTGCGCAAAAACAAACAAACTTGCACCCAACACTATAAAGGGGTTGTCAATCCCTTCACGATTAATTGCAAGGTGAGATCTGAAGGTGGAAGGTGCAACAAAGTAAAAGTGTAGAGCTGAAAATATGATGTGAAGTAGACCCGGGGGCCATAGTGTTCACTAGAGGCTTCTCTCATGATAGCAAGTATTACGGTGGGTGAACGAATTACTGTCGAGCAATTGATAGAACCGCGCAAATTCATGATGATATCTAAGGCAATGATCATACATATAGGCATCACGTCCGAGACAAGTAGACCGATACTGTCTGCATCTACTACTATTACTCCACACATCGACCGCTATCCAGCATGCATGTAGTGTATTGAGTTCATAACAAACAGAGTAACTCCTTAAGCAAGATGAAATGATGTAGAGGGATAAATTCATGCAATAGATATAAACCCCATCTTTTTACCCTTGATGGCAACAACATGATGCATGCCTCGTTACTCCCTCTGTCACTGGGTGAGGACACCGCACGGTATGAACCCAAAACCAAGCACTTCTCCTATTGCAAGAATTATAGATCAAGTTGGCCAAACAAAACCCACAACTCGAAGAGAATTACAAGGATACGAAATCATGCATATAAGAGATCAGAGGAGACTCAAATAGTATTCATAGATAATCTGATCATAAATCCACAATTCATCGGATCTCGACAAACACACTGCAAAAGAAGATTACATTGGATAGATCTCCTTGAAGATCATGGAGAACTTTGTATTGAAGATCCAAGAGAGAGAAGAAGCCATCTAGCTACTAGCTATGGACCCGAAGGTCTGTGGTAAACTACTCACGCATCATTTGAGAGGCAATGGTGTTGATAAAGAAGCCCTTCGTATCCGAATCCCCCCTCCGGCAGGGCACCAGAACGTGCCCCAGATGGGATCTTGCAGAGACAGAAGCTTGGGGCAGCGGAAAAGTATTTTCGTGGCTCTCTCTGGCAGTTTTGGATTTTTAGAGAATTTATAGGCAGAAGAAGTAGGGCAAAGGAGCCTCGGGGGGCCCACAAGCCTGCTAGGCGCGACCCTCCCAGGCCGCGGCTAGGGGTTTGTGACCTCCCCCGGGGTCCTTTGCCTTGGTTCTCAAGTCCCATGCGTATCTTCAGTTATGGAAAAAAAATCATTCCGTAAGTTTTATTCCGTTTGGACTCCGTTTAATATTCTCCTCTGGAAAAGTTCAAAAACACGGAAAAAACAGAAACTGGCACTTGTCACTGAGTTAATAGGTTAGTCCCAAAAAAATATCAAATAGCATATTCATGCATACAAAACAACCAAAGTTGACAAGATAATAGCATGGAACCATCAAAAATTATAGATACGTTGGAGATGTATCAAGCACCCCCAAGCTTAACTACTGCTCGTCCTCGAGTAGGGAAGTGATAAAGACTGAATTTTTGATGTGGAATGCTACCTAACATATTTGTCCTTTGTAACTTCTTTATTGTGACATGAATGTTCAGATCCGTAAGATTCAAAACAATAGTTTACTATTGACATGAAAACAATAATACTTCAAGCATACTAGCAAAGTGATCATGAACTTTTGAAATAACAAGGCCAAGGAAAGTTATCCCTACAAAATCATATAGTCTGGCCATGCTCCATCATCCCCATACAATGAATTTAAATCATGCACAACCCCGGTATTGGCCAAGTAATTGTTTCCGCACTCTTACTTTCTAAAACCTTTTCAACTCTCACACAATACTTGAGCGTGAGCCATGGATATAGCACTATAGGTGAAATAGAGTGTGGTGGAGGTTGTGAGGCAAAAAGGAGGAGATGGTCACATCAACTCAGCATATCAACGGGCTATGGAGATGCCATCAATAGATATCAATGTGAATGAGTAGGGATTACCATGCAACGGATGCACTTAGAGCTATAAGTGTGTGAAAGCTCAATAGGAGAAATAGTGGGTGTGCACCCAACTTGCTTGCTCACGAAGACCTAGGGCAATTTTGAGGAAGCCCATCATTGGAATATACAAGCAAAGTTATAAAATGAAAATTCCCACTAGTATATGGAAGTGTCAAAACAAGAGACTCTCTATCATGAAGAACACGGTGCTATTTTGAAGCACAAGTGTGGAAAAAGATAGTAGCATTGTCCCTTCTCTCTTTCTCTCTCTTTTTTTTGTTTGGGCTCTTTGGCCTCTTTTCATTTTTTTGGTGGGCATATTTGGCCTTCTTTATTTCCTCACATGGGACAATGCTCTAATAATGATGATCATCACACTTTTATTTACTCACAACTCAATACTTAGAGCAATGATGACTCTATAGGAAATGCCTCCGGCAGTGTACCGGGATGTGAAACGATCTAGCTTGGCGTATGACGTTGAAACATCTCGCTAGCTATATTACGATCATGCAATGGCAATATGTAAGTGACGGCACAAGTCATGAGATAGAACGGTGGGAGTTGCATGGCAATATATCCCGGAATGGATATGAAAATGCCATAATAGGTAGGTATGGTGGCTGTTTTGAGAAAGGTATATGGTGGGTTTGTCCACCAACGAAAGTTGCACGGCACTAGAGAGGCTAGCAATGGTGGAAGGTGAAAGTGCATCTATACCATGGACTCACATTAGTCATGAAGAACTCATATACTTATTGCGAAAGTTTTATTAGTAATCGAGACAAAGTGCTAAACGCATACTCCTAGGGGAAGGGTTGGTAGGTGTTAACCATCGCGCGACCCCGACCGCCACACAAAGGATGACAATCAATAAATCAATTATGCTCTGACTTCCTAACATAGCGGTTCACCATATGTGCATGCTACGTGAGTCACTAACTTCAACACAAGTAATTCTAGATTCACAACACCCTAATAACATAACTCTAATATCACCAAATCCATGTCAAAACTTAATTGTTAGGAATCAAACTTCTCTTACTAATCAATGCACTTGAATTATGGAAGTTTTTATTGTATCCTCTTTGGATGCCTATCATCTTTAGGACTACTTTCATATCACAAGCCAATTATCAGGTTACTGAGAGAGAGCACTCTCAAAAAGATATAAGTGAAGATCCAGAGTTTTTATTTCTTCAAAATATGACACCGCCGTGCTCTAAAAAGATTTAAGTGAAGCACTAGAGCAAAATTATCTAGCTCAAAAGATATAAGTGAGGCACCTGCGAGCTAAATTGCCTAACTCAAAAGATATAAGTGAAGCTCAATGAGTATTCTAGCAAATTCACGATGAGTGCATGTCCCTCTCAAAATGGTGTGCAGCAAGGATGCTTGTGACAAAACAAAAATAAATGACTCCTATAATACACGACGCTCGAAGAAAAACACATATCATGTGGTGAATAAAAATATAGCTCCAAGTAACGTTACCGATGGATTGAAGACGAAAGAGGGGATGCCTTCCCGGGGCATCCCCAAGCTTAGGATTTTTGGTGTCCTTGAATTTGTCTTGGTATGCCTTGGGCATCCCCAAGCTTGAGCTCTTTCCACTCTTTATCCCATTTTCCATGAGAACATCACCCAAAACTTGAAAACTTCACAACACAAAACTTAAACAAAAACTCGTGATATCATTAGCATAAGAAAGCAAACCACCAACTCTTTAGGTACTGTAGTAAACTTGATTTGTATTTATATTGATGTTAGATTACTGTATTCTCACTTTTGCATGGCAAGTACCCCCCCCCCCCCCCGATACTATCCATAGTTTCATCAAAATAAGCAATCAACACAACAAAAAACAGAATCTGTCAAAAACAGACCAGTCTGTAGCAATCTGTATACTTCGTATACTTCTGCTATCTCACAAATTCTGAACAATTAGGAAAATTGGTAAATCAATCAGCAGCAAAAAGAATCAACTCAAAATCTCTTTCTGGATAGGAATTAAAAATAATTTCGTGAGCGCAAAGTTTTTGTCTTTTTCAGCAAGATCAAACAATCATCACCAAAACTAGTCATAATGGTTCTACTTGGCACAAACACAAAAAGAAACATAAAAAACACAATCATAACAGAATTATGATGGTGTGGACACAACAAACATAAAGCAAAAAGCAAAGATAAATTCATTGGGTTGCCTCCCAACAAGCGCTTTTCTTTAAAGCCTTTTAGCTAGGCATTGATAATTCAATGATGCTCACATAAAAGATAGTAATCGGACACGAAGAGAGCATCATGAAATATGTGACAAACATATCTAAGTCTAACATACTTCCTATGCATAGGAATTTTATAGGAAAACAAATTATCAAGACAAGCAATAACTACCATATGCAAGGAAGAATAAAGAGACAAGAGCAATCTCAACATAACGAGAGGTGATATAGTAACATGAAAGTTTCTACCACAATATTTTCCTCTCTCATAAAAATTACATGTGGGATCATAATCAAATTCAACAATATAGCTATGACATAGGATATTCTTTTCATGATCCACATGCATGCAAAGTTGACGCTCTTCAAAAATAGTGGGATTATCATCAACTAAAGTAATGACTTCTCCAAACCCACTTTCAATATTATTGCAAATATCATATTAATCATGAGGCTTAAACAATTTTTCAAGATCATAAGAAAAATCATCACCCCAATCATGATCATTGCAACAAATAGTGGACATAGCAAAACTAGCATCCCCAAGCTTAGGGTTTTGCATATTTTTAGCATGATTGACATTAATAGAATTCATAGTGAAACCATTGCAATCATTCTTTTCATTCAAGGAGCCCTCGTGAATCACTTCATAAATTTCTTCATCACAATTTTCAGATTCACGCATCTCAAGCAAAACTTCATAAAGATAGTCAAGTGCACTTAACTCACTAGCAATTGGTTCAACATAATTGGATCTCTTAAAGAGATTATCAAGTGGATGAGGATCCATATCAATAGATTTTCAGCAAGCGAAGATGCAAGCATATTGATGGCACATAGCACACAAGCAAAGGAAAGGCAAACGAAAAAGGCAAATATTTTTGTAAATTTTTGTTTTTCAGAAGTGGGGGAGAGGAAAACGAGAGGCAAAAGGCAAAAAAAGTAAATGCAAGAGACGAGTTTGCGACAGTTACTTGGATAAGCTTCACTTAGAATAGTCCCCGGCGCCAGAAATTGACACGTTGAAGGGAGACTATTGTTGACTTGATACTCCCCGGCAACGTCGCCAAAAATTCTTCTTTCTACCTCTTAAGCTTGCGTTGTTTTTTCCCTTGAAGAGGAAAGGGTGATGCAGCACAATAGCAGTAAGTATTTCCCTCAGTTTGAGAACCAAGGTGTCAATCCAGTAGGAGTATCAAGATAAGTCACCAATGTACCTGCGCAAAAACAAACAAACTTGCACCCAACACTATAAAGGGGTTGTCAATCCCTTCATGATTAATTGCAAGGTGAGATCTGAAGGTGTTCACTAGAGGTTTCTCTCATGATAGCAAGTATTATGGTGGGTGAACGAATTACTGTCGAGCAATTGATAGAACCGGGCAAAGTCATGATGATATGTAAGGCAATGATCATACATATAGGCATCACGTCCGAGACAAGTAGACCGATACTCTCTGCATCTACTACTATTACTCCACACATCGGCCGCTATCCAACATGCATGTAGTGTATTGAGTTCATACCAAACTGAGTAACGCCTTAAGCAAGATGACATGATGTAGAGAGAAAAATTCATGCAATAGATATAAACCCCATCTTTTTACCCTTGATGGCAACAACACGATGCATGCCTCGCTACCCCCTTTGTCACTGGGTGAGCACACCGCACGGTATGAACCCAAAACCAAGCACTTCTACCATTGCAAGAATTATAGATCAAGTTGGCCAAACGAAACCCACAACTCGAAGAGAATTACAAGGATATGAAATCATGCATATAAGAGATCAGAGGAGACTCAAATATTATTCATAGATAATCTGATCATAAATCCACAATTCATCGGATCTCGACAAACACACCGCAAAAGAAGATTACATCGGATAGATCCCCATGAAGATCATGGAGAACTTTGTATGGAAGATCCAAGAGAGAGAAGAAGCCATCTAGCTACTAGCTATGGACCCGAAGGTCTATGGTGAACTACTCACGCATCACCGGAGAGGCAATGGTGTTGATGAAGAAGCCCTCCGTGTATGAATCCCCCCTCCGGCGGGGCACCAGAGCGTGCCCCAGATGGGATCTTGCGGAGACAGAAGCTTGCGGCAGCGGAAAAGTATTTTCATGGCTCTATTTGGCAGTTTTGGATTTTTAGAGAATTTATAGGTGGAAGAAGTAGGGAAAAGGAGCCACGGTGGGCCCACAAGCCTGCTAGGCGCCCCCAGGCCGCGGCTAGGAGGCTTGTGACCTCCCCCGGGGTCCTTTGCCTTGGTTCTCAAGTCCCCTGCGTATCTTGTCTTATTGAAAAAATCATTCCGCAAGTTTTATTCCGTTTGGACTCCGTTTAATATTCTCCTATGAAAAAGGTCAAAAACATGAAAAAACAGAAACTGGCACTTGACACTGAGTTAATAGGTTAGTCCCAAAAAGATATAAAATAGCATATTCATGCATACAAAACATCCAAAGTTGACAAGATAATAGCATGGAACCATAAAAAATTATAGATACGTTGGAGACGTATGAGTGGACACTACGGAGATATTCTGCAGGTAAGCTTCTCTCCAAATGGGAAGGGCCTTATATCGTCGAGGAGGTCTATCGCTCAAGTGCTATCAAGATTAACAACTTCGAAGGCAAAAATCTAAGAGTGGTAAATGGGCAAAGATTTAAACACTAGATTTTAGGTGCGCCCATTAATGTTGAAACTAATATTTTTCAAGTGATGAAACCGGACGAACACATCAAAGAGACCTTCAAGAACGTTCGAGAAACCTAAAAAGGGGGTAGGTATAGGATAGGTAAGTAAACTGACTCCAAAAATTCCAAAAATATGTTCTGTTGGTTTTGGCATTTTAGAAAAATTACAAAAATAATAACAAGTCAAGGGGGCACAAGGGAGCCACAAGCCAAGAGAGCGCACTAATAACACACAAGTATAAGGGATCGTGACAGTCTTCACGGATAGTATTTCACCCTAATTTATTGATTCGACACAAGAGGAGCCAAAGAATATTTATTGGCGGTAATAGTTGAGTTGTCAGTTCAACCGCACCTAGGATATCTCTTTGCAGCAAGGATTTAGTAGCACAACAAATTATAGTAGTAACAGTAAGAGTGATAGCCGCAATTTTATAACAGTAGTAAAAGTAACAATTGAGTAGCAAGTGTGACAACAACAACAAAGTAGTAATTTAGTAAGGTTGAGTGTATGTAAAGCGTAGGCACGTGGATCGGTGATGGATAATGATTTAGATGACATTGATCATGTAATAGTTACATGCTAGGGTGACACATAATTAGCTCGAGTTCATCGATATAATATAGGCATGTATTCCGTATATAGTCATACGTGCTTGCGATAAGAACTTGCATGACGTCTTTTGTCCTACCCTCCCATGGGAGTGGGGTCCTATTGGAAACCAAGGGATATTAAGGCCTCCTTTTAATAGAGAACCGGAAAAAGCATTAACACATGATGAATACATGAACTCCTCAAACTACGACAATCACCAAATAGAATCCCAATTATTGTCACCTTGGGGTATGCGGACCAAGGCACGTAATAGGTTACTACAACTTGCAAGTTAGGATCCAAATCACTCTCATATTCATGAAAACATAATAGGCTTGGATTTGAAATCATGGCACTCGGGCCTTAGTGATAAGCTTTAAGCATAGAAAAGTCATAGTAACATCAATCTTAGAACATAGTGGATACTAGGGGTCAATCCTTATCAAATTTAACTCGATTACATGATCTATCTCATCCAATCCCACCACCGTACAACAAACCTACAAAGGAATTACTCATTCTCGGCGGCAACGGATCCATCTCGCGAAACGGGATGAAAACTTCCCTCTCATTTTTCTCCGAAGATGTGGTTTTATAGGGTTGGAATTAGGGTCAGAGGATCCATGTGGGCCCCATAAGCCATTAGGGCGCGACCTAGGGGGTTCCCTATTGGCTTGTGCCCCTGGAACACCTCCCCTGGCAGGTCTTCGCTCCATAATTTCTTATAAATATCATAAATAATCCACACACAAATTCGTCCAATTCCGAGAACTTCTATTTCTGCACAAAAATAACACCAAGGTAGTTTTGCTGAAAATAGCATCACTTTGGGTTAGTTTCATTAAAATCATGCAAATTAGAGGTCAAAACCAGAGCAAAAGTATTTGGAAAAGTAGAAACGTTGGATACGTATCAACTCCCCCGAGCTTAACTCATTGCTTGTCCTCAATCAATTCAGTTGATAAACTGAAAGTGACAAATAAAACTTTTGCAAACTCTTTTGTTCTTGTTGTCATACATATGCTTAACTAGTGTTCAAGTTCTCAGCATAAATCATAACTAACCATATCCATGGTAACAATTAAGCATCATATTCAATCATGGTAATATATAACCAACTAGCAAGAAATAATAAGGATGTCACATGCCAACAATTTGTCAAAGCAATAATGATATAATATGGTACCATGGTATCTCGCTAGCCCTTTCCGAGACCGCAAAACATAAATGCAGAGCACTTGTGAGATCCAAGCAGTGACTAAATATTATAATTCAAAATAGAAAAGATCCTAGTCATACTCGTATCCAACATTGACTAGACTTAATGCATAAAAATGATAATAGTGCTCTCGAGTCTCGTGCTATAAGTAAGAGTGTGATGACTCAACATAAAAGTAAATAGATAGGCCCTTCGCACAGGGAAGCATTGATTTGGAGAGGTGAGAGAGCTCAAGTATTTTGAAGCAGGATGGAAAATATAATTTTGAGTAGTGGAGTTCTTTAGTGTCAACATTATGACAAAGATTTTTTGTATCTTCGATGTTGAACTCATTATTGGTGGTTCCCAAATAGAATTGTGAAGTTTTACTCATATCCACCATCTATACACAACCATGGCCAGTCAAATTCATGGGGCCCTCCAGCATATCAACTTTCCCAAGGAGTTTTGTTTTAATTAAGTTTTGATTAAGCAGGACCGGACATCCTTGTTACCAAGCTCTCTCATTCAGTGATGGCGAATAAATGTCCGTCGTGAGAGTAACTTAGTTAGCATGGAAGATACTGATGGCCCCGTCGCTTCATGAGTGGTATGAGTGCACAAAACATAGGCTTGTTTGAATATTTTAGAGCTGGCACATGCAAATTTACTTGGAACAGAAGGGTAATACCGCATATAGGTATGTATGGTGGACTCATGTTGAATAACTTGGTTTTAAGGATATTGGATGTACAAGCAGCATGCTCGCTTAGTATAGGTGGAGGCTAGCAAAAGCTTGGGAAGCGACCAGCTAGAGAGCAACAACGGTCATGAACATGCATAAAAAATAATCAACGACTTTTAAGCAACTACATGTTTGCACATGGGCCAAGTCAAACCACTCAAATTACTAAGAGGGAAATACGATACTACCATATCACATCATAACCATTTTAATGCATGTTGACACACAAGGTAAATCATTATCAACTCCTAGCTATTTAAGCATGACATGAAAAACTATGATCTCTAATTGTCATCACAAACATGTTCACTCATGATATACTGAATCAAGATTGAACGAGCCATCATATTTACAAAAACGAAAAACAAGAAGAGTTCATACCCGTTTCCTTTCCCACGATCACTTTGTGAAATATCATCATTATTTCCTTTCACTTGCACAACCAAATGATGTGATAATAATAAAAGTGCAAGGGTGCCATGGGCTAAGATGGAATCTGCAGGGCAGTTTTAAACAAAGGAGAAGACATGGTAATATTGGCTCTTCGTTAGATCAACAACAAAGCATATGAGATCCGCTCATCATTTTTATCGTGGTCTTCCCCTTTCATGACTCAACAAAAAGGAAAAAAATTCAAAAAAACACACTAAAATATTTTGGAGTTTTTGTTATTCTTAAAGAAGCAAAATAAACTAAGGTAAACCAAGAATGAGAAAAACTATTTACATGAGAAAGCTCCCGACAAGCAAGAGGAAATATTTTGGGGTTTTCTTTAATACTACAGCTAATTAAATGGGAAAGAAAAACCGAGAAGAAGTGAGAAATATTTTTGGATTTTCTAAATTTTTCAAACACACAAGAAAAAGCGGAAAAAATAAAGCTAACATGGATATACAATGAAAGAGGATGAACACTGACAATTTACATGAAGGTTGTGAACATGAATGTAATGTCGATGAGAAATATGTACTCCCCAATCTTAGGATTTTGCCTATCTTGGTGACCACCACTGGTAGTAACCATGAGGTCCAGAAAAGTGCTCCTGTGGCGGCACCTGAGCATCCCAATCCAAGGCCTCGGCCTCCGCAACAGCTAACTCATTACGGTATGCATTTATATGCTCTGGAATGACGGTGTAACCGTTCGTGGCATGAAAGTCATATAAAGAGGATGCACACAACACAATAATATCACGAGTATTCTCGTTGTATACTAAGTTATAGTGAATGCCCTACGGTAAATCAGTTTCCTAAGTGAATTGATGTTCTATCATAGGTTGGTTGTCGAGATAAACATGGGGCCAAAAATAATCAGTAGGGCATATTGCCACTTAAAAATGCTTTGCCAAGTGTGTAGCATAAATACCACCATGAATCTTGCCTTTGTTTAGATTAAGATGCAAGCCGCGTGCGATAATAGCTCCTAGGTTGTAGGTATTATCACCATAAAGTGCATGGTGCAAAATAGCCAGAGTTGGGGCACTAAGACGACTACCCTGCTCCATAGCAGGTATGCATTTTCATATAAAGAAAATACAAAGTAGTGGCCCTGGCATTTGATACACCCCTAGTTTCCGCCATGGTTAAAAGTGAGGAGGAAACCCTCAAATTCCCCAGGCTTAGGATCATGCATTCCCCCGTCAGAGGGAAGCAAGCATATTTCACAAAATCTATCCACAAGCATTTCATAGGTTGTTGCATATAAGTCAAAACTTACTGTGGGAGCATCAGGCGTGTTTATGAAATAGAAGTTTTGAACAAAGGAATTAGTAAGGAAATAACATTGATCACACTCATCCGCGAGGAAGTTGGTCAGCCCGACATTTGCAACGAATTGCATGAATTCATCATAAAAAACATATTCACTCATGGAGGGTGTATGTGGCCATTCACAAGGCCTAACCTTCGTGTTGCAAAAGATCTTGATGTCGCTATCCTGGTCCTCCCCGCAACTCCCTTGGAGCTCTGGCTCGAAGAACCCTTCCTAGAGGAACATCTCCTTAAGAAGTTCATTTTCCTACATACCATTTTTGAATTTATTTTTTTACCACAAAAATATGTCAATAAAACTTTATAAGAATGAGTAACAACTACTCATATGGATAGCTAGAGGATATATCAAGCATTCATGCTATTTGGAACTTAAAGAATTTAACATGCAAGCTCATTTTCTGTAGCAACAAGAGAAGAAATTTATGCAGGATATAAAACACTAAGGTAAAAACTAATTGGAGAGACGAAGGAATCACATACCAAGGAACAATTTTCTCAAAACAGTTTCCGAAACGGGGTTCCGAGCAAAGAGATCAAAAAATTTAGTTTCTAGAGGAAGAACAAGGGAGAGAGAGATCTAGGAAATTTTTTGTGGAGGTAGAGGATGATGTGAGCTAAAGGGATAAAGAAGGGGGGCTGTGGGTCCCACAAGCCATGAGGGCACGGCCAAGGAGGCGCCATGTTAGCTTGTGGCCCATAGGTGCGTCTCCCTACTATTATTTTTATGCCAAAAATTCTTTTTATTTGAGAAAGAATCATGTTAAAATTTTGTGGCATTATAAGACCTTTTATTTTTGGGTCATTTTTCTAAGGTACGGAAAACTCAGAAAACAGAGTAATTGGGGCATTTTACTTTTATCTAGCTAAAAGAAAAGAGAATAAACCTGGGATACAAAGAGTTGCGAATATTCAACTCATCAATCACATGTCTTTCAAAAAGGATCCATTAATAAGGTTGGTCAAGTGTCATTAACAATTGTTTTCGATAAACATGAAACCAAAGAATTTTTGTATATCACTAGGTTACCTTAATGGGGATTTGCATATCCCTCACAATAATATTATAGTATTTCTTTTTCTTAGGTGTAGGTAGAAGGATGGTAAAATCTCCAATGATGACATTCGGAATAGGCTTAATGACATTAATATTGTTAACCAACGTTTGCTTGTTCGGAAAATGCACACTATGTTGCTTGCCATTAACATGAAAATTGACCTTGCTTTTGTTGCAATCAATAACAGCCCCTGCAGTATTTAGAGAGGGTCCACCAAGGATGATCGACATATTGTCGTACTCGGGCATATCAAGAATAACAAAGTCTGTTAAGATAGTAACGTTTGCAACCACAACGAGTATGTCCTCGGAAATTCCAATAGGTAAAGTTGTGGATTAATCAGCCATTTGCAAAGATATATCAGTGGGTATAAGCTTATCCAATTCAAGTCTTTTATAAAGGGATAAAGGCATGACACTAACATCGGCTCCTAAATCACATAAAGTAGTTTTAACATAATTGCTTCTAACTGAGCAAGGTATTGTGGGTATACCAGGATCTCCCAACTTCTTAGGTATTCCACCACCAAAAGACTAATTAGCAAGCATAGTAGCAATTTCAGCTTCGGGTATCTTTCTTTTATTGGTAATAATATCCTTCAAGTACTTAGCATACGACAATATATAAATCAAGTGAGTGCGCAAAAAGATAGGTCTAATCATTTCAGCAAAGCGTTCAAAATCTTCATCGTCCCTACCTTTCGAGTGATTTTGAGGGAACGACATGGGTCTTTGAACCCATGGTTCTCTTTCCCTTTCATGTTTTCTAGCAACAAAGTCTCTCTTCTCGTAACATTTATTTTTAGGAGGTGGGTTATCAAGACCCTCAACAGGTTCTATCTCATCATCATTATTAGGTTCCTTATTAATACCTGGTGGGTCTTCTACATGAACATCATTATTATCATTACCATTATAATTAAGTTCATGTTCACTACCAGATTGTGTCTCAACATCACAAATAGAATCATCATTATGATCCTCAACAGGTTTCTCAATATCAGGTTCACTAGGGGCATGCAAACTCCTATCATTTTTCTTCTTCGTTTTGTTCTTAGTTGGACTCGGAGTATCACCATTAATTCTCTAAGAATCATGTTCTATTCTTTTAAAGTGACCTTTAGGATCAAGAGGTTCCTCAGTCATTCTACCTCCTCGGGTCATTACTCTAATAGCATGATCATTAATATTATTAATCTCATCAAGCAAATCATTTTGTGACTTAGATACTTGATCTAGTTGTGTGTGAACCAAAGAAGCATGTTTACCTAGACCTTTCACATCATTAGCAATTCTAAACATTAAATCACTTAAGCGGTCTATCATCATAGCATTATTATTCAATTGATCCTTAACATAGTTATTGAACTGTTCTTATTTAACAATATAATTGTAAAATTCATCCATGCAATGATCAGGAGTCTTAGCATAAGGTATATCATTTTTAGTAAATCAAAAAAGAGAGTTTACCTCTACCACCTATGTCGGGGTATCAAGTCCATGTATTTCATCAATCAGTGGTAATTTGTTGACATCCTCAATTTTAATACCTTTCTCTTTCATAGATCTTTTTTACTTCTTGCATATCTTTAGGCTGAGGAATATAATACCTCTCTTCTTTTCAATAGGTTCCGGTGGTGATTCACGAAGTGTTCAATCATCGGCATTTTGCAACATATTGTTTAGTAACTCTTGTGCTTGTGCAACGGTTCTTTCCTTGAAAATGCAACCAGTACAACTATCTAGGAAGTCCTAGAAGCATCGGTTAGTCCATTATAAAATATATAAAGAATTTCATTCTTCTCAAGAGGACAATCAGGAAAAGCTCTGAGTAGGTGGAGAAGCCTTCCCCAAGCTTTAGGGAGATTATCTTCTTTAATTTGCACAAAGTTAAATATTTCCTCTAAAGGATCTTGTTTCTTATGAGCAGGAAAATACTTTTTAGAAAAGTAATAAAGCATATCCCGGGGACTACGCATACAACCAGGAACAAGAGAAAGAAACCATTCCTTGGCCTCGCCCTTCAGCGAGAAAGGAAAAAAGCTTAAGGATATAGTAGTAGCATATCTTTTCATCATTGGTGAACAAAGCAACAATATCATTTAGTTTCATAAGGCATTCGACAAAAAATTCATTTTCATAACCATGAAAAGGATCAGACTCTACTATAAGAATTAGTTAAGGGTCTATAACAACTTCATAGTCCTTACCAGTGACAAATATAGGAGAAGTAGCAAATATAGGATCATATTTCATTTTCTCCATCATAGGTTTTTCTTTTAGTTTGCATAGTAATCTTTTCAAACCATCTCTATCTTTACAAGCAAGAAATTCCCTACCTACCTCACCATCCATAACATAACCTTCAGGTACATAAGGCAATTCATATTTATTAGGAGGATGAGGTGTAACAGGTGATTCAAAGTTTATATCAGTTTCAGCATTTTCAAGTTCACTAGCTCTAGCAATATGAGCATGAAGTAATTCAACCCGTGGCATAGTTTCAGTTTCAACACGTGCAACAATAGTATCATGATTAATTTTAGAAGTAGCATCATCAACTTCATGTGACATATGAGGACGATCAACACGTGGTGGTGTAACAAGTTGATTCAAAACAATAGGTGAATCAAAAGCAAAGCTAGATGGCGGTTCCTTACCTCCTATCTTGCGAGAGGGGACGATCTTAGTTCAATTATCTTTCAAGTTCCTCATAGTGGCAACTGGATATCCTCAAGTCTATAGAATAAATAAAGCCATGCTCCCCGACAATCGCGCGAGAAAAAGTCTTGATAACGAACAATTATAGGGGATCACGACAGTATTCATGGGTAGTATTTCATCCTAATTTATTCATTCAACACAAGCAGAGCCAATGAATATTTATTGGCTATAACAGTTGAGTTGTCAGTTCAACCGCACCTAGGATATCTCTGTGTAGCAAGGACTTGGTAGCAAGCCAAATGATAGTAGTGACAGTGATAGCAACAATTTTGTAATAGTTTAACAGTAACAGTCGAGTAGCAGGTGTGACAGTAGCATCAACAGCAGTAACTTAGCAAGAATGAGTATATGTAAAGGGTAGGCACTTGGATCGGTGATGGAGAATGATTTAGATGACATTGATCATGTAACAATTACACTCTAGGGTGACACAGAACTAGCTCTAATTCATCGATATAATGTAGGCATGCATTATGTATATAGTCATACGTGCTTGCGATAAGAACTTGCATGACATATTTTGTCCTACCCTCCCGTGGCAGCGGGACCCTACTGGAAGCTAAGGGACATTACGACATCCTTTTAATAGAGAACCGGAACAAAGCATTAACACACAGTGAATACATGAACTCCTCACACTACGGTAATCACCGGAAAGAATCCCAATTATTATAACCTTAGGGTATGCGGACCAAGGCATGTAATAGGTAACTACAACTTGCAAGATAGGATCCAAATCACTCTCATATTCATGAAAACATAATAGGTTCAGATCTGAAATCATGGTACCCAGGCCCTAGTGACAAGCATTAAGCATAGCAAAGTCATGGTAACATAGTGGATACTAGGGATTAAGACCCATCAAACTTAACTCGGTTACATGATCTATCTCATCCAATCCCACCTCCGTACAACAAGTCTACAAAGGAATTACTCACTCCCGATGGTGAACATCATGGCGGTGTTTATGGAGAAGGGTTGGTGCTGACGATGGCGCCGAATCCCCCTCTCTGGAGCTATAAATGGACGCTAGATCAGCCCTCCGGAGGAAGAGCAGGAGGTGGCGGTGGCACTGTCTCATGAAACGCGATGAAAACTTCTCCCTCATTTTTTCCTCCAAAGATGTGATTTTATATGACCATAATTAGAGTAGGAGGAGCCAGAGGAGCCCCACAAGCCATAAGGGCGTGGTCTGGGGCCCTATTGGCTTGTGCCCATGGCACACCTCCTCCGTCAGGTCTTCGCTCCATAATCCCTTATAAATATCAGGAATAATCCACAAAAAGTTTCATCCGATTACGAGAACTTTTATTTCTGCACAAAAATAACACCAAGGTAGTTCTACTGAAAATAGCGTCAATCCGGGTTAGTTTCATTCAATCATGCAAATTAGAGGTCAAAATGAGAGAAAAAGTATTTGCAAAAGTAGATACATTGGAGATGTATCACGCAGCCACCACCCTGGATGTGTCCTCTTAGATTGTGGGTCCCTCGTGCGCCTCCTGGACTCCGTTTTCTTCCTGGAGACGTGTTCTAACCTGCAAAAATTCATTATATATACCACATCTGTTTTGACCACCGCATTGCAAGTTTCTCCTTTGTTCTTATTTCGGGCTGTTTTTCAACAGATGTGGATTGTCACGACGTCATCAAGCTCCTTCAAGGACAAGTTCTACGAGAAGGTCATTGATACATCTCCAATGTATCTATAATTTTATATTGTTCCATGCTATAATATCAACATTCTAGGATGCTTTTATGGTGTTTATATACATATTGTATTTTTTTGAGCACTAACCTATTAACCCAATGCCTACTCCTAGTTGCTGTTTTTTGCATATTTTTGGCTTTTTGGGTTTACAGTATCAAACACAACCAATTGCCACGAAACCTTTTTATGATTTTTCTGACCAAAAGAGGACATGGAAGCTTCGGGAGGAAAACATATGCTCCATGAGGGAAGAAGCACACAACACGGCGTGCCGAGTGGGTGGTCGTGCCGGATGTGTGTTTCCCCCTTGTGTGGCCCCCGACGTCCTCTGTTGCCTATAAATTCTAAAATAACGCAAAATCCTATGAGGGCCACCAAAAACACTTCTTCCACCGCAACAAGTCTTTGTTCTGTCATGTGCCCATCTAGAGCCCTGTTCCGGTGCCCTACCGGAGGGGTGTTCAATCACGGAGGGCCTCTACATCAACCTTGTTGCTCCCATGGTGATGTATGAGTATTTTACCACAGACCTACAAGTCTGTAGTTAGTACCTATATGTTTCTCTCTATCTCTCTCTCTTGATCTTCAATACAATGATCATCGCATCTTCACTTTGATCTATCCGATATAATACTTTTGTGCGGTGTGTTTGTTGGGATCCGATGAATTCTGGGTTTATGTCCAAAATATTCATGATAAAGATTTGAGTCTTCTCTAAATTCTATTATGATTCTTATTTGCATGATTATTATAGCTTCATAAATCTCTTCGGTCTATTGAAATAGTTTGGCCAACTAGATTGATATTTCTTGAGTGAGGGGCTGCGTTGTAGTGGGTTCAATCTGGTGGAGTACTATATGCCTGTGACAGAAAGGGACAAGGACATGTGTTTGTATTGTTGCCACTAAGGATGAAACGACGGGGTTAATTCATATTGATTTAGTTCTCTTTGTCTACATCATGTCAATGTTCTCCAAGCATTACTTTGTTTCACTTAACACTATAAATGCATGTTGGATACTAGTCAATGGGTGGAGTAATAGTAATAGGTATAGACATGAGTCACCCTATTTTCTTATGGATATGCTGCCTATATATACATAATCATTGCCGTGAATATCACATAACAATGCACTTTTCTATCAAATGCCGAACAGTAATTTGTTTACCCAACGTATGCCTACTACATTAGAGATGCCATTAGGGAAAACTACGGTCGTGGGTCTATTCACTTATAAGTATACAAACCCTAAAATTACCTTGTTGCCTTTATTTACTTTGCAATTATCAACTATCCTCTACACACTTTACTTGCTTGCAAATAACGAGTCCAAGGGTATTGACAACCCTCTTGCCACGTTGGATGCAAGTGTTTGCTTCCTTGTGTGCGGTCGCTGAAGATGGGGGTTGGTTGTTACTCCTATTTGTTTGATAAACCTTGGTTCTCTACTGAGGGAAATACTTATCTATATTGTGTTGCATCACTCATTCCATTTCACGGAAAACCCAACGCATATCACAAGTATGAGGAAGGATTTCTGGCGCTGTTGCCGGGGAGTATCATCAACCTACTATCAAGTACCTTCGCATAAATTATCATTCACATGTTCTTTTTATTTGTTTTTATAGTTTGTGTGCTTCATAAAAATAAAAAATAAAAAATATTTATGTTTCTAGTTTATTTGTTTCCTAGCAATAATCATGTGTTATTACACAAAAATAGAAGGTAAGACTTACGAATCCATATAAAGTTTTATACTTGGATCATCTTTGATCCTTTCGTGCTCGTGTTGAAACCCCAACTAGACTAGTTGAGGGAAAATCAATAAATGAGCATGTTCATTTTTTGCGTCACCGATTATCTCAAATGGGGAAACTCTTATGGCGTCAAATAAATTGTTTGCTATGCTATTCTTGGAATCTTTGTGAAATTAATGATTTTACTTATTTCTCTAAGAACCCTAAAAAACACCTTCCCTGCCTATGTGAGTTTAATTATAATGAAATTTTATCTTCTTATGCCAAGGGTATTTATAGCTACTATGATATCGAGCGAATTGATGAATTTGTTGCTTCTAAGGGTGTTTATGAAATTGCTCTTTGATTGAAAACTATGATGCTACTCTCTACTAATCTATTTTTTCATACTTAAATATTGCTACAAAAACTATGCTCCTAATTCTTATGTTAAATAATTTATTGAGAGAATGTTTGCTGCTTGGGAAGAAAATTATGATCCCATTGAGTCTAGGGAAATATCCCCTCTTGATTGTGATGCTTGATATCCTTATGGTCATGATGCCAATATTAATGATGCTTATAGAGATGAATTTGCTATAGTTCCCTATGTGGAAAACGGAATTATTGCTATTGCACCCAAAAAGCATGATTTCAATGATGTTACTATAAATTCTTTTAAAGTCAATTGTGCTAGTGATATGCAAAAGTACAAGCTTGGGGATGATAATTTGTTATGTCCACTACTTATTGCAATGATCATGATTGGGGCGATGATGTTTCTTTTGATCTTGAAAACTTATTTAAGCCTCATGATGACTATGTTATGGATAGTAATGTTTGTAGTAATATTGAAAGTGGGTTTGGAGAGGCCATGACTTTAGTTAATGGTAATCCGAGTACCTTGGAAGTTTGTAAAACTTTTGTGCGTGTGGATCATGGAGAGAATATTATATTGGAGAGAGATATTGTTGAATTTCAATATGATACTACATGCAATTATTATGACAGAGGAAAATATGGTTATATAAATTTCCATGTCACTCACTTACCTCTCTTTGTGTTAAAATTATTAATGCTTCATTCTTTGTACATGCATATGATAGATACTTCTTGCCTTGATAATTTGTTTACTTAAAAATGCGTATGCATAGGGAGTATGTTAGACTTAAATGTGTTTTTCACATGCTACATGATGACCCCTTTATGTTTCAATTATTATATTCCATATGAGCATCATTACCATCACAAGCCTATCTTAATGGCTATAAACAAAGAGCTTGTTGGGAGACAACCCAATACTTCATATTATTGTTAGTTAACATGATTCTCGCCTCTGTAACGACTGCGTTTTTATGTTTAAATTAGTGTTTGTGCCAAGTAAAGCCTTTGTGATGATTTGAATGATAGTATAATTGATGCGGTGCAAAAACACAAACTTTGACGTCCAATGGACAAAGCCTCGGAAGGCATCCTGTAACGACCAAGATGCGGTCCCTTCCTATCTGGGGGTCGAGGCCCCCAAATAGGAAAGAAGCGCATCTAAGCGTTTCGCAAGCAAGTAACGTAGCACAAATAATATTAAAAGTAGACAATTCGGGATTCAACTGTCTTCTCATTAATAACTCAGAGTACATCAGAGATATAATCAAGGTAGTTCCTCTATGGACTACAAAACATGAAAATGCTATGCTACCCTGCCTGGAGGCCCACGATCACGACCACGTCTCAGTCCTCTGGATAGTTCACGTAGAGGCGGTCTGTCTCCTCGTCTTACTGCCACGCCAGCTGGGTGTCGTCGGGATCATCTGTCTCTGGGGTACCTGTACCTATTGGGAGTTTCGGAGGAATCCGTGAGCCACGGGGACTCAGCAATCTAAGACCTTGGTGCCAGAACTAGCCATGTTATTAGGTAGGGTAAGGGTGAGGTGTATGAGGCTGCAGCAAGCTAAGCTTGATTTAGTGGCTAACTTACGTAAACAGTTATGAAGGTGGTCTACACTAGCGGTCGTGAATACTTGATCACTAAGTGACCCTGAACACCTACCTACGGCATTCATAACCCCACCGTGTTCCCGATCGAAGAGAGATCTTCGAGGGGACAGTCACGGTTACGCACACAGTTGGCAGTTTTATTAGCTTAAGTTTAAGTTATCTAAAACCGGATGTTAACAAAATATTCCAAGTTGCCACATAACCGCGGGCACGGCTTTCCAAAAGATTAAACCCTGCAAGGGTGCTCCAACTAGTCCATCACAAACGTACACAGGCCGCAAAGGCATCTTCTATCACGAAACTCGTGATCTCGTCGGATTCCTTAAAGGAAAACCTCAACTCTGGGGGAAACCAAAGCTTCACTAGGATTCCTATACGCAAGATATACCGCTAAGGTAAGGCAAGGCTAGCAGGACCTCCCGACGTGTCGACGACCCCGATAAGAGCCGCGTATCTCAGTCTCAGGACACGCCGGATGAGCACAACGTACATTGTCCTGATAGACATCTCCCGAGTTGCCCCGGGTTGGCCCCGCACACGACTCTAGTTTGGACCAACACTCATGAGGAGCACTGGCTCGGGTTGTTGATTAGAATCCTTGGGGTAGCTATTCCCTATGCAGTTTATTATTAAGTGATTAGAAAATTAACACCAATGTTGGGTCCTGCCGGACAAGCCTTAGCACTACGCGATTTATCAAGGGGGTCCCCATAACAACCCCGAACGTGTTAGGAGCGATCAATATGGAATCAAACACCAGTAACCGGTAACTAAGGCGGCAATAACGGAACAAAGCACCCGGCAAAAGGCTAGGCCTTCCGTCATTTACCAAGTATATAGGTGCATTAATTAAATAACGGAATTTAGAATAATGATATCAAGCTCATGTTATTACATGAGTCAAAGCACCTGCAACTAGCAACACTATCATTAGTAGCTGAGCAAAGCCTACTTAGCCATACAAGTTTTGCTAGGAAAGGGAACGGTGTTTGGGCTCATGGAATATCAAGAGGCAATTCAATTCAGTGGTAGGCAGCAAGCAATATGACATGGAAATGAAACTAGCAAAACAAGTCTAGAGATGGAATCAAGGTCATATCATCTTGCCTGTGATATCCTCAGCTTGGAATGGTTCTGGTTTGTCCTGACTCCACGTATTCGTTCTCCGATCCCGGTGCTACCCAACATAAGAATAACAGCCAATGAACAGCAGCACCACAATATGCAACAATCACATGATGCATGAGATGAAAAATGAGCATGCACCACTATTTCTATCACTAGCACAAGCAAAATAAACTACTGCAAGTTTCTGGACAGAAATGTACACTAAGCTATTTTTACATGCATTAGGATGGCATGAACAGATGAGGCTCGTGAAAACGATGCAAAACCATATAAAGAACATTGCAAACGGAGCTACGGATCAACGGGAATCAACGAAACAAGATATGAAGCTCTACATGGAAGAATCAACACCACACTCACAATTGGCACAAATCTGGTATTCCCAGGTTTCCAAGACATGTATCAATCCAACATGAATGGATTGGAGCAATGAAGAACACCACAACATCCACTAAGCACACACAATGATCAAAATGACTATACAACTCAATCTGCCCCAATCTGCATCTTAGCTCTTTGTGAGCTACATGCAACATAGCTACAGCCCTCTAAATATGACAAATAATATATGTGGCTGTAGCCAACCAAGAACACTACAAGCACCAGTAAGAATCACAGCAAAAGGAATTAAACTCTAGAAGTTACAAGGCCACAAACGTTCCCAAAACCATAAGATCTCAGGGACTTAGTGAAAATTCCTGCACCTGAATTTCTGTCTTTGTTCTGAAGCTTTTTGACAGCAAACAAAACACAACCTACTGGACTCCAAATGAGATGAAATTTTACAGGGAGCTTCACAAAGATATCAGGTCCAAAATCCTAGCACTGAACTAAGGCTAGTTCTCAACACAATGACCAGCACATCCTCATCTATAGGAGAAGAAAATGTTTCCAGAATTCCCAGACTTAGTGAAATTCCAGATTTCACTAAGCTGGACTTTTTCAGCCACATGCCCACTTTGTCTAGGCATAGTTTGCACACAAACAACACCAAGTGGTAAATGACACCACTATGGTGTAGAGCAAAACCCCTACTTCTATCACACAAAAACGCATGCCCTTGGGCTCCACCTATTCCATGGAAACCAAGATCAAAGTTGCATCAAATCTGAATATGTCCACTCCATAAAATTTCCCAATGGCAAAACTAACTTCACCACTAGATTCCTTGGGAGTTTCTACCCTAAAAATCATATATAAAATGTGGGCACCTACTTGGAACAAGTGACCACAAACTAAGGGAGAGGGAACTACTCCAACTCATGCCTAGGGAATGGGCATCATTTCATGTAGTTCCTACTAAAACAACAACTACAAAGGTTGAGCTCATGTGCACAATGACAAAGTGACATGGGGGTTTGAACCCCATGTTTGTGTCATGCACATCAACTTCACAACCCCTACTATTAAGCTTCTCACACAAATATCATGCCATGCCCTCTCACATATGGTCATGTGGAGGTGCAAGGCTTGCTTGCCAAGGTGGGATGCTACTCACACACACACACCTAGTCCACATCACCCACAAGCACAACATGCTCAAGATCATCACCACACACTTACACATGTTATCTTAGCAACCAACTAGAACAAGGTCAACTCCATATATAAACACACAACCTAGTGCATCAACAAATGATAGTACCTACAACAAAGAAGGATCTACACAAGCTACCACTTCACTTGCTAGATTCACCTAGGATAAACTACTAGGAAGCACCACCATGCACACACAACATGTAAAGCTAACTCCATATTGGTATGGCCTCACACATACATGCAACTCTCACAAGCCATCCACACACACTACATCACCTAACATAGTTATAACAGCAAAGAAAAATAATAGAAACAAGATGACATGGCCACCTATGGTTGTAACAGGATCAACAATAGTAAAGAGGAAATAAAATTGCAGCAAAAGAGAAAAACAAAAGGGGGGGGGCTTCCTGGGAATCGAACCCAGTACCCTTTGATGCCACAAACTACCCCCTACCACTCTGCTACTGTCAACTATCGACAGAACATAGAGTTTAGGCAAGGTAGCCTCTCTACAGGACACTGTGCCGAGAAAAACAAGTGCAAAAAGGTGCCGAGGGGGGGATCGAACCCAGCACCTCGCAACAGGCACACATATCACAAACCATTGGGCTACGCTACGGTGTCTGAATTAACATGCGCAACAAATGAACTGAAGGAAGTCTCCTCTGCTGATCTACTGCCGGCGACAAACCGAAACAGGGGAAGGCCCTCGCCGGTGACATGGTGCACATCGAGCAACGACTCGTGGATGGAAGGATGCAGAGGCACCCACGGTTCCATTTCCTATGCTAAGCCTGCTCGAGAAGCACCACGGCTACCTATCTACGGTGCGCGGCGGCGCCAACGACAGGGAGTATCTCGGCGTCCAACTACGCGATCCCTATGCCAGATCGAAGACAGGTAAGGGGAAGGATGATCTCCTCACCCCACAGCCCAAGGATGCGAGCCGACCAGAGAGGAAGCAGAGGACGGCGAGGAAGGAGCCGCGTCGGAGGAGCTTGCTGGAGCGGAAAGAGACGTCGATGAAGTAGGGGAAGAAGAGGTGGACGCCGCGATCTAGCTGCAGGAATGGATCCCCACGAGTTCCCGCGAGTGCGTCGTCGCCTTGGAGAGGAAGAAGTGGCGTAGCAGCAACGGCGGCGAGCACCTTCACGATCTGGCCATGGCGGACTCGCCCTCCTCTTACCTGAGGCTGTCGACAGAGAAGAGAGGGAGATGGGAGGAAGTGGCGGCGGGGAAGAGGAACCCTAGCCTTGGCATGGACGCCAAGGAGGGATTAAATAGAGGGAAGGAGAGGTGAGGAACGCGGCACGACCATGTGCGTGCGGGGAGCTTCAGTGGAAAGCAGAGAGGAGTGAGGTGAGAAGCTGACAGGGGGGGCCTGGTGCCGAGCTGGAAAGGAGGAAGACGAGGAACGTTGCGCGGCTCCTGCGCGAGAGAGAGGGGAAGTGGGCCGCTAAGTGGGAGTAAGCCCACTTAGGTGCGCGAGATAGAAGAAAAGGCCACACCGCCTTTTCTATTTAGCAAATAAAACAGGGAAAAGAAAATACGTACAGGGCAAAATAAAAGGGATAAAATCAAATGGAAAATTGCCCTGGACCTGAAAATGAACCAGCTATTTTAATAAAATACTTCCAAAATTTATGGGGTTACTTTATTTAAACCAAAACAACATTTGATTAATCTGTTTTGTGTTTTGAGTGCACCCTCAAATGCAAAACAAAGGCTCCAAACTATTACCCCCTCATCTCCACAATAATCCCTAAACAAAAGACATTTTTAAAACAGAGATATAAAGGTGGAATTTTATGAACTTGAGAATAAAAGAGAGAAAGGGTTTTGCAAATAAATAGAGGGGGTTGAAATATGTTAAGCACCACTACTCTTAGAACTACCATCACAAAACACATGACATCACAACATCAACTCATCACCTAACAAGAACACATGCATCACAAGGTATGGCAAGGATGGTATGGCATGGGTGCATGTATGCAAAAGTAGAAAAGAATACAAGGTGTCACAAGAAATCACAACTCATAGATAGCTCTCATGACAATGTCAAGGTGGACCCACATGGAAGGTTACAAAAAGGGAAAGCTTTACACTTGGGGCACTACACATCCCCTCTTTCGTCTCAATCCATTGGTATGTTACTTGGAGCTATATTTTATTCATCACATGATATGATTTTTTCTTGGAGCGTCGTTTTCTTTAGTTTGATTTTTTTGTTTTACACAATCATTGTTCACCGAATACACCCACTTGATAGAGACACAATATCACCATGATTTATTAGAATACTCTATGTCCTTCACTTATATCTTTTGAGCTTAGAAGTTGCTCTAGTGCTTCACTTATATCTTTTAGAGCATGGTGGCGTATAGATTTTAAAGAAATAATTGCACTCTCATTCTTCACTTATATTTGTTTGTGAGTTAATAAATAGCGACGATAATTTGCATGGGTTATAAGACTAGTCCAAAAATAATAGTTATTGAATGAGGGCATAATCAAAACCACACGTAGCACATAAAAGAGAAATCATAGTTAATTATATTAATGTGGTAATGTGAAGAAACATGAGTGCATGACCATTTTTAATGTAAGTATCGTGAATTATAGGTTGTTAATTTGCTGTTCATCTAAATATTTTTATGGCATGGTGATTATGTGTGAGCATACTTATTCCTCATTGAAATCCTAGTGTTGTTTAAGCCGGGGGCGCGAGATGGTTAACTTCTACCAACCTCCTCCGTTGGGACATGCGAGTAGTGTTTTGCTTCAAGAGAGCTAATAGAATCTTGCAATAAGTATACGAGTTCTTTACAACTAATGTGAATCCATGGATACACACACTCTCACCTCCACATATTTACTAGCCTCTTCGGTACCATGCATTGCCCATTCTCACCTCGAGGACCGGTGCAACCTTCGCCGGTGCATCTAAAACCCGTGACATGATGCGCTATGTTGCACATAAACCCCATTATATCTTCCTAAAAACAACCACCATACCCACCTATTATGGCATTTTGATAGCCATTCTGAGATATATTGCCATGCAACTTCCACTGGCACATCATATGACTTGTACGTCCATTGTCATATTGCTTTGCATGATCATATAAGCTGATATAGTATTTGTGGCAAAGCCACTGATCATAATGTTCACATCTTATGCTTGATCAATGTACATCCTGGTACACTACTAGAGGCATTCATATAGGGGGCTTCTACGAATTAGTTGGATGATTTCTCTAAGAAATCATCCGCCTATTCAACCGTTGGATCAACACTCTTATGACCATTGGATTACTACAAAAGCCATGACAGCATCGAGTCAATGCAGTGCCATTGCAGCCTAGGTGAAGCTCCAACGCAGCATCTATGGCATCCCGGCTAGCTCCATTGCATCCCTAGCGGAGCTTTAATGCAGCACTGCTGCTCCAACGAAGCTCCATTGAAACTCTGGCCTAGCTCCATTACAGCCTCGATGGAGCTCCATTGCAGCCTCGGTGGAGCTCGAATGCAGCGCCGACGGCTCCGGCGAAGTTCCATTACAACTCCGGTGGAGCTCCATTGCAATCTTAACGGAGCTCCGACGTAGCATCGATGACTCCGGCGAAAGTCGATTGCAACTCTGACAGGGCTCCATTGCAACCGCCGCGGAGCTCCAAGACAGCAGCGGCGACGCCATCGGAACCACCGCAGTACGACCCCTCCACCACGATCGCACCCCGTCTCGACGTCGGGACGGAACCAACGCAGTGCCAACGCCATTGGGACCGTCGACCGTCCACGAACGAAGCGCCACCGCCGCTTCCGCACGCCTGTTGCGGCAGAGCTACCGCAGGTCACCGTCTGACTCCCACCACACCCAATCGCCATTTAAGCTCCGCATTGGCGTCGAGCTTCGCCGCCGGGACTGGAAGCTGGCCGTCGTGGCCGCCAGCAGATGCTACTTTTTTATTGGGAAGCAAAACGAACCAGTGGTGGGGAGAAGATAAGGTAGTCGGGGCCACAGCGCGCGGGACATGCATCGTAGCAACGAGGCGAATTACGCGTCATTGTTATCCTCCACCTGATTCCAATCATTTTCCTTAAGGCCTTGTTTGGTACTAGTGTATTTTAGGGAATTAGCAGGGATTATCCCGGTCAAACCCCTAAATCCCCACATATCCCATAACACCATTTGGTTCTAGTGTATTTGACATGTTTCTTCCCCACATTTCCCCACAAATCCCAAAATTCTAGTGCATTTTTCTCAATACACAATACACTACCCCTACCTAGTGGATTGGGGATAAATGGGGATTTGAAGGGATTGGGTGAAGGTTGAGGTTTCACCCAATCCGTGTGGGGATTATCCCCACCAATCTCCTCAAAAACCCTAGTACCAAACAAGGCCTCATATAGAGTCATACCACAATTTTTCATGTTGAGTTGTAAGTAAATAAAACTGTGATGATCATCATTATTAGGGCACTGTCTTAGTGAGGAAAGGATGATGGGACAATAATTCCCCCACAAGTCCAGATGAGACTCCGCACGAAAAAGGAGAAAAGGGGAAAAATGAAAATCAAGAAAAAAATTTAAAAAAAGATAGAAACGAGGGAAGGGGCAGTGCTACTACCTCTTTTTCCATACTTTTTTGAGAAAGTGGCACCATGTTCATCATATAGAGAGTCACTTATTTTTTCATTTCCATATGCTAGTGGGAATTTCTCATTATAGAACTTGGCTTGTTAATTCAGATGACGGGCTTCCTTAAATGCCCGAGGTCTTCATGAGCAAGCAAGTTGGATGCACACCCACTTAGCTTCAGTTGAGCTTTCATACACTTATAGCTCTAGTGCATCCGTTGAATGGTAATCCCTATCCTCGCATTGATATCTATTGATAGGCAGCTCCATAGCCCGTTGATACTGATGAGGGCATGACTACCTTTGATATTATCACAATCATTGCATATGCGTATTTATTTGAGGTGATTTCTGATAAAACTAGTGCAATAATTTTTTTATGTTATCTGCAACAAAAATACTTCACCTGTTTTTATTTTATGACTAAATGCAGAATGGCCGAACACTTGTATGAATCACGTGTGATGACAAGGGAAGAGGAAATGGTTGCATGCTATTCAAGAGGTCCTCTCATGTCAAAGGAAATAATTAGTTGTTCTTCAAGAAGTTCTCTCACGTCACTTTTAGGCCAAGAGAAGATAGAGTCCAAGTCTTTCACGTTCTGGACTCAGATTCAGACTGCACAGACATACGTGTACCAAAACGCCTTCAACTGTTTATACGGACTCCGAATTGCGTGATTCTTTTTAGGTTGCAAAGTAGATTTTACTGGATTTCGGGCCCACTCAGAATCACCTTCAAATTCGTCCGGAGCATGGACATATCGACCAAACAAAATGACGTTGCACCAGAATCCGAGTCAAACAACAAGTCCAAAGGTGTTGCACCACCTCCACTTGGGCCCATAGGCCTTGTACGACCTAGGTTAGTTTTAGGCTGCCTTGGGATGTCCTCCCACCTCCTTGGCCACCACCCCTTGTTCCTATGTAAGTAGATCAACCTAGTAGCTTTTTGGTTGGGATTTGTTTAGGTAAAAGTTAGCCATTGCAACTTGGTGTACTTCGTTTGTGTCCAACGACCAGACTAAGACCGCTTTCGGATCCCCACCCTTATCAATACTTCATCTATATTCGCAATATTCAGATTGCAATATCATATTATTGCTTGTTGTTCGATTGCTTGCAGGAATAGACCTTCGTGGTCAGGTTGATCGTGCTCCGGCGTGGTCAATAACCTCTTGGAGATTGGTTTAGCGATTGCTAAGGCGCAACATCGTGCACGTTTGTAGTCGGATCGTCAAAGTCGTCTCCACCAAATTGATAGCCACCATCTCATCGAAAGATCGGGACACCCTCACCTATATCAAGTGGCAACCTCTACATCAAGTGGTATCAGTTTTCAGGTTGCTCGGTGAGAATTTCCAGTTATCCCTAGATTAGATTTATTTTTCTTACCTATTACCCCAGAAAAAACCAGAAAAATAGTTAGATATAGTCATCCTTTGTCCAAGCCAGTCTGAGCCTTTGCATTTTTCTTTTTAGTGCTTGCATAGTTGAATTATCGGTTGCATCGTCGAGTCAAGTTGCTGGTCTTAGCGTCTAGTCTTTTAGAGTTTCGAGTTCTATTCACAAGTTGTCATGCCGCCGCCTTACCATCTTCATCGCTGCTGCCATATACCACCACCACGCCGCCGTGATCCCTTCAGTTGTCGCCCACCACCATCCCTCAATATTCACCACGTGCTTCGCTTGTTCATTGTCATTATGATACTTGAGGTCATTCACATCTGTGCTTGATCCAATGTGCATCTTAATTGGTAGTTCGAGAGAAGAGAAAAAAAGTGAGAGGAAAAAAAAGAGAGGAAAAAAGTGAGAGAAAAAAATACAAATTACGGATCTATCTAGAGTCAATCCCGTATGTGAATCGCATTGAAAATTTGAGCTATCAACGAGCCTCATCTGAATAGTTGATCAAATTAGTTCATTATTGTCATCTCCATATCGGCTTATAAATAGGACTTTTTCCTTCCGAACGTCAGGAACACAGTTGTCAATATTTTCAGGTCCGTTCCCGATTTTTTGAGTCCTCATACGATCTCGGAATTGAGTGATTCTTTTTGCATTAGAAAGCTTGAGTTAGTAGCATTCTTGAGAAAAAATATCAGAAATTTCGCATAAGATTTTCAAGAGGGAAGTTCTAGAGATAGTTTTGGTTTATCCTGCTTGGGTCATTTATCATTACTATCTTTACTGCCATTGTGATCATCACTTATATCTTCCTATCCAGAGCTACTTCATATCATCCATTGCTGCTATTTGTGCTTTGACGTGACTCCATTAGTGTTCTAGGCTCGCGTCTCTAGTACGATCTAGCCTAAGACCAGCACAGTACCGTCGTTGAGCGTTTATTCAGCAATGCATATCCGAATTGATTATTCGTAATCTTTTGCTACCATACATTAAGCCTTCCTAACTCCACATATTTCTACACCGTGTATACGTACGTTTACCTGGCAACCGCTTTACTCAATCTTCGTAGATATTGACACCGTCGGTTTCCGGTAACCTCCTGCTGCATGGTAAGAATTTGTAAGACATTGATATTTTCTTTACTGTGAGTGTTTTACCATCACATCCTCGTAGTTCTTAGGAACAATATTCTTGGATTTTTGTTTCTTGTTTCTACTAGTCATGACTGGATCCAGAGTTGTGAGTTCATGGGATTTTTCGATCGTGGGAGACGTGCAACCACAACATCTATTACGAGAGGTGGAGAGAGATACAAATGCACATCATGAGGTTAATGTTTCTATACCACCATTTAATGGACATTTTAGACCTGCTTTATATATTGAATGGGAATTTGAAATAAATGATATATTTGCTTCCCATAATTTTGCTGAACATAAGAAAGTTAAGGCCGCGGTTGGTTATTTCACCGGTTATGCTTTAGTTTGGTGGAGCGAATATTGTCGGTTGCTCCCTGATTACAGACCTACTACTTGGTATGATTTGAAACTTGCCATGATACACACATTTGTTCCTACTTATTATAATCATGGCATGATTAAAAAGCTACAACATTGAAAACAAGGTAGTGACACCGTAACAAAATATTATGATGATTTACAAACAACCTTCTTGCATTCCTCATTAGAAGAAAGTGAAGAAGATTTTATGGATAGATTTTGGGGAGGGTTAAACCATGATATTCAGGAGATACTAATTCATGAAAAGTGTTATCCTATGGATCGTTTGTTTCGTCTTGCTTGCAAAGCTGAACAGGAAATGAAACGACGTATTGCCCACAAGGAGAACGAGCGCAAGGTGCTTATTCCAAGAGTTGATATGGTTGTTCCTTCAACTACTAGGCGTACGATGACAACCACATCAATTGTTGTGAGGGATACATCACCTTCACCACGTGACATGTTACCATCGAGAGTGCCTACATCATCTGAGTTGATCATAAGAGGTAATGAAAAAGGTACCTATCTTCCACCTCCACATGAGTATGATGAATGCCTTGTCAATTGCAATGTACCCTATGATGAGCCACCTATTACTTTGATTACGCCACCTATTTTAGAGAACTACGTTGATGATTTGACTTTGCCGTGTGCTCAGACAACTACAATATAAACAATTTTGAGTGCACCCATTGAATTAACTATTGTTGAGAAAGAACCATGTTAAAAAGGGAATAAATCAAATTTGGATCAAATATTTTTGAAAATAATTGTGCCAATGTTTAATCATTTTGATATGACCTCCAATCTTGGTGATGATTCTATGCCAAATGACATGTTGCATGTTTGCTTAGTTCAGCCTGTTGTAGCATGTACATTTGAAACAATTCAATTTTCTTTACCAATGTTGGGATGGTATAGTGATGTGCATTGTCAACCTTTTGATATAAATAAGAGCTTCACTTATATGTGCAAACTGAGTTGCAATATTTTTATGCTTTCTACTTCTTGTGATAATATTTTGGCTTTATATTTAATAACATATGAAAGTTACTCATGTATACATGTGTCATATGTGCAAAAACCAAGGAAAGTAAAAATGGATGACATATACATATACAACATGTACACCTTGTCTCTTTTGTTAGCCAAATTTTAGATTAAGCAGCGCTGAGGACGTCTTTATTTTCAAAAAGGGGAGGATGATGAGGACATGACTACCTTTGATATAATCACAATCATTGCATATGCGTATCTATTTGAGGTGATTTCTGATAAAACTCTTGCAATAATTTATTTATGGTATTTGGAACAAAAATACTTCACCTGTTTTTATTTTATGACTAAATGCAGAATGGCCGAACACTTGTATGAATCACGTGTGATGACAAGGGAAGAGGAAATGGTTAGATGCTATTCAAGAGGTCCTCTCATGTCATAGGAAATTATTAGTTGCTGATCAAGAAGTTCTCTCACTCACTTTTAGCCCAAGAGAAGATAGAGTCGAAGTCTTTCACGTTCTGATTCGGACTACACAGACATACCTGTACTAAAACGCCTTCAATGTTTTCATGCGGACTCCAAATTGTGTCACTCGTTTTGGGATGCAAAGTAGATTTTAATGGCTTTCGGGCCCAATTGGAATCACCTTCAAATTCGTTTAGAGCGTGGAGATATAGACTAAACAAAATGACGTTGCACCAGAATCCGAGTCAAACAACAAGTCCAAAGGTGTTGCACCACCTCCACTTGGGCCCATAGGCCTTGTACTACCTAGGGTTAGTTTTAGGCTGCCTTGGGATGTCCTCCTACCTCCTTAGACACCACCCCTTGTTCCTATATAAGTAGATCCACCTATTAGGTTTTTGGTTGGGATTTGTTCAGTTAAAAGTTAGCCATTGCAACTTCGTGTACTTCGTTTGTGTTCAACGAGCAGACTAAGACCCTTTTCGGATCCCCAACCTTATCAATACTTCATCTATATTCACAATATTCAGATTTCAATACTATATTATTGCTTGTTCTTTGATTGCTTGCAGGAATAGACCTTCGTGGTCAGGTTGATCGTGCTCCGGCGTGGTCAATAACCTCTTGGAGATTGGTTTAGCGATTGCTAAGGCGCAACGTCTTGCACGTTTGTAGTCGGATCGTCAAAGTTGTCTCCACCAAATCGATAGCCACCATCTCATCGAATGATCGAGACACCCTCGCCCATATCAAGTGGCAACCGCTACATCATATACGCCTAGTTGATGCGATATTTTCTTCTCCACTTTCACCCCTTTGAAACCTACCACCATATTCTATTCCACCTTTATGCTATATCCATGGTTCATGCTCATATATTTAGTGAGTAATAAAATGTTGAAGTGCGTTAAAGAGTACGATCCAATTTTCTCACTTGACAGTGTGGTGCTTAACATTTGTATTTATGTGGTGAAGATGGAGCCACGCTATGCTTATATGATGAAATGAATAGGGGGTGAACATTCTGTAAGGATCTTATATTTTGAAACTTGATGATTATGTTGCTTATGCTTATGAATACTACTATGTCGATGTTTATTAATTCATTGTTTGTCAATGATCAAACCTGCAATAGATTACATGTTTGGTAGCATGTCACATCAAAAAAAAATTCTTATCATTTACCTACTCGAGGACGAGCAGGAATTAAGCTTGGGGATGCTGATACTTTGTAGTAATTTTTTTCTTCCATGCAATAATATTATCATTGTAGGATGCTTTTTGGGTCTTTATATACCAATCAATAGTATTTTTGAGCACTATCCTATTAACCGAGTGCCTAGTGCTAGTTGTTGTTTTTTGCATGTTTTTGGCTTTTTAGGTTTACACTACCAAACGTAGTCCAATTACCATGAATTTTTTTATATTTTTTTCTCGACCAAAAGAAGACCTGGAAGATTGATACATCTCTAATGTATCTATAATTTTTGATTGTTTCATGTTGTTATATTATCATCCTAGGATACTTCTCGGTCACAATTCACCAATTTATATTATTTTTGAGCACTAACCTATTAACCCAGTGCCTAGTTGTTGTTTTGTGCGTGTTTTTTGTTTTTCTGGTTTTGAGTACCAAACAAAGTCTAATTGCCACGAACCTTTTTGATGATTTTTCTGGACCAAAATAAGACCTAGAAGCTTCGGGAGGAGACCTGATGCGACACGTGAGGCCCACAAGGCAACAGGGTGCAACCAGGGGGGTGGCCGTGTCTTGATGCCCTGGCGCTCCCTGTGGCCTCTCTTGCTCCGTTCTTTCGCCTATAAATTCACAAATATTCCAGAAAATCTAAATATATATGCCAAAAACTTTTTATGCCGCCGCAAGTCTCTCTTCCATGGCGATCCCGTCTTGAGCTCCGTTCCGGCACCGTGTCGGAGGGGGATCGTTCACGGAGGGCATCTTCATCAACCTTGGTGCCCTCATGAGGATTGTGAGTAGTTTACCATAGACGTATGGGTCCATAGTTTGTATCTAGATGGACATCTCTCTCTCTCTCTTGATCTTCAATACAATGATCATCACATCTTCGCTTTGATCTATCCGATGTAATTCTTTTGTATGGTGTGTTTGTTGGGATCTCATGAATTGTTGGTTTACATTCAGATTATTCATGAAAAATACTTGAGTCTTCTCTGAGTTTTATGATTCTTATTTGCATGATCATCAAATCTTCATAGTTCTCTGTGATCTATTGAATTGCTTTGGCCAAGTAGCTTGGTATTTCTTCACTGAGAGGGGTGCATTGTAGTGGGTTCAACCTGGCGAGTTTCTATATCCAAGTGACAGAAGGGGACAAGTTGCGTATTTGTGTTGCTGCCACTAAGGATAAAATGATGGGGTTTATTCATATTTGTTGAGTTTACTTTGTCTACATCATGTCATCGTTCCCCAAGTATTACTCTGTTTTACTTAAAACTCTAGATGCATGCTGGATAGCGGTTGATGGGTGGAGTAATAGTAGTAGATGCACGCAGGAGTCGTCCTATTTGCTTATGGACGTGATGCCTATATACACATGATCATTTCCGTGAAAAACGCATAATCATCCACTATTCTATCAATTGCCCAACAATAATTTGTTCACCCACCATATGCTGCTTTCATCAGAGATGTCACTAGAGAAGACTATGGCTCCCGGATCTATTTACTTATATATTTAGAAAAATTATAATTTCCTCGCTTTTATTATTTTTCTTCTATTTTATTTTGCAAGCCACGACTATCTACAATTATCTAAACACCTCATTTGCTTGCATATAACGAGAACAAGGGGATTCACAACCCTCTTGCCCGCGCTGGTGCAAGTTGATTGCTCTTTTGCATGCAGCCGCTGAGGACGGTTGAGGATTGATATTCCTATGATTTCTATAAGACTTGGTTTCTTAATTGAGGGAAATACTTACCCGCATTTTGTTGTGATAATTCGTTCCTCTTCATGGAAAACCCAACGCAGATCACAAGTATTAGAAGGATTTCTGGCGTTGTTGCGTGGGAATATCATTACCAACTATCAAGTAACTTCACACAAATTATCATCCACTTGTTCTTATTTTTATTTGTTGTATCTCCTGCTTGCGTCAAAAAATTCAAAAACGCAAAAATATTTACTTTTGCTTGTCCCGCTTATTTGAAAGTTGCTATCATGACTACATTTGAAATTAGTGATGCCTCCGCCTCTAGTGGGGAAGCCCTTGATTATCCAATTTCACCTTGTGATGAGAATGCTAAAAGAAACTTTGATGGAGTTTCTTATGAAAAACTTCATAATCTTGTGGAAGATAATCCTCCTAAGGTAGATACAATTATGCAAACTAAGAAACTCCGCATAGGTAGTGGTAATATTTTTTGGAAAGAGTGTGATTCAAGATTTTTTCACTTCTGCGGGATAATTACCATTGATAGGAGGTTGTCTTGTTGCTAGAACTACAAGTTATGTGTATGCTATGTCTTTGCTTATAGTACAATTGGAAAGATAATTTGTGCACATGCGTCCTTTCATACAATGGTTGTTTCTAGAATTCCCTAATATCCATGAAGCTTCCAACAAAAGTATAGCTACTATATTACTTGTTCAAGAATTCAGTAACATCATGCAAGAGGCTAGATATATATTTTATCATTATAGGGTTAACAGTGAGTGCCCACCCATAAAGGGGATTCTTTATGAGATGGAAGAAATAATAAAACTAAGATCCAAAGACTATGTTGGTTATGATGAGAATCTTAGAAATAAGGTTCCACTTAATATCTTAGTTGATAAGATTTCTGAAAAAAATGATCAATTTGATATACCAAAACTTTTATTGGGTTATGATCTTGAGATAAAATTAAGAAAATACCTCTGTCGGAACTTATACAATGAGGAGTTAACTATCACTTATGAAAAACCTAAAGAAGAGCCACATGTTCCTCCCGAGGTAGATCTCTCGGATTCTTGTGTTGTGCAATTTAGTCCTTTAAATTATTTTTTCTTACCAAATAGAAAAATTTCTACTAAAAGGAGGGAATATGATATAGCATGATGGGTCATTCTCGAAAGGATGACAACACTTGATCATATGCATTATGCCTAGCTAGGGCCATGAAACAATAGCGCTTGTTGGGAGGCAACTGATAACCCACCAGTATAGGGGATCACAACAGTTTTCGAGGGTAGAGTATTCAACCCAAATTTGTTGATTCAACACAAGGGGAGCCAAAGAATATTCTCGATTATTAGCAAATGAGTTGTCAATTCAACCACACCTGAAAGACTTAATATCTACAGCGAAGTATTTAGTAGCAAAGTAATATGGAAGTAACAGGAACGGTGGCAAACGTAAGAGTAGTAATTTTGTAGTGATTGTAACAATAGCAATGGAAAAGAAACTTAGCAAAGATCAATATGTGGAAAGCTCGTAGGCAATGGGTTAGTGATGGATAATTATGTTGGATGGCATTCATCATGCAACAATCATAACATAGGGTGATATAAAACTAGCTCCAATTCATCATTCTAATGTAGGCATGTATTTCGTATATAGTCATGCGTGCTTATGGAAAAGAACTTGCATGCCATCTTTTGTCCTAGCCTCCCGTGGCAGCGGGGTACTAATGGAAACTAAGGGATATTAAGGCCTCCTTTTAATAGAGAACCGGACTAAAGCATTAGCCCTGGGGGATGCAGATCATAACTCGTAATATGTGTCTATAACTTGCAAGATAGGATCAAGAACACATATATATTCATGAAAACATAATAGGTTCAGATCTGAAATCATGGCACTCGGGCCCTAGTGACAAGCATTAAGCATAGCAAAGTCATAGCAACATCAATCTCAAAACATAGTGGATACTTGGGATCAAACCCTAACAAATCTAACTCGATTACATGATAGATCTCATCCAATCCATCGCCGTCCAGCAAGCCTACAATGGAATTACTCACGAACGATGGAGAGCATCATGAAATTGGTGATGAAGGATGGTTGGTGATGACAACGACGTTAATTTCCCCTCTCTGGAGCCCAAATCAGACTCCAGATCTGCCCTCTTGAGGAAGAATAGGAGGTGGCGGTGGCTCCGTATTGTAAAACGCAATGAACTCTTCTCTCTGATTTTTTTTCTCCACAGATAGGAATATATAGGAGTGGAAAATAGGTCGATGGAGTTTCGGCGGCCCCACAAGCCACGGGGCGCGGCCTAGGGGGGGTCGTGTCCTGCAGGCTTGTGGCCTTGGGGTGGCCCCTCTGCGGTAGATTCTTTCACCAGTAGTTTTTGATTAAATGCATAAATATTCTCCGTAAATTTTTAGGTCAATCCGAGAACTTTTATTTCTGCAAAAAAATAACACCAAGGCAATTCTGCTGAAAACAGAGTCAACCCGGGTTAGATCCATTCAAATCATGCAAATTAGAGTCGAGAACAAGGGCAAAAGAGTTTGGAAAAGTAGATACGTTGGAGGCGTATCAGCAACCCAATAGTTATATTAATGTTTTGCTTTTTTACTTTCTGTATTGGTGTGATGACATGATTATTTCGTCTCTAATGATTGTATTTTTATTTTTAAATTAGTGTTTGTTCCAAGTAAAGCCTTTGGGATGACTTGTATGAAATGTATAATTGATATGGTGCAAAAACAGAAATTTTGACGTTTTCCACCGCCGCAAGTCTTTGTTCTGTCATGTGCCCATCTAGAGCCCTGTTCCGATGCCCTACCGGAGGGGTGTTCAATCACGGAGGGCCTCTACATCAACCTTGTTGCTCCCATGGTGATGTATGAGTGTTTTACCACAGACCTACAAGTCTGTAGTTAGTACATCTATGTTTCTCTCTATCTCTCTCTCTTGATCTTCAATACAATGATCATCACATCTTCACTTTGATCTATCCGATGTAATACTTTTGTGTGGTGTGTTTGTTGGGATCCGATGAATTCTGGTTTTATGTCCAAAATATTCATGATAAAGAATTGAGTCTTCTCTAAATTCTACTATGATTCTTATTTGCATGATTATTATAGCTTCATAAATCTCTTCGGTCTATTGAAATAGTTTGGCCAACTAGATTGATATTTCTTGAGTGAGGGGCTGCGTTGTAGTGGGTTCAATCTGGTGGAGTACTATATGCCAGTGACAGAAAGGGAAAAGGACACGTCTTTGTATTGTTGCCATTAAGGATGAAACGACGGGGTTAATTCATATTGGTTTAGTTCTCTTTGTCTACATCATGTCAATGTTCTCCAAGCATTACTTTGTTTTACTTAACACTATAGATGCATGTTGGATACCAGTCAGTGGGTGGAGTAATAGTAATAGGTATAGACAGGAGTCACCCTATTTTCTTATGGATATGCTGCCTATATATACATAATCATTGCCGTGAATATCACATAACTATGCACTTTTCTATCAAATGCCCAACAGTAATTTGTTTACCCAACGTATGCCTACTACATTAGAGATGCCATTAGGGAAAACTACGGTCGTGGGTCTATTCACTTATAAGTATACAAACCCTAAAATTACCTTGTTGCCTTTATTTACTTTGCAATTATCAACTATCCTCTACACACTTTACTTGCTTGCAAATAACGAGTCCAAGGGGATTGACAACCCTCTTGCCACGTTGGGTGCAAGTGTTTGCTTCCTTGTGTGCGGTCGCTGAAGATGGGGGTTGGTTGTTACTCCTATTTGTTCGATAAACCTTGGTTCTCTACTGAGGGAAATACTTATCTATATTGTGTTGCATCACTCATTCCACTTCACGGAAAACCCAACGCATATCACAAGTATGCGGAAGGATTTCTAGTGTTGTTGCCGGGGAGTATCATCAACCTACTATCAAGTACCTTCGCATAAATTATCATTCACATGTTCTTTTTATTTGTTTTTATAGTCTGTCTGCTTCATCAAAATAAAAAATAAAAAATATTTATGTTTCTAGTTTATTTGTTTCCTAGCAATAATCATGTGTTATCACACAAAAATAGAAGGTAAGACTTACGAATCCATATAAAGTTTTATACTTGGATCATCTTTGATATTTTCGTGCTCGTGTTGAAACCCCAACTAGACTAGTTGAGGGAAAATCAATAAATGAGCATGTTCATTTTTTCCGTCACCGATTATCTCAAATGGGGAAACTCTTATGGCGTCAAATAAATTGTTTGCTATGCTATTCTTGGAATCTTTGTGAAATTAATGATTTTACTTATTTATCTGAGAACCCTAAAAAACACCTTCCCTGCCTATGTGAGTTTAATTATAATGAAATTTTATCTTCTTATGCCAAGGGTATTTATAGCTAATATGATATTGAGCGAATTGATGAATTTGTTGCTTCTAAGGGTGTTTATGAAATTGCTTCTTTGATTGAAAACTATGATGCTACTCTCTACTAATCTATTTTTTTCATACTTAAATATTGCTACAAAAACTATGCTCCTAATGCTTATGTTAAATAATTTATTGAGAGAATGTTTGCTGCTTTTGAAGAAAATTATGATCCCATTGAGTCGAGGGAAATATCCCCTCTTGATTGTGATGCTTGATATCCTTATGGTCATGATGCCAATATTAATGATGCTTATAGAGATGAATTTTCTATAGTTCCCTATGTGGAAAACGGAATTATTGCTATTGCACCCAAAAAGCATGATTTCAATGATGTTACTATAAATTCTTTTAAAGTAAATTGTGCTAGTGATATGCAAAAGTACAAGCTTGGGGATGATAATTTGTTATGTCCACTACTTATTGCAATGATCATGATTGGGGCGATGATGTTTCTTTTGATCTTGAAAACTTATTTAAGCCTCATGATGACTATGTTATGGATAGTAATGTTTGTAGTAATATTGAAAGTGGGTTTGGAGAGGTCATGACTTTAGTTAATGGTAATCCCACTACCTTGGAAGATTATAAAACTTTTGTGCGTGTGGATCATGGAGAGACTATTATATAGCACAGAGATATTGTTGAATTTCAATATGATACTACATGCAATTATTATGACAGAGGAAAATATGGTTATATAAATTTCCATGTCACTCACTTACCTCTCTTTGTGTTAAAATTATTAATGCTTCATTCTTTGTACATGCATATGATAGATACTTCTTGCCTTGATAATTTGTTTACTTAAAAATGCGTATGCATAGGGAGTATGTTAGACTTAAATGTGTTTTTCACATGCTACATGATGACCCCTTTATGTTTCAATTATTATCTTCCATCTGAGCATCATTACCATCACAAGCCTATCTTAATGGCTATAAACAAAGAGCTTGTTGGGAGACAACCCAATAGTTCCTATTATTTTTAGTTAACATGATTCTCGCCTCTGTAACGACTGTGTTTTTATGTTTAAATTAGTGTTTGTGCCAAGTAAAGCCTTTGTGATGATTTGAATAATAGTAGAATTGATGCGGTGCAAAAACACAAACTTTGACGTCCAATGGACAAAGCCCCGGAAGGCATCCCCTCTTTCGTCTCAATCCATTGGTATGTTACTTGGAGCTATATTTTATTCATCACATGATATGATTTTTTCTTGGAGCGTCGTTTTCTTTAGTTTGATTTTTTTTAGTTTTACACAATCATTGTTCACCGAATAGACCCACTTGATAGAAACACAATATCACCATGATTATTAGAATACTCTATGTCCTTCACTTATATCTTTTGAGCTTAGAAGTTGCTGTAGTGCTTCACTTATATCTTTTAGAGCATGGTGGCGTATAGATTTTAAAGAAATAATTGGACTCTCATTCTTCACTTATATTTGTTTGTGAGTTAATAAATAGCGACGATAATTTGCATGGGTTATAAGACTAGTCCAAAAATAATAGTTATTGAATGAGGGTATAATCAAAACCACACGTAGCACATAAAAGAGAAATCATGGTTAATGATATTAATGTGGTAATGTGAAGAAACATGAGTGCATGACCATTTTTTACTGTAAGTATCATGAATTATAGGTTGTTAACTTGCTTCTCATCTAAATATTTTTATGGCATGGTGATTATGTGTGAGCATACTTATTCCTCATTGAAATCCTAGTGTTGTTTAAGCTGGGGGCGCGCGATGGTTAACTTCTACCAACCTCCTCCGTTGGGACATGCAAGTAGTGTTTTGCTTCAAGAGAGCTAACAGAATCTTGCAATAAGTATACGAGTTCTTTACAACTAATGTGAATGCATGGATACACACACTCTCACCTCCACATATTTACTAGCCTCTTCAGTACCGTGCATTGCCCATTCTCACCTCGAGGACCGGTGCAACCTTTGCCGGTGCATCTAAAACCCGTGACATGATGCGCTATGTTGCACATAAACCCCATTATATCTTCCTCAAAACAACCACCATACCCACCTATTATGGCATTTTGATAGCCATTCTGAGATATATTGCCATGCAACTTCCACTGGCACATCATATGACTTGTACATCCATTGTCATATTGCTTTGCATGATCATATAAGCTGATATAGTATTTGTGGCAAAGCCACTGATCATAATGTTCACATCTTATGCTTGATCAATGTACATCCTGGTACATTACTAGAGGCATTCATATAGGGGGCTTCTACGAATTAGTCGGATGATTTCTCTAAGAAATCATCCGCCTATTCAACCGTTAGATCAACACTGTTATGACCATTGGATTACTACAAAAGCCATGACGGAATCGAGTCAATGCAGTGCCATTGCAGCCTAGGTGAAGCTCCAACGCAGCATCTATGGCATCCCGGCAAGCTCCATTGCATCCCTAGCGGAGCTTTAATGCAGCACTGCTGCTCCAACGAAGCTCCATTGAAACTCCGGCCAAGCTCCATTACAGCCTCGATGGAGCTCCATTGCAGCCTCGGTGGAGCTCGAATGCAGCGCCGACGGCTCCGGCGAAGTTCCATTGCAACTCCGGTGGAGCTCCATTGCAATCTTAACGGAGCTTCGACGTAGCATCGATGACTCCGGCGAAGCTCGATTGCAACTCTGACAGGGCTCCATTGCAACCGCCGCGGAGCTCCAAGACAGCAGCGGCGACGCCATCGGAACCACCGCAGTAGCGACCCCTCCACCACAATCGCACCCTGTCTCGACGTCGGGACGGAACCACCGCAGTGGCAACGCCATCGGGTCCGTCGACGCGTCCACGAACGAAGCGCCGCCGCCGCTTCCGCACGCCTGTTGCGGCAGAGGTACCGTAGGTCACCGTCCGACTCCCACCGCTCCCAATCGCCATTTAAGCTCCGCATTGGCGTCGAGCTTCGTCGCCGGGACTGGAAGCTGGCCGTCGTGGCCGCCAGTAGATGCTTCTTTTTTGATTGGGAAGCAAAACGAACCAGTGGTGGGGAGAAGATAAGGTAGTCGGGGCCATAGCGCGCGGGACATGCATCGTAGCAACGAGGCGAATTACGCGCCGTTGTTATCCTCCACCTGATTCCAATCATTTTCCTTAAGGCCTGTTTTGGTACTAGTGTATTTTAGGGAATTAGCGGGGATTATCCCGGTCAAACCGATAAATCCCCACATATCCCATAACACCATTTGGGTCTAGTGTATTTGACATGTTTCATGCCCACATTTCCCAAAAATCCCAAAATTCTAGTGCATTTTTCTCAATACGCAATACACTACCCCTACCTAGTGGATTGGGGATAAATGGGGATTTGAAGGGATTAGGTGAAGGTTGATGTTTCACCCAATCCATGAGGGGATTATCCCCACCAATCTCCTCAAAAACCCTAGTACCAAACAAGGCCTCATATAGAGTCATACTAGAGTTTTTCATGTTGAGTTGTAAGTAAATAAAACTGTGATGATCATCATTATTAGGGCACTGTCTCAGTGAGGAAAGGATGATGGGAGAATGATTCCCCCACAAGACCGGATGAGACTCCGCTCGAAAAAAGGAGAAAAGGGGAAAATGAAAATAAACAAAAAAAATTAAAAAATGACAGAAACGAGAGAAGGGGCTGTGCTACTACCTCTTTTTCCATACTTTTTTTGAGAAAGTGGCACCATGTTCATCATATAGAGAGTCACTTATTTTGTCATTTCCATATGCTAGTGGGAATTTCTCATTATAGAACTTGGCTTGTTTATTCAGATGACGGGCTTCCTTAAATGCCCGAGGTCTTCATGAGCAAGCAAGTTGGATGCACACCACTTAGCTTCTCTTGAGCTTTCATACACTTATAGCTCTAGTGCATCCGTTGAATGGTAATCCCTACTCCTCGCAATGATATCTATTGATGGGCATCTCCGTAGCCCGTTGATACTGATGAGGACATGACTACCTTTGATATTATCACAATCATTGCATATGCGTATTTATTTGAGGTGATTTCTGATAAAACAAATGCAATAATTTATTTATGTTATCTACAACAAAAATACTTCACCATTTTTTATTTTATGACTAAATGCAGAATGGCCGAACACTTGTATGAATCACATGTGATGACAAGGGAAGAGGAAATGGTTGCATGCAATTCAAGAGGTCCTCTCATGTCAAAGGAAATAATTAGTTGTTGTTCAAGAAGTTCTCTCACGTCACTTTTAGCCCAAGAGAAGATAGAGTCCAAGTCTTTCACGTTCTGGACTCAGATTTAGACTGCACTGACATACCTGTACCAAAACGCCTTCAACTTTTTATAAAGACTCCGAATTGCGTGATTCTTTTTAGGCTGCAAAGTAGATTTTACTGGATTTCAGGCCCAATCGGAATCACCTTCAAATTCGTCCGGAGCGTGGACATATCGACCAAACAAAATGATGTTGCACCAGAATCCGAGTCAAACAACAAGTCCAAAGGTGTTGCACCACCTCCACTTGGGACCATAGGCCTTGTACGACCTAGGGTTAGTTTTAGGCTGCCTTGGGATGCCCTCCCACCTCCTTGGCCACCACCCCTAGATCCTATATAAGTAGATCAACCTAGTAGCTTTTTGGTTGGGATTTGTTTAGGTAAAAGTTAGCCGTTTCAATTTGGTGTACTTCGTTTGTGTCCAACGACCATACTAAGACCGCTTTTGGATCCCCACCCTTATCAATACTTCATCTATATTCGCAATATTCAGATTGCAATATCATATTATTGCTTGTTCTTCGATTGCTTGCAGGAATAGACCTTCGTGGTCAGGTTGATCGTGCTCCGGCGTGGTCAATAACCTCTTGGAGATTGGTTTAGCGATTGCTAAGGCGCAACGTCGTGCACGTTTGTAGCCGGATCGTCAAAGTCGTCTCCACCAAATTGATAGCCACCATCTCATCGAAAGTTCGGGACACCCTCGCCTATATCAAGTGGCAACCGCTACATCAAGTGGTATCAGTTTTCAGGTTGCTCGGTGAGAATTTCCAGTTATCCCTAGATTATATTTATTTTTCTTACCTATTACCCTAGAAAAACCAGAAAAATAGTTAGATCTAGTCATCCTTTGTCCAAGCCAGTCTGAGCCTTTGCATTTTTCTTTTTAGTGCTTGCATAGTTGAATTATCGGTTGCATCGTCGAGTCAAGTTGCTGGTCTTAGCGTCTAGTCTTTTAGAGTTTCGAGTTCTGTTCACAAGTTGTAACGCCGCCGCCTTACCATCTTCATCGCTGCTTCCATATACCACCACCACGCCGCCGTCATCCCTTCAGTTGTCGCCCACCACCATCCCTCAATATTCACCACGTGCTTTGCTTGTTCATTGTCATTATGATACTTGAGGTCATTCACATATGTGCTTGATCCAATCTGCATCTTAATTGGTTGTTCGAGAGAAGAGAAAAAAAGTGAGAGGAAAAAAGAGAGAGAAAAAAAGTGAGAGAAAAATAGAGAGAAAAAAAGTGAGATAAAAAAAATAGAAATTACGGATCTATCTAGAGTCAATCCTGTATGTGAATTCGCATTGAAAACTCTTTTGTGCACTGTTCAGTAAAACATGTGTATCTTCCTCATACGATATCCGTTTTGGCTCCGCGAGTACTCAAATTTGAGCTATCGACGAGCCTCATCTGAATAGTTGATCAAATTAGTTCATTATTGTCATCTCCAAATCGGCTTCTAAATAGGACTTTTTGTCCTCCGAACGTCAGGAACACAGTTGTCAATATTTTCAGGTCCGTTCCCGAATTTTTGAGTCCTCATACGATCTTGGAATTGAGTGATTCTTTTTGCATTAGAAAGCTTGAGTCAATAGCATTCTTGAGAAAAAATATCAGAAATTTCGCATAATATTTTCAAGAGGGAAGTTCTAGAGATAGTTTTGGTTTATCCTGCTTGGGTCATTTATCATCATTATCTTTACTGCCATTGTGATCATCACTTATATATTCCTATCCAGAGCTACTTCATATCATCCATTGCTGCTATTTGTGCTTTGACGTGACTCCATTAGTGTTCTAGGCTCACGTCTCTAGTACGGTCTAGCCTAAGACCAGCACAGTACCATCGTTGAGCGTTTATTCAGCAATGCATATCCGAATTGATTATTCGTAATCTTTTGCTACCATACATTAAGCCTTCCTAACTCCACATATTTCTACACCGTGTATACATACGTTTACCTGGCAATCGCTTTACTCAATCTTCGTAGATATTGACACCGTCGGTTTCCGGTAACCTCCTGCTGCATGGTAAGAATTTGTAAGACATTGATATTTGCTTTACTGTGAGCGTTTTACCATCACATCCTCGTAGTTCTTAGGAACAATATTCTTGGATTTTTGTTTCTTGTTTCTACTAGTCATGACTGGATCCAGAGTTGTGAGTTCATGAGCTTTTTCGATCGTGGGAGACGTGCAACCACAACAACTATTACGAGAGGTGGAGAGAGATACAAATGCACATCATGAGGTTAATGTTTCTATACCACCATTTAATGGACATTTTAGACCTGCTTTATATATTGAATGGGAATTTGAAATAAATGATATATTTGCTTCCCATAATTTTGCTGAACATAAGAAAGTTAAGGCCGCGGTTGGTTATTTCACCGGTTATGCTTTAGTTTGGTGGAGCGAATATTGTCGGTTGCACCCTGATTACAGACCTACTACTTGGTATGATTTGAAACTTGCCATGAGACACACATTTGTTCCTACTTATTATACTCATGGCATGATTAAAAAGCTACAACATTTAAAACAAGGTAGTGACACCGTAACAAAATATTATGATGATTTACAAACAACCTTCTTATATTCCTCATTAGAAGAAAGTGAAGAAGATTTTATGGATATATTTTGGGGAGGTTAAACCATGATATTCAGGAGATACTAATTCATGAAAAGTGTTATCCTATGGATCGTTTGTTTCGTCTTGCTTGCAAAGCTGAACAGGAAATGAAATGACGTATTGCCCACAAGGAGAACGAGCGCAAGGTGCTTATTCCAAGAGTTGATATGGTTGTTCCTTCAACTACTAGGCGTACGATGACAACCACATCAATTGTTGTGAGGGATACATCACCTTCACCACGTGACATGTTACCATCGAGAGTGCCTACATCATCTGAGTTGATCATAAGAGGTAATGAAAAAGGTACCTATCTTCCACCTCCACATGAGTATGATGAATGCCTTGTCAATTGCAATGTACCCTATGATGAGCCACCTATTACTTTGATTACGCCACCTATTTTAGAGAACTACGTTGATGATTTGACTTTGCCGTGTGCTCAGACAACTACAATATAAACAATTTTGAGTGCACCCATTGAATTAACTATTGTTGAGAAAGAACCATGTTAAAAAGGGAATAAATCAAATTTGGATCAAATATTTTTGAAAATAATTGTGCCAATGTTTAATCATTTCGATATGACCTCCAATCTTGGTGATCATTCTATGTCAAATGACATGTTGCATGTTTGCTTAGTTCAGCCTGTTGTAGCATGTACATTTGAAACAATTCAATTTCGATATGACCTCCAATCTTGGTGATGATTCTATTTTCAAAAAGGGGAGGATGATGAGGACATGACTACCTTTGATATTATTACAATCATTGCATATGCGTATCTATTTGAGGTGATTTCTGATAAAACTCTTGCAATAATTTATTTATGTTATTTGGAACAAAAATACTTCACCTGTTTTTATTTTATGACTAAATGCAGAATGGCCGAACGCTTGTATGAATCACGTGTGATGACAAGGGAAGAGTAAATGGTTGGATGCTATTCAAGAGGTCCTCTCATGTCATAGGAAATTATTAGTTGCTGATCAAGAAGTTTTCTCACTCACTTTTTGCCCAAGAGGAGATAGAGTCCAAGTCTTTCACGTTCTGATTCGGACTGCACAGACATACCTGTACTAAAACGCCTTCAATGTTTTCATGCGGACTCCGAATTGTGTGATTCGTTTTGGGATGCAAAGTAGATTTTAATGGGTTTCGGGCCCAATTGGAATCACCTTCAAATTCGTTTGGAGCGTGGAGATATAGACGAAACAAAATGACGTTGCACCAGAATCCGAGTCAAACAACAAGTCTAAAGGTGTTGCACCACCTCCACTTGGGCCCATAGGCCTTGTACGACCTAGGGTTAGTTTTAGGCTGCCTTGGGATGTCGTCCCACCTCCTTGGCCACCACCCCTTGTTCCTATATAAGTAGATCAACCTAGTAGGTTTTTGGTTGGGATTTCTTTAGTTAAAAGTTAGCCATTGCAACTTCGTGTACTTCGTTTGTGTTCAACGAGCAGACTAAGACCGCTTTCGGATCCCCAACCTTATCAATACTTCATCTATATTCACAATATTCAGATTGCAATATCATATTATTGCTTGTTCTTTGATTGCTTGCAGGAATAGACCTTCGTGGTCAGGTTGATCGTGCTCCAGCGTGGTCAATAACCTCTTGGATATTGGTTTAGCGATTGCTAAGGCGCAACGTCGTGCACGTTTGTAGTCGGATCGTCAAAGTCGTCTCCTCCAAATCGATAGCCACCATCTCATTGAATGATCGGGACACCCTCGCCTATATGAAGTGGCAACCGCTACATCATATACGCCTAGTTGATGCTATATTTTCTTCTCCACTTTCACCCCTTTGAAACCTACCACCATATTCTATTCCACCTTTATGCTATAACCATGGTTCATGCTCATATATTGAGTGAGTAATAAAATGTTGAAGTGCGTTAAAGAGTACGATCCAATTTTCTCACTTGACAGTGTGGTGCTTAAAATTTGTATTTATGTGGTGAAGATGGAGCCACGCTATGCTTATATGATAAAATGAATAGGGGGTGAACATTCTGTAAGGATCTTATATTTTGAAACTTGATGATTATGTTCCTTATGCTTATGAATATTACTATGTTGATGTTTATTAATTCATTGTTGGTCTATAATCAAACCTGCAATAGATTACATGTTTGGTAGCATGTCACATCAAAAAAAATTCTTATCATTTACCTACTCGAGGACGAGCAGGAATTAAGCTTGGGGATGCTGATACGTTGGAGTAATTTTTTTTCCATGCAATAATATTATCATTGTAGGATGATTTTTGGGTGTTTATAGACCAATTAATATTATTGTTGAGCACTAACCTATTAACCGAGTGCCTAGTGCTAGTTGTTGTTTTTTGCATGTTTTTGGCTTTTTAGGTTTACACTACCAAACGTAGTCCAATTACCATGAATTTTTTTATATTTTTTTCTCGACCAAAAGAAGAACTGGAAGATTGATACATCTCTAATGTATCTATAATTTTTGATTGTTTCATGTTGTTATATTATCATCCTAGGATACTTCTCGGTCATAATTCACCAATTTATATTATTTTTGAGCACTAACCTATTAACCCAGTGCCTAGTGCCAGTTGTTGTTTTGTGCGTGTTTTTTGTTTTTCTGGTTTTGAGTACCAAACAAAGTCTAATTGCCACGAACCTTTTTGATGATTTTTCTGGACCAAAATAAGACCTAGAAGCTTCGGGAGGAGACCTGAAGCGACACGTGAGGTCCACAAGGCCACAGGGTGCAACCAGGGGGGTGGCCGTGTCTTGATGCCCTGGCGCTCCCTCTGGCCTCTCTTGCTCCGTTCTTTCGCCTATAAATTCACAAATATTCCTGAAAATCTAAATATATATGCCAAAAACGTTTTATGCCGCCGCAAGTCTCTCTTCCATGGCGATCCCGTCTTGAGCTCCGTTCCGGCACCGTGTCGGAGGGGATCGTTCACGGAGGGCCTCTTCATCAACCTTGGTGCCCTCATGAGGATGTGTCAGTAGTTTACCATAGACGTATGGGTCCATAGTTTGTATCTAGATGGACATCTCTCTCTCTCTCTCTTGATCTTAAATACAATGATCATCACATCTTCGCTTTGATCTATCCGATGTAATTCTTTTGTATGGTGTGTTTGTTGGGATCTCATGAATTGTTGGTTTCGTTCAGATTATTCATGAAAAATATTTGAGTCTTCTCTGAGTTTTATGATTCTTATTTGCATGATTATCAAATATTCATAGTTCACTGTGATCTATTGAATTGCTTTGGCCAAGTAGCTTGGCATTTCTTCAGTGAGAGGGGTGCATTGTAGTGGGTTCAACCTGGCGAGTTTCTATACCCGAGTGACAGAAGGGGACAAGTTGCGTCTTTGTGTTGCTGCCACTAAGGATAAAATGATGGGGTTTCTTCATAATGGTTGAGTTTACTTTGTCTACATCATGTCATCGTTCCCCAAGTATTACTCTGTTTTACTTAAAACTCTAGATGCATGCTAGATAGCGGTTGATGGGTGGAGTAATAGTAGTAGATGAACGCAGGAGTCGTCCTATTTGCTTATGGACATGATGCCTATATACACATGATCATTTCCGTGAAAAACACATAATTATCCACTATTCTATCAATTGCCCAACAATGATTTGTTCACCCACCATATGCTGCTTTCATGAGAGATGCCACTAGAGAAGACTATGGCCCCCGGATCTATTTACTTATATATTTAGAAAAATTATAATTTCCTTGCTTTTATTATTTTTCTTATATTTTATTTTGCAAGCCACAACTATCTACAATTATCTAAACACCTCATTTCCTTGCATATAACAAGAACAAGGGGATTCACAACCCTCTTGCCCGCGCTGGTGCAAGTTGATTGCTCTTTTGCGTGCAGCCGCTGAGGACGGTTGAGGATTGATATTCCTATGATTTCTATAAGATGGTTTTTTAATTGAGGGAAATACTTACCCGCATTTTTCTGCGATAATTCGTTCCTCTTCACGGAAAACCCAACGCAGATCACAAGTATTAGAAGGATTTCTGGCGTTGTTGCGTGGGAATATCATTACCAACTATCAAGTAACTCCACACAAATTATCATCCACTTGTTCTTATTTTTATTTGTTGTATCTCCTGTTTGGGTCAAAAAATTCAAAAACGCAAAAATATTTACTTTTGCTGGTCACGCTTATTTGAAAGTTGCTATCATGACTACATTTGAAATTAGTGATGCCTCCGCCTCTATAGGGGAAGCCCTTGATTATCCAATTTCACCTTGTGATGAGAATGCTAAAAGAAACTTTGATGGAGTTTCTTATGAAAAACTTCATAATCTTGTGAAGATAATCCTCCTAAGGTAGATACAATTATGCAAACTAAGAAACTCCGCATAGGTAGTGGTAATATTTTTTGGAAAGAGTGTGATTCAAGATTTTTTCACTTGTGCGGGATAATTACCATTGATAGGAGGTTGTCTTGTTGCTAGAACTACAAGTTATGTGTATGCTATGTCTTTGCTTATAGTACAATTGGAAAGATAATTTGTGCACATGCGTCCTTTCATACAATGGTTGTTTCTAGAATTCTCTAATATCCATGAAGCTTCCAACAAAAGTATAGCTACTATATTACTTGTTCAAGAATTCAGTAACATCATGCAAGAGGCTAGATATATATTTTCTCATTATAGGGTTAACAGTGAGTGCCCACCCATAAAGGGGATTCTTTATGAGATGGAAGAAATAATAAAACTAAGATCCAAAGACTATGTTGGTTATGATGAGAATCTTAGAAATAAGGTTCCACTTAATATCTTAGTTGATAAGATTTCTGAATAAAATGATCAATTTGATATACCAAAACTTTTATTGGGTTATGATCTTGAGATAAAATTAAGAAAATACCTCTGTCGGAACTTATACAATGAGGAGTTAACTATCACTTATGAAAAACCTAAAGAAGAGCCACATGTTCCTCCCGAGGTAGATCTGTCGGATCCTTGTGTTGTTCAATTTAGTCCTTTAAATTATTTTTTCTTACCAAATAGAAAAATTTCTACTAAAAGGAGGGAATATGATATAGCATGATGGGTCATTCTCGAAAGGATGACAACACTTGATCATATGCATTATGCCTAGCTAGGGCCATGAAACAATAGCGCTTGTTGGGAGGCAACTGATAACCCACAAGTATAGGGGATCGCAACAGTTTTCGAGGGTAGAGTATTCAACCCAAATTTATTGATTCAACACAAGGGGAGCCAAAGAATATTCTCGATTATTAGTAAATGAATTGTCAATTCAACCACACCTGAAAGACTTAATATCTGCAGCGAAGTATTTAGTAGCAAAGTAATATGGAAGTAACAGGAACGGTGGCAAACGTAAGAGTAGCAATTTTGTAGTGATTGTAACAATAGCAATGGAAAAGAAACATAGCAAAGATCAATATGTGGAAAGCTCATAGGCAATGGATTAGTGATGGATAATTATGTTGGATGGCATTCATCATGCAACAATCTTAACATAGGGTGATACAAAACTAGCTCCAATTCATCATTCTAATGTATGCATGTATTCCATATATAGTCATGCGTGCTTATGGAAAAGAACTTGCATGCCATCTTTTGTCCTAGCCTCCCGTGGCAGCGGGGTACTAATGGAAACTAAGGGATATTAAGGCCTCCTTTTAATAGAGAACCGGACCAAAGCATTAGCCCTGGGGGATGCAGATCATAACTCGTAATATGTGTCTATAACTTGCAAGATAGGATCAAGAACACATATATATTAATGAAAACATAATAGGTTCAGATCTGAAATCATGGCACTCGGGCCCTAGTGACAAGCATTAAGCATAGCAAAGTCATAGCAACATCAATCTCAGAACATAGTGGATACTAGGGATCAAACCCTAACAAATCTAACTGGATTACATGATAGATCTCATCCAACCCATCGCCGTCCAACAAGCCTACGATGGAATTACTCATGAACGATGGAGAGCATCATGAAATTGGTGATGAAGGATGGTTGGTGATGACAACGGCGTCGATTTCCCCTCTCTGGAGCCCTAATCAGACTCCAGATCTGCCCTCCCGAGGAAGAATAGTAGGTGGCGGTGGCTCCGTATTGTAAAACGCGTTGAACTCTTCTCTCTGATTTTTTCCTCCACCGATAGGAATATATAGGAGTGGAAAATAGGTCGATGGAGTTTCAGGGGGCCCACAAGCCACGGGGCGCGACCTAGGGGGGGGGGGTCGTGCCCTGCAGGCTTGTGGCTTAGGGGTGCCCCCTCTCCGGTAGATTCTTTCACCAGTAGTTTTTGATTAAATCCATAAATATTCTCCGTAAATTTTCAGGTCAATCCGAGAACTTTTATTTCTGCAAAAAAATAACACCAAGGCAATTCTGCTGAAAACAACGTCATTCATGATTAGATTCATTCAAATCATGCAAATTAGAGTCGAGAACAAGGGCGAAAGAGTTTGGAAAAGTAGATACGTTGGAGACGTATCTACGACCCAATAGTTATATTAATGTTTTGCTTTTTTACTTTCTGTATTGGTGTGATGACATGATTATTTCCTCTCTAATGATTGTATTTTTATTTTTAATTTAGTGTTTGTTCCAAGTAAAGCCTTTGGGATGACTTGTATGAAATGTATAATTGATATGGTGCAAAAACAGAAACTTTGACGTCTAGTGCAGAATTTCTATAATTTTATTGGAATGTATTTTTAATCTGAATTTTTGAATAAATATTTATGTACAAATTCCTCAGGCTTTCCTATTTTTTCAGAATTTTTGGAGTTACATAAGTTAAGGTTCATTACAGATTACTACAGTTTATTTTGTTTTAGACATATTGTGTTTTTGCTTGTATAATTTGCTTGTTTTGATGATGCTATGGATTGTATCTGGGGTATAAGCCATGGATAAGTTAGAATACAGTACCTATTATGTCACATCCCTAACCCTTAAGCAAGATAGCATTGTGCTCATGTCTTCTTTGCTTTTGCATCTAAGAAGTTTCAAGAAAAACAACAAAGTGGCAAAGGAAAAACTCAAAACCCTAGCCGCCGGCCATGTTGCTGCCGTCGCTGTGATGACCGATCCACGCGCCCGAGCTAGGATTTGAGCTCCTGGAGCCTCCAGGAGCGTGTCGAGCCCTCCAGCTGCCCTCCCCGTGCACTAGAACCGCCCCTCATAGAAGGCCGAGCTTCGGCCGCCGCTCCGGCTCGTCGCCGACGCCTCTTCCGGCGACCCTAGCCTCCCCAGATGGTCCTGCCAGATCGGCCACTTCGCGAGCATGCTGCAGCTGCAAACCGCGTGCGTTTTGGTGCTGTGCAGCACCGTCTAGGTCGCCTCCAGCGAGCCCTCCGCCGCGGGCCTGGTCGCCGGCGACCACCCTCCGGTGGGGGACGACGTGGCAAGCTAACCCAGCAGCTTAGTGACCTAATCTCTCGCTGACAAGTGGGCCCAAGGCCAAGTCAAACCTCAGTTAGGGCTGGTCAGCGCGGGATTAGTCCCAGAGAGGCTGACCAGTGGGGCCCCCTGTCAGGTTTGACCTGAACAGGTCGGTTGACCTGCTGACGTCAGTCTGATGCAATAATTAGAATTTCCAATATAAAACTAATTCAGGAAATTGCTAAAAATTGTAAAAATCATAGAAATTAATCTGTAACTCCAATGAAAATAATTTATATATGAAAAAGTATTAGAAAAACTCAAGGATTCTGATTATGCTATTTTCAACTATGTTTGAAAAAGTTACAGAACCCTAAATTGTGGAATAAGGAATAATTCAATTCTTATAATCACTTTATAAATGGAATTTGCAAAAATATCCAAATTTCATTATATATACAATGTTCACCACTGTCCTAATTACAACTCAGTACCATAACATGACATTTCATGCATGTTAACATCAAGTTGATCTGAGCATCAGGTCGAATCAATTAAACCGGTATCCGAGAATACCCCGTTTGAATTGCTATTCGAATGTGATTCAAATCAACTCTAAACCTAATACATGTTGAAAATAATAACTTATCACCTTGCATTCTCATGCCATGCTCATGCATCATTTTGAGTGCATATGATTGTCATTGAATGTTGCCATTTATTTCGGTAGGCTCCGCACCCCCGGATTCAACCGAATATCCGTCTGACGGATATCGTTCCTCCTCTGAGCAACAAGGCAAGCAACCCCTTTGATCATTCCGGTAACTCCCATGTTCTTGCTCCTGCACCTATTTATTGCATTTAAGATCAAATGCTTCAACTGCTTTTGCCACGATAGTTGAACCCACTTCCTTTGCACGACTTAACCTTGTCACAGTAAATAGCCAAACCTTGCAACCTAGCATACCTGGTAGTTGCTTGAGCTGTGATGTGCCTTATCCTGCTATGCATGCTATGCTTAGAGTTGTGTATGGTCTGTCATCTGGGAGATGAACAGAATTGTGGAACGTGTTTGGTGAGCAAAGGTTGTGTGTTGAACTTGAGTTGGTAAAGGTACCGGTGAAAGGCCGTGTAGGAGTACATGGCGGGTTGTTTCATTGGAACCGTCCTTAGGAACTGAGTTCCGTGTATGTATTCCAAGACTAGATACTACCACATGCTGGGCCCTGAAATATGACCCCGCTCGGCCTATTAATCGCGTAGTACCCGGTCCAGGAGTTGCAAGTAGTTTCTGGTGTTTATAGTAATGCTGGAGGCCGTGCATGGTGCTGACCTGAGAGGTGGGCCGTGATGCGGTAGGCAGTGGCACGGTGTACCAAGTGGCACCCGGATGGTGGGCTTGGGAACCCTGCGCACATCGTTTGAGGCCGTGGCGGAAACCTCGGCCGGACTTCCGTACGGGTTACTCTCAGATAGGCGATAAACCTGGACTAGGTACTAGTGTGGTTAACGGTCGTGGCCGACTCCCTCGCTGGGCTTCCGCTTGAAGGTTGCCGAGGTGCATGACATGCACATAGCGATAAGTGGCGAGAGCGTGTGTGACGAAGTACACCCCTGCAGGGTTATGATCTATTCGAATAGCCGCGTCCGCGGATATGGACTACTTGGAGACATATGTTGTTCATAGATAACTTCAATGGCTACTCATAAAATTGTCAAGATAAGCGTGAGTGTCGTGGACGGCATTTCCGTATGGAGACGGAATGATTCCACGACAGTGTATTGTTGTGGTGTTAGTGGACTCGTGTGCGAGAAATCAAGTTGTCAAAACTAATTTCAAAATGCAAGTTGTCTAGCCACGAGTCAAATGCTGGCTTCCCGCATGAAACCCCACAATACCATTTGATACCTTGCATGAGTAGTTAGTTCTCCTAAAGTCTTGCTGAGTACCTTCGTACTCATGTTTGCTTAATAAATGTTGCAGAGGTTGCTAATGACCCTAATGGAGGGTTCTTCGTAGACATCGACGACGACGAGTAGCTGGTATCCCAGCTACGATCTGGCCCTACGTCGGCTCTGTAGTATAGTCAGGCCATGTGCCTTCTAGTTGCCCTGTCTGTACCCAGACAGTTTATAATCCTTCCACTGGCTTGTAACTGAATGACTGCTATTATGGGTCGGGAGACCCTTAATGTGTAATATTATGTGTGTGGCTCTTCCGAGCCTCTTAAATAAAGCTTGTATGTTTATGGTTATGTTGTGATGCCATCGATGTATCTATACATATTGGTATGCCATGCGTACGTGTGTCATGCTTGATATGTATGGGGTTCGATTACCTAGTCGTGATCTTTAGTAGCACTCCTTACAAGGAAATGCCCCTTTGTGATCCAACGAGCCCTGGTAGTTCGCTACTGCTCCGGACGCATTGGTTGACCGGCATGTGTCCTTCTTAGCTGCTGTGTCTGTCCCCTTTGGGGAAATGTCACGCAATGTAATGGAGTCCTTGTAGCATGCTACGACTCGTCTACATTCGCTGATGACCGACACCTGCTTTGTTGGGTCATGTATGCCTGTCCTTGTGCGGTACTGCCACTTTGGTTTATGACTAGACATGTCGATCCGGGTTCTTTGACATTGGATTGCTAGCGACACTATCGCATACGTGAGTCAAAAGATGTAAACGGTCCCGGCTAAGGTAAGGCTGCAGCCGTGGAGTTAACCGTGCGTGAGACCACAAAAGGGATGTGATGTGTTACAGGCTGGATTCCTATGGCTTAGGATCGGGGTCCCGACAGCGTTGGTATCAGAGCCTGACTGACTGTAGGATTACTAAGCCAAACTGGTCGAAGTTGAGTCTAGAATTTCTTAGTTATATATAAGGGAATTGTTTGTGGAAGGGAACGTACCACTCTTGTTCTCTTCTCAAGATATTCTAATCTGGTCATCCTCGTCTTTTCTGCGGGAATTAAGGACTAGGTTACTCATCTTCTCCTAGGCTCGTGTTTCTGATCGGTAGATTATAGGACTACGGGTCGAGAGATATTGGGTTTCTTTTATTCCTAGGAAGCAGGAAGTAAGTTTGATGATCAGAGAGTTGAACTTGATAGTTGAGTGGTTACGCTATTCCATTTTGGGTTGACTCAAATTTGTTTTGAGCATTTACAGCCGTTATGCTGCCCAATTTTGCATTCAGAGCTCTAATGCTTTTGCATTACTCTCTATTTACAGATGCCTAGCCGTCCTTCTCGTCAGGTGGTACGTCTGACCAGTTGCATTGATGTACCGGGTCATACGGCCATGCTGGTCAGGGTGATGTCGGTGTGCGGTTACCGCTGGTACCCCGAGTACACAGTGGAGGAACAGTACCGGGACTTCAACCAGAGCCAGTACATCTGCACTGTTAGGGTATTCCCAGACTACCCTGGAGCGGAGAAGCCAATCCATTGGTCCTATGGGTTGGGGGTCACCGTTGACATGGCAGTACAGGATACTGCCTATTCAATGCTGACTATTATGAGAGCGAGACATGCACTGCTGCAGAATTCAGAGTTCTACTATGTTTCGGCCTCTCAGCCTAGTGAAGAGGGATACCTCAGTGGAGTCTATTTTGATTCTTCTATGGAGGATCCACTTCTGCAGTCCACTGTTGAGATGCTAGAGAACAGAGACAGGGATGCTCGTGCTCTCCGTATGGAGCTTTATGCTACCCGTGCCCGTCTGTGGACAGCTTTGACGCAGCTGGCACCGGTAGTCCAGACAGGGTATGGAGAGATGGAGATGCTGAACCCTGTTAGGACCCATCTTCCGGCTCACGTTGTCTGGCCAGCTATAGGAGGAGTCACACCTCTTCGGGGACCCCTCTTACCACCAGTCAGGGGACCAAGGCCACATCCGTGTCCTTATGGATCCCAGGGATCTCAGGCTAGAGTGTTTCCTGATCCGCAGGTTGAGCTCCCAGGTCATGGAGGTAATCTCGATGAGATGTTCTATGCGGATGCCTGAGCTGTGAGCGGAAGGATAGTATGGTAGTAGCCGTACGTTCACAGTCCTGCATGACTTGTGAAGTATGCATGTAATGTGAAATGAATTCCAGAGGGCCTGATGGACAGAAAGAGAGAGGAGTTATGTGCCTTCACTCAGGGCAAGTTTTCTGTGGATGCCTATAGCCGCGAGTTCGGTAATCTCGCCCACTATGCAACAGAGGAGGTGTCTACTGACGCCAAGAAGCAAACAAGATTCCGTAAGGGTCTAAGCCCTGAGCTCCGTCGTGACCTGCGCCTCCATGAGTGTGCAAGTTTCCAAGCCCTGGTCAACAAAGCGATCAGTGCGGAGACTGGTCATTCTGACTTCGAAGCCACAAGGAAGCACTCCTGTGACTTTGGCTCATCTTCTGGTTCCGCGTTTCCAAAACGCAGGCTGTGGGTTCCAAACAGTTCTCTGCCGCCAAGATACACTCCGAGGCCATCCTACGTGGCGCCTCAGACGAATCAGGCCAACCCTCTAGCAAAAGCTTATGGTGGCCCAGCTAGCAATGCTGCACCACGTGCCAACCAGGTGATATGCTACAAGTGTGGAGAACCAGGGCATTATTCCCGTGAGTGTCCTCAGAATGTGGGTGACAAGCAACCCGGAAAGTCCGTCGGGCAGGGCAAGTTGGGCAAAGCTTTTTACGTGAAGCCAACTCCTGCACGTGGCCGTGTGAACTATGTGCCAGCAGAAGAAGCTGCAGAGGATCCCGACGTCATGCTGGGTACGCTTCTTGTTAGTCATCACCCAGCGTCCGTTCTCTTTGACACTGGGTCTTCTCATTCCTTCATTTCAGAAAGTTATGCACAGTTGCATAACATGTCATTTTGTGATATGCCAATCCCATTGGTTGTCCAAACCCCTGGTAGTAAATGGCAAACCTCTAGGATAACCTATGACAATGAAATTCTAGTAGACACGCTAGTTTTTCTAGCCTCATTGATAGCCTTGAAATCTTCGGATATTAATATCATCTTGGGCATGGACTGGATGTCAGCTCACTATGCCAAGATTGATATCACTCTAGAAATGTCCAGCTTACCCATCCCTCGGGTGAGATAGTAAATGTCTCTACTCAAGTTGCCAAATGCCAGCTCTATTCCCTAAATGCCAACCCTCTTCCGGAACTTGAAGACATTCCGGTAGTCCGTGACTCCCCAGATGTTTTCCCAGAGGAACTGCCAGAAATTCCACCAGACAGAGATGTAGAGTTTGTGATAGATCTTGTTCCAGGAACTGTTCCAATAGCCAGAAGACCTTATAAGATGGCACCCCTAGAGCTAGCCGAACTTAAGAAGCAATTAGATGAGGCCTTGAACCAAGGTTTCATTCGTCCTAGCTCTTCTCCTTGGGCTTGTCCCGTCCTCTTCGTCAAGAAGAAAGACAGAACGGATCGGATGGTTGTAGATTACCGACCAGTTAACCTGGTCACCATAAAGAACAAGTATCCGCTCCCCAGGATCAACGATCTGTACGATCAGCTCGCTGGATCCTCAGTCTTCTCTAAAATGGATTTGAGGTTGGGATACCATCAAATCAAGATTAAGAACGGGGACATTCCAAAAACGGCCTTTGTTACTCGTTATGGCCAATATGAGTACACCCTTATGTCCTTCGGTTTAACAAATGCCCCAGCCACCTTCTCTCGGCTGATGAATTCAATCTTTATGGAGTATTTGGATAAATTCGTCGTAGTATACCTCGATGATATTCTCATCTACTCAAAGAATGAACAAGAACATGCCGAGCATCTAAGGCTGGTATTGATGAAACTTCAAGAGCATCACCTTTATGCCAAATTTTCAAAATGTGAATTCTGGTTACCAGAAGTGACCTATCTAGGCCACGTAATCTCTGGTAAGGGTATTGCTGTCAATCCCGAGAGAGTTCAAGCTGTCCTTGACTGGACTCAACCTGAATCGGTTAAGCAAGTTAGGAGTTTCTTGGTCTAGCGAGCTATTGTCGCCGCTTCGTCGAGAATTTCTCCAAGGTTGCAAATCCTCTAACTGAACTCCTCAAGAAGGATAAAAAGTTCGACTGGACATCACAGTGTGAGCATAGTTTTCAGGAACTGAAAAGACGCCTGACTTCCGCACCTGTGTTGCTACCACCAGATTTTTCTAAGGACTTTGTTATCTATTGCGACGCCTCGCGACAAGGATTAGGTTGCATTCTCATGCAAGATCGTCATGTGATCGCATACGCATCTCGACAGTTGCGTTCACATGAGGATAATTATCCCACCCATGACCTTGAGCTTGCAGCTATGGTCCATGCACTAAAAACCTGGCGACATTACCTTCTGGGTAATCGTTGCGAAATATTCACTGATCACCAAAGTCTGAAGTATATCTTCACCCAGCCGGATTTGAATCTCAGGCAAAGACGGTGGGTTGAGTTGATCTCGGAATACGACTTAGGGATAACTTACACCCCGGGGAAGGCCAATGTGATGGCCGATGCACTAAGTCGTAAATCTTATTGTAACAATTTGATGCTACAACAAGGTCAACCACATCTCCATGAGGACTTTCGGAAGATGAATCTTCATATTGTTCCTCAAGGATTCCTTTCTACCCTGGTGGCGAAGCCTACTCTTAAGGATCAAATTATAGCTGGCCAAAAGCGTGACAAGGGAATATCACGGATCAAGGAGAATATTTTTTGCGGAAACGCTAAAGAATTTTCCATGAACGATCAAGGTGTTGTGTTCTTCCAGAATCGTTTAGTGGTTCCTAAGAACCCACATCTAAGGCAGTTAATCCTTAAGGAGGCTCATGATTCTCCTCTCACCATTCATCCCGGTAGTACTAAGATGTATCAGGACCTACGCCAGAGGTTCTGGTGGACTAGGATGAAGAGAGAAATTGCTGAGTTCGTTGCTAACTGCGATGTTTGTCGTCGAGTTAAGGCAGAACATCAAAGGCCTGCTGGCACCCTTCAACCTCTAGTTATTCCTGAATGGAAATGGGATAAAGTTAGCATGGATTTCATTACCGGATTTCCCAAGACCAAGAAAGGAAATAATGCTATCTTTGTGGTCATTGACCGTCTTTCCAAAGTGGCTCATTTTCTTCCTGTTCGTGAGAGTATAACAGCTAGCCAGCTAGCAGAGTTATATATCTCTCGAATAGTGTCTCTTCACGGTGTTCCCATGGAAATTAACTCGGACCGTGGAAGTATCTTTACTTCTCGCTTCCGGGAAAGTTTTCAGAATGCCATGGGGACTCACTTATCTTTTAGCACTGCTTTCCATCCTCAATCAAGTGGTCAAGTAGAAAGAGTGAATCAAATCCTAGAAGATATGCTCCGAGCTTGTGTTATTTCGTTCGGTATGAATTGGGAGAAGTGCCTTCCATTCTCCGAATTCGCTTATAACAATAGTTATCAATCAAGCTTGGGCAAAGCCCCTTTTGAAGTTCTCTATGGACGAAGATGTCGAACCCCTCTTAATTGGTCAGAAACCGGAGAGAGGCAACTCTTTGGCCCGGATATGATCCAGGATGCAGAAGAGCAGGTTCGCATTATTCGTGAAAAGTTGAGAACAGCCCAGTCTCGTCAAAAGAGCCAATATGATCGTCATCATAAGGCTGTGACCTTTGAAGTTGACGAGAAGGCTTACCTTCGGGTTACACCTTTGAAGGGTACCCATCGTTTGGGTATCAAGGGCAAGTTGGCTCCTTGTTACATTGGTCGTTTTCGCATTCTTGCCAAACGAGGAGAAGTTGCCTACCAGTTGGAACTTCCTCCGCATCTTTCCAAGGTTCATGATGTTTTCCACGTCTCGCAACTCAGGTGTTGCTTTTCGGATCCTATCCGTGAAGTGGACCACGAAACGCTTGATCTACAAGATAACCTTTCTTACCGAGAATACCCTGTGCGTATTGTTGATCAAGCTGAGCGTACCACTCGACGTCAAAACCTCAAGTTTCTTAAAGTTCAATGGTCAAACCATTCTGAAAAGGAGGCAAATTGGGAAAGAGAGGAGCGTCTCCGACTTGAATATCCGGCGTTATTCCCGACGACTTCTAAATCTCGGGACAAGATTCTTTTGAGTGGGGGTGAGTTGTCACATCCCTAACCCTTAAGCAAGATAGCATTGTGCTCATGTCTTCTTTGATTTTGCATCTAAGAAGTTTCAACAAAAAGAACAAAGTGGCAAAGGAAAAACTCAAAACCCTAGCCACCATTTCAATTAAAGGAAATCTCAAACTAGTTCAAAATCAATGAACCCAAAATGGCCTCAAGAAATGTTCAAACTTTCTGACAAATCATGAAAGTAAATGAGCATTGGAGAAAACTATTTTCTTGACACTTTAGGCATTTTAAATAAATGCAAAAGCCACTGGTTTCAAACTTTAAAATTTGAAATCAGAATCTATAAATTTCCAAAAATGTTGAAAACCTTGGAAATGGTTGGGTATATTATAACAAATATTTTAGGAGGTCTAAAATAGTTTTTTACTTTTTGTTTTGGAGCTGAATTAATTAGAAAAACAATAATTAACAAAACAGAAAGCAAAAAAAAATGGAAAAATCCTTACCTGTCGCCTAAGCCTGGCCCGGCCCATCCCTGGCTCGTCCCCTCCCTCGCGCCAGTAGGCAGCAGGAGGTGGCCGCCGCCCCCTCCGGTGCGGCCACGCACCTGCGTGCCTGCCTGGCCGCCGCCTCGCGCTGGTGACGACGGGGATAAGCTCCCCAGAGCCTCCCCTATCCATTCCCCGCCTCGGTCCTCCTCCTCCTCCCGGATCTCCTCCTCCTCCTTGCTACCGCCATTAGAGCCGAGCTCGAGCTCGAGCTGCCCGTGCCCCTGGCCATAGGATTCCCTCCCAGAGCACGCCATTAGCTCCGCCTCGTCGCCCTCGTCATCTCTGCAGAAGCCGAAGCTTCCTCGAGCCCTGCAACGCCCGCAACGCCGTCGTCTTCCACCTCCGGCCGCCAGACCTCTCCCGTCGATTCGCTTCCTCCGGCGCATCCCCGAGCCCCTCTACAGCGCCATCGGAACCGCCGTAAGCTCGTCGTCCTTTTCCCTCTCGCCCCACGCTCTCCCGTGCATCGTATCCTAGTTCCCCACCAAGGCTGAGAGCTTCTCGCCGCCGGCCATGTCGCTGCCGTCGCTGTGATGACCGATCCACGCGCCCGAGCTAGGATTCGAGCTCCTGGAGCCTCCAGGAGCGTGTCGAGCCCTCCAGCTGCCCTCCCCGTGCCCTAGAACCGCCCCTCATAGAAGGCCGAGCTTCAGCCGCCGCTCCGGCTCATCGCCGACGCCTCTTCCGGCGACCCTAGCCTCCCCAGATGGTCCTGCCAGATCGGCCACTTCGCGAACATGCTGCAGCTGCAAACCGCGTGCATTTTGGTGCTGTGCAGCACCGTCTAGGTCGCCTCCGGCGAGCCCTCCGCCGCGGGCCTGGTCGCCGGTGACCACCCTCCGGTGGGGGACGACGTGGCAAGCTAACCCAGCAGCTTAGTGACCTAATCTCTCGCTGACAAGTGGGCCCAAAGGCCAAGTCAAACCTCAGTTAGGGCTGGTCAGCGCGGGATTAGTCCCAGAGAGGCTGACCAGTGGGGCCCCCCTGTCAGGTTTGACCTGAACAGGTCGGCTGACCTGCTGACGTCAGTCTGATGCAATAATTAGAATTTCCAGTATAAAACTAATTCAGGAAATTGCTAAAAATTGTAAAAATCATAGAAATTAATCTGTAACTCCAATGAAAATAATTTATATATGAAAAAGTATTAGAAAAACTCAAGGATTCTGATTATGCTATTTTCAACTATGTTTGAAAAAGTTACAGAACCCTAAATTGTGGAATAAGGAATAATTCAATTCTTATAATCACTTTATAAATGGAATTTGCAAAAATATCCAAATTTCATTATATATACAATGTTCACCACTGTCCTAATTACAACTCAGTACCATAACATGACATTTCATGCATGTTAACATCAAGTTGATCTGAGCATCAGGTCGAATCAATTAAACCGGTATCCGAGAATACCCCGTTTGAATTGCTATTCGAATGTGATTCAAATCAACTCTAAACCTAATACATGTTGAAAATAATAACTTATCACCTTGCATTCTCATGCCATGCTCATGCATCATTTTGAGTGCATATGATTGTCATTGAATGTTGCCATTTATTTCGGTAGGCTCCGCACCCCCGGATTCAACCGAATATCCGTCTGACGGATATCGTTCCTCCTCTGAGCAACAAGGCAAGCAACCCCTTTGATCATTCCGGTAACTCCCATGTTCTTGCTCCTGCACCTATTTATTGCATTTAAGATCAAATGCTTCAACTGCTTTTGCCACGATAGTTGAACCCACTTCCTTTGCACGACTTAACCTTGTCACAGTAAATAGCCAAACCTTGCAACCTAGCATACCTGGTAGTTGCTTGAGCTGTGATGTGCCTTATCCTGCTATGCATGCTATGCTTAGAGTTGTGTATGGTCTGTCATCTGGGAGATGAACAGAATTGTGGAACGTGTTTGGTGAGCAAAGGTTGTGTGTTGAACTTGAGTTGGTAAAGGTACCGGTGAAAGGCCGTGTAGGAGTACATGGCGGGTTGTTTCATTGGAACCGTCCTTAGGAACTGAGTTCCGTGTATGTATTCCAAGACTAGATACTACCACATGCTGGGCCCTGAAATATGACCCCGCTCGGCCTATTAATTGCGTAGTACCCGGTCGAGGAGTTGCAAGTAGTTTCTGGTGTTTATAGTAATGCTGGAGGCCGTGCATGGTGCTGACCTGAGAGGTGGGCCGTGATGCGGTAGGCAGTGGCACGGTGTACCAAGTGGCACCCGGATGGTGGGCTTGGGAACCCTGCGCACATCGTTTGAGGCCGTGGCGGAAACCTCGGCCGGACTTCCGTACGGGTTACTCTCAGATAGGCGATAAACCTGGACTAGGTACTAGTGTGGTTAACGGTCGTGGCCGACTCCCTCGCTGGGCTTCCGCTTGAAGGTTGCCGAGGTGCATGACATGCACATAGCGATAAGTGGCGAGAGCGTGTGTGACGAAGTACACCCCTGCAGGGTTATGATCTATTCGAATAGCCGCGTCCGCGGATATGGACTACTTGGAGACATATGTTGTTCATAGATAACTTCAATGGCTACTCATAAAATTGTCAAGATAAGCGTGAGTGTCGTGGACGGCATTTCCGTATGGAGACGGAATGATTCCACGACAGTGTATTGTTGTGGTGTTAGTGGACTCGTGTGCGAGAAATCAAGTTGTCAAAACTAATTTCAAAATGCAAGTTGTCTAGCCACGAGTCAAATGCTGTCTTCCCGCATGAAACCCCACAATACCATTTGATACCTTGCATGAGTAGTTAGTTCTCCTAAAGTCTTGCTGAGTACCTTCGTACTCATGTTTGCTTAATAAATGTTGCAGAGGTTGCTAATGACCCTAATGGAGGGTTCTTCGTAGACATCGACGACGACGAGTAGCTGGTATCCCAGCTACGATCTGGCCCTACGTCGGCTCTGTAGTATAGTCAGGCCATGTGCCTTCTAGTTGCCCTGTCTGTACCCAGACAGTTTATAATCCTTCCACTGGCTTGTAACTGAATGACTGCTATTATGGGTCGGGAGACCCTTAATGTGTAATATTATGTGTGTGGCTCTTCCGAGCCTCTTAAATAAAGCTTGTATGTTTATGGTTATGTTGTGATGCCATCGATGTATCTATACATATTGGTATGCCATGCGTACATGTGTCATGCTTGATATGTATGGGGTTCGATTACCTAGTCGTGATCTTTAGTAGCACTCCTTACAAGGAAATGCCCCTTTGTGATCCAACGAGCCCTGGTAGTTCGCTACTGCTCCGGACGCATTGGTTGACCGGCATGTGTCCTTCTTAGCTGCTGTGTCTGTCCCCTTTGGGGAAATGTCACGCAATGTAATGGAGTCCTTGTAGCATGCTACGACTCGTCTACATTCGCTGATGACCGACACCTGCTTTGTTGGGTCATGTATGCCTGTCCTTGTGCGGTACTGCCACTTTGGTTTATGACTAGACATGTCGATCCGGGTTCTTTGACATTGGATTGCTAGCGACACTATCGCATACGTGAGTCAAAAGATGTAAACGGTCCCGGCTAAGGTAAGGCTGCAGCCGTGGAGTTAACCGTGCGTGAGACCACAAAAGGGATGTGATGTGTTACAGGCTGGATTCCTATGGCTTAGGATCGGGGTCCCGACAGCGTTGGTATCAGAGCCTGACTGACTGTAGGATTACTAAGCCAAACTGGTCGAAGTTGAGTCTAGAATTTCTTAGTTATATATAAGGGAATTGTTTGTGGAAGGGAATGTACCACTCTTGTTCTCTTCTCAAGATATTCTAATCTGGTCATCCTCGTCTTTTCTGCGGGAATTAAGGACTAGGTTACTCATCTTCTCCTAGGCTCGTGTTTCTGATCGGTAGATTATAGGACTACGGGTCGAGAGATATTGGGTTTCTTTTATTCCTAGGAAGAAGGAAGTAAGTTTGATGATCAGAGAGTTGAACTTGATAGTTGAGTGGTTACGCTATTCCATTTTGGGTTGACTCAAATTTGTTTTGAGCATTTACAGCCGTTATGCTGCCCAATTTTGCATTCAGAGCTCTAATGCTTTTGCATTACTCTCTATTTACAGATGCCTAGCCGTCCTTCTCGTCAGGCGGTGCTGCCACTTTGGTTTATGACTAGACATGTCGATCCGGGTTCTTTGACATTGGATTGCTAGCGACACTATCGCATACGTGAGTCAAAATACGCAAATGGTCCCGGCTAAGGTAAGGCTGCAGCCGTGGAGTTAACCGTGCGTGAGACCACAAAAGGGATGCGATGTGTTACAGGCTGGATTCCTATGGCTTAGGATCGGGGTCCCGACATATTATGTAATAATTAAATATTAATAAATTTAAAACATAACCTAAATTTGATATGTTGCTTATACTAACGGATCTCAGAAAGTTTTGCTGAGTTTTCTGTGATTGAAGTTTTCAAGTTTTGGGTGTTATCGCGATGGGCAATGGAATAAGGAGAGGCAAGAGACTAAGCTTGGGGATACCCAAGGCACCCCAAGTTAATATTCTAGGAAGACTCAAGCGTCTAATCTTGGGGATGCCCCAGAAGGAATCCCTCTTGCGTCTCAATCCATCGGTATGACAGTTGACGCTACATTTTTATTTATCACATGATATGAGTTTTGCTTGGAGCGTCGTGTGCTTTGGTTTGATTTTTAATTTTAGTTTGCCACAATCATCATTTTCTAGACATATCACCCTAAGAGAGACGCATATTCATCATGATTTGTTACAATAATATTTGTGCTTCACTTATATCTTTTGAGCTAAACAGTTGCTCTAGTGCTTCACTTATATCTTTATGAGCATGGCCACGTGTAGATTTTATAGAAATAATTTGAACCATTGTTCTTCACTTATATTTGTTTGAGAGTAATTAAGTAGTAGTCATAATTTTCATGGGTCATAAATCTAGTCCAAAAACAAAAGGTATTCAATGAATGATAATCAAAACCATCATGTAGAACATAAAGAGAAATTATGGGTTAATGATATTGATGCGTTAATATGAAAAGGGTGTGAGTGCATCAATCTTGATCCATAGAAGTAACGGTATTAAGAGGTGTTAATTCCTTGTTTATCTGAATATTAAAAATGCATGGAGGGTATGTGTGTGCATTTCTATTCCTCGTTGAAATCCTAGTGTTGTTTCGAGTCGGAGTCGCACAATGGTTAACTCCTCCAACCCTCTCCCACGGGGCATGCGGGTAGTGCTTTGATTTGTGATGAAACTAATAAAAATTGCAATAAGTATATCAGTTCTTCATGACTAATGTGAAACTTCTAAGGTTATAGCTTTCGTGCTAGCTTCATCGATGTTACCCACCAAATAAAAAGCCTTTTCAGGTAGGCCGTCTAATTCTCCAAAAAGGATTAGTTGAAATCCCATCATATTTTGCTAGCTTCTTCGGTACTGTGCATTGCCCATTCTCACCTCGAGGATTGGTGAAAACTTCGCTGGTGCATCCAAACCCCATGGCATGATATGCTTTGTCACACATAAACCTTTCTTTATATTCCTCAAAACATCCAATATACCTACCTATCATGGCATTTTCATAGCCATTCCGAGATATATTGCCATGCAAATTCCACCGTACATCATTTGACTAGTTAATTCATCATCATATTGTTGGGGAACGTTGCATGGGAAACAAAAAAATTCCTACGCACACCAAGACCTATCGTGGTGATGTCCATATACGAGTGGAGATTGGATCTACGTACCCTTGTAGATCGCACAGCAGGAAGCGTTAAGAAACGCGGTTGATGTAGTGGAACATCTTCACGTCCCTCGAACGGTCCCACAAACCGTCCCGTGATCCGTCCCATGATCCGTTCCGATCTAGCACCGAACAGACGGGACCTCCATGTTCAGCACACGTACAACTCGACGATGATCTCGGCCTGCTTGATCCAGCAATCAAGACGAAGAAGTAGATGAGTTCTCTGGCAGGGTGACAGCACCCTGGTGGTGGTGATGATCAACTCCTGCAGAGCTCCGCTCGAGCTCCGCAGAAATCCGATCTAGAGGTGAAACTGTGTGGTATAGGCTAGATTTGCACGTGGCAAAGTTGTGTCTCAAAAATCCCTAAACCACCACTATATATAGGAGGGAGGGTGGCTAGCCTTGAGGGACAAGGCCCTCAAGGTGCGCCAACCACCAAGAGGAGGAGGACTCCTCCTCCAATTCGGTTTGGGAAGGAGGAGTCCTCCTCTTCCTTCCCACCTCCCTCTTTCCTTTTTCTTTTTCTTTTCTTTTGGTATTTTCTTTATGTGGCGCCATGGACTCCTTGGGCTGACTCTATTAGCCCACTAAGGACTTGTGGCGCCACCCGAGGGCCTTGGGATCACTCCCGGGTGGGTGGGCCCCTCTCGATGAACACCCGGAGCCCATTCGTCACTCCTGGTACACTGCCGGAATTGCCCGAAACTTTCCGGTGACCAAATGAAACCATCCTATATATCTATCTTCGTTTCTGGACCATTCCGAAAACCCTCGTGACGTTTGTGATCTCATCCGGGACTCGGAACAACATTAGGTAACCACACATATAACTCAACTATACTAAAACATCATCGAACCTTAAGTGTGCAGACCCTGCGGGTTCGAGAACTATGTAGACATGACCCGAGGCACTTCTCGATCAATATCCAATAGCGAGACCTGGATGCCCATATTGGATCCTACATATTCTCCGAAGATCTTATCGGTTGAACCTCAGTGTCAAGAATTCATATAATCCCGTATGTCATTCCCTTTGTCCTTCGGTATGTTACTTTCCCGAGATTCGATCGTCGGTATCCGTATACCTATTTCAATCTCGTTACCAGCAAGTCTCTTTACTCGTTCCGTAATACAAGATCTCGTGACTTACACTCAGTCACATTGCTTGCAAGGTGTGATGTTGTATTACCGAGTGGGCCCCGAGATACCTCTCCCTCACATGGAGTGACAAATCCGAGTCTTGATCCATACTAACTCAACGGACACCGTCGGAGATACCGGTAGAGCACCTTTATAGTCACCCAGTTACGTTGTGATGTTTGATGCAGACAAGGTATTCCTCCGATGCGAGTGAGTTATATGATGTCATGGTCATAGGAACAAATACTTGACACGCATAAAACAATAGCAATAAAACGACACAATCAATATGCTACGTTCATAGTTTGGGTCTAGTCCATCACATGATTCTCCTAATGATGTGATCCAGTTATCAAGTGACAACACTTGCATATAGTCAGAAAACCTTGACTATCATTGATCAACTGGCTAGCGAACTAGAGGCTTGCTAGGGACATTGTTTTGTCTATGTATCCACACATGTATCTATGTTTTCATTCAATACAATTATAGCATGGATAATAAATGATTATCTTTAAACAGGAAATATAATAATAACTATTTACCATTGCCTCTAGGGCATATTTCCAACAGTCTCCCACTTGCACTAGAGTCAGTAATCTAGGCCTCACATCGCCATCCGATTTACATTGTAATAAATCTAACACCCATACAGTTCTGGTGTTGATCTTGTTTTGCCCGTGAAAGAGGTTTATTCAGCGGGTCTGCTACATTCACATCTGTGTGCACTTTGCAAATATGCACGTCCTCTTCTTTGACATAGTCGCGGATGAGGTTGAAGCATCGTTTGATGTGTCTGGTCTTCTTGTGAAACCTTGGTTCCTTTGCTAGAGCAATGGCACGAGTGTTGGCACAGAGCATAGTTATTGGATTTAGTGCGCTCGGCACAACTCCAAGATCCGTCATGAACTGCTTCATCCACACACCCTCCTTTGCTCCCTCCGAGGCAGCCATGTACTCCGCTTCACATGTAGAATCTGCTATGACGCATTGCTTGGAACTGCACCAGCTTACCGCACCCCCATTAAGAATAAATTCATATCCGGCTTGCGACTTAGAGTCATCCGGATCGGTGTCAAAGCTTGAGTCGACGTAACCTTTTACGATGAGCTCTTCGTCACCTCCATAAACGAGAAACATTTCCTTAGTCCTTTTCAGGTACTTCAGAATATTCTTGACCGCCGTCCAGTGATCCACTCCTGGATTACTCTGAAACCTGCCTGCCATACTTATGGACAAGCTGACGTCTAGTCTAGTGCACATCATTGCATACATGATAGAACCTATGCTTGAAGCATAGGGGACGGAACTCATTTGTTCTCTATATTCCGCAGTTGCTAGGCACTGAGGCTTACTCAATTTTGTACCTTGTAAGATTGGCAAGAACCCTTTCTTGGACTGATCAATTTTGAACTTCTTCAAAACTTTATCAAGGTATGTGCTTTGTGAAAGTCCTATCAGGCGTCCTGATCTATCCATATAGATCTTAATTCCTAGAATGTAAGCAACTTCTCCTAGGTCCTTCATAGAGAAACTTTTATTCAAGTAATCCTTTACGCTCTCCAAAAACTCCATGTTGTTTCCAATCAGCAATATGTCATCCACATATAATATTAGAAACACCACAGAGCTCCCACTCACTTTCTTGTAAATACAAGATTCTCCAACCACTTATATAAACCCAAATGCTTTGATCACCTCATCAAAGCGCTTATTCCAACTCCGAGATGCTTGCACCAGTCCATAAATGGATCGCTGGAGCTTGCACACTTTGTTAGCATTCTTTGGATCGACAAAATCTTCGGGTTGCATCATATACAACTCTTCCTTAAGAAACCGTTAAGGAACGCCGTTTTGACATCCATCTGCCAGATTTCATAATCGAAAAATGCAGCTATTGCTAACATGATTCAGACGGACTGAAGCATCGCTACCGGTGAGAACGTCTCATTGTAGTCAACTCCTTGAACTTGTGAAAAACCCTTTGCCACAAGTCGAGCTTTATAAACGGTCACATTAACGTCTGTGTCCGTCTTCTTCTTAAAGATCCATTTGTTCTGAATAGCCTTGCGACCTTCAGGTAGTACTTCCAAAGTCCACACTTTGTTCTCGTACATGGATCCTATCTCGGACTTCATGGCCTCCAGCCATTTGTTGGAATCCGGGCCCACCATTGCTTCTTCATAATTCACAGGTTCATTGTTGTCTAACAACATAATTGATAAGACAGGATTACCGTACCACTTAGGAGCAATACGTGATCTTGTCGACTTGCGACGTCCGATAGGAAATTGATCCGAAGTTTCATGATCTTCATCAGCAACTTCCTCCTCAACCAGTGTCGCAACGACACGGGTTTCCCCTTGCCCTGCGCCACTATACAGAGGGATTAGAGGTTCGACAACCTCATGAAGTTATATCTTCCTCCCACTCAATTCTTTCGAGAGAAACTCCTTTTCAAAAAAAACTCCGTTTTTAGCAACAAACATTTTGCCCTCGGATTTGAGATAGAAGGTATACCCAACTATCTCTTTTGGGTAACCTATGAAGACGCACTTTTTCGCTTTGGGTTCCAGCTATTCAGGCTGAAGCTTTTTGACATAAGCATCACATCCCCAAACTTTAAGAAACGAGAACTTTGGCCTTTTGCCATACCACAGTTCGTATGGTGTCGTCTCAACGGATTTTGATGGTGCCCTATTTAAAGTGAATGCAGCTGTCTCTAATGCATAACCCCAAAACGATAATGGAAAATCAGTAAGACACATCATAGGTCGCACCATTTCTAACAAAGTACGATTACGACGTCCGGACACACCATTACGCTGTGGTGTTCCAGGCGGTGTCAACTGTGAAACAATTCCACATTGTCTTAAGTGAGCACCAAACTCGAAACTCAGATATTCACCCCCATGACCAGACCGTAGGAACTTGATCTTCTTGTTACGATGATTTTCAACTTCACTCTGAAATTGCTTGAACTTCTCAAACGTTTTAGACTTGTGCTTCATCAAGTATACATAACCATATCTTCTGAAATCATCAGCGAAGGTGAGAAAATAACGATATCCGCCACGCGTCTCCACACTCATCGGACCACCCACATCGGTATGTATGATTTCCAACAAGTCACTTGCATGCTCCATTGTTCCGGAGAACGTATTCTTAGTCATCTTGCCCACGAGGCATGGTTCGCATGTGTCAAGTGAATCAAAGTCAAGTGACTCCAAAAGTCCATCGGAATGTTGTTTCTTCATGCGCTTTACACCAATATGACCTAAGCGGCGGTGCCACAAAAACATGGTGCTACCATTGTTAACTCTAACTCTTTTGGTTTCAATGTCATGTATATGTGTATCATCGCTATCAAGATTCAATATGAACAATCCTCTCACATTGGGTGCATGACCATAAAAGATATTACTCATAGAAATAGAACAATGATTATTCTCTGATTTAAACGAGTAACTGTCTCGCAATAAACAAGATCCAGATATAATGTTCATGCTTAACGCAGGCACTAAATAACAATTATTTAAGTTCATAACTAATCATGATGGTAACTGAAGTGAAACTGTGCCGACGGCAATTGCATCAACCTTGGAACCATTTCCCACATGCATCGTCACTTCATCTTTCACTAGCCTTCGTTTATTCCGCAGTTCCTGCTTCGAGTTGCAAACATGAGCAACAGAACCGACATCGAATACCCAGGCACTACTACGAGAGTTGGTTAACTCCACATCAATAACATGTATATCAAATATACCTGATTATTCCTTGGCCGCGTTCTTATCAGCCAAATACTTGGGGCAGTTGCGCTTCCAGAGACCCAGTCCGTTGCAATAACACCCTGTTTCAGGCTTAGGTCTAGCCTTGGGTTTCTTCATCGGATTGGCAACAAGCTTGCCGCTCTTCTTGGAGTTACCCTTCTTGCCTTTGCCGTTTCTCTTGAAACTAGTGGTCTTATTGACCATCAAAACTTGATGCTCTTTTCGGAGTTCTGACTCTACGACTTTCAGCATCGCGAATAACTCGCCGGGTGACTTGTTCATCCCTTGCATGTTATAGTTCAACAAAAAGCCCTTATAGCTTGGTGGCAGTGATTGAAGAATTCTATCAGTGATAGCCTCTTGCGGGAGTTCAATCCCCAGCTCAGCCAGACGGTTTGAGTACCCAGACATTTTGAGCACATGTTCACTGACAGACGAATTCTCCTCCATCTTGCAAGCATAGAATTTATTGGAGGTCTCATACCTCTCAATCCGGGCATTCTTCTGAAAGATGAACTTCAACTCCTGGAACATCTCAAATGCTCCATGACGCTCAAAGTAACGTTGAAGTCCCGACTCTAAGCCATACAAGATTGCACATTGAACTACTGAGTAGTCCTCCTTACGTGTTAACCAAGCGTTCTTAACATCTTGGTTAGCCTTAGCGGGTGGTGCATCTCCTAGCGCAGCATTAAGGACATAATCCTTCTTCCCAGCTTGCAGGAGCAACTTAAGATTACGAGCCCAGTCTACAAAGTTGCTTCCATCATCTTTCAACTTAGCTTTCTCTAGGAACGTATTAAAATTCAGGGTGACTGTTGCGTGAGCCATTGATCTACAACACAAATATTTCAAAGTGGACTTATACTATGTTCAAGATAATTAGAGTTTGACTAATCAAATTACTTGCTAAACTCCCACTCAAAAAATACATCTCTCTAGTCATTTGAGTGGTACATGATCCAAATTCACTAAATCAAGTCCGATCATCACGTGAGTTGAGAGTAGTTTCAGTGGTAAGCATCTCTATACTAATCATATCAACTATATGATTCATGCTCGACCTTTCAGTCTCATGTGTTCCAAGGCCATGTCTACACATGCTAGGCTCATCAAGCTTAACCCGAGTGTTCCGCGCGTGCAACTGTTTTGCACCCGTTGTATGTGAACGTTGAGTCTATCACACCCGATCATCACGTGGTGTCTCGAAACGACGAACTATGGCAACGGTGCACAGTCGGGGAGAACACAATTTTGTCTTGAAATTTTAGTGAGAGATCACCTTATAATGCTACCGTCGTTCTAAGAAAAATAAGATGCATAAATGGATTAACATCACATGCAATTTATAAGTGACATGATATGGCCATCATCATGTGCTTCTTGATCTCCATCACCAAAGCACCAGCATCATCTTCTTGTCATCACCGCCACACCATGATCTCCATCAACGTGTCGCCATCGAGGTTGTCGTGCTATCTATGCTATTACTACTAAAGCTACGACCTAGCAATATAGTAAACACATCTGCAAACACAAACGGTAGTTTAAGGACAACCCTATGGCTCCTGCCGGTTGACGTAGCATCGACGTGCAAGATATCACATCACGTACATTGGCCATCTCATATCACAAGATGGCCATCCCACAAGTCGATATTAAATATTACAAGATGATCATCTCATACATCCAATATATCACATCACGTCATTGGCCATATCATATCACAAACATACCCTGCAAAAACAAGTTAGACGTCCTCTAATTTGTTATTGCATGTTTTAGGTGGCTGCTATGGGTATGTAGTATGATCGCATCTTACCTATGCAAAAACCATAACGGAGATGTGCAAATTGCTATTTAACCTCTCCAAGGACTGCCTCGGTCAAAACCAATTCAACTAAAGTTGAAGAAACCGACACCCGACAGTCATCTTTATGCAACTAGGTTGCATGTCAATCGATGAAACCAGTCTCTCGTAAGCGTACGAGTTATGTCAGTCCAGGCCGCTTCAATCCAACAATACCGCCGAATCGAGAAAATTCTAAGGAGGGCAGCAAATCAAACATCACCATCCACAAAACCTTTTGTTTTCTACTCGAGATAACATCTACGCATGAACCTAGCTCATGATTCCACTTTTGGGGAACGTTGCATGGGAAACAAAAAAAATTCCTACGCACACGAAGACCTATCATGGTGATGTCCATCTATGAGTGGAGATTGGATCTACGTACCCTTGTAGATCACACAACAGGAAGCGTTAAGAAATGCGGTTGATGTAGTGGAACGTGTTCACGTCCCTCGAACCGTCACAGAAACCATCCCGCGATCCGTCCCACGATCCGTTCCGATCTAGCACCGAAAGGACGGCACCTCCGCGTTCAGCACACGTACAGCTCGAGGGAGAAGTAGGTGAGTTCTCCGGCAGCATGAGGGCGCTCCGGTGGTGGTGATGATCTGCTCCTACAGGGCTTCGCCCGAGCTCCGCAGAAATCCGATCTAGAGGTGAAACTGTGTGGTATAGGCTAGAGTTGCACGTGGCAAAGTTGTGTCTCAAAAAGCCCTAAACCACCACTATATATAGGAGGGAGGGGGAGGGGCTAGCCTTGAGGGACAAGGCCCTCAAGGTGCACCGGCCGCCAGGAGGAGGAGGACTCCTCGTCCAATTCGGTTTGGGAAGGAGGAGTCCACCTCTTCCTTCCCACCTCCCTCTTTCCTTTTCCTTTTTCTTTTCTTTTGGTATTTTCTTTATGTGGCGCCATGGACTCCTTGGGCTGACTCCACCAGCCCACTAAGGACTTGTGGCACCACCCTAGGGCCTTGGGCTCACTCCCGGGTGGGTGGGCCCCTCCCGGTGAACACCCGGAACCCACTCGTCACTCCCGGTTGAAATGCATGACCTATCAGCCTAATAATTTACACTATGTGTGGTGCTAGATATGCTCGTGTCCATGGAGGCTATAAAATTTTCATCACCATGTATTTCTTCACTCACCATATCGTTACCTTATGAGATTGAAGGTGCTGAGGTGTGCAAGCAATCGGATATGGAAGTAGTGGTGGACTCTTTATGATCGAAAAGAGTGAAGAGCTCATGCACCAACTCCTTCATCATAATAGCTTCTTCATCAATATTGGACCCACCATATATATCTTCAAGTTTAGTCCAAACTTCATGAGCTGACTTGCAAGTCGAGATAGACTTAAACACTTCAGGACTTATGGTTCGATGAATGGCAAGAAAAGCCTCACAATCAAGATACATTTCATTAGTAGATGAAGATGCATAATTCCTTTTGTCGGCAATCCCTACAAGAAAAATTCGTAAAGTATTTGGGCCCATGGCCCGAAAGTGATGAAGCATACGAATTCTCCATAGGGTATAATTTGTGCCATCAAAGTCAAAGGTGTCATTGTGCACTAATCCAATAGTCGACATCAATACTCTATACGTCGTGAAACCTAATTAAAGAGAGACCTTGCTCTGATACCAATTGAAAAGACCTCGATGACGCATAGAGGGGGGGTGAATAGGCTATTTAAAAACTTCTTTGGATTTGGCTTAACCTAATGCGGAAATAAACTAAGAGGGTACTTGTTAAGCACAAATCCTAAATGCACTAGGCACTGCAACATGTAACAACAACATGATCTACCAAGATGGACACAATATAGTTACAAACAAGCACAAGTAAGTTACACAAACTTACTTGAGCTATATCACACGACAAGTAGGTGAACGTCACATGATACTAATTCACACTATAGCACACGATATATCAAAGGCTACAAGTGTGAACGTGTGGATATAGAGGGTATGCTTGAATGATTAATCTTGTACAAGAAATGACCAACACAATATAATGAGCACAACCAATATGCAATGTATGTATGCTCAAGTAACACAAGTAAACCACAAGTAAGGAGTTAGGGTTAAGGATAACCAAGGTCACTGAGACGAAGATGTATCCCGATGTTCACTTCCTTGGAGGGAAGCTAGTCACCGTTAGAGAAGTGGATGTTACCACGAAGGCACAGCAACGCCACGAAGGCTCACCCTATTCTCCCTTTGAGATAACACCATGAAGGCGTTTCTCAACCACTAGTGGTAAAACTTTGAGGTGGCTTCCAAACCCTCACAAACTTTTCCGGGGGGTAATCACATGGATTGATTCCTCTCCGAAGAACTCCTACCGCCTAGGAGTCTCCAACCTCCAAGAGTAACAAGATCACGGGGAATGCTCAAAACTTGCTCAAATCTCAAATAGCTTGGGTTGAGAGAAGGAGAGGGAGACGATCTATCTTTTGATTGGAACAACTCTCAAAGGGGCTCACAAATGCTCTTGGGATCTAAGATTTGGTGTGAGCAAATGTGTGTGAGATAGAAATGTGTTCTTAAGAGGATATGGCTGTGTTGGACACCCTCTCACGAAGTGGGAGGGGGTATATATAGTGGGGAGTGTAAAACAGCCGTTGGGGACACTTAAAGTCACACAGGGTTCGGACATCCGGCAGTTCACGGATGTCCGGGCGTCCACAAGGGGTCGGACGTCCTACACGGGTCGATCGTCCGAGGGCTGTAGATATGTGTGGAATCACTGTGAGTGAACAGGGACCGGACGTCCGGAGAAGGCCGGAAGTCCGAGTTATTCGACTCAACTTCTTCTGGTGCAAGATTCCGGATTTCCGAAAGGGGATGGACGTCCGGCACTCGGACGTCCGGAGGGAGCCGGAAGTCCGGGTTATATGGCTCACGATCTTCTGGTGCAGGGCTTCGGATTTCCGAAGCTGGTCGGTCGACCGGCCCTCGGACGTCCGGAGGGAGCCGGAAGTCCGAGCTATATGGCTCAATTTCTTATGGTGCAGAGCTCCGGATTTCAGAAGCTTGTCGGTCGTCCGACCCTCGACCGGCCCTCGGACGTCCGGAGGGAGCTGGATGTCCGAGGCATTAGTCCTGTTTTGAGATAAGAGTAGAGTAGTGAAGATGTGGTATGAGCAAGTTCATTGCAAAACCTGTGATCCCATCTTAATAGTGCGGGATCCCTATAGACTCAAGAATTGTAAAAGGGGTACCGATGATCCATACTTGAGTTTATACTTTTATTCGCTGATCATCACTCCGCACCGCTAACTTCAAAGGAACTGATACCTTGAGTTAGCCCTTTCACTTGACCTTGATGTTGTTGTTCCTTCTTGGCTCAATGTTGAAAGCAGGACATGATGAAGTCTTCAAGTAGCTTTCCCATACACAATGTGGAAAGCCTAGCTTATATATTCATCTTCATTTGTCCACCATGTGAACATCCACAAGGATCAAGCATGTAATGCTTAGGAATGCTTATCTTGATCTTGTCCTTGTTAGCACATGAGCTTGTCCTTATCAACACATGATCATTCACAATAGCTTAAAAAGGGATTAGTGATTAATTATCTATATGTGTGTTGTTAGCAACACCAAAACAAGATTAAGGGCATGACTGCACTTTCAATCTCCCCCTTTTTGGTAGTTGATGACAACATACATATAGCTCTCAAAAATAGTAATAGACTTGTGTGGCTTAGGAGAGATTTGTTACGATGCTTATGAAGCTCCCCCTTATTATATGCATAGTAAAATAGGTAAGTGCGGAAGCTCCCCCTTAGTGTGTGCATTAAAGATAATAGCATGATATAACACCATAATAGTTCAACAATACATAGCATATCATATGAATCAATAGGATAGCATAGAACTCATCATCATATGACACAATGATAATATCGTGATATCTCATCACCACAGGATAGTTCAACAATAATACATAATCCATAGGTGATGGCATAGCACACCATCCATAAGTATCGTTACATGATGACACATCATTATGTTCGACATAATACATCATACCATATATTGTGAGAGGAACTAAAATCGAAAAATAAGATAAGATAATGTTCTCCCCCTTTGGCATCAAGGACCAAAAAGGAGGGAAAACCGGCAATGCTATCACATACTCAAAGATCACCCTCATCAATATCATCATTAATCAGGCATCATCCTCATCATCATCATCCTCATCATCAGGCAAACCACTGCCACCAGCCTCATCAAGAAAATCAGCCCACTCAGGACCAGATGGGAAGCCAAAGTCTGAAGGAGGAGCATCAGGAAGGGCCTCATCGTCACTCACATCAAGAGCGCCCGAGTCTCTCAGATGAGCCTTGAGGGCATTCTTGGAGGAGATGAGACGAGAAACCACATCATGGGTTTGACCACACTGGAAAGAGACGGCCTTCATCATAGCAGAATGTGCCTTGCCAATGAATTTGGCAAAGCGACCGAGAGGAGCTGAGCTGGACGAAGGGGTTGCTTAACGGGCAGCAGTGCGGCGAGTGGAGGTGGATGATGGGGTTTTCTTGGGAGCATAGTTATCTGCCACGTGATCGGGAATGACCCACTTGTGATGTGTGTGAGTGACAGCAACAGTGAAATCAGCAACATGGTTAATAAGAGCCTGGATGAAGGGGGCATGAGGGAAGGCTCGCTTGTATTGGAAACTAGCAAGCCGAATCTCATGCCATAGAAAGTGAGGCACATTAATTTTGCTCTTGGGGTGCTCCTACAAGTGTGACATGATGTCAATACAGTAGCCACTGCAGGATCCCTTATCACCCATCTTGGGATAGATGGTGCGGGTAAGACACTGAAAGATGATAAGGTAGGGAGAACGCCAGATGGATACCTGGTTAAGATCCTTCATTCGTTCGTCGGCATCAAGTTCACTGAGTGGTTTGAGGAGGTACCCACACGCCTCAATTGGCTTATGTGCATGGTTAGGATCATTCTTATGGATTTTGAAGCCGGAGATGGGGAAACCAAGTGCGGCAACAAACGTATCATAAGAGGCTGTGAAGTGAACGTCTGAGGTTATCCAGCTAACAGTGTTGTTTGGACCAAAGAAACATGTGGCATAAAACTAGTGAATAGCAGCAGCATTAAAATCATGACGAAAAGCAAAGGGGCAGCAAGCCCCGATGACTCAATGAGCTCAATGGCACCCGGGTATTTCGCCGGGTGCGTGCGAATATGCTCAAGATCTATGAAGTGATGAACAGAGAGACCCTTAGGAACTATGAATGTAGTAAAGATGTCCCCCTAGACGTTTCTGCGGAAGCGTGAGTCCATAGAGTCACGTATGACAGAGAATTGATCAAAGTCGCGGCGGAAAGTGAGATATGAAGACTTGGCAACCGTGGTGAAGTTCGTGACTTCACGACCTAAGGTAGCAGGGGGTTCAAGTGAGATGCGACGAGCTTCACCTTCGGGCTGAGCAGGAGGAGGTGGTGGCATATAGGAGGGCCTGCGAGTCCCGGGCTTTGGCATGGACCTCCGAACGGCGGGCTGGTCAGCACGGTCCTCGGCGGCAAGCTCATCCTCAAAGTCAGAGCCATCAGACAACGAGGGGAGTTGTTGAGACGGAGGACGCCGGGAAATCCGTTTGAAGGGACGACGTTGCCCTTCAGAGTCCGACCCCGTGCCAGTAGGGGCACGAGCGAATGAGCCAGCAGTGTCCTTCCGGGCGGCATGCTTAATCCTGGGCATGATGAACAAAAGCCTACACGGATGGAAACCCAATGGGGAAAAGTCATGGTCAAACCATATGAACGAACACGTGGACTTGGGAGAAAAATGGAACCAAACGCAAGGGGAACGGAGGAGATACCTGCAGATCAACAAAGGAGAGGAAGAAGAGACGGATCCCGCGGAGGAGATCGGATCCTGCGGAGGAGATCAAGCATATCTCGGAGGTGGCGGCGCGGGCGAGTTCTCCTGGTGCTGGCGGCGACGGCGGCTGGGAGAAAGAGGAGGCACGTGGGGGCTAGGGCAAAGCCCAGCCCGCGCCCTTCTATTAATAGTGCCCCGATGTGTCGGACGTCCGGAGTGGATTTTGCCGTCGGACGACCGACACTGGCCGGACGTCTGGAATGAGTTTAGCCGCCGGACGTCCGAGACATGTCGGACGACCGAGAGAGGAGGAGGCAGGGGCAGATACTGGAATTTGGATGATGAGATGAGAGTATTCTCGCATGTGTAGCAACCAAAAAGGAACCTCTCAACTAACATATTTTGGACATGGTCTGATGTAAGTCTTTTAATACGATTACCGCGATAAGTGTGGGTCCAAAATACCGTCAAACTCATGAGTGCATAGAATCATGCACAAGTTATCCTCTTATAAGAGCAAGGAACATGCCACAAGGGTCATGGCACAAATTTCTCTCATTCATATGACCATGAAGAGCTAAGAGAACACCAACACTAAGCACTTCATCAATGTGATTGACAGGGACATGCAGGGAATTACAAAGTGAAAAAAGTATTATGTTCATGCCATGATGCAACCTACACAGTGTTGACTCTAATGTTATACATGCATGAAGTAAATACTTGTTACCGGAAAAGCATTGGTATGGCGTAGAAGTAGCCGAGTCCTGTCTTGACTCTAATTTCTTCGTGACCAGCACTATCTTCTTCTGAGAATAAATCAAGATAGCAATACTTCTCCAAAGTACCTAAACCACCAATTAAGCACAATATGGTCCCCAAACTTATTGGGTCCGAAGTAGTTAGTCCAACTACAATATATATAGGGTAAGATCACTCAATTATGTGCATATAGACATAAGTTTTACTTTCAAGCACACCCTATCCTTTCAATGGATACGTCTAATTTATACATATATTGGATCAAAGATACGATAGACACGGCATGTGCATCTACACATAGTAGATATGCCTACACAATCCTATCAAAATCCAAGGATATACAATTTGGACAAATGAACACATAATTTTCTATTACAGAACATTCATGTCGTCCAAAATGGATCAGGGTGACAAATCAACACATGGTAGCACCCCAAGTTCAACACATGAACTGGTCAAGGCATCAAACCATGTAAGGCATGCATTTTGCACAACCTTACATGCATGTCTCACCCCAGTAGATGTATAAGTGTAGGTAATAAGATTATAGCTCCCACAACATTATGAAATAAATAGTGCGAGCTCTACCGGGAGACACATGAATTTCTCGGCACGTTATGTAGGTCAACTGAAGATAAAGCCGAAATAAAATGACCATGAAAAACACTACCAAGCCAGAGATACCATGTCTGAGAGAACACAATGACATTTAGAGTTATCAGTGGTGGTAGGTGCCAAACGAGCACAAGGATCGTTTTATACTCACACAAGTGTGATATGGGAGTTCAACCATAAGCATAATGTTTAGATGACATACGTTAACATCCCAGTTAGTTAGATTATAGTGTGGAGGATTAATTCGAAAGGCATGCATCAACAATGCCCTACTTTTAGATACGATCTAGCGGCTAAGCCATGAGCATTGGTGTAGTAGGACATTATACTCACGCACATCTAAGGGATTTAGATACCAACAAGGCTTATTATGCGAATTAAGATATGTGGAGCATGACACGCCACCCAGTTATAGGATAACCCCATGTGGTAGATACTGAGTGGCATACATCGGATGTTTTATCTTACCCGGGGATATGACATGCACAAGGCATATCATACTCCCATAATGTGATAATCCATGTATTTATCATACAAGGCAATCAATCATCCAACTAAGGTGATAAGTGGATGCCAATTTAACCTTCGGATGGCTTTGACATCAAACTAATTGGTTGGATAACCTAACACCGAATACTACATGGAGTCCAATACATATATCCACATTTTGGGTTAGTGGTGTGCGTAGAGCAGAACACTCCCCCTTAATGTGATGAGCTATTAACGTCTCAAAAGACCCACACAACGGTGCAACTAGGATGCAAGTAATGATCAGGACCACACACAACTATATGACATACATAACGACCTACACATGATAGATAACATATAACAATCATACTAGTAGGCGCAACATGTCAAAGTACATGCTAGGTACCAAACCTAGACATGAGAAGGAGTGGGGCAGGCAACTTTCAATGTAAACAATTTAAGTACAAGTCACCGCAAAGAGGCACATTGGATATGGGATATGGGCTCGATAATCCAAGTGACTTGGCTTGAGATGATACGAATGATGAAGAGTCCTCAAATCTTCATTGTGTATCCAAGTCTCCAATGTCCTCCATAGTCACCTATTGATCAAGTTTGAGCTTGCTAGTCCCCAACTACGTTGGGTCCTAAGAGGTTAGTCACAATAGGCTTGGCAACCCAAATGGTTCTTTCCTTGACACCATTTTGAGTTCCAACAAACTAGGCAAATACATTGCCAGCCTTATCCTTCCCAAGGGAATAGCTATCATCAATAGTGATTGGGTTGGATAAGTTACCTCTCGTGCAAGTAGAAGCGACGTGACCCTTCTCACGACATAAGTAGCAACATCTACCCTTTGTTTTCTTCCCAGTTGATTTCTCACCTCGGGGAGTGTTGGCTTGGGTCTTATTGGGAAGAGGCCTTCCTTCAACTTGTAGCTGAGTGTGTGATTGAGTTTGTGGCCGCTTCCCTTGTTTCTTGTGACTTTGAGACTTCGTCTTCAGAGGGCAAGATCTAACATGGTGACCTCTAACTTTGCACTTGAAGCAAATGTTTTTGGCCGAATTCTTAACTCGTTCTAGGCCACTCTTGTTCTTGTTTGAGTTTACTCCAACATCATTTTTGTCATTCGGAGATGTTTGCTCACACAGGACGTTGTTGAGTGTGGACATCCCTTCATGACACTGTTCCAAGTCTTTCTTCAAAGAAATGACTTGGGCCTTGAGCTCTTCGATTTCCTCTACACGGTTAGTGCCAATGCAAGTACTAGAGGAAGTGTAAGCTTCATTTTTAGAGCAACAAGGCAAGGAAAGTAATTCATCACACGAGGTAGCAACATTATGAGTAGATGAGTTACGAGGACTGGCATATGGAGATATAGTACTTTGATTAGAAGTGGTGCCATTGTCCACCTGAGGCTCACTTGATGTTACCTTGGTGATGATAGCCTCATGAGCTAACTTTTGAACATTATGAGATGTTAGAAGATCGGCATGAGAGCTTATGAGCATTACATGGTTTTCTTCTAACTTCCCATAATTGCTAGTTAGTAAATCAAGTTGAGCACGTAGCTCAACATTCTCCTTCAATGTTGATACTTCAAAGGAGATAGGGTTAGATATACAAGTATCATCAACAGTATGAGAGGAGTAAGTAGCGATTAGAGACTTCTCATGAGTAGATTGAAGCTCCTCATAGATCTTAGAGGTTTTGATGAGCTCTCCCTTGACATTCTTGCATTCAAGGAGAAGGACCTCAAAATCCTTTTTAAGTTTATCATGAGCAACTTCAATCTCTCCTTTTAAAGATCTTAAGTCTCTACATGCTTGATGACTCTTCTCAAGTTCATGTTCAAGTTGTTCACTTTTAGCTTGTTCATGATTAAGTGAATCATTACAATTTTCAAAGTAAGAAAGAATATCTTGGAATATTTGAAGAGCGTTATTTTTAGCTTTATGAAGAATTTTACTGATCACATAGATGTGAACGACACAAGATACTAAATCACACTATAGCACACGATATATCAAAGGCTCCAAGCGTGAACGTGTGGATATAGAGGGTATGCTTGAATGATTAATCTTGTACAAGAAATGACCAAGACAATATAATGAGCACAACCAATATGCAATGTATGTATGCTCAAGTAACACAAGTAAACCACAAGTAAGGAGTTAGGGTTAAGGATAACCAAGGTCACTGAGACGAAGATGTATCCTAATGTTCACTTCCTTGGGGGGAAGCTAGTCACCGTTAGAGAGGTGGATGTTACCATGAAGGCACACCAACGCCACGAAGGTTCACCCTATTCTCCCTTTGAGATAACACCACGAAGGCGTTTCTCAACCACTAGTGGTAAGCCTTTGAGGTGGCTTCCAAACCCTAACAAACTTTTCCGGGGGGTAATCACATGGATTGATTCCTCTCCGAAGAACTCCTACCGCCTAGGAGTCTCAAAACCTCCAAGAGTAACAAGATCACGGGGAATGCTCAAAACTTGCTCAAATCTCAAATAGCTTGGGTTGACACAAGGAGAGGGAGACGATCTATCTTTTCATTGGAACAACTCTCAAAGGGGCTCACAAATGCTCTTGGGATCTAAGATTTGGTGTGAGCAAATGTGTGTGAGATAGAAATGTGTTATTAAGAGGATATGGCTGTGTTGCACACCCTCTCATGAAGTGGTAGGGGGTATATATAGTGGGGAGTGTAAAACTGCCATTGGGGACACTTAAAGTCACACACGGTTCGGACATCCGACAGTTCACGGACGTCGGGCTTCCACAAGGGGTCGGACGTCTGACAGGGGTCGGTCGTCCGAGGGCTGTAAATATGTCTGGAATCACTGTGAGTGAACAGGGACCGGACGTCCGGAGAAGGCCGGAAGTCCGAGTTGTTCGACTCAACTTCTTCTGGTGCAAGATTCCGGATTTCCGAAAGGGGACAGACGTCCGGCACTTGGACGTCCGGAGGGAGACGGAAGTCCGGGTTATATGGCTCACGTTCTTCTGGTGCAGGGCTCCGGATTTCCGAAGCTGGTCGGTCGACCGGCCCTTGGACGTCCGGAGGGAACCGGAAGTCCGAGTTATATGTCTCAAGTTCTTCTGGTGCAGAGCTCCGGATTTTTAAAGCTTGTCGGTCGTCCGACCCTCGACCGGCCCTCGGACGTCAGGAGGGAGCCGGATGTCCGAGGCATTAGTCATGTTTTGAGATAAGAGCAGAGTAGTGAAGATGTGGTATGAGCAAGTTCATCGCAAAAGTTGTGATCCCCTCTTAATAGTGCGGGATCCCTATAGACTCAAGAATTGTAAAAGGGGTACCGATGATCCATACTCGAGTGTATACTTTTATTCGCTGATCATCACTCCGCACCGCTAACTTCAAAGGAACTGATACCTTGAGTTAACCCTTTCACTTGAGCTTGATGTTGTTGTTCCTTCTTGGCTCAATGTTGAAAGCAAGACATGATGAAGTCTTCAAGTAGCTTTCCCATACACAATGTGGAAAGCCTAGCTTATATATTCATCTTCATTTGTCCACGATGTGAACATCCACAAGGATCAAGCATGTAATGCTCAGGAATGCTTATCTTGATCTTGTCCTTGTTAGCACATGAGCTTGTCCTTATCAACAATAGCTTAAAAAGGGGTTAGTGATTAATTATCTATATGTGTGTTGTCAGCAACACCAAAACACGATTAAGGGCATGACTGCACTTTCACCGGTACACTGCCGGAATTGCCCGAAACTTTTCGGTGACCAAATGAAACCATCCTATATATCAATCTTCGTTTACGGACCATTGTGGAAATCCTCGTGACGTCTGTGATCTCATCCGGGACTCCGAACAACATTCGGTAACCACACATATAACTCAACTATACTAAGTGTGCAGACCCTGCGGGTTCGAGAACTATGTAGACATGACCCGAGGCACTCCTTGGTCAATATCCAATAGCGGGACCTGGATGCCCATATTGGATCCTACATATTCTCCGAAGATCTTATCGGTTGAACTTCAGTGTCAAGGATTCATATAATCCCGTATGTCATTCCCTTTGGACTTCGGTATGTTACTTGCCCGAGATTCGATCGTCGGTATTCGTATACCTATTTCAATCTCGTTACCAGCAAGTCTCTTTACTCGTTCCGTAATACAAGATCCCATGACTTACACTCAGTCACATTGCTTGCAAGGCTTGTGTGTGATGTTGTATTACCGAGAGGGCCCCGAGATACCTCTCCATCACACGGAGTGACAAATCCCAGTCTTGATCCATACTAACTCAACGGACACCTTCGCAGATACCTCTAGAGCACCTTTATAGTCACCCAGTTACGTTGCGATGTTTGATGCACACAAGGTATTCCTCCGGTGCCAGTGAGTTATATGATCTCATGGTCATAGGAACAAATACTTGACACGCAGAAAACAATAGCAATAAAATGACACGATCAATATGCTACGTTCATAGTTTGGTGTAGTCCATCACATGATTCTCCTAATGATGTCATCCAGTTATCAACTGACAACACTTGCATATAGTCAGAAAACCTTGACTATCATTGATCAACTGGCTAGCCAACTAGAGGCTTGCTAGGGACATTGTTTTGTCTATGTATCCACACATGCATCTATGTTTTCATTCAATACAATTATAGCATGGATAATAAACGATTATATTTAAATAGGAAATATAATAATAACTATTTACCATTGCCTCTAGGGCTTATTTCCATCACATATTGCTTCGCATGATCATATAGAGCTGACATAGCATTTATGGCAAAGCCTCCATTCATTCTATTGTTGATACATGCAACTCTAGATCATTGCACATCCTGGTACACTACCAGAGGCATTCATATTGAGTCATAGTTCTTCATATCGGACTTACATGAGTTGTAAGTAAATAAAGGTGTGATGGTCATCATTATTAGAGCATTTTCCCAGTGAGGAAAGGATGATGGAGACTATGATTTCCCCATAAGTTGGGAAGAGACTCCGGATGAAAAATAAAAATGGGGGACGCCAAATGAGCCCACCATAAAAAGAGAGGAAAAAATTTAATGAGAGAAAAAGAAAGAAGGGACTTTGCTACTCTCATTTACCATGCTTGTGCCTCAAATTGTCACCATGCTCCTCATATAGAGAGTCTCATGTTATGTCATTTTCTTACACTAGTGGGAATCATATTATCACTATTACAAACTTGGCTTTCATATTCCGATGACGGGTTTCCTCAAATGCTCCAGGTCTTCATGAGCAAGAAAGTTGGATGCACACCCCACTTAGCTTCATTTGAGCTTTCATGCACTTATAGTTCTAGTGCATCATTTGCATGGCTATCCCTACTCCTTGCATTGACATCTACCGATGGGCATCTCCATAGCCCGTTGGTACGCCTAGTTGATGTGGGACTATCTTCTCCACTTTTACCCCTTTGATATCTACCACCATATTCTATTCCACCTTATGTTATGTCCATGGCTCACACTCATGTATTGCGTGAAGTATAAGAACTTGATTCACTTTTAAAAAGTATGATCCAATTGCCTCACTTGGACACCGTGGTGCTTAACATTTGTATTAATGTGGTAAAGATGGAGCCATGCTTTGCTAATATGAAAGATTAATGGGGGGTAAACATTCTTTTAGGATCGTATACTTTGAGAGATTGATGATTTTGTTGCTTTTGCTTATGATTATTACTAGTGATATTTGTTAATTCATCGTTTCTTAATGAGCATACATGCAAAATATTACATACTGGATAGCATGTCACTTCAAAAATTCTGTTTTTATCATTTACCTACTCGAGGACGAGCAGGAATTAAGCTTGGGGATGCTTGATAACTCTCCAGCGTATCTGTAATTTTTGATTGTTCCATGTTGTTATATTACCATCCTAGGATACTTTTTGGGTCACAACTCACCAGTTTATATTATTTTTTAGCACTAACCTATTAACCTAGTGGCCAATGCCAGTTGTTGTTTTCTATGTGTTTTTCTGTTTTCCAGGTTTTTAGTACCAAAAAAAGTCCAATTACCATGAAACATTTTTATATTTTTTTCTGGACCAAAAGAAGACCCGAAGGCTCCGGGGGGAGATCTGAAGCCAGACGTGGGGACCACAAGGCAACAAGGCACGACTAGGTGGTGGCTTTGTCCTCATTCCTTGGCACTCCTGGTGGCCCCTCTTGCTCTGTTCTTTGGCCTATATGTTCAGAATTATTCTAGAACCCTAGAAGTGTACGCCAAACACTTTTTGCGCTGCTACGAGTCTTCGTTCCACGACGATCCCATTTGGAGATCCATTCCGGCACCCTGTCGGAGGGGGATCAATCATGGAGGGCCTCTTCATCAACCTTGGTACCCTCATGATGATGTGTGAGTAATTCACCACAGACCTACGGGTCCGTAGTTAGTATCTAGATGCATATCTCTCTCTATCTATCTCTATCTCTCTCTTTTGATCTTCAATAAATGATCATCACATCTTTGCTTTGATATGTTTGATGTAACTATTATGTATGGTGTGTTTGTTGGGATCTGATGAATTGTGGATTTATGTTCAGATTATTCATGAAAAATGTTTGAGTCTTCTTTAAGTTTTATGATTATTATTTGCATGATCATCATAGCTTCGTAATTCTCTTTAATCTATTGAATTGCATGTGCAGGCAGGAGTCGACCTATTTGCTTATGGACGTGATGCCTATATACACATGATCACTATAGTGAAAATCGCATAACTATCTGTTGTTCTATCAATTCCCAACAACAATTTTTTTCACCCACCATATGTTGCTTTCATGAGAGATGCCACTAGAGAACACTATGCACCCCAGGTCTATTCAGTTATATATTCAGAAAACTTATAATGTGGTGTTATTATTTGTGTTTTATTTTATTTCGCAAGTCACAACTATCTACAATTATCTACACACCTCATTTGCTTGCGAATAACGAGATCAAGGGTATTGACAACCCTCTTGCCCTAGTTGGGTGCAGGTTGTTTGATATTTTGTGTGCAACCGCTGAAGACGGTTGAGGATTAATATTCCTATTGGTTCAATAAACCTTTGTTTCTTAATCGAGGGAAATACTTACCCGCATTGTGCTGTGATAACCCATTCCGCTTCACAGAATACCCAACATAAATCACAGTATCAAAGCTTCGGGAGGAGATGAGACGTTGCACGAGGGAAGCAGGACACAACACATAGCGTCCAAGGGGAGTGGTCACGCCCTCATTGTGCTGCCCCCTCGTATGGCACCGACGTCCCTCTCTAGCCTATAAATTCTAAAATATACCAAAACCCTACGGGGGCCACCATAAAAACTTCTCGTGCCACCGCAAGTCTATTTTCCGCCGCGTGCCCATCTAGAGCCCTCTTTCGGTGCCCTGTCGGAGGGGGGATCAATCACGGAGGGCCTCTACATCAACCTTGTTGCTCCCATGGTGATGTGTGAGTAGTTTACCAGAGACCAATGGGTCTGTAGTTAGTACCCAGATGGCTATCTTTCTACCTCTCTCTTTATCTTCAATACAATGATCATCACATCTTTGCTTTGATCTATCTGATGTAATTCTTTTGTGCGGTGCAATTTTTGGGATCCGATGAATTGTGGGTTTATGTTCAGACTATTCATGATAAAGATTTGAGTCTTCTCTGAATTCTATTATGATTCTTATTTGCATGATTATTGTAGCTTCATAAATCTCTCCGGTCTATTGAAATAGTTTGGCCAACTAGATTGATATTTCTTCTTTGAGAGGGGTGCATTGTAGTGGGTTCAATCTGGTGGATTTCTATATCCCAAAGACAGAAAGGGACAACAAAAAGTCTTTGTATTGTTGCAACTAAGGAGAAAATGATGGGGTTAATTCATATTAATTGAGTTATATTTCTCTACATCCTGTCATTGTTCTCCAAGCATTACTCTATTTTACTTAATACTCTAGATGCATGTTGGATAGCGGTCGATGTGTGGAGTAATAGTAATAGGTGCAGGTAGGAGTCGACCTATTTTCTTATGGACCTGATGCCTATATGTACATGATCGTTTCCGTAAATATCACATAACTATGTGTTTCTCTATCATTTGTCCAACATTAATTTGTTTACCCACCATATGCCTACTACATGAGAGATGCCACTAGGGAAAACTATGGCCCCCGGGTGTATTCACTTATAAGTTCACAAATGATACAATTACCTTACTGTCTTTATTTACTTTTTATTTACTTTGCAACTACACACTTTATTTTCTTGCAAATAACGAATCCAAGGGGAATTACAACCCTATTTCCCACGTTGGCTGCAAGTGTTTGCTTCTTTGTGTGAAGTCGATGATGACAGGAGTTCGTTGTTACTTCTATTGGTGCAATAAACCTTGGTTCTCTACTAATGGAAATACTTATCTATATTGTGCCGCATCACTCGTTCCTCTTCACGGAAAACCCAACGCAGATCACAAGTATTAGTCAACAATTCTTACCTCCCAGAGGTGATGAAACACCCTCAAACCATTGAGACGCGTGAGGGGTGCTTCACATGCCGGGCGTACAAGGAACAAAGAAGGAGGGAAGTGAGAAGGTATGGCTTGCAGCAATGGAACATGAGATCTTGAAGTTCCAGGGGATGGTGGAGCGTGGACTGCTACCTCTTGAGCTTGCGTTGGTTTTTTTCCCTTGAAGAGGAAAGGGTGATGCAACACAGTAGCAGTAAGTATTTCCCTCAGTTTGAGAACCAAGGTATCAATCCAGTAGGAGTATCAAGCCAAGTCGCCAAAAGTACCTGCGCAAAAACAACAAACTTGCACCCAACGCTACAAAGGGGTTGTCAATCCCTTCACGATTGATTGCAAGGTGAGATCTGAAGGCGGAAAGTGCAACAAAGTAAAAGTGTAAGGCTGAAAATATGATGTGAGGTAGACCCGGGGGCCATAGTGTTCACTAGAGGCTTCTCTCATGATAGCAAATATTAAGGTGGGTGAACGAATTACTATCGAGCAATCGATAGAACCGCGCAAAGTCATGACGATATCTAAGGCAATGATCATACATATAGGCATCACGTCCGAGACAAGTAGACCGATACTTTCTGCATCTACTACTATTACTCCACACATCGACAGCTATCCAGCATGCATATAGTGTATTGAGTTCATAACGAACAGAGTAACGCCTTAAGCAAGATGACATGATGTAGAGGGATAATTTCATGCAATAGATATAAACCCCATCTTTTTACCCTTGATGGAAACAACACGATACGTGCCTCGCTACCCATTCTGTCACTGGGTGAGGTCACTGCACGGTATGAACCCAAAACCAAGCACTTCTCCCATTGCAAGAACGGTAGATCAAGTTGGCCAAACAAAACCCACAACTCGAAGAGAATTACAAGGATATGAAATCATGCATATAAGATATCAGAAGAAACTCAAATTAGATTCATAGATAATCTGATCATAAATCCACAATTCATCGGATCTCGACAAACACACTGCAAAAGAAGATTACATCGGATAGATCTCCATGAAGATCATGGAGAACTTTGTATTGAAGATCCAAGAAAGAGAAGAAGCTATCTAGCTACTAGCTATGGACCCGCAGGTCCGTGGTGAACTACTCACGCATCATAGGAGAGGCAATGGTGTTGATGGAGAAGCCCTCTGTGTCTGAATCCCCCCTCCGGCAAGGCACTAGAACGTGCCCCATATGGGATCTTGCAGAGACAAAAGCTTGCGGCGGCGGAAAAGTATTTTCGTGGCTCCCTCCCGTGGTTTCATATTTTTCGGGGATTTATAGGCGGAAGAACTAGGGCAGAGGATCCCCAGGGGGCCCACAAGCCTGCTAGGCGCGGGCCCCCTGGCTGCGGCCAGGGGGCTTGTGGCCTCACCTGGTGCCCTCTGCCTTGGTTCTCAAGCTTCCTGCATATTTTCTGTTCCGGAAAAAATCTTTTCGGAGGTTTTATTCCGTTTGGACGCCGTTTAAAATCCACCTCTGAAAAAGGTCAAAAACACGGAAAAAATAGGAACTGGCACTTGGCACTGAGTTAATAAGTTAGTCCCAAGAAAGATATAAAAGGCATACAAAACATCCAAATTTTGACAAGATAATAGCATGGAACCATCAAAAATTATAGATACGTTGGAGACGTATCATGGACTCAGCACCAATCACTCCATGATCACAAATCTTATTTGTAAGAGTAAGAAGGACATAATTTGAGAAGATTATTTTCAAGATCCATCATAGGCTCAAAGATCTTCAAGCCCAAATTTATGATCCATAAAACCAAAACTATGAGTATGAATCTTGTTTCAAGAGGATTATTATAGCTAAAAGTTCCAATATTCTAGAGACAAGCTCTTCCTTCTAGAACGGGGAACCTATGTCATGGTAGACGGAGGATAAACCTACTACCCCATCACCACCATCACCCAAGAAGGACACCTGAGTACATTGCTATGGGCACCACCCTTAGCTTATTGCACGCTTGGGGGAGGTGCCCTGGTATCCGATGTCTACTACACAACTTTATTCTTGTAGACTATCTAGGGCCTCTAAGTGCAGAGTTTTGTAGGACAGTAGCTATTTCCCCTCAAGTGGATGAACTAGTTTATAAATCCATGGGAGGTGTAGGATGAAGATGGTCTCTCTCAAAAAAACCTGCAATCAAATATAAAAAATCTCTTGTGTCACTAACACACCCAATACAATGACAAATTGTATATGTGCACTAGTTCGGCGAAGAGATGGTGATACGAGTGTAGTATGGATAGTAGATATATGATTTTGTAATCAGGAAATATGAAAACAACAAGGTAGAAACTGGAAAACAATGAGCAAAACTTTATATAAATGCTTGGAAATAAGGCCCAGAGTTCATACTTTCACTAGTGCAATCTCTCAACAATGCTAATATAGTAAAATCATATGGTCATCCCTTAACATGCAAGAAATAATCACTCCAAAGTTCCTATTAGTGGAGAACATAATATGAAATTGTTGTAGGCAGCGAACCACCTCAAAGTTATTCTTTCTAATCACTTTTGAGCTATCCTATAAGTGTCACAAACAGCCCTAGAGTTCGTACTAGAATAAGACCCATGATACATATCAATCAGCCCTAATTTCACCTAGATACTCCAATGTCACCTCAACTATCCGTGGGCTAATTATACGACATGCATCATACAATTTCAGATTCTTCATATTCAATCCAGCACAAAGAACCTCAAGGAGTACCCCAAGATTTCTATCGGAGAACATAGTATGAAAACATGCAATCAACCCCTATGCATAGATCCCCAAGGTCACCAGAATACGCAAGTTGGTGCCATAAAATATATCAAGTGAATCAATTGACTACCCCAATGTCACTACAGGTATCTACATGCAAGACAACATCAAGTGTTCTCAAATCTAATATTCAATCCAACATAACGAGATCTCAAAGGTAAAGATTAAATTCATCACAACAAGATGGCAAGGGAAGAACACCATATGATCCAACTATATTAACAAATCCCGTGATACATCAAGATCGTGTTATATGAAGAACATGAAAGAGAGATCATACATATAACTACTGGTACATACCCTCTGCCCCGAAGAGGTGCAACCCAAAGAGATGGAGGCGATGGGGGCCACGATGTCGGCAACGGGCGGCAGCAGTAACGGCCACGATGCTCGCGATGGGTGGAGGCCCCTTGACCCCCTTATTCCTTGGTCTTGGTGTTGCAATGGAGTAGCCTATCCCCTCTTGGCGGCTTCCAAGGGAGAGGCAAATTCGTGGCTTTTGGTGGTGACCCCAAAATTAGGGTTTTCCTCTCCTTATTGTGCGTCTGTTGTGCTCTATGGCCCTCCGATGGATGGACCATTTATCCAATGGATCTTGGGGACCTCTAGATCCTCCCTACGGATTCCTCAAAGCCACATGGGTCCCTAAAGTCATTGTTTTGCCGAATATGTCAAATATGGTAAAAGTTGGACTCAATCACGTCATCAATTCTCATAATCCCATAATCAAATATTTTCCTCCAGTAAAACGGGTCTAGAGATGACATTAGAACTTTGTTTTGGGGGAATCCAAAATCAATGCCATAAAATTCCCCAAACATTTGTAATTTTAGCCTTTTCCATTTAACATTGTCTTCAGGCGTAAAAATTACAATCTCTAAAAATTGTTAGTGGACAGATTTCAGGAAAGATAGAGCCCTCCTCCAACAAGGCTCCTTTTGCCTTTTTCAACAAATTCCAATTATTTCGTACACATCAAAGTGTAAAACAAGAACTTGTGCATTTTTGCAACTATTAATTGGTTAGTCCTAATAAATCATAAAACCATAGTAAAGGTACATGACAAATGGTAGAATACAAGCATGGAGCATCAAAAATTATAGATACGTTTGGGACGTATCACTTCGTATGACCATCATTTTTTACCATTATCATCTATCATAGTTCGACCCTTAGTTAGCTCGCGATTTAGGGAAATAAAATTGCAGCATTGCTTTGCTTAGAGTGTTTGCTTTGTGATCCACCTTTCCTTGTAACCGAGTGTGATAGTTATATAATAAAGATTACTTTGTGTTTGCTTGCTTACTCTCATGCATCAATCATAGCATTGAAATAAAGGAAATAGAAAATCATATGCTAACCCCATGGGGAGTAATGACTTCACATAAAAAAGTATGATATGTAAATCTTGTTGGGAGTAAACAAACATAGCATTATTCATGGATAAAATTCATTCATGATTATGATAGAGGAGAGTAGATTCACATAAAAATATACTATCTTGGACATCTTTTATGATTGTGAGTGTCGGGGCAGATGTGTGCACTCGATCACCTATGAGACCATTGGCCGCTTCATGGTTCGGCGGGGGGATCACGTTACACAAAGAGCAGAAACTACGAGGCAAGACGATGATGAGATTCGGGGCGTTTACCTAGGTTTGGGCCGCTGAGAAGCGTAAAACCCTACTCCTGCTTTGGTGGATTGATTTGGGGAAGACGGAGTTTACACGACGTTCTGCCCCGGCAAGGGTTACCGCGGAGAGTTACTATGCGTGCTAATATTCCAGAGTCCTAAATCCCCTGGGTTTTGAATCCTATGCTAGGTTGCCTTGGGCCTCCTTTTATAGATCAAGGGGCGTAGAGAGTGGCAAACACACATGTTTAAATAGCTAACAGTGTTATCATGCCTAACTATGGCACTTAAGACAAAATTCTATAAATGCAACCTTAGGTGGTGAGCGGGGGTGCGTCCCTGGCAAGCTCCTGCCACCTCTTAGTTGGTTGTTGCTTGGTGTCTTGACACGCCTCTACACGGGTGTCAACTGGTCGTAATTTGTCTTCCTGTGCGTTGCCACATATCTAGCGAGAGCCACTTAGCCATCTGGGAGCTCGACACCTCATTGATAAGTGACTCGTGTAGCGATGAGGTGGAGTGGTGGCAGATTGGCTCACACTTGCCAGGGAGGTGACTTGCGAGGTATTGTTGAGGATGCATGTGCCTTCGTCCCCGGCACATGCCAGGTGTTCTTGGCTCATCTTGGGCCCATCCTGGGCTGCTTGTGTGGGTCTTGTTGGCATCAGGTTCAGGCTATCTGCTTTGTTTGGTGGTTGCCTTTGAGGGGTTATGCTCTTAACACGTGTGTAAAAGTGAGGAGCCCTCGGTACCCCATTACTAATGCACTGATAGGAGCCCCCGGGCCTGGCCCATACGCGCTTCCTAAGCCCTATTGGGTCAGGCCCAAAGTTCATGCACGGGTGTGAAATTGCAAAGGGGTAACCGCCAAACTGCTGTTCTGCACTGTCCCACCACTTTAGGTCGTTTCCGCCACGTGCATTGCGAGAATATCGCGGTGGGTGCACGTGACTTCAAGGCCTGGTCGTGGAAGAAGTTGCAGTGTCATGGATTAGATTGATGGGGCGGTTACGTGCTCACCCGTGATGGTGAGCAACATCATAGGTGGAGGTGGGTGGCGACCCTTAGAGCGTAGGAGAGACAGCCCCCCGCATCCTCCCTATAAAAACGGGAGGGTTGCGGCAGGCGATGCTCATCCATCTTTCTCCTCTCCTCCAATCTAGGGTTGCTCGGCTTGCTCTTCTCTTTTTATCCCTCGAGGTGGCTTAGGTTTTTGTCTATGACGGGGAGGCGTGGGCGCCCTCCATCTTCAGTGGGGGCGACGAGAGCCTCCTATCAGGATCATGCAGTCGCGTCAGTCGTGGCGACGGAGGGAGGCACCAATGCTCGAGGTGAGTGCGCCGGGAAGGCCCGGGGTCGCCGAGGAGCCCTTGGTCGAAGGGGACTGTTGTAGTTTTGTCATGGCAGATGTCCTTGTGAAAGGAGTTAGTGGTGATGCCATCGCAACTCTGTGGCGACTCAAAGGGTTTGATCGGGAACAAGAGATGAGTTTACCCAGCTTCGGACCCTCCGGTGGAGGTAAAGCCTACGTCCTGCTTTGTGTGTATTGATCATGAAATCGATTACAAGGGTGTGGTTTCGCCTGACCTAGCTCTCGATTGGTTGTAACTTAAGTCTACCAGCCCTAGAGACTCGCCTTCATATACAGGTTGAGGCCCTAGATGTCGTGGTTTTGTCACGGCAGATGTCCTCGTGAAAGGACTTAGTACTGGAGCCATCGCACCTTGGTGGCGACTCAAAGGGGCTGAACAGGAGAGAGATGGCGATTCACCCAGGTTCGGCCCCTCGTGAGGAGGTAAAGGCCTACGTCCTGCTTTGAGTTGTATTGATGGAGTTTCGATTACAAGGAGGGCGTAACTCGCTAGACCTAGTACACGATGAATTCTAACCTATCCTCTTCTTCCTTGGGACTCGCCTTTATATACAGGTCGAATCCCTAAGGTTTACAAGGGTACTTCCCTTTCTACAAATTGTGACCTCTACGGTCTCCAAGTCGCCATCTTTCAAAGCTTGGAGACCTTCCGGAAATGATAAACCGCCATACAACCTTCGGTCTTGCCAGGCCAAGGCCCGAGCCACGCTCAGATGAATCGCCTGATTCGGTGACCCGGCCCAACTAGGGCGGGTTATTAACAGGTAATATCCCCAACACTAGGTTTACAAGAATCCGGGTCACGTTATGATTCGTGACGTGTGTCTCTAACTCGCCTTGCTTCTTAAGCAAGGAAACTCCTGGCGACCCTTCTCTCACATGGGCCATGAGTCGCCTTCTTCGTGTCTTCGGCCATAGCCGGCTCTCGTTGGTAACCTCCTTGTGCCTTCTGCTTCATAAGTCAGGGCCCACCTTGAATATGAACGTTGAGCCGCCATCATCTTGACCCGGCCTCTAGGGGCGGGTCACATGGCAGGATAATATCCCCAACATTAGGCCCCAGATTGACTTGAATTTGTTCATCTCAATAGACCTTTCTCATAATCTTGGCAGCTCATACGCAACCCAAGTTTTGTCTTCCATGGCAGAAATGTTGGATTCAAATGTCCTCTTAAGCTCCTGCTGTCACATCCCTGACCCCTATTAGAGTATAGCAAGTTTGTGCTCATGTCTTCTTCATTGCATCCAAGAAAATGAAATGAAATAAAAAGCAAAGAAGAGAAAACCAAAGCAAACCCTAGCAACTCTATATTCAAAAGCTTTTCAATTTTGGTGGCAAATTAAAAATTCCAAAATGGCCATTAGAAAAGTTCATCATTTCTGATAAATGTTGAAAACAAAATATGAGGGGTAAGATATATTTTCAAAGTGCTTTTGGCATTTTAAATTAAAGGTAAAAGCTACTGAAATAAACTATATAATTGATTTCAAATATTTCAAAGTTTTCAGAAATGCTGAAACTTTTATATATATTTGGAAATATTCCAAATAACATTTCAGCATGTTTCAAACTATTTTAGGAATAGTTTGGAGCCAAAAATAAAATAAAACCATATCAGAAATATTTTAACAGAAATATAAAAGAGGAAAAAAATGGAAAAAAGGGTTATCAGACGCTTACCTGGCCCAGGCCCATCTCCTCCCCTTCTGTCGCCTTCCTCCTTCGCCAGTCGGAGCAGGAGGTGGCCGCCGCTCCTTCCGGCGCGGCCACGCACCTGTGAGCGTGCCTGGCTCGCCCAGATGAGCTAGAGAGGGAGGATAAGCCTCCCCGGGCTCATTCCCATCCTCTCCCCCTACTCATTCGCCCCCTGTGCCTCTTCCCCTCTCGGCCACCATTGGAGCGAGCTCGAGCTCGAGTTCCCCGTCGCTCCAGCTCCCCTCTGACTTGTCTGAGCCTCGTACAGGAACCGCCTCGACCCCCTGAAGCTTCCCAGTGAGCCACGCAAGCCCTCGAGCCCTGCATCGAGCTGTCGTCGTCGTCTTCCTCCTCGGATCCCCGGAGCTCGCCACCGTCGTTCTCCCTCCTCAGACCATCCCCGAGCCTTCTCTCGTCACCTCTGCACTCCCTGTGAGCTCAGGGTGTTTCCCCCTCATTTTCCCCTTCGATCCCGATCTCTAGGCCCCGATTCCACCGGAGCCCGACGAGATCCGCCGCAGGACCTCATCGCCGGTAGCCCTCCGGTGATTGGCTGGTCATTCTGAGGCCGTCGTTAGCTTCAGTGCATTGTGTAGGTGCTGTACGAGCCCAGCCCTGTGCGTGATAAGCCCCGTAGCTGTGATCCCGATGGTGCCCGAACTCCGGCAGTCGCTGGGCTCGTTGCTGGCATCATCTCCGGTGGTTTCAGCCCTCCGTTCTTTGCAAAAATGGAGCTGCGATCGAGTGGCCGATTGTTTGGTGCCCTCCGCCGTGCGTTTGGTCACTGGAATAGCAACCCGAGGCCCTCCGCCATTCTGGTGGTCTCCCCAGCCTCGCCGCCGGTGGGTTTGACCCCATCGCTGGTGGGGTTGACTCCCCTGAGTGTGTGGCAAGTGGGGCCAGCCCCCAGACTAATTAAGTTTTGTCCAAAAAAATAATACTTCTATTAACAGTTAAATAGTCACTGACATGTGGGTCCAGCTTTCTTAATTAGCTATTTAAGTTTAAACTTAATCTAAAACTGGCCAGAGTCACTGACCAGTGGGTCCCACTGGTCAGGTTTGACTTTCAACGGCCACATGACCTGCTGATGTCATGCTGATGCAATAAATCTAATTCTGATTTTAATATAATTACAGAATAGTTGCAAAACTTTGGAAATTCATAGAAAATTGAATATAACTCCAAATCAGACAAATAATATATGCAAATTGATCAGAAAAATCCAATGAACACAATGGTGCTACTTTCACGCCTGAAAAACAAAGTTATGAAACAGCATCAGGTCAAATCAAATAAATAATTAAGATGAATATGCCATTTCAAATGATATTTGAATTTGGATTTCAAACCAGATGCAAACTAAGGTTTCACCAACCACATTGAAACATATCACCTTTCATTTCATGCCATGCTCATGCACCATGATTGTTGCATATGATCGTTAATATTTGTATGTTGTTATTCGGTAAGCCCCGCCCCTCTGGATACGACTGATTATCCGACTGACGGATACCACCCCTCTGCTGAGCAACAAGGCAAGCAACCATTTTGATCATCCCGATAAATCCCATGTTCTCTCTCCTTCTCTTACTTATTGCATTAGGTCAAAATGCTTTCAATGCTTTTACCACGTTAGTTGAACCCACTCCCTTTGCATGATCTGTCCTTGTCACAGTAATTAGCTGAACCATGGGACCTAGCATACCTAGTAGATGCTTGAGCCATGATGTGCCTTATCCTTCTATGCATGCTATGCTTAGAGTTGTGTATGGTCTGTCATCTGGGTGATAAACAGGACCGTGAGAATGTGTTCAATTAATAAAGGTTGTGTCTTGAACCTGATTTGGTAAAGGTACCGGTGAAAGGCTATGTAGGAGTACATGGCGGGTTGTTTCATTGGAACCGTCCTTAGGAACTGAGATCCGTGTATGTAATCGAAGACTAGATACTACCACACATTGGGATACTTAATTGACCCTCTCGACTTATTTATCGCTTAGTACTCGGTCCAGGAGTTGCAAGTAGTTTCTGTTGTTTATAGTCATGCTGGAGGCCGTGCATAGTGCTGCCCTTAGAGGTGGGCTATGATGCGGTAGGTAGTGGAACGGTGTACCAAGTGGCACCCGGATGGTGGGCTTGGGAACCCTGCGCACATTGTTTGGGGTCGTGGCGGAAACCTCGGCCGGACTTCCGTGCGGGTTACCCTCAGATAGGCGATAAACGTGGACTAGGTATTAGCGTGGTTAACGGTCGTGGCCGACTCCCTCGCTGGGCTTCCGCTTGAAGGTTGCCGAGGTGTATGACGTGCACATAGCGATAAGTGGCGAGAGCGTGTGTGAAGAAGTACACCCCTGCAGGGTTATGATCTATTCGAATAGCCGTGTCCGCGGATATGGACTACTTGGAGACATATGTTGATCATAGACAACTATAATGGCTACTCATAAAAATGTCAAGATAAGTGTGAGTGTCGTGGATGGCATTTCTGTAGGGTGACGGAATGATTCCATGATGGAGTATTGTTGTGGAGTTAGTGGATTCGTGTGCGAGAAAACAAAGTTCTCAAAACTATTTAAAAATGTAGCTTTGTCTAGCCAAGAGTCAAATGCTGGCTTTCTGCATGAAACCCACAACTCCTTGTTCATACATTGCATGAGTAGATAAATTATTCTAAATTCTTGCTGAGTACTTCTGTACTCACGTTTTCTTAATAAACTGTTGCCTAGGTTTTCATTGACCCTAGTGGTGGGTTCTATCTAGACGTTGACGACGACGAGTAGCTGGTGTCCCAACTACAATCTGGCCCTAGGTTGGGTCTGTAGATAGTCACGCCATGTGCCGTTTACCTTTCCATCTGTTTGTACTCAGACAGTTTTAATCTTCCGCTGGCTTGTAAGACTTTTTTGAATGACTTGTGTTGATGGGTCGTGAGACCCCTATCTATGTAATATTATGTGTGAGGCTCTTCCGAGCCCTCTAAATAAAGTTTGTATGTTTATGGTTATGTTGTGATGCCATCGATGTATCTATGCATATCGTGTATGCCATGCGTATGTGTGTTGTACTTGATATGTATGGGGTTCGAACACCTAGTCGTATGCCTTAGTAGCACTCCTTACAGCGAAATGCCCCTTTGTGTTTCCACCGAGCCATGGTAGTTCGCTACTGCTCCGGACACATTGGTTGACCGGCATGTGTCCTTCTTAGCTGTTATGTCTGTCCCTTTGGGGAATGTCACGCGATGTAATGGAGTCCTTGTAGCTTGCTATGACTCGTCTACACTCGCTGATGACCGACACCTGCTTCATTGGGTCATGTATGCATGTCCCTGTACGGAACTGCCACTTAAGTTTATGACTAAACATGTCGACCCGGGTTCTTTGACATCGGAATGCCAGCGACACAATTGCATACGCGAGTCAAAAGGCGCAGACGGTCCCGGCTAAGGTAAGGTTGTAGCCGTGGGTGTAACCGTGCGTGAGACCGCAAAGAGATGTGATGTGTTACAGGCTGGATTTCTATGGCTTAGGATCGGGGTCCCATCAGCGTTGGTATCAGAGCCTGACTGACTGTAGGATTACCAAGCCAAACTGGTCGAAGTTAAGTCTAGAATTGCTTTAGTTATATATAAGGGAATTGTTTGTGGAAGGGAACGTAAGATTCTTGCTTCTCTTCTCAGGTCATTCTATTCTGGTCATCCACGTCTTTTCTGCGGGGATTAAGAACTAGGTTACTTATCTTTCTCTCAGGATCGTGTATTACTGTTTGGTAGATTATAGGACAATGAGTCGAGAGTTACTCTGAGTTTCTTTCATTCCAAGAAAGTAAGTTTTGATGACCATGGAATTGAACTTGATAGTTGAGTGGTTATGCTATCCTATCTTTTGTGGGTTGTGTGGAAATTGTTTTTGAGCATTTACAACCATTATGCTTCCCAATTTTGTCTCCAGAGCTCTAATTAATGCCTTTGCATTACTCTCTATTTTCAGATGCCTGGCCGTCCTTCTCGTCAGGTGGTCCGTCTGACTAGGTGCATTGATGTGCCGGGTCACACGGCCATGCTAGTCAGGATGATGTCAGTAGCCGGTTACCGCTGTTACCCAGAGTATACAGTGGAGGAGCGGTACCGAGATTTTAATCAGAGTCAGTATCTGTGCACTGTTAGGGTATTCCCAGATTACCGTGGAGCTGAGGAGCCGATCCATTGGTCTTATGCATTGGGGGTTACTGTTGACATGGCAGTACAAGATGCTGCCTATTCAATGCTGACCATTATGAGGGCTAGACATGCACTGCTGAAGAATTCAGAGTTCTGCTATGTTCGTGCCTCTCAGCCAGGAGAAGAAGGATACCTTAGTGGGGTCTACTTTGATTCCTCTATGGAGGATCCGCTGCTGCAGTCCACCGCTGAGATGCTAGAGAATAGAGACAGGGATGCTCGTGCCCTTTGTATGGAGCTCTATGCTACACGTGCCCGCCTGTGGACGGCTTTGACACAGCTCGCACCTGTAGTCCAGACATGGTATGGAGATATGGAGATGATGTACCCTATTAGGACCCATCTTCCGGCTCATGTTGACTGGACTGCTATAGGAGGAGTCACCCCTCTTCGGGGACTTCTACTACCACCAGTCAGGGGACCAAGGCCACACCCGTGTCCTTACGGTTCCCAAGGGTCTCAGGCTTGAGTATTTCCTGATCCAGGTTGAGCTCCCAGGCCATGGAGGCAACCTTTATGAGATGTTCTATGCGGATGCCTGAACCCATGAGTGGAAGGTTAGTATGGTAGTAGTGGTACATCCACAGTCCTGTGTGTCTTGTGGAGTATGCTTGTGTTGTGAGATGAATTCTGGAGGCATAGATAAATAATGTACAGGAAGCTTGGAAAGCCTCTGATGAGTAGTATCATCTTTTCAGTAGTTTTCCCTTCGGTTAAGGTTGTACTGAACTATGTAATGGTGTGTATGAACCATGGTGTATATATAGTAGTTGCTTGTTACCATGTTGTTCGATGTTCATTTCCGCATTCCATGTGTTCAGTGCATTCTTAATCCATAGCTGGTATTGATGTTGATATTGGTCTAAGCTGTGAGTTTGTTTGTCAGGATGTGTTCACCTGGTTGAACCGTGCCCCGGCCCATGACCAGGGAGAGGGTAGTCAAGCACCGCAGGAGGAATTGCCTCACCCACCTTCCCTGGCGGAAGTTATGCTTGAGGCGGAAAGAAACAAAAGGGAGACCAACCATCTGCTAGAGCATATTGAGCAAAATACGGCTCGTCAGCCGAGGAATGATGCAGTGTCCCTCAATGACTTCGTGAAGCTGAATCCTCCGAAGTTCCATCACTCCGTTGATCCCCTCGACGCTGATGACTGGTTGTGCAGTATATCGCACAAGATTCGCTCTCCAAATGTTTTTGAGGCCGACAAGGTAACCTTTGCGGCGTACTTTCTGTAAGGACACGCCAATCTGTGGTGGGAGAACTTTGAAGCTATGCGTCCTGGCGGACCAGCAGCCACATGGGCAGACTTTAGTGCAGCCTTCCGTCTGCACCATATTCCAGAGGGTCTGATGGACCGTAAGAGAGAGGAATTATGTGCCTTCAACCAGGGAAAATTGATCGTGGATGCTTATAACCTGGAGTTCGATAACCTCGCCCGATATGCAACTGAAGAGGTGTCAACTGATGCCAAGAAGCAAGCAAGATTCCACAAGGGTCAGAGCCCTGAACTTCGTCGTGACCTGCATCTCCACGAATGTACAAGCTTTCAAGCTCTTGTCAACGAGGCGATCAGTGCCGAGACTGGTCATACCGACTATGAAGCCACGAAGAAGCACTCCCGTGACTCTGGCTCATCATCTGGCTCCACGTTCCCAAAACACCGGTTGTGGGTTCCAAATAGTTCTCTGCCGCCAAGATACACCCTAAGGCCATCCTATGTGGCGCCTCAGGCGAATCAGACCAACCCTCCAACAAAAACCTATGGTGGTCCAGCTAGCAAAGCTGCACCACGTGCCAATCAGGTGATCTGTTACAAGTGCGGAGAACCAGGGCACTACTCACGAGAGTGTCCTTAGAATATGGGTGCCAAACAACCTGGAAAGTCCATTGGGCAAGGCAAGTCGGGCAAAGCTTACTATGTGAAGCCAACTCCTGCACGTGGCCGCGTGAACTATGTTTTAGCAGAAGAAGCTGCAGAGCATCCCGACATTATATTGGGTACGCTCCTTGTCAATCATCACCCAACATCTGTTCTTTTTGACACTGGGTCATCTCATTCCTTCATTTCAGAAAGTAATGCACAGTTGCATAACATGTCCTTTTGTGATATGCCAATCCCATTGGTTGTCCAAACCCCAGGTAGTAAGTGGCAAATCTCCAGGATAACCTATGACAATGAAATTCTAGTAGACAGGCTAGTTTTTCTAGCATCTTTGATAGCCCTGAAATCTTCGGATATCAATATCATCTTGGGTATGGATTGGATGTCAGCTCATTATGCCAAGATTGATACTCATTCTAGAAATGTTCAGCTTACCCATCCCTCGGGTGAGATAGTCAATGTCTCTACTCGAGTTGCCAAATGCAAACTCTATTCCCTCAATGCCAACCCTCTTCCAGAACTTGAAGACATTCCGATAGTCCGTGACTTTCTGGATGTTTTCCAGAAGAACTGCCAGGAATTCCACCTGACAGGGATGTAGAGTTTGTGATAGACCTTGTTCCGGGAACTGTTCCAATAGCTAGAAGACCTTATAAGATGGCACCCCTGGAGCTAGCCGAACTTAATAAGCAACTAGATGAGGCCTTGAATAAAGGTTTCATTCGTCCTAGCTCTTCTCCTTGGGCTTGTCCCATCCTCTTCGTCAAGAAGAAAGACAGAACGGATCGGATGGTTGTAGATTATCGACCTGTTAACCTGGTCACCATAAAGAACAAGTATCCGCTCCCTAGGATCAATGACATGTATGATCAGCTCGCTGGATCCTCAATCTTCTCCAAAATAGATTTGAGGTTGGGTTACCATCAAATCAAAATCAAGAACGGGGACATTCCAAAAACGGCCTTTGTCACTCGTTATGGCCAATACGAGTACACTGTCATGTCCTTCGGTTTAACTAATGCCCCAGCCACTTTCTCTCGTTTGATGAATTCAATCTTCATGGAGTATTTGGATAAATTCGTCGTGGTATACCTCGATGACATTCTCATCTATTCGAAGAACGAACAAGAGCATGCCGAGCATCTAAGGATGGTATTGATGAAACTTTGAGAGCATCGCCGTTATGCCAAGTTTTCAAAATGTGAATTTTGGTTACCAGAAGTGACCTATCTAGACCACGTAATCTCTGGTAAGGGTATTGTTGTCAATCCTGAGAGAGTTCAAGCCTTCCTTGATTGGACTCAACCTGAATCGGTTAAGGAAGTTAGGAGTTTCCTTGGCCTAATGAGCTATTGTCGCCGCTTTGTCGAGAATTTCTCCAAGGTTGCATAGCCTCTAACTGAACTCCTCATGAAAGATAAAAAGTTCGAGTGGATACCATAGTGTGAGCATAGTTTCCAGGAACTGAAAAGACGCCTGACTTCCGCACCTGTGTTGCTACCACCAGATTTTTCTAAGGACTTTGTTATCTATTGCGACGCCTCGCGACAGGGATTAGGTTGCATTCTCATGCAGGATCGTCATGTGATTGCATACGCATCTCGACAGTTGCGTCCACATGAGGATAATTATCCCACACATGATCTTGAGCTTGCAGCTGTAGTCCATGCACTTAAAACCTGGCGACATTACCTTCTTGGTAATCGATGTGAAATATTCACTGATCACCAAAGTCTGAAATATATCTTCACCCAGCCAGATTTGAATCTCAGGCAAATACGATGCGTTGAGTTGATCACAGATTACGACTTAGGGATAACTTACACCCCAGGGAAGGCCAATGTTATGGCTGATGCAGTAAGTCGTAAGTCTTATTGTAATAATTTGATGTTACAACGAGGTCAACCACATCTCTATGAGGAATTTCGGAAGTTAAACCTTCACATTGTTCCTCAAGGATTCCTTTCTAACCTGGTGGCGAAACCTACTCTTGGGGATCAAATCAAAGCCGTGCAGACTTATGACAAGGGTATATCCCGGATCAAGGAGAATATTGCTAGCGGAAATGCTAGGGATTTCTCTATCAATGAGCAAGGTGTCGTGTTCTTTCAGAATCATCTAGTGGTTCCTAAGAGCAAACGTCTGCGGCAGTTGATCCTCAAGGAGGCTCATGATTCTCCTCTCACCATTCATCCTGGTAGTACTAAGATGTATCAAGACCTACGCCAGAGATTTTGGTGGACTAGGATGAAGAGAGAGATTGCTGAGTTCGTTGCTAACTGCGACTTTTGTCGTCGAGTTAAGGCGGAACATCAAAGGTCTGGACCCTTCAACCTTTAGGTATTCCTAAATGGAAATGGGATAAAGTCAGTATGGATTTCATCACTGGATTTCCCAAGACCAAGAAAGGAAATAATGCTATCTTTGTGGTCATTGACCGTCTTTCCAAAGTAGCTCATTTTCTTCCAGTTCGTGATAGTATAACAGCTAGCCAGCTAGTAGTCTTATATATCTCTCGAATAGTGTCTCTTCATGGTGTTCCTCTAGAGATTAACTCAGACCATGGAAGTATTTTTACTTCTCGCTTCTAGGAAAGTTTTCAGAATGCCATGGGGACTCACTTATCTTTTAGCACTGCTTTCCATCCTCAATCAAGTGGTCAAGTAGAAAGAGTGAATCAAATCCAAGAAGATATGCTCCGAGCTTGTGTTATGTTGTTCGGTATGAATTGGGAGAAGTGCCTTCCATTCGCCGAATTTGCTTATAACAATAGTTATCAATCAAGCTTGGGCAAAGCTCCTTTTGAAGTCCTCAATGGACGAAGATGTCGAACACCTCTTAATTGGTCAGAAACCGGAGAGAGGCAACTCTTTGGTCCGGATATGATCCAGGATGCAGAAGAGCAAGTTCGCATTATTCGTGAAAAGTTGAAACCAACCTAGTCTCGTAAAAAGAGCCAATATGATCGTCATCATAAAGCTGTGACCTTTGAAGTTGACGAGAAGGCTTATCTTCGGGTTACACCTCTGAAGGGTACCCATCGTTTCGGTATCAAGGGCAAGTTGGCTCCTCGTTATATCGGTCCTTTTCGCATTCTTGCCAAACGAGGAGAAGTTGCCTACCAATTGGAACTTCCTCCGCATCTTTCCAAGGTTCATGATGTATTCCACATCTCGCAACTCAGGCGTTGCTTTTCGGATCATATCCATGAAGTGGACAATGAAACGCTTGATCTCCAAGATAATCTTTCATACCGAGAGTACCTTGTTCGTATTCTTGATCAAGCTGAGCGTACCACTCGACGTCGAAACCTCAAGTTTCTTGAAGTTCAATGGTCAAATCATTCTGAAAAAGAGCAAACATGGGAAAGAGAGGATCGTCTTCGACTTGAGTACCCCCGCGCTATTCCCGCCGACTTCCAAATCTCGGGACAAGATTCTTTTGATTGGGGGTGAGTTGTCACATCCTTCATCCCTATTAAGGTATAGCAAGTTTGTGCTCATGTCTTCTTCATTACATCCAAGAAAATGAAATGAAATCAAAAGCAAAGCAAACCCTAGCAACTCTATATTCAAAAGCTTTTCAATCTTGGTGGCAAATTAAAAATTCCAAAATCGCCATTAGAAAAGTTCATCATTTCTGGTAAATGTTGAAAACAAAATATCAGGGGTAAGATATATTTTCAAAGTGCTTTTGGCATTTTAAATTAAAGGTAAAAGCTACTCAAATCAACTATATAATTGATTTCAAATATTTCAAAGTTTTCAAAAATGCTGAAACTTTTATATATATTTGGAAATATTCCAAATAACATTTCAGCATGTTTCAAACTATTTTAGGAATAGTTTGGAGCCAAAATAAAACAAAACCATACAGAAATGTTTTAAGAGAAATATAAAAGAGGAAAAAAATGGAAAAAGGGTTATCACATGCTTACCTGGCCCAGGCCCATCTCCTCCCCTTCTGTCGTCTTCCTCCTTCGCCAGTCGGAGCAAGAGGTGGCCTCTCCTCCCTCTGGCACGGCCACACACCTGTGAGCGTGCCTGGCTCGCCCGGATGAGCTGGAGAGGGACGATAAGCCTCCCCGAGCTCGTTCCCATCCTCTCCCCCTCCTCATTCGCCCCCTATGCCTCTTCCCCTCTCGGCCGCCATTGGAGCGAGCTCGAGCTCAAGTTCCCCGTCGCTCTAGTTCCCCTCCGACTTGTCTGAGCCTCGCAGAAGAACCGCCTCGACCCCCTGAAGCTACCTAGTGAGCCACGCAAGCCCTCGAGCCCTGCATCGAGTTGTCGCCGTCGTCTTCCTCCTCGGAACCCCGGAGCTCGCCACCGTCGTTCTCCCTCCTCAGACCATCCCCGAGCCTGCTATCGTCGCCTATGCACTCCGTGTGAGCTCAGGGTGCTTTCCCCCTCATTTTCCACTTGGATACCGAGCTCTAGGCCCCGATTCCACCGGAGCCCGACGAGATCCGCCACGGGACCTCGTCGCCGGTAGCCCTCTGGTGATCGACTGGTCATTCTGAGGCCACCGTTAGCTTCAGTGCATCGTGTAGGTGCTGTACGAGCCCAGCCCCGTGCGTGATAGGCCCCGTAGGTGTGATCCCGATGGTGCCCGAACTCCGTCAACCGCTGGGCTCGTCGCCGGAGTCATCTCCGGTGGTTTCAGCCCCTGTTCTTTCCAAAAATGGAGCTACGATCGAGTGGCCGGTCGTCTGGTGCCCTCCGTAGTGCGTTTGGTCACCGAAATAGCAACACTGAGGCCCTCCGCCATTCTGGTGGTCGACGAAGCCTCGTCGCCGGTGGGTTTGACCCCATCGCCGGTCGGATTGACTCCCCTGAGTCTTTGGCAAGTGGGGCCAGACCCAGACTAATTAAGTTTTGTCAAAATAAAAATAATAATTATATTAACAGGTAAATAGTCACTGACATGTGGGTCCAGCTTTGTTAATTAGCTATTTAAGTTTAAACTTAATCTAATACTAGCCAGAGTCACTGACCAGTGGGTCCCACTGGTCAGGTTTGACTTTCAACGGCCAGCTGACCTGCTGATGTCATGCTGATGCAATAAATCTAATTCTGATTTTAATCTAATTCCAAAATAATTGCAAAACTTTGGAAATTCATAGAAAATTGAATATAACTCCAAATCAGACAAATAATATGTGCAAATTGATCAGAAAAATCCAGTGAACACAATGGTGGTACTTTCATGCATGAAAAACAAAGTTATGAAATAGCATCAGGTCAAATCAATTAAATAATTAAGATGAATATGCCATTTCAAATGATATTTGAATTTGGATTTCAAACCAGATGCAAACTAAGGTTTCACCAACCACATTGAAACATATCACCTTTCATTTCATGCCATGTTCATGCACCATGGTTGTTGCATATGATTGTTAATATTTGTATGTTGTTATTCGGTAGGCCTCGCCCCTTCGGATGCGACTGATTCTCCGACTCACGTATATCACCCCTCTGCTGAGCAACAAGGCAAGCAACCATTTTTATCATCCCGATAAATCCCCTGTTCTCACTCCTGCTCTTACTTATTGCATTAGGTCAAAATGCTTTCAATGCTTTCACCACCTTAGTTGAACCCACTCCCTTTGCATGACATGTCCTTGTTACAGTAATTAGCTGAACCTTGCAGCCTAGCATACCTAGTAGATGCTTGAGCCATGATGTGCCTTATCCTGCTATGAATGCTATGCTTAGACTTGTGTATGGTCTGTCATCTGGGTGATGAACAGGATCGTGAGAATGTGTTCACTTAATAAAGGTTGTGTGTTGAACCTGATTTCGTAAAGGTACCGGTGAAAGGCTATGTAGGAGTACATGGCGGGTTGTTTCATTGGAACCGTCCTTAGGAACTGAGTGCCGTGTATGTAATCCAAGACTAGATACTACCACACGTTGGGATACTTAATTGACCCTCTCGACTTATTAATCGCTTAGTACTCGGTCCAGGAGTTGCAAGTAATTTCTGGTGTTTATAGGCATGCTGGAGGCCGTGCATAGTGCTGACCTTAGAGGTGGGCTTTGATGCGGTAGGCAGTGGCACGGTGTACCAAGTGGCACCCGGATGGTAGGCTTGGGAACCCTGCGCACGTCGTTTGGGGCCGTGGCGGAAACCTCGGCCGGACTTCCGTGCGGGTTACCCTCAGATAGGCGATAAACCTGGACTAGGTATTAGCGTGGTTAACGGCCGTGGCCGACTCCCTCACTGGGCTTCCGCTTGAAGGTTGCCAAGGTGTATGACGTGCCCATACAAATAAGTGGCGAGAGCGTGTGTGAAGAAGTACACCCCTGCAGGGTTATAATCTATTCGAATAGCCGTGTCCATGGATATGGACTACTTGGAGACATATGTTGATCATAGACAACTATAATGGCTACTCATAAAAATGTCAAGATAAGTGTGAGTGTCGTGGATGGCATTTCTGTAGGGTGACGGAATGATTCCATGATGGAGTATTGTTGTGGTGTTAGTGGACTCGTGTGCGAGAAAACAAAGTTGTCGAAACTATTTCAAAATGTAGCTTTGTCTAGCCAAGAGTCAAATGCTGGCTTTCTGCATGAAACCCCACAACTCCATGTTGATACATTGCATGAGTAGATAGATTATTCTAAAGTCTTGCTGAGTACTTTTGTACTCACGTTTGCTTAATAAATCGTTGCAGAGGTTGTTAATGACCCTTATGGTGGGTTCTATCTAGACGTTGACGATCATGAGTAGCTGGTGTCCCAGCTACGATCTGGCCCTAGGTTGGGTCTGTAGATAGTCAGGCCATGTGTCATTTACCTTTCCATCTGTTTGTACACAGACAGTTTTAATCTTGTGCTGGCTTGTAAGACTTGTTTGAATGACTTGTGATGATGGGTCGTAAGAACCCTATCTGTGTAATATTATGTGTGAGGCTCTTCTGAGCCCTCTAAATAAAGTTTGTTTGTTTATGGTTATGTTGTGATGCCATCGATGTATCTATGCATATCGTGTATGCCATGCGTATGTGTGTTGTACTTGATATGTATGGGGTTCGAACACCTAGTCGTATGCCTTAGTAGCACTCCTTACGGGGAAATGCCCCTTTGTGTTTCCACCGAGCCATGGTAGTTCGCTACTGCTCCGGACACATTGGTTGACCGGCATGTGTTCTTCTTAGCTGTTGTGTCTGTCCCTTTGGGGAAATGTCACGCGATGTAATGGAGTCCTTGTAGCTTGCTACGACTCGTCTACACTCGCTGATGACCGACACCTGCTTCGCTGGGTCATGTATGCTTGTCCGTGTACGGAACTGCCACTTAAGTTTATGACTAGACATGTCGACCTAGGTTCTTTGACATCGGAATGCTAGCAACACAATTGCATACGCGAGTCAAAAGGCGCAATCGGTCCTGGCTAAGGTAAGGCTGCAACCATGGGGTTAACCGTGCATGAGACCGCAAGGAGATGTGATGTGTTACACGCTGGATTTCTATGGTTAGGATCGCGGTCCCGACACCTTGTCTATTCATCAATGACATCACCTGCCCCAGGATTTTAGGGATCTTAAGGATGTCATTCCAACGACTCTTTTGGCTTATACGTTTAGCCCGAAAATAAAGGTGCCATCAACTTCGAGATTTATTGCGCCTCCTGGTTTCTCGCGTGTGCCATTTTTATTTCCACTCTCGCCTTTATATACCGACGAGGGTACCCTTTTTTACTTTTACCCTATTCCCATCTTCTTCTTCCTGGTCGAACCAAGAACCTCATCGTGTCGCCGCTGTGTGACCCTCATCATCAGGCGTTCCGATCCAAGAGCTCCTCGCCGTGCAGCTTCACATCCGAATCGTGGGTCTTCGCCACCGCGACCAACACCTTCAGGTAAGTTCCCTTCTTCCCCAGATCTGCCTGTTAGTCCACTCTAGCTTAGTAGGGTTCGTCGGAGTTCATCCTGCGCTCGTCTCTACTGTAGACTTGCTTAGTTTTTCAATGAAACTTTTCCCATTGTTAGGTTGCGGTTGATATTGGGATTCGGTATCTTGTAACTCTTCATAGGCACTTTGCAGGATTTTATTCAATAATGAACTGTTGTTGCTCCATATTGTACTATCTTCTAGGCGTGTCTACTCCTAGAGACCTTGTTGAAGAGTAGAGGCAAAGAGAAGAGCTCAAGCTCAAGATATGATGAGAATCGTTCGTCCAGTCGTGACCAAAACTGTTACAACTGTGGGAAGCCTGGACAGTACTCCAGTGAGTGCTCATCTCCCGACAAACGAAGAGAAGAGTCACCTTGAAGACGAAGCTCAAGATATGAGTCACCTCACAGACAGAGGAGTAGAGAAGATCGCTATGAACGAAGACACTCACGGGGAGGCAAGGAATCGGAGAAGAAGGAAAATACACCAAGGGCAGCTCAAGAAGAAGACATCAAGCTCATGTTGGTGAATGGGTTTCTCGCTCCTAGTCTGACAACCACTCTGAGAGAAGCTATCACTCCAACTTCGACTATAGTCAAGATGAAGGTGTTGCCGGCATTGCACTCGTTTCCTCCAACTCCTGTTACTTATTTGATTCACCAAATGAGGGAGTCGGAAACTTCTTCATGGCTAAAGTCCCCAAGGTATCACACCCCGAGTATCTTGATTTCAATAGTGATGAGGATGACTTATTAGGAGAAGATGACTTGCTCTTTGATAAAACTAGTGATTGCACTGAAAATGAACTTGCTAATTATAATGCTAGTCAAGAGAAATCAGATGATGACGATAAGAAATAGATTGAATGACTAACTCAAGAATTAAACACTCTTAAGTTAGCTCATGAAACTACTCTAGATGATCATAGAGAGCTTGCAAGAACTCATGAGAAGCTATGCTTCGAGAAGCTAAATTTGCAGCAAAAGCAATCAATGATGATCTTTGAAAGAAGAGTTATTCTTATCTAGCCAAACGATTACTCTTGTCTAATTTTGCTCCACAAGTTAAACCTAAGAACACTAGTAACAAAGGCAAGAATGTGTCTTCATCTAGTAACAACAATGCTAAAGCTAAACCTAATATTGTTGCTAGTAGCGCTCTTGATTCCACTAACGATTCTCTTAGCCAAGTTACACTTGAGCAAGCAAATGATTTATTGAAAGGGATTATAGAGAGAGGTGTCTTCAAGAGTCTTGCCGGAAGTAAACAATTTGAGGAAATTGTACGCAAGCAAGGAGGACATCGGAAGAAACAAGGTGTTGGCTACTTCAACGTCAACGGAGTTGATTGGGAAGATGGTCCATATCCCATTCCTAAGTTTGTTCCTCAAGAGGAGAAGTATGATGCTACTCCTCCCAAGGTAAAAAGCTCACAAGATGACCTTCCACCACAAGACAACAAGTTCAAGGGAAAGCTTCTAGGGGACATTGACCTTTATGAAGAAGAACCCCAAGTCAAGGTCAAGTGGATTCCCAAAGACACTTCTAGCTCTACCTCAACTAGTGCTACCACAACTCCAAGGATACCCATCAAGTTGATGTGGATTCCCAAGAGGAAGAACTAGATATTTCTTGAGGGGTGACTCTGCCAATAAAATTCACTTTTATTCACTTTGCAAGAACTATATGCAATCAACCTCAACCATATGCATTAGTTCAAGGAGTCACACATTCCCTCAAAGATAAGCAAGGGACAAGGTAATTAATTCATCTTTGGACATCATCCCCTTTGTGTTTCACTTCATGTCCATGGATATTCTTGCATATGTTCCTTTTGCTTTGGTACTAACCCATATAGTTGAGAATAGTAAGAAATAACAAGGATTGCTCCCAACTCAAGATGATCTTCATCAACATTGAGCATCCACCACTACTTCACCTACTTGAAGTCTTCTACTTCAAAACCCAAGGTTAGTTTGTCCCAGTTAAAGGGGGTGTCATATCAAGGGGGAGCTTTACTCTAAATCTTGAGTATAAGCATCTCCTAAGGATATGAACACATTAATGCTTATGTAAAAGTGGTAACCCACTTGTGGTTAACAATGAGTATGACCTATGATCAAATATTCTTACTTGAATTCTAAGTCAATATACTCATATATAGATGATTGTGTCATCGCCCATGTGTTTGATAGCTGCTAAGATGTTTGTGCATGTTCACCATGTTTTATTCATCATGTTTATTGTGTGATCATGTTGGTCTGCATGTGTTTGATCATTCGAGGACATCCAATTGTTGTTATTTGGCTTTTGATTTATCTTTTGCCAATTGGATGGACAAGAATGCCTAGGAGCCTTCTCTAGTTATCTATACTATCTCATCTCAAGTCCTATTCATGCTTCATCACAAAACTTGAACAAGCACTTGTCGATCCCTTTGTGTGAAGGTGCACTCGGAGTTCCGTATCTTCAAAGGTTTCCTTCCAAAACCTCTTTGAAAAACTCGGTGTGACCAAATCCACAAACTCGATGCCACCGTTTTTTCAAAGTTGATTAGGTTTTCCTATCTCGGTACCACCGAAATCGCCAACTCGGTTACACCGAGTTTCCCTGCCTACTGACAGTTGAGGAACTCTGTGGCACCGATTTTGCCATCTCGGTGCCACCGACAGCGTACGGGTATATATATCCGTGGATGGAATCCTTTGATTTCACTTCGTCAAAACAGTTCGTTCGACAAACCCTCGCTGCCCCCAAGGCACCGGGTCATCGCCTTTGTCTCCCCGAGCGCCGCCACCTCTAGGATTCTCCATCGTCGATGCAATCTACTCTGCCGTCGTCGCCGTAGCCGAACCGCCACCGAGCTAGGGTACGGTTCGATCTACTGTGCATTGCCCCGTACGATTCTCACATATTGGAATCTTCATTCTTCATACCACTGTGTGCAAACCTCTTGTCCACAGATGAATCCTTAGATTACTAGTATGCTACTCGATGAGACCGATCTGATCTGATCTGTCGTAGTATGCTACTCGATGAGACCGAGTTTGTAAAGTCGGTTCAACCGATTCTTGTTTTAGGGTTCCTCAAAAGCAACTCGGTGAGACTGATAACCCACAAGTATAGGGGATCGCAACAGTTTTCGAGGGTAGAGTATTCAACCCAAATTTGTAGATTCGACACAAGGGGAAGCCAAAGAATATTCTCGAGTATTAGTAGTTGAGTTGTCAATTCAACCACACCTGAAAGATTTAGTATTTTCAGCAAAGTTTCAGTAGCAAAGTAGCATCATAGTAACTGTAGCAGCGGTAACACTAGCAGTAGTGACTTGTATAGCAATTGTGACAGAAGTAGCGGTAAAGTAACTTAGAAAGGACCAGTAGGAAAAGACTCGTAGGCATTGGATCGGTGATGGATAATTATGCCGGATGACATTCATCATGTAACAGTTATAACATGGGATGATTTGTGATATTCCACAAGCGTATGGGATCGCATCAGTTTTCGAGGGTAGAGTATTCAACCCAAATTTGTTGGTTCGCACGACGGGAAGCGAAAGAATATTCTCAAGTATTAGCAGCTGACTGTGTCACATTCAACCACACCTGAAAGATTAGTGTCTGCAAGCAAAGTATTAGTAGCAAAGTAGTATGATAGCAACGGTGCCAGAAACAATCTGGTGACAAGGCAGACTATTCCTAACAGTTGTATCAACGGCGCCAGAAAAAGCCTTGTTCACGGGATGTCAGTGTCGCTCACCTATCCCCGGCAACGACACCAGAAAAGAGCCTTGCAACAAGTAACAGTGGAGTAGTAAGGAACAGTAGTAGCAGTAGCAACAGTAGCAGCAAAGTGGCCCAATCCCTCTTGTAGCAAGGGACAAGCCTAGGCAAAGTAACGTAGCGAGAACCAGTAGTAAAAGACTCGTAGGCAGTGGATCTGCGATGGATGAGTATGACGGATGTGATTCATCATGTAACAGCTATAACACGGAGAGCTTTGTGGCTAGCTCCCGTTCATCAATCTAATGTAGGCATGTATTCCGTATGTAGTCATACGTGCTTACGGAAAAGAACTTGCATGACATCTATTGTCCATCCCTCCCATGGCAGCGGGGTCCGAATGGAAACTACGGGATATTAAGGTTCTCCTTTTAACAAAGAACCGGACCAACGCATTAACACGCGGTGAATACATGAACTCCTCACACTATGGTCATCTCCGGGAGTGGTTTCGGCTATTGTCACTCCGGGGTTGCCGAGTCATAACACATAGTAGGTGACTACAACTTGCAAGATAGGATCTAGAACACACATATATTGGCGACAACATAATAGGTTTAGATCTGAAATCATGGCACTCGGGCCCTAGTGACAAGCATTAAGCATAGCCAAGTAGTAGCAACATCAATCTAGAACATAGTGGATACTAGGGATCAATCCCCATCAAGAACTAACTCGATTACATGATAGATCTCATCCAACTCATCACCGTCCAGCAAGCCTACGATGAGATTACTCACGAACGATGAGGAGCATCATGGAATTGTCGATGGAGAAAGGTTGATGATGACGATGGCGACGATTTCCCCTCTCCGGAGCCCGAAACGGACTCCAGATCTGCCCTCCAGATGAAGAACAGGATGTGGTGGCGCCTCCGTATCACAAAATGCGGTGAAACCTTCTCTCTGATTTTTTTTCGGGCGAGACGGAAGATATAGAGATGAGTTTGGGGGCGGTGGTTCCACGTGGGCCCCACAAGCCTGCACGGCGCGGCCTAGGGGGGTGGTCGCGGCCTGTGGGCTTGTGGCCCACTGGCACGCCCCCTCCGGTGGATCTTTGCACAGGTATTTTTCTTTTATTCTAGAAAAAATCTTCGTAAATTTTCAGGACATTCCGAGAACTTTTATTTCTGCACAAAAACAACACTATGGCAATTCTGCTGAAAACAGCGTCAGTCCGGGTTAGTTCCATTCAAACCATGCAAATTAGAGTCCAAAACAAGGGCAAAAGAGTTCGGAAAAGTAGATACGACGGAGACATATCAACTCCCCCAGCCTAAAGCCTTGCTTGTCCTCAAGCAATTCAGTTGACAAACTGAAAGAGACAAAAGAAAAACTTTGACGAACTCTGTTTGATCTTGTTGTTGCAACTATGTCTAATTCATAACCAGAGTTTCAGCAAGATCACAATCAAACCACATAAGCAAATGACATCGGGGTCTCATGGTAAACTCATATCAATGGCACAATCAACTAGCGAGCAAATAATAATAAGCCTCAGGTGTCAACACTTCAATCAAAACAACATGAAGCAGTACGAATAGATGCTATCTCGCTAGCTCTTTCTGAGACCGCAAGACATAAATGCAGAGCACCTTCAAAGAACAAGGGCTGACTAAACATTGTAACTCGAGGCAATGAAGATCCAGTCATAGTCATACTTAACACAGTTAAAAGCAAAGCATAAAAATGACAAAGGTGCTCCCTAATTGGTGCTTTTGTAAGAGGAGGATGACTCAACAGGAACATAAATAGACATGCCCTTCGAAGAGGGAAGCATTGATTTGCAGAGGTGCCAGAGCTCAAGCTTTTAAAACAGAGGTAATAATTTTGGGTGGCATGCTTTCATTGTCAACACAATGACTAAGAGTTCTCAACATCTTCCACGCTACACATGCTATAGGCGGTTCCCAAACAGAAAAATAAAATTTTTAACTCCCCCACCACCAATCAATCACACTCCACGGCTAGCCGAATCCTCGGGTACCGTCCATACCAACATCAATCCTGGGGGAGTTTTGTTTGCAATTATCTTTTCGATTTGAGTATGGAACTGGGAATTCCAATTACCGGCCCCTTTCTCGTGAATGATAGTGAATAAACACATATCGAGGATAACACGCCTAGCATGGAAGATACCAATAGCCCCCTGTCACCACATGAGCGGTTCGGGCATGCAAAACAGATTATTTCTTGAAGATTTAGAGAGTGGCACATGCAAATTTACTTGGAACGGCAGGTAGAGACCGCACATAGGTAGGTATGGTGGACTCATATGGCACAACTTTGGCTTTATGGAAGTGGATGCACAAGCAGTACTCCCGCTTAGTACAAGTGAAGGCTAGCAAAAGACTGGGAAGCGACCAACTAGAGAGCGACAACAGTCATCAAAATGCATTGAGATTAACTAACATTGAGTGCAAGCATGAGTAGGACATAAAGCACCAAGAACATGAACATCATTGAGGCTATGTTGATTTTGTTTCATCTACATGCGTGAACATGCACCAAGTCAAGCCACTTGAAACATTCAAAGGAGGATACCATCCTATCATACTACATTATAGTCATCTCAACATTCATGTGGGCAATCAAGACAAACCATTATAAGCTCCTAGCTAAATAAGCATGGCATAAGCAACTATGATCTCTAAGTTGTCATTGCAAACATGTTTCTCTCATAACAAAGCTGAATCAGGCATGATGAGCTAGTCATATTTACAAAAACAAAATTGATCGAGTTCATACCAGCTTTTACAGGCTCAGTCACTTCATCATATATCGTCATTATTGCCTTTCACTTGCAAGACCGAACGATGTGAACAATAATAAGTGTGCTCGTGCATTGGACTAAAGCTAGAATCTGTAGGCAGACACAAAGGAGAAGACAAAGTAATATGGCTCTTTGAAAGCTAAACAGGTATGCATGCAAGAGCCACTAAACATTGTTACCAATATCTTATACGTTGACCCAAAGAAAAAGAAAACTATGTACACGGGAAAACTCCCAACAAGCAAAAAAAGAAAAAGAATATATTTTTGGGTTTTCTCAAACTAGACAGACACACGAAAAAAAACGAGAAAAAGAAAATAAACTAGCATGGATGATACAGTGGCAAAGTGTGGACACCGGCTGACAAAGTGAAAGCATAAGCAAGAATGTCAAGTTGGTGAGAACACGTACTCCCCCAAGCTTAGGCTTTTGGCCTAACTTGCTCTAGTCCCAAGGAGGGAAATAACCAGCTCCTGGGTACTCCGGAGTGGACTGTGGATGCCACTGTTGTGTGAGCTTCTCTGGCTCCCACTGATAAACTGGTGTCTGGTACTCGACTGGCGGCTCGGGCACGGGCACCTGTGGTTGGGCCAAACCCCAATATGTGTAGATGTCCGAGGGCATAATAGTGTACCTACCTGCATGAAGATTGAACAAAGAAGGAGCAGGCAAAGTAATAGTCTCACGAGTACCCTGACTAAATAACAGGTTATAAATCATCCTACCACCTATATCTCTATCAAGAAAGTCATGGCGAACCATGCTATCGTAATCTAGATATTTCTCGGGAAGAAGAATCTCTTCTTCCTCCTCCAGTTTAATGGGTATCTCAAAATGTCCGGCAAGACGGGTAGCATAGATACCTCCATAGTCAAAACCTTTAGAACGGTTAAGGTTCAACCGTTGAGCTACTATAGCGCCCAAGCTATAAGTTTTATCGTTATAAAGGGCTTCGCACAATACCGCAAGATCTGGGGAACTAAGTGACCTAGCTTTCCCACAGCCAATCAAACATTTTCCCACAAATAATGAGAAGTACCGAAGCACGGGAAAATGAATGCTAGCAGCTCTAGCGCAAGACACTCCTCTCTCCTCTCCTACAACAATTGTACCGATAAAAGCTTCCAAGTCCCGTGGACGAGGTTCATGAATATCCCCAATGTAAGGTAATTGCTAAACATTGCAAAAATCCTGGAGTGACATGCGCTGGGGGACATCATAAAGTTTAAACTCAACCATAGGAGGATTCTTCCTTGGATAGAAGTTAAAGCTTTGTACGAAGATATTAGTAAGGAGGAGGTATTGCGAACACTTATCTTCAACGAAGGCGGTAAGGCCTGTGTTCTCCACCAAGTGATAAAAGTCCTCATAAATTCCAGCGGCGCGTAAGAACACGTCGCTTGGCCACTCGCATGCTCGAACTTCCGCGACTCGAGGGACCGGATACTTGGGCTTATTCTCGCTCCCATCATCCTTGGGGTCATGGCTTGAAGAGCCTCGTAAGAACCTCCTCATATTTTCCCTTTTCTCTCTCAAGGAGTAATTTCCCCAAAATAGTTCGGAGAATGGTGATTTGAGCAAAGAGATCGAAAATCCTAGCAAGAGGAGCAAGAACACGGGTTTGAGCTGTGAAACCATTTTTTCTGGAGGTAGGAGAAGAGGATGAGAGCAAGAATGAGTGGAGGGGGTGCCTGCAGGCTCCACAAGCCTGGGTGCCGCGGCCAGGGGGGTGCCCGCGCCCCTAGGGCTTGTGGCCCACTGGTGTGGGCCCCAGACAGACTCTTTGTCCCAGTATTTTTCAAATATTCCAGAAAAAATCATACTAGATTTTCACAGCGTTCGGAGAACTTTTATTTTCGGAGTATTTTTCTACCAGACGCTAAGACAGAAAACAGGGAAAACTAAACTAAACCTATCATTTTTCTTCTAAGCAACCGAAGGTGAAAGCTTGGAACAGAGGTTTGTGACTCCTCGATTCATCCATCTCATGGTCATCAAAAGAAATCCGTCAATGGGGTTGATCAAATCCCCTTGACAAAACTTTCTCGAATCGCAAAAGAGAACGGAGAATTTTCGATAGTCACTAGGTCACCTCAATGGGGATATGTATCTCCCCAACAAGCAAATCATACTTCATCTTGACACGAGGAATAGAGCATTCAAAGCTCCCGATAAGAATCGATGAAGTTTTTTCGATAGCATTGATGCAATGTACTCGATATTGTTTCTTCGGAAAGTGCACCGTATGCTCATTACCGTTGACATGGAAAGTAACATTGCCTTTGTTGCAATCTATAACAGCCCCTGCAGTGTTTAAAAAGGGTCATCCAAGGATGATAGCCATGGCATCGTCCTCAGGAATATCCAAGGTAACAAAGTCTGTTAAGATAGTGGTGTTAGCAACCACAACAGGCACATCCTCGCAAATGCCGATAGGGAAAGCGGTTGATTTGTCGGCCATTTGCAGAGAGATTTCAGCGGGTGTCAACTTATCCAGCTCAAGTCTACGATAAAGAGAGAGAGGCATAACACTAACACCGGCTCCAAGGTCGCACAATGCAGTTCTAACGTAGTTGCCTTTAATGAAACAAGGTATAGTGGGCACACCGGGATCACCTAGTTTCTCAGGAGTTCCACCCTTGAAAGTGTAATTATCAAGCATGGCAGAAATCTCAACCTCAGGTATCCTCCTCTTATTAGTCACAATATCTTTCATGTACTTAGCATACGGAGACATCTTGAGCATATCTGTCAAACGCATCTGCAGAAAGACAGGTCTGATCATTTCAACGAATCGCTCAAAATCCGCATCATCCATTTTCTTGGATGGTTTGGGAGGAAAGGGCATAGGTTTCTGAACCCATGGTTCCCTTTCTTTACCATGCTTCCTAGCAGCAAAGTCATGCTTATCATATCTTCTATTCTTAGGATGTGGGTTATCAAGATCAACAGGTTCAATCTCCACATCCTTTTCAATGCTAGGTTGAGCATCAACATGAACATCACTATTGATATCATCATTAGGCTCTTGTTCATCACCAGATTGTGTTTCAGCATCAGAGGAAGAAGCATCATTTGGACTCTCAGGGGTAGCAGCAACAGGTTGCTAGCGTGCAGGTTCCTATCATCTTTCTTCTTCTTTCTAGGATGACTAGGTGCATCAGTGCTAACTCCTTGAGAATCTTGTTCAACTCTCTTCGGATGACCCTTAGGATATAGAGGTTCCTGGGTCATTCTACCGCCTCTAGTAACGACTCTGATAGAATTGTCATTCAACTCATAGAGCAAGTCATTCTGAGCTTTAAGTACTTGTTCTACCTGAGTAGTAACCATAGAGGCATGCTTACTCAGAAGCTTAAGATCATTGACATTTCTGTCCACACAAGCACTTAAATGACTAAGCATACGAGCATTCTTTTCCAATTGTTTGCTAACATAATCATTGAAACTTTGTTGTTTGGCAACGAAGTTATCAAATTCATCCATGCATAAGCTAGCTGGTTTATCAAAAGGAATATCACTCTCATCAAACCTACGCAGAGAATTTACTTCTACTACCTGTATCGGGTTATCGAGACCATGGATCTCTTTGATAGGTGGTAGATTTTTGACATCTTAAGATTTAATGCCTTTCTCTCGCATAGATTTCTTGGTTTCTTGCATATCTTCAGGACTGAGGAATAGAATACCTTTTTTCTTCGGAGTTGGCTTAGGAGGTGGCTCGGGAATAGTCCAAGCATTCTCATTGCACAAGATGTTGTTCAATAGAATCTCAGCTTGTTCTATAGTTCGTTCCCAAAAAACACAACCGGCACAACTATCTAGGTGGTCTTTAGAAGCATCGGTAAGTCCATTATAGAAGATATCAAGTATCTCATTCTTCTCAAGAGGGCGATCAGGCAAAGCATTCAGCAGCTGAATGAGCCTCCCCCAAGCTTGTGGGAGACTCTCTTCCTCAGCTTGACAAAGTTGTATATTTCCTGCAAGGCAGCTTGCTTCTTATGGGCAGGGAAATATTTTTCAAAGAAGTAGTAGACCATATCTTGGGGGCTACGCACACATCCAGGAGCAAGAGAAGTGAACCAAGTCTTAGCATCATCCTTTAGCGAGAAAGGAAACAGCTTGAGCATATAGTAGTGGCGGATCTTTTCCTCACTAGTGAATAGGGTGGCTACATCGTGCAGTTTGGTAAGATGGGCTACAACCGTTTCAGATTCATAACCGTGAAAAGGATCAGATTCTACCAGAGTGATTAACTCAGGGTCGACAGAGAATTCATAATCCTTATCGGTCACAAAGATAGGCGAAGTTGCAAACTTCGGGTCGTATTTCATCCTAGCGTTCAGAGATTTTTCTTTCCACTTGCGCAGAAGTTTCTCAACATCATAGCTATCCTTACATGCAAGAAAATCCTCAGCTATCTCTCCCTCCATAACATAGCGCGTATCAGGCATAATAGGCAATTCAGGCATAGTATCAGGTTCTACTTCAATAGTATCAGCAGTTTCAGAAGTATCATCACATCTAGCAGCAGCTCTAGCAATATGTGCATCAAGGGCACCAAGTGGGAAAGCATTATCAGGCATAGCAGGCATAGTATCAAGCATAGCATCATCAGGCATAGTATCAAGCATAGCATCATAAGCAGCAGAAGTAGCATCATCAAGCATAGGTGACATATCAAGATTTCTAGCAGGAGGCAAAGTCGCAAACTTACTCAAAACTGAAGGTGAATAAAGTGCAGAACTAGATGGCAGTTCCTTACCTCTCCTCGTAGTAGAAGGTAGGATTTTAGTTCTTGGATCTTTCGGATTCCTCATAGTGGCCAACAGACGTCAATCCCAAGTTACTCAGAGAATATAGTTGTGCTTCCCCGGCAACGGTGCCAGAAAAAGCCTTGATGTCCCACAAGCGTATGGGATCGCAGCAGTTTTCAAGGGTAGAGTATTCAACCCAAATTTGTTGGTTCGAACGACGGGAAGCAAAAGAATATTCTCAAGTATTAGCAGCTGAATGTGTCAGATTCAACCACACCTGAAAGATTAGTGTCTGCAAGCAAAGTATCAGTAGCAAAGTAGTATGATAGCAACGGTGCCAGAAACAATCTGGTGACAAGGCAGACTATTCCTAACAGTTGTATCAATGGCGCCAGAAAAAGCCTTGTTGATGGGATGTCAGTGCTGCTCACTTATCCCCGGCAGCGACACTAGAAAAGAGCCTTGCAACAAGTAACAGCGGAGTAGTAAGGAACAGTAGTAGTAGCAGCAGCAAAGTAACAGCAGTAGCAACAATAGCAGCAAAGTGGCCCAATCCCTCTTGTAGCAAGGGACAAGCCTAGACCAGTAGAAAAAGACTCGTAGGCAGTGGATCAGTGATGGATGAGTATGACGGATGTGATTCATCATGTAACAACTATAACACGAAGAGATATGTGACTAGCTCCCGTTCATCAATCTAATGTAGGCATGTATTCCGTATGTAGTCATACCTGCTTAGGGAAAAGAACTTGCATGACATCTATTGTCCATCCCTCCTGTGGTAGCGGGGTCCTAATGGAAACTACGGGATATTAAGGTTCTCCTTTTAATAAAGAACCGGACCAACGCATTAACACGCGGTGAATACATGAACTGCTCATACTATGGTCATCTCCGGGAGTGGTTCCGGCTATTGTCACTCCGTGGTTGCCGGGTCATAACACGTAGTAGGTGACTACAACTTGCAAGATAGGATCTAAAACACACATATATTGGTGACAACATAATAGGTTCAGATCTGAAATCATGGCACTCGGGCCCTAGTGACAAGCATTAAGCATAGCCAAGTAGTAGCAACATCAATCTAGAACATAGTGGATACTAGGGATCAATCCCCGTCAAGAACTAACTTGATTACATGATAGATCTCATCCAACTCATCTCCGTCCAACAAGCCTACGATGAGATTACTCACGAATGATGAAGAGCATCATGGAATTGTCGATGGAGAAAGGTTGATTATATCACCCTATTAAATGCTATATAATTTAATGCACCTATATACTTGGTAAAAGGTGGAAGGCTCGGCCTTTCTAGCCTGGTGTTTTGTTCCACCTTTGCCCCCTTAGTTTCGGCTACCGGTGTTATGTTCCATAATTCAGCGCTCCTAACATGATCGGGGTTGTTATGGGGACCCCCTTGATAATTTGTTTTAGATTAAAGCTGGTCTCGCAAGGCCCAACATTGGTTCTACATTTGCCCAACATAATAATTTTGTTAACACTGAAAGCATAGGGCGTCATGAACCCGAGGAGTAATTTCACATAATACAGAGGGGCTAGTGCTGATGGTGCTGGTCCAAAACAGAGCATCGTGCGGGGCCAACCCGGGGCAACTCGGGAGATTTCTATTAGGCCACCGTACGCTTCGCTTATCCGTCGTGTCCTGAGAACGAGATACGCGGCTCCTATCTGGATCGTCGACACGTCGGGTGGCCTTGCTGGATTAGTTTTTACCTTTGATGAGATATCTTGTGCATCGGGATTCCAGTGATGCTTTGGGTAATCTCAGAGTTGAGGTTTTCCACTAAGGAGTCTGACGAGATTGCGAGCTTCGTGATCGAGGATTTCTATGCGGCTTGTGGTAATTTGCGATGGACTAGTTGGAGCACCCCTGCACGGTTAAATCTTTCGAAAAGCCGTGCCCGCGGTTATGTGGCAACGTGGAAACTTTGTTTAACACCGGTTCTAGATAACTTGAAGTTACTTAATTAAAATATGCCAATTGTGTGTGTAATTGTGACTGTCTCTTTCGTGAGTTCCTTATCCGATCGAGGACACGGTGGGGTTATGTCTGACGTAGGTAGGTGTTCAGGATCATTCATTCGATCATCAGTAGCTCACGTCCGCTATGAGTAGATCTTCCCCCTCTTATTTCTTGTACTCGTAAGTTAGCCACCAAATATATAGGATTAGCCGCTGCTGCAACCTCACCACTTAACCATACCTCACCCATTAAGCTTTGCTAGTCTTGGTACCTTTGGAAATGAGATTCCTGAGTCCCCTTTGGCTCACAGATTACTACAACACTAGTTGCAGGTACAGGTAAAGGTTACTTGATGCGAGCGCGTTGATTGTTCATTTGGAGTTGCTTCTTCTTCTTCTTCATCATCGATCTAGGATGGGTTCCAGGCTGGAAGCCTGGGATAGCAAGGATGGACGTCGTTCTTCTTTTCTCATTTGTTTTCGTCCATTGTCAGACCCTGCTCTTATTCATGATGATTATGTATTGTACTGATGTGACTCTGATGTAGCTTGTGGCGAGTGTAAGCAAATTCTCTATATATATAACTCTTCTTTTCAGTACATGTACTTGTAACGATATCCATTCTCGCGACACGACGAGATGCGCTTCTATCCCCGACGAGGCCCTCATGCCAAATTGAGGATAGGGTCGCATCATGGGCATGACAAGTTGGTATCAGAGCAGTACCGACCTAGGAGCCCCCTTGATTGATCGAACTTGGCCGAGTCGAGTCTAGTGAAAAACTACTTTGAGTCTAGTTATATATCGGAGAGTAGGATTCTTTTTTCTCCTCTTCTATGCTCTGGTGAGGAATCTTGACGTAATAATTTATTATACTCCTCTTCTCACTCAAAAAAATTTTAGGATCACGCGGATATTCTTAGAATCTATATGATGCCGATGTGACAGAGTTCTGTCTTGGTGCCTCGTGTCTGACTTGATTTCTTCCGGGGAGTTGAGCTCTAGGGGATTCTTGAGCACATCGTTATCATTCAGATTTCTTAGTATCTCAGAATGAAGGATGTTCGTAATTGCTTCAATACTAGTAGTGCGAGATAACCCGGATGTCCCCAGTACTGGTGTAGATTGTTTGGGAGTACTGCCACACTTTGTATCGTTGTGATCACGAGGGTCTGTTGTAGATGAAGGTCCGAGATATTGGTCGTGTGTTGATGGATGTGATACAGGTGACGGGTTAGTATAGGAGTTGTGTGATATTACTCCTTGTATCCGTGTACCAGATTGCATGATGAGATATTTCGAGAATTCTTAGGTGGGAATTCAAGTAGTTGCTTATAGGACAATCTTCCAACAAATGCATGATGTTAGGTTGGGGTTCGACATCTAGTGGATTCGTTTGTTGACGGTCGACTTACAGCGGTTCTCGTTGTGTCTTAAAGAGTCCTTGTAGCTTGCTACGACTCGGGGACACTTCGTATGTCGGGTGCACTGCCTTGCACTTGATGGCTACTGTAAGGTTCGAGCCCATGCGATCCTTTCCACGAAAATATCGGATGAAATCTTTCTCATGAGTTTGTTCTGGCTTGTTTCATAAGCCTCTCCCTTTGTTTTGTTGAATATGGTAATTCGAGTTGCTTCGATGTCAAATGGTGAATTCATATATTTCCAAGAGGTGTTCTCATAATTTTTATGTGAATGCAAATTCTTTTGTTCAATCAGGTTGTCATATCAATTCTTGTCAACCGGAGTCGTCATGTTAATTCTTTTCCAACCGGTGTGTTTCTCTCCAAGTGAATTCAATCCTCTCCAATTTTTGCAAGATCATTCTCTCATTTTATTCCGGAGTTCATCTCATCTAGCCCAAGTTGTCTTTGTTTTTCCGCGCCCTGCCACCCTTTTTCTCAGTGATTCAATTTTCATCCAAGAGTTTTCTTTTCATTTTGCTTTCGCTGTCTGTTCTTTTCTCTCTTACCCGGTGATTCATTGTGAAGATTCTTAGGAGATTCGTGTCACATTTGTTCATTCTTGTCATCCTTACCGGTGAATTTAATTCAGTTGTCCGTGCTCATCTTATCCTTTTCATCCTTGCTAATTCTTTCCTATGTTGGGAATTCTTGTCAGCCTATCTTGTTTATTCATTCCTCTTTAGTATATCTGGAGTGCTGAAGTTGTCTCAGAAGTTCTTGTTTTCAATTCTTTATAGTATTTCAAGGTGCTCAGCCTCATCTAGTTTTCTTATACCGGTGCATTCAATCTTTTCAACGGTGGTTTCTTTAAGTGGGCCCATAACCCACAGGTTTTTCCCAGGATCTTATATGTCTCTTCTAATTTTTTCGGAGATCTCTAAATCTTTTCAAATATGACATAAGAATGATTTCCATCAGTCATATCCCTTCTCCTAGATCAAGTTGAATTGTTTCTCGTCTTTGTCTCAACCTTTCATTCTTCTTTATTTCGGAGTGTCTCATTACTCCTCGTATTATTTCTCGTCATCATTTTCAGCTTGGAAGACTGAAGGAGTGTTTCTCTCAAATCTTGGTCCATTCTCTTGGAGATTCATCATTTCAGCTTTGTGACATCATCTTAATTGTTGTCAATCATGAGTATCCCTTTCTTGCTATCCGGTGCATTTCTGAGTTGTTTCATTCTCGATCCTCCGAAGGCCATCATTTCAGAAGATTCTTCGTTCTCAGCATTCAACTTTCTCCCTCAATTCTTCTCAATTGTTGTCTGTTCGTTCGTCTCTCGATTATCCCGTGCCTTGTTCAAGTTTTCTCTCAGGTGGGTCATGAGCTCCTCATTCTCATGTTTCTCCATTAATTCGTGGTGTTCCCATTCAATTATGAATTCTTACTGGTGCTTCCTTCAATTATGCCTCAAGTGGTGCTTATCTCTCTGTCTCTTCAAGATTCTTTCAAGAGGAATAAGTGCTACGCTAAATCCGTTGCTTGTCATCAATTAAACTTGATGAAGGATAAGCATAACATAATTCTTATTCCTGTTTCATAGTGATTTCAATTCTTCTTTCGGAGCGGCTCATGGTTTCAATTCTTTTCTCGTGTGCTTATCTTTCTTTTCCGGAGTTCCAAGTTCTTTCAAGTATCTTTTTGTGAGGCTTCATTTAAATCTTGGCAAGGTCATAATCTTATTCTTTTCTACCTTCATATTTGTCGCATCATTCAGTTGTATACGGAGGCTCGTCATGGTGGTTCTTCAAGGAGGTGATTCATTCTCAAGTGTTCTTCAACATTCCTGTTGGAGTACCTCAAGCATTCTTTCCCTTGCATTTTAGTGCATTTATTCTTCATTTATCCTTTGAGGTGGTATTATAACATTCTTGTTAGTGTAGGAGTCTCGAAGAGATTTCCTTTCAAGGATGAGATAATTAAACCCACCAATTCTATGATCATGAGATATTTTCAACCCATGATTTCTTCATTGAGCTATCTTGCTTTGGATTTCACCTAAAGCTTTTCCTATGGATTATGCTATCATGGTGCTTGTCATTAATCCAAGTTCTCAAGGTATCCTTTTGGTGTAAGGATTGTTCATATATTGTTTCTCCCAAGCTATCCTTGTTTCTTTTAGTGGTTGGTTGTCACCTCTTATTTGTTGAGATGATCTTCATAAGCCCACTACTATCATGTTCTTTTCGTTGTTGGTTTTCCAACTGCTACGTCAATTCTTTGTCCGGAGGCTCTTTAATTCTATTGTGATGATAGTTTTCATTCTTTTCTTCATTCTCTTCCTCCGCTTGAGCTAGTTCATATTCTCTTGTTCCGGAGGCATTGTGATGTTGCTCTTTTGGGTCTAGCTTCTTGTTCTATCAAGTTCATGGTGTTCCCTTGTTCTATTTAGTTGTTTGTTATGTACATTGTCTAATTCTCTCTTCTTATCGAATTTTTTGTCCCATTTTCCTACCGAAGTGCTGCCGAAATTTTCCGTGAATTCTTGCTTCTTTCTCATAGAATTCCTCATCTCTTTGCAACCTTCAAGGATCGTTGGTTTCACTCATTTGTCAAAGAAGCGACTAAGTTTTACCTCTTGCTTTCTCATCCTCTCCCCCCTTTCATTCTTGGATCTCGGGGCGAGATCCTCTTGTAGTATAGGAGAGTTGTGACAGACCGATGCCGACGTTCCAGAAGATTCCCCTTCTATTCCGTTTTCGTCATGTGTCTTATTTTATTTGTCGCATCATCATCGCATCATGCGCATCATCAGCATTGCATCGGCAACCCGTTGCCGCCAGTTTTCAAAACTTGCATCCGTTGTTAGTTGCCGGTTCTCGTCGTTGTTCGTTCTGAGCCCGTTCACACATGCACGCGCCCACGGCTTTGTCAAATCCTTGTTTTTAAAAGTGTGCATAAAACTTTCTCTGAATGGGTTGAGATTTCACGTGCGGTCTTATTTTAATATAGGTAGGCCGTCTGTCAAATTTCGTCGCGATCGGAGTCCGTCTGGTAACCTAACGGTCGACCGTAGCGGCACCGTATTCGGTCTATCGTCGGACGTGTTCCGGTGTTTTAAAAAAATACGGTATCGGGTGCCGTTTTCCCTCTCATCTCTGCCTAGCCTCTCTGCACAGTGCTTCGTCCCTACGTGTAGCCCAGTCCGAAACCTCCCGGAACCCGAACCCGACGGTCGTGACCGTTGGATCCGGATCAACCCCGTTTTACCGCTTATCGTCATCGGTTTGTCCATTGCACTCCCGAACCTAATTATCTCGACCATCTGATCTAAATCGGAGGGTCCAGATGCCCCTATACCTAACCCACTAGCTATATATAGAATACCCTAGCTCAATTAGACCAGAACCATAGAAATTCTCCCCTGTCCCATCAGTGCCACCGCCGCACACCACCTGGTCTCCTTCCTCATTTTCCTCCACCTACCAATCAGGCGCCAGATCCATGCCGAGCCAACCAGAGCCGATCCCCTGCTTCCCTCCCGAGCAGCCCGAGGCACCGGAGCCACGGCCTGCCAGCTGTGTTCGAGCCGCAGCGGCAGGGTGACCCGAGCCTAGCTGCAGGTGCCCCTGCTCCTCTCTCCTCCTCTCTTCCCTGGTTCTTCTCTCTTCCTCGTCTCATCTCTCTTTGTCTTGCAGGAGCAGCCGAGCCGCCCATGGAGCTTCTCCACATCTGGAGCTACAGCGTCGTGCAAGCCACCTTGCTAGCGGGAACGGGACCCCCTCGTCCGGATCCGTCGCGCCCTGCAAAACCCCATCGCACCCCCCTAGGATCTACGCCGGAGAGCCGCCGGCAACAAGCCACGCCGCCGCCCTGCAACCTGCGTTCCCAGCCAGGGGAACAAAAGAAGTATATTTGTATCCCGATTCAGGTTCAGGCATCGACAAAGTAAAGCTTATCTCCAGCAAAAATCGTTTATTCTCACAAGCACTTCGTAGCCCGACTGGTTGGTGTGGTTGATTGCAACCAGCAGTTCCTGGGTTCGACTCCTAGTGGAGCTGAATTACGGTGTGAATTTATTTGTTTTGCACAGCCACACACCCAAGCACATGGGCCTTTTGCATAGATTCGGCCCAGTGGTGGGTTTTTTTAGCACGTGTAATTTTTCTTTATTTTCAGAAAAAACATTGTTTTTCAAACGCTCGTAGTTTCTTAACTGTGCATCGGATCAGAGTGATTTAAATATGTAACTTGACTAGAATTTCGCGTAGATTAACAATTTCCAACTCTCATGCATGTTTAAGGCTGTTAGCATGTTGTTTGCATCAGTTTGCGTGCCGACATGTTAAAAATGGTTTAGGTCGTAGTTAATTAACCGTAGCTCCGTTGGAGATGATCTATATATGTAAATCGAGTAGAACGACGTGTATAATCTCATGCTCCACTTTGTTTCATTGTTTAACAAACATAATATGTGATTACGACAAATCTGGACAGAATTAGAATTTAACGCGTGGGGTCATTTCGGAGATGCTATAAGTTGTTTCCGGCCTCATTTAAAATGCCTATATAGGTAGATTAATTTGTGCTTCACCCCTTGCCATGTTAACGACATTTTAATATTTCCGTGTTCCTAAACTGGAGTGAACTAAACAATTAAACGTGGAGTTTCGTCGGTATGCAACTCGTTGCATATCGAGCTTCATTTAATGTGTAGCGTTTGCGTGATGTGTATTGCCATGCCATGCCTTGCATATTTAAGCTATTCATGCATCATGTTGGGTTGTGCAATGTTTCATGCATGTCCTATGGTGAATATCTGTGTTGATGTTTGTTTCCGGTTTCCTCCGTCTCGATAGAGTTCCGCAAGCGTGTCGGATTGTGAGGACCCGTTCGACTACGTCGATCCGTCTGCTTCACGGAGTTAATCTTCTTCCAAGCGAGATCTCAGGCAAGATGACATTTCCCCAGATACCATTACTATCATTGCCATGCTAGTTTTTATCGCTTCTATCGATTATGTATCGTTGCCTACCACATGTTAATTATCAGCCTCTCAACAATGCCATGAAAACCTTCAACCTGTTCACAACCTAGCAAACCACTGATTGGCTATGTTACCGCTTGCTTAACCTTGTGTGAGCGTTGCTAGTTGCAAGGGCAGTTGCTTCCATGTGAAACATGGGTTCCTTGTTATATCACCCTATTAAATGCTATCTAATTTAATGCACCTATATACTTGGTAAAAGGTGGAAGGCTCGGCCTTTCTAGCCTGGTGTTTTGTTCCACCTTTGCCCCCTTAGTTTCGGCTACCGGTGTTATGTTCCATAATTGAGCGCTCCTAACACGATCGGGGTTGTTATGGGGACCCCCTTGATAATTCGTTTTAGATTAAAGCTGGTCTGGCAAGGCCCAACATTGGTTCTACATTTTCCCAACATAATAATTTTGTTAATACTGAAAGCATAGGGCGTCATGAACCCGAGGAGTAATTTCACATAATACAAGGGGGCCAGTGCTGATGGTGCTGGTCCAAAACAAAGCACCGTGTGGGGCCAACCCGGGGCAACTCGGGAGATTTCTATCAGGCCACCGTACGCTTCACTTATCCGTCGTGTCTTGAGAAGGAGATACGTGGCTCCTATCGGGATTGTCAACACGTCGGGTGGCCTTGTAGGATTAGTTTTACCATTGACGAGATATCTTGTGCATCGGGATTCCGGTGATGCTTTGGGTAATCTCAGAGTTGAGGTTTTCCACTAAGGAGTCTGACAAGATTGTGAGCTTCGTGATCGAGGATTTCTATGCGGCTTGTGGTAATTTGTGATGGACTAGTTGGAGCACCCCTGCAAGGTTAAATCTTTCGGAAAGCCATGCCCGCAGTTATGTGGCAACGTGGAAACTTTGTTTAACATCGGTTCTAGATAACTTGAAGTTACATAATTAAAATATGCCAACTGTGTGCGTAACCGTGACTGCCTCTTTCGTGAGTTCCTTATCCGATCAAGGACACAACGGGGTTATGTATGACGTAGTCGGACCCTGCTCTTATTCATGATGATTATGTATTATACTGATGTGACTCTGATGTAGCTTGTGGCGAGTGTAAGCCAATTCTCTATATATAACTCTTCTTTTCAGTACATGTACTTGTAACGATATCCATTCTTGCGACACGACGAGATGCGCTTCTATCCCTGATGAGGCCCTCGTGCCAAATTGAGGATAGGGTCACATCATGGGCGTGACAGCAGGTTTGCCCGAGGATGAGGTCAAGAAGAAGGCCTTTCCCTTATCTTTGAGGGATAAAGCATTGACATGGTATAGGCTATGTGATGATACTGGATCATGGAACTACAACCGATTGAAATTGGAATTTCATCAAAAGTTTTATCCTATGCATTTGGTACATCGTGATCGGAATTATATCTATAATTTTTGGCCTCGTGGTAGAGAAAGTATCGCTCAAGCTTGGGGGAGGCTTAAGTCAATGTTATATTCATGTCCCAACCATGAGCTCTCGAGAGAAATTATTATTCAGAACTTCTATGCTCGGCTTTCTCATGATAATCGCACCATGCTTGACACTTCTGGTACCGGTTCTTTTATGAAGAGAGATATTGACTTCAAATGGGATTTATTGGAAAGAATTAAGTGCAACTCTTAAGATTGGGAGTTTGATGAAGGTAAGGAGTCAGGTATGAATCTTAAGTTCGATTGCGTTAAATCCTTCTCTGAAACAAATACTTTTCATGATTTTAGCGCTAAACATGGACTTGACTGTGAGATAGTAGCTTTATTATGTGAATCATTTGTTGCTCATATTAATCTCCCTAAGGAGAAGTGGTTTAAATATCATACTCCCATAGAAGTCAATGTAGTAAAACCCAATCCAGTTGAAGAGAAAGTTATTGCTTATAATGATTCTATTGTTCCTAGTGCTTACATTGAGAAACCACCTTTCCCTGTTAGAATAAAGTATCATGCTAAAGCTTCAACTGTGATACGTAAGGGCTACATTAGAACACCTACACCCCCTGAGAAAATTAAAGTTGAACCTAGCATTATTATTATTAAAGATCTCTTGGCCGATAATGTTGATGGGCGTGTTATACAATTATGTGAAGATGCTGCTATAATTGCTAAACCTCATGCTAGAGACAAACATAAACCTATTGTTGGCATGCCTGTTGTTTCTGTTAAGATAGGAGATCATTGTTATCATGGTTTAAGTGACATGGGTGCTAGTGTTAGTGCAATACCTCGAACTTTATATAATGAAATTGAAGATGAGATTGCACCTGTCGAGATAGAATTTATTGATGTTACTATTAAACTTGCTAATAGAGATATTATCTCTCTTGTGGGAATTGTTAGAGATGTTGAAGTCTTGTGTGGTAAAACTAAGTATCCTACTGATTTTCTCATTCTTGCTACCACACAAGATAGCTTTTATCCCATCATATTTGGTAGACCTTTCCTCAGTACTGTTAATGCAAAGATTGATTGTGAGAAACAAACTGTTACTGTTGGCTTTGAAGGTGTGTTAGATGAATTTAATTTTTCTAAGTTTGGTAGACAACCTCATGAAAAAGAATTGTCTAGTAAGGGTGAAATTATTGCTCTTGCTTATATTGTTCTGCCTCCTACTGACCCGTTGGAGCAATACTTTCTTGAACATGAAAATGATATGCATATGGATGAAAGGAATGAGATAGATAGAATTATCTTTGAACAACGTCCTATCCTTAAGAATAATTTGCATGTTGAATTACTTGGAGATCCACCTCCACCAAAGGGTGATCCTGTGTCAGAGCTTAAACAATTACCTGATAGTCTTAAGTATGCTTATCTTGATGAAAAAGAGATATATCCTGTTATTATTAGTGCTAACCTTTCAGAGCATGAAGAAAAGAAATTATTGAAAACTCTGGGGAAGCACCGTGCTGCTATTGGATATACTCTTGATGATCTTAAGGGCATTAGTCCCACTCTATGCCAGCATAAAATTAGAACTGATCCTGATTCCAAACCAGTTGCCGATCATCAACAAAGATTAAATCCTAAGATGAAAGAGGTGGTAAGAAAAGAAATACTAAAGCTACTGGAAGCAGGTATTATCTATCCTGTTGGTCACGGTTATTGCGTAAGTCCGGTGCATTGTGTCCCTAAGAAGGGAGGTATTACCGTTGTCCCTAGTGATAAAGATGAATTGATCCCACACAGAATTGTTACCGGCTATAGGATGGTAATTGATTTTAGGAAATTAAATAAAGCTACTAAGAAAGATCATTACCCTTTGCCTTTTATTGATCAAATGCTAGAAATATTGTCTAAACATACACACTTTTGCTTTCTAGATGGTTATTCTGGTTTCTCCCAAATACCTATTGCACAATCTGATCAAGAGAAAACCACTTTTACTTGCCCTTTCGGTACCTTTTCTTATAGACGCATGCCTTTTGGTTTATGTAATGCACCTGTTACCTTCCAAAGATTTTGGATGGCTATATTCTCTCACTTTTGTGAAAAGATTGTTGAGGTTTTCATGGATGATTTCTCCGTTTATGGATCTTCTTTTGATGATTGCTTGAGCAACCTTGATCGAGTTTTGCAGAGATGTAAAGATATTAACCTTGTCTTGAATTGGGAGAAGTGCCACCTTATGGTTAATGAAGGCATCGTCTTAGGACATAAAATTTCTGAAAGAGGTATTGAAGTCGATAAGGCTAAAGTTGATGCGATCGAGAAAATGCCATGCCCTACAGACATTAAAGGTATAAGAAGTTTCCTTGGTCATGCTGGTTTCTATCGAAGGTTCATTAAATACTTCTCTAAGATTTCTAGGCCTCTCACCAATCTCTTGCAAAACTATATTCCATTTGTTTTTATGATGATTGTGAAGAAGCATTTGAAATACTTAAGAAGGCCTTGATAACTGCACCTATTGTTCAACCACCTGATTGGAACCTACCTTTTGAAATTATGTGTGATGCTAGTGATTATGTTGTTGGTGCTGTTCTAGGACAAAGAGTTGATAAGAAATTAAATGTTATTCATTATGCTAGTAAAACTCTAGACAGTGCCCAAAGAAACTATGCTACTACTAAAAAGAATTTTTAGCAGTTGTGTTTGCATGTGATAAGTTCACATCTTATATTGTTGATTCCAAAGTTACTATTCACACTAATCATGCTGCTATTAAATATCTCATGGAAAAGAAAGATGCTAAACCTAGACTTATTAGATGGGTTCTCTTGCTACAAGAATTTGATTTGCATATTGTTGATAGAAAGGGTGCAGAGAACCCCGTAGCAGATAACTTGTCTAGGTTAGAGAATGTTCTTGATGACCCACAACCTATTGATGATAGCTTTCCTGATGAAAAATTGAATATCATCAATGCTTCACGTAGTACACCATGGTATGCTCATTATGCTAATTATATTGTTGCTAAATATATACCACCTCGTTTCACATACCAACAAAAGAAAAGGTTATTTTATGATTTGAGACATTACTTTTGGGATGATCCTCACCTTTATAAAGAAGGAGTAGATGGTGTTATTAGACGTTGTGTACCTGAGCATGAACAGGGACAGATCCTACAGAAGTGTCACTCCGAGGCTTACGGAGGACACCATGCGGGAGATAGAACTACACACAAGGTATTGCAATCCGGTTTTTATTGGCCTACTCTCTTCAAGGATGCTCGTAAGTTTGTCTTATCTTGTGACGAATGTCAAAGAATTGGTAATATCAATAAACGTCAGGAAATGCCTATGAATTAATTCACTTGTTATTGAACCATTTGATGTTTGGGGTTTTGATTATATGGGACCTTTTCCAAAGTCCAATGGGTATACTCATATTCTAGTTGATGTTGATTACGTTACTAAGTGGGTAGAAGCTATCCCAACTAGTAGTGTTGATCATAACACCTCTATTAATATGCTTAAAGAAGCTATTTTTCCTAGATTTGGAGTCCCTAGATATTTAATGACTGATGGTGGTTCACATTTTATTCATGGTGCTTTCCGTAAAATGCTTGCTAAGTATGATGTCAACCATAGAATTGCATCTCCTTATCATCCTCAGTCTAGTGGTCAAGTAGAGTTAAGTAATAGAGAAATTAAATTAATTATGCAAAATACTTTTAATACGTCTAGAAAGAATTGGTCTAAGAAACTTGATGATGCGTTGTAGGCTTATAGAACTGCTTATAAGAATCCCATGGGCATGTCCCCGTATAAAATGGTTTACAGTAAAGCATGTCATTTACCTCTTGAGCTAGAGAATAAGGCCTATTGGGCAATCAAAGAGCTCAACCTTGATTTCAAACTTGCTGGTGAGAAGAGGTTATTTGATATTAGCTCACTTGATGAATGGAGAACTCAGGCATGTGAAAATGTCAAGTTGTTTAAAGAAAAAGTTAAGAGGTGGCATGATAAAAGGATACAAAAACATGAGTTCAATGTAGGTGATTATGTCTTGCTATACAATTCTCGTTTAAGATTTTTTGCAGGCATGCTTCTCTCTAAATGGGAAGGTCCTTACATTGTTGAGGAAGTATATTGTTCCTATGCCATAAAAATCAACAACGAGGAAGGTAATTTTCTGAGAGTTGTAAATGGGCAAATAATCAAGCATTATGTGTGAGGTACTCCCATAAATGTTGAAAGCAATATTATTAATACCATAACTCCAGAGGAGTACCTAAGGGATATTTACCATCTTGTTTCAGACTCCAAAAATGAAGAGGTATGTGATACGGTAAGTAAACCGACTCCAAAACTTTTGCAATAGCAATTTTTCTCCGTTTTGGAATATTTAGAAAAATAGAAAAATTTAAAGTAGTTCGAAAAGTGCACGAGGAGGTTACAAGCCTGCCAGGCATGCCCCACCCCCCTGGGCGCGCCTGGGGGCTCGTAAGCACCTCGTGTGTCTCCCGGACTCCTTTTTTTGTGGAATACTCCTTATGGTTGGTACAAATTAATTATATAATCTCCCGAAAGGTCTGACCCTCGTATCATCCAAATATCCTATGTTTTCGTTTGAGCCTGTTTCAGAGGGGGAGAGTTATGTGGCTGATTACCTTGCTAATCCCAAGGTCTATGGGGACTTGGATCCTTATGGCTGGACCACTGATGAGGAAGAAGATTATGATTCCAAGGGGAAGGAAGGAACAAGTTCCGATGAAGAGGAGGCTTCTCTATCCCAACCTGGAGACATGCATGTGGAGTTCAAGAAGTCGAGCCTCCCTGACTCAAGGAAGAAGCCTAAGATTTGGTTTACCCCTTCTCGTCTTTTGCAGGAGAGTAAGCAAGAATTATGCCAAAGGGTGTTGAGGCTTGAAGAGGAAATTAATTATCTGAAGGAGCAGAATTTTGTACTCAAGAGGAAACTAAACAAGTTTAAGAACTCTACAACAAGTCCACCACCATCACCTTCGAAGGAAGACAATTAAACATGGGTATGGGCACTCCCCTTGGCTTGTGCCAAGCTTGGGGGAGTTGCCCCGGTATCGTATCACCATCACATCTTTTGCCTTTACCTTTATCTTAGTTTGAACCTTTTTGATAATATCTTTATCTAGTAGAATAAAGTTCTTAGTATGATCTAGTATTGAGTTCTGCTTTGTGTTACCCCCAATGTAATCGAGTTCGTGAGTTATATAATAAGGAGTGCTTTAGTTAAGGGCCTTGCTTCATGCCATGATCTAAAGAAAAGAATAATAAAAGAACAAAAGCATGAAAGATCATGCGATGATCTTATGGGAAGTGATGGCTTCACATATAAAAAAGAATGTTGATTGAAACTTGTTGTGGGTGGACAAACGTAGACCTTGGTCATTGTTGCAATTAATAGGAAGTAATAAAGAAAGAGAGGTTCACATATAAATATATCATCTTTGACACCGTCTATGATTGTGAACATTCATTAAACTATTACATGCTAAGAAGTAGATGTTGGACAAGGAAGACAACATAATGAATTATGTTTGCTTGGTTCCGAACAATGTTATGTGATTAGAAATCCCTTAGCATGTGACGCTTGCTTCCACCTCATATCAGCCAAAACTTCCACACTAAGTAGAGATACTACTTGTGCATCCACAAACCCTCAACCCAGTTTTGCCATGAGAGTCCACCATACCTACCTACGGATTGAATAAGATCCCTCAAGTAAGTTCTCATCGGTGCAAGCAATAAAAAAATTACTCCCTAAATATGTATGATCTATTAGTGTGTGGAAATTAAGCTTTGTACGAACCTATGATGAGGAAGTCATAAAAGCGACAGACTGCATAATAAAGTTCTTTATCACAGAAGGCGATATAAAGTGACGTTCCTTCACAATAAGAGATCACACATCCAAACCTCACAAGCGCATGACAACCTCTGCTTCCCTCTGCGAAGGGCCTATCTTGTACCTTTACTTTTTATCTTGAAAAGAGTCATGTTGATCGACACCAATTCCTTATTTCACCATTATCTTGGCTAGCGTCATGTGCTAGGGAAAGATCTATATTCATATATCAACTTGGAAGTAAGTAATCATGAATTATTATTGTTGACATTACCCTTGAGGTAAATAGTTGGGAGGAAAAACTATAAGCCCCAGCTTTCTCTGTGTCCAACTGAAACTTTGATCTCATGAGTACCGCGTGAGTTTTAGCAATTGTAGAATATTAAAAGATGATTGAGTATGTGGATTTGCTTTACAAGCTCTTATTAGACTCTTTCCGATGTTATGATAAATTGCAATTGCTTCAATGACTAAAGACTATTGGTTGTTTATTCTCAATAAGGTTCTTGATCCATACTTTACATTGTGAAGGAATTGTCACTTTAGCATAAGAGATTATATGACGATATTGATGTTATAAATATGATCATGATGCTTGCATGTCCGTATTTTATTTTATCGACACCTCTATCTCTAAATATGTGGGCATATTTACTGATCTCAACTTACGCTTGAGGACAAGCGAGGTCTAAGCTAGGGGGAGTTGATACGTCCATTTTGCATCATGCTTTTATATTGATATTTATCGCATTATGGGCTGTTATTACACATTATGGTACAATACTTATGCCTTTTCTCTCTTACTTTATAAGGTTTAGATGAAGAGGGAGAATGCCGGCAGCTGGAATTCTGGCTGGAAAAGGAGCAAGTTTGAGATACCTATTCTTCACAACTCCAAAAGCCGTGAAAATCAGCGAGGAATTATTTTGGAATATATAAAAAATACTAGGCGGAAGAAATACTAGAGGGGAGCCACCAGGAGGTCACGAGCCTACCAGGCGCGCCTAGGGGCTCGTGGGCCGCGTGTTACCCCTCTGGCTCCCATCTTCTTCTATAAGGAGGGTTTCGTCCGAGAAAAAAAATCAAGGGAGAGATTTCGGGAAGAAACACCGCCGCCACGAGGCGGAACTTGAGCAGAACCAATCTAGAGCTCCGGCATGGCCGTCCTGTCGGGGAAACTTCCCTCCCGGAGGTGGAAATCGTCGCCATCGTCATCACCAACACTCCTCTCAATGGAGGGGACTCATCTCCATCAACATCTTCATCAGCACCATCTCATCTCCAAACCCTAGTTCATCTCTTGTACCCAATCTCCGTCTCGCGACTCCGATTGGTACTTGTAAGGTTGCTAGTAGTGTTAATTACTCCTTGTAGTTGATACTAGTTGGTTTACTCGGTGGAAGATATTATGTTCAGATCCTTAATACTATTCAATACCTCTCTGATCATGAACATAGTTATGCTTTGTGAGTAGTTACGTTTGTTCCTGAGGACATGGGATAAGTCTTGCTATAAGTAGTCATGTGAATTTGGTATTCGTTCGATATTTTGATGTGTTGTATGTTGTCTTTCCTCTAGTGGTGTTATGTGAACGTAGACTACATGCCACTTCACCATTTTTTGGGCCTAGAGTAAGACATTGGGAAGTAATAAGTAGATGATGGGTTGCTAGAGTGACAGAAGCTTAAACCCTAGTTTATGCGTTCCTTCGCAAGGGGCTGATTTGGATCCACTACTTTAATGCTATGGTTAGACTTTGTCTTAATTCTTCTTTCGTAGTTGCGGATTCTTGCGAGAGGGGTTAATCATAAGTGGGATGTTTGTCCAAGTAAGGATAGTACCCAAGAACCGGTCCACCCACATATCAAACTATCAAAGTAGCGAACGGGGATCATATGAACATGATGAAAACTAGCTTGATAGAAATTCCCATGTGTCCTCGGGAGCGCTTTACCTTATATAAGAGTTCGTCTAGTCGTGTCCCTTGCTACAAAAGGGATTGAGCCATCTTGCTGCACCTTTGTTACAATTGTTACTTGCTACCCGTTACAAATTATCTTATCACACAACTATCTATTACCGATAATTTCAGTGCCTACAGAGAATACCTTGCTGAAAACCACTTGTCATTTCCTTCTGCTCCTCGTTGGGTTCGACACTCTTACTTATCGAAAGGACTACGATATATCCCCTACACTTGTGGGTCATCACTCACATCTCTGCAAAACTCGATCAAGGTTGCTTAAGCAATCATCAAAATAAGTTCTATAAACAGAAAAATCATCCATGAAGACCTCAACAATATTTTCACAAAAATAAAAGAATATAGCAATCATACATCTTTCAAAGGTAGCGGGTGCATTGCATAATCCAAAAGGCATACGTCTATAAGCATAGGTTCCAAAAAGACAAGTAAAGTGGTTTTCTCAAAAATGTGTGTGCTTCGATAATCTTTCTAGCATTTGGTCTATGAATTGTAAAGGATAATGATCTTTTCTAATAGCTTTGTTTAATTTTATAAAATCAATTACCGTTCTATAGCTAGTCACAATTCTTTGTGGAATGAGTTCATTTTTATCATTAGGAACAACAGTAATACCTCCTTTTTAGGAACACAATGAAGGGGACTTACCCATCTACTATTAGTTATGGGAAAAATTATACCTGCTTCGAGAAGCTTTAATATTTCATTTCTCACCATTTCTTTCATTTTGAGATTCAATCTTCGTTGGTGATCAACAACGGACTTAGCATCTACTTCCATATTAATCTTGTGCTTAGAGATTGGGACTAATGCCCTTAATATCATCAAGAGTATACCCAATAGAAGCTTGGTGCTTCCTTAAAGTTTTTAATAATCTTTCATCTTCATGATCTGTAAGGTTAGCATTGATAATAACAGGATATATCTTCTTTTCATCAAGATAACCATATTTCAAAGTGTCATGCAATTGCTTTAATTCAAACACAGGATCACCTTTGGGTGGAGTAGGACCTCCTAGAGTTTCAATAGGAAAGTTGTGTTTAAGGATATATTTTTCTCAAAGAACATATTATCTATTTCATTTCTTCCATGCATATGCATATCATTTTCATGTTCTAGCAAATATTGTTCTAATGGGTCCGTAGGAGGAGTGGCAATAGAAGAAAGACCAATTACTTCATCTTTACTAGGCAATTCTTTATAATGGGGTTGTTTACTAAACTTGGAGAAATGAAAATCATGAGATGTACCACCAAAATTAACACTCGCGGTTTCCTTTTTGCAATCTATTTGAGCACTGGCAGTGTTCAAGAAGGTTCTACCAAATATTATGGGAAAAAAATTATCTTGTGGTGAGCCAAGGACTATAAAATCAGTAGGGTATTTTACTTTCCCACACAATACTTCAACACCTCTAACAATCCCAAGTGGTGTGATGGTGTCTCTATTAGCAAGTTTAATAGTAACATATATGTCTTCTATCTCAGTTGGTACTATCTCATGCATAATTTCTTGATATAAGGTAAACGGGATAGAACTAAAACTAGCACCCATATCACATAAACCATGATAGCAATGATCTTCTGTTTTGACTGAAACAACACGCATGCCAACAATAGGTCTATTCTTCTCTTTAGTATCAGGTTTGGTAATTCCGGCAGCTTCATTATAGAAGTAAATAACATGACCATTAATATTGTCTACCAAAAGATCTTTAACCATAGCCGTACTAGGCTCTACCTTGATTTTCTCATAGGGTTTGGTTGTTCTAACATAACTTTCGTTAGCCACAGTTGAAGCTTTAGCATGTTCCTTTATCCTAACACGGAAAGGTGGTTTCTCAATGTAAGCAGTAGGCACAACTGGGTCAACATTGTAAATAATAGTTTCAGCTTCAACTTTAATTGGTTCTTCAAAAAAAATATGTGGATTATATTTAAACCATTTCTATCTAGGGAGATCAACATGAGCAAGAGAGGTTTCACAAAATGATCCAACTATCTCAGAGTCAGGTCCATACTTAGTGCTAAAATCGTTGAAAACATCAGTATTCATAAAAGATTTAACACAATCAAACTTAGGTTTTATACCTCACTCTTTACCTTCTTCGAGCTCCCAATCTTCAGAGTTGTGTTTAATTATTTCTAAAAGATCCCACCTGAACTCAATAGTATTCTTCATAAAAGACCCACAACAAGAAGTATCGAGCATAGTTTGATCATTACGAGAAAGCCGAGCATAAAAGTTCTGAACAATAATTTCTCTCAAGAGCTCATGATTGGGGCGTGAATATAACATTGACTTCAGCCTCTCCCAAGCTAGAGCGATACTTTCTCCTTCATGAGGACACAAAATATAGATAAAATTCTGATCATGGTGAACAAGATGCATAGGATAAATTTTTTGGTGAAACTCCAATTGCAATCGGTTCTAGTTCCAAGATATTATATCATCACGTAGACTATAGCATGTCAATGCTTTCCCCCCAAAGATAAAGATAAAACCTTATTCTTGACTTCATCTATGAATAAACCTGCAAGCTTAAATAATCCACAAACTTCATCCACATAGATTAGGTGCATATCTGGATGTTTTGTTCCATCTCTTGCGTAAGGATTAGCTAGCAGTTTCTCTATCATAGCCGAAGGAATTTCATAATGAACATTTTCAGTAGGTGCAGCAGGTTGAGGGACAACTCTTGGTGTTTATGGTCGAGGTGAAGACACCCCCGAACAAGCCCCTCAAAGGATCACTTTCCATAGTGAGAAGTAATAGTAAATTTCAGCATGTAATATAATTTTTTTCTTACCAAATTTTGCTTACCAAAGGTGCTTCATTCCCCTGCAATGGTGCCACAAAAGAGTCTTGATGACCCACAAGTATAGGGGGTCAATCATAGTCCTTTCGATAAGTAAGAGTGTCGAACCGAATGAGGAAAGGAAAGAAATGACAAGCGGTTTTCGGCAAGGTAATTTCTGCAAGCACTGAAATAGTGGTAACAAGTTGTTTGATAGCAAGATAATTGTAACAAGTGACAAGTAGTAATAGTAACAATAGGTCCAGCAAGGTATCCCAATCCTTTTATGGCAACGGACAGGCCAAACCAATTTCTTATAATAGGCAAAGCATTCTTGAGGGCACACGAGAATTTCATCTAGTCACTTTCGTCATGCTGGGTTAATTCGCGTTTGGTATTTTGATAATTTGTTATGTGGGTGGACGAGTGCTTGGGTGTTGTTCTTACTTGAACAAACCTCCCACTTATGATTAACCCTCCCACAAGCATCCGCAACTATGAGAAAAGAATTAAGAATAAATTCTAACCATAGCGTTAAACATAGGGATCCAAATCAGCCCCTTACGAAGTAATGCAAAGATTAGGGTTTAAGTTTGTGTCGCTCTTGCAACCCACCATCTAATTACTACTTGACAATGCATTCCCTTAGTCCCAAAATATGGTGTGAAGTGTTACGTAGTCAATGTTCACATAACACCACTAAGGGAATCACAACATTCATATCATCAAAATATCGAATGAATACCAACTTCACATGACTACTTGCATCATGATTTATCACGTGGCCTCAAGAACAAAAGTAACTACTCACAAGTGATAAAAATGTTCATGATCAGAGAGGTATTGAATCGAATAATGGATGTGAAGATATCATCTTCCACCAAGTAAACCATAAAGCATCAACTACAAGATATAATTAACACTACTAGACACACCCCAGGTACCGATTCGAGGTTCCAGTAAAAGATTGAGTACAAGAGATGAACTAGGGTTTTGAGAGGAGATGGTATTGGTGAATATGTTGATGAAGATTGGCCTCCCCAAGATGAGAGGGTTGTTAGTGATGACGATGCCCTTGATTTCCCTCTCCGGGAGGGAAGTTCCCCTGACAAATTTGCCGAAGGGCAAAAGTGCTCCTGCCCAGGTTCCGCCTCGAGACAACAGTGCTTCAACCCGAAAGTCCTCTCCTTAGAAAAATTTAGGTTGAAGGAGAATATATACAAGAAGATGGGTGCACAGGTGGGCCAGGTGGCTCTGACAGCCCGAGACCGACGCTCTAGAAGATTCCCCTTTTTATTATGTTCTCGTTGTGTGATTCGTTTGGCTGTCGCATTCGTCATCGCATCATCTGCATTGCATCGGCGCTGCCTTGCCGCAAGTTTTCAAAACTTGCATCTGTTAGTAGTTGACTATCCTCTTTGTTTTGTCGTTGATCATTTCGAGACCAACCACACACTCACTCGCCCGCGACATCATTAAAATATTTGTATTTAAAAGTGCATGAAAAATATTCTCATATTGGGTTGAAACTTGGCGTGCGGTCTTGTTATAGTGTAGGTAGGGCGCATGGCAAATTTCGTCGCAATCAGAGTTCGTTTGATACCCAAACGATCGACCGTAGCGGCACCGTCTTCGGATTATCGTCGGATGTTTTTCGGTGTTTTAAAATATTGTGCCGGGCCGCAACATTTTCCTTCATCTTAGCCCAACACCCTTACACATCCTAACCTAGCCCATCTAACCTTACCACATGCCTGGAGCCGTCCGATTGCGATCGAACAGCTCGAATCGGGCTGAAAACTGCAAATCCTAGACCATTTTGTCTATAAATAGACCCCTAGACAGCCAATCCTAATCCCACCTCGATTTCTATGCACACCAACCCCCAGCCGCCACCTGGTCGCCTCCCACCTCCGTCCAGCCTTCGGGCCCGTCGAGCCCAGATCGGGCCCCAGCAGGCCCATCCGCCCCCAGCTCTAGATCTGGAGGACCTCATCTCCTCCCATGGCAGCACCATGCCCGAGGTGCTCCCGACCGCCTCCCCGTGCTCCCTACTCTAGTCCAGATCACGGAGCAAAGCAACTCGCCGGTCGCCGCCCCGGTGTCGGTGCCCCGCCGTCGGACCTTGCCGGAGCCCCGAGCCGCCACCGCCATCCATCACCCTCCCTGCCCAAATCGCAGCTCCCGGGGCCACCGAAGCCCCGCACGGTGCCATGCCCTACCCCCGGCCGAGTCTAGTTGTCGGGATGGGTCGTAGCCGCTGGCGGCCGTCGGATCCCGTCGGGATCTCGCCGCCCGGGCCAGCCCCCGCACTGCCGCTGCAGCTCCCGTGTGGTTGCGCTGCGTTGCCTCGTGCGAGGGAGACAAGCGCCTACCCTGTCGCTCGCGTGGGCCTCCTGCCTCGCCCCAGCCCAGTTGGGCCAGCAGCCGGCCCACCTCCACGCGAAGCCCAGCCGCCCGAGGCCCGATCCAGCAGACTCCTGCGCTAGCCGGCGTGCCAGCCCGCGAGCCCGCCCATCTCCTCCGAGCTGGGCCTCGATCCCACAAGGTGAGCGCCCCGCTAAGCCCCGCCCCGAGAGCGTTTTAATTAAATGCCGCTCGCTGCCCTGTTAGGACCAAATCAGATTCGGCCCGTTTAGTTTTTTAGGTTCTGGCGAATTTATTAATTTCAGAAACTTGCATGATTTACAAATGCCCGTATCTATTAATCAGTGTGTCAGATTGCAACAAGTTATATATGTAACTTGGCTAGAATTTTGTGTAGATTAATATTTTCCAACTCTCATGCATATTTAAAGTTCTTTAGTGTGTAGTTTGCATTGGTTTGCGTGTCGACGTGATAGAAACGAGTTAGCTCGTAGTTAATTAACCGTAGCTCCGTTGGAGATGAGCCATATATGTAAATGGACTAAAACGACAAATAGAATCACACGAACTACTTTTTTTGTCGTTTAACAAACATAAAATGTGATTAGGACAAATCTGGACAGATTTAGAATTTAACATGTGGGGTCCGTTCGAAAACGCTATATGTCATTTCCGGCCTCATTTAAAATGCTTAGATAGGTAGATTATTTGTGCTTCACCCCTTGCCATGTTTAACAAAATTTAATATCGTCGTGTAAACAAACAAGAGTGAGCTAAATAATTAAATGTGGAGTTTCGTCAATATGCAACTCGTTGCATATTGAGCTTCACTTAATGTGTAGTGTTTGATGGTGTGAATTTCCGTGCCATGCCTTGCATATTTGAACCATCCATGAATCATATTAGGGTGTGCATCATATTGTGCATGTGTGTGGTGAATATCGTGTGTTGATGCTTGTTTACGGTTTGCTTCGTCTTGATAGAGTTCCGCAAGCGTGTCGGAATGTGAGGACTCGTTCAACTATGTCGGTTCGTGTGCTTCACGGAGTTGTTCTTCTTCCAAGCAGGATCTCAGTCAATATGATCATTTCCCTGGAGACCATTACTATCATTGCCATGCTAGTTGTATCGTTTCTATCGTTATGTCTCGCTTCCTACCACGTGTTAAATGTCAGCCTCTCAACATTGCCATGAAACCTTCAATTGTTCTACAACCTAGTAAACCATTGATTGGCTATGTTACTGCTTGCTTAACCATGTGTTAGCGTTGCTAGTTACAGGTGTAGTTGCTTCCATGTCATAACATGGGTTCCTTGTTATATCACCTTATTAATGCTATTTAAATTAATGCACCTATATACTTGGTAAAAGGTGGAAGGCTTGGCTTTCTAACCTCCTGTTTTGTTACACCTTTGCGCCTTAGTTTCAGCTACAGGTGTTATGTTCCGTAAATGAGCGCTCCTAACATGCTTGGGGTTGTTATGGGTACCCCCTAGATTCTCGTTTTGGGATAAAGCTCGTCTCGCAAGGCCCAACATTGGTACTATATTTGCCCAGCATAATAATAATGTTAATACTGAAAAACATAGGGAGTTAGCGCTACCCAAAGAGTAATTCAACATAATACAGGGAGGGACAGTACTTATGGTGCTGGTCCAAAACAGAGCATCGTGCGGGGCCAACTCGGGGCAACTTGGGTTATGTCTATCAGGTCACTGTACGCTTCGCTTATCTGTCATGTAATGAGAACGAGATACGCTGCTCCTATCGGGATCATCGACACGTCGGGCGTCCTTGCTAGACTTGTTTTACCTTCCTTGAGTGTCTTGTGTGAGGGATTCTAAGGATGCTTTGGGTTATCTCAAGGTTGAGGTTTTCCAATAGGAACCTGAGGAGATCACGGGTTTCCCTGATCGAGGTCAGTCCATCGCAGTGTGTGGTAGTTTGTGATGGACGAGTTGGAGCACCCCTGCAGGGTTAAATCTTTCGGAAAGTCATGCCCGCGGTTATGTGGTAACGTGGAAACTTTGTTTAACATCCGGTTCTATATAAATTGTAGTAAACTTGATTAAAACTTGCCAATTGAGTGCGTAACCGTGACTGTCTCTTTCGTGAGTTCTTTCGCCGATCGAGGACACGGTGGGGTTATGTGTGACGTAAGTAGGTGTTCAGGATCGTTCAGTTGATCATTATTAGTTCATGTCCGCCATGCGTAGATCTTCCCCTCTTGTATTCTTAAACTCGTAAGTTAGCCACCTCAAATAAATGCTTAGTCGCTTGTTGGAGCCTCACCACTTAACCATACCTCACCCATTAAGCTTTGCTAGTCTTGATACCTTTGGAAATGAGATTATTGAGTCCCTGTGGCTCACAGATTACTACAACACCAGTTGCACGTATAGGTAAAGGGTTACTTGACACGAGCGCGTTTATTGTTCATTTGGATTTTCTTCTTCTTCTTCCTCGATCTAGGATGGGTTCCAGGCCGGCAGCCTGGGATAGCAAGGATGAACATCGTTCTTTTATCGTTTGTTTCCATCCTTAGATGGACCCTGCTCTTCTTCATGATGATTGTATTTATTGTACTGATGTAATTCTGATGTAGCTTGTGGCGAGTGTAAGCCAATTCCATATACTCACCTTTTTAGTACATGTACTTGTAACGATATCCATTATTGCGACACAAGGAGATGCGTTTGTATCCCTGTCGAGGCCCTCATGCCAAAATAAGGATAGGACCGCATCTTGGGCGTTACAAGTTGGTATCAGAGCAGTGCCGACCTAGAATCCCCCTTGATTAATCATACTTGGTCGAGTCGAATCTAGTAGGAAACTACTTTGAGTCTAGTTATATATCGGGGAGTAGGATTCTTTTTTCTCCTCTTCTATGCTCTGGTGAGGAATCTTGATGTAAGAATTTTAATTCTACTCCTCTTCTCACTCAAAACAAAATTAGGATCACGCGGATATTTTTGGAATCTATATGATGTCGATGTGACGGAGTTCTGTCTTGGTGCCTCCTGATGTGTTGATTTTATTCCGGGGAGTTGAGCTCTAGGGGATTGTTGAGCACATCGTTATCATTCAGATTTCTTAGTATCTTAGGACGAAGGATGTTCGAAATTGCTTCAATACTGGTAGTGGCGAGATAAACCCGTCATCCCTAGTACTGGTGCAGAGAGTTCGGGGGTACTGCCATACTTAGTATCGTTGTGTTTTCGAGGATCTAAGATAGATGAGTTACTAAGATCTTTGATTATGTGTTGACGGATGTGATACACTGGACGGGTAGTGTTATTGCTAGGAGTTGAGTGATGGATTTTACTCCTTATATCCGTGGACCCGATTGCATGACCAGAAATTTCGGGAGTTCTTAGGTGGGAATTCAAGTAGTTACTTATAGGACAATCTTCCAACAGATACATGGTGTGAGGTTGGGATTCGACATCTAGTGGATTCGATTGTTCACGGTCGTCTTACAATGGTTCTCGTTGTGTCTTAAAGAGTCCTTGTAGCTTGCTACGACTCGGGGACTCTTTCTATGTCGTGTGAACTGCCTTGTACATGATGGCTAATGTAGGATAGAGCCCGTGCGGTCCTATTCATGAAAATATCGGATGAAATCTGTGTCATGAATTTGTTCCGGCTTGTGTTGTAAGCCTCATCCTTTGTTTTGTTGGAATATGGTAATTCGAGTTGCTTCAATGTCAAATGGTGATTTCATATCTTTTCCAAGAGGTGTTCTCATTTTTATGGGAATGCAAATTCTTTTGCTCAACCAAGTTGTCTTATCAATTCTTTTCAGCCCAAGTCGTCATATCAATTCTTTTCCATCCGATGTGCTTCTCTTCAAGTGAATCCAATCCTTTCCAATTTTTGTGGGGACCCCGACTAGCAAGTCGAGCTCGCCGTGGCCAGTGACCCCAAGGATCAATGTTCACTGAACACAGATACTGAATAATAGAGTCTTACATCCAAGTACCGAATTATTACATCAAATGACCAGAAGGTCGGGTTCAAGAGCAAGGCCTGAAGCCAAATTAAACGGATACATCGAGTAGCGGAAACTCGTAAGGGCTAAGCGGTGCCCATCCCATCAAGCCTACACCGACAGGCATTCTGACTTGGAAGCGTCCTAGACCGCAGGTCCGTCTCTGACGGCGTACTCACCGCCAAACTCCGGTCCTTCCATGTCTGGTCAATAACATAACCAGTGGCAAGCCAATGAGTACTTTGAATGTACTCGCAAACAGCCCATGATATGTATACGGTAAGGAATAACAGTAACAGTTATCTTTAGTGGAATGCAATGTGGTGGTATGATCAAGTATGAGCAACAAGTTAAAGAATTACTTTTGAAGAACAGGTTACAGATATTGACATATCGGTCAAGGGTTGAACACACCGGGTTCACCCTGTATGCCAATTCATCGGACTTGTCATATCCTCAAGGTATTAATGAGGGCTAAACCATCCGGGTTTACCCTATATGTCAAGTCACCGAACTTGACCATATTATTGTGATTATCATAACAACACCTTTTTAACACCACGCACACACACTTGGTTTATGGGGAAACTCAGGATGTAGTTTAAGCAGCAGCACCCAACTGTCCTTGAACGTGGACACGGCTATTCGAATAGTTTACACTCTGCAGAGGTAGTACGCTGGACCCACGAGAAACGGGAAACTTCCGTGTCATCCACGACTCGCGGTATATCACATATACCCGAGGAAAGTACCCGATCATCATCTTTCCCCTGACGATACTAGACAAAGAGGTCCACTCGATTGGTACCCATCCCACAAGTTGTACGTCTTACGAGCACCGACTCTGGACTGTAACAACCATGCAGGGACCAATGGTGTGCCTCGAACTCATAATAATGGCATAGTCGTCCTACCTGGCACGACCCCATCACGAGAATGACACCGATCACTCCCGCCACTAGTAATGTGGCTCTTTGCTAGCACCGACCAGAGTAATCAACAAAGCCCCGTCCCATAAAGGGGTATCGTGGTCGTAATGGTAAGGTTGGGACGGTCGACACATCATAAATCTAATCCATTTACGAAACCATACTCACACCAAAATCACCGGTGCATCACTTCACCAAAAGTGATCACCAACTCATCATCACCCTCGGGCATTAGTGGCACCCGACGGGGTTTTCATAAACTCTTTATTTAACTCATCATTATGTTTGAGATAATATGCCTTAACATTACTTCTCAACATGATAATATCATGACCCTCACGGGGTAGGGTCAAGTTCAATGCAGTGATCTTACTTTACTAGTCAACATGACAGTAGCATGATCCTCGTAGATGGTAGGGTCAGCTCATCATGTTTGTGCTCCGAGGAGCCATGTGAATATCATTAATCTCAATGCAAGTGCTTCGAAGAAGCCTCCGGTACCATCACCACAATGATGAACCGGCATCGTGATCACATGCAACGGGAAAATACTTGCTATACTAGCATGCATCATTTTATATACTTAAGTCATGGCAAATGGGTTGCTTGCCTTGGTCAGCTAGGTATCCGGGGTCTTCGAGGTCTTCCACTCCGGATCCTCGGTCACTCGGTAACTCTACCGTCGAGAAAGGAATAAATAAATACTAGCTCTCACTAAAACAGATCACAAAGTGCTTTTAAAAATGTTTCTAGGCTTGAATAAATTCAGGATATTATTTTGAAAAATGTTTCCTATTGTTTTATTAGCTAAGCATATTTATTTAAAAGCAAACAAAAGCAAACAAGTGCTTTTTAATATCATTTTATTATACCAAAATAGTTTCTGTTTTTGATAAGTGTCAACTATTACAGAATCAAATACTACTCATTTTAGAAAATTACTGGTGGAAGAATTATATTTTTCTACTCGCTAAATCTTTTTATAAAAATCATTTAGTTTGCTCGATTAAAACAAAAGAAAAAGGCCAGGGGGTTGGATCCGGTCGGCCCAGCCAGCAGGCCTGGCCACCAGGCGCGCGCGGGCCAGGTTCAAACCTGACCTGCGGGCCCCTGGGGTCAGCGTCAGCGGCTGCACGCGCTAGCTGCCCCAGGACACCGACAGGTGGGCTCCACCTGTCGGGTCCTTCTCCTACCTCCAGCCAGAGAGGTGGAGATGGACGCCGGCGAGGCTGCCGTTGTCCTCAGGCCTAGCTAGGAATGGGAACGGGTTCCTCGTGCCTCCGCCTACCTGCTCGTGGTCGGGACGTCACCGGAGGTGGTCTGGGTCGCCGGCGATGAGGTGCTCGTGGCGGAAGGGTTTCGGGTTAGTGTTGAACTAGGGGCTAGGGGTATGGATTCACTCAGGAGAGTTAGGGGAAACGTTCCTGGTGTCAAGGGGAGTGTAATGAGAGGTCGGGCAGCGCAGGAGCCGACGTGTAGCCGGAGATCGACCGGAGCTCCGAGGCGGAGGGGCCTCGGTCGATCTCGAGCACCGGGGCTTTGCGAGCTCGATTGGGCGTCTAGGGAGTGTCTACTGGTTGTGCTGAAGCTTCTTGGAGGGTGCTGGAGTGCCGGGGGACCTATTTATAGGCCAACGACGGTGACCCGACTCGGGCGCGCCGGTGACTCACCGTGGCACTTGTGGAAGCACAGTGAGGTGCTGGCCGCGAAACCACGGGTCTGGGACGTGGTTTAGGGCCTCCTGGTGCAACGGCCGCAGAGGGAAAGTGAGTGGGGACGAGCTGCAGCGACCGTGCATGCTCGGCCGCGTCGGGCGCGCACGGGCACGCGTCGCCTGAGGTCTTGCGCAAGGGGGAGAGGGTCCGTGGGGTAGCTTTGCACTGAATGGTTGTCGGGGTTGCGCTTGGACATAACTGGGGAGGCTGGGACCGGCCGGAGCGTCGGCCCCTTGCGGGTGGCTCTCTACAGCGCGCCCAGAGCGCAGTTTTGGCATGCCACGGCATGCTGGCTCGCTCTGGGGCACTTGGAACGTGTCCTCCATGTCCTGAGTGTTGCTAGGAGTGTGCCTAGCTGTTGTGGTTTAGTGGGAGCTTGAGCTGGTGAAGGGAGCAAGGAACACTAGTGTTGCCAGTACTACCCTGCAGCTCAAATTGGAGTTCTTGTCACTTGTGCTTGGAGTTGGGGAGGGGCTGAATGACTGGGTGTTCAGGGTGTTCCGGTGCTCTAACCCACCAAGTTTGGGGCCTTGACATTGGGTAAAACAGTGGCTAGGAGGGTTTTTACCTTCCTGTCAGTAGGTGTTCGACAGTGACTTGGGGTGCTTCCACTCCACCATTGTAAATGAAACTTAACAGGTTTGGTCTTGGGGTAAAAACATGGGGTTCCACCAAATCTGAGCTCCATTGAACAAGTTTGGCTTTGCAAACTTGAAAATGTCTCAAAATGACCAGTACTGTCCTTTACAAAGGAAGTGTGGCCAAACAGAGTCTCAAAAATCCCATCTTTGGTGTGGAGTCCTCATTTGGGGTGTTAAACACCTCTGCAATGTTTCAGCTCCATTGGAGAAACTTTGCAATGTAGAGTTGTTCCAACTCTACTCTAGACAGAGAGGGTTTTGGGCTCTATAAGTGCACTTCCCCACCTTGGATCAAGGTGAGATTTTAGGTGAGCACCTAATATGGTTTGGGGAGGGCTCCTGTAATTTTATGGGAATTTACTGAGATAATTTCCTTTGGAAACATCTCAAAAAGCTAAAACAGACAGAAATGGATTTCAGGGTTTTACTCAAATAATATTAATATAAAATAGGGTTGAAAATCTTATACATGGAAAATATATGTCCTTCTCAGCTTCCATGAATTTACTCAGAATTTTCTAAGGCAAGAAAGTAATTTTCCTTGTGGGAATATCATTACTGGCCTTAGAAATGGACATAGATATAAAATAGGAAAATAATATTTTAAATCACCAATTAATGTTTTTAATGAATGAAAATAATATATGGATCAGATCACCAACTTTGGTTGGAAGTGCCACTTGGCTTCATGAGCTAGTAGTGTATCCCAACATGATGAAGGTGATCTTGATATAAAGGAAAAATGGTTTTTGAAGAGAGCAAAATAATAAGTTTCCATGGGTTTGAGTCATCAAACAAGCAAGCATACACTCAAACAAGGGCTGACATTGCACTCACAACATTATTTCAAAAAATTTAACAAGCTCTGATTTTTGCAACACAGAAAACTTGGGGTGAAAAATAGGGTGTGACAGACCTATCCCCCTTACAAGAATCTCGTCCCCGAGATTCCTAAGCTAAGCGTTAAACAGCTCGGGAAATTCTGATCAGAGATAGTCTTCCCATTCCCATGTGGCTTCTGCTTTGGTATGGTTGCTCCACTGAACCTTGAAAAACTTGATGGTGCGGCTCCTGGTGCAACGCTCGGCTTCATCCAAAATGTGGATCGGTCTCTCGCGGTAGGTAAGGTCCGGTTGAAGGTCAATAGCTTGATGATTAATGTCCTTGTAAAGATCGGGACGATTCGGCACTTGCAAACACTTGCGGAGCTGTGACACGTGGAACACGTTGTGCACACCCGAAAGTTCAGGAGGTAGCTCCAACCGATAAGCTACTTCCTCGCGCCTTGCCGTGATCTTGAAGGGTCCAATGAACCTTGGAGCTAGCTTCCCCTTGACGTGGAAATGCTTGGTCCCCTTGAGAGGCGTGACTCGCAAGTACACCTGGTCTCCGGGAACAAACTCCACGTTTCTGCGGCGAGGGTCCGCATAGCTCTTCTGCCTTGACTTAGCTGCCTCCAAGTTCTCTCGGACAAGCTGAACCTTGTCCCCTGCTTCCTGCAGTGCTTCTGGTCCGAAAACTAATCCTTCACCGGTTTCGGACCAATTGAGCAGGGTGCGGCATTTCCGCCCATATAATGCTTCGAATGGGGCCATCTGAAGACTGACTGGTAGCTGTGGTTGTAAGAGAACTCAGCAAAGGGTAGGCAGTCTTCCCACTTGGCACCATGGGCCAAAACACAAGCGCGGAGCATGTCCTCAAGTATCTGGTTTACCCTCTCGGTCTGTCCGCCCGTTTGCGGGTGGAAAGCCGTACTAAAGGAGAGTTTGGTTCCGAGACCTTCTTGAAACTTCTTCCAGAATCTTGAGGTGAACTGCGTGTCGCGATCGGACACGATCTCTTTGGGAACTCCATGGAGACTCACCACTCGATGAATGTACAGACTGGCCAGCTGGTCGTGGTGTTAACGGGGATGAAATGGGCCACCTTGGTCAAATGATCAATTATGACCCAAATGGAGTTATGTCCCTTATTCGACCGGGGCAACCCAGTGATGAAGTCCATGCCGACTATATCCCACTTCCATTCCGGCACTTGAAGAGGTTGTAGTAATCCAGCGGGTCGCTCGTGTTCAGCCTTGACTTGCTGACATACATCGCATTTAGCGACATAGGAGCCAATTTCCCTCTTCATGCCATGCCACCAGAATCGTTCTCGGATGTCTTGGTACATCTTGGTACCACCTGGATGGATAGAGTACGGTGTGTCATGTGCCTCTTGCAGATCATGTCCTTAAATTCGGCCTTGTTGGGTACGCATAAGCGCTTCCCATACCACAGTACTCCTTGCTCATCAATTGAGAATCCTGGGGCTTTGCCTTCTCGCACCTTCCTCTTGAGGCCTTCGATACTCTTGTGCCCCTTCTGGGCCTTCTTGATATCGTCTGCTAGAGTAGGCTTGACTTCGAGGTTGGCCAGATACCCTGGTTCGACTATCTCAAGTCCTAAGCCCTCCATCTCTTCACACAAGGCGGGTAACCTTTCCTTGAGCGTGACGTTCAAGGAGCCTGCCTTCCGGCTCAAGGCATCGGCTACCACGTTTGCCTTGCCGGGATGGTAATGAATGCTGAGGTCGTAATCCTTGATTAACTCAAGCCATCTCCGCTGTCTCATATTCAGCTCCCTTTGGGTGAAGATATATTTCAGACTCTTGTGGTCTGTATATATCTCGCATCGCTTTCCCAGAAGGTAATGTCGCCACGTCTTCAGAGCATGCACTACAGCTGCTAGCTCGAGATCATGGGTGGCGTAGTTCTCCTCATGCGGTCGCAGTTGCCGTGACAAGTATGCCACGACCCTGCCATCTTGCATCAGGACTCCACCGAGCCCGGTTCCCGAGGCATCACAATATATCACGAATTCCTTGTTGATGTCCGGAGTAGCCAATACCGGGGCGGTAGTTAGCCTCTTCTTCAACTCCTGGAAGCTTGCTTCACACGCCGGTGTCCACTCGGACTTCCGGCCTTTCTTCAAGAGCTGAGTCATAGGTCGAGCGATGCTGGAGAATCCTTCAACAAACTTGCGGTAGTATCCCGCGAGCCCGAGGAAACTCCTGACATCCTTCACGTCCTTGGGTGATTCCCAGTTGGTCACTGTAGTAATCTTGGACTGATCTATGGCCAAACCGCGTGCCGTCAGGGTATGACCCAGTAATCCAACTTCGTTCAGCCAGAACTAACACTTGCTGAATTTGGCATAAAGTTGGTGCTCTCGAAGCTTTCCCAGAACTAGCCTCAGGTGTTGCTCATGCTCTTCCTCGGACTTGGAGAAGATTAGTATGTCATCGATGAACACGACGACAAACTTGTCCAAATATTCCATGAAGACCTTGTTCATGAGGTACATGAAGTAGGCTGGGGCAGTTGTCAAACCGAAAGGCATGACCGTGCATTCATATAGACCGTACCAGGTAACGAATGCAGTCTTGGGTATATCTTCGGGTCGGATCTTCAACTGGTAGTATCCCGATCGGAGATCGATCTTGGAAAATACCCTGGCCCCGTTTAACTGGTCAAACAGGTCTTCGATCTTGGGGAGCGGGTACTTGTTCTTAATTGTGACTTCATTAAGGGAACGGTAGTCGACGCAGAGTCGAATGGTACCATCCTTCTTTGAAACAAATAGAACAGGTGATCACCAAGGTGACGCACTCGGACGAATGAACCCTTTCCTGAGTTGCTCATCCAGCTGCTTCTTCAGCTCTGCCAACTCCTCGGAACCATATTGTAAGGCTTTTTATAAATAGGCCTCGATCCGGGCATGAGCTCAATGATGAACTCAATGTCTCGGTCAGGAGGCATTTCGGGTAGCTCGTCAGGAAAGACGCCCGGGTATTCACAGACTATAGGCACTCGATCAAGCTCTACCTCGGAGAGACTGATGACTCGAGGTGCGTGAGCCGATACTGGCTCGGAGACGAACTTGACCTTGACCCCTTGGTTGCTTATCATGGTGATGGCCCTGTTGGCACAGTCCAAAAGACTCTGGTTCTTGGCCAACCAATCCATACCGAGGATTACTTCTACACCTTGCGATTTAAGCACAATGAGGTCTGCCAAGAAACTCATCCCATTGATAACTATCTCGACCCTTCTACACCCTAGGTTGGTCCTTAATACTGCTCCCGAGGTTTGGATTGCCATCTGCCCGCGGAGTAAAGTGGGTTTTAAACCGCATTTTTCTGCAAACCCTTGAGTAACAAAAGAATGCGAGGCACCACAATCAAACAACACTGTTGCTGGAGTTGAGTTGACGAGGAACGTACCCAGAATGCAGTCCGGGTCTTCCTGTGCTTCTTCTGCAGTGATGTGATTGATCCAGCCCCTACCATTGAACTGTTGGTTGCGGGGGGCCTGGTTCCTCCCTGGTGCACCTTGACCGGGGTTGGGTGCATTGGGACGCGGTGCGTCGAGCTTCTTGTTGGGGCACTGCCTGGAATAGTGCCCACTCGGACCACACCCAAAGTAGGTGACTTGCCCCGGAGGGTTGGTCTTGACTCCACCGTTGTTCGGCGGTTTGACTATTGGCTTGGCTTGCTGCTGAGGCTGATAATTCTGGCGGAACACCAGGTACTTGTATTGTTGTTGCTGAAAGTTGGGTCTTGCAGGTGCTGACTGCCATGGTCTTGGTCTTGCGTTACCGGGTCCTCCACTGCCTATCAGTTTGCGCTTGCGGGTGTCGTCCATTGCACGACGCTTGTCTTCCAGCATAAGCGCTTTGTTAACCAACTCGCTGAAGGTCTGGAAGTCGCAAACCACCAGCTGGTATTGCAGGGATTGCTGTAACCCTTCCACGAAGCGTTCCACCTTAGCGGCCTCAGTGTTAACATCTTCAGGCGCGTACCTCGACAAGAGATTAAACTTTTGCAGGTACTCCTTAACAGTTCCACTGCCCTGCCTCAAGGCTCGGAATTCCCGCTTCTTAATGGTCATCAGTCCAGGTGGAATGTGAGCCACGCGAAATCCTTCCTTGAACATCTCCCACGTGATGACTTGCCCTGCCCGCATGATCTGGAATCCATCCGACCATGCCCTAGCGGTGCCTCCGAGACAGTGAGAAGCATAAAGGACCTTCTCATGATCATCGGTGCACTTGACCAGCGCAAGGAGGTGTTCAATGGTGTGAATCCAGTCATCGGCGTCCAGGGGTTCAGTCGACTCTGTGAATATGGGGGGCGTAGTCCGCATGAATTCAGAAAGAGTAGAGCGACCACCGCCATACTCATTCCGCGGCGGGTTGTCCACCAGGACTTGAGTCAGCTGCTGGATAGCGGCATTGCTGGCTTGATGCTCCTCCCGAAGAGCTTGAAGGAACTGAGCCATCGTCAAGTTCTCAGGAGGAGGTGGTGGGGGAAGGTCTCTAGGCTGCTCGTGGTGACCTCCAGCGTGAGCTTCTCCTTTGGTTCCCTGCAGCGTCCCTGAGGAGCCGGCGCCGGGGTTGCCGAAGGTGCTGTTGCGGGTTGCGTTCACCATCCTGTCATAGAAACAGACAGGTCAAAATGCCACCTTGCTCAGGAGTACAAGGATTTGCTCCTAGTAAGAGGGGGTCCAATACGTGCATGTGCCAAGTCTTTAAAACCAAAGTTTTTGACAAACTGGAAATTGCATTTATGACAACTAGGTGACGTAGTCACTTACAGGCTGCCCAAGGCAATAGGTGACTTACATCAAGCACACATACGCAAATTAAAAACGGATACATGGATACCCTATACTTGGGGTACTCCGAATTGCCTACGCTAAAACCTACGCGATGGACTGCTCGGTCTCAAAGGCGGACTCAACAGGACCCTCATCTTCATCAACATCCTCTTCCTTTATAGGAGTGGAAGAAAGAATCCGCACATCTCGGCGTCTCTTGGGCGAGGCAGCGAAGATCTCAGTGTACTCTTCCGCTGTCAGGCGGCGACTTCGAAGAGGGACTGCCTGGATGGGTAACACACCACCCCTAGTGGCAACAGCTGCCCTCCCTTCAGGTGCGCCTGCTTTCTTTACCTTGCGGTTCTGCATCTTCTCAGTGTGGAGTAGGCCTTTGACTAGGTGCAGATCTTGGCGAAGCTTGACTGATTCCTTAACCAGGAAGTGTGTCAGGGTGTGTGACGAGAGACTGAAGTAGGTCTGAAACCTTAGTGGCATCCCATCCTCCGTGGCTAGGGTGAGTGTCCAAATCCCATCCACTCCTTCCTTAATGAAAGGTAGATGACGAGTGACAGGCTCATTAGCCATCTCAGGGAGGATGTTGCGGAGTTGCACGAGCGCTTCTCGTGCAGCCGTCTCCACTTCCAACATCAGTTCTCCCATCTGTGGTCCTTCGAAGAACCAACTAGACGGGGAGTCATTAGCCTTCACTATCACGTCCATGTGATATTCCTTGGTGTTGGCGTTGACCCAGTGCTCGTGGTAGAGGAAGATGGGCATGCTTCGTACGTGGCACTTCTCGAGACAATCCACCAGAAGTAGTGGAAAGCCGGTCTCCAGAAGCGTATCAGGTACGGCAGCCATCTACAAGGCATAGGAGAGAAGTCAGGAGGTTGTATGTGCAAGAGTCTTGTGCAAGGCTGGCGTTCTAACGTTCTTGGTTAACGTCCATGCTATCTAAGGCTTCCTATAGTCAGGATGGCTCTGATACCAGTTCTTTGGGGACCCCGACTAGCAAGTCGAGTTCGTCATGCCCAGTGACCCCAAGGATCAATGTTCACTGAACACAGATACTGAATAATAGAGTCTTACATCCAAGTACCGAATTATTACATCAACTGACCAGAAGGTCGGGTTCAAGAGCAAGGCCTAAAGCCAAATTAAACGGATACATCGAGTAGCGCAAACTCGTAAGGGCTAAGCGGTGCCCATGCCATCAAGCCTACACCGACACGCATTCTGACTTGGAAGCGTCCTAGACCGCAGGTCCGTCTCCGACGGCGTACTCATCGCCAAACTCTGGTCCTTCCATGTCTGGTCAATAACATAACCAATGGCAAGCCAATGAGTACTTTGAATGTACTCGCAAACAGCCCATGATATGTATACGGTAAGGAATAACAGTAACAGTTATCTTTAGTGGAATGCAATGTGGTGGTATGATCAAGTATGAGCAACAAGTTAAAGAATTACTTTTCAAGAACAGGTTACAGATATTGACATATCGGTCAAGGGTTGAACACACCGGGTTCACCCTGTATGCCAAGTCATCGGACTTGTCATATCCTCAAGGTATTAATGAGGGCTAAACCATCCGGGTTTACCCTATATGTCAAGTCACCGAACTTGATCATATTATTGTGATTATCATAACAACACCTTTTTAACACCACGCGCACACACTTGGTTTATGCGGAAACTCAGGACGTAGTTTAAGCAGCACCACCCAACTATCCTTGACCGTGGACACGGCTATTCGAATAGTTTACACTCTGCAGAGGTAGTACGCTGGACCCACGAGAAACGGGAAACTTCCATGTCATCCACGACTCGCGGTATATCACATATACCTGAGGTAAGTACCCGATCATCATCTTTCCCCTGACGATACTAGACAAAGAGGTCCACTCGATTGGTACCCAGCCCACATGTTGTACGTCTTACGAGCACCGACTCTGGACTGTAACAACCATGCAGGGACCAATGGTGTGCCTCGAACTCATAATAATGGCATAGTCGTCCTACCTGGCACGACCCCATCACGAGAATGACACCGATCACTCCCGCCACTAGTAATGTGGCTCTTTGCTAGCACCGACCAGAGTAATCAACAAAGCCCCATCCCATAAAGGGGTATCGTGGTCGTACTGGTAAGGTTGGGACGGTCGACACATCATAAATCTAATCCATTTCCGAAACCATACTCACACCAAAGTCACCGGTGCATCACTTCACCAAAAGTGATCACCAACTCATCATCACCCTCGGGCATTAGTGGCACCCGACGGGGTTTTCATAAACTCTTTATTTAACTCATCATTATGTTTGAGATAATATGCCTTAACATTACTTCTCAACATGATAATATCATGACCCTCACGGGGTAGGGTCAAGTTCAATGCAGTGATCTTACTTTACTAGTCAACATGACAGTAGCATGATCCTCGTAGATGGTAGGGCCAGCTCATCATGTTTGTGCTCCGAGGAGCCATGTGAATATCATTACTCTCAATGCAAGTGCTTCGAAGAAGCCTTCGGTACCATCACCACAATGATGAACCGGCATCATGATCACATGCAACGGGAAAATACTTGCTATACTAGCATGCATCATTTTATATACTTAAGTCATGGCAAAAGGGTTTCTTGCCTTGGTCAGCTAGGTATCCGGGGTCTTTGAGGTCTTCCGCTCCGGATCCTCCGTCACTCGGTAACTCTACCGTTGAGAAAGGAATAAATAAATACTAGCTCTCACTAAAACAGATCACAAAGTGCTTCTAAAAATGTTGCTAGGCTTGAATAAATTCAGGATATTATTTTGAAAAATGTTTCCTATTGTTTTATTAGCTAAGCATATTTATTTAAAAGCAAACAGAAGCAAACAAGTGATTTTTAATATCATTTTATTATACCAAAATAGTTTCTGTTTTTGATAAATGTCAACTATTACAGAATCAAATACTACTCATTTTTAGAAAATTACTCGTGGAAGAATTATATTTTTCTACTCGCTAAATCTTTTTATAAAAATCATTTAGTTTGCTCGATTAAAACAAAAGAAAAAGGCCAGGGGGGTTGGATCCAGTCGGCCCAGCCAGCAGGCCTGGCCACCAGGCGCGCGCGGGCCAGGTTCAAACCTGACCTGCGGGCCCCTGGGGTCAGCGTCAGCGGCTGCACGCGCTAGCTGCCCCAGGACACCGACAGGTGGGCTCCACCTGTCGGGTCCTTCTCCTACCTCCAGCCAGAGAGGTGGAGATGGACGCCGGCGAGGCTGCCGTTGTCCTCAGGCCTAGCTAGGAATGGGAACGGGTTCCTCGTGCCTCCGCCTACCTGCTCGTGGTCGGGACGTCACCGGAGGTGGTCTGGGTCGCCGGCGATGAGGTGCTCGTGGCGGAAGGGTTTCGGGTTAGTGTTGAACTAGGGGCTAGGGGTATGGATTCACTCAGGAGAGTTAGGGGAAACGTTCCTGGTGTCAAGGGGAGTGTAATGAGAGGTCGGGCAGCGCAGGAGCCGACGTGTAGCCGGAGATCGACCGGAGCTCCGAGGCGGAGGGGCCTCGGTCGATCTCGAGCACCGGGGCTTTGCGAGCTCGATTGGGCGTCTAGGGAGTGTCTACTGGTTGTGCTGAAGCTTCTTGGAGGGTGCTGGAGTGCCGGGGGACCTATTTATAGGCCAACGACGGTGACCCGACTCGGGCGCGCCGGTGACTCACCGTGGCACTTGTGGAAGCACAGTGAGGTGCTGGCCGCGAAACCACGGGTCTGGGACGTGGTTTAGGGCCTCCTGGTGCAACGGCCGCAGAGGGAAAGTGAGTGGGGACGAGCTGCAGCGACCGTGCATGCTCGGCCGCGTCGGGCGCGCACGGGCACGCGTCGCCTGAGGTCTTGCGCAAGGGGGAGAGGGTCCGTGGGGTAGCTTTGCACTGAATGGTTGTCGGGGTTGCGCTTGGACATAACTGGGGAGGCTGGGACCGGCCGGAGCGTCGGCCCCTTGCGGGTGGCTCTCTACAGCGCGCCCAGAGCGCAGTTTTGGCATGCCACGGCATGCTGGCTCGCTCTGGGGCACTTGGAACGTGTCCTCCATGTCCTGAGTGTTGCTAGGAGTGTGCCTAGCTGTTGTGGTTTAGTGGGAGCTTGAGCTGGTGAAGGGAGCAAGGAACACTAGTGTTGCCAGTACTACCCTGCAGCTCAAATTGGAGTTCTTGTCACTTGTGCTTGGAGTTGGGGAGGGGCTGAATGACTGGGTGTTCAGGGTGTTCCGGCGCTCTAACCCACCAAGTTTGGGGCCTTGACATTGGGTAAAACAGTGGCTAGGAGGGTTTTTACCTTCCTGTCAATAGGTGTTCGACAGTGACTTGGGGTGCTTCCACTCCACCACTGTAAATGAAACTTAACAGGTTTGGTCTTGGGGTAAAAACATGGGGTTCCACCAAATCTGAGCTCCATTGAACAAGTTTGGCTTTGCAAACTTGAAAATGTCTCAAAATGACCAGTACTGTCCTTTACAAAGGAAGTGTGGCCAAACAGAGTCTCAAAAATCCCATCTTTGGTGTGGAGTCCTCATTTGGGGTGTTAAACACCTCTGCAATGTTTCAGCTCCATTGGAGAAACTTTGCAATGTAGAGTTGTTCCAACTCTACTCTAGACAGAGAGGGTTTTGGGCTCTATAAGTGCACTTCCCCACCTTGGATCAAGGTGAGATTTTAGGTGAGCACCTAATATGGTTTGGGGAGGGCTCCTGTAATTTTATGGGAATTTACTGAGATAATTTCCTTTGGAAACATCTCAAAAAGCTAAAACAGACAGAAATGGATTTCAGGGTTTTACTCAAATAATATTAATATAAAATAGGGTTGAAAATCTTATACATGGAAAATATATGTCCTTCTCAGCTTCCATGAATTTACTCAGAATTTTCTAAGGCAAGAAAGTAATTTTCCTTGTGGGAATATCATTACTGGCCTTAGAAATGGACATAGATATAAAATAGGAAAATAATATTTTAAATCACCAATTAATGTTTTTAATGAATGAAAATAATATATGGATCAGATCACCAACTTTGGTTGGAAGTGCCACTTGGCTTCATGAGCTAGTAGTGTATCCCAACATGATGAAGGTGATCTTGATATAAAGGAAAAATGGTTTTTGAAGAGAGCAAAATAATAAGTTTCCATGGGTTTGAGTCATCAAACAAGCAAGCATACACTCAAACAAGGGCTGACATTGCACTCACAACATTATTTCAAAAAATTTAACAAGCTCTGATTTTTGCAACACAGAAAACTTGGGGTGAAAAATAGGGTGTGACAGACCTATCCCCCTTACAAGAATCTCGTCCCCGAGATTCCTAAGCTAAGCGTTAAACAGCTCGGGAAATTCTGATCAGAGATAGTCTTCCCATTCCCATGTGGCTTCTGCTTTGGTATGGTTGCTCCACTGAACCTTGAAAAACTTGATGGTGCGGCTCCTGGTGCAACGCTCGGCTTCATCCAAAATGTGGATCGGTCTCTCGCGGTAGGTAAGGTCCGGTTGAAGGTCAATAGCTTGATGATTAATGTCCTTGTAAAGATCGGGACGGTTCGGCACTTGCAAACACTTGCGGAGCTGTGACACGTGGAACACGTTGTGCACACCCGAAAGTTCAGGAGGTAGCTCCAACCGATAAGCTACTTCCTCGCGCCTTGCCGTGATCTTGAAGGGTCCAATGAACCTTGGAGCTAGCTTCCCCTTGACGTGGAAATGCTTGGTCCCCTTGAGAGGCGTGACTCGCAAGTACACCTGGTCTCCGGGAACAAACTCCACGTTTCTGCGGCGAGGGTCCGCATAGCTCTTCTGCCTTGACTTAGCTGCCTCCAAGTTCTCTCGGACAAGCTGAACCTTGTCCCCTGCTTCCTGCAGTGCTTCTGGTCCGAAAACTAATCCTTCACCGGTTTCGGACCAATTGAGCAGGGTGCGGCATTTCCGCCCATATAATGCTTCGAATGGGGCCATCTGAAGACTGACTGGTAGCTGTGGTTGTAAGAGAACTCAGCAAAGGGTAGGCAGTCTTCCCACTTGGCACCATGGGCCAAAACACAAGCGCGGAGCATGTCCTCAAGTATCTGGTTTACCCTCTCGGTCTGTCCGCCCGTTTGCGGGTGGAAAGCCGTACTAAAGGAGAGTTTGGTTCCGAGACCTTCTTGAAACTTCTTCCAGAATCTTGAGGTGAACTGCGTGTCGCGATCGGACACGATCTCTTTGGGAACTCCATGGAGACTCACCACTCGATGAATGTACAGACTGGCCAGCTGGTCGTGGTGTTAACGGGGATGAAATGGGCCACCTTGGTCAAATGATCAATTATGACCCAAATGGAGTTATGTCCCTTATTCGACCGGGGCAACCCAGTGATGAAGTCCATGCCGACTATATCCCACTTCCATTCCGGCACTTGAAGAGGTTGTAGTAATCCAGCGGGTCGCTCGTGTTCAGCCTTGACTTGCTGACATACATCGCATTTAGCGACATAGGAGCCAATTTCCCTCTTCATGCCATGCCACCAGAATCGTTCTCGGATGTCTTGGTACATCTTGGTACCACCTGGATGGATAGAGTACGGTGTGTCATGTGCCTCTTGCAGATCATGTCCTTAAATTCGGCCTTGTTGGGTACGCATAAGCGCTTCCCATACCACAGTACTCCTTGCTCATCAATTGAGAATCCTGGGGCTTTGCCTTCTCGCACCTTCCTCTTGAGGCCTTCGATACTCTTGTGCCCCTTCTGGGCCTTCTTGATATCGTCTGCTAGAGTAGGCTTGACTTCGAGGTTGGCCAGATACCCTGGTTCGACTATCTCAAGTCCTAAGCCCTCCATCTCTTCACACAAGGCGGGTAACCTTTCCTTGAGCGTGACGTTCAAGGAGCCTGCCTTCCGGCTCAAGGCATCGGCTACCACGTTTGCCTTGCCGGGATGGTAATGAATGCTGAGGTCGTAATCCTTGATTAACTCAAGCCATCTCCGCTGTCTCATATTCAGCTCCCTTTGGGTGAAGATATATTTCAGACTCTTGTGGTCTGTATATATCTCGCATCGCTTTCCCAGAAGGTAATGTCGCCACGTCTTCAGAGCATGCACTACAGCTGCTAGCTCGAGATCATGGGTGGCGTAGTTCTCCTCATGCGGTCGCAGTTGCCGTGACAAGTATGCCACGACCCTGCCATCTTGCATCAGGACTCCACCGAGCCCGGTTCCCGAGGCATCACAATATATCACGAATTCCTTGTTGATGTCCGGAGTAGCCAATACCGGGGCGGTAGTTAGCCTCTTCTTCAACTCCTGGAAGCTTGCTTCACACGCCGGTGTCCACTCGGACTTCCGGCCTTTCTTCAAGAGCTGAGTCATAGGTCGAGCGATGCTGGAGAATCCTTCAACAAACTTGCGGTAGTATCCCGCGAGCCCGAGGAAACTCCTGACATCCTTCACGTCCTTGGGTGATTCCCAGTTGGTCACTGTAGTAATCTTGGACTGATCTATGGCCAAACCGCGTGCCGTCAGGGTATGACCCAGTAATCCAACTTCGTTCAGCCAGAACTAACACTTGCTGAATTTGGCATAAAGTTGGTGCTCTCGAAGCTTTCCCAGAACTAGCCTCAGGTGTTGCTCATGCTCTTCCTCGGACTTGGAGAAGATTAGTATGTCATCGATGAACACGACGACAAACTTGTCCAAATATTCCATGAAGACCTTGTTCATGAGGTACATGAAGTAGGCTGGGGCAGTTGTCAAACCGAAAGGCATGACCGTGCATTCATATAGACCGTACCAGGTAACGAATGCAGTCTTGGGTATATCTTCGGGTCGGATCTTCAACTGGTAGTATCCCGATCGGAGATCGATCTTGGAAAATACCCTGGCCCCGTTTAACTGGTCAAACAGGTCTTCGATCTTGGGGAGCGGGTACTTGTTCTTAATTGTGACTTCATTAAGGGAACGGTAGTCGACGCAGAGTCGAATGGTACCATCCTTCTTTGAAACAAATAGAACAGGTGATCACCAAGGTGACGCACTCGGACGAATGAACCCTTTCCTGAGTTGCTCATCCAGCTGCTTCTTCAGCTCTGCCAACTCCTCGGAACCATATTGTAAGGCTTTTTATAAATAGGCCTCGATCCGGGCATGAGCTCAATGATGAACTCAATGTCTCGGTCAGGAGGCATTTCGGGTAGCTCGTCAGGAAAGACGCCCGGGTATTCACAGACTATAGGCACTCGATCAAGCTCTACCTCGGAGAGACTGATGACTCGAGGTGCGTGAGCCGATACTGGCTCGGAGACGAACTTGACCTTGACCCCTTGGTTGCTTATCATGGTGATGGCCCTGTTGGCACAGTCCAAAAGACTCTGGTTCTTGGCCAACCAATCCATACCGAGGATTACTTCTACACCTTGCGATTTAAGCACAATGAGGTCTGCCAAGAAACTCATCCCATTGATAACTATCTCGACCCTTCTACACCCTAGGTTGGTCCTTAATACTGCTCCCGAGGTTTGGATTGCCATCTGCCCGCGGAGTAAAGTGGGTTTTAAACCGCATTTTTCTGCAAACCCTTGAGTAACAAAAGAATGTGAGGCACCACAATCAAACAACACTGTTGCTGGAGTTGAGTTGACGAGGAACGTACCCAGAATGCAGTCCGGGTCTTCCTGTGCTTCTTCTGCAGTGATGTGATTGATCCAGCCCCTACCATTGAACTGTTGGTTGCGGGGGGCCTGGTTCCTCCCTGGTGCACCTTGACCGGGGTTGGGTGCATTGGGACGCGGTGCGTCGAGCTTCTTGTTGGGGCACTGCCTGGAATAGTGCCCACTCGGACCACACCCAAAGTAGGTGACTTGCCCCGGAGGGTTGGTCTTGACTCCACCGTTGTTCGGCGGTTTGACTATTGGCTTGGCTTGCTGCTGAGGCTGATAATTCTGGCGGAACACCAGGTACTTGTATTGTTGTTGCTGAAAGTTGGGTCTTGCAGGTGCTGACTGCCATGGTCTTGGTCTTGCGTTACCGGGTCCTCCACTGCCTATCAGTTTGCGCTTGCGGGTGTCGTCCATTGCACGACGCTTGTCTTCCAGCATAAGCGCTTTGTTAACCAACTCGCTGAAGGTCTGGAAGTCGCAAACCACCAGCTGGTATTGCAGGGATTGCTGTAACCCTTCCACGAAGCGTTCCACCTTAGCGGCCTCAGTGTTAACATCTTCAGGCGCGTACCTCGACAAGAGATTAAACTTTTGCAGGTACTCCTTAACAGTTCCACTGCCCTGCCTCAAGGCTCGGAATTCCCGCTTCTTAATGGTCATCAGTCCAGGTGGAATGTGAGCCACGCGAAATCCTTCCTTGAACATCTCCCACGTGATGACTTGCCCTGCCCGCATGATCTGGAATCCATCCGACCATGCCCTGGCGGTGCCTCCGAGACAGTGAGAAGCATAAAGGACCTTCTCATGATCATCGGTGCACTTGACCAGCGCAAGGAGGTGTTCAATGGTGTGAATCCAGTCATCGGCGTCCAGGGGTTCAGTCGACTCTGTGAATATGGGGGGCGTAGTCCGCATGAATTCAGAAAGAGTAGAGCGACCACCGCCATACTCATTCCGCGGCGGGTTGTCCACCAGGACTTGAGTCAGCTGCTGGATAGCAGCATTGCTGGCTTGATGCTCCTCCCGAAGAGCTTGAAGGAACTGAGCCATCGTCAAGTTCTCAGGAGGAGGTGGTGGGGGAAGGTCTCTAGGCTGCTCGTGGTGACCTCCAGCGTGAGCTTCTCCTTTGGTTCCCTGCAGCGTCCCTGAGGAGCCGGCGCCGGGGTTGCCGAAGGTGCTGTTGCGGGTTGCGTTCACCATCCTGTCATAGAAACAGACAGGTCAAAATGCCACCTTGCTCAGGAGTACAAGGATTTGCTCCTAGTAAGAGGGGGTCCAATACGTGCATGTGCCAAGTCTTTAAAACCAAAGTTTTTGACAAACTGGAAATTGCATTTATGACAACTAGGTGACGTAGTCACTTACAGGCTGCCCAAGGCAATAGGTGACTTACATCAAGCACACATACGCAAATTAAAAACGGATACATGGATACCCTATACTTGGGGTACTCCGAATTGCCTACGCTAAAACCTACGCGATGGACTGCTCGGTCTCAAAGGCGGACTCAACAGGACCCTCATCTTCATCAACATCCTCTTCCTTTATAGGAGTGGAAGAAAGAATCCGCACATCTCGGCGTCTCTTGGGCGAGGCAGCGAAGATCTCAGTGTACTCTTCCGCTGTCAGGCGGCGACTTCGAAGAGGGACTGCCTGGATGGGTAACACACCACCCCTAGTGGCAACAGCTGCCCTCCCTTCAGGTGCGCCTGCTTTCTTTACCTTGCGGTTCTGCATCTTCTCAGTGTGGAGTAGGCCTTTGACTAGGTGCAGATCTTGGCGAAGCTTGACTGATTCCTTAACCAGGAAGTGTGTCAGGGTGTGTGACGAGAGACTGAAGTAGGTCTGAAACCTTAGTGGCATCCCATCCTCCGTGGCTAGGGTGAGTGTCCAAATCCCATCCACTCCTTCCTTAATGAAAGGTAGATGACGAGTGACAGGCTCATTAGCCATCTCAGGGAGGATGTTGCGGAGTTGCACGAGCGCTTCTCGTGCAGCCATCTCCACTTCCAACATCAGTTCTCCCATCTGTGGTCCTTCGAAGAACCAACTAGACGGGGAGTCATTAGCCTTCACTATCACGTCCATGTGATATTCCTTGGTGTTGGCGTTGACCCAGTGCTCGTGGTAGAGGAAGATGGGCATGCTTCGTACGTGGCACTTCTCGAGACAATCCACCAGAAGTAGTGGAAAGCCGGTCTCCAGAAGCGTATCAGGTACGGCAGCCATCTACAAGGCATAGGAGAGAAGTCAGGAGGTTGTATGTGCAAGAGTCTTGTGCAAGGCTGGCGTTCTAACGTTCTTGGTTAACGTCCATGCTATCTAAGGCTTCCTATAGTCAGGATGGCTCTGATACCAGTTCTTTGGGGACCCCGACTAGCAAGTCGAGTTCGTCATGCCCAGTGACCCCAAGGATCAATGTTCACTGAACACAGATACTGAATAATAGAGTCTTACATCCAAGTACCGAATTATTACATCAACTGACCAGAAGGTCGGGTTCAAGAGCAAGGCCTAAAGCCAAATTAAACGGATACATCGAGTAGCGCAAACTCGTAAGGGCTAAGCGGTGCCCATGCCATCATGCCTACACCGACACGCATTCTGACTTGGAAGCGTCCTAGACCGCAGGTCCGTCTCCGACGGCGTACTCATCGCCAAACTCTGGTCCTTCCATGTCTGGTCAATAACATAACCAATGGCAAGCCAATGAGTACTTTGAATGTACTCGCAAACAGCCCATGATATGTATACGGTAAGGAATAACAGTAACAGTTATCTTTAGTGGAATGCAATGTGGTGGTATGATCAAGTATGAGCAACAAGTTAAAGAATTACTTTTCAAGAACAGGTTACAGATATTGACATATCGGTCAAGGGTTGAACACACCGGGTTCACCCTGTATGCCAAGTCATCGGACTTGTCATATCCTCAAGGTATTAATGAGGGCTAAACCATCCGGGTTTACCCTATATGTCAAGTCACCGAACTTGATCATATTATTGTGATTATCATAACAACACCTTTTTAACACCACGCGCACACACTTGGTTTATGCGGAAACTCAGGACGTAGTTTAAGCAGCACCACCCAACTATCCTTGACCGTGGACACGGCTATTCGAATAGTTTACACTCTGCAGAGGTAGTACGCTGGACCCACGAGAAACGGGAAACTTCCATGTCATCCACGACTCGCGGTATATCACATATACCTGAGGTAAGTACCCGATCATCATCTTTCCCCTGACGATACTAGACAAAGAGGTCCACTCGATTGGTACCCAGCCCACATGTTGTACGTCTTACGAGCACCGACTCTGGACTGTAACAACCATGCAGGGACCAATGGTGTGCCTCGAACTCATAATAATGGCATAGTCGTCCTACCTGGCACGACCCCATCACGAGAGTGACACCGATCACTCCCGCCACTAGTAATGTGGCTCTTTGCTAGCACCGACCAGAGTAATCAACAAAGCCCCATCCCATAAAGGGGTATCGTGGTCGTACTGGTAAGGTTGGGACGGTCGACACATCATAAATCTAATCCATTTCCGAAACCATACTCACACCAAAGTCACCGGTGCATCACTTCACCAAAAGTGATCACCAACTCATCATCACCCTCGGGCATTAGTGGCACCCGACGGGGTTTTCATAAACTCTTTATTTAACTCATCATTATGTTTGAGATAATATGCCTTAACATTACTTCTCAACATGATAATATCATGACCCTCACGGGGTAGGGTCAAGTTCAATGCAGTGATCTTACTTTACTAGTCAACATGACAGTAGCATGATCCTCGTAGATGGTAGGGCCAGCTCATCATGTTTGTGCTCCGAGGAGCCATGTGAATATCATTACTCTCAATGCAAGTGCTTTGAAGAAGCCTTCGGTACCATCACCACAATGATGAACCGGCATCATGATCACATGCAACGGGAAAATACTTGCTATACTAGCATGCATCATTTTATATACTTAAGTCATGGCAAAAGGGTTTCTTGCCTTGGTCAGCTAGGTATCCGGGGTCTTTGAGGTCTTCCGCTCCGGATCCTCCGTCACTCGGTAACTCTACCGTTGAGAAAGGAATAAATAAATACTAGCTCTCACTAAAACAGATCACAAAGTGCTTCTAAAAATGTTGCTAGGCTTGAATAAATTCAGGATATTATTTTGAAAAATGTTTCCTATTGTTTTATTAGCTAAGCATATTTATTTAAAAGCAAACAGAAGCAAACAAGTGATTTTTAATATCATTTTATTATACCAAAATAGTTTCTGTTTTTGATAAATGTCAACTATTACAGAATCAAATACTACTCATTTTTAGAAAATTACTCGTGGAAGAATTATATTTTTCTACTCGCTAAATCTTTTTATAAAAATCATTTAGTTTGCTCGATTAAAACAAAAGAAAAAGGCCAGGGGGGTTGGATCCAGTCGGCCCAGCCAGCAGGCCTGGCCACCAGGCGCGCGCGGGCCAGGTTCAAACCTGACCTGCGGGCCCCTGGGGTCAGCGTCAGCGGCTGCACGCGCTAGCTGCCCCAGGACACCGACAGGTGGGCTCCACCTGTCGGGTCCTTCTCCTACCTCCAGCCAGAGAGGTGGAGATGGACGCCGGCGAGGCTGCCGTTGTCCTCAGGCCTAGCTAGGAATGGGAACGGGTTCCTCGTGCCTCCGCCTACCTGCTCGTGGTCGGGACGTCACCGGAGGTGGTCTGGGTCGCCGGCGATGAGGTGCTCGTGGCGGAAGGGTTTCGGGTTAGTGTTGAACTAGGGGCTAGGGGTATGGATTCACTCAGGAGAGTTAGGGGAAACGTTCCTGGTGTCAAGGGGAGTGTAATGAGAGGTCGGGCAGCGCAGGAGCCGACGTGTAGCCGGAGATCGACCGGAGCTCCGAGGCGGAGGGGCCTCGGTCGATCTCGAGCACCGGGGCTTTGCGAGCTCGATTGGGCGTCTAGGGAGTGTCTACTGGTTGTGCTGAAGCTTCTTGGAGGGTGCTGGAGTGCCGGGGGACCTATTTATAGGCCAACGACGGTGACCCGACTCGGGCGCGCCGGTGACTCACCGTGGCACTTGTGGAAGCACAGTGAGGTGCTGGCCGCGAAACCACGGGTCTGGGACGTGGTTTAGGGCCTCCTGGTGCAACGGCCGCAGAGGGAAAGTGAGTGGGGACGAGCTGCAGCGACCGTGCATGCTCGGCCGCGTCGGGCGCGCACGGGCACGCGTCGCCTGAGGTCTTGCGCAAGGGGGAGAGGGTCCGTGGGGTAGCTTTGCACTGAATGGTTGTCGGGGTTGCGCTTGGACATAACTGGGGAGGCTGGGACCGGCCGGAGCGTCGGCCCCTTGCGGGTGGCTCTCTACAGCGCGCCCAGAGCGCAGTTTTGGCATGCCACGGCATGCTGGCTCGCTCTGGGGCACTTGGAACGTGTCCTCCATGTCCTGAGTGTTGCTAGGAGTGTGCCTAGCTGTTGTGGTTTAGTGGGAGCTTGAGCTGGTGAAGGGAGCAAGGAACACTAGTGTTGCCAGTACTACCCTGCAGCTCAAATTGGAGTTCTTGTCACTTGTGCTTGGAGTTGGGGAGGGGCTGAATGACTGGGTGTTCAGGGTGTTCCGGTGCTCTAACCCACCAAGTTTGGGGCCTTGACATTGGGTAAAACAGTGGCTAGGAGGGTTTTTACCTTCCTGTCAGTAGGTGTTCGACAGTGACTTGGGGTGCTTCCACTCCACCACTGTAAATGAAACTTAACAGGTTTGGTCTTGGGGTAAAAACATGGGGTTCCACCAAATCTGAGCTCCATTGAACAAGTTTGGCTTTGCAAACTTGAAAATGTCTCAAAATGACCAGTACTGTCCTTTACAAAGGAAGTGTGGCCAAACAGAGTCTCAAAAATCCCATCTTTGGTGTGGAGTCCTCATTTGGGGTGTTAAACACCTCTGCAATGTTTCAGCTCCATTGGAGAAACTTTGCAATGTAGAGTTGTTCCAACTCTACTCTAGACAGAGAGGGTTTTGGGCTCTATAAGTGCACTTCCCCACCTTGGATCAAGGTGAGATTTTAGGTGAGCACCTAATATGGTTTGGGGAGGGCTCCTGTAATTTTATGGGAATTTACTGAGATAATTTCCTTTGGAAACATCTCAAAAAGCTAAAACAGACAGAAATGGATTTCAGGGTTTTACTCAAATAATATTAATATAAAATAGGGTTGAAAATCTTATACATGGAAAATATATGTCCTTCTCAGCTTCCATGAATTTACTCAGAATTTTCTAAGGCAAGAAAGTAATTTTCCTTGTGGGAATATCATTACTGGCCTTAGAAATGGACATAGATATAAAATAGGAAAAATAATATTTTAAATCACCAATTAATGTTTTTAATGAATGAAAATAATATTTGGATCAGATCACCAACTTTGGTTGGAAGTGCCACTTGGCTTCATGAGCTAGTAGTGTATCCCAACATGATGAAGGTGATCTTGATATAAAGGAAAAAGGGTTTTTGAAGAGAGCAAAATATTAAGTTTCCATGGGTTTGAGTCATCAAACAAGCAAGCATACACTCAAACAAGGGCTGACATTGCACTCACAACATTATTTGAAAAAGTTTTAACAAGCTCTGATTTTTGCAACACAGAAAACTTGGGGTGAAAAACAGGGTGTGACAATTTTGCAAGATCAGTCTGTCATTTCTTTCCGGAGTTCATCTCATCTGTCCCAAGTTGTCTTTGTTTTTCCCGCCCTTTTCTTCAATGATTCAGTTATCATCCAAGTGCATTGCACTTCATTCTTGCTTCTGCTATCTTCTCTTCCGTTTCGTATCCGGTGATTTATTGTGAAGATTCTCAGGAGTTTCTATTTCATCATTTCTTCATTCTTGTTCTCTTTTTCGGCGGATTCAATTGAAGCTCTCGGTGTCCTTCATATCCTTTTGATCCTTTAAATTCTTTCCCATGTTGGAAATTCTTATCAAGTCTTTCTTGGTTTTCATCTCTCTCTATTACATCCGGAGTGTTGAAGAAATCTCAGGAGTTTCTTGTTTTCAATCCTTTCAATTTTTTTGAGGTTCTCAACCTCATCAAGTTTTCATTTGTACCGGTGCAATCAATCTTTCTTAGCAATCCACTCATTCGATGTTCTCTTTTTGTGGGCCCATAACCCACAGGTTTCTCCGAGGATCTTATCTGGCTCTTCTAATCTTTTCGCACACATCTCTAATTCTTTTCAAGTATGATGTAAGAATGATTTCCATCAGTCATATTCCTTCTTCAAGATCTATTTAATTATCTCATATATGGCTCAACCTTTCATTCTTCATTATTTCGGAGTGTCTTAGTTATTCTTGGTGGTGTTCTCCTCATCATTTTCAACTTGGAAGATTGAAGGAGTGTTTCTCTCAAATCTTGTCCATTCTTTTGTAGATTGTCATCTCAGCTCGTGCTATCTTCTCAATTGTTTCCAATCATGAGTAATCCCTTTCTTGCTAACCGGTGCACTTTAGATTTGTTTTCATTCTTGATCCTCCGATGGCCATCATTTCAGAAGATTTTTTCATTCTCAGCTTTCAGCTTTCATCCTCCAATTCTTCTCAATTGTTGTCTCTTTGTTCGTATCTCAATTATTCTGGTGACTTGTTCAAGTTTTCTATTAGGTGGATCATGGTCTCTTCATTCTCATATATCTCCATTCATTCTTGGTATCCCCATTCATTTGCAACTCTTGCTGATGGTTCGTTCAAGATTTATTTTCAGTTTGTGCTCCATCTCTCTCTCCCCCCCATCTTTTTTAAGAAGAATGAGTGGTATGCTAAATATGTTCCTTGTCATCAATTAAACTTGATGAAGGATAAACATAACATAATTCTTATTCGTGTTTCATCAAATGAGTTCAATTCTTCTTCCGAAGTGGCTCATGATATCAAATTATGTTTCCCAAGTGCTTCATCTTTTCTTTTCCGGAGTTCCAAGTTTTTCTCAAGTACCACTTCGTGAAGCTTCATCTATGTCTTTCAAGGGTTCACTCTTATTCTTTTCATCCTTCATTTCTTTTTATCATCTTCATTCCGGAGTTCCTCCAGTGGTTTTCATGGTGATTCATCTAGGTTTCAATTCATTCTCAAGGTGTTCTTCAAGATTCTCCTAGTAGTACCTCAACTATTCTTTCTCTGCATTTCCAAGTGCAATTCTTCTTCCGTTTTCCTTGAGGTGGTATTATAGCATTCTTGTTAGTGGAGGAGTCTTGAAGAAATTTGTTTCAAGAATGAGATATTTAAACCCACCGATTATATGATCACGAGATATTTTCAACCCACGATTTCTTCATTGAATTATCTTGGTTTAGACTTCACCTAAAGCTTTCCTAAGGTTTGTTGCTATTATGGTGATTATCGTTGATCCAAGTTTCAATATATCCTCTTGGTGTAAGAAGTTCTGCCTTTCTTGTCACATCCAAGCAATCTTAGTTTTGATTAGTGGCTGATTGTCACCTCATTATTTGAGATGGTTTTCATAAGTTCACAACAAGCTTGTTCTTTTCGTGGTTGATTGGCCAACAACTCCATTCAATTCTTCTTGCAAGGCTGCTTATCAAATTCAATTGTCATAGTAGTTGTCATTTTCATCTTCATTCTATTCTTCTCAAAGATCTAGTTTCTATTCTCTTATTCCGGAGTGTGGTGATGTTGCTCTCTTCAATATATCATCTTGTCCTATCAAGATCATGTTCTCTCCTTGTTTATTCAATTTATTTAGTTTGTTGTGAATCTTCTCAAAATCTTTCTATTTTATCAAATTTTTGTCCCCTTTTCCTACCGAAGTGTTGCCGAAATTTCAATTGAATTCTTGCTTCTTTCTCATGTCATTCTTCATCTCTTCCAACCTTCAAGATTCATTGGTTTCACTCGTTTGTCCAAGAAGCGACTAAGTTTTACCTCTTCTTTCTCATCCTCTCCCCCTTTCATTCTTAGATCTCGGGGCGGGATCTCTTATTAGTGTAGGAGAGTTGTGACAGCCTTAGATCGACGCTCCAAAAGATTCCCCTTTTTATTCTGTTCTCGTCGTGTGATTCGTTTGGGTGTCGTATTCATCACCGCATCATTCGCATCATCCGCATTACATCGGTGTTGCATTACCGCCAGTTTTCAAAACTTAGATCCATTAATAGTTGTCGGTTCTCTCCATTTTGTCGTTGACCGTTTCGAGACCAACCACACACGCACGCGCCCGCGACATCATTAAAATATTTATTTTTAAAAGTGCATGAAAAATATTGTTGGATTGGGTTGAAACTTGGCGTGCGGTCTTGTTTTAGTGTACATAAGGCGCCTGCCAAATTTCGTCGTAATCGGAGTTCGTTTGATACCCGAACGGTCGACCGTAGCGGCACCGTCTTCGGATTATCGTTGGACGTTTTTCGGTGTTTTAAAATATTGTGTCGGGCCGCAACATTTTCCTTCATCTTAGACCAACACCCCTACACATCCTAACATAGCCCACCTAACCTTACCCCATGTCGGGAGTCGTCCGATTGCGATCGAACGGCTCGAATCGGGCTGAAATCTGCAAATCCTATCCCGTTTTGTCTATAAATAGACCCCTAGCCAGCCAACCCTAATCTCCCTCGATTTCCATGCAGACCAAATACCCAACCACCACCTAGTCGCCTCCCACCTCCCTCTAACCTTCGGGCCCGCCGAGCCCAGATCGGGCCCGCCGAGCCCAGATCGGGCCCCGGCAGGCCCATCCGCCCCCACCTCCAAATCTGGAGGACTTCATCTCCTCCCGTGCGAGCACCATGCCCGAGGTGCTCCCGACCGCCTCCCCGTGCTCCGTTCTCGAGCCCAGGTCACACAGGAGAGCCCCTCGCCGGTCGCCGCGCCGCTGCCGGTGCCCAGTCGCCGGACCTCGCTGGAGCCCCCAGCCGTCGTCGCCATCCATCAGCCTATGTTCCTAGCTTGCAGCTCCCGAGGCCAACAAAGCCCCGTGCGGCGCCATGCCCTGCCCTCGGTCGAGTCTGGTCGCCGGGTTGGGTCGCACCCGCCATCGGGCGCCACATCCCGCCGGGATCTGCCCGTCCCGGCTAGCCCCGGCACCGCCGCCGGAGCTCCCGTGTGGCTGCACTGCGTTGCCTCATGCGAGGGAGACAAGCGCCTCCCCTGTCGCCCGTGTGGGCCTTCTGCCTTGCCCCGTCCTAGCTAGGCCAGTAGTCGGCCCACCTCCACGAGAGGCCCAGTCGCCCGAGGCCCGATCCAGCAGCCTCCCGCGCCAACCGGCCTGCTAGCCCGCGAGCCGGCCCATCTCCTCCGAGCTGGGCCTCGAACCCACAATGTGTGCTCCCCGCTAAGCCCCGCCCGGGGCATGTTTTAATTAAATGCCGCTCGCTGCCCTTTTAGACCCAAATCAGATTCGGCCCGTTTAGTTTTTTCTAGGTTCCGGTGAATTTATTAATTTCAGAAACTTGCATGATTTTTCAAATGCCCGTATCTATTAATCCGTGTGTCGGATTGCGACAAGTTATAAATGTAACTTGGCTAGAATTTCACGTAGATTAATATTTTCTAACTCTCATGCATATTTAAAGCTCTTTAGTGTGAATTTTGGATCGGTTTGCATGCCGACGTGATAGAAACGGGTTAACTCGTAGTTAATTAACCGTAGCTGCGTTGGAGATGAGCCATATATTTAAATGGACTAAAACGACGAGTAGAATCACGGGAACCACTCTGTTTTGCCGTTTAACAAACATAAAATGTGATTAGGACAAATCTAGACAGATTTAGAATTTAACGTGTGGGGTCAGTTCGGAAACGCTATATGTCATTTCCGGCCTCATTTAAAATGCTTAGATAGGTAGATTATTTGTGCTTCGCCCCTTGCCATGTTTAACAACATTTAATATCACCGTGTAAATAAACGATAGTGAGCTAAATAATTAAATGTGGAGTTTCATCAATATGCAAATCGTTGCATATGGAGCTTCACTTAATGTGTAGTGTTTGATGGTGTGAATTGTGGTGCCATGCCTTGCATATTTGAATCGTCCATGCATCATATTAGGGTGTACATCATATCGTGCATGTGTGTGGTGAATATCGTGTGTTGATGCTTGTTTCCGGTTTGCTTCGTCTCGATAGAGTTCCGCAAGCATGTTGGAATGTGAGGACCCGTTCGACTACGTCGGTCCGTCTGCTTCACGGAGTCGTTCTTCTTCCAGGCAGGATCTTCGGCAAGATGATCATTTCCCTAGATACCATTACTATCATTGCTATGCTAGTTGTATCATTTCTATCGTTATGTCTCGCTGCCTACCACCTGTTAAATGTCAGCCTCTCTACATTGCCATGAAACCTTCAACTGTTCTACAACCTAGCAAACCACTGATTGCTTATGTTACCGCTTGCTTAATCATGTGTTAGCATTGCTAGTTGCAGGTGCAGTTGCTTCCATATCATAACATGGGTTCCTTGTTATATCACCTTATTAATGCTATTTAAATTAATGCACCTATATACTTGGTAAAAGGAGGAAGGCTTGGCTTTTTAGCCTGGTGTTATGTTCCACCTTTGTCGCCTTAGTTTCGGCTGTTGGTGTTATGTTCCATAAATGAGTGCTCCTAACATGCTTGGGGTTGTTATAGGGACCCCCTAGATTCTCATTTTGGGATAAATCTCGTCTGGCAAGGCCCGACATTGGTACTATATTTTCCCAACACAATAATTCTGTTAATACTGAAAAATATAGGGAGTTAGCGCTACCCGAGGAGTAATTCAACATAATATAGGGAGGGCCAGTGCTGATGGTGCTCGTCCAAAACAGAGCACGGTGCGGGGCCAACCCAGGGCAACTCGGGTGATGTCTATCAGGCCACCGTACGCTTCGCTTACCCGTCGTGTCTTGAGAACGAGATACCCGGCTCCTATCGGGATCGTCGACACGCCGGGCGGCCTTGTTGGACTTGTTTTACCATTCTCGAGTGTCTTGTGCGAGGGATTCTGAGGATGCTTTGGGTTATCTCGAAGTTGAGGTTTTCCAATAATAACCCGATGAGATCATGGGTTTCCCTGATCGAGGTCATTCCATCGCAGCGTGTGGTAGTTTGTGATGGACTAGTTGGAGCAACCCTGCAGGGTTAAATCTTTCGGAAAGTCTTGCCCGCGGTTATGTGGCAACGTGGAAAGTTTGTTTAACATCCAGTTCTAGATAAATTGAAGTAAACTTAATTAAAACTTGCCAACTGACTAAGTAACCGTGATTGTCTCTTTCGTGAGTTCCTTCTCCGCTCGAGGACACGGTGGGGTTATGTCTGATGTAAGTAGGTGTCCAGGATCATTTAGTTGATCATTATTAGTTCACGTTTGCCATGCGTAGATCTTCCCCCTCTTGTATTCTTGTACTCGTAAGTTAGCCACCTCAAATAAATGCTTAGTCACTTGCTGCAACCTCACCACTTAACCATACCTCACCTATTAAGCTTTGCTAGTCTTGATACCTCTGGAAATGAGATTGTTGAGTCCATGTGGCTCACAGATTACTACAACACCAGTTGCATGTACAGGTAAAGGGTTACTTGACGCGAGCGCGTTGATTATTCATTTGGAGTTTCTTCTTCTTCTTCCTCGATCTAGGATGGGTTCCAGGCCGGTAGCCTAGGATAGCAAGGATGGACGTCATTCTTTTATCGTTTGTTTTCGTCCGTAGATGGACCCTGCTCTTCTTCATGATGATTGTATGTATTGTACTGATGTGACTCTGATGTAGCTTGTGGCGAGTGTAAGACAATTCCATATACTCACCTTTTCAGTACATGTACTTGTAACGATATCCATTCTTGCGAAACGACAATATGTGTTTCTATCCCCGTTGAGGCTCTCACGCCAAAATAAGGATAGGACCGCATCTTGGGCGTTACAGTGGCCCACTAGATATCAGGTCGCGCGAGGGGTGCCCTGGTGTCTAGTGGCTGCCTGGTGTCCCCTCGGCACTTCTTCATTCTAGTGTTTTTTATTTAATATAAAATGATTCTTTGTAAGTTTTCAGCCCAGTTGGAGGTGTGTATATTAGGTATCTCTGATGTAGCTTTTTCAGGTCAGAATTCCATGTGTCGGTATTCTCCCACTTGATGTCAACCTTGCATATTATAAGAGAAAGGGCATTAGAATTACTCCACCAAGTGGCAAAATGCATAAAAATACTATAAATAACAGTAATAAAATATGATGCAAAATATACGTATCATTGCTCACCCAGGAATGGCATTCTCCAAGCGCATTGGCGGACCTCCCGAAGAATGCCCAGATGCGGCAAGGCACTATGCCTCCCAAGAAGGGGATGTCGAGCTCAGGTTGTTTTGGGCGCAATTTCAAGCCCCTGAGAAACCTGCCCTCGCCTCTGCTCAACTTAAACAGTTGATGGAGTTGCATTGGATGGCGGAGCCGACCATGAAGGACCTCTGCATCACACTATGGCCTATAGAGCCACTGCTGAGCAGCTACTTCAGCTTGGTGCAGAAGTTGATCGCCTCGTGCCCCGGGTTGACATCCTGAAGCGCTCCATATGCATTGAGGGATATCGGATGGCGTTTGCAAAAACCATGCTGCATTGGCTGAAGTTAAAGCCAACCAAAATGTCCATCGGACCTCTGCCACCCGGAAAGGAGCATAGGCGCCCCGAGCTATATTTTCCCACTGTTATGGATGGTGCTTGGGTGGTAGAAACATTGTGCTCGAAGGATCTAATTCTTGAGTGGAAGTACTTTCCTGTATTGAACTTTTGTGCATTATCTTGTTGTTGCTTTGCATGCCATATCATGCTTTACTTTGTTTTAATTTTGACTCTTGTGTGGTTGTTTTAATCTAAAAGTTACCAGTCGTTGGCTTCAGCCCCCTCGTAGATGCTACCTGGGGTGTTTTCGACTTCCGCACTGTTACCCTTAGCCAACTTCTTGGTGCTCGGAGGAAGTAGTGCGGAATGAAACGAGGCAATCAGAGTATGTAGCTTTAATGCTTTGACTTAGATGTAGGAGCTTGAGTGTGGGGACTAGTTACTAGCCCGCTGTATTTTGTGATGTTTGGATATACCGAGGTTAAAAAGCATTATCACTTGGTTTGTGTAACTTCAAACCCTTCACGTAACACAGTAAACCTTAATCGGTTCTTAGTTTAACACTTTTCATCGGATCGTAGATTGGTTTGCTCTTATTATGCGAGTCAGTTTTTGGCTTCCTCCATTGAGGTACTTAACAAGGTGAGCTAGAAGTACAATCAGAGTGGTTCTCCCTTTACCCTTTTAGCTGAACATGTGGAATGTAAAAGGGTAAGCACATGAGCCGGACAACCCAACTATTGACCCAAGATATAATTCGGTACTGATGCATATGACACAATATCCAAGATGTCGAACACATAGGGTTGAAAATAGTGTCGGGGTGATGCCTACGGCAAGATTTATGATCGATCCCCCAACCGATTTAGCCAGCCGCATCTAAAATATGTATCGAACTCGCTTGTTTTGGTGTCGAAGAGCGAAAAAAATATAAATAAAAAGGCTATGCAATATGAGTGACTGCAATGGGACCATAAAAATTGGTATGTATTTTCGATGAACTCGTGACGTCTAGCCGTACAATCCGATCTGTCCCAAGCAACTGTAGGGAAAAAACCCCACAACCATTTATATTGAAATGAACTTTTACATTATATGCAAAGGTTACCAGATGTAACCGGGAAAAAGAAGAGAGAAAATCTTACCTAATACAAACTAAAGAATGAAAAGACCCTCATGGGGGAAGGAAAGAAACCCATCTAACAAGATCCTCTTTATGCCTAGGCTTAATCCTATATGAAAGAAGATACATGTCATGGATAAAAGCCCCTCTCCATTTATTAAAACTAGCCTCTCTTGCCTAAAAACTATCCCATTCCTAATGAGCCAAATATTCCAGCATGCTGTGAAAACCACCTCAACAAAGAAAGGTGTACCAAAGTTCCCTCTAGCATTTATGGAAATCTGCCCCATTCCATTGCAAGCAGACCACACGATTTTTAACAAGTTCCAAACCCTCTGACTAAAATTACAGTTAAAGAACATACGATCTCTATCCTCCCTTGAGTGTGTGGGGTCAGAGCACACAATTAACCACATCGTCAGTGTCTTCTTTCCACCATGTCCTTGGTGTTTAATTTGTCCATTATGAGCATCCAAAAAAAGCCTTAATTTTCATACTACATCAACTTTTCAAGATCCAAAGCAGAAGAGGGCTGAAAGTATGCTTCAAATACATGGACGTGTAAAATTTCCTGGGAGTGTAGGGTTTGCAAGTGCCATGCCAGGACCAAACATCCTTCAAATCAGGTTGCCTCTCACCGGACTGAAGTAGAGATTGTAAAGACTGAAGCTCTTCATAGGCTTGCCTGGATAGGGGCAAATTAAACCAGGACGGGATGTTTTGACACTCCAGGACATCTTTCACTGACACAAATGTGTCCTTTGCATAGGAGAACAATCGTGGGAATCTGTTTTGCAAAGGGAAAACTAAATCACCAACCTTACATTTATCTTGCCAAAACAGGGGCAGTATCCCCTTGATTTATTTCAACCCAAGAAACCTTTGTGAACTGATCAAATAGTTTGAGGATGTCCTTCCACCAATAGGATCCACAGGAAGCTTTACCTTGGGGCACAAGCCCATGATAATAGGAATTCCAAATGAGTACTCAAGGAGTATCTGCTCTATTAAGAAACTTGTTAACACGTTTCATCAATAATGCAACATTTTGAATCCCAAGATTGAGGATGCCCAAACCACCTTTATTTTTGGGTCTACATATTAACTCCGAGGATGCCAATGAGGGGCTGACTCTTGCTTGTTTTTCCTCTAAAGACACTACCTCTCGATTCTTTAAAGTTCCTTAAGGATACCAGGAGGGATGAACAAGTTGCATAGAAAGAAGATTGGCAGAGATGATAATGCAGAATTGAGGTATTGCAGTCTTCCACCATGGGCAAGGAAAGAAGAACTAGTAGTCATTCTCCTCTCCATGCAATTCACCAGGTGCATCAAGTCTGAGATTGTAGGTCTTGTGGTTCCCACACACAGGCCCAAGTATGTAAATGGTAACTTGCCGACCTGACAGCCAAAGATTGAACCTAGCCTCTCAGTTTCTTCCTATGTGACATTAATGAGAATCATAAATTTCACAGCCCTAGTTTTACTTTGCTTGCCAAGCATTCATGCATGCATTCAAATTGCATTGAATTTGAAATGGGGGAGTGATCAAGCCTCATGAACCAAATTTTGGGAAATAAGAATATAAAAAATGCTTTAAAATGAACCAGGAAAATGTTCCAAATATTTTGTGATATTGGCATGATATAAAAATGTCAACTAATATTTGAGGTCACAAAAACATTTTGTGTTGGACTTTTGAATTAATCAAACAAATATTTGAAGTGGAATTATATTAGCTATATATAAAATGTAGCTTCATAAATTCTGAAAATAAATGTGTGGCTTTAGATATTTATATTATGCCACCTAATAAATTTTCCAAGGTTTTATAAAATGGATAAATATTTTATTTAAATCCAAAACAAATCCCAGAAAATAGAAAATGAATAAAACAAAAAGGAGCAAAAGGCTTACATGGCGCCTAAGTGGCAGGCCCAGCCCACTCCAGCCACACGTGTCATCTTCCTCCTCCTGCCAATAGGCCGAGGAGAAGACGAGCACGGCGGCCAGCTCCTCGCCACCTCCTGCTTGCTGTGGCGCCTCCACCGCACCAGCACGACCTCCCTCTCTCTTATCTCCTCCTCCCCTCTCCATTTCCCCTTCACCTCTCTCCTTTTCCTCCTACACCATCAGCGAGCTCGGGCTCGAGCTCCACTGACGTCCCACCGGCCACAGAAGCACCTCACCGAGCAGCCCATCGACTCCGCCTCCCCGAGAAGCTCCTCCACGCCAAGTAAATCGAGCCGAAGCCCCCTGCATCACCCTCGCCGCCGCCATTCCCAACTCCGGCCACCAGAGCTCTCATCATCGATTCGCCGGCTCCCAGACGACCACGACCTCCCCGTTCCCTCAAATCGCACCATTGTGAGCCGCAACTCCAATTCCCCTTCTCCCCAAGGCTCTCTCGCACCGTAGCACAGCCCCGTCGAGGCCGAGTCTCTACCGCCGCGCAAGTCGTCGCCGGCGCCCCCGCGACCAGTCGATGCCCGTGCTGGATCGGCCACTCCTCCAGCTTGCGATAACCGCAAACCGCGTGCAAAATGGTGTTGTGTAGTGTGAATCCGACCAACTCCGGCGAGCCCCGCCACAGTTTTGGTCGCCGCCGGCCACATTCCGGCAAGCGCCAATGTGGCACGACCATTAGGGCCTAATTAGCCCCCCACAGCCACTGACAGAGGGCCCCACGCATGGGTCAAACCCCAATTAGGGTGCGTCAACGCGGGATTAGCCCCGGGTCACTAACCAGTGGCCCCCACTGGTCAGGTTTGACCTGGACAGCCCCTGTTGACTGATGACATCAGCGTGACGCAGTAATTCATTTCAAAGTTTAAAATAAATCCAGAAATTAGTATAAACTTTAAAAATTCATAGAAATTAAATCATAACTCGGATGAAATTAAATTATATATGAAAAATTATCAGAATAATGCAAGGAATCCAATGGTACCATTTTCATGCATGTTTGAACATTTTAAACTTGCTGAATAGGACAATTACACAATAGGCATATAAATGTTTATGTTTGGAGTTTGCAAATGATCTATATTGATCAAATAAACCACAATTAACTTGTGATCACTTGCATTAGATAAAACCAACATCATGTTAACATGCCATGCTCATGCATCATTCTGAAGCATTTGCCGTGCTTAATTTGTTCTCTATTGATCTTGTTGATAGACCTTGCGAGATGTAGTTATCACCGACATCAAAGAACAATTGAGTTCTTCTGATCAACAGGCAAGCAAATTCCCTTGAGCATTCCGATACAATCCCACTCTCTCGCTCTTGCTCTCATTTCCATGCATTAGGACATAAAGATACAACTGCTACTTATGTTTCGATAGATGAACCCATTCCTTTGCATGACCTGTCTTTGTCATAGTAAATAGCTAAACCAAGCAACCTAGCATACCTTGTAGATGCTTGAGCCATGTTGTCCCATTACCCTGATATGCTTGCTATGCTTAGAGTTGAGTAGGTCTGATCATCTGGATGATGAATTGGAATGATCATGTCCAACTGATGAGAGTTAAGTATGTGAAACTGTTTTGGTAAAGGTAACGATGAGAGGCCATGTAGGAGTACATGGTGGGTTGTCTCGTTGATACCGCACTTAGGACCTGAGATCTTGTGTTGGTGTTCCAAGACTAGATACTACCGCACATTGGGTTCCAGTAACTCGACCCCTCTCGGCCAATTAACTACTCTATTCTCAGTCCAGGAGTCGCGGTAGTTCGAAACGTTCATAGGTTGTGGCATGGCCTGCTAAGTGGATGAACGGCCCAATAGGGACCGGCTTGGGGCCCTGCTCACATCGTTTGAGGTCATGTTGGAAACCTCGGCTGGACTTCCATTATGGGTTCCAACTCAGATACGCGACTGCTTTGGACGTGAATCATTGTAGGTTAACGTTCATGGCTGACTCCCTCGCTGGGCTTCCGCTTGAAGGTTGCCGAGGTGCTTGTTTTATGTGCACATGGCGATAAGTGGCGGGAGCATGTGTGACGAAGTACACCCCTGCAGGGTAATTATCTATTCGAATAGCCGCATACTCGGATATGGACTACTTGGATACTTACATGGTTCATAGATAACTTTAACGGATACTTTCAAATGGTCCAGATAAGTGTGAGTGCTATGGATGGCCTTCTCGTAGGATGACGAGAGAGGATGCATGGTGGTGTATTGATGTGGTGGATATGTGGACTCGTGTGCTCTCTCTCGTAGGGAGACGAGAGAGGTATAAAACATTGTTGTAGTTTAGGTTAGCCAAAGGTCAAAGCTGGCTTTTCTACAGTAAACCCCATAACCCCGTTCATTGATACATGATGCATATGTAGTTAGTTCTGATGTAAGTCTTGCTGAGTACCTTCGTACTCACTGTTTCTTATTTTCATTTTTGCAGATATAGACGTTGTTCTCTCTACGTTTTCTTGTTGACGTTAACATCGATAGAATAGCTTGGGAACCCAAATAGTGGTCTGGCTCCTATGGTAAGGTCATTGTAGCTTTTCAGGCTCTTCCAGTCGCTTTTAATAGATGTCTGTACCCAGACATGTAACTTCCGCTTGATGCTTGTATGCTCTGAATGTTGGGTCACGTGACCCCTCTGTTTGTAACATTATACTATGTTGGCTCTTGGGAGCCTATTAAATAAATGATGAGTCGTAGAGTTATGTTGTGATGCCATTGTTGTATCTACACATATCATGCATATTGTGTGTATGTTTGAAATGCATTGGTATGTGTGAGATTCGACACCTAGTTGCGTGTGTTTAGTAGTACTCTTTACAGGGAAATGCCTCTTTGTGCTTCCACCGAGCCTTGGTAGCTTGCTACTGCTCTAGACACATTGATTGACCGGCATGTATCCTTCTTTGTTGTTGTATCTGTCCCCTCGGGGAAATGTCACGCGGTGTAATGGAGTCCTTGTAGCTTGCTATGACTCGTCTACACACGCTGTTGACCGACACCTGCTTTCCTGGGTTATGTATGCATGTCCTTGTACAGATGTGCCACTTTGGCTTAAAACTAGCCATGTCGACCCGGGTTCTCTGACATATGATTGCTGGCGACATAGTCATATACGTGAGCCAAAGGGCGCAAACGGTCCCGGCCAAGGTAAGGTGGCAGTCGTGGTGATTATCGTGCGTGAGGCCACAAAGTGATATGATGTGTTACAAGCTGGAATTGTATGGCTTAGGATCGGAGTCCCGATAATAAATGATTTATGATAATTAACATGAAGGCCAGTTGATTGTGAATAGACCAACAACATTCTCTTAAGGGCGACTAACTGATATTCATCTGCTGGAACAATGATCATAGTATCATTTGCATATTGCGCAATTGGGTAATCCCTATCATGACAAGGAATGGGTAATTGTAACTCTCCTCTATGATGCATATCATTAACCATAGTCTGCCATAAATCAACAGCCAGGACAAAGAGTAGTGGGGATATAGGATCTCCTTGTCTAGCCCCCTTTTTGCATACGAATTGCTTTCCACACACCCCATTCAAAAGGAGAGAAGAAGTCCTAGCAGTCAACAATTCCTTTACCCAGCTAATCCATTTTTCATTAAAAATTGTGTACCACATTATCTCAAAAATAGCAGAATGCTCAATGTAATAAAAAACCTTCTCAAAGTCAAGTTTGTGATTTAATATGAGCCTTTTAGGCTGGTGACATGGGTGCAAATACTCAAGAGTCCAACCAATACAATCCTGAATGGTCCTGAGTTTGATAAAGCCATAATGATTTTTATGAATGCCCTCCATGATCACCTCCTGTAATCTGTTAGCGGCCATTTTTGACAAAAAATGATTCCCATAGAGTCAAAGGAATAGGCCTATAATCACCTACAACTTCAGGTGGGAGCTTTTTAGGTACGAGACTTATATAGGACCCATTTATATTCTCCAACTTAGGTTTTCCATTATAAAAATCATGTGCCAAAGTATAGAACTCCTTGCACATGATGGGCCAACATTTTTTGAAAAAAGACCATTGAAGCCATGAGGGCCATGGGCTTTATCAATAGGCATGTGCTTGACTACAAGATCCATCCATCTTATATCTTATATCTGTTATCTACTAAAAATAAAATACGGATGAAAAATAGATAAATATACAAGAAAATCACATGTTAATTAGAGACATCCGGTTTTTAAATAGCAGATAACAACTGATGGTTCTCTAAAGTAGTTTATTACTATTAAATTTTATTTAAATTACCCACCAACGCCAGTAATAACGTTACCGTAACAAATATAGACTCCTCCATTAAAATTAAAATAATGATACGTACAGGACTTTGTCTCTCCAAAACAAAGTTACGTACAGCTAAAAAAAACTATGTACAGCCCTAGTTGCATTCTTTGTCGTAATGCATACCACCGCTGAATTGTCCTCGGTAGGTCGACCTCCTTCGACGGAGTGCATGCACATCATCAGCGGTTGAGTCACGCGCGCATCTCTCGAGCTTGAGTGGAAGCTAGAAGCTACCAAGGGAGATGTGCCGCGCTAGCTAGCCAACGAAGATGCCTTGATTGATTCACAACAACCAACAAAACATGATTTTTCTTCTTCTCGCTTGGTCGATTGACAGCACAAAGCGAGCACCATAGCGATAAGCTGTTTTTTTCGAAACGGAGGCAAAGATTGCCTCATCTATTAAATAAGCAGAAGAGAATTGTCCAGTTAATTATAAAAAACTGAGCAAAAACCCGGTACAACAAGGACAAAGCTCACTCCCATAGACCGAAACACATAGGGCAAAGCCCCCTTATCGACGACACGTCGACCTACGGCCAGACAACGCAGCTCCGACTCTGACGAAGAACTCTGAAAGATAAAACCAGGCATGACTGGCACCATGGAAGATCGCCGAACGGGCTACCTGCAACCAGCCATCGTATACCGTAGGTCCTCGCCGCCGCAGCTTCGACTCCATAGCAGCAAACAAACCGACGTGGTTGCGATAGTCGGTTCTTCCTCGACATGTAGCGACAAGCTGTGGAATACCTAGCTAGGCGACTGTTGTGTCTTGATCGATTCACACACATGTATAGCACGCACGTTTGCGCACACAGACACACACACGGAGAGAGAAAGAGACACGGTATAACAGCCAGCAAGGCTGATTGATTTGGTGCCCGTCGAGAAACAGGCTCTACGTCATTCTCCTAAAGCTTGGTATTATCTAGCTCCTCCTCTCATATGTTCGCATGGCTTCCTTGCTTAGTTCGAATTTGTGCTACACCCATCAGTCATAGAGATAGTCTGGTGCGAGTGTCCAAATGTGATGAACAGGTATCATCAGGTTGGCAACTATGATGGTATATGATCACCTCTTACACATCACGTATAATTTATATACTAATGTTGGCAACCATGACTTGAGTGATTAAATATATATGGCTTTGATAATGTTTAAGTTCAAGCATCCAGATGATGTCGAGTTGGAATTTCAGGGTATGGATCAGTACATGTTAACCAGGACCCATGGGCATGTGAGCTGATGTTGGCATATCATCAAAAGAGACCTCATGCCTATGTTCCAGGATTTATTTGATGGCGAGCTGCACCTATTCCACCTAAACTTTGGAACAATTACATTATTACCAAAAAAGGTGGAAGCTATACGCATTGAGCAGTTCAGACCGATTTGTCTGCTTAATGTGAGTTTCAAAATATTTACAAAGGTTGGTACAAATAGATTAACGAAGATAGCTCACTCAGTTGTCCAACCGACGCAGACTGCGTTTATGCCAGGGAGACATATCTTAGAGGGTGTTGTGGTCCTTCATGAAACGGTACACGAAATCCATACAAAGAAATTGGATGGGATTATTTTTAAAGTAGATTTCGAGAAAGCCTACGATAAAGTAAAATGGCCATTTCTTCAACAGGCTTTACGTATGAAAGGATTTAACCAAAGATGGAGAGATCAGGTTGATACTTTCATTCAGAAAGGAAGTGTAGGAATTAGAGTTAACGATGACATAGGTCATTATTTTCAAACACATAAAGGATTAAGGCAGGGTGACTCAATGTCTCCAGTGTTGTTCAACATAGTTGCAGACATGTTGACAATACTCATTAATCGAGCCAAAGATAAGGGCCAAGTTGGAGGACTAGTTCCGCATCTCGTAGATGGGGGTGTATCTATTTTACAATATGCGGATGATACAATTCTTTTTATGGAACATGATATGGCTAAAACAAGGAATATGAAATTATTATTGTGCTTATTTGAACAACTATCGGGACTGAAAATTAATTTCCATAAAAGCGAACTCTTATGTTTTGGGAAGGCAAAAGAGGAGCAACACGCTTATAGGCAGTTATTTGGATGTGAACTAGGTTCACTACCATTTAATTACCTCGGGATCCCTGTCCATCATAGAAGACTGACAAATAAAGAATGGAAATGGATTGAAGATAGATTTGAAAAAAAATTAAGTTGCTGGAAGAGCAAACTTATGTCATATGGAGGGAGGCTAATATTAATCAACTCAGTATTAACAAGCCTACCCATGTTTTTATTGTCTTTTTTTGAAATACCAGTAGGGGTGCGAAAAAGACTAGATTTCTATCGATCTCGTTTCTTCTGGCAAAGTGATGAAACTAAGAAGAAATATAGATTGGCACGTTGGGATATGTTATGTCGGCCCAAAGACCAGGGGGGTTTGGGCATTGAAAATTTGGAAGTGAAAAACATATGTTTGCTTAGCAAATGGCTATATAGGCTATCCACAGAATCTGAAGGAATGTGGATTCAAATATTGAAGAATAAATACCTTCATTCTAAAACTTTAGCTCAGGTTACATCTAGACCTAATGACTCACCTTTTTGAAAAGGGTTAATGAAGATAAAGATGACCTTTTTCCAGAAAGTGAAATTTATAGTTGGTAATGGTACCTCAACAAGGTTTTGGAAAGATACTTGGCTTGGGGATACACCTCTTGCACTTCAATACCCCCTGTTATATAATATTGCACAACGTAAAGAGGACTATATATCTATGGTATTACAATCGGTCCCTCTTAATATGCAGTTCAGGCGTGCTTTAGTGGGAGCACGCTGGGATGCATGGTTGCATCTGGTTAGGAGACTGATGCAGGTGCAATTATCAAACCACACGGATAATGTTCGGTGGATTTTAGCTGCGAATGGGGTATTCTCAGTAAAGTCCATGTACTTGGATCTGATTAATACAGGAACATTATCCAGATCATTAAAAATTTGGAACATCAAAGTGCCGCTCAAGATTAAAGTTTTCATGTGGTTTATACACAAAGGTGTGATATTAACCAAAGATAACTTAATTAAACGTCGATGGAGAGGTAGATCCAATTGTTGCTATTGTGAGCAAAATGAAACAATAAGACACCTTTTCTTACAATGCCCGCTTGCAAAACTATTATGGAGAACTATTCAAATAGCTTTCAATATCGTCCCACCTACATGTATTAGCTCAATATTTACAACGTGGCTCAACGGAGTTGACGTTAAAATATCTAAACTTATTGGGATTGGGATATGTGCTTTGTTTTGGGCTATATGGAATACCAGAAATGATATAACTTTTAATGGCAAGAACTTCAATAATTTTTTGCAGGTTATCTTCAGAGCAACATCTTGGATCCGTACGTGGTCGTTACTCAGTCATGTGGACTCCAGGGGACGTATGGATATTGGGTGCAACCGATGGGAGATGGTCGCACGGGTTATCTTCAACCGATTTGGATGGCGTGCTAATAATAGACTAGGTGTATAGGCATCGTAGTCTACTTTTACGCACGCCGGATGTGGCAGTTTTTTTTCTCAATTTCATTTTCGTTTTATTTCATACCTCGAGTTGTCGAGCGTGGAGCTACATGGACATCACACGTTGTTTATTTTATCTTTAATAAGATGGCTGCATGCATCGATTGATGCAGAGGCCGGGGGCTCGTTTCCTCCTTATCAAAAAAAAAAATGTGAGCTGATGTTTAATTGGACCACGTTAGCGAGTTCTAATTAGTACTGTCTCTCTCTCTCTCCAAAAAATCAGTTATGCACCTACATGCATATCCTCTTCCAACTTCCATACTACCGACCACTGGATGCAAAACTATTCATATCACCAACTTCTATATTACCGACCACTCGATGCAAAATTATTCTATAGTACCGACCATGTACACGTTGACTTAGTGTGCTGCAAAGTTTGAGCACCACATTGATGACTGTCATGTGACAGGAACTCACCCTCTGCAGAAGTGGTTTGGAGAGAGAGAGAGACAAACTGGGCCATGTTTAATTGATAATCCCTCCGTTTTTAAATATAAGACCTTTTAGACATTTCACTATGGACTACATACGGAGCAAAATGAATGAATCTATACTTTAAAATGTGTCAATATACATCCGTATGTAGTTCATAATGAAATCTCTAAAAGGTCTTATATTTAGGAACGGATGGAGTACATAAAAACATTTTTTACAAAGATCTATACATACAATGTTTTTTGGGTGAACAGTGCATAGAGAAGATCGTTTAATGTACTCAGATTCATGAGTGAGTTCAACCCATTGGTTAACTATTCTGATTTAAAGATTTATCATCCATGTTTCTTTCCAGTCTTGGAATATAATAGATGGTCGGCTGTGGTCATCTCAGCTGTGAATTTTAAGAACTTTTCACACTGAACTAGAATGCTTGGCTACATTTACACAGTTCTTCATATATTTGTTACTGTTGGCTCTTGAACGTGCGTATGCAGCTGTACAGGCGTGGCTACGCGATTCTTGCTTCGGACGGCTACTTGACGGAATTTGCGTAACTAGCGACACGAATAAAACTGATCGATGGATTGGATGGCTAAAGGCTCGTGTCGAGCCTTTGCTTTGTATTGCTTTTCGTTTTTCTGGTGTTACAATCAACACCCCTAGGGTGTCTTTTATACACGTCCACAAGGGACTATGAAAATAGACTAGGACTAGGAATCCTAATACTACTAGGACTCGGTTTGGATTTCTTTCCTAATCCTAAAGAAACAACATGATTAACTTCTACATTCACCTCCTTAATCTTGTTGCTTGACTTCACTTCTTGCACTCCGACTTTCCTCCTCATCTCGATGAACTTCTGTCGACCGAGGGACTTGGTGAAAATATTGGCAAGTTGGTCTTTCGTGTTCACATGTTGAACCTCGATCAACCCTTCTTCAATACACTCCCGGATATGGTGGAACCGGGTATCTATGTGCTTGCTCCTTTCGTGATGAACCGGATTTTTGCACAACGAGATTGCAGCTTGGTTATCGATCTTCAGTGACACCTTCTGCACCTCCCGCTTTGCAAGAATAGCTAGGAGTCTTCTCAGCCACACTGCTTGACAAGCCGCCGTGCTTGCCGCTATGTATTCTGCCTCGCATGAAGACAGTGCCACCACCTTTTGCTTCTGAGAATTCCAGCTAATCGGATTCGGGCCAAGGTAGAAAACCATGCCCGTTGTGCTCTTTCGGTCATCAACATCACCTGCCATGTCACTATCTGAATATCCACGAAGGATCAATCCTTCCTTTCCCTTTTTGTATGTGCAACCAATATTAATGATGCCTTTCACATAGCGCAAGATTTGATTGACCGCGCTCATGTGCTCGGTTGTCGGATTCTCCATGAAACCACTCACGATCCCGACTGAATAAGCCAAGTCAGGTCGGGTATGCACCAAATATCTTAGGCTGCCCACAACGCTTCGATACATTGTGGTGTCCACCGGCGGATTTGAGCTACGCTTGCTCAACTTGTGACGTTGGTCCATTGGAACTTGTGTCTCATAGCAATCGGACATGCCACACTTTTCCAATAACTTGACCGCATAAGCCGATTGACATAGGGAAATCTCTCCGGAGCTTTGCTTCACTTCGATGCCCAAGTAATAGCTGAGTAATCCCAGATCACTCATGCTAAACTTGTTCTTCATTTGCGCCTTGAAACGTTCAATTTCTTGTACGCTATCTCCGGTGATAATCAGATCGTCGACATAAACTCCAACTAGCAGGTTTGAGCCTTTGGAGTTCTTTGTATAGACTGCGTGCTCGAGGGGACATCTCTTGAACCCGAGCGAGACCAGACTTCGGTCTAACTTTGAGTTCCAAGCTCTTGGCGCTTGCTTCAACCCGTAAAGTGCCTTCTTGAGCTTGTAAACTTTCCCTTCTTAGCCTTTCTTCTCGTAGCCGAGGGGTTGTTCCACGTACACTTCTTCTGTGAGATCGCCGTTGAGGAAAGCGGATTTAACATCCATATGATGAACCTTCCAATCCTCTTGTGCTGCCAAAGCTAGGAGCACTCTCACCGTCTCGATTCGAGCAACCGGTGGAAACACCTCATCATAGTCAACTCCTTGACGTTGAACGTAGCCCTTTGCAACGAGTCTTGCCTTGTACTTCACAATGGCACCCTCCGTGTCCTTCTTTAACTTGTAAACCCACTTCAAACCTATCGTCTTTTGGTTTGGAGGTCGGGTTACCAAAGTCCACGTGCCATTGCTCTCAATTGCCTTCATCTCCTCATCCATGGCGTGCGTCCAGCTAGGACTTTTGCTCGCCTCTACGAAGTTCGCCGGCTCCTCAACTCCGAACAGACATAGTCCGGAGTACTCGAGTGTAACTGGCTTTATGTACTTGTAGACTTTCTTGAGGGTCTTGTAGCGATGAGGCCCTGAGGAATCCATTGTGGCTTGCGAAGGAGGCGACACAAGTTGTGTCGGTGTTGATGCACTTGAGGAAGACAGCTGAGACCCTGGTGTGTCATCGACATCCGTGTCGTCGGCGTAGTCGTCGTGACCCTGACCATCATCTTGATTGTCGTCGTCACTATGCGCCTCGTTGTCGATGTTGTCGTCGAGATCTCCGCCTGTGTCGTGTGCGGCGTTGTCGCTATCTCCTTGCGACCTATGCGCGTCGTCGTCGGTGTCGGCACCATGATGATCACTACCATTGTGGTCACCTTGGTTGGGCGTCTTGCCAACCACCTGGACATCCTCCCCTGCATCATCATCAGTTGGAAATTCAACTGCAAATATGTTACTGTTTGGAGCATCGTCGGCTGCGGCGCTCCAATTCCACGCTTGGTTTTCTTCAAACACGGCGTTGCGTGAAATCCGTAGACGCTTGGTTTGTGGATCGTAGAAATGGTATGCCTTGGTGCCAGAACTGCTCTCGTATCCGATGAACACCATCTTGGTGCTACGATCGGCAAGCTTTGAGAGGTGCGGCTCCGCCATCTTCACATGTGCCACGCACCCGAATGTCCGTAGATGAGACACATTCGGCTTACGTCCGTAAATTGCTTCATACGGAGTCTTGCCGATCACCGCCTTCGTTGGAGCCCGGTTGAGAAGATAGACCGCCGTCGAGACAGCTTCTCCCCAAAAAGTCCCCGGCAGGTTCTTGCTCTTGAGTAAACTCCTTGCCATGTCAACGACGGTTCGATTGCGCCTTTCAACGACCCCATTCTGCTGCGGCGTGTAAGGTGCCATGAGGAACCTCTTTATGCCAATCTTCTCGCAGTAGTCGTTGAACTCATTCGACGTAAACTCTCTGCTGCGATCTGTCCGTAGAGCGCGAACCTTCAGCTTGTGTTCCATCTCTGTTGCAGCCTTCAGCTTCTTGAATGCTTCAAACGCCTCATCTTTAGATCGTAGGAGAATGACCCACATATATCTCGAGTAGTCGTCTACCACAAGGAAGAAATACTTCTTTCCTGCGTGAGTTGCCGGGGTGATAGGGCCACATAGATCACCATGGAGCAGCTCGAGTGCATCACTTGCACGATAGGTAGACTGAGCAGGGAATGGCCTGTGGTGCTGTTTTCCAACCAAGCACCCGTCACATACTCGATCAACATGGTCGATAACTGGCATCCCGGATACCATCTCCATCTTTGACATCTTCTTCAAGGCGTAGAAGTTAACGTGTCCAAATCTAGCATGCCATAACCACGAATCATCATCACTCTTGGCAAGCCAACACTCCGGTTGAGATTGATCAAGGTTGAGGATATAGAGCCTATTCCGTGTGCGATTAACACGAGCTAGCACGTTTCGGAGCTTGTCGAAGATCGTCATCACTCCGCTCTCGATATTCACCTTGCATCCATTCTCGTCAAGCTTCCCAATAGAGATGATGTTGTTGCGTAGCCGTGGGATGTAGTACACTCCGGTGAGTATGCGATGTTCGCCTGTGAGACCCTCAAAGAGGACAGATCCTTGCCCGCAGATCTCCACAGCTGAACCATCACCGAACTTGACCGAGCCTTCAACATCGTATTCCAGCTCGAGGAATTTCTCCTTGCACCCCGTCATGTGGTTACTGGCACCCGTGTCGAGATACCACGACACGTTCTGATCACCGGATAACTTTGGTGTCACTTTTTCCTCATGAAGTAGCACCTTCCGGCTTGGTTTCACAACCACCGTTTCAGCGAGATCACAAACTTCGGCCATCAGAAGACCTGGACCTTCGTCTTCCTGCTTTGCCAAATTTGCCTTTATCTCCCGCTTGTTAGGCTTTGGACAATCCTTCGCAAAGTGACCCATCTTATTGTAGTTATAGCACTTGACCTCGGACAAGTCCAAGTTCCGTGGTTTCTGCTCTTTAGATTGGCCCGCCTTACCACGACCTTGTGGTTTGCCTTTTCCTTTGCCTTTTCCGGTTTGTCCATCGCCCTTCGTGTTGCTTGAGTCTTCGCCACCGTCACGCCTTCCTTTGCTACTTGGGGCCTCCCAATCTGCGCGCGAGTACATGAGTTGGTCACTACCTCCTCCTTTGCATTTCCGACAGCCACGAGCATTCTCTTCCCATGTCCGCAATCGTCTGATCGCCTCCGTTATGGTCATGTCGTCGATGTCGTAAAGCTGCTCGAGCGTGCCGATGATGTACGTGAATTTATCAGTGACTGAACTGAAAAAAAATTCCACGATCTCGGTCTCATCGAGCTTTGCACCAAGCGCGCGGATCTCTCCCACCAAAGTAGTAAGACGCATGGCGTAGTCATTCACCGATTCAGTTTCCTCCATCTGCAACTTGTGAAATTGGCGCTTCAGCACTTGTGCCCTTGCCTCGGTGACGCGATCTTCTCCGATCCTCATCTCCTTGAGTGCGTTCCACGCCTCTCTTGCCGTCTCGAACTCCGCCAATGTCATCAGCATGGAATCCGGCACAGACTGGGCTATGGCGGCCATGGCACCTTCGTCGGACTCGTCATCGACGTCGTCGTCCGTGATTGCCTGCCACACTCGAAGGGTTCGGAGAATAATCTTCATCTTCACCGCCCACACGCCGTAGTTGGCGTCGGTGAGCATCGGGTACTGGATGGGGATGTTGCGGTGCGCCTGGACGTTGGCACCGCTCGTTCCTCCACCACTGGTTGCTGACTTGACGTCCTTCTTCACCTTGTCGCCGTTCTTGTTTGCCTTGGCACCGACGCTGCCGGACTTGACCGACTCAGCGTCGTTGTCCGTCATCGTAGATCGTAGATCGCCGAGGCTCTAGATACCAATTGTTGGCTTTTGAACGTGCGTATGCAGCTGTACAGGCATGGCTACACGATTCTTTCTTCGGACGGCTACTTGACGGAATTTGCGTAACTAGCGACACGAATAAAACTGATCGATGGATTTGATGGCTAAAGGCCCGTGTCGAGCCTTTGCTTTGTATTGCTTTTCGTTTTTCTGGTGTTACAATCAACACCCCTAGGGTGTCTTTTATACACGTCCACAAGGGACTATGAAAATAGACTAGGACTAGGAATCCTAATACTACTAGGACTCGGTTTGGCTTTCTTTCCTAATCCTAAAAAAACAACATGATTAACTTCTACAGTTACAAAGAACCGAAGAACAAAAAGAGTTATTCTTTAATATCCTATACAACATTACAAACGGACACCTACAACTTTAAATCGGATCCCCTAGCTTTCGAATGATTATGCAGAAACTCGCAATCATCACATCCTAGCTCCTAACTCTACAAAGATCGGCAACACAACAATAATCTCATTGTGGCTCCCAGATCTCCAAAGTTCATGCTCCAGCAACTCACAATCATATGTCAAGTCAAGCACATTTGTCTGAGAAAGAGAAGTACAACTTATTATTTGTTTTTATATCAATGAATAAATCTACAATTGCATACAGGGTGCACATCATCTTTTAGCCTAATCTACTAAGTAGTCAACAATGTAGAACCCTTAGGGTTCGGAGCCCCCGCCAACCTATTTTATCTACCATGATATTGACAAAAAGTAAAATTGAACTATAATAATTTGTGTTGTGTTATATTGATGTGTGTGCTTCTATTTCACTAGCCTCTTAATAAAGTCAGTCACAAAAGCTCATCTTCAGGTCTTACATGTCTAAACATGATTTGTACGATAATTGGCAACCCATTAAGCGATGTACACACACAAAAAATATTCCATTGTACTAAAGATTAACGGCAATACAAACTTAAATATTATTACCATCTGATCAACAATATCACATAACTAACGTGCAAGTAGTGTATCGAGTTTTACACCTAGAGCCAATGCCAAGTGAACCTATTTTACTGAATCAATATTATTTTGATTCTTTATAATCCCCTAGGAATAACATGTTCATAAAAAAACTGATAGAACTTATTGTTTGTATGTGTCCTTAGCTTGAGGTATACTAATCGGGAAAAAACATTGATGAACCTCATATTATATCAAGAAGATAAATAAGATGCCACCTGATTTACACAACTACAAAGTACAAGACTATGTACCTTATGGTTGATTTATTATTGTATAAAAAAATCATTGAACCAAAATACATGAACGTTATGGATGCTTGGTCAATCCAGAAAACAATTAAATGAAAATACCAGCATGAAAAAAAATCAACACAACAAAATGAGAAAACCTTCAAAGCTTCAACAGTACATAGAGATACGTCGGAATGCAGTGCTATGCCAAAGAACAAACAACAATCCAACAAAGGTAATACATTCTAAATATTTTTCATGATATTATACATACATGTGTACATTTAAAATAAGAGAACTTTATGTTATGAATTTAATATTACAAGGGCAATCTATTTTGTGGAATTAGCATAGAAGCAAGGTTGGTTGCGAAAATAAAAATATAACAAATGACCATAATGAAAAATGAAGAAAAGGCCGTGCCCGCGCAAATTGGAAAAACTATATATTATATCTACAAATGGCACATATTGTTTTACAAGACAAATATATTTCAGTGGAATTCAGCTTATAGTTCCATGTAAGATATCCTCTTTCATATGTACGTTTATCATAACATTTGTGGTGTATTGGAAATAATATACTTCAATGAATTCAGCTTACAATTCTGATCAATATATCCTCTCTCATATGTAGATTTATCATAACATTCGTGTTGTATTTAAAAAATGTCATTTTCACTATTATTACACAAAATATTGGTATACTATTCAAACATTTTCGGCAGACTAAATATGTCACCCTCGCATTTGCGAGGGCCACTCTACTAGTTTCCTCAACAGTAAATGGCTTGGTAAGGACATCCAAACTAGGCACATGTTTCAACAAAGTACTGAGATCAAAGCCCATATCAATACCTCTTGAGACTCCCATTCTCCCTGTAAATGCAGTTCAGATCATCCCTTCCATTTGTGAATGTTCAGATATAACTGTTCCATCAGGTTGTTGCGGGCTAGCAATAGAATTCCATCTAAATCTCTCGGTGGCCATGGCATGGAAGAATTTAGTATCCCCCCCCCCCCTACTTTGATATATCTCACAGTGCACCTCTTCTTCCAATAAAGGAACTCCAAATGCAGCAAGTTCTCCACATGGAGCTTAACAATTTTTCTGAAATTAAATTCCTGTCGAAAAAGTGGGGCCAAGCTGCCATTTTTCAAATCTTGCCCGAGAGTTTTCAACTTGTTAGCAATGATAGCAGAAGAATGTGTTTTACAAGAAGGCTTACCCCATGATTTCTAAACACTCATAGAACCCCTCCATTTGAACCCAATAGTTTTCAAACCTGAAAATCTTGCACTTGGGCATTATGGTTTTAATCACAACCACACAAGGCACATCATTATAAGTTGTCCTAGCAAAGGGAGGACCTCAGTAATTGGGTAAAATGAGATCCAATTGGTGGATGTAAAAAATCCAATCGTTCCAACAAGGGGGAGTCATGCATGTGTTGACCAAGTGAAAGTTCTACCCCTAAGTGGCAATTCAAGAAGACCAAGGTGTCCAATGATCTCACTAAAGATATAAATATCATTGATATCTCCTCGAGGCAGGTTTCTATTGTCAATATATTGGATAAAATTAAAGTCCCCAATGAGCAACCAACTGTTATCAACTAGGGTATTCAAATAATATAACCAAGTGACAAAATTGTCCCTCGACTCCCCGTAACAAGGACCATAGACTATCACCAAATTCCATTGCTCATTATTTTGCATGGAAGTGAAATGGATCATGACAGCAAAAGGTTGAACTTGCACTAGCATACCATGAAGGATAGCGGAGTTCCACACCACTAGGACTCCTCCAGAAGCACCCCACGGTAGGTGCAAGGGCAAAAGTAGCAAACTGCTTAGGGCAAAAGTCTCTAATTTCTCTGATATCAAAATCATTACATTTTCTCTCTTGGAAGCAAGCCACCACACACTGACTTTCATCAATTTTCTGCTTAATAGCATGTTTCCTAGCAGGGGAATTGAGTCCCCTCACATTCCATCAAAGAACACTCTAGCTTTTGCAATTTCTAATACTCATGATAAACAACACGAGGTAATAAGGAAAGAAGTATAATAATAGTACCACAAACAGTGCAAGCACATAACGAACAAAAGTTCACAACCTAGTATATTAGAAAGATCATAGAATGCCAATAGTTCAAAGAAAAAAAAAACAACCAATTTATGGGCATGCCAAACCCCGATGATTATATGGGAATTAGTCATCGCTCGCATCTGTCTTGTCATCATCTAGATTGCCCATAAGCTTCTCCATAGTGAGCTATGCATCCAAGATCCCTAGGTCCTGATCCATCTCCTGGATTTGTGTGAATGGAGTTGGAGGTGGCACACCATATGGTCCCTCTGCCTCTCGATCTTCCTCCGGGAGTGATGAATTCATGGGTTTACACCTTGGCTTCTTTTTTAGGTTGTTGAAGGAGTTCCTGAAAAACAGGTTTATAGCCATCACATTTAACTGAACCACGAGTGCTCCTACGAACCAAAGTTTCCACTATAGGTGTTGGAGCAAGCTTCTTACAACGTCGAGTCCTCTTCCTATCCCATTGCACCATGAAGGAGAAAGCTTCATCGGGGTTGAAAGAAGAAAGATTAGCAAGTTGCACCATGCTGTCAGCAACACTACCCGAACAACTAATAGCAGATTCATCATGTCTGTTAGTGTCAAACACAATCGGTTTAGAGAACAGGGCACGACCAACAGGCCGAGGTTTGGATATGCTGGGCAGTTGAGCCTACATCCACTGCAGTTTTGACAGCACATGGACATCATTAAAAGCAAGGGCCCAACTACACTTGGAAAGCAGTATGGGCTTCATATCCACCACACACATCTGATGAGGGATTTCGAAGGTGGGGCAGAACTACATGAGAGTTTCAAAAGATCTTCTACAGGTGAATTCAAGCGGCAAAACTGGCCCATAAATAACCTTGACTGAACCCACAATAATTCTATCATATTGAATAATTGGTGGCTGGTATGGGAAAATTTCCCAAGCATTGGCATCAAAGAACTGTTGTGGAGGGAATGGCATGTGAACTTCAGATTCAGATTGCACAGAATTGTCTATAACCATAGACTCCTGGTCTTTAATAGGTGGATCATGAAGGTGATGCTGATTTTCCTATTGAGCTTCGTTATCATCACCCCAATGACCATGGCCCCAATTATCAAGGTCAACATGATCAGGCATTGGAGGCAACATTGGTGAGAGGTCATTCCAACCGAGGGCAGGGTAAGGTGGCAACACAAAATTATGAACATCTGGAACAAAATCACCTAGAAAAGGGTGTGGATTCCCAACCAATGGCATTGGGTCCTCATTGACTGGCATATGATCAGCAAAGTTTGCAACTAAAATGTAACAAGATGCAGCCCAGGAAACCTTGCACCACCATAGGCAGCGTACTCAGTAAACCACATCCCGAGAGACCATGATGTCTTGTGGTAATGAAGTAAAGACTATCGGTCTGATCAAATAAGGATCATCTTCCATCCAGTGTTGGAACTTGCCAAAGGTGTTGAGTGCGGCATGAATATTCTAAGTACTGCGCAAATCATGAGGAATACCCAGAAACATAAGGCATCCATCATGAAAACCATGAATGCCCCTAAGACCAACCCCTTAAACATAGAATTTTCATTACTCTCCACATAAGCAAACTTCTCATTGATAGTAGTGGGAGCAAAATCAACAAAATATCTATCATGAGACACTTGATTGGCATAATCCAAATGCAAGTTAAAATCATGATGACATGTTTCATGGTTATCATTACTCTTTATAGCATATGTGTCATCACAATAATCATCATAGATAGGAGGCATGATTTCATCATAATAATATTGCTCATCAAAACTTGGGGGACTAAAAATAGCATCTTCATCAAACATAGCATCCCCAAGCTTGTGGCTTTGCGTATCATTAGCATCATGGATATTCAGAGAATTCATACCGACAATATTGCTATTATTCTCATCATTCAAGAATTTCACATTAATCATTTTCATAAATTCTTTCTCTAGCAACTGAGAATTTTTTCCGAACCATCATTTTCCCGAAAGACATTATAGAGACGAAGAAAATGAGGCAACCTAAATTTCATTTTTTTAGTTTTATTTTATAAAACCAAACTAGTGACAATAAGAAACTAAAAGACTTAATTTCAAGATCTAAAGATATACCTTCAAGCACTCACCTCCCCGGCAATGGCGCGAGAAAAGAGCTTGATGTTGACTACACAACTTTATTCTTGTAGACTATGTTGGGCCTCCAAGCGCAGAGTTTTCTAGGAGAGTAACAATTTTCCCTCAAGTGGATGACCTAAGATTTATCAATCCGTGGGAGGTGTAGGATGAAGATGATCCCTCTCAAACAACCCTGTAATCAAATACAAAAAATCTCTTGTGTCCCCAACACACCCAATATAATGGTAAAGTGTATAGGTGCACTAGTTCGGCGAAGAGATGGTGATACAAGTGCAATATGGATGATAGATATAGGTTTTTGTAATCCGAAAATATAAAAATAGCAAGGTAGAAAATATAAAACAGCGAGCAAAAGTTGTATAAATGCTTGGTAATAAGGCCTAGGGCTCATACTTTCACTAGTGCAGTCTCTCAACAATGCTAACATGGTAAAATCATATGATCATATCTCAACGTGCAACAAAGAATCACTCCAAAGTTCCTATCTAGTGGAGAACAATAAGATGAAATTGGTGTAGGTAGTAAAATCACCTCAAAGTTATTTTTTCTGATCAATAGTTTGAGTTATTCCTATAAGGGTCACAAACAACCATAGAGTTCGTACTAGATTAACACCCATGATACATATCAATCAACCCCAATGTCACCTAGATACTCCAATGTCACCTCAAGTATCCGTGGGTAATTTATGCGACATGCATCAAACAATTTCAGATATATCATATTCAATCCAACACAAAGAACTTCAAGGAGCACCCCAAGATTTCTATTGGCGAACAAAGTATGTAAACGTGCAATAAACCCCTATGCATAGATCCCCAAGGTCACCGGAGTCCGCAAGTTGATGCCATAACATATATCAAGTGAATCAGTTGAATACCCCAATGTCCTTACGGGTATAGGAATGCAAGACAGATACGTCCATTTTGCATCATGTTTTTATGTTGATATTTATCGCTTTATGGGCTGTTATTACACTTCACGATACAATACTTATGCCTTCTCTCTTATTTTGCAAGGTTTACATGAAGAGGGAGAATGCCGGCAGTTGGAATTCTGGCCTGAAAAAGAAGCAAGTTTGAGATACTTATTATGCGCAACTCCAAAAGCCGTGAAAATCAACCAGGATTTATTTTGGAATTTATAAAAAATACTGGCAGAAGAACTACCAGAGGGGAGCCACCAGGAGGCCACAAGCCTGCTAGGCGCGGCCTACCCCCCTGGCCGTGCCTAGGGGGCTTGTGGGCTCCCAGTTGGCCCTCTGGCCCCCCTATTTTTCTATAAGGAGGGTTTCGTTCCAGAAAAAATCAAGAGGAGGCTTTCGGGAGGAATCGCCGCCGCCACGAGGCGGAACTTGAGCAGAACCAATCTAGAGCTCCGGCAGGGTCGTCCTGCCGGGGAAACTTCCCTCCCAGAGGGGGAAATCATCGCCATCATCGTCCCCAACACTCCTCTCATCGGAGGGGACTCATCACCATCAACATCTTCATCAGCACCATCTCATCTCCAAACCCTAGTTCATCTCTTGTAACCAATCTCCGTCTCGTGACTCCGACTGGTACTTGTAAGGTTGCTAGTAGTGTTAATTACTCTTTGTAGTTGATGCTAGTTGGATTACTCGGTGGAAGATTATATGTTCAGATCCTTGATGCTATTCAATACCTCTCTGGTCATGAACATAATTATTCTTTGTGAGTAATTACTTTTGTTCCTGAGGACATGGATAAGTCATGCTATAAATAGTCATGTGAATTTGGTATTCTTTCGATATTTTGATGCGTTGTATGTTGTTTTTCCTCTAGTGGTGTTATGTGAACGTCGACAACATAACACTTCACCATTATTTGGGCCTAGAGGAAGGCATTGGGAAGTAGTAAGTAGATGATGGGTTGCTAGAGTGACAGAAACTTAAACCCTAGTTTATGCGTTGCTTCGTAAGGGGGTGATTTGGATCCACTAGTTTAATGCTATGGTTAGAATTTGTCTTAATTCTTCTTTCGTAGTTGTCGATGCTTGTGAGAGGGGTTAATCATAAGTGGGAGGTTTGTCCAAGTAAGGGCAGCACCCAAGCATCGGACCACCCACATATCAAACTATCAAAGTAGCGAACGCGAATCATATGAACGTGATGAAAACTAGCTTGACAGAAACTCCCATGTTCCTCGGGAGCGCTTTACCTCCTATAAGAGTTTTTTCCAGGCTTGTCCCTTGCTACAAAAGGGATTGGGCCACTTTTCTCCACCTTTGTTACTATTGTTACTTGCTACTTGCTACGAATCATGTTACCACACAACTATCTGTTATCGATAATTTCAGTGCTTGCACAGAATACCTTGCTGAAAATCACTTGTCAGATCCTTCTTCTCCTCGTTGGGTTCGACACTCTTACTTATAGAAAGGTCTATGATAGATCCCCTACACTTGTGGGCCATCAAGGCTCTTTTCTGGCGCCGTTGTCGGGGAGTGAAGCGCCATTGGTAAGTGGAATTTGGTAAGGAAACATTTATATAGTGTGCTGAAATTTATTGTCACTTGTCACTATGGAAACTAATCCTTTGAGGAGCTTGTTCGGGGTATCTTCACATAGAACGGAAGCACAAGGAGTTGCTCCTCAACCTGCTACATCTAATGAAAATACTTGTTATGAATTTCCTTCGGGTATGCTTGAGAAACTGCTGGCTAATCCTTTTACAGGAGATGGAACATCACATCCCGACTTGCATCTAATCTATGTAGATGAAGTTTGTGCTTTATTTAAGCTTGCAGGTTTACCCGAGGATGAGGTCAAGAAGAAGGTCTTTACCTTATATTTGAGGGATAAAGCATTGACATGGTATAGGATATCTGATGATACTGGATCATGGAACTACAACCGGTTGACATTGGAATTTCATCAAAAGTTTTATCCTATGCATCTAGTACATCATGATCGGAATCATATTTATATTTTTTGGCCTCGTGACAGAGAAAGCATCGCTCAAGCTTGGGGGAGGCTTAAGTCAATGTATATTCATGCCCCAACCATGAGCTCTCGAGAGAAATTATTATTCAGAACTTCTATGCTCGGCTTTCTCATGATAATCGCACCATGCTTGACACTTCTTGTACCGGTTCTTTTATGAAGAGAGATATTGACTTCAGATGGAATTTATTGGAAAGAATTAAACGCAACTCTGAAGATTGGGAGTTTGATGAAGGTAAGGAGTCAGGTATGAATTTCAAGTTTGATTGCGTTAAATCCTTTGTTGAAACAAATACTTTTTGTGATTTTAGCACTAAATATGGACTTGACTGTGAGATAGTAGCTTCATTGTGTGAATCATTTGTTGCTCATATTGATCTCCCTAAAGAGAAGTGGTTTAAATATCATCCTCCCTTAGAAGTCAATGTAGTTAAACCCAATCTAGTTGAAGAGAAAGTCATCACTTATAATGATCCTATTGTTCCAAGTGCTTACATTGAGAAACCACCTTTACCTCTTAGGATAAAGATCATTCTAAAGTTTCAACTGTGATACGTAGGTGATACATTCACTACTGGAATCAGAGAATTTGCCATCTGCTGCTTCTTTGCCGTCTGCTGGCTGATGGCAAAGACACTCTTTGCCATCAGCTACCCAAAACCTGACGGCAAAGAGCAGGCTGAGGGCAAACATCATCTTTGCCATCTGCTGCTTCTTTGCCGTCTGCCAGCTGACGGCAAAGCACATGCACGCAGACGGCAAAGAACCCACCCCACACCGCCCTCTAACCCATAACGGTCCACCTCTTTGCCGTCAGCCTGTTACCACTTTGCCGTCGGGGGCAGACGGCAAAGAGGCAACTAGACCTAACGTCGCCAACCCCCACCACACCCCCTCTCTCTCCCCAATAACGGCTCACCACAGCCCCCAACTCTCTTCCTCCGTCGCCGCCGGAGCTCGTCCTCCCTCCTTCCTCCTCCCCGCGACCCGCCGCCGGAGCTCGCCCCTCTTCCTCCCTGCGACCCCCTCCTCCACCATCGTGCCCCTGCTCCACCACCGCCCCCTCCTCTTCGTGCCCTGCTCCACCACCGCCCCCTCTTCCCTGCGACCCCCTGCTCCACCACCGCCCCCTCCTCTCCGTGCCCCTGGTCCACCTTGCCGCCGGCATTTCCCCCGAGCTCCACCTCGTCGCTGACGTTTCCCCTAGCCCCTTGTAAGTCCTCCGGCCCTCCTTTACTCTCTTTGCCTCTTTGCTAAGGGTAATTTAGTTAAGTTAAGTTACTTAGGTTAATTTAGTTAGGTTATTTTTATTAGGTTCTTGTTGCTATTAGGTTCTTACTTTAAGTTGTTTAGGTTAATTTAGTTAAGTTACTTAGGTTAATTTACTTAGGTTAATTTTTATTAGGTTCTTAGGCTAATTCTTATTAGGTTGCAAATTTTCTTCAAGTTTCATATAGGCTATTTAAAGAAAAAACAGAATTGATTACCACTAGTTCCAAATATTGTGAAGAAAAAAGACTCTTGCATTTTGCTTCAAGTTATATATTGTTCTTCCTATTATATGAAAATTTGAAGTGGACATGTCATATGTGGACATGTGATTTGGACACGTGATATTTGGAATTGGGACATGTCATGCCGAAATTTCCCGTGAAAGGAGAAGAAGAGGAGAGGAGGAGGAGAAAAGGAGAGGAGGAGGAGGAGGAGAAGAGGAGAGGAGGAGGAGGAGGAGGAGGAGAAGAAGAAGAAGAAGAAGAAAAATACCTTCTCATTCTTATCCTCCTTCTTCTCCTCCTCCTCCTTCTCCTTCTTCTTGATTTCTTCTTCTTCTCCTCCTCCTCCTCTTTCTTCTCCTCTTTCTTCTCCTCTTTATTATTCTCCTTACCTTATTTTCCCCAACACTGAGATAATTATCCCATTTAGCTATAAAATGACATAATTAGCATATTTGTGTTGATCGGGTGTATTTACATGTGACAGTTGTCTCTTCGCTGTGAGGTCTACTGTGCGAAGACCTCCCCGTGCGTTGTACTAGCTCCGCCCCTGCATTTGTGGGTCAGTACACATGTCATCTCCTCCTCGCCCCTTCATTTACTGTGGGTCGGTTTCCGGATGAAACTTCCTAGATTTAGGTAATTAAATTAATTTATCAGTATGCGTGACTAGTATGCGTCTCCCGTTCGAAAGGGCGACATCTATAAATATGCATGTCTTTGCATATTTATAACCGCCATCCTTTCGAATTGTCCAACATTATCCATGGACAGCCCGAGTATGTGTAGATTGGGTTTGTTTTTCCGTATGTTGTGCTCTGGATCCGATGCGGAATTTCGTCAGTGCCTCCCTGTTGTTCTCCGGATGCACATCCTCTCTGTTTATTGCGGAGACGTGTATCAGGCGAACAGCTGGGATGTGTTGCCAAAATTTTGCGTTGGATCTGGAGCAGAGCATGGGAAAACGAACCCAATCTACACATACTCGGGTGGGATTAGGACCTATCTTTACCTATTAGCGTGTAGGTTGCCTGGACGTAATAAAAATGGCGAACCTGATTAACCGATGAATATAAATCCTAAATTATATATAAATATATTTCTTCTGTCTTTAGTAGCTACGCAAGATGAGTGATCGTGCGTGGATGTATACCGGTCACCCTAGTCACAAAGAGATGACGAAATAATGGTTTGTAAAAACAAAGGAATTTGTGAAAGCCGCAATCGCAAATGGCCAGGAAATAAACTATTGCCCCTGTCCTGGATGCGATAACTATAAAAAGACGACAGAGGCTGTAATGATTAAACACCTACAGAGGAGGGGTTTTAAGCATAATTATATGGTGTGGACATTTTATGGTGAGTCTATACAACGCACAAGAGCTGAGGTGGTCTGTCGTCGCACGGACGAGCATGGTACCGGGATCGAAGACATGGTGCAAGACTTTGATGATGCTCGGGATTCGGAAGATGAGATGGAGGAATCTGCAAAGGCCTTTTATGAAATGTTGGAGTCTTCAAAACATACTGAGCTCTGTCAGCTCGATGCAATTGCACAAGTAATGGCTCTGAAGGCTCAGTTCAACTTGGGAAGAGAATGCTACGACGCGATGATGACACTATTTGGACGTTTCCTACCCAAAGGCCATGTCATGCCTGCAAACCTGTACCAGTCGTACAAAATACTTCGTGTACTTAAGATGTCCTATGAGAAGATAGATGCATGTGAGAAAGGATGTGTCTTATTTAGGAAGGAGTATGCACACTTGGACTATTGTCCCAATTGCGAGTCTTGCACGTATCTTGTGGTAGACAACGGTATGGGTGAGAAGAGGCAGACCAAAATCATAGTTAGTGTTCTTCGGTATATGCCAATCGTACCAAGACTTCAACATCTTTTCATGGTCGAAGAGACATCCAGACAGATGACATGGCACAAATTGGGCAAAAGAACCGAACTAGATGCGGATGGGAATAAGACGATGGTACACACATCGGATGGGGAAGCGTGGAAACATTTTGATGGATTGCATCAGGATAAAGCGGCAGATCCAAGGAATCCTCGAGTGTGCGCCGCCACGGATGGTTTTAATCCCTTTGGCATGACGGCAACCCAATACAGTTGTTGGCCTGTATTTGTCATTCCACTCAATCTCCCCCCGGGCAGATTATGCAAAGAAAGAACATATTTCTGACGTTGATAATTCCAGGGCCCAATTATCCGGGGAAGAATATGAATGTGTACCTGCAACCGCTTAAGGATGAATTGGAAGAAGCTTGGGATAATGGGGTCAAGACATACGATGCCGCTAGAAAAGAAAACTTCAAAATGCATGTGTGGTACATGTACTCTATGCATGACTTGCCAGCGTATGCGCTATTCTCTGGATGGTGTGTGCATGGAAGGTTCCCGTGCCCCCAATGCAAGGCAGCTCTTCAGTTTCATTGGTTGCAGGAGGGTCGCAAGTGTTCTTGCTTTGACTTGCATAGACAGTTCCTGGATCGTGACCATCAGTTCAGAAAAGACAAGAAGAACTTTACCAAAGGTAAAGTTGTCAAAAAACTTGGCACCACGTGCGTTCACAGGCCAACAGATCCTGGATCAGTTAAACGCCCTCGAGCCTGATCCAGAGCATCCAGGGTATTTCAAGGGGTATAATTCAAAACACGCCTGGACTCACAAGCCATGCTTCTGGGATCTGCCTTACTTCAAAGACCTCCTTCTTCCACACAATATCGACATGATGCACACTGAAAAGAATATCAGAGAGGCTATTTTTGGTACATTGTTCGACATAGATGGGAAGACAAAGGATAATATTAAGGCTAGAGTGGATCAAGAGACACTATGTCATAGACCGTTACAAAACATGTGATTAGGCAAAGGAAAGCAGAAGTGGTCAAAGCCAAAGGCCTGGTTCAATCTTGGAAGGCCAGCTATGAGGGAAATTATCTTGTGGGTCAAAATGCACTTGATGTTCCCCGATGGATGCAGCGAATCTAAAGAGGGGACTGAGTCTTGAAAAATTAAAAATCTTTGGTCTCAAGAGTCATGATTGGCACATATGGCTAGAGCGGGTAATGCCGGTGATGTTACGTGGCTTTATTCCTGAGGATGAATGGCTAGTACTGGCGGAGCTGAGCTATTTCTTCAGTGTTCTTTGTGCCAAAGAATTGTCGCCTGGCGTGGTAGAAGAGATGGAGGAGTTTGCACCAGAGTTGTTGTGCAAGTTAGAGAAGATCTTTCCACCGGGCTTCTTTAATCCAATGCAGCATTTGATTTTACATCTACCGACCGAGGCAAGATTGGGTGGGCCCGTGCAAGATCGTTGGTGCTATGCAACTGAGAGGATGCAGAAGACCCTTCGAGCTAAATGTAAAAATAAGCGTAGAATTGAAGCATCGATGGTTGAGGCATTCATTACTGAGGAGGTGGCAAACTCTGTGACAGCACACTACGAAGCCAAAAATCATCATTTGCATAATCCGAAGCCTCGGCACAATGATGCAGACCCTAAAAAGGTGGGTCCAACCTCAGCCTATTCAAAGGGAAGCTCGCACCAACCGGTGCTTCGAAACCAATAACGTTGGATGTCGAAGAATGGCAGAACATTTTGTTGTATATCTTCAACAACCTAACAGAAGTGCGGCCGTACAACTAGTGAGTTCTCGGCACATTTTCCCGTAACTTCTAATTCATTTGAACTGCTCTTATTCCCGGATATTTCAAACAGCCGTTACATCGCCAAATTCTCGGATGGAGCGGTGATCGAAAATGATTCCGTCGAAGAGTATGAGCTTCTGTCAAAGACAGGAGGCGGCTATCCCGGTTTCATCTCTTGGTTCAAACAAACGGTAATTATCAATAATGGACCATTTCATTCTTGGTCTAACTTGCGGCTAATGCAACAACCATTTCGTATTAAACTTGTAGGCTAATTCAGAGTCTATGGATGCCGAATTGAGACAAGTGCTAATGGTTTTGACTATAAGGTCCGTTCATTTGAGAAATACAACATCAACGGGTATCTCTTTCGTACCTTTGGCAAAGAGCTATCTATGCCCGACCAGAAATCTACAAATTGTGGTGTCTCTGCTATCGGCAAAGGTGTTATCGAGTATTATGGAAGAGTTGAAGCAATTTATGAACTGCAATTCTATGGTGAAAACCCACCAAACGTCGTAGTCTTCAAATGTTATTGGTTCCAGCCGGAAAAGACTATAAGGACTCATGAACATATAGGACTAGTCAAATCAATCCAAACACCCATTTAGATGTTCCCGATGTCTATATTACAGCTCAACAGGTGACCCAAGTTTTCTATCTACCGTGGGCATGCCAAACGGATAAGAATCTGGAAGGTTGGTATGTTGTTTATGAAGTGCCGCCACATGTCAGACCACCTCTCCCAAATGAACAGGATTATGAACCTCACATTAACCCAGACACATATGATGGAGAATTCTTCCAAGAAACACGTCTTTCCAAGAAACGGTTGAAGAACCTCGTGCTTCACCCAAGAACATGGAAGTAGACAGCGACAATGAATCCGACTCCAGCCCTGAGCCGGAACCAGAAGACCTGGAACTCGTAGAGGTTACTGATGCGGATGACCTGTCAATGCTTCAACGATTAAAGGAAGGCCTTTCACAACTTCACGCCGTTGAACCCGACGAGCACGTCATTCATGAAGACATGCGTGATAGTGATGATGATGATGCATTTATTGATGATGATTATTAGTTTGTAAGATTCACAACTTAAATTATTATTTTTTTAATCTTTATTATTCATGTACATATTATTATTCATGTCAGTTATTCAATTTTTTTATGTTGTACTAATTTCTTTAAATCTTTATCATGGCAGGTCACCAGGTGTGGAAAGATGGTGGGCGCTGGTCCAGATCGCTCGACGGGTTCTTCCCAGGCACCCCGCATGAGGGGTGGTACTTCCCTTCCACCCCTATCTCTCCGTAGAGCCTTGGCAGATAGTCTGTCGACACAACTCGTGGGTTCTTCTTCGTCCGCGGCATTGCTCACTGGGAGAGGTGCTGGTCGGGTAGGGAAGAAGGGGAAGGGTACAGGGAGAGGTGGTGGTCGCGGAAGATCCAGGAGGACTGTTGAGCCATCCTCACCACCACCACCAGCTCATTCACCCGAGCATAGGACTACTATGGTCGACCCGTTTGCGGAGGAGGCTACGGGGACTCCGTTCCAGGAGCCTGTTGTTGACGGGCATTCGTCCCATGAGACTCCGGTCCAGGAGCAGCCTTGGGTCGAGGTGCATTCGGCCCAGGAGCAGCCGGAGGATACTACGGTTCCGGAGGCTTCACCCGACGTGGAGAGGCCCGGATAGGAGACCTGGCCGGCCGTACCGAATTGCCGGATTGGACCGAGGGTCCGGGTGGCTCAGGGGGCGGGGATGGCGGGGATGAGCTTATGGATAGTGAGGGCGATGTGCAGGTGGACGGGGCCACCGTGTACAAGCGTGGTAGTACACGTCTCCCGGACGCGCCGGCTACCCGCGAGCAGAGGCCGGTGATTAAACCTGAAGGAGATAGGTAAGTACATTTACTATTTTTTTAGCTTTTGCCTTCAAGTTTGTTCAAATATCTAATGCGTTGACCTTATCATACTGCAGGGGATGGGTACACCCTCTTGGAGTCCGCAGGCCGAACTCCATCCTTGGTGTGCTTTGTCGGACAAATTTCCCGGGGTTTGTCACGTTGCCTGGTGAGGGTCAGGTTCCTACACTAGGATTTTCCTGGGAGTACTACCAGGCTGCGCAGGCCCCGCCGGAGGAGATTATAGATGGTGTCTTGTGCCACACGAGGGCCGAGATGGTGATCAAGAGCTTTTGGGTAAATCATCCTTTTACAGAATCTAAAATTAACAATATAGCTAATTATTGTACTAATCGGTGTTTTCACGTTTGATTGCAGACCTTCTATAGGTGTGAGGATGGATATGAGGAGGAGGCGGCCAGGGTTCTCGAGGCCGAGTGTAGGCGGTTACTACAGAACTTGCGCCACGAGGCTCAGCCACAGGCTATTCGAGATTACTACGCCACGCGTGGTATTAAGAAGCAGAAGAAGGATTGCCGCGAAAAGTTTCTGAAGAAGGAGCAATACATGAAGGTAATTACCTATTCTTAAGTCCTTCTACGTAGTTTTCTTGATTTCATTCATAGGCGTAGCGCTGAAAATTCGTTCTAATAACTTACAGGTGCCCCCGAGATGGTGTGCGGATAAGATGGATTGTTGGGAGGCATTGGTTGATGAGTGGTGCACAGGCAGCTGGCGAGCCGTCCACGAGAATGCGAAGGATCGGCGTAGCCAAATGGTTGGTGTGCCACACCATCAAGGCAGCGCCAACTTACTTCAGTTTGGACGAAATTGGGTATGTGATTTGCTTCATGATTCATGCAATTCATTCTTGATGCTAATATTTTGTTCCTCTCTTTTAGGCGCATCACAATAAGACGGAGATGCCACGCTTGTACGACCTTTATGGCATGGCCCATACTGCCTCGTACAAGAAGGCGAAGGCATTCTCTGAGTCTGACCTGGATGATCCCAATAACTTCACCAACATATCATCCCACCAGAAGCTCGTGGCATACAGGGACGCGGGGAAGGCTACAAAAGGGGATGACTTTAACCCTAGCCAGGAACCTTTGGATCCAGAGCTGGTGATGATATCTGGTGGCGGGAGGCCCCATGGCTCGATAGCCATTGGAGATGGGATAATACGTTGTCCACTCACTCTTCCGGAGATCAAGGTGCGCTAGTGGAGCAGCTGTCCTGAGATAATGCGTCATCCACGGCGAGTCGAACTTGCCATCGAGGTTAGTTGTACGGACTAAGAACACTTTCATCCATTTCATTATGTGTGTCACCATAGATCATTACTGTGGTAACGAGGAATGGTGTTTGAGGCTGCTCTTGAGAAAGAGAGATTGGCAAACCAGGCTGCTCTTGAGAAAGAGAGATTGGCAAGCCAGGCTGCTCTTGAGGCTGCTCTTGAGAAAGAGAGATTGGCAAGTCAGGCTGCTCATGATGAGAGGGACTAAACCACGACACGATTGATTGAGGAGGAGAGGTCCCGAAATGAGGCGGGTCAACGGGCCCTGTACGAGCTTTTTGTGGTAAGTTTTTTTCACATTAGCCGAATCATGTGTGTAATGTCTGTTTCATTACTAACTAATACGACCCACTCTCCAGGGTCTGTGCGACAAGAGCGGTCAAGTCCCTCCGTCGATGCCCGTCTTCTCTTCGATTGGCATGGTGAGTTTCATTATAAACTAGTATTAATAATTGAGTGTCATCATGCTAACTGAGACATTGCAAAATATCAATTCTGCAGAATAACTCCCGAGCGGCATCGCACGACCCTTCTCCAGGTGTTTCTCCTCCTTGATGACCACTATGGTAAGTTTCTCTTCTCCTTTTTCATATTCTCCTTGCCTTAATTTCCCCAACAATGACATAGTTAGCCCATTTAGCTCCAAAAAGACATAATTAGCCCATTTAGCTCCAAAATGCCATAATAACCTCAAAATGGCATAAGAACCTTGGTTAGCTCATTAATATTATATACTTAGCTTGTTTTCCTCTAAAATGAGATAATTAGCCCATTTAGCTCCAAAAAGACATAATTAGGTAATTTAGCTCCAAGAAGAGGAGAAGAAATAGGAAAAATGAAAAGAAAGAAGAAGAAGAAGAAGAAGAAGAAGAAGAAGAAGAGAAGAAGGAGAACGAGGAGGAGGAGGAGGAGGAGAAGGAGGAGAAGGCCAAGGACCTTCTAGTCCTTCTCCTCCTCCTCCTTCTCCTCCTTCTCCTCCTTCTTCTTGATTTCTTCTTCTTATCCTCCTCCTCCTCTTTCTTCTCCCCTTTCATATTATCCTTGCTTTAATTTTCCCAACAATGACAAAATTAGCCCATTTAGCTCCAAAATGCCATAATAACCTCAAAATGGCATAAGAACCTTGGTTAGATCATTAATATTATATACTTAGCTTGTTTTCCTCTAAAATGGGTTAATTAGCCATTTAGCTCCAAAAAGACATAATTAGGTAATTTAGCTCCAAGAAGAGGAGAAGAAATAGGAAAAATGAAAAGAAAGAAGAAGAAGAAGAAGAGAAGAAGGAGAAGGAGGAGGAGGAGGAGGAGGAGGAGGAGAAGGAGGAGAAGGCCAAGGACCTTCTAGTCCTTCTCCTCCTCCTCCTTCTCCTCCTTCTCCTCCTTCTTCTTGATTTCTTCTTCTTCTCCTCCTCCTCCTCTTTCTTCTCCTCTTTCATATTATCCTTGCTTTAATTTCCCCAACAATGACATAATTAGCCCATTTAGCTCCAAAATGCCATAATAACCTCAAAATGGCATGAGAACCTTGGTTAGCTCATGAATATTATATACTTAGCTTGTTTTCCTCTAAAATGGGATAATTAGCCCATTTAGCTCCAAAAAGACATAATTAGGTAATTTAGCTCCAAGAAGAGGAGAATAAATAGGAAAAATGAAAAGAAAGAAGAATAAGAAGAGAAGAAGGAGAAGGAGGAGGAGGAGGAGAAGGAGGAGAAGGCCAAGGACCTTCTAGTCCTTCTCCTCCTCCTCCTTCTCCTCCTTCTCCTCCTTCTTCTTGATTTCTTCTTCTCCTCCTCCTCCTCCTCTTTCTTCTCCTCTTTCATATTATCCTTGCTTTAATTTCCCCAACAATGACATAATTAGCCCATTTATCTCCAAAATGCCATAATAACCTCAAAATGGCATAAGAACCTTGGTTAGCTCATGAATATTATATACTTAGCTTGTTTTCCAATAAAATGGGATAATTAGCCCATTTAGCTCCAAAAAGACATAATTAGGTAATTTAGCTCCAACAAAAGGAGAAGAGGAGAAGAAATAGGAAAAATGAAAAGAAACAAGAAGAAGAAGAAGAAGAAGAAGAAGAAGAAGAGAAGAAGGAGAAGGAGGAGCAGGAGAGGAGGCCAAGGACCTTCTAGTCCTTCTCCTCCTTCTTCATTTCTTCTTCTTCTCCTCCTCCTCCTCTTTCTTCTCCTCTTTCATATTATCCTTGCTTTAATTTCCCCAACAATGACATAATTAGCCCATTTAGCTCCAAAATGCCATAATAAGGTCAAAATGGCATAAGAGCCTTGGTTAGCTCATGAATATTATATACTTAGCTTGTTTTCCTCTAAAATGGGATAATTAGCCCATTTAGCTCAAAAAGACATAATTAGGTAATTTAGCTCGAACAAGAGGAGAAGAGGAGAAGAAATAGGAAAAATGAAAAGAAAGAAGAAGAAGAAGAAGAGAAGAAGGAGAAGGAGGAGGAGGAGGAGGAGAAGGCCAAGGACCTTCTAGTCCTTCTCCTCATCCTCCTTCTCCTCCTTCTTCTTGATTTCTTCTACTTATCCTCCCCCTCCTCTTTCTTATCCTCTTTCATATTATCCCTGCTTTAATTTCCCCAACAATGACATAATTAGCCCATTTAGCTCCAAAATACCATAATAACCTCAAAATGGCATAAGAACCTTGGTTAGCTCATGAATATTATATACTTAGCTTGTTTTCCTCTAAAATGGGATAATTAGCCCATTTAGCTCCAAAAAGACATAATTAGGTAATTTAGCTCCAACAAGAGAAGAAGAGGAGAAGAAATAGGAAAAATGAAAAGAAAGAAGAAGAAGAAGAAGAAAAAGAAGAAGAGAAGGAGAAGGAGGAGGAGGAGGAGGAGAAGGAGAAGGCCAAGGACCTTCTAGTCCTTCTCCTCCTCCTCCTTCTCCTCCTTCTTCTTGATTTCTTCTTCTTCTCCTCCTCCTCCTCTTCCTTCTCCTCTTTCATATTATCCTTGCTTTAATTTCCCAACAATGACATAATTAGCCCATTTAGCTCCAAAATACCATAATAAGCTCAACATGGCATAAGAACCTTGGTTAGCTCATGAATATTATATAATGAGCTTGTTTTCCTCTAAAATGGGATAATTAACCCATTTAGCTCCAAAAATACATAATTAGGTAATTTAGCTCCAACAAGAGGAGAAGAGGAGAAGTAATAGGCAAAATGAAAAGAAAGAAGAAGAAGAAGAAGAAGAAGAAGAGAAGAAGGAGGAGGAGGAGGAGGAGAACGCCAAGGACCTTCTAGTCCTTCTCCTCCTCCTCCTTCTCCTCCTTCTCCTCCTTCTTCTTGATTTCTTCTTCTTCTCCTCCTCCTCCTCTTTCTTCTCCTCTTTCATATTATCCTTGCTTTAATTTCCCCCAACAATGACATAATTAGCCCATTTAGCTCCAAAATGCCATAATAAGCTCAAAATGGCATAAGAACCTTGGTTAGCTCATGAATATTATATTCTTAGCTTGTTTTCCTCTAAAATGGGATAATTAGCCCATATAGCTCCAAAAAGACATAATTCGGTAATTTAGCTCCAACAAGAGGAGAAGATGAGAATAAATAGGAAAATGAAAAGAAAGAAAGAAAGAAGAAGAAGAAGAGAAGAAGGAGAAGGAGGAGGAGGAGAAGGCCAAGGACCTTCTAGTCCTTCCCCTCCTCCTCCTCCTCCTTCTCCTCCTTCTTCTTGATTTCTTCTTCTCCTCCTCCTCCTCCTCCTCTTTCTTCTCCTCTTTCATATTATCATTGCTTTAATTTCCCCAACAATGACATAATTAACCCATTTAGCTCCAAAATGCCATAATAAGCTAAAAATGGCATAAGAACCTTGGTTAGCTCATGAATATTATATTCTTAGCTTGATTTCCGCTAAAAGTGACATAATTAGCTCAAAAACATCATATTTTGTTCTTCTTATGATTTTCTTATTCACATTTTTGTACATTGGATATACTACATGCATGGAAGCTGTCATTCATGGAGTTGAACAATGTCGATGGATGAACTTTATATGTATATCATCTAGTTTTCATTTGAGTTGATGAACAATGTCGAACTATATGTATATGTATATATGGATAAACAGTGCAATACTTTGTATGTTGGTTCTTTCGATATCTGGGGATGTACATTGATTTATATGTATATCATATATGTGTGATGAATTATATATATATGTGTTGGCAAGTATATGTGTGGTGAACTATATATCATATATGTGTGGTGAATTATATAAATGTGGTGTCAAATATATATATATATATATATATGTGTGTGTGTGTGTGTGTGTGTGTGTGTTGTGAAATAATATAAAACAAAAAAAACAGGTACTATATGGGCTCTTTGTCGTATGCCAGCTGATGGCAAAGACCTGTGCCATAAGCTGGCAGATGGCAAAGGTGCCACCTGGCACCCAGCTGTGCATCCTGGGGTGTCTATATAGGCTCTTTGCCGTCTGCCTCTAGGGTGGGCAGACGGCAAAGAAGAGGGCACAGAGGAGGGGGGAGGAGGAGGCAGACGACAAAGAGTGGAGGGGGGAGGAGGAGGAGGCAGACGGCAAAGAATAAGGGGGAGGCAGGCGACAAAGAATAAGGGGGAGGCAGACGGCAAAGAATAAGGGGGAGGCAGACGGCAAAGCCTCCGTTAACCCCTAACGGAGGCAACGTCTGTCGGCTGCCGTCTCGAGCACTTTGCCGACTGCTGCTATGGAAAGCTGACGGCAAAGAGCTTTGTCGTCCGCTTTGTGGGGACAGACGGCAAAGAAGGTACGATGTCGTTGTAGGCTGACGCAGAAATTTTGCCGGCCGTGAGATTCTTTGTCGTCTGTGGTATTCTCTTTGCTGTCCGGGATTTAGTCTTTGCCGTCTGTGATGGCAGACGGCAAAGAAGTTGATTCCTGTAGTGATTAGAACACCTACACCCCCTGAGCAAATTAGAGTTGAACCTAGCATTGCTATTATCAAAGATCTCCTGTCCGACAATGTTGATGGCCATGATATTCACTTCTGTGAAGATGCTGCTAGAATTGCTAAACCACATGCTAGAGACAAACATAGGCATGTTGTTGGCACGCCTACTGTTTCTGTTAAGATAGGAGATCATTGTTATCATGGTTTATGTGACGTGGGTGCTAGTGTTAGTGTGATACCTCAATCCTTATATGATGAAATTAAAGACGATATTGCACCTGTTGAGATGGAACCTATTGATGTCACTATTCAGCTCGCCAATAGAGATATTATATGCCCTTTGGGAATAGTTAGGGATGTTGAAGTCTTGTGTGGTAAAACGAAGTATCCTGTTGATTTTCTTGTTATTGCTACCACACAAGATAGCTTTTGTCCCATCATATTTGGCAGACCTTTCCTCAATATTGTCAATGCTCATATTGACTGTGAGAAGCAAACTGTCACTGTTGGCTTTGAAGGTATGTCACATGAGTTCAATTTCTCCAAGTTTGGTAGACAACCTCATGAAAAAGAGTTGCCTAGTAAGGATGAAATTATTGCTCTAGCTTCTATCTTTGTGCCTCCTACTGACCCTTTAGAGCAATACTTGCTTGAGCATGAAAATGATATGCATATGGATGAAAGGAATGAGATAGATAGAGTTATCTTTGAACAACATCCCATCCTTAAGAATAATTTTCCTGTTGAACTGCTTGGAGATCCACCCCCACCGAAGGGTGATCCTGTGTTCGAGCTTAAACAGTTGCCTGATACTCTTAAGTATGCTTATCTTGATGAAAAAGAGATATATCCTGTTATTATTAGTGCTAGCCTCTCAGAGCATGAAGAAAACAAGTTACTAGAAACTCTGAGGAAGCACCGTGCTGCTATTGGATATACTCTTGATGATCTTAAGGGCATTAGTCCCACTCTATGCCAGCACAAGATTAAAACCGATCCCGATTCCAAACCAGTTGCCAATCATCAATGGTGATGAAATCCTAAGATGAAAGAGGTAGTAAGAAAAGAAATAATAAAGCTCCTGGAAGCAGGTATTATCTATCCTGTTGCTCATAGTGATTGGGTGAGAACGGTGCATTGCGTTCCTAAGAAGGGAGGTATTACCGTTGTCCCTAATGATAAGGATGAATTGACCCCACAGAGGATTATTACTGGCTATAGGATGGTGATCGATTTTAGGAAATTGAATAAAGCCACTAGGAAAGATCATTACCCTTTGTCTTTTATCGACCAAATGCTAGAAAGACTGTCTAAACACACACACTTCTGCTTTCTAGATGGTTATTCTGGTTTCTCCCAAATACATGTTGCACAATCTGATCAGGAGAAAACCACTTTCACCTGCCCTTTCGGTACCTTTTCTTACAGACGTATGCCTTTTGGCTTATGTAATGCACCTCCCACCTTTCAAAGATGTATGATGGCTATATTCTCTGACTTTTGTGAAAAGATTGTTGAGGTTTTCATGGATGACTTCTCCGTTTACGGGTCTTCTTTTGATGATTGCCTCAACAACCTTGATCGAGTTTTGCAGAGATGTAAAGATACCAATCTTGTCTTGAATTGGGAGAAGTGACACTTTATGGTTAATGAAGGCATCGTCTTAGGACATAAAATTTCTGAAAGAGGTATTGAACTCGATAAGGCTAAAGTTGATGCGATCGAGAAAATGCCATGCCCTACAGATATCAAAGGTATAAGAAGTTTCCTTGGTCATGTTGGTTTCTATAGAAGGTTCATTAAAGACTTCTCTAAGATTTCTAGGCCTCTTACCAATCTCTTGCAAAAGGATATTCCTTTTGTTGTTGACGATGATTGTGAGGAAGCCTTCGAAATACTTAAGAAGGCCTTGATAACTGCACCTATTGTTCAACCACCTGATTGGAACTTACCTTTTGAAATCATGTGTGATGCTAGTGATTATGCTGTTGGCGCTATTCTAGGACAAAGAGTTGATAAGAAGTTGAATGTTATTCACTATGCTAGTAAAACTCTAGACAATGCCCAAAGAAACTATGCTACTACTAAAAAGGAATTTTGAGCAGTCGTGTTTGCATGTGAAAAGTTCAGATCTTACATAGTTGATTCCAAAGTCACTATTCACACTGATCACGCTGCTATTAAGTACCTCATGGAAAAGAAAGACGCTAAACCTAGACTTATCAGATGGGTTCTCTTGCTACAAGAATTTGATTTGCATGTCGTCGACAGGAAGGGTGCTGAGAACCCCGTAGCAGATAACTTGTCTAGGTTGGAGAATGTTCTTGATGACCCACAACCTATTGATGATAGCTTTCCTGATGAGCAACTGAATGTCATCAATACTTCACATAGTACACCGTGGTATGCTGATTATGCAAATTATATCGTTGCCAAATATATACCACCTAGTTTCACATACCAGCAAAAGAAGAAATTCTTCTTTGATTTGAGACGTTACTTTTGGGATGATCCTCACCTTTATAAGGAAGGAGTAGATGGTGTTATTAGACATTGTGTACCTGAACATGAACAGGGACATATCCTATAGAAGTGTCACTTTGAGGCTTACGGAGGACACCATGCGGGAGATAGAACTGCACACAAGGTATTGCAATCAGGTTTCTATTGGCCCACTCTCTTCAAGGATGCACGTAAGTTTGTCTTGTCTTGTGACGAATGTCAAAGAAATGGTAATATTGGTAAACGTCGGGAAATGCCTATGAATTATTCACTTGTCATTGAACCATTTGATGTTTGGGGCTTTGATTATAGGGACCTTTTCCAAAATCCAACGGGTATACTCATATCCTAGTTGTTGTTGATTATGTTACTAAGTGGGTAGAAGTTATCCCAACTAGTAGTGCTGATCACAACACTTCTATCGGGATGCTTAAAGAAGTTATTTTCCCTAGATTTGGAGTCCCTAGATATTTAATGAGTGATGGTGGTTCACATTTTATTCATGGTGATTTCCGTAAAACACTTGCTAAGTACGATGTCAATCATAGAATTGCATCTCTCTATCATCCTAAGTCCAGTGGTCAAGTAGAGCTAAGTAATAGAGAAATTAAACTAATTCTGCAAAAGACCGTCAATAGGTCTAGAAAGAATTGGTCTAAGAAGCTCGATGATGCACTGTGGTGTTATAGAACTGCCTATAAGAATCCCATGGGCATGTCTCCGTACAAAATAGTTTACGGTAAAGCATGTCATTTACCTCTTGAGCTAGAGCATAAGGCTTATTGGGCAATTAAAGAGCTCAACACTGATTTCAAACTTGCTGGTGAGAAGAGGTTATTTAATATTAGCTCACTTGATGAATGGAGAGCTCAGGCGTATGAAAATGTCAAGTTGTTCAAAGAAAAGGTTAAGGGGTGGCATGATAAAAGGATACAAAAACGTGAGTTCAATGTAGGTGATTATGTCTTGCTATATAATTCTCGTTTAAGATTTTTTGTAGGCAAGCTTCTCTCTAAATGGGAAGGTCCTTACATTGTTAAGGAAGTATATCGTTCCGGTGCCATCAAGATCAACAACACGGAAGGTAATTTTCCAAGAGTGGTAAATGGGCAAAGAATCAAGCATTATATCTCAGGTACTCCCACAAATGTTGAAAACAATATTATCAATACCATAACTCCGGAGGAGTACATAAGGGATATTTATCAGCCTGTTTTAGACTCCGAAAACGAAGAGGTATGTGATTCGGTAAGTAAACCGACTCCAAAACTTTTCGAGTAGGAATTTTTCTCCGTTTTGGAATTTTTAGAAAAATAGAAAAATTTAAAGTAGTCCGGAAAGCGCACGAGGAGACGACAAGCCTGCCAGGCGCGGGCCACCCCCTGGTCACGCCTGGGGTGCTTGTGACCACCTCGTGTGCCTCCCGGACTCCGTTTTCTTGCGGAGTACTCCTTCTGGTCGAAAAAAATCATTATATATTCTCCCGAAAGGACTGACCCTCGTATCATGCAATTTTCCTTTGTTTTCGTTTCGAGCTTGTTTCTGCCGCAGATTTGGAGCAAGATGTCGTCTCAGGAATCTGTAGGGGAGAATGATCTCCCTCAAGTCTATGAAGAAGTAAATGTTGATCTAAAAAGAATGGAGGTTATGGAGGCCAAGGAAAGGCTACCTAAAGAAACTAAGGGCAAAAGTAAGGAGAAGAATCCGGCGTTGGACGAAGGGCAATCTGTGCTCTACAAGGAAGAAGTTGAGGAAGAGAATTTTCTTCAACCTTACCTCCACCTTTAACCTCCATCCTTGATCGAGCTCTTGAGGTTATGTGAAATAACTCGTGTTCATAATACTTATCTCACTCTTGAAGTTGTTTTGCTGGAGAAACATATCACGGAGCTCCAAGGTATAAATCAAAGATTGATGGCCCTCTTGGAATCAAAAGACAAAACAACTCCACCACCATCACCTCCGAAGGAAGACAACTAAGCACGGGTATGGGCAATCCCCTTGGCTCGTGCCAAGCTTGGGGGAGTTGCCTCGGTATCGTATCCCATCACATCTTTTTCCTTTACCTTTTCTTAGTTCGATCCTTTTTGGTTTTATCTTTCTTTAGTAGAATAAAGTTCTTAGTGTTTTAGGCTTGAGTTTTGCTTTGTGTCACCCTGATGTATTCGAGTTCGTGAGTCATATAATAAAGAATGATGAAAGAACAAAAGCATGAAAGATCATGTAATGATCTTATGGGAAGTGATGGCTTCACATATAAAAAGAATGTTGATTGAAACTTGTTGTGGGTGGACAAACGTAGACCTTGGTCATTGTTGCAATTAATAGGAAGTAATAAGGAAAGAGAGGCTCACATATAAATATATCATCTTGGACACCATCTATGATTGTGAACACTCACTAAACTATTGCATGCTTAGAAGTAGATGTTGGACAAGGAAGATAACATAATGAATTATGCCTTCTTGGTTCCGAACAATGATTATATGACTAGTGATCCCTTAGCATGTGACGATTGCCTCCACCCCATATCAGCCAAAACTCCCGCACCAAGTAGAGATACAACTTGTGCATCCATAAACCTTCAACCTAGTTTTGTCATGAGAGTCCACCATACCTACCTATGGATTGAATAAGATCCCTCAAGTAAGTTGTCATCGGTGCAAGCAATAAAAATTGCTCCCTAAATATGTATGATCTATTAGTGTGTGGAAAATAAGCTTTGTACGAACCTGTGATGAGGAAGACATAAAAGCGACAGACTGCATAATAAAGTTCTTTATCACAAGAGGCAATATTAAGTGACGTTCCTTCTCACTAAGAGGTCACACATCCAAACCTCAGAAGCGCATGACAACCTCCGCTTCCCTCTGCGAAGGGCCTATCTTGTACCTTTACTTTTTTCCCTTGAAAGAGTCATGGTGATCTACACCAATTCCTTATTTCGCCTTTATCTTGGCTAACGTCATATGCTAGGGAAAGATCTATATTCATATGTCAACTTGGAAGTAAGTATTCATGAATTATTATTGTTGATATTACCCTTGAGGTAAATAGTTGGGAGGCGAAACTATAAGCCCCTATCTTTCTGTGTGTCCGACTGAAACTTTGATCTCATCAGTACCACGTGAGTTGTAGCAATTGTAGAAGACAAAAGGATGATTGAGTATGTGGATTTGCTTTACAAGCTCTTATTTGACTCTTTCCAATGTTATGATAAATTGCAATTGCTTCAATGACTAAAGGCTATTGGTTGTTAATTCTCGATAAGGTTCTTGATCCATACTTTACTTTGTGAAGGAATTATCACTTTAGCATAAGAGATTATATGATAATATTGTTGTTCTAATTATGATCATGATGCCTGCATGTCCATATCTTGTTTTGTCAACACCTCCCTCTCTAACCATGTGGGCATATTTATTGATCTCGATTTCCGCTTGAGGACAAGCGAAGTCTAAGCTTGGGGGAGTTGATACGTCCATTTTGCATCATGCTTTTATGTTGATATTTATCGCTTTATGGGCTGTTATTACACTTCACGGTACAATACTTATGCATTTTCTCTCTTATTTTGCAAGGTTTACATGAAGAGGGAGAATGCCGGCAGCTGGAATTCTAGCCTGAAAAAGAAGCAAGTTTGAGATACCTATTCTGCGCAACTCCAAAAGCCGTGAAAATCAACGAGGATTTATTTTGGAATTATAAAAAATACTGGACGGAAGAAGTACCAGAGGGGAGCCACCAAGAGGCCACAAGCCTGCTAGGCGCGGCCTACCCCCCTGGTCGCGACTAGGGGGCTTGTGGGCTCCCATTTGGCCCTCTGGCCCCCCTCTTTTGCTATAAGGAAGGTTTCGTTCTAGAAAAAATCAAGAGGAGTCTTTCGGGAGGAATCGCCGCCGCCACGAGGTAGAACTTGAGCAGAACCAATCTAGAGCTCCGGCAGGGTCGTCCTGCCGGGGAAACTTCCCTCCCGGAGGGAGAAATCGTCGCCATCGTCGTCACCAACACTCCTCTCATCGGATGGGACTCATCACCATCAACATCTTCATCAGCACCATCTCATCTCCAAACCCTAGTTCATCTCTTGTAACCAATCTTCGTCTCGCCACACCGATTGGTACTTGTAAGGTTGCTAGTAGTGTTAATTACTCTTTGTAGTTGATGCTAGTTGTATTACTCGGTGGAAGATTATATGTTCAGATCCTTGATGCTATTCCATACCTCTCTGGTCATGAACATAATTATGCTTTGTGAGTAGTTACTTTTGTTCCTGAGGACATGGGATAAGTCATGCTATAAGTAGTCATGTGAATTTGGTATTTGTTCGATATTTTGATGTGTTGTATGTTGTTTTTCCTCTAGTGGTGTTATGTGAACGTCGACTACATAACACTTCACCATTATTTGGGCCTGGAGGAAGGCATTGGGAAGTAGTAAGTAGATGATGGGTTGTTAGAGTGACAGAAGCTTAAACCCTAGTTTATGCGTTGCTTCGTAAGGGGCTGATTTGGATCCACTAGTTTAATGCTATGGTTAGACTTTGTCTTAATTCTTCTTTCGTAGTTGCAGATGCTTGCGAGAGGGGTTAATCATAAGTGGGAGGTTTGTCCAAGTAAGGGAAGCACCCAAGCACCGGTCCACCCACATATCAAACTATCAAAGTAGCGAATGCGAATCATATGAACGTGATGAAAACTAGCTTGACAGAAACTCCCATGTGTCCTGGGGAGCGCTTTACCTCCTATAAGAGTTTGTCCAGGCTTGTCCCTTGCTACAAAAGGGATTGGGCCACTTTGCTGCACCTTTGTTACTATTGTTACTTGCTACTTGCTACGAATCATCTTATCACACAACTATATGTTACCGATAATTTCAGTGCTTGCAGAGAATACCTTGCTGAAAACCACTTGTCAGATCCTTCTGCTCCTCGTTGGGTTCGACACTCTTACTTATCGAAAGGACTACGATAGATCCCCCACACTTGTGGGTCATCAAAGACATACATCAAGTGTTCTCAAACCTGAATATTCAATCCAACATAATGAAATCTTAAAGTGAAAGGTTCAATTCATCACAACAATAGCAAGGGACAAACACCATATGATCCAACTATATTAACAAATCCCATGATACATCAAGATCATGACATCTCAAGAACATGGGAGAGAGAGATTAAACACATAGCTACTGGTACAAAACCTCAGCCCCGAGGGTGAACTACTCCCTCCTCATCATGGCCTCCGCCGGGATGATGAAGATGGCCACCGGAGATGATTTCTATTCTTATGCACGGTACTGGAACGTCTCCAAATTGGTTTTTCATTGATATAGAGAGTTCTATCTTTATTTTTGGAGTTTATTTTATATATAGGATTTTTCAGCATTGGAATCACGCCAAATGGAGCCACGTGGGACCGAGAAGCTATCAGGATGCGACCTAGGGGTGCGCCTTGTTAGCTTGTGTCCCATGGGTGTCTCTTCGTCAATATTTCTTATTTCCTCTAGAAAAAATTATAAATATGTTTCGGTCCATTCCGAGAACTTTCATCTTCTACACAAAAACAACACCACAGTAATTCTACTGAAAACAACATCAGTCTGAGTTAGTTATAAATAAATCACAAAAGGTGCCTCGAAGCCATATAAAAATATTGTAAACATAGGTTAATATGGCATGAATACTTCATAAATTATTGATACGTTGGAGAAGTATCAGTTACCAACCCATCTCCGTACCCTCGTCGCCCTCAATTACTTAGATGGCGCCTCCTAAACACCCCCTTCCTCAAAGATCCCCATCCCCTACCACAAACCATCGCAGCCTAATCCCTGCTACGCTTCCAGGGGAGCTCGAGGAGAGAATGGCCGAAAGGAGGTATATCATGGCCTGGCCACTGGACGATGTCGAGGTGGCTGTCGAGGTCGCTAGGAAACCTGTCTACGATGACAAGGTGACAGTCGAGGCCTCCAGGGAAGCTGCCTACAGTGAATAGGTGGCCTCCAAGGCCTCCGGGTGATGTGACGACATCAAGTCTGCAAGACAGCAGGCTCCTGTATGGATTCATATCGATGCAGTGGGCTACGACATCGAGCTCGTTAACCGTGATGGCTTGACGCGGGCTATCTCACAGGTTAAGTGGCTCACCCACAGCCCTCGGGTTCAACCCCCATCGACCTCATGGAAGGCCCAGTCGCTAATATCCTATGCTTCACTCTAAAAAATTTGCCTTCCTTTATCGCCATGGAGCCTCTTTTGTCATTTCTGAAGGACACATTCTATGGCGGTAGCTCAGCATTGTCAGCTGACAAGTAAGTCCTCATCAACTAGGCAGACAAGGGCACCCTATCCATATCCTCCAAGGGGAAAGAGCCCATCCATGATAGGTGGGCACCCTTAGTCGTGCTCTTCCAAGGCGAAGGAGCCCCTCTGCAACATCACGGAGGGTACCCTGCATCCATGCTCTTCCAAGAGGAAGGAGCACATTTGTGAAAACAAGGAGCACACCCAGAATATGTACTCTTCTAATGGGAAGGATCCCATCTGTGACAGGCAAGGAAGCATGTCATTTTAATTATTTCACTCATGCTAAATATATGGACTGTGCAGTTGAATTTCATCAATACCTATTTTAGTTCTATCACATGTGATGTTCAGTTATACAATTTGATGTTTAAGCACCAGCTACGTTCTATGCAATTTCAACATTACACTATGAAGGCCTATTTTGGTTGCTATTAAGCCTGTTCTAGTGAGCACATGTCTTATTTAACTGTTTTTTCCTTGCTTGGTTGTTTGTAGTGGGCATATGTGCAGATTCAACTGCTATATAGTATGCCTTGTTTATTGTAGTTATTCACAATGTGAAATTCTATAAGTGCAAGTATGTACTTTCTAGTTCTATTTCATCATACCAGTGTCAACAACCATATGTGGTTCCTGTTAAGCCTCATGTAGTTAACACCCCCACTATTTATTTTAGTTTCTTCACAATGTGATGTTCAGTGACACAATGTTTAAGCACCAATGCCCCCCAATGATTTTAGCTCAAGCTCCGCCACTAGGTGGGAGTACTAGATATTCTCCCCAGCTACGTTCTATGCAATTTCAACAGTACCATTATGATTGACTATATTTGCTTGTTGTCAAGCATTTGTAGTGAGCATACGCCTTTCCATTTTTATGTAACAATAACTGGTGTGCTTCCTATTTTGAATGACTATATTTTGTTGTTGTTAAATGTTAAGCCTATTGTAGTCAAGACACCTCTCCACTTCTTATTTTCTTAGCTAGCATGCTTAAACCTACACACTGGAGCTATCAGTTCATGATCATGTTGTTTACCATGGATATATTTGGTTGATGTTTAGCATGTCGTACTTAACATGACTTTCGATGTACTTACCCACTACAATGTTGGGAACGGTTGTTCTCCATCGAGGTTAGTTTCATCACATGGATTATATATACTCCCTCGACCCCATGGTATAAATACATCAAATATGTGAGTATTTTGGATGTAATAAGATCTTACATACTGGGACAAGGAATAGTCTACTACATCATTGTGCAATTTCAGTTTACCTTCTAATACTAACTTGTTCCTTGTAGATACATATGTCACTCGTATGATCCGCGCGCCGACCCTTTTTGCGTATGGGGCAATGAGATATTCATGAACCAACCTCAAGTGAGGAAACTAACAAAGATTGTTAATAAAATGGTAGAAAATTTGCCAATTAAACTATTTATGTATACCTTATCCAAGACAACAATAAACTGTGGGATGGTAACTAAGAACTCTCTACCCTTCTTTTACTGTCCATAATGCGTTGTTAGCTTCCAAATCTATAATGTCTGAAACTTTTTTGCTTGTAGTGGTTCCCAAAGCAGATTACTTAAGATTACCTCTTAAGCTACATGATTACTGGACGTGCAAAAGCTACAATACATCTAGCAGGCCACGATGACTATCTAGATGTCCTCATCAATATAGAGAAGGATGGGCGGTCCACCATCACAAGGGGCTGGCCTCAAGTGGTGCATGCATTCTGCATGGTTGAGGGCACAACATGGGCATTCCGCTTCACCTTGTACATCTCCCAAAATATCTTTCGCCTCTTTCTTTACCGTATTTAATATAAGTATGCAACCGAGGTTCGTCATTCTTTATTTGGTTCTCATGTAATTATTATTTCTTGATGTAATTCTTGAACATATGCACCTGTGAATGGAATAATGCATTGGTTGATGAACCTATATCTATATAAGATGGATATGAAAATGTTATAAACTCTTTCAAATTCAAATTCTGCAGAATTTTAAATTGTGACGATTAAATTAATGGAAAAATATGCTCTGCAGGTCATTACACCCACACGGTTTATAAAGCAGAACATGTGTGATATACCTCATGATTTGACACGTTTCAGAGAGAAAAATTGTGTGTGACAATGCACACAATTGTCGTTTGTAAAACTGTGTGTGATGTTTTACAATATCAGAAATGGTTAAACTGACCTAAATATTTGTGATAGTATCCTTATCATACATGCTTTATAATGTTTCACAATTTGTTATGGCGTATGAATCCTACACGATTACGACAATTCAATCGTTTGTGAATCTTGGTATATCGCAAACGACGTGTCTGTGATAGTGTCCTTATAATACACGGGTTAAAGTTATGAACTGTTTGTGATGCGACACACATCATAAATGGTGCACCATAGAGTAGTGTGTGTGATGGTAATGCGATCTCACACGAGTTGCAAAGATGGGCTGTATGGGAAATATGACATATCTCAAACGGTTGTCTCATAACTCTCATTTTTGATAGGTGCGGACATCCCATACATTTAGTTTTGCGAAACATTTGCGCTGATATGTCACCGTCACTAATGATTTGGTCGTGTCGTGTGGGATGGATCCCCTGTATCGCCCACACAGGCAAGGCAACGGTTCCCATGCGCTGATATTTGGTCTCATGCCACTGAATTTGACCACATGAGGATCCTCATCATCAGAATAATCATGAATAGTACTAAGATATGATCTCATGCTATTATCGTGATCAAGATAAATCTACTGGAACTGGTTCCCATTAGAGCACAACCCTTCATTTTTCAGTCATAGTGTTGCCCCCAGCTTAATATCTCTCAATCCATTCTTGTAAACTATCAATTCGATAACACACCAGTAAGCCCTGATTCTACCCTCAAACTCATAACCTATTTCCTCCACTAAACTAGCAACAATAGTAGGTGTCCAATTATCTATATCATAGTAGTCATACCAAATGGAGTGGCCCTTGTGGTAACCCCTATGTTTGCTTGAGCAAAGGAAATAGCCACCATGTATGACTTCAATAGAGAAGCGATTGCTCTTGGCTTCTGCAAAACAATCACATTGACATTGTTCGGACAAGTAAATTACAAACATATACACAGTACAAATAGACATTGCAATCTTCATACATTTCTGACAGTATAAACATATAGTGCAATCTTCAAACATTTTCTTGCAAAATTCAATCTTTTGTAGAATAAAAGCAGGGAATTATGGCCTCCATCAGACAAATACATGATCTCTAAGGTCCAACATCAATTTTTTGGGTATCTAAGACTAACAGAAGACATTTGATCAACACAAGGTCGTATTAAAGCACACATAATTCGCCAATTTAACAAGGATTGGCCTTTATCCGGCAGTACACCACTGTTTTTAACCCTTTACCCCCCCCCCCAAAACCCTAATTTTGATCTACCACTACCGCTGCTAAAACAATACTTGGCGCAATCAAGTAGCTAAAACCTTACAAGCGGACAACTCGATCCATGACGACATAGTCAAAACCCTAACATGTGAGCGCAATTGAAGCCAACACGGAGTCGTTCGAGAAGCTAGCATCGAAGCATTTAGTGCAGAAGGACGAGACTATGACGATGTACCATCAGGTGGATGTCGCGTCGGAGCGAGAGGGACGTTGCGTAGGCCTCTCCCAAAGGGCACGGACGGTGGCGGCTCGGTGGCCGCCGACGAGCTCATGTCACCATCACCGCACACAGGCACGCTGGCGAGCTCGAGGGCACCACCTCGGCAGCGACAACGAGCAGGGGAGCGAGCGGGTGCAATCCGACCGGGTCCATCCGACCCGGTGGGTAGGTATTTTAATTCATCTGATTTTGCAAGAAAAACCATGGTTTACATGCGTATAGCAGCGGTCCGACGGTCTCGAGCCGACTTGGCTATCAATGCACATGTGGACACGCTAGCCAACTGCCAAATCAACATGTATGTAGACAAAATCATAGAATGGATCATATGTGAACCCCCAGGACAAGTTTTGTGACCGTATTTCGGGTATTTCTAACTACGTGGGCTAAAGTGAGCACAACGAAAAGTTTAGGGACCTACAGTGAACTTCCCTTTTTAGAAAACATTGTCGATCTGCAACAATGGAGGATAAATTCGGTTATTTTCCTTACTACACATTTAACCGAATCACTCAACCAAATAGTAAAGGAAAACTTATCCCCTCCCATCGTAAATCCTTCCCAATCTCCTTAAATATCATTCCCCCATCGCGACCAAGTAAAAGTGACAGTCTTTCTTTCTCCCACCCTCTTGTCGCCTTGTCTCCTGCCACCATAGTTATCACGCGTGTCGTCGCCACCGATGACCATCCCTCCAGACAGAATGGATACCTCGGACCCTTCCCTCGCTCCGCCGGCCACTATAGTCAGCTTGTCATTGAAGGACACCACCCACATGTTGCCGCTTGCATAGAAGAAAAGTGTAAGTGCATCTAGTGCCCCTTAGTGATTTTGATGGTTTGAAGACTTATAGGTTAAGTATCTAATGTGTTTATAAGTGTACACAGGATCTATAAGTCATTGAGGAGTTTGAGATATTTGAAGAATATCGACCCCTAAAAATATATGTCTTCAGTTGAAGAAATTGGTCTGAAGATGAAGAAATGAATCATGAGGAATCTGCGATGAAAATGATAATCCTCATGAAGATTCTGATATTGAGAAGTCCGGTGGTTCCTAAAGAAATTCATTCTGAAGAATTTGAAGCGTGAAGATTTACACTTTCTATTTTACTTTCTTCGCATTTGAGTAATAGGAACACCGTACTGTTAAAGGGGGTCAAAGTAACACTATGGAATGGATTTCCTCATGATGCTCAACCCAAGCCTAATCCTACCAAAAGCCTCAAGTGAGGAATATGAGTGACATGAGGACTCTCACAGTTGAGGGTCCCGACCGTTTCGATAACCATGCCAAGTCACTGGTCTTATCCACTCCAACGGTCATATTATTTAAGGGCATTAGTGTCAAATCATGTCAGGATGCTCCCAGGCTATAAATAGCCACCCCCCACAACCACTAGCTAGTTGGCTGCTCCGTTAGAAACTGACACTTGTCATAAGAGCAACCCAAATTCCTCAGAGCCTTCGAGAGTAAATCATCAGTGAGGAAATACACCACCCACCGAAACCACAAACCAAACCTAGTGATTGAGCATCACTGAAGAAGTTGTTCCTGTGTGGGACTGAAGCCTTTTACCTTTGAGGACTGTGCATCCTCCAGACGGTTAGGCGTCATGGTCTAGAGCTTTCCAGCAGTCAATTGTGGATCGCCGGGTGACCAAGTTTGTGAGGCTTTGGAAGTCTACCCTGAAGACTTACCACGAGTGTTGGGCGAGGACTGTGTGTCCTTAGCTCAAGGAGAATACGGTAGGGACTGTGTGTCCCGGGACTGGGTGTCCTTTGGTTTCAATACCAAGCCGCTCCAAACCAGATGTACAACTGTCACAGCAGTTGGAACTGGGTCATCAACGACTGTCTTCTCTGAGAATCGGGTTCTAATTCCTCAACTCTTTACTTTCTCTGTATTATGTGTTGATGACTTTCACTGTGACTGTTTGAAGAATTTGCTGAAGACTTTCTCTGAATTTCCTCAACCCCAAATTCTTCACAATAGTTAATCATCATCTATATTCTGCGTGCCTGCTTATTGTGCAATCTATTTTCACATTCTTCACTCTGAAATACTGCTGGTGTGAACGTTTGCACGTCTGATCCTTTACTGTTTCCGATGTAAGTTAGTCATCAGTGAGGAATTTCCTCAAAAGGAATTTCCTCAGTGATGAAATTCTAAAAATCTACTATTCACCCCCCCCCCTCTAGTCGATATAATGCACTTTCAATTGGTATCAGAGCAAGGTACTCCCTTGTTCTGTGTGATTTTGGTTTAACCACCTGGAGTTTTAGTTATGTCAACTGCAGGCATGTTTAAAGTGATTGCAGCATGTCCTACCTATGAAGGAAAGAATTTTCCCTTCTGGAAGAACAAAATGCAAATGCAACTACAAGCTATTGATAACGATCTCTGGTATATTGTGGAAAATGACGTCCCCATCATCTCTGCCAGTGTCACTACAGCTGATGTGAAGAAATTCAAGCAACTCGATTCTCAAGCGAAGAACATCATCTGTGGCCATCTGAGCCTAGGCCAGTTTGGAAGAGTAAGTGCTTTGGGCTCTGCAACACTGATCTGGGAGAGACTGTGCAAGGTAAATGAAGGAGTATCAACCCAGCGTGACTCTCATGTTGATATTCTTCGCAATCTCTTCAATCGCTTCAAGAGACATGACAATGAAAGCTGCCAAGACACCTTTGATCGCCTCACTGACATATCAAATGAACTGCAAGCACTGGGAGCTCGAGACATCACTGATCACGAAGTTGTGAAGAAACTGCTGAGATCTTTGGATTCTTCATTTGACACTTTAGTTCTGATGATTCAAGAAAGACCAGATTACAAGATGCTTGATCCAGCTGATATACTAGAAAGGCTAAATACTCATGAATTCCAACTAGAAGAAAAGAGAGATCTATATGGACCAAGCTATTCCAGACCACGTGCACTGAAGGCTAGAGCAATTTCCTCATCTGAAGACGAAGACACAGATGACAACATTTGTGACCCTGAAGAATTTGGATAGGAGCTTGCAATGCTCGTGAGGAAATTCCAGAGATTTACACGACGTGGTCATTTCGGTAAATCTTCAAGAAGACAGATGAGGAAATCGGAATCTTCATCTGAGGACTACAAGAAACGAACCTCACACAGGTGCAAGAAATCAGGTCATTACATTGCTGATTGTCCCCGATGGGGAAAGGAATCAAAGAAGAAGAAATACAAGGATGACAGTTCTGATGACTCGAAGAAGAAGAAGAAATCTTCAAAATCCTCATATTCAAAGTCCTCATCGCACAAGAAGACTAGCTTCAGAAAGGCTCGGGCACTTATTGGCAAGGAAATGGACTCCGAGGCAGAATCAGAGGAATGTGATGAAGAAGAGGGTTCTGATGAAGACTCAGAATCCGGACAGGCTAGTCTTGCACTAGCAACCACTTTCGTCAGCAAGTCAATCTTCAATCTTGAAGAAAATGATTGCACCATCCATACTGATGACTATGCTGATGACATCGCTCCAACCTATTGCTTCATGGCAAAAGGTTCAAAGGTATCAAATAATGCATCCTCCTCTGATTCAAATGACTGTGAACCTAATGATTATAAGAAACCCAGTTACAGTAAACTTGCTATCATTGCCACTAAACAACAAACTGCTCTTGAAAAGCTTAAGAAACTGCTAGACAAGAGTGATGATCTGTTGAATGATGAAATGAACCTTACCCAAATCCTCACTGATGACATGAAAAGTCTTCAGTCTAGATTTGATAATCTTCAGGATCGTTATGATACACTCCTCACTGATCATGAGAAGCTTTCCTACGAATTTCTTCAAAGGAAGCTTGATCTTGAGAAGCTGAGGATGTCTCATGATGATCTTCGTATGGAAAATGATTCATTACTAGCTCAACAGATCCGCGCTAGTCAAGTTGAATTTATTCCTCCATGTCTTAAATGCATTGAACGCGAAACTGCTAATTCCTCACCAGAATCATCAAATGCTACCATTGCTACAAATTCTTCAACTGCACCTGTTGTGTCTATTTCCTCACTTGAGGAAAACACAGATGTTACTGATGAAAATGCAGGGTTGAAGGAATTGTACGTGACAGGCATATACAAAAGCCTCAAAGGACATCAAACCCTTTGTGATGTGCTCAAAAAGCTGATCTTGAACAGGAACCCGAGGAAAGAAGGAATTGCCTTTGAGAGGAAATTAAATGCTGATGGATCTTATTGGAAACCTGAGCAGTATCCCAAAACCTCATGGGTTGCTGCTACTGGGCCTCCTTTTGATACATCTAATCTAACTGGCTTTTCATGTGAATTATCCTATTCCTTTGAGAGGAAATTAAATGCTGATGAGTCATTTGATTCCAATTATAAACTGTTCAAAAATCAATCTGGTGAAGTATTTGCTCGATATGTTGGAACTAACTGCAGGAATGGCCCTCCTCTGAGGAAAATCTGGGTTCCCAAAAGTTGTCTTGAAAATCTTCAGGTGAATGTCCTCATGACACCACCACTGAAGAATCTGAACCCCAGATCAAATTCCTCAGGAGGACCAAAGTCTTCAAGAGGATCAAAGTCCTCAACTGGTCAAAACTATGCTCGTACCCGTGCTTATGCGTCTAACATGCAGGGAAACTACAAGGAATATGAATATGAGCGTTACTCCTCAAATCATTATGTTCATAAATCCTCAAACCAGTTCTCTGCATATTCATATGAGTACTTTAATCCCCCTACTGTTAAGAGAAGTGCATTAGCTTCAATGCCACCTTTCTCATATGGTGCTCGCGGGATGATGAACGCTTTGCCACCCCTTCAGATGTGGGTGGTGAAGAAATCGAACTAATCACTTCTGCAGGTTAGGTCTCCAGATGAAAATCATCATCTGAAGAATTTGCTGCAGACCTGAGGAAATGCTTGATAGGACGCAAGCTAATGATTGATGAAATAGAAATATTTCACACGTCCTTATATTTCTGTTACGATGAAATTACTGATCTGATGAAATTAGTATCATATTCTTCAAATCTGAAGCATATGAGATGGTAAGCTGTACTAATTCATCTGCAGGATGACAAACCCAAAAATACTCAGTGGGTTCTCGATAGTGGCTGCACACATCACATGACTGGTGATAAAAGCTTACTGATGAATATGCCACTAACTCTATCACCTCTGAAGCAAATCACATATGCTGACAAAGGTAAAAGCAAGGTATTGGGACTTGGCAAAGTAGCTATTTCCAAGGATAGGCATATGGAAAAAGTGATGCTTGTTGAATCCCTTGGTTTTAACCTCATATCAGTCTCGATGCTTTGTGATCTTGATATGATTGTTATCTTTGGTAGATATAGATGTGTAGTCATCATGGAATCTGACAGGTCCAAAGTCTTCGAAGGTGTAAGAAGAGGGGATGTGTACATTGTTGATTTCTCTACAGGTCCTCAACCAGCCACTTGCTTACTAGCAAAAACCTCAGAAGGATGGATGTGGCACCGAAGACTAGGTCATGCAGGCATGAGGAATTTGCACACGCTTGCAAAGAAGAAGCATGTCATCGGCATCGAATCGGTCAAATTCCTCAAGGATCATCTCTGCGGTGCTTGTGAATCTGGGAAAATGACCAGATCCAAGCATCCCTCTAAAACCATCATGACCACTACACGTCCATTCGAATTGCTTCATATGGATATATTTGGACCTACTCACTATGCCACACTAACCAATGCAACATCTCTATATGGCTTCGTCATAGTTGATGATTATTCCCGATACACTTGGGTGCATATTATAGTGTATAAAACTGAAGTGCAGGAAATCTTCAAACGATTTTCTTCAAGGGCCTCGACGAACTTTGGCATCAAGATCAAACATATCAGGAGTGATAATGGAACCGAGTTCAAAAACACTTGTCTTGATGATTATCTTGGTGAACTTGGTATTACTCACGAATTGTCTGCTCCTTATACTCCTCAGCAGAATGGTGTCGTCGAAAGGAAGAACAAGACTCTAGTTGAAATGGCGAGAACCATGCTTGAAGAATATCAGACTCCTCGTCGCTTTTGGCCTGAAGCAATCAACACTGCATGCCATATCATCAAAAGGGTATATCTTCACAAATTCCTCAAGAAAACCTCATATGAACTCCTCACTGACAAGAAACCCAATGTAAGTTATTTCAAAGTCTTCGGTGCAAAATGCTGGATTAGAGATCCTCACCACGGCCCAAAATTTGCACCTAAGGCACATGAAGGTTTTATGCTCGGTTATGGAAAGGACTCGCACACTTACAGAGTCTTCAACAACTATCACAACAAAGTTGTTGAGACTGTAGATGTGCGGTTCGATGAAACTAATGGCTCGCAAAGAGAGCAATTGCCTTCTGATCCAGATAAGCTGTCTCCTGAGGAAGCAATAAAGCTTAAGCCTACTGAAGACATTGTTCCCACTGAGGAAATTGGTGAAGAAACGATCCCTTTCACTGACAAAAACCAAGAAGGTGCTCCTGAGGAAATTGCAACAGCACCACTTCCTCAGTCCAGACAAAATCCTCAACCAGCTCATCCGAGGATTGCAAACGAAGTAGAACTTGACAAAATCCTCAACGACATCAACGCGCCAGGTCCTCTCACTCGCTCAAAAGCTTCACACTTAGTGAACTTTTGTGGGCATTTTTCTTTTGTATCCATCACAGAACCCTCAAAAGTTGCTGAGGCTTTTCTGGAACCGGAGTGGATCCAAGCTATGCAAGACGAACTTCTTCAATTCAAGTTGAATGACGTATGGGAGATCGTCAAACGACCAGATCCTCGCAAGCACAACATCATCGGCACCAAGTGGATTTTCCGAAACAAGCAAGATGAGGACGGTCAAGTGGTGAGGAACAAGGCACGACTTGTAGCCCAAGGCTACACCCAGGTTGAAGGAATAGATTTCGATGAAACTTTTGCACCTGTTGCTAGACTTGAAGCTATTCGAATACTACTTGCTTATGCTAATCATCATAACATCACCTTATATCAAATGGATGTGAAAAGTGCATTCCTCAATGGTAAGCTTGAGGAAGAAGTATATGTTGCTCAGCCCCCAGGTTTTGAGGATCCAAATAATCCAGACAAAGTCTTCAGACTCAAAAAGGCTCTGTATGGTCTCAAGCAAGCCCCTCGGGCATGGTATGATACATTGAAGGAATTCCTCATGAAGAAAGGCTTCAAACCTGGTTCACTCGATCCAACTCTTTTCAGAAAATCCTATGATAATGAGTTGTTTGTATGTCAAATATATGTTGATGATATCATATTTGGCTGTACTGACAGAAGATACAGTGATGAATTTGCCTACATGATGAGTGAAGAATATCAGATGTCCATGATGGGGGAGCTGAAATTCTTCTTAGGTCTTCAAATTCGTCAACAAAGCAATGGAATCTTCATATCACAGGAGAAATACCTCAAGGATGTTCTGAGGAAATTCGACATGCACAAATGCAAAGGTGCCAAGACTCCAATGCCTACCAACGGCCACCTCGGCACTGATGAAAATGGTAAAGATTTCGATCAGCAGGTATACCATTCTATGATTGGCTCCTTATTGTATCTATGTGCATCTAGGCCAGATATAATGCTTAGTGTTTGCATGTGTGCACGTTTTCAAGCAAAACCGAAGGAATCACACCATAAGGCTGTGAAACATATTCTTCGATACTTAGCTCACACACCAACACTAGGATTATGGTATCCCAAGGGCTCCAATCTTCATCTGGTAGGGTATTCTGATTCAGACTATGCTGGTGACCGTGTGGATCGCAAGTCAACTTCTGGCACATGCCATTTCCTCGGAAGATCACTAGTTTGCTGGTCCTCAAAGAAGCAGAACTGCGTATCACTCTCCACTGCCGAAGCTGAGTACATTGGTGCCGGTTCTTGCTGTGCTCAATTGCTATGGATGAAGCAAACCCTCAAGGACTACGACATCAACATGAAGAATGTACCTCTCTACTATGACAATGAGAGTGCTCTCAAGATTGCATACAACCCAGTACAGCACTCGAAGACCAAGCACATCCAGATTCGTCATCATTTTCTTCGGGACCATGTCCTCAAGGGCAATATCCTCATCGACCATGTGAAGACTGATGATCAACTGGCAGATATCTTCACTAAGCCCTTGGATGAGAAAAGGTTTTGCAAGTTGCGGTCTGAGCTAAATATCTTAGAGTCTTCAAATGTTTTGTAAAACCATGCACACATCCTAACACTTATGCAAAGTTGATGACTTAGATGTGCAACACATGATGAAACGATTTTCTTCAACTGATGAAGAAAGTCACTCTGAATGTGAAGAAATTAACGAAGAAATTGATTCTCAGGGCCCTACGAAAATTGTACGCGGCGTCTGTAATCAACATTCTTATATGGTGGGTAACGCCACCGCCCAATGTGAAATTCCTCAAGTTGATTTTCTTCAAATGATCAGTTTCCTCACAATGCATTTTTCTTCAAAACAGTGTTCTTCATTGTGATGATCTATTACAAAATCTTCAAAAACACTTGATGACTTTCATTTGCCTAGATAGACTATGATTTCTAGTCCTCAACAGCATTCACTTATTGTTATTTCTTCAAGTTGATGTTTCTGCTAAGTGAATGTGATCGGACCCTACTTTCCCTCTATGTCATACTTATCCAGTCTATTCAATTCTTCATATGCGTTCTATTTGAAACTTTGTTCAAAATCCTCACTGCATCTTTGTCAGTTGATGATTTTGTAATGAAAATCCTCAAATCTTCAAAAATTGTTTCTCTAAAGACAAAGTCACTGAACCCCCACTTCCAACGATCGGATAACCACGATCTCCACTATCTCCACCGCATCGTACGGGAGCTACACGTGTCCTGCGGAGACGTAGAGGCAGGGGCTATTTGGTCCGACATTTTCGCGCCAAATAGTAACTTTTGGGCTATAAATATGTCCTTATCCCCCTCGGCATCCTCTTCTTCGCCTCATCGCTCTCCTGCCACAGCACACTCCACCGAACCCTAGCGCCACCGCTGGTAGTCTTGTCGCCGGTGAGGAAGAGCTTCACTGCCTCGACTTCTCCATCGCCAGAACCACGCCGGAGTCGGACCATCTTCGTCCGCCGCCGCCGTAGACGTCCTCTGTCGTCGAGTTAGGGTGCATTGGACACTCGAACGAAGAGCCTCTCCAACACTACTTTCTGTGTTCTTCGTACGCACCTTCCAGGGTAAATATATCCCATTTTTACAGCAGATTAGATCTGAAATTTTACATCTTCTATGTGAGATCTGTTTTTCCTCAAGATACGATGCGCACATGATTCCTCAAACACTACCTGTCGTGGTTTTGTCACGGCGGATGTCCTCGTGAAAGGACTTCGTACTGGAGCCATCGCACCTTGGTGGCGACTCAAAGGGGTTAAGCGGTAGAGACACGGCGATTTACCCAGGTTCGGCCCCTCGTGAGGAGGTAAAAGCCTACGTCCTGCTTTGGTGTGTATTGATGTAGTTTCGATTACAAGGAGGGCGTAACTCGCCGAACCTAGCACTCGATGATTTCTAACCTGCCCTCTCCTCCCCTGGGACTTGCCTTTATATACAGGTCGAACCCCTAGGGTTTACAAGGGTACTTTCCTTCTTACAAATCGTGACCCTCGTGGTCTCTAAATCGCCATCTTCCAAAGCTTGGAGACCTCCCAGAAATAATAAATCGTCATACGACCTTGACCCGGCTAGGACAAAGCCCAAATTAATGTTAGGGTGAATCGCCTGATTGGTAACTCGGCCCAACTAGGGCGGGTCAGTCACAGGTAATATCCCCAACACTACCTATCACCACAATCATTGATGAACTATGCTAAGCATCTAAGATTATCACGAGATTCCTCAATTGTGCGAATTTTTGGATCTGTACAACTCTGGAATCCAAGAACAGTATGCTTAGGCAAATTCCTCAACCACTGGTTATATTCCTCAAACTGTCAAACTTTTTCATTTTCCTCAAATCTGAGAACGCATATGACCTCTCCAAATTCCTCGCAACCATACTCTGTTCACAGGTACACACATGTCAGCTGATGAATCTCTCGGTTCTCATCACATTAACTCATTTGTAGCGTTTCTGGAAGAAACTCTTCAAGGCTCATCAGAATCCTCACGAGTTCAAAATCATCAGCAAAATCCTCAACTGAAGAAAATGGAGGAAGACAGAAAACAGAAGGGAGGAAAGAAGCTTGAGCAAAACACAGCTATTGATATCCCTGAGGACATTTACTTGGACTATTGCACGCCTGATGAACATGAGACAATGGCCAAGAGAAAAATACGGCTGCAGAATATTGAACGCCGATGGGCGAAGGAATGGAAGGAGTACAGGTTTGTGACTCCCAAATATGCGAAGAAATTCGCTTTGAAGCCTCCTGGCAGAAGGGCCCCACTTGAGGATCATCAAGTAGCACATCCATCAAGCCTCAAGACCATTGATGACTATCCAGATGAAAAGGAAAAGCATCTGGCCAAGCTCAAGAGGCAAGCAGAAGCTGCAGTGAGGAAATTCAATGAATCCTCACCTGCTGCCTCCGGTGCTGCTCATTCCTCAGCTGCAGAAACCTCAAGCTCAGAAATTCCTCAAATGCAGTCTGTGCCATCAAAGCCAAAGGCTCCAAAGCCTCAAGAGAAGTCTTCTCAGGCTTCTGTCACAAAACCCTCAGCACCAAAACCCTCATTACCAAAACCTTCAACACCAAAACCATCAGCGCCAAAGCCCTCAGCACCAATCTCCTCAGTATCAAAATCCTTAGCTCCAACCCCAAAGCCTCAAGAGAAACCAGTACCGAAGCATGTCGTGAAGCCTACGACCGCCAGCTCCAGCTCCTCACTCCCAGCTGCAACTAGCTCAGAGACAAAGTCTTCAACACCTCTTGTGAAGACTTTGACAACTGCTGAACGTGCACCTCTGCCCAGCCCCAGCAAAATCATTGCAGTCCCATCTGCATCAGAAGGAAGTGATGAATATGATGATGAAACCCTGCAAGCCATCATCAGAAACAAGCAAGAAAGGGTAGCACAAGCATCACACAGTGCTATTCCTCTGGCCATGGACCCCAAGGTCCTCCTTGACTACATCAATATCTGGTATGAGGACCCAAACACTCCCATTGATGATTTGAAACTTCCTCCTGGCATCAGCCACATGGTGGCCACCTTCATAAATGAAGCCAATTGGAAAGAACAGCAGGCCAGGCAGGCAAAGGTTGCAAAGGCCAAAAAGGAGAAATTCCTCAGGCAGAATCTCCTCAAACTGACTCCTGATGCACTGGTGTCAACCCAGGCAGAGCTGCAAGTACTGACTGACAAGTACACCAAGCTGTCAGATCGCAAAAGCATCAAGAGCAATTTCATCAAGCTAGCCACTAGTGTTGTTGATGACTACAACAAGAGAACCGCACCCCCAGCACCAACTCCTCAGCCCTTGGTTGAGTAGCCAGCAGATGCATCTCCTGATGAGGAGGAAACTCCTCAAGCTGAGGAAGAACACCAAGAGCGCCGTGTTGATGAACCGTCCATTGAAGAAATCATCACAGAAACTGCAACTGATGAAATTGCTACCACTGATGAGACTGCTCCTGATCCAGCTGCTTCATCAAAGCAGGCTGATGACTCTGTTCCAGCTGGTTCCTCACTACCAGCTGAAGAATCTGAAGAAAGAACACCTTCACCAAAAGCTTCAAAGGTGAAGAAGATAATTCCGTCTGCATCAGACGTGAAGAAAACAAGGGATGCTGAAAAGGAAGCAAAGAAGAGAAAAGCCTGCTCAGCAGTAGAAGAGACAGAGGCAAAGCGCCTCAAAGAAACTGAAGAAACTGCTCCTCTGGACCCAGTGCCTCTCAATGTCGCCCCTTCCTATGAGATGATCGTCATTGATGACCCAGCTACAAGGATAGATGAGGAAATGAAGGATGTCGCCTCTGAGGAACACACTGATGAGGAAATCCAGATTGATGACAGTCCTCAACCTCTTATTCCTTAGACAGAGACTGCTCAAGCATCAGCTGCACCAGCTGATGAAACTGCTTCTGCCACAAAGCCAGCTGAGGAAAAACAAGCTAAAAATCCTCATGCTGATGAAACTGTACATTCTGAGCAGACTCCTCAAGATGAGGAACAGGCTGACCCAACTCCTCCAAATGAGAAAGAAGCAGAAATTCCTCAGCCTGAAGCTCTGCCAGAGCAAGCATCATCTCCCCAGCATGAAGTACCAGCTGATGAAATTCCTCACCCTGAGGAAAATGCTGAAGAAAATGTACCCGCCCAAGACAATGAATTCATTGTGCTCAACCCAGAGACTGCCATTGTTGTCTCCTCCCCCATTCCTCAGCAAAATCTTTAGCTAGTTCAGCGCCAGCCATTCTCCAAGCGTCCAAAGTTTCAAAAAGAAGATTTCTTTGAAGAACGCATGTACTTCATCGGAGAGAACCCTTATGACAAGCCTCAAATGAGGCATCTGAAGTTTTGGACAAGGACTCAGATGAACTACTATTCCTCTATGCTCTGTGGACGCAACAAGATATTCCAGCACAGGCACATTCCTCATGTTGAGCTTGAAGCAATACCCTGCCTGGAACCAGTCCTCAGTGTACTCCACGATGCAGGTTTGCTCCCCATGTGCTCAGACATATCAGACTGGAATAGTGAGCTTATTCTTCAGTTCTATGCCAGTCTTCACATATCTGGCAACGCTGACGACATCAACACTTGGGTGTTCGACTAGATGTCCCAAAATACTCACTACAAAGCTCCTGCTTCTGAACTCCTTAGAGAACTGCCCGTACCAATTCCCTCAGATGAGGCAGTGAAGCTTTATGGCGAGCGTGAGCTGCGAAATGGTATGATGGAAGTCCTCATGAAGCCTTTGGCTGCACGCAAACCCTCAAGAACAACCTTCCTCGTCCATGAGCTCAAGTACACACCCCGGTCTGTCTACAGAATTCTCTGCAGTGTGCTCGCGCCAATCAAAGGCCATGACGATGAAGAAGATGTTGTAGGCCTCATGAAGAATATCCTCTTCAACATCATACACGGTATTCCTATCAATATCCATGATTTCTTCTTGAGGACTTTGGCCGACAATGCCATGTGCCCCTATGATCACAAGATATATGCCCCGTGGATCATGAGATTCATCAGGACAAGGACAGGCATCAACTTTCACGCTGATTGTCAAAACCATGTTGGTTATATGCCTCCTATTCGGGTCAACAAGAAGACTTTTGAACCCATTGAAGGAAAAGGAAAATCTATGATTGAAGAAGGCAGCAGGCCCCTTGATGGCCAATTCAGAGAACCAGAAGCGTATTCTTCATGGGACGATACTGAGACTCGTCCAGCAAGCCCAGTTCCTCCTCGCGTGTTGAACACTAGAGAGCTCCTCCTCAGTCTTCACCAGAAGGTGGATCGCAACCACAAATGGGTCAAACGCCAGTTTGGTGCCATTGTGAAAACCCTCACTGAAACACAGAACTCTGTGAAGATTAACCATCACTATCTGCATGAGGTTTTCGATCGCACCTGGGCTACACTTGCACATCTGAAGACTCAGACTGAGCTTGAAGAAATGGACTTTGAGCGGGACTTTGACTGGTCGTGGCCTCCCAAGAGGAAGTTCAGGCCCATTCCAGTGCCAGATCTTGAAGACGGCTCCTTTTCTTCATTCTGCACCGCTGAATCTGATGAGGAACAACTCGACACAGCAACCGGCCCAAGTAAGAAGACTACCCCCAAGAAGCGTCACGGCTCTTCATCAACCGCCAAGAAATGAAGTCTTCACGGGCGTTAGTCCTCAGGTTGTCCCTTTTTGTCACTTGATGACAAAGGGGGAGAAACTCGAGAGTTAGTCTTCAAGCGAGATATTTTTGGGGCTTATGAACTATATTTAAGTTACAAACTCTTGGCTCTTCTGAAGTTTTTATGTAATGAGTTGTAACTTAAGCCCGATGGTACTCTGACGCTTTTGAACGTTTTTCTTCGCATGCTTATTCCTCAAGTTTTAATGCACGCATGCTAGATTTCGTCAGTTATCATTTGCCATCATGCATCTTCATTTTCTTCATATTATATGTTATATGTATGCATGATTTACAAGCCTCAGGGGGAGATCTCCATGATATAAATCATCAATGTGCATCTGCTCTAAAAGCAAAATCCTCAAGGTATGCACATCTTCAGGGGGAGTCTCTCTGAATCTTGTTTTCAAATTCCTCAAATAAGTATTTACACTTCATATTTTTGATCCCTGTTGAAGACTTAACCTAATTGTTATCAACCACCAAAAAGGGGGAGATTGTAAGTGCATCTAGTGCCCCTTAGTGATTTTGGTGGTTTGAAGACTTATAGGTTAAGTATGTAATGTGTTTATAAGTGTACACATGATCTATAAGTCATTGAGGAGTTTGATATATTTGAAGAATATCGACCCCTAAAAATATATGTCTTCAGTTGAAGAAATTGGTCTGAAGATGAAGAAATGAATCATGAGGAATCTGCGATGAAAATGATAATCCTCATGAAGATTCTGATATTGAGAAGTCTGGTAGTTCCTGAAGAAATTCATTCTGAAGAATTTGAAGCATGAAGATTTACACTTTCTGTTTTACTTTCTTCGCATTTGAGTAATAGGAACACCGTACTGTTAAAGGGGGTCAAAGTAACACTATGGAATGGATTTCCTCATGATGCTCAACCCAAGCCTAATCCTACCAAAAGCCTCAAGTGAGGAATATGAGTGACATGAGGACTCTCATAATTGAGGGTCCCGACCGTTTCGATAACCACGCCAAGTCACTGGTCTTATCCACTCCAATGGTCATATTATTTAAGGGCATTAGTGTCAAATCATGTCGGGATGCTCCCAGGCTATAAATAGCCACCCCCCACAACCACTACCTGGTTGGCTGCTCCGTTAGAAACTGACACTTGTCATAAGAGCAACCCAAATTCCTCAGAGCCTTCGAGAGTAAATCATCAGTGAGGAAATACACCACCCACCGAAACCATAAACCAAACCTAGTGATTGAGCATCACTGAAGAAGTTGTTCCTGTGTGGGACTGAAGCCTTTTACCTTTGAGGACTGTGCATCCTCGAGACGGTTAGGTGTCATGGTCTAGAGCTTTCCAGCAGTCAATTGTGGATCGTCGGGTGACCAAGTTTGTGAGGGTTTGGAAGTCTGCCCTGAAGACTTACCACGAGTGTTGGGCGAGGACTGTGTGTCCTTAGCTCAAGGAGAATACGGTAGGGACTGTGTGTCCCGGGACTGGGTGTCCTTTGGTTTCAATACCAAGCCGCTCCAAACCAGATGTACAACTGTCACAGCAGTTGGAACTGGGTCATCAACGACTGTCTTCTCTGAGAATCGGGTTCTAATTCCTCAACTCTTTACCTTCTCTGTATTATGTGTTGATGACTTTCACTGTGACTGTTTGAAGAATTTGCTGAAGACTTTCTCTGAATTTCCTCAACCCCAAATTCTTCACAATAGTTAATCATCATCTGTATTCTGCGTGCCTGCTTACTGTGCAATCTATTTTCACATTCTTCACTCTAAAATACTGCTGGTGTGAACGTTTGCACGTCTGATCCTTTACTGTTTCCGCTGTAAGTTAGTCATCAATGAGGAATTTCCTCAAAAGGAATTTCCTCAGTGATGAAATTCTAAAAATCTCCTATTCACCCCCCCCTCTAGTCGATATAACGCACTTCCAAAAAGTTTGGGCACAAAAAATCCACATGGTTCAATCTCCGCCTCTAGCCGCTGCAATGGCCTTCAGGGAGGCGACCGCCTCTTCGGCAACCCGCTCTCCCGTCGGAGCCAAAAGCACAAGAAAATCAATGGCAATGACAAAGACCCTCGCCGAGGAGTCTACGACGACAACGATGACAAAGAAGAAGTTGGCGCTCCGTCCAAGGTTGGCTCCTCGTGCAGCTACTTCAGCGGCAACTATAGCCATTGCTCTAGCGCTGGCGATGGTAGCAGCCGACAACAAGTGTCGCGGCCGCCAAGTGTTCGATGAAATTCCCACTCGATAAACTTCAACTCTTTTTAGAAATTGGGAGATGATTGTTGGTGGCCGATGGTGATGTAGTTTGTTTGGTTTCTTATCATGGTGTGAATATAAACACAACTGAATTCTTACCATATTTGGAGTCTTCGGCAACAATGGGACTTGATGAGCTCAACTACAACTCCATTTGGCATTTAGAGGTGGCCCAAGACATGGAGCAAGAGGATGTGGCAGAAGAGGAGGAGGTGGTCGAGGAAGAGGAGGAAGCCGAGGAGGTGGTGGCTAATGAGGAGGTGTGCGATTAAGAGGAGGTTGTGGAGGTGATCAAAGCAGGCACGCGGTCGTCAAGGTCACACACCGACAACTACAATTACAAACAAGATGTTGCTCTTTATGATGCTTGGATGAACATCTCCATGGATGCAATGATTGGACTCAGACCAAGACTATGTTTTGGGAGAGAATTATGGGCCACTACAACAACTCCATGGACGTGCAATCAAGCTGCACGCGAGGTTCTCTTGGGCATCGTTGGAGCACCATTCATGACCGATGCAACCGATGTCCTGGTTGCACCAACCAAGTGAATCATGCAATGCAGGGTGGTGTGCAAGTGACAACGTATGCCCCTACATCTGAGAACTACTCAAGCATAGGAACACCAAGTTCAGCCACAAACCCTTCATGTTGCGTCGTTGTTACAATGTTCTAAGAAAGAACGTGAAGTGGATCCAAAGAATCGCGGAGACCACTGCAAAGAGATCAAGGTTGAGCATATCCATTGAGGAGGTCGGTAAGATTGATGATGATGCCAACAATAAATCGGAACGTAACAAGATTGTAAAAGAGAAAAGGAAGATAAATGCATCTAGTGTCACTTACAGAGAAGAACTTTTGTCCATGATTGAGACCAAGAAGGTGATGACGTCCGAACGGAAAGAAGAGAAAATGGCAAGATGGAATGAGCTCAAGATCTTGGGGGATGAGAAATGTAAGGCCACTTTGGCGGCCAAAGATAGGAAGTTGAAGGCAGAGGAGCATAGGCTTGTCCATGAGGAGGAAGGATTCGTGATGCCAAGAAGCCCGAAGAACATGTTGTCATCTTCATGAATGCAACCACAGTTGATAACACCACACAAAAGTATTGGGATCTCAATCATGGTTAGATCTTGGAAGCCTCTCTTTGTAATGTTGTAGCAGAGAGGGTGGTGGTAGTGATGGTGGTGACCGAGGGGTGGTGGTGTTAATGGTGGTAGAATAAGGGGTGGTGGTGGTGATGGTGTCGACCGAGGGGTGGTGGTGTTGATGGTGGTGATGATGGTGGCCAAGGGGGTGGTGGTGTTGATGGTGGTGATGGTGATGGAAGAGGCGGTGGTGGTGTTGATGGTGGTGGTGGTGGTGGTGGTGGTGGTGTTGGAAATATGCCCTAGAGGCAATAATAAAATGGTTATTATCATATTTCCTTGTTCATGATAATCGTCTATCGTTCATGCTATAATTGTATTAACAGGAAACACTAATACATGTGTGAATGAATAGATCACAATGTGTCCCTAGCAAGCCTCTAGTTAGCTAGCTCGTTAGTCAATAGATGATCATGGTTTCCTGATCATGGACATTGGATGTCATTGATAACGGGATCACATCATTGGGAGAATGATGTGGTAGACAAGACCCAATCCTAAGCCTAGCACTAGATCGTATTGTTCGTATGCTAATGCTTTTCTAATGTCAAGTATCTTTTCCTTCGACCGTGAGATTGTGCAACTCCCGGATACCGTAGGAGTGCTTTGGGTGTATCAAACGTCACAACGTAACTGGGTGACTATAAAGGTGCACTACGGGTACCTCCGAAAGTGTCTGTTGGGTTGGCACGAATCGAGATCGGGATTTGTCACTCCGTGTGACGGAGAGGTATCTCTGGGCCCACTCGGTAGAACATCATCATGAGCTCAATGTGACTAAGGAGTTAGTCACACGATGACGTGCTACGGAACGAGTAAAGAGACTTACCGGTAACGAGATTGAACAAGGTATAGGTATACCGACGATCGAATCTCGGGCAAGTTCTATACCGACAGACAAAGGGAATCGTATACGGGATTGATTGAATCCTTGACATCGTGGTTCATCCGATGAGATCATCGTGGAGCTAGTGGGAGCCACCATGGGTATCCAGACCCCGCTGATGGTTATTGGCCAGAGAGGTGTCTCGGTCATGTCTGCCTGTCTCCCGAACCCGTAGGGTCTACACACTTAAGGTTCGATGACGCTAGGGTTATAGGGAGTTGTTATACGAGATTACCGAAAGTTGTTCGGAGTCCCGGATGAGATCCCGGACGTCACGAGGAGCTCCGAAATGGTCCGGAGGTAAAGATTGATATATAGGACGGATGGTTTCGGAGACCGGAAGTGTTTCGGGTATCACCGGTAACGTACCGGGACCACCGGGACCACCGGAGGTGGTCCTGGGGGACCACCGAAGGGGGGCTGCGACCCCAAGAGGTAAGATGGGCTAAGTGGGGGTGGGAACCAGCCCCTAGTTGGGCTGGTATGCCTCCCCACTCAGCCCATGGCGCACGGGAAAGAAAAAAGGGGGGGAACCCTAACTCAGGTGGGCCTTAGGCCCACCAGAGGGGTGCGCCACCCCTCCTCCCTCATCTGGCCGCCACAAACCCCATCTGGGAGGGCTGCCGCACCCCCTAGGGTGGGAACCCTAGGGGTGGCACCCCCTCTCCCCTTCCCCTATATATAGTGGGCACTTTTGGCCTTTGGAGGACACAGTTTTCTCTCTCCCTCGGCGCAGCCCTGCACTTCTTCCTCCTCCTCTCTGCCGGCGCTTGGCGAAGCCCTGTCGGGAGACCTCGTCTCTCCATCAACACCACGCCGTCGTGTTGCTGGTCCTCTTCCCCAACCTCTCCCTCCTCCTTGCTGGATCAAGGTGCGGGAGACGTCACCGGGCTGCACGTGTGTTGAACGCGGAGGTGCCGTTGTTCGGCACTAGATCGGAATCGCTGCGAGTACGACTCCATCAACCGCGTTCTAGCAACGCTTCCGCTTAGCGATCTTCAAAGGTACGAAGATGCTCTTACCCCTCTCTCGTTGCTGGTCTCTCCATAGGAAGATCTGAATAAGCGTAGGAAAATTTTGAATTTATGCTACGTTATCCAACAGGTGGTGGTGGTGATGGTGATCGAGGTGGTGGTGGTGGCCGAGGAGATGGTGGTGGTGATGGTGACCGAGGTGGTGGTGGCGGCTGAGAGGATGGTGGTGGTGGTGATTGTGGCCGAGAGGATGGTGGTTATGGTGGCGATAATGTTTTCTTCACTCAGCACCTCGTTTGAGTTCATGCATGCCATTGGTTGTCTAGATCCACAACATATACATGTCATGTTTGTGATGATTTTGGATCAAACATTGTGTTTGAAGTGATGAATTTTGGGTGAACTATGCATGTTTTTATTTGAAATTCGCGATGATGAAACTATATATTATGATGGTTATGTTATGCATGCTTTAATTTCATTGTTTTCATGATATATATTGTGAAGTGTTTGAACTTCATGCGGTTCAAACACAAAATCCATACCATTTTTTACTCCACTAACTTTTAGAGGATCGGCTAGGTGCGGCCACCTACACCCGAGTAAATTTTTACTCCTCTAACTTTCCTCTGCCCGATCCTCCTTCAACTTTTAGGGGATCATTTGAGAAATGCCCTAAGCTGGTTGGTGTGGATATGATCATTGTTGTACACTGCCAGTTACATATCACATTGCTTGTTTTTCGCCGCCTACATCTGTCTAGTTTTGGTCTTATATGACTTTGCTATTGCTCGCATGTTTTATGTGCGTGTATTGGTGTTGGATGTATGAATCATAGCTATGCACATGTCGGGTGTGTGCTCATTATGTTTGTATTCTTTTGATACTCACTATTGAGAAAAAAATCATCCTTTATCGAAAAAATTGGCGAGTTCGTGTTAAACTGATGTTTTGATTCAGTTGAGTGAGGTGAAAAGAGCATGAGTAAGAACATGCCATGCTAGTTCAATTGTTAATCAAGTTATTAAAGGTTGATTTGGGTTGTTACAATTATTCTATGATAATTTTTGACGTGTCGGTCGATTTTGGCTTACCGCGAAGATGGGGCATGCCAGTCGTGGACTTCATAATGAGTGTGAGTTGTGAGTGAGTGAGAGTCAGTGCTCTCCGTCGATTGCGGGAGCGTGTCACATGGTAGTGGGCAGCGGTTACGGGAAGGGCGAGGAGACGAGGCAAGTGCGACAATATCATAGGTCGTTGGAGGCGGGAGCTAGCGATTGGGCCAACATTATCGATGATGCGGGAAGAAAGAAAAAAATAAATATAATGTCTTCCGGTTCTAAAATTCAATTAAAGAAAAAAACAATAGGCATATAACCAATAGATGGTTCTAAAAATATTACATGTGTAATAGAAGTGTTACAAAAAAGCGATTCGAACCAAACTTGAAACTAGTTTAAGTTTCAACTTTAAAAGATCCCTCGATCCGAACAAATTCCTTGTTTTGATTCAAAGGGTTGGTCTACCCTTCTTCTTAGAACTTAACTGAGAAGGGGGGGGGTAAAACAAGTAAAAAGGTACAATATGATTACCAAACTTCATAAAAAATAAATATTGTGATGTCGTGGGTTTTATTTGAGGTAATCCTCCTACTATAATAAATCTGACATATCTTCCGCAATCCAAAGTTTGACATCTCGGCTGGAACTGCCATGGCTTCAAGCGTTTTATTCCTCCCCCATCCTTTTCACTGCAAGGATGGGTTCATCATCATTGGATGAAGGCATTGACAAATGCATACTCATATCCAAAATGAATCCGCATCCACTCATTGTGATGTGGGAGAGGAGACAAAGGGATTCATGAGTGATGTGAGATAAGTGGGAAGGGTGGTATATATAGGCATGTGGAAGAGAGTTGTTGGCAAACTAGCCACTAAAAATAGAGGTACTTGAAAATTATTTGTAAGCATTATAACCGTTGCAACTACAAACCATTTGAAGTATAATTGTTGAATTGGTTGTTACAAGATGTGTTCAAATAGAGGGGGAAAATATAGATAATTTGTCGAAAAACCGACAGTGTATATGAAGAGATCTTTTTATACCATTATTCATATGGATATATGCAAAACCAAATATACACAAGTTATCGGAGACTTTCTTAGAGGTGGGCGAAGGACAAGACATGTGAGCAATTATAGCTATTAGGATGGGAGTGTCTAACCATTAGACATTTGTGTTTCATTTTTTGGTTTAGGTCATTTTTTTGTTCAATGACAAATTGTCACGTGTATATGCTCCTTTGAGTTGAGTTCATTCCGCCAATTGTAAATAAATTCATCTGATTTCATTTGGCTTCCAGGTAGGATTCCAACTTGGTTTGAGTGTTCACATCCACAACACCCCCGACAAATGGCAAACCCGACGAGTTCCTCTTAGTGTGGTTTGGCATGCAAATCTGGCACACCATCTTGTTACATGCAAACTATGAATGATAACTCAAGAATGACAAGTGTAATGAAGCAAGAAATACTCAAAATGAATGAAGACTAACAACTGCTACTTGTGCATTTATCTTTAAAATGATTCGAAATCATTCTTAGGGGTACTAAGGACTAAAAACTGAAAACTGAGAGTTGTCATTCATTGATTTCCTATTGGTTTCTCGGATGGACTTACATTGAGTCATTGATATCTGATGCAAGAATTACATTGCATAGATGGCGTTCGTGTATGTTGCACGTAAGTATTTATCATGATTTTCTGATGTATGATTTCCACATTGTAGTCTGGTAAATCTGACTTGTATTTTTGAGCCTCTTCAAAATGTTGGCGATCCTATTTTACACATTCTTCAATCAAACACAGTGTGTGTCATCCTACATGATGCACATTTCGGAGCAACGATCTTCGAGCGTCTGAACTCTAATGAGAGTCCCTGCCTAACATCGACAACTTACCTCATCCTTTGTTTTTATTCATGCAACAATAGGATTACTGACTTAACAAGAAACAAAGCTTCAACATTTAATAATACAAAATATGAACTTCTATAACTTCTCCATTTCTGAAAAACACATTAATGTTTTCACATGGAAACAATAAAATGAGATGTCAAAACAATCCATATTATGAACAATGCAAATTGGTCGAAGGGTAAAACTAAAATGAACATGCATGATTGTTAAGTCTCGAAGGTAAGAGAATCTAGAAAGAAACACACAACAGAGTACTTCATTGGATGCACGATCACACAAATTTACGAACTTATCTAGTGAATTGCATGATTAGATTCGTCCATGTAGGATCCTACTAAGTGTTAACAACCATTGGGCTACTGACATGTCTTGTGTTTTTCCAGAATACATGTATGATAGAACGATGCAGAGCTACATTTCGACCAAATTATTTCAACATCGAAAATAATGTGAACACATTTTCTTCCTTGCAAATCGCAAGCACCTTACAAGAAACATATTATTAGCTGGCCTACTCAAGCAATGCATCAATTTTTCGGCAAGCTAATCAACCAAGTAGCCCAAGTAGATAGCATTTCTCTATGGATCATCGTAGTTAACAATACTAGGACACTTTCATGATTAGAATTCATACCAACAACACAAATTCCCTATTCCATTGTTTTAAGACCCACATGTGGGACAAATGGAGACCCACTAAAAAAGGAGTATTTTCTAAACTCTACAAACAAGATTTTGATCAACTAGTCCTCATGATGGATGCAACCAAACATAAATAATAACACACATAGCTTAGTAAATCTATCTTGGTAGCTTCATCAAATAAGAATCACAAAATTTAATTATTATCTACATAAATTTTGTCTTTGCGAAAGTGAATCTCGAACTACAAGAACAACACTATTGGATTGGCTATTGTAGCTACTATAAAGTCTTCGTTTTAGAGTTTTAGAAAAGATATACCAGGGATATATAACATAACTAGAGAGTGGACACTCTCCTATACGTCTAGTAAAGATATGCGAGAGATATAATATCATCATTTTCCTTTTTAAATAGGCCATCTAATATATTAGAAATTAAACTATAGTTCAGAGTTCCCCTATACTTGTACCCCCGCCAACAACGCTAAGACTGTATCTTACTACACCAAAACCGTTCATATCCTATACTAAACCAAATAATCTACCATCTCCTTGTATTACTATTTGGTGATACCCTGGCTCAGGGAAACAATTATAACTTAGTGGAAATCTGACTAAATCTGCGATATTGGACTAAAGTTCCCACGTACAACTTACCTGTAGCAACCGACATACGTCTGCTCTTGCTCCACCGAGAGTCCTGTTTCTGCCCGCCATCGCCCAAGATGCGATCCTATCCTCAATTTGGCACGAGGGCCTCGTCAGGGATTAAAGTGCATCTCGTCATTTTGCAAGAATGGATATCGTTACAAGTACATGTACTGAAAAGAAGAGATATATGGAATTGGCTTACACTCGCCACAAGCTACATTAGAGTCACATCAGTACATACATAAAACATCATGAAGAAGAGCAGGGTCCGACTACGGACGAAAACAAACGAGAAAAGAAGAACGACGTCCATCCTTGCTATCCCAGGCTGCCGGCCTGGAACCCATCCTAGATCGATGAAGAAGAAGAACAAGAAGCAACTCCAAATGAACAATCAACGCGCTCGCGTCAAGTAACCTTTACCTGTACCTGCAACTGGTGGTGTCATAATCTATGAGCCACATGGGACTCAGCAATCTCATTTCCAAAGGTATCAAGACTAGCAAAGCTTAATAGGTGAGGTATGGTTAAGTGGTGAGGCTGCAGCAAGCGACTAAGCATAATATGAGGTGGCTAACTTACGAATACAAGAATAAAGAGGGGGATGATCTACGCATAACGGACGTGAACTACTGATGATCAAATGAATGATCCTGAACACCTACCTACGTCAGACATAACCCCACCGTGTCCTCGATCGGAGAAGGAACTCGCGAAAGAGACAATCACGGTTACGCACTCAGTTGGCATATTTTAATTAAGTTAACTTCAAGTTATCTAGAACCAGTGTTAAACAAAGTTTCCACATTGCCACATAACCGCGGGCACGGCTTTCCGAAAGATTTAACCCTGTAGGGGTGCTCCAACTAATCCATCACAAATTACCACAAGCCGCATAGAAATCCTCGATCACGAAACTCGCGATCTTGTCGGACTCCTTACTGGAAAACCTCAACTCTGAGATTACCCAAAGCATCACTGGAATCCCGATGCACAAGACATTCATCAAAGGTAAAACTAATCCAGCAAGGCCGCCCGGCATGTCGACGATCCCGATAGGAGCCGCGTATCTCGTTCTCAGGACACGACGGATGAGCGATGGTTACCACGCCAGACGCCGAGTTGCCCCGGGTAGCGTTAGTAAGCTGCTCTATTTTGGACCAACACCATCAGCACTGGCCCTCCCTGTATTATGTAAAATTACTCCTCGGGTTCATGACGCCCTATGCTTTCAGTATTAACAAAATTATTATGTTCGACAAATAGTACCAATGTTGGGCCTTGCACAAATAAATAGTATTAACAAAACCCTAAATTCTACACGAGTTACACATATAAATCGTAATCTACACGAGTTACACATATAAATCACTCCGATCCGACACACGGTCAAAAAGATAGGGGCATTTAAAATATCTAATATATCCTGAAAATAATTAATTCGCAGGAACCGAAAATCTAAATGGGCCAAAATATGATGGGCGCAACATAACCAAAAGGCGCTCGGGGCGAGGAATAGGAAGCTCACCTCGGCTCTGGGCCGGCTCGGACTGGAGAGGAGCCGGGCCTCGGTTCGGGTTGGAGAAGAGGGAAGGGCGAGGAGCGCTGGCCTCGGCCTCGGTTCGCTCGTGGGCCTTGGCAGGAGCGCGGGCCGGCCTGCTCGGTAGGTCAACACCCACGCGAGCACCTCGGATCCCTCGCGTTTCTCCCGAGCGAAGCCAGCAGCGGCGGCGGCGGCGGCGCACCAGGAGCGGGGAAGCGACGAACGCGAGCAGGCGGGGCGACGCGGGTTCCAGGGCGGCGGGGCCAACGGGAGGCGGCCAACGGGGCTACGGTCGTAGGCCGGCGCGACGGGAGGCCGGGATCTGGCGCGGGCGGTGGTGCCGGAGGCTGGCGGAGCAAGGGCGGAGGACGGCCATGGCGGCGGGGCTGGCGATGCAGGCCACAGCGACGGGGGCGCGCTCCGGCAGCGTGGCACGGCTCCGGGGCGAGGCGGGGCTGCAGCCCGGTGGCGGCGCGTCGACGGGGAAGGCGCAGGTGGAGGAGAGCTGCAGGGAGCTCGGGCTAGCGGCGGCGTCGCTCGGGCCCGGGCGGGCTCTAGATGGGCCTGGGCGGGCCCTGCGCGGGAGGAGAGAGGAGGCACGGGCCAAGTGGCTGCGGGAGAGAGGTGGGAGGCGGCTGGCAGCAGCACGGATCCCTAGGCGGCTAGGGTTTGCTGTTTAAGATGCTTGGGGAGGTCTATTTATAGACAAAAGGGGGCTAGGTTTAGCGGAATTTCGTTCCGGATCCAACCGCACGGTCGGATTCGAACAATTTCGAACGCGGGACGGGCTAAGTGGACGTGTAGAGTAGGTTAACCGGAGATGAGAGGGAAAACGGCACCCGACAACGCGATTTTAAAACACCGACAAACGTCCGACGGTAGACCGAATACGGTGCCGCTACGGTCGACCGTTCGGGTACCAGACGGACTCCGATTGTGACGAAATTTGACAGGCGGCCTACCTATAATATATTAAGACCGCACGCCACGTTCCAACCCAATCGGAGAAAGTTTTATACACACTTTTAAAAACAGGGTTTGACGATGCCGCGGGTGCGTGCGTGTGTGGTCGGGCTAAGAACGGACAACGACGAGAACCGACAACTAACAACGGATGCAAGTTTTGAAAACTGGTGGCAACGGGACGCCGATGCAATGCAAATGATGCGCATGATGCGATGATGATGCGACAAATAAAAATAACCACACGACGAAAACGGAAATAAAGGGGAATCTTCTGGAACGTTGGTCTTGGGCTGTCACACGACACTCATCTCATGAGTAGGGAATGACGATGGTGCATTGATGCCCCCCGCTCCTCCTCCTTCTCCTACACTCGCCGATGGCGGTTGTGTCCTTCCTCCTCATGAACCTCGACTCGAACTGATCCTACACTCGCAGGAGGGCGTGGCGAGATTGAAAGGAAGGAGAAAGGAAGGAATGTGGCCGAGCAGGATGCATTCCGACGAGGGATTTGGGGGAGGAGACGATCGAAGTGAGATCGATGCACCCCACCTCACAAGTGTAGTCGATGTGTCGAATTCCTATTTGGCGCCCTCAGTGCTAGTTATAGGCTTACCCACAAACTAGTGCACTCGTCCTCTCTGTTCTGGCCTTGATCCTTTTAACTTTCTTTTTTATTTTTTTAAAATTCAAAAATAGTGCACGAATTAAGATTCAAAATCCAAATCTCATGTTTTGTTCCCAAGGACGGTACATATCACTTGTTGTGCCTACTTCTACTTTTTTTTCTCTTCTTGTTGTGCACATTATCGGTCCACGTACCCACCGTTTTCTCGGTCCTTTTTTATTCAGTTTTTTTCATGAACTTTCTTTTGATTTTGTTCGCTTTTTTCTACTTGTGAACTTTTTGAAAATTCGTGAACCATTTTTTCAGTCCACATTTTTTTCTGCAAATTTGTGAACATTTTCCAAACCCGTACTTTTTTAATATTCACAAACATTTTAAAATTTGAATGTAGAAAATACTCACAAACATTTTAAAATTCGAATGCAGAAACAATTTTTGAGTTCACAAACATTTTTTCAAACTCATGAACTTTATTAATATTCACAAACGTTTTAAAATCCAAATACAGAAATAATTTTCAAGTTCACAAACATTTTTTCAAACTCATAAACTTTTTTAAATTTTGTGTTTTTATTGTAAATTCGTGATATGTTTTCTAAAATTCACCGACCTCCTCCGAATTCCGTGAAGTTTGTTTCCAATTTATGAACCTTTTTTTGTAACGTTTTTCATTTTTGTGAACTTCTTTCAAATAACGAACCTTTTCAAGTTTTGCACTTTTTTCAGTTCATGAACGTTTTTCATGTTCATGAACTTTTTGAAATTAATGATTTTTTTCCAAAATCGATGAAAAATTTCATAGCCGCAAACTTTTTTTCAAAATCTGTGAACTTTTTTCATTTTCCATAAACTGCTATAAAAATTTGTTTTTTAAAATTCGTGAACTTTTTAAAATTTCACGAACTTTTTCTTAAATTCATAATATATTTTACTTTTTTATGTACTTTATCAAATTCACATTTTTTCCCAACTTCATAAAATTTCCTTCAATGGATAAACTTTTATTTAAAATCCATAAACTATTTTTGTTTTCACATATTTCTTCAACAGTGAAGCGTGCGGCCGAACGAGCGAGAGCGGGCGAAGAAGCAGCAAGAGAGAAGCAGGAGCCAATTTAGGCTGCGGCGCGCTTATATTCATGCAAGTGCTAACGAGGACCTGTGTCTGCGTTTCCAGGCTTATCCGTCTGTCCAAACAATCTTAAAAAAAACGTCAGCCCCAACAGCTATGTGGATCAGTGCCACAGAAAATACGGTGTAGTTCCTCTCACAGACGGCCCTGATTACACGTACCCAATCGCGCTTCAATGATCGAGAACATACATGAACCGCGAAATGCTCCCACGTCTCTCTCTTAGAGCCTATTTGACAACACTCCAGCTCCAGACTTCACGACTGGAGCCCGAACGGTGCCGAACGCATCAGCTGTGCGGACCTGAAACTGAAGAGCGAAACGATGCACAATGCAATTTTGCGGAGTAGCATAACCCCCGCCCCCTCGTCGCTCCTCGTTTCAGCAGGATCAAGATCTGATCAAAATTAGAGCATCTCCAACAGGCGTGCTTCGCGCCGCGCCTAAAAACGAGTTTGCCGCGCGCTGGTCGCCTGGTTTTGCGCGTCGCGCAGCGCTGGCTCCAACAGCCGCGCTATAATGCAGCGCGCGCCGCTCCAGCAGTGCCCAAAAATGCAGCGCGCACAATTTTTTTTAATAAGTAGATTGCATTTAAGTAAAAAAGATACAAAGTTATTTTACATAGATAGCAACGGCGGCGCGGCGGCATGGTGGCTCGTCGGCGGCGCGAGAGGCAGAGAGAGCGCGGCGCGAGAGGCAGGGAGAACGCGGCGGCGGCGCGAGCGGCAGAGGGAGAGAGAACGCGGCTCGAGAGGCAGGGCAGCGCGCTGCCTTTTATGGACGCGCGGGATGCGGCGCCGCAAAAATGACGCGCGGGCTGCCGCCTTTTCACGCGCGCGCGGTTTTCCCGCCGCCGCTGGAGCGCGCATTTCAGTCCTGCGCGCGGTAAACTGCCGTTTTTTAGCGCGCGCGCCTTTTTGTGCGGATGTTGGAGATGCTCTTATAAAATGCCACTAACGAAACGGTACCAGTATTTTCTCCCGGGTGAGCAGTTGCTTGACTCCAGAATTTTCTTGACTACCCGAAAGGGCCATATTTGACCGTAATGGGCTGGCAGCCCACACTTGCACGGAGAGGAGCCAGCCGAACGGTCAAAAAAAAGCCGAACGGTCCTTTTATTGTCTCAAAAATAAAAAAAAGCCGAACGGTCCTTTTCCACAGGAGTTCGATCGGGAGAGCGCTTCCTGAGCGGCACGGAGCGGAGCGATTGGTTTTTCTGGAGTGAAGGGTTGCCGGCGAAAGGTGGCGGCGGCGGCCGCCCAAATCCGCGCCGCGCAGCTTCTCGCCGAGTTCGACTGGTTCGGGGATGCGGGCGGTTGGGGCGGACGCGCATCTCTACGACGACCTGGACGCCGTCGCCATCCCGACGCTCCTCGACTCCCGCATCGACGGCGAGAAGGTCGACGCTCAAGCGCCTCCTCGCCCTCATCTCGCGGGGCTTCTACGTCGCCCACCGGGTCCGTCTAGCGTCCCACCCCTCTCGTCTCGTCTCGTCTCATCTCACGCCGCGGATTCCGGCGACTGAATTGCGTGTGCCGTGTGTGCTGCGGCGCAGGCAGTCAAGATTCAAGAACGTGTCGACATAGTCGCTTGGGATGAAGAAGCTCGTCTACCTCTACCTGCTCCACCATGCCGAGAAGTAAGCTTAGTCCCCCGCTCCCTCATATGCATTCCTCACTGCCTCTGTCAAGCCAAATCCTAGGTCGATTCGTTTGCAACTAGCTCCGAAGTGCGCGGCGTGCGCCGCGCCCGTGAGAACACTCGTTTGAATCCTTTGTTGTTGGTTTGGTTAAAGGTATGAAATGAAGAGTAGAGTGAACAGTCTGTAGAACACCCGTCTGAATCCTTTATTGTTGGTTTGGTGGTATAAAACAAAGAGGGGAGTGAACAGTCGGTAGTTCTTGTTCGGGAATTGACGGCATGTGTGGTAAAGAATTGGAAAAAGATGAAGATGATAGAAAAGTAGGTACTAATATTGGGAATCTGTAGCTAGTTTATAGTGTTATATTTTGACACCGAAAGTTTTTTTCATAACCTACCATGAGTACAGGTTGTTAAATTGAATCTAGTTTGTTTTGTATTGAAATCGATTATTGATTGCAATTTAGGTGCCGTGAAATTTTGGCATACATTAATTATAGTTTATGATGAGAAGAAAACGATTTTTGATGGAAAAAAATCTGCTAAGTATTTGTTATTTTATATAGAGTAGGCAAGTGAGGTAAATGGAAAAAAGTTGATGAATATAGTAGAGGAAACTCACAGCATAGTGATACCATTATTACTGACGAAAGAACTATGACTCACAAATATACAGAGAGTCGAAGGCGTTAGCTTAGAGGTACGCAGTACATACGTGCATGCACAGAGTTGCCATTATTTTTTTTCATCTGAATAAACAATAGTTCAAAAGGTAGAAACCTAGAAACTCCATGAAGTTGATGATGGCACGTCTGGCTTCCTGTGGAGAAGATGATGATGTATCTAGCTATTCAAAATGCTCAGTTTGAGTTGCGTCTTGCTTCTTATCAAGATTTTCACGACCCTTCGGAGAAAATAGCTGTTTTGTTGTGCAACTGTATCATGGAAAGAAAAGGTCCAAGATTAGTGTGTGGGTTTTTCATCTTATAATCTCTGAAAAAGATACTTATATTCACCTTTTATTGCCAGTCGGTGAACTTTCACTGTTTCTCCCTTTTTCTCCTTGTGGAATTTCTTCAGAACAGGAGGTCTGATGACATTCAATTAAGGAAGCAAGATCAGTTTTGCATTCTCTGAAAACTGCACTGTAAGACTTACATTAACCTCTGCGGTGGTAAGCACACACAAGCGGATCAACAATACAGCTACCAAGTAGCAAATCTGGAGAAGTTTTAGTGCTTCTGGTCTGTAGACCATATTTCAAGTAACGGTGACATTATATGTCTGCAGCAAAACTTAACATCCTAGTAGAATTCAATGTCCGAAGTATCCCAATATATTGATATCCATACCATTCCAAAATATGCAGAGCACACATAGTTCCATTCCTAATCAACATATGAACATTTATTTTAGAACATTCTTCCAATCCAACATCTGGAGTTATCTTTTTCATCCCTTCAAAGTCTTGAGCATTTAGATCTGGATTCTGTGGATATGCTGAATATTCGATAACTTGTGCTTTCAATCTGCTGCTTTGTCCAGCTTCTTTTGCTTAGGATTCGTCCATGGAAGCAGGTTCTGCCACATTTGCATCCCCTGCGGGCGGTGCAACAGCACCCAACTCATGTTTTCCTCAAATTTACTAATAATGTAATAAGAACAGATAAGAGAACCTGATGTTTAATGCACAAGCCTCCAGAGAAAAGTTTAACCAGGAAAAGACCGATGGAATCCCTTCTACTCCTTATTACTCCCTCTATCTCAAAATATAAGACCTTTTTTGGTCTAGATTTATAACAAATAACACCTTATATTTTGAGACAGAGGGGGTATTATGCTGTATGTCCTTCGGATATAATCAACAACCTGGTTAGGGAATAGATTTACAGACCTTACAAAATAGGTGGTAATTGAACATTGGATGAAGTATATAGAGATTAGTGTTTCCTTCTGCAGAACGACAAAGAACATATGAGCTCACAACATAATTATCTCTATTCAAATTATTATAGTTAGTCTGTTTAGCAAACTAAAAATAATCATCAATAAAACGACATTCTGTTGAAATGAATAATACTACATTTCTCAGTAAAACAAACAAACCTGAAAGCAGGGCAATCCCTTTGATGTCATTCTCAGAAAGGTATATCCACTTAAAGGATTCCTCAAAAAAATAGCCATCTGAAGACAGGAATACCTAACAGGTAAATGAGTACATGATTAAAACTGTGGCAATGCTATTTAGTACAAAAGCCAAACATGCAAGGAAATATAGTATACCTCTGATTGTGCTCCTCTTCAGTTAACTCCCTGACCTTTTCATTCATTTCACTGCAAGGATAATTATTTTCAAATCATGTAACTGTTTTGTACAAGGCAAATTGCATCAATAAGTTTGCAACTTCCAGTAGGTACCAACCTTATACGTTCATATAATGATTAGAATTATCAATCAAAACGATTGTAACTCTACAATGAAGTAATGAAATGCTGCTGGAAAACCAACAAAAAAATTAAATAATCTCTTCCTATGTTTCTTCCTTGCACACCGCACATGACCAAATCAAAGGGGGAAGAAAGGAACGGCTGTTGTGAGGCTATAATTGTCTTCTAGTAATATAATGTAATACCAACTAAGCAAATCAGAAGAGCAAAGAAGTAAAGGAAAACGAACGGATTAAAGAGATAGGCAGACAATCGAATAGTCGAGCACAACAGATAATAGAATTCTAAGAGAAGCAACATAGTAGAATCATAGGCAGATATTCCATGAATTTTCTTCTAAAAATCCGTGCATAGGCAGATATTCCATGAATTTTTCTTCTACAAATTCGTGTACACAATGGGACCATAAGCATCGCCAAGGATGTACTAAAAAAAACTTTTTAGTTCAAGTGGTAGGAATGCAGAACGTGAAAAACCCAGCCACTCTTATGGAGATGAAACCCAAAGGAAACTTGTTGGGGCGTAACCCTCTTAGCGACGCGCCACATCGGAACCCGGGTGTGGTGTCAAATGGGCAAGGGCCGGGCCGTCACCCCCTTGGTGGCGCGTCGTATCTTGATCTGGATACAGTGATAAGTGAGCAAGGGTCGGGTCGCCGCATCCTTAGTGGCGCGCTGCACCGACGCCCCGGTGTAGTGAAAAATGAGCAAGGGTCTTCGCATTTGACTCGACGAGTGCGGAGGGTAAGGAAGTTAGCCGAGCCTAGGAGGATACGCTTAGGTAGCTGGAACGTAGGGTCCCTGACGGGTAAGTTACGAGAGCTAGTTGTTACGGCGGTGAGGAGACGTGTTGATGTCCTATGTGTCCAAGAGACCAAATGGAAGGGACAAAAGGCGAAGGAGGTGGAGGATACCGGCTTCAAGTTGTGCACGGGGACAACTTCAAACAAGAATGGAGTAGGCATCTTGGTCAACAAGAGCCTTAGGGATGGAGTTGTGGACGTTAAGAGGCAAGGGGACCGGATGATCCTTGTCAAGCTGGTAGTTGGGGACTTAGTCCTCAATGTTATCAGCGCGTATGCCCCACAAGTAGGCCACAATGAGAGCACCAAGAGGGAGTTCTGGGAAGGCCTGGAGGACTTGGTTAGGAGGGTACCTATTGGTGAGAAGCTCTTCATAGGAGACCTCAATGGCCATGTGGGTACATCTAACACAGGTTTTGAAAGGGTGCATGGGGGCTTTGGCTATGGCATCAGGAACCAAGAAGGAGAAGATGTCTTGAGCTTCGCTCTAGCCTACGACATGGTTGTAGCTAACACCCTCTTTAGGAAGAGACGTTCAGTAGTGGTCTACACTCTAGCCAGATTGATTTTGTCCTCTCTAGAAGAGAAGACAGAAGCGCTTGCATTGATTGTAAAGCGATACCTGGAGAGAGTGTTGTCCCTCAACATAAGCTTGTGGTTGCTGACTTCCGCTTTAGGGTTCGTGTCCAACGGGATAAGCGCGCCAAAGTCGCTAGAACGAAGTGGTGGAAGCTCAAGGGGGAGGCATCCCAGGCTTTCAGGGAGAGGGTCATTAAGGAGGACCCTTGGGAGGAAGGAGGCGATGCAAACTTGATGTGGACGAGTATGGCGACCTTCTTGCGGAAGGTCGCTGTAGAGGAGTTTGGGGTGACCAAGGGAAGTAGAAGGGAAGCTAAGGACACCTGGTGGTGGAACGATGAGGTCCAGAAGGTTATTAGGGAGAAGAAGGACTGTTTCAGATGCCTATATCTGGACAGGAGTGCAGCTAACATGGAGAAGTATAAGGTGGCGAAGAAGGCAGCAAAGCGGGCGGTGAGTGAAGCGAGAGGTCGGGTGTATGAGGACCTCTACCAACGTTTAAACACTAAGGAAGGCGAAAGGGACATCTATAAGATGGCCAAGATTAGGGAGAGGAAGACGAGGGATGTCGGCGAAGTCAAATGCATCAAGGACGGAGATGATCAACTTCTTGTGAAGGATGAGGCGATCAAGCGTAGATGGCGGGAGTACTTTGACAACCTTTACAATGGAGAGGTTGATAGCTCTACCATTGAGCTAGACGACTCCTTTGATGATACCAGCATGTGCTTTGTGCGACGTATCCAGGAGTGTGAGGTTAAGGAGGCGTTAAAAAGGATGAAAGTAGGCAAAGCGATGGGTCCTGATGGTATCCCCATCGAGGTGTGGAGAGGCCTTGGAGACATAGCGATAGTATGGCTAACTAAGCTTTTCAACCTCATTTTTCGATCAAACAAGATGCCCGAAGAATGGAGGCGGAGTATTTTAGTACCAATCTTTAAGAACAAGGGGGATGTTCAAAGTTGTACTAATTACCGCGGAATCAAGCTGATGAGCCATACTATGAAGCTATGGGAGAGACTCATTGAACACCGCTTAAGAAGGTTAACAAGCGTGACCAAAAACCAATTTGGTTTCATGCCTGGGAGGTCTACCATGGAAGCCATCTTCTTGGTATGACAGCTGATGGAGAGATACAGGGAGCAAAAGAAGGACCTTCATATGGTGTTCATTGATTTGGAGAAGGCCTATGATAAGATACCTCGGAATGTCATGTGGTGGGCCTTGGAGAAACGCAAAGTCCCAATAAAGTACATTACCATCATCAAGGATATGTATGATAATGTTGTGACAAGTGTTCGAACAAGTGATGGCGACACCGATGACTTTCCGATTAGAATAGGGCTACACCAAGGGTCAGCTTTGAGCCCTTATCTTTTTGATTTGGTGATGGATGAGGTCACAAGGGATATACAAGGAGATATCCCATGGTGTATGCTCTTTGCGGATGATGTGGTGCTAGTCGATGATAGCCGAACGGGGGTTAATAGAAAGTTAGAGTTATGGAGGCGGACTCTAGAATCGAAAGGTTTTAGGCTTAGTAGAACTAAAACTGAATACATGAGGTGCAGTTTTAGTGCTCCTAGGCACGAGGATGGAGAGGTTAGCCTTGGTGGGCAGGTGGTACCGGAGAGAGACACGTTTCGATATTTGGGGTCCATGTTGCAGAAGGATGGCGATATCGATGAAGACGTGGGCCACCGAATCAAGGCTGGGTGGATGAAGTGGCGCCAAGCTTCTGGCGTACTCTGTGACAAGAGAGTGCCACAAAAGCTAAAAGGCAGGTTTTATAGGACAGTTATCCGACCTGCGATGTTGTATGACACGGAGTGTTGGCCAACCAAGAGACGACATATCCAACAGTTAGGTGTAGCAGAGATGCGCATGTTGAGATGGATATGTGGTCACACAAGGAAGGATCGGGTACGGAATGACGATATACGAGAGAGACTTGGGGTAGCACCGATTGAAGAGAAGCTGGTCTAGCATCGTCTCAGATGGTTTGGACATATTCAACGGAGGCCATTGGAAGCGCCGGTGCATAGCGGATGGATAAAGCGTGCTGAGAATGTTAAGAGGGGTCGTGGTAGACCAAACTTGACATGGGAGGAGTCTGTTAAGAGAGACCCGAAGGTTTGGAATATCGACAAAGACTTAGCCATGGACAGGGGTGCGTGGAAGTTAGCTATCCACGTTCCAGAGCCATGACTTGGTTTCGAAATCTTATGGGTTTCAACTCTAGCCTATCCCAACTTGTTTGGGCCTGAAAGGCTTGGTTGTTGTTGGTTGTTGTTGGTAGGAATGCAGAATACAGTATTTAATAAGTAAGCACAAGAGAAACAACATGATTGTGGAAACAATGCTCCGCTCCGCTCTCCCTCTCCCTCTCCCTCCCGCTTCCCTAGCCTGACCCAACCTTCCACCAGCCTCGCCGTCGAATCCACGCCGGTGGCCCTCCTCCCCAGCCCCTCCCTCACCTTCTGTTGTGCGCCATGTCAGGTGACCGCGTCTCCTTCGGCGACGGCCGCTGGTCCGGCTCCGACAGCGAATCCTCCGCGCGCTCCTACAGCGAGGTGGCTCGCATGCCGCCGGCCGCCCGGTGCGCCGCCCCCGAGTCTGCCTCTCGGAGCGCCGCCCCCGCGCCACCTGCCTCCGGCCCTGTGGTGGCGGCGCCGCGGCTGCCGGCCAAGGCCTGCATCGGCCCTCGCTCCGAGGTGCACCGCGTTGTAGGCAGCGACATGGTGGATGCTGACGGCTTCCAGCAGCCTCATCGCAAGAACCGCCTCCGCCCCCGCCGTGCGCTCGAGCCGGAGCCCGTGCTGCAGCACCCGCGCAGCCCCTCCCCTGAGGCAATCGCTGGGCTCTGCTTCCGTTGCCTGGATCATCGCCATCGGGTCCGGGACTGCAAGAGCGACATCCGCTGCCGGAAATGCCTCATCTCCGGCCACGACTCCCGCGGCTGCGAGAACTACCACCGGCGAAAGGGTCGCGCTCCCCCAAACGCCCAAAGCCGGACGACTCTGCGGCCGGCCATGCTCTCACCGTCCCCCCGCCACCGCCTCTGCTCCCAGCTCTGGCTGCCCAGGTGCCTGCCGCTGTACCAGCGCGGGTCATCCTCGCGCGCACCGTTGAGATGGAAGAAGCGAAGGAAGTGCTGGCCCGGGCGATGGTGGTCACCATCACGGGCACTAGGCCGAGGGTGTCCGCCGACGAGGTCGCTGACCTGCTCCACCGCACCTTCAACTTCGAGGTCGGGGACTTCACCATCCATGCGCACCAACCCGAGGACTTCATCGTCATCTTCGGCTCTAGAGCCTTCAAGGATCGCATGAACGGCGATCACCTCGTCTATGGCCCAAGATTTACCCTGTCGTTGCGCCTGTGGTGCAAGCTCGCACATGCCGGCTCGGGTGGGTTCGAGTATCGTGTCGAGCTCCGCGGCATCCCTGCCCATGCCTGGAATGTGGCCACGACAGAGCATATCCTCGGCATGACGGTTTGGATCGAGCGCCTTCATCCTCGAACTCGATCCCGCGCCGACCTCGACGTGTTCTGGCTTGCTGGGCTTGCTGGGCGCTCGCCTGTATTGGGTCCCCCAGGGACACCCCATCCTCCGCGGCACTTCGTTCGCTCTCTCCATCATCGTGGCATGCCAGCCAGCAGCGCCCGGCGTCGCCGTCCGCCCCCTTCGGGGCCCATCGTTCACGGGCGTCCCCGACAAGAGGCAGTGCCCCAGGTAGATGCGTTGCTCGCTCCTGAGCGCCCCGGTGGCCAAGCCCTCGTCGAAGGAGGCCGGTAGGGAAGACCGGCGCTGGGCGCCTCTCTCTTCCCCTCCTGCTCGGGCGGGAGGAAGGGGAAGGGCCCGATAGGCGGGCCCCCCCCTCGTCAGCCTCATGACGGCCAGGCCCTCGGTTTGACTGGCCGCGCCTCTTGTTGGCTGCCGCCTCCCTGCGGCGATGGCGCCCTCCCGAAAGCCACTTTCGCCGTGTCCACCTGCTGCCTCCAGGCCGAGCCAATGGGCCGGCCCACTCCCTCTCCTTCGCCATGTGTGCAGGATAGCCTCTCGGATAGAGTCCCTTCTCTGCTGTTTCCTTTTTTCCAGAAACTTCAATATTCTATGTAAAATCCATTTTAACTCCAATTTTCTTGATTCAAATTCGTGCAGGTTCCTAAAATCAAGGGCTATCCAAATATGTGCTTTGCACATTTTTCCAAGCAACCTTTATGTGGTGTTTTTATTTAAATCCAAATCTGAATGAATTAAACCCCACCTTGAGAAATTCGTAGAGGATCCAAATCCACTCCAAATGGAGTGATTCCAATTTCTAGAGCCATCTAATATCATGCCCTATTTTTGAAGCATTGGTCAACATTTTTATGAGGCTTTATTCTGCTGCATTAAATAAATAGCTTCCTATTGCTATTTATCTAGTATTATAAAATCCATAGAATATTCATTTCAAGTCCAAATCAAGTGAAACAACTTCCTAAATATTTCTATAATTATTCCTTATTAAATGAGTGCTTCTACTCATTTTTATCACAATATTTTCTGCGGGCTTCATAAAGGATCCCCTATTCCTCTTCTCATCCATTCAAAAATCCTTGATGATTCAAATCCCCTATGGCAAACTTCACGTAATTCCCACATAAGAATTTCCAAGAAGAACAATAGTATATTGCTTGTGGATAGATCTATCATGAGCATTGCAAATCCTATACCAAGCATCTTTCAAACTTTCTCCTCCGTTTTGCCTAAAATTGAGATCTTCAATCTCAGGCGTGCTCATAGCGAGGGAGGAGTTTGCCATAGCGATAAGTAAACAAGAGATCTCGCAAGAAAACGACAAACAGAAAGAGGGCAAATAAAAAGGCAAATTTTTGTGAAGTGGGGGAGAGGAAACAAGAGAAAATGGCAAATAATATAATTGCATCGACATGAGAGTTTATGTGTTGGAACCTGATAGATCCTGACTTGATCTTCCCTGGCAACGACGCCAGAAATCTTGACTCCTCGCTGATTGTGTTGGTTTCCCTCCAAGCTTAAAGGGTGATGTAGCACAACGACGACAAGTATTTCCCTCACTTAAGAAACCAAGGTATCAATCCAGTAGGAACACCCACAAGACTATGTAAGTGGTACCTGCACACAAATAACAAATCCTCACAACCCAACGCGTGTAGGGGTTATCATCCCCTCGTGGGTGAGGTGAAAGGATAGATTAATAGATGGAAATAAAGTGATGGCAAATAAAACGCAGCAAGGTATTTTTGAGTTTTTGGGTAATATAGATCTAAAAATAAAAGAGCAAATAAAATGGAAACGCGAATAGCAAAATGGAGATTGCAAATAGATTATGTGAAGTAGATCCGGGGGCGTAGATTTCACTAGTGGCTTCTCTTGAAAAAGTAGCAAACGGTGGGTAGACAAATTACTGTTGGGCAATTGATAGAAGAGCAAATAATTATGATGATATCCAAGACAATGATCGTGCATATAGGCATCACGTCAAAACAAGTAGACCGACTTCTGCCTACAATTACTTCTATTACTCCACACATCGACCTCTATCCAGCATGCATCTAGTGTATTAAATTCATGGAGAAACAAAGTAACACTACACCACGACACTACAAATGCAACATGCATCTGTTGGTATAGGTGAGCATCGCCGACACATTTTTTGTCCCAAACTGTACCGACACAATATATCTGAGTTATATAAGATCATGACATATTATCCGTCGGCAAAACTTCTAAGAAACATCGATGCAATTTCTGTTGGTAGATTGTGTATACAATGATGGACTGTGTGTCGGCGATTCGCACGGGCACAAAATGTGTCGGCGTTGTTTGCCTCATGACGCACCCGGAAACTATGGCGCGAAAAAGAGCCATCCGCGCGCGCCATGCGAGTAGGAAAAAAGTCTTATCCTCTCACCCCGAGTCACCAGCTCTCTCATCCCACACCGTCCCCGGCCACGCCGCCTCCCCGCGTCGCCCGTCCCCGACCCACCGCGCCCCGCACTGCCCCTCCCATGTGTTCGGTCGATTCGGGTTGTCGATTCTCACGCTCCTCCGCCTCCTGCTCTGACCCCGCACCGTCGGCTCCAAGCTCGCATAGCCGGCTGTCTCCTCCCTTCCTCCAGTCGCCGGCGAGTGGATATGTACCTATTGGCGCCGCTGACGTGGATCTCCTCTACCTCACGCCCCCAGCATGAATTGGAGCTCCCCTCCTCACCGACGTAGATCTCCTCTTCTTCGTGTCCCCCTAGCTCGTCTTCAACCTTGAGGTGAGCCGTGAGCCTCTAGTTCCTCCTTCCTCTCCCTGTTTCCCCCTCCCTCAACCTCTCTTCTAGTTTGTTGTCTGCTCTGCTCTAGCTGTACTCAAACTCAAAGTTCATATATTCTGCTGCTGTTGAAGCTGTTGTGCTTGGCTCTAGCCATGCTGTTGGTCCTCGGTTGTTGCAACTGGTGAACCTCACGACTTTCGTAGCTGGCTGCTGGTGATTGCTGGTGGTGATGTGCTCATGTGTGCTTAAAGTGTGTTTCTAGTGATGATGTACCGTAGTTTTAGTAGCAGCCACATAAATTCGCTCGTGGTGGTTAAGCACTTGTTTGCTTCCTCCTGCTGCTGCTATTGAGTGACAGCGCGAGACCGACGTTCCACAAGATTCCCCTTCTATTCCGTTTTCGTCGTGTGTTTATTTTTATTTGTCGCATCATCATCGCATCATCCGCATTGCATCGGCATTCTGTTGCCGCCAGTTTTCAAACTTGCATCCGTTGTTAGTTGCCGGTTCTCGTCGTTGTCCGTTCTGAGCCCGACCACACACGCACGCGCCCGCGACATTGTCAAAACCTGTTTTTAAAATTGTGTGTAAAACATTGTTTGATTGAGTTGAAATTTGGCGTGCGGTCTTAATTAGTTGTAGCTAGTCCGCCTGTCAAATTTCGTCGCAATCGGAGTCCGTCTAGTACCCGAACGGTCGACCGTAGCGACACCTTATTCGGTCTACCGTCGGACGTTTATCGGTGTTTTAAAATCGCATTGCCGCGCCACACCGTTTCCCTCTCTTCCCCGGCTAACCTACTCTACACGGCCACTTAGCCCGTCCCTTGTGCGAAACCGTTCGATTCTGGTCGCGCGGTTGAAACCGAGGCGAGATTCTGCTAAACCTAGCCCCCCATTGTCTATAAATAGACCCCCATGCTATTGTTTTAGACAGCCACCCAACCCCTCCTCGAAACCCGTGCTAACCCTAATCCGTGCACAACCCACTCCCACCTCCTCTCTCCTCCCACCGGCCGCCGCCGGCCCGCCAGGCCCATGGCTGGCCCGCCCAGGCCCAACTGCGCCCCTACTCCCCTGGTGTCCGCCGCCTCGCCTCTGTCCCGATCGGGACCGGGACGAGGGAGCTCCCGTGCAGCAGCCCCGCGGCCGAGCCGAAGCCTCGCCGGAGCTCTACCGGATCCGTCGCGCCTCCTCTCGCACACCGTCGAACCCTAGTGCCGTTATGCCCCGCCCTTGCTCGTGTGTGCCGCCGCCCCATGCTGGAGCTCCGCCGCGGTCAAGCCAACCGCCGCCGTCCGGCCCGGATCCGGCGAGGTCCGCCCGGATCTGCCGCCCCCTCGCCTCCCGGAGTCTGGCCGCCATCGGAGCTCGGCCGCCCCAAGCCGTGTCGACCGGCAGGCTTCGTGCGAGCAGCTCGTGCGGGAGGAGCACGATGACTGCACGTGGCCGGCTTGCTGGGCCGCCGCCTCGCGTGGGCCGGCTTGCAGCAGCCTGGTGGCCCATCTGCCTCGGCCTGCCTCTTCTCCTCCACCTGGCCCGATAGCCCGAGGTGAGCTGCCACCTCTATTCCTCGCCCTAGGCGCGGCCTATTATATCGTGCCCACCCCTGTGTAGCCCATTAGTAGTTGATTCGGCCCGTTTAGGTTTTTCTTTTAGCATATTCCTGTGATTTAATTATTTCAGGAATATTAGATATTTCAAACGCTCGTATCTTTTTACTCGTGTATCGGATCAGAACGTATTGTATATGGATCTTGTGTAGTTTTCCACGTAGATTAATATTTTGCAACTTGCATGCATGTTTGAAGTAGTTTGACCCGCCAAATACCTAGTTTTGCATGCTGTCCTAATAGGGATTTATTCCGTAGTTATTTTCGTGCGTGTCCGGATTGCTCAAATCCCGTAGATAAAATGCTCATGTTTTAGGCACCTTTTTCCATGTATTTTAGAGTGGTTTGTATTTTTGGAGGTAGGATTCCGTCACTAGTTTGCTATACCGCGTTTAGGACATAATCTCGCATATACGTGTGGCGATATTTTTGTGTTGCAGCCCCACATGTTATATATGTTTTTGGGGTAGAAAAATCCATAGAATTTAACTGTGCTTTTAGTTTTAGCTTTTGAGCAAGTTAGTGCGCGTGATATTTTGCCATGTTGCCCTCTTGTTTATTTTGTGCGATTTAATCGGTGCGTGATATGAATAAGTTGTCAACTAGAGATTTGCCCTTGGGTGTGTAGACTAGCCCTTGGTAATTTTGGTTGCAATAGAAATCCATGTTTAGGTGTGGTTTGCTTGTTCTCAACTTGCTAGGAATAGTGTTGTTTTGGAGATGCTGAAATATTTCTAAGTCTGAAATCTGTTATATTTTGTTGCTGTCTTGTCATGAGTTTATCTGGTGTTCTATAGCTCTTTTGAGGTTGGTGCAATGGAGTTAGTTGTAGACTTTGGGATTCTCTAGCATGCTATGAATTTTCATGCCATTTGGAATCCTGTAGCTTATGGTTTTGTTGCCGTCAATATGCCTTCAGATCGAAAACTGCACTTTCATAAACTGTGTTTTTCTCTAAGTCTGAAACTGTGTGTGAGATGCTATTTTGTGAGCTCTTTTCCTAGTGATCCATGCTTTCATGCTAGGTGTTATTAGTTGTATGTTGTAGTGCTTCTTGCTCTCTATTGCCTCATGCCTTGGTTGAGCATATTGGATTTATGTAGCTCGTAATTGTTGGGTGTAGAAAATGCTATGTGGCTGATTTTGGCGGATTGTAGTCATTTCTTGTTTAGCTCGTAGTTGTTGAACCGTTGCTCCGTTTTGATCGTTTCCTATATGAAACTTGCTTAGAATCTCGTGTAGTTTCATATTATCTTGCTGGTTGTATGTCTTGGTATGCTTGTGATTGTCGTTGCACACATTTTGCATTCATGCCATCATATCTTGTGGTGTTCGTATCTTTTGATCCGTAGCTCCGTTGGAGATGTTCTCTATGTGTAAATTGCTTGTAACGACGCGTAGAATCACGCGAACCTATTTATTTTGCTGTTTAACAAATATTAAAACATGTTAGTTCATATCTGGTCAGAATTATAAATTAACATATCAGGTCATCTCGGAGGTGCTATATGTCATTTCCGACCTCATTTAAAATGCCTAGATAGGTAGCTTAATTACGCTTCACCTCTTGCCTTGTTTAACCACATTTAATACTGCCGTGTACCTAGTCGGGATAGAACTAAATAATACGGATGTGGAGTTTCGTCAATATGCAACTCGTTGCATATTGAACTTCACTTAATGTGTAGTGTTTGATTGTCGTGAATTGTTATGCCACGTCTTGCATATATTCTTCTAATCATGCATCATATGTGGATTGCAACTTGTCGTGCATGTGCCGTGGTGAAAATCTGTGTTGATGCTTGTTTCCGGTTTGTTTCGTCTCGATAGAGTTCCGCAAGCGTGTCGGAATGTAAGGACCCGTGCGACTACGTCGGTTCGTCTGCTTCACGGAGTCATTTTTCTTCCAAGCGGGATCTCAGGCAAGATGACCATTTCCCCAGATACCATTACTATCATTGCCATGCTAGTTTTACTGTTTCTATCGTTATGTCTCGTTGCCTACCACCTGTTAAATATCAACCTCCGGACATTGCCATGAAAACCTTCAACCTGTTCACAACCTAGCAAACCACTGATTGGCTATGTTACTGCTTGCTTAACCATGTGTTAGCGTTGCTAGTTGCAGGTGCAGTTGCTTCCACGTGACAACACGGGTTGCTTGTTATATCACCATATTAATGTTATTTAATTTAATGCACCTATATACTTGGTAAAAGGTGGAAGGCTCAGCCTTTCTAGCCTGGTGTTTTGTTCCACCTTTGCCCCCTTAGTTTCGGCTACCGGTGTTATGTTCCATAATTGAGCGCTCCTAACACGATCGGGGTTGTTATGGGGACCCCCTTGATAATTCGTTTTAGATTAAAGCTGGTCTCGCAAGGCCAACTTTGGTACTACATTTGCCTAATAACCTAATAGAATTGCATAGGGACTTTCCGTACCCCGAGGATAATTAATCAACCCCCTGGCCAGTGCTCCACATGAGTGTTGGTCCCACCTGAGCGATGTCCGACGCCCCTGGTCACCCAGGGTTTAGCGATCCCGATGTCTAGCTCATCCCTCGTGTCCTCAGAATGAGATACACGGTTCCTATCGGGATCGTCGACTCGTCGGGCGGCCTTGCTGGATTAGTTTTGCCTTTTACGAGATATCTTGTGTATCGGGATTCCGGTGATACTTTAGGTAATCTCAGAGTTGAGGTTTTCCACTAAGGAGTCCGACGAGATCGCGAGCTTCGTGATCGAGGTTTTCTATGCGGCTTGTGGTAATTTGTGGACTAGTTGGAGCACCCCTGCAGGGTTAAATCTTTCGAAAAGTCGTGCCCGCGGTTATGTGGCAACGTGGAAACTTTGTTTAACACTGGTTCTAGATAACTTGAAGTTAACTTAATTAAAATATGCCATCTGAGTGCGTAACCATGACTGTCTCTTTCGTGATCTCCTTCTCTGATCGAGGAGACGGTGGGGTTATGTTTGACGTAAGTAGGTGTTCTGGATCATTCGTTTGATCATCAATAGTTCACGTACGCTGTGCGTAGATCATCTCCCTCTTTATTCTTGTACTCGTAAGTTAGACACTAAATAAATGCTTAGTCGCGTGCTGCAGCCTCACCACTTAACGATACCTCACCCATTAAGCTTTGCTAGTCTTGATACCTTCGGAAATGAGATTGTTGAGTTCCCTGTGGCTCACAGATTACTACAACACCAGTTGCAGGTACAGGTAAAGGTTGCTTGACGCGAGCGCGTTGATTGTTCATTTGGAGTTGCTTCTTCTTCTTCTTCATCATCGATCTAGGATGGGTTCCAGGCCGGCAGCCTGGATAGCAAGGATGGACGTCGTTCTCTTTTCTCGTTTGTTTTCGTCCGTAGTCGGACCATGCTCTTCTTCATGATGTTTATGTATTGTACTGATTTGACTCTGATGTAGCTTGTGGCGAGTGTAAGCAAATTCTTTATATCTCACCTTTTCAGTACATGTACTTGTAACGATATCCATTCTTGTGAAACGACGAGATACGCTTCTATCCCTGACGAGGCCCTCATGCCAAATTGAGGATAGGATCACATCTTGGGCGTTACATATTGCTAGCTGCTGCGGATGCTAACTGCTCCTGATGCTACATGCTGCCTATTGGAGAGAGAAGAGGGTTATAAACTTATAATTATATATCCATTTTACATTCTAGCATTATTTTTATGGAAAATTGCTCTTTGTTGCCTGTATTCGTACAATTTTGTAGGAAATGCATAATTGCGCCTAATCACGACTAAGCTAGAAAAGCGCAAGTAGGTGGTCAAACACATAATTAATGGCTAACGCCTTTTGAACTTTGTGTACCATGCATCATGTTTTTTTAAATAATGACGTGCATGTGACTGAATATCAATTGATAACAAGTATAGGTTGGAATGACTTCATTGTAGAAATAACTTGAGGTGCCTCATTTGCTCTATTTTCTGTAGAAACAACTTGATAATGCAGCAAGTGGCGTTTCCTCAAGCAAGCCAAAATTTGGGAACGCCCTAGCTTCATAATACCCTTTCTCAACATGTGGCCCTCAATACCGTTTATCAAGCCAAAACTTGATAATGCTTAGTTATCAATTTTGTTAAGTCATATCTAAAACATATGTACACTAATTCTATTTTTGTGTGGCCCTCCATAGTTCTCACAGATTGTAGCACAAGAAGGTGACGAGGAACCTCTAGTTTGGATGACTTTTTGTTGAACCAGTAGGTATTATGCTTGTGTACTTTTCCTGTGACATGACACTTCTAATTTAGATGGTTAATGTAATGGTATGTACAACATGCATGAAAACAAATTGTTTCCTTCACGACTTCACTAATATGTCATTATAAACATTGGATGCATCAGACTGTCATAATACCTACTCCATCCATTTCTAAATACAAGTCTTCTTAGAGATTTCACTATGACCTACATACAGATGTATATATACATACTTTAGAGTGTAGTTTCATTCATTTTGCTTTGTATGTAGTCAGTACTGGAATCTCTAAAAGGACTTACATTTCCGATTGGAGGGATTAGTTTCTATCAGAGTTAATAATAATAAAGGGCACAACATGGTGATAGTAAATTGGGGTTAAGGAAGAACATTGATTATTTGGTTTCTATGTTTATATATGTGTAGCAGCACCGTGATTATCATGCAAATAGTATCTAATCCCGAACCTTAATCATGGCAGCTAGCAGATAATGTATGGTTTCATTTGCAAGCACATTCATGTGAATATTATTCCAGCAGGAATGCTAACCCATCTTGTGCTCTACTCCTTGCTTGATTGAACGCTTGTGATGCTTCTTGCTACACATGAATGATTAGTGCTTTCATGGACGAAGCCATTAGGAATAATAACATATATGTATTGCTAAAACAAAGCATACCTTCCAAGCAATTTGAACACGGAAACCCAAACGATTAAGCATGGCAACACGTGAGATGAGGAATAGTAGGTCTGTATATGGGTAAATCTGATGCTAACTAATTGTTAATTTTGTTAATAGGGTAAATACATTTTCCTGTTTGAGTTTAGGTATCACCTGATGCTAACTAATTATTAATTTTGTAGATCGAACCTTGCAACAAGTCACGGTTGTCGGCATCCAAAGTTCAGGTATTATATCCATTGTGGAGCTCTCACTTTTTATATCATGAAGCATGACATTCTATGAGTATCATACCAACAGATTACAGTTTTCTAAATGAAGCTTAGGCTATGTTTGATAGGAAAGTATTGCAAAACCACACTATTTTAGGCTGTAGGTTCATGATACCACAGTTTTGACATACCAAGATATTTTAGAGTACTGAGAATACAGTGACCCTGTTTGGCAAATGCTTGTATGCAACAAAGTAGTTTTGAGACACCATAGTTTTGGAAGTTTTGACATACCAACAAAGCTGAAAATGTTTTACTCGTAGCCAAACAGGTTAGATTAAATTAAACTCTTTTGGCAAATGCGTGTATGCAACAAAGTAGTTTTGAGATACCATAGTTTTGGCAGTTTTGACATACCAACAAAGCTAAAAATGTTTTAGAGGTAGACAAACATATTAGTTTAAATTAAACTGTAGAATGGGTCTTCCGTATTAATACTATAGTTCTTACATTTTTAGCAGATGGGTCTTCAGTATTTTCCTGTAGTTTGATTCTGAGGTAGTTAGAGATCTTTTCTCTTCTAGGGTATCCATTTTCAGACGAGTCTGAAGTATTTCCTGTAGTTTGATTCTGAGGTAATTAAACTATAGCATTTGGGTACCTTTGTTTCAATGACCATATTGAAGGGCATATGGTCAGAAGTGTGTCTGTCCACAACTTTAACTATGGTATAAGGAAATTGGGTTGTCCAGTTCAAGGAAATGAGGAACCAGTCCAGTTTTTGCATACTACAGTTTTTACAATACTACAGTTGACCACATTGAAGGGGGTCTTGTTTAAAATAGTGTGGTTTTTAATACTATTTTTGCAATACATTGTTGTCAAACACATCCTTTTTAGTATATAAATTGAATTTATCAGTATACAAACTGAATTTATCAGTTTTACATACTTTGAGGTGTTTGGATGAAACAAAAACCAAAGTGCTCCGAACCTCTTTTTTCTAAACATAAGTGAGAGAAGTCATTGAAGATAGCGCACTTGATGTTCCTGTCTACAAAATTGCTTCTCTTTACCCATTCCTACTTGTACTCATGCAGATTACCAAATATGGGCCCTTATTGTTTTTTACAAAAAATGTGTCTTATTTTCTAAATTGTTCACCGATACAAGTTATTTTGCACGGACAAATGGGAGGAAGTAGCGAGTACAGAAGTTGATTTAGGATGTTCCGCTGATCGAAGACTGGGTATCTTTTGTAATATTCTATAGTACTCAAGTGATCAAACAATTAGTCTCTTGAGAACTTGCTCATCATATTTTGCAACAATCCAGGACCTGAATGTCGAGTTGTGTATTTCCTTAATGGATGTATCTAATGTTACATAACAGGCCATGACCTGAATGTCGACTTGCGTATTTCCTTAATAGACGATGTAGCTAACTTGAGTGAAGATAACATGTGAATCTTATATATATGTTGCATGAATGCATTGTCTACTAGTATATTTTGATGAATGGAAAAGTGCTATTGTATTGCAAACTGGACATGAATTGAATATTATGGATTTAGTTTCATGTTAATATAGGCTGCATTTGCATTTATGCTGAAATGTATAATCCTCACAGCAAATGTGTCGTAGAAGCGTTGCATGGCAAATAAACTGTTGGTGTAGAAATGTACTATCTGTCGGCACATGTAGTAGAAAGGGCCGTTGCAATATCTGTCGACACATGTTGTATCAGATAAACTGTCGGCATAGATATGGTGGCATAGAATCTGTCGGCCTTGGACAACATCAGATTCGGTACAGAGTTGCCTGTCAGTATAGAACTGTCTGTCGCCATAGATCTCACCTACACCGTCATACTATCTGTCGGAGTAAGTTTTTCTTTCAGCGAAGATCTTTCCCGGCAGGACTATAGGGGACACCTATTTTTTGTCAGCAAAGGTCTTTGCCAACACTAAATGTGTCGCCTTAGGTGACCTATACCGACACATTGTTTGGCGCTGCTTTGAGTGTAGTGGTGTAGTGTAATGCTTTAAGAACGATGACATGATGTAGACAAGATCTATTCATGTCGGAATAAACCCCATTGTTTTATCCTTAATAGAAATGATACATGCGTGTCATGTCTCAGTCTGTCACTGAGATTGAGCACCGCAAGATCTAACCCATCGAAAAGAACCTCTTCCCATTGCAAGATTAACGATCAAGTTGGCCACACAAAAATCAAATGTCAGAGAATAAATACGAGGTTATAGTAATCAAGAATGGATATAATTTCATATACCTAATCATAAACTCACAATTCATTGGATCCCAACAAACACATTGCAAAAGATAGAGTTACATCAAATAAATTTTGAAGAGACCATTGTATTTAGAAGCAAATCAAGATAGAAAGCCATCTAGCTACGACCGACGGGCCCGTAGGTCTGATATGAACTACTCACGCATCATCGGAGGAGCACCAATGAGGATGATGAAACCCTCTGTGACCGTGTTCCTCTCTGGAACACACTCTAGATTGGATTTCGTGGCTTTTGGAACTTGCGGCGACTGATACAATTTTTCGTCTACTCCTCTAGGCTTTCTGGAATATTGGGGGTATTTATAGAGCTCAAAGGCGCGGTGGATGTGCCCAAGGCCCCCACTACCCACCAAGCTGCGCTAGGGTCCCACAGCATGGCCTGGTGCCTAGTGGGCCATGTGGACCTCCTTTGGTGATCATCCTTGGTTCTCAAGTTTCTTTCTGGTCCAAAAAATGTGCAAAACGTTTCCTGGCATTTGGACCTCATCTCGTATTGATTTTCTGCAAAGAAAAAACAACAAAAAAACTTAAATGATTGAGTCTTCCTAGGATATTACCCTGGGGTGCCTTGGCATCCCCAAGCTTAGGATTTTGGTGCTCCTCAATTCTTTTTTCCATTGGGGCAATAACCAAAACTTGAGAACTTCAATCACATAAAACTCAACAAAACTTCATGAGATTTGTTAGTATAAGCAACATATAAAATACTTTCAGGTGCTGTTAAAAATTGAATTTTATTTTATTTTAGCATAGGACACTCTATCTTGACTCCTCCATGGCTTATACCCCCGATACAATCAATAGCATCATCAAAACAACCAAACTACACATGCAAAACAGAATTTGACTGAAATAGAATAGTTTGTAGTTATCTATAATGAACCTATACTTCCATAAATCCGAAAATTCTGAAAACCTAGGATGATCCGAAGAATTTGTATAGAAATATTGTGTACAAAATTCAGCTTAAAGAGGCATTCCAGTAAAATTATAGAATTTGTGCACTCGACATCAAAGTTTCTGTTTTTGCACCGTATTGATTCTACACATCATGCAAACCATCCCAAAGGCTTTACATGGTACAAACACTACCTAAAACATAAAAACAGAATCATTACAAAGTAAATAATCATGTTATCACAAACTAACAAAAAGTGAAGAGCAAAAAATAAGGTAACTGTTGGGTTGCCTCCCAACAAGCGCTATTGTTTTATGCCCCTAGCTAGGCATATTGCATAGTTTCAAGTGCTGTCATCTTTGACACTCAACTATGGCTCTCATGATTGTTTCATATGGTGGCCTAATTCTATTCCTAGGGAAGTTTTCCATCCCTTTCCTTACTAGACATTGGAACCTTATATTTCCGTCCTTCATGTCAATGATTGCACCTATAGTTCGTACGAAGGGTCTTTCAAGTATAACTCGACAAGTAGGTTTGCAATCAATATCAAGCACAATGAAATCTATAGGCACATAATTTTTATTTGAAATTATCAACACATCATTTTTTTCTACCCAAAGGTTTCTTTATGGTAGAATCCGCAAGATGCAAGTTTAGGGAACATTCTCAATATTAGTGAGACCAAGCACATCACATAAAGTTTTAGGTATAGTTGACACACTAGCACCAAGGTAACACAAAGCATTGCATTCATATTTATTTATCATAATTTTTATAGTAGGTTCCTACTCATCAAGCAACTTTCTAAGAACATAAACTTCAAGCTCAAGTTTCTCATCATAGGCTTTCACCATAGCTTCCAGTGTATGTTGAGTAAAATCTTTGTTTCGTTCATAAGCATTGGTGAGCTAATAATGGATTGTAGCAAGTAAATACATTGTACTAAAGAGAAATTATCATAATTGAAGTCCTTGTAATCCAAAATTGTGGGCACGCCACTAGTTAAAGTTTTGACCTCTCCAAATCCACTTTTTCAGTTTTAATATTAAAATCATCACCCTCCAAGCAAACGGGGTGCTCCTTTACTACAATTGACTCATCTCCAGTCCCTTTATAATTAAAATTCAGAAAAGTAAACAAATATCCAATATGTGAAGTATCAATCTTTTAAGATGTTCATGGTGATTCCGGTAAAAACCGGGTGGAAGAGATTTTCTAGGAATTCCCGCTTAGCTTTCAACTTAGCAGTCCCCTCCTTACTTTCATTAATAGAAACTTGGATAGATTTAATAGTCTCATTAAAATCATGCTTAGGAGGCAAAGCTTTTATAAGAGTTTGTACATCAAGAGCAATCCTATTAATTCTTTTAGCCATCCCATGTTCCCATACTATTACGTGGTAAAGATGAAAACCGAACTTTAGCTCTATCTCTTAGTGAAAAAGGAAATAAATTTAATTTCACATTATAATTATCCATGTCCTTTTTATTTTGCATATAATATTGTTCAAGAAAGGTGTTAAGATGAGCAGCAGGATCCTCATTAGAACTGCAAAAAATTTGTTCTTTGATGACAAGATTCAACAATGCAGCATTAATATCAAAAGCCTCCGCACTAGTGGTGCGAAGTATAGGAGTACTTATAAAATCATTTTTATTAGTATTTGATAAGTCACACAACTTAGTAGTATGTTGACATATGGTGACCGAGCAAGCAAAGTAACAAGCAAGACAAGTAAACTAGCAAGCAAAGAAGTAAACTAGTGACACGCAAAGATAAATTTTTTGTATTTTTGATTTTTTTGAAAAAAGAAAAATATAACAACAAATAAAATTAAGAACAAGTGAATGTTATTTTGTGTGAATTTACTAGATAGTTGGTGATGATATTCCCTCGCAATGGTGCCAGAAATCCTTCCTCATACATGTGATATTCGTTGGGTTTTCCGCGAAGAGGAACAAGTAATTGCAACATAATACAGGTAAGTATTTCCCTTAGTTAAGAAACCAAGGTTTATTGGACCAATAGTAATATCAGTCCTCAACCATCTTTAGTGGTTGCATACAAAAGAGCAAACAATTTGCACCCAACACGGGCAAGAGAGTTGTCAATCCCCTTGATCTAGTTATTTGCAAGAGAGTGAGGTGTGTAGATAATTGTGGAAAATTGTAAATTGCAAAATAAAAGAAAAGGCAAATAAAGGTAGAAAGGTAAAGATAAGTTTTGGAAATATATAAGTGAATAGACCCTAGAGCTATAGTGTTCCCTAATGGCATCTCTCATGAAAGCAACATACGGTTGGTAACAAATTACTGTTGGGCAATTGACAGAAAAGCGGATAGTTATGCAATGTTCACGAAAATGATAATGTGTATATAGGCATCATGTCCATAAGAAAATAGGCCGACTCCTGCCTGCACCTACTACTGTTACTCCACTTCAAGAGAGCTTCTATGCTTGCCTCTCTACGTATTAAGTTCATGACAAACCGAGTAATGCTTGGAGAACAATGACACGAAGTAGACTAAGTCAAATCAATCAATATGAATAAACCCCATCATTTTATCTCTAGTAGAAACAACACAAAGACGTATCTTGTCCCCTTCTGTCACTCAGATATAGAAACTCGGCAGGTTGAACCCACTATAGCGCATCCCTCTCACTTAAGAACTATCAATCTACTTGGACAAAGCAATTCAATAGACCGGAGATATTTATGAAGCTATGATGATCATGCAAATAAGAATCATAATAATAAGAGGTGACTCAAATACTTTTCATGAATAATGTAAACAAAAATCCACAATTCATCAGATTCCCAAAAATGCACCATATAGAAGTATTACATCGTATAGATCAAAGCGATGATGCGATGACCATTGTACTGAATATCAAGAGAGAGAGAGAGCGACCCATCTAGGTACTAACTACGAACCCGTAGGTGTGTTGTGAACTACTCAAACATCATCCTGAGGGAAACAAGGTTGATTAAGAGGCCCTCCATGATCGATCCCCCTTCCGACAGGGTGCCGGAACGGAGCTCCAGATTGGATCACTCCGGAATAGAGACTTGCGACGGCGGAAAAAGAGTTTCGCGATCTCTTTCACGGTTTTTGGAATATATGTGAATTTATAGGCCAGAGACCTAGAAGCCTCGTTAGGGAGGGACAAGCCATGAGGGTGCACCGACCCCCTGGTCGCGCCCTATTGGCTTGTTCCTCCCTTGTGTGGCCTCCGGTCTTCTCCCGAGGCTTCCAAGTCTTTTTTGTCCATATAAAATCATAAAAAAGTTTAGGGGCAATTGGACTATGTTTGGTACCGTAATCATGAAAAGTAAAAAACACGCAGAAAACAACAAATCGCACTAGGCACTCGGTCAATAGGTTAGTGCTCAAAAGTAATATTAATTGGTAAACTATCACTCAAAAATTATCCTAGAATGATAATTAATAGCATGGAACAATCAAAATTATATATACATTGGAGATGTATCATACGTGTCCTTGAAGTTGGAGATGAACCACACACACGACTCGAACCACGAAGAGATGGAGCCCTCGGGAAGGTTTATCAGCCACGAGTGTGACACCTATTTGAGGGTCATGGGAAACCAGTTCGCTATGACCTTGTCGGCACCACCAACGACCTCGATGCTGATAGCATAAAGTTGCAGGAACTCTGCGGGGTTGGGGTTCCATCATAGCATGGACGCAACTTTGGATTGAACGGCGTGGGTCACACCACATGGCACAACTGAGGGGTGAAAGTGTGGCATCCATGGCTGTTGGAGGAAACACCATGACGGTTTTGGCGTCCGGCCTCCGCAATGTCCCGTAGGTTGCGGTTCTGGTACTCACGACGCTTCTCAAGCTGCACGCGCGTGTTGGGAGCTGTGTGCTACACGACCGTGCAGTTGGGATCCTCTTGGGGTGGTGATGATGCTCCATGGGATGACACTAGTGCCCGTGCACCGGGGCGCCGACCGTTTCCCCCGTCGAGCGGAGTAGGAGGGGCATGCCATGACCTTCCCCTACATCGCGCAACGACACATGAGGCAGGGAGTGGGAGAAAGCTGGAGCGTCTCTAGCGGTGTTGAAAGTGCGTTATATTGACTATAGGGGGTGAATAGGCGATTTTTATAATTTCATCACTGAGGAAATTCTAGTGAGGGAAGTCCTCAGTCATGAACTGAGCACATCGGAAATAGTACAGTATCAGATGTGCAATAACGTCTACAACAAAGTACTCAACATGATATGAGAGATTCGGTTTGCACGCGTCACAAGTACAGGGTAAGCAGGTGAAGATTGACTCAAGTGAAGAATTTGAGGTGAGGAATTCAGAGAGAGTCTTCAGTCAAATTCTTAAAACAGTACAGATGGAAGTCTTCAACATGCAACTGAGGAAATGAGAAGGTTGAGGAGATAGAACCAGTAGCTTGATGAAGGCAGTTGTTGATGACCCAGTTCCAACTGCTATGACAGTTGTACGTCTGGTTTGGAGCGGCTTGGTATTGAAACCAAAGGACACACATTCCTGGGACACACAGTCCCTATCGTATTCTCCTTGAGCTGAGGACACACAGTCCTCGCCCAACACTCGTGGTAAGTCTTCAGGGCAGACTTCCAAACTCTCACAAACTCGGTCACCCGGCGATCCACAATTGACTGCTGGATGCTCTAGACCATGACGCCTAACCGTCTGGAGGATACACAGTCCTCAAAGGTAACAAGCATGGTTCCTCACAGGAATAACTTCTTCAGTGATGCTCAATCACTTGGGTTTTGGTTTGAGTTTGGGTGTTTGGGGTATTTCCTCACTTGATGATTTTCACTCATAGGCTCTGAGGAATTTGGGTTGCTCTAAATAACTAGTGTAAGTTTCTTACGGAGCAGCCAACCAGCTAGTGGTTGTGGGGGGCGGCTATTTATAGCCTGGGAGCATCCCGACATGATTTTACATAAATGCCCTTTAATAATATGATCGTTGGATGGAGAAGATCTGTGACAGGTGGCGCGAGGCGCGGCAACGGTCGGAAGTTTCAACTGTGAAAGTCCTCATGTCTCTCGTATTTCTCACTTTGAGGATTTGGTGGATGTAGGTTTGGGTTGAGCATCAGGAGGAAATTCGTTCCATAGTTTTACCTCGACCCCATTTAAAACTACGGTGTTCCTATGACTCAAGAATGAAGAATATGAAACATAAAGAGTAATTCTTCAAGCTTCAAAGTTTTCAAAGTATTTTCTTCGGGACACACCGAATTCCTGATCTTCAATATCTTCATGAGGAATATCAATTTCTTTGCAATTTCTTCGCGATCAAAGTCTTCAAGGAATGACCAAAACCTTCACCTAAAGACATTCATTTTAGGGGGTCGATATTCATCGAATAAATCAAACTCCCGAGCGACTTATAGAGACTGTGTACACTTACAAACATATCAGTCTCTTAACCTATAAGTCTTCAAACCACCAAAATCACTAAGGGGACTAGATGCACTTACAATCTCCCCATTTTTGGCGGTCGGTGACAAATAGGTTAAGTTTTCAACGGGGATAATAATATGAAATGTAAGTACCGAGTTTGAGGAATTTGAAGTCAAGATACAGAGAACTCCCCCCGAAGATATGCATGTTTTGTGAATTTTGCTTTGAACAGCAGATGCATATTGATGATATATATCATGGAGATCTCCCCCTGTATCTTGCAATTCATGCATGCATTTGACATATAGTATGAGGAATTTGAAATGCATGATGAAAAATGGTGTCTGACGAATTTCAGTATGCATGCATTAATTAACTTGAGGAATAAGTGTAATACCCCACATGTAACCTTTGCCATATTTGGATCCTTCCCTATTTTGGAACCATGTTCTCAATGCTATAAGAGTTGTCATTTCATGTGTCTTTGTATTGTGTCTCCATCTTGCATCATGGCATTCCATTGTGATGTTGTTGTTGCTCGATCCATTAAGAGTGATAGTGTGATGGTGTTGATGATTTGAAACAAGGTGTCAAAACCCCTTCTCCATTATATTTGAACTCATGAATTCACTTGGTTTAAACCTCTTTTAAAAAAATGTTCATCATTTAGTGTTTTATCTTTTGTTTGAGGGGGTATTGTCTTGGGGTTTTAAAACTTAAGTCATATAGGGTTTTTATCAACGAAACAACACATTTAATTCTGTTTTGAATATAATTTAATTACTCCGAAAAACTAGTTTTTGTTTTTGTTAAATAGGGCATAATTCTCTTATGACCTACGCATTTTTTTATTTTTTCCTTCTAACCCCTGTGTGGTTGTGTGCATTTTGTTTGAGGGTTGTTATTTTAAAAATAGGAAGCCTTTTGTTTTATTTAGTGAGGCCCAGGTGGGATGGCTCCCTCCTTCTTCCTGGGCCATGTCCCTCTCGTGTCGCCCGTTACGGCCCGCAGGGCGACCCTCTTCCTCCTCGCGACGTCAGCACTGTACGACGTAGCTACAGTCGCCGATTCTCATCTCCTCTCTGATCCAGTGGACGAGGCGCGCACCCCAAGGCCATATAAACAGCCGGTGTCTCCCCCTGCACCCTAGGGTTCCATTTCCCCCTCCTATCTCTCCTTGGCGCTGTCGGGGGCGAACCCGAGCAACTCCATCTCCATGGTCGGAACCTGGTGAGCTCGACGTCGGCGGATCGACGCCATCTCTGCTTTCCCGACAGGACCAGGAGCACGTTGTGGCCGCGGGAGTTCAATTCCCGAGGAGACCGCGCGACGGGAGCTACTACGTCGACGTCCTCGATGAACTCCTCTTCTTCCACTCCGGCGGCTTCTGCAGCACCCCGTCGACGAGCCCTTTTGCCTCTCCATCCGCGAGCCCCTCTCCACTCAACCTAGGTGAGACAATTCTGCTCTCCTCCACTTCCCCTCTCCGTTAGCTGCGTCCGAGCTGTGAGCTCGAGGCCTGCCGGAGTTGCACCGGCAGGTTGATGCAGCTGCGACCGCTGCTTGCTGTTTCTTACGCATGTGGCGTGCGTGTGCATGGGCGTCGTCGTCTGCTTCGTGGTCGAGGCGTCCCTCTCGCAGCGAGAGTGTAGTGTAGCCGTAGTAGACCCCCGCGGACGTATCGTATGTATGTAGGACGACACGCTCCGATGAGCCTCGTCGCCGGCACCTCTTTGCAAAAGCAGAGCAAGGCCCCGCCTTTTTCATGTTTCCCTGTCGTGGATCCCCATTAGGACAGTAGCACCACACCAGCTCAGCCGGCATTGTTTCCACACGCGTTGGCAGGTCTGGGGTTCGAGCCCCATCGCCCCCCTTTTTAAATCTGGGATTTTTCCCTTGCTGTTGTTTGCTTGGCAGGGTCTTCTTAAGAGGGATTCCTCCCCTCTAATAGCGAAGCTACGCATGGTAGCCTAGTGGTGCACATGAGAGAAGTGGTGTACGAGGTTGTGGGTTCGAACCCAGGGCCTCCCTTTGGATTTTTTTTCATTTATGTTATTTTTTCCCTTTATTTTCTTTTGCTGCAATTTGCTGTTGGTTCCTTTTAAAAAACAGGGAGTGTTTATTTCTTTTAGTGTCTAGTATGTGTGTGTGAGCACATGAGTGCATGTGTGTGTGCAAGAGACGTGGCGTGTGCACTAGTGTGTATATGTGTGTGTGCACATGAGTGCGCCCCCCTTTTTAAATCTGGGATTTTTTCCTTGCTGTTGTTTGCTTGGCAGGGTCTTCTTAAGAGGGATTCCTCCCCTCTAATAGTGAAGCTACGCACGGTAGCCTAGTGGTGCACATGAGAGAAGTGGTGCACGAGGTTGTGGGTTCGAACCCAGGGCCTCCCTTTTGGATTTTTTTTCATTTATGTTATTTTTTCCCTTTATTTTATTTTGCTACAATTTGCTGTTGGTTCCTTTTAAAAAACAGGGAGTGTTTATTTCTTTTAGTGTCTAGTATGTGTGTGTGAGCACATGAGTGCATGTGTGTGTGCAAGAGACGTGGCGTGTGCACTAGTGTGTATATGTGTGTGTGCACATGAGTGAATGTGTGCACACATGTGAGTGTGTGTGTGTGTGCATGTGGGTGCACATATGCACATGTGCAAGGGGGCCTAACCCTCATGTTGCACATATTTTTGTAGTGTGTGTGTGTGAGCACATGTATGTGTGTGTATGTGCTCATGCATGTGTGTGTGTGTGCATGGGTGCATATGCACTTGTGCATGAGGGTCTAACCCCTCATGCTTGCCACTATGAAGTGATGTAGTGGTGTGTGGGACTTGTGTGTGTGCATGTGTAGGTGTAGATGATGCAACATGTCCTATTATTACATGTGGTATTGTTCCTATATAACATATTGGATTCTAGGTGGTAGTTTTCGAGCTAGCTTTGTGTCTTGATGTTACATGCAAGTACCCATGTATTATATATTATTTTGGGGAAGAATCATCCCAGGAATCCATTGGTGCAATCAGATTTTACTTTAGAGTAACTTCATAAAACTGTTATTTTCTGTCATGATGTCATGTTTAGTGCTTTGTATGAGGTGGTGCCTTGACCCTATGATGATGAATCCTTGATGTGGTAGTAGTGGGCGAACCCCTCTACAGCATGGGGTCTTTGTTTTGTTCTTAGGAATTTGTATGCACCTATTGTGCCTTGCCAAAGTTGACCCTTGGCTGAAATTGACATATTTGTGAAAATCTATGATTTTAACTAAGTCTGGGAATCTGATGTTATTTTCTTCCCCTGTTGTCTTGGTTGCATTAGCTTCTATGTTGGGAATCAGCCCATGCAACAACATAAAGTTTGTGAGCTTTTGTGTTTGTCTAGCTCCCTGTTAAATTTCATGCTTATACACATCCTGTAGATATCATTTTGGAGGCTGCTAAAATACTTCAGAGCATAAGCAGCTGGTCTACTTTGTGTTGTCTAAGTCCCAGAATCTGTAATATTTTGTCCAAGTTTGAGTCCATAGATCTGCTTATTGGTGACTCCTTTGTATTAACTTCTTGTTCAAGGTTTTAGAGATTTTGGATGGGTTTTGCCTCATATCTTGTTTGGCTCATTTGGATGGCTGAAGCTACTTTAAATATTGTAGACAAACTGCTATGATGCTGTTAAAAACGGATTGCATGTTTTCGTTGATTTGAAGCTTGTGTGGGCATTATTGATGGTGTGGTGTGTTTCCATGTACCACCCCACTTATATTTTGTTTCTTGATCATATGGCAACCCGGTAACACCAGGGGAGTGCTATTGGAGTGTGTTTGTGGCTGATTTGAACCGTAGGTTTCCATATCTTGTTTTGTAGTTTTCGGTTGATCCGTAGCTCCGTTCTCTATGTTCTTTATATGCTTTTGCATCATTTTCTCGTGATGCACATGATCATGCAATCATCATGCAAGTCAATATAACTTAATATGAGGTTCTGTCCAGAATTCAATTAACTCAACTAATGCATATGAAAGTGGCTAGAATAGTGATGCATGCTTCCTTCTTCACACATGCATCATATTGCTTGTTGCATTACGTTGTGTTGGTGTTCATTGGCTGTTATTTTATCTTGGGTAGCATCGGGATCGGAGAGCGAGTACGTGGATTCTGGAGAGTACGTGCAGGAAGATCAAGAGCAGTTCCAAGCCGAAGACATCACAGGCAAGATGACCGTGACCTTGATACCGTATCTAGCTTTGTTATGCTTAGAATCACGTTTCCTTCGATACATGCTCGCTGCCTACCACTTGTTATAATGCCACATGTCTTTGTCATGAACCCCATACACCTTCCTCTCCTAGAAAATGTTGTTTGGCTAAGTAGGCTTGCTGAACCTCTAATGAATAGCTTTGCTAGTTGCAGGAGCCAGCTGTCTCATGTGATAACATGAGTATCTTGATATCATTATGTTTAAAGTGCTATTTAATTAATGCACCTATATACTTGGTAAATGACGGAAGGCCTAGCCTTTTGCCGGGTGATTTGTTCCATTGTTGCCGCCTTAGTTTCGGTTACCGGTGTTTGATTCCATAACTGATCGCTCCTAACACGTTCGGGGTTGTTATGGGGACCCCCTTGATAATTCGTGTAGTGTTAAGGCTCATCTGGAAGGACCCAACACTGGTTTTAATCTGCTAATCACCTAATAATAATTTGCATAGGGAATAGCTACCCCGAGGATTAAATCAACAACCCGGGCCAGTGCTCCTCATGAGTGTTGGTCCAAACTAGAGCACTGCGCGGGGCCAACTCAGGGCAACCTGAGTGATTTCTATCAGGCACCATGCGCGTACCTTATTCGACGTGTCCTGAGACTGAGATATGCGACTCTTATCGGGGTCGTCGACACGTCGGGAGGTCCTGCTAGATTTGTCTTACCTTAGCGATATATCTTGCGTATAGGAATCCCGGTGAAACTTTGGGTCTCCTCAAAGCTGAGGTTTTCCTCTAAGGAATCCGATGAGATCACGAGTTTCGTGATAGAGGATTACTTTGCGGCCCTTGGCAGTTTGTGATGGAATAGTTGGGGCAGCCCTGCAGGGTTTAATCTTTCGGAAAGCCGTGCCCGCGGTTATGTGGCAAACATGGATAATTTGTTAACATCCGGTTCTAGACAACTTAAAGTAACTCTAATAAAACTGCCAAGTGTGTGCGTAACCATGACTGTCTCCTTCGAAGACCACTCTTTGATCGGGAACATGGTGGGGTTATGTTTGACGTAAGTAGGTGTTCAGGATCACTTAGTGATCATCTAATCTTTGATCGCTCACGTAGACCACCATATAAATTACTCTGATCATCGTAAGTAGCCACCATAAATGCTTAGGTTGCTGCAAACCCATACACTAAACCTTCCTCACCTAATAACTTGACTAGATTCAGTACCAAAGTCATTAGATTATTGAGTCCCCGTGGCTCACAGATTACTACAAACCCCAACAGGTACAGGTACGTCCGATGCGGGAGAACCTGATGACAACCAGCTGAAGTGGGAGTTCGACGAGGACTCTGGCCGTCTGTATGTGAACTATCCGGAAGACTGAGGCCGTGCTCGTGATCGTGGGATAGCATGCGGGATGTGTTAGATCATCTGTTTTTCTGTTTAAGTCTGTAGCTGTACTTGCTGCTACTCTGAATAATGTGTGTCTGTAAGCTATGATATATTCTTAACAAATGGCAAGTGTATGCCCTACTTGTTAATCTTTATTTATGTAATGTGATGATTATCCCGTTTGCAAAATGCGTAGATGCGCCCCTTTCCCCTTTTGAGGCCTCGCCCCCAAATAAGGAATGGGCCTCATCTTAGTCATTACAAGTTGGTAATCAGAGCCTTACGACCATAGGAGCCTTGTGTGATCGAACTTGGCCGAGTCGAGTCTAGAAAAATGTTTTGTGTCTTAGTTATATCGGAGAGTAGGTTTCTTTTTCTCCTCTTCTATGCTCTGGTGAGGTTCTCGACTTAGGAAATCTTAATTTTACTCCTCTTCTCGCTCAATTTTTTTTAGGATCACGTGGGTATTTTGAAATCTATGTGATTTCGATGTGACGGAATTCTGTCTTGGTGCCTCCTGTGTGACTTAATTTCTTCCGGGGAGTTGAGCTCCAGGGGATTCTTGTGCACATCACCATCATTCAGGTTTCTTAGTATCTCAGGACGGAGGATGTTCGTAATTGCTTCAATACTAGTTGTGACGAGAGGAGTCCGGCTTCCCTAGTACTGGGGCAGAGAGTTTCGGATGTATCGCCACACTTTGTATCGTTGTGATTACGAGCATTCTTACTTTCTGTTCGAGTGGAATTGCTAAATATTCTTGTTCAGATATTCCTGCCTTTTTGATTCAGCTTTACCTTGAATGTTATTCTCTGGTCTAATGTGTTGTTCGTCTTCAGGATGGCTCCAGCAACTCGTCAGAATCCGGGTCGCGAGGGTGCTGATGTTCCGCCACCACCCCCTCTGCCTCCTCCTCCTCCGCCGCCTCCTCCTGCAGAGGCATGACAAGCGGTGATGGCTGCAACAAATGCTAACACCCAGATGTTAATCCAGCTGTTGCAAGAGAGGACCAATCAGCAGCAGGGCAATTTCAACCATGGTGATAATGAGTTTGCATCTCTGAGTTAATTCCTGGCAAACCAGCCGAAGACCTTCACGTCGTGTGATCAATCGTTTCATGGTGAGGACTGGATTCGGGACATGAACAAACACTTTGAGTGCAGCAATGTCTGTCCAGAGGACTTCGTCAAGTTTGCAATGTTTCAGCTCAAGGGGCAGGCAACAGTTTGGTGGCAGCAGTTGAAGGACTCCAGGGGTGGCAGATTGATCAGTTGGGATGAGTTCTGCAGAGATTTCAGGTCCCACTATATCCCGTCTAGCTTTGTGTAGGAGATGCGTGAGAAGTTCAGACGCTTGAAGCAAGGTGGTTCCTCTGCGTACAAGTACTACGTCGAGTTCCATGAGCTGGCTCAATATGCCTTGCACGACATTCCAGATCAGAAGAGCAAGATCTATCAGTTCAGAGGTGGTCTGAGAGAGGACTTGCAGCTGGCCCTCGCCTTGCACGATCCCGATGAGTTTGATAAGTTCTATAACTTGGCTCTCAGGGCTGAGGCAGCTTTGCTCAGGGTGGAGAATTCAAGGAAGCGTTTTAGTGAGTCCAGTTCATCGCCCTCAACTCAGGTGGTTCCGAAGCAGCAGAAATATTGGGTGTCTCCTCCTCCTCCTCGGCAGACTCAACAGTTCAAGCAATCATGTGGTCGTGGTTCTTCCCACCCACCCAACCCAGCTTTCGAGCAGAGGTTTCAGCAACAAAAGCAAGGGAATCCACACGTGCAGTTCCGTCAGCTGGCACATGTTACTTGTCACAAGTGTGGGAAGAAGGGTCACTATGCCAACAAGTGCACCTCTCAGCTGCGTCTTCCGCCTCCTCCTCCAGGGAAGCCTCCAAGTAATGCTATAGTGAAGTTCAACCCCAGGTCTGCGAGAGTCAATATGGTGAATGCAGCTGAAGCAGAGAACTCCTCACACGTGATTATGGGTAATCTCTCAGTTAATGATATTCCTGCAAAGGTTTTATTTAATTCTGCTGCTTCTCATCCATTCATGTCTAGACCATTTGCATGTAAGCATGATTTGTTTTCCAAGACATTGGACAAACCTTTCCGTGTGATTTCCCCGGGTATGTTGATGAGTTCTAATGTGGTAATTCCGGATGTTTCTGTCAAGATGGGTAATTATGCCTTTCTGGCTTCTCCTATTGTCCTTGGCAACTCTGATATTGATTTGATTCTTGGGATGGATTGGTTGGCTATGAACAAGGCGTCTATTGATTGTGAAGCTAAAGAAGTGAAGCTAACTCATTCTTCGGAGGACGTGATTATATTCGCAGCGCGTGATGACATGGGCCGTCTGTTTTCCTTGAATGAGAAGGGTGAGATCTCTCCAATTTCGCAAGTCCCAGTGGTCTGCGAATATGAAGATGTTTTCCGAAAGAAATGCCAGGAATTCCTCCGCACCGAGCAGTTGAGTTCGTAAGTGAGCTTGAACCGGGTACTGAGCCTGTGTAAACGGCCGTACAAACTGGGTCCAGAAGAGCTAAAGGAGCTGAAGAAACAACTTGATGAGCAAGAGCGTCTGGGTCTAATCAGACCAAGCTCATCTCCTTGGGGCTGTGGAGTTCTTTTCGTCAAGAAGAAGGATGGTACGGAACGACTCTGTGTCGACTACCGTCCATTGAATAAGAAGACGACTAAAAAGAAGTATCCACTTCCTAACATCAATGAGTTGTTTGAGCAATTGAAAGGGGCTAAGATCTTCTCGAAGCTTGATCTCAGGATGGCTTATCATCAGATTCGCATTCGCGAAGAGAACATTCCGAAGACTGCATTCAGAACAAGCTTTGGCTCGTATGAGTACACGGTGATGTCTTTCGGTCTGGCCAATGCTCCACCGACCTTCTGTTGGATGATGAATTATATCTTCTCACCATTCAAGAATGAATTCGTCTTGTTGTATCTTGATGATATTCTGGTCTTCTCGGAAACTGAGGAAGAGCATGAGGAACATCTCAGTCTTGTGCTTGATAAGCTAAGAGAGCATAAGTTCTATGCTAAATTTTCCAAATTTGAGTTCTGGTTGAAAGAAGTTTTCTACCTTGGGCACATCATCTCTGCCGAGGGCATCAAAGATGATCCGTCGAAGGTGCAGGCCATTGTTGAGTGGGAGCCTCCGCAAAATGTGAAGCAGGTTCGAAGCTTTCTCGGGCTTGCAAGCTATTGTAGAAGATTCATTGAGAATTTCTCCAAGATTGCTAAGCCTCTCTCAAGTCTTCTTCAGAAGGGTGTGAAGTATGTATGGTCTCCACAGTGTCAGTTGGCTTTCGACACACTCAAAGAGAACCTCACTTCTACTCCAGTCTTGGTTCCTCCTGATGACTCCAAACCTTATCAAGTGTTCTGCGACGCCTCTGTTCAAGGTCTTGGTGCAGTGTTGATGCAAGACAAGAAAGTGGTAGCTTATACCTCGAGGCAGTTGAAGCCAAGTGAGAATAATTACCCCACTCATGATCTTGAGTTGGCGGCAGTGGTACATGCTCTGATGACTTGGAGACACCTCTTGATGGAAAGAAAGGTTGAAGTGTTAACCAATCACAAGAGTCTCAAGTACATCTTCACCCAGCCCAACCTCTTCGGCAAACTCGTTGGGTGGAAATGCTCCAAGATTTTAATCTGAGTGTTCAGTACACTCCAGGCAAAGCTAATGTCGTGGCAGATATTTTGAGCAAGAAGGCTTACTGCAACAGTCTCATTCTGAAGCCTCTCCAACCTAATCTTTGTGAATCTTTCAGAAAGCTCAACCTTCAGTTAGTACCTCAGGGATTTCTTGCTAATCTTCAGATTTCTCCTACCTTGGAAGACCAGGTCTGACAAGATCAACTTCTTGATGCAATGTTGAAGAAAGTTAAGATTGGCTTGGCAAAGGGAGTTCCCAAGTATAAGTGCTTCAGTGCTGATGCCAGAGATACATTATTCTTTGAGGATCGTCTTGTCATTTCGAAAGGGGATCTTAGAAAGGTTATCATAGAAGAAGCTCATAACTCTCTTCTCTCAATACATCCAGGAAGTTCCAAGATGTATCAGGATTTGAAACAGACCTTCTGGTGGACTCGCATGAAGTGTGAAATTGCTCAGTTCGTAAATGAATGTGATGTATGTTGAAGGGTGAAAGCAGAGCATCAACGTCCAGCAGGTCTTTTGTATCCATTGCCCATTCCTGAGTAGAAGTTCGACCATATTGAGATGGATTTCGTCACCGGGTTTCCGAAGTCCAAGAAGGGTAACGATGCCATCTTCATTGTCATCGACAAGTTGAGCAAAGTAGCTCATTTCCTTCCAGTCAAGGAGTCTATCTCGGTAGCTCAGCTTGCAGAGTTGCACACTTCGAGAATAGTCTCTTTGCACGACGTTCCAATGCTGATTTCTTCGGATCACGGAAGCATCTTTACTTCCAAATTCTGGGACTCATTTTAGTCTGCGATGGGTACTAAGATTCGATTCAACACAACCTTTCATCCTCAGACTAGTGGGCAAGTTGAGAGAGTCAATTAGGTCCTCGAGGATATGCTAAGAGCCTGCGTCATTTCCTTTAGCATGAAGTGGGAAGACTGTCTACCTTTTGCTAAGTTTTCATATAACAACACCTATCAGGCAAGTTCAGGCAAAGCTCCGTTTGAGATTCTCTATGGCAGGAAGTGTCGTACCCCGCTCAACTGGTCGGAGACTGGCGAGCGTCCGATTCTTGAGAATGACTTGATTGAAGAAGCAAATAAAATGTGTCGTGTCATTCGGGATAATCTCAAAGCAACGCAGTCCCGTCAGAAGAGCTACTATGATAGCAAGCATCGTGACATGTCTTATGAGCTCGATGACTTCGTCTATCTCAAAGTGTCTCCTATGAAGGGCACTCAGTGTTTTGGCATCAAAGGCAAGCTTGCTCCTCGTTTTGTTGGGCCTTTCGTAATTGTTGGCAAGAGAGGCGACCTTGCATATCAATTAGAGCTCCCTTCAAACTTCGCAAATGTGCATGATGTGTTCCATGTCTCTCAGCTCCGGAGATGCTTCAAGACTCCCGAGCACACAGTTGATCTTCAGGATATCGACCTTCAACGCGACCTATCCTACCGTGAGCATCCACTTGCAATTCTTGAGACGACTGAGCGCAAGACCCGCAATAAGTCAATCAAGTTCCTCAAGATGCAATGGTCACATCATTCCGATAAAGAGGCCACTTGGGAGCGCGAGGATCACATCCGTTCTGAATTTCAAGAGTTCTTTCAGTCCTAGATCTCGGGTCGAGATCTTCTTGTAGTGTGGGATAGTTTGTAATGCCCCAGATGTAACCCTTGCCATATTTGAATCCTTTCCTATTTTGGAACCATGTTTTCAATGCTATAAGAGTTGTCATTTCATGTGGCTTTGTATTGTGTCTCCATCTTGCATCATGGCATTCATTTGCATGCATGGCATTCCATTGTGATGTTGCTGTTGCTTGATCCATTAGGAGTGCTAGTGTGATGGTGTTGATGATTTCAAACTATGTTGTTTTCAAACAAGGTGTCAAAACCCCTTCTCCATTATATTTGAATTCATGAATTCACTTGGTTTAAACCTGTTTTAAAAAATGTTGATCATTTAGTGTTTTATCTTTTGTTTGAGGGGGTATTGTCTTGGGGTTTTAAAACTTAAGTCATATAGGGTTTTTATCAACAAAACAACACATTTAATTCTGGTTTGAATATAATTTAATTACTCCAAAAATCTGGTTTTTGTTTTTGTTAAATAGGGCATAATTCTCTTATGCCCTAGGTATTTATTTTTTATTTTTTCCTTCTAACCCCTATGTGGTTGTGTGCATTTTGTTTGAGGGTTGTTATTTTAAAAATAGGAAGCCTTTTGTTTTATTCAGTGAGGCCCAGGTGGGCTGGCTCCCTCTTCTTCCTGGGCCGCATCCCTGTCATGTCGCCCGTTACGGCCCGCAGCGCGACCCTCTTCCTCCTCACGACGTCAGCACTGTATGACATAGCTGCAGCCGCCGATTCTCCTCTCCTCTTCGATCCAGTGGACGAGGTGCGCACTCCAAGGCCATATAAACAGCCGATGTCTCCCCCTGCACCCTAGGGTTCCATTTCCCCCCTCCTCTCTCTCCCTGGCGCCGTCGGGGGCGAACCCGAGTAACTCCATCTCCATGGTCGGAACCTGGTGAGCTCGATGCCGGCGGATCGACGCCATCTCTCCTTCCCCGACAGTACGAGGAGCACGCGGTGGCTGCGAGAGTTCCATTCCCGAGGAGATAGCGCGACGGGAGCTACTACGTCGTCGTCCTCGACGACCTCCTCTTCTTCCACTCCGGCGGCTTCTGTAGCACCCCGTCGACGAGCCCTTCTGCCTCTCCATCCGCGAGCCACTCTCCTCTCAACCTAGGTGAGACAATTCTGCTCTCCTGCGCTTCCCCTCTCCGTTAGCCGCATCCGAGCCGTGAGCTCGAGGCCTGCCGGAGTTGCACCGGTAGGTTGATGCAACTGCGGCCGCTGCTTGCTATTGCTTGCGGATGTGGCGTGCGCGTGCATGGGCGTCGTCGTCTGCTTCGTGGCCGAGGCGTCCCTCTCGCAGCGGGAGCATAGTGTAGCCATAGTACCCCCGCGGACGTATCGTATGTGTGTAGGACGACACGCTCCGGTGAGCCTCGTCGCCGACGCCTCTCTGCAAAAGCAGAGCAAGGACCCGGCTTTTCCATGTTTCCTTGTCGAGGATCCCCGTTAGGACAGTAGCACCGCACCAGCTCAGCTGGCATTGTTTCCACATGCATTCGGGCAGGTCTGGGGTTCGAGCCCCATCGCCCCCCTTTTTAAATCTAGGATTTTTCCCTTATGTTGTTTGTATGGCAGGGTGTGCTTAAGAGGGATCCCCCCTTTGATAGTGCAGCTACGCGCGGTAGCCCACTGGTGCACATGAGAGAAGTGGTGTAGGAGGTTGTGGGTTCGAACCGAGGGCGGAGCTTTTGGATTTTTTTCATTTATGTTAGTTTTTCCCTTTCTTTTCTTTTGCTACAATTTGCTGTTGGTTCCTTTAAAAAAACAGGGGGTGCTTATTTCTTTTAATGCCTAGTATGTGTGTGTGAGCACATGAGTGCATGTATGTGTGCTTGAGAGGTGGTGTGCGCACTAGTGTGTATATGTGTGTGTGCACATGAGTGAATGTGTGCACACATGTGAGTGTGTGTTTGTGTTTGCATGTGGGTGCCCAGTGGTGCACATGAGAGAAGTGGTGCAGGAGGTTGTGGGTTCGAACCCAGGGCCTCCCTTTTGGATTTTTTTTCATTTATGTTAGTTTTTCCCTTTCTTTTATTTTGCTACAATTTGCTGTTGGTTCCTTTAAAAAAATAGGGGGTGCTTATTTCTTTTAATGCCTAGTATGTGTGTGTGAGCACATGAGTGCATGTATGTGTGCTTGAGAGGTGGTGTGTGCACTAGTGTGTATATGTGTGTGTGCATATGAGTGAATGTGTGCACACATGTGAGTGTGCGTCTGTGTGTGCATGTGGGTGCACATATACACATGTGCAAGGGGGCCTAACCCTCATGTTGCACATACTTTTGTAGTGTGTGTGTGTGTGTGTGAGCACATGTATGTGTGTGTATGTCTCATGCATGTGTGTGTGTGTGTGCATGGGTGCATATGCACTTGTGCATGATGGTCTAACCCCTCATGCTTGCCACTATGAAGTGATGTAATGGTGTGTGGGACTTGTGTGTGTGCATGTGTAGGTGTAGATGATGCAACATGTGCTATTATTACATGTGATATTGTTCCCATATAGCATATTGGATTCTAGGTGGTAGTTTTCGAGCTAGCTTTGTGTCTTGATGTTACATGCAAGTACCCATGTATTATATATGATTTTGGGGTAGAATCATCCCAGGAATCCATTGGTGCAATCAGATTTTACTTTAGAGCAACTTTACAAAACTGTTATTTTCGGTCATGATGCCATGTTTAGTCTTTGTATGAGGTGGTGACTTGACCCTATGAGGATGAATCCTTGATGTGGTAGTAGTGGGTGAACCCCTCTACATCATGGGGTCTTTGTTTTGTTCTTAGGAATTTCTATGCACCTATTGTGCCTTGCCAAAGTTGACCCTTGGGTGAAACTGTCAGATTTGTGAAAATCTGTGATTTTCACTAAGTCTGGGAATCTGATGTTATTTTCTTCCCCTGTTGTCTTGGTTGCATTAGCTTCTGTATTGGGAATCAGCCCATGCAACAAACTAAAGTTTGTGAGATTTTGTGTTTTTCTTGCTCCGTGTTAAATGTCATGCTTATACACTTCCTGTAGATATTATTCCGGAGGCTGCAAAAATGCTTCAGAGCATAAGCAGCTGGTGAAAATCTGTGATTTTCACTAAGTCCCAGAATCTATAATATTTTGTCCAAGTTTGTGTCCATAGATCTGCTTATTGGTGACTCCTTTGTATTAACTTCTTGTTCAGGGTTGTAGAGCTTTTGGATGGCTTTTTCCTCATATCTTGTTTGGCTCATTTGGATGGCTGTAGCTACTTTAAATATTGTAGACAAACTGCTATGATGCTGTTGAAAACAGATTGCATGTTTTTGTTGATTTGAAGCTTGTGTGGGCATTATTCATGGTGCAGTGTGTTTCCATGCACCACCCCACTTATATTTTTTTGCTTGATCATATGGCAACCTGGTAACACCAGGAGAGTGCCATTGGAGTGTATTTGTGGCTGATTTGAACTGTAGGTCTCCATATCTTGTTTTGTAGTTTCCGGTTGATCCATAGCTCCGTTCTCTATGTTATTTATATACTTTTGCATCGTTTTCTCGTGATGCACATGATCATACCATCATCATGCATGTCAAGATAACTTAATATGAGGTTCTGTCCAGAATTCAATTAACTCAATTAATGCATATGAAAGTGACTAGAATAGTGATGCATGCTTCCTTCTTCACACATGCATCATATTGCTTGTTGCATTACATTGTGTTGGTGTTCATTGGATGTTATTTTTATCTTGGGAAGCATCGGGATCGGAGAGCGAGTACTTGGATTCTGGAGAGTACGTGCAGGAAGATCAGGAGCAGTTCCAAGCTGAAGACATTAAATGCAAGATGACCGTGACCTTGATACCGTATCTAGCTTTGTTATGCTTAGAATCACGTTTCCTTCGATACATGCTCGCTGCCTACCACTTGTTATAATGCCACATGTATTTTCCATGAACCCCATACACCTTCCTCTCCTAGCAAATGTTGTTTGGCTAAGTAGGCTTGTTGAACCTCTAATGAATAGCTTTGCTAGTTGCAGGAGCCAGCTGTCTCATGTGATAACATGAGTATCTTGATATCATTATGTTTAAACTGCTATTTAATTAATGCACCTATATACTTGGTAAATGACAGAAGGCCTAGCCTTTTGCCAGGTGATTTGTTCCGTTGTTGCCGCCTTAGTTTTGATTACCGGTGTTTGATTCCATAACTGATCGCTCCTAACACGTTCGGGGTTGTTATGCGGACCCCCTTGATAAATCGTGTAGTGTTAAGGCTCATCTGGCAGGACCCAACATTATTTTTAATATTCTAATCACCTAATAATAATTTGAATAGGGAATAGCTACCCCGAGGATTTAATCAACAACCCGGGCCAGTGCTCCTCATGAGTGTTGGTCCAAACTAGAGCACTGCGCGGGGCCAACTGAGGGCAACCTGAGTGATTTCTATCACGCACCGTGCACGTAGCTTATCCGATGTGTCCTGCGACTGAGATATGCGGCTCTTGTCGGGGTCGTCGACACGTTGGGAGGTCCTGCTAGATTTGTCTTACCTTAGCGATATATCTTGCGTATAGGAATCCCGGTGAAACTTTGGGTATCTTCAAAGTTGAGGTTTTCCTCTAAGGAATCCGACGAGATCACGAGTTTCGTGATAGAGGATTACTTTGCGTCCCGTGGCAGTTTGTGATGGACTAGTTGGAGCACCCCTGCAGTGTTTAATCTTTTGGAAAGTCGTGCCCGCGGTTATGTGGCAAACATGGATAATTTGTAACATCCGGTTCTAGACAACTTAAAGTAACTCTAATAAAACTGCCAACTGTGTGCGTAACTGTGACTGTCTCCTTCGAAGACCACTCTTCGATCGGGAACACGGTGGGGTTATGTTTGACGTAAGTAGGTGTTCAGGATCACTTGGTGATCATCTAATCTTCGATCGCTCGCGTATACCACCATATAAATTACTCTGATCATCGTAAGTCGCCACCATAAATGCTTAGGTTGCTGCAAACCCATACACTAAACCTTCCTCACCTAATAACTTGACTAGATTCAGTACCAAGGTCATTAGATTGCTGAGTCCCCGTGGCTCATAGATTACTACAAACCCCAACAAGTACAGGTACGCGCGATGCGGGAGATCCTGATGACAACCAGCTGAAGTGGGAGTTTGATGAGGACTCTGGCCGTCTGTATGTGAACTATCCGGAAGACTGAGGTCGTGGTCGTGATCGTGGGCTAGCATACGGGATGTGTTAGATCATCTGTTTTTCTGTTTAAGTCCGCAGCTGGACTTGCTGCTACTCTGAATAATGTGTGTCTATAAGCTATGATATATTCTTAACAGATGGCAAGTGTATGCCCTACTTGTTAATCTTTATTTATGTAATGTGATGATTATCCTGTTTGCGAAACGCGTAGATGTGCCCCTTTCCCCTTTTGAGCCATCACCCCCAAATAAGGAAAGGGCCGCATCTTAGTCGTTACAATAAGCATGCAAGGAAAAACATTGAAAAGTGTCAGAACACCATCGAGCTTAAGTTACAACTCATTACATTAAAAACTTCAGAAGAACCAACAGTTTGTAACTTAATAATGTTTATAAGCCCATATATTTATCCTGTTTGAAGACTAACTCTCAGATTCCCCCCCCCCTTTGTCATCAAGAGACGAAAAAGGGACAAAACTGAGGACTAAGGCCCGTGAAGAATTTCACTTCTGTGTTGAGGAAGAGGCGCGAGTAGTCTTCGAGTCAGACTTCCTTGCTGGGCAAGTTGTAGTATTCTTAGGTTCTTCATCTAAATTAGGAGTGTGGAATGAAGAAAATGAGATGTCCACCAAGTCTGGAACTGGAATAGACTTGAATTTCTTCTTAGGTGGTCATGACGAGTCAAAGTTGCGAGAGAATTCCATTTCTTCAAGTTCCTGTGGAGTCTTCAGGTGAGATAGTATGGCCCAAGTGCGATCAAATACCTCATGAGGATAATAGTGATTTTTATTCACATCATTTTGAGTCTTGTTGAGGGTTTTCACAAGGGAGCTAAACTAGCGTTTTACCCACTTGTGATTGTGATCGACTTTCTGGTGAAGACCGAGGAGAAGCTCTCTGTTAGTCATCACCCTTGGGGCAGTTGGGCTTGGAGGCTTTGCTCTGCCATCAGATTCTTGAGTGGAAGTGTCATCATATGAGGAATAAGAGACAACCTTACGAAATTGACCATTCAGGGGCCGATTTCCTTCATCAATCATTGACTTGGTTTGCCTTCAACTGGTTCAAAAGATTTCTTGATGACTTTGTGAGGCGGCGGATAACCGAGGTGATTCTGATAGTCATCTTAGTAATTGATGGCGGATCTGTTTATGATGAATCTCATGATCCAAGGCGCATAAATCTTTAGCTCAAATGGTGACAAGGCATTATCAGCCAAAGTCCTCAAGAAGAAGTCATGAAGGTTCATCTTGATGCCATGAATGATGTTGAATAGGATATTCTTCATGATTCCAACAACATCTTCCTCCTTGTCATGCCCTTTGATAGATGCCATGGAATATGCCAATATTCTGTAAACAGTTCTGGGCACATACTTCAAGTCCTTCACCAGGAATCTAGTCCTTGGAGGTTGGCCCGAAGCCAAAGGTTTCACGAGGACTTCCATTTGATGATTTGGCAGCTCTCGTTCATCATACAGTTTGACTGCATCTTTTGAAGGAATTGAGATAGGAAGCGCTTGAAGCAATTTTGTGGCTGGAGCTTTGTAGTGAGTGTGTTGTGTCATCCAGTCCAAGACCCACGAGTTGATGTCTTTGGGGTGACCAGAGATATGAAGTGTGGCATAGAACTGAAGAATAATGTCAGTATTCCAGTCACCGATATATGTGCAGAATGGCAATAGCCCTGCATCATGAAGAACACTCAGTACTGGGGTGAAACAAGGAATTTCCTTAATGTCACAATGAGGAATGTGGGTGTGATGAAATATCTTCCTTTTCCCAGAGAGCACAAAAGCATAGTAGTTAAGTTGAGTTCTGGTCCAGAACTTTTTGTGCCTGATACGAAGCCTATCATAAGGATTTTCTCCAGTGAAGAAATGATGTTCATCATAGAAGTCTTTCTTCAGGAACTTTGGCCTCTTTGAGAAGGGCTGATGAGGCATTGGTTGAAGATTATGATGCTGTCCATCTCGAGGAGTTTTGGCCACCACAATTGTCGTTTCAGGATTTACCACTACAATTGAAGTTTCAGCATTTTCATGAGGAGCTTGTTCTTCAGCTGAAGGAATTTGGTGTTCCGAGGGAGCAGATGCAGTTTCTGGTGATGCAGTTTCGTTTTCAGTTTCTTCAGCTGATGCAGTTGATTCTTGGTCAGGTACCGATTTCACATCTGTGCTCTTTTCATGAGAGCCAGTCAGAATTTTAGTGGCACCAGGAGTTTGAGGAATTTGGGTGGTTATTGGCAAGTTTGGGTGAGCCTATTCCCAAAACTCATCATGGATAATAGGTGTGCTGCTGCCAATGTCTGGGTTTTGAGGAGGAGGTGTTGAGACTTGAGGAATTTCATCTGCTTCAATTTCCTCATCTATTGGTGTAGGTGAAGCAGAGAGATTATCATCCATTTCCCCATCCTATTCGGGAATGATGTTCTCTTCACCAAATGGAACAATCATATATGATGGTGCAACATTGACGGGAGACGCATCCACTGGAGCTGATGATGTGGTAGACATAGTCTTCACGCGATTTGCCTCTAAAGACTTTGAAGTTGTTGAAGCCTTTCTCTTCTTGGCTTCTTTCTCAGCAGATTTTGTTTTCTTCACGTCTCATGCAGACGGAAGAGTCACTTTCTTCACCTTTGAAGACTTTTGTGAAGGAGCATTTTCATCAGGCATTACTTTAGCAGTGTCAGGTATGGCAAATGCTTCAGCTGTAATATTCTGAGTAATTTCATCAGCAACTGGTTCTTCATCTTCATCAGCCACTTGCACAGTATAGCTTGGCTGAGGATTTGTTGGTTGCTTTGGAGCAGTAACCCAACTGTTGTATTCATCAATTGCATCAGTCGCAGCTTGGACAAACCTCACTTTGACACTTTTGCGGTCTGCATCAGTCGGGTCCGATCACATTCACTTAGAAGAGATACCGAATTGAAGACTTAGCAATTATTTAATGCCGTTGAGGACATTGAAATCTTATTATAATATATATAGTCAGTGAAGATCATCACAGAAAATTTTGAAGAATTTGAAAATTTGAAGACTTCGAAAATTTGGAGGAATTTGTGAAAAGTCTCATATTGAAAAGTTTCAACTTTGAAGTATTTCCAACTTGAAGAATTTCAAAGATTGGTGGTGGCGCGACCCACCGTATAAGAATGATGATTTCAGGCGCCGCGTACAATTGTCGTAGGGCCGTGAGAACCAAATTCTTCATTAATTTCTTCACATATAGAGTGATATTCTTCATTGATTGAGTAAAATCGTTACTTTGTGTGTTTCCCATCTAAGTCATCCATTTTTCGTAAGTGTTAGGATGTGTGCATGTTTACAAAACCTTTTAAGATTCTAGGATATTTAGCTCACACCGTAACTTGCAAAACCTTCTCTCATCCAAGGGCTTTGTGAATATATCTACTAGCTGGCCGTCAGTCTTCACATGGTCGATGATGATATTGCCCTTGAGTACATGATCACGAAGAAAATGATGATGAATCCATATGGGCTTGGTCTTCGAGTGCTGTACTGGGTTGTAGGCGATCTTGATTGCACTCTCATTGTCGTAGTAGAGGGGCACATTCTTCATGTTGATGTCGTAGTCTCTGAGGGTTTGCTTCATCCATAGCAATTGAGCATAGCAAGATCCAACAACAATGTATTCAGCTTTAGCAGTGGAGAGTGATACACAGTTCTGCTTTTTTAAGGACCAGCAGACTAAGGATCTTCCGAGGAAATGACATGTGCCTGATGTTGACTTGCAGTCCACATGATCACCAACATAATCAGAATTAGAATGTCCAACGAGGTGCATATTTGAGCCCTTGGGGTACCATAATCTTAGTGTTGGTGTGTGAGCTAGATATCGAAGAATATGTTTCACAGCCTTATGGTGTGATTCCTTCGGTTTTGCTTGGAAACGTGCACACATGCAAACACTAAGCATAATATCTGGCCTAGATGCACATAGGTACAATAAAGAGCCAATCATAGAACAATATACGTGTTTATCAAAATCTATACCATTTTTGTCAGTGCAGAGGTGGCCGTTGGTAGGCATAGGAATCTTGACGCCTTTGCATTCATGCATGCCAAATTTCCTCAGAACATCCTTGAGGTATTTCTCTTGAGATATGAAGATGCCATTGCATTGTTGACGAATTTGCAGACCTAAGAATAATTTCAGCTCCCCCATCATGGACATTTGATATTCTTCACCAATCATGTAGGCAAATTCGTCACTGTAACGTTTGTTAGTACAACCAAAAATTATGTCATCGACATATATTTGACACACGAATAGTTCATTGTCATAAGATTTTGTGAAAAGAGTAGGATCAAGTGAACCGGGTTTGAAGCCTTTCTACATGAGGAATTCCTTCAGTGTATCATACCACGCCCGAGGGGCTTGCTTCAGGCCGTAGAGTGCCTTTTTGAGTCTGAAGACTTTGTCAGGATGCTTCAGGTCTTCAAAACCTGGGGGCTGAGCAACATATACTGCTTCCTCAAGCTTACCATTGAGGAATGCACTTTTCACATCCATTTTATATAGAGTAATATTGTGATGGTTAGCATAAGCAAGTAATATATGAATAGCTTCAAGTCTAGCAACAGGTGCAAAAGTTTCATTAAGGTCAATTCCCTCAACCTGTGTGTAGCCTTGGGATACAAGCCGCGCCTTGTTCCTCACAACCTAACCATCCTCATCTTGCTTGTTTTGGTAGATCCACTTGGTGCCGACGATATTGTGCTTGCGAAGATTTGGTCTTTTGACGAGTTCCCATACGTCATTCAGCTACAACTAACGAAGTTCATCTTGCATGGCTTGAATCCACTCAGGTTCCATGAAGGCTTCAACAACTTTTGAGAGTTCTGTGATAGACACAAAAAAGGATTGCCCACAAAAGTTAACTAAATGTGAAGCTTTTGAGTGAGTGGGAGGACCTGGCGCATTGATGTCATCGAGGATTTTGTCAAGTTCTACTTCATTTGCAATCCTTGGATGAGCTGGCTGAAGATTTTGGTTGGGGTGAGGAATTTGATCTGTAGCATTTTCCTCACGTGCACCAGCTTGAATTTCATCAGTGTTGGGTATGACTTCTTCAACAAGGGGTTGTTCCTTAGTAGGAATGATATCTTCAGTAGCCTTGTGCTTAATAACTTCCTGAGGGGTCAATTTATCTTGCACATGAGGCAGATGTTCTCTTTGCGAGTTGTTAGTTTCACCGAACCGCGCATCTACAATTTCAACAACCTTGTTGTGATACGTATTCAAGACTCTGTAGGTGTGCGAGTCCTTTCTGTAACCAAGCATAAAACCCTCATGTGCTTTAGGTGTAAACTTTGAGCTATGGTGAGGATCTCTAATCCAGCATCTTGCACTGAAGACTTTGAAATAACATACATTGGGTTTCTTGTCAGTGAGGAGTTCATATGAGGATTTCTTGAGGAATTTGTGAAGATATACCCTATTGATGATGTGGCAAGCAGTGTTGATTGTTTCAGGCCAAAAGCGACGAGGTGTCTGGTATTCTTCACGCATAGTCCGTGCCATTTCAACCAGAGTTCTGTTCTTGCGTTCAACGACGCCATTCTAATGTAGAGTATAAGGGGAAGATAATTCGTGAGTAATACCAAGTTCATCAAGATAATCATCAAGACTAGTATTTTTAAATTCAGTCATATTATCACTCCTGATGTGTTTCATCTTGACGCCGAAGTTCGTCGAGGCCCTTGAGGAAAATCATTTGAAGACTTCCCGCACTTCAGTTTTATAAAGAACGATGTGTACCAAAGTATAGTGAGAATAGTCATCAACGATGACAAAGCCATATAAGGATGTTGCATTGGTTAGAGTATTATAATGAGTAGGTTCAAACAGACCCATGTGAAGTAATTCAAACGGACGAGTAGTTGTCATGATAGTCTTCGAGGAGTGTTTGGATCTAGTTATTTTTTCAGACTCACAAGCACCGCAGAGATGGTCCTTGAGGAATTTGACGGATTTGATGCCAATGACATGCTTCTTCTTTGATAGTGTGTGCAAAATTCCTCATGCCAGCATGACCAAGTCGTCGATGCCATAGCCAGCCTTGTGAGGTTTTTGCTAGTAAACATGTGGCTGGTTGAGGACCTGTGAAAAAAATCAACAATATACAAGTCTCCTCTCCTAAAGCCTTCGAAGACTTTGGATTTGTCAGATTCCATGATGACTACACATCTATATTTTCCAAAGATGACAATCATATCAAGATCACAAAGCATTGAGACTGACATGAGGTTAAACCCAAGGGATTTAACAAGCATGACTTTGTCCATGTGCCGGTCCTTGGAGATAGCCACTTTACCAAGTCCCAATACCTTCCTTTTACCTCTGTCAGTGCAAGTGATTTGCTTCAGTGGTGACGGAGTCAGTGGCGTATTCGTCAATAAGCTTTTTATCACTAGTCATGTGATTTGTGCAACCACTGTCAAGAACCCACTCTGTATTCTTGGGTTTGTCATCCTGCAGATGAATTAGTACAGCTTACCATCTCATATGCTTCAGACTTGAAGAATATGATATCAATTTCATCAGATAAGAATTTCATCACAAACAGTAAATTTGAGGACGTGTGAAATGTTAGTTCATTTCATCATGTTTTAGCTTGCGTCCAATCAAGCAATTTCCTCAGGTCTCCAGCAACTTCTTCAGATGATGACTTTCATGTGGAGACCTCACGTGCAAAAGTGATTAGTTCGTTTTCTTCACCACCCACATGTGAAGGGGTGGCAAAGAGTTCATCATCCTGCGAGCACCATATGAGAATGGAAGCATTGAAGCTAATGCATTTCTTTTCACAGTAGGGGGGTTAGAGTATTCAAATGAATAGGCAGAGAAATTCTTTGAGGAAATATGAACATACTGATTTGAGGAATAATGCTCATATTCATGTCCCTTGTAGTTTCCCAGCATGTCAGAAGCATTAGTGCGATTACGAGCATAATTTTGACCATTTGAGGAATTTGATCCTCGTGAATACTTTGGTCCACCTAAAGAATTGGATATGGGGTTCTGGTTCTTCACTCGTGGTGTCATGAGGAAATTCACGTGAAGATTTTCCAAGCAACTTTTGCGGACCCAGATTTTCCTCAGGGGAGGTCCATTCCTGGAGTTAGTTCCAACATATCGAGCAAATACTTCACCAAATTGATTTTTGTATAGTTTATAGTTGGAGTCGAAAGAATCATCAGAGGAATAGGACATTTCACATGCAAATCCTGTTAGAGTAGATGGATCAATGGGAGGGCCTTTAGCAGCAACCCAGGAGGTTTTGGATTACTGCTCAGGTTTCCAGTATGATCCATCAGCATTCAATTTCCTCTCAAAGGCAATGCCTTCTTTCCTCGGGTTCCTATTCACAGTCTTCTTTTTGATCACATCGCAAAGGGTTTGATGCCCTTTGAGACTTTTGTATATGCCTGTCACATACAATTCCTTCAATCCTGCATTTTTCTTAGTAGCATTTGTGGTTTCCTCAAGTGAAGAATTTGATACCATAGGAACAGTTGAAGAATTTGTAGTGATAGAAGCATTTGATGATTATGGTGAAGAATTAGTAGTTTCACGCTCAATGCATTTCATACATGGTGGAATGAATTCAACTTGAGCGGTACTGATATGTTGAGCAAGCAATGAATCATTTTCCGTAAGAAGTTCATCATGAGACATTCTTAACTTCTCAAGATCAAGCTTCCTTGAAGAAATTCATAGGAAAGTTTCTCATGATCAGCCAAGAGTGTGCCATAATGATCTTGAAGACTATCAAATCTAGAATGAAGACTTTTAACATCTTCAGTGAGGACTTGAGTACGATTAATTTCATCGTTCAACAGATCGTCGCTTTTGTCTAGCAGTTTCTGAAGCTTTTCAATGGCACTTTGTTACTTAGTGGCAATGTTGGAAAATTTATAGTAACTGGGTTTTTGATAATCATCAGGTTCACAGTCACTAGAATCAGAGGAGGAAGTGTGATTTGGTACCTTTGAACCTTTTGCCATGAAGCAATAGGTTGGAGCGAAGTCATCAGCATATTCATCAGTGTAAATGGCGTTTTCATTTTCTTCAAGGTTGAAGATTGACTTGCTGACGAATGTGGTAGCCAGTGCAAGACTTGCCACACCAGACTCTGACTCCACTTCAGAACCTTCCTCTTCATCACATTACTCAGATTCTTTTTCCTAATCCATTTCCTTGCCAATGAGTGCCCGAGCCTTTCTGAAACTGGTCTTCTTGTGCGACGAGGACTTTGAAGATGAGGATTTTGAAGATTTCTTCTTTTTCTTCGAGTCATCCGAACTTTCATCCTTGTATTTCTTCTTCCTTGATTCTTTCACCGGGCAAGGACAATCAGCAATGTAGTGACCAGATTTCTTGCATTTGTGGCAGGTTCTTTTCTTGTAGTCCTCAAATGAAGATTCTTATTTTCTCATATCTTTTCTTGAAGATTTTCTGAACTGGCCACATTTTGTGAACTTCTGAAATTTCCTCACGAGCATAGCAAGTTCCTGTCCCAGTTCTTCAGGGTCACCAAGATTGCAATCAGATTCTTCTTCTTCAGATGAGGAAATAGCCTTAGCCTTCAACGCACGAGGTCTTGAGTAGCTTGGTCCATACAAATCTCTCTTTTCTTTTTGTAGGAATTCGTGAGTATTGAGTCTCTCAAGTATATCAGCAGGATCAAGCATCTTGTTGTCTCTTTGTTCTTGTATCATCAAGACCAGTGTGTCAAATGATGGATCAAGAGATCGTAACAGTTTCTTCACAACTTCATGGTTAGTGATGTCTCTAGATCCCAGTGCTTGAAGTTCATTTGATATGTCAGTGAGGTGATCAAAGGTATCTTGGCAGCTTTCATTGTCAGGCCTCTTGAAGCGATTGAAGAGATTGCGAAGAACATCGACACGAGTGTCACGCTGTGTTGAGACTCCCTCATTGACTTTGGACAGCCTATCCCTGATAAGCTTCGCTGTGCCCAAAGCACTAACTCTACCATACTGACCTTTGCTCAGGTGGCCACATATGATATTCTTTGCTTGTGAGTCAAGTTGCTTGAACTTCTCCACATCAGCAGTACAGATAGTAGCAGTGATGGAGGGAATACAATTTTCCACAATGTACCAGAGATCATTGTCAATTTCTTGAAGATGCATTTGCATCTTGGTCTTCCAGTAGGGGAAGTCATTTCCTTTGATGGTAGGACATCCTGCAGTAACCTTGATCATACCTGCGGTCGACATAACTAAAACGCCATGCGGTTAAACCAAAATCACACACAACAAGGGAGTACCTTGCTCTGATAGCAATTGAAAGTGCGTTATATCAACAAGAAGGGGGGTGAATAGGCATTTTTTACAATTTCATCACTAAGGAAATTCCTAGTGAGGAAAGTCCTCAGTCATGAACTGAGCGCAGCGGAAATAGTACAATATCAGATGTGCAATAACGTCTACAGCAAAGTACTCAACATGTTTTCAGAGATTCCGTTTGCACAGGTGACAAGTACAGGGTAAGTAGGTGAAGATTAACTCAGGTAAAGAATTTGAGGTGAGGAATGGAGAGAGAGTCTTCAGTCAAATTCTTCAAATAGTACAGATGAAAGTCTTCAACATGCAATTGAGGAAATGAGAAGGTTGAAGAAATAGAACAAGTAGCTCGATGAAGACTGTTGTTGATGACCCAGTTCCAACTGTTGTGACAGTTATACGTCTGGTTTGGAGCGGCTTGGTATTGAAACCAAAGGACATACAGTACCGGGACACACAGTCCGTACCATATTCTCCTTGAGATGAGGACACATAGTCCTCGCCCAACACTCATGGTAAGTCTTCAGAGCAGACTCCCAAACCCTCACAAACTCGGTCACCCGGCGATCCACAATTGACTACTGGATGCTCTAGTCCATGACGCCTAACCGCCTGGAGGATACACAGTCCTCAAAGGTAACAAGCATCGGTTCCACACAGGAATAACTTCTTCAATGATGCTCAATCACTTGGGTTTTGGTTTGGGTTTGGGTGTTTGGGCTATTTCCTCACTTGATGATTTGCACTCAAAGGCTCTCAGGAATTTGAGTTGCTCTAAGTGACTAGTGTCAGTTCCTCATGGAGCAGCCAACCAGCTAGTGGTTCTGTGGACGACTATTTATAGCCTGGGAGTATCTCGACATGATTTGACATACACGCCCTTTAATAATATGACCATTTGGTGGATAAGATCTGTGACAGGTGGCGTGAGGCACGACAACGGTCAGAACTTTCAACTGTGAAAGTCCTCATGTCTCTCGTATTCCTTACTTTGAGGCTTTGGTGGATCTAGGTTTGGGTTGAGCATCATGAGGAAATTCGTTCCATAGTTTTACCTCGATCCCCTTTAAGAGTATGGTGTTCCTATGACTCAAGTATAAAGAAAATGAAATAGAAAGAGTAAATCTTCAAGCTTCAAAGTATTCAGTGTATTTTCTTCGGGACACACCGAATTCCTCATCTTCAATATATTCATGAGGAATATCAATTTCTTCGCAATTTCTTCGCGATCAAAGTCTTCAAGGAATGACCAAAATCTTCACTTGAAGACATTCATTTTTAGGGGTCGATATTCATCGAATAAATCAAACTCCTCAACGACTTATAGAGCATGTGTACACTTACAAACATATTAGTCTCTTAATGTATAAGTCTTCAAACCACCAAAATCACTAAGGGGCACTAGATGCATCTTACAGGTGTTGACCAGTTCGGTGATGCACGCTAGCCATGCATCATATCCGGCCTTAGTGGGGAGGTAGTGCAACAACTCACGTGCCATGAGGAGCATGACCTGCGTGGCCGACGGGTTGCACCAGCCAAGGGAGAATTCCGTAGGGGTGTGTGCACGTGGCGATGGCGGAGGCTGCACGAATGAGTAGAGGGAGGAAGCCCGTTCATCCCCGGCCACGGGCTCGGTGGCAGCACCGACGCGACCTTGATGGTTGGTATGGACAACAGGCTCCGTGCGAACCTGGTCCTCATCCTGTCGAGCCTGCAGAGGTAGCGATGGCTACGCGCGTCAGCCATGTTGATGCGGAGGCCATAGACGGGAAAACACCTCCCCTACCTAGCACGCCAAATGTCGGAGATTGGTTTTATTACTATGGGAAAACATCTCTAGAACCCAGTTCGAACTCAGGGGAGCTCGATGTGTCTACAACCTCGCCTCGACCATAACTAGAACACACACGTAAACGCAAGGGCATCACCAGAGTTTTACCTAGGTTCAGGCCACCTTGCGGTGTAAAACCCTACCCCTTCTTAGTGTGTTCTCTTCTCTATTGGGTTGCACAAGTGCTACAAGATCCAAGGAAGAAGAAATGCTCCCCGGGTGAGAATGGGGGATCAATTATTCGTCCCTCTCTACGGTGGCCGCATGCCATTTTTATCCTTGCCATGGGCCTCTCTTCCCAAAACATCAGTGGGAAAAGGGCGACCATAAGGCCGCAATTTGAAGGGGTACAAGCCAGCAGTATTTCCTAACAAAGGTAGTCTTCGTCCTGCCAAAGGCATTGTCCATGATGCGCTCATGGGCTCGCCGGTCACGTCCGTCCTGGCAACCAGTGTCACATTGGTCTCCTTGCACCAATTGGGTATGCATTGTGAAATGCCTTCCGGGGGGACAACTGCTTGCCATCCTTTTATTACCAAAGAGGAGATATTCTTCTACAACGCTAGCTAGGCCGTCCTTGCCTCCTCTACTGACGCTGCACGTCATCCATGTGGAGCACAGACCATTGTGAGGCAAATACTAAATGATCCCTCCAAGTACAGAGCCTTACAGGAAGTAGTCACACGGGGGAGACCTTGTGGGCCCTCTTGGTGCTGATGGACGAGTGTCTCCTCTCAAAGAAATGTGGATCCTCGTGAAGCCGAAGCCTCGCGGGGGTGGCTTCTGAGTTCCTCCATTTAGCGAGATGCCGCACTAGGCCTTCTTTGTGTGGATGACTGGGCCGACAATAGTGTATACTTTTGATCAATGCCCAAGCTTAATTCCTACTCATCCTTCAATAGGTAAATGATAAAATAAATAATTTATGAAATACGAATGCTAGCATAGTGTATAATTTTGATCAATGAATATTTCAGTCACTTTTCTAGCATCATAACGAGCAACTATTTCTCATAAAACTCATCATGATAGAGTAGCAATCAATCCACATGTCATGGTTCAAACAATGTATTCTCCTAAAAGTTAATGACCTATGTTCTTAGTCATCAGACAATATCAGGGCATCTTATTTTTAGCAAAGTCGTAGTAAGAGATCCACACACTCAATTGCTAATACTCAAAGCATATTTTTTAGAACAATCAACATCCATCGAACACACACAAAGATAGGGGCTTAACGTTTCGCCTCCCAATGTACTTATAATGAAGATAATTGTCAACAATAATGAATCACGATCAAATATATTTGACTGCATATATGTGTTTGGATCTTTCCCCACCACATAATTCTTTCCAACTAATAGATTGAGGTTGGAATAAGAAGTTGACTAAACATGAAAGTGAATAAGAAAAGTAAATGTATTGTCCTTTCGTAGAGGCAAGTAGGGATTTGCAGAGGTGCCAAAGCTCACTGTTTAAAATAGAGATGAATATATTTTGGGTGGCATGCCTTTCTTGTCAATGTTACAACAAGGGATTTCAATATCTTCCATGATAATAACATTATTTGTAGTTCCCAAACAGAATTAAAATTTTACCACTACGCTAACCTTATCCATGCTAACCTTCGATCATTCAAACACATTCCATGGCTAGCCGTATCCATGGGTGCCCTCCAAATAGTCAACTTTCTATGGGGAGTTCTTGTTTTTTTGTTTTGTATTACGCCGGACTAGGCATGCTTTTTACCAGCCCTTGTTGTGCAAGGACAAGTGAATAAACTCTCATCATGAGAATAAACCACTTAGCATTGATGATATTGACCACCCTGATCGCTTCATGAGCGGTACAGGCACACAAAACATATGTTTATTTCAAGGTTCTAGAGGTGGCACCTACAAAATTACTTGGAATGGCAGTGAAATACGACATATAGGTAGGTATGGTGGAATCCATGGAAGAAACTTGGCTCGAGGATTTCGATATACAAGTAGTATCTCTACTTAGTATTAAGTTATGGCTAGCAAAAGGTTCTAAACAAGCACCACATGTTGGAGGATCCATAACAGTATAATTTCTATGCAGAAATACCCAAACATAACCATTATATTGTCTTCCTTGTACAACTTCAACTATTTTATCAATGTTGAAAATAATTAATGGCTATTCACAATCATAAAAGATGTCCAAGATAATATATTTATATGTGAACATTCTCTTTCTTATACTAGTCATTCATGAATGTCTTGTATGACCAATATTGTGATTGTCAAACTTCAATAGATTTTACATTCTAAACAAAATGTGAGACCACTACTAAGCATAAAGCACATTGATAATTTCAGATTTATGATATTTCATTCATTCACAATTTACTCTAAGGATATAAGTGAAGTACAAGAGTAAACATCAAACTACTCTCAAAAGATATAAGTGAAGATCAAAGAGTAGCCAAACAATTAAGTAGAGATGTGAGAACTCTCTATCAATAAAGATTTTGATATCTGATATTTACTTCAAAAAACAAATAAGAAAAATACAAGCCAAGAATAGCACATATCATGTGAACAAATAAAAATATAGGATGAACATAGGCTAACCGATATTTGATGACGACGAGAGGTGGGATATGTAGCATACCCAAGATTACATGCTTCAGACTTCTTGTATTATTAACTTGGTGTGCCTTGGGAATCCCAATCTTGAGATTTTGTATCTCGTTCAATCCACTCATATCCCGATTTCACCTAATTTTAACTTCATCCACGCAAAACTTGAAAAGAACTCGTGAGATAGGTTAGTACACACAAGAATAAATTGACACTTCATGTGATGCAAAGACAAGTTGCATAATAATTTTCAAACATTAAGTACTGTATAATATCATTTCCATAATTTATATCCACCAATATAAGCCATGAAAACTCTAGGATAAGTAGATAACAATACTATGACAACAATCTGTCCAAACAGAATAGTCTCTAGCAATCTATTTCAATTGTGTACTTTTGTATCTCCAAAAGTTATGAAAATTTAGAACATGATAAAGAATTTGCATGAAAGTGATTTGTAAAAATTTCAAAAACTTTCCATGTTCCGTTAAAATCTCATAATTCAAAAACTACAACAAAAATGTATGTTTTTGTACAAATGGAAGTACAACTTCTCCATAGGTGGTTTTGGTAATTAATGACAACATATAATTCATTGGACTAATGATTCTACCAAGTATATTTTAGGAAAATTTAATGAATGGATTGGGAAAGGACTGTGAGGAGATCCCCTAGATGCAGCGAACATCTATTGGCAACAAACTTTAAGACTCTACATTTTGCATTTTCTCAAAAATCACAATTGAGTCCATAGGAAAGCCAAGACTATTAAAAGGGGATGCGGTATCTATGATGACCTGGTTTCTCAAGTGCTTAGAGTTAGCCACAAAAGATCCTCATGAAATTATCCCACAAATATTCTGTCCAAAGCCTAACACTCAAATTCGGTGCCACCAATACTTCTAAATATGCCCTACCGAGTTTTACCCTAGATAGAATCCAAAGACAATCCAACCAGCCCGGTGCCACCAAGTTTGTTTTGAGTGCCACCGAAAAACAGTGACTAACTTCCTCGTTGCCATTTGCTGAAAATCGGAATTTCTGATTCTTGCCATCAAGTTTGGGTAACTGCCTAGGTCATCCAAATCGGACTCACCGAGATATATATATCGTTCTTACAGAAAGGCCAAAAGTTGCCACATTTTGCACTAGTCGGTGCAACCGAGTTTTTGCTTCGGTTTCACCGAGTTGACAATAATGTTGTAATGGTTGGATTTTGGGAGATGCCTACATATACCCCTCCACCTGCCTCTCATTTGAAGAGGAGGTACTCAGAACAAACCAACACTTGCCCCATCCATTTTCTGAGAGAGAAACACCTACTCATGTATTTAGATCAAGATATTCCGCTCTAACCATATGGATCTTGATTTCGAGCCTCCCCAAGCCAAATCTATGAGAGAGTGGTTGAGTGTTGAGGAGACTATCTTTGAAGCACAAGAGCAATGAGTTCGTCATACTTACCACACTATTACCTTTGGAGAGTGGTGTATCCTACATTGGTTAGGTGTTTCCTAGATTGGTTAGGTAATACCTTTGTGTGGAGTTGAACGAAGAAGTTTGTAAGGGCAATGAAATCGCCTACTTTGTGAAGATCTACCCCGAGTGAGGTAGTCCTTCATGAACGTAAGCCATGGTGGAATAGACAAGGTTGTTTCTTCATGGACCCTTCATGGGTAGAGCCCTCCATGGACTCGCATAGCCGTTACTCGCCGTGCGTTGAAGTCTCCATCAACGTGGATTGTTGGTCATAACCCCACCATTTGGGTTATAACACCACCTACCGGAACCACGCCAAAAGTCTCCATGTCATCTTTGCGTTTGATCTTCCTATCCCTACCATGTACTTACATGTGCATGTCTTTACTTTCCGCTGCTATACTCTTAGAATTGCATCTGTAGGGTGTGCTTGGCTTGGTACAATTACTAAAACTTGCCAACTATTAAAATTGGGAATAGGCTAAGTTTTTATTAGGTCAAGTAGTCTAATCACCCCCCTCTAGACATACTTCAGATCCTATCGGTGGTATGAGAGCTTTGGTATCCATTGCATTGGTTTCACAACCTAGGAGAGTATGGCGTCTAGTGAGGGAAATTACCACCATGGAGGTCCATAGTTTGATGCTACAAACTTTGCTAGTTGGAATCACAAAATGAAAATGCATATTCTTGGTCATAACCCCACCATTTGGGTTGTTGTTCGTGTTGGGTTGTAAGGTGAATTCTTTGGGGATGGAAAGGAACCAGATCATGAAGCGATCGCCGAAGAATTGAAGATGTTGAAATACAACGCTCAAGCATGCGACATTTTGTTCAACTTCCTATGCCCTGAATAGTTCAACAAGATTAGACGTCTTGAGAATGCAAACGAAATTTGGGATACTTTGGTTGATATGCACAAAGGTACCGAATCCATCAAGGAATCTAAGTTGGACATAATACAAGTTCAACTTGACAAGTTCAAGATCAAGGATGGTGAAGGAGTCATTGAAATGCACTCTAGGCTTGCTCTCATCACAAATGATATTTCTGGCTTAGGAAGCGAAGAGATGACCAACAAATTCATCATCAAGAAGATTCTTAGAGCCTTGGATGGAAAGTATGACCCCGTGTGCACATTGATCCAATTGATGCCAACTACAAAGATCTCAAGCCTACGGAAGTCATTGGAAGGATTGTTGCTCATGAAATGTCACTCAAAGACAAAGAAGAGCTTCATAACAAGTCAAGCAGTGCATACAAAGCTTCAAGTGACACTGCTGCTACCTCAAATGACAACCTTGTTACCAATCAAGAGCTAAGCCTCATGGTCAAGACATTCAAAAAATTCTACAAGAATAAAGAAAAAGAGAGAAGCTCCAACTCAAGATATGAAGAGAAGCGCTCATCTAGTAATGACCAAAAATGTTACAACAATGGAAGGCCCGGACACTACTCCAATGAGTGCACGACCCCCGACAAAAGAAGAGAAGAGTCACCTAGAAGAAGAAGCTCAAGAGATGAGTCACCTCGATCAGTGAGAAGGAGTAGAGAACATCATTATGAACAAAGATCCTCCCGAAAAAGCAAGGACTGAGATAAGAAGGACAAATAAACCAAGAGCTACTCAAGAAGAAGACATCAAGCTCTTGTTGTTGAATGGATATCCGACTCCGAATCCGACAACCATTATGAGAGAAGCTACCAATCCAACTCCAATCATAGTCAAGATGAAGGTTTGGCCGGACTAGCACTTGTTTCCTCCAACTCCTATGACATATTTGATTCACCAAATGAAGGAATTGGAAGTTACTTCATGGCTAAAGGCCCTAAGGTATCACACCCCGAATACTTTGACTTTAATAGTAATGGGGATGACTTACTAGGAGATGATGACTTGCTCTTTGATAAAACTAGTGATGTTAGTCAAAATGAACTTGATAATAATCATTACAGTCAAGATAAGTCGTGTGATAATGTTAAGAAGGAGACTGAGCATCTAACTAAAGAACTTAACACTCTTAAGTTAGCTCATGAATCTACTCAATAAGATCACAAAATATATTCTAAGAACTCATGAGAAGCTACACTTTGAGAAGCTAAATTTAGAGCAAGAACATGAGTTTCTTAAACATAGCAATGATGATTTTCAAAAAAAGAGTTCTTCTTATCTAGCCAAACGATTACACTTGTCTACTTTTTTCCACAAGTTAAATCTAAGCAAACTTGTAAAAAAGGAAAGAAAGGTGCTTCATATAGTAGAAACAGCACAAATGCTAAATCAAATGATGTTGCTTATAGTAGTTGTATTGATTCCACTAATGATACTCTTAGCCAAGTTACACTTGAGCAGGAAAATGATTTATTGGAAGGAAATATAGAAAAAGGTTTGTACAAGTGTCTTGCCGTAAGTCATAAATTTGAGGACATTGTACTCAAACAAGGATGGCGTTGGAAGAACCAAGGCATTGGCTACTTCAAATGTCAATGTAGTTGAATGGGAAGAAGGTGAATACTCCAAGACAAAGTTTGATCCCCAAAAGGAGAAGTATGATCCTAATGTCCCCAAGGGAGAAAAACATCAATATGACCTTCCACCACAAGACCACAAGCTCAAGGGCAAGGGCAAGATTCAAGAAGACATTGACTCATTTGAAGAAGAATCCCAAGCAATGGTCAAGTGGGTTCCCAAGGCTACCACTAGCTCTACTTAATCAAGTGCTACCTCAACTCCAAGGATCCCGATCAAGTTGTTGTGGGGTCCCAAAAATAAGATCTAGAGAAGTTCTTGAGGGGTGTCTCCGCCAACAAAATTCAGTCACATTCATCTTTGGCAAGAACTAGTTGCAATCAACTTCAACCTTTGCATTAGTTCAAGGAGTCACACATTCCCTCATAGGTAAGCAATGGACAAGGTAATTAATGTATCAATGGACATCATCATGCATGTGTTTCAATCCATGTCCATAGATATCCTTGTATTTATTCCTTGTGTGGTACTAACCCATGTAGGTGAGAAGAGTGCAAAATAACAAGGATAACTCCCAACTCAAGACGATCTTCGTCAACTATGAGCATCGACTACTACAAAAGCTACATGAAGTCTTCAATGACAAACCCAAGGTTAGTTTGTTCCTCTTAGGGGGATGCCACATCAAGGGGGAGCTTTACTCTAAGACTTTTGTCAAAGCATCTCACAAGGTGTGAACACAATAAAAATCTTTATTTAAAAGTGGTAACCCCACTTGTGCTTAAACGATGAGTATGAACTATGATCAAGTATTCTTACTTGGCTCCTAAGTCAGCATACTCATTTATAGATGATTATGCCATCGCATAAGTGCTTGGTAGATATTAGAGTGATTGTTGCATGGTTGCCATGCTTTATTTGACATCTCATTGTGTGAGCATGCTGGTATGCATATCTTTCTTCATTGGAGGATATCAAATTGTTGTTATTTGTCTTTCATTTTCTTTGACCATTGGATGTACACGAATTCCTAAGTACCCCCTCTAGCTATCTATGCTTTCTCGTCTCAAATTCTTTTCATGCTTCATCAAAAAATTTGAGCAAGCACTTTTCAGACCCTGTGTGTCACGAGCACTCGGAGTTCCGTATCGATAAGGAATGACTTCCAAAACCTCCCATGTGCCAATCTCTCTAGTGCAGAAAAGCCTAGCTATGGCGTGGCAAAAAGGAACCTGCTGGTGTAGACACCTGATGCCACCAATATGGCGCCACTGTTAAAATGTAGTGGTGGCGTTGGAGATGACGCCAACAGTATTTTGAATACCTATGGCGTTGGACAGAGTTGCACGCCGGCAATGTCATATTTAGCTAATAAAAAAATACTACCAGCTTCACAAACTAAACATTTCAGCAATTCACAAAATAGTACTAGCTAGCTTCACAAACCAAAGATAGTATGCCAAATTCAGAAAAGAGAAGTAGCAACTTCACATGCATATATGTCCCCCTCTCGGCACTAACTAGTTTCCTCTAAGGACTAACTTAAGCACACAGAGCTTATTCCTATTCATCTGCCCCTCCATGATGTAATGGGCTTTCTCCGTCTTCAGTTGAGTCTTCTCCTTCTTCAGGACATGTATTCCCTTCTTGAGCTTGCTTATCTCGAGGTTCAGTGAGTCGATCCGATGTTTGAAATTGAAAATCTTGTGGTAGAAAATTTCGTTTTCGTAAATAATCTTGTCCTTCTCCTTCTCCAGGGAGTCATTCAACTCCCGTGGGGCCTTGATGGTAGGCTGGCGTGACGCAATCAGCTCGTGATTGAGCACGTCCACATCATGTGTCTTGTGCACAACGGATGCTAGAGAAGGTGGACCAGCTGGTACGTATGCCTCACAAGGGTTTCAAATCATCAACAACTAATTAATGGTTAGATATATGGATGTTTGCAATGCTAGCTCATGCATGTTTTTTAACTATAATTACTTGGTTAGTGCTCACGTCGCCTTTATCTGAGCCATACCATGACCAATGGTCAGAGGAGCCTATCAACAAACTAGAGTCCGCCATGCTACCAAACACATAAACATGAGACAAAATTAAGAAAAAATGAATTAGAAGTGTGCTACCAAACACATAAAAATGAGACAAGTTAAGTAAAAACGAATCACAAGTGTGCTAACAAACACATATATATGCTACCAAACACATATGAAAAACTAATTGTAAGTGTGCTACCAAACACATATGGAAAACTAATTATTCCTTTAGAGAAAGTCATGCCATTTGATGCATAGGTTAGGAATTTTTCCATTAAGGCCTCCTTTGGTTTGGAAGCACAGGAACAAATGTGTGACCATCAATCAATATTTTAGTGGATAGGACTCTAGATGAGGCAAAATGTTGGGCAGAAGCAAGAGCACTTGGGCTCAAAGCAGTCCTACCCATATCTTGGAACGTCCATTGATCGGCTCATCATCAATGTAACCTCAGCCTCCTAGGTGGACTGTACTTCCCTACCTATCAATGAAATTAAACACAATTTATTTGTGTTTTCTTGAAAAAAATAAACCAAAGGAGGCCCGAGTCTAGCTAGCTAATGTTTTTTCCCTATGAAATGTGAAGGATTCATTCCTATCCTATATAGGAATAGGAATCCATTCCTATAAACCAAAGGGCTTCATAGGAATTTTTCCTTTGAAAGCCCTATAATATTCCTACAATATTTCTACGATATTCCTACTAACAATATCCCTAAGCAAAATGAGAGATGGAGGGGGCGCGAGACTTACAGCGGAGGTGCTCGGGGGTGTTGGGCAAAGTCGGCGGCAGCGTCGGGCACATGTAGCGGCAACGTATCGCGGGGTGGCGATGAATTCGGGCGGCGCGGTGGTGGGTATCATAAGGAGGACGGGGTGGAGTTGGTATCAAGAGAAGGCTAACGGACGATAAGTTTTTTTACAACGTCGGTCCGGAGCGGTTAAAACCGACTAGTGCAAGTGTGGGCCTAATGGGCCTAACGTGCCACGCCGGGCCTAATTTGGCAACGCCATCACTAAGAAAATAGCTATGGCATGCGAATTTGGCCAACATCGACACTATTAAAAAATATTAGTGTTGGCGTTGGAGAGATATGGCGCACCATAAACAAGATTTGTGGCTAGCCATTTCTCCACTAGTATCGGCGTCACCAACTTTCAAAACTCGGTTTCATTGAAGCACAAGGGTTGATCTGGTTTTCATTCTCGGTACCACCAACATTAAAAGCTTGGCGTCACCAATTGTTCTGTCTTCAGGAAGTTAAGTTTCTCAGTGGAACCAATTTTTTTGAATCAGTGGAACCAATTTTTTTGAATCGGTGTCACCGACAGCAAGAAGGTATATATATCCCGTGGATCAGAACTTTGAAACTAAATCTTCAAACATCATCTCCTCACCGCTCTAGTGACGCCGCTCGTGTCTACAGATGTTCCACTTGCTCCGATGCCCTCTCATCGCCGGAGTCCACCGCCGTCAACGGGAACCTTCCCCACTGTTGCCGTTGTAGCGAAATCTTCTCCTAGTTAGGGTAAGATTTCGATCCCTTATGCACTCCAAACTCTAATTCTTGCGCATTAGGAATACTTGCACATCCTGCCACTGTTTGAATGCATCTATTGTCACACCATGTGTTTTGCCTTCCCTGATGCGTGCCCTGGCTTAGTCAACATATCTCAAAAATTAGGACCAGTTAAAACTTTTGTGCGTGCTCGTGATGCTTGAATTGATTGTTGTTTGTTGCTTGTTTGATTGTGTTTTAAATCACTAAAATTATCTTGCTCTCAAGACTAATTTCCTTGCTCCAAGTCCTTGCCCAATAACCATTCCATGCATATAGGACCTAAAACTATTTAAAGAATACTATTTTGACATAAAAACATTTATTTGATTTAAGCTTTCAAAAACCCCTAAACTGAGGCATGTACTACAAGTCCTAAAATTAGGGGGGAGGTTTTACCCCAAATATTTTATTTGGATCCTATTATCAAAAATAATTTACAGAACTACAAAATAATTAATTGATAAGTTATTTTACTATTTTATTTAAATTCCTTTTTCTGTGGCCATAAATGGTCTTTTGTAGGGAAAAAATATTTTAATGCTTTCAAAATATTTGAGGAAATTTAGGGAAACTCACTGAACATATATTTTCCGTATATAAGTGTTTCAACACACGGTCATGTTCAAAATATTGGACAAACACATCAAAAACACTTTCCACCTTATGCTTTTGAAATATTTCTATAAGAAATAATCTCAAATAAATCACGATGATAAGTTTCATGGTTACTAACATTCTTTATAGCATACATGTCAAATCCCTGAATCCCTAATAGAGTTTAGCAAGATTGTGCTCATGTCTTTTCCTTTGCATCCAAGAAAATGAAATGAAGTCAAAAGCAAAGAAATGAAAACAAAAGCAAACCCTAGCAAATCTATTTTAAAAAACAATTCAAATTTGGTGGCAAATCAATGAACCCAAAATGGCCATCATAAAAGTTCATCTTTTCTGATAATTCTTGGAAACAAAATATCAGGGGAGAAATATATTTTAAAAATACTTTTGGAATTTTATTTTAGACTTAAAAGTTACTGAAATCAATTATATATTTGATCTCAAATATTTCAAATTCTCATAAAATGTTGAAACTTTTATATGTGTTTGGAAATATTCCAAATAACACCCGAGCATTTTTCAAATTATTTCAGAAATAGTTTGGTGCCAAAAATAAAATAAAATAAAGTCAAAAGAGTTAAAACAGAAAATGGGAAAGAAAAGAAATGGAAAAGTCTATACCTTGCTCACCTGGCCCAAGCCCATTCCCCTTCTGTCGTCTTCCTCCTTCGCCAGTCGGAGCAGGAGCTGGCTGCCGCTTCTCCCAGCGCGCCCACGCACCTATGTGTGTGCCTGGCTCGCCCTGATGCGCTCGAGAGGGAGGATAAGCCTCCCCGGATCCGTTCCCATCCTCTCCCCCTCCTCACTCGGCCCCTGCGTCTCTCTCTTTCTCGGCCACCATTGTTGCGAGCTCGAGCTCGAGCTAGCCATCGCTCCGGCCGTCTTCCCTCGCCTCTGAGTGTGCAGTTCGCTCCACCTCGTCGCGCTGGTCGTCCCTGCCAAAGAAGAAGAGCCCCGAGCCCTGCATCACCCTCGTCACCGTCGTCTTCCACCTTCGACCTCTGGGAAGACGTCGTTGATTCATCGGATCCAGTGCCTCCCCGAGCAGCCTGAGCCACCCCTCGACACCGCAGTGACCTCCGGAGTGTTTTCCCCCATCTCCCCGTCTCTTTCCCGAGCTCTAGGCCCAGATTCACCGGAGCCCGATGAGGACCGCTGCTGTAGCTCGTCGTCGGTGACCCTACAGTGACCGGTTGGTCCATTTGAGGCCTCCAACAGCTCCATCTCATCGAGTAGATGCTCTAGGAGCCCAACCCTGCACGATTTGCCCTCGATTTCGATGACCTCGACGATGGCCGAGCTCCGGCAGCCGCCGAGCTCGTCGCCGGCGTTGATTTCGGCCATCTCAGTTCCCGAGGCTTTCTCCATCTTGCTCGCGGTCGGGTGGCCGATTGTTTGAGCCCCTCCGCAACTCGTTTGGTCACCGGAAGCAGAATCCCGACACCCATTGTCGTTCTGGTGCTCACCGGAGCCTCGCCGCCGGTGGGTTTGACCCCATCGCCGGTGGGGTTGACTCCCTTGAGTCACTCGCAAGTGGGGCCAGCCCCCTAACTAATTGAGATTAGTAAAACTAAAAATAAAAATTATATTAAAAGTTAATCAGACACTGACATGTGGGTCCAGCCCTGTTAAATACATATTTAAGTTTAAACTTAACTAATTTCTGGCCAGAGTCACTCACCAGTGGGTCCCACTGGTGAGGTTTGACTTTCAAACGGGCAGTTGACCTGCTGATGTCATGCTGATGCAATAAATCCAATTCTGGTTTTAAAATAATTCCAGAATAATTGCAAAACTTTGGAAATTCATAGAAATTTGATTATAACTCCAAATCAGACAAATAATATATGCAAATTGATCAGAAAAATCCAATGAACACAATGGTGCTACTTTCATGCATAAAAAACAAAGTTATGAAACAACATGAGGTCAAATCAATTAAATGATTAAGATAAATATGCCATTTCAAATAATATTTGAATTTGGGTTTCAAACCAGATGCAAACTAAAGTTTTACGAACCACATTGAATCATACCACTCTTCATTTCATGCCATGTTCATGCATCATGATTGTTGCATATGATTGTTATTAATTGTGGTTGTTATTCCGGTAGGCCCCGCCCCTCCGGATACGACTGAATATCCGACCGACGGATATTACCCTTGTGCTGAGCAAAAAGGCAAGCACCCTTTTGATCATCCCGATATCATCCCATGTTCTTGCTCTGGCTCGCACTTATTGCATTAGGACAAACTATTTCAAATGCTTTACTTCGGTAGCCAATCCTATTCCTTTGCATGACCTGTCATTGTCACAGTAAATAGCGAAACCATGCAACTTAGCATACCTGGTAGATGCTCGAGTTGTGATGTGTTATGCCTGCTATGCTTGCTATGCCTAGAAGTTGTATCAGGTCTATTTCATCTAGGTGATGAGCAGGAACGGATGAATGTGTTCTAGTGATAAGGAATAAGTGTGGAACCTAATTTGGTAAAGGTACCGATGAAAGGCTATGTAGGAGTACATTGCGTTTTGTTTCATTGGAACCGTCCTTAGGAACCGACTTCCGTGTATGTTATCCAAGACGAGATACTACCATATGCTGGTCCCTAAAATATGACCCCGCTCGACTTATTAATCGCCTAGTACTCGATCGAGGAGTCGCAAGTAGTTTCTGGTGTTTATAGTCCTGCTGGAGGCCGTGCATAGTGCTGACCTTAGAGGTGGGCTATGATGTGGTAGGCAGTGGCACGGTGTACGAAGTGGCACCCAGATGGTGGGCCTGGGAACCCTGCGCACATCGCTTGGGGCGTGGCGGAAACCTCGGCCGGACTTCTGTGCGGGTTACCCTCAAATAGGCGATAAACCTGGACTAGGTACTAATGTGGTTAACGGTCGTGGCCGACTCCCTCGTTGGGCTTCCGCTTGAAGGTTGCCGAGGTGCATGACGTGCACATAGCGATAAGTGGCGAGAGCGTGTCTGAAGAAGTACACCCCTCCAGGGTTATGATCTATTCGAATAGCCGCGTCCGCGTATATGGACTACTTGGAGACATATGTTGTTCATAGATAACTTTAATGGCTACTCATAAAAGTATCAAGATAAGTGTGAGTGTCATGGATGGCATTTCCATAGGAAGATGGGAATGATTCCATGATGGTGTATTGTTGTGGAGTTAGTGGACTCGTGTCCGAGAAAACAAAGTTGTCAAAACTATTTAAAAATGTAGTTTTTTCTAGCCAAGAGTCAAAGCTGGCTTGCTGCATGAAACACCACAACCCCCTTTATTGATACCTGAGCATGAGTAGATAGATCTGTTCTAAACTCTTGCTGAGTACTTGTGTACTAATGTTTGCTTAATAATTGTTGGAGAGGATACCCACGAGCCAACAGGTGGGTTCTTTCTAGACATCGATGATGACGAGTAGCTGGTGTCCCAGCTATGACCTGGCCCCTTTCAGAAGGGATCTGTAGATAGTCAGGCTTTATGCCTTATCCTTTCATCTGTCTGTACTCAGACAGCTTTATGCTTCCGTTGGTTTGTATGACCGTGATTGCATGACTTTGAGTGTCGGGTCGTGTGACCTCTGCTTGTATGAACATATTATGCAAGACTCTTCCGAGTCTTCTAAATAAACGTCGTGATATTGTATGGTTATGTTGTGATGCCATTGTTGTATCTATTCATATCTAGTATGTCATGCATACGTGTGATGCACTGTGATATCTATGGGATTCGACACTTGGTCGTATGCCTTAGTAGCTCTCTATACACATAAATGCCCCTTTGTGATTCCACCGATCCCTGGTAGTTCACTACTGCTCCGGACACATTGGTTGAGCGGCATGTATCCTTCTTAGCTGATGTGTCTGTCCCTTATGGGAAATGTCACGCGGTGTAATGGAGTCCTTGTAGCTTGCTACGACTCATCTACACTCGCTGTTCACCGACACCTGCTTTGCTGGGTTATGTATGCGTGTCTCTGTACAGTCGAGCCACTTGAGTTTATGACTAGATATGTCGACCCAGGTTCTTTAACATTGGAATGCTAGCGACACTAATGCATACGTGAGTCAAAATACGCAAACGGTCCCGACTAAGTTAAGGTGGCAGCCCTGGGGATAACCGTGCGTGAGACCGCAAAGGGATGCAACGTGTTACAGGCTGGATTCCTATGGCTTAGGATTGGGGTCCCGACAGCGTTGGTATCAGAGCCTGACTGACTGTAGGATTACCAAGCCAAACTGGCCGAAGTTGAGTCTAGAATTTCTTTAGTTATATATAAGGGAATTGTTTCTGGAAGGGAACGTAAGATTCTTGCTTCTCTTCTCAAGTCATTCTATTCTGGTCATCCTCGTCTTTTCTGTGGGGATTAAGAACTAGGTTACTTATCTTTCTCTCAGGATCGTGCATTACTAATCGGTAGATTATAGGACAACAAGTCAAGAGTTACTCTGAGTTTCTTTTATTCCAAGGAAAAGAAAGTAAGTTTTGATGACCATGGAATTGAACTTGATAGTTGAGTGGTTATGCTATCCTATCTTTTTTGGGTTGTCTCAAATTTTTTTTTGAGCATTTACAGCCGTTATGCTGCCCAGTTTTGTCTCCAGAGCTCTAATGCCTTTTGCATTACTCTCTATTTTCAGATGCCTGGTCGTCCTTCTCGTCAGGTGGTCCGTCTGACTAGGTGCATTGATGTGCCGGGTCACACGGCCATGCTGGTCAGGATGATGTCAATAGCCGGTTACCGCTGGTACCTAGAGTATACAGTGGAGGAGCGGTACCGGGATTTCAACCAGAATCATTATCTGTGCACTGTTAGGGTATTCCCAGATTACCCTGGAGCCGAGGAGCCGATCCATTAGTCTTATGGATTGGGGGTTACTGTTGACATGGCGGTACAAGATGTTGCCTATTTTATGTTGACCATCATGAGAGCTAGACATGCACTGCTGCAGAACTCAGAATTCTGCTATGTTCCTGCCTCTTAGCTAGGAGAAGTAGGATACCTCAGTGGGGTCTACTTTGATTCCTCTATGGAGGATCCATTGTTGTAGTCCACCGTTGAGATGTTAGAGAATAGAGACAGAGATGCTCGTGCCCTTCGTATGGAGCTTTATGCTACATGTGCCCGTCTGTGGACGGCTTTGACACAGCTGGCACCTATAGTCCAGACAGGGTATGGAGATATGGAGATGTTGAACCCTGTTAGGACCCATCTTCCAGCTCATGTTGACAGGCGTGCTATAGGAGGAGTTACCCCTCTTCAGGGACCTCTACTACCACCAGTCAGGGGACCAAGGCCACACCCGTGTCCTTACGGTTCTCAGGGGTCTCAGGCTCAAGTTTTTTCCTGATCCGCAGGTTGAGATCCCAGGCCATGGAGGCAACCTTTATGAGATGTTTTCTACGGATACTTGAACCATGAGTGGAAGATTAGTATGGTAGTAGTTGTACTTCCACAGTACTGTGTGTCTTGTGGAGTATGCTTATGTTGTAAGATGAGTTCCGGAGGCTTAGATAAATATTGTATAGGAAGCTTGGAAAGCCTCTGATGAGTAGTACCATCGTTTCAGTAGTTTGCTCTTTGGTTAAGGTTGTACTGAACTATGTAATGGTGTGTATGAACCATGGTGTATATATAGCAGTTGCTTGTTACCATGTTGTTCGGATGTTCATTTCCGCATTCCATGTGTTCAGTGCATTCTTAAGCCATAGCTAGTATTGATGTTGATATTAGTCTAAGTTGTGAGTTTGTTCGTCAGGATGGTGCTCACCAGGCTGAACCATGCCCCTGCCCATGAGCAGGGAGAAGGTACTGAGGCATCGCATGAGGAATTGCCTCACCCGCCTTCTCTGGCGGAAGTTATGCTTGAGGCGGAAAGAAACAAAAGAGAGACCAACCGTGTGCTAGAGCGTATTGAGCAAAATACGGCTCGTCAGCCGAGGAATGATGCAGTGTCCCTCAATGACTTCGTGAAGCTGAATCCCCCGAAGTTCCATCACTCTGTCGATCCTCTCGATGCTGATGACTCGTTGTTCAGTATATCGCGCAAGATTAGCTCTGCGAATGTTTCTGAGGCCGACAAGGTGACCTTTGCGGTGTACTTTTTGGAAGGACCCGCCAATCTGTGGTGGGAGAATTTTGAAGCTATGCGCCCTGCCGGACCAGCGGCCACATGGGCAGACTTCAGTGCAGCCTTCCGTCTGCACCACATTCTAGAAGGTCTGATGGACCATAAGAGAGAGGAATTATGTGCCTTCACTCAGGGAAAGTTGACCGTGGATGCTTATAGCCACAAGTTCGGTAATCTCGCCTGCTATGCCACTGAAGAGGTGTCAACTGATGCCAAGAAGCAAGCAAGATTCCGCAAGGGTCTGAGCCCTGAACTTCGTCGTGACCTGCGCCTCCACGAATGTACAAGTTTTAAAGCTCTTGTCAACAAGGCGATCTGTGCCGAGACTGGTCATACCGATTATGAAGCCACGAAGAAGCACTCCCGTGACTCTGGCTCCTCATCTGGTTCCGCGTTTCCAAAACGCAGGCTGTGGATTCCGAATGGCTATCTGCCGCCAAGATATACCCCGAGGCCATCCTATGTGGCGCCTCAGGCGAATCAGACCAACCCTCCAACAAAGACCTATGGTGGTCCAACTAGCAATGCTGCACCACGTGCCAATCAGGTGATCTGTTACATGTGCGGAGAACCAGGGCACTCCTCATGAGAGTGTCCTGAGAATATAGGTGCCAAGCAACCTGGAAAGTACGTTGGGAAAGGCAAGTCGGGCAAAGCTTACTATGTGAAGCCAACTCCTGCACGTGGCCGCGTGAATTATGTTTCAGCAGAAGAAGCTGCAGAGGATCCCGACGTCATATTGGGTACGCTCCTTGTTAATCATCACCCAGCGTATGTCCTTTTTGACACTGGGTCATCTCATTCCTTCATTTCAGAAAGTTATGCACAGTTGCATAACATGTCCTTTTGTGATATTAAATCCCATTGGTTGTCCAAACCCCTGGAAGTAAGTGGCAAACCTCGAGGATAACCTGTGACAATGAAATCCTAGTAGACAGGCTAGTTTTTCTAGCATCTTTGATAGCCCTGAAATCTTCGGATATCAATATCATCTTGGGTATGGACTGGATGTCAGCTCACTATGCCAAGATTGATACTCATTCTAGAAATGTACAGCTTACTCATCCCTCGGGTGAGATAGTTAATGTCTCTACTCGATTTGCCACATGCCAACTCTATTCCCTCAATGCAAATCCTCTTTCAGAACTTGAAGACATTCCGGTAGTCTGTGACTTCCCGAATGTTCTTCCAGAAGAACTGCCTGGAATTCCACCTGACAGGGATGTAGAGTTTGTGATAGACCTTGTTCCGGCAATTGTTCCAATAGCCAGAAGACCCTATAAGATGGCACCCCTGGAGCTAGCCGAACTTAAGAAGCAACTAGATGAGGCCTTGAATAAAGGTTTCATTCGTCCTAGCTCTTCTCCTTGGGCTTGTCCCGTCCTCTTCGTCAATAAGAAAGATGGAACGGATCGGATGGTTGTAGATTATCGACTAGTTAACCTGGTCACCATAAAGAACAAGTATCCGCTCCTTAGGGTCAACGATGTGTAAGTCTTCTCCAAAATGGATTTGAGGTTGGGTTACCATCAAATCAAGATCAAAAACGGGGACATTCCAAAAACGGCCTTTGTCACTCGTTATGGCCAATACGAGTACACCGTCATGTCCTTTGGTTTAACCAATGCCCCAGCCACCTTCTCTCGCTTGATGAATTCAATCTTCATGGAGTATTTGGATAAATTCGTCGTGGTATACCTCGATGATATTCTCATCTACTCGAAGAACGAACAACAACATGCCGAGCATCTAAGGTTGGTATTGATGAAACTTCGAGAGCATCGCCTTTATGCCAAGTTTTCAAAATGTGAATTTTGGTTACCAAAAGTGACCTATCTAGGCCACGTAATCTTTGGTAAGGGTATTGATGTCAATCCCGAGAGAGTTCAAGCCGTCCTTGATTGGACTCAACCTGAATCGGTTAAGCAAGTTAGGAGTTTTCTTGGTCTAGCGAGCTATTGTTGCCGCTTTGTCGAGAATTTCTCCAAGATTGGAAAGCCTCTAACTGAACTCCTCAAGAAAGATAAAAAGTTTGAGTGGACACCACAGTGTGAGCATAGTTTTCAGGAACTGAAAAGACATCTGACCTCCGCACCTGTGTTGCTACCACCAGATTTTTCTAAGGACTTTTTTATGTATTGCGATGCCTCGTGACAAGGATTAGGTTGGATTCTCATGCAGGATCGTCATGTGATTGCATACTCATCTCGACAGTTGCGTCCACATGAGGATAATTATCCCACACATGATCTTGAGCTTGCAGCTGTAGTCCGTGCACTTAAAACCTGGCGACATTACCTTCTTGGTAATCATTGCGAAATATTCACTGATCACCAAAGTCTGAAATATATCTTCACCTAGCCGGATTTGAAACTCAGGCGAAGATGGTGGGTTGGGTTGATCACAGATTACGACTTAGGGATAACTTACACTCCGGGGAAGGCCAATGTTATGTCTTATGCACTAAGTCGTAAGTCTTATTGTAACAATCTGATGTTACAACGAGGTCAACCACATCTCTATGAGGAATTTCGAAAGTTAAATCTTCACATTGTTCCTCAAGGATTCCTTTCTAACCTGGTGGAGAAACCTACTCTTAGGGATCAAATCATAGCTGGCCAAAAGCGTGATAAGGGTATATCACGGATCAAGAAGAATATTATTAGCGGAAACGCTAAGGAATTCTCCATGAATGATCAAGATGTTGTGTTCTTCCAGAATCGTTTAGTGGTTCCTAAGAATCCACATCTAAGGCCGTTGATCCTTAAGGAGGCTCATGATTCTCCTCTCACCATTCCTCCTGGTAGTACTAAGATGTATCAGGACCTACGCCAGAAGTTTTGGTGGACTAGGATGAAGAGAGAAATTGCTGAGTTCGTTGCTAACTGCGACGTTTGTCGTCGAGTTAAGGCAGAACATCAAAGGCCTGCTGGCACCCTTCAACCTTTAGCTATTCCTGAATGGAAATGGGATAAAGTCAGTATGGATTTCATCACTGGATTTCCCAAGACCAAGAAAGGAAATAATGCTATCTTTGTGGTCATTGACCGTCTTTCCAAAGTAGCTCATTTTCTTCCAGTTCGTGAGAGTATAACAGCTAGCCAGCGAGCAGAGTTATACATCTCTCTAATAGTGTCTCTTCATGGTGTTCCTCTGGAGATTAACTCGGACTGTGGAAGTATTTTTACTTCTCGCTTCTGGGAAATTTTTCAAAATGCCATGGGGACTCACCTATCTTTTAGCACTGCTTTCCATCCTCAATCAAGTGGTCAAGTAGAAAGAGTAATTCAAATCCTAGAAGATATGCTCCGAGCTCGTGTTATATCGTTCGGCATGAATTGGGAGAAGTGCCTTCCATTCGCCGAATTTTCTTATAACAATAGTTATCAATCAAGCTTGGGAAAAGCCCCTTTTGAAGCTCTCTATGGATGAAGATGTCGAACACCTCTTAATTGGTCAGAAACCAGAGAGAGGCAACTCTTTGTTCCGGATATGATCCAGGAAGCAGAAGAGCAAGTTCGCATTATTCATGAAAAGTTGAAAACAGCCCAGTCTCATCAAAAGAGCCAATATAATTGTCATCATAAGGCTGTGACCTTTGAAGTTGACGAGAAGACTTACCTTCGGGTTACACCTCTGAAGGGTACCCATCGTTTCGGTATCAAGGGCAAGTTGGCTTCTCGTTACATCAGTAATTTTCGCATTCTTGCCAAACGAGGAGAAGTTGCCTACCAATTGGAACTTCCTCCGCATCTTTCCAAGGTTCATGATGTATTCCACATCTCGCAACTGAGCCGTTGCTTTTCGGATCCTATCCGTGAGGTGGACCACGAAACGCTTGATCTCCAAGATAACCTTTCATACCGAGAATACGCTGTTCCTATTTTTGATCAAGCTGAGCGTACCACTCGACGTCGAAACCTCAAGTTTCTTAAAGTTCAATGGTCAAATAATTCTAAAAAAGAGGCAACATGGGAAAGAGAGGATCGTCTTCGACTTGAGTATCCGGCACTATTTCCGACGACTTCCAAATCTCGGGACGAGATTCTTTTGAGTGGTGGTGAGTTGTCACATCCCTGAATCCCTAATAGAGTTTAGCAAGATTGTGCTCATGTCTTTTCCTTTGCATCCAGGAAAATGAAATGAAATCAAAAGCAAAGAAATGAAAACAAAAGCAAACCCTAGCAACTCTATTTTCGAAAACAATTCAAATTTGGTGGCAAATCAATGAACCCAAAATGGCCATCATAAAAGTTCATCTTTTGTGATAATTCTTGGAAACAAAATATCAGGGGTGAAATATATTTTCAAAATACTTTTGGCATTTTATTTTAAACTTAAAAGTTACTGAAATCAATTATATATTTGATTTCAAATATTTCAAATTCTCATACACTGTTGAAACTTTTATATGTGTTTGGAAATATTCCAAATAACACCCCAGCATTTTTCAAACTATTTGAGAAATAATTTGGAGCCAAAAATAAAATAAAACAAAGTCAGAAGAGTTAAAACAAAAAATGGGAAAGAAAAGAAATGGAAAAAGTCTATACCTCGCTCACCTGGCCCAAGCCCATTCCCCTTCTGTCGTCTTCCTCCTTCGCCAGTCGGAGCAGGAGCTGGCCGCCGCTTCTCCCGGCGCGCCCACGCACCTATGTGTGTGTCTAGCTCGCCCTGATGAGCTGGAGAGGGAGGATAAGCCTCCCCGGATCCGTTCCCATCCTCTCCCCCTCCTCACTCGCCCCCTGCATCTCTCACTCTCGGTCGCCATTGCTGCGAGCTCGATCTCGAGCTAGCCATCGCTCCGGCCGTCTTCCCTCGCCTCTAAGTGCGCCGTTCACTCCGCCTCGTCGAGCTGGTCGTCCCTGCCAAAGAAGAAGAGCCCCCGAGCCTTGCATCACCCTCGTCACCATCGTCTTCCACCTTCGGCCCCCGCTATAGCTCGTCGCCGATGACCCTACGGTGACCGGTTGGTCCATGTGAGGCCTCCAACAGCTCCAGCTCGTCGCATAGATGCTCTAGGAGCCCAACCCCATGAGTTTTGCCCTCGATTTCGATGACCTCGACGATGGCCGAGCTCCGGCAGCCGCCGAGCTCGTTGCCGGCATCGATTCCGGTCATCTCAGTTCCTGAGGCTTTCTCCATCTTTCTCGCGGTCGAGTGGCCGATCGTTTGAGCCCCTCCGCCACTCGTTTGGTCGCCGGAAGTAGAATCCCGACGCCCTCCACTGTTCTGGTGGTCGCCGGAGCCTCGCCGTCGGTGGGTTTGACCCCATCGCTGGTGGGGTTGACTCCCTGAGTCACTGGCAAGTGGGGCCAGTCCCCTGACTAATTGAGATTAGTAAAAATAAAAATAAAAATTATATTAAAAGTTAATCACACACTGACATGTGGGTCCAGCCTTGTTAAATACCTATTTAAGTTTAAACTTAACTAATTTCTGGCCAGAGTCACTGACCAGTGGGTCCCACTGGTCAGGTTTGACATTCAAACGACCAGCTGACCTGCTGATGTCATGTTGATGCAATAAATCCAATTCTGGTTTTAAAATAATTCCAGAATAATTGCAAAACTTTGGAAATTCATAGAAATTTGATTATAACTCCAATTCAGACAAATAATATATGCAAATTGATCAGAAAAATCCAATGAACACAATGGTGCTACTTTCATGCATAAAAAACAAAGTTATGAAACAACATCACGTAAAATCAATTAAATGATTAAGATAAATATGCCATTTCATATAATATTTGAATTTGGGTTTCAAACCAGATGCAAACTAAGGTTTTACCAACCACATTGAATCATATCACTCTTCATTTCATGCCATGTTCATGCATCATGATTGTTGCATATGATTGCTATTAATTGTGGTTGTTATTCCGGTAGGCCCCGCCCCTCCGGATACGACTGAATATCCGACTGACGGATATTACCCCTGTGTTGAGCAACAAGGCAAGCACCCTTTTGATCATTCCAATATCATCCCATGTTCTTTCTCCTGCTCCCACTTATTGCATTAGGACAAACTATTTCAAATGCTTTACTTCGATAGCTCATCCTATTCCTTTGCATGACCTGTCATTGTCACAGTAAATGGCCAAACCATGCAACCTAGCATACTTGGTAGATGCTTGAGTTGTGATGTTTTATTCCTGCTATGCTTGCTATGCCTAGAAGTTGTGTCAGGTCTGTTTCATCTGGGTGATGAACAGGAATGGATGAATGTGTTCTAGTGATAAGGAATAAGTGTGGAACCTGATTTGGTAAAGGTACTGATGAAAGGCTATATAGGAGTACATGGTGGGTTGTTTCATTGGAACCGTCCTTAGTAACTGAGTTCCGTGTATGTAATCCAAGACGAGATACTACCACACGCTAGGCCCTGAAATATGACCCCGCTCGACTTATTAGTCGCCAAATACTCGATCCATGAGTTGCAAGTAGTTTCTGGTGTTTATAGTCATGCTGGAGGCCGTGGCTAGTGCTGACCTTAGAGGTGGGCTATGATGCGGTAGGCAGTGGCACGGTGTACCAAGTGGCACCCGGATGGTGGGCTTCGGAACCCTGCGCACATCGTTTGGGGCCGTCGCGGAAACCTCGGCCGGACCTTCGTGCGGTTGTAACATCCCAAATTTCCCAATTTGGAATGTTTTACAAATGTAGCTAAGAATCTATGCATTTTGGTTGCAATAAAGATTTGCCTTTGAATTCTTTCAAATATTTGCTTTTGCTTTTCTATTTTTTCTTCCCCGAGAAAATACCCCAAAGATAATTCTTGCACGCAAGAAAGAGCACAGGAAAATGACCCTCCCAAGCCAGGGGTGCTTTTGAAAATCTTTGAGCCAAGAAAAACCAAAGTTTATGGGGAAAATATTTGCCAAAAAGAAAATATAGCATAAGGGTTTTTTCTGGAAAAAAAAACATTTTTTAAAAAGTTTTTATTTTGGTTTCGGAAAAATGATAAGCAATTAGGAAATATTTTTCTGATCATTTTGGTATATAACACCCTATATTAATTATTTTATTTTGTTTCCTTTTTATTATTATTACTTGCTGTTTTTGAAAAAAATAAAATCTAGAAGGTAATTTTTTTTAAAGGAAACCGCCCGGGGCATCTTTTACTTGGGCTAGATCCCCTCAGACCCGGGACCGAATCCTCTTAGGATCGGCCACCGATCCTTCCCACCTCGCCCCCTTCTCTCTGCGCCTGGGCCCCACTGGCCGATCCCCCCACCCGCACGGTCCCCTTCTTCCTCCTTCCTTCTCCCCCTCCTCTCTCTTTCCTTCCTACGCCAGATCCCCTGCCAACCACGCCGGCCGGCCGATCTCGCCTCGGATCCCCCTCCTCCTACCATCCCGAGCACCCCCCCCTTCCCCCTATATAAGCCGCATCCCCGCCCCCCTCGACCCCTCCTCCCCATGCCGCCACGCCGTCACGCCGCCCCTACAGCACCTCGCTGGAGCAAGCTCCAAGAGCACCCTCGCCGCCCCTACCTCACCGCCCCTCGCCTCCCCACACCACCCGAGACCACCATCAGCACCCCCTCGTCCCCCGCAACCCATTTTCACCACTATCTCGAGCACCCCGCCACCGCAGCGCCCCGCCACCGTCTCGCCGGAGTTCGAGCTCCACAGGAACTCCCCAGCCTCCCCGAGCTCTTCCCCGGCCAAGAAGGACCTCGCCGTCGCCACCATCCGACGGAGGAGACCCGCCGCCGTCCTCCCCACACCTCGGACTCGCCGGAGCCACGCCCCCGTCGATCGCCACCTTCTCTGCCTCGCCGGAGGAGAAGCACCAGCAGCCTCCCACGGTGAGCTACACCCCATCCCTCCTGAGCCATTAGATCGTAGACCAACGCTCGTGATTAGAAGCGTAGTACCCCTTCGGTCTTTTAAACAAAACCCGAACGGTTTTCTTTCACTTACTATTAGCCAAAGAGTTTTTTTGTTAAGATTCGGCCTTTTGCTAGTTGTCACCGCAGCAAACAACCTCCCAACCAACTAGAGAGAGGCACGTGTACCCCTGTCCGGTAGAATTCAGATTTTCTTTTTCTGTTTAAATTCAAAAACAGAGAGAGTTTCAATTTTGTTTTGATCATAACATTTGATCCAGAACTCCAATGGAGTTGAAACTTGTTCCAGTAGATCAAAAATTTCCTCTAGGTTTGAAATTTTCAAATTTAAATTTGATCTGATTTAGTTTAAACCTTGTTTTGCTTATTCTAGGAGTTTAAAATGGATTTTAATTTGATTCTTTTTGCTACTGCTTCCTAGTGATTATATCTTTCTGTAGTATAAGTTTCAATGGTTTTTAAATAATATTTCATGCGGTTTTATCAAAAAAAGATTCTGCCTTAGTTAGGTGAACTGAATTCTTTCACTTTATCCCATGGCCACTTTATGTTATGTTGTTATTTTTACTTTCTGATGATTGTAGTGCTTATGGTGTGTTATTTGTTTGTCTCGGTAGATCACTCGGAATGCAAAGCTTGCTACTTAGAAGCGCTCGATCAGGAGAACTATCAGCAAGGCAAGTCATTTGATCATGTATCACCTATGTTTTATGTATCTTAGTTCCATCTTCCTATACCCAATTGCATGCTGAGTAGGTACTTGGAAATTATGGTTACATATTGTAGTATCATGTGGTAGGCACCCAACAACCCCGTTACTTGGCCCGGGACGACAACTATCATATTGCTATGCTTGAGTAGACGGGATTCTGGTTGAGAGTTTATCACGAGTGATGCGAGAATAATTTAATAACCAAGACCGGTTAAGTCAAGACTTTTCAAGACCTCGTGATGCAATGCCACTCTAGGTGAAGGACGGTTTTGACGGGCTCCCTGGAGAAACTAGTGGACGACCCCGGGATGCTTGGAGAGGTGCCATGACATGTTGCGGAAAGCTTCACCCAGGCTCGAAGAGACGGACGGAGGCTTCAAGAACCAAGGCTTACCTGCACAGCCACAAGTCATTATGGGCTCTGGCTTGGTTGGACAACGTGGCGACTCTGGACGGGCGGTGCTAGCAGATGTAGAAGAATGGTAGGATTGGATGGGCACCGACATGGATTCAGAGGGACCCGTTGAAAGACCATGTTTTGATCATCCGGTCTTCAAACACCCTGAAGTGCGAGGACATACATGGAGGCTATCAAATCTTGTGGGGAACATGTGCAAAACTCTGTAGAGTGCCCAAACCTAATTGATTAGCCGTGTCCACGGTCATGGACAACTTGAGCCGAAGGCATTGAATTTTTCCTGAACTCTCAACACAATTTAATAATGATGTGGGAATTATCGACAATTCGGGTACGAGAATTGGTTGGCGGAACCATCTTGTTAACAACAAACAATGTAGTAATGTTTTGCTTCTAGCCCTCTCTTGTTGTAGGAGAAAATTTGCTTTATGCTAAAACTTATAGCCCCACCTACCATATATGCATGTAGAAATAGTTGGATATTATTTCACCCCCTCTCTTTGATGACATGCCAGCATATTCCATATGCTGACCTACACGGTTGTAACGTATCATGTTGTAGAGTACTTTTCTGACCAGGAGTGAGGCTACGATCTACGCTCGGTGACATGCCCTAGAGTCGGATGGACTCATCTACCTGATGCTTCCGCTAGTCTTCGTTAGTTGTCTCATGAGATGACCTTCAGCCACTTTATTGTAATTCATTATTGTAATAAAGTACTCGATATGAGATTTTGATTAATAAAGTTGTGTGATTGAACTCTTGATATATACATTGATGTACTAAGTGTGTACCAGCATGATCTTGGGATGGTACGGAAACACCAGAGACTTGGCCGTTTCAGGTCGGGTCATTACAGCGGTTTACCCTCAAATAGGCGATAAACCTCGACTAGGTACTAATGTGGTTCACGGTCGTGGTCGACTCCCTCGCTGGGCTTCCGCTTGAAGATTGCCGAGGTGCATGACGTGCACATAGCGATAAGTGGCGAGAGCGTGTGTGAAGAAGTACACCCCTGCAGGGTTATGATCTATTCGAATAGCCGCGTCCGCGGATATGGACTACTTGGAGACATATGTTGTTCATAAATAACTTTAATGGCTACTCATAAAAGTATCAAGATAAGTGTGAGTGTCACGGATGGCATTTCCGTAGGAAGACGGGAATGATTCCATGATGGTGTATTGTTGTGGAGTTAGCGGACTCGTGTGCGAGAAAACAAAGTTGTCAAAACTATTTAAAAATGTAGTTTTGTCTAGCCAAGAGTCAAAGCTGGCTTGCTGCATGAAACACCACAACCCCTTTATTGATACCTGAGCATGAGTAGATAGATCTTATCTAAAGTATTGTTGAGTACTTTTGTACTCATGTTTGCTTAATAATTGTTGCAAAGGATACCCACGAGCTAACAGGTGGGTTCTTTCTAGACATCGATGATGACGAGTAGCTGGTGACCCAGCTACGGCCTGGCCCCTTTAAGAAGGGATGTGTAGATAGTCAGGCTTTATGCCTTATCCTTTCATCTGTCTGTACTCAGACAACTTTATGCTTTCGTTGGTTTGTATGACCGTGATTGTATGACTTTGAGTGTCGGGTCGTGTGACCTCTGCTTGTATGAACATATTATGCAAGACTCTTCCGAGTCTTCTAAATAAATGTCGTGATATTGTATGGTTATGTTGTGATGCCATTGTTGTATCTATGCATATCTAGTATGTCATGCGTACGTGTGATGCATTGTGATATGTATGGGATTCGACACCTAGTCGTATGCGGTAGTAGCTCTCTATATAGAGAAATGCCCCTTTGTGATTCCACCGAGTCTTGGTAGTTCTCTACTGCTCCGGACACATTGGTTGACCGTCATGTATCCTTCTTAGCTGTTGTATATGTCCCTTCAGGGAAATGTCACGCGGTGTAATGGAGTCCTTGTAGGTTGCTACGACTCGTCTACACTCGTTGTTGACCAACACCCGCTTTGTTGGGTTATGTATGCATGTCTCTGTACAGTCGAGCCACTTGACTTTATGGCTAGATATGTCGACCCGGGTTCTTTGACATTGGAATGCTAGCGACACTAATGCATACGTGAGTCAAAAGGCGCAAACGGTCCCGGCTAAGGTAAGGTGGCAGCCGTGGGGATAACCGTGCGTGAGACTGCCAAGGGATGCAATGTGTTACATGCTGGATTTCTATGGCTTAGGATCGGGGTCCCGACAATACATATCATCACCATAATCATCATAGATAGGAGGCATGCCATCATCATAATAAATTTGCTCATTAAAAATTGGGGATTAACAATATCATCTTCATCAAATATTGAATCAACAAGCTTGTTGCTTTGCATATCATTAGCATCATGGAAATTCATAGAATTCATACTAAAAACATTGCTATTAGGCTCATCATTCAAGTATTTAACGCCAAACATTTATTAAATTCTTCTTCTAGTACTTCGACACAATTTTCCGATCCATCATTTTCACGAAAGTCATTATAAAATGAAGCATATGAGGTAACCTAAACTCCACTATTTTGTATTTTATTTCTATAAAACAAAATAGTGGGAAAAAAGAAACAAATATTTTAATTGCAAGATCTAAAGATATACCTTCTAGCACTCACCTTCCCAGCAACGGCGCCAGAAAAGAGCTTCATGTCTACTACACAACTTTATTCTTGTAGACATTATTGGGCCTCCAAGTGTAGAGTTTTGTAGGACAACACCAGAATTCCCTAGGGTGGATGACCTAAGGTTTATCAGTGTGTGGGAGGTGTAGGATGAACAAGGTCTCTATCAAACAACCCTGCAATCAAATACTGGAAATCTCTTGTGTCCCCCAACACAAACAATACAATGGTAAATTGTATAGGTGCGCTAGTTTGACGAAGAGATGGTGATACACGTGCAATATGGATAGTAGAAATAGTTTTTCGTAATCTGAAATTATAAAAATAGAAAGGTAACATGTAATAAAATTGAGCATAAATGGTGTTGCAATGCTTAGAAATAAGGCCTAGGGTTCATACTTTCACTAGTGCAATCTCTTAATAGTGCTAACATAATAGAATGATATGATCATCCCTGAACGTACAACAAAGAATCACTCCCAAGTTCATATATAGTGGAGAACAAAAGATGAAATTGTTGTATGTAGTAGAACCACCTCAGAGTTATTCTTTTCGATCAATCTATTGATCTATTCCTATAAGTGTCACAAATAGCCCGAGAGTTCATACTAACATAACACCATATGATACACAACAATCAGCCCTAATGTCATCTAGATACTCCAATGTCACCTCAATTATATGTGGGTTAATTACTCGACATGCACCAAACAATTTTGGATTCACCATATTGAATCCAGCAGAAAGAATATCAAAGAGCACCACAACATTTCAATCGGGAAAACTTGGAGAAGAATACGTATCAACCTATATGCATAGATTACCCCATTGTCACCATGAGAATCCCCAAGTTGAGTACCAAAACATATATCAAGTCAATCAATAGAACACTCTGTTATCACCATGGGTATCCATGTGCAAGACATACATCAAGTGATCTCAAATCCAATATTCAATTCGACATAACAAAATTTCAAGGGAAATATTAAATTCACCACAATAAGATAGCAAGGGACAAACTCCATATGATATAACTATATCAACAAAGCCTGTGGTACATCAAGATCATGACATCTCAAGAACACGAGACAAAGAGATCAAACTTAGGTATTGGTACATACTCTCGGCCCCGTGGATGAACTACTCCATCTTTGTTATGGACACCGCATGGATGATGAGGATGGCCTCTAGTGATGATTCATCCCTCCGATAGGGTGCCGGAATAGGGATCACGATGAGATTTCTTTGGTACAGAAGCTTGCGGAGGTGAAGAGGAAGTTCTAGGTTAACTTCTGGGCATTTCCCAATATATAGGATTTCTAGCATTGGAATCACGTCAAACGGAGCCACGAGGTGGTCCCAAGCCATTAGGGCACGACCACTCCCCTGGGTGCACCCTGTTGACTTGGGGGCACCTAGTGCCCCCCTCCGGTGGTTATTCGCTCGAACATTTGTTATTTGTTTCAGAAAAAAATGTCATAAAGTTTCGGGTGATTCTCAGAACTTATATTCTCTACACAAAAACAACACCGCGGGAATTCTAATGAAAACAATGTCAGTCCGGCTTAGTTCCAATTAATTCATATAAATTGCATCAAAATTGTATAACTGTATTGTACACATAGGTAAATATGGCATGAATACTTCATAAATTATCGATACATTGGAGATGTATCAGACCTGTGGCTCCCGTGTCTATTCTCCATGATAACTTTATTCTACAAAATTGCATGTTCATTTGCCTATTTTTCCATATCAGTTTACCACTACTATCTACCTTTATTTGTTTTAATCTGGTAACTATAAAGACAAGGGGCTTGGCCACCTTGTTTCCACGTTGGGTGCAAGTTTGTACCTTATTTGTTTGTATGTGTTGTTTATTTTGTTAGCTAGTTGACTCCTAGTGTTTCAATTAATGTTTGGTTCTTACCCGAGGGAAATACTTTGCTTCTATTCTACATCTCCCTTATAATTTGTGAATCCCCACCACTCCTATGAGATTAGCAATCTCTCTCGTTGCATGGGTGCCCCAATCCAACCCAAGCACGATCTGAGTCCTTCAATCTAGCCACAACCAATATAGTGTAAGTGCATGCACAAATATGTCCAAGTCAAGGATGCCAGACTCTCCCATCTCCTTCGACATGCATACCATCTCCCATTAGATTTTACAATTGCCACCCGACACATAGAAAGAATTGTTCGAGCACCACACAAAAAGCACACTAGAGCTTTATGATTGAGCTCATTGTTCCCTTTGAAGGCACTAGATAAGTGAGGTTGTGAATGTCCTGCAACACTAATATTGATTAATCCAAGTGCATCTCCCAACCATCGCGATACTTTTCCCAATAACTTGCATGATATTGCCCGCAATTTTATCAAACAAATGTTGAAATACAGACCCCGCAACCAGTGCACGAAAAAATAAAGTTTGAGGTACCTAAGATGAAACTAAATCTAGACGATGCTACTTGTCAGATCCGTTGGGTTTTCCCCGAAGAGGAAGGGTGAAGCAATATAGTAGCGGTAATTATTTCCTTATTTCACAACCAAGGTTTATCGAACCAATAGGAGAATCAAGGCAAATTCACGTCCTCAGCACCTACACACACAAAAGCAAACACTTGCACCCAACGGGGGTAAGAGGGCTTTCGATACTGTTGGACTCGTTACTTACAATATTTAATTCTGATAGTTATAGATATATAAAAGTAAAAGTAAAATAAAAGTAAATAAATTCAGCAAGGTATTTTGTTTTTTAGCAAATTGATTAAGTAGATCCGGGTGCCATAGTTTTCATAGAGACTTCTCTCTCGAACGGATAACATACATTGGGTAGAAAAATTACTATTGGGAAATTCATAGAAAAGCACATAGTTATGATGTTATTCACAACATCCATCATGCATAAAGGCATAACATCCATAAACAATTAGACCAAAATGATTCTTCATCTAGTACTGTTACTCCACCAATCGAATGCTATCCAACATGCATCTATGGTATTAAGTTCATGCCAAATGGGGTAATGCTTGGACCAAGATAACATGATGTAGTAAGACAAGAAATATGTTCAGACCCCCCTCATTTTATCCTTAGTATCAAAAAACAAAACAAATACGTGTGTTGTCCCCTTCTATCACTGGGATATAGAGCACCACAAGAATGAACCTACTACAACGCACCACTCCCCCTGAAGATAAATCAATCTAGTTGGAAAAACTAAATGATAGATCACACGGAAATATGACGCTATAATAATCATGCATAATAGAATTTAGAGAAGACTCAATTCATTTCAATGACGAATATGATCATAAACCAACAAGTCATTGGATCCCAACAAACACACCACAAAGTAGATTAGATCGGATAGATCGTCGCGTGAATCACGGAGAAGATTGTATTGAAGATTAAAGAGACATTCAAATAAATCATAGCAATTTTGTAATAAACGCAAAATTTTCTATTTTTTACACGTGATAAGTTCTACTATCATCCAAATCTTGCCAAAGTCTTTACTTGGCACAAATACTAATTAAAACATAAAAACATAATCACTACAGTAGCAATAATTATGTTATCACACCAAAAGAGAAGGTAAAAGCAAAACAGATAACTATTGGGCTGCCTCCCAACAAGCGGTATTGTTTTATCCCCTAGGTAGGCATAATGCATAGTATGAAGTGTTGTCATCTTTCATGTTCATTCCATAACTGGTCCTCATAATAGATTCATAAGGTGGTTTAATTTTCTTTCTACGGAAGTGTTACATCCCTTTCTTTAATGGGGATTGTAATCTTATGTTTCCTTCCTTCATATCAATAATAGCACCAATAGTTTGTAGGAAAGTCCTACCAAGTATTATGGGACAAGGAGGATTACATTCAGTATCAAGCACAATAAAATCTAAGGGCACATAGTTTCTATTAGCAAGAATAAGTACATCATTTTCTGACCAATTTATTAATAGTGGAATTCGCAAGATGCAAGTTAAGAGAACATTCATTTATAAAGGTTTATGACCCACAAGTATATGAGATCAATGTAACACCCGAGATGTAGTCCTTGCCATATTAGGATCCTTTCCTTTTGTGGAACCATGTCGTTGATGTAATTAAAGTCATCATTTAATGTGGATCATTTCATGTCATCATCTTTGCCTCATGCCACAATCCATTTCATTTATTGCTTTCACTCTGGTGTTGCTAGTTGTTCCATCTTGGTTGATAGCTTGCTTGTAGACATGTGATGTAGTGGTGTTTTCAAACCTTTGGTTTAAAACAATGCTTCTCAAACTAGGCTTTTCAAACAAGGCAAAGCCCCTTTTGATATTTCTAAACTTGTGTGTCAAACCTTGAGTGAACCTATTTTAAAAATGTAATATTTTTAGAGAATCAACTTGTGCTTGAGGTGGTATTGTCTTGTGGTTTTTAAGCTTTAAATCAATTGGAGTCTTTAATAAAACAGCATATTAAAAACCCTGTTTAGAATATAATTTAGTTGTCTTAAAAATCAGGTTTGCATTTTATTTAAATAGGGCATAATTCCCTCATGCCCGAGGTGTTATTATTTTTATTTTCAAAACCCTGTGTTGCTCTGGGTATTTTGATTTGCTGTGATGTTTATTTTAAAAGAAAAACCCCCTTTTCTTATTGGTTTGGTCGGCTCCACAGAGAAACCAGGTGGGCTGGCTCCCTCTTCCCTACCTGGGCCTCGCCTATTCCTGTCGCGAGCGTCAGCCCGTGGCGCGACCTTCTTCCTCCTCGCTACGTCACGCCGTACGACCGAATGGCAGCTGCCGATCTCCTCCTCCCCTCGATCTTGTGGCCCGAAGCTCGCCCCCCGAGGCCATATAAGAAGCTGGCGCTCCTCCCTGTCCTAGGGTTCCCATGTCTTCCCTCCTCTCACCCTTTGGCGCCGTCTGGGGCGCGCCCGATCAACTCCGACGCCATGACCGGCTCCTGGTAAGCTCGTCGCCGGTGGATCAGCGCCTACGCCTCCTCCTCGATTGGTCCAGGTGCAAGCGGAAGCTGGTGGGGTTCCATTCTTGTGCTCAGATCGCGGAGAGAGCCCCTCCAACGCCCTCCTCAACGTCGACGACTTCCCTGCTCCGGCGTCCCCTGCTTCGAAAGGCGACTTCCTGTGCTCCGGCTACGCTGCCTCGTGCTGTGGGTGAGCGAGCCTTCTTTTTCCCCTCCTTCTCCTCGTGTTCTGCTAGTCGTGGCTGATGGCAGAGCGCTTCTGCGCATGGAGCTCCCGTGATGTAGCAGCAGCCGTAGCTGGTGTGGCTTGCGCGTGCATGGGCATCGCCCCTCTGCATCGTGGCTGAGGTACCCTTCGTGGCGTCGTAGTTTAACCTCGGGTAGATCCCCGCAAAGATGTTGCTGTTGTTTGTAGGCTGCCACGCTCCGGTGAGCTTTGTCGCTGGCGCCTCTCTGCAAAGCAGAGCAAGCGTCCCCCCCCTTGTGGCGTGTTTTCCTTTCGTGGATCCCCCTTTGGGACAGTAGTACCACACCAGCTCAGCTGGCTTTGTTCCCGCACGCATCTGGTAGGTCTGGGGTTCGAGACCCATCGCCCCCCCTTTAATCTGGGGTTTTCTTTTGATGTCGTATGGGTGGCAGAGACTGCCTTAGAGGATTTACCCCTCTGATAGTGCAGCTACACCGCGGTAGCCCAGTGGTGCATATGTGTGTAGTGGTGCGAGGGGTTGCGGGTTCGATACCCAGGGCCTCCCCTTTTGTTTTTCCTTTGTTTTCTTTTTCTTTTTCTTTTCTTTTGCTGCATATTGCTGTTTTGTTTCTTTCAAAAAAACTAGGGAGTGTGTTTTATTTCTTTTGAGGCCTAGAGTGTATGTGAGTGTATGTGTGTGCACATGAGTGCATGTGCATGTGTATGAGAGTGTGGTGTGTGCACTTGAGTGTGTGTGTGTGCACATGAGTGTATGTGTGTACACATCTGAGTGTGTGTGTGTGCATGAGGGTGCACATACACATGTGCAAGAGGGCCTAACCCCTCATGTTGCACCTAGCCATGTAGTGTATGTGTGAGTGTATGCACTTGTGTGTGTGTGTGCTCATGTATGTTAGTGTGTGTGCATGGGTGCATATGCACTTGTGCATGAGGGCCTAACCCCTCATGCTTGCCACTATGCAAGTGGCGTTGTTGTGAATAGTGCTTTTGTGTGTGCATGAGTAGGTGTAGATGATGCAATATGTGCTAATTTTACATGTGATGAAAGTCATTTGTAGTTATAGGATTCTATGGGTTATTTTCGAGCTAGCTTTGTGCCTTGATGTTATGTGCAAGTACCCAGGTATGATATATGATTTTGGGGTAGAATCATCCGAGGAATCCATTGGTGCAATCAGATTTCACTTTAGAGCAACTTCATAAAACTGTTATTTTCTGTCATGATACCATGTTTAGTGCTTTGTATTAGGTGGTGCCTTGACCCTTTGAGGATGAATCCTTGATGTAGTGGTAGTGGGTGAACCCCTATACAGAATGGGGTCTTTGTTTTGTTCTTAGGAATTTGTATGCACCTATTCTGCCCTGTCAAAGTGGACACTTGGCTGAAACTGATAGATTTATGAAACCTTGTGATTTTCACTAAGTCTGGGAATCTGATGTTATTTTCTTCCCCTGTTGTCTTGGATGAATTAGCTCGTGTGTTGGGAATCAACCCATGCAACAAACTAAAGTTTGTGAGATTTTATGTTTGTCTAACTCCCTATTAAATTTCATGCTTATACACTTCCTGTAGATATCATTTTGGAGGCTGCCAAAAATTTTCCGAGCATAAGCAGCTGGTGAAAATCTGTGATTTTCACTAAGTCTGAGAATCTGTGATATTTTGTCCAAGTTAGTGTCTATAGATCTTATCATGGGTGATTCCTTTGCATTAGCTTCTTGTTCAGGGTTGTAGAGATTTTGGATAGCTTTTGCCTCATATCTTGCGTGATTCATTTAGATGGCTGTAGCTACTTTAAATATTGTAGACAAACTGCTATGTTGTTGTTGAAAATAGATTGCATGTTTGTGTTGATTTGAAGCTTGTGTGGGCATTATTGATGGTGTGGTGTGTTCCCATGAACCACCCCACTTATATTTGTTGCTTGATCATGTGGCAACCTGATAACACCAGGGAGTGCCCATTGGAGTGTGTTTGTGGCTGATTTGAACCATAGGTCTCCATATCTTGTTTTGTAGTTTCCGGTTGATCCGTAACTCCGTTCTCTATGTTGTTTTTATGTTTTTGCATCGTTTTATCGTGATGCACATGCTCATGCCATATGCATGCATGTCAAGAAAACTTAATATGAGGTACTGTCCAGAATTCAATTAACTCAACTAATGCATATGAAAGTGACTAGTATAGTGATGCATGCTTCCTTCTTCACACATGTTTCATATTGCTTGTTGCATTATGTTGTGTTGGTGTTCATTGGCTGTTATCTTATCTTGGGTAGCATCGGGAACGGAGAGCGAGTACGTGGATTCCGGAGAGTACGTGCAGGAAGATCGAGAGGAGTTCCAAGCTGAAGACATCACATGCAAGATGACCATGACCTTGATACCGTATCTAGCTTTGTTATGCTTAGAATCACATTTCCTTCGTTACATGCTCGCCGCCTACCACTTGATATAATGCCACCTGTCTTTGCCATGAACCCAAACACCTTCCTCTCCTAGCAAATGTTGTTTGGCTAAGTAGGCTTGCTAAACCTCTAATGAGTAGCTTTGCTAGTTGCAGGTGCCAGCTGTCTCATGTGATAACATGAGTATTTTGATATCATTATGTTTAAACTGCTATTTAAATTAATGCACCTATACACTTGGTAAATGACGGAAGGCCTAGCCTTTTGCCGGGTGATTTGTTCCATTGTTGCCGCCTTGGTTTCGGTTACCGATGTTTGTTTCCATAACTGATCGCCCCTAACACGTTCGGGGTTGTTATGGGGACCCCCTTAATAAATCGTGTAGTGATAAGGCTCGTCTGGCAGGACCCAACATTGGTTTTAATCTGCTAATCACCTAATAATAATTTGCATAGGGAATAGCTACCCCGAGGATTTAATCAACAACCCGAGCTAGTGCTCCTCATGAGTGTTACTCCAAACTAGCGCAATGTGCGGGTCCAACTCAGGGCAACTTGAGTGATTTCTATCAGGCCACTATACGCGTCGCTTATCCGTCGTGTCCTGAGAACGAGATACGCGGCTCCTATCGGGATCGTCGACACGTCGAGAGGTCTTGCCAGATTTGTCTTACCTTAGCGATATATCATGCGTATAGGGATTCCGGTGAAACTTTGGGTCTCCTCAAAGTTGAGGTTTTCCTCTAAGGAATTCGACGAGTTCACGAGTTTCGTGATAGAGGATGACTTTGCGTCCTGTGGCAGTTTGTGATGGACTAGTTGGAACACCCCTGCAGGGTTTAATCTTTCGGAAAGACGTGCCAGCGGTTATGTGGCAAATATGGATATTTTGTTAACATCCGGTTCTAGATAACTTGAAGTAACTCTAATAAAACTGCCAACTGTGTGCGTATCCGTGATTGTCTCCTTCGGAGATCGCTCTTCGATTGAGAACATGGTGGGGTTATGTTTGACGTAGGTAGGTGTTCAGGATCACTTAGTGATCAATCTAGTCTTCGATCGATCGCATAGTCCACCATATGAATACCCTGATCATCGTAAGTTAGCCACCATATATGCTTAGGTTGCTCCAAACCCATACACTAAACCTTCCTCACCTAATAACTTGGCTAGATTCAGTACCAAGGTCGTTAGATTGATGAGTCCCCGTGGCTCACAGATTACTACAAACCCCAACAGGTACAGGTACGCCTGACGCAGGAGATCCTGACGACAACCAGCTGAAGTGGGAGTTCGATGAGGACTCTAGCCGTCTGTATGTGAACTATCCGGAATACTGAGGCCGTGGTCGTGATCGTGGGCTAGCATACGGGATCTCTTTAGTTCATCTATTTTCTGTTTAAGTCTGTAGCTGGACTTTCTGCTACTCTGAATAATGTGTGTATGTAAGCTATATGCTATAATCTTAACAGATGGCAAGTGTATGCCCTACTTGTTACTCTTTTAATTATGTATTGTGATGATTATCCCGTTTGCGAAAGGCATAGATGCGCCCCTTTCCCCTTTTGAGGCCTCGCCCCCAAATAAGGAAAGGTCTGCATCTGAGTCATTACAATCAATCATAGTCCTTTTGATAAGTAAGAGTATCAAACCCAATGAGGAGCAAAAGTAAATTATAAGCAATTTGAGGAAGGTATGCTCTGCAAGTGCTGAGAGTAACAATGATAGATAGTTTTCTAGCAAGATAATTCGTAACAAGTGATAAGTGAAAATAGTAGGAAGTGTGCAGCAAAATAGCCCAATACTTTTTTATAGAAAAGGATAGGAACAAAAGTGCTCTTATATGAAGCAACCAGTCCCGAGGACACATGGGAATTTCATGTTGAGTTGATTCGCGTTCATTACTTTGATAACTTGATATGTGGGAGGACCGGTGCTAAGGTGATGTTCTTACTTGAACAAGTATCCCACTTATGATTACCCCCTCTCTCAAGTATTCGCAACTACGAAAGAAGAATTAAGATAAATCTAACCATAGCATGAAACATCTGGATCAAAATCAGCCCCTTATTAAATAATGCATAAACTTGCTTCTATCACTCTAGCAACACATTATCTACTTATTACACCACAATGCCATCCCTTAGGCCCATATCATGGTGAAGTTTCATGTAGTCGATGTTCACACAACACCACTAAGAGAAGCAACGACGTACATATCATCAAAATATCGAAAGAATACCAACTTCACATGATTACTTATGACTAGACTTCTCCCATTTCCTCGAAAAAAAAAGTAATTAATCACAAATCATCACCATGTTCATTATCAGAGGTATAATAATTGTGATTAAGGATCTGGATATATGATCTTCCACCAACTAAACCAACTAGCATCTACTACAAGATGTAATAAGGACTACTAGTAACCCACATGTACCACTCTAAGGTGTCATGACAAAGATTGAATACAAGATATGAACTAGGATTTGAGATAAGATGGGGCTGGTGAAGATGTTGACAATGATTGGTCCTCCTATGAAGGAGAAAGTGTTGGTAATGACGATGGCTTCGATCTCCCCCTCCCACAGGGAAGTTTCACAAACAAAATCTATCAGTCAAAGAACCAAAGGGCCTCCGCCCAGGTTTCCACCTCCAGAGGGCAACACTTCATCCCAAAATTTCCTTCTTATTTTTTTAGGTCAAAACACATCTTATAGCAGAAGAGGGAGGTTGGGGCGCATGTGAAGGGCCCACAAGCTAACAGAGCACGCCTAAGGGGGTTGGGCGCGCCCCGTTGGCTTGTGGCCAGCATGTGGCCCCCTCTTGTATATTTTTGGCCCATAAATTCTCATATATTACACAAACATTTTATGTGAAGTTTCAGGTCATTTGGAGTCCGGTGAATTTTCACCCTTTTTCTTCGTTTTCAGGTCCAGAATTCCAGTTCCTCGCGATTCCTCCCTTCGTGATATACCTCATAAATCAGAGAGAAAAGGCATAATATTTGTATCATAATGTGGAATAATAACCTAGAATAATATAAATAGCAATAAGAATTCATGATGCAAAATGGATGTATCAACTACCCCAACCTTAGACCTTGCTTGTCCTCAAGTGAAAGCCGAACTGGATAATAATGACCACATTATTTGAGAGAGAGGTGTCGATAAAAACATAATACGGACATGAGAGCATCATGAATGTTAACAGAACATTACGTTTTTCATCATATGACTTCTCATAGACAAGTAACAATCTATCCATAGTTATTGAAGTATGAAGCATAAACTTCATTGACAATCAACAAACTATGTTCTTAGTCATCGAGAGAATCACAATTCATCAAATTTTAGAGAAGAGTCTATATAAGAGCTTCCATTTTCGCAAGTTCACATACTCAACTATCATATAGTCTTCTGTGATTGCTGACACTCATTACATAATTTGTAGCTAATGATTCCATTGAGCACATAGGAAGATATGAGCTTTACTGTTTATTTTACCACCCAGCTCATTTACCTCAAGGATAATGTCAACAATAATGACTCATGATCATCTACGTCCAACTGGATATATATATATATGTGGATCTTTCCCAACACATGATGCTTGCCAACTAGAGAGTTAATAGGTAGGAACTGGGATAAATATTATTGATTTTTCCCTAAAAGTGAACACATGAAAGTAAAAGATAGGCCCTTCACAGAGGGAAGCAGAGGTTTTCATGCGCTTTAAATTTATAATGTGCAAACTCTTAATGTAAAGGAACGTCACTTTATATTGCCCCTTATGATAGAAAACTTTATTATGGAGTTTGTTGTTTTTATTTCTTTACCATCACAAGATCACATACAACTTATTTTACCTTGCAATAAAAAATTATACATGTTCAGGATAAATTTTTATTGCTTTGTCCACCAATGACAACTTACTTGAAGGATCTTATTCAATCCATACGTATGTATGGTGGACTCTCATTGAAAGAAACTAGGTTTAAGGGTTATGGATGCAAAAGTAGTATCTCGACATATTTCGAATTTTTGGGCTAGCCAAGGATCTAAAGCAAGCACCGCATGTTAGAGGATCCATGACAAAATAACTTCTATCTGAATGTAAACAAACATAACCATTACATCGTCTTCATTGTCCAGCATCAACACTTCGATCATTACATAATATTTGGTGCGGCTCACAATCACAAAATATGTCCAAGATAGTGTATTTGTATGTGAATCTCCTCTCGTGTATAATAATATTGCATGGATTGTATCAATGACTACTACTATGTTTGTTTACTCCCAACAAATTTTATCTATCATACTTTCTCTATGTGAAGCCATTATTCCCCATGGGATTAGCATATGAATTTCTATTGCTTCTATTTCATTGCCATGATTGATGCATGAGAGTAAAGCAAGTAAACTCAAAATAATATTTATTGCATAACTCTCACACTCGATTACAAGGATCGATATATCACAAAGCAAACACTCTAAGCATAGCAAAACTAAAATTTTATTTCTCTAAATCATGACATAACTAAGGATCAAACTAAGATAGGTGTTAATTGTAAAAGGTGATGGTGATACGGTACCAAGACACCTCCCCCAAGATTGGAACAAGATAAGGGTGGTGCCCATACCCATGTACTCAAGTGTCCCTCTTGGTTGATGTTGGTGATGATGTAATCCTATTAGCGATGATGCTCCTTAGGATACGAACCTCCTCATTAAGCTTGCCAAATTCTCTCTTAAGGTCTAGAATATGCTCGTGAAGGTTGTAGGTGACGATCATTCCTCCTTCCATCAAAAGATGGGTTTTACTAGAGGAGGCAGCGGTAGTGTCTACCGGCGTACGATGATAAGGGGTAAACGTGGATTGGAAGGTGTAACCTTCTTTGGTAAGCTTGACTTTTTGAATTCCAGGTGCATATCTCCAGGTTGAGGTAGGGGTAATTCTTCTTCTTCATCATCTCTTGAAGGCTCAATCCTTTTTAATTCAGCCTCCACGTCTTCTTCCGTTGACCAGCCTCAAGGAACCACATCACCATAGACTTGGAGATTGGCAAATAGATCTTTCTCCCTCTGAGTCTTGTGATGGCATATTGCCTCCAAATATGTTAGGAAAACAGCCCGAAACATGAACATAGGAGAAACTTGTGATGCGGTCGTCAAAACACATGGGACTATATATAATGATTTTTTCTAGGTCAAAATAAATGTCCAGGAAGAAAACATAATTCGGGAGGCACACAAGGTGCCCATAAGCTACCAGGGCACGCGGACGCGGACGCGGGAGGGAGGGGGGTGGTAGGTCGCGCCTTGTTTTCTCGTGGGTCCCCCGACTCATTTTTTATTTTGTAATTTTTTATGAAATACCAAAACAAGAAGAACATATTTTTACGGAATTTTCGGGTTAGGTTTACTTACCGTATCACATACCTACCTTATTTTAGCTTTCTGGACTGTTCCAGAAGGTCTCTATTATGTGTTCTTCCGATGTCATCACTTGAATAATATTTGTCTCAACATTAACGGGCGTACATGAGATGTAATGTTTAATTATCTACCCATTTACCACCCTCGGGTTTGTGCCCTCGGAGTTGTTGATCTTGATAGCACCAGTGCGATAAACTTCTTTGACCATATAAGGTCCTTCCCATTTTAACATAAGATTACGTGCAATAAATCTGAAACGAGAATTGTACAAAACAACTAGGTCTCCTATATTGAATTCCCGTTTTCGAATTCTCTTCTCATGCCATATTTTAAATTTTTATATAAATGACTTGGCATTTTCATAAGCTTGTGTCCTCCATTCATCTAAGGAGCTAATATCAAGTAACCTCTTTTCACCGGCAAGTTTGAAATCATAGTTAAGTTCTTTAATTGCCCAATAAGCTTTATGTTCTAACTCAAGAGGTGAATGACGAGCTTTTCAATAAAGCATTTTATATGGGGACATTACCATTGGATTTTATAAGCAGTTCTATAAGCCCATAAAGCATCATCAAGTTTCTTTGAACATTTTTTTCTAGATCTACTGACAGTCTTTTGCAAACTCGATTTTATTTTTCGATTACACAACTCAACTTCACCGCTATACTAAGGATGATAAAGTGATGCAATTCTATGGTTACCATCCTATTTAGCTAGAATATTGCATAAAGCACCATAAATAAAATGTGAACCACCATCAATCATAAAATATCTAGGGACTCCAAACTTCAGAAAAATAACATCTTTAAGCATTTTAATAGAAGTGTTATGACCAGCACTACTAGTTGGAATAGATTCTACCCACTTAGTGACATAATCAATAGCAACTTAAATATGAGTGCACCCATTAGAGGAAGAAAAAAGTCCCATATAATCAAATCCCCAAACATGAAATGGTTCAATAGCAAGTGTTTAATTGATAGACATTTCCTCACGTCTACCAATGTCAACAATTCTTTGACATTCATCACAAGAGAGGACATACCTATGAGCATCTTCAAAATGAGTAGGCCAATAAAATCCAGACTGTAATAGTTTGTGTGCAGTTCTGTCAACAGTGCGGTGCCCTTTGTAAGACTCGGAATGACACTTCTGTAGGATTTATTGATGTTCATCCTCAGGTACACAACGTCTAATAACACCATCTATTCCTTCTTTATAAAGATTTGGGTCAACCCAAAAGTAATGTCATCAATCATAGAAGCACTTTGTGTTTTGTTGGTATGTAAAGCTAGGTGGTACATATTTGGCAACAATGCAATTTAGATAATGTGCATACCAAGGACAACTACAAGAAGCATTTATAGTAGATAATCTCTCATCCGGAATATTACCATTAATAGGAAGTGGGTCATCATGGACATTTTCCATTCTAGATAAATTATTTTCTATAGGGTTTTCCTCTCCCTTTCTATCAACATAAACCAAAAGGAATACGCCTATAAGCATGAGTTCCAAATAGGCAAGTAAAAGTAGTTTTCTCTTGGTTCTCTTTTGACACGGGTATTTGAGAAAATCCATAATATCCATCAAGAAAGAAAAAATGTGTGTGCTTAGATAATATTTTTAACATTTGATCAGTAAAAGGCAAGGGGTAATGATATTTTCTAGTAGCTTTAATTAATTTCTTGAAATCAATTACCATCCTATAACGTTACTATCCTTTGCGGTATAATTTCATTTTTATCATTAGGTACAACAGTTATACCTCCTTTCTTAGGAACATAATGAATAGGACTTACCCATATACTATCAGCTATGGGATAGATTATACATGTCTCTATAAGCTTTAATGTTTAAGTTCTTACCACTTCTTTAATTTTGGGATTCAAGCGATGTTGGTGATCAACAACAGGTTTAGTATCCACTTCAATATTAACTTTGTGCTGACATAGAGTTGGACTAATGCCCTTAAGGACTTGAAGAGTATATCCAATATCATCTCGGTGCTTCTTCAGAGTTTTAAGTAACCTATTTTCTTCATGCTCTGAAAGGTTAGCACTAATAATAACAGGATATATCTTCTTTTCATAACGATAAGAATATTTGAAAGGATCAGAAAATTTCTTTAGCTCAAACACGGGATTTCCCTTTGGTGGAGGAGGATCCCCTAAAATGGGAACATGCAAGTTGTGTTTAAGAATAGGTGTTTGTCGAATTAATATTTCATCTATTTCGTTTCTCTCATTCATATGCATATCATTATCATGGTCTAACATCTATTGTTCTAATGGATCAGTGGGAGGCACAGTAATATAAGCAATACCAGTAATTTCATCTTTACTAGACAATTTTTTTCTCATGTGGTTCAAACTTAGAAAAATTAAATTCATGAGACACATCACCAAAGCTTACTTTAGCCTTCTCGGTAACACAATTAATTTCAACATTAACAATATTCAAGAAAGGTGTACCAAAAATAATGGGACAAAATGTTATCTTGTTGTGAACCAAGAACTAAGAAATCAGTAGGGCACTGCAACATCTCTAACAATCCCAAGCGGTGAAACAGTGTCTCTGTTTACAAGTTCAATAGTGACACAAATATCTTCAATCACAGCGGATGCTATAACATTCATAATTTCCTTGTATAAGGTAAAAGGTATAGCACTAACACTAGCACCAATGTCACAAAAACCATGATAGCAATGATCTCTAATTTTAACACAAACAATAGGCATGGGAGCAACTAATTTATTTTTGGCTAACTAATGTCGCTTGTTTCTAGCAGGTCTTGCAATTCTAATAGCTTCAGCACAGAAGTAAATAACATGTCCATCAATATTATCAACTAGGAGACCTTTAACCATAGCAATATTAGGTTCAACCTTTATTTTTTCACAAGGTTTGGGTCCTACTATGAATTTTGTTAACCGTAGTTGCAACCTTGGTGTCGTGGTTTTGTCACGACAGATGTCCTCGTGATATGACGAAGTCTAGGAGCCATCATAACTAGGTGGTTGCTTGGATGGGGTTTGTTTGGGAACGAGAGACAAGGGTCTACCCAGGTTTGACCCCTCTGATGGAGATAAAAGACTACATCCTCCTTTTGGTGTTATTGATGATCTCGATTACAAGGGTGTGCGATTGCTAACCTAGCTTTTAAGGATTTCCAACTTGACCTTTCTACCCCATGGGCTCTCCTTTATATATTGGTTGGGAGCATGAGGTCACAATAGAGTCCAGATCATACTGTAACCCATGACTTATTCAAATTCTTATTCATCTTGTTATAGAAAGTAGGAAAGCTTCTTGATTCTTCTTCTTGAGCCAGCCCCCCAGGTGATTGTATAACCCATCCTCCAGGATGAGCCGCTCCTTGGGGCTTGTGTTTATATAGTCCTTTTTATTTGGCATGGTCTTCAAAGGTCGGGTCATCCCCTGGGCAAGCCACGATGTGGGTTATATCCCCAACATTAGCTTCCAATTTAATTCAGATTCATCCATGTTATACTTCATCCTAAAAAATAAAAGAGACACCTCAAACGTCAAGGTTAAATCAAATTTCACCCTTGAGCTCGCATTTCTCTTCTTTCCTGAAAGAGCTACGTTCGGGTCAATATTCTGTCGGGTTAACTTCCTTGTTCAGGACTTCGTATTTTATCAGCTGCTTTTATCATGATGTCACCCTACTGACCACTGACGTCCTTAGGTGATCATGACGAATCTTTTTTGAACAGTGACCAAATCCAGTCAGGCGCAAAAATCCGGGTGTCTTTTTAGCCACAATTAGTGCAACCGTTCCATTTACTACGTCGCTTCAGGCTCCCATCTCATTATAAATAAACCCAAGGCCCTTGGGTTCACTTTTTACCTCTTCTTCTTCCTCTTGTCTCGAGTGCCACTCTCGAGCTCGCCGGAGTTTCAAATACAGGAGCCTTCCAGCCACGTCGCCGCCGTCGATAGCCCTCGTGCACATTGTCCGTGGTCTTCTCTAGGAACACATTCCTTCAAGCGACTCTTCTTCCTAGATCTGGTAAGTAGAGCTTCATCCATTAGGTTTTTCTGGTGGAGTTCTTCATGATCATGGGAGTTCTTGTTAGTACTAACAGTAGTAGATCCGAGAACTTTTGGTTCCTTTAGTCCATGGAGTTTTGAACTAATCCCCTCCGACCTTTGCCATATTATATATCCAAAACGCCTGATAAGATCTTAAGTTTACACAACCTTCGATACCTATACTGTTGTAAGAACATGTATATTTATTTTCCATGATTTATTAGATCCATCCATCTTGTTACTTCGGTAGAAAGTAGTTTCTGTTCATAGATTGTGCTATGTTCCCTAGAGCTCGTGCTTCACTTATTTGGCCGGCTCAACTCATATTTCGCCATTTGGCCGGCCTAACTCACGCCTTCACTATTTAACCGGCTTAACTCATGCCTTCACTATTTGACCGACTTAACTCATGCCTTCATCATTTTGACCGGCTTAGGAAATGAATTTATTTGTCAGCTTATCCAGTCATCAATCGCTTTCTTGTATGTTGACTTGCTTCAATTTCCTGGTTCATTTAGTCTTTTCGGTTTGTTTCTCATTCTGCACGTAGTGTTTCTACAACAATCACAATGGCTCCCACGACCAGCAAAGCTATCGGTTGGGTAAGGCATAGAGTATCAGTGCTAAATCTAGAGGAGCTCATAGTCCAAGGTCTTTTGCCGGCTCAAGCAGAAATCGAGTGGCGAGTCCCTAAAGAAGAAGAAGATCTACAACCCAGATAGGGAGAGGTTTTCATTTTTGTTTATCATCTGCTTAGGGGTTTTCGGCAGCCCGAGTCGAAATTCTTCACAGATTTACTCCACTTCTTCCAGCTCAGGCCCGAAGACATTGGTCCCAGTTCCATGACAAATATCTGCCGGTTTCAAGTTGTTTGTGAGGTGTATCTTTAGATTGAACCTACATTCACTCTCTTTAGGAAGTTCTTCTACATCAAACACCAAACTGAGGTGAAGAAAGAATAGTGCTTCTCCTGAGTGAAATTGGCGAGTCATCCTAAAGGTTTGAACGCCACTTGGTTTTACTGCAAGGAAACTTCTCTAGCGGGTCAGAATCCTCTGTCGGGTTACAGACCTCACCGACTTAATGCCATGAGCAAATTCCCGGGTTGGACAAGTGAGGAGGAGCAGAGACTGCTGGCACCAACAATCTTAAGGCTGAAAGCTTTAACATATCATGGTCTCACCAGAATTGATCTTGTCTGGTGTTGGTTAATATGGAGGATTCAACCCCTAAATTTAAGGGGTGATTTAATGTGCAATTATTCTAGCGAATCAAGAGATGCCCAACACTTCAGTGAAGCAGATTTGCATGACAATAAAGTAAATAAAGCCACCAAAAAAATGTTTGGCAACTCGAAAGAGAAGTGCAGCATGACCGACTTAGCTCCATTCTACTGGAGCAACCCGGTTCCACCCCTAAGTGTCCTTTTTTGGCTTGTCTACTTACTTTATAATAAATTTTTCAACATTTGCACTTATGTTCCTGGCTTATGCTTTTGTTGCACACAAATTATGATTTTTGGAGAGCCGGGGCCAGAACCCCTGTTCCTCCCCTCCTGGTAAAATGGATGACCCGACACATGAAGCCACCTCCGAAGTAGAATACGATGTAGAACTTTACTCTCTTGGCCATCTCTTTGTTGATCTTGCTAATGCTTCTTTTCCCAAGGACAATACTGAAAATAGTCAAGCCAGCGATGTTGAGGTAATTTCAATCTCCTCGAGTTCTTCAGAATCATATGTTAGTTAAGTTTTTGCACCCCAGCTATTTATTTAGATCTACACTTCCGTTTGAAGAAAACTCAACATGCAGTCGAGTCAAAACACAAGACCTGGAGTAGCTCCAAGGAACTATGTACCGGCTTACCACATGAGTCGGCCGACCGTAGGCAAACGTCTTGAGGTGCCGCATAGCCCAACTGCTTATCATCCTCAAGCCGGTCTTTTTAAACAACCTCTTAGTCGTATAATTCACGTTATCAGGAGGCACGACCTTCCTCTAGTGACTCATAGCGACACAGTTGCCGGCTTTCACCATCAATCGCGGGTAAGCCTTATATTTAAGCTGTTTTCATTGGTTGTGACATCACTTGTCATTTTTTTAATTTAAACAGTTTTTATGACTTGAAAAGCCAAATATTTCGTTACCAAAAATGTTGGCGAGTCTTCTTCCGCTGCCAGGGACTGCAATGTTCAAAATCGTCCATCAGTTGAAGTGGCGACTCAAGTTGATCCGTCCTTTCAAAATGAGCTATATTTGGGCACTGAACTAGCTCATGATGTGGAGATGAATCATGCTGAAGAGCCAACTGTTGTGGAAACAACTGCTAATAATCAAGACATACCCACCGAACTAGATTTTCAACCTCCTAGTCCTCCTCCTTCAAGTCTTGGGCCACATGTAGATGTCGTTGCCCCGTCAACCACCGTGGACAGCACAAAAGTGGCTTTTGTAGGAGAAATCTTCCAACCTCCTAGTCCTTCAACTATTTTAGCAAATGTTGTATCCAAAGGTGAGGCGACAAACTTATAGAAGGGAAAAGGTCAAACTGGAGTTTTGAGAACTTGATGATCTAGACATCAATGGGTTGTACCATCAATATGTGACCCGATTGTCTGAGAGTCGGGACTTTGATATGAACTTGGTCAACACCTTGAGGACAAAATATGAGGTAAATGTTTTATCATTTACTCCTTTTTAGGTATACTACTATAGCCCCCAAGAGCCAGCTTAGTACAATAAGTCATAAGCTGGGTCTTGTGAATATTTGAAGAACCATGTGTAGCCCTCAAGCACCAGGTTATTTTGACAACAATGAGATGGTACTTATGTGATTTCTTGATGCTTTTAAAAATGCCCCCAATGTATGAATTATCTCGTTGAGATAGCCTGGTCTTTCCTGCAGCATTTCATTATTTCGAAACTGCAAAAAACAGGCCTGGTAGCCCTCAAGGGTCGGCTCATCTCGTTCAGATAGACGGGTCTTTCTGTTGCACTTCATTATTTAAACTACAAAACAGACCTAGTAGACACCAAGGGTCGGCTCATCTCATTGAGATAGACAGGTCTTGTTGATGGTTTAGAAAGAAGCGACTTGCATTACCCCCAAGTGCTATGGAGAATGTTTGCATCTGCTTGGGACTTTAGATGAATTTTGTGTGTTGTAGCCCGCAAGGGTCGGCTCGTGTGCATGCGAAGGCTCGGGGTGTTGTGGATTTTATTTTCATAGTGATGCTTTTTGGAGGTGTTGTTGAATGAGGCTAAATCTATGTCAGCTGACTTGAGCACACAACTCAAAAGGAGAGGAGATTAAGAACTCATGCAGAACTTGTGGCGTCTCATCTCCCGGATACTTTAATCAAATTCGATACTCAGTTGGAGCAAGCTAAGGACAAGTTCGGTGAAGAAAAGGCTTGCTTAGTGACATGAGCATAAGAGGCCAAGGAAAAACTCAACTTAGTCACCACCGAGTTCACTACGTTGAAGAAGCATATTGGAGAAATGACTCTTGCCATCTTCGATATGATTCTTGATCTTGTTGTTATTTTCCGGGTGATCAACTATCGCTGGCTTATTTATACAATTTCTATCGTGCATGGCGAAAAAGGCACAATGTTTTGCAGGAGCTTGTAGTGGAGCTGAAAGAGATATTCACCTATGTGGAGCAACTGTTCAGAGGGTCTGTTTATGCCATCATGGTAGTAAACAATCCTCAGAAGCCTCCTAAAAGAATCAAAGACATGCTAAGTCAGCTATCAACAATTCAACAATGGGTTGAAAAATTCAGAAGATCGGCGGCTCGTCTTGGACAAAATATGGTGCTTGCTCATGCAATGGATTATTTGCCAGGATTGTACTTATCAGCAGTCGAAGGCCGGTTTCCTGAGTACATTATTGACGACTCAGAAATCTTAGATCAAGATTTTGTCAATTCTGTGAAGGGGGCCTGCCCAGTGGTGGGTTTTATTGCAAGCGAGCTGGATGTCACAAAGTACCAACCCACCTACTCAAGGGAGAACACACGTATTGACCGGCCAAAAGACAAACCCTTTGAGCTAGTGTCACCTCGTTCTAAGCATCCTTTTGTCCATAACGTTGGTTCATCTGCTACTTCATCTGAAGATATCAATTTTGAGGCTCTTACCATAATTTAGTGGGGTCGAAGGGACCTCCAGATCCATGAATATGAGCCGACTCAAGCGGGTAAAGTAAATCCTGGTGCGGCTGATCATTATCAAACAACTCAAGCACAAGACACACAAGCCGGCCAGAAGTTGTCATTTGTAATTTTGCAAAAACTTTGATATTTTTGTGGCTTCTAAGTGAGGTCTGTAATATGAGCAGAAAAATGTGATATGGCTTCCACATCATCATGCGTGTAACACTTTGTTGACACTGTTTTTGTTGTGGTAGTTTTGGTCAATATATTTGCTCCACACCTTTTGTTTGTGCGATAAGCCGTCTTTTTTGTACAAGATAAGTGTTGGAATTATGCCCTAGAGGCAATAATAAATGTATAGTTATTATTATAATTCCTGTATCAAGATAATAGTTTATTATCCATGCTATAATTGTATTGAATGAAGACTCATTTACATGTGTGGATACATAGACAAAACACCGTCCCTAGCATGCCTCTAGTTGGCTAGCCAGTTGATCGATGATAGTCAGTGTCTTCTGATTATGAACAAGGTGTTGTTGCTTGATAACTGGATCACGTCATTAGGAGAATCACGTGATGGAGTAGACCCAAACTAATAGACGTAGCATGTTGATCGTGTCATTTTGTTGCTACTGTTTTCTGCGTGTCAAGTATTTATTCCTATGACCATGAGATCATATAACTCACTGACACCGGAGGAATGCTTTGTGTGTATCAAATGTCGCAACGTAACTGGGTGACTATAAAGATGCTCTACAGGTATCTCCGAAGGTGTTAGTTGAGTTAGTATGGATCAAGACTGGGATTTGTCACTCCGTGTGACGGAGAGGTATCTCGGGGCCCACTCGGTAATACAACATCACACACAAGCCTTGCAAGCAATGTAACTTAGTGTAAGTTGCGGGATCTTGTATTACGGAACGAGTAAAGAGACTTGCCAGTAAACGAGATTGAAATAGGTATGCGGATACTGATGATCGAATCTCGGGCAAGTAACATACCGAAGGACAAAGGGAATGACATACGGGATTATACGAATCCTTGGCACTGAGGTTCAAACGATAAGATCTTCGTAGAATATGTAGGATCCAATATGGTCATCCAGGTCCCGCTATTGGATATTGACCGAGGAGTCTCTCGGGTCATGTCTACATAGTTCTCGAACCCGCAGGGTCTGCACACTTAAGATTCGACGTTGTTTTATGCGTATTTGAGTTATATGGTTGGTTACCGAATGTTGTTCGGAGTCCCGGATGAGATCACGGACGTCACGAGGGTTTCCGGAATAGTCCGGAAACGAAGATTGATATATAGGATGACCTCATTTGATTACCGGAAGGTTTTCGGAGTTACCGGGAATGTACCGGGAATGACGAATGGGTTCCGGGAGTTCACCGGGGGGGGCAACCCACCCCGGGGAAGCCCATAGGCTTTGGGGAGACACACCAGACCTTAGTGGGCTGGTGGGACAGCCCCAAGGGGGCCTATGCGCCAAGAGAAATAAATCAAAGAAAAAGAAAAAAAAGAGGGAAGAAGTGGGAAGGGAGGGGGACTCCTCCCACCAAACCAAGTCCAACTCGGTTTGGGGCGGGAGTCCTCCCCCCCTTGGCTCGGCCGACCCCTTGGGAGTCCCTTGGACCCCAAGGCAAGGTCCCCCTCCCTCCTCCTATATATATAGGGCTTTTAGGGCAGATTTGAGACGACTTTCTCACGGCTGCCCGACCACATACCTCCATAGTTTTTCCTCTAGATCGCGTTTCTGCGGAGCTCGGGCGGAGCCCTGCTGAGACGAGATCATCACCAACCTCCGGAGCGCCGTCACGCTGCCGGAGAACTCTTCTACCTCTCCGTCTCTCTTGCTGGATCAAGAAGGCCGAGATCATCGTCGAGCTGTACGTGTGCTGAACGCGGAGGTGCCGTCCGTTCGGTACTAGATCGTGGGACTGATCGCGGGATTGTTCGCGGGGCGGATCGAGGGACGTGAGGACGTTCCACTACATCAACCGCGTTCTCTAACGCTTCTTCTGTACGATCTACAAGGGTACGTAGATCACTCATCCCCTCTCGTAGATGGACATCACCATGATAGGTCTTCGTGCGCGTAGGAAAATTTTTGTTTCCCATGCGACGTTCCCCAACAATAAGACGCCAGAATAAGGTCATGCTCTGAACATAATTAATCCCTTCATATCTTGAACAAGAAAATAATTTATCATCATGTGACCCAATATAATAACTCGGCGGTCTATGTATGACCCGACAAATATAAAGTTAAAAAATTTCGCCTACAATTTAGTACGCAAGAATATATGATAAAGTAATTAACAAGCCGACATTTGAAGCTCGATTTTTAAGACTAGCTTTTGAGGCTCAAGTCTTGCTTCAATAAAGCTAGCGTGATAGCCCATGGTTTATCCTTGCTTTGTGTAAGTCAGCTCTGCTACCTCTTGAGCTTCCGTTGGGTTTTTCCCTTGAAGAGGAAAGGGTGATGCAACACAGTAGCGATAAGTATTTCCCTTAGTTTGAGAACCAAGGTATCAATCCAGTAGGAGTATCAAGATGAGACCAATGTACCTGCACAAAAACAAACAAACTTGCACCCAACGCTATAAAGGGGTTGTCAATCCCTTCACGATTATTTGCAAGGTGACATCTGAAGGTGAAAAGTGCAACAAAATAATTTTGTAGATCTGAAAATATGATGTGAAGTAGACCCGGGGGGCATAGTTTTCACTACAGGCTTCTCTCATGATAGCAAGTATTATTTGTGGGTGAACGAATTACTGTCGAGCAATTGATAGAATCGTGCAAAGTCATGATGATATCTAAGGCAATGATCATACATATAGGCATCACGTCCGAGACAAGTAGACCGATACTTACTGCATCTACTACTATTACTCCACGCATCGACCGCTATCCAGCATGCATCTAGTGTATTGAGTTCATAACAAACAGAGTAACGCCTTAAGCAAGATGACATGATGTAGAGGGATAAATTCATGCAATATGATATAAACCCCATCTTTTTACCCTTGATGGCAACAACAAGATGCGTGCCTCGCTACCCCTTCTGTCACTAGGTGAGGACACCGCACGGTACGAACCCAAAACCAAGCACTTCTTCCATTGCAAGAATTATAGATCAAGTTGGCTAAACAAAACCCACAACTCGAAGTGAATTACAAGGATACGAAATCATGCATATAAGAGATCAGAGGAGACTCAAATAATATTTGTACATAATCTGATCATAAATCCACAATTCATCGGATCTCCACAAACACACCGCAAAAGAAGATTACATCGGATAGATCTCCATGAAGATCATGGAGAACTTTGTATTGAAGATCCAAGAGAGAGAAGAAGCCATCTAGCTACTAGCTATGGACCCGAAGGTCTGTGGTGAACTACTCACGCATCATCGGAGAGGCAATGGTGTTGATGAAGAAGCCCTCCGTGTCCGAATCCCCCCTCCATCAGGGCACCATAACGGTCTCCAGATGGGATCTTGCGGAGACAGAAGCTTGCAGCGGCGGAAAAGTATTTTCGTGGCTCTCTCTGGTGGTTTTGGATTTTTAGAGAATTTATAGGCGAAAGAGGTAGGGCAATGGAGCCACGTGGGGCCCACAAGCCTGCCAGGCGCCCCCCCCAGGCCGTGGCTAGGAGGCTTGTGACATCCCTCGAGGTCTCCTGCCTTGGTTCTCAAGTCCCCTGCGTATCTTCTGTTATGGAAAATATCATCCCGCGGGTTTTATTCCGTTTGGACTCCGTTAAATATTCTTCTCTGAAAAAGGTCAAAAACATGGAAAAAAAGAAACTGGCACTTAGCACCGAGTTAATAGGTTAGTCCCAAAAAAGATATAAAATAGCATTTTCATGCATACAAAACATCCAAAGATGACAAGATAATAGCATGGAACCATAAAAAATTATAGATACGTTGGAGACGTATCACGCTCTCACGTGACTTAAGCCAGTATTTTAACCTAGGGTCCATGTGGACTGACTTATCAAAGTACACCAGGTCACCTTTTCGGAGTAGGATCTTGTGAACAGGTAGGTTTTACCAAGAGTATATTGGCTTATAGCCGAGCCAAGTGGGATATTAAAGGCAAACTCATTGAGTCAGGAGCCCCCAAGTGACTTACATTCGGAAAATAAAGGCGCATACACAATTTTTTGAGATGAAACGACAAAGACCCCAAGTTTCGAGGTTGCTAGCTTTATTATATTGAAACCGAACGTATATACATTGGTATGTATAATGATGTGGATCCAGTAGCTCTAGGTAAAATAAGGCCAAAGATCAGTAATGTTCCAATGCATGTTGATCTCCTCTTTAAAGTTATGGGACTTCTGATGTTCCCGTATATCAATCAGGTAATATGACCCATTGTTGAGATTTTTACCGATGAAAAAAGTCCCTTCCCAAGGTGGTGAAAGTTATGCACGCCTATTTGGTCTAGAAACAAAGAGAGCACTAAGTTACCTTCCTTGAAAGTTCGGCTCCAAACTCTATGGCTACGATAGCAGCATAGGTCTTGTTGGTATATAACAGATCTGTATGATGCGATATCACGTTCCTCTTCCACTGGATCCAATGATTCATGATAAGTTTTTCATTATTAGCCTTGACATAAGCAGTGACCCTGGAGCAATCATGTCTGATAACACTTGGCAAAATAACTTCTACTCCATAGACCAACAAAAGCAGAGTATATCATGTCGATCTGTTCGAAATAGTCCTTATGCTGCATAGTACTGCGAGGAGTTATTCAAACCAACAACTAGGAGTTCTCTGAAGGAAAACCATAACTCGGGGTCTAATTCCACGCAATATCTCCTGGTTGGCTTCCTCAGCTTGTCCATTAGATTGTGGATGTGCAATAGAGGCTAAATCAAGTCTGATGTGCTCTTGTTGACAAAATTGTTCCATATCTCCTTTGGATAGATTGGTGTCATTATTTGTGATGATGCTATGTGGATATCCGAAACGATAAATATACTTTTTCAAGAATTTCACTGCAGTCTCAACATCACAATTGTTGATCGGCTCTCCTACAACCCACTGGGTGAATTTTTCCAATACGACTAAAAGGTGTGTCTTTTTATGTGATGATGGTTTGAACAGACCGGCCATGTCAATCCACCAAACTGCAAACGACCAAATAAGTGGAATCATCCAGACGGCACAAGAGCTTGTCATGCCAACTTTTGTCAACCATCACACTTTCGCATAAAGTCTTCAGCATCAGCGTGAGCGGTAAGAGGATAAAAACCATGACGATACAGCTTGGCACCCAACAATCTTGAGCCTACATGTTGACCATAATCTCCAACATGGATCTTATTAAGGATTGCTCAACCTTCTCCATGAGAAACACAATGTTCAAATACGCTTCTGTAGATTCGACGGTGTAACTCGCCAATGACTATAGTCATGGATTTGCAACACCATATAATTTATCAGGCGATGATTTCCTCATCACGGAGCTCACCTAGGGTCAAATAAGCCAAATAAGGGACAATCCAATCAGGGATTGCATGGAGATCCGCCACGAGTTGTGCCTCAGGGTATGGAATAGCTATATCCTCCTCTGATTGCAATTTGACTGAAGGAATGTGGATCGCATCAAGGAAAACATTGGGTGGGACCGTCTTACACTAAGATCTGAGTCTGGACAAAGCATCAGCAGCCTCATTGAGCCAGCGATCAATGTGATCAATTTGGTAATCTTGAAAATGACCTGCAATAACCATGACTGCATGTCGATAAGCAGCCATGAGAGGTTATTTGGAATCCCGAGTCCCTCATACTTGTTGAGCCACCAAATTTGAATCACCGAAACGTCTAACCCGGCTAAGGTTCATCTCCTTGGCTATGCAGAGTCCATGAAGGAGAGCTTCATACTAAGTTGCATTGTTAGGGCAAGGAAACATGAGTCATAAGACGTAACAAAACTTTTCACCTCTCGGGGAAGATAAAGTAACTCCAGCCGCCGAGTCTTGCTATCATGACCCATCAAAGCGTGTTGTCGTGTACGTGTTATCTAGATTCTCCTCCGGGACTTGTAATTCAGTCCAATCATTAGTAAATTCCACTGAAGCATGAGATTTGATGGCTGTCCAAGGCACATACTTCACATAGTGTGGTCCAAGCTCCATAGCCCATTTAGATATCCAGCTAGTGGCCTCTCTGTTTTGTATTATATCTCCAAGAGGAGGTGAACTGACCACAGTGATTGGGTGCTCTTGGAAATAATGTTTGAGCTTACGGCAGGCCATGACTACGCCAAACACCAACTACTGCCAATGTGGGTATCTTTGCTTTGATATGGTCAAACCTTCACTAACATAATAAACAGGTCGTTGCACTGGATACTCCTTTCCCGCCTCCTTGAACTCAACGACAACTGATACAGTTAACGCCTTATTATTTGCAACAATATACAGGAGCATAGGCTCTTTGTCAATCGGTATGGCTAACACATGCGTCTCGACCGACTATTTCTTGAGTGCTTCAAAAGCGTCATTGGTAGCTTCAATTGAAACGGAGTTGTATGTCTTTTTCAACAGCTCATAGAGGGGAATTGCCTTCTCACAAAGGGTGCTTATAAACAGGCTCAAAGTCGCAATGCGACCCGCCATACACTAAACATCATTGATATTTGCCGACTTAGATAGGGAATTCACTGCTTTAATGTTATCTGGGTTAGCCTAGATGCCACGCTCTGAGACCAAAAATTCTAGCAACTTGCATGCATGTACTCCAAAAACACACTTGGCCGGGTTAAGCTTCATTGTGTACACATGAAGGTTGTCAAAGGTTTCCGTGAGGTTATCCAGCAGAGGTTCGTTCTTCTAGGATTTAACTACAATATCATCAACATTGCACCCAATCTGGTTGTGCAAAAGGCATCGAGAAATAGAAAAAAGCTCCAAAGGGGGTGATGAAAGTCGTCTTCTCTTGATCCTTAACAACCATCTTTATCTGATGATAACCACAGTGAGCGTGCAAGAAGCATAGGCGCTCACAACCGGCTATAGAATCAATGATTTGGTCAATGCGAGGAAGAGCAAACGGATCCTTGGGACAAGCTTTATTGAGATCTGTGTAATGAACACACATACGCCTAGTGCCATTTTTCTTTAGAACAAGCACTGGATTTGCAAGCCATTCTGGGTGAAATAATTCAATGATGAATCCCATGGCTAGGAGTCGTGCTACTTCTTCACCAATAGTCTTTTGTCTCTCCTTGTTAAAATGAAGGAGTAATTGTCGAATATGTTTCATTTTAGGATCAACATTAAGGTGGTGCTCAGAGAGTTCTCTCGATAATCCAGGCATGTCAGAAGGCTTACATGCAAAGATCTCCTGATTCTCAGGGATTAACTCGATGAGCATGTTTTCCGATTTGGGATCCATGCCTCTTCCAATAGTAAACTACTCGGAAGAATTATCGGGAATAAAATGAATCTGCTTAGTATCTTTTGTCGGCTTAAACTTCACGGCAGGTTCAGATTCTATGGTGGGCTTTTTAGGCTGGTCATATCAGCCAGGTCAACATTGGATGTGTAAAACTTCAACTCCTCTATTGCACAAGCTGACTTCGCGTAAGCTGCATCTCCTTCCTCACACTCTTGAGGAATTTTCTGATTCCCGTCAATGGTGATTGTTCCGCATGGCCAAGGCATCTTGAGCTTGAGATATACATAGCAGAGCCATAACATAAAACACGCATAAGCCGGCCATCTGAAGAGCTCATGATAAGGGCTCTTAATTTTGACCACCTCAAAAGTAAGGGACTCACACATATAGTTCAACTTTGTATTGAAAGCAACACTGGGTGTGATCCGTCCAATTGGGTATGCTGACTTGCTGGTCATCATTCCGTGAAAAACTATGGTTGAAGACTGCATCTTACTCTCAGAAATATTCATCAGTTGAAACATGTCGTACTATAAGATGTTGATACTGCTACCCCCATCCATGACTACCTTCGTGAGCGTATAACCCCCAACTTGAGGTGCCACCACCACGACAAGGCCACATGGATTGTCAACTCGAGGAGGGTGATGCTCTCTGCTCCAAGTGATTGGGTACTCAGACCAGTTTACGTTTCTTGGGACAGCCGGTTCCACCACATTGATGGCTTTATGCTGAACCTTTCGAGCACGTGCGCACGTACTAGTGGTAAACACATGATATTGACCCCCGTTCAGCTGCTTTGGATTACTCTGAAATCCAGCTTGGTTTTTCTGCTAGTGGTTTCCCTGCCCCGAGTGTTGATAACCACTATTATTGTTGTCGTGACCCTAGAAATTGCCACCTGAACCGCCTGAACCTTGAAATCCATGACCTGCAAAACCACCAAATGAGCGAACTCCTGAACCGTTGGTGCCAGGATGACCCGGATTTCCACCATTTCCACCTTCATGGTGACTCTGGAATGCTTGGTTGCAGAATTCCTGCATGATATAACAATTTTCCCACGAGTGAGTGGCCGGCTTATCTGGAAAGTTGTGTTTTGGCCAAGGAGCCTTGAGTTCTTCCTCATAATTATGGTGTTTGTTCTGTTGTAACCCTTGCTAGGGTTATTACTCCGCCTTTGATTCTTGAAACCAGTGTTGGTGTTAGAAACAAAGTCTGACCTGTCATAAGTATGCTTGCACTTTCCACCATTGCCTTGATTGTTATGATTTCCATGGTGTCCAAAATTGTGTTGCTGACGACCTTTGATATTATCATGTTTCTTTCCCTTGCCAGATTTATCGTCATGTTAACTGGGATCTTTTGTGTTCTTCGATTCAGCATATCTAGTAAGGACATACATGAGGTCTCCCATATCTTGAATATTCCGCTTGAGGCGTTGTAGGATCAAAAGTATGTCTAGAGGGGAGATTAGACTACTTGACAAGAAAAAAATGTAGCCTTTCCCAATTTTAGTTGAGAGGCAGCTTTGGCAGTTATAGCAAGTAAAGTACACCCTAAACATGCAGTTCTAAGAGTGTAGCAGCGGAATGTAAAACATGCAAGTGTAAGGTTAAGGAGTAAGGTAGGGAGATCAAACACATGAGGTTGACAAGACAATTTTTGGCATGGTTCCGATAGGTGGCGCTATCGTACATCCATGTTAGTGGAGACTTCAACCCACGGAGGGTAACGGCTGCGAGAGTCCATGGAGGGCTCCACCCACAAGGGGTCCACAAAGAAGCGGCCTTGTCTATTCCACCACGTCTTCCGCCCACCAAGGACTAGCCTTACTCACAGTAGATCTTCACAAAGTAGGGGATCTCCTTGCCCTTACAAACATATTGGTTCAACTCCACAACACGAAGTAGGAGGCTCCCAAGCGACACCTAACCAATCTAGGAGGCACCACCCTCCAAAAGGTAATAGATGTGGTAGATCAATGAATTCATTGCTCTTGTGCTTCCAAAGATAGTCTCCTCAACACAAAATCACTCTCTCACAGAATAATCATGGGTAGGAGAAATTTATTTGGTGGAAAGCAGTTTGGGGAGGCTAGAGATCAAGTTTCAAATGATTGGATTGGAATATCTTGGTGTCAGCACATGAGTAGGTGGTTCTCTCTCAGAAAATGGATCTGGCAATGAAGTGTGTGTTCTGAGTGCTTCTACCATGAGTGAGAGGTGGGTGAAGGGGTATATATAGGAAGCACACAAAATCCAACCGTTACGCCTAAAGTGGCAAACTCGGTGACACCAAAGTCATAAACTCAGTGGTACCGATTCACACAAAGGAAATAACTTTTGAATCTCGGTGGGACCGATATACACAATTCGGTGGCATCGAAAAGGTGGCTAACGGTCAGATGGCCAAAGTAAGTGGCGCCGATACTCAAACTCGGAAATTCCAATTTTGTGTACCGAGGGAACAGAATGTTGGTCACCCAAACTCGGTAGCACCGATATGGATTCGGTTGCATCGTTTTTGGGGGAATGGCTAGGGTTTATGTCTGAGGTCAAACTCGGTGGGTCCGAAATATGAAAATTGGTGACACCGAATTTGAGTATGTGGAATTCGATAGAATGGTTATGCGGGAAAAACGACTGAGTATTTTGGTGGCTAATCTTGAGCACTTTGAGCAATTAGTTCATTTTACTACCTAACCCCCTTTTAATAGTATTTGCTTTCCTATGGAATCAAGAGTGATATCTCACAAATATAAAATGAAGAGTCTTCTAGCTTGAAGCTTGAGCCAATATTACTCCTGTCGGGACCTCGATCCTAAGTCATAAGAACCCAGCCTGTAACACATCACATCACTTTGCGGCCTCACGCACGGTAAACTCCACGGCTGCCACCTTACCTTGGCTGGGACCGTTTGCATCTTTTGGCTCACGTATATGAATGTGTTGCTAGCATTCAAATGACAAAGAACCCGGGTCGACATGACTAGTTATATACCCAAGTGGTACATCCGTACAGGTACAAGCATACATAACCCAGCAAGGCAGGTGTCGGTCATCAGCGTATGTAGACGAGTCGTAGCAAGCTACAAGGACTCCATTACACCGCGTGACATTTCCCCAAAGGGACAAACACAACAGCAAAGAAGGATACATGTCGGTCAATCAATGTGTCCGGAGCAGTAGCAAGCTACCAAGGCTCGGTGGAAGCACAAAGAGGCATTTCCCCGTAAAGAGTACTCCTAAAGGAACACAACTAGGTGTCGAATCCCACACATATAATGCTTTCCATAACATACACACAATATGCACTATATGTGTAGATACAACATGGCATCACAACATAACTCTATGACTCAAGCTTTTATTAAAGACTCATGAAAGTCAACATAGTATGATATTACAAACATGGGTCTTGTGACCCGTCACTCAAGTCATACAAACATCAAGCGGAAGCCAAACATGTCTGGGTACAAACATCTACTAAAAATGGCTGGAGGAGCGTGAAAAGCTACCACGACCCTAACAAAGGAGCGTGACCTCTGTCTGGGATTCCCAAGCTATTCCGGTCAACATCGAACACGTCGGGTAGAACCTTTTAAGGAGACTAAATCTTATCTACAAAACATAAACAAAGCAACCATGAGTACAAAGGTACTCAGCAAGACTTACATCAGAACTATCAACATATGCATCATATTTCAAGGAAAGGAGTGTGGGGTTTGATTGCAGCAAGCCAGCTTTGACTCTTGGCTAACCTGTACTACGACTACAAGTTCTTTCTTTCAGATGGGATAGCGCACACGAGTCCACATATTCACCAATCAATAGACCACCATGGATCCACTCTCGTCTCCCTACGAGAAGGCCATCCATATCACTCACACTTATCTTGCATGTTTTAGAGTATCCATTTAAATTGTCTATGTACCACATAATGTTTCCAAGTAGTCCATATCCGAGGACGCGGCTATTCAAACAGATTAAATCACCCTGCAGGGGTATACTTCTTCACACATGCTCTCACCACTTAGCACCATATGCACTTCATGCATCTCGGCAACCTTAAAGCGGAAGCACTGGCGTGGGTGTCGGCCACGACCGTTAACCACACAAGACCCTAGTCCAGGTTTATCACCTATTTGAGACTGAACCCGCAAGGAAGTCCGGCGGAGGTTTCCTCTACGGCCCCAAACGATGTGCGCAGGGTTCCCAAGCCCACCATCCGGGTGCCACTTAGTACATCGTGCCACTGTGTATCTACCACAGAGAAGCCTACCCCGTCGGGCATAGCTGAACACGGCCACCAACACTTTTCCTACGAACACCAGAAACAAATTGCAACTCCTGGACAGAGATCTAGGCAATTAATAAGCCGAGCGGGGTCATATTTCAGGGCCCAATGCATGGTAGTATCTTGTCTTGGATAACATACACAAAACTCAGTTCTTAAGGACGATCCCAATGAGACAACCCACCATGTACTCCTACATGGCCTCTCATCGCTACCTTTACCAAATCGAATTCACACCTTTACTCTCACACCGTGGGACATGAACACAACCATTCCGATTCATCAACCAGATGGATCAGACCCGACACGACTCTAAGCATAGCAGGCATTGTAAACATGCATGGATGAGTAAGCACAACAAGGCTCAAGCAGTTGCTACTCATGCTAAGTGGTTTCAACTATTTACTGTGGCAAAATAAGATCATGCAGAGAAATGGGTTCAACTACCGACAACATGTAACAGTTGAATCGTGTTTGTCCTAATGCAATAAGAGAGAGCAGGAGCGAGAGAGTGGGTTTATATCAGTATGCTCAAGGTGGTTTGCTTGCCTGACACGTCTGAAGATAGCAATGAGTCTTCATCAATGTCAATGATCACATCGTCGGAACCATCGTCTACCAAGAGGGAACAACACAGGCAAACAAGAAAGAACAATAATTACTTCACGGAAATGCAACACTATGATGCATGGGCATGAAATGAAGATGAGAAGTGGCAGGGCCAATATAGCTGCCATTTATTATCTGGAAGCTGTATTTGAATTAGAATTCAAATATCACTTCAAGCAAGGTATTTTCCGGATACCCTTTTAATTGATTCGACCTGATGCTCAGGCATAACTTGTTTTAGCATGCATGAAGATGGCAATTTGAGGTACCGGTTTTCCTAGATCAATGTTTGGTCATAATAATTGAAGTATAATTCAAATAGGTATCAAATTCCAACTCCAAACTATTTATTAAATTTACCCTAATCATCATTTTGCCTGCTTGGTGATGTTAACTTTCTCAAACATGCATGAAAATGTCATAATCAAATTCCTTGAATTTTTCTGATCATTTTTCGTATAAAAATTATTTTCATCTGAGTTATATTTTATTTTCTATGATTTTTAGAAGTTTTAGGCATTTTCTAGAATTTCTTTTATATTAGAAAACCAAAATATTGCGCTAGCCTAACGCGAGTATTGCGTCAGCAGTCAACAGCGGCCGTCCGAGTTCAAACCTAACCAGTGGGGTCCACTGATCAGTGACCCAGTGCTGGCTACGGTCACTAGCAGGTGGGACCGAGTGGTCAGCGGCACAGGGATTAATCTCATGCTGACCCAGGCTTTGACCCACGCCAGGGCCCACTGTTAGCGTCACTAGGGGTGGTAATTAGGCCTAATCTAATTCCTGATGGGCCGGGCCCACATGACAGAGGCTCAGGCCGGCGAGGTCGACGCCGGCGGCCATCAGGGCGACGGAGGCTCACCGAAATCGTGTCTCCGGTGTCCAATCAACGTGCGGAGGGGCGGAATGGGTTCGCGGGACCAGTTGCTTCCTTTGGCGGCAGCAGGCTGGCCGGAGGGGCATCGGAACTACGCCGGCAACGAGCCTATGCGGCGGTGTGATTCGGCCGCAGTGGAATCGCGGCTAGGAATCGAGCGGGGCAACGAGGTTAGGGGGATTCAACGCACGAGCTCACAGTGGTTCGGACAGGACAAAAGGCTTACTTGGGGACGGCCTGAATCGAGCGAATCGACGGCGAGGACGTCCGGTGGCTGGCGGTGAAGATGATGCAGATGGTGGCGCTGCACGGCGTCTAAGCTCTATTCTTCTGGCATAGAGATGTGGAGGAGAACGGCGGAGCTAGGGGACACAGTCGCTGGGCTAGAGGGGGCCGGTGGCCGCGGTGGTGTTCGCCGGCGCTCTCGGGCGTGCATGAGCAAGAGAGACATAGGGGAAAGGAAGAGAGAGGGAGCAAGGAAAGAGGTTGAGGGAGGCAAGGGAGAGCGCGTGGCGTCCTTAGCCAGCTCCACGCGACCGGAGGCAAGCAGGAGGTGGCCAGGGGACGTGGTCGTGCCCGGCGATGCGTCGGGCACGCAGCTGCTTCTCCTCCTGGCAGGAGGAAGAAGATAGTGGTGCCCCTGATGGGCTGGGCCTCTTCACGTGAGTGCAGGTTAGTTTCTTTCTCTTTTTTTCTCTTTTCTTTCTGTTTGATATTTCTAACATTTATTTTATTTTGTTTTGGCTTCAAACTTTAGTCAAAAATGTTGAAATTGTTTTTAGGGTTTGTTTGGATTATTTCCTGGCTCCACAAATATAATCATCATTTTTGAAAAGACTAAAAATATTTATAGCCATTTAGTTATCAATTTCAGAGGCATTAAGATTAATTTAAGATGACAAATGAGTGGTTAATAAGTTTATCACCTCTGGTATGTTCTTTCCAACATTTACCAAAAAGGATGAACATTTTTTAAGACCAATTGAGTTCATTAAAATTAATCCTTGTTGAACCTATTTGGATTTTATTTGGTGCTAGGGTTTGGTCATCCCCATTTGTAGATCATCCCCATTTGTATTAGATTGATTTGAATGCATGCATGAATGCTCACTGATGCAACTATCTACAAGCTATAATCTAGGGTTGTGACAACTCACCCCCACTAAACAAGAATCTCGTCCCGAGATTCAGGCGTAGTCGAGAAGAGGAAGAGGGGACACAAAACTATGGGAATCTTCACGATCCAATTGCCCTTCTTGAAGGTGTTGATTCATTGCATCAGGTTGATCTTGGCATCTTTGTCTTGGAGGTCTTCATCTAACGCGATGACAAGAACAGGAAGACTCTACAAGATTCGATCTCCTCAAGATCGAGCAACTCAAGATCAACTTATAGAATGAGACGTAGGAATGTCCCTTGAGCTGAGACACTATACACATAACAGGGATAAGGAAATGAGGCATATGAAGAAGGTTCAATTGGTAGGCAACAATTCCACGCTTAAAAGAGATGATGACGAGGTTTCAAAGTAGCGAGGATTAAGTTACCCTCCATACCATAACGGGGCACCGTAGGAGGGTGACTTTTAGAGTTATTCCCTTAAGTGGCAAAGAGAATTACTTTTGATACATAGATCATTGAAACTCTTCATACCAGGGTAAGGCAATTCACAAATGATTGTTTGAAGGAATTTGAAAGAATGGCATACTCAGGTTGGAAAGAAACTAGGGTTATAGAACAAGTCGGTGAACGGAAGGCACATTCCAATTACTATCGAGGATATAACCTAGTGTTCGAGCGTGCTCTCAAGAACTTGAGCATTTCCATATTCATCAAAGTTTTACCAATATCCATGCCAAGATCTTGGTGACACAACATACTACCATGATGAACAGTGATGGAGGATGCAGATGCAAAGGAAGACAACAATTCCTCAGTTTTCACCTTAGCTATACCAAGGGAACGAAATCTGGTTGATCAACCGAGAGACATTTAGCACTCCGCTTCTAATGTTCTCCTTGATGTACTAGCACAACCCAATTATGGGTCATGCTTGATATCTAGCACATCAAGTATAGGTCGGACTTCTAGGCTTAAATGGGGTCCATGAGGAACAACTTACAAATAAGTCATACAAAAACCCCACGGAAAGATGGCTAAGGTTGGTGATGCAAGATATTATAATCTTAAGTCTTCCGATTAGGTGTGTTAGCCACGACATCACCTTACCGGGTTACAGAGAGACCAATACTATAATCCTTGGGAAGCGTTACAACCATCATATCTGCTTGAGATTCAGATTTGGTTGGTGACATGATGTTTCAGACTCTGCATGTTTGAAGAGAAAGTTTGCAACACAAATCGACGAGATAACGTTGCAAGATCCTCGGGAAATGAACTACGGAAGCCAACTCCAAAACATGAGCTGGATTGCAAGACACATGTGAACACACTGGCCAAGACAATGATGACCACATGAAAAGTCTTACAACAAAACACTACCGAGTTCTGGATGGGAACCATCATTGCGGATGACGAAGCCATGTGCAAGTCCGTCTGGTACCTTTAGGAATGGCACTTAACTTCTTTTCCTTGAACAAATCAATCAGTGGCTTGGTGTGTTAGTAAATACATATGGAGAGAGAGGTTGCAAATCTATCAAACCACGGCATACTTCGCACATGCATGACTAATTTGGGATAATTCCGAAGATAATAGAACGACCTTCCCAAATTCTTGGCAGCAACTTGCACCAATGCACTTGAATTAGAGGAAGTCACTTCTTACACGTGACATATACCTCGTGCACAAGACACGAAGACAATGTCTACAAAGTTTCTGTCACTAGCTTAATGTCCGACATAAATCATGGAACAAATGAAAATGTTGCCGATGGGCTCAACAACTATTCATCAAGATACCCATATAAATGGATTTCCACAACTATGTGAGCAAGATAATAGCATTGGTCAGATCAAAGAATACAATGGACCAGGCTCAAGGAAATCCATGAGTAGGACACCGTTACGAAAATCTTTGGCTCTGAGTTTGATTTGACAATAGCCCAAACTCAAATCAAAATTGGACAAGATAATATATGCAACAATTGATCACACGAATCAGCCGATGGCAATATCATCTTCTTCAGACTCACACAACAGGAAAAATATCCTTTTTAAATGAGCTAAGTTTAGGCGAAGCTTTTATCTTCCAACTCTCCAAGTTGTTGTTTAGCTTAACAAACTAGCTCGGGGTATCCAATACGGATTCTTGGAGAAGATGGCTTATAGAGAAACCAACTTGATCACGAGCTCTATCATAATAGTCAGGAAACAACCTGGTAATACTTCCGAGAAGATATTCGGAAAATTCACGAACCAGCTGATATGTTATTAAGCTCGGGAACAATCTCGCTTTTCAGGGCAAGATGATATGATCAAAGAGCGAAGGATTGACAGAATCCTAACTCATTTATCGAAAAGTGCACCATGAAACATGGACTAGGTAACCCGGTCAATCTTAGGATGACGATTCAATCACCATCACCATAAGAGTGAATTTATTGTCCATTAACTACTAAGCAATGGCATTGCTAGGAGTATTGATTTCACACATCATGGTTCACTTGTCGATATTCCAGTTACAACCAACATGGAAACCGAGGGACGAACAATGATAGCGAGAAGTACCATTACATCAAGAGCTCATAAGAGATGGTGCAATTCTCACAACACTCTTGACAAAAAGGGGTAATACTCCAAGATAGAACAGAACAAAAGCCATATTTGCATTTTGATCTACGGAATATAGCTACTTTGACCCAATCCAAGAAATGGATGAGGCACTGGAGTTTGCTTCTCTCAGTCATTTGAAAATAGAACAACTTGACACACCACAGGAATAACAGACATCGATGACACGAATGCACAACTACTCTTGACTATCCTCTCATAAATGAAGGTCAGAATACAACTAGATAGGTCCAACTCAAGAACACATGGTTTCTTGAGTTGTGGATGCATGGATTAGCATGTTGAAAAAGTTCAACATAGTTCTTCCAGATAACCCATGCAGAAGAGCGAAGTTGGCAGAATCACAATATGGAGTAGAGAACTCATCACAAGCACTCTTGTTATGATCTTTAATTCATGAAGAACTTCTGCCAGAGATGGTCCATGGTGTTGTAAGAATGATATACCATGAACCTTGGGAACTACAACAAGGTTACTAATCATTCTAAAGGAACTAGCAACACTATCAACAGAAGTGAGCAAAATGATCCTTGGATTCAAGAGTCCAGAAATAGAATACCTACTAACTAAATGACATCACGGAATGTTTTTCGAAAATGATGTCCAGAATTATCACACTCGAAACATAGAACACATCTAGATTATTGGGTGGTTTTCGAGGTGACATGGTATCCTAATACTTCAACAATAGGTCAAGGTAATAGAGTACCTCATCACAATTATTATTGTGCTTTGTCTGGCCAAAAAGACATTAGAAATAAGAGGAACAAATTTTGCAATTGCATCAGATTGTTTAGAAACCTTGGAAAACTCAGACAACATAACACTTGTATGGGCATGAAATATGAGGCAACGTGCAAGAAAACTAACAACATAACAATTGAATTCTTATGGAGACACTGATCCTTGAAGACAACAACTTTCCTATAGGCCTCCAGCATAGTAACTCGTCATCCTAATGAATAGATGAGAAAGCCTAATTCTTAAACCCCGTAGAATACGGAAGAGGATGACTCAGAATAATAATGACACAAGGAAAGGAGTAAAAAGAGCCTTGCGTTCCCTTCCACAAACAATTCCCTTATATAACTAAAGAGTTGCTAGACTCAACATCGACCAGTTTGGCTTGGTTATCCTACAGGCAGTCAAGCTCTGATACCAAAGTTGTCGGAACACCGATCCTAAGTCATAAGAACCCAGCTTGTAACACATCACATCACTTTGCGGCATCACGCACGGTAAACTCCACGGTTGCCACCTTACCTTGGGCAGGACCGTTTGCATCTTTTGGCTCACGTATATGAATGTGTTGCTAGCATTCAAACGACAAAGAACCCAGGTCGACATTACTAGTTATATACCCAAGTGGTACATCGTACAGGGACAGGCATACATAACCCAGCAAGGCAGGTGTCGGTCATCAGCGTATGTAGATGAGTCGTAGCAAGCTACAAGGACTCATTACACCGCGTGACATTTCCCCGAAGGGACAGACACAACAGCAAAGAAGGATACATGCCGGTCAATCAATGTGTCCGGAGCAGTAGCAAGCTACCAAGGCTCGGTGGAAGCACAAAGAGGCATTTCCCCGTTAAGAATACTACTAAAGGCACACAACTAGGTGTCGAATCCCACACATATAATGCATTTCATGACATACACACAATATGCACTATATGTGTAGATACAACATGGCATCACAACATAAGTCTATGACTCAAGATTTTATTAAAGACTCATAAAAGTCAACATAGTATGATATTACAAACAGGGGTCTTGTGACCCGTCACTCAAGTCATACAAATATCTAGCGGAAGCCAAACATTTCTGGGTACAGACATCTACTAAAAATGGCTGGAGGAACCTGAAAAGCTACCACGACCCTACTAGAGGAGCCAGACCTCTGTCTGGGATTCCCAAGCTATTCCAGTCAACATCGAACACGTCACGTAGAACCTTTTAAGGAGACTAAATCTTCTCTGCAAAAAACATAAATAAACCAACCGTGAGTACAAAGGTACTCAGCAAGACTTACATCAGAACTATCTACATATGCATCATGTTTCAATGAAAGGAGTGTGGGGTTTGATTGCAGCAAGCCAGCTTTGACTCTTGGCTAACCTGTACTATGACTACAAGTTCATTCTTTGAGGTGGGATAGCGCACACGAGTCCACATATTCACCAATCAATACACCACCATGGATCCACTCTCGTATCCCTACGAGAAGGCCATCCAAAGCACTCACACTTATCTTGCATGTTTTAGAGTATCCATTTAAATTGTCTATGTAACACGTAATGTTTCCAAGTAGTCCATATCCAAGGACGCGGCTATTCGAACAGATTAAAACACCCTGCAGGGGTATACTTCTTCACACATGCTCTCACCACTTAGCACCATATGCACTTCATGCATCTCGGCAACCTTCAAGTGGAAGCACTGACGTGGGTGTCGGCCACGACCGTTAACCACACAAGACCCTAGTCCAGGTTTATCGCCTATTAGAGACTGAACCCGCAAGAAAGTCCTGCGGAGGTTTCCTCTATGCCCCCAAACGATGTGCGCAGGGTTCCCAAGCCCACCATCCGGGTGCCACTTGGTACACCGTGCCACTGTGTATCTAACGCAGAGAAGCCTACCCCGTCGGGCAGACCTAAACACGGCCACCAACACTTTTCCTACAAACACCAGAAACTAATTGCAACTCCTGGACAGAGATCTAGGCAATTAATAAGCCGAGCAGGATCATATTTCATTGCCCAATGGATGATAGTATCTTGTCTTGGATAACATACACATAACACTGTTCTTAAGGACGGTCCCAATGAGACAACCCACCATTTACTCCTACATGGCCTCTTATCGCTACCTTTACCAAATGGAATTCACACCTTTACTCTCACACCGAGGGACATGAACACAACCATTCCGATTCATCAACCAGATGGATCATACCCGACACGACTTTAAGCATAGCAGGCATTGTAAACAGGCATGGATGAGTAAGCACAACAAGGCTCAAGCAGTTGCTACTGATGCTAAGTGGTTTCAACTATTTACTGTGGCAAAATCAGGTCATGTAGAGAAATGGGTTCAACTACCGACAACATGTAACAGTTGAATTGTGTTTGTCCTAATGCAATAAGAGAGAGCAGGAGTGAGAGAATGGGTTTATATCAGTATGCTCAAGGGGGTTTGCTTGCCTGAAACGTCTGAAAATAGCAATGAGTCTTCATCAATGTCAACGATCACATCGTCGGAGCCATCGTCTACCGAGAGGGACCAACACCGGCAAACAAGAAAGAACAATAATTACTTCACGGAAATGCAACACCATGATGCATGGGCATGAAATGAAGATGAGAAGTGGCAGGGCCAATATAGCTACCATTTCTTATGTTGAAGCGGTATTTGAATTAGAATTCAAATATCACTTCAAGCAAGGTATTTTTTGGAAACCCTTTTCATTGATTCGACCTGATGCTCAGGCATAACTTGTTTTAGCATGCATGAAGATGGCAATTTGAGGTACTGGTTTTCCTAGATCAATGTTTGGTCATAATAATTGAAGTATAATTCAAATAGGTATCAAATTCCAACTCCAAACTATTTATTAAATTTACCCTAATCATCATTTTGCCTGCTTGGTGATGTTAACTTTCTCAAACATGCATGAAAATGTCATAATCAGATTCCTTGAATTTTTCTGATCATTTTTCATATATAAATTATTTTCATCTCAGTTATATTTTATTTTCTATGATTTTTAGAAGCTTTAGCCATTTTCTGGAATTTCTTTTATATTAGAAAACCAAATTATTGTGCGAGCCTGACGCCAGTATTGCGTCAGCAGTCAACAGCGGCCGTCCTAGGTCAAACCTGACCAGTGGGGTCCACTGGTCAGTGACATAGGGCTGGCTACGGTCACTAGCAGGTGGGACCCAGTGGTCAGCGGCATAATCCCGCGCTGATCCGGGCTTTGACCCACGCCAGGGCGCACTGTCAGCGTCACTAGGGGTGCTAATTAGGCCTAATCGAATTCCTGACCTGCCGGGCCCACATGACAGTGGCTCAGGCCGGCGAGGTCGACGCCGGCGGCCATCAGGCTGACGGAGGCTTGCCGGAATCGTGGCTCCGGTGTCCAATCGATGTGCGGAGGGGCGGAATGGGTTCGCGGGACCACGTTGCTTCCTTTGGCGGCAGCTGGGTGGCTGGAGGGGCACCGGAACTACACCGGGGCGAGCCTATGCGGCGGCGTGATTCAGCCGCAGTGGAATCGCGGCTAGGAATCCAGCGGGGCAACGAGGTTAGGGGGATTCGACGCAGGAGCTCACAGTGGTTCGAAAGGGACAAACGGCGAACTCGGGAACGGCCTGAATTGAGCGATTCAACGGCGAGGATGTCCGGTGGCCGTCAGTGAAGATGATGCAGATGGCGGCGTTGCACGGCGTCTGAGCTCGATTCTTCTGGCGTAGAGGTGGGGAGGAGAATGGCGGAGCTAGGGTACACAGTAGCTGGGCTAGAGGGGGCCGATGGCCGCGGTGGTGGTCGCCGGCGCTCTCGGGCGTGCGCGAGGAAGAGAGACACAAGGGAATGGAAGAGAGAGGGAGGAAGGAAAGAGGTTGAGGGAGGCGAGGGAGAGCGCGTGGCGTCCTTAGCCAGCTCCAGGCGACCGAAGGCAAGCAGGAGGTGGCCAGGGGACGTGGCCGTCCCGACAATGCGTCGGGCACGCAGCTGCTTCTTCTCCTGGCAGGAGGAAGAAGATAGCGGTGCCCCTGATGGGCTGGGCCGCTTCAGGTGAGCGCAGGTTAGTTTCTTTCTCTCTTTTTTCTCTTTTGTTTCTGTTTGATATTCCTAACATTTATTTTATTTTGTTTTGGCTTCAAACTTAAGTCAAAAATATTGAAATTGTTTTTAGGGTTTTGTTTGGATTATTTCCTGTCTCCACAAATATAATCATCATTTTTGAAAAGACTAAAAATATTTATAGCCATTTAGTTATCAATTTCAGAGGCATTAAGATTAATTTAAGATGACAAATGAGTTGTTAAAAAGTTTATCACCTCTGGTATGTTTTTCCAACATTTACCAAAAAGGGTGAACATTTTTGAAGACCAATTTAGTTCATTAAAATTAATCCTTGTTGAACCTATTTGGATTTTATTTGGTGCTAGGGTTTGGTCATCCCCATTTGTAGATCATCCCCATTTGTAGATCATCCCCATTTGTATTAAATTGATTTGAATGCATGCATGAATGCTCACTGATGCAACTATCTACAAGCTATAATCTAGGGTTGTGACAATTCCTTTCTTGCATCAAGGGGCATCTCCACATAAGCCTTTAGCCATAGCACCTTTTGAACTTTTTTGAAATATACTTGAAAACATATTAGTCCAATGATGCATATGTTGTGATCAATTATAAAAACCACCCTAGGGAGCAATTGTTCTTTCAATCTCCCCCTTTTTGGTAATTTATGACAACATATAGATCAATGCTTCGACAAAAGATATAATCAATGATTAGCATAGACGCTTTGAGAAGTATGTGAAAAGCAAGATCTCCCCCTAAATTTGTGCATTATTTGAAATTTGAGTTTGAATTCAAATAAACAATCGATTAGGATCATGGGTAACTCTTCCATGTCACATACAACTTGGTGGTGTGCATACAAGATAAAAATAAATGTAATGCACATGACACCAACAAGATAAGTGAATGATCATCACATAGATAGCTAAAAGGATAATAACGTAGCATCAACCACGCAAAGTGTATGATCAAACAAAGATAGCGGGATAAAGTCATCCAAAAGACCAAAGTTTTTGAAACAAAATGAGAGCAAATAAAGTCAAAAGCTCTCTCTCTCTCTCTCTCTCTCAGTCTATGGTCTATACATTACTCCCCCTTTGGCAACAAGTTACCAAAAATTTCAAAAGGTATAGAACTACTCGTCTCTCTTGGCAGCTGATGACGGAGTCGACACAAGAGCATCCATGAAGGCATCTGTTGAGTGTCCTGTAGCTGGAGGACTGGATATTGGAGGTTCTTGAGCTGGAGCTAGTGCTGAAGGTGATGATGCTTGAGCTGCAGAAGTCTATCTTATCTCCTGAGCAGGAACAACAACTGATCTAGGATAGGTGCCGAACCGTGTGGTAGTGAGAGGAGGTGACTCTTCATCATCATTATCATCTGAGCGCGGTATCTCCACTGAGTCAACTTCATGTTGAAGTTGTTTGACTATAGTGGTCAACTCCGTTACCTTCACATCCATTTCATGACAATTTGTTTCCACGTCTCTCTCAAGGCTTTTCTGACTTTGCACTATCTCCTGGATGTTCTTCTCCATACCTTGGATAGAGCTAACTAGAAATGTCATTTTCTCAGCTTGAGTTCTTGGCTGTGGAACTGGTGGTGGCTCATTTCTAGCAGCCTCAGCTTCTGCTGCTTCTGTTGCCTCTGCTGCCATTCTTGCAACCTCAGCTTCTGCTGCCTCTGGGGCCTCAATTGAGCTGGGATCATTTTCATCCATCACCACAACATTGTCTTCAAATTCTGGCTGAAGGGGTAGATGGGGATGATCAAGGAGATATGCATGCTTGGCTAGCTTGGCATTGATAAGCATCTAAATGTAAGGGGCATGTCCACAAGATCTTTTCTGATCAGCAGGAGTCCTCTGGATAGTCTCTACTATCAAGTCCATCACTCTAAATCTAGTGTGAGAGTCCAAATGGTGCAGTAGATTGATGGAGTGTCCTCGTATTATCCTATCATCATTTGATTTAGGCATCAAGGTGTGTCTCAAAATGGTGTTAGTTGTGGGTATCCCTGCTTGCAAGAAGTATACTCAGCCCATATTGTGACTAGCCAAATAATTGTGAGGAATTGGCTTGTACATGTTGTCCATGGTGTTGTGGCTCATCTTGGCCTCAGAATACACATCCACGTCACTCTCTTTCTACTTGGGAGCGCCAATGATAGTGGCCCAATCATCAATCGTAGACTCATATTTGTGACCATCAATCATCCAGACCAGAGAACCATCTCCATAGAAATGAACAGTTGAGTAAAATTGCATGATCATCTCATCATTCCATGGGGTCATCTCTTTTCCAACAAAATATTCAATGTCCACTAGCCTGAAATTTTCTTGGACATGGGGAAAGAAAATTTCATTCTCTTCAATATAGGGCTAGTGAACATATCTCATAACACTGACATCTGGACTCTTGTAAAACAAGACAGTCTCATAAAAGTCTTGTTGTTCCTTGATGTGAAACCTTGGACCAATAGCAATTCTTCTCCTTATGGCATATGGATCTACAGCTCTCCATTTCCTCAAACCTGCATCTTTCCTCTTCCTCATATCTTCTGCTACTGGATGAGCAGCATTGTGTACTAGCAGGGTTGGTCGGAGCTTCCTGAGAATAGGTGCATTCTCATCTTCTTCCTCCTCTGCAGGAGGAGCACTGGAAGCATGGCCTTTGTCCTCGGCGGCTGCAGGATATCCTTTGTAGTCTTTCTATGATCTACAACCTTCTTTGCCTTGGATGGAGGCTTAGGAGCAGATTTCTTGGGCATGGCATCATCCATGAGCTTCTTCTTCTTAGGAGGAGCTGGGATCTCATCTTCACCAGCATCTTCTTCACGGAATCACGGTCCTCATACATAGAAGTCTGCCTCCCCACACATGAACTACCCTCTTCCTTGGTCTTTTCTCACTAGCCTTCTTGGCAAGTTTGTGAGTGGAAAGTGTTGTGCTCTGCCTTGCAGATTCAGGTGCTCTAAGATCAGCAGGGGTCGCGTACTGTTTCCTAAGAGTCTTGTTAGGAGCCTTTGGAGGAGCTGAAGTTTCCTCCGACACAGAGTCTGAGTCTTCTTCATCTAAGTTCAGTTTATTCCTTTGCCTGGTGGGTGCCTTGGGCAAGCCATGGGAGTTGTAAGATCCAGAGTCAGAGTCAGTCTTCTCAGGACTAGTGCCTCGGTCCATCTCAACACTTGGCTCTGTGAAATCATTTTTTCTATCTTCTAATCAAGACATCTTGGCAGACAAGCAGAAACTCAACAGCAAAACAGCAAACATGTGAAGTATATATAGTAAAGGCACAAGGGTTGAGCATCACAAAATTCAGATGTTCTCGAAAAATTGAACAAAGAAATCCTTAGTTTTAACTTTCACCAAATCACATTTTGGTAGCACAGAGCTTTAATTTTCGGAGTCACCGAGACAAATGAACTTCTTTATAGAAACTAGGTCATCACTTCGGTGGCACCGAAAGTGACAACTCTGTCTCACCGAGTTCCTTCTTAGTAATCCTAGATTCAAATCGGTGGAATCGAATTTTGCAACTCGGTGGAACCAAGATGGGTTCTGTGGATGACTAAACCTAGAAAATTTCTCGTTCGCTAATCTACAAGAACTTCTGTTGGAAGGAGAGGTTTGCACATGGTGGCTTGTATATAAAATTTCTAATGCGCAAGAGATTGATCAAGGCAGCGCAAGAGAAAAGCGGATCCATACCCTAAATTGGCGACAGTCCGGCTATGACGGCGACGTCGGTGAAGAATCCGTCGACGGCGGTGATTCCCAACGGCGGAGGCGCTCGGGGAGGCAAAGGCGACGACTAGGGGTACAGGGACAGCTTAGGGCTTTGAGGTGAAACCGTTTTGACAATCTGAATTCAAAGAACCCGTCCGCTGGAATATATACCCCTTCGCTGTTGGTGTCACCGAGTTCCTCTACTATCAGTTGACATGGAAACTTGGTATAGCCGAGTTGGTGATTTAGGTGGTACCGATACTGAAAAACCAGATAAGCTTTGGAAATTCGGTGGAACCGATTTTGTGAAGTTTGTCTCATCGAGATTTTCAAAGAGGTTTTGGAAGGCACCCTTTGATGATACGAAACTCCAAGTGCACCTTCACACATAGGGATCGACAAGTGCTTGTTCAAGTTTTGTGATGAAGCATGAATAGAACTTGAGATGAGATAGCATAGATGGCTAGAGAAGGGTCCTAGGCATTCTAGTTGATCCAATTGGGAAAAGATAAATCAAGAGCCAAATAACAACAATTGGATGTCCTCGAGTGAGCAAACACATGCAGACCGGCATGCTCACACAATAAGAATGATAGATAAAACAGGGTGAACATGCACAAACATCCTAGCAGCTATCAAGCACTTGGGCGATGACAAAGTCATTTATATATGAGTATATTGACTTAGGAGCCAAGTAATAATACTTGATCATAGGTCATACTCGTCGTTAAGCACAAGTGGGGTTACCACATATACATAAGAATTAATGTGTTCATATCCTTAGGAGATGCTTATACTCAAGATTTAGAGTAAAGCTCCCCCTTGATATGACATCCCCCTAAGAGGGATAAACTAACCTTGGGTTTTGTCGTAGAAGACTTCAAGTAGGTGAAGTAGTGGTGGATGCTCAATGTTGACGAAGATCATCTTGAGTTGGGAGAAATCCTTGTTGTTTCTTACTCTTCTCACCTACATGGGTTAGTCCCAAAGCAAAAGGAACATATGCAAGAATATCTATGGACATGGAGTGAAACACACATCGGATGATGTCCAAAGATGCATTAATTACCTTGTTCCTTTCTTACCTTTGAGGGAATGTGTGATTCCTTGAGATAATGCATATGGTTGAGGTTGATTGCATATAGTTCTAGCCAAAATGAATAAGAGATTTTTCATTGGCGGAGTCACCCCTCAAAAACTTTCTAGTTCTTCCTCTTGGGGATCCACATCAAATTGATGGGAATCCTTGGAGTTGTGGTAGCACTAGATGAGGTAGAGCTAGTAGTGTCCTTGGGAATCCACTTGACCTTGAGTTGGGGTTCTTCTTAAAATAGGTCAATGTCATCTTGAAGCTTTCCCTTTACCTTGTGATCTTGTGGTAGAAGGCCATCGTGTGTGCTTGTTCCTTCGGGAGGAGTAGGGCCATACTTCTCCTCTTGGGGAACAAACTTAGGAATGGGGTATGGAACTTCTTCCCAATCATCTCCATTGGCATTGAAGTAGCCAACACCATGTTTCTTCAGATGTCCTCCTTGCTTGAGCACAATTTCCTCAAATTGCTTACTTTCGACAAGACTCTTGAATACACCTCTCTCTATGATCCCTTTCAATAAATCATTTTCTTTCTCAAGTGTAACTTGGCTAAGAGAATCATTAGTGGAAACAAAGAGCTACTAGCAACAACATTATTGGATTTAGCTTTAGCATTGTTGTTACTGGATGAAGGAACTTTCTTGCCTTTGTTACTAGTGTTCCTTGTTTTAACTTTTGGAGCAAAATTAGGCAAGAGTAATCGTTTGGCTAGATAAGAAGAACTCTTCTTTCGAAGATCATCATTGATCGCTTTTAGGAACTCATGGTCTTGCTCCAAATTGAGATTCTCAAAGCGTAGCTTCTCATGGGTTCTTGCAAGCTCGCTATGATCTTCTAGAGTAGTTTCGTGAGCTAACTTAATAGTTTTTAGTTCTTGATTTAGTCGTTCAATTACTTTCATATCATCATCACTTGATTTCTCTTGACTAGCATGATAACTATCGAGTTCATTTTCATTGCAATCTCTAGTTTTATCAAGAGCAAGTCATCTTCTCCTAACAAGTCATCCTCATCACCATTAAAATAAAGATACTCGGGGGTGATACCTTGAGGCCATTAGCCGTGAAGCAGTTTCCGAAACCCTCATTTGGTGAATCAAATAGGTCGTAGGAGTTGGAGGAAACAAGTGCAATGCCGGCAACGTCTTCATCTTTACTATAGTCGGAGTTGGAGTGATAGCTTCTCTCAGAGTGGCGATCACACTCGGCGCCAGAAAGCCATTCACCAGCATGATCTTGATGTATTCTTCTTGAGCTCCTCTTGGTGTATTTGTGCTTCTTCCCCGATTCCTTGCCTCTCCGTGAGTGTCTTCGTTCATAACGATCTTCTCTACTCCTTCTCTCTCTGCGAGGTGACTCATCTCTTGAGCTTCGTCTTCGAGGTGACTCTTATCTTCGTTTGTAGGGAGGCGAGCACTCATTGGAGTAGTGTCCGGGCTTCCCACAATGGTAGTAGTTTCGGCGATGATTGGACGAACGCTTCTCATCATCTCTTGAGCTTGAGCTTATCTCTTTTCCTCTACTCTTGTAGAACTTGTTGAATTTTCTGACCATGAGGCTTATGTCTTCATCAATGACAAGATTGTCCTTTGAAGTAGCGGGAGCATCACATGAAGCTTTGTAAGCACCGTTAACTTGTTGTGCAGATCGTCTTTGTCCTTGAGTGACATCTCATGAGCAACAATCCTACCAATGCCTTCAGTTGGCTTGAGATATTTGTAGTTCAGCATAATTTGGAACAATGTGCACACCGTGTCATACTTTCCATCAAGAGCTCTAAGTATCTTCTTGATGATGAATTTGTCGGCCATCTCTTCGCTTGCTAAGCCGACAATCTCATTGGTGATGAGAGCTAGCGTAAAGTACATTTCAGCAATACCTTCACCATCCTTCATCTTGAACTTGTCAAGCTCACCTTGAAGCACATCCAACTTAGATTCTCTGACAGAATCACTACCTTCGTGCTTATCGACCAAAGTGTCCCAAATTTATTTTTCATTCTCAAGACAACTGATTTTGTTGAATTCTTCATGCGTAGGGGATCTCCTTGCCCTTACAAAAATCTTTGTTCAACTCCACAACACGAAGTAGGAGGATCCCAAGCGACACCTAACCAATCTAGGAGGCACCACCCTCCAAAAGGTAATAGATGTGGTAGATCAATGAATTCCTTGCTCTTGTGCTTCTAAAGATAGTCTACTCAACACAAAATCACTCTCTCATAGAATAATCATGGGTAGGAGAGATTTATTTGGTGGAAAGAAGTTTGGGGAGGCTAGAGATCAAGTTTCAAATGATTGGCTTGGAATATCTTGGTTTCAACACATGAGTAGGTGGTTCTCTCTCAGAAAATGGATCTGTTCTGAGTGCTTCTCCCACGAGTGACAGGTGGGTGAAGGGGTATATATAGGCAGCACACAAAATCCAACCGTTACACCAAAAGTGGCAAACTCGGTGGTACCAATTCACACAAAGGCAGTAACTTTTGAATCTTGGTGGGACCGATATACAGAACTCGGTGGCACCGAAAAGGTGGCTAACGATCAGATGGCTAAACTCGGTGGCAACGATACTCAAACTCGGAAATTCCGATTTTGTGTACCGAGGCAACAGAATGTTGGTCATCCAAACTCGGTAGCACCGATATGGATTCGGTTGCATCGATTTGGTTGTAATGGCTAGGGTTTGTGTTTGAGGTCAAACTCGGTGGGTCCGTAATGTGAAATTTGGTGACACCGAATTTGTGTATGTGGAATTGGACATAATGGTTATGTGGGAAAAATGACGGAGTATTTTGTTGGCTAATCTTGAGCACTTTGAGCAATCAATTCATTTTACTACCTCACCCCCTTTTAATAGTATTGGCTTTCCTATGGACTCAACAGCGATTTATCACAAATATAAAATGAAGAGTCTTTTATATTGAAGCTTGAGCCAATCTTATTCCTTTCTTGCATCAAGGGGCATCTCCACATAAGACTTTAGCCATAGCATCTTTTGAAAATTTCTAAAATATAGTTGGAAAACATATTAGTCCAATGATGCATATGTTGTGATCAATTATCAAAACCACCCTAGGGAGCAATTGTGCTTTCACGCGCCCAATTTTCTGAACAAGTGGTTGTAAGTGGTATTTTTTCTCCAAAATCAAAATGACTTGGGTAGCTGTGATCTTGTCCAAAGAGTGAATGATATCCGTGACCCAACAAGTCTAGTGATGGGAATATTTGTACATCCATTGAATACAGTATTGTAGATCAACAATCATCATCGGGCGCTTGCATGTACCTTGAAATATTTTGATGAATCGCTCCTTCAACTTTGCCCAAGTTTTTATTGACTTAGGGGGTACTTCTTCTAACCGTATGCGAGTCGGCCCTTCTAACATCATGGTGAGGTACTTGGCAGAAACGACATCGTTGACATCCAACATGTCCATAGCTATCTCATAACTCTCAATCGAAGCGAACGACTGAAGATCCGCCCTGTAGTTTGGAACCTTGCGAGGGCCTTTAAAATCCTTGGGCAGACGCTCATTACGTAGAGCCGATACGAGGCAAGGTATGCTAATTGTCCTGCGTCTTAGAACTGCCCCCGAGGAGATAGGATGGGGTATGGAAGGTGGCACCTCACCCACCGCCACTTCTGATTCTGTTTCGCGTAAATCCTGAGTCGCGTTAACAATCGCTTGGGCATCTAACACCATAGGCTGGGTTGGAGAATTCAGGGCTATTGTCTGCGACCACTGCTAGAGACCGCTTGTAAATCGTGCGGGCTCTTACTACGACTCACATAAAGAGTAGAGTGAACTTGGTCTTGGCTATAAAAATATTGCATCTATTAGGTGATCACGGTTTTGAAGATTTCAATGACGTTCATGGCTTCAATTTCAATCGGGGTGTTTCTTGTGATTGGGAGTGCCTCGAGATTATGAGTCACCACCAGCATGTTTTCTATGTGATTTGAAAAGTGGCCTGCCAGCATATGGAAACATCGAGGCGATGATTGAGACGCCGATGGCTGATCCATCTAGCGCTGGTGAGTTAGCTCACGAGGTTGATTCTCCTGAGGTTGTCCACTCCCTAGAGTGTGTTGGAGAGTGTAGAAAAGGCGTGCTAGTTCAAGATTAGGGGGTATACATCTCTCATGCCTCCCATGATTAACTATCTCCGAGGCGTCTCAACGAAGACCCCGCTGCCAGTCTTCTATGGATATGAGTCTGTAGATCCGCCATGCGAGCATTCTTGGCATCAATATCCTCCCGAATCTTGGTCATTTGTGCATGAAGTTTAGCAAGCTTCGTTTTATGCTCCTCCTAATTTTCTGGGGTTCCTGGTGACTCCAATAGTTTCATCATCTATGCCGTCAAGTTATCCATAGCCTGAGCCAACGTCTTGCTCTACTCAGTTGTGTTTGGAGCTGGTGTTGAGACACCAGGACCATTGGCTACTCCATCTACGGTGGAATTATGAGCCGTCGTGGTCCCTGCCATGTAAATGGTGGATTGACATGGTGGCTCGAGGAATTCCACGTCCAAGGGACATCCCCCAAGCATACCATCAAAAAGCGGGAAGATCGACTCGGTTCTCTGACCGGCGACTCACCATCAAAGTTAATGAGAGTATCCCTACTGGTCATAGAATTATCTACGAGCTCAACCCCCTGAGTGAATCCAACGAAGATGTGTTTCCGACCGACTTGGATACGACTGGTTTTCTTGCGCCTAGCTGTCTCGATGATGTCGGTGCACATATCCTTCTCAATTCGTGACATGCCGATGAAAACATGGATCTTGCCAAAGGGTACCTCTTGTGGGAATGATCCTGACAATAGTACAAGGGGTACGAACTAAGGGGTGAAGTCTAGCTAGGCACAGTGGATACACTCACATGTACGAGTTTAGGCCCCACTCAGGAGTGGTAATGACCCTACGTCTCGAGACGTGAGGCTCGTGATTTTTTATGGGGTGTCTGAAAGTATAGAATGCTTAACCTTTGAGCAAGAGCCCGGGAGTGGCTTATATAGAGTGCGCCACAACCGGCCGAGCACCATAACTAGGGCATTTAATGCTAACACCTACGGGAGTTACTAGAAATGGTGGCTTTAACTACAGCGTCACTCGTAACGCGGGTCTTCATGGGCCTTCATGCAGGTGTTTAAGTCCTTGGCCATTGCAGTCCCTTCATTGTCCCTGCCATGCTGTGGACCGCATGATGTTGAGCGTCCGAGTGCTGCAGTGCAAGCTGAGTGATCTCACGTGACCGAGTGAGAGCACAATGGCCGACTGAGGTTTAGAGTATCATGATGACTTGTAGGACACTAATGTCCTTATGGGTACTTAAGTGGGCCCTATGGAAACTGGTCCGTAAGCCTACCCTTGAACTATAACCCCGTCAGTAGCCCCCAAATCAGTAGAGGTTTTTTGGCCGAGTGAATGACTCCCTTGGTGTTTCGGAGACACATGGGTCACCGTCAGAGGCAGCATCATTCGGACTCTTAGATAACAACTACGGATTCAAGAGCAAGAAATCCCGAATGTATGGGCTTGCCGGTAAATTCACATTCGGTAAGATCGAACATATTTCGGTAAGATTTGTTCAATGATTCGGACAATCATGGGCTCAGAGCTCCATCTACCTAGTCGGTGAGCTGGAACGGATCCCACTCGTACAGGGGTAGGGGTGACCTGATCGCATTTTTGTGTTGCCCGAATGATCGGGATCCCGCAGAGGGACAGGAGGGAAGAGCGCTCGGCCCTTCTTGTCACACACCGTGGATACGGAGTCCAATTGGGCCGCGAGGGGGAGCGTTTTCCTCCACAGATTTTGAATTGAAGTTGCGCGCAGGGGTGGCGAAATTGGCGGCGGCATGGTTAGTGGAGGTAGTGGCGCGACACCCTGATTTCCGTGCGTGCACTACCGCATCATGCTACAGTGCGTGTTGTCACCAGGATCTTGTGGATCTTCCTCTGGGCGGAAGTGCACTTGATGGGGCATCTTCTGCGGTGGTATTTAAGGCCTTCAGCTGAGAGGGGGAAGGGACTGTGCCTCAGAAACATACTCTTCTCTCCCCATCTCCAAGCCTCACAGCCGAAACCACACACCACATTCCGACGGCTGCTCATCCCACTCCTTCCACCGAGCGACATGCTAAAAGGGGTGACGGCGAAGGCCGAGTGAGCTAAGTGGGGATCACGCGGATCTTCTTTGAGCACCGGGACGCTCCCGCCGGGATGGATCCAGGGCGATTGGTTGCTGTTCCGGGTCACGGCCGGGCGTCTGCCGGAGCTAGAGGGCGAGTGCCTCATTGCTTCGGGGAGCTGGCGGCTGTCCAGCGCCGGCGAGTTCGAGCCAGTGCCAAGAGATGTGGAGGGAGTGGTGCTTGTCACACACGTCTAGAGAGATTTCTCCCTCCATTCACATCCTTTCCTCCGAGCTTTATTAGCCTTGTTTGGTGCGCAGTTGCACAATCTTCCTCCGATTGTTGTCTCCTACTTAGCTTCTTTTGTATCTCTGTGTGAGAACTTCCTCGGTTGCCATCCACACTGGGGTTTGTTCAAACACCTTTTTACTTGCCGAGTAATGAATCTGAAGAAGTCTTCTCAGTCAGGGGGGGGACCAACGTAGTGCAGCTCCGCAAAGGGCTAGGTATCCAGCTCAGGGGCAAGAGTAGCTTCCCCCAAATGAGCTTCCCCGATTCTGTGAAGGGGTGCATGACTCTTGGTTCTACTGCCAGGACATTCCTATAGGCGAGGATCATTGGGTCTTCTACCATACTCCATCGGTAGGGTTCAGTCGGCTCGTGCCTTGACCGTGTCGAAGGCGGAGAAAGTTGATGTAGATATTCTGGTGACTACGTTGGTTGTTGTGGTGCGCAAGGGCCTCAACGGAATGGACTTCCTAGAAGTCTTCTTTCAACGTATGATCCAGCCCCTTCAGGCCAAAGCCCATCGCATGTCGATGTACGAGGGGTCCGATGACCAAACTCGTGTTACCCCGGAGGATCTCACGGAGCCGCAGCTGGAAGAAAAGATCATGGCCATCACTCCAATGAGGGACAATCCCAGGGGGACTAGAACGATGGCTCCTTCCTAAGTGGAGATTCCGCTGAATCAGGTGAGCTACTACCCTTTATGTTCGAGATATTTTCTTCATTTTCCTGGTATTTGTTTATAACGTGATCTTCTCCATTCGGCAGGCTTTTACCGGGCTAGTCAGCTCCGTCCCGGTGGTTGACCGAATGCCCATTGATGTGGAGAGCGACACCGAGCACCCGAAAGGCTCGGATGGAGGTGACGATGATGAAGACGACGATGAGGAGGTGAAGGAGAGTGATGACGATGATCAGGGGGATGAGGCGGAGTCCTCTCCATCTGATGAGGTACCACCCGAGGCCCGCAGCAACGCGCACCAGGATCCCGGGACTAGTGTTGGCACCTTGAGGACCCCGATGGTGACAAAGCCGAGTGTATCGGCAATGACGACCCGCGGTTCCAAATGGCGCCGAAGTGAGGCTACGACACCGCCGGAGAAGACTGCCCAACAGCCCAAGGTCCCAAGCTCCAAACCTCGGAAGGTTGTCCTGCCGCACATCAAGGTCGATGTGCCCATCGCTACGGCGTAAGTTTTGCCGCCGAATTACTTTGTCTTTGTTAGCTATGTTTCACCGAATGAATGTTGTATTTTTGTTGTGTTCATTGCAAAGTCGATACTTCGACCGCTTCTCTGGAAGCCAAGGCCACTAACAAGGAGGGCAAAATTGACGCCGATGCTCCTTCTTCCAAAGGTAAGTCTTGAGTTTTATGAAGGTTCACTCTGTATTCGGCGCTTGGCCATTTACTCCTTGTGAACATGTGCAGAACCACAAGACGTGATTGAACTTGACCTGGAGGCTCCTTCTACAGCTGAAGAGGCACCCAAGCAGGCCGACACTCCCAGCTGTGTGGTTGCCAGGACCAAGACTTCAATGGCCCGTGATACCACCTCAGTCGGGACGTCACTCGGAACGGGTTTGTTGCCTCCTCCATCAGATTGCCGGATGTTCCCGCTCCACCACATCCCAGAGGATCAGAAGGAGGCGTGCAGGAAAGCCTTGGCTCAGCTGGACTTGATGGTTGGCGATTGAAGGAGGCGTATGACGCTAGTGAGGCTGTGGCCAAGAATGTTCGGGTAAGTTCGAATCCGAGTGGGTGTCCCGAGTGAGTACATACCCACTGGTTGTTGGTGTTGCTTTTCAGTGAGGGCGCGTTGAGCGCACCCACTGGGTGTAGTCCCCGAAGCTATCGTCGACTGTGGTAGTCAGCGATTGTCTCAGTTTCTATTCCCGTTTAGTAGTAATTAACAAGGTACATAACCTTGTCTCCTCTTGTCCTTACAGTGGGGGCGCGCTGAGCGCACCCACTTGGTGTAGTCCCCGAGACTGCCGTCGACTGTGGCAGTCTGCGGTAGTCTTAGAGTTGCTATTTTATTTCTGTTGAGTTGACCTTGTTGTCGGTAGAGTGCTTGTGGGCCTCGCGACCGTACCAAAGCGACAGATCAAGAGTTGTTGGATTTAGCCCTCAGCCTCGAAGCTAAAAATGTCAAGTGCACTCATCTCGAGCAGGAGAAGAAAGTTGTTGAAGGTAAACTCTACTGACCAATTGAATCTTGAATTGATTTTCTTTCCCGTTCGACTGAGGTTATCTTGTGAGATTGCCTTGTTGAGAGGCTGACGAATTCCATTTATTTAGTCGCCATGAAGGAGGCCCTCGAGAAGAGGGATGTAGAACTGGCGTCAGCTCAAAAGGAAGCCAGCCAAAAGACAAAGGCAGCCGAGGCCAAGGTGAAGACCGTTGAGAAGCTCGAGGAGGAGAACCGACTCGTGAAGGTGGCCGCTGAAAAGTATGCATGAGAGATTGCCGACCTGAAGAAGAGCTATGTCGTGTGGGGGACCAAGTTCTTGGAGTCAGTGCCAAAACAGCCGAGCTAGAGAAGTTCATTGAGGACTTCGGCTTGGACCTCGTCGACAAGCTCAAAGGTATGGCTCAATCCCGAATGATTTCTATTGTTGTCTTGTCATTTCCGAATGGTGATTCTCATCCCTTGTCTTTGATTGAATCCAGCTTTGAGTGTCGATCTCGAGGAGGATACGACTTTAATAGAGAAGGAGCTGAACTCGAAGGTTGGGCTTATGAAGGACAATACTGCCATGTAACATCCCAATTTTTTTAAATTTTGGAATGTTAATATTATTATTAGATTGATTGTTTGTTTGTTTGCTGAGTGATTGAAACTTGCGTGAAATTGAAACTTTTTGAAACTTTTGAAAGAGAGGGAATAAAATGACTTTCCCCTTCTCCGGTGAATTCAAATTCAAGCTTTTAAAAGCAACGAGAGAAGATGACATGACTTCTTCGATTATAAAGAATTTGAACGGAGATATTTGCATTGATTTCTTTTGCATTTCCTCGCGTGAGAAAAGCCCAGAGAAAAATACTCTCTTGCACGCAAGAGAGAGAGAGAGCGGAGGAAAATGACACTCCAAAACTGCGGGCAATTTATTGGAGTGGAGATAATATGACTTCTCCCCTGTGAGTTAAAGTCACCATTTCGGTTTTTTGCAAATTTTTCTAAACTCCGAATTATTTTAGTTGAGTTTTTCAATCCCGTTGTGTGACCTATTGCATAAAAGCTATTTTTTCAAAAATATGCATTAGGTGGAACTAGGATTTCTTTATAATTTATTAGGGGATTTATTTTATACTTATATGTGTCTATATTAGCATTTTAATATATATATATATACATATATATATATATTGTTATATGCGTATGTATTATTTTTATATACATATGTATATATATTTGTATACGTATATCGTTATTATTTTCTCTGTTTGTTTTTCTTAAAAAAAATATGTATATTATTTTAATACTTTTTTGTGGTTTTAAAAAAAATAGAGGGAACTGGCCAGGATGAGCCAGGCTCTAACCCAGCCAGCCCCTAGAGCCAGGCCGAGCCATGCAATCCCATGCACGAGCTCCCTTGCATCACGTAACCTGCATGCACGCCTGCATGCATCCATCCCGGCTTCATCTTCTCTCTCTCCCCCACGTTTTCTCTCCTCTCTTTTCTCTCTCTCCTCTCCTCCACGTCACCTCCCAGTACTTTCTCTCCCCCACGCGATCTCCTCTCCTCCCTTATTCTCTCCTCTCTCCTTCCTTCTTTTTCTCTGGACCGAAACCTCCCCAGGGAACCGATTCTTCCCTACGGTCCCAGTACTCTCTCTCTCCTCCCTTGACTCTCCTTTCCTTTTTTTCCTGCCCAAGGGACCACCCCAACCGAAACTTCCCTCTCCCCACGTCATTTTCCCTTTCTTCCTCCTCCCGCTCCTTCCATATTTCCTTCTGCCGCCCGAGACCACCACGATTTCCTCCCTGATCTCCTCCTTCTCCCTTCCATAGCACCTCCCTCCACCAGCCTATATAAGCACCCCCTCTAGCCGACCCCGACCCCAACCCTCCTCGCACCGCCGCCGCCTCCCTCTCCCCTCGCCAGCACCCCACCTCCGGCTGCACCACCCCGCAGCAGCAACAACAACAGCCCCAGCGCCCCTTGCCACCCCGTCGCTGCACCGCTCCACCACCAACCCTCCACCACCCCGTTCCCACCTTTTCCCCGAGCCGCCGCCGCCCCTAGCCACCTCGCCACTGCTGCCGCCGGAGCAAGCTTCTGCCACCTGCGGCACCGCCCTGGGAGCGCCCCTCCTCGAGCTCCCTCTTCCCCGAGCGCCTCCCCCACGAGGAGGAGAAGCACCCCACCGCCGCCGCCCGACGTCTCCACGCCCCGGAGCTCCCCTCTCCCCCTCGCCGGCGACACCCTCTTCTCCCTCGCTGGTGCAAGCACTGCCAGCCACGGTCAACCAAGGTAGTCTCTCCCTCCAACTCTCTGTTAATTGCATGTTATCTCTTTTAGCCCTTAGATCTTCATGCAACGGCCAGGATTAGATCATCTATACCCTTTCGGTTTAGTCCAGAAAACCAACGGTTCTTTAGATCACTTATGTTTTATCCAGCACCTTTGTTAGAGATAGTCCGTTTGCTCCAAACCAAGAAACACACAGCCACCGCAGCTTGCCACGTGTTAGTACTAGATAGCAGCAGTTTTTTTCGTCAAAATAGCAAAAACAGAAACTTTCAATCTTGTGTTGGCCACAACTTTTGATCCCGAAGTCCAATTACGTTGATTCTTTTTCCAGTAGCTCACAAATGTCCTGTAGTTTTTAAAAATATATAATTTGTCTTTGTTTGAAATTTGTAAATATAAGTTAGAGCAGATTTGGTTTAAACACTGTTTTGCCTATTCCAGGAGTTTAAAAATAGCTTTTAATTTGATTCCTTTTGGTACTGATCACTAGTGATCTTAAGTATCAGTGGTAAAAATTTCAGAGTTGTTTGAGTACTTTAACTCATTATTGCTTGTGAAACAATTTCTGTTTCACCGCTTTTAGGATTTTGGCTAATTCGTTTTATACTTTTGTTTTAAAATATTTTCTTTATTATTTCAGAAACATTATTATTGTTTGAGTTATGTTAGTTAACATTAGTTTTGCAACAAGTTATTATTTTAGTTTTATTTGTTTTTATGAAAACAATTCTAGCTCCGTAGTAACGTGCAATTGTTTTCACCGTTGTTTCAAATCCCGTTTGGGAATACTTTCAAAAGATTTTGTGAAAAACACTTTATTTTATCTTAGTTAGATTTATATATTAGTTCTTTGTTATTATTTTCTGTTAGACAAAACCATCTAGTGTTTGACGTAGTAGAAGACTCGCTAGTCTTATTTGAAGTTTTCTTCTGTTTCTTATTCGCTCTCGCTCTTTTGTTTGATTGCTAGAATGATTGCTAGTATGTGTGCTTATGTGGATGATATGTTTGTTATATAGATTTCATCGGAGAGTGACGAGTAGTCTATCAAGTTATTTTCTCGAGAAATTCTTCTTCGTCAACATCACAGGCAAGTCATCTTTGATAATGTTATTTTTACCTAAGATTTCAATGCATAGTAGATCACCTTCTTTGCCCAATTTGCATGCTGCCTAGGTACTTGGAAACTTTAGCATAAGATGTAGTATCATGTGGTAGGAACACAACAACCGCGACACTTGGCCCCGGGACGACAATGTTATATTTGCTATGCTTAACTAGACGGGTTATCGGTTGAGTGTATACCACGAGTGATGCGAGGTTGATATAATAATCAAGACCGGACTAAGACAAGATTTTCAAGACCTCGGACGCAATGCAACACTGGGTGAAGGACGGTTGACCGGCTCCTTGGAAAACCCAGTGGATGCCCGGGATGCTGGAGAGGCCATGTCATCCTGCGGAAAGCTTCACCCAGGCTCAAAGAGACGGACGGATATTTTCAAGACTCAAGGCTTACCTGCACAGCCACAAGTCATTATGGGCTCTGGCTTGGTTGGACAACGCAGCGACTCTGGACAGGCGGTGCTAGCAGATGTAGACGAACGGTAGGAATGGATGGCCACCGACAGGGATTCATGAAAGACCATGTTTTGATCATCCGGTCTTCAAACACCCTGAAGTGCGAGGACATACACGGAGGCGATCAAATCTTGTGGGGAACGTGTGCAAAACTCTGCAGAGTACTCAAACCTAATCGATTAGCCGTGTCCACGGTCATGGACAACTTGAGCCAAAGGAACTGAAGTTATCTGGATTTCTCAACACCATTATATATATTTGATGAGGGTAATTATTGACAACTCGGGTACGAGAACTGGTTGGCGGAACCATCTCGTTAACAACAAACCTTGTAGTAACATTTTGCTCTCAACCCCTCTTGTTGTAGGATAAAACTGGCTTTATGCAAAACTTAGCTCCACCGACCAAATACGCATGTAGAGATAGTTGATTATTACTTTACCACTCTCTTATGTGACTTGCCGGCATATTCAATATGCTGACCTACACGGCTGCAACGTCTTATGTTGCAGATACTTTTCTTCGACGAGTAAGAGTACGATTCAGGGTTACGGTCCGCACTCAACTTGCCGTTGGTGTTTATTGGGACTCCACTCCCTCGACTGCTTCCGCTGAGATATTTAAGGTATATATCAGTTTTACGCTATTTTACATGTGATTGCACTTTGATATATACATTGATGTACTGTGTGTGCCAGCATACTGATCCAGGGATGGCACAGATACACAGAGGCTTGACTCGTTTTGAGTCGGGTCACTACAGAGATGGTATCAGAGCACATGTTGACTGTAGGACGTGACCCTAGAAACTGGAAATTTCTTAGGAAAGGATCTCGCAAAATTTCTATTTTTCAAGAACACCTCTTACTGCTCATCTCTTCTGATTTCATCAAACGTTCTCTCTCACCTCAAATAGTTAGACAACGCCCTTTCCCCTTTGACCTCATGAAGAATCAACGGAGTTCTACTTCAAAGTAAAGAGGATTTCACCACGCGTTTGAAGAAGTGAAGCTACACCCATTGAAGACTCCCAAGACCCGAAGAACACAAAGACCCTGAAGTGTCCGAATAATTATATGACCATTAGAAGTCCAAACCCCTTTTATATACCCACGTTAGATACGATGAATTGTGAGCCGTCATTGGTGTGTGTTTTCCGACGGCCCCAAATAAAACCTATTCTCAAAAATATTTTTTGTATCTCCCTCCCTCTCTTACCCGTCTCACCCCCAAAACCTCAACCCTATTAGATGGAGTTCGAAGCTGGACTTGTAGTCTCTGGACCAATGACCCAGCTGGAAGCTGAGATATGGATTCAGAACATGGAGAACCACTTCGGGAGCAACTTGATCTCAAGGAAGTATGAAGTGGAACACGCTCTTCAGTACTTTACCCAAAGTACAGCTATCTGGTGGAAAATGCACCATGCCATACAAGGATTTAGTGGAGCAGCAACCTGGGACGAATTCAAGAAGACTTTGTTAAGATCCCGACTTATTCAGAAGTGCTATGATAATCCGAAGAAGAAGAGTTGTGCATGCAAGATCTGTGGAGAAATAGGACACACCCAGGAAGAACACATGGATGGATGCACTCATTGTGAAGAAAATCACCCAGCTGAGGAATGCCCAAGCAGTCAGGTGACTTGTTTCTTGTGTGAAGGAACCAACCACTACCCAGCTCAGTGTCACATTTACCACAAGGTGCAACAAGTTGTCAAGCAGCAGAAAGATGCAGTGAAGGAAACCCTCAAGAAGAAGACTCTAGAAGAACCGGTGATGAACGAACATATTGAAGACCCTGATGGACAAGGTCTGACCAGATTTTTCTCCAACGCATGTTACTCATGTGGAGAAGAAGGACATTATTCACAGGATTGCACGAAGAGAAGCCAAGAGTATCTGGGAAACTTCCCGACGGAAAAAGTGGAGTTTGATCCACTTGAAATAGAAGAACTGGCCAAAATAAAGGAGTCCGGAAAGAAGAAAAAGTACCCTCGGAAGAGCCAAATCTCTGCAGCCATAGACCTGAGTCATGTCAGATGTTACGTGTATGAAATTTGGCCACCACAAATACATGTGCTCAGGAAGGAAGCCGGGAACCCAAGGAGCAAAGGCAAACACTAAGACGCCTCGAGACTTGTGAGAAATCATTTGTTTTTGTTCCAAGGAAGCAAGACATTTTGCTAGCGATTGTCCACAAAGGAAGAAAGCTAGAATGGAGTAGTTAAGTTTTGACCATGGCAATAAGTGTAATCCGAAGCACTCTTGTTTTTCATGAGATCATGGAGTGAAATTTTTGTAACAGAAGTCCCTGAGATTGTAATAACATCATGAATTAATGGAATTTATTGTCTCATGATTGTCTATGTTGAAATTGTATGCGTTGTTTCTCTTCGAACAAAGATCTCTGAACACTATGAGGATATGAGAAAATATGGTCTATGCAGGCATGAGTATAATTCATTTAAGTGTGGTAGTAATCGGTAAACCCCACATGATCCACTGAGTAGGAATGTACCAGGAATACCTGAGTGAGGTACATGCAGAGATAATGGAGATGAAAACTCATGACCACCAGGATGAAGCAAAAGATGGATGATTTCCAGGAGCACCTCGGAAAGTTCGAGTGGAACTAAGTACCTCAAAGAGAGGCAGATGAATAAAGTTGGCAGAAATGCTCGACCATACCGAACCATGTGGATGGCAGCATTTGTAATAGAGTACTTTTGAATTGGAGTTTTTGATAAGAAATTAAGGATGTAATAAAGGATTGATTATGAAATGAATATGATTTATGGAAGAAGATATAATGGATCAGCAAACGTTTTCTTAGGAGCATACGAAAACCTGAGAGTTGTGAACATACGATAGATGTTTCGTTCAGCTTGCAGAACCAATGGATTATCCGAACTTCGTTCGTGGACAAGAGAAATTCTGCAACGCTTGTGAGGATGTCCAAGTGTTAGAATACGAGGTTCACTAAACCTGATACAAGGTAATGATTTCAGTGCGATATGGTTTGGCCACCATGACAACTTACTATTATCATTCTCTTGCTATTCAGGATGGTAAATCTGAGAGACTTACCCATAGTGAGAGACGACGTTCTTTGAAGCTTTTGTTTAAGCCTTAGAGTGGTATAAGAAAAGCCCATGTACATGGCACTTGTTGTCATGCGTAGGAAATTTTACGGTGAGGATGAAACCAAGACCTCTCTCTCTACAGGATAACCACAAATGGTAGACCACCATGACAACCATCGATATGTTAGTTAGAATTGACCACGAGGCTGTCAGTTAAGAAGACCCAGTAACGGAGGAAGCTTATAGCAACGGAAGAGCCCTCGTTTTGATGGAGACATTATGAATACAACGGAAGATATGAGGACTGTGCAATGTCAGTTGCCAAAACCCCAGAGGATCGTTAAAGCATTTTGAGGGACCAGTATCTCTCATTTTAAGTGTGGTAGCATCCCACCTTGCCGGAGATTGGATTTGTTAGAAGACCCCCCAAACCCTAACCTTTCTTTCTAGCCTCTTCGAATCTCGAGGACGAGATTCATTTTAAGTGTGGTAGTTTGTAACATCCCAAAAAATTTAAATTTTGGAATGTTAATATTATTATTAGATTGATTGTTTGTTTGTTTGCTGAGTGGTTGAAACTTGCGTGAAATTGAATCTTTTCGAAACTTTCGAAAGAGAGGGAATAAAATGACTTTCCCCTTCTCCGGTGAATTCAAATTCAAGCTTTTAAAAGCAACGAGAGAAGATGACATGACTTCTTCGATTATAAAGAATTTGAACGGAGATATTTGCATTGATTTCTTTTGCATTTCCTCGCGCGAGAAAAGCCCGGAGAAAAATACTCTCTTGCACGCAAGAGAGAGAGAGCGGAGGAAAATGACACTCCAAAACTGCGGGCAATTTATTGGAGTGGAGATAATATGACTTCTCCCCTCTGAGTTAAAGTCACCATTTTGGTTTTTTGCAAATTTTTCTAAACTCCGAATTATTTTAGTTGAGTTTTTCAATCGCGTTGTGTGACCTATTGCATAAAAGCTATTTTTTCAAAAATATGCATTAGGTGGAACTAGGATTTCTTTATAATTTATTAGGGGATTTATTTTAAACTTATATGTGTCTATATTAGCATTTTAATATATATATATATATATGTATACATATATATATATTGCTATATGCGTATGTATTATTGTTATATACATATGTATATATATTTGTATACGTATATCGTTATTATTTTCTCTGTTTGTTTTTCTTAAAAAAAATATGTATATTTTAATACTTTTTTTGTGGTTTTTTTTTAAAAAAAATAGAGGGAACTGGCCAGGCCGAGCCAGGCTCTAACCCAGCCAGCCCCTAGAGCCAGGCCGAGCCATGCAATTCCATGCACGAGCTCCCTTGCATCACGTAACCTGCATGCACGCCTGCATGCATCCATCTCGCCTCCATCTTCTCTCTCTCCCCCACGTTTTCTCTCCTCTCTTTTCTCTCTCTCCTCTCCTCCACGTCACCTCCCAGTACTTTCTCTCCCCCACGCGATCTCCTCTCCTCCCTTATTCTCTCCTCTCTCCTTCCTTCTTTTTCTCTGGACGGAAACCTCCCCAGGGAACCGATTCTTCCCTACGGTCCCAGTACTCTCTCTCTCCTCCCTTGACTCTCCTTTCCTTTTTTTCTGCCCAAGGGACCACCCCAACCGAAACTGCCCTCTCCCCACGTCACTTTCTCTTTCTTCCTCCTCCCGCTCCTTCCATATTTCCTTCTGCCGCCCGAGACCACCACGATTTCCTCCCTGATCTCCTCCTTCTCCCTTCCATAGCACCTCCCTCCACCAGCCTATATAAGCACCCCCCTCTAGCCGACCCCGACCCCAACCCTCCTCGCACCGCCGCCGCCTCCCTCTCCCCTCGCCAGCACCCCACCTCCGACTGCACCACCCCGCAGCAGCAACAACAACAGCCCCAGCGCCCCTTGCCACCCCGTCGCTGCACCGCTCCATCGCCAACCCTCCACCACCCCGTTCCCACCTTTTCCCCGAGCCGCCGCCGCCCCTAGCCACCTCGCCACTGCTGCTGCCGGAGCAAGCTTCTGCCACCTGCGGCACCGCCCTGGGAGCGCCCCTCCCCGAGCTCACTCTTCCCCGAGCGCCTCCCCCCCGAGGAGCAGAAGCACCCCACCGCCGCCGCCCGACGTCTCCACGCCCCGGAGCTCCCCTCTCCCCCTCGCCTGCGACACCCTCTTCTCCCTCGCCGGTGCAAGCACTGCCAGCCACGGTCAACCAAGGTAGTCTCTCCCTCCAACTCTCTGTTAATTGCATGTTATCTCTTTTAGCCCTTAGATCTTCATGCAACGGCCAGGATTAGATCATCTATACCCTTTCGGTTTAGTCCAGAAAACCAACGGTTCTTTAGATCACTTATGTTTTATCCAGCACCTTTGTTAGAGATAGGCCGTTTGCTCCAAACCAAGAAACACACAGCCACCGCAGCTTGCCACGTGTTAGTACTAGATAGCAGCAGTTTTTTTCGTCAAAATAGCAAAAACAGAAACTTTCAATCTTGTTTTGGCCATAAAATTTGATCCCGAAGTCCAATGACATTGATTCTTTTTCCAGTAGCTCACAAATTTCCTGTAGTTTGTAAAAATATATAATTTGTCTATGTTTGAAATTTTTAAATATAAGTTAGAGCAGATTTGGTTTAAACACTGTTTTGCCTATTCCAGGAGTTTAAAAATAGCTTTCAATTTGATTCCTTTTGGTACTGATCACTAGTGATCTTAAGTATCAGTGGTAAAAAATTTCAGAGTTGTTTGAGTATGTTAACTCATTATTTCGTGTGAAACAATTTCTGTTTCACCGCTTTTAGGATTTCGGCTAATTCGTTTTATACTTTTGTTTTAAAATATTTTCTTTATTATTTCAGAAACATTATTATTGTTTTAGTTATGTTAGTTAACAGTAGTTTTGCAACAATTTCTTATTTTAGTTTTATTTGTTTTTATGAAAACAATTCTAGCTCCGTAGTAACGTGCAATTGTTTTCACCGTTGTTTCAAATCTCGTTTGGGAATACTTTCAAAAGATTTTGTGAAAAACACTTTATTTTCTCTTAGTTAGATTTATATATTAGTTCTTTGTTATTATTTTCTGTTAGACAAAACCATCTAGTGTTTGACGTAGTAGAAGACTCGCTAGTCTTATTTGAAGTTTTCTTCTGTTTCTTATTCGCTCTCGCTCTTTTGTTTGATTGCTAGAATGATTGCTAGTATGTGTGCTTATGTGGATGATATGTTTGTTATATAGATTTCATCGGAGAGTGACGAGTAGTCTATCAAGTTATTTTCTCGAGAAATTCTTCTTCGTCAACATCACAGGCAAGTCATCTTTGATAATGTTATTTTTACCTATGATTTCAATGCAGAGTAGATCACCTTCTTTGCCCAATTTGCATGCTGCCTAGGTACTTGGAAACTTTAGCATAAGTTGTAGTATCATGTGGTAGGAACACAACAACCCCGACACTTGGCCCCGGGACGACAATGTTATATTTGCTATGCTTAAGTAGACGGGTTATCGGTTGAGTGTATACCACGAGTGATGCGAGGTTGATATAATAATCAAGACCGGACTAAGACAAGATTTGCAAGACCTCGGACGCAATGCAACACTGGGTGAAGGACGGTTGACCGGCTCCTTGGAAAACCCAGTGGATGCCCGGGATACTGGAGAGGCCATGTCATCCTGCGGAAAGCTTCACCCAGGCTCAAAGAGACGGACGGATATTTTCAAGACCCAAGGCTTACCTGCACAGCCACAAGTCATTATGGGCTCTGGCTTGGTTGGACAACGCGGCGACTCTGGACAGGCGGTGCTAGCAGATGTAGACGAACGGTATGAATGGATGGGCACCGACAGGGATTCACAGGGACCCGTTGAAAGACCATGTTTTGATCATCCGGTCTTCAAACACCCTGAAGTGCGAGGACATACACGGAGGCGATCAAATCTTGTGGGGAACGTGTGCAAAACTCTGCAGAGTACTCAAACCTAATCGATTAGCCGTGTCCACGGTCATGGACAACTTGAGCCAAAGGAACTGAAGTTATCTGGATTTCTCAACACCATTATATATATTTGATGAGGGTAATTATTGACAACTCGGGTACGAGAACTGGTTGGCGGAACCATCTCGTTAACAAAAAACCTTGTAGTAACATTTTGCTCTCAACCCCTCTTGTTGTAGGATAAAACTGGCTTTATGCAAAACTTAGCTCCACCGACCAAATACGCATGTAGAGATAGTTGATTATTACTTTACCACTCTCTTATGTGACTTGCCGGCATATTCAATATGCTGACCTACACGGCTGCAACGTCTTATGTTGCAGATACTTTTCTTCGACGAGTAAGAGTACGATTCAGGGTTACGGTCCGCACTCAACTTGCCGTTGGTGTTTATTGGGACTCCACTCCCTCGACTGCTTCCGCTGAGATATTTAAGGTATATATCAGTTTTACGCTATTTTACATGTGATTGCACTTTGATATATACATTGATGTATTGTGTGTGCCAGCATACTGATCCAGGGATGGCACAGATACACAGAGGCTTGACTCGTTTTGAGTCGGGTCGCTACATGCCATCACTCTCCTCCGACTGTAAGCTCACATCGATTACACGTTGCGCTGCTTTAGATGGATCAATTCGGCTATGGCGGAGGTTGATGAGGGGACCAGCCCTGAAGAAGAACCCATGAAGGATGCTCACACGATTGTTGATCGAGCTAAAGCTATTCCCGGGCACCTTCAGTCTTGGAAGAAGTTGGTGGTTCATGCTGGAGCCGACATCGCCCTCTCGCACGTCCGAATCCACTGCAGGGGAGTGGACGAGGAGAAGATGAAGAACCTCCGAGTGGTCAACAGGTAGAGCCTCAAGTTTGAGGTCTTCATGGAGATGTTCACGGAGGTGGCCACCCAGATTGCTGACGGCATAAACCTTGACACCTTCGTGGAGGCAGTGGAGTCTTGCTGCGGCAACAAAAGTCCTTCCTTGGCGCTAGGAATTCTTCTTGTTACTTCTTTGGTTTGCGTCGGTTTTTCCCTTGAAGAGGAAAGGGTGATGCAGCACAGGAGCAGTAAGTATTTCCCTCGGTTTGAGAACCAAGGTATCGATCCAGAAGGAGGGCCTCGTCAAGTCCAGAGTAACTGCGCAAACACAAACAAGCTTGCACCCAACGCTTCAAAGGGGTTGTCAATCCCTTCATGATTGTTTGCAAAGTGAGATCTAACGGCAGAAAGTGCAACGAAGTAAAAAGTGTAAGGCTGAAAATATGGTGTGGAGTAGACCCTGGGGGCCATAGTGTTCACTAGAGGCTTCTCTCATAATAGCAAATATCACGGTGGGTGAACAAATTACTGTCGAGCAATTGATAGAACCGCGCAAAGTAATGACGATATCTAAGGCAATGATCATATATATAGGCATCACGTCCGAGACAAGTAGACCGATACTTTCTGCATCTACTACTATTACTCCACACATCGACCGCTATCCAGCATGCATCTAGTGTATTGAGTTCATGACGAACAGAGTAACGCCTTAAGCAAGATGACATGATGTAGAGGGATAATCTCAAACCAATGATGAAAACCCCATCTTTATACCCTTGATGGTAACAACACGATGTGTGCCTCTCTACCCCTTCTGTCACTGGGTGAGGTCACCGCAAGGTATGAACCCAAAACCAAGCGTTTCTCCCATTGCAAGAATCATAGATCTAGTTGGCCAGACAAAACCCACAACTCGAAGAGAATTACAAGGATATGAAATCATGCATAAGAGAGATCAGAAGAAACTCAAATAAGATTCATAGATAATCTGATCATAAATCCACAATTCATCGGATCTCGACAAACACACTGCAAAAGGAGATTATATCGGATAGATCTTCATGAATATCATGGAGAACTTTGTATTGAAGATCCAAGAGAGAGAAGAAGCCATCTAGTTACTAGCTATGGACCCGTAGGTCTATGGTGAGCTACTCACGCATCATCGGAGAGGTCATGGTGTTGATAAAGAAGCCCTCCGTGTCTGAATCCCCCCTCTGGCAGGGCACCAAAACATGCCCCAGATGGGATCTTGCGGAGACAGAAGCTTGCGGCGACGGAAAAGTACTTTCGATGAGCTCCTGATTTTTTTGGGATTTTTAGGGAATTTATAGGCACAACCCCTAGGTCAGGGGGCGCTCAAGGGGGCCACAAGCCTGGGTGGCGCGGCCTACCCCCCTGGCCGCGGGGTGGGGGCTTGTGGGGCCATTGAGGCTCCCCTGCCTTGGCTCCCAAGCTTCCCGATCTTCTTCCGTTCCAGAAAAAATCTTTTCGGGGATTTTCTTCCATTTGGGCTCCGTTTCAAAATATCCTCTGAAAGGGGTCAAAAACATGGAAAAAACAGGAACTGGCACTTGGCAGTGAGTTAATAAGTTAGTCCCAAAAAATATATAAAAGGCATGCAAAACATCCAAATTTTGACAAGATAATAGCATGAAACCATCAAAAATTATTGATACGTTGGAGACGTATCAAGCATCCCCAAGCTTAACTCCTGCTCGTCCTCGAGTAGGGAAGTGATAAAGAATGAATTTTTGATGTGGAATGCTACCTAGCATAGTTTTCCTTTGCAAATTCTTTCACGTGGCATGAATGTTCAGATCCGTAAGATTCAAAACAATAGTTTTCTATTGACATGAAAACAGTAATACTTCAAGCAAACTAGCAAAGTAATCATGAACTTTCAAAATAACAAGGCCAAAGAAAGTTATCCCTACAAAATCATATAGTCTGGCTATGCTCCATCATCCTCACACAACTAATGTAAATCATGCACAACCCCAGTATTGGCCAAGTAATTGTTTTCGCACTCTTACTTTCTCAAACTTTTTATAACTATCACGCAATACATGAGCGCGAGCCATGGATATAGCACTATAGGTGGAATAGAGTGTGGTGGTGGTTGTGAGACAAAAAGGAGGAGATGGTCACATTGACTCGGTGTATCAAAAGGCTATGGAGATACCCATTAATATATATCAATGTGAATGAGTAGGGATTGCCATACAAATGATGCACTAGAGCTATAAGTATGTGAAAGCTCAAAAGAAAAACTAGTGGGTGTGCATCCAACTTGCTTGCTCAAGAAGACCTAGGGCAATTTTGGGAAGCCCGTCATTGGAATATACAAGTCAAGTTATATAATGAAAATTCCCACTAGCATATGGTAGTGACAAAGCAAGAAGCTCTCAATCATGAAGAACATGGTGCTATCATGAAGCACAAGTGTGGAAAAAGATAGTAGCATTGTCCCTTCTCTCTTTTTCTCTCTCTTTTTTTATTTGGGCTCTTAGGCCTCTCTTTTTTTCTTTTCTCCCCCCTTTTTTTGGGCTCTTTGGCCTCCCTTTTTTTATTTTTTTTATTTCCTCACATGGGACAATGCTCTAATAATGATGATCATCGCACTTTTATTTACTCACAGCTCAAAGATCACAATGATGATGACTCCATAGGAAATGCCTCCGGCAGTGTACCGGGATGTGCAACGATCTAGCATGGCGTATGACGTTGAAACATCTCGCTAGCTATCTTACGATCATGCAATGGCAACATGAGAGTGACGGCATAAGTCATGAGACAGAACGGTGGGAGTTGCATGGCAATATAACTCGGAATGGCTATGAAAATGCCATAGTAGGTAGATATGGTGGCTGTTTTGAGGAAGGAATTTGGTGGGTTTGTGCACCGGCGAGAATTGCGCGGCACTAGAGAGGCTAGCAATGGTGGAAGGTGAAAGTGCATCTATACCATGGGCTCACATTAGTCATGAAGAACTCACATACTTATTGAGAAAGTTTTTATTAGTAATCGAAACAAAGTGCTAAACTCATACTCCGAGGGGAAGGGTTGGTAGGTGTAAACCATCGCACGATCCCGATCTCAACACAAAGGATGACATCAATAGATCAATTATGCTTCGACTTCTTAACATAGCGGTTCACCATATGTGCATGCTACGGGAATCACTAACTTCAACATAAGTATTTCTAGATTCACAACACCCTACTAACATGACTTCTAATATTACCAAATCCATTTCTCAAAACTATTTGAGAGGAATCAAAACTTCTCTTTCTACTCAATGCACATGAAGATGGAGGTTTTTGCATCCTCTTTGGGTATCTATCACTTTTGGGACTACTTTCATAGCATAAGCCAACTACCAAATCACGCAGCGCCGTGCTCTAAAGATATAAGTGAAGAACAAGAGCAAAAGTATCTAGCTCAAAAGATATAAGTGAAGCACTAGAGCAAAAGTATCTAGCTCAAAATATATAAATGAAGCACTAGAGCAAAAGTATCTAGCTCAAAAGATATAAGTGAAGCACTATGAGCGTTCTAGCAAAATCACGATGAGTGCATGTATCTCTCTCTCAAAAAGGTGTGCAGCAAGGATGATTGTGACACAACAAAAATAAAAGACTCCTAAGATACAAGACGCTCCAAGAAAAACACATATCATGTGGTGAATAAAAATATAGCTCCAAGTAATGTTACCGATGGATTGAAGACGAAAGAGGGGATGCCTTCCCGGGGCATCCCCAAGCTTAGGCTTTTTGGCATCCTTGAATTTGGCTTGGGATGCCTTGGGCATCCCCAAGCTTGATCTCTTTCCACTCCTTATCTCTTTGTATATGAGAACATCACCCAAAACTTGAAAACTTCACAACACAAACTCGTGATAACATTAGCAAAAGAAAACAAACTACCACTTCTTTTGGTACTGTAGCAAACTTGAATTCTATCTATATTGATGATGTGCTACTATATTCTCACTTTTCTATGGCTAGTACCCCCCGATACTAACCATAGTTTCATCAAAACAAGCAACCAACTCAACAAAAACAGAATCTGTCAAAAACAGACCAGTCTGTAGCAATTTGTATACTTCGTATACTTTTATTACCTCAAAAAATCTGAAAAATTATGAAGGCCTGTGAAAAAAGCATATCAATCAGCAGCAAGAATAATCAACTCAAAATCTCTTTCTGAATAAAAATGAAAAATCATCTCATGAGCGAAACGTTTCTGTCTTTTTCCAGCAGGATCAAACAACCATTACCAAGACTAGTCATAAAGGCTTTGCTTGGCTCAAAACACAAGAATAAACACAAAAAACACAATCACAACAGAATTATGAAAGTGTGGACGCAACAAAACAGAAAGAAAAAGATAAATTCATTGGGTTGCCTCCCAACAAGCGCTATTGTTTAACGCCCTTAGCTAGGCATACAAGCGATAGAATCACGTATCGTCGTCTTTGGTGCTCAAACCATAAGTGGCCCTCATCATGGATTAATAAGGCAATCTTATTTTCTTTCTAGGAAAGTGTTCCATGCCCTTACTTAAAGGAAATTGAAATCTAATATTCCCTTCCTTCAAATCGATGATAACATGTAGGTTTGCAATCAATGTCAAGCACAATGAAATCCACGGGTACATAGTTCCTAATTGAAATAATAAGAACATCACTGATCCTTCCCATGGGTTTCTTGAAAGTAGAATCAGCAAGATGCAAATTTAGAGAACACTCTTCAATCTCATTAAAACCCAGAACATCACATAAAGACTTTAGAATCGCAGAAACACTAGCACCCAAATCACACAAAGCATTGCACTCATAGTTTTTTATTTTGATTTTGATGGTAGGTTCCCACTCATCATGAAGCTTTTTAGGGATAGAGACTTCCAATTCAAGTTTCTCTTCAAGAGATTTTATCATTGCTTCGACGATATGATCGGTAAAGGCCTTGTTTTGGCTATAAGCGTGTGGAGAGTTCAACATGGATTGCATCAAGGAAATGCATTCAATCAAGGAGCAACTATCATAATTGAATTCCTTGAAATCCACGGTAGTAATTTCATTACTACTCAAAGTTTCAACATCTTCGACTCCACTTTTAATGCTTTTAGCATCAAGATAGATGGACTCCGAATCATTGGGGCACTTTTCAACCCAAGTGGATTCATATCCAGTCCAATAATCATTAGGTTTGACACAAGAAAACAAAGATTCAATGGGAGTCACACCAAGCACTTTAAGATCTTCGTGATTCTCATCACGAGAACACGCCTTTTTAAGCCATTCATGTCTAGCACGAATTTGGGTGGTTCTTTCTTGGCTCTCAATCATGGAAACACGCATAGCTTTCAAAGTTTCATGCATGTTGGGAGGAGCACATCTAACTTTCAAAGCATCAACATCACAAGAAATTATATCAACGCACTTAGCCAAATCGTCAATTTTGAGTAGTTTTTCCTCTATGGACACATTGAAAATCTTTTGAAAGTTGATGAACTCTTTGATTTTACTCTCTAGATCAGAGGGTAATCTATTGTAATTTCCATGAGTATTGTTGTAGGAGTTGCCAAAGTTATTAGAGGAGTTACTAGGAAAAGGCCTAGGAACATAGTTTCCTCTAAAAGCATTGTTGTTGCCAAAGTTATTCCAACCAACAAAATTAACGTCCAAGCTAGCGTTGCTACTCTCGATCAAAGAAGACAAAGGCATATCATTAGGATCCAAAGGAGCACTTCTACTAGCAACCAAATTCATTAACTCGTCCATCTTAGCACTTAACGAGTTAATTTCTTCTATAGCGTGTACCTTCTTACTAGTAGGTGACCTTTCAGTGTGCCACTGAGAGTAGTTTGTCATAATGTTGTCTAAGAGCTTTGTGGCTTCCCCTAACGTGATTTCCATGAACGTTACACCTGAGGTAGAGTCCAAGATATTTCTAGAAGCGAAATTCAAGCCAGCGTAAAAGATTTGAATAATCATACAAAGACTCAAGCCATGAGCGGGACAATTTATAATCATTAATTTCATTCTCTCCCAAGATTGTGCAAAATGTTCATGATCAAGTTGCTTGAAATTCATGATATCATTACGGAGAGAGATGATCTTAGCCGACGGAAAATACTTGGATATATAAGCATCTTTGCACTTATCCCAAGAATCGATACTATTTTTGCGCAAAGAAGAAAACCAAGTTTTTGCGCGATCTCGCAACGAGAAAGGAAAAAGCTTAAATTTAATCACGTCATTATCCACATCTTTTTTCTTTTGCATATCGCAAAGCTCAATGAAGGTATTGAGATGGGATGCGGCATCTTCACTAGGAAGGCCAGAGAATTGCTCTTTCATAACAAGATTCAACAAAGAGATATTGATTTCGTATGACTCCGCACTAGTGGCGGGAGCAATCACAGTACTAATAAAATCATTATTATTAGTATTCGAGAAGTCACAAGGTTTGGTGTTTTCGTTCATGGTGACTTCAGCAAGCAAGCAAGCAAGCACACAAGCAAACAAAGAGCAGGCGAGAAATAGGGTGAACGAAAAGGCGAACGAAAAAGGCAAATTGGTGAAGTGGGGGAGAGGAAACCGAGAGGCAACTAGCAAACAAAGTAAATGCAAGAGATGAGTTTGCGACACCTACTTGGATGAGTTCTTGACTTGACCTTCCTCCCCGGCAACGGCGCCGGAAATTCTTCTGCTGCGGCAACAAAAGTCCTTCCTTGGCGCTAGGAATTCTTCTTGTTACTTCTCTGGTTTGCGTCGGTTTTTCCCTTGAAGAGGAAAGGGTGATGCAGCACAGGAGCAGTAAGTATTTCCCTCAGTTTGAGAACCAAGGTATCGATCCAAAAGGAGGGCCTCGTCAAGTCCAGAGTACGTGCACAAACACAAACAAGCTTGCACCCAACGCTTCAAAGGGGTTGTCAATCCCTTCAAGATTGTTTGCAAAGTGAGATCTGAAGGCGGAAAGTGCAACGAAGTAAAAAGTGTAAGGCTGAAAATATGGTGTGGAGTAGACCCTGGGGGCCATAGTGTTCACTAGAGGCTTCTCTCATAATAGCAAATATCACGATGGGTGAACAAATTACTGTCGAGCAATTGATAGAACCGCGCAAAGTAATGACGATATCTAAGGCAATGATCATACATATAGGCATCACGTCCGAGACAAGTAGACCAATACTTTCTGCATCTACTACTATTACTCTACACATCGACCGCTATCCAGCATGCATCTAGTGTATTGAGTTCATGACGAACAAAGTAACGCCTTAAGCAAGATGACATGATGTAGAGGGATAATCTCAAACCAATGATGAAAACCCCATATTTTTACCCTCGATGGCAACAACACAACGCGTGCCTTGCTACCCCTTCTATCACTGGATGAGGTTAGCGCATGATATGAACCCAAAACCAAGCACTTCTCCCATTGCAAGAATCATAGATCTAGTTGGCCAGACAAAACCCACAACTCGAAGAGAATTACAAGGATATGAAATCATGCATAAGAGAGATCAGAAGAAACTCAAATAAGATTCAAAGATAATCTGATCATAAATCCACAATTCATCGGATCTTGACAAACACACTGCAAAAGGAGATTATATCGGATAGATCTCCATGAATATCATGGAGAACTTTGTATTGAAGATCCAAGAGAGAGAAGAAGCCATCTAGTTACTAGCTATGGACCCGTAGGTCTATGGTGAGCTACTCACGCATCATCGGAGAGGTCATGGTGTTGATAAAGAAGCCCTCCGTGTCCGAATCCCCCCTCTGGCAGGGCACCAGAACATGCCCCAGATGGGATCTTGCGGAGACAGAAGCTTGCGGCGACGGAAAAGTACTTTCGATGAGCTCCTGATTTTTTTGGGATTTTTAGGGAATTTATAGGCACAACCCCTAGGTCAGGGGGCGCTCAAGGGGGCCACAAGCCTGGGTGGCGCGGCCTACCCCCCTGGCCGCGGGGTGGGGGCTTGTGGGGCCCCTGAGGCTCCCCTGCCTTGGCTCCCAAGCTTCCCGATCTTCTTCCGTTCCAGAAAAAATCTTTTCGGGGATTTTCTTCCGCTTGGGCTCCGTTTCAAAATATCCTCTGAAAGGGGTCAAAAACATGGAAAAAACAGGAACTGGCAGTTGCCACTGAGTTAATAAGTTAGTCCCAAAAAATATATGAAAGCATGCAAAACATCCAAAGTTTGACAAGCTAATAGCATGAAACCATCAAAAATTATAGATACATTGGAGACATATCAGGTCTCCATCCTTCGAGTGATTCTTGAAAAACACTCTTAAGCTTCAATTCACCTCGGTATGACGAGTGATTTTATGTAACCGTTTAAACTCTGAGTGAGCTTTGGGCTTTCTCGCATGTGCCTTTTGTTTGTACTGAAGTGTGAATTTGTTCGCTTTGAATTGCATTTTGTTTTTTTTCTATCCTTGTTTGGATTTGCATTTACTCGGACGAAGATTGGTTCGTGACCAAGTCCCCGAGCGTGGAGGTTTGTCCTCATTCGGGAGATGTCATTCCTTAGACGAAATCGGATTTTGTTGCCTAAGGACGATTGTTCTTTTCATCTTAGCGTCCGAATGAAAGTCTTGCCTTCATTCGGGTCCGCTATAACTTAGGCGAAAGCTGGTTCGCAGCTAAGCCCCCGAGTGGGGAGGCTGTCCACATTCGAGGAAGGGTCTACCTTAGGCGAAACAGGCTCACTACCGTGATGATAGTTCTTTCGAACTTGTTGATGGACCCGTCCATCATGGCGTCTGAATGGCCATCACGTCGTCATTCGGAGACGCTCTGACTTAAGCGAAAGCTCGTTCGCAGCTAAGCCCCCGAGTGTGGACATGATCCTCACTCGGCGCAGGTTTTACCCTTGGCGAGAACGGCTCTTCAGCTAGAAATGATTGTTTTGTTCATCTTGGCGTCCAAATGAAATTCTTGCCTTTATTCGGGACCGTTATAACTTAGGCGAAAACTGGTTCGCATCTAAGCCCCCGAGTGTGGAGGCTGTCCCAGCGAAACAGGTTTGCTGCCGAGATGATAGTTCTGTCGAACTTGTTGATGGCCCTGTCCATCATGGTGTCCGAATGGCGATCATGCCGTCCTTTGGAGATGCTTTGACTTAGGCGAAAGCTGGTTTGCAGCTAAGCCCGAGAGCGTGTACATGATCCTCACTCGGGGCAGGTTTTACCCTAGGCGAAACGGATTCATAGCTAAGGATTTCACCCACTGGGCGCGTGATTCACCAGAGTGAGGTACTTGTGAATAGTTGAACAAAGGAAACCCTTTATTCTTCTATGTCATTCAGATTCATTATAGGAACGAAACAAGTATGTTCTATGTGTAGAACTTGCAGAGCAGGTCCACATTCCAAGTCAGGGGATCTTCCACTCCTTGGTCGATGTTGCAGAGATGACAAGCTCCATTGTGTAGGACTTTGGAGATGACATTAGGCCCTTGCCATGGAGGTGCCAGCTTCTGAGGATTCTACTAATTAAGTCAGGGACCAGATCTCCCTCTTGGAAGGCGCGACCTCTCACTTGCCTCTCGTGGTAGCGCCTCAAGTCTTGTTGGTACGCGGTAGACCGAATGTGGGCTAGTGATACGTCTCCGTAGTATCTACTTTTCTGAACTCTTTTGCCCTTGTTTTGGACTCTAATTTGCATGATTGGAATGGAACTAACCCGGACTAACATTTTTTTAGCAGAATTGCCATGTTGTTGTTTTTGTGCAGAAATAAAAGTTCTCAGAATGTCCTAAAAATTTACGGAGAAATTTTCTGGAATTAATGAAAAAAAAACCTGCGCAAAGATCCACCGGAGGGGGTGTGCCAGTGGGCCACAAGCCCAGGGGCCGCGGCCACCCCCAGGCCGCGCCGTGAGGTCTTGTGGGGCCCACGTGGTGCCACCGCCTCCAAACTCAGCTCTATATATTCTGTCTCGCCCGGAAAAAATCGGAGAGAAGGATTCATCGCGTTTTACGATACGGAGGCGCCGCCACCTCCTGTTCTTCATCTGGAGGGCAGATCTGGAGTCCGTTCTGGGCTCCGGAGAGGGGAAATCATCGCCATCGTCATCATCAACCTTCCTCCATCGACAATTCCATGATGCTCTTCACCGTTCATGAGTAATCTCATCGTAGGCTTGCTGGACGATGATGAGTTGGATGAGATCTATCATGTAATCGAGTTAGTTTTGATGGGGATTGATCCCTAGTATCCACTATGTTCTGAGATTGATGTTGCTACTACTTTGCCATGCTTAATGCTTGTCACTAGGGCCCGAGTGCCATGATTTCAGATCTGAACCTATTATGTTGTCGCCAATATATGTGTGTTTTAGATCCTATCTTGCAAGTTGTAGTCACCTACTATGTGTTATGACCCAGCAACCCCGGAGTGACAATAGCCGGAACCACTCCCGGAGATGACCATAGTATGAGGAGTTCATGTATTCACCAAGTGTTAATGTGTTGGTCTGGTTCTTTATTAAAAGGGGAACCTTAATATCCCGTAGTTTCCATTAGGACACCGCTGCCACGGGAGGGATGGACAATAGATGACATGCAAGTTCTTTTCCCTAAGCACGTATGACTACATACGGAATACGTGCCTACATTAGATTGACGAACGGGAGCTAGTTACATATCTCTCCGTGTTATAGCTGCTACATGATGAATCACATCCGGCATACTCATCCATCACCGATCCAATGCCTACGAGTCTTTTACTACTTGTCCTTGCTACATTACTCTGTTGTTACTCCTGTTACTCTGCTGCTACTGGTTACTGTTGTTCCTTGCTACTGCTGTTACTTGCTGCTGCTGTCACTACTGCTGTTACTTGATACTTTGTTGTTACTTGTTGCAAGACTTTTCTGGAGCCGTAGCCGGGGAAGCATTATTCTCAAGAATAGTCCCCCGTCAAACGTGTTATTTTCTAGGCGCCATTGATACAACATGTTAGGAATAGTCTGCCGTCAATAGACCCTTTTTTGGTATTGTTGCTATCATACCACTTTGCTACTAATACTTTGCTTGCAGACACTAATCTTTCAGGTGTGGTTGAAACTGACAAACTCAGCTGCTAATACTTGAACGTCTGCTGATCACTAAAGTCTTGCCTTCCACTACGAGGACATGTAAGGAACTGCCATCTAGCTCTGCACTTGATTCACCTTCAGTTATGAGTAAGTTTGCAACATCACCTCCTGCTAGAAATCTTGATATGTCGCCTGTGCTTGATGATTCTATTTCTGCTGCCTATGATGCTATGCTTGATACTATGCGTGATGATGCTATGCTTGATACTATGCGTGATGATGCTATGCTTGATACTATGCCTTATGATGCTATGCTTGATATTATGCATGATGATGCTATGCTTGATACTATGCCTGATGATACCATGCTTGATACTGCTTTGCCACTAGGTGCATTCCTTGATGCACAAATTGCTAGAGTTGTTGCTAGATGTGATGATACTTATGAAACTGTTGATACTATTGAAGTAGAACCTGCTATTTTGCCTGCTAGATCTAGCTCTCCTATGCCTGAATTGCCAGATATGCCTGATACGCGCTATGTTATGGAGGGAGAGATAGCTGAGGACTTTCTTGCGTGTAAGGATAGCTATGATTTTGAGAAATTACTACGCAAGTGGAAATAAAAATCTCTCAACGCTAGGATGAAATACGACCCGAAGTTTGCTACTTCGCCTATCTTTGTGACCGATAAGGATTATGAATTCTCTGTCGACCCTGAGTTAATCACTCTGGTCGAATGTAATCCTTTTCACGGTTATGAGTCTGAAACGGTTGTAGCCCATCTTACCAAACTGCACGATATAGCCACCATATTCACTAGTGAGGAAAAGATCCGCCACTACTATATCCTCAAGTTGTTTCCTTTCTCGCTAAAGGATGATGCTAAGACTTGGTTCACTTCTCTTGCTCCTAGTTGTGTGTATAGCCCCCAGGATATGGTCTACTACTTCTCTGAAAAACATTTCCCTGCCCAGAAGAAGCAAGCTGCCTTGCAGGAAATATACAACTTTGCTCAAGCTGAGGAAGAGAGTCTCCCACAAGCTTGGGGGGCTCATCCAGCTACTGAATGCTTTACCTGATCACCCTCTTGAGAAGAATGAAATACTTGATATCTTCTATAATGGACTTAGTGATGCTTCCAAAGACCACCTAGATAGTTGTGCTGGTTGTGTTTTTAGGGAACGAACCGTAGAACAAGCTGAGATTCTATTGTATAACATCTTGTGCAATGAGAATGCTTGGACTATTCCCGAACCACCTCCTAAGCCAACTCCAAAGAAAAGAGGTATTCTATTCCTCAGTCCTGAAGATATGCAAGAAGCCAAGAAATCTATGCGAGAGAAAGGCATTAAATCTGAAGATGTCAAAAATCTACCACCTATGAAAGAGATCCATGGTCTCGATAACCCGATAAAGGTACTAAAAGTAAATTCTCTGCGTAGGTTTGATGAGAGTGATATTCCTTTTGATAAACCTGCTAGCTTATGCCTGGATGAATTTGATAACTTTGTTGCCAAACAACAAAGTTTGAATGATTATGTTAGCAGACAATTGGAACAGAATGCTCGTATGCTTAGTCATTTAAGTGCTTGTGTGGACAGAAACGTCAATGATCTTAAGCTCTTGAGGAAACATGCCTCTATGGTTACTACTCAGGTAGAACAAGTACTTAAAGCTCAAAATGACTTGCTCAATGAGTTGAATGACAATTGCGTTAGACTCGTCAATAGAGGCGGTAGAATGACCCAGGAACCTTTGTATCCAGAGGGTCATCCGAAGAGAATTGAACAAGATTCTCAAGGAGTTATCACTGATGCACCTAGTCATCCTAGAAAGAAGAAGAAGAAAGATGATAGGAACCTGCATGCTAGCAACCCTGTTGCTGCTACACCTGAGAGTCCAAACGATGCCTCTGTCTCTGATGCTGAAACGCAATCTGGTGATGAACATGAGCCTAATGATAATATCAATAGTGATGCTCATGTTGATGCTCAACCTAGCAACGATAAGGATGTGGAGATTGAACCTGATCTTGATAACCCACAGCCTAAGACTAAAAGATACGATAAGAATGACTTCGCTGCTAGGAAGCACAGTAAAGAACGGGAACTATGGGTTCATAAACCCATGCCCTTTCCTCCCAAACCATCCAAGAAAAAGGATGATGAGGATTTTGAGCGATTTGTTGAAATGATCAGACATGTCTTTCTGCAAATGCGTTTGACGGATATGCTCAAGATGTCTCCGTATGCTAAGTACATGAAAGATATTGTGACTAATAAGAGGAGGATACCTGAGGTTGAGATTTCCACCATGCTTGCTAACTTACCTTCAAGGGTGGAACTCCTAAGAAACTAGGTGATCCCGGTGTGCCCACTATACCTTGATCCATTAAAGGCAACTACGTTAGAATTGCTTTATGCGACCTTGGAGCCGGTGTTAGTGTTATGCCTCTCATTATTTATCGTAAACTTGAACTGGATAAGTTGACACCCACTGAAATCTCTCTGCAAATGGCCAACAAATCAACCACTTTCCCTATCGGCATTTGCGAGGACGTGCCTGTTGTGGTTGCTAACGTCACTATTTTAACAGACTTTGTTATCTTGGATATTCCCGAGGACGATGCCATGGTTATCATCCTCGGAAGACCCTTTTTAAACACTGCAGGGGCTGTCATAGATTGCAACAAAGGCAATGTCACTTTCCATGTCAACGGTAATGAGAAAACGGTGCACTTTCCGAAGAAACAATATCGAGTACATTGCATCAATGCTATCAAAAAAACTTCATCGATTCTTATTGGGAGCTTTGAATGCCCTATTCCTCCTGTTAAGATGAAGTATGATTTGCTTGTTGGGGAGATACACATCCCCATTGAGGTGACCTAGTGACTATTCGAAAATTCTCCGTCTTCTTTTGTGATTCGAGAAGTTTTGTCAAGAGGATTTGATCAACCCCATTGACGGATTTCTTTCGATGACCATGAGATGGATGAATCAAGGAGTCACAAACCTCTGTTTTAAGCTTTCACCTTTGGTTGCTTAGAAGAAAAATGATAGATTTAGTTTAGTTTTCCCTGTTTTCTGTTTTAGCGTCCAGTAGAAAAGTACCCCGAAAATAGAAGTTCTCCGAACGTCCTAAAAATCAAGTATGATTTTTTCTAGAATTTTTGAAAAATTCTGAGACAAAGAGCTTGTCTTGGGGCTGTACCAGTGGCCACAAGCTCTGACAGCGCGGGAACCCCCCTGGCCACGCCACCCAGGTTTGTGGGGCCCACAGGCACCCCCTCCACTCATTCTTGCTCTCATCTGGTTCTCCTACCTCCAGAAAAAATCGTTTCGCAGCTCAAACCTGTGTTCTTGCTCCTCTTGCTGGGATTTTCGATCTCTTTGCTCAAATCACCATTCTCCGAACTGTTTTGGGGAAATTACTCCTTGGTAAGTGACTCCTCCATTGGTCGAATTAGTTTTTGCTCTAGTGCCTTATACTCCGCGTATTTTTGTTGCCTTGGTGACCATGTTCTTGAGCTTTGCATGCTGATTTTAGCTGGTCCCGAGTAGTTTTGATGCGTAATATGGCCTCTAGGCACTTGTGGGAGTAGTTGCTACTAGTTTAGTTGAGCCTCGTTCACTTTTCCTTTGGGTCATTGAAAATTTCAAAAAAGGAAGATGTTCAGGAGAAACTTTCATGGTGGTTCCTCAAGCAAGAGAGGTCCCCGTCTTGCGATTCGGGAGCCCGATCCTTACCAACCAAGGGACGCGCAGGTACAACCATGTGAATGGTCTTCTGATGAATTTATGATTGAGGCGGGTTTCAGAGATGAGTTTGATGCACTTGTTCACAACGTCAGACTCAAAGAATTCATCTCCGATAAATGTGAATAGTATGTTGCTCTCACTGCCTCTGTTGTTCGTAGATTCAAATTTTCAGCTGGCCATGATACATCGGTACTGTTTGATCTCTATGATAAATCGTATACCATGGATTTAGAGGATTTTAAAAGAATTTGCAAAATACCTATTTGGGGTAGCCTTAATGATCCTCCTAAATCTTTGGTTAGAGATTTTTGCTCTGGTATTACTGTTGGAGAAACTAGAGACATTACGCAAGCTACCATGGGGAGTATTCATTTTCCTGCCTTGCATTACTTTGCCCTCTTTATAGGCAGATGCATTAATGGCAAGATTGAGCATTGTCACCTCTACGCACCCGACCTTAGTATCCTTAAGAGCGCAGTGACGGGTGACAAAAGCTTCAACATGGGAGCTATAATAGCAACGAGGCTGAATAAGAATGCTAATGAAGGGGATTTCTTTGGTGGGATCTATGCCATTCACATAGCAAATTTTCTTGGAGTACCCATCCGCGAAGGAGATCCCCCTCTCCATACAGCTTTCCTTGACTGTGTCGCTTTGACACGCTACCAGTTCCTTGAGAGGGATGATGAATCCCTCCTATACCGTTTGATATTTAACCGGCAGTGTGTTTTCCATATTACCCTTCCTGCTCCTGCCTTCTTTGACTTTCAGGTAAAACGGAGATATTACAGAACCAGAGGAGAGGCAGAGGAGTATGAGAGGGAGTCAAAGGTTGCTCGTCTCCGTGAGGCAGCTATTCAGGCAGTGGCTGCAGCGCTCCCGTATAATCCCCATTATGATTTTGGGTGTCGCAAGGACCATCCTTGGGAGTAGAGCAACTTAGGCCAGAAGCCTAAGCTTGGGGGAGTATGTGTTCTCGCTGACTTTACATTCTTGCTTATGCTTTCACTTTGTTCGTCGGTGTTCACACTTTGCCACTGTATCATCCATGCTAGTTTATTTTCTTTTTCTCGTTTTCTTTTTGTGTGTCTGTCTAGTTTGAGAAAACCCAAAAAGATTTTATTTTTCTTCTTTTGCTTGTTGGGAGCTTTCCCATGTAAATAGTTTTCTTTGTCTTTGGGTCAAGGTAGAAGATAATGGTTACAATGTTTAGTGGCTCTTGCATGCATACCTGTTTAGCTGTCAAGAACCATATTACTTTGTCTTCTCCTTTGTGTTTGCCTGCAGATTCCAGCTTTAGTCCAATGCATGAGCACTCTTATTATTGTTCACATCGTTCGGTCGTGCAAGTGAAAGGCAATAATGATGATATATGATGAAGTGACTGAGCCTGGAAAAGGTGGTATGAACTCGATCTATTTTGTTTTTGTAAATATGACTAGCTCACTGTTCCTAGTTCAGCTTTGTTGTGAGAGAAACATGTTTGCAATGACAACTTAGAGATCATAGTTGCTGATGCCATGCTTAATTAGCTAGGAGCTTATAATGGTTTGTCTTGGTTGCCAACATGAATGTTGAGATGACTATGATGTAGTATGATAGGATGGTATCCTCCTTTGAATGTTTCAAGTGGATTGACTTGGTGCATGTTCACGCATGTAGTTGAAACAAAATCAACATAGCCTCTATGATGTTCATGATCATGATGATTTATGTCCTACTCATGCTTGCACTCAATGTTAGTTAATCTCAATGCATTTTGATGACTGTTGTCGCTCTCTAGTTCGTCGCTTCCTAGTCGTTTGCTAGCCTTCACTTGTACTAAGCGGGAATACTTCTTGTGCATCCACTTCCATAAACCCAAAGTTGTTCCATATGAGTCCACCATACCTACCTATGTGCGGTATCTACCTGCCGTTCCAAGTAAATTTGCATGTGCCATTCTCTGTTTTGCATGCCCGAACTGCTCATGTGGTGATAGGGGGCTATTAGTATCTTCCATGCTAGGCGTGTTATCCTCGATATGTGTTTATTCACTATCATTCACGAGAAAGGGGCCGGTAATTGGAATTCCCAGTTCCATGCTCAAATCGAAAAGATAATTGCAAACAAAACTCCGCCAGGATTGATGTTGGTATGGACGGTACCCGAGGATTCGTCTAGCCGTGGAGTGTGATTGATTGGTGGTGGGGGAGTCAAAACTTTACTTTTCTATTTGGAAACCGCCTATAGCATGTGTAGTGTGGAAGATGTTGAGAACTCTTAGTCATTGCGTTGACAATGAAAGCATGCCACCCAAAATTATTATCTTTGTTTTCAAAGCTTGAGCTCTGGCACCTCTGCAAATCAATGCTTCCCTCTGCGAAGGGCCTGTCTATTTATGTTCCTGTTGAGTCATCCTCCTCTTACAAAAGCACCAATTAGAGAGCACCTCTGTCATTTTTATGCTTTGCTTTTAACTGTGTTGAGTATGACTGTGACTGGATCTTCTTTGCCATGAATTACAATGTTTAGTCAGCCCTTGGTCTTTGAAGGTGCTCTGCATTTATGTTTTGCGGTCTCAGAAAGAGCTAGCGAGATACCATCTGTTCGCACTGCTTCATGTTGTTTTGATTGAAGTGTTGACATTTGAGACTTATTATTATTTGCTCCCTAGTTGATTATGCCATTGATATGAGTTTACCGTGAGACCTAGATGTCATTTGCTTATGTGGTTTGCTTGTGATCTTGCTGAAATTCTGGTTATGAGTTAGACATAGTTGCAACAACAAGATCAAATAGAGTTCGTCAATGTTTTTCTTTTGTCTATTTCAGTTTGTCAACTGAATTGCTTGAGGACAAGCAAGGCTTTAAGCTTGGGGGAGTTGACACGTCTCCGTCGTATCTACTTTTCTAAAATCTATTGCCCTTGTTTTGGACTCTTTTTGCATGATTTGAATGGAACTAACACGGACTAACGCTGTTTTCAGCAGAATTGCCATGGTGTTGTTTTTGTGCAGAAATAAAAGTTCTCGGAATGTCCTGAAAATTTACGGAGAATTTTTCTGGAATTAATGAAAAATACCTGCGCAAAGATCCACTGGAGGGGGTGTGCCAGTGGGCCACAAGCCCAGGAGCCACGGCCACCCCCCCCCCCCAGGCCGCGCCGTGAGGGCTTGTGGGGCCCACATGGCACCACCGCCTCCAAACTCAGCTCTATTTATTCCGTCTCGCCCGGGAAAAAATCGGAGAGAAGGATTCATCGCGTTTTATGATACGGAGGCACCGCCACCTCCTGTTCTTCATCTGAAGGGCAGATCTAGAGTCTGTTCTGGGCTCCGGAAAGGGGAAATCGTCGCCATCGTCATCATCAACCTTCCTCCATCGACAATTCCATGATGCTCTTCACCGTTCGTGAGTAATCTCATCGTAGGCTTGCTGGACGGTGATGAGTTGGATGAGATCTATCATGTAATCGAGTTAGTTTTGACGGCGAATGATCCCTAGCATCCACTATGTTCTGAGATTGATGTTGCTACTACTTGGCCATGCTTAATGCTTGTCACGAGGGCCCGAGTGCCATGATTTCAGATCTGAACCTATTATGTTGTCGCCAATATATGTGTGTTTTAGATCCTATCTTGCAAGTTGTAGACACCTACTAAGTGTTATGACCCGGCAACCCCAGAGTGACAATAGCCGGAACCACTCCCGGAGATGACCATAGTATGAGGAGTTCATGTATTCACCAAGTGTTAATGCGTTGGTCTGGTTCTTTATTAAAAGGAGAACCTTAATATCACGTAGTTTCCATTAGGACCCCGCTGCCACGGGAGGGATGGACAATAGATGCCATGCAAGTTCTTTTCCCTAAGCATGTATGACTACATACGGAATACATGCCTACATTAGATTGACGAACGGGAGCTAGTTACATATCTCTCCGTGTTATAGTTGTTACATGATGAAGCACATTCGGCATTCTCATCCATCACCGATCCAATGCATACGAGTCTTTTACTACTGGTCCTTGCTACGTTACTCTGTTGCTCCTACTGTTACTCTCCTGCTACTGGTTACTGTTGTTCCTTGCTACTGCTGTCACTACTGCTGTTACTTGCTGCTGCTGTCACTACTGCTGTTACTTGCTACTTTGTTGTTACTTATTGCAAGACTTTTCTGGAGCCGTAGCCGGGGAAGCATTATTCTCAAGAATAGTCCCCCGTCAAACGTGCTATTTTCTAGGCACCATTGATACAACAAGTTAGAAATAGTCTGCCGTCAACAAACCCTTTCCTGGCACTGTTGCTATCATACCACTTTGCTACTGATACTTTGCTTGCAGACACTAATCTTTTAGGTGTGATTAAAACTGACAAACTCAGCTGCTAATACTTGAGAATATTCTTTTGCTTCCCCTTGTGTCGAATCAATAAATTTGGGTTGAATACTCTACCCTCGAAAATTGTTGCGATCCCCTACACTTGTGGGTTATCAGCTAGCTATCTCTCTTCTTCCAAGAGATCCAGACTGTCTTGATGTGCAGCTTGTGCTTCAGCTTCATTGTACTGCTCCACTCGAGGGGGAGTTGTGACACAAGTCACTCGACAGGACTGCATCGTACCCGTACACCATGAAGAAAGGGGTACGATTGGTCGATCGATTCGGAGTCGTCCGAATGCCCCACAAAAAGGAAGGTAGCTCTTCTACCCACGCACATGGCGCATACTTGAGATCCAGGAAACTTTCGTGTCATCCACAACTCGCAGTATATAACATACCCAAGGTAAGTACCCGATCATTGCCTTTCCCGTGACGACACTACACAAAGAGTCCACTCGATTGGTACCCAGCCCACATGATGTACGCTTTACAAGCACCAAATCTAGACAGTATCATCCATGCAGGGACCAACGGTGTGTCCGGAACACGTAAGAGCGGCATAGTTGCCCAACCTGGCAGGACCCCGTCATGAGAGTTACCATATCACTCCCGCCACTAGTAATGTCGGCTCTTTGCTAGCACGACCAGAGAAATCAACAAAGCCCTGTCCCATAAAAGGGTATCGTCGTCGCACATGTAAGGTTGGGATGGTGGAAAAATCTTAACTCTAATCCCATTTCCAAAAACACACACACAAAACCTTTCCGGTACACCACTTATTTCTCAAGTGGTCATCCAGCTCAACACCATCACCCTCAGGCATTAGTGGCACCCGGCGGGGTTTTTGGAAAACCGTTATTATCACCTTTGTGTTACCATTACCATGCATATGCTCGTCCTATGCGTAGCACTACTAACTACTTGTCAACTTTTCGTTAGCGTGACCCTCATAGATGGTAGGGTCATGCTCAAATGCAAGTGCTCGAGAGGAGCCATCAATAACACCATATCGAAGGTTTACTGATTAATTAGGACCATATGCATTTGGATAAAATAATCAACATGCCATGCATAAAGAATTTACTCAGACATGGTCAAAGGGCTGCTTACCTTGCTCACATAAGTCTTCGGAGTCTTCGAGGTCTTCTAGTCCAACTCCGAGTACTCCGTCTATTCTACGAACTATTGTCGGAAACAACCAGAGTAAGTCACACAGCAAGCAGGAACATAAGTGTTCTACAAATAGGAGTTTTATTTTTATGGACACCTCTGGTCATAAGAAAAATACCTAAGGATTGTTTTAGGAGATTTGGATCACCAGAGATTTTGAATGGGGAAGTAGAGGCATTAGTGGCCCCACAAGGAGTATACATAAAATATCCTGCTATAAATGAGTGGAGGCACTCATTTAATAGGAAATGATTTTAGAAATACTTAGGAAGTGGTTTCAGTTGATTTGGAGTAGGTATGAATTTCCTATGGATTTTCTAATATGGAACAAATATCAAAAAGAGGCTATTTATTTGATGCAACAGAAATATAGTAGATAAAAATGTTCACCAAGGTTAGGAAATTAGGGAATGGTTTTACAAACCTGCGGAAATTAGATTCACTCCATTTGGAGTTGATTTGAATGCTATAGGAATTTACAAAGTGGGGTTTGAATAAACCAAATTCATATTTGGATTTGACCTCTACAAAAAATATTTCTGGAAAATTGTGCAATGCACATATCTGGGTAGGTCTTGATTTTAGGAACTCACAAATTTGGAGTCACTAAATTTGGAGCCAAAATGAATTAATTATGAATTTTGGGATATTTTTGATAAAATAAAAGGGGGAAAGGGGCCTTACCAGAGTTCGGCTAACTTGCGCACTAGGCGCAAGGTAACGGCCTGGGCCGGCCCAGCTAACCCAGTCGCGCGCATAGCTGGCCATGTCAATGGCGCACTCCACAAATGCGCTTTCGCAGCGGGGTGGTGGAGTGCACCGAATCCACATCCACTAAAAGAGGTTGGGCCCATCCGCCGGGTCGCTTATAGTTGGGACCCGCCTGTCGGGTCTGTCTCCAACCTCCTGCTCGAGCTGGGAGTGACACGGGAAACAGGACAAGGCAGCACCGGCGCTTGCCCTAGTGGCTCCGGTCAGCTCTGACGACGCCCTGGCCACCGGAGTGCTCGGAAAGGAGCCCCTCACCAACGAGGGGATCAGCCCTGGCAGAGGAGCGCCGGGGAGAGGGGCCCTTCGCTGCGGTGGAGACCAACGACGGCGGTCGTGGAGGCGACGTATCCTGCCACCTAGAGGAGGAAGGGGGAGGCTGCAGGGTCATCTTGGGAATCTCTCCGCGATCGGAGGAGGAGAACGGGCGAAGGGGAAGCTCGGGGAGACGCGTTGCACTTGCGTGCATGGCGGCGACCATGCGGCCGTTGGGGGAGATGCACAAAGGGAGGAGGGAATGAGAGAGGGCAAAAGAAGGCTCAGGTGCAAGGAGATGAGTGAGGGAAGAACAAGAGGAAGCTCGGGTCCGCATCTTGTGCACTCTAGCACGACCAGTACACGCAGCCTCAGCAGCTTGGAGCCTTGCTAGCGTCGTGGAGCGGTCAAAGGATGCTTTGTGGCGCTCTGGGAATTGTTGTCCTTGCTGGACCCGAGCTGCAGCAAGAGGCCAAGGTGCAGAGCACCGTTTCTACATGCTAGTGGTGTGGTCACCACGGCCACTCATGCCTACATTGGCCTTATGACCCGTCAAAGATGTCTTTAACCCAGGGCATGCATGCAAGAGGCTCATGGAGAAGTTTGGTTGCATATGGAGCAGGGTTGGTGGGGTTGTTTCTATGATTAAGTTTGTAACAGGAAACTTGGGGCTAGCAAAAGTGGTTTTTAGTGAGGGAATCTTGGAAGGAAACCATGTCTAGTAGTATTAGGTATTGAAGGACTACAATACTACAAAGTTTCAAATCAAGGAGAGGTGTCTAGCTAGCAGTTGCAGTTCAAAGCTATATTTCAGCCAGAAATCAAGTTTCAGATGGGCTGCTAATATTTCCCACACGAGCATGCCATATATTGGTTTGAAATAATGCATTAGTACACTAGAGGTGCTCTAAAAAGACGTGTGGGCATTGCCTTGAGCATAAGTATAGCAAGAGGGGTAAGAATAGTGTTGCTAAGGTAAAAATGAGTAGTGGAGAGGTGGAGTCACCCTCCAATAATTTACCAGAGGCCATGGCAAGGTTACTGGAGGTAAAAGGGGACTAGATAGAGCTATGGTCAAAAATTTAAGCTCAAGGAGATTAGTGGAAGGGGCCAAAGTAGCAACTTTGGTAGATGCACAGAAGGTGTTTGATGGATGTTAGGGCTAGCAGATGGATTCCAATTGCTATGAAACTTAACACGAGCACATAATAGATGAAAATAGGCTTGGACACCAAATTTGTGATTTGTGGAGAAAGTTTCCAATGTAGACTTGAAAACCCCATGAAATGGGCAGAAATGGCTTTCTGCATATAAAACCATGGAAATCAATTCCCACAAATCCACAACTGGGTTTGGTGGCATTATTTCAGCATTATATCATGCCCAAAAAGTTTGGGATCAATTGGAGAAACTTTAAAATGTAAAGTTTCCCAAAGTTAGAACTCAACAAAGAAGGTTTTGAGGGATTTGGAACAAGTTCTTCTATTCTCCTTGATGCACCACTTGGTGTGGATGCATTATTTGAGTATCAAAACATGTCCACCAAATTTGAGCACAATTTGGAGACACTTGGCAATGTAGAGTTGCTCAATTTTGGATGTGGACATATAGGATTTTGGTATAATTAGATGAATCAAATCAACTTATATCGGTATGAAACTTGGCAAGATCATCACATATATCATGTGTGACACGCTAGGATTTTACTGGAATTTATTGAGAATATTTCCTGTAGAAATATTTCGAAAGCTTGAAATAGGCACAAAGGGTTTTTCCCAATATTTTGAACATGACCATGTGTTGAAACTCCTATATATGCAATATATATGTCCAGTGAGCTTCTATGAATTTTATCAAATATATTGAAAGCAATAAAAATAATTTTCCTTCATAAGGGACCATTTCTGGCCTTAGAAAAAGGTATTTAAATAAAATGGTAAAATAACTTTTAAAATAATAATATTGTGGTTTTGGGGGGCCATTTTGATAATGGTATTTAAAAAATGTGCAAAATAACTTCCGTAATTTGAGGACTTGTAGTACAAATCCCAAGTCGGGGTTTTTTAAAGGCTTAAATCAAGGAAATGATTTTTGGTTAAAATAGAGTTGGTAAAATAGTTTTTGGTCCTATACAAATGGCATCATCATTAGGAAAGGGTTTGGGTCAAGGAGGTGAGTCTAGGGAGTGGTAGGAACTTTGTGATTCAAACACAAGCAAACAAGCAAGCAAGCAATAATCACATCAAGCATCCCAAGCATTCACAAATTTTTTAATTGGTCCTAAATTTTGAGTTAAGTTAGTTTAGTCAAGAGAGTCAAAACACAGGGTGTGACAAACCTTGCCCCCTTAATAAAATCTCGTCCCCGAGATTTCTAGGCTAGGCGTTGGAGAGATACAAAATCTTGGGTCGGAGGTAGTCTTCATGTCCCTATGTTGCTCTTGTGGGTCTTGAAGTGCTTGATGATACAACTTTGAGTGATCCGCTCGTCTTTGTGTGGCCGTGCATGGGGTTCTGGCAATAATTTAGGCTTGACCGGGGGTCAAAGGTTTGGTGCACTAAGTTCCTGCAAGGTTCTGTCTTGCACGTGTATTCCAAGGTCGAAATACGTGGCAAGGTAGCGTGCCTGGGTTGGGTCTCGTCCATGAGTCTAAGCTCATAGACTCAGCGTCTAGAACGGGTTCTACCATCCGACAAGGTTCGTGAGGGGTTCTAGATGAGCTGGCTAGCCAATAGTATAGACCAGTCATCCAATCCTCAAGGTCTGGGGCTTGGTAGGAGGGGTGTATCAACCTTGGCAGGTTTTCACCATGATCCAATTAGGACTCTCGTCCTTGATTTGGACCAAGAAGGGTCTCTCTGATCTCTCTAGATGTCCAAAGGCTTCATCGGCTTGATCGTCGATGCTTCTTGACATAGTTCATGTAGCCGGCGCAGGAGCGGTGGTTGACTTCTACTGCTTCTTCTTCATCATTGTGGTCTTCCCAACCACTGCGGTTCTTCGCCTTGTGTTGGGAAGGATTGACTTCCGCTGCTTGGAGATTTCTTAGAGGAGTACATCCTCTCGAGATAACACCTTATTCTCGTGAGGCATGGTGTTCTGTGTTCTTGGGGCTTGTCCAAACAGGACCAAGGTGTTCCTCCTTTTACTGGTGAATGAGTATGTCATCCTCGAGGATAATGACATACTTCCCCAAGCATCACATAAGCACACTTCTCATGAGATGGGTGAGAGGAGTGGGTGTTTGGGTCCAACACAATCTAGTCTTTCATGTCCATGTTTCTCATAGACATGATTGGTGGTGGTCGGGGCGGAGTTTTGCCCATAGTCTAACGACCCATAGTCGTTTCCTATGATCATAATCTGACCATTTTATGGCTCGGCGAACCTCTCGGGCTTCAATGAACTTAGGATGTGAGTGAACATCTATCATCTTATCTCTAAGCACATTCCTGCCAATAGCCTAACATCTATCTCCAAACAATATCACCCTATATCCTCGAAAATACCATCTCGCATAAGTTATCTCCACATCACTCATGCTAGTCAACTCCAGGGTTTGAGGCAAGACCTTAACCTAATGGATAGGGTACTGCATTCCTATATTAAGGAAACACGTAGTATACCAATCCAAGGCCTTGCTTCCATCCTACAAACCCAATCAAGTGGTTAATCAATCCCGTCAACCATCATTGGACCTATCGCTCCTACAAATCCAATATCGATGGGGTCCTACGTGATCATCTAGAGTCCTCGTAATCCTCATATTATTGCAAGGACTACGTCACACTATATCCACCAACTTCCATTATCATGGCCAACTATTCTCCAAGGCCAAGCTTATATAGATTCATAATTCAATTCGATAACTCCAAGCACTTCTACTTGTTATCCACCGAGAAACATGGTATCATGGTCGAGATCATCGGGCTAATCTGATTCACTCTGAAACATGTAGCCTCATTCATCATCGATACTCCAAGTCATCATGATAATATCATCAAACCATGTCAACTACTTGATAAGTCAATTTATTATACCAGAAAGAATTTCAGATCGTGATCATAATCGTCCTACTGAATCCAAGGTTACTCAAGGAATATGTAGGCTATGCTGCTTTATCAACTTGTTGCACCAAGTTCACCTACGTTCATAGGGACCTTACGATCCACCAAGATAGTCTAGCTATATCCTCGAGTCACCTATTATCATCACAATAGCTCATACAAATCATTTATCCAGAACGATCCTTCCTATGGCATCCGGGTTTTGGTGATAGCTTTAAGAATGAAGGATACTTGTTCACTGTAATCACTTGGTCCATAAAGAACCTTGTGCTAAGTAGGGGTTACTCGTGCTTAATGGGTGCTCTGGCAAATCCACGTATTAGACACGTGACCAGAAATTGAGCTGAGGAAGCTTGTGAGGTTTAGGTTGGTCTAGGGAGGGTCTTCCAATCTTGAGGGAGAAACATAATGCTATGGGGTTGCGTCCGGTGGAATATGTTGCAGTCGTAGTCTTCAGTGTCGGCCATCCGTCGAAGTAGATCCCTGGCACATCTTGCCTTGCTTGTCTTCAGTTGTCGAGAAAGATGAGAGAGGGATAGCAGTATAGAGAGGAGTGCCTTAGGGGGCGGTATAGTGCAAGTGCAATTAAACAAGTGAGGCAAGTCCAACACTAACATCAAGATAAGGCAGGTGATATAGCTGCGTACTCGTGGTCTGGAGCAAAAGCGCGACTTATATCAAAGCACAAACAACAAAAACAAGCAACACACAACATGGCCCCATCTGAACCTTTTCACAGCCTCGACTTCATATAGGGGATTCACGACTCAGCCTACCCTAGGGGTTCTCGGACTCGACTGCCGTGCAAGCTTTGTGCTTCAGAGAGGAGTCTGCTCCGTCTTCTGGACCTTCTTTTGGTGTCCCTATGTCCCTTGTTGTTGTTTGCTGAAATGAAGCGGGTTGAGGTGGAAAGAGTCCTTGACAACTTCTCGTCTGGCGAGCCACCGATGAAGATGGTTCCTCATGGTTGTCGTTGATAGGGTCTTATGTTGTCTTTGCAATCTTGTCATTGTCTTCTTGTCTTCCAGGGCACCGAGAGTTCCGAGTGGACAACCTTTATGAAGTTACATCAGCAAGGCAAGATGGAGTTCCGACCTATCAGTCACATTGGCCACAATATCGACACCTAGGGCGGGGGATGAAGAGAACCGTCTTCCTTCTCAATCAAGTGAGGTGGACCAAATGGCGAGGTTCTCATCCACCGGTGGTGGTCGACACAACCTTGATATTGACAGGGTCGCTCTATTAGCGATGTAGAGCATGGTCTTGCACATATTATAGCCTGATCATTGTAGGTGAAGGTTGCATCACTCCGGAACAGTGTCGAGGGCATCACCATCCACTAGGTCTCGATGTCCTCATTCCTCATGGAGGTAACTTTTGTTGGTGTCATCCTGTCGTAGCATTGTCGTGCTCGTATTCCAAGTACGCGAGTGATTTGCTTGGAAAGGTTGCTTCCTTCCAAGTTAACCACGAGGATTTTTAAGCAATCCGATGACTAGAGGGCATAAGGGTGCTAGCGACTGTTTGCATGTTTTGGAAGGCAGATCACGAGAGTCACGAGAACAAGGGTGGAAGTGCTAAGGCAAAAACTTTCGCTTCCTCTGAAAATTTAGGAGAGGTGAGAAAGATACAGGTTTGTAAGTACTTTTGAAGGGTCTGCAAATCATTTTTGTCCTAACTAACATCTGTGCTAACTAAGGGCTTCCTACAGTCAGGATGGCTCTGATACCACCTTTGTGGCAGCCCCAACTTACGAGTCGAGATTGCCAAATGTACATGCTCAGTGATCCCAGAGATCAATGCTCATCGGACACATAGAAACTGAATAACAAGAGTCATACATCCATACATATCGTCTAATACAAGTAATGACCATTGCGGTCAAGTCTTACATATATGGCCTTGAAGGCCAACACACCAAATTGGACCAATAGCGGAAATATTGGTCGAAAGCGTGAACCCATGCCATCAGCCTTAACCTACAGGCATTCTGACTGGGAAGCGTCCTAGCTCGCAGGTATGTCACCAAGGTACTCTTCACCACCTCCTCTTCTCTCTTACTTGGTTAGTGAAATAACCAGTGGCAAGCCACTAAGTACTTTGAATGTACTCACAAGAAATACGTGATGTGGAACAAGGCAATAATGAAACGTGATATATCACAAGTATGCAGCCTTTGCGGAAAATAGGTTTTTCATTAAATGCAGCAACATGGTCAAGTGTTTGTACGATCATGCATCACAAGGTAAATAGTAACCATAAGAACAGGTTACAAATATCAACATAAATATTCCAAGTGCTCAACACCTCATGTTCACCCTCCATGTCAAGTCACCATACTTGACCCAGGTACACTTTTTCTAATGTAACACCTTTATACACACGCACACTCGATTTATGCGAAAACCACTAGAAGTAGTTTAAGTAGTAGCACCCAACTGTCCTTGACCGTGGACACGGCTATTCGAATAGTTTACAATCTGCACAGGCTGCACGCTATACCCACGAGACCCGGGAAACTTTTGTGTCATCCATGACTCGCGGTATATAACATACCCGAGGTAAGCACCCGATCATTGCCTTTCCCCTGGCGACACTCGACAAAGAGTCCACTCAATTGGTACCTATCCCACATGATGTACGTCTTATGAGCACCAACTCTAGACCGTATCATCCATGTAGGGACCAACGGTGTGCCCGGAACACATAAAAACGACATAGTCGCCCTATGTTGCACGACCCCATCACGAGAGTGACCATATCACTCCCGCCACTAGTAATGCGGGTTATTTGCTAGGACGACCAGAGTAATCAACAAATCCCTGTATTATAAAAGGGTATTGTGGTTGCACAAGTAAGGTTGGGACGGTCGAAAAATCTTAAATCTAATCCCATTTCCAAAACCACACACACAAAACCTTTCGGGTTCACCACTTCTTTCTGAAGTGGTCATCTAGCTCAACACCATCACCCTCAGGCATTAGTGGCACCCAATGGGATTTTCGAAAAACCTTTGTTATCAACTTTGTGTTACCACTACCATTCATATGCTCATCCTATGCGCAACACTAAGGTCATGCTCAAATGCAAGTGCTCTAGATGAGCCATCGATAAAACCATATCGAAGGTTTAATGATTAATCAGAATCATATGCATCGGGATAAAATAATCAACATGCCATGCATAAAACATTTTCTCAGACATAGTCAAAGGGCCGCTTGCCTTGCTCACATAAGTCCTCGCGATCTTCCAGGTCTTCTAGTTAAACTCCAAGTACTCCGTCAATTTTGTCAACTATCGTCGGAAACAACCACAGTAAGTCACACAGCAAGCAGGAACAAGAGTGTTCTATAAATAGGAGTTTTATTTTTATGGACATCTCTGGTCATAAGAAAAATATCTAAGGATTGTTTTAGGAGAATTGGATCACGAGAGATTTTGAATGGGAAAGTGTAGGCATCAGTGGCCCCACAAGGAGTATACAGAAAGTATCCACCTAAAAATGAGTGGAGGCACTCATTTAATAGGGAATGATTTAAGAAATATTTAGGAAGTGGTTTCACTGGATTTGGAGTTGGTATGAATTTCCTACGTATTTTCTAATACGGAACAAATAGCAAAAAGAGGCTACTTATTTGATGCAATAGAAATATAGTAGATAAAAATGTTCACCAAGGTTAGGAAATTAGGGAATGATTTTACAAACCCGTGGAAATTAGAATCACTCCATTTGGAGTTGATTTCAATGCTATAGGAATTTACAAGGTGGGGTTTGAATAAATCAAATTCATATTTGGATTTGATCTCTACAAAAAATGTTTCTGGAAAATTTTGCAATGCACATATCTGGTTAGGTCTTGATTTTAGGAACTCATAGAATTTTGAGTCACTAAATTTGCAGCCAAAATGAATTAAATATGAATTTTTGGATCTTTCTAATAAAATAGAAGGGGGAAAGGGGCCTACCATAGTTGGGCTAACTTGCGCACTGGGTGCAAGATAATGGCCTGGCTCAGCCCGGCTAACCCAGTCGCCCGCACAACAGGCCACGCCGATGGCGCACTTTGCAAAAGCGCTTTCGCCGTAGGGTGGCACAGTGCACCAAACCCACATCCACTAAAAGAGGCTGGGCCCGGCCGCTGGGTCGCTTACACGCGGGACCCACCTGTCAGGTCTGTCTCCAAACTCCCGCTCGAGCTTGGAGCGACATGGGCGGGAGGACAAGGCAGCGTCGGCTCTCTCCCTTGTGACTCCGGCCAGCTCCAGCGATGCCCCATCCACCAGAGTGCTCGGGGAGGAGCCCCGCACCCAACCACGGGGAGAGGGGCCCCTGTCCATGGTGGAGACCGACGATGGCGGTCGTGGAGGCGGCGTATTCGGCCACCTAGAGGAGGAAGAGGGAACGGGGAGGCTGGAGGATCATCTTGGGCATCTCTCCGCCATCGGAGGAGGAGAGGGGGCGAAGGGGAAGCTTGGGGAGACGCGCTGCACTTGCGGCCATGGCGGCGGCCATGTTGGCCGTTGGGGGTGGACAGAGGCTCTGGAGGAGCTATGGGCTGGTCCAGGAGGTGCACACAGGGAGGAGGGAATGAGAGAGGGCAAGAGAGGGCTCGGGAGCGAGGAGATAAGCGAGGGAGGAGCAAGAGGAAGCTCGGGTCCGCATGTGGTGCACTCTGGAATGGCCAGTACACGTGACCTGAGCAGCTTGGAGCCTTGCTAGTGTCGTGGAGGGGTCAAAGGATGCCCGGTGGCGCTCTGGGACACGCTGCCCATGCCGGACCCAAGCTGAAGCAAAAGGCAAAGGTGCAGAGCACCGTTTCTGCATGCCACTAGTGTGGTCACCACAGCCACTCATGCCTACAGTGGCCTTATGACCCGTCAAAGATGTCTTTAACCCAGGGCATGCATGCACGAGGCTCATGGAGAAGTTTGGTTGCATATGGAGCAGGGTAGGTGGGGTTGTTTCTGTGATTAAGTTTGTAACAAGGAACTTAGGGCTAGCAAAAGTGGTTTTTACTGAGGGAATCTTGGGATGAAACCATGTCTAGTAGTATTAGGTATTGAAGGACTATAATACTGTAAAGTTTCGGATCAAGGAGAGGAGTCTAGCTAGCAGTTGTAGTTCAAAGCTATATTTCAGCCAAAAATCAAGTTTCAGATGGGCTGCTCATATTTCCCACATGAGCATGCCATCTATTAGTTTGAAATGATGCATTGGTACACTATAGGTGATATGGAAAGAGGTTGGGGCATTGCCTTGAGCAGAAGTATAGCAAGAGGGGTAAGAACAGTCTTGCCAAGGTAAAAAAGAGTGGTAGAGAGGTGGAGTCTGTTGGGGAACGTTGCATGGGAAACAAAAAAATTCCTACGCACACGAAAACCAATCACGGTGATGTCCATGTACGAGTGGAGATTAGATCTGCGTACCCTTGTAGAACGCAGAGCGGGAAGAGTTAAGAAACGCGGTTGATGTAGTGGAACATCTTCACGTCCCTCGAACCGTCCCACGAACCATGATGACCCACAAGTATAGGGGATCTATCGTAGTCTGTTCGATAAGTAAGAGTGTCAAACCCAATGAGGAGCAGAAGGATCTGACAAGTGGTTTTCAGCAAGGTAATATCTTCAAGCACTCAAATTATCGGTAACAAGTAGTTTGTGTGGTGAGATGATTCGTAGCAAGTAGTGAGTAACAAAAGTAACAACGGTACAGCAAAGTGGCCCAATCCCTTTTGTATCAAGGGACAAGCCTGGACAAATTCTTATAGGAGATAAAATGCTCCCGAGGACACATGGGAATTTCTGTCAAGCTAGTTTTCATCATTTTCATATGATTCGCGTTCGTTACTTTGATAGTTTGATATGTGGGTGGACCGGCGCTTGGGTACTACCCTTACTTGGACAGGCATCCCACTTATGATTAACCCCTCTCGCAAGAATCTGCAACTACGAAAGAAGAATTAAGACAAAGTATAACCATAGCATTAAACTAGTGGATCCAAATCAGCCCCTTACGAAGCAACGCATAAACTAGGGTTTAAGCTTCTGTCACTCTAGCAACCCATCATCTACTTACTACTTCCCAATGCCTTCCTCTAGGCCCAAATAATGGTGAAGTGTTATGTAGTCGACGTTCACATAACACCACTAGAGGAAAAACAACATACAACACATCAAATTATCGAACGAATACCAAATTCACATGACTACTCATAGCAAGACTTACCCCAAGTCCTCAGGAACAAAAGTGACTACTCATAAAGCATAATCATATTCATAACCAGAGAGGTAATGAGTAGCATCAAGGATCTGAACATATAATCTTCCACCAAGTAATCCAACTAGCATCAACTACGAAGAGTAATTAGCACTACTAGAAACCTTACAAGTACCAATCGGAGTCGCGAGACGGAGATTGGTTACTAGAGATGAACTAGGGTTTGGAGATGAGATGGTGCTGATGAAGATGTTGATGGTGATGAGTCCCCTCCAATGAAAGGAGTGTTGGTGATGACGATGGCGACAATTTCCCCCTCTGGGAGGGAAGTTTCCCCGGCAGGATCGTCCTGCCGGAGCTCTAGATTGGTTCTGCTCAAGTTCCGCCTCGTGGTGGCAGCAAATCCTCCGAAAAGCCTCTCCTTGATTTTTTTTTCCAGACCGAAACCCTTGTTGTAGCAAAAGGGGGGAGCCAGAGGGCCAAGTGGGAGCCCAGAAGCCCCCTAGGCGCGGCCAGGGGGGAGGTCCCGCCTAGCAGGCTTGTGGCCTCCTGCTGGCACCCCTCTGGTACTTCTTCGGCCCAGTATTTTTTCTAAATCCCAAAAAAAATCCTGTTTGATTTTCATGACTTTTGGAGTTGCGTAGAATAGGTATCTCAAACTTGCTCCTTTTTCAGGCCAGAATTCCAGCTGTCGGCATTCTCCCTCTTCATGTAAACCTTGCAAAATAAGAGAGAAAAGGCATAAGTATTGTACCGTGAAGTGTAATAACAGCCCATAAAGTGATAAATATCAACATGAAAGCATGATGCAAAATGGACGTATCAACTCCCCCAAGCTTAGACCTCGCTTGTCCTCAAGCGAAAGCTGAGATCAATAAACATGCTCGCATGTTTAGAGAGAGAGGTGTCGACAAAACAAGATACGAACATGAAGGCATCATGATCATGATGAGAACAGCAATACCATCATATCATCTCTTACGCTAAAGTGACAATTCCTTCACAAAGTAAAGCATGGATCAAGAACCTTACCGAGAATTAACAACCGATAGCCTTTAGTCATTGAAGCAATTGCAATTTATCACAACATTGGAAAGAGTAAATTGAGCTTGTAAAGCAAATCCACATACTCAATCATATTTTCGTTCTCTACAATTGCTACAACTCACGCGGTACTCATGAGATCGAAGTTTCAGTTGGACACAAAGAAAGATAGGGGCTTATAGTTTTGCCTCCCAACCATTTACCTCAAGGGTAATGTCAACAATAATAATTCATGAATGCTTACCTCCAAGTTGACATACGAATATAGATCTTTCCCTAGCATATGACGTTAGCCAAGATAAAGGCAAAATAAGGAATTGGTGAAGATCACCATGACTCTTTCAAGGGCAAAAAGTAAAGGTACAGGATAGGCCCTTCGCGGAGGGAAGGAGAGGTTGTCATGCGCTTTTGAGGTTTGGATGTGTGTCCTTTTAGTGCGGAGGAACATCACTTTATATTTCCTCATGTGATAAAGAACTTTATTATGCAGTCTGTCGCTTTTATGTCTTCCTCATCACAGGTTCGTACAAAGCTTATTTTCCACACACTAATAGATCATACATATAAGAGAGCAATTTTTATTGCTTGCACCGATGACAACTTACTTGAGGGATCTTAATCAATCCATAGGTAGGCATGGTGGACTCTCATGGCAAAACTGGGTTGAAGGTTTATGGATGCACAAGTAGTATCTCTACTTGGTGCGGGAGTTTTGGCTAATATGAGGTGGAAGCAATCATCACATGCTAAGGGATCTCTAGTCATATAACATTGTTCGGAACCAAGCAAACACAATTCATTATGTTGTCTTCCTTGTCCAACATCTACTTCTAAGAATGCAATAGTTTAGTGAGTGTTCACAATCATAGATGGTGTCAAAGATGATATATTTATATGTGAACCTCTCCTTCTTTATCACTTCCTATTAATTGCAACAATGACCAAGGTCTACGTTTGTCTATCCTCAACAAGTTTCAATCATCATTCTATTTATATGTGAAGCCATCACTTCCCATAAGATCATTACATGATCTTTAATGCTTTTGTTATTTTCTCATTCTTTTGATCATGGCATGAGGCAAAGCCCTTAACTAAGACACTCTTTATTATATGGCTCACGAGCTCGAATACATCGGGGGCGACACAAAGCAAAACTCAAGCCTAAAACACTAAGACCTTTAATCTACTAGCGAAAGATAAAACCAAAAAGGAACAAACTAAGAAAAGGTAAAGGCAAAAGATGTGATGGTGATACGATACCGGGGCAACTCCCCCAAGCTTGGCACAAGCCAAGGGGATTGCCCATACCCATGCTTAGTTGTCCTCCTTTCGAGGTGATGGTGGTGGAGTTGTTGCAACCTTTGATTCCAAGAGGGTCATCAATCTTTGATTTATACCTTGGAGATCTATGATATGTTTCTCCAGCAAAGAAACTTCACGAGTGAGATAAGTATTGCGAGCACGAGTTGTTTCACAAAACCTCAAGAGTTCAATCAAGGATGGACACAGTAGGTGGAGGTAGGGTTGGAGGAAATCCACTTCTTCAACTTCTTCCTTGTTGAACACAGATTGTACTTCATCCCACGTCTGATTCTTCTCCTTAGTTTTGCCCTTGGCTTCCGTGACTTCCACTCTTTTCAGATCAGCATCTACTTCTTTATAGACTTGAGGGAAATTGTTCTCCCCGACAGATTCCTGAGAGGCATCCTTGCTCTAAATCTGCGGCAGAAAATAGGCTCGAAACGAAAACAGAGGAAATTTGCGTGATACGAGGGTCAGACCTTTCGGGAGAATATATAATGATTTTTTTCGACCAGGAGGAGAACTCCGCAAGAAAACGGAGTCCGGGAGGCACACGAGGTAGCCATAAGCCCCCAGGCACGGCCAGGGGGGTGGCCAGCGCCTGGCAGGCTTGTCGCCTCCTCGTGCGCTTTCCGGACTACTTCAAATTTTTCTATTTTTCTAAATATTCCAAAGCGGAGAAAAATTCCTACTAGAAAAGTTTTGGAGTCTGTTTACTTACCGAATCACATACCTCTTCGTTTTCGGAGTCTGAAACAGGCGGATAAATATCCCTTAGGTACTCCTCCGGAGTTATGGTATTGATAATATTGCTTTCAACATTTATGGGAGTACCTGAGATATAATGCTTGATTCTCTGCCCATTTACAACTCTCAGACAATTACCTTCCGTGTTGTTGATCTTGATAGCACCGGAACGATATACTTCCTCAACAATATAGGGACCTTACCATTTAGAGAGAAGCTTGCCTGCAAAAAAATCTTAAACAAGAATTATATAGCAAGACATAATCACCTACATTGAACTCACGCTTTTGTATCCTATTATCATGTCACCTCTTAACCTTTTCTTTGAACAACTTGGCATTCTCATATGCCTGAGTTCTCCATTCATCAAGCGAGCTAATATCAAAAAACCTCTTCTAACCAGCAAGTTTGAAATCAAAGTTGAGCTCTTTGATTGCCCAATAAGCTTTATGCTCTAGCTCAAGAGGTAAATGACATGATTTACCGTACACCATTTTGTACGGAGACATACCCATGGGATTCTTATAGGCAGTCCAATAAGCCCACAGTGCATCATCGAGCTTCTTAGACCAATTCTTTCTAGACCTGTTGATAGTCTTTTGCAGAATTAGTTTAATCTCTCTATTGCTTAGCTCTACTTGACCACTGGACTAAGGATGATAGGGGGACGCAATTCTATGGTTGACATCGTACTTAGCAAGCGTTTTACCGAAAGCACCATGAAAGAAATATGAACCATTGTCGGTCATTAGATATCTAGGGACTCCAAATCTAGGGAAATTAACTTCTTTAAGCATCCTGATAGAGGTGTTGTGATCAACACTACTAGTGGGGATAGCTTCTACCCACTTAGTGACGTAATCAACAGCAACTAGGATATGAGTATACCCGTTGGATTTTGGAAAAGGTCCCATATAATCAAAGCCCCAAACATCAAATGGTTCAATGACAAGTGAATAATTCACAGGCATTTCCTGACGTTTACCGATATTACCTATTCTTTGACATTCGTCACAAGACAAGACAAACTTACGGGCATCCTTGAAGAGAGTGAGCCAATAGAAACCTGATTGCAATACCTTGTGTGCAGTTCTATCTCCCGCATGGTGTCCTCCATAGGCCTCAGAGTGACACTTCTGTAGGATCTGTCCCTGTTCATGTTCAGGTACACAACATCTAATAACACCATCTACTCCTTCCTTATAAAGGTGAGGATCATCCCAGAAGTAATGTCTCAAGTCAAAGAAGAATTTCTTCTTTTGCTGGTATGTGAAACTAGGTGGTATATATTTGGCAACGATATAGTTTGCATAATCAGCATACCACGGTGTACTACGTGAATCATTGGTGACATTCAGTTGTTCATCAGGAAAGCTATCATCAATAGGTTGTGGGTCATCAAGAATATTCTCCAACCTAGACAAGTTATCTGCTACGGGGTTATCAGCACCCTTCATGTCTACAACATGCAAATCAAATTCTTGTAGCAAGAGAACCCATCTGATAAGTCTAGGTTTAGCGTCTTTCTTCTCCATTAGGTACTTAATAGCAGCGTGATCAGTGTGAATAGTGACTTTGGAATCAACTATGTAAGACCTGAACTTTTCACATGCAAACACGACTGCCAAATTTTCCTTTTCCGTAGTAGCATAGTTTCTTTGGGCACTGTCTAGAGTTTTACTAGCATAGTGAATAATATTCAACTTCTTATCAACTTTTTGCCCTATGACATCACCAAAAGCATAATCACTAGCATCACACATGATTTCAAAAGGTAAGTTCCAATCAGGTGGTTGAACAATAGGTGCAGTTATCAAAGCCTTCTTAAGTATTTCGAACACTTCCTCACAATCATCGTCAAAAACAAAAGGAATATCCTTTTGCAAGAGATTGGTAAGAGGCCTAGAAATCTTAGAGAAGTCTTTAATGAACCTTCTATAGAAACCAGCATGACCAAGGAAACTTCTTATACCTTTGATATATGTGGGGTATGGCATTTTCTCGATTGCATCAACCTTAGCCTTATCGACTTCAATACCTCTTTCATAAATTTATGTCCTAAGACGATGCCTTCATTAACCATAAAGTGGCACTTCTCCCAATTCAATACAAGATTGGTGTCTTTACATCTCTGCAAGACCCGATCAAGGTTGCTAAGGCAATCATCAAAAGAAGACCCGTAAATGGAGAAGTCATCCATGAAAACCTCGACAAACTTTTCACAAAAGTCAGAGAATATAGCCATCATACATCTTTGAAAGGTAGCAGGTGCATTACATAAGCCAAAAGGCATACGTCTGTAAGCAAAGGTACAGAAAGGGTAGGTGAAAGTGGTTTTCTCCTGATCAGATTGTGCAACTGGTATTTGGGAGAAACCAGAATAACCGTCTAGAAAGCAGAAGTGTGTGTGTTTAGACAGCCTTTCTAGCATTTGTCGATAAAAGGCAAAGGGTAATGATCTTTCCTAGTGGCCTTATTCAATTTCCTAAAATCAATCACCATCCTATAGCCAGTAATAATCCTCTGTGGGATCAATTCATCCTTATCATTAGGGACAATGGTAATGCATCCCTTCTTAGGGACGTAATGCACCGGACTCACCCAATCACTATGAGCAAGAGGATAGATAATACCCGCTTCCAGGAGCTTTAGTATTTCTTTTCTTACTACCTCTTTCATCTTAGGATTCAATCTCCTTTGATGATCAGCAACTGATTTGGAATCAGGATCGGTTTTAATCTTGTGCTCGCATAGAGTGGGACTAATGCCCTTAAAATCATCAAGAGTATATCCAATAGCAGCACGGTGCTTCCTCAGAGTTTTTAGTAACTTCTTTTCTTCATGCTCTAAGAGGCTAGCACTAATAATAACAGGATATATCTCTTTCTCATCAAGATAAGCATACTTAAGAGTATCAGGCAACTGTTTAAGCTCGAACACATGATCACCCTTTGTTGGGGGTGGATCCCCAAGCAGTTCAACAGGCAAATTATTCTTAAGGATAGGATATTGTTCTAAGACAACTCTATCTATCTCATCCCTTTCATCCACATGCATATCATTTTCATGCTCAAGCAAGTATTGCTCTAAGCGGTCAGTAGGAGGCACGACAATAGAAACTAAGGCAATAGTTTTATCCTTACTAGGCAACTCTTTTTCATGAGGTTGTCTACCAAACTTGGAGAAATTGAACTCATGTGACACACCTTTAAAGCCAACAGTGACAGTTTGCTTCTCACAATCAATATGAACATTGACAGTATTGAGAAAAGGTCTGCCAAATATGATGGGACAAAAGCTACCTTGTGTGGTAGCAAGAACGAGGAAATCAGCAGGATACTTCGTTTTACCACACAACACTTCAACGTCCCTAACAATTCCCACACGGCAGATAGTATCTATATTGGCAAGCTGAATAGTGACATCAATGGGTTCTATCTCGACAGGTGAAATCTTGTCTTTAATTTCATCATATAAGGATTGAGGTATTGCACTAACACTAGCACCCACATCACATAATCCATGATAACAATGATCTCCTATCTTAACAGAAACAACGGGCGTGCCAACAACAGGACTATGTTTGTGTCTAGCATGTGGTTTAGCAATTCTAGCAGCATCTTCACAAAAGTGAATATTATGGCCATCAACATTGTCGGACACGAGATCTTTGATAATAGCAATGCTAGGTTCAACTCTAATTTGCTCAGGGGGTGTAGGTGTTCTAATGTAGCCCTTACGTGTCACAGTTGAAGCTTTAGAATGATCCTTTATCCTAACAGGGAAAGGTGGTTTCTCAATGTAAGCACTGGGAACAATAGGATCATTATAGGCAATGACTTTCTCTTCAACTGGATTGGGTTTAGCTACATTGACTTCTAAGGGAGGATGATATTTAAACCACTTCTCTTTGGGGAGATCAATATGAGCAGCAAATGATTCACACAATGAAGCTACTATCTCAAAGTCAAGTCCATACTTAGCGCTAAAATCATAAAAGGTATTTGTTTCAACAAAGGATTTAATGCAATCAAACTTGAAATTAATACTTGACTCCTTACCTTCATCAAGCTCCCAATCTTCAGAGTTGCGTTTAATTCTTTCCAATAAATTCCATTTGAAGTCAATATCTCTCTTCATAGCATTGATTTAAGCCTCCCCCAAGCTTGAGCGATGCTTTCTCTGTCACGAGGCCAAAAATTATAAATATAATTTTGATCATGATGTACTAAATGCATAGGATAAAACTTTTGATGAAATTCCAATTTCAACCGATTGTAGTTCTATGACCAGTATCATCACATAGCCTATATCGTGTCAACGCATTATACCTCAAAGATAAGGGAAATACCTTCTTCTTGAACTCATCCTCGGGCAAACCTGCAAGCTTAAATAAACCACAAACTTTATCCACATAGATTAGATGCAAGTCTGGATGTGATGTTCCATCTCCTATAAAAGGATTAGCCAGCAGTTTCTCAATCATACCCGAAGGAAATTCATAGAAAATATTTTCAGTAGGTGCAGCAACTTGAGGAGAAACTCTTTGTGATTCTGTTCGAGGTGAAGATACCTTGAACAAGCCCCTCAAAGGATTAGTTTCCATAGTGACAAGTCACAATTAATTTCAGCATACTATATAAATGTTTCCTTACCAAATTCCACTTACCAAAGGCGCTTCACTCCTCGACAATGGCGCCAAAAAAGAGTCTTGATGACCCACAACTATAGGGGATGTATCGTAGTCCTTTCGATAAGTAAGAGTGTCGAACCCAACGAGGAGCAGAAGGATCTGACAAATGGTTTTCACCAAGGTAATATCTGTAAGCACTAAATTTTCGGTAACAAGTAGTTTGTGTGGTGAGATGATTCATAGCAAGTAGCAAGTAACAAAAGTAACAACGGTGCAGCAAAGTGCCCCAATCCCTTTTGTAGCAAGGGACAAGCCTGGACAAAGTCTTATAGGAGGTAAAATGCTCCCGAGGACACATGGGAATTTCTGTCAAGCTAATTTTCATCATGTTCATATTATTCGCGTTCGTTACTTTGATAGTTTGATATGTGGGTGGAACGGCGCTTGGGTACTGCCCTTACTTGGACAAGAATCCTACTTACTTATGATTAACCCCTCTCACAAGCATCCGCAACTACAAAAGAAGAATTAAGACAAAGTCTAACCATAGCATTAAACTAGTGGATCCAAATCAGCCCCTTACGAAGCAACGCATAAACTAGGGTTTAAGCTTCTGTCACTCTAGCAACCCATCATCTATTACTACTTCCAAATGCCTTCCTCTAGGCCCAAATAATGGTGAAGTGTTATGTAGTCGACGTTCACATAACACCACTAGAGGAAAGACAACATACAACACATCAAATTATCGAACGAATACCAAATTCACATGACTACTTATAGCAAGACTTATCCCATGTCCTCAGGAACAAAAGTGACTACTCACAAAGCATAATCATATTCATGACCAGAGAGGTAATGAGTAGCATCAAGGATCTGAACATATAATCTTCCACCAAGTAATCCAACTAGCATCAACTACGAAGGGTAATTAACACTACTAGCAACCTTACAAGTACCAATCGCAGTCGTGAGACGGAGATTGGTTACAAGAGATAAACTAGGGTTTGGAGATGAGATGGTGCTGATGAAGATGTTGATGGTGAGGGGTCCCCTCCGATGAGAGGAGTATTGGTGATGACGATGGCGATGATTTCCCCCTCCGGGAGGGAAGTTTCCCAGGCAGGATCGTCCTGCCGGAGCTCTAGATTGGTTCTGCTCAAGTTCCGCCTCGTGGCGGCGGCGAATCCTCCGAAAAGCCTCTCCTTGAATTATTTTTTCAGACTGAAACCCTTCTTGTAGCAAAAGGGGGGAGCCATAGGGCCAAGTGGGAGCCCACAAGCCCCCTAGGCGCGGCCAGGGGGAGGCCGCGCCTAGCAGGCTTGTGGCCTCCTGCTGGCGCCCCTCTGGTACTTCTTCGGCCCAGTATTTTTTATAAATCACAAAAAAATCCTTGTTGATTTTCATGGCTTTTGGAGTTGTGCAGAATAGGTATCTCAAACTTTCTCCTTTTTCAGGCCAGAATTCCGGCTGCCGGCATTCTCCCTCTTCATGTAAACCTTGCAAAATAAGAGAGAAAAGGCATAAGTATTGTACCGTGAAGTGTAATAATAGCCCATAAAGCGATAAATATCAACATGAAAGCATCATGCAAAATGGACGTATCAAACCGTCCCGCGATCAATCCCACGATCCGTTCTGATCTAGCGCCGAGCGAACGGCACCTGCACCTCCGCGTTCAGCACACGTACAGCTCGACAATGATCTCGGCCTTCTTGATCCAACAAGCAAGACGGAGAAGTAGATGAGTTCTCCGGCAGCATGATGGCGCTCTGGTGGTGGTGATGATCTACTCCTGCATGGCTCCGCCCGAGCTCCGCAGAGATCCGATCTACAGGTAAAACTGTGTGGTATATGCTAGAGTTGCACGTGGCAAAGTTGTGTATCAAAAAGCCCTAAACCACCACTATATATAGGAGGGAGGGGGAGGGGCTAGCCTTGAGGGACAAGTCCCTCAAGGTGCGTCGGCCGCCAGGAGGAGGAGGAGGACTCCTCCAATTCGGTTTGGGAAGCAGGAATCCTCCTCTTCCTTCCCACCTCCCTCTTTCCTTTTTCTTTTTCTTTTCTTTTGGTATTTTCTTTATGTGGAGCCATAACCCTCTTGGGCTGAGTCCACCAGCCCACTAAGGACTTGTGGCACCACCCTAGGGCCTTGGGCTCACTCCCGGGAGGGTGGGCCCCTCCCGGTAAACACCCGGAAGCCATTCGTCACTCCAGGTACACTTCCGGTAATGCCCGAAACTTTCCGTTGACCAAATGAAACCATCCTATATATCAATCTTCGTTTCCAGACCATTTCGGAAACCCTCATGACGTGCATGATCTCATATAGGACTCCGAACAACATTCCGTAACCACACATATAACTCAACTATACTAAAACATCATGGAACCTTAAGTGTTCAGACCCTGCGGGTTCGAGAACTATGTAGACAAGACCCGAGGCACTCCTCGGTCAATATCCAATAGCGGTACCTGGATGCCCATATTGAATACTACATATTCTCCGAAGATCTTATTGGTTGAACCTCAGTGTCAAGGATTCATATAATTTCGTATGTCATTCCCTTTGTCCTTCGGTATGTTACTTGCCCGAGATTCGATCGTCGGTATCCGCATACCTATTTCAATCTCGTTACCGGCAAGTCTCTTTACTCGTTCCGTAATACAAGACCCCGTGACTTACACTTAGTCACATTGCTTGCAAAGCTTGTGTGTAATGTTGTATTACTGAGTGGGCCCCGAGATACCTCTCCGTCACACGGAGTAACAAATCCCAGTCTTGATCCATATTAACTCAAAGGACACCTTCCGAGATACCTGTATAACACCTTTATAGTCGCCCAGTTACGTTGTGACGTTTGATGCACACAAGGTATTCCTCCGGTGCCACTGAGTTATATAATCTCATGGTCATAGGAATAAATACTTGACACGCAGAAAACAATAGCAATAAAATGACACGATCAATATGCTACGTTCATAGTTTGGGTCTAGTCCATCACATGATTCTCCTAATGATGTGATCCAGTTATCAAGTGACAACACTTGCATATAGTCAGAAAACCTTGACTATCATTGATCAACTGGCTAGCCAAGTAGAGGCTTGCTAGGGACATTGTTTTGTCTATGTATCCACACATGTATCTATGTTTTCATTCAATACAATTATAGCATGGATAATAAACGATTATCTTTTAACAGGAAATATAATAATAACTATTTATCATTGCCTCTAGGGCATATTTCCAACAGTCTCCCACTTGCACTAGAGTCAATAATCTGGTCCTCACATTGCCATGCGATTTACATTGTAATAAATCTAACACCCATACTGTTCCGGTGTTAATCATATTTTCCCCATGGAAGAGGTTTAGTCATCGGGTTTGCTACATTCAGATCCGTGTGCACTTCGCAAATATTCACGTCATCTCCTTCAACGTAGTCGCGGATAAGGTTGAAGCATCATTTGATGTGTCTGGTCTTCTTGTAAAACCTTGGTTCCTTTGCTAAGGAAATGGCACCAGTGTTGTCACAGAACAGAGTTATTGGATTTAGTGCGCTCGGCACAACTCCAAGATCCGTCATGAACTGCTTCATCCAGACACCCTCCTTTGTTGCCTCCAAGGCAGCCATGTACTCCGCTTCACATGTAGAATCTGCTACGACGCTTTGCTTGGAACTGCACCAGCTTACTGCACCCCCATTAAGAATAAATATGTATCCGGTTTGCGACTTAGAGTCATCCGGATCAGTGTCAAAGCTTGCATCGACGTAACCCTTTACGACGAGCTTTTCGTCACCTCCATAAACGAGAAACATTTCCTTAGTACTTTTCAGGTACTTCAGAATATTCTTGACCGCCGTCCAGTGAACCACTCCTGGATTACTCTAAAACCTGCCTGCCATACTGATGGCCAAGCTGACGTCTGGTCTAGTGCACAACATTGCATACATGATAGAACCTATGGCTGAAGCATAGGGGACGAAACTCATTTGTTCTCTATCTTCCGCAGTTGTTGGGCACTGAGTCTTACTCAATTTTTAAACCTTGTAACAATGGCAAGAACCCTTTCTTGGACTGTTCCATTTTGAACTTCTTCAAAACTATATCAAGGTATGTGCTTTGTGAAAGTCCTATCAGGTGTCTTGATCTATCCCTATAGATCTTAATGCCTAGAATGTAAGCAGCTTCTCCTAGGTCCTTCATAGAGAAACTTTTATTCAAGTAATCCTTTACACTCTCCAAAAACTCCACGTTGTTTCCAATCAGCAATATGCCATCCACATATAATATTAGAAACGCCACAGAGCTCCCACTCAATTTCTTGTAAATACAAGATTCTCCAACCACTTGTATAAACCCAAATGCTTTGATCACCACATCAAAGCGCTTATTCCAACTCCGAGATGCTTGCACAAGTCCATAAATGGTTCGCTGGAGCTTGCACACTTTGTTAGCATTCTTTGGATCGATAGAACCTTCGGGTTGCATCATATACAAATCTTCCTTAAGAAAACCATTTAAGGAACGCCGTTTTGACATCCATCTGCCAGATTTCATAATCGAAAAATGCAGCTATTGCTAACATGATTCAGACAGACTTAAGCATCGCTACCGGTGAGAATGTCTCATCGTAGTCAACTCCTTGAACTTGTGAAAAATCCTTTGCCACAAGTCAAGCTTTATAAACGGTCACATTACCGTCTGCGTCCGTCTTCTTCTTAAAGATCCATTTGTTCTGAATAGCCTTGCGGCCTTCAGGTAGTACTTCCAAAGTCCACACTTTGTTTTCGTACATAAATCCTATCTAGGACTTCATGGCCTCTAGCCATTTGTTGGAATCCGGGCCCACCATTGCTTCTTCATAATTCGCAGGTTCATTGTTGTCTAACAACATAATTGATAAGACAGGATTACCGTACCACTCAGGAATAGTACGTGATTTTTTGTCGACCTGCGAGGTCCGTTCGGAACTTGATCTGAAGTTTCATGATCATCATCATCAACTTGCTCCTCAATCAATGTCGCAACGACAGGGGTTTCCCCTTGCCCTACGCAACTATCTAGAGGGACTAGAGGTTCGACAACCTCATCAAGTTCTATCTTCCTCCCACTCAATTCTTTCGAGAGAAACTCCTTCTCAAGAAAAGCTCCGTTTTTAGAAACAAACACTTTGCCCTCGGATTTGAGATAGAAGGTGTACCCAACTGTCTCCTTTGGGTAACCTATGAAGACGCACTTTTCCGCTTTGGGTTCCAGCTTTTCAGGCTGAAGCTTTTTGACATAAGCATCACATCCCCAAACTTTCAGAAACGACAACTTCGGTCTTTTGCCATACCACAGTTCGTATGGTGTCATCTCAACGGATTTTTATGGTGCCCCATTTAAAGTGAATGCAACTGTCTCTAATGCATAACCCCAAAACGATAATGGCAAATCGGTAAGAGACATCATAGATCGCACCATTTCTAACAAAGTACAATTACAACGTTCGAACACACCATTACGCTTTGTTGTTCCATGCGGTGTCAACTATGAAACAATTCCACATTGTCTGAAGTGAGCACCAAACTCGAAACTCGGATATTGACCCCCACGATCAGACCGTAGGAACTTGATATTCTTGTTACGATGATTTTCAACTTCACTCTGAAATTGCTTGAACTTCTCAAACGCTTTAGACGTGTGCTTCGTCAAGTAGACATAACCATATCTACTCAAATCGTAAGTGAAGGTGAGAAAATAACGATATCCGCCACGCGCCTCCACACTCACCGGACGGCACACATCGGTATGTATGATTTCCAACAAGTCACGTGCACGCTCCATTGTTCCGGAGAACGGAGTCTTAGTCATCTTGCCCATGAGACATGGTTCGCACGTGTCAAGTGAATCAAAGTCAAGTGAGTCCAAAAGTCCATTGGAATGGAGTTTCTTCATGCGCTTTACACCAATATGACCTAAGCGGTAGTGCCACTAAAACTTGGCGCTATCATTGTTAACTCTAACTCTTTTGGTCTCAATGTTATGTATATGTGTATCATCGCTATCAAGATTCAATATGAACAATCCTCTCACATTGGGTGCATGACCATAAAAGATATTACTCATAGAAATATAACAACCATTATTCTCTGACTTAAACGAGTAACCGTCTCGCGATAAACAAGATCCAGATATAATGTTCATACTTAACGCAGGCACTAAATAACAATTATTTTAAGTTCATAACTAATCCTGATGGTAACTGAAGTGAAACTGTGCCGACGGCGATTGCATCAACCTTGGAACCATTTCCCACGCGCATCGTCACTTCATCCTTCGCCAGCCTTCGTTTATTCTGCAGTTCCTGTTTCGAGTTGCAAATATGAGCAACATAACCGGTATCGAATACCCAGGAACTACTATGAGAGTTGGTTAAGTACACATCAATAACATGTATATCGAATATACCTAATTTTTCCTTGGCTGCCTTCTTATCAGCCAAATACTTGGGGCAGTTGCGCTTCCAGTGACCAAGTCCCTTGCAATAATAACACTCTGTTTCAGGCTTAGGCCCAGCCTTGGGTTTCTTTGTCGGATTGGGAACAGGCTTGCCGCTCTTCTTGGAGTTACCCTTCGTGCCTTTGTCGTTTTTCTTGAAACTAGTGGTCTTATTGACCATCAACACTTGATGCTCTTTCCGGAGTTCTGACTCTGCGACTTTCAGCATCGCGAGCTGGGTGACTTGTTCATCCCTTGCATGTTATAGTTCAACACAAAGCTCTTGTAGCTTGGTGGCAGTGATTGAAGAATTCTGTCAGTGATAGCCTCTTGCGGGAGTTCAATCCCCAACTCAGCTAGACGGTTTGAGTACCCAGACATTTTGAGCACATGTTCACTGGCACACGAATTCTCCTCCATCTTGCAAGCATAGAATTTATCAGAGGTCTCATACCTCTCGATCCGGGCTTCCTCTAAAAGATAAACTTCAACTCCTGGAACATCTCATATGCTCCATGATGCTCAAAGTGACGTTGAAGTCCAGGCTATAAGCCATACAAGACTGCACATTGAACTACTGAGTAGTCCTCCTTATGTGTTAACCAAGCGTTCTTAACATCTTGGTCAGCCATAGCGGGTGGTTCATCTCCTAGCGCAGCATTAAGGACATAATCCTTCTTCCCAGCTTGCAGGAGCAACTTAAGATTATGAGCCCAGTCTACAAAGTTGCTTCTATCATCTTTCAACTTAGCTTTCTCTAGGAACGTATTAAAATTCAGGGTGACTGTCGCGTGAGCCATTGATCTACAACACAAATATTTCAAAGTGGACTTAGACTATGTTCAAGATAATTAGAGTTTAACTAATCAAATTACTTGCTAAACTCCCACTCATAAAGTACATCTCTCTAGTCATTTGAGTGGTACATGATCCAAATTCACTAACTCAAGTCCGATCATCGCGTGAGTTAAGAACAGTTTCAGTGGTAAGCATACCTATGCTAATCATATCAACTATACGATTCATGCTCGACCTTTTGGTCTCATGTGTTCCGAGGCCATGTTTGCACATGCTAGGCTCGTCAAGTTTAACCTGAGTGTTTTGCGCGTGCAACTGTTTTGCACCCGTTGTATCTGAACCTTGAGTCTACCACACCCGATCATCACGTGGTGTCTCGAAACGACGAACTATCGCAATGGTGCACAGTCAGGGAGAACACAATTTCGTCTTGAAATTTTAGTGAGAGATCACCTTATAATGCTACCGTCGTTCTAAGCAAAATAAGGTGCATAAAAGGATTAACATCACATGCAATTCATAAGTGACATGATATGGCCATCATCTTGTGCTTCTTGATCTCCATCACTTAAGCACCGGCATGATCTTCTTGTCACCGACGCCACACCATGATCTCCATCATCATGATCTCCATCAACATGTCGCCATCGAGGTTGTCGTGCTATCTATGCTATTACTACTAAAGCTACGACCTAGCAATATAGTAAACGCATCTGCAAACACAAACGTTAGTTTAAAGACAACCCTATGGCTCCTGTCGGTTGCCGTAGCATCGACGTGCAAGTCGATATTAACTACTACAACATGATCATATCATACATCCAATATATCACATCACGTCATTGGCCATATCATATCACAAGCATACCATGCAAAAACAAGTTAGACGTCCTCTAATTTGTTGTTACATGTTTTACGTGGTTGGGTATCTAGTATGATCGCATCTTACTTACGCAAATACCACAACGGAGATGTGCAAATTTCTATTTAACTTCCCCAAGGACCACCTCGGTCAAAACCAATTCAACTAAAGTTGAAGAATCAGGCACCCGCCAGTCATCTTTATGCAACGAGGTTGCATGTCAATCGATGAAACCAGTCTCTCGTAAGCGTACGAGTTATGTCGGTCCGGGCCGCTTCAATCCAACAACACCGCCGAATTGAGAAAAGACTAAGGAGGGCAGCAAATCGAACATCACCATCCAAAAAACCTTATGTGTTCTACTCGAGATAACATCTACGCACCAACCTAGCTCATGATGCCGCTGTTGGGAAACATTGCATGGGAAACAAAAAAATTCCTACACATACGAAAACTTATCATGGTGATGTCCATCTACGAGTGGAGATTAGATCTACGTACCCTTGTAGATCACATAGCGGGAAGCGTTAATAAACGCGGTTAATGTAGTGGAACGTCTTCAAGTCCCTCGAACCGTCCCACGATCCTCATTCCGATCTAGCGCCAAACTAACGGCACCTCCGCGTTCAGCACACGTACAGCTCAACGATGATCTCGGCCTTCTTGATCCAGCAAGCAAGATGGAGAACTAGATGAGTTCTCCGGCAGCATGACGGCGCTCTAGTGGTGATGATGATCTACTCCTGCAGGGCTCCGTCCGAGCTCCGCGGAAATCCGATCTACAGGTAAAACTGTGTGGTATAAGCTAGAGTTGCACGTGGCAAAGTTGTGTCTCAAAAATCCCTAAACCACCACTGTATATAGGAGGGAGGGGAGGGGCTAGCTTTCAGGGACAAGTCCCTCAAGGTGCGTCGGCCGCCAGGAGGAGGAGGAGGACTCCTCTAATTCGGTTTGGGAAGGAGGAGTCCTCCTCTTCCTTCCCACCTCCCTCTTTCCTTTTTTCTTTTTCTTTTCTTTTGGTATTTTATTTAGCGCCATAGCCCTCTTGGGCTGACACCACCAGCCCACTAAGGACTTGTGGCGCTACCCTAGGGCCTTGGGCTCACTCTCGGGTGGGTGGGCCCCTCCCGGTAAACACCCGGAACCCATTCGTCACTCCCGGTACACTCCGGTAATGCCCGAAACTTTCTGATGACCAAATGAAACCATCCTATATATCAATATTAATTTCCGGAACATTCCGGAATCCCTCGTGACGTCCGTCATCTCATCCGGGACTCCAAACAACATTCGGTAACCACACATATAACTCAACTATACTAAAACATCCTCAAACCTTAAGTGTGCAGACCCTGCGGGTTCGAGAACTATGTAGACATGACCCGAGGCACTCCTCGGTCAATATCCAATAGCGGGACCTGGATGCCCATATTGGATCCTACATATTCTTCGAAGATCTTATCGGTTGAACCTTAGTGTCAAGGATTCATATAATCCCATATGCCATTCCCTTTGTCCTTCGGTATGTTACTTGCGCGAGATTCAAGCGTCGGTATCCGCATACCTATTTCAATCTCGTTATCGGCAAGTCTCTTTACTCGTTCCGTAATAGAAGATCCCGTGAGTTACACTTAGTCACATTGCTTACAAGGCTTGTGTGTGATGTTGTATTACCGAGTGGGCCCCCGAGATACCTCTCCGTCACACGGAGTGACAAATCCCAGTCTTGATCCATACTAACTCAACGGACACCTTCGGAAATACCTGTAGAACACCTTTATAGCCACCGTTACATTGTGACATTTGATGCACACAAGGTATTCCTCCGGTGCCAGTGAGTTATATGATCTCATGGTCATAAGAATAAATACTTGACACGCAGAAAACAATAGCAATAAAATGACACGATCAATATGCTACGTTCTTAGTTTGGGTCTAGTCCATCACATGATTCTCCTAATGATGTGATCCAGTTATCAAGTGATAACACTTGCATATAGTCAGAAAACCTTGACTATCATTGATCAACTGGCAAGCCAACTAGAGGCTTGCTACGGACATTGTTCTGTCGATGTATCCACACATGTATCTATGTTTTCATTCAATACAATTATAACATGGATAATAAACAGTTATCTATTAATAGGAAATATAATAATAACATTTGTCATTGCCTCTAGGGCATATTTCCAACAGAGTCAACCTCCAATATTTTACCAGAGGCCTTGGCAAGGTTACTCGAGGTAAAAGGGGACTAGAGAGAGGTTGGTAAAAAGTTAAGCTCAAGGAGATTAGTGGAAGGGGCCAAAGTAGCAACTTTGGTAGATGCACACAAGGTGTTTGATGTATGTTAGGGCTACCAGCTGGATTCCAATTGCTATGGAACTTGACAGGATCACATAATATATGTAAAGAGGCTTGGACACCAAATTTGGGATTTGGTGGATAAAGTTTCCAATGTGGACTTGAAAAACCCATAAAATGGGCAGAAATGGCTTTCTGCATATAAAACCATGCAAATCAATTACCACAAATCCACAACTCGGTTTGGTGGCATTATTTGAGCATCAGAGCATGCCCAAAAAGTTTGGGATCAATTGGAGAAACTTTATAATGTAAATTTTCCCAAAGTTAGAAATCAACACAATTTTTTGAGGGGTTTTGAACAAGTTCTTATATTCTACTTGATGCACCACTTGGTGTCGATGCATTATTGCAGTATGAGAACATGTCCAGAAATTTGAGCACACTTCAGAGACACTTGGCAATGTAGAGTTTCCCAATTTTGGATCTGGACACATAGGGTTTTGGGATAATTAGGTTAATCAAATCAACTTGGATTGGAATGAAACTTGGCAAGATCATCACATATATCATACGTGACAAGCTAGAATTTTACTGGAATTTATTGAGAATATTTCCTATAGAAATATTTTAAAAGCTTGAAATAGGCAGGATGGGTTTCGAAGGGTTTTGCGCAATATTTTGAACATGACCATGCGTTGAAACTCCTATATATGGAATATATATGTCCACTGATTTTCTATAAATTTTATCCAATATTTTGAAACCAATAAAAATAATTTTCCTTCATAAGGGACCATTTCTGGCCTCAGAAAAAGGTATTTAAACAAAATGGTAAAATAACTTTTAAAATAATAATATTGTGGTTTTGGGTAGCCATTTTGATAATGGCATTTAAATAAAATATTTGGTGCAAAATAATTCCCTAATTTGAGGACTTGTAGTACAAATCCCAACTCACTCGTTTTTAAAGGCTTAAATCAAGGAAATGATTTTTGGTCAAAATAGAGTTCGTAAAAATAATTTCTGGTCCTATACATATGGCATGATCATTGGGCAAGGGATTGGATCAAGGGGGTGAGTCTCGGGAGTAGTAGGAACTTTTTGATTCAAACACAAGGAAACAAGCAAGCAAGCAACAATCACATCAAGCATCACAAGCATTCAAAAAAAAATTAATTGGTCCTAAATTTGAGTTAACTTGGTTTAGTGAGGAGAGTTAAAACATAGAGTGTGACATGACTGGAGTCGCTCAATCCAGGTTTTTTATGGGCATCGCTTCGACCCACTTAGTGAACTTATCCACCGCCACTAGCAGGTGGGTGAATCCACTCGTCCTGGTCTGAAGTGGACCGACCGTGACAAACCCCCACACGGCAAAGGGCCAGGTGAGTGGAACCGTCTTCAACGCGGATGCGAGTTTGTGACTCTGATTCTTATAGAACTAACATCCAACGCAAAGATTGACCATGTCCTTTGCAGCTTCGTTGGCTCGGAGCCAATAAAACCCTGCTCGGAAGGCCTTGGCCACCAATGTCCGAGAGGACGCGTGGTGTCCGCAGGTTCCCAAGTGAATCTCATGCAAGACTTGAAGAGCTTCCCTTGGGGAAATGCACTTTTGGTTGACTCATGTGGCGCTTCTCTTGTACAGCTGATCTCCAAAGACCCCGAAAGCCTTAGACTACCGAACTATTCGGCGTGCTTCTTCTTCATCTTCAAGGAGTTCTTGCCAGAGAAAGTAAGCCACGTAAGGGTGCGTCCACTCAGGCATGATGACCAGCATCTCATGGATGAGGTCGACGACGGCTCGGACTTCGATCTCAGTCGGATTCTATGGACCAATTGCTTGTGGGGGATCTTCCGTGAAGGGATCTTCCTTGACTGAAGGGGTGCGAAGATGTTTGAGGAACATGCCCTTTGGAACGATCCTCCACGTGGAACCGAGTTTTGCCATGTCCTCGGCTGCTTGGTTCTTGGCTCGGGGCACGTGATGCAGCTCCAACCCTTCAAAGTTCTTGTCCAATTTTCTTACTGTCTTGCAGTAGATTGTCATTCCTGGGCTCCGAATGTCCCATTCTTTCATCACTTGGTTGACAACGAGGTCTGAGTCTCCATAAACCATCAAACGATGGATACCTGGTGAGATGGCCATGCGGAGCCTGTATAGGAGGGCCTCGTACTCAGCTTCCTTGTTGGACGAGTCAAAGTGTAACTAGAGCACGTAGCTCAGTCGTTCTCCTCTGCGGGAAACGAGAACTACTCCAGCCCTCGAGCCATGGAGCATTTTAGAGCCATCGAATAACATGGTCCAATGCCTGGGGATGCCCGGAGGCGGCTGCTCTTGCTTTATCCACTCGGTCAGGAAGTCCACCAAGGCATGAGACTTGATTTCTTTCTTGGCTTCGAACTTGATCTCCAACGGGAGGACCTCAACCGCCCATTTGGCCACTCGGCCCATGGCATCCCGATTGTGTAGGATTTCCGCCAAGGGAGCATCACTGATGACCGTGGCCGAGTGATCTTGGAAGTAATGGACCACCTTCTTCACCGTGAGATAAGATCGGTACACCAACTTTTGACAGTGTGGGTACCTTGTTTTGAAGGGGTCATGACTTCGGAGATGTAGTATATTGGCCTTTGCACCTTGTGTGCCTTGCGTGCCTCCTCATGCTTGACGGTGAGAATGGTGCTAACCACTTGGCTAGTGGCAGCGATGTACAGGAGCGGGGTGGGTGGAGAGCACGTGTAGGATCGAAAGTATGTCTAGAGGGGGTGATTAGAATACTTGACAAGATAATTTTTTTGCCTTTTCCCAATTGTACTTGAGAGGCAGCTACGGCAGTTATAACAAGTCAAGTACACCCTACACAGGCAGTTGTAATAGTATAGCAGCGGAAAGTAAACATGCAAGTGTAAATAGAGTAGTAAGGTAGGGAGATCAAACGCATGAGGTTGACATGGCGATTTTTGGCATGGTTCCGATAGGTGGCGCTATAGTACGTCCATGTTAGTGGAGACTTCAACCCACGAAGGGTAACGACTGCAAGAGTCCACGGAGGGCTCCACCCACGGAGGGTCCACAAATAAGTGACCTTGTCTATCCCATGACGACTTCCGTCCACAGAGGACTAGCCTTACTCAAGGTAGATCTCCACGAAGTAGGCAATTTCCTTGACCTTACAAACATCTTGGTTCAACACCATAACACGAAGTAGGAGGCTCCCTAGCGACACCTAACCAATCTAGGAGGCACCACCCTCAAAAAGTTATTAGATGGGGTAGATCAATGAGCTCCTTGCTGTTGTGCTTCTAAATATAGTCTCCTCAACACAAATCACTCTCCCATAGAATATGCATGGGTAGGAGAGGTTGATTTGGTGGAAAGCAGATTGGGGAGGCTAGAGATCAAGTTTCAAATGATTGGATTGGAATATCTTGGTCTCAACACATGAGTAGGTAGTTCTCTCTTAGAAAAATGGATCTCGAAATGAAGTGTGTGTTCTGAGTGCTTCTCCCACAAATGAGAGGTGGGTGAAGGGGTATATATAGGCAGCAGTCAAAATCAAGCCCTTACACACAAAAGAGAAAACTTGGTGACACCGAAGTTGCAAACTCGGTGGTACCGACTAGCACTAAAGGTGTGAACTTTTGAATCTCAGTAAGGCTGATATATACAACTTGGTGGCACCGAAAAGGTGACTAACGGTCAGATTGCCTAACTCGGTGGCACCGATACTCAAACTCGGAAATTCCGTATTTGTGTATCTTGGCAACAGAATGTTGGTCACCCAAACTCGGTAGCACCGATGCAGTTTCGGTTGCATCGATTTGGTGGGAATGGCTAGGGTTCTCTCTTAGGTTCAAACTCGATGGGTACGATGTGGAAATGTTGGTGACACCGAATTTGTGAATGTGGAACTTGACATAGTGGATATGTGGGGAAAATGAGTGAGTGTTTTGGTGGCTAACTTTGAGCATTTGAGCAATCAGTTCATTTTACTACCTCACCCCCTTTTAATAGTATTGGCTTTCGTATGAACACAAAAAGTGATTTCTCACAAATATAACATGAAGTGTCTTCTAGCTTGAAGCTTGAGCCAATATTATTCCTTTCATGCATCAAGGGGCATCTCCACATAAGCCTTTAGCCATAGCATCTTTTGAACTTTTATGAAATATACTTGGAAAACACATTAGTCCAATGATGCATATGTTGTGATCAATTATCAAAACCACCCTAGGGAGCAATTGTGCTTTCGATATCCCCCTTTCTGGTAATTGATGAAAACATATGGATCAAAGCTTCGACAAAAGATATAATCAATGATTAGCATCGACGCTTTGAGAAGTATGTGAAAAGCAAGAGCTTCCCCTAAATTTGTGCATTATTTAAAAATTGTGTTTGAATACAAATGCACAATCGATTAGGATCATGGATTACTCTTCCATGTCACATACATCTTGGTGGTGCGTAAAAATAATTGCAATGCACATGACACCAACAAGATAAGTGAGTGATCATCACAAGGATAGCTAAGAGATGATATCATAGCATCACACAGGATAAAGCGTCTGATCAATCACACAGATAGGATAAAGTCATCCAACAACCAAAGTTTTTAAAACCAAATGAGAGGAAATAAAGTCAAAAGCTCTCTCTCACACAAAGTCTATGATCTATACATTTCTCCCCCTTTGGTAAAAAGTTACCAAAAAGTTCAAAAGTTTAGAACTACTCGTCCCTCTGGGCAGCTGATGATGGAGTCGATAGAACAACGTGTGCGAAGTCGTCTCCTGATGTCCCTGGAGCTAGAGGAGTTGATACTGGAGGTGCTTGAGCTAGAGCTGGTGCTGAAGGTGCTCAAGCTTGTGCTAAAGATGTCTGACATGTCTCCTGAGCTGGAACAATAGCTGACCGAGGCCTGGTGCTGAACCTAGTAGTAGTGGGAGGAGGTGACTCATCCTCGTCGTCATCATCATCTTCATCTTCATCCTCTAAGCATGGAATCTCCATAGAGTCAACTTCATGTTGAAGCTGTCTGAGAATGGTGGTCGACTCAGTTACCTTCACATCCATGTTGTGGAATTTTGTCTCCACAACTCTTTCAAGAGTCTTCTAATTTTGCATGATCTCCTGGAAGTTCTTCTCCATGCCTTGGATAGTGCTAGCTAATGCCATTTTCTCAGCTCGGTTTCTGAGCTGTGGAACTGGAGGTGGCCTATTTCTAGCAGCTTCAGCCTCTGCTGCCTCTGCTGCCATTCCTGCTACGGCTGAGTTGGGATCATTGTCATCCATCACAACCTCATTATCTTCAAATTCAGACTGAAGAGGTAGATGGGGACGATCAAGTAGATATGCATGCTTGCCAAGCTTGGCATTCATGAGCATCTGAATGTAAGGTGCATATCCACATGATATCTTCTGATCCGCAGCAGTTCTCTGGATAGTCTCAAATATCAAGTCCATCACTCTAAATCTGGTATGTGTGTCTCTCAGGTGCAGTAGGTTGATAGAATATCTTGTGATCATCTTCTCATCACCTGACCTAGGAATGTGGGTGTATCACAGTATAGTGTTCATTGTGGGAATGCCAGCTTGAAGAAAATACACTGAACCAAGCTTGTGACTGTCCAAGTACTGATGTGGAATGGTCTTGTACATGTTGGCCATGGAGTTCTGATTCTTCTTAGCGTCTGCATACACATCTACTTATGATTCTTCCTGCTCGGGAGCACCAATGATAGAAGCCCATTTAGCAATTGTAGCTTCGTACCTGTGTCCATCGGTCATCCAGACTAAAGAATCTTCACAAAAGTGCACAAATGCATAGAATTGCATGATCAACTCGTCACTCCATGGGCTCATCTCCTTGCCAACAAATTTCTCAATGCCCACTGCCTTGAAGTTCTCTCGGACATGTGGAAAGAAATCTTCATTATCCTTTATGAATGCCCAATCGAATACCTCATATCACTGACAGCATGACTCTTGTCAAATAAGACAGTCTCATAAAAGTCTTGTTGTTCCTTGGTGTGAAACCTTGGATCAAGAGCAGTTCTTCTCCTGACAGCATATGGATCAAGGGATCTGCACTTTCTTAGTCCAGCATCCTTCCTCTTCTACATATCCTCTGCTATAGGATGAGCAACATTGTGGAGTGGAAGGAACGGTCTGAGCTTCCTGAGAACTAGAGCATTCTCATCTGCTTCTTCCTCTGCAGCAGGGGCAGTGGATGCATGGCCTTTTGCTTTAGCAGTTGCAGGTATGTCTTTGGTGGTCTTCCTAGAAGCTGGAGCCTTCTTTGCTTTAGCAGCAGGCTTAGGTGGAGACTTCATGGCATCAGCCATGAACTTCTTCTTCTTGGGAGGAACTGGTATCTCCTCAGGAGCTTCTCCGTCAGCACCTTATAGATCTTCATACATGGAAGTTTTTCTGCCAACAAGAAGGACAGTTCTCTTCCTGGGCCTCTTCACACCAGCTTTCTTTGTAGATGCATCCTTGGAAAGCTCAGTGCTCTTCCTGGCATACTCAAGTGCTCGCAGATCAGCTGGAGTAGCAGTGAATTTCCTGATAGCCTTCTTAGGAGGGGCCTTCAAAGGAGCTGAAGTCTCTTCAGGCACAAAGTCTAAATCCTCCTCATCAGAATTTAGCTTCCTTCTGTGCGTGGTGGCTGCCTTGGGAAAGCCATGGGAGCTATATGATCCAGGGTCAAAGTCTGTCCTCTCTAGACTAGTGCCAGCATCCAAGTCAACACTTGGTTCCCTGAAATCATTGTGACTATCATCTGAACCTGACATACTGATAGACACACTTGGCAGCAAACAACATAACTTATGAAGTGGATATAGGAAAGACGAAATGGATGAGCATCACAAAATTCAAATATTCTTGAAAATTTGAAGTCTGAAACTTGGGGTATGATCTTCTGCAGGATGTAAATTAGTGGCACTGAGTTTGCATTTTCGGAGTCACCAAAAAAGCTTACTCGCTTAACAAAAACTTGGCAGTCATTTTCGGTGGCACCAAAAAGAGTTGCTCGGTCTCACCGAGTTGCTTCTCAGGAACCCTAAAACAAGAATCTGTGGAACCAATTTTACAAACTAGGTCTCACCGAGTTGCATACTGCGGCCGATCAGATCCAAAATTTCCTACTTCTACTAATCTAAGGAATCATGTTGTGGACGGGAGGTTTGCACATGGTGGTATGAAGAATAAAAATTCCAATGTGTGAGAATCGGGCAGGGAAACGCAAAGGAGATCGAACCGTATCCTAGCCCGGTGGTAGTTCGGCTACACTGACGATGGTGGAGTAGATTGCGTCATTCATCGTTTAACTTTTGGAACAAAATTAGACAATAGTAATCATTTTACAAACTCTCTATGATAAGAAGAACTCTTCTTTCAAAGATCATCATTGATCGGTTTTAGGAACTCATGCTCTTGCTCCAAATTGATATTCTCAAAGCATAGCTTCTCATGGTTTCTTGCAAGCTCTCTATGATCTTCTAGAGTAGTCTCATGAGTTAACTTAATAGTTTTAAATTCTTGAGTTAGACGCTCAATTACTTTCTTATCATCATCACTTGATTTCTCTTGACAAGCATGATAATTATCGAGTTCATTTTCATTGCAATATCTAATTTTATCAAAGAGCAAGTCATCTTCTCCTAACAAGTCATCCTCATCACTATTAAAATCAGGATACTCGGGTTGTGATACCTTGGGGCCTTTAGCCGTGAAGCTGTTTCCGAACCCCTCATTTGGTGAATCAAATAGGTCGTAGGAGTTGGAGGAAACAAGTGCAATGCCAGCAACACCTTCATATTTACTATAGTTGCAGTTGGAGTGATAGCTTCTCTCGGAGTGGCGGTCACACTCGGAGCCAGAAACCCATTCACCAGCATGATCTTGATGTATTCTTCTTGAGCTCCTCTTGGTGTATTTGTCCTTCTTCTTTGATTCCTTGCCTCTCCGTGAGTATCTTCGTTCATAGCGATCTTCTCTACTCCTTCTCTCTTTGCGAGGTGACTCATCTCTTGAGCTTCATCTTCGAGGTGACTCTTCTCTTCGTTTGTAGGGAGCTGAGCACTCATTGCAGTAGTGTACGGGCTTCCCACAATGGTAGCAGTTTCAGTCATGATTGGACGAACGCTTCTCATCATGTCTTGAGCTTGAGCTTCTCTCTTTGCCTCCACTCTTGTAGAACTTGTTGAATTTTCTGACCATGAGGCTTATCTCTTCATCAATGACTAGATTGTCCTTTGAAATAGCGGGAGCATCACATGAAGCTTTGTAGGCTCCGCTTAACTAGTTGTGCTGGTCGTCTTTGTCCTTGAGTGACATCTCATGAGCAACAATCCTACCAATGACTTCAGTTGGCTTGAGATATTTGTAAGTTTGGCATCATTTGGAACAGTGTGCACATTGTGCCATACTTTCCATCAAGAGCTCTAAGTATCTTCTTGATGATGAATTTGTCGGTCATCTCTTTGCTTCCTAAGCTGGCAATCTCATTGGTGATGAGAGCTAGCCTAGAGTACATTTCAGCGATACCTTCACCATCCTTCATCTTGAACTTGTCAAGCTGATCTTGAAGCACATCCAACTTAGATTCTCTGACAGAATCTGTACCTTCATGCGTATAGACCAAAGTATCCCAAATTTCTTTTTCATTCTCAAGATGACTGATTTTGCTGAATTCTTTGGGGCATAGACAGTTGAAGATGATGTTGCGGGCTTGAGCACTGAGTTGCAACATTTTTAGTTTATCAGTTGTCACATCACGATCAGGTTCATGCCCTTCTCCAAAGAAGTTACCTTGCACACCAACACGAATAACAGCCCAAACATGAGGATTAAAACCAAGAATATGCATTTTTCATCTTATGCTTCCAACTAGCAAAATTAGTGACATCAAAATATGGACCTCTACGGTGATAATTTCCCTCACTAGACGCCATACTCTCCTAGGTTGTGAAACCAATGCAATGGATACCAATGCTCGGATACCACTCATAGGATCCAAAGTATGTCTAGATGGGGGTGATTAGACTACTTGACCTAATAAAAACTTAGCCTATTCCCAATTTTAACAGTTGGCAAGTTTTAGCAATTATACCAAGTCAAGCACACCCTACACATGCAATTCTAAGAGTATAACAGCGGAAAGTAAAGACCTGCACATGTAAGAGGATACCAAAGCTCTGATACCACTTGTAGGATCGAAAGTATGACTAGAGGGGAGATTAGACTACTTGACAAGAAAAAATGTAGCCTTTTCCCATTTTTAGTTGAGAGGCAGCTTTGGCAGTTATAACAAGTCAAGTACACCCTTCACATGTAGTTCTAAGAGTGTAACAGCGGAATGTAAAACATGCAAGTGTAAAGTTAAGGAGTAAGGTAGGGAAATAAAACACATGAGGTTGACACGACAATTTTTGGCATGGTTCCGATAGGGGGCGCTATCCTACATCCGTGTTAGTGGAGACTTCAACCCACAGAGGGTAACGGCTGCGAGAGTCCACAGAGGTCTCCACCCACAAGGGGTTGATACGTCCATTTTGCATCATGCTTTCATGTTGATATTTATTGCTTTTTGGGTTGTTATTTCACTTCACGGTACAATACTTATGCCTTGAAAGAGTCATGGTGATCATCACCAATTCCTTGTTTCGCCTTTATCTTGGCTAACGTAATATGCTTAGGAAAGATCTATATTCATATGTCAACTGGGAGGTAAGTATTCATGAATTATTATTGTTGACATTACCCTTGAGGTAAGCAGTTGGGAGGCGAAACTATAAGCCCCTATATTTCTCTGTGTCGAGCTGAAACTTTGATCTCATGAGTACCACATGAGTTGCAGCATTTGTAGAGAACGAAAAGATGATTGAGTATGTGGATTTGCTTTACAAGCTCTTATCTGACTCTTTGTGATGTTGTGATAAATTGCAATTGCTTCAATGACTAAAGGCTATCGGTTGTTAATTCTCGGTAAGGTTCTTGATCCATACTTTACTTTGTGAAGGAATTGTCACTTTAGCATGAGAAATTATATGTTGGTATTGTTGTTCTGATCATGATCATGATGCCTGCATGTTCGTATCTTGTTTTGTCGACACCTCTCTCTCTCTCTAAACATGTGGTCATATTTAGACAAGCAAGGTCTAAGCTTGGGAAGTTGATACGTCCATTTTGCATCATGCTTTCATGTTGATATTTATTGCTTTTATGGCTGTTATTTCACTTCACGGTACAATACTTATGCCTTTTCTCTCTTATTTTGCAAGGTTTACATGAAGAGGGAGAATGCCGGCAGCTGGATTTCTGACCTGAAAAAGGAGCAAGTTTGAGATGCCTATTCTGCGTAACTCCAAAAGCCGTGAAAATCAACATGGAATTTTTTGGGAATATATAAAAAATACTGGGCCGAAGAAGTGCCACAGGAGCGCAACCAAGGGGCCACAAGCCTGGTAGGCGCGGCCACCCCCCCTGGCCGCGCCTAGGGGCCTTGTGGGCTCCCTGTTGGCCCACTGGCTCCCCTCTTCTCCTATATGAAGGGTTTCGTTCCGAAAAAAATTAGGAGGAGGCTTTTTCGAGGATTCGGCGCCGCCACGAGGCGGAACTTGAGCAGAACCAATCTAGAGCTCCGGTAGGACGATCCTGCCAGGGAAACTTTCCTCCCGGAGGGGGAAATCGTTGCCATCGTCCTCACCAACACTCCTCTCATCGGAGGGGACTCATCACCATCAACATCTTCATCAGCACCATCTCATCTCCAAACCATATTTCATCACTTGTAACCAATCTTCGTCTCGCGACTCCGATTGGTACTTGTAAGGTTGCTAGTAGTGTTAATTACTCTTTGTAGTTGATGCTAGTTGGATTATTTGGTGGAAGAGTTTATGTTCAGATCCTTGATGCTACTCATTACCTCTCTGGTCATGAATATGATTATGCTTTGTGAGTAGTCACTTTTGTTCCTGAGGACATGGGATAAGTCATGCTAATAGTAGTCATGTGAATTTGGTATTCGTTCGATATTTTGATGTGTTGTATGTTGTTTTTCCTCTAGTGGTGTTATGTGAACGTCGACTACATAACACTTCACAATTATTTGGGCCTAGAGGAAGGCATTGGGAAGTAGTAAGTAGATGATGGGTTGCTAGAGTGACAGAAGCTTAAACCCTAGTTTATGCGTTGCCTCGTAAGGGGTTGATTTGGATCCACTAGTTTAATGCTATGGTTAGACTTTGTCTTAATTCTTCTTTTTTAGTTGCGGATGCTTGCGTGAGGGGTTAATCATAAGTGGGATGCTTGTCCAAGTAAGGGCAGTACCCAAGCGCTGGTCCACCCACATATCAAACTATCAAAGTAACGAACGTGAATCATATGAACATGATGAAAACTAGCATGACAGAAATTCCCGTGTGTCCTCGGGAGCGTTTTTCCTCCTATAAGACTTTGTCCAGGCTTGTCCCTTGCTACAAAAGGGATTGGGCCACTTTGTTGCGTCGTTGCTAGTTTTGTTACTTGTTGCTTGCTACGAATAATCTCACCACACAACCACTTGTTACCGATAATTTCATTGCTTCCAGATATTACCTTGTTGAAAACCACTTGTGAGATCCTTTTGCTCCTCGTTGGGTTTGACACTCTTACTTATCGAAAGGACTACGATAGATCCCCTATACTTGTGGGTCATCAAGACTCTTTTCTGGCGCCGTTGCCGGGAAGTGAAGCGCCTTTGTTAAGTGGAACTTGGTAAGGAAACATTCATATAGTGTGCTGAAATTTATTGTCACTTGTCACTATGGAAACTAATCCTTTGAGGGGCTTGTTCGGGGTTTCTTCACCTCGAAAGGAAGCACAAAGAGTTGCTCCTCAACCTGCTGCACCTACTGAAAATATTTGTTTTGAATTTCCTTCGGGTATGCTTGAGAAACTGTTGGCTAATCCTTTTACAAGAGATGGAACATCACATCGAGACTTGCATCTAATCTATGTAGATGAAGTTTGTGATTTATTTAAGCTTGCAGGTTTGCCCGAGGATGAGGTCAAGAAGAAGGTAGTTCCCTTATATTTGAGGGATAAGGCGTTGACATGGTATAGGCTATGTGATGATACTGGATCATGGAACTACAATCGGTTGAAACTGGAATTTCATCAAAAGTTTTATCCTATCAATTTAGTACATCATGATCGGAATTATATTTATAATTTTTGGCCTCGTGAGAGAGAAAGCATCGCTCAAGCTTGGGGGAGGCTTAAATCAATGTTATATTCATGCCCCAACCATGAGCTCTCGAGAGAAATTATCATTCAGAACTTCTATGCTCGGCTTTCTCATGATGATCGCACCATGCTTGACACTACTTTTACTGGCTCTTTTATGAAGAAAGATATTGACTTCAAATGGAATTTATTGGAGAGAATTAAACGCAACTCTGAAGATTGGGAGCTTGATGAAGGTAAGGAGTCATGTATGAATTTCAAGTTTGATTGCGTTAAATCCTTTGTTGAAACAAATACTTTTTGTGATTTTAGTGCTAAGTATGGACTTGACTCTGAGACAGTAGCTTCATTGTGTGAATCATTTGCTGCTCATATTGATCTCCCTAAAGAGAAGTGGTTTAAATATAATCCTCCCTTAGAAGTCAATTTAGTTAAACCCAATCCAGTTGAAGAGAAAGTCATTGCCTATAATGATCCTATTGTTCCCAGTGCTTACATTGAGAAACCACCTTTCCCTGTTAGGATAAAGGATCATTCTAAAGCTTCAGTTGTGATATTAGAGGCTACATTAGAACACCTACACCCCCTAAGCAAATTAGAGTTGAACCTAGCGTTGCTATTATCAAAGATCTCCTGTCCGACGATGTTGAGGGACATAATATTCACTTATGTGAAGATGCTGCTAGAATTGCTAAACCTCGCGCTAGAGACAAACATAGGCCTGTTGTTGGCACGCCTGTTGTTTCTCTTAAGATAGGAGATCATTGTTATCATGGTTTATGTGACGTGGGTGCTAGTGTTAGTGCAATACCTCAATCCTTATATGATGAAATCAAAGACGAGATTGCACCTGTTGAGATAGAGCCTATTGATGTCACTATTTAGCTTGCCAATAGAGATACTATCTGCCCTGTGGGAATTGTTAGGGATGTTGAAGTCTTGTGTGGTAAAACGAAGTATCCTGCTGATTTCCTCGTTCTTGCTACCGCACAAGATAGCTTTTGTCCCATCATATTTGGTAGACCTTTTCTCAATACCGTCAATGCTCATATTGACTGTGAGAAGCAAACTGTAACTGTTGGCTTTGAAGGTGTGTCACATGAGTTCAGTTTCTCTAAGTTTGGTAGACAACCTCATGAAAAAGAGTTGCCTAGTAAGGATGAAACAATTGCCTTGGCTTCTATTGTCGTGCCTCCTATTGATCCATTAGAGCAATACTTGCTTGAGCATGAAAATGATATGCATATGGATGAAAGGGATGAGATAGATAGGGTTGTCTTAGAACAATATCCTATCCTTAAGAATAATTTGTGTGTTGAACTACTTGGGGATCCACCCCCACCAAAGGGTGATCCTGTGTTCGAGCTTAAACAATTGCCTGATACTCTTAAGTATGCTTATCTTGATGAAAAAGAATATATCCTGTTATTATTAGTGCTAGCCTCTCAGAGCATGAAGAAATTTTTTTATTAAAAACTCTAAGGAAGCACCGTGCTGCTATTGGATATACTCTTGATGATCTTAAGGGCATTAGTCCCTCTCTATATCAGCACAACATCAAAATTGATCCTGACTCCAAGCCAGTTGATGATCATCAATGGAGATTAAATCCTAAGATGAAAGAAGTAGTGAGAAAAGAAATACTAAAGCTCGTGGAAGTAGGTATTATCTATCCTGTTGCTCATAGTGATTGGGTGAGTCCGGTGCATTGCGTCCCTAAGAAGGGAGGCATTACCGTTGTCCCTAATGATAAGGATGAATTTATCCCATAGAGGATTATTACTGGCTATAGGATGGTGATTGATTTTAGGAAGTTGAATAAAGCCACTAGGAAAGATCATTACCCTTTGCCTTTTATCGACCAAATGCTAGAAAGACTGTTTAAACACACACACTTCTGCTTTCTAGACAGTTATTCTGGTTTCTCCCAAATACCAGTTGCACAATCTGATCAGGAGAAAACCACTTTCACCTGCCCTTTCGGTACCTTTGCTTATAGACGTATGCCTTTTGGCTTATGTAATGCACCTGCCACCTTTCAAAGATGTATGATGGCTATATTCTCTGACTTTTGTAAAAAGATTGTTGAGGTTTTCATGGATGACTTCTCCATTTACGGGCCTTCCTTTGATGATTGCCTCAGCAACCTCTATCGAGTCTTGCAGAGATCTAAAGACACCAATCTTGTCTTGAATTGGGAGAAGTACCACTTTATGGTTAATGAAGGCATCATCTTAGGACGTAAAATTTCTGAAAAAGGTATTAAAGTCGATAAGGCTAAGGTTGATGCAATCGAGAAAATGCCATACCCCACAGATATCAAAGGTATAAGAAGTTTCCTTGGTCATGCTCGTTTCTATAGGAGGTTCATTAAAGACTTCTCTAAGATTTCTAGGCCTCTTACCAATCTCTTGCAAAAGAATATTCCTTTTGTTTTTGACGATGATTGTGAGGAAGCCTTCGAAATACTTAAGAAGGCCTTGGTAACTGCACCTATTGTTCAACCACCAGATTGGAACTTACCTTTTGAAATCATGTGTGATGCTAGTGATTATGATGTTGGTGATGTCCTAGGGCAAAGAGTTGATAAGAAGTTGAATGTTATTCACTATGCTAGTAAAACTCTAGACGGTGCCCAAAGAAACTATGCTACTACAGAAAAGGAGTTTTTAGCAGTCGTGTTTGCATGTGAAAAATTCAGGTCTTACATAGTTGATTCCAAAGTCATTATTCACACTGATCACGCTGCTATTAAGTACCTCATGGAGAAGAAGGACCCTAAACCTAGACTTATCAGATGGGTTCTCTTGCTACAGGAATTTGATTTGCACGTTGTCGATAGGAAGGGTGCTGATAACCCCGTAGCAAATAACTTGTCTAGGTTGGAGAACGTTCTTGATGACCCACAACCTATTGATGATAGCTTTCCTGATGAGCAATTTAATGTCATCAATACTTCACGTAGTGCACATTGGTATGCTGATTATGCAAACTATATCGCTGCCAAATATATACCACCTAATTTCACATACCAGCAAAAGAAGAAATTCTTCTTTGACTTGAGACGTTACTTTTCGGATGATCCTCACATTTATAAGGAAGGAGTAGATGGTGTTATTAGGCGTTGTGTATCTGAAAATGAACATGGACATATCCTACAGAAGTGTCACTCCGAGGCCTACGGAGGACACCATGCAGGAGATAGAGCTGCACACAAGGTATTGCAATCAGGTTTCTATTGGCCAACTCTCTTCAAGGATGCCCGTAAGTTTGTCTTGTCTTGTGACGAATGTCAAAGAATAGGTAATATTAGTAAACATCAGGAAATGCCTATGAACTATTCACTTGTCATTGAATCATTTGATGTTTGGGGCTTTGATTATATGGGACCTTTTCCAAAATCCAACGGGTATACTCATATCCTAGTTGTTGTTGATTACGTCACTAAGTGGGTAGAAGCTATCCCCACTAGTAGTGCTGATCACAACACTTCTATCAGGATGCTTAAAGAAGTTATTTTCCCTAGATTTGGAGTCCCTAAATATCTAATGACCGACGGTGGTTCCCATTTCATTCATGGTGCTTTTCGTAAAGCGCTTGCTAAGTACGATGTCAACCATAGAATTGCGTCTCCCTATCACCCTCAGTCCAGTGGTCAAGTAGAGCTAAGAAATAGAGAGATTAAACTAATTCTGCAAAAGACTGACAACAGGTCTAGAAAGAATTGGTCTAAGAAGCTCGATGATGCACTTTGGGCTTATAGAACTGCCTATAAGAATCCCATGGGCATGTCTCCGTACAAAATGGTGTACGGTAAAGCATGTCATTTACCTCTTGAGCTAGAGCATAAAGCTTATTGGGCAATCAAAGAGCTCAACTTTGATTTCAAACTTGCTGGTGAGAAGAGGTTGTTTGACATTAGCTCGCTTGATGAATGGAGAGCTCAGGCATATGAAAATGCCAAGTTGTTCGAAGAAAAGGTTAAGAGGTGGCATGATAAGAGGACACAAAAGCATGAGTTCAATGTAGGTGATTATGTCTTGCTATATAATTCTCGTTTAAGATTTTTTGCATGCAAGCTTCTCTCTAAATGGGAAGGTCCCTATATTGTTGAGGAAGTATATCGTTCCGGTGCTATCAAGACCAACAACACGGAAGGTAATTGTCCGAGAGTTGTAAATGGGCAGAGAATCAAGCATTATATCTCACGTACTCCCATAAATGTTGAAAGCAATATTATCAATACCATAACTTCAGAAGAATACCTAAGGGATATTTATCAGCCTGTTTCAGACTCCAAAAACAAAGAGGTATGTGATTCGGTAAGAAAACAGACTCCAAAACTTTTCCAGTAGGAAATTTTCTCCGTTTTGGAATATTTGAAAAAGTAGAAAATTTGGAAGTAGTCCAGAAAGCGCGAGAGGAGGCGACAAGCCTGCCAGGCGCTAGCCCACCCCCTGGCCATGCCTGGGGGGCTTGTGGCCACCTCGTGTGCCTCCCGGACTCCGTTTTCGTGCGGAGTACTCCTTCTGGTCTAAAAAATCATTATATATTCTCCCGTAAGGTCTGACCCTTGTATCACGCAGATTTCCTCTGTTTTCATTTCGAGCCTGTTTTCTGCCATAGATTTAGGTCAAGATGTCTTCTCAGGATTCAGAGGGGGAGAGCTATGTGGCTGATTACCTCGCTAACCCCAAGGTCTATGGGGACTTGGATCGTTATGGCTGGACCACTGATGAGGAAAAAGATTACGAACCCAAGGGGAAGGAAGGAACAAGTTCAGATGAGGAGGAGTCTCCTCTACCTCCACCTGGAAACACCCATGTGGAGTTCAAGAAGTCAAGCCTCCGTGACTCAAGGAAGAAACCTAAGACTCTGTTTATCCCTTCTCGTTTCTTGCAGGAGAGTAAGCAGGAATTATGCCAAAGGGTGTTGAAGCTTGAAGAGGAAAATGATGATCTGAGGGAGCAGAATTTTATGCTCAGTTGTAAATTAAACAAGCCCAAGACCTCTGCAACAACTCCACCACCATCACCTCCAAAGGAAGACAACTAAGCATGGGTATGGGCAATCCCCTTGGCTTGTGCCATGCTTGGGGGAGTTGCCCCGGTATCGTATCACCATCACATCTTTTGCCTTTACCTTTGTTTTAGTTTGTTCCTTTTCAGTTTTCTTTTTCTCTAGTAGATTAAAAGTCTTAGTGTTTTAGTCTTGAGTTTTTGCTTTGTGTCTCCCCCGATGTATTCGATCTCGTGAGCCATATAATAAAGAGTGTCTTAGTTGAGGGCTTTGCCTCTTGCCATGATCAAAAGAGTGAGAAAAGAACAAAAGCATGAAAGATCATGTAATGATCTTATGGTAAGTGATGGCTTCACATATAAAAAGGATGATGAATGAAACTTGTTGAGGGTAGACAAACGTAGACCTTGGTCATTGTTGCAATTAATAGGAAGTGATAAAGAAGGAGAGGTTCACATATAAATACATCATCTTTGACACCATCTATGATTGTGAACACTCATTAAACTATTACATGCTTAGAAGTAGATGTTGCACAAGGAAGACAACATAATAAAGTTTGTTTGCTTGGTTCCGAACAATGTTATATGATTAGAGATCCCTTAGCATGTGACGATTGCTTCCACCTCATATTAGCCAAAACTCCCGCACCAAGTAGAGATACTACTTGTGCATCCATAAACCTTCAACTCAGTTTTGCCATGAGAGTCCACCATACCTACCTATGGACTGAATAAGATCCCTCAAGTAAGTTGTCATCGGTGCAAGCAATAAAAATTGCTCCCTAATATGTATTATCTATTAGTGTGTGGAAAATAGCTTTCTACGAACCTGTGATGAGGAAGACATAAAAGCGACACACTACATAATAAAGTTCTTTATCACAGGATGCAATATAAAGTGGCGTTCCTCCGCACTAAGAGGACACGCATCCAAACCTTAAAAGCGAATGACAACCTCTGCTCCCCTCTGCGAAGTGCCGATCTTGTACCTTTACTTTTTGCCCTTGAAAGAGTCATGGTGATCTTCACCAATTCCTTGTTTCGCCTTTATCTTGGCTAACGTCATATGCTTAGGAAAGATCTGTATTCATATGTCAACTTGGAGGTAAGTATTCATGAATTATTATTGTTGACATTACCCTTGAGGTAAGCAGTTGGGAGGGGAAACTATAAGCCCCTATCTTTCTCTCTGTCCAGCTGAAACTTTGATCTCATGAGTACCACATGAGTTGTAGCATTTGTAGAGAACGAAAAGATGATTGAGTATGTGGATTTGCTTTACAAGATCTTGTATCACTCTTTCTGATGTTGTGATAAATTGCAATTGCTTCAATGACTAAAGGCTATCGGTTGTTAATTCTCGGTAAGGTTCTTGATCCATACTTTACTTTGTGAAGGAATTGTCACTTTAGCATGAGAGATTATATGTTGGTATTGCTGTTCTGATCATGATCATGATGCCTGCATGTTCGTATCTTGTTTTGTTGACACATCTCTCTCTAAACATGTGATCATATTTATTGAGCTCGGCTTTCGCTTGAGGACAAGCGAGGTCTAAGCTTGGGGAGTTGATACATCCATTTTGCATCATCCTTTCATGTTGATATTTATTGATTTTTGGGCTTTTATTTCACTTCACGGTACAATACTTATGCCTTTTCTCTCTTATTTTGCAAGGTTTACATGAAGAGGGAGAATGCCGGCGGCTAGATTTCTGACCTGAAAAAGGAGCAAGTCTGAGATGCCTATTCTGCGCAACTCCAAAAGCTGTGAAAATCAACGTGGATTTTTTTAGGAATATATAAAAAATACTGGGCCGAAGAAGTGCCAGAGGAGCGCAACCAGGGGGCCACAAGCCTGGTAGGCGCGACCACCCCCCTGGTCGCACCTAGGGGGCTTTTGGGCTCCCTGCTGGCCCACTGGCTCCCCTCTTCTGCTATATGAAGGGTTTCGTTTCGAAAAAAATCAGGAGGAGGCTTTTTTGAGGATTCGGCGCCGCCACGAGGCGGAACTTGAGCAGAACCAATCTAGAGCTCCGGTAGGACGATCCTGCCAGGGAAACTTTCCTCCCGGAGGGGGAAATCATCGCCATCGTCATCACCAACACTCCTCTCATCGGAGGGGACTCATCACCATCAACATCTTCATCAGCACCATCTCATATACAAACCCTAGTTCATCACTTGTAACCAATCTTCGTCTCGCGACTCCGATTGGTACTTGTAAGGTTGCTAGTAGTGTTAATTACTCTTTGTAGTTGATGCTAGTTGGATTATTTGGTGGAAGAGTTTATGTTCAGATCCTTGATGCTACTCATTACCTCTCTGGTCATGAATATGATTATGCTTTGTGAGTAGTTACTTTTTGTCCTGGGGACATGGGATAAGTCATGCTAATAGTAGTCATGTGAATTTGGTATTCGTTCGGTATTTTGATGTGTTGTATGTTGTTTTTCCTCTAGTGGTGTTATGTGAACGTCGACTACATAACACTTCACCATTATTTGGGCCTAGAGGAAGGCATTGGGGAGTAGTAAGTAGATGATGGGTTGCTAGAGTGACAGAAGCTTAAACCCTAGTTTATGTGTTGCTTCGTAAGGGGCTGATTTGGATCCACTAGTTTAATGCTATGGTTAGACTTTGTCTTAATTCTTCTTTCGTAGTTGCAGATGCTTGCGAGAGAGGTTAATCATAAGTGGGATGCTTGTCCAATTAAGGGCAGTACCCAAGCGTCGGTCCACCCACATATCAAACTATCAAAGTAACGAACGTGAATCATATGAACATGATGAAAACTAGCATGATAGAAATTCCCGTGTGTCCTCGGGAACGTTTTTACTCCTATAAGACTTTGTCCAGGCTTGTCCCTTGCTACAAAAGGGATTGGGCCACTTTGGTGCAGCGTTGCTACTTTTGTTACTTGTTGCTTGCTACGAATCATCTCACCACACAACCACTTGTTACCGATAATTTCAGTGCTTGCAGATATTACCTTGCTGAAAACCACTTGTCAGATCCTTCTGCTCCTCGTTGGGTTCGGCACTCTTACTTATCGAAAGAACTACGATAGATCCCCTATACTTGTGGGTCATCACGGGTCCACAAAGAAGTGGTCGTGTCCATTCCACCACGGCTTCCGCCCACCAAGGAATAGCCTTACTCATGGCAAATATTCACGAAGTAGGCGATCTCCTTGCCCTTACAAACAACTTGGTTCAACTCCACAACACAAAGTAGGAGGATCCCAAGCGACACCTAACCAATCTAAGAGGCAACACCCTCCAAAAGGTAATGGATGTGGTAGATCAATGAACTCCTTGCTCTTGTGCTTCTAAAGATAGTCTCCACAACATAAAATCACTCTCTGATCGAATAGGCATGGGTAGGAGAGACTGATTTGGTCGAAAGCAGTTTGGGGTGGCTAGAGATAAAGTTTCAAATGATTGGATTGGAATATCTTGATCTCAACACACGAGCAGGTGGTTCTCTCTCAAAAAATGGATCTGGCAATGAAGTGTGTGTTCTGAGTGCTTCTCCCACAAGTGAGAGGTGGGTAAAGGGGTATATATAGGTAGCACACAAAATCCAACCGTTACACCTAAAGTGGCAAACTCGGTGACACCGAAGTCATAAACTCGGTGGTACTAATTCACACAAAGGCAATAACTTTTGAATCTCGGTGGGACCGATATACACAACTTGGTGGCACCGAAAAGGTGGCTAACGGTCAGATGGCCAAACTCGGTGGCAGCGATACTCAAACTCGGAAATTCTGATTTTTTATACCAGGCAACAGAATGTTCGTCACCCAAACTCGGTAGCACCGGTATGGATTCGGTTGCACCGATTTGGTGGGAATGGATAGGGTTTGTGTGTGAGATCAAACTCGGTGGGTCCGTAATGTGAAATTTGGTAACACCGAATTTGAGTATGTGGAATTGAACAAAATGGTTATGTGGGAAAAATGACTGAGTATTTTGGTGGCTAATCTTGAGCACTCTAAGCAATCAGTTCATTTTAGTACCTTACCCCCTTTTAATAGTATTGGCTTTCCTATGGACTCAAAAGCGATTTCTCACAAATATAAAATTAAGAGTCTTCTAGATTGAAGCTTGAGCCAATCTTATTCCTTTCTTGCATCAAGGGGCATCTCCACATAAGACTTCAGCCATAGCATATTTTGAACTTTTCTAAAATATAGTTGGAAAACATATTAGTCCAATGATGCATATGTTGTGATAAATTATCAAAACCACCCTAGGGAGCAATTGTGCTTTCAGGCGCCCAAGTTTTTGAACAAGTGGTTGTAAGTGGCAATTTTTCTCCAAAATCAGAATGACTTGGGTAGCTGTGATCCTGTCCAAAGAGTGAATGATCTCCGTGACCCAGCGAGTTCAGTGATGGGAATATTTTTACATCCATTGAATACAGTATTGTAGATCAACAATCGTCATCGGGCGCTTGCATGTACCTTGAAATATTTTGATGAATCGCTCCTTCAACTCTGCCCAAGTTTATATTGAATTAGGGGGTAGGTTTTTTAGCCATATGTGAGCCGGCCCTTATAACATCATGGTGAGGTACTTGGCACATACCACATTGATACGTATTCATCGTATCTACTTTTCCAAACTCTTTTGCCCTTGTTTTGGTCTCTAATTTGCATGATTTGAATTGGAACTAACCCGGACTAACGTTGTTTTCAGCAGAATTGCCATGGTGTTGATTTTTTCGCAGAAATAAAAGTTCTCGGAATGACCTGGAAATTTACGAGGATTTTTTGTGGAATATATAAAAAATATTGGCACAAGAATCAACCGGAGGAGTGGAGCGAGGAGCCCACAAGCCCACAAGGCACGCCCCCCTGGCCACGCCTAGCAGGCTTGTGGGGCCCACGAAGCTCCACCGCCTCCAACTCCAGCTCTATTTAGTCCCTTTTGTCTGGAAAAAATCAAGGAGGAGAGTTCATCGCGTTTTACGATATGGAGGCGCCGCCATTGATACGTCTCCAGCGTATCTATAATTTTTGATGGTTCCATGTTATTATCTTGCCAAACTTTGGATGTTCTGTATGCCTTTTATATATTTTTTGGGACTAACTTATTAACTCGGTGGCAAGTGCCAGTTCCTGTTTTTTTCGTGTTTTTGACCCTTTTCAGAGGAGGATTTTAAACGGTGTCCAAACGGAATAAAACTTCTGAAAAGATTTTTTTTCGGAACAGAAGATACGCACGAGACTTGAGAACCAAGGCAGGGGCCACCAAGGGACCCCACAAGCCCCTAGGCGCGGCCAGGGGGCGTGCCTAGCAGGCTTGTGGGCCCCGTGTGGCTTGTCTGCCCTACCTCTTCCGCCTATAAATTCAGAAAAATTCCAAAACTACGCGAGAGATCCACGAAAATACTTTTTCGCCGCCACAAGCTTGTGTCTCCGCAAGATCCCATCTGGGGCACGTTCTGGTGCCCTGCCAGAGGGGGATTCGGATACGGAGGGATTCTTCATCAACACCGTGACCTCTCCGATGATGTGTGAATAGTTCACCATAGACCTTCGGGTCCATAGCTAGTAGCTAGATGTCTTCTTCTCTCTCTTGGATCTTCAATACAAAGTTCTCCATTTTCTTCATGGTGATCTATCCGATGTAATCTTCCACTACAAGAAATAAGGTCGTTTATGACAAAAAATAATGACGGCGGTTTTATTGGTCATAGATCTATGACTAAAATCTACAAAAAGGTCATGAGGTGTCTAAGAGGGTCCAAACCGTAGAAAATTTTGACCATCTCTATCAAGAAGGTCATAATCCCATTTTCCAAAATGATCACTGGCATGTGTAGCTCTATTTATGCCCGCATTTCGTCTCAATCTTGTGTTCCTCGAAAATGAACACTTCGGCAAAATCAGGATGGAGAAAAAAAAATCTATAACCACACAAGCACGCCTCATAAAAACCTCACCTAAAAATAGATTTATCATCCCATGCCGAGTGGGAGACGTCTTAAAATTGATAATGTGTTGTGATGGTGTGAACACTGAGGCCAGAGTCGACGAGAGTGGAAAGAAGGATAAATAGGAACACAGATTGGATGCCATGTGTTGAAATAAAGGACATGAACAAATGGACTCATGGTTATTAGATTAGTGAGTGTTTTTTTCACCCGTTGCAATGTAGAGGCTTATTTGATAGTGATAACTCAACAAATTTGTATACATGATGTTTGTAGTTGTCAATTTTAAGTAAATTATTTTTTATTTGATGTATAATTGGGAATAGTAATTTTATGAGGGAAAAATAAAGTAAATAAAAATAATAAATAAATAAGTGAGGTAAAGTCTTTTTTTGGGTAAAGTGAGGTAAAGTCAGGCTTACACTTTGGCGCCAAGAGGTTTGGATCAGCTCGCGAACGATTTTGTTTGGTTTTCAGTTTCACACCACGCGAATAATAAATAAAGAAGACCCAGCCCCGTGAAAGCGAAACCCCACTGACCCACCCATCGCTCCTCTTTCTCATCTCTCCCTCTCCCCGCATCACTTCTCGCCGCCGCCACCACCACCTACAGTGCCCAATCCCGCCCGATTCCAGTGTCCTCCGGCGGTGCCCAGCACACCACCGTGTCCCCCTCTAAACGCTCCTTCCTCCCATCGGTCCAGATCCGAAGCGTGCGTCCTCCAGCGGCCAAGCGTGACTCTGCCCACCAGCTAGGGTTTGTGCCACCACATCGCCGGCGTGGCTCCAGCCTTGCTCCGGTGACTCATGTGAGTCCCTCCACTCCTCCTCGTCACATACCCCCATCTCTTCCTCACATCATTTCACCTCCCTCGCAGATCGAGCGCACCGTCGCCGCTCGAGCAACGGGGCGCCATGGATGGGAAGGCTTCTTCCTCCCTTGTCCGGATGTTGTGAATGACGCATCTCCTCCACTACCCCATGGAGACGGAGCTCTTTCTCCCACATCATGCATGGAGCCTCCCTCCCAGTGCCTGAAGCTCTAGAGGGTACGAATCCCTCCCCCGTTGTCTCCTTCTACAACTTCTCTTCTTCTCCTCTTGATGTGTGCGCGTACTATGCCAAGTATGGGAATTCAAGGCCATGGGCGGAGAGAGAGGAGTTTCTCCTAGTGCAAAACACCATGGAAGGTGATCCTTTCTTGTTCTGTCTTTTTAAGTTTTATGTTTCTCTTCACGATCTATAAATGTTGAAGGCTCTATTTTGTGCACGTGCTGCCCTGATGAGGAGAAACTGCTGCTGCAGGAAACCATTGATGATTGCTCCAATTGGTGGATTCAGTTCACCAAATATGAACCTACTTCTGCATACCAATATTTCATGTTCTTTTGCAGATCCTTAGTTCCGTCATCCAGTTTCCAATCCATGCATCTCTCAGAAAGGAATTTCCCGGCCCGTGTAGATTATTGTTTTATGAGTTTTACTACAATGGAAGTTTTATGCTATTTGGCTATGTTCAGTTACTAGGAAACTTCTAGGATCTGCACATGAATTAAGAGAAACCTGTACAGATAATGAACATAAACTTTTAGATTACTGCTACTTATTCTAAGTGTAAAGGATGTCCAGTTAATTTGGTATTTTTAACAAAAACGGTTCATGAGCATGCTATATTAGATATCAATCCAAATTAAAATAATTTAACAGATAGACAATTTAATAAAATCTGCTTGCCTGCTATTTATATACATAACTATTGGACAGTCAAGACTTCATTGTGTGTATGAACGTGCACATATTCTAAGTGTAGTTGGAGAAAACACTTGATCGTTGCTCTCTTTCTACTACTCTATTAGTAGATGCCACTCTAGTAGTCCTTGTGTTTTCAAAAAAGCAACATCAACAACAACATGGAAAATAGTTGTTTTCTAGTAGTACACAACAGACTAACACTGTCACCACCACACCTCTCATCTCATTACATGTCTAGTACAATAAGATTACACATTTTATTTCATGGTGATGACCAATTTTTCTTTCTTAGGCGAGCAGTAGAGGAGGTGTGCTGCATGTATGGATCCAGGACCTGCGGTGGAGTTTCCCCAACACTGGCACCGTCAGAGGCAGTGAAGACTAGCAGATGGAGATGTCGTACGACCACGTCCGGGTGCAGCCAGCCATTGCGGGCGAGCTCGCCCCCCTCCCCCTGGACCATGTCGGCAACTGTGCAACATCAAGTCAAGTTCTATGGTGGCGGTAAGAAGACAACCCTTCCTGCTTGCAGCGCTTTAATTTTCCCTAACTACTCCCTCTGTCCCATAACATAGGACGTTTTTTGGCACTAGTGTAGTGTCAAAAAAGTCCTACATTATGGGACACAGGGAGTAGCTATTTGGTTTTGGGGTGATCTGATCTGATCTGATTATTGCTAGTGAGCATTCCTTGCTTTTCAAGGGCAATCCTATTCCATTAGTTTGCTACAGATTGACAGGCTGCTTGGTGGCAAGTGTGTTACCAAACAAAAATAATGTTCCAATTAATACGGAAATAACTTTCAGATTGTGCCATGCATCGATTACAAAGATTGTTCGATGTGTATTAGAGTATTCCGACAGTTTCTGCAAAAAATAAAAAAGAGGACAATTATTGTTTAGGCCGGTGTTTCGTAGAGAACATGGATGGCTGGATATTATTCTAGCACTTTGTTACTTAAAACATTTGCTCCAGCTGGATAATGCAGCGTTCCAGTGCAAATCCTACTGACTATTGATCCCTCTCATGTTCATTTCCAATGACAAGTTACTTTCGTTTAGATGGATTGCACCACTGAACTAAGCTGCAATGACAAGATGATTTAATTGACTCGCCAGCATCTTCATCAGTAGTAGTAACAATTAAATCTGGACATGCTTTTTTCTTCCCTTGACAGGTAGCAACAATTGAATCTAGACTCTTGGTCTCCTTTGCACAATTTTTTCTATTCCTATAGGGCGCAATTATCTTGCTAGGACTCCCAAACATACTGCTCATCAACGTTGTGCTTGCTGGTTGCAATGACTCTCTTAGCAACAAGGTTGCAGTCGGGAGGGGAGACCCCTGCCTACCTATTTTCTTTCACTTGATGGAAACAACAAGCCTAAATTCGCAAAATAGTGACAAAACAGTAGTAATAAATGCTCTCCATAAAGAAATTTAAGAGCATTTATATATCACTACTAAACTCTCTTATATTTATTTACGGAGGGAGTAATTTCTTATATATTGTAGAACTTGTATACTTCAGTTAAATGCATGTGTGACAGCAGTAGAGCAAAGTATCTGATGGATGGTTAATGATATATATATATATATATATATATATATATATATATATATATATATATATTTGCATTTAATTAAGCTATGTCTATTGTAGTTTAATCTTGAGCTTGTGAGTAGTATGATATTTTGACTTTGAGTCTCCATCAGGAGGTTGAGAGTTTACACTATGAACTAGATTGATATGAATTTGAACTTACTAGTATTCATATTTCATGTTATGTTTAATTTGCTTCTCATGTGTTGTCCCTTCCAGTGTCAGGATGTCTCGGCATTCTAGAAGAGGAAGACAATGGAGCCACACTGTCGTTATATGATGTCACTTCTTCTTTTAGTGATGAATAGGCTATGTTTTGTGTAATACCATTTGTCTGGGATGTGCAATTTTAGTTTGGCAAATTTATTTGTGTAATTTTACATAGGGGAATGAAAGTCGAAACAGTAGCCTGAGGATGAGAGTAAATTATGGATCAGAATAATGTTCTGGAAATAATGCATTTATAACCTGTGGCCCAACAAAATGCAAAAAACGTTTTATAGGCCAGACTTTTTGGGCTTGTAAAAATTTATATTGATTTTATTGCATCCCAACCCATGCCATTTCATATCTGACATGTGGTACATGTCACTATTTCTGCCATGTCATATGTTTTCCACATGGATGATGCCACATGAGCTTAGCCATGTCAGATCCTACGTGGATGAGGCATATTGGTAATGACCAAAATTTTGGCTATGAACTAATTGTTTTGGTCATGAAAACAGTGACCAAAACTTTAGAAAGGTCAAGTTTGCTCGTTCTTGACGACCAACTGTTGACCTCCTCATTTTGGTCATAAGAAGGTCATAAATTGAAAATAATGACGATTCAATGACCAAAAAGGAGGGTCATTGTCGACCATATTTCTTGTAGTGTTCTTTGCGGTGTGTTTGTCGAGATCCAATGAATTGTGGATTTATGAACAGATTATCTATGAATCTTATTTGAGTTTCTTCTGATATCTTATATGTATGATTTCATATCCTTGTAATTCTCTTCGAGTTGTGGGTTTTGTTTGCCAACTTGATCTATGATTCTTACAATGGGAGAAGTGCTTGGTTTTGGGCTCATACCGTGTGGTGACCTCACCCAGTGACAGAAAGGGTAGCGAGGCACGTATCGTGTTGTTGCCATCAAGGGTAAAAAGATGGGGTTTTCATCATTGGTTTGAGTTTATCCCTCTACATCATGTCATCTTGCTTAAGGCGTTACTCTATTCGTCATGAACTCAATACACTAGATGCATGCTGGATAGCAGTCGATGTGTGGAGTAATAGTAGTAGATGCAGAATGTATCCGTCTACTTGTCTCGGACGTGATGCCTATATGTATGATCATCGCCTTAGATATCGTCACGACTTTGTGCGGTTCTATCAATTGCTCGACGGTAATTTGTTCACCCACCGTATTATTTGCTATTTTGAAAGAAGCCTCTAGTGAACACTATGGCCCCGGGGTCTACTTCACACCATATTTTGAGCCTTACACTTTTACTTCGTTGCACTTTCCGCCTTCAGATCTCACTTTGCAATCAATCTTGAAGGGATTGACAACCCCTTTATAGCGTTGGGTGCAAGCTCTTTTGTGTTTGCGCAGGTACTCTGGACTTGGCGCGATTCTCCTACTGGATTGATACCTTGGTTCTCAAACCGAGGGAAATACTTACTGCTCCTGTGCTGCATCACCCTTTCCTCTTCAAGGGAAAAACCAATGCAAGCTCAAGAGGCAGCAGAAGGATTTCTGGCGCCGTTGCCGGGAAGATCAAGTCAAGAACTCATCCAAGTAAGTGTCGCAAACTTATCTCTTGCATTTACTTTTTTTTGCCTCTCGTTTTCCTCTCCCCCACTTATGAAAAACAAAAATTTACAAAAATATTTGTCGTTTTTGTTTGCCTTTTTCGCTCGCCCTTTCTTTCGCTTGCTTTCTATTTGCTTGTGTTGCCATGTGCCTTCAATATGCTTGCATCTTCACTTGCTGAAAATCTATTGATATGGATCCTCATCCACTTGCTAATCCCTTTAAGAGATCCACTTATGTTGATCCAATTGCTAGTGAGTTGAGTGCACTTGACTTTCTCTATGGAGTTTTGCTTGAGATGCGTGAATCTGAAATCATGATGAAGAAATTTATGAAGTGATTCACGAGGGCTCCTTGAATGAAAAGCATGATTCCAATGATTTCATTATAAATTCTATTAATGACAATCATGCTAAAAATATGCAAAACCCTAAGCTTGGGGATGCTACTTTTGCTATGTCCACTTTTTGTTGTAATGATCATGATTGGGGTAATGATTTTTCTTATGATCTGGAAAATTTGTTTAAGCCTCATGATGAATATGATATTTGCAATAAGATTGAAAGTGGGTTTGGAAAAGTCATGACTTTAGTTGATGATAATCCCACTATTTTTGAAGAGCGTCAACTTTGCATGCATGTGGATCATGAAAAGAATATCCTATGTGATAGCTATATTGTTGAATTTGATTATGATCCCACATGTAATTGCTATGAGAGAGGAAAATATTGTGGTAGAAACTTTCATGTTACCAAATCACCTCTCGTTATGTTGAGATTGCTATTGTCTCTTTCTTCTTCCTTGCATATGGTAATTATTGGTTGTCTTGACAATCTGTTTTCCTATAAAATGCCTATGCATAGGAAGTATGTTAGACTTAGATGTGATTCTCACATGCTTTATGATGCTCTCGTTGTGCTTCAATTCTTGTCTTTTATGTGAGCATCATTGAATTATCAATGTCTAGCTAAGGGCGTTAAACAATAGCGCTTGTTGGGAGGTAACCCAATGAATTTATCTTTTTCTTTCTGTTTTGTTGCGTCCACACCATCATAATTCTGTTATGATTGTGTTTTTTGTGTTTCTTTTTGTGTTTGAGCCAAGCAAAACCTTTATGACTAGTTTGGTGTTGGTTGTTTGATCCTGCTGGAAAAAGACAGAAACTTTTCGCTCACGAAATTATTTTTCATTTTTATCCAAAAAGAGATTTGGAGTTTATTCTTTCTTCTGCTGGTTGATATGCTTTTTGCCTAGGTTGTAGTAATTTTTCAGAATTTTTGAGGTACCAGAAGTGTACGAAGTATCCAGATTGCTACAGACTGGTCCGTTTTTGACAGATTTTGTTTTTGTTGTGTTGGTTGCTTGTTTTGATGAAACTATGGATAGTACCGGGGGGTACTAGCCATGGAAAAGTGAGAATACAGTAACCTAACACCAATATAAATAGAAATCAAGATTTCTACAGTACCTAAAGAGGTGGTAGTTTGTTTTCTTGTGCTAATGATATCACGAGTTTCTGTTTAAGTTTTGTGTTGTGAAGTTTTCAAGTTTTGGGTGATGTTCTCATGGACAAAGGGATAAAGAGTGGAAAGAGCTCAAGCTTGGGGATGCCGAAGGCATCCTAAGCCAAATTCAAGGACACCAAAAAGCCTAAGCTTGGGGATGCCCCGGGAAGGCATCCCCTCTTTCGTCTTCAATCCATCGGTAACATTACTTGGAGCTATATTTTTATTCACCACATGATATGTGTTTAGCTTGGAGCGTCTTGTATCGTAGGAGTCTTTTCTTTTTGTTGTGTAACAATCATCCTTGCTGCACACCTTTTGAGAGAGACATGCACTCATCGTGGATTTGCTAGAATGCTCATTGTGCTTCACTTATATCTTTTGAGCTAGACCATTTTGCTCTATGTGCTTCACTTAGATCTTTTAGACCACAACGGTGCGTAACTTGGTAGTTGGCTTATGCTATGAAAGTAGTCCCAAAGGTGATAGGTACCCAAAGAGGATACAAAAACTTCCATCCTCATGTGCATTGAGTAGAAAGAGAAATTTGATTCCTCTCAATTAGTTTTGAGACGTGGATTTGGTAATATTAAGAGTTGTGTTAGTAGGGTGTTGTGAATCTAGAAATACTTGTGTTGAAGTTAGTGATTCTCGTAACATGCACGTATGGTGAACCGCTATGTTAGGAAGTCGCAGCGTAATTAATCTATTGATTGTCATCCTTTGTGTTGCGGTCGGGATCGCGCGATGGTTAACACCTACCAACCCTTCCCCTAGGAGTATGCGTTTAGCACTTTGTTTCAACTACTAATAAAAACTTTCGCAATAAGTATGTCAGTTCTTCATGACTAATGTGAGTACATGGTATAGATGCACTTTCACCTTCCACCATTGCTAGCCTCTCTAGTACTGCGCAATTTTCGCCGGTGCACAAACCCACCATATGCCTTCCTCAAAACAGCCACCATACCTACCTACTATGGCATCTTCATAGCCATTCCAAGATATATTGCCATGCAACTCCCACCGTTCCGTCTCATGACTTGTGCCGTCACTCTCATATTGCCATTGCATGGTCGTAAGATAGCTAGCGAGATGTTTCAACGTCATACGCCAAGCTAGATCGTTGCACATCCCGGTACACTGCCGGAGGCATTTCCTCTAGAGTCATCATCGTTTTAAGCTTTGAGTTGAGAGTAAATAAAAGTGTGATAATCATCATTATTAGATCATTGTCCCATGTGAGGAAAAAAAGAGGCCAAAGTTTCCCACAAAAAAAAGAGAAAAAAGAGGCCAAAGAGCCCAAACAAAAAAAGAGAGAAAAAGAGAGAAGGGACAATGCTACTATCTCTTTCCACACTTGTGCTTCATAATAGCACCATGTTCTTCATGATTGAGAGCCTCTCGTTTTGTCACCACCATATACTAGTGGGAATCTTCATTATATAACTTGGCTTGTATATTCCAATGACGGGCTTCCTCAAAATTGCCCTAGGTCTTCGTGAGCAAGCAAGTTGGATGCACACCCACTAGTTCTCCTTTTGAGCTTTCACATACTTATAGCTCTAGTGCATCCTTTGTATGGCAATCCCTACTCATTCACATTGATATCTATTAATGGGCATCTCCATAGCCCTTTATTACGCCGAGTCAATGTGAGCATCTCCTCCTTTTTGTCTCACAACTACCACCACACTCTATTCCACCTATAGTGATATATCCATGGCTCACGCTCATGTATTGCATGATAGTTGTAAAAGGTTTGAGAAAGTAAGAGTGCGAAAACAATTACTTGGCCAATACCAGGGTTGTGCATGATTTAAGTTAGTTGTGTGAGGATGATGGAGCATAGCCAGACTATATGATTTTGTAGGGATAACTTTCTTTGGCCTTGTTATTTCGACAGTTCATGATTACCTTGCTAGTTTGCTTGAAGTATTATTGTTTTCATGTCAATAGCAAACTATTGTTTTGAATCTTACGGATCTGAACATTCATGTCACATGAAAGAAGTTACAAAGGACAACTATGCTATGTAGCATTCCACATCAAAAATTCAGTCTTTATCACTTCCCTACTCGAGGACGAGCAGGAGTTAAGCTTGGGGATGCTTGATACGTCTCCAACGTATCTATAATTTTTTATGGTTCCATGTTATTATCTTGTCAAACTTTGGATGTTTTGTATGCCTTTTATATCTTTTTTGGGACTAACTTATTAACTCAGTGCCAAGTGTCGGTTCCTATTTTTCCGTATTTTTTACCCTTTTCAGAGGAGGATTTTAAACGGTGTCCAAACGGAATAAAACTTCCGAAAAGTTTTTTTCCGGAACAGAAGATACGCACGAGACTTGAGAACCAAGGCACGGGCCACCACGGGACCCCACAACCCCCCTAGGCGCGGCTAGGGGGCCCGCACCTAGCACGCTTGTGGGCCCCGTGTGGCTCGTCTGCCCTACCTCTTCCGTTTATAAAATCAAAAAAATTCCAAAACTGCGCGAGAGATCCATGAAAATACTTTTCCGCCGCCGCAAGCTTCTGTCTCCGCAAGATCCCATCTCGGGCACGTTCCGGTGCCCTGCCGGAGGGCTTCTTCATCAACACCATGACCTCTCCGATGATGAGTGAGTAGTTCACCATAGACCTTCGGGTCCATAGCTAGTAGCTCGATGGCTTCTTCTCTCTCTTGGATCTTCAATACAAAGTTCTCAATGATCTTCATGGAGATCTATCCGATGTAATCTTCTTTGCGGTGTGTTTGTCGAGATCCGATAAATTGTGGATTTATGATCATAATTATCTATGAATCTTATTTGAGTTTCTTCTGATCTCTTATATGCATGATTTCATATCCTTGTAATTCTCTTCGAGTTGAGGGTTTTGTTTGACCAACTTGATCTATGATTCTTGCAATGGGAGAAATGCTTGGTTTTGGGCTCATACCATGCGGTGACCTCACCTAGTGACAGAAGGGATAGCGAGGCACGTATCGTGTTGTTTCCATCAAGGGTAAAAAGATGGGGTTTTCATCATTGGTTTGAGTTTATCCCTCTACATCATGTCATCTTGCTTAAGGCTTTACTCTGTTCTTCATGAACTCAATACACTAGATGCATGCTGGATAGCGGTCGATGTGTGGAGTAATAGTAGTAGCTGCAGAAAGTATCGGTCTACTTGTCTCGGACGTGATGCCTATATGTATGATCATTGCCTTAGATATCGTCATGACTTTGCGCGGTTCTATCAATTGCTCGACAGTAATTTGTTCACCCACCGTATTATTTGCTATTTTGAGAGAAGCCTCTAGTGAACACTATGGCCCCCGGGTCTACTTCACAACATATTTCCAGCCTTACGCTTTTACTTCGTTGCACTTTCCGCCTTCAGATCTCACTTTGCAATCAATCTTGAAGGGATTGACAACCCCTTTATAGCATTGGGTGCAAGCTCTTTTGTGTTTGCGCAGGTACTCTGGACTTGGCGCGATTCTCCTACTGGATTGATACCTTGGTTCTCAAACTAAGGGAAATACTTACTCCTCCTGTGCTGCATCACCCTTTCCTCTTCAAGGGAAAAACCAACATAAGCTCAAGAGGCAGCAGCCACCACATGTTCTTCCTCTGGAGGGCACATCTGGAGTCCGTTCTGGGCTCCGGAGAGGGGAGATCGTCGCCATCGTCATCACCAACCTTCCTTCATCGCCAATTCCATGATGTTCTTCATCGTTCGTGAGTAATCTCATCGTAGGCTTGCTGGACGGTGATGGGTTGGATGAAATCTATCATGTAATGGAGTTAGTTTTGATGGGGATTGATCCCTAGTATCCACTATGTTCTGAGATTGATGTTGCTACTACTTTGCCATGCTTAATGCTTGTCACTAGGGCCTGAGTGCCATGATTTTAGATCTGAACCTATTATGTTCTCGTCAATATATGTGTGTTCTTGGTCCTATCTTGCAAGTTGTAGTCACCTACTATGTTTTATGACACGGCAACCCCAGAGTGACAATAGCCAGAACCACTTCCGGAGATGGCCATAGTATGAGGAGTTCATGTATTCACTAAGTGCTAATGCTTTGTTCCGGTTCTCTATTAAAAGGAGAACCTTAATATCCCATAGTTTCCATTAGAACCCCGCTGCCACGGGAGGGATGGACAATAGATGCCATACAAGTTCTTTTCCCTAAGCACGTATGACTATATACGGAATGCATGCCTACATTACATTGACGAACTGGAGCTAGTTACATATCTCTCCATGTGTATAACAGTTGCATGATGAATGTCATCCGACATAATTATCCATCACCGATCCAATGCCTACGAGTTTTTCCTACTGGTCCTTGCTACATTACTTTGTCGCTACTGCTGTCACTATTGCTACTGGTTACCGTTGCTACTGTTGCTATCGCACTATTTTGCTACTGGTACTTTGTTGCACATACTAAGTCTTTCACGTGTGGTTGAATTGACAACTCAACTGCTAATACTCGAGAATATTCTTTGGCTTCCTCTTGTGTCGAATCAACAAATTTGGGTTGAATACTCTACCCTCGAAAACTATTGCGATCCCCTATACTTGTGGGTTATCAGACATCATTGACATCCAACATGTCGACAGCTATCTCATAACTCTCAATCCAAGCGAACGACTCAAGATCAGCCATGTAGTTTGGAACATTGTGAGGGCCTTTAAAATCCTTGGGCAAATGCTCATTACGTAGAGCCGGTGTGAGGCAAGGTATGCTAATCGTCCTCCTTCATAGAACCGCCCCGAGGAGATAGGATGGGGTGTGGAAGGCGGAACCTCACCCGCCGCCACCGCTGCTTCTCTTTCGCGTAAAGCCCGAGCCGCATCAACAATCGCTTGGGCATCTAACACCACAGGATGGGTTCGAGAATTCAGGGCTATTGTCTGCGACCACTGCTAGAGACTGTTGGTGAATCGTGCTTGCTCTTACTATGACTCACATAAAGAGTAGAGTGAACCCGGTCTCGGCTATAAGAATATTGCACATGTTGGGTGATCGTGGTTTTGAAGATCTCGATGGCATTCATGGCTTCAACTTCAATCGGGGTGTTTCCTTTGATCGGGAGTGCCTCGAGATTATGAGTCGCCACCAACATGTTGTCTACGTGATTTGAAAAGTGGCATGACAACATATGTAAACATCGAGGCGATGATTGAGACGCTGATGTCTGATCCATCTAGCGCCGGTGAGTTGGCTCACGAGGTTGATTCTCCTAAGGTTGTCTACTCCCTGGAGTGTGTTGCAGAGTGTAGAAAAGGCGTGATGGTTCAAGATTAGGGGTATGCAGCTCTCATGCCTCCCGTGATTTACTATCTCCGAGGCGTCTTGACGAAGACCCCGCTGCTAGGCTTCTACCTTCAATCGTTCATCCTCACTATGGATATGAGTCTGTAAGTCCGCCATGCGATCATTCTCGGCATCAATATCCTCCCGGATCTTGGTCATTGGTGCATGAAGTTTAGCAAGCTTCGTATTATGCTCCTTCTAATTTTCTGGGGTTCCTGGTAACTCCAATAGTTTTGTCATCTGTGCCATAAGTTGTCCATAGCCTCAGTCGACGTCTTGCTTGACTCAGTTGTGTTTGGACCTGGTGTTGAGCCACCAGGACCATTGGCTACTCCATCTACGGTGGAATTATGAGCCGTCGTGGTCCCAGCCATGTAAATGGTGGCTCGAGGAATTCCACGTCCAAGGGACAGCCCCCAAGCCTACCATCAAAAAGCGGGCAGATCAACTCGGTTCTGTGACCGACGACTCACTATCAAAGTTAATGAGAGTATCCCTGCTGGTCATGGAATTATCTACGAGCTCAACCCCCTCAGTGAGTCCAACGAAGATGTGTTTCCGACCGACTTGGATACGGCCAGTTTTCTTGTGCCCAGTTGTCTCGGTGATGTCAGTGCACATATCCTTCTCGATTCGTGACATCCCGATCTTGTCGATGAAAACATGGATCTTGCCAAAGGGTACCTATTGTGGGAATGATCCTGACAATAGTATGAGGGGTACGAACTAAGGGGCGAAATCTAGCTAGGCGCAGTGGATACACTCAGATGTACGAGTTCAGGCCCCACTCGGGAGTGGTAAAGACCCTACGTCTCGAGCCCTGAGGTTGGTGATTTCTTATGGGGTGTCTGAAAGTACAGAATGCTTAACCCTTGAGTGGGAACCCGGGTGTGGCTTATATAGAGTGCGCCACAACTCACCGAGAACCATAACTAGGGTATTTAATGCTAATAACTATGGGAGTTACTAGAAAAGGTGGCTTTAACTACAGCATCACTGGTAACGCGGGTCTTCATGGGCCTTCATGCACGTGTTTATGTCCTTGGCCGTTGCAGTCCCTTCATTGTCCCTGCCATGTTGTGGACCGAGTGTTGTGGAGCGTCCGACTACCGCAAAGCAAGCCGAGTGATCTCACGTGACCGAGTGAGAGCACAATGGCCGAGTGAGGTTGAGAGTATCACGATGACTTGTAGGACACTACTGTCCTTATGGGTGCTTAAGTGGGCCCTATGGAAACTGGTCCGTAAGCCTACCCTTGAAGTATAACCCCGTTAGTAGCCCCCGAATCAGTAGAGCTTTTTTGGCCGAGTGAATGACTCCCTTGGTGTTTCGGAGACACATGGGTCACCGTCAGAGGCAACATCATTCGGACTCTTAGATAGCAACTACGGATTCAAGAGCAAGAAATCTTGAATGTACTAGCGTGCCGGTAAGTTCACATTTGGTAAGATCGAACATATTTCGGTAAGATTTGTTCTATGATTCGGACAATCATGGGCTCAGAGCTCCATGTATCCAGTCGGTGAGCTGGAACGGATCCCACTCGTACCGGGGTAGGGTGACCTGATCGCATTTTTGTGTTGCCCGAATGATCAGGGTCCCGTGGAGGGACAGGCGGGAAGAGCGCTCGGCCCTTCTCATCACACGTCGAGGATGCGGAGTCCATTTGGGTCGCGAGGGGGAGCGGTTTCCTCTGCAGATTTTGAATTGAAGGCGCGTGCAGGGGTGGCGAAATTGGAGGCAGCGTGGTTAGTGGAGGTAGTGGCGCGACACCCCGATTTCCACGCGTGCACTGTCGTATCATGTTATAGTGCACGCTGTCACCAGGATCCTGTGGATCTTCCTCGGGGCGAAAGTACACTTGGTGGGGCATCTTCTGTGGTGGTATTTAAGGCCTTCAGTTGAGAGGTGGAAGGGACTATGCCTCAGATCCGGACTCTTCTCTCCCCGTCTCCAAGACGCACAGCCGAAACCACACACCGCATTCCGGCGTCGGTGTGTGCTTGTCCCTCTCCTTCCACCGAGCGCCATGGTGAAAGGGGTGATGGTGAAGGCCGAGCGAGCTAAGTGGGGATCATGCAGATCTTCTTCGAGCACCGAGACACTCCCGCCGGGCTGGATCCAGGGCGATTGGTTGCTGTCCCGGGTCACGGCCACGCGTCTGCAGGAGCTGGAGGGCGAGGGCCTCATTGCTTCGGGGAGCTAGCGGCTGCCCGGCGCCGGCGAGTTCGAGCCAGTGCCGAGAGATGTGGAGGGAGTGCTGCTTGTCACACATGTTAAGAGAGGTTTCTCCTTGCATCCACATTCTTTCCTTCGAGCTTTATTAGCCTTGTTTGGTGCGCAGTTGCACAATCTTCCTCTGATTGTTGTCTCCTACTTAGCAGCTTTTGTATCTCTATGTGAGAATTTCCTCGGTTGCCATCCACACTGGGATTTGTTCAAACACCTTTTTACTTGCCGATTGATGAATGTTAAGAAGTCTTCTCAGTCAGGGGGCAAAACCAACGTAGTGCAGCTCTGCGGAGGGCTAGGTATCCAGCTCAGGGGCAAGAGTAGGTTCCCCCAAATGAGCTTCCCCGATCATGTGAAGGGGTGGCAGGACTCTTGGTTCTACTACCAGGACATTCCTATAGGCGAGGGTCATTCGGGTCTTCCACCATACTCCACCGATAGGGTTCAGTCGGCTCCTGCCTTGAGCATGTCGAAGGCGGAGAAAGTTGATGTAGAGATTCTGGTGATTGTGCTGGTTGTTGTGGTGCGCAAGGGCCTCAATAGAATGGACCTCCTAGAAGTCTTCTTTCAACGTATGATCCAGCCCCTTCAGGCCAGATCCCAACGCATGTGGATGTACGAGGGGTCAAATGACCAAATTCGTGTTCACCCGGAGGAGCTCACGGAGCCGCGACTTGAAGAAAAGATCATGGCCATCACTCCGACGAGGGACAATCCCACGGGGACTAGAACGGTGCCTCCTTTCTCAGCGGAGATTCCATCGAATGAGGTGAGCTACTACCCTTTATGTCAGAGATATTTTCTTCATTGTCCCGGTACCTGTTTATAAAGTGATCTTCTCCATTCGACAGGCTTTTATCGGGCTAGTCAGCTCCGTCCCGGTGGTTGACCGAATGCCCATTAATGTGGAGAGCGACACCGAGCGCCCGAAGGGCTCGGATGGAGGTGACGATGAAGATGACGATGATGAAGACGACGATGATGAGGTGAAGGAGAGTGACGATGAGGATCAGGGGGATGAGGCGGAGTCCTCTTCGTCTGATGAGGTCCCGCTCGAGGCCAGCAGCAAGGCGCACCAGGATCCGGGGACCCGTGCTGGCACCTTGAGGACCCTGAGGGTGACAGAGCCGACTGTATCGGCAATGCCGACCCGCAATTCCAAACGGGGATGAAGTGAGGCTACGACGCCGCCGGAGAAGACTGCCAAACAGCCCAAGGTCGCAAGCTCCAAACCTTGGAAGGTTGTCCTACCGCGCATCAAGGTCGATGTGCCCATCGCTTCGGCGTAAGTTTCGCCACCGAATGACTTTGTCTTTGTTGGCTATGTTTCACCGAATGAATGTTGTATTTTTGTTGTGTTCATTGTAAAGCCGATACTTCGACCGCATCTCTGGAAGCCAAGGCCACTCACAAGGAGGGGAAAACTAACGTCGATGCTGCTTCTTCCAAAGGTAAGTCTTGAGTTTTCTAAAGGTTCACTCGGTATTCGAAGCTTGGACATTTAATCCTTGTGAACATATGCAGAACCATGAGATGTGATTGAACTTGACCTGGAGGCTCCTTCTGCAGCTCAAGAGTCGCCCAAGCAGGCCGACACTCCCAGCCGTGTGGTTGCGAGGACTAAGACTTCTATGGCCCGTGAGACCACCTTGGCCGGGACGTCAATCGGAACGGGTCCATTGCCTCCTCCATCAGATTGCCGCATGTTCCCGCTCCACCACATCTCAGAGGATCAAAAGGAGGCGTGCAGGAAAGCCTTGGATCAGCTGGACCTGATGGTTGGACGATTGAAGGAGGCGTATGACGCCAGTGAGGCTGTGGCCAAGAATGTTCGCGTAAGTTTGAATCCGTGTGGGTGTCCCGAGTGAGTACACACCCACTGGTTGTTGGTGTTGCTTTTCAGTGAGGGTGTGTTGAGTGCATCCACTGGGTGTAGTCCGCGAGGCTATCGTCAACCATGGCAGTCGGCAATAGTCTCAGTTTCTATTCCCGTTTAGTAGTAGTTAACAAGGTACACAGCCTTGTCTCCTCTTGTCCTTCCAGTGGGGGCGCGCTGAGCGCACCCACTTGGTGTAGTCCCCGAGACTGCTGTCGACTGTGGCAGTCGGTGGTAGTCTTAGGGTTGCTATTGTATTTTTGCTGAGTTGACCTTGTTGTCGGCACACTGCTTGTGGGCCTTGGGACCGTACCAAAGCGACGGATCAAGAGTTGTTGGATTTGCGCCTTAGCCTCGAAGCTGAAAAATCCAAGTGCACTCGTCTCGAGCAGGAGAAGAAAGCTGTTGAAGGTAGACTCTACTGATCGAGTTAATCTTGAATTGATTTTCTTTCCCGTCCGACTAAGGCTATCTTGCCAGATCGCCTTGCTGAGAGGCTGATGAATTCATTTTCTATAGTCGCCATGAAGGAGGCCCTCGAGAAGAGGGATGTAGAGCTAGCATCGGCTCAGAAGGAAGTCAGCCAAAAGACCAAGGCAGTCGAGGCCAAGGAGAAGACTGTTGAGAAGATCGAGGAGGAGAACCGACTCGTGAAGGTGGCCGCTTAAAAGACTGCATGAGAGATTGCCGACCTGAAGAAGAACTACGCCGAGTGGGAGACCAAGTTCTTGGAGGTCAATGCCAAAAGAGCCAAGCTCGAGAAGTTCATTGAGGACTTCGGCTTGGACCTCGTCGGCAAGCTCAAAGGTATGGCTGAATCCCGAATGATTTCTATTATTGTCTTGTCATTTCTGAGTGGTGATTCTCATCCTTTGTCTTTGATTGCATCCAGCTTTTTGTGTCGATCTCGAGGAGGAGACGACTTTGATAGAGAAGGAGTTGAACTCGAAGACTAGGCTTATGAAGGACAGTACTGCCATCACTCTCCTCCGACTGTAAGCTTGCATCAATTACACGCTGCGCTGCTTCGGATGGATCAATTCGGCTATGGCGGAGGTTGATGAGGGGACCGACCCTGAAGAAGAACCCATGAAGGATGCTCACACGATTGTTAATCGAGCTAAAGCTATTCCCGGGCACCTTCAGTCTTGGAAGAAGTTGGTGGTTCATGCTAGAGCGGACATCACCCTCTCGCTCGTAGGAATCCATTGCAGGGGAGTGGACGAGGAGAAGATGAAGAACCACAGAGTGGTCAACGGGAAGAGCCTCAAGTTTGAGGACTTCATGGATATATTCATAGAGGTGGCCACCCGGATTGCCGACGACATCGACCTTGACACCTTCGTGCGGGTAGTGGGGTCTCCATCCACCGAGTGATTCTTGAAAAACACTCTTAAGCTTCAATTCACCTCGGTATGCCGAGTGGTTTTATGTAATCCTTTAAACTCTGAGTGAGCCTTGGGCTTTCTCGCATGCGCCTTTTGTTTGAACTGAAGTGCGACTTTGTTCGCTTTGAATTGCATTTGGATTTTGCTATCCTTGTTTGGATTTGCTTTTACTCAGACGAATATTGGTTCCTGACCGAGTCCCCGAGCCTGGTGGTTCATCCTCACTCGGGAGATGTCATTCCTTAGGAAAAAAACGGATTTTGTTGCTTAAGGATGATTGTTCGTTTCATCTTGGCGTCCGAATGAAAGTCTTGCCTTCATTCGGGACCGCTATAACTTAGGCGAAAGCTGGTTCGCTGCTAAGCCCCCGAGTGTGGAGGTTGTCCACATTCGGGGAAGGGTCTACCTTAGGGAAACAGGCTCACTACCGAGATGATAGTTCTTTCGAACTTGTTGATGGCCCTGTCCATCATGGCGTCCGAATGGCCATCGTGTCGTCACTCGGAGACACTTTGACTTAGGCGGAAGCTGGTTCACAGCTAACCCCCCAGCGTGGACATGATACTCACTCGGGGCAGGTTTTACCCTAGGCGGGAATGGGTCCGCAGCTAGAAATGATTATTCTATTCATCTTGGCGTCCGAATGAAATTCTTGCCTTCATTTGGGACCGCTATAACCTAGGCGAAAGCTGGTTCACAGCTAAGCCCCGAGTGTGGAGGTTGTCCAGGCGAAACAGGTTCGCTATCGAGATGATAGTTCTCTCGAACTTGTTGATGGCCCTGTCCATCATGGCGTCCGAATGGCAATCATGCCATCATCTGGAGACGCTTTGACTTAGGCGAAAGATGGTTTGCAGCTAAGCCCCCGAGCGTGGACGTGATCCTCACTCGGGGCAGGTTTTACCTTAGGCGAAATGGATTCGTAACTAAGGATTTCACCCACTGGGCGTGATTCACCGGAGTGCGGTACTTGCGAATAGTTGAACAAAGGAAGCCCTTTATTCTTCTTGGGAATTCTGATTCATTACAGGAACCTGAGTGCCTTGAGAATGACAGAACTCGCGAAACTCGTCCAAGTCAAAGTTGGTTCCATTGTCGGTGATGATGGAATGAGGGACTCCGAACCTGAAGATGATATGCCGAATGAAGCTGACTTGTGGGGACCCCGACTTACGAGTCGAGACCGCTGAATGTACGTGCTTAGTGATCCCAGAGATCATGCTCACCGAACACACAGAAACTGAATAACAAGAGCCTTACATCCACACATATCGTATGATGCAAGTAATGACCATTACGGTCAAGTCTTACATATATAGGGCCTTAAAGGCCAACACACCAAAACTGGACCAATAGCGGAAATGTTGGTCAAAAGCGTGAATCCATGCCATCAGCCTTAACCTACAGGCATTCTGACTGGGAAGCGTCCTAGCTCGCAGGTACGTCACCAAGGTACTCTTCACCATCACCTGTTCTCTCTTACCTGGTCAATGAAATAACCAGTGGCAAGCCAATGAGTACTTTGAATGTACTCGCAAGCAACCCATGATGTGGAACAACGCAACAATGAAACATGATATATCACAAGTATGTAGCCTTTGCAGAAACAAGGTTTTTCATTAAATGCAACAACATGGTCAAGTGTTGGTATGATCATGCATCACAAGGTAATTAGTAACCATAAGAACAGGTTACAGATATCAACATAAATATTCCGAGGGCTGAACATCTCATGTTCACCCTCCATGTCAAGTCACCAAACTTGACCCAGATACTCACTTTCTCATGTAACACCTTTATACACACACAATTGGTTTATGCGGAAACCACTAGACGTAGTTTAAGCAGCACGACCCAACTGTCCTTGATCGTGGACACAACTATTCGAATAGTTTTACACTCTGCAAAGGTTGCACGTTGTACCCACAAGATCCAGGAAACTTTCATGTCATCCACGACTCGCGGAATATAACATACCCGAGGTAAGTACCCGATCATTGCCTTTCCCCTGATGACACTAGACAAAGAGTCCACTCGATTAGTACCCAACCCACATGATGTACGGTTTACAAGCACCAACTCTAGACCGTATCATCCATGCAGGGACCAACGGTGTGCCCGGAACAAGTAAAAACGACATAGTCGCCCTACCTGGCACGACCCCGTAATGAGAGTGACCATATCACTCCCACCACTAGTAATGTCGGCTCTTTGCTAGCACTACCAGAGTAATCAACAAAGCCCCATACCATAAAAGGGTATCGTGGGCGCACATGTAAGGTTGGGACGGTCGACAAATCTTAAATCTAATCCCATTTCTGAAACCACACACACAAAACCTTTCCGGTACACAACTTCTTTCTCAAGTGGTCATCCAGCTCAACACCATCACCCTCGGGCATTGGTGGCACCCGACGGGGTTTTCGGAAAACCTTTTTTATCACCTTTGTGTTACCATTACCATGCATATGCTCGTCCTATACAGAGCGCTACTAACTACTTGTCAACTTTTTGTTAGCGTGATCCTCATACATGGTAGGGTCATCCTCAAATGCAAGTGCTCCAGAGAAGCCATGGATAACCCCATATGGAAGGTTTACCGATTAATCAGGATCATATGCATCGGGATAAAATAATCAACATGCCATGCATAAAACATTTACTAAGACATGGTCAAAGGGCTGCTTGCCTTGCTCACAGGAAACAAAAAATTTCCTACGCACACGAAGATCTATCATGGTGATGTTCATCTACGAGAGGGAGACTGGATCCACATACCCTTGTAGATCGGTAAGTGGGAAGCGTTAAGAAACGTGGTTGATGTAGTGGTACAACTTCGTGATTCAAATCACCGTCGTCCCACGGTCCGTTCCGATCTAGCGTCGAACGGACGGCACCTCCGCGTTCAGCACACGTATAGCTCGATGACGATCTCGGACTTCTTGATCCAACAAGAGAGACGTAGAAGTAGATGAGTTCTCTGGCAGCGTGATGGTGCTCCATGGTGGTGATGATCTACTCCTGTAAGGCTCCGCCCGAGCTCCGTAGAAATCCGATCTAGAGGTAAAACTACGTGGTATAGGTTTGAGTTGCACGTGGCAAAGTTGTGTCTCAAAATCCCTAAAACCACCAGTATATATAGGAGGAGGGGAGGGGGTAGCCTTGGGTCTCAAGGAGCCCCTTGGTGCACCGCCCGAAGGGAGGAGGTGGACTCCCACCCCAATTCGGTTTGAGGGAAGGAGTCCACTCCTTCCTTCCCACCTCCCTCTTTCCTTTTTTCTTTCCTTTGGTGTTTTTCCACTTGTGGCGCCATGGCCCTATTGGGATGGCCTCACCAGCCCACTAAGGTCTGGTGCGCCACCCTAGGATCACTGGGCTCACTCCCGGGTGGGTGGGCCCCTCCTGGTGAATACCCGGAACCCATTCGTCACTCCCGGTACACTGCCGGTAATGCCCGAAACTTTCCGGTGACCAAATGAAACCATCCTATATATCAATCTTTGTTTCCAGACCATTCCGGAAACCCTCGTGACGTCTGTGATCTCATCCAAGACTCCGAACAACATTCAGTAACCACACATATAACTCAACTATACTAAAACATCATCGAACCTTAAGTGTGCAGACCCTGCGGGTTCAAGAACTATGTCGACATGACCCGAGAAACTTCTTGGTCAATATCCAATAGCGGGACCCGGATGCCCATATTGGATCCTACATATTCTCCGAAGATCTTATCGGTTGAACATCAGTGCCAAAGATTAATATAATTCCATATGTCATTCCTTTTGTCCTTCGGTATGTTACTTGCCCGAGATTCGATCGTCGGTAACCGTATACCTATTTCTATCTCGTTACCAGCAAGTCTCTTTACTCGTTCCGTAATAAAAGATCCCGTGACTTACACTTAGTCACATTTCTTGCAAGGCTTGTGTATGATGTTGTATTACCGAGTGGGCCCCGAGATACCTCTCCGTCACACGGAGTGACAAATCCCAGTCTTGATCCATACTAACTCAACGGACACCTTCAGAGATACCTGTAGAGCACCTTTATAGTCACCTAGTTACGTTGCGACGTTTGATACACACAAGGTATTCCTCCGGTGCCAGAGAGTTATATGATCTCAGGGTCATAGGAATAAATACTTTGCACGCAAGAAACAATAGCAACAAAATGACACGATCACATGCGACGTTCATAGTTTGGGTCTAGTCCATCACATGATTCTCCTAATGATGTGATCGAGTTATCAAGTGACAACACTTGCATATAGTCAGAAAACCTTGACTATCGTTGATCAACTGGCTAGCCAACTAGAGGCCTCCTAGGGACATTGTTTTGTCTATGTATCCACACATGTATCTATGTTTTCATTCAATACAATTATAGCATGGATAATAAATGATTATCTTGAAACAGGAAATATAATAATAACTATTTTTTCATTTCCTCTAGGGCTTATTTCCAACAAATCCATCCTTTCTTGGTACGAGGCTCACGTGCTCGTATGGCCTCGAGTGAATGGGAGTGGATTTCTTTTGCTGTGTCAGAATGCTTAATCTAGTTGTGTGTTCCATATTGATGTTTCTCTCTGCCTTAGGCATTCTGACTTTGTCCTAGGTGTTCCACAATTGCAGGACCAACATGACCGAGCTATTGCTGTCATATCCCTAACTGGAGAGTCGGGCATGATCACAAAATAATCATAGACAGTAATTTCTTATTCCAATGTTGTCATGATGTCTATGAGCTGTTGATATTGATGTACCTTGAGACATTCTACCTTAATGTCTTGTTGAGACTCTATTGCTCGTGGAAAGGATTATGTCATACATAGCTTTTGTAGTCCTTGCTATGACCACTGAGCTAAGCATAGTATCGTTATTATCTGGTGTATCTTTTAGAGCATAGCCTTTTTCCTTTGTGGGTAGCTCATATTAATGAGGAGTGCGACAAGCTCGTTTGTAGCCGCGGGTAGGGCATTGTTATGGCCGCATATGCAAGAGTGTGACAAGGGTTGATAATACCACCTTGTTCGTGAAGTTGTATCTTGTTAACCATCATGGAGGTGGTTTATTCACGACTTCTTTGTTCTTGTGGACTCCCTTGATGGTCCTGTATGACTTGCCAACACGGCTTCTTGGTCATTTTCCTAGTTTGTCGGGCTTGTTCTTAGAACTTACCCTTGCACACCTCGTAGGGACTGCAGTGCTCATATCATTCCTTGAAGTATGGGGGCATTGTTTCTCTGGACATAGTCATTCTCGTGTACGAGTGGCTCGCATGAACTAACCCACTGGACTGTATGCTCTCAACTTATGCGGGTGTAGGATAAATCCTTTCATAAGCACTGAGTTCTGAGGCGGATGTGTGTCGAGACTAGTTTGTGCTTCTGACAAGCTTGTTGTAGGCACAATGGTGTGTTGACGGAGGCTACATTTCTTATGCTCGAAGCTTAGGTCAGGGTAGTGTTCTGAAGAAGGCTGGGTATCGTACCTCATAATCTTTCCGTCATGTGCCTTACCGCTGAAGGTTGGGTTCCTTATGTCGAAAATTCTCCGCGGTAGCACGCTATGGAAGATGGGAGTGCGTATCCCAGAAGGGTCTCTCACTGAGTGGCATACCAAGGAAGATTGGCAGTCTGGTAAGGTTTTCCTGGTAGCTTGCAAGGGAAGGCCGAGTTCCTTATACCAGAAGCCTTTTGTTGTGATGTATCATCAGATCTAGGGCTAGTTCTGGCTTCCTTTTGAAGTATCCGGAATTTTACCCATAGCAGAGCCACAACTTGATATAGGTCGTACCTTTACTGAGGATACTTTGTTGTCACGCACATCGCTTGTCTTCTGTTGGTATGATCATTGTTGATGTAAGTTTGCATGACTGACGCAGACGTCGTGTCGTTAACCAATTCAGAATACTCTTTGCATTCAACCCAGGTGTTGCCGATAGTAAGCAATTGACATATGATTCCATTTGGTTCAGCTGAGCTTCCAAGCAGGTGAAGTTCTCATTGATTCTGGCAACCGCAAACTTATCCATATTCCTTGCAATCCTTGTTGACCGTGTCCTATAAACTTTGTATTTGTACTGGTGAACTTCAAAATATGCTTTGAAATTTGTACCAACGTACCGGAGTTTTGTTGCTGCTTTTGGCTTATACACATTCTTGAAACATGATCCTCGATAGGTAATAGATGGTTCTTGGGTCCATGGAGAAAAGACTCAGGGTTCACCTTACTTGACTGAAATAATCCTTGTATCCCACACTGAATAATGTGTCCTTACTGGTGTTCCTTCTTTGTAGCTCTTCTGAATGCTTCCTCGGGTATGATCGGTTCTGAGGCAAACTCTCTTAGGTATATTTTGGCCTTGTATGTTGCACACGATTCTGTTTCCAACCCATTCTTCATTCTTGACAGATCCGGTGGTAATGTCGTGAATATCGGGTAGTTGGCTGGACATGACTCTTGCTGGATTGGGATTATTGGGTATTATCGCAGTCACATGATGATCTTCTTAGACAACTCTTGCAGATGGATCCAGTCGGAGTGAAGAAACAGAACCGACAAAAGAAACAAAATTCGCGAAAACTCAAAAAGCAAATAAAGCTCAAATTTTGCGGACCTTACACACATGGCCAAGGATCCACTAGTATAACTATTATAGCGCACTCTATGCACCACTAATGAAACAATGCTCGCACTGGTGTCAGGCTCCTACTACTTCCTTTGGGAGCATCACACTCGACACAAGACCATAGCCAAAGTGTCTTAGTCAACGATCCTAGGGTTATCGAGGAAAGATGGAATTTATAAGCGTTTCCCAAAGGAAACTAGAGTAAAGAGATAAATGCCATGGCTAGCAAGCAGGGTAAGGATATCTGGTTTGCCTAGGGGTTTCAGGGCTCACGGGTCATTGCCGGGTGCGAGCATTTCACACCGGCGGCAAAGGCCACGAGAGTTGGGGTCTGATGGAGCCGAAAACCTATGGGGTTGCCTTATGATCAGTAGTAGCCGTGCCAAGTGGCAAAGATGGCTGAAATCCATCTGGGCTTTTTACTGAACACAAGACAGTGAAGTATGGCTAGGGTAACCTATAGTGAGTCTGGCTGCTCTGATATCATTGCTTGTGGCGCCCCGCCTAATTACCAGTGTAGCCAGACGGTCGCCGCACATACCAGCCTAGGAAATCACTCTGGCATGCACATTTACAACAAGTATCATGAACACATGCATTTCTATTAATGGATATAAGAGTCTTACATGATGTACTACAAGGGTGATGGCAGCGGAAAAGCTCTATCTAAGGCAGCATGGTCCTGGTGCGGCTCCAATCCACATAGATCTGACTAGGTTACTCTTCTAGCCCGCGAATGCTCCGGTTCCTCGATGACGGACGGCGGATCCTTATGTGAACCTGACCATGTTAAAAGCCGTTGAGTACTTTTGAATGTACTCGCAAGCAAACCAAACTAACATATACACTAAGCAAAGCAATCTATGGCATTCAAGCATGCATTTGTTATTAGAGCAATATTAATTATCATGGCATAGCTTACCTATGTAGCAGGATCATGATATAATATGATTATCCAGCAAGATAACTACTAAAGTTAATACGTTAAGGTAAAGCATATTAACTAAATAAATTATACTCCGTATATACTCATGATCCAATCTGAATCTGATCCAAATCCAATCCAAATCATGTGGTCATCCTTCCACTCATCTCATAGCCGTCCCATGACTAACATATCACATTCCTTACATCATCAGATGTCTACAAAAGACGAGTTCTTCCATCATTATTATCGCTGATACGGTTGACCACCTACTGACGTCTCGACAGGCTATCCAATACCGTGGACGAGGCTATTCGAATAGATTTTACACTCTGCAGAGGTTGCGCACTTTACCCACATCATGGAGCACTGACCTCCTGATCCCATTCGGGTGGACCAGTGTTGCTCCAACAAAACCTGCCTAACCCGTGACTCTCCCATCATACCACCGGCATTCATCCTCCCCCGGAGTCCTGCCCTGGGTGGCCCTGTGTCCTCATCACACCTGCCACCATCGTGGCCAAACTAAACTGTCCCAAACGGGGACGCCGGCACAAAACAATCAACTAGCTCACAAGGTTATCGCCGCCTACCGGGCCAAGGTAGCGCGCATGCATAACCTTCCCTGTCTGGTGGTACCGGTGGAAGAGCACGCGAACAGACCAAGTCAAGGCCGTCCCATACCGGCAAATATGGTTGCACAAATAAGCCCGGACAGGTGACTCTGGATCAACACACTAGGTTTGGTTTTAACAACATATTTATCAAGCATGGTTGTTCATCAACAATAACTTATCATGATGATAACTATGTATAAGATAACAACGGTAGAAACACAACAACTTATCTCCATATCACCATGAGTCATTAATAAGATAGGATGTAAATGGCAACTTATTACTTTACAAGTTCTAGCTGTAAGTTACGACCCTCGGAACCCTTGTATAGAACTGGCAAATAAACCGGTAGCCACCAGAACGGTCTTTACAACACAGACCTGGGACATTATCGGAATAACTCAACCCCGGCTCAAGACGGCTGGAAAGCAGCACAGAGCATGAGACGGTGTTGATAAGAAGAATGTAGCAGTTCCCTAAGACGACCGAGGAACAGCTCAGAGCATAGGGTCACTGCTACGAAAAGAAATTCAACAGCTGCCCGCGACGGTCGAAAAGCAGCTCAGAACACGGGCCATCTGCTCACAAGAGAAATAGAAAGTCGGCATCCACCCTGGACGGCCGAAAGCAGCTCAGACTCAGGCGTGGTGCCGTCATTAAAGAAGATGCGAGCAAGGGTTCGTCAGCATCTCGTACAACACACTACTATGCACACGGGCATAAGCATTTTAATTTAAATATGCAAGAACAACATAGAGCAAAGCTTGAGGGCATATATCAGATGGTCGGCTTGCCTGGGGTCGAAGAATACTCCCAGAAAAAGGGCGACGAAGCCGCGGAATGATACGCCGGAACGATTCTCTCTCGGAGAGGGATGATTGAAGGGCAAGGGCAACATGGTCATTTTCACAATGTGAACACATCGTGGAAATGATCCCAGAAGAACGGGCTCGACGAGACGAAGATGTGGGTGTTGGTTTCACCGGAATCGGAGTCATGAGCAAAAAGATATAAGTGTTTTTCTGCCAGGGACCTTTTTGTAAAAGAAATATTGACAACCATGTCCCTGACAGCGCGACTGGTCGTGCTTTCGGGGAGAATACGCCTTCCAGAGACAAAAGCGTATTCTTTAATTTTACGCTTCCACTTGTCCACGCTGGTGGGTGCCTCTCTCACCGATAGGTGGGGTCGGGGCCCACGTGTCGGGTCCCCCCTCTCTCTCTCTCTCCTCTAGCCTCCTTCTTCCACCTCCTTCCTCCTCTTCGCAGAACAGAGGGCTGGGTAGGGGCTCGACGCCGGCGACGGCCGCTGGTGGCCCCGACCACCTTTCGTCGCGTCCGACCACCGGCGAGCTCGTGGGACCGAGCCGCATCCATCCCCGTAGGTGGCGGAGCCTGGGGAGGACTAGAGCATGGGCACCTCCGGCCATGGCGGATGGCGACTCGGGTGCCGAAGGGTGCGACAGCTACCGGCCACCGGAGGGCGAGGCGAGGGACTGCGAAGGCCTGCGGTGGAGAGGGAAGAGAGATGGCGAGGCCAGGTGGGAGAGAGGGGCTCGCACTAGGCGAATTTAACAGAGGGGGACGGCGACCATGGAGGCCATGGGAGGGAACCGGAGCTCCTTGAGCTTGATTAAGAGGCTGGGGAGGATTCATGGAATAAGTAAGAGTTGCCGGTGGTGGTGAGGTGCTCGGGGAGGGGCTCGGCCATGGCTTTTATAGCCGGCCGAGGCGAGGCGATAACCACGTCTGCCGTGGCGTCCTTAGCCGGATACTGGAGCTTGCAGTGAGCTGGTCGTGGACGTTAACGGCGCCAACCTGACGAAGGGCAGCTTGATGCGACACTACGGCGAAGAAGCAGCCAAGACACGGAGAACACGACGGAGGTCACGGGCGGAACAGTACCGCGGTGGCACCTGCCGTGGCGTGAGGAGAACGATGGAGGAAGGGAGAAGAGTCTGAAGAGGAGCGCGTGCAAGGGACCGTAGGACACGCTCAGACGCGCCAAAGTTGGCCGGAGCAGGGCTGCCGATGAGCATAGTACACAGACCACCGTTTTGGTCGGCTCTATTCGTGGTCACCACGTACATGGCGTGCTCCCGAAGGCTTCTGCCTATCTAAGCTTGTCTAACAGTTCCCTTGTTGCTCAGATAGATACAAGAGGTGTCTAGAAGCAGCTGGATGGCTCTAGGGTGAGGGATATTTGCAGAAAAATATTCTGAAAGCAAGGTGTTTGTAAGTTTATGGAAAATATTGGCTTGACGAAAGAGGTTGAATTTTGGCATACAGTGGCGATACACTCGGGTGAATGACCTAGAAAAGTTTTAGATCAAATGGATCAATATAGATGGCACATCCTTTGCAATTTGGTAAACTGGCCAGAAATGCAAAAGAGAGTGCTGGGGAAAATTGGCTAGATCAAAACAGCTGGAATTTGGTGGAGGGAAGTTATTTGAATATATGAAGCTACTGTAAAAGTTTCATACCATTTGGGGACACCAAAATGGTACTTCCTTCACACAACTTTCCAATGGACATAAACTTGGGAAAAATACTGAGGGAAAATGGATAAATGGATTGAGCTTCTTTTGGTATTCATGAGTGATTTATCAATGTCAACCACCATGAAAAGTTTAAGCTCAAATAGATAAATTAATAGAGCACTTCCTTTGCAATTTGCAAAATTGGACAGAATTTGCAATTTGATGCTGTGCTCAAAACTTGAACTATGGAACTTGGGTTCTTGATGGAAATGGGGAATATAGGGATATGAGAAGCTCCACAATTTTTTTGGGATTTTTCGTGGCTACCAAAATGGTAGTTCCTTTAGAAAGTGCCCAAAATGCAATATTGTCATTAAATAGGAAAAGGCAACTTTCCCCATTTAATAATGGCCAATATTTTATGGGAGCTCAATATGATCACAAGGAATATCTCCACAAGTTTTCATGAACTTTGGAGATGGATAGATATTTTCTTGGATTTAATTCCTTTAACTATTAGAAAAGGAATTAATTATAAATGAACAATACTGCAAATGACTTGGCAATATTTTTGCATATCCAGGGTTTATGGATGAAGGATGATCAGTGGGGAAAGTTTGGGAGTCAAAAGGTCAAAGGAAGTTGGGGTTCCTTTGAAACTGAAAGGATTAGGGTTTCCCTTCCGGCAATTCGGAAGGTAGGGTTTTGACGGCAAAACCCTGAGAAAAGATCTTGGGTGGCCAGGTTGGACTGAGGAGAATCTTTGGTTGGATGGGCAAGGCAATGATAGATGACCATCTTCATATACCTAGGAGTGAAAGAAATCCGATAACACCGAGAAAAAAGACGGGAGTCAAGTCCCACAAATGAAAAAAAACGGGGAGAGAAAACCAGGGTGTCACACTGATCTCATTCAATTCATCAATGATTTTATGGTAGGCATTCTTGGTTGTGGCATTAGCATTATCGACAAGTACCTCTGGAAGTGGATCCTCTAGAACATGTTCCTTTTTATCGTGCTTGAGAACAATTCTCATATTTCCATGTCAGGTGGTAAAGTTTGTTCCATTTTGTTTATCCTTTTCTAGAATTGATTTCAATGCAAACTTTTGAGGAGGTGGTGCCATTGATATACAACAGATAATATGGAATCACTAAGCAATGTGTTTATTTAGAGTAATTCAAGCCTTAAATATAACTACTCCCACTGAAGTCGGCATCCCTGCGCAAACTCTCAGTGATTCAGGATCCGTCTAGCGCGAGCGACTAGCGAGCTTTAGCATCACTGCTAGCCAACTTGCCTATTTAGTAAACAACACCTTGCTAATTGTATCTCTATACGACTCGTGTTGTTTGGGTAGGTATCTCATACCCCGTCTCCCAACCTTCTTTGCCACAAGGCCCAAAACCGTTTTGATAGCCTTGTCAAGTTAACCTGATGCAGTGCATGTCCCTGTCCGATACGAACCCTCTAGTTCAAGGACACCTGGTAGCACCTCAATTTTATGAGCCCACCACTAGACGTATTTGACGTGTGAAGGTGCAACATCCGGAATGGCAATGTGCTTGATATTAACGAGGGATATTTCTACACTATAACATGCATAAAAAAGAAGCAATATCAATCACATATAAACATAAACATGTGAAATAGTATGGCTCCTTCATGGACGTCCCTCGAGGCCGACTCCAACTCCCATGGCCAGGTCCGATACGAACCCTCTAGTTCAAGGACACCTGGTAGCACCTCAATTTTATGAGCCCACCACTAGACGTATTTGACGTGTGAAGGTGCAACATCCGGAATGGCAATGTGCTTGATATTAACGAGGGATATTTCTACACTACAACATGCATAAAAAAGAAGCAATATCAATCACATATAAACATAAACATGTGAAATAGTATGGCTCCTTCATGGACGTCCCTCGAGGCCGACTCCAACTCCCATGGCCAGGGTGGAAATCCATCCTCTTTGTCACGCCCTGACGCCAAAACCTCGAGCTTGATCTCTGTCCTCCAACTACTTCAACCAGTAATGAATTCACACATAATCACAAGTTGACACGCATGTCGTTATACAATATAATGATAGGACTTTGGCTCCTGGCGGCTCACAATCATGACATGCAGGTCATGTTAAATTACACATATGCATCACATACATATAAGCCATACTATTCACATCAAACCTGCAAAACAAACTTATGCATAGAATCACATTCTACCGGTTTGGGATAGTGTACGAAATATTCGGCGCTACACAGACGTTTTCGGAAATCACACATCAAATTTGGACTCCGATCACGCCGGATTTTTTGATCTGACGGATCTCATCAATCGTCGCGAACCCGATTTGGATTTATGTTTCACTATTAACCCCGATGGTGGAAACCGACCCGTAGGGGTAGGTTGTGTCACGACCTCATCGATTCTGATGAACAAAAAAACATAGCCACAACGATCCCGGTGTGCAGTTGATCTCATCAACCGTGCACTTAGCCGATCCCAAGAACGACGACGGATCTCATATGTCGCCTCCACACATCAAATATGCATCCGATCTGAATTCCAAATCCTATAACAGAGGTTGTGTTACCACTGTTGGGTTCTAACATAGGCGCATCACATGCAAATTAAAATTTTCCTACGTGAAGAACAACCAAGAACATGCTACGGAGATGGATCATAGATCGTTACCACTAGATGCGAAGTGTCGTGCAATGGAAGTAGATGTGGCAGCATGTCTGCATGGTCCGTGTCCTCCTCGTTCGATCTCCCTCGAATAGTCGGTCGTCAGATCCCTCTCCCACGAACAGTCGGTCGCAGGATCCCACATATTGGTTCGCTGGAGCAGCGCATGTGCACCACCTCTAACGGTATCCGCGCGTGCACGAGGAACACCGTGCGGTGGACTGCTAGGTCCGGATCACACAGTTGGCGGCGACAAGTGGAGGTGGCTAGGTGCAACATATGCACAACCCTAATGATAACGTTGAAGTGATCACCTGATTAAGTGTGTCGCACCTCCACTATGTATAGGCGTCCGGTGCAGGCTCAACTCTTGGGCCTCGCACGGACCTTAAAGCCCACGTGTTCCTTCCCTTAAATGCGCAACCCTTTAGGTTCTCGTTCACTTGTTCGCGAGTCCGACCACGTCTGATTCGGCTAGTCGGTAGCAGCCTCTAGCAAGACGTGCTGACTGCAAGTTTCCGATGAAGCTCTTTAGGCCAACCTATACTTCATACTTCTATTCCCTTTGCCACACTATATATGACATCGTGCTCAAGGCGACATGGTCATCCTTGTTGCCACACAACCTATTTCTTGTTCCGGTGAATCTGACCAACATTCAGATTATCTCATAATCCTCATCGCATGGCCATGCTTATCCACGTCAGATCACTCGAGGGGCCCACAATATCTCTCTCCTGATCGGAGGGGCAAATCCCATCTTGCTTGACCACGTCTCGCAACATGGGTCTGGACAAGCCCGAAACCTACCTTTGTAACTACCCAATCACGGAGTAGCGTTTGGTCGGCCCAAAGCAAGTCGATCACCATCCTGAGTACATGTGCCACCGCACGGCCTAGGAAATAGAACATATGTTGTACTAGAGACTCACAGATGACCTATCGTTGCATCTCATAATTTGGGCTATCCAACTCACACCTTATCTCGACTCGGATCCGACGTCTTTCTTAGTCCATTATCCGGCTAGCATCCAATGCTACATGGTCAGTGAGAGCGGACCATCCACCGTATCATATGCTAGTCTAGTTGGTTGCACGTCCACACAACTCTTTTGACTAGGGACCATTTAGGATAGCCATCGGATAATGTATAGTCTCACAAGCAAGTCACATACTTGTTAATACACATCACTGATAATGTCCAAGGACTATCTTTATTCATAAACACATAGGAAATATGATCATACATGATTGCCTCTAGGGCATATCTCCAACAATATGTCCACTGAGCTTCCCTAATTTTTCTCAAATATTTTTGAAGCAATAAACTAATTTTCCTTCATAAAAGACCATTAGTGGCCTCAGAAATAGGTATTTAATTAAAATGGGAAAATAACTTTTAAAATAATAATTTTATGGTTTTGGAAAGCCTTTTTGATAATAAGATCCAAATAAAATCTTTGGGGCAAACCATCTATCCTAATTGGAGGACTTGTAGTACAAACCTCTATTTAGGGGTTTTTAAAGCTTAAAATAAATAAATGCCCTTTGGATCAAAATGATATTTAGTAAGAATAACTTTAGGTCCCGTACACAAGGCATGGTCATTGTGCAAGGACTTGGAGCAAGAAGATAAGTTTTGAGAGAAGGGATTTTTTTGAGTAAAACCCAAATAAGCAAACAAGCATATAACAACCAATTCAATCATCACAAGCACGCAAAAAGTTTAAACGATTCCAAATTTTATAAAAGCATTCAGTGGAAAAGTGGTACAAACACAGGGTGTGACACCGCAACAATGCGTGTTCATCATCTAGTTTTTAAAAGGATGACACTCTAAACAATTCCTAAAATGTCTCTCTTCCTCTCATCATTCTTACAGTTCAGCCCAATCCCTCGATAGATACGGTGACCCAATCACAAATTAGCACGATTAACATTGATCAAGACAAGTGCATCATACTTTGAAAAATCCCTAGATAGTCCATCATACACTTACAAGCAGAACATGACAAGCATAACCGAAGATGAACTGGCAAGCATAACTGAAGATGGACTGAAGACAAGTAGAGCTCATCATACACCGAGACACGCTCCTTGTCTACTAGCAGCTCCAACTCCTTGTCGGCTGTCAGCTCCATCTCCTAGTTGCCCAACAGAGTTGCACCCGCATCTGTAAGAACTCCTTGTCATGTAGATCCGACGTGAAACACAAATGCTCCCTTGGAGGGTTTGATAATTAATGACAACATACATTATCTCTTGGATTAATGGTTCTACCTAGTGTTTCAGATTTAGTCCAAAAGATTGTTGTGGCTCGAAGTTGTGAGGAGGATCCCCAAGAAGGGAAGGATAGAATTGTCAAAGCTTCAAGCTTCAAGACTCTATATTTTATATTTATGTGAGAAATCACATTTGAGTCCATAGGAAAGCAAATACTATTAAAAGGGGATGAGGTATCTATGACGATTTGGTTGCTCAAGTGCTTAGAGATTAGCCACCAAAACCCTCAAGAATTCCCCCACAATATATTCTGTCAAAACCCTAATAGTCAAATTTGGTACCACCGATATTTCTAAATCGGCCATACGAAGTTTCCCTTAGACAGATTCTAGAGCCAAACCCTAGCATCTCGGTGCCACCGAGATCACATTCGACACAACCAAAAAGTAGGTGCCAACTTTGTGTTGCCAAAGTGTTAAATTTTGGAATTCCCGAGTTTTTCATTTCTGTCCCACCGAGAGTTGAATCTGCCCAAGGTTACCCGAATCAGTTTCACCGAGTTGTGTATATCGGTCTCGCCGAAAATCCGAAAGTTGCCACCTTTTGCACTAGTCGGTGTAACCGAGTTTCTACTTCAGTTCCACTTAGTTGGGCAATAATGTTGTAACCGTTGGATTTTTGGAGATGGCTATATATAGCCATCCACCTCCCTCTCATTCGTAGAGAGATCACCCAGAACAAACCGACACTTGCCCCATCTATTTTTAGAGATAAAACTACCTACTTATGTGTTGAGATCAAGATCTTCCACTCCAACCACATGAATCTTGATTTCAAGCCTCTCTAAGTTGTTTTCCATCCAATCAATGTCCTATACCAAGCCAAATCTGTGAGAGAGTGATTGAGTGTCGATGAGACTATCTTTTGAAGCAGTTCATCATCCATACCACATCTATTATCTTTTAGAGAGTGATGTCTCCTAGATTGGTTAGGTGTCGCTTAGGAGCCTTCAATTCATTGTGGAGTTGAACTGAGAAGTTTGTAAGGGCAAGGAGATCGTCTACTTCGTGAAGATATACCCCAAGTGAGGCTAGTCCTTCATGGACATAAGCCATGACGGAATAGACAAGGTTGCTTCTTCGTGGACCCCTTCTCGATGGAGCTCTCCTGGACTCACGCATCCGTTATCCTCCATGGGTTGAAGTCTCCATGAACATGGATGTACGATAGCACCACCTATCGGAACCACGTCAAAAATTTGTGTTTCATCTTTGCGTTTGATCTTCCTATCTCTACTCCTTACTTACATGTGCATGTCTTTACTTTCCGCTGCTATACTCGTTGACTTGCATGTGTAGGGTGCTCTAGACTTGATAGAATTGCTAAAACTTGCCAACCATTAAAATTAGGAAAACGTTAGGTTTTATTTTGCCAAGTAGTCTATTCACCCCCTCTAGATATCCCTTCTTGATTCCTCATGACAGTAGGAGGTGCATCTGTTGTACCGACTCTTCTCCTTATACGTTGAGGGATACGGGGAGCATCGTCGTTCATCGCCTCCGTCGTCGAGCAGGAGAAGGCTACCACCGTCCTCTAGCAGGCCAAGGTTGTCTGGCCCGTGCTCCTCCCACTCTTTCTCGACCACGATAACAAATCCAATTTTGGCTCGGACGAGAAGGTGGCGCAGGTTATGCCGACAAAAAGGAAGAGCGACACGGGTGAGTTAGGGATTTCACACCGAGTGAGGGGAATCACGAGAGAGTGAGGTGGTGGGGAGGGGGGGGGATTGGGAAATGACAACCTTTCGTAGCGTTACAAAATTTGAACTACACTTTTTAAACGCTATTATAAATGTTTACCGGGAAAGTGATTATTATTTTGAAGAAGAAGGCATTTATAATTATATATAGGGAATTTTTGAAATTCCGCCTATGTGGCATCCGGCTCATGGGCGCTGAAACCACACAAGCCTTACACGCCGCGGGTTGTTTGATCTTCTTGGACAAGAAGTTAGGCACTCGGGTTTTCAATCAAAGAAAAGAGAGAAAAAGGAAAAATAAAGAAGCACGGCGCCGGTCGTTTCACCTTCTTGGACGAGAAGTAAGCAGGCATGGCCCACCACCGCTCCCTCCTCTCGTGATTATCGTAGCCAAACCCAGCAGCGGTCCTGGGTTTCCATGGGCTCCAACGTTCGCCCCGTCCCACCCACCCACCCACCCACAGGAACCTTCTCGAAACCATCGCCCCGCTCCTCGCTCGACCCCACCCGTCAGCCAGCCAGCCAGCCAGCCACCCATTCCATTCCCGGTAGCGGAGAAACAGAAGGCGATCCGCGGCCCGCGCCGCTCTGCGGGCCCCTCCACCCAATGAACCCCCCGTTATATAAATCCTCCCCCCCGGTCTCGCTAATCGCATCGCAATCTCGAATAGCTGTCCCAATCCTCGATCTGTTCTCGACCCTCCTCCGTCCACCGCAGCTTCAGATTTCCCCATGGGTAACCCCGTCACCTCGAGCGCTTATTATCTCTTGTACTACTTTTCGATTCCTGGTGGTGCTTTGGCTGATTACTGTTCGTTCCTTTTGCTGGATGCATTTCCGTGCCCTGCGCAGCTCCCATCAAGATCGGCATCAACGGTGAGCTCGATCCCCCGATCTGATCTGGTTTGCTTGTCCGTTGGCTGTTTCCGTGTGTTCATTTTCTCATGAATGGATTTTTGCTTTCCCCTGCAGGTTTCGGCCGGATCGGCAGGCTTGTGGCCAGGGTTGCGCTCCAGTGCCCCGATGTCGAGCTCGTCGCCGTCAACGACCCGTTCATCACCACCGACTACATGGTATCGTTCTCGATTCCACTCGCTCATGAGATCTGTAGGTGTTTATGGTAGGTTCGTTGTGTATTCGTGCTTGTGACACCCGTTTACGGGCTGGCGACTGTCACCTTAGATCTGTTCTCGAATAGTTTGGATTTGTTATTTTCGTCACGCGCTCATGCTCAGCTCCACAACACCAAGCACGGTTAACTCGTTATGCATTGGAATCTAGGTTCTAGTGAATGTTGCTACATCTGAATATAAATCATCAGTTTTGTGATGGTACTGTTAGATCTGCTTTGCAAGTGCTTTTTTGTGTACGTTAATTATATTCCTCACATCCCGTGGAGAATATTTTTACAGTTCTGGATTCGAGGAATCTATTTGTTCCACGCAGTGACTATTGTTCTATTGTGGTACTATTTAAAATAGATGTAATCTCTGGTGGTTTATATACATGCAGTCTTCAGTGCCAGTTGCCAATAATTAACTAAAGTGTAACGCTAGTTCCACTTGTCTCTCGTTCATATTATGGTTCTGAATTACGTGCTTGCAACTTGCAGACCTACATGTTCAAGTATGACACTGTCCACGGACAGTGGAAGCACCATGAAGTTAAGGTGAAGGACTCCAAGACCCTTCTCTTCGGTGAGAAGGAGGTTGCTGTGTTTGGTTGCAGGTTTGTTACCATTTATTTTGGTTCCCATGCAGTTAATTTCCATGGTAAGCTGTACAGGCTGATCAACAAGCCCTTATGTAGAAACCCCGAGGAGATTCCATGGGCCGCTGCTGGTGCTGAGTACGTTGTGGAGTCCACCGGTGTTTTCACTGACAAGGACAAGGCTGCAGCTCACATTAAGGTAAATTCTTTCACAGTCTCCATTTCATGGTAACTGAACCTTTCTTGTGTATATTTGTGCTAAATAGTTTCCTGTGTTACCACTTACAGGGTGGTGCCAAGAAGGTCATCATTTCTGCTCCCAGCAAGGACGCTCCCATGTTTGTCTGTGGTGTCAACGAGAAGGAATACAAGTCAGACATCGACATTGTCTCCAATGCTAGCTGCACCACCAACTGCCTTGCTCCTCTTGCTAAGGTGTGGACCGTACCATTTTGTGCTGCTAAAACCAATTTGGGCAATGGTATGCTGATAGTTTCTTTTTTTTCAGGTTATCAATGACAGGTTTGGCATTGTTGAGGGTTTGATGACCACTGTCCATGCCATGACTGGTAATGCATTGCACTGGTTATGTTTCTTCCTGATAGCATTTGATATTTATCTTTTGACTAATGTGGCTGAAATTGGAATTTCAGCAACCCAGAAGACTGTTGATGGTCCTTCAAGCAAGGACTGGAGAGGTGGAAGGGCTGCTAGCTTCAACATCATTCCAAGCAGCACTGGTGCTGCAAAGGTACACTTCCGTTTCCCATCTATTATATCATAAGTTGTCTGAACGACCATTAGTCTTCATTTCTTATAATAATCTATTCAATGGATCACCATTTCGATTTCCTGCAGGCCGTTGGCAAGGTGCTCCCAGAACTTAACGGAAAGTTGACTGGAATGGCCTTCCGTGTTCCCACTGTTGATGTTTCTGTTGTTGATCTGACTGTTAGACTTGCCAAGCCAGCCACCTATGAGCAGATTAAGGCTGCTATCAAGTGAGTACTGCTAACCAGGAACAATGTACTTAGTTCCGTCCGTGTATGTGTATATTGTTTCTTATTTTAGTATTTGTATTGATGTGTACTTATTTGCTTTTACAGGGAGGAGTCTGAGGGAAACCTCAAGGGCATTTTGGGTTATGTCGATGAGGACCTTGTTTCCACTGACTTCCAGGGTGACAGCAGGTGTTTACCATTTCACTTTGACAACTATGTTACTTTATTTTGGTGCATTTTGATTGCCTATATCTTCATAGTGGCTACTCATCCGACTTGGCTAATGATTCCACTTTACTCATAACAGGTCCAGCATCTTTGATGCCAAGGCCGGGATTGCTCTGAACGACAACTTTGTCAAGCTTGTCTCATGGTACGACAACGAGTGGGGATACAGGTTAGTGGCACCTCTTATATCCCTCCTGCAGTCATCTCATCAATGCAGAAATCATCTTGCTGAATCGTGAATTTCTACCTTTGCAGCACCCGTGTGGTCGACCTCATCCGCCACATGCACAGCACCAAGTAAATGAGCCAAAGCATGAAGATACAGGGGAGTGTGGTTTGCCCCAGAGAAGAGAAGAGTGTACAACCTCTTCCGAGAATAAATTTTTGTATGGAATTATGGCAACTAAAAAAAACCTTTTATTGGATGTATCCTGATGGTTGGTTGAGCTTAGCGGCTCACATTTTGGTGGTATTATGTACTTGCTTGAACTAAATCATGAGTTATTTTCACTCATCGTCATGGGTTATCTCACCTGGCTTGTGTCTTTCGGTTGTCATTTCGTTCACTTCGCAAAGTGTCTTTATGGTTTTTTTTTGGTGCGGAGTGTTCTTACGGTTACGCTCTGTCTTCACGCTCGCTGCATGAATGAAATTGTCGTGGTCATGTATGCTCCATGTATGTTAGCGAAGCAGCAGGGCAATTCTGAATTAACTAAAGAAATAATCGGGGCCAGACCATTTCAGCTCCATATGGACGAGAGCAGTAAGAGTTTTATAGAAAGGTCGTGGGCAGTCGTGTGTAATCGTTATCCACCATCTTGCATAAAAGATCCGTGAACAATGGATTTCATCATCCTATCCTTTAAATCAAAAGGATCAAATGAGTACGAAGTATTGATCTGTGAATAGGGATGGCTACAAGCGGGAATACTGGGGGCAATGAAGCCCTTCTTCTCCTTCTATACTAAATAAACAATCTAATTCTAGGAAGAGTTTACTTAAACTTAAAAGGAAGGGCGGTTAGAACAAAGCAAGGGATGACCACTTTCAATGCGCGAAATCCGAGTTAGAGTGCGAAACTTCTTGTTGCAGCCGTTTTATTCGCTGCTTGTTACTTTCGAAAATGGAAGATATGCTTGTTACTTTCGAAAATGGAAGATAAGAATAAAGAAGTCTTGCACGAGGGCGGCCTCTTTCCATGCCTTCAAATCCTTTTGCCACACTTTCAGATCTCGAATATACAATGATGAATTCTGACAATCTACGATCATAGAACGCAATAATATGAATGTCTCTCACGAGCCCCAAAGAGTCAATCAAGTATGACTGCTTTGTTGGCACACGGAAAGGTAGAACCACCTTCCGCCATGTCAACCGCTCACTAGGCTTCTTGCTGCGGTGAAGTTGCTTCATCATCCGGCTCAACATCAGCCTCATCCCCTCCATTTTAAGCTTTGGTTATAGGTAAAACTCTATTAGGATAAGGGTATGGACAACATGTAGAGGTATGACATCATATTAACCCATACTCATACCCGTATAAAATCTTTGTAAACTTAATATTATCCATACAATCTACACTATATCAATAGTTTGTGAAGTGAAAATGTATGACTATATGTTGTTGTTTATGATTATATGATGTTGTTTATAAGTATGTTATTGTAATCTATTTTTATAAATTATGATTATATGTTGTTGTCTATGAAGTTGTTCCAACGGTTGATTTACAATGTCGGGTAACGGGTATACCAATTTGTAATGTATAAGATGCGGCTCGGTAAACATTGCAACACATACAAGAGGGATGGGTATAAGATTTGGCTGACACCCGCCACAAATTAAGTTACAAGATCCACACACCATTTTTTTAAATCATTCAGAAGGCACGGTCCGACTACGGACAAGATAAACGAAAAAAGCAATGTTCCCACCTCACCTAGTCATCGGGATACGTCACGTATAGCCGACCACTGTCCTCGTCAAACTCTCAAAAATTGTACCCGTTGAGAGGTATGGGTAAGGATGATGGCTAAGCTCACGGGTAAGGGTATGGGTTGGCTCCACCCATACCCTGCGGGTGCCATCCCTATCCATGAATAGTCGTGTCTCATTTGCATGGGCAACGATCAAATTTTACCTTTTCTATTTCCATGGTCGAATTCCACACATTTCACAAAAATTGCAGCAGTTCTGTTCCGCTAGATCTCCCCTTACATGCAATGATCATATCCATCGAGTCCCGACGCCATTATGGTGCCACGTCGCGCGACGCTGGGACACTTCACGTCATGTCGATGATGTCATCCTCCCATGTCAATTTGTCACGAGCCATTAGAATAACTCCAACCGGCCGATCCAAACAGATGATTGTTTTATATGTTTTTTGTCCGTTTGGGTCGGCTGCGAGCTCGACATTCGTTCAGTTTTCGTTTTGGGTCGGTCATGCGTTTAATGCATGAGACCCATTTTATGTTCGTGTGCAAATTTAAAAGTTAATCACACAACCTTCTTGATGCGTTTGCTAGCGGTCGGTACACATGCGTGTACTTAAAAAAGTTTTTAGTTCGATCACGCCGTCCTGCCCGGTGGTCATGCGAGCACGCTTGCTGGCATACAAAAAGATGGCATGTGCGGCCATTGATGAGTGCTCGTCGAACTTGAGCATGTTGGCCTGCATCTTCTCGAACCATGGCCTCTTCCTCCGTGATATGGTGTTGAGGTCCACCTTCATGATCACCACCCCCATCATCATGCTAGCGAGGGCAACTTCTTTTGCCTTGCTCTTGGCATTGGCGGCCTCGATATCGAGCATCCTCGTTTGCTTCTCCGCCTCTATCTCGAACATTTTCGCTTGCTTCTCCGCCTCCATATCGAGTCTCCTCCTTTGAATCTCCATGAAGGTGTTCACATGATCTTCCTTGTCTTTCCGGCGCTTCTCCTTCTTTGAGTCTTTCTTGGTCATCATGCCCTCCATGGTAGCAACGAAGGCGTTGCACGCCGTGTCCCGCCTGTCCTCCTTCTTGGAGTTGGTCTTCCCCTGCGGCCGTGTCTTCTCGCCATCCACAACCTCTTCCTCGTCTTTCTTCCCATCATTCGCCATTATGGTGGCATATTGCGCCTTGAACTTCTCTTCGTTGATGACCCTCCAACAATGCGAGAGGTTGGATGAGTTGACTTCATGTTGGACCCTGAAAGCCTCCAAAGCTTGGAAGGCCTACAAATGGATATCATGCAAGCATATGGGCAAATATGTATGAAAATGGACACGCAAAACAGAATGAAAACGAAGCGGTCCGCATGCATACCATGTCTTGTATGCCGGTGTCGCTCACGGGGCGAGCCTTGATGCTCTCAATACTGACACAAAACTTATTGCACTCTTGTTGCATTTGGTAGAGCGGAAACTTCTTGCGCTCATGGAACTCACGGTGGACACGAAGCCAAAAGGTCCATGCCTTTTGTTCAACGCCGACCTTGGGGTCTTGTCCAATGTCCTTCCAACAGTCACAAAGGAGCTTGTCCTCCGCCGCCGTGTATGCCTTCGTGCGCTTGCTCTTGTGCTTCGGCTTTGACCAGACGACTTGGTTGGCGAGCTCCTCCTCGAACAAAGGCTCCCCGTCAATGTCAAAATCGTCCTATTCCTTGAGGACGTAGTCCTCCGGGAACTCGTGATCGAGCGGGAAGCCGTCCACCTCCACGACAACCTCATCATGCATGAAGGCGTCATGTTCATAGGTGTCCGGCCCTCGGCCGTCCTGGCTTTGGGTCTCAACGGGATCGTAGCCAGCCGTGTTTGGCACAACCGCAACCGACGCACCACCCTCGAAGATGATGCTCTTCATGAAATGATTGACTGTCTCGTCGTCGGCGACCGCAATCATTGTGTCAAATAGGTTGCGGGCGCCGGGTAGCACGTCGGCTGGCATATCCCGCGTGCGTTTCCTTGTCCCTCCATACGATGAGGCACCGGCCACCGGCATGGCGTTGAGGTCGATGGGCGCAGGCGCAGGGGTGGAAGTAGGCACCACGCTCACCGCCGGCGAGCATTCCCTGTAGAGTTGGGAGGCTTGCGGGTAGACGTGGAAGTCGGGACCGGGTGCATTGCCGACCAGTGCGGCGACTCCGGAGCCGGTGCTGGCCGCATCCACGGTGGAGGCGACGAGCCCGTGATGGCCAGGGTTTAACCCTAGGTACAAAAGGGCCTCCCTCATTGTTGTATCGACGCGGGTGTTGGTGGCCTCCTGCTGCGCGGCAGCGATGGCGACCGTAGGTTCTTCCCTTGCGCCCGCCGCATGCCTCAGACCCTTCCTGCGGCGTCAGCTTCTTCTTGGGCGGCGCTGCACGGCTCGCTCCTATGGCGTCAACTTCTTCTTGGGCGGTGTTGTGGTCTTGCGATGGGAACGAGGCATGCCTTTGTCGGAGGGGGAGGAGGGGGCGAGGGAGCCGAGGCCGGAGACGACATCGACATTGTCGTCTATGGCGCGCACGGGCGGCACGTTTTTGGAAATTGGAGGGAAATGGTGCGTGCGGGGGGGCGAGGGGGACTTATTATCGCAGGCCGCTCGCGTCCACGCCGACGCAAATGGGCCCAAATTTGGGCCACAGATGGATCGGCAGGCGGACGAAAAGATGACTCGTGTCCGTTTGGGTTGGCGCGTTGGGCCAACTTTTCTATCCGTGCATGGACATAATGGGTCGGCGCATTCGAGTTGCTCTTACAAGCCCACTTTTGATAATGCACAAAAGACACCATGACCAACGTGCACTCCAGAATTAGCCAAAAACATTTACTTTCTCTTAAAAGACTTCCTGTCGTTATCTCATCAAACAATTGTTTCCTTACAAAATTATGAGTGAAAAAATGGGCTAAAACCTATTTTGGGAACGATCTGTTTTGACTCCAAAAGCAGCGATCGGCCGCCTCGTCCATCGACACGTGCCCCTACCACATAGCAACAATGACACATGTTTTTCCTTGTCCTTTCATCTCATCATCACATGTTTAACTCTACCCCAAATCAGCGCAATGAACCTCTCATTTTCTCTCCTCTCCCAAATTCTCTTTCCTCACCATCTCCTTCCTCCAACCATGGTATTATGCCTCTCTGCCGCAAGGTCCACCGTAGTCATCCTCGTTGTTGCAAGCGGGCGTGGGCTGTTGCATGATGCCCGTCTATGTTGTGACCGTCGATGGCGGATACTCCAAGCTGGTTAGGTAGTGCCGCCGTGAGCCAATAAATGCTACAAGGGCTACATTGGCGGATGTTGAAAAGCAAGAAGTGGTGGTTCTTGATGACCCGCAAGTATAAGGAATCAATCGTAGTCCTTTTGATAAGTAAGAGTGTCGATCCCAACGAAGAGCGGAAGGAAATGACAAGCGGTTTTCAGCAAGGTAATTTCTACAAGTGCTGAAATAGTAGCAACAATATGTTTGATAGCAAGATAATTGTAACAAGTGACCAGTAGCAATAGTAACAATAGGTGCAACAAGGTAGCCCAATCCTTTTGTGGCAAAGGACAGTACGAAATGGTTTCTCATAATAGGCAAAGCATTCTTTAGGGCACACGCGAATTTCATCTATTCACTTTCGTCATGTCGGGTTAATTCGCGTTTGGTACTTTGATAATTTGATATGTGGGTGGACCCGTGCTTGGGTGCTATTATTACTTGGACAAGCTTCCCACTTATGATAAACCCTCCTGCAAGCATATGCAACCACGAGAAAAGTATTAAGAATAAATTCTAACCATAACATTAAACACAGGGATCCAAATCAGCCCCTTACGGAGTAGCACAAAAACTGAGGTATAAGTTTGTGTCACTCTCGCAACCCACCATGTAATTACTACTCCACAATGCATCCCCTTAGGACCAAAGATGGTGAAGTGTTATGTAGTCGACGTTCACACAACACCACTAAGGGAATCACAACATTCACATCATCAAAATATCGAACGAATATCAACTTCACATGACTACTTGCGACATGACTTCTCCCATGGCCCCAAGAACAAAAGTAACTACTCACAATTGATAAACATGCTCATGATCAGATGGGATTAAATAGCATATTGGATCTGAACATAGGATCTTCCACCAAATAAACCATAAAGCATCAACTACAAGATGTAATCAACACTACTAGTCACACCCGAGGTACCAATCTGAGGTTGCGGTACAAGATTGAGCACAAGAGATGAACTAGTGTTTTGATAGTAGATGGTGCTGATGAACATGTTGATGAGGATTGGCCTCCCCAATATGAGAGGGTTGTTGGTGATGACGATGGCCTCGATTTCCCCCTCCGGGAGGGAAGTTCCTTCGGCGGAATCGCTCCGTCGGAGGGAAAAAGTGCTCTTGCCCAGTGTGACAGCCCGATGCCGACGTTCCAGAAGATTCCCCTTTTCTTTCCGTTTTCATCATGTGTCTATTTTCTTTTGTCGCATCATCATCGCATCATGCGCATCATCAGCATTACATCGGCGTTCCTTTGCCGCCAGTTTTCAAAACATGCATCCGTTGTAGTTGCCGGTTCTCGTCGTTGTCCCTTCTAAGCCCGACCGCATTCGCACGCGCGCGTGGCATCGTCAAAACCTGTTTTTAAAAGCGCATGTTAAAAAATTCTTTGATTGAGTTGAAACTAGGCGTGCGGTCTTACTTTTTATGTAGGAAGACCGCGTGTCAAATTTCATCGCAATCGGAGTTCATCTGGTACCCGAACGGTCGTCCGTAGCGGCATCGTATTCGGACTACCGTCGGAAGGTTGTCGGTGTTTTAAAAATCGTTGCCGGGCCGCCCGTTTTCCCTCTCATCCCCGCCTAGCCCCTCTGCACAGTGCACCGACCTGCCCGCAACCTAGATCGAAACTTAACCCGGACCCGAACCGGACGGTCGTGACGTTGGGTCCGAATCAACCCCGCTTTACCGCATTCGTCTTTTGTTTTTCAATAGGACCCCTAGTCTATTTTTTTACGCAACCGTTCGATTTAGATTAGAGTCCGATTAGACCATATTGGTAATAGTTTTTTTTAAATGCAATCCGGATCAAGCCACCCTTATCCTAGCCCAGCCGGCCCAAGGCCCACCTACCCCCTAGCCCTAAGCAGACAACCCTCCTTGTTTTCCTCCCCGCGCCGCCAACCGTGTCTCCAATTCCGTGCCCGACCAATTCCCCTCCACCTCTGGAACCCTCCCGATCCAAATCCATCCAACAGGAGCTCCCAAGGCCGACCACCGCAGCTCGACACGCCATCTTGCTCCGCCGCCTCCCTGCATCCGTCGGCCTGCTCCCACCTCCCGCTTGTCCCGTGTGCCCAGCCGCCGGCTCACGTTGACCAGGCGGTTACCCCACGCGTGGGCAGCGCAGAGCACCGAGGCGTCTACCTCGACCGGCCTCAGCGCGCCAAGCCCGCTGCAGCAGGTTTCCATTGCCCTCCTCCTCCTCCTCTCCCGTTCCCCTCTCCTTCCTGCCTCCCTTCCCTCTCCTTTCTCTGCTCCTCCTTCCTCTCTTCCTCTCACCATCTCTCTGTCTCTCGTTGTGTCACAGGAGATCAGCCATGGCTGTGTGAGGAGCAAGCTCCGCCGCTGCGTGCTCCATGTCCGGCCGGGAATCGGACGAGGCCGAGCTCCGCCGCCGGATCCCGTTGCCTGCTCCCCGTCCCGACCTTCCCAGCGCAGCCCCATCCCGCCGGCGATGACCCCACCTGCATCTGCACCTTCAGCCACGACAACATAGTTGTGTGTGTTCAGTTTCGTCAGAATTCGCGACTGGGTAAGTTCTTCAGCAGAAACGTCCATAGTTTTGCTCAGTTTACTCGTAGCCCAACTGGCCAGCCGTTCTAGCATACGAAGAGGTCTGGGGTTCGAATCCCACTCACCCCGATTTTCCCTTTTGATATATTTATGATTTAGGTTCGCCCAAGATTCAGTTTTAACTAGCCCAGTGCTCATATGTTGGACATAATCACAGCGCTAGCATACTCGCTTGAGCCTTCTACTCAGACCCACGGGTTATGGGTTCAAATCCCAGCTGCCCCATTTTATTTTATTTTTCCCTTGTATTTTATTTATATTTGTTGTCACAAGTTTGGGCCTGATCTGTCGCTAGGTTGCACTGTGTCTTCAAATTCGGCCCATAGCTATTTTTTTCGCTGTCTACGTTTTTGCTATTAACTAGCGAATTTGCTAGATTGCAGAAATAGCATGTTTTCAATCGTCCGTATCTTTTAACCGTCTAAAGGACCGGAACAAGTTATATATGTAGAACGTGTAGAATTTTACGTAGATTAAAACTTTCCAACTATCATCATAATTAGAACTGTTCAGTGTGCTGTTTGCATCGGTTTGTGTGTCGACGTGTCGGAAACGGGTTAGGTCGTAACTATTTGTCCGTAGTTCCGTTGGAGATGTGCCATATATGTAAATGGATCAGAACGACGAATAGAACCACGTGAACCACTTTGTTTTGCCGTTTAACAAACCTAAAATGTGATTAGGACAAATCTGGACAGAATTAAGTTTTAACACGTGGGGTCATTTCGGAGATGCTATATGTCGTTTCCGGTCTCATTTAAAATGCCTAGCTAGGTAGATTAATTTGTGCTTCACCCTCGGGCCATGTTTAACAACATTTAACATAGCCGTGTACCTGAACGGGAGTGAACTAAATAAATAAACGTGAAGTTTCGTCAATATGCAACTCGTTGCATATTGAACTTCACTTAACGTGTAGTGTTTGATTGTGTGAATTTTCATGCCGTGACTTGCATGTATTCAACTGCTCATGCATCATATGCGTTGTGCATCGTGTGGTGAATTACGTGTGTTGATTTGTGTTTCTGGTTTGCTTCGTCTCGATAGAGTTCCGCAAGCGTGTCGGATTGTGAGGACCCGTTCGACTACGTCGGTTCGCCTGCTTCACGGAGGCATTCTTGTGCCAAGCGGGATCTCAGGCAAGATGACCATTTCCCTAGATACCATTACTATCATTGCCATGCTAGCTATTTCGATGCTATCGATTATGTCTCGTTGCCTACCACATGTTAAATATCAGCCTCTCAACAATGCCATGATTACCTTCAACCTGTTCAACCTAGCAAACCACTGATTGGCTATGTTACTGCTTGCTTAACCCTGTGTTAGCGTTGCTAGTTGCAGGTGCAGTTGCTTCCATGTGAAAACATGGGTTCCTTGTTATATCACCATATTTAAATGCTATTTAATTTAATGCACCTATATACTTGGTAAAAGGTGGAAGGCTCGGCCTTTCTAGCCTGGTGTTTTGTTCCACCTTTGCCCCCTTAGTTTTCGGCTACCGGTGTTATGTTCCATAAATGAGCGCTCATAACACGATCGGGGTTGTTATGGGGACCCCCTTGATAATTCGTTTTAGATTAAGACTGGTCTGGCAAGGCCCAACTTTGGTACTACATTTTCCTAATCACCTAATAAAATTGCATAGGGACCCGCCGGCACCCGCGGACTAATTTAATCAACCCCCGGGCCAGTGCTTCTCATGAGTGTTGGTCCAAACTGGACAGACTGCGGGGCCACCACGGGGCAACTCGAGGTTTGACACCTGTAGGCTTTTCCATCCGCCATGTCCTGAGAACGAGATACGTGGCTCCTATCGGGTTCGTCGACACGTCGGGCGGCCTTGCAGTATTAGTTTTACCTTTGACGAAATATCTTGTGCATCAGGATTCCGGTGATGCTTTGGGTAATCTCAGAGTTGAGGTTTTCCACTAGGGAATCCGACGAGATCGCGAGCTTCGTGATTGAGGATTTCTATGCGGCTTGTGGTAATTTGTGATGGACTAGTTGGAGCACCCCTGCAGGGTTAAATCTTTCGGAAAGCCGTGCCCGCGGTTATGTGGCAATGTGGAAACTTTGTTTAACACTGGTTCTAGATAACTTGAAGTTAACTTAATTAAAACATGCCAACTGTGTGCGTAACCGTGACTGTCTCGTTCGTGAGTTCTTTCTCCGATCGAGGACACGGTGGGGTTATGCCTGACGTAGGTAGGTGTTCAGGATCATTCATTTGATCATCAGTAACTCACGTCCGTTATGCGTAGATCTTCCCCCTCTTATTTTCTTGTACTCATAAGTTTAGCCACCAAATATATGCTTAGCCGCTGCTGCAACCTCACCACTTAACCAAGCCTCACCCATTAAGCTTTGCTAGTCTTGATACCTTTGGAAATGAGATTGCTGAGTCCCCTGTGGCTCACAGATTACTACAACTCCAGTTGCAGGTACATGTAAAGGTTACTTGACGCGAGCGCGTTGATTGTTCATTTGGAGTTGCTTCTTCTTCTTCTTCATCATCGATCTAGGATGGGTTCCAGGCCGGCAGCGTGGGATAGCAAGGATGGACGTCGTTCTTATTTTTCTCGTTTGTTTTCGTCCGTAGTCGGACCCTGCTCTTACTCTTGATGTTTATGTAATGTACTGATGTGACTCTGATGTAGCTTGTGGCGAGTGTAAGCCAATTCTTTATATCTCTTCTTTTCAGTACATTTACTTGTAACGATATCCATTCTTGCGACACGACGAGATGCGCTTCTATCCCTAACGAGGCCCTCGTGCCAAATTGAGGATAGGGTCGCATCTTGGGCATGACAAGTTGGTATCAGAGCATTACCGACCTAGGAGCCCCCTTGATTGATCGAACTTGGCCGAGTCGAGTCTAGTGAAAAAAATACTTTGAGTCTAGTTATATATCGGAGAGTAGGATTCTTTTTTCTCCTCTTCTATGCTCTGGTGAGGAATCTTGACGTAATATTTTAATTCTACTCCTCTTCTCACTCAAATATTTTTTAGGATCACGCGGATATTTTTGGAATCTATATGATGCCGATGTGACGGAGTTCTGTCTTGGTGCCTCCTATCTGCTCTAAGTCTCAGGGGAGTTGAGCTCCAGGGGATTCTTGAGCACATCATTATCATTCAGATTTCTTAGTATCTCAGAGCGAAGGATGTTCGTAATTGCTTCAATACTAGTAGTGGCGAGATAACCCCGATGTCCCCAGTACTGGTGCAGATTGTTCGGGAGTACTACCATACTTTGTATCGTTGTGATCACGAGGGTCTGTTGTAGACGAAGGTCCGAAATTCTGGTTGTGTGTTGACAGATGTGATACAGGTGACGGGTTATTATAGGAGTTGTGTGATATTACTCCTTGTATCCGTGTACCAGATTGCATGACCAGATATTTCGGAAATTCATAGGTGGGAATTCAACTAGTTACTTATAGGATAATCTTCCAACAAATGCTTGATGTTAGGTTGGGGTTCGACATCTAGTGGATTCCTGTCCATGAAAATATGGGACGAAATCTCTCTCATGAGTTTGTTCTGGCTTGTTTCATAAGCCGCACCCTTTGTTTTGTTGAATATGGTAATTCGTGTTGCTTCGATGTCAAATGGTGATTTTAGATCTTTTCTAAGAGGTGTTCTCATATTTTTATGTGAGAGTGCTAATCCTTTTGCTCAATCAATTGTCTCATCAATTTTGTCAACCGGAGTCATCATGTCAATTCTTTTTCAACCGGTGTGCTTCTCTTCAAGTGTAGTCTATCCTCTCTAATTTTGCAAGATCGTTCTCTCATTTCATCCGGAGTTCGTCTCATCTGTCCCAAGTCGTCTTTGTTTTTCCCCGCCCTTTTTCTTCGGTGATTGGATTTCATCCAAGCGCATTCATTTCATTGTGCTTCCGCTATCTCTTCTTCCTTTCGTAGCCGGTGATTCATTGTGAAGATTCTCAAGAGATTCGTGTCATATTTGTTCATTCTTGTCATCTTTTCCGGTGAATTTAATTTAATTATCCGTGTTCATCGTATCCTATTCATCCTTGTAATTTTTCCCATGTGGGAAATTCTCATCAGTCTTCTTATTGTCATTTCTCTCTATTCCACCCGGAGTGCTGAAGTTTTCTCAGAGGTTCTTATTTCCAATCCTTTTAATTATTTTGAGGTGCTATCCTCATCTAGTTTTATTTATACCGGTGCAATCTCTCTTTCTAATCTATTGTTTTAACGCTGGTTTCTTTGAGTGGGCCCATAACCCACAGGTTTTCGCAGGATCTTTCCTGGCTCTTTTAATCTTTTTCCGGAGATCATTAATCTTTTCAACTATGACGTAAGTATGATTTTCATCAGTCATATCCCTTCTTCAAGATCTATTTCAATTAATTCATTCTTTGGCTCAACCTTTCATTCTTCATTGTTCCGGGGTGTCTCAGTATTCTTGGTGATGTTCTTCTCGTCATTCTCTCCATTGAAGATTCGAAGGAGTGTTTCTCTCAAATCTTGGTCCATTTTCTAGAAGATTCATCATTTCAGCCTTGTCCCGTCATTTTAATTGTTGTCAATCATGAGTATCCCTTTCTTGCTATCCGGTGCATTTCTGAATTGTTTTCATTCTCGATCCTCCGAAGGCCATCATTTCAGAAGATTCTTCGTTCTCAGCTTTCAGCTTTCATCCTCAATTCTTCTCCATTGTTGTCTCTTCGTTCGTCTCTCGTTTATCCGGTGTCTTGTTTAAGTTTTATCTCAGGTGGATCATGATCTCTTCATTCTCATGTATCTCCATTCATTCATGGTTGCCTCATTATTTCAATTCTCACCGGTATCTCCTTCAAGACTTCTTCTAGTTTGTGCTCATATCTCTCCTCAATCTTTTCAAGAACAATAAGTTGTATGCTAGATCCGTTGCTTGTCATCAATTAAACCTGATGAAGGACAAGCATAACATAATTCTTATTCTTGTTCATAGTAATCTAAATTCTTCTTCTGGAGCGGCTCATTATGTCAATTCCTTTTTCTCAAGTGTTCTTATCTTTTCTTTTCCGGAGTTCCAAGTTTTATCAAGTATCTCTTTGTGAAGCTTCATCTAAATCTTGGTAAGGTCATAATCTTATTCTTTCTACCTTCATGTCTTTGCATCATTCATTCGTATACAGAGGTCCTTCATGGCGGTTCATCATCATATCAATTCATTCTCAAGTGTTCTTCAAGATTCTTATTGGAGAACCTCAAATTTTCTTCACTTGCATTTCCAAGTGCATTTGTTATTCCTTTATCCTTTGAGGTGGTATTATAGCCTTCTTGTTAGTGTAGGAGCCTCGAAGAGTTTTCCTTTCAAGAATGAGATAATTAAATCCATCAATTCTGTGATCATGAGATATTTTCAACCCATGATTTCTTCATTGAGCTATCTTGGTTTGGATTTCACCTAAAGCTTTTCCTATGGATTACGCTATCATGGTGCTTGTTATTAATCCAAGTTCTCAATGTATCCTCTTGGTGTAAGAAATTGTTCATATCTTGTTTCTCCCAATCTATCCTTGTTTCTTTTAGCGGCTGGTTGTCACCTCATATTTGTTGAGATGATTTTCATAAGACCACTAGTATCTTGTTTTTGTTGTTGGGTTTCCAACCACTACGTCAATTCTTTGTCCGGAGGCTCTTCAATCCTATTGTGATGATACTTGTCATACTTTCTTCATTCTCTTCTTCCGTATGAGCTAGTTCATATTCTCTTGTTCCGGAGGCTTTGTGATGTTGCTCTTTTGGGTCTATTATGTTGTTCTACCAAGATCATGGTGTTCCCTTGCTCTACTTAGTTGTTTGTTGTGCATATTGTCTATTTCTTCTACCTTCTCGATTTTTTTGTCCCTTTTTCCTACCGAAGTGCTGCCGAAATTTTCCGTGAATTCTTGCTTCTTCTCATATCTTTCCTCATCGCTTTGCTACCTTCAAGGTTTGTTGGTGTCACTCGTTTGTCAAAGAAGCGACTAAGTTTTTACCACTTGTTTTTTCTCATCCTGTCCCCCTTTCATTCTTGGATCTCGGGGCGAGATCCTCTTGTAGTGTAGGAGAGTTGTGACAGCCTGATGCCGGCGTTCGAGAAGATTCCCTTTTTCTTTCCATTTTCGTCGTGTGTCTATTTTCTTTTATCGCATCATCATCGCATCATGCGCATCATCAGCATTGCATCGGCGTTTCGTTGCCGCCAGTTTTCAAAACATGCATCCGTTGTAGTTGCCGGTTCTCGTCGTTGTCCGTTCTGAGCCCGACCGCATTCGCACGCGCCCGTGGCATCGTCAAAACCTGTTTTCAAAAGTGCGTGTTAAAAAAAATTCTTTGATTGAGTTGAAACTAGGCGTGCGGTCTTATTTTTTATGTAGGAAGACCGCCTGTCAAATTTCATCGCAATCGGAGTTCGTCTGGTACCCGAACGGTCGACCGTAGCGGCACCGTATTCGGACTACCGTCGGAAGGTTGTCGGTGTTTTAAAAATCGTTGCCGGGCCGCCCGTTTTCCCTCTCATCCCCGCCTAGCCCCTCTGCACAGTGTACCAACCTGCCCTCAACCTAGATCGAAACTTTCCCCGGACCCGAACCGGACGGTCGTGACGTTGGGTCCGAATCAACCCCGCTTTACCGCATTCGTCTTTTGTTTTTCAATAGGACCCCCTAGTCTATTTTTTTACGCAACCGTTCGATTTAGATTAGAGTCCGATTAGACCATATTGGTAATAGGTTTTTTTTAAATGCAATCCGGATAAAGCCACCCATATCCTAGCCCAGCCGGCCCAAGGCCCGCCTACCCCCTAGCCCTAAGCAGACAACCCTCCTTGTTTTCCTCCCCGCGCCGCCAACCATGTCTCCAATTCCGTGCCCGACCAATTCCCCTCCACCTCTGGAACCCTCCCGATCCAAATCCATCCAACAGGAGCTCCCAAGGCCGACCACCGCAGCTCGGCACGGCATCTTGCTCCGCCGCCTCCCTGCATCCGTCGGCCTGCTCCCACCTCCCGCTCGTCCCGTGTGCCCAGCCGCCGGCTCGCGTTGACCAGGCGGTTACCCCGCGCGTGGGTAGCGCAGAGCACCGAGGCGTCTACCTCGACCGGCCTCAGCGCGCCAAGCCCGTTGCAGCAGGTTTCCATTGCCCTCCTCCTCCTCCTCTCCCGTTCCCCTCTCCTTCCTGCCTCCCTTCCCTCTCCTTTCTCTGCTCCTCCTTCCTCTCTTCCTCTCACCATCTCTCTGTCTCTCGTTGTGTCAAAAGAGATCAGCCATGGCTGTGTGAGGAGCAAGCTCTGCCGCTGCGTGCTCCATGTCCGGCCGGGAATCGGACGAGGCCGAGCTCCGCCGCCAGATCCCGTTGCCTTCTCCCCGTCCCGACCTTCCCAGCGCAGCCCCATCCCACCGGCGACGACCCCACGTGCATCTGCACCTTCAGCCACGACAACATAGTTGTCTGTGTTCAGTTTCGTCAGAATTCGCGACTGGGTAAGTTCTTCAGCAGAAACGTCCATAGTTTTGCACAGTTAACTCGTAGCCCAACTGGTCAGCCGTTCTAGCATACAAAGAGGTCTGGGGTTCGAATCCCACTCACCCCGATTTTCCCTTTTGATATATTTATGATTTAGGTTCGCCCACGATTCAGTTTTAACTAGTCTAGTGCTCATAGGTTGGACATAATCACAGCGCTAGCATACTGGCTTGAGCCTTCTACTCAGACCCAGGGGTCCTGGGTTCAAATCCCAGCTGCCCCATTTTATTTTATTTTTCCCTTGTATTTTTTATATTTGTTGTCACACGTTTGGGCCTGATCTGTCACTGGGTTGCACTGTGTCTTCAAATTCGGCCCATAGCTATTTTTTTTTCGCTGTCTACGTTTTTGCTATTAACTAGCGAATTTGCTAGATTGCAGAAATAGCATGTTTTCAACCGTCCGTATCTTTTAACCGTGTAAAGGACCGGAACGAGTTATATATGCAGAACATGTATAATTTTACGTAGATTAAAACTTTCCAACTATGATGCATAATTAGAACTGTTTAGTGTGCTGTTTGCATCGGTTTGTGTGTCGACGTGTTGGAAACGGGTTAGGTCGTAACTATTTGTCCGTAGCTCCGTTGGAGATGTTCCATATATGTAAATGGAGCAGAACGACGAGTAGAACTACGTGAACCACTTTGTTTTGCCGTTTAACAAACCTAAAATGTGATTAGGACAAATCTAGACAGAATTAAGTTTTAACACGTGGGGTCATTTAGGAGATGCTATATGTCATTTCCGGTCTCATTTAAAATGCCTAGCTAGGTAGATGAATTTGTGCTTCACCCTCGGGCCATGTTTAACAACATTTAACATAGCCGTGTACCTGAACGGGAGTGAACTAAATAAATAAACGTGGAGTTTCGTCAATATGCAACTCGTTGCATATTGAACTTTACTTAACGTGTAGTGTTTGATTGTGTGAATTGTCATGCCGTGACTTGCATGTATTCAACTGCTTATGCATCATATGCGTTGTGCATCGTGCGGTGAATTTCGTGTGTTGATTTGTGTTTCCGGTTTGCTTTGTCTCGATAGAGTTCCGCAAGCGTGTCGGATTGTGAGGACCCGTTCGACTACGTCGGTTCGTCTGCTTCACGGAGGCATTCTTCAGCCAAGCGGGATCTCAGGCAAGATGACCATTTCCCTAGATACCATTACTATCATTGCCATGCTAGCTATTTCGATGCTATCGATTATGTCTCGTTGCCTACCACATGTTAAATATCAGCCTCTCAACAATGCCATGATTACCTTCAACCTGTTCAACTTAGCAAACCACTGATTGGCTATGTTACTGCTTGCTTAACCCTGTGTTAGCGTTGCTAGTTGCAGGTGCATTTGCTTCCATGTGAAAACATGGGTTCCTTGTTATATCACCATATTTAAATGCTATTTAATTTAATGCACCTATATACTTGGTAAAAGGCGGAAGGCTCGACCTTTCTAGCCTGGTGTTTTGTTCCACCTTTGCCCCCTTAGTTTTCGGCTACCGGTGTTATGTTTCATAAATGAGCGCTCCTAACACGATCGGGGTTGTTATGGGGACCCCCTTGATAATTCGTTTTAGATTAAGACTGGTCTGGCAAGGCCCAACTTTGGTACTACATTTGCCTAATCACCTAAGAAAATTGCATAGGGACCCGCCGGCACCCGCGGACTAATTTAATCAACCCCCGGGCCAGTGCTTCTCATGAGCGTTGGTCCAAACTGGACAGACCACGGGGCCACCAGGGGGCAATTCGAGGTTTGGCACGTGTAGGCTTTTCCATCCGTCGTGTCCTGAGAACGTGATACGCGGCTCCTATCGGGTTCGTCGACACGTCGGGCGGCCTTGCTGTATTAGTTTTACCTTTGACGAAATATCTTGTGCATCGGGATTCCGGTGATGCTTTGGGTAATCTCAGAGTTGAGGTTTTCCACTAGGGAATCCGATGAGATCGCGAGCTTCGTGATTGAGGATTTCTATGCGGCTTGTGGTAATTTGTGATGGACTAGTTGGAGCACCCCTGCAGGGTTAAATCTTTCGGAAAGCCGTGCCCGCGGTTATGTAGCAACGTGGAAACTTTGTTTAACACTGGTTCTATAAAACTTGAAGTTAACTTAACTAAAACATGCCAACTGTGTGCGTAGCCGTGACTGTCTCTTTCATGAGTTCTTTCTCCGATCGAGGACACGGCGGGGTTATGCCTGACGTAGGTAGGTGTTCAGGATCATTCATTTGATCATCAGTAACTCACGTCCGTTATGCGTAGATCTTCCGCCTCTTATTTTCTTGTACTCGTAAGTTTAGCCACCAAATATATGCTTAGCCGCTGCTGCAACCTCACCACTTAACCAAGCCTCACCAATTAAGCTTTGCTAGTCTTGATACCTTTGGAAATGAGATTGCTGAGTCCCCTGTGGCTCACAGATTACTACAACACTAGTTGCAGGTACAGGTAAAGGTTACTTGACGCGAGCGCGTTGATTGTTCATTTGGAGTTGCTTCTTCTTATTCTTCATCATCGATCTAGGATGGGTTCCAGGCCGGCAGCCTGGGATAGCAAGGATGGACGTCGTTCTTATTTTTCTCGTTTGTTTTCGTCCGTAGTCGGACCCTGCTCTTACTCTTGATGTTTATGTAATGTACTGATGTGACTCTGATGTAGCTTGTGGCGAGTGTAAGCCAATTCTTTATATCTCTTCTTTTCAGTACATTTACTTGTAACGACATCCATTCTTGCGACACGACGAGATGCGCTTCTATCCCTGACGAGGCCCTCGTGCCAAATTGAGGATAGGGTCGCATCTTGGGCGTGACACCCAGGTTCCGCCCTGAGATGGCGGCGCTTCATCCCAAAAGTTCTCTCCTGATTCTTTTCACGTTAAAAGAGAATTTATACCACAAGATGGTCACTAGAGTTGGGCTAGGGGGCCCACTTATAAGTGCATCTAGTGCCCCTTAGTGATTTTGGTGGTTTTGAAGACTTTTAGGTTATGTATCTAATGTGTTCATGAGTGTACACAGGATCTATAAGTCGCTGAGGAGTTTGAAATATTCGATGAATATCGACCCCTAAAAATGTATATCTTCGGCTGAAGAAATTGGTCTGAAGCTGAAGAATTGAATCGCGAAGAAATTGCGATGAAATTGATATTACTCATGAAGAAATTGAAGATGAGGAATTCGGTGTGTCTTGAAGAAAATCAATCTGAAGATTTTGAAGCATGAAGATTTATTCTGTCTGTTTTATTTTCTTCACCTTTGAGTCATAGGAACACCGTACTGTTAAAGGGGGTCAAAGTAACACGTTGGAATGAATTTCCTCATGATGCTCAACCCAAGCCTAATCCTACCAAAAGCCTCAAGTGAGGAATATGAGAGATATGAGGACTCTCACAGTTGAGGGTCCCGACCGTTACCGATAGTCACGCCACATCCTTTGTCTTATCCACACCAAGCAAAGAATATCATCTGTGGCCATGTGAGCAAGGACCAGTATGGCAGAGTAAGTGCTTTGGGCTCAGCAAAACTTATCTGGGAAAGGCTGTCCAAAGTTAATGAAGGAGTATCAACCCAGCGTGATTCTCGTGTTGATGTTCTTCGCAATCTCTTCAATCGCTTCAAGAGGCTTGACAATAAAAGCTGTTGTAAGTGCATCTAGTGCCCCTTAGTGATTTTGGTGGTTTGAAGACTTATAGGTTAAGTATCTAATGTGTTTATAAGTGTACACAGGATCTATAAGTCATTGAGGAGTTTGAGATATTTGAAGAATATCGACCCCTAAAAATATATGTCTTCAGTTGAAGAAATTGGTCTGAAGCTGAAGAAATGAATCGCGAGGAATCTGTGATGAAATTGATATTCCTGATGAAGATACTGATATTGAGAAGATCGGTGGTTCCTGAAGAAAATCGTTCTGAAGAAATTGAAGCGTGAAGATTTACGTTTTCTGTTTTACTTTCTTCGCATTTGATGAATAGGAACACCGTACTGTTAAAGGGGGTCAAAGTAACACTATGGAATGAATTTCCTCATGATGCTCAACCCAAGCCAAATCCTACCAAAAGCCTCAAGTGAGGAATATGTGTGACATGAGGACTCTCACAGTTGAGGGTCCCGACCGTTTCGATAACCACGCCAAGTCACTGGTCTTATCCACTCCAACGGTCATATTATTTAAGGGCATTAGTGTCAAATCATGTCGGGATGCTCCCAGGCTATAAATAGCCGCCCCCACAACCACTAGCTGGTTGGCTGCTCCGTTAGAAACCGACACTTGTCATAAGAGCAACCCAAATTCCTCAGAGCCTTCGAGAGTAAATCATCAGTGAGGAAATACACCACCCACCGAAACCACAAACCAAACCTAGTGATTGAGCATCACTGAAGAAGTTGTTCCTGTGTGGGACTGAAGCCTTTTACCTTTGAGGACTGTGCATCCTCCAGACGGTTAGGCGTCCTGGTCTAGAGCAATCCAGCACTCAATTGTGGATCGCCGGGTGACCGAGTTTGTGAGGGTTTGGAAGTCTGCCCTGAAGACTTACCACGAGTGTTGGGCGAGGACTGTGTGTCCTTAGCTCAAGGAGAATACGGTAGGGACTGTGTGTCCCGGGACTGGGTGTCCTTTGGTTTCAATACCAAGCCGCTCCAAACCAGATGTACAACTGTCACATCAGTTGGAACTGGGTCATCAACAATAGTCTTCACCAAGAATCGGGTTCTAATTCCTCAACTCTTTACTTTCTCTGTATTATGTGTTGATGACTTTCACTGTGACTGTTTGAAGAATTTGCTGAAGACTTTCTCTGAATTTTCTCAACCCCAAATTCTTCACAATAGTTAATCATCATCTGTATTCTGCGTGCCTGCTTACTGTGCAATCTGTTTTCACAATCTTCACTCTGTAATACTGCTGGTGTGAACGTTTGCACGTCTGATCCTTAACTGTTTCCGCTGTAAGTTAGTCATCAGTGAGGAATTTCGTCAAAAGGAATTTCCTCAGTGATGAAATTCTAAAAATCTCCTATTCACCCCCCTCTAGTCGATATAACGCACTTTCAATTGGTATCAGAGCAAGGTACTCCCTTGTTCTGTGTGATTTTGGTTTAACCACCTGGAGTTTTAGTTATGTCGACTGCAGGCATGTTTAAAGTGACAACAACATGTCCTACCTATGAAGGAAAGAACTTTCCCTTCTGGAAGAACAAAATGCAAATGCATTTACAAGCTATTGATAATGATCTCTGGTATATTGTGGAAAATGGAGTCCCCATCATCTCTGCCAGTGTCACTGCAGCTGATGTGAATAAATTCAAGCAACTTGATTCTCAAGCGAAGAACATCATCTGTGGTCATCTGAGCCCTGGCCAGTTTGGAAGAGTAAGTGCCTTGGGCTCTGCAACACTGATTTGGGAGAGACTGTGCAAGGTAAATGAAGGAGTATCAACCCAACGTGACTCTCGTGTTGATATTCTTTGCAATCTCTTCAATCGCTTCAAGAGACATGACAATGAAAGCTGCCAAGACACCTTTGATCGCCTCACTGATATATCAAATGAAGTGCAAGCACTGGGAGCTCGAGACATCACTGATCACGAAGTTGTGAAGAAGCTGCTGAGATCCTTAGATTCTTCATTTGACACTCTATATCTGATGATTCAAGAAAGACCAGACTACAAGATGCTAGATCCAGCTGATATCCTTGAAAGGATAAATACTCATGAATTCCACCTAGAAGAAAAGAGAGATCTATATGGACAAAGCTATTCCAGACCACGTGCACTGAAGGCTAGAGCAATTTCCTCATCTGAAGAAGAAGACACAGATGACAGCAGTTGTGACCCTGAAGAATTTGGTCAGGAGCTTGCAATGCTTGTGAGGAAATTCCAGAGATTTACACAACGAGGCCAGTTCGGTAAATCATCAAGAAGAGACATGAGGAAATCAGAATCTGCATATGAGGACTACAAGAAACAGACCTGTCACAAGTGCAAGAAATCAGGTCATTACATTGCTGATTGTCCCCGCTGGGGAAAGGAATCAAAGAAGAAGAAATACAAGGATGACAGTTCTGATGACTCGAAGAAGAAGAAGAAATCTTCAAAATCCTCATCTTCAAAGTCCTCTTCACACAAGAAGACTAGCTTCAGAAAGGCTCGGGCACTTATTGGCAAGGAAATGGATTCCGAGGCAGAATCAGAGGAATGTGATGAAGAAGAAGGCTCTGGAGAAGACTCAGAATCTGGACAGGCTAGTCTTGCACTAGCTACCACTTTCGTCAGCAAGTCAATCTTCAATCTTGAAGAAAATGAGTACACCATCCATACTGATGACTATGCTGATGACATCGCTCCAACCTATTGCTTCATGGCAAAAGGTTCAAAGGTATCAAATAATGCCTCCACCTCTGATTCAAGTGACTGTGAACATAATGATTATAAGAAACCCAGTTACAGTAAACTTGCTATAATTGCCACTAAACAACAAACTGCTCTGGAAAAGCTTCAAAAACTACTAGACAAAAGTGATGATCTGTTGAATGATGAAATGAATCTTAATCAAATCCTTGCTGATGACATGAAAAATCTTCAGTCTAGATTTGATAATCTTCAGGATCGTCATGATACACTCCTCACTGATCATGAGAAGCTTTCCTACGAATTTCTTCAAAGGAAGCTTGATCTTGAGAAGCTGAGGATGTCTCATGATGATCTTCGTATGGAAAATAATTCATTACTAGCTCAACAGATTAGCGCTAGTCAAGTTGAATTTATTCCTCCATGTCTTAAATGCATTGAACGTGAAACTGCTAATTCCTCACCAGAATCATCAATTGCTACAAATTCTTCAACTGCACCTGTTGTGTCTATTTCCTCACTTGAGGAAAACACAAATGTTACTGATGAAAATGCAGGGTTGAAGGAATTGTATGTGACTGGCATGTACAAAAGCCTCAAAGGACATCAAACCCTTTGTGATGTGCTCAAAAAGCAGATTTTGAACAGGAACCCGAGGAAAGAAGGAATTGCCTTTGAGAGGAAATTAAATGCTGATGGATCTTATTGGAAACCCGAGCAGTATCCCAAAACATCATGGGTTGCTGCTACTGGGCGTCCTTTCGATTCATCTAATCTAACTGGCTTCTCATGTGAATTATCCTATTCCTGGGATGAGTCATTTGATTCCAACTATAAACTGTTCAAAAATCAATCTGGTGAAGTATTTGCTCGATATGTTGGAACTAACTGCAGGAATGGCCCTCCTCTAAGGAAAATATGGGTTCCCAAAAGTTGTCTTGAAAATCGTCAGGTGAATGTCCTCATGACACCACCACTGAAGAATCTGAACCCCAGATCAAATTCATCATGAGGACCAAAGTCTTCAAGAGGATCAAAATCCTCAACTCATAAGAGTACTTTAATCCCCCTACTGTTAAGAGAAGTGCATTAGCTTCAATGCCACCTTTCTCATATGGTGCTCGCAGGATGATGAACGCTTTACCACCCCTTCAGATGTGGGTGGTGAAGAAATCAAACTAATCATCTCTGCAGGCCAGGTCTCCAGATGAAAATCATCATCCGAAGAATTTGCTGGAGACCTGAGAAACGCTTGATAGGACGCAAGCTAATGATTGATGAAATAGAAATATTTCACACGTCCTTACATTTCTGTTATGATGAAATCACTGAACTGATGAAATTAGTACCATATTTTTCAAATCTGAAGCATATGAGATGGTAAGCTGTACTAATTCATCTGCAGGATGACCAACCCAAAAATACTGAGTGGGTTCTCGACAGTGGCTGCACACATCACATGACTGGTGATAAAAGCCTACTGATGAATATGCCACTAACTCCATCACCTCTGAAGCAAATCACATATGCAGACAAAGGTAAAAGCAAGGTATTGGGACTTGGCAAAGTAGCTATTTCCAAGGATAGGCATATGGACAAAGTGATGCTTGTTGAATCCCTTGGTTTTAACCTCATGTCAGTCTTGATGCTTTGTGATCTTGATATGATTGTTATCTTTGGTAGATATAGATGTGTAGTCATCATGGAATCTGACAGATCCAAAGTCTTCGAAGGTGTAAGAAGAGGGGATTTGTACATTGTTGATTTCTCTACAGGTCCTCAACCAGCCACTTGCTTACTAGCAAAAACCTTAGAAGGATGGCTGTGGCACCGAAGACTAGGTCATGCAGGCATGAGGAATTTGCACACGCTTGCAAAGAAGAAGCATGTCATTGGCATCGAATCAGTCAAATTCCTCAAGGATCATCTCTGCGGTGCTTGTGAATCTGGGAAAATGACCAGATCCAAGCATCCCTCCAAAACCATAATGACCACTACACGTCCATTTGAATTGCTTCATATGGATTTATTTGGACCTACTCACTATGCCACACTAACCAATGCAGCATCCCTATATGGCTTTGTCATAGTTGATGATTATTCCAGATACACTTGGGTGCATATTATAGTGTATAAAACTGAAGTGCAGGAAATCTTCAAACGATTTTCTTCAAGGGCCTCGACGAACTTCGACATCAAGATCAAACATATCAGGAGTGATAATGGAACCGAGTTCAAAAACTCTGGTCTTGATGATTATCTTGATGAACTTGGTATTACTCACGAATTGTCTGCTCCTTATACTCCTCAGCAGAATGGTGTCGTCGAAAGAAAGAACAGGACTCTGGTTGAAATGGCAAGAACTATGCTTGAAGAATATCAGACTCCTCGTTGCTTCTAGCCTGAAGCAATCAACACTGCATGCCATATCATCAACAGGGTATATCTTCACAAATTCCTCAAGAAAACCTCATATGAACTCCTCACTGACAAGAAACCCAATGTAAGTTATTTCAAAGTCTTCGGTGCAAAATGCTGGATTAGAGATCCTCACCATAGCTCAAAATTTGCACCTAAGGCTCATGAAGGTTTTATGCTCGGTTATGGAAAGGACTCGCACACCTACAGAGTCTTCAAGAACTATCACAACAAAGTTGTTGAAACTGTAGATGTGCGGTTCGATGAAACTAATGGCTCGCAAAGAGAGCAATTGCCTTCTCATCCAGATAAGCTGTCTCCTGAGGAAGCAATAAAGCTTAAGCCTAGTGAAGACATTGTCCCCACTGAGGAAATTGGTGAAGAAACGATCCCCATCGCTGATAAAAACCAAGAAGATGCTCCTGAGGAAATTGCAACAACACCACTTCCTCAGCCCAGACAAAATCCTCAACCAGCTCATCCGAGGATTGCAAACGAAGTTGAACTTGACAAAATCCTCAACGACATCAACACGCCAGGTCCTCTCACTCGCTCAAAAGCTTCACACTTAGTTAACTTTTGTGGGCATTTTTCCTTTGTGTCCATCACAGAACCCTCAAAAGTAGTTGAGGCTTTTCTGGAACCGGAGTGGATCCAAGCCATGCAAGACGAACTTCTTCAATTCAAGCTGAATGACGTATGGGAGCTCGTCAAGTGACCAGATCCTCGCAAGCATAACATTATCGGCACCAAGTGGATTTTCCGAAACAAGCAAGATGAGGACGGTCAGGTGGTGAGGAACAAGGCACGACTAGTAGCCCAAGGCTACACCCAGGTTGAAGGAATAGATTTCGATGAAACTTTTGCACCTGTTGCTAGACTTGAAGCTATTCGAATACTACTTGCTTATGCTAATCATCATAACATCACCTTATATCAAATGGATGTGAAAAGTGCATTCCTCAATGGTAAGCTTGAGGAAGAAGTATATGTTGCTCAACCCCCAGGTTTTGAGGATCCAAAGAATCCAGACAAAGTCTTCAGACTCAAAAAGGCTCTGTATGGCCTCAAGCAAGCCCCTCGGGCGTGGTATGACACATTGAAGGAATTCCTCATGAAGAAAGGCTTCAAACCTGGTTCACTCGATCCAACTCTTTTCACAAAATCTTATGATAATGAGCTATTTGTATGTCAAATATATGTTGATGATATCATATTTGGCTGTACTGACAAAAGATACACTGATGAATTTGCCTACATGATGAGTGAAGAATATCAGATGTCCATGATGGGGGAGCTGAAATTCTTCTTAGGTCTTCAAATTCGTCAACAAAGCAATGGAATCTTCATATCACAGGAGAAATACCTCAAGGATGTTCTGAGGAAATTCGACATGCACGAATGCAAAGGTGCCAAGACTCCGATGCCTACCAACGGCCACCTCGGCATTGATGAAAATGGTAAAGATTTCGATCAGCAGGTATACCGTTCTATGATTGGCTCTTTATTGTATCTATGTGCATCTAGGCCAGATATAATGCTTAGTGTTTGCATGTGTGCACGTTTTCAAGCAAAACCGAAGGAATCACACCATAAGGCTGTGAAACATATTCTTCGATACTTAGCTCACACACCAACACTAGGATTATGGTATCCCAAGGGCTCCAATCTTCATCTGGTAGGGTATTCTGATTCAGACTATGCTGGTGACCGTGTGGATCGCAAGTCAACATCTGGCACATGCCATTTCCTCGGAAGATCACTAGTTTGCTCGTCCTCAAAGAAGCAGAACTACGTATCACTCTCCACTGCCGAAGCTGAGTACATTGCTGCTGGTTCTTGCTGTGCTCAATTGCTATGGATGAAGCAAACCCTCAAGGACTACGGCATCAACATGAAGAATGTGCCGCTCTACTGTGACAATGAGAGTGCTATCAAGATTGCATACAAACCAGTATAGCACTCGAAGACCAAGCACATCCAGATTCGTCATCATTTTCTTCGGGACCATGTCCTCAAGGGAAATATCCTCATCGACCATGTGAAGACTGATGATCAACTGGCAGATATCTTCACTAAGCCCTTGGATGAGAAAAGGTTTTGCAAATTGCGGTGTGAGCTAAATATCTTAGAGTCTTCAAATGTTTTGTAAGAACATGCACACATCCTAACACTTATGCAAAGTTGATGACTTAGATGTGCAACACATGATGAAACGATTTTCTTCAACTGATGAAGAAAGTCACTCTGAATGTGAAGAAATTAACGAAGAAATTGATTCTCAGGGCCCTACGACAATTGTACGCGGCGTCTGTAATCAACATTCTCATATGGTGGGCAACGCCACCGCCCAATGTGAAATTCCTCAAGTTGATTTTCTTCAAATGATCAATTTCCTCACAATGCATTTTTCTTCAAAACAGCTGTTCTTCATTGTGATGATCTATTACGAAATCTTCAAAAACACTTGATGACTTTCATTTGCCTAGGTAGACTGTGATTTCTAGTCCTCAACAGCATTCACTTATTGCTATTTCTTCAAGTTGATGTTTCTGCTAAGTGAATGTGATCGGACCCTACTTTCCCTCTATGCTATACTTATCTAGTCTATTCAATTCTTCATATGCGTTCTATTTGAAACTTTGTTCAAAATCCTCACTGCATCCTTGTCAGTTGATGATTTTGTAACAAAAATCCTCAAATCTTCAAAAATTGTTTTCTTTAAAGGCACAGTAACCGAACCCCCACTTCCCACGATTGGATAACCACGATCTCCACTATCTCCACCGCATCGTACGGGAGCTACATGTGTCCTGCAGAGACGTAGAGGCAGGGGCTATTTGGTCCGAAACTTTCGCGCCAAACAGTAACTTTCGGGCTATAAATAGGTCCTTATCCCCCTCGGTATCCTCTTCTTCGCCTCATCACTCTCCTACCATCGCACTCTCCATCTAACCCTAGCGCCACCGCTGGTTGTCTTGTCGCCGGTAAGGAAGAGCTTCACTGCCTCGACCTTTTCGCCGCCAGGATCACGCCGGAGTCGGAACATCTATGTCCACCGCCGCCGTAGACGTCCACTGCCACCAAGTTAGGGTACATTGGACACTCGACCGAAGATCCTCTCCAACACTACTTTCTGTGTTCTTCGTTCGCACCTTCCAGGGTAAATATATCCCATTTTTACAGCAGATTAGATCTGAAATTTTACCCCTTCTATGAGAAATCTGTTTTTCCTCAAGATACGATGTGCACGTGATTCCTCAAACTCTATCTATCACCACAATCATTGATGAACTAGCTAAGCATCTAAGATTTTCACGAGATTCCTCAATTGTGCAAATTTTCGGATCTGTACAACTCTGGAACACAAGAATAGTATGCTTAGGCAAATTCCTCAACCACTGGTTATATTCCTCAAACTGTCAAACTTTTTCATTTTCTTCAAATCTGAGAACGCATATGACCTCTCCAAATTCCTCGCAACTATACTCTGTTCATAGGTACACACATGTCAGCTGATGAATCTCTCGGTTCTCATCACATTAACTCATTTGCAGCGTTTCTGGAAGAAACTCTTCAAGGCTCATCAGAATCCTCAAGAGTTCAAAATCATGAGCAAATTCCTCGTCTGAAGAAAATGGAGGAAGAAAGGAAACATAAGGGAGGAAAGAAACTGGAGCAGAACACAACTGCTGATATTCCTGAGGACATATACTTGGACTATTGTACACCTGATGAAGAACCTGAGACAATGGCCAAGAGAAAGATTAGGCTGCAGAAGATTGAACGCAGATGGGCGAAGGAATGGAAGGAGTACAGGTTTGTGACTCCAAAATATGCGAAGAAATTCGCTTTGAAGCCTCCTGGCAGAAGGGCCCCACTTGAGGATCATCAAGTAGCACATCCCTCAAGTCTTTTGACACTTGATGACTACCCAGATGAAAAAGAAAGGCATCTGGCCAAGCTCAAGAAGCAAGCTGAAGCTGCAGTGAAGAAATTTAATGAATCCTCAGCTGCTGCCTACGGTGCTGCTCATTCCTCAGCAGCAGAAACTTCAGGCTCAGAGGTTCCTCAAACTCAGTTTGTGCCATCAAAGCCAAAGGCTCCAAAGCCTCAAGAGAAGTCTGCACAGGCTTCTGTCACAAAACCCTCAGCTACAAAACCCTCTGTCACAAAACCCTTAGCACCAAAACCCTCACTACCAAAACCTTCAACACCAAAACCATCAGCGCCAAAACCCTCTGCACCAATCTCCTCAGCACAAAAAATCCTCAGCTCCTACTCCAAAGCCTCAAGAAAAACCAGTACAGAAGCATGTCGTGAAACCTACGACCGCCAGCTCCAGCTCCTCACTCCCAGCTACAACTAGCTCGGAGACTAAGTCTTCAACACCACTTGTGAAGACTTTGGCAACTACTGAACGTGCACCTCTGCCCAGCCCCAGCAAAATCATCACAGTTCCGTCTGCATCAGACGGAAGTGATGAATATGATGATGAAACCCTGCAAGCCATCATCAGAAACAAGCAAGAAAGGGTAGCACAAGCATCAGACAGTGCTATTCCTCTGGCCATGGACCCCAAGGTCCTTCTCGACTACATCAATGTATGGTATGAGGATCCAAACACACCCATTGATGATTTGAAACTTCCTCCTGGCATCAACCACATGGTGGCAACCTTCATAAACGAAGCCAAGTGGAAGGAACATAAGGCCAAGCAGGCAAAGATTGCAAAGGCCAAAAAGGAGAAATTCCTCAGGCAAAATCTCCTCAAGCTGACTCCTGATGCACTGGTGTCAACCCAGGCAGAGCTGCAAGTCTTGACTGACAAGTGTGACAAACTGTCAGACCGCAAAAGCATCAAGCGCAATTTCATCAAGCTAGCCACTAGTGCTGTTGATGACTACAACAAACGACACCCACCACCAGCACCAACTCCTCAGCCCGTGGTTGAGCAGCCAGCAGATACATCTCCTGATGAGGAGGAAACTCCTCAAGCTGAGGAACAACACCAAGAGCGCCGTGCTGATGAGCCGGCCATTGAAGAAATCATCACCGAGACCGCTACTGATGAAATTGCAACCCCTGATGCAACTGCTCCTGATCCAGTTGCTTCATCAAAGCAGGCTGATGACTCTGTTCCAGCTGGTTCCTCATTACCAGCTGAAGAATCTGCAGAAAGAACACCTTCACCAAAAGCCTCAAAGGTGAAGAAGATAATCCCGTCTGCATCAGACGCGAAGAACACAAGAGCTGCTGAGAAGGAAGCAAAGAAGAGAAAAGCTTCTTCAGCAGAAGAAAAGATAGAGGCAAAGCGCCTCAAGGAAACTGAAGAATCGGCCCCTCTGGACCCGGTGTCTCTAAATGTTGCACCTTCATATGAAATGGTCGTCATTGGTGACCAAACTACAAGGGCAGACGAGGAAATGAAGGATGTCGCCTCTGAGGAACATACTGATGAGGAAATCCAGATTGATGACAGTCCTCAAACTCATGTTCCTCAGACATAGACTACTCAAGCTTCAGCTGCAGCAGCTGATGAAAATGCCTCAGCCACAAAGCCAGCTGAAGAAAAACAAGCTGACGAAAATGTCCATCCTGAGCAGGCTGCTCACTCTGAACAGGCTGAGCAAACTCCTCAAGCTGAGAAGGAAGCAGAAATTCCTCAGCCTGAAGCTCAGCCAGAGCAAGAAGTTCCAGCTGATGAAATTCCTCAACCTGAGGAAAATGCTGAAGAAAATGTTCCCGCCCCTGACAATGACTACATTGTGCTCAACTCAGAGACTGCTATGGTTGTTTCCCCTCCCATTCCTCAGCACAATATCAAGCCAGTTCAGCGCCAGCCATTCTCGAAGCGGCCAAAGTTTCCGAAAGAAAATTTCTTTGAGGAACGCATGTATTTCATCGGAGAGAATCCTTATGACAAGCCTCAAATGAGGCATCTGAAGTTTTGGACAAGGAATCAGATGAACTACTATGCTTCTGTGCTCTGTGGACGCAACAAGATATTCCAGCACAGGCACATTCCTCATGTGGAGCTTGAAGCAATACCCTGCTTGGAAGCAGTCCTTAGTGTACTCCACGATGCAGGTTTGCTCCCTATGTGCTCAGACATATCAGATTGGAATAGTGAGCTTATTCTTCAGTTCTATGCAACTCTGCACATCTCTGGCAATGCTGATGACATCAACACTTGGGTATTTGATTGGATGACCCAAAACACTCACTACAAGGCTCCAGCTTCTGAACTCCTCAGAGAACTGCCCGTACCAATTCCTTCAGATGGGGCAGTGAAGCTTTATGGTGAGCGTGAGCTGCCAAATGGAATGATGGAAGTCCTCATGAAGCCTTTGGCTACAGGAAAACCCTCAAGAACCACATTCCTCGTCCATGAGCTCAAGTACACACCCCGGTCTGTCTACCGCATTCTCTGCAGTGTGCTCGCGCCAATCAAAGGCCATGACGATGAAGAAGATGTTGTCGGCCTCATGAAGAATATCCTCTTCAACATCATTCACGGTATTCCTATGAATATCCATGATTTCTTCTTGAGGACTTTGGCCGACAATGCCATGTGCCCCTTTGATCACAAAATTTATGCCCCATGGATCATGAGATTCATCAGGAAAAGGACAGGCATCAACTTCCACGCTGATTTCCAAAACCATGTTGGTTATATGCCTCCTATCCGGGTCAACAAGAAGACTTTCGAGCCCATTGAGGGAAAAGGAAAGTCTGTGATTGATGAAGGCAGCAGGCCCCTTGATGGTCAGTTCAAAGAGCCAAATGCATATTCTTCATGGGACGATACTGAGACTCGTCCACCAAGCCCTGTTCCTCCTCGAGTGTTAACCACCAGAGAGCTTCTCCTCAGTCTTCATCAGAAGGTGGATCACAATCACAAATGGGTCAAACGCCAGTTTGGTGCCATTTTGAAAACCCTCACTGAAACCCAGAACTCTGTGAAGATTAATCATCACTATCTGCATGAGGTTTTTGATCGCACCTGGGCTACCCTTGCACATCTGAAGACCCAGACTGAGCTTGAAGAAATGAACTTTGAGTAGGACTTTGACTGGTCGTGGCCTCCCAAGAAGAAGTTCAGGCCCATTCCAGTGCCAGATATTGAAGATAGCTCCTTCTCTTCATTCCGCACCGTCGAATCTGATGAGGAACAACTCGACACATCAACCGGCCCAAGGAATAAGACTACACCCAAGAAGCGTCAAGGATCTTCATCAACCACCAAGAAATGAAGTCTTCGCGGGCGTTAGTCCTCAGTTTGTCCCTCTTTGTCACTTGATGACAAAGGGGAGAAACTCGAGAGTTAGTCTTCAAGCGGGATATTTTTGGGGCCTATGAACTATATTTAAGTTACAAACTCTTGGCTCTTCTGAAGTTTTTATGTAATGAGTTGTAACTTAAGCCCGATGGTACTCTGACGCTTTTGAACGTTTTTCTTCGCATGCTTATTCCTCAAGTTTTAATGCACGCATGCTGGAATTCGTCAGATACCATTTGCCATCATGCATCTTCATTTTCTTCATATGATATGTTATATGTATGCATGATTTACAAGATTCAGGGGGAGATCTCCATGATATAAATCATCAATGTGCATCTGCTATAAAAGCAGAATCCTCAAGGTATGCACATCTTCAGGGGGAGTCTCTGTGAATCTTGTCTTCAAATTCCTCAAATGAGTATTTACACTTCATATTTTTTTGATCCCTGTTGAAGACTTAACCTAATTGTCATCAACCACCAAAAAGGGGGAGATTGTAAGTGCATCTAGTGCCCCTTAGTGATTTTGGTGGTTTGAAGACTTATAGGTTAAGTATCTAATGTGTTTATAAGTGTACACATGATCTATAAGTCATTGAGGAGTTTGAGATATTTGAAGAATATCGACCCCTAAAAATATATGTCTTCAGTTGAAGAAATTGGTCTGAAGCTGAAGAAATGAATCGCGAGGAATCTGCGATGAAATTGATATTCCTCATGAAGATATTGATATTGAGAAGATCGGTGGTTCCTGAAGAAAATCGTTCTGAAGAAATTGAAGCGTGAAGATTTACGTTTTCTGATTTACTTTCTTCGCATTTGATGAATAGGAACACCGTACTGTTAAAGGGGGTCAAAGTAACACTATGGAATGAATTTCCTCATGATGCTCAACCCAAGCCAAATCCTACCAAAAGCCTCAAGTGAGGAATATGAGTGACATGAGGACTCTCACAGTTGAGGGTCCCGACTGTTTCGATAACCACGCCAAGTCACTGGTCTTATCCACTCCAACGGTCATATTATTTAAGGGCATTAGTGTCAAATCATGTCGGGATGCTCCCATGCTATAAATAGCCGCCTCCCACAACCACTAGCTGGTTGGCTGCTCCGTTAGAAACTGACACTTGTCATAAGAGCAACCCAAATTCCTCAGAGCCTTCGAGAGTAAATCATCAGTGAGGAAATACACCACCTACCGAAACCACAAACCAAACCTAGTGATTGAGCATCACTGAAGAAGTTGTTCCTGTGTGGGACTGAAGCCTTTTACCTTTGAGGACTGTGCATCCTCCAGACGGTTAGGTGTCATGGTCTAGAGCAATCCAGCAGTCCATTGTGGATCGCCGGGTGACCGAGTTTGTGAGGGTTTGGAAGTCTGCCCTGAAGACTTACCACGAGTGTTGGGCAAGGACTGTGTATCCTTAGCTCAAGGAGAATACGGTAGGGACTGTGTGTCCTTTGGTTTCAATACCAAGCCGCTCCAAACCAGATGTACAACTGTCACAACAGTTGGAACAGGGTCATCAACAACAGTCTTCACCAAGAATCGGGTTCTAATTCCTCAACTCTTTACTTTCTCTGTATTATGTGTTGATGACTTTTACTGTGACTGTTTGAAGAATTTGCTGAAGACTTGCTCTGAATTTCCTCAACCCCAAATTCTTTACAATAGTTAATCATCATCTGTATTCTACGTGCCTGCTTACTGTGCAATCTATTTTCACAATCTTCACTCTGTAATACTGCTGGTGTGAACGTTTGCACGTCTGATCCTTAACTGTTTCCGCTGTAAGTTAGTCATCAGTGAGGAATTTCCTCAAAAGGAATTTCCTCAGTGATGAAATTCTAAAATTCTCATATTCACCCCCCCTCTAGTCGATATAACGCACTTTCAGCTGCCAAGATACCTTTGATCGCCTCACTAACATATCAAATGAACTGCAAGCACTGGGAGCTCGAGACATTACTGATCACGAAGTTGTGAAGAAACTGCTAAGATCTTTGGATTCTTCATTTGATACTTTAGTTCTGATGATTCAAGAAAGACCAGACTACAAGATGCTTGATCTAGCTGATATACTCGAAATACTCAATACTCACGAATTCCTACAAGAAGAAAAGAGAGATCTATATGGACCAAGCTATTCTAGACCACGCGCACTGAAGGCCAAAGCGATTTCCTCATCTGAAGAAGAAGACTCGGATGGTAGCATTGGTGATCCTGAAGAATTTGGACAGGATCTTGCAATGCTCGTGAGAAAATTCCAGAAGTTTACACGACGTGGCTAGTTTGGTAAATCTTCAAGAAGAGATATGAGGAAATCAGAATCTTTATGTGAGGACTACATGAAAAGAACCCGCCAAAAAATGCAAGAAATCAGGTCACTACATTGCTGATTATCCTCGTTGGAGAAAGGAATCAAAGAAGAAGAAATACAAGGGTGAAAGTTCTGATGACTCGAAGAAAAAGAAGAAATCTTCAAAATCCTCATCGCACAAGAAGACTAGTTTCAGAAAGGCTCGGGAACTTACTGGCAAGGAAATGGATTCCGAGGCAGAATCCGAGGAATGTGATGAAGAGGAGGGTTCTGATGAAGACTCAGAATCCGAACAGGCTAGTCTTGCACTTGCAACCACATTCGTCAGCAAGTCAATCTTCAACCTTGAGGAAAATGATAACACCATCCACACTGATGACTATGCTGATGACTTCGCTCCAACCGATTGCTTCATGGAAAAAGGTTCAAAGGTACCGAATGATGCTTCCTCCTCTGATTCAAGTGATGTGAACCTGATAATTATAAAAAACCCAGTTATAGTAAACTTGCTATCATTGCCACTAAACAACAAACTGCCCTGGAAAAGCTTGAGAAACTGCTAGATAGGAGTGATGAACTGTTGAATGATGAAATGAATCTTACTCAAATCCTCACTGAAGATATGAAAAGTCTTCAGTCCAGATTTGATAATCTTCAAGATCGTCATGTTACATTCCTTGCTGATCATGAGAAACTTTCTTATGAATTTCTTCAAAGGAAGCTTGATCTTGAGAAGCTGAGGATTTCTCATGATGATCTTCGTATGGAAAATGATTCATTACTAGCTCAACAGATCAGTGCTGCTCAAGCTGAATTCGTTCCTCCATGTCTTAAATGCATCGAACATGAAACTGCTAAGTCTTCACGAGAATCATCAAATGCTTCTATTGCTGCAAATTCTTCAACTGCACCTGTAGTGTCAAATTCCTCACTTGAGGAAAACACAAATGTCACTGATGAAAATGCAGGGCTGAAGGAATTGTATGTGACAGGCATATACAAAAGTCTCAAAGGACACCAAACCCTTTGTGATGTGCTCAAAAAGCAGATCTTGAACAGGAACCCGAGGAAAGAAGGAATTGCCTTTGAGAGGAAATTGAATGCTGATGGATCTTATTGGAAACCTGAGCAGTATCCCAAAACCTCATGGGTTGCTGCTACTGGGCCTCCATTTGATCCATCCAATCTAACAGACTTTTCATGTGAATTATCCTATTCCTCAGATGAGTCGTTTGACTCCAACTATAAACTGTTCAAAAATCAATCTCGTGAAGTATTTGCTCGATATGTTGGAATTAACTGCAGGAATGGGCCTCCCGTGAGGAAAATCTGGGTTCCAAAATGTTGCCTTGAAAATCTTGAGGTGAATGTCCTCATGACACCACCTATGAAGAATTTGGACCCCAGATAAAATTCCTCAGGAGGACCAAAGTCTTCAAGAGGATCAAAATCCTCAACTGGTCAAAACTATGCTCGTACCCGTGCTAATGCTTCTAACATGCAGGGAAATTACAAGGAATATGAATATGAGCGTTATTCTTCAAATCATTATGTTCACAAATCCTCAAACAAGCTCTCTGCATATTCATATGAGTAATTTAACCCCCCTACTGTTAAGAGAAGTGCATTAGCTTCAATGCCCCCTTCTCATATGGTGCTCGCAGGATGATGAATGCTTTACCACCCCTTCAGATGTGGGTGGTGAAGAAATTGAACTAATCACTTGTGCAGGCCAGGTCTCCAGATGAAAATCATCATCTGAAGAATTTGCTGGAGACCTGAGGAAACTGCTTGGTAGGATGCAAGCTAATATTGATGAAATAGAAATATTTCACACGTCCTTATAATTGTGTTTATGATGAAATTCCTATATGATGAAATTGATATCATATTCTTCAAGTCTGAAGCATATGATATGGTAAGCTGTACTAATTCATCTGCAGGATGACAAACCCAAGAGTACCGAGTGGGTTCTTGATAGTGGCTGCACACATCACATGACTGGTGACAAAAGCCTGTTGATGAATATGCCACTAATTCCATCACCCCTGAAGCAAATCACATATGCTGACAAAGGTAAAAGCAAGGTATTGGGACTTGGCAAAGTGGCTATTTCCAAGGATAGGCACATGGACAAAGTGATGCTTGTTGAATCCCTTGGATTTAACCTCTTGTCAGTCTCAATGCTTTGTGATCTTGATATGATTGTTATCTGCGGAACATATAGATGTGTTGTTATCATGGAATATGACAGATCCAAAGTCTTCGAAGGTGTTAGAAGAAGGGATTTGTACATTGTTGATTTATCTACAGGTCCTCAACCAGCCACTTGCTTACTAGCAAAAACCTCAGAAGGGTGGCTGTGGCATTGAAGACTCGGTCATGCAGGCATGAGGAATTTGCACACGCTCGCGAAGAAGAAGCATGTCATCGGCATCGAATCAATCAAATTCCTCAAGGATCACCTCTGCGGTGCTTGTGAATCTCGGAAAATGACCAGATCCAAGCACCCCTCGAAGACTATCATGACCACTACTCATCCATTTGAATTGCTTCACATGGATCTATTTGGACCTACTCATTATGCCACACTAAGAAATGCAACATCTTTATATGGATTTGTCATAGTTGATGATTATTCCAGATACACATGGGTGCATACCATTTTATATAAAACTGAAGTGCAGGAAGTCTTTAAACGATTTTCCTCAAGGGCCTCGACGAACTTTGGCATCAAGATCAAACACATCAGAGTGATTATGGAACAAAGTTCAAAAACACTGGTCTTGATAATTATCTTGATGAACTTGGTATTACTCACGAATTGTGTGCTCCTTATATTCCTCAACAGAATGGTGTCGTCGAAAGGAAGAACAGGACTCTGGTTGAGATGGCAAGAACCATGCTTGAAGAATATCAGACTCCTCGTTGGTTTTGGCAAGCAATCAACACTGCATGCCATATCATCAACATGGTATATCTTCACAAATTCCTCAAGAAAACCTCATATGAACTCGTCACAGACAAGAAACCCAATGTAAGTTATTTCAAAGTCTTCGGTGCAAAATGTTGGATTAGAGATCCTCACCATAGCTCAAAGTTTGCACCTAAGACACATGAGGGTTTTATGCTCGGTTATGGAAAGGACTCGCACACCTATAGAGTCTTCAACAACTATCACAACAAGGTTGTTGAGACTGTAGATGTGCGGTTCGATGAAACTAATGGATCGCAAAGAGAGCATTTGCCTCCTGATCCAGATAAGCTATCTACTGAAGAAGCAATAAATCTCAAAGCTACTGAAGACATTGTTCCCACTAAGGAAATTGATGAAGAAATCATTCCCAGCACTGATGAAAATCAAGAAGATGCTCGTGAGGAAATTGCTTCAGAACCAATTCCTCAGCCCAGACGAAATCCTCAACCAGCTCATCTGAGGATTGCAAATCCTCAATGACATCAACGCGCCAGGTCCTCTCACTCGCTCAAAAGCTTCACACTTAGTTAACTTTTGTGGTCATTTCTCCTTTGTGTCTATCACAGAACCTTCAAAAGTTGATGAGGCTTTCATGGAACCGGAGTGGATCCAAGCCATGCAAGACGAACTTCTTCAATTCAAGCTGAATGACGTATGGGAGCTCGTCAAACGACCAGATCCTCGCAAGCACAATATCATCGGCACCAAGTGGATTTTACGAAACAAGCAAGACGAGGATGGTCAAGTGGTGAGGAATAAGGCACGACTTGTAGCCCAAGGCTACACACAGGTTGAAGGAATAGATTTTGATGAAACTTTTGCACCTGTTGCTAGACTTGAAGCTATTCGAATACTACTTGCTTATGCTAATCATCATAACATCACCTTATATCAAATGGATGTGAAAAGTGCATTCCTCAATGGTAAGCTTGAGGAAGAAGTATATGTTGCTCAACCCCCAGGTTTTGAGGATCCAAAGAATCCAGACAAAGTCTTCAGACTCAAAAAGGCTCTGTATGGCCTCAAAAAGTCTTCAGATGTCTATGATGGGGGAGCTGAAATTCTTCTTAGGTCTTCAAATTCGTCAACAACGCAATGGAATCTTCATATCACAGGAGAAATACCTCAAGGATGTTCTGAGAAAATTCGACATGCATGAATGCAAAGGTGCCAAGACTCCAATGCCTACCAACGGCCACCTCTGCACTGACGAAAATGGTAAAGAATTTGATCAGCAGGTATATCGCTCTATTATTGGCTCTTTACTGTATTTTTGTGCATCTAGGTCAGATATAAATGCTTAGTGTTTGCATGTGTGCACGTTTTCAAGCAAAACCGAAGGAATCACATCATAAGGCTGTGAAGCATATTCTTCGATACTTAGCTCACACACCAACACTAGGATTATGGTACCCCAAGGGCTCAAATCTTCATCTTGTGTGATATTCTGATTCTGATTATGCTGGTGACCGTGTGGATTGCAAGTCAACCTCTGGCACATGTCATTTCCTCGGAAGATCACTAGTCTGCTGGTCCTCAAAGAAGCAAAACTGCGTCTCACTCTCCAGTGCCGAAGCTGAGTACAGTGCTGCTAGTTCATGCTGTGCTCAATCGCTATGGATGAAGCAAACCCTCAAGGACTACGGCATCAATATGAAGAATGTGCGTCTCTAGTGTGACAATGAGAGTGCAATCAGGATTGCATACGACCCAGTACAACACTCGAAGACCAAGCACACCCAGATTCGTCACCATTTTCTTCGGGACCATGTCCTCAAGGGCAATACCCTCATCGACCATGTGAAGACTGACGATCAACTGACAGATATCTTCACTAAGCCCTTGGATGGGAAAAGGTTTTGCAAGTTGCGGTGTGAGCTAAATATCTTAGAATCTTCAAATGTTTTGTAAAAATATGCACACATCCAAACACTTATGCAAAATTGATGACTTAGATGTGCAACACACGATGAATCGATTTTCTTCAACCAATGAAGAATATCACTCTTAGTGTGAGGAAATCAATGAAGAAATTGATTCTCATGGCCCTACGACAATTGTACGCGGCGTCTGAAATCAACATTCTTATATGGTGGGTCATGCCACCACCCAACTTGAAATTCCTCAAGTTGAATTTCTTCAAAGCTGAATTTCGTCAAAGTTGATTTTCATCAAAACAGTTGTTCTTCAAATTTGTTTTTCTTCAAAACTGAAATTCATCATCATAACGCTTTGTCACAAAATCCTCAAATTAATCAAAATCTTCAAAAACACTTGATGATTTTTGTTTTCCTTGATAGACTGTGATTTCAAAGTCCTTAAAGCATTCACTTATAGCTAATTCTTCAATTTGATATTTCATCTAAGTGAATTTGATCGCACCCTACTTTCCCTCTATGCTACTCTCACCCAGTCTATTCAATTCTTCATATGCGTTCTACTTGAAACTTTGTTCAAAATCCTCACTGCGTCCTTGTCAGCTCATGATTTTGTAACAAAATCCTCAAATCTTCAAAAATATTTTTTTTGTTACACATAACTGAACCCCACTTTCCCCGTTCGGATAACCATGATCTTCACTATCTCCACCGCTTCGGTTGTGGGCTACACGTGTCCTGTGGAGATGTAGAGACAGGGGCTATTTGGTCCGATACTTTTGCGCCAACAGTTACCACCTGGCTATAAATATGTCCCCATCTCCCTTCGGTAAAATCTTCTTCGTCCCATCGCCCTTGTGCTACAGCAAAGCTCAAAAGCCCTAGCGCCACCGCTAGAAGTCTCGTCGCCGGCGAGGAAAAGCTTGACTGCCTCGACCTCTGCATCGCCGAAACCACGCCGGAACCGGACCATCTTCGTCCACCGCCGCCGTAGCTGTCCTCTGTTGCCGAGTTAGGGCACATTGGACTCACACCGAGGAGCATCTACTCCTACTTCCTTCTCTGTTCTTCGTGCGCGCTATCTAGGGTAAATAAAAACCCTATTTTTATAGCTCTTTTGATCTACTATTTTACCTTAGAGATGTGAAATCTGTTTTTCCTCAAGTATCCATCAGCCTCAAACACTGCTTATTCCTCAACTATTGATGAACTTCACTAAGCATCTAAAATCTTCTCGAGATTCCTCAATTGTGAAAATTTTCGAATCTGTACAACTCTGGAACCCAAGAACAGTGTGCTTAGACGAATTCCTCATCCACTGGTCAAAATTTCCTCAACTTTAAAAAAAATTCATTTCATCAAATCTGAGAACGCATATGACCTCTCCAAATTCCTCGCAACTATACTCTGTTCACAGGTACAAACATGTTAGCTGATGAATCTCTAGGTTCTCATCAACTTAACTCATTTGCAGTGTTTCTTGAAGAAAATCTGCAAGTTTCATCAGAATCCTCAAGAGTTCAATTTCCTCAGCAAAAGCGTGAGCTGAAGAAAATGGAAGATGAAAGGAAGCAAAAGGGTGGCAAGAAGCTCGAGCAGAACACTGCCATAGATATCCCTGAGGATATATACTTGGAATGCTGCACTCCTGATGAGCAAGAGACTATGACCAAGAGGAAGATAAGGCTTCAAAATATAGAATGCCGATGGGCTAAGGAGTGGAAAGAATACATATTCGTCACTCCCAAATATGCGAAGAAATTCACTCTGAAGCCTCCTAGAAAACGGCCTCCTCTTGAGGATTATCAGGAAGCACACCCCTCAAGCCTCAAGACAATTGATGACTATCCTGAAGAAAAGTCAAAACATTTGTCAATGCTTCAGAAACAAGCAGAAGCCGCCGTGAGGAAATTCAATGAAGAATCTGCTGCTGCTGCTACTGCCGCCACCTCCTCTGCAGCTAAAACTTCTAGCACGGCCATTCCTCAAATGAAGTCTGTGCCACCAAAACCAAAGGCTTCAAAGCCTCAAGAGAAAATGCCTCAGAAAGCTTCACCAGCATCGGCACCAAAACCCTCAGCACCACCAAATGCTTCACAGCCTGAACAGAGGCAGTTTGTGAAGCAAATGCCAACTGTCTCCAGCTCCTCTGTTCCGTCTGCAACAAGCTCCGAAACAAAGTCTTCACCAACTCCACTGAAGATTAAGGTGACTGCTAGTAGAGGAACCAGACCAAGCCCAAGCAAAATCATCAAAGTTCCTTCTGCATCAGAAGGTAGTGATGAATTTGATGATGAGACTGTGCAAGCCATCATCAGAAACAAGCAGGAGAGGGTAGCACAAGCTTCACGAAGCTCCATTCCTCTGGCCATGGACCCAAAAGTCCTCCTGGATTACATCAACATGTGGTATGAGGACCCCAACACTCCAATCGATGATTTGAAGCTTCCTCCAGGCATCAGCCACATGGTGGCCACATTCATCAACGAAGCCAAGTGGAAAGAGCAGCAAGCCAAACAAGCTAAGGTTGCAAAGATCAAAAAGGAGAAATTCCTCACACAGAATCTCCTCAACCTAACGCCTGATGCACTTGTGTCAACACAGGCTGAATTAAAGACTTTGACTGATAAATACTCTAAGCTCTCTGATCGTCAAAGTCTCGAAAACAATTTCGTCAAATTTGCCACTAACGCAGTTGATAAGTACAACAAGAAGGCTGCCCCTCCAGCACCAACACCTCAGCCTCTAATCGAGGAACCAGTTGATGGAACTGCTCATGCTGAGGAAATCCCTCAAGAAAGCCGTGCCGATGAACCGGCTATTGAGGAAATTGCCATGGAAAACCCAGTGGATGACTCTGCTAGAGCTCGTGAAACTGCTATAGCTGCTTCTAAGCCAGGTGATGACTCTGCTCCAGCTGATGAAACTGCTTCAGCTGAGAAAACGCCTTCACCAAAAGCTTCAAAGGTGAAGAAAATGACTTTGTCTGCATCAGACGTGAAGAAGACTAGAGCTGCTGAAAAGGAAGCCAAGAAGAGAAAAGCTTCCTCAGCAGAAGAATCAACTGAGGCCAAGCGCCTCAAAGCTCTTGAAGAAAATGCACCTCTGGATCCTGTGCCTCTCAATGTTTGCTCCATCATATGAGATGACTCCCTTCGAAAGCGAAGACAAGGAGCACGTGGCTGATGAGGAAATGAAGGATGCAGAGTCTGAGGAACACAGTGATGAGGAAATCCGAATTGATGACAGTCCTCAGACCTTCATTCCTCCTGAAGAAACTGCTCAAGGATCAGCTGCACCAGCTGATGAATCTGGCTCCTCCACCAAGCAAGCTCCTCAAGCTGAGGAACAACAAAGTGAAAATCCTCGGCCTGATGAAATTCAAAATCCTGAGCAAAATCCTCAACCAGAGGCTCAGGCTGACCCAATTCCTCCTCCCGAGAAAAATCCTCAACCTGAGGCTCAGGATGAACCAATTCCTCCTCCAGAACAAAATCCTCAACCAGAAGCTCCCGTTGATGACATTCCTCAACCAGAGCAAGCTCCTCAGCCTGAAGCACAAGCAGATGAAATTCCTCATCCCGAGGAACATGCTGAGGAAAATGCACCATATCCAGAGAATGCTCTTCTCGTCCTTAATCCAGAAACTACGATGATTGTCTCTCCTCTAGGCAAGACGCAAAATCTTCAGCCGAGGTAGCGTCAGCCGTTCTCCAAGGGGCCAAAGTTTGAAAAGGAATCCTTCTTTGAAGAACGCATGTTCTTCATTCGAGAAAATCCCTATGACAAGCCTCGCATCAGGTATCTGAAGTTTTGGACCAGGACACAACTCAACTACTACGCATCTGTGTTGTGTGGAAGAAACAAGATTTTCCAGCACACGCACATTCCTCACGTTGAGCTTGAATAAATTCCTTGCTTCGCCCCAGTCCTCAACATTCTTTATGAAGCAGGACTGCTCCCTATCTGCTCAGATATCTGCAATTGGAATAGTAATATTCTTCAATTCTATGCAACTCTGCACATCTCTGGAGATCCAACAGACATCAACACTTGGGTGTTGAATTGGATGACGCAGAACACACACTTCAAGGCTCTTGCCAATGAGCTGCTGCGTGAACTACCAGTGTCAATTCCCTCAAAGCAGGCAGTAAAGTTGTATGATGAACGTGAGCTGGCAAACAAGTTGATGGAAGTCCTCATGAAGCCTTTGGTTAAGGGGCAACCACCAAGAACAACCTTCCTGGTCCATGAGCTGAAGTATGAACCCAAGACGGTTTACAGAATCCTCTGCAATGTTCTTGCGCCTATCAAGGGACATGATGATGAAGAAGACGTCGTAGGCATCATGAAGAATATCCTCTTCAACATCATCCATGGCATTCCCATCAACATCCATGATTTCTTCTTGAGGACTTTGGCGGAAAATGCTATGTCCCCTTTTGACCTGAAGATTTATGCTCCATGGATCATGAGATTCATCAGACGCAGGTCAGGCATCAACTATCACGCCGATTTCAACAATCATCAAGGTTATATGCCTCCTCTAAGGGTCAACAAGAAGACTTTCGAGCTCGTTGAAGGAAAAGGCAAGTCTGTTATTGATGAAGGCAGTCGGCCCCTTGATGGCCAGTTCAGAGAGCCAGATGCTTATTCCTCATGGGATGACACTGAAACCCATCCTCCAAGTCCCGTTCCTCCAAGGGTGATGAATACAAGAGATATTCTTCTAAGTCTTCACCAAAAGGTTGATCGGAATCCCAAGTGTGTCAAACGGAAGTTCGGCGCCATTGTGAAAACCCTCAATGCAACACAGAATGCTGTCAAGCTTAACCATCATTGTCTTCATGAGGTTTTTGAACACACCTGGGCCACACTGGCTCATTTGAAGACTCCAACAGAACTTCAAGAATTGGAGTTTATGCAGGATTTCGACTGGTCGTGGCCACCAAAGAAGAAATTCAGGCCAATCCCAGTTCCAGACCTTGAGGATAGTTCGTTTTCTTCATTCCGCACTGCTGAATCAGATAAAGATCAACAAGATACTACCACTAGTCCAAGGAGGAAGTCTGCTCCCAAGAATCCTCATGCGTCTTCCTCAACTGCCAAGAAGTGAAAGTCTTCACGAACGTTAGTCCTCAGTTTGTCCCTTTTTGTCACTTGATGACAAAGGGGGAGAAATCTGAAAGTTAGTCCTCACGCGGGATATTTTGGGGGCTGATAAACTTTATTTAAGTTACAAACTCTTGGCTCTTCTGAAGTGTTTTATGTAATGAGTTGTAACTTAAGCCCGATGGTACTCTGACGCTTTTGAACGTTTTTCTTCGCATGCTTATTCGTCAAAATTTTAATGCACGCACGATGGAATTCGTGAGATACCATTTGTCATCATGCATCCTCAATTTCTTCATACTATATGTCGTATGTATGCATGATTTACAAGACTCAGGGGGAGATCTCCATGATATAAATCATCAATGTGCATTTGCTGTGAAAAGAAAAATCCTCAAGATATGCACATCTTCACGGGGAGTCTCTCTGAATCTTGATTTCAAATTCCCCAAATGAGTATTTACACTTCATATTCTTATCCCCGTTGAAGACTTAACCTAATTGTCATCAACCACCAAAAAGGGGAGATTGTAAGTGCATCTAGTGCCCCTTAGTGATTTGGTGGTTTGAAGACTTATAGGTTAAGTATCTAATGTGTTCCTGAGTGTACGCAGGATCTATAAGTCGCTGAGGAGTTTGAAATATTCGATGAATATCGACCCCTAAAAATGTATATCTTCGGCTGAAGAAATTGGTGTGAAGCTGAAGAATTGAATCGCGAAGAAATTGCGATGAAATTGATATTCCTCATGAAGAAATTGAAGATGAGGAATTCAATGTGTCCTGAAGAAAATCAATCTGAAGATTTTGAAGTATGAAGATTTATTCGGTCTGTTTTATTTTCTTCACCTTTGAGTCATAGGAACACCATACTGTTAAAGGGGGGCAAAGTAACACGTTGGAATGAATTTCCTCATGATGCTCAACCCAAGCCTAATCCTACCAAAAGCCTCAAGTAAGGAATATGAGAGACATGAGGACTCTCACAGTTGAGGGTCCCGACCGTTACCGATTGTCGCGCCACATCATTGGTCTTATCCACACCAATGGTCATATTAATTAAGGGCATTAATGTCAAATCATGTTGGGATGCTCCCAGGTTATAAATAACCGCCCCCACAACCATTAGTTGGTTGGCTGCTCTGTTAGAAACTGACACTTGTCATAAGAGCAACCCAAATTCCTCAGAGTCTTCGAGAGTAATTCATAAGTGGGGAAATACCCCAAACACCAAACCACAAACCGAAAACCAAGTGATTGAGCATCACTGAAGAAGTTGTTCCTATGTGGGACTGAAGCCTTTTACCATTGAGGACTGTGCATCCTCCAGACGGTTAGGCGTCATGGTCTAGAGCAATCCAGCAGTCAATTGTGGATCGCCAGGTGACCAAGTTTGTGAGGGTTTGGAAGTCTGCCCTGAAGACTTACCATGAGTGTTGGGCGAGGACTGTGTGTTCTTAGCTCAAGGTGAATACGGTAGGGACTGTATGTCCTGGGACTGTGTGTCCTTTGGTTTCAATACCAAGCCGCTCCATTCCAGATGTACAACTGTCACAACAGTTGGAACTGGGTCATCAACCACCGTCTTCACTGTGAAACGGGTTCTATTTCCTCAACTCTTTATATTCCTCAGATTCTGTGTTGATGATTTTCACTTTTACTGTTTGAAGAATTTGCTGAAGTCTTTCTCTGAAATTCCTCAACCCCAAATTCTTCACGCGAGTTAATCCTCATCTGTTTTCTGTGTGCCTGCATACTGTGCAAACTGTTTCTCATATTCTTCATCCTGAAAAACTATTGTAGTGATACTTTGCACTCCTGATCCTTTGCTGTTTCCGCTGTAAGTAGTCATCAGTGAGGAATTTCCTCAAAAGGAATTTTCTCAGCGATAAAATTCTAAAAATCTCCTATTCACCCCCCTGTAGTCGATATAACGCACTTTCACCACTAACCTCCAGACCGCGCTAGGGGGGTTGACACGCCTTGGTGCCTAGTGGGCGCTTGGTAGCCCCCTATGGTACTTCTTTCCTCCAGTATTTTTCATTTATTCCAAAATAAATCTCTTAAAATTTTAGCCCATTTGGAGGTGTGCAGAATAGGTATCTTTGACGTAGCTTTTTCAGGTCCAGAATTCCATCTGCCGGTATTCTCCCTGTTGATGTAAACCTTGCATATTATGATAGAAAAGGCATTAGAATTACTCCACCAAGAGGTATAATGCATAAAAACACTATAAATAACAGTAACAAAACATGATGCAAAATGGACGTATCAACTCCCGCAAGCTTATACCTCGCTTGTCTTCAAGCGAAAGCCGATAACGAAAATCATGACCACATGATTTGAGAGGGAGGTGTCGATAAAATAAAATACTGACATAGTAGCATCATGCTCATTATTATAGCAGCAGATAAAAATTTATAAAATACTTCATCACAACACTTTCATCATATAACTTTCATCATAAAGGCTTCTTATAAACAAGTAACAATTCATCACAACATTGAAGTATGAAGCATAAACTCCATTGAAAACTGACAAACTATGTTTTCACTCACTTTGCAACACAATTCATCACATTTTCAGGAAGTGTCACATAATAAAACTTTTAAGCAAGTCTACATACTCAACAATCATTTAGTCTTCTATGATTGCTAGCACTCACCGCATACATATGAAGCATAAACTCCATTGAAAACTGACAAACTATGTTTTCACTCACTTTGCAACACAATTCATCACATTTTCAGGAAGTGTCACATATCAAAACTTTTAAGCAAGTCTACATACTCAACAATCATTTAGTCTTCTTGATTGCTAGCACTCACCGCATACATATGAGCTATGATTGCTAGCACTCACCGCTTAGAGTGTGGCCTCCCAACGTATTCACCTCAAGGGTGATGCCAACAATAATAACTCATGACTACCCACATTCAACTGGATATATATGTGTGGATATTCCCCCACCACATGATGCTTGACAAAGAGAAGATAAAGGGGAGTATTGAAGAATACTTTGACTCTTGCATAAAAGTAAATACATAAAAGTAAAAGATAGGCCCTTCGTAGAGGGAAGGAGAGGTTGTCATGCACTTTTTGGTTGTATGCCAAATCTCTTAGTGCAAAGGAACGTCATGCAATATTGCCCCTTGTGATGGCAACATTTATTATGAAGTTCGTCACTTCTATTATTGTTATCACAAGTTCGTACAACGTTTAATTTCCCTTACACTAAATGATCAAACATGTTTAGGAGAATTTTTTATTGCTTTGTGCACCGATGACAGCTTACTTGGAGGATCTTACCCAATCCATAGGTAGGTATGCTGGACTCTTGAAACATGGATTCGGGTTTAAGGTTTTGGATGCACAAGTAGTATTTCTACTTAGTGGGGAATTTTGGCTAGAAAATATATTGGGAAAGCACCACATGTGAGAGGATCCATAACAATATAACTTCTATGTGAATGTGAAAAAACATGAATTATTACGTTGTCTTCCTTGTCCAATGTCAACAATTTTGGCATACTATAACTAACGGGGGCTCACAATCATAAAATATGTCAAGGATAGTGTATTTGCATGTCTTCCCTTATTAATTCTTTCATGTGTTGCATCACCGACCAATGCTATGTTTGTCAACCTTAAAGAAATTTTACCACTTATACTTTTCCTTATGTGATGTCACTACTTACTATAATATTAGCATATGATATTTTTTAATCATTTTCCTTTATTTTGATTGCAGCAATAAAGTAAAGAACAAAAACTCAAAGTAAACTTTATATATAACTCTCACTCGATTACATAGATAGATCATGAAACTAGCACTCGAAAAGATGGATCGAACTAAACTTTTATTTGACTAAATCACGAAATAGCTCAAAACCAAACTAAGATGGATAAAGATAATAAGAGTGGTGATGATACGATACCGGGGCATCTCCCCCAAGCTTGGCACAAGCCAAGGGGAGTGCGCATACCTGAGTACTCAAATCTTCTTCTTTGGTGATGAAAATAGAGGTGGTGGTGGTGTGTTTTTCTTCTCCAACTTGCATCTTAGGCTGAAATTACCCTCGCTCAAACCCTCATTCTCCAACTTGAGCATTAATTTCTTTTCACGTAATGACGCTTTGCTCTCCTGCAGAAAATGGGAAGGGATAAATTGGACCTTAGGTTTGTACTCGTTGGGGAGGCTTGTCTTCTCGAATTCCACGTGCATATCTCCAAGTTGAGGTAGTGGATCTTCCTCTTCCTCGGAGCTATCCCCCTTTGATTCCTTCATATCCTCATTTTGCTCCTCCTCCATAGTGGAGACGTAGTGATCCACCTCTCTGTAGACCTTAGAGTTTGCGATGACATCAACGACGACAACATAATTTCAGATCTGTCAGAAAAATAGCACAAAACAAGAATAGAGGATTTCTCCGTGGTATTGTGGTCAAATCATTAGGATATATATAGAGAGAATTTTTATAAAAGGAAATACGTGTCCCACAAGAAATCGCAAACAAGAAGGTGCCCGAGGGGCCCACTAACCACTAGGCCGCGTTAGGGGGGTTGGCGCGCCCTAGTTCGTAGTGGGCACCTCGGTTGCCTTACCATGTGTTTATCAATTTCTTAATTTTTCTAAAATTCTAAAAGTGTAAGAAGATATTTGTTCTGATTTTTCTGAGTCCATTTACTTACCGTATCACATACTTCTTCCTTTTAAGGGTTGTGGAGTGTTCTGGAAGGTCTCCTTAATGTGCTCCTCCAGTGTCATGGTTTGGATAATATTTGTTTCAACATTAATTGTTGTACGTGAAATATAGTTTTTTATTCTTTGTACATTGACGACCTTTGGGTTAGTGTCTTCGGGATTATTGATCTTAATATCTCTAGACCGATAAACTTATTCTATGTTATATGGTCCTTCCCATTTGGAGAGAGGTTTTTGTGCAAAAAATCCAAGACAAGAATTGTACAATAGAATATATTCACCAACTTTGAATTCTCGCTTTTGGATTCTTTTTTCATGCCACCTTTTAAATTTTTCTTTGAATAGCTTGACATTTTCATAAGTTTGGGTTCTCCATTCATCTAATGAGCTAATATCAAATAACCTATTTTCACCAGCAAGTTTGAAATCATAGTTGAGTTCTTTAATTGCCCAGTAAGCTTTATGTTCTAACTCAAGAGGTAAATGGCATGCTTTCTCATAAACCATTTTATGAGGATACATACCCATAGGATTTTTATAAGCTGTTTTGCAGGCCCACAATGCATCATCTAATTTCTTAGACCAATTCTTTCGGGGCCTATTGACAGTCTTTTGCAATATTAATTTTATTTCCCTATTGGTTAGTTCTACTTGACCATGAGATTGAGGATGATGGGGATATGCAATTCTATGGTTAACATCATATCTACCAAGCAACTTACGAAAATCAGCATGAATAAAATGCGAACCATCATTAGCCATTAAGTATCTAGGGACTCCAAAACGTGAGAAAATAACTTCCTTAAGCATTTTCATAGAGGTTCTATTATCAACACTATTGGTTGGAATAGCTTCTACCCATTTAGTGACACAAGAAACAACAACCAAAATATGTGTATAACCATTAGAGGAAGGAAAAGGTCCCATATAATCAAATCCCCAAACATCAAATGGTTCAATAACAAGTGAATAATTCATATGCATTTCGTGACGTCTACTAATATTACCAATTCTTTGACATTAATCACAAGAGAGGACAAACTTACAAGAATCTTTGAAAAGAGTAGGCCAGTAAGATCGAGAGTGTAATACCTTGTGTGCAGTTCTATCCCCCGCATGGTATCCTTCGTAAGCCTCAAAGTGACACTTCTGAAGGATTTGTCCCTGTTCATGCTCTACCATCTACTACCAATTTATAAAGATGTGAGTCATCCCAAAATTAATGTCTCAAATCAAAGAAGAATTTTTCTTTTGCTGATAGGAGAAACTATGTGGTACGTATTTAGCAACAATGTAACTAGCATAATTAGCAAACCACAGTGTGTTATGAGAAACATTGACCATAGCTAGTTGTTCATCAGGTAAGCTATCATCAATAGGTAGTGGTTCATCAAGAACATTTTCTAACCTAGACAAGTTATCAGCTACGGGGTTCTCACCTCCCTTCCTATCAATTATATGCAAATCAAATTCTTGTAGCAAAAGAACCCACCTAATAAGTCTAGGCTTAGCATCTTTCTTTTCCATAAGACATTTAATAGCAACATGATCAGTGTGAACAATTACTTTAGAATCAACTATGTAAGATCTGAATTTATCACAAGAAAATACAACTGCTAAAAATCCTTTTTCAATGGTAGCATAATTTCTCTAGGCACTGTCTAGATTTTTACTACCATAATGGCTAACATTTAATTTCTTATCAACTCTTTGTACTAGAACAACACCAACAACATAATCACTAGAATCACACATAATTTCAAAAGGCAAGTTCCAATCAGGTGGTTGAATAATAGGTGTAGAAGTTAAGGCTTTCTTGAGTGTTTCAAAGGCTTCTACACAATCATCATAAAAAACGAAAGGAACATCCTTTTGTAATAAATTAGTAGGAGGCCTAGAAATTTTAGAGAAGTCTTTAATAAACCTCCTATAGAAGCCAGCATGACCAAGGAAACTACAAATACCTTTAATATCTTTAGTACATGACATCTTCTCAATTGCATCAACTTTAGCCTTATCCACCTCAATACCTCGTTCACAAATTTTATGACCCAAGACAATACCTTCATTTACCGTAAATTGGTACTTATCCCAATTCAAGACAAGGTTAGTTTGCTCACATCTCTGCAAAACTCGATCAAGGTTGCTTAAGCAATCATCAAAAGAAGTTCCATAAACGGAAAAATTATCCATGAAGACCTCAACAACCCTTTCACAAAAATCAGAGAATATAGCAGTCATACATCTTTGAAAGGTAGTAGGTGCATTGCATAATCCAAAAGGCATACATCTATAAGCATAGGTTCCAAAAGGACAAGTAAAGGTGGTTTTCTCTTGATTAGTTTGTGACACACGTATTTGAGAGAAACCAGAATAGCCATCTAGAAAGCAAAAATGTGTGTGCTTTGATAATATTTCTATCATTTGGTCTATGAAAGGTAAATGATAATGATCATTTTTAGTAGCTTTGTTTAACTTTGTAAAATCAATTACCATTCTATATCCAGTCACAATTCTTTGTGGAATGAGTTTATTTTTATCATTAGGAACAACAGTAATACCTCCTTTCTTAGGAACACAATGAACAAGATTTACCCATCTACTATCATCTATGGGATAAATTATACTTGCTTCTAGAAGCTTTAATATTTCATTTCTCACAACTTCTTGCATTTTGGGATTCAGTCTCCGTTGGTGATCAACAACAGGTTTAAGACCATCAAGAGTATACCCAATAGAAGCTCGGTGCTTCCTTCAAGTTTTTAACAATCTTTCTTCTTCATGCTCTATAAGGTTAGCACTGATAATAACAAGATATATCTTCTTTTCATCAAGATACGCATATTTCAAAGTGTGACGTAATTGCTTTAGTTCAAACACAAGATCATCCTTGGGTTGAGGAGGACCTCCTAGAGTTTCAACATGCAAGTTGTGTTTAAGGATAGGCTTTTGATCAAAGAACATATTATCTAGTTATTTCTTTCACGCATATGCATATCATTTTCATCGTTTAGCAAATATTATTCTAGTGGATCCGTAGGTGTAATGTCAATAGAAGGGGGACCAATTACTTCATCTTCACTAGGCAATTGTTTATCATGGCGTTGCTTACTAAACTTGGAGAAATAAAATCATGAGACATACCACCAAAATTAACACTGTGAGTTTCCTTTTTTGCAATCTATTTGAGCATTGATAGTGTTCAAGAAGGGTCTATCAAATATTATGGGACAAAAATCATCTTGTGGTGAGACAATTACTAGAAAATCAGTAGGGTATTTTACTTTTCGAGACAATACTTCAACATCTCTAACAAACCCAAGTGGTGTGATGGTGTCTCTATTAGAAAGTTTAATAGTAACATCAATGTCTTCTATTTCAACTCGTGCTATCCCATACATAATTTCTTGATATAAGGTAAAAGGAATAGCACTAACACTAGCACCCATATCACATAAACCATGATAGCAATGATCTCCTATTTTGACTGAAATGACAGGCATGCCAACAATGGGTCTATTTTTATCTTTGGTATCAGGTTTGGCCATTCTAGCAGCTTCATCACAGAAATAAATAACATGCCCATCAATATTGTCTACAAAGAGATCTTTAACCATAGCAGTACTAGGTTCTACCTTGATTTGTTCATAGGGTTTGGTTGTTCTAACATAACTTTTGTTAACCATGGTTGAAGCTTTAGCATGTTCCTTTATCCTAACACAGAAATATGGTTTCTCAATATAAGTAGTAGGCACAACTAGGTCAACATTGTAAATGATAGTTTCATCCTCCACTTTAATTGGTTCTTCAACTTTTTCTTTAATAGGTGGATGATATTTAAACCATTTCTCTTTATGAAGATCAACATGAGCAGTAAAAGTTTCACAGAATGAGGCTACTATCTCAGATCAGCCTGGGCATTCGGGTATTTTGGTTATTTCGGTTCGGGTAGTTTGGTTTATGGGTAATTTGGATATTCAAAAATGGGAACCAAAATTGTTTCTGTCAAAAAATTACCCGAACCCAAATTACACAAAGTTTTGGTTCGGGTAATTTGGGTACCCAAAATACCCAAAATATTCGGAGCATACATCAACTTTTGATATGAATAAATCGGATAGTATGGGTATTTTTGGTAATATGGGTATTTTAGTTAGTATGGGTAACAAGTTAGTGTAATAATAGCATGAAAATTTTGGACATTATGAATAATTTGGGTAGTATGGGTGTTTCCGGTTTTCCACACTAGAACCCGAACCCTAACCTGAAAACCGAATAGTCAAGAAATGAGAACCGAACCCTTACCCGATACCCGAATTACCTGACAATTTGGGTAATTCGGTTCGGTTCGGGTTCGGATAGCGGGTTCGGGTTCCCAAACGCCCAGGGTGAATCTCAGAGTCAAGTCCATATTTAGTGCTAAAGTCATTGAAAGCATCGATATTCATAAAAGATTTAACACAATCAAACTTAAGTTTTATACCTCACTCTTTACCTTCATCGAGTTCTCAATCTTGAGAGTTGCGTTTAATTCTTTTCAAAAGATCCCACCTGCATTAAATAGTCTTCTTCATAAAAGAACCACAACAATAAGTATCGAGTATGGTTTGATCATCACGAGAAAGCCGAGCATAAAAATTCTGAATAATAATTTCCCTCAGGCGCTCATGATTGGGGCATGAGTATAACATCGACTTCAGCCTCCCCCAAGCTAGAGCGATACTTTCTCCTTCATGAGGCCAAAAAATATAGATAAAATTCCGATCACGATGGACAAGATGCATAGGATATTTTTTTTGGTGAAACTCCAATTGCAATCGATTCCAGTTCAAAGATCCTCTATCATCACATAGCCTATACCATGTAAATGCTTTCCCCCCAAACATAAAAGGAAAACCTTCTTCTTGACTTCATCTCCGGATAAACCTGCAAGCTTAAATAATCCACAAACTTCATCCACATAGATTAGGTGCATATCGGGATGTTTTGTTCCATCTCATGCGAAGGATTAGCTAGCAGTTTCTCTATCATAGCTGAAGGAATTTCATAATGAACATTTTCAGTAGGTTCAGCAGGTTGAGGGACAACTCTTGGTGTTTCCGGTCGAGGTGAAGATACCCCGAACAAACCCCTCAAAGGATTACTTTCCATAGTGACAAGTAACAGTAAATTTTAGCATGTAATATAAATTTTCCCTTACCAAATTCCGCTTACCAAAGGCACTTCACTTCCCGGCAACGGCGCCACAAAGGAGTCTTGATGTCACAAAAGTATAGGGGAGCAATCATAGTCCTTTCGATAAGTAAGAGTGTCGAACCCAACGAGGAGCGGAAGGAAATGACAAGCGGTTTTCAGCAAGGTAATTTCTGCAAGCACTGAAATAGTAGTAACAAATTGTTTGATAGCAAGATATCCCAATCCTTTTGTGGCAAAGGACAATACAGAACAATTTCTTATAATAGGCAAAGCGTTCTTGAAAGGTCACGGGAATTTCATCTAGTCACTTTTTTCATGTCGGGTTAATTCGCATTTGGTACTTTGAAAATTTGATATGTGGGTGGACCGGTGCTTGGGTGATGTTCTTACTTGAACAAGCCTCCCACTTATGATTAACTCTCCCGCAAGCATCCGCAACTATGAGAAAAGTATTAAGAATAAATTCTAACCATAGCATTAAACATAGGGATCCAAATGAGCCCCTTACGGAGTAGCGCATAAACCGTGGTTTAAGTTTCGCTCACTCTCGCAACCCACCATCTAATTGCTACTCCACACTGCATTCCCTTAGAACCAAAGATGGTGAAGTGTTATGTAGTCGACATTCACATAACACCAGTAAGGGAATCACAACATTCACATCTTCAAAATATCAAACGAATATCAACTTCACATGACTACTTGCAACATGACTTCTCCCGTGGCCTCAAGAACAAAAGTAACTACTCACAAGTGATAGACATGCTCATGATCAGACATGTACTAAATAGCATATTGGATGTGAACATATGATCTTTCACCAAATAAACCATAAAGCATCAACTACAAGATGTAATCAACATTACTAGTCACACCCTAGGTATCAATATGAGGTTCTGGTACAAGATTGAGCACAAGAGATGAACTAGGGTTTTGATAGGAGATGTTGCTCATGAAGATGTTGATGAGGATTGGCCTCCCCAAGAGGAGAGGGTTGTTGGTGATGACGATGACCTCAATTTCCCCCTCCAGGAGGGAAGTTCCTTCGACGAAATCGCTCTGCCGGAGGGAAAAAGTGCTCCTGCCCAGGTTCCGCCTCGAGACGGCGGCGCTTCGTCCCGAAAGCCCTCTCCTGATTTTTTAGGTTAAAAGAGAATTTATACCAGAAGATGGTCGCCAAAGGTGGGCCAGGGGCCCATTAACCACCAGGCCGTGCGAGGGGGGTTGGCGCGCCGTGGTGCCGAGTGGGCGCCTGGTAGACCCCCTTTGGTATTTATTTCCTCAAGTATTTTTATTTTATTTCAAAATAAATCTCCTTAAAGTTTCAGCCCATTTGTAGATGTGCAGAATAGGTATCTTTGACATAGCTTTTTCATGTCCAGAATTCCATCTGCCAGCATTCTCCCTCTTGAAGTAAAGCTTGCATATTATGAGAGAAAAGGCATTAGAATTACTCCACCGAGAGATATAATACATAAAGCCACTATAAATAACAGTAACAAAACATGATGCAAAATGGACGTATGAGTGCTAGATGTTGAAGGTCAACTGAGAGCTGCTTCAAGGAAGGCAACGCTCAATGTGCCGTGGAAGACCTCAACGATCGCAAGGAGGCACCACCAATGCTGCAAATGAGAGTTGCATGTTGCAAGGCGAGATATGTGTGTTGCTACAAGGCTATATTCATATTGCTGCCTGCTAGAGGTGAACGGCACCACCAGCCTCCATGCTTCGGTGCATGCATATATGGTAGCAATGAGGTTGCGTTGCATCATGTGCTCACAACACCCAGCTTGGTGCTTCGAGGATGACAACGTTTGGTGCAAGGTGGCGAAGATGATGCCCACGATGTTAAAATCGGTCGAGCACGGAGGAGACGCCCCACAATGCGACAATGAGTGGAGGATTAAACAAGGGGGGGGAGGAGGGGGCGATACTGCAACAACGACGACCATTCCACTTGTCCCATTTTTGCGAGTGCAAGGGCAAAACGATAAGTCCGCTTCACAACATAAACATTTGCTGGAGGTGCTGCCTAGCATCGGGGTTGTGGGTGATGCTATGTGTTGTGAAGGAGACAACCGATGTGGGTTGATCAAATGATCATTGAAGAAGTTGATTTTGGGCGCACCCAGTGGCAGACCCAGGATTGGCTCATGCCCTAGGAGAGAAACTAAGGGCTAAAACTATTAAAAAACTAAGGATTAGTTGATATGAGCCTTCCATGACTACATCTTCAATAGCAGAAGAAGCTAAACCTTCAATCATCTAGTCAAAAAGTAAACCTTCAATCATTTAGTAAAAAAGTGAACCTTCAATCATAAATTTTGAAATGCAAATTAGTGCATAATATAGCTGGTAAAACTAGTTAATACCAGATGCAACATGTGAAAACTTACGTCCAAGACCATCCAAAGCTACCTTCAGTGAAGTTGCTCTCATGTCAGGAACATGGTCAACTGCCATGAATCTCTCAATCACGCTGCCTCGTTTGCTGAGATACCTACATAAGACAAAGGAGCATGATTAGTACATAAAAACTAAGGGTATTATTAGTTGTTTGAGTTGAAAGACCTATTTCCACGGTTTCGTGGTTCCAACTTAAAAAAAGAATTCATTGTCTTGTTTCTTTTACTCGTCTTTACTTCTTGTAATATTACATAGAAACGAAAATTACTAAATGCCTAGCAATGAAAATCATCCTCAAATAGTGGCATCAAGAAAACAACAATGACATTTAGCAAAAAACAGTGGCTCGTCTAGATTTTTGACTTCCTGTAATAAACATTGATATCTAGCACATCTAGCACACCATCAAACAGTTTACAGTGAAATCTTGAAATTAAAACAATGGCATCACCGGGGAGGCTCAGACATCAAGCAATACCTTTGCTTTGCTCTCTACCCGTGTTGCGGCTTGACTAGCTTTTGAGGATGAACACCCACATGGCCACCTCGTTGGACACCGAACAAGCTGTTGCCTTGCCGGGGTCACCGCCTCGTCGGACAGGGCAACAATCGCAATGACGCAACCTAACGCAGCAGAAGGGGTTGAATGTGAGCTGCCCATGGAGCAGGCCTGTTGGATGGGCACAACGGCAGCGACACTCAGGGAGACAGCGGGTGGCGGTGGTGGCGCCATGGCGGGTACTCGCCTAGGGTTCATCCAACTCGAGGGATGTGGCGGCCGGTTCGTCTGTGCTCGTTGTGTTGGGGAACATCGCATGTGAATTTTTTTCCTACGCCCACCAAGATCAGTCTATGGAGATCAACATCTACGAGAGGGGGAGTGCATCTACATACCCTTGTAGATCACTAAGCGAAAGCATTGAGAAACACGGTTGACGTTGTTGAACATTTTCACAATCCAATCACGATCCGTCCTGCGCTCCAATCACAAACGTCCTCATCAAGTGCCGAACGAACGACGCCTCCGTGTTCAGCACACGTGCAGCTCAATGAAATCTCCTTCTTCTTGATCCAACAATAGAGGAAGGAGAAGTAGATGGGATCTCGACCAACAGGACAACATGGTGGCGATGGTGGTGTCGCAGTGTCGGTAGGGCTTTGCCAAGCGCCTCCGCAATGACGTACGAGGAAGAAATAGGAGATACGGGAGTATGGCCGCGATCGTGGGAGCGTCTCCCGCCCCCTTGAGCCTACCCACATTTATATAGGTGTGGGAAGGGCTGGTGGCTTGCCCTCGAATCCCGTAGGGTCGTTGGTCAAGGTGGGAGGAAGGAAATCCCTCCTTTCCTTCCCCACCAATCATTATCCCTCTTTTTAGGGATCTTGATCTTATACTTTCGAGATATGATCCTATTCCTTTTAAGGGGAATATTGATGCACCTAGGACAGGGGTGTGGGGACTTTCCCCACTACCCATGTCCATTTGGGTCCCCATGCAGGTGGGCTCTGATACGTCTCCATCGTATCTACTTTTCCAAACTCTTTTGCCCTTGTTTTGGACTCTAATTTGCATGATTTGAATGGAACTAACCCGGACTGACGCTGTTTTCAGCAGAATTGCCATGGTGTTGTTTTTGTGCAGAAATGAAAGTTCTCGGAACGTCCTGAAAATTTACGGAAAATATTTCTGGAAAATATGAAAAATACGTGCGCAAAGATCCACTAGAGGGGACGGGCTAGTGGGCCACAAGCCCTGTAGCAGCCGCCCCCCTGTCGGTGGCTACCAAGATTGTGGGGCCCACGTGGCTCTGCCGCCCCCAATTCCAGCGCTATTTATTCCCTTTCGTCCCAGAAAAAATCAAGAGAGAAGATTTCATCACGTTTACGATACGGAGTCGCCGCCACATCCTGTTCTTCATCTGGAGGGCAGATCTGGAGTCCGTTTTGGGCTCCGGAGAGGGGAAATCGTCGCCATCGTCATCATCAACCTTCTTCCCTCTCCAATTCCATGAAGCTCTTCATCGTTCGTGAGTAATCTATTCGTAGGCTCGCTGGGCGGTGATGAGTAGGATGAGATCTATCATGTAATCGAGTTAGTTTTGATGGGGATTGATCCCTAGTATCCACTATGTTCTGAGATTGATGTTGCTACTACTTTGCCATGCTTAATGCTTGTCACTAGGGCCCGAGTGACATGATTTCAGATCTGAAATTATTATGTTGTCACCAATATATGTGTGTTTTAGATCCGATCTTGCAAGTTGTAGGTAGCTACTATGTGTTATGACCCGCCAACCCCGGAGTGGCAATAACCGGAACCACTCCCGGTGATGACCATAGTTTGAGGAGTTCATGTGTTCACCAAGTGCTAATGCGTTGGTCCGGTTCTTTATTAAAAGGAGAACCTTAATATCCCGTAGTATCCTTTTGGACCCCGCTGCCACGGGAGGGATGGACAATATATGTCATGCAAGTTCTTTTCCCTAAGCACATATGACGACACACGGAATGCATGCCTACATCACATTGAAGAACGGGAGCTAGCCACATATCTCTCCGTGTTATAACTGTTGCATGATGAATATCATCCGACAAATCATCGACCCATTGCCTATGAGTTTGTCCCACTTCTGCTGTTACTTGTTTTGCTCTGCTGCTGTTCCTTGCTGCTACTGTTACATGCTTTGTCATGTTGCTGCTGCCACTACTGTTACTTGCTACTGTTGCTACTTTCTACTGCTGTCACTACTGTTGTTCCTTGCCACTGCTATTACTTGTTACACTACTGCTACCTGCGACAATACTTTTTCTCGCACCATTGCCGGGAAAGAACATTTCCCGTCCACGGGCAACTTCTGGCGCCATTGATACGACAGTTAGGAATAGTCTGCCTTGTCAATAGATCGTTTCTGGCACCGTTGCTATCATACTACTTTGCTGCTGATACTTTGCTTGCGGACACTAATCTTTCAGGTGTGGTTGAATCTGACACATTCAACTGCTAATACTTGAGAATATTCCTTCACTTGTCGTCGAGCGAACCAACAAATTTGGGTTGAATACTCTACCCTCGAAAATTGCCGCGATCCCACACGCTGGTGGGCCATTGCAAGACAATTGCTAATTGTTGAGCAACTGGGACAAGCTCTTTTCTGGCTCCGTTGCCGTGGAGGCTTCAAGTGAGGAATAGTTGCACGTCAGCAGGCTCCACTCCGGAACCTTCTAGAACCTTCCCGGTACAATACCGAAAAATCCCAAACATTTTACGGAACCTTGAATATGAGTTACTATATATAAATCTTTACCTCCGGACCATTATGGAGCTCCTCGTGATGTATGGGACCTCATCTGGGACTCTGAACAACATTCGGTCACCAATGTACATATCCCAATACTACTCTAGCGTCATCGCACGTTAAGCGTGCGGACCCTACGGGTTCGAGAATCATATAGACATGACCAAGACACCTCTCCGGTCAATAACCAATAGCGGGACCTGGATGCCCATATTGGTTCATACATATTCCACGAAGATCTTTATCGGTCAAACCACGATTGAAAGGATTAAATCAATCCCGTATGCAATTCCCTTTGTCTAGTAGTATGTTACTTGCCCAAGATTCGATCGTTGGTACCTCCATACCTAGTTCAATCTTGTAACAAACAATTCTATTTTACCCGTTCCATAATACAAGATCCCGTGACTAACTCCTTAGTCACATTGTTTGGAAGCTTATTGTGATGTTGTATTACCGAGAGGGCCCAAAGATACCTCTACGTCAAACTGAGTGACAAATTCGAGTCTCAATCCATCTCAACCAATAGACACCCTCAGAGATACCTGTAGAGTACCTTTATGATCACGCAGTTATGATGTGACGTTTGACACACAGAAGGCATTCCTTCGGTGTCAAGGAGTTGCATGATCTCATGGTCTTAATAACAGATACTTGATATGAAGAATAAGTAGCAACATACTAAGTGATACGATCATGTGTTATGCTTACGGTTGGGTCATGTCCATCACATCATTCTCCCAATGATGTGACCCTGTTATCAAATGACAACTCATGTCTATGGTTAGAAAACCTTAACCATCTTTGATCAATGAGCTAGTCTAGTAGAGGCTCACTAGGGACATAGCATTGTCTATGTATCTACACATGTATCTCAGTTTTAGATCAATACAATTCTAGCATGGATAATGGACATTTATCATGAATGGGGAAATATGATAATAACTACCTTATTATTGCCTCTAGGGCATATTTCCAATAGTCCCCCACTTGCACTAGAGTCAATAATATAGTATTACATGGTAATGAAACTAACACCCATAGAGTTATGGTGCTGGTCATAGTATTACATGGTCATCTAGTATGTACTTTACAAATGTTTATGTTCTCCTCCTTGATATAATCACAAATAGAATTGAATCTACACTTTATGTGTGCAGTCCTTTTGTGAAACCTTGGTTCCTTGGCTAGAGCAATGATACCCGTGTTGTCACAAAACATGGTCTTTGGATCCAGTGCACTCGACACAACTCCAAGATCCGTCATGGACTGCTTCATCCAAACACCTTCCTTTGCTGCTTCTAAAGCAGTTATGTACTCCGCTTCAGATGTAGAATCAGCTACCACGCTTTGCTTGGAACTGCACGAGCTTACCGATCCTCCATTCAGAATAAATACGGTCCGGTTGGAGACTTAGAGTCATCTAGATCTATGTCAAAGCTAGCATCGATGAAACCCTTTACGACGAGCTCTTGATCACCTCCATAAACGAGAAACATCTCCCTAGTCCTTTTCAGGTACTTCAGGATATTCTTGAACGCTGTCGAGTGTTCCACTCCTGGATCACTTTGAAACCTCCCGGCCATACTTATGGCAAGGCTAACATCCGGTCTTGTGCACAACATCACATACATAATAGAGCCTATGGCTGAAGCATAGGGGATGATACTCATATTCTCTCTATCCTCTGTAGTCGCCGAACATTGGGTCTTACTCAACTTCACACCTTGTAGGACACGCAAGAACCCCTTCTAGGATTCATCCATTTTAAACTTCTTCAAAACCTTATCGTGGTATGTGCTTTGTGAAAGTCTAATTAAGGATCTTGATCTATCTCTATAGATATTTATGCCTAATATGTAAGAAAATTGTCCGAGGTCTTTCATTGAAAAACTCTTGTTCAAATATATCTTCATGCTTTCCAAAAGTTCTATGTTGTTTCCAATCTGCAATATGTCATCCACATATAATATTAGAAATGCTATAGAGCTCCCACTCACTTTCTTGTAAATACAAGCTTCTCCATAAACGTGTATAAACCCAAACGCTTTGATCACCTCATCAAAGCAAAGATTCCAACTCCGAGATGCTTGCACCAGTCCATAAATGGATCGCTGGAGCTTGCATACTTTGTCAGCATTCTATGGATCCATAAAACCTTCTGGTTGCATCATATACAACTCTTCCTTAAGGCAACCATTAAGGAACGTTGTTTTGACATCCATCTTCGAGATTTCATAATAACAAAATGCAGCTATTGCTAACATGATTCTGACGGACTTAAGCATCGCTATGGGTGAGAAAGTCTCATCGTAGTCAACTCCTTGAACTTGTGAAAACCCCTTTGCAACAAGTTGAGCTTTATTGGCAGTAACATTACCGTTCACGTTTGGCTTCCTCTTAAAGATTCATTTGTTCTGAATAGCTTTTCGACCTTCAACTAATACTTCCAAAGCCCATACTTTGTTTTCATGCATGGATCCAATCTCAGATTTCATGGCCTCTGGATATTCATTGGAATTCGGACCCACCATCACTTCTCCATAGCTCATAGGTTCATCGTTGTCCAACAACATGATCTCTAAGACAAGATTACTGTAGCACTGAGGAGCAGTACACGTCCTTGTCGACCTATGAGGTTCGGTAGTAACTTGATCTGAAGCTTCATGATCACCGTCATTAGCTTCCTCTTCAATTGGTGTAGGCGCCACATAAACATTTTCCTATGCCGTGCTACTCTGTGGTTGAAGTGACGGTTCAATAACCTCATCAAGTTCCACCACCCCCACTAAATTCTTTCGAGAGAAACTCTTTCTCGAGAAAGGACCCGTTCTTAGCAACAAAAACTTTGCCCTCGGATCTGAGATAGAAGGTATACCCAACTATTTCCTTTGGGTATCCTATGAAGACACACTTATCCGCTTTGGGTTATAGCTTATCAGGCTGAAACCTTTTGACATAAGCATCGCAACTCCAAACTTTATGAAATGACAACTTAGGTTTCTTGCTAAACTATAATTCGTACGGTGTTGTCTCAATAGATTTAGATGGCGCCCTATTTAAAGTGAATGCGGACGTCTCTAATGCATAACCCCAAAACAATAGTGGAAAATTGGTAATAGACATCATAGAATGCACCATATCTAATATGGTACGATTACAATGTTCAGACACACCATTACACTGTGGTGTTCTAGGTGGCGTGAGCTATCAAAATATTCCACATTGTCTTAAGTGCACGCCAAGCTCATAACTCAGATATTCTCCTCCTTGATTAGATCATAGGAATTCTACTTGTTATGATGATTCTCAACTTCACTCTGAAACTTCTTAAACTTTTCAAACGTTTTAGACTTATGTTTCATCAAGTAAATATAACCATATCTACTCAAATCATCGGTGAAGGTGAGAAATCAACGATATACATTGCGTGCCCCAACACCCATTGGACCGCACACACCAGTATGTATGATCTCCAACAAGTCACTTGCCCATTCCATTGTACCGGAAAACAAGGTTTTGGTCATCTTGACCATGAGGCATTGTTCGCATGTGTCCAATGATTCAAGTGACTCCAAAAGTCCATCAACATGGAATGCCTTCATGCATTTTACACCAATATGACCTAAGCGGTAATGCCACAAGAAAGTGGTACTATCATTATTCACTCTACAACTTTTGACATTAATGTTATAAATATGTGTATCATTACTATCGAGATTCAACAAGAATAAACCATTCACAATGGGTGCATGACCATAAAAGATATTACTCATATAGATAGAACAACCATTATTCTCTTATTTAAATGAGTAACCGTCTCGCGTTAAACTAGATCAGATATAATGGTCATGCTCAATGCAAGCACCAAATAACAATTATTTAGGTTCATAACTAATCCCAATGGTAAACTAAGAGATAGTGTGCCAACGGTGATCACAACAACCTTGGAACCATTTCCCACATGCATCGTCACTTAGTCCTTTGCCAGCCTCCGTTTATTCCGTAGTTCCTGTTTCGAGTTGCAAATATGAGCAATCGAACCGGTACCAAATACCCAGGCACTACTACGAGAGCTAGTAAGGTACACATCAATAACATGTATATCAAATATTCCTTTGTTGACGTTGCCAACCTTCTTATCGTCCAGATACTTGGTGCAATTCCGCTTCTAGTGGCCAGTTCCGTTGTAGTAGAAGCCCTCAGTCTCAGGCTTGGGGCCAACCTTGGGTTTCTTCACGGGAGCGGAAACTAACTTGCTGTTCTTCTTGAAGTTTCCCTTCTTCTTTCCCTTGCCCTTCTTGAAACTAGTGGTTTTATTCACTATCAACACTTGATGCCCCCTTTTCATTTCTACTTCCGTGACTTTGAGTATCGCAAATAGCACAGAGAGTGACTTTTTTTTGACCAACTACTGTAGGGAATCACCCCACAACCTTTTCTTTTATTCCAATAAAAGAGAGTATATGTACATGAGAGGATTAGAATATACAGTAGGGATGGGTATAGAGATACAAACCTCAAGGAGGTAGGAAGGAGATCCACTTAAGGAGATCTTCCTTAAATCTAGACTCAACCCTATAGGCTAAAAGAGAGAAATCATGAGTGAAAATAGACTTCCATTTACTGAACCTGGGACGCTCATTGTTGAAAATCCTTGCATTTCTGACTGTCCAAATATTCCAGCAAGCAGTGAACACTACTTTAGAGAAAAAAGGATGTTGAAAGTCTTTCCTGGCTGCCAATGAAGTGGCCCACATGGAGTTACCATGCCAGGTGATCTGAAGGTAGTTCCAAACCCTGTTGCTGAGTAGGCAGTTGAAAAATAGATGATCCCTATCCTCTTTGACTCTGGCATGACAAAGAACACATAGGTTTGAATCAGAAACTTTCCAGTGGTGTCGTTCAAGCATATCCTGGGTATTCAGCCTGTCCATAATGAGCATCCAGGAAAACATTTTGATCTTCATGGTGCAACAACTCTTCCAAATCCAACTGAGTAGAGGGTTGGGAATAATGGGTAGATGGACATGAATGTAGTATTTCTTAGCAGAGTAAACTTTACTGTCACTACTCCAAAGCCAGACATCTTTGCTAGACGGATCTCTATCAAGCTTTTGGAGTAGGGAGGTGACTGATTCCAATTCCTGGAAGGCCCTGTCACAAAGAGGCAAGTGAAACATGTTGGTCATGTTATTTATCTGATAAGCTTGGAAAACCTCCTTAGCGGTGCAGAATATATCAATAACAAAGGATAACAGTCGTTGGAACCGAAGAGCTAGAGTCATGGTAGAGTCTCCTAGTGCCTAGGAATCAGACCAAAAGAGGAACGTATCTCCTCTGTTTGGCTGGAATAGATGACAACTCTGAAGTTGTCCATTCTCTTGCAGATGTCCTTCCACCAGAAAGATCCACAAAGGGAGGTACCCTGGGGAACTGTGTTGTGATAGTAAGTGTTCCATATTAAATCAACCCAGGGCACATCAGCTTTATTTAAGAATTTATCCACATGCTTAAGAAGCAGAGCCTCATTCTGGACATACAGATTCATAATCCCCAAACCACCCTTTATTTTTGGTCTGCACACTAAGTCCCAGGCCGCAAGAGAAGGAGCATGATCTTCGCCATTCTTTCGCCAGAGGCATTGTCTTTGTATCCTTTCCAACTGCTTAAGAATCCCTGGTGGTATATCCAAACTACAGAGAGAGAAAATAGGAACAGAGGACAAAGCTGAGTTGAGATATTGCAAACGCCCCCCCTGAGCTAGGAAGGAGGAGCTAGCAGAGAGCCTCCTTTCCATACTATCCACCAGTGGCATTAGATCAGTAATCCTTGGTCTGGTTGTCCCAACAGGCAAACCACGATAGGTGAAAGGCAGTGATCCTACCTTACACCCAATGGAGGCAGCAAGTCTTTGAAGTTCTCCCTGATCAATGTTGATGGGCAACAGAGCAGACTTGTCATAGTTCACTTGAAGACCAGTGGATTGGGAGAAGAGCATAAGCATCTTTTTGAATTCCAGTAGCTCGGACTCCACAACAGGCAAAATGATAAGAGTGTCATCTGCATATTGGACTATTGGAAAGTCTTTATCATGACAAGGTATTGGCAGTTGAATGAGTCCATTCTCCAACAACTGATTTACCAAGGTTTCGAGAAAATTAGCAGCAATGGCAAAAAGGATAGGGGGCATGGGATCTCCCTGCCTGACACCCTTCTTGCACATAAATTTTCTACCAGGAACTCCATTCAGAAGAACAGAGGAAGAGCCAAGAGTGAGTAGGTGCTATACCCATAATATCCACTTGTCATTAAAACCCTTGTGCCTAAGAATCTAAAAGATGAATTCATGTTCCACACAGTCAAAGGCCTTTTCAAAACCAAGTTTGAGGATGACAATGGGCTTTTTTGAGTGGTGACATTGGTGTAGGTATTCCAGTGTCCATCCAACACAGTCTTATATGGTTCTGGACTTGATGAAGCCATATTGATTTTTATGGATACATTTCATGATCTGTAACCGCAGTCTATTGGAAACTATTTTAGAAAGGAATTTAAGTCCCATGCGAGTGAGAGAGATAGGCCTAAAGTCACCAACTTGCTCAAGAGAACTCTTTTTGGGCACCAGAGTAATGTAGGAGGAGTTCATATTTTCCAGCTTTGCAATTCCTGCATGAAAGTCAGCCGCAAGCTGGTAAAATTCAGGACAGATGATATGCCAACATTTCTTGAAAAAGAGCCCATTGAAACGATCTGGACCAGGAACTTTATCAATGGGCATTTATTTGACAGTCTTATCCATTTATTCCTTGGTAAAAGTCAAAGTAAGAACATGTAGCCCTTCTACCATATGAACGAGGGACTGTAGATTGAAGGCCAGGTTAATTCCTTGAGAGGATCCCATCCTGTCCTTGAAGGAGGACCAAAAACAGCGAGCAAGCTGCTCATGATATGATATAATAGATCCATCCCCCAATTTAAGGGATGAAATGGAGTTTCTTTTGTATCTTTCAGTTGCCATGGCATGAATTTTTTTAGCATTCTCCTCTCCAACCTTGATGAATCTGATGGTAGCCCTCTTTTTCCAGTAAAGGAACTGTAAATGCAGTAGGTGGTCTAGGTGCAGCTTCACAATCACTATGAAATGGGCTTCAGGCCTGAACAGGGGTTTGAGCTCTTCTAGACCACCCAGATAGAGCACCATCTTATTGCACTTATCCATGAGTGCTTTGAGCTGAGAGAGACTAGTCTGCCATCTCTTCAGAGCCTGCCTTAGGTGTTTAAACTTATCCATGATGATAGCAGTGATGTGTCCTTTCCTGGAAGGAGTCTTCCAAGAATTCTGGACACAGTCGAGAAATCCATCCATCTCCACCCAATAGTTTTCAAACCGAAACAGGTTGCATTTGGGAATTGAAGTGTTTACTGTCACAACACATGGAACATGATCAGATGCAGATTTGGCTAAAGGGAGAACCTGTGTCAATGGGTAGGATGATATCCAATTGGCAGAAGTGAAGAACCAGTCTAATTGTTCTAGTAGAGGTGAGTCTTGCATATTTGACCAAGTGAAAGATCTGCCTTTGAGTGGTAATTCTAATAGACCCAGATGGCCAATAATCTCGTTAAAGATAAACATATCATTCACATCAGCACGAGGAAGATTTCTATTAGAGGGTGAGCGAATAAAGTTAAAATCTCCAAGAAGTAGCCAATTATCATTGGCAGGGATATTAAGATTATACAACGAGCTAATGAATTAATCCCGAGCCTCTCCTTGGCAAGGACCATAAACATTGACCAGAGTCCAAGATTCAGAAGTATGATTTGAGGTGAATGACACAATTAATCCAAAATGCTGAGATTCAATCAAGGTGCCCATCAAAACAAAGGAATTCCATAGGGTGATCAATCCACCGGAGGCACCACATGATGGGGTATAAGCAAATTGATCAAATCTTTTGGGGCAAAAACTTCTAACAGTCCGAAAATCAATATGCTGCATTTTAGTTTCCTAGAGGCAAACAACCGTAGCCAAACTTTCATCTATTTTGTTACGAACCGCCCTTTGTCGGGAGCCTGATTTTAAGCCTCACACATTCTAGCAAAGAACTCGCCAACTTCTTGTAGAACGACTATCCATAGCAACGAGATGAAATAAGAAAAGCGCAATTACATAATAACCAATACAACCAAAGTTCCGAGAGCTGCTACACACAGCAAGCAATATCATGATAAAGGGAACAACAGGTAAAGCGTACGTACATAAACACTTGTCTAATCATCATTGGGTGGAGGCTTGGAGATAGCTGGATCTTCCATAAGTCAATCCTCAGAGAGCTTCTCAGGGGCGATGCCAAGGCTTTGGCAAACAACTTGGATCACTCGAACTGGAGTCTTTGGTGGGACGGACTCCTCCTAAGATGATGGCGGTGCTGCCTGAACCTCCGGTACTTGCATGGGTTTAGCTCTCGGCACATGCATCGGAAGCTCCTGCAAAACAGGCTTGAAGCCATCCCGCTTGATCGATCCTCTGTGCATGTGCGGACTGATGAGTCCATAATGGGAGTGGCCTTCTTGCGTGGCACCTTCTTCGTGGTAGCTGGAGATTCAAAAGAGAAAATACCCCCTGATGGTGCAAAGATGCTGTGGCTGGTGGAATTACCTCAGAGCTGGGGGCAGGATTGCAGTCCTTGTACACAATGCTGGGCTCCCCAGATCTGCATCAAAAGCAAATGACCAGGAGCGCTTTGGGAGCACAGTAGGCATGGCCGCTGGCATCTGAAGGTGACGAGGGACATGCAGAGAACTAAACACCCCCATGAGTGCTTCAAAGGACCTTGTCCATGAGACGACAGGCAGCAACGGAGGTCCATAAGCAACATGGACCGCTCCAATCATCAGGTTGGTAGGCCTAAAGATAGGCTGCTGATAAGGAACAATCGCCAGGGGATTGAAATCCTCAGGGGCCTCCTCGGCAGCATCATCCTCCTCGATAGCATTATCCTCATTGGGAGGGGCATGATCAGCAGAGGCAGCATTGGCCGGGACGTCAGCAGTAGCTTCAACATCATCTTGCTGGGGGTCGACGACCACAATCTCCTGAACAGAATCAGAAGATGTTGGTTGGTCGATGACCATGGACTCCTGATCCTGTTTAGGTGCAACAGGTTCGGCCTCAGGAACTTCAGGATGCCAGCCCCAACCGCCCTCATCCGGCTGAACTGGAGGCTCTGGCATTGGGGCTGGTGGCGGCACATCGTTCCACCCGAGAGCAGGATAGGGTGGCAGAGCAAAGAGAAGATTATCCTGCTCAAGCTGACCTGGCATCTGGTGGGGGTTTCCATTGAGGGGCATGCGGTCTTCATCATTGGTCAACTACTCTGCAAAGGCTGCACCCAGGATGAACAACCACGCAGACCAAGAAACCCTTGCTCCACCCCAAGCAGCATATTCAGAAAAAGTAACACTTCGAGGAACCAGAAAATCGTCTGGGAATGATGCAAAACGATGGAGCGGACGAGATATGGATCATCACTGACCCAATGGTGGAACTCACCAAACGTGTTCACCGCAGCACGAAGGTCATCGATGTTACGGAAATCCAGAGGCACACCCAAAAACATGAGGCATCCCTGACGAAAACCAGCAGCGCCACGGAAACCTGCGCCCTCATTGTGCCGCATGAATCTAACGGAAGAATCGTTCCCCAGGTCCTGAGGAACCATCTGGACAGCAGGAAAGGTTTCACCAGCATCTCTAAGCTCAAACAAACCTACCCCCGCAATCCAAGGTTGTGCGAAGTGAACATGAAAACACCGGTTGTGCAGAAGATCGACAACATCCTGTCGTACCTGACCAACTTGATCAGCAGGCAGGGCAGACATCACCTCTGCGATGATGAAATGTTCATGTCTGCGGGCAATGGGGATCGTCGGAGTGATGAACGTCCTTGGGAGGTGGTTGGGGCCGCCGTCGATGATGTGATGGCTCGAAGGGACATACCGCTCAGGGTCCAGCTCAAAGTTGGCCATGTCAGGGAGTGCAGCAGGAGGAGGCGGCGACAATGGCGGTGGCTCAAATGGAGTCCTGGGAGGTGATGAGTGCGACGATACAGGGGAGGACTATTCGGCAGGCTGCGCGGTTTCCCCAAGATCAGCAGAGGTTCCCGAGAAATCGGCGACATGGGAGGTGGTGGGGCTCTTACGTTTCCAAGTAAGACAATTATCATGCATAAAAGAAGCACAGTTAGATTTCGTATGGCCCACCCTGCCGCGGGAAGAGCATATCGGCGAAGCCGTGTAGTTGGGAGCTAGATTCCCACGATTCGAGTAGATAGTGCAAGAAAATATCTCCTGAACCATGCCGTTAATTAAATCCTCAAAGAGCTGATGGGCCTCTTGCGATGAAGGAATATTCGGTCCATTTGAAGATGAGGCTACTGTCGGCCCATTAGTTTGAAATTGATTAGAGGGAGGCCCACTAACTAAGCCATCGGCTGACACTAGTTTGAACGAATCCGAAATCCCACCCGAAGGGGGGGAGTATCTGCACAAAGAGATGAAGAAATCCCGTTGATTCCGCTGGTAGGATTTTGAATGCCGGACAACACGGAGGGTGACACCGGCCGAGAAACTATCCCAAAAGCAATGTGAGGCGTCGCCATCGTCAACCGGAGTTCAGCCGGCGGTGGTGCACTGATAATAACACGCTCCTGCTCAGGAATAGAATAGCCAGCATTTTGAAGCGCCGTAAGCTCATCATGGGTGACATGACACCTGTAACCTTTGCAAACCTCATACCGTTGAAGGGTTGCGAAAGATAGTTTCTTGCGTGTAGATGTTCCAGATTTAAAAGAGGATTTAATAGGTCTGGAATGCATTGCCATCAAACCTAATGCTGCCCTCCTCTTAGACGGGCTAACTAAGATCCATTCAGCATCACACTGATTCTTCCATAGAGAAAATTCACGACGCTAATTAAGACCACCATTGCCCTAGAGATGAAAGAAACACTTAAAACTGGAGCACTTATAAGAACGCAAGGCCAGAATATGAAACCAACTTGCTTGCAAGAAACCCTGAACGAGAAAACTGAGTCCGTGACTTTAGTGACCACAAGTTCAATGGCCGAACCCCCAATGGCAGACTCAAGTGCTGCAGCTACTGAATCCTCAGATAGACGGAAAACGTGGCGGCCAAAAGAGACCACCATGATGAAAGGTCGACGATGATTCATCGGGTGCACAGAATAACCAGAATGACAGGACACCTCATCCGCAAAAGCCGCACGAGGTGAAAAATCCAGATCCAGCGTGGAGCCACCCATGCAGGCTATTATGCACCCACGGAGAGTGACTTGTTCACCCCTCGCATATTATAGTTCATCACGAAGCTCTTGTAGCTAGGTGGCAATGACTGCAGAACTCTGTCAGTGACCGCCTCGAGCGGAAGCTCAACTCCCAGCTGATTCAAACGGTTGTAGTACCCAGACATTCCGAGTATGTGTTCACTGAAAGAACTGTTCTCCTCCCTCTTGTAGGCAAAGAATTTATCGGAGGTCTCATACCTCTCGATTCATGCATTAGCTTCAAAAACTAATCTGAACTCCCGAAACATCTAATATGCTCCATGGCATTCAAAACACCTTTGAAGTCCCGATTCCAAGCCATACAACATGGCGCACCGTACTATTGAGTAGTCATCCTCCCGCGCCCACGAGACGTTCACAACATCTATAGACGCCGCTACAGGGGGTGCTGCCTCAAGCGGTGCATCAAGAACATAAGGATTTTGCAAAGCCGCGAGGATAATCCTCAGATTACGGACCCAGTTCGCATAGCTACTTCCATCATCTTTCATCTTAGCTTTCTCTAGGAACACATTAAAATTTAGGGGAGCTACTGTGCGAGCCATTGATCAACAACATAATTTGGAAAGAGACTTAGACTATGTTCATGATAATGGGTTCAAAAGAAGTCCCACTCAAATTAACACCCCTCAGGTTGTTTGGGTGTAACATCATCCGAATGCACCAACCCAAGTCCGATCATCACGTGAGATGAGGTGGTTCCAATGGTGAACATCTCCATGTTGATCATATCTACTATATGACTCATGTTCATGCTGGAAATATGCCATAGAGGCAATAATGAAGTGGTTATTACTATATTTCCTTGTTCATGATAATCGTTTATTTTGCATACTAGAATTGTATTGACTTGAAACTCAAATACATGTGTGGATACACACAACACACTGTCCCTAGTGAGCCTCTAAAGGACTAGCTCGTTGATCAAAGATGATCAAGGTTTCCTGGACATAGACATGAGTTGTCATTTGATAACGGGATCAAATCATTAGGAGAATGATGTGATGGACAAGACCCAAAGTGTGAACGTAGCATATGATCATGTCAGTTTATTGCTATTGCTTTCTGCATGTCAAGTAGTTGTTCCTATGACCATGAGATCATGCAACTCCCGGACATCGGAGGAATGCCTTGTGTGTATCAAACGTCACAACGTAACTGGGTGACTATAAAGGTGCTCTACAGGTGTCTCGGAGGGTGTTTGTTGGGTTGGCATGGATCAAGACTGGGATTTGTCACTCCGTATGATGGAGAGGTATCTCTAGGGCCCACTTAGTAATACAACATCATAACAAGCTTGCAAGCAATGTGACTAAGGATTTAGTCATGGGATCTTGTATTATGAAACAAGTAAAGAGACTTGCCAGTAAGGAGATTGAACTAGGTATGCAGATACCGACGATCAAATCTCGGGCAAGTAACATACTGATGGAGAAAGGGAACAACATACGTGATTGACTGAATCCTTGACAAAGAGGTTCAACCGATAAAGATCTTTGTAGAATATGTAGGAACCAATATGAGCATCCAGGTCCCGCTATTGGTTATTGACCGGAGAGTGTCTCGGTCATGTCTACAAAGTTCTCGAACCCATAGGGTCTACACACTTAAGGTTCGGTGACTTTTCAGTATTATTGAGTTATGTATGTTGGTGACTGAAGGTTTTTCGGAGTCCCGTATGAGATCCCGGACGTCACGAGGAGCTCCGGAATGGTCCTGAGGTAATGTTTTATATATAGGAAAGTGGTATTCGGGTTCCGGAATAGTTTGAGGGATTTTCGGATTGTGCGGGGAGTGCCGAAAGGGTTCGACGGCTCCACCCACCCGGGGGGGGGGGCACATATGTCTAGGAGGTGGCACACCATGCCTTGGTGGGCTTGGACTGCCAACCCCAAGAGGCCCATGCGCCAAGACTTTCTGGAGGAGGAGTCCTCACAAGGAGAGAGTGATTGTGAGAGAGTGATTGTGTGTTGAGGAGACTATCTTTAGAAGCACAAGATCAAGGAGTTCATCGTTCTACTACATCTATTACCTTTTGGAGGGTGGTGCCTCCTAGATTGGTTAGGTGTCGCTTGGGAGCCTCCTACTTCGTGTTGTCAAGTTGAACCAACATGTTTGTAAGGGCAAGCAGATCGCCTACTTCGTGTAGATCTACCATGAGTGAGGCTAGTCCTTCGTGGATGGAAGCCGTGGTGGAATAGACAAGGCCGCTTCTTCGTGGACCCCTTGTGGGTGGAGCCCTCCATGGAATCTCGCAGCTGTTACCCTCTGTGGGTTGAAGTCTCGAGTAACATGGACGTACGATAGAGCCACCACTCGAAACCAGGCCAAAAATCGCCGTGTCAGCCTCTTTGCATTTGATCTCCTAAACTCTACTCCTTTCTACATGTGCAAAGTCTTTACTTTTCTGCTGCCATATATGCTTACTAGCATGTGTAGGGTGTACTAGACTTGTTAGAATTGCTAAACGCTGCCAACCATAAAATTGGGAACAGGCTAGGATTTTAATATTTTCATGTAGTCCATTCACCCCCCTCTAGACACACCTTCTATCGATCCTACAGTTGGTATGAGAGCAAGGTCTCCAAAACCTTGGTTTCATCACCGTTGGAGGAAGATGAATGTGACTAGTTCCGGGATTTTTAGTTGTAGAGTACCTATTCTTAACGGGAAGTATTTTAGACAATGGAAAGATGAAATGCTTTATATATTTGATGAGTTCCATTTGCGCAAGTATGTTGAATATCCCTATGCGCCTCCCATTAATCCCATACATCCTTCTCGTCATGATGAAATTGATATGCTTGGTAATCTTAACACTGTTAATCTAAACATTAGAGTACTACCAAGAAATGTGCTTAATCAAATGCAAAACTTTGAGTATGATCATACTTTGTGAAAAAACTTAGAGGAAAGATATCCAAATTACTCCTTGAAAAATCTTGATATCGTTGTCCACAAATGCATTGCCTTTCACAAAATGGAGCCAAGTGATTCTAATTTTGATAAATGTCTATTTGAGCTTCGTGACCTCATGCGTGCTAAAGAAGATGTCATTACTATTAAGAATGTCATTATTGAAGCCATTCACATGCATAATTATGAACATTGTCATAGTCAAAATTCTGATGAAACTCTTGTTTCTTATGATGAGGGAACTTCATCTGATGATGACTATGTGGAGCATGGCTACTACGATGAAGATGAGGAGTTTGACATTGAGTATGAGAAGACCATGAGCAACCTTAGCCTTATGGCGAACCTTAGAGACTACATTGTCGGTGGAAAGGAGTGGGTTCTCGATAGTGGATGCATCGATCACATGACTGGAGATAAAGACATGTTCCATGAGCTCACACCAAACCGTGAACCTCGAAGGTATGTGACATTTGGAGATAACTCCAAGGGTAAGGTACTTGGTCTCGGTAAGGTGGCCGTATCTCATGATAGTTCCATTCAAAATGTCATGCTTGTTGAATCCCTTGGCTACAATCTTCTTTTTGTATCTAGACTAGCAGACTTTGGTTTCAATGTGCTATTTACAAAAGTTGACTGCCGAGTGTTTCATAGCGACAACCATAACATTTTCTTTACTGGTTTCCGTAGAGGTGATCTATACCTTGTCAATTTCACTAAGAAATCCAAACCCCGTACATGTTTCATTGTTAAATGTTCTAAAGGTTGGTTATGGCATAGAAGGTTAGGACATGTTGGTATGCGTAATCTTGACAAACTTATCAAAGGTGATCATATTCTTGGTGTTAAAGATGTTATCTTTGACAAAGATAGACTTTGTAGGGCTTGTCAAGCAGGAAAGCAAGTTGGTGGAAGTCATCCCGTGAAGAACATCATGACTACAAGAAGACCACTCGAGCTGCTTCACATGGATATTTATGGTCCCAATGCTTACAGGAGCCTCGGTGTAAATTCTTTTGATTTAGTCATTATTGATGATTTTTCCAGATTTACGTGGGTATTTTTTTTCTTGATGATAATTCACAGGCACAAAAATTCCTCAAGAACTTCGTTCGGAAAGCTCAAAATCAGTTTGAAGTGAAGATGAAGAAGGTTCAGAGCGACAACGGAATGGAGTTCAAGAACACAAATGTGGATACCTTTCTTGACGAAGAGGGTATCTCACATGAGTTCTCGGCGACGTACAGACCTCAACAAAATGGAGTTGTTGAGAGGAAGAACCGGACTCTCATAGAGATAGCGAGAACGATGCTTGACGAATACAAGACTCCAAGACACTTTTGGGCACAACCGTGGAAACAACTTGCCATACCATAGACTGACTCTACCTACACAAGCTTCTTGGTAAAATGGCATACTAGCTACTCACCGGTAACAAACCCCAAGTTGGATACTTTCGAGTATTCAGCTCTAAGTGTTATATTCTTGATAAGCATCATCGCCCTACATTTGCTCCTAAATCTTACGAGGGTTTCCTACTTGGTTACGGATCAAACTCTCACACTTACCGTGTCTACAACAACTTCACTCGAAAAGTTGAAGAGATGGTAGATGTGAAGTTTGATGAGACTAGTGGTTCGCAAGTCAAACAATTGCCAAATGATGTAGGAGATAAGGAACCTTCAGAAGCCATCCAAGATTTATCTATTGGTAAGATTAGTCCCATGGAGGTGAAGGAGAGTACTTCATCAACTCAAGTGAAAGCTCCTACTTCGCGTCAAGGCGAACCACAAAACGACACGGAAGCATCTTCAAGCGGTACATGACATGATGGAGAAGAAGAAGAAGTACATCGTGATGATCCACCTCAACCTTCCTCACCACCACCTAAGGAGTTGACGATGTCAATGACAATGTGCAAGATTATGGTGATGAAGAACCTCCACCATCCAACAAGAATAAGCTACCACAAGTTCGAGCAAGAGTCGACAGAGATCATCCATTGAATCAAATGTATGGTGACATAAAAACCGGGAGAATCACTCACTCTAAATCTCGTTAAGCTAACTTTTGTGAGCATTGTTCTTTCATCTCTAGCATTGAGACTTTGAAGGATGAAGAAGCCCTTCAAGACCCGGATTGGGTGAATGCCATGCACGAAGAGCTACACAACTTTGAGAGTAATCAAGTGTGGACAATTGTTGAAAATCCCGAAGGCGAGAAAAACATCATTGTTACAAGATGGGTGTTTCAGAACAAGCAATATGAAGATGGACAATTCGTATGCAACAAGGCACGTCTCGTAGCCCAAGGATACACGCAAGTCAAAGGTATAGACTACAGTGAGAGTTATGCACCTGTTGCTAGACTTGAAGCCATTCACATTCTTCTCGCTTATGCCAATCACCATGATATTACTCTTTACCAAATGGATATCAAAACTGCTTTTCTAAATGGTAAAATTGAGGAGGAATTTTATGTCAAACAACCTCCCAGATTTGTGAAACCTAAGAAAGCTAACAATGTTTACAAACTTGATAAATCTTTATATGGTCTTAAACAAGCCCCTAGAGCTTGGTACAAATGTCTAACAAAGTTTCTCATTGAAAAGGGTTTTGAAGCTGGTAAAATTGACGCAACCTTATTCACTAAAAGAGTTAATGGCAAACTATTTGTATGCCAAATATATGTGGATGATATTATCTTTGGTTCTACTAACCCACATTTTAGTGAGAAATTTGGAAGGTTGATGTCAGAGATGTATGAGATGTCTATGATGTGTGAGCTAAAATTCTACCTTGGATTGCAAAGAAAAAAATCGAGGGAAGGTACATTTATCTCTCAAACCAAGTACACCAAGGACTTAATCAAGAAGTTCAACATGCAAGAATGCAAAGGTATGAGAAACCACATGCCTACTAGTGGACATGTTGACCTCACTAAGGAGGAAAAACCAGTTGATCAAAAGGTTTATCGATCAATTATTGGTTCATTGCTATATTTATGTGCCTCCTGTCCTGGCATCATGTTGAGTGTTTGCATGTGTGCCCGATATCAAGAGGCACCTAAAGAGTGTCATCTATTGGCTGTGAAAAGAATAGTGAGATACCTCATACATACACCAAACTTTGGCATATGGTATCCCAAGTGATCTTCTTTTAATCTTGTTGTCTATTCCGACTCGGACTATGCTGGAGACAAGGTTGATAGAAAATCCACCTCGGGTACATGTCAATTTCTTGGGAGATCTCTTGTGTCTTGGTCATCCAAGAAACAAAACTCGGTATCTTTATCTACCGCCGAAGCGGAATACATTGTTGTTGCATCATGTTGTGCGCAATTACTATGGATGGCTCAAACTCTTAAGGATTATGTCATTCATATTAGAAAACTTCCATTGTTATGTGACAATGAAAGTGCTACTAAAATTGCCTATAATCATGTGCAACATTTTCGAACAAAACATATTATGGCGCGACATCATTTCATTCGTGAACATGTTGGTAAAGGAGATATAGATCTCAAGCATGTTCGTACAGATGAACAATTATCTGATATCTTTACCAAACCACTTGATGAGAAAGTGTTTTGTCATTTGAGGAGTGAGTTGAACATCATTGATGTTTCAAACTTGAGCTACACTTACTCGGATGCATGCAAGGGCATGAGCTTGATTGCCTATTCCATGATGCTATTGATATGCCTATCTCATATCTTGGAAAATTATGCTGCCTTGTATTGCATCTAATCTTTTGTAGGTACTTGGAAGAACTACATTCCACAAGTTTGACGTGGGCAAGTATCAACAACCCCTTCTCCGGCGATGAAGGAAGAAGACAACAAAATCATATCCTAGACTATGATTTGATGAATTCATTCACTCTTGTCATTTGGATATAATACTGTCTTCCTTGAATGATAATCGATGTAGGTGAAAAGTGAACCAAGAACTAAAAGGATTTCTCCAAACTCAAGATGATCTTCATCAACATTGGACAACCACAGCAAGTTCACCTACATGCCACGTCATCAACCTCATTTGAAGGTATGTACTCATATACTTGATAAAGCTTTACACCAATTCATGAGGCAAAGCAAATCAAGTGATATGAAGACATTGAAATGCTTAATTGAAAAATGGTAACCTCATTTTGTGCTTAACGATGAGTATGACCTATGATCAAGCATTCTTTCTTGACTCCTCAAGTGAAATACTCTAATATAGGTGACCTAGTCACCGCCCAACATATACATGGATATTCTTGTATGGTTCATGATTTTAATGTTTTATTTCTTGGAACCATCCAACATTCATCTATATATGTTTAAATTTTTCAAATAAAATATTATTTTTATTCTGTTATCCTGTTCTGTCTCAATTGGAATTTCTCAGTTGGTATCTATTACAATTAGTAACCCTTCAATTGGAATTTTACATTTGGTATCTATTCAAGGAGTTGATCTACAATGAAACTCGATTTAATCGATGTGGAAAAATTGGTCCCACCGATTTCTTTGAGAGGCCTTATTTCACCTACTCGGTTCTACCGAATCACAATGCCTCGGTGACTCCAAAAGTTATCTCTGCCTATCTTTCTTTCTGGAAATTTTCTGAATCTTTGCTATAGGGAGAGAGATATTTTATGTGATCCCAAGTTTATAACCTCCTGAAATTAATTGAACTCTTCACATTTTCAGAGGAGGATATAATATGTTTCCCAAACCTTTCAAGAAGAAAAAATTTCACAAGAGGGAGAAACATCTAGGATCCCTAACAAACAGGGGGAGATCTTCTAGGAACTCTTATCAATTAAAGGGGGAGGACATTCAATGAGACCTTACCTATACCTAAGGGGGAGATGAATCAATAAAATCATATCCATATCTAAAGGAGAGAAATATTTCGAGGAACCCTTATAAGAAAGAGATGAATCCAGGATCCCTTACTCTCAATGATCCCTTCCATCTGACCTTTTCAGCAATTAATGCCAAAGGGCGAGAAATATAAAAAGCTTCCAATAAGCTTACAGAAAGGGGAGATATTTTTTACATAAGGGAGAAATATCAACCCTACATACTCAGGGGGAGCAACACCGTTAAGGAGGAGAGAGAGTTACAATTGATACAATTGGTATTGCTACTTACTATTCATATTTTCTCGATTGAACTTGTCTCACCCTATCTACTCCCAATATATTTAAATGCTCTGATTCAGGGGAGAGGGAATCATATATTCATTCCTAAGGGGAGAAAGTTCCAAATATTCTTGGAGACATATCATTTATCAAATCATATTTGCTCATATGTTGTCCATATCTTGGTATTCTTGAAGCTCTTTGCATCTTTACAATAGTATACTCTTGTGTTATCTAACAAATGTTTTCTCAAGTGTATTCCTACTGCTAAGATGCTCAAGATCCTCAAGGTAAGTATATGCATCACATCCTTGTTCATGATGATCTCTTGTCTCTTGCACATATTGTTTGCAAGAGGGAGTCTTGAAAACGGAAGCTCTCCATTCACTTATGTTTGATGCATATAGCCAGGATGTACATGACTTGTCTTGTCCTTTCTACCATGTGTGTGCCCATGCATTCCAAAGCAACTATCCTTTAAAAGGGATTGCACACACTTAGGGGGATCTTGTACTTGTCATGCATCTTTCAAAGCTATCATATTCTAATGCCTATCTTTATTTGAAGCTTTGATTGTATTTTGTCATCAATTACCAAAAAGGGGGAGATTGGAAGCACATATGCTCCCTTGGTGGTTTTGATAATTCATGACAACATACATTGTCTCTTGGACTAACACTTTTACCTAGTATATTTCATGAATAGTCAATAGAGAGCATTGGCTAAAGGTTTATGTGGAGATGCCCCTTGATACACAAAGGAATATGATTGGATCAAGCTTCAAGCTGGAAGACTCTTCATTTTATATTTGTGATAAATCACTTTTGAGTCCATAGGAAAGCCAATACTATTAAAAGGGGGTGGGGTAGTAAAATAAACTAGTTGCTCTAGTGCTCAGAGATAGGCACCAAAAATGCCCAGTCATTTTCCCACATAACCATTCTGTCCAAAACCACATACACAAAATCGGTGCCACCAAGTTTCTCAATTCGGCCCTGCCGATTTTCGTCCCACAGAGGACCCTAGCCAAAGCCACCAAATCGGTGCAACCGAAACTGTGTCGGTGCTACCGGGTTTAGGTGACCAACTTTCTGTTACCTCGGTACACCAAATCAGAATTTCCGAGTTTGGGTATCGGTGTCACCGATTTGTGTCATTTGACCATTAGCCACCTTTTCGGTGTCACCGAGTTGTGTATATCGGTTCCATCAAGATTCAAAAGTTCCTGCCTTTAGTGCAAGTTGGTACCACCGAGTTCATAACTTCGGTGTCACCGAGTTGGTCACTTTAGGTTTAACGGTTGGATTTTGGGGACTGCCTATATATACCCGTCCACCCACCTCTCATTCGAGAGAGAGAAGCACTCAGAACACACACTTCATTACCGGATCCATTTTTCTGAGAGAGAGCCACCTACTCATGTGTTGAGATCAAGATATTCCAATCCCATCATTTGAAACTTGATCTCTAGCCTCCCCAAGCTGCTTTCCACCAAATCAACCTCTCCTACCCATGCCTATTCTATGAGAGAGTGATTGTGTGCTGAGGAGACTATCTTTAGAAGCACAAGAGCAAGGAGTTCATCGTTCTACCACATCTATTACCTTTTGGAGGGCGGTGCCTCGTAGATTGGTTAGGTGTTGCTTGGGAGCCTCCTACTTCGTGTTGTGGAGTTGAACCAAGATGTTTGTAAGGGCAAGGAGATTGCCTACTTCATGAACATCTACCATGAGTGAGGCTAGTACTTCATGGACGGAAGCCGTGGTGGAATAGACAAGGCCGCTTCTTCATGGACCCCTTGTGGGTGGAGCCCTCGGTGGACTCTCACAGCTGTTACCCTTCGTGGGTTGAAGTCTCCACTAACATGGGCGTACGATAGCGCCACCTATCAGAACCATGCCAAAAATCAACGTGTCAACCTCTTTGTGTTTGATCTCCTAAACTCTACTCCTTTCTACATGTGAAAAGTATTTACTTTTCCGCTGCCATATATGTTGACTAGCATGTGTAGGGTGTACTAGACTTGTTAGAATTGCTAAAAACTGCCAACCATAAAATTGGGAAAAGGCTAGGATTTTAATCTTGTCAAGTAGTCTATTCACCTCCCCTCTAGACACACCTTCTATCGATCCTACATCTGTATATGCTAGGCTCATCAAGTTTAACCCAAGTGTTCTGCATGTGCAAAACTGGCTTACACCCATTGTATGCGAACGTAGAGTCTATCATACCCGATCATCACGTGGTTCTTAGAAACGACAAACCTTGACAACGGTGCACACTTGGGGAGAACACACTTTTATCTTGAAATTTTAGCGAGGGATCATCTTATAATTCTACTGTCATCCTAAGAAAAATAGGATTCATAAAAGGATTAACATCACATGAAAATCATAATAGTGACATGATATGTCCATCATCATCTTGTGCTTTTGATCTCCATCTCCAAAGCACCGACATGATCTCCATCGTCATCGGCATGACACCATGATATAGATCATCATGATCTCCATTATCGTGTCACCATTTGGGTTGTTGCACCAACTATGATTCTATCACTATTGCTAACTCATAGCTTTCAAGTAAAGCAAAAAGGTACAAATAATTAAAACAACCCTATGGCTCCTGCCAGTTGTTGTACTCATCGACATGCAAGTCATGATAATTATATACAAAACATGATCATCTCATACACTACATATATCTCAACATATCATTGGCCATATCATATCACATCACACCATGCAAAAACAACTTACACGCCATCTACTTTGTTGTTGCATGTTTTCATGGATGCGATGGGTAACTAGCAAGAACCGTTCTTACCTACGCAAAGCCACTACGATGATATTCAAGTTGATATTTAACCTTCTACAAGGACCGCCTCTATCGAAACTGATTAAATTAAAGTGTAAGAGACAAAAACCCGCCAACCATCTTTATGCAACAAGTTGCATGCCAGTCGATGGAACCTGTCTCTCGTACATGGACGAGTAAGGTTGGTCCGGGATGCTTCATCCCACGATACCGCCGAATCAAAATAAGACTAAGGAAGTAAGCAATCTGAACATCGACGCCCACAAACTCTTTTCTGTTCTACTCATGCATGTTATCTACGCATAGACCTAGCTGTGATGCCACTGTTGGGGAACGTCGCATGGTAAACAAAAATTGCCTACACTCACCAAGATCAATCTATGGAGATCAACATCTACGAGAGGGGGAGTGCATATACATACCCTCGTAGGTTGCTAAGTGGAAGCATTGATAATCGCGGTTGATGTACTCGAACGTCTTCACGATCCAATCATGATCCGTCCCACAATCCAATCAAGAACGTCCTGATCAAGTGCCGAACGTACGACACCTCCGCATTCATCAAACGTGCGGCTTGATGATGTCTCCTCCTTCTTGATCCAGCAAGATAGGAAGGAGAAGTAGATTGGATCTCAATTTACACGACGACATGGTGGAGATGGTGGTGTTGTGATGTCTACTACACAACTCGTTCTTATAGACTCTTGTTGGGCCTCCAAGCGCAGAGTTTTGTAGGGCAATAGGAAATTTCTCTCAAGTGGATGACCTAAGGTTTATCAATGCGTGGGAGGCATAGGATGAAGATGGTCTCTCTCAAACAACCCAGGAACCAAAAAATAAAAAGTCTCTTGTGTACCCAACACACCCAATACAATGGTAATTTGTATAGGTGCACTAGTTCGCCGAAGAGATGGTGATACAAGTGTAGTAATGATAGTAAATATAGATTTTTGTAATTTGAAAATATAAAAACAGCAAGGTAGAAAGTGACAAAAGTGAGCATAAACGGTATTGCAATGCTTGAAAATAAGGCCTAGGGTCCGTACTTTCGATAGTGCAATCTCTCAACAATGCTAACATAGTTAGATCGTATAACAATCCCTCAACATGCGATGAAGAATCACTCCAAAGTTCCTATCTAGCGGATAACATAAGAAGAAATTGTTTGTAGGTTATGAAACCACCTCAAAGTTATTCTTTTCGATCAATCTTTCCAAGAGTTTGCACTAAGATAACAAGTTATCCTTTCCGATCGATCTATGAAGAGTTCATATTAAAATAATGGCATGAAAAATCAGATTCATAATACTCAATCCATCACATATAACATTAAGGAGCACACCAAGATCTCTACCGGAGAATATAGTATGAAGACGTGCAATCAACCCCTATGCCTAGATTACCCCATTGTCACCTCGGGAATCCGTGAGTTGATGCCACAACATATATCAAGTGAATCACTTGAATAGCTGAATGTCACTACGGGTATCCGCATACAAGACATATAGTATGTGCTCTCAAACCTGAATGTTCAATCCAACACAACGAGATCTTAAAGTGAAAGATTCAATTCATCACAATAATAACATGGGACAAACACCATATGATCCAACTATATTAACAAGGCCCATGATATATCAAGATCATGACATCTCAAGAACACGAGAGAGAGAGAGAGATTAAACACATAGCTACTCGTACAAAGCCTCAGCCCCGAGGGTGGACTACTCCCTCCTTGTCATGTCCTCCGTCAGGATGACGAAGATGGCCACCAGAGATGATCTCCCCCTCCGACAAGGTGCCGGAATGGGGTCTAGATTGGTTTTTCATGGATACACATGCTTGCAATGGCGGAACTGCTCATCTATGTCTATTTTTAGAGGTTTTTGTATTTATAGGATTTTTGGGCGTCAGTTTCACGCGAATGGGCCACGAGGAGAGAACAAGACACGAGGGCGCGCGTGGGGCCTCTGGTGGCTTGTGCCCACCTCGTGGCTCTTCTGGGCCTCCAATGAAGCTTCTAGTGCCTCTTTTATTCCAAAAAAATCTTCAAAAGTTTCGTTGCATTTGGAGAACTTCGATTTCTGCACAAAAAACAACACCACTGTAGTTCTGCTGAAAACAACGTCAGTCCGGGTTAGTTCTAAATGAATCATGCAAAGTTCATCAAAATCGTATATAAGTATTGTAAACATGGGTGAATATGGCATGAATACTTCGTAAATTATCAATATGTTGGAGACGTATCAGTATCCCCAAGCTTAATTCCTACTTGTCATCGAGTAGGTAAAGGATAGAAGAAATAATTTATGAAGTGTGAATGCTAGCATAGTGCATAAGTTTATCAATGATAATTTCAACCACTTTTCCTAGCATCATAGCAGCAACTATTTCTCATAAAACTCATCATGATAAAGTAGCAACCAATTCACATGTTATGGTTCAAACAATGAATTCTCTTGAAACTTAACAACCTATGTTCTTAGTTACCAAACAATTGCAATTCAACTTATTCTCAATAAAGTCTAAGTGAGAGCTCCACATACTCAATCATCATATATTCTTCTATGATGGCTATACTCAAAGCATATTTTTAGAACAAATGACATCCATCGAACACAGAAAGATAGGGGCTTAGTGTTTCGCCTCCCAACTCATTTATCATAGAGATAATTGTCAAGAATAATGAGTCATGATCAAATACATTTGACTAGTCATATGTGCCTAGATCATTCCCCACCACTTGATGCTTACCAATTAATAGATTGAGGTTCGAATAGGAAGTTGACTCAACATGAAAAATAAATAACATGAAAGTAAATAGATTGTCCCTTCGCACAGGGAAGCAGGGATTTGCATTTGTGCCAGAGCTCATTGTTTAAAACAGAGATGAATATGTAATTTTGGGAGGTGCACCCTTCCTATCAATGTTACAGCCAAGAGTTATCAATATCTTCCATGTTAAACACATTAGCGGCGGTTCCCAAGTGGTAAAAGTAATGGTTTACTCTCTCTCCACCAACAAACGCACTCCACGGCTAGCCGAATCCATGCGTACCATCCATACCAACAACATTCCTATGGGAGTTTTGTTTAATTATTTGCATTTTTTCTTCAAGACCGGGAATCCCTATTACCGCCCACTCGTGCAAGGACGAGTGAATAAATATTCATCATGGAAATAACCCGCTGAAGATGGAAGATACTGACCGCCCCGTGTCGCTCCATGAGCGATCCACACACACAAAGCAGATATTCATTTGAAATTTTAGAGGTGGCACATGAAAATTTACTTGGAGTGGTGGGGTAATACCACATATAGGTAGATATAGTGGACTCCCATGGCAAGAAACTGTGTTTAAGGGTTTTTGGATAGACAAGTAGTATCTCTAGTTAGTACGAAGTCTTGGCTAGCAAAAGGTTCTAAGCAAACACCACATGTTAGAGGACCATAACAGTATAACTTCTATGCAAATATACACAACCATAACTCATTACATTGTCTTACTTGTCCAACTTCAACTAATTTTCTCAAGTTTGAAAATAATGAGCGGGTATTCACAATCATAGAAGATGTCCAAGATAATATATTTATATGTGAAAGTTCTCTTCCTTATACCAATCATTAATGAATTGCTTGTATGACTAATATTGTGATTGTCAAGCTTCAAAAGATTTCACTTTGTAAACCCAATGTGAAGCTACTACTAGGCATGCCATGAACATATAATTTCAAATTCATAGTATTAAATTCATTCAACAATTTACTCATAGGATATAAGTGAAGCTCAAGAGTAAACATCAAACTACTCTTCAAAAGATATAAGTGAAGATCAATGAGTAGGTAAACAATCAAGTAACTATGTGAGGGCTCTCTCTCTCAATATATATTTTCAGATCTGATAATTTTATTCAAACAACAAGATAAACAAAAATGCATTCCAAGAGTAGAACATATCATGCGCACAAATAAATATTTAGGCTCAACATAGGCTAACCGATAGTTGTTGATGAAGAGACGTGGGATGCGTAGCATCCCCACGCTTATATGCTTGAGACTTCTTAAAATATTTACTTGGGGTGCCTTAGGCATCCCCAAGATTTATCTTTTCTATCTCGTTCAAAACTCTCATATCTCAGTTTCACGTAAGTCTCAAAAACTTCATCGACACAAAACTTGAAAAGAACTCGTGAGCTAGGTTAGTACACATAGGAATAAATCAACACTTCATGTACTGCCAAGAAAATATGCATAACAATTTTCAAACATTAGGTATTGTATACTATGATTTCCAAAATTTATATCTATCAATGTAAGCCATTAAAACTCTAGGATAAGTACATAACAAAACTATGCCAACAATCTATCCAAACAGAACAGTTTGTAGCAATCTATTAAAATAGTGTAATTTTGTAACTCCAAAAATTATTACAATTTTGCAAATGATAGATAATTTGTTTTAAATTACTGTGTTAAAATTTCAGAAACTATAGACGTTCGAGTAAAATCTCATAATTCAAATACTACAACAAAAGTTTCTGTTTTTATACATCACACATCACACATGCAATTCAAGCATTCTAAATGCAATTCTTGGATCTTTTTATTGAAAAACAAGATTATAAATAACATATAACATAGAAAAAAATGATTATCCAAACAAAACACATATCATGTGACGAATAAAAATATAGCCTCAAGTAAGATATACCGATAGTGTTGGAGACGAAAGTGGGGATGCCTTCCGGAGCATCCCCAAGCTTAGACGCTTGAGTCTTCCTTAGATATTACCTTGGGGGTGCCTTGGTAATCCCCAAGCTTAGGTTATAGCTACTCCTTATTCACCTCATATCGGCATCTCACCCAAAACTTGAAGCACACAAAACTTAACGGAACTTCATGAGATGGTTTAGTATAATAAAGATAGATCATTCACTTAGGTACCGCCAAGACAAGATTCATAATTGTTCTCACATGATACCTAATGTATTATATCATTCCCATAACTTATATCACTCAATATAATCTATGGAAACACTAAAACAAGCAAACTATGCATGCAAAACAGTATATGTCAAAAACAGAATAGTTTGTGAAGATCTGAATGATCACCATACTTACCTAAATCTAGACATTCTGAAAAATAGGAAACCAAGAGAATTTTCATATAAATTGTGTGTAAAAATTTCAGTATCATTATTATCTCCAGTAAAATCACATAATTCATTTACTCGTCGCAAAACTTTCTGTTTTTGCACAAAATCAAACAAACAAGTTTCCACACTATCCCAAAGACTTTACTTGGAACTTTATTGAAATAAAAGTTGTAAAACATGATTACTACAATATATTAATCATGTGAAAACTCAAAAAAAGAAAGGGTAAATAATGGGTTATCTCCCAACAAGCGCTCTTCTTTAATGCCTTTTAGCTAGGCATGATGATTTCAATGATGCTCGTATAGGAATAATAGTTGAAACATGTAAGAGAGCATAATAAATCACATGACAAGAACTTTTAAGTCTAACCCACTTCCCATGCATAGGGATTCTGCAAGAAAACAATTTATTTTAGCAATAATCAACTTGCATAGGAAAGCAAAACAAACATGACTTCACAACTTTGAACAGCTATTGCAATTTCTACAAGCATATGTGACTCCCTAATAATAATTTTCAGTAGCATCATGAAGGAATTCAACGATATAACTGTAACGACTAAGATGCGGCTCTTTACTTATTTGGGGGCGAGGCCTCAGAAGGGGAAAGGGGCGCATCTCAGCGTTTCGCAAGCAGGATAACATTACCATTACATAAATAGAGAGATGCGTATTAAGATTCGGCTTATACTCGCCACATACTAGATTACAATCCACACAAGCATTCATTATTCATACATAAGACAGGGTGTGACTACAGACAAGATAAACGGCAAAATCATGCTATCCCGCTCTGCGATGCCCACGATCACGATGAAGCGCCTCTAATCCTCAGGATACGTCACGTAAAGCCTGCCACTGGCCTCTTCGAACTCCCACCTCAGCTGAGTATCCTCGGGAACGTTTGCATATGGAGTACCTGTACCTATGAGTGGTTGTAGTAAACTGTGAGCCACGAGGACTCAGCAATCTCATGAACTTGGTATCGATTCTAACTAAGTTAATAAGTGAGATAGGGTTAAGTGTTTGAGTTCGCATCATTCTAAGCATATATGGTGGCTAACTTACGATGAACAAAATTAAATTATTGTGGTCTACGTAAGATGGTCGAGATCTAAGAATGATCACTAAGTGATCCTGAACACCTACTTACGTCATTCATAACCCAGCCGTTTTCTCGATCAAAGAAGGAGCTCTGAAAGAGACAGTCACGGTTACACACACAGTTGGCAAGTTTTATTTAAGTTACTTTAAGTTATCTAGAACCAGATGTTAACAAAATATCCATGTTTGCCACATAACCGCGGGCACGGCTTTCAGAAAGATTTAACTCTGCAGGGGTGCTCCAACTAGTCCATCACAAATTACCACAAGTCGCATAGTAATCCTCAACCACGAAACTCGCGGTCTCGTAGGATTCCTTAAAGGAAAAGCTCAACTCTGAGAAGACCCTAAGTCTCGCCGGAATCGCAATGCGCAAGATATATCGCTAAGGTAAGACATGTCCACCAAGACCGCCCGACGTGTCGAGGACCCCGATAAGAGCCGTGTATCACAGTCTCAGGACACGTCGGATAAGCACAACGTACAGTGGCATGATAGACATCTCTCGGGTTGCCCCGGGTTGGCCCCACAAACGTCTCTAGGTTGGACCAACACTCATGAGGAGCACTGGCCCGGGGGTTGATTAAGTTCCTCGGGGTAGCTATTCCCTATGCTTTTTATTATTAAGTTGTTAGCAAATTAACACCAAAGTTGGGTCTTGCCAGACAAGCCTTAGCACTAAACAATTTATCAAGGGGGTCCCCCTAAAAACCCCGAACGTGTTAGGAGCGCTCAGTTACGGAATAAAACACCGGTAGCCGAAACTAAGGTGGCAACAGGGGAACAAATCACTCGGCGAAAGGCTAGGCCTTCCGCTATTTACCAAGTGTATAGGTGCATTAATTAAATAGAAATTTTAAGTAGGATGATATCAAATGCCCATGTTATCACATGGACCAACTGGCACCTGCAACTAGCAAAGCTAATGAATTAGTGGTTGAGCAAGCCTAACTTAGCCAAACAATATTTGCTAGGAGGGGAGATGTTTGAGGTTTCATGGCAATGCTTAATGGCCTATATGTCATGTGGTAGGCAGCAGAGATGTAACGATAGAAACGAAACATCTAAGCCTAACAAAGCTAGAAACAGTGTCAAGGTCACGATCATCTTGCGTGTGATTTCTTCATAGTGGAACTGTTCCTGATCTTCCTGTGCGAACTCACCGGACTCCTCGAATTCGTTTTCAGACCCAGTAGCTACCCAAAAGAAACAAACATCTAATAAACACCAACAATAGATGATGCAACAAACAATAAGATGCAGGTATGCACAACCTCTAATCATGCACATAAACAATCCTACATAGATAAACAAGTGCCACCTCACCACAAAGTGCCACTTTTACAGAACTACTCAAAACTGAAATCCAACACCAACATTGGATTCCTTGGGATTTTCTACCCCAAATCCATATATCATACTGCCATATTTGCATGCAGAAAAACACCACAAACAGCAAACGAAAAACTACTCAGAATCAAACTATACTAATGTCAAGAACACGGGTTGTTCTTGATATGCCAGATTTGGTAAATACCAGATTAGGCAGATTCCATTTTAGGAATTATTCCAAAGATGGAATTTATCACACCAACAGAAATAAATGAAGGAACATAAAATATCAACTAAACTTAACACACAAGGGCCCAATGGTCATAGGTACGAGGGTCCCTAGTGCATTACATGTGGGCCCTGGGAGGGTATTGCAGTTATGCAGACCCTACAGTCATCCCATAGTTACCAAAATTTCTAAGAAAAAGGGGCGCCAGGGGGACTCGAATCCACGTCCTCGGCTGCGGTGTTGTCACGCTCAAGATGCGACCCTATCCTCAATTTGGCACGAAGGCCTCGTCAGGGATAGAAGCGCATCTCGTCGTGTCGCAAGAATGGATATCGTTACAAGTACATGTACTGAAAAGAAGAGATAGCTTACACTCGCCACAAGCTACATCAGAGTAACAGCAGTACAATACATAAACAACATGAAGAAGAGCAGGGTCCGACTACGGACGAAAACAAACGACAAAAGAAGAACGACGTCCATCCTTGCTATCCCAGGCTGCCGACCTGGAACCCATCCTAGTTCGATGAAGAAGAAGAAGAAGAAGCAACTCCAACTGAACAATCAACGTGCTCGCATCAAGTAACCTTTACATGCACCTGCAACTGGTGTTGTAGTAATCTGTGAGCCACAGGGGACTCAGCAATCTCATTTCCAAAGGTATCAAGACTAGCAAAGCTTAATGGGTGAGGCATGGTTAAGTGGTGAGGTTTCAGCAGCGGCTAAGCATATATTTGGTGGCTAAACTTACGAGTTCAAGAAAATAAGAGGGGGATGATCTACGCATTGCGGACGTGACTACTGATGATCAAATGAATGATCCTGAACACCTACCTACGTCAGGCATAACCCCACCGTGTCCTCGATCGGAGAAGGAACTCACGAAAGAGACATTAACGGTTACGCACACAGTTGGCATATTTTAATTAAGTTATCTTCAAGTTATCTAGAACCAGTGTTAAACAAAGTTTCCATGTTGCCACATAACCGCGGGAACGGCTTTCCGAAAAGATTTAACCCTGCAGGGGTGCTCCAACTAGTCCATCACAAATTACCACAAACCGCATAGAAATCCTCAATCACGAAGCTCGCGATCTCGTCGGATTCCCTAGTGGAAAACCTCAACTCTGAGATTACCCAAAGCATCGCCGGAATCCCGATGCACAAGATATCTCGTCAAAGATAAAACTAATCCAGCAAGGCCGCCCGATGTGTCGACGATCCCGATAGGAGTCGCGTACCTCGTTCTCAGGACACGACGGATGAGCGATGGTTACCACGCCAAACGTCGAGTTGCCCCGGGTAGCGTTAATAAGCTGCTCTGTTTTGGACCAACACTCATGAGGAGCACTGGCCCGGGGGTTGATTAAATTATCCTCGGGGTCCGGAAAGTCCCTATGCAATTTTTATTAGGTGATTAGGCAAATGTAGTACCAATGTTGGGCCTTGCCAGACCAGCTTTAATCTAAAACGAATTATCAAAGGGGTCCCCATAACAACCCCGATCGTGTTAGGAGCACTCGATTATGGAACATAACACCGGTAGCCGGAAACTAAGGGGGCAAAGGTGGAACAAAACACTAGGCTAGAAAGGCCGAGCCTTCCACCTTTTACCAATTATATAGGTGCATTAAATTAAATAGCATTTAGTATGGTGATATAACAAGGAACCCATGCTTTCACATGGAAGCAACTGCACCTGTAACTAGCAACGCTAACACAAGGTTAAGCAAGCAGTAACATAGCCAATCAGTGGTTTGCTAGGTCGAGCAGGTTGAAGGTTAACATGGCATTGTTGAGAGGATGACATTTAACATGTGGTAGGCAACGAGACATAAACGGTGGAAACGGTAAATCTGGCATGGCAATGATAGTAATGGTATCTGGGGAAATGGTCATCTTGCCTGAGATCCCGCTTGGAAGAAGAATGCCTGCGTGAAGCAGACGAACCGACGTAGTTGAACGGGTCCTCACAATCCAACACGCTGCGGAACTCTATCGAGACGGGGGAAACCGAAACAAGCATCAACACACGATATCCACCACACGATGCACAACACATATGATGCATGAGCAGCTGAAAACATGCAAGTCACGGCATGGCAAATCACACAATCAAACACTACACATTAAGTGAAGTTCAATATGCAACGAATTGCATATTAACGAAACTCCACGTTAATTATTTAGTTCTATCCCAATTAAATACACGGCAACGTTAAATATGGTTAAACATGGAAAGAGGTGTAGCGTAAATAAACTACCTATCTAGGCATTTTACATCAGGTCGGAAATGACATATAGCATCTCCGAAACGACCTCACATGTTAATTTACAATTCTGTCCAGATCTGAACTAACACATTTAATTGGTTGTTAAACAGCAAAACAAATAGGTTCACGTGATGCTACATGTCGTTACAAGCAATTTACACATAGAGAACTTCTCCAACGGAGCTACGGTTCAAAAGATACAAGCACCGCATTATATGATGGCATGAATGCAATATGTGTGCAACGACGGTCACGATCACTTCAAAACATATAACCAGCAAGATAAAATGAAACTACACGAGATTCTAAGCAAGTTTCATGTAGGACACGATCAAATCGGAGCTACGGATCAAAAGGTACGAGCAAAACAAGAAATCACTACAATCTGCCAAAATGAGCCACGTAGCACTTTCTACACCCCACAACTACGAGCTACACAACTCAAATATAATCAACCAAGGCATGGCACGAAAGAGGGCAAGAATCACTACTAGAAACAACTAAGAACCACTAGCATGGCATCATGGATCACTAGGGAAAGAAGACACAAAATGGCATCTCACACACTATTTCAGACTTGGTGAAAATTACACCTAGTGAGAGTGCAGTTTTCGATCTGAAGCCATATTGACAGCAGCAAAACCCATAGCTACAGGTCTCCAAATGGCATGAAAATTCACTGAATGCTAGAGAATCACAAGGGATACAACTAACTCCATTGCACCAACCACAAAAGAGCTACATATCAAAAGATAGAAGCAAGACAAGGCAGCAACAAAATATAACAGATTCCAGACTTAGAAATATTTCAGCTCCTCCAAATCAGCACTATTTCTAGCAACTTGAGATAAAGCAAACAACACCTAAACATGCATTTCTATTGCAACTACAAATACCAGGGGCTAGCCAAAACATCCAAGATCAACTCTCTAGTTGACAACTCCTTGAAACGAAGCACGGAATAAATCCTACGAATTAAACAAAAGGGCAACACGGCAAAATATCGCGCGAACTAACTTGCTCTAATGTTAAAACTAATTGCACAAAAAAACCCCATGGATTTTTCTACCCCGAAAACATATAATATATGTGTGGTTGCGCCACAAAAATAATACCACACGTAAATGTGAGACATTGTCCTAAGCACGGGAAATAATCCAGGGGCAAATCCCTACATGCAAAAATACGCGTGACCGCTCTAAAATACATGGCAAATTAGTCCCTAAAATATGGACATTTAACCTAAGGCATACTGGCAAACCGGACTTGCGCGAAAATTAAATACGGGCACTATCCTATCTAGACAGCATGCTAAACTTGGGGTTAGGCACGCTAAATGATGTCAAACAATTATGCAACTCATCGCGATCCGACTTACGGAATAGAAACTACGGTCGTTTTAATATCTAGCCTTTTTTCCTGAAAATATTAAAATTCACAGGAATCTAAAAAAACAAACGGGTCGAATCCTGTGGGCACAATATATCAAAAGGGTGCCTAGGCGGGGGATAGATACAGCAGGGGGCTTACCTTGGGCCTAATAGGCCGGAGAGGAGGCAGCGCAGTGGTGGGCCGCGGGGGGAGGACCGACCTGGTGGGCCGCCTGGCCAGGCCGGCCCACGGGGGTGAGGGGGCACGCATCGGGGCGTCATCCTCCCGTGCTCACCAGGAGCACGAGGCCATGGCGGCTGGCCGGCGGCGGCTCCAGGCGGGCTTGATCCGGCGGGGGGGCGGGGAGTCGGTGGGGGCCGGCTGGATCTGGAGGGATCCGGGCACGGGAACCCCATTCCCGGCGGCGGCGACGAGCTCCGGGCGAAGGACGGCGTGGTGGCTCGGATCTGACAGAGGCTGGTCGGGCCGACGAGTAGTTGGTCGGAGGCGGGCTGGCGGCGGCGCTGGCGTTGTAGGCCACGGCGACGGGGGCGCGCTCCAGCAGCGGCGGCTGCTGGCCGGTGGCGGCGCGGCGACAGGGAAGGCGCAGGTGGAGGAGAGCTGCAGGGAGCTCGGGCTCCTCCCGAGGACGGCGCGGTGGCTCGGGCCCGGGCGGGCCTGCGATGGGCTCCGCGGGCCCTGACGGCTGAGGCTGTTGGGAGGAGAGAGAGAGGTGGGAGGCTAGGGTTAGGGGCGCGGATTTCGAGGCTGGGGGGTTGGCTGTCTAAATAAATAGGAAGGGGGTCTATTTATAACAAATGGGGGTTAGGTGTGACAGCCCGATGCCGACGTTCCAGAAGATTCCCCTCTCTTTCCGTTTTCGTTGTGTGTCTATTTCCTTTTGTCGCATCATCATCGCATCATGCGCATCATTTGCATTGCATCGGCATCTCCGTTGCCGCCAGTTTTCAAAACTTGCATCTGCTATTAGTTGTCGCTTCTCTTCGGGTTCGTCGTTGTTCGTTCCGAGCCTGAATGCACACGCAGGCGCCCGCGGCTCCGTCGAAACCCTGTTTTAAAAGTGTGCGTTAAACTTTCTCTGATCGAGGAGAAACTCAGCATGCGGTCGTGATTAGTTATAGCTAGGCGCCTGTCGAAATTCGTCGCGATCGGAGTTCGTCTGGTACCCGAACGGTCGACCGTAGCGGCACCGTATTCGGGCTACCGTCGGACGTGTGTCGGTGTTTTAAAATTCGTGCCGCGTCGCCCGTTCTCCCTCTCGTCTCCGGTTATCCCCTCTACACGGCCGCGTAACCATTCCCGCGTTCGGAATCGTCCGAATCCGACCGCACGGTTGGATCCGGATCGAAATTTAGCTAAACCTAGCCCCCCATTTGTCTATATATAGTCCCCGTGTGTATTTTTTTTAGACAGCCCCCTTCCACCTCGGGATCCGCGGCCGAAACCCTAGCCCCCTCTCTCTCTCGCCCCTGTCTCCCTCCTCCAGCCGCCGGCCCGCGGAGCCCGCGTTGGGCCCGCCCGAGCCCATATGAGCCCGAGCTCCCCGCAGCTTTAGCCGCCGTGAGCCGGACCCTGAGCTCCCGTCCCCGTGCCCGTGCCCGTGGTCTGCCGCCAGCTCCTCGTCGCAGACGCGCCGCAGCAGCCGCGCCGCTGTTGCCCAACCGCCGCCGTAGCCGCTGGCAGCACCGCCCGCCGGTGCCCCGCAGGCCCCGAGGCGCCCTGCCTCTGCCCGCTGCGCAGCTGCCGGCAGCTGTGAGCAGGACGTCGCCGAGATCACCGCCGACGGCCAGATCCGGCGAGGTCCGGCCAGATCCAGCCGGATCCGGTCCCTCCCGACCGCCTCTGCCTGTAGCCGGCGTCCTCCACCGGCTCCTGGTTGGCGCGCCATGCTCTCGTGCGCACGGCCAGAGGAGGACGACGAGGTCCTGTGCCTCGCCCTCCCGTGGCACGTGGGCCGGCCTCCCACGCGGCCCCATTTCGGCCCACCTCGTCCAGACCGACCCCAGGCCCACCTCGAGCCGGCCCAAGAGGCCTCCGCCCCAACCGTCGGCCTGTGGCCCGAGTTGAGCTATCCCTTGCGCGTGCGCTGTTTTGTTATGTAGCGCCTGCCACTTTCGGCCCGTGTAGGGTTTTTGTAATTCTTTGATTTAATTCTTTTCCAGAAAAATAGGCGTATTTTAAAATGTTCGTATCTTTATAACCGTAAGTCGGAACGAGGCGTATCTTATATGGGTTTGGGGTAGTTTTGCGAGTAGAACCCGATTATAAGACTTGCATAATTATTTGAGGTCATTTAGTGTGTCGTATGCCTAGGTTTGCATGCTGTCGTAATAGGTTTCGAACCGTATCTATTTTTCGTGCAAGTCCGGATTTCTCGAGTGCCGTATTAGAAATGCCTATGTTTTAGGAACTATTTTTTCGTGTATTTTAGAGCGGTCACTCGTATTTTTGCGTGTAGGATTTGCCGGTAGTTTATTTTCCCGTATATAGGTGATTATATCGCATTTATGTGTGGTGTTATTTTGTGTTGCAAACCCCACATATTTTATATGTTCCCGGGGTAGAAAAATCCATTGGATTTTTCTGTGCAATTAGTTTTAGCTTTTAAGGAAGTTAGTTCGCGCGATATTTTGCCGTGTTGCCCTTATGTTTAATTCGTAGGATTTATTCCGTGCCTCGTTTGAATTAGTTGTCAACTAGGGAGTTGTTCTTTGATGTTTGTCTAGCCCCTGGTATTTTTAGTTGCAATGGAAATGCATGTTTAGGTGTGTTTTGATTGCCCTCAAGTTGCTAGAAATAGTGCTGTTTTAGAGGAGCTGAAATATTTCTAAGTCTGGAATCTGTTATATTTTGTTGTTGTCTTGTCTTGCTTGCATCTTGTGATCTATAGCTCTTTTGAGGTTGGTCCAATGTAGTTAGGTGTACCCTTTGTGTTTCCCTAGCATGCTGTAAAGTTTCATGCCATTTGGAGTCCTGTAGCTTAGGATTTTGCTGCTGTCAATATTGCTTCAGATCGAAAACTGCAATTTCATGAGGTGCAATTTTCACTAAGTCTGAAATAGTGAGTGTGATGCCATTTTGTGTCTTCTTTCCCTAGTGTTCCTTGCTGCCATGCTAGTTGTTGTTAGTTGTTCGTAGTAGTGCTTCTTGTCCTCTTCCGTGCCATGCCTTGCTTGTGCATATCGGAGTTGTGTAGTCGTAGTTGTGGGGCGTAGTAAATGCTATGTGGCTGATTTTGGCAGATTGTAGTCATTTCTTGTTTTGCTCGTAGTTTTAGAACCGTGGCTCTGATTTGATCGTGTCCTACATGAAACTTGCTTAGAATCTCGTGTAGTTTCATTTTATCTTGCTGGTTGTATGTTTTGAAGTGCTCGTAGCCATCGTTGCACACATATTGCATTCATGCCATCATATCTTGCGGTGCTTGTATCTTTTGATCCGTAGCTCCGTTGGAGATGTTCTCTACGTGTAGATTGCTTGCCTTGACGCGTAGAATCACGTGAACCTATTTCTTTTGCTGTTTAACAACTAATTAAAAGCATTAGGCCAGATCTGGACAGAATCATAAATTAACTTGTGAGGTCGTTTCGGAGGTGCTATAAGACATTTCCGACCTCATTTAAAATGCCTAGGTAGATAGTTTAATTTCCGCTTTACCTCTTGCATGTTTAATCACGTTTAATATTGCCGTGTACCTAATCGGGATAGAACTAAATAAGTAGACGTGGAGTATCGTCAATATGCAACTCGTTGCATATTGAACTTCACTTAATGTGTAGAGTTTGATTGTGTGATTGGTCATGCCGTGACTTGCATGTATTCAGCTGCTCATGCATCATATGTGTTGTGCATCGTGTGGTGAATATCGTGTGTTGATGCTTGTTTCCGGTTTCCCCGTCTCGATAGAGTTCCGCAAGCGTGTCGGATGTGAGGACCCATTCGACTACGTTGGTTCGTCTGCTTCACGGAGGCATTCTTCTTCCAAGCGAGATCTCAGGCAAGATGACCATTTCCCCAGATACCATTACTATCATTGCCATGCTAGTTTATCGCTTCTATCGTTTATGTCTCGTTGCCTACCACCTGTTAAATATCAGCCCCTCAACAATGCCATGATTACCTTCAACCTGTTCGACCTAGCAAACCACTGTTTGGCTATGATACTGCTTGCTTAACCCTGTGTTAGCATTTCTAGTTGCAGGTGCAGTTGCTTCCATGTGAAAGCATGGGTTCCTTGTTATATCACTATATTAATGCTATTTAATTTAATGCACCTATATACCTGGTAAAAGGTGGAAGGCTCGGCCTTTCTAGCCTGGTGTTTTGTTCCACCTTTGCCCCCCTTAGTTTTCGGCTACCAGTGTTATGTTCCATAATTGAGCGCTCCTAACACGTTCGGGGTTGTTATGGGGAACCCCTTGATAATTCGTTTCAGATTAAAGCTGGTCTGGCAAGGCCCAACATTGGTACTACATTTGCCTAATCACCTAATAAAATTGCATAGGGACTTCCCGGGCCCCAAGGATAATTTAATCAACCCCCGGGCCAGTGCTCCTCATGAGTGTTGGTCCAAAACAGAGTAGCTTATTAACGCTACCCGGGGCAACTCGGCGTTTGGCGTGGTAACCATCGCTCTTCCGTCGTGTCCTGAGAACGAGGTACGCGACTCCTATCGGGATCATCGACACGTCGGGCGGCCTTGTTGGATTAGTTTTACCTTTGACAAGATATCTTGTGCATCGGGATCCCGGTGATGCTTTGGGTAATCTCAGAGTTGAGGTTTTCCACTAGGGAATCCGACGAGATCGTGTGCTTCGTGATTGAGGATTTCTATGCGGCTTCTGGTAATTTGTGATGGACTTGTTGGTGCACCCCTGCAGGGTTAAATCTTTCGGAAAGTCGTGCCCGCGGTTATGTGGCAACGTGGAAGCTTTGTTTAACACTGGTTCTAGATAACTTGAAGTTAACTTAATTAAAATATGCCAACTGTGTGCGTAACCGTGACTGTCTCTTTCGTGAGTTCCTTCTCCGATCAAGGACACGGTGGGGTTATGCCTGACGTAGGTAGGTGTTTAGGATCATTCATTTGATCATCAGTAGCCACGACCGATATGCGTAGATCTTCCCCCCTCTTATTCTTGTACTCGTAAGTTTAGCCACCAAATATATGCTTAGCCGCTGCTGCAACCTCACCACTTAACCATGCCTCACCCATTAAGCTTTGCTAGTCTTGATACCTTTGGAAATGAGATTGCTGAGTCCCCTGTGGCTCACAGATTACTACAACACCAGTTGCAGGTACAGGTAAAGGTTACTTGACGCGAGCGCGTTGATTGTTCATTTGGAGTTGCTTCTTCTTCTTCTTCTTCTTCATCGATCTAGGATGGGTTCCAGGCCGGCAGCCTGGGATAGCAAGGATGGACGTCGTTCTTCTTTTGTCGTTTGTTTTCGTCCGTAGTCGGACCCTCCTCTTACTCTTGATGTTTATGTAATGTACTGGTGTGACTCTGATGTAGCTTGTGGCGAGTGTAAGCCAACTCTTTATATATCTCTTCTTTTCAGTACATGTACTTGTTACGATATCCATTCTTGCGACACGACGAGATGCGCTTCTATCCGTGATGAGGCCCTCGTGCCAAATTGAGGATATGGTCGCATCTGGGCGTGACAAGTTGGTATCAGAGCAAGGTCCGACCTAGGAGCCCCCTTGATTGATCGAACTTGGCCGAGTCGAGTCTAGTGAAAACTACTTTGAGTCTAGTTATATATCGGAGAGTAGGATCCTTTTTTCTCCTCTTCTGTGCTCTGGTGAGGGATCTTGACGTAATAATTTAATTCTACTCCTCTTTTCACTCAAAATTGTTTTAGGATCACGCGGATATTCTTGCGATCTATATGATGCCGATGTGATGGAGTTCTATCTTGGTGCCTCCTGTCTGACTTTATTTTCTTCCGGGGAGTTGAGCTCCAGGGGATTCTTGAGCACATCGTTATCATTCAGATTTCTTGGTATCTAAGAACGAAGGATGTTCGTAATTGCTTCAATACTAGTAGTGGTGAGATAACCCAGTTCGGGAGTACTGCCATACTTTGTATCGTTGTGATCACGAGGGTCTGTTTTAGATGAAGGTCCGAGATTCTGGTCGTGTGTTGACGGATGTGATACAGGTGACGGGTTAGTATAGGAGTTGTGTGATATTACTCCTTGTATCCGTGTACCAAATTGCATGACCAGATATTTCGGGAATTCATAGGTGGGAATTCAAGTAGTTGCTTATAGGACAATCTTCTAACAAATGCATGATGTTAGGTTGGGGTTCGACATCTAGTGGATTCGTTTGTTCACGGGTCGACTTACAGCGGTACACGTTGTGTCTTAAAGAGTCCTTGTAGCTTGCTACGACTCGGGCACGCTTCGTATGTCGAGTGCACTGCCTTGCACTTGATGGCTACTGTAAGGTTCGAGCCCGTGCGATCCTGTCCACGAAAATATCGGACGGAATCTTTCTCATGAGTTTGTTCTGGCTAATTGCAAGCCGCATCCTTGTTTTGTTGAATATGGTAATTCGGGTTGTTTCGATGTCAAGTGGTGATTTCAGATCTTTCCAAGAGGTGTTCTCATATTTTTATGTGAGAGTGCAAATTCTCTTTGCTCAAATCAATTGTCTTATCATTCTTGTCAACCGGAGTCGTCATGTTAATTATTTTCCAACCGGTGTGTTTCTCTCCAAGTGGATTCAATCCTCTCCAATTTTTGCAAGATCACTCTCTCGTTTTATTCCGGAGTTCATCTCATCTGTCCCATGTTGTCTTTGTTTTCCCGCCCTCGCACCCTTTTCTGCAGTGGTTCAATTTTCTTTTCATTATGCTTCTGTTGTGTGTTTTTTCTCTCTTACCCGGTGATTCGTTTTGAAGATTCTCAGGAGCTTCATGTTCATCTTTGTTCATTCTTGTCATCCTTACCGGTGAATTCAATTTAGTTGTCCGTGTTTATCATATCCTTTTCATCCTTGTAATTATTTCCTATGTTGGAAATTTTTATCAGTCTATTTTCTTGTTGTTATTTCTCTCTATTCTATCCGGAGCGTTGAAGTTATCTCAAAATTCTTGTTCTCAATTCTTTAATTATTTCGGTGTGCTAACCTCATCTAGTTCTCTTCATACCGGTGCAATATCTATCGTTCTAAGAAATCTTTTCATCGGTGGTTTCTTTGAGTGGGCCCATAACCCACAGGTTCTTTCCCAAGATCTTTCCTGGGTCTTTTAATTCTTTCCCGGAGATCTCCAATTCTTGTCAACTATGACATAAGTATGATTTTCATTAGTCATATCCCTTCTTCAAGATCTATTTGAATTAACTCTCATATTTGGCTCAACCTTGCATTCTCCTTTATTCCGGAGTGTCGAAGCTATAATTGGTGTTGTTCCTCGTCATCACTCTCAGCTTACTATTCGAAGGAGTGTTTCTCTCGGTCTTTTTCCATTCTTCTGAAGATTGTCGTCTCAGCTTCGTGTTATCATCTTGAATTTGTTTTCTATCATGAGTAATTCCTTTCTTGCTATCCGGTGCATTTCTGAGTTGTTTTTATTTCTCGTTCCTCCGAAGGCCATCATTTCTGAAGATTCTTCGTTCTCAGCTTTCAGCTTTCGTTCTCTAATTCTTCTCAATTGTTGTCTCTTCGGTCGTCTCTCAATTGTTCCGATGCCTTGTTCTAGTTTTTTCTCTCAGGTGGCTCATGATCTCTTCATTCTCGTGTATCTCCATTCATTCATGGTTGCCTCGTTCATTTCAATTCTCACCGTTGTTTCTTGCAACATTTCTTCTAGTTTGTGCTCATATATCTCTCCTAAATCATTTCTAGAAGAATAAGTGGTATGCTAAATCCGTTGATTGTCATCAGTTTAACTTGATGAAGGATAAGCTTAACATAATTCTTATTCTTTTTCGTAGTATTTTGAATTCTTCTTTCGGAGTGGCTCATGATGTCAATTCTTTTCTCAAGTGTTCTTATCTTTTCTTTTCCGGAGTTCCAAGTTTTATCAATTATCTCTTTGTGTAGCTTCATCTAAATCTTGGCAGGTCATAATCTTATTCTTTTCTACCTTCACATTTTTGCATCATTCATTCGTATACGGTGGTCCTTCATGGTGGTTCATCAAGATTTCATTCCTTATTAAGTGTTCTTCAAGATTCTTGTTGGAGAACCTCAAGTATCCTTTCTCTTGCATTTCTATGTGCAAATTGTTCTTCCTTTGTCCATTGAGGTGGTATTATAGCATTCTTGTTAGTGTAGGAGCCTCGAAGAGTTTTCCTTTCAAGAATGAGATAATTAAAACCACCAATTCTATGATCATGAGACTATTCTTAACCCATGACTTCTTCATTGAGCTATCTTGGTTTGGATTCACCTAAAGCTTTTCCTATGGATTGTTGCTATCATGGTGCTTGTCATTAATCCAAGTTCTGAATGTATCCCTTTGGTGTAAGAATTGTTCATATCTTGTTTCTCCCAATCTATCCTTGTTTCTTTTAGTGGTTGGTTGTCACCTCATATTTGTTGAGATGATTTCCATAAGCCCACTACTATCTTCTTCTTCGTTGTTGGTTTTCCAACTACTAAGTCTATTCTCTTGTTCCGGAGGCATTGTGATATTGCTCTTTTGGGTCTATTATGTTGTTCTACCAAGATCTTGGTGTTCCCTTGCTCTATTTAGTTGTTTGTTATGAATATTGTTTAATTCTCCTACCTTTTCGAATTTTTGTTGTCCCATTTTCCTACAGAAGTGCTGCCGAAATTTTCTGTGAATTCTTGCTTCTTTCTGTTATCATTCCTCATCTCTTTGCAACCTTCAAGGATCGTTGGTTTCACTCGTTTGTCAAAGAAGCGACTAAATTCTTACCTCATGTTCTTTCTCATCCTCCCCCCTTTCATTCTTGGATCTCGGGGCGAGATCCTCTTGTAGTGTAGGACAGTTGTGACAGCCCGATGCCGACGTTCCAGAAGATTCCCCTCTCTTTCCGTTTTCGTCGTGTGTCTATTTTCTTTTGTCGCATCATCATCGCATCATGTGCATCATCTGCATTGCATCGGCATCTCCGTTGCCGCCAGTTTTCAAAACTTGCATCTGCCATTAGTTGTCGCTTCTCTTCGCGTTCGTCGTTGTTTGTTCCGAGCCTGACCGCACACGCACGCACCCGCGACTCCGTCGAAACCTTGTTTTAAAAGTGTGCGTTAAACTTTCTCTGATCGAGGTGAAACTCGGCATGCGGTCGTGATTAGTTATAGCTAGGCCGCCTGTCGAAATTCGTCGCGATCGGAGTTCGTCTAGTACCCGAACGGTCGACCGTAGCGGCACCGTATTCGGGCTACCGTCGGACGTCTGTCGGTGTTCTGAAATTCGTGTCGCGTCGCCCGTTCTCCCTCTCGTCTCCCGTTATCCCCTCTACACGGCCGCGTAACCATTCCCGCGTTCGAAAGCGTCCGAATCCGACCGCACGGTTGGATCCGGATCGAAATTTCGCTAAACCTAGCCCCCCCCCCATTTGTCTATATATAGTCCCCGTGTGTATTTTTTTTAGACAACCCCCTTCCACCTCGGGATCCGCGCCCGAAACCCTAGCCCCCTCTCTCTCTCTCGCCCCTGTCTCCCTCCTCCAGCCGCCGGCCCGCGGAGCCCGCGTTGGGCCCGCCCGAGCCCATCTGGGCCCGAGCTCCCCGCAGCTTTAGCCGCTGCCTGCCGAACCCCAAGCTCCCATCCCCGTGCCCGTGCCCGTGCTCTGCCACCACCTCCTCGTCGCGGACGCGCCGCAGCAGCCGCGCCGCTGTCGCCCAACCGCCGTTGTAGCCGCTGGTAGCACCGCCCACCGGTGCCCCGCAGGCCCCGAGGAGCCCTGCCTCTGCCCGTTGCGCAGCTGCCGGCCGCTGTGAGCAGGACGTCGCCGAGATCACCGCCGACGGCCAGATCCGGCGAGGTCCGGCCAGATCCAGCCGGATCCGGTCCCTCCCGACCGCCTCTGCTTGTAGCCGGCGTCCTCCACCGGCTCCTGGTCGGCACGCCATGCTCTCGTGCGCACGGCCAGAGGAGGACGACGAGGTCCTGTGCCTCGCCCTCCCGTGGCACGTGGGCCAGCCTCCCACGCGGCCCCAGTTCGGCCCATCTCGTCCAGACCGACCCCAGGCCCACCTCGAGCCGGCCCAAGAGGCCTCCGCCCCAACCGTCGGCCTGTGGCCCGAGGTGTCCCTTGCGCATGCGCTATTTTGTTATGTAGCGCCTGCCACTTTCGGCCCGTGTAGGGTTTTTAAAATTTTGTGATTTAATTCTTTTCCAGAAAAAATAGGCGTATTTTAAAATTTTCGTATCTTTATAACCGTAAGTCGGAACGAGGCGTATCTTATATGGGTTTGGGGTAGTTTTGCGAGTACAACCCGATTATAAGACTTGCATAATTATTTGAGGTCATTTAGCGTGTCGTATGCCTAGGTTTGTGTGCTGTCCAAATAGGTTTCGAACCGTATCTATTTTTCGTGCAAGTCCGGATTGCTTGACTGCCGTATTAGAAATGCCTATGTTTTAGGAACTATTTTTCCGTGTATTTTAGAGCGGTCACTCGTATTTTTGCGTGTAGGATTTGCCGGTAGTTTATTTTCCCGTATATAGGTGATTATATCGCATTTATGTGTGGCATTATTTTGTGTTGCAAACCCCACATATTTTATATGTTCCCGGGGTAGAAAAATCCATTAGATTTTTCTGTGCAATTAATTTTAGCTTTTAAGGAAGTTAGTTCGCGCGATATTTTGCCGTGTTGCCCTTTTGTTTAATTCGTAGGATTTATTTCGTGCCTCGTTAGAATTAGTTGTCAACTAGGGAGTTGTTCTTTGATGTTTTGTCTAGCCCCTGGTATTTTTAGTTGCAATAGAAATGCATGGTTAGGTGTGTTTTGATTGCCCTCAAGTTGCTAGAAATAGTGCTGTTTTAGAGGAGTTGAAATATTTCTAAGTCTGGAATCTGTTATATTTTGTTGTTGTCTTGTCTTGCTTGCATCTTGTGATCTGTAGCTCGTTTGAGGTTGGTCCAATGGAGTTAGTTGTACCCTTTATGTTTCCCTAGCATGCTGTAAAGTTTCATGCCATTTGGAGTCCTGTAGCTTAGGATTTTGCTGCTGTCAATATTGCTTCAGATCGAAAACTACACTTTCATGAGGTGCAATTTTCACTAAGTCTGAAATAGTGAGTGTGATGCCATTTTGTGTCTTCTTTCCCTAGTGTTCCTTGCTGCCATGCTAGTTGTTGTTAGTTGTTCGTAGTAGTGCTTCTTGCCCTCTTCCGTGCCATGCCTTGCTTGAGCATATCGGAGTTGTGTAGCCGTAGTTGTGGGGCGTAGTAAATGCTATGTGGCTGATTTTGGCAGATTGTAGTCATTTCTTGTTTTGCTCGTAGTTTTAGAACCGTGGCTCCGATTTGATCGTGTCCTACATGAAACTTGCTTAGAATCTCGTGTAGTTTCATTTTATCTTGCTGGTTGTATGTTTTGAAGTGCTCGTAGCCATCGTTGCACACATATTGCATTCATGCCATCATATCTTGCGGTGCTTGTACCTTTCGATCCGTAGCTCCGTTGGAGATGTTCTCTATGTGTAGATTGCTTGCCTTGACGCGTAGAATCACGTGTCCCTATTTGTTTTGCTTCTTAACAACTAATTAAAAGCATTAGGCCAGATCTGGACAGAATCATAAATTAACTTGTGAGGTTGTTTCGGAGGTTCTATAAGACATTTCTGACCTCATTTAAAATGCCTAGATAGATAGTTTAATTTCCGCTTCACGTCTTGCATGTTTAATCACATTTAATATTGCCGTGTACCTAATCGGGATAGAACTAAATAAATAGACTTGGAGTATCGTCAATATGCAACTCGTTGCATATTGAACTTCACTTATTGTGTAGAGTTTGATTGTGTGATTGGTCATGCCGTGACTTGCATGTATTCAGCTGCTCATGCATCATATGTGTTGTGCATCGTGTGGTGAATATCGTGTGTTGATGCTTGTTTCCGGTTTCCCCGTCTCGATAGAGTTCCGCAAGCGTGTCGGATGTGAGGACCCGTTCGACTACGTTGGTTCGTCTGCTTCACGGAGGCATTCTTCTTCCAAGCGGGATCTCAGGCAAGATGACCATTTCCCAGATACCATTACTATCATTGCCATGCTAGTTTATCGCTTCTATCGTTTATGTCTCGTTGCCTACCACTTGTTAAATATCAGCCCCTCAACAATGCCATGATTACCTTCAACCTGTTCGACCTAGCAAACCACTGTTTGGCTATGATACTGCTTGCTTAACCCTGTGTTAGCGTTGCTAGTTGCAGGTGCAGTTGCTTCCATGTGAAAGCATGGGTTCCTTGTTATATCACCATATTAATGCTATTTAATTTAATGCACCTATATACTTGGTAAAAGGTGGAAGGCTCGGCCTTTCTAGCCTGGTGTTTTGTTCCACCTTTGCCCCCCCCCTTAGTTTCCGACTACTGGTGTTATGTTCCATAATTGAGCGCTCCTAACACGTTCGGGGTTGTTATGGGGACCCCCTTGATAATTCGTTTTAGATTAAAGCTGGCCTGGCAAGGCCCAACATTGGTACTACATTTGCCTAATCACCTAATAAAATTGCATAGGGACTTCCCAGGCCCCGAGGATAATTTATCAACCCCCGGGCCAGTGCTCCTCATGAGTGTTGGTCCAAAACAGAGCAACTTATTAACGCTACCCCGGGCAACTCGGCGTTTGGCGTGGTAACCATCGCTCATCCGTCGTGTCCTGAGAATGAGGTACGCGACTCCTATCGGGATCGTCGACACGTCGGGCGGCCTTGCTGGATTAGTTTTACCTTTGACGAGATATCTTGTGCATCGGGATTCCGGTGATGCTTTGGGTAATCTCAGAGTTGGGGTTTTCCACTAGGGAATCCGACGAGATCGCGAGCTTCGTGATTGAGGATTTCTATGCGGCTTGTGGTAATTTGTGATGGACTAGTTGGAGCACCCCTGCAGGGTTAAATCTTTCGGAAAGCCGTGCCCGCGGTTATGTGGCAACGTGGAAGCTTTGTTTAACACTGGTTCTAGATAACTTGAAGTTAACTTAATTAAAATATGCCAACTGTGTGCGTAACCGTGACTGTCTCTTTCGTGAGTTCCTTCTCCGATCGAGGACACGGTGGGGTTATGCCTGACGTAGGTAGGTGTTCAAGATCATTCATTTGATCAGCAGTAGCCACGACCGATATGCGTAGATCTTCCCCCCTCTTATTCTTGTACTCGTAAGTTTAGCCACCAAATATATGCTTAGCCACTGCTGCAACCTCACCACTTAACCATGCCTCACCCATTAAGCTTTGCTAGTCTTGATACCTTTGGAAATGAGATTGCTGAGTCCCCTGTGGCTCACAGATTACTACAACACCAGTTGCAGGTACAGGTAAAGGTTACTTGACGCGAGCGCGTTGATTGTTCATTTGGAGTTGCTTCTTCTTCTTCTTCTTCTTCATCGATCTAGGATGGGTTCCAGGCCGGCAGCCTGGGATAGCAAGGATGGACGTCGTTCTTCTTTTGTCGTTTGTTTTCGTCCGTAGTCGGACCCTCCTCTTACTCTTGATGTTTATGTAATGTACTGGTGTGACTCTGATGTAGCTTGTGGCGAGTGTAAGCCAACTCTTTATATATCTCTTCTTTTCAGTACATGTACTTGTTACGATATCCATTCTTGCGACACGACGAGATGCGCTTCTATCCCTGACGAGGCCCTCGTGCCAAATTGAGGATAGGGTCGCATCTGGGCGTGGCATTAGGTTTAGCGGAATTTCGTTCCGGATCCAACCGTGCGGTTAGATTCGGACGATTCCGAACGCGGGAACGGGTAAGTGGCCATGTAGAGTAAGTTAGCCGGGGAAGAGAGGGAAAACGGGCGACCCGGCAATGAGATTTAAAATACTGAAAAACGTCCGACGATAGACCGGAGACGGTGCCGCTACCGTCGACCGTTCGGGTACTAGACGGACTCCGATTGCGATGAAATTCGACAGGTGGCTTGGCTATAACTAATCACGACCGCATGCGAAGTTTCACCTCGATCAGAGAAATTTTTACGCACACTTTTAAAATAGGGTTTTGACAATGCCGCGGGCGCGTGCGTGTGCGGTCGGGCTCAGAACGGACAACGACGTAAACTGGCAACTACTAACGGATGCAAGTTTTGAAAACGGGCGGCAACGGGATGCCGATGCAATGCTGATGATGCACATGATGCGATGATGATGCGACAAAAGAAAACAGACACACGACGAAAACGGAAAGAAAGGAGAATCTTCTGGAACGTCGGCATCGGGCTGTCACAACTCTCCTACACTACAAGAGGATCTAGCCCCGAGATCCAAGAATGAAAGGGGGAGAGGATGATAAGGAAAGAGGTAAAAACTTAGTCGCTTCTTTGACAAACGAGTGAAACCAACGATCCTTGAAGGTTGCAAAGAGATGAGGAATGATATGAGAAAGAAGCAAGAATTCACGGAAAATTTCGGCAGCACTTCGGTAGGAAAATGGGACAAATTTTTTGAAAAGGTAGGAGAATTAGACAATATGCACAACAAACAACTAAGTAGAGAAAGGGGACACCATGATCTTGATAGAACAACATAATAGACCCAAAAGAGCAACATCACAATGCCTCCGGAACAAGAGAATATGAACTAGCTCAAGCGGAAGAAGAGAATGAAGAAACGAATGACAACTATCATCACAATAGAATTGAAGAGCCTCCGGACAGAGAATTGATGTAGTAGTTGGAAAACCTACAACAAAAAGAACAAGATAGTAGTGGGCTTATGAAAATCACTCAACAAATATGAGGTGACAGCCAACCACTAAAAGAAACAAGGATAGTTTCGGGAAACAAGACATGGACAATTCTTACACCAAGTGGATACATTGAGAACTTGGATTAATGACAAGCACCATGATAGCATTATCCATAGGAAAAGCTTTAGGTGAAATTCAAACCAAGATAGCTCAATGAAGAAATCATGGGTAGAAATATCTCATGATCATAGGATTTGTGGGTTTAATTATCTCATACTTGAAAGGAAATCTCTTCGAGGCTCCTACACTAACAAGAATGCTATAAAACCACCTCAAAGGATAAATGAAGAACAATGCACTTGGAAATGCAAGGGAAAGAATGCTTAAGGTTCTCCAACAAGAATCTTGAAGAACACTTGAGAATGGATTGAAACCTTGATGAACCACCAAGAAGGACCTTCGTATACGAATGAATGATGCAAAGATATCAAGGTAGAAAAGAACAATATTATGACCTTCCCAGGATTTAGATGAAGCCTCACAAAGAGATACTTAAAAGAACTTGGAACTCCGGAAAAAAGATAAGCACACGAGAAAATAATTGAAACCATGAGCCACTCCGGAAGAAGAATTGAAATCATTTGATGAAACAAGAATAATAATTATGTTATGCTTATCCTTCATCAAGTTTAATTGATGGCAATCAACGGATTTAGCATACAACTTATTATTCTTGAAAAGATTGAGGAGAGATATGAGCACAAACTAGAAGAATTGTTGCAAGAAACACCAGTGAGAATTGAACTGAACGAGGCAACCATGAATGAATGGAGATACATGAGAATGAAGAGATGATGAGCCACCTAAGAGAAAACTAGAACAAGGAACCAGAATAAACGAGAGACGAACGAAGAGACAACAATGGAGAAGAATTTGAGAATGAAAGCTGCAAGCTGAGAACGAACAAAATCTTCTGGATGATGGCCTTCGGAGGACCGAGAATGAAAACAACACAGAAATGCACCAGATCGCAAGAAAGGGATACTCATGATTGACAACAATTAAGAGGATGGCACAAAGCTAGAATGACGAATATCCAAGAGAAAGAACCAAGATTGAGAGAAACACTCCTTCGGATAGCAAGCTGAGAATAAGGATGAGAACAACACCAAGAATGACTGAGACACTCCGGAATAAAGAAGAATGAAATGTTGAGCCAAAGAATGAATTAATTCAAATAGATCTTGAAGAAGGAATATGACTGATGAAAATCATACTTACGTCATAGTTGAAAAGAATTAATGATCTCCGGGAAAAGATTAAAAGAGCCAGGAAACATCCTGGGAAGAACATGTGGGTTATGGGCCCACTTAAAGAAATCACCGTTGAACAACTGATTATAAGGAGAGATATTGCACCGGAATAACAAGAACTAGATGAGGTTGAGAACCTCGAAATAATTAAAAGAATTGAAAACTCGAAACTCGGAGATATCTTCAGCACTCCGGATAGGAAAAAGAGGATTGAATAGCAAGATAGGCTCATAAGAATTTCCAACATAGGAAAGAATTACAAGGATAAAAAGGATATGATGACACGGACAACTGAATTAAATTCACTGGTAAGGATGACAAGAATGAACAAATATGACACGATCTCCTGAGAATCTTCACAATGAACCACTGGGTAAGAGAGAAAAGCACAGACAATGGGAGCACAATGAAAATAAAACTCTTGGATGAAAATCCAATCACTAAAGAAAAAGGGTGGGAGGGCGGGGAAAAACAAAGCAAACTTGAGACAAATAAGATAACTCCGGAAAGAATTGAGAGAATGATCTGCAAAATTAGAGAGGACTGAATTCACTGAAGAGAAGCACACCGGTTGAATGGAATTGATACGATGACTCCGGTTTAAAAGGAATTGACATGATAATTGATAGAGAAAAAGAATTAATACTCTCATAAAAATATGAGAACACCTCTTAGAAAAGATCTGAAATCACCACTTGACATCGAAGCAACACAAATTTGTTGGAAGATCATCCTATAAGTAACTACTTGAATTCCCACCTATGAATTCCCAAAATATCTGGTCATGCAATCTGGTACACGGATACAAGGAGTAATAATCACACAACTCCTATACTAACCCGTCACCTGTATCACATCCGTCAACACACAACCAGAATCTCGTACCTTCATCTACAACAGCCCCTCGTGATCACAACGACACAAAGTATGGCAGTACTCCAGAACAATCTGCACCAGTACTGGGGACATCGGGTTTATCTCTCCACTACTTGTATTGAAGCAATTATGAACATCCTTCGTTCTGAGATACTAAGAAATCTGAATGATAACGATGTGCTCAAGAATCCCCTGGAGCTCAACTCCCCTCAAACTCAAAGCAGATAGGAGGCACCAAGAAAGAACTCCGTCACATCGGCATCATATAGATTCCAAAAATATCCGCGTGATCCTAAAAAAAATTCAGTGAGAAGAGGAGTAGAATAAATTATTACGTCAAGATTCCTCACCAGAGCATAGAAGAGGAGAAAAAAGAATCCTACTCTCCGATATATAACTAGACTCAAAGCAATTTTTCACTAGACTCGACTCGGCCAAGTTCGATCAATCAAAGGGGCTCCTAGGTCGGTACTGCTCTGATACCAACTTGTCACGCCCAAGATGCGACCCTATCCTCAATTTGGCACGAAGGCCTCGTCAGGGATAGAGGTGCATCTCGTCATGTCGCAAGAATGGATATCGTTACAAGTACATGTACTGAAAAGAAGAGATATATATAGAATTGGCTTACACTCGCCACAAGCTACATCAGAGTCACAACAGTACAATACATAAACAACATGAAGAAGAGCAGGGTCCGACTACGGACGAAAACAAACGGCAAAAGAAGAACAACGTCCATCCTTGTTATCCCAGGCTGCTGACCTGGAACCCATCCTAGTTCGATGAAGAAGAATAAGAAGAAGAAGCAACTCCAACTGAACAATCAATGCGCTCGCGTCAAGTAACCTTTACCTGTACCTGCAACTGGTGTTGTAGTAATCTGTGAGCCACAGGGGACTCAACAATCTCATTTCCAAAGGTATCAAGACTAGCAAAGCTTAATGGGTGAGGCATGGTTAAGTGGTGAGGTTGCAGCAATGGCTAAGCATATATTTGGTGGCTAAACTTGCGAGTTCAAGAAAATAAGAGGGGGGATGATCTACGCATTGCGGACGTGACTACTGATGATCAAATGAATGATCCTGAACACCTACCTACGTCAGTCATAACCCCATCGTGTCCTCGATCGGAGAAGGAACTCACGAAAGAGACAGTCACGGTTATGCACACAGTTGGCATATTTTCATTAAGTTATCTTCAACTTATGTAGAACCAATGTTAAACAAAGTTTCCACATTGCCACATAACCGCGGGCACAGCTTTCCAAAAAGATTTAACCCTGCAGAGGTGCTCCAACTAGTCCATCACAAATTACCACAAGCCGCATAGAAATCCTCAATTACGAAGCTCGCGATCTCGTCGGATTCCCTAGTGGAAAACCTCAACTCTGAGATTACCCAAAGCATCACCGGAATCTCGATGCACAAGATATCTCGTCAAAGGTAAAACTAATCCAGTAAGGCCACTCGACGTGTCGACGATCCCGATAGGAGTCGCGTACCTCGTTCTCAGGACACGACGGATGAGCGATGGTTACCACGCCAAACGCCGAGTTGCCCCGGGTAGCGTTAATAAGCTGCTCTGTTTTGGACCAACACTCATGAGGAGCACTGGCCCGAGGGTTGATTAAATTATCCTCGGGGTCCGGAAAGTCCCTATGCAATTTTTATTAGGTGATTAGGCAAATGTAGTACCAATGTTGGGCCTTGCCAGACCAGCTTTAATCTAAAACAAATTATCAACGGGGTCCCCATAACAACCCCGATCGTGTTAGGAGCGCTCGATTATGGAACATAACACCGGTAGCCGGAAACTAAGGGGGCAAAGGTGGAACAAAACACCAGGCTAGAAAGGCTGAGCCTTCCACCTTTTACCAAGTGTATAGGTGCATTAAATTAAATAGCATTTAGTATGGTGATATAACAAGGAACCCATGCTTTCACATGGAAGCAACTGCACCTGCAACTAGCAACGCTAACACAAGGTTAAGCAAGCAGTAACATAGCCAATCAGTGGTTTGCTAGGTCGTGCAGGTTGAAGGTTAACATGGCATTGTTGAGAGGCTGACATTTAACATGTGGTAGGCAACGAGACGTAAACGGTAGAAACGGTAAAACTGGCATCGCAATGATAGTAATGGTATCTCGGGAAATCGTCATCTTGCCTGACATCCCGCTTGGAAGAAGAATGCCTCCGTGAAGCAGACGAACCGACGTAGTCGAACGGGTCCTCACAATCCGACATGCTGCGGAACTCTATCGAGATGGGGGAAACCGGAACAAGCATCAACACACGATATCCACCACACGATGCACAACACATATGATGCATGAGCAGCTGAAAACATGCAAGTCACGGCATGGCAAATCACACAATCAAACACTACACATTAAGTGAAGTTCAATATGCAACGAATTGCATATTGACGAAACTCCGCGTTAATTATTTAGTTATATCCCGATTAAATACACGGCAACCGTTAAATGTGGTTAAACATGGAAAGAGGTGTATCGTAATTAAACTACCTATCTAGGCATTTTAAATGAGGTCGGAAATGACATATAGCATCTCCGAAACGACCTGACATGTTAATTTACAATTCTGTCCAGATCTGAACTAACACATTTAATTGGTTGTTAAACAGAAAAACAAGTAGGTTCCCGTGATGCTACGCATCATTACAAGCAATTTACACATAGAGAACTTCTCCAACGGAGCTACGGTTCAAAAGATACAAGCACCGCAAGATATAATGGCATGAATGCAATATGTGTGCAACGACAGTCACGAGCACTTCAAAACATACAACCAGCAAGATAAAATGAAAGTACACGAGATTCTAAGCAAGTTTCATGTAGGACACGATCAAATCGGAGCTACGGATCAAAAGATACGAGCAAAACAAGAAATCACTACAATCTGCCAAAATCAGCCACGTAGCACTTTCTACACCCCACAACTACGAGCTACACAACTCAAATCTAATCAACCAAGGCATGGCACAAAAGCGGGCTAGAAGCACTACTACAAACAACTAACAACAATTAGCATGGCATCATGGATCACTAGGGAAAGAAGACACAAAATGGCATCTCACACACTATTTCAGACTTAGTGAAAATTACACCTCATGAGAGTGCAGTTTTTGATCTGAAGCCATATTGACAGCAGAAAAACCCATAGCTACAGGTCTCCAAATGGCATGAAAATTCATAGAATGCTAGAGAATCACAAGGGCTACAACTAACTCCATTGCACCAACCTCAAAAGAGCTACATATCAAAAGATAGAAGCAAGACAAGACAACAACAAAATATAACAGATTCCAGACTTAGAAATATTTCAGCTCCTCCAAATCAGCACTATTTCTAGCAACTTGAGAGCAATCAAACCACACCTAAACATGCATTTCTATTGCAACTAAAAATACCAGGGGCTAGCCAAAACATCCAAGATCAACTCTCTAGTTGACAACTCCTTCAAACGAAGCACGGAATAAATCCTACGAATTAAACAAAAGGGTAACACGGAAAAATATCGCGCGAACTAACTTGCTCTAATGTTAAAACTAATTGCACAGAAAAATCCCATGGATTTTTCTACCCCGAAAACATATAAAATATGTGGGGTTGCGCAACAAAAATAATACCACACGTAAATGCGAGACATTGTCCTAAGCACGGGAAATAATCTAGCGGCAAATCCCTACACGCAAAAATACGCGTGACCGCTCTAAAATACATGGAAAATTAGTCCCTAAAATATGGATATTTAACCTAAGGCATACGGGCAAACCGGACTTGCGCGAAAATTAAATACGGGCACTATCCTATCTAGACAACACGCTAAACTAGGCGTTAGGCATGCTAAACGATGTCAAACAATTATGCAAGTTGGATAATCATAATCTACGTGAAATTCTACGCCAAAACCATATACAACTCATCGCGATCCGACTTACGGAATAGAAACTACGGTCGTTTTAATATCTAGCCTTTTTTTCCTGAAAATATTTAAATTCGCAGGAATCTAAAAAAACAAACGGGCCGAATCCTGTGGGCGCAATATATCAAAAGGGTGCCTAGGCGGGGGATAGATACAGCAGGGGGCTTACCTTGGGCCTAATAGGCCGGAGAGGAGGCAGCGCAGTGGTGGGCCGCGGGGGGAGGACCGACCTGGTGGGCCGCCTCGCCAGGCCGGCCCACGGGGGCGAGGGGGCACGCATCGGGGCGTCATCCTCCCGTGCTCACCAGGAGCACGAGGCCATGGCGGCTGGCCGGCGGCAGCTCCAGGCGGGCTCGATCCGGCGGGGGGGAAGGGGAATCGGTGGGGGCCGGCCGGATCTGGAGGGATCCGGGCACGGGAGCCCCATTCCCGGCGGCGGCGGCGAGCTCCGGGCGGAGGACGGCATGGTGGCTCGGATCTGACAGAGGCTGGTCGGGGCGACGAGTAGTTGGTCGGAGGCGGGCTGGCGGCGGCGCTGGCGATGTAGGCCACGGCGGCGGGGGCGCGCTCCGGCAGCGGCGGCTGCTCGCCGGTGGCGGCGCGGCGACGGGGAAGGCGTGGGTGGAGGAGAGCTGCAGGGAGCTCGGGCTCCTCCCGAAGACGACGCGGTGGCTCGGGCCCGGGCGGGCCTGCGATGGGCTCCGCGGGCCCTGACGGCTGAGGCTGTTGGGAGGAGAGAGAGGTGGGAGGCTAGGGTTAGGGGCGCGGATTTCGAGGCAGGGGGTTGGGTGTCTAAATAAATAGGAAGGGGTCTATTTATAACAAATGGGGGGTTAGGTTTAGCAGAATTTCGTTCCGGATCCAACCGTGCGGTCAGATTCGGACGATCCGAACGCGGGAATGGGTAAGTGGTCGCGTAGAGTAGGTTAGCAGGGGAAGAGAAGGAAAACAGGCGACCCGGCGACGAGATTTAAAATACTGAAAAACGTGTGACGATAGACCGGAGACTGTGCCGCTATGGTCGACCGTTCGGGTACCAGACGGACTCCGATTGCGACGAAATTCGACAGGTGGCCTGGCTATAACTAATCACAACCGCATGCCAAGTTTCACCTTGATCAGAGAAAGTTTTACACACACTTTTAAAACAGGGTTTTGACGATGCCGCGGGCGCGTGCGTGTGCGGTCGGGCTCAGAACGAACAACGACGAAAACCGGCAACTACTAACGGATGCAAGTTTTGAAAACAGGCGACAACGGGATGCCGATGCAATGCTGATGATGCGCATGATGCGATGATGATGCGACAAAAGAAAACAGACACACGACGAAAACGGAAAGAAAGGGGAATCTTCTGGAACGTCGGCATCGGGCTGTCACAGGTGTGTGTATCGGTTGTCACTAGGATAGGTAGGGGTTGGTGGCCAGAGGGGACATGCAGTGAGGTTAACATCTCCTCCACCTCCTTTGCCTCTCTGTGACAGAGAGGCTCACCGACGCCAACGATGCCATGGCGAGGCGCTGTTGCGGGGATGCTGCCGGATCTGCAACGCATCTACGCATGGGATCTATCTACCACATTTGTTGTTGCCGCTGCAACGTGAGGCGCTGTTGTTGAAACTGCGCAGTGCTTCTACTGCTACGAAGGCTTTGCTGCGTCTTCTCTGCTCGAGATAGAACGACGGTTACGCGCTACGCGGGACGCGAGGCTACAGGGAGAGAGGGCGAGGGGAGCAAAGTGTTGCTGACCCAGAGGCGGAGAAGAGGTTGGACGGCGACGGAGGGAATGACGCGTCGACGATCTACTGCCGAAGGTGACTGCTGGAGGGGAAGAATATGCCCATCATCGGGGGCGTTCTGGCGTCGACCTTGGCGTTCGACTGATGCAGGAATAGAACTCCCGTGGCCTCCGCGTGCTTCTCGCGCTGATGAAGAGGAAGAACGGCGACGCTCTGATGTCGGTGTCGAACTCACCAGAGGGTGTCCATGGCAACGGCGACGTCAGGTGGCTCGCCCCGACGATGCTAGAAGGGAGAAGGGGATGATAGAGGCGAGGGTTAGGGTTAGGGAAGCATCGAGACAGCTCTTATCAGCCCGCGGGACGCTGGGTGGCCACTTGATGCAAGCGGGGCTCGATCTGGTGGCTGCCATGGTGTCGTACAAGTATGACGTCGGGAGGTTTAAGAGGGACGTGCCCTGGGTCGTGAGCCGAAACTACCGCTGTTGTGCCACTCCTCTTTGTCTTTGGTTTTAAAATATCCCTTTGCAAATAAGAAATAACTTGGGTTTTGAAATAAGGCCACAGGCTAAAAGAAAAGGAGAAAACAAAAATAAAAATATATTTGGGCTTGTAAAATCATGCTCCAATTTATAAAAATAAATTGGGAATTTTTGAAGAATAAAAATGAAATAACTTTAATTTTAAAATGAGGCTCTATTTTAAATAAAATAAAAAGATAAATAAAAGAAAACTAGAGGGGTTGCCTCCACAATTAATAAGAATATTTTTAGGAAAAGATGAACATTTTTGTTGGGGAAAAATAGAAACTTAGAAATTTGCCTCAAAAGAAAAATAGTAGAGGAGAGAAGGGGTTTTGGACCTATGGCGCAACTAGTGTTTTTGAAATGCACTTGTTGCACCCACACCTCAACAACACAAAGGCACAACCACCTAACACTTGCACATCACATCAAGGTCACCCACATCAACACAAACAAAACAAAAGGAAAAGATGCAATGCATGAAGGCATGATGCACATAAAATTATGACACAATGATGGGCTCACACCACATATCATTACCATATCAAGGTTGCCATACAAGGAAATATTACAAGGGGGGATGAATTGCATTAGGGCTGTCACAACTCTCCCACACTACAAGAGGATCTCGACCCGAGATCTATGACTGGAAGAACTCTGGGTACTCGGAACGGAGGTGGTCCTCGCGCTCCCAAGTGGCTTCTTTGTCTGAATGATGTGACCATTGCACTTTCAGTACTTGATTGACTTATTGCGAGTCTTGCGCTCAGTCTCTTCAAGTATTGTTATCGGATGCTCATGGTAGGATAGGTCGGCCTGGAGATTGATATCCTGGAGATCAACTGTGCGCTCGGTAGTCTTGAAGCATCTCCAGAGCTGAGAGACGTGGAACACATCATGCACATTGGAGAAGTTGGATGGAAGCTCTAACTGATATGCAAGATCACCTCTCTTGCCAACAACTTTGAAAGGACCAACAAAGCGAGGGGCGAGCTTTCCTTTGATGCCGAAGCTCTGAGTGCCCTTCATGGGAGACACTTTCAGATACACAAAATCATCGGGCTGAAAAGTCATGTCACGATGTTTGCTATCGTAGTAGCCCTTCTAACGGGACTGAGCTGCTTTCAGATTATCCCAAGAATCTGACGCTCACCAGTCTCTGACTAATTGAGTGGGGTACGACACTTCCTGCAATATAGAATCTCGAATGGGGCCTTGCGTGAGCTAGCTTGAAAGTTGTTGTTGTATGAGAACTCAACAAACGGTAGGCAATATTCCCACTTCATGCGAAAAGAAATCACACAAGCTCTGAGCATATCTTCAAGGATCTGATTAACTCTCTCAACTTGCCCACTCGTCTGAAGATGGAAAGTTGTACTTAAATGGATCTTAGTACTCATCACAGTCTGAAAGCAATCCTAGAACTTGGAAGTAAAGATGCTTCCATGATCTGAAGAAATGAGCATAGGAACACCGTGCAACGAGACTATCCTTGACGTATACAACTCTGCTAGCTGAGCTGCCGAGATAGAATCTTTGACTGGTAGGAAATGAGCAACTTTGGTCAACTTGTCGATGACAACGAAGATGGCATTGTTGCCTCTCTTGGACTTCGGAAACCCAGTGATAAAATCCATTTCCACATGATCAAATTTCCACTCGGGTATAGGCAAAGGATGTAGGAGACCTGCTGGACGTTGATGCTCTGCCTTCACTCTACAACACACATCACACTCGTTCACAAACTGAGCAATCTCATGTTTCATGCGAGTCCACCAGAAGGTCTGCTTCAGATCCTGATACATTTTGGAGCTTCCTGGATGTATCGAGAGGAGGGAATCACTATTGGAATCAGAGAATTTGCCATGTGCTGCTTATTTGCCGTCTGTTGGCTGATGGCAAAGACACTCTTTGCCATCAGCTACCCAAAACGAGACGGCAAAGAGCAGGCTGATGGAAAATATCCTCTTTGCCATAAGTGTACTCTTTGCCGTCTGCCAGCTGACGGCAAAGCACATGCAGGTAGACGACAAAGAACCCACCCCACACCACCCTCTAACCCATAACGGTCCAACACTTTGCCGTCAGCCTATTACCACTTTGCCGTCAGCCTATTACCACTTTGCCATTGGGGGCAGACGGCATAGAGGCAACTAGACCTAACGTCGTCAATCCCCACCCCACCCCCTCTCTCTCTCCCTCATAACGGTTCACCACAGCCCCCTTCTCTCTCCCCGCGCTGCCGCTGGAGTTCGCCCCCTCCTCCTCCCCGTGACCTACCGCCAGAGCTCGCCCTTCTCCCCGTGACCCGCCGCCAGAGCTCGCGCCCTCCTCCTCCCTGCGACCCCCTCCTCCACCACCGTGCCCCTGCTCCACCACCGCCCCCTCCTCTTCGTGCCCTGCTCCACCATCACCCTGGTGCCCTCCTCCCCGCGACCCCCTCTCATCCACCATTGTGCCACCCCTTGCCCTGGTTCCCTCTCCTCCCCGCGACCCCCTCCTCCACCAGCTCCGGCCAGGTCACCCACCGCCCCGACCGTCACCACCCCGGCTGCCCACTACTAACCAAGGTGATTTTTTTCTTTTTTTGCTAATTAATAGGTTTAGCGGTATATATAGTTTGTTGGTAGGTTAGTTAATTAGTAGATTTAGTGGTAGTTTAGTTAGTTGGTAGATTATCTTTAGTTAGTTGGTAGTTTAGTTAGTTAGTAGATTTAGTTAGTTAATTAGTAGATTTAGTAGGTAGCTTAGTGGTAGATTCTGTTTTGTTAATTAGTGGTAGCTAGATTCTTTTTTAGTTACTTAGTGGTAGATTATGTTTTTGTTATTTTTTTGTTGTTTAGTGTTGTATAGGTTTAGCGATAGGTTTAGTTAGCTTGGTTAGTTAGGTTAGTTAGTTAGTTAGCTTAATAGAAAGAAAAGGAAGAAGTAGAAGAAGAGGAGGAGGAGAAGAGGAGAGGATGAGGAGGAGGAGGAGGAGAAGAAGAAGAAGAAGAAGAAGAAGAGGAGAAGAAAAAACAAGAAGCAGAAGAAGAGAAGAAGAATAGAAGAACAGAAGAACAGAAGAAGACATAATTAGCCCATTTAGCTCCAAAATGCCATAATAAGTCCGAAATGGCATAAGAACCTTGGTTAGCTCATGAATATTATATTCTTAGCTTGTTTTCCTCTAAAATGACATAATTAGTCCATATAGCTCCAACAAGACATAATTAGATAATTTAGCTCCAACAAGAGGAGAAGAGGAGAAGAAATAGGAAAAATGAAAAGAAAGAAGAAGAAGAAGAAGAAGAAGAAGAGAAGAAAAATACCTTCTCCTTCTCCTCCTTCTTCTCCTCCTCCTCCTCCTCCTTCTTCTTGATTTCTTCTTCTTCTCCTCCTCCTCCTCTTTCTTCTCCTCTATCTTATTCTCCTGACCTTATTTTCCCCAACAATGAGATAATTAGCCCATTTAGCTACAAAGTGGCATAAAAACCTTGGTTAGCTCATGAATATTATATTCTTAACTTGTTTTCCTCTAAAATGACATAATTAGAATATTTGTGTTGATCGGGTGGATTTACATGTGATAGTTGTCTCGTCGCTGTGATGTCTGCTGTGTGAAGACCTGTCCGTGCGTTGTACGAGCTCCGCCCCTGCATTCGTGGGTCAGTACAAATTTCATCTCCTCCCGGCCCCTTCATTTACTGTGGCTCGGTTTCCGGATGAAACTTTCTAGATTTAGGTAATTAAATTAATTTATCCGTATGCGTGACCAGTATGCGTCTCCCGTTCGAAAGGGCGACATCTATAAATATGCATGTCTTTGCATATTTATAACCGCCATCCTTTCGAATTTTCCAACATTATCCATGGTGTTGGGGCATAGTTTATGCCTAAGTAATTTTGGTGATTGATGACAGTACCGTAAAGGACTAACCGTGTGTGTTAAGGTTTCAGATAACACACGTCAACGGCACAAGACGACTCGCCTCCTCGTTCATGGAACAGAAGCACGGCGTTCTCTACGATTCTCTTTATTTGAGTCATAGGAAAGCCGTACTATTAAGAGGGGAACCATAGTGGAAAGGTTTGGGTGGAATCAATCTTTGCATGCGCACACTTCACATATTTTCCCCTTGCCGGCAACTTTGGAGTGGCTCCCGCCTTTGTGTTTCCTTCATCTTTGCAAATGGTCCCCCAATGGTAGTACCGCTGGGCCTAGCGGTAGTACCGCTAGCCCTAGCGGTAGTACCGCTGGAGCGCTAGCGGTGGTACCGCTGCAGCCAGCGGTAGTACCGCCCCTGGTCAGCGGTAGTACCGCTCCAGGAGCTTTGTACCGCCTGCCTAGCGGTTGTGCATGGACGGACCTTTTTGCGAAGACTTTCTTGGTGGTGGTAGTGCATGCACTACCACGGGCCCAGCGGTAGTACCGCTGCAGCCAGCGGTAGTACCGCTAGACACGGGCTGTGAGTGGGAAAACGGTTGGATTTTCCCCCCACTATATATAGGGTTCTTCTAGCTGTGGAACCCTACCTCTTGTCCCCCCAAGCTCCATTGTTGCTCCCTAAGCTCAAAAGTGCCCGATCTCTCTCCCTAGGCAATCAAACTTGTTGATTCTTTAGGGATTGGTTGAGAAGGCCTAGATCCACACTTCCACCAAGAGAAAAGTTGATTCTCCCACCAATCCCTTGCGGATCTTGTTACTCTTGGGTGTTTGAGTATCCTAGACGGTTGAGGTCACCTTGAAGCCATATTTCATTGTGGTGAAGCTTCGTGGTCTTGTTGGGAGCCTCCAAGCTTTGTGTGGAGTTTGCCCCAACCTTGTTTGTAAAGGTCCGGTCGCCGCCTTCAAGGGCACCTATAGTGGAATCACGGTACCTTGCATCGTGCAAGGGCGTGAGGAGAATACGGTGGCCTTGGTGGCTTATTGGGGAGCATTGCGCCTCCACACCACTCCAACAGAGACGCACTTCCTGTCAAAGGGAAGGAACTTCGGTAACACATCCTCGTCTCCATCGGTCCCACTTATGGTTATCTCTAACCTTTACTTTGTGTATGCTTATGTTGTTGTCTATATCTTACTTGTCTTAATAGCTCTCGTTGTTAGCTTCATTAGGGTTCACCTCATTCTCGTAATATTTGTGAACCCATATGTTGTTTACCTTAACTTGTTAAGTTTAATTTAAAAGTAGTCGGTGTCTATTCACCCCCCCCCTAGTCAACCATATCGATCCTTTCAATTGGTATCAGAGCCACGTCTCTTTATTAAGGGTTTAACCACCCTAAGAATATGGAAGACGAAGAGGGAATTAACCATGGGCAACCCGAGGCCATGGACTTAACTTCGGTCACAAGGGACGACTTGAATACAGCTATTGTCGCCCTCAAGACGTCCTTGACGAACGAAGTCAAGACCATGCTTAAAGAGTTAATTGAGAGATTTAAAAGTTCACCCGAACCGGCTATAGTGGTTAAACCCACCGTCACCGATTCGGAGGCCAACTCCTCTAAGGAAACGGCTAAAGGTATGCGACCTTCCTCATCTCACGAAAAGGATGGGACTCGAACATATGCCTCAGTTCCACCCCCCATGGTCTATGGAGGATCCGTTCCCGCACCACGTCTTAATCCTGTTGGTCCTCCTCCTAAGCTTGTAAAAGGTGACTTTGCTAACTGGGTATTTTCTATTAAGTCTTATTTGAATCACAGCTCAACAAACTTGTGGAAATCATCGAGCAAGGATATTATCCCCATGATCCAAGCAACCTCACTCCAAGAGAAGATGCAGACAATCAATACAATCACTCCGCTCTGTTTATTCTCCGGTCTGCAGTGCCACCTGAAGATCTTCCTCACTTGCGTCCCTTCACTTTGGCCAAGGATTGTTGGGAGCATATTATGGTGTTGTACAAGGGAAGCTCAAGCATTCAACGATCCAACTATGAAGTGATACTTGATAAGGCCGATGAGTTTATGATGAAGGAAGACGAGGACCCTCGTGATCTCTATCGGAGGGTGACTGCTATTGCTGTGGCACTCAAGGATCATGGGAGCAAGGATGTGGATGATACATGGGTGAAGCGCAAGTTTCTTAAAGCCATCATGCCTTTCAACAAAGCCATGTCATCTGTCATTCGTCAGCGGCCAGACTTCCACTCCTTGTCTTCTAGTGAGGTGTTGGATAAATTCATTGCTATGTCAATCATGAACGAAACAGCCGACAATGCACTTGCTTGTGTTTGATCAAAGACAACTTCACCCAACCTTGCGTTGAAAGCAAAAGCAATGCTTGAAGAAGAAGAAGAAGAGGATGAGGAAGAGGAGGGCTGCCCTGAAGACACAAAGTATGCCTATCATGAGCACATGGCTCTTGCATCAAGGCAATTCTGGGGCAACAAGAGGAACTCAAGACCCACCTTCACCAAGAACAACTCGAGTGGATTCAAACCCAAACAACGAGTAAGGACATGTTATAATTGTGGTAACGTGAGTCACTTCGTGGCCGAATGTCCCTATGAGAAAAGGGAAGACAACGGGGGCAAGCTCATTCGCAAAGACAAACCAAATCATTTCCCATCAAGAACAACTTTGTGAAGAAACCTCACCCAAAAGGGATGGTGGACCTTGAAGAGTACCCTCCCGATGATGATGATGATGATGATACAGTGGCAACGGCAACTGTTGCTATTGCCACTACCTCTCCCCAGAAGGTGTCTCTTTTCAACGCCCCCAACGAGAACCACATCACCAAGTGCCTCATGGCAAAAAGTATCAATCAGGTAACTCCCATCATTAAGACCAACATCGCTACTGCTCCTTCATTGTTAAACTGTGTTGATGATAGTGATGTTGTGGAACTTAATAAGCATGATCTTGACAAGTTTCTGTGCACTATTAAGGGAGAATCCAAGAAACACTTTTTTGCTCTCTTGGAACAACTGGGTGAGGCCACTGACCTCATTGAGTCTCATGAGGATACCATCTCCGAGCTTCAGGGACACAGTCGTGACTATGCCGATGAAATTACTGAATTATCTCTTGCTCTAGAAAAGGAGCGCACTCTTCGTTTGGCTCTTGAGGAGTCATACAACGATGACTGCGCCAAAATGCAAAAGAAACTAGATCATGATGTTGTTCTTACTCGTATGCTTAAGTCTGAAAAGTATGCTCTTGGGGTTGGCCATGACAGACTCAAGGAGGAGTTTGACACACTCAACAAGGCCCATAAGGTCTTGAAAGGTGCTCATTTCTCTCTGAAAGAGTCTCATGATCAACTCCAAGCAAAGCTTACCAAGGAGATCTCTACCTGTCCTCCCTTTGTGTTAATTGATAATGCTTGTGCAACTAATCCCTGCTGTGAGCATGTACATCTTGTGGAGGAAAATGCCATGTTAAAGGAGAAACTTGAGAAGGGCCTTGTGGCATGCATACAAGGTGAGAAGAGCCTGAACGACCTCTTGAGCACTCAAAAGGGTGTTGAAGGAAAGGAGGGACTTGGACTTACCTCCAAGTCAAAAGGTAAAAGGAGGAACAGGAACAAACGATCTCCTACCCTCATGGACATCTTTGCAAAGAGGGTAAGGGGACTCAGAAGGTGAACAGGAACAAGGTGGACTATGGAAACCTCAAGAAGGGCAAAACCATTCCTACTAACACTGCCGACAAACTTAATTCTTTTTATGTCATATGTCGTGCTAGTGATGGGCATGTTTATGCCAGATTTGTTGGTTCCTACGATGAGCATATTGAATGGGCTATCTGGGTTCCTAAGACCCTTGTCTCTAACATGAAAGGACCCATTAAAAAATGGGTACCTAAAACCAAGCCTTGGTCTATTGCAGGAGTTTGCTTCCGGTGGGGTGTCATGGTTACTCGATAGTGGAGCAACAAATCATATGACCGGAAGCAAGGACTTAGTGGTGGATGTGCATCCTTCTCCATCTATGCCCACCCATGTCCAATTCCCCGATGCATCCTCGTCAAAGGTATTGGGTTTTGGTAAGGTGGTCGTCTCTCAAGATTTATCTATTGAGAAGGTCATGCTTGTTGAGTCACTTGCCTACAATTTACTTTCGGTTCGTCAACTCGCAATTATGGGTTTTTCCAGATTCTTTAATCTTGATACTGTGGTCCTCCTCAGGAGCAAGACTCTTAAAGTAGCCTATGTTGGATATGTCGAAAATGGTCTTTATGTGGTAAACTTCTCAAAGCGACCCACTAAGACCGCGACATGTTTAATGGCTAAAGTGGATGTGGGCTGGCTTTGGCATCGTCGTTTAGCTCATGACAATATGAGATCTTTGCAAAGCCTTCTGACACGGGACCATATTCCTGGACTAACAAATGTGAGTTTTGCTAAAGATCGTGTTTGCAGTGCCTGCATTGAAGGAAAGATTCATGAAACTGCTCATTGTCCAACGACTCTTATCTACACTAAGAGGCCATTGGAGCTTCTCCATATGGATCTGTTTGGTCCTCCATCATTTGATAGTCTTGGAGGCAGAAAGTATTGCTTGGTGATTGTTGACGAATACTCAAGATATACCTAGGTATATTTCTTTAAAAAGAAGAGTGAGACTCAACAAACGGTCATCAACTTTGCTAATGAAGCGCAACGTCAACATGAAGCAAAGATCTTGATGATTAGAAGTGACAACGGCACCGAGTTCAAGAACTACACCTTGGATGAGTTTCTAGGTGATGAGGGAATAAAACACCAATATTCTGCACCATATACCCCTCGAAAAAAGACGTGGCAGAAAGGAAGAACCAGACCTTGATAGACAATGCAAGGACAATGATGCCAGAATTCAAATCTCCATATAACTTCTGGGAACAGGCCATCAACACAGCATGTCATGCATCCAATCGGCTCTATATTCGCAAAGGCTTGAACAAGACTCCGTATGAGATTCTAACTGGAAACAAACCCAATCTCAAGTACTTCCGGGTATTCAGTTGTAAGTGTTTCATTCTCAAGAAAGGTGCACGGTTAGCTAAATTTGATTCTAGAGCACATGAGGGCATCTTTGTTGGTTATGCTACAAACTCTCATGCTTACCGTGTCCTCAACAAGTCCACCGGACTCATTGAGGAGACGTGTAACGTGGAGTTTGATGAAAATAATGGCTCCCAAGTGGAGCAAAGTGGTCTTTGTGATGTAGGTGATGAAATTCCTCCCCAAGCCATAAGAAGAATGGGGATTGGTCAAATACTCCCCATTGAGGAACCCCTTGTGGCCGAAGGAGAAGGACAATGCTCTACTCAAGTGGAGCCATCACCTCCACAAGTCCCACACGCTTCCGATGAACAGAGAGAAGACTCTCAACAAAATGAACAAGCTCAAGGTCAAGACAAATTGCCCAACAATGATGATGTGTCTCAGGATATTCAAGCACTCTCCCAAGACTCCGAATCTGCTCATGATCAAGATCAAGTGCAACCACGAGATCCAGACCAAGTAGAAGCACAAGATCAAGATCAAGAGCAACTACAAATACAAGAACAAACTAGTGAACCTGCTCAAGTCGAAGGACAAGATGATCAGGAGACTGTCTCACAATTCCCTTCTGCAGCACCAACAGCTGGCTCAAGACGCAAGGGCAAGCAAAGTAAAAAAGTCGATGCTCCCCCGTTATCTAATGAAGAACTCTTGGAGCGTCGAGCAGCCAAGATTGCGAACAAGCTGAGAGTCAAGTCACATCTTATGAAGAATGTACTTGGCAGTTTGAAAAGGGGAGTATCCACCCGTCAACAGATTTGGAATTATTGTGAGCATCACGCGTTCATTTCGTATTGTGAACCTCAACAGGTACAGGAAGCGCTCGATGATGAGGATTGGCTTATGGCCATGCATGAAGAACTTAACAACTTCAAGCGCAACCAAGTCTGGGATTTAGTGCCTAGACCAATGGAGGAACATAATGTCATCGGGACCAAATGGATATTCAAGAACAAGCAAGATGCCAATGGGATTGTGATTCAAAACAAGGCAAGATTGGTGGCTCAAGGCTACTCGCAAGTCGAGGGTATCGACTATGGTGAAACCTTTGCCCCTGTTGCTCGTCTAGAATCTATTCGCATGTTGCTTGCATTTGCTTCTCATCATAACTTCAAATTACAACAAATGGATGTGAAAAGTGCCTTTCTTAATGGTCCTCTAAATGAGTTGGTCTATGTCAAACAACCCCCGGGATTCGAACATCCCAAGCTCCCCAATCATGTGTACAAACTTAATAAGGCACTCTATGGCCTTAAACAAGCCCCACGTGTGTGGTATGAGTGTCTTACTGAGTTGTTACAAGATCGTGGGTTTGAAATTGGGAAGATAGATCCCACTCTTTTTACTAAGAGGGTTAAAGGGGATTTGTTCATATGCCAACTATATGTTGATGATATTATCTTTGGCTCTCCTAACATTTCCTTCAATGAAGAATTTGCTGCACTAATGACTGAGAAGTTTGAGATGTCCAGGATGCGAGAGTTGAAGTTCTTCCTCGGGTTCGAGATTAAACAAGGTCTATAAGGGACATTCATCAAACCAGGCAAGTACACTCAAGACATGCTCAAACGGTTCGAGATCGAATATGTCAAACCGGTCAAGTTCCCCATGCCAACAAGATGCAAGCTTGACAGTGATCCCAATGGTAAAGCAGTGGATCAAAAGGTATATCGCTCCATGATTGGATCCCTCCTTTACCTTTGTGCATCTAGACCAGATATTATGTTGAGTGTAGGGATATGTGCACGGTTTCAATCCGCACCAAAAGAAAGTCATTACATGGCCGTTAAGCGAATCTTTCGATATTTGGCTCATACCCCAAACTTTGGCCTTTGGTATCCCAAAGGAGCAAACTTCAATCTAGTTGGCTATTCTGACTCAGATTGGGCAGGAGATTGTGTGGAGAGGAAGTCAACGTATGGAGGATGCCAATTCCTTGGTCTCTCATTGGTAAGTTGGTCGTCAAAGAAGCAGAATTGCGTGTCTTTATCATCCACCGAAGCTGAGTATGTGGCAGCTGCAAGTTGTTGTGCACAATTGCTATGGATGAGGCAAACTTTAAAGGATTATGGTATCACTTGTGACAAAGTGCCTCTTCTATGTGACAATCAAAGTGCTATCAAGATTTCCCTCAACCCAGTGCAACATAGCAAAACCAAACATATTGATATTCGTCATCACTTCATTCATGAACATATCAAGCTAAGTGATATTGAGGTTCACTTCATCCACACTGAAGAGCAACTTACAGATATTTTCACTAAGCCTCTAGATGAAGCAAGGTTCTCGGAGTTAAGGCATGAGCTAAATATCATTGATTCAAGTAATGTGGATTTAAACTAGGCATGTTGCACCTCACTATGCATTCTATCTTTGTCTAGATGTAGGCATGGACATAGGGGGAGTGTTGTTCTCTCAATGAACTTTTCCTCCCCCCATTATGCATAAATCGATCTAGTCTTTCACTTCAGCCATTGTCAAATGGCACTTGTGCTTCAAAGACGAGCATTAGTCATGAACCCAAGGATAATTCTTCGCGGTGTCATACCTTTGTCTCAAACATAGGTGGCATCGGCCACCGCCCTCCCCCACCTTTCTCTCATATAGAAGAAAGGATATAAAATGACAAGTCAGTATATATTTCTGGTGCTATCTTCCTTTTCCACTTACTTGTCATTTGCCCACGTTCTTATCTTATCCTAGGTCCCGTTGTGACATTTGCAGCGGTACTACCGCCAAGGGTAGCGGTACTACCGCCAGGACCCCAGCGGTACTACCGCCAGTGGTAGCGGTACTACCGCCAGGACCCCAGCGGTACTACCGCTAGGGATAGCGGTACTACCGCCAGGATCCCAATCTAACACGACCTAACTGGAAATTTTTAGGGATGTCTCAAGGGGGAGCGGTACTACCGCCAGGACCCCAGCGGTACTACCGCTGCATCCAGCGGTACTACCGCGAGGTACACAGCGGTACTACCGTTGGCCCGTACCCCTTGGGCTATATAAAGGAGGGGGGTCCCGTTTTTCCCTGGCTCTTTCTTCTTCCTCGCGGCTCCTCCCTCCCCAACCCCGAAATCCCCCTAGTTTGATCTCTATTCGTGGAGCTCCTTCTCTCTGTTGGATTGGAGGGTTTGCTCCACTTCTCCTTCCTCCTCCAAGGGCCATGAATCCCGGTAAAGCTCCTCCCCTTCTTCTCTTGGTTGATGTTCTTTTTCTAGGGTTAGGAGCATTGGTGGTTTGGATCCATGTCTTTGATCTTGTGCCTTGTTCTTGGATGGCATGAAGGAGATATTTGAGGGGAGTGTAGGTCCTATGAATCTTTGTTGTTTATTTTTGCCATGCCCTAGGATTTACATGTTTTAGATCAAGCACTTGAACTATGTTTGGATTAGATCTAAAACTTGCTCTCGCTTGCCTAGGCATGTACATATTTCGGTGGTACTTGTGATCCTCATGTGAGTAGGGTTGTGGTGGAGTTCTTAGTGTTCATACACAGCCCATTCCCCTCGTAAAATTCGTGTAGCCATATCTATGGGGACTATTTTATCTGTCAGATCTGAAAATCAAACCCCAGCGGTACTACCACCAGGGTAGCGTTACTACCGCTAGGACCCCCGCGGTACTACCGCCAGGGTTAGCGGTACTACCGCTAGGACCCCAGCGATACTACCGCCAGGGGTAGCGGTACTACCGCCAGGAGGATTCACTGTGTATTCTTTTCATGTGCTTGGCAATGAGTGTTTACTTTTCTGCCTTTTCTAGTTCATTGCCTTGACTCTTTTTGTCGCTCCTTTTTGGTGTGTGTTTTGTGTCACAGGTGGTGCTCGCCGCTCAAACCCCTCATGGGACACGCAGTCAAAGCATTACCGCAACCCAGAGGCTCCAAAGGGCTCCGCCACTTCAGGTCTGCCACCCAAAAAGCAGGCCTTCAAGAAGACCGCCCACAAGGACAAGGGGATCAATGTCCGCACAATGCCCCCTAAGGACTTTCTGCGGTTCCGCACTCAAAACCATTATCTCCAAGAGCAGGCTGTGATCAAGAATGTTGAGCATGTTTGGGCAAGGGATCACTGCAGGATCTACCGTGATATTGTCATGAATTTCAAGAAGAATTTTGTCCCCGTTCAGTGGATTGACCTGGCTCACCTTCAGCGGAACCTGGACTACTTTGGTGATGCTCTTTCTCTGATTGACAAACTGGGCATCAAGGACATCATCACTTTCAAGACAGATTTTGACCCCAATGTTGTTGCCCAGTTCTATGTCATGGTTCACTTCTCTCCTGATGACGAGCGCTCCATGGTGTGGATGACTGGGACTCAGAAGATGACCAGTACCTGGCGTGAATTCATGGCATTCCTCAAGGTTGAGTTCCAGGGAGCTGACACTCCACTTGGGTCGCGACGTCATGCTGCAGCTCCCACTGATAGGGCCCCCGCCAAGGACAGATTGCAGCAACTCTATGTGAAGAAGGGTGTGCTCCCCAAGCATCTGGACATCATGCATCGGATCTTCCGCAACACCCTCTTTCCTCGCATTGCCAACTTCGACGAGGTTCATGGCTCTCTGGCTGAGATGCTGCTGCTCTGTGAGGAGGCCATGACTAAGGAGTCTGCCCCTCTTGATATCTCTGATGTGATGTTCAGTGAACTCTAGAACTGCATCATGATGCGCAAGGTTCCCATCTACGGGCCCTATCTGTTTGCTTATATCCGTCAGAAGTGGCAAGACACCTATCCGCAGGAGGAGTTATACATTCAGGCTGACTACATTGTGCACGATCCTGTCAAACTTTGCGTCAAGGATAAATGGGCCAACCCATCAACTTCCTCTCAGCACATGGATACTGACACAGAAACTGCTGCTGACAGAGGAACCGCCTCTCAGTCCCGCTCTTCTGCCACGCCATCTTGGGCCATCAAACTGCAGGATAAGATGAAGACTCTATTCTGTATGCAGGCTAAGGGCCAGTACGAGACGCACGTGGCTCAGAAGGAGAGCCGCCAGAGGCACAAGCGTGTCCTCAGTACTCTTGATGTTGACATCTCCAGCGGATCAGAGGACGACATCACTCCAGAGGCTACTTGGATGCAGGCTCAATGTTACCAGTGGTCTGGCGCTGAGGAGGAAGAGGAGGAGCAGGACGATCCGGAGGGTACCGACGAGTCTGGCGATGCTGAGGATGAGGAGTAACCACCTGTGGCATTAGGTGTGCCCCTTTTTGGTCTCTTGTGCCAAAGGGGGAGAGAGTCTAGGAGCTGGATTTTCTTTCAGAGTCGAACTTTGCTTTGCTTTGCTTTCTTTCGTGTTTTGCTTCGAACTTGGTTTGCTTCTAGTTTGCTATCGTTTGTGAGACATGAACTTATGTGAGATTTATTTCCATCATATGATGTGAGTCATATGCCCCGTATTGTCATATATCTCTATCTTGTTGTTCTCATATTATTCTCTGTGCAAATCCGGTATTGTCATCAATCCACCAAAAAGGGGGAGATTGTTGGGGCATAGTTTATGCCTAAGTAATTTTGGTGATTGATGACAGTACCGTAAAGGACTAACCGTGTGTGTTAAGGTTTCAGATAACACACGTCAACGGCACAAGACGACTCGCCTCCTCGTTCATGGAACAGAAGCACGGCGTTCTCTACGATTCTCTTTATTTGAGTCATAGGAAAGCCGTACTATTAAGAGGGGAACCGTAGTGGAAAGGTTTGGGTGGAATCAATCTTTGCACGCACACACTTCACATATTTTCCCCTTGCCAGCAACTTTGGAGAGGCTCCCGCCTTTGTGTTTCCTTCATCTTTGCAAATGCTCCCCCAGCGGCAGTACCGCTGGGCCTAGCGGTAGTACCGCTAGCCCCAGCGGTAGTACCGCTAGCCCCAGCGGTAATACCGCTGGAGTGCTAGCGGTGGTACCGCTGCAGCAAGTGGTAGTACCGCTAGCTGGCGGTAGTACCGCCCCTGGTCAGCGGTAGTACTGCTCCAGGAGCTTTGTACCGCCTGCCTAGCGGTTGTGCGTGGACGGACCTTTTTGCGAAGACTTTCTTGGCAGTGGTAGTGCTTGCACTACCACGGGCCCAGCGGTAGTACCGCTGCAGCCAGCGGTAGTACCGCTGGAGTGCCAGCGGTAGTACCGCTGCACCCAGCGGTAGTACCGCTAGACACGGGCTGTGTGTGGGAAAATGGTTGGATTTTTTCCCCCACTATATAAAGGGTTCTTCTAGCTGTGGAACCCTACCTCTTGTCCTCCCAAGCTCCATTGTTGCTCCCTAAGCTCAAAAGTGCCCGATCTCTCTCCCTAGCCAATCAAACTTGTTGATTCTTTAGGGATTGGTTGAGAAGGCCTAGATCCATACTTCCACCAATAGAAAAGTTGATTCCCCCACCAACCCCTTGCGGATCTTGTTACTCTTGGTTGTTTGAGCATCCTAGACGGTTGAGGTCACCTCGAAGCCATATTCCATTGTGGTGAAGCTTCGTGGTCTTGTTGGGAGCCTCCAAGCTTTGTGTGGAGTTTGCCCCAACCTTGTTTGTAAAGGTTCGGTCGCCGCCTTCAAGGGCACCTATAGTGGAACCACGGTACCTTGCATCGTGCGAGGGCGTGAGGTGAATACGGTGGCCTTAGTGGCTTATTGGGGAGCATTGTGCCTCCACACCGCTCCAACAGAGACGTACTTCCTGTCAAAGGGAAGGAACTTCGGTAACACATCCTCTTCTCCATCGGTTCCACTTGTGGTTATCTCTAACCTTTACTTTGTGTATGCTTATGTTGTTGTCTATATCTTACTTGTCTTAATAGCTCTCGTTGTTAGCTTCATTAGGGTTCACCTCATTGTCGTAATATTTGTGAACCCATATGTTGTTTACCTTAACTTGTTAAGTTTAATTAAAAAGTGTTCGTTGTCTATTCACCCCCCCCCCTCTAGTCAACCATACCGATCCTTTCACATGGACAACCCGAGTATGTGTAGATTGGGTTCGTTTTCCCGTATGTTGTGCTCTGGATCGAATGCGGAATTTCGTCAGTGCCTCCCTGTTGTTCTCCGGATGCACATCCTCTCTATTTATTACGGAGACGTGTATCAGGAGAACAGCGGGGAGGTGCTGCCGAAATTTTGCGTTGGATCCGGAGCAGAGCATGGGAAAACAAACCCAATCTACACACACTCGGGTGGGATTAGGACCTATCTTTACCTATTAGCGTGTAGGTTGCCTGGACGTAATAAAAATGGCGAACCTGATTAACCGATGAATATAAATGCTAAATTATATATAAATATATTTCTTCTGTCTTTAGTAGCTACGCAAGATGAGTGATCGTGCGTGGATGTATACCGGTCACCCTAGTCAGAAAGAGATGACGAAAGAATGGTTTGTAAAAACAAAGGAATTTGTGAAAGCCGCATTCGCAAATGGCCAGGAAAGAAACTATTGCCCCTGTCCTGGATGCGACAACTATAAAAAGACGACATAGGCTGTAATGATTAAACACCTGCAGAGGAGGGTTTTTAAGCCTAATTATACGGTGTGGACATTTCATGGTGAGTCTATACAACGCACAAGAGCTGAGGTGGTCCATCGTCGCACGGACGAGCATGGTACCGGGATCGAAGACATGGTGCAAGACTTTGATGATGCTCGGGATTCGGAAGATGAGATGGAGGAATCTGCAAAGGCCTTTTATGAAATGTTGGAGTCTTCAAAATGTCCTCTCCATGAGCACACTGAGCTTTGTTAGCTGGATGCAATTGCACAAGCAATGGCTCTGAAGGCTCAGTTCAACTTGGGATGATGACACTATTTGGACGCTTCCTACCCAAAGGCCATGGCATGCCTGCAAACCTGTACCAATCGGACAAAATACCTATGAGAAGATAGATGCATGTGAGAAAGGATGTGTCTTATTTAGGAAGGAGTATGCACACTTGGACTATTGTCCCAATTGCGAGTCTTGCGGGTATCTTGTGGTAGACAACGGTATGGGTGAGAAGAGGCAGACCAAAATCGCAGTTAGTGTTCTTCGGTATATGCCAATCGTACCAAGACTTCAACGTCTTTTCATGGTCGAAGAGACAGCCAGACATATGACATGGCACAAATTGGGAAAAGAACCGAACTACATGCGATGGGAATAAGATGATGGTACACACATCGGATGAGGAAGCGTGGAAACATTTCGATGGATTGCATCGGGATAAAGCGGCAGGTCCAAGGAATCCTCGAGTCTGCGTCGCCACGGATGGTTTTAATCCCTTCGGCATGACGGCAACCCAATACAGTTGTTGGCATGTATTTGTCATTCCACTCAATCTCCCCCCCCCCCGGGCAGATTATGCAAAGAAAGAACATATTTCTGACGTTGATAATTCCAGGGCCCAATTATCCGGGGAAGAATATGAATGTGTACCTGCAACCGCTTAAGGATGAATTGGAAGAAGCTTGGGATAATGGGGTCAAGACATACGATGCCGCTAGAAAAGAAAACTTCAAAATGCATGTGTGGTACATGTACTCTATGCATGACTTGCCAGCGTATGCGCTATTCTCTGGATGGTGTGTGCATGGAAGGTTCCCGTGCCCCCAATGCAAGGCATCTCTTCAGTTTCATTGGTTGCAGGAGGGTCGGAAGTATTCTTGCTTTGACTTGCATAGACAGTTCCTAGATCCTAACCATCAGTTCAGAAAAGACAAGAAGAACTTTACCAAAGGTAAAGTTGTCAAAAACTTGGCACCACCTGCGTTCACAGGCCAACAGATCCTGGATCAGTTAAACGCCCTCGAGCCTGATCCAGAGCGTCCAGGGTATTTCAAGGGGTATAATTCAAAACACGCCTAGACTCACAAGCCATGCTTCTGGGATCTGCCTTACTTCAAAGACCTCCTTCTTCCACACAATATCGACATGATGCACACTGAAAAGAATATTGGAGAGGCTATTTTTGGTACATTGTTCGACATAGATGGGAAGACAAAGGATAATACTAAGGCTAGATTCGATCAAGAGACACTATGTCATAGACCGCTGCGAGAAGGCAAAGGAAAGCAGAAGTGGTCGAAGCCAAAGGCCTGGTTCAATCTTGGAAGGCCAGCTATGAGGGAAATTATCTTGTGGGTCAAAATACACTTGATGTTCCCTGATGGGTATGCAGTGAATCTAAAGAGGGGAGCGAGTCTTGAAAAGTTAAAAATCTTTGGTCTCAAGAGTCATGATTGGCACATATGGCTAGAGCGGGTAATGTCGGTGATGTTACGTGGCTTTATTCCTGAGGATGAATGGCTAGTAATGGCGGAGCTGAGCTATTTCTTCCGTGTTCTTTGTGCGAAAGAATTGTCGCCTGGCGTGGTAGAAGACATGGAGGAGTTTGCACCGGAGTTGTTGTGCAAGTTAGAGAAGATCTTGCCACCGAGCTTCTTTAATCCAATGCAGCATTTCATTTTACATCTACGGACCGAGGCAAGATTGGGTGGGCCCGTGCAAGATCGTTGGTGCTATGGAATTGAGAGGATGCAGAAGACCCTTCGAGCTAAATGTAAAAATAAGCGTAGAATTAAAGCATCGATGGCTGAGGCATTCATTACTGAGGAGGTGGCAAACTTTGTGATAGCACACTACGAAGCCAAAAATCATCATTTGCATAATCCGAAGCCTCGGCACAATGATGCAGACCCTAAAAAAGGTGGGTCCAACCTCAGCCTATTCAAAGGGAAGCTCGCACCAGCCGGTGCTTCAAAACCAATAACGTTGGATGTCAAAGAATGGCGGATCATTTCATTGTATATCTTCAACAACCTAACAGAAGTGCGGCCGTACATCGAGTGAGTTCTCGGCACATTTTCCCGTAACTTCTAATTCATTTGAACTGCTCTTATTCCCGGATATTTCAAACAGCCATTACGTCGCCAAATTCTTGGATGGAGCGGTGATCAAAAATGATTCCGTCGAAGAGTATGAGCTTCTGTCAAAGACAGGAGGCGGCTATCCCGGTTTCATCTCTTGGTTCAAACAAACGGTAATTATCAATAATGGACCATTTCATTTCTTGGTCTAACTTGCGGCTAATGCAACAATCATTTCTTATTAAACTTGTAGGCTAATTCAGAGTCTATGGACACCGAATTGAGACAAGTCGCTAATGGTTTTGACTATAAGGTCCGTTCATTTGAGAAATACAACATCAACGGGTATCTCTTTCGTACCTTTGGCAAAGAGCTATCTATGCCCGACCGGAAATCTACAAATTGTGGTGTCTCTGCTATCGGCGAAGGTGTTATCGAGTATTATGGAAGAGTTGAAGCAATTTATGAACTTCAATTCTATGGTGAAAACCCACCGAACGTCGTAGTCTTCAAATGTTATTGGTTCTAGTTGAAGAATACTAGAAGGACTCATGAACATATAGGACTAGTCGAAATCAATCCAAACACCCATTTAGATGTTCCTGATGTCTATATTACGGCTCAACAGGCGACCCAAGTTTTCTATCTACCGTGGGCATGCCAAGCGGAGAAGAATCTGGAAGGTTGGTATGTTGTTTATGAAGTGCCACCACATGTCAGACCACCTCTCCCAAATGAATAGGATTATGAACCTCACATTAAGCCAGACACATATGATGGAGAATTCTTCCAAGAAACACGTCTTTCCAAGAAACGTTTCAAGAACCGCCATGCTTCACCCAAGAACATGGAAGTAGACAGCGACAATGAATCCGACTCCAGCCCTGAGCCGGAACCAGAAGACCTGGAACTCGTAGAGGTTACTGATGCGGATGACCTGTCAATGCTTCAACGATTAAAGGAAGGTCTTTCACAACTTCACACCATTGAACCCGACGAGCACGTCATTCATGAAAACATGCGTGATAGTGATAATGATGATGCATTTATTGATGATGATTATTAGTTTGTAAGATTCACAACTTAAATTTTATATATTTTAATCTTTATTATTCATGTACATATTATTATTCATGTCAGTTATTCAATTTTTTTATGTTGTACTAATTTCTTTTAATCTTTATCATGGCAGGTCACCATGTGTGGAAAGATGGTGGGCGCTGGTCCAGATCGCTCGACGGGTTCTTCCGAGGCGCCCCGCATGAGGGGTGGTACTTCCCTTCCACTCTTATCTCTCCCTAGAGCCTTGGCAGACAGTTTGTCGACACCACCCGTGGATTCTTCTTCTTCGGCGGCATTGCCCACTTGGAGAGGTGTTGGTCGGGTAGGGAAGAAGGGGAAGGGTACAGGGAGAGGTGGTGGCCGCGGAAGATCCAGGAGGACTGTTGAGTCGTCCTCGCCACCACCACCAGCTCATTCACCCCAGCATAGGACTACTGTGGTCGACCCGTTTGCGGAGGAGGCTACGGGGACTCCGTTCCAGGAGCCTGGTGTTGACGGGCATTCGCCCCATGAGACTCCGGTCCAGGAGCAGCCTCGGGTCGAGGTGCATTCGGCCCACGAGACTACGGTTCCGGAGGCTTCACCTGACGTGGAGAGGCCCGGATGGGAGACCTGGCCGGATTGGACCGAGTTGCCGGATTGGACCGAGGGTCCGGGTGGCTCAGGGGGCGGGGATGGTGGGGATGAGCTTACGGATAGTGAGGGCGATGTGCAGGTGGACGGGGCCATCGTGTACAAGCGTGGTAGTACACGTCTCCCGGTCGTGTCAGCTACTCGCGAGCAGAGGCCGGTGATTAAACCTGAAGGAGATAGGATTAGTACATTTACTCTTTTTTTAGCTTTTGCCTTCAAGTTTGTTCAAATATCTAATGCATTGACCTTATCATACTGCAGGGGATGGGTACACCCTCTTGGAGTCCGCAGGCCGAACTCCGTCCTTGGTGTGCTTTGCCGGACAAATTTCCCGGGGTTTGTCACGTTGCCTGGTGAGGGTCAGGTTCCTACACTAGGATTTTCCTGGGAGCACTACCAGGCTGCGCAGGTCCCGCCGGAGGAGATTATAGATGGTGTCTTGTGCCACATGAGGGCCGAGGTGGTGATCAAGAGCTTTTGGGTAAATTATCCTTTTACAGAATCTAAAATTAACAATATAGCTAATTATTGTACTAATCGGTGTTTTCACGTTTGATTGCAGACCTTCTATAGGTGTGAGGATGGATATGAGGAGGAGGCGGCCAGGGTTCTCGAGGCCGAGTGTAGGCGGTTACTACAGAACTTACGCCACGAGGCTCGGCCGCGGGCTATTCAAGATTACTATGCCACGCGTGGTATTAAGAAGCAGAAGAAGGATTGCCGCGGAAAGTTTCTGAAGAAGGAGCAATACATGAAGGTAATTACCTATTCTTAAGTCCTTCTACATAGTTTTCTTGATTTCATTCATAGGCGTAGCGCTCAAAATTATTTCTAATAACTTACAGGTGCCCCCAAGATGGTGTGCGGATAAGATGGATTGTTGGGAGGCGTTGGTTGATGAGTGGTGCACAAGCAGCTAGCGAGCCGTCCATGAGAATGCGAAGGATCGGCATACCAAATAGTTGGTGTGCCACACCATCAAGGCAGCGCCAACTTACTTCAGTTCGGACGAAACTTGGTATGTGATTTGCTTCATGATTCATGCAATTCATTCTTCATGCTAATATTTTGTTCCCCTCTTTTAGGCGCATCACAATAAGACGGAGATGCCACACTTGTACGACCTTTATGGCATGGCCCATACTGCCTCATACAAGAAGGCGAAGGCATTCTCTGAGTCTGACCTGGATGATCCCAATAACTTCACCAACATATCATCCCACCAGAAGCTCGTGGCATACAGTGATGCGGGGAAGGCTACAAAAGGGGATGACTTTAACCCTAGCCAGGAACCTTTGGATCCAGAGCTGGTGATGATATCTGGTGGCGGGAGGCCCCATGGCTCGATAGCCATTGGAGATGGGATAATACGTTGTCCACTCACTCTCCCGGAGATCAAGGCGCGCTAGTCGAGCAGCTGTCCTGAGATAATGCGTCGTCCACGGCCAGTCGATCTTGCCATCGAGGTTAGTTGTACGGACTAAGAACACTTTCATCCATTTCATTATGTGTGTCACCATAGATCATTACTGTGGTAACGAGGAATGGTGTTTCAGGTTGCTCTTCAAAAAGAGAGACTGGCAAACCAGGCTGCCCTTGAGAAAGAGAGATTGGCAAGCCAGGCAGCTCTTGAGGCTGCTCTAGAGAAAGAGAGATTGGCAAGTCAGGCTGCTCTTGATGAGAGGGACCACACAACAGCACGACTGATTGAGGAGGAGAGGTCCCGGAATGAGGCGGGTCAACGGGCCCTGTATAGGCTTTTTGTGGTAAGTTTTTTTCACATTAGCCAAATCATGTGTGTAATGTCTATTTCATTACTAACTAATACGACCCACTCTTCAGGGTCTGTGCGAGAAGAGCGGTCAAGTCCCTCCGCCGATGCCCGTCTTCTCTTTGATTGGCACGGCGAGTTTCATTATAAACTAGTATTAATAATTGAGTGTCACCATGCTAACTGAGAAATTGCAAAATATCTATTCTGCAGAATAACTCACGAGCGGCATCGCACGACCCTTCTCCAGGTGTTTCTCCTCCTTGATGACCACTACGGTAAGTTTCTCTTCTCCTCTTTCATATTCTCCCTGCCTTAATTTCCCCAACAATGACATAATTAGCCCATTTAGCTCCAAAAAGACATACTTAGCTAATTTAACTCCAAGAAGAGGAGAAGAGGAGAACAAATAGGAAAAATGAAAAAAAAGAGGAAGAAGAAGAAGAAGAGAAGAAGTAGGAGGAGGAGGAGGAGGAGAAGGAGAAGGCCAAGGACCTTCTAGTCCTTCTCCTCCTCCTCCTTCTCCTCCTTCTTCTTTATTTCTTCTTATCCTCCTCCTCCTCCTCTTTCTTCTCCTCTTTCATATTCTCCTTGCCTTAATTTCCCCAACAATGACATAATTAGCCCATTTAGCTCCAAAATGTCATAATAAGCTCAAAATGGCATAAGAACCTTGGTTAGCTCATTAATATTATATACTTAGCTTGTTTTCCTCTAAAATGAGATAATTAGCCCATTTAGCTCCAAAAAGACATAGTTAGCTAATTTAGCTCCAAGAAGAGGAGAAGAGGAGAAGAAATAGGAAAAATGAAAAGAAAGAAGAAGAAGAAGAAGAGAAGAAGGAGAAGGAGGAGAGGGCCAAGGACCTTCTAGTCCTTCTCCTCCTCCTCCTCCTTCTCCTCCTTCTTGTTTATTTCTTCTTCTTCTTCTCCTCCTCCTCTTTCTTCTCCTATTTCATATTCTCCTTGCCTTAATTTCCCCAACAATGACATAATTAGCCCATTTAGCTCCAAAATGCCATAATAACCTCAAAATGGCATAAGAACCTTGGTTAGCTCATTAATATTATATACTTAGCTTGTTTTCCTCTAAAATGGGATAATTAGCCCATTTAGCTCCAAAAAGACATAGTTAGCTAATTTAGCTCCAAGAAGAGGAGAAGAGGAGAAATGAAAAGGAAGAACAAAAAGAAGAAGAGAAAGAGAAGAGAAGGAGAAGGAGAAGAAGGAGGAGGAGAAGAAGGAGAAGGAGGAGGAGGAGGAGGAGTAGGAGAAGGCCAAGGACCTTCTAGTCCTTCTCCTCCTCCTCCTCCTTCTCCTCCTTGTTCTTTATTTCTTCTTCTTATCCTCCTCCTCCTCTTTCATATTCTCCTTGCCTTAATTTCCCCAACAATGACATAATTAGCCCATTTAGCTCCAAAATGCCATAATAAGCTCAAAATGGCATAAGAACCTTGGTTAGCTCATTAATATTATATACTTAGCTTGTTTTCTTCTAAAATGAGATAATTAGCCCATTTAGCTCCAAAAAGACATAGTTAGCTAATTTAGCTCCAAGAAGAGGAGAAGAGGAGAAATGAAAAGGAAGAACAAAAAGAAGAAGAGAAAGAGAAGAGAAGAGAATGAGAAGGAGAAGAAGGAGGAGGAGAAGAAGGAGAAGGAGGGGGAGGAGGAGGAGGAGAAGGACTAAGGCCAAGGACCTTCTAGTCCTTCTCCTCCTCCTTCTCCTCCTTCTTCTTTATTTCTTCTTCTTCTCCTCCTCCTCCTCTTTCTTCTCCTCTTTCATATTCTCCTTGCCTTAATTTCCCCAACAATGTCATAATTAGCCCATTTAGCTCCAAAATGCCATAATAAGCTCAAAATGGCATAAGAACCATGGTTAGCTCATTAATATTATATACTTAGCTTGTTTTCCTCTAAAATGAGATAATTAGCCCATTTAGCTCCAAAAAGACATAGTTAGCTAATTTAGCTCCAAGAAGAGGAGAAGAGGATAAGAAATAGGAAAAATGAAAAGAAAGAAGAAGAAGAAGAAGAGAAGAAGGAGAAGGAGGAGGAGGAGGAGGAGGAGGAGAAGGAGGAGAAGGCCAAGGACCTTCTAGTCCTTCTCCTCGTCCTCCTCCTTCTCCTCCTTCTTATTCATTTCTTCTTCTTCTCCTCCTCCTCTTTCTTCTCCTATTTCATATTCTCCTTGCCTTAATTTCCCCAACAATGACATAATTAGCCCATTTAGCTCCAAAATGCCATAATAACCTCAAAATGGCATAAGAACCTTGGTTAGCTCATTAATATTATATACTTAGTTTGTTTTCCTTTAAAATGGGATAATTAGCCCATTTAGCTCCAAAAAGACATAGTTAGCTAATTTAGCTCCAAGAAGAGGAGAAGAGGAGAAGAAATAGGAAAAATGAAAAGAAAGAAGAAGAAGAAGAAGAGAAGAACAAGGAGGAGGAGGAGGAGGAGGAGGAGGAGAAGGAGGAGAAGGCCAAGGACCTTCTAGTCCTTCTCCTCCTCCTCCTCCTTCTCCTCCTTCTTCTTTATTTATTCTTCTTCTCCTCCTCCTCTTTCTTCTCCTCTTTCATATTCTCTTTGCCTTAATTTCCCCAACAATGATATAATTAGCCAATTTAGCTCCTAAAAGACATTATAAGCTCAAAATGGCATAAGAACCTTGGTTAGCTCATTAATATTATATACTTAGCTTGTTTTCCTCTATAATGACATAATTAGCCCATTTAGCTCCAAAAAGACATAGTTAGCTAATTTACCTCCAAGAAGAGGAGAAGAGGAGAAATGAAAAGAAGGAAGAAGAAGAAGAAGAAGAAGAAGAAGAGAAGAAGAGAAGGAGAAGGAGAACGAGAAGAAGAAGGAGGAGGAGGAGAAGAAGAGAAGAAGAAGGAGAAGGAGGAGAAGAAGGAGAAGGAGCCCTCCTTCTTCTCCTTCTTCTTCTCTCCTCCTTCTTCTCCTTCTCCTTCTCTTCTTTTTTCTTCTTCTCCTCCTCCTTCTCCTTCTCCTTCTCCTTCCCCTTCCCCTCCTCCTCCTCCTCCTTCTTGTTTTTCTTCTCCTTGTTCTCTTCTTCCTTCTTCTCTTTCTTCTTCAATTTAGCTTACTTGTCATATATATGTTGTTGTTCTTCTTCTTCTGACTTTCTTATTCCCATTTTGCAGATTGGATGTACTACATGCATGGAAGCTGGCATTGGAGTGCTTTAGTTTCCGTTTTTATTTGAGTTGATGAACAATGTGGAACTATATGTATATGTATATATGGATGAACAATATATGTTCAACTATATGTATGTATATATGGATGAAACTTTGTATGTGTTGGTTCTTTTGATATATGGGATGTACGTTGGTGAACAAATGGCATTGATGAGCTTTATATGTATATCATATATGTGTTGTGACCTATTTATCATATATGTGCTATGAATTATATCTATATGTGCTGTGAAATAGAAAAAATAAATAAAAATGTGACAATATAGGCTCTTTGTCGTCTGCCAGCTGATGGCAAAGTCCTTTGCCGTCAGCTGGCCGACGGCAAAGGTGCCAAGTGGCGCCCAGCTGTGCAACCTGGGAAGTAGCAGCTGGTCATATAGTATCTTTGCAGTCTGCTTCCAGGGGGGCAGACGGCAAAGAAGAGGGCACAGAGGAGGGGTGGAGGAGGTAGAGGCTGACGGCAAAGAAGAGGAGAGGGGAGGAAGACGGCACTAAAGAGGGGGGAGGCAGACGGCAAAGAAGAGGGGGGAGGCTGACGGCAAAGAAGAGGGGGGAGGCAGACGGCAAAGCCTCCGTTAGCCCCTAACGGAGGCAACGCCTGTCGGCTGCCGTCTCGACCACTTTGCCGACTGCTCCTATGAAAAGCTGACGGCAAAGCTCTTTGTCGTCCGCTTTGGGGAGACAGACGGCAAAGAAGCTACGATGTCGTCGTAGGCTGACGCAGAAATTTTGCCGGCCGTGAGATTCTTTGCCGTCTGTGATATTCTCTTTGTCGTTCGGGATTTCCTCTTTGCCTTCTGTGATGGCAGACGGCAAAGAAGCTAATTCCTGTAGTGAATTATGGGCTTCATCCATGATAACTTTCTTGAGCTCTCCTTTCGGAACGACAAGGCCGTCCTCAAAGAACAAGGTATCTCTGTCATCAACACGGAAGCACTTATATTTTGGAATGCTCTTTGCCAAGCCAATCTTAACTTTCTTCATCATCACATCAAGAAGTTGTGATTGTCGGACTTGGTCTTCCAAGGTAGGAGAAATCTGGATATTAGCAAGAAATCTCTGAGGTACTATCTGAAGGTTGAGCTTCCTGAAAGATTCACAAAGATCAGGCTGGAGAGGCTTTAGAATGAGACTGTTGCAGTAAGCCTTTCTGCTCAAAGCATATGCCATGACATTAGCTTTGCATGGAGTGAAGTCAATGCTCGAATTGTAATCTTGGATCATTTCCACCCAACGAGTTTGCCAAAGATTGAGACTAGGCTGGGTGAAGATGTATTTGAGACTCTTGTGATAGGTGTAGACTTCAACTTGTCTGCCCAACAAGAGATGTCTCCAAGTCATCAAAGCATGGACCACTGCCGCCAACTCAAGATCATGAGTGGGATAGTTCTTCTCACTTGGCGTCAACTGCCTCGAGGTATAAGCTACCAATTTCTACTATTGCATCAGAACTGCACCAAGACCTTGGAGAGAGGCATCATAGAACACTTAATAAGGCTTGGAGTCATCAGGAGGAGTCAAGACTGGAGTTAAAGTGGGCTTCTCTTTGAGTGTATCAAAAGCCAACTTACACTCTGGAGACCACACAAACTTCACACTCTTCTGAAGAAGGTTGGACAAAGGCTTAGCAATCTTGGAGAAGTTCTCAAGGAACCTTTTGCAATACCTTGCAACCACGAGAAAGCTTCAAAGCTGCTTCACACTTTGAGGAGGTTCCCATTCAACACTGGCCTCGACCTTTGTAGGATCAACTTTTATGCCCACGGCAGAGATAATCTGCCCAAGGTACACAACTTCCTTCAACCAGAATTCACATTTGGGAAACTTAGCATAGAACTTATGCCCTCTTAGCTTATCAAGCACAAGCCGAAGATGTTCTTCATGCTCTTCCTCAGTTTCAGAAAAGACCAGAATGTCATCAAGATACACCAAGACAAATTCATTGTTGAATGAGGAGAAGATATAATTCATCATCCGAGAGAAGGTCAGAGGAGCATTGGCGAGACCAAAAGACATCACTGTGTACTCATAAGAGACAAATCTTGTCCTGAAAGCAGTCTTGAGAATGTATTCTTCGCGAATGCGGATCTGATGATAGCCCCTCCGAAGATCCAGCTTAGAGAAAATTTGGCCCCTTTCAATTGATCGAACAATTCATTGATGTTGGGAAGTGGATACTTGTTTCAGATTGTCTTCTTATTTAATGGACGGTAGATAGAGAGTCGGTCCATGCCATCCTTCTTCTTGACAAATAGAACACCACAACCCCAAGGACATGAACTTGGTCTGATTAGACCTAGACGCTCTTGCTCATCAAGCTGCTTCTTCAACTCTTTCAGCTCTTTGGGGCCAAGTTTATACGGTCGCTTGCAGACCGGTTCAATTCCAGGTTCAAGCTCAATTACGAACTCAATTGGCCGGTGCAGAGACATTCCTGGCAGTTCTTCTGGAAAGACATCTTCGTATTCATAGACCACTAGAACTTGAGAAATGGGAGAGATTTCACCCTTCTCATTGAGCGAAAACAGACGGATCGTGTCATCGCGAGTAGCGAAGATAATCACGTCCTCCGAAGGATGAGTCAACCTGACTTCTTTTGCTTCACAATCAATATACGCCTTGTTCATTGCCACCCAATCCATCCCAAGGATCAGATCAATATCAGACCGGCCAAGGACAATGGGAGAAGCCAGAAAGGAATAGCTGCCCATCTTGACAGAGACATCAGGAACCAAGCAATTGGAATTCATCAACTTCCGAGGGGAAACCACTGAAACAGGCTTAAGAAAATCTTGGCAAACAAAATCATGCTTTGCAAAGAATGGACGAGACATGAAGCAATGCGATGCACCAGAATCAAATAAAACCTTTGCAGGAATATCATTAACCAAGAGATTACACATGATCACGTTTGAGGAGTTCTCTGCTTCAGCTGCATTCACCATATTGACCCTTGTTGACCTGGGATTGAACTTCACCATAGCATTGCCTGGAGGCTTGATTGGAGGAGGAGGCGGAAGATGTTGCTGAGTGGTGCACTTGTTAGAGTAATGACCCTTCTGCCCACACTTGTGACAAGTCACCTATGACAGCGGACATAATTGCACTTGAGGATTTCCTAGCTTCAGCTGCTACTGAAATCTCTGCTCGAAAGCTGGGTTGGGTGGGTGGGAAAAACCACGACCACCAGACTGCTTGAACCGCTGAAGCTGCCGAGGAGGAGGAGACACGCAATATTTATTTTGCTTCTGAACCACCCGAGTTGAGGACGAGGTACTGGAATCTTTGAAACACTTCCTTGAGTTCTCCACTTTGAGCAAAGCCGCCCGAGCCGTGAGAGCCAAATTGTAAAACTGGTCGAACTCAAGAGGCTCGTGCAAGGCAAGAGCCAGCTGCAAGTCTTCCTTCAGACCACCTCTGAACTGATAAATCTTGCTCTTCTGATCTCGGATGTCCTGTTTAGCATAACGAGCCAGCTCCTGGAACTCCACATTATACTTGTACACAAACGAACCTCCTTGCTTCAAACGCGTGAATTTCTCATGCATCTCTTTCACAAAACTTTCTGGAATATAGTGAGCCCTGAAATCCCTGCAGAAATCATCCCAGCTGATCATTCTGTCACCTCTTGAATCCTTCAATTGTTGCCACCACTCTGTTGCCCGTCAATTGAGCTGAAAAGTTGGAAACTTGATGAAGTCCTGTGGTCACACATTACTACACTCGAAGTGCTTGTTCATGTAACGAATCCAGTCATCTGCATCAAATGGCTGGTCGTAGGAAGTGAAGGACTTTGGCTGGTTTGTCAGGAATTGATTCATAGTTGCAAATTGTTGTCCACCATTGTTGAAATTGCCCTGAAGCTGTTGGTTCCTCTCTTGCAATAACTGGAGCAACATCTGAGTGTTTGCATTGGTTGCCGCCATCACAGCTTGCCATGCCTCAGGAGGAGGAGGCGGAGGTGGAGGAGGTGGTGGAGGGTCAGCACTCTCACGACCCGGATTCTGGCGAGTTGGTGGAGCCATCCTTGAGACGGACAACAATGTTAGACCAGAGATGAAAATTCAAAGATTGAGCTGATTCAACGAACATAAATATCTGAACAATTTTACTTGAACTATAATTAGTAAGAATGCTTCCACAAATAACTGCCAACAACATCTGATTCAAAGCCACTTGTAAATCAAGTATGAGCTAGGATTGCTCGAAACAAATGTATGACAGAGATTCCATCCGATATTTTCGTGGATAGGATCTCACGGGCACTATCCTACAGTAGCCATCATGTACAAGGTAGTGCACATGACATACGAAGCGTCCCCGAGTCATAGCAAGCTACAAGGACTCTTTAAGACACAACGAAAACCGATGTAAGACGACCGTGAACAAACGAATCCACTAAATATCGAACCCCAACCTCACATCATGCATCTGTTGGAAGATTCTCCTATAAGCAACTACTTGAATTCCCACCTAAGAACTTCCGAAATTTCTGGTCATGCAATCTGGTCCATGGATACAAGGAGTAATATATCACTCAACTCCTATACTAACATGTCCAGTGTATCACATCTGTCAACACATAACCAGAATCTCGGAACTTCATCTATCTCAGATCCTTGTAATCACAATGATGCTAAGTATGACGGTACCCCCGAACTCTCTGCACCAGTACTGGGGATGCCGGGCTTATCACGCCACTACTAGTATTGAAGCAATTTCGAACATCCTCCGTCCTGAGATACTAAGAAATCTGAATGATAACGATGTGCTCAAGAATCCCATGGAGCTCAACTCCCCAGAATAAAATCAACACGGCAGGAGGCACCAAGTCAGAACTCCGTCACATCAGTATCATATAGATTCCAAAAATCCGCGTGATCTTAATTTTTTTTGACCGAGAAGAGGAGTAGAATTAAAATTTCCTAAGTCGCGAACCTCACCACAACATAGAAGAGGAGAAAAAATAAACCTACTCTCCGATATAACTAAGACTCAAAATATTTTTTGCTAGACTCGACTCGGCCAAGTTCAATCAATCAAAGGCTCCTATGGTCGTAAGGCTCTGAATACCAACTTGTAACGACTAAGATGCGGCTCTTTTCTTATTTGGGGGCGAGGCCTCAAAAGTGGAAAGGGGCGCATCTCAGCGTTTCACAAGCGGGATAACATTACCATTACATAAATAGAGAGATGAGTATTAAGAATTCGGCTTACACTCGCCACATTCTAGATTACAATCCACACAAACATTCATTATTCATACATAAGACAGGGTCCGACTACGAACAAGATAAACGGAAAAATCATGCTGTCCCGCTCTGCGATGCCCACGATCAATACCAAGCACCTCTAATTCTTGGGATACGTCACGTAAAGCCTGCCACTGGCCTCGTCAAACTAAAACCTTATCTGAGTATCCTCAGGAACGTCTGCATCTGGAGTACCTGTACCTGTGGGTGGTTGTAGTAAACTGTGAGCCACGAGGACTCAGCAATCTCATGACCTTGGTATCGAGTCTAACTAAGTTAATAGGTGAGGTAGGGTTAAGTGTTTGAGTTTGAGCATTCTAAGCATATATGGTGGCTAACTTACGAAGAATAGAATTCAATTATGGTGGTCTATGTAAGATTGTCGAGTTCTAAGAATGATCACCAAGTGATCCTGAACACCTACTTACGTCATTCATAACCCCGCCGTGTTCTCGATCAGAGAAGGAGCTCTGAAAGAGACAGTCACGGTTACACACACGGTTGGAAAGTTTTATTTAAGTTACTTTAAGTTATCTAGAACCGGATGTTAACAAAATATCCATGTTTGCCACATAACCGTGGGCACGGCTTTCCGAAAGATTTAACCCTGGAGGGATGCTCCAACTAGTCCTTCACAAATTACTACAGGCCGCATAGTAATCCTCAACCACGAAACTCGCGGTCTCGTATGATTCCTTAGAGGAAAACCTGAACTCTGAGAAGACCCAAAGTCTCACTGGAATCCCAATGCGCAAGATATATTGCTAAGGTAAGACAAGTCCAGCAAGACCGCCCGACGTGTTGACGACCCCGATAAGACCCGTGTATCTCAGTCTGAGGACACGCCAGATAAGTACAGCGTACGGTGTTCTGATAGACATCTCCCGGGTTGCCCCGGGTTGGTCCCGCAAATGGCTCTAGGTTGGACCAACACTCATGAGGAGCACTAGCCTGGGGTTTGATTAAGTTCCTCGGGGTAGCTATTCCCTATGCTTTTTATTATTAAGTTGTTAGCAAATTAACACCAAAGTTGGGTCTTGCCACATAAGCCTTAGCACTAAACGATTTATCAAGGGGGTCCGCATGACAACCCCGAACGTGTTAGGAGCGCTCAGTTATGGAATAAAACACTAGTAGCCAAAACTAAGACGACAACAACGAAACAAATCACCCGGCGAAAGGCTAGGCCTTCCGCTATTTATCAAGTATATAAGTGCATTAATCAAATAGCAATTTTAAATAGGATGATATCAAATGCCCATGTTATCACATGGACCAAATGGCACCTGCAACTAGCAACGCTAATAAATTAGTGGTTGAGCAAGCCTAACTTAGCCAAACAATATTTGCTAGGAGGGGAGGTGTTTGAGGTTTCATGGCAATGTTTGATGGCCTATATATCATTTGGTAGGCAGAAGAGATGTAACGATAGAAACGAATCATCTAAGCCTAACAAAGCTAGAAACGGTGTCATGGTCATGATCATCTTGCCTGCGATTTATTCAGAGTGGAACTGTTATTGATCTTCCTGCACGAACTCACCAGACTCCTCGAATTCATTTTCGGACCCAGTAGCTACCCAAAAGAAACAAATATCTAATAAACACCGGCAATAGATGATGCAACAGACAATAAGATGCAGGTATGCACAACCTCTAATCATGCACATAAGCAATCCTACACACATAAACAAGTGCCACCTCACCACAAAGTGGCACTTTTACAGAACTGCTCAAAACTGAAATCGAGAACCACCATTGGATTCCATGGGATTTTCTACCCCAAATCCATATATCATACTACCATATTTGCATGCATAAAAACACCACAAAGATCAAAAGAAAAACTACTCAGAATCAAACTATACTAATGTCAAGAACATGGGTTGTTCTTGATATGCTAGATTTGGTAAATACCAGATTAGGCAGATTCCATTTTAGGAATTATTCCAAAGATGGAATTTATCACATCAATGGAAATAAATAAAGGAAAATAAAATATCAACTAAACCTAAGCAGACAGGGGCCCACTAGTCATAGGTACGAGGGTCCCTAGTGCATGACATGTGGGCCGTGGGCCCACTTATCAGTGGCACACACAACACAAGTCAGCACAACACAACACACAGAAAAATAAAAGGGGCACGGTGGGGGATCGAACCCACCACCTCTCACACCCACACAACACACACAACACCACTACCACACGGCTAGCGCACGGTATCTGTCCAACAGAGGGAGGGTATTGCAGTTATGCAGACCCTGTAATCATCCCATAGTTAACAAAAATTCTAAGAGAAGGGGGCGCCAGGGGGGACTCGAACCCACGTCTTCGGCTGCGGTGTGTGGCTCGGTTGCCACTGGGATAAGTAGGGGTTGCTAGCGAGAGGGGAGATGTAGTGAGGTTAACATCTCCTCGACCCCCTCTTCCTCTCTACGACAGAGAGGCTCGCCGGCGACAACGGTGCCACGAAGAGGCGCTGTTGCCGGATATGCAACGCACCTACGCATGGGATCTACCTGCCGCGTCTGCTGCTGCCGCTGCAACACAAGGTGCTGCTGTTGAAACTGCGCAGTGCTGCTACTACTACGAAGGCTTCGCTGCGGCTGCTCTGCTCGAGACAAAATGATGGTGACGCGCTATGCGGGATGCGAGGCTACAGGGAGAGAGGGTGAGGGGAGCGAGGCGTTGCTCACCCAAAGGCGGAGAAGTGGTTGGTCGGCGACGGAGGGAACGACGAGTCGACGATCTACTGCCGAAGTTGATCGCCGAAGGGGAAGAAGATGCTCATCGTCTGGGGCGTCGTGGCATCGACCTTGGCGTCCGATTCATGCGGGAATGGAACTCCCGTGGCCTCCGCGTACTTCTGGCGCTGATGAAGAGGAAGAAGGGTGATGCTCTGCTGTCGGCGTCGAGCTCACCAGAGGGTGTCCATGGCAACGACGGCGTCGGGTGGCTCACCCCGAAGGCGCTAGGAGGGAGAGGAGGAGGATAGAGGCGAGGGTTAGGGTTAGGGTTAGGGGAGCACCGGGGCTGCTCTTATCCGCCCACGGGACTTTGGGTGGCCACTGGATGCGAGCGGGACTCTATCTGGTGGCTGCCATGGCGTCATACATCTATGACGTCGGGAGGAGGAAGAGGGACGTGCCCTGGGCCGAAACTACCGTTGTTGGGACACTCCTCTCTCTGGTTTTAAAATATCCCTTTGCAAATAAGAAATAATTTGGGATTTGAAATAAAGCCAGAGGCTAAAAGAAAAGGAGAAAACAAAAATAAAAATATATTTGGGCTTGTAAAATCATGCTCCAATTTATAAAAATAAATTGGGCATTTTTGAAGAATAAAAAATAAAATACCTTTTTTTAAATGAGGCTCTATTTTAAATAAAATCAAAAGAAAAATAAAAGAAAACCAGAGGGGTTGCCTCCACAATTAATAAGAAGATTTTTAGGAAAAGATGAACATTTTTGTTGGGTCAAAACAGAAACTTAGAAATTTGCCTTAAAAGAAAAATAGTAGAGGAGAGAAGGGGCTTTGTACCTATGGTGCAACTAGTGTTTTTGAAATGCACTTGTTGCACCCAAACCTCGACAACACAAAGGCACAACCACCTAACACTTGCACATCACATCAAGGTCACCCACATCAAGACAAACAAAACAAAAGGAAAAGATGCAATGCATGAAGGCATGATGCACATAAAATGATGACACAACGATGGGCTCACACTACATATCATTACCATATCAAGGTTGCCATACAAGGAAAGATTACAAGGGGGGAAGAATTGCATTGGGGTTGTCACAATAACTATCACATACAACATTCTTTTCATGATGAACATGCATATAATTTTTACTACTCTTCACATAAGCAAATTTCTTCTCGTTCATAATAGTGGGAGCAAACTCAACAAAATAACTATCATGAGATACTTGATTGGCATAATCCAATTTAAAAATAAAACGAGGATGACAAGTTTCAGGATTATTATTACTCTTTATAGCATACATGTCATCACAATAATCATCATAGATAGAAATTTTGTTGTCATAGTCAATTCAAACCTCTTCCAAAATAGTGGACTCATCAATAAATAAAGTCATGACCTCTCAAAATCCACTTTTATCATTATGGAAGGACTCAACACCCTCCAAAATAGTGGTATCATTAGTACCTAGATTTGACAATATTCCAAACCCACTTTCATCAATATAATCATCATAATTAGGAGGCATGCTTTAATCATAATAAATTTGCTCATAAAACTTGGGGGACTAAAAATATCATCTTCATCAAACATAGCATCCCCACGCTTGTGGATTTGCATATCATTAGCATCATGATTATACAGAGAATTCATACTAACAATATTACTATTATGCTCACCATTCGAGGAATTCACATTAAGCATCTTCATACATTCTTCCTCTAGCAATTGAGCACAATTTTCCTTTCCATCATTTTCAAGAAAGACATGATAGAGATGAACAATATGAGACCACCTCAAGTCCATTTTTTGTAATTTTACTTTTATAAACCAAACTAGTGATAAAACACGAAACAAAAAGATTTAATTGCAAGATCTAAAGATATACCTTCACGCACTCACCTCCGCGGCAACTACGCCAGAAAAGAGCTTGATGTCTGCTACACAACTTGTTCTTGTAGACTCGTGTTGGGACTCCAAGCTCAGAGTTTTGTAGGACAGTAGCAAATTTTCCTCAAGTAGATGACCTAAGGTTTGTCAAATCCGTGGGAGGCATAGGATGAAGATGGTCTCTCTCAGACAACCCAGCAACCAAATAATAAGAAGTCTCCTATGTCCCCAAATACCCAATACAATGGTAATTTGTATAGGTGCACTAGTTCAGCGAAGAGATGGTGATACAAGTGTAGTAATGATAGTAAATATAGTTTTTTGTAATCTGAAAATAAAAAAACAGCAAGGTAGCAAGTGACAAAAGTGAGAATAAACGGTATTGTAATGCTTGAAAATGAGGCCTAGGGTCCGTACTTTCGCTAGTGCAATCTCTCAACAATGCTAACATAGTTAGATCATATAATAATCCCTCAACGTGTGATGAAGAATTACCCCAAAGTTCCTATCTAGCGGAGAACATAAGAAGAAACTGTTTGTAGGGTATGAAACCAGCTCAAAGTTATTCTTTTCGATCACTTTCCAAGAGATGGTACTAAGATAGCAAGTTATCCTTTCCGATCGATCTACCAAGAGTTCGTAATAAAATAACACCATAACAAATTCAGATTCATAATACTCAATCCAACACAAAGAACTTCAAGGAGTACACCAACATTTCTACTGGAGAACATAGTATGAAAACGTGCAATCAACCCCTATGCCTAGATTACCCCATTGTCACCTTGTGAATCCGCGAGTTGATGCCACAACATATATCAAGTGAATCACTTGAATACCCCCAATGTTACTATGGGTATTTGCATGCAAGACATATATTATGTGCTCTCAAACCTGAATGTTCAATCCAACATAACGAGATTTTAAAGTGAAATATTCAATTCATCACAATAATAGCATGGGACAAAACCATATGATCCAACTATATTAACAAGGCCCGTGATATATCAAGATCATGAAATCTCAAGAACACGAGAGAGAGAGAGAGAGAGAGAGAGAGAGAGAGAGAGAGAGAGATTAAACACATATCTACTGCTACAAACCCTCAACCCCGAGAGTGGACTGCTCCCTCCTCGTCATGGCCTCTGTCGGGATGATGAAGATGGCCACCGGAGATGATCTCCCCCTCCGGCAAGGTGCTGGAACGGGGTCTAGATTGGTTTTTCATGGCTACAGAGGCTTGCAGCGACAAAACTTCTCGTCTAGGGTTATTTCTGGAGGTTTCTGTATTTATAGGATTTTTGGGCGTCGGTTTCACGCGATGGGCCACGAGGAGAGCACAAGAAACCACGGTGCACGTGGGGCCTCTAGCGCACCCTGGTGGGTTGTGCCCACCTTGTGGCTCTTATGGGCCTCCAACAAATCTTCTAGTGCCACTTTTATTCCAAAAAAACCATCAAAAAGTTTCGTTGCATTTGGAGAACTTTGATTTCTACACAAAAACGACATCGGAGTAGTTCTGCTGAAAACAACGCCAGTGCGGGTTAGTTCTAAATAAACCATGGAAACTTTATCAAAACCATATAAAAGTATTGTAAACATAGGTGAAGATGGCATGAATACTTTATAAATTATCAATACGTTGGAGACGTATCATGTCGAATGCTGACAGGGCTTCTCCAAGCTCCTCCAGAACGATGTACGAGGAAGAAACGGGAGAGACGGGAGGAGGGCCGCGATCGTGGGAGAGTCTCCTGCCCCCTTGCGCCTCCCCACATTTATATAGGCGTGCGAGGGGCTGGTGTCTTGCCCTACAAGCCCCTAGGATCGTTGGTCAAGGGGGGAGGAAGGAAATCCCTCCTTTCCTTCCACACCGATCAATATCCCCCATTTTTAGGGATCTCGATCTTATCATTTTGGGATATGATCCTATTCCTTTTTAAGGGGGGATATTGATGCACTAGACCAGGGGTGTGGGGACTTTCCCGACAACCCACGTCCATGTGGGTCCCCATGCAGGTGGGCCCACTCCGGAACATCCTAGAACCTTCCCGGTATAATACCAAAAAATCCAGAACATTTTTCGGAACCCTGAATATGACTTCACATATATAAATATTTACCTCCACACCATTCCAGAGCTCTTCGTTATGTCCTGGATATCCGAACAACATTTGGTCATCAATGTACATATCCCAGTACTACTCTAGCATCATCGAACATTAATTGTGCGGACCCCTACGGGTTCGAGAATCATATAGACATGACACAGACACCTCTCCGGTCAATAACCAATAGCGACAACTGGATGCCCATATTGGTTCCTACATATTACACGAAGATCTTTATTGGTCGAACCACGATGTCAAGGATTTAATTAATCCCGTATGTAGTTCCCTTTGTCCAGCAGTATGTTACTTGCTCGAGATTCGATCGTCGGTATCTCCATACCTAGTTTAATCTCGTTACCAGCAAGTCTCTTTTACTCGTTTCTTAATAAAAACTCCTTAGTCACATTGCTTGCAAGATTCTTGTGATTTTGTATTATCGAGAGGGCCCAGAGATACCTCTCCGTCAAACGGAGTGACAAATCCCAGTCTCGATCCATGCCAACCCAACAAGCACCCTCGGAGAAACCTGTGCAATACCTTTATGATCACCTAGTTATGAAGTGACGTTTGATACGCACAAGGCATTCCTCCAGTGTGAGGGAGTTGCATGATCTCATGGTTTTAGGCACAAATACTTGACATGAAGAAACAAGTAGCAACAAACTAAGTGATACGATCATGTGCTATGCTTACGGTTGGATCATGTCCATCACATCATTCTCCTAATGATGTAACCCCGTTATCAAATGATAACTCATGTTTATGGTTAGGAAACCTTAACCATCTTTGATCAACTAGCTAGTCTAGTAGAGGCTCACTAGGGACACAGTGTTGTCTATGTATCCACACATGTATCCGAATTTCCAATTAATACGATTCTAGCATGGATAATAGACGTTTATCATGAGCAGGAAAATATGATAATATCTAGTTTATTATTGCTTCTAGGGCATATTTCTAATACGTTGGGCATCTTCGCTTGTTGTGCGGGCAGCGAAGCAGCAGTGTTGGGGCGGCTGGGCCAGTTGACTCGAATGGTTGCGCTTAGTAGTGGGCTTCCTTGTGGACAAACCTATTTTTTCTTAAATATGGGCTAAGAAAAATTCCCACGCCCCAGTCAATGGCGTGGGCTGCCTCGTGCCCATATCCGCCCATGGGCACACCCGCCGCCCCTAAAACTATAACAATTTTGACACAGTCTACATTATAAATCTTTTCTTAAGCCGAGTGGAAACATTGTTCTCGGTCATCACCACCCCAGCCAGATGCACAGTTGGCTAGGTATTACTTGATCCTGAGGCTACTAGGTTGTGCATCTCCCCATGCCCAACCCGACCATGCTCACCCAAATCACACTTGTGCCCCCGCAAAGCCCCATGTTGTATTGGTCCCCGCTTCTCAGTTGTCTACTTTGCTCGGCCAAACCCTTCTTTGTTCGTTGTAGTGTTGTCGGGAAGAACACCACGTCTCCTCCAGTCCTGATATCGACCGCGACTCCGATGACTAAGGCAATGACGTGTAGCGAGGTAAGCCATCCATCATCTCCATTCCCCCTCTTTTCTTGTCCATACAAAACCCAAGTTTTTATTTCCCGTTTGTATGAATACAAACTCTAGGTTGTCGAGATGCAAATTTTGTACGTCTGCATTCTGCAGATTTGCTATCAACACTAATGTGTTATATCTCACTTTATTGTGTTGTACTCGAAACTTTGTATGTTCAATTTCACATTTTAGATGTTAACTAATTAGCAAAAGATTGATACGATTGGTCCCCGTGTGAGTTAAATCTTCACTAGGAAAAATGCCCGTGCGTTGCAACGGGAGAACAAACATCACATCCTAATCTAAAATCGTATGGCTCAAGACCAACCTCATTCACATGTCTACGCCTCTATTTCAACACCGCACCATCTGTGTCTTCACCGCTTATCCTCCTTCCCATCACGTTGACATTGTTGTGGGGTTCAATTGGTCCCAACATCTTCGAACATGGTCAATCCCAAGGCGATGAGCTCGGCCACTGCACGACACACATGTCATTAAGTCGCGCCGTCACAAAAGAACGTTTAAAACTACTAAAAAGTAATCCCATCGAGCAGGTTGTGAGGGCTTCCTACGCGGGCAACTTCCTACCGCAGCATATGTGCTTCACTATAGAGGAAATGTCGGTTGCCATGAATCAGAATTTGACGAGTCTACGAATTCAACCACCAAAACATTGAAAACATTAGAACCATGAAAAAATCATAAAAAGGTTCTACGTTATAACATTGTACATGCCTTCATGACTAACATATATTCTTGTCGTTGAAAATATGCCTTCATGTGTCTACGTTATAACACTATACATGCAAATATTTATATACTGGAATGTCCCACAATATCAAAAGTTAGTACAACTAACGATATTAAGTGTCCTAACATTTTTTGGGTGGTCCTGTTCAACCAACATAGCAGTGATAGATGGGCTAAATAAAAAAACAGAATATACCCGTTGGCTGCTGATGTAGTTGTCTCTCGTGTTACCGTATGCAGCGGTTTAATGTGTGTTAGGGCATAGTTTATGCCTAAGTAATTTTGGTGATTGATGACAGTACCGCAAAGGACTAACCGTGTGTGTTAAGATTTCAGATAACACACATCAACGGCACAAGACGACTCGCCCCCTCTTTCATGGAACAGAAGCACGGTGTACTCTACGATTCTCTTTATTTGAGTCATAGGAAAGTCGTACTATTAAGAGGGGAACCGTAGTGGAAAGGTTTGGGTCGAATCAATCTTGCACGCGCACACTTCACCTCTTTTCCCCCTTGCTGGCAACTTTGGAGTGGCTCCCGCCTTTGTGTTTCTCTCTTCTTTGCAAATGGTCCCTCAGTGGTAGTACCGATAGCCCTAGCGGTAGTACCGCTGGAGTGCTAGTGGTAGTACCGCTGCAGCCAGTGGTAGTACCGCTCCAGGAGCTTAGTACGCCTTCCTAGCGGTTGTACTTGGACGGACCTTTTTGAGAAGACTTTCTTGGCGGTGGTAGTGCTTATGCACTACCATGGGCCCAGCGGTAGTACCGCTGTAGCCAGCGGTAGTACCGCTGGAGTGCCAGCGGTAGTACCGCTGCATTCAGTGGTACTACCGCTAGGCACGGGCTGTGAGTGGGAAAACGGTTGGATTCCCTCCCCCCCCCCACACACACACACACTATATAAGGGGTTCTTTCTAGCTGTGGAACCTTATCTCTTACCCTCCCAAGCTCCATTGTTGCTCCCTAAGCTCAAAAGTGCCCGATCTCTCTCCCTAGCCAATCAAACTTGTTGATTCTTTAGGGATTGGTTGAGAAGGCCTAGATCTACACTTCCACCCAGAGAAAAGTTGATTACCCCACCAATCCCTTGCGGATCTTGTTACTCTTGGGTGTTTGAGCATCCTAGACGGTTGAGGTCACCTCAAAGCCACATTCCATTGTGGTGAAGCTTCGTGGTCTTCTTCGGAGCCTCCAAGCTTTGTGTGGAGTTTGCCCCAACCTCGTTTGTAAAGGTTCGATCCCCGCCTTCAAGGGCACCTATAGTGGAATCACGGTACCTTGCATCGTGCGAGGGCGTGAGGAGAATACGGTGGCCTTAGTGGCTTATTGGGGAGCATTGTGCCTCCACACCGCTCCAACGGAGACGTACTTCCTGTCAAAGGGAAGGAACTTCGGTAACACATCCTCGTCTTCATTGGTTCCACTTGTGGTTATCTCTAACCTTTACTTTGTGAATGCTTATGTTGTTGTCTATCTCTTACTTGCCTTAGTAGCTCTCCTTGTTAGCTTCATTACGGTTCACCCCATTGTTGTTATATTTGTGAACCCGTATGTTGTTTACCGTAACTTGCTAAGATTAATTAAAAAGTGGTCATTGCCTATTCACCCCCCCCCCCCTCTAGTCAACCATATCGATCCTTTCAATTGGTATCAGAGCCACGTCTCTTTATTAAGGGTTTCACCACCCGAAGAGTATGGAAGGTGAAGAGGGAATTACCCATGGGCAACCCGAGGCCATGGACTTGACTTCGGTCACAAGGGACGACTTGAATACGGCTATGGCCGCCCTCAAGACGTCCTTGACGAACGAAGTCAAGACCATGCTTAAAGAGTTAATTGAGGGATTTAAAAGTCCACCCGAACCGGCGTTAGTGGTTAAACCCACCATCACCGATTCGGAGGCCAATTCCTCTAAGGAAGCGGCTAAAGGTATGCGACCTTCCTCATCTCACGAAAAGGATGGGACTGGAACCTATGCCTCAGTTCCACCCCCCATGGTCTATGGAGGATCCGTTCCCACACCGCGTCTTAACCCTGTTGGTCCTCCTCCTAAGCTTGTGAAAGGTGACTTTGCTAACTGGGTATTTTCTATTAAGTCTCATTTGAATCACAACCCAACAAATTTGTGGAGAATCATCGAGCAAGGATATTATTCCCTTGATCCAAGAAACCTCACTCCAAGAGAAGATGCAGACAATCAATACCATCACTCCGCTTTGTTTATTCTCCAGTCCGCAGTGCCACCTGAAGATCTTCCTCACTTGCGTCCCTTCACTTTGGCCAAGGATTGTTGGGAGCATATTATGGTGTTGTACAAGGGAAGCTCAAGCATTCAACGATCCAACTATGAAGTGATACTTGATAAGGCCGATGAGTCTGTGATGAAGGAAGACGAGGACCCTCGTGATCTCTATCGGAGGGTGACTGCTATTGCTGTGGAAATCAACGATCATAGGAGCAAGTATGTGGATGATACATGGGTCAAGCGCAAGTTTCTGAAAGCCATCATGCCTTTCAACAAAGCCATGTCATCTGTCATTCGTCAGCGACCAGACTTCCACTCCTTGTCTTCCAGTGAGGTGTTGGATGAATTTATTGCAATGTCAATCATGAACGAAACAGCTGACAATGCACTTGCTCGTGTTCGCTCAGAGACAACTTCACCCAACCTTGTGTTAAAAGCAAAAGCAATGTTTGAAGAAGAAGAAGAGGATGAGGAAGAGGAGAGCTGCCCTGAAGACACAAAGTATGCCTATCATGAGCACATGGCTCTTGCGTCAAGGCAATTCTGGGGCAACAAGAGGAACTCAAGACCCACCTTCACCAAGAACAACTCGAGTGGGTTCAAACCCAAGCAACGAGTGAGGACATGTTATAACTGTGGTAACGTGAGCCACTTCGTGGCCGAATGCCCTATGAGAAAAGGGAAGACAACGGGGGCAAGCTCATTCGCAAAGACAAAACCAAATCATTTCCAATCAAGAACAACTTTGTGAAGAAACCCCACCCAAAAGGGATGGTGGCCCTTGAAGAGTACCCTTCCGATGATGATGATGATGATGATGATACAGTGGCAACGGCAACTGTTGCTATCGCCACTACCTTTCCCCAGAAGGTGTCTCTCTTCAATGCCCCCAACGAGAACCACATCACCAAGTGCCTCATGGCAAAAGGTATCAATCAGGTAACCCCCATCATTAAGACCAACATCGCTACTGCTCCTTCATTGTTAAATTGTGTTGATGATAGTGATGTTGGGGAACTTAATAAGCATGATCTTGACAAGTTTCTGTGCACTATTAAGGGAGAATCCAAGAAGCACTTTGTTGCTCTCTTGGAACAACTGGGTGAGGCCAATGACCTCATTGAGTCTCATGAGGAGACCATCTCCGAGCTTCAGGGACACAGTCGTGACTATGCTGATGAAATTGCTGAATTATCCATTGCTCTAGAAAAGGAGCGCACTCTTCGTTTGGCTCTTGAGGAGTCATATAACGATGACTGCGCTAAAATGCAAAAGAAACTAGATCATGATACTGTTCTTACTCGTATGCTTAAGTCTGAGAAGTATGCTCTTGGGGTTGGCCATGACAGACTCAAAGTGGAGTTTGACACACTTGACAAGGCCCACAAGGTCTTGAAAGGTGTTCATTTCTCTCTGAAAGAGTCTCATGATCAACTCCAAGCAAAGCTTACCAAGGAGATCTCTACTTGTCCTCCCTTTGTGTTAATTGATAATGCTTGTGCAACTAATCCCTGTTGTGAGCATGTACATCTTGTGGAGGAAAATGCCAAGTTAAAGGAGAAACTTGAGAAGGGCCTTGTGGCATGCATACAAGGTGAGAAGAGCCTGAACGACCTCTTGAGCACTCAAAAAGGTGTTGTAGGAAAGGAGGGACATGGACTTACCTCCAGGTCAAAAGGTAAAAGGAGGAACAGGAACAAACGATCTCCTACCCTCATGGACATCTTTGTCAAAGAGGGTGAGGGGACTCAGGAGGTGAATAGGAACAAGGTGGACGATGGAAACCATTCCTACTAACATAGCCGACAAACTCAATTCCTCTTATGTCTTATGTCGTGCTAGTGATGGGCATGTTTATGCCAGATTTGTTGGTTCCTACTATGAGTACATTGAATGGGCTGTCTGGGTTCCTAAGACCCTTGTCTCTAACATGAAAGGACCCATTAAAAATGGGTACCTAAAACCAAGCCTTGATCTATTGCAGGAGTTTGCTTCCGGTGGGGTGTCATGGTTGCTCGATAGTGGAGCAACAAATCATATGACCGGAAGCAAGGACTTAGTGTTGGATGTGCATACTTCTCCATCTATGCCCACCCATGTCCAATTCGCCGATGCATCCTCGTCAAAGGTATTGGGATTTGGTAAGGTGGTCGTCTCTCAAGAGTTATCTATTGAGAAGGTCATGCTTGTTGAGTCACTTGCCTACAATTTACTTTCGGTTCGTCAACTTGCAATTATGGGTTTTTCCACATTCTTTAATCTTGATAATGTGGTCCTCCTGTGGAGCAAGACTCTTAAAGTAGCCTATGTTGGATATGTCGAAAATGGTCTTTATGTGGTGAACTTCTCAAAGCGACCCACTAAGACCGCGACGTGTTTAATGGCTAAAGTTCATGTGGGTTGGCTTTGGCATCGCCGATTAGCTCATGTCAATATGAGATCTTTGCAAAGTTTTCTAACAGGGGACCATATTCGTGGACTAACAAATGTGAGTTTTGCTAAAGATCGTGCTTGCAGTGCCTGCATTGAAGGAAAGATTCATGAAACTGTTCATCGCCCAACGACTCTCATCTACACTAAGAGGCCATTGGAGCTCCTCCATATGGATCTTTTCGGCCCTCCATCATTTGATAGTCTTGGAGGCAGGAAGTACTGCTTGGTGATTGTTGACGACTACTCAAGATACACCTGGGTATATTTCTTCAAAAGTAAGAGTGAAACTCAACAAATTGTCATCAACTTTGCTAATGAAGCTCAACGTCAACATGTAGCAAAGATCTTGATGATTAGAAGTGACAACGGCACCGAGTTCAAGAACTACACCTTGGATGATTTTCTAGGAGATGAGGGAATAAAACATCAATATTCATCACCATATACCCCTCAACAAAACAGCGTGGCAGAAAGGAAGAACCGGACCTTGATAGACGCTGCAAGAACAATGATGGCGGAATTCAAATCTCCATATAACTTTTGGGCAGAGGCCATCAACACATCATGTCATGCGTCCAATCGGCTCTATATCCGCAAAGGCTTGAACAAGACACCATATGAGATTCTAACTGGAAACAAACCCAATCTCAAGTACTTCCGGGTATTCAGTTGTAAGTGTTTCATTCTCAATAAAGGTGCACATTTAGCTAAATTTGATTCTAGAGCACATGAGGGCATCTTTGTTGGTTATGCTACAAACTCTCATGCTTACCGTGTCCTCAACAAGTCCACCGGACTCATTGAGGAGACGTGTAACATGGAGTTTGATGAAAATAATGGCTCCCAAGTGGAGCAAAGTGGTATTTGTGATGTAGGTGATGAAATTCCTCCCCAAGCCATAAGAAGAATGGGGATTGGTCAAATACTCTCCATTGAAGAACCCCTTGTGGCTGAAGGAGAAGGACAATGCTCTCCTCAAATGGAGCCATCACCCCCACAAGCCCCACATGCTTCCGATGAACAAAGAGAAGACTCTCAACAAAATGAACAAGCTCAAGGTCAAGATAAATTGCCCAACAATGATGATGTGTCCCATGATATTCAAGCACTCACCAAAGGCTCCAAACCTGCTCATGATCAAGATCAAGTGCAACCACGAGATCCAGACCAAGTAGAAGCACAAGATCAAGATCAAGAGCACCCACAAGTACAAGGACAAACGAGTGAACCTGCTCAAGTCGAAAGTCAAGATGATCAGGATACTGTCTCACAATTCCCTTCTGCAGCACCAACAGCCGGTGCCAAGGGAGGCTCAATACGCAAGGGCAAGCAAAGTAAACAAGTCGATGCTCCCCAGTTATCCAATGAAGAAATCTTGGAGCGTCGAGCAGCCAAGATTGCGAACAAGCTGAGAGTCAAGTCACATCTTATGAAGAATGTACTTGGTAGTTTAAAAAGGGGAGTATCCACCCGTCAACAGATTTGGAATTATTGTGAGCATCACGCGTTTGTTTCGTATTGTGAACCTCAACAGGTACAGGAAGCACTCGATGATGAGGATTGTCTTATGGCCATGCATGAAGAACTTAACAACTTCGAGCGTAACCAAGTCTGGGATTTAGTGCCAAGGCCAACGGAGGAACATAATGTAATCGGGACCAAATGGATATTCAAGAACAAGCAAGATGCCAATGGGATTGTGATTCTAAACAAGGCAAGATTGGTGGCTCAAGGCTACTCCCAAGTCGAGGGTATCGACTACGGTGAAACCTTTGCCCCTGTTACTCGTCTAGAATCTATTCGCATGTTGCTTGCATTTGCTTCTCATCATAACTTCAAATTACAACAAATGGATGTGAAAAGTGCCTTTCTTAATGGTCCTTTAAATGAGTTGGTCTATGTCAAACAACCCCCGGGGTTCGAACATCCCAAGATCCCCAATCATGTGTACAAACTTAATAAGGCACTCTATGGCCTTAAACAAGCCCCACGTGCGTGGTATGAGTATCTTACTGAGTTGTTACAAGATCGTGGGTTTGAAATTGGGAAGATAGATCCCACTCTTTTTACTAAGAGGGTTAAAGGGGATTTGTTCATATGCCAACTATATGTTGATGATATTATCTTTGGCTCTCCTAACATTTCCTTCAATGAAGAATTTGCTGCACTAATGACTGAGAAATTTGAGATGTCCATGATGGGCGAGTTGAAGTTCTTCCTCGGGTTCGAGATTAAACAAGGCCTAGAAGGGACCTTTATCAAACAAGCCAAGTACACTCAAGACATGCTCAAACGGTTCGAGCTTGAAGATGTCAAACCGGTCAAGTTCCCCATGCCAACAAGATGCAAGCTTGACAGTGATCCCAATGGTAAAGCAGTGGATCAAAAGGTATATCGCTCCATGATTGGATCCCTCCTTTACCTTTGTGCATCTAGACCAGATATTATGTTGAGTGTGGGGATATGTGCACGGTTTCAATTGCACACCAAAAGAAAGTCATTATATGGCTGTTAAGCGAATCTTTCGATATTTGGCTCATACCCCAAACTTTGGCCTATGGTATCCCAATGGAGCAAACTTCAACCTAGTAGGCTATTCTGACTCGGATTGGGCGGGAGATTGTGTGGAGAGGAAGTCAACTTCTGGAGGATGCCAATTCCTTGGTCGCTCACTTGTAAGTTGGTCTTTAAAGAAGCATAATTGTGTCTCTCTATCATCCACCGAAGCTGAGTATGTGGCAGCTGCAAGTTGTTGTGCACAATTGCTATGGATGAGGCAAACTTTAAAGGATTACGGTGTCACTTGTGACAAAGTGCCTCTTCTATGTGACAATCAAAGTGCTATCAAGATTTCCCTCAATCCAGTGCAACATAGCAAAACCAAGCATATTGATATTCGCCATCACTTCATTCGTGAACATATCAAGCTAGGTGATATTGAGGTTCACTTCATCCACACTGAAGAGCAACTTGCAGATATTTTCACTAAGCCCCTAGATGAAGCAAGGCCGAGAGTTAAGGCATGAGCTAAATATCATTGATTCAAGTAATGTGGATTGAAGCTAGGCACGTTGCACCTTACTATGCATTCTATCTTGTTCTAGATGTAGGCATGGACATAGGGGGAGTGTTGTTCTCTCAATGAACTCTTCCCCCCATTATGCATAAATCGATCTAGTCTTTCACTTTAGCTATTGCCAAATGGCACTTGTGCTTCAAAGACGAGCGTTGGTCATGAACCCAAGGATAATTCTTCGCAGTGTCATACCTTTGTCTCAAACATAGGTGGCCTCGGCCACCGCCCCCCCCCAACCTTTCTCTGATATGGAAGAAAGGATACAAAATGACAAGTCAGTATATCTTGCTGGTGCTATCTTCTTATTTTCACTAACTTGTCATTTGCCCACGTTCTTCTCATTTCCTAGGTCCCGTTGTGACATTTGCAGCGGTACTACCGCCAGGACCCCAGCGGTACTACCGCCAGGGGTAGCGGTACTACCGCCAGGACCCCAGCGGTACTACCGCCAGGGGTAGCGGTACTACCGCCAGGAGCCCAGCGGTACTACCGCTAGGGATAGCGGTACTACCACGAGGACCCCAATCTACCACGACCTAACTAGGACATTTTTAGGGCTGTCTCAAGGGGGAGCGGTACTACCGCCAGGGGGAGCGGTACTACCGCCAGGACCCCAACGGTACTACCGCTGCAACCAGCGGTACTACCGCCAGGTAGTGGTACTACCACCGGGACCACAGCGGTACTACCGCTAGCCCGTACCGCTTGGGCTATATAAAGGAGGGGGAGCCCGTTTTTCCTGCCTCTTTCTTCTTCCTCGTGGCTCATCCCTCCCCAACCCCGAACTCCCCCTATTTGGATCTCTATCCGTGAAGCCCCTTCTCTCCGTTGAGTGGGAGGGTTTGCTCCACTTCTTCTTCCTCCTCCAAGTGCCATGGACCCCGGTAAAGCTCCTCCCTTTCTTCTCTTGGTTGATGTTTTCTTGTTCTAGGGTTAGGAGCATTGGTGGTTTGGATCCATGTCTTTGATATTGTGCTTTGTTCTTGGATGGCATGAAGGAGATATTCGAGGGGAGTGTAGGTCCGATGAATCTTTGCTTTTATATTGCCATGCCCTAGGATTTTCATGTTTTAGATCAAGCACTTCTTCTATTTATGGATTAGATCTAAAACTTGCATTCTCTTGACTAGGCATGTCCTTATTTAGATGGTACTTGTGATCCTCATGTGGTTAGGGCTGTGGTGGAGTTCTTAGTGATTATACACAGCCCATGGCCCTCGTAAATTCCATGTAGCCATCTCTATGGGTTCTTTTTCATATTCAGATCTGAAAATCAAACCCATCGGTACTACCGCCAGGGGTAGCGGTACTACCGCCAGGACCCCAGCGGTACTACCGCCAGGAGGATACTCTGTTTCTTCTTTTCATTTGCTTGGCAATGAGTGTTTACTTTTATGCCTCTTCTTGTTCATTGCCTTGACTCCTTCTGTCGCTCTTTTTCGGTGTGTGTTTTGTGTCACAGGTGGTGCTCGCCGCTCGAACCCCCCACGGGACACACAGTCAAAGCATTATCGCAATCCAGAGGCTCCAGAGGGCTCCGCCACTTCAGGTCTGCAACCCAAAAAGAAGGCCTTCAAGAAGGCCGCTCACAAGGACAAGGGGTCAACGTTCGCACTATGCCTCCTAAGGATTTTCTGCGGTTCCGCAACCAAAATCACTATCTCCAAGAGAGGGCTGTGATCAGGAATGTCGAGCATGTTTGGGCAATGGATCACTGCAGGATCTATCGTGACATCATCAAGCATTTCAAGAAGAGTTTTGTTCCCGTTCAGTGTATTGACTTGGCTCGCCTTCAGCGGAACCTGGATTACTTTGGTGACGCTCTCTCTCTGATTGACAAGCTGGGCATTAAGGAGATCATCTCCTTCAAGAAAGACTTTGATCCAGATGTTGTTGCCCAGTTCTATGTCACGGTTCACTTCTCTCCTGATGACGACCGCTCCCTGGTTTGGATGACTGGGACTCAGAAGATGACAGGTTCCTGGCATGAATTCATGGCATTTCTCAAGATTGATTTTCAGGGAACTGACACTCCACTTGGGTCGCGTCCTCATGCTGCAGCTCCCACTGATAGGGCCCCCGCCAAGGACAGGTTGCAGCAACTCTATGTGAAGAAAGGTGTGCTCCCCAGGCATCTGGATATCATGCATAGGATCTTCCGCAACACCCTCTTTCCTCGCATTGGCAACTTCGACGAGGTACATGGCTCTCTGGCTGATATGCTTCTGCTTTGTGAGGAGGCTATGACTAAGGAGTCTGCCCCTCTTGATATTTTTGATGTGATGTTCACTAAGCTCTGGAACTGCATCATGATGCGCAAGGTTCCCATCTACGGGCCCTACTTGTTTGCCTATATTTGTCAGAAGTGGCAAGACACCTATCCGCTTGAGGAGTTCCACCTTCAGGCTGATTACTTTGTGCACGATCCTATCAAGCTCCGCATCAAGGATAAATGGGCCAACCCATCAACTTCATCTCAGCACATGGACACTGACACAGAGACTGCTGCTGACAGAGGAACCGCTTCTCAGTCCCGCTCTTCTGCCATGCCATCTTGGGCCGTCAAACTGCAGGATAAGATGAAGACTCTCTTCTGTATGCAGGCTAAGGGACAGTATCAGACGCACATGGCCCAGAAGGAGAACCGTCAGAGGCACAAGTGTGTCCTGAGGACACTTGATGTTGACATCTCCAGCGGATCAGAGGACGACATCACTCTAGAGTCTGCTTGGATGCGGGCTCAAGGTTACCAGTGGTCTGACGCAGAGGAGGAGGAGGACAATGAAGAGGAGCAGGACAATCCTGATGCTACGGACGAGTCTGGGGATGATGAGGATGAGGAGTGACCACCTGTGGCGTTAGGTGTGCCCCTTTTTGGTGTCTTGTGCCAAAGGGGGAGAGAGTCTAGGAGCTGGATTTGATTTGAGAGTTGAACTTTGCTTAGCTTTGCTTATCTTTCGTGTTTGCTTCGAACTTGGTTTGCTTCTATTTTGCTATCTTTGCTTTGTGTGACGTGAGACATGAACTAGTGTGAGATTTATTTCCATCATATGCTGTGAGTCATATGCTCCTTATTTTCATATATCTCTATCTTTTTGTTCACATGTTATTCACTATGCAAATCCGGTATTGTCATCAATCCACCAAAAAGGGGGAGATTGTTAGGGCATAGTTTATGCCTAAGTAATTTTGGTGATTGATGACAGTACCGCAAAGGACTAACGTGTGTGTTAAGATTTCAGATAACACACGTCAACGGCACAAGACGACTCGTCCCCTCTTTCATGGAACAGAAGCACGGTGTACTCTATGATTCTCTTTATTTGAGTCATAGGAAAGTCGTACTATTAAGAAGGGAACCGTAGTGGAAAGGTTTGGGTGGAATCAATCTTGCACGCGCACACTTCACCTCTTTTCCCCCTTGCCGGCAACTTTGGAGTGGCTCCCGCCTTTGTGTTTCTCCCTTCTTTGCAGATGGTCCCTCAGCGGTAGTACCGCTAGCCCTAGCGGTAGTACCGCTAGAGTGCTAGCGGTAGTACCGCCCCTGGTCAGCGGTAGTACCGCTCCAGGAGCTTAGTACCGCCTTCCTAGCGGTTGTACTTGGACGGACCTTTTTGCGAAGACTTTCTTGGCGGTGGTAGTGCTTATGCACTACCATGGGCCCAGCGGTAGTACCGCTGCAGCCAGCGGTAGTACCGCTGGAGTGCCAGCGGTAGTACCGCTGCATCCAGCGGTACTACCGCTAGGCACGGGCTGTGAGTGGGAAAACGGTTGGATTTTCCCCCCACTATATAAGGGGTTCTTCTAGCTGTGGAACCTTATCTCTTACGCTCCCAAGCTCCATTGTTGCTCCCTAAGCTCAAAAGTGCCCGATCTCTCTCCCTAGCCTATCAAACTTGTTGATTCTTTAGGGATTGGTTGAGAAGGCCTAGATCTACACTTCCACCAAGAGAAAAGTTGATTCCCCCACCAATCCCTTGCGGATCTTGTTACTCTTGGGTGTTTGAGCATCCTAGACGATTGAGGTCACCTCGAAGCCACATTCCATTGTAGTGAAGCTTCGTGGTCTTGTTGGGAGCCTCCAAGCTTTGTGTGGAGTTTGCCCCAACCTTGTTTGTAAAGGTTCGGTCGCCGCCTTCAAGGGCACCTATAGTGGAATCACGGTACCTTGCATCGTGCGAGGGCGTGAGGAGAATACAGTGGCCTTAGTGGCTTATTGGGGAGCATTGTGCCTCCACACCGCTCCAACGGAGGCGTACTTCCTGTCAAAGGGAAGGAACTTCGGTAACACATCCTCGTCTTCATTGGTTCCACTTGTGGTTATCTCTGTGAATGCTTATGTTGTTGTCTATCTCTTACTTGCCTTAATAGCTCTCGTTGTTAGCTTCATTACGGTTCACCCCATTGTTGTTATATTTGTGAACCCGTATGTTGTTTACCCTAACTTGCTAAGATTAATTAAAAAGTGGTCGTTGCCTATTCACCCCCCCTCTAGTCAACCATATCGATCCTTTCAATGTGCCTATGGCATACATTTTCTACGCCATCCAAGGGAGCCGAAGCTACTTTCTGCCGCCGATCCCAAAGCCACTGTCTTCTCAACCTCTTCAACTGAATCCATCGCAGAATGATTGATTTGGTCACAGGCTTCAGCTTGAAGTGTGGTACGACTGTGTACATTGTGAGGCGGATGACTGCATACGTTTGGCATGGAAGTAACTCAGAGGCTACATATGGAAAAAGAGGGTACTTGACGTTGAAGTGGATGGAGGGGTTGATCAGGTCGCACGAGAGTAGCGGAGGCGCGTCCTCGGGTTGGATCCCCTTGTGGCCCGGCGCCAGCTTCCAGTGAGTCACTGTTCCAAAATGTGATTGTGTTCGAGCAGATGTATAGGTGCCTGAATATTATCTTTTATGATTCTGAATTTCATAGGACAGGGCTAATGACATACAAACAATGTGCCTTCATTGTTGAAGAGAATGGTAATTGGATTCTCATTCTGAGGAACCATCTTCAGGTGCATTTTCTTCATAATCTGCTGCATGCGCCTATATTGATAAGTATGACCATCAGCTGCATTCACCTCAACGTAACTAAGAAGAGAAATGTTTTTTATGGTGGAGAAGATAAATAATGATTGATAGAAACCTACCAAACAATGAATTTCTCATTTATGGGAGTATACACTACAGTAAAAAATCATAATTTAATCAAAAAATAACTTCATCCAAGATTATGTCGCAATGGATTGCTCTAAGTTCACCAACGAATTGCGGATTTGGTTATGCCGGAAGTCAACCACAAGACTGGCATCAATTTATGCCAACAATGAATATACAACACTGATAGATTACTCTTAAAAAATAATTTACTGCTAGGTGCATATGTAGTTTATACCTAGAAAGCTATGAAAGCTATAGGAGCATAGGACACAGCAAATGCTGGACAAAATGAAGAGCGATGAAATTCTAACAATTTGCAAGCATCTGGAATAGCTGCCTCGTCAACATGAACTTAGTAATTCTACAATTGCAAAAAGGCAGAATAGTCTGTTGCAGACAGAATAGTAAAATGAACTTGCATTGTTCATGTAATGCTACTGTACATTCAAATCGACACAATCACCAAACAACAGTTCAACAAGAATTATTTATTTAATGGCTCTTGTACAATTAACTTGGTTGCGCGGAGAATTACATAGTAGAGACTGTATATATGCTGAAGAAACCATGAGCATCGAGATGGTATGCCTTATTGAAAATTCGCACTACGGAGTTCAGTGTGGATCTTATGTTATGGCATCGTTGGTCATCAGTGCTCATCGGGGTCTATACTTATCAAGTCAACACACAGGAGGAAAAAAATCAAATGCATAGCCATGCATATGCACCATATTTCTAGATCAGATGAGAATTTGACAAAGAAAAAAGCATGCTTGTTACACCAATTATTGTTGCCACAACCAGGGCATCAGGGAACCCACCCACCTTTGACTCCCGCATGGCAGAGTGGGAATTTTTCCTTTTCTTTTAACTAATCCCATCTGAAAACTTCCATGGTTCCATGAACCTCCGCATCTCCCTCCTCGAGGCCTTCTCACAGATCGAAAGGAAACAACAAGCGGAACAGACGGCTGCCAGAGGAAATATAGTATCATATGAATAGATATGTCCAGGTGGAGCCTCACATAGAGCTTGACAGCGGTAGGGAATTGGAGCCCTGAAGGCGGCCTTGGGACGACAATCTGCTCGACGAGGACAACCCCGTCCGGTCGCACGGCCCAACTCCGCCACGCCTCACCGTCACAGCCTCCCGCAAGGCGGTTGCACCACTCACTCCATCGATTGTGAGTTTGGCTGGCCGGCTGCAAAAACCAGTCTGTCGCTCGCCGCGCCTAAATTGTCGCAGTCGCCGCACGTCCGCGCTTAAATTGCTGCAGTCACCGCATGTCTTAGCTGGCTCCGTGACTTCGATGTCATCGGCCTCGGCATGACTCGTACCTGGACGAATCGCCCCGTAGGATTGGCATCGCTTGCGCACGGTTCATCCGCCCTTCACTCCACGGATCCACCCTTCCTCACCTCTCCTCTCCTCGACAAGCTGATATTTATGGGAGATCACGCGAAAGGCAGCGATGGATGCTGTGTTTGATTCCAACAAATCGACCGTATTGTGAGGGGTCACGAAAAAAAACAGGTAGATTCTTTCGAAGAAATCCAGGCGAGCTTGTAAAAAAATCAAACCAAGCGACGTGGAGGTTCGCATACATGTGGGCCGAGGGGAACGCATGAAGCGGTATGTCTACGATGGGATGAGTACAACACGTATGATCGAAACTTGGGAAAAAACACACGATCGAAACGAAACTAAAAAGAAACAAAACAGGGGCGCCCCGACCTGCACGAAAAAGAGAGAAAAATACAAGTGAGAACCAGGGATCGAACCCTGGTCTCCTGGGTGGAGACTTGAACCGATAATCATCGCACTACTCATCGATTGTTGCTCTACTAACGTATCGGTGTCTATAACAACAAATAACAGCGCCGATTTCAGAAATTCGAAAAACGAACCGTTTTTTTGACTTACGAATGGCATTGGTGGGTAATTTTAGGCAACTTCGGGGGCAATTTAAATGACGGATGACCAGAAATCCTATTTGCCTTATTATTAGGGAGAGAAGTGTTGAGTTGCAACCTAAAAACCGTGTAAGTGTTGAGCCGTGCAAATCTAGTTTGGTAGTTTCTCCATTTCTAAATATAAGTTTGGTTAGAGGTTCTACTAGAAGACTATATACAAATGTATATATTATATAGACATACTTTAGAGTGTAAATTCATTCATTTTGCTTCATATGTACTCTCTCTGTAAACTAATATAAAAGTGTTTTAGTGATCTAAACGCTCTTGTATTAGTTTACGGAGGGAGTAGTGTCTAACTAAAATCTTTAAAAATACTTATATTTAAGAACGAAGGAAGTACAATGATATTATAAATTTTGCTTTGTCTTCCGATGCGGTAAGCAGGCTTCAACAGGCTGAAGCCAGCCCTCGAACAAACTAATTTCATATTTAAACCTCCAGCCCATTAGCCACCTCCGCAGCCCACAGCCCATGCAGTTCGCCGCGACGACCTGTTTCGTCCAACTCCAACACGAACAGCCGCCATTAGCGAGCAGCGGACGCGGGCCTCGAGCCTCCAACCCTAGCTAGCGACGAGCGGACACGGGGCAAGCAGCAGCGGGCGCCCGGCCAGCCGGCGACAGTGGTGGGGTTGGCCGGCGGCAAGCAGCAGCCCATGCCCTGTGCCCCACGGCAAGCATCATCCACGCCCCACGCGCCAACAACAAGCAGCAGCGGCTGTTGGGCGGCGGACCCTAGCCGCCTAGCGTCTGGATTCCGTAGCAGCTGCCGGCGCCCGTGCCAGGAGCCGGGATCCAGGATCCAGGAGCCACGCTCACACCGCCCGCGAGCTAGTGGCATCCAGCAAAATCAAGGTACATGTCAGTCAAATCCTAAATATTTTGCTAAGCATGTACTGTTAGCTATTGTTAATTGATATGGTATCCAATATAACGTACTATTTGTTTGTCGATGTATAAAAAACTAAAAATGAAGAGGTCAAATATGATCATGCATAGTTTTTATGCAAGTAGTTCAAGCACTCCTCTTGTTGAACCTAAAGCTGTCCCAGTTAATGTGGATTTAGATCCCCTTCCCTTAACTACATGTGCTAAAAAGATCAAATTTGATGTTTTTCGAGAAAAATCCAGAAATATTCCAGTAAATATTACATGTACCTAGTTGTAATTTGGAAAATAGGATGAGAGATAATGTTTTTTTTTAAAAGGGAGTTTAATTTTATCACCGTTAACTTTGAGCCCACACTAAATTTTCTTCCTGGATTCTCCACTGCCCCCCTAGACAATCTTGTTTAGCTCCGCCAGAGTCAAGATCGCTTTGGTCGAGCTCCATCTATATTTTGTCTTGTCTTGGCTGCTGTTGACCTGTACTGATCATTACACCTAACACATTGATATTTTGCTAGAACTAATATTTATCATCTTATATTGTTGTGGTCTGTACTAGGGAATGTAGGAAACCAGAGCCATTAGCATCGATCAGAAGAGACCCTGTGTTGAGCTGGCCCCCGCCATGCCATGGGTGGATGTTGCTAGATTCTGGGCCTTGGCAATACATGGGGTGATACTAGAAGGTCTCAAGGAAGTATCTGCAGTTGGTTATAGTTTCATCTTGCTGCTGTTAGCTATTATTATATTTAACGACTGTGATATTCAGCACCCAGGCTGGCTAATTGCTAGTCCCGCCACCTGATGTCTCAGCTGAGTCTCTGGCGCCGCCACGGTGCCAGGAGAGCCCTGCAATTACTCCCTCCTTGTAGATTATCCTTATCATCAGTTACACACTTGAATCGAGATCTTAACAGTATTGACCTCACGATGGAGGAAGAAGCATTAGCAGCGCAGATCAAGGGTTCTCTTTTGAAGGCACGCAATGGAGATGTGCAGGATTTGGTTCAGTCCCTTGGGGTTGACTGTCCGGGAATTCAGCCTACAAGTAACACTGTGGACAGCTTGTTGTGTAAGTTTGGGGATGACTGGAAATCTGCTTTTAGTCTTTTTCAGTGGGCACAGTTGAGTGGCAATTACAAGCACACGGCATATGCTTGTAGTCGGATGATTGACTTGCTTGGGAAGATGAGGCAGATTGATCGGATGTGGGATCTATTGTCTGACATGCACTGCAGAGGCCTTGTGACTGTCGAGACAGCTGCAAAGAGCATCAGGAGGCTGGCAGGTGCAAGGAGATGGAAGGATGCTGTCATGCTGTTCGATAAGCTGGAGGACATGGGGCTGGAGAGGAATACAGAGACTATGAATGTTCTGCTGGATGTACTTTGCAAAGAAAAGAAGGTTGAAGTAGCACGTAAGGTCTTTCTCGTGCTCAGTCCGCACATTCAGCCTGATGCATACACGTTCAACATTTTTGTCCATGGCTGGTGCAGTGCACGTAGAATCGATGAGGCAAAGTGGACAATTGAGGAGATGAAGGCCCGGGGGTTCCCGCCTTCAGTTATCACCTACACCGCTGTTCTTGAAGCTTACTGCAAGCAACACAATTTTAGGATGGTCGATGAAGTTCTTGATTCGATGTGTTCTGAAGGCTGCCATCCAAATGTCATCACTTACACTATGATCATGACCTCACTGTCAAAATGTTATATGTTTGAAGAAGCTCTGAGTGTATCTCATAGAATGAAGGCCTCTGGCTGTAAGCCCGATACATTGTTCTACAATTCCTTGATTAACGTGCTTGGTAAAGCGGGCCATCTGTCTGAAGCTTCCCAAGTATTTCAATTGGAGATGCCAATGAATGGTGTGCCCCATAGTTTGGCTACCTATAACACCATGATATCAATCTTTTGCCAGAAAGACCGAGATGAAGACGCCATCAATGTGCTGAAAGAAATGGAGGCACACTCTTGCAAGCCTGATCTTCAGACGTATCGGCCACTTCTCAGACTGTTTTTAAGCAGAAGAGGCCAATACCATTCCATTCGGAACTTGTTGAATGAGCTGATCAATAAACAAAGTCTATGTTTAGATGTGGATACATACAGTCTTCTGATCCATGGTCTTTGCAGGGTGGGTGAGACTGACTGGGCATATCAACTGTTTGAAGAGATGGTTGGTAGTGAGATAGTGCCTAGGTATAAAACATGGGAGTTGCTATTGAATGAAGCACAAAGGAAAAACATGGAGGGTCGTGCCGAAAGAATTCGAAATTACATGACTTGTTTTGGCCTTTCTGTTTAATTAGATGAATTTTATTCGTACAAGATTATTTTTTCTAGTGGTCAGCTCATATGATTATTTTTCTAATGGTCAGCTCATAGCGTTATTTGGCATTACTTGACAACTAATGTGGCAATGCTTTAAAACGTTTATGTCCATTAGGCTGGCCATAGTGAGAGTAACTTAGGTAGTATCTTGTACTTAAAACTAGCAAACATGCTGATGTGACACATAATTAAAAAAGAGAGAGAAGGTTAGAGTAACATAGGTAGATACCGTAACATGTTAAATGCTATGTTATTATGTGTCATGCATGTCAATAAACATAGTATGATACTATGTTATAATACTATGCATTATGAAGGTACTATTATACAATAATATCATATGCATGATACTACTATATGATACTCTGCACTATGACCAGCCTTAAGGCCTTTGTCAATGCATCGTTTCTTAGCACATTCTCATAGGAGCATTAATGTCTTAAGAGACTGCTAGCCCAATGCGGCTATTAACCATTTTTTCCTATGATGGCTTGCAAATGTTGTATCTTAGCTACTACCTCCGTCACGGTTTAGAAGACACTGTTAAGTTTACGTGCATTTTCATAATACATAAGGTTTAAGGCGAATTGCATTTACTCCTAGCAGCTAATTAGTACTCCGTTGTACTATTTTCATATGCATGCATAGTGTGAATGCTATTTTTCAACTCATTATACAGCCAATTAATAATCACCTAAGTTAGACTTTTCATACACGTCTTTTAAACCGTGACGGAGGGAGTAAGATACAACAGTATTCTTTCTCATCATTAACTAGTGTGACAGCAAAACGCGTTCTAGAGAATTTTCATGCACGTCTTCTAAACCGTGACGGAGGAAATAAGATATAACACTACTCTCTTTCATCATTAACTATTGTGACAACAAAACGCATATGAACCCACGCTAGTAAGAAACTTCCATTGACACTACACAGGCCTTATACAATATACCACACACTATAATTGAGTTCCTCGCTTACAAAGCAAACATCAATTCCTGTGCATTGATATATCGTCACTTATCAGCATATAAAACCAGAGGTTTACTCTTGACCGTTCCCTGAATATTATAGGCTACAAGATCAGGATCTGGTATCTGACACGTGTGTTTGTCACCCGCCACGTCGCATGTGGGACCCACCCATTGATTGTCATCCATCTCTTTCTGTAGACTCGTTAGCGCGATCCTCACTCATCCTCTCACATCCGTCTCTCCCTCCGCGGCTCCGCCACCGTGCTTGCGTGCAGGTGACTATGTTGTTGCAAGGGCCGGGGTGTCGCTCGCCGATGCTAGCTATGTTGCCATGACTGCAACCTTCTTGGAGTACCACGCACAAGCTGCACCTCCTTGGAGTACCACGCACAAGCTGCACCGTCATTCCTCGTGTAACCAAATACTCCTTCTGTAAACAAATATACGAATGTTTAGATCTTTAATTTAATAATCTAAACGCTTTTATATTTATTTATGAAGGGAGAGTAGGCAGTACGCATGGAAGCTGTTGGGGCGGCCGACTACTCCGAGAGAGCCGGTGCTGCAAGGCCCACCACCAACCTTTAGCACCCCTCCTTCGTTGTGTGTGCTAGGGAGCTGGTGCCACGACCGTGTGTGTGAGTAACTCTAACGGGACGATCTATTTCGTCCGTCGTCGTTTGTTTGGGTCCGTACGGATAAAAAGTTGGCCCAAGGCGTCGATCTAAACGGACCCACGTACGTTTTTGTCCGTGAGTCGATCCATTTTTGGCCCAATTTTGAGTCCAATTTGCGTCGGCGCGGACGCGCGCCTACTTCCTTCCCTGGCCCTTAAGTCGGCGACAAAGCGGCCATTTTTTCCCTCCATTTCCCCTAAAACCCTCTCGCTTGCTCCCGCGCCCGCTCCCACCACCATGGACGACGACCTCGAGGCCGTCGCCGCAATCGCCTCCATGGCCTCGTCCGTCGCCGCTGCCGAAGCCACAGGCAAGGCCGCCGCGCCGCCCAACAAGAAGAAGGAGTTGGCGCTCGAGGAGCGGGCCGTGGAGTCGGCCAAGAGGAAGGGTCGAAGGCACGCGCATGATGCAAGGGGCGAGGCGGATGCCGCCGCCGCCATCGCCGCCACCGCGCAACACGAAGACACCAATGTACGTGTGAAGGCGGCAAAAAGGGAGGCCTTGTTGTACCTAGGGGTAAACCCTAGCCAGCACGGGATTGTCAATGCCACCGTTGTCGCGGCCGCGGCCAGCACAGGCTCGTCAGCATATCCTTGGATGATGCTGCCGGAGTCGCCGTGCGCATCTTGCACGCAATCAATTCTCGGCTTACACGTCTACCTGCAAGGCAGTTGCTTCTCTAGGGAATGCTCGCCGGAGGTGAGCATCGTGGACCCTTCCACTCCCGCGCCGGTGACCATCGACCTCAACGTCGCGCCGGTGGCAGGCGGATCATCGTCCGGAGGCATGAGGAAATGCGAGCTCGAGATGCCATCCGACATGCTCACCGGCGCCCGCAATCTGTTCGAGGGAATGCCGGCGGCCGTCAACGATCACACGCCCAACCATTTCCTCAAGAACATGATCTTCGAAGGCGTTGCGTCGGCGGCTGGTGTGTATGATTCCGATGAGACCCAAATCCAAGACGGTCGGGTGCCATTCACGCAAGCCACCAATGACCCATATGACACATTCATCCAAGATCAGGTCGGCATAGACAGCTTCTCGCTCGACCATGAGTTCCCGGAGGACTACGACCTTGAGGAGGAGGAGGATGACATGGACATCGGCGGGGAGCCTTTCTTCGAGGAGGAGCTCTCCAACCAAACTGTTGTTAGGGCTAAGCCGAAGCGCAAGAGCAAGCGGACAAAGGCATACACGCCGGGCGAGGACAAGCTCATTTGTGAGTGTTGGATGGACATTGGAAAAGACCCAAAGGTCGGCGCCGAACAAAAGTGGTCAGCCTTATGGACTTGTGTTCATCGTAAGTTCCATGAGCGCAAGAAGTTTCCTCCGTACCAAATGCAAAGCAAGCGTGGATGGGTGTCACTTTCAAAGCGTTGATGGGTGATTCAACAAGAGTGCAAAAAGTTTTATGCCACATATGAGAGCATCAAGGCACGCCCCGTGAGCGGCCTCAGCATGCAAGACATGGTATGCATGCCCTCTCATTCCCATTTGGTGCCACACATTTTTATGTGGATTGCATGTCCATTTGCTCACATATGCTTACTTGGTTTGAATTATAGGTGTTTCAAGATTTGAAGGCATTCAAGGTTCAGCACGACGGGAGAAGTTCAAGGCGCAATATGCCGCCCTTTTGGCGCCTGAGGGGAAAGAAGTTGTGCAGGACCATGGTGGCGAGAAGGCGAGGCCGCGGGGGAAGACCAACTCGAAGAAGGAGGACAGACGGGACGTGGCGTCGATCGCCTTGCTTGAAAAGGTGGAGGGGATGATAAGCAAGGACTTGAGGGAGGAGAAGCGCTAGCAAGAAAAGAAAGAGTAAATGCACGCCTTCATGGAAATCCAAAGGAGGAGGCTCGAGATGGACGCAGAGAGGCAAGCCAAGATGCTTGAGTTGGAGGAGATGAAGCAAGCCAAGATGCTTGAGATCGAGGCCACCAATGCGAGGACCAAGACGAAATAAGCGACCCTCGCAAGCATGAAGACGGGCGCGGAGATCATGAAGGTTGATCTGAACACCATGTCGTCGAGGAAGAGGCTATGGTTCAGGAAGATGCAGGCCGAAATGCTCAAGTTCGACCAGCTGTGATCTCCGATGAAGATCACAATCCCTTTTTTGTATGCCGACAAATGTTCTGACATGACCACGGGCCGACATGGCGTGGGGCCGACATGGCGTGGTCGAATTCCTGCCTCTTTTGACGTGGTGGCATGTCTGTCGATCGCTGACAAGTGTGCCAACATAAACTGCGTGGTGGTTTTAATGTAGGCTGACAATGTATGCCGGCCGCTGGCATGGTGTCAGTATGGACTTTTCGGTATTGGCATGCTAGCCTGTTTAATCTAACTGTGCGGACATAAAATGAGTCGCGAGCTTTGGACGCACGAGCGGCTGATCCAAACGATAAAAAAGCAAACAGAATCGCCGTCCAAATAAGTTGCCCCGTTGGAGTTTGTCTCAGCGCTGCGAAGAACGATGCGAGGAGTTACAACGATGCATGTGGCGGAGACGAGGATGTTGGAACTGACGCGCATCGATGATATGTACGGTATCTTCGGGAGCTACAACGAATCTGTCTTGGTGTTCCGATGGGGCATGGGCACCGCAATAATGCTGCTACCGGCATGAGTCGATGCTACGACCAGCGGATAGAGGGCGATGCGCGTGAGGCAGGCCACGTTGAGTATGTTGACACATGCTCTTGTCGGTGCTACGACCGATGCCGTCGGGAGCTACGATGGCATGCAGTGCTGTTTTGACGGGCAATGCTAGAGCGGAGACAAGTGTTGTCGAGTGGCAGTGCTGACCGAGGTTACGAATATGTGATGAAAATAGGAAGGCATGGCGTTTTCACATATATGATGTCTAGACTAAGGTGGTGTTTCTTTACAAGGATTTTTTGCTGTAGGGACTAAAAAAAATCCGTTTTAGTCTCATGTAAAAGAAACGGGAGGGACTTTTAGGGATTAAAATGAAGTATTTGGGACTAAAGGAAGAAGTCCTTATGGGAGGGTCTTTTTGAAACTTTTTTGACACTTCTTCCAACAGTGCCTCTACTTTTAGCATGTCATTTAATAACTTCTAGTACATTACTAGGGGTAACATGGTCTTTTTGCATGTCATTTAATGACATCTAGTCCCTGTTTAGTCCCTGAAAAGAAACGGGTAGGGACTAAGAACTTTTTAGTTGAGACTGAAAAAAGTACTAAAACTTTTTAAAGAAACAGGGCCTAAGCAGATGACGGTGTAATAAAATATAAATGATGCAATACACCATATGCAAAATTCAAGTGCAACCAGTACAACCTTATCAAGTAGAGCAAGCACCTTGATGGGTGAACATGATAAAGTATCTATCTCGTGACTCTTTATAGTTACATTTAGTTAGGTCTCCATCTAGCTTGGAGTCACCGTTACGATCATATTCTAAATCTGAATGTGGGGGTGTCATTGCATTCAAAATAGATATTGATCCCTTGATGTCAAGATTGTTAGACATTGCATTGTTTCACAATATTATTTTTGTCTCTGCATTCTCATATTCAGTATGATCATATTCAATATCTCACATACATGAAAATGTAAATAGTAGTAAGATTATGTCTGAATGCATACATAAGTCTATTCGAATAGTGGTTCCGTGCAAATCTCTATGTGCTATCTCTTTCAGTTTCTTCTAAGAGATGTCACATGTATGTCTAAAAAAAAGAGATGTCACATGTCCGTAATTCGCTCAGTGTATTAATACAATGTGATCGTACTACTTAAAAATAGACTCTTTGATGAAAGCTGCTACTCCTGTAGGAGTTGTTAGATTCTCCGAAGTGGTAAGATGATGTAGCACAACAACATACATTATTTTCCCTAATTAAGAACCATGTTTTATCGAACCAGTAGGAGACACCAAGCTAACAACGTTAACAACACCTGCACACAAACAAATAAAATTGCTTGCACCCAAAAATAGCAAGGAGGTTTGACGGTGTCCTGGACTAGGGTGTACTTACCACGTCGTCTCTCTATCACGTGGGTTAGGCCGAGGATCCCCATGACGTTTCACTAATGTGCCATTTCGGGCAGCCCACGATGCATACGAGTGAGATTTCACAAGACTTGACGCACAAGACAAGGACTCCTCTAAACCCTAGACCTCTCATACATTATATAAGCCGAGGTCACAATAGACAATAGACGATCTCATAATCATACACAACAATCTCGTGATAGATACGTGTATTGTGTACTATTCCTATATCAATATAATCAAAAAGAGAATGTAGGGTATTATCTCCTCGAGAGAGCCCGAACCTAGATAAATCATGTGTCCATATTACCATCGCTCCAGGACACCTAGCTTAGGCCCTCTACTACGAGATTTGCCGGATTGAAAACCGACATTGGTGCTTTCGTTGAGAACCTGCTAGGTGATCGTCATGGTGCAATGGGATCGTTAACGAACGCCAAATCAGTTGTTATAGTTTAAACTAAATTCGTGCCTTTAAATTAGTTTTTTTGAGTTGTTGCTGTGAGCCCGTGCAAATTTTCATATGCAGGCATAATTGAGATCACGAACAAATTGTCACGATGTTCATCAGCGATGGCCGTATCATATGTGACAATCACTTCACACAGTCTCATCATGACTTCACAGACCAACTTCGTCATGATAGCCAGACTTGGGGTTTCGCCTAACATCTTCGACCATGTTGCATCACCTCTTTGTCAAGCCAAGCTCCTTGCCCACACACCTTGGGACGGGCTTGGGGGCTGGGACCACGGTCAAACCAAGGACTACGCACCATGTCGGATGTGTGGGAGATCAATGGGCATCTTCGTCCCTCCACAAGCCTGGACCGCGTCATCACACTAAGCACATTAAACAACTAAGTTGCTCTCATGCTCATTTTTTAAATGTTTATTTTTTGTTTGGTTCAACCAAACGTTATATTTTTGTGTTAGATAAAAATTCAGTTTGTTAAAAACGTTGTTTGTTAAAAACGTTGTTTGTTAAAAACAACTTCTTTTTCCCATGTTAATTAGGGGTTCTTAAATTTATTCGAGCCATTTTATGATTAATGTTTTCTTCTAGGTCATTGCAAAGTTCTTTTCTACTACTACTTTTTCCTATGCGAGTGTGTGGTCAGTAGCCGGATAGCCTAGTTTCTTTATAAAGCCGCTCGAGTTTAGTTCGTTAAACATGCATCGGAGAAACACTTCGCCTTCGGGATACGGAGGTTGAAGCCAAAGGTTGACCCGCTTGAAGTCCGGAGATTAGATGTATCATGTTAAAGCACGACCGAAGCACATATTAATTTTAAGACCAATTTCGGGCGCATTTCAAGTATCGACAATATTAACGAGGGGCTACGACTAGCGCCGAACCCACCAAAAGCCGAGGTACTCCATGGAGTCGTCGGTAAAGCGTCCTCGACATTTGCACTTATTTGCATTGATTTTGAGTTGTGTCTTTGGTCAATAGCTGGATTGCCTGGCTCCTGTGCTTACCCCTTACGTTTTCACTATGTTCGGTTAAGGGGTAAGGGGATAACCACTTGATTATCACTTCAAATTTAACTGGTTAAGTGCCTCAGTTGAAGAAAGCTGAAAGTTGTCTGTCACAACAAGCGTAAATCGGTCAACAAATAGGAGATGGTGTTAAACCAAATATAGCCCATTGAGGTTATCCAAGTAAAACGAAGGGCCTCTCTTTCCTCAAAAGGCCCAGTTGTGGGTAGTTCGACCTCGAATCATACGAGGAGTCGACGTATACCGGGGTCTATTAAGTTACTCCTAAACATATGCTCCTATGACTAAGTGAAAGTTATAAAGCCTAAATATCTGATTGCCTCATTTTCACTAACACAACCGCCTCTAGGCACCGAGACGTTGGCTAAGGGTTGTCTTGTTAGTATGAAAATACCCTGTGTAGTATCTACAAAGGGCTGGAAGCCGATGATGGGCCACTTTCAGATTAGAAACAGTCACAAGAGAGTCAAAATTAACCATACCAAGGGCTCCTTACGGCACCTCGACATGGTTACATCAGAACTCCTTGAGAGCCCAACATATTATGAGCGTTTGTATTCAATATACAAGCGTCGTCTTTCGTAATCATGATTTTGAAGTCATAAATATGCATTAATTTGACTTAAGATTTTGGCCAAGCTCGGTTGCGTGGCTCCTGGGCTTACCCTGTACATTCTCGATTGTTCAGCCAGGGGGTAAAGGGAGCACCTCTGTGATTGTTACTTCCGGTTCATCCGGGATAGTACCTCAAACTGGGTGAAGCCAAAAGCTAGCCATCTTACGAATATAATTTGTCAACAACGACGGAAGTGAAATTTTTGGTTCATTAAAGACCACAGAGTTTGGGAACATTCCCCAAACTAAGTCCTCAACGTTTTCCTCCCATATAGATCGAAGTTGAGGTTTCATGATCATGGTCAACATGATATCCTAGGAAAAGGAACTTATAAATAAACTATTTTCCCAAAAGATGTTTCGTCGTTAAGTAGTAATTTAACATATCTCTGTGCATACCTTTGTTTATAAAATCATATGACCGGATTGCCTTGTTTGCCGTAAATCTTTGCCCTTATAAAGGCTACGTGTTATGCAAATGATTTTTATCCCCTTCCGTGATGGAGTTTAAAATCGTCACCTAATGAGTGTGGGTGATAGTGGGGTCCTTCCCACATGACCCAGAAATCGTCGGGGATAGGCGAGCGACTACTACCGATTGCCATAGAATAAACGTATGAGAAGTCACGCCTGTCCCACATGCTACGAGCCGAGTCTCTCGACGTTACGTTTCTGATCTAGAGACATCCAAAACGATTACACCGCTATAGTCATGTGAGAAAGGTGGATATCACAAACATTTAATCTACCGATGTGTTTGCGATATGTACGTTATCGTACAGAGTTCAAAAAATGTAAAATGTGTGCGGTGCCTCTACTATCACGAATGTGTCCATTTTCATAACTGCGTGCGATATGTATTCCTATCACACACGGGCTCCATATATGCACCATCTTCTTCCTTTCCAATATTACACAGACATACATGTTTGAAACATTTTCCGTATTACCATGAATCGCACATGCATAAGAGAAGAAACCGTGTGTGCGTCCGTCGACCATCGCAAATGTTTCACGCCAAAGAACCGTCTATTCTTTCTAACTGTGTGTACATTATTTAATTCACTCATGTTTAATTTTATTTTTCGTTATAATTTATTATTAGAATTGTAAATTTTGAAATATGAAACGTGGAATTCGAATTCAATAGCCAATCCACACGTAAAATTAGCAGTATAATATGTTCTGTAATTATAGGATTAGGATGCAATTAACCATGATGAACCACAATATATAGAGGCAGTAAAGGTGAAGAGACAAGTGTAAATCATTTTGGCTGCTGATGGTGTTGAAGACGCAGAATGCCCATAATGTGCCCTCCTGCATGCCATAAGCACAAACAACTTTTGTCCATCCCATTGTGACGATGTCCCGCCCATCCTTCGCCGCCTTCAGGAAGCCTTCTAGACCATTATCATGGTAGCATGAATTATATACTTTAACCTTAGTTGCCTCCACTCCGGTCATGTAGTTTGCAAGGTAATAATCAATAAAGTGCTTCAGAAACCACTGAAAAGAGAAAACTATCAGATACTCATGTCTAATAGAGTAACTCGGTGTGGGCAAGGAGAAAAGGCATGATATTACTTACCATCATAAAGTTCACTGTTGTCTTGGACAAAGTGTAGATAAAGATCTTAATTCCCATCATCCATCTCTTTCGCCTAACAATCTTTCTTAGTTTCCATACTTGACACTTGTTCATGAATATCTCATTGCCCCATACGCAAAAGGGATCGAAGCGTGGATCAGTACCACTGATATATGTACCTATACGCAACAAGTAAATGTTAGAAGCTAAACTATGATTGCACAAATGGTGTAAAATACAACTACTAATGTTCCTATGTACAGATATTTTAGAGATTTCTATATGAACTACATACACATGTATATAGACATAGTTTTAGATTAAAATGTAGATTCCCTCATTTTGTTCTGTATGTAGTCTATATTGAAATCTCTACAAATACTTATATTTAGGAATAGATGGTGTATAAGACATGGGATGTAGCTAACCTCGACGGCAAACAACAATATCGTCCATTGTAGCCCTGCGTAAATATATGGAAAGGCAATGTTAACTACAAGAGGGTTAACATCCACCAAAATAGCAAATGTTAATAAAATGACAACATCTATAGTGATATCTTCATTGCGAAAGAGTAACACGGTAGCAAAGGGACAACTTAGAAAGTGGATAGAATTGTTTACTACAACATGCATGTTTCACTACACACAACCGTATAGCCATTGAAATTGGTACTGAACTACTGATAGAAATGAAATTGACAGAGTTAAACATCACAAGGCAAGTCGTGCTAGAGCACAAAATGGCCCCATTGTCTATAAAAAGGTAGGAAAAATAGATAAGATGGGTTAGACGATGTTTACTATAACATGCTTAATACATCAACCGTACAAAACATGGCTATTGCAACTGGTATTGGTAAGATTCAATTTGTTAGTTCATACTTGGTAAGTCGTGAGGGGTAGTTGCTAGGGCACTTCATATGGGCAAGAGCCTTGCCCAAGTCGTCCGCAGCGGAGGCGAGGTGTTCCTCTCGTTTGAAGCGTGGCTGAGTACCACTGACATGTGTACCCACAAGAAACAAGTAAATCTTAGAAGTTTAACCGCAATTGCAGAAATGATGTAAAATACTGTAGACAATGGATGTAGAGAACCTCAATGGGAAATAACAACATCGCCCGTTATGGCCCTGCGTAAGTACATGGAAAGGCATGCTAACTACAATAGGGTTAGCATCCACCAAAAATAGAAAATGGAAATAAAACGACAACATCTGTGGTATATCTTCATTGCGGAGAGTAGGACGGTAGCAAAGGGACAAATTAAAAAATGGATACAACTGTTAATTGCAACAGGCTTAACAACATCCTAAGTCATATTTTGTAAGTTTGTAGCTGCTATTGGTGAAATTTAGCTGGACAGTTCATACTTGAACATCACACAGTGTGCAGTATTGAAAATAACAAGGCATGTTTAACTACATGCAACCTAGTATGGCCAATGAAACTGGTACTGATAAAAATGCAATTGACAAAGTTAAACATCGCAAGGCCAGTGTTGCCATAGCATAGAATGACCCTTTTCTCTATAAAAAAGGCAGGGGAAATAGCTAAGACATGTTAGGCATGTTTACTACAACATGCTAATGCGTACAAAACATAGCTAATGCAACTGGTATTTGTATGAACTGGCCAGTTCATACTTCGTAAGTCCTGAGTGGTAGTTGTTGGAGCACTTCAACTTGGCTATAGCCCGCCCAAGTCAGCGGAGGCGGAGGCTAGGTGTTCCTACGGGTCAAAGCATGGATTAGTGCAGCTGACATCTGTACCTGCAGGCTAAATGTTAGAAGTTAAACTGCAATTGCACGAATGATGTGAAATACTCTAAGACATGGGGTGCAACTAACCTGGACGGCAAATAGCAGCACCACCTATTATAGCCCTGCATAAGTACATGGAAATGCATGTTAAGTACAACAGGATTAGCATCCATCAAAAATAGCAAATGAAAATAAAACGACAACATCTCTAGTGATATCTTCATTGCGCAGAGTGGCATGGTAGCAAAGGGTCAGATTAAAAAATGGATATAACTTTTAATTACAATAGGATTAACAACATCCCGAGTCATGTATTGTAAGTTTGTTGTTGGTATTGGTGAAATTGAGTTGGACAGTTAATACGTGAACATCACATAGCGTGCAGTACTGAAATAAATAAGGCACGAACATGCTTAACACATCAACCATACAAAACATAGCCATTGGAAGTGGTATTGGTAAGATTGAGCTGGTCAGATCATACTTGGTAAGTATTGGGGGTAGTCGATGGGGCACTTCATATGGGCCACAGCCTGCACCAAGTCGATGGCGCCGGAGGCGATGTGTTCCTCCGGGTCGACACACACAACAACCATCGTGCCTTCGACCGCCATCAGCTCCTCGACCTCCACATGATATGTGGTTGGGCTGCCGCAGCAATGCTCTGTAGGTAGGGACAATGGGGATTTGGAGGCATGAGGATGTTTCGCACACGCCATTTTAGCAATCAGGTCATGACCGTAATAGAGCTCGGTGGGTTACCTGACTGGATCAACGATGCTCAGGCATAACGTAGATGTGGTTGAAGCCATTGTTGCTACGACAATTTGAGCTGCCGGAAGGGGGGGATACTACGAAAATGTGATTGGTGGGGATGTGGTGGGAGGAATAAATTTGGAAATCACGCGCCTAATGAAAATTTCATTGCGAAACTTGAAACTTGGGCGGGGGAGACACAGAACGCAAATGATGCTTGAGAGACCTCTCGGGTGGAGTGGCCGGACATCCATACTGTGCAACGGTTTTTAAGAACTCAAGGACAAACGACGCCCGAAATTTGGCTTCCCTTACAATCTTGGTCATTCATTACCGCACACGGTTCATCTCTGTCGCCCCCAGAAATAGTGTGCGCTGAGCCTATTGTGTGTTGTGTTATGATTAGCCGGAACCCTAGCCACACGGATCGCACCTGTGCACCATAGGATGCATCGTGATTGAACGACAATCCACGTCCCTCGCATCACACCCACGCAGCTGTAGCTGGATTGGATTTATCTACGCATTAATGCCTAGAAAAGGCCTGGAAAAGTGCCAAATTTGAACATGGAGATTTTGAGGGTGTATATATGTCCATCGTAGAAAAAAACTCAAGCATAAAGGACGGAGGAAATTTGGATTCCCCTTCAAGATATGTGATTTCCCTCTCGATATCATGAAACTTCCTCGGTGATGGTTCGATTTATGAACGACGTGCATGATGACATAATCTAAACCTTTTCAAATTTTTACCATGGCATAGTGAGGCCATACCATGGCACCATGCCAAGCATCATGTTTTTCAAGCATGTATTTCATTTTTCTATAGTTGAAATACCAATAAATGATACGTTTGTGGTTGACTCTTACCACACATATCCTTGCAATCACCGCCCATTGCTTATAAAAGGCACATAAATTTACTAAATAACACGAGCATGGTTTTCCAGTCCGTTATTGCGCACCTTTCATGCACTGATTGTTTGAATTTTAATTATGTGCATTAATGCCTAGAAAACATACATAGTCCCCTAAATATGGCAAATGAGCCCGGAAAAAGTGCCAAATTTGGACACGGAAATTTGAGGGTGTATGTTCACTGTAGAAAAAAACTCAAGGACAAAGGACAAAGGACAAAGGAAATTTGGATTCCCCTTCAATCTTGGTGATGTCCCTCTCGAAATCATGAAATTTCCTCGGTGATGATTCCATTATGAAGGGCGTGCATGATGGCATAAGCCAAACCTTCTCAAATTTTTACAATGGCATAGCGAGGCCATACCGTCATACCATGACAAGCATCATGTTTTTAAGCATGTATTTCATTTTTCTATAGTTGAAAAAACAATAAACGACACATTTGTGGTTAACTCTTGCCACGCGTATCCTTGAAATCGATGTCCATTCCTTGTAAAAGACATGAGAATTTACTAAATAGCACGAGCATGGTTTTCCACATCGTTCTTGTGCACCTTTTCATGCTTCGATTGTTTGAATTTGAATTATGTGCTTTAATGCCTAGAAAATGCACATAATCCCCTAAATATGGCTAATGAGCCCGAAAAAAGTGCCAAATTTGAACACGGAGATTTGCACGGTGTATGTTCATCGTAGAAAAAATTCAAGGACAAAGGACGAAGGAAATTTGGATTCCCCTTCAGTCTTGGTGATTTCCCTCTCGAAATGATGAAACTTCCTTGGTGATGGTTCCATTATGAAGGGCGTGCATGACGACATAAGCCAAACCTTATCAAATTTTTACCATGGCATAGTGAGGCTATACCATAGCACCATGTTAAGTGTCATATTTCTTAAGCATGTATTTCATTTTTCTATAGTTGAAAAACCAATAAACGACATGTTTGTAGTCGATTCTTGCCACACGTATCTTTGAAATCACTGCCAATTCCTTGTAAAATGCATGAGAATTTACTAAATAGCACAAGCATGGTTTTCCAAACCGTTCTAGTCCACCTTTTCATGCACGAATTACTTGAATTTGAATTATGTGCATTAATGCCTAGAAAATGTACATAATCCCCTAAATATGGCTAATGATCCTAGAAAATTGCCAAATTTGAACACGGAGATTTGCAGGGTGTATGTTCATCATACAAAATAAATTCAAGGACAATGGACGAAGGAAATTTGGACCCCCCCTTCAATCTTCGTGATTTCCCTCTCCAAACCATGAAACTTTCTTGTTGATGGTTCGATTTATGAAAGGCGTGCTTGACGACATAAGCCAAACCTTGTCAAATTTTTACCATGGCATAGTGAGGCCATACCATGGCACCATGAGAGATGTCATGTTTTTCAAGCATGTATTTCATTTTTCTATAGTTGAAAAACCAATAAATGACACATTTGTGGTTGACTCTTGCCACACGTATCCTTGAAATCACTACCCATTCCTTGTAAAATGCATGAGAATTTACTAAATAGCACCAGCATGGTTATCGAGAACATTCTTGTGCACCTTTTCATGCATCGATTGTTTGAATTCGAATTGTGTGGGTTAATGCCTAGGAAATGCACATAATCTCCTAAATATGGCAAATGAGCCGAGAAAAATGCCAAATTTGCAAACGGAGATTTGCAGGGTGTATGTTCACTCTAGAAAAAAAAACTAAAGGACGAAGGGATTTTGGATTCCCCCTCAATCTTGGTGATTTCCCTCTCGAAATGATGAAACTTCCTTGGTGATGGTTCAATTTATGAAGGGCGTGCATGACAACATAAGCCAAACCTTCTCAATTTTTATCCTCGCATAGTGAGGCCATACCATGGCACCATGATAGAATTCATGTTTTTCAAGCATGTACTTCATTTTTCTGTAGTTGAAAAACAAATAAACGACACATTTGTGGTTGGCTCTTGCCACACGTATCCTGGAAATCATTGTCCATTCCTTGTAAAAGGCATGAGAATTTACTAAATACCATGATCGTGATTTTCCAAACCGATTTTTGCACTGGTTTTTTGAATGTGAATTATGTTCATTAGTGCCTAGAAAAGGCACATAATCGCCTAAATATGGTTAATGAGCCCGAAAAATGCAAAATTTGAACACGTTACATTGGAGGGGTTATGTTCATCTTAGAAAAAACCGAATGACAAATCAAGAGGGAAATTTGGATTCCCCCTCAATCTTGGTGATTTAAGATCGCACATGATTCATCTTTGTTGCCTCTACGACCTGTGTGCGTTCATCCACAAATCCAAAAGGAAAAAAGGAAACCCTCACCCCTTGCCCACTCACCGCGCAGTCCTCCGCAACTATGCACCTCATCAACTTCTATCGCAGCGGCCACCCTAAGCTCGATGATGGGCGGAGGTCGCGCTTGAAACGACACGGGATTTCGCCCCTACCGCTTGCTGCTGCCTATATGCACCCACTTGCACCAACTTTCTGGACTCTTGTATATTGGGATTTTCTTCAGGATTGGGCCGGGGAGTTTCTTCATGGAGAAGGTACTTAATTTAGCAAAATATTCACTCATCTCTTATCGCAGTCCATCCTACATTCTTAATCAACCAATGGAAACCGCCGTAAATTCTCATTTTTCATTCAATTGTCCACAGTGCGAGCACAAATCAGACAAGTGTGGTCACGGTCTATCAGAAATGAAGTTCTATCTCGGCATTGCCTAAATTTATGAACATATACATTATATCGCTACATTTGGATAAAGGGATGGTGCCACACGCAACCTAGAAGTCGAAGACAATTTTTTCTCTATTATTTTTATCTTAATTTTCATTTCAAGCGGTACATCCCTTGCTTTGCAAGAACACGAGTAGTAGGAAATCTTGGGCTTTACTTGGTTGATGAGTCCATGGATGTCATATTGACAACGCAACATGGATTTACAATGATAATTAGTATAAAAATTGATAAAGATGGTCACTCCTTTTTTTATGCAGACCTTTGGAGAAAAATAACTTAGTTTTATGAACTGAAAGCTGGCAATAAAATTCTAGTGCGTGCACCACAGCCTAGTATAATTAACATGTATGTTTACTTCCCCAATGTCATCAACCAATCATAGTCTGATCGAGGTTAGTGTTCTTGAAACTTTCTTCATGCTGACATATTACTTAGCAAAATCGGGGTATTTGTTGTGACTAACTGATTACTATTTAAGCAACCAATTGGGATTATGTTTTTTGACCCCATTCCTAGGCAGTAACAAATTACATTTACCAATATATGCCCACTGTATATTCTGGTGCCATGTTCTGAAGAAATAATACCTTTCCACCTTTGAAGCACGATATGTTGGATGCATAGTTGACGATGTGTATGTTACTCGGCGTGCCAAATTTCACTAGAAAGACTTGAAGCATGTCATAATTCTTTTTGATAATCTGACAGAGATAGCACAACCTATGAACGCTGGACTTTGGATGGGATTAATTCTACCTATGGTGCACACATTGAACAAGACCAATTGTGTGCACAAAATGCTGGTACAAAGTCTTATTTTTATGTTGATGTTCACAAACTATATATATCTTCAACGATATGTTACAATTGGTTTTTATTCTACATTGCAATAGAAATTGCCCTTACTAAATCAATTTCCCGCCATGGTTGAATTATGCTTCTGCCTGCTAATAAGGCCAAAGTGATTGCAAGGTAGTGCATTTTCCGCATAAATGGAACCATTCAAATAAACAAGTTCTCGCTTGTCGTGGCAATGCATCCACATTGTAAAATTGGAGACACTATTCTACTCATGCTATACCAAGGCAAAATAGGGTTCTTCCTTTTCATTGACTAGATGTCGAGTTACCGTGATCAAGCTGCTTCCAACGGATAGTTCTGGTTGTTGGCCCTCATCCTCTTAAAATGTGCTAGTTGTTACCATGTTAAGTATGTAGATATGGACCATATGATTGTCTAAATTGTTAAGTAGCGTGTTACCAAGATCCTCCTTTTGTCGAATAGTGTCACCACTATATATATTTTACTCAAATGTTGTCAGCCAAGTTGTTCAATTTTCATGGAAAGTGTCGTACACAGTTCATTCAGTTCAAGCATGTGCAATGTAGAGTAGATGATGTCCATGTTTTCGATGTGGCGATTAACACAGATATCCAGAAGGAATTTGCATATTAATTGTCCTTACTGCAGACTGAGATAATATATGGATAGGCCAACCCATACAATTGACACATTTGACATGCATGAACAAATCAATAGTTCGACGAGTAATTTACAAACCATAAGCTCACTAATTTACAAGAATATAACGAATCGTGCATGCACAAAAGAGATACCGTGCAACCGACGCCAATCCACCATGCACATCAGCCATCGTCCATAAACGTGTCCATCATGGGATTAGTGGGAGCGGAGGCCACCAAGTCAATGAATTACACACCTTGATTGATCCAGGCTCGGGCAGACTCGACATCAGGGATCGCCGGTACTGCCTTGGGCGTAGTGTTCACCACGGCTACCGCGCGCGCCTGGTCTGCCCCAACAACGTCCGGCGAGACGAGGTTCGCTCTCGCCAGTGCTGCTGTGACGCCCCCAAAGCATGCCCCGGTGATGTTTGGCGCTGCGCCCTCCTCCATATGGGACATAAGCCCGTGCCTCATGCAGCGGTTGCCAGGGTTGAAGTTGTCCTTCAATTGTCCTGGTTTGTGCTCCGCCGTCCGCACCATCTGCCGCACTCTCCACCGAGCCAGCAGTATCGCCCGCTAGCGATCCTTGTCCACTTTTAGGATGACCCTGGCTAACCTAGCGGCTTGCTCGTACCATGTTTCCTGCTTCCTCTGGCTGTTGTCTGGAGAGGCGGCGGTATGGCCGTTGACCACTGATGACCCATAAATATATGGGATCAATCGTAGTCCTTTCGATAAGTAAGAGTGTCGAACCCAACGAGGAGCAGAAGGATCTGGCAAGTGGTTTTCAACAAGGAAATATCTGCACGCACTGAAATTGTCGGTAATAAATGATTGTGTGGTGAGATGATTGGTAGCGAGCAACAAGTAACAAAAGTAGCAACGGTGCAGCAAAGTGGCTCAATCCCTTTTGTAGCAAGGCACAAGCCTGAACAAAGTCTTATAGGAGGAAAAACGCTCCCGAGGACACACGAGAATTTCTATCATGCTAGTTTCATCATGTTCATATGATTCGCGTTCGTTACTTTGATAGTTTGATATGTGGGTGGACTGGCGCTTGGGTACTGCCCTTACTTGGACAAGCATCCCACTTATGATTAACCCCTCTCGCAAGCATCCGCAACTACGAAAGAAGAATTAAGACAAAGTCTAACCATAGCATTAAACTAGTGGATCCAAATCAGCCCCTTACGAAGCAACTCATAAACTAGGGTTTAAGCTTCTGTCACTCTAGCAACCCATCATCTACTTACTACTTCCCAATGCCTTCCTCTAGGCCCAAATAATGGTGAAGTGTTATGTAGTCGACATTCACATAACACCACTAGAGGAAAAACAACATACAACATATCAAAATACCAAACGAATACGAAATTCACATGACTATTATTAGCATGACTAATCACATGTCCTCAGGAACAAAAGTAACTACTCACAAAGCATAATCATAATCATGATCAGAGATGTAATGAGTAGCATCAAGGATCTGAACATAAACTCTTCCACCAAGTAATCCAACTAGTATCAACTACAAAGAGTAATCAACACTACTAGCAACCTTACAAGGATCGTCCTGCCGCAGCTCTAGATTGGTTCTGCTCAAGTTCCGCCTCGTGGCGGCGGAGAAACCACGAAAAAGCTCCCTTCTGATTTTTTTTCTGGACGAAACCCTCCATATAGCAAAAGAGGGGGGCAAGTGGGCCAGCAGGGTGCCCACAAGCCCCCATGGCGCGGCCTGGGGGGGTGGTCGCGCGTGCAGGCTTGTGGCCACCCCGTGGCGCCCCTCTGGCACTTCTTCGGCCCAGTATTTTTTATAAATTGGGAAAAAATCTCCGTTGATTTTCACGGCGTTTGGAGTTGCGCAGAATAGGTATCTCAACTTTGCTCCACTTTCAGGCCAGAATTCCAGTTGCCGGTATTCTCCCTCTTCATGTAAACCTTGCAAAATAAGAGAGAAAAGGCATGAGAATAGTATCGTGAAGTGAAATAACAACCAAAGAGGCGATAAATATTAACATGAAAATATGATGCAAAATGGACGTATCAGCTCCCCCAAGCTTAGATCTCGCTTGTCCTCAAGAGAAAGCCGAGCTCAATAAATATGTCCACATGTTTAGGGAGAGAGGTGTCGACAAAACAAGATACGAACATGCATGCATCATGATCAGGATCAGAACAACAATACCAACATATAATCTCTCATGCTAAAGTGATAATTCCTTCACAAAGTAAAGCATGGATCAAGAACCTTACCGAGAAGTAACAACCGATAACCTTTAGTCATTGAAGCAGTTGCAATTTATCACAACATCAGAAAGAGGCAAATAAGAGCTTGTAAAGCAAATCCACATACTCAATCATTCTTTCGTTCTCTACAATTGCTACAACTCACGTGGTACTCATGAGATCAAAGTTTCAGCTGGACACAGAGAAAGATAGGGGCTTGTAGTTTTGCCTCCCAACTGCTTACCTCAAGGGTAATGTCAACAATAATAATTCATGAATACTTACCTCCAAGTTGACATATGAATATAGATCTTTCCCAAGCATGTGACGTTAGCCAAGATAAAGGCGAAACAAGGAATTGGTGAAGATCACCATGACTCTTTCAAGGGAAAAAAGTAAAGGTACAAGATAGGCCCTTTGCAGAGGGAAGCAGAGGTTGTCATGCGCTTTTGAGGTTTGGATGCGTGTCCTCTTAGTGCGGAGGAACATCACTTTGTATTGCCCCCTATGATAAAGAACTTTATTATGCAGTCTGTTGCTTTTATGTCTTCCTCTTCACAGGTTTGTACAAAGCTTATTTTCCACACACTAATAGATCATACATATTAGAGAGCATTTTTTATTGCTTGCACCGATGACAACTTACTTGAGGGATCTTATTCAATCCATAGGTAGGTATGGTGGACACTCATGGCAAAACTGGTTTGAAGGTTTATGGATGCACAAGTAGTATCTCTACTTGGTGTGGGTTTTTTGGCTAATATGAGGTGGAAGCAATCGTCATATGCTAAGGGATCTCTAATCATATAACATTGTTCAGAGCCAAGCAAACACAATCCATTATGTTGTCTTCCTTGTCCAACATCTACTTCTAGACATGTAATAGTTTGGTGAGTGTTCACAATCATAGATGGTGTCAGAGATGATATATTGATATGTGAACTTCTCCTTCCTTATCACTTCCTATTAATTGCAACAATGACCAAGGTCTACGTTTTCCTAACCTCAAAAAGTTTCAATCCTCATTCTTTTTATATGTGAAGCCATCACTTCCCATAAGATCATTACATGATCTTTCATGCTTTTGTTCTATTCTCACTCTTTTGATCATGGCAAGAGGCAAAGCCCTTCAACTAAGACACTCTTTATTATAAGGCTCACGAGCAAGAATACATCGGGGGTGACACAAAGCAAAACTCAAGACTAAAACACTAAGAATTTTAAACTACTAGAGAAAAAGAAAACTGAAAAGGAAAACTAAAACAAAGGTAAAGGCAAAAGGTGTGATGGTGATACGATACCGGGGCAACTCCCCCAAGCTTGGCAAAAGCCAAGGGGATTGCCCATACCAATGCTCAGTTGTCTTCCTTTTGTGGTGATGGTGGAGGAGTTATTGAAGCGGTCTTGAGCTTGTCTAATTTCCACTTGAGCATAAAGTTCTGCTCCCTCAAATCATCATTTTCCTCCTCCAGCTTCAACACTCTTTGGCAAAGCTCCTCTTCATCAGAACTCGTTTGTTACTTTCCCTTGGGATCATAGTCTTCTTCCTCATCGGTGGTCCAGCCATATGGTTCCAAGTCCCCATAGACCTTGGGGTTAGCAAGGTAATCAGCCACATAGCTCTCCCCCTCCGAATCCTGAGAAGACATTTTGACCTAGATCTGCGGCAGAAAAGAGGCTCGAAACGAAAAACAGAGGAAATCTGCGTGATGTGGGGTCAGACCAAACGGAAGTACATATAATGATTTTTTTCCAGACCAGAAGGAGTCCCCTGCACGAAAATGGAGTCCGGGAGGCGCATGAGGTGGCCACAAGCCCTCACGGCGCGGCAAGGGGGTGGGCCCGCGCCGTGCAGGCTTGTCGCCTCCTCGCGCACTTTTCGGACTACTTCCAATTTTTGTATTTTTTCAAATATTCCAAAACGGAGAAAATTTCCTATTGGAAAAGTTTTGGACTCTGTTTTCTTACCGAATCTCATACCTCTTCGATTTCGGAGTCTGAAACAGGCTGAGAAATGTCCCTTAGGTATTCTTCCGGAGTTATGGTATTGATGATATTGCTTTCAACATTTATGGGAGTACCTGGATATAATGCTTGATTCTCTGCCCATTTACCACTCTCGGACAATTACCTTCCGTGTTGTTGATTTTGATAGCACCGGAACGATATACTTCCTCAACAACATAGGGACCTTCCCATTTAGAGAGAAGCTTGCCTGCAAAGCATCTTAAACGAGAGTTATATAGCAAGACATAATCACCTACATTAAACTCACGCTTTTGTATCCTCTTATCATGCCACCTCTTAACCTTCTCTTTGAAGAGCTTGGCATTCTCATATGCTTGAGTTCTCCACTCATCAAGCGAGCTAATGTCAAATAACCTCTTCTCACCGGCAAGTTTGAAATCAAAGTTGAGCTCCTTGATTGCCCAATAAGCTTTATGCTCTAGCTCAAGAGGTAAGTGACATGCTTTACCGTACACCATTTTGTACGGAGTCATGCCCATGGGATTCTTATAGGAAGTTCTATAAGCCCACAGTGCATCATCGAGCTTCTTAGACCAATTCTTTCTAGACTTGTTGACAGTCTTTTGCAGAATTAGTTTAATCTCTGTGTTGCTTAGCTCTACTTGACCACTGGACTGAGGGTGGTAGGGACACGCAATTCTATGGTTGACATCATACTTAGTAAGCATTTTACGGAAAGCACCATGAATGAAGTGAGAACCAAAGTCGGTCATTAGATATCTAGGAACTCCAAATCTAGGGAAGATAACTTCTTTCAGCATCTTGATAGAGGTGTTGTGATCAACACTACTAGTGGGGATAGCTTCTACCCACTTACTGACGTAATCAACAGCAACCAAGATGTGAGTATACCCGTTAGATTTGGGAAAAGGTCCCATATAATCAAAGCACCAGACATCAAATGGTTCAATGACAAGTGAATAGTTCATAGGCATTTCCCGATGTTTGCTAATATTACCTATTCTTTGACATTCGTCACAACACAAGACAAACTTACGGGCATCCTTGAAGAGAGTGGGCCAATAGAAACCTGATTGTCATACCTTGTGTGCAGTTCTATCTCCCGCATGGTGTCCTCCGTAGGCCTCGGAGTGACACTTCTGTAGGATCTATCCCTGTTCATGTTCAGGTACACAACGTCCAATAACACCATCTACTCCTTCCTTATAAAGGTGAGGATCATCCCAAAAGTAGTGTCTCAAGTCAAAGAAGAATTTCTTCTTTTGCTGTTACGTGAAACTAGGTGGTATATATTTGGCAACGATATAGTTTGCATAATTAGCATACCACGATGCACTACATGAAGCATTGATGACATTCGATTGCTCATCGGGAAAAGCTATCATCAATAGGTTGTGGGTCATCAAGAACGTTCTCCAACCTAGACAAGTTATCTGCTACTGGGTTATCAGCACCCTTTCTGTCGACAACGTGCAAATCAAATTCTTGTAGCAAGAGAACCCATCTGATAAGTCTAGGTTTAGCGTCCTTCTTCTCCATGAGGTACTTGATAGCAGCGTGATCAGTGTAAATAGTGACTTTGGAATCAACTATGTAAGACCTGAACTTTTCACATGCAACACGACTGCTAAAAATTCCTTCTCCGTAGTAGCATAGTTTCTCTGGGCACTCTCTAGAGTTTACTAGCGTAGTGAATAACATTCAACTTCTTATCAACTCTTTGCCCTAGAACAGCACCAACAGCATAATCACTAGCGTCACACATGATCTCAAAAGGCAAGTTCCAATGAGGTGGTTGAACAATAGGTGCAGTTATCAAAGCCCTCTTAAGTATTTCGAAGGCTTCCTCACAATCATCGTCAAAAACAAAAGGAATATCCTTTTTCAAGAGATTGGTAAGAGGCCTAGAAATCTTAGAGAAGTCTTTGATGAACCTTCTATAGAAACCAGCATGACCAAGGAAACTTCTTATCCCTCTGATATGTGTGGGGTATGGCATTTTCTCGATTGCATCAACCTTAGCCTTATCGGCTTCAATACCTCTTTCGGAAATTTTATGTCCTAAGACGATGCATTCATTAACCATAAAGTGGCACTTCTCCCAATTCAAGACAAGATTGGTGTCTTTACATCTCTGCAAGACCCGATCAAGGTTGCTGATGCAATCATCAAAGGAAGACCCATAAACGGAGAAGTCATCCATGAAAACCTCAACAATCTTTTCACAAAAGTCAGAGAATATAGCCATCATACATCTTTGAAAGGTGGCAGGTGCATTACATAAGCCAAAAGGCATACGTCTATAGGCAAAGGTACCGAAAGGGCAGGTGAAAGTGGTTTTCTCCTGATGAGATTGTGCAACTAGTATTTGGGAGAAACCAGAATAACCGTCTAGAAAGCAAAAGTGTGTGTGTTTGGATAGTCTTTCTAGCATTTGGTCGATAAAAGGCAGAGGGTAATGATCTTTCCTAGTGGCCTTATTCAACTACCTAAAATCAATCACCATCCTATAGCTAGTAATAATCCTCTGTGGGATCAACTCATCCTTATCATTAGGGACAACAGTAATGCCTCCTTTCTTAGGAACGCAATGCACCGGACTCACCCAATCGCTATGAGCAAGAGGATAGATAATACCTGATTCTAGGAGCTTTAGTATTTCTTTTCTTACTACTTCTTTCATCTTAGGATTCAATCTCCTTTGATGATCAACAACTGGTTTGAATTCAGGACCAGTTTTGATCTTGTGCTAGCATAGAGTGGGACTAATGCCCTTAAGATCATCAAGAGTATATCCAATAGCAGCACGGTGCTTTTTAAGAGTTTTTAGTAACTTCTTTTCTTCATGCTCTGAGAGGCTAGCACTAATAATGACAGGATATATCTCCTTTTCATCAAGATAGGCATACTTAAGAGTATCAGGCAACTGTTCGAGCTCGAACACATGATCACCCTTTGGTGGAGGTGGATCCCCAAGCAGTTCAACAGGCAAGTTATTCTTAAGGATAGGATATTGTTCTAAGACAACTCTATCTGTTTCATCCCTTTCATCCATATGCATATCATTTTCATGCTCAAGCAAGTATTGCTCTAAGGGATCAGTAGGAGGCACGGCAATAGAAGCTAAGGCAATAGTTTCATCCCTACTAGGCAACTCCTTTTCATGAGGTTGTCTACCAAACTTAGAGAAATTGAACTCATGCGACACACCTTCAAAGCCAACAATGACAGTTTGCTTCTCACAATCAATATGAGAATTGACGGTATTGAGAAAAGGTTTGCCAAATATGATGGGGAAAAAAGCTATCTTGAGCGGTAGCAAGAACGATGAAATCAGCAGGATACTCTGTTTTACCACACAAGACTTCCACATCCCTAACAATTCCCATAGGGCAGATAGTATCTCTATTGGCAAGCTGAATAATGACATCTATAGGTTCTATCTCAACAGGTGCAATCTCATCTTTGACTTCATCGTATAAGGATTGAGGTATTGCACTAACACTAGCACCCAAGTCACATAAACCATGATAACAATGATCTCCTATCTTAACAGAAACCATAGGCATGCCAACAACATGCCTATGTTTGTCTCTAACGTGAGGTTTAGCAATTCTAGCAGCATCTTCACAAAAGTGAATATTGTGTCCCTCAACTTCTTCAGACAGAAGATCTTTGATAATAGCAATGCTAGGTTCAACTCTAATTTTCTTAGGTGGTGTAGGTGTTCTAATATAGCCTCTACGTATCACAGTTGAAGCTTTAGAATGATCCTTTATCCTAACAGGGAAAGGTAGTTTCTCAATGTAAGCACTAGAAACCACAGGATCATTATAGGCAATGACTTTCTCTTCAACTGGAGTGGGTTTAACTATATTGACTTCTAAAGGAGGATGATATTTAAACCACTTCTCTTTGGAGAGATCAATATGAGCAGCAAAATATTCACACAATGAAGCTACTATCTGAGAGTCAAGTCCATACTTAGCGCTAAAGTCACAAAAAGTATTTGTCTCAACAAAGGATTTAACGCAATCAAAAGTGAAATTCATATCTGACTCCTTACCTTCTTCAAGCTCTGAATCTTCAGAGTTGCGTTTAATTCTCTCCAATAAATTCCATTTGAAGTCAATATCTCCCTTCATAAAAGAACCGGTACAAGAAGTGTCAAGCATGGTGCGATTATCATGAGAAAGCCGAGCATAGAAGTTCTGAATGATAATTTCTCTCGAGAGCTAATGATTGGGGCATGAATATAGCATTGATTTAAGCCTCCCCCAAGCTTGAGCGATGCTTTCTCTGTCATGAGGCCAAAAATTATAAATATAATTCCTATCACGATGTACTAAATGCATAGGATAAAACTTTTAATGAAATTCCAATTTCAACCGATTGTAGTCCCGTTATCCAGTATCATCACATAGCCTATACCATGTCAACGCCTTATCCTTCAAAGATAAAGGAAAGACCTTCTTCTTGACCCCATCCTTGGGCACACCTGCAAGCTTAAATAATCCACAAACCTCATCTACATAGATCAGATGCAAGTATGGATGTGATGTTCCATCTCCTGTAAAAGGATTAGCCAGGAGTTTCTCAAGCATACCCGAAGGAAATTCAAAGCAAATATTTTCAGTAGGTGCAGAAACTTGAGGAGCAACTCTTTGTGCTTCCGTTCGAGGTGAAGATACCACGAAAAAGCCCCTCAAAGGATTAGTATCCATAGTGACAAGCGACAATAAATTTCAGCACACTATATGAATGTTTCCTTACCAAGTTCCACTTACCAAAGGCGCTTCACTCCCCGGCAACGGTGCTAGAAAAGAGTCTTGATGACCCACAAGTATAGGGGATCAATCATAGTCCTTTCGATAATTAAGAGTGTCGAACCCAACGAGGAGCAGAAGGATCTGACAAGTGGTTTTCAGCAAAGAAATATCTGCACGCACTGAAATTGTCGGTAACAAATGATTGTGTGGTGAGATGATTCGTAGAGAGCAACAAGTAACAAAAGTAGCAACGGTGCAGCAAAGTGGCCCAATCCCTTTTGTAACAAGGGACAAGCCTAAAAAAAGTCTTATAGGACGAAAAATGCTCCCGAGGACACACGGGAATTTCTGTCATGCTAGTTTCATCATGTTCATATGATTCGCGTTCGTTACTTTGATAGTTTGATATGTGGGTGGACGGCGCTTGGGTACTACCCTTACTTGGACAAGCATCCATCTTATGATTAACCCCTCTCGCAAGCATCCGCAACTACGAAAGAAGAATTAAGACAAAGTCTAACCATAGCATTAAACTAGTGGATCCAAATCAGCCCCTTACGAAGCAACACATAAACTAGGGTTTAAGCTTTTGTCACTCTAGCAACCCATCATCTACTTACTACTTCCCAACGCCTTCCTCTAGGCCCAAATAATGGTGAAGTGTTATGTAGTCGACGTTCACATAACACCACTAGAGGAAAAACAACATACAACATATCAATATACCGAACGAATACCAAATTCACATGACTATTATTAGCATGACTTATCCCATGTCCTCAGGAACAAAAGTAACTACTCACAAAGCATAATCATAATCATGATCAGAGGTGTAATGAGTAGCATCAAGGATCTGAACATAAACTCTTCCACCAAGTAATCCAACTAGCATCAACTACAAAGAGTAATCAACACTACTAGCAACCTTACAAGTACCAATCGGAGTCGCGAGACGGAGATTGGTTACAAGAGATGAACTAGGGTTTGGAGATGAGATGGTGCTGATGAAGATGTTTATGGTGACGAGTCCCCTCCGATGAGAGGAGTGTTGGTGATGACGATGGCGATGATTTCCCCCTCCGGGAGGGAAGTTTCCCCGACAGGATCGTCCTGCCGGAGCTCTAGATTGGTTGTGCTCAAGTTCTGCCTCGTGGCGGCGGTGAAACCACGAAAAAGCTCCCTTATGATTTTTTCTGGACAAAACCCTCCATATAGCAAAAGAGGGGGGCAAGTGGGCCAGCAGGGTGCCCACAAGCCCCCATGGCGCGGCCTGGGGGGGGGGGGGGGGGCGAGGCCGCGCCGTGCAGGCTTGTGGCCATCCCCTGGTGCCCCTCTGGCACTTCTTCGGTCCAGTATTTTTTATAAATTGGGAAAAAATCTCCGTTGATTTTCACGGCGTTTGGAGTTGCGCAGAATAACTATCTCAACTTTGCTCCACTTTCAGGCCAGAATTCCAGTTGCCGATATTCGCCCTCTTCATGTAAACCTTGCAAAACAAGAGAGAAAAGGCATAAGAATAGTACCGTGAAGTGAAATAACAACCAAAGAAGCGATAAATATTAACATGAAAACATGATGCAAAATGGACGTATCAACCACCAAGCCGACCATCGTGCCTCGAGCCTCGATTTCGCCGACGCACAACTCCATCCTGTCGTCGGCTGTTGGGGACATGCCGGTATGTGTGGGTATCTAGCTAGCAAGTGAATCAGTAGCGATTTTCCCTTGACGGCCATTGCCGTGGTTATTTATAGCTAGGAGCTCGCTAGGGGATTGAGAATTTTACAATTCACCGATGTGGAGCGCAGGAAGCCTTCCGTAGAGCACGGGTATACTAAAAGTGGAGCACACAACCCGACAACCGTATGTGGTGTCACGTGTTATCACACACGTGTTAATATAAGGGAACATATGTGTAACTTACTAATCATCGCATACAAGTACTCGCATACGCATCGTGTGCGATAGTGCTAGTCACCGCAAGCAACTAGTAGTTTGCATTTTTCAAAGTTTTTTCTAGACACAAAACCGCACACAAATTAGCTATAGTATGTGTGTGTGTGATATATTTTCTCATGACAAAGAGTTCATCTGAGTGGGCTCTTAGCCGCATGTCACACACATCTTGTTTACACGAATCGTTTGTGTTCTTTTTGCTCATCACAAACAGTTCATCTATGTGAACTCTACGCTGCGTATCGCGCACATCTTGTTAAACTCAACCGTTTATGTTGTGTTTCCTCATTAGAAAAAGTTCGTCTAAGTGAACCATATGCCGTATATCACATACACCTTGATCTGGCAAACCATTTATGTTGCATTCCCTAATAGCAAACAGTTAACCCGAGCGAGCTGTATGCCGTATATTGCACACACCTTGATATAACTGCTCGTTTCTGTTGTTGTGCTTCATCGCAAACAGTTCTTATGGATTAATTGTATGTCACACATCGCACACGCAAGTATAATATTAACCGTGTTTGATGTCTCCGCCATCACAAACTTTTTGCATCTTTTTGACAGTTTTTATATGACCATTTGCGATTAATGCATCACACATAGTTTCATTGAAGGGTCTCTGATTGTAGTGTCGTGTTTGGACCATCCTGCAGTAGTGTTTATAAAGTAGGACAAACACTCCTTGGCTATTGGCCGAGGAGGTTGAAGCCAATTGTCGGTCAACAAAGTCTTGTACAATGCAGATCCGAGCATTAATGATGTAAAGTATTTGGATACATAGAATCATTACACATAAATTGTGTCAAACGTAACAAAGTTTGTGTCAAACAAATATCGATCCTTAATTCTACCACCCCTGCCCAAATTAAGGCTTGGGGGATATTGCATTGCCTATTCCATGTAGCAAATTCAAAGTGCAATACATTTTCCGAGGAGATTCGATCCCCAGCTTGGTCGGCCGCACCCAACCTGAGTCGCAAGGGCTATAGCACACCGCTTTTTTATTCCTAGTATGTTGACGAGCAAGGACTTGATCCACAAGTTGATTTCATGAATCAACATGAGTCTCATGGGCTACTGGGATCATCAGTTTTATGTTTTACTTCACGTGCATCTTAGATTTTTGGCCGACACACACCTTGAGGGCTACTGAGTATACATTTCGGTAGTAAATAAATTGTGGCAAACGGAAATAAATTCCGCAAAAAACATCCCAAGACCGAGGTGGTGCACGACCTTGGAAGCAGTCCAGCATAAAGCTCGGATGCGACTGGCTGGATCCATAAAAGACTAGTCCAACATTTAAGCTCGGATGAACTCCTTCAATTTTTCACATAGCGAGATAAATTATAACACCTCGGATGCCGACCAGCGTTGGAGCTCGGCTGTAAAAATACACCTTGGATGCAGTTCGGCGTTGAAGCTCGAAGGCAATGGAACACCACCGCACGAGGAACACTTCGAAACCCGAGGTGTGGTGTAAAAATAACAAAGCATTGATAAAGACTGAGAAATTAAAAGGGCTCCTCGGATGCTCGACGTGTGAACTCCTTGGACGATCGACGTGTGAACTCCTCGGATTACGATGTGTGGACTCTTTGGATACACCTCAACGATCCTCAAGATTTGAGAGGAGAAGATTGGTTGAACTAGCTTTCAAGACTGACGACCAAAGATGAAGAACTGGCCGAAAGAACCGAGGAGCGTCACCAACTTGAAGACTGGTTTAGGGGGCTACTGACGGTGTCCTGAGCTAGGGGTTACTCACCACGCCGTCTCCTGACTAGGTGAGTCGGCCCGAGGACCCCCATAGCGGTTCACTAATGGGTCACTTTGGGCAGCCCGTGGTGCATACAAGGGATATTCCACAAGACTTGGCGCACAAGGCAAGGACTCCTCTAAACCCTAGGCCTCTCATACATTATATAAGCCGAGGCTGGGCTAGACAATAGACGATCTCGTAATCATACACAACAATCTCGTGGAAGATACCCGTACTCTGTACTATCCCACATATCAATATAATCTAAAGGAGGATGTAGGGTATTATCTCCTCGATAGAGCCCGAACCTGGGTAAATGATGCGTCCATGTTACCATCGCTTCAAGACACCTAGCTTAGGGAACCTACTACAATATTTTCCGGATTGAAAACCGACAAGGCAGTCAACCCCTTTGTTCTTGTTAGTTAGATATTAAAAGCAAATATATAGTGATTGGGCAAACGAAAATAAAACAAATGAGCAAATTGTAGGAGCTTTTGTATTAATTAAAAATAGACCCGAGGGCCATAGGTTTACTAGTGGCATCTCTCTCGAAAGCACGTAGTGGCATGGCAAAAAATTACATTTGGGCAATTGAAAAAAGAGCGGCAATTCATAACTATGATCATTCATGGCATAATCTCACATAAGCATTACATCTGTGATAAGTAGATCTTAAACATATTGACATTTACTACTGTTACTCCGATCCAAGACCTCTATTCGACATGCATCTCAAAGTATTAAGTTTGCAACAAATAGAGCAACACAATAACCAAGATGGCATAATGCAGACATAAAGAAACCTAACAATAAGGTTAATCCCTATTGTTTTATCCTTAGTAGCAAGAATACAATACGCCCCTTCGTTCTTTTTGTCACTGGACAACATCACACAAGATTAAATCCACTACTATGCACACCTCCCTCTGAAGAACTACTCATTGATCTTGGTTGGAGAAGATTCATAGACCGAAAAGTGTACATAGCTACAAAATTGTGCAAAAGAAACTTCAAGATATTAAAATAAATTCATTGAACAATTGACCATAAATCTAAAATTATTAGATCCCAACAGACACACCATAAGACTTACAACAGATTGACTTATAGAGATCATTGTATTGAAGATGAGAGAGAGAGAGAGAGAGAGAGAGGGGGGGGGGGGAGAGAGAGAGAAAGCTACTTCTATGTACTAGTAGATCCTAATGGAACTAGTCACACTTGATCATGGACGTGAGAAGGTTGATGAAGATGGACTTCTGAATGGCTTGCCCTTCCCGCAGAGCACCACAATAGGGCTCCAAATGCTATCGCTTTGGATCAAAGTCTTGCGGCGGCAATAATTTTTTCGGGGCGCTTTTGTGGGTTATGGAATTTTAGGGTATTTATAGGCCTAAATTCTCACTCTCTCCCTCTCCCGCTCCATCCCTCTCGCTCTCTCTCTCTCCCTCCCTCCCTCCATCTTCGGTTTGCTCTTTTGGCCTTCGTTTCATCCTCACAGGTAGTGGTGCGACCTAATAATGCATTACACATTATTTTACTTACAACTCAAAAACATGAACAATATGATTACTGTATATGAATGCCTCTGACAGTGTGCCATGATTTGCAATGATCTAGTGTAACATGTATTATAATAATGAATGGTGGCTTTGCCTTGAAATATCATGTGAGCTCTATATGATCATGCAATGCAAAATGACAATGAATGCTCAAGGCATATGATGAATAGTAACAATGTAAGTTGCATGACAATATATCTCTGAATGGCTATGGAAATTCCACAATAGGTAGGTATGGTTGTTGTTTTGACAAATGATGTAATGAGGCTTATGTGTGAGAGAGTGTATCATCTCACGGAGTTGGATGAAACAACAAAGTTTACACGATGTCCCGAGATGAGAGTGGGCAATGCATGGTACCGAAGAGTCTAGCAAAATATGGATAGGTGGAAGTGTCTTTAGACTGAAATACTCATATTAATCATAAAGAACTCAAGTACGTATTGAAAAAAAATTAGTAGCGCTTGAAGCAAGTCGCATGCCTTTAGGTGGGAGGTTGGTAGGATTTAACCATCACGCGCCCCAGATTCGAACACACAAAGGTTTATTCAAGCAATGATAATCCATACATCGGCTTCCTTTCTAATGCCAGTGACCACCACTTTCATGCATAAGGACTCACAAACCTTAACACACACATTAATATTTAGCTTTAATTATTTACTAACATACTCACATATTACTACCTCAATATGGAAAACTATTGCAAGCAATCAAACTTATCACATTCAATGATCTACAAGTCCAGGCACATTTTAATTATACCACCATTACATACCTATTATTTCCATACCAACTATATAACTCGTGCAAATTACTACTTCCTATTCATCTGTCAATTTTTTTTAAGTGAAGCAAGAGAGTGCAAATAGTTTCTATAAAACAAATCTTCATTCTTAATAAAATACAAGTGAATTATAAGTCCAATTATCTCAACTCAAACAGATATAAGTGAAGAACAAATGAGCATTCTATAAATATAAGATGGATATGTGTCAAAGACCAACAAACAAAACCAAAATAAAACAAATGCCACTCCAAGCAAAACACATGTAATGTGAAGAATTAAAATATAGCTCCAAGTAAGACATACCAATAATTTTTAAGACCAAAGAACGGCTGGCATGTGGGGCATTCCCTAGCTTACATGCTTAAGCCTTCCTTATATATTACCTTGCGGTGGCTTGGGATTCTCCAATCTTACGCTCTTGATGCTTCTCATTCTTCCCATATCTCCATCTCACCCAAATCTTGAAAAATTCATTCACACAAAACTTAACGGAACCTCGTGAGATAGGTCAGTATAACAAAAATAAACCATTCACTTAGGTACTGTAAAGACAAGATTGATAATCATTATCAATTAATGACTATTGTATTCTATCATATCCATAATTTGTATTCCCTAATATATGCCATAATATATGTCGTGGAAGTCCAAAACAAACACAATCTATTAAAAATAGAACAATACATAAACATGTAATTTTTTTTATCATACTTATTTAGCTCAAAAACTTCAGAAAACTTAGGACACTACCGAAAATTTGTAATTGAGTACTATGTAAAATTTTAGCCATTAGTCATGTTCCATTAAAGAACGAAAATTTAGACAATGGACGCAACTGTTTCTGTTTCTGCACATAACCTAATAAACAAGCAATTTGCAACACCCCAAAGGTTTAAATTGGAACATTATTGAAATAAAATATACAACACAACTACTATAGTAACAATAGTCATGTTGACACACTGAAAGCAAAATAAAATAAAGGATAAATATTGGGTTCTCTCCCAAAAAGCTCTTCTTTATAGCCATTAAGATAGACTTAAGATTTTAATGATGCTCACATGAAAGACAAGAATTCAAGAACAACGGTAGCATCATAAAGCATGTAGCACATTTAAGTATAACCCACTTTCTATGCATAGGCAATTTATAAGTAAACAAATTATCACGGCACACAATATTTAGCATATGCAAGGAAGAAGAATGAAACATTGATAATTTTATCTCAAAGAGAGGTAATTGAGTAACATGAAAATTTTATTAGAATATTTGCTTCTCTCAAAATAATTAAATGTATTATCATAATCAAATTCAACAATATAGCTATCGTGCAAAACAATCTCTTCGTGATCCATATGCATACAAATATTATAATCTCCAAGATAGTGGGATTAACATCAAACAAAGTCAAGACCTATCCAAACCCACTTTTATCAAAATTTCATGAGATTGATCATCTTCCAAAGTAGTGGGATCATTACTATCTAAAGTTGACGCTCTTACAAACCCACTTTTTTAGTGAAGGCCATCATGGCTTGATTTAACGATCTCAAATAGGAATTACATTGTCTAGAAGCTTCAAAACCAAACAAGCCGGAGGCTCGACGGTCCAAGAACTACTAATCTTATTACAAAAATAGCAATTAACTAAACTAGACGCTCATCCAAACCCGCTTTTAATAGTATTGCCAACATTATTATCAATAATATATCCATTATGAGGCTCGAATAAATTCTCAAGATCACAAGAAGCATCATAATTGTCACCCCAATCATTATCATCATAATAAACAGTAGGCATAACAAAATCATCTTCAATAGTGCCTACATACATAGTGTCACCATAAAACAATATTTTCATCAATTGTATCATGTTCATCACTTGAGTTATAAAGATTATCATGTTCATCCCAATCATATTTTTTATTCAATGAGAACATTCCAATATCATTTTACTTTTTAGCATCTTCATTATTAGGGGAACAAAAAGGTTTATTTTCATTAAACGTGTCATACCCAAGCTTATAACTTTGCATTAGTTATCACAATTGATATTCATGGATACATATTAACAACATTGCACTCATGCTAATCATTCAAGGAACTCTCATTAACTACTTTATAAAATTCTTCTTTTAACACTTCATAACAATGTTGAGATTCATGATTTTCAAGAAAAAAATCATAAAGATGAAGAATCACACTCCACTCCATTTTTTCTTCAAGGAGTTTACAGACATAGTTCTTATCACCAACTATTGGTTTATCATAATTAGAGTGTTTGAAAAGTCCAAGTAGTTGAGAAGGATCCATAAAAAATATTTTTTTTTACGTTTTGGCAAGCAAAGAAAAAGGCAAATGGCAAGTAGGTAAAAAAAACAAATAAGCAAAATAAAGGATTTGGGCGAAGGCACCCGATTTGGTAGATGATGGATCCTCGATAAGGGTGCCAAACATTCTTCTCTTATTCTTGTAGGAGTTGTTGGATTCCCTAAAGAGGAAAGGTAATGTATCATAGAAGCAAGTAGTATTTTTGTCAGTTAAGAACCAACTTTTATTAAACAAGTAGGACGTATCAAGTGTTGTAGTTGAAGTCGGGGATCATGGTAGGGTGTTCCAAGTTGTCGATCTTGGCTAGATGGTAATGGGACAAAGAGGGACACATCGTTTTACCCAAGTTTAGGCCCTCTTTGAAGGGGTAAAACTCTATGTCTTGATTCTGTTGTATTGATTGTGGATGGGGTACAAAGTACACAATGAACTACCTCGAGATCATATATGAATATATCTAACCCTATGGACAAAACCCCTCGGGTTATATAGGCACCTCGGGTAACTATGTTTCTTGATCAATTCCAGGGGTACCTATTGTTACATGTAGGTGAGTTACATCAAGGGATAAACATGCCGATGATTCAAATGTGTCTTAAGGTGTGCCAAGTCTTCGAATGAGTCCATCTTTAGTATGCCATGTGGCATAGAAAACATGGGGCCGACGTGCTTAGCACCACTAGTCCATGACACCATCAGTAGCCCCAAAACCAGTCTTCCAAGCCGAGGACAAGTCCTTGGACAACTCGTCCTTGATTATTGATCTCCAGCCTTGCGAACTAGTTTACCCTTTCTTTGAGCATCTTCCATGGTAATCATATTTTTGGCACGAGGACCTCGACAGGGATAAAAGTGCATCTAATCGTTTTTCAAGAGTGGATATCTCTACAAGTACATGTACAGAATAATTGAGTATATGGAATTGGTTTACACGCACCACAAGCTACAACATGTACAACACAATACAATAATATATTCAATCACCATGCATAAGAGCAGGGTCTGACTACGGACGAAAACAAACGATAAAAGAACGACGTTCATCCTTGCTATCCAGGCTGTCGGCCGGGAACCCATCCTAGTCTAAGAAGAAGAAGAAAATCCAAATAGCTTAATCATCGTGCTCACATCAAAGTATTACTTTACCTATACCTGCAACTGTTGTTGTAGTAATCTGTGAGCCACATGGACTCAGCAATCTCATTTCCAAAATTATCAAGACTAGCAAAGCTTAATGGGTGAGGCATAGTTAGGTGGTGAGGCTGTAGCAAGCAACTAAGCATTTATTTGAGTGGCTAACTTACGAGTACAAGAATAAGAGGAGGGTGATCTATGCATAATGGACGTGAACTAGAATGATCAAGAAGTGATCCTGAACACCTACTTATATCACAAATAACCCCATCGTGTCCTCTTCTAGATATAGAACTCACGAGAAGAGACAACCACGGTTACGCACACAGTTGGCATATTTTAATTAAGTTTACTTCAAGATATCTATAACTGGATGTTAAACAAAGTTTCCAAGTTTTCCACATAACCGCGAGCATGACTTTCCAAAAGATTTAGGGCCTGTTTGGTTCATGACTAACTTTGCCACAACTAATCTTAGGCAAAGTGTGGCTGCCACAAAAAGTGTGGCTAACAAAATGGACACCACAAGTGTGGTAAGATTTGACAAAAAAATGAGTGTATGACATGTGGACCATATAACTAGAAAAGTGTGGCAAGCCACAAGTGTGGCAATGAACCAAACACATGCCTGAGGTATTGTGGCATGACTAAGGTTAGGCGTGGCAACCTTAGGCTGGGAACCAAACAGCCCCTTAACCCTGCAGGGGTGCTCCAACTAGTCCATCACAAACTACCACACGCCGCGTTGGAAACCTCGGCCGCAGAAAACCCGTGATCTCCTCGGTTTCCTAGGGGAAAACCTCAACCTCGAGATAGAAAAAGTACCATCAGAATCACTTGCACACGACGTTCGAGAAAGGTACAACAAATCCATCAAGGCCGCCCGACGTGCCAACAATCCTGATAGGAGCCGCGTATCTCGTTCTTAGGGCACGACCGGATGGGAAGTCCTACTAGTAAAACAAACCTCGAGTTTTCCCGTGGTGGCCCCGCAATTTGCCCATTTCGGACCAACAAAATCAGCACTGTCCCCGGTATTATGTAGAATTAATCCACGAATAGCGCTAACTCCCTATCCGTTAATAACGGTGTTCAGTATTATTATGTTGGGCAAATATAGTACCAATGTTCGGCCTTGCTAAATGAGTTTTATCCCAAACAAGAATCAATGGGATCCCATAACAACCCCAAGCATGTTAGGAGCGCTCATTTATGGAACATAACACCGTTAGCCGAAACTAAGGCGGCAAAGATGGATGAAAACACCAGGCTAGAAGGCCATACCTTCCACCTTTTACCAAGTATATAGGTGCATTAAGTTAAATATCATTAACATGGTGATATAACAAGGTACCCATGTTTTCACCTAGAAGCAACTGTACCTGCAACTAGCAATTCTATCGAAAGGCTGAGCAAGCGATAACATAGCCAAACAGTGGTTTGCTGGGTTGTGAAAAGGTTATAGGGTTTTCATGGCAATGTTGGGAGGCTGACATTTAAGTGCTAGGCAGCGAGACATATCGAAAGAAACAAGACAACTAGCATGACATTGATAGTAATGGTATCTAGGGAAATGGTCATCTTGCATGTGATCCCACTTGGAGAAAGAACGAATCCATGATGCAGACGAACCAACGTAGTCGAACGGATCCTCAAAATCCGAAGCGATTCAGAACTCTATCGAGAAGAAACAATCCTGAACGACAATCAACACACGATAATACCATACATATGCATGACATGATGCACAATCATACATGATGCATATCCAATTATTATGCATGACACGACAAGCACAACAATTTATCCCTACACGTTAAATGAAGTTCAATATGCATATTGACGAAGCTCCAGGTTCAAATATTTAGTTCACTCTTGTTAGGTACACGACAATATTAAATGTTGATAAACATGGCAAGAGGTGGAGCATAAATAAACTACATATCTAGGCATTTTAAATAAGATCGGCAACAACTTATAGTATTTTCAAAATGACCCCATGTGTTAATTTTGAAATTAGTCCATATCTGTCCTAAACACATTTTGTATTTATTAAACAGGAAAATAAAGTGGAGCATGTGATTCTACACGTCATTCTAGTTGATTTACATATATAGGTTATTTAAAACGAAACTACGGTCCAAACGATATGAGCACCACAAGATGATATTGCATGAATGCAAAATGCATGCAAATGAGACTCACAACATATTAATTATGGATGCAACATGATATTATGAGGCTACATGATATTCTACACAAGTTTAAATGAGGTCGGAACAACAAATAATGACCAGAAATTCCCCACATGTAATTTTGAATTTGCTACAGATCTGCCTAAAACACAATTTTAGAGTTGATAAACACCAAAATAAATGTGACCATATTATTCTACACATTTTTCTAGCTAAGTTACGTATGTGGAACATTTTAAACGAAGCTACGGTTAATTAATTATGAAACAAACCGTTCTAACATGACATTGGTGCAAATTAAATTAAAACAACAAGTTGAACATTTAAACATGGTTGAATGTTGGTTATTGTGAAACTACACAAAATTCTAACCAATTTACACGTTGAAATCATTTTAATCCGGTGCACTGTTATTTAAATATGAGCATTTTGAAATATGCATTTATTTTGTAATATTAAATGTTCAAGGTTAATTGGATAAATGCACAATGTTGAAAAAAATCTAAACGGGCCGAATTCTGCACTGTTGGGCCTAACACGCGTGTGTGCGAGATAGCAACAAAGTCCATGGGGCGAGGAATACGAGGGGCGCTCACCTAGCTCGGCCTTGGGCCCAGGTCAACACACAGGCTGGGGGAGAGGCGGAGCTGGGCCGGCTCTTGGGAGAGGCTGGCCTACGCGAGGCTCTCTTAGGCCGTCGTCCTCCTCCCGATCCGATCGGGACCGAGGGGGAGCGGCGGTGGCGGCGGTTCACCATGACAACAACGGATCCAGGGGCGAGGCTGGAGGCTGGGGATGGGGCGCTGGATCCGGGCGAGGGCCCCCGTTCCAGGCTCCTAAGTGGCAAGGGCGACGGTCACTGGCGGCGGGCCGATCTCCACGGGCGACGGTGGCCATGGTGTCCTGCAGATCGAGGGAAGAAGGAGCGCGAGGTGAGAGGGAGAGAACGAGCGAAGGAGGAGAGAACGAGGTGGTGCACTGGGCGGCTCTGTAGGAGCAAACGGGCGGCGGGGCAAGCTCCTGCTCTGGCAAGCTCCAACCGGAGCGGCGGCGAGGCTCCTCTGGATCGGGAGCTCCTCTCCCGATCTGGGGTGCTCGGGCGCAACCGCGGCGGATCGGGCCATGGGCGGGCCTGCGCTCGGCCTTGGCGGGCCCGTGGTGGGATGTGGAGGCGCGGGTGATGTGGTGGGTGCGGGAAGGCTAAGGCTGGTGGCGCTGGGTGGAGCTGTCGGTGACAAGTGGCGGTGGCGGTGGCGGGGCTGGGCTGCACGGAATTTGAGAAGGAAGAGAGAGAGAGCCAGATTTGGACCTGGGGTGTCCATATATAGCAAGGGGGCTAGGGTTATGGGATTTTTCTCAGTTTTTGGACCACACGATGTTGATCGGACGGCTCCGGACGTGGAGAGGCTTAGGTGGGCTGACGGTGTTAAAAGAGGCTAAGTGGGGAAGATAAGGAAGTTTACCGCTCATGACACACGTTTTAAAAACACAAAAACGTTCGATAATAAACCGATGATGGTGCCGCTACGGTCGATCGTTCGGGTATCAAATAGACCCTGAATGCGACGAAATTTGGCACGCAGTCTACCTACACTACATTAAAACCGCACACCAACTTTCAACCCAATCCGATAATGTTTTATACACACTTTTAAAAATTATATTTAAATGATGCCGTGTGCTCGTGCGTGTGTGATTGGCCTCAAAACACACAATGGCAAAAATGGTTAGAACCGGCAACTACGAACGGATGCAAGTTTTGAAAACTGACGACAATGGAGTGTCGATGCAATGGTGATGATGCAAACGATGCGATGATGAATGCGACACACAAAATAATCACACCACAACAATAGAATAAAAAGGGAATCTTTTGGAGCATCGGTTCCCGGCTGTTACAATGCACCTCGGAAATCTGAGGAGCTCCAACCAAGCTTCCCCAGAAGAATTGTTCTTATGTGAAGATCTGAAGATCCTACTCATGTCAAGGTAGCTTAATAGCAAAGTCTCCCAGTGCTGGCCTAGTGGGTCGATTGGGCCGTGTTCTCGCAACTTTGACCAAAAACAAAATCGTCGCCACACATTATAGAACCAAAAAGCCCCATGAGTTGTCATTATACCGGGTTTCGCCGCGGTCGGAGGCTGTTGCCATTGGCACGTCCCCTCCACAAATGGAACGTGTCTTGGATTTCTAGCGGAATCATTAACAAGATCCCTCGACTAGCATGCACATATAATGCATGTCATGTTGGGAACTATCAAAATTACTAGATGACATCGCGTCTTTTGAGATATTTTATGGGCTTATGTCGATGAATCTAGTCCATTCTCATAGCCTCCCCATTGCTTCATGTGCCCTAACTCCCCAACATTTACTGACCAGAGCCCAGATTCAACCTTCCCATCCTCCTTTCAACTCCTTGCCCACCTTCATCATTGGTTGGAAAATGAAAGGGTACCACGATGGTGACGGCCAAAGAAAAGGTGACGAGCAAGAGGGGTTGTGGCTCTATTCTACCATCACCCATGGCAACACAGTCGAGCTCCAAGTGAGTGGCTACCTCCCATCACAGGACAAGGTCAAATACCGCTTGCCCCTCGTTGGGATAGCTATTTTCTCCGTATTCATATACCACCTCATCCGAGGTTTGGTCTTTCCAGTCCACCCCTTTCTCTAGGGCCTCAAGTTCTTTCATGGCCCTTAGTTCCATCAGCTCGCACCCTACTCCATTCACCACATTGCCTCATACATTATCTTCTGCAAGGCCATCCTCCATGTAGAGCCCCACTTTGGGATCTATCTAAAGCTATTTTGTGTCAAACCATAGACCAATGGTGCCAGATCACTGAATGTGTAGGTTCCATGATCTCCAAGCTCCATGATGTTAAGTGACCAAAAGACAAATTCATCGATACAATGAAACAATGGCAAGAGGAGTGGTTCTAGATGACCGACGTGCCATTAGGGGACAAGGAGGGGATCACTGTCTTCTTGGTCATACCCTAAAGAGGTTGCATTCTTCGATGATCAGGAATCTCAACTGGGGGATAAGGAGGAAGTCGAGGCTCCTGAGGAATAAGTGAAGTTTCTTATCGGCCAAAGCGTCACCCCGACGGATGAGATCCATGTCATGCTCTACCAAAAGGTCTGGCTCCTCCTCTCTCAAGCATCTCCTCTCTGGAGGCATGGTCCGGATAGCAAGGACTCAGTGATCCGAATCCTGTACAAGGGGAAGGGCCTCAACGGGATGTTGACAATCCTTTTCAAGTCCTCGGCCAAGAAAATACTTCGAGACCGATGGAGATTATATAAAATATAGCCGTGCAAGACCAACTGTCGAGGTTGGTATTACTTATCCTTTATTTGCGTCTGAACCACCATTTTGTAGGACCGGTGTACCTTCGCCATATTGGCCAGATCCCTGATGCCTCAACACGGGGAACCGATGAGCATCGAGCTGGAGCACCCCATGGCTTAGGTCCCGTGCGTGGCCATGGCCAAGCCAAATAAAACCAGGGGCAATGAGAACAAGGCCTCATAGGGCTTGGTTATTCCAAACGAGGTCATCGAGGTCCCTATCGAGGGCCATCTAATCTCAGGCTCCGAATCCAGCTCCGAGCAGTAGTACGAGGAGTCCAGCAAGGCCCCGTCATGCTGGGGGGGATCAAGGGTGGCATTGTGGGACGACGAGGCATCGCCCTCCCCCGAGGCTCCTAAGCCCCGGAGGGGATCCAAAGCTCTTGTGGTGGGTGGTTCCTTGGTGCCGAGTCATCAGGATGCCGATTCGGCCTACTCCAAGTAGTTGTGGCCACTAGTCCACCCTCGATGTGTACACCATGCTGCCTTTAGGTACGTTCTTCAATAATCCTTGCTTTGGTGAAGTAATTTGAGTTACATGTCCTCATTTTTCTCCATTTAATTTTACAAGAAGGAGCGTGATTCGATCTCCGGGGGATCCACCGGTCTATCGGGGCACGGGGTGACAAAGAGCTTGGGGGACTCTTCGAAGGCGGAGGTCAATCCCTCCCTCGCTCAAGAGGAGGTAGAGGTAACCTCATCACACCCTCCTCCTCCGATGTCTGATGTCAGGGTGGGACTCAATACTTCTATGGCCGAGGCGAACACCTCGGCCCCGGAGGGTCAAGCCATGGACCACGGGAAGAAACCCCCCTACTTGTAAAGAGTCGATGATCATTCGCCCGACTTCCCTACCTCCTATGGTTTTACAACCACATGGCCGACACGAGATTCCTCCTCATCCCACAACCAAAAGTAGGACACTGACATTCTTTCTCCCACCACTTGGAAATGCATAGGATGAGCTGGCGGAGCACCGACGAGCGGCAGAGGTGGCTTTCAAAAGCTTGTCCATCATGCCCGGGCAATGCGATGTCCTCGGTGCTGCTCTTAGTCAGTTTTGGTCCGCCAAAGCTGGCATTATGGAGGTGTTCCTCAGCCTAGCCAAAGGCTTCAAGGTATGTTACTACACATCTTCTTTTTTATTTGAGGTTAAATACTGAAAGGATAGATATATTTGACTAGGGAGGGGGTGAATAGGCAACTACCAATTTTTAGCTTTTCTTAACAATTAGGTTTAACAACAAATAGGTTGTCTAGATATGCAACTAGGTTTACAACCTATATGATGCTAGAAACAACTACAATACAAGCAAGCAAAGGATACAACACAACTAAAGCTTGCACAAAGTAAAGTGAAGAAATAACAACAAGTGGAGTTCCTTCCCTTTGAGGGCAAGTACGTCTCTGTTGGAGCAATGTAGAGGCACAATGCTCCCCAAGAAGCCACTAGGTTCACCGTGTTATCCTCATGCCCTCACATAATGCGAGATGTCGTCATTCTACTAGTTGTGCCCTTGAAGGCGGTGACCGAACCTTTACAAACAAGGTTGGGGCAATCTCCACAACTTAATTGGAGGCTCTCAACACCACCACGAAGTTTTACCACAATGGATTGTGGCTCAAAGGTGACCTCAATTGTCTAAGATGCTCAAACACCCAAGAGTAAGAAGATCCGCAAGGTATTAGTGGCGGGAATCAATTTTTTCTTGGTGGAAGTGTAGATTAGGTCCCTCTCAACCAAATCCTAGAGAACAAATAGTTTTGTTGGATAGCGAGAGAGATTTGGTGAAAATGGAGCTTGGAGCCACAATGGAGCTTAGGTATGGAAGAGGTAGTATTCTTGGGGAAGAAGAGCCCACCCTTTTATAGTGGGGGAAAATATCCAACTGTTATCCCCTCTTAACCTGCAACAAGTACTACCGCTCATGGGAGCAGTACTACCGCTTGGGCGGCTATGCCTGCTGCATAGTGCAATGGCACAAGGTCATGATCAACTAGTGCCGTCGGAGCGGTACTACCACTCGCCCTAGTGGTACTACCGCTAGGGTTGCATTACACAGTCCGTGAATGGAATGCAGAGACAGGAATAGAGGTAGTATCGCCGAAGCGGTAGTGTCTCGCCCTACTGCCTCCCCTATATCCACTGAGAGAGTTCTGGGTCCAGAAGGTTAGGCGGTAGTTGAGCGGTAGTGGTGGGCGGTACTACCACTTGTAGGAGGTGCTATCGCGCCTCACTAGTATCCTCACTACCGTGGAGTCCGACACAAAAGTCGAGACTCTAGAGGCAGCAGTACAACACGCGACACCGGGTAGTGGTACTACTGCGTGGATGTAGTACTACTGCTTGCCCACATTGTACACCCGCTAATAGATATAGGCGGTACTACCGCTTGCCGATGTAGTACAACCGATTGGTACCTCCAGGACCAGAACAAAGGGCACCGTTGAGTAACTCCATTAATGTGGGAAAGGAACAAGGGTGCAAATGAAAGTGTGTACGTGTTGATTCCACCCAAACCTTTCTGATGTAAACCCCTCTTAATAGGACGGTTCTCATATGACTCAATTTCATCAAAAACAAAACGCAGGAAAATAACCATCTTCACTATTATCCACTGGGGGCTAGAGTCGTCTTGTGCCATATGATGAATTATCTGAAAGGCTTAATGCACATGATTAATTTGCAAATGCATTGTCATCAATTACCAAAACCACTAAGGGAGAAATATGCCCTAACAATCTCCCCCTTTTTGGTGGATTGATGACAATGCGGGATTTTCACATGGGATATCATACGATATAAAGCAAACCCCAACACCTACCAAATATAGACAAGCTCCCCCTAGATGTGTGCACTACTTTAGATATGCTTTTGGAATGCAAAGCACACATACTAGGATGAACCCCCTATATTTTATAGACCTCAAGTAGTTGCAATAACATGAAGAGCGATAAAAATGTATGCAACAGATGGCATGTGAGCATAAATAGAGAGCACAAGATAAGCATGAGCTCACATACTAGAAGAGTACTAAGACATACATAGATACGTAGAGGGTAGCATATGTCTCACACCATATGACTCGGTCTTTAAGTCTCACGAACACAAACCAAAACAAAGCAAATGATAAAATAGTTCGCGAGCAAAGAAGGCAAGCAACTAAGACACACTCGTAACTCGGAAAATCCCCAAACTCTCTCCCCCTTTGGCATCGACAAACCAAAAAGGAAAAGTGCAGTAATATTCTGTAAGGTGGTAGCAACGCATGAGACCATCATCAATACTCCTCGAACTCGCCGGAGCTAGAACCTGCAGTAGCTAGCTGATCAACACCTAAGTCCCACTTGCAATGCTGGGAAGTCCAAGTCTCCTCATCAGTGATCCTGTCCTCAGACCCGCTGGTCACCTCCATACCCAGGTGTCGCATCAGTAGCTTCTCACGCTTGCGACACTTCTTCTCTGCCACATGAGATGCTCACTCACCATGAGCCTGGATGCAGAAAAGTTTCTTAATCTTCTCCTTCAGCTTCTTAGCCCAAGATGGCTCCACGCCATATGTCACGTAACGGTACCAGCGCCACGCTCATCCTTATGCTCATCCTTTGTCTCAGGAACCTCCATCTCAGGAGCAGTATGACTACTCCACTTGTCCTTCAGTCTCAGTTGCACAATCTCATGAGGAATCATCTCACCACACTCAAAAAAGTCTTCTGGAAAGGTGGATCCCTAGGTCCTCTTAATATGATGCATCAGATAGGGACCATAGTTAGGACACTTGTGCTCTTTTGCAACCAAGATAAGTTTCGACCACATGACGGAAACATACAAAACCTCTACATCTTCTGAGCTCTTCATACTTTGACAATAGACCAACATATCCAGCAAGTAAAAGTGTACCTCATCCAAATTCCCAACACGAGGAAAGAGCGCGTGCGTGAAGATGCGATGCCTGGTGTCTAGAAATGGATGCATCACATAGGTTGCGTTGCTAGTGGTGAAAGAAACCTTCTTAGCAGAGAAGGGCCACAGAGCATTCTTGTTTGTGGAAGCAACCTCCTTGTGAGGACAAAATCCAATTGGGTTATTGATACGTCTCCAACGTATCTATAATTTTTATTGTTCCATGCTATTATATTATCTGTTTTGGATGTTTTATATGCATTAATATGCGGTTTTATATTATTTTTGGGACTAACCTATTAATCTAGAGCCTAGTGCCAGTTTTTGTTTTTTTCCATGTTTTTGAGTATTGCAGATAAGGAATATTAAACGGAGTCCAAACGGAACAAATCTCAGGAAGGATTTTTCTTGGACTAGAAGACACCTAGCAGACTTGGAGTAGGGGGCAGGGCATCTGTGTCACGCCCAAGATGCGACCCTATCCTCAATTTGGCACGAGGGCCTCGTCAGGGATAAAAGCGCATCTCGTCTTGTCGCAAGAATGGATATCGTTACAAGTACATGTACTAAAAAGAAGAGGTATATATAGAGAATTGGCTTACACTCTCCACAAGCTACATCAGAGTCACATCAGTACAATGCATAACCATCATGAATAAGAGCAGGGTCCGACTACGGACGAAAACAAACGAGAAAATAAGAACGACGTCCATCCTTGCTATCCCAGGCTGCCGGCCTGGAACCCATCCTAGATCGATGAACAACAAGAAGAAGAAGCAACTCCAAATGAAAAATCAACGCGCTCGCGTCAAGTAATCTTTACCTGTACCTGCAACTGGTGTTGTAGTAATCCGTGAGCCACACGGGACTCAACAATCTCATTTCCAAAGGTATCAAGACTAGCAAAGCTTAATAGGTGATGCAAGGTTAAGTGGTGAGGTTGCAGCAGCGGCTAAGCATATATATATGGTGGCTAACTTACGAGTACAAGAAATTAGAGAGGGAAGATCTACGCATAGCGTACGTGAACTACGGTTGATCAAAAGAATGATCCTGAACACCTACCTACGTCAGACATAACCCCACCGTGTCCTCGATCGGAGAAGGAACTCACGAAAGAGACAATCACGGTTACGCACACAGTTGGCATATTTTAATTAAGTTAACTTCAAGTTATCTAGAACCAGTGTTAAACAAAGTTTCCACGTTGTCACATAACCGCGGGCACGGCTTTCCGAAAAGATTTAACCCTGCAGGGGTGCTCCAACTAGTCCATCACAAATTACCACCTGCCGCATGGAAATCCTCAATCACGAAGCTCGCGATCTCGTCGGATTCCCTAGTGGAAAACCTCAACTCTGAGATTACCCAAAGCATCACCGGAATCCCGATGCACAAGATATTTCGTCAAAGGTAAAACTAATCCAGCAATGCCACCCGGTGTATCGATGAACCCGATAGGAGCCGCGTATGTCATTCTGAGAACACACCGTCTATGCATAGTGGACGGTAGCCAAACCTCGAGTTGCCCCCAGGTGGCACCACCGACTGCTAGGTGGGTGGACCAACATTCATGAGGAGCACTGGCCCGGGTGTTGATTAAATTTCCTTGGGTTAATTACTCCCTATGCGGTTCATTAGTTATTAGGCAAAAGTAGTACCAAAGTTGGGCCTTGCCAGACCAGCTTTAATCTAAAACGAATTATCAAGGGGGTCCCCATAACAACCCCGATCGTGTTAGGAGCGCTCAGTTATGGAACATAATACCGGTAGCCGAAAACTAAGGGGGCAAAGGTGGAACAAAACACCACGCTAGAAAGGCCGAGCCTTCCACCTGTTACCAAGTATATAGGTGCATTAAATTAAATAGATTAATATGGTGATATGACAAGGAACCCATGTTATCAAATGGAAGCAACTACACCTGCAACTAGCAACGCTAACACATGGATAAGCAAGCGGTAACATAGCCAAACAATTGTTTGCTAGGTTGAACAGTTGAAGGTTTCATGACATTGTTGAGAGGCTGATATTTAACATGTGGTAGGCAACGAGATGTAAACGGTAGAAATGGTAAAACTAGCATGGCAATGATAGTAATGGTATTTGGGGAATGGTCATCTTACCTGAGATCCCGCTTGGAAGAAGAATGACTCCGTGAAGTCGGCGAACCAACGTAGTTGAACGGGTCCTCACATTCTGACACGCTTGCGGAACTCTATCGAGATGGAGCAAACTGGATGATGCACAACCTACTATGATGCATGATCAGCTCACTGATGCAAGGCATGTCATGGAAATTCACCTCACGCAAACACTGCACATTAAGTGAAGCTCGATATGCAACGAGTTGCATATCGACGAAACTCCACATTTAATTGTTTAGTTCACTCCCGTTAATTTACACGGCAATATTAAATTGTTGTTAACATGGCAAGGGGTGAAGCGGGTGATTCTACCTGTCATCCTAGTCGGTTAACACACATAACTTAGAACGGAGCTACGGCACAAGAGACACGCAACACAAGATTATATGCCATGTATGCGTCATGCATGCAAGTTCAAACATCACGGGCAAGAAGAGAAAGAAACATGTGTCGCCACGACGAGCGAAAAGGATCCATGGCGGCAAGACGAAAACGATGCCACGACAACGTTCCTATCCCGATACTTAACGAGTTATCAGTGCCAACGAATAGGGTGCGCGTGCGGGTCAAGCCAATTAATGATGGGGTGATCCCGGTTACCGGGTTCCCATGTGTCGGGGCACAACAAAAAGGAAGACAACGTGCAACGGGCAAACATATGGGCAAACATACGATACAGCTCATACATCATTTGCATTCGGTACACGACACGTCCCATCGGTATACCTTTGAAGCGCGCTTATTGGAATGGTTCGGTTCAGTGAAGGAGAACAAAGATCATCGTGGAAGTCGTGGTACTCGGGTCTCATCGACGGTAGTCGTACTCTTGGCGTCGGTTCACGGTTCTTCGGCGTCGGTAGTCGAACACGTTTCTAAAGATGTCCGGGGGTCGTCGAGGACATCGTGGTACTCGTGAACTTGTCGACGGCCCAAGGTGGCGGGGATGGTGCACGCGGTCTTCGGCGACGTTCCCGAAAGGCGATAGGGCGAGGCACGCAACAGCAAGCAACAGCTGGCAGCAACGCGACAGCAACATAGCGGCAAGCTACATCAACTAGCAAAAGCAGCTAGCAAGCAACATCAACTATCATTGGCGGCAGGCGGCAACAACTAGCAACTAGCCTAGCATCTAACAGCAAGCAAGCTAGCAGGGTATAACAACAGCTACAGTAAGAAAGCTAGCAACAAAATCGGCAGGCAACAGCAAGGCAAGCTAGCAACCACAAACAACAGCAACTAGCAATAGCAACAGCCTACAACAAGAGCAACAACAACACGCATCACAAGCTAGCTAGCAGGAGCATCGACGCACGCAAGCAACATAGCAACTGCAACAGGCTAGCGGCAGCATCAACAATAGCAACAGCATCGGGGCGGCAAGCAATAGCAGCATCTATCGGCAGTAACAACATCGGCCACAACATCTGCAGCAAGCAACAACAACAGGCGCAACGAGGCAGTAGCAAAAAGGCAAGCAACAGCTATGTCACAACAACAACAAGGCAATAGCAAGGCAGCACAGCAGGCACATCACGCAGCAACATCGGCAAGGCAATGCGGCGCAGCAACAATCTGCAGCCAGCATCGGCTAAGCAGCCAAAACAGGAGCACCTACAACAAAATGGCGGCAGCAACCTCGGCATGGGGGGCGAGCATGGCGGACTCGGCAACCGGAGGCGGGGACGGACGAGGACCTCGGGCCGGCCTCGAGCGAGCACAGCGGGGCGATGAACGGGCGGCCAGGGGCGACGCGCAGGCACGGGCCGAGAGGAACCGGGAGGGGAACGCTAGGGTTGGAGGGGAGGAGGCTTGGGCCTTGGCCGACTGGGCCTTGGGCAGGCCTCCTCTCTCCCTCAAACTTGGTTTTTCTCTTTTTTTTAAAACAACAAACTCACTCAAACGAAAAGGATTAAACAAAAAAAATAAAAGAAATACCTTTTGACTCCTTGAAAAAAACATACCCCATCTATAAAATAGGTTGGGCATTTTTTTAAACGAATAAAAATGAAACCTTTTTTTAAAGAATAAAATAAAACCCCTTTAAAAAATAAAATGATACTCTATTTTAAAATAAAACAAAAGAATAAATAAAGAAAAACCACAGGGCTTGCCTCCACCTTTAATAAAATGATTTTTTAAAAGAAGATGGATTTTTTTAAAGGGGTTAAAACTGAAACTCTAACACCGCCACAAAAACAGAATAAGAGAGGAGAGAAGGATTTTTTTTATGTCCTCGGTGCAACATGGTTTTGAAGTGGCTCTCACGCACCCACTCTCATCACTCCAACAAAACAACGCCAATCACAAAGCACTAACACCCAACAACAAGGAGCAACAAGCAACACCGACAAATAACACAGTTGACATGATGCCATGCATGATGCCATGATGCGAACTAAATGATGATGCAACCAATAAAAATAATCACACGACGGAAACGGAAATAAAGGGGAATCTTGTGGAACGTCGACGTCGGGTTGTCACAACCTGCCGGGAGGCCACAAGCCCACAGGGCGTGCCCTAGGGGGTGGTCATGCCCCCTGGCTTGTGGGCCCGTGCATGTCTCCTAACCCTATTCTTTGGCCTATAAATTCCCAAATATTCCCGTATCGCCAAAAAGAGCCACAAAAATACTTTTACGCCGACGGTAGCCTCTGTTCCCGTGAGGTCCAATCTGGGAGCCATTTCCGGTAATCTGCCAGAGAGGGAATTGATCACGGAGGGCATCTATATAAACTCCATTGCCCCTCCGATTATGTGTTAGTAGTTCACCACAGATCTACGGGTCCATAGCTACTAGCTTGATGACTTCTTCTCTATCTTTGATCTTCAATACCATGTTCTTCATGATCTTCATGGAGATCTATCCAATGTAATACTCTTTTGCGGTGTGTTTGTCGAGATCCGATGAATTGTGGTTCAGATTATACATGAATATTATTTGAATCTCTTCTGAATTCTTATATGCATGATTTCATATCTTTGCAAATCTCTTCAAATTATTGGTTTGGTTTGGCCAACTAGATTGGTAATTCTTGCAATGGGAGAAGTGCTTAGTTTTGGTTTCAATCTTACGGTGTCCTCACTCAGTGACAAAGTAGGGGTAGCGAGGCACGTATTGTATTGTTGCCATCGAGGATAAAAATATGGGGTTTTCATCATATTGCTTGAGTTTATCCCTCTACATCATGTCATCTTACTTAATATGTTACTTTGTTCTTCATGAACTTAATACTCTAGATGCAGACATGAGTCGGTCGATGTGTGGAGTAATAGTAGTAGATGCACAATCGTTTCGGTCTACTTGACAAGTACGTGATGCCTATATGCATAATCATTGCCTTGGATATCTTCATAATTATTCGCTTTTCTATCAATTGCTCGACAGTAATTTGTTCACCCACCGTATTATTTTCCTTTATGAGAGAAGCATCTAGTGAAACCTATGCCCCCGGTCTATTTTCCATATTATACTTTCATATCTATAAACCAAAAATAACAAAAATACTTTGCTGCAATTTATTTACTTTTGTTCCCACAATATTTTATATATATCTCTATCAGATCTCATCCTTGCAAATAACTCTAAAGGGATTGACAACACCTTTATAGCGTTGGGTGCAAGTGTTTGATTATTTGTGTAGGTACTACTATTGGGGCCTTGCTTGTTGCTCCTACTCGATTGATACCTTGGTTCTCAACAAACTAAGGGAAATACGTATCTACTTTACTACATCGCCCTTTCCTCTTCAAGGGAAAACCAACGCAAGCTCAAGAGGTAGTAGTTCTTGTCGTGGTTTTGCCACGACACATGTCCTAGTGAAAGTACTTAAGTGCAAGGCCATCACAACTAGGTGGCGACTAGAACGGGGTTAGTCGGAATCGAGAGACGCGAGTTTACCTAGGCGCGGCCCGTCCGATGGAGGTAAAAGCCTACGTCCTGATTTGGTGTTTATTGATGATCAACTCGATTACAAGGGTGCAAAATCACTAACCAAGCTGTGGAGTCTTTCTTTATTGTCCTTTCCACCCCAGGGGCTTCTCCTTATATACACACACAAAGGCCGTGAGATTACAATAGAGTCTGGGTCATATTGCAACCCGTGTCTTATTCTACTTCACACTAACTTGGGCAAGGGAGAATCTCCATGTTCCCCTTGGTGAGCTGGTCTTCCATGTGATGGGCCTTGAGCCGGCCTCTTGGTGAGTCTCCCTTTGGGCCTTTGCGTCTCGGGCCTCCTGCCAAGTTATAACACGGGAGGCTTGACCCGTGGGGTATATCCCCAACATTAGCCCCCAGTTTAACATGGATTTATCCATGTTAAACTTCATCCTCAAAAAATACAAATGAGAATCTCTTAAAGGTGAAGATTAGCTTTAGTCACCTTTTGAGTTGGTAATCTCCTGTTTGTGAGGGGAAAATTTGCCAGGGTCAATATTTTAACGAGTTATCTGCATTGTTAAAGACTTGGTATTTTTATCGACCGTTGCTGTCATGACGCCATCTTTTCTGTTTGCTCATGACATCAAGTCATCATGGCGAATAATTTTAAATAGTGTTTAAATCCTTGTCAGGCATGAAAATTGAGGCTCTTGTTTGCCGCAAATTACTGTGCCCACCCGACCTTTTAGTGCGCCGCTTCGGTTCTCGGCCCCATTAATTAAGGTGGATAATTTACATTTAACCTATTCTCCTTCCTCTCACCCTTGGCATCTCATCAAGATCTCCGGCACCGTATCTTCTCAGGTGACTTCATCCCAACGCAACCGCCACCGGAGCTCATCATAGCCGACAACAGAGGTCTTCTGAACATGGTCGTCCACAGTTTTCTTCCACTGCAAACCCTTGTAAGTTCCCCATTGCTACCTTAGGTTTGTCCCGTAGTTCATCGTTTGTCGGAAGTACATCATATGTGTTGTAGTTTTTAGTTGTAGATCTACCATTTTTCACCATCGCGGTCATTCTAGCGGTCTTTGTAGATCCATAACAGACTCCTATGGATTCTCCTTTGATATCTTTTATTTCGGTAGCTCTGCTATTTAGAGCTTATTATTGTTCCTTTTTATTTATCACGTAGATCCACCCATTCAGCTGAATCAATAGGAAATCTATTGGTCACTTTGTAAGTTTCACTAAGTCTTGATAGAACTCTTGGACTACCTTCTGTCGGTGTTAATGTGGCTGAAATCCTTAGTTTGCTTTATTAGCCGACTTACTCAAAGACAAACCGTTGGTTGGCTTTATGACCTGTAGACTCATTGGAGGCATCAATTCCTTTCTTTTAATCCCGACTCTTCTTTATGTGCTGATGACTTTGGCCACGGTAGTGCCTAAAATCCGGCTTAGAAAACCCTACTCATCATGCCTTTTCTCTTTCTTTGTTGTAGTTCCATGCTTGCAAAAATCACCATGCCTCCCAACACCAGCAAAATCTGTGCGTGATCAGATCCCAAGAATCTGTTCTCACCTTAGAAAACCTTGTTACAGAAAGGTGTTTTGTCGGCTAAGAATGTTAAAGGTTAGAGGGCACGTGATGAAGAAAGCTCCCCACAGCCTGAACAAGGAGAGATAGTTTGTTTCGATGACCATGCAAAGAGATGATTTAAGCTGCCTTGCTCAAAATTCTTCAGGGATCTCCTTGACTGTCTCAACCTCATGCCTCAAGATATTGGTCCTAACTCAGTGCCAGTATTTGCCAGTTCGAGGTGCTTTGTGAAGTGTACCTTTAGATTCAGCCGTCTCTAGGTCTCTTTAGAGAGTCCTTCTATCTTAATGGCCAAACTAAAACTAAAGATTATCCCAGTGTGGAACTTGGTGGCATTTCTATTCAGAAAAAAGAAGAATTGTCCTTTCCTTGAGACCAAACTAGTGAGTCATCCAAAAGGATGGAATAAAACTTGGTTCAAGTGCACAAACACCGCTCCCGTGGACCAGAACCACTGCCGGGTTATCAATTGAAATGGCTTGGTTCCGATGTTGAATTTCTGGGTTGGCCAACTGATGAGGAGAGAAAATTGCTAGCTCCTATGTTGTTGAGGATACAACCCATCAATGCGAACAACCTTACTGGGAAAGATATGATCCGATGTTGGATTACCTGGCGGATTCAACTCAATAGTATAAGAGGTGATCTTGTGTGTAACTACACCGACGAGTCGAAGGATGCACAACACTTCAGCAGGATAGACTTGACTGACAAAACCATCAATAGGCTGACCAAGACATTCTTTTCTCACTCCAAAGAGAAGTGTAGTACAACTGGGTTGGCCCCGATCTACTTGAAGAACCCAGTCCCTCTAGTATGTACTTTTTCACTCTTTATTTTATTTTGTCCTTTCAACTTTGTTTGGTACTCCATACTTATTGTTTGACTTATGTTCTACAGGAGGATTTTGATTTCTGTTAAACTATTTCCAAGGTTCTCCCCCTTATTTATGCCATCAGAAAGAAAAACCTCCCGAGTCGTCTTCACGAGAGGAATCTGAGGTAGAAATCGATTCTCTTGGTCGTTTGTTTATCGAACTTACTGATGCATCCTTTTATTAGGATAACACCGAGACTAGTCAAGCCGATGATGTCAAGGTAATTTCGATCTCCTCCAGTTCTTCAAAAACATGTGTTGTGAAGAAAACAAGACGAGGCCTCAGAAAGGTTAAGTTCTCACATCAAGGTGCTTACTTAGATCCCAACTTCCTTTTGAAGCGAGATCAGCACACCATTCAAAAATGCAAAACCCACAGTTCCTCGAGAGTCTTGTCCGCAGGCTTAGAGTCACCGACTCACAAGCCAAGCCATGAGGTGCCACGCAGTCCAACAGTTTCTCACCCTCAAGCCAGTCTTTTTAAACAACCCCTTATTCCATCTAATTCACTTTAGCACTAGGAGTCATCTCCCTCATCTCGCGGATCAACTGCGACCCAACTTCCGGCTTTCACCATCAATCGTGGGTAAGCTTTATTAAGCCGTCTTTTGTTGACTGTCATCACTCGTTGTTTTATTAATTTCATAAATTTTACTTTGATGATCTGTAGAGCCAAAGCCTTTGTTAGGCAAAAGGTGGGTGAATATTCTTCTGCTCTCGAAGAAGATATTATTCAAAATCCATCTTGAGGGGAAGCGGCGGCTTAGATTGAGCCGTCTATTCAAGTTGAGCCATCTTTGGATGCTGAGACGACTGTCGATATAGAGATAATTCTCGTTGAGGAACCAGCCGTTGTGGGAACAAGTGGTGATAAACAAGGCACCCCTGATGAGCCAACCCTTCAACCTTCAAGCCTTGTTTCTCCTCCAAGCCCGGTACCTTGTATGTATAATGTTACTCCATCAGTCGGCATGGATGGCACATAAGTGATTGTTACCAAGGCTTATCAAGTTCTCGGCCCTTCAACTATTGTCACCAAGGTAGTGTCCAAAGATGAGCCGGCTTATGGAGAGAAAGGAAAAGCCAAGCTTGAGCTTCCAGAATTTGAAGATCTTGACCTTCAAGGACTGTATGAGTAGTATGTGACCCGGTTGCCTGAGAGCCGGGACTTTGAAGTATACTTCGTCAATACCATGAAGACCAAATATGAGGTAAATGTTTTAGCCCTTTACCTATTGTAGCCCCCAAGAGCTAGTTTAGTACAATAAGTAATGAACTTGATCTTGTGAATATCCCAATGAGCCTAGTATAGCCCCCAAGTACCGGGTCATTATGCAAAAGTAATAAGCTGGTACTTCCTTGATTCAAGATGTAAGTTTACTTGATCATAGGCCCAAAGGGCTGGCTTATCCCATGAGATAGCCGGGTCTTCAACTTGGAACTTAGAATATTTTTTAAATAGCTGAATATCATAGCCCTCAAGTGTCGGGTCGCATGCCTATAGTGACTTATGACTTTGTAGAAAATTTGATCTGAGTGGTATAGTCTCCAAGGACCGGGTCACTATGATAATAATGAGATGATACTTTTTCAGATGCCTTGAGGTGTAAAATTTCTGTGACCCTCACCCACAAAGGCTGACTTATCCTCCTGAGAGAGATGTGTATTTGCATAAAAACTGTCAAGTGTAGCCCACAAGGGTCGGTTTTTGTTTTCGAAACAACCGGATCTTCTTGTTGTATAGTGAAGAAAATGACACATTAGCCCCCAAGTGCCATGTGGATTGCTTGCAACTGCATGGGACTTTGGTCGATTTGATCCACTTTTTTAGAATCATGTAGCCTCCAAGTGTCGAGTCGTCTTTCTCAAGGGGCACGATACTTGTACTTATAATTTATGTGCTTTTGACGGAATCATTGGAACAATTTGAGTCTATGGCAGTCACTCTTAAAAAGCAACTTGCACATGAGAAGAAGTTGAAGACTGTTGTAGAGCAGAAAATGATCCAGCTAGAAGCAGAGAAAAAACAAGCATATGATCTTCTTCAGCAAGCCAAAAAAACTTTTGAGAAGGAAAAAACCGCCCTGCTGCAACGTGATGAAGATGCGGAATAATGGCTTGGATCTGTCACCAAGGAGCTGCAGACGTTGATTTAGCAACTTAAAGACATGGTTGCTGCAATCTTTGGTAACATGTGTGACTTTTTTGTCCTTTGCATTTTAGGTCAAAATATTGTTGGCTTATTTTTGTTGGATTGTTTGCAGGATGCAAGAATGAAAGTCCTGTTCGGCCCCTAATCGTGAAGCCGAAGGCCATCTTTACGTATATATAACAACTTTTTATAGGATCTCTTTTTGTTATTTAGGTGAAAAAGAATTGGCGGTATCCTCCGTTGAATATCACGGATATTCTCAAACAAATGTCGATGGTGCCAGAACGGATTGAAGAATATAAGAGATCGACAGCTCGGATGGGAGAAAACTTGGCCCTTGCTCGTGCCAAAGCCTTTGTTCTAGAGTTTGATGTTGAAGTGGTGGCTAACGGGTTTCCAGAACTGAAAGCATATGATTCTCAATTTCGAAAGGAAGATTTCACCAACTGTGTGAAAGAGACCCACCCTCTCGCAACTCTTTTGGCAACCGAGCTAGATACTAACAAGTATCAATCTCCTTATTCAATGGACAATCAACACATCAGTTCCCCAAAGGACTAGGCTTTTGAAATCATTCCTCCTTGCCGTAAGCGACCCTTTGCCCCTCATGTCGAGTCTTCTATTATTGTTCTTGGTACTTCAGATTTCCCATATCTGTGCTTAGTTGGGTGGGTTGACAAAGAATAGCAGATTGAAGAGGACGAGCGGCTGTTGCACATCCTAGGTCAACTGGCATAGAATGTCAAGAAAATTAGGCTGAGGTAGAAACTACACAAGTCGTCGACCAGGTGTAATTTCAGTGACAGTCGATTGAAAAAATTGATGTTTTTTGTGGCTCCTGGGATGAGCTTGTAATAGGGGGCAGTGGGTTTGACCTGGCTACCGTGCCATCATGCACGTAAAACTTTAACTTTTGCATCTGCGATGATATTCATCAATATATCTTTGCATTGCTTCTAGATTGTTTGATCAGCTTCCCTCCTTTGTTTGAATGGGATACGCTACCAAAATCATGAAGATTCTTCTCGTGTCTTGATGAGGAAAATAAGTGGTCATCTTGTGACACAATATTATAACCCGACAGTCTGTGAATGACCCGACAATTCTTTTTATCAAGAAAATAACTAGCCATCTTTGTGACACATTGAAATAGCTTGGTAATCAATATATGACTTTGTGAAAAGATGAAATTCCTGCAATAAGATATATTTATCAGCCGGCTTTATGAGCACGACAATGTATATCAATTTTTGAGACTCAAATTTTACTTCAATGAAACTAGCATGATAGCCACTGGTTTATCCTCTCTCTGTGTAAGCCGGCCCTCACATGGCGCAGTCGATGTTTTAACCTAGATAACTTTGGATGCGACTTATCCTGGAGTACACGAGGTCAGAGTAGCATGATCTGAATAGGTAGGTTTAACCAAGTTTCAAAGAAGGTGGCTCAACAACCCATGGAGTATCCTTGCTTTCGGTATGTCATCTCTGATGTGGCACAAGCGTGTTTTAACTTGGATAAGTTTAGGATACACTGGGTCACCTTATTCGGAGAAGCATCTTGCTAACACACAGTTTCAACCTTAACTTTTTTGTTGTGTTTGGGTTGTAGCCGGGTCAAGAGGGAGATTATAAGTGGCTAACACGCTGAGTCGGGAGCCCCCAAGTGACCTGTGTTTCAAAGAATAAAGAACGAGACAATTTTTTGTAACTGAAACGACAAAGACCTTGAGTTTGAGGGGTGCATGCTTTATTGTACTGAACACAAAGATGTATACATAGGTATGTATAATGTTGTGGAGCCAGTGGCTCTAAGTATAGTATGGCCAAAGATGAGCAATGTTCCAAGGCTTGTTTGTATCCTCCTCTGAGGTACGTGACTTCGTATGCTCTCGTATATCAATCAAATAATATGACCCATTGTTGAGGTTCTTGCTGATGACAAAAGGCCCTTCCCATGGGGCTGAAAGTTTGTGTCTGTCTGTCTTGTCTTGAATCAAACAGAGCACTAAATCGGCTTCATGGAAAGTTCGGCTGCGGACTCTACAGATGTGATAACGATGTAGGTCTTGTTGATCATGAAGCGACAAGGTCAAGTTCCTCGTATAATGCATCAAGGGCATCTTGGAGAGTTTGTTCATTGTATGCTCCAACATAAGCTGCAACTCTGGGGGAGTCATGTCTGATATCACTTGGTAAAACAACCTATGCTCCATAAACAAGAAAAAACGACACATAGCGTGTTGACTGATTAGGAGTAGTCCGTATGCTCCAAATTATCGATGGGTGTTCTTCGATCGAGAAACCCGGTGTTCATTCCAAGGGGACCATGAGCCGGGGTCCCACCTAAGATTTCCTAGTTGGCCCGCTCTACCTGCCCGTTAGATTGCACATGTGCTACTGATTCAAGATCTAGCCGGATATGTTCTCGCTGGCGGAACTCCTCCACAACTCCTATAGACAAGTTTGTACCATTATCTGTGATGATGCTATGTGGATAAACATAACAATAAATCAGATTTTACACGAATTGCACCGCAGCCTCGCCATCACACTTCCTGATTGACTCTGCTTCAACCCACTTGGTGAATTTATCTATTACAACTAGAAGATGTGTCTTTTTATTTGACGAAATTTTAAAAGATCCCACCATATCATGCCCCGAGACTACTAACGGCCAAGTTATTGGAATCATTCGTAACTCCTGAGCCGGCACATGAGCCTGTCATGCAAACTTCTTGCAACCATCGCACTTTTGCACGATGTATTCTGCATCAGCATGTGCGCTATGCCAAAGTTTCTGCTCCATAACGGGTTGAATCACATAAAACATTTCTATGTACATCTCGTTAATGATTTTGGCAATATCTTCTTTAGCCTACAAAAGAGACATATAAAAAATAAGCATCTGATATCAATATCACGGTAATAGAATAATAACATGCAGATCATGTGTATGGAATGCTGTATTGCAGGAAGTATAGTGAGATTACTCCTAACTGAGCCGTTAGGTAACCTAGCTAGTCTAAGTAAGGGCTATAACCATCATAGAACAAGAAACTATTTTCTGTTGGTTATGATAGAGCACAATTAAGCTACTACAGGTAGGGGGCACATGTAATATAAACGAAGCCTGTTTCCTATATATGCTAACTTATATGTTGAATGACTTTGAAAATTTACATGATGTACAATCATTGGCAATTTGAAGAAAAAAATGATCATTTGGTCGAAATGACTCACCCAGGATAATTTGCATTCTGGGACAAATTGTTCTAAATATGCTTCTAGTTTTCTACCCATTCGATAAAATGACCTTTGAGAGGCATTTGGTGCATAGAAAGGTGTGCTTGTTATATTCTTCAGATGTGATGATATTGCAAGAAGACAATAAGTACATTTCAAATTAAATTAATGCAATGGCAGCTAAATCATTATGCTGAGGTAATATTTCAGAGAGTTACAAAAGAATGTACTACACTCACAGGGTGTTTGCCAAAATTTCCGTCCTCTAGTGACTGTCTGTCTAGGTTAGCATATTTCTTGACAGCGTCTGTATCCCAGATAGGTAGTCTTGATGTGAAATCATTTTTCATAGGCATCACATTGATATACAAGTACTCGAAATAGCTTATCTGCCGAAGATAAAAAAGGTTGAAATTAGATCAGACACTCAACATTTTCGATGAAAATAATTCAAAGAAAAAGGCAGTTAACCAACCACTGGTATCAGGAGGCAGCCACACAATGCGCCGTTGAATTCCTTATCCTTGAATGTCTGGAGTGATGTCACTAACTTCTCTAGTGTAGCTCCTGACCAATCATATGACGGGATATCTGATGTTGGTCGGCTTACGCACTCGTATGTTGTTGGGCATAGAAAGACTGCAGTTGCAAACATCACAAAAACCCGCTAGAATAATTGTCCTGACAGTTCAGGGGTCATGAGATCAATCAGTTTTCTGATACTTGGAGTCTGTGCGGCACAATTTTATCAGACTTAACATGTTCTCTGAAAGTGTTTGAGCACCTTTTAGCAATCATTTTGCCTCCAGTGGACTTCCCAATATTCGGTGTACGGCGTAAGAGTTCATAAGAAAGGTGAATCCACTGGGCAGTATGAAAGAATTGGAGCTGTTGTCGGAGTAACGGACAAGCCATCGAACGAGACATCTCGGGAGCTCTTGGCAGGAAAACTCTAATAGGTTTCCAAAGCCAATTTCTCTCACAAGGTTCTTCTGGTCGTCCGTGAGCTTGTCACAAACAGATGTCAACTGCTTAAGGCTCGGTTTTGTAATGAGATCTTCTTCATACTCGGCCATTCTAAGAGCTTTGAAGACAAAATCAAGAATTGAATTTTGAGGAAATGTATTGATTGAATAGATTTGACTGTTGCAACTTTCTTTCGTAAACAAGGCTTCTATATGAACGTCTTGCGAATATGAAACACATATGAGAAGAGTTTTACTCATTTTTAAAGCAAATGCAACAACACACATGGGAATCATTAAGAAAAAGAACCTACTGTTGTCCTGATATTTGCTTCTTCCTTCTGTACTCCTGAACGAGCTTTTCGTGCGCTTTATGTTTGGACTCGGTCCTTATTCTTTCCTTTTCTAGTTGGTCAGGGACCATGGAAACTTGTGTGACGAGTTCCGTACCATCCACAGTTTTTGACTGGGTCTCTGAGAGTTGTGGAGTGCAGTCCATCCCATCCATTGCTACATAACAGGCCATGAGACACTATGATTACTACCTCAACTAGCATATTCACAAAGAAATATGTTAATTGCGTGTTAACTAATCATAACTACTACTACATATATTCATTGACCTCTCTGACTAATCGTAGGTAACACCATGAGTAGCATGATCGAAACACTATGAGTACCACATGTCACGGACGGGAAGTAATTCCCTGATTCGCCGACTAGCGACCATGACTTCTGGGATTTCGATAAATATTACGATAAATGTAATTCACATCCCATCTCTCTCGTGTTGCGTTTCTCAGCCAGCTTTATTCATTCAGAAAATTCATTCATCGTAACACTATAGCACGATCGAAAAAAATTCATTTAGAAATTGAAATAACATGCGAAGCGCTGCGTGGATGAAGTAGCATCTAGAAAGTGTAATCTGTTACCTCAATAGGAGGCGCACGGGGTGGAGGGAGAGGGTGGACGATTTGTCTTGGGGAGAGGTAGATATAGAGAGAAATTATATGAGAAATCAGCAGTAATTCCTTGGTAGATCTATGATATCTACCCCCAAATTTATTTCCCCGACGCGAGATGAGGAGTGAACGAAATGAGATCTAGAATTTATTGACGGTCGACCCCAGTGGTCAGTAAGAGCAACCATTGTAGAGCCCGTATGTCAGTACGGCTCGACTGCATCTAGGTCTTTCCGTGATGTGGCCGAAAAAGTGACCCCACTTGTCTGCTAAAGAAAACTTTGGAGCGCCCATTTGTTAGTACGACGGCTCAGGTCCAACTGAAGACTTTTCCTGCACCCAAAGAGAGTAGTATGTTCTCTTTAATTTTTCGCATCTCTCTCTCTCTATTTATTCTCTCTCGTTCAAATTCAAAATCATCCATGGTGATTTGAGAGTTGCCTTGATCAGGGAAGTAGATCACGCAGAAAATTGAAGTGGATCCGGTCCGAACTTTCTGGGAATCCAGCAAATAAAGGTTAATCAAGTGATCCCATGATGTTTCCCCGATGCATGATGTAGATTTAATTTTTTCCGCACGATGTTTTTAATCCATCCTGATGAACGAGCACGCTCACCGTAATTTTTTTTTGTGTTTTGGTCATGTGTCTTCGATTTTGTCGTTAGTTTTCTGTATCCTTATTTTTTTAAGCATGGTTTTCAGTTTGCTCGAAGCAGCAGGTAGTGTGCGGCATAGTTCAAATTCGACCCCTTCTTATATATTCGACAGTCCAGACACCTTAGTTGTTCTTCGCAGGTGTGCATAAAGAAATTTCAGGCCGTAATTTTTTTGTAACGGTGTTTGATTTCATTATGAATGTGGTGCTTGAGGTATAACTCTTTTGGCCTGCCAGATGTACAGGGTTGGGTCAGCTGATCAGGGCAGCAATTTTGGTCTTTCTCTAAACGATGTTGCAAGGGCTTACAAAAAGAAGGTAATAGCATCAATTGAAACACACTAGAGTCATTCGCGGCGAAATCTATTGAACCTTAGATTTTCGATACTATGTTTTCTTTGTTTCTGTGCATTATAAACTCTCAAGGCGTAATGTGTCACCATTGAATAATGCAAAGTTATACCTGTTGACATTAATAACATATAGAAAAAAAAAATCCTTGGTTGAGTTCTGTAAATGTGTCCCTGTTCCATCTATGTGCTCCGCAGTTAAAGATCAATAGGTGGAAGCAAAAGAAACTGCTGCAAGTTGATAACAAAAAAAAGAGTGCAAATGACGTTCAGAACGCACATGCAAGACAGGCTGGGGTGAATGTAGTCAAGGTTGAATAACAAGTGCTCGGTAAGCGTGCAATTCAGGAACAAGCCGTGCAGCAGGAAAATGCTAAAAGGAGTATTCTAGGCAGCAGAGTAAATTTTTCTGCAATGTCCCGTGCTTTGGTGTGTAATCCAGAGTTGCAACACAGAAACCGTACCAATCAGTCAGTCCAGGTAACGATTAAAAAACTTTAAAACTCAGCCTTCTTGTTTTACAAATCTTGAGACACAATAACACTTCATATGCACCTAACTGTTAATGCTTAAAGGTCGCGGAGAGCAGTCGATCCGATGGAATGGTTTTTTCTGACAGTCGTGTTGAAGATTCAGAGAGAAGAATTGTTGATGTCGGAACATTGAATGTTGCCCATAGAAGTAGTATCTCAGCAATTGGAGGAATAATCTTTAGTGATCTGCAGCATGAGAATAAAGGAGAGGTGATAGCAACGTCGATCAAGCTTGAATTTTGTCAAAGACTTGTGTTATTCGAATTTAATCAATAAAATTTATCTGTCTTTTCGTGTTCCATAGGCTTGCGAGGAAAATAACAGGGATCACACCAGGAACAAAGGCTTTGTCAACGAAATATCCAATGCACGGAGGATGTCGCCAAGATGTGCTGAGGAGTGCAGACATCAGGAAAGAAAGGTGACGACACGACCATGCTCTGTGTATGTAAATCCTGCTTTAGATTGTAGAGTGAAAGCAGAAGCATGGCCATGCCTCTTTGATCGTATAGTGCAAAGAAAAGCACAGACGTGCCTTTTACATGCACATGCACGTGGATTTAGTGCGTTCACAACCGTGTATCTTACCTGACATAAATTCGTGCTTCTGGTTTACACCAGTATGTTCCTGTCAAAAACTTACTGCTAAATCCTGCTACATTATTCTACATCTGTTTTAAAGCTTTCAAAAGGATAAAATAAGATGTAAATGTCTCACGTGCCTGTGATATCTAATTTTGTTTCAACCTTCATGTGCAGGACTTCACAGGGAGCACGACAGATGAGTCAAAGAACTGCAAGATTCCTTTAGCCACCCTTAAGGGAAAACAACCTACATAGGAGCAAGTAGTATACAGGGACGGCTATTGCGACAACAAAAATGTTGAGGTGGAAGGAGTGCAAGTCCTTGGGTTTTTGGGTACCAGAGAAACAGATAACAACAACATTTGTGAAGTTGACAGAATATAAGGAGGCAACAACGTTCGAGAAGTAGTGATGGACTGGACCTCTAGCAGTTATGGCGCCCCCGCAGCTGACAAGCAAGCGAGCTGCAGCAGCTCTGTCAGAAACGAGCTAATTCCTGGTCATGAAAGGGATGATATCTCAAGTGACAACGATGACGACCCCAATGGAGACACGTTGGACAGCATCGACATTGGGAAGGCAACGCTAGAAGAGAAAGAAATGGATGACATGCTCAAAGGAAGCGCATTCTCGTCGATCGAGGAAGTGACGCAAGCACGTGAACCAGAGGATGGGTTGCAGTTCAAAACAAGGGACGATGCCTTCTTTTTCTTCTGCACATATGCCAGAAAGATTAGTTTTTTGGCGAAGCGATCAACCACTAGAAGAGCAGATCCCGAGCAGGAGGTTGACAAGCAAGTGTTCCGTTGCACAAAGGAAGGTGTGAATAAAACGACCGAGAGACTTGTGAAGCACAGAAGGAGCAATTGCTTGATTAGGACAGGTTGTCCCATTGAAATAACAACAAAAAGAGATACAGAGAGGGGAGTATGGTACTTAAGGAATGTTCGCCTAGAGCACAACCATGTGTTACACCCGTGTGATTGGATGCTGAAATTTATGAGGTGCTATAAGAAGATCCTCCCGAGGAGAATTTTTTTATCCAGGTCGTGCAGAAGGCAAGGCTAGAGCCAAGGAAAATCATGCAGATCTTCACTTCTATGGGTAAAACGAGGCGGGAAATTATGTTTGACACGATTGACATAAGCAACATTGCATGCCAGGACAGAGCTGGACAAAGGAACACATATATCGAGGACACGATCAAGCTGTTTGCGGAAATGTAGAAGAAGAGGGCAGGGTTTCATCATGTCGAAGAGACCGATGGAAACAATGTGGTGCGAAGCCTGTTCTGGACAGACTCCTTGTGCAAGATGAATTATGGTCTGTATGGAGATTTCGTGTCTTTTGACACGACATTTTCTACGAATATACATGGTTTACCGTTTGCACCAATAATAGGGGTTGACAACCATGGGTCGTCCGTCCTTTTTGGAATAGGCCTCTTAAAGGATGAGACGATAGGGTCATTCGAATGGCTCCTAAGTACATCTGTTGAGGCAATGGGAGGAAAGGAACCAAAGTTCATAATAACAGACAAGGACAAGGTGATGAAGTCGGCGATAGAGCAAGCACTTCCGAGTACGAGGCACATGTTCCGTTTGTGGCATATTCTGAAGAACATGAAGGAGAACAATGGGACAGTGTTTGCACAACATCCAGGGATGTCTGATGAGTTACATCTAATAATCAAAAACTCACTAAATGCAGATGAATTTGAAGGCTCGTGGAAAAGAGCGATTTCAAAATATAAAGCAAAAGGAAACATGCATCTGAATGCGTTGTGGGAACTTCGTACATTCTGGTTACCAACCTACTTCAAGGACTGCTTTTATCCATTCTCATCAACGACCACACGTAGTGAGAGCACAAACTCAATGTGGAAAAATTATGTGAACCACAAGGATACCATAACGATGTTTGTTGGTGCTTACAACATCATCCAGCAAAATTGCCTTGCTACGCTTGACAAGAAAAGGCACCGGACAGAAGAGAAGGTACCTTCACGAGAGACAAGTTTTCCACTTGAAACAGAAGCAAGTGAAATATAGACTAATGAAATTTTCAGGAAATTTCAGCTAGAGTTGCGCAACCGCACATACTATAAGTGTCACGACGTGGCAAAAGGTAGGCAATACTTTTTAAAAAGGATCTCATCGCAAGATAAAGACATGAAACCGTACCCAGGTGAGGAATTTGATAGGTCTGAGTTCAGGGTAGATGTGGATAAGCATAAGGAAATATACACGTGCAGCTGCAAGAAGATGACTAGGGATGGCATACAGTGCTGCCATGTACTTAAGGTTATGGACCAGACAGGCATGGTTGAACACCTTCCAAAATCCTTTATCATCCCAGATGGACCAGGAATTGGTCAGATAGCTTGAGACTACTGGCTACAAGTCAAGGTGACAAGATGACCGCACAAGAAGATGAAACTATGAGATTCGGTCTCGTGTATGCAGAGTTGTCCGATATATGTTCACATGCTTGCAGAAAGGACAAAGCATACAATGTGCTACTTGAGTGTAAGCAAGAAATGAAAATAAAAGTCATGACTGCACTTGCTGATGAAACAGACACGGGCAAAAATCCATGTGATGCAAGTCTGAAAAATCCTCCCATGGATGACTCGAAGGGAAAGAAAGAAGGGGACCGAATCAAAGCTGGCTCTGAGAAGAATATAAAAATAAGTAGACCCAATTGCAGCCGTTGCAATTCAAAGGGTCATACGAAACCGAGTTGTCCTACTAACCCACAAGTGATTGAAAGAAACAGGATTCAAGAGGAGAAGATGAAAGCACGGGAGGAGAAGAAGGCAAGATCAATGAAATGGCCGACAACACCAACGACAGCATCGAGAATATCAAACGGAGAAGGAGAATGCACTCTTATCCCGGTACCAAGACGGTTAACACCAACATCAACACGAACAACGCAACTGATAACGCCAACGACCACATTGACAATAGAGCATAGAAAGCAAAGTCCTGTAAGCACACCAGAATCTAGTATCACACAAGCGAGGCACACAAAATGTCAGCAACCAAACTTGGTTGAAGCAACAACATGTGCACATCCTACATTGAGAAAAGAAAGAACGGAATGGAGACTGTTTTCTACCAGCGAACAATACGAGTGAAGAATTGAAAGGTAAAAAGAGGTTCTGAACAGAAATAATATAATGTACGCTATTTTGGACCGTAGAATATTCCTTCCTAGTACTTCAAGAAATGTACCCATGACGAATTATTCTAATTTTTGTTTTCTTCCGCGTATTGTTTTTAATAGGAGAACGGCGATGCGGATATTTGGGGAAAGAAGAATTGTTCTCTTCAAAAAACAGTTACATCCGTTGTAGCAGGACTTATTTTTTCTTGTGGAGTTGTAAGTTCTGTAACTCAGTTTTGAGGCACAGCCGTGTGCATGTAAAACGGTTCCTCTCGTGGCCTGATGACCGTTCCTCTGATAATTAAAGTCTGATAGGATGGCCGTGCATGCGAAATTATGACTCTTTTTGTCCTGATGGCGTTGCACCTCTGACATTTTTATGTTCCGGTATTGTTTTTGAACAGGCGGAGCGATTGAAAATATTTTGAACATGGGTCAGGGACGTGCGTTTTCTGCACGTATCGACGTGCCTCTCGCGGAGGGAAACATTTTTGTATAATGATCGGAGTGCCTCTCCACTCGTGTACTGTTTTCAAATGGAGTGCCTCTCCACTAGAATCACGGTCGTGCCTCTACAAGTGACTTGTCAGACGTGACATTGTAGGGTCAATAGATGGGTTACATGCCACAGACACAGAGGCAGTGAAGAAAAAATCGTGCCTCTACCGGACGGTCGTGCATCTCGCGATAGCAAAACAGTGCTTCTCGAGGAAGCACAACCGTGCCTCTCGACGAAAAAAGAGAGAGCAGAAAACACATTTCTTTTTTCATTTCTGTAGTGCGCGAAAGGAAAAATGAGAGGCACTCCCGTGTGCGAAAGGAAAAACGTGCCTCTCGCGGAAAGGAAATCATGCTTCAAGTGGACGGAAAACCGTGCTTACGCAATAACTATAATATTGTAGCTAATTGGTGCGCGAAAAATAACAATGATATTTGTAGTGCCTCTCCACTAGAATCACGGTCATGCCTTGCTACCTCTTGAGCTTGCGTTGGTTTCTCCCTTGAAGAGGAAAGGGTGATGCAACACAGTAGCAGTAAGTATTCTCCTCAGTTTGAGAACCAAGGTATCAATCCAGTAGGAGTATCAAGACAAGTCACCAATGAACCTGCACAAAAACAAACAAACTTGCACCCAACGCTATAAAGGGGTTGTCAATCCCTTCACGATTATTTGCAAGGTGAGATCTGAAGGTGGAAAGTGCAACAAAGTAAAAGTGTAGAGCTGAAAATATGATGTGAAGTAGACCCGGGGGCCATAGTGTTCACTAGAGGCTTCTCTCATGATAGCAAGTATTACGGTGGGTGAACGAATTACTGTCGAGCAATTGATAGAATCATGCAAAGTCATGATGATATCTAAGGCAATGATCATACATATAGGCATCACGTCCGAGACAAGTAGACCGATACTTTCTGCATCTACTACTATTACTCCACACATCGACCGCTATCCAGCATGCATCTAGTGTATTAAGTTCATAACAAACGGAGTAACGCCTTAAGCAAGATGACATGATGTAGATGGATAAATTCATGCAATATGATATAAACCCCATCTTTTTACCCTTGATGGCAACAACACAATGCATGCCTCGCTACCCCTTCTGTCACTAGGTGAGGATACCGCACGGTATGAACCCAAAACCAAGCACTTCTCCCATTGCAAGAATTATAGATCAAGTTGGCCAAACGAAACCCACAACTCGAAGAAAATTACAAGGATACGAAATCATGCATATAAGAGATCAGAGGAGACTCAAATAATATTCATAGATAATCTGATCATAAATCCACAATTCATCGGATCTCGACAAACACACCGCAAAAGAAAGTTACATCGGATAGATCTCCATGAAGATCATGGAGAACTTTGTATTGAAGATCCAAGAGAGAGAAGAAGCCATCTAGCTACTAGCTATGGACCCGAAGGTCTGTGGTGAACTACTCACGCATCATCGGAGAGGCAATGGTGTTGATGAATAAGCCCTACGTGTCCGAATGCCCCCTCTGGCAGGGCACCAGAACGTGCCCCGGATGGGATCTTGCGGAGACAGAAGCTTGCGGCGGCGGAAAAGTATTTTCGTGGCTCTCTCTGGTGGTTTTAGATTTTTGGAGGATTTATAGGCGGAAGAAGTAGGGCAGAGGAGCCACGGGGAGCACACAAGCCTGCTAGCCCCCCCACAGGCCGGGCCTAGGGGGCTTGTGACCTCCTCCGAGGTCCTTTGCCTTGGTTCTCAAGTTCCCTGCGTATCTTCTGTTATGGAAAAAATCATTCCGCAGGTTTTGTTCCGTTTGGACTTTGTTTCATATTCTCCTCTGAAAAAGGTAAAAAACACGAGAAAAACAGAAACTGGCACCTGGCACTAAGTTAATAGGTTAGTCCCAATAAAGATATAAAATAGCATATTCATGCATACAAAACATCCAAAGTTGACAAGATAATAGCATGGAACCATAAAAAAATTATAGATACGTTGGAGACGTATCATGCCTCCACAAGCGAGATGTCAGACGTGACATTTTGTAGGGTGAACAGATGGGTTACATGTCATAAACATAGAGGGCGTGAAGAAAAACCCGTGCCTCTTGCCGGGTGGTTGTACCGACGGCCGTGCATCGCGCAATAGAAAAGTTGTGCCTGTGGAGGAAGCACAACCGTGCCTCTCACCGAAAAAAGAGAGAAGAAAACACATTTCTTTTTTAGTTTCTTAGAGGCACGATCGTGCCTCTATAGAGCGTAAAGCATGCCTCTAGCGGAAGGAAAAAAACGTGCCTCTCGCAGAAGGAATACCATGCTTATGCTACCACTATGATATTATAACTAATTGGTGCATAAAAAATAACAATGATTTTAGGCACTTATCTCATTGCAGTGATGTTTTTTGCATTCACATCATGAAACTTCACATCGTGGTAGTCCAACTTGGTCTATCTGCCATGATTACCACCTACGCAACCTATTGCTGGGGCACGTAAATTTGGAATACACTGCCATTTGACGCGATAGGTGTAGCATCAATTAAATTAGTCCATGGAAAAACCCACTCACAGTTGAGGAACCGAGGAGTGTACCACTGCCACTCCCGCTGGGCGGTTGCCATGTACAGAAACTGCAACGCCAACTACGTTGCCTGGACGAACCGCCTTCTGCTACACTACGAATCAACTGCACAGAAAATACCTCTCACATTTTATGTTCTGGTATTGTTTTTGAACAGGTGTATCAACATATAACAAATTGAGCAAGGGTCACGGACGTGCGTTTTCTGCATCCTCTCCGGTCATGAGGGCGGAGTTCGCCGATTATGCATCCCGGCGAGCTACCTCCAGTGCATACCATCTACCGTCGATGCCTGGATTCGATCATCAAAACTAGACAACAATATTCAGGTGCTTGAGTTCTACTACTATATCCCGGAATTCGTGAATCACAAGGTCACAGTAATAGACGTATGCCCTCCATCTACGCCTTCAGCATTGATGTCCATCTCCCGGTTTTACTCTTCTTTGCACACCGCCACCTTTGCTCTTTGCCAGATATCTAACAACTACGCACAAATGCTTGAACTACCGCTGCTCAAGAGGATTTCCCTTGTGCTGGTTGATATATCAGACGCCTGTGTGGAAAGAATAATCCACTCTAGTTGTACTTCACTCGAGTGATTGCTGCTTGTTTTAAAAGAAGAAAACCATTGTATCCGAATAAACTCAGCTAAGATTGTAAGCATTGGCATCCTCTGTGGGAAATTTGAACTCATTATCCAGGATGCCCCTGCACTTGGATGGCTGATTAATGATTTGGATGGCAGAGGCATGCGGTTAACCATTGGCTCTGCACCTAAATTGGAGACATTGGGTCATTTCACTAACCCGTATATCTCTAAGTGTCTCGAGGTACTCAATTCTCACAATACTTTTGTTGGAGGAAACGAGTTTGATGTCATCCAACATTTTATTTTATTGACTTGTGTTCCATGTTTCCTGAAGGGTTCGGTGGCTGTCGGGTTAACATCACTATGGTAATCCGTCAAGACTTTTTTATGGTCCATAGTTGTAAAGTTGACATTGCTATTCAATTGTTGGAAATGTTTCCAAACCTGGAGAACTTGTTTGTAGAGGTAATGGTTTTCACCTACATTCCATAGTTTAGCACTCATACCTCCGTCTCAAAAAGACTTGTCTTTACATTTGTCTGGATCGGTACACTCGGATCTAGACAAATGTATGACAAGCTTTTTGGGATGGACATCATACAATTAATCGTTCATTTTGCTGTCTCCGATGATGTTAAGTACTTTTCAATCTACTCGTATGTTTTAGGGAGGATTTTATCGTGGTGGTCTACGAAAAGGTTGGCGCCGTAGGTTCAGCCAATTTCGCAAAGAGCATCGCATTCGTCTGAAGACAGTAACACTAGAATATTACGCAAGCTGCCGAGAACACATTGAATTTGCATCGTTCTTTATCCTGAATGCAAGTGAGTTGGAGACCATCAAGATTAAGATTGGCAAACCCTACAAATTCACGTCCACGGCAACCAAGTTATCTTTTTGTGCACAACAACAGAAGAAGCTTCAGTGGGACAAGAAGGCTTCTAAATACACTTGCATCAAATTTTCACCTTATTGCAATCATGTCCTCCTGGATTTAAAAAATAAACATGTTGAATACCTGGACTTGACGAATCCATTCAACTGTGATTGCTAAAAACAACTCTTTCTACGGGGAAGCAGATCTATTCAACTATGGTTGCTGATAAGAATGCTCAGGCTGGTAGAGTTAGGTGTTGTTGCGCCCTTTCTAGTGTCCAGAATTATCTAAACGTTTCTTTGGAACATCATCGCACTGTTTGTAATGTTGTTATGTCACTTTTATGTGTTCATGTTTATGTGTTATGACTATGTTATGCGTTCATCTTTATGTGTTTTTTTTACTTCATGTCGAATCCTATGGAGTTGCCATTTGTCTACCTTTTTTAGATAGTTGTTAAATGTAATGTTGAAGGTTCTAAAGCATGTTTGAATGAAATGTGTGAAAACTCTGTTTCTATAAACCTGATTTCTTTCTTATTTCTTTGTTATTTTTATAAATCTGAAACATATGTGTGTCTGTAGACGCACCCGTGCACCTACCGTAGACGCCCCCGTGCACCTACCGTAGACGCACCCGTGTGTCTTCTTAGTGTCCGTGGACCTACGGCATACATACCCGTGGATCCATAGCGCGTGCATCCGTGTATTTATAGTGTACGCAGCCGTGCGTCTTGCTACTAAACATCCGTGGTATTCATTTTACATCACCGAAGCTGGCTAGTGGGGTCGGCCTGGGGCACCTCATCAGGCAAGCGGGTCCATGCGGGAACGACTCGCCTCCCGCTGGCTCACAGGGCAGTGAGAACGGCGATAGCGAGGCTCTGTGCACGTGGGAACTACTCGTCCCCCAATGGCCCACTGGCTACGCCACCTGTCCACTCTACCACCGGACAGCGACACGGCGTCGCTTCTAGTTTGACCGGTCCCAACGCACGAACGACTCGTCTCCCGCTGGCCAACAGGGCAACGACAGCTGCGACGCTTCGGCTGTTCTGACGAGTCCTATTAAACAGGAACCACCGCCACCTTCTTCCCCCACTCGAGTGTCGACTACCCCACTCGTCCACCCCACTTCCCGAGCCAAAAAAACTGGAACAATGCCGAAGCGTAACCTCGCAGCTCGCGACGGCGACGGAGGTCCGTCGAGCTCTAACTGGCACCGGACAATGAACGAGGACCATGCACGGTACCTATGGGAGAACAACCTCCAGGTTCCGTGGCCAAGCATCATGCTCCCGGAGGGCTGGAACCTCAACGACAGCCGGGTGCCTATACCACAGGTTCCGGTGGATGGCCTCGAGCGTCGGCGCAAGATCACGCGGAGGCGCTCAATCCTGCCGCTCGATCTGATGCTGGACCCGGGGTTTGCGCCCACCAGCGACCTCTGGGATCGCTGGTTCATCCTGGGCGTCGTGCCCGAGGGGCGTCAGCTGATGTACTTCACGTCTACTGGGCCGCGGCCACGCCCACCGCCTCCGCCAGCGCAAGGACAGGCGGCTCCCCTGCCGCTGGAGGTGGTTGATCCACCGCCAGAGGAGCAGCCGGCTCCGCTGCCGCTAGAGGTGACTGATCCACCACCGGAGGAGCAGCTGGCTCTGCTGCCGTTGGAGGTGGTTGATCCACCGGCAGAGGATCAGGCGGCTGCGCTGGAGCAGGAGAAAGCGCCACCTGCATCCGACAGCGACGAGGAGTAGGTGATGGCGACGGAGCTGGCGGCAAGGCGGGGACTGGCGTGGCGGGAAAACTAGTATAGGGTTTGCCTTTTTGTTTGTAGGGTATATATAGAGTACCCTTATATATCTATGTCCTTTATTTTGTTTTTCATCGAACTTTATCTTAATCGAAATGAAGTTATGTTTAATTCGTATTTTGTTTGTAGTAATATTTATCTTAATCGAAATGATGTAAACCCTTTATGGTTTACATCATCTTCGTATTTTTGAGTTTATTTTTTAAAATTTGCAAGCTGAACATCATATAACTTGATGTTTTTTGTCAGATTATTCCGAGCTTGGTTGTGAGTAGTTTGAAGGATTTTTTGTCAATTCCTAGGACTGATTCCTTAACTCTTGAAATTGTTTTGGATTCTGATGATGATGATATATATGTGAGCATTCCTTGTTCCTACTTTATTGGCTTGGGTGGTAGAATGGTTTTCAAGAAGGAAGGTTTCAGTAATTTTCTTCGGGCATCGTCTATTGAAGTAAACAATTTGGTGCTCATAACCTTCAAAGAGCGTGATCAGGAGCTTGCTGTTATTTTCAACCTTCTGCCGCAGTGATCCTACTTATAGAGTGCGAAGTAAAACATTTATGTAGCGTGTATTTGTATGCAAATGTTTTTAATAAAATATTTGGTATAAAATATTTTTATTCAGTACAAAATATGGTGTCTTTCCTCTCGTAGCCATGCCTGTGGTGGCTTCAATTCCGTGAGTATGTCGGGTGCACACCCGTGCCCGTAGAGGCTTCAATGCCGTGGCCGTAGGGGTGCTCACCCGCGCTCGTAGAGGCTTCAATACCATGGCTATAGGGGTTGCACAGTCGTGCCCGTAGAGGCTTAAATATCGTGGCTATACGAGCTACACACCCGTGTCTGTATACGCATAACATTTGTGCCTATGGAGGCTTGACTCTCGTGATGATATGGGGCTGCACATCCATGCGCGTAGAGGCTGCAATACCGTGGCTATAGGGCTGCACACCCGAGCTCGTAGAAGCTTAAATCCCGTGTCTGTGAGGACTTGTGTTTCACTGCCATGTCTCTGGAGACTTCACTCACATGGATACGGTGGCTTTCCTCTCGTAGCCGTGCATGTGGTGGCTTCAATTCCGTGATTATGTGGGCTGCACACCCGTGCCCGTAGAGGCTTCAATACCGTGGCCATAGGGGTGCTCACCCGTGCCCGTAGAGGCTTCAATACCGTGGCTATAGGGGCTGCACAGCCGTGCCCGTAGAGGCTTCAATACCGTGGCTATACGGGCTGCACACCCGTGTCTGTATACACATCACATCAGTGCATGTGGTGGCTTCACTCGCGTGATGATATGGGGATGCACATCCATGCCCGTAGAGGCTGCAATACCGTGGCTATAGGGGCGGCATAACCGTGCCCGTAGAGGCTTCAATACCGTGGCTATAGGGCTGCACACCCGAGCACGTAGAAGCTTAAATCCCATGTCTGTGAGGGCTTGTGGTTCACTGTCGTGTCTCTAGAGACTTGACTCACATGGATATAGTGGCTTTCCTCTCGTAGCCGTGCCTGTGGTGGCTTCAATTCCGTGATTATGTCGGGTGCACAATCGTGCATGTAGAGGCTTCAATACCATGGCCATAGGGGTGCTCACCCGTGCCCGTAGAGGCTTCAATACTGTGGCTGTAGGGGCTGCACAGCCATGCCTGTAGAGGCTTCAATACCCTGGCTATACGGGCTGCACACCCGTGTCTGTATACACATCACATTTGTGCATGTGGTGGCTTCACTCGCGTGTCTGTAGGGGCTTCAATATAGTGGCTGCTAGTGCTTGTGCTTCACTGCCGTGTCTCTAGAGGCTTCACTACCGTACATATGGTGGCTTTCCCCGTGTAGCCGTGCGTGTAGTTGCTGCAATCCCGTGATCATAGGGTCCTGCACATCTGTGCCCTTAGAGGCTTTAATACCGTGGCTATATAGGGGCTGCACACTTGCCTGTATACGCATCACACATGTGCTATATAGGGGGCTGCACACGCGTGCCCGTAGAGGCTTCAATACCGTGGCTATAGGGGTTGCATAATAGTTTGACCAGTCCCAATGCACGAACGACTAGTCTCCCGCTGATCCACAGGGCAGCGACAGGTGCGACGCTTTGGCTGTTCGGACGTGTCCTATTAAATAGGAACCACCACCACCTTCTTCCTCACTCGTTCTCCCCCTCGTACAGTTGGGTTACGCATCATAGACATAGAGGCAGTGAAGACCTAAATCATGTTTTCGGATCCACCGCGCACATCGCTGTCGTTCCCCGGCAATGGAGATGGAGATGTGTCGTGCCCCTAGCACCAAGAGGGTGAGGCTCGCTCCACTGCCTACGCCGTCCTTTGGGTGTGCGGTGGTGGTCGAAGATGCAAGGGGCGGCGATGGCCGCCCACCTCGAGCGGACGAAGACGGAGAGGAATCTGGTCCGACCATCATCAGCTGCCTCACGTACGATGTCCTAGGTGAGATCGTCTCCCGTCTCCCCACTAAGGATGGCGTCCGCACGCAAGTTCTTGCATCTCGTTGGCGGACCTTATGGCGCACCGCTCCTCTGAATCTCGACTGCCGTGAGATCCGTGCTGCTCGTCTTTTTAACCATCTAGAAACAGTTAATATAGAGACCACCTCTTGCAATAGCTGCTGTAGATCCCTCTACAACCCGGAGCTCGTCCGCAAAAGTCACTCTGGAACTTTGTCTAGTAGAGATCTTGTAGCTGATGGTGTGATTCTTCCTGAAGCCATCCTCTCCGGTCATGAGGGCGCAGTTCGCCGGTTATGCATCCCGGCGAGCTACCTCCAGTGCAGACCATCTACCGTCGATGCCTGGATTCGATCGTCAAAACTCGACAACAATATTCAGGTGCTTGAGTTCTACTACTATATCCCGGAATTCGTGAATCACAAGGTCACTGTAATAGACGTATGCCCTCCATCTACGCCTTCAACACTGATGTCCATCTCCCGGTTTTCCTCTTCTTTGCACACCGCCCCATTTGCTCTTTGCCAGATATCTGACAACTACGCACAAATGCTTGAACTATCGCTGATCAAGAGGCTTTCCCTTGTGCTGGTTGATATATCAGACGCCTCTCTCGACAACATAATCCACCCTAGTTGTACTTCACTCGAGTGCTTGCTGCTTGTTTTAAAAGAAGAAAACCATTGCATCCGAATAAACTCAGCTAAGCTTGTAAGCATTGGCATCCTCTGTGGGAAATTTGAACTCATTATCCAGGATGCCCCTGCACTTCAACGGCTAATTAATGATTTAGATGGCAGAGGCCTGCGGTTAACCATTGGCTCTGCACCTAAATTGGAGACATTGGGTCATTTCACTAACCCGTCTATCTCTAAGTGTCTCGAGGTACTCAATTCTCACAATACTTTTGTTGGAGGAAACGAATTTGATGTGATCCAACCTTTTATTTTATTAACTTTGTTCTTTGTTTCCTGAAGCGTTCGGTGGCTGTCGGCCTAACAACAATTCAGCAATCCGTCAAGACTATTTATATAGTCCAGAGTTATAAAGTTGACCTTGCTATTCAATTGTTGGAAACGTTTCCAAACCTGGAGAACTTGTTTGTTGAGGTAATGGTTTTTAGAAACATTTCATAGTGTAGCACTAATACCTCCGTCTCAAAAAGACTTGTCTTTACATTTGTCTGGATTGGTACACTCGGATGTAGACAAATGTATGACAAGCTTTTTTGGGATGGACATAATACAATTAATCGTTCATTTTGCTGTCTCCGATGATGTTAAGTATTTTTCAACCTACTCGTATGTTTTAGGGAGTACTTTATCTTGGTGGTTCAGGAAAAGGTTGGCGCCGTAGGTTTAGTCAATTTCGCAAAGAGCATCGCATTCGTCTGAAGACAGTAACACTAGAATATTACGAAAGCTGTCGAGGATACATTGAATTTGTGTCGTTCTTTATTTTGAATGCAAGCGAGTTGGAGACCATCAAGATTAAGATTGGCAAACCCTCAAACTTCATGTCCGCAACAACCAAGTTATCTTTTTGCGCACAAGAACAGAAGAAGCTTCAGTGCGACAAGAAGGCTTCTAAATACGCTTGCATCAAATTTTTACCTTATTGCAATCACGACATCCTGGATTTAACAAATAAACATGTTGAATACCTAGACTTGACGAATCCATTCAGCTGTGATTGCTAAAAAACAGTTGTTTCTGCGGGGAAGCTTACAGAGTTACATGTCGTGCGCCTCGATTTAGCAAATGTATCAACTATGGTTGCTGATGAGAATGCTCAGGCTCGTAGAGTTAGGTGTTCTTGCGCCCTTTCTGGTGTCCAGATTTATCTAAACGTTTCTTTTGAACATCATCGCACTGTCTGTAATATTGTTATGTCACTTTTATGTGTTCATGTTTATGTGTTATGACTATGTTATGCGTGCATTTTTATGTGTTTTTTGACTTCATGTCCAATCCTGTGGAGTTGCCATTTGTCTACCTCTTTTTTATATAGTTGTTAAATGTAATGTTGAAGGTTCTGAAGCATGTTTGAATGAAATGTGTGGAAACTCTGTTTCTATAAACCTGATTTCTTTCTTATTTCTTTGTTATTTTTATAAATCTGAAACATATGTGTGTCCGTAGACGCACCCGTGCACCTACCGTAGACGCCCCCGTGCACCTAGCGTAGACGCACCCGTGCATCTTCCTAGTGTACATCAGTGGTTTTCGGGTTATTTTTCTGATGTAAAACTTACAAAGAACACAAGTTTTTTCAAGCGAGTTAACTAATGCGCTCCATGGACCAAAGTACGTAGACCTACTACGTATGCACCCTAAATAGGTCATTAGGTGTTCAACCAATTTGTAGTGCCTCTCCACATGAATCACGGTCGTGCCTCCACAAGCGACACGTCAGACGTGACATTTGTAGGGTGAACAGATGCGTTACGCATAATAGACATAGAGGAAGTGAAGAAAAATCTGTGCCTCTCGCTGGGTGGATGTACCGCACGGCCGTGCATCGCGCGATAGAAAAGTTGTGCCTGTGGAGGAAGCACAACCGTGCATCTCGTCGAAAAAAGAGAGCAGAAAACACATTTCTTTTTTAATTTCTTAGAGCCACGACTGTGCACCTACCGTTGACGCTCCCGTGCACCTACCGTAGACGCACCCATGCACCTACCGTAGACGCACCCGTGCGTCTTCCTAGTGTCCGTGGACCTACAGCGTACATACCCGTGGATCCGCAGCGCATGCATCCATGGATTTACAGTGTACGCAGCCGTGCGTCTTGCTAGTGAACATCTGTGATATTCATTTTACATCACCAAAGCTGACTAGTGGGGTCGGCCTGGGGCACCTCATCAGGGCAGTGAAGCGGGTCCACGCGGGAACGACTCGCCTCCCGCTGGCTCACAGGACAGTGAGAATGGCGATACCGAGGCTTTGTGCACGTGGGAACTACTTGTCTCCCAATGGCCCACTGGCTACGCCACATGTCCCCTCTACCACCGAGCAACGACACGGCAACGCTTCTAGTTTGACCGGTCCCAACGCACGAACGACTCGTCTCTCGCTGGCCCATGATACGTCTCCAACGTATCTATAATTTTTGATGGTTTCATGCTATTATCTTGTCAAACTTTGGACGTTTTGTATCCCTTTTATATCTTTTTTTGGGACTAACTTATTAACTCAGTGCCAAGTGCCAGTTCCTGTTTTTTCCGTATTTTTTACCCTTTCACCGGAAGATTTGAAACGGAGTCCAAATGGAATAAAATCCCCGAAAATATTTTTTCCGAAACAAAAGAAGATCGGGAGACTTGAGAACCAAGGCAAGGGTCCCCAGGGACCCCACAAGCACCCTCGCCCCGGCCAGGGGGGAGGCCGGGCCTCCCTGGCTTGTGGGCCCCCTGGACCTCCTTTGCCCTAGGTTTTGCCCCTATATATTCCCTAAAATCCCAGAAAAAATCAAGAGATCATCGAAAATACTTTTCCGCCACCGCAAGCTTCTGTCTCCACAAGATCCCATCTGGGGCACGTTCTAGTGCCCTGCTGGAGGGGGGATTCGGATACGGAGGGCTTCTTCATCAACACCATGACCTCTCCGATGATGCGTGAGTAGTTCACCATAGACCTACGGGTCCATAGCTAGTAGCTAGATGGCTTCTTCTCTCTCTTGGATCTTCAATACAAAGTTCTCCATGATCTTCATGGAGATCTATCCGATGTAATCTTCTTTTGCGGTGTGTTTGTCGAGATCCGATGAATTGTGGATTTATGATCAGATTATCTATGAATCTTATTTGAGTTTCTTCTGATCTCTCTTATGCATGATTTCATATCCTTGTAATTCTCTTCGAGTTGTGGGTTTTGTTTGGCCAACTAGATAGATGATTCTTGCAATGGGAGAAGTGCTTGGTTTTGGGTTCATACTGTGTGGTGACATCACCCAGTGACAGAAGGGGTAGCGAGGCATGCGTCGTGTTGTTGCCATCAAGGGTAAAAAGATGGGGTTTTCATCGTTGGTTTGAGATTATCCCTCTACATCATGTCATCTTGCTTAAGGTGTTACTCTGTTCATCATGAACTCAATACACTAGATGCATGCTGGATATCGGTCAATGTGTGGAGTAATAGTAGTAGATGCAGAAAGCATTGGTCTACTTGTCTCGGACGTGATGCCTATATGTATGATCATTGCCTTGGATATCATCATGACTTTGCGCGGTTCTATCAATTGCTCGACAGTAATTTGTGCACCCACCGTAATACTTGCTATTTTGAGAGAAGCCTCTAGTGAACACTATGGCCCCCGGGTCTACTCCACACCACATTTTCAGCCTTACACTTTTACTTCGTTGCACTTTCCGCCTTCAGATCTCACTTTGCAATCAATCTTGAAGGGATTGACAACCCCTTTATAGCGTTGGGTACAAGCTCTTTGTGCTTGTGCAGGTACTCTGGATTTGACGTGATTCTCCTACTGGATTGATACCTTGGTTCTCAACTGAGGGAAATACTTACTGCTCCTGTGCTGCATCACCCTTTCCTCTTCAAGGGAAAAACCAAAGCAAGCTCAAGGGGTGACAGAAAGGTTTCTGTCTCCGTAGCAGAAGGATTTCTGGCGCCGTTGCCGGGGAGGATCAAGTCAAGAACTCATCCAAGTAAGTGTCGCAAACTCATCTCTTGCATTTACTTTGTTTGCCACTTGCCTCTCGTTTTCCTCTCCCCACTTCACAAATTTGCCTTTGCCTTTTTCATTCGCCCTTTTCTCTCGCTTGCTTTCTGTTCGCTTGTGTGCCATGTGCCTTCAATATGCTTGCATCTTCACTTGATGAAAATCTAGTGATATGGATCCTCACCCACTTGCTTATCTCTTTAAGAGATCCACTTATGTGGAACCAATTTCTAGTGAGTTGAGTGCACTTGACTTTCTCTATGGAGTTTTTCTTGAGATGCGTGAATCTGAAAATCATGATGAAGAAATTTATGAAATGATTCACGAGGGCTCCCTGAATGAAAAGCATGATTGCAATGATTTAATTATAAATTCTATTAATGAGAATCATGCTAAAAGTATGCAAAACCCTAATCTTGGGGATGCTAGTTTTGCTATGGCCACTACTTGTTGCAATGATATTTGCAACAACATTGAAAGTGGGTTTGGAGAAGTCATGACTTTAGTTGATGATAATCCCACTATTTTTGAAGAGCGTCAACTTTGCATGCACGTGGATCGTGAAAAGAATATCCTTTGTGATAGCTATTTTGTTGAATTTGATTATGATCCCACATGTAATTTCTATGAGAGAGGAAAATATTGTGGTAGAAACTTTCATGTTACCAAATTACCTCTCGTTATGTGGAGATTACTATTGTCTCTTTCTTCTTCCTTGCATATGGAAAATATTAGTTGTCTTGACAATCTGTTTTCCTATAAAATCCCTATGCATAGGAAGTATGTTAGACTTAGATGTGATTTTCACATGCTTTATGATGCTATCGTTGTGCTTCAATTCTTGTCTTTTGTGTGAGCATCATTGAATTATCAATGCCGAGCTAAGGGCGTTAAACAATAGCGCTTGTTGGGAGGCAACCCAATGGATCTATCTTTTCCTTTCTGTTTTGTTGCGTCCACACCATCATAATTCTGTTGTGATTGTGTTTTTTGTGTTTCTTTTTGTGTTTGAGTCAAGCAAAACCTTTATGACTAGTCTTGGTGATGGTTGTTTAATCCTGCTGGAAAAAGACAGAAACTTTTCGCTCACGAGATGATTTTTCATTTGAATTCAGAAAGAGATTTTGAGTTGATTCTTTTTGCTGCTGGTTGATATGCCTTTTTACAAGGCAGTCGTAATTTTTCAGAATTTTTGAGGTACCATAAGTATACAAAGTATACATATTGCTACAGATTGGTCTGTTTTTGATAGATTCTGTTTTTCGTTGAGTTGGTTGCTTGTTTTGATTAAACTATGGATAGTATCGGGGGGCACTAGCCATGGAAAAGTGAGAATACAGTAGCCCAACACCAATATAAATATAAATAAAGGTTGCTACAGTACCTAAAGAGGTGGTAGTTTGCTTTCTTGTGCTAATGTTATCACGAGTTTCTGTTTAAGTTTTGTGTTGTGAAGTTTTCATGTTTTGGGTGATGTTCTCATGGACAAAGAGATAAGGAGTGGAAAGAGCTCAAGCTTGGGGATGCCCAAGGCATCCCAAGCCAAATTCAAGGACACCAAAAAGCCTAAGTTTGGGGATGCCCCGGGAAGGCATCCTCTCTTTCGTCTTCAATCCATCGGTAACATTACTTGGAGCTATATTTTTATTCACCACATGATATGTGTTTGGCTTGGAGCGTCTTATATCTTGGGAGTCTTTTCTTTTTGTTGTGTCACAATCATCCTTGCTGCACACCTTTATAGAGAGACATGCACTCATCGTGATTTTGCTAGAATGCTCATCGTGCTTCACTTATATCTTTTGAGCTAGATATTTTGCTCTATGTGCTCCACTTAGATCCTTTAGAGCACGGCGGTGCGTGACTTGGTAGTTGGCTTATGCTATGAAAGTAGTCTCAAAGGTGATAGGTACCCAAAGAGGATACAAAAACCTCCATCTTCATGTGTATTGAGTAGAAAGAGAAGTTTTGATTCCTCTCATTTAGGTTTGAGACGTGGATTTGGTAATATTAAGAGCTATGTTTGTAGGGTGTTGTGAATCTAGAAATACTTGTGTTGAAGTTAGTGATTCCCGTAGCATGCATGTATGGTGAACCTCTATGTTAGGAAGTCGGAGCATAATTGATCTATTGATTGTCATCCTTTGTGTTGAGGTCGGGATCGCGCGATGGTTAACACCTACCAACCCTTCCCCTAGAAGTATGCGTTTAGCACTTTGTTTCGATTACTAATAAAAACTTTCGCAACAAGTATGTGACTTCTTCATGACTAATGTGAGTCCATGGTATAGATGCACTTTCACCTTCCACCATTGCTAGCCTCTCCAGTGCCGCGCAATTCTCGCCGGTACACAAACCCACCATATGCCTTCCTCAAAACAGCCACCATGCCTACCTACTATGGCATTTTCATAGCCATTCCGAGATATATTGCCATGCAATTCCCACTGTTCCGTCTTATGACTTGTGCCGTCACTCTCATATTGCCATTGCATGATCGTAAGATAGCTAGCGAGATGTTCCAACGTCATACACCAAGCTAGATCGTTGCACATCCTGGTACACTGCCGGAGGCATTTCCTATTGAGTCATCTTCATTTTGAGCTTTGAGCTTTGAGTAAATAAAAGTGTGATGATCATCATTATAAGAGCATTGTCCCATGTGAGTAAATAAAAAAAAGGCCAAAGATCCCAAATAAAAAAAGGAAGAGAAAATAGAAAAAAAGAGAGGCCCAAGAGCCCAAATAAAAAAAGAAGAGAGAAAAAGAGAGAAGGGACAATGCTACTATCTTTTTCCACAGTTGTGCTTCATAATAGCACCATGTTCTTCATGATTGAGAGCTTCTTGCTTCGTCACTACCATATGCTAGTGGGAATCTTCATTATATAACTTGGCTTGTATATTCCAATGACGGGCTTCCTAAAATTGCCCTAGGTCTTCGTGAGCAAGCAAGTTGGATGCACACCCACTAGTTCTCCTTTTGAGCTTTCACATACTTATAGCTCTAGTGCTTCATTTGTATGGCAATCCCTACTCATTCACATTGATATCTATTAATGGGCATCTCCATAGCCCTTTGATACGCCGAGTCAATGTGACCATCTCCTCCTGTTTGTCTCACAACCACCACCACACTCTATTCCACCTATAGTGCTATATCCATGGCTCACGCTCATGTATTGCGTGATAGTTATAAAAGGTTTGAGAAAATAAGAGTGCGAAAACAATTACTTGGCCAATACCGGGATTGTGCATGATTTACATTAGTTGTGTGAGGATGATGGAACATATCCAGACTATATGGTTTTGTAGGGATAACTTTCTTTGGCCTCGTTATTCTGAAAGTTCATGATTACCTTGCTAGTTTGCTTGAAGTATTAATGTTTTCATGTCAATAGCAAACTATTGTTTTGAAACTTACGAATCTGAACATTCATGTCACATGAGAGAAGTTGCAAAGGACAACTATGCTAGGTAGCATTCAACATCAAAAATTCAGTCCTTATCACTTCCCTACTCGAGGACAAGCAGGAGTTAAGCATGGGGATGATTGATACGTCTCCAACGTATCTATAATTTTTGATGGTTTCATGCTATTATCTTGTCAAACTTTGGATGTTTTGTATGCCTTTTATATCTTTTTTGGGGACTAACTTATTAACTCAGTGCCAAGTGCCAGTTCCTGTTTTTACCGTGTTTTTGACCCTTTTCAGAGGAAGATTTGAAACGGAGTCCAAACGGAATAAAATCCCCGAAAAGATTTTTTCCGAAACAGAAGAAGATCGGGAGACTTGAGAACCAAGGCAGGGGGTCCCCAGGGATCCCACAAGCCCCCTAGCCCCGGCCAGGGGGGAGGCCGGGCCTCCCTGGCTTGTGGGCGCCCTGGACCTCCTCTGCCCTAGGTTTTGCCCCTATATATTCCCTAAAATCCCAGAAAAAAAATCAAGATATCCTCGAAAATACTTTTCCGTCGTCGCAAGCTTTTGTCTCCGCAAGATCCCATCTGGGACACGTTCTCGTGCCATGCTGGAGGGGGATTCAGATACGGAGGGCTTCTTCATCAACACCATGACCTCTCCGATGATGCGTGAGTAGTTCACCATAGACCTACGGGTCCATAGCTAGTAGCTAGATGGCTTCTTCTCTCTCTTGGATCTTCAATACAAAGTTCTCCATGATCTTCATGGAGATCTATCCGATGTAATCTTATTTTGCAGTGTGTTTGTCGAGATCCGATGAATTGTGGATTTATGATCAGATTATCTATGAATCTTATTTGAGTTTCTTCTGATCTCTCTTATGCATGATTTCATATCCTTGTAATTCTCTTTGAGTTGTGGGTTTTGTTTGGCCAACTAGATCTATGATTCTTGCAATGGGAGAAGTGCTTGGTTTTGGGTTCATACCATGCGGTGACCTCACCTAGTGACAGAAGGGGTAGCCAGGCACGCTTCGTGTTTTTGCCATCAAGGGTAAAATGATGGGGTTTTCATCATTGGTTTGAGATTATTCCTCTACATCATGTCATCTTGCTTAAGGCGTTACTCTGTTCGTCATGAACTCAATACACTAGATGCATGCTGGATAGCGGTCGATGTGTGGAGTAATAGTAGTAGATGCAGAGAGTATCGGTCTACTTGTCTCGGACGTGATGCCTATATGTATGATCATTGCCTTAGATATCATCATGACTTTGCGCGGTTCTATCAATTGCTCGAGAGTAATTTGTTCACCCATCGCAATACTTGCTATTTTGAGAGAAGCCTCTAGTGAACACTATGGCCCCCGGGTCTACTCCATACCATATTTTCAGCCTTACACTTTTACTTCGTTGCACTTTCCGCCTTCAGATCTCACTTTTCAATCAATCTTGAAGGGATTGACAACCCCTTTATAGCGTTGGGTGCAAGCTCTTTGTGTTTGTGCTCGTACTCTGGAATTGACGCGATTCTCCTACTGGATTGATACCTTGGTTCTCAACTGAGGGAAATACTTACTGCTCCTCTGCTGCATCACCCTTTCCTCTTCAAGGGAAAAACCAACGCAAGCTCAAGGGGTGACAGAAAGGTTTCTGGCTCCGTAGCAGCCCACAGGGCAGCGACAGCTGCGACGCTTCAGCTGTTCTGACGGGTCCTATTAAATAGGAACCACCACCACCTTCTTCCCCACTCGTCCACCCCACTCGTATAGTTGGGTTACGCGTCATATACATAGAGGTAGTGAAGACCTAAATCATGTTTTCAAATCCCCAGCATCCACAGTCCTAGCCCAAGATAAACATTGGCGTCACGATCGTGCCTCCATAGAGCGTAAAGCGTGCCTCTAACGGAAGGAAAAAAAGTGCCTCTCGGAGAACGAATACCATGCTTATTCTACCACTATGATATTATAACTAATTGGTGCGTCAAAAATAACAATGATTTTAGGCACTTATCTCATTGCATGGGCTGTTTTTTGCATTCACATCATGAACCTTCACATTGTGGTAGTCCAACTTGGTCTATCTGCCATGATTACCTCCTACGCAACCAATAGCTGGGGCACGTAAATTCAAAATAGCACTGCGATTTGACGCGATAGGTGTAGCAGCAATTAAATTAGTCCATGGAAAAACCCACTCACGGTTGAGGAACTGAGGAGTGTACAACTGCCACTCCCGCTGGGCGGTTGCCACATACAGAAACTGCAATGCCAACTACGTTGCCCGGACGAACCACCTTCCGCTACACTACGAATCAACCGCACAGAAAATACCTCTCAAATTTTATGTTCCGGTATTGTTTTTGAACAGGCGTATCGACAGATAACATTTTGAAAAAGGGTCACGGACGTGCGTTTTCTGCACGTAAAGACGTGCCTCTGATGATCGGCCGCCCTTCCCGTGTACTGTTTCACATGTAGTGCCTCTCCACTAGAATCACGGTCATGCCTCTACAAGCGACATATCACTGGTAGACATAGAGGTAGTGAAGAAAAACCCGCTGAAAAGGATCGAGATGGACCTAGAGGGGGGTGAATAGGTACGGTTCCAAATTTTAATAATTACTTAGCAATTTTAGGCAAAAGTGCGGAATATGAGTGTAGGCCTAATAATTGATACGACAAGGAGTAAGCTATTTAGAGTGAAGTAAGACAAGCGGTAAACAATAATCAAATACAAGTACGTAATAAGGATTAACACAAGTAGAGAGTTAGGGTTAGGAATAACCAAAACTCCAAGAGAGACAAGGATGTATCCCGATGTTCACTTCCTTGGAGGGAAGCTACGTCACCCTTAGAGGGGCGGATGTTACCACGAAGGCACACCAACGCCACGAAGGCTCACCCTATTCTCTCTTTGAGATAACTCCACGAAGGCGTTTCTCAACCACTAGTGGTAAGCCTTGAGGTGGCTTCCAAACCTTCACAAACTTTCCGGGGGAAATCACAATGGTTTGATTCCTCTCCGAAGACTCCTACCGCCTAGGAGTCTCCAACCTCCAAGAGTAACAAGATCACGGGGATTGCTCAAAACTGGCTCAAATCACAAATCACTTTGGTGGGAAGGAGGAGAGGGAGACGATCTATCTTTTGATTGGAACAACACTCAAAAGGACTCACAAATGCTCTTGGGATCTAAGATTTGGTGTAGACAAGAGTGAGTGAGAAGAAAGGTGTTCTTGGATGTATTCTAGCTGTGTTGAACACCCTCTCACGAAGTGGGAGAGGGGTATATATAGTGGGGAGTGTAAAACAGCCGTTGGGGACACTTTAAGTCACACAGGGTCCGGACGTCCGACAGTTTCCGGAAGTCCGGGAATCCACAAGGGGTCGGACGTCCGACAGGGGTCGGTCGTGTGAGGGCTGTAGATATGACTGAAAACACTATGAATTGAACAGCGGCCGAACGTCCGGAGAAGACCGGAAATCCGACTTATTCGACTCAACTTCTTTTGGTGGGAGGTTCCGGATTTCCGAAAGGGGACGGACGTACGGCCCTCGGATGTCCGGAGGGAGCCAGAAATCCGAGTTATAGAGCTCATGTTCTTCTAGTGCAGGGCTCCGGATTTCCGAAGCTGGTCGGACGTCCGGCCCTCGGATGACCGGAAGGAGCCGGAAATCCGAGTTATATGACTCAAATACTTCTGGTGGAGGGCTTCAGATTTCCGAAGCCTGCCGGTCGTCCGGCCCTCGGACGTCTGGAGGGAGCCGGAAGTCCGAGGCAATATACCTGTTTTGAGATAGGAGCAAAGTAGAGAATATGTGGTATTGGGTAGGATAGTGAAGATGTGGTATGAGCAAGTTCATCGCAAAACCTGTGATCCCCTCTTAATAGTGTGGGATCCCTATACTCAATAATAGTAAACTCAAAAGGATAGTCTACATCATCTTTTCTCAATCCCGAGCCTTCTTGAAATATAAATCCCGATCTTCTCAGACCACCTTTGACACATAATTCTCAATCTACTAAAGTACTCGCCATCCTGAGATACACTCAACAAAATAGGATTAGTTTCCTATGTATGTGTTGTCATTAACACCAAAAGTCGATTAGGGGCATAACATGCACTTTCAATCTCCCCCTTTTTTGGTAGTTGATGACAACATATACATAGGTCTTAAAAAGATTTAACATACATTATAGCCTAGGAGATATTTAGTACGGAGCTCCCCCTTAGTATGTGCATGATAAAATATCGGAGCTCCCATTTGATGTAGTGTATCGAACATATAATGGATCATCATGTAAGGATAATAAATCATCATAGAAAGAAAATAGATCATCATAGAAGTAGTGGAGCAAAACATAATAGTCTATGATGATATCATAGCAATCCACAACAATCACAATCATTCATAAGTAGCCATACATGAGTTTATCCATTACATTAAATCTCCAAAGATTAAAAGCTACGATACATTACTCCCCCTTTGGCACCAAGTACCAAAAAGGGAGGCACCAACAGCAGCAACCATGCTCAGAGCTCATCAGCATCATCATCAGCATCATCCTCATCGTCAGGCAAGCCACTGCCACCAGCCTCGTCAAGGAAATCAGCCCACTCAGGACCAGATGGGAAGCCAAAGTCAGAAGGAGGAGCAGTAGGAGGGGCCTCATCATCACTCACATCAAGAGTGCCCGAGGCTCTCAGACGAGCCTTGAGGGCATTCTTGGAGGAGACTAAGCGAGAAACCACATCATAGGTTTGACCACACTGGAAAGAGACGGCCTTCATCATAGCAGAATGTGCCTTGCCAAGAAATTTGGCAATGCGACCGAGAGGAGCGGTGCTAGATGAGGGGGTGGCTGACCGGGCAGCAGTGCGGCGAGTGGATGTGGAGGATGGGGCTTTCTTGGGAGCAAAGTTATCCGCCATGTGAGCGGGAATGACCCACTTGCGATGTGTGTGAGTGACAGCAACAGAGAAATCAGCAAGATGATTAATAAGAGCCTGGATGAAGGGGGCATGAGGAAAGGCTCGCTTGTATTGAAAGCTAGCAAGCCGAATCTCATGCCATAGAAAGTGAGGCACATTAATTTTGCTCCTGGGGTGTTCGTATAAGTGAGACATGATGTCAATACAGTAGCCATTGCAAGAGCCCTTATCACCCATCTTGGGATAGAGGGTGCGGATAAGACACTGAAAGATGATGAAGTAAGGTGAGCGCCAGATGGATGCCTGGTTAAGATCCTTCATGCGTTCATCCGCATCAAGCTCACTTAGTGGTTTGAGAAGATACCCACACGCCTCAATGGACTTAGGCGCATGGTTAGGATCATCCCTATGTATTTTGAAGCCGGAGTTGGGGAAACCAAGTGCGGCAACAAATGTATCATAAGAAGCTGTGAAGCGAACGTCAGAGGTGATCCAGCTAACAGTGTGGTTTGGAGCAAAGAAGCATGTGGCATAGAACTGGTGAATGGCAGCAACATTAAAGTCACAATGAAAGGCAAACGGGGCAGTAAGCCCCGATGCCTCAATAAGCTCAATGGCACCCGGGTATTTCGCCGGGTGCATGTGAATATGCTCAAGATCTATATAGAGATGAACAGATAAACCCTTAGGAACTATGACTGTAGTAAAAATGTCCGCATGGACGTGTGTGCGGAAACGTGAGTCCGTAGAGTCACGTACGACAGCGTATTGATCAATGTCGCGGCAGAAAGTGAGGTATGAAGACTTGGCAAGTGTGGTGAAGTTCATGATTGCAGGACCTGAAGTAGCAGGGGGTTCTAGTGAGATGCGACGAGCTTCACCTGCGGGATGAGCAGGATGAGGTGGTGGCATGTAGGATGCCCTGCGAGTCCCAGGCTTTGGCTTGGACCTCCGATCGGCGGGCTGGTCAGCAAGGTCCTCGACGGCAAGCTCCTCCTCGAAGTCGGGGTCATCACCATCAGACGACGATGGGAGCTGTGGAGACGGAGACGGAGAATGCCGGGCAGTCCGTTTGAAGGGACGACGTGGCCCATCCGAGTCCGACCCCGTGCTAGGAGGGGCGCGAGAGGATGAGCCAGCAACGTTCTTCCGTGCGGCGTGCTTGGTCTTGGGCATGGTGCACAATATCCTACACGGATGGAAATCCCAAATAAGGAACGAACATGGTCAAACCATAGGAACGAACATGTGGACTTGGGAGAGAGGGAACCAACGCGAGGGGAACGGAGGAGATACCTGTAGACGGATCCCACGGAGGAAGAAGAGGAAGAAGAGAAGGATCCGCGGAGGAGATCGGGCAGATCTCGGGAGTGGCGGCGCTGGCGAGTGCTCCTGGAGCTGGCGGGAGCGGCGGTAGGGGAAAAAGGGGGCGCGTGAGGGCTAGGGCAAAGCCCAGCCCCGCGCCCAGCTATTTATAGGCCCCGATGCGTCGAACGTCCGACAGGCGTCGGAAAGTCCGGAGAGAATTGTGCCGTCGTAAGACCGGAAGAAGATTTGCCGCCGGACGTCGGAGACACGTTGGACGACCGAGAAAGAGGAGGAGGCAGAGGCTGATTCTGGAAGTTTTGATGCTGAGATGATGATTTTTCATGGTTTCTCACAAAAAGTACGAACATAGTTGCCTACAAGCATTACATGTACTACTTGTGGACATAAGTTGATTTATGCGTACTTTGTAAGCTCAAAAATAGAAAATTAAGACTCACTCCCCCTAAATGCATGCCCACATCAAGACACAAACATAATGTGAGTGTGTGTGTGTGTGCAAGGTTTCAAGTTATGTTGTCAAGCTCCAAGATACCAAGTTCACGCCTAAGTTGACAGAACCTAGCTACGCTAAGTGGCTTGGTGAAAATGTCGGCTAGCTACATGTCGGTACCCACATGGGTAATATCAATGTCACCCTTTTGCACATGGTCTCTCAAGAAATGATACCTAATATCAATATGTTTTGTGCGAGGGTGATCAATGGGGTTCTCGGAGATCTTTATGGCACTTTCATTATCACAGAGAAGAGGAACGTGTCGATACGTGATACCATAATCCTTTAGTGTTTGCCTCATCCACAGCAGTTGGGTTGCACAGCTTGCGGCTGCAATATATTCGGCCTCGGCCGTGGAGAGAGAAACATAGTTCTGCTTTTTCAAAGACCAACTTACCAAGGAGCGACCAAGAAACTCATATGCACCGGAAGTGGATTTCCGTCCCACTTTGTCACCGGCCCAATCCGCATGGGAGTACCCAATAAGATCGAACTTTGCATCCTTAGGGTACCATAAGCCTAACTTTGGGGTGTGAACAAGGTATCTAAGAATATGCTTAACCGACGTATGATGGCTTTACCTAGGGGAAGCTTGAAATCTAGCACATATGCCTACACTTAACATGATGTCCGGTCTAGATGCGCAAAGATAAAGTAGCGAACCAATCATGGAGCGGTAAGTAGATGGGTCAAAAGGAATACCGTTTGTGTCTTCATTTAGAACTACATCTGTGGCCAGGGGTGTCTTCATTGGTTTAGCATTTGTCATATCAAATTTCTCAAGAATGTCCTTGAGGTACTTAGTTTGAGACAAGAAAATCCCTTCTTGAAATTGTTGTATTTGAAACCCAAGAAAGAACTTCAAGTCCGTGTTGAGTGACATCTCAAAGGTCTTGGTCATGGAAGCCGCAAACTTCTTGCATAAATGGATGTTAGGAGAACCAAAAATGATGTCATCTACATAGATTTCGCATAAGATCAAATCACCATTTTCCCTCTTAGTAAAAAGAGTGGGATCGATCACCCCCACCACAAAGCCATCATCGAGTAGGAACTTCTTAAGATGATCGTACCAAGCACGAGGTGCTTGTTTGAGGCCATACAGAGCCTTGTGAAGTTTGTATACATGGTCTTTGTGGTGAGGGTCAACAAACCCAGGTGGTTGTGATACATATACCTCTTCTTGTAGAGGACCGTTAAGAAAAGCACTTTTCACATCCATTTGATGCAAAATGAAACCACTGAAAGCAGCATAGGCCAATAAAATGCGAATGGACTCAAGACGAGCAACAGGGGAGAAAGTTTCACCAAAGTCCAAACCTTCAACTTGGGAATACCCCTGTGCTACTAACCTTGCCTTGTTGCGTAGGACAGTCCCATTCTCATCTTCCTTGTTCTTGAAAATCCATTTAGTTCCAATGACATTATGTTCCTCAGTTGGTCGTTCTACCAATGACCATACTTCGTTGCATGTAAAACTGTTTAACTCCTCTTGCATAGCAAGGAGCCAGTCATTGTCACACAATGCATCCTGAACCCTGTGTGGCACGGTACTAGAGACAAACGAAAAGTGAGCACAAAAGTTTGTTAATTGTTTACGAGTCACTCTACCTTCCGACACGCCAGTGAGGATTTGATCAATATCAACACGACTGGCCACACGTGGCATGATGGAGGTCAGGGTTTCACGAGGTTCTACTTCGTTTCCATCATCAACGTCCTCAACATATGGATCATTTATGTGCGGAGGAAGATATTCCTCTTCGCATTGCACCTGTTGAGGTTCATCATCAAACATACCCATACTTTGGTCTAGCTCTTGAAGATCAACTTGTTCTTGAGTGTGATCAGAGTGAGAGACATGTTCTCCCACTTGATCCTCAACAACTGGCATGATGTGTGTGCTAGTATCTTGTGGAGGTATGGGCAGTGAACTGTCTTGAGGATGAGAAATACTCTCATCATCTTCATCATCATCATGGGGTCTTTGTTCCATGGGAAGAAGTGCACCTACACCCATGTTCAAGATATCTTGTGAGGAGTCTTCTTCACCTGCATCATTTAGATCAACTTGCTCCCCATGGGAGCGGTTAAATCCATCAAACGTCACGTCACAGGTTTCTATAACACATCCAGTGGATTTGTTGTAGACTCTATAGGCGTGAGAGTTTGACCCATAGCCAACAAAAATCCATTCAGTTGTTTTGGATTGAAATTTTCCTAACCGTTCCCGTTTGTTGAGGATGAAACACTTGCATCCAAACACACGAAAGTACTTAACATTGGGCTTGTTCCCAGTTAGGAGCTCATATGGAGTCTTCTCCAATATTGATCGAAGGAAGAGCCGGTTTGATGCATGACATGCTGTGTTGATGGCCTCAGCCCAAAAACTATGTGGTGACTTGTATTCGTCTAACATGGACCTTGTCATTTCCACAAGTGTCCGGTTCTTCCTCTCTGCCACACCATTTTGCTCAGGGGTGTAAGGTGCGGAGTACTGATGTTCAATTCCCTCATCACTAAGAAATTCTTCTAGGGTGTAGTTCTTGAACTCAGAGCCATTATCACTTCTTACTGCCTTGATGTCCTTGTCAAACTTCCGCTGGGCTTGTTTGGCAAAATCAATGAAGGTGATCTTCGTCTCGTCCTTGGACTTGAGAAAGAACACCCATGTATATCTTGAGTAATCATCAACAATGACTAGGCCATACTTTTTCCCTCCAAGACTTGCCCATGAAGGAGGCCCAAACAGATCCACATGAAGGAGCTCTAACGTCCTCGAAGTGGATACAATGTTCTTGGGTGGATGTTTTGATTGATGTTGTTTCCCAGCTATGGATGCACTACACACACGATATTTCTTAAAAGATACATTTGTTAGTCCAAGGATGTGATTGCCGTTTAAGAGATTTTGAAGATTTTTCATGCCAACATGGGCGAGTCGGCGATGCCACAGCCATCCCATGTCGGCCTTGGCCATTAGACAAGTTGTATGGAAGGTGCTCTCTTTCGAGAAATCAACCGTGTAAAGGTTGCCATCCAACTCTCCAACAAAGGCCACTTCGAGAGTGTCTCTCTTAAATACTTTCACATCCGTTAGTCCAAATAATGTGTCATAACCGACGGAAGCCAATTGGCGAACTGAAAGTAAATGATATTGAAGAGATTGGACAAGCATGACATTTGCAATAGACATGTCATTAGTGATTGCCACCTTGCCCAACCCAATTACCTGCCCTTTCGACCCTCCACCAAATACAATGCTCATGTATGGTCGAATGGCTTGCATGAAGTCATAGAGCAAGTTACTATCTCCGGCCATATGATTGGTGCATCCACTGTCGATCACCCATTTTGCTCCTCTGGAGAAAACAGCCTGTAATGAATTAAGACTTGGTTTGAGGTACCCATTTCGTCATGGGGCCTTTCACATTAGTTACAAGAGTCTTAGGGACCCAAATAGCATAGAATCGGAATGCATTATGGGGACCAACAAATTTAGCATAAACCTCTCCTTCCTTTTATTTGCATAGTACATAGGATGGAGGCATGAATTCGGTTTTCTTGTTGTGAGTAGGCGAACCCCTAGTGGCCGAGCCACTCACAACCTTACCTTTCTCCTTGTGTCCCTCTCGTACAAATATTTCTTTAAGCGGAGTGGTACACTTGAGAGGAGATGCACTTTTCTTGGCGGTGCTTGGGTTGAACCCAAGCCCTTCCTTGGCAAGGCCTCCATTGTGTCGACTTAAGATCTCATTGAGAGTCTTTTGTCCTTGTGCACATGTCATGAGACCTCTGTCTAGCTGTGCCTTTAGCGAACAGTTTTCCTCAAGGATAGATGTCAGTTCACTACTAGAGTTAGTAGTGCAGGTATCAACATTAATAATAGGTGAGGAGTAGGCCTTAGCTAAAGTGTCAAGATAGGTAACCTCGAGTGCCTCAAAGCTCTTTGTAAGAATAGTGAGTTTCTCTTCCTTGTCTTTGAGAGACAAGGATAGACGCTCACAGTCCTTAGAAAGGGAAGCATGAGAGTTCACTAGTCGGTTTTTATCATTTAGTAACTCTTTGCACACAGATTCAGCCTTTTTCAAGGAGGCAAAATCATTAGCATGTTTATCAAGGTTTTCACCTACTTTTGAGCATAATGCATCATTTTGTGCTTCCTCATACAGGACATTATGCTCAAGGATTTCATTTCTTTCCTTCTCCTCAGTGACGAGGGTTTCGAGTTCCTTGATGGTATTGGTGTGCTTACTCACCATTTCCATAAGTATGCGAAACATAGTGAGCTTCTTTCCTTTTAAGAGAGCACATAAATTTGTTTATTTTAGCAAACATGGGATGATCTAAGTCATTATCCTCATAGTGATCTTCCGCATCAAGATACTCATCAGATGGGGTAGAAGCTAGACCGAATGAGTTTAACCGTGGAGTTACCTTAACCTTATCATGGGAGCTTTGGTCTTCCTCATCTCCCATGGTAGTCTTTGCCATCAAACACTTGTGAGCGTTGCCCTTGTAGTCGTTCATATAGTTGTATTGAACAACATCACCACTTTTTTTTACTAGCCTCAAGGTGTTTTGTGTATCCTGAGCTACTCCGGCAACCCCACCAACATCTTCTGGATCTGATTCTTCTTGTGCAACCATTGCTCTTCCATCTGTCCTCTTGAGCTTGGAGTTCATATGGTTTGGCAACTTCTTATTTACAAAGGTCTTTGGAAACCTTGGTTTGTCTTCTCTCTTCTCATAAGGGCAGTCATTGGAGAAGTGGTTGGTTTCCTCACAGTTGTAGCATTTCCTTACCTTCTTATTTGGGAATCTTCCCTTGAATTTTCCTGCACTGAACTTCTTTACAAAGAGAGCAATGTCCTCATAAGATGGGATTTCATCAGAGTCAACATCATCACCATCTTCACACTCATCATCACCCTCTTCTTCTTCACTTTCTTCTTCGTCACATTCATGCTTGGCTTTCAAAGCAAGATTGATCTTTGATGTTGAAGTGCCATGCATGGCAAGGTGCTTTGTTGCATTTGCCTTTGACTCTTCAAATAATTGGAAAGTGGATATGATGTCATCTGGAGTCATTTCTTTGAACCCATGGTGCTGCCTCATGTCCCATACCATTTGATGGTGATATGGAGCAAGAGCATGAAGTAACTTGTCCATGAGAAATCTCTTGGTCAGATTGAAACCATCTTGCGTCTTGTCAAATACACATGACTCAATGTCTGGGGCGAGAGTCATGAGCCGTTCTAGTAGTTTCTTGGGAGATTCACCCTTTTCCATACAAAAATTCTGTAATTGCCCCTTGGCAATTTCATATTGAGCAAGCCGAAGAGTGGAGGTACCGGTCTTGGTCCTTATAATGCTATCCCACAGTTCCCTGTCACTTGTGATGTGAATGTAAGGTCTCCATTGCTTGTCATTCATTCCTTTTCTTATGCACATGATCGCAGTGTCATTGAGATGCTTGTCATAAGTTTCTCTGGGAGTGAGGCACCTTGGATCTACAGGATTGTACCCATGCTCGAGGATGTCCAACATCTCATCATTGGCGTACCTAAGATGATCTTGCATACCAACTCTCCACAAAGCAAAATAAGAATTGTCATAAAGCAAGGGAGGTTTTCCTCCAGGATTGTACTTAGGTTTCTCAATTTGAGATCTAGCATAAAGCCATGGAACACTGGTTTGGTTCCTCTCCGAAGGTTGTTGACCAAATGAAGAACCGTGCACATGTGGCCTTGAGGCCCTCGGGGACGTGGTTGTCCCCGTGGTTAGTGATGCCAGTCTCATTTGGACCATGGCCTCAAGAGAAGCATCATGCTCCTCTTTTTGCTTGGGAAGGGCCCGTTCCAGGTCCTCAGAGGTGAAAGACTTGACTTCCGTGGAAGTCCCGTGCCTCTGCACTGGAGCTACCGTAGCTGGAACCTCGTCCATCTCGCTCTAGGGCGGTTAAGCCACAAGAATAGAGCACGAGGCTCTGATACCAATTGAAAAGGATCGAGATGGACCTAGAGGGGGGGGGTGAATACGTACAGTTCCAAATTTTAATAATTACTTAGCAATTTTAGGCAAAAGTGCGTAATATGAGTGTAGGCCTAATAATTGCTACGACAAGGAGTAAGCTATTTAGAGTGAAGTAAGACAAGCGGTAAACAATAATCAAATACAAGTACGTAATAAGGATTAACACAAGTAGAGAGTTAGGGTTAGGAATAACCGAAACTCCAAGAGAGACAAGGATGTATCCCGATGTTCACTTCCTTGGAGGGAAGCTACGTCACCGTTAGAGGGGCGGATGTTACCACGAAGGCACACCAACGCCACGAAGGCTCACCCTATTCTCCCTTTGAGATAACTCCAGGAAGGCGTTTCTCAACCACTAGTGGTAAGCCTTGAGGTGGCTTCCAAACCTTCACAAACTTTCCGGGGGAAATCACAATGGTTTGATTCCTCTCCGAAGACTCCTACCGCCTAGGAGTCTCCAACCTCCAAGAGTAACAAGATCACGGGGATTGCTCAAAACTGGCTCAAATCACAAATCACTTTGGTGGGAAGGAGGAGAGGGAGACGATCTATCTTTTGATTGGAACAACACTCAAAAGGACTCATAAATGCTCTTGGGATCTAACATTTGGTGTAGACAAGAGTGAGTGAGAAGAAAGGAGTTCTTGGATGTATTCTAGCTGTGTTGAACACCCTCTCACGAAGTGGGAGAGGGGTATATATAGTGGGGAGTGTAAAACAGCCGTTGGGGACACTTTAAGTCACACAGGGTCCGGACGTTCGATAGTTTCCAGAAGTCCGGGCGTCCGCAAGGGGTCGGACATCCGACAGGGGTCGGTCGTCCGAGGGTGGGATATGACTAAAAACACTAGGAATTGAACGACGACCAGACGTCCGGAGAAGACCAGAAATCCGTGTTATTCGACTCAACTTCTTCTGGTGGGAGGTTCCGGATTTCTGAAAGGGGACGGACGTCCGGCCCTCGGACGTCCTGAGGGAGCCGGAAATCCGAGTTATAGAGCTCATGTTCTTCTCGTGCAGGGCTCCGGATTTCCGAAGCTAGTCGGACTTGCGGCCCTCGGATGACCGGAGGGAGCCGAAAATCCGAGTTATATGACTCAAATACTTCTGGTGGAGGGCTCCGGATTTCCGAAGCCTGCCGGTCGTCCGGCCCTCGGACGTCCGGAGGGAGCCGGAAGTCCGAGGCAATATACCTGTTTTGAGATAGGAGCAGAGTAGAGAATATGTGGTATTGGGTAGGATAGTGAAGATGTGGCATGAGCAAGTTCATCGCAAAACCTGTGATCCCCTCTTAATAGTGCGGGATCCCTATACTCAATAATAGTAAACTCAAAAGGATAGTCTACATCATCTTTTCTCAATCCCGAGCCTTCTGGAAATATAAATCCCGATCTTCTCAGACCACCTTTGACACATAATTCTCAATCTACTAAAGTACTCGCCATCCTGAGATACACTCAACAAATATGATTAGTTTCCTATCTATGTGTTGTTATTAACACCAAAAGTCGATTAGGGGCATATCATGCACTTTCACCCGCGCCTCTCGCCGGGTGGCTGTACCGCACGGCCGTGCATCACGCGATAGAAAAGTTGAGCCTGTGGAGGAAGCACAGCCGTGCTTCTCTCCTAAAAAGAGAGAGAGCAGAAAACACATTTGTTTTTTCATTTCTGAGAGGAACTGCCGTGCGCGAAAGGAAAAACATGCCTCTTGCGGAAGGGAAATCGTGCCTCACGCAGACGGAAAACCGTGCTTATGCTATCACGATGATATGGTAGCTAATTGGTGCATCAAAAATAACAATGATATTAGGCACTTATCTCATTGCAGGGCTGTTTTTGCATTCACATCATGAACTTTCACATCGTGGTAGTCCAACTTGGTCTATCTGCCATGATTACGACCTACACAACCTATAGCTGGGGCACGTAGATTCAGAATAGCACTGCCATTTGACGCGATAGGTGTAGCAGCAATTAAGTTAGTCCATGGAAAAACCCACTCATGGTTGAGGAACCGAGGAATCTACCACTGCCACTCCCGCTGGGAGGTTGCCACGTACAACAACTGCAACGCCCACTACATTGCACGGATGAACCGCCTTCCGCTACACTACGAATCAACCGCATAGAAAATACCTTTCTCCCTTCGTCTCCACCACTCTCAACTTCCTTATAAAAACCATGCAACACCATTTACATGAACACTCCCACGTCTTCCTCTCCCATGCCTTCCTCTCCGCCTTAGCCTCGCCATTCCCCCCGCTCCATCTTCCAAGGAAAACCACGGTAACCAATGGCGGCCGTGCCATCCCAGAAGCGTCTCCGTGAAGTGTCGTCGGAGCAGGCCGCCTAGCTTGAAGACGACGTCGTCCACGCTGAGAAGCACGACTACACCAAAGTACTAAACGAGGTTGAAGCCCACGGCAAGGAGCCCCTGTACGTCGTCTGCACCAGCAATCCCAAAGAAGCCGATGAGATGATCAAGAAGATGAGGATGAAGCTCGACGGCATGTTCGACAGGATCATCGGCGTTGATGTTGAGTACACAAGAGAAGACGAGTCGAACCAGAGGGCAGTAGTTCTGCAACTTTGCCTGGAGGAAATGGTGCTCGTCTTCTGCTACATCTTGAGCTTGCGTTGGTTTGTCCCTTAAAGAGGAAAGGGTGATGCAACACAGTAGCAGTAAGTATTTCCCTCAGTTTGAGAACCAAGGTATCAATCCAGTAATAGTATCAAGGCAAGTCTCCAAAGTACCTGCGCAAAAACAAACAAACTTGCACCCAACGCTATAAAGGGGTTGTCAATCCCGTCAAGATTGATTGCAAGGTGAGATCTGAAGGCAGAAAGTGCAACAAAGTGAAAGTGTAGAGCTGAAAATATGATGTGAAGTAGACCCGGGGGCCATAGTGTTCACTAGAGGCTTCTCTCATGATAACAAGTATTACTATGGGTCAATGAATTACTGTCGAGCAATTGATAGAATCGCACAAAGTTATGATGATATCTAAGGCAATGATCATACATATAGGCATCACGTCTGAGACAAGTAGACCGATACTGTCAGCATCTACTACTATTACTCCACACATCGATCGCTATCCAGCATGCATCTAGTGTATTGAGTTCATAACAAATAGAGTAACGCCTTAAGCAAGATGACATGATGTAGAGGGATAAATTCATGCAATAGATATAAACCCCATCTTTTTACCCTTGATGGCAAAAACACGATGCGTGCCTCGCTACCCCTCCTGTCACTGGATGAGGACACCGCACGGTATGAACCCAAAACCAAGCACTTCTCCCATTGCAAGAATTATAGATCACGTTGGCCAAACGAAATCCACAACTCGAAGAGAATTACAAGGATACGAAATCTTGCATATAAGAGATCAGAGCAGACTCAAATAATATTCATAGATAATCTGATCATAAATCCACAATTCATCGGATCTCGACAAACACACCGCAAAAGAAGATTACATCGGATAGATCTCCATAAAGATCATGGAGAACTTTGTATTGAAGATCAAAGAGAGAGAAGAAGCCATCTAGCTACTAGCTATGGACTCGAAGGTCTGTGGTGAACTACTCACGCATCATCGGAGAGGCAATGGTGTTGATGAAGAAGCCCTCCGTGTCCGAATCCCCCCTCTGGCACGGCACCAGGACGTGCCCCAGATGGGATCTTGCGGAGACAGAAGCTTGCGACAGCGAAAAAGTATTTTCGTGGCTCGCTCCCGTGGTTTCAGATTTTTAGGGAATTTATACGCGGAAGAAGTAGGGCAAAGGAGCCATGGGGGGCCCACAAGCCTGCTAGGCGCCCCTCCCCCCCAAGGCCGCGCCTAGGTGGCTTGTGACCTCCCCCGGGGTCCTTTGCCTTGGTTCTCAAGTTCCCCGCGTATCTTCTGTTACGGAAAAATCATTTCAAAGATTTTTTTCCGTTTGGACTCCGTTCAATATTCTTCTCTGAAAAGGGTGAAAAACACGGAAAAAAGAAGAACTGGCACTTGGCACTGAGTTAATAGGTTAGTCCCAAAAAAAGTTATAAAATGCATACAAAACATCCAAAGTTGACAAGATAATAGCATTGAACCATCAAAAATTATAGATACGTTGGAGACGTATCAAGCATCCCCAAGCTTAACTCCTACTCGTCCTCGAGTAGGGAAGTGATAAAAACTGAATTTTTGATGTGGAATGTTACCTAACATATTTTCCCTTTGCAACTTCTTTCATGTGACATGAATGTTCAGATCCGTAAGATTCAAAACAATAGTTTGCTATTGACATGAAAACAATAATACTTCAAGAAAACTAGCAAGGTAATCATGAACTTTCGAAATAACAAGGCCAAAGAAAGTTATCCCTACAAAATCATATAGTCTGGCTATGCTCCATCATCCCCACACAACGAATTTAAATCATGCACAACCTCGGTATTGGCCAAGTAATTGTTTTTGCACTCTTACTTTCTCAAACCTTTTTCAACTCTCACGCAATATATGAGCATGAGCCATGGATATAGCACTATAGGTGAAATAGAGTGTGGTGGAGGTTGTGAGGCAAAAAGGAGGAGATGGTCACATCGACTCGGCGTATCAAAGGGCTATGGAAATGCCCATCAATAGATATCAATGTGAATGAGTAGGGATTTCCATGCAACGGATGCACTTAGAGCTATAAGTGTGTGAAAGCTCAAAAGGAGAACTAGTGGGTGTGCACCCAACTTGCTTGCTCATGAAGACCTAGGGCAATTTTGAGGAAGCCCATCATTGGAATATACAAGCCAAGTTATATAATGTAAATTTCCACTAGTATATGGAAGTGTCAAAACTAGAGACTCTCTATCATGAAGAACATGGTGCTATTATGATGCACAAGTATGGAAAAAGATAGTAGCATTGTCCCTTCTCTCTTTTTCTCTCATTTTTTTGTTTGGGCTCTTTGGCCTCTTTTCAAAAAAAAATGGTGGGCAACCTTGGCCTCTTTTCATTTTTCCTCACATGGGACAATGCTCTAATAATGATGATCATCACACTTTTATTTACTCACAACTCAACACTTAGAGCAATGATGAATCTATAGGAAATGCCTCCGGCAGTGTACCGGGATGTGCAACGATCTAGCTTAGCGTATGACGTTGAAACATCTCGCTAGCTATCTTATGATCATGCAATGGCAATATGAAAGTGACGACACAAGTCATGAGACGGAACAGTGGGATTTGCATGGAAATATATCTCGGAATGGCTATGATAATGCCATAATAGGTAGGTATGGTGGCTGTTTTGAGGAAGGTATATGGTGGGATTGTCCACCGGCGAAAGTTGCGCGGCACTAGAGAGGCTAGCAATGGTGGCAGGTGAAAGTGCACCTATACCATGGACTCACATTAGTCATGAAGAACTCATATAATTATTGCAAAAGTTTTATTAGTAATCGAAACAAAGTGCTAAACGCATACTCCTAGGGGAAGGGTTGGTAGGTGTTAACCATCGCACGATCCCGACTGCTAGACAAAGGATGGAAATCAATAAATCAATTATACTCCGACTTCCTAACATAGCGGTTCACCATATGTGCATGCTACGGGAATCACTAACTTCAACACAAGTATTTCTAGATTCACGACACCCTGCTAACATAACTCTAATATTACCAAATCCATGTCTCAAAACTAATTGAGAGGAATCAAACTTCTCTTTATAATCAATGCACATGAATATGGAAGTTTTTATTATATCCTCTTTGGATGCCTATCATCTTTTGGACTACTTTCATAGCACAAGCCAATTACCAAGTTACTCAGAGAGTGGACTCTCAACAAGATATAAGTGAAGATCGAGAGTTCTTATTTCTCCAAAATATGACACCGCCGTGCTCTAAAAAGATCTAAGTGAAGCACTAGAGCAAAGTTATCTAGCTCAAAAGATATAAGTGAAGCACATGCGAGCTAAATTGCCTAACTCAAAAGATATAAGCGAAGTTCAATGAGTATTCTAGCAAATTCACGATGAGTGCATGTCTCTCTAAAAAAGGTGTGCAGCAAGGATGATTGTGACACAACAAAAATAAAAGGCTCCTGTAATACTATACTCTCCAAGCAAAACACATATCATGTGGTGAATAAAAATATAGCTCCAAGTAACGTCATCGATGGATTGAAGACGAAAGAGGGGATGCCTTCCCGGGGCATCCCCAAGATTAGGCTTTTTGGTGTCCTTGAATTTGTCTTGGTATGCCTTGGGCATCCCCAAGCTTGAGCTATTTCCACTCTTTGTCCCACTGTCCATGAGAACATCAGCCAAAACTTGAAAACTTCACAACACAAAACTTAAACACAAACTCGTGATATCATTAGCATAAGAAAACAAACCACCACCTCTTTAGGTACTGTAGAAAACTTAATTTCTATTTATATTGGTGTTATATTACTGTATTCTCACTTTTCCATGGCTAGTACTCCCCGATACTATCCATAGTTTCATCAAAATAAGCAATCAACACAACAAAAACAGAACATGTCAAAAACAGACCAGTCTGTAGCAATCTGTATACTTTGTATACTTATGTTATCTCAAAAATTCTGAAAAATTATGACAATTAGGGCAATTGTCATATCAACCAGAAGCAAAACGAATCAACTCAAAATCTCTTTCTGGATAGGAATTAAAAATAATTTTGTGAGCGCAAAATTTCTGTCTTTTCCAACAAGATCAAACAAACATCACCAAAACTAGTCATAAATGTTTTACTTGGCACAAACACAAAAAGAAACACAAAGAACATCATTGATCCTTCCCATAGGTTTCTTAACAGTAGAATCCGCAAGATGCAAATTAAGAGAGCACTCATCAATCTCATTTGAGGCTAGAACATCACATAAAGACTTTGGAATAGCGGAAACACTAGCACCCAAACCACACAAAGCATTGCATTCACAGTTTTTGATCTTGATTTTGATAGTAGGTTCCCACTCATCATGAAGTTTTCTAGGAAAGGAACTTCCAACTCAAGTTTCTCTTCAAGAGATTTCATCATAGCATCGACGATATGATTGGTAAAGGCCTTGTTTTGGCTATAAGTGTGCGGAGGGTTTAGCATGGATTGCATCCAGGAAATACATTCAATCAAAGAGCAACTGTCATAATTGAATTCCTTGAAATCAAAAGTAGTAATTTCATTACTACTCAAAGTTTTGATATCCTCTACTCCACTTTCAATGCTTTTAGCATCAAGATAGATAGACTCCGAATCATCGGGGCGTTTCTCAACCAAATTGGATTCATATCCAGCCCCATCATCATTAGGTTTGACATTAGAAAACAAGGATTCAATGGGAGTCATACCAAGCACTTTAAGATCATCGTGATTCTCATCACGAGAACACGCCTTTTTAAGCCATTCATGTCTAGCAAGAATTTGGGCGGTTCTTTCTTTACTCTCATTCATGGAAACACGCATAGCTTGTAAAGTTTCATCCATATTGATCTTGGGAGGAGCACATCTCAATTTCAAAGCATCAATATCAAGAGATATTCTATCAACGGTCCTAGACAAGTCATCAATTTTGAGCAGTTTTTCTTCTATGGACGCATTGAAAATCTTTTGCGAGTTGATAAACTCTTTAATATTACTCTCTAAATCAGAGGGTAATTTATTGTAATTTCCATCAGCATTGTTGTAGGAATTACCAAAGTTATTAGAGGGAATACTAGGAAAAGTCCTAGTATTAAAGTTACCTCTATAAGCATTGTTGTTGCCAAAATTATTCCTACCAAGAAAATTAACATCCAAGCTCTCATTGTTATTCTCAATCAAGGAATACAAAGGCATATCATTTGGATCTAGAGGAGCACATATACTAGCAAACAATTTCGTTAACTCATCCATCTTAGCACTCGAAGAGTTAATTTCTTCTATAGCATGCACTTTTTTACTAGTAGGTGACCTTTCAGTGTGCCATTGAGAATAGTTTGTCATGATATTGTCTGGGAGTTTTGTGGCTTCTCCTAATGTGATTTCCATGAAAGTTCCACCGGAGGCGGAATACAAGATATTTCTAGAAGCAAAATTCAAACCAGCATAGAAGATTTGTATAATCATCCAAAGACTCAAGCCATGAGCGGGACAATTTCTAATCATAAATTTCATTCTCTCCCAAGATTGTGCAACATGTTCATCCTCTAGTTGCTTATAATTCATGATATCATTATGGAGAGAGATAATCTTAGCCGGCGGAAAATACTTGGATATATAAGCATCTTTACACTTGTTCCAAGAATCAATGCTATTTTTGGGTAAAGATGAAAAACAAGTTTTTGCTCGATCTCGCAATGAGAACGGAAATAGCTTCAATTTAATCACATAATTATCCACATCTTTCTTCTTTTGCATATCACATAACTCAATGAAGGTATTAGGATGGGATGCGACATCTTCACTAGGAAGGCCACAAAATTGCTCTTTCATAACAAGATTCAGCAAAGCAGCATTGATTTCATATGATTCCGCACTAGTGGCGGGAGCAATCGGAGTACTAAGAAAATCATTATTATTAGTATTCGAGAAGTCACAAAGTTTGGTGTTTTCAGTCATGGTGACTTCAGCAAGCAGACAAGCACACAAGCGGACAGAAAGCAAGCGAAAGAAAAGGGCGAACAAAAAAGGAAAATATTTTTGTAAATTTTTGTTTTTCAGAAGTGGGGGAGAGGAAAATGAGAGGCAAAAAAGTAAATGCAAGAGATGAGTTTGTGACAGTTACTTGGATAAGCTTCACTTAGAATAGTCCCTGGTGCCAGAAATTGACACGCTGAAGGAAGACTATTCTTGACTTGATACTCCCCGGCAACGGTGCCAGAAATCCTTCGTGCTACCTCTTCAGCTTGCGTTGGTTTTCCCTTGAAGAGGAAAGGGTGATGCAACACAGTAGCAGTAAGTATTTCCCTTAGTTTGAGAACCAATGTATCGATCCAGTAGGAGTATCAAGGCAAGTCTCCAAAGTACATGCGCAAAAACAAACAAACTTGCACCCAACGCTATAAAGGGGTTGTCAATCCCTTCACGATTGATTGCAAGGTGAGATCTGAAGGCGGAACGTGCAACAAAGTGAAAGTGTAGAGCTGAAAATATGATGCGAAGTAGACCCGGGGGCCATAGTGTTCACTAGAGGCTTCTCTCATGATAGCAAGTATTAGTTGGGTGAACGAATTACTGTCGAGCAATTGATAGAATCATGCAAAGTCATGATGATATCTAAGGCAGTTATCATACATATAGGCATCACGTCCGAGAGAAGTAGACGGATACTGTCTGCATCTACTATAATTACTCCACACATCGACCGCTATCCAGCATGCATCTAGTGTATTGAGTTCATAACAAACAGAGTAACGTCTTAAGCAAGATGACATGATGTATAGGGATAAATTCATGCAATAGATATAAACCCCATCTTTTTACCCTTGATGGAAACAACATGATGCGTGCCTCGCTACCCCTTCTGTCACTAGGTGAGGACACCGCACGGTATGAACCCAAACCAAGCACTTCTCCCATTGCAAGAATTATAGATCAAGTTGGCCAAACAAAACCCACAACTCGAAGAGAATTACAAGGATACGAAATCATGCATATAAGAGATCAAAGGATACTCAAATAATATTAATAGATAATCTGATCATAAATCCACAATTCATCGGATCTCGACAAACACACCGCAAAAGAAGATTCCATCACATAGATCTCCATGAAGATCACGGAGAACTTTGTATTGAAGATCCAAGAGAGAGGAGAAGCCATCTAGCCACTAGCTATGGACCCGAAGGTCTGTGATGAACTACTCACGCATCATCAGAGAGGCAATGGTGTTGATGAAGAAGCCCTCCGTGTTCGATTCCCCCCTCCGGCAGGGCACTAGAACGTGCCCCAGATGGGATCTTGCGGAGACAGAAGCTTGCGGCTCTCTCCCATGGTTTCAGATTTTTAGGGAATTTATAGGCGGAAGAAGTATGGAAAAGGAGCCATGGGGGGCCCACAAGCCTGCTAGGCGCCCCCACCCAGGCCGCGCCTAGGGGGCTTGTGACCTCCCCCAGGGTCCTTTGCCTTGGTTCTCAAGTTCCACGCGCATCTTCTGTTACGGAAAAAATCATTCCGAAGATTTTATTCCGTTTGGACTCTGTTTAATATTCTTCTCTGAAAAGGGTCAAAAACACGGAAAAAATAGGAACTGGCACTTGGCACTGAGTTAATAGGTTAGTCCCAAAAAAAGATATAAAATGCATACAAAACATCCAAAGTTGACAAGATATGTTGGAGACGTATCATCTTCCACATCACCGCGGCTACAAAAATGTGAGCAAATGTACTCATTCAACCTATTTCTCATGCACATTTGTGCATTGCTATTTCTGCCTGAAAGTTTGATTAAACTAGTTTCTGAACTAGATGTTTTAACTAGAGAGTTCAAATAGAGCGCAAAGGGCAATTTGCTGCATTAAGTACTACTTGAATACCACATGCAATTAATGTATTACAAAAAAAAATATGACAAGTATCAAAAAAAGGTAGAAAGTTCAAACATCAAATTGTTGTATTGCAGAAGTTAAAATTTTTATAGAGGAGAAGTTCTGCTATACCAATAGTTGATATGTTACAAAAAAAGGAGTAAGCAGGAGAAACATATGAAACTAAAAATGAAGTTCAACATTTCCTGCTGGAGAAGTTCCACATTTCATACTGAGAAGTCCTAGTGGCAATATCACATAAAAAGAGTTAGCAGGAAGTTTAATAAAATTAGTTTAATTAATTAGTAGTACTGCTGCGTGAAGTTCGATGAAACTAGTTTACGAATTAGGTGTAATTTATAGACTACAACATATTTTTATCGAAAGATGTTCTGACACATGTTACACAAAGGTAGTCAGGAAAAAACATACAAACAAAAACAAATGAAGTTCAAAAGATTCCTACTAGAGAAGTTCTGCTATACATACTAGTAGGTGCTAAAATTGCATAAAATCTGTAAGCAGGAAGTCATATGTTCATCGGTGTTGCTGCCCGAAGTTTAATTAAACTAGTGTTCACTACCGTTGCTACAAACTTGCAGGCCCGACTGGCTCGACGGATTCCTGAAGGAAAAGATGTACACCTTTGTTGGTTTCGACATCACCAGGGACAAACTGATGCTGAAGAACTTAGGATTGGAGATCAACCCCGAGAAGTTCATCGACATGCAGAAGAAATGGAGGCATCCATACATCGACAAGCGATACGACTCCCTGGCATACGTTGCAAGCATGGTCATCCGCCCGTTCTATAAGCACATGAAGCAAAAGATCAACCGCAACGAAGACCACAAACTGTGGGGGATAGCGCCACTGCCAGACCACCTCATCCAGTATGCAGCGATAGATGCATACGCCACATACAAGGCTTGGACGACAATCGACATCGTCATCAAGGGTTTGTACAGGTTGAACTATGATGAGAAATTTGGAACGGTCTACAACAACTAGAGGTGATGGGACAACAATGTATGTGGCTTTAAAAAGATGTGTGTACCTTCTTTTGTTCACTTTTGTAGTTTGCTTATGTAATGTGTGTCAGCATTGAACAATAGTTTGCTTATATCATGTTCATAATTTGGTTATGTGGTTTCAACAAGTTTGCTAGCTTGCTATTCTCTCTATCCACCATGTCAAAAAATTGGTAGTTTCAGAACAAAACAATGAGGCTGCTCTTAAGCAATAGTTATGGGAAAGGCTAAAGAGAAACAGATTTATCTAAACGTTTCTTTTGAACATCATCGCATTGTTTGTAATGTTGTTATGTCACTTTTATGTGTTCATGTTTATGTGTTATGACTCTGTTATGCGTGCATTTTTATGTGTTTTTGACTTCATGTCTAATCATGTGGAAATGTGCAAAATAACGCTAACGTTGACGCCCCCGTGCACCTACCGTTGACGCCCTCGTGCACCTACCATTGACGCCCTCGTGCACCAACCGTAGACGCACCCGTTCATAGTGTACATCTGTGGTTTTTATGTTATTTTTGTGATGTAAAACTTACAAAGAACACAAGTTTTTCAAGCGAGTTATCTAATGCGCTCCATGGACCAAAGTACGTGCACCTACTACGTACGCACCCGTGGACCTACATCGTACATACCCATGGATCCACAACACTTGCATCCATCGAATTATACCGTACGCAGCCATGCGTCTTGCTAGTGAACATCCGTGGTTTTCGTTTTACATCACTGAAGCTGACTAGAGGGGTCGGCCTGGGTCACCTCATCAGGCACGCGGGTACATGCGTGAACGACTCGTCTCCGGCTGGCCCACAGGACAGTGAGAACAGCGATACTAAGGCTACTTTGACGTGTGCACGTGATGCCAATGGCACACCGGTGACGCCACCTGTCCACTGTACCATCGGTCAGGGACATGGGCGACGCTTCTAGTTTGACCGGTCCCAACGCTCGAACGACTCGTCTCCCGCTGGCCCACAGGGCAGCGATAGGTGTCAAAAAAAACCAAACCTACGTTTTTGCGCCCAGCACATGCACACCCGTGGACCTAGCGCGTATGCATCCGTGGATCTACCCTGAACATATGCGTGGACCTGAATTGTACGCACCCGTTTTTGCGCCCAGCACATGCACAACCGTGGACCTACCGTGTACACATCTGTGGTTTTCGTTTTACATCACCGAAGTTCGTGGCAAAAACTATCTATATTAACTTCAAGGCATCGGCCGCGCTGATGCTTTCATTCTTACGTCCATAATTCATACAAAAGCATACAAAAAAAAGTACTACGTAGCTACTCCTCGTCGGAGTTCTTAACTACCTCCTTCGTCACCGGCTCCTCCTCCACTTCGGACTCGTGTGCTGCCATTTCCGCATCAAGTACGTCGAATAAAGTGTCCTCGTCCGCCTGCATCTGTCGTATAACTTGCCTGTTGGCCTCCACGACGTCCTCATCCTTGATGGACTCCATGATGGCCTGCTGCAAGTCCTCATCGTCTTCCGTCTGGTCCTCCTCATCTTCCTCCATTAGATCTGGCAGGTGCCCTCCTCCCTCCTCTTTCGTCTGCTCCTCGTCGTCGTCTTCTGTCAGCTCCTTCTCCTCATCGTCTTCCGTCTGCCCCTCCTCCTCGCCTTCTATCTGCTCCTCCTCCTCCATTACATTCGGTAGGCTCCCTCCTTCCTCGTCTTCCGTCTGCTCCTCGTCGTCGTCTTCTATCTGCTCCTTCTCCTCATCGTCTTTCGTCTGCTCCTCCTCCTCGCCTTTTGTCTGCTCCTCCTCCTCCTCCTCGTCTTCTGTCTGCTCCTCCTCGTCGTCTTTCGTCCGCTCCTCCTCCTCGTCTTCCTCATCTTCCGTCTGCTCCTCCTCCTCGTCTTCCTCGTCTTCTGTCTGCTCCTTCTCCTCCTCCAGTTCGGTCTCGTCTGCCGCCATTTCCGCGTCAGGTACGTCGAATAGAGCGTCCTCCTCCGCGTCCATCTGCCGTATAACTCGTCGGTTGGCCTCCACTTCAGCCTCATCCTGTATGGACTCCATGATGGCATGTTGCTCCATAATCATCTCGATTATGGTGAATGAATCCTCCATTTCGTCCTCTTCCTCATCTTATGTCTGCTCCTCCTCCTCGTCTTCCGTCTGCTCCTCCTTCTCATCTTGCTCCATTAGATCTGGCAGGTGCCCTCCTTCCTCGTCTTTTGTCTGCTCCTCCTCCTCGTCTTGTGTCTGCTGCTTCTCCTCCTCGTCTTCCGTCTGCTCCTGCTCCTCCTCCTTGTCTTCTGGTAGTTTCCTTTCTTCCTCGTCTTCCTTGGATTGTTTCGTCTGATCCTTCGCATCCTTCTCGTGCTCCGGCAAGTCTGGAGGCAAGCCGGCAGCGATCCGTGCGGCGCGCCTAGATTGGATATCCGCCTCAATCTGCATGCGACGCTCAGGAGTGAGCATGGCATAGGTGGTGATCTTACGGCGGACCATGACGACGCTTGGGGGGATGGTCGTAGAGGAAACAAAATATTAGATCTAGAAGAAAGGAAGGGCTCGGGTGGACGGGTGGAGAGGAAACACGTAGGCTTAAATAACGGGACTTGCTTTCGGTCGGCGAGCCAGACGGGTGACATGCGTCGTTCACACCACGGCGGCGAGGGTGGCGGCGCATAGATGCATTTTTTAAAGGGTCGTGTACACAAACAGTCACACGAAACAAAAACTGCCTCTCCACGCATTTACATAGAGTTACTGTTAACCTACTTAAATGTGGCAACCCCCCCCTCCACACACCCTCACTACCACTCCACCGCTCCACGCACCCCACTACCACACTACCGACGGTTCAGAGTCCCTTGTAATTCCAACTCTTTCTCCTTTCCTCACTTCCATTCTCAATCTCTTTGCTCGGCGTCTCCTCTCATAATCTTTATTATTCACTTGGTTTGCAGGATATTTCGACTGGGTCTGATCCCTTTTTTTATTCATTGGGTTGTTTTGTTCCGTCACTTCATTGAGGTGTGCGGTGGTTTCATCTTCCTTTGTATTTATTGTCATTTATTTACACATTTTTTATGAAAGGTTTCATGCGTCAGTGGTGTAAATCTTCAGCTTCTATATCATTCATATGATTCTCTGTGCGATAAATTTCATGTGGTTATTCATTTGTTGTCCACTATTTTGATTTTTCTAACTCAAACCTTGAAATAACCATTTGTTCATGGTTTTTTTATTTTTATCTTTGTGTTGTTTTCCTGTGTAGTTGTTATGCCTTCAATTAGAGCAAGCATCCCTTTAGTTCGTGATAGTTTTTTTGTAGATCTGGTTTGTTGGAACAGTTATCAATCAAATAGACGTTGTTATTTTTCTGTATGTGATTTATTTTGGGTTCTCAATTCTTGTAGATGGACACATATGGTTCTGCATCATCAAAGAAAGAAGAGGATCTGGTTAAGGTTAGAAATTTGCTTTATAATAACCGTACTAATATGCTTATGTTTTCATATTATTATTTACATCTTAATATGTCTATCGTAGGCCAAGAGGCCCAGGGTGGATTGTGATGATGTTGATGCCGACACTCGTGCTGTAAGTTGATTTTTTATTTTGTTTTTGCCACTCAAGTTTGTAATAGCTTTCTTGGTACTACACACTATTAATAGCTTTCTGTAATAATATTGTTTATATGTTTAAAACTTACATACTATTAGTTACTCTTTTTTTGTTCATATTTGTAATTGTTTATGTGCTTAAAAACGATTGTTTAATTGTCTTCTTCATTATCTATTTGTCAAGTTAATAATTTCTTTATTTTTTATCATTTTTGTAGTTGTATGATCGAGCACCAAAGGTCCTAGAGATTGCCCTTTCAACGAAGGAGCAACTAGGCCTAGAATACAGTCTAGTTGACAATGTTGTTGTAGTCTCAGTGTCCTGTAGCTTGTTCTCAGCATCATTCTGTGTTGCTTATGCACTTCATGACTATCTTGGTGATTGGTCATTTAAGGTAGCAGACCATTACATCAAAGATGAGGTTGTTGTCAAGTTTGACAACCTGTTCTCTGTGAATGTTGTGCATGGAAAAAATTTCAAGCAAGGTGCAACCTCCAACAATTATGCAGTTATGATGGCTACCAAAGTTGTGGAGCTGAAGCCTTGCAAGCGTGATTGGTTTGGTCTTACAAAGACTCAAATCATTCGACATGCCACTTCCTCAAACAGTGTCTCTACTGTCGATGCTGGTGCTGCTGAAGCTGCCAAACCTGGTGGAAGTGGGTCTGTTTGAGGAAAGACATCACTTTATATGTTTTATGACTAATTATCTATCTATTGTAAGGTTTATAAATTAGTGAACTACGAGCTACCTCTTGTTTTCTTGTTATTAAATATAATGACAGATGTTCTGAGCCTTGTTTGAATGGAGTGTGTGTAAACTATGTTTTTATCAACATGGTCTTTTGAAGTTTGTAATGTTCGTGATTTCTTTCTTATTCTTTGTTATTTTTTTCAAACCTGAAACACATGTGTGTTCGTACGAACTAATGAGTTATCTAATGTGACCAGTTTACTTATCTAATGTGCTTCGTAGACCAAAGTTATCTAATGTGACCAGTTTACTTATCTAATGTGACCAATTTACTTATCTAAAGTGCTCCTACCTCGGAGGCAGCAGTGCGTCTATCTGGAGTACATCCATGGTTTTCGTTTGATGGCTGCACTCCCGTGGCTGTACAGGTGCCATCTCGTGCCTATAGGGGCTGGACTACCGTGCCTATAAGGGATGCACTCCCGTGCCTGTTAGTGGCTGCACTCCCGTGGCTATACTAGCTGTCCTCCCGTGCCCATAGGGGTTGTGGCTCCGTGCCTGTAGGGGCTGGACTCTCGTCCCTATAAGGGATGCACTCCCGTGGCTGTACAGGCTGTCCTCCCGTGCATATAGGGGCTATGGCTCCATGCCTATAGGGGTTGCACTCCCGTGCCTATAGGGGTTGCACTCCCGTGCCTATTCGCGGTTGCACTGCCGTGGCTGTAGAGGCTGCACTCCAGTGCCTATAGGCGTTGTGGCTCCCGTGCCTGTTAGCGGCTGGACTCCCGTGCCTATAAGGGATGCACTCCCGTGCGTGTTAGTGGCTGCACTCCCGTGGCTGTACAGGTTGTCCTCCCGTGCCTATAGGGGTTGTGGCTCCGTGCCTGTAGGGGATGGACTCCCGTGCCTATAAGGGATGCACTCCCGTGCCTGTTAGTGGCTGCACTCCCGTGGCTGTACAGGTTGTCCTCCCGTGCATATAGGGGTTGTGGCTTAGTGCCTATAGGGGCTGCACTCCCGTGCTTGTTAGCGATTGCACTGCCGTGGCTGTAGAGGCTGCACTCCAATGCCTATAGGGGCTGCACTCCCGTACATGTTAGCGGCTGAACTCCCGTGCCTATAAGGGATGCACTCCCATGCCTGTTAGTGGTTGCACTAACGTGGTTGTACATGATGTCCTCCCGTGCCTATAGGGGCTGTGGCACCGTGCCTGTAGGGGCTGGACTCCCGTGCCTATAAGGGATGCACTCCCGTGCCTATTAGCGGCTGCACTGCCGTGGCTGTAGAGGCTGTCCTCTCGTGCCTATAGGCATTGTGGCTCCGTGCCTATAGGGGATGCACTCCCGTGCCTATAGGGGCTGCACTCCCATGCATGTTAGCGGCTGCACTGCCGTGGCTGTAGAGGCTGCACTCTAGTGCCTATAGGGGTTGCACTCCCGTACATTTAGCGGCTGCACTCCCGTTCCTGTTAGTGGCTGCACTCCTGTGGTTGTACATGTTGTCCTCCCGTGCCTATAGGGGATGTTGCACCGTGCCTGTACTGGCTGGACTCCTGTGCCTATAAGGGATGCACTCCCGTTCCTGTTAGCGGTTGCACTGCCGTGGCTGTAGAGGCTGTCCTCCCGTGCCTATAGGGGTTGTGGATCCATGCCTATAGGGGCTGCACTACCGTGCCTATAGGGGCTGCACTACCGTGCTTGTTAGCGGCTGCACTGTCGTGGCTATAGAGGCTGCACTCCAGTGCCTATAGGGGCTGCACTCCAGTTCCTATAGGGGCTACACTTCCGTGCGTGTTAGTGGCTGCACTCCCGTGGCTATTGTGTTATCTTTATTTTGTGTACTTTGTGTACTTGTTATGAATGATAAAGATTACATAGTTCAAATGATGAAGATCACATAGTTCAAGTGATGAAGATTACATAGTTCAAATGATCCAGATTACATAGTTCAAATGATAAAGATTAGATAACAGGCTGATGGATACATGACATTATAGTGCCAAATGATGAAGATTACATAGTTAAAATGATGAAGATTACATAGTTCAAATGATCCAGATTACATAGTTCAAATGATAAAGATTAGATAGCAGGCTGATGGATACATGACATTGTAATGCCAAATGACAAAAATTACATAGCCTCATTGTCGTTAGGTCCAGGATTGCAGCAAATGACATCATTTCTTTCTTTGACCCATGCCCAACGAGAAGTCTGCTTCGGCAGTGGCGATAAAGGTAGCTTTACTAACCAATCAATGACCTGACCATGGTTCTAAATGCTAAACTGTTCATGTTCTTCCCTTGTTGCACAGAGCGCAACTTGTATTGCAAGATCACGTCGACAACCTTTTTCCCTCTTCTTCAGCTTGGTGATCTCGCTCTCCTTTTGATGATTATTCTTTTCCCAAGGTCCTTATAAAAATAGTAGTTTGAAAAGGCTCTACAGGACGCATTCAACGCATCAATCTCTCCCACCCATTCGTTCATTTTTTCATGAATAAATTTGCGTTCACGCTTTGCCGCCGACTCAGCAGAAACCTCAGCGTAAACGAACGGTGTCATCCTACATTTCAGAGAATGACTATTCAATACGCACTAACTATTCAATACACAAGTTTGAGCTAGGGTTTCTCTAAGAAGTAAATAATCTAAGATGTAAAAATTGTAGCATAATAAGAAGATTTAACAAAAAAATGGATGAATCGGAAGAGAATACTACAAGGAACAAACTTATGGAAAGATTTTTGTTAGGGAATCACCTTTTCGCGAGGATTCGATTGGGATCTTTGAGGGCAACGAGATAGGAGGAGTGCCGAATAGAAGCAGCAAGCTCAGGGTGAATGAATGGGGAAAGTGAGTGTGGTGGGACCCAAACAAACAATCCAGAATATATCAAAGCAGGGTTCAGGACCGAAACGCCATTTCGCACCCTGCGGTTCTGAAGCTGACACATGGATTCATCGGGAAACTGACCCACATATCAGTAGGCGAGCCTTCGCAAGAATTTTTCGCATGGTCCCACTCCACTACCAAACGTCGGAAAGCATGTACTTACCACCGCACTCACTTTACTCCAATAGTTACTCCGTCAATGCAAGCCTGTCTATATCTCCTAAACAGAGTTACTTGATCTTCCGCTTTATCATCAGATCTGGTTCTTTCAGTTTAGCGTGTTCCCCTCTTTCTGTCTACGGTTCGTATGTCTTACTTAGATCTCCACTCTTTTTTACAGTGTGATTTAGCTAGCGTATGTCGGATTCCTGCATATGTTACCTGTTTTATATATGTACGTGTGATTTTGTGTGGCGAAACGGCATCTCCGTTTCTACATTTACCTCTCTCTTTTCTCCAATAATTACTCCGTCAATACGAGCCTCTTTGTATCTTGTAAACAGAGTTACTTGCTCTTCCGCTTTATCATCAGATCTGGTTCTTTCAGTTTAGCATGTTCCCCTGTTTATGTCTACGGTTCGTATGTCTTACTTAGATCTCCACTCTTTTTTGCGGTGTGAATTAGCTAGCGTATGTGGGATTCCTGCATATGTTACATGTTTTAAATATCCAATCTCTGCCACTAGTGGTAGATATGTGAATGTTTCTACATATAAACATTAACATCAAAGGATGTACATAACTATGTCCTCTTTTCATATTAAATTGAGTATATATCACTAATGCATAGTCTTGGCATAAATGGTTACACATGTTGTCAAAGATCTATATAATTTTTTTCCAATTCTGTTGCAACTTAGTCTTATATATTGTTTTATTTACACATATTGTTATAAATCTGTTGCATCTCAGTCTTATATATTGTTTTGTATTCGCAGACAACGATGAACTGCAATGTTTGCTGGAACCTTGGTTGTCATGGTGGTGAATCAGCCGTTGACCACTCATTCATGATTGTCCCTTTGCCTCGTTGTTATGAGTCGTACCTGGTAAATTTTGGGTACCGATAACAAGAAATTTTGTTTTGTGGCTTTGCTTCTACCGTTCTTACATAAGCAATAATATTAATCTTGCAATAAAGAGATATAAATAGTGACACAAAATCATTCTTGTTAGTATCTTTTTTGCATGGTTGTTTTGCTATATGATTCATTACTTTTTTTTTCTTCTTATTTGGCAGTATATTCCTTGCTATTACCGGAAGCAGGTCCTCTCTTTGATTTCATTTTGGCAAGACGAGGGTTTTGAAAATGATGGTTTTAAACTTGTGTTTGGCACCGACGAGGAGTTGTCATACAATATTAAGTTTACCGATAGCGCTGACTGGTCCAAGTTTCATGGTCCTGTGTGGGAAAAGTTGATACACGACTATGAACTTTGTTACGGTGATATTATTAAACTGGATTTGCAAGTCAAAGATTTCTTCTTTCACATTGAAAAGGAGTTGAATGAAGCTCGAGGGAGTCACAAAGCCGTTCCCAATCCTTCTGTTGGTATGTAACACTCGCCTATAAAAGACCATCCCATCTGAATCTCGACGAAGATTGTAGGACTGAATATTTATTTTTACTGTTCTGCCGGCATTTTTCTTGATTCAGACACGTTGAATTATAGATGATTTTACTGTTTCAGCTCTTGAAGACCTCAGTATATCCCAGAGAAACTACCTAGACAAGACTCTCTACACCCGAGGCATAAAACTTTCATATACTGAAATGGTGTACGTGATCAACCTCATTTTAAGTGCTAAAGAGACCCCTCTGATTGCCTTCGTGCACTGTCTAAATTTTAGCAATGTTCACCAAGGCTGTTTGGTTAGTCATTTGTTCTTTCTCCAAATGGCATTCCCCTTGATACAATTTCACAACTTACAACGATTTGTTTTTGTACAGAAAATACCTACTATTGTTCCCCGTGCTCTATGGATGAAGGTTGGATATTTTCCTCTAAAGGGCAGCATCAGACTTGTTGAACTGTCTAGTTCCGTCGAATTCCCTCGCACGTACTTCTTGCACAAAGATGGAAGGTTGGCAATATCTGGCTTTTCTGCTTTGACAAATGCAGCTGAATTGACAATACACTCAGTTGTGCTCTTCACAATCAGCAAGGGAGTCGTGGCCGACAAGGAGTTGCTCTCACTTGTAGTTGCTGATCTCTACTGGAAAATTGTGTGAAGTGTGGCGCTTGCAATAGTTGCCCAAACAAAGCGTTCAACTTTTGCATCATTTCTTAGCTAGACTAAAAACAATGTGTACTCTTAATGAACATTTTGAACAAGGCTTAGGCGACGTGCGTTTTTCACACGTATAGACGTGCCTCTAATAATCGGCTGCCTTACTCGTGTACTGTTTTCAAATGGAGTGCCTCCCCAGTAACACCATGGCCGTGCCTCTACAAGCCACATGTCACTTGTGACATTTGTAGGGTGAACTCATGGGTTACGCGTCATAGACATAGAGGCAGTGAAGAAAAAACCGTGCCTCTGGCCGGGTGCATGTACCGCTTGGCCGTGCATCCCCCGATAACAAAATCGTGCCTCTGGCGGAGGCACGACCGTGCCTCTCATTGATATTAGGCACTTATCTCATTGTAGTGTTGTTTTTGCATTCACATCATGAACCTTCAGAACGTGGTAGTCCAACTTGGAAACCCGTGTGTATCCTTAATGAAAAGGCATGATTCTTCTGTCCTGATGGTGTTGCACCTCTAATATTTTTTGTTCCGGTATTTGTTTCAGAACAAGCGGAGCGACAGAAAACATTTTGAACAAGGCTCAGGTGACGTGCGTTTTCTACACGTATAGACGAGCCACTAATAACACCTCTGATACTCGTATACTGTTTTCACATGGAGTGCCTCTCCAGTAACACCACACCCGTGCCTCTACAAGCAACATGTCACTGGTGACATTTGTAGGGTGAACAGATGGGTTACGCGTCATTGACATAGAGGCAGTGAATGAAAAACCGTGCCTCTCGCCGGGTGACTGTCCCGCAAGGCCGTGCATGTCCCGATAGAAACACCGTGCCTATGGCGGAAGCACAACAATGCTTCTTGAAGAAAAAAAGAGAGGCACTGCCGTGTCTCTAGAGTTAGCACAATATGCCTCTCGTGGAAGGAAAAAACATGCACTATGATTTGGTAAGTAATTGGCGCCTCAAAAATAACAATCATATATGAACTTATCTCATTGCAGGGCTGTTTTTGCTTTCACATCATGTACATTCTGGACTACCGCTAGTCCAACTTGGTCTATCTGCCATGATTACCACCTAAAAACCCTACAGCTACAACATGTAAATTCAGAATAGCACTACCATTTGACGCGATAGGTATGGCAGCAATTAAATTAGGCCATGGAAAAACTCACTCATGGTTGAGGAACTGAGGAGTCTACCACTGCCACTCCCGCTGGGCGGTTGCCACGCACAGAAACTTCAACACCCACTACATTACTCGGACGAACCGCCTTCCGCTACACTACGAATCAACCACAGAGAAAATACCTCCACCACACTACACCATTTTCTCTCCAACTTCCGCAAAAAAACCATGCAAGACCACTGTCATGAAGGCCCGTGCATTTTCTTAATCACAAGGCGTGCTTATTTTGGCTGTGCAGCCGTGATTCTGTGTGTGAACGTGTCATCCAATTTTTCACGTTACACGGGCACGACTGTCCAAGGGTGTACAATTCAACGGAAATGTTTGCAAGGTGGGGAGAAGTAGCTTTTGGCAATGAAGGTGTGGCCCGAAACATTCACAAAACTATGACTGAAAATGACATAGTAACTCTTAATACGTTTAAACTTGTTCATACTTGTTGTACCATAGAACTGAAATGGACTTGTTTAATCCGTAAGAAAATGCATGATTACAATGGAAACTACAACGACAAGCAAATCTGTGTTTTGAAAAAGCAAACAACCTACTTGATGTAATGTAAAGCAAATGTGATCAGCAATCTAATATAAATAAAAAGCAATCAATCTTAACCTTCACCAGCCGTCATCTCCCCAGGTCTTGCCACGCTTCTTGGACTTCTCCAGCATTGTGCAGCAAAGTCCATCCTGAGTGAAGGTGATGCGACTCCATATCTCGTACGCGGCGTAAGCGTCCTTTGCTGCATACTGGACATGCTTCATGGACAAGGGCATGCACGCCCAGCGCTTGTGATCTTCGTCTGTAAGCTTCTACTTCATGCTCATGTAGTAGTCATCAATGAGCATGCTGGAGACGTCACCAAGCGAGTCCATATGCTTGGTGCTTCTGGGCACCCTCCATTCCTTCTGGATGTCCACAAAGTGCGCGATATGCAGGTCCACGCAGTGCAGCTTCTCGATATCCTGATCGATGGAAAAGCCAGCAAAAGTGTACCTTGGGTCAAGGAGGAAGTTGTCGAACACCGTGCACCTCTGTTGGGTGGCACTCAGTTGGAATAGCAGCACCGGCTGGGTCTTGCCGACGGACAGCTGGATGAGGGCGGCCTGCTGCTTGTACGCTGCCTCATAGGTGTACTCCACATCAACTCCGACGATCTTGTTGTGTTGTATCTGGAGGTGCTGCTCGTACTGATCAATGATGGCTCCACCTTCCGCAAGTCGTTGGTGTGGATTAAGTGCAACTTGGTGGTGCCGTGAGCCTGAACCTGCTTGAGTTCTCTGATGAACCCCATAGCCTACAGAAGGGTTTTTGTGGAAAACGATCAGCGGGCACACGAGCGTTGTCGATTGTATGTGGAGGAGGTTCCATGCCATGCGAGAAGACATTAATTTATGGCGTCGCATGGTGATAACCGACGAGGGCCCGATCTCTCTTCACATGCGTTCGTGCACATCGTGGGTTTGCGACGCAACCACTCGTATTCTGATGCACGGTCTATCTTCAGGTGCGTTCGTGCAGATCGTGGGTTTGCGACGCAACCGCTCGAATTCTGATGGGATTTTTTTTATCCATGCGGATTTATTAATTGCAAACTTTCCATGGCAAATTTTCCGTCAACACCAAAAAAAAATGTTACTAGCCTTAGGTGGGGAGGGAGCAGATGAGGGGTCATACGCACGGCTGTGTATGCAATAAATACACGAGTGAGCGTCTCGGTGTAAGGAAAGACGAATCACAGTTTAATTGAATAGGCACGGGTGTATACGCAGCAGATCCACGGGTGAACGTACGACAGGCACGGTTGGTGCACTAACACGAAGCATACCTTTAGACGGGAAAAATATGAAATCATTGGATTTAGGAAGGAACGTGCATGACGGAAAATAGGAATACGGAACTATTATTAGGCAGAAGCACGGATGTGCACAGGCGCCTCCACGCTTTGGCAATGGTTGTTTCATATATAAAACAAAATTGTACACACGATCTACCTCACAGAGCTGTGCTCCGACCTCGGATGCACCGCCACACCCCTGACAAACGGAATTGCAGATAGAGACGACAATGAAACTCGTTGGTCGTTATCCTCTACGAGATAACTCAAGAGAGAGTAGAATGTTTTTGTTTACTACACATAGCTGGAGAATATAAAATGTTGTTTCAACAAGATAACAAAAAAAGTACAAGCATTGTTTGAACACAATAATAATGTTGTTAACCAGGTTACAGACCGAGCAAAAGATACAGGCAACGTTTCAGCACCCAGACCAAAAAAGAGGCGGCAACATCTAGCCCCAACGCTGTTTTCAGCACTTACAAGTGAATGGATCCGTTGAATTCAGGTGCTCAGCACGTGCTTGTCTTAGATCCAGGGGCTCGTGGTCGCAACTTGGCGACAACCTAAGGCAAGCATGTCTAGAAGCCTTTTTGTCCCACTGAAGCACCTCTCGTTGCTGTCTGTGAAATCCTTCCGTGAAGTCTCCATGAGAAAGAAACATAAGCATGATAGTCTCCAACTGCCTTGCATTGAGGATAAAAAATGTTGCAAATTGAATGCTTTTCTCGCATTGTTTATAGCGTAAAAGCGTCACTGACTTCAAACGAATGTCGTAATGGTGCTCACAAGAACGATCGTCCGTAAGGCTTTCATCATCAGAGACTCCTCCCTAAATAGGAACAAAGATTTATTTTCCTCAAGGTCTACAATGAAAAATTCCGTTGAAACAACAAATCAATCATTAATTATAATAAACTTTGTTCTGATGAAAGCTTACTATTTTTTTAGACACAGATGTGGGTAATACAGGACTTAGAGACCTAAGACAAGATTTTTACACGAATGGAGTAGTACACAATGCATGTTATGTTTTTTCATTGTGTGTGAGAATAATCACCTCGATATACAAGTTTTCCAAGCTTCTGAAGCATTGCACCAAGGCAACAGTTGTGCCCAGATTATAATCCATATTGATAAGCAACATCTTCACAGATTGTATCGCTGTGGATGAGCAGACTGTCGGAAAACACTTCATGAAAAATAAAAAATAATATTAATAAAGAATAAAGATTGGATTACATGGAACTTGCTTTATTCGAATGAATCCAACTATAATATCTTGCAAAGTCTGTACCTGAATAACTATACGGTCTCGTGCGATGCTGGATTCATAAAAAATATCAGATATTTTGCCCAAGACATCCAGTCTAGGTGCAGAGATGATATCAATCTGCAAATTACTCCTACGATGACCACAAATCAACCTCTGTAGTGAGCAGGCATCCTCTATAACTAGTTTGCCACGAAAAGCACATATGCCAATGGTTATAAGGTTACGTGACTTTATTCTGATCCAATATCTGTGGGATGTCCAAACAAGCATCAGGAATTCGAGTGTAGGGCAACTGCTACACTCGATTATGCTTTTGTAATGATACTTCAGATATATCGACATCCACAACCGAGAGTCTCCTGTCCAGTGGTAGTTTAAGCAAACTTAGATAATTTTCTGGTAATGTGCAAAGAGCAAAGGTGATGGTGTGGAGAGAAGAGAAAATCTGGGGGTTCAATGCCAGTGGCGATGAGAAAACCGAAGGTGATGAGATTGGTATTACGTCACCTTGTACCAACTGTCGTGGTAACATGTAGTAAAAGTCAAGAACCTGGAGATTGTTCGATCTGGGGGATTCGAGCCAGGCGTCGATGGTTGAGGGTCTACACTGGAGGTAGCTCACCAGGATGCATAGGTTGTGAACTGCGCTCTCATGGCGGGAGAAGATGGCCTTTGGAATGTTCCCATCAAATTCAACACCAGTGTTTTCATTAAAAGCAATTCCAGTGTACGTGAAGCGGTGGAGCTCCTCCGGTGTGGGCTTCAAACTACAAATGATCTCGTAATTTGCTTTATCGAAGGCGTTAAAAACTCCAGAGAAAGGGATATCACGACAGTCCAGATTGAGAGGAGCGGTGCGCCAAAGAGGGCGCCACCGGGTTGAGAGGATTTGAGTGTGGATGCCCTCCTTAGTGGAGAGACGGGAGATGATCTCACCGAGGATGGAGTGCGAGAGGCCGCTGATGCGGTCCGAACCAGACTCATCTTCCTGATCCTCGGTTCCACCAAAGCAACCCTCGCCGCCAGAGCAGCGCGTCGCCGGTGGCGCGAGCCTCGCCATCTTGGTGCTCGGAGCATCGGGCTGGATATCCATTTCCGTCCCAATTGGTTGGTTTGCGGTGTGGATCGGACAGACGGCTAGGTCTTCACTCTTCACAGCGCGCTCTTTGTGATGTGGATCTGGACAGACGGTTAGGTCTTCACTCTTCACTGCGCGCTATGTGCAATGTGGATCTGTATAGATGGTTAGGTCTTCACTCTTCACTGCGCGCAGATCCACGCAGTGTGTTGCCACGCGCGTGCCCGTGTGTGTTGCCACGCGCCTGCCGGGCCCCCATGTGTTGCCACGCGCGTGACCCTGTGTGTTGCCGATCATTGCGATGTCACACCGTTGCCTTGAGTGCGCTACCTGTTCATATTTCGTCACCAAAACTCAACGGGGGCATTGGGGCACGACTGTTCAATGGGAAGGGCCATGGGCATGCCCTTGTTTGTTGCCAATTGTTGCGATGTCACACCGTTTCCGTGAGTGCGCTGGATGTTCGCCTTTTGTCACCAAAACTAAACGGGGGGGCATTGGGGGCACGTTTGTTCAATGGGGAGGGCCACGCGCGTGCCCCTGTGTGTTGCCGATCGTTGCAATGTCACAACGTTTCCGTGAGTGTGCTGGTTGTTCCGCTTTCTTCAGCAAAACTCAACGGGGGCATTGGGGCACGCGTGTTCAATAGGAAGGGCCACGCACGTGCCCCTGTGTGTTGCCTGTCGTTGCGATGTCACACCGTTGCCGTGAGTGCGCTGGTAGTTCAGGCACGGTTCCATGTGTACCAAAGCCACACGCGGCCGTGTACTATAATATTAACAGTGCCTGTACACAGGCATAGCAGAAGAACAATGAGCACTACTCTGTCTTTTGGCAGAAGCAATAACGTTCAACACAATGAGTTGGTGTACACTTATGAGATTAGTTGTCGAGATCAAACTCTATACATAATTTTTATACTGTAGTCCACGAGATGGTGTCGAAGCATCCCTCAAATGCACAGGAAACAACCGAAATGAACATTTGTAATTCACCACAGTTATATGTACTATAGTGATGAAGGTAAACATTAGATCGTTCTTAACTCTCAATTTAGACCACTGTCTAGCTGGACATGATAATATATTTAGTATATACGACCACCTACTGTCATATAATTATAAAATAAAACACACCATGTAGTGTGCTCGGTAAGACACTACGAGGACACTATTTCAAGAGAGATCATTAATTGTAAGGCGCAATAAGCTCATATCTCGCATTCTTGGCCAGTGCTTTTCAATCGTGATAGGCATTATTGAGCCAACCTTCAACTGTGATTCTTCTGCAAAACCCGAAAAACCCGTCACTTCCATTGTACCGCAGCTCTTATCGAGTAAGTAGTATTAACATTGATTTCATCAGAGTTCTGTACAAGCCTTACGTCGCCTCTTGGCGGAAGGTACACGAACCTAGCCTTCATTGTCTTTAGAACAACTGACGGAATTCTCTGCAGATTGGTATGATGGAGAAGGACCAAATTTTTAGCACGCACACAAAACAAATTAATAAGTAGTGAAAAATAGAAGTATGTCAAAATAAATAAATAAACACTTACTAGCCTGCCAGTCTTGATATTTGTGATGTTGACACGGTGGACAAATGGTATTGTTGGCAAGTCATGGGCGTTGAAGAGGTAGTAAACAAGGTGTCACAATTGTCTGTAGGACAGTTGTAACCCTGGTGTATGGTCTATCTTGTTGACATATTCTTTCTCCAAAGCACTAACTTCGTCCAGAGCTAAATAAATAAAAACTTGTTATGCCAATTTGCTTGAAGTAATAGTGGCAATTATACTAAGACAGAATCTTTGGATTCAGTTAGTGTTGTTAATGGTTTATTTAAAAAGTCAGGTACCTTTGAATAGTTGTCTGAATAGTTTTGTGTATATAAAATTTAAACAAAGAGGTAGCATCATTAATATTAATTGAAACAGGGGTACATTGCCAAAAGAAAAATGATAACGCAAATCAGTAGTTGTTCTATGGGTAGATGAAAACCATACCAACTGATGGTTTCGGTTGTGCTCTGAGACCTCCTCGGCATTCACTCAACCTCAGATCAATTCAAATGTAGAGACCTTCGCCATCTAAGTTCATGATCATGATATCTTGCTGCCGAAGGTCATAATCACTCATTAACTTTCTCCAGCCAGGTCCATGAATTTTAGACCTGAGAGTTTCATCAGTCATGTTTACTTCATAAGAGAGATTTTAATTTGTGAGAAGCACGGGGTTCTTAATTTCGCACTCCTCTTCGAGAGCTCGTTGCTTCCATTGGTTCACCAACGAAACAACATGCTGCCTACAGTAGCATGGTAGATACTACAAAGAAATGAAAATGCTTCAATCAGCAAGTAGGAATTCTTCAATGAGTTAAAATGCAGGGTTTTCTAGACTACTAAAAAATGCTTCACGTGGTAGTCCATCATTTGGTAAAAGGTGTGCTTTAAAAAACACAATCATTTCGTTGATTATGCACATCTAGTTCTTCCCATGAGAAACGGAACATGGCATTAATTTATATGCATGTTGTGCCAAAACTTTTCTACTTAAAGCGCATGTCTCGTAACCCAGCGGCAACTGAAGTGCTACTGTAGTGCATTGAACGCCTGTCTCTAGTCCAGCACAATTCACGTTCTTACATGTTCTGCAACTCATAATTCTACTGCAAAAAATATATAGACAACGTACAAGAAGTTACATGTGAACTTTGGTATACACGAAATTATCAACACAAGCATGTTCGAGTAAAGAGATGTTTACATGCAAAGAGCTGAAAAAGCAATGTGCAACTTGATTTTCGACAGCTCAGATCGTGCAGCAATTATAACAGGAAACTAGTGTTCACTTCGTTGCCAATGCAAAAATGTATGCCCAGCTACTTATGTATAATATTAGCCAGTTGCACTGTATTACACACAACTGTATCTAATAATACGACAATTTTCCGTCCAGAGGCTCGGATCTCCTTTCTAATTCTGGCACCTTCCCCAACCAATGATCCATAAGGGCCATCCACGCCCCGAGAGCCGCTCTCATCACACCATTGTCAGTAAGTAACACAGCACAATGCCTCATCCACATTCCCCTTTAACCTCCGCTCACACCATTTTTAGGCATAGAGCTACTTGGTTTTCTCTAACCTTCACCTTTAACCTCCGCGCCCACAATGATGCAATTTATTTGTCTGCTAGGTGTGCGACGTCGTACCTCACTATCGGTTGTAGAGCTTTCTCCTGCTTGAAGTAGCTCGTTGATGTCGAAAATTGACGGCGCGGAAACCTTCCCCCGGGGATCTAGCGGATCTGTATGAAATCACCGCAAAATTTTAATCATAATAGCGTAGATCTATCAATTTGCAGCACGAAGAACCAAAAATCTCCAAGATGGAACAAAAAATGCAAAAAAAAATACTGCGGAAATGGAGAGATAACGTACGAATCGTAGAGTGAGTTTCAGGTAAGAAAGAGAACAGAGGGCGAAAGAGGAAAACTGAGTGTTGTACAGCGGGTTAGTCGGATATTATTTTTACAGTGTAGAGATAGTTGTACTTGGGGCCACCAAAGCGAATGCTGAGGTTTTAGATTTCCACGTTCTAAGCTTCCGTTGCGTCAAGAATCACAATAGTGCCAGGAAACTTCGAAATATTCCGGTTGAACATTCACTTAAACAGTCACGTGGCTTCAATCACGTGCCTTTACAGTCTGAATACCGTGGCTCTGGAGCTTACCTGCCAGTGCCTCTGACGGCTTCACTCCCGTGGCTGTAGACGCTGTCATCCAGTGCACGTAGGGCCTGCAATGTCGTGGATCTCGAGGCTTTACTCTAATGTCTCCCTGCCTGCACAGGCTTCACTCCCGTGGATGTGGAGGCTTTCCTCCCGTGCCTCTACGTGCTCCCCTCCCGTGGCTATAGAGCCTTAAATTCCGTGCTGTACGGTCTCAGTACCGTGCCTTTGTAGGATTCAACTATGTGCCTCTGACGGCTTGACTCCCGTGGCTATAGACGTTGTCATCCCGTGCCCGTAGGGCCTGCAATGTCGTGGATCTCGAGGCTTTACATTCGTGTCTCCCTGCCTGCGCAGGCTTCACTACCGTGGATGTGGAGGCTTTCCTCCCGTGCCTCAACGTCCTCCCCTCCCGTGGCTATAGAGCCTTAAATTCCGTGGATGTACGGTCTCAGTACCGTGCCTCTGTAGGATTCAACTACGTGCCTCTGGCGGCTTCACTCCCGTGGCTATAGACGCTGTCATCACGTGCCCATAGGGCCTGCAATGTCGTGCATCTCGAGGCTTTACACGCGTGTCTCCCTGCCTGCACATGCTTCACTCCCGTGATTGTGGAGGCTTTCCTCCCATGCCTCTACGTGCTCCCCTCCCATAGCTATAGAGCCTTAAATTCCGTGCATGTACAGTCTCAGTACCGTGCCTCTGTAGGATTCAACTACGTGCCTCAGGAGGCTTCACTCACGTGGCTATACCGGCGGTCATCACGTGCCCGTAGGTCCTGCAATGTCGTGGATCTGGAGGCTTTACACCCGTGTCTCCCTTCCTGCATAGGATTCACTACCGTGGATGTGGAGGCTTTCCTCCCGTGCCTCTATGTGCTCCCCTCCCGTGGCTATAGAGCCTTGAATTCCATGGCTGTACGGTCTCAGTACCGTGCCTCTGTAGGATTCAACTACGTGCCTCTCGAGGCTTCACTCACGTGTCTATACCGGCGGTCATCACATGCCCGTAGGGCCTGCAATGTCGTGGATCTCGAGGCTTTACACCCGTGTCTCCATGCCTGCACAGGCTTCACTACCGTGGATGTGGAGGCTTTCCTCCCGTGCCTCTACGTGCTCCCCTCCCGTGGCTATAGAGCCTTAAATTCCGTGGATGTACGGTCTCAGTACCGTGCCTTTGTAGGATTCAACTATGTGCCTCTGACGGCTTGACTCCCGTGGCTATACCGGCTGTCATCCCGTGCCCGTAGGGCGTGCAATGTCGTGCATCTCGAGGCTTTACACTCGTGTCTCCCTTCCTGCACAGGCTTCACTACTGTGGATGTGGAGGCTTTCCTCCCATGCCTCTACATGCTCCCCTCCCGTGGCTATAGAGCCTTAAATTCCGTGGTTGTACGGTCTCAGTACCGTGCCTCTGTAGGATTCAACTACGTGCCTCTGGCGGCTTCACTCCCGTGGCTATAGACGATGTCATCACGTGCCCGTAGGGCCTGCAATGTCGTGCATCTCGAGGCTTTACCCCCGTGTCTCCCTGCCTACACAGGCTTCACTCCCGTGGTTGTGGAGGCTTTCCTCCCGTGCCTCTAGGTGCTCCCCTCCCGTGGCTAGAGACTTAAATTCCGTGGTTGTACGGTCTCAGTATCGTGCCTCTGTAGGATTCAACTACGTTCCTCTGGAGGATTCACTCACGTGGCTATACCGGTTGTCATCACGTGCCCGTAGGGCCTGCAATGTCGTGGATCTCGAGGCTTTAGAGCCGTGTGACCCTGCTTGCACATGCTTCAATCCCGTGGCTGTGCAGGCTTTCCTCCCGTGCCTCTAGGTGCTTCCGTCCCGTGGATATAGAGCCTTAAATTCTGTGGTTGTATGGTCTCAGTACCGTGCCTCTGTAGGATTCAACTACGTGCTTCTGGTGGCTTCAATCACGTCACGTGGCTATACCGGTTGTCATCACGTGCCCGTAGGGCCTGCAATGTCGTGGATCTTGAGGCTTTACTCTCGTGTCTCCCTGTCTGCACATGCTTCAATCTCGTGGTTGTGGAGGCTTTCCTCCCGTGCCTCTAGGTGCTTCCCTCCCGTGCCCCCTACAGTACATCGAGAAGTCTCACTTCCCCATGTCTGCAGAGGCCTCAATACCGTGACTATAGGTGTTGCACACCCGTGCCGCTAGAAGCATCTCTATATGGGTTAAACAGCCGTGGTTGTACGTGTGTTACTCCCGTGTATATAGACGCTTCCACCGAGTGCCTTTAAGGGCTGACAGACTCTAAAACTCTCTAACTGAGTATTCCGATGCATGCCGTTGATACCAATGTCTAGAGAACCCCACGTGCGTGATTATAGAGGCATCACTACGTGCTTGTAGAAGGATGAGACATGTGCATGTAGATGATTCACACCCGTAGCTGTAGAGGCTGTACTGTCGTGCCTGACACCCGTAGCAGTTGAGTGAGGCCTTCACACAACCGCACAGACTGTACTGTCATGCCTATATAGGCTTCCCTGTGTAAACCATGGGTGTGTTGGTCGTGCAGTGCGTAATCTCCTAGACGTATAGTCTATGAGTGGACAGAGACATGTGTATGAATTTTCTAGACATATGATTTCATCAGTCTTTTTAGGCATGTGTGTGAATATTTCAGATGAAGATTCTCGTAGAGAGTCATGGGATCAAACCATAAACAGAGCCAAGTGTTTGAAATTTCTAGACTAACGATTAACGAGTCTTTGTATACATATATAGATAGACGTGGCCTTCATATATATGCTTTCAGTTACACGTTAACAAGTTTACATTGGGGAAAGCAGCGAAGGTGACAGTTTCACCATGCCATTTCACAAGCATTACTCTTCATCCATATGTAAAACCTTTAGAATCTCTTGACCCATCTCATGAGGTTTCAGTTCATTTACTTCACTGAGTAGTAGCATGTATAGTGTTTCCGCCTTCCAGATTTCCAGATCATCCTACGAAAATTCACCAAAGAATAATTAAATAATATGTATCTTGGTACTAGTGCATAAGTAAAAGAATTTCCATTTTTTTTATATTGTCCTAGCAGTGTGAGGGAAAAGTTACATCAAAATTATTTATGTCTTCGACGAATTTTATGCCATTGTACATCAATGCAAGCTTCAGAGCAACATACACTGTTCACCCTTGTTAACCATTGGCATCTCTTCCAAAACATTTACTTCCCAATTACCCTTCTGCTTGGTTTCCATTTCTTTGCGATGTACCACTTCATGAACCACTTTAAACCTAGGTACCTACAAGAAGAGTTAATTTTTTTGTATTTAGGATACTTACAACCTAGGTACATGTAAAATATTTGCTTGCCAATTACCCTTACCATATGGGGGGTGTTTGTAGAAAACAGCAAGTTGAATTTTTTTTGAATTGGATTATTTTGTATTTAGGATACTTACAACTTTCAATTTGTGGTTGTGGTAGAGATTAGACTCTCTAAGCCTTTTACTTTTTCTTGCTTCGGTAACGTCTATCAACTTATTTGCTTCCACATCGTTCAACCTGCTATATTCTAGATTGTTTGCTTCATCTATTTCTTGGCGAGGTACTTCATCAGGATCAATGACGTGGACTTTATTCGTGTATATGTCGAGCATATATACGGCGTAATGGCTATTCTTCTCCATTATTAAGAATATTTGCGAACAAAGAAGTTTTTTTTGTTATTTAACAATATATGAATGAATTTGATGAAACCCATATATTTATTGCGTCTTGGAGAGAACGCTTTTTACCATATTTGTTGTTAAGAACTTCTTCTACTGTTTTGCGCTCAGGTACAGGGGAATCAATTGTTCCTTCTGGTTAAGCAATTCCATTTTAAATTTAGTAACACCTTGACTGGGATTATCTATTTTCATTATATGCTGCACCAAAAAGAAATAAACTGTTATCGACATGAAACTTGCAAATTTAGAAGGATGTGCATGCTTTTTTAAAATTTACCTCTGCAAAACATGGGCCTAATATTAGTTTGTCTTCATCACTATCTTGTGTAGGGTGTCTGCTCTCCCAGATATATGCTATTTTGTTCACCACCCTCTTTTCAAAGCGAGCTCTATGGAGTCCTGGTGTTGGTCCAAATGTTGCCTTCAGATGCGCTCCAGTTAAAATTGATTCTAACTGTCCATGCCTCCGCTTATATAGATTTTTGCTCTGAAAATAGAAAAAAAAGAATTATTGATGCGGAGCGGAATATGAAAAGTATCTTGAGGTATTATTCTGCATTCATGAGTGATACGTCTCCAACGTATCTATAATTTTTGATGGTTCCATGCTATTATCTTGTCAAACTTTGGATGTTTTGTATGCCTTTTATATCTTTTTTGGGACAAACTTATTAACTCAGTGCCAAGGGCAAGTTCCTATTTTTCCGTGTTTTTGACCCTTTTCAGAGGAGGATTTTAAACGCAGTCCAAACGGAATGAAACTTCCAAAAAGATTTTTTCCGAAACAGAAGACGATCGGGGAACTTGAGAACAAAGGCAGGGGGCCACCAGGGACCCCACCAGCCCCCTAGCCGCGGCCAGGGGGGCCGCGCCTCCCAGACTTGTGGGCCCCCTGGACGCCCTTTGCCCTAGGTCTTTCGCCTATATATTCCCATAAATTCCAGAAAACAAATAAGGAGATCATCGAAAGTACTTTTCCGCCGCCGCAAGCTTCTGTCTCCGCAAGATCCCATCTGGGGCGCGTCCTGGTGCCCTGCCGGAGGGGGATTCGGACACAGAGGGCTTCTCCATCAACACCATGACCTCTCCGATGATGCGTGAGTAGTTCACCATAGACCTACGGGTCCATAGCTAGTAGCTAGATGGCTTCTTCTCTCTTTTGGATCTTCAATACAAAGTTCTCCATGATCTTCATGGATATCTATCCGATGTAATCTTCTTTTGCGGTGTGTTTGTCGAGATCCGATGAATTATGGATTTATGATCAGATTATCTATGAATCTTATTTGAATTTCTTCTGATATCTTATATGCATGATTTCATATCCTTGTAATTCTCTTCGAGTTGTGGGTTTTGTTTGGCCAGCTTGATCTATGATTCTTGCAATGGGAGAAGTGCTTGGTTTTGGGTTCATACCGTGCGGTGACCTCACCCAGTGACAGAAGGGGTAGGGAGGCACGCATCATGTTGTTGCCATCAAGGGTAAAAAGATGGGGTTTTCATCATTGGTTTGAGTTTATCCCTCTACATCATGTCATCTTGCTTAAGGCGTTACTCTGTTTGTCATGAACTCAATACACTAGATGCATGCTGGATAGCGGTCGATGTGTGGAGTAATAGTAGTAGATGCAGAAAGTATCGGTCTACTTGTCCCGGACGTGATGCCTATATGTATGATCATTGCCTTAGATATCGTCATGACTTTGCGCGGTTCTATCAATTGCTCGACGGTAATTTGTTCACCCACCGTAATATTTGCTATTTTTAGAGAAGCCTCTAGTGAACACTATGGCCCTGGGGTCTACTTCACACTATATTTTCAGCCTTACTCTTTTACTTCATTGCACTTTCCGCCTTCAGATCTCACTTTGCAATCAATCTTGAAGGGATTGACAACCCCTTTATAGCGTTGGGTGCAAGCTCGTTTGTGTTTGCGCACGTACTCTGGACTTGACGAGATTCTCCTACTGGATTGTACCTTGGTTCTCAAACAGAGGGAAATACTTACTGCTCCTGTGCTACATCACCCTTTCCTCTTCAAGGGAAAAACCAACGCAAGCAAGTCTCCGTCAATGTGTCAATTTCTGGCGCTGTTGTTTGAGAAGTAGCAGAAGGATTTCTAGCGCCGTTGCCGGGGAGGATCAAGTCAAGAACTCATCCAAGTAACTGTCGTAAACTCATCTCTTGCATTTACTTTTTTGCCTCTCGTTTTCCTCTCCCCCACTTCTGAAAAAAAACAAAAATTTACAAAAATATTTGCCTTTTTGTTTGCCTTTTTCGTTCGCCCTTTTCTCTCGCTTGCTCTTTGTTCGCTTGTGTGCTTGCTTGCTTGCTGAAGTCACCATGACTGAAAACACCAAACTTTGTGACTTCTCGAATACTAATAATAATGATTTTATTAGTACTCCGATTGCTCCCGCCACTAGTGCAGAGTCGTACGAAATCAATGTTGCTTTGCTGAATCTTGTTGTGAAAGAGCAATTCTCTAGCCTTCCTAGTGAAGATGCCGCATCCCATCTTAATATCTTCATTGAGCTTTGCGATATGCAAAATAAGAAAGATCTGGATAATGATGTGATTAAATTGAAGCTTTTTTCCTTTCTCGTTGCAAGATCGAGCAAAAACTTGGTTTTTGTCTTTGCCAAAAATAGTATTGATTCTTGGAATAAGTGCAAAGATGCTTACATATCCAAGTATTTTCTGTCGGCTAATATTATCTCTCTCCATAATGATATCATGAATTTTAAGCAACTTGATCATGAACATGTTGCACAATCTTGGGAGAGAATGAAATTGATGATTAGAAATTGTCCCGCTCATGGCTTGAGTCTTTGGATGATTATACAAATCTTCTACGCTGGCTTGAATTTCGCTTCTAGAAATATCTTGGACTCCGCCTCACGTGGAACATTCATGGAAATCATGTTAGGAGAAGCCACAAAACTCCTATACAATATCATGACGAACTTAACTCAGTGGCACACTGAAAGGTCACCTACTAGTAAGAAGGTACACGCTATAGAAGAAATTAACTCGTTGAGTGCTAAGATGGATGAGTTAATGAATTTGGTTCCTAGTAGAAGTGACCTAATGTTATGCCCTTGTCTTCCTTGATTGAGAGTAGCAACGCTAGCTTGGACGTTAATTTTGTTGGTAGGAATAATTTTGGCAACAACAATGCTTTTAGAGGAAACTATGTTCCTAGGCCTTTTCCTAGTAACCCCTCTAATAACTTTGGCAACTCCTACAACAATACAAATGGAAATTACAATAGATTACCCTCTGATCTAGAGAGTAATATCAAAGAGTTTATCAACTCACAAAAGATTTTCAATGCGTCCATAGAGGAAAAACTACTCAAAATTGACGATTTGGCTAGGAGCGTTGATAGAATGTCTAGTGATATTGATGCTTTGAAAGTTAGATGTGCTCCTCCCAAGATTAACATGGATGAAACTTTGAAAGATATGCGTATTTCCATGAGTGAGAGCAAAGAAAGAACCGCCCAAATTTGTGCTAGACATGAATGGCTTAAAAAGGCGTGTTCTCGTGATAGGAATCACGAAGATCTTAAAGTGCTTGGTGTAAATCCCATTGAATCTTTGTTTTCTTGTGTCAAACCTAATGATGATGGGGCTGGATATGAATCCACTTTGGTTGAAAAACACCCCAATGATTCGGAGTCCATCTATCTTAATGCTAAAAGCATTGAAAGTGGAGTAGAAGATACTAGAACTTTGAGTAGTAATGAAATTACTACCTTGGATTTCAAGGAATTCAATTATGATAGTTGCTACTTGATTGAATGCATTTCCTTGATGCAATCCATGCTAAACTCTCCACACGCTTATAGCCAAAACAAGGCCTTTACCGATCATATCGTCGAAACTATGATAAAATCTCTTGAAGAGAAACTTGAATTGGAAGTCCCTATCCCTAGAAAGCTTCATGATGAGTGGGAACCTACTATCAAAATCAAAATCAAAAACTATGAATGAAATTCTTTGTGTGATTTGGGTGCTAGTGTTTCCGCGATTCCAAAGTTTTTATGTGATGTTCTGGGTTTTAATGAGATTGAGGAGTGTTCTCTTAATTTGCATCTTGCGCATTCTACTGTCAAGAAACCCGTGGGAAGGATCAATGATGTTCTTATTATTGCAAATAGGAACTATGTACCCGTGGATTTCATTGTGCTTGACATTGATTGCAACCCTACATGCCCTATTATTCTTGGTAGACCTTTCCTAAGGACTATCGGTGCTATCATCGATATGAAGGAAGGGAACATTAGATTTCAATTTCCTTTAAAGAAGGGCATGGAGCATTTTCCTAGAAATAAAATAAGATTGCCTTATGAATCCATGATGAGGGCTACTTATGGTTTGAGCACCAAAGACGACGATACGTGATTCTATCGCTTTATGCCTAGCTAAGGCGTTAAACAATAGCGCTTGTTGGGAGGTAACCCAATGAATTTATCTTTTTCATTCTATTTTGTTGCGTCCACACCATCATAATTCTGTTATGATAATGTCTTTTGTGTTTCTTTTTGTGTTTGAGCCAAGCAAAACCTTTATGACTAGTCTCGGTGATGGTTGTTTGATCCTGCTGGAAAAAGACAGAAACTTTTCACTGACGAGATTATTTTTCATTTTTATTCAGAAAGAGATTTTGAGTTGATTCTTTTTGCTTCTGGTTGATATGCCTTTTGCCCACGCAGTCATAATTTTTCAGAATTTGTTAGGTACCAGAAGTATACGAAGTATACAGATTGCTACAGACTGGTCTGTTTTTGACATATTTTGTTTCTGTTGAGTTGGTTACTTGTTTTGATGAAGCTATGGATAGTATCGGGGGGTACTAGCCATGGAAAAGTGAGAATACAGTAATCTAACACCAATATAAATATAAATCAAGATTGCTACAGTACCTAAAGAGGTGGTAGTTTGTTTTCTTGTGCTAATGATATCACGAGTTTCTGTTTAAGTTTTGTGTTGTGAAGTTTTCAAGTTTTGGGTGATGTTCTCATGGACAAAGAGATAAGGAGTGGAAAGAGCTCAAGCTTGGGGATGCCCAAGGCATCCCAAGCCAAATTCAAGGACACCAAAAATCCTAAGCTTGGGGATGCCCCGGGAAGGCATCCCCTCTTTCGTCTTCAATCCATCGGTAACATTACTTGGAGCTATATTTTTATTCACCACATGATATGTGTTTTGCTTGGAGCGTCTTGTATCGTAGGAGTCTTTTCTTTTTGTTGTGTCACAATCATCCTTGCTAGACACCTTTTGAGATATACATGCACTCATCGTGATTTTGCTAGAATGCTCATCGTGCTTCACTTATATCTTTTGAGCTAGATAATTTTCCTCAATGTGCTTCACTTAGATATTTTAGAGCACGACAGTGCGTGACTTGGTAGTTGGCTTGTGCTATGAAAGTATTCCCAAAGGTGATAGGTACCCAAAGAGGATACAAAAAAACCTCCATCTTCATGTGCATTTAGTAGAAAGAGAAGTTTTGTTTCCTCTCAATTAGTTTTGAGACGTGGATGTGGTAATATTAAGAGTTATGTTAGTAGGGTGTTGTGAATCTATAAATACTTGTGTTGAAGTTAGTGATTCCCGTAGCATGCACGTATGGTGAACCTCTATGTTAGGAAGTCGGAGCATAATTGATCTATTGATTGTCATCCTTTGTGTTGCGGTTGGGATTGCGCGATGGTTAACACCTACCAACCCTTCCCCTAGGAGTATGTGTTTAGCACTTTGTTTCGATTACTAATAAAAACTTTCGCAACAAGTATGTGAGTTCTTCATGACTAATGTGAGTCCATGGTATAGATGCACTTTCACCTTCCACCATTGCTAGCCTCTCTAGTGCCGCGCAATTTTCGCCGGTGCACAAACCCACCATATGCCTTCCTCAAAACAGTCACCATACCTACCTACTATGGCATTTTCATAGCCATTTCGAGATATATTGCCATGCAACTCCCGCCGTTCCGTCTCATGACTTGTGCCGTCACACTCATATTGCCATTGCATGATCGTAAGATAGCTAGCGAGATGTTTCAATGTCATACGCCAAGCTAGATCATTGCACATCCCGGTACACTACCGGAGGCATTTCCTATAGAGTCATCATCGTTCTGAGCTTTGAGCTGTGAGTAAATTAAAGTGTGATGATCATCATTATTAGAGCATTGTCCCATATGAGGAAATAAAAAAAGAGTCCAAAGAGCCCAAATAAAAAAAGGAGAAAACAAAAAAAGAGAAAAAAAGAGGCCCAAGAGCCCAAATAAAAAAAGAGAGAAGGGACAATGCTACTATCTTTTTCCACACTTGTGCTTCGTAATAGCACCATGTTCTTCATGATTGAGAGCCTCTCATTTTTTCACCACCATATGCTAGTGGGAATCTTTATTATATAACTTGGCTTGTATATTCCAATGATGGGCTTCCTCAAAATTGCCCTAGGTGTTCGTGAGCAAGCAAGTTGGAGGCACACCCACTAGTTCTCCTTTTGAGCTTTCACATACTTATAGCTCTAGTGCATCCTTTGTATGGAACTCCCTACTCATTCACATTGATATCTATTAATGGGCATCTCCATAGCCCTTTGATACGCCGAGTCAATGTGACCATCTCCTCCCTTTTTGTCTCACAACCACCACCACACTCTATTCCACCTATAGTGCTATATCCATGGCTCACGCTCATGTATTTCGTGATAGTTATAAAAAGTTTGAGAAAGTATGAGTGCGAAAACAATTACTTGGCCAATACCGGGGCTGTGCATGATTTAAATTAGTTGTGTGAGGATGATGGAGCATATCCAGACTATATGATTTTGTAGGGATAACCTCCTTCGGCCTTGTTATTTCGAAAGTTCATGATTACCTTGCTAGTTTGCTTGAAGTATTATTGTTTTCATGTCAATAGCAAACTATTGTTTTGAATCTTACGGATCTGAATATTCATGTCACATGAAAGAAGTTACAAAGGACAACTATGCTAAGTAGCATTCCACATCAAAAATTCAGTCTTTATCACTTCCCTACTCAAGGACGAGCATGAGTTAAGCTTGGGGATGCTTGATACGTCTCCAACGTATCTATAATTTTTGATGGTTTCATGCTATTATCTTGTCAAACTTTCGATGTTTTGTATGCCTTTTATATCTTTTTTGGGACTAACTTATTAACTCAGTGCCAAGTGCCAGTTCCTGTTTTTTTCGTACTTTTTACCCTTTTCAGAGGAGGATATTAAACGGAGTCCAAACAGAACGAAACTTCCAAAAAGATTTTTTCTGAAACAGAAGACGATCGGGGGACTTGAGAACGAAGGCAGGGGGCCACCAGGGACCCCACAAGCCCCCTAGCCGCGGCCAGGGGGTCCCCCGCCTCCCAGGCTTGTGGGCTCCTTGGGCCACCTCTGCCCTAGGTCTTTCGCCTATATATTCCCAAAAATTCCAGAAAAAATCAGAAGATCATCGAAAGTACTTTTCCACCGCCGCAAGCTTCTTTCTCTGCAAGATCCTATCTGGGGCACGTTCTGGTGCCCTGCCAGAGGGGGGATTCGGATACGGAGGGCTTCTTCATCAACACCATGACCTCTCCGATGATGCATGAGTAGTTCACCATAGACCTACGGGTCCATAGCTAGTAGCTAGATGGCTTCTTCTCTCTCTTGGATCTTCAATACAAAGTTCTCCATGATCTTCACGGAGATCTATCCGATGTAATGTTCTTTTGCAGTGTGTTTGTAGAGATCCGATGAATTGTGGATTTATGATCAGATTATCTATGAATCTTATTTGAGTTTCTTCTGATCTCTTATATGCATGATTTCATATCCTTGTAATTCTATTAGAGTTGTGGGTTTTGTTTAGCCAGCTTGATCTATGATTCTTGCAATGGGAGAAGTGCTTGGTTTTGGGTTCATACCGTGCGGTGACCTCACCCAGTGACAGAAGGGGTAGCGAGGCACGCATCGTGTTGTTGCCATCAAGGGTAAAAAGATGGGGTTTTCATCATTGGTTTGAGTTTATCCCTCAACATCATGCCATCTTGCTTAAGGCGTTACTCTGTTCGTCATGAACTCAATACACTAGATGCATGCTGGATAGTGGTCGATGTGTGGAGTAATAGTAATAGATGCAGAAAGTATCGGTCTACTTGTCTCGGACGTGATGCATATATGTTCTATCAATTGCTCGACAGTAATTTTTCACCCATCATAATATTTGCTATTTTGAGAGAAGCCTCTAGTGAACACTATGGCTCCCGGGTCTACTTCACGTCATATTTTCAGCCTTACTCTTTTACTTCGTTGCACTTTCCGCCTTCAGATCTCACTTTGCAATCAATCTTGAAGGGATTGACAACCCCTTTATAGCGTTGGGTGCAAGCTCGTTTGTGTTTGCGCAGGTACTCTGGACTTGACGAGATTCTCCTACTGGATTGATACCTTGGTTCTCAAACTGAGGGAAATACTTACTCCTCATGTGCTGCATCACCCTTTCCTCTTCAAGGGAAAAACCAACGCAAGCAAGTCTCCGTCAACGTGTCAATTTCTGGCGCTGTTGTTTGAGAAGTAGCAATGAGTAAAACAGGTCACTTTTTTATTCATTTTGCCATTTTTCGCTCATGATTATTTGCAGGAGCTTGATTGCGTCGTCTGTGTGCTCAAAGCGTGGTACTTCATGCTTTGGATACGTCACACATCTTTGTTATTTGCCCTTACGTTTGCTCATCATCTCTGACAGAGCACTAAAAAAATTAATGGTCGTTGTTTCTATGCTAGAAAATATATGTCAAACTGTCTGGTCATAGATTGTCAGCGTGCGCTGCTCCGGAAAAGTCATCTCACCTTCCTTGTGAGCAAAAAGATTTGAATTCATTGGCTTGAATTGTTGAGTTGCTGCAGGAGCTGGTGCCAATTTATTTGATTAATTTTACCAAATATCGTTGTGAATAGGAACTCTAGTTTCCATTCGTCATCCACCTTAGTATACTGCAGTCATGATATCCGAATACTTACTACTTTCATGGAAACTTTGATTCTCGAAGTAATTAAAAAATTTCTATTGTTAACTTACATGGAGTTCGTCATCATCCTTCGCTAGTGATTGGCCGTTCCAGTATTTTGCAAATTGCACCATGAATTGTCCACATTGCGCATCCCTTTGTTTTGGTGAGTTAACTCTTCTAGGCTTGGCTGCCAATTGTCCCCAATTTGGTTCATCATGGGCTTTTAGTGCTGCTTCCCCGTAATGCCTCCTCAGCAATACATACATCCTTTCAATCTGTGATTTCGTTTTTCTCTCAATGTTAAGGAAAGTAATGACACCGTGTTACCAACAGAGAGATAACAAGTCTTAAGACCCACATACCAGTTCTTTACAGCTTCTATGATGATCTCTCCATGTCTTGTTAATACACCTCTTGTAATCTAGCGCGTCCAGAATGTCAAGTCTATTCTCATACTTGTTAAGGACATACAATGTGTGGTGTGAAGCGGTGTTATGAGGTATCATGATCTGCATTGAGTCACACAGAGAGAGTCAAAATGTCAAGAAACATGCGGGCTTAAGGAAAACAATAACTTATGTGAGGTGGTATTACCAGCTTCTTATCTAGAAGGTTTATTCCTTTCACGGTTGCTTCAAACTGCTGTAGTGAATCATCCTCGTTAAATTATTTTAGTCGTCCATCTTCATATTTGAGGCCGAGTACAAGCTGCAAGAAAAAAGAAGTATTCGTTTATTCAAACATTTTTTCTATCGTTTGTGTGATTGAAGTGTCTTCATGGAATAGGGTTCTACGGACATTAGCAAATTCTGTTGTCAGTATAGCTTTGTCACTTGTATTGTACTGTTTCTGTTCTTTCCATTCTTCGAACAATTCATTACACATGGTAGCCTCCATTTGCCCTTTTCCTCCTTTCTGGAGTTGGTCCAGCATGATTTGTCCAGTAATACAATCTTCACAAACTGCGCTTTTATACAACTTTGCACTGCAACAGCAAAAATGTTTACACAAAAAATAGTCACTGCTTACATAGGTTTGCTTGTTTTTCTTTTTTAAGGTCACAGAGGCTACTTACTTTCTGCATTCCTTCTGGCCTTCATCGCTCATTAGATAGTCATGAAGTGCTTTGGCTTTGTCCATGTGAATGAAGTGCTGATGCTCAAATGTTGGAATGTTAGTTACGCCGTAGACCCTCGTTGACCGCTTTAACGGCCTCTTGATAGATATTATGTTTGCCGGCGTGATCTCAGATGACTGACGTGTTGACGTATCTGGGGAAGCCGACTACAACCTTGCGAGGCGCTCATACGCTTCCTTGTGAAAATTCTTCTCAGCTTCCATCATTAACGTTGTTTTGAAATGTTGAAAATCCATTTGTCCTTTAACTACGAGTTCATCGTAGGTGTCTACTTGAGCCGGTGTGAGGCTCTCAAGAAAGAGTGCCACTTCTTCTTCAGGGGCTAGCGTTTTTGGACGTAAGAATCCCAAAGACTCGCATGCGCATGATGTGCTACTTACTGCTGGGTTTTTTCTCCACTTTTCTCTTCACACATTTGATTGCTTCTTTAGGAACAGAAATCGCAGCAGCGCATTTGCGCTGTTCAATTATCCTCTGTTCAGATATCTTTCTATTCTCCTTGCTTGGGCCGGGAAGTCGATCTAATTTTATTGGAGGATCCTTGCGTTCATGCTCCCACTGCAAATGTTGACTTTCGTCCTTGCGTTCATCTTCACTGTCTAACACTTCAATGGCTTGTGTATCTCGAGCGCTCGTATCAATTTCCTCGGGAAATTGAGGAATTCCTACTTCAGTCGTGCCGCATTGAACTTGTTTCATTTCTTCGTCTTCAATTACAAATTTAAGTTTCAGCATATCTATCCGACAAAAACTAATAGACAAGAATTGTCAGCCTTTGCTTGTAAAAACTACAGCTGAGAACACAATTAGTTTTTTTTTAAAGATGAACCTCTCGTACACTTTAGCAATACTAAGTTTGCATTGCCGATGTGCTCGCTCAATAAATGATATTGAATTCTCTTCCTCAACTCAGGGACTTGTTCTTCAGTCAATGAGATGGTTGTTCCTTCTTCGGAATAGTGCTTGACGTTCATGTACATGTAGAACGCACAGTCTAGCCTGCGAGTTGGGACAATTATTCGTTACTATTGCGCTCCCCTTGGTATCAAAATACTTTACATGTTTTCATGTAAAACTGTCTCAACAACGAGCTATTTTTAGGACCACAAGAATTAATTGTTACTCCATCCTCCGTCCCAAAATATATTACTCAAAAGTGGCTCAACTTTGTACTAAAGTTAGTGCAAAGTTGAGACACTTATTATGGGATGGAGGCAGTAGATTGAACATAAAGAACAAGGATGTTAGTAGTGTTTACGTGTCTGGTCCCTGAAGTGGCACATGCACATCGAACTCCTTGAAATGGTCAATGTTACTTGGAGAAAGTTGAATCTTTGATCCTATTTCTCTCCAAATCTTCTTGAATTTTCTTGCTACAACACTGAAGAATTGTCTTGCCTCTATAATCCTTTATAGAGTCAAGCAGCTCGAAGCGTTGTTTTTTCATATTGACTGATATGGCCACAAAGTGGCCGATAGTCTTCTGATTCCCGAACCCCCCTATAGCAGTTGGCAAAAGAAACTGCAAAAAGAAAAATATTGAAACAAAAACATTTGTAACATAAACGTAAACATTTGAAGTCATTCTCATATATGGAGTTTGTTCAGTTTACCATGTCATAATCTTGCAGATCCTTACCTTCTTTGATATCAAAAAACCTCCTAAGTTGGTTGGGTATAAATTTTTCTTTAATTTTATTGTCATCGTAGTCTCTAAGGTTCAAGGGATCTTTGTCATCAGCTTTGTGTATTGAATGTTGTTTGTTTTGTAATGCGTACATATAAAGAATTTTGTCAGTACACATGTGCGTACATATAAAGATTGTACTGTGCACCGCATTACCAACTTGGAAGCTTCTGGCAGCGTTTCCGATGTTGGTAATCACGTCACACGTTATTATGAAATAACCATTTCTGCAACCTATATGTATATATATACATAGAGAGATACAGATAAAGGATATATTAGTTAATAGGTAAAAAAACATTGAAATAAATTATTCTGTGGAAGTAACATACTTTTCTTCGTCCGTCCATTCCCTGCGACATAGAGCGTTGAATATTTTTTCGATGAATTCTTTCGTGGGCTCTGTGTCTCTGCTGCCTGAAGAGGACAATATTACAGATTTAATTGGCATCATAGAAGTTGGTACTTTGTTTTATGCTATTAGAGGTGTTCTACCTTGTCTTTTTTCGTCACTTTCCTGTCTTGTTGTGTCATGAGCTGCCTCAACTTGTGCATGTGTCATCTGTGTAAGCTCTGAAGATTTGTCCTGCGCACTTTCGATTGCATTCTCATTTTTGTCGAGAACACTCTGAAGATTTTCTTCAATATGTATATGTGTGGGATCTTCTTCATCCACTTTTTGTGTTATCAACTACATGTGTAATTAAATCAAAGTAAAACTACAATATTTAATTTTGTATAATCAGCTTGTGGAATACCACCTCTTGTGATGTTGTCACCGTTGCCATGTCCTGTGGTCCTGTTGTTTGGTTCGTTTTGTTGACCTCTTCTAATTTTGAGAAGAGCTTCGCCGTGTAATCTTACTTCTTCCTCCTTGTCTACTGAACTTACTTGTTCTGTTTTTGCCAAATCTCGTGGTTTGTCTCCGGTGAAAGGGTTGCTGCCTTGTTGTTCTGTGACGATCGTTCCTTTTTCCTGTTTTTGTGAACCAAAAAATGTAAATATCAATGGATATTTAATTTTTATAAAATCAGCTTGAGGAATACCACATCTTTGGTTGTTCTCGCCAGTGCCGCATCCTCATATCCTGTTGTTTGTTGCTCTTCTTTATCATGCGGCTATTCAAAGAAAGAGTTAATTTTAAATACTAGTGATAGATACATCTTTATCGATGTGTGAATGTTTTCGTAGTGATATGTTTGTTGACCTCTTCTGATTGTTCGCCTACGTCTAATACGTCAGTACTATCATTTTTTTCAAGCTGTTGTTCAAACTAAAAATAAATTATTAGGGACTGTATTTTCTTCTTTGTGCACTAATTATATTTCTTTTAAAAGAAATTATTAGGAACTGTAATTCTTGGCTGGTTTTGTTGACCTCTAGAGTGACTTTGACATGAGCTACGCCTTGAAATCTTCCTTCTTCCTCCTCGTCTACTGAACTTCCTAATCCTGTTTTTTCCAAGTATTGTTTTGGTCTCCGGTGATAGGACTGCCTTGCTGTTCTATGGCGATGCTTTCTTTTTCCTGCTTTTATGAACAAAAAATGTAATTAACAATGGAACTAAAGGATGAGACGATTGGGTCATTAGAGACACTGAGCCTAATATTCAGATTATGCTCAGGCAGAGGAAAAGGACTCTTAAAGGATGGCGACTTGTTGACATAAAGCTTACTGAGCCTATTAGGAACTAAAGTATGTGTACAACAACATCGGTATTCCCCTTTTTTTTTCTTACATCTGATAAAACTAAATAGTAATTAGAAGGAATTGTTTTTCTTTACTGGATACCATTTTGTTTTTTTAAATAAAATAAAATTGGTGTGTTTGTTGAAGAAAAAAAGTAAGTAACAATTAAACTTCATTTGGAACATACGGTCTTTTATAACTCTTGTCCAAACTTTACCTTCATAGTCATTTGTGCCTGTGGGATATCTCCTACTATTTGTGTTTGGTCCGAAAGTTGCTCTACTGTTACAACAATTAATTCCGTTGTACTGACAACCTCCCCCGTATTTTTAGTTTCCACATGTTCTATTTTTTCTAGTTCTTCTGCAGCTGTGCTGGCACTTTTTTCCTGCGTAACATTGAGATAAAAAATGTTATCGTAATTAACCGGATCACAAGATAAATCTCCCAAACAGGATTTTTATTGTCGTTTGATTTTACCTGTCTGTCGGTCATCGTCGTGATCATTTTGTCCTCAACTGTCATCTCTGAGACTTGTACATCTGTATCAGGAGCAACTTCATCTTGAGTGTGGCTTTGCACAACTTGCTCTAGTATTTCTTCTTCTTGTAATACCAGGGTATGAAACATGGTGAGTTTTTCTAGTACATTTTGTTTAGACATGTTCTATGGGGGTAACTTGGTTATGGAAGGTCACCTCATTAGTTGTTTCTCCTTGCTGTTTCTCTTCATCTTCTGATATGTCGCTCCTTGATTTTACCTGTTAAATCTCCTAAATAACATTGAGATAAAAAATGTTATCGTAATTAACCGGATCACAAGATAAATCTCCCAAATAGGATCCGTCGGTCGTCGTCGTGATCAACTCTGCATCGAGTGGTATTTCTTTCTGAGGAAAAATAGTTTTGAGCTTGTCCTCAACCGCCATCTCTAAGACTTGTACATCTGTATCAGGAGCAACTTCATCTTGAGTGTGGCTTTGCACAACATGCTCTAGTATTTCCTGTTCTTGTAATACCAGGGTATGAAACATGGTGAGTTTTTCTAGTACATTTTGTTTAGACATGTTCTATGGGGGTCAGTTGGTTATGGAAGGTCACGTCATTAGTTGTTTCTCCTTGTTGTTTCTCTTCATCTTCTGATCTGTCGCTGCTTGATTTTACCTGTTAAATCTCCCAAATAACATTGAGATAAAAAATGTTATCGTAGTTAACCGGATCACAAGATAAATCTCCCAAATAGGATTTTTATTGTCTTTTGATTTTACCTGTCCGTCGGTCGTCGTCGTGATCAACTCTGCATGCAGTGGTATTTCTTTCTGAGGAAAAATAGTTTTGAGCTTGTCATCAAATGTCATCTCTAAGACTTGTTCATCTGTATCAGGAGCAACTTCATCTTGAGTGTGGCTTTGCACAACATGCTAGTATTTCCTGTTCTTGTAATACCAGGGTATGAAACATGGTGAGTTTTTGTAGTACATTTTGTTTAGACATGTTCTATGGGGGTAAGTTGGTTATGGAAGGTCACCTCATTAGTTGTTTCTCCTTGTTGTTTCTCTTCATCTTTTGATCTGTTTCTTCTTGATTTTACCTGTTAAATCTCCCAAATAACATTGAGATAAAAAATGTTATCGTAATTAACCGGATCACAAGATAAATCTCACAAAAAGGATTTTTATTGTCGTTTGATTTTACCTATCCGTCGGTCGTCGTCGTGATCAACTCTGCATCCAGTGGTATTTCTTTCCAAGGAAAAATAGTGTTGAGCTTGTCATCAACTGTCATCTCTGAGACTTGTTCATTTGTATGAGGAGAAACTTCATCTTCAGTGTGGCTTTGCACAACATGCTCTAGTATTTCCAGTTCTTGTAATACCAGGGTATGAAACATGGTGAGTTTTTATAGTACATTTTGTTTAGACATGTTCTATGGGGGTAAGTTGGTTATGGAAGGTCACCTCATTAGTTGTTTCTCCTTGTTGTTTCTCTTCATCTTCTGATCTGTCTCTGCTTGATTTTACCTGTTAAATCTCCCAAATAACATTGAGATAAAAAAAATATCGTAATTAACCGGATCACAAGCTAAATCTCCTGAATAGGATTTTTATTGTCGTTTGATTTTACCTATCCGTCTGTCGTCATCGTGATCAACTCTCCATCCAGTGGTATTTCTTTCTGAGGAAAAATAGTTTGCAGCTTGTCCTCAGCTGTCATCTCTGAGACTTGTACATCTGTATCAGGAGTAACTTATCTTGAGTGTGGCTTTGCACAACATGCTCTAGTATTTCTTGTTCTTGTAATACCAGGGTATGAAACATGGTGAGTTTTTGTAGTACATTTTGTTTAGACATGTTCTATGGGGGTAAGTCAGTTATGGAAGGTCCCTCATTAGTTGTTTCTCCTTGTTGTTTCTCTTCATCTTCTGATCTGGCGTTGCTTGAACCAAACTCGGTTGCACTTGTTTGTTGTTTCTTGTCTAGCCAAGCCTACATTTCATTGCACGTTTGTTAGCTTCCAAAAAAAGTACATGTCGAGCTCAAAACTATTACTTACTTCTTGACTTGTTATGATGCCTCAGGATGAGCCTTTCCTTGTGAGTTCCCTCGTATCTGCACAGATGGCAGTTGATGTCTTATATGCATGTTCATGCCTAGTGTTGCTGCCGTCGTCATTCCTGCGCTCCTGGTATCGCTTGTCTTCTTAATGCTTCTTATGTGTTTTGGCTCGACTTTCAGTTCTCTTCTTTTGTGTTCGTGTTCTTTTCATTCCTTCTAGTTTCTCTTCTACTTCATTTCTTGCTTCTCTCATTCTTATCGATGCCACTTCTACTATTTTAGCTATCGGTGCCTCTTCTATTGTTTCAGCTATTGGTGTCAGGCTCCTATTGCAACACATGCGCTGATAGGCATTGTGTTGTTCGAAAGTAGCAATCAGTGACTCTGTTTGGTCTGCAAGTCCTTCTCTGGCCAATTCATCGTAATTTGCCTCATCATCAGTGCATCCTGCCAAATTAATCTACCTTAATGCCGGTAATTTTCTTGCTTCCACAAGCACCTGTTCCAACATTTTGCTGATCCTTTTGAAAGCTTCTTCATATTCCTTGTTGGTTCTTATCTCAGGTTCGCTTATTGTTCTGATGTTGGATGCCCGTTCACACATAAGCTTTGGTGCATCTATTAGCAGTTTTGTAGTTTGCTTGCCACGTCTCCTACTCTCTCCTGGTACCACTTGGAGTGAAGTTGAAGGTGATCCTACGTTTACATGAGCCATAAAGAATATCCTATCCTTTGTCCCTTTCCATGTCTGCATTGATTCAATAAGACAAAGTTTTTTAGAATAAACGATGTTTTTACATGGTAACGATGAATTAATAGACACGAGAGATACCTTTATCTTGCCAAATTCATAGTCATCTAGACGTCCTTTTCCATCCATCTTCATGTCTTCTTTAGCTATCTTCTTTAGATCCTTCTCGTCAAGATAGTTCGCTCTGGGCGTTGAACTATTATTCATTTTCATAGCTATACTGTTCATTTCTCTTGTGTTCGGTAACAGCAACGAGTCGAGGTACATGATTACTGGTCCCTGTGCCAAGCCGTAGATGTGGTCTTTGTTTCCTTTCTCACCCTTTTTCATTTTTTGCCAATCAATAGCTCCAGCCTGGATTGTTTCGACAATGACCTGGCAGAAATCCATCTGCGCCATATCTTCATAATTCATATCCTTCACCATCACTGCTCTGTTGTAGCAAGGGAAGGTTGTCCCACAAACAACCTTGTTGAAAAATATGAGGAAGAAGATTTTGACAGCCTTTTTGTTTTCTTCTTCTCGATCTATTTCTACAAGCAACTTTAGTTTCTTAATCAGATCTGAATGTGTGAACTCAGTATTTCTGAAGCCAAGCTCTGATTGGAGGACCTTCATTGATTCGTTGCAATTCATTGGCCTTGGTGCTGTCTTTTTCTCGCCATTTGGGTATCCAAAAACCTTATGGATGCCTTCCTTGGTAATCTTTATTTCCTTCTGTTCATTGCTGTCGCCCAAGCTTATCATCATCGTGTTTGTGTCCATGTTTTTGTAGATATATGCTGCGAGGTTCCTATTGATTGAACCCTTTATTTTGCAGCCCTCTATGCTGCCAAATCCAGCCGTCTTAACATCTCTTCGGTGACGTTCTTTGAGAATTCCACATGCTTCATTGACCTGTACAAGCGTAGCTCCAGCCTTGATTTGACATTTTTCGTGAGTTCCTGTTTTATCTGCTTCGTTGGCTATCATCAGTGGCGATTGTTTTCCACTAGTCCTTCTCCTCTTTCTTCCCTTTTAGCTTGTATTTCCCTGATATGGAAAAAAAATAGAAACAAAAGCTTTGTTAGGAGGTACAATTCTATTTTTAGTAGCAGCAAATACTTGTAGAGAAATCATCTCTTACACGATCACTCTCGTCCTCATCGGCATTGTTGCCGTTTGCAGGATTGAAATCGTTATCACTTTCTGTGTTGCCACTGCCACTACCAGCACTGGAATCATCTGAAACTCTGATTTTTGAGTCTTCTCCTTCTTCAGCTCGTTGTCGTTTCTTCTTGTTCTTCACATCGTTTTGTTTTATGTTTGCAGATGGTTTTGCTTGAAGATGAGGTGGTGCGATTACCATTAGAGGCGCTGGCTGTTGCTTCAAGGTTTCAGTCATGACCAAGACCTCAGTGTTTTTCTTTCCCTTATCTGTCTTTTTCGCAAGATTAGTAGCATCCGTTGTTTCTAGCTGTCTTTTTGCATTTTTTTTCTGCTGTACGTTATCGTACTTCCAAGGGTTTCCTTGTGCTTGATGGCTGCCGTCCTCGTTGCTGGAGGCCAGGGGACATGTTTTGTCCACCTTCAAATTGTTCATTAATTTCAGAGAGAACTGCTTGAATATCGACGTTTTCGTGCCCTTCGTGCCCTGCTTAATTACGAACAGATAAGGTTCGTAACATAACATTTAATATAAACAATAAGACATAATATTTACTATAAACAGTAAGACATTACACATGAGATATGCAATGACATTATACATGATTTCCCTGGTGTAAGTTAACAACTACCTTGTTTGACTGTTGGATCGACAACATTACCTATTTTCTCTTGGTCATCTGGTACAAAGTCCTTTGCACCAGCCATTTCTACAGGTAAAACAACATGATGTGAAGTACCTACTTCGATTTGACAGCAAATTAAGTGCACATGGTGTGGAAAAAATGATATAATCCGTACAGGCACGATTTGTTTGATATTAGAAGCACGAAATTACTATACATGGAGCACGGATTTTGAAAATCAGGTCACGTAATTTGAAATCCGTAAACAATCGTGGCTACCTATTCTCTCCCACGCTACTTGTACTTGTTAGATAAGTTGAGGCAAAGTATTCTAAAACAGATTTAGGACGGCTACTAGGGTTTCCTAATTGGGGGAAATAGATACTACTAAAAGCGAATTGGTGCAACGGGACAAAATGCAGAAATGTTTACCTTGGATTTCGTGTGCGGGACTCCTCAAATCCATCCGCCGCTGTCCTTGCTTTTCCTTGTTATCTCCGCCGTTGTTTTTGCGACAGTAGTTCTTCCTGGACGGTCGCAGTTGGCGGGATGGGATCTTGTCGTGGGGCACCTTTCAAGTGCTTTGTGTCGCAGTGGAGGGCGGTTGGCGAAGCGTGGCGGCGGTTACCGACGAAGTTAGAGCTAGTTTTTCGATCTCCGCGTGCTTGAGAAGCAGAAGGAGAAGAGAGAGCGTGCGAGAGGGGAAGTGTTTGAGATTTTCAATTCGGGGAAGGAGAAGCAAGGGAGTAGTATGGACTAGGAAGAGCGAGGGAAGCGATGGAACCGTCCTGAATATTGCATCAAGATTCGTAAAAGGAACCGGTTTTTTTTTGCTTTATTATTAACCGTCAGAAAGCGTGACGCTATAATCAAGAACGTGTCACACAACACTACACGCATGTTGTCTAGAGAAAAGATGTAAAAACACAGATGTCAAGATTTATATGAATGCTAACCGAGCCGAAGGCGAGCTAGTGTCACGTCGCCGGAGGCGCCGTCTACACGCGAGAATGACGAAAAAGGGAGGAACGACGAAAAAGGCGCTGCGACCTAGGACCCCCCCTTCAAGATTTATATGAATGCTAACCGAGCTGAAGGCGAGCTAGTGTCGCGCCGCCGGAGGCGCTGCCTTCACGCGGGAACGACGAAAAAGGGAGGAACGACGAAAAAGGCGCTGCGACCTAGGACACCCCCCCCTTCAAGATTTATATGAATGCTAACCGAGCCAAAGGCGAGCTAGTGTCGCGCCGCCTGCATGCGGGAACGACGAAAAAGGGGGGAACGACGAAAAAGGCGTTGCGACCTAGGACCCCCCCCCCCCTTCAAGATTTATATGAATGCTAACCGAGCCGAAGGCGAGCTAGTGTCGCGACGCCTGAGGCGCCGCCTGCATGCGGGATCGACGAAAAAGGGGGGAACGACGAAAAAGGCACTGCGGCCTAGGACCCCCCTTCAAGATTTATATGAATGCTAACCGAGCCGAAGGCGAGCTAGTGTTGCGCCGCCTGCATGCGGAAACGACGAAAAAGGGGGGAACGACGAAAAAGGGAGGAACGACGAAAAGGGGGAAACGACGAAAAAGGGATGAACCGTGCCTCCAAATTTTGATGAACCATTCCTCTATTTATTCATGGGGCGTGCCTCTATTATCCATGCTTCTACTTATTCATGGAGCGTGCCTCTATAGATTAATGAACCGTGCCTCTATTTATTCATGGGGCGTGCCTCGAAATAATTTTGATATGTAAAGCTTGGATCCTATCCTTAATTTGATAGTTTTATGTTGTACAAGCTAGTTTAAAGTTGATACTTGATCGTGTTGAAAGCTCCCATCCGTAACTTTCCCTGAAATCTCAATTTTCCGGAAATATAATCGGAAAAACGAAAAGGAAAACTCGAAAAATACGGAACAAGGCTGAACTGAAAAACGCAAAAAAGTTCGAAGGGTTAGTTAAAAAATGTCCGAAACCGAAACGAAAACGGAAAAACAGAAATATTCGCGGGTGCTTTTCGCGCGTGACACTTGTCACGCGCGCGTCAACTAGTTACTCCCTTCAACCCCATTCAAGTAGGGCCTGCGTCTCTGCCGTGACATCTGACGCTAGTGACCATATGATATACATGCATCTAGCGGTGCAGCCGCGGCCGCTCGTTTCGACGAGATCGTGCGCGCGCATGATGAAGCATTTAGGATCATTTAGCCCCTCTCATTTTTAATTCCTGACTCTGTCGCTGCTGTGACACAGTACTATTGCATCCATTCCAAATAACCATGTTTAGTATATTTCACTCAAGAAAAAACATGTTTAGTATTATCCGATTGACACGTCAAAATCAACCACGATTTGCGCACTGTCTTTGTGAGGCATCATTAAGAGCCAGCCATCACGCACGGCCCATGTACAGTTGCATGGCGTGACATGTGCCGGCCAATGATACACATGCATGTATCGTATCAATGTCGCTGCAACATCAGCGTGGTCCGAGTAGTTAGGAGATCAACACAGTTGTGGTGTTCATGAATTGGATGAGCATGAGATCAATCATCAACTCAAACACCATATTGCCATTGCCAATTTGCCACTGATCGGACGAACGGACTTGCCTCGATCAACCAGGGCGGCTCCTTTAGATCATCTCCACGACCCCACCCGTTCCAAGGGCAATTTTTCAACGTCCGCGGATAAAAAAAATCCCATTCCCATCCTCACGAGCTCGATTAGCGTTGGATTTGATCAAAATTATGATCGGCGAACCTAACCCAAACCCATGATCCTAGAGGCAGTTTGAGGCGCCGGCGCTATTTTTTGTATGCGAAAATCCCACAAGTCAACCTCTCTCGTCACTCTTTTCTCTTTTCCTCACACGTCCACCACGTGCATGCACACCTATCGCGGAACAGCTTCGTCCGCCCACGACGCCGACCGTTCGAGTCCTTCCGACACTCCCGACCACGAATGTGAGCGCCTCCTCGACTGGGTACCGACGTCGGCGGCCACGTCAAAGAAGTCGGTCATGCACGCGTTGGGGTCGCCGGCGCGTTGGCTCAAGCCCGGCCTCGAGCTTGGCGAGCGCGACGGTGGCGAGTAGTACGTCCCTCGCGCCTGCCTCATAGCGCATTTCCAGCCCGTTCAGCTCGATGGACGCGGCATGACGGAAGTGAGGCACGCTCACCTGAAAACGGGCGCATGGGAGACGTGCGAGGACGTGCAGTAGAAGGTCATCCGGAAGGACGATGATGAGATCGGCTCCTCCGCCAACAGGACCTGACTCCGGCGAGGCTCTGAGACGGCAACCTCCTCCGTGCAACCTGGTGCAAGCGGGCTGAAGTCAATAGATTCGGTGAGTGGCTTTTTAAATGAGGGTATCATTGGAAAAAAAATCCAACTACAAAGCAAAAAAAATCGTCGTTACGAACCTAGGAGACTGAAAAAGTGCCTTCATGGGTGGAGATGCTCTTAGAGCATCTCCAGCCGTTCGTCCCCCCAGGGACGTGAAACAGCGCCGCCTGGGGCCGCGCCAATGAAAAACTTGCCCTGCGGGGCTTGGGTTCGCAGTCACCCCCCCCCCCCAATGGGCTCCCAAAAGGGTTTTAAAAAATTGTAAAATCCTCCCAAATTTGGTCAAAATTCATACAAAATTCAGACGAAGTTCATAGATTGATTAAAATTTGTACAAAAACGGAAGAAAAAACATAATTAAACATTAAAACTAAACTAAAACGAGGTAAAGCCGTCGTCGCCCATCACTGTTGCCCGTCGCTGTCGCCTTCCACATGTCGAGGAGCTTGTAGAAGGCGATGTAGTCGTCGTCACCGTCGTCACCGTTGCCGCCCGCTGGAGCGTCGTCCTTGCTGTTGTTCGAAATATGCCGTGGAGACAATAAGAAATTAGTTATTATTATATTTCGTTGTTCATGATAATTGTTTATTATCCATGCTAGAATTATATTAAATGGAAACTCAAACACATGTGTGGATACATAGACAACACAATGTCCCTAATAAACCTCTCAAGGACTAGCTCGTTGATCAAAGATGGTAAGGTTTCTTGGCAATAGACATGAGATGTCATTTGATAACGGGATCACATCATTAGGAGAATGATGTGATGGTCAAGACCCAAACTATAAACATAGCATATAATCGTGTCAGTTTATTGCTACTGTTTTGTGCATGTCAATGTATCTGTTTCTATGACCATGAGATCATGCAACTCCCGGACACCGGAGAAATACCTTGTGCGTATCAAACGTCACAATGTAATTGGGTGACTATAAAGGTGCTCTACAGGTATCTCTGAAGGTGTTTGTTGGGTTAGCATGGTTCAAGACTGGGATTTGTCACTCCGTATGACGGAGAGGTATCTCTAGGGCCCACTAGATAATACAACATCACAAGAAGCTTGCAAGCGATGTGACGAAGGAGTTAGTCCTGAGATGTTGTATTACGGAATGAGTAAAGAGACTTGTCGGTAACAAGATTGAACTAGGTATAGAGATACCGACGTCAAATCTCGGGCAAGTAACATACCGATAGACAAAGGGAATAGTATACGGGATTGATTGAATCCTTGACACCGTGGTTTGACCGATAAATATCTTTGTAGAATATGTAGGAGCCAATATGGACATCTAGGTCCCGCAATTGGTTATTGGCCGGAGAGTGTCTCAGTCATGTCTTCATAGTTCTCGAAGGTGATATGCCAACGTGGCTGCTATGGGTTTCTAGCAAGAACGTTCCTCACCTACGTAACAGCCACAACGGTGATATGCCAATTGCTATTTACCCTTCATAAGGACCCTCTTCATCGAATCTGGTCTGACTAAAGTGGGAGAGACACACACCCACTAGCCACCTTATGCAACAAGTGCATGTCAGGCGGTGGAACCAGTCTCACGTAAGCGTACGTGTAAAGTCTGTTCGGGTCGCTTCATCCCACAATGTCGTCGAATCAAGATAGGACTTGTAACGGTAAGCAAATTGACCAAATCATCGCCCACAACTACTTGTGTTCTACTCGTGCATAGAATCTATGCATAGACCTAGCTCATGATGCCACTCTTTGGGGAATGTAGTAATAATTCAAAAAAGTTCTACGTGTCACGAAGATCGATCTAGGAGATGCTAGCAACGAGAGAGAGAGAGGGATTGCATCTTCATACCCTTGAAGATTGCTAAGCGGAAGCGTAGCAAAGAACGCAGTTGAAGGAGTCGTACTCGCGGTGATTCAAATCACGGAAGATCCGATCCAGGCGCCAAACGGACGGCGCCTCCGCGTTCAACACACGTACAACCCAGGGACATCTCATCCTTCTTGATCCAGCAAGGGGATAGGAGAAGTTGAGGAAGAGCTCCGGCGGCACGAGGGTGTGGTAGCGGTGGAGCCCGTGGTTCTCCGCTAGAGCTTCGCTAAACACTACGGAGGAGGAGGAGGTGTAGGAGGGGGAGGGTTGCGCCATGGGCTAGGGTAAAGCTCCTATGCACCTCCCCACTATTTGTAGGGGTGGAGGGAGCTGGTTTCTTTCCCTCCAAGTCCATTGGGCGTTGGCAAAGGTGGGAGTAAAGAAATCCCATCCTTTCCCTTCCCCACCCATTCTTATCCCCCTATTTAGGGATCTTGATCTTATCCCTTCGGGATATGAGCTTATTCCTTCTAAGGGGGGTCTTGGTGCGCCTTGGCCAGGGGTGTGGGGCCTTACCCCCACTACCCACGTTCATGTGAGTCCCCCCATGTAGGTGGGCCCCACTACGAAACCTTCTAGAACCTTCCCCATACAATATCAAAAATCTCGAACATTTTCCGGTGGCCAAAATAGGACTTCCCATATATAAATCTTTACCTATGGACCATTCCAGAATTCCTCGTAATGTCCAGGATCTCATCTGGCACTCCAAACAACTTTCAGTAACCACATACAATTCTCATTACAACTCTAGCATCACCGGAACTTTAGTGTGTAGACCCTACGGGTTCGGAAATTAGTCTCATCGTAGTCAACTCTTTGAAATTGTCGGAAACATCTTTGCGACAAGTCGAGCTTTCTTAATGGTGACTTTTCACCATCATCGACTGTCTTCCTTTTAAAGACCCATGTGTAGTTAACAGTCTTACGACCATCAAATAGTTCTTCCAAAGTCTGCACTTTGTTTTCATACATGGATCCTCTCTCGGATTTCCTGGCCTCCAGTCGTTTGTCGGAATCCGGGCCCACCATCGCTTCTCTATAGCTCGTAGGTTCATTGTTGTCTAGCAACATGACCTCCAAGACAAGATTACCATACCACTCTAGAGTAGTGCGCGTCCTTGTCGACCTACGAGGTTTGGAGTAATTTGATCCGAAGCTTCATGATCACTATCATCAGCTTCCACTTCAATTGGTGTAGGCGCCACAGGAACAACTTCGTGTGCCCTGCTATACACTGGTTGAAGTGATGGTTCAATAACCTCATCAAGTTTCCACCATTCTCCCACTCAATTCTTTCGAGAGAAGCTTTTCCTCAAGAAAGGACTCGTTTCCACAAACAAACACTTTGCTTCCGGCTCTGAGATAGGAGGTATACCCAACTGTTTTGCGTGTCCAATAAAGATGCATTTATTCGCTTTGGGTTCAAGCTTATCAGGCTAAAACTTTTTCACATAAGCATCACAACCCCAAACTTTTAAGAAACAACAGCTTAGGTTTCTCCAAACCATAGTTCATACGGTGTCATCTCAACAGAATTACGTGGTGCCCAAATTAAAGTTAATGTGTTTGTCTCTAATGCCTAACCCAAAAACTATAGTGGTAATTTGAGAAGAGACATTATAGTACGCACCACATCCAATAGGGCGCAGCTATGACGTTCGTACACACCATCACACTATGGTGTTCCACGTGGCCTTAGTTGTGAAATGATACATCTCCATCGTATCTACTTTTCCAAACTCTTTTGCCCTTGTTTTGGACTCTAATTTGCATGATTTGAATGGAACTAACCCGGACTGATGTTGTTTTCAGCAGAATTGCCATGGTGTTGTTTTTGCGCAGAAATAAAAGTTCTCGGAATGACCTGGAAATTTACCTGGATTTTTTGTGGAAATTTACGACGACGTGGAGCGAGGAGCCCACAAGCCTAGGAGGCGCTCCCCCCTGGTCGCGCTTGGCAGGCTTGTGAAGCCCTTGTGGCTCCGCCGCCTCCAACTCCAACTCTATTTAGTCTCTCTCGCCCAGAAAAAATTAAGAGAGAAGATTTCATCACGTTTTACGATATGGAGGCGCCGCCACCACCTGTTCTTCCTCTGGAGGGCAGATCTGGAGTCCGTTCTGGTCTCCGGAGAGGGGAAATTGTCGCCGTCGTCATCACCAACCTTCCTTCATTGCCAATTCCATGATGCTCTTCACTGTTCGTGAGTAATCTCATCGTAGGCTTGTTGGACGGTGATGGGTTGGATGAGATCTATCATGTAATCGAGTTAGTTTATGTTCTGAGATTGTTGTTGCTACTACTTTGCTATTCTTAATGCTTGTCACTAGGGCCCGAGTCCCATGATTTCAGATCTGAACCTATTATGTTTTCATCAATATATGTGTGTTCTTGATCCTATCTTGCAAGTTGCAGTCACCTACTATGTGTTATGACCCGGCAGCCCCAGAGTGACAATAGCCGGAACCACTCCCGGAGATGACCATAGTATGAGGAGTTCATGTATTCACTATGTGCTAATGCTTTGTTCTGTTCTCTATTAAAAGGAGACCTTAATATCCCTTAGTTTCCATTAGGACCCCGCTGCCATGAGAGGGATGGACAATAGATGTCATGCAAGTTCTTTTCCTTAAGCACGTATGACTATATACGGAATGCATGCCTACATTACATTTACGAACTGGAGCTAGTTACATATCTCCCCATGTTATAACTGTTACATGATGAATGTCATCTGACATAATTATCCATCACCGATCCAATGCCTACGAGTCTTTTCCTACTGGTCCTTGCTACGTTACTTTACCGCTACTGCTGTCACTGCTGCTATTGTTACCACTACTGATGTCACTACTACTGTTGTTACCACTGCTACTGTTACTATCACACTACTTTTCTACTGAAACTTTGTTGTAGATACTAAGTCTTTCATGTGTGGTTGAATTGACAAATCACCCGCTAATACTCGAGAATATTCTTTTGCTTCCCCTTGTGTCGAATCAACAAATTTGGGTTGAATACTCTACCCTCGAAAACTGTTGCGATCCCCTATACTTGTGGGTTATCATGAAACAATTTCCACAATGTCTTAATTGTGTACCAAACTCGCAACTCAGATATTCATCTCTATGATCATATCGTAGACATTTTATCCTCTTGCCACGACGATCTTCAACTTCACTCTGAAATTACTTGAACCTTTCAATAACTCAGACTTGTGTTTCATCAAGTAAATATACTAGTATCTACTCAAATCATCTCTGAAGCAAGAACATAACGATATCCACTGTGTGCCTCAACACTCATTGGACTGCACATATCAAAATGATTTGCATCTTGCCCATGTGGAAAACGAGGCCTTCAGTCATCTTGCCCGTGTGGTATGATTTGCATGTCTGAAGTGATTCAAAATCAAGTGAGTCCAAATGATCCATCTGCATGGAGTTTCTTCATGCATTTGTACCAATAGACATGGTTCGCATGTCTCAAACTTTTCAAAAATGAGTGAGTCCAAAGATCCATCAGCATGGAGCTTCTTCATGCATTTTATACCATTATGACTCAAGTGGCAGTGCCACAAGTAAGTGTTACTATCATTACTACTTTATATCTTTTGGCATCAATATTATGAACATGTGTATCACTACGATCGAGATTCAATAGACCATTCATTTTGGGTGCAAGACCATTGAAAGTATTATTCAAGTAAACAGAATAACCATTATTCTCTTTAAATGAATAACCGTATTGCAATAAACATAATCCAATCAAGTTCATGCTCAGTGCAAAACACCAAACAACATTTAGGTTCAACACTAATCTCGAAAGTAGAGGGAGCGTGCGATGGTGATCACATCAACCTTGGAAACACTTCCAACACATATCGTCACCTCGCCTTTAGCCAGTCTCCATTTATCCTGTAGCTTTTATTTCGAGTTACTAACACTTAGCAACCGAACCGGTATCTAATACCCTCGTGCTACTAGGAGTACTAGTAATGTACACATCAATATCATGTATATCCAATATACTTTTTGTCGACTTTGCAAGCCTTCTCATCCACCAAGTATCTAGGGTATTTCCTCTTTAGTGCTTGTTCCCCTCATTACAGAAGCACTTAGTCTCGCGTTTGGATTCAACCTTGGGTCTCTTCACTAGAGCAGCAACTGGTTTTCCATTTTATGAAGTATCCCTTCATGCCCTTGCCCATCTTGAAACTAGTGGTTTTTACTAACCATCAAGAATTGATCCTCCTTTTGATTGTCTACTTTCGCGGTGTCAAACATCGCGAACATCTCAAGGATCATCATATATATCCCGGATATGTTATAGTTTACCACGAAGCTCTGGTAGCTTAGTGGCAGTGACTTTGCAGAACCATCACTATCTCATCTGGAAAATTGACTCCCACTCGATTCAAGTGATTGTAGAACTCACGCCGTCTGAGCACATGCTCAACGATTGATCTTTTCTCCCTTATTTCGCAGGCCAAGAATCATATCGGGGGTCTCATACCTCTTAACGTTGGCACGAGCCTGAAATCCCAATTTCAGCTCTTGGAACATCTCATATGTTGTGTGACCCTCAAAACGTCTTCGGCGCCTCAATTCTAAGCCGTTAAGCATTACGTACTGAACTACCACGTAGTCATCAAAAATGTGTACGTCAAATGTTTGCAACATCCACAGACGATGTTCGGGGTTCAGCACACCGAACGGTGCATTAAGAACATAAGCCTTCTGTACAGCAATGAGGACAATCCTCAGTTTATGCACCCAGTCCGCATAATTGCAACTATCATCTTTCAACTAAGTTTTTCTCTAGGAACATATCAAAAACAGTATAGCTACAACGCAAGCTACAACATAATTTTCAAAGACCTTTTTACTATGTTCAAGATAATGAGTTCAATTAATCATATTACTTAAGAACTCCCACTCAAATTGACATTCTTCTAGTCATTCGAGTGATACATGATCCATATCGACTAAGCCGTGTCCGATCATCACGTGAGACGGACTAGTCATCAATGATGAACATCTCCATGTTGATCGCATCTACTATACGACTCATGTTCGACCTTTTGGTCTCTTGTGTTCCATTGCCATGTCTCTACACGCCAGGCTCGTCAAGTCTACCTAAGTGTTTCACGTGTGTAAATCTGGCTTACACCCGTTGTATGCGAATGTTAGAATCTATCACACCCGATCATCACGTGGTGCTTCGAAACAACGATTCTTCGCAATGCTGCACATTTAAGGGGAACACATTTCTTGAAATTTTAGTGAGGAGTCATCTTATTTACTACCATCATTCTAAGCAAACAAGATGTAAAAACATGATAAACATCACATGCAAATCATAAAGTGACATGATATGGCCAATATCATCTTGCGCCTTTGATCTCCATCTTCGTGGCGCGACTATTGCAAATATGCCCTAGAGGCAATAATAAAATAGTTATTATTATATTTCTTGTTTCAAGATAATCGTTTATTATCCATGATATAACTGTATTAAATGGACACATAAATGCATGTGTGGACATATAGACAAAACTATGTCCCTGGTGAGTCTCTAGTTGACTAGCCTGTTGATCAAGGATGGTTAATGTTTCCTAGCCATAGACAAGTGTTTTCACTTGATGACAGGATCACATCATTAGGAGAATGATGTGATGGACAAGACCCAACCAATAAACGTAGCATATGATCGTGTCCTTTTGTTGCTATTGTTTTCTGCATGTCAAGTATTCATTCCTATGACCATGAGATCATGTAACTCACTAACACCGGAGGAATGCCTTGTGTGTATCAAACGTCGCAACGTTACTAGGTGACTATAAAGGTACTCTACACGCATCTCCGAAGGTGTCCGTTGAGTTAGCATGGATCAAGACTGGGATTTGTCACTTCGTGCGACGGAGAGGTATCTCGGGGTCCACTCGGTAATACAACATCACATATAAGCCTTGCAAGCAATGTGACTAAAGAGTTAGCCACGGGATCTTGTATTACGGAACAAGTAAAGAGACTTGTCGATAACGAGATTGAAATAGATATGGAGATACCGACGATTGAATCTCGGGCAAGTAACATACCGAAGGACAAAGGGAATGGTATACGGGATTATATGAATCCTTGACATAGAGGTTCAACCGATAAGATCTTTGTAGAATATGTAGGATCAAATATGGACATCCAGGTCCCGCTATTGGATATTGACCGGAGAGTGTCTCAGGTCATGTCTACATAGTTCTCGAACCCGCAGGGTGTGCACACTTAAGGTTCAGTGACGTTTCGGTATAGTTGAGTTGTAGGTGCTGGTGACGAAGTTTTGTTCAGAGTCACGAATGAGATCCCGGACGTCACGAGGAGTTCCGGAATGGTCCGGAAACAAAGATTGATATATAGGAAGTTGGTATCTGGATTCCGGAAGGATTTCGGGCATTATCGACAGTGTACCGGGAGTGACGAAGGGTACCGGGGGTCCACCAGGTGGTCCCACCACTCCCCAAGGGGGCCACGTGGAATTGATGGTGGCGCAATAGCCCTTGATGGGCTGATAGTCAACAAGATAAAGCCCATGAGTAAAAAAAGGTGGAAAACCAAAAGAGGTGGACAACTTGGGGAGGAGTCCTAATCCAAGTAGGATTGGAGGAGGACTCCTCCTCTCCTAGTTCGACCGAGCCCAAGGGAGGCTCCCTTGGTGCGCAACCCTACCCCCTCCTTCCTTCTATATATACTAGAGGTTTGAGGGGTTTTGAGACACAATATTCAGCCACGTGCTACCCTCTCCTCTAGCTCGTAGTTCTTCCTCTAGATCGGATTTCTGCGGTGCTTAGGCGAAGTCGTGCCGGAGAACTCTTCTACTTCCCCGTCTCTCTTGGTGGATCAAGAAGGCGAAGATCGTCATTGAGTTGTATGTGTGCTAAACGCGGAGGTGCCGTCCGTTCGGTGCTAGATCAGGACGGATCGTGGGACGGCTACGATTTGGATCACGAAGACGTTCCACTACATCAACCGCGTTTCTTAATGCTTCCCACTTAGCGATCTACAAGGGTATGTAGATCCGATCTCCCTCTCATAGATGATCATCACCATGATAGGTCTTCGTGTGCGTAGGAATTTTTTTGTTTCCCATGCAACATTCTCCAACAATGGTATCAGAGCAAGGTTCACGCGTAGATGAAATCTCGAGTAGAACACAAAAGAGTTTGTGGCTATTGATGTTCAATTTGCTCCCCTCCTTAGTCTTTTCTCGATTCGGCGGTGTTGTTGGATTGAACCGGCCCGTACTAACCTTAGTCGTACGCTTACGAGAGACCGGTTTCATCGACTGACATACAACTTGTGGCATAAAGATGACTGGCGGTGTCTGTTTCTTCAACTTTAGTTGAATCGGATTTGACCGAGGCGGTCCTTGGAGAAGGTTAAATATTAATTTGCATATCATCGTTGTGGATTTGCGTAAGTAAGATGTCATCACACTAGATACCCATAGCAGCCACGTGAAACACGCAACAACAAATTAGAGGACGTCTAACTTGTTTTTGTAGGGTATGCATGTGATGTGATATGGCCAAATACATGATGTGATATATTGGATGTATGAGATGATCATGTTGTAATAGTTATTATCGACTTGCACGTCGATGCTATGGCAACCGGCAGGAGCCATAGGGTTGTCTTTAAACTAACGTTTGTGCTTGTAGATGCGTTTACTATATTGCTAGGTAGTAGCTTTAGTAGTAATAGCATAGATAGAACGACAACCTCGATGGCGACACAATTATGGAGATCATGGTGTGGCGTCAGTGACAATGAAGATTATGCTGGTGCTTTGGTGATGGAGATCAAGAAGCAAAAGATCATGGCCATATCATGTCACTTATGATTTGCATGTGATGTTAATCCTTTTATGCACCTTATTTTGCTTAGAACGATGGTAGCATTATAAGGTGATCCCTCACTAAAATTTCAAGATAAAATTGTGTTATCCCCGACTATGCACCATTGCAACAGTTCGTCGTTTTGAGACACCGCGTGATGATCAGGTGTGATAGACTCAACGTTCACATACAACGGGTGCAAAACAGTTGCACATGTGGAACACTCGGGTTAAACTTGACGAGCCTAGCATGTACAGACATGGCCTCGGAACACAAGAGGCCTAAAGGTCGAGCATGAATCATATAGTAGATATGATCAACATGGAGATGTTCACCACTGAAACTATACTAAACTCACGTGATGATCGAACTTGAGTTAGTGAATTTGGATCATGCGACACTCGAATGACTAGAGGGATGTCTATTTGAGTAGGAGTTTATTAGTAATATGATTAGCTACACTCAATTGTCTTGAACATAGTGTAAGTAATATTTGCAAAATTTTATGTTGTAGATCAATGGCTCGCGCAATAGCAACCCTGAATTTTAATACGTTCCTAGAGAAAGTTAAGCTGAAAGATGATGGTAGGAACTTTGTAGACTGGGCTCGCAATCTGAGGCTTATCCTCCAAGCTGGGCAAAAGAATTATGTCCTTGATGCAGCGCTAGGAGATGAACCACCCGCTACGGTTGACCAAGATGTTTTGAACGCTTGGCAATCTCGTAAGGATGACTACTCACTAGTTCAATGTGCAGTTTTGTATGGCTTAGAACCGGGACTTGAAAGATGTTTTTAACGTCATGCAGCATATGAGATGTTCAAGGAGTTGAAGTTTATCTTTGAGAAGAATGCCCGGATCGAGAGGTATGAGACGTCCGATAAATTCTATGCTTGCAAAATGGAGGCGAATTCGTCTGTCAGTGAACATGTGCTCAAAATCTCTGGTTACTCAAACCGTCTAGCTGAGCTGGGGATCGCTCTCCCACAAGAAGATATCACTGACAGAATTCTTCAATCACTACCACCTAGATACAAGAGCTTCGTGTTGAATTATAACATGCAAGGGATGAATAAGTCACCGGTCGAATTATTTGCGATGCTCAAAGTTGCCGAGTCAGAAATCCAGAAAGAACATCAAGCGTTGATGGTCAATAAGACCACTAGTTTTAAGAAGAACGGCAAAGGAAAGAAGGGTAACTCCAAGAAGAGTACCAAAGTTGTTGCCCCTCCGACAAAGAAACCCAAGGCTGGGCCTAAGCCGGAAACTGAGTGCTATTATTGCAAGGGGACTGGTCAGTGGAAGCGCAACTGCCCCAAGTATCTGGCCGATAGGAAGGTGGCCATCGCCAAACAAGGTATATATGATATACATATTATTGATGTGTACCTCACCAACTCTCGTAGTAGTGCCTGGGTATTTGATACCGGTTCTGTTGCTCACATTTGCAACTCGAAATAGGAACTGCGGAATAAACGAAGGCTGACGAAGGATGAAGTGACGATGCGCATGGGAAATGGTTCCAAGGTTGATGTGATCATCGTCGGCACGGTCTCACTTCAGTTACCATCGGGATTAGTTATGAACTTAAATAATTGTTATTTAGTGTCTGCGTTGAGCATGAACATTATATCTAGATCTTGTTTATTGCGAGGCAGTTACTCATTTAAGTCTGATAATAATTGTTGTTCTATTTATATGAGTAATATCTTTTATGGTCATGCACCCAATGTGAGGGGTTTGTTCATATTGAATCTCGATTGTGATCACACTCATATCCATAACATTGAGACCAAAATATGTAGAGTTAACAATGATAACGCCACTTTCTTGTGGCACTTCCGCTTAGGTCATATTGGTGTTAAGCTCATGAAGAAACTCCATGTTGATGGGCTTTTGGTGTCACTTGATTTTGAATCACTTGATACATGCGAACCATGCCTCATGGGAAAGATGACTAAGACTTCGTTCTCTCGAACAATGGAGTGTGCGAGTGACTTATTGGATATCATACATACTGATGTGTGCGAACCAATGAGCACAGAGGCGCGCGGCGGATACCGTTATTTTCTAACCTTCACTGACCATTTGAGTAGGTATTGCTATATCTACTTGATGAAGCACAAGTCTGAAACATTTGAAAAGTTTAAACAATTTCATAGTGAAGTTGAAAATAATCATAGCAAGAAGATCAAATTCTTACAATCTGGTCGAGGGGAGAATATCTGAGCTACGAGTTTGGTGCTCACTTAAGACAATGTGGAATTTTTCACAGTTAACACCGCGTGGAACACCTCAGCGTAATGGTGTGTCCGAACGTCGTAATTGTACTTTGTTACATATGATGCGATATATGATGTCTCTTACTGATTTGCCATTATCGTTTTGGGGCTATGCATTAGAGACAGTTGCATTCACTTTAAATAGGGCACCATCAAAATCCGTTGAGACGACACTATATGAGCTATGGTATGGCAAGAAGCCAAAGTTGTCGTTTCTTAAAGTTTGGGGATGTGGTGCTTATGTCAAAAAGCTTCAGCCTGAAAAGCTGGAACCCAAAGCGGAAAAGTGTGTCTTAATAGGTTACCCAAAAGAGACAGTTGGGTATACCTTATGTCTCGGGTCCGAGGGTAAAGTGTTTGTCGCAAAGAATGGAGCTTTTCTTGAGAAAGAGTTTCTTTCGAAAGAATTGAGTGTGAGGAAGATAGAACTTGATGAGGTTACAGAACCTCTGCTTCAACAATATGGTGGTGCATGGCATAAAGAAATTTATGTCGAGGCAACACCAGTTGAAGAGGAAGCTAATGATGATGATCTTGAAGCTTCAGATCAAGTTACTGTCGAACCTCGCGGGTCGACAAGATCACGTATTGCTCCCGAGTGGTACAGGAATCATGTCTTGTCTATCATGTTGTTGGACAACAATGAGCCTATGAATTATGAAGAAGCAATGGTGAGCCCAGATTCCAACAGATGGTTAGAAGCCATGAAATCTGAGATAGGATCTATGTATGAAAACAAAGTGTGTACTTTGGAAGTATTACCTGAAGGTCGCAAGTCTATTAAGAACAAATGGATCTTTAAGAAGAAGACGGACGCGGACGGTAATGTGACCGTTTATAAAGCTCGACTTGTGGCAAAGGGTTTTTCACAAGTTCAAGGAGTTGACTACGATGAGACATTCTCACCCGTACCGATGCTTAAGTCCGTACGAATCATGTTAGCGATAGCTGCATTTTTCAATTATGAAATCTGGTAGATGGATGTCAAAACTGCGTTCCTTAACGGGTTTCTTAAGGAAGAATTGTATATGATACAAATCGAAGGTTTTGTCGATCCAGAGAATGCTGACAAGGTGTGCAAGCTCCAGCGATCCATTTATGGACTGGTGCAAGCATCTCGGAGTTGGAATCGGCGCTTTGATGAGGTGATCAAGGCGTTTGGGTTTATACAAGTTTTTGGAGAAGCTTGTATTTACAAGAAAGTGAGTGGGAGCTCTATAGCGTTTCTAATATTATATGTGGATGACATATTGCTGATTGGAAACAATGTGGAGTTTTTGGAAAGTGTAAAGGATACTTGAATACAAGTTTTTCAATGAAAGACCTAGGAGAAGCTGCTTACATATTGGGCATAAATATCTATAGAGAGAGGTCAAGGTGCCTAATATCTCTTTCAAAAAGCACATACCTTGATAAAATTTCAAAGAAGTTCAAAATGGAACAATCCAAGAAGGGGTTCTTTCATGTGTTACAAGATATAAAGTTGAGTAAGTCTCAATGTCCAGTAACTACAGAAGATAGATAAAAGATGAGTGACATCCCCTATACTTCAGCCATAGGGTCTATCATGTGTGCAATGTTGTACATAAGACCGGATGTCAGCCTGCCCATAAGTATGGCAGGCAGGTTTCAAAGTGATCCAGGAGTGGAACACTCGGCGGCGGTCAAGAATATTCTGAAGTACCTAAAAAGGACTAAGGAAATGTTTCTCGTTTATGGAGGTGACGAAGAGCACATCGTAAAGGGTTACGTCGATGCAAGCTTTGACACGGATCCGAATGACTCTAAGTCGCAAACCGGATACGTATTTGTTCTTCACGAGGGTGTGGTAAGCTGGTGCAGTTCCAAGCAAAGCGTCGTAGCTGATTCTACATGCGAAGCAGAGTACATAGCTGCCTCAGAGGCGGCCAAGGAGGGTGTCTGGATGAAGCAGTTCATGTCAGATCTTGGAGTAGTGCCAAATGCACTCGATCCAATCAATCTGTTCTGTGACAACGCTGGTGCCATTGCTCTAGCCAAGGAACCAAGGTTTCACAAGAGGACCAGACATATAAAATGACGCTCCAACGCCATCAGCGATTACATCAAGGAGGAAGACATAAATATTTGCAAAGTGCACACGGATCTGAATGTTGCAGATCCGCTGACTAACCTCTTCCACGAGCAAAGCATGAACATCACCATAATTGTATGGGTGTTAGATTCATTACATTGTAAATCACATGAAGATGTGAGGCTAAATTATTGACTCTAGTGCAAGTGGGAGACTGTTGGAAATATGCCCTAGAGGCAACAATAAAATAGTTATTACTATATTTCCTCTTTCGAGATAATCGTTTATTATCCATGCTATAACTCTATTGAATGGAAACATAAATGCATGTGTGGATATAGACAAAATTATGTCCCTAGTGAGTCTCTAGTTGACTAGCATGTTGATCAAGGATGGTTAAGGTTTCCTAGCCATAGACAAGTGTTGTCACTTGATGACGGGATCACATCATTAGGAGAATGATGTGATGGACAAGACCCAAACTATAAACGTAGCATATGATCGTGTCATCTTGTTGCTATTGTTTTCTGCATGTCAAGTATTCATTCCTACGACCATGAGATCATGTAACTCACTGACACCGGAGGAATGCCTTGTGTGTATCAAATGTTGCAACGTTACTGGGTTACTATAAAGGTACTCTACAGGCATCTCCAAATATGTCTGTTGAGTTAGCATGGATCAAGACTGGGATTTGTCACTCCGTGTGACGGAGAGGTATCTTGGGGCCCACTCGGTAATACAACATCACATACAAGCCTTGCAAGCAATGTGATTAAAGAGTTAGTCATAGGATCTTGTATTATGGAACGAGTAAAGAGACTTCCCCGTAATGAGATTGAAATAGGTATGGAGATACCGACGATGGAATCTTGGGAAAGTGACATACCGAAGGACAAAGGGAATGGTATACGGGATTATATGAATCGTTGACATAGAGGTTCAACCGATAAGATCTTCATAGAATATGTAGGATTCAATATGTACATCCACGTCCCGATATTCCATATTGACCGGAGAGTGTCTCAGGTCATGTCTACATAGTTCTCGAACCCACAGGGTGTGCACACTTAAGGTTCGGTGATGTTTCAGTATAGTTGAGTTGTAGGTGCTGGTGACTGAAGTTTTGTTCGGAGTCCCGGATGAGATACCAGGCATCATGAGTAGTTCCGGAATGGTCCGGAAACGAAGATTGATATATAGGAAGTTGGTATTTGGTTCCGGAAGGATTTCGGGCATTACCGGCAGTGTACCGGGAGTGACGAATGGGTACCGGAGGTCCACCAGGTGGGCCCACCACTCCCCAAGGGGGGCACATGGACTTGATGGTGGCGCAACAACCCTTGATGGGCTGACTAGTCAACCAAAGAAATCCCAAGGAAAAAAGGTGGAAAAAACAAAAGAGGTGGACAACTTGGGGAGGATTCCTAATCCAAGTAGGATTGGAGGAGGACTCCTCCTCTCCAGGTTCGACCAAGCCCAAGGGAGGCTTCCTTGGTGCGCAAGCCTACCCCCTCCTTACTCCTATATATACTAGAGGTTTGAGGGTTTTTGAGACACAATATTCAGCCACGTGCTATCCTCTCCTCTAGTTCGTAGTTCTTCCTCTAGATCGAATTTATGCGGTGCTTAGGCGAAGCCGTGCAGGAATAGGTCACCACCATCACCCGTGCGCCGTCACGCTGTCGGAGAACTCATCTACTTCCCCGTCTCTCTTGCTGGATCAAGAAGGCGGAGATCGTCATCGAGTTGTACGTGTGCTGAATGCGGAGGTGCCGCCCATTTGGTGCTAGATCGGGACGGATCGTGGGACTGCAGCGATTTGGATCGCGAAGACATTCCACTATATCAACCGCATTTCTTAACGCTTCCCGCTTAGCGATCTACAAGGGTATGTAGATCCAATCTCCCTCTCGTAGATGATCATCACCATGATAGGTCTTCATGTGCATAGGAAAAAAATTGTTTCCCATTGTCACCGGCATGACACCATGATCCCCATCATCATGTCTTCATGAAATTGTCTCGCCAACGGTTACTTCTACTACTATGCCTACCGGTTAGAAATAAAGTAAAGTAATCATATGGTGTTTTTGATTGACACGCAGGTGATACAATAAATTAAGAGAACTCATATGGCTCGTGTCGATTGTCATACTCATCGACATGCAAGTTGTTGTTCCTATTACAAGAACATGATCAATCTCATACATCACATATATTTCATCACATCATTTTGGCCATATCACATCACATAGCATACCCTGCACAAACAAGTTAGACGTCCTCTAATTGTTGTTGCAAGTTTTACGTGGTTGCTATGGGTTTCTAGCAAGAACGTTTCTCACCTACGTAATAGCCACAACGGTGATATGCCAATTGCTATTTACCCTTCATAAGGACCCTCTTCATCGAATCCGATCCGACTATAGTGGGAGAGACAGACACCCGCTAGCCACCTTATGCAACAAGTGCATGTCAGGCGGTGGAACCAGTCCCACGTAAGCGCACGTGTAAAGTTAGTCCGGGCCGCTTCATCCCACAATGCCGCTGACTCAAGATAGGACTAGTAACAGTAAGCAAATTGACCAAATCATCGCCCACAACTACTTGTGTTCTACTTGGTCTTAGAATCTATGGATAGACCTAGCTCATGATGCCACTGTTTGAGGAACGTAGTAATAATTCAAAAAAAATTATACGTGTCACCAAGATCAATTTAGGAGATGCTAGCAATGAGAGAGAGGGAGTGCATCTTCATACCCTTGAAGATCGCTAAGAGGAAGCGTTGCAAAGAACACGGTTGATGGAGTCGTACTCGCGGTGATTCAAATCACGGAAGATCCGATCCAAGTGCCGAACGGATGGCACCTCCGCATTCAACACGCGTACAGCCCGGGAACGTCTCCTCCTTCTTAACCCAGCAACGGGATAGGAGAAGTTGAGGGAGATCTCCGGCAGCACGACGGCATGGTGGCGGTGGAGCTCGTGTTTCTCCGCTAGAGCTTCGCTAAGCACTGCGAAGGAGGAGGAGGTGTAGGAGGCGCCAGGGGCTAGGGTAAATCTCCCATGCACCTCCCCACTATATATAGGGGTGGAGGGGGCTGGTTTCTTTCCCTCCAAGTCCATTGGGGCATTGGCAAAGGTGGAAGTAAAGAAATCCCATTATTTCCCTTCCCCACCGATTGGTATCCCCCTTTTTAGGGATCTTGATCTTATCCCTTTGGGATATGATCTTATTCCTTCTAAGGGGAATCTTGGTGCGCCTTGGCCAGGGGTGTGGGGCCTTTCCCCCACTACCCACATACATGTGGGCCCCCCCATGAAGGTGGGACCCACTTCGGAACCTTCTAGAACCTTCCCGGTACAGTACCAAAAAATCCCGAACATTTTCCAATGGCCAAAATAGGACTTCCCGTATATAAATCTTTACCTCCGGACCATTTCGGAATTCCTCGTGACGTCCCGGATCTCATCCGGGACTCCGAACAACTTTCGGTAACCACATACAATTCCCATTACAACTCTAGCATCACCAAAACTTTAGTGTGTAGACCCTACGGGTTCGGGAACCATGCCGACATGACCGAGACACCTCTCCGGCCAATAACTAATAGCGGGATCTGGATACCCATATTAGCTCCCACACATTCCACGATGATCTCATTGGATGAACCACGATGTCGGGGATTCAATTAATCATGTATACAATTCCCTTTGTCCATCGTAATGTTACTTGCCCGAGATTCGATCGTCGGTATGCCTATACCTTGTTCAATTTCAATACCGACAAGTCTCTTTACTCGTTCCGTAACACGTGATCACGTGACTAACTCCTTAGTCACATTGAGCTCATTATGATTATGTATTACCGAGTGGGCCCAGAGATACCTCTCCGTCACACGGAGTGACAAATCCCACTCACGTTTCGTACCAACCCAACACACACTTTCGGAGATACCTGTAGTGCACCTTTATAGTCACCCAGTTACGTTGTGAAGTTTGATACACCCAAAGCATTCCTACGGTATCCGGGAGTTGCACAATCTCATGGTCTAAGGAAATGATACTTGACATTAGAAAAGCTCTAGTAGACGAACTACCTGATCTTTGTGCTATGCTTAGGATTGGGTCTTGTCCATCACATCATTCTCCTAATGATGAGATCCCGTTATCAACGACATCCATTGTCCATGGTCAGGAAACCATGACCATCTATTGATCAACGAGCTAGTCAACTAGAGGCTCACTAGGGACATGGTGTGGTCTATGTATTCACACATGTATTACGGTTTCTGGTTAATACAATTATAGCATGAACAATAGAAAATTATCATGAAGAAGGAAATATAATAATAAACATTTTATTATTGCCTCTAGGGCATATTTCCAATATTTCCTTGATTCGATGGTATTGTTGGATGAAGTGGCCGGACCAACATTACTCGTACACTTACAACAGACCGGTTTCATCGACTAGCATGCAATTTGTTGCATATAGATGACTGGCGGGTGTCTGTTTCTCCAATTTTAGTTGAATCGGATTTGACAAAGGTGATCCTTGGAGAAGGTTAAATAGCAACTTGTATATCACAGTTATGGTTTTGAGTAAGTAAGATGCGGTCATACTAGATACCCATAGCAGCCACATAAAACAAGCAACAACAAATTAGAGGACGTCTAACTTGTTTTTGCAGGGTATGCATGTGATGTGATATGGCAAAAGACATGATATGATATAATTGATGTATGAGATGATCATGTTGTAGTAGTTGAATATCGACTTGCACGTCGATGCTACGGCAACCGGCATGAGCCATAGGGTTGTCTTTAATTATTTTGCGCTTGATGATGTTTTGCTTTATCACTAGTGAGTAGCTTTAGTAGTAACATCATAGTTAGAGCGACAACCTCGATGGCAACACAATGATGGAGATCATGGTGTGGCGCTGGTGACGATGCAGATCATGCCGGTGCTTTGGTGATGGAGATCAAGAAGCACAAGTTCATGGCCATATCATGTCACCTATGATTTGCATGTGATGTTAATCCTTCTATGCACCTACTTTTGCTTAGTACGACGGTAGCATTATAATGTGATCCATCACTAAAATTTCAAGATAAAATTGTGTTCTCCCTAAGTGTGCACCGTTGCGATAGTTCGTCGTTTCGAGACACTACGTGATGATCGGGTGTGATAGACTCTACGTTCACATATAATGGGTGCAAGACAGTTTTGCACACGCGGAACACTCGGGTTAAACTTGACAAGCCTAGCATGTACAGACATGGCCTCGAAACACAAGAGACCGAAAGGTCAAACATGAGTCATATAGTAGATATGATCAACATAGAGATGTTCACCATTGAAGCCAACTCAACTCACGTGATGATCGGACTTGAGTTGGTGAATTTGGATCATGTGTCACTCAAATGACTAGAGGGATGTTATTTGAGTGGGAGTTCTTAAGTAATATGATTAATTGAACGCATTATCATGAACATAGTCAAAATGTCTTTGCAAATTATGTTGTAGATGATTAGCTTGCGCTGTAGCTCCCCTATTTTTGCTATCTTCCTAGAGAAAACTAAGTTGAAAGATGATAGTAGCAATTATATGGACTGGGTCCGTAAACTGAGGATTGTCCTCATTGCTGCACAGAAGGTGTATGTCCTTAATACACTGCTCGGTGTGCTACCCCGCGAACGTCGTCTGTGGATGTTGCGAACATCCGACATGCACGTTTTTTATGACTATGTGATAGTTCAGTAAGTAATGCTTAGCAGCTTAGAATTGAGGCGCGCAAAACGTTTTGAACATCACGGAAAATAGGATTTCAGATTCGTGCCCGTGTTGAGAGGTATGTGACGTCCGACAAGATTCTTTGCGTGCGAAGTAAGGGAGACAAAGCTCACTCGTTGAGCATGTGCTCAGATTTTCTGGGTACAACAATTGCTTGAATCGAGTGTGAGTTAATCTTCCAGATAAGATAGTGTAATGCCCCAAGTGTAACATTGCCATATTTGGAACCTTGCCATGTTTGGATCCATGATGTCATGGTTATGGAAGTATCATTTCATGTGTTATTTCATGTGGTCATGCCTTGTCTTCCCCTTTGCATCATGCATCCATAGCATTCATGCCATTCTTGTGTTGTGTTGTGTTGATCCATATGTGTGGTGTGATGAGTGTATGTGGTGTGTGAAGTGATGTGCAAAGCTTGGGTTCCAACTTGGCTTATTCTTCCAAAACTAGGTTTCAAAAAAAACCTCCTTCCTTATTTTCTTAAGATCAAGATTTACTTGCTCTAAACCTGTTTGTAAAATGTAGATCATTTAGACTATTTTCTGGTGGATGTGGTGCTATGTCGAGGGGTTTTTCAACTTTGTTGTTATGGGGTTTTTAACTACAAAACAGATCACCTAATTCTATTTTGTAATTATTTTTATTGCTCCAAAAATCATTTTTTCATTTTATTTAAATAGGTAATAATTCCCTGATGACCAGGATCATTTTTATTTTATTTTTGGAGCCATAGAATTTCCTAGGAGTTTTATTTTGCTCGCATTTGTTTTAAGTGGAAAAACCCGGTGGCTTTTTATTTCTCTTATCTGGCGCCAAGGATGGGCTCCCTTCCTCCTCGCGGGCCTAGCTCTTCCTTTCCCTCGTGTGGCAGACGACCTCCCCCGTCCCTCTCCTGTCTCACGCCGTCTCCTTCCTCACTCTGCTTTCCGTGAGTAACCAGAGAGAGTTGCGAGAGAGAGGGGCGACGTCGTGGCTTCACCGACGTCGAGGCGCCCCCCTCGGCCCCTATTTATTTCCCTCGGCATGCGTGACCTCCCCTAGGGTTCCTCCTCGCCGCCGCCACCTCCTCTTCTTTCATGTAAGCAGATCTGAGAGAGAGAGAGAGAGCAGGTAAGTTCAGGTTCAGTTCTTCAGAGAGATCGTCGCCGGCCTCCCTCCTCGTCGCCGGCAGCGTCTCCGTGGCGACCAAGGTGTTCTCGGGCATGGAGCGCCTTCCTCCTTCCCATTCCCGATGTTAGCAGAGTGGATCCTCCTCTCTGGCGCACCCTCCACGGCGGCTCCGTCAAGCCCCGCCTCTTCTTCCTGCTTCTTCATCGACGAGTGCTTCCCCGACATTCCCTAGGTGAGCTAGCCCCGATCTCCTTCCCGATTCCTGCGCGTAGGGCTCCTGCTAGAGCGTAGCTTCGCCGCCGTCTCCTCCTGTGTTGTCGTCGCCGTCATGTCGTCGAGCCGTAGTTGTGGTGCTCCGCTCGGTGAGCTTGGGCCATGAATGGGACCCTCGTGATCCCCTCTTCCTCCCAGCAAGAGCCCCTTCATCAATTTGAACCGTAGCATCGCCGACAATCTTCCCCTGTTTCGTCCGCCGTGTTCTGTAGAAGTAGCAGAGGGGGTTACCTAAGAGGGTTACCTCCCCCTCTCTAGTAAGCTTCGATCAAGTAGAAGAGTGGTAGTAGTGTGTTTTGCGGCGCAGTTGGTCGCGGGTTCGAGTCCCAGAGCGCCCCCTTTTTATTTGTTTTGGATTTGTGGGCAGTAGCTCGACAGGAGCAGCTTAGCCTGCTGTGGTTCCCTTCTCTGTCGAAGAAGGTGTACTAGCCCAGTGTTGTGGAGTGTTGGTTGTGCATTAGCAGGTCTTGGGTTCGATCCCAAGCCCCCCCTCCTTTGTTTTATTTTTCTTTTGTTGTTCTAAGTGGTGTTTGCTATGTTCATTGCCTTGGGAAGCAAGATAGTGCTCCTATTAGCTAGAGTTTGTGTATGTGAGTGCTTATATATGTATGTATGTGTGTGTGTAGGCAAGCTCTTACATGGTGTGTGTGGTTGATCTAGCATGTGTAGTTGTGTGTGTAAGTGTGTGCTCATACCCATGTGTAGTTGTGTGTCTGTAGATGTGTGTATATGTGTGTGCACATGGGTGACTTGTGCACCTATGTGAGAGGGTGTGTGTGTGCTTGTGGTGGGATTTGCACATGTGCAAGAGGTCACCCATCTTGTTGCACCTCTTGTGTATGTGAGTAGGGTGTAGGAGCATGTGTAGGTGTGTAGGTGCTCATGCATGTGTGTGTGTGTGGGCATGAGTGCAATTGAGCACTTGAGCATGAGGGCTCACCTCTCATGTTTGCCCTTATGATGGTGTAGGTGGTGTAAAGCACCTTGTGTGTGTGCATAGATAGATATAGGGATGCCAAGCATGCTTGATTCACATGAGATAATGCCCTCTTATGCTTATGTTGATTTCATGTAGTTTTTCGAGCTAGCTTTGTGCTTATTTGTTCCATGCAAGTACCCATGTATTATATATGGATTTGGGGTAGAATCATCCCAGGAATGCACTGGTGGAATCAGATTTCACTTTGGAGCAACTTCATAAACTGTCATTTTTCTATCTTGATGCTATGTTTAGAGCTTGGTGCCATGTGGTGTGTTGGGCCTATGAGGATGAATCCTTGATGTGGCAACAGTGGGTGCACCCCTCTACAGCATGGTAGGTTCGTTTTGCTAATAGGAGTTTGTATGTCCTAGTTGTGCCTTGTCAAAGTTGACATGTGGCTGAAATTGTCACCTTTGTGGAAATCTGTGATTTTCACTAAGTCTGAGAATCTGCTATTATTTTGTTCCCTTGTTGATTTGGTTGCAAAAGCTCATGTGTTGGGCATCAGCCCTTGCAATCAACTAGAGAGTTGGAGATTTTGTGTTTTTCTAGCTCTCTATTAAATTTCATGCACTTTCACTTCCTGTAGATATCATTTTGGAGGCTGCCAAAATGCTTCAGAGCATAAGGAGCTGGTGAAAATGTGAGATTTTCACGAAGTCCCAGAAATCTGTTATTTTTGTCCAAGTTAGTGCATGTAGATCTTCTTGTGTGTGACTCCTTTGTATCATATTCTTGCTCAGGCTTGTAGAGATTTTGAATGGCTTTTGCCACATATCTTGTTTGGCACATTTGGGTGGCTGTAGGTACTTTGAATGTTGTAGGCAAAATGCCATGATGCTGTTAAAAACAGATTGCATAGATTTGTTGTTTTGAAGCTTGTGAGTGCATAGTTGATGGTGTGGTGTGATTCCAAGCACCACCCCACTTCTAGTTGTTTGTTTGATTATGTGGCAACCTGGTTACACCAGAGAAGTGCCACTGGAGTGTGCTTGTGGATGATTTGAACCATAGGACTCCATATCTTGTTTTGTAGTTTCCGGTTGATCCGTAGATCCGTTCTCTACGTTCTTTATATGTTTTTGCATCATTTTCTCGTGATGCACCTGTTCATGTCATCCTCATGCATGTCAAGGTGGCTTAGTGTGAAGTTATGTCCAGAAGTTTATCTTCTCTTCTCATGCATATGCAAGTGACTATAATAGTGGTGCATGCTTCATTCTCATCTCATGCATCATGTTGTATGTTGCGTCATGTTCTGTTGGTTTTCATTGGGTGTTATTTTTATCTTGGGTAGCACCGGGATGAGAGAGGGAGTACGTAGATTCTGGAGAGTACGTGCAGGACGATCAAGAGCAGTTCCAAGCTGAAGACATCACGGGCAAGATGACTGTGACCTTGATACCGTATCTAGCTTTGTTGTGCTTTGAATCACGTTTCCTTCGATATATGCTCGTTGCCTTCCACTTGATAAAATGCCTGCTGTTTATGCCATGAAACCCAAACACCATCCCCTCCTAGCTAATGATGTTTGGCTAAGTAGGCTTGCTCAGCTTCTAATGATTAGCTTTGCTAGTTGCAGGTCCAGCTGTCTCATATGATAACATGAGTATTTGATATCATTATGTTTAAACTGCTATTAATTAATGCACCTTTATACTTGGTAAATGACGGAAGGCCTAGGCTTTTGCCGGGTGATTTGTTTCGTCATTGCCGCCTTAGTTTCAGCTACCGGTGTTTGATTCCATAACTGATCGCTCCCAACACGTTCGGGGTTGTTATGGGGACCCCCTTGATAAATCGTGTAGTGTTAAGGCTTGTCCGGCACGACCCAACCTTGGTTTTCATTTGCTAATCACCTAATAATAATTTGCATAGGGAATAGCTACCCCGAGTATTTAATCAACAAGTCGGGCAAGTGCTCCTCATGAGCGTTGGTCCAAAGCTAGAGCCACTTGCGGGGCCACTCGGGGCAACTTGGGGGATGTCTATCCGGCCACCGTACGTAGTGCTCATCCGTCGTGTCGTGAGACTTAGATACGCGGCTCTTATCGGGGTCGACGACACGACGGGAGGTCTTGCTAGATTTTCCTTACCTTAGCGATATATCTTGCGTATAGGAATCCCGGTGAAACTTTGGGTCTCCCCAGAGTTGAGGTTTTCCTCTAAGGAATCCGACGAGATCACGAGATTCGTGATAGAGGATTATTTTGCGGCCCGTGACCGTTTGTGATGGACTAGTTGGAGCACTCCTGCAGGGTTTAATATTTTAGAAAGTCGTGCCCGCGGTTATGTGGCAACATGGATAATTTGTTAACATCAGGTTCTAGATAACTTGAACTAACTCTAATAAAACTGCCAACTGTGTGCGTAACCGCGACTATCTCTTTTGAAGACCTCTCTTCGATCGGGAACACGGCCGGGTTATGTTTGACGTAAGTAGGTGTTCAGGATCACTTAGTGATCACCTAGTCTTCGACCGCTCGCGTTGACCACCACATCTATAACTTGAATCTTCGTAAGTTAGCCAAAATAAATGCGTAGGGATGTTGCAACTAAACACCGAACCTTCCTCACCTAATAACTTGACTAGTTTCGGTACCAAGGTCATCGATCGCTGAGTCCCCGTGGCTCACAGTTTACTACAACACCCCAACAGGTACAGGTACGCCCGATGTAGGTGATCCCGATGGCATGCTGCTGGCGTGGCAGTACGATGAGGAGAACAACCGCCTGTACATGAACTATCCAGAAGACTGAGGCCGTGGTCATGATCGTGGGCGAGCATGTGGGATATCATAGTCTTTTCCTTGTTTTATGTAGCATGTAGCGGGACTATCTTGTTTGAATAATTGTGTGAATGTAACTCCGATATTATACTATGTGAGATGGCAAATGCATGCCCTATTTGTCAATCTTAATTTATGTATGTGCTATGATTATCTCGCTTGCGAAACACTTAGATGCGCCTCTTTCCCTTTGGGGGCATCACCCCCTAAATAGGAAAGGGCCGCATCTTAGTCGTTACAAGTTGGTAATCAGAGCCTTATGACCATAGGAGCCTTGTTTGATCAAACTTGGCCGAGTCGAGTCTAGTAAAATGTTTTGAGTCTTAGTTATATCGGAGAGTAGGTTTCTTTTTTCTCCTCTTCCATGCTCTGGTGAGGTTCTCGACTTAGGAAATCTTAATTCAACTCCTCTTCTCGCTCAAAAAAAATTAGGATCACGCGGGTATTTTGAAATCTATATGATATCGATGTGACGGAGTTCTATCTTGGTGCCTCCTGTCTGACTTGATTTCTTCCGGGGAGTTGAGCTCCAGGGGATTCTTGTGCACATCGCCATCATTCAAATTTCTGAGTATCTCGGAACGAAGGATGTTCGTAATTGCTTCAATACTAGTAGTGGCGAGATAACCCCGATGTCCCCAGTAATGGTGCAGATTGTTCGGGAGTACTGCCATACTTTGTATCGTTGTGATCACGAGGGTTTGTAGTAGATGAAGGTCCGAGATTCTGTTTATGTGTTGACGGATGTGATACACTGGATGGGTTAGTATAGGAGTTGTGTGAAATATTACTCCTTGTATCCGTGTACCAGATTGCATGACCAGATATTTCGGGAATTCATAGGTGGGATATCAAGTAGTGACTTATAGGACAATCTTCCTGCATATGCATGACGTGAGGTTGGGATTCGACATTCAGTGCGTACGTTTGTTCACGGTCGTCTTACAGCGGTTCTCGTAGTGTCTTAAAGAGTCCTTGTAGCTTGCTACGACTCGGGGGTGCTTTGTAAGTCGTGTGCACTACCTTGCACAGGATGGCTACTATAAATTCGAGCCCGTGCGATCATATCCACGAAGATATCGGATGAAATCTCGATCATACGTTTGTTCCGAGCAGTTCTAGCTCATACTTGGTTTGCAAGTGGTCTTTAATCAGAATTTTGTCGATAGTCACTTTGAGGAAGCATTCTTACTATTTTGTTTGAGTGCAATTGCTAATATTCCTGTTCAGATATTCCTGCCTTTTTGATTCAGCTTTACATTCAATTTTATTCTGTGGGCTAATGTGTTGTCCGTCTTCAGGATGGCTCCACCAACTCGTCAGAATCCGGGTCGTGAGGGTGCTGAGATGCTGCCACCACCCCCTCCACCACCTCCTCCTCCGTCGCCGCCTCCTTGTGCAGAGGCTTGGCAAGCGGTGATGGCTGCTACAAATGCTAACACTCAGATGCTGATCTAGCTGTTGCAAGAGAGGACTAATCAGCAGCAAGGAAACTTCAACCATGGTGGTAATCTGTTTGCTAATCTGAGTCAATTCCTGGCAAACCATCCGAAGACCTTCACGTCGTGTGACCAGTCGTTTGACGCTGAGGACTAGATTCGGGACATGAACAAACGCTTTGAGTGCAGCAATGTCCGTCCAGATGATTTCGTCAAGTTTGCAACATTCCAGCTGAAGGGGCAAGCATCGATCTGGTGGCAGCAGTTGAAGGACTCTAGGGGTGCCAGAGTGATCACTTGGGATGAGTTCTGCAGAGACTTGAGGTCCCACTATATCCCGTCTAGCTTTGTGGAGGAGATGCGTGAGAAGTTCAGACGCTTGAAGCAAGGTGGTAACTCCATGTACAAGTACAACGTCGAGTTCCACGAGCTAGCCCGATATGCCTTGTAGGACATTCCGGATCAGAAGAGAAAGATCTATCAGTTCAGAGGTGGTCTGAAAGAGGATTTGCAGGTCGCCCTTGCCTTGCACGATCCTGAGGAGTTTGATAAGTTCTACAACTTGGCTCTCACGGTTCAGGCAGCTTTGCTCATGGTGGAGAATTCGAAGAAGCGTTTTAGAGATTCCAACTCGTCTTCCTCAACTCAGGTGGTTCAGAAGCAACAGAAATATTGGGTGTCTCCTCCTCCTCCTCGGCACACGCAGCAGTTCAAGCAATCAGGTGGTCGTGGTTCTTCCCACCCACCCAACCCAGCTTTCCAGCAGAGGTTTCAACAGCAGAAGCAAGGGAATCCTCACACACAGTTCCGTCAGCCAGCAGATGTTACTTGTCACAAGTGTGGGCAGAAGGGTCACTATGCTAACAAGTGCACCTCTCAGCTGCGTCTTCTGCCTCCTCCTCCAGGCAAACCTCCAAGCAATGCTATAGTGAAGTTCAACCCCAGGTCTGCTAGAGTCAATATGGTGAATGCAGCTGAAGTAGAAAACTCCTTAGGCGTGATTATGGGTAATCTCCTCGTTAATGATATTCCTGCTAAAGTGTTGTTTGATTCTGGTGCATCGCATTCATTCATTTCAAGGCCTTTTGTTGCAAAGCATGATTTCGTGACAGCATACACTCCTAGGCCATTAAAAATCATTTCTCCAGGTATGCAAATGACATTGAATGGGTTTGTTCCGGATCTCACTCTCAAGATGGGCAAATATGCTTTTCTGGCGTCTCCTATTGTCCTTGGCAATTCTGATATTGATTTGATCCTTGGTATGGACTGGTTGGCCATGAACAAGGGCTCTATTGATTGTGAAGCTAAATAAGTGAAGCTAACTCACTCTTCGGAGGACGTGATTATCTTCACAGCGCGCGATGACACAATCTGTCTGTTTTCCTTGAATAAGAAGGGTGAGATCTCTCCAATTTCGCAAGTCCTAGTGGTCTGCGAATATGAAGATGTTTTTCCGGAAGAACTGCCAGGAATGCCTCCACACCGAGAAGTTGAGTTCGTAATTGAACTTGAACCGGGTACTGAGCCTGTGTGCAAATGGCCATACAAATTGGGTCCAGAAGAGCTGAAGGAGCTGAAGAGACAACTCGATGAGCAGGAGCGCCTGGGTCTGATCAGACCAAGCTCTTCTCCTTGGGGCTGTGGAGTGCTTTTTGTCAAGAAGAAGGATGGCACGGACCGATTGTGTGTCGATTACCGTCCATTGAACAAGAAGACAATCAGAAACAAGTATCCACTTCCTAACATCAATGAGTTGTTCGAGCAATTGAAAGGGGCTAAGGTCTTCTCGAAGCTCGATCTGAGGATGGGTTATCATCAGATTCGCATTCGCGAAGAGGATATTCCAAAGACTGCTTTCAGGACAAGCTTTGGCTCGTATGAGTATACAGTGATGTCTTTTGGTCTGGCAAATGCTCCACCGACATTCTGTCGAATGATGAATTATATCTTCTCCCCATTCAAGAATGAATTCGTCTTGCTGTATCTCAATGATATTCTGGTCTTCTCGGAAACTGAAGAAGAGCATGAAGAACATCTCAGGCTGGTGCTTGATAAGCTGAGAGAGCATAAGTTCTATGCCAAGTTTTCCAAATGTGAGTTCTGGTTGAAAGAAGTTGTCTACCTTGGGCACATCATCTTTGCCGAGGGCATCAAAGTTGATCCATCGAAGGTGCAGGCCATTGTTGAGTGGGAGCCTCCGCAAAATGTGAAGCAGCTTCGAAGCTTTCTCGGGCTTGAGAGCTATTGTAGAAGATTCGTTGAGAATTTCTCCAAGATTGCTAAGCCTCTCTCAAGTCTTCTTCAGAAGGGTGTGAAGTATGTCTGGTCTCCAGAGTGTCAGTTGGCTTTCGACACACTCAAAGAGAAGCTCACTTCTACTCCAGTCTTGGTTCCTCCTGATGTCTCCAAACCGTATCAAGTGTTCTACGACGCCTCTCTTCAAGGTCTTGGTGATGTGTTGATGCAAGACAAGAAAGTGGTAGCTTATACCTCGAGGCAGTTGAAGCCAAGTGGGAAGAATTACCCCACTCATGATCTTGAGTTGGCGGCAGTGGTACATGCTCTGATGACTTGGAGACACCTCTTGTTGGAACGAAAGGTTGAAGTGTTCACCAATCACAAGAGTCTCAAGTACATCTTCACCCAGCCTAACCTCAATCTTCGGCAAACTCATTGGGTGGAAATGCTCCAAGATTTTAATCCGAGCGTTGAGTACACTCCAGGCAAAGCTAATGTCGTGGCAGATGCTTTGAGCAGGAAGGCTTACTGCAACATTCTCATTTTGAAGCCTCTCTAGCCTGACCTTTCTGAATCTTTCAGAAAGCTCAACCTTCAGTTAGTACCTCAGGGATTTCTTGCAAGTCTTCAGATCTCTCCTACCTTGGAAGACCAGGTCCGAGCAGCACAACTTCTTGATGCAATGGTGAAGAAAGTTAAGATTGGCTTGGCAAAGGGAGTTCCCAAATATAAGTGCTTCAGTGTTGATGCCAGAGATACATTATTCTTTGAGGATCGACTTGTTGTTCCGAAAGGTGATCTCAGAAAGGTTATCATGGAAGAAGATCATAACTCTCTTCTCTCAATACATCCAGGAAGTTCCAAGATGTATCAGGACTTGAAACAGACCTTCTGGTGGACTCGCATGAAGCTGAGATTGCTCAGTTCGTAAATGAATGTGAAGTATGTCGAAGGGTGAAAGCAGAGCATCAACGTCCAGCAGGTCTTTTGCATCATTTGCCCATTCCTGAGTGGAAGTTCGACCATATTGAGATGGATTTCGTCACCGGGTTTCCGAAGCCCAAGAAGGGTAACGATGCCATCTTCGTCGTCATCGAAATGTTGAGCAAAGTAGCTCATTTCCTTCCAGTCAGGGAGTCCATCTCTGCAGCTCAGCTTGCAGACTTGTACACTTCGAGGATAGTGTCTTTGCACGGCGTGTCTATGTTGATTTCTTCGAATCACGGAAGTATCTTTACTTCCATGTTCTGGGACTCTTTTCAGTCTACGATGGGTACGAAGATACGATTCAGCACAGCTTTTCATCCTCAGACTAGTGGGCAAGTGGAGAGAGTCAATCAGGTCCTCAGGGATATGCTGAGAGCCCGTTTAATTTCTTTTGGCATGAAGTGGGAAGACTGCCTACCTTTCGCTGAGTTCTCGTATAACAACAGTTATCAAGCTAGTTCAGGCAAAGCTCCGTTTGAGATTCTCTATGGCAGGAAGTGCCGTACCCCGCTCAACTGGTCTGAGACCGGCGAGCGTCAGATTCTTGGGAATGACTTGATCGAAGAAACTGAAGAGATGTGTCGGGTCATTCGGGATAATCTCAGAGCAGCGCGGTCCCGTCAGAGGAGCTACTATGATAGCAAGCATCGTGACATGTCTTATGAGCTCGATGACTTCGTCTATCTCAAAGTGTCTCCTATGAAGGGCACACAGCGTTTTGGCATCAAGGGCAAGCTTGCTCCTCATTTCGTTGGTCCTTTCAAAGTTGTTGGCAAGAGAGGCGACCTTGCTTATCAACTAGAGCTCCCTTCAAACTTTGCAAATGTGCATGATGTGTTCCATGTCTCTCAGCTCCGGAGATGCTTCAAGACTCCCGAGCGCATAGTTGATCTTCAAGATATCGACCTTCAACCCGACCTATCCTATCGTAAGGATCCAGTTGCACTTCTCGAGATGACTGAGCGCAAGACCCGCAACAAGTCAATCAAGTTTCTCAAGGTGGAGTGGTCACATCATTTCGATAAAGAGGCCACTTGCGAGCGCGAGGATCACCTCCGTTCCAAATTCCCAGAGTTCTTTCAGTCCTAGATCTCGGGATGAGATCTTCTGGTAGTGTGGGAGAGTTTGTAATGCCCCAAGTGTAACATTGCCATAATTGGAACCTTGCCATGTTTGGATCCATGATGTCATGCTTATGGAAGTATCATTTCATGTGTCATTTCATGTGGTCATGCCTTGTCTTCCCCTTTGCATCATGAATCCATAGCATTCATGCCATTCTTGTGTTGTGTTGTGTTGATCCATATGTGTGGTGTGATGAGTGTATCTGGTGTGTGAAGTGATGTGCAAACCTTGGGTTCCAACTTAGCTTATTCTTCCAAAACTAGGTTTCAACAAAACCCTCCTTCTTTATTTTCTTAAGCTCAAGATTTACTTGGTCTAAACCTGTTTGTAAAATGTAAATCATTTAGAGTATTTTCTCGTGGATGTGGTGCTATGTCTACGGGTTTTTCAACTTTGCTGTTATGGGGTTTTTAACTACAAAACAGATCACCTAATTCTGTTTTGTAATTCTTTTTATTGCTCCAAAAATCCTCTTTTCATTTTATTTAAATAGGTCATAATTCCCTTATGACGAGGGTCATTTTTATTTTATTTTTGGAGCCATAGAATTTCCTAGGATTTTTATTTTGCTGGCATTTGTTTTAAGTGGAAAAACCCTGTGGGTTTTTCTTTCTCTTATCTGGCGCCAAGGATGGGCTCCCTTCCTCCTCGCAGGCCCAGCTCTTCCTTTCCCTCGCGCGGCAGCCCACTTCCCCCGTCCCTCTCCTGTCTGACGTCGTCTCCTTGCTCCCTCTGCTTTCCGTCAGTAACCACGGAGAGTTGCGAGAGAGAGGGGCGATGCCGTGGCTTCACGGACATCGAGGCGGCCCCCTCGACCCCTATTTATTTCCCTCGGCGTGCGTGCCCTCCCCTAGGGTTCCTCCTCGCCGCCGCCACCTCCTCTTCTTCCCTGTGAGCAGATGTGAGAGAGAGAGAGAGAGAGAGAAGGTAAGTTCAGGTTCAGTTCGTCAGAGAGATCGTCGCCGGCCTCCCTTCTCGTTGCCGGCAGCGTCTCCGTGGCGACCAAGGTGTTCTCGGGCATGGAGCGCCTTCCTCCTTCCCATTCCCGGCGATAACAGAGAGGATCCTCCTCTCTGGCGCACCCACCGCGACGGCTCCGTCAAGCCGGAGCAGGTCGTCGTGCAGCCCCGCCTCTTCTTCCTGCTTCTTCGTCGACGAGCGCTTCCCCGACATTCCCTAGGTGAGCTAGCCCCGATCTCCTTCCCGATTCCTGTGCGTAGGGCCCCTGCTCGAGCGTAGCTTCGCCGCCGTCGCCTCCTGTGTTGTCGTCGTCGTCGTGTCGTCGAGCCATAGTTGTGGTGCTCCGCCCGGTGAGCTTGGGACAGGAATGGGACCCTGGTGATCCCCTCTTCCTCCCAGCAAGAGCCCCTTCGTCAATTTGAACCGTAGCATCGCCGGCAATCTTCCCCTGTTCCGTCTGTTGTGTTCTGTAGAAGTAGTAGAGGGGGTTACCTAAGAGGGTTACCTCCCCCTCTCTAGTAAACTTCGATCGAGTAGTAGAGTGGTAGTAGTGTGTTTTGTGGCGCAATTGGTCGCGGGTTCGAGTCCCAGAGCGCCCCCTTTTTATTTGTTTTGGATTTGTGGGCAGTAGCTCGATAGGAGCAGCTTAGCCTGCTGTGGTTCCCTTCTCTGTCGAAGAAGGTGTACTAGCCCAGTGGTTTGGAGTGTTGGTTGTGCATCAGCAGGTCTTGGGTTCGATCCCAAGCCCCCCCCCCTTTGGTTTATTTTTCTTTTGCTGTTCTAAGTGGTGTTTGCTATGTTCATTGCCTTGGGCAGCAAGCTAGTGCTCCTATTAGCTAGAGTTTGTGTATGTGAGTGCTTACATATGTATGTATGTGTGTGTGTAGGCAAGCTCTTGCATGGTGTGTGTGGTTGATCTAGCATGTGTAGTTGTGTGTGTAAGTGTGTGCTCATACCCATGTGTAGTTGTGTGTCTGTAGATGCGTGTATATGTGTGTGCACATGGGTGACTTGTGCACCTATGTGAGAGGGTGTGTGTGTGCTTGTGGTGGGATTTGCACATGTGCAAGAGGTCACCCCTCTTGTTGCACCTCTTGTGTATGTGACTAGGGTGTAGGAGCATGTGTAGGTGTGTAGGTGCTCATGCATGTGTGTGTGGGCATGAGTGCAATTGAGTAGGAATCCACTGGTGGAATGTCACATCCCTGACACCTTAATCAAGTTAGCATTGTGCTCATATCTTCTTTCCATTGCATCTAGGAAATTTTCAACAAGAACAAAGTAAGTGGTGAAGGAAAACTCAAAAACCCTAGCCACTTCTCAAATTCAAAGGAATTACAAACTTATTCAAATCAATGAACCCAAAATGGCCTCAAGAAAAGTTCAACTTTTCTGATAATTCTTGAAAACAAATAAGCAATGAAGAAAACCATTTTCTTAATACTTTTGTCATTTTAAATAAATGCAAAACACTACTGGTTTCAAGTTTTAAATTTGAATTAAAAAATATATAGTTTCCAAAAATGGTGAAAACTTTATGGGTGATTGGAAATATTCCAACTAACACCCCAGCATTTTTCAAACTATTTATAGTTTGCTGGTAAAGCCAAAATAAATGGAAAGCAATGTCAATAAATAAAACAGAAACAAAATAGAAAGAAAAGGGGAAAAACCTACCTGTCGCGTGAGGAGGCCCAGCCCACCAGGGGCAGGGTTGTCTTCTTCCTCTGCCTTCTGGCAGAGGGGAGATCAACCACGGCGGCCCCCTCCACCTCCTGCTTCGCCGTGGCGACCTCCGGTGCCCCCCAGGACAGCGCGACAGCAGGGTTATCCTCCCCGAGCCCGTCTCTATCCGTTCCCGTGCTCCAACTCCCCCCTCCTCTCGGGATCTCTCCTCCCTCCTCCTGCCGCCATTGCCAAGAGCTCGAGCTCGAGCCGCCGTGCCCCTAGCCACAAGACCTTCCTCCCGAGTAGTCCAGTAGCTCCGCCTCGACGAGTTGGTTCTCCCTGCAAAGGCCGAAGCCTCCCCGAGCCCTGCAACGCCCCCAACGCCATCGTCTTCAACCTTCAGCCACCGGCAAATCGACGGTGAAACGCCAGCTACAGCCCCTCCCCGAACAGTCTGAGCCTAGCTTCACCTCCACCATGAGCCTGCGATCATTTCCCCTCTTCTTCCCCTCGGATTCATGCCCCCTACCCACTGGACCATCAAACCCGAACTTCGGCAGCTGCCTCGGCTTATCGCCGGCTTGCTCCGGCCACCCATAGCCCTCCCTGAGGCCAGTGCTAGATGAGGTCGAGCCTGGGGATCATCCCAGTGCTCCCGGTAACCGTTTCCGAGCACCACAGCACGAGATAGCCCGTCTCCAGCGAAGTTCTGCCGCGGATCTGGTCGCCGCCGGTCAGACTCCGGCGGGGGACGACGTGGCCGACCTAACCCCAGTAGTTTAGCACTAATCACTCGCTGACAGTGGGCCCCAGGCCAAGTCAAACCCACTTAGGGGCTGGTCAGCGCGGGATTAGCTCCTCAGACGCTGACCAGTGGGTCCCCCCTGTCAGGTTTGACCTGATCAAGTCAGTTGACCTGCTGACGCCATGATGATGTAGTTATGACGCAATAAGTGAATTTCTGATTTAAAAGAATTCCAGAAAAATGCTAAAACTTCTAAAAATCATAGAAATTAATCTGTAACTCCAATGAAAATAATTTATATATGAAAAAGTATCAGAAAAATTCAGGAAATCTGAATATGTCATTTTCAAACATGTTTGAAAATGTTACTGAACCCAAACATATAGATTAATGAATAAGTTAACTTTCATAAATACTTTGGAGATGGAATTTGGAAATTATTTAAATTCCACCTCAAATGGTATGACCAAACATTGTCCAAATCACAAACCAGCAACCTAACATGTCATTTCCATGCATGTTAAAAGCAAGTTGATCTGAGCATCACGTCGAATCAATTAAAATGGTATTCGAGAATACCTCGTTTGAAGTGATATTTGAATTTGATTCAAATCAACTTCAAACCTAATAAATGTTAGCTATAATAGTATACCACCTTGCATCCTCATGCCATGCTCATGCATCATCTTGTTGCACATGATTGTTATTGATTGTTGTCATTCCTTTCGGTAGGCTCCGCTCCCCCGGATTCCACCGAATATCCGACTGACGGATATTGTCCCTCCTCTGAGCAACAAGGCAAGCAACCATTTTGATCATCCCGATAAATCCCATGTTCTCGCTCCTGCACTTACTTATTGCATTAGGATCAAATGCTTCAAATGCTTTTGCCACGTTAGTTGAACCCACTTCCTTTGCATGACCTATCCCTGTCACAGTAAATAGCTGAACCATGCAACCTAGCATACCTGGTAGTTGCTTGAGCCATGATGTGCCTTATCCTGCTATGCTTAGAGTTGTGTATGGTCTGTCATCTGGGAGATGAGCAGAATTGTGAGAATGTGTTCAGTAAGTAAAGGTTGTGTGTTGAACCTGATTTGGTAAATGTACCGGTGAAAGGCTGTGTAGGAGTACATGGCGGGTTGTTTCATTGGAACCGTCCTTAGGAACTGAGTTCCGTGTATGTAATCCAAGACTAGATACTACCACACGTTGGGATACTTAATTGACCCTCTCGACTTATTAATCGCTTAGTACTCAGTCCAGGAGTTGCAAGTAGTTTCTGGTGTTTATAGTTATGCTGCAGGCCATGCATAGCGCTGACCTGAGACGTGGGCTGTGATGCGGTAGGCAGTGGCACAGTGTACCAAGTGGCACCCGGATGGTGGGCTTGGGAACCCTGCGCACATCGTTTGAGGCCGTGGCTGAAACCTCGGCCGGACTTCCATGCGGGTTACTCTCAGATAGGCGATAAACCTGGACTAGCTACTAGTGTGATTAACGGTCGTGGCCGACTCCCTCGCTGGGCTTCCGCTTGAAGGTTGCCGAGGTGCATGACGTGCACATGGCGATAAGTGGCGAGAGCGTGTCTGAAAAAGTACACCCCTGCAGGGTTAAGATCTATTCGAATAGCCGCGTCCGCGGATATGGACTACTTGGAGACATATGTTGTTCATAGATAACTTCAATGGCTACTCATAAAATTGCCAAGATAAGCATGAGTGTCGTGGGCGGCATTTCCGTATGGAGACGGAATGATTCCACGATGGAGTATTGTTGTGGTGTTAGTGGACTCGTGTGCGAGAAATCAAGTTGTTAAATTTTGTTTTAAAATGTAAGTTGTCTCGCCACAAGTCAAATGTTGGCTTTCCGCATGAAACCCCACAATTCCTTATTGATACATTGCATGAGTAGATAGTTATCCTAAAGTCTTGCTGAGTACATCCGTACTCATGTTTGTTTAATAATTGTTGCAGAGGTTGTTAATGACCCTAATGGAGGGTTCTTCCTAGACATCGACGACGACGAGTAGCTGGTGTCCCAGCTACGATCTGGCCCTAGGTTGGGTCTGTAGTATAGTCAGGCCATGTGCCTTCTAGTTTCACCTGTCTGTACTCACACAGCTTTAAACACTTACGCTGGCTTGTAACTGAATGACTGCTATGATGGGTCGTGATACCTTACTATGTAATATTATGTGTGTGGCTCTTCCGAGCCTTTTAAATAAAGCTTGTATGTTTATGGTTATGTTGTGATGCCATCGATGTATCTATACATATCGGTATGCCATGCGTACGTGTGCCGTACTTGATATGTATGGGGTTCGATTACCTAGCCGTAAACTTTAGTAGCACTCCTTACAGGGAAATGCCCCTTTGTGATCAAACGAGCCATGGTAGTTCGCTACTGCTCCGGACACATTGGTTGACCGGCGTGTGTCCTTCTTAGCTGCTGTGTCTGTCCCCTCTTGGGAAATGTCACGCGATGTAATGGAGTCCTTGTAGCTTGCTACGACTCATCTACATTCGCTGGTGACCGACACCTGCTTTGCTGGGTCATGTATGCATGTCCCTGTGCGGAACTGCCACTTTGGTTTATGACTAGACATGTCGATCCGGGTTCTTTGTCATTGGATTGCTAGCAACACAATTGCATACGTGAGTCAAAAGGCGCAAACGGTCCCGGCTAAGGTAAGGCTGCAGCCGTGGGGTTAACCGTGCGTGAGACTGCAAAGGGATGCGATGTGTTACAGGCTAGATTCCTATGGCTTAGGATCGGGGTCCCGACATGGAATCATCCCAGGAATCCACTGGTGGAATTAAATTTCACTTTGGAGCAACTTCGTAAACTGTCATTTTTCTGTCTTGATGCTATGTTTAGAGCTTGGTGCCATGTGGTTTGTTGGGCCTATGAGGATGAATCCTTGATGTGGCAACAGTGGGTGAACCCCTCTACAGCATGGTAGTTTTGTTTTGCTCATAGGAGTTTGTATGTGGTAGTTGTGCCTTGTCAAAGTTGACATGTGGCTGAAATTGTCACCTTTGTGGAAATATGTGATTTTCACTAAGTCTGAGAATCTGCTGTTATTTTCTTCCCTTGTTGATTTGGTTGAAAAAGCTCATGTGTTGGGCATCAGCCCTTGCAATCAACTAGAGAGTTGGAGACTTTGTGTTTGTCTAGCTCTCTATTAAATTTCATGCACTTTCACTTCCTGTAGATATCATTTTGGAGGCTGCCAAAATGCTTCAGAGCATAAGCAGCTGGAAAAAATGTGAGATTTTCACTAAGTCCCAGAAATCTGTTATTTTTGTCCAAGTTAGTGCATGTAGATCTTCTTGTGTGTGACTCCTTTGTTTCATCTTCTTTCTCAGGCTTGTAGAGGTTTTGAATGGCTTTTGCCACATATCTTGTTTGGCACATTTGGGTGGCTGTAGGTACTTTGAATGTTGTAGGCAAAATGCCATGATGATGTTAAAAACAGATTGCATAGATTTGTTGTTTTGAAGCTTGTGAATGCATAGTTGATGGTGTGGTGTGATTCCAAGCACCACCCCACTTCTAGTTGTTTGTTTGATCATGTGGCAACCTGGTTACACCAGAGAAGTGCCATTGGAGTGCGCTTGTGGATGATTTGAACCGTAGGACTCCATATCTTGTTTCGTAGTTTCCGGTTGATCCGGAGCTCCGTTCTCTACTTTCTTTATATGTTTTTGCATCGTTTTCTCGTGATGCACCTGTTCATGTCATCCTCATGCATGTCAAGGTAGCTTAGTGTGAAGTTCTGTCCAAAAGTTTATCTTCTCCTCTCATGCATATGCAAGTGACTATAATAGTGGTGCATGATTCATTCTCATCTCATGCATCATGTTGTATGTTGCATCATGTTGTGTTGGTGTTCATTGGCTGATATTTGTATCTTGGGTAGCACCGGAATCGGAGAGCGAGTGCGTTAATTCTGGAGAGTACGTGCAGGACGATCAAGAGCAGTTCCAAGCTGAAGACATCACATGCAAGATGACTGTGACCTTGATACCGTATCTAGCTTTGTTATGCTTAGAATCACATTTCCTTCGATATATGCTCGATGCCTACCACTTAATAAAATGCCTCCTGTTTATGACATGAAACCCAAACACCATCCCCTCCTAGCTAATGATGTTTGCCTAAGTAGGCATGCTCAGCTTCTAATGATTAGCTTTGCTAGTTGCAGGTGCCAGCTGTCTCTTGTGATAACATGAGTATTTGATATCATTATGTTTAAACTGCTATTAATTAATGCACCTATATACTTGGTAAATGACAGAAGGCCTAGCCTTTTGCCGAGTAATTTGTTCCGTTATTGCCGCCTTAGTTTCGGCTACCAGTGTTTGATTCCATAACTTATCGCTCCCAACACGTTCGGGGTTGTTATGGGGACCCCCTTGATAAATCGTGTAGTGTTAAGGCTTGTCCGGCAGGACCCAACCTTGGTTTTAATTCGCTAATCTACTAATAATAATTTGCATAGGGAATAGCTACCCCGAGGATTTAATCAACAACCCGGGCCAGTGCTCCTCATGAGCGTTGGTCCAAAGCTAGAGCCACTTGCGGGGCCACCCGGGGCAACTCGGGGGATGTCTATCCGGCCACCGTACGTAGTTCTCATCCGTCGTGTCGTGAGACTGAGATACGCGGCTCTTATCGGGGTCATCGACACGACAGGAGGTCCTCTATATTTGCCTTACCTTAGCGATATATCTTGCGTATAGGAATCCCGGTGAAACTTTGGGTCTCCCCAGAGTTGAGGTTTTCTTCTAAGGAATCCGACGAAATCACGAGATTCGTGATAGAGGATTACTTTGCGGCCCGTGACCATTTGTGATGGACTAGTTGGAGCACCCCTGCAGGGTTTAATATTTCAGAAAGACGTGCCCGCGGTTATGTGGCAACATGGATAATTTGTTAACATCCGGTTCTAGATAACTTGAACTAACTCTAATAAAACTGCCAACTGTGTGCGTAACCGTGACTATCTCTTTTGAAGACCTCTCTTCGATCGGGAACACGGCGGGGTTATGTTTGACGTAAGTAGGTGTTCAGGATCACTTAGTGATCACCTAGTCTTCGACCGCTCGCGTTGACCACCACATCTATAACTTGAATCTTCGTAAGTTAGCCACCATAAATGCTTAGGATGTTGCAACCTAAACACTGAACCTTCCTCACCTAATAACTTGACTAGTTTCGGTACCAAGGTCATCGATTGCTGAGTCCCTGTGGCTCACAGTTTACTACAACACCCCAACAGGTACAGGTACGCCCAACGCAGGTGATCCCGATGGCACGCAGCTAGCGTGGCAGTACGATGAGGAGAACGACCGCCTGTACGTGAACTAACCAGAAGACTCAGGCCGCGGTCGTGATCATGGGCGAGCATGCGGGATATCATAGTTTTTTCCTTGTTTCATGTAGCCCTTAGCGGGACATCTTGTCTGAATAATTGTGTGAATGTAACTCTGATATTATACTATGTGAGATGGCAAAGGCATGCCCTATTTGTCAATCTTAATTTATGTATGTGCTATGATTATATCGCTTGCGAAACACTTAGATGCGCCTCTTTCCCTTTTGGGGCATCGCCCCCTAAATAAGAAAGGGTCGCATCTTAGTCGTTACAGATAGTGATTGACATAGTTCTCTAAACTCACTGTCACCAAGCTACTCGAGCTTCGTGATGAACTATAGTATATCAGGGATGCACAAGATGATCCCTGAGTTATTCGTGATGTTTGACACCGCGAAAGTAGAAGTCAAGTAGGAGCGTCAATCATTGACGGTTAGTAAAACCACTAGTTTCGAGAAGGGCAAGGGCAAGGAGGGATATTTCACGAATGGCAAACCAGTTGCTGCTCTAGTGAAGAAACCCAAGGTTGAACCCAAACGTGAGACTAAGTGCTTCTATTATGAGGGAACGATCACTCAAGCGGAACTACCCTAGATACTTGGTAGATAAGAAGGCTCGCAAAGTCAACAAAAGTATATTGGATATACGTGATATTGATGTGTACCTTACTAGTACTTCTAGTAGCACTGGGGTATTAGATGCCATTTTAGTTGCTAAGTGTTAGTAACTCGAAATTATAGCTACAGAATAAATGGATACTAGCAAGAGTGAGGTGACGATGTGTGTTGGAAGTAATCCCAAGGTTGATGTGATCAAACATCGCACGCTCCCTCTACCATCGGGATTAGTGTTGAACCTAAATAATTTTATTTGGTGTTTGCGTTGAACATAGACATGATTAGATCGTGTTTACTGCAATACGGTGATTCATTAAAAGAGAATAATGGTAACTCTATTTACTTATGTAATACCTTCAATGGTCATGCACCTAATATGAATAGTTAATTGAATCTCGATCGTAGTGCTACACATGTTCATATATATTGATGCCAAAAGATACAAAGTAGTAATGATAGTACCACTTACTTGTGGCACTGCCACTTGAGTCATGTTGGTATAAAATGCATGAAGAAGCTCCATGCTGATGGATCTTTGTACTCACTCATTTTTGAAACGTTTGAGACATGCAAACATACCTATTGGTGTAAACGCATGAAGAAACTCCATGCAGATGGATCGTTTGGACTTACTTGATTTTGAATCACTTGAGACATGCAAATTATACCACATGGGCAAGATGACTGAAGGCCTCGTTTTTTCAGTGAGATGGAACAAGAAAGTAACTTGTTGGAAGTAATACATTTTGATGTGTGCAGTCCAATGAGTGATGAGGCACGCAGTGGATATCATTATGTTCTTACTTCACTCACGATTTGAGTAGATACAAGAGTATTTACTTGATGAATCACAAGTCTGAAATATTGAAAAGTTCAAAGATATTTCAAAGTGAAGATCATCGTGACAAGAGGATAAACTGTCTACGATATTATCATAGAGATGAATATCTGAGTTGCGAGTTTTGGTACACAGTTAAGACAATGTGGAAATTGTTTCGCAATTCGTGCCACCTAGAAGACCATAGTGTGATGGTGTGTCCGAACGTCATAGCTGCACCCTATTGGATATAGCGCATACTATGATGTCTCTTATCGAAATACCACTATTATTTTGGGTTAGGCATTAGAGACAACCGCATTCACTTTAAATAGGGCACCACGTAATTCCGTTGAGATGACACCGTATGAACTATTGTTTGGAGAAACCTAAGTTGTTGTTTCTTGAAAGTTTGGGACTACGACGCTTATGTGAAAAAGTTTCAGTCTGATAAGCTCGAGCCCAAAGAGGATAAATGCATCTTCATAGGATATCCAAAACAATTGGGTACATCTTCTGTCTCAGATCCGGAAGCAAAGTGTTTGTTTCTAGAAACGGGTCCTTTCTCGAGGAAAGGTTTCTCTCAAAAGAATTTAGTGGGAGGGTGGTGGAACTTGATGAGGTTATTGAACCATCACTTCAACCAGTGTGTAGCAGGGCGTAGGAAGTTGTTCATGTGGCGCCTACGCCAATTGAAGTGGAAACTGATGATAGCGATCATTAAGCTTCGGATCATGTTACTACAAACCTCGTAGGTCGACAAGGTCGCGTACTGCTACAAGTAGTATGGTAACCCTGTCTTGGAGGTCATGTTGTTGAACAATAATGAACCTACGAGCTATGGAGAAGAAATGGTGGGCCCGGATTCTCGCAAATGGCTGGAGGCCATGAAATCCGAGAGAGGATCCGTGTATAAAAACAAACTATAGACTTTGGAAGAACTACTTGATGGTCGTAAGACTATTAAGTACATATGGATCTTTAAAAGGAAGACAGACGATGATGGTGAAAAGTCACCATTAAGAAAAGCTCGACTTATCGCAAAGATGTTTCCGAAAAGTTCAAAGAGTTGACTATGATGAGACTTTCTCACTCGTAGTGATGCTAAAAGTCTGTTGGAGTTATGTTAGCAGTTGCTGCATTATTTATGAAATATTCCACATAGGATGTCAAAACATTGTTTCCTTGACGGTTTCCTTGAGGAAAGGTTGTATGTGATACAACTAGAAGGTTTTGTCGATCCTAAGGATGCTAACAAGTATGCAAGCTCCAGCGATCCTTCTATGGACTGGTGCAAGCATCTCGGAGATGGAATATACGCTTTGATGAGATGATCAAAGCTTTTGGGTTTATACAAGGTTTATGAGAAACTTGTATTTCCAAAGAAGTGAGTGGGAGCACTATAGAATTTCTGATAAGTATATGTGGTTGACATATTGTTGATAGGGAGTAATGTAGAATTTCTGGAGAGCATAAAGGGTTGTTTGAAAGGAGGTTTTCAAAGGATAACCTGGATAGAGCTACTTGAACATTGAGCATCAAGATCTATAGAGATAGATCAAAACGCTAAATAGAACTTTCAATGAAATGCATGCCTTGACAAGTTTTTGAAGGAGTTCAAAATAGATCAACAAAGAAGGAGTTCTTGGTTGTGTTGTAAGGTGTGAATTTGAGTAAGACTCAAAAGCCCGACCACGGCAGAAATAGATCAGCAAAGAGAAAGGATGAAGGTCGTCCCCTATGCCTTAGTCGTAGGCTCTAAAGTATGGCATGTTGTGTACTGCACCTGATGTGTGCCTTGCCATAAGTCTGTCAAGGGGTACAAAGAGTGATCCAGGATTGAATCACTAAACATCGGTCAAAGTTATCCTTGGTAAATAGTGGACTAAGGAATTTTTCTCGATTATGGAGGTGATTAAAGAGTTTGTCATAAAGGGTTACGTCGATGCAAGATTTGACAGTAAATCCGAATAACTCTAAGGAGTAAAGTGGATTCGTATAGTGGAGCACTCATTTGGAATAGTTCCAAATGGCACGTAGTAGCAGCATCTACAGGATAACATAGAGATTTGTAAAGGACACACAGATCTAAAAGGTTCAAACTCGTTGACTAAAACCTCTCTCACAAGAAAGACGTGATCAAACCCCAGAACTGTATGGGCGTTGGATTCGTTAAAATAACATAGTGATGTGAACTAGATTATTGACTCTAGTGCAAGTGGGAGACTGTTAGAAATATGCCCTAGAGGCAATAATAAATTAGTTATTATTATATTTCTTTATTCATGATAATCGTTTATTATCCATGCTATAATTGTATTGATTGGAAACACAAATACATGTGTGGATACATAGACAAAACACTGTCCCTAGTAAGCCTCTAGTTGACTAGCTCATTGATCAAAGATGGTTAAGATTTCCTAACCATAGACAAGTGTTGTCACTTGATAACAAGGTCACATCATTCGGAGAATGATGTGATGGACAAGACCCAAACTATAAACGTAGCGTATGATCGTGTTAGTTTATTGCTACTGTTTTCTGCATGTCAATGTATCTGTTCCTATGACCATGAGATCATGCAACTCCCGGACACCGGAGGAATACCTTGTGGGTTATCAAACGTCGCAACGTAATTGGGTGACTATAAAGGTGCTCTACAGGTATCTCCAAAGGTGTATGCTGGGTTGGCATGGATCAAGACTAGGATTTGTCACTCCGTGTAACGGAGCGGTATCTCGGGGCCCATTCAGTAATACAACATCACAACAAGCCTTGCAAGCAATGTGACTAAGGAGTTAGTTATAAGATCTTGTATTACAAAACGAGTAAAGAGACTTCTCGGTAACGAGATTGAACTAGGTATGGCGATACCGGCGATCGAATCTCGGGCAAGTAACATACCGAAGGACAAAGGGAACATCATACGGGATTAACTGAATCCTTGACATAGAGGTTCAAATGATAGAGATCTTCGTAGAATATGTGGGAGACAATATGGACATCCAGGTCCCGCTATTGGTTATTGACTAGAGAGTGTCTCAGGTCATGTCTGCATAGTTCTCGAACCCGCAGGGTCTGCACACTTAAGGTTCGGTGACGTTTCGATATAGTTGAGTTATATATGTTGGTGACCGAAGTTTTGTTCGGAGTCCCGGATGAGATCCCGGACGTCACGAGGAGTTCCGGAATGGTCCGGAAACTAAGATTGATATATAGGAAGTTGGTATTTGGATTCTGAAAGGTTTTCGGGCATTGTCGGGAGTGTACCGGGAGTGACGAATGGGTTCCGGGGGCCCACTGGGTGGGACCACCACGCCCCAAGGGGTCCACGTTGGTTTATTGGATGCGCAATAAGGTATAATGGGCTAACAAAGTCATCCAAGGAAAGCCCATGAGGAAAAAGTGGAAAATCCAAAAGAGGTGGGAAATTAAGGAAGGAGTCCTAATCCAAGTGAAATTGGAGGCGGACTCCTCCCTCCTCCACTTCGGCTGACGCCTTGGAGGTTCCCTTGATCCTCAAGGCTAGCCCCTCCCCTCCTCCTATATATACTAGAGGTTTTAGGGTTTTTGAGACACAACTTTGCCACGTGCAGCCCTAAACCTCTACTTCGTAGTTCTTCCTCTAGATCGGTTTTCTGCGGAGCTCGGGAAAAGCCCCTTTTGAAGTTCTCTATGGACGAAGATGTCAAACACCTCTTAATTGGTCAGAAACCGGAGAGAGGCAACTCTTTGGCCCGGATATGATCCAGGATGCAGAAGAGCAGGTTCGCATTATTCGTGAAAAGTTGAAAACAGCCCAGTCTCGTCAAAAGAGCCAATATGATCGTCATCATAAGGCTATGACCTTTGAAGTTGACGAGAAGGCTTACCTTCGGGTTACACCTTTGAAGGGTACTCATCATTTCGGTATCAAGGGCAAGTTGGCTCCTCGTTACATTGGTCCTTTTCGCATTCTTGCCAAACTAGGAGAAGTTGCCTACCAGTTGGAACTTCCTCCGCATCTTTCCAAGGTTCATGACGTTTTCCACGTCTCGCAACTCAGGCGTTGTTTTTCGGATCCTATCCGTGAAGTGGACCACGAAACGCTTGATCTCCAAGATAACCTTTCATACCGAGAATACCCCGTGCGTATTCTTGATCAAGCTGACCGTACCACTCGACGTCGAAACCTCAAGTTTCTTAAAGTTCAATGGTCAAATCATTCCGAAAAGGAGGCAACTTGGGAAAGAGAGGATCGTCTCCGACTTGAGTATCCTGTGTTATTCCCGACGACTTCTAAATCTCGGGACGAGATTCTTTTGAGTGGTGGTGAGTTGTCACATCCCTAACCCTTAAGCAAGTTAGTCTTGTGCTCATGTCTTCTTTGCATCTGCATCTAATAATTCTCCAATCAAGAACAAGAAAGTGGCAAAGGAAAAACTCAAAACCCTAGCCACTACTTCAAATAAAGAAAATCTCAAACTAGTTAAAATCAATGAACCCAAAATGGCCTCAAGAAATGTTCAAACTTTCTGATAAATCATGAAAGTAAATGAGCATTGGAGAAAACTATTTTCTTGACACTTTAAGCATTTTAAATTAAAGCAAAAGCCACTGGTTTCAAACTTTAAATTTGAAATCAGAAACTATAAATTTTCAAAAAATTTGAAAACTTTGGAAATGGTTGAGAATATTATAACAAATATTCAGGTGTGTTTAAATTAGTTTTTACAACCTTTTTTGGAGCTGAAATAAATAGCAAATCAATGTCAGAAATTAACATAGAAATAAAACAGAAGGAAATGGAAAAGAGCTTACCTGTCGCCTAGCCTGGCCCGGCCCATCTCCCTGAGTCGTCTCCTCCCTCGCGCCAGTAGGAGCAGGAGGTGGCCGCCGCCTCCTCCGGCGCGGCCACGCACCTGTGCGCCTGCCTGGCCGCCGCCTCGCGCTGGCAAGGCCGGGGATAAGCTCCCCGAGGCCTCACCTATCCATTCCCAGCGTCGGCTCTCTCCCTCCTCCCGGATCTCTTCCTCCTTCCCGCTGCCGCCATTGGAGCCGAGCAAAGCTCGAGCTGCCCGTGCCCCTAGCCATAGGATCCCCTCTCAGAGCACGCCGTTAGCTCCGCCTCGTCGGTCTGGTCCTCCCTGCAGAAGCCGAAGCCACCCCGAGCCTTGCAACGCCCGCGGCGCCATCGTCTTCCACCTCCGGCCGCCGGACCTCTCCCGTCGATTCGTCGCCCCCAGGCCTTCCCCGAGCCGTCTAAGCCCTGCTCTGCACTCCCCGTGAGCATGCGGTATTTTCCCCTAAGATCTCCCCGTCGATCCCCTCCTCTAGCCCTAGTTTCATCGGAGCCCGACGAGGACCGCCACTGCCGCTCGTCGCCGGTAGCCCTCCGATGATCAGCTCGTCCTTCCGAGGGCACCAGCAGCTTCAGGTCGACGCGTAGATGTTGTAGGAGCTAAGAACCGAGCGTAGTTCCCTCTGAATCAAAGACCCCGATGACGCCCGAGCCTTGGCCGCCGCCAAGCTCGTCGCCGGCGTCATCTCCGGCCAGATCAGCCCCGGCTAAGTGCAGAAATGGAGCTGCGGGAGATGTGCAGTTCTTCTGGTGCTCTCCGCGCAGCATTTGGCCCCCTGTGCGCCGTTTCCGAGCCCCTCCGCCGTGCTGGTGGTCGCCGGAGGCTCCCCGCCGGCGAGGACGACCTCGCCGCCGGTGGATCTCGGCTGGCCTGAGCCACTGACTGGTGGGGCCAGCCTCTGGCAAGTTTAAAACTAATAAAAATAAATCAAATAAGTAATCAGTCACTGACATGTGGGTCCAGCAAGGTTAATCAGTTAATTAAGTTGAAACTTAATCTAAAATTGACCAGAGAGACTGACCAGTGGGTCCCACTGGTCAGGTTTGACTTTCAACGGCCAGATGGACCTGCTGATGTCATGCTGATGCAATAAAAGAATTTTCCAGTATAAAAATAAATCCATAAATGTTTAAAACTTCCAAAATTCATAGAAATTAATTTGTAACTCCAATGAAAATAAATTATATATGAAAAAGTATCAGAAAAATTCAAGGATTCTGAATATGCTCTTTTCAACTATGTTTGAAAAAGTTACAGAACCCTAACATGTAGAATAAGGAATAATTCAACTCTTATAATTACTTTTTAAATGGAATTTGGAAAATATTCAAATTTCATTATGAATGCCATGATCACACACTATCCTAATTACAAATCAGTACCATAACATGACATTTCATGCATGCTAACATCAAGTTGATCTGAGCATCAGGTCGAATCAATTAAAACGGTATCCGAGAATACCCTGTTTGAATTGATATTCGAATGTGATTCAAATCAACTCTAAACCTAATACATGTTGATTGTAATAACCTATCACCTTGCATTCTCATGCCATGCTCATGCATCATTTTGATTGCATATGATTGTTATTGAATGTTGCCATTCATTTCGGTAGGCTTCGCACCCCCGGATTCCACCGAATATCCGTCTGACGGATATCGTTCCTCCTCTGAGCAACAAGGCAAGCAACCCTTTTGATCATCCCGATAATTCCATGTTCTTGCTCTGCACTTATTTATTGCATTAGGATCAAATGCTTCAACTGCTTTTGCCACGTTAGTTGAACCCACTTCCTTTGCATGACCTAACCTTGTCACAGTAAATAGCCGAACCTTGCAACCTAGCATACCTGGTAGTTGCTTGAGCTATGATGTGCCTTATCCTGCTATGCATGCTATGCTTAGAGTTGTGTATGGTCTGTCATCTGGGAGATGAACAGAATTGTGAGAATGTGTTCGGTGAGCAAAGGTTGTGTGTTGGACTTGATTTGGTAAAGGTACCGGTGAAAGGCTGTGTAGGAGTACATGGCGGGTTGTTTCATTGGAACCGTCCATAGGAACTGAGTTCCGTGTATGTAATCCAAGGCTAGATACTACCACATGTTGGGCCCTGAAATATGACCCCGCTCGGCTTATTAATCGCGTAGTACTCGGTCCAGGAGTTGCAAGTAGTTTCTGGTGTTTATAGTAATGCTGGAGGCCGTGCATGGTGCTGACCTGAGAGGTGGGCTGTGATGCGGTAGGCAGTGGCACGGTGTACCAAGTGGCACCCGGATGGTGGGCTTGGGAACCCTGCGCACATCGTTTGAGGCCGTGGCGGCAACCCCGGCCGGACTTCCGTACGGGTTACTCTCAGATAGGCGATAAACCTGGACTAGGTACTAGTGTGGTTAACGGTCGTGGCCGACTCCCTCGCTGGGCTTCCGCTTGAAGGTTGTCGAGGTGCATGACGTGCACATGGAGATAAGTGGTGAGAGCGTGTGTGACGAAGTACACCCCTGCAGGGTTATGATCTATTCGAATAGCCGCGTCCGCGGATATGGACTACTTGCAGACATATGTTGTTCATAGATAACTTCAATGGCTACTCATAAAATTGCCAAGATAAGCGTGAGTGTCGTGGACGGCATTTCCGTACGGAGACGGAATGATTCCACGATAGTGTATTGTTGTGGTGTTAGTGGACTCGTGTGCGAGAAATCAAGTTGTCAAAATTATTTAATAATGCAAGTTGTCTAGCCACGAGTCAAATGTTGGCTTTCCCGCATGAAACCCCACAATAGCTTTTGATACCTTGCATGAGTAGTTAGTTATCCTAAAGTCTTGCTGAGTACCTCCGTACTCATGTTTGCTTAATAAATGTTGCAGAGGTTGCTAATGACCCTAATGAAGGGTTCTTCGTAGACATCGACGACGACGAGTAGCTGGTGTCCCAGCTACGATCTGGCCCTACATTGATTCTGTAGTATAGTCAGGCCATGTGCCTTCTAGTTGCCCTGTCTGTACTCAGACAGTTTAAAATCTTCCGCTGGCTTGTAACTAAATGACTGCTATTATGGGTCGTGATACCCTTAATGTGTAATATTATGTGTGTGGCTCTTCTGAGCCTCTTAAATAAAGGTTGTATGTTATGGTTATGTTGTGATGCCATCGATGTATCTATACATATCGGTATACCATGCGTACGTGTGTTGTACTTGATATGTATGGGGTTCGGTTACTTAGTCGTGAACTTTAGTAGCACTCCTTACAAGGAAATGCCCCTTTGTGATCCAATGAGCCTTGGTAGTTCGCTACTGCTCCGGATACATTGGTTGACCGGCATGTGTCCTTCTTAGCTGATGTGTCTGTTCCCTTTGGGAAAATGTCACGCGATGTAATGGAGTCCTTGTAGCTTGCTACGACTCGTCTACATTCGCTGATGACCGACACCTACTTTGTTGGGTCATGTATGCCTGTCCTTGTGCGGTACTGCCACTTTGGTTTATGACTAGACATGTCGATCCGGGTTCTTTGACATTGGAATGCTAGCGACACTATTGCATACGTGAGTCAAAAGACGCAAACGGTCCCGGCTAAGGTAAGGCTGTAGCCGTGGAGTTAACCGTGCGTGAGACCGCAAAGGGATGCGATGTGTTACCGGCTGGATTCCTATGGCTTAGGATCGGGGTCCCGACAGCGTTGGTATCAGAGCCTGACTGACTGTAAGATTACTAAGCCAAACTGGTCGAAGTTGAGTCTAGAATTGCTTTAGTTATATATAAGGGAATTGTTTGTGGAAGGGAACGTAAGACTGTTGTTCTCTTCTCAAGTTATTCTATTCTGGTCATCCTCGTCTCTTCTGTGGGAATTAAGGACTAGGTTACTCATCTTCTCCTAGGCTCGTGTTTCAGATCGGTATTTATAGGACTACGGGTCAAGAGATATTGGGTTTCTTTTATTCCTAGGAAGCAAGAAGTAAGTTTGATGATCAGAGAGTTGAACTTGATAGTTGAGTGGTTACGCTATTCCATTTTTGGGTTGTCTCAAAATTTGTTTTTGAGCATTTACAGCCGTTATGCTGCCCAATTTTTCATTCGGAGCTCTAATGCTTTTGCATTACTCTCTATTTACAGATGCCTGGCCGTCCTTCTCGTCAGGTGGTACGTCTGACCAGGTGCAGTGATGTGCCGGGTCATACGGCCATGCTGGTGAGGATGATGTCGGTGTGCGGTTACCGCTGGTACCCCGAGTACACAGTGGAGGAACAGTACCGAGACTTCAACCAGAGCCAGTACATCTGCACTGTTAGGGTATTTCCAGACTACCCTGGAGCGGAGAAGCCAATCCATTGGTCCTATGGGTTGGGGGTCACTGTTGACATGGCAGTACAGGATGCTGCCTACTCAATGCTGACCATTATGAGAGCGAGACATGCACTGCTGCAGAATTCAAAGTTCTGCTATGTTCCGACCTCTCAGCCTGGTGAAGAGGGATACCTCAGTGGAGTCTATTTTGATTCTTCTATGGAGGATCCACTTCTGCAGTCCACTGTTGAGATGCTAGAGAACAGAGACAGGGATGCTCGTGCTCTCCGTATGGAGCTTTATGCTACCCGTGCCCGTCTGTGGACATCTTTGACGCAGCTGGCACCGGTAGTCCAGACAGGGTATGGAGAGATGGAGATGTTGAACCCTGTTAGGAACCATCTTTCGGCCCACGTTGACTGGCCAGCTATAGGAGGAGTCACACCTCTTCGGGGACCCCTCTTACCACCAGTCAGGGGACCAAGGCCACATCCGTGTCCTTATGGATCCCAGGGATCTCAGGCTAGAGTGTTTCCTGATCCGCAGGTTGAGCTTCCAGGTCATGGAGGTAATCTCTATGAGATGTTCTATGCGGATGCCTGAGCTGTGAGCGGAAGGATAGTATGGTAGTAGCCGTACGTTCACAGTCCTGCATGACTTGTGAAGTATGCATGTAATGTGAAATGAATTCCGGAGGCCTAGATAAATAATGTATAGGAAGCTTGTAAGCCTCTGATGAGTAGTTTCATAATTTCAGTAGTTTGCTCTTCGGTTAAGGTTGTATTGAACTATGTAAGGGTGTGTATGAACCTTGGTGTATATATAGCAGTTGCTTGTTACCATGCTGTTCGGATATTCATTTCCGCATTCCGTGTGTTCAGTACATTCTTAATCCATAGCTAGTATTGATATGATATTGGTCTAAGCTATGAGTTTGTTTGTCAGGATGGTGTTCACCAGGTTGAACCGTGCCCCTGCTCATGAGCAAGGCGAGGGTAGTCAAGCGTCGCAGGAAGACCTGCCTCACCCGCCTTCTCTGGTGGAAGTGATGCTTGAGGCACAAAGAAACAAAAGGGAGACCAATCGACTACTAGAGCGTATTGAGCAGAATACGGCTCGACAGCCTAGGAATGCCGTAGTGTCCCTAAATGACTTTGTGAAGCTGAATCCTCCAAAGTTTCATCATTCCGTCGATCCCCTCGACGCTGATGACTGGTTGTGCAGCATCTCACGCAAGATTCGCTCTGCGAATGTGTCTGAGGCCGACAAGGTGACCTTTGTGTTGAAAATATGCCCTAGAGGCAATAATAAATTAGTTATTATTATATTTCTTAGTTCATGATAATCGTCTATTATCCATGCTATAATTGTATTGATTGGAAACACAATACTTGTGAGGATACATAGACAAAACACTGTCCCTAGTAAGCCTCTAGTTGACTGGCTCGTTGATCAAAGATGGTCAAGGTTTCCTGGCCATAGGCAAGTGTTGTCACTTGATAACGGGATCACATCATTAGGAGAATCATGTGATGGACTAGACCCAAACTAATAGACGTAGCATGTTGATCGTGTCATTTTGTTGCTACTGTTTTCTGCGTGTCAAGTATTTATTCCTATGACCATGAGATCATATAACTCACTGACACCGGAGGAATGCTTTGTGTGTATCAAACGTCGCAACGTAACTGGGTGACTATAAAGATGCTCTACAGGTATCTCCGAAGGTGTTAGTTGAGTTAGTATGGATCAAGACTGGGATTTGTCACTCCGTGTGACGGAGAGGTATCTCGGGGCCCACTCGGTAATACAACATCACACATAAGCCTTGCAAGCAATGTAACTTAGTGTAAGTTGCGGGATCTTGTATTACGGAACGAGTAAAGAGACTTGCCGGTAAACGAGGTTGAAATAGGTATACGGATACTGACGATCGAATCTCGGGCAAGTAACATACCGAAGGACAAAGGGAATGACATACGGGATTATACGAATCCTTGGCACTGAGGTTCAAACGATAAGATCTTCGTAGAATATGTAGGATCCAATATGGGCATCCAGGTCCCGCTATTGGATATTGACCGAGGAATCTCTCGGGTCATGTCTACATAGTTCTCGAACCCGCAGGGTCTGCACACTTAAGGTTCGACGTTGTTTTATGCGTATTTGAGTTATATGGTTGGTTACCGAATGTTGTTCGGAGTCCCGGATGAGATCACGGACGTCACGAGGGTTTCCGGAATGGTCCGGAAACGAAGATTGATATATAGGATGACCTCATTTGGTTACCGGAAGGTTTTCGTGCATTACCAGAAAAGTTTCGGGCTCATCGGTAGTGTACCGGGAGTGCCGGGAGGGGTGCCGGGGACCATCGGGAGGGGTGTCACGCCCCAAGGGGTCTCATGGGCTATGGGAAGAGATAAACCAGCCCCTAGTGGGCTGGAATAAGTTCCCACTAAGGCCCATAAGGTTTGAGAAGGAAAAAACACAAGGTGGAAAGAGTTTCCAAGTGGGAAGGTGGAATCCTACTCCAAGTAGGATTGGAGTAGGACTCCTCCACCTCCAATTTCGGCCAAACCTTTGGGTTTTGAGGCTGCCTCCTCCCCTCCCTCCCACCTATATATACGGAGGTTTTAGGGCTGATTTGAGACGACTTTTCTCACGGCTGCCCGACCACATACCTCCATAGTTTTTCCTCTAGATCACGTTTCTGCGGAGCTCGGGCGGAGCCCTGCTGAGACAAGATCATCACCAACCTCCGGAGCGCCGTCACGCTGCCGGAGAACTCTTCTACCTCTCCGTCTCTCTTGCTGGATCAAGAAGGCCGAGATCATCGTCGAGCTGTACGTGTGCTGAACGCGGAGGTGCCGTCCGTTCGGTACTAGATCGTGGGACTGATCGCGGGATTATTCGCGGGGCGGATCGAGGGACGTGAGGACGTTCCACTACATCAACCGCGATCTCTAATCGCTTCTGCTGTACGATCTACAAGGGTACGTAGATCGCTCATCCCCTCTCGTAGATGAACATCACCATGATAGGTCTTCGTGCGCGTAGGAAAATTTTTGTTTCCCATGCGACGTTCCCCAACAGTGGCATCATGAGCTAGGTTCATGCGTAGATGTCTTCTCGAGTAGAACACAAAAGGTTTTGTGGGCGGTGATGTGCGTTTTGCTGCCCTCCTTAGTCTTTTCTTGATTCCGCGGTATTGTTGGATTGAAGCGGCTTGGACCGACATTACTCGTACGCTTACGAGAGACTGGTTTCATCGTTACGAGTAACCCCCTTTGCTCAAAGATGACTGGCAAGTGACGGTTTCTCCAACTTTAGTTGAATCGGATTTGACCAAGGAGGTCCTTGGATGAGGTTAAATAGCAACTCATATATCTCCGTTGTGGTGTTTGCGTAAGTAAGATGCGATCCTACTAGATACCCCCGGTCACCACGTAAAACTTGCAACAACAAAATTAGAGGACGTCTAACTTGTTTTTGCAGGGTATGCTTGTGATGTGATATGGCCAACGATGTGATGTGATATATTGGATGTATGAGATGATCATGTTGTAATAGAAATATCGACTTGCACGTCGATGGTACGGCAACCGGCAGGAGCCATAGGGTTGTCTTTATAACTAACGTTTGTGCTTGCAGATGCGTTTACTATTTTGCTAGGACGTAGCTTTAGTAGTAATAGCATGAGTAGCACGACAACCCCGATGGCGACACGTTGATGGAGATCATGATGATGGAAATCATGGTGTGACGCCGGTGACAAGAAGATCGTGCCGGTGTTTTGGTGATGGAGATCAAGAAGCACGTGATGATGGCCATATCATGTCACTTATGAATTGCATGTGATGTTAATCCTTTTATGCACCTTATTTTGCTTAGAACGACGGTAGCATTATGAGGTGATCTCTCACTAAAATTTCAAGACGAAATTGTGTTCTCCCCGACTGTGCACCGTTGCTACAGTTCTTCGTTTCGAGACACCACGTGATGATCGGGTGTGATAGACTCAACGTTCACATACAACGGGTGCAAAACAGTTGCACACGCAGAACACTCGGGTTAAGCTTGACGAGCCTAGCATGTGCAGACATGGCCTCGGAACACATGAGACCGAAAGGTCGAGCATGAATCGTATAGTTGATATGATTAGCATAGGGATGCTTACCACTGAAACTATTCTCGACTCACGTGATGATCGGACTTGAGATAGTGGATTTGGATCATGTACCACTCAAATGACTAGAGAGATGTACTTTTTGAGTGGGAGTTCTTAAGTAATATGATTAATTGAACTAATTGTCATGAACATAGTCTAATGGTCTTTGCGAATTACGATGTAGCTTGCGCTATAGCTCTACTGCTTTTTTTATGTTCCTAGAGAAAATTTAGTTGAAAATTGATAGTAGCAAACTTTGCAGACTGAGTCTGTAAAACCGAGGATTGTCCTCGTTGCTGCGCAGAAGGCTTATATCCTTAATGCACCACTCGGTGTGCTGCACCTCGAGCGTCGTCTGTGGATGCTGTGAACATCCGACATACACGTTTCTGATGACTACACGATAGTTCAGTGCAAAGTACTTAATGGCTTAGAAGCAAGGCACCGAAAACGTTTTAAACGTCACGGAACATAAGTGATGTTCTAAAGAGATGAAATTGTGATTTCATGCTTGTGCCCTTGTTAAGAGGTACGAGACCTCCAACAAAATTCTTTGACCACAAAGTAAAGGAGAAAAGCTCAATCGTTGAGCGTGTGCTCAGATTGTCTGAGTACGACAATCACTTGAATCAAGTGGGAGCTAATCTTCCAGATGAGATAGTGATGGTTCTCCAAAAGTCACTGCCACCAAGCTTTGAGAGCTTCGTGATGAACTATAACATATCAAGGATAGATACAATGATCTTTGAGAGATTCGCGACGTTTGACACTGCGAAAGTAGAAATCAAGAAGGAGCATCAATAGTTGATGGTTTGAAAAACCACTAAGTTTCAAGAAAGGCGAGGGCTAGAAGGGATACTTCGTGAAACGGCAAAACAGTTGCTGCACTAATGAAGAGACCCAAGATTAAACCCAAACCCGAGACTAAGTGCTTCTGTAATAAGGGGAACAGTCACTGAGGCGGAGCAACTCTAGATACTTGGTAGATAAGAAGGCTGGCAAAAGTCGAGAGAAGTATATTTGATATACATAATGTTGATGTGTACTTTACTAGTACTCCTAGTAGCACGAGGGTATTGGATACTGGTTCGGTTGCTAAGTGATTAGTAACGCGAAATGAAATCTACGGCATAAACGGAGACTAGCTAAAGGCGAGGTGACGATACGTGTTGGAAGTGTTTCCAAGGTTGATATGATCAAACGTCACACGCCCCCTTTACCATCGGGATTGGTGTTGAACCTAAATAATTGTTATTTGGTGCTTGCGTTAAGCATGAACATGATTGGATCGTGTTTATTGCAATACGATTATTCATTCAAAAGGAATAATGGTTACTCTATTTGCTTGAATAATCACCTTCAATGGTTTATTGAATCTCGATTGTAGTGTTACACATTGGTGCCAAAAGATACGAGTTAAATGATGATAGTACCACTTACTTGTGGCACTGCCGCTTGAGTCATGTTAGTATAAATTGCATGAAGAGGCTCCATGCTGATGGATCTTTACTCACCTGATTTCGAATCACTAGTGACATGCAAATCATACCACATGAGCAAGGCCTTGTTTTCATTGAGATGAAACAAGATAGTAACTTGTTGGAAGTGATACATTTTGATGTATGCAGTCCAGTGAGTGTTGAGGCACGCAGTGGATATCATTATGTTCTTACTTCACTGACGACTTGAGTAGATACAGGAGTATTTACTTAATGAATCACAAGTCTGAAATATTGAAAAGTTCAATTCTGTTTCAGAGTGAAGTTCGTCGTAACAAGAGGATGAACTGTCTACGATATGATCATAGAAATGAATATCTGAGTTACGAATTTTTGGTACACAGTTAAGACAATGTGGAAATTGTTTCACAGTTCATGCCACCTGGAACATCATGGTGTGATGATGTGTCTGAACGTCATAGCCACGCACTATTTAGTATGGTGCATGCTGGGATGTCTCTTATCGAATTACCACTATCGTTTATGGGTTATGCATTAGAGACAACCACATTCACTTTAAATGGGGCACCGCGTATTTCCGTTGAGATGACACAGTATAGACTGAGGTTTAGAGAAATCTAAACTGTCGTTTCTTGAAAGTTTGGGGCTTCGAAACTTATGTGAAAAAGTTTCAGTCTGATAAGCTCGAACCCAAAGCGGATAAATGCATCTTCACAGGATATCCAAAACAGTTGGGTACATCTCCTATCTCAGATCCGAAAGCAAAGTGTTTGTTTCTAGAAACGGATCCTTTCTCGAGAAAAGGTTTCTCTCGAAAGAATTGAGTGGGAGGGTAGTAGAACTTGATGAGGTTATTGAACCATCACTTCAACCAGTGTGTAGCAGGGCATAGGAAGTTGTTCCTGTGGCGCCTACACCAATTGAAGTGGAAGCAGATGATGGTGATCATCAAGCATCGGATCAAGTTACTACAAGCCTCGTAGGTTGACAAGGTCGCATACTACTACAGAGTGGTACGGTAACCCTGTCTTGGAGGTCATGTTGTTGAGCAACAGTGAACCTACGAGTTATGGAGAAAGCGATGGTGGGCCCAGATTCTGACAAATGGCTGGAAGCCATGAAATCCGAGAGAGGATCCATGTATAAAACAAAGTGTAGACTTTGAAAGAACTACTTGATGGTCATAAGACTATTGAGTAAAGATGGATCTTTAAAAGAAGACAGACGATGATGGTGATAAGTCACTATTAAGAAAAGCTCGACTTGTCGCAAAGATGTTTTCGACAAGATCAAACAGTTGACTATGATGAGACTTTCTCACTCGTAGCGATGCTAAAGGTCTGTTGGAATTATGTTAGTTGTTGATGCATTATTTATGAAATATTGCACGTAGGATGTCAAAACATTGTTTTCTCGACGGTTTCCTTGAGCAAACATTGTATGTGATACAACCAGAAGGTTTTGACGATCCTAAAGATACTAACAAGTATGCAAGCTCCAGTGATCCTTCAATGGACTGGTGCAAGCATCTCGGAGTTGGAATATACACTTTGATGAGATGATCAAAGATTTTGGGTTTGTACAAGGTTTATGAGAAACTTGTATTTCCAAAGAAGTGAGTGGGAGCACTATAGAATTTCTGATAGGTATATGTGGTTGACATATTGTGGATCAGAAGTAATGTAGAATTTCTGTAAAGCATACAAGGTTGTTTGAAAGAAGTTTTCAAAGGAGTACCTGGATTACGCTACTTGAACGTTGAGCATCAAAGATCTATGGAGATAGATCGAAAGCGCTTAATAGAAGTTTCAACAAGATGCATGCCTTGACAAGTTTTTGAAAGAGTTCAAAATAGACCAGCAAAGAAGGAGTTCTTGGTTGCGTTGTGAGGTGTGAATTTGAGTAAGACTCAAAACCCGACCACGGCAGAATAAAGAGAATAGACGAAGGTCGTCTTCTATGCCTTAGCCGTAGAATCTAAAGTATGCCATACTGTGTACCGCACCTGAAGTGTGCCTTGACTCAAAGTATGTTGAGAGGTACAGAGAGTGATCCATGATTGAATCACTAGCAGCGGTCAAAATTTATCCTTAGTAACTAATGGACTAAGGAATTTTTCTCGATTATGGAGGTGCTTAAAGAGTTCGTCGTAAAGGGTTACGTCGATGCAAGCTTTGACACTAATCCGAATAACTATGAGTAGTGAAACGGATTCGTATAGTAGAGTAGATATTTGGAGCATTTCCGAATAGCACGTAGTAGCAGCATCTATAAGATGACATAAAGATTTGTAAAGAACGCACGGATCTGAAAGTTTCAGAACCGTTGACTAAAACCTCTCTCACGAGCAAGACGTGATCAGACCCCATAACTATATGGGTGTTGGATTCGTTGGAATCACATGGTGATGTGAACTAGATTATTGACTCTAGTGCAAGTGGGAGACTGTTGGAAATATGCCCTAGAGGCAATAATAAATTAGTTATTATTATATTTCTTAGTTCATGATAATCGTCTATTATCCATGCTATAATTGTATTGATTGGAAACACAATACTTGTGAGGATACATAGACAAAACACTGTCCCTAGTAAGCCTCTAGTTGACTGGCTCGTTGATCAAAGATGGTCAAGGTTTCCTGGCCATAGGCAAGTGTTGTCACTTGATAACGGGATCACATCATTAGGAGAATCATGTGATGGACTAGACCCAAACTAATAGACGTAGCATGTTGATCGTGTCATTTTGTTGCTACTGTTTTCTGCGTGTCAAGTATTTATTCCTATGACCATGAGATCATATAACTCACTGACACCGGAGGAATGCTTTGTGTGTATCAAACGTCGCAACGTAACTGGGTGACTATAAAGATGCTCTACAGGTATCTCCGAAGGTGTTAGTTGAGTTAGTATGGATCAAGACTGGGATTTGTCACTCCGTGTGACGGAGAGGTATCTCGGGGCCCACTCGGTAATACAACATCACACATAAGCCTTGCAAGCAATGTAACTTAGTGTAAGTTGCGGGATCTTGTATTACGGAACGAGTAAAGAGACTTGCCGGTAAACGAGGTTGAAATAGGTATACGGATACTGACGATCGAATCTCGGGCAAGTAACATACCGAAGGACAAAGGGAATGACATACGGGATTATACGAATCCTTGGCACTGAGGTTCAAACGATAAGATCTTCGTAGAATATGTAGGATCCAATATGGGCATCCAGGTCCCGCTATTGGATATTGACCGAGGAATCTCTCGGGTCATGTCTACATAGTTCTCGAACCCGCAGGGTCTGCACACTTAAGGTTCGACGTTGTTTTATGCGTATTTGAGTTATATGGTTGGTTACCGAATGTTGTTCGGAGTCCCGGATGAGATCACGGACGTCACGAGGGTTTCCGGAATGGTCCGGAAACGAAGATTGATATATAGGATGACCTCATTTGGTTACCGGAAGGTTTTCGTGCATTACCAGAAAAGTTTCGGGCTCATCGGTAGTGTACCGGGAGTGCCGGGAGGGGTGCCGGGGACCATCGGGAGGGGTGTCACGCCCCAAGGGGTCTCATGGGCTATGGGAAGAGATAAACCAGCCCCTAGTGGGCTGGAATAAGTTCCCACTAAGGCCCATAAGGTTTGAGAAGGAAAAAACACAAGGTGGAAAGAGTTTCCAAGTGGGAAGGTGGAATCCTACTCCAAGTAGGATTGGAGTAGGACTCCTCCACCTCCAATTTCGGCCAAACCTTTGGGTTTTGAGGCTGCCTCCTCCCCTCCCTCCCACCTATATATACGGAGGTTTTAGGGCTGATTTGAGACGACTTTTCTCACGGCTGCCCGACCACATACCTCCATAGTTTTTCCTCTAGATCACGTTTCTGCGGAGCTCGGGCGGAGCCCTGCTGAGACAAGATCATCACCAACCTCCGGAGCGCCGTCACGCTGCCGGAGAACTCTTCTACCTCTCCGTCTCTCTTGCTGGATCAAGAAGGCCGAGATCATCGTCGAGCTGTACGTGTGCTGAACGCGGAGGTGCCGTCCGTTCGGTACTAGATCGTGGGACTGATCGCGGGATTATTCGCGGGGCGGATCGAGGGACGTGAGGACGTTCCACTACATCAACCGCGATCTCTAATCGCTTCTGCTGTACGATCTACAAGGGTACGTAGATCGCTCATCCCCTCTCGTAGATGAACATCACCATGATAGGTCCTCGTGCGCGTAGGAAAATTTTTGTTTCCCATGCGACGTTCCCCAACACTTTGCGGCGTATTTCCTGGAAGGACCCGCCAATCTGTGGTGGGAGAATTTTGAAGCTATGCGTCCCGCTGAACCAGTGGCCACATGGGCAGACTTCAGTGCAGCTTTTCATCTGCACCATATTCCAGAGGGCTTGATGGACAGAAGAGAGAGGAGTTCTGTGCCTTCACTCAGGGCAAGTTGTCTGTGGATGCCTATAGCCGCGAGTTCGGTAACCTCGCCCGCTATGCGACGGAGGAGGTGTCTACTGACGCCAAGAAGCAAGCAAGATTCCGTAAGGGTCTGAGCCCTGAGCTCCGTCGTGATCTGTGCCTCCATGAGTGTGCAAGTTTTCAAGCCCTAGTCAACAAAGTGATCAGTGCCGAGACTGGTCATACTGACTTCGAAGCCACAAGGAAGCACTCCCGTGACTTTGGCTCGTCTTCCGGTTCCGCGTTTCCAAAATGCAGGCTGTGGGTTCCAAACAGTTCTCTGCCACCAAAATACACTCCGAGGCCATCCTACGTGGCGCCTCAGACGAATCAGGCCAACCCTCCAGCAAAAGCTTATGGTGGTCCAGCTAGCAATGCTGCACCACGTGCCAACCAGGTGATATGCTACAAGTGTGGAGAACCAGGGCACTATTCCCGTGAGTGTCCTCAGAATGTGGGTGCCAAGCAACCCGGAAAGTCCGTCGGGCAAGCCAAGTCGGGCAAAGCTTACTATGTGAAGCCAACTCCTGCACGTGGCCGTGTGAACTATGTGTCAGCAGAAGAAGCTGCAGAGGATCCCGACGTCATGCTGGGTACGCTTCTTGTTAATCATCACCCAGCGTCCGTTCTCTTTGACACTGGGTCTTCTCATTCCTTCCTTTCATAAAGTTATGCACGGTTGCATAACATGTCTTTTTGTGATATGCCAATCCCATTGGTTGTCCAAACCCCTGGTAGTAAATGGCAAACCTCTAGGATAACCTATGACAATGAAATTCTAGTAGACAGGCTAGTTTTTCTAGCCTCGTTGATAGCCTTGAAATCTTCGGATATTAATATCATCTTGGGCATGGACTGGATGTCAGCTCACTATGCCAAGATTGATACTCATTCTAGAAATGTCCAGCTTACCCATCCCTCGGGTGAGATAGTAAATGTCTCTACTCGAGTTGCCAAATGCCAACTCTACTCCCTAAATGCCAACCCTCTTCCGGAACTCGAAGACATTCCGGTAGTCCGTGACTTCCCGGATGTTTTTCCAGAGGAACTGCCAGGAATTCCACCTGACACAGATGTAGAGTTTGTGATAGATCTTGTTCCGGGAACTGTCCCAATAGCCAGAAGACCTTATAAGATGGCACCCCTGGAGCTAGCCGAACTTAAGAAGCAATTAGATGAGGCCTTGAACAAGGGTTTCATTCGTCCTAGCTCTTCTCCTTGGGCTTGTCCCGTCCTCTTCGTCAAGAAGATGGAACGGATCGGATGGTTGTAGATTACCGACCAGTTAATCTAGTCACCATAAAGAACAAGTATCCGCTCCCCAGGATCAACGATCTGTACGATCAGCTCACTGGATCCTCAGTCTTCTCCAAAATGGATTTGAGGTTGGGATACCATCAAATCAAGATTAAGAACGGGGACATTCCAAAAACGGCTTTTGTTACTCGTTATGGCCAATATGAGTACATCGTTATGTCCTTCGGTCTAACCAATGCCCCAACCACTTTCTCTCGACTGATGAATTCAATCTTCATGGAGTATTTGGATAAATTCGTTGTGGTATACCTCGATGATATCCTCATCTACTCGAAGAATGAACAAGAACATGCCGAGCATCTAAGGCTGGTGTTGATGAAACTTCGAGAGCATCGCCTTTATGCCAAGTTTTCAAAATGTGAATTCTGGTTACCAGAAGTGACCTATCTAGGACACGTAATCTCTGGTAAGGGTATTGCTGTCAACCCCGAGAGAGTTCAAGCTGTCCTTGATTGGACTCAACCTGAATCGGTTAAGCAAGTTAGGAGTTTTCTTGGTCTAGCGAGCTATTGTCGCCGCTTTGTCGAGAATTTCTCCAAGGTTGCAAAGCCTCTAACTGAACTCCTCAAGAAGGATAAAAAGTTCGAGTGGACAACACAGTGTGAGCATAGTTTTCAGGAACTGAAAAGACGCCTGACTTCCGCACCTGTGTTGCTACCACCAGATTTTTCTAAGGACTTTGTTATCTATTGCGACGCCTCGCGACAAGGATTAGGTTGCATTCTCATGCAAGATCGTCATGTGATCGCATACGCATCTCGACAGTTGCGTCCACATGAGGATAATTATCCCACACATGACCTTGAGCTTGCAGCTGTGGTCCATGCACTAAAAACCTGGCGACATTACCTTCTGGGTAATCGTTGCGAAATATTCACTGATCACCAAAGTCTGAAATATATTTTCACCCAGCCGGATTTGAATCTCAGGCAAAGACGGTGGGTTGAGTTGATCTCGGATTACGACTTAGGGATAACTTACACCCCGGGGAAGGCCAATGTTATGGCCGATGCGCTAAGTCGTAAATCTTATTGTAACAATTTGATGCTACAACAAGGTCAACCACATCTCCATGAGGACTTTCGGAAGCTGAATCTTCATATTGTTCCTCGAGGATTCCTTTCTACCCTGGTGGCGAAGCCTACTCTTAAGGATCAAATTATAGCTGGCCAAAAGCGTGACAAGGTTATATCACGGATCAAGGAGAATATTTTTAGCGGCAACGCTAAAGAATTTTCCATGAACGATCAAGGTGGTGTGTTCTTCCAGAATCGTTTAGTGGTTCCTAAGAACCCACATCTAAGGCAGTTAATCCTTAAGGAGGCTCATGATTCTCCTCTCACCATTCATCCTGGTAGTACCAAGATGTATCAGGACCTACGCCAGAGGTTCTGGTGGACTAGGATGAAGAGAGAAATTGCTGAGTTCGTTGCTAACTGCGACGTTTGTCGTCGAGTTAAGGCAGAACATCAAAGGCTTGCTGGCACCCTTCAGCCTCTAGCTATTCCTGAATGGAAATGGGATAAAGTTAGCATGGATTTCATTACCGGATTTCCCAAGACCAAGAAAGGAAATAAAGCTATCTTTGTGGTCATTGACCGTCTTTCCAAAGTGGCTCATTTTCTTCCTGTTCGTGAGAGTATAACAGCTAGCCAGCTAGCAGAGTTATATATCTCTCGAATAGTGTCTCTTCATGGTGTTGCCCTGGAGATTAACTCGGACCGTGGAAGCATCTTTACTTCTCGCTTCTGGGAAAGTTTTCAGAATGCCATGGGGACTCAACTATCTTTTAGCACTGCTTTCCATCCCCAATCAAGTGGTCAAATAGAAAGAGTGAATCAAATTCTAGAAGATATGCTCCGAGCTTGTGTTATATCGTTCGGTATGAATTGGGAAAAGTGTCTTCCATTCGCCGAATTCGCTTATAACAATAGTTATCAATCGAGCTTGGGCAAAGCCCCTTTTGAAGTTCTCTATGGACGAAGATGTCGATCACCTCTTAATTGGTCAGAAACCGGAGAGAGGCAACTCTATGGCCCGGATATGATCCAGGATGCAGAAGAGCAGGTTCGCATTATTCATGAAAAGTTGAAAACAGCCCAGTCTCGTCAAAAGAGCCAATATGATCGTCATCATAAGGTTGTGACCTTTGAAGTTGACGAGAAGGCTTACCTTCGGGTTACACCTTTGAAGGGTACCCATCGGTTCAGTATCAAGGGCAAGTTGGCTCCTCGTTACATTGGTCCTTTTCGCATTCTTTCCAAACGAGGAGAAGTTGCCTACCAGTTGGAACTTCCTCCGCATCTTTCCAAGGTTCATGACGTTTTCCACGTCTCGCAACTCAGGCGTTGCTTTTCGGATCCTATCCGTGAAGTGGACCACGAAACGCTTGATCTCCAAGATAACCTTTCATACCGATAATACCCCGTGCGTATTCTTGATCAAGCTGAGCGTACCACTCGACGTAGAAACCTCAAGTTTCTTAAAGTTCAATGGTCAAATCATTCCGAAAAGGAGGCAACTTGGGAAAGAGAGGATCGTCTCCGACTTGAGTATCCTGCATTATTCCCGACGACTTCTAAATCTCGGGACGAGATTCTTTTGAGTGGGGGTGAGTTGTCACATCCCTAACCCTTAAGCAAGTTAGTCTTGTGTTCATGTCTTCTTTGCATCTGCATCTAATAATTCTCCAATCAAGAACAAGAAAGTGGCAAAGGAAAAACTCAAAACCCTAGCCACTACTTCAAATAAAGAAAATCTCAAACTAGTTAAAATCAATGAACCCAAAATGGCCTCAAGAAATGTTCAAACTTTCTGATAAATCATGAAAGTAAATGAGCATTGGAGAAAACTATTTTCTTGACACTTTAAGCATTTTAAATTAAAGCAAAAGCCACTGGTTTCAAACTTTAAATTTGAAATCAGAAACTATAAATTTTCAAAAATGTTGAAAACTTTGGAAATGGTTGAGAATATTATAACAAATATTCAGGTGTGTTTAAATTAGTTTTTACAACCTTTTTTGGAGCTGAAATAAATAGCAAATCAATGTCAGAAATTAACACAGAAATAAAACAGAAGGAAATGGAAAAGAGCTTACCTGTCGCCTAGCCTGGCCCGGCCCATCTCCCTGAGTCGTCTCCTCCCTCGCGCCAGTAGGAGCGGGAGGTGGCCGCCGCCTCCTCCGGCGCGGCCACGCACCTGTGCGCCTGCCTGGCCGCCGCCTCGCGCTGGCAAGGCCGGGGATAAGCTCCCCGAGGCCTCACCTATCCATTCCCAACGTCGGCTCTCTCCCTCCTCCCGGATCTCTTCCTCCTTCCTGCTGCCGCCATTGGAGCCGAGCAAAGCTCGAGCTGCCCGTGCCCCTAGCCATAGGATCCCCTCTCAGAGCACGCCGTTAGCTCCGCCTCGTCGGTCTGGTCCTCCCTGCAGAAGCCGAAGCCACCCCGAGCCCTGCAACGCCCGCGGCGCCATCGTCTTCCACCTCCGGCCGCCGGACCTCTCCCATCGATTCGTCGCCCCCAGGCCTTCCCCGAGCCATCTAAGCCCTGCTCTGCACTCCCCGTGAGCATGCGGTCTTTTCCCCTAAGATCTCCCCATCGATCCCCTCCTCTAGCCCTAGTTTCATCGGAGCCCGACAAGGACCGTCGCTGCTGCTCGTCGCCGGTAGCCCTCCGATGATCAGCTCGTCCTTCCGAGGGCACCAGCAGCTTCAGGTCGACGCGTAGATGTTGTAGGAGCTAAGAACCGAGCGTAGTTCCCTCTGAATCAAAGACCCCGATGACGCCCGAGCCTTGGCCGCCGCCAAGCTCGTCGCCGGCGTCATCTCCGGCCAGATCAGCCCCGGCTAAGTGCAGAAATGGAGCTGCGGGAGATGTGCAGTTCTTCTGGTGCTCTCCGCGCAGCATTTGGCCCCCTGTGCGCCGTTTCCGAGCCCCTCCGCCGTGCTGGTGGTCGCCGGAGGCTCCCCGCCGGCGAGGACGACCTCGCCGCCGGTGGATCTCGGCTGGCCTGAGCCACTGACTGGTGGGGCCAGCCTCTGGCAAGTTTAAAACTAATAAAAATAAATCAAATAAGTTAATCAGTCACTGACATGTGGGACTAGCAAGGTTAATCAGTTAATTAAGTTTAAACTTAATCTAAAATTGACCAGAGAGACTGACCAGTGGGTCCCACTGGTTAGGTTTGACTTTCAACGGCCAGATGGACCTGGTGATGTCATGCTGATGCAATAAAAGTATTTTCCAGTATAAAAATAAATCCATAAATGTTTAAAACTTCCAAAATTCATAGAAATTAATCTGTAACTCCAATGAAAATAAATTATATATGAAAAAGTATCAGAAAAATTCAAGGATTCTGAATATGCTATTTTCAACTATGTTTGAAAAAGTTAGAGAACCCTAACATGTAGAATAAGGAATAATTCAACTCTTATAATTACTTTTTAAATGGAATTTGGAAAATATTCAAATTTCATTATGAATGCCATGATCACACACTGTCCTAATTACAAATCAGTACCATAACATGACATTTCATGCATGCTAACATCAAGTTGATCTGAGCATCAGGTCGAATCAATTAAAACGGTATCCGAGAATACCCCGTTTGAATTGATATTCGAATGTGATTCAAATCAACTCTAAACCTAATACATGTTGATTGTAATAACCTATCACCTTGCATTCTCATGCCATGCTCATGCATCATTTTGATTGCATATGATTGTTATTGAATGTTGCCATTCATTTCGGTAGGCTCCGCACCCCCGGATTCCACCGAATATCCGTCTGACGGATATCGTTCCTCCTCTGAGCAACAAGGCAAGCAACCCTTTTGATCATCCCGATAATTCCATGTTCTTGCTCTGCACTTATTTATTGCATTAGGATCAAATGCTTCAACTGCTTTTGCCACGTTAGTTGAACCCACTTCCTTTGCATGACCTAACCTTGTCACAGTAAATAGCCGAACCTTGCAACCTAGCATACCTGGTAGTTGCTTGAGCTATGATGTGCCTTATCCTGCTATGCATGCTATGCTTAGAGTTGTGTATGGTCTGTCATCTGGGAGATGAACAGAATTGTGAGAATGTGTTCGGTGAGCAAAGGTTGTGTGTTGGACTTGATTTGGTAAAGGTACCGGTGAAAGGCTGTGTAGGAGTACATGGCGGGTTGTTTCATTGGAACCGTCCATAGGAACTGAGTTCCGTGTATGTAATCCAAGGCTAGATACTACCACATGTTGGGCCCTGAAATATGACCCCGCTCGGCTTATTAATCGCGTAGTACTCGGTCCAGGAGTTGCAAGTAGTTTCTGGTGTTTATAGTAACGCTGGAGGCCGTGCATGGTGCTGACCTGAGAGGTGGGCTGTGATGCGGTAGGCAGTGGCACGGTGTACCAAGTGGCACCCGGATGGTGGGCTTGGGAACCCTGCGCACATCGTTTGAGGCCGTGGCGGAAACCCCGGCCGGACTTCCGTACGGGTTACTCTCAGATAGGCGATAAACCTGGACTAGGTACTAGTGTGGTTAACGGTCGTGGCCGACTCCCTCGCTGGGCTTCCGCTTGAAGGTTGTCGAGGTGCATGACGTGCACATGGAGATAAGTGGCGAGAGCGTGTGTGACGAAGTACACCCCTGCAGGGTTATGATCTATTCGAATAGCCGCGTCCGCGGATATGGACTACTTGCAGACATATGTTGTTCATAGATAACTTCAATGGCTACTCATAAAATTGCCAAGATAAGCGTGAGTGTCGTGGACGGCATTTCCGTACGGAGACGGAATGATTCCACGATAGTGTATTGTTGTGGTGTTAGTGGACTCGTGTGCGAGAAATCAAGTTGTCAAAATTATTTAATAATGCAAGTTGTCTAGCCACGAGTCAAATGTTGGCTTTCCCGCATGAAACCCCACAATACCTTTTGATACCTTGCATGAGTAGTTAGTTATCCTAAAGTCTTGCTGAGTACCTCCGTACTCATGTTTGCTTAATAAATGTTGCAGAGGTTGCTAATGACCCTAATGGAGGGTTCTTCGTAGACATCGACGACGACGAGTAGCTGGTGTCCCAGCTATGATCTGGCCCTACGTTGATTCTATAGTATAGTCAGGCCATGTGCCTTCTAGTTGCCCTGTCTGTACTCAGACAGTTTAAAATCTTCCGTTGGCTTGTAACTGAATGACTGCTATTATGGGTCGTGAGACCCTTAATGTGTAATATTATGTGTGTGGCTCTTCCGAGCCTCTTAAATAAAGGTTGTATGTTATGGTTATGTTGTGATGCCATCGATGTATCTATACATATCGGTATGCCATGCGTACGTGTGTTGTACTTGATATGTATGGGGTTCGATTACTTAGTCGTGAACTTTAGTAGCACTCCTTACAAGGAAATGTCCCTTTGTGATCCAATGAGCCTTGGTAGTTCGCTACTGCTCCGGACACATTGGTTGACCGGCATGTGTCCTTCTTAGCTGATGTGTCTGTTCCCTTTGGAAAAATGTCACGCGATGTAATGGAGTCCTTGTAGCTTGCTACGACTCGTCTACATTCGCTGATGACCGACACCTGCTTTGTTGGGTCATGTATGCCTGTCCTTGTGCGGTACTGCCACTTTGGTTTATGACTAGACATGTCGATCCGGGTTCTTTGACATTGGAATGCTAGCGACACTATTGCATACGTGAGTCAAAAGACGCAAATGGTCCCGGCTAAGGTAAGGCTGTAGCCGTGGAGTTAACCGTGCGTGAGACCGCAAAGGGATGCGATGTGTTACCGGCTGGATTCCTATGGCTTAGGATCGGGGTCCCGACAGCGTTGGTATCAGAGCCTGACTGACTGTAAGATTACTAAGCCAAACTGGTCGAAGTTGAGTCTAGAATTGCTTTAGTTATATATAAGGGAATTGTTTGTGGAAGGGAACGTAAGACTGTTGTTCTCTTCTCAAGTTATTCTATTCTGGTCATCCTCGTCTCTTCTGTGGGAATTAAGGACTAGGTTACTCATCTTCTCCTAGGCTCGTGTTTCAGATCGGTAGTTATAGGACTACGGGTCAAGAGATATTGGGTTTCTTTTATTCCTAGGAAGCAAGAAGTAAGTTTGATGATCAGAGAGTTGAACTTGATAGTTGAGTGGTTACGCTATTCCATTTTTGGGTTGTCTCAAAATTTGTTTTTGAGCATTTACAGCCGTTATGCTGCCCAATTTTTCATTCGGAGCTCTAATGCTTTTGCATTACTCTCTATTTACAGATGCCTGGTCGTCCTTCTCGTCAGGTGGTACGTCTGACCAGGTGCAGTGATGTGCCGGGTCATACGGCCATGCTGGTGAGGATGATGTTGGTGTGCGGTTACCGCTGGTACCCCGAGTACACAGTGGAGGAACAGTACCGAGACTTCAACCAGAGCCAGTACATCTGCACTGTTAGGGTATTTCCAGACTACCCTGGAGCGGAGAAGCCAATCCATTGGTCCTATGGGTTGGGGGTCACTGTTGACATGGCAGTACAGGATGCTGCCTACTCAATGCTGACCATTATGAGAGCGAGACATGCACTGCTGCAGAATTCAAAGTTCTGCTATGTTCCGACCTCTCAGCCTGGTGAAGAGGGATACCTCAGTGGAGTCTATTTTGATTCTTCTATGGAGGATCCACTTCTGCAGTCCACTGTTGAGATGCTAGAGAACAGAGACAGGGATGCTCGTGCTCTCCGTATGGAGCTTTATGCTACCCGTGCCCGTCTGTGGACATCTTTGACGCAGCTGGCACCGGTAGTCCAGACAGGGTATGGAGAGATGGAGATGTTGAACCCTGTTAGGAACCATCTTTCGGCCCACGTTGACTAGCCAGCTATAGGAGGAGTCACACCTCTTCGGGGATCCCTCTTACCACCAGTCAGGGGACCAAGGCCACATCCGTGTCCTTATGGATCCCAGGGATCTCAGGCTAGAGTGTTTCCTGATCCGCAGGTTGAGGTTCCAGGTCATGGAGGTAATCTCTATGAGATGTTCTATGCGGATGCCTGAGCTGTGAGCGGAAGGATAGTATGGTAGTAGCCGTACGTTCACAGTCCTGCATGACTTGTGAAGTATGCATGTAATGTGAAATGAATTCCGGAGGCCTAGATAAATAATGTATAGGAAGCTTGTAAGCCTCTGATGAGTAGTTTCATAATTTCAGTAGTTTGCTCTTCGGTTAAGGTTGTATTGAACTATGTAAGGGTGTGTATGAACCTTGGTGTATATATAGCAGTTGCTTGTTACCATGCTGTTCGGATATTCATTTCCGCATTCCGTGTGTTCAGTACATTCTTAATCCATAGCTAGTATTGATATGATATTGGTCTAAGCTATGAGTTTGTCAGGATGGTGTTCACCAGGTTGAACCGTGCCCCTGCTCATGAGCAAGGCGAGGGTAGTCAAGCGTCGCAGGAAGACCTGCCTCACCCGCCTTCTCTGGTGGAAGTGATGCTTGAGGCACAAAGAAACAAAAGGGAGACCAATCGACTACTAGAGCGTATTGAGCAGAATACGGCTCGACAGCCTAGGAATGTCGTAGTGTCCCTAAATGACTTTGTGAAGCTGAATCCTCCAAAGTTTCATCATTCCGTCGATCCCCTCGACGCTGATGACTGGTTGTGCAGCATCTCACGCAAGATTCGCTCTGCGAATGTGTCTGAGGCCGACAAGGTGACCTTTGCGGCGTATTTCCTGGAAGGACCCGCCAATCTGTGGTGGGAGAATTTTGAAGCTATGTGTCCCGCTGAACCAGTGGCCACATGGGCAGACTTCAGTGCACCTTTTCATCTGCACCATATTCCAGAGGGCCTGATGGACAGAAAGAGAGAGGAGTTCTGTGCCTTCACTCAGGGCAAGTTGTCTGTGGATGCCTATAGCCGCGAGTTCGGTAACCTCGCCCGCTATGCGACGGAGGAGGTGTCTACTGACGCCAAGAAGCAAGCAAGATTCCGTAAGGGTCTGAGCCCTGAGCTCCGTCGTGATCTGTGCCTCCATGAGTGTGCAAGTTTTCAAGCCCTAGTCAACAAAGTGATCAGTGCCGAGACTGGTCATACTGACTTCGAAGCCACAAGGAAGCACTCCCGTGACTTTGGCTCGTCTTCCGGTTCCGCGTTTCCAAAATGCAGGCTGTGGGTTCCAAACAGTTCTCTGCCACCAAAATACACTCCGAGGCCATCCTACGTGGCGCCTCAGACGAATCAGGCCAACCCTCCAGCAAAAGCTTATGGTGGTCCAGCTAGCAATGCTGCACCACGTGCCAACCAGGTGATATGCTACAAGTGTGGAGAACCAGGGCACTATTCCCGTGAGTGTCCTCAGAATGTGGGTGCCAAGCAACCCGGAAAGTCCGTCGGGCAAGCCAAGTCGGGCAAAGCTTACTATGTGAAGCCAACTCCTGCACGTGGCCGTGTGAACTATGTGTCAGCAGAAGAAGCTGCAGAGGATCCCGACGTCATGCTGGGTACGCTTCTTGTTAATCATCACCCAGCGTCCGTTCTCTTTGACACTGGGTCTTCTCATTCCTTCCTTTCATAAAGTTATGCACGGTTGCATAACATGTCTTTTTGTGATATGCCAATCCCATTGGTTGTCCAAACCCCTGGTAGTAAATGGCAAACCTCTAGGATAACCTATGACAATGAAATTCTAGTAGACAGGCTAGTTTTTCTAGCCTCGTTGATAGCCTTGAAATCTTCGGATATTAATATCATCTTGGGCATGGACTGGATGTCAGCTCACTATGCCAAGATTGATACTCATTCTAGAAATGTCCAGCTTACCCATCCCTCGGGTGAGATAGTAAATGTCTCTACTCGAGTTGCCAAATGCCAACTCTACTCCCTAAATGCCAACCCTCTTCCGGAACTCGAAGACATTCCGGTAGTCCGTGACTTCCCGGATGTTTTTCCAGAGGAACTGCCAGGAATTCCACCTGACACAGATGTAGAGTTTGTGATAGATCTTGTTCCGGGAACTGTCCCAATAGCCAGAAGACCTTATAAGATGGCACCCCTGGAGCTAGCCGAACTTAAGAAGCAATTAGATGAGGCCTTGAACAAGGGTTTCATTCGTCCTAGCTCTTCTCCTTGGGCTTGTCCCGTCCTCTTCGTCAAGAAGATGGAACGGATCGGATGGTTGTAGATTACCGACCAGTTAATCTAGTCACCATAAAGAACAAGTATCCGCTCCCCAGGATCAACGATCTGTACGATCAGCTCACTGGATCCTCAGTCTTCTCCAAAATGGATTTGAGGTTGGGATACCATCAAATCAAGATTAAGAACGGGGACATTCCAAAAACGGCTTTTGTTACTCGTTATGGCCAATATGAGTACATCGTTATGTCCTTCGGTCTAACCAATGCCCCAACCACTTTCTCTCGACTGATGAATTCAATCTTCATGGAGTATTTGGATAAATTCGTTGTGGTATACCTCGATGATATCCTCATCTACTCGAAGAATGAACAAGAACATGCCGAGCATCTAAGGCTGGTGTTGATGAAACTTCGAGAGCATCGCCTTTATGCCAAGTTTTCAAAATGTGAATTCTGGTTACCAGAAGTGACCTATCTAGGACACGTAATCTCTGGTAAGGGTATTGCTGTCAACCCCGAGAGAGTTCAAGCTGTCCTTGATTGGACTCAACCTGAATCGGTTAAGCAAGTTAGGAGTTTTCTTGGTCTAGCGAGCTATTGTCGCCGCTTTGTCGAGAATTTCTCCAAGGTTGCAAAGCCTCTAACTGAACTCCTCAAGAAGGATAAAAAGTTCGAGTGGACAACACAGTGTGAGCATAGTTTTCAGGAACTGAAAAGACGCCTGACTTCCGCACCTGTGTTGCTACCACCAGATTTTTCTAAGGACTTTGTTATCTATTGCGACGCCTCGCGACAAGGATTAGGTTGCATTCTCATGCAAGATCGTCATGTGATCGCATACGCATCTCGACAGTTGCGTCCACATGAGGATAATTATCCCACACATGACCTTGAGCTTGCAGTTGTGGTCCATGCACTAAAAACCTGGCGACATTACCTTCTGGGTAATCGTTGCGAAATATTCACTGATCACCAAAGTCTGAAATATATTTTCACCCAGCCGGATTTGAATCTCAGGCAAAGACGGTGGGTTGAGTTGATCTCGGATTACGACTTAGGGATAACTTACACCCCGGGGAAGGCCAATGTTATGGCCGATGCGCTAAGTCGTAAATCTTATTGTAACAATTTGATGCTACAACAAGGTCAACCACATCTCCATGAGGACTTTCGGAAGCTGAATCTTCATATTGTTCCTCGAGGATTCCTTTCTACCCTGGTGGCGAAGCCTACTCTTAAGGATCAAATTATAGCTGGCCAAAAGCGTGACAAGGTTATATCACGGATCAAGGAGAATATTTTTAGCGGCAACGCTAAAGAATTTTCCATGAACGATCAAGGTGGTGTGTTCTTCCAGAATCGTTTAGTGGTTCCTAAGAACCCACATCTAAGGCAGTTAATCCTTAAGGAGGCTCATGATTCTCCTCTCACCATTCATCCTGGTAGTACCAAGATGTATCAGGACCTACGCCAGAGGTTCTGGTGGACTAGGATGAAGAGAGAAATTGCTGAGTTCGTTGCTAACTGCGACGTTTGTCGTCGAGTTAAGGCAGAACATCAAAGGCTTGCTGGCACCCTTCAGCCTCTAGCTATTCCTGAATGGAAATGGGATAAAGTTAGCATGGATTTCATTACCGGATTTCCCAAGACCAAGAAAGGAAATAAAGCTATCTTTGTGGTCATTGACCGTCTTTCCAAAGTGGCTCATTTTCTTCCTGTTCGTGAGAGTATAACAGCTAGCCAGCTAGCAGAGTTATATATCTCTCGAATAGTGTCTCTTCATGGTGTTGCCCTGGAGATTAACTCGGACCGTGGAAGCATCTTTACTTCTCGCTTCTGGGAAAGTTTTCAGAATGCCATGGGGACTCAACTATCTTTTAGCACTGCTTTCCATCCCCAATCAAGTGGTCAAATAGAAAGAGTGAATCAAATTCTAGAAGATATGCTCCGAGCTTGTGTTATATCGTTCGGTATGAATTGGGAAAAGTGTCTTCCATTCGCCGAATTCGCTTATAACAATAGTTATCAATCGAGCTTGGGCAAAGCCCCTTTTGAAGTTCTCTATGGACGAAGATGTCGATCACCTCTTAATTGGTCAGAAACCGGAGAGAGGCAACTCTATGGCCCGGATATGATCCAGGATGCAGAAGAGCAGGTTCGCATTATTCGTGAAAAGTTGAAAACAGCCCAGTCTCGTCAAAAGAGCCAATATGATCGTCATCATAAGGCTGTGACCTTTGAAGTTGACGAGAAGGCTTACCTTCGGGTTACACCTTTGAAGGGTACCCATCGGTTCAGTATCAAGGGCAAGTTGGCTCCTCGTTACATTGGTCCTTTTCGCATTCTTGCCAAACGAGGAGAAGTTGCCTACCAGTTGGAACTTCCTCCGCATCTTTCCAAGGTTCATGACGTTTTCCACGTCTCGCAACTCAGGCGTTGCTTTTCGGATCCTATCCGTGAAGTGGACCACGAAACGCTTGATCTCCAAGATAACCTTTCATACCGAGAATACCCCGTGCGTATTCTTGATCAAGCTGAGCGTACCACTCGACGTAGAAACCTCAAGTTTCTTAAAGTTCAATGGTCAAATCATTCCGAAAAGGAGGCAACTTGGGAAAGAGAGGATCATCTCCGACTTGAGTATCCTGCGTTATTCCCGACGACTTCTAAATCTCGGGACGAGATTCTTTTGAGTGGGGGTGAGTTGTCACATCCCTAACCCTTAAGCAAGTTAGTCTTGTGTTCATGTCTTCTTTGCATCTGCATCTAATAATTCTCCAATCAAGAACAAGAAAGTGGCAAAGGAAAAACTCAAAACCCTAGCCACTACTTCAAATAAAGAAAATCTCAAACTAGTTAAAATCAATGAACCCAAAATGGCCTCAAGAAATGTTCAAACTTTCTGATAAATCATGAAAGTAAATGAGCATTGGAGAAAACTATTTTCTTGACACTTTAAGCATTTTAAATTAAAGCAAAAGCCACTGGTTTCAAACTTTAAATTTGAAATCAGAAACTATAAATTTTCAAAAATGTTGAAAACTTTGGAAATGGTTGAGAATATTATAACAAATATTCAGGTGTGTTTAAATTAGTTTTTACAACCTTTTTTGGAGCTGAAATAAATAGCAAATCAATGTCAGAAATTAACATAGAAATAAAACAGAAGGAAATGGAAAAGAGCTTACCTGTCGCCTAGCCTGGCCCGGCCCATCTCCCTGAGTCGTCTCCTCCCTCGCGCCAGTAGGAGCAGGAGGTGGCCGCCGCCTCCTCCGGCGCGGCCACGCACCTGTGCGCCTGCCTGGCCGCCGCCTCGCGCTGGCAAGGCCGGGGATAAGCTCCCCGAGGCCTCACCTATCCATTCCCAACGTCGGCTCTCTCCCTCCTCCCGGATCTCTTCCTCCTTCCTGCTGCCGCCATTGGAGCCGAGCAAAGCTCGAGCTGCCCGTGCCCCTAGCCATAGGATCCCCTCTCAGAGCACGCCGTTAGCTCCGCCTCGTCGGTCTGGTCCTCCCTGCAGAAGCCGAAGCCACCCCGAGCCCTGCAACGCCCGCGGCGCCATCGTCTTCCACCTCCGGCCGCCGGACCTCTCCCATCGATTCGTCGCCCCCAGGCCTTCCCCGAGCCGTCTAAGCCCTGCTCTGCACTCCCCGTGAGCATGCGGTCTTTTCCCCTAAGATCTCCCCATCGATCCCCTCCTCTAGCCCTAGTTTCATCGGAGCCCGACAAGGACCGCCGCTGCCGCTCGTCGCCGGTAGCCCTCCGATGATCAGCTCGTCCTTCCGAGGGCACCAGCAGCTTCAGGTCGACGCGTAGATGTTGTAGGAGCTAAGAACCGAGCGTAGTTCCCTCTGAATCAAAGACCCCGATGACGCCCGAGCCTTGGCCGCCGCCAAGCTCGTCGCCGGCGTCATCTCCGGCCAGATCAGCCCCGGCTAAGTGCAGAAATGGAGCTGCGGGAGATGTGCAGTTCTTCTGGTGCTCTCCGCGCAGCATTTGGCCCCCTGTGCGCCATTTCCGAGCCCCTCCGCCGTGCTGGTGGTCGCCGGAGGCTCCCCGCCGGCGAGGACGACCTCGCCGCCGGTGGATCTCGGCTGGCCTGAGCCACTGACTGGTGGGGCCAGCCTCTGGCAAGTTTAAAACTAATAAAAATAAATCAAATAAGTTAATCAGTCACTGACATGTGGGACTAGCAAGGTTAATCAGTTAATTAAGTTTAAACTTAATCTAAAATTGACCAGAGAGACTGACCAGTGGGTCCCACTAGTTAGGTTTGACTTTCAACGGCCAGATGGACCTGGTGATGTCATGCTGATGCAATAAAAGTATTTTCCAGTATAAAAATAAATCCATAAATGTTTAAAACTTCCAAAATTCATAGAAATTAATCTGTAACTCCAATGAAAATAAATTATATATGAAAAAGTATCAGAAAAATTCAAGGATTCTGAATATGCTCGTTTCAACTATGTTTGAAAAAGTTACAGAACCCTAACATGTAGAATAAGGAATAATTCAACTCTTATAATTACTTTTTAAATGGAATTTGGAAAATATTCAAATTTCATTATGAATGCCATGATCACACACTGTCCTAATTACAAATCAGTACCATAACATGACATTTCATGCATGCTAACATCAAGTTGATCTGAGCATCAGGTCGAATCAATTAAAACGGTATCCGAGAATACCCCGTTTGAATTGATATTCGAATGTGATTCAAATCAACTCTAAACCTAATACATGTTGATTGTAATAACCTATCACCTTGCATTCTCATGCCATGCTCATGCATCATTTTGATTGCATATGATTGTTATTGAATGTTGCCATTCATTTCGGTAGGCTCCGCACCCCCGGATTCCACCGAATATCCGTCTGACGGATATCGTTCCTCCTCTGAGCAACAAGGCAAGCAACCCTTTTGAACATCCCGATAATTCCATGTTCTTGCTCTGCACTTATTTATTGCATTAGGATCAAATGCTTCAACTGCTTTTGCCACGTTAGTTGAACCCACTTCCTTTGCATGACCTAACCTTGTCACAGTAAATAGCCGAACCTTGCAACCTAGCATACCTGGTAGTTGCTTGAGCTATGATGTGCCTTATCCTGCTATGCATGCTATGCTTAGAGTTGTGTATGGTCTGTCATCTGGGAGATGAACAGAATTGTGAGAATGTGTTCGGTGAGCAAAGGTTGTGTGTTGGACTTGATTTGGTAAAGGTAAGGCTGTGTAGGAGTACATGGCGGGTTGTTTCATTGGAACCGTCCATAGGAACTGAGTTCCGTGTATGTAATCCAAGGCTAGATACTACCACATGTTGGGCCCTGAAATATGACCCCGCTCGGCTTATTAATCGCGTAGTACTCGGTCCAGGAGTTGCAAGTAGTTTCTGGTGTTTATAGTAATGCTGGAGGCCGTGCATGGTGCTGACCTGAGAGGTGGGCTGTGATGCGGTAGGCAGTGGCACGGTGTACCAAGTGGCACCCGGATGGTGGGCTTGGGAACCCTGCGCACATCATTTGAGGCCGTGGCGGAAACCCCGGCCGGACTTCCGTACGGGTTACTCTCAGATAGGCGATAAACCTGGACTAGGTACTAGTGTGGTTAACGGTCGTGGCCGACTCCCTCGCTGGGCTTCCGCTTGAAGGTTGTCGAGGTGCATGACGTGCACATGGAGATAAGTGGCGAGAGCGTGTGTGACGAAGTACACCCCTGCAGGGTTATGATCTATTCGAATAGCCGCGTCCGCGGATATGGACTACTTGCAGACATATGTTGTTCATAGATAACTTCAATGGCTACTCATAAAATTGCCAAGATAAGCGTGAGTGTCGTGGACGGCATTTCCGTACGGAGACGGAATGATTCCACGATAGTGTATTGTTGTGGTGTTAGTGGACTCGTGTGCGAGAAATCAAGTTGTCAAAATTATTTAATAATGCAAGTTGTCTAGCCATGAGTCAAATGTTGGCTTTCCCGCATGAAACCCCACAATACCTTTTGATACCTTGCATGAGTAGTTAGTTATCCTAAAGTCTTGCTGAGTACCTCCGTACTCATGTTTGCTTAATAAATGTTGCAGAGGTTGCTAATGACCCTAATGGAGGGTTCTTCGTAGACATCGACGACGACGAGTAGCTGGTGTCCCAGCTACGATCTGGCCCTACGTTGATTCTATAGTATAGTCAGGCCATGTGCCTTCTAGTTGCCCTGTCTGTACTCAGACAGTTTAAAATCTTCCGTTGGCTTGTAACTGAATGACTGCTATTATGGGTCGTGAGACCCTTAATGTGTAATATTATGTGTGTGGCTCTTCCGAGCCTCTTAAATAAAGGTTGTATGTTATGGTTATGTTGTGATGCCATCGATGTATCTATACATATCGGTATGCCATGCGTACGTGTGTTGTACTTGATATGTATGGGGTTCGATTACTTAGTCGTGAACTTTAGTAGCACTCCTTACAAGGAAATGCCCCTTTGTGATCCAATGAGCCTTGGTAGTTCGCTACTGCTCTGGACACATTGGTTGACCGGCATGTGTCCTTCTTAGCTGATGTGTCTGTTCCCTTTGGAAAAATGTCACGCGATGTAATGGAGTCCTTGTAGCTTGCTACGACTCGTCTACATTCGCTGATGACCGACACCTGCTTTGTTGGGTCATGTATGCCTGTCCTTGTGCGGTACTGCCACTTTGGTTTATGACTAGACATGTCGATCCGGGTTCTTTGACATTGGAATGCTAGCGACACTATTGCATACGTGAGTCAAAAGATGCAAACGGTCCCGGCTAAGGTAAGGCTGCAGCCGTGGAGTTAACCGTGCGTGAGACCGCAAAGGGATGCGATGTGTTACCGGCTGGATTCCTATGGCTTAGGATCGGGGTCCCGACAGTGTGGTAGTAACCAAAAGTTTTTCGGAATCCCGGATGAGATCCCATACGTCGCGAGGAGCTCCGGAATGGTCCGGAGGTAAAGATTTATATATGGGAAGTCATATTTTGGCTACCGAAAAAGTTTCGGGTTTTCCTGATATTGTACCCGGAAGCTTCTAGAAGGTTCAAGAAACTTCTGGAGGAGTCGAAAAGTCCATCAAGGATCCCACCACATCCCAAGGGTTTGCATGGGCTGAGGGGAGATGTCGTAGCCTTATTGGTCCAAGCGCACAAGTCCCTCAAGGCCCATGCAGTTGGGAAAGGTGGAAAGTCCGCCTTTGTATGGAAGGGGAATAGGATTCCACCACCTTCCCCTTTCGCTGTGCCCTAGGGCTTGGAGGGGTTGTTCCCCACGCCCCTCCACCTATATATAGAGAAGAGGGGGCGCCCCAAGAGCACACACGAAGCCCTTGGCGCCCCTCTCTCTCCCTATATCGTTTTCTCCTCCGTTTGCAGTTTCGGTAGCGCTAGGCGTAGCCCTGCCTGGATAGCACCACCACAACCGCCACCACGCCGTCGTTTTGCCGGAGAACTCATCTACTACTCCGCCCTCACTTGCTGGATTGAGGAGGTGGAGACGTCATCGAGCTGTACGTGTGCTGAACGCAGAGGTGTCGTCCGTTCGGCACTTGATCGGGAGTTCATGGCACGGATCATGATTGGATCGTGAAGACGTACCACTACATCAACCGCGTTCTTTAACGCTTCCGCTTAGCGGTCTACAAAGGTGTAGTGCCCGATATGTAAACCTTCCCTATTTGGAACCTATTGCATGTGGGTCCACCTTGTTAGAGTTATGATGATATCATTTGTGCCATGAGTTCTTGTGATGTCCATTGTATTTTTTTCCTTCCTTCCCATGCATCCATGCATAGCATATCATTGTTTGCCTTGTCTTGTGTTGTGTTATATGATCTTAGCATTTCTTGTGATGTGGTGGTCTTGTGGTTAGCTACTTTGTGATGTTGTGTATGTGTTGGGGTGATCTATGATTTCATGTGTGTGTGACTAGTTCTAAATGAAGTGGGCTTGTCATATTTGCAAACCTCTCTCTCTCTCTCTTTTATATCTTAAGTCAATATTCACTTGCCCCAACCTTGATTCAAAAATGCCCATGATGTGGTATATTTTTGTGGTGTGTGTGTCAAGATGTGTTTTGCTGTTTTGGAACTTGGTTGTGAGGTGCAATTATTCACAAAACAGATATTACAAATTCTGTTTTATAAATATTTAATTGCTCCAGATATTTCTTTTCTATTTTATTCAATTAGGTCATAATTTCTGATGACCAGGGGCATTTTTGTTTTGTTTTTAAGCCCCAACAGATTTGTCTGTGATTTACATCCTTTTCCCTGTTTGTTTTAAATAGAAAAAACCCTCAGGTTTTTTTCTCCTCTCCTATCTGGCGCCAACTAGTGGGCCTCCTCCCACTAGCACGCCCAGCTCCCCTCTCTCGCGCGTGGCTTCCTGTAGACGGCGTGCTCGTTCCCCTTCTTCCGTCAGTGCTCCACTCCAGTAGGTTCAGAGCAGCGGCGACTTGACGGCGTCACGGACGTCGAGGAACGTTCCTCGTCCCTTCCCTCCATAAAAGAACCCCCCCCCCCTTGGCGTCCGTGCAGTAGGGTTTGCCTCTCTCGCGCCGCCACCTCCTTTCCCCTCTCCACCTCGCTCTCTGAAGATCCACGTCAGGTAAGGTAGAGCCCCACCGCCATGGCCGTGGATTGAGGTCCTCCTCGCCGCTGCGTACGAGCTTCTTCTTCCTCCCCGACGACTCGGCGAGCACGCGGGGTGATCCACGAACCCATCCCCGCGGCAAGGTCGACGCGGGCTCCCGTGCTTCCTCTTCTCCACGACGGCGACAACCCTCCCCGACGAGCAGGCCAGAACGGCGACCACCTCTTCTTCCCCTGCTTCCGTAGGGTGAGCAGATCCATCTCCTACCCCTTCCCTGCAGTAGGTCTTCGTGTAGGAGTAGTAGGGCGTCGACGTGCTGCGTTCCTGTCGCCGGCGCCGCCGTGCACCGTAGCTAGGCTGCTGTCATACGTCTCGGACGGATTTAGCACAGGGAATGGACTCGTGGGTGCGTAAGGGTCCTCCCTTCCACGAGCCATTGCTCGATTTGGGCTATGTCGTGGGCAGGACAGCTCCCCTGTTCCGGCCGCCGCGGCTCCCCTGTGCATCTTCGAGGGCAGGTTCAGTAGAATTAGTGCCCCTTCTCTGTTCAGTCATCGTTCCGTAGCGTAGTGGTAGTAGTACTGGTGCCTGTTGCCTGCTGCCTGTAGGAGGGCGTGGGTTCGATCCCTCCCCTCGGCAACCCCTTTTCTTCTCGTTTATTTTCTTCGGCACAGTAGCGGGCAGGTTAAGCATACCTGGAGAGAACCCCCTCTCTGGTCAGATCAGAAGCTGTAGCAGAGTGGTAGCTGCCTTGTGCATGTGTGTGCTCGAGCAGCAGGTCTGGGGTTCGACCCCCAGTACCTCCCTTTTTATTTTTTTCTGTCCCTTGTTCTCCGTTTCACCAATTTTGCAGTCTTGTTCTTTGTAGTGAGGTAGCCATTTTTGTTGCACATATATGTTTGTGCTACCTCCTCTCATAATCTGCAAGTATGTTCATTTGTTGGTGGCTTGTGAATAAGTGGTGATGCACTTGTGTGTGTGAATATGCACTTAGTAGAGTAGTAGATGCATGTGATTATAGTCTTGTGCTTATCACTTTAGTTGAGATTGGCATTTTATCTCCTTGCTTGTACTGAATAGTAGTGGTAGGTGATGTGGTGTATGTTTGGGTGCTTGTGAGAGGTGCATGTGTGTGTGTGCATACACATGAGGTTAGTCACACATGGGTGTGTGTGTATGGTGATGCTTCCTAGTAGATGATCTTATGTAGGTGGCTTGTGTTTATGCTTGTGTGACTAGTAAGAGGTGGCAGTAGGTGATGTGCATGTGTGTGTGTGTTGCACACACATGAGGTGTTGCTAGTGTAGGTATGCATATGTGTGTGATTGCCATATGCATGTGTTAGCATTCTTTGTGTTGCTAGCATGTGTAGGTGGTGTGGGTTTCTACTAGTTGACATGCATATGAGTTTATGTTATGCATGTGGTGAAAACAACCCCACTTTGCAACACTTGTGCACCTTCACATGTCCATATGTGAGAGGGCATGGTGATTTGTATGTGTGGATAGCTTGGTAGAAGTGGTTGTGAAGTTGATGTGCATAACACAAACATGGGGTTCAAACACCCATGTCACTTTTTCATTGTGCACATGAGCTCAACCATGTAGTAGTTGATATAGAGAAACTACATGAAATGATGCACTATTCCCTAGTCATGATTTGGAGTAGTTTCCTCTTCCTTAATTTGTGGTCACTTGTTCCAAGAAAGTGCCCACATATTATATATGATTTTGTGGTAGAATTTTCCCAAGGAATCCATTGGTGAACTTAGATTTTCCATTGGGACATTTTTCTGGAAAGTCGTATTTGCATTTTTCTTCTAAGTTTAGAGCTTGGTTCCATGCATGGTGATGTGCTCTTGTATTTGATTCTTGGTTGTGGTAGTAGAGGGTGACCCCCTCTACCACATGTGGGTTTCAATTCATGATTTGGAAATCCATGTGTGCAAGTGGTGCCCATCCAAAGTGGGTATGTGGCTGGAAATTCCAGCTTAGTGAAATCTGGAATTTCACCAAGTCTGAGAATCTGGAAATATTTTCTTCTCCTGTAGATGAGGTTGTGCTGGTCATTGTGTTGTGATCTAGCCTTAGTTCAGTGCTAGGAATTTGGACCTGATATTTTTGTGAAGCTTCCTGTAAAATTTCATCCCATTTGGAATCATGTAGGTTATGTTTTGGTTGCTGTAAAAAAGCTTCAGAACAAAGACAGAAAGTCAGGTGCAGGAATTTTCACTAAGTCCCTAAGACCTGATGGTTTTGGGAAAGTTTGTAGCCTTGTATCTTCCTGTGTTTAATTCCTTTTTGGGTGATTCTTGCTTATGCTGGTAGTATTCTTGGCTAGCTACAGCCACATATATTATTTGTCATATTTGGAGGGATGTAGCTATGTTGCATGTAGCTCACAAAGTGCTAAGATGCAGATTATGGCAGATTATGTAGTTTTGTCATTTTGATGATTGTGGGTGCTTAGTTGATGTTGTGGTGTTCTTCCTTGCTCCAATCCATTCATGTTGAGTTTTTATATGTCTTGGCAACCTGTGAATACCATATTTGTGCCATTTGAGTGTGTGGTGAAGATTTTGACACGTAGTGCTTCATATCTTGTTTCGTTGATTCCCGTTGATCCGTAGCTCCGATTGTAATGTTCTTTATATGGTTTTGCATCGTTTTCACGAGATGCATCTGATCATGTCATTCTCATGCATGTCAAAATAGCTTAGTGTACAGTTCTGACCAGAAACTTGTAGTAGCTTCTCTTGCTTGTGCTAGTGATAGAAATAGTGATGCATGCTCATTTTTCATCTCATGCATCATGTGCTTGTTGCATCTTGAGGTGTTGTTGTTCATTGGATATTATTATTATGTTGGGTAGCACCAGGACCGGAGAACGAGTACGTGGATTCGGGAGAGTACGTGCAGGACGAACAAGAACCATTCCAAGCTGGGGATATCACAGGCAAGATGATATGACCTTGATTCCATCTCTAGACTTGTTATGCTAGTTTGAGTTTCCATGTCATATTGCTCGCTGCCTACCACTGAATTAAGTTGCCTCTTGATATGCCATGAACCCATACACTGATCCCTTCCTAGCAAAACTTGTATGGCTAAGTAGGCTTTGCTCGGCTACTAATGTTAGCGTTGCTAGATGCAGGTGCTTTGACTCATGTGATAACATGAGCTTGATATCATTATCTTAAATTCTGTTATTTAATAAATGCACATATATACTTGGTAAATGACGGAAGGCCTAGCCTTTTGCCGGTGCTTTGTTCCGTTATTGCCGCCATAGTTACCGGCTACCGGTGTTTGATTCCATATTGATCGCTCCTAACACGTTCGGGGTTGTTATGGGGACCCCCTCGATAAATCGCATAGTGCTAAGGTTTGTCCGGCAGGACCCAACATTGGTTTTATTGCTAATCACTTAATAATCTGCATAGGGAATAGCTACCCTGAGGAATTTAATCAACAACCCGGGCCAGTGCTCCTCATGAGTGTTTGTCCAACCACCTAGCAGTCGGCAAGGCCACCCCAAGGAAAATTGAGGTTTGGACCTTGTCCACTTTGCATAGACGGTGTTGTCCTGAGACTGAGATACGCGGCTCTTATCGGGTCGTCGACACACCGGGAGGTCCTGCTAGCCTTGTCTTACCTTAGCGATATATCTTGCGTATAGGAATCCCAGTGAAGCTTTGGTTTCCCCCAAAGTTGAGGTTTTCCTCTAAGGAATCCGACGAGATCACGAGATTCGTGATAGAGGATGCCTTTGCGGCCTGTGTACGTTTGTGATGGACTAGTTGGAGCACCCCTGCAGGGTTTAATCTTTCGGAAAGCCGTTCCCGCGGTTATGTGGCAACTTGGAATATTTTGTTAACATCCGGTATTAGATAACTCAAACATAAGCTAATAAAATTGCCAACTGTGTGCGTAACCGTGACTGTCCCCTCGAAGATCTCTCTTCGATCGGGAACACGGTGGGGTTATGAATGCCGTAGGTAGGTGTTCAGGATCACTTAGTGATCAAGTAATCACGTCCGCTAGAATAGACCACCTTCATAAATGCTACGTAAGTTAGCCACTAAATCAAGCTTAGGATGCTGCAACCTTAAACACTTCACCTTATCCTACCTAATAACTTGACTAGTTCTGGCACCAAGTTCTTAGATTGCTGAGTCCCCGTGGCTCACGGATTCCTCCAAAAATCCCAACAGGTTCAGGTACCCCAGAGATAGATGATCCCGACGGCACTTAGCTGGCGTGGCAGTACGACAAGGAGACAGACCGCCTTTACGTGAACTATCCAGAAGATTGAGGCGTGGTCGTGATCATGGGCCTGCAGGCAGGGTAGCATAGCATTTCTATGTTTTGTAGTCCGTAGCGGAACTACCTTGGTTGTATGTGTGATGTACTCTGAGATATTTATGAGAAGGCAATTGAATCCCTGATTGTCGATCTTTATTATTATGTATGTGTTGTGTTACCCGTTTGCGAGACGCTTAGATGCGCTCCTTTCCAATTCGGGGCCTCGATCCCCAGGTCGGAAAGGACCGCATCTTGGTCGTTACAAAAGGTATGTGGATCTGATCTCTCCTCTCATAGATGCTCATCACCATGGATAGATCTTGTATGCGCGTAGGAAATTTTTTTTTCCATGCAACATTCTCCAACAGCCGCTCCCATGTCCAGGGTCATCGAGGCGAACGGGTGACGGTGCCTCCTCGTCGCTATCATCAAGGATGACGACGACGCCCTCCTCACGGTCGCGACGACGGGCGAAGATCTCCTCCAGGGCACGGCGCTGCCGCTCCATTTCTCCCCGCACATAGTCGTCCCTCGTCCATTTCACAGGGCGGCCTCGTCGGCGGCGGCGGCCATGTCGAGGTGCTCCTCTTGACGAGCAGGAGCCCCGGCTCCGTCTTCGCTGCATGAGGCAGGAGGAAGAAGCGTCTGGCTCGTTGATGACAATCCCGGTGATGCGCGTGCGCCGCCCCAGCGGCGTCCCCTCCGGCTTGACGGGGAGCAGCGCCGGCGATCCAAATTAGCGGGAGCGGGAGTCGGACGGGGAGGACATCGTCGACTCCATCCTCCTCGGCGTCCAGGAGATGTCACGGCGGCGGGAGAAGGTCGGCGGGGGAGGGTACTCGTCCTGGGCGTATTGCCGTCCTTGATGTGCTCGAGGACGGCCTCCAGTGTGCGTTCGGGGACGGCCCATCATTGTCGTATTGCCGACCGCGGGGCTCGACACCGTTGGTGGCGGCGAGCTGGTCGGCGTGTTGGCGGTCGAAGAATGCCGTCCAGAGCGCGCCGCTGTCGGGGGCGTACCGCGGGACATTGCGCGAGTTCTCCGGCAGGTCGGACCTAATGTGCGCAATCTCCGCCCGCCGCTCAGCTCCGGTGGGCGGTGGCGGCACCGGAACGCCGCCGACGTTGAGCCTCCAAGACCCCGGCACCCTCATGTCACGCGGCCCCGGGTACTCCGCCTCGTACAAGAGGCGGGCCTCATCCTCGCGGAGGTGCCGGCGACCGAAGCCATTGGCGGCAGCTCCATCGTCGGGGTAGCGCTCGGTCATTGTGAAGGAGAGGAGAGAAGGCGAAGAAGGTCGTGGTGAAGAAGAAGAGGGGAGAGTGTCGGTGGTGAGAAGTGTGAGGCCACCGACCGGGGGGCGCCTTGTATAGCCGCGGGCGGGTGAGAACGCGGAGCGTCGGCGTGTGAACGCATGGTAGGAACCGACGGGACATGCGTCAACGGGACGTGCGTCGTCGCGCCACTCGTGAATCAATGAAAGGCTGACCAGCGGTGCAGCCTTCGCATTGATTCCCGTGAAAAAACGAGGTGATGAGGACGACGACCGCGCGGCGAGTCGCTGACTCGGCGGGCCTAGCGTTTTTCACGCCAAAACGTTTTTCTGTCGGCGCCCCCGGACGACCCCCAGCGCGCTGTGTTCGGCCTGAGACCACCTGAGCCAATTTCAGTCTGAACCAACGAAAAACGGCCTCTTAGAGACGTGAGTGGGTCGATTTCGCACCATTGGAGCAAAAAATAATCGCTCGAAAGGGCCTGTTAGGGGGAGGGGGCGAGTGGAGATGCTTTACATTGAAGCGATTGAGCCGGAATGACTCCTCACCTCGTTGGAAGCTTTGCGTAAAATCTGACAATGACAAATTGGCCCCTCCTGTGGCCTTGTACTAGTAAGTTGCAACTGAAGCAACGAGTCGACCAACAAGGTGGATCTTGGAAACACAATCTTGTCTTGATGATGACGCTAAACAAGGAAGAAAACAAAGAAGAAGCGACAGGCATCGAACATTACAAATGCACGGTCATTTAGGAAACGCGGGTTCTAAGATATTCGGTACTACACTCCTCGAGTGTGGAATTACAAATTCTAGGATATTCCGTGCATGGGTGGATGTTGAGCTCGCCGCCACTCCCTCGATGATTCCATTTATTTTATGTATGTACTTATAAAGCAAACCTCTGAGACCATCATGAGTTAAGTTCGGCACGCCGTCCATCCATGTATATGCAGCCACACCATCAGGATGCATTTCAAGGATACCTCCAGAAAAGAAGAGCAAACGGAAAAAACAACAAGGTTGCGTTTGGTAGCCTCCATTAAGACCAATCAGGCGGGCTAAATGGTAAGTCGTTTGGTTGGCTGACTTACACGTATAAACTGGTCTGTATGAAATTTGAAGCGTCCTCACACGCTTAAATTAACAGTTTTTCATATACGAGTTGGGCTTAATGCAATTTACATTAATTGAATTTAATGCAAACAAACAAACAACATACAGATGATGACCAAAAGCTTGTATACGCTCCACGGGACCAAATCGGTTTGGAGCGCTCGGGTTCCGAGCCCCCCCCCCCCCCCCCCAACCCGTCCAATGTCACCACCCATACGCCGTCTTTAAATTAAAATCGGACCAAATTCGAACTAATTTAGAAAATTTTGGATAAAATTTAGGCGATTTCATTAAAATTTGTACAAACTTAAAAAAGATAAGAAACATAAAAAATAACTATGCCGCCGCCGCTAACCTAGTTCATGTCGAGGAGCTGGTAGAAGACGGTGTAGTCGCCGCTGTCGTCGTCCTTCGCGTCGTCCTTGCTGGAGCCTTGTCCTGGATTGCCGTTGCGGATGGAGGCGGTCTACATCGGCATCTCTTCATCACTGTCGTCGAGGACGATGACGCCGCGCGGCGACCTCCACCAAAGCGCGGCGCCGGCGCTTCATTTCCTCCCGAACGTAGTCGTCGCGCGACCACTTCAAGCCGGTGTCCATGCCAGCGGCCATCTCAACGTGCTCCTGCTTGACGGCCACCGGTGCCGTCGGCGGCTCCTTCTCCTTCTTTGGCCTGACCAGTCGAAGGTGGCCGCGGGGAGGCGAAGGTTGGCGACAACCCTCATTTATGACAAGGTTGTCACCACGGCTGTGACGACGCACCAACATCTCCTGGGGCTCGACCTTGACGGTGACGAGCGGCGTTGTCATGCCGGAGGAGCGGGACAAGGACAAGGAGGAGGACCCCATCATTCACCTCAGCAGCCACGAGCTGTCGCTCCAGTGCGAGAGCGACGGCGACGGGTACTTCAGTGGCGGCTCGTTGCCGCCCTCGATGTGCTCGAGGACAGCGTGGAGAATGCGCTTGGGCACGCCCCACCACTGATGACGGTCATCGGAGTTGTGACGCCCCCTGGCAGCGAAAACCAGTTGGTGGAGGCGAGCTTGTCAGCGTGGCGGCACTGAAAGTACGTCATCCACAGAGGGAGGTCGTCGACGACGTTCCTTTCTTCATGTCGCGCGTCCTCCGGCAAAGAGGCCCGGATGCACGCGATCTCGCCGCGACGTTCCACGGCGGATGGTGAAGGGAGCACGGGGACTCCTCCGAGGCTCAGCCTCCACGCGCCCGGCATGCGCATGTCTGGCGGCGCCGGGTAGTTGGCCTCGTGGAGGACTCGCGCCTCCCATTCATGCAACGACCGACGGCTGAAGCCGTTGGTGGCCGCTCCGTCGCCTGGGAATTGCTCCGCCATGGTTTTAGGAAGAAAACCGGCGGTGGAGGCGAGAGAGATGGGAGTAGAGGTTGGGGGGCGAGTGTGTGGCGAGCGGCGGCGACGCGCGGATTTTATAACGAAGAAGAGGCGGGAGCCGTGTGCACACATGGCGAAAAAGGACAGGACGTGCGGTGGCGTGCCATTACTGTGCCGCCAGACCTTGAAATCCGGCACATTGAATTGGCACGGGAGCCAAGGTGATGAGGAGGACGAACGTTCTTGGCGACGTCCGGTCTCGCTGACTCGGCGGGTTCACGCGGAAGGGATTTGACGCCTTCGGTGCGCTAGGTTCGGTCTGGATCTGTCGGCATCAATTTTGATCTAAGTTGACGAAAAACAAGATCCTAAAACATGATTGGACGGATTTTTTTAGGTCGACGTTAAAAATAGAAATGGACGGCTGTTGGGGACTCGGGTGAAGATGCCCTCGGAAACCAACCGAACACGCCCCAAACCATGCAACACGTTGATCTGATCTCCATAGCCGAAGGAATGCCCAAACAGCACAGGACAGCGCCACCCTTTCGCATCATTGCCAACCCAAACCACCCCCTAATCCCTGTGGTGCCGTACTACATTGGCCTCTGTCCTGTTGATTCGGGTGCAAAAGCTGCACTGTCATTGATGGTCCTGTTTCACCTTTCCTAACCAGCCCAAAGATTCCTGTCCTGTCCTCTCCTCTCCTCTCCTCCATTGCAGAGCACTTTGTTGTGCTTGATCAACGGAAAAGGCTCCATTCAATTCCATACCATGTGATGTCTCGGCACTTCCTTTTCCAAAGGGCAGAGAAGAGGACCACGATACTCTCTCTGTCACTGTCGCTGCCTCACTGTCTGTCTGCGCTTCCTTCCCCCACTCGTTCATAACTGCGTGCCACCTTTGCACTGTGCCATTACAAGAATGCATAACCACTTTGGCGGCCTAAATGCTTCTTCATTCATGATAATGCTCCTACTAATCCAGTCAAGTGGATCTCTCCAGCTCGGCTGATAAGTGTCGAAGGCTCTCTCGTGCTTCTTCGTTTGTTCATGTGCGAGGGTGAAGCTGCGTCCTTCACAAGGTGCTTTCCTTTGCTTTAGCGTCAGATTCATTTGCATGATGCCTCCCTTGCAGTTTACAGATGCTTGCATTGCATCCCAATCTGATCACAAGCAATAAACAAACCATATTTGCCTCCATGGATTTGCCCAGCCCACCCACATGGCGCCATGCTCATGCAGCACATTCCCTCCTCCTTCTAATCTTCTTCTACCTTTGATGCAGCTGCTCCCATGTGATGTGCGCCTGAGCTGAGCAGGAGCAGAGCTCGCCTCACTCCGGAGTGACAGCACAGCACCGGTAGACAGATCTGTCCCGAGACCGATGGAGCGGTCCTGCTACTTCCCGCTGCGGTGGGAGAGCACCGGCGACCAGTGGTGGTACGCCTCGCCCATCGACTGGGCGGCGGCCGACGGCCACTACGACATCGTCCGCCAGCTGCTGCACCTCGACCCCAACCTCCTCATCAAGCTCACCTCGCTCCGCCGGATCCGCCGCCTCGAGTCGCTCTGGGACGACGACGCCCGCTTCGTCCACGCGCCCCGCCACCGCGCCTCCGTCGCCCGGGGCCTGCTGCTCGAGTGCGAGTGCAAGCACGGCGCCGAGAACACGCTGCTCCGGGCCGGCTACGGCGGCTGGCTGCTCTACACGGCGGCCTCCGCGGGGGACGCGGGCTTCGTGCAGGAGCTGCTGGACAGGGACCCGCTGCTCGTCTTCGGCGAGGGCGAGTACGGGGTCACGGACATGTTCTACGCGGCGGCGAGGGGCCGCAACGCCGACCTCTTCAGGATGCTGCTGGACCACGCCATGTCCCCGAGGTGCTCGACGTATTGCCGCGACGGGGATGGCGCCGGCGGTCGCGCCTCGGTGTTCCGGCTGGAGATGATGAGCAGGGCTGTACACGCAGCCGCGAGAGGAGGGAGCGTGCGGATGCTCAGGGAGCTCATCGACGGTCGCTCCGACGTGCCGGCGTATCTTGATATCCGTGGATCCACCGTGCTTCATGCAGCTGCTGGGAGAGGGCAGCTGGAGGTGAGCAACCTGTTTCCTGCCATTGCTTACATCCTCTTCTGCTAGTACGTACATGTTTTTGCTTAGTTTTATCTTGGCCATCTTGTTGTTATCTTGCTTAGTTTTTTCTTGGCCGTGTAGTGTACATCTTGTTGTTACAAGTATGCTTACATGCTTCGGAAATTCCCTTTCTTAGTTGGATCAGCTCGAACAATTCATGATCCGAATTTCTTGTTATAAGATTGATAGTACTACACAATACTGAAACGTCAAAGCTCTGATCATGAGACCCCGTCCAATAAATAAACTGAGGCAAAAGCGGATGTACTTCTACTTCTGTCCAGATAGGAAAAGAATTGGTACCAAACAACTTTTAGATCTACGACTTCCTTTCTGTTTTCTTGATGGTGATATTCAGCCAACTTTCCTTCTGTTTCTTAATTATTATTATTTTTGGAAAAGGAGGACAGCCACGGCCTCTGCATCAATCGATTCATGCAACCATATTATTAAAATGGTACAAAAACACAGTTACTGCATCAATCGATTCATGCAACTATATTATTAAAATGGTACAAAAACACAGTTACTGCATCAATCGATTCATGCAACTATATTATTAAAACGGTACAAAAACACAGTTAAAGTTCCACAACGAGCTAACGGTTTGAGCAAAAAACAAACTTGAAAAAAGGGAATGAAAACTGTCACATCCGGCGAAACCAAAATTAAGCTAAGATGCCTATACACCTAGCCTGTTAATAGCTCGCCATCTAAACCGTTTGAAGATAGCCCGTGCGACAGTTTTTCATCGGTTGCATCCAATATCCAAAAGATTCCTGAATTCCGCATGAATGGGTAACGCCACGTACGGTTCTAAGTTGTGGCTCTGTAAATAACCTGCAAAAGGTTGTTGAAATTCTTGCCATTAAAATTCATATCATTTCTAGTATTTCATATAGCCCAAAACAAGGCACTTATTCCAATCCTTATATGATCAACTGTATTTACGTCCACTTCACTAAGCCATGTTCCAAACAGCGCTTTAATGTTCGTTGGTTGAGAAATGTTGAAAGCTATATAAACAGCGCGTCATAATAATTTTGCAAGTGGACAATTAAGAAAGAGGTGTTTTATTGTTTCAGTTTGATCGCAATAGCAACATCTAGGATTACCTCTCGATTTTCGTTTTATTAGATTATCTTTGATTAATACCACTCCCTTGTGTCTAAGCGGCACTTTAGTTTTTCAAATATGTAATGATCTTGACAGAGGCTCAATGTTAATTAAATCCAAGTACATCGACTTCACTGAAAACACACCATCCATGGATAATCGTTCTTGCTACTGGTATCATTGAATTATTAGGTATGCAGAGGTCCATTTATCTGAAAATTAGAAAATGTCTTATGCAGGTTGTCAAGTACCTGATGGCCTCTTTGGACATAATCAACTCAACCGACAACCAAGGGAACACTGCACTACATGTAGCGGCCTACCGAGGGCATCTGCCCGTTGTAAACGCACTGGTTGCTGCATCTCCATCAACCATGTCAGCTGTGAACAATGCAGGCGATACGTTCCTCCACTCGGCGATCGCAGGATTCAGAACCCCGGGGTTCCGCCGGCTCGACCGGCAACTGGAGCTCACCAAGCATCTCATTCGAGAGAAAACCGCAGACATCCGGAAGATCATCAACCTGAGAAACGACGCTGGTCTTACCGCCCTACACATGGCTGTGGTTGGCTGCGTGCATCCGGACCTCGTCGAGCTCCTGATGACCACGCCGTCCATCGACCTTAACGTCCAAGACGCTGACGGCATGACCCCGCTGGCGCTGCTCAAGGAGCAGCTACGGTCAACCACATCGGAGAGGCTCATCAAGCAGATAGCCTCCGCTGGAGGGGTCCTGAGCTCGAGTGTTCTGAGAAGCAGGTCGGCTGTCGTTTCGCAGATAAAGATGCGGGGAGGGATCGCGATCAGTCCGGGCACCATGTTCAAGATATCGGATGCAGAGATATTACTGCACTCGGGCATTGCGGCGACGGAGTCTAGAAGGGCTAGTTCGTGTTCTAGCGATGGCAAGTGTGACCCTGTACATGCAGATGTAGGCCACGAAGGTGGCGAGAACCATGGATCGTCGGAGAAGAGGCTCAGCTCTGCCAGCCGAGCCAAGGACCGTCTCAAGATGATGCTGCGGTGGCCTCGCCAGAGGGAGAAGATGTCCAGGACGCCGAGGAAATCCGAGGACAGCGGCCCACTGGATACCATCAAGAAGCTGAACAATCATGTCGCTGACACCCCGACTCCGCTCAGGCAGGCCTTCACCAAGACGATGGCGCTCAACAACAAGCGTACGCTCGCGATCAGAAGCTCCGCCCCCAGCTCGGCCAGCAAGAAGAAGCTCATCCACGGCATCATGGAGGCCATGCCGCACCTCGCGGCATCATCGACATCGACCCGGTCCCCTCCGAGCACCCTTCCAAGGTCCTCCTTGTCTTCGGCGCCTATGTCCACCAAGCTCAAGGACATTTGCTTCGATGAAGACGAGGGCACGATGGTGACACCGCCGTTTGGCAAGCTCAAGGACATCATCCTGGACAACGATGACGGCGCGGACGATCCGTCGTGCTCGAACTCGTCCTTCGCCGACGAGGGGGTCGGCGTGGCCGCCCGGAGGAACCACGGCTGCGGGAACGGGAGGCTCATCAACATCTGCTTCGGTGCGCAGGGGCTCACGGTGGAAGACTCTGCCAGCGGGCAGCAGACGAGCAAGATGTTCAAGCAGCAGTGTCTCCGGGTGTCCTGACCTGGCCTGCGTTCGGTTTTGCGGTTCAAGGATATGTGTATGTGTATGTTGAACTCCCCCGGTTTGGTTTGGTTTGGTTTGGCGTGCTGCTCCGCGTACAAGAGCGAGGTGTGGTTGATTTGCTAAAAGGTAGATTCCGTGTGTGTATCATGGTCAGGCGTGCTTGATTTTTGCCAAGGGCTTGAGCTTGCTATCATCAAGTTATCGACGTGATTCCTCTATACATACACACGAAATGTTTGAGCTATATCAAGCAAATTTAGGCTCAAACAACACGGGCTTGCTACAGTGGAAATGCATTTTGGAGCCTGTTTAAAAAGCACGAAAACTATTTGATTGAAGTTTTATCAAAAAACTGAAATAGTTTATATGCATGTACTATATATGTTTGTGTAAAGAACTTGTTTCTTTGTAAATTTATCTGAATAGTTATGTTGTTAATGAGGGGATTCGGTTTAGCTAAAGGTATGCACTGAGTTTGTAACAAACATAGTTGGATGAGATGATTATCATACAAAATCAGAGAAAGGCCATATCACTTCTAGAGAGATTGCATTGGTGATAACGCGTGAGCATAATATAGTAGAGCTAAAAAACCTAGCGAAGATGTTAATCCTGAAAACACTAAACTGGTTTTATAGGCCGCATACATCTGCATACAATGAAAACATGCAACACATACATAGAATAACTACGGAACCTTTAGCGTATATAAACACCACTCTTGTCCTTGAGCACAGATAGCAAGGATCATGTCAAAAGTATAATAGTGAGCAACAATGAACGCAAGAAACCTAGGCAACGAATTAATAACCTGCTTTGAGAACAAACCTGCTTTCTACAGCTGTCGGCAGGCACCAAACAGGCTCACCCATCTACAAGACCTGAATAAGAAGCTTTGAGAAAATGTCCACCTGTAGAAAATCAGAAGAAACATGAAGTTTCGTGAACATGATTTGGCATATGCTAATTACCAATTTCATTTTGATTACCTGATTTTCCATGGTTTTGTACTAAGTTCTGGAAAATACCAATTGTGAAAACTCCCAAAGTTTAAGCAGTTGACTATATGGTGAATTGCAATAACAAATTGGAAAGAACATAAAAGATAGAAATATTGATCAAGACGTCCCATGAGGCACATGATTGAAATTAATTACTGCACAACCAACCAAAGCCTTGAGTTAAAACAATGCTATAAGATAGAAGGAAGCAAGTCCAAAACTTGAAACGGCATATATCTATGTAGCACAACATGAGAAAATCAGAACAAGTTAACAACGCAGATCCAAGCAGCTTTATGTACTACTACCTCCGTCCTAAAATTAAACTGCAAAAACGTCTTACATTTTGGGACTGGGGTAGTGCATGCTTCCATAAGACAGAGTATAAGGATGTCCAATGACATCTTAATATCATTGTAATTTCTGTTCCATGGATGACGTGAAAAAAAAATTAACGATGTGTACAGCTCAAAATCCAATGCTCTGATAAAGCTCCTTCCTTACTCTAAACAATACAAGCAGAAAAAGGGATAACCCACCCCCTAGGTCGCATATACTCCCTCTCCATACGAAAATACTTGCCGGAGAAATGATGGTATCTAGATGCATTTCAGTTATAGATACATCCATTTTTATCTATTTTTTGTGACAAGTAATTTCGAAGGAAGGAAGTATGAACTATGAAAGCTCCAAAACAGTCCACTACATGTCATGGAAAATGAATGTGCAACACAGAATGAACAGAGACATACGACTGGTAGAGCAAAACTCAGAAAGGATGGGAGGAAAAAACAAACATAACTGGACGGAAGACATTTTTCACCTGAAACAAAGAGAAGCATGGCTGCGGGGAGGGATCGTCAGATTGAATAGATATAGCAAGAGGCAGAGGAGCAAATTATATGAAGGATTCAAGAGGTACCTTCTGTATTGACGGTTACAGGAAGTCGGTGAACCGAACTTCAATCGCCATTATCGGTTGCTGCCGGGTTAGCGACAGAATTAGGGATGGCACCCACCGGGTTTGGGTACGGGTGGAGCCATCCCATACCCTTACCCGTCACCTAAAAATGTACCCATCACCCGTACCCATATCCGTCAACGGGTATACTTTTTTCCCATACCCGTGACCCATCAGGGTAAATGGGTACCCGCTCGTAAAATTATCCATATTCGCGACACATTAATTTGAGCATCATGTAGTCATAAAAGACAACTTATAGTAATAATTTATAAACTACAACACTCCATGACAGCAACACGTATTCATAAAAAAGCAACACGTTGATGAACGACACCACTTATTCGTTATCAGCAACACTTATTTGTAACAACAACACATCAAGGAGGTAGCAACACATAGTCATAAATGCCAGCACATGGTTATATAGTTTAAGTTTACAAACTCACGAGCCACAACTAAATATAGACTTGGCCATACATAAGACCACAAACAAAAGCATTTCAATAAAATTTTGGCACCATAAGAAGTTCAACCGAAATAAACTCGAGCAATCTAACAATAGCAAAACTAAGATCGAGGTGCAACAATTTATTCTTCTTGACGACGAACCGACGAGTTCTTGCTTCCACATATCAATTCTCAAAGGGACAAGTCCTAGTTGGAAAAGTGAACACGTTAACTTATTATAATTTGCATTGTAGTGGGTGCACTCAAATACTCAATTGGAAAATGAAATGTGTTGGTTAACCTGCATGCCCTCTTGGATGTCTTGAAGGCAAGTCCAAAAGCTAGCATCTCCTTTATGAGCATCTACAACAATCAATTTGTAAACATGAAGAGACAATGATTAGCAATATTTAAATAAAGAAAAAAATAACAAAATTTTCATTTGCCCACCTTTGTATTTGTTTCTAAGCCAGTCCTGGGAGCACATCAATACCTCCACCATATGAGGAGTTAGGCGGCTCCTATGATCACTAAGTATTCTGCCACTTGTGCTAAATGCCGACTCTGAGGCAACAGTTGTCACAGGAATAGCAAAAATATCTCTCGCAACATTTCTTAATGTTGGATATCTTATTCCAGATACTTTCCACCAATCCAACACATTGAATTTTTCTGTGTAAGTCACTAGGCCATCTTTCAAGTACATCTCTATTTCATCTTGTAGCCTAGCCGTTGCAGGACTTTGTTTGGCGATAATGTTATTGAAGACATTCATGATTGCAGGAGCTTTCATTGAAGAAATCAATTGTTCACATGGTTGATATTCATATTCTTCCACTTCATACTCCTCTATCAACGCATGTAGTCTAGCAATTAATTCATCAACCAACTCTATGCACTCATAAGAAGATGGCTCAATGCCATGGAGCATGGCAAAGCAAGCTGTTAACATTTGCTTCTTATACCGAGGATCAAGAAGTGTAGCCACCCCCAATAGATCTTGAATGTCCTTCCAATACTTATCAAATTTACTAGTCATTTCCTTCGACATTTGTTTAATAATTTGGTTGCTAGAAGAGGCCCACTGTCTCATTTTCATTTTAATCTCACATATTTTAGGGAAGTAAACATTAGCTGTAACATAATCAGTGCCTGAGAACAACTCGGTTATCTCATAGAATAATCTAAGTCTCTCCACCACATGTGTAGCAAACTCCCACTCTTCATCACTAGGTAAATTATCATATTGCTTGTCAACTTGCTTTGCACGTTCAAAAACAACTCTATACGGTAAAGCTACTTCTAGCATCATGAAAGTGGAGTTCCACCTAGTTTTGCAATCAAGAACCAACTTTCTTGTTATTTTAACTTTTTTAAACTTAGCCATATCCTCAAACTTCTCTATCCTTTTTCCTGTGGCAGTCCAATATGCCACACTTTCTCTGATATTTTCTATAGCTGACTTCATAACATCCAATATGCCACAATTTTTGAAGCTAAATGAACATAGTTTAGAAATACTCAGAAACACTTGATGGTTCAGTTAAGAAGCTCGCAATGATACAAAATATTAATTGTTGTTGAAACAAAATATTTCATTCTGAAGCTAAACATTTTTTTAGAGTTTGAATTTACACACTCGAATCCCTACTCGTCACTCAAAAGCATTTGAATTTACACACTAGAATTCCTACCAAAACGCTGCTATATTTCAGTATTTCTGAAGCTAAACGAACATAGTGCTCGTCGCCATAGCTGAAGGCTGAACGCTGCTATATTTCAGTATTTTTGAAGCTGAACGCTGCTATAAACGCTGCTATATACACGAATGCATCACATCATCTAGATATCTAAACTATAAAATCAGTGCTGGTAATGATAAAATCATACACAAAAGCGATACTCACCTAGCACAAATAGCCTTGCTCTTGTTCTTGCGATTGGCAGCATCAGATCGGCCGTTGCTAAGCAGGCTAGGGCGTCCCTTCTTCATGGACGTCTCGGACATAGTGCGGCGACGGTGCTGCACCTTGGACCCTGGAGCACGAGGTGGAAGACCTTGACGTCGGTCGGGGACTTGGCTCTTTTCTGGCGCGCGGAGGCGGAAGGCACCATCTGACGATAGGGTTGGGACTGGGCTTGGGGTAGTCATGGCGTGCTCCTGGCTGTGGTGGTCGCCGAACTGCAGCTCCTCCTCGCGGTTCCCTTCCACGCGCGAGCTATGATCATCATCCCCTGGCTCCATGGTGCTGGCGTGAGGCAGCAAGCGGCTGGAGGCGCTGTCGATGGCGAGCGGCAGCGAGCCAAGCCAATAAGATGAGATCACGTTGACTGCTAGACATAGGCCTAGCTAGACGTCAATCACGTTGATCCATATACTGCCGGCCTGCGGCATGCAAGGTAATTCTACGTCAATCACGTTGATCCAAATATCCATATAAGGAACGAGGCAATTCTGGAGATCAATCACCTAGATACGTACGGAAGGATTTGTGACGTGGGCTAGCTGCCGAATAATGTACATATAATATATTTAATATTTGGAGAAATGATATTTATGCCTTACTTGTCAAATTATATATGGGTACATGGTACACGGGTACGGGTTATACTAAACCATACCCGTACCCGCTATGCCCAATGGGTTTTAAATTTTTCTATTTACGTACCCATGGGTAAATTTTTCACTCATACCCTTGTCCTAATAGGGTTTTTACCCGCGGGATACGCGGGTACCCATTGCCATCCCTAGACAGAATGGGGTTTCGGGGGAGGCACCAAACCTCTCGGCAAAATAGGAGGCCGGTCGCAGTGTTTTCGCCCCGCCGCTCCATAAGCCTCGCTCACGAAACGAGCCTGCCTCTCTCCATGCCTCGGCTACTAGCATCGCTGCTGCTTATGTGATCTAAGATACCACACCATCTCTTTGCAGCAAAAGCTAATTAACAGTACGCAAGTCTGAGTTTGAGGGAGTTCAGAACATTGAACTAAATGATGTATTATCACATTTGCACAAGTTTTTCCTGTTACAATAATAGCAGGAGCTGTTCATCACAGATGCCCAGCAAGCAACTAAGCACTTCCTCGACTACAGCAAAATTTGAATTTACAGCAGGAAGCAACAAAATATCACAAACTGAAAAGAGAAGCTACGCTGAGTAAACAATCAGCCACAATGGGAAACGCACTTGGATCACAGTGCACAGCAGTGTGACAGAACCAATTGGTCCTCCAGTATCTCCAAGGCTCTACACAAGCTTTATCAGATTAATACACCTGACAACAGCTCCCAGCAACGTCTCGATTCTGGGAGAAATAGTTCATCTGGGAGATGAACTCACATTTTCATTTGCAGCTGTACATGGTGGCGGCAATCTCTATCTTCCCTTCCAAGGGCGTGCAGGAATACATGCTTGCCTCGAGCTCTATCCTCCCATCCAAGGGAGTGCATCCTGCAAGCGCATGATTTAACTCCTCCAGCGACACCAAATTTGATAGAGGGAATTCTGTGCACCTTTTCAGAAAAAATGTCTGATATGTGTACGGCTACCCAGCAATTTCCCCATGTGACGCATCATCAGCAATCTCCCCATGTGACGCATCATCAGCAATTTCCCCATGTGAAGCATCATCAGCTGAAACAGGCGATTGTTCTGTCTTTGACGAGAAGGCTCCAACATGTCAACAGACATTAGTTGACTTCTGCTTCCTCCGCAACTTTGCTCCTGGGGACACTGCATGGCTCATCTTCGTCTTCTTCCTCATCAACTTTCATAAATAGTCCAAGTTTTTCCAACATGTTGCCAGAACCAGGAAGAAAACTGGGCATACCATCCTGGGAATGATCAGGACTCGTCTCATCAACAGAACTCACAATATGTTCTGTGGTGACTGTACCAAGCATTTCTAGGTCCCTGGGATGGACGCTGTCATTAATTTCTACAGTTCTCTCCATCTGCATCAGGTTTAGACAAACTTTTAGCAATAAGACAAAAGATGAGTCTCACAGCACCAGCAAATGCAGTTCATTCACTTGCCTCCTGCAAGGCCTGACGAGCCTTTTCCCTCTCCAGGTCCCGCTTACGCTTAGATTCAGCTTCGGCTTCAGCTCTGCGAGCTTCCATAGCTGCATTACCTTCGGCCAAAAGCCTTTCTTTCTCTGTGTCCATAGGCAAGACAATTCTCAGAAAAGCAGGAGCTTACTATTTGGCAGCAAACAAACAGATGTATATGCTTTTTACCTTCCTTCTGCAGTTTCTCCAGCTCCTCCTGTTTATCTCCACCCTCACCCTGAGCTCATTAGGTAATTACATGTCAGAAAGAGGTGCGGCCAATAATGAAGGAAATAGAACTAGATGTAAAAGCTCCCAAACCTGGCTGAGAATCCCACGAGCTTTCACAATTACATCAGCATAACGGCTCCTCAAAAGAGCTGCTCGTAAGAGCTTGTCCGGGGAGACTTGCCTGCCGGATTTTGCATTCTCCCCTATATTTATTCATTGGGAAAGGATCAGATGATCCGACCAGATCAATGCACCAAGACCTCTTGGTGGTCTCATATGACCCTGCTTACAAAATCATGCTTACCCTCAGGTGCAGCCTTGGACTCATTATCCTGCTCACGGAGTTCCACATCACCAGCAGTGTCTGTATTTAACCAATGGTAATTGGTTAAGCATGACAAATAAAAGCAGATTCTGAACAGCTCGCAACATGTAGCCAAAGTGGGCATATGGGGTTAAAACTTACGGTTAACATCAACAGGGTTAATAACATCACTCTTTTCTTGCTCTGCAGGTTGTTCTGGTACTTTAATAACCTACAAATTAGAAGAAACCAAATATTGAAATGCAACAGGGTTAGCACATATAAGAGGTTGGCCAGTCAACGGAAATGAAACAACAAACTCTTGCCACAACATTAATAGAACTGGATACCATGATTACTGATTAAAGTTGACCCAGAGTATCATAAAGGTACACACAACCAGATCACCCATTCTGTCATCTGGGTCAGTCTGACTAAAGCGAGGCAACCAGTGAAGTACAAGCTACAAAAGCTAACCGTGGACACTGACACAGAGATCTGGTTCAGTGACTAAAGCGAGTCAACCAATGAAGTACGAGCTACGAAGCTAACCGTGGACACTGACACGGAGATCACCTGTTCTGTGATCTGGTTGAGTCTGGCTAAAGCGAGTCAAACATACAAACTATGAAGCTAACCATGGACACTGACACGGCATGATACTATCAGAAATAAATTGGGCAAGGAAGGTCAAGTTGCGAACAGAGGGGCTGGTGGCTACAGAGGCAGTAAGGAAAATGAGCGAATAATGGATGAATGTAGAGAGCTGGTGAGAGGAAGAACTGGTGGGGTTTGATCCTGCTAACACAATTCATTGGTCCATATCTTAACTAAATAAGATAGTCCTTATTGCATTAACTGGCTTAATTGAAGGATCACCCAGTAAAAAATTGCCAAAGTACCTTCGCAAGCTTTGCTGGGCTACCAACCTTTTCTGATTCACTTTCAGTATCACTGCCTGAGTCAGAATCTGCATTACCAACATAGCAAATACGGTCTGAGGACACATTTACAAACCATAAATATATCAAATACAGTAGGGTCTTGTAGACAACTGGGACTGACTGTTTAAAATAATAGCTGGTACAAAGTATCTGTAATTTCCAATAATGATTTCTAGAAAGCATCTATGGTGCCCTTGCAGCTATGTATGATATCTTGCACCACATATCAGTTCACTAAGAATCAGTGTGATAAAATTGCAGGATGGCACTGGGACATCCTGGGTGACACTGACATCATGAATTTTAACTATTTCATTAAGTTTCTATGGATATTGCTAAGTCTCCTGAAAGATAATATTAATTGTAAAAAATAAAGGACAAGAACAAATTTGCAGCACATGTCAATCTCATATAATATTCTAAATTTCAGATGGTTCACCTATAGTGAAAAATGTTTGCTTCTCAACTTTTGCTTCACAGCCTTATGTAAACTCATAAAATCAAGTTTCAATGAATTTTAGCTAAATACATAAATAGAAAGATGGACTCAGGGTAAGCACAAATCTCTATAAAATGAACCTGAGAAGGGAAATATAGAGATGGTCAAAGCAATCAGAGCAGTGGCACGAAGAGAAACATGTTTTACAAGCATGTACCCAATTGTAAACACAAATGTAGAAAAATAAAACCCATATGTACACACCGCTGGATGAAGATCCTGAGTCACTGCTGGAACTACTTGGGCTACCACATTTGTTAGTTCTGATCTGTGGATCCTTCTCTATCAATATTGGGGATGCATTGCCGCAAATGTCCACATCCTCCTCAACAGGCTCACCACCTGAGTGCACAAAAGAATAAATCTCTATTCTCTAATGAGTGCATTGATGGTGTCAAAGTTGTATCAATTGACTCAAAGGGTACATGAAAAAAATACCTTTGCAGGGATTTGTTGACAAGTGACTGAGGCCAGGAACATTCACAGCCTCATTCTCAGAAGGCTCGGATTTTGTCTGCTGGTTATCTCTCTCTTGCAAATATTTGTCCACGTGCTTCTTCAATTCTAAGAGTATGTCATCACTGAGTGCATGGATATCAATTTCTATCTCTCCATCCCCAGGCTGATCAGCATTGTTGTCAATACACTGCTGTAACAAATCAATGATGTGACCAGGTAATAATTCTGGCTCCTCAGACAAAGAAGCTAAGCAGTTTCCAAAGGATTCTTTCTCCTCAAATGTCATCTTTGGCTTCATAATCTCAGTTGGCCTGACACGCTCTACTGACAAGTCACCGCAGTCAACAGGAGGGGTCTTTCTCCTCTTCGAGTCGGCCCTATCAACCTCGACATGTGGCTTAGTGGCAGCACAAGCCAACTTCTTCTCAACTGTCTTCCATCTAGACTCAAACATTTTATTCAGTTGAATGGCCATATCATGCACTGCATGCCCTCGAGGATTGTATGTTATTGCATTGTTAAAGGTCAGCCTGACATCAGCTGCAAAATCAGATGGCCTTGTGTAGGAACCAGAATCTAGCTTCTTCTTGATGGTCCCCAGGTCCATCGGGTGCTTGATAATGTCATTGTAATCTGGAATATTCAGCTTTTCCACGTCTACCGGAACATTAAAAATATGACTACATTTCTGAGTCATCAGCTTCTTCAGAATACCTTCGCACATCTTCAGAATTGTAGCTTCAGGCAACACTATAGACATTTCCGGCCGAGGTTTTGTGGGCAAGAAGCGTCCCTTGGCACCACGGACAACATGGCTCCCCCGTTGCACCTTTTTAGGCCGAGGGGCAGCCGAGGATGAGTAGGCAGGTGCTCTGCTGACAGGCAAGATGGCCAAAAACTCTGGCTTCTTAAGGAGATCCCGGACCGAATCAAGCTCTGACCGGAATCTCTTGCGGAGGTACCGGCGCTCAGACGATGACATCTTAGACGGGACAAAGATCTCTCGCTTCACACCAAAGCCATCACTGTTAAGGCTGATGCACTTGCGTTTTGGCGCAGACGAATCTTGGGAGTCAACACGAACAGGGCTGCCTGACTCATCAACTGTCTCTGCATACCCACGGGGCACGCCCCGGTAGGCCATTTCGTCGTAGCCCCGTTTAATCTGCCTCTGCGGCGCAAACTCCATGAGGACCGTTGGTGTCATGTTACCAGGCGCCAGCGAGGTGGCACAGATCTGCTGAATAACGACAAAAAGCTTCAGCCACAGACACACACACACACACCGAACTGAAACCTCCCATGAATTGAAATGGAAGCACACAAACCGAAATTTACAGGCATTCAAATGCTCTGCAGCGAGCAAAACCCTAACATTACACTTGGCCCTACGAATCCGTAGGGAGCACTAGAGCACAAATCCGACAGCCTGACTCTCAAATCTTCTAATTCGCCCTCACAACCACACGCCTACCGACCCGAAAGCGAAAACCCCCCAAATCATAATAGCCGAGCAATTCGAAGCGAAAGAGGATGCAAGCACGGACCTGGAGGCTGGGTCTGAGGCGCGGGGAACCCTAGGTCGGGATTCTCCCTTGGTGAGCGCGGCAGCGAGCTGGATTTGCGCGGGAGAAGGGCGGATCTGGAGAGCGCGCGGGTTCGAGCCGCCTCCGGCCCCTTATCCTCTTTCCTTTTATCCTCTCTCTTCCTCTTTGTGTCCCTCCTGTTCTCCTTTTCCTCGAGCCTCCAGTCGTCTCGTCGCGCTGCCTAGTTTTTTTTTTTCTTTCCCTTTGCCGAAGCGACGGAGCCCGAACACAGAGTGGAGTTGGATCTGGATCCTGCGCACGAGGCTGGTCGAGACCCGGAGTGGAGCGAAACGGTTCGATCCGATGCGACCTGACGCGCGCGGGGATGCCGCTCTCTTGGTGGATATTTATAGGTGGGGGGGGGGGGGGGGGGGTCGGAGGGAGGTGCGTGCCGGATCCAGGCCGTCGGTTCGCGGGGATCGGACGGGCGGGGCCCGCCGGGGCCGGCATGACGTGGAGGGGTGCGCTCTTTGACTTTGCTCGAAGAGGTTTCTGTGTTTGGACAAGGATCGCGCGCTGCCTGACGATGTACCGTGGGGCGACAAGATTTCCGGGCCCGCATGTCATTGGACTTGGGTAGGTTTTGGAGTGGTTCCATACTGTTTGGGGAGCAGCCGTCTTTTGTAAAGGCCGCGGGATCTGGATCTGAGTAGCACGCGCGGAGGGCGGAGTGACTTTTAGCTGAAGGCTAGTGACACGTGGAAGCACGTGCGTGGCTGCGTGCCCGGCGCGGTGGGGCTCATGGCCTGACCTGCTGCGTGTTTCTTTTTTCCTTTTTCAAATTTTTACGTAATTTTTTGGCTACTCTAATATTTTAGGATAGACTAGCAAAATAGCCCGTGCGTTGCAACGGAAGAGAAAATAACACACACTCTAAACGCAATATATTTTCACATGGCATCACATTTGTGTTATCGATGATGTTTTTAGTGCTCACACAACGAAAACGCGTTTGAATGTACAGTCACTCGGAATATTGTTTCTCCTCACGAGGTTTTCTAAAGGTGTGCATGTGTGTTAACGATGTTTTCTTTCCTCTCAATTTGGTTTTAATTTAATGGATGTTTATTACAATTCATATCGTCGCCGGAAAGAGAAAAAAAAAGAAACATGCACTACAGATTAAGTTTGCACCAAAAATAATATTTAAGAAATATTCAACAGCTAAAGATAACATCCTATTTAGATTCTACACATGTTTTAATCAAATTTCATATATAACATGTTAAAATCGGAGTTACGGTTTAAAAGATATGGATAATTTTGTTTTAGATAAAATATGGATTGATTAACTAAAAAGTTAGGGTTTTTTTGTTAAAATACGGAGGGCGGGTTGATTACCAGAAACATCAGGGGGTTTTCGGGAAAATAAAAAAAAACGATTCGTTTTCTGACTTAAATCCGGACTACAGGGTTGATTACGTGAAACATGAGGGGGTTTTCTACAAAATGCAAAAAAGATTCATTTTTTGACTTAAAAACGGACTGCGGGTGGAATACCGAAAAAGCAAGGAGTGTTTTTGCAAAAAGAAACGGCGACGTACTGCAGAAGCGCTGCGCGCTTTATTATCAGGGGAGATTATGAAGTTGAGTGAAAAATGCATTGAAAAAGTGCAAGCCACCATCTCTCTTCTCTTTAATTACACAATCCCAATAAATTAAATGCATGTAGAAATTAAGAAGATTACGTGTAAAATATTATTAGTCTTGATTACCGTGTACTAAGAAAGAAACTTTTTTCTACTTTAAAGTATATTAGAAAGATAAAAATACACTCTTTGATGGACAAATTTTAACGTCAAACATACATTCTTCATCGGATGAAAGGAGTAAGCTGCATTCGGATGTACCGATCAAAATAACATTCGCCTTTCTTGTAGTTCCACTTTTCCTAATTAAAATATCATTAACCGCATAATTTAGTTGTAATGAAAAAGAAAAATGCTTGCCTTCCATTGGCGGATCACATGGAGCATCCGTCGGCTCATGTGTGTGATGCATGTCTTGTCCAAGAGATTTCTTTCTTTCGGTCAACTTACTCACTATTCTATATAAGTTTCTGCAGCAAGGTCTTTATTATAAAAAAATGTAACAAGACATTTGTTGGAGAAAAAAATACAACGAGACCTTTATTGTAAAAAAATTACAACAAGACCTTTGTTGCACAAAAAAATTTGTAACAAAACGTGGAAGAAAAACTTAACTTATGTTACAAAAAGTTCTGCAACATGACTCGTGTTGAAGAAATTTCTTGCAACACATTCGGTGTTCAAATGGTAAAACGTAACTCATGGTCACTCAATCGGTCAAATGTGACGGCTCGCGAGGCGATGGATCTTTCTAAATGATCCGTCGACGAACGCGTAGCAGTGCCCAATGAAAAAAACAGAGACTCCTATTCAAAACACGTGACGTAAAGCGTGGTCTTGCTTCGCTCTCCTCCAATCACAGCATCGCCGATGCTCAGTGAGCCTCTATTACAACATCGTCGATGTGCGGCCAACGTTCATCGCAGCACCGACGACCTTTGCAGCATCACCGCCGCGATAGCTCCTACCATGACCGTCGCGACAGCTCCTACCATCACTATCGCCACATGTTGCAATGAAGTAGCCGGTCACGATACCATCGCAACATGGCTGCCCCTGCTCGTCGACCACCGGACTTGCAGCACACGGTGGTGTGGAAGCAGTTGGACCATCGATGGCGAGCTGACTGTCGGTGTCAAAACCGGCTGATCTCGAGTAGGGGGTCTAAACTGTGGATCTGGGATCGAAGGGTAACAAGGAACGAAGGAGATGATGTTCTACCCAGGTTCGAGACCTCTTGATGGAGGTAAAACCCTACGTCATGCTCTTGTTGCTATTGATGAAGCAGTACAAAGTACATGTTGATCTACCTCGAGATCGACTGTAGTGGTCTAAATCCTAATCGTAATGAACTTAATTTGTCATATGAACTATGGCCCCTTGGTTTATATAGATACCAGGGTGTTAGGGTTACACAAAGTGTGTTACAATAGGGAAGGAATATGTTGATTACTACACCGCCCTCGATTGTACGCCAAGTATACAGAAGAGTCCATCTTGATTCCAATACCTCCAATGACGATCAAACAAGCCTAGGAGTCCGACCCATGAGAAGAGATAGGCAGCTCGAGGACCCCTTAGTCCCGGACTCCATCAGTAGCCCCCAAACTGGCCTCTAATGCCGAAACCTTCAACCTCTGGTTGTTTCATAGAGACTTTGGCTTGTGAGGTGAGTTCTTCTCTTCCTTTAACCGACAATAGTTCGGTTGTCGATGACCTTCCCTCCTTCAGATACATAGATATATATATATACACACACATAAATTTCGATTTCCAAGCCGACCATTCGACCATGGATAGTGTCTTTTCCTCCTCCATCGGAAAGGTCACGGTTGGTCAAGGCCTATATGATGGGAACGTTGCATGGGAAACAAAATTTTCCTACGTACACATAACATCTATCCATGGTGATGACCATCTATGAGAGGAGAGATCGAATCCATATACCCTTGAAGATCGCTAAGCGGGAAGCGTTGAGAAACGTGGTTGATGTAGTCGAACGTCCTCGCGATCCAAATCGTAAGCCGACCCGCGATCCAATCACTATCTAGTGCCGAAGGAACGGTACCTCCGCGTTCAGCACACGTACAACTCGATGACGATCTCCGCCTTCTTGATCCAGCAAGAGGGGCGAATAAGTAGATGAATTCTCCAAGAGCACGATGGCATGGCAATGATGTTGGAGGAGCTGATCCGGCAGGGCTACGTCGTGCACTGCCGAACTAGCCTACGGGGTGTCACGAAGTAGTGGAGGGAGAGGGGTTGCGTCGTGGCTTGTAGTGCGGCTAGTCTCTCTCCTCTCCACAATATATAGGTGGGAGAGAGGGGTAGCGCCCTAGGGAAAAACACCTAGGGTTGGTCGGCGGCACAAGGGGGATGAGTCCTCCTCCAATTTGGATTGGTGGAGGAGGAGTCCTCCTCCTAGTAGGATTGCCCCATCTCCTCTCTTCTTGGCGCGTAGGCCCATGAGGCTGGCTGCCCAGCCCACTACGGGCTGGTGCGCCACCTCTTGGGTCTATGTGGTCCCCTCCGGGTGAGTGGCCCCTCCCAGTGAACCCCCGGAACCCATTCGTCACCCCGGTACTTTACCGGAAATGACCAAAATCTTTCTGGCATCCAAATATACCTTTCCTATATATCAATCTCCGTCTCCAGACCATTCCGAAACTCCTCGCGACGTCCGGTATCTCATCCGAGACTCCGAACAACATTCGGTCACCAACATACATAATTCAACAATACCGAAACGTCATAGAACCTTAAGTGTGCAGACCTTGCGGGTTCGAGAACTATGTAGACATGACCGAGACACTCTCCGGTCAACAACCAATAGCGGGACCTGAATGTCCATATTGTCTCCTACATATTCGACAAAGATATTCATCGGTTGAACCTCTATGTCAAGGATTCAGTTAATCCCGTATATTATTCTCTTTGTCCTTCGGTATGTTACTTGCCCGAGATTCAATAGTCGGTATCTCTATACCTTGTTCAATCTCGTTACTAGCAAGTCTCTTTACTCGTTCCGTAATACAAAATCCCGTGACTAACTCTTTGGTCACATTGCTTGCAAGGCTTGTTGTGATGTTTATATTACCGAGTGGGCCCTGAGATACCTTTCTGTCACACGGAGTGACAAATCCCAGTCTTGATCCATGCTAACTCAACAAACACCTTTGGATATACCTGTAGAGTACCTTTATAGTCATCCAGTTACATTGCGATATTTGTTACACACAAGGTATTCTTCCGGTGTCAATGAGTTATATGATCTCATGGTCATAGGAACATATACTTGACATGCAGAAAACAATAGCAATAAACTGACATGATCACATGCTACGTTCATAGTTTGGGTCTTGTCCATCACGTCATTCTCCTAATGATGTGATCCCGTTATCAATGACAACTCTTGTCTATGGCCAGGAATCCTTAACCATCTTTGATTAACGAGCTAGTCCAATAAAGGCTTACTAGGGACGGTGTGTTGTCTATGTATCCACACATGTATTTGAGTTTCCAATCAATACAATTCTAGCATGGATAATAAACGATTATCTTGAAAAAGAAAATATAATAATAACTATTTTATAATCGCCTCTCGGGCATATTTCCAACAGTCTCCCACTTGCACTAGAATCAATAATCTAGCTCACATCACTATGTGTTTTGCATTGTAATGAATCTAACACCCATCTAGTTCTGGTGTTGGTCATGTTTTCCTCGTGGAAGAGTCTTAGTCAACGGGTCTGCAACATTCAGATCCGTGTGCACTTTGCAAATACTTATGTCCTCCTCCTTGATGTAATCGCAGATGGAATTGAAACATCGCTTTATGTGTCTGGTCCTCTTGTGAAACCTTGGTTCCTTGGCTAGAGCAATGGCACCAGTGTTGTCATAGAACATGGTCATTGGATCCAGTGCACTGGGCACAACTCCAAGATCTGCCATGAACTCTTCATCCAGACACCTTCTTTAGCCGCCTTCGAGGCAGCTATGTACTCCACTTCGCATGTAGAATCAGCTACCACGCTTTGCTTGGAACTGCACCAGCTTACCACACCCACATTGAGAATAAATATGTATCCGGTTTGAGACTTAGAGTCATATGTATCAGCGTCAAAGCTTGCATCTAGGTAACCCTTTACGACGAGCTCTTTATCACCTCCATACACGAGAAACATTTCCTTAGTCCTTTTCAGGTACTTCAGAATATTCTTGACCGTTGTACAACGTTCCATTCCTAGATCACTTTGAAACCTTCCCGCCATACTTATGGCAAGGCTGACATCAGGTCTTGTGCACAACATTGCATACATGATAGAGCCTATGGCTGAATCATAGGGGACGACACTCATCTTTTCTCTATATTCTGCAGTCACTGGGCATTGAGTCTTACTCAACTTCATACGTTGTAACACATGCAAGAACCCTTTCTTGGACCGTTCCATTTTGAACTTCTTCAAAACTTTATCAAGGTATGTGCTCTGTGAAAGTCCTATCATGCATCTTGATCTATCTCTATAGATCTTGATGCCTAATATGTAAGCAGCTTCTCTTAGGCCCTTCACTGAAAAACTTTTATTCAAATAATCCCTTACGCTTCCCAAAAGTTCTACATCATTCCCAATCAGCAATATGCCATCCACATATAATATTAGAAACGCTATGGAGCTCCCACTCCCTTTCTTGTAAATACAAGCTTCTTCATAAACTTGTATAAACCCAAACGCCTTGATCACCTCACCAAAGCGTCGATTCCAACTCTGAGATGCTTGCACCAATCCATAAAATGGATCCCTGGAGTTTGCATACTTTGTCAGCATTCTCTGGATCGACAAAAACTTCTCGTTGCATCATATACAACTCTTCCTTAAGGAAACCGTTAAGGAACGTTGTTTTGACATCCATCTGCCAATTTCATAATCGAAAATTGCAGCTATTGCTAACATGCTTCTGATGGACTTAAGCATCGCTACGGGTGAGAAAGTCTCATCATAGTCAACTCATTGAACTTTGTGAAAACTCCTTTGCCACAAGTCGAGGTTTATAGACGATAATATTACTGTATGCGTCCGTCTTCTTCTTAAAGATCCATTTATTCTGAATGGCCTTCCGCTCTTCAGGTAATATTTCCAAAGTCCACACTTTGTTTTTATACATGGATCCTATCTCGGATTTCATGGCCTCTAACCATTTGTTGGAATCCGGGGCCACCATCGCTTCTCCATAGCTCGTAGGTTCATCGTTCTCCAACAACATGACTGACAAGACATGGTTACCGTACCACTCAGGAGCAGTACGTGCCCTTGTCGACCTACGAGGTTCGATAGCAACTTGATCTGAAGCTACATGATCATCATCAATGGCTTCCTCTTCAACTGATGCACGCTCCACAGAAACCTCTTTCTGCGCTGCGCTACTTGCTTGTTGAAGTAAAGGTTCTATAACCTCATCAAGTTCTATCTTCCCCCCCACTCAATTCTTTTGAGAGAAACTCTTTCTCAAGAAAAGCTCTGTTTTTAGCGACAAACACTTTGCCTTCGGATCTAAGATAGAAGTTATACCCAACTGTCTCTTTTGGGTATCCTATGAAGATGCATTTCTCGCTTTGGGTTCCAGCTTTTCAGGCTGAATCTTTTTGACATAAGAATCGCATCCCCAAACTTTAAGAAACGACAACTTTGGTTTCTTGCCGAACCACAGTTCATATGGCGTCGTCTCAACGGATTTTGATGGTGCCCTATTTAAAGTGAATGTTGTTGTCTCTAATGCATAACCCCAAAATGATAATGACAAATCGGTAAGAGACATCATAGAACGCACCATATCCAATAAAGTACGATTACGACGTACAGACGCACCATTACGTTGTGGTGTTCCAGGTGGAATCAAGTGTGAAACAATTCCACATTGTCTTAGGTGAGTGCCAAACTCATAACTCAGATATTCTCCTTCTCGATCAGATCGTTGGAATTTGATCTTCTTGTTACGATGATTATCTACTTCACTCTAAAATTGCTTGAACTTTTCAAACATATGAGACTTGTGTTTCATTAAGTTAATATAACCATATCTACTCAAATCATCACTGAAGGTGAGAAAATAACGATAACCACCACGCGCCTCTATGCTCATTGGTCCGCACATATCAGTATGTATGATCTGTAATAAGTCACTTGCGCGTTCCATTGTTCCGGAGAACGGAGTCTTAGTCATCTTGCCCATGAGACATGGTTCACATGTGTCAAGTGATTCAAAATCAAATGACTCCAAAAGTCCACCAGCATGGAGTTTCTTCATGCGTTTTATACCAATATGACCTAAGCGGTAGTGCCACAAGAAAGTGGTACTATCATTGTCAACTCTACCTCTTCCGGCATCAACGTTATGAATGTGTGTGTCATCACTATCGAGATTCAATAAGAACAAAACCCTACATTGGGTGCATGAGCATAAAAGATATTACTCTTATAAATAGAACAACCATTATTCTCTGACTTAAGTGAGTAACCGTCTCGCAATGAACAATATCCAGATATAATGTTCATGCTTAACACAGGCACTAAATAACAATTATTCAGGTTCATCACTAATCCCGATGGTAAGTGAAGTGAGAGCGTACTGACGACCATCACATCAACCTTGGAACCATTTCCCACACGCATCGTCACTTCGTCCTTCGCCAACCTTCGTCTACTCCATAGTTCCTGCTTTGAGTTGCAAATGTGAGCAACCGAACCGGTATCAAATACCCATGCACTACTACGAGAGTTGGTTTGGTACACATCAATAACATGTATATCATATATACCTTGTTTGGCGTTGGCCGCATTTTTGTCTGCTAGATACTTGGGGTAGTTCCGCTTTCAGTGGCCAGTCCCCTTGCAATGATAGCACCCAGTTTCTGGCTTGGGCCCAGCCTTGAGTTTCTTCACGGGAGGGGCAACTGTTTTGCCAGTCTTCTTGGAGTTACCCTTCTTGCCCTTGCCATTTTTCTTGGAACTGGTGGTTTTATTGATCATCAACACTTGGTGTTCCTTCTGGATTTCTCACTTAGCGACTTTCGGCATCACAAACAGCTCGGCGACTGATTTATTCATCCCTTGCATGTTGTAGTTCAACCCAAAACTTTTATAGCTAGGTGGCAGTGATTGAAGAACTGCGTCAGTGATTGCCTCTGGCGGGAGAACAATTCCCAATTCAGCCAGACCGTTTGAGTATCGAGACATTCTGAGTACATGCTCACTGACAGACCCATTCTCCTCCATCTTGCAAGGATAGAACTTATCGGAGGTTCATACCTCTCGATCCAGACATTCTTTTCAAAGATAAACTTCAACTCTTGGAACATCTCATATGCTCCATGACGTTCAAAACGTCTTTTAAGTCCCGGTTGTAAGCCATACAAAATTGCACATTGAACTACTGAGTTGTCATCCAGATGCGATTGCTAGATGTTCATATCATCTTGGGTTTCCAGTTGGGGTGGCATGTCACCCAGCGGTGCATCAAGGACATAAGCCTTTTGGGAAACCATGAGAACAATTCTTAGATTTTGGGCTGAAAGTGCGTTATATCGACTAGAGGGGGTGAATAGGTGATTTTTACAAATTCATCACTGAGGAAATTCCTAGTGAGGAAAGTCCTCGATCATGAACTGAGTGCAGCAGGAATAGTACTTAGACAGAAGTGCAAAAACGTCTACAGCAAAGTACTTAGAGAATCGGTTTGCACAGGTCACGAGTACAGTATAAGCAGGTGATGAATAACTCAGATGAAGAATTTGAGGTGAGGAATTCAGAGAAAGTCTTTAGTCAAATTCTTCAGACAGTACAGATGAAAGTCTTCAACGCGCAATTGAGGAAATGAAAGGAGTTGAGGAAATAGAACCAGTAGCTCGATGAAGACAATTGTTGATGACCCAGTTCCAACAGTTGTGACAGTTGTACGTCTAGTTTGGAGCGGCTTGGTATTGAAACCAAAGACACACAGTCCCGGGACACACAGTCCCTACCGTATTCTCCTTGAGCTAAGGACACACAGTCCTCTCCCAATACTCGTGGTAAGTCTTCAGTGCAGATTTCCAAACCCTCACAAACTGATCACCCCGCAATCCACAATTGACTACTGGATGCTCTAGACCATGACGCCTAGCCGTCTGGAGGATGCACAATCCTCAAAGGTAACAAGTGTCGGTTTCACACACGAATAACTTCTTCAGTGATGCTCAATCACTTGGGTTTTGGTTTGTGTTTGGATGTTTGGGGTATTTCCTCACTTGATGATTTTCGCTCAAAGGCTTTGAGGAATTTGGGTTGCTCTAAATGGCAAGTGTCAGTTTCTCTCGGAGCAGCCAGCCAGCTAGTTGTTGGGGGGGCTATTTATAGCCTGGGAGCATCCCGACATGATTTGACATAAATGCCCTTAATAATATGATCGTTGGGTGGATAAGATTTGGGACAGGTGGCGCATGGCGCTACAACGGTCAGGACTTTCAACTGTGAAAGTCCTCATGTCTCTCATGTTCCTCATTTTGAGTATTTGGTAGGTGTAGGTTTGGGTTGAGCATCATGAGGAAATTATTTCCATAGTTTTACCTTGACCCCCTTTAACGGTACGGTGTTCCTTTGACTTAAGAGTGAAGAAAATGAAACAAAAAGAGTAAATCTTCAAGCTTCAAAGTCTTCAACGTATTTTCTTCAGGACACACCGAATTCCTCATCTTCAATATCTTCATGAGGAATGTCATTTTCTTCACAATTTCTTCGCGATCAAAGTCTTCAAGGAATGACCAAAGTCTTCATCCGAAGACATACATTTTTAGGGGTCGATATTCATCGAATAACTCAAACTCCTAAGTGACTTATAGAGCATGTGTACACTTACAAACATATCAGTCTCTTAACCTATAAGTCTTCAAACCACCAAAATCACTAAGGGGCACTAGATGCACTTACAATCTCCCCCTTCTTGGTGGTTGATGAAAAACAGGTTAAGTTTTCAACGGGGATAAAAACATGGAATGTAAGTACAGAGTTTGAGGAATTTGATTACAAGATACAAAGAAACTCCCCCTAAAGATGTGCATATCCGAGGAATTTGCGTTGGACTGCAAATGCACATTGGTGATTTATATCATGGAGATCTCCCCCTGTATCTATTGGAAGTATGCCCTAGAGGCAATAATAAAGTGGTTATTATTATATTTCCTTGGTCATGATAATTGTCTATTTTCATGCTATAATTGTATTAACAGGAAACCGTAATACATGTGTGAATACATAGACCACAACATGTCCCTAGTGAGCCTCTAGTTGACTAGCTCGTTGATCAACAGATGGTCATGGTTTCCTGATCAGGGACACTGGATGTCATTGGTAACGGGATCACATCATTAGGAGAATGATGTGATGGACAAGGCCCAATCCTAAGCATAGCACAAGATCGTGTAGTTCGTTTGCTAAAGCTTTTCTAATGTCAAGTATCATTTCCTTAGACCATGAGATTGTGCAACTCCTGGATACCGTAGGAGTGCTTTGGGTGTATCAAACGTCACAACGTAACTGGGTGATTATAAAGGTGCACTACAGGTATTTTCGGAAGTGTCTGTTGGGTTGGTACGAATCGAGACTGGGATTTCTCGCTCCGTGTGACGGAGAGGTATCTTTGGGCCCACTCGGTAATACATCATCATATTGAGGTCAATGTGACTAAGGAGTTAGTCACGGGGTCATGTGTTATGGAACGAGTAAAGAGACCTGCCGATAACGAGATTGAACGAGGTATGGGGATACTGACGATCGAATCTCGGGCAAGTTATATATACCGATAGACGAATGGAATTACATACGGGATTGATTGAATCCCCGACATTGTGGTTCATCCGATGAGATCATCGTGGAACATGTGGGAGCCAGCATGGATATCCAGATCCCGCTGTTGGTTATTGACCGGGGAGGTGTCTCGGTCATGTCTGCATGGTTCCCAAACCCGTAGGGTCTACACACTTAAGGTTCGATGATGCTAGAGTTGTAATGAGAATAGTATTGTTGGAAATATGCCCTAGAGGCAATAATAAATTGGTTATTATTATATTTCCTTGTTCATGATAATCGTTTATTATCCATGCTAGAATTGTATTGATTGGAAACTCAAATACCTGTGTGGATACATAGACAACACACTGTCCCTAGTGAGCCTCTAGTTGACTAGCTCATTGATCAAAGATGGTCAAGGTTTCGTGGCCATAGGCAAGTGTTGTCACTTGATAATGGGATCACATCATTAGGAGAATGATGTGATGGACAAGACCCAAACTATAAATGTAGCATATGATCGTGTCAGTTTATTGCTATTGTTTTCTGCATGTCAATGTATGTGTTCCTATGACCATGAAATCATGCAACTCCCGGACACCGGAGGAATACCTTGCGGGTTATCAAACGTCGCAACGTAACTGGGTGACTATAAATGTGCTCTACATGTATCTCCAAAGGTGTCTGTTGGGTTGAAATGGATCAAGACTGGGATTTGTCACTCCGTGTGACGGATAGGTATCTCGGGGCCCACTCGGTAATACAACATCACAACAAGCCTTGCAAGCAACGTGACTAAGGAGTTAGTTACATGATCTTGTATTATGGAACGAGTAAAGAGACTTGATGGTAACGAGATTGAACTAGGTATGGAGATACCGACGATCGAATCTCGGGCAAGTAATATACCGAAGTACAAAGGGAACAACATACATGATTAACTGAATCCTTGACATAGAGGTTCAACCGATAGAGATCTTTGTAGAATATGTGGGAGACACTATGGACATCCAGGTCCCGCTATTGGTTATTGACCAGAGATTGTTTCAGGTCATGTGTGCATAGTTCTCGAACCCGCACGGTCTCCACACTTAAGGTTCCGTGACATTTCGGTATACTTGAGTTATATGTGTTGTTGACCGAAGTTTTGTTCGGGGTCCCGGATGAGATCTCGGATGTCACTAGGAGTTTCGGAATGGTCCGTAAACGAAGATTGATATATAGGAAGTCTTGTTTTGGTCACCGGAAAAGTTTCGGTCTCATTGGTAGTATAGCGGGAGTACCGGGAGGGTGCCGGGGGACCACCGGGAGGGGTGTGACGACCCAAGAGGCTCATGGGCTATTAGAGGAGGTGGATCAGCCCTTGGTGGGTTGGCCTAAGTCTCTCTCAAGGGCCCATGCGAAAAGAATAAAGGAAAAAGGCAAAAAGGCCAAATTAGGAAGGAGTCCTAATAGAATTCCACATACCTTATGGGAGGTGGATTCCTCCCTTGTGGGTTCGGCCGAAGCTCCTTGGATTGGAGGCCAAGGCGGCCTCCTCTCCTCTCCTCCTCCTATATATACTAGAGGAATAAGATCACCACCACCACCGGCACGCCGTCACGCTGCCGGGGAACTCATCTAAATCCTTGTCTCTCTTGCTGGATCAAGAAGGGGGAGATCGTCATCGAGTTGTACGTGTGCGGAACACGGAGGTGCCGTCCGTTTGGCACTTGATCGGGACGGATCATGGGACGGATCGTGAGACGGTTCGTGGGATGGATCGTGGGACGGTTCGTGGCATGGATCGTGAAGACGTACCACTACATCAACCACGTTTATTAACGTTTCCGATAAGCGATCTACAAGGGTATGTAGATCCGATCTCCCTCTCGTAGATGATCATCATCATGATAGGTCTTCGTGTGCGTAGGAATTTTTTTGTCTCCCATGCAACGTTCCCCAAAAGTGGCTGTTGGAATTATGCCCTAGAGGCAATAATAAATGTATAGTTATTATTATAATTCCTGTATCAAGATAATGGTTTATTATCCATGCTATAATTGTATTGAATGAAGACTCATTTACATGTGTGGATACATAGACAAAACACCGTCCCTAGCATGCCTCTAGTTGGCTAGCCAGTTGATCTATGATAGTCAGTGTCTTCTGATTATGAACAAGGTGTTGTTGCTTGATAACTGGATCACGTCATTGGGAGAATCACGTGATGGACTAGACCCAAACTAATAGACGTAGCATGTTGATCGTGTCATTTTGTTGCTACTGTTTTCTGCGTGTCAAGTATTTATTCCTATGACCATGAGATCATATAACTCACTGACACCGGAGGAATGCTTTGTGTGTATCAAACGTCGCAACGTAACTGGGTGACTATAAAGATGCTCTACAGGTATCTCCGAAGGTGTTAGTTGAGTTAGTATGGATCAAGACTGGGATTTGTCACTCCGTGTGATGGAGAGGTATCTCGGGGCCCACTCGGTAATACAACATCACACACAAGCCTTGCAAGCAATGTAACTTAGTGTAAGTTGCGGGATCTTGTATTACGGAACGAGTAAAGAGACTTGCCGGTAAACGAGATTGAAATAGGTATGCGGATACTGACGATCGAATCTCGGGCAAGTAACATACCGAAGGACAAAGGGAATGACATACGGGATTATACAAATCCTTGGCACTGAGGTTCGAACGATAAGATCTTCGTAGAATATGTAGGATCCAATATGGGCATCCAGATCCCGCTATTGGATATTGACCGAGGAGTCTCTCGGGTCATGTCTACATAGTTCTCGAACCCGCAGGGTCTGCACACTTAAGGTTCGACGTTGTTTTATGCGTATTTGAGTTATATGGTTGGTTACCGAATGTTGTTCGGAGTCCCGGATGAGATCACGGACGTCACGAGGGTTTCCGGAATGGTCCGGAAACGAAGATTGATATATAGGATGACCTCATTTGATTACCGGAAGGTTTTCGGAGTTACCGGGAATGTACCGGGAATGACGAATGGGTTCCGGGAGTTCACCGGGGGGGGGGGGGCAACCCACCCCGGGGAAGCCCATAGGCTTTGGGGAGACACACCAGCCCTTAGTGGGCTGGTGGGACAGCCCCAAGGGGGCCTATGCGCCAAGAAAAAGAAATCAAAGGAAAAGAAAAAATAGAGGGAGGAAGTGGGAAGGGAGGGGGACTCCTCCCACCAAACCAAGTCCAACTCGGTTTGGCGGGGGGGGGGGGGAGTCCTCCCCCCCTTGGCTCGGCCGACTCCTTGGGGGTCCTTGGACCCCAAGGCAAGGTCCCCCCTCCCTCCTCCTATATATATGGAGCAATTAGGGCTGATTTGAGACGACTTTCTCACGGCTGCCCGACCACATACCTCCATAGTTTTTCCTCTAGATCGCGTTTCTGCGGAGCTCGGGCGGAGCCCTGCTGAGACAAGATCATGACCAACCTCCGGAGCGCCGTCACGCTGCCGGAGAACTCTTCTACCTCTCCGTCTCTCTTGCTGGATCAAGAAGGCCGAGATCATCGTCGAGCTGTACGTGTGCTGAACGCGGAGGTGCCGTCCGTTCGGTACTAGATCGTGGGACTGATCGCGGGATTGTTCGCGGGGCGGATCGAGGGACGTGAGGACGTTCCACTACATCAACCGCGTTCTCTAACGCTTCTGCTGTACGATCTACAAGGGTACGTAGATCACTCATCCCCTCTCGTAGATGGACATCACCATGATAGGTCTTCGTGCGCGTAGGAAAATTTTTGTTTCCCACGCGACGTTCCCCAACAGTGGCATCATGAGCTAGGTTCATGCGTAGATGTCTTCTCGAGTAGAACACAAAAGTTTTTGTGGGCGGTGATGTGCGTTTTGCTTCCCTCCTTAGTCTTTTCTTGATTCCGCGGTATTGTTGGATTGAAGTGGCTTGGACCGACATTACTCGTACGCTTACGGGAGACTGGTTTCATCGTTACGAGTAACCCCCTTTGCTCAAAGATGACTGGCAAGTGTCGGTTTCTCCAACTTTAGTTGAATCGGATTTGACCGAGGAGGTCCTTGGATGAGGTTAAATAGCAACTCATATATCTCCGTTGTGGTGTTTGCGTAAGTAAGATGCGATCCTACTAGATACCCTTGGTCACCACGTAAAACATGCAACAACAAAATTAGAGGACGTCTAACTTTTTTTGCAGGGTATGATTGTGATGTGATATGTCCAACGATGTGATGTGATATATTCGATGTATGAGATGATCATGTTGTAATAGAAATATCGACTTGCACATCGATGGTACGGCAACCGGCAGGAGCCATAGGGTTGTCTTTATACTAACATATGTGCTTGCAGATGCGTTTACTATTTTGCTAGGATGTAGCTTTAGTAGTAATAGCATAAGTAGCACGACAACCCCGATGGCAACATGTTGATGGATGATCATGGTGTGGCGCCGGTGACAAGAAGATCGTGCCGGTGCTTTGGTGATGGAGATCAAGAAGCACGAGATGATGGCCATATCATGTCACTTATGAATTGCATGTGATGTTAATCCTTTTATGCACCTTATTTTGCTTAGAACGACGGTAGCATTATGAGGTGATCTCTCACTAAAATTTCAAGACGAAATTGTGTTCTCCCCGACTGTGCACCGTTGCTACAGTTCGTCGTTTCGAGACACCACGTGATGATCGGGTGTGATAGACTCAACGTTCACATACAACGGGTGCAAAACAGTTGCGCACGCGGAACACTCGGGTTAAGCTTGACGAGCCTAGCATGTGCAGACATGGCCTCGGAACACATGAGACCGAAAGGTCGATCATGAATCATATAGTTGATATGATTAGCATAGGGATGCTTACCACTGAAACTACTCTCGACTCACGTGATGATCGGACTTGGGATAGTGTAAGTGGATCATGAACCACTCAAATGACTAGAGAGATGTACTTTTTGAGTGGGAGTTTAGCATATAATTTGATTAAGTTGAACTCTAATTATCTTGAACATAGTCTAAGTCCACTTTGAATATATTTGTGTTGTAGATCATGGCTCACGCAAGTGTCATCCTGAATTTTAATACGTTCCTAGAGAAAGCTAAGTTGAAAGATGATGGAAGCAACTTTGTAGACTGGGCTCGTAATCTTAAGCTAATCTTACAAGCTGGAAAGAAGGATTATGTCCTTAATGCTGCGCTAGGAGATGAACCACCCGCTACGGCTGATCAGGATGTTAAGAACGCTTGGTTAGCGCGTAAGGAGGACTACTCAATAGTTCAATGTGCAGTCTTGTATGGCTTGGAACCGGGACTTCAACGTCGCTTTGAGCGTCATGGAGCATTTGAGATGTTCCAGGAGTTGAAGTTTATCTTTCAGAAGAACGCCCGGATCGAGAGGTATGAGACCTCCGATAAATTCTATGCTTGCAAGATGGAGGAAAACTCGTCTGTCAGTGAACATGTGCTCAAAGTGTCTGGGTACTCAAACCGTCTAGCTGAACTGGGGATTGAACTCCCGCAAGAAGCTATCACTGACAGAATCCTTCAATCACTGCCGCCAAGCTATAAAGGCTTTGTGTTGAACTACAACATGCAAGGGATGAACAAGTCTCCCGGCGAGTTGTTTGCGATGCTGAAAGTCGCAGAGTCTGAACTCCGTAAAGAGCCTCAAGTGTTGATGGTGAGCAAGACCACTAGTTTCAAGAGAAACGGCAAAGGCAAGAAGGGCAATTCGAAGAAGAGCGACAAGCCTGTTGCCAATCCGCCGAAGAAACCCAAGGCTGGACCTAAGCCTGAAACAGAGTGCTTCTATTGCAAGGGTATGGGTCACTGGAAGCGCAATTGCCCCAAGTATCTGGCAGATAAGAAGGCGGGCAAAGAAAAATCAGGTATATTTGATATACATGTTATTGATGTGTACTTAACCGGCTCTCGTAGTAGTGCCTGGGTATTCGATACCGGTTCTGTTGCTCACATTTGCAACTCGAAGCAGGAACTGCGGAATAGACGAAGGCTGGCGAAAGACGAAGTGACGATGCGCGTAGGAAACGGTTCCAAGGTTGATGCAATCGCCGTCGGCACAGTGTCACTTCAACTACCATCGGGATTAGTGATGAACTTAAATCATTGTTATTTAGTGCCTGCGTTGAGCATGAACATTATATATGGATCTTGTTTATTGCGAGACGGTTACTCTTTTAAGTCAGAGAATAATGGTTGTTCTATTTCTATGAGTAACATCTTTTATGGTCATGCACCGAATGTGAGAGGATTGTTCATATTGAATCTTGATAGCAATACGCATATACATAACATTGTGACCAAAAGAGTTAGAGTAAACAATGATAGCGCCATATTTTTGTGGCACTGCCGCTTGGGTCATATTGGTGTAAAGCGCATGAAGAAACTCCATGCTGATGGACTTTTGGAGTCACTTGACTTTGATTCACTTGACACGTGCGAACCATGCCTCATGGGCAAGATGACTAAGACTCCGTTCTCCGGAACAATGGAGCGTGCAAGTGACTTGTTGGAAATCATACATACCGATGCGTGTGGTCCAATGAGCGTGGAGGCACGCGGCGGATATCGTTATTTTCTCACCTTCACTGACGATTTAAGTAGATATGGTTATGTCTACTTAATGAAGCACAAGTCTGAAACATTTGAAAAGTTCAAGCAATTTCAGAGTGAAGTAGAAAACCATCATAACAAGAAGATCAAGTTCCTACGGTCTGATCGTGGGGGTGAATATCTGAGTTTCGAGTTTGGTGCTCACTTAAGACAATGTGGAATTGTTTCGCAGTTAACACCGCGTGGAACACCACAGCGTAATGGTGTGTCCGAACGTCGTAATCGTACTTTGTTAGAGATGGTGCGATCTATGATGTCTCTTACTGATTTGCCGTTATCATTTTGGGGTTATGCATTAGAAACAGCTGCATTCACTTTAAATAGGGCACCATCGAAATCCGTTGAGACAACACCATACGAACTGTGGTATGGCAAAAGGCCAAAGTTGTCGTTTCTTAAAGTTTGGGGATGTGATGCTTATGTCAAAAAGCTTCAGCCTGAAAAGCTGGAACCCAAAGCGGAAAAGTGCGTCTTCATAGGTTACCCAAAAGAGACAGTTGGGTACACCTTCTATCTCAAATCCGAGGGCAAAGTGTTTGTTGCTAAGAACGGACCTTTTCTCGAGAAGGAGTTTCTCTCGAGAGAATTGAGTGGGAGGAAGATAGAACTTGACGAGGTTGTCGAACCTCTCATCCCTCTGGATGGTGGCGCAGGGCAAGGGGAAACCTCTGTCGTTGCGACGCCGGTTGAGGAGGAAGTTAATGATGATGATCATGAAACTCCAGTTCAAGTTTCTGTTGAACCACGCAGGTCGACGAGATCACGCGCTGCTCCAGAGTGGTACGGTAATCCCGTCTTATCAATCACGTTGTTAGACAACAATGAACCTGCAAATTATGAAGAAGCAATGGTGGGCCCAGATTCCAACAAATGGCTAGAAGCCATGAAATCCAAGATAGGATCCATGTATGAGAACAAAGTGTGGACTTTGGAGATACTACCTGAGGGCCGCAAGGCTATTCAGAACAAATGGATCTTTAAGAAGAAGACGGACGCTGACGGTAATGTGACCGTTTATAAAGCTCGACTTGTGGCAAAGGGTTTTTCACAAGTTCGAGGAGTTGACTACGATGAGACTTTCTCACCCGTAGCGATGCTTAAGTCCGTCAGAATCATGTTAGCAATAGCTGCATTTTTTCGATTATGAAATCTGGCAGATGGATGTCAAAACGGCGTTCCTTAACGGTTTCCTTAAGGAAGAGTTGTATATGATGCATCCCGAAGGTTTTGTCGATCCTAAAAATGCTGATAAAGTGTGCAAGCTCCAGCGATCCATTTATGGACTGGTGCAAGCATCTCGGAGTTGGAACAAACGTTTTGATGAGGTGATCAAAGCATTTGGGTTTATACAAGTGGTTGGAGAATCTTGTATTTACAAGAAAGTGAGTGGGAGCTCTGTGGCGTTTCTAATATTATATGTGGATGACATATTACTGATTGGAAACAACCTAGAGCTTTTGGGAAGCATAAAAGGTTACTTGAATAAAAGTTTCTCTATGAAGGACCTAGGAGAAGCTGCTTACATTCTAGGCATTAAGATCTATAGGGATAGATCAAAACGCCTGATAGGACTTTCACAAAGCACATACCTTGAAGCACATACCTTGATAAAGTTTTGAAGAGGTTCAAAATGGAACAGTCCAATAAAGGGTTCTTGCCAGTGTTACAAGGTACGAGATTGAGTAAGACTCAGTGCCCAGCAACTAATGAAGATAGAGAGCATATGCGCTCCGTCCCCTATGCTTCAGCCATAGGTTCTATCATGTATGCGATACTGTGCACTAGACCGGATGTTAGCCTGGCCATAAGTATGGCAGGTAGGTTCCAGAGTAATCCAGGAGTGGATCACTGGACAACGGTCAAGAATATCCTGAAGTACCTGAAAAGGACTAAGGAGATGTTTCTCGTGTATGGAGGTGACGAAGAGCTCGACGTAAAAGGTTACATTGATGCAAGCTTTGACACAGATCCGGACGACTCTAAGTTGCAAACCGGATACGTATTTATTCTTAATGGGGGTGCAGTAAGCTGGTGCAGTTCCAAGCAAAGCGTCGTAGCAGATTCTACATGTGAAGCGGAGTACATGGCTGCCTCGGAGGCGGCTAAGGAGGGTGTCTGGATGAAGCAGTTCATGACGGATCTTGGAGTGGTGCCAAGTGCACTGGATCCAATAACCTTGTTCTGTGACAACACTGGTGCCATTGCCTTAGCAAAGGAACCAAGGTTTCACAAGAAGACCAGACACATCAAACGACGCTTCAACCTCATCCGCGACTACGTCGAGGAGGAGGACGTAAATATATGCAAAGTGCACATGGATCTGAAGGTAGCAGACCCGCTGACTAAACCTCTTCCACGGCCAAAACATGATCGACACCAGAACTGTATGGGTGTTAGATTTATTGCAATGTAATTCACATGGTGATGTGAGGGCTAGATTATTGACTCTAGTGCAAGTGGGAGACTGTTGGAATTATGCCCTAGAGGCAATAATAAATGTATAGTTATTATTATAATTCCTGTATCAAGATAATGGTTTATTATCCATGCTATAATTGTATTGAATGAAGACTCATTTACATGTGTGGATACATAGACAAAACACCGTCCCTAGCATGCCTCTAGTTGGCTAGCCAGTTGATCTATGATAGTCAGTGTCTTCTGATTATGAACAAGGTGTTGTTGCTTGATAACTGGATCACGTCATTGGGAGAATCACGTGATGGACTAGACCCAAACTAATAGACGTAGCATGTTGATCGTGTCATTTTGTTGCTACTGTTTTCTGCGTGTCAAGTATTTATTCCTATGACCATGAGATCATATAACTCACTGACACCGGAGGAATGCTTTGTGTGTATCAAACGTCGCAACGTAACTGGGTGACTATAAAGATGCTCTACAGGTATCTCCAAAGGTGTTAGTTGAGTTAGTATGGATCAAGACTGGGATTTGTCACTCCGTGTGACGGAGAGGTATCTCGGGGCCCACTCGGTAATACAACATCACACACAAGCCTTGCAAGCAATGTAACTTAGTGTAAGTTGCGGGATCTTGTATTACGGAACGAGTAAAGAGACTTGCCGGTAAACGAGATTGAAATAGGTATGCGGATACTGACGATCGAATCTCGGGCAAGTAACATACCGAAGGACAAAGGGAATGACATACGGGATTATACGAATCCTTGGCAATGAGGTTCGAACGATAAGATCTTCGTAGAATATGTAGGATCCAATATGGGCATCCAGGTCCCGCTATTGGATATTGACCGAGGAGTCTCTCGGGTCATGTCTACATAGTTCTCGAACCCGCAGGGTCTGCACACTTAAGGTTCGACGTTGTTTTATGCGTATTTGAGTTATATGGTTGGTTACTGAATGTTGTTCGGAGTCCCGGATGAGATCAAGGACGTCACGAGGGTTTCCGGAATGGTCCGGAAACGAAGATTGATATATAGGATGACCTCATTTGATTACCGGAAGGTTTTCGGAGTTACCGGGAATGTACCGGGAATGACGAATGGGTTCCGGGAGTTCACCGGGGGGGCAACCCACCCCGGGGAAGCCCATAGGCTTTGGGGAGACACACCAGCCCTTAGTGGGCTGGTGGGACAGCCCCAAGGGGGCCTATGCGCCAAGAGAAGGAAATCAAAGGAAAAGAAAAAAAAGAGGGAAGAAGTGGGAAGGGAGGGGGACTCCTCCCACCAAACCAAGTCCAACTCGGTTTCGGGGGGGGGGGGGGAGTCCTCCCCCCCTTGGCTCGGCCGACCCCTTGAGGGTCCCTTGGACCCCAAGGCAAGGTCCCCCTCCCTCCTCCTATATATATGGGGCTTTTAGGGCAGATTTGAGACGATTTTCTCACGGCTGCCCGACCACATACCTCCATAGTTTTTCCTCTAGATCGTGTTTCTGCGGAGCTCGGGCGGAGCCCTGCTGAGACAAGATCATCACCAACCTCTGGAGCATCGTCACGCTGCCGGAGAACTCTTCTACCTCTCCGTCTCTCTTGCTGGATCAAGAAGGCCGAGATCATCGTCGAGCTGTACGTGTGCTGAACGCGGAGGTGCCGTCCGTTCGGTACTAGATCGTGGGACTGATCGTGGGATTGTTCGCGGGGCGGATCGAGGGACGTGAGGACGTTCCACTACATCAACCGCGTTCTCTAACGCTTCTGCTGTACAATCTACAAGGGTACGTAGATCACTCATCCCCTCTCGTAGATGGACATCACCATGATAGGTCTTCGTGCGCGTAGGAAAATTTTTGTTTCCCACGCGACGTTCCCCAACAGTGGCATCATGAGCTAGGTTCATGCATGTAGTGCCCCAGATGTAAACCTTCCGTATTTGGACCTACTTCTTGTGGGACCACCTTGACTTTGTCATGAGAGTTATCTATGCATGTATGATTTCATGTGTTACCTTGTGTTCTTCTTTTGCATGCATGCATCCATGTCATACCTTTCTTACCATGCTTTGTGTGCTTGCTTCTATACCTTGCCATGTCTTGGAGTGGGCCTTGTAATTTCATGTGTTGATGTCATGTGATGATGGTGTGTGGAGTGTAGGAGTGGTTGCTTGGGATTTTCAAAGCTCATTGCAATTTCAAACCCTTTTCCTCTCCTATCGTCTCATGTTCAAAAATTCCATCTTCACAAAAGCTGTTTTAAAATGTCTGGTGTTTAGAGGTTATTGTGGATATGATGATGTGATGATGTGGAGTTTTATCTTGGTCTTGAGGGTGAATATAAATCACAAAACAGTATAATTAATTGCTCTTTTGTATTTATTTAAATGCCCTATAAAATTCCTTTTGCGTTTTATTTAAAAGGCTTAGGTATTTTTAGGCCGAGGGGCATTTTTGTTTTGATTGTATAATCAGTAGTAGTCCTGTGGGTTTTTTTCCTTTCTCTGTAATTCATCTAATTAGAAATAAATCTCCAGGGCTGTTTCTCTATTTTCTTCTCTGGTGGGCTTCCTCCCACTCAGAGAGGCCCAGTGTCCCCTCTCCCCCTCGCGCAGCGCAGCCCACCCGCGTCTCTCTTCCTCCTCTCGACGTCATCTCTGTACGATCGCAACTCCACCTCCCGATCGCCTCCCCTTCGATCCTGTGGCCTTAGCGCCTCCCCCAAGGTGATATCAGGTGGAGGGAACCTTCCTCCTTCCCTAGGGTTCCCCCTCCTTCCTCCAGCGTCGCCGCCACCTCCCTCCTTTTCTCTTCCCTCTCCGTGGTAAGCTCTCTGTAGAGTAGGAGCAGAGAGAGAGAGAGAGTCCGGCCGCCGCGTCAACCCCGCCGTCTACGTCGAGCAGCGTCGGCGGCCATGTCCAGGAGCACGGAGTAGGAGCCCGCGCTCCATTCCCGTCCTCGGGGAGGCCTCGGAACGCCCACCGCGACGGCCAGCACCACGTCAACAGCGAGTTCCCGGCATTCTTCCTCCCCCTGCATCGGCTCTGCACCCGCGTCTGCAGCTTCTTCGGGTCGTCGTCTTCACCGACGTCATCCCCGAGCGGCTCCTCCTTCTTCCCCGAGGTGAGCCGGTCCCCTTCCTCCCCTTTCCCGCGAGTGGATCCGTTGCAGGGCAGTAGCCGCAACAGCAGCAGCCATGGTGCATGCGTATGTGTGTGCCAGTGTGTCGAGTGGGTGCTCGGGTAGTGCCATGCAGTAGTTATGGGCGCTCATCAGGCTGGTGTGTAGCGTCTTGGTCTTCCCCGTGTGGTAGCAGCAGCAGCCGATCCTACATCGCAGCGCAGTAGCAGCAGATCTTCGCCGCAGTAGTAGCTGAGTAGTGCACCGGCGGCCTCCCTGTTGCCGGCGCACCTCTGTGCAGAGCAGGCATGCAGCTGAGACAGTATACCTCGCGATACAACCCTACTCTGTCAAGCTTCCGTATCGTAGCGCAGCAGTGTGTGCCTGTGTATGATCCCGAGAGATGCAGGGATCGAATCCCAGATGGTGCTTCCCCTTTCTTTTTTTTCTTCTCGGTTTATTTTCCTGTGTTCCAGTAGATTAGCGGCAACAGAGGGACATCTCTGTATGCCCCCTTCTTTGTTGAATCCAGTGGCAACAGCAGGGTGGCAAGGGAAGCAGAGTATTTCCAGGGGATCTTGGGTTCGAAACCCAGCTCCACCCTTTTATTTTATTTTTGTACTTCCTTTGCTTTATTTCCTGTTTTAGCTTGATGGTTTAAGGCTGGCTTGATCATCAGATGTTGTAGTTTTCTTTTTGTTAAGATCTAAACAGTATGTGTTGCTTGGTGAACTAGCTAACTTGTGGATTCATGAGCTTGTGTAGGTGATGCAGTTTGTGGATGCGAGTAGCTTCCATGCTTAGGAGTTTTACTTGTGTATTTATGTACTAGTGGATAAGAGTGCATGATGTAGGTGTGATGTGGTGGTGGCCTTGTGAAAGCATGTGTATGTGTGTGAAGGGTTCCCCCCTCACCACATATCATTTATATGTGTTACCTACTAGAAGTGTTGGAGAGTTGATGCTTCCATGTCACTTGCATAGTAGTTTCCCCCCCCCTCATGTTGTTCTTGGGGTTAAGAGCTTGTGATGGGGTTGTGGTGATGATATACGTGTGTGTGTGGAACTTCCCACCTTGCAAAACTATGCACCTTAACATGTCCATATGTGAGAGGGCATGGTGTTGTGTGTGTGGGGTGACTTGTGAGAAGTAATTGTAGTTGATGTGCATGACACAAACATGGTGTTCAAACCCCCATGTCACTTTGTAATTGTGCACATGAACTCAACCTTTGTAGTTGTTGTCTTAGAAGGATACTTTATGGAGTTGCATATTCAGTTTTGTTGCAAGTTTGAGCCTTGATTCCATGGAATAGGTGGAGCCCAAGGGCATGAGTTTTTGTGTGATAGTAGTAGGGGTTTTGCTCTACACCATAGTGGTGTAAATTATCTCTTGGTGTTACGTGTGTGCAAACTATGCCTAGACAAAGTGGGCATGTGGCTGAAAAATTCCAGATTAGTGAAATCTGAAATTTCACAAAGTCTGGGATTGTGGAAACATTTTCTTCCCCTATAGATGAGGATGTGCTGGTCATTCTGTTGAGAACTAGCCTTAGTTCAGTGCTAGGATTTTGAACATGGTATGTTTGTGAAGCTCCCTTTCAAATTTCAAATCATTTGGAGCCCAGTAGGTTGTGTTTTGATTGCTGTCAAAAAGCTTCAGAACAGAGACAGAAACCCAGGTGCAGGAATTTTCACTAAGTCCCTGAGATCTGATGGTTTTGGGAAAGTTTGTGGCCTTGTATCTTCTAGAGTTTAATTCCTTTTGCTGTGATTCTTGCTGGTGCTTGTAGTGTTCTTGGTGGGCAACAGCCACATATATTATTTTTCATGTTTGGAGACCTATATCTATGTTGCATGTAGCTCCAAAAGAGCTAAGATGCAGATTATGGCAGATTATGTAGTTTTGTCATTTTGGTCAATGTGTGTGCTTAGTTGATGTTGTGGTGTTCTTCCTTGCTCCAATCCATTCATGTTGGGTTTTTATAGGCCTTGGCAACCTGGGAATACCAGATTTGTGCCAATTGTGAGCGTGGTGTTGAATCTTCCACGTAGAGCTTCATATCTTGTTTCGTTGATTCCTGTTGATCCGTAGCTCTGTTTGCAATGTTCTTTATATGGTTTTGCACCGTTTTCATGAGCCGCATATGTTCATGTCATTCCCATGCATGTCAAAATAGCTTAGTGTACAGTTCTGTCCAGAAACTTGCAGTAGTTTATTTTGCTTGTGCTAGTGATAGAAATAGTGGTGCATGCTCAATTTTCATATCATGCATCATGTGATTGTTGCATCTTGTGGTGCTGCTGTTCATTGGTTGTTATTCTTATGTTGGGTATCACTAGGATCGGAGAACGAATACGTGGAGTCAGGAGAGTACGTGTAGGACGATCCAGAACCATTCCAAGCTGAGGATATCACAGGCAAGATGATATGACCTTGATTCCATCTCTAGACTTGTTATGCTAGTTTTCGTTTCCATGTCATGTTGCTCGCTGCCTACCACTGAATTAAATTGCCTCTTGAAATGCCATGAGCCCAAACACCGTACTCCTTCCTAGCAAACTTGTATGGCTAAGTAGGCTTGCTCAGCTACTAATGTTAGCATTGCTAGTTGCAGGTGCTTTGTCTCATGTGATAACATAAGCTTTGATATCATTATCTTAAATTCTGTTATTTAATTAATGCACCTATATACTTGGTAAATGACGGGAGGCCTAGCCTTTTGCCGGGTGCCTTGTTCCGTTATTGCCGCCTTAGTTACCGGTTACCGGTGTTTGATTCCATAATGATCGCTCCTATCACGTTCGAGGTTGTTATGGGGACCCCCTCGATAAATCGCGTAGTGCTAAGGCTTGTCCGGCAGGACCCAACATTGGTATTATTTGCTAATCACCTAATAATCTGCATAGGGAATAGCTACCCCGAGGAATTTAATCAACAACCCGGGCCAGTGCTCCTCATGAGTGTTGGTCCAACCACCTAGCAGTCGGCAAGGCCACCCCGGGGAAACTTGAGGTTTGGTCCTTGTCCACTTTGCATAGACGGTGTTGTCCTGAGACTGAGATACGCGGCTCTTATCGGGTCGTCGACACACCGGGAGGTCCTGGTAGCCCTGTCTTACCTTAGCGGTATATCTTGCGTATAGGAATCCCAGTGAAGCTTTGGTTTCCCCCAGAGTTGAGGTTTTCCTCTAAGGAATCCGACGAGATCACGAGATTCGTGATAGAGGATGCCTTTGCGGCCTGTGTTCGTTTGTGATGGACTAGTTGGAGCACCCCTGCAGGGTTTAATCTTTCGGAAAGCCGTGCCCGCGGTTATGTGCCAACTTGGAATATTTTGTTAACATCTGGTATTAGAGAACTTAAACATATACTAATAAAACTGCCAACCGTGTGCGTAACCGTGACTGTCCCTTCGAAGATCTCTCTTCGATCGGGAACACGGTGGGGTTATGAATGCTGTAGGTAGGTGCACAGGATCACTTACTGATCAAGTAATCCCGACCGTTAGCGTAGACCACCTTCACTTCTACTTTGCGTAAGTTAGCCACTTATTCAAGCGTAGGATGCTGCAGCCTGATACACTTCATCCTTACCCTACCCAATAACATGACTAGTTCTGGCACCAAGGTCTTAGATTGCTGAGTCCCCCGTGGCTCACGGATTCCTCCGAAACTCCCAGCAGGTACAGGTACCCCAGAGACAGATGATCCCGACGGCACCCAGCTGGCGTGGCAGTACGACGAGGAGACAGACCGCCTCTACGTGAACTATCCAGAGGACTGAGGCGTGGTCGTGATCGTGGGCCTGCAGCAGGGTAGCATAGCATTTTCCATGTTTTGTAGTCCGTAGTGGAACTACCTTGTTTGTATCTATGTTGTACTCTGAGTTATTAATAAGAAGACAGTTGAATCCCGAATTGTCTACTTTTATTATTATTTGTGCTATGTTACTTGCTTGCGAAACGCTTAGATGCGCTTCTTTCCTATTCGGGGGCCTCGACCCCCAGATCGGAAAGGATCACATCTTGGTCGTTACAATGCATAGATGATATCTCGAGTAGAAAAAAAAGAGTTTGTGGGCGTTGATGTTCGATTTGCTACCCTCCTTAGTCTTTTCTCGATTCGGCGGTATTGTTGAATTGAAGCGGCCTGGACCAACCTTACTCGTACGCTTACAAGAGACCGGTTTCATCGACTAACATGCAACTTGTTGCATAAAGATGACCGGCGGGTGTCTGTTTCTTCAACTTTAGTTGAATCGGATTTGACCGAGGTGATCCTTCGAGAAGTTTAAATATCAATTTGCATATCATCGTTGTGGCTTTGCGTAAGTAAGATGCGATCATACTAGATACCCGTAGCAGCCACGTAAAACATGCAACAACAGATTAGAGGACGTCTAACTTGTTTTTGCAGGGTATGCATGTGATGTGATATGGCCAAAGACATGATATGATATATTACATGCATGAGATAATCATGTTGTAATAGTTAAAATCGACTTGCACGTCGATGCTACGGCAACCAGCAGGAGCCATAGGGTTGTCTTTAAACTAACGTTTGTGCTTGCATATGCGTTTACTATATTGCTAGGTAGTAGCTTTAGTAGTAATAGCATAGATAGCACGACAACCTCGATGGCGGCACAATGATGGAGATCATGGTGTGGCGCCGGTGACGATGAAGATCATGCCGGTGCTTTGGTGATGGAGATCAAGAAGCACAAGATCATGGCCATATCATGTCACTTATGATTTGCATGTGATGTTAATCCTTTTATGCACCTTTTTTTTGCTTAGAATGATGGTAGCATTATAAGGTGATCCCTCAATAAAATTTAAAGATAAAATTGTGTTCTCCCTGATTGTGCACCATTGCGACAGTTCGTTGTTTCGAGACACCACGTGATGATCGGGTGTGATAGACTCAACGTTCACATACAACGGGTGTAAACAAGTTGCACACGCGGAACACTCGGGTTAAACTTGACGAGCCTAGCATGTATAGACATGGCCTAGGAACACAAGAGACCGAAAGGTCGAGCATGGATCATATAGTTGATATGATCAACATGGAGATGTTCATCACTGAAACTATACTCAACTCACGTGATGATCGGACTTGATTTAGTGGATTTGGATCATGCGCCACTCAAATGACTAGAGGGATGTCTATTTTGAGTGGGAGTTATTAGTAATATGATTAGCTAAACTCAATTATCATGAACATAGTCAAAAGGTCTTTGCAAATTATGTTGTAGCTTGCATTGTAGCTCTACTGTTTTTGATATGTTCCTAGAGAAAATTTAGTTGAAAGATGATAGTAGCAATTATGCGGGCTGGGTCCGTAAACTGAGGATTGTCCTCATTGCTGCACATAAGGCTTATGTCCTTAATGCACCGCTCGGTGTGCTGAGCCTCGAACGTCGTCTGTGGATGTTACGAACATCTGACATACACATTTTTGATGACCACGTGATAGTTCAGTGCGTAATACTCAACGGCTTAGAATTGAGGCGTTGAAGATGTTTTGAACGTCACGAAACATATGAGATGTTCTAAGAGATGAAATTGGGATTTCATGCTCGTGCCCTTGTTGAGAGGTATGAGACCTCCGACAAGATTCTTTGTCTACAAAGTAAAGGAGAAAAGCTTAATCGTTGAGCATGTGCTCAGATTGTTTGAGTGCTACAATCGCTTGAATCGAGTGGGAGTTAATCTTCTAGATGAGATAGTGATGGTTCTCCAAAGTCACTGCCACCAAGCTACTAGAGCTTTGTGATGAACTATAACATGTCAGGGATAGGTATGATGATCCTTGAGCTATTCGCGATGTTTGACACTGCGAAAGTAGAAATCAAAAAGGAGCATCAATTCTTTATGGTTAGCAAAACCCCTAGTTTCAAGAAGGGCAAGGGCAAGAAGGCATAGTTCATGGAACGGCAAACCAGTTGTTGCTCTAGTGAAGAGACCCAAGGTTGAACCCAAGCCCGAGACTAAGTGCTTCTGTAATGAGAGGAACAGTCACTGAAGAGGAGCTACCCTAGATACTTGGTAGATGAGAAGGCTGGCAAAGTCGACAGAAGTATATTTGATATACATGATATTGATGTGTACTTTACTAGTACTCCTAGTAGCACGAGGGTATTAGATACCGGTTCGGTTGCTAAGTGTTAGTAACTCGAAATAAAAGTTGCGGAATAAAAGGAGACTAGCTAAAGGCGAGGTGACGATATGTGTTGGAAGTGTTTCCAAGGTTGATGTGATCAAACATCGCACGCTCCCTCTACCATCGGGGTTAGTGTTAAACCTAAATAATTGTTATTTGGTGTTTGCGTTGAGCATGAACATTATTAGATCGTGTTTATTAAAATACGATTATCCATTTAAAGAGAATAATGGTTACTCTATTTGCTTGAATAAATACCTTTAATGGTTTATTGAATCTCGATTGTAGTGATACACATGTTCATAATATTGATGCCAAAAGATACAAAGCAGTAATGATAGTACCACTTACTTGTGGCACTGCCGCTTGAGTCATGTTGGTATAAAATGTATGAAGAAGCTCCATGTGGATGGATCATGGTACTCACTCATTTTTGAAACGTTTGGGACATGCAATCCATGCCTATTGGTATAAACGCATGAAGAAACTCCATGCATATGGATCGTTTGGACTCACTTGATTTTGAATCACTTGAGACATGCAAATCATACCACATGGGCAAGATGACTGAAGGCCTCGTTTTCCAGTGAGATGGAACTAGAAAGTAACTTACTGGAAGTAATACATTTTGGATGTATGCAGTCCAATGAGTGCTGAGGCACGCAGTGGATATCGTTATGTTCTTACTTCACAGATGATTTGAGTAGGTACTGGTGTATTTGCTTGATGAAACACGTCTAAATTATTGAAAGGTTCAAGTAGTTTCAGAGTGAAGTTGAAGATCGTCGTGACAAGAGGGTAACATGTCTACGATATGATCATAGAGATGAATATCTGAGTTGCGAGTTTGGTACACAATTAAGACAAATGTGAAAATTGTTTCACATCTCATGCCACCTAAAACACCATAGTATGATGGTGTGTCTGAACGTCATAGTCGCGCCCTATTTGATATGGTGCATACTATGATGTCTCTTATCGAATTACCACTATCATTTATGGGTTATGCATTAGATACAACCGCATTCACTTTAAATAGGGCACCACGTATTTCCGTTGAGATGACACCGTATGAACTATGGTTTCGAGAAACCTAAGCTGTCGTTTTTTATGTTTGGGGCTGTGATGCTTATGTGGAAAGGTTTTAGCATGATAAGCTCGAACCCAAAGCGGATAAATGCATCTTCATAGGACACCCAAAATAGTTGGATATACCTCCTATCTCAGATCCGAAAGCAAAGTGTTTATTTCTAGAAATGGGTCCTTTCTCGAGGAAAAGTTTCTCTCGAAATAATTGAGTGGGAGGGTGGTGGAACTTGACGAGGTTAGTGAACCGTCACTTCAACCAGTGTGTAGCTGGGCGCAAGAAGTTGTTCATGTGGCGCCTATACCAATTGAAGTGGAAACTGATGATAGTGATCATTAAGCTTCGAATCAAGTTACTTGTAGGTCGACAAGGTCGCGTACTGGTACAGAATGGTACGGTAACCGTGTCTTGAAGGTCATGTTGTTGAACAACAATGAACCTACGAGCTATGGAGAAGCGATGGTGGGCTCGGATTCCGACAAATGGCTGGAGGCCATGAAATCCGAGAGAGGATCCGTGTATAAAACTAAAGTCTAGAGTTTGGAAGAACTACTTGATGGTCGTAAGACTATTAAGTACAAATGGATGTTTAAAAGGAAGACAGATGATGATGGTGAAAAGTCACCATTAAGAAAAGCTCGACTTGTCGCAAAGATGTTTCCGACAAGTTCAAAGAGTTGACTATGATGAGACTTTCTCACTTGTAGCGATGCTAAAAGTCTGTTGGAATTATGTTAGCAGTTGCTGCATTATTTATGAAATATTGCACATAGTATGTCAAAACATTGTTTCCTCGACGGTTTCCTTGAGGAAAGGTTGTATGTGATACAACCAGAAGGCTTTGTCGATCCTAAGGATTCTAACAAGTATGCAAGCTCCAGCGATCCTTATATGGACCGGTGCAAGCATCTCGGAGTTGGAATATACGCTTTGATGAGATTATCAAAGCTTTTAGGTTTATACAAAGTTTATGTGAAACTTGTATTTCCAAAGAAGTGAGTGGGAGCACTATAGAATTTCTGTAAGTATATGTGGTTGACATATTGTTGATCGGAAGTAATGTAGAATTTCTAGAAAGCATAAAGGGTTGTCTGAAAGGAGTTTTTCAAGGAAAAACCTGGAAAGAGCTACTTGAACATTGAGCATCAAGATCTATAGAGATAGATCAAAACGCTTAATAGAACTTCAATGAAATGCATGCCTTGACAAGTTTTTGAAGGGGTTCAAAATAGATCACCAAAGAAGGAGTTCTTGGTTATGTTGTAAGGTGTGAATTTGAGTAAGACTTAAAGCCCGACCACGGCAGAAGAAAGAGAAAGGACGAAGGTCGTCCCCTATGCCTTAGCCATAGGCTCTAAAGTATGCTATGTTGTGTACCGCACCTGATGTGTGCCTTGCCATGAGCCTGTCAAGGGGTACAAAGAGTGATCCAGAATTGAGTCACTGAACAGCGGTCAAAGTTATCCTTAGTAACTAGTGGACTAAGGAATTTTTCTCGATTATGGAGGTGATTAAAGAGTTCGTCGTAAAGGGTTACGTCGATGCAAGCTTTGACACTAATCTGAATAACTCTGAGTAGTATACGGGATTCATATAGTGGAGCAGTCATTTGGAATAGTTCCAAATGGCACATAGTAGCAACATCTATAGGATGACATAGATATATGTAAAGCACACACGGATCTGAAAGGTTCATATCCGTTGACTAAAAACCTCTCTCACAAGCAAGATATGATCAAACCCCAGGGTGTTAGGTTCATTGCAATCACATAGTGATGTGACCTAGATTATTGACTCTACTGGAAGTGGGTGACTTTTGGAAATATGCCCTTGAGGCAATAATAATTTGGTTATTATTATATTTCCTTGTCCATAATAATCGTTTATTATCCATGCTAGAATTGTATTGATTGGAAACTCAAATACATGTGTGGATACATAGACAACACACTGTCCCTAGTGAGCCTCTAGTTGACTAGCTCGTTGATCAAAGATGGTCAAAATTTCCTGTCCATAGGCAAGTGTTGTCACTTGATAACGGGATCACATCATTAGGAGAATGACGTGATGGACAAGACCCAAACTATAAACGTAGCATATGATCGTGTCAGTTTATTGCTACTCTTTTCTGCATGTCAATGTATCTCTTCCTATGACCATGAAATCATGCAACTCCTGGACACCGAAGGAATACCTTGTGGGTTATCAAACATCGCAACGTAACTGGGTGACTATAAAGGTGCTCTACAGGTATCTCCATAGGTGTCTGTTGGGTTGGCATGGATCAAGATTGGGATTTGTCACTCTGTGTGACGGAGAGGTATCTCGGGGCCCACTCGGTAGTACAACATCACAACAAGCCTTGCAAGCAATGTGACTAAGGAGTTAGTTATGGGATCTTGTATTACAAAACGAGTAAAGAGACTTGCTGGTAACGAGATTGAACTAGGTATGGAGATACCGACGATCGAATCTCGGACAAGTAACATACCGAAGGACAAAGGGAACAACATACGGGATTAACTGAATCCTTGACATAGAGGTTCAACCAATAGATATCTTCGTAGAATATGTGTGAGACACTATGGACATCCAAGTGCCGCTTTTTATTTATTGACCACAGAGTGTCTCAGGTCATGTCTGCATAGTTCTCGAACCCGCAAGGTCTGTACACTTAAGGTTCGACGACGTTTCGGTATAGTTGAGCTATATGTGTTGGTGACCGAAGTTTTGTTCGGATTCACGAATGAGATCTCGGACGTCACGAGGAGTTCCAGAATGGTCCGGAATGAAGATTGATATATAGGAAGTCCTGTTTTGGTCACCGGAAAAGTTTCGGGCTCATCGGTAGTGTACCGGGAGTGCCGGGAGGGTGCTAAGGGACCACCGGGAGGGGTGTGACGACCCAAGAGGCTCATGGGCTATGAGAGGAGGTGGATCAGGCCTTGGTGGGCTGTCCTAAGTCTCTCTCAAGGGCCCATGCGAAAAGAATAAAGGAAAAAGGCAAAAAGGCCAAATTAGGAAGGAGTCCTAATAGGATTCCACCTCCCTTGTGGGAGGTGGATTCCTCCCTTGTGGGTTCGGCCGAAGCTCCTTGGGTTGGAGGCCAAGGCTGCCTCCTCTCTTCTCCACCTCCTATATATACTAGAGGTTTAGGTTTTTTGCGACACAACTTTGCCACGTGCAACCCTAAACCTCTACTTCATAGTTCTTCCTCTAGATCAGATTTCTGCGGAGCTTAGGCGAAGCCCTGCAGGAATAAGATCACCACCACCACCGGCACACCGTCACGCTACTGGGGAACTCATCAAAATCCCCGTATCTCTTGCTGGATCAAGAAGGCGGAGATCGTCATTGAAGTGTACGTGTGCGGAACGCGGAGGTGCCGTCCGTTCGACACTTGATCGGGACGGATCGTGGGACAGATCGTGAGACGGTTCATGGGACGGTTCGTGGCACGGATCGTGAAGATGTACCACTACATCAACCGCGTTTATTAATGCTTCCGCTTAGTGATCTACAAGGGTATGTAGATCCGATCTCCCTCTCGTAGATGATCATCACCATGATAGGTCTTCGTGTGCGTAGGAATTTTTTTGTTTCCCAAGCAACGTTCCCCAACAAGTATGTGGTTACCGAAATTTGTTCGGAGTTCCGAATGAGATCCCAGATATCATGAGGACCACCGGAATGGTCCGAAGGTAAAGTTTCATATATAGTAAGTGGAGATTTGATCACCGGAAATGTTTCGAGGATCATCGGTATTGTACCGGGACCACCGGAACGGTTCCGGGGGTCAATCGGGAGGGGCCACCAGCCATGAAGGGCCACGTGGGCGAAAAGTGGAAGGGAACCAACCCCTAGATGGGCTGGTGCGCCACCCACCAAGGCCCAAGGCGCCTAGGGGTGGCAACCCTAGGGCGTGGAGGTGGCCCACCTCCAACTTGGGAGTCAAGCCACGTCCACCTGGCCGCCGCCCCCTCTTTGGGTCGCCGCCCCTCCAATTCAGGGTGGCCGCCGCCCCTCCTAGGGATTCCTAGGGTGGCCGGCCTGCCCTCCCCCTCCTCCTATATATACCCAAGGGTTTTAGGGCTGCAACACACAAGTTTTCCATCCACCTCGGCGCAGCCCTGCCCTCTCTCTTCCTCCTCCTCCGTGGTGCTTGGTGAAGCCCTGCCAGAGAACCACATAGCTCCATCGCCACCACGTCGTCGTGCTTCCGGAGCTCTCCATCAACTTCCCCTTTCCCCTTGTTGGTTCAAGGTAGAGGAGACGTCACCGGGTTGGACGTGTGTTGAACGCAAAGGCGCCGTTGTTCGACGCTTTGGATCCCATCTACCGCGATCTGAATCGCTGCGAGTATGACTCCATCACCCGCATTCATAGTAACGCTTCCGCTTATCAATCTTCAAAGGTATGAAGATGCTCTACCCCTTGCTCGTTGCTAGCATCTCCTAGATTGATCTTGGTGTTTCGTAGGAAATTTTTTGAATTTCTCCCTCGAGCCCCAATAGTACCTTGTAATTCATGCATGCATTTGACATATAGTATGAGGAATTCGAAATGCATGATGAAAAATGGTGTCTGACGAGTTTCAACATGCATGCATTAATTAACTTGAGGAATAAGCATGCGAGGAAAAACATTCAAAAGTGTCAGAACACCATCGGGCTTAAGTTACAACTCATTACATCAAACACTTCACAAGAAACGAGAGTTTGTAACTTAATAAAATTTATAAGCCCATAAATATAACCCGCTTGAAGACTAACTTTCAGATTTCTCCCCCTTTGTCATCAAGTGACGAAAAGGGACGAAACCGTGGACTAACGCCCATGAAGAACTTCACGTCTATGGTGGAGGAGAGGCGCTCGTGTTCTTCATGTCAGTCTTCTTGGTTGGGCCTGTTGTAGTATCAGCAGGTTCTTCATGTGAATCAACAGTGTGGAATTAAGAATATGAGGTGTCCACCAAGTCAGGAACTGGATCTTCTTGAATTTCTTCTTTGGTGGCCATGAACAATCAAAGTCTTGAGTGAATTCCAGTTCTTTGAGTTCCTCGGGAGTCTTGAGATGTGACAGTATAGCCCAGGTGCGATCAAATACCTCATGAAGATAATAATGATTTTTCTTGACTGCATTTTCAGTGTCATTGAGGGTTTTCACAATGGAGCCAAACTGGTGTTTAACACACTTATGGTTTTGATCAACTTTTTGATGAAGACTGAGGAGAAGCTCTGTGTTAGTCATCACTAATACGTCTCCAACGTATATATAATTTTTGATGGTTCCATGCTATTATCTTGTCAAACTTTGGATGTTTTGTATGCATTTTATATCTTTTTTGGGACTAACTTATTAACTCAGTGCCAAGTGCCAGTTCCTGTTTTTTTTCGTGTTTTTGACCTTTTTCACACGAGAATATCAAACGGAATCCAAACAGAATAAAACCTCCGAAAAGAGTTTTTTCGGAATAGAAGATACGCAGGGAGCTTGAGAACCAAGGCAAAGGGCACTAGGGGAGGCCACAAGCCCCCTAGCTGCGGCCTGGGGGGGCGCCTAACAGGCTTGTGGGACCGCTGTGGTTCTGCCCTACTTCTTCCGCCTATAAATCCCCGAAAAATCTGAAACCACGGGAGAGAGCCACGAAAATACTTTTCCGCCTCCACAAGCTTCCGTCTCCACAAGATCCCATCTGGGGCACGTTCTGGTGCCCTGCTGGAGGGGGGATTCGGACACGGAGGGCTTCTTCATCAACACCATTTCCTCTCTGATGATGCGTGAGTAGTTCACCACAGACCTTTGGGTCCATAGCTATTAGCTAGATGGCTTCTTCTCTCTCTTGGATCTTCAATACAAAGTTCTCCATGATCTTCATGGAGATCTATCTAATGTAATCTTCTTTTGCGGTGTGTTTGTCGAGATCTGATGAATTGTGGATTTATGATAAGATTATCTATGAATCTTATTTGAGTTTCTTCTGATCTCTTATATGCATGATTTCATATCCTTGTAATTCTCTTTGAGTTGTGGGTTTTGTTTGGCCAACTTGATCTATAATTCTTGCAATGGGAGAAGTGCTTGGTTTTGGGTTCATACCGTGCGGTGTCCTCACCCAGTGAGAGAAGGGGTAGTGAGGCACGCATCGTGTTGTTGCCATCAAGGGTAAAAAGATGGGGTTTATATCTATTGCATGAATTTATCCCTCTACATCATATCATCTTGCTTAAGGCGTTACTCTGTTTGTTATGAACTCAATACACTAGATGCATGCTGGATAGCGGTCGATGTGTGGAGTAATAGTAGTAGATGCAAAAAGTATCGGTCTACTTGTCTCGGACGTGATGCCTATATGTATGATCATTGCCTTAGATATCGTCATGACTTTGCGCGGTTCTATCAATTGCTCGACAGTAATTCGTTCACCTACCGTAATATTTGCTATCATGAGAGAAGCCTCTAGTGAACAATATGGCCCCCGGGTCTACTTCACATCATATTTTCAGCCCTACACTTTTACTTTGTTGCACTTTCCGCCTTCAAATCTCACCTTGCAATCAATCGTGAAGGGATTGACAACACCTTTGTAGCGTTGGGTGCAAGTTTGCTGTTTTTGCGCAGGTACTTTGGAGACTTGGCTTGATACTCCTACTGGATTGATACCTTGGTTCTCGAACTGAGGGAAATACTTACTGCTACCGCGTTGCATCACCCTTTCCTCTTCAAGGAAAAACCAACGCAAGCTCAAGAGGTAGCAAGAAGAATTTATGGCGCCGTTGCCGGGGAGTATCAAGTCAAGAATAGTCTCCCGTCAACGTGCCAATTTCTGGTGCCGGTGCCGGGGAGCATCAAGTCAAGAATAGTCTTCCTCCAACGTGTCAATTTCTGGCACCGGAGACTGTTCTAAGTGTAGCTTATCCAAGTAACCATCGCAAACTCATCTCTTGCATTTACTTTTTTTTCCTATCGTTTTCCTCTCCCCCACTTCTGAAAAACAAATATTTACAAAAATATTTGCCATTTTTGTTTGCCTTTCCTTTGCTTGTGTGCTATGTGCCTTCAATATGCTTGCATCTTCGCTTGCTGAAAATCTATTGATATGGACCCTCATCCACTTGCTAATCTTTTCAAGAGGTCCAACTATGTTGAACCAATTGCTAGTGAGTTGAGTGCACTTGACTATCTTTATGGGGTTTTGCTTAAGATGCGTGAATCTGAAAATTGTGATGAAGAAATTTGTGAAGTGATTCACGAGGGCTCCTTGAATGAAAAGCATGATTGCAATGGTTTCACTATGATTCTATTAGTGTCAATCATGCTAAATATATGTAAAACCCTAAGCTTGAGGATGCTAGTTTTGCTATGTACTCTACTTTTTGCAATGATCGTGATTGGGGTGATGATCTTTCTTATGATCTTGAAAATTTGTTTAAGCCTCATGATGAATATGATATTAGCAATAATATTGAAAGTGGGTTTGGAGAAGTCATGACTTCAGTTGATGATAATCCCACTATTTTTGAAGAGTGTCAACTTTGCATGCATGTGGACCATGAAAAGAATATCCTTTGTGATAGCTATATTGTTGAATTTGATTATGATCCCACATGTAATTGCTATGATAGAGGAAAATATTGTGGTAGAAACTTTCATGTTACCAAATTACCTCTTGTTATGTTGAGATTGCTATTGTCTCTTTCTTCTTCCTTGCATTATGTAACTATTGGTTGTCTTCCAATTTGTTTTCCTATAAAATGCTTATGCATAGGAAGTATGTTAGACTTAGATGTGATTTTCACATGCTTTATGATGCTCTCATTGTGCTTCAATTCTTATCTTTTCTGTGAGCATCATTGAATTATCAATGCCTAGCTAAGGGCGTTAAACAATAGCGCTTGTTGGGAGGCAACCCAATAAATTTATCTTTGCTTTTTGCTTTCTGTTTTTTTGTGTCCACGCCATCATAATTCTGGTATGATTGTGTTTTTTGTGTTTCTTTTTGTGTTTGAGCCAAGTAAAACCTTTATGACTAGTTTTGGTAATTGTTGTTTGATCGTGCTGAAAAAGACAGAAACTTTGCGCTCACGAAATTATTTTTCATTCCTATCCAGATAGATATTTTGAGTTGATTCTTTTTGCTGCTGGTTTATATGCCAATTGACCTAATTGTCATAATTTTTCAGAATGTTTGAGATACCAGAAGTATACGAAGTATACAGATTGCTACAGACTGGTCTGTTTTTGACAGATTCTGTTTTTGTTGTGTTGATTGCATATTTTGATGAAACTATGGATATTATCGGGGGGTACTAGCCATGGAAAAGCGATAATGTAGTAATATAAAACCAATATAAATATAAATAAAGTTAGCTACAGTACCTAAAGAGGTGGTAGTTTGTTTTCTTGTGCTAATGATATCATGGACAATGGGATAAAGAGTGGAAAGAGATCAAGTTTGGGGATGCCCAAGGCATCCTAAGCCAAATTCAAGGACACCAAAAAGCCTAAGCTTGGGGATGCCCCGGGAAGGCATCCCGTCTTTCCTCTTCAATCCATCGGTAACATTACTTGGAGCTATTTTTTTATTCACCACATGATATGTGTTTTGCTTGGAGCGTCATGTATTATAGGAGTGTTTTCTTTTTGTTGTGTCACAATCATCCTTGTTGCACACCTTTTGAGAGATACACGCACGCATCTTGAATTTGCTAGAATACTCATTGAGCTTCGCTTATATCTTTTGAGTTAGGCAATTTAGCTCGCATGTGCTTCACTTATATATTTTGAGCTAGATAACTTTGCTCTAAGTGCTTCACTTAGATCTTGTAGAGCACGGCGGTGTCATATTTTGGAGAAATAAGAAATCTCGATCTTCACTTATATCTTTTTGAGAGTGCTCTCTCTTAGTAACTTGGTAGTTGGCTTGTGCTATGAAAGTAGTCCTAAAGATGATATGGATCCAAATAGGATACAATAAAAACTTCCATATTCATGTGCATTGATTAGTAAAGAGAAGTTTGATTCCTCTCAATTAGTTTTGAGACATGGATATGGTAATATTAGAGTCATGTTAGTAGGGTGTTGTGAATCTAGAAATACTTGTGTTGAAGTTAGTGATTCCCGTAACATGCACGTATGGTGAACCGCTATGTTAGGAAGTTGGAGAATAATTGATTTATTGATTGTCATCCTTTGTGTTGCGGTCGGGATCGCGTGATGGTTAACACCTACGAACCCTTCCCCTAGGAGTATGCGTTTAGCACTTTGTTTCGATTACTAATAAAAGCTTTCGCAATAAGTATGTGAGTTCTTCATGACTAATGTGAGTCCATGGTATAGATGCACTTTCATCTTCCACCATTGCTAGCCTCTCTAGTGCCGCGCAACTTTCGCTGGTGCACAAACCCACCATAGAACTTCCTCAAAACAGCCACCATACCTACCTATCATGGCCTTTTCATAGCCATTCCGAGATATATTGCGATGCAACTCCCACCGTTCCGTCTCATGACATGTGTTGTCACTTTCATATTGCCATTGCATGATCGTAAGATAGCTAGCGAGTCATACGCTAAGCTAGATCGTTTCACATCCCGGTACACTGCCGGAGGCATTTTCTATGTAGTCATCATTGTTCTAAGCATTGAGCTGTGAGTAAATAAAAGTGTGATGATCATCATTATTAGAGCATTGTCCCATGTGAGGAAATAAAAAAAAGAGGCCAAAGTTGCCCACACACAAAATAAAATAAAATAAGGAAAGAGGCCAAAGAGCCCAAACAAAAAAAGAGAAAAAGAGAGAAGGGACAATGCCACTATCCTTTTCCACACTTGTGCTTCACAATAGCACCATGTTCTTCATGATATAGAGTCTCTTGTTTTGTCACCACCATATACTAGTGGGAATATTCATTAAAGAACTTGGCTTGTATATTCCAATGATGGGCTTCCTCAAAATTGCCCTAGGTCTTCGTGAGCAAGCAAGTTGGATGCACACCCACTAGTTCTCCTTTTGAGCTTTCACACACTTATAGCTCTAAGTGCATCCGTTGCATGGTAATCCCTACTCATTCACATTGATATCTATTGATGGGCTTCTCCATAGCCCTTTGATACGCCTAGTCGATGTGACCATCTCCTCCTTTTTGCCTCACAACCTCCACCACACTCTATTCCACCTATAATGCTATATCCATGGCTCACGCTCATGTATTGCGTGAGAGTTGAAAAGGTTTGAGAAAGTAAGAGCGCGAAAACAATTACTTGGCCAATACCGGGGTTGCGCATGATTTAAATTTGTTGTGTGGGGATGATGGAGCATAGCGAGACTATATGATTTTGTAGGGATAACTTTCTTTGGCCTTGTTATTTCGAAAGTTCATGATTACCTTGCTAGTTTGCTTGAAGTATTATTGTTTTTATGTCAATAGCAAACTATTGTTTTGAATCTTACGGATCTGAACATTCATGTCATGTGAAAGAAGTTACTGTTGGAATTATGCCCTAGAGGCAATAATAAATATAGTTATTATTATAATTCCTGTATCAAGATAATCGTTTATTATCCATGCTATAATTGTATTGAATGAAGACTCATTTACATGTGTGGATACATAGACAAAACACCGTCCCTAGCAAGCCTCTAGCTGGCTAGCCAGTTGATCAAAGATAGTCAGTGTCTTCTGATTATGAACAAGGTGTTGTTGCTTGATAACTGGATCACGTCATTAGGAGAATCACGTGATGGACTAGACCCAAACTAATAGACGTAGCATGTTGATCGTGTCATTTTGTTGCTACTGTTTTCTGCGTGTCAAGTATTTGTTCCTATGACCATGAGATCATATAACTCACTGACACCGGAGGAATGCCTTGTGTGTATCAAACGTCGCAACGTAACTGGGTGACTATAAAGATGCTCTACAGGTATCTCCGAAGGTGTTAGTTGAGTTAGTATGGATCAAGACTGGGATTTGTCACTCCGTGTGAACGGAGAGGTATCTCGGGGCCCACTCGGTAATACAACATCACACACAAGCCTTGCAAGCAATGTAACTTAGTGTAAGTTGCGGGATCTTGTATTACGGAACGAGTAAAGAGACTTGCCGGTAAACGAGATTGAAATAGGTATACGGATACTAACGATCGAATCTCGGGCAAGTAACATACCGAAGGACAAAGGGAATGACATACGGGATTATATGAATCCTTGGCACTGAGGTTCAAACGATAAGATCTTCGTAGAATATGTAGGATCCAATATGGGCATCCAGGTCCCGCTATTGGATATTGACCGAGGAGTCTCTCGGGTCATGTCTACATAGTTCTCGAACCCGCAGGGTCTGCACACTTAAGGTTCGACGTTGTTTTATGCGTATTTGAGTTATATGGTTGGTTACCGAATGTTGTTCGGAGTCCCGGATGAGATCAAGGACGTCACGAGGGTTTCCGGAATGGTCCGGAAACGAAGATTGATATATAGGATGACCTCATTTGATTACCGGAAGGTTTTCGGAGTTACCGGGAATGTACCGGGAATGACGAATGGGTTCCGGGAGTTCACCGGGGGGGGGGGGGGCAACCCACCCCGGGGAAGCCCATAGGCTTTGGGGAGACACACCAGCCCTTAGTGGGCTGGTGGGACAGCCCCAAGGGGGCCTATGCGCCAAGAAAAAGAAATCAAAGGAAAAGAAAAAAAAAGAGGGAGGAGGTGGGAAGGGAGGGGGACTCCTCCCACCAAACCAAGTCCAACTCGGTTTGGGGGGGGGGAGTCCTCCCCCCCTTGGCTCGGCCGACTCCTTGGGGGTCCTTGGACCCCAAGGCAAGGTCCCCCCTCCCTCCTCCTATATATATGGAGCAATTAGGGCTGATTTGAGACGACTTTCTCACGGCTGCCCGACCACATACCTCCATAGTTTTTCCTCTAGATCGCGTTTCTGCGGAGCTCGGGCGGAGCCCTGCTGAGACAAGATCATGACCAACCTCCGGAGCGCCGTCACGCTGCCGGAGAACTCTTCTACCTCTCCGTCTCTCTTGCTGGATCAAGAAGGCCGAGATCATCGTCGAGCTGTACGTGTGCTGAACGCGGAGGTGCCGTCCGTTCGGTACTAGATCGTGGGACTGATCGCGGGATTGTTCGCGGGGAGGATCGAGGGACGTGAGGACGTTCCACTACATCAACCGCGTTCACTAACGCTTCTGCTGTACGATCTACAAGGGTACGTAGATCACTCATCCTCTCTCGTAGATGGACATCACCATGATAGGTCTTCGTGCGCGTAGGAAATTTTTTGTTTCCCATGCGACGTTCCCCAACAGTGGCATCATGAGCTAGGTTCATGCGTAGATGTCTTCTCGAGTCGAACACAAAAGTTTTTGTGGGCGGTGATGTGCGTTTTTCTGCCCTCCTTAGTCTTTTCTTGATTCCGCGGTATTGTTGGATTGAAGCGGCTTGGACCGACATTACTCGTACGCTTACGAGAGACTGGTTTCATCGTTACGAGTAACTCCGTTGCTCAAAGATGACCGGCAAGTGTCGGTTTCTCCAACTTTAGTTGAATCGGATTTGACCGAGGAGGTCCTTGGATGAGGTTAAATAGCAACTCATATATCTCCGTTGTGGTGTTTGCGTAAGTAAGATGCGATCCTACTAGATACCCATGGTCACCACGTAAAACATGCAACAACAAAATTAGAGGACGTCTAACTTGTTTTTGCAGGGTATGCTTGTGATGTGATATGGCCAATGATGTGATGTGATATATTGGATGTATGAGATGATCATGTTGTAATAGAAATATCGACTTGCACGTCGATGGTACGGCAACCGGCAGGAGCCATAGGGTTGTCTTTATACTAACGTGTGTGCTTGCAGATGCGTTTACTATTTTGCTAGGATGTAGCTTTAGTAGTAATAGCATGAGTAGCACGACAACCCCGATGGCAACACGTTGATGGAGATCATGGTGTGGCGCCGGTGACAAGAAGATCGTGCCGGTGCTTTGGTGATGGAGATCAAGAAGCACGTGATGATGGCCATATCATGTCACTTATGAATTGCATGTGATGTTAATCCTTTTATGCACCTTATTTTGCTTAGAACGACGGTAGCATTATGAGGTGATCTCTCACTAAAATTTCAAGACGAAATTGTGTTCTCCCCGATTGTGCACCGTTGCTACAGTTCATCGTTTCGAGACACCACGTGATGATCGGGTGTGATAGACTCAACGTTCACATACAACGGGTGCAAAACAGTTGCGCACGCGGAACACTCGGGTTAAGCTTGACGAGCCTAGCATGTGCAGACATGGCCTCGGAACACATGAGACCGAAAGGTCGATCATGAATCATATAGATGATATGATTAACATAGGGATGCTTACCACTGAAACTATACTCAACTCACGTGATGATCGGACTTGAGCTAGTGTAAGTGGATCATGAACCACTCAAATGACTAGAGAGATGTACTTTTTGAGTGGGAGTTTAGCGAATAATTTGATTAAGTTAAACTCTAATTATCTTGAACATAGTCTAAGTCCACTTTGAATATATTTGTGTTGTAGATCATGGCTCACGCGACAGTCATCCTGAATTTTAATACGTTCCTAGAGAAAGCTAAGTTGAAAGATGATGGAAGCAACTTTGTAGACTGGGCTCATAATCTTAAGCTAATCTTACAAGCTGGGAAGAAGGATTATGTCCTTAATGCTGCGTTAGGAGATGAACCACCCGCTACGGCTGATCAGGATGTTAAGAACGCTTGGTTAGCACGTAAGGAGGACTACTCAATAGTTCAATCTGCAGTCTTGTATGGCTTAGAACCAGGACTTCAACGTCGCTTTGAGCGTCATGGAGCATTTGAGATGTTCCAGGAGTTGGAGTTTATCTTTCAGAAGAACGCCTGGATCGAGAGGTATGAGACCTCCGATAAATTCTATGCTTGCAAGATGGAGGAAAACTCATCTGCCAGTGAACATGTGCTCAAAATGTTTGGGTACTCAAACCGTCTAGCTGAGCTGGGGATTGAACTCCCGCAAGAAGCTATCACTGACATAATCCTTCAATCACTGCCGCCAAGCTATAAAGGCTTTGTGTTGAACTACAACATGCAAGGGATGAACAAGTCGCCCGGCGAGTTGTTTGCGATGCTGAAAGTCGCAGAGTCTGAACTCCGTAAAGAGCATCAAGTGTTGATGGTGAACAAGACCACTAGTTTCAAGAGAAACGGCAAAGGCAAGAAGGGAAATTCGAAGAAGAGCGGCAATCCTATTGCCAATCCGACGAAGAAACCCAAAGCTGGACCTAAGCCGGAAACGGAGTGTTACTATTGCAAGGGTATGGGTCACTGGAAGCGCAATTGCCCCAAGTATCTGGCAGATAAGAAGGCGGGCAAAGAAAAATCAGGTATATTTGATATACATGTTATTGATGTGTACTTAACCGGCTCTCGTAGTAGTGCCTGGGTATTCGATACCGGTTCTGTTGCTCATATTTGCAACTCGAAGCAGGAACTGCGGAATAGGCGAAGGCTGGCGAAAGATGAAGTGACGATGCGCGTAGGAAATGGTTCCAAGGTTGATGCAATCGCCGTCGGCACAGTTTCACTTCAGTTACCGTCAGGATTAGTGATGAACTTAAATCATTGTTATTTAGTGCCTGCGTTGAGCATGAACATTATATCTGGATCTTGTTTATTGTGAGACGGTTACTCTTTTAAGTCAGAGAATAATGGTTGTTCTATTTCTATGAGTAACATCTTTTATGGTCATGCACCGAATGTGAGAGGATTGTTCATATTGAATCTTGATAGCAATACGCATATACATAACATTGAGACCAAAAGAGTTAGAGTTAACAATGATAGCGCCATATTTTTGTGGCACTGCCGCTTAGGTCATATTGGTGTAAAGCGCATGAAGAAACTCCATGCTGATGGACTTTTGGAGTCACTTGACTTTAATTCACTTGACACGTGCGAACCATGCCTCATGGGCAAGATGACTAAGACTCTGTTCTCAGGAACAATGGAGCGTGCAAGTGACTTGTTGGAAATCATACATACCGATGTGTGTGGTCCGATGAGCGTGGAGGCACGCGGCGGATATCGTTATTTTCTCACCTTCACTGACGATTTAAGTAGATATGGTTATGTCTACTTGATGAAGCACAAGTCTGAAACGTTTGAAAAAGTTCAAGCAATTTCAGAGTGAAGTGGAAAATCATCGTAACAAGAAGATCAAGTTCCTACGGTCTGATCGTGGGGGTGAATATCTGAGTTTCGAGTTTGGTCCTCACTTAAGACAATGTGGAATTGTTTCACAGTTAACACCGCCTGGAACACCACAGCGTAATGGTGTGTCCGAACGTCGTAATCGTACTCTATTAGAGATGGTGCGATCTATGATGTCTCTTACTGATTTGCCATTATCATTTTGGGGCTATGCATTAGAAACAGCTGCATTCACTTTAAATACGGCACCATCAAAATCCGTTGAGACGACACCATACGAACTGTGGTATGGCAAAAGGCCAAAGTTGTCGTTTCTTAAAGTTTGGGGATGTGATGCTTATGTCAAAAAGCTTCAGCCTGAAAAGCTGGAACCCAAAGCGGAAAAGTGCGTCTTCATAGGTTACCCAAAAGAGACAGTTTGGTACACCTTCTATCTCAAATCCGAGGGCAAAGTGTTTGTTGCTAAAAACGGAGCTTTTCTCGAGAAGGAGTTTCTCTCGAGAGAATTGAGTGGGAGGAAGATAGAACTTGACGAGGTTGTCGAACCTCTCATCCCTCTGGATGGTGGCGCAGGGCAAGGGGAAACCTCTGTCATTGTAACGCCGGTTGAGGAGGAAGTTAATGATGATGATCATGAAACTTCAGTTCAAGTTTTTGTCGAACCACGCAGGTTGACGAGATCACGTGCTGCTCCAGAGTGGTACGGTAATCCCGTCTTATCAATCATGTTGTTAGACAACAATGAACCTGCGAATTATGAAGAAGCAATGGTGGGCCCAGATTCCAACAAATGGCTGGAAGCCATGAAGTCCGAGATAGGATCCATGTATGAGAACAAAGTGTGGACTTTGGAGGTACTGCCTGAGGGCCGCAAGGCCATTCAGAACAAATGGATCTTTAAGAGGAAGACGGACGCTGACGGTAATGTGACCATTTATAAAGCTTGACTTGTGGCAAAGGGTTTTTCACAAGTTCAAGGAGTTGACTACGATGAGACTTTCTCACCCGTAGCGATTCTTAAGTCCGTCAGAATCATGTTAGCAATAGCTGCATTTTTCGATTATGAAATCTGGCAGATGGATGTCAAAACGCCTGATAGGACTTTCACAAAGCACATACCTTGATAAAGTTTTGAAGAGGTTCAAAATGGAACAGTCCAAGAAAGGGTTCTTGCCAGTTCTACAAGGTACGAAATTGAGTAAGACTCAGTGCCCAGCAACTGATGAAGATAGAGAGCATATGTGCTCCGTCCCCTATGCTTCATCCATAGGTTCTATCATGTATGCGATGCTGCGCACTAGACCGGATGTTAGCCTGGCCATAAGTATGGCAGGTAGGTTCCAGAGTAATCCAGGAGTGGATCACTGGACAGCGGTCAAGAATATCCTGAAGTACCTGAAAAGGACTAAGGAGATGTTTCTCGTGTATGGAGGTGACGAAGAGCTCGCCGTAAAAGGTTACGTCGATGCAAGCTTTGACACAGATCCGGACGACTCTAAGTCGCAAACCGGATACGTATTTATTCTTAATGGGGGTGCAGTAAGCTGGTGCAGTTCCAAGCAAAGCGTCGTAGCAGATTCTACATGTGAAGCGGAGTACATGGCTGCCTCGGAGGCGGCTAAGGAGGGTGTCTGGATGAAGCAGTTCAGGACGGATCTTGGAGTGGTGCCAAGCGCACTGAATCCAATAACCTTGTTCCGTGAAAACACTGGTGCCATTGCCTTAGCAAAGGAACCAAGGTTTCACAAGAAGACCAGACACATCAAACGACGCTTCAACCTCATCCGCGACTACGTCGAGGGAGAGGACGTGAATATATGCAAAGTGCACACGGATCTGAATGTAGCAGACCCGCTGACTAAACCTCTTCCACGACCAAAACATGATCAACACCAGAACTGTATGGGTGTTAGATTTATTACAATGTAATTCACATGGTGATGTGAGGGCTAGATTATTGACTCTAGTGCAAGTGGGAGACTGTTGGAATTATGCCCTAGAGGCAATAATAAATATAGTTATTATTATAATTCCTGTATCAAGATAATCGTTTATTATCCATGCTATAATTGTATTGAATGAAGACTCATTTACATGTGTGGATACATAGACAAAACACCGTCCCTAGCAAGCCTCTAGTTGGCTAGCCAGTTGATCAAACATAGTCAGTGTCTTCTGATTATGAACAAGGTGTTGTTGCTTGATAACTGGATCACGTCATTAGGAGAATCACGTGATGGACTAGACCCAAACTAATAGACGTAGCATGTTGATCGTGTCATTTTGTTGCTACTGTTTTCTGCGTGTCAAGTATTTGTTCCTATGACCATGAGATCATATAACTCACTGACACCGGAGGAATGCCTTGTGTGTATCAAACGTCGCAACGTAACTGGGTGACTATAAAGATGCTCTACAGGTATCTCCGAAGGTGTTAGTTGAGTTAGTATGGATCAAGACTGGGATTTGTCACTCCGTGTGAACGGAGAGGTATCTCGGGGCCCACTCGGTAATACAACATCACACACAAGCCTTGCAAGCAATGTAACTTAGTGTAAGTTGCGGGATCTTGTATTACGGTACGAGTAAAGAGACTTGCCGGTAAACGAGATTGAAATAGGTATACGGATACTAACGATCGAATCTCGGGCAAGTAACATACCGAAGGACAAAGGGAATGACATACGGGATTATATGAATCCTTGGCACTGAGGTTCAAACGATAAGATCTTCGTAGAATATGTAGGATCCAATATGGGCATCCAGGTCCCGCTATTGGATATTGACCGAGGAGTCTCTCGGGTCATGTCTACATAGTTCTCGAACCCGCAGGGTCTGCACACTTAAGGTTCGACGTTGTTTTATGCGTATTTGAGTTATATGGTTGGTTACCGAATGTTGTTCGGAGTCCCGGATGAGATCACAGACGTCACGAGGGTTTCCGGAATAGTCCGGAAACGAAGATTGATATATAGGATGACCTCATTTGATTACCGGAAGGTTTTCGGAGTTACCGGGAATGTACCGGGAATGACGAATGGGTTCCGGGAGTTCACCGGGGGGGGGCAACCCACCCCGGGGAAGCCCATAGGCCTTGAGGGTGGCACACCAGCCCTTAGTGGGCTGGTGGGACAGCCCAAAAGGGCTCTATGCGCCAAGAAGAAGAAAATCAAGAGGAAAGAAAAAAAAGGAGGAGGTGGGAAGGAAGGGGGACTCCCTCCCACCAAACCAAGTCCAACTCGGTTTGGGGGGGGGGAGTCCTCCCCCCTTGGACTCGGCCGACCCCCTTGGGGCTCCTTGAGCCCCAAGGCAAGGTCCCCTCCCTCCCACCTATATATACGGAGGTTTTAGGGCTGATTTGAGACGACTTTCCCACGACAGCCCGACCATATACCTCCACGGTTTTTCCTCTAGATCGCGTTTCTACGGAGCTCGGGCGGAGCCCTGCTGAATCAAGGTCATCACCAACCTCCGGAGCGCCGCCACGCTGCCGGAGAACTCTTCTACCTCTCCGTCTCTCTTGCTGGATCAAGAAGGCCAAGATCATCGTCGAGCTGTACGTGTGCTGAACGCGGAGGTGCCGTCCGTTCGGTACTAGATCGTGGGACTGATCGCGGGATTGTTCGCGGGGCGGATCGAGGGACGTGAGGACGTTCCACTACATCAACCGCGTTCACTAACGCTTCTGCTGTACGACCTACAAGGGTACGTAGATCACTCATCCTCTCTCGTAGATGGACATCACCATGATAGGTCTTCGTGCGCGTAGGAAATTTTTTGTTTCCCATGCGACGTTCCCCAACAGTTACAAAGGAAAAAAAATGCTAGGTAGCATTCCACATCAAAAATTCAGTCTTTATCACTTCCCTACTCGAGGACGAACATGAGTTAAGCTTGGGGATGCTTGATACGTCTCCAACGTATCTATAATTTTTGATGGTTCCATGCTATTATCTTGTCAAACTTTGGATGTTTTGTATGCATTTTATATCTTTTTTGGGACTAACTTATTAACTCAGTGCCAAGTGCCAGTTCCTGTTTTTTCCATGTTTTTGACCTTTTTCACAGGAGAATATCAAACGGAGTCCAAACGGAATAAAACCTCCGAAAAGATTTTTTCCGGAACAAAAGATACGCGCGGAGCTTGAGAACCAAGGCAAAGGGCACCAGGGGAGGCCACAAGCCCCCTAGCCGTGGTCGGGGGGGGGGGGGCTAGCAGGCTTGTGGGCCCCCTGTGGCTCGTCTGCCCTACTGCTTCCGCCTATAAATCTCCGAAAAATCTGAAACCACGGGAGAGGGCCACGAAAATACTTTTCCGCCGCCGCAAGCTTCTGTCTCCGCAAGATCCCATCTGGGGCACGTTCTGGTGCCCTGCCGGATGGGGGATTCGGACACGGAGGGCTTCTTCATCAACACCATTGCCTCTCCGTTGATGCGTGAGTAGTTCACCACACACCTTCGGGTCCATAGCTAGTAGCTAGATGGCTTCTTCTCTCTCTTGGCTCTTCAATACAAAGTTCTCTATGATCTTCATGGAGATCTATCCGATGTAATCTTCTTTTGCGGTGTGTTTGTCGAGATCCTATGAATTGTGTATTTATGATCAGTTTATCTATGAATCTTATTTGAGTTTCTTCTGATCTCTTATATGCATGATTTCATATCCTTGTAATTCTCTTCGAGTTGTGGGTTTTGTTTGGCCAACTTGATCTATAATTCTTAAAATGGGAGAAGTGCTTGGTTTTGGGTTCATACCGTGCGGTGTCCTCACCCAGTGACAAAAAGGGTAGCGAGGCACGCATCGTGTTGTTGCCATCAAGGGTAAAAAGATAGGGTTTATATCTATTGCATGAATTTATCCCTCTACATCATGTCATCTTGCTTAAGGCGTTACTCTGTTTGTTATGAACTCAATACACTAGATGCATGATGGATAGCGGTCGATGTGTGGAGTAATAGTAGTAGATGCAGAAAGTATCGGTCTACTTGTCTCGAACGTGATGCCTATATGCATGATCATTGCCTTAGATATCGTCATGACTTTGCGCGGTTCTATCAATTGCTCGACAGTAATTCGTTCACCCACCGTAATATTTGCTATCATGAGAGAAGCTTCTAGTGAACACTATGGCCCCCGGGTCTTCTTCACATCATATTTTCAGCCGTACACTTTTACTTTGTTGCACTTTCCGCCTTCAGATCTCACCTTGCAATCAATCGTGAAGGGATTGACAACCCCTTTGTAGCGTTGGGTGCAAGTTTGCTATTTTTGCGCAGGTACTTTGGAGACTTGGCTTGATACTCCTACTGGATTGATACCTTGATTCTCAAACTGAGGGAAATACTTACTGCTATTGTGCTGCATCACCCTTTCCTCTTCAAGGAAAAAACCAACGCAAGCTCAAGAGGTAGCAATCACCCGTGTGGCAGTTGGACTTGGAGGTTTTGCTCTGCCGTCGGGTTCTTGTGTGGCAGTACCATCATATAAGGAGTAGGATGCAGGCTTGCGAAATTGACCATCAAATGGATGATTTCCTTCATCTATCACACACTTGCCTTTGCCCTCAGCTCTTTAAAAAGATTTCTTGATGACTATGAGATGAGGCAGATAACCAAGGTGATTTTGATAGTGTGCTTGATAGTTGATTGCGGATCTAGTTCTGATGAACCTCATGATCTAAGGCATAGAAATCTTCAGTTCAAATGGTGACAAGGAATTGTTGGCCAATGTCCTCAAGAAGAAGTCATGAAGGTTCATTTTGATTCCATGAATGACGTTGAACAAGATGTTCTTCATGATTCCGACAACATCTTATTTATTATCATGCCCTTTGATAGGTGCGAAGGAATAGGCCAATATTTTGTGGACTGTTCTGGGCACATACTTCAATTCCTTCACGAGGAATCTGGTCATTGGAGGTTGACCCGGAGCTAATGGCTTGATGAGGGCGTCCTTTAGATGACTTGGCAACTCTCTTTCATCATATAGATTAATTGCTTCATCTGAAGGAATTGAGATTGGTAGAGCTTGAAGTAATTCTATGGCTGGAGCTGTTGAGTGAGTGTTGAGTCATCCAGTCTAGGACCCAAGAGTTGATGTTTCTGAGGTCACCTGAGATATGAAGTGTGGCATAGAACTGGAGAATGATATATGTATTCCAGTCACTGATATCCGTGCAGAATGGCAGTAGCCCTTCATCGTGAAGAACACATAGAACTGGAGGAAAGCAATGGATTTCCTCCATATCACAGTGAGGAATGTGCGTGTGATGAAATATCTTTCTCTTCCCCACAAGCACAACAACATAGTAATTGAGTTGTGTTCTGGTCCAGAACTTCCTGTGCGTGATACGAAGCTTGTCGTATGGATTTTCTCAAGTGAAGAAACGACGTTCATCATAAAAATCTTCTTTCAGAAACTTTGGCCTCTTTGAGTATGGCTGATGAGGCTTTGGTTGAAGATTTTGATGTTGAATTTCATCATCTTGAGGAATTTTGGCCACCACAATTGCAGTTTCAGGATTTGCAACACGTGGTTCATCAGTCGAATATTTATTCTGAGCTGAGGCAGTTTCTTCAGGCCTTTGTTCTTGAGTTTGAGGAATTTGCTGTGTCGTAGGTGCAGATGCAGTTTCTGGTACATCAGTTTCATTTTCATTTTCATCAGTTGATGCAGCTGGTTCTTGGTGTGGAGCTGATTTCACACATGAGCTCCTTCCTTCAAAGCGAGTCAGAATTTCTGCAGCTGAAGGAGATGTTGTAGTTTGAGGAATTTGAGAAATCACTGGCGAATTTGGATGATCCTTTTCTCAGAAATCATCATGGATTACAGGTGTGGTGCAACCAATGTCCGCATCAGCCTCCTTTTCTTCAGCAGTCATTTCTGGGTTTTGAGGAGGAGGTATTTGTACTTGAGGAAATTGATGAGCTTGAATTTCCTCATGTATTGGTGTAGATGCTGCAGAGCGATGTTCATCCATTTCCTCATCCTGTTCTGGAATGATATGCTCTTCATCGAATGGTACAATCATGTATGACGGTGCAATGCTGAGAGGATTTGAATCAATAGGAGCCGATGATGAAGTAGGCAGAGTCTTCAGGCATTTTGCCTCTGAAGAATTTGAAGGTGTTGATGCCTTTCTCTTCTTGGCTTCCTTCTCAGCAGCTTTTTCTTTCTTCACGTCCAAGGCAAACGGAAGTGTCACTTTCTTCACTTTTGAAGACATTGGTGAAGATGTATTTTCTTCACACATTGCGTAGGCAGTTTCAGGCTGACAGATTCTTTAGCTGTTACTTTTTGAGCAGATTCATCAGCAGCAGGTTCTTCATCGTCATCAGAATCTGGCAGTTGTACAGTGTAGCTGGCTTGAGGAATAGTTGGTTGCTTTGGAGCTGCAACCCTGTTGTTGTATTCAATAATGGCATGAGTTGCTGCCTTGACAAACCTCATTTTGACACCCTTTCGGTCTGCATGAAGACTTGCATATTTGTTAGTGAGGGTTTTCAGCTTTGCTTGAGTAGAAACAAGTTTCTCAGGCGTCAGGTTCATGAGGTTTTGTTTCAAGTACTTCTCCTTTTCACCTTTGGAGCCCGTGCTTCATTTGCTTGCTGGTCCTTCCACTTTGCTTCATTGATGAATGAGGTTACCATGTGGCTGAGTCCAGATGGAAGTTTCAAATCATCAATGGGTGTGTTTGGATCTTCATACCAAAGATCGATGAAGTTCAGCACCACTTTTGGATCCAGTGCGAGGGGAATGGTGTTGCGAGTAGCTTGTGCAACCCTTTCTTGTTTGTTCCTGATGATGGCTTGAAGAGTTTCATCATCATATTTCTCACTTCCCTCTGATGCAGAAGGGACATTGAGGACAACTTTTCTTGGGCTCGACCTTGTTCCTCTCCCAGCAGTCATCTTCGTTTTCAGTATGCGAGGTGAAGATTTGTGAGCTGAGCCAGAGGCTGATGGTAATGAGGTATTTGGATTCCCTGTTTCATGTTGCCCGAGCTATGGCTGTAGAGGAGGTGAAGACTGTGCTGCAGTTGAGGACTTGGCAGCCGTTGTTGTTTCTGTTTGTGGAATTTGCTCGTTGGATAATGATGTTGAGTCTTTTGACTTGACACGTGATTTCTTCACCAGTGTCTTCTCGGGAGGTTGTTCAGTAGCCGAAGCCTCAACAGCAGAGGAGGAGGGAGCGTCAGCTGCAACAGAAGCATCCTCATTGAACTTTGTTACATCAACATTTGCCTTTTTCTTCAGCTTGGACAAATACGTGCCCTTTTCCTCAGTATAATCTTCAATTGTGGCTACGCTGGAGGGATGTGCAGTTTGTTGGTCTCCCTGAGGCAACCTTTTGCAAGGAGGTTTGAGGACAAACTTCTTGGCATACTTTGGAGTGACATATTTGTATTCTTTCCACTCCTTTGCCATCTGCGTTCAATCCTTTGAAGCCCGATCTTGCGTTTTGCAGTGGTTTCCTTCCCATGAATTTCTTCATTTGGCATGCAGTAATCAACATATATATCTTCTGGGATTTCAAAAGCAGTGTTCTGTTCTAGCTTCTTGCCACCCTTCTATTTTTGTCCTCTTCCATTTTCTTCAGCTAAGGTTTTTGCTGAGGAATTTGTATTCTTGAGGAATCTGATGACACACGTATTGTTTCTTCAAGAAATGCTACAAATGAGTTAAGTTGATGAGAACATAGTGATTCATCAGCTGACACTTTGTACGTGTGAACAAAGTATAGGTGCGAAGAGTTTGGAGAGGTCATATGCGTTCTCAGGTTTGAGGAAATTGAGAAATGACTCAAGTTGAGGGATTCGACGAGTACATTGTTGAGGAATTGGACTAAGCATTCTGATCTTGGGTTCCAGAGTTGTGCAGATTCGAAAATTTACACAATTGAGGAATCTCGTGAAGAATTTTGTGTCTTAGTGAAATTCGTCAAGTGATCTAGACATGGGTGTGCACAGTTGAAAGATTTTCTGAGGAATAACTGATTTTACGAATCTAAATAAAATAAATGGATCAACAGGGGCAGTAAAAAAGGATTTTAATTACCCTTTATGAAGAACATGATGAATTGGGGAAGTAAAAAATAGAAGTTCTTCGGTTCATATCTTCAGTGCCCTAACTCGGCGACTGAAGACAGCTACGACGGCGGCGGAGGGAGATGATCCACAGTCGACGTGAGTCCGACGATGGCGAGGTCGAGGCAGTGAAGCTGTTCCTCACCGACGATGAAGATTGCTAGCGGCGGCGCTAGGTTTTGAGCTCGAGCGGAGAAGACGAGAGTGAGAGAAGAGTTTTTCACTCGAAGGGGGAAGGGGCTATTTATAGCTGAGGTGAAAACGGTCCGAAGCAAATTCTTCGGACGAAACTACCCTTGCCCGTTTGTCTCCGCATGACACGTGCTACACACGTGCGAAGCGGTGGAGATAGTGGAGATCGTAGTTATCCTATCGTGAGTAGTGGGTGCAGTTATAGTGGTAACAGTAAAAATATATTATTTTTTGAATTTTGAGGATTTTGTTGCAAAGTCATCAGCTGACAAGGACTCAGTGAGGAATTTGAACGAGTGTTAAATAGAACACATATGAAGAATTGAGAATAGACTGGGTTGAGATTAGCATAGAGGGGAGACGGGTCCGATCACATTCACTTAGAAGAAACACCAACTTGAAGACTTAGCAATAAGTGAATGCCGTTGAGGACATTGAAAGCTCATCATATAATATATAGTCAATGAAGACCATCACCGAAAATTTGAAGAATTTGAAAACTTTAGAAATTTGTGCAAAGTCTCAGATTTACAGAATTTCAACTTCGAAGAATTTCGAATTTGAAGAATTTCAAAGTTTGGTGGTGGCGTGACCCACCGTATAAGAATGATGATTTCATGCGCCGCGTACAATTGTCGTAGGGTCATGAGAATCGAATTCTTCATTGATTTCTTCACACTTAGAGTATTATTCTTCATTGATTGAAGAAAACGTTACTTCGTGTGTTGCGCATCTAAGTCATCAATTTTGCATAAGTGTTAGGATGTGTGCATATTTTACATAACATTCAAAGATTCTAGGATATTTAGCTCACACCGCAACTTGCAAAACCTTTTCTCATCCAAGGACTTTGTGAAGATATCTGCTAGCTGGCCATCAGTCTTCACATGGTCGATGATGATATTGCCCTTGAGTACATGGTCACGAAGAAAATGATGACGAATCTGGATGTGCTTGGTCTTCGAGTGTTGTACTAGGTTGTAGGCGATCTTGATTGCACTCTAATTGTCGCAGTAGAGGGGCACATTCTTCATGTTAATACCGTAATCTCTGAGAGTTTGCTTCATATATAGCAGTTGAGCACAACAAGATCCAGCAGCAATGTATTCAGCTTCAGCAGTGAAGAGTGATACGCAATTCTGCTTCTTTGAGGACCAGAAGACTAATGATCGTCCGAGGAAATAACATGTGCCTCACGTTGACTTGCGATCCACACGGTCACCAGCATAATCAGAATATCTAATGAGGTGAAGATTTGAGCCCTTGGGGTACCATAATCCTAGTGTTGATGTGTGAGCTAGATATCGAAGAATACGTTTCACAACCTTATGGTGTGATTCCTTCGGTTTTGCTTGGAAACGTGCACACATGTAAACACTAAGCATAATGTCTAGCCTAGATGCACACAGGTAAAATAAAGAGCCAATCATAGAACGATATACCTGCTTATCAAAATCTATACCATTTTCATCAGTGTAGAGGTGGCCGTTGGTAGGCATAGGAATCTTGACGCCTTTGCATTCATGCATGCCGAATTTCCTCGGGACATACTTGAGGTATTTTTCTTGAGATACGAAGATGCTATTGCATTGTTGACAAATTTGAAGACCTAAGAAGAATTTCAGCTCCCCCATCATGGACATTTGATATTCTTTACCCATCATGTAGGAAAATTCATCACTGTAACGTTTGTCAGTACAACGAAAGATAATGTCGTCGACATATATTTGGCACACGAATAGTTCATTGTCATTGGATTTTGTGAAAATAGTAGGATCAAGTGAACTAGGCTTCATCATTGTTGGGAACGATTTCTTCAACAAGGGGTTGTTCCTCAGTTGGAATGATATCTTCAGTAGCCTTGTGGTTAATAGCTTCCTCACGAGTCAATTTATCTGGCACATGAGGCAGTTGCTCTCTTTGTGAGCCGTTAGTTTCATCGAACCGCACATCTACAGTTTCAACAACCTTGTTGTGATAGGTGTTGAAGACTCTACAGGTGTGAAAATCCTTTTCGTAACCAAGCATAAAACCCTCATGTGCTTTAGGTGCAAACTTTGAGCTATGGTGAGGATCTCTAATCCAGCATCTTGCGACGAAGACTTTGAAATAACTTACATTGGGTTTCTTGTCAATGAGGAATTCGTAGGAGGTTTTCTTGAGGAATTTCTGAAGATATACCCTATTGATGATGTGTCAAGCAGTGTTGATTGCTTCAGGCCAAAAGTGACAAGGAGTCTGATATTCTTCAAGCATAGTCCGTGCTATTTCAACCAGAGTCCCGTTCTTGCATTCAACGACACCATTCTGTTGAGGAGTATAAGGAGCAGACAGTTCATGAGTAATACCAAGTTCATCAAGATAATCATCAATACCAGTATTTTTGAATTCGGTCCCATCATCACTCCTGATGTGTTTGATCTTGACATCGAAGTTCGTTGAGGCCCTTGAGGAAAATTGTTTGAAGACTTCCTGCACTTCATTTTTGTAAGCAATAATGTGTACCCAAGTATAATGAGAATAGTCATAAATGATGACAAAGCCATATAGAGATGCTGGATTGGTTAGAGTAGCATAGTGAGCAGGTCGAAAGAGATCCATGTGAAGCAATTCAAATGGACGAGTAGTAGTCATGATAGTCTTCGAGGGGTGTTTGGATCTCGTCATTTTTCCAGACTCACAAGCACCGCAGAGATGGTCCTTGAGGAATTTGAAAGTGTTGATGCCAACGACATGCTTCTTCTTTGCCAGTGTGTGCAAATTCCTCATGCCTGCATGACCAAGTCGTTGATGCCATTGCCAGCCTTCTGATGTTTTTGCTAGTAAACACATGGCTGGTTTAAGATGTGTTGAAAAATCAACAATATACAAATCTCCTCTCCTAAAGCCTTCGAAGACATTGGATTTGTCAGATTCCATGATGACTACACATCTATATTTTCCAAAGATGACAATCATATCAAGATCACAAAGCATTGAGTGTGACATGAGGTTAAACCCAAGGGATTCGACAAGCATGAATTTGTCCATGTGTCTATCCTTGGAGATAGACACTTTACCAAGTCCCAATACCTTGCTTTTACCTTTATCAGCATAAGTGATTTGCTTTAGTGCTGATGGAGTTAGTGGCATATTCATCAATAAGATTTTATCACCAGTCATGTGATTTGTACATCCACTGTCAAGAACCCAGTTTGTGTTCTTGGGTTGATCATCCTATAGATGAATTAGTACAGCTTACCATCTCATATGCTTCAGATTTGAAGAATATGATATCAATTTCACCAGACTTGAATTTCATCACAAACGGTAAATTTGAGGACGAGTGAAATGTTATAATTTCATCATGTTTTAGCTTGCGTCCAATCAAGCAATTTCCTCAGGTCTCTAGCAAATTCTTCAGATGATTGATTTTCATCTGGAGACCTGACATGCAGAAGTGATTAGTTCGATTTCTTCACCACCCACATCTGAAGGGGTGGCAAAGAGTTCATCATCCTACGAGCACCATATGAGAATGGAGGCATTGATGCTAATGCACTTCTTTTCACAGTAAGGGGGTTAGAGTACTCAAATGAATAGGCAGAGAAATTCTTAGAGGACTTATGAACATAATGATTTGAGGAATAGTGCTCATATTCATGTCCCTTGTAGTTTCCGTGCATATCAGAAGCATTAGTGCGAGTATGAGCATAATTTTGACCATTTGAGGAATTTGATCCTCGTGAAGACTTTGGTCCACCTGAGGAATTAGATTTGGGGTTCCGATTCTTCACTCGTGGTGTCATGAGGACATTCACCTGAAGATTTTCCAAGCAACTTTTGGGAACCCAGATTTTCCTCAGAGGATGTCCATTCCTGCAGTTAGTTCCAACATATCGAGCAAATACTTCACCAGATTGATTTTTGAACAGTTTATAGTTGAAGTCAAATGACTTATTAGAGGAATAAGACATTTCACGTGCAAAGCCTGTTAGAGTGGATGGATCAATTGGAGGTCCTTTAGTAGCAACCCATGAGGTTTTGGGGTACTGCTCAGGTTTCCAGTATGACCCATCAACGTTCAGTTTCCTCTCAAAGGTAATGCCCTCCTTCCTCGAGTTTCTGTTTAGAATCTGCCTTTTGAGCACATCGCAAAGGGTTTGATGCCATTTGAGAGTTTTGTATATGCGTGTCACATACAATTCCTTCAATCCTACATTTTAGTCAGTAGCATTTGTGGTTTCCTCAATTGAAGAATTTGATACCACATGAATAGTTGAAGAATTTGTAGCGATAGAAGCAATTGAGGATTCAGTTGAAGAATTAGTAGTTTCAAACATGGTGGAATGAATTCTTCCTGAGCGGTACTGATCCATTGAGCAAGTAATGAATCATTTTCCATTCGAAGATTGTCATGGGACATTTTCAACTTCTCAAGATCAAGCTTCCTTTGAAGAAATTCATATGAAAGCTTCTCATGATCAGCCAAGAGTGTACCATAACGATCTTGAAGATTATCAAATCTAGACTGAAGACTTTTAACATCTTTAGTGAGGATTTGAGTATGATTCATTTCATCATTCAACAGATCATCGCTTTTGCCTAGCAGTTTTTGAAGCTTTTCGATAGCACTTTATTTCTTGGTGGCAATGTTAGCAAGTTTATAGTAACTGGGTTTTTGATAATCATCAGGTTCATAGTCACTAGAGTCAGAGGAGGATGTGTGGTTTGGTACCTTTGAACCTTTTGCCATGAAGCAATAGGTTGGAGCGAAGTCATCATCATATTCATCAGTGTTGTTGACGATATAATTTTATTCAAGGTTGAAGATCAACTTGCTGACAAATCTCGTAGCAAGTGCAAGACTCATCACACCCGATTTTGACTCCACTTCAGAATCTTCCTCTTCATCACATTCCTCAGACTCTTCTTCAGAATCCATTTCCTTACCAATGAGTGTCCGTGCCTTTCTAAAACTGGTCTTCTTGTGCGATGAGGACTTTGAAGATTTCTTCTTTTTCTTCGAGTCATCTGAACTTTCAACCTTGTATTTCTTCTTTCTTGATTCCTTCACCCAGCGAGGACAATCAGCAATGTAGTGACCAGATTTCCTGCATTTGTGGCAGGTTCTTTTCTTGTAGTCCTCAGATGAAGATTCTGATTTCCTCATTTCTTTTCTTGATGACTTTCCGAACTGGCCGTGCTCAGTGAACTTTTGGAATTTCCTCACGAGCATAGCAACTTCCTGCCCAAGTTCTTCAGGATCACCAAGACTGCAGTCGGATTCTTCTTCTTTAGATGAGGAAACAACCTTTTCCTTCAGCGCACGAGGTCTTGAATAGCTAGGCCCATATAGGTCTCTCTTTTCTTCTTGTTGGAATTCATGGGTATTGAGTCTCTCAAGAATATCAGAAGGATCAAGCATCTTGTAGTCTCTTCGTTCTTGAATCATCAAAACTAGTGTGTCAAATGATGGATCAAGAGATCGTACTAGTTTCTTCACAACTTCATGGTCAGTGATATCTCTGGCTCCCAGAGCTTGCAATTCATTTGAGATGTCAGTGAGGCGATGTAATGCCCAAGATGCGACCCTATCCTTATTTTGGCGCGAGGGCCTCGACAGGGATAGAAGCGCATCTCGTCCTTTCACAAAAATGGAAATCGTTACAAGTACATGTACTAAAGAGAAGAGTATATGGAATTGGCTTACACTCGCCACAAGCTACATCAGAGTCACATCAGTACAATACATAAATATCACGAAGAAGAGCAGGGTCTGACTACGGATGAAAACAAATGAGAAAAGAACGACGTCCATCCTTGCTATCCCAGGCTACCAGCCTGGAACCAATCCTATATCGACGAAGAGGAAGAAGAAGAAACTCCAAATGAACAATCATCGCGCTCACGTCTTAATATCCTTACCTGAATCTGCAACTGGTGATGTAGTAATCTGTGAGCCACAGGGGACTCAACAATCTAATTTCCAAAGGTATCAAGACTAGCAAAGCTTAATGGGTGAGGTATGGTTAAGTGATGAGGCTGTAGCAAGCGACTAAGCATTATATGAGGTGGCTACTTACGAGTACAAGAATAAGAGGGGGTGATCTACGCATAGCAGACGTGAACTACTGACGATCAAATGAATGATCCTGAACACCTACTTACGTTAGACATAACCCCACCGTGTCCTCGATCGGAGAAGGAACTCACGAAAGAGACAGTCATGCTTACACACTCAGTTAGCATATTTTCATTAAATTAAATTTAAGTTATCTAGAACCGGATGTTAAACTAAGTTTCCATGTTGCCACATAAGCGCGTGCACGGCTTTCCGAAAGATTTAACCCTACATGGGTGCTCCAACTAGTCCATCACAAACTACCACACGCTGCGACGGAATGACCTCGATCAGGGAAACCCGTGATCTCCTTGGGTTCCTATTGGAAAACCTCAACCTCGAGATTACCCAAAGCATCCACGGAATACCTCGCACAAGACGCTCGAGGAAGGTAAAACAAGTCCAGCAAGGCCACCCAGCGTGTCGACGATCCCGATAGGAGCCGCGTATCTCGTTCTCAGGACACAACGGATGAGCGATGGTTACCACGCCAAACGTCGAGTTGCCCCGGGAAGCGTTAATAAGCTGCTCTGTTTTGGACCAGCACCATCAGCACTGGCCCTCCCTGTATTATGTTGAATTACTCCTGGGGTTCATGACGCCCTATGTTTTTCAGTATTAACAGAATTAATATGTTGGGCAAATATAGTACCAATGTTGGGCCTTGCGAGACGAGCTTTATCCTAAAATGAGAATCTAGGGGGTCCCCATAACAACCCCAAGCATGTTAGGAGCGCTCATTTATGGAACATAACACCGATAGCCGAAACTAAGGTGGAAAAGGTGGAACAAAACATCAGGCTAGAAAGGCCGAGCCTTCCACCTTTTACCAAGTATATAGGTGCATTAAATTAATTAGCAATTAATAGGGTGATGTAACAAGGAACCCATGTTATGACATGGAAGCAACAACACCTGCAACTAGCAACGCTAACACATGGTTAAGCAAGCGGTAACATAGCCAATCAGTGGTTTGCTAGGTTGTGAACATGTTGAAGGTTTCCATGGCAATATTGGGTGGCTGATATTTAACAGGTGGTAGGCAGCGAGACATAGCGATAGAAAGGATAAAACTAGCATGGCAATGATAGTAATGGTATCTAGGAAAATGGTCATCTTGCCTGAGATCCCGCTTGGAAAAAGAACGACTCTGTGAAGCAGACGAGCCGATGTAGTCGAACGGATCCTCACATTCCGACACGCTTGCGGAACTCTACCGAGACGAAGGAAACTGGAAACAAGAATCAACGAACGATATTCACCATGCGATGCACAACACAAATGATGCATGAGCGGTTACAGTTATGCAGGGTATGACATGGCAATTCACACAATCAACCACTACACATTAAGTGAAGTTCAATATGCAACGAGTTGCATATCGACGAAACTCCATCTTTAATTATTTAATTCTATCCCGATTAGGTACACAGCAATATTAAATGTGGTTAAACATGGCAAGAGGTGAAGCGTAATTAATCTACCTATCTATGCATTTTAAATGAGGTCGAAAACGACTTATAGCATCTCTGAACTGACCTCATGCGTTAATCTATAATTCTGTCTAGATCTGAACTAACATGTTTTAATATTTGTTAAACAGCAAAATAAATAGGTTCAAGTGAAACTACACGTTGTTCTAGTCCATTTACATATATGGAACATCTCGAACGGAGCTACGGTTCAAAAGATACGAACACCGCAAGATATGATGGCATGAATACAATATGTATGCAATGACAGTCACAAGCATCCCAAAACATAAAAACAACAAGATAATATGAATCTACACAAGATTCTAAACAAGTTTCATATAGGACACGATCAAAACGGAGCAACGGTTCAACAAATACAAGCTACACAAGAAATAGTCATAATCTGCCAGAAACAACATGGCATTTTCTACACCCCAAAACAACAAGCTACATAATTCTAAAATCCTCAAACAAGACACGAGGCAGTAGTGGTCAAGATGCACAACAACACCCTACTAAATACAACTAGCATGGAAGCATGGGTCACTAGGAAAAGAACTAACAAAACGGCATCTTACACATAGTTTCAGACTTTGTGAAAATATCAGTTTTTGACAGTGCAGTTTTCGATCCGAAGGCATATTGACAGCAGCAAAACTATATGCTACTGCGCACCAAATGACATGAAAATTTATAGCATGCTAGAGAATCGTAAGGACTACGAATAACTCCATTGCACCAACCTCAAAGGAGTTGTAGATCACTAGCAAAACCCATGGCAAGACAACAACAAAATATAACAGATTTCAGACTTAGAAATATTTCAGCATCTCCAAATCAACACTATTTTCTAGCATGTTGGCGACAAGCAAACACCACCTAAACATGGATTTCTAAGGCAACCAAAAATACCAGGGGCTAGCCTACACATACAAGAGCATATCTCTAGTTCAAAACTAATTCATATCATGCACGAAATAAATCCCAAAAAATAGACAAGAGGGCAACATGGCAGAAATATCATGCACGCTAACTTACTCGAAAGACAAAACTAAATGCACAGTTAAATTCTATATTTTTCTACCCCGAAAACATATATAATACGCAGGGTTCAAAAATAAAACTAGTGCCACACATATATGCGAGAATATGTCCTAAACACAACATGGCAAACTAGCGACGGAACCTACATGCAAAAATGCAAACAACTACTCTAAAATACATGGCAAAGGGTCCCGAACAACATGAACACTTTATCTATGGGATTTGAACAATCCGGACACACACAAAAATATCTACGGAATATCTAACATATTAGGACAACACGTAAAACTAGGCAAATAGCGGGTCAAACCACTTCAAACATGCATGCAAGTTGTAAAATATTAATATACGCGGAAAACTAACACAAGTTACATATACAACTCGTCGCAATCCGATGCACGGTTAATTATCTATGGGCGTTTGAAAAGATAGCAATATCCTGAAAATGCTAAAATCACAGGAATTATAAAAAAAAACTACACGGACCGAATCTGTCAGCCACTAGGCCAAAACTACACAATGCTAAATAACTAAAAGTCACTCGGGCGGAAGATAGCACACAGGGGTGGCTGGCTCACCTTTGGGGCCTCTTGGGCCGGCTCAAGGAGACGGTTGGGGAGCAGGCCGAGGTGAGGATGTGGGCCGCGGTCGGTGGGCGCGAGCTGGGCTGAAGGAGCTCCTGGGCCAAGGACGAGAGTCTGTAGCCTGGCTCGACGCAGTCAACGGGCGCACCAGCGACCTGCTCGATCGATGAGGTCGTCTCCCTCCTGGAGAATGAGGCGCTGCACTTGATCTACTTCGCGCACCCGTAGGAGTCTCTGACGGGTCGAGGCGGGGCCAGGAAAAGCAAGCGGCAGCGAAGGCCTTTCGGATCTGACGTTCCCCAGCCGGATGCAGGGGCGGCACGCGAGGAGGAGGCCGGGCGGCGACAGGCGGCTCGCTGGAGGGCTTGAGGCGGCCATGGGAGGCGCGGCTGATAGAAGGTTGGGGCCGGCGGGGCAGTGACTAGCCTCCGGCGACGCAGGTCTAGCGGTGGCGCTGGATACGACGCAGCACGGCGAATGACCGCGGGCACCTCGGGAGCTGCGGCTGTGGGTTCTCCCTCGGGAGCGCACGGGCACAATGGGAGCAGAGGAGCGGGAGGCGAGGACTCACGTGAGCGGCTCGCGGCGGATGGCTCGATCCGGGTCCGGGCGGGCCAGATCTGGTCTGCAGGCCCACGCGGCTGGAGGTGGAAAGTGGAGGCGGCCGAGGCTAGGGTTAGGCATGCAATTCGAGGTGGGATTAGGGGAGCTGCCTATTTATAAACAAACACAGCTAGGGTTAGCAGTTTTTCGCCCCGGTTTCAACCGCACGATCTAAATCGGATGGTCTTGAACGCGGTGACGGGCTAAGTGTGTGTGTAGAGTGGGCTAGCCGGAGATGAGAGGGAAAACGGGCACCCGGTAACGTATTTTAAAACACCGTAAAACGTTCGACGATAAACCAATTACGGTGCTGCTACGGACGACCGTTCGGGTACCAATCGGACTCCGATTGGACGAAAATTGGCAAGCGACCTACCTACATCTAAATAAGACCGCGCGCCAAGTGTCAACCCAATCAGAGGAAGTTTTATAAACACTTTTAAAAACAAGGTTTGACGATGCCGCGGGTGTGTGCGTGTGTGGTCGGGCTCAACACGATCAACAACAAACACGGAGAAAACCGGCAACTAGTAACGGATGCAAGCTTTTGAAAACTGGCAGCAGTGGGATGCCGATGCAATGCTGATGATGCGAATGATGAGTGCGACAAATAAATAAGCCACACGATGAAAATGGAATAAAGGGAGAACCTTCTGGAGCGTCGGTCTCGGGCTGTCACACGCGATCAAAGGTGTCTTGGCAGCTTTCATTGTCAAGCCCCTTGAAACGGTTGAAGAGATTGCGAAGAACATCGATACGAGAGTCACGCTGTGTTGGGACTCCCTCATTGACTTTGGACAGCCTATCCGAGATAAGCTTAGCTGTGCCAAAAGCACCGACTCTGCCATACTCACCTTTGCTCAAGTGGCCACAGATGATATTCTTCGCTTGTGAGTTGAGTTTCTTGAACTTTTTCACATCAGCGGCAGAGCTGGTAGCAGTGATGGAGGGAACGCCATTTTCCATAATGTACCAGAGATCATTGTCAATTGCTTGAAGATGCATTTGCATGTCGGTCTTCCAGTAGGGGAAGTCCTTTCCTTTGAAGGTAGGATAACCTGCAGTAACCTTGATCATACCTGCGGTTGACAAGACTAAAACTCCACACGGTTAAACCAAAATCACACAGAACAAGGGGTTACCTTGGTGTGATACCAATTGAAAGTGCGTTATATCAAATAGAGGGGGTGAATAGGCAATTTTTACAAATTCATCAGTGAGAAAATTCCTAGTGAGGAAAGTCCTCAGTCATGAACTGAGTGCAGTGGAAATAGTACTTAGACAGAAGTGCAAAAACGTCTACACCAAAGTACTCAGCGTGAATGAAGAGAATCGGTTTGCACGGGTCACGAGTACAGGATAAGCAGATGTTGAATAACTTAGGTGAAGAATTTGAGGTGAGGAATTTAGAGAAAGTCTTCAGTCAAATTCTTCAAACAGTATAGATGAAAGTCTTCAACATGCAATTGAGGAAATGAAAGGAGTTGAGGAAATAGAACCAGTAGCTCGATGAAGACATTTATTGATGATCCAGTTCCAACTGGTGTGACAGTTATACGTCTGGTTTGAAGCGGCTTGGTATTGAAACAAAAGGACACATAGTCTCGGGACACACAGTCCCTACCGTATTCTCCTTGAGCTAAGGACACACAGTCCTCGCCCAGCACTCGTGGTAAGTCTTTCAGGCAGACTTCCAAACCCTCACAAACTCGGTCACCCGGCAATCCACAATCGACCGTTGGATTCTTTAGACCATGAGGCCTAGCTTTCTGGAGGATGCACAGTCCTCAAAGGTAACAAGCATCGGTTCTACACACGAATAACTTCTTGAGTGATGCTCAATCACTTGGGTTTTGGTTTGTGTTTGGGTGTTTAGGGTATTTCCTCACTTGGTGATTTTCGCTCAAAGGCTTTGAGGAATTTGGGTTGCTCTAAATGACAAGTGTCAGTTTCTCTGGGAGCAGCCAACCAGCCAGTGGTTGTGGGGCGGCTATTTATAGCCTAGGAGCATCCCGACGTGATTTGACATAAATGCCCTTAATAATATGACCGTTGGGTGGATAAGATTTGGGATAGGTGGCACATGGATCTAAAACGGTCGGAACTTTCAACTGTGAAAGTCCTCATGTCTCTCATGTTCCTCACTTTGAGGATTTGGTAGGTGTAGATTTGGGTTGAGCATCATGAGGAAATTCTTTCCATAGTTTTACCTCGACCCCTTTAATAGTACGATGATCCTATGACTCAAGAGTGAAGAAAATGAAACAAAAAGAGTAAATCTTCAAGCTTCAAAGTCTTTAGAGTATTTTTTCGGGACACACCAAATTCCTCATCTTCAATGTCTTCATGAGGAATGCCATTTTCTTTGCAATTTCTTCGAGATCAAAGTCTTCAAGGAATGACGAAAGTCTTCATCCGAAGACATACATTTTTAGGGGTCGATATTTATCAAATAACACAAACTCCTCGGCGACTTATAGAGCATGTGTACACTCACAAACTTATCAGACTCTTAACCTATAAGTATTCAAACCAGCAAAATCACTAAGGGGCACTAGATGCACTTACACGGGCCCAATCTACAAAGTTACTTCTGTCATCTTTGAACTTGGCTTTCTCTAGGAACACATTAAAATTCAAGGGAGCTATTGCGCGAGCCATTGATCTACAACATAAATTTGATAAGATTACTTAGACTATAGTTCAATATAATGAGTTTAGCTAATCATATTACTAAAACCTCCCACTCAAATTGACATCCCTCTAGTCATCGAGTGACACGTGATCCAAATTGACCAACCCAAGTCCGATCATAACGTGAGATGAGTTGGCTTCAACGGTGAACATCTCTATGCTGATCATATCTACTATATGAGTCATGTTCGACCTTTCGGTCTCTTGTGTTCCGAGGCCATGTTTGTACATGCTAGGCTCGTCAAGTTTAACCCGAGTTTGCTGCGTGTGCAAAACTGTCTTACACCCGTTGTATATGAACATAGAGTCTATCACACCCGTTCATCACATGGTGTCTCGAAAGAACAAACTTTCGCAATGGTGCACACTCGGGGAGAACACAATTTTATCTTGAAACTTTAGTGAGGGATCACCTTATAATGCTACCGTCGTCCTAAGAAAATAAGGTGCATAAAAGGATTAACATACATGCAAATCATAAGTGACATGATATGGCCATGATCTTGTGCTTTTCATCTCCATCTCCAAAGCACCGGCATGATCTCCATCATCACTGGCGCCACACCATGATCTCCATCATTGTGCTGCCATCGAGGTTGTCGCACAAACTATATTGTTACTACTAAAGCTATTGAACTAGCGATAAAGCAAAGCATCACCGAGCGCCAAAATAAATTAAAGACAACCCTATGGCTCCTCCCGGTTGCCATAGCATAGACATGCAAGTCAATATTTAACTATTAAAACATGATCATCTCATACATCAAATATATAATATCATGTACTTGGCCATATCATATCACATCATACCTGCAAAAACATGTTAGACGTCCTCTAATTTGTTGTTGCATGTTTTACGTGGCTGCTATGGGTATCTAGCGAGAACGATTCTTACCTACGCAAAACCACAAAGGTTATATACAAGTTGCTATTTAACATTCTCCAAGGACCGCGTGTGTCAAATCCGATTCAACTAGAGTGGGAGAAATAGACACCCACCAGCCATCTTTATGCAACAAGTTGCATGTCAATTGATGGAACCGGTGTCTCGTAAGCGTACGAGTAAGGTTGGTCCGTGCCGCTTCATCCAACGATATCACCAAATCAAGAAAAGACTAAGGACGGCAGCAATTTGAATATCAACGCACACAAACTCCTTTGTGTTCTACTCGAGATGTCATCCACGCATAGACCTAGCTCATGATGCCACTGATGGAGAACGTTGCATGGGAAACAATTTTTTTCCTATGCACACATAAGATCTGTCCATGGTGATGACCATCTATGAGAGGAGAGATGGGATCCACATACCCTTGTAGATCGCTAAGCGGGAAGCGTTAAGAAATGATGTTGATGTAGTCAAATGTCTTCACGATCCAATCACGATCTAGTGTCGAACGGACGACACCTCCGCGTTCAGCACATGTACAGCTCAATGACGATCTCCACCTTCTTGATCCAGCAAGAGTGGCTAATAAGTAGATGAATTCTCCGACATCACAACGGCATGTCAGTGATGTTGGAGGACCTGATTCGGCAGGGCTACGCTGTGCACTTCCGAACTAGCCTACAGGGTGTCACGAAGTAGTGGAGGGAGAGGGGCTGCATCGTGGCTTGTAGTGCAGCTAGCCTCTCTCCTCTCCACTATATATAGGTGGGAGGGAGGGGTGGCGCCCTAGGGAAAACCCCCTAGGGTTGGCCCGCAACACAAGGGGGAGTCCTCCTCCTCCAATTCTATTTGGTGGAGGATGAGTCCTCCTCCTAGTAGGATTGCCCCACCTCCTCTCTTCTTGATGCATAGGCCCATGAGGCTGGCTTCCCAGCCCACCATGGGCTGGTGTGCCACCTCTTGGGTCTATGCGGTCCCCTCCAGGTGAGTGTCCCCTCCCGGTGAACCCCCGGAACTCATTCGTCACCCTCGGTACTTTACCGGAAATGCCCGAAATCTTTCCGGCATCGAAATATACCTTTCCTATATACCAATATTCGTCGCCGGACCATTCTAGAACTCCTCGTGACGACCTGGATCTCATCCGGGACTCCAAACAACATTCGGTCACCAACATACATAATTCAACTATACTGAAATGTCACCGAACCTTAAGTGTGTAGACCCTGCGGGTTTGAAAACTATGTAGGCAAGACCAAGACACTCTTCGGTCAATAACCAATAGCGGGATCTGGATGTCCATATTGGATCCTACATATTCTACGAAGATATTCATCAACTGAACCTCTATGTCAAGGATTCAGTTAATCCCGTATATTATTCCCTTTGTCCTTCGCAATGTTACTTGCTCGAGATTCGATCGTCGACATCTCTATACCTTATTCAATCTTGTTACTAGCAAGACTCTTTACTCATTCCGTAATACAAAATACCGTGACTAACTCTTTGGTCACATTGCTTGCAAGGCTTGTTGTGATGTTTGTATTACCAAGTGGACCTTCAAATAACTTTACGTCACACAGAGTGACAAATCCCAGTCTTGATCCTGTAAGTGCATCTAGTGCCCCTTAGTGATTTTGGTGGTTTGAAGACTTATAGGTTAAGTATCTAATGTGTTTGTGAGTGTACACAGGATCTATAAGTCATTGAGGAGTTTGAGATATTTGAAGAATATCGACCCCTAAAATTATATGTCTTCAGTTGAAGAAATTGTCTGAAGCTGAAGAAATGAATCGCGAAGAATCTGCGATGAAATTGATATTCCTCATGAAGATACTGATATTGAGAAGTCCGGTGGTTCCTGAAGAAAATTATTCTGAAGAATTTGAAGCATGAAGATTTATACTTTCTGTTTTACTTTCTTCGCATTTGAGTAATAGGAACACCGTACTGTTAAAGGGGGTCGAAGTTACACTATGGAATGAATTTCCTCATGATGCTCAACCCAAGCCTAATCCTACCAAAAGCTTCAAGTGAGGAATATGAGTGACATGAGGACTCTCACAGTTGAGGGTTCCGACTGTTTTGATAACTACGCCAAGTCATTGGTCTTATCCACTCCAACGATCATATTATTTAAGGGCATTAGTGTCAAATCATGTCGGGATGCTCCCAGGCTATAAATAGCCACCCCCCACAACCACTAGCTGGTTGGCTGCTCCGTTAGAAAGTGACACTTGTCATAAGAGCAACCCAAATTCCTCACAGCCTTCGAGAGTAATTCATCAGTGAGGAAATACACCACCCACCGAAACCACAAACCAAACCTAGTGATTGAGCATCACTGAAGAAGTTGTTCCTGTGTGGGACTGAAGCCTTTTACCTTTGAGGACTGTGCATCCTCCAGATGGTTAGGCGTCATGGTCTAGAGCTTTCTAGCAGTCAATTATGGATCGCCGGGTGACCAAGTTTGTGAGGGTTTGGAAGTCTGCCCTGAAGACTTACCACGAGTGTTGGGCGAGGTCTGTGTGTCCTTAACTCAAGGAGAATACGGTAGGGACTGTGTGTCCCGGGACTGGGTGTCCTTTGGTTTCAATACCAAGCCGCTCCAAACCAGATGTACAACTGTCACAGCAGTTGGAACTGGGTCATCAACAACTGTCTTCACTGAGAAACGGGTTCTAATTCCTCAACTCTTTACTTTCCTTGTATTGTGTGTTGATGACTTTCACTGTGACTGTTTGAAGAATTTGCTGAAGACTTTCTCTGAATTTCCTCAACCCCAAATTCTTCACGATAGTTAATCATCATATGTATTCTGCGTGCCTACTTACTGTGCAATCTGTTTTAACATTCTTCACTCTGGAATACTGCTGTTGTGAACGTTTGCACGTCTGATCCTTTACTGTTTCCGCTGTAAGTTAGTCATCAGTGAGGAATTTCCTCAGTGATGAAATTCTAAAAATCTCCTATTCACCCCCCCTCTAGTCGATATAACGCACTTTCAATTGGTATCATAGCAAGGTACTCGCTTGTTCTGTGTGATTTTGGTTTAACCACCTGGAGTTTTAGTTATGTCGACTGCAGGCATGTTTAAGGTGACTGCAACATTTCCTACCTACGAAGGAAAGAACTTTCCCTTCTGGAAGAACAAAATGCAAATGCATTTACAAGCTATTGATAATGATCTCTGGTATATTGTGGAAAATGGTGTCCCCGTTATCTCTGCCAGTGTCACTGCAGCTGATGTGAAGAAATTCAAGCAACTCGATTCTCAAGAGAAGAACATCATCTGTGGCCATCTGAGCCCAGGCCAGTTTGGAAGAGTAAGTGCTTTGGGCTCTGCAACACTGATCTGGGAGAGACCCTGCAAGGTAAATGAAGGAGTATCAACCCAGCGTGACTCTCGTGTTGATATTCTTCGCAATCTCTTCAATCGCTTCAAGAGACATGACAATGAAAGCTGCCAAGACACCTTTGATCGCCTCACTAACATATCAAATGAACTACAAGCACTGGGAGCTCGAGACATCACTGATCACGAAGTTGTGAAGAAACTGCTGAGATCTTTGGATTCTTCATTTGACACTTTAGTTTTGATGATTCAAGAAAGACCAGACTACAAGATGCTGGATCCAGCTGATATACTTGAAAGGCTAAATACTCTTGAATTCCAGCTAGAAGAAAAGAGAGATCTATATGGACAAAGCTATTCCAGACCACGTGCACTGAAGGCTAGAGCAATTTCCTCATCTGAAGAAGAAGACACAGATGACAACATTTGTGACCCTAAAGAATTCGGACAGGAGCTTGCAATGCTTGTGAGGAAATTCCAGAGATTTACACGACGTGGTCAGTTCGGTAAATCTTCAAGAAGAGACATGAGGAAATCAGAATCTTCATCTGAGGACTACAAGAAACAAACCTGTCACAAGTGCAAGAAATCAGGTCATTACATTGCTCATTGTCCCCGTTGGGGAAAGGAATCAAAGAAGAAGAAATACAAGGATGACAGTTCTGATGACTCGAAGAAGAAGAAGAAATCTTCAAAATCCTCATCTTCAAAGCCCTCATCACACAAGAAGACTAGTTTCAGAAAGGCTCGGGCACTTATTGGCAAGGAAATGGACTCCGAAGCAGAAACAGAGGAATGTGATGAAGAAGAGGGTTCTGGAGAAGACTCAGAATCTGGACAGGCTAGTCTTGCACTAGCAACCACTTTCGTCAGCAAGTCAATCTTCAATCTTGAAGAAAATGATTGCACCATCCATACTGATGACTATGCTGATGACTTCGCTCCAACCTATTGCTTCATGGCAAAAGGTTCAAAGGTATCAAATAATGCCTCCTCCTCTGATTCAAGTGACTGTGAACCTAATGATTATAAGAAACCCAGTTATAGTAAACTTGCTATCATTGCCACTAAACAACAAACTGCTCTGGAAAAGCTTCAGAAACTGCTAGACAAAAGTGATGATCTGTTGAATGATGAAATGAACCTTACCCAAATCCTCACTGATGACATGAAAAGTCTTCAGTCTAGATTTGATAATCTTCAGGATCGTTATGATACACTGCTCACTGATCATGAGAAGCTTTCCTATGAATTTCTTCAAAGGAAGCTTGATCTTGAGAAGCTGAGGATGTCTCATGATGATCTTCGTATGGAAAATGATTCATTACTAGCTCAACAGATCAGCGCTAGTCAAGTTGAATTTATTCCTCCATGTCTTAAATGCATTGAACGCGAAATTGCTAATTCCTCACCAAAATCATCAAATGCTACCATTGCTACAAATTCTTCAACTGCACCTGTTGTGTCTATTTCCTCACTTGAGGAAAACACAAATGTTACCGATGAAAAGCAGGGTTGAAGGAATTGTACGTGACAGGCATGTACAAAAGCCTCAAAGGACATCAAATCCTTTGTGATGTGCTCAAAAAGCAGATCTTGAACAGGAACCCGAGGAAAGAAGGAATTGCCTTTGAGAGGAAATTAAATGCTGACGGATCTTATTGGAAACGTGAGCAGTATCCCAAAACCTCATGGGTTGCTGCTACTGGGCCTCCTTTTGATCCATCTAATCTAACTGGCTTTTCATGTGAATTATCCTAGTCCTCGGATGAGTCATTTGATTCCAACTATAAACTGTTCAAAAATCAATCTGGTGAAGTATTTGCTCGATATGTTGGAACTAACTGCAGGAATGGCCCTCCTCTGAGGAAAATCTGTGTTCCCAAAAGCTGTCTTTAAAATCTTCAGGTGAATGTCCTCATGACACCACCACTGAAGAATCTGAACCCCAGATCAAATTCCTCAGGAGGACCAAAATCTTCAAGAGGATCAAAATCCTCAACTGGTCAAAACTATGCTCGTACCCGTGCTTATGCTTCTAACATGCAGGGAAACTACAAGGAATATGAATATGAGCGTTACTCCTCAAATCATTATGTTCATAAATCCTCAAACCAGTTCTCTGCATATTCATATGAGTACTTTAATCCCCCTACTGTTAAGAGAAGTGCATTGGCTTCAATGCCACCTTTCTCATATGCTTCTCGCAGGATGATGAACGCTTTGCCACCCCTTCAGATGTGGGTGGTGAAGAAATCAAACTAATCACTTCTGCAGGTCAGGTCTCCAGATGAAAATCATCATCTGCAGAATTTGCTGGAGACCTGAGGAATTGCTTGATAGGACGCAAGCTAATGATTGATGAAATAGAAATATTTCACATGTCCTTACATTTCTGTTATGATGAAATTACTGATCTGATGAAATTAGTATCATATTCTTCAAATCTGAAGCATATGAGATGGTAAGCTGTACTAATTCATCTGCAGGATGACAAACCTAAGAATACTGAGTGGGTTCTTGATAGTGGCTGGACACATCGCATGACTGGTGATAAAAGCTTACTGATGAATATGCCACTAACTCCATCACCTCTGAAGCAAATCACATATGCTGACAAAGGTAAAAGCAAGGTATTGGGACTTGGCAAAGTGGCTATTTCCAAGGATAGGCATATGGACAAAGTGATGCTTGTTGAATCCCTTGGTTTTAACCTTATGTCAGTCTCGATGCTTTGTGAACTTGATATGATTGTTATCTTTGGTAGATATAGATGTGTAGTCATCATGGAATCTGACAGATCCAAAGTCTTCGAAGGTGTAAGAAGAGGGGATTTGTACATTGTTGATTTCTCTACAGGTCCTCAACCAGCCACTTGCTTACTAGCAAAAGCCTCAGAAGGATGGCTGTGGCACCGAAGACTAGGTCATGCAGGCATGAGGAATTTGCACACACTCGCGAAGAAGAAGCATGTCATCGGCATCGAATCAGTCAAATTCCTCAAGGATCATCTCTGCGGTGCTTGTGAATCTGGGAAAATGACCAGATCCAAGCATCCCTCTAAAACCATCATGACCACTACACGTCCATTCAAATTGCTTCATATGGATTTATTTGGACCTACTCACTATGCCACACTAACCAATGCAACATCTTTATATGGCTTCGTCATAGTTGATGATTATTCCAGATACACTTGGGTGCATATCATAGTGTATAAAACTGAAGTGCAGGAAATCTTCAAACGATTTTCTTCAAGGGCCTCGACGAACTTTGGCATCAAGATCAAACATATCAGGAGTGATAATGGAACCGAGTTCAAATATACTGGTCTTGATGATTATCTTGATGAACTTGGTATTACTCACGAATTGTCTGCTCCTTATACTCCTCAGCAGAATTGTGTCGTCGAAAGGAAGAACAGGACTCTGGTTGAAATGGCTAGAACTATGCTTGAAGAATATCAGACTCCTCGTCGCTTTTAGCCTGAAGCAATCAACACTGCATGTCATATCATCAACAGGGTATATCTTCACAAATTCCTGAAGAAAACCTCATATAAACTCCTCACTGACAAGAAACCCAATGTAAGTTATTTCAAAGTCTTCGGTGCAAAATGCTGGATTAGAGATCCTCACCATAGCACAAAATTTGCACCTAAGGCACATGAAGGTTTTATGCTCGGTTATGGAAAGGACTCACACACTTACATAGTCTTCAACAACTATCACAACAAAGTTGTTGAGACTGTAGATGTGCGGTTCGATGAAACTAATGGCTCGCAAAGAGAGCAATTGCCTTCTGATCCAGATAAGCTGTCTCCTGAGGAAGCAATAAAGCTTAAGCCTACTGAAGACATTGTTCCCATTGAGGAAATTGGTGAAGAAACGATCCCCATCGCTGATAAAAACCAAGAAGATGCTCCTGAGGAAATTGCACCAGCACCACTTCCTCAGCCCAAACAAAATCCTCAACCAGCTCATCCGAGGATTGCAAATGAAGTAGAACTTGACAAAATCCTCAACGACACCAACGCGCCAGGTCCTCTCACTCGCTCAAAAGCTTCACACTTAGTTAACTTTTGTGGGCACTTTTCCTTTGTATCCATCATAGAACCCTCAAAAGTTGCTGAGGCTTTTCTGGAACCGGAGTGGATCCAAGCTATGAAAGACGAACTTCTTCAATTCAAGATGAATGACGTATGGGAGCTCGTCAAACGACCAGATCCTCGCAAGCACAACATCATCGGCACCAAGTGGATTTTCCGAAACAAGCAAGATGAGGACGGTCAAGTGGTGAGGAACAAGGCACGACTTGTAGCCCAAGGCTACACCCAGGTTGAAGGAATAGATTTCGATGAAACTTTTGCACCTGTTGCTAGACTTGAAGCTATTCGAATATTACTTGCTTATGCTAATCATCATAACATCACCTTATATCAAATGGATGTGAAAAGTGTATTCCTCAATGGTAAGCTTGAGGAAGAAGTATATGTTGCTCAGCCTCCAGGTTTTGAGGATCCAAAGAATCCAGACAAAGTCTTCAGACTCAAAAAGGCTCTGTATGGCCTCAAGCAAGCCCCTCGGGCATGGTATGATACATTGAAGGAATTCCTCATGAAGAAAGGCTTCAAACCTGGTTCACTAGATCCAACTCTTTTCACAAAATCCTATGATAATGAGCTGTTTGTATGTCAAATATATGTCGATGATATCATTTTTGGCTGTACTGACAAAAGATACAGTGATGAATTTTCCTACATGATGAGTGAAGAATATAAGATGTCCATGATGGGGGAGCTGAAATTCTTCTTAGGTCTTCAAATTCGTCAACAAAGCAATGGAATCTTCATATCACAGGAGAAATACCTCAAGGATGTTCTGAGGAAATTCGACATGCACGAATGCAAAGGTGCGAAGACTCCAATGCCTACCAACGGCCACCTCGGCACTGATGAAAATGGTAAAGATTTCGATCAGCAGGTATATCGTTCTATGATTGGCTCTTTATTGTATCTATGTGCATCTAGGCCATATATAATGCTTAGTGTTTGCATGTGTGCACGTTTTCAAGCAAAACCGAAGGAATCACACCATAAGGCTGTGAAACATATTCTTCGATACTTAGCTCACACACCAACACTAGGATTATGGTATCCCAAGGGCTCAAATCTTCATCTCGTAGGGTATTCTGATTCTGAATATGATGGTGACCGTGTGGATCGCAAGTCAACGTCTGACACATGCCATTTCCTCGGAAGATCACTAGTTTGCTGGTCCCCAAAGAAGCACAACTGCGTATCACTCTCCACTTCCGAAGCTGAGTACATTGCTGCTGGTTCTTGCTGTGCTCAATTGCTATGGATGAAGCAAACCCTCAAAGACTACGGCATCAACATGAAGAATGTGCCTCTCTACTGTGACAATGAGAGTGCTATCAAGATTGCATACAACCCAGTACAACACTCGAAGACCAAGCACATCCAGATTCGTCATCATTTTCTTCGGGACCATGTCCTCATGGGCAATATCCTCATCGACCATGTAAAGACTGATGATCAACTGGCAGATATCTTCACTAAGCCCTTGGATGAGAAAAGGTTTTGCAAGTTGCGGTGTGAGCTAAATATCTTAGAATCTTCAAATGTTTTGTAAAGACATGCACACATCCTAACACTTATGCAAAGTTGATGACTTAGATGTGCAACACATGATGAATCGATTTTCTTCAACTGATGAAGAATGTCACTCTGAATGTGAAGAAATTAACGAAGAAATTGATTCTCAGGGCCCTACGACAATTGTACGCGGCGTGTGTAATCAACATTCTTATATAGTGGGTAACGCCACCGCCCAATGTGAAATTCCTCAAGTTGATTTTCTTCAAATGATCAATTTTCTCACAATGCGTTTTTCTTCAAAACAACTGTTCTTCATTGTGATGATTTATTACAAAAATCTTCAAAGACACTTGATGACTTTCATTTGACTAGATAGACTGTGATTTCTAGTCCTCAACAACATTCACTTATTGCTATTTCTTCAAGTTGATGTTTCTGCTAAGTGAATGTGATCGGACCCTAATTTCCCTCTATGCTATACTTATCCAGTCTATTCAATTCTTCATATGCGTTCTACTTGAAACTTTGTTCAAAATCCTCACTGCATCCTTGTCAGCTGATGATTTTGTAACGAAAATCCTCAAATCTTCAAAAAAAATTTGTTTTCTTTAAAGACACAGTAACTGAATCCCCACTTCCCACGATCAGATAACCACGATCTCCACTATCTCCACCACATCGTACGGGAACTAGACGTGTCCTGCGGAGACGTAGAGGCAGGGGCTATTTGGTCCGACATTTTCGCGCCAACAGTAACTTTTGGCTATAAATATGTCCTTATCTCCCTCGGCATCCTCTTCTTCGCCTCATCGCTCTCCTGCCACAGCACACTCCACCGAACCCTAGCGCCACCGCTGGTAGTCTCGTCGCCGGTGAGGAAGAGCTTCACTGCCTCGACTTCTCCGTCGCGAGAACCACGCCGGAGTCGGACCATCTTCGTCCGCCGCCGCCGTAGACGTCCTCTGTCGCCAAGTTAGGGTGCATTGGACACTCGAACGAAGAGCCTCTCCACACACAACTTTCTGTGTTCTTCGTGCGCACCTTCCAGGGTAAATATATCCCATTTTTACAGCAGATTAGATCTGAAATTTTACATCTTCTATGTGAAATCTGTTTTTCCTCAAGATACGATGCGCACTTGATTCCTCAAACACTACCTATCACCACAATCATTGATGAACTATGCTAAGCATCTAAGATTTTCACGAGATTCCTCAATTGTGCGAATTTTCGGATCTCTACAACTCTGGAACCCAAGAACAATATGCTTAGGCAAATTCCTCAATCACTGGTTATATTCCTCAAACTGTCAAACTTTTCCATTTTCTTCAAATCTGAGAACGCATATGACCTCTCCAAATTCCTCGCAACCATACTCTGTTCACAGGTACACACATGTCAGCTAATGAATCTCTCGGTTCTCATCACATTAACTCATTTGCAGCGTTTCTGGAAGAAACTCTTCAAGGCTCATAAGAATCCTCAAGAGTTCAAAATCATCAGCGAAATCCTCAACTGAGGAAAATGGAGGAAGACAGAAAACAGAAGGGAGGAAAGAAACTTGAGCAAAACACAGCTGCTGATATCCGTGAGGACATTTACTTGGACTATTGTACGCCTGATGAACATGAGACAATGGCCAAGAGAAAGATACGACTGCAGAAGATTGAACGCCGATGGGCGAAGGAATGGAAGGAGTACAGGTTTGTGACTCCCAAATGTGCGAAGAAATTCGCTTTGAAGCCTCCTGGCAGAAGGGCCCCACTTGAGGATCATCAAGTAGCACATCCCTCAAGCCTCAAGACCATTGATGACTATCCAGATGAAAAGGAAAAGCATTTGGCCAAGCTCAAGAGGCAGGCAGAAGCTGCAGTGAGGAAATTTAATGAATCCTCAGCTGCTGCCTCCGGCGCTGCTAATTCCTCAGCTGCAGAAACCTCAGGCTCGGAAATTCCTCAAATGCAGTCTGTGCCATCAAAGCCAAGGGCTCCAAAGCCTCAAGAGAAGTCTGCTCAGGCTTCTGTCACAAAACCCTCAGCACCAAAACCCTCATTACCAAAACCTTCAACACCAAAAGCATCAGCGCCAAAACCCTCAGTACCAATCTCCTCAGCATCAAAAACCTCAGCTCCACCTCCAAAGCCTCAAGAGAAACCAGTACAGAAGCAAGTCGTGAAGCCTACGACCGCCAGCTCCAGCTCCTCACTCCCAGCTGCAACTAGCTCGGAGACAAAGTCTTCAACTCCTCCCGTGAAGACTTTGGCAACTGCTGAACATGCACCTCTGCCTAGCCCCAGCAAAATCATCGCAGTCCCGTCTGCATCAGAGGGAAGTGATGAATATGATGATGAAACCCTGCAAGCCATGGTCAGAAACAAGCAAGAAAGAGTAGCTCAAGCATCAGGCAGTGATATTCCTCTCGCCATGGACCCCAAGGTCCTCCTTGACTACATCAATATCTGGTATGAGGACCCAAACACTCCTATTGATGATTTGAAACTTCCCCCTGGCATCAGCCACATGGTGGCCACTTTCATAAATGAAGCCAAGTGGAAAGAACAACAGGCTAGGCAGGCAAAGGTTGCAAAGATCAAAAAGGAGAAATTCCTCAGGCAGAATCTCCTCAAACTGACTCCTGATGCACTGGTGACTACACAGGCAGAGCTGCAGAAATTGACTGACAAGTACGCCAAGCTGTCAGATCGCAAAAACCTCAAGAGCAATTTCATCAAGGTGGCCACTAGTGTTGTTGATGACTAGAACAAGAGAACCGCACCCGCAGCACGAACTCCTCAGCCCTTGATCAAGGAGCCAGCAGATGAATGTCCTCATGAGGAGGAAACTCCTCAAGCTGAGGAATTACACCAAGAACGCCGTGTTGATGAACCGGCCATTGAAGAAATCATCATGAAAACTCCAACTGATGAACTTGCTGCCACTGATGAAACTGCTCCTGTTCCAGCTGCTTCATCAAAGCAGGCTGATGACTCTGTTCCAGCTGGTACCTCAATGCCAGCTGAAGAAACTGAAGAGAGAAATCCTTCACCTAAATCTTCAAAGGTGAAGAAGATAATTCCGTCTGCATCAGACGTGAAGAAAAGAAGGCTGCTGAAAAGGAAGCCAAGAAGAGAAAAGCCTCCTCAGAAGTAGAAGAGACAGAGGCAAAACGCCTCAAAGAAATTTAAGAAACTGCTCCTCTGGACCCGGTGCCTCTCAATGTCGCCCCTTCCTATGAGATGGTCGTCATTGATGACCCAGCTACGAAGGCAGATGAGGAAATGAAGGATGTCGCCCCTGAGGAACACACTGATGAGGAAATTCAGATTGACGACAGTCCTCAACCTCTTATTCCTCAGACAGAAACTGCTCAAGCATCAGCTGCACCAGCTGATGAAACTGCTTCTACCACAAAGCCAGCTGAGAAAAAACAAGCTGAAAATCCTCATGCTGACGAAATTCAACATTCTGAGAAGACTCCTCAAGATGAGGAGCAGGCTGACCCAACTCCTCAAACTGAGAAAGAAGCAGAAATTCCTCAGCCTGAAGCTCAGCCAGAGCAAGCATCATCTCCTCACCATGAAGTACCAGCTGATGAAATTCCTCACTCTGAGGAAAATGTTGAAGAAAATGTACCCGCCCAAGACAATGCATTCATTGTGCTTAACCCAGAGACTGCTATGGTTGTCTCCCCCTATTCCTCAGCAAAATCTTGAGCCAGTTCAACGTTAGCCATTCTCGAAGCGTCCAAAGTTTCAGAAAGAAAATTTCTTTGAAGAACGCATGTACTTCATCGGAGAGAACCCTTATGACAAGCCTCAAATGAGGCATCTGAAGTTTTGGACAAGGACTCAGATGAACTACTATGCCTCTGTGCTCTGTGGACGCAACAAGATATTCCAGCACAGGCATATTCCTCATGTTGAGCTTGAAGCAATACCTTGCATGGAGCCAGTCCTCAGTGTACTCCACGATGCAGGTTTGCTCCCAATGTGCTCAGACATATCAGACTGGAACAGCGAGCTTATTCTTCAGTTCTATGCCACTCTTCACATATATGGCAACCCTGAAGACACCAACACTTGGGTGTTTGACTGGATGTCACAAAACACTCACTACAAGGCTCCTGCTTCTGAACTCCTCAGAGAACTGCCCGTACCAATTCCCTCAGATGGGGCAGTGAAGCTTTATGGTGAGAGTGAGCTGCCAAATGGAATGATGGAAGTCCTCATGAAGCCTTTGGCGGCAGGCAAATCTTCAAGAACAACCTTCCTCTTCCACGAGGTGAAGTACACACCCCGGTCTGTCTACAGAATCCTCTGCAGTGTGCTCGCACCGATCAAAGGCCATGACGATGAAGAAGATGTTGTAGGCCTCATGAAGAATATACTCTTCAACATCATTCACGGTATTCCTATCAATATCCATGATTTCTTCTTGAGGACTTTGGCCGACAATGCCATGTGCCCCTTTGATCACAAGATATATGCCCCGTGGATCATGAGATTCATCAGGACAAGGACAGGCATCAACTTTCACGCTGATTGTCAAAACCATGTTGGTTATATGCCTCCTATCCGAGTCAACAAGAAGACTTTCGAGCCCATTGAAGGAAAAGGAAAATCTGTGATTGAAGAAGGCGGTAGGCCCCTTGATGGCCAGTTTAGAGAGCCAGAAGCTTACTCTTCATGGGACGATACTGAGACTCGTCCAGCAAGCCCCGTTCCTCCTCGCGTGCTGAATACCAGAGAGCTCCTCCTCAGTCTTCACCAGAAGGTGGATCGCAACCACAAATGGGTCAAACGCCAGTTTGGTGCCATTGTGAAAACCCTCACTGAAACACATAACTCTGTGAAGCTCAACCATCACTATCTGCATGAGGTTTTCGATCGCACCTGGGCTACACTTGCACATCTGAAGACTCAGACTGAGCTTGAAGAAATGAACTTTGAGCAAGACTTTGACTGGTCGTGGCTTCCCAAGAAGAAGTTCAGGCCTATTCCAGTGCCAGACCTTGAAGACAGCTCCTTTTCTTCATTCCGCACTGCTGAATCTGATGAAGAAAAGCTCGACACTGCAACCGACCCAAGGAAGAAGCCTACTCCCAAGAAGCATCACGGCTCTTCCTCAACCGCCAAGAAATGAAGTCTTCACGGGCATTAGTCCTTAGTTTGTCCCTTTTTGTCACTTGATGACAAAGGGGGAGAAACTCGAGAGTTAGTCTTATTGATCCCTGTTGAAGACTTAACCTAATTGTCATCAACCACCAAAAAGGGGGAGATTGTAAGTGCATCTAGTGCCCCTTAGTGATTTTGGTGGTTTGAAGACTTATAGGTTAAGTATCTAATGTGTTTGTGAGTGTACACAGGATCTATAAGTCATTGAGGAGTTTGAGATATTTGAAGAATATCGACCCCTAAAATTATATGTCTTCAGTTGAAGAAATTGGTCTGAAGCTGAAGAAATGAATCGCGAAGAATCTGCGATGAAATTGATATTCCTCATGAAGATACTGATACTGAGAAGTCCGGTGGTTCCTGAAGAAAATCATTCTGAAGAATTTGAAGCATGAAGATTTATACTTTCTGTTTTACTTTCTTCGCATTTGAGTAATAGGAACACCGTACTGTTAAAGGGGGTTGAAGTTACACTATGGAATGAATTTCCTCATGATGCTCAACCCAAGCCTAATCCTACCAAAAGCTTCAAGTGAGGAATATGAGTGACATGAGGACTCTCACAGTTGAGGGTTCCGACCGTTTTGATAACCACGCCAAGTCATTGGTCTTATCCACTCCAGCGGTCATATTATTTAAGGGCATTCGTGTCAAATCATGTCGGGATGCTCCCAGGCTATAAATAGCCACCCCCCACAACCACTAGCTGGTTGGCTGCTCCGTTAGAAACTGACACTTGTCATAAGAGCAACCCAAATTCCTCAGAGCCTTCGAGAGTAATTCATCAGTGAGGAAATACACCACCCACCGAAACCACAAACCAAACCTAGTGATTGAGCATCACTGAAGAAGTTGTTCCTGTGTGGGACTGAAGCCTTTTACCTTTGAGGACTGTGCATCCTCCAGATGGTTAGGCGTCATGGTCTAGAGCTTTCCAGCAGTCAATTATGGATCGCCGGGTGACCAAGTTTGTGAGGGTTTGGAAGTCTGTCCTGAAGACTTACCACGAGTGTTGGGCGAGGTCTGTGTGTCCTTAACTCAAGGAGAATACGGTAGGGACTGTGTGTCCTGGGACTGGGTGTCCTTTGGTTTCAATACCAAGCCGCTCCAAACTAGATGTACAACTATCACAACAGTTGGAACTGGGTCATCAACAACTGTCTTCACTGAGAAACGGGTTCTAATTCCTCAACTCTTTACTTTCCTTGTATTGTGTGTTGATGACTTTCACTGTGACTGTTTGAAGAATTTGCTGAAGACTTTCTCTGAATTTACTCAACCCCAAATTCTTCACGATAGTTAATCATCATCTGTATTCTGCGTGCCTGCTTACTGTGCAATCTGTTTTCACATTCTTCACTCTGAAATACTGCTGTTGTGAACGTTTGCACGTGTCATCCTTTAATGTTTCCGCTGTAAGTTAGTCATCAGTGAGGAATTTCCTCAACAGGAATTTCCTGAGTGATGAAATTCTAAAAATCTCCTATTCACCCCCTCTAGTCGATATAACGCACTTTCAGATCCATGCTAACTGAACACACACCTTGGGAGATACGTGTAGAGTATCTTTATAGTCACCCAGTTACGTTGCGACGTTTGATACACACAAGGTATCCTTTCAGTGTGAGTGAGTTACATGATCTCATGGTCATAGGAACATATACTTGACATGCAGAAAATAGTAGCAATAAACTGACACGATCACATGCTACATTCATAGTTTGGGTCTTGTCTGTCACATCATTCTCCTAATGATGTAATCCCGTTATCAAGTGACAACTCTTGTCTATGGCTAGGAAACCTTGACCATCTTTGATTAACGAGCTAGTCCAACAGAGGCTTACTAGGGACAATGTGTTGTCTATGTATCCACACATGTATTTGAGTTTCCAATCAATACAATTCTAGCATGGATAATACATGATTATCTTGAACAAGGAAATATAATAATAACTATTTTATCATTGCCTCTAGGGCATATTTCCAACACTATAACCTTTTATGAAAGAGCGGTTCGAGACTTTTTTTAGTGACACGTTCCATCACAGAGATCATGTCCCTCTTTTCTAGGGATATGGTTTATGATTTGGGTTATCGCACACACCCATAACCGAACGATTTTATCGGGAAACAACAAAGTTCACGACATAGTGGTGGGTCTCTTGGTATTTTAGCGAGCTATAAACGGTACAACCGCCACCGCAGCCCCTTCACGCACCTCAGATATTGCAACACTGTTGCCATTCCCTACCTCCAAAGCTCTAGCTCTCAAGCCTTACTTCTCCTCTCGTCCTTTAGAATCCGTTAATCAATCCGGCGATGGCCAGCTCAGGCTCCAAGGGAAAGTGGGAGGCCTCCTGTGTCACTAATAAGGACATCCTGGAGCTGAAGAGCTCCGGTTACCTGCCAGAGAATATAGTCCATCGTGCTCCACAGAAGGGCGAGGTTATCCCCACACCAAAAGATGGGGAGATAGTAGTTTTTATTCCTCATTTTATTCGGGGTTTAGACTTTCCCCACTACCCCTTTGTTCCAGGTGCATTTTTACTATGATCTTGACTTCCATGATCTCCCTCCGAACTCCATTACCCACCTCTCAGCCTTCATCATTGTTTGTGAGGCATTTTTGCGGGTCCAACCCCACTTCAGCCTATGGCTGAAGGTTCTCAATATCAAGTCGAAGGTCATCAACGGCGAGCAGGCGGACCGGGGAGGATCGATGGTCAGCAAGCTTGCTGGGTCCAAATGGCCAAAGGGCACACTCATAGATATTGTTAAGGCATGGCAGAAAGAGTGGTTCTACATCACCGAGCCGCAGAGCGCAGGTGAGACAACTCCTCAAGCGCCTAGATCTGGCCCTCCCACCCGTCTTGTGTCCAAGATGGAAAAGGCCCTTCCGGTTAGTAAGGTTTTTATCATATCTTTAGTTTTCATCCTTTCCTTTTAACAAGGTACTCACCTCTTCCTTCTCCCGTGCTTGCAGGTCTCACTAATAAAGTTCGAGCAGATAAACTGTTCGACGCCTTTGCCCGAAGACAACATGAAGCCGATGTTGGCGGCCATGTTGGTCGACAAGCCGTACATGGCTCCGAGGGAGAAGGAGGAGCGAAAGAAGGGGAAGAAGAAGATCCGGGAGGGTCTTCAGTGAAAGGGTCCACCGAACACTAGGTCCTAAGAGACGTTGGCTCCCTCCAACCTGGAGGGAGAAGAAGAAGATGTGGAAGAGGAGGTGAGTCACTGCTGCCATAAGAAGAAAAGAGAGGCGTCCGAAGACGCTGAGGGAGATCCAGCTCCCATTTCTTCGTGTTGGAAATATGCCCTAGAGGAAATATTAAATCGGTTATTATTATAATTCCTTGTTCATTATAATCGTTTATTATCCATGCTAGAATTGTATTGATTGGAAACTCAAATACATGCGTGGATACATAGACAACACAGTGTCCCTAGCGAGCCTCTAGTTGACTAGATCATTGATCAACGATGGTCAAGGTTTCCTGGCCATAGATAAGTGTTGTCACTTGATAACGGATCACATCATTAGGAGAATGATGTGTTGGACAAGTCCCAAACTATGAACATAACATGTGATCGTGTTATTTTATTGCTACTGTTTTCTGCATGTCAAGTATATATTCATATGAGCATGAGATCTGTAACTCACAGACACCAAAGGAATGCCTTGTGTGTATCAAATGTCGCAACGTAACTGGGTGACTATGAAGGTGCTCTACAAGTATCTCCAAAGGTATCCGTTGAGTTAGCGTGGATCAAGACTGGGATTTGTCACTCCGTATGACGGAGAGGTATCTCGGGGCCCTCTCTGTAATACAACATCATAAAAATCCTTGCAAGCGATGCGACTAAAGAGTTAGCCACGGGATTTTGTATTACGGAACGACTAAAGAGACTTTCCTATAACGAGATTGAAATAGGTATAGAGATACCGACGATCGAATCTCGGGCAAGTAACATACCGAAGGACAAAGGGAATGTTAGACGGGATTAACTAAATCCTTAACATAGAGGTTCCACCGATAAAGATCTTTGTAGAATATGTAGGAGCCAATATGGGCATCCAGGTCCTGCTATTGTTTATAGACATGAGAGTGTCACAGGTCATGTCTACATAGTTCTCGAACCCGTAGGGTGTGCACACTTAAGGTTCAGTGACGTTTCGGTATAGTTGAGTTATGTATGTTGGTGACCGAAGATTTTTCACAGTCCCGGATGAGATCCTGGACGTCACGAGGAGCTCCAGAATGGTATGGAGGTAAAGATTGATATATAGGAAAGTTGCATTTGGCTTCCGAAAAGTTTTCGGGCATTACCGGTAAAGTACCGGGAGTGACAAATGGGTTCTTGGTTTTTACCGGGAGGAGCCACCCACCCAGGAGAGAACCGAATAGGCCTAAAGGTGGTGCACCAGCACTTAGTGGGCTGGTGCGGATGGCCCAAGAGGGCCTATTTTAGCCAAGGAGCAAAAAAGGGAAAAGGGGGAAAGGGAAGGAGGAGATAAGGTGGAATTCTAGTAGCACTAGGATTGGAGGTGGACTCCACCACCTCCTCTCCACTTCGGCCGAATCAAAGCATCCTTTTGTGTGCCTCGTCCCCTTCCTCCCTCCTATATATACTATAGGATTTTGAGGGAAGCCCTAACCCTAATAAGCCACGTGCTGCCCTATTTCTCTCTAGATTGTTTTCTCATCTAGATTAGTTCCGCAGCGCTTGGCGAAGTCCTGCTGGATTGTCCACCACCACCACCACCATGTCGTCATGCTGGAGAACTCGTCTACCTCTCCGCCCCTCTTGCTGGATCAAGAAGGCGGTGACCGCCATCGAGCTGCACGTGTGGTGAACGCGGATGTGCCGTCCGTTTGGCACCGGACCGGGATGGATCATGATGGGATCGCGGGACGGATCGTGATGAGATCATGGGACGTGCTGCGATTTGGATCGCCAAGATGTTCCACTACATCAACCGTGTTATATACGCTTCCGCTTAGTGATTTACAAGGGTATGTAGATACACTCTCTCCTCTCGTAGATGGTCATCACCATGGATAAATCTTGTGTGCCGTAGGAATTTTTTTGTTTCCCATGGGACATTCCCCAACAGTGGTATCAGAGCTAGGTCTATGCGGAGATGACATCACGAGTAGAACACAAAGAAGTTTGTGGGCATTGATATTCAGATTGCTGCCCTCCTTAGTATTTTCTTGATTTGGCTGTATTGTTGGATGAAGCGTCTCGGACCAACATTACTCGTACGCTTACGGGAGACCGGTTTCATCGACTAACATGCAACTTGTTGCATAGAGATGACTGGCGGATCTCTGTTTCTCTAACTTTAGTTGAATCGGATTTGACCGAGGCAGTCCTTGGATAAGGTTAAATAGCAACTTGCATATCACCGTTGTGGTTTTGCGTAAGTAAGATGCGATCATACTAGATACCCATAGCAGGCACATAAAACATGCAACAACAAATTAGAGGATGGCTAACTTCTTTTTGCAGGGTATGTTGTGATGTGATATGGCCAAAGACATGATATGATATGATATATTTTATGTATGAGATGATCATGTTGTAATAGTTAAATATCGACTTGCACGTCGATGCTATGACAACCGACATGAGCCATAGGGTTGTCTTTAATTATTTTTGTGCCCGATGATGCTTTACTTTATCGCTAGTTCAGTAGCTCTAGTAGTAACAACATAGTTAGCGCAACAACCTCGATGGCAGCACAATGATGGAGATCATGGTGTGGTGCCGGTGACGTTGGAGATCATGCCGGTGCTTTGGTGATGGAGATCAAGAAGCGAAAGTTCATGGCCATATCATGTCACTTATGATTTGCATGTGATGTTAATCCTTTTATGCACCTTATTTTGCTTAGGATGACAGTAGCATTATAAGGTGATCCCTCACTTACATTTCAAGATAAAATTGTGTTCTCCGTGAGTGCGCACCGTTGCGACAGTTCGTCGTTTCGAGACACCACGTGATGATCGGGTGTGATAGACTCTACGTTCACATACAATGGGTGCAAAATGGTTGCACACGTCGAACACTCAAATTAAACTTCACGAGCCTAGCATGTACGGACAAGGCCTCAGAACACAAGAGACCGAAAGGTTGAACATGACTCATATAGTAGATATGATCAACATAGAGATGTTCACCATTGAAGCCAACTTAACTCACGTGATGATCGGACTTGAGTTGGTGAATTTGGATCATGTGTCACTCGAATGACTAGAGGGATGTCAATTTGAGTGGTAGGTCTTGAGTAATATGATTAATTGAACTTATTATCATGAACATAGTCAAAAATGTCTTTGCAAATTATGTTGTAGCTTGCGTTTTAGCTCTATGTTTTTGATATGTTCCTAGAGAAAACTTAGTTGAAATATGATAGTAGCAATTATGCGGACTGGGTTCGTAAACTGAGGATTGTCATCATTGCTGCGTAGAAGGCTTATGTCCTTAATGCACCACTCGGTGTGCCGAACCCCGAGCTTCGTCTGTGGATGTTGCGAACATGTGACATACACGTCTTTTATGACTACATGATAGTTCAGTGCGTAATGTTTAACGGCTTAGAATTGAGGCGCCGAAGACGTTTTGAACATCGTGAAACATATGAGATGTTCTAAGAGCTGGAATTGGTATTTCAGGCTCGTGCCCGTGTTTAGAGGTATGAGACCTCTCACAAGATTCTTGTCCTATGAAGTAAGGGAGAAAATCTCAATCGTTGAGCATGTGCTCAAATTGTCTGAGTACTACAATTGCGTGAATCGAGTGGGAGTTGATCTTTGAGATAAGATAGTGATTGACATAGTTCTCAAAACTCACTGCCACCGAGCTACTGAGCTTCGTGATGAACTATAACATGTCACGGATGGAGATGATGATCCCTGAGTTATCCACGATGTTTGACACCACGGAAGTAGAAATCAAGTAGGAGCACTAGTAGAAAACAGGGCATTGAGCCAACCACATTGGACCCGGATTGGATATAAACCGGTTCTAAAGGGTCTGTCTGCTGGGCCCCCTCCCTGCAGCAAATGGCCGCAAGGCCTTTAGGACCGGTTTGTAACACAAACCGGTCCTAAAGGTTTTTGGACCGTTTGCTGCAGGGAGGGGGGCCCAGTGGACAGACCCTTTAGAACCGGTTTGTATCACAAACCGGTGCTAAAGGTTTTTCTCATTTTTGCAGCAACTATGGGGCCCCGCTGTCAGACCCTTTAGCACCGGTTTTTGACACAAACCGGTCCTAAAGCCCTCCTCTCCTTCCTCCCCGAGCACCCCTATATTCCACCCCATTTTTTCTAGCTCCATTTTTTCTAGCTCGAGCTCAACTCCATTTTTGCTCTCTCCTTCCTCTTGGGAGCTCTAATCCATCCCCATTTTTCTCCACCATTTGTCAAGATTGTTGGCACCCATCGGTCCTACGGTTAGCATCAACATTCCCTCTTCCGGTATTGCAAGTTTTGCTCGTTTTCTTGCTCATTTCATTTTTGTTGTGCTAGCTAGGTGTTTGATGAAATGCCTAAGCTAGAGAGAGTTCATCATTTGTTATGTATACATATGCAATTTGAGCTCAAATTTAATTATGATTTGTGGTTTTTTTTAGTGTTGCGCGCCTTGTCCCCTTCCTCACCGCCATTGATCGCCCCGTCACCGACACAACCTTGGTGAGCCTATTGTTTTTATTTACCAAAACAAATTTTGATTTGTATGATTTACATATTTACTTGTATATAATTTTCTTATTGTGTAAGATTTTTTTGATATGTATAGCGCCATGGTTTTGATATCTGTCCCCGTTGGCCCTCGTCCAGTCTATGATTCGGATGTGGTATATTATCTTTTATAACTACATATTTTCATTTCCTGATTATATGACAATTAATTACGCCGACCAACTTGACATAGATATTTTTATCTAGGAGGTAGTGGAACCGGAAATGCCAATCGACCCTATTGTTGAGAAGTTACACTTAGTTGAACAAGAAAATGTTGGCCTGAAAGAAAGATTGAAAAAAACTGAAGAAAGGTTGGAAAAAACTGAAAGAGAGAAGATGACCTTGGAAAAGGTTCTTGCCGGTGTCGTCGATGGTCACAAGAGCGAGATGGACGCAATGCGTCTGAAGATTAGAAAGATTAGAAAATATGCAATTAGTAAAGAGGCTTGGTATCATTATGCCGTCGGGTCAATTGTTACCTTTGTTGCGATTTTGATCGCATTTGTTGTTGTTTTTAAATGCATTAATTAGAGAGAGTTTTTATGGTTGGTTTCAGTGTGTGTTTTTATGAGAACTATATATGTATGGTCACTACGCTACTTTGGTTTTAACGTGTGATGAACTTTTTGTATTAACTAATTAATTTAGTCATGATAATTTAGCATAATGGTTTTTGATAAATTTATATAATGCAGATGAACCGGCAATGGATGTACAGTGATCGACGTCGTCCCGAATTCCTTAATGGCATGCATAGTTTTCTCAATGTGGCTAAGAAAAACAGGCAGAATGGATTTAATTTTTTGTCCATGTAAAAAATGCCAGAATAAGAGGAATTTCCCTAACTCAAGAACCATACACACCCACCTGTTGCAAGAAGGCTTCATGCCAAGTTATTTTTGTTGGACCAAGCACGGAGAAAGAGGGGTTGTAATGGAAGACAATGAAGAAGAAGAGGATAATGATAACTATCCTATGTTCGGTGAACACGGTGATACTGAAATGGGGGAAGACGAGCCTGAACTTGAGGACATTGTTGATGAGTCTGATGATGATCTTCGGCAGGTCATTCGTGAAGAACAGATAAACTGCGGAAGTGAAAACGAGAGGTTGAAGTTGGAGCGCATGTTAGAAGATCACAAAAAATTGTTGTACCCAAATTGCGAAGATGGCCAGAAAAAGCTGGGCACCACCCTGGAATTGCTGCAATGGAAGGTAGAGAATGGAATATCTGACAAGGGATTTGAAAAGCTGCTGAAAATAATGAAGAAGATGCTTCCAAGAGATAACGTGCTGCCCTGCAGTACGTACGAAGCAAAGAAGGTTGTCTTCCCTCTAGGATTGGAAGTGCATAAGATACATGCATGCATCAATGACTGCATCCTCTACCGCGATCAGCACGAGAATTTAAATGCCTGCCCGGTATGCGGTGCATTTCGGTATAAGATCAGGCAAGATGACCCTGGTGATGTTGAGGGCGATGACCGCCCCAGGAAGAGGGTTCCTGCCAAGGTGATGTGGCATGCTCCTAGAATACCACGGTTGAAATGTTTGTTCCGAAACAAAGAGCATGCCAAGTTGCTGCGATGGCACAAAGAAGACCGGAGGGAAGACGATATGCTGAGACAACCCGCTGATGGGTCGCAGTGGAGAAACATCGACGATAAGTACGAGGACTTTGCACGTGACCCAAGAAACTTAAGGTTTGGTCTAAGTACAGATGGCCTGAATCCGTTTGGGGAGCAGAGTAGCAGTCATAGCACCTGGCCCGTGACTCTATGTATCTATAACCTTCCTCCTTGGTTATGCATGAAGCGTAAGTTCATTATGATGCCAGTGCTTATCCCAGGCCCGTCGCAACCCGGCAACAACATTGATGTGTACCTGAGGCCACTGGTTGATGAACTTTTAGAGTTATGGGCTGACGAAGGTGTACATGTGTGGGACGAGTACAAACAGGAGGAATTTGACCTACGAGGGTTGCTGTTTGTAACCATGAATGATTGGCCCGCTCTTAGTAACATCTCAGGACAGTCAAACAAGGGATACAGCGCATGCACACACTGTTTAGGCGAGACTGAAAGTATACATATAGGCAAGAATGTGTACCCGGGGCATCGTCGATTTCTTCCAGACAGGCATCCCGTAAGAAAGAAAGGAAAGCATTTCAAAGGCGAGGCAGATACACGGAGGAAGCCAACCCTCCCTAAAGGTACTGATATATATGACATGGTCAAAGATATAAAAGTAATCTTTGGTAAGGGTCCTGGCGCACAATCTGTTCCGAATGACGCCGACAACCACGTAGCCATGTGGAAGAAGAAATCTATATTCTGGGAACTACCCTATTGGAAATTCCTAGAGGTTCGCTCTGCGATCGACGTGATGCACGTGACGAAAAATATTTGCGTGAACCTGCTAAACTTATTGGGCGTGCATGGGAAGAAGTCGAGAGATACACCAAAAGCACGGCTGCACCACCAACGTATGCACGAACGAGACGACCTGATGAATCGAGAGAATTTCAAAGGTCCTGCCAGCTACGCTCTTACCAAGGAAGAGAAGGAGATATTTTTCGAAGTCCTGAGCAGTATCAAGGTCCCGTCTGGCTACTCGTCGAACATAAAAGGAATACTAAACCTGGAAGAGAAAAAGTTCCAAAACCTAAAGTCTCATGACTGCCACGTGATCATGACCCAGTTACTTCCGATTGCATTGAGGGGGCTTCTGCCAGAAAACGTGCGAGTACCCATTGTGAAGCTATGTGCATTCCTCAACGCAATTTCTCAGAAGGCAATCGATCCAGCAACTCTACCAAGTTTACAGAAGGACGTGGTCCAATGTCTTGTCAGCTTCGAGTTGGTGTTCCCACCAACCTTCTTCAATATTATGACGCACCTCATAGTTCACCTAGTCCAAGAGATTTCCGTTCTCGGTCCTGTATTCTTACACAATATGTTCCCCTTTGAGAGGTTCACGGGAGTCTTGAAGAATTATGTTAAAAACCGTGCTAGGCCAGAAGGAAGCATGGTCAAGGGCTATGGAACAGAGGAGGTCATTGAGTTTTGTGTTGACTTTATTCCTGACCTGAACCCGATCGGTGTTCCTCAGTCACGCCATGAGGGGAGACTGCGTGGAAAAGGCACGCTAGGAAAGAAATCAACAACATGTATGGACGAGCAATCTTTCACTCAAGCACACTACACAGTTCTAGTTAATTCCAGCTTGGCGGCTCCATATATCCAGGAACACAAGGATATTTTACGCTCGGAATACCCGGAGCAACCTAAAGATTTCATTGCTAAAGAACATGCGAAGACTTTCGGCGGTTGGTTGCAAAGACGTCTCATTAATGACAACATTGTTGAAGATGAGCTATACTTGTTGGCCAAGCAACCATCTTCGACTGTATTGACCTTTAAAGGGTACGAGATAAATGGTAACACATTTTACACGGCAGACCAAGATAAAAAGAGCACCAACCAAAACAGTGGCGTCCGGTTTGATGCAAAAGACGACAATGGGAAAAGGGTCACATACTATGGTTACATAGAGCAGATATGGGAACTTGACTACGGACCTTCCTTTAAGGTCCCTTTGTTCTGGTGCAAATGGTTCAACCTGTCAGGCGTGAAGGTAGACCCGAAGTACCGAATGACAACAGTGGATCAGAAGAATCTTGGGTACGGCAATGATCAATTCGTCCTAGCCAATGATGTGGCTCAGGTTTTCTATGTGAAGGACATGTCTAGCAGACCGAGAAAAAGAAAAGATAAGGAAGCGAATACATCAGACGATGAGCCAAGGCGCCACATAGTTCTTTCAGGGAAAAGAAACATCGTGGGAGTCGAGGACAAGACAGACATGTCAGAAGATTACAATAAATTTGATGAAATTCCTCCCTTCAAAGTCAAAGATGATCCAAGCATCCCGTTAAATGATGAAGATAGTCCATGGTTACGGCGCAATCAGAAGAAAGGCAAGAAGAAAAATAGATAGGGGGTGTTGTTGGTGATGTGTAATAATGTATTAAACCTTTTATGTAATTGTGTTGACCATTTTGATAAATATTAAAAATTTCACCAGTTTCCACTAAATTTGACCATTTTGATAAATATCATTTTTATTTTTTAAGTGTAAAAATGACATTTTGACAATTTGTAAATAAATGTAAAAGAAAGCAGAAAAGGGAAACAAAAAAGAAAAATAAAAGAAGAAACAGGAAAAAGAAAAAGGAAACAAAAAGAAAAAGAAAACAGGAAACAGAAAAAAGGAAAAAAGAAAAATAAAAGAAGAAACAGGAAAAAGAAAAAGGAAACAAAAAGAAAAAGAAAACAGGAAACAGAAAAAAGGAAAAAATAAAAATAAAAGAAGAAACAGGAAAAAGAAAAAGGAAACAAAAAGAAAAAGAAAACAGGAAACAGCAAAAGGAAAAAAGAAAAAGGAAAAAACCTTTAGGACCGGTCTGTAACAACAACCGGTCCTAAAGGTGGGTTCGGTTCGCGCCCGAATTTTGGACCCTTTAGCACCGGTCTGTGTTAACAACCGGTGCTAAAGGGTCTTTAGCACCAGTTGTTAACACATACCGGTGCTAAAGGGTCTATACCTCTATGGGGTCGCCAACTTCTCGCCTTCCCGCGCGTCTCTCCTCGCCTTCTCTCCTCGCCGCCTCTCTCCTCGCCGACTCGGCCTCCTCGCGCCGCCTCGCCGGCCGACGATCCTCGGCGCCGCCTCCTCGCCGCGCCATCACCTCCTCGCCGCGCCGTCGCCTCCTCGCGCCGCCGCCTCCTCGCGCGCGCGGCCTCCTCGCGCCGCCTCGCCGGCCGACGATCCTCGGCGCCGCCTCCTCGCCGCGCCGTCGCCTCCTCGCCGCGCCGTCGCCTCCTCGCGCCGCCGCCTCCTCGCACGCGCGGCCTCCTCGTGCCGCCTCGCTGGCCGACGATCCTCGGCGCCGCCTCCTCGCCGCGCCGTCGCCTCCTCGCCGCGCCGCCGCCTCCTCGCCGCGCCGCCGCCTCCTCGCGCGCGCGGCCTCCTCGTGCCGCCTCGCCGGCCGACGATCCTCGCCGCCTCCTCGCCGCGCCGTCGCCTCCTCGCCACGCCGTCGCCTCCTCGACGCCTCCTCGCGACGCCTCCTCGCCGCCTCCTCGCGTGCCGCCCCACGCCGCCTCCTCGCCGCCCCACTTCGTCTTCTTCACGTAAGGTATATCCGTATTTTCGTATATCCATATTGTTGTATGCTTGTAATTATAACCGTCGATATTAGTTTTTTTCCGGCCCGAATAGGACATCCTATAAAAAAAAAGTTACGTGATCATGCATATTCTCACGGCTCTCACGGCTAAAAAAAGTTACGGGATTTGTTCTATCGACGTACAAATCGTACCTGCTAGAGATGCTCTCACGGCTCGATTTGAAGCCGCCTTCATCATTTATGTCGCTAAAGCGAGGAAGACGATTCTAATAGACTCACTTTTTCAGTCAACATTCGAAACTTTCCGACGTACAAATCCTATAGACGAAGTCGGTCAACATTCGTGCAACGTGAGGTGAATCCGACGATTCCGACGATTCCGTAAAACCCTAAACCGACGATTCCGACGATTCCGTAAAACCCTAAACCGACGATTCCGTAAAACCCTAAACCGACGATTCCGACGATTTCGTAAAACTTTCCGACGATTACAATTCCGTAAAACTTTCCTACGATTCCGACGATTCGATAAGTGCGGGGAAAGTTTCCGACGATTCCGACGATTCCGTAAAACTTTCCGACGATTTCGTAAAACTTTGTGACGATTACGACTCCGACGATTCCGTAAAACTTTTCCGTAAAATTTCCTGTTCCGTAAAACTTTTCCGTAAATAATTTTGCAAAGTTAAATTCTTGTTACTAGCAGGTGTTGAGCTATGGATCCCCAAGAACCACATGATCAGCACACCGGTCAGCTCGCGGGAATGGGTGAGGCGGAGAAGGAAAGATACATGTGCGAGATGATTTTTGAAGATGCAACGGCCATATATCATGATGACGACGGTGGGCATGCGTTTAGCAATCAATTTTTGAACGACTCCGGTGACGGAGCTGAGAATATAGAAGATGTAGTAGATGCAGAAGTGCCCTCCGGAACAAACTCTGCCAATGTATATCTCAAGTCACTGTTGACGCAACAATTAATTTGTATTGCACTTACTAACGAATCATTATTTTCCCGTTTAGGTGCCCTCCGGAACACCTAGCGCAAGTACTGAGACAAAGTCGAAACGAGGCCCGGCCGCAAGGTTGAAAGATAGTGCAAGGTACTCGATCGATAAAGTTGCTGCTGATGGCAAACCACTGGAACCCCCAGAAACTTATCGCAAATTTGTAAATCAGTGCGGAGTTGTTGTAAGAGACCTGGTCCCGATCAACTTAATAGAATGGAATAAACCGAAGACCGGCGCCAACGTTGGAGCTACTTATGTCGATGACAGATTGAAAAGAGTGCTTTGCGACACGGTGTGGCTAAATTTCAGCGTAGTGGAAGATAAGAAGAAGAAAGTCGAGGAGTGGGCTTTGAAGAAGATGGCCACACAATTCCAGAGGTGGAAGAAAGACTTGTGGAAGAAATATAAGGACGAACATCCAATTTTCACTGGGCACCTAGTGAAGATAAGAGACGCTTGGCCTGATTTTAAGGCGTACAAGAAATCGGGTGTCTTTACATCCCGATCAGCCACAAATACGGAGAATGCGAAGAAGAAGAAATATCACCATATTTTGGGGTCAGGTGGCTACATGACTGCCCTGCCTAGGTGGCGACGCTATGAAGATGCGCTTCTAAAAAGAAATATCATTCCACAGACACATGACTGGCCCGATAGGTCCAAGTTCTGGTTGTTCACGCATGGGGCAACGTTGGACGCTGAGACTGGGATGATTGTTGCGGAGGGACCATGGTCGGAAAAAATAAGACAAGTCGTATCAGATCTAGAGAAGGCAATAGAAGCTGTTCGAAAAGGAACTTTTTGTTGGAATTATGCCCTAGAGGCAATAATAAATGTATAGTTATTATTATAATTCCTGTATCAATATAATAGTTTATTATCCATGCTATAATTGTATTGAATGAAGACTCATTTACATGTGTGGATACATAGACAAAACACCGTCCCTAGCATGCCTCTAGTTGGCTAGCTAGTTGATCGATGATAGTCAGTGTCTTCTGATTATGAACAAGGTGTTGTTGCTTGATAACTGCATCACGTCATTAGGAGAATCACATGATGGACTAGACCCAAACTAATAGACGTAGCATGTTGATCGTGTCATTTTGTTGCTACTGTTTTCTGCGTGTCAAGTATTTATTCCTATGACCATGAGATCATATAACTCACTGACACCGGAGGAATGCTTTGTGTGTATCAAACGTCGCAACGTAACTGGGTGACTATAAAGATGCTCTACAGGTATCTCCGAAGGTGTTAGTTGAGTTAGTATGGATCAAGACTGGGATTTGTCACTCCGTGTGACGGAGAGGTATCTCGGGGCCCACTCGGTAATACAACATCACACACAAGCCTTGCAAGCAATGTAACTTAGTGTAAGTTGCGGGATCTTGTATTACGGAACGAGTAAAGAGACTTGCCGGTAAACGAGATTGAAATAGGTATGCGGATACTGACGATCGAATCTCGGGCAAGTAACATACCGAAGGACAAAGGGAATGACATACGGGATCATACGAATCCTTGGCACTAAGGTTCAAACGATAAGATCTTCGTAGAATATGTAGGATCCAATATGGGCATCCAGGTCCCGCTATTGGATATTGACCGAGGAGTCTCTCGGGTCATGTCTACATAGTTCTCGAACCCGCAGGGTCTGCACACTTAAGGTTCGACGTTGTTTTATGCGTATTTGAGTTATATGGTTGGTTACCGAATGTTGTTCGGAGTCCCGGATGAGATCACGGACATCACGAGGGTTTCCGGAATAGTCCGGAAATGAAGATTGATATATAGGATGACCTCATTTGATTACCGGAAGGTTTTCGGAGTTACCGGGAATGTACCGGGAATGACGAATGGGTTCCGGGAGTTCACCGGGGGGGGGGGGGCAACCCACCCCGGGGAAGCCCATAGGCTTTGAGGAGACACACCAGCTCTTAGTGGGCTGGTGGGACAGCCCCAAGGGGGCCTATGCGCCAAGAGAAAGAAATCAAAGGAAAAGAAAAAAAAAGAGGGAAGAAGTGGGAAGGGAAGGGGACTCCTCCCACCAAACCAAGTCCAACTCGGTTTGGGGGGGGAGTCCTCCCCCCCTTGGCTCGGCCGACCCCTTGGGAGTCCCTTGGACCCCAAGGCAAGGTCCCCCTCCCTCCTCCTATATATATGGGGCTTTTAGGGCAGATTTGAGACGACTTTCTCACGGCTGCCCGACCACATACCTCCATAGTTTTTCCTCTAGATCGCGTTTCTGCGGAGCTCGGGCGGAGCCCTGCTGAGACGAGATCATCACCATCCTCCGGAGCGCCGTCACGCTGCCGGAGAACTCTTCTACCTATCCGTCTCTCTTGCTGGATCAAGAAGGCCGAGATCATCGTCGAGCTGTACGTGTGCTGAACGCGGAGGTGCCATCCGTTCGGTACTAGATCGTGGGATTGATCGCGGGATTGTTCGCGGGGCGGATCGAGGGACGTGAGGACGTTCCACTACATCAACCGCGTTCTCTAACGCTTCTGCTGTACGATCTACAAGGGTACGTAGATCACTCATCCCCTCTCGTAGATGGACATCACCATGATAGGTCTTCGTGCGCGTAGGAATTTTTTTGTTTCCCATGCGACGTTCCCCAACACTTTTGTTCCCGATAGAGAGAACGACGAGTTGACGAAGGCACTCGGGAACCCCGAAAAGTGGGGACGAACACGAGGCTTTGGAGCCACTACCCCGTGGAACCAAGGGTTTCCGGCGGACCTTGGCACTTACAGAAGCCGTGGTAGAAGCAAGAGGAAGGCGCTGGAACGGATATCGACATTAGAAGAAAAGGTGGCGTTTCTCTTGAAGAAAGGGGGACACCCTGTACCTGACACTGAAGGGGAGGAATAAGATCCTGCACCTGACGCTGATCAGCAGCAATTAGAAGACGATCCTGTAGCAGATGCCGTCCCATCTCAGCATAGAAGCAGCGTGGGTTCCACGCAGCTGCAGCTAGAAGACGGTCCTGCAGTCGAACCGTCGGCGCCTCACTACCCCGTGGATGATGTCACGGAGAAGACAAACTGTGAGATACATATGCCAATGGGGAACATATCCTTCATGGTGGCGTCAGGCTATGCTTTACCGAATCAACCTGGAGCAACCTACCATGGTGGTCAGATTCCAGCATCCCATGCTCGTGTCGGGTTGTCAACAATTACGCCGGGATGCCAGTCAATTGAGCTTGATATTCCTGGAGGTGAAGGCGAGAAGACACTGGGAGAAATGGAGCTTGGTATCATCTTGTGGAAGAAGAAACACATCGTGTTTCCTAACGCGGCGCCAAGGCCACCGACTCCTCCAGGTACAAATGCACCACCTCCAACAATTACTGAATGTTGCACCACATGTAAGCCTATTTTTAATAGTTTTTTCACTTTCGTACAGAGAATGCACGACCTCCAAGTCCACCCCCCAACGCACCTCCAAGTCCACCCCACAACGAAGATAGGGAGCCCGAGGCCGAGAGTCCATCGCCCGTGCACTCCAGTGAGCCGACGGATGCGCCCACTACGGGTACGGCAAAGCGGAAGCTGCAGTTCACAAGAAACGGGACTCCTCCCAAGAAGAGAGAAAGGAAACCCAATAAAGTCAAGACTCCCCCGAAGTTACCAGGCCTGATGACTCCGGAGGAACTATACGAGGCCGTGAAAGCAAAAAACAAAGCATGGTTCACACGGTTTCCCCTGAAGCCCCCTCCAGACATCTGGAAGGAAACTCTGAAGAACGTACCAAAGTGGAAAATTGAGCGCACCATCGACAACTTATATTATCCTGAACCGCCGCCACCGCCGCCCCTTTCAGACTATGAACGGTTCATTGAAAAGATGCACACCGCACAGATGAAGCAGGCGGAGCAGATGAAGCAGGCGGAGCAGACGAAATGCGGGAAACAAGTTCCCCAGCTCGGACAACAAGAAGCACAGTCAATTGCCCCGCTCAAGGTTTTATCTGACCAGGCTTCAGTGTCCGGTCCACGCATGGGCGATGTAGGTTACGCTATTGCTGATGTGGTATATAAATATAAGCCCGAGCACCCTCTTGTCGAAAATCCTAGTGCTCTAACAACCCAACTATGGAATTTACATGGTTGGTACTTGGAGGCCACAAGGCAAAAGAGAGACTGTATCATGGCGGCAGTTCAGGATCAACACTACTTCGGAGAGTACGGTGTGGAGGTTGGGTTCGATGATTTTTTCCAGATGTACAATCAACGTGCCCTCGACAAAGCTATCGTCAGCTGCTACTGTTTGTAAGTGATTTATTTGTGTAATTTAATTATTTAGTTAAGCTCGCGTTCATTGCCCGTATAATTATCACTCACGAGACATTCTTTTTGTACGCTACTATGCAGAATGAAGATTCGTGAATGCAGGCTGGCAGGAATCTGGGACTTTGGGTTCATTGACCCGTATTCGTTTCATCAAGAGACAATAGAAAAGTTCAACAAGGATACACCGGATGATTTGCTAAGGTTTTTGAAGCGACAAAGTACCAAAAAAGAAATACTTTGGCCCTACGGATTCAAGTGAGTGTTACTGTCTTGTACACATTCCATTTTGCTTACCTGATGTTAAGTGTAATTGATGAGTATGCATGACTGCGTGTGTACACGTGCGCAGGTCCCACTTCATATTTTTCATCATTAGAATCGATCAAGGACAAGTTGAAGTCTGGGACCCGTTAACCTGGGACGCTGACAAATGGAAGAGCGCGCGTCAGATGCTTCAAAGGTATATATATATCGGCCTCTTTCGTTCATCGGCCTCTTTTTCGTTCATTTCCTGATATCAAGTAAGTAATAATTAACTCTTGTATTCATTTTTCTTTGTCGGCCAGGGTTTGGCAAATGTTCATCAAGGAAGAACCCGGTACATGGGCAGACAAGCTCCACTTTCAGATTAACAAAGTAAGTAGTACTACGTACCCTGGTTTCAATACCATTACCATTCTCTTGATTATTATTAATTTGACTGAATTATGTTCTCGTATATAGGGCGTCCCGCAACAACCACAGGGCACTGATTATTGTGGATACTACGTTTGCGAGTACATTCACAGGATTATCAATGAGAAATCCCGTACTTCCAGAAATCTAGAGGTACGTAACCGGATCTTCACAACTTTATTTATGTTGCCATCAATTATGTTAGTTTTGTTCATAACTTAATTGTTTTCATCTACTTCTTTTAAAGCTGCAACGAAAGCGGGCGATGCTAAGACCAATCCAACGTTGCAAGGTAGTTGCACAGGAATTGGCAGGATTTCTCCTCACGCAAGTCATAGATGAAGGCGGAGAATTTTTCCATCCTATGAACCAATAGCTAGCTCCCTTCTCTATGCAAGTATAGAGCTATAGGAAACGAACTTCAAATTATGTAATGATAATCGGTCCAGTACTTCGTGTTACATGTATATATGTACTTTTATTTGATGCATCAACATTTAACCGCAAACACGGAATCGGAAACACTTAACCGCAAACACGGAATCGGTGTTTCCGGATACGTGTTTCCGATTCCGTGTTCGTAAAAAACGGAACACGGACACACAGAATCGGAAACACGGAATCGGAAAGACGTAAACGGAAATACGGAACTGGAAACACGGAATTGGAAAGACGTAAACGGAAATACGGAACCGGAAACACGTAAACAAAAACCCTGAAAATACGGAACACGGAAACACCGAAATACGGAATCGGAAACCCTGAAAAGAAAAGGAAAAAAAAAGAAAATAAAAGCATTAGGACCGGTTGGTGTTACCAACCGGTTCTAAAGGTCCTCCGCCTGCGCGCACTCTTCGGTGCCCACGTGGAGGCCTTTAGCACCGGTTTGTAAGAGACCGGTGCTAAAGGGTGGGGCCTTTAGTCCCGGATACGTAGCACCGGATGTGTATCCGGGTCCAAAGGCCCTTACCAACCGGTTCTAATACCCCTTTCTCCACTAGTGGAGCATCAATTGTTGATGGTTAGTGAAACCACTAGTTTAGAGAAGGGCAAGGGAAAGAAGGGATACTTCATGAATGGCAAACCTGTTGCTGCTCTAGTAAATAAACCCAAGTTTGAACCCAAAGCAAAGACTAAGTGCTTCTGTGATGAGGGGAACGGTCACAAGCGGAACTACCCAAGGTACTTGGTAGATAAGAAGGTTGTGAAAGTCGACAAAAGTTTATTGGATATACGTGATATTGATGTGTACCTTGCTAGTACTCCTAGTAGCACCGGGGTATTAGATACCGGTTCAGTTTCTAAGTGTTAGTAACTCAAAATTATAGCTACGAAATAAACAGATACTAGCAAGGGTGAGGTGACGATGTGTGTTGGAAGTAATTCCAAGGTTGATGTGATCAAACATCGCACTCTCCCTCTACCATCGGGATTAGTGTTGAACCTAAATAATTGTTATTTGGTGTTTGCGTTGAGCATAAACATGATTAGATTGTGTTTATTGTAATACGGTTATTCATTCAAAGAGAATAATGGTTACTCCGTTTACTTGAATAATACCTTCAATGGTCTTGCACCTAAAATAAATGGTTTACTAGAATCTCGATCGTAGTGATACACATGTTCATAATATGAGAGGTGATTTCCTATGCATGGTGGTAGCTACGCACTGTCTGGCATAAGTGCTTTTTTTGATATATGCAGTGTCGGGTTTCAGTGGCATTGGCACAAGTGCTTGTTTCTTGTATAGAAATGACTTTTCTCAATTATCTTTGTCTTTTTTATTTACCTTTTTGACACAAGTATCTTTTTGTTGTGTAGAAATGCCAGTTTCTCATTTTTATCAATTTTTTGCTTGCCTTTTTGGTATAATTGCATGTTTGCTTGCTTGACTGGTCCAAAGTCACGACATTTTCATTATAGAATTATTTTTCATAGTCCAGAATAATTTATCAAAATAACTAGAGATAAAAATTTGGGTCGTGTGTAGCTACCACCATGGTTAGCAAATTATTTTTGTTCATAATATTGATGCCAAAAGATACAACGTAGTAATGATAGTACCACTTACTTGTGGCACTGCCGCTTGAGTCATATTGGTATAAAACGCATGAAGAAGTTCCATGCTGATGGATCTTTAGACTCACTCGTTTTTGAATCGTTTGAGGCATGTGAACCATGCCTATTGGTATAAACGCATGAAGAAACTCCATGCAGATGGATTGTTTGGACTCACTTGATCTTGAATCACTTGAGACATGCAAATCATGCCACGTGTGCAAGATGACTGAAGGCCTCGTTTTCAGTGAGATTGAACGAGCAAGTGACTTGTTGGAAATAATACATTTTGATGTATGCAGTCCAATGAGTGCTGAGGCACGCAGTGAATATCGTTATGTTCACACTTCACTGATGATTTGAGTAGATACAAGTGTATTTGCTTGACGAATGATAAAGTCTAAAATATTGAAAAGTTCAAAGCAATTTCATAGTGAAGTTGAAGATTGTCGTGACAAGAGGATAATATGTCTACGATGTGATTGTGGGGGTAAATATATATCTGAGTTACGAGTTTGATAAACATTTAAAACAATGTGAAAATTGTTTCACAACTCATGCCACGTGGAACACCATAGTGTGATGGTGTGTCTGAACGTCATAGTCGCGCCCTATTTAATATGGTGCATACTATGATGTCTCTTATTGAATTACTACTATTGTTTTTGGGTTAGGCATTAGAGATAACCACATTCACTTTAAATAGGGCACCACGTAATTCTGTTGAGATGACACCGTATGAACTATGGTTTTGATAAACCTAAGCTGTTGTTTCTTGAAAGGTTGGGGCTGCTTATGTGAAAAAGTTTCAGCGTGATAAGCTCGAATCCAAAGCGGATAAATGCATCTTCATAGGACACCCATAATAGTTGGCTATACCTCCTATCTCAGATCCAGAATAAAAATGTTTGTTTCTAGAAACGGGTCCTTTCTCGAGAAAAAGTTTCTCTCAAAAGAATTGAGTGGGAGTATGGTGGAAACTTGATGAGGTTATTAAACTGTCACTTCAACCAATGAGTAGCAGGGCGCAGGAAGATGTTCCTATGGCGCCTACACTAGTTGAAGTGGAAAGCTGATGATGGTGATCATGAAGCTTCATATCAAGTTACTACCAAACCTCGTAGGTCGACAAGGAACCATACTACTCCAGAGTGGTACGGTAATCCTGTCTTGGAGGTCATGCTGCTGGACAACAATGAACCTATGAGCTATGGAGAAGCGATGGTGGGCCTGGATTCCGACGAATGGCTGAATTCCATGAAATCTGAGGTAGGATCCATGTATGAAAACAAAGTGTAGACTTTGGAAGAACTACTTGATGGTCGTAAGGCTATTAGGTACAAATGGATCTTTAAAAGGAAGACACACGATGATGGTAAATGTCACCATTTTAGAAAGCTCGGCTTGTTGCAAAGAGGTTTCCGACAAGTTCAAAGAGTTGACTATGATGAGAATTTCTCACTCGTAGTGATGTTAAAAGTCTATTGGAATTATGTTAGCAGTTGCTGCATTATTTATGAAATCTTGCAGATAGGATGTCAAAACATTGTTTCCTCGATGGTTTCCTTGAGGAAAGGTCCTATCTGATACAACCAGAAGGATTTGTCGATCCTAAGGATGCTAACAAGTATGCAAGCTCCAGCAATCCTTCTATGGACTCGAGCAAGCATATCGGAGTTGGGATGTACGCTTTGATGAGATGATCAAAGCTTTTTGGTTTATAGAAAGTTTATGAGAAACTTGTATTTCCAAAAAGTGAGTAGGAGCACTATAGAATTTGTGATGAGTATATGTCGTTGACATATTGTTGATCGGAAATAATGTAGGATTTTTGGAAAGCATAAAGGGTTGTTTGAAAGGAGTTTTTCAAAGGAAAACCTGAATTAAGCCTACTTGAACATTGGGAATCACGATGTATGGAGATAGATCAAGACGCTTGATAAAACTTTCAAATGAATACATACCGTGACAAGATTTTGAAGGAGTTAAAAATAGATCAGTCAAACAAGGAGTTCTTGGATGTGTTGTAAGGTATGAATATTGAGTAAGACTCAAAGCTCGACCAAGGCAGAAGAAAGAGAAAGGGCGAAGGTCGTCCCCTATGCACTAGTTGTAGGCTCTATAGTATGCTATGTTGTGTACCGCACCTGATGTGTGCCTTGCCATGAATCTGTCAAGGGGTACAGAAGTGATCCAGGAATGGATTACTGGACAACGGTCAAAAGTTCTCCTTAGTAATTAGTGTACTATGGAATTTTTCTCGATTATGGAGGTGATAAAAGAGTTCATCGTAAAGGGTTACGTCGACGCAAGTTTGACACTAATCTGGATGACTCTAAGTAGTAAACCGGATTCGTATAGTGGAGCAGTCTTTTGGAATTGTTCCTAGTGAAGCATGGTAGAAGCATCTACAGTATGACATAGAGATTTGTAAAATAACACATGGATCTGAATGTTTCAGACCCCTTGACTAAAAATCTCTCTCACTAGCAAGACATGAGCAAACCCTAGAACTGTATGGGTGTTAGATTCATTACAATCACATAGCGATATGAACTAGATTATTGACTCTAGTGCAATTGGGAACTATTGGAAATATGCCCTAGAGGCAATAATAAATTGGTTATTATTATATTTCCTTGTTCATGATAATCGTTTATTATCCATGCTAGAATTGTATTGATTGGAAACTCTAATGCATGCGTGGATACATAGACAACACACTGTCCCTAGTGAGACTCTAGTTGACAAGCTCGTTGATTGAAGATGGTCAAGGTTTCGTGGCCATAGAAAAGTGTTGACACTTGATAACGGGATCACATCATTAGGAGAATGATGTGTTGGAGAAGACCCATACTATAAACGTAGCATGTCATCATGTTATTTTATTGCTACTATTTTCTACATGTCAAGTATATATTCCTATGACCATGAGATCATGTAACTCACTGACACCGGAGGAATGCCTTGTGTGTATCAAACGTCACAACATAACTAGATGACTATAAAAGTGCTCTATAGGTATCTCCGAAGGTGTCCGTTGAGTTAGCATGGATCAAGACTGGGATTTGTCACTCCGTATGATGGAGAGGTATCTTGGGGCCCTCTCGGTAATACAACATCATAACAAGCCTTATAAGCAATGTGACTAAAGAGCTAGCCACATGATTTTGTATTACGGAACGAGTAAAGATACTTGTCGGTAACGAGATTGAAATAGGTATAGAGATACCGACGATCGAATCTCGGGCAAGTAACATACCGAAGGACAAAGGAAATGTTATACGGGATTAACCGAATCCTTGACATAGAGGTTCAACCAATAAAGATCTTCATAGAATATGCTGGAGCAAATATTGGCATCCAGGTCCCGCTATTGGTTATTGGCCGGAGAGTGTCATAGGTCATGTTTGCATAGTTCTCGAACCCGCAGGGTCTGCACACTTGAGGTTAAGTCACATTTTGGTATAGTTGAGTTGTGTATGTTGGTGACCTAAGGTTGTTTAGAGTCGTGGATGAGATCTCGGAGATCACGAGGAGCTTCGGAATGGTTCGGATGTAAAGATTGATATATAGGAAAGTTGCATTTGGCTTCCGGAGAGTTTTCGGGCATTACGAGTAAAGTACCGGGAGTGACGAATGAGTTCCGAGGTTTTACTGGGAGGGGCCACCCACCCATGAGAGAACCTAATAGGCCTAAAAGTGGTGCACCACCCCTTAGTGGGCTGGTGTGGCCAACCCAAGAGGGCCTATTTCGGCCAAGGAGCAAAAAAGGGAAAAAGGGGAAGGAGGAGATAAGGTGGAATCCTACTAGGAGTAGGATTGGAGGTGGGCTCCTCCACCTCCTCTCCACTTCCGCCGAACCAAAGGAGCCTTTTGGCTGCCTACTCCCCTCCCTCCCTCCCTCCTATATATACTAGAGGATTTTGAGGGCAGCCCTAACCCTAATAAGCCATGTGCAGCCCTCTTTCTCTCTAGATCGTTTTCTCCTCTAGATTAGTTCCACGGCGCTTGGCGAAGCCCTACTAGATTGTCCACCACCACCACCACCACCACGCCGTCGTGCTAGAGAACTCATCTACCTCTCCACCCTCTTGCTGTATCAAGAAGGCGGTGATCATCATCGAGTTGCACGTGTGCTGAACATGGAGGTGCAGTCCCTTCGGGACTGGATCTGGATGGATCGTGATGGGATCGCAGGATGGATCGTGATAAGATTGCAGGACGGGCTGCGATTTGGATCTCGAAGATGTTCCACTACATCAACCATGTTATATACGCTTCTGCTTAGCGATCTACAAGGGTATGTAGATACACTCTCTCCTCTCGTAGATGGTCATCACCATGGGTAGATCTTGTGTGTGCATAGGAAAACTTTCGTTCCCATGCGACGTCCCCCAACATTTCGAAGAAGCAACATAGGGCCCACATGGCCCTATATGAAGATGTTTCAGACTCGGAAGAGGAGCCGAGGATGAAGCACCGGTCCCCCGGAGGACCCTCATGGTTAAACCCCGAGAACGAAGGTACTTATCAAAAATCCGAACACTCCAAGTGTCATGGCTCTAACAACGAGGCCCATCTTCCGTATTGCAGCCCGTCGCTTGACGTGCGCACCAATCAAATTTCGAAGGGATATTCCTCGCGAGCCAATGTGTCTGAGAGCAGGACTGTCTCACCCAACACACCTCCCCATGTCACCGAGGATATCAGGGAGGTGGTGTTTTGAGAGGTCCTCTCTACGCCAGAAACAAAGGTCGGGGGCGACGATATTATGGCCGAGGCTGACACCTCGGCTACAAAGGTCCAGGAGGATGAGTCCCTCCTCACAAGAAAGGAGGGAGGGTCCGGACCTTCTAGGTCTCCTCCGAAGACAACTCCGGAGCCTCCTCCCTCTCCAACACTGTCAGCAGAGGTTTCTCCGTGAAGGGAGGCTGCTACGACGCACCCGGAGCCACCCACGACGGAGCAATTCTGAACTTGGTGGACATCCCTAAGGGAGGAGGGTCTCAATGACTCTTCCATTCCCGAAGAGTGCTGCACTCATGTGAGTGCGGTATTAAAAAACATTTAGTCCGTTAATAACAGTCTAAAAGAATCTTTTGACACGTTGCTGGTAGGCATCAAGGTAATCCGCACACTTTTTTCTTTTACAAAATGATTCTATTGTGTGTATTATCTATAAGCAATCTTATGCCCAGTAGCCCCCGAGCCTTGTGTGAGTTAGAAAACTTTTGTGGGGGTCAGAGTAGTTTGGAAAAAGTTGCATGTAGCCCCCATGACTCTGATAAGAAGCACCCTAGTATAGGATTTCTAAAAAAAATCTGAGAACTGTAAAATTCTGAAAAAGTTTATCTACACTCCTCTACTTCGGCCACAACCCCCAACTCCCTCGAGTTGGCGGAAATCAACCGAAAACTAAAGGTTTCCAAGGAGGAGCTGGACCGCATCAACAAGCGGTTTGAGGACGCACAAGGTGAGTGTTCAAGCCTTAGCTCTCTCATAAAAATGAGGTGTTTGATATTTTTGTTTCTAAGTTCTTATTTGTTCGAATCATCATCAAAGTTGTTGCTGCTCATGTCGAGCGGCTTAAAGCCGAACTGGACAAGGCCAAGTAGGAGGTGGCCGGACAAAGAGCGGTGGCCGAACATGCCAAGTCTTCTAGTGAGAAGTTTGAGGCTAGGGTTAGTGAGGTATAGCAAGAGCTCAAGGAAGTCGTCACGAAAAATATGACCCTTGAGCAGAAAAATGAAGAGAACTCTTCTGAGCTGACGTCGGTAACCGCCACACTCCAAGAAGCACGGAAGGAGGCACACGATCTTCGGAGAGAGATCCATCAGATCAAGCAAATTGCGGATGGTAAGAGATATTTACTACAACGTGGAAGGATCGATATGGTTGACTAGAGCAGGGCGGTGAATAGGCAACTACAAATTTTTAGCTTTTCTTAACAAATTAGGGTTAGCAACAGAAGTTTCCCTAGATAAACAACTAGGTGAGCAACCTATATGATGCTAACAATAACAAAAACTAGTGTAAGCAAGGAATACCACACAACAATAATAAGCACGAGGTAAAGGTAAGAGATAACCACAAGTGGAACCGGTGGAGCGAGAATGTGTTACCGAAGTACCTTCCTTTTTTAGGGAAGTATGTCTCCGTTGGAGCCGTGTGGAGGCATAATGCTCCCCAAGAAGCCACTAGGGACACCATATTCTCCTCACGCCCTCACACAATGTGAGATGCCATGATTCCACTAGTGGTGCCCTTGAAGGCAGCGACCAGATCTTTACAAACAAGGTTGGGGCTATCTCCACACAAAGCTTGGAGGCTCCCAACAGGACCACGGAGCTTCACCACAATGGAATGTGGCTCCGAGGTCACCTCAACTGTCTAGGGTGCTCAAGCACCCAAGAGTAACAAGATCCGCAAGGGATTAGTGGGGGGAATCAAATATCTCTTGGTGGAAGTGTAGATCGGGGCTTTCTCAACCAATCCCTAGAAAATCAACAAGTTTGATTGGCTAGGGAGAGACGTCGAGCGGAAATGAGCTTTGGAGCAACTATGGAGCTTGGGGAGGGAAGAGGTAGTCTTCTTGGATAAGAAGACCCTTTTATAAGAATACAACCGTTACCCCCACTCTCAGCCCGAGCAAAGCGGTACTACCACTGCTAGGAGCGGTACTATCGCTGCCAGCTGCGGTACTACCGCTGTCCTTTGCGGTACTTCCGCACAGACGGTAGTGGCAGGTAAAGGAACTACTGCACGAGGCAATGGGCGGTAGAACCGCCGGAGTGGTACTAACGCGCACCCGTACGGTACGACCATAGGGTAGATCCAACTGCCATAGAAGTAAAAAGTTAGTTCCGTGTCTACCTCCGCTGAGGCTATTGATGTGCAGAAGTCCGACCCGGTAGTACCGGACTGTGCTACCACCAAAGAGCGGTAGTAAAAAATTACTACCACTAGCACGTATGGTACTACCACTAGCACGTGCGGTACTACCGTTGGCCAATGAAAGCAAGCGCCTTGCTGCTTTCACTTTGCACTGACAAGGGGAAATGAACTGGAGCTCCATTGAAGCGAAGGAAAGGTGGTGCAAAAGAACATATGTGTACGTGCTGATTCCACCCTAACCTTTCTGAAGCGGACCCCCTCTTAATAGTACGGCTTTCCTACGACTCAAATCCACTGAAAAGAAACATAGAAGGCAACCGTCTTCGAAAGACTCCGAGGGGCATCGAATCGTCTTGTGCCTAGACATGAATGATCTGAAATGCTCAATGCACACGATCAGTCCACCCAAGCATTTTCATAAATCACCAAAACCACTTAGGGAGAAATATGCCCTAACATACTGTACATCCCAAGGACGAAGATTTGCATTGCTTACTTGAGTGTGCAGTTCTCCAGGTGAGGTTCTAGATCTCTAGAAGGGCATAGTGGAGGCTGCAAAGGACTATGCGTCCTAGGAGTGCGCCGCCGAACAAAGGCTTTTCTAGGCACAATTTCAGGCCCCCGAGCAACCCCTACTTGTCTCCGATCAGTCGAAACAAAGTGATGGAGCTTCGCAAGATGACACAACCGGCCATGAAAGACCTGCACATCAGGCTTTGGCTAACAGAGCCACTGTCGAGCAACTATTTTGGCCTGGTGCAAAAGTGATTACTACTATGCCCCAAATTGACATCATGAAGTGCTCTGTCAGCATCAAGGGGGCCCCTTGCAAGGACGATGATGCACTGGACAAAGATGGAGCCTTTGAAGATAGCCATCACACGTCCACCACCCGGAAAGGAGTATAGACGTCTGGAGCCGTATTTCTCTGCTGCCATGGAAGGTGCTCGGGCTATAGAAGCGCAATGCTCTAAATATTTGATATTTGATTGGAAATCGTATCTTGTAAAAGCAGTTGTATGATACAATGACTTTTAATTTTTGCATGGTAGACCATCTCTTTTTAATTGCAACTCATGAGTGGTTGTTTTAATACTTAAAGTTTCCAGTCGTTGGCTTTAGCCCCCTGGCAGATACTAGCAGGGGTGTTTTCAGCCTCCGCATTGTTACCCTTATCCAACGTCTTGGTGCCCTAAGGCGCTAATGTGGGGAAAAACCACACAATCGGACTATGGGGCTTTACATCTTTCATTTAACCATGGGAGGTTGACTACGGGTGCCAATTAGAGCCCCTTTGTAAATTGTGATATTCGGCTTATGTCGTGGTCTAAGTACCTATATTCACTTTGGTCTGAGTGATTTCAAATGTTTTGAAGAACGTGATGAATCCCTAATAGTTTTTGAGTTTAACACTTTTTCATCGGATCACACACCAGTCCTCGCATATTTTGTCGGTCAGTTTTTGGCATTCTCCACTGAGGTACTTAACCAGACTAGTTAGAAGTACAATCACAACTGTCCTCCGTTTACCCTTTTAGTTGAACTGGCGGAACATAAAGAGGTAAGCACAGGAGCAGGGCAACCCAACTTTTCACCAAAGACATAATTCAGAACCGATGCATATAACGCAAATCCAGGACTATGCACATGTGAATGCCAAGTAGTATTGTAATGGTTCGAAGGGTGGTCATGATGGCCAAGCCCCCGTCAATTTAGCCAATATCTAAGATGTGCATGAAAAAAGGTTTGTGTTCGAAAAATAGTTCAGAAAACAAGGAGTCAAAAGACATTGCTAAGCTCGTGAACCACAAAGAACGTTCCTTATTTCTGATAAACTTTTAATCGTAAAATTCGACCTCAGCTCATGAACAGTTCTTTAAACAATGGCGGTCTTGAGAAGGAGTCGATGTACGGGTTTTCTTAACACAAAGATCAGTCCTTAATGGTACCTATATGTGTTCGAAGACTATACTGGCCATGATTCGGTGTACACGAACACTAAGGTGTATATTATTAATACCATAGCTACCCATGGTATCTTAAGCACAAAATTTTGCCTTTGAGGCACATACTTTGCAGGAGGCGAGGTGCTACTATTGAAAGCACATATGCCCCCTTGGTGGTTTTGATAATTCATGACAACATATATTGTCTCTTGTACTAACACTTTTACCTAGTATATTTCACGTATAGTCCACAAAGAGCTTTGACATAAAGGATTGTGAGGAGAAGCCCCTTGATGCACGAAAGGAATAGGATTGGCTCAAGCTTCAAGCAAGAAGATTCTACATTTTACATTTGTGAGAAATCACTTTGAGTCCATAGGAAAACCAATATTGTTAAAAGGGGGTGAGGTATTATGATGAATTGGTTGCTCAAGTGCTTAGAGGTAGCCACCAAAAATACTCAACCATTCTCCTACAAAATATCTCTGCCCAAAGTCACATCAGAAAAATCGGTGCCACCAACTATTTCCATTCGGCCCTACCAATTTTACACTTGATAGATCCTATGCCAAACCCTACCATCTCGGTACCACCAAATTTCACATTGGTGCCACCGAGATTGAGTGACCAACTTTCTGTTGAGAAGATTTCAAGAATCATAATTTCTGAGTTTGAAATCGGTCTCACCGAGATTTGGAAACTGGTCTAGGTCATCATATCGGTACCACCTAGATTCCTATATCGGTCTCACTGAGAATTCAAAAGTTGCCACATTAAGTGCAACTCGGTACCATCAAGATTCATTTCGGTGTCACCAAGTTGGACAATAATGTTGTAACATTTGGATTTTGGGAGATGCCTATATATACCCCTCCACCTACCACTCACTCATAGAGGAAGCACTCAGAACACACTTACACTTTCCAGATCCATTTTTCTGAGAGAGAGCCACCTACTCATGTGTTAGATCAAGAGATTCTAATCCTACCATTTGAAACTTGATTTCTAGCCTCCCCAAGTTGCTTTCCACAAGATCAATCTCTCTTACCCCTGTCAACTCTGAGTGAGAGTGATTGAGTGTTGAGGAGACTATCTTTTGAAGCACAAGAGCAAGGAGTTCATTGTTCTACCACATATATTACCTTTTGTAGGGTGGTGCCTCCTAGATTGGTTAGGTGTCACTTGGGAGCCTCCTACTTCGTGTTGTGGAGTTGAACCAAGATGTTTGTAAGGGCAAGGAGATCACCTACTTCATGAAGATCTACTATGAGTGAGGCTAGTCCTGTGGGACGGAAGCCGTGGTGGAATAAACAAGCCCACTTCTTTATGGACCCCTCGTGGGTGGAGCCCTCCATGGACTCTCGCAACCATTACCTTATGTGGGTTGAAGTCTCCACTAACATAGACATACGATAGCACCACTTATCGGAACCATGCCAAAAATCATCGTGTCAACTTCTTCGCGTTTGATCTTCCTAAACTCTACTCCTTATTACATGTGCAAAGTCTTTACTTTCTGATGCCATACATGTTTACTAGCATGTGTAGGGTGCATTAGAGTTGTTAGAATCGCTAAAATCTGCCAACCATTAAATTGGGAAAAGGGTAGGATTTTAATTTCTGCAAGTAGTCTATTCACGCCCCCCCTCTAGACACCTCTTATATCGATGTCACAATTGGTATCAGAGCAAGGTCTCCCAAACCCTGGTTTAAACACCATCGGAGGAAGATGGATGTGCCTAGTTTGGGAAATATTAGTTGTAGAGTGCCTATTCTTGATGGGGAGTATATTAGACAATGGAAATATGAAATGCTTGATATATTTGATAAATTCCATTTGCGCAAGTATATTGAATATACCTATGAGTCTCCCATTGATCCTTTGCATCCTTCTCATGATGAAGAACTTGATATGCTTGGTAATCTTAAAACTGTAAATATAGTCATTAGTGGACTGCCAAGAAATGTGCTTAATCAACTACAAAATTTTGAGTGTGCTCACACCTTGTGGAAAAACTTAGAGAAAAGATATCCTGACTATTCCTTGAAAAATCTTGAGATCATTTTCCATAAACGCATTGCCTTTCACAAAATGAAGCCAACCGGTCCTAATTTTGATAAATGCCTTTTTGGGCTTCGTGACCTCATGCATGCTAAAGAATATGTCATTACCATTAACAATGTCATTGTTGAAGCCATTCTCATGCATAAATATGAACATTGTCATAGTCAAAATTCTGATGAAATTTTTGTTTCTTATGACGAGGATATTTCGTCCGACTATGACAATGTGGAGCATGGATACTATAATGAAGATGAAGAGTTTGACATCGAGTATGAGAACACAATGAGGAACCGTAGTCTTATGGCGAACATTAGAGACTACATGCCGGAGCAAGGAGTGTGTTCTCGATAGTGGATGCACCAATCACATGACCAGAGATAAAGACATGTTCCATGATATCACACCAAATTGTGGACCTCAAAGGTATGTGAACTTTGGAGACAACTCCAAGGGTAAGGTACCTGGTCTTGGTAAGGTCGCCATATCTCAAGATAGTTCCATTCAAAATGTCATGCTTGTCAAATCCCTTAGCTACAATCTTCTTTCCGTATCTAGACTAGCAGACTTTGGTTTAATGTGCTATTTACGAAAGTTGACTGCCAAGTGTTTCGTAGCAGCAATCATAACATGGTCTTTAATAGAATCCGTAGAGGTGATCTATACATTTTCGATTTCACTAAAAAATCCAAACCCCGTACATGTATTATTGCAGTATCTTCTAAAGGTTGGTTATGGCATAGAAGGTTAGGACATGTAGGTATGCGTAACCTTGACATGCTTATCAAAGTTGATCATATTCTTGGTGTTAGAGATGTTATCTTTGACAAAGATAGACTTTGTGTTGCTTGTCAAGTAGGAAAGTAAGTCAGTGGAATACATACTGTGAAGAACATTATGACTACAAGAAGGTCACTCGAGCTACTTCACATCGATCTATTTGGTCCCAAAGCTTACAAGAGCCTCGGTGGAAATTCTTACGGTTTAGTCATTGTTGATGATTTTTTGAGATTTACGTGGGTATTCTTTCTTGATGATAAATCGCGGGTACAAAAGATCTTCAAGAACTTCGCTCGGCAAGCCCAAAATTAGTTTGAAGTGAAGATCAAGAAAGTTTAGAGCGATAACAAAACAGAGTTCAAGAACACTAATGTGGATACTTTTGTTGACGAAGAAGGTATCTCACATGAGTTCTTGGTGACGTACACACCTCAACAAAATGGAGTTGTTGAGAGGAAGAATGGACTCTCATAGAGATGGCCAAAATGATGATTGACGAATACAAGATGCCAAAACAGTTTCGGGAAGAAGCCATAGAAATAGCTTGTCACGCCATAAACCGACTCTACTTACACAAGCTTCTCAGCTACTCACCGGTAAGAAATCCCAAGTTGGATACTTTCGAGTATTCGTCTCTAAGTGCTACATTCTTGATAAGCATCGTCGCGCTAAAATATCTCCTAAATCTCATGAAAGTTTCCTACTCTGTTACGGATCAAACTCTCACACTTACCATGTCTACAACAGCTTCACTCGAAAAGTTGAAGAGACGGTAGATGTGAAGTTTGATGAATCTAACGGTTCGCAAGTCGAACAATTGCCAAATGATGTAGGAGATGAGGAACCTTCGGAAGCCATCCAAGATCTACCTATTGGCAAGATTCGTCCCATGGAGGTGAAGGAAAGTACTTCATCAATTCAAGTGGAAGCTCCTACTTCGCGTCAAAGCGAACCAGAAAACGACATGGAGGCATCCACAAGTGGTAAACGACATGATGAAGAACAGGAAGAAGTTCATCGTGATGATCCACCTCAACCTTCTTCACCACTACCTCAAGGAGATGACACCGTCAACAACAACGTGCAAGATGATAATGATGAAGAAGCTCCACCATCCAACAAGACGAAGTTGTCACGAGTTCGAGCAAGAGTGGATAAGGATCGTCCGCTGAATCAAATCTTTGGTGACATACAAACCGGGAGAATCACTCACTCTAAATCTTGTTTAGCTAATTTTTGCGAGAATTATTCATTTATCTCTAGCATTGAGCCTTTGAAGTTAGAAGAAGCCCTTCAAGGCCCTGATTGGTTGAATGCCATGCACGAAGAGCTACACATCTTCGAGAGGAATCAAGTGTGGACACTTGTCGAAAAGCCCGAAGACGAGCACAAAATCATCGATACAAGATGGGTGTTTCGGAACAAGCAATATGAAGATGGAAAAGTTGTACGCAACAAGGCACGTCTCGTAGCCCAAGGATACACGCAAGTCGAAGGCATGTACTATGGTGAGACCTGTGCCCCTTTTGCTAGACTTGAAGCCATTTGCATTCTTATCGCTTATGCCAATCACCATGATATTACTCTTTACCAAATGGATATCAGAAGTGCTTTTCTAAATGGTGAAATTGAGGGGGAGGTTTATGTCAAACAACCTGCCGGTTTTGTGAACCCCAAGAAACCTAATCATGTTTACAAACTTCATAAAGCTTTATATGGTCTTAAACAAGCCCCTAGAGCTTGGTACAAATGCGTAACGAAGTTTCTCATTGAAAAGGGTTTTGTGATTGGTAAAAGTGATGCAACCTTATTCACTAAAAGAGTTAATTGATAGCTATTTGTGTGCCAAATATATGTGGATGATATTATCTTTGGTTCTACTAACCCACATTTTAGTGAGAAGCTTGGGAAGTAGATGTCAGAGAAATATGAGATGTCAATGATGTGTGAGCTGAAATTCTTCCTTGGATTGCAAATCAAACAATTGAGAGAAGGTACGTTTATCTCTCAAACCAAGTATACCAAGGACTTAATTAGGAAGTTCAATATGCAAGAGTGCAAAGGTATGAGAACCCCCATGCCTACTAGTGGACATATTGACCTCACTAAGGAGGACAAACCGATTGATAAAATAGTTTATCAATCATTGATTGGTTCATTGATATAACTATGTGCCTCTCGTCGTGATATCATGTTGAGTGTTTGCATGTGTCCCCGATACCAAGCGGCACCTAAGGAGTGTCATCTATTGGTTGTTAAAAGAATCGTGAGATACCTAATACTTACACCAAACTTTGGCATATGGTATCCCAAGGGATCTTCTTTTAATCTCGTTGGCTATTCCGACTCGAACCAAGCCGGAGACAAGGTTGATAGAAAATCCACCTCGGATACATGTCAATTTCTTGGGAGATCTCTGTTGGGGAACGTCGCATGGGAAACAAAAATTTTCCTATGCGCACGAAGACCTATCATGGTGATGTCCATCTACGAGAGGGGATTTCCGATCTACGTACCCTTGTAGATCGCACAGTAGAAGCGTTAAGAAACGCGGTTGATGTAGTGGAACATCCTCACGTCCCTCGACCCGCCCCGCGAATCGTCCCACGAACCATCCCGCGATCCGTCCCACGATCCGCTCCGATCTAGTGTCGAACGGACGGCACCTCCGCGTTCAGCACACGTACAACTCGACGATGATCTTGGCCTTCTTGATCCAGCAAGAGAGACAGAGAGGTAGATGAGTTCTCCGGCAGCGTGACGGCGCTCCGGAGGTTGGTGGTGATCTAATCTCAGCAGGGCTCCGCCCGAGCTCCGTAGAAACGCGATCTAGAGGTAAAACCGTGGAGGTATGTAGTCGGGCTGCCGTGGCAAAAGTTGTCTCAAATCAGCCCTAAAACCCACTATATATAGGAGGGAGGGAGGGGAGGAGGCAGCCTCAAAGCCTAAAGGTTTGGCCGAAATTGGAGGTGGATGAGTCCTACTCCAATCCTACTTGGAGTAGGATTCCACCTTCCCACTTGGAAACAGTTTCCACCTTGTGTTTTTTCCTTCTCAAACCTTATGGACCTTAGTGGGAACTTATTCCAGCCCACTAGGGGCTGGTTTATCTCTTCCCATAGCCCATGAGACCCCTTGGGGCGTGACACCCCTCCTGATGGTCCCCGGCACCCCTCCCGGCACTCCCAGTACACTACCGATGAGCCCGAAACTTTTCCGGTAACGCACAAAAACCTTCCGGTAACCAAATGAGGTCATCCTATATATCAATCTTCGTTTCCAAACCATTACGGAAACCCTCGTGACGTCTGTGATCTCATCCGAGACTCCGAACAACATTAGGTAACCAACCATATAACTCAAATACGCATAAAACAACGTCGAACCTTAAGTGTGCAGACCCGAGAGACTCCTCGGTCAATATCTAATAGCGGGACCTGGATGCCCATATTGGATCCTACATATTCTATGAAGATCTTATCGTTTGAACCTCAGTGCCAAGGATTCATATAATCCCGTATGTCATTCCCTTTGTCCTTCGGTATGTTACTTGCGTGAGATTCGATCGTCCGTATCCGCATACCTATTTCAATCTCGTTTACTGGCAAGTCTCTTTACTCGTTCCATAATACAAGATCCCACAACTTACACTAAGTCACATTGCTTGCAAGGCTTGTGTGTGATGTTGTATTACTGAGTGGGCCCCGAGATACGTCTCCGTCATACGGAGTGACAAATCCCAGTCTTGATCCATACTAACTTAACGAACACCTTCGGAGATACCTGTAGAGCATATTTATAGTCACCCAGTTACGTTGCGACGTTTGATACACACAAAGCATTCCTCCGGTGTCAGTGAGTTATATGATCTCATGGTCATAGGAACAAATACTTGACACGTAGAAAATAGTAGCAACAAAATGACACGATCAACATACTACGTCTATTAGTTTCGGTCTAGTCCATCACATGATTCTCCTAATGATGTGATCCCGTTATCAAGTGACAACACTTGCCTATGGTCAGGAAACCTTGACCATCTTTGATCAACGAGCTAGTCAACTAGAGGCTTACTAGGGACAGTGTTTTGTCTATGTATCCACACATGCACCGTGTTTCCAATCAATACAATTATAGCATGGATAATAAACGATTATCATGAACAAAGAAATATAATAATAACTAATTTATTATTGCCTCTAGGGCATATTTCCAACAGTCTCCCACTTGCACTAGAGTCAATAATCTAGTTCACATCACCATGTGATTCCAACGAATCCAACACCCATATAGTTATGTGCTATTCGGAAATAGTCCAAATATCTACTCTACTATACGAATCCGTTTCACTACTCATAGTTATTCGGATTAGTGTCAAAGCTTGCATCGACGTAACCCTTTACGACGAACTTTTTAACCACCTCCATAATCGAGAAAAATTCCTTAGTCCATCAGTTACTAAGGATAAATTTTGACCGCTGCTAGTGATTCAATCATGGATCACTCTCTGTACCTCTCAACAGACTTTGAGTCAAGGCACACATCAGGTGCGGTACCCAGCATGGCATACTTCAGATTCTATGGCCAAGGAATAGAAGACGACCTTCGTCTATTCTCTTTATTCAGCCGGGGTCGGGTGTTGAGTCTTACTCAAATTCACACCTTACAACGCAACCAAGAACTCCTTCTTTGCTGATCTATTTTGAACTCCTTCAAAAACTTGTCAAGGCATGCATCTTGTTGAAACTTCTATCAAGCGCTTTCGATCTATCTCCATAGATCTTTGATGCTCAACATTCAAGTAGCGCAATCCAGGTATTCCTTTGAAAACTCCTTTCAAACAACCTTGTATGCTTTACAGAAATTCTACATTACTTCTGATCCACAATATGTCAACTACATATACTTATCAGAAATTCTATAGTGCTCCCACTCACTTCTTTGGAAATACAAGTTTCTCATAAACCTTGTACAAACCCAAAATCTTTGATCATCTCATCAAAGTGTATATTCCAACTCCGAGATGCTTGCACCAGTCCATTGAAGGATCGCTGGAGCTTGCAGACTTGCTAGTATCTTTAGGATCGACAAAACCTCCTGGTTGTATCACATACAATGTTTGCTCAAGGAAACCGTCGAGGAAACAATGTTTTGACATCCTATGTGCAATATTTCATAAATAATGCATCAACTACTAACATAATTCTAACAGACTTTTAGCATCGCTACGAGTGAGAAAGTCTCATCATAGTCAACTGTTTGATCTTGTCGGAAACATCTTTGCGACAAGTCGAGCTTTTCTTAATAGTGACTTATCACCATCATCGTCTGTCTTCCTTTTAAAGATCCATCTTTACTCAATAGTCCTATGACCATCAAGTAGTTCTTCCAAAGTCTACACTTTGTTTTCATACATGGATCCTCTCTCGGATTTCATGGCTTCCAGCCATTTGTCGGAATCCGGGCCCACCATTGCTTTCTCCATAACTCGTAGGTTCATTGTTGCTCAACAACATGACCTCCAAGATAGGGTTACCGTACCACTCTGCAGTAGTACGCGACCTTGTCAACCTACGAGGCTTGTAGTAACTTGATCCGGTGCTCGATGATCACCATCATCAGCTTTCACTTCAATTGGTGTAGGCGCCACAGGAACAACTTCCTGCGCCCTGCTACACACTGGTTGAAGTGATGGTTCAATAACCTCATCAAGTTCTACCACCCTCCCACTCAATTCTTTCGAGAGAAACCTTTCCTCGAGAAAGGATCCGTTTCTAGAAACAAACACTTTGCTTTCGGATCTGAGATAGGAGATGTACCCAACTGTTTTGGATATCCTATGAAGATGCATTTATCCGCTTTGGGTTCGAGCTTATCAGATTGAAACTTTTTCACATAAGTGTCGAAGCCCCAAACTTTCAAGAAACGACAGTTTAGATTTCTCTAAACCTCAGTCTATACCATGTCATCTCAACGGAAATACGCGGTGCCCTATTTAAAGTGAATGCGGTTGTCTCTAATGCATAACCCATAAACGATAGTGGTAATTCGATAAGAGACATCATAGCATGCACCATACCAAATAGTGTGTGGCTATGACGTCCAGACACATCATCACACTATGATGTTCCAGGTGGCATGAACTGCGAAATAATTTCCACATTGTCTTAACTGCGTACCAAAGCTCGAACTTAGATATTCATTTCTATGATCATCTCGTAGACAGTTTATCCTTTTGTTACGACGAACTTCACTCCGAAACAGAATTGAACTTCTCAATATTTCAGACTTGTGATTCATTAAGTAAATACTCTTGTATCTACTCAAATCATCATTGAAGTAAGAACATAATGATATCCACTACGTGCCTCAGCACCCATTGGACTGCTTACATCAAAATGTATCACTTCCAACAAGTTACTATCTTGTTTCATCTCAATGAAAACAAGGCCTTGCTCATGTGGTATGATTTGCATGTCACTAGTGATTCAAAATCAAGTGAGTATAAAGATCCATCAGCATGGAGCCTCTTCATGCAATTTATACCAACATGACTCAAGCGGCAGTGCCACAAGTAAGTGGTACTATCATCATTACCTCGTATCTTTTGGCACCAATATCATGAACATGTGTGACACTACGATCGAGATTCAATAAACCATTGAAGGTGATTATTCAAGCAAATAGAGTAACCATTATTCTATTTAAATGAATAATCGTATTGCAATAAACACGATCCAATCATGTTCATTCTTAACACAAGCACCAAATAACAATTATTTAGGTTTAACACCAATCCCGATGGTAGAGGGAGCGTGCGACGTTTGATCATATCAACCTTGGAAACACTTCCAACACGTATCGTCACCTCGCCTTTAGCTAGTCTCCGTTTATGCCGTAGCTTTCATTTCGTGTTACTAATCACTTAGCAACCGAACCGGTATCCAATACCCTCGTGCTACTAGGAGTACTAGTAAGTACACATCAAGATCATGTATATCAAATATACTTCTTTCGACTTTTGCCAACCTTCTTATCTACCAAGTATCTAGAGTTGCTCCGCCTTAGTGACCGTTCCCCTCATAACAGAAGCACTTAGTCCCGGGCTTGGGTTTAATCTGGGGTCTCTTCATTAATGCAGCAATTGCTTTGTTGTTTCACGAAGTATCCCTTCTAGCCCTTGCCTTTCTCGAAACTTAGTGGTTTTACTAACCATCAACTATTGATGCTCCTTCTTGATTTCTACTCTCGCAGTGTCAAACATCGCGAATCGCTCAAGGATCATTGTATCTATCCTTGATATGTTATAGTTCATCATGAAGCTCTCACAGCTTGGTGGCAGTGACTTTGGAGAACCATCACTATCTTATCTGGAAGATCAACTCCCACTTGATTCAAGCGATTGTCGTACTCAGATAATCTGAGCACAGGCTCAACGATTGAGCTTTTCTCCTTTACTTCGTGGACAAAGAATCTTTGTCGGAGGTCTCATACCTCTTAACAAGGGCACAAGCATGAAATCACAATTTCATCTCTTTAGAACATCTCTCATGTTCCGTGACGTTTCAAAACGTCTTTGGCGCCTTGCTTCTAAGCCATTAAGTATTTTGTACTGAACTATCGTGTAGTCATCAGAAACATGTATGTCGGATGTTCACAACATCTACAGACGACGCTCGAGGTGTAGCACACCGAGTGGTGCATTAAGGACATAAGCCTTCTGCGCAGCAACGAGGACAATCCTCGGTTTTACAGACTCAGTCTGCAAAGTTTGCTACTATCAACTTTCAACTAATTTTTCTCTAGTAACACATAAAAACAGTAGAGCTATAGCGCAAGCTACATCGTAATTCGCAAAGACCATTAGACTATGTTCATGACAATTAGTTCAATCAATCATATTATTTAAGAACTCCCACTCAAAAAGTACATCTCTCTAGTCATTTGAGTGGTACATGATCCAAATCCACTATCTCAAGTCCGATCATCACGTGAGTCGAGAATAGTTTCAGTGGTAAGCATCTCTATGCTAATGATATCAACTGTACGATTCATGCTCGACCTTTCGGTCTCATGTGTTCCGAGGCCATGTCTGCACATGCTAGTCTCGTCAAGCTTAACCCGAGTGTTCCGCGTGTGCAACTGTTTTGCACCCGTTGTATGTGAACGTTGAGTCTTTCACACCCGATCATCACGTGGTGTCTCGAAACGAAGAACTGTCACAACGGTGCACAGTCGGGGAGAACACAATTTCGTCTTGAAATTTTAGTGAGAGATCACCTCATAATGCTACCGTCGTTCTAAGCAAGATAAGGTGCATAAAGATTTAACATCACATGCAATTCGTAAGTGACATGATATGGCCATCATCATGTGCTTCTTGATCTCCATCACCAAAGCACCGACACGAGCTTCTTGTCACCGGCATCACACCATGATCTCCATCAACGTGTCGCCATCGGGGTTGTCGTGCTACTCATGCTATTACTACTAAAGCTATGTCCTAGCAATATAGTAAACGCATCTGCAAGCACAAACGTTAGTTTAAATACAACCCTATGGCTCCTGCCGGTTGCCGTACCATCGACGTGCAAGTCGATATTAACTATTACTACATGATCATCTCATACATCCAATATATCACATCACATCGTTGGCCATATCACATCACAAGTATACCCTGCAAAAACAAGTTAGACGTCCTCTAATTGTTGTTGCATGTTTTACGTGGTGATCATGGGTATCTAGTAGGATCGCATCTTACTTACACAAACACCACAACGGAGATATATGAATTGCTATTTAACCTCATCCAAGGACCTCCTCGGTCAAATCCGATTCAACTGAAGTTGGAGAAACCGACACTCGCCAGTCATCTTTGAGCAACGGAGTTACTCATAGCGATGAAACCAGTGTCTCGTAAGCGTACGAGTAATGTCGGTCCGAGCCGCTTCGATCCAACAATACCGTGGAATCAAGAAAAGACTAAGGAGGGCAGCAAAACACACATCACCGCCCACAAAAACTTTTGTGTTCTACTCGAGATTACATCTACGCATGAACCTAGCTCATGATGCCATTGTTGGGGAACGTCGCATGGGAAACAAAATTTTTCCTACGCGCACGAAGACCTATCATGGTGATGTCCATCTACGAGAGGGGATTTCCGATCTGCGTACCCTTGTAGATCGCACAATAGAAGCGTTAAGAAACGCGATTGATGTAGTGGAACGTCCTCACGTCCCTCGATCCTCCCCGCGAACCGTCCCACGAACCATCCCGCGATCCGTCCCACGATCCGCTCCGATCTAGTGCCGAACGGACGGCACCTCCGTGTTCAGCACACGTACAGCTCGACGATGATCTCGGCCTTCTTGATCCAGCAAGAGAGACAGAGAGGTAGATGAGTTCTCCAGCAGCGTGACGATGCTCCGGAGGTTGGTGGTGATCTAATCTCAGCAGTGCTCCGCCCGAGCTCCGCAGAAACGCGATCTAGAGGTAAAACCATGGAGGTATGTGGTCGGGCTGCCGTGGCAAAAGTTGTCTCAAATCAGCCCTAAAACCCCACTATATATAGGAGGGAGGGAGGGGAGGAGGCAGCCTCAAAACCTAAAGGTTTGGCCGAAATTGGAGGTGGAGGAGTCCTACTCCAATCCTACTTGGAGTAGGATTCCACCTTCCCACTTGGAAACTCTTTCCACCTTGTGTTTTTTCCTTCTCAAACCTTATGGGCCTTAGTGGGAACTTATTCCAGCCCACTTGGGGTTGGTTTATCTCTTCCCATAACCCATGAGACCCCTTGGGGCGTGACACCCCTCCTGATGGTCCCCGGCAGCCCTCCCGGCACTCCCAGTACACTACCGATGAGCCCGAAACTTTTCCGGTAATGCACGAAAACCTTCCGGTAACCAAATGAGGTCATCCTATATATCAATCTTCGTTTCTGGACCATTCCGGAAACCTTCGTGACGTCCGTGATCTCATCTGGGACTCCGAACAACATTCGATAACCAACCATATAACTCAAATACGCATAAAACAACGTCGAACCTTAAGTGTGCAGACCCTGCGGGTTCGAGAACTATGTAGACATGACCCGAGAGACTCCTCGGTCAATATCCAATAGCGGGACCTGGATGCCCATATTGGATCCTACATATTCTACGAAGATCTTATCGTTTGAACCTCGGTGCCAAGGATTCATATAATCCCGTATGTCATTCCCTTTGTCCTTCGGTATGTTACTTGCTTGAGATTCGATCGTCAGTATCCGCATACCTATTTCAATATCGTTTACCGGCAAGTCTCTTTACTCGTTCCGTAATACAAGATCCCGCAACTTACACTAAGTCACATTGCTTGCAAGGCTTGTGTGTGATGTTGTATTACCGAGTGGGCCCCGAGATACCTCTCCGTCATACGGAGTGACAAATCCCAGTCTTGATCCGTATTAACTCAACGAACACCTTCGGAGATACCTGTAGAGCATCTTTATAGTCACCCAGTTACGTTGCGACGATTGATACACACAAAGCATTCCTCCGGTGTCAATGAGTTATATGATCTCACGGTCATAGGAACAAATACTTGACACGCAGAAAACAGTAGCAACAAAATTACACGATCAACATGCTATGTCTATTAGTTTCGGTCTAGTCCATCACATGATTCTCCTAATGATGTGATCCCGTTATCAAGTGACAACACTTGCCTATGGTCAGGAAACCATGACCATCTTTGATCAACGAGCTAGTCAACTAGAGGCTTACTAGGGACAGTGTTTTGTCTATGTATCCACACATGCACTTTGTTTCCAATCAATACAATTATAGCATGGATAATAAACGATTATCATGAACAAAGAAATATAATAATAACTAATTTATTATTGCCTCTAGGGCATATTTCCAACAATCTCTTGTTTCTTTGTCATCCAAGAAATAAAACGCGGTATCTTTATCTACTGCCGAAGCTAAATATATAGCCGCCGGATCATGATGTGCACAATTAATATGGATGAATCAAACTCTTAAGCATTATGGCATTCACGTTATAAATGTTCCATTATTGTGTGACAATGAAAGTGCTATTAAAATTGCCTATAATCATGTGCAACATTTCCGAACAAAACATATTCAAGTGCAACATCATTTCATTCGTGATCATGTTGGTAAAGGAGATATAGATCTTAAGCATGTTCGTACCGACAAACAATTAGCTAATATCTTTACCAAACCACTTGATGAGAAAGCATTTTGTCATTTGAGGAGTGAGTTGAACATCATTGATGCTTCAAAATTGAGCTAGACTCACTCGGATGCTTGCAAGGCCATGAGCTTGATTGTCTATTCCTTGATGCTATTAATTTGACACTATCTTATATCTTGGAAAACTATGCTCCCTTCTATTGCATCTAACCTTTTGTAGGTACTTGGAAGGACTACACTCCACAAGATTGCCATCAACTCACATCAAAAGCAATCTTGACAGAGCCAAGTATCACCAATCCTTTCTTCGACGATGGAGGAAGAAGACAACAAAATCATATCCTTTACAACTATATGATAATGAAATTCACTCATGTCATTTGGATAAATTATGTTCTTCCTTGCATGACTAACCATTGTAGGTGGTAAGTGAACCAAAACGACAAGGATAGATCCCAAGTCAATATGATCCATCAACGTTGAGCATCCACAACAAGTTCACCTAAATGCCACGTCATCAACATCATTCGAAGGTATGTACTCATATCCTTGATAAAGTATTGCACCAAGTCATGAGGTGTGACAACTCCAATGCTTTTCCTTCCCCCTTTGTAACTCCTTTCCATGTTTGGCAACCTTGTGATGCAATGTGTTGGATGAGAGACTTGGTGATGTTGTCATTTCATGTGCATCGTGCATCGTGCATAACATTTATTTCTTTTGTCTTCCTTGTTTGATCGTGGTGTGGTTGTGTCTCCTTGGTGGGTATGTGATTGCATGTGTTCTTATATTTGATCTTGTGAAGTGTGGTGTCGGTGCAACAAGAGCCCTTCAAAACCCTTAGTTGCACCATGTCCAAAACCCTCTCTCTTTTCAACTGACTTAGGGCAGGTTTAAAGTTTCTGTTTTGGCCTATTAAAAATGTTCAAGATCTCCTTTTAAATAATTGTGGGTGGAAACACCCACTTATTTGAATTTATTCTTCCTTTTGTTTTATTTTAAAATAGTTCCACATTCAAATAAAACATGTTATTTTTTTTCTTTACTCTAAAATGTCCCACCTATTTTTATAAATAGGAGGTTCATTTTATATTTCCAAAAGTATTTTTACTTTGACAAAAACTCTTTTCTTTCCTCCCTGGTTTTTATTTCAAATCTGTTTTGGATAGTGATAATAGAGTGAGTGTGTTATTGTTTCTCTGAGAGAGGAGAGAGCCAGGCTTAGTAGATCTTTTGGGCCCAACTTACCCGTCCAGCCCGTTCCCGCGTCCCTTCTTCCTCCTGCGGTCGTCACCTCCTGTACGACCTCCTCCTCCACCACTGATGCTCTCCAGCCATCATTAGACGGCCAGGAGCATGTGGATGGGGATATTTAGGAACCCCTGCCATACCCTAGGGTTGCGTGCTTTCGTCCTCGCCGTCGCCATCTCCTCTTCCCCTCCTTCTTCTCCCTCTGCAAGGTTAGGTTCATAAAGTTCAGAGTAGGAGCAGGGAGCATCGCCGCTGTCCCCGCGTCCCCTCGTCATCGGCAGCCTTCCACCGTGGCATCCAAGATGGCCGCGAGGATGCAGGTGGCATCCTCGTTCCATTCCCGTCGCTAGGGGAGGTCGGAGACCTCCCTGTCATCGCCATGGTCAGAGCTGGAGCAGCTCCGCTGCGGAGCTGCCTCACCTCTTCTTCCTCTTCCTCGCGTCGTTCGTCCTCGTCTTCGTGCCCCTGGGTGAGCCGCTGTCGTATTCTCCCCCTCTCCCGTGTGCATGTCCCCTCTATGTGCATGGTCGTCGCCGCCTTAGAGCTCTGCCATGGCCGGGAGCAGCAGCTCCTTGCGCCGCCACTGCAGCCTCCCTCCCGGTGAATTAGGCATGGGAAAGAGTTCCCCTAGGTCCCCACATCCCCCGCCGGTAGCCACCCCCGTCGATTAATGCATGTAGCACCGCTGTAGTCCTCCCTTGTTCCGGTCACCATCGTAGTAGGTGCAAGTGCAGAGGGCCTGCTCCAGTGCAGCTGCGCCCCCTCTCTATCAAGTGCCGAAGCCGTAGCCTAGTGGTGCAAGCGTCGTACCTCCACCAGGGGGATCGTGGCTTCAAATCCCCCTGGACCCATTTTTATTTTCGGTGATGTGTAGTGTGTGTTAGCAGAGGTGTGCAGTGGTGTGCGTGTGTTAGCAGGGGTGCAGGGTTTGAATCCCCCTTGCACCTTTTTTTGTGTGTATGTGAGGTGTGTGTGTGTGGTGTGTGTGCACCATGAGTGCAAGTGTGCACATGGGTGTGTGTATGAGTGGTGTGTGCACCATGTGTGCAAGTGTGCACATGGGTGTGTGCATGTGAGTGAGTGTGTGTGTGTGTATGCGAATGTGCTCATGCACATGTGTGTGTATGTGAGGTGTGGGTAAGTGGTGTGTGTGCGTGGTTGCATACACTCACTAGGGGCCATGGTTCAGTGACCATTGGGCCCCATGCATTTCTTTTGTGTTTGATGTAGTTTTGAGTGTTTTTCCTCTTTAGGTAAATTCCAAATGGGGAAATGGACAGATTTGGAAAGTTACCACTTTAGGCAAGATTTGCGTTATAAGTTGAATGGGAAACTATGTGCAATTTCTTTTCTTGTTTGTGATGTTTTTCTGAATGCAAACATGGCAGTATAATACATGGATTTGGGGTAGAAAATCCCAAGTAATCCAATGGTGTTACTAGAATCTGGTTTTGAGCACTTTTATTGGAAGTCCACTTGTGGTGAGGTGGCAATTGTTTTATCTCTGTAGGGTGGTTTATGTGCATGGTTAGAGGTAGTGTATGCATGCAACGTTATGTTTGTGGCATCATCTTCGTGCTTGTATTTATTTCCTGCTTGTTTCTTTTGGGTAAATACTCGGACCGGAAATGATTTCGAAGAGTCCGGTGAGTTCGTGCACGAAGATCAGGATCAGTTCCACTCTAAAGAAATCGCAGGCAAGATGATCGTGACCTTGACACCGTTTCTAGCTTTCTTTTGCTTAGTTCTACGTTTCTTTCGTTACATCTACAGTACCTACCACATGATATATAGGCCATCAAACATTGGCATGAAACCTAAAACACCTCTCCTCCTTGCAAATATTGTTTGGCTAAGTTAGGCTTGCTCAACCACTAATTGTTAGCGTTGCTAGTTGTAGGTGCCAGTTGGTCCATCTGATAACATGGGCATTTGATATCATCATACTTATCTGCTATTTAATTAATGCACATATATACTTGGTAAATAACGGAAGGCCTAACCTTTTGCCGGGTGATTTGTTCCATTTTTTGCCGCCTTAGTTTCGGCTACCGGTGTTTTATTCCATAACTGAGCGCTCCTAACACGTTCAGGGTTGTTATGGGGACCCCCTTAGCTTTAAGGCTTGTCTGGCAAGACCCAACTTTGGTGTTAATTTGCTAATAACTAAATAAAAAGCATAGAGAATAGCTACCCCAAGGATTTAATCAACAACCCTGGCTAGTGCTCCTCATGAGTGTTGGTCCAAAATGAGCAGACTATGGGGCCACCGCGGGGCAACTTGAGGTTTGGTTTAACTCGTAGTGTGACTCGTCCGTCGTGTCCCGAGAACGAGATACACGGCTCCTATCGGGTTCGTCGACATGTCGAGCGGTCTTGCCGGACTCGTCCTATCTTAGCGATATATCTTGCGCATTGGGATTCCGGTGAGACTTTGTGTCTTCTCAGAGTTGAGGTTTTCCTCTAAGGAATCCGACGAGATCACGAGTCTCGTGGTAGAGGACTACTATGCGACCTGTGGTAATTTGTGATGGACTAGTTGGAGCACCCCAGCAGGGTTTAATCTTTCAAAAAGCCGTGCCCGTGGTTATGTGGAAAACATGGATATTTTGTTAACATCCGGTTCTAGACAATTTTAAGTAATTCAAATAAAACTTGCCAATTGAGTGTGTAACTGATACGTCTCCATCGTATCTACTTTTCCAAACTCTTTTGCCCTTGTTTTGGACTCTAATTTGCATGATTTGAATGGAACTAACCCGGACTAACGCTGTTTTCAGCAGAATTGCCATGGTGTTGTTTTTGTGCAGAAATAGAAGTTCTCGGAATGACCTGGAAACTTCCAGGATTTTTTGTGGAATATATAAAAAATAATGGCGCAAGAATTACCCGAAGACACGGAGCCAGGGGCCCACGAGCCCAGGAGGCGCCCCCCTAGGGTGCGCCTAGCAGGCTCGTGGGGCCCACGTGGATCCGCAGCCTCCAACTCCAACTCTATATATTCTCTCTCGCCGAGGAAAAATTAAGAGAGAAGAGTTCATCGCATTTCACGATACGGAGCCGCCGCCACCACCTGTTCTTCCTCGGGAGGGCAATCTGGAGTCCGTTCTCGGCTCCGGAGAGGGGAAATCGACGCCGCCGTCATCATCAACCATCCTCCATCGTCAATTCCATGCCGCTCTCCATCGTTCGTGAGTAATCTCATCGTAGGCTTGCTAGACGGTGATGGGTTGGATGAGATCTATCTTGTAATCGAGTTAGTTTTGATGGGGTTTGATCCCTAGTATCCACTGTGTTCTAAGATTGATGTTGCTATTACTTTGCTATGCTTAATGCTTGTCACTAGGGCCCGAGTGCCATGATCTCAGATCTGAACCTATTATGTTTTCATAAATATATGTGTGTTCTTGATCCTATATTGCAAGTTGTAGTCACCTACTATGTGTTATGACCCGGCAACCCCGGAGTGACAATAGCCGGAACCACTCCCGAAGATGACCATAGTATGAGGAGTTCATGTATTCACTATGTGCTAATGCTTTGTTCCGGTTCTCTATTAAAAGGAGACCTTAATATCCCTTAGTTTCCATTAGGACCCCGCTGCCACGGGAGGGATGGACAAAAGATGGCACGCAAGTTCTTTTCCATAAGCACGTATGACTAAATACGGAATACATGCCTACATTACATTGACGAACTGGACCTAGGTACACATCACCCTATGTTATAACTGTTACATGATGAATGTCATCCGACATAATTATCCATCACCGATCCAATGCATACGAGCTTTTCCTATACTGGTCCTTGCTAAGTTACTTCACCGCTACTACTGTCACACTTGCTATACAAATTACTACTGCTACTGTTACCGCTGCTACCGTTACTATCATACTACTTTGCTACTAAAACTTTGCTGCAGATACTAAGTATTATAGGTTTGGTTGAATTGACAACTCGACTGCTAATACTCAAGAGTATTCTTTGGCTCCCCTTGTGTCGAATCAATAAATTTGGGTTGAATAATCTACCCTCATAAACTGTTGCGATCCCCTATACTTGTGGGTTATCAAGACCTTTTTCTGGCGCCGTTGTCGGGGAGCATAGCTCTATTTTCCGAGTCACTTGGGATTTATATCTGTTGATCACTATGAGGAATCTGAGAGATCTAAAAACTAAAGTCTTGCCCTCAACTACGAGGTCGGGTAAGGAACTGCCATCTAGCTCTGCACTTGATTCACCTTCAGTTATGAGTAAATTCGCGACACCACCACCTACTGGTAATTCTGATATGTCGCCTGTGCTTGATGATGCTACTTCTGCAATCCATGATGCTTATGATGATGCTTTGCTTGATAATGATATGCCACTGGTTGAATTTCTTGATGCATAAATTGCTAGAGTTACTGCTAAATCTGATGATACTTCTGAAACTGATGAAATTATTGAAAGGGAACCTCCTATTTCACCTGTTAGACCTAGCTCTCGTAGATATGAATTGCCTGATATACCTAAGGGTTATGTTATGGAGGGAGAGGTAGTTGAAGACTTTCTTGCTTGTAAGGATAGCTATGATCTTGAAAATTTATTACGCAAGTGGAAAGAAAAATCTCTGAATGGTAGAATGACATATGATCCTAAGTTTGCTACTGCACCCATCTTTGTTACCGATAAGGATTATGAATTCTCTGTCGATCCTGAGTTAATCACTTTGGTTGAATCTGATCCTTTTCATGGTTATGAATCTGAAACTGTTGTAGCACATCTTACTAAACTGAATGATATAGCCACCCTATTCACTAATGAGGAAAATTTTTGCTATTACTATATCCTTAAGTTGTTTCCTTTCTCACTAAAGGGTGATGCTAAAACTTGGTTTATTTCTCTTGCTCATGGTTGTGTGCGTAGTCCCCAGGATATGATATACTACTTCTTTGAGAAATATTTTCCTGCCTATAAGAAACAAGCCGCCTTGCAGGATATATATAACTTTGTGCAAATTGAAGAAGAGAGTCTCCCACAAGCTTGGGGGGAGGCTTGTCCAGTTACTTAATGGTTTGCCTGATCACCCTCTTAAGAAAAATTAAATACTTGATATCTTTTATAATGGACTAACCGATGCTTCTAGGAACCACCTAGATAGTTGTGCTGGTTGTGTTTTCACGGAACGAACTATGGAACAAGCTGAAATTCTATTGAATAATATCTTGAGCAATGATAATGCTTGGACTATTCCCGAACCACCTCCGAAGCCAACTCCGAGAAAAGAGGTATTCTATTCCTCAGTCCTGAAGATATGCAAGAAGCCAAGAAATCTATGCAAGAGAAAGGTATTAAATATGATGATGTTAAGAATCTACCACCTATCGAAGAAATACATGGTCTTGATAACCCGACACAGGTAGTAGAGGTAAATTCTCTTCGTAGATTTAATGAGAGTGATATTCCTTATGATAAACCTGCTAGCTTATGCTTAGATGAATTTGATAACTTTGTTGCCAAACATCAAAGTTTTAATGATTATGTTAGCAGACAACTCAAACAAAATGCTCGTATGATTAATCATATAAGTGCTTGTGTGGATAGAAATGGTAATGATCTTAAGCTTATTGGTAAACATGCTTCTATGGTCACTACTCAAGTAGAACAAGTACTTGAATGACAATTCTATTAGAGTTGTTACTAGAGGTGGTAGAATGACTCAGGAACCTTTGTATCCTGAGGGCCATCCTAAGAGAATTGGACAAGATTCTCAAGGAGTTAATACTGATGCACCTAGTCATCATGGTAATAAGAAGAAAAAGAAAGATGATAGGAACTTGCATGCTAGTAAACTTCTTTCTGTTACACCTGAGAATCCAAATGATGTTTCTGTTTCTGATGCCGAAGCACAATCTGGTGATGAACATGATCCTAGTGATAATATTGATAATGGTGTTCATGTTGATGCTCAACCTAGTAATGATAATGATGTGGAGATTGAACCTGTTGTTGATCTTGATAACCCACAACCTAAGAACAAGAGATATTATAAGAATGATTTATTGCTAGGAATCATGGTAAAGAAAGAGAACCATGGGTTCAGAAACCCATGCCCTTTCCTCCCAAACCATCCAATAAAAAGGATGATCAGGATTTTGAGCGCTTTGTTGAAATGATTAGACCTGTCTTTTTGCAAATGCGTTTGACTGATATGCTTAAAATGTCTCCTTATGCTAAGTACATGAAAGATATTGTGACTAATAAAAGAAAGATACCTGATGTTGAGATTTCCGCCAAGCTTGCAAATTACACTTTTACGGGTGGGACTCCTAAGAAACTAGGTGATCCCGGAGTGCCCACTATACCTTGCTCCATTAATGGAAATTATGTTAGAACTGCTTTATGTGATCTTGGAGCTGGTGTTAGTGTTATGCCTCTCTCTTTATATCGTAGACTTGAATTGGATAAGTTTACACCTACTGAAATTTCGTTGCAAATGGCCGACAAATCAACTGCTTTGCCTATCGGCATTTGCGAGGATGTGCCTGTTGTGGTTGCGAACATTACTATCTTAACGGACTTTGTTATTCTTGATATTCCCGAGGATGATGCCATGGAGGTCCTCCTTGGAAGACCCTTTTTAAACAGCGCAGGGGCTGTTATTGATTGCACCAAATGCAATGTCACTTCCATGTTAATGGTAATGAGCATACGGTACACTTTCCGAAGAAACAATATCGAGTTCATTGCATTAATGCTGTTGAAAAATCTTCATCAATTATTATTGGAAGCTTTGAATGCCCTGTTCCTACTGTCAAGATGAAATATGATATAGTTATTGGGGATATGCACATCCCCCTTGAGGTAACCTAGTGATTATTCGAAAATTCTCCGGTTTTATGTGATTCGAAAAAAGTTTGTCAAGGAGACTTGATAAACCTCATTGACGAATTTCTTTTGATGACCATGAGATGGATGAATCTAGAAGTCACAACCTTTTGTTCCCAACTTTTACTTTCTGTTGTTTAGTAGAGAAATAATAATTATAGCATTATTTTCCTGTTTTTTTTTTGCTTTTTCCGTTCAATAAAAAAGTGACCTAAAAATAAAAGTTCTCCAAATGCCCTAAAATTCAAGTACGATTTTTTCTGGAATATTTAAAAATTTCTGAGATAGATAACTAGTCACGAGGATGCACCAGTGGGCCACGAGCCCAGGAGGCGCGCCCATCCCCCTGGGCGCGCCTGGCAGGCCCGTGGGTCCCACGTGGCCCCCTCCACTTATTCCAACACCCATCTCCTTCGTCCTCCTCCAGAAAAAATCATTCCTCAGCTCAAACTCATGTTCTTGCTCATTTTGCTGCATTTTTCGATCTCCTTGTGCAAAGTCCCATTCACTAAACTGTTTTGGGGAATTATTCCTTGGTATGTGACTCCTCCATTGGTCCAATTAGTTTTTGTTCTAGTCCCTTATTCATTGCATATTATTGTTGCCTTGGTGACTGCTTCCTCTTGAGCTTGTGTTGGTTTTTCCCTTGAAGAGGAAAGGGTGATGCAGCACAGGAGCAGTAAGTATTTCCCTCAATTTGAGAACCAAGGTATCAATCTAGTAGGAGAATCGCGCCAAGTCCAGAGTACCTGCGCAAACACAAAAGAGCATGCACCCAACGCTATAAAGAGGTTGTCAATCCCTTCAAGATCGATTGCAAAGTGAGATCTAAAGGCAGAAAGTGCAACATAGTAAAAGTGTAAGGCTGAAAATATGGTGCGAAGTAGACCCGGGGGCCATAGTGTTCACTAGAGGCTTCTCTCAAAATAGCAAATAATACGGTGGGTGAACAAATTACTGTCGAGCAATTGATAGAACCACTCAAAGTCATGACGATATCTAAGGCAATGATCATACATATAGGCATCACGTCCGAGACAAGTAGGCCGATACTTTCTGCATCTACTACTATTACTGCACAGATCGACCGCTATCCAGCATGCATCTAGTGTATTGATTTCATGACGAATAGAGTAACGCCTTAAGCAAGATGACATGATGTAGAGGGATAAACTCAAACCAATGATGAAAACCCAATCTTTTTACCCTTGATGACAAAAACATGATGCGTGCCTTGCTGCCCCTTCTGTCACTGGGAGAGGTCACCGCACGGTATAAACCCAAAACCAAGCACTTCTCCCGTTGCAAGAATCATAGATCAAGTTGGCCAAACAAAACCCACAACTCGAAGAGAATTACAAGGATATGAAATCATGCATATAAGAGATCAGAAGAAACTCAAATAAGATTCATAGACAATCTGATCATAAATCCAGAATTCATCGGATCTCGACAAACACACCCCAAAAGAAGATTACATCGAATAGATCTCCATGAAGATCATGGAGAACTTTGTATTGAAGATCCAAGAGAGAGAAGAAGCCATCTAGCTACTAGCTATGGACCCGAAGGTCTATGGTGAACTACTCACGCATCATCGGAGAGGTCATGGTGTTGATGAAGAAGCCCTCCATATCCGAATCCCCCCTTCGGCACGGCACCAGAACGTGCACCAGATGGGATCTTGCGGAGAGAGAAGCTTGCGGCGGTGGAAAAGTATTTTGGTGGATCTCTCTCGTAGTTTTGGAATTTTTCTGAATTTATAGGCGGAAGATGTAGGGAAGAAGAGCCACAGGGGGCCCACAAGCCTGCTAGGCGCCCCCCTGGCCGCGCCTAGGGGGCTTGTGGGGTCCCCTGGTGGCCCCTGCCTTGGTTCTCAAGTCTCATGCGTATCTTCTGTTCCGAAAAAAAAATCTTTTCGGAAGTTTTTTTCCGTTTGGACAACGTTTAAAATCCTCATGTGAAAAGGGTCAAAAACACGGGAAAAACAGGAGCTGGCACTTGGCACTGAGATAATAAGTTAGTCCCAAAAAAGATACAAAAGGCATAGAAAACATCCAAAGTTTGACAAGATAATAGCATGGAACCAACAAAAATTATAGATACGTTGGAGACGTATGAAGCATACCCAAGCCTAACTCCTGCTCGTCCTCGAGTAGGGAAGTGATAAAGACTGAATTTTGATGTGGAATGCTACCTAGCATAGTTGTCCTTTGTAACTTCTTTCATGTGACATGAATGTTCAGAACTGTAAGATTCAAAACAATAGTTTGCTATTGACATGAAAACAATAATACTTCAAGCAAACTAGCAAGGTAATCATGAACTTTCGAAATAAAAAGGTCAAAGAAAGTTATCCCTACAAAATCATATAGTCTGGCTATGCTCCATCATCCTCACACAACTAATTTAAATCATGCACAACCCTGGTATTGGCCAAGTAATTGTTTTCGCACTCTTACTTTCTCAAACCTTTTTCAACTCTCACGCAATACATGAGCGTGAGCCATGGATATAGCACTATAGGTGGAATAGAGTGTGGTGGTGGTTGTGAGACAAAAAGGAGGAGATGGTCACATTGACTTGGCGTATTAAAGGGCTATGGAGATGCCCATTAATAGATATCAATGTGAATGAGTAGGGATTGCCATACAAAGGATGCACTAGAGCTATAAGTATGTGAAAGCTCAAAAGGAGAACTAGTGGGTGTGCATCCAACATGCTTGCTCACGAATACCTAGGGCAATTTGAGGAAGCCCATCATTGGAATATACAAGCCAAGTTATAAAATAAATATTCCCACTAGTATATGGTGGTGACAAAACAAGAGGCTCTCAATCATGAAGAACATGGTGTTATTATGAAGCACAAGTGTGGAAAAAGATAGTAGCATTGTCCCTTCTCTTTTATTTACTCACAACTCAAAGCTTAGAACAATGATGACTCTATAGGAAATGCCTCCGACAGTGTACCCGGATGTGCAACGATCTAGCTTGGCGTATGACGTTGAAACATCTCGCTAGATGTCTTACGATCATGCAATGGCAATATGAGAGTGACGGCACAAGTCATGAGACGGAACGGTGGGAGTTACATGGCAATATATCTCTGAATGGCTATGAAAATGCCATAGTAGGTAGGTATGGTGGCTGTTTTGAGGAAGGCATATGGTGGGTTTGTGTACCAGTGAAAATTGCGCGGTACTAGAGAGGCTAGCAATGGTGGAAGGTGAAAGTGCATCTATACCATGGACTCACCTGTAGTGCCCCAAGTGTAAAGTTTCCCCTTTTTGTAACCTTCCATGTGGGACCACCATGTCAATGCCATGATTTCATGTTTGTCCTTAACATTTCCTTCCCTTGCATTCTTGCATAACATAACATTTCATGCCCATGTCTTGTGTTGTTGCATTGTGGTCATATTATTTCATGTGGTGATGTGAGTTATGACCTTGTGTGATGTGTGGTTGTAGTAGTGAGAGTGTGTAGTGCTTGTCCTTTCTAAAAACCCCTTTGTTGCAATTCCAAAAAACCCTCTAGTTATTTGCAAAACCCCCTCTCTCTTTTATTCCACAAGTGCAAAGCCAACTTGTTCCTAACCTGAATTTAAAATGTTCAGGGATTAGGAGATATTGTGGGGATGAATATGTGCTAGTTTGGTGATTTGTTTTGGGTGCTAGAGGTGCTAGAATAAACACAAAACAGACACCAATATTGCTGATTTGTATTTATTTTATATGCCCCAAAAATCCTTTTAGTATTTTATTTAATTAGCTTATTATTTTTCAGGCCCAGGAACATTTTTGCTTTTATTTTATCTTCTTTGGTTTTCTTTGTGGCCTTTTCCTTTACTGTGTGATTTTATTTAATAGGAATTAGCAGGGAGTGGCCTTTTCTTTTAAGTAACGCCCTGGTGGGCTTCCTCCCACCAGAGAGGCCCATCTCTCCTCTGTAGCGCGCGCTAGCCGAGCTTCACGTCCCTCTCTCCCATCCTGACGCCGTCTCCTTCGTCTGCACCTTTTCGTCAGCCATCAGAGAGCTCACGTTGCTGCCGTGAGCGCACTAACGTCGAGGGGGCCCTATTTATCTCGGCGTTCGTGCCTCCCCGAAGCTAGGGTTCCCTCCTCTCCTTGAGACGCCGCCACCACCTCTCTTCTTTCTCCTTCCCATCTCTCTTCTTCTCCCCTGGTAAGTTCTCTGGAGTTCAGATAGCAGAGAGAGAGAGAGAAGTAGAGCGCCGACGACCATCGTGCGTACATCCCCTCCGACGTCGGCCAGCATGTCCGGGAGCTCGGGAGTAGCCTCCGCGTTCCATTCCCGACCTCGGTGAGGCCGGCGAACCTTTACGTCGACGGCCTGTTCCTCGTCTACGCCTCGGCCGCGGTGAACTACCTCCTCCCCGTCGACGTGCAGCAGAGGGCTTCTTCATCGGAGATCTTCTTCCCCTCCAGCGACTTCCCACCTATCAGCGCCCTTCCTCCTTCCCCTAGGTGAGGCTAAGCACCCCCTTCCTTCCTCCATCCACCCTTCGGTTAGGTTCCTCGTAGCAGTAGATCCGGCCGATGTTCTGCGATCTCTGTTCGTGGTAGATCGGCGGGAGGTACATGATGTTGTGATGAAGTAGCTTGATGCGGCGGTGCTGGTAGAGCAGCAGGGCAAGGCGTTGGCCAACCTGCCTGGCGCGGGCAACGCGGCAGCAGCAGTAAGGCATGCCCGGCGACCTCCCTGTCGCCGGCAGCCTATGTAGGCAGAGCAGGGACTCCTGCTAGCATTCCTTGCCTGCGTGCCCTTCCCGTGTCAGATGTCGATGCAGTAGCGCAGTGGCCAGTAGTGTCGGTGTGTTGCACCAGGTCATGGGTTCGATCCCCCTTCGACCCCCTTTTTTTGTTATTGTTCCCCTGTTTCGATAGTTGTTAGGCAGAGGGGAGATTTAACTTGCTAGCTGCTCTGTTGCTGTCGAGCACAAGGCACTAGCAGGGTGGTTTGCACCACTGAGCGGATCCATCAGGTCTGGGGTCGAACCCCAGCACCTCCCCTTTTATTTTTTCCCCTTTTGTTTTCTGTTATTCTTTTTCCTTGCTGTTTCACCACCTTGCAGCCTTGTTCATTGCAGTTATGTAGTTGTTTTGCATATATAGGATTGTGTTTAACCTCCTCTAATATCTGCATGGGAGTTTGTGTGTTGATAGCTATGGGTCCATGTGTTGCATTGTGTGTGTGTAGCACTAGTGATGCATGTGTGTGCAAGTATCATGTGTGTGTGTGCACCTTGTGAGTGTTTCGCACCATGAGATGATACATATGTAGGTACATGTGCTTGTATAATCTTGTGCTTGCAAGCATAGTGGAGTGTGTGTATCTGTGTGGGTGGTTCCCCCCCTCACCACATATAATTTGTGTGTGAGTTTGTTCTAGTGTGATTGCCATGAAAGCATGTGTAGGCTTGTGTTTTTATCAAGAGCATCAGGTGTTGTGGGCGATGTGGAGTAGATGTGTGTGTGGAACTTTCCCACCTTTGCAAACTATGTACCTTCACATGACCATAGGTGAGAGGGCATGGTGTTGTGTGTGTGTGTGTGTGGATAGTTGGGTAGATGAGCTTGTTGATGTGCATAACACATACATGGGGTTCAAACCCTCATGTCACTATTGTCTTGTGCACATGAGCATATCTATGTAGTAGTTGTTCTAGTGATAGTCACATGAGATGTTGCACTATTCACTATGTAGGAATCTAGGTAGTTTTTCCTTCCTAGTTTGTGGCCACTTGCTCCAAACAAGTGCATGCTTATTTTATATGTTTTTTGGGGTAGAATCTCCCAAAGAATCCATTGGTGAACTCAGTTTTTCCATTGGAACATTTTCTGGAGATGACATATTTTCATTTTCTTCTATGTTTAGAGCTTGATTCCATGAGTAGTGATGTGTTCATGTATTTGTTTCAAGGTTGTGGTTGTAGAGGGTGACCCCCTCTACCTCATGTTGGTGTCATCTCATGATTAGGATTCCATATGTGCAAGTTATGCCCACTCACAGTAGGCATGTGGCTGAAATTCCAGATTAGTGAAAATCTGAGATTTTCACTAAGTTTGAGAATCTGTTTATATTTTCTTCTCCTGTTGATGAGGTCGTGCTGGTCAATGTATTGTGATCTAGCCTTATATTTCAACTAGAAAGTTGGACCTGATATGTTTTTATAGCTCCCTGTAAAATGCTTCAGAGCATAGACAGAAAGTGAGAAAGTGAGAATCTGGAATTTTCACTAAGTCCCTGAAAACAGATGTTTTTGGGCAAGTTTGCAGCCTTGTAACTTTCTGTGTTTAATTACTTTTTGTGTGATTCTTGCTTGTGCTTGTAGTATTCTTGGCTTTCTATAGCCACATATATTATTTGTCATAGTTGGATGGCTGTAGGTGCTTTGCATGTAGCTCACAAAGTGCTATGATGTAGTTTATGACAGATTGTGTAGTTTTGACATTTTGATGTTTGTGAGTGCTTAGTTGATGTTGTGGTGTTCTTCTTTGCCCACCCCATTCATGTTGGTTTGTTTTATGTCTTGGCAACCTGGGAATACCAGATTTGTGCCATTTGAGTGTGTGGTGATGATTTTGACACGTAGGGCTTCACATTGTGTTTCGTTGATTCCCGTTGATCCGTAGCTCCGATTGTAATGTTCTTTATATGGTTTTGCATAGTTTTCACGAGATGCATCTGATCATGTCATTCTCATGCATGTCAAAATAGGTTAGCATGCAGTTCTGTCCAGGAACATGTAATTACTCCTTATGCTTGTGCTAGTGATAGAAATAGTGATGCATGCTCATATTCATCTCATGCATCATGTGTTTGTTGCATCTTGAGGTGCTGTCGTTCATTGGATGTTATTCTTATGTTGGGTAGCACCGGGATCGGAGAACGAATACGTGGAGTCAAGAGAGTACGTGCAGGACGATCAAGAACCATTCCAAGCTGAGGATATCACAGGCAAGATGATATGACCTTGATTCCATCTCTAGACTCGTTATGCTAGATTATGTTTCCTTTTTTATATGATCGCTGCCTACCACTGAAATATTTGCCTCTTGAAAGCCATGAACCCAAACACTGATCCCTTCCTAGCAAACTTGAATGGCTAAGTAGGCTTTGCTCAGCTACTAATGTTAGCGTTGCTAGATGCAAGTGCTTTGTCTCATGTGATAACATGAGCTTGATATCATTATCTTAAATTCTGTTATTTAATTAATGCACCTATATACTTGGTAAATAACGGAATGCCTAGCCTTTTGTCGGGTGCTTTGTTCCGTTATTGCCGACATAGTTATCGGCTACCGGTGTTTGATTCCATATTGATCGCTCCTAACACGTTCGGGGTTGTTATGGGGACCCCCTCGATAAATCGCGTAGTGTTAAGACTTGTCCGGCAGGACCCAACATTGGTTTTAATTTGCTAATCACTTAATAATAATCTGCATAGGGAATAGCTACCCCGAGGAACTTAATCAACAGCCCGGGCCAGTGCTCCTCATGAGTGTTGGTCCAAACTGGGCACTGCTCGGGGCCAACTCAGGGGAACTTGAGTGATTTCTATCAGGCCATCGTGCGAGTAGCTCATCCGGCGTGTCTTGAGACTGAGATACACGGCTCTTATCAGGGTCGTCGACACGTCGGGAGGTCCTGCTAGTCTTGTCTTACCTTGGCGATATATCTTGAGTATAGGAATCCCAGTGAAGCTTTGGTTCTCCCCAGAGTTGAGGTTTTCCTCTAAGGAATCCGACGAGATCACGAGATTCATGATAGAGGATTACTTTGCGGCCTATGTACGTTTGTGATGGACTAGTTGGAGCACCCCTGCAGGGTTTAATCTTTCGGAAAGCCGTGCCCGCGGTTATGTGGCAACTTGGAATATTTTATTAACATCCGGTTTTAGATAACCTAAACATAAGCTAATAAAATTGCCAACCGTGTGGGTAACCGTGACTGTCCCCTCGAAGATCCCTCTTCGATCGGGAACACGGTGGGGTTATGATTGATGTAGGTAGGTGTTCAGGACCACTTAGTGATCAAGTATTCTCGACCGCTAGTATAGTCCACCTTCATAAATGTTCTACATAAGATAGCCAGCATATCAAGCTTAGTATGCTGCTACCTTAAACACTCTATCCCTTCCAACCTAATTACTTGACTAGTTCTGGGACCAAGGTCTTAGATTGCTGAGTCCCCGTGACTCACGGATTCCTCCACAATACCAACAGGTCAGGTACCCAGAGACAGATGATCCCGACGGCACGCAGCTGGCGTGGCGGTACAACGAGGAGTCCGACCGCCTGTACGTGAACTATCCAGAAGATTGAGGCATGGTCGTGATCGTGGGCCAGCAGACAGGGTAGCATAGCCTTTCTCTTGTTCTGTAGTCCGTAGCGGAACTACTTTGGTTGTATGCGTGATGTACTCCGATATATTTATGAGAAGGCAATTGAACCCCGGATTGTCGTATCTTTTATTATTATGTATGTGATGTGCTACCTGTTTGCGAGACGCTTAGATGCGCTCCTTTCCAATTCGGGACCTCGATCCCCAGATCAGAAAGGGCCGCATCTTGGTCGTTACAAGTTGGTAATCAGAGCCTTACGACCATAGGAGCCTTTGTGTGATTGTACTTGGCCGAGTCGAGTCTAGAAAATGTTTTGAGTCTTAGTTATATCGGAGAGTAGGATTCTTTTTTCTCCTCTTCTATGCTCTGGTGAGTTTCCCGACTTAGGAAATCTTTAATTCTACTCCTCTTCTCGCTTAATTTTTTTTAGGATCATGTGGGTATTTGTGAAATCTATATGATTTCGATGTGACGGAGTCCTGTCTTGGTGCCTCCTGTCTGCTTTGAGTTTCTTCCCGGGAGTTGAGCTCCAGGGGATTCTTGCGCACATCGCCATCATTCAGATTTTCTGAGTTTCTAAGAACGAAGGATGTTCGTAATTGCTTCAATACTGGTAGTGGCGAGATAACCCCGATGTCCCCAGTACTGGTGCAGATTGTTCGGGAGTACTGCCATACTTAGTATTGTTGTGATCACGAGGGTCTGTGGTAGATGAAGGTCCGAGATGCTGGTTGTGTGTTGAAGGATGTGATATAGGTGACGGGTTAGTTTAGGAGTTGTGTGATATTACTCCTTGTATCCGTGTACCAGATTGCATGACCAGTTATTTCGGGAATTCATAGGTGGGATATCAAGTAGTATCTTATAGGACTATCTTCCTACAGATGCATGATTGAGGTTGGGGAAATCTCGATCATATGTTTGTTCCGAGCAGTTCTAGATCATACTTGTTTGCAGTAGTCTTAATCAGAATTTTGTCGTCCGTCACTTTGAGGAAGCATTCTTACTATTTTGTTCGAGTGCAATTGCTTATTCCTGTCTTTTGATTCAGCAATATCTTTAAGTTATGTTGTGGGCTAATATGTTGTCCGTCTTCAGGATGGCTCCACCGACTCGTCAGAACCCAGGGCGTGAGGATATGCCGCCTCCACCTCCTCCTCTGGAGAACCCTCCGTCGCCGCCGCCTCCCCCTGCAGAGGCCTGGCAAGCGGTGATGGCTGCTACTAATGCTAACACCCAGATGCTGATACAGTTGCTGCAAGAGAGAGCCAATCAGCAGCAAGGCAATTTTCAGCATGGTGGAAATCAGTTTGCGAGTCTGAGTCAGTTCCTGTCAAACCAGCCAAAGACGTTCACTTCATGCGACCAGCCATTTGATGTAGAAGATTGGATCTGGGATATGAACAAACATTTCGAGTGTAGCAATGTGCGTCCGGAGGATTATGTCGAGTTTGCAACGTTCCAGTTGAAGGGGCGGGCTTCTATATGGTGGCAGCAGGTGAAGGACTCCAGAGGCGCAAGGGTGATTTCTTGGGATGTGTTCTGTCGTGACTTCAGGTCCCAGTACATCCCTTCCAGCTTTGTGGAGGAGATGCGTGAGAAGTTCAGGCGTTTGAAGCAGGGTGGCAATTCCGTGTACAAGTACAACGTTGAGTTCCACGAGCTGGCCCGTTACGCGCTGCAGGATATCCCGGATCAGAAGAGCAAGATTTATCAGTTCAGGGGTGGCTTGAAAGAAGATTTGCAGTTAGCTCTTGCCTTGCACGATCCTGAGGATTTCAACAAGTTCTACAACCTATCTCTCAGAGAAGAGGCAGCCTTGCTCAGGGTGGAGAATTCTAAGAAGCGCTTCAGAGATTCTAGCTCTTCCTCGACTCAGGTGGTTCAGAAGCAACAGAAGTTCTAGTTGTCTCCCCCTCCTCCTCGGCACTCGCAGCAGCTCAAGCACTTTAGTGGTCGTGGTTCTTCCCACCTACCCAACCCTGTCTTCCAGCAGAGATACCCGCATCAGAAGCAAGGGCCTCCTCAGACTCAGCACCGACAGCCAGCAGATGTCACTTGTCACAAGTGTGGGCAAAAGGGTCACTATGCCAACAAGTGTACTTCTTAGCTCCGACTGCCGCCTCCTCCTCCAGGCAAACCTCCAAGCAACGCTCTTGTCAAGTTCAACCCCAGATCAGCTCGAGTCAACATGGTGAACGCAGCTGAAGCAGAGAACTCGTCAGATGTGATCATGGGTAACCTCCTCGTCAATGATATTTCTGCTAGAGTGTTATTTGATTCTGGTGCTTCTCATTCGTTCATGTCCAGACCATTTGCATGGAATCATGATTTCATTTTTAAGACCTTGGACAAACCTTTTCGTGTGGTTTCCCCGGGAGCATTGTTGAGCTCTAATGTGGTCATTCCAGATGTTTCTGTCAAGGATGGCGCTTATGCTTTTCTGGCATCTCCTATTGTCTTGGGAAATTCCGACATCGACTTGATTCTTGGTATGGACTGGCTGGCCATGAACAAGGCGTCAATTGATTGTGAAGCTAAAGAAGTGAAGCTTACCCACTCTTCGGAAGACGTGATTATATTCGCGGTGCGCGATGATACAATCCGTCTGTTCTCCTTGAATGAAAAGGGTGAGATCAATCCTATTTCGCAAGTCACAGTGGTCTGCGAATATGAAGATGTGTTTCCTGAAGAGCTGCCACGCATGCCTCCACACAGAGAAGTTGAGTTTGTGATTGAGCTAGAGCCAGGCACAGAGCCAGTGTGCAAACGGCCGTACAAGCTGGGTCCAGAAGAGTTGAAGGAACTTAAGAGGCAACTCGATGAGCAGGAGCGTTTGGGTTTGATCAGACTGAGCTCGTCTTCGTGGGGCTGTGGAGTTCTGTTTGTCAAGAAGAAGGATGGGACGGACCTATTGTGTGTCGATTACCGTCCATTGAACAAGAAGACAATCAGGAACAAATATCCACTTCCGAACATAACTGAGTTGTTCGAACAGTTGAAAGGTGCTAAGGTCTTCTCCAAGCTTGATCTCAGGATGGGCTATCATCAAATTCGCATTCGCGAGGAAGATATTCCGAAGACTGCCTTCAGGACTAGGTTTGGCTCGTATGAGTATACGGTCATGTCTTTTGGTCTGGCAAATGCTCCTCCGACATTCTGTCGATTGATGAACTACATTTTCTCTCCGTTCAAGAATGACTTTGTCTTGCTCTATCTCGATGACATTCTGGTCTTTTCTGAAACTGAGGAAGAACATGAAGAACATCTCAGGTTGGTGCTTGATAAGCTGAGAGAGTACAAGCTATATGCCAACTTTTCCAAGTGCGAGTTCTGGCTGAAAGAAGTGGTTTATCTTGGGCACATTATCTCTGCCGAGGGCATTAAAGTTGATCTGTCCAAGGTTCAGGCCATTGTTGAATGGGAGCCTCCGCAGAATGTGAAGCAGCTTCGAAGCTTTCTCGGGCTTGCTGGCTATTGCAGAAGGTTCGTTGAGAACTTCTCCAAGATCGCCAAGCCGCTCTCAAGTCTTCTTCAGAAGGGTGTTAAGTATTCTTGGTCTCCAGAGTGTCAACTGGCCTTCGATACACTCAAAAAGAAGCTTACCTCCACTCTAGTCATGGTCCCTCTGGATGATTCCGAGCTGTACCAGGTCTTTTGCGACGCTTCTCTCCAGGGTCTTGATGCAGTCCTGATGCAAGATAAGAAGGTGGTTGCTTATACCTCCAGGCAGTTGAAGCCAGGGGAGAAGAACTATCCTGTGCATGATCTTGAGCTAGCAGCTGTGGTACACGCTCTGATGACTTGGAGACACCTCTTGTTGGAACGTAAGGTTGCAGTTTTCACTGATCACAAGAGTCTCAAGTACATCTTCACTCAGCCTAACTTGAACCTTCGGCAACCACGTTGGGTGGAAATGCTCCAGGATTTTAATCCAAGTGTTGAGTACACGCCAGGCAAAGCTAATGTCGTGGAGGATGCTTTGAGCAGGAAGGCATATTGCAACAGTCTGATTCTGCAACCTCTCCAGCCTGGTCTTTGTGAATCTTTCAGGAAGCTCAACCTTCAGCTAGTACCTCAGGGATTTCTTGCAAACCTTCAGATCTCTCCTACCTTGGAAGATCAGGTCTGAGCAACACAGCTTCTTAACGCTATGGTGAAGAAGGTCAAGATTGGCGTGGGAAAGAGTCTCCCCAAGTGTAAGTGCTTCACTATTGATGCCAGAGACACGTTGTTCTTCGAGGATCGCCTTATCGTCCCGAAAGGTGATCTCAGGAAGGTAATCATGGAGGAAGCTCATAACTCTCTACTCTCTATTCATCCTGGAAGCTCCAAAATGTACCATGACTTGAAGCAGACCTTCTGGTGGACTCGTATGAAACGTGAGATTGCTCAGTTCGTAAATGAATGTGATGTATGTCGAAGGGTGAAGGCAGACCATCAACGTCCAGCAGGCCTGTTGCAGCCTTTGCCGATTCCCGAGTGGAAGTTCGATCACATTGAGATGGATTTCGTCACCGGGTTTCCGAAGTCCAAGAAGGGTAATGATTCCATCTTCGTCGTCATCGTGAAGTTGAGTAAAGTGGCTCATTTTCTTCCAGTCAAGGAGTCTATTTCAGCAGCTCAGCTCGCAGAGTTGTACACCTCCAGGATTGTCTCTTTGCACGGTGTGCCTATGATGATCTCTTCAGATCGCGGAAGTATCTTCACTTCCAAGTTCTGGGACTCCTTTCAGTCTACTATGGGCACGAAGATCCTCTTCAGCACAGCGTTCCATCCTCACACTAGTGGTCAAGTGGAGAGAGTGAATCAAGTTCTTGAGGATATGCTGAGAGCCTGTGTTATCTCTTTTGGCATGAAGTGGGAAGATTGTCTGCCTTTCGCGGAGTTCTCGTATAACAACAGTTCTCAAGCTAGTTCTGGCAAGGCTCCATTTGAACTTCTCTATGGCCGGAAGTGTCGTACCCCGCTCAACTGGTCCGAGACCGGCGAGCGTCAGATCCTTGGGAATGATTTGATAGAAGAAGCCGAGGAGATGTGTCGGATCATTCGCGACAACCTCAGAGCAGCTCAGTCCCGTCATAGAGCTATTATGACATGTCTTATGAGCTCGATGACTTCGTCTATCTCAAGGTGTCGCCTATGAAGGGTATGCAGCGCTTTGGCATCAAAGGCAAGCTTGCGCCTCGTTTCGTTGGTCCGTTCAGAGTGGTTGGCAGGAGAGGCGACCTTGCGTACGAGCTTGAGCTCCCGTCATCCTTTGCAAATGTCCATGATGTGTTCCATGTTTCTCAGCTTCAGAGGTGTTTCAAGACCCCCGAGCGCACTGTGCATCTTCAAGACATCGACCTTCAGCCTGACATTTCTTATCGTGAGCACCCAGTTGCGGTTCTCGAGGCGACTGAGCGCAAGACCCGTAACAAGACTGTCAAATTTCTCAAAGTGCAATGGTCACACCATTTCGATAAAGAGGCTACGTGGGAACGCGAGGACCACCTCCGTTCCGAATATCCGGAGTTCTTTCACGCGTAGATCTCGGTGCGAGATCTTTTTGTAGTGTGGGAGAGTTTGTAGTGCCCCAAGTGTAAAGTTTCCCCTTTCTTGTAACCTTCCATGTGGGACCACCATGTCAATGCTATGAGAGAGGTCAATGCCATGATTTCATGTGTGTCCTTAACATTTCCTTCCCTTGCATTCTTGCATAACATAACATTTCATGCCCATGTCTTGTGTTGTTGCATTGTGGTCATATGCTTTCATGTGGTGATGTGAGTTATGACCTTGTGTGATGTGTGGTTGTAGTAGTGAGAGTGTGTGGTGCTTGTCCTTTCTAAAAACCCCTTTGTTGCAATTCCAAAACCCCCTCTAGTTATTTGCAAAACCCCCTCTCTCTTTTATTCCACAAGTGCAAAGCCAACTTGTTCCTAACGTGAATTTAAAATGTTCAGGGATTAGGAGATATTGTGGGGATGAATATGTGCTAGTTTGGTGATTTGTTTTGGGTGCTAGAGGTGCTAGAATAAACACAAAATAGCCACCAATATTGCTGTTTTGTATTTATTTTATATGCCCCAAAAATCCTTTTAGTATTTTATTTAATTAGTTTATTATTTTTCAGGCCCAGGAACATTTTTGCTTTTATTTTATCTTCTTTGGTTTTGTCTGTGGCCTTTTCCTTTACTTTGTGATCTTATTTAATACGAATTAGCAGGGAGTGGCCTTTTCTTTTAAGTAATGCCCTGGTGGGCTTCCTCCCACCAGAGAGGCCCATCTCTCCTCTGTAGCGCGCGCTAGCCCAACTCCATGTCCCTCTCTCCCATCCTGACACCGTCTCCTTCCTCTGCACCTTTCCGTCAGCCATCAGAGAGCTCACGTTGCCGCCGTGAGCGCACTAACGTCGAGGGGACCCAATTTATCTCGACGTCCGTGCCTCCCTGAAGCTAGGGTTCCCTCCTCTCCTTCAGACGCCGCCGCCACCTCTCTTCTTTCTCCTTCCCATCTCTCTTCTTCTCCCCTGGTAAGTTCTCTGGAGTTCAGGTAGCAGAGAGAGAGAGAAATAGAGCGCCGACGACCACCGCGCGTACATCCCCTCCGACGTCGGCCAGCATGTCCGGGAGCTCGGGAGTAGCCTCCGCGTTCCATTCCCGACCTCGGTGAGGCTGGGGAACCTCTACGTCGACGGCCTGTTCCTCGTCTACGCCTCGGCCGCGGTGAACTACCTCCTCCCCGTCGACCTGCAACAGAGGGCTTCTTCATCGGCGATCTTCTTCCCCTCCTGCGACTTCCCCACCGATCAGCGCCCTTCCTCCTTCCCCTAGGTGAGCAGAAGCGCCCCCTTCCTTCCTCCCTCCACCCTTCGGTTAGGTTCCTCGTAGCAGTAGATCCGGCCGACGTTCTGCGGTGGTGCCTGTAGAGCTGCAGGGCGAGGCGTTGGCCAACCTGTCTGGCGCGGGTAACGCAGCAGCAGCAACAAGGCATGCCCGGCGACCTCCCTGTCGTCGGCAGCCTCTGTAGGTAGAGCAGGGACTCCTGCTAGCATTCCTTGCCTGCGTGCCCTTCCTGTGTCAGATGTCGATGCAGTAGCACAGTGGCCAGTAGTGTCGGTGTGTTGCACCAGGTCGTGGGTTCGATCCCCCTTCGACCCCCCTTTTTTTGTTATTGTTCCCCTATTTCGATAGTAGTTAGGCAGAGGGGAGATTTAACTTGCTAGATGCTCTGTTGCTGTCGAACACAAGGTACTAGCAGGGTGGTTTGCACCACTGAGCAGATCCATCAGGTCTGGGGTCGAACCCCAGCACCTCCCCTTTTGTTTTCTGTTATTCTTTTTCCTTGTTGTTTCACCACCTTGCAGGCTTGTGCATTGCAGTTATGTAGTTGTTTTGCATATATAGGATTGTGTTTAACCTCCTCTAATATCTGCATGGGGGGTTGTGTGTTGATAGCTATGGATCCATGTGTTGCATTGTGTATGTGTAGCACTAGTGATGCATGTGTGTGCAAGTATCATGTGTGTGTGTGCACCTTGTGAGTGTTTCGCACCATGAGATGATGCATATGTAGGTGCATTTGCTTGTATAATCTTGTGCTTGCAAGCATAATGGAGTGTGTGTATGTGTGTGGGTGGTTCCCCCCCTCACCACATATAATTTGTGTGTGTGAGCTTGTTCTAGTGTGATTGCCATGAAAGCATGTGTAGGCTTGTGTTTTGATCAAGAGCATGAGGTGTTGTGGGTGATGTGGAGTAGATGTGTGTGTGTGGAACTTTCCCACCTTTGCAAACTATGTACCTTCACATGACCATAGGTGAGAGGGCATGGTGTTGTGTGTGTGTGGATAGTTGGGTAGATGAGCTTGTTGATGTGCATAACACATACATGGGGTTCAAACCCTCATGTAACTATTGTCTTGTGCACATGAGCATATCTATGTAGTAGTTGTTCTAGTGATAATCACATGAGATGTTGCACTATTCAATATGTAGGAATCTAGGTAGTTTTTTCTTCCTTCTTAATACGTGGAGTTAGGAGAGTACATGCAGGACGATCAAGAACCATTCCAAGCTGAGGATATCAGAGGCAAGATGATATGACCTTGATTCCATCTCTAGACTCGTTATGCTAGATTACGTTTCCTTTGTCATATGATCGCTGCCTACCACTGAAATATTTGTCTCTTGAAATGTCATGAACCCAAACACTGATCCCTTCCTAGCAAACTTGAATGGCTAAGTAGGCTTTGCTCAGCTACTAATGTTAGCGTTGCTAGATGCAGGTGCTTTGTCTCATGTGATAACATGAGCTTGATATCATTATCTGAAATTCTGTTATTTAATTAATGCACCTATATACTTGGTAAATAACGGAAGGCCTAGCCTTTTGCCGGGTGCTTTGTTCCGTTATTGCCGCCATAGTTACCGGCTACCGGTGTTTGATTCCATATTGATCGCTCCTAACACGTTCGGGGTTGTTATGGGGACCCCCTCGATAAATCACGTAGTCTTAAGACTTGGCCGGCAGGACCCAACATTGGTTTTAAAGAGCTAATCAATTAATAATAATCTGCATAGGGAATAGCTACCCCGAGGAACTTAAACAACAACCCGGGCCAATGCTCCTCATGAGTGTTGGTCCAAACTGGGCACTGCTCAGGGCCAACTCAGGGCAACTTGAGTGATTTCTATCAGGCCATCGTGCGTGTAGCTCATCCGGCGTGTCCTGAGACTGAGATACGCGGCTCTTATCAGGGTCGTCGACACGTCGGGAGGTCCTGCTAGTCTTGTCTTACCCTAGCGATATATCTTGCATATAGGAATCCCAGTGAAGCTTTGGTTCTCCCGAGAGTTGAGGTTTTCCTCTAAGGAATCCGACAAGATCACGAGATTCGTGGTAGAGGATTACTTTGCGGCCTGTGTACGTTTGTGATGGACTAGTTGGAGCACCCCTGCAGGGTTTAAACTTCCGTAAAGTCTTGCCCGTGGTTATGTGGCAACTTGGAATATTTTGTTAACATCCGGTATTAGATAACCTAAACATAAGCTAATAAAATTGCCAACCGTGTGCGTAACCGTGACTGTCCCCTCGAAGATCTCTCTTCGATCGGGGACACGGTGGGGTTATGATTGACGGAGGTAGGTGTTCAGGATCACTTAGTGATCAAGTATTCTCGACCACTAGTATAGTCCACCTTCATAAATGTTCTACGTAAGATAGCCACCATATCAAGCTTAGGATGTTGCTACCTTAAACACTCTACCCCTTCCAACCTAATAACTTGACTAGTTCTGGCACCAAGGTCTTAGATTGCTGAGTCCCCGTGGCTCACGGATTCCTCCACAATACCAACAGGTCCAGGTACCCCAGAGACAGATGACCCCGACGGCACGCAGCTGGCGTGGCAGTACGACGAGGAGTCCGACCGCTTGCACGTGAACTATCCATAAGATTGAGGCGTGGTCGTGATCGTGGGCCAGCAGGCAGGGTAGCATAGCCTTTCTCTTGTTTTGTAGTCCGTAGCGGAACTACTTTGGTTGTATGTATGATGTACTCTGATATATTTATGAGAAGGCAACTGAACCCCGGATTGTCTATCTTTTATTATTATGTATGTGGTGTGTTACCAATTTGCGAGATGCTTAGATGCGCTCCTTTCCAATTCGTGGCCTCGATCCCCAGATCGGAAAGGACCGCATCTTGGTCGTTACATCACATTAGTCATGAAGAACTCACATACTTGTTGCGAAAGTTTTTATTAGTAATCGAAACAAAGTTCTAACCGCATACTCCTAGGGGAACGGTTGGTAGGTGTTAACCATCGCGCGATCCCGACCGCAACACAAAGGATGACAATCAATAGATCAATTATGTTCTGACTTCCTAACATAGCGGTTCACCATACGTGCATGTTACGGGAATCACTAACTTCAACACAAGTATTTCTAGATTCACAACACCCTACCAACATAACTCCTAATATTACCAAATCCGCGTCTCAAAACTAATTAAGAGGAATCAAACTTCTCTTTCTACTCAATGCACATGAAGATGGAAGTTTTATTGTATCCTCTTTGGATACCTATCACCTTTGGGACTACTTACATAGCACAAGCCAACTACCAAGTCACGCACCGCCGTGCTCTAAAAGATCTAAGTGAAGCACACAGAGCAAAATTATCTAGCTCAAAAGATATAAGTGAAGCACGATGAGCATTCTAGCAAATTCACGATGAGTGCATGTATCTCTCAAAAGGTGTGCAGAAAGGATGATTGTGACACAACAAAAATAAAATACTCCTACGATACAAGATGCACCAAGAAAAACACATAGCATGTGGTGAATAAAAATATAGCTCCAAGTAATGTTACCGATGGATTGAAGATGAAAGAGGGGATGCCTTCCCAGAGCATCCCCAAGCTTAGGCTTTTTGGTGTCCTTGAATTTGGCTTGGGATGCATTGGGCATCCCCAAGCTTTACCTCTTTCCACTCTTTCTCCATTTGTCCATGAGAACATCACCCAAAACTTGAAAACTTCACAACACAAAACTTAAACAGAAACTCGTGATATCATTAGCACAAGAAAACAAACTACCACCTCTTTAGGTACTGTAGCAATCTTGATTTCTATTTATATTGGTGTTAGATTACTTTATTCTCACTTTTCCATGGCTAGTACCCCCCTATACTATCCATAGTTTCATCAAAACAAGCAACCAACTCAACAAAAACAGAATCTGTCAAAAAAAGACCAGTCTGTAGCACTCTGTATACTTCGTATACTTCTGGTACCTCACAAATTCTGACAAATTACGACTCCCTGGGAAAAAGGCATATAAACCAGCATAAAAAAGAATCAACTCAAAATCTCTTTCTGAATTAAAATGAAAAATAATCTCGTGAGCAAAAAGTTCCTGTCTTTTTCCAGCAGGATCAAACAACCATCACCAAGACTAGTCATAAAGGTTTTGCTTGGCTCAAACACAAAAAGAAACACAAAATACACAATTATAACAGAATTATGATGGTGTGGACGCAACAAAACAGAAAGAAAAAGATAAATTCATTGGGTTTCCTCCCAACAAGCGCTATTGTTTAACGCCCTTAGCTAGGCATAAGGCGATTGAATCACGTATCGTCGTCTTTGGTGCTCAAACCATAAGTAGCCCTCATCATAGATTCATAAGGCAATCTTATTTTCTTTCTAGGAAAATGTTCCATGCCCTTCTTTAAAGGAAATTTAAATCTAATATTCCCTTCCTTCATATCGATGATAGCACCGATAGTCCTTAGGAAATGTCTACCAAGAATGATAGGGCATGTAGGATTGCAATCAATGTCAAGCACAATGAAATCCACGGGTACATAGTTCCTGTTTGCAATAATAAGAACATCATTGATTCTTCCCATGGGTTTATTGACAGTAAAATCCGCAAGATGCAAATTAATAGAACACTCATCAATCTCATTAAAACCCAGAACATCACATAAAGACTTTGGAATCGCGGAAACACTAGCACCCAAATCACACAAAGCATTGCATTCATAGTTTTTGATTTTGATTTTGATAGTAGGTTCCCACTCATCATGAATCTTTCTAGGGATAGAAACTTCCAATTCAAGTTTCTGTTCAAGAGATTTTATCATAGCATCGACGATATGATCGGTAAAGGCCTTGTTGTAATGCCCCGAGAGTGTAACTTGCCTTATTTGGAACCTACTGTATGTGGGTCCATCTTGTCATTGCAATGAGAGTATATTCCATGTGGTATTTGATGTGCTCATGTCTTGTTTTCTTTTTCATGCATGCATTCTTATCATTCCATGGCTCTTGTGTTTGTTGCTCATGTGATCAGTGTATGTGGTGTGACATGTGATGATGATATGTGTAGTGTGGGTTGTTGTTTGGGAGTAGGTTCAACTATGTTGGTTTGAACTAGGGTTTCAAAACTTCTTCCTCTCTATTTATCTCAAGCTCAAGATTCTCTTGCTCCGTCCCTCTTTCAAAAATGCCCATGCTTTAGTATGAATTGTAGTGGATGTGATGCTATGTATTTGTTGTTTTGAAACTATGTTTTAGTGGTGCAAATATTCACAAAACAGATCAATTAAATTTTGTTTCGTAAATATTTATATGCTCCAAATATTCCTTTTCCATTTTATTTAAATAGGTCATAATTCCTTATGACCAGGGGCATTTTTGTTTTATTTTTAGCTTCAACAGATTTGCCTATGTTTTATTTCTTGTCTCTGTTTGTTTTAAATTAGAAAACCCGAGAGGGTTTTCTTTTCTCTTTCTGGCGCCACCAAGTGGGCTTTCTCCCCGAGGCTGGCCCAACCTCCTCCTTGCGCGCAGCCCCTCCCTATAGACGGCGTCTCCTTCCTCCTCCTTCTTCCGTCAGTTTCGTCAGAGGGGAGCCGAGACAGCAAGCAACACCGTCTCACGGACGTCGAGGCTGCGCGTTCCTCGCCTCCTCCTCCTTCATAAATAACCCTTGGCGTCCCTGCAAGGCCTAGGGTTCCTCCCTAGCCGCCGCCACTCTTTCCCCATCTCCTCCTCCCTCTCCCTCGTCCGCAGCAGGTAAGAGAGCGAGCTCCTCTGCCATGGTCGTGACTTGAGAAGGTCCTCGCCGTCGCTGTCGTGCCCCTACGTCCTCTCCAACCCTTCGGCGAGCATGCGGGACCTCCAGGGAACCCGTTCCCGCAGCTAGGAGGAGCAGATCTGCACTGCTACCCCTACTTCGACGACGACGGCTTCCTCTCCGACGATCTTCCCCGCCACGGCTTCTTCCACTCCTTCCTCTACCTCCTCTCCTGGAGGCACGACGTCCTCGTCTAGTGGGTGAGCACGAGCATCTTTCCCTTCCCCTGTAGCTAGATCTTGCGCCTAGGAACCAAGCCGCGTCGTCGTTCCTCTTTCTGTCGTCGGCGCCGCCGCGCAACGTCGAGCAGTAGGTATAGGCCTCCTCGAGGAGAGTTAGCTAGTGAAATGGAACCCTGGGAGCCCCTACTCGCTTCCATCGACAAGCCGTAGGCTAATTTGGTGTAGATCATCAGCATGGTGCTTCCCCTGTTCCGGCCACCGTCGGGCACACGAAGGACCAGAGGGGTTGCTCAATAGATTTTACTCCTCTTCTCTGTTATGATCCGAGCGCGCAGCAGAGTGGCAGGTGGGTTTTGGTGCAGCGTTTGGTCGCGGGTTCGAGTCCTAGTAGTGGCACCCTTTTTGTTTTGTGGAATTCTTGGCACAGTAGCTGCAGGGAGTAGCTTATCCTGTTAAACCCCTCTGTTCTGTCGAGCTGATGGCAAGTAGTAGAGTGGTGTGCTTCTGTGTGTTGTACCAGCAGGGTGTGGGTTCGATTCCCAGTCAGCCCCTTTTATATTTTTGCCTATTTCCTTGCTGTTTTTCTTTTGCTGGCTAGATTGATGATGCAGCTTGCTAGGTCATCTTGTGTGGTATTTTTCTCCTCACAGCCAGTAGGTGTTCCTAGTATTTTGCTAGCATCTTTAGATATGCATGTGTAGGTATTTGAGTGCAAGTGTGTGTTGAGCTAGCTCATGTATGTGAGTGTGTTAGCATGTGTATCTGCACTAGGGTAGTGATGCATGGTGTGTGTGCTTCTCATGTGCATGAGTGATGAACTTAAGCACTAGTGTGTGCAAGTGCGGGTGTGTGTGTGTGTGTGGGTTCCCCCCCCCCCCACATACTTTGTGTGTAGTGTATGTGATCTTGTGGTGTGTGTGTGTGTGAGTGTGCATGTGTGTGTGTGACACCCACATGCCAAGGCATGGCATAGCCTTAGTGGGCACCTATGTGCAAGTTAGTATGTGTAGGTGTAGGAATGCATGTTATGAGTGTAAGATAGTGTGTGTGTTTTAACTAGCATGTGTAGGTGCTTGTTATATGTGTGCTTGATGTAAGTGTGTGTGTGGTGGTGTGCTAAGGCACATTAACATGAGGTATACCCCTCATGTGCACCAATGGAGTGATGATAGTGTGCAAGTGCATGTGTAGGTGATGAACTAGTGAGAAGCATGTGATATAGCTCTATTACCTCTTTGTGATTCCATGTAGATTTTCATCTTAGCTTTGTGCACATTTGTTCTATGCAAGTACCTAGGTATTATATATGTTTTTGGGGTAGAATCATCCCAGGAATCCAATGGTGGGATCAGATTCCACTTTGGAACACTTTCTGGGAATGTCATTTTTCTGTTTTGTTCTATGTTTAGAGCTTGGTTCCATGTGAGGTGATGAGCCCAAGAGGATGATTCCTTGTTGTGGCAGTAGAGGGTGAACCCCTCCACAGCATGGTGGTGTTGTTTCATGCCTAGGAGTTTATTTGTGGAAGTGGTGGTTATTCAAAGTAGGCATGTGGCTGGAAATTTCAGCTTAGTGAAAATCTGTGATTTTCACCAAGTCTGAGAAACTGCTCATATTTTCTTCCCTTGTAGTTGTGCTTGCAAAAGTTCATGTGTTGGGAATCAGCCCTGGCTATCAACTGGAAAGTTGTATCTTTTGTGTTTGTCTAGCTCGCTGTCAATTTTCATTCCATTTGGCTATGTGTAGATATTGTTTTGGGTGTTGTCAAAATGCTTCAGAGCATAAACAACTAGTGAGAATTTGAGAATTTCACGAAGTCCGTGAAAACTAATATTTTTGGCCAAGTTAGCAGTTGTAGAACTTTCTGTGTGAAACTCCTTTGTATTATCTTTTTGCTCATGCTTGTAGAGCTTTTGAATAGCTCCTGCCACATATCTTATTTGGCACATTTGGGTGGTTGTAGATGCTTTGCATGCAGCTCTCAAACTGCTATGATGCTGTTTAGGACAGAATGTATAGTTTTGATGATTTGATGCTTGTGAGTGCATAGTTGATGGTGTGGTGAGATTCCTTGCACCACCCCATCCACACTTGTTTGTTTTGTGATTTGGCAACCTGGGAATACCAGAAGTATGCCATTGGAGTGTGTTGTGATGGATTTGATCCGTAGGACTCCATTTCTTGTTTCGTTGTTTCTGGTTGATCCGTAGCTCCGTTCATAACGTTATTTATATGTTTTTGCATCATTTTCGCGTGATGCATCTGTTCATGCCATCCTCATGCATGTCAAGATAGCTTAGAGTGAAGTTCTGTCCAGAAGTTTGTATTATCTTCTCGTGCATGTGCAAGTGACTAGAATAGAGATGCATGTTCATTCTCATCTCATGCATCATGTGCTTGTTGCATCTTGTTGTGTTGTTGTTCATTGGATGCTATTTTTTATGTTGGGTAGCACCGGGATCGGAGAGCGATTACGTGGATCCGGGAGAGTACGTGCAGGACGAACAAGAGCAGTTCCAAGCTGAAGACATCACAGGCAAGATGATATGACCTTGATAACATCTCTAGACTTGTTATGCCTAGATTCACGTTTCCTTCGTCATATGCTCGTTGCCTACCACTAAAATAATTGCCTCCTGATATTGCCATGAAACCCGAACACTATCCCCTCCTAGCAAATATTGAATGGCTAAGTAGGCTCGCTCAGCTTCTAATGTTAGCATTGCTAGTTGCAGGTGCAGTTGTCTCATGTGATAACATGAGTTGATATCATTATGTTAAATCTATTACTTAATTAATGCACCTATATACTTGGTATATGACGCGAGGCCAAGCCTTTTGCCGGGTGTTTTGTTCCGTTATTGCCGCCATAGTTTCCGGCTACCGGTGTTTGATTCCATAACTGATCGCTCCTAACACGTTCGGGGTTGTTATGGGGACCCCCTTGATAAATCGTGTAGTGTTCAGACTTGTCTGACAGGACCCAACATTGGTTTTAATTGCTAATCACTTAATAATAATCTGCATAGGGAATAGCTACCCCGAGGAATCAATCAACAACCCGGGCCAGTGCTCCTCATAAGTGTTGGTCCAACCTGGTCTGCCTATGGGGCCACCACAAGGAAACTTGAGGTTTGGTTCTCGTATCTAGTTCCATCCGTCGTGTCCTGAGACTGAGATACGCGGCTCTTATCGGGGTCATCGACATGAAGGGAACTCCTTCTAGTCTTGTCTTACCTTAGCGATATATCTTGCGTATAGGAATCCCGATGAAGCTTTGGTTCTCCCCAGAGTTGAGGTTTTCCTCTAAGGAATCCGACGAGATCATGAGATTCGTGATAGAGGATTACTTTGCGGCCCGTGACCGTTTGTGTTGGACTAGTTGGAGCACCCCTGCAGGGTTTAATCTTTCGGAAAGCCGTGCCCACGGTATGTGGCAACATGGAATATTTGTTAACATCCGGTTCTAGATAACTTGAACTAATTCTAATAAAATTGCCAACCGTGTGCGTAACCGTGATTGTCCCCTTCGAAGACCTCTCTTCAATCGGGAACATGGTGGGGTTATGATTGACGTAAGTAGATGTTCAGGATCACTTATTGATCAGCTAGTCTACGCCCGCTAGCATAGACCACATCAATAACTTGTTCTACGTAAGTTAGCCACCATAAAGCTTAGGATGCTGCAACCTAAACACTGAACCTTCCTTTCCTAATAACTTGACTAGTTCTGGCACCGAGGTCATAGATTGATGAGTCCCCGTGGCTCACAGATTACTTCAACACCCTAACAGGTATAGGTACGCCCGATACAGGTGATCCCGATGGCACGCAGCTGGCGTGGCAGTATGATGAGGAGAACGACCGCCTGTACGTGAATTATCCAGAACACTGAGGCATGGTCGTGATCATGGGCAAGCATGCAGGGTAGCATAGCCTTTTCTCATGTTATGTAGTCCGTAGCGGAACTACCTTGTCTGAATAAATGTGTGATGTAAACTCTGATATTATCTATGAGATGGCAAACAATTCCCTATTTGTCATTCTATTATTATGTATGTGCTATGTTATCATGCTTGCGAAACGCTTAGATGCGCTTCTTTCCATTTTGGGGTTCTCGTTCCCTAAATCGGAAAGGACCGCATCTTAGTTGTTACAAGTTGGTAATCAGAGCCTTACGACCATAGGAGCCTTTGTGTGATCATAGTCGGCCGAGTCGAGTCTAGTAAAATGTTTTGAGTCTTAGTTATATCGGAGAGTAGGATTCTTTTTTCTCCTCTTCCATGCTCTCATGAGGTTCCCGACTTAGGAAATCCTAATTCTACTCCTCTTCTCGCTCAAAAAAAATTTAGGATCACGCGGGTATTTTTGAAATCTATATGATATCGATGTGACGGAGTTCTGTCTTGGTGCCTCCTGTCTGCCTTGATTTTTCCGGGGAGTTGAGATCCAGGGGATTCTTGTGCACATCGCCATCATTCAGATTTCTGAGTATCTCAAAATGAAGGATGTTCGTAATTGCTTCAATACTAGTAGTGGCGAGATAACCCCGATGTCCCCAGTACTAGTTGAGATTGTTCGGGAGTACTGTCATACTTTGTATCGTTGTGATCACGAGGGTCTGTTGTAGATGAAGGTCCGAGATTCCGGTTATTTGTTGACGAATGTGATACAGTGGACGGGTTAGTATAGGAGTTGTGTGAATATTACTCCTTGTATCTGTGTACCAGATTGCATGACCAGATATTTCGGGAATTCATAGGTGGGATATCAAGTAGTGACTTATAGGACAATCTTCCTACAGATGCATGAGGTGAGGTTGGGATTCGACATTCAGTGGGTATGTTTGTTCACGGTCGTCTTACAGCGGTTCTCGTTGTGTCTTAAAGAGTCCTTGTAGCTTGCTACGACTCGGGGATGCTTCGTAAGTCATGTGCACTACCTTGCACATGATGGCTACTGTAAATTCGAGCCCGTGCGATCTTATCCACGAAGATATCGAATGAAATCTCGATCAGACGTTTGTTCCGAGCAGTTCTAGCTCATACTTGTTTGCAAGTGGCCTTAATCAGAATTTTGTCGACGGTCACTTTGAGGAAGCATTCTTACTATTTTGTTCGAGTGCAATTGCTAATATTCCTGTTCAGATATTCCTGCCTTTTTGATTCAGCTATACCTTCAATTTATTCTGGGGGCTAATGTGTTGTCCGTCTTCAGGATGGCTCCACGTCCGAGACAAGTAGACCAATACTTTCTGCATCTACTACTATTACTCCACACATCGACCGCTATCCAGCATGCGTCTAGTGTATTGAATTCATGACGAACCGAGTAACGCCTTAAGCAAGATGACATGATGTAGAGGGATAAACTCAAACCAATGATGAAAACCCCATCTTTTTACCCTTGATGGCAACAACACGATGCGTGCCTTGCTGCCTCTTCTGTCACTAGGAGAGGTCACTGCATGGTATGAACCCAAAACCAAGCACTTCTCCCATTGCAAGAATCATAGATCAAGTTGGACAAACAAAACCCACAACTCGAAGAGAAATACAAGGATATGAAATCATGCATATAAGAGATCAGAAGACACTCAAATAAGATTCATAGCTAATATGATCATAAATACACAATTCATCGGATCTCGACAAACACACCGCAAAAGAAGATTACATCGGATAGATCTCCATGAAGATCATGGAGAAATTTGTATTGAAGATCCAAGAGAGAGAAGAAGACATCTAGCTACTAGAAATGGACCCGAAGGTCTATGGTGAACTACTCACGCATCATCGGAGAGGTCATGGTGTTGATGAATAAACCCTCCGTATCCGAATCCCCCCTCCGGCAGGGCACCAGATCGTGCCCTAGATTGCATCTTGAGGAGACAGAAGCTTGCGGCGGCGGAAAAGTATTTTCGTGGACCTCTCTCGCAGTTTTGGAATTTTTCTGAATTTCTAGGCGGAAGAGGTAGGGCAGACGAGCCACAGGGGGGCACAAGCCTACTAGGGCCCCCCCTGGCCGCGCCTAGGGGGCTTGTGGGGTCCCCTGGTGGCTCATGCCTTGGTTCTCAAGTCTCGTGCGTATCTTCTCTTCCGGAAAAAATCTTTTCGGAAGTTTTATTCCGTTTGGACACCGTTTAAAACCCTCCTCTGAAAAGGGTCAAAAACACGGAAAAAACAGGAACTGGCACTTGGCACTGAGTTAATAAGTTAGTCCCAAAAAAGATATAAAATGAATACTAAACACCCAAAATTTGACAAGATAATAGCATGGAAACAACAAAAATTATAGATGCGTTGGAGACGTATCAGTGACCCTGTTCTTGAGCTTTGCATGTTAATTTTAGTTGGTCCCAAGTAGTTTTGATGCATGATTTGGCCTCTAGGCACTTGTAGGAGTAGTTGCTATGAGTTTTGTTAAGCCTTGCTCACTTTTATTTTGAGTCACTAAAAATTTCAGAAATTTTCAAAGAAAGAAAAAGGAAAAGATGAGGAGGTTCCTAAGAGGCTCTTCGAGCCGTGACCCCAAGGAAGATAAAAATGAGAAGAAGAAACCCAAGTATCCGGTCCACCGAGTTGCAGAAGTTCGAGCATGTCAATGGCCAAGTGATGTGTTCTTACATGACGCCGGTCTTTATGAGGATTCTTATTACTTGGTGGAGAACGCAAGTCTTACCGCATTTGTCAGAGATAAGTGTCCGCAATACCTCCTCCTCACTAATACTTTCTTGCAAAGCTTTAATTTTTATCCGAGGAAGAGCCCTCCTATGGTGGAGTTCAAGTTATATGATATTCCCCAGCGCATGTAACTTCAGTATTTCTGCAATGTTTGCAATTTACCTTATGTTGGGGATATTCATGAACCTCGTCCACGAGACTTGGAGGCTTTCATTGATATTATTGTTGTAGGAGAGGAGAGAGGAGTGTCTGGCGCTAGAGTTGTCAGTGTACATTTTCCCGTGCTTCGTTATCTCTCATTATTCGTGGGAAAATGTTTGATAGGCCGTGGGAAAGCTGGGGCTCTTAGCTCCCCAGATCTTGCGGTTTTGCACGAAGCTCTTTATAATGATAAAACTTATAGCTTGGGCGCTATAGTGGCTCAACAGTTGAACACGAACCATATGAAAGGCGTTGTTTATGTAGGTATCTATGCTACCCATCTTGCTAAACATTTTGAGATACCTATTAGACTGTTCGAGGCAGAAGAGATGCATCTTCCTGAGAGATATTTAGATTATGATAGCATGGTTCGCCTTGATTTTCTTGATAAAGATAATGATAAGAGGATGATTTATAACTTGGTATTTAGCCAGGGTACTCGTGAGACTATTACTTTGCATGCTCCTTCTTTGTTCAACCTTCATCTAGGGAGGTACATTATTATGCCCTCGGACATCTACGCATATTGGGGAATAGCTCCACCACAGGCGCCCATGCCCGAGCCATCAGTCGAGTACCTGACGCCAGTTTATCAGTGGGAGCCAGAGGAGCTCACCCAGCTGTGGCACCCTCAGTACACTCCGGAGTACCCCGGAGATGGTTACTTCCCTCCTTGGGAGTAGACCAATTACTTAGGCCAAAAGCCTAAGCTTGGGGGAGTATGTGTTTCTCACCGACTTTATATTCATGCTCACACATTCACTTTGATAGTCGGTGTTCACACTTTTCCATTGTATCATCCATGCTAGTTTATTTCTTTTGCTTGCATTCTTCTTGTGTGTTTGTTTAAAAATGAGAAAAACAAAAAAAAAATAGTTATAAGTTTACTTTCCATCTTGCTTAGTGGTAATTAAAAAGAAAACCCAAAAAGATTTTCCGTTCTTCTTTTGCTTGTGGGGAGCTTTCCCGTGTAAATAGTTTTCTTTTTCTTTGGGTCGAGGTAGAAGACCATGATTAAAATGATTAGTGGCTCTCATACGCATTATTATTTATCCGTCAAAGAGCCATATTACTTTGTCTTATCCTCTGAATTTGCTTGCAGATTCCAGCTTAGTCCAATGCATGAACACTCTTATTATTATTCACATCATTCGGTCGTGCAAGTGAAAGGCAATAATGATGACATATGATGAAGTGACTGAGCCTGGAAAAGCTGGTATGAACTCGACCTATTTTGTTTTTGTAAATATGACTAGCTCATCATTCCTAATTCAGCATTGTTATGAGAGAAACATGTTTGCAATGACAACTTAGAGATCATAGTTTCTGATGCCATGCTTAATTAGCTAGGAGCTTATAATGGTTTGTCTTGGATGCCAACATGAATTTCAAAATGATTATGATGTAGTATGATAGGATGGTATCCTCCTTTGAATGATTCAAGTGGCTTGACTTGGCACATGTTCACGCATGTAGTTGAAACAAAATCAACATAGCCTCTATGATATTCATGTTTATGGTGATTTATATCCAACTCATGCTTGCCCTCAACATTGGTTAATTTCAATGCATATTGATGACTGTTGTCGCTCTCTAGTTGGTCGCTTCCCAGTCTTTTTCTAGCCTTCACTTGTAAGCTGGAATACTGCTTGTGAATCCACTTCCATAAACCCAAAGTTGTTCCATATGAGTCCACCCTACCTACCTATATGCGGTATCTACCTGCCGTTCCAAGTAAATTTGCATGTGCCACTCTCTAAATCTTCAAATAATAATCTGTTTTGTATGCCCGAACCGCTCATGTGGTGACAAGGGGTGGTCAGTATCTTCCATGCTAGGCGTGTTATCCTCGATACGTGTTTATTCACTATCACTCACGAGAAAGGGGCCGATAATCGGAATGCCCATTTCCATGCTCAAATCAAAAATATAATTGCAAACAAAACTCCCCCTGGATTGTTGTTGGTATGGACGACACCCAGGATTCGGCTAGTCATGGAGTGTGATTGATTGGTGGTGGGGGAGTCAAAACTTTATTGTTCTATTTGGGAACCGCCTATAATATGTATAGCATGGAAGATGGTGAAAACTCTTGGTCATCGCGTTGACAATGAAAGCATGCCACCCAAAATTATTTATCTCCGTTTTAAAAGCTTGAGCTATGTCACCTCTGTAAATCAATGCTTCCCTCTGTGAAGGGCCTATCTATTTACATTACTGTTGAGTCATCCTCTTCTTATAAAAGGCACCAATTAGAGAGCACCTCTGTCATTTTTATGCTTTGCTATTATTTGATATTGAGTATGACTGTGACTGGATCTTCTTTGCCATGAATTACAATGTTCAGTCAGCCCTTGGTCTTTGAAGGTGCTCTGCATTTATGTTTTGCGGTCTCGGAAAGCGCTAGCGAGATACCATATGTTCATATTGTATCATGATTGTTTTGATTGAAGTGTTGACGTTTGAAACTTATTATTATTGCTTGCTCGTTGATTATGCCATTGATATGAGTACACCATGAGACCTGAATGTTATTGATGATGTGGTTAGCTTATGATCTTGCTGAAAATCCGAATATGAGTTAGACATAATTACAACAACAAGATCAAACAGAGTTTGTAGAAGTTTTTCTTTTGTCTCTTTCAGTTTGTCAACTGAATTGCTTGAGGACAAGCAAGGCTTTAAGCTTGGGGGAGTTGATACGTCTCTGTCGTATCTACTTTTCCAAACTCTTTTGCCCTTGTTTTGGACTCTAATTTGCATGATTTGAATGGAACTAACCCGGATTGACGTTGTTTTCAGCAGAATTGCCATGGTGTTGTTTTTGTGCAGAAATAGAAGTTCTCGAAATGACCTAGAAACTTACGAGGATTTTTTGTGGAATATATAAAAAATACTGGCGCAAGAATTACCGGAAGACAGGGAGCCAGGGGCCCACGAGCCCAGGAGGCGCCCCCCTAGGGCGCGCCTGGCAGGCTCATGGGGCCCATGTGGCTCCGCAGCCTCCAACTCGAACTCTATATATTCTCTCTCGTTGAGGAAAATTTAAGAGAGAAGTGTTCATCGCATTTCACGATACGGAGCCGCCGCCACCACCTGTTCTTCCTCGGGAGGGCAGATCTGGAGTCCGTTCTGGGCTCCAAAGTGGGGGAATCGACGCCGTCGTCATCATCAACCATCCTCCATCGCCAATTCCATGATGCTCTCCATCGTTCGTGAGTAATGTCATCGTAGGCTTGCTGGACGGTGATGGGTTGGATGAGATCTATCATGTAATCGAGTTAGTTTTGATGGGGTTTGATCCCTAGTATCCACTATGTTCTAAGATTGATGTTGCTACTACTTTGCTATGCTTAATGCTTGTCACAAGGGCCCGAGTGCCATGATCTTAGATCTGAACCTATTATGTTTTCATCAATATATGTGTGTTCTTGATCCTATCTTGCAATTTGTAGTCACCTACTATGTGTTATGACCCGGCAACCCCGGAGTGACCATAGTATGAGGACTTCATGTATTCACTATGTGCTAATGCTTTGTTTCGGTTCTCTATTAAAAGGAGACCTTAATATCCCTTAGGTTCCATTAGGACCCCGCTGCCACGGGAGGGATGGACAAAAGATTTCATGCAAGTTCTTTTCCATAAGCACGTATGACTAAATACGGAATACATGACTACATTACATTGACGAACTGGAGCTAGTTACACATCACCCTATGTTATAACTGTTACATGATGAATGTCATCCGACATAATTATCCATCACCGATCCAATGCCTATGAGCTTTTCCTATACTGGTCCTTGCTAAGTTACTTTACCGTTACTGTTGTCACACTTTCTATACAAATTACTACTGCTACTGTTACCGCTGCTACCGTTACTACCATACTACTTTGCTACTAAAACTTTGCTGCAGATACTAAGTCTTTCAGGTGTGGTTGAATTGAGAACTCGATTGCTAATACTCAAGAGTATTCTTTGGCTCCCCTTGTGTCAAATCAATAAATTTGGGTTGAATACTCTACCCTCGAAAACTGTTGTGATCCCCTATACTTGTGGGTTATCAGTAACCGTGACTATTTCTTTGAGAGCTCCTTCTCTGATCGAGAACATGGTGGGGTTATGAATGGCGTAAGTAGGGGTTCATGCTCACTTAGTGATCAATCTAGTCTTCGATCGTCTTGCGTAGACCACCTTATTTAATTTATGTACTTCATAAGTTAGCCACCATATATGCTTAGGATGCTGCAAACTCAAACACTTAACCTACCTCTTCTATTTAACTTAGTTAGACTCGAAACCAAGGTCATGAAATTGCTGAGTCCTCGTGGCTCACAGTTGATAAGGATCGAGATGGACCTAGAGGGGGGTGAATAGGTACATTTCCAAATTTTAATAGTTACTTAGCAATTCTAGGCAACGGTGCGGAATATGAGAGTGATCCTAATAATTGCAAAGAGAAACAGTAAGCTATTTAGAGTAAAGTAAGGCAACCGGTAAACTATAATCAAATGCAAGTACGTAATAAGGATTAACACAAGTAGAGAGTTAGGGTTAGGGATAACCAAAACTCCAAGAGAGATGAGGATGTATCTCGGTGTTCACTTCCTTGGAGGGAAGCTACGTCACCGTTAGAGGGGCGGATGTTACCACGAAGTCACACCAACGCCACGAAGGCTCACCCTATTCTCCCTTTGAGACAACACCACGAAGGCGTTTCTCAACCACTAGTGGTAAGCCTTGAGGTGGCTTCCAAACCCTCACAAACTTTTCGGGGGGTAATCACAAAGGTTTGATTCCTCTCCGAAGACTCCTACCGCCTAGGAGTCTCCAACCTCCAGGAGTAACAAGATCACGGGGATTGCTCAAAACTTGCTCAAATCACAAATCGCTTTGGTGGAGAGGAGGAGAAGGAGACGATCTATCTTTTGATTGGAACAACACTCAAAGGGGCTCACAAATGCTCTTGGGATCTAAGATTGGGTGTAGGCAAGAGTGGGTGAGGAAGAAGGTGTTCTTGTAAGTGTTCTTGCTATGTTGGATCCCCTCTCACGAAGTGGGAGGGGGTATATATAGTGAGGAGACTAAAATAACCGTTGGGGTCACTTAAGTCTGACAGTGGTCGGACGTCCAACGGTTTCCATACGTCTGACAGGCGTCGGACGACCGAAGGAGTGTTCATATCAGTTGGCCACTGTGTAGTCGAACAGGGACCGGACGTCCGAAGAGAGGGTCAGATGTCCGAGAGTTCAGCTCTGTTCAAGGGCACCGGATTTCCGAAAGCGGTCGGACGTCCGGCCCTCGGACGACAGGGGAAGGCCGGAAGTCTGAGGTATTTGACTCTGGTGCAAGGTTCCGGTTTTCCGAAGTGGTCGGGCGTCCGATCCTCGGACGTCCGGAGGGAGCCGGATGTCTGAGACTTTGGCTCTGGTATAGGGTTCTGGACTTCCGAAGTGGTCGGGCGTCTGGCCCTCGGACGTCCGGAGGAAGCGGGATGTCCGAGGCATTGGTTCTGTTTTGGGATCAAAGCAGAGCAGTGGAGATGTGGTATGAGCAGAAAAGTAGAGATGTAGTTTGAGCAAGTTAATCGCAAAACCCGTGATCCCCTCTTAATAGTGCGGGATCCCTATACTCAAGAATAGTAAATTAAAGGATAGGCTACATCATCTTTTCTCAATCCCGAGCCGTCTTCACATATAAGTCCCGATCTTCTCAAGCCACCTTGGCACATAATTCTCGATCTACTAAGAGTACTTCGAAAGCCATCCTGAGATACACTCAATAAATAAGATTAGTTTCCTATGTATGTGTTGTCATTAACACCAAAACTCGATTATGGGCATGGCTGCACTTTCAATCTCCCCCTTTTTGGTAGTTGATGACAACATATACATAGCTCTCAAAAGATTTAACATACATTTAGCTTTGGAGAGGTTTGGTACGGAGCTCCCCCTTAGTATGTGCACAGTAAAAAATAATGGAGCTCCCCCTTAACGTGTGTATCGAAGATATCATGTGACTTAGTAGAGCTAATAGATCATCATATGGCAACCGATCATCATATGAAGTAATATCATAGCAATCACGACATTCATAGGTAGCCATACATAGTGCCTCACAGTCATTTATCCATTACATTATTCAAACATGCAAATTGAGTTGAAAAGCTAAAAACTCCAAAGACTAAAACTAGGATACATTAGTCCCCCTTTGGCATCAAGTACCAAAAAGGGAGGCACTAGAAACATCAACCATGCTCAGAGATCATCAGCACCATCATCCTCATCATCAAGCAAGCCACTGCCACCAGCCTCGTCAAGAAAATCAGCCCACTCAGGACCAGATGGGAAGCCAAAATCAGAAGGAGGAATAGCAGGAATAGCCTCATCGTCACTGACATCAAGAGTGCCCGAGTCTCTCAGACGAGCCTGGAGGGCATTCTTGGAGGAGATCAAGCGCGAAACCACATCGTGGTTCTGAGCGCACTAGAAGGAGAACGCCTTCATCATGGCAGAATGGGCTTTGCCAATGAATTTGGCAAAGCGACTAAGAGGGGCAGAGCTGGATGAAGGGGTGTCTGATCGGGAAGCAGCACGACGAGTGGAGGTGGATGGGGTTTTCCTAGGAGCATAGTCATCCGCCATATGAGTGGGGATGACCCACTTGTGGTGCGTGTGAGTAGGAGCAAGCGGGAAAACAGCAATAAAGTTGATGAAAGCCTGGATGAAGGGGGCATGAGAGAAGGCTCGCTTGTATTGAAGACTAGCGAGCCGAATCTCATGCCACAAAAAATGAGGCACATTTAGCTTGTGCTTGGGAAAATCATGCAAGTGTGACATGATATCAATGCAGTAGCCGCAGCAGGTTCCCGTGTCGCCCATCTTGGGGTAGATGGTGCGGATAAGGCATTGAAAAATGATAAAGTATGGAGACCGCCAGATAGACACTTGGTTGAGATCTTTTTGTTTTTCATTAGCATCAAGTTCATGACGTGGTTTGAGAAGAGAACCACATGTCGCAATGGATTTGGGAGCATGGTTAGGGTCACTTTTGTGAATTTTGAAACCGGTGTCGGGAAAACCCAGAGTGGCAACAAACTCCGCATAAGTGGCCCTAAACTACGTATCAGAGGTCATCCAGCTAACGGAGTCATCAGAATGAAAGTAACAAGTGGCATAGAATTGGTGGATGGCACCAGTGTTAAAATTGCACTTAAAGGCAAGGGGAGCAGCTAGCCCCGAGGACTCAAGAAGCTCAATGGCACCCGGATATTTCGCCGGGTGAGTGCGGATGTGCTCAAGGTCAATGCAATGATGAACTGAAATACCTTTAGGAACTATGACTGTAGAGAAAACGTCCGCTTGCACATTTGTGCGAAACTGTGAATCCAGATAATCACGTTCAGCATCGAATTGGTTGACATCTCTACGGAAAGTAAAATAGGCGGATTTGGGTTTTTTGGTGAAGTCCGTGACTTCACGACCCAAGGAGGGAGGATGCTCTAAGGAGATACGGCGAGCATCACCTGTTGGCTGTTCAGGAGGAGGCGGTGGCATATATGAGGGCCTGTGAGTCCTCGGCGTCGGCATAGTCTTCCGAACGGCAACGTATTCAGCATGTTCCGCTGCTGCAAGCTCATCCTCGAAGTCTGAACCATCAGACGAGGAGCTCAGTTGTGGAGGAGGATGTCGGGCGAGCCGTTTGAAGGGACGGCATGGTACATCGGTGTCATCCGACCCCGTGCCAGGAGCGGCACGAGCGGATGCGCCAGCAGAGTTCTTCCGGGCAGTGTGCTTAATCTTGGGCATGATTGGAAAGCCTACACGATTGGAAATCCAATGGGGAACGGTCACGGTCAAGACACATGAACGAACACATGAACTAGTGAGAAGGGGAACCAATCAAGAGGGAAACCGAGATTTACCTGCAGATCGGAAGGAGAAAGGGATGGAAACAGCCAAGGGTATGGCCGGAAGAAGGATCCCGCGGAGGAAAAGGGCAACCGGAAGAAGAAATCGCGGGGTACACCTCCTATGGCGGCTGGCGGTGGCTGTAATATATTCGGCCTCGGCCGTGGAGAGAGAAACACAATTCTGCTTTTTCGAGGACCAACTTACCAAGGAACGTCCAAGAAACTGACATGCATCGGAAGTGGATTTCTGTCCCACTTTGTCACCAGCCCAATCCGCATCGGAGTACCCAATGAGATCAAACTTTGCATCCTTAGGGTACCATAGGCCTAAATTTGGGGTGTGAACAAGGTATCTAAGAATATGCTTAACCGCCGTATGATGGCTTTCCCTAGGGGAAGCTTGAAATCTAGCACATATGCCTACACTTAACATGATGTCCGGTCTAGATGCACAAAGATAAAGCAACGAACCAATCATAGAGCGGTAAGTAGATGGGTCAAAAGGAATACCGTTGGTGTCTCCATTTAGAACAACATCTGTGGCCATGGGTGTCTTCATTGGTTTAGCATTTGTCATATCAAATTTTTCTAGAATGTCCTTGAGGTATTTAGTTTGAGACAAGAAAATTCCTTCTTGAAATTGTTGTATTTGAAACCCAAGAAAGAACTTCAAGTCCGTGTTGAGTGACATCTCAAAGGTCTTGGTCATGGAAGCCGCAAACTTCTTGCATAAATGGATGTTAGGAGAACCAAAAATGATGTCATCCACATAGATTTGGCATAAGATCAAATCACTGTTTTCCCTCTTAGTAAAAAGAGTGGGATCGATCACCCCTCTCACAAAGCCATCATCGAGTAAGAACTTCTTAAGATGATCGTACCAAGCACGGGGTGCTTGTTTGAGACCATACAGAGCCTTGTGAAGTTTGTACACATGGTCTTTGTGATTGGGGTCAACAAACCCAGGTGGTTGTGATACATATACCTCTTCTTGTAGAGGGCCGTTAAGGAAAGCACTTTTCACATCCATTTGATGCAAAGTAAAACCATTGAAAGCAGCATAGGTCAATAGAATGTGAATGGATTCAAGGCGAGCAACAGGGGCGAAAGTCTCACCAAAGTCCAAACCTTCAACTTGGGAGTACCCCTGTGCTACTAACCTTGCCTTGTTGCGGAGGACAGTCCCATTCTCATCTTCCTTGTTCTTGAAGATCCATTTAGTTCCAATGACATTGTGTTCCTCAGTTGCTCGTTCTACCAATGACCATAATTCGTTGCGTGTAAAACTGTTTAACTCTTCTTGCATAGCAAGGAGCCAGTCATTGTCACACAATGCATACTGAACCCTGTGTGGCACGGTACTAGAGACAAACGAAAAGTGAGCACAAAAGTTTGTTAATTTTTTACGAGTCACTCTACCTTCCGACACGCCGGTGAGGATTTGATCAACATCAACACGAGCGGTCACACGTGGCATGATGGAGGTAAGGGTTTCACGAGGTTCGACTTCGTTTCCATCATCAACGTCCTCAACATACGGATCATTAATGTGCGGTGGAAGATATTCCTCTTCGCGTTGCACCTGTTGAGGTTCATCATCAACAATATCCATACTTTGGTCTTGCTCTTGAAGGTCAACTTGTTCTTGAGTGTGATCAGGGTGAGAGACATGTTCTCCCACTTGATCCTGAACAACTGACATGATATGTGTGCTAGTATCTTGTGGAGGTACGGGCAGTGAACTGTCTTGAGGATGAGAAATACTCTCATCATCTTCATCATCATCATGGGGTTCTTGTTCCATGGGAAGAAATGCACCTACACCCATGTTCAAGATATCTTGCGAGGAATCTTCTTCACCTGCATCACTTAGATCAACTTGCTCCCCATGGGAGCGGTTAAATTCATCAAACGTCACGTCACAGGTTTCTATAACACGTCCATTGGATTTGTTGTAGACTCTGTAGGCGTGAGAGTTTGATCCATAGCCAACATAAATCCCTTCAGTTGTTTTGGATTGAAATTTTCCTAACCGGTCCCGCTTGTTGAGGATGAAACACTTGCATCCAAATACACGAAAGTACTTGACATTGGGCTTGTTCCCGGTTAGGAGCTCATATGGAGTCTTTTCCAATATTGGTCGAAGGAAAATCCGGTTTGATGCATGACATGCTGTGTTGACAACCTCGGCCTAAAAACTATGTGGTGACTTGTATTCGTCTAACATGGACTTTGCCATCTCCACAAGTGTCCGGTTCTTCCTCTCTACTACACCATTTTGCTGAGGGGTGTAAGGTGCGGAGTACTAATGTTCAATTCCCTCATTACTGAGAAATTCTTCTAGGGTGTAATTCTTAAACTCGGAGCCATTATCACTTCTTATTGCCTTGATGGTCTTGTCAAACTTGCGCTGGACTTGTTTGGCAAAATCAATGAAGGTGATCTTCGTCTCGTCCTTGGACTTGAGAAAGAATATCCATGTGTATCTTGAGCAATCATCAACAATGACTAGTCCATACTTTTTCCCACCAAGACTAGCCCATGAAGGAGGCCCAAATAGATCCACATGAAGGAGCTCTAAAGGCCTTGAGGTGAATACAATATTCTTGGGTAGGTGTTTTGATTGATGTTGCTTCCCAACTATGCATGCACTTCACACATGATCTTTCTTAAAAGACACAATGGTTAGTCCAAGGATGTGATTGCCTTTTAAGAGATTTTGAAGATTTCTCATGCCGACATGGGCGAGCCGGCGATGCCACAGCCATCCCATGTCAGCCTTGGCCATCAGACAAGTTGTATGGAAAGTGCTCTCTTTCGAGAAATCAACCGTGTAAAGGTTGCCATCCAACTCTCCAACAAAGGCCACTTCGAGAGTGTCTCTCTTAAAGACTTTCACATCCGTTAGTCCAAATAGTGTGTCATAACCAACGGAAGCCAATTGGCAAACTGAAAGCAAATGATATTGAAGAGATTTGACAAGCATGACATTTGCAAGAGACATGTCATTAGTGATTGCCACCTTGCCCAACCCAATTACCTGCCCTTTCGACCCTCCTCCGAATACAATGCTCATGTATGGTCGAATGGTTTGCATGAAATCATAGAGCAAGTTACTATCTCTGGTCATATGATTGGTGCATCCACTATCGGTCACCCATTTGACTCCTCCGGAGAAAACATCATGTACACGAATTAAGACTTGGTTTGAGGTGCCCATTTCGTCATGGGGCCTCTCACATTAGTTACAGGAGTCTTAGGGACCCAAATAGCATAAAACCGAAATGCATTACAGGGACCAACGAATTTAGCATAAACCTCTCCTCCCTTTGATTTGCGAAGTACATAGGATGGAAGCATGAACTCTGTTGTCTTATTGAGAGTGGGCAAACCCCTAGTGGCCGACCCACTCACAACCTTACATTTCTCCTTGTGTCCCTCTCGTACAAATGTTTCTTTAAACGGGGTGGTGCACTTGAGAGGAGATACACTTTTCTTGGCGGTGCTTGGATTAAACCCAAGCCCTTCCCTGGTAAAGACCTCATTGTGTTGACTTAAGATCTCATTGAGAGTCTTTTGTCCTTGCGCGCTTGTCATGAGACCTCTATCTAGCTGTGCCTTTAGCGAACAGTTTTCCTCAAGAATAGATGCCAGTTCACTACTAGAGTTAGCAGTGCAGGTATCAACATTAATAATAGGTCAGGAGTAAGCCTTAGCTAGAGTGTCAAGGTAAGTAACCTTGAGTGCCTCAAAGCTCTTTGTAAGAACAGTGCGTTTCTCTTCCTTGTCCTTGAGAGACAAGGATAGGCGCTCACATTCCTTAGAAAGAGAAGCATGAGAATTCACAAGTCTTTTTTTTATCATTTAATAACTCTTTGCACACATATTCAGCCTTTTTCAAGGAGGCAAGATCGTTAGTATATTTATCAAGGTTTTCACCAAATTTTGAGAATAATGCATCATTTTGTGCTTCCTCATACAGGACTTTATGCTCAAGGATTTCATTCCTTTCCTTCTCCTCAGTGACGAGGGTTTCGAGTTCCTTGATGGTATTGGTGTGCTTACTCACCATTTCCATAAGTATGCGAAACATAATGAGCTTCTTTCTTTTAAGAGAGCACATAAATTTGTTTATTTTGGCAAACATAGGATGATCTAAGCCATTGTCCTCATAGTGATCCTCCGCATCAAGGTACTCATCAGATGAGGTAGAAACTAGACTGAAAGAGTTTAACCGTGGAGTTACCTTAACCTTATCATGGGAGCTTTGGTCTTCCTCATCTTCTATGGCAGTCTTTGCCATCAAACACTTGTGGGCGTTGCCCTTGTAGTCTTTCATATAATTGTAGTGAACAACATCACCACTTTTGTTGACGAGCCTCAAGGTGTTTTGTGTATCCTGAGCTACTCCGGCAACCCCACCAACGTCTTCTGGATCTGATTCTTCTTGTGCAACCGTTGCTCTTCCATCTCTCCTCTTGAGCTTGGAGTTCATAGGGTTTGGCAATTACTTCTTTACAAAGGTCTTCGGAAACCTTGGTTTATCTTCTCTCTTCTCATAAGGGCAGTCATTGGAGAAGTGGTTGGTTTCCTCACAGTTATAGCATTCTCTTACTTTCTTCTTTGGGAATCTTCCCTTGAATTTTCCTGCACTGAACTTCTTTACAAAGAGAGCAATGTCCTCATAAGATGGGCTTTCATCAGAGTCAGCATCATCACCATTTTTGCAGTCTTCATCACCCTCTTCTTCTTCACTTTCTTCTTTGTCACATTCATGCTTGGCTTTCAAAGCAAGATTGATCTTTGATGTTGAAGTACCATGCATGGCAAGGTGCTTTGTTGCATTTGCCTTTGACTCTTCAAATAATTGGAAAGTGGATATGATGTCATCTGGGGTCATTTCTTTGAACCCATGGTACTGCCTTATGTCCCATACCATTTGATGGTGGTCGGAGCAAGGGCATGAAGTAACTTGTCCACGAGAAATCTCTTGGTCAGGTTGAAACCATCTTACGTCTTGTCACAGTCACAGGACTCAATGTTTGCGGCGAGAGTCATGAACCGTTCTAGCAATTGCTTGGGAGATTCACCCTTTTCCATACAGAAGTTCTGCAATTGCCCCTTGGAAATTTCATATTGAGCAAGCCGAAGAGTGGAGGTACCGGTCTTGGTCCTTATAATGCTATCCCACAGTTCCTTGGCGCTTGTGATGTGTATGTAAGGTCTCCGTTGCTTGTCATTCATTCCTTTTCTTATGCACATGATCGCAGTGTCGTTGAGATGCTTGTCATAAGTTTCTCTGGGAGTGAGGCACCTTGGATCTACAGGGTGGTAGCCATGCTCGAGGATGTCCAACATCTCATCATTGGCATACCTAAGATGATCCTGCATACCAACTCTCCATAAAGCAAAATCGGAATTGTCATCCAGCAAAGGAGGTTTTCCTCTAGGATTATACTTAGGTTTCTCAACTTGAGATCTAGCATAAAGCCATGGAACACTGTTTTGGTTATTGCCTGGAGGTTGTTGGCCAAATAAAGAATCGGGCACATTTTGCCCTGAGGCCCTCGAAGACGTGGTTGTCCCTGTGGTTAATGAGGCCAGTCTCATTTGGACCAAGGCCTAGAGAGAAGCATCATGCTCCTCTTTTTGCTTGGCAAGGGCCCGTTCCAGGTCCTCAAAGGTGAAGGACCTGACTTCCGTGGAAGTCCCGTCTTTCTCCACTGGAGCTACAGTAATGGGAGTCCCGTCCATCTCGCTCTAGGGCGGTTAAGCCACAAGAATAGAGCACGAGGCTCTAATACCAATTGAAAAGGATCGAGATGGACCTAGAGGGGGGGTGAATAGGTACAGTTCCAAATTTTAATAGTTACTTAGCAACTTTAGGCAATGGTGCGGAATATGAGAGTGAGCCTAATAATTGCAAAGACAAAGAGTAAGCTATTTAGAGTAAAGTAAGGAAACCGGTAAACTATAATCAAATGCAAGTACGTAATAAGGATTAACACAAGTAGAGAGTTAGGGTTAGGGATAACCAAAACTCCAAGAGAGACGAGGATGTATCCCGGTGTTCACTTCCTTGGAGGGAAGCTACGTCACCGTTAGAGGGGAGCATGTTACCACGAAGGCGCACCAACGCCACGAAGGCTCACCCTATTCTCCCTTTGAGACAACACCACGAAGGCGTTTCTCAACCACTAGTGGTAAGCCTTGAGGTGGCTTCCAAACCCTCACAAACTTTTCGGGGGGTAATCACAAAGGTTTGATTCCTCTCTGAAGACTCCTACCGCCTAGGAGTCTCCAACCTCCAAGAGTAACAAGATCACGGGGATTGCTCAAAACTTGCTCAAATCACAAATCGCTTTGGTGGAGAGGAGGAGAAGGAGACGATCTATCTTTTGATTGGAACAACACTCAAAGGGGCTCACAAATGCTCTTGGGATCTAAGATTGGGTGTAGGCAAGAGTGAGTGAGGAAAAAGGTGTTCTTGTAAGTGTTCTTGTTGTGTTGGACCCCCTCTCACGAAGTGGGAGGGGTATATATAGTGACGAGACTAAAATAACCGTTGGGGTCACTTAAGTCTGACAGTGGTCCGACGTCCGACGGTTTCCGGACGTCCGACAGGCGTCGGACGACCGAAGGAGTGTTCATATCAGTTGGCCACTTTGTAGTCGAACAGGGACCGAACGTCCGAAGAGAGGGTCGGATGTCCGAGAGTTCAGCTCTGTTCAAGGGCACCGGATTTCCGAAAGCGGTCGGACGTCCGGCCCTCGGACGACAGGGGAAGGCCGGAAGTCCGAGGTATTTGACTCTGGTGGAAGGTTCCGGTTTTCTGAAGTGGTCAGGCGTCCGTTCCTCGGACGTCCGGAGGGAGCCGGATGTCCGAGACTTTGGCTCTGGTATAGGGTTCCGGATTTCCGAAGTGGTCGGGCGTCCGGCCCTCGGACGTCCGGAGGAAGCCGGATGTCCGAGGCATTGGTTCTGTTTTGGGATCAAAGCAGGGCAGTGAAGATGTGGTATGAGCGGAAAAGTAGAGATGTAGTTTGAGTAAGTTCATCACAAAACCCGTGATCCCCTATTAATAGTGTGGGATCCCTATACTCAAGAATAGTAAATTAAAGGATAGGCTACATCATCTTTTCTCAATCCCGAGCCTTCTTGACATATAAGTCCCGATCTTCTCAAGCCACCTTGGCACATAATTATCGATCTACTAAGAGTACTTTGAAAGCCATCCTGAGATACACTCAACAAATAAGATTAGTTTCCTATGTATGTGTTGTCATTAACACCAAAACTCGATTAAGGGCATGGCTGCACTTTCAACAGTTTACTACAAACCCCCACAGATATAGGTACCCCAGATGTAGGTGTTCACGATGATACCCAGCTGAGGTGGGAGTTCGACGAAGAAAGTGGCAGGCTGTATGTGACGTATCCCGAGGACTAGAGGCGCATGGTCGTGATCATGGGACTAGCAATATGGGATAGCATGATTTTTCCATTTATCTTGTCTGTGGTCGGACCTTGTCTTATGTATGAATAATGAATGCTTGTGTGGATTGTAATTTAGCATGTGGCGAGTGTAAGCCATATCTTATACTCATCTCTCTATTTATGCAATTGCAATGTTATCCTACTTGCAATATGCTTAGATGTGACCCTTTCCTCTTTTGAGGACTCGCCCCCAAATAAGGAAAATGTCGCATCTTGGTTGTTACATGAGTTAAAGAACCTCAAGTGATATGAAGACATTAAAAAGCTTAATCAAAAAATGGTAACCCCATTTGGTCTTAACGATGAGTATGACCTATGATCAAGCAAACTTGCTTGACTCCTCAAGTCAAATACTCTAATATAGGTGACCTAGTCACCGCCCCACATCTAAATGGCGTTTCTTGTATGGTTCACATTTTCATAGCATACTTTCTTGGAACCATTCAACTCTCATCTATATGTACGTAAATTTTCAAAAAAAAAAACAAAAAAACACAATATGATTTCTCTTATTTCCTTTTTTATCTTTGGATAGTTTCTTTTTCAAGTTTGTGGAAATTTTCTATCTATTTTCAATTAAGGAGTTGATTTTCAATGCAACTCGGTCTCACCGATCTGGGAAAATCGGTCCAACCGATATCTCTCAAAGGTGTCCTACCATTATCGATTCTACCGAACCATATTGCCTCGGTGACTCCGAAATTTATCACTGCCTTTGATTTTTAGATATCTTCCAGACTTTTTCCTTAGGGGGAGAAAGATTTTCAATGATCCCAAGTTTCATTACCTTCTAAGATCTTATTGAACATTTTGGGAAACAAAATTAGTTTTAGCATGATTTTCTAGGGAGAGAAAACCTCGGTGATCCCACAATATAAGAGGGAGAATCATCTAGGATCCCTTAACCCAGGGAGAGATAGTTTAAGGAACTCTTATCCATATTAAAGGGGGAGAACTTTCAAGGAACCCTTATCAAAGAGAGAAGAATCTAGGATCCCTTATTCTCTCAATGAGCCTTTACCCTCTGACCTTTTTGGAAATTACTGCCAAAGGGGGAGAAATATCAAAGCTTCCAATAAGCTTACATAAAGGGAGAAATGTCAACAATAAGCTTACATATTCAGGGGGAGAAATATCATTAAGGGGGAGAGAGATAAAATTGTTGAAGATATTAGTAAAACAAAGTCTACACACTATCACTATCTTTGGATTGAACTTGTCTTACCCTACCTACTCCCAATATCTACATGCTATGATTCAGGGGGAGAGGAAATTCTCACATATTCATCCTTAGGGGAGAAAGTTCTAAAATTCTCTTGGAGACATATTTATCATCAAATCAGATTTCTCATATGTTCTCCATATCTTGCTACCTTTCAAGCTCTTTGCATCTTTACAATAGAGTACTCTTGTGTTATCTAACATTTGTTTTCCCAAGTGTACTCCCACTGCTAAGACGCTCAAGAACCTCAAGATAAGTATATGCATCATCTCCTTCTTCATGACGATCTCTTGTCTCTTGCACATATTGTTTGCAAAAGTGAGTCTTGAACATGGAAGTTCTTCATTCACATATGTTTGATGCATATATCCAAGATTTATATGACTTGTCGTGTCTTTCTACCATGTGTGTGCCCATGCAGTCCAAAGCAACTATCCTTTAAAAAGGATTGCACATATTTAGAGGGAGCTTGTACTAGTCATGTATCCTTCAAAGTTGTCATACTCTAATGCTTCTCTTTGTTTGAAGATTTGATTGTATGTTGTCATCAATTACCCAAAGGGGGGAATTGAAAGCACATATGCTCCCTTGGTGGTTTTGGTAGTTCATGACAACATTCATTGTCTCTTGGACTAACACTTGTACCAAGTATATTTCATGTATAGTTGTAACGACCAACATGCGGTCCTATCCTTATTTTGACGTGAGGGCCTCGATAGGGATAGAAAGGCATCTCGTCATTTTTCAAGAATGGATATTGTTACAAGTACATGTACTGAAAATATGAGTATAAGGAGTTGGCTTACACTCGCCACAAGCTACATGAGAGTCACAACAGTACAATACATATAATCATCATGAAGAAGAGCAGGGTCCGTCTATGGACGAAAACAAATGATAAAAGAACGACGTCCATCCTTGTTGTCCCAGGTTGCCGGCCTAGAATCCATCCTAGATCAACGAAGAAGAAGAAACTCCAAATAGCACAATCAGTGCACTCACGTCAAAGTAACTCTTTACCTGTACCTGCAACTGGTTTTGTAGTAATCTATGAGCAATAGGGACTCAGCAATCTCATTTCCAAAGGTATCAAGACTTGCACAACTTAATGGGTGAGGTACGGTTAGGTGTTGAGGCTGCAGCAAGCGACTAAGCATCTATTTGAGGTGGCTAACTTACGAGTACAAGAATAAGAGGGGGATGATCTACGCATCGTGAACATGAACTATTGATGATCAAATGAATGATCTTGAACACCTACTTACGTCAGACATAACCCCACCGTGTCCTCGATTGGAGAAGGAGCTCAAGAAAGAGACATTCACGGTTATGCACTCAGTTGGCAAGTTTTAATTAAGTTTACTTCAAGTTTTCTAGAACCAGATGTTAAACAAAGTTTCCACATTACCACATAACCGCGGGCATGACTTTCCGAAAGATTTAACCCTGCAGTGGTGCTCCAACTAGTCCATCACAAACTACCACACGTCGTGATGGAATGACCTCGATCAGGGAAACCCGTGATCTCCTCGGGTTCCTATTGGAAAACCTCAACCTCGAGATAACCCAAAGCATCCTCGGAATCCCTCGCAGAAGACGCTCGAGAAAGGTAAAACAAGTCCAGCAAGGCCGCCCGACGTGCCGACATCCTGATAGGAGCCGTGTATCTCGTTCTCAGGATACGACGGATAAGAGAAGCGTACGGTGGCCTGATAGACATCACCCAAGTTGCCCCGGGTTGTCCCCGCACGGTGCTCTATTTTGGACCAGCACCATCAGCACTGGCCCTCCCTGTATTATGTTGAATTACTCATCGGGTTCATGACGCTTTTTTCAGTATTACCAGGATTATTATGTTGGGAAAAAATAGTACCAATGTTGGGCCTTGCCAGACGAGCTTTATCCCAAAATACGAATCTAGGGGGTCCCCATAACAACCCCAAGCATGTTAGGAGCGCTCACTTATGGAACATAACAACGGTAGCCAAAACTAAGGCGACAAAGGTGGAACAAAACACCAGGCTAGAAAGGCCAAGCCTTCCACCTTTTACCAAGTGTATAGGTGCATTAAATTAAATAGCATTAATATGGTGATATAACAAGGGACCCATGTTATCACATGGAAGCAACTACAGCTGCAACTAGCAATGCTAACAAAAGGTTGAGCAAGCGGTAACATAGCCAAACAGTGGTTTGTTGGGTTGTGGAACAGTTAGAGCTTTTCATAGCAATGTTGGGAGGCTGATATTTAACACGTGCTAGGCAGCGAGACATAACGATAGAAACGAAACAACTAGCATGGCAATGATAGTAATGGTATCTAGGGAAATGATCATCTTGCCTGAGATCCCTCTTGGAAGAAAAACGACTCCATGAAGTAGACGAACCGACGTAGTCGAACGGATCCTCACATTCCGACACGCTTGCGGAACTCTTTCGAGACAAAGCAAACCGGAAACAAGCATCAACACACGATATTCACCACGGCACATGCACGACATGGTGCACACCCTAATATGATGCATGACTGGTTTCAAATATGCAAGGCATGGCATGACAATTCACACAGTCAAACACTACACAGAAGTCCACATTTAATTATTTAGTTCACTCCCGTTTATTTACATGACAATATTAAATGTTGTTAAACATGCCAAGGGGTGAAGCACAAATAGTCTACCTATCTAGGCATTTTAAATGAGGCCGAAAATGACATATAGCATCTTCGAAACGGCCCCACGTGTTAAACTCTAAATCTGCCTAGATTTGTCCTAATCACCTTTTATGTTTGTTAAACGTCCAAGCAAAGTGGTTCACGTTATTCTACTCGTCGTTCTAGTCCATTTACATATATGGCTCATCTCCAACGGAGCTACGCTTAAATAACTACGACCTAAATCGTTTTTAACATGGCATCATGCAAAACGAGAGAAAGAGCAAGGGTACCAGCTTTAAACATGCATGAGAGTTAGAAAATATTAATCTACGCAAAAATATGGTCAAGTTACATATATAACTCATTGCGATCCGACAAACGCTTTAAAAGTTATTAGAAGCATGGATCTAGGGGGTTTTCTGCAAAACTACAAATCACTCGTTAATTGAAAAATTCGCAGGAGACAAAAAAATACTATACGGGCCGCATCTGTTCGAGGCCTAAACATGGAACAATGGCGGCATATAGCAATTATATGCACATGGTGCCAGATAGGGGCTCGGGGCAGCTCACCTATGTGGCCGTGTGTAATGACTAAGATGCGGCCCTTTCCTTAGTAGGGGGCGAGGCCTCAAAAGGGAAAGGGGCGCATCTACGCGTTCGCAAGCGAGATAATCATAACAATACATAACTGAAAGAGTGACAAGTAGGGCATACACTTGCCATCTGATAAGAACATAGTCATATAATCATACAGACACACTTATTCAGAACATGGAATAGTCCAGCTACGGACAAGATAAAAACAGATAAAGCTATGATATCCCGCATGCTGGCCCCACGATCACGACCATGATCTCTAGTCCTCCGGATAAGTCACGTACAACCTGTTGCTGTCCTCATCGAGCTCCCACTTCAACAAGTTGTCATCGGGATCTCCTGCATCATGCGTACCTGTACCTGTGGGTGTTTGTAGTAAACTGTGAGCTACGAGGCCTCATCATTCGGATGACCTTGGTATCGAATCAAACCGAGTTAATGGGTGAGTAAGGTTAAGTGTATGGGTTTGCAGCAAACTAAGCATATATTGTGGCTACCTTACAATGAGCAGAGTAAACATATGGTGGTCTACGAACGTCGGTCGGAGACTAGATTGATCACTAACTGATCCTGAACACCTACTTACGTCAATCACAACCCCACCGTGTTCTCGATTAGAGAAGGAGCTCTGAAGGAGACAGTCACGGTTACGCACTCAGTTGGCAGTTTTATTAGAATTACTTTAAGTTGTCTAGAACTGGATGTTAACGAAATATCCATATTTGCCACATAACCACGGGCACGGCTTTCCGAAAGATTAAACCTTGCAGGGGTGCTCCAACTAGTCCATCACAATTTACCATAGGCCGCATAGTAATCCTCTTCCACGAAACTAATGATGTCGTCGGATTCCTTAGAGGAAAACCTCAACTCTGAGAAACCCAAAGTGTCACCGGAATCCCAATGTGCAAGATATATCGCTAAGGTAAGACAAATCTGGCAAGACCACCCGACGTGTCGACGACCCCGATAAGAGCCGCGTATCTCGGTCTCAGGACACGACAGATGGGAAAGCCTACAGGATAACAGACCTCAAGTTTCCTTGCGGTGGCCCCGCAGTCTTCCCAATTTGGACCAACACTCATGAGGAGCACTGGCCCGGGTTGTTGAGTAATTCCTCGGGGTAGCTATTCCCTATGCATTTTATTATTAAGTTATAGCAATTAAAACCAGAGTTGGGTCCTCCCAGACAAGCCTTAACACTATGTGATTTATCAAGGGGGTCCCCATAACAACCCCGAACGTGTTAGGAGCGCTCAGTTATGGAATCAAACACCGGTAGCCGAAACTAAGGCGGTAACAACGGACCAAATCACCCGACAAAAGGGTAGGCCTCCCGTTATTTACCAAGTATATAGGTGCATTAATTGAATAGGAGTTAAACATAATGATATCAAATTGCCCATGTTATCACATGGCCGGCTCGCACCTGCAACTAGCAATTCTATCCATTAGTGGTTGAGCAAGCCTACTTCACCAAACAATATTTGCTAGGAAGGGAAGTGTTTGAGGTCTCATGGCAAATATGGATGGCATATATATCATGTGGTAGGCACCGGTCATGTAACGAAGGAAACATAACTCTAAGCATAACAAAGCTAGAAACGGTATCAAGGTCACGGTCATCTTGCCTGTGAATTCTTCAGACTGGAACTGCTCTTGTTCTTCCTGCACGAACTCCCCGGAATCCACATACTCGTTTTTGTCCCCGGTTGCTACCCAAAGTGTCGGGACCCCGATCCTAAGCCATAGGAATCCAGCCTGTAACACATCGCATCCCTTTGTGGTCTCACGCACGGTTAACTCCACGGCTGGAGCCTTACCTTAGCCGGGACCGTTTGCGTCTTTTGACTCACGTATGCGATAGTGTCGCTAGCAATCCAATGTCAAAGAACCCAGATCGACATGTCTAGTCATAAACCAAAGTGGCAGTACCGCACAAGGACAGGCATACATGACCCAACAAAGCAGGTGTCGGTCATCAGCGAAGGTAGACGAGTCGTAGCAAGCTACAAGGTCTCCATACATCGCGTGACATTTCCCCAAAGGGGACAGACACAGCAGCTAAGAAGGACACATGCCGGTCAACCAATGTGTCCGGAGCAGTAGCGAACTACCAAGGCTCGTTGGATCACAAAGGGGCATTTCCTTGTAAGGAGTGCTACTAAAGTTCACGACTAGGTAATCGAACCCCATACATATCAAGTACGACACACGTACGCATGGCATACCGATATGTATAGATACATCGATGGCATCACAACATAACCATAAACATACAAGCTTTATTTAAGAGGCTCGGAAGAGCCACACACATAATATTACACATTAAGGGTCTCACGACCCATAATAGCAGTCATTCAGTTACAAGCCAGCTGAAGAGTTATAAACTGTCTGAGTACAGACAGGGCAACTGGAAGGCACATGGCCTGACTATACTACAATCCAACGTAGGGCCAGATCGTAGCTGGGACACCAGCTACTCGTCGTCGTCAATGTCTATGAAGAACCCTCCTTTAGGGTCATTAGCAACCTCTGCAACATTTATTAAGCAAACATGAGTACGAAGGTACTCAGCAAGACTTTAGGACAACTAACTACTCATGCAAGGTATCAAAAGGTATTGTGGGGTGTCATGCAGAAAGCTAGCATTTGACTCGTGGCTAGACAACTTGCATTTTTAAAATAATTTTGACAACTTGATTTCTCGCACACGAGTCCACTAACACCACAACAATACACTATCGTGGAATCATTCCGTCTCCATACGGAAATGCCGTCCACGACACTCACGCTTATCTTGGCAATTTTATGAGTAGCCATTGAAGTTATCTATGAACAACATATGTCTCCAAGTAGTCCATATCCGCGGACGCGGCTATTCGAATAGATCATAACCCTGCAGGGGTGTACTTCGTCACACACGCTCTCGCCACTTATCGCCATGTGCACGTCATGCACCTCGGCAACCTTCAAGCGGAAGCCCGGCGAGGGAGTCGGCCACGACCGTTAACCACACTAGTACCTAGTCCAGGTTTATCGCCTATCTGAGAGTAACCCGTACGGAAGTCCGGCCGGGGTTTCCGCCACGGCCTCAAACGATGTGCGCAGGGTTCCCAAGCCCACCATCCGGGTGCCACTTGGTACACCGTGCCACTGCCTACCGCATCACAGCCCACCTCTCAGGTCAGCACCATGCACGGCCTCCAGCATTACTATAAACACCAGAAACTACTTGCAACTCCTGGACCGAGTACTACGCGGTTAATAGGCCGAGCGGGGTCATATTTCAGGGCCCAGCATGTGGTAGTATCTAGTCTTGGATTACATACACGGAACTCAGTTCCTAAGGACGGTTCCAATGAAACAACCCGCCATGTACTCCTACACAGCCTTTCACCGGTACCTTTACCAAATCAGATTCAACACACAACCTTTGCTTACCGAACACATTCTCACAATTCTGTTCATCTCCCAGATGACAGACCATACACAACTCTAAGCATAGCATGCATAGCAGGATAAGGCACATCATAGCTCAAGCAACTACCAGGTATGCTAGGTTGCAAGGTTCGGCTATTTACTGTGACAAGGTTAGGTCATGCAAAGGAAGTGGGTTCATCTAACGTGGCAAAAGTAGTTGAAGCATTTGATCCTAATGCAATAAATAAGTGCAGGAGCAAGAACATGGTAATTATCGGGATGATCAAAAGGGTTGCTTGCCTTGTTGCTCAGAGGAGGGACGATATCCGTCAGACGGATATTCGGTGGAATCTGGGGGTGCGGAGCCTACCGAAATGAATGGCAACATTCAATAACAATCATATGCAATCAAAATGATGCATGAGCATGGCATGAGAATGCAAGGTGACAAACTATTATAATCAACATGTGTTAGGTTTGAAGTTGATTTGAATCACATTCAAATATCAATTCAAACGAGGTATTCTCGAATACCGATTTAATTGATTCGACCTGATGCTCAGATCAACTTGATGTTAACATGCAAGAGATGTCATGTTAGGGTACTGATTTGTAATTAGGACAGTGTGTGATCATGTCATTCATGATGAAATTTGAATATTTTCCAAATTCCTTTTATAAAGTATTTATAAGAATTGGCTTATTCATTAATCTACATGTTTGGGTTCTGTAACTTTTTCAAACATGAATGACAATAGCATATTCAGATTCCTTGAATTTTTCTGATACTTTTTCATATATAAATTATTTTCATTGGAGTTACAGATTAAGTTCTATGAATTTTTGAAGTTTTAAACATTTCTGGAATTATTTTTATACTGGAAAATACTTTTATTGCATCAGCATGACATCAGCAGGTCCATCTGGCCGTTGAAAGTCAAACCTAACCAGTGGGACCCACTGGTCAGTCTCTCTGGTCAAATTTAGATTAAGTTTAAACTTAATTAACTGATTAACCTTACTGGACCCACATGTCAGTGAGTGATTAACTTATTTGATTATTTTTATTAACTTTAAACTTGCCAGAGGCTGGCCCCACCAGTCACTGGCTCAGGCCAGCCGAGATCCACCGGCGGCGAGGTCGTCCTCGCCGGCGGGGAGCCTCCGGCGAGCACCAGAACCTCGGGGGGCTCAGAAATGGCGCACAGAGGGCCAATCGCACGACTGAGACCATGGAAGGAACGGCCACTCGATGGCGCGCACGATGGGACAAGCCCCAGGGGCTGGGGTGGCCGGAATCAACGCCGGCGATGAGCTTGGCGGCGACCAAGTTCGGTCATCGTCGAGGTCATCGGATACGGGGTCAAAACGCTCGGGGTTGGGCACCTATCGCATCTACACAACGTCCTGAGGCTGTTGGTAGCCTCAGACGGACCAACACTTCACCGGAGGGTTACCGGCGACGAGCTGCAGCGGCGGTCCTCGTCGGGCTCCGGTGAAACTAGGGCTAGAGGAGGGGATCGACGGGGAAAACTTAGGGGAAATGACCGCATGCTCACGGGGAGTGCAGAGCAGGGCTTAGACGGCTCGGGGAAGGCCTGGGGGCGACGAATCGAGCAGAGCTCGCCGGCGGCCGAAGGTTGAAGACGACGGTGCCGTGGGCGTTGTAGGGCTCGGGGTGGCTTCGGCTTCTGCAGGGAGGACCAGACCGATGAGGCGGGGCTAACGGCGTGCTTAGCAGGAGGATCCTATGGCTAGGGGCACGGGCAGCTCTAGCTTTGCTCGGCTCCAATGGCGGCGGAAGGGGGAGGAGAGATCCGAGAGGAGGGGGAGGATCTGGCGCTGGGAATGGATAGGGTCGGCCTCGGGGAGCTTATCCCCGGCCTTGCCAGCGCGAGACGGTGGCCAGGCAGGCGCACTGGTGCGTGGCCGCGCCGGAGAACGCGGCGGCCACCTCCTGTTGCCCACTGGCGGGGAGGAAGACGACAGGGGCTTAGATGGGTCGGGCCAGGTGAGCGGCAGATAACTCTTTTCCCTTTTTTCAGTTTTTTGTTTCTGTTTTGCTATATCACTGATTTTCTATTTATTTCAACTCCCAAACAAAATGTAAAACTATGTTAAGCACCCTAGAATATTTGTTGGAATATTTCCAACCATTCCTAAATTTTCCACATTTTTGAAAGTTTAAAGTTTCTCGTTTCAATTTTAAAATTTGAAACCAGTAGCTTTTAGCACTTATTTAAAACGCTTAAAGTGTCAAGAAAAATGTTTTCTTCATTGCTCATTTACTTTCATGATTTATCAGAAAGTTTGAACTTTTCTTGAGGCCATTTTGGATTCATTGATTTTGACTAGTTTGAGATTTCCTTTATTTAAAGTAATGGCTAGGGTTTTGAGTTTTTCCTTTGCCACTTTCTTGATCTTGTTGACAATTTCTTAGATGCAATGCAAAGAAGATATGAGCACAAGACTAACTTGCTTAAGGGGTCAGGGATGTGACACAAAGAAACAACAACTAATAAAGACCAGCAACAAATGATGCAACAGACAATAATATGCATGCAAGCACTACTCCAAACACTCACATAAAATATAACCCAACATCGATAACTATTGCCACCTCACCACAAGGGGTATTTCTACAAAGATGTCCAAAACCAGAAACTAATAGCACCAATGGATTCACTTGGATTTGCTACCCCAAATTCATATACCACACGGTTGCCTATGCATCTAGAACAACAACACAAACAGGGGATAGGATCTGTCACAGGATTAACTACACCAACAATCAAAATTAGCAACTGTTCTTGAGACTGTCCAAAATGGCAAGTCCAGATATGGACATTTCCAGGAATGGAAACATGCCCTTTTCACAAAGAACATCCACCACAAAAAATAAAAGACAAGGAATATATTAGGAGGGGGTCCCACGTGGCAGTGGCCCCTCACTGTGTGACATGTGGAACCAGGGCCCCACTATCATACACTCACACCACAGCTACACATACTGTACAGCAGGAGAAAAATAACAGCTAGAGTGGGGGATTGAACACACTCCCTCCTGCTAACACAAACAACCAGCTACCACACTGCCAGCACCCTGTTGCTGCACTAGTAGGTGCAACAAAACAGGTAAGCTAGCCTCTGGCGACACTGCACACAGGAAATAAATCGAAACAACAAAAACGGGGGCGCTAGGAGGAATCAAACCCGTAACCTTCTGGTCACACGTGCACACTCGAGCCAGCTGGACTAGAACGAGGGATCTGCCTAAAGAGGGGCTTATCTCCATATGAAAACCCCACACGACATCGTCATCCTGCTCAGACAACACACCTGCAAGCACGCATCAATTCCAGCGGGACGCTAGCAGGGGCTCGGCTCTCGAGCGACGCACTGCTGCCACGACCTATTGTTGCTGCAGCTACTACCAGATCATGTCGCTATCGAAATCGCTGTTGCTGCTAATTATCGATCCTGAAGCTAGTGGTTCTCTGAACCTGTCGCCACTGCAACTACAACAGAGCAGCTCATCGCAGGAACAGGGGACGTCGTCATCTCGCGGTCCGGCGCCGAATCAAACCATCTAAGCTATGCGCGAGGGAGGCGGTGCCATGGGGATTCCATTCCCAGGGTTAACTCCCTGGAAGGTGGCCCACAACGGCGGCTCGATGGAGCGCTACTCCGGCCAGGCCGAGCTCGAAGTCGGCGACTGATACGTCTCCAACGTATCTACTTTTCCAAACTCTTTTGCCCTTGTTTTGGACTATAATTTGCATGATTTGAATGAAACTAACCTGGACTGACGCTGTTTTCAGCAGAATTGCCTTGGTGTTATTTTTGTGCAGAAATCAAAGTTCTCCAAACGTCCTGAAAATTTACGGGGAGCAGTTTTGGAAAATATCAAAAATACCTACTCCAGAATCCACCTGAGGGGATGGGCCACTGGGCCACAAGCCCCTGCTCCGCCACCACCCCCTGGTGGCGGTGGGCGGGCTTGTGGGGCCCACAGGCCTCTGCCGCCCCCAACTCCAGCTCTGTAAGTTGTCTTTCGTCCGAGAAAAAATAAGAAGAGGAGTTTTCATCGCGTTTTTGATACAGAGGCGCCGCCACCACCTGTTCTTCATCTGGAGGGCAGATCTGGAGTCCGTCTTGGGCTCCGGAGAGGGGAAATCGTCATCATCAACCTTCTTCCCTCTCCAATTCCATGAAGCTCTTCGTCGTTCGTGAGTAATCTATTCGTAGGCTCGCTGGACGGTGATGAGTAGGATGAGATCTATCATGTAATCGAGTTAGTTTTGACGGGGATTGATCCCTAGTATCCACTATGTTCTCAGGTTTGATGTTGCTACTACTTTGCCCTGCTTAATGCTTGTCACTAGGGCCCGAGTGCCATGATTTCAGATCTGAAATTATTATGTTGTCACCAATATATGTGTGTTTTAGATCCGATCTTGCAAGTTGTAGTTACCTACTATGTGTTATGATCCGGCAACCCCGGAGTGACAATAACCGGAACCACTCCCAGTGATGACCATAGTTTGAGGAGTTCATGTGTTCACCAAGTGCTAATGCGTTGGTCCAGTTCTTTATTAAAAGGAGAACCTTAATATCCTGTAGTTTCCTTTTGGACCCCGCTGCCACGCGAGGGATGGACAATAGATGTCATGCAAGTTCTTTTCCCTAAGCACGTATGATGACACACGGAATACATGCCTACATCACATTGATGAACGGGAGCTAGCCACATATCTCTCCGTATTATAGTTGTTGCATGATGCATATCATCCAAACAAATCACCGATCCAATGCCTACGAGTTTGTACTACTGTTGCTACTGTTGTTACTTGTCTTTCTCTGCTGCTACTATTGTTGCTACTGCCGTTACTTGTCTTGCTCTGCTGCTACTGTTGCTACTGCCGTTACTTGTCTTGCTCTGCTGCTACTACTGTTGCTGTTGCTGTTACTTGTCTTGCTCTGCTGGTATTACTGTTGCTACTACTGTCGCTTGCTACTGTTGCTACTTGCTACTGCTGTTACTATTGCTGTTCCTTGCCACTGCTATTGCTCGTTACACTGCTACTACCTGCTACATTATTGGATCGTTGGCCGTTGACGGGAATTGACAACTTCCGTCAACGCAGCAACGAAGGCGCCATTGATACAATCGTTAGGAATAGTCTGCCGTCAACAGATCGTTTCTGACACCGTTGTTATCATATTACTTTGTTGTTACTATTGTGCTTGCAGATACTAATCTTTCAGGTGTGGTTGAATCTGACACATTCAGCTGCTAATACTTGGGAGTATACTCTCACCTCCTAAGGCTTACCTACAAATTTAGGTCGAATACTCTACCCTCGAAAACTGCTGCGAACCCACGCGCTGGTGGGCCATCAACAACATTCTTCCAGTTTCATTGCCGGGGAGTGCTAGCAGCATTCTTCTGTTGCCGTTGCAGGAGAAGGTTAGTTGTTATAAGCATTCGTCTAGCTAACACTAGAGATTGCAGGATCAGCACTTTTCTGGAGCCATTGCCAGGGAAGCACAGCTGACGTCAGCACTTTTCTGGCACCGTTGCCAGGGAGGTATTGCTATATTCTCTGAGTCACTTCGGATTTATATCTGTTGATCACTATGAATAATCTGAAGGACCCGAAGACCAAAGTCTTGCCCTCAACTATGAGGGGAGGTAAGGAATTGCCATCTAGCTCTGCACTTGATTCACCTTCAATTATGAGTAAGTTTGCGACATCACCTCCTGCTAGAAATCTTGATATGTCGACTGTGCTTGATGATGCTTGTGATACTACTGCTAGAGATGCTATGCTTGATACTATGCCTGATACTGCTAGAGATGCTATGCTTGATACTATGCCTGATACTGCTAGAGATGCTATGCTTGATTGTATGCCTGATGATGCTATGCTTGATACTATGCCTGATACTGCTAGAGATGCTATGATTGATACTATGCCTGATACTGCTAGAGATGCTATGCTTGATACTGCTAGAGATGCTATGCTTGATACTGCTTTGCCTGATGATGCTAGAGATGCTATTATGCCTGATGATGCTATGCTCGATACTGCTAGAGATACTCCTTTTCCTGATGTTCCACTGGGAGCGTTCCTTGATGCTCATATTGCTAGAGTTACTGCCAATGCTTGTGATGCTTCTGATACTGCCGATACTATTGAGATAGAACCTGCTTTTGCTCCTGTTAGACCTAGCTCTCCTAGATATGAATTGCATGTTATACCTGAGGGTTACGTTATGGAGGGAGAGATAGCTGAGGATTTTCTTGTGTGTAAGGATGCCTATGACGCTGAGAAATTAATTCTCAAGTGGAAGGAAAAATCTCGGGAAGTTAGGATGAGAAATGATCCGAAGTTTGCCACTTCGCCTATCTTTGTCACCGATAAGGATTATGAATTCTCTGTCGACCCTGAGATAATCTCTCTAGTCGAATCTGATCCTTTTCACGGTTATGAGTCTGAGACGGTCATAGCCCATCTTGCCAAACTATCCGAAATAGCCAACCTTTTCACTAATGAGGAGAAGATCTGCCACTACTATATCCTTAAGTTGTTTCCTTTCTCTCTAAAGGATGAGCTAAAGCCAGGTTCACCTCTCTTGCTCCTGGATGTGTGCGTAGTCCCCAGGAGATGGTCTATTACTTCTGTGAGAAATATTTCCCTACCCATAAGAAGCAAGCTGCCTTGCAGGAAATATACAACTTTGCTCAACTCCAAGAAGAGAGTCTTCCACAATCTTGGGGGAGGCTCGTCCAGCTACAGAATGCTTTGCCTGATCACCCTCTTAATAAGAACGAGATACTTGATATCCTCTATAACGGACTTACCAATGCCTCTAGAGACTACCTAGATAGTTGTGTCGGTTGTGTTTTTAGGGAACGAACTGTAGAACAAGCTGAGACTCTACTGAATAACATCTTGATCAACGATAATGCTTGGACTATTCCCGAACCACCTCCTAAGCCAACTCCTAAGAAAAGAGGTATTCTATTCCTCAGTCCCGAAGATATGCAAGAAGCCAAGAAATCTATGCAAGAGAAAGGCATTAGATCTGAAGATGTCAAAAACCTACCACCTATCGAAGAGATCCATGGTCTCGATAACCCGATACAGGTAGTAGAAGTGAATTCTCTGCGTAGGTTTGACGAGAGTGATATTCCTTTTGATAAACCTGCTAGCCTATGCTTTGATGAATTTGACAACTTTGTTGCCAAACAACAGAGTTTCAATGATTGTGTTAGCAGACATTTGGAACGAAGTACTCGTATGCTTAGCCATCTAAGTGCTTGTGTAGACAGAAATGTCAATGCTCTGAAGCTTCTCAGTAAACATGCCTCAATGATTACTACTCAGGTAGAACAAGTACTTAAAGCTCAGAATGACATGCTCAATGAATTAAATGACAACTCTGTCAGAGTCATTACCAGAGGAGGCAAAATGACTCAGGAACCTTTGTATCCTGAAGGTCATCCTAAGAGAATTGATCAAGATTCTCAAGGAATCAATGCTGATTCACCTAGTCATCCTAAGGAGAAGAAGAAGGATGATAGAAACATGCACGCCAGTTCACCAAATACTGTCACACCTGAAGAACCTAATGATATTTCTGTGTCTCATGCAGAAACACAATCTGGTGATGAACATGAACCTGGTGACAATATGGACAGTGATGTTCATAATAATGCTCAACCTAGCCATGATGAGGATGTGGAGATTGAACCTACGGTTAATCCTGATAATCCACAACCTAAGAGATACGACAAGAATGACTTCACTGCTAGGAAGCATGGTAAAGAAAGAGAGCCATGGGTTCAGAGACCTATGCCCTTTCCTCCTAAGCCATCCAAGAAAAAGGATGATGAGGATTTTGAGCGCTTCGTTAAGATGATAAGACCCGTCTTTCTGCAGATGCGGTTAACTGATATGCTCAAGATATCTCCGTATGCCAAGTACATGAAAGATATCGTGCTTAATAAACGGAAGATACCAGATCTTGAGATCTCCACCATGCTTGCCAATTATACTTTCAAAGGTGGAACTCCTAAGAAACTTGGTGATCCCGGAGTGCCCACTATACCTTGCTCCATTAAAGGAAACTACATAAGAACTGCCTTATGTGACCTTGGAGCCGGTGTTAGTGTTATGCCACTTTCTCTTTATCGTAGACTTGAGTTGGATAAGTTGACACCCACTGAAATTTCTCTGCAAATGGCCGACAAATCAACTGCTTTCCCTATCGGCGTTTGCGAGGATGTGCCTGTTGTGGTTGCTAATACCACTATCCTAACAGACTTTGTTATCTTGGATATTCCCGAGGACGATGCCATGGCTATCATCCTTGGAAGACCCTTTTTAAACACTGCAGGGGCTGTTATAGATTGCAACAAAGGCAATGTCACTTTCCATGTCAACGGTAATGAGCACACAGTGCACTTTCCGAAGAAACGATATGCAGTACAATGCATCAATGATGTCGAAAAGACTTCATCGATTCTCATTGGGAGCTTTGAATGCCCTATTCCTCGTGTCAAGATGAAGTATGATTTGCTTGTTGGGGAGATTCATATCCCCATTGAGGTGACTTAGTGGTTATTCGAAAATTCTCGTTCTCTCTTGCGATTCGAGAAAGTTTTGTCATAAGGACTTGATCAATCCCACTGACGGATTTCTTTCGATGACCATGAAACGGATGAATCAAAGAGTCACATACCTTTGTTTTAAGTTTTCCTTTTCTTTTACTTAGAATAAATATGATAGAATTAGTTTAGTTTTTCCTGTTTTCTGTTTTAGCGTCCCAGAGAAAAAATACCTCGAAAATAAAAGTTCTGCGATGGTTCTGAAAATTTAGTATGATTTTTTCTGGAATTTTTGATAATTTCTGAGCCTGAGAGCTGGTCAAGGGGCCTGACCAATGGGCCACAAGCCCCCCCCCCCCACCGCCTCCTACCACCCTGGTGGCGGGGTGCATGCTTGTGGGGCCCACAGGCACCCCCTCCAGTCATTGCAGCTCTCAGTCTCTTCTTCCACCTCCAGAAAAATTGTTTCGCAGCTCAAACCCGTGTTCTTGCTCATTTGGCTGTGATTTTCGATCTCCTTGCTCAGAGCACCATTCTCCGAACCATTTTGGGGAAATTACTCCTTGGTAAGTGACTCCTCCATTGGTCCAATTAGTTTTTGCTCTATGGTTTATCCTTCGCAAATTCTTGCTACCTTGGTGACCCTGTTCTTGAGCTTAAAAGGTTGATTTTAGCTGGTCCCATGTAGTTTTAGCGCGTGATATGGTCTCTAGGCACTAATAGGAGTAGTTGCTACAAGGTGTGGTGGGTCTTTATTTACTTTTCTCTTGAACTTCAAAAATTTCAGCAAAAGGAAATTATGTTCAGGAGGAAGTTTCATGGTGGTTCCTCAAGTAAGAAGGGTCCTCGTCTCTCCTTTCGGGAGCCCGAACCTTTTCAACTAAGGGATGCGCCGGTGCAACCATGTGAATGGCCTTCCGATGAGTTCATGATCGAAGCAGGTTTCAAGGATGAGTTTGATGCACTTGTCCACAATGCCGGGTTAGAAGAATTCCTCTCAGATAAATGTGAACATTATGCTATGCTCACTGCCTCTTTCGTGCGTAGATTTAAATTTTTAGCTGGCCATGAGTCATCCATACTGTTTGATCTGTACGATAAATCCTATACCGTGGGTCTGGAGGATTTCAATAGGATTTGCAAGATACCCGATGGAGGAAGTGTTAATGATCCTCCTAAGTCTTCGGTCAGAGACTTTGTCTCCAGTATCACTGTTGGAGAAACCAGAGATATCATGCAAGCCACCATAGGAAGCATTCATTTCCCTGCCTTGCACTACTTTGCCCTCTTCATAGGTAGGTGCATTAACGGCAAGGGTGCACATTGTCACCTATGCGCTTCCGACCTTAGTATCCTTAAGAGCGCAGTAACAGGTGATAGGAGCTTCAATATGGGAGCTATTATAGCAAGGAGGCTGAATAAAAATGCCAGTGAGGGGGGTTTCTTTGGCGGAGTTTATGCTACACGCTTAGCAAATTTTCTTGGGGTATCCATCCGTCCAGAAGACCCTCCTCTCCGTATAGCCTACCTTGATCTTGTCGCTCTAACACGTTACCAGTTCCTTGAGAGAGATCATGGATCTCTTCTATACCGCTTGATATTTAACCGGCAGCGTGTTTTCCATATTACCCTTCCTGCTCCTGCTTTCTTTGACTTTCAGGTTAAACGAAGATACTACATAACCATAGGAGAGGCAGAGGAGTATGAGAGGGAGGCGACGGCTGCTCGACTTCGCGAGACAGCTATTCAGGTAAGTGGCTATAGCACTCCCGTATAACACCCATTATGACTTTGGGTTTCGCCAGGATCATCCATGGGAGTAGACCAAGCTAGGCCAAAAGCCTAAGCTTGGAGGAGTACGTGTTCTCACCGACTTTATATTCATGCTTATGCTTTCACTTTGTTAGCCGGTGTTCACACTTTGCCACTATATTATCCATGCTAGTTTCTTTTCGTTTTCTTGTTTTCTTGTTTTGTGTCCTTTTGAGAAAACCCAAAAAGATTTTCTTTCTTCTTTTGCTTGTTGGGAGCTTTCCCATGTAAATAGTTTTTCTTTTTCTTTGTGTCTAGGTAGAAGATATTGGTTCAATGCTTGATGGTTCTTACATGCTTACCTGTTTAGCTTTCAAAGAGCCATATTACTTTGTCTTCTCCTTTGTGTTTTCCTGCAGATTCAGCTTAGTCCAATGCGCTTATTACCGTTTTCATCGTTCGATCGTGCAAATGAAAGGCAACAATGATGATATATGATGAAGTGACTAAGACTGAAAAGCTGGTATGAACTCTATCTATTTTGTTTTTATAAATATGACTAGCTTGTCAACCCAGATTTAGCTTTGTTGTGAGAGAACCATGTTTGCAATGACAACTTAGAGATCATAGTTTCTGATGCCATGCTTATTTAGCTGAGAGGTTATAATGGTTTGTCTTGATTGCCAACATAGATTTTGAGATGACTATGATGTAGTATGATAGGATGGTATTCTCCTTTGAATTTTTCAAGTGGCTTGACTTGGCGCATGTTCATGCATGTAGTTGAAACAAAATCAACATAGCATCTATGATGTTCGTGTTCATGGTGATTTATATCATGTTCATGCTTGCATTCAATGTTAGTCAAACTCATTGCATCTTGATGACTGTTGTCACTCTCTAGTTGGTCGCTTCCCAGTCTTTTGCTAGCCTTCACTTGTACTAAGCGGGAATACTGCTTGTGCATCCACCTCCATAAACCCAAAAGTTTTTCCATGAGAGTCCACCATACCTACCTATTTGCGGTATCTACCTGCCGTTCCAAGTAAATTTGTATGTGCCATTCTCTAAACCTTCAAGAAATAAATCTGTTTTGCATGCCCGAACCGCTCATGTGGTGACAGAGGGCTATTGGTATCTTCCATGCTAGGAGTGTTATCCTCTACATGTGTTTATTCACAGTCATTCACGAGAAAGGGGCCGGTACTTGGGATGCCCAGTTCCATGCTTAAATCGAGAACATAACTGTAAAACAAGACTCCCCCTTGGATTGATGTTAGTATGGACGGTACCCGAGGATTCGGCTAGCCGTGGAGTGTGATTGATTGGTGGTGGGGGAGTTAAAACTTTACTTTTCTGTTTGGGAACCGCCTATAGCATGAGTAGCATGGAAGATATTGAGAACTCTTGGTCACTGCGTTGACAATGAAAGTATGCCACCCAAAATTATTATCTCTGTTTTCAAAGCTTGAGCTGTGGCACCTCTGCAAATCAATGCTTCCCTCTGCGAAGGGCATGTCTATTTTTTCCTGTCTAGTCATCCTCCTCTTATATAAGCACCAATTAGAGAGCACCTCTGTCATTTTTATGCTTTGCTTTTGATTGATATTGAGTATGACTATGACTGGATCTTCGTTTCTATGAATTACAATGTTTAGTCAGCCCTTGATCTTTGAAAGTGCTCTGCATTTATGTTTTGCGGTCTCAGAAAGAGCTAGCGAGATACCACCTATTCATATTGCTTCGTGCTTGTTTTGATTGAAGTGTTGGTATTTGAAACTCATTATTATTTGCTCGTTAGCTGATTATGCCATTGATATTAGTTTACCGTGAGACCTTTGTGTCATTTGCTTATGTGGTTAACTTGTGATCTTGCTGAAATTATGGTTATGAGTTAGACATAGTTGCAACAACAAGATCAAACAGAGTTTGTCAAAGTTTTTCTTTCTCTCTCAGTTTGTCAACTGAGTTGCTTGAGGACAAGCAAGGTTTTAAGCTTGGGGGAGTTGATACGTCTCCAATGTATCTACTTTTCCAAACTCTTTTGTCCTTGTTTTGCACTATAATTTGCATGATTTGAATGGAACTAACCTGGACTAACGATGTTTTCAGCAGAATTGCCTTGGTGTTATTTTTGTGCAGAAATCAAAGTTCTCCAAACGTCGTGAAAATTTACGGGGAGCAGTTTTGGAAAATATCAAAATACCTGCTCCAGAATCCACCTGAGGGGGTGGGCCAGTGGGCCACAAGCCCCTGCTCCGCCACCACGCCCCCTGGTGGCGGTGGACAGGATTGTGGGGCCCACAGGCCTCTACCGCCCCCAACTCGAGCTCTATAAGTTGTCTTTCGTCCCAGAAAAAATAAAAAGAGAAGTTTTCGTCGCGTTTTCTATACGGAGGCGCCGCCACCACCTGTTCTTCATCTGGAGGGCAGATCTGGAGTCCGTCTTGGGCTCCGAAGAGGGGAAATCGTCGCCATCGTCATCATCAACCTTCTTCCCTCTCCAATTCCATGAAGCTCTTCGTCGTTCGTGAGTAATCTATTCGTAGGCTCGCTGGACGGTGATGAGTAGGATGAGATCTATCATGTAATCGAGTTAGTTTTGACGGGGATTGATCCCTAGTATCCACTATGTTTTGAGATTTGATGTTGCTACTACTTTGCCATGCTTAATGCTTGTCACTAGGGCCCGAGTGCCATGATATCAGATCTGAAATTATTATGTTGTCACCAATATATGTGTGTTTTAGATCCGATCTTGCAAGTTGTAGTTACCTACTATGTGTTATGATCCGGCAACCCCGGAGTGACAATAACCGGAACCACTCCCGGTGATGACCATAGTTTGAGGAGTTCATGTGTTCACCAAGTGCTAATGCGTTAGTCCGGTTCTTTATTAAAAGGAGAACCTTAATATCCTGTGGTTTCCTTTTGGACTCCGCTGCCACGGGAGGGATGGACAATAGATGTCATGCAAGTTCTTTTCCCTAAGCACGTATGACGACACACGGAATGCATGCCTACATCACATTGACGAACGGGAGCTAGCCACATATCTCTCCGTGTTATAGCGGTTGCATGATGAATATCATCCAAACAAATCACCGATCCAATGCCTACGAGTTTGTACTACTGTTGCTACTACTGTTACTTGTCTTGCTCTGCTGCTACTACTGTTTGCTACTGCCGTTACTTGTCTTGCTCTGCTGCTGCTGTTGCTACTGGCGTTACTTGTCTTGCTCTGCTGCTACTACTGTTGATGCTGCTGCTACTTGTCTTGCTCTGCTGCTACTACTGTTGCTACTACTGTCGCTTGCTACTGTTGCTACTTGCTACTGTTGTTACTACTGCTGTTCCTTGCCACTGCTATTGCTCGTTACACTGCTACTACCTGCTACATTGTTGGATCGCTGGTCGTTGACGGGAATTGACAACTTCCGTCAACACGGCAACGGAGGCGCCACAACGAAGGCGCCATTGATACAATTGTTAGGAATAGTCTGTCGTCAATAGATCGTTTCTGACACGGTTGTTATCATATTACTTTGTTGTTACTGTTGTGCTTGTAGATACTAATCTTTCAGGTATGGTTGAATCTAACACATTCAGCTGCTAATACTTGGGAGTATACTCTCACCTCCTAAGGCTTACCTACAAATTTGGATCGAATACTCTACCCTCAAAAACTGTTGCGAACCCACGCGCTGGTGGGCCATCAACAACATTCTTCCAGTTTCATTGCCGGGGAGTGCTAGCAGCATTCTTCTGGTGCCGTTGCAGGAGAAGGTTAGGTGTTATAAGCATTCGTCTATCTAACACTAGAGATTGCAGGATCAGCACTTCTCTAGAGCCATTGCCAGGGAAGCACAGCTGACGTCAGCGACCTATGGCACGTAGAGGGGGAGAATCTACGCGTGGGGTGCGGGGAAGAATAGAGGGGGATGGCGCTCACCCTGCGGTTCTCGGGGATGAGCCTGGCTGACGCGAAGAGGAAGAAGAGGCGGGGCAACGACGATGACCACGCGCTGCTCCGGCGCCGACGAGACCGACGCGAGGAAAGAAGCAGAGGAGGGGATCCGGCCCCTTAGCAACGGGAACAGGTCAATGGAGGATCCAGCATCCTCCCTACCCCCTTGGCCTCCACGGGGACTGCTACCGGTGACGATGACATGGCGGGGATCGACGGCGGACTCTCTGAACCTGTCCCTCTCTTCTTTGAATTTCTTACCTGAGAGGGGGAAGGAAAGGAGAGGGGAACGAGGTTGGCGGCGTGATGGGGAAGAGGAGGGAAACCCTACCTGGGCACGCACGCCAAGGGACTAAATAGGTGCGGAAGGGACAGCCTCGACATCCATGAGCCACGCGACACTCTGCTCTCTCTCGCAGTCTGACGGAAAGCAGGCACGGGAGGAAATGCCGTCAGGAGGAAGAAGGAAAGGGGAATGGGCTCTAGAGCCAGAGAGAAGGCAATGGGCCAGGGCCCATTCTGTTCCCTCACACTCTTTTAAAACACATGCTGGTTTTCTCTTTAAAAAAATCAACCAGTTTTGGAATAAAGCGAGGGAAGGAAAAAAAAAGGAATAAAACTGAAAATAAATATAAGTCTCTAAAATGCTCCTCCTATTTATAAAAATAAATGTGGCATTTTAGAGCTAAGTAAATTTACTTGTTTAATTAAATCTTCCCCTGTTTTAAATTAAAACAAAAAAGGAAAACAACTTCAATTAAATGAGCGTTGTCAACCACAAATATTTACAAGGATTTTGAAAGAAGATGAACATTTTTAATGCCCCAAAACAAAAACTTAATGCTGCCTCAAAATATAAAGGAGAGGGGGTTGTTTGGTCTATGGTGCAACTAAGATTTTTGAATGCCCTTGTTGCACCCACACCACACTTCACAATAACAACACAAGCCACATGCAATCACATCACCAAGGTAGACAAGAATAAGACTAGCACAAGGAAGATGCAAGATGTGCATGATGCATGAGATGCACATGAAATGATAACCACCCTCCATAACATAGGTTCAACATGGTTGCCGCAATTGGAAAAGCTTGCAAAAGGGGAAACAAAGCATTTGGGTTGTTACAACTCTCCCACACAACAAGATGATATCGACCCGAGATCTAGGACTGGAAGAACTCTAGAAATTCAGAACGGAGGTGATTCTCGCGCTCCCAAGTGGCCTCTTTGTCGAAATGATGTGACCACTGCACTTTGAGAAACTTGATTGACTTATTGCGGGTCTTGCGCTCAGTCACTTCAAGAACTGCAACAGGATGCTCATGGTAGGATAGGTCGGGCTGGAGGTCGATATCCTGGAGGTCGATATCCTGGAGATCAATTGTGCGCTCGGGAGTCTTGAAGCATCTCCGGAGCTGAGATACATGAAACACGTCATGCACATTTGAGAAGTTGGAAGGGAGCTCTAACTGATATGCAAGATCGTCTCTCTTGCCAACGATTCTGAAAGGACCAACAAAATCAGGAGCAAGCTTACCTTTGATGCCGAAGCGTTGAGTGCCCTTCATGGGAGATACTTTGAGATACACGAAATCATCGAGCTGAAAAGCCATGTCATGATGCTTGCTATCGTAGTAACTATTCTGACGGGACTGCGCTGCTTTGAGATTATCCCGAATGACACGACACATTTCTTCTGCTTCAGCAATCATGTCATTCCCAAGAATCTGACGCTCACCAGTCTGTGACCAATTGAGCGGGGTATGACACTTCTTGTCATAAAGAATCTCAAATGGAGCCTTGCCTGAGCTTGCCTGATAGCTGTTGTTGTATGAGAACTCAACAAAAGGTAGGCAGTCTTCCCACTTCATGCCAAACGAAATCACACATGCTCTTAGCATATCCTCGAGGACCTGATTGACTCTCTCAACTTGCCCACTTGTCTAAGGATGGAAAGTTGTACTGAAGCGAATCTTAGTACCCATCGCAAACTGAAATGAATCCTAGAACTTGGAAGTAAAGATGCTTCCGCGATCCGAAGATATCAGCATTGGAACACCATGCAATGAGACTATCCTTGACGTATAAACCTATGCAAGCTGAGCTGCCGAGATAGACTCCTTGACTGGAAGGAAATGAGCGACTTTGCTCAACTTGTCGATGACGACGAAGATGGCATCGTTGCCTTTCTTGGACTTCGGAAACCCAGTGACGAAATCCATCTCAACATGACCAAATTTCCACTCGGGAATAGCCAAGGGATGCAAAAGCCGTGCTGGACGTTGATCCTCTGCTTTCACTCTGCGATAAACATCACACTCGTTTACAAACTGAGCAATTTCATGTTTCATGCGAGTCCACCAGAAGGTCTGCTTCAGATCCTGATACATTTTGGAACTTCCTGGATGTATCGAGAGAAGGGAATTATGGGCTTCTTCCATGATAACCTTCCTGAGCTCCCCTTTCGGAATGACAAGGCAGTCCTCGAAGAGCAAGGTATCTCTGTCATCAACACGGAAGAACTTATATTTGGGAATGCTCTTTGCCAAGTGTTGCGGCAGCAGACAACAGTGCCAGAGATTGGCACATTGACGGAGGCTGGGCTTGCGTTGGTTTTTCCCTTGAAGAAGAAAGGGTGGTGCAGCACAGGAGCAGTAAGTATTTCCCTCAGTTTGAGAACCAAGGTATCAATCCAGTAGGAGAATCTCGTCAAGTCCAGAGTACCTACGCAAACGCAAAAGATATTGCACCCAACGCTATAAAGGGGTTGTCAATCCCTTCAAGATTGATTGCAAAGTGAGATCTGAAGGCGGAAAGTGCAACGAAGTAAAAGAGTAAGGCTGAAAATGTGGTGTGAAGTAGACCCGGGGGCCATAGTGTTCACTAGAGGCTTCTCTCAAAATAGCAAATATTACGATGGGTGAACAAATTACTATCGAGCAATTGATAGAACCGCGCAAAGTCATGACGATATCTAAGGCAATGATCATACATATAGGCATCACGTCCGAGACAAGTAGACCGATACTTTCTGCATCTACTACTATTACTCCACACATCGACCGCTATCCAGCATGCATCTAGTGTGTTGAGTTCATGACAAATAGAGTAACACCTTAAGCAAGATGACATGATGTAGAGGGATAAACTCAAACCAATGATGAAAACCCCATCTTTTTACCCTTGATGGCAACAACACGATGCGTGCCTTGCTACCCCTTCTGTCACTGGGTGAGGTCACCGCACGGTATGAACCCAAAACCAAGAACTTCTCCCATTGCAAGAATCATAGATCAAACTGGCCAAACAAAACCCACAACTCGAGGAGAATTACAAGGATATGAAATCATGCATATAAGAGATCGGAAGAAACTCAAATAAGATTCATAGATAATCTGATCATAAATCCACAATTCATCGGATCTCGACAAACACACCGCAAAAGAAGATTACATCGGATAGATCTCCATGAAGATCATGGAGAATTTGCATTGAAGATCGAAGAGAGAGAAGAAGCCATCTAGCTACTAGCTATGGACCCGTAGGTCTATGGTGAACTACTAACGCATCATCGGAGAGGTCATGGTGTTGATGAAGAAGCCCTCCGTATCTTAATCCCCCTCTGGCAGGGCACCAAAACATGCCCCAGATGGGATCTTGCGGAGACAAAAGCTTGCGGCGGCGGAAAAGTACTTTCGATGATCTCCTTATTTTTTGGAATTTTTGGGAATATATAGGCGAAAGACCTAGGGCAGAGGTGGCCCAGGAAGCCCACAAGCCTAGGAGGCGCGGGCCCCCTGGCCGTAGCTAGGGGCTTGTGGGGTCCCTGGTGGCCCCCTGCCCTGGTTCTCACGTTCCCCGATCTTTTTCTACTTCGGAAAAAATCTTTTTGGAAGTTTCGTTCCGTTTGGACTTCGTTTAAAATCCTCCTCTGAAAAGGGTCAAAAACACGGAAAAAACAGGAACTGGCACTTGGCGCTGAGTTAATAAGTTAGTCCCAAAAAAGATATAAAAGGCATACAAAACATCCAAAGTTTGACAAGATAATAGCATGAAACCATCAAAAATTATAGATACGTTGGAGACGTATCAAGCATCCCCAAGCTTAACTCATGCTCGTCCTCGAGTAGGGAAGTGATAAAGACTGAATTTTTGATGTGGTATGCTACCTAGAATAGTTGTCCTTTGTAACTTCTTTCATGTGACATGAATGTTCAGATCCATAAGATTCAAAACAAAAGTTTGCTATTGACATGAAAACAATAATACTTCACGCAAACTAGCAAGGTAATCATAAACTTTCAAAATAACAAGGCCAAGGAAAGTTATCCCTACAAAATCATATAGTCTGGCTATGCTCCATCATCCTCACACAACTAATGTAAATCATGCACAACCCCGGTATTGGCCAAGTAATTGTTTTCGCACTCTTACTTTCACAAACTTTTTATAACTATCACGCAATACATGAGCGTGAGCCATGGATTTATCACTATAGGTGGAATAGAGTGTGGTGGTGGTTGTGAGACAAAAAGGAGAAGGTGGTCACATTGACTCGGCGTATCAAAGGGCTATGGAGATGCCCATTAATAGATATCAATGTGAATGAGTAGGGATTGACATACAAAGGATGCACTAGAGCTATAAGTATGTGAAAGCTCAAAAAGAGAACTAGTGGGTGTGCATCCAACTTGCTTGCTCACGAAGACCTAGGGCAACTTTGAGGAAGTCCATCATTGGAATATACAAGCCAAGTTATATAATAAAGATTCCCACTAGCTTATGGTGGTGATGAAACGAGAGGCTCTAAATCATGAAGAACATGGTGTTATTATGAAGCACAGGTGTGGAAAAAGATAGTAGCATTGTCCCTTATTTTTATATATATATTTGGGCTCTTGGGCCTCTCTTTTTTTTCTTTTTTTATTTGGGCTCTTTGGCCTCTTTTTCTCTCACATGGGACAATGCTCTAATAATGATGATCATCATACTTTTATTTACTCACAGCTCAAAGCTTAGAACGATGATGACTCTATAGGAAATGCCTCCGGCAGTGTACCGGGATGTGCAACGATCTAGCTTAGCGTATGACGTTGAAACATCTCGCTAGCTATCTTACGATCATGCAATGGCAATATGAGAGTGACGGCACAAGTCATGAGACGGAATGGTGGGAGTTGCATGGCAATATATCCTGGAATGGCTATGAAAATGCCATAGTAGGTAGGCATGGTGGCTGTTTTGAGGAAGGCATATGGTGGGTTTGTGCACCGGCGAGAATTGCGCGGTACTAGAGAGGCTAGCAATGGTGGAAGGTGAAAGTGCATCTATACCATGGACTCACATTAGTCATGAAGAACTCACATACTTGTTGCGGAAGTTTTTATTAGTAATCAAAACAAAGTGCTAAACGCATACTCCTAGGGGAAGGGTTGGTAGGTGTTAACCATCGCGCGATCCCGACCGCAACACAAAGGATGACAATCAATAGATCAATTATGTCCGACTTCCTAACATAGCGGTTCACCATACGTGCATGCTACGAGAATCACTAACTTCAACACAAGTATTTCTAGATTCACAACACCCTACTAACATAACTCTTAATATTACCAAATCCATGTCTCAAAACTAATTGAGAGGAATCAAATCTTCTATTTCTACTCAATGCACATGAAGATGGAGGTTTTTGTATCCTCTTTGGGTACCTATAACCTTTGGGACTACTTTCATAGCACATGCCAACTACCAAGTCACGCACCGCCGTGCTCTAAAAGATCTAAGTGAAGCACATACAGCAAAATTATCTAGCTCAAAAGATATAAGTGAAGCACGCTGAGCAACAACAACAACAACAGCCAAGCCTTGCAGTCCCAAACAAGTTGGTGTAGGCTAGAGTTGAAACCCATAAGATCTCGAAGCCAAGTCATGGCTTTGGAACGTGGATAGCTAACTTCCATGCACCCCTGTCCATGGCTAAGTCTTTGTCGATATTCCAAACCTTCAGGTCTCTCTTAACGGACTCCTCCCATGTCAAGTTTGGTCTACCACGACCCCTCTTAACAGTCTCAGCATGCTTTATCCGTCCGCTATGCACCGGCGCTTCCGGTGGCCTCCGTTGAATATGTCCAAACCATCTGAGACAATGTTGGACCAGCTTCTCTTCAATCGGTGCTACCCAAGTCTCTCTCGTATATCATCATTCCGTATCCGGTCCTTCCTTGTGTGGCCACATATCCATCTCAACATGCGCATCTCTGCTACACCTAACTGTTGGATATGTCGTCTCTTGGTTGGCCAACACTCCATGCCATACAACATCGCATGTCGGATAGCTGTCCTATAAAACCTGCCTTTTAGCTTTTGTGGCACTCTCTTGTCACAGAGTCCGCCAGAAGCTTGGCGCCACTTCATCCACCCAGCCTTGATTCGGTGGCCCACGTCTTGATCGATATCGCCATCCTTCTGCAACATGGACCCCAAATGTCAAAACGTGTCTCTCCCCGGTACCACCTGCCCACCAAGGCTAACCTCTCCATCCTCGTGCCTAGTAGCACTAAAACTGCACCTCATGTATTCAGTTTTAGTTCTACTAAGCCTAAAACCTTTCAAATCTAGAGTCCACCTCGATAGCTCTAACTTTCTATTAACCCCCGTTCGGCTATCATCGACTAGCACCACATCATCCGCTAAGAGCATACACCATGGGATATCTCCTTGTATATCCCTTGTGACCTCATCCATCACCAAATCAAAAAGATAAGGGCTCAAAGCTAACCCTTGGTGTAGCCCTATTCTAATCAGAAAGTCATCGGTGTCGCCATCACTTGTTCGAACACTTGTCACAACATTATCATACATATCCTTGATGAGGGTAATGTACTTTATTGGGACTTTGTGTTTCTCCAAGGCCCACCACATGACATTCCGAGGTATCTTATCATAGGCCTTCTCCAAGTCAATGAACACCATATGAAGGTCCTTCTATTGCTCCCTGTATCTCTCCATCACTTGTCGTACCAAGAAGATGGCTTCCATGGTAGACCTCCCAGGCATGAAACCAAATTGGTTTTTGGTCACGCTTGTCAACCTTCTTAAGCGGTGTTCAATGACTCTCTCCCATAGCTTCATAGTATGGCTCATCAGCTTGATTCCGCAGTAATTAGTACAACTTTGAACATCCCCCTTGTTCTTAAAGATTGGTACTAAAATACTCCGCCTCCATTCTTCGGGCATCTTGTTTGACCGAAAAATGAGGTTGGAAAGCTTAGTTAGCCATACTATCGCTATGTCTCCAAGGCCTCTCCACACCTCGATGGGGATACGATCAGGACCCATCACCTTGCCTACTTTCATCCTTTTAACAGCTCCTTAACCTGACACTCTTGGATACGTCGCACAAAGCACATGCTTGTATCATCAAAGGAGTCATCTAGCTCAATGGTAGAGCTATCAACCTCTCCATTGTAAAGGTTGTCAAAGTACTCCCGCCATCTACACTTTGATCGGCTCATCCTTCACAAGAAGCTGATCATCTCCGTCCTTGATGCATTTGACTTCGCCGACATCCCTCGTCTTCCTCTCCCTAATCTTGGCCATCTTATAGATGTCCCTTTCGCCTTCCTTAGTGTTGAAACGTTTGTAGAGGTCCTCATACGCCCGACCTCTCGCTTCACTCACCGCCCGCTTTGCAGCCTTCTTCGCCACCTTATACTTCTCCATGTTAGCTGCACACTTATCCAGATATAGGCATCTGAAACAGTCCCTCTTCTCCCTAGTAACCTTCTGGACCTCATCGTTCCACCACCAGGTGTCCTTAGCTTCCCTTCTACTTCCCTTGGTCACCCCAAACTCCTCTACACCGACCTTCTGCAAGAAGGTCGCCATACTCGTCCACATCAAGTTTGCATCGCCTCCTTCCTCCCAAGGGCCCTCCTTAATGACCCTCTCCCTGAAAGCCTGGGATGCCTCCCCCTTGAGCTTCCACCACTTCGTTCTAGCGACTTTGGCGCGCTTATCCCGTTGGACACGAATCCTAAAGCGGAAGTCAGCAACCACAAGCTTATGTTGAGGGACAACACTCTCTCCAGGTATCGCTTTACAATCAATGCAAGCGCGTTTGTCTTCTCTTCTAGAGAGGACAAAATCAATCTGGCTAGAGTGTAGACCACTACTGAACGTCACTAGATGGGATTCTCTCTTCCTAAAGAGGATGTTAGCTACAACCATGTCGTAAGCTAGAGCGAAGCTCAGGACATCTTCTCCTTCTTGGTTCGTGATGCCATAGCCAAAGCCCCCATGCACCCTTTCAAAACATGTGTTAGATGTACCCACATGGCCATTGAGGTCTCCTCCTATAAAGAGCTTCTCACCAATAGGTACCCTCCTAACCAAGTCCTCCAGGCCTTCCCAGAACTCCCTCTTGGTGCTCTCATTGTGGCCTACTTGCGGGGCATACGCGCTGATAACATTGAGGACTAAGTCCCCAACTACCAGCTTGACAAGGATCATCCGGTCCCCTTGCCTCTTAACATCCACAACTCCATCCCTAAGGCTCTTGTTGACCAAGATGCCTACTCAATTCTTGTTTGAAGTTGTCCCCGTGTACCACAACTTGAAGCCGGTATCCTCCACCTCCTTCGCCTTTTGTCCCTTCCATTTGGTCTCTTGCACACATAGGACATCAACATGCCTCCTCACCGCCGTATCAACTAGCTCCCGTAACTTAACCGTCAGGGACCTTACATTCCAGCTACCTAAGCGTATCCTCCTAGGCTCGGCTAATTTCCTTACCCTCCGCACTCGTCGAGTCAAATGCGAAGACCCTTGCTCACGATGAGCATTCTAGCAAAATCACGATGAGTGCATGTCTCTTTCAAAAGGTGTGCAGCAAGGATGATTGTGACACAACAAAAATAAAAGACTCCTACGATACAAGATGCTCCAAGAAAAACACATATCATGTGGTGAATAAAAATATAGCTCCAAGTAATGTTACCGATGGATTGAAGACAAAAGAGAGGATGCCTTCCCGGGGCATCCCCAAGCTTAGGCTTTTTGGTGTCCTTGAATTTGTCTTAGGATGCCTTGGGCATCCCCAAGATTGAGCTCTTTCCACTCTTTATCCCTTTGTCCATGAGAACATCACCCAAAACTTGAAAACTTCACAACACAAAACTAAAACAGAAACTCGTGATAACATTAGCACAAGAAAACAAACTACCACCTCTTTAGGTACTGTGGAAATCTTGATTTCTATTTATATTTGTGTTAGATTACTGTATTCTCACTTTTGCATGGCTAGTACCCCCCGATACTATCCATAGTTTCATCAAAACAAGCAACCAACTCAACAAAAACAGAATCTGTCAAAAACATACCAGTCTGTAGCAATCTGTATACTTCGTATACTTCTGGTACCTCAAAAATTCTGAAAAATTACGAATTCCTGGGCAAAAGGCATATCAACGAGCAGCAATAAGAATCAACTCAAAATCTCTTTCTGAATAAAAATGAAAATAAATCTTGTGAGCGAAAAGTTTCTGTCTTTTTCCAGCAGGATCAAACAACCATCACCAAGACTAGTCATAAAGATTTTGCTTGGTTCAAACACGAAAAGAAACACAAAATACACAATCATAGAAGAATTATGATGGTGTGGATGCAACAAAACAGAAAGCAAAAAAGCAAAGATAAATTCATTGGGTTGCCTCCCAACAAGCGCTATTGTTTAACGCCCTTAGCTAGGCATTGATAAATCAATGATGCTCACACAAAAGACAAGAATTGAAGCACAACGAGAGTATCATAAAGCATGTGAAAATCACATCTAAGTCTAACATCCTTCCTATGCATAGGCATTTTATAGGAGAACAAATTGGCAAGACAACCAATAGTTACCAAATGCAAGGAAGAAGAAAGAGACAATAGCAATCTCAACATAACGAGAGGTAATTTGGTAACATGAAAGTTTCTACCACAATATTTTCCTCTCTCATAGCAATTACATGTGTGATCATAATCAAATTCAACAATATAGCTATCACAAAGGATATTCTTTTCATGATCCACATGCATGCAAAGTTGACGCTCTTCAAAAATAGTTGGATTATCATCAACTAAATTCATGACTTCTCCAAACCCACTTTCAATATTATTGCAAATATCATATTCATCATGAGGCTTAAACAAATTTTCAAGATCGTAAGAAAAATCAATACCCCAATCATGATCATTGCAACAAGTAGTGGACATAGCAAAACTAGCATCCCCAAGCTTAGGGTTTTGCATATTTTTAGCATGATTGACACTAATAGGATTTATAGTGAAACCATTGCAATCATGCTTTTTATTCAAGGAGCCCTCGTGAATCACTTCATAAATTTCTTCATCATGATTTTCAGATTCACGCATCTCAAGCAAAACTCCATAGAGAAAGTCAAGTATACTCAACTCACTAGCAATTGGTTCCACATAAGTGGATCTCTTAAAGAGATTAGCAAGTGGGTGAGGATCCATATCAATAGATTTTCAGCAAGCAAAGATGCAAGCATATTGAAGGCACATATCACTCAAGCAAAGGAAAGGCAAGCGAGAGAAAAGGGCAAACGAAAAAAGGCAAATTGGTGAAGTGGGGGAGAGGAAAATGAGAGGCAATTGGCAAACAAAGTAAATGCAAGAGATGAGTTTGCGACACTTACTTGGATGAGTTCTTGACTTGATCCTTCCCGGGCAACGACGCCAGAAATTCTTCTACTGCGGCAACAGACAACAGTGCCGGAGATTGGCACGTTGACGGAGGTTGGGCTTGCGTTGGTTTTTCCCTTGAAGAGGAAAGGGTGGTGCAGCACAGGAGCAGTAAGTATTTCCCTCAGTTTGAGAACCAAGGTATCAATCCAGTAGGAGAATCTCGTCAAGTCCAGAGTACCTGCGCAAATGCAAAAGAGCTTGCACCCAACGCTATAAAGGGGTTGTCAATCCCTTCAAGATTGATTGCAAAGTGATATCTGAAGGCGGAATGTGCAACGAAGTAAAAGAGTAAGGCTGAAAATATGGTGTGAAGTAGACCCGGGGGCCATAGTGTTCACTAGAGGCTTCTCTCAAAATAGAAAATATTACGGTGGGTGAGCAAATTACTGTCGAGCAATTGATAGAACCACGCAAAGTCATGACGATATCTAAGGCAATGATCATACATATAGGCATCACGTCCAAGACAAGTAGACCGATACTTTCTGCATCTACTACTATTACTCCACACATCGACCGCTATCCAGCATGCATCTAGTGTATTGAGTTCATGACAAACAGAGTAATGCCTTAAGCAAGATGACATGATGTAGAGGGATAAACTAAAACCAATGATGAAAACCCCATCTTTTTACCCTCGATGGCAACAACATGATGCGTGCCTCGCTACCCCTTCTGTCACTGGGTGAGGTCACCGCACGGTATGAACCCAAAACCAAGCACTTCTCCCATTGCAAGAATCATATATCAAGCTGGCCAAACAAAACCCACAACTCGAAGATAATTACAAGAATATGAAATCATGCATATAAGAGATCGGAAGAAACTCAAATAAGATTCATAGATAATCTGATCATAAATCCACAATTCATCAAATCTCGACAAACACACTGCAAAAGAAGATTACATCGGACAGATCTCCATGAAGATCACGAAGAACTTTGTATTGAAGATCCAAGAGAGCAAAGAAGTCATCTAGCTACTAGCTATGGACCCGTAGGTCTATGGTGAACTACTCACGCATCATCGGAGAGGTCATGGTGTTGATCAAGAAGCCCTCCGTATCCAAACCCCCCTTCGGCAAGGCACCAGAACGTGCCCAGATGGGATCTTGCAGAGACAGAAGCTTGCGGCGGCGGAAAAGTACTTTCGATGATCTCCTTAATTTTTCTGGAATTTTTGGGAATATATAGGCGAAAGACCTAGGGCAGAGGTGGCCCAGGGAGCCCACAAGGCTGGGAGGCGCGCCCCCCTGGCCGTGGCTAGGGGGCTTGTGGGGTCCGTGGTGGCCCCTTGTCCTGGTTCTTAGGTTCCCCGATCTTTTTCTGTTTCGGAAAAAATGTTTTTGGAAGTTTCGTTTCGTTTGGACTCCATTTAAAATCCTCCTCTAAAAAGGGTCAAATACACGGAAAAAACAGGAACTGACACTTGGCTCTGAGTTCATAAGTTAGTCCCAATAAAGATATAAAAGGCATACAAAACATCCAAAGTTTGACAAGATAATAGCATGAAACCATCAAAAATTATAGATACATTGGAGACGTATCACCAAGCCAATCTTAACTTTCTTCACCATTGCATCAAGAAGTTGAGCTTGTTGGACTTGGTCTTCCAAGGTAGGAGAAATCTGGAGATTAGCAAGAAATACCTGAGGTACTAACTGAAGGTTGAGCTTCCTGAAAGATTCACAAAGATCAGGCTCGAGAGGCTTCAGAATGACATTGTTGTAGTAAGCCTTTCTGCTCAAAGCATCTGCAATGACATTAGGTTTGCCTGGAGTGTAGTCAACGCTCGGATTGTAATCTTGGATAATTTCCACCCAACGAGTTTGCCGGAGATTGAGATTAGGCTGGGTGAAGATGTATTTGAGACTCTTGTGATCGGTGTAGACGTCAACTTGTCTATCCAACAAGAGATGTCTCCAAGTCATGAGAGCATATACCACTGCCGCCAACTCAAGATCATGAGTGGGGTAATTCTTCTCACTTGGCTTCAACTGCCTCGAGGTATAAACTACAATTTCTTCTCTTGCATCAGAACTGCACCAAGACCTTGAATAGAGGCATCACAAAACACTTGATAAGACTTGGAATCATCAAGAGGAATCAAGACTGGAGTAGAAGTGAGCTTCTCTTTGAGCGTGTCGAAGGCCAACTGACACTCTGAAGACTAGACAAACTTCACACTCTTCTGAAGGAGGTTTGAGAGAGGCTTAGCAATCTTGGAGAAATTCTCAACGAATCTTCTGCAATAGCTTGCAAGCCCGAGAAAGCTTCGAAGCTGCTTCACATTCTGAGGAGGTTCCCACTCAATAATGTCCTGCACCTTTGATGGATCAACTTTGATGCCCTCAGCAGAGATGATGTGCCCCAGGTACACCACTTCCTTCAGCCAGAACTCACATTTGGAAAACTTACCATAGAACTTATGCTCTCTTAGCTTATCAAGCACAAGCTGGAGATGTTCTTCATGCTCTTCCTCAGTTTCAGAAAAGACCATAATGTCATCAAGATACAACAAGACAAATTCATTCTTGAATGGGGAGAAGATATAATTCATCATCCGACAGAAGGTCGGTGGAGCATTGGCGAGACCGAAAGACATCACTGTGTACTCATACGAGCGAAAGCTTGTCCTGAAGGCAGTCTTGGGAATGTCCTATTCACGAATGCGAATCTGATGACAGCCCATCGTGAGATCAAGCTTTGAGAAGATCTTATCCCCTTTAAATTGCTCGAACAACTCATTGATGTTGGGAAGTGGATACTTGTTTTTGATCGTCTTCTTATTCAATGGACGGTAATCGACACAGAGTCGGTCCGTGCCATCCTTCTTCTTGACGAAAAGAACTCCACAACCCCAAGGAGATGAGCTTGGTCTGATGAGACCCGACGCTCTTGCTCATCAAGCTACTTCTTCAGATCCTTCAGCTCTTCTGGACCCAGTTTATACGACCGCTTGCATACTGGTTCGATACCCGAATCAAGCTCAATTACAAACTCAACTGCCCGGTGCGGAGGTATTCCTGGAAGCTCTTCGGGAAAGACATCTTCATACTCGCAGACCACTGGGACTTGAGAAATTGGAGAGATCTCACCCTTCTCATTCAAGGAAAACAGACGGGTCGTGTCACCACGCGCCGCGAAGATAATCATGTCCTCCGAAGGATGAGTTAACTTCACTTCTTTAGCTTCACAATCAATAGAAGCCTTTTTCATAGCCAACCAATCCATCCCAATGATCAAATCAATATCAGAGTTGCCAAGGACAATAGGAGAAGCCAGAAAGGCATAATCGCCCATCTTGACAGAGACACGAGGAACCACCAAACTAGAACTCATATGCTTCCCAAGGGAAATAACTGCCAACGGCTTAGGTAACTGCTCCTGATGCAGATTATGCTTGAATGCAAATGGATATGATATGAAACAATGCGAAGCACCAGAATCAAATTAAATCTTTGCAGGAATATCATTAACTGAAAGATTACCCATTATCACGTCTGAGGAGTTTTCTGTGTGTGTTGCATTCACCATATTGACTCTTGCAGACCTGGGATTGAACTTCACCATTGCATTGCGTGGAGGCTTCCGTGGAGGAGGGGGCAGAATACGCTGTGAGAGGCGCACTTGTTGGAGTAGTGACCCTTCTGCCCACACTTGTGACAAGTGACATCTCACAGCGGACGGAATTGCACTTGAGGATTCCCTTGCTTCTACTGCTGAAACCTCTGCTGGAAGGCTGGGTTGGGTGGGTGGAAAGAACCACGACCACCTGACTGCTTGAACTGCTTAATCTGCCGAGGAGGAGGAGACACCCAATATTTCTGCTGCTTCTGGAACACCTGAGTTGAGGGCGAGGAACTAGAGTCTCTGAAACACTTCCTCGAATTCTCCACTTTGAGCAAAGCTCCTTCAGCCCTGAGAGCTAAGTTATATAACTTATCAAACTCATCGGGATCGTGCAAGGCAAGGGCCAACTGCAAGTCTTCCTTCAAACCACCTCTGAACTGATAAATCTTGCTCTTCTGATCTGGAATGTCCTGCAAAACATATCGAGCCAGCTCGTGGAACTCGACGTTGTACTTGTACACAGAAGATCCTCCTTGCTTCAAGCGTCTGAACTTCTCACGCATCTCTTCCACAAAGCTAGACGGGATATAGTGAGACCTGAAATCTTTGCAGAAATCATCCCAGCTGATCATTCTGCCTCCCATGGAGTCCTTCAACTGCTGCCACCAAACTGTTGCCTGCCCCTTGAGCTGAAACATTGCAAACTTGACAAAGTCCTCTGGTCGGACATTGCTGCACTCAAAGTGTTTGTTCATGTCACGAATCCAGTCCTCAGCGTCGAATGGCTGGTCACAAGATGTGAAGGACTCCGGCTGGTTCGCCAGGAATTGATTCACAGATGCAAACTCATGACCACCATGGTTGAAATTGCCCTGTTGTTGATTGTTCCTCTCTTGCAACAGTTGAAGTAACATCTGAGTGTTTGCATTTGTTGCAGCCATCACCGCTTGCCATGCCTCTCGAGGAGGAGGAGGAGGCGGTGGTGGAGCATCAGCACCCTCGCGACCCGGATTCGGGCGACTTGGTGGAGCCATCCTGAAGACGCACAACACGTTAGACCAGAGATTAACATTCAAGGTAAAGCTGAATCAATAGGTAGAAATATCTGAACAAGGATACTTAGCAATTGCATTCGAACAATAATTAGTAAGAATGCTTCCTCAAAGTGACTGCCGACAACTTCTAATTAAAGGCCACTCGCAAACCAAGTATGAGCTAGAATTGCTCGAAACAAACGTATGACAGAGATTCCATCCGATATCTTCGTGGATATGATTGCACGGGCTCGGGCTTACAGTAGCCATCCTGTGCAAGGCAGTGCACACGACATACAAAGCATCCCCGAGTCGTAGCAAGCTACAAGGACTCATAAGACACAACGAGAACCGCTGTAAGACCACTGTGAACAAATGGACCCACTGAATGTCGAATCCCAACCTCACATCATGCATCTATAGGAAGATTGTCCTATAAGTCACTACCTGATATCCCACCTATGAACTCCCGAAATATCTGGTCATGCAATCTGGTCTACGGATACAAGGAGTAATATACCACTCAACTCCTATACTAACTCGTCCAGTGTATCACATCCGTCAACACATAACCAGAATCTCGGAACTTCATCTTTCACACACGCTCGTAATCACAACGATACTAAGTGTGGCGATACATCCGGAACTCTGTGCACCAGTACTGGGGAAGCCGGACTCCTCTCGTCACTACTAGTATTGAAGCAATTACGAACATCCTTCATCCTGAGATAAAAAGAAATCTGAATAATAGCGATGTGCTCAACAATCCCCTGGAGCTCAACTCCCCGGAAGAAATCAAGTCACACAGGAGGCACCAAGGCAGAACTCCATCACATCGACATCATGTAGATTCCAAAATATCCGCGTGATCCTAAAATTTTTTGAGCGAGAAGAGGAGTAGAATTAGAAATTTCCTAAGTCGTAAACCTCACCAGAGCATAGAAGAGGAGAAAAAAGAAACCTACTCTCTGATATAACAAAGACTCAAATAGTTTTTGCTAGACTCGACTCGGCCAAGTTTGATCACACAAAGGCTTCTACGATCGTAAGGGTCTGATTACCAACTTGTAATGACTAAGATGCGGCCCTTTCCTTATTTGGGGGCGAGGCCTCAAAAGGGAAAGGGGCGCATCTACGTGTTTTGCAAGCGAGATAATCATAACAATACATAACTGAAAGAGTGACAAATAGGGCATACACTTGCCATCTAATAAGAACATAATCATATAGTCATACAGACACACTTATTCAGAACATGGAATAGTCCATCTACAGACAAGATAAAAACAAATAAAGCTATGATATCCCGCATGCTGGCCCCACGATCACGACCACGGCCTCTAGTCCTCCGGATAAGTCACGTACAGCCTACCGCTGTCCTCATCGAACTCCCACTTCAACTGGCTGTCATCGGTATCTCCTGCATCAGGCGTACCTGTACCTGTGTGTGTTTGTAGTAAACCGTGAGCCACAAGGACTCAGCAATCGAATGACCTTGGTATTGAATCTAGCCGAGTTAATGGGTGAGGAAGGTTAAGTGTATGGGTTTGCAGCAAACTAAGCATATATGGTGGCTACCTTACGATGATCAGAGTAAACATATGGTGGTCTATGCAAGTCGGTCAAAGACTAGATTGATCACTAGCTGATCCTGAACACCTACTTACGTCAATCAATACCCCAACGTGTTCTCGATCACAGAAGGAGCTCTGAAGGAGACAGTCACGGTTACACACTCAGTTGGCAGTTTTATTAGAATTACTTTAAGTTGTGTAGAACAGGATGTTAACAAAATATCCATATTTGCCACATAACCCCGGGCACGGCTTTCCGAAAGATTAAACCCTGCAGGTGTGCTCCAACTAGTCCATCACAAATTACCACAGGACGCATAGTAATCCTCTTCCACGGAACTCGTGATCTCGTCGGATTCCTTAGAGGAAAACCTCAACTCTGAGAAACCCAAAGTCTCACCAGAATCCCAATGCGCAAGATATATATCGCTAAGGTAAGACAAATCTGGCAAGACCACCCGACGTGTGACGACCCCGATAAGAGTCGCGTATCTCAGTCTCAGGACACGACGGATGGGAAAGCCTACAGGATACCGGACCTCAAGTTTCCTTGCGGTGGCCCCGCAGTCTGCCCAATTTGGACCAAAACTCATGAGGAGCACTTGCCCGGGTTGTTGATTAACTCCTCGGGGTAGCTATTCCCTATGCATTTTATTATTAATTTATAGCAACTAAAACCAAAGTTGGGTCCTGCCAGACAAGCCTTAACACTATGCGATTTATCAAGGGGGTCCCCATAACAACCCCGAACGTGTTAGGAGCGCTCAGTTATGGAATCAAACACCGGTAGCCGAAACTAAGGCGGAACAACGGAACAAATCACCCGGCAAAAGGCTAGGCCTACCGTTATTTACCAAGTATATAGGTGCATTAATTAAATAGCAGTTAAGCATAATGATATCAAATTGCCCATGTTATCACATGGGCCAGCTGGCACCTGCAACTAGCAATTCTATTCATTAGTGGTTGAGCAAGCCTACTTAGCCAAACAATATTTGCTAGGAAGGGAAGTGTTTGAGGTCTCATGGCAAAGATGGATGGCATATATATCATGTGGTAGGTAGCGGGCATGTAACGAAGGAAATGTAACTCTAAGCATAACAAAGCTAGAAACGGTGTCAAGGTCACGGTCATCTTGCCTGTGAATTCTTCAGACTCGAACTGCTCTTGTTCTTCCTGCACGAACTCTCCGGAATCCATGTAATCGTTTCCGTCCCCGATTGCTACCCAAAGAAACAACAATTAATAAACACCAGCAACAAATGATGCAACAGACAATAATATGCATGCATGCACTACTCGAGATATGCACATAAAACATAACCCAACATCGATAACTATTGCCACCTCACCACAAGTGGTATTTCTACACACATGTCCTAAACTAGAAACTAACAACACCAATGGATTCACTGGGATTTGCTACCCCAAATCCATATACCACACTACTACCTATGCATCTAGAACAACAACACAAACAGGGAATAGGATCTGTCACAGGATTAACTACAACAACAATCAAAATTAGTAATTGTTCTTGGGACTGCCCAAAATGGCAAGTCGAGATATGGACATTTCCAGGAATGGAAACATGCCCTTTGCACAAAGAACATCCACCACAAAAAATAGAAGACAAGGAATATATTAGGAGGGGGCCCACCTGGCAGTGGTCCCTCACTGTGTGACATGTGGAACCAGGGCCCCACTGTCATACACTCACACCATAGTTACACATATTGTACAGTAGGAGAAAAATAACAGCTAGAGTGGGGGATTGAACCCACTCCCTCCTGCTAACACAAACAACCAGCTACCACTCTACTAGCACTCTGTTGCTGCACTAGTAGGAGCAACAGAACAGGTAAGCTAGCCTTTGCTGACACTTCACACATGAAATAAATCGAAACAACAAAAAGGGGAGCGCCAGGAGGAATCGAACCCGTAACCTTCTGGTCTCACGCGCACACTCGAGCCAGTCGGACTAGAAGGAGGGATCTGCCCAAAGAGGGGCTTAGCTCCAGATGAAAATCCCACACGACATCGTCATCCTGCTCAGACAACACACCTGCAAGCAGGCATCAATTCCAATGGGACGCTAGCAGGGGCTCGGCTCTCGAGCGCCGCACTGCTGCCACGACCTACTGCTGCAGCCGCTACTACCAGATCCTGTCGCTACCGAAATCGCTGTTGTTGCTAATTATCGATCCTGAAGCTAGTGCTTCTTTGATCCTGTCGCCACTTCAACTACAACAGAGCAGCTCGTCGCCGGAACAGGGGACGTCGCCATCTCGCGCTCCGGCGCCGAATCGAACCATCTAAGCTATGTGCGAGGGAGGCGATGCCACGGGGGTTCCATTCCCGGGGTTAACTCCCTGGAAGGAGACCCACAACGGCGGCTCGACGGAGCGCTAGTCCGGCCAGGCCGAGCTCGAAGCCGGCGACCTATGGCACGCAGATGGGGAGAATCTACGCGCGGGGAAGAAGAGAGGGGGTGGCGCTCACCCTGGGGTTCTCGTGGATGAGCCTAGCTGACGCGAAGAGGAAGAAGAGGCGGGGCAACGACGATGACCACGCTCTTCTCCGGCGCCAATGAGGCTGACACGGGGAAAGAAGCAAAGGAGGGGATCCGGCCCCTTAGCAACGGGAATGGGTCAAGGGAGGATCCAGCATCCTCCCTACCCCCTTGGCCTCCACGGGGACTGCTATCGGCGACGAGGACACGGCGGGGATCGACGACGTACTCTCTGAACCTGTCCCTCTCTTCTCTGAATTTCTTACCGGAGAGGGGGAAGGAAAGGAGAGGGGAACGAGGCTGGCGGCATGATGGGGAAGAGGAGGGAAACCCTACCGGGGCACGCACGTCGAGGGGACTAAATAGGCGCGGAAGGGATGGCCTCGACGTCTCGCGGTCGAAATACGCACGCCGAGGGGACAAAATATGCACGCCGAGGGGACTAAATAGAGCCCATTCCCCTTCTCGCGGTCTGACACAAAGCAGTCACGGGAGGAAACGCCGTTAGGAGAAAGAAGAAAAGGGGAATGGGCTCTAGCGCTAGAGAGAAGGCAATGGGCGAGGGCCCATTCTGTTCCCTCACACTCTTTTAAGACACATGCTAGTTTTATCTTTTTTAAAAAAAATCAACCAGTTTTAGAATAAATCCATGGAAGGAAAAAAATAAAATGGAATAAAACTGAAAATAAATATAAGTCTCTAAAATGCTCCTCCTATTTATAAAAATAAATGAGGCACTTTAGAGCTAAGTAAATTTACTTGTTTAATTAAATCTGCCCCTATTTTAAATTAAAACAAAAAGGAAAACAACTTCAATTAAATGAGGGTTATCACCCACAAATATTTAAAAGGATTTTTAAAGAAGATGAACATGTTTAATGCCCCAAAACAGAAACTTAATTCTGCCTCAAAATATAAAGCAGAGGGGGGTTGTTTGGTCTATGGTGCAACTAAGATTTTTGAAGGCCCTTGTTGCACCCACACCACACTTCACAATAACAACACAAGCCACATGCAATCACATCACCAAGGTAGACAAGAACAAGACTAGCACAAGGAAGATGCAAGATGTGCATGCTGCATGAGATGCACATGAAATGATAACCACATGAAATGATAACAACCCTGCATAACATAGGTTCAACATGGTTGCCACAATTGGAAAAGCTTACAAAAGGGGAAAGAAAGCATTTGGGTTGTTACACCGTGGGCCGAAGATGACTCATGCAGGCCGGTCTACGGGTGCTGGAGATGGCCAACGGGGCGGTGAAGGCCGGCCGGGTCTGGCCACCGACGGCCGGATCTGACCACTCGCGGTGGCGGCGTGCTCAAGGGGCGACCATGGCATTCTGGTACCTGCACAGAAGAAGGGAGAGAGGTGAGGGAGAGCAGAACGGGAGGAGAGAGTCGCGGGGCAGCGGGGATGGGCCTCCTCCGGCCTGGGGAGCTCGTGGCACTCGTCGGCGAAGTTCGGTGCTCTAGTGGTCGATGGCATGGTATAGCATGGCGGCGGGCTGCGGGGCTGTAGCAGCTCGGGGGCTCCTTCCCTCGGGCAAGAGCTGCATCGCTGGGGATCTCAGGCGGCGGATCCGGGCCTGGCGGGCCCGTGGCGACTGGCAGGAGGAGGCTTGCGGTTGGGGGTTGGTGGGGCGCGGCTTTCGAGGCAAGGTCTAGGGTTTGCTGATCTCGGGGTTTATTTGTTGCAGATAGGGCTAGGGTTAGCAAATGTTTCATCCGATTTCGACCGTGCGATCGGACGGCTCCGGTCGTGAGCGGATGGTAGGTTAGGGCTTAGTGGTTGTGTAGAGGGTGTTGTGGCTAAGAAGAGAGGGAAGTTGCAGCCCGACACGATATTGTAAAACCCCAAAAAAGTCCGACGATAACCCGAAGACAGGGCCGCTACGGTCAACCGTTCGGGTATCAAACGGATTCCGATTGCGAGGAAATTTGGCATGCGGCCTACCTACACCATAATAAAACCGCACACCAAGTTTCAACCCAATCCGATAATATTTTTCAAACACCTTTAAAAAACAAATATTTTATCGATGTCGCATGCTCGTGCGAGTGTGGTCGGTCTCCAAAGGGTCAAGGATGAAAACAGAGAGAACCGACAACTAATAACGGATGCAAGTCTTGAAAACTGACAGTAACAGAGTGCCGATGCAATGCCGATGATGCGAATGATGCGATGATGAGTGCGACAAACAATAATTAACCCGGTGACAGCGAAATAAAAGGGGAATCTTCTAGAGCGTCGGTCTCGGGCTATCACAACTCTCCTACACTAACAAGAGATCTCGCCCCGAGATCTAAGAATGAAGAGGGGAAGAGGATGAGAAGGCAAGAGGTAAAACTTAGTCACTTCATTGACAAACGAGTGAAACCAACAAAACTTAAAGGTTGCAAAGAGATGAAGAATGCTATGGGAAACAAGCAAGAATTCAATAGAAATTTCGGCAGCACTTCGGTAGGAAAAGGGGACAAAATTTGATAAGACGGAAATATCTTGAAAAGATTCACAACAATCCAACTAAATTGATAAGCAAGGAAAGATCATGATCTTGATAGAACAAGATGATAGATTGAAGAGGGCAACATCACCACAACCCCGGAACAAGAGAATATGAACTAGATCTTAGGAGAGAATAGAACGGAGAAGAAAAATGTCAACTACTATCACAATTGAATTTGACAAGCACCCTTGAAAGAAGAATTGGACGGAGTAATTGGCAAACCAACAACGGAAAGAACAAGCTTGTATTGGACTTATGAAAATCATCTCAACGATTAAAAGGTGGCAACCAGCCACTAACAGAAACAAGGATTGATTGGATGCATCAAGAAAGGCAAAACTTCTTACACCAAGAGAATACATTGAAAACTTGGAACAACGATAATCACAATAATAGTAACAATCCTTAGAAAAAACTTTAGGTGAAATCTAATCCAAGATAACTCAATGAAGAAACCATGGTCAAAATATCTCATGATGAAAGGTTTGGTGGGCTTACATTATTAATTCTTGAAACAACTTCTCTTCGAGACTCCTCCACTAACAAGAACGTATAAAACCACCTCAAGGATAAAGGAAAAGAAAAGATGGAGCAATTGGGAAAAGAATTGATATCATGAGCCACTCCGGAAGAAGAATTGAATTCACTATGAAACAAGAATAAGAATTTTGTTATGGTCATCCTTCATCAAGCTAAATTGATGACAAGCAATGGATTTAGCATACCACTTATTCTTCTTGAATATATTGAAAAGAGATAGAGATAGGGCACAAACTCGAACAAGCTTTGAAAGAACCACCGACAAGAATTTCAAATGAGAGGAAAAACTTTGAATGAATGGAGATACATGAGAGCTACGAGATCATGATCCACCTAGAAGGGAACTTGAACAAGGCACCAGAATAATTGAGAGACGAACGAAGAGACAACAATTGAGAAGAATTTGAGGATGAAAGGTGGAAGATAAGAACGAAGAAATCTTCTGAAATGATGGCCTTCAGAGGATCGACAATGAAAACAAATTTGAAATGCACCGGATGCAAGATAGGGATTTTTCATGATCGAGAACAATTCAAGATGATAACACAAAGCTGAAATGATGATTCTTCAAAAGAATGGACAAGATTTGAGAGAAGCACACCTCGTCTTCCAAGCTGAGAATGATGAGAAAGGACACCACCAAAATTACCGAGACACTCCAGAATAATGAATAAGGAAAAGTTGAGCCAACGAAGGAAATTAATTCAGATTGGTCTTGAAGAAGAATATGACTGATGGAAATCATACTTATGTCACATTTGAAAAGATTTAGAGATCTCCAGAAAAGATTAGAACAGCCAGGAAACATCCTAGGAAAAGCTTGTGGGTTATGGGCCCACTCAAAAGAAAACCACCATTGAAACAATTGATTAGAAAAGAGAGATATTGCACCAGTATAAATGAAAACTTGATGAGGTGAGAACCTCAAAATAATTGAAAGGGTTGAAAACAAGAAACACTTGAGATATCTTCAACACTCTAGATAGAAGAGAGAGGGATGAAAAACAAGAAAGACTTGATATGAATTACAAACATGGGAAAGAACTTAAAGGATGAAAAGGATATGATGAACACAGATTGCTTGAACTGAATTCACGAGAAAAGAGAACAAGAATGATGAATGATGAACTAAGAACTCATGGGAATCTTCACATTGAATCACCGGATACCAGACAAAAGAGAAGATAGCGGAAGAAACACTAAAAGGAAGGCAATAGGATGACAATCTAATCACTGAAGAAAAGGGCGGGGGCGGGGAAAACAAAGACAACTTGGTGCAGATGAGACAAACTACGGAAAGAAATGAGATATTGATCTTGCAAATCTTAAAAATGATGGAATTGACTTGAAGAGAAGCACACCGGATTAAAAAGAATTGACATGACGACTCCGGTTGAGAACAATTGAAAAGACAACTTGATTGAGCAAAAGAATTTGCATTCCCAAAAATATGAGAACACCACTTAGGAAAGATATGAAATCACCATTTCACATCGAAACAACTCGAGTTACCATATTACAACAAATAAAGGATGAGGCTTATGAAACAAGCTAGAACAAATTCATGTCAGAGATTCGCACGGGCTTTATCCTACAGTAGCCATCATGTACAAGGCAGTGCACACGACATACGAAGCGTCCCCGAGTCATAGCAAGCTACAAGGTCTCTTTAAGACACAACGAGAACCGTTGTAAGACGATCATGAACAAACGAATCCACTAGATGTCGAACCCCAACCTCATAGCATGCATCTGTTGGAAGATTGTCCTATAAGCAACTACTTGAATTCCCCGTAAGAACTCCCAAAAAATTCTGGTCATGCAATCGGATCCACAGATACAAGGAGTAATATATCACTCAACTCCTATACTAACCCGTCCAGTGTATCACATCCGTCAACACATAACTAGAGATCTCAGAAACTCATCTATCTCAGACCCTTGTAATCTCAACGATACTAAGTATGACAGTACCCCGAACTCTCTGCACCAGTACTGGGGATGCCGGGGTTATCTTGCCACTACTAGTATTGAAGCAATTTCGAACATCCTTCGTCCTGAGATTCTAAGAAATCTGAATGATAATGATGTGCTCAAGAATCCCCTAGAGCTCAACTCCGTGGAATAAAATCAACACAGCAGGAGGCACCAAGTCAAAACTTCGTCACATCGACATCATATAGATTCCAAAAATATCCGCGTGATCCTAATTTTTTTTGAGTGAGAAGAGGAGTAGAATTAAAATTATTAAGTCAAAGTTCCTCACCACAGCATATAAGAGGATAAAAAAGAATCCAACTCTCTGATATATAACTAGACTCAAAGCAGTTGTTCGATAGACACGACTCAGCCAAGTTCGATCAATCAAGGGGGCTCCTAGGTCAGTACTGCTCTGATACCAACTTGTAACGCCCAAGATGCGGTCCTATCCTTATTTTGGCACGAGGGTCTCGACAGGGATAGAAATGCATCTCGTGACTCTCGTCGTTTTTCAATAATAAAAATCATTACAAGTACATGTACTGAAAAGATCAGTATAAGGAGCTCGCTTAAACTCGCCACAAGCCACATTAGAGTCACAATAGTACAATACATACAATCATCATGAAGAAGAGCAGGGTCCGTCTACGGACGAAAACAAATGATAAAATAACGACGTCCATCCTTGCTATCCCAGGTTGTCGGCCTGGAACCCATCCTAGATCGACGAAGAAGAAGAAGAAGAAGAAGAAACTCTAAATAGCACAATCAGCGTGCTCACGTCAAAGTAACTCTTTACCTGTACCTGCAACTGGTGTTGTAGTAATCTGTGAGCCATAGGGACTCAGCAATCTCATTTCCAAAGGTATCAAGACTAGCACAGCTTAATGGGTGAGGTATGGTTAAGTGATGAGGCTGCAACAAGCGACTAAACATCTATTTGAGGTGGCTAACTTATGAGTACAAGAATAAAAGGGGGATGATCCACGCATAGCGAACGTGAACTACTAATGATCAAATGAATGATCCTGAACACCTACTTACGTCAGACATAGCCCCACCGTGTCCTCGATCGGAGAAGGAGCTCACAAAAGAGACAATCACGGTTACGCACTCAGTTGGCAAGTTTTAATTAAGTTTAATTCAAGTTTTCTAGAACCGGATGTTAAACATAGTTTCCACGTTGCTACATAACCGCAGGAACGACTTTCCGGAAGATTTAACCCTGCAGGGGTGTTCCAACTAGTCCATCACAAACTACCACACGCTGCGACGGAATGACCTCGATCTGGGAAACCCGTGATCTCCTCGGGTTCCTATTGGAAAACCTCAACCTCGAGATAACCCAAAGCATCCTCGGAATCCCTCGCACAAGACGCTCGAGAAAGGTAAAACAAGTCAAGCAAGGCCGCCCGACGTGCTGACATCCCGATAGGAGCCGCGTATCTCGTTCTCAGGACATGACGGATAAGCGAAGCGTACGGTGGCCTGATAGACATCACCCGAGTTGCCCTGGGTTGGCCCCGCACGGTGCTCTGTTTTGGACCAGCACCATCAACACTGGCCCTCCCTGTATTATGTTGAATTACTCCTCGGGTTCATGATGCCCTATGTTTTTCAGTATTATCAGGATTATTATGTTGGGCAAAAATAGTACCAATGTTGGGCCTTGCCAGACGAGCTTTATCCCAAAACAAGAATCTAGGGGGTCCCCATAACGCCCCCAAGCATGTTAGGAGCGCTCATTTAGGGAACATAACACCGGTAGCTGAAATTAAGGCGACAAAGGTGGAACAAAACACCAAGCTAGAAAGGCCGAGCTTTCCACCTTTTACCAAGTGTATAGGTCCATTAAATTAAATAACATTAATATGGTGATATAACAAGGGACCCATGTTATCACATGGAAGCCACTGCACCTGCAACTAGCAACGCTAACAAAAGGTTGAGCAAGCGGTAACATAGCCAAATAGTGGTTTGCTGGTTTGTGGAACGATTAAAGGTATTCATGGCAATGTTGGGAAGTTGATATTTAACAGATGGTAGGCAACGAGACATAAAGATAGAAACAAAACAACTAGCATGTCAATGATACTAATGTTATATAGGGGAAAGATCTTCTTGCCTGAGATCCCGCTTGGAAGAAAAATGAGTCCATGAAGTAGACGAACCGACGTAGTCGAACGGATCCTCATATTCCGACACGCTTGCGGAACTCTATCGAGACGAAGCAAACCGAAAACAAGCATCAACACACGATATTCACCACGACACATGCACGACATGATGCACACCCTAATATGATGCATGACCGGTTTCAAATATGCAAGGCATGGCATGGCAATTCACACAGTCAAACGCTACACATTAAGTGAAGCTCAATATGCAACGAGTTGCATATTGATGGAACTCCACATTTAATTATTTAGTTCACTCCTGTTTATTTACATGACAATATTAAATGTTGTTAAATATGGCAAGGGCTGAAGCACAAATGGTCTACCTATCTAGGCATTTTAAATGAGGCCGGAAACGACATATAGCATCTCCGAAACGACCTCACGCGTTAAACTCTAAATCTATGTAGATTTTCCCTAATCACCTTTTTTGTTTGTTAAACAGCCAAACAAAGTGGTTTATATTATTCTACTCACCGTTGTAGTCCATTTACATATATGGCTCATCTCCAACGGAGCTACACTTAAATAACTACGACCTAAACCGTTTTTAACATGGCATCACGCAAAACAAGACAAACAGCAAAGCTAACAGCTTTTAACATGCATGAGAGTTAGAAAATATTAATCTACGCGAAAATCTAGTCAAGTTACATATATAACTCGTTGCGATGCGACGCACGGTTTAAAAGTTATTAGAAGCATGGATCTAGGGGGTTTTCTGCAAAACTACAAATCACTCGTTAATTGACAAATTTGCAGCAGACAAAAAATACTATATGGGCTGAATCTGTTCTAGGCCTAAACATGGAACATGGGTGGCATATAGCAATTATATGCACACGGCGCCAGATAGGGGCTCGGGGCCGCTCACCTACATGGCCCCGGGCCGAAGATGACTCGGGCAAGCCGGCCTGCGGGCTGGTACGTCTCAAACGTATCTATAATTTTTGATGGTTTCATGTTGTTATCTTGTCAACTTTGGATGTTTTATATACCTTTTATATCTTTTTGGGACTAACTTATTAATTCAGTGCCAAGTGTGAGTTCCTGTTTTTCTGTGTTTTTGACTCTTTTCAGATCTGATTTTGGAACGGAGTCCAAACGTAATAAAATCCCTGAAATGAATTTTTCCAGAACAGAAGAAGATCGGGGGACTTGAGGGCCAAGCCAGGAGGCCCACATGGAGCCCACAAGCCCTGTAGCCGTGGCCAGGGGGGCCGCGGCTACCAGGCTTGTGGCCCCCCTGGAGCTCCCCTGCCCTAGCTCTTTCGCCTATATATTCCCTAAAATCCCAAAAAAAATAAGGGCGTCCACGAAACCACTTTTCCACCTCGCAAGCTTCCGTTTCCACGAGATCTCATCTGGAGACCCTTCCCGGTGCCCTGCCGGAGGGGACTTTGGAGCTGGAGGGCTTCTACATCAACATCATTGCCTCTCCAATGACTCGTGAGTAGTCTACTTCAGACCTACGGGTCTGTAGTTAGTAGCTAGATGGCTTCTTCTCTCTCTTGGATCTTGAATACAAAGTTCTCCATGATCTTCATGGAGATCTATCCAATGTAATCCTCTTTGGTGGTGTGTTTGTCGAGATCCGATGAACTGTGGATTTGTGATCAGATTATCTATGAATTATATTTGAGTCTTTCCTGATTTCTCATATGAATGATTTGATATCCGTGTAAGTCTCTCCGAGTCTTGGGTTTTGTTTGGCCAACTAGATATATGATTCTTGCAATGGGAGAAGTGCTTGGTTTTGGGTGCATACCGTGCGATGACCTTTCCCAGTGACAGAAGGGGCAGCAAGGCACGCATAATGTTGTTGCCATCAAGGGTAACAAGATGGGCTTTCATCATAGATTTGAGATTGTCCATCTACATCATGTCATCTTGCTTAAGGCGTTACTCTGTTCTTATGAACTCAATACACTAGATGCATGTGGATCATGAAAAGAATATCCTTTGTTATAGCTGTATTGTTGAATTTGATTTTGATCCCACATGTAATTGCTCTCAGAGAGGAAAATATTGTGGTAGAAACTTTCATGTTACCCAATTACCTCTCGTTATGTGGAGATTGCTATTGTCTCTTTCTTCTTCCTTGCATATGGTAACTATTGGTTGTCTTGACAATCTGTTTTCCTATAAAATGCCTATGCATAGGAAGTATGTTAGACTTAGATGTGATATTCACATGCTTTATGATACTCCCGTTGTGCTTCAATTCTTGTCTTTTGTGTGAGCATCATTGAATTATCAATGCCTAGCTAAGGGCGTTAAAAAATAGCGCTTGTTGGGAGGCAACCCAACGAATCTATCCTTTTTCTTTCTGTTTTGTGTTTTCCACACTTTCATAATTCTGTTATGATTGTGTTTTTTGTGTTCTTTTTGCGTTTGTGCCAAGTGAAACCGTTATGATTAGTCTTGGGGATGATCGTTCGATCATGCTGGAAAAGACAGAAACTTTATGCTCACGAAAATAATTTTCATTTTTTTCTGTGAGAGCTTTTGAGTTGATTCTTTTTGCTTCTGATTGCTACGTAAATTCTTCAGACTGTCGTAAGTTTTTAGAATTTTTGAAGTCCAGAAGTATACGAAGTATACAGATTGCTACAGACTGGTCTGTTGTTAACAGATTCTGTTTTTGTTGAGTTGGTTGCTTATTTTGATGAAACTATGGATAGTATTGGGGGATATTAGCCATGGAAGATTGAACATACAGTAAATCAACATCAACATAAGTAGAATTTAAGTTTGCTACAGTACCTAAGGAAATGGTGATTTGCTTACTTATACTAATGATATCACGAGTTTCTGTTTAAGTTTCGTGTTGTGAAGTTTTCAAGTTTTGGGTGAAGTTCTTATGGACAAAGAGATAAAGAGTGGCAAGATCTCAAGCTCGGGGATGCCCAAGGCACCCCAAGTTGATTCAAAGATGCTGAAAAAGCCTAAGCTTGGGGATGCCCCGGGAAGGCATCCCCTCTTTCGTCTTCAATCCATCGGTAACGTTACTTGGGGCTATATTTTTATTCACCACATGTTATGTGTTTTGCTTGGAGCGTCTTGTATCGTAGGAGTCTTTTATTTTTGTTGTGTCACAATCTTCCTTGTTGCACACCTAGAGAGATAGACATGCACTCACCGTGTTTTTGTCGGGCTTCACTTATATCCTTTGGTTAGGCAATTCAGCTCACATGTGTTTCACTTATATCTTTTGAGCTAGTTGATTTTGCTCTATGTGCTTCACTTCTATCTTTTGGAGCACGGCAGTGCGTGGCATGGTAGTTGATCTATGCTATGAAAGTAGTCTCGAAAGGGGTAGTTATCCAAAGGGATATGAAAACTTCCACCTTCATGTGCATTGAGTAGTTAGAGAAGTTTGATTCATCTCAATTAGTTTTGAGTTATGGTTGTGGTAATTTTGAAGTTAGACTAGTAAGGTGTTGTGGATCTAGAAATACTTGTGTTGAAGTTAGTGATTCCCGTAGCATGCACATATGGTGAACCGCTATGTGATGAAGTCTGAGCATGATTAGTTTATTGATTGTCATCCTTTGTGTAGCGGTCGGGATCGCGTGATGGTTTATACCTACCAACCCTTCCCCTAGGAGTATGCGTTGAATGCTTTGTTTCGATTACTACTAAAACTTTTGCAAAAAGTATATGAGTTCTTCATGACTAATGTTGAGTCCATGGTTTAGATGCACTTTCACCTTCCACCATCACTATCTTCTTTAGTGCCGTGCAACTTTCGCCGGTGCATAAAACCCACCATTAGCCTCCCTCAAAACAGCCACCATACCTACCTACTATGGCTTTTTCAAAGCCCTTCCGAGATATATTGCCATGCAACTACCACCATGACATGTGCCACAGCTTCTAAATTGTCATTGCATGATCATAAGATAGCTAGCATGATCTTTCCATTGATGTCTATGCCATGCTAGATCATTGTCACGGTACACTACCGAAGGCATTTCATATAGCGTCATCATTGCTCTAAGTTTTGAGTTGTAAGTGTGATGATCATAATTGATGGAGCATTGTCCTATGTGAGGAAATAAAAGAGGCCAGCGAAGCCCATTTACAAAAAGAGGCCAAAGATGCCCACCCAAAAAAATAAAAAATTAAGAGGCCAAAGAGCCCACCAAACAAATGAGAGAAAAAGAGAGAAGGGACAATGCTACTATCTCCTTTCCACACTTGTGCTTCATATTAAGCACCATGATCTTCATGATTGAGAGTCTCTCGTTTTGTCACCACCATATAGCTAGTGGGAAATTTTCATTATATAACTTGGCTTGTATATTCCAATGATGGGCTTCCTCAAAATTGCCTTAGGTCTTCGTGAGCAAGCAAGTTGGATGCACACCCACCAGTTTTCTTTAAGAGCTTTCACATACTCTTAGCTCTAGTGCATCATTTGTATGCCAATCCCTACTCATTCACATTGATATCTATTGATGAGCATCTCCATAGCTCATTGATATGCCTAGTCAATGTGACCATCTTCTCCTTGTTTGCCTTGCAACCTCCACCACACTCCATTCCACTTATAGTGCTAAAACCATGGCTCACGCTCATGTATTACGTGAGAGTTGAAAAAGTTTGAGAAAGCAAAGGTGTGAAAACAATTACTTGGCCAATACCGAGGTTGTGCATGATTTAAATTTGTCGTGCTAGGATAATAGAGCATAGTCGGACTATATGATTTTGTAGGGATAACTTTCTTTTGGCCTTGTTATTTTGAAAGTCCATGATTACCTTGTTAGTTTGCTTGAAGTATTATTGCCTCCACGTCAATATCAAACTATTGTTTTGAATCTAACGGATCTGAACATTCATGTCACATAAGAGGAGTTACAAAGGACATCTATGCTAGGTAGCATGGAGCATCAAAAATTCATTCTTTATCACTTCCCTACTAGAGGACGAGCAGGAGTTAAGCTTGGGGATGCTTGATACGTCTCAAACGTATCTATAATTTTTTGCTGGTTTCATGCTGTTATCTTGTCAACTTTGGATGTTTTATATAGCTTCTATATCTTTTTTGGGACTAACTTATTAATTCAGTGCCAAGTGTGAGTTCCTGTTTTTTGTGTGTTTTTGACTTTTTTCAGATCTGATTATGGAACGGAGTCCAAACGGAATAAAATCGCCGAAATGAATTTTTCCAAAACAGAAGAAGATCGGGGGACTTGAGGGCCAAGGCAGGAGGCCCACAGGGAGCCCACAAGCCATGTAGCCGCGGCCAAGGGGCCGCCGCTACCAGGCTTGTGGCCCCCTTGGAGCTCCCTTGCCCTAGCTCTTTCGCCTATATATTCCCTAAAATCCCAGGAAAAAAAGGGCGTCCACGAAACCACTTTTCCGCCGCCGCAAGCTTCCGTTTCCGCGAGATGTCATCTGGAGACCCTTCCCGCTGCCCTGTCGGAGGGGACTTTGGAGACGGAGGGCTTCTACATCAACATCATTACCTCTCCAATGCCTCGTGAGTAATCTACTTCAGACCTACGGGTCCGTAGTTTTGTAGCTAGATGGCTTCTTCTCTCTCTTGGATCTTCAATACAAAGTTCTCCATGATCTTCATGGAGATCTATCCGATGTAATCCTCTTTGGCGGTGTGTTTGTCGAGATCCGGTGAATTGTGGATTTGTGATCAGATTATCTATGAATTATATTTGAGTCTTTGCTGATTTCTTATATGCATGATTTTATATCCTTGTAAGTCTCTCCGAGTCTTGGGTTTTGTTTGGCCAACTAGATCTATGTTTCTTGCAATGGGAGAAGTGCTTGGTTTTGGGTTCATACCGTGCGGTGACCTTTCCCAGTGACAGAAGGGGCAGCAAGGCACGCATCATGTTGTTGCCATCAAGGGTAACAAGATGGGCTTTCATCATAGATTTGAGATTGTCCATCTACATCATGTCATCTTGCTTAAGGCGTTACTCTGTTCTTATGAACTCAATACACTAGATGCATGTTGGATAGCGGTCGACGTGTGGAGTAATAGTAGTAGATGCAGAAAGTATCGGTCTACTTGTTTTGGACGTGATGCCTATATGTATGATCATTGCCATAGATAACGTCATGACTTTGCGCGGTTCTATCAATTGCTCGATAGTAATTCGTTCACCCACCGTGTACTTGCTTTCATGAGAGAAGCCACTAGTGAACACTACGACCCCCGGGTCTACTCACAATTATCATCTCCGCTTTTACTTTTACTTTGCTTTGCTTACTTTTTGCTTTCAGATCTCACTTTTCAAACAATCTATAAGGGATTTACAACCCCTTCATAGCGTTGGGTGAAAGCTCTTTGTGTTTGTGCAGGTACTTGTGACTTGACGCGATCCTCCTACTGGATTGATACCTTGGTTCTCATACTGAGGGAAATACTTACCGCCGCTGTGCTACATCACCCTTTCCTCTTCAAGGGAACACCAACGCAAGGCTCCAAGGCCGCGGGGGAATCCTTTGCATATTTGCCAAGGAAATCCCTATAGGCGTAGCCAGCAGCAGAAGGATTTCTGGCGCCGTTGCCGGGGAGAGATCAAGTCAAGATCTATCGAAGTAAGTGTCACAAACTCATCTCTTGCATTTACCTTTTTGCCAGTTGCCTCTCGTTTTCCTCTCCCCCACTTCACCAATTTGCCTTTTTCGTTCGCCTTTTTGTTTGCCTTTTTCGTTCGCCCTTTTTTCTCGCTTGCTTTCTGTTCACTTGTGTGCCATGTGCCTTCAATATGCTTGCATCTTCGCTTGCTGAAAATCTAGTGACATGGATCCTCATCCACTTAATAATCTCTTTAAGAGACCCAATTATGTTGATCCAATTGCTAGTGAGTTGAGTGCACTTGACTATCTTTATGGAGTTTTGCTTGAGATGCGTGAATCTGAAAATTGTGAGGAAGAAATTTATGAAGTGATTCACGAGGGCTCCTTGAATGAAAAGCATGATTGCAATGGTTTCACTATAAATCCTATTAGTGACAATCATGCTAAAAATATGCAAAACCCTAAGCTTGGGGATGCTAGTTTTTCTATGTTCACTACTTGTTGCAATGATATTTGCAATAATATTGAAAGTGGGTTTGGAGAAGTCATAACTTTAGTTGATGATAATCCCACTATTTTTGAAGAGCGTCAACTTTGCATGCATCTGGATCATGAAAAGAATATCCTTTGTTATAGCTATATTGTTGAATTTGATTTTGATCCCACATGTAATTGCTCTCAGAGAGGAAAATATTGTGGTAGAAACTTTCATGTTACCCAATTACCTCTCGTTATGTGGAGATTGCTATTGTCTCTTTCTTCTTCCTTGCATATGGTAACTATTGGTTGTCTTGACAATCTGTTTTCCTATAAAATGCCTATGCATAGGAAGTATGTTAGACTTAGATGTGATATTCACATGCTTTATGATACTCCCGTTGTGCTTCAATTCTTGTCTTTTGTGTGAGCATCATTGAATTATCAATGCCTAGCTAAGGGCGTTAAAAAATAGCGCTTGTTGGGAGGCAACCCAACGAATCTATCCTTTTTCTTTCTGTTTTGTGTTTTCCACACTTTCATAATTCTGTTATGATTGTGTTTTTTGTGTTCTTTTTGCGTTTGTGCCAAGTGAAACCGTTATGATTAGTCTTGGGGATGATCGTTCGATCATTCTGGAAAAGAAAGAAACTTTATGCTCACGAAAAGAATTTTCATTTTTTTCTGTGAGAGCTTTTGAGTTGATTCTTTTTGCTTCTGATTGCTACGTAAATTCTTCAGACTGTCGTAAGTTTTTAGAATTTTTGAAGTCCATAAGTATACGAAGTATACAGATTGCTACAGACTGGTCTGCTGTTAACAGATTCTGTTTTTGTTGAGTTGGTTGCTTATTTTGATGAAACTATGGATAGTATTGGGGGGTATTAGCCATGGAAGATTGAACATACAGTAACTCAACATCAACATAAGTAGAATTTAAGTTTGCTACAGTACCTAAGGAAATGGTGATTTGCTTACTTATACTAATGATATCACGAGTTTCTGTTTAAGTTTCGTGTTGTGAAGTTTTCAAGTTTTGGGTGAAGTTCTTATGGACAAAGAGATAAAGAGTGGCAAGATCTCAAGCTCGGGGATGCCCAAGGCACCCCAAGTTGATTCAAAGATGCTGAAAAAGCCTAAGCTTGGGGATGCCCCGGGAAGGCATCCCCTCTTTCGTCTTCAATCCATCGGTAACGTTACTTGGGGCTATATTTTTATTCACCACATGTTATGTGTTTTGCTTGGAGCGTCTTGTATCGTAGGAGTCTTTTATTTTTGTTGTGTCACAATCTTCCTTGTTGCACACCTAGAGAGATAGACATGCACTCACCGTGTTTTTGTCGGGCTTCACTTATATCCTTTGGTTAGGCAATTCAGCTCACATGTGTTTCACTTATATCTTTTGAGCTAGTTGATTTTGCTCTATGTGCTTCACTTCTATCTTTTGGAGCACGGCAGTGCGTGGCATGGTAGTTGATCTATGCTATGAAAGTAGTCTCGAAAGGGGTAGTTATCCAAAGGGATATGAAAACTTCCACCTTCATGTGCATTGAGTAGTTAGAGAAGTTTGATTCATCTCAATTAGTTTTGAGTTATGGTTGTGGTAATTTTGAAGTTAGACTAGTAAGGTGTTGTGGATCTAGAAATACTTGTGTTGAAGTTAGTGATTCCCGTAGCATGCACATATGGTGAACCGCTATGTGATGAAGTCTGAGCATGATTAGTTTATTGATTGTCATCCTTTGTGTAGCGGTCGGGATCGCGTGATGGTTTATACCTACCAACCCTTCCCCTAGGAGTATGCGTTGAATGCTTTGTTTCGATTACTACTAAAACTTTTGCAAAAAGTATATGAGTTCTTCATGACTAATGTTGAGTCCATGGTTTAGATGCACTTTCACCTTCCACCATCACTATCTTCTTTAGTGCCGTGCAACTTTCGCCGGTGCATAAAACCCACCATTAGCCTCCCTCAAAACAGCCACCATACCTACCTACTATGGCTTTTTCAAAGCCCTTCCGAGATATATTGCCATGCAACTACCACCATGACATGTGCCACAGCTTCTAAATTGCCATTGCATGATCATAAGATAGCTACCATGATCTTTCCATTGATGTCTATGCCATGCTAGATCATTGTCACGGTACACTACCGAAGGCATTTCATATAGCGTCATCATTGCTCTAAGTTTTGAGTTGTAAGTGTGATGATCATCATTGATGGAGCATTGTCCCATGTGAGGAAATAAAAGAGGCCAGCGAAGCCCATTTACAAAAAGAGGCCAAAGATGCCCACCCAAAAAAATAAAATAAAAAGAGGCCAAAGAGCCCACCAAAAAAATGAGAGAAAAAGAGAGAAGGGACAATGTTACTATCTCCTTTCTACACTTGTGCTTCATATTAAGCACCATGATCTTCATGATTGAGAGTCTCTCGTTTTGTCACCACCATATAGCTAGTGGGAAATTTTCATTATATAACTTGGCTTGTATATTCCAATGATGGGCTTCCTCAAAATTGCCTTAGGTCTTCGTGAGCAAGCAAGTTGGATGCACACCCACCAGTTTTCTTTAAGAGCTTTCACATACTCTTAGCTCTAGTGCATCATTTGTATGCCAATCCCTACTCGTTCACATTGATATCTATTGATGAGCATCTCCATATCTCATTGATATGCCTAGTCAATGTGACCATCTTCTCCTTGTTTGCCTTGCAACCTCCACCACACTCCATTCCACTTATAGTGCTAAAACCATGGCTCACGCTCATGTATTACGTGAGAGTTGAAAAAGTTTGAGAAAGCAAAGGTGTGAAAACAATTACTTGGCCAATACCGAGGTTGTGCATGATTTAAATTCGTTGTGCTAGGATGATAGAGCATAGCCGGACTATATGATTTTGTAGGGATAACTTTCTTTTGGCCTTGTTATTTTCAAAGTCCATGATTACCTTGTTAGTTTGCTTGAAGTATTATTGCCTCCACGTCAATATCAAACTATTGTTTTGAATCTAACGGATCTGAACATTCATGTCACATAAGAGGAGTTACAAAGGACATCTATGCTAGGTAGCATGAAAGCATCAAAAATTCATTCTTTATCACTTCCCTACTCGAGGACGAGCAGGAGTTAAGCTTGGGGATGCTTGATACGTCTCAAACGTATCTATAATTTTTTGCTGGTTTCATGATGTTATCTTGTCAACTTTGGATGTTTTATATACCTTTTATATCTTTTTTGGGACTAACTTATTAATTCAGTGCCAAGTGCGAGTTCCTGTTTTTTGTGTGTTTTTGACTCTTTTCAGATCTGATTATGGAACGGAGTCCAAACGGAATAAAATCGCCGAAATGAATTTTTCCAAAACAGAAGAAGATCGGGGGACTTGAGGGCCAAGGCAGGAGACCCACAGGGAGCCCACAAGCCATGTAGCCGCGGCCAGGGGGGTGCGGCTACCAGGCTTGTGGCCCCCTTGGAGCTCCCTTGCCCTAGCTCTTTCGCCTATATATTCCCTAAAATCCGAGAAAAAAAAGGGTGTCCACGAAACCACTTTTCCGCCGCCGCAAGCTTCCGTTTCCGCGAGATGTCATCTGGAGACCCTTCCCGCTGCCCTGTCGGAGGGGACTTTGGAGCCAGAGGGCTTCTACATCAACATCATTACCTCTCCAATGACTCGTGAGTAGTCTACTTCACACCTACGGGTCCGTAGTTTTGTAGCTAGATGATTTCTTCTCTCTCTTGGATCTTCAATACAAAGTTCTCCATGATCTTCACGGAGATCTATCCGATGTAATCCTCTTTGGCGGTGTGTTTGTCGAGATCCGGTGAATTGTGGATTTGTGATCAGATTATCTATGAATTATATTTGAGTCTTTGCTGATTTCTTATATGCATGATTTTATATCCCTGTAAGTCTCTCCGAGTCTTGGGTTTTGTTTGGCCAACTAGATATATGATTCTTGCAATGGGAGAAGTGCTTGGTTTTGGGTTCATACCGTGCGGTGACCTTTCCCAGTGACAGAAGGGGCAGCAAGGCACGCATCGTGTTGTTGCCATCAAGGGGAACAAGATGGCCATTCATCATAGATTTGAGATTGTCCATCTACATCATGTCATCTTGCTTAAGGTGTTACTCTGTTCTTATGAACTCAATACACTAGATGCATGCTGGATAGCGGTCGACATGTGGAGTAATAGTAGTAGATGCAGAAAGTATCGGTCTACTTGTTTTGGACGTGATGCCCGTATGTATGATCATTGCCATAGATTATGTCATGACTTTGCGCGGTTCTATCAATTGCTCGATAGTAATTCGTTCACCCACCGTCTACTTGCTTTCATGAGAGAAGCCACTAGTGAACACTATGGCCCGCGGGTCTGCTCACAATTATCATCTCCGCTTTTACTTTTACTTTGCTTTGCTTACTTTTTGCTTTCAGTTCTCACTTTGCAAACAATCTATAAGGGATTGACAACCCCTTCATAGCGTTGGGTGCAAGCTCTTTGTGTTTGTGCAGGTACTTGTGACTTGACGCGATCCTCCTACTGGATTGATACCTTGGTTCTCAAACTGAGGGAAATACTTACCGCCGTTGTGCTACATCACCCTTTCCTCTTCAAGGGAACACCAACGCAAGGCTCCAAGGCCGCGGGGGAATCCTTTGCATATTTGCCAAGGAAATCCCTATAGGCGTAGCCAGCAGCACGGGCATTGGAGATGGCCAACGGGGCGGTGAAGGCCGACCGAATCTGGCCACTCGCGGTCGGATCTAACCACTCGCGGCGGCGGCACGCTTAAGGGGCGACCATGGCGTTATGGTACGTGCAGAGAAGAAGGGAGAGAGGTGAGGGAGAGCATAACGGGAGGAGAGAGTCGTGGGGCAACAGGGATGGTCCTTCTCCGACCTGGGGAGCTCCTGGCGCTCGCCGGCAAGGTCCGGTGCTCTCGTAGCCGGCGACGCAGTCCAGTATGTCGGCGGGCTGCAGGGCTGCAGCAGCTCGAGGGTTCCTTCCCTCGGGCACGAGCTGCATAGCTGGGGAGCTCGGGCGGCGGCGGCGGATCCGGGCCCGTGGCGGCTGGGAGGAGGAGGCTGGCGGTTGGGGGTTGGTGGGGTGCGGTTTTTGAGGCACAGGCTAGGGTTTGCTGGTCTGGGGGTTTATTTATAGCAGATGGGGCTAGGGTTAGCAAAAAATTTATCCGATTTCGAACGCGCGATCGCGATTGGACGACTCAGATCGCGAGCGAATGCCAGGTTAGGGCTTAGTGGCTATGTAGAGGGGGTTGTGGCTAAGAAGAGAGGGATCTTGCGGCCTGACACGATATTTTAAAACCCTGAAAAACGTCCGACGATAACCAGAAGACGGTGTGATAACCCACAAGTATATGGGATCGCAACAGTTTTCGAGGGTAGAGTATTCAACCCAAACTTATTGATTCGACACAAGGGGAGCCAAAGAATACTCTCGAGTATTAGCAGTTGAGTTGTCAATTCAACCACACCTGAAAGACTTAGTATATGTAGCAAAGTTTTAGTAGCAAAGTAGTATGTGATAACCCACAAGTGTAGGGGGTCGCAACAGTTTTCGAAGGTAGAGTATTCAACCCAAATTTATTGGTTCGACACAAAGGGAAGCGAAAGAATATTCTCAAGTATTAGCAGCTGAGTTTGTCAATTTCTACCACACCTGAAAGATTAGTGTCTGCAAGCAAAGTATTAGTAGCAAAGTGGTATGATAGCAACGGTGCCAGAAACAGATCTGTTGACGACAGACTATTCCTAACTTGTTGTATCAATGGCGCCAGTAAAAGTGTTGCAGCAAGTAACAGCCAAGTAGAAAGTAACAACAGTAGTGACAGCAGTAGCAAGTAATAGCGGTAGCAGCAGAGTAACAGCAGTAGCAACAGAGTAACAGCAGCAGCAATAGTGACAGCAGTAGCAGCAAAGTAACGTAGCAAGGACCAGTGGTAAAAGACTCGTAGGCAGTGGATCGGTGATGTATGAGTATACCGGATGTGATTCATCATGTAACATCTATAACACGGAGAGATAAGTGGCTAGCTCCCGTTCGTCAATCTAATGTAGGCATGTATTCCGTATGTAGTCATACGTGCTTAGGGAAAAGAACTTGCATGACATCTATTGTCCATCCCTCCCGTGGCAGCGGGGTCCTAATGGAAACTACGGAATATTAAGGTTCTCCATTTAATAAAGAACCGGACCAACGCATTAACACGCGGTGAATACATGAACTCCTCATACTATGGTCATCTCCAGGAGTGGTTCTGCCTATTGTCACTCCGGGCTTGCCGGGTCATAACACATAGTAGGTGACTAAAACACACATGTATTGGCGACAACATAATAGGTTCAGATCTGAAATCATGGCACTCAGGCCCTAGTGACAAGCATTAAGCATGGCAAAGTAGTAGCAACATCAATCTCAGAACATAGTGGATACTAGGGATCAATCCCCGTCAAAACTAACTCGATTACATGATAGATCTCATCCAACTCATCACCGTCCAGCAAGCCTACGATGAGATTAGTCACGAACGGTGAAGAGCATCATGGAATTGTCAATGGAGGAAGGTTGATGATGACGATGGCGATGATTTCCCCTCTCCGGATCCCAGAACGGACTCCAGATCTGCCCTCCAGATGAAGAACATGAGGTGGCGGCGCCTTCGTATCGTAAAACACGATGAATCATTCTCTCTGATTTTTTTCCGGGCGAGATGGAATATATAGAGCTGAGTTTGGGGGCGGTGGAACCACGTGGGCCCCACAAGCCCTCATGGCGCGGCCAGGGGGTGGCCGCGGCCCAGGGGCTTGTGGCCCACTGGCACACCTCCTCCGGTGGATCTTTGCGTAGGTATTTTTCATTAATATAAGAAAAATTCTTCGTAAATTCTGAGGACATTCCGAGAACTTTTATTTCTGCACAAAAACAACACCATGGCAATTCTGGTGAAGACAGCGTTAGTCCGGGTTAGTTCCATTCAAATCATCCTAATTTTTTCTGGGCGAGAGAGAATATATAGAGTTGGAGTTGGAGGCTGCGGAGCCACGTGGGCCCCACAAGCCTGCCAGGCGCGCCCTAGGGGGAGGCGCCTCCTAGGCTCGTGGGCCCCTGGCTCCGTGTCTTCGGGTAATTCTTGCGCCAGTATTTTTTATATATTCCACAAAAAATCCTCGTAAGTTTCCAGGTCATTTCGAGAACTTTTATTTCTGCACAAAACAACACCATGGCAATTCTGCTGAAAACAGCGTCAGTCCGCGTTAGTTCCATTCAAATCATGCAAATTAGAGTCCAAAACATGGGCAAAAGAGTTTGGAAAAATAGATACGATGGACCAGCTTTTCCAGGCTCAGTCACTTCATCATATATTGTCAGTATTGCCTTTCACTTGCACGACCGAATTATGTGAATAATAATAAGAGTGTCCGTGCATTGGACTAAGCTAGAATCTGCAAACAAATTCAGAGTAGAAGACAAAGTAATATGGCTCTTTGAAGGATAAACAATGATGCATATGAGAGCTACTAATCATTTTAATCATGGTCTTCTACCTTGACCCAAAGAAAAAGAAAACTATTTACACGGGAAAGCTCCCAACAAGCAGCACAAGAAGAAAAGACGGGAAATCTTTTTGGGTTTTTTCTTTTTAATTACCACTAAGCAAGCTGGAAAGTAAACTTACAACTATTTCTTTTTTGTTTTTCTCATTTTTAAACAAACACACGAGAAGAATGCAACCAAAAGAAATAAACTAGCATGGATGATACAATGGAAAAGTGTGAACACCGATTGTCAAAGTAAATGTGTGAGCAAGAATATAAAGTCGGTGAGAAACACGTACTCCCCCAAGCTTAGGCTTTTGGCCTAAGTTGGTGTACTCCCAACGACGGAAGTAACCATCTCCGGGGTACTCCAGAGTGTACTGAGGGTGCCACTGTTGGGTGAGCTCCTCTGTCTCCCACTCATAAACTTTCGTCTAGTACTCAACTGGTGGCTCGGGCATGGGCGCCTGTGGTGGCGCTGTGCCCTGATACGTCTCCAACGTATCTATAATTTTTTTATGGCTCCATGCTATTATCTTGTCAAACTTTGGATTTTTTGTATGCCTTTTATATCTTTTTTGGGACTAACTTATTAACTCAGTGCCAAGTGTCAGTTCCTGTTTTTTCCGTGTTTTTGACCCTTTTCAGAGGAGGATTTTAAATGGAGTCCAAACGGAACGAAACTTCCAAAAAGAATTTTTTCAAAACAGAAGAAGATCGGGAAGCTTGAGAACCAAGGCAGGGGGTATCCAGGGACCCCACAAGCCCCCTAGCCGCGGCCAGGGGATGCGCCTCACAGGCCTGTGAGCTCCCTGGGCCTCCCCTGCCCTAGGTCTTTCGCCTATATATTCCCATAAATTCAAAAAAAATCAGGAGATCATCGAAAGTACTTTTCTGCCGCCGCAAGCTTCTGTCTCCGCAAGATCCCATCTGGGGCACGTTCTGGTGCCCTGCCGGAGGGGGGATTCAGATACGGAGGGCTTCTTCATCAACACCATGACCTCTCCGATGATGCGTGAGTAGTTCACCATAGACCTACGGGTCCATAGCTAGTAGCTAGATGGCTTCTTCTCTCTCTTGGATCTTCAATACAAAGTTCTCCATGATCTTCATGGAGATCTATCCGATGTAATCTTCTTTTGCGGTGTGTTTGTCGAGATCCAATGAATTGTGGATTTATGATCAGATTATCTATGAATCTTATTTGAGTTTCTTCTAATCTCTCTTATGCATGACTATCATATCCTTGTAATTCTCTTCGAGTTGTGGGTTTTGTTTGGCCAACTAGATCTATGATTCTTGCAATGGGAGAAGTGCTTGGTTTTGGGTTCATACCGTGCGGTGACCTCATCCAGTGACAGAAGGGGTAGCGAGGGTAAAAAGATGGGGTTTTCATCATTGGTTTGAGTTTATCCCTCTACATCATGTCATCTTGCTTAAGGCGTTACTCTGTTCGTCATGAACTCAATACACTAGATGCATGCTGGATAGCGGTCGATGTGTGGAGTAATAGTAGTAGATGCAGAAAGTATCGGTCTACTTGTCTCGGGCGTGATGCCTATATGTATGATCATTGCCTTAGATATCCTCATGACTTTGCATGGTTCTATCAATTGCTCGACGGTAATTTGTTCACCCACCGTAATATTTGCTATTTTGAGAGAAGCCTCTAGTGAACACTATGGCCCCCGGGTCTACTCCATGCCATATTTTCAGCCTTACTCTTTTACTTTGTTGCACTTTCCGCCTCCACATCTCACTTTGCAATCAATCTTGAAGGGATTGACAACCCCTTTATAGCGTTGGGTGCAAGCTCGTTTGTGTTTGCGCAGGTACTCTGGACTTGACGAGATTCTCCTACTCGATTGATGCTTCGGTTCTCAAACTAAGGGAAATACTTACTACTCATGTGTTGCACCACCCTTTCCTCTTCAAGGGAAAAACCAACGCAAGCCCAGCCTCCGTCAACGTGTCAATCTCTCACACTGTTGTGTGTTGCCGCAGTAGAAGAATTTCTGGCGCCGTTGCCGGCGAGGATCAAGTCAAGAACTCATCCAAGTAAGTGTCGCAAAGTCATCTCTTGCATTTACTTTTTTGCCTCTCGTTTTCCTCTCCCCCACTTCTGAAAAACAAAAATTTACAAAAATATTTGCCTTTTCGTTCGCCCTTTTCTCTCGCTTGCTCCTTATTCGCTTGTGTGCTTGCTTGCTTGCCGAAGTCACCATGACTGAAAACACCAAACTTTGTGACTTCTCTAATACTAATAATAATGATTTTATTAGTACTCCTATTGCTCCCGCCACTAGTGCGGAGTCATATGAAATCAGTGCCGCTTTGCTGAATCTTGTTACGAAAGAGCAATTCTCCGGCCTTCCTAGTGAAGATGTCGCATCCCATCTTAACACCTTCATTGAGCTTTGCGATATGCAAAAGAAGAAAGATGTGGATAATGATGTGATTAAATTGAAGCTTTTTCCTTTCTCGTTGCGAGATCGAGCAAAAACTTGGTTTTCGTCTTTGCCCAAAAATAGTATCGATTCTTGGGATACGTGCAAAGATGCTTATATATCCTAGTATTTTCCGCCGGCTAAGATTATCTCTCTCCGTAACGATATCATGAATTTTAAGCAACTTGATCATGAACATGTTGCACAATCTTGGGATAGAATGAAATTGATGATTAGAAATTGTCCCGCTCATGGCTTGAGTCTTTGGATGATTATACAAATCTTCTACGCTGGATTGAATTTCGCTTCTAGAAATATCTTGGACTCCGCCTCAGGTGGAACGTTCATGGAAATCACGTTAAGAGAAGCCACAAAACTCCTAGACAATATCATGACGAACTACTCTCAGTGGCACACTGAAAGGTCACCTACTAGTAAGAAGGTACACGCTATAGAAGAAATTAACTCGTTGAGTGCTGAGATGGATGAGTTAATGAATTTGGTTGCTACTAGAAGTGCTCCTTTAGATCCTAATGATATGCCCTTTTCTTCCTTGATTGAGAGTAGCAACGCTAGCTTGGACGTTAATTTTGTTGGTAGGAATAATTTTGGCAACAACAATGCTTTTAAAGGAAACTATGTTCCTAGGACTTTTCCTAGTGACTCCTCTAATAACTTTGGAAACTCCTACAACAACACTCATGGAAATTACAATAGATTACCCTCTGATCTAGAGATTAATATCAAAGAGCTTATCAACTCGCAAAAAAAATTCAATGCGTCCATAGAGGAAAAACTACTCAAAATTGACGATTTGGCTAAGAGCGTTGATAGAATGTCTAGTGATATTGATGCTTTGAAATTTAGATGTGCTCCTCCCAAGATCAATATGGATGAAACTTTTAAAGCTATGCGTGTTTCCATGAGTGAGAGCAAAGAAAGAACCGCCCAAATTCGTGCTAGACATGAATGGCTTAAAAAGGCGTGTTCTCGTGATAAGAATCACTAAGATCTTAAAGTGCTTGGTGTGACTCCCATTGAATCTTTGTTTTCTTTTGTCAAACCCAATGATGATGGGGATGGATATGAATCCACTTTGGTTGAAAAACGCCCCAATGATTCGGAGTCCATCTATCTTGATGATAAAAGCATTGAAAGTGGAGTATAAGATATTAAAACTTTGAGTAGTAATGAAATTACTACTTTGGATTTCAAGGAATTCAATTATGATAGTTGCTCCTTGATTGAATGCATTTCCTTGATGCAATCCATGCTAAACTCTCCACACGCTTATAGCCAAAACAAGGCCTTTACCGATCATATCGTCGAAGCTATGATAAAATCTCTTGAAGAGAAACTTGAATTGGAAGTCTCTATCCCTAGAAAGCTTCATGATGAGTGGGAACCTACTATCAAAATCAAAATAAAAAACTATGAATGCAATGCTTTGTGTGATTTGGGTGCTAGTGTTTCCGCGATTCCAAAGTCTTTATCTGATGTTCTGGGTTTTAATGAGATTGAAGAGTGTTCTCTTAATTTGCATCTTGCGGATTCTACTATCAAGAAACCCATGGGAAGGATCAATGATGTTCTTATTATTGAAAATAGGAACTATGTACCCGTGGATTTCATTGTGCTTGACATTGATTGCAATCCTACATGCCCTATTATTCTTGATAGACCTTTCCTAAGGACTATCAGTGCTATCATCGATATGAAGGAAGGTAATATTAGATTTCAATTTCCTTTAAAGAAGGGCATGGAGCACTTTCCTAGAAAGAAAATAAGATTGCCTTATGAATCCATGATGAGGGCTACTTATGGTTTGAGCACCAAAGACGACGATACGTAATTTTATCGCCTTATGTCTAGCTAGGGGCGTTAAACAATAGCGCTTGTTGGGAGGCAACCCAATGAATTTATCTTTTTCTTTCTGCTTTGTTGCGTCCACACCATCATAATTTTGTTATGATTGTCTTTTTTGTGTTCTTTTTGTGTTTGAGCCAAGCAAAACCTTTATGACTAGTCTTGGCGATGGTTGTTTGATCCTGCTGGAAAAAGACAGAAACTTTTCGCTCACGAGACGATTTTTCATTTTTATTCCGAAAGAGATTTTGAGTTGATTCTGATTTTTGCTGGTTGATATACCTTTTGCCCAGGCAGTCGTATTTTTCAGAATTTTTGAGGTACCAGAAGTATTCGAAGTATACATATTGCTACAAACTGGTCTGTTTTTGATAGATTATGTTTTTATTGAGTTGGTTGCTTGTTTTGATGAAACTATGGATAGTATAGGGGGTACTAGCCATGGAAAAGTGATAATACAGTAGCCCAACACCAATATAAATAGAAATCAAGATTGCTATAGTACCTAAAGGGGGTGGTATTTTGTTTTCTTGTGCTAATGATATCACGAGTTTCTGTTTAAGTTTTGTGTTGTGAAGTTTTCAAGTTTTGGGTGATGTTCTCATGGACAAAGAGATAAGGAGTGGAAAGAGCTCAAGCTTGGGGATGCCCAAGGCATCCCAAGCCAAATTCAAGGACACAAAAAAGCCTAAGCTTGGGGATGCCCTGGGAAGGCATCCCCTCTTTCGTCTTCAATCCATCGGTAACATTACTTGGAGCTATATTTTTATTCACCACAAGATATGTGTTTAGCTTGGAGCATCTTGTATCATAGGAGTTTTTTTCTTTTTGTTTTCTCACAATCATCCTTGTTGCACACCTTTTGAGAGAGACATGCACTCATCGTGATTTTGCTAGAATGCTCATCGTGCTTCACTTATATCTTTTGAGCTAGATAATTTTGCTCTATGTGCTTCACTTAGATCTTTTAGAGCACGGCAGTGCGTGACTTGGTAGTTGGCTTATGCTATGAAAGTAGTACCAAAGGTGATAGGTATCTAAAGAGGATACAAAAATCTCCATCTTCATGTGCATTGAGTAGAAAGAGAAGTCTTGATTCCTCTCAATTAGTTTTGATACGTGGATTTGGTAATATTAAGAGTTATGTTAGTAGGGTGTTCTGAATCTAGAAATACTTGCGTTGAAGTTAGTTATTCCCGTAGCATGCACGTACGGTGAGCCTCTATGTTAGGAAGTCGGAGCATAATTGATCTATTGATTGTCATCCTTTGTGTTGAGGTCGGGATCGCGCGATGGTTAACACCTACCAACCCTTCCCCTAGGAGTATGCGTTTAGCACTTTGTTTCGATTACTACTAAAAACTTTCGCAACAAGTATGTGAGTTCTTGATGACTAATGTGAGTCCATGGTATAGATGCACTTTCACCTTCCACCATTGCTAACCTCTCTAAGTGTCGCGCAACTTTCACTGGTACACAAACCCACCATATGCCTTCCTCAAAACAGCCACCATACCTACCTACTATGGCATTTTCATAGCCATTCCGAGATATATTGCCATGCAACTCCCACCGTTCCATCTCATGACTTTTGCCGTCACTCTCATATTGCCATTGCATGATCTTAAGATAGCTAGCGAGATGTTTCAACGTCATACGCCAAGTTAGATCGTTGCACATCCCGGTACAGTGCCGGAGGCATTTCCTATAGAGTCATCATCGTTCTAAGCTTTGAGCTGTGAGTAAATAAAAGTGTGATGATCATCATTATTAGAGCATTGTACCATGTGAGGAAATAAAAAAAGAGGCCAAAGAGCCCAAATAAAAAAAGAGAGAAAAAAAGAGGCCCAAGTGCCCAAATAAAAAAAGGAGAGAAAAAGAGAGAAGGGACAATGCTACTATCTTTTTCCACACTTGTGCTTCATAATAGCACCATGTTCTTCATGATTGGGAGCTTCTTGCTTTGTTGCTACCATATGCTAGTGGGAATCTTCATCATATAACTTGGCTTGTATATTCCAATGATGGGCTTCCTCAAATTGCCCTAGGTCTTCGTGAGCAAGCAAGTTGGATGCACACCCACTAGTTCTCCTTTTGAGCTTTCACATACTTATTGCTCTAGTGCATCCTTTGTATGGCAATCCCTACTCGTTCACATTGATATCTATTAATGGGAATCTCCATAGCCCTTTGATATGTCAAGTCAATGTGACCATCTCCTCCTTTTTGTCTCACAATCACCACCACACTCAATTCCACCTATAGTGCTATATCCATGGCTCACACTCATGTATTGTGTGATAGTTATAAAAAGTTTGAGAAAGTAAGAGTGCGAAAACAATTACTTGGCCAATACCGGGGTTGTGCATGATCTACATTAGTTGTGTGAGGATGATGGAGCATAGCCAGACTATATGATTTTGTAGGGATAACCTTCCTTGGCCTTGTTATTTTGAAAGTTCATGATTACTTTGCTAGTTTGCTTGAAGTATTATTGTTTTCATGTCAATAGCAAACTATTGTTTTGAATCTTACGGATCTGAACATTCATGTCACGTGAAAGAAGTTGCAAAGGACAACTATGCTAGGTAGCATTACACATCAAAAATTCAGTCTTTATCACTTCCCTACTCGAGGACGAGCAGGAGTTAAGCTTGGGGATGCTTGATACCTCTCCAACGTATCTATAATTTTTGATGGTTCCATGCTATTATCTTGTCAAACTTTGGATGTTTTGTATGCCTTTTATATCTTTTTTGGAACTAACTTATTAACTCAGTGCCAAGTGTCAGTTCCTGTTTTTTCCGTGTTTTTGACCCTTTTTAGAGGAGGATTTTAAATGGAGTCCAAACGTAACGAAACTTCCAAAAAGATTTTTTCCGAAACAGAAGAAGATCGGGAAGCTTGAGAACCAAGGCAGGGGTTCTCCAGGGACCCCACGAGCCCTCTAGCCGCGGCCGGGGGGACCGCGCCTCCCAGGCTTGTGGGCTCCCTCGGCCTCCCCTGCCCTAGGTCTTTCGCCTATATATTCCCATACATTCCAGAAAAAAATCAGGAGATCATCGAAAGTACTTTTCCACCGCCGCAAGCTTCTGTGTCCGCAAGATCCCATCTGGGGCACGTTCTAGTGCCCTGCCGGAGGGGGGATTCGGATACGGAGGGCTTCTTCATCAACACCATGACCTCTCCGATGATGTGTGAGTAGTTCACCATAGACCTACGGGTCCATAGCTAGTAGCTAGATGGCTTCTTCTCTCTCTTGGATCTTCAATACAAAGTTCTCCATGATCTTCATGGAGATCTATCCGATGTAATCTTCTTTTGCGGTGTATTTGTCGAGATCCAATGAATTGTGGATTTATGATCAGATTATCTATGAATCTTATTTGAGTTTCTTCTGATCTCTCTTATGCATGATTATCATATCCTTGTAATTCTCTTCGAGTTGTGGGTTTTGTTTGGCCAACTAGATCTATGATTCTTGCAATGGGAGAAGTGCTTGGTTTTGGGTTCATACCATGCGGTGACCTCATCCAGTGACCGAAGGGGTAGCGAGGGTAAAAAGATGTTGTTTTCATCATTGGTTTGAGTTTATCCCTCTACATCATGTCATCTTGCTTAAGGTGTTACTCTGTTCGTCATGAACTCAATACACTAGATGCATGCTGGATAGCGGTCGATGTGTGGAGTAATAGTAGTAGATGCATAAATTATCGGTCTACTTGTCTTGGACGTGATGCCTATATGTATGATCATTGCCTTAGATATCGGCATGACTTTGCGCGGTTCTATCAATTGCTCCACAGTAATTTGTTCACCCACCATAATATTTGCTATTTTGAGAGAAGCCTCTAGTGATCACTATGGCCCCCGGGTCTACTCCACACCATATTTTCAGCCTTACTCTTTTACTTTGTTGCACTTTCTGCCTCAAGATCTCACTTTGCAATCAATCTTGAAGGGATTGACAACCCCTTTATAGCGTTGGGTGCAAGCTCGTTTGTCTTTGCGCAAGTACTCTGGACTTGACGAGATTCTCCTACTGGATTGATACCTTGGTTCTCAAACTGAGGGAAATACTTACTGCTCCTGTGTTGCACCACCCTTTCCTCTTCAAGGGAAAAACCAACGCAAGCCCAGCCTCCGTCAACGTGTCAATCTCTCGCACTGTTGTCTGTTGCCGTAGCATGCCCCAATATGCATAGATGTCCGAGGGCAGAATAATGTACGTGCCTAGATGAAGGTTGAACAAAGAAGGAGCAGGCAAAGTAATAGTCTCACGAGTACCCTGGCTGAATACCAAGTTATAAATCATCCTCTTATCATTATCTTTATCAAGAAAATCATGGCGAACCATGCTATCATAATCTAAATATCCCTCAGGAAGAAGCATCTCTTCTTCCTCGCACAGTCTAATAGGTATCATTAAATGTTTAGCAAGACGGGTAGCATGGATACCTCCATAAACAGCGCCTTTGGTATGGTTCGTGTTCAACCATTGAGCCACTATAGCGCCCAAGCTATAAGTTTTATTATTATAAAGAGCTTCGCGGAAAACCGCAATATCTGGGGAGCTAAGAGCCCCAGCTTTCCCACGGCATGTCAAACATTTTCCCATGAATAATGAGAGATACCGAAGCACGGGAAAATGTACACTAGCAACTCTAGCGCGAGACACTCCTCTCTCCTCTCCTACAACAATAGTATCAATGAAAGCCTCCAAGTCCCGTGGACGAGGTTCATGAATATCCCCAACATAAGGTAAATTGCAAACATTGCAGAAATCCTGAAGTGACATGCGTTGGGGGATATCATATAACTTGAACTCAACCATAGGAGGGCTCTTCCTCGGATAAAAAATTAAAGCTTTGCACGAAAGTATTAGTGAGGAGGAGGTATTGTGGACACTTATCTTTGACAAATGCGATAAGGCATGCGTTCTCCCCCAAGTAATAAAAATCCCCATAAAGACCGGCGGCGTGTAAGAACACTTAGCTTGGCCACTCGCATGCTCGAACTTCTGCAACTCGGGGAACCGGATACTTGGGTTTCTTCTTCTCATTTTCATCTTCCTTGGGGTCACGGCTCGAAGAGCCTCTTAGGAACCTCCTCATCTTTTCCTTTTTCTTTCTTTGAAAATTTCTGAAATTTTTAGTGACTCAAAATAAAAGTGAACAAGGCTTAACAAAACTCATAGCAACTACTCCTACAAGTGCCTAGAGGCCAAATCATGCATCAAAACTACTTGGGACCAACTAAAATTAACATGCAAAGCTCGAGAACAGGTTCACCAAGGCAGCAATAAAATGCAATGAATGCAGCACTAGAACAAAAACTAATCGAACCAATGGAGGAGTCATATACCAAGGAACAATTCCCCAAAACAGTTTGGTGAATGGGGATTTGCACAAGGAGATCGAAAAATGCAACAAAATGAGCAAGAACACGGGTTTGAGCTGTGGAATGATTTTTTTGGAGGTACACGAAGGAGATGGGTGCTGGAATAGGTGGAGGGGGGCACGTGGGACCCATGAGCCTGCCAGGCGCGCCCAGGGGGGTGGGCGCGCCACCTGGGCTCGTGGCCCACTAGTGCATCCCCCTGACTAGTTATCTATCTCAGAAATTTTTAAATATTCCAGAAAAAATCATACTTGAATTTCAGGGCATTTGGAGAACTTTTATTTTCACGTCACTTTTTATTGAACGAAAAAAGAAAAAAATAGGAAAATAAAGCTATAACTATTATTTTTCTACTAAACAACAGAAAGTAAAAGTTGGGAACAGAAGGTTGTGACTTCTAGATTTATCCATCTCATGGTCATCAAAAGAAATTCGTCAATGAGGTTGATCAAGTCTCCTTGACAAACTTTTTTCGAATCACATAAAACCGGAGAATTTTCGAATAATAACTAGGTTACCTCAACGGGGATGTGCATATCCCCAATAAGTATATCATATTTCATCCTGACAGTAGGAATAGGGCATTCAGAGCTTCCAATAATAATTGATGAAGATTTTTCAATAGCATTAATGCAATGAACTCGATATTGTTTCTTCGGAAAGTGCACCGTGTGCTCATTACCATTAACATGGAAAGTGGCATTGCCTTTGGTGCAATCAATAATAGCCCCTACAATGTTTAAAAAGGGTCTTCCAAGGATGACCGCCATGGCATCATCCTCAGGAATATCAAGAATAACAAAGTCCATTAAGATAGTAACATTCGCAACCACAACAGGCACATCCTCGCAAATGCCGATAGGTAAAGCGGTTGATTTGTCGGACATTTGCAAAGAAATTTCACTAGGTGTCAACTTATCCAATTCAAGTCTACGATATAAAGAGAGAGGCATAACACTAACACCGGCTCCAAGATCACATAAAGCAGTTCTAACATAATTTCCTTTAATGGAGCAAGGTATAGTGGGCACTCCGGGATCACCTAGTTTCTTAGGAGTCCCACCCTTAAAAGTGTAATTAGCAAGCATGGTGGAAATCTCAACATCAGGTATCTTCCTTTTATTAGTCACAATATCTTTCATGTACTTAGCATAAGGAGACATTTTAAGCATATCAGTCAAGCGCATTTGCAAAAAGACAGGTCTAATCATTTCAACAAAGCGCTCAAAATCCTCATCATCTTTTTTCTTGGATGGTTTGGGAGGAAAGGGCATGGGTTTCTGAATCCATGGTTCTCTTTCTTTACCATGCTTCCTAGCAATAAAATCATTCCTATCACATCTCTTGTTCTTAGGTTGTGGGTTATCAAGATCAACAGCAGGTTCAATCTCCACATCATTATCATTACTAGGTTGAGCATCAACATGAACATCATTACCAATATTATCACTAGGCTCATGTTCATCACCAGAATGTGTTTCGGCATCAGAAATAGAAACATCATTCGGATTCTGAGGTGTAACAGCAATAGGTTTACTAGCATGCAAGTTCCTATCATCTTTCTTTTTCTTCCTATTACCAGGATGACTAGGTGCATCAGTATTAACTCCTTGAGAATCTTGTTCAATTCTCTTAGGATGGCCCTCAGGATACAAAAGTTCCCGAGTCATTCTACCACCTCTAGTGACAACTCTAACAGAATTGTCATTCAATTCATTGAGCAAGTCATTTTGAGCCTTAAGTACTTGTTCTACTTGAGTAGTGACCATAGAAGCATGTTTACCAATAAGCTTAAGATCATTAACATTTCTATCCACACAAGCACTTATATGATTAATCATACGAGCATTTTGTTGCAGTTGTCTGCTAACATAATCATTAAAACTTTGTTGTTTGGCAACAAAGTTATCAAATTCATCTAAGCATAAGCTGGCAGGTTTATCATAAGGAATATCACTCTCATTGAATCTACGAAGAGAATTTACCTCTACTACCTGTGTCGGGTTATCAAGACCATGTATTTCTTCAATAGGTGGTAGATTCTTAACATCTTCAGATTTAATACCTTTCTCTTGCATAGATTTCTTGGCTTCTTGCATATCTTCAGGACTTAGGAATAGAATACCTCTTTTCTTCGGAGGTGGCTTCGGAGGTGGTTCGGGAATAGTCCAAGCATTATCATTGCTCAAGATATTATTCAATAGAATTTCGGCTTGTTCCATAGTTCGTTCCCTGAAAACACAACCATCACAACTATCTAGGTGGTCCCTAGAAGCATCGGTTAGTCCATTATAAAAGATATCAAGTATTTCATTTTTCTTAAGAGGGTGATTAGGCAAAGCATTAAGTAACTGGACAAGCCTCCCCCAAGCTTGTGGGACACTCTCTTCTTCAATTTGCACAAAGTTATATATATCTTGCAAGGCATCTTGTTTCTTATGGGCAGGAAAATATTTCTCAGAGAAGTAGTATATCATATCCCGGGGACTACGCACACAACGAGGAGCAAGAGAAGTAAACCAAGTTTTAGCATCACCCTTTAGTGAGAAAGGAAACAACTTAAGAATATAGTAATAGCGAATTTTTTCCTCATTAGTGAATAGGGTGGCTATATCATTCAGTTTAGGAAGATGTGCTACAACAGTTTCAGATTTATAACCATGAAAAGGATCAGATTCAACCAAAGTGATTAACTCAGGATCGACAGAGAATTCATAATCCTTGTTAGTAACAAAGATGGGTGAAGTAGCAAACTTAGGATCATATTTCATTGTAGCATTCAGATTTTTTTTCCACTTACGTAATAAATTCTCAAGATCATAGCTATCCTTACAAGCAAGAAAGTCTTCACCTACCTCTCCCTCCATAACATAACCCTTAGGTATATTAGGCAATTCATATCTAGGAGAGCTAGGTCTAACATGTGTAACAGCAGGTTCCACTTCAATAATTTCATCAGTTTCAAAAGTATCATCAGATTCAGCAGTAACTCTAGCAATTTGTGCATCAAGGAATTCACCCAATGGCATATCATTATCAAGCAAAGCATCATCATAAGCATCATGGATAGAAGAAGTAGCATCATCAAACACAGGCGATATATCAGAATTACTAGTAGGTAGTGGTGTTGCAAATTTACTCATAACAGAAGGTGAATCAAGTGCAGAGCTAGATGACAGTTCCTTACCTGTCCTCGTAGTTGAGGGCAAGACTTTAGTTTTTGGATCTCGGATTCCTCATAGTGATCAACAGATATAAATCCCAAGTGACTCAGAGAATAGAGCTATGCTCCCCGACAACGGCGCCAGAAAAAGGTCTTGATAACCCACAAGTATAGGGGATCGCAACAGTTTTCGAGGGCAGAGTATTCAACCCAAATTTATTGATTCGACACAAGGGGAGCCAAAGAATACTCTCGAGTATTAGCAGTTGAGTTGTCAATTCAACCACACTTGAAAGACTTTATATTTGTAGCAAAGTTTTAGTAGCAAACTAGTATGATAGTAACGGCAACAGCTCTAACAGTAGCAGTAGTAATTTGTATAGCAAGTGTGACAGCAGTAGCGGTAAAGTAACTTAGCAAGGACCAGTATAGGAAAAGCTCGTATGCATTGGATCGGTGATGGATAATTATGTCGGATGACATTCATCATGTAACAGTTATAACATAGGGTGATATGTAACTAGCTCGAGTTCGTCAATGTAATGTAGGCATGTATTCCGTATTTAGTCATACGTGCTTATGGAAAAGAACTTGCATGACATCTTTTGTCCATCCCTCTCGTGGCAGCAGGGTCCTAATGGAAACTAAGGGATATTAAGGTCTCCTTTTAATAGAGAACTGGAACAAAGCATTAGCACATAGTGAATACATGAACTCCTCATACTATGGTCATCTCCGGGAGTGGTTCCGGCTATTGTCACTCTGGGGTTGCCGGGTCATAACACATAGTAGGTGACTACAACTTGCAAGATAGGATCAAGAACACACATATATTGATGAAAACATAATAGGTTCAGATCTGAAATCATGGCACTCGGGCCCTAGTGACAAGCATTAAGTATAGCAAAGTAGTAGCAACATCAATTTTAGAACATAGTGGATACTAGGGATCAAACCCCATCAAAACTAACTCGATTACATGATATATCTCATCCAACCCATCACCGTCCAGCAAGCCTACGATGAGATTACTCACGAATGATGGAGAGCATCATGGAATTGGCGATGGAGGATGGTTGATGAGATGACGGCGTCGATTTCCCCTCTTTGGAGCCCAGAACGGACTCCACATCTGTCCTCCCGAGGAAGAACAGGAGGTGGCGGCGGCTCCGTATCGTGAAACGCGATGAACTCTTCTCTCCTATTTTTTCTGGGCGAGAGAGAATATATAGAGTTGGAGTTGGAGGCTGCGGAGCCACGTGGGCCCCACGAGCCTGCCAGTCGTGCCCTAGGGGGGCGCCTCCTGGGCTCGTGGGCCCCTGGCTCCGTGTCTTCGGGTAATTCTTGCGCCAGTATTTTTTATATATTCCACAAAAAATCCTCGTCAGTTTCCAGGTCATTCTGAGAACTTTTATTTCTGCACAAAAACAACACCATGACAATTCTGCTGAAAACATCGTCAGTCCAGGTTAGTTCCATTCAAATCATGCAAATTATAGTCCAAAACAAGGGCAAAAGAGTTTGGAAAAGTAGATACGATGGAGACGTATCACGGTGCCGCTACGGTCGACCGTTCGGGTATCAAACGGACTCCGAGTGCGACGAAATTTGGCAGGCGGTCTACCTACACCATAATAAGACCACACACCAAGTTTCAACCCAATCCGAGAATATCTTTCGAACACCTTTAAAAAACAAATATTTTATCGATGTCGCAGGCGCGTGCGAGTGTGGTCGGTCTCCAAACGGTCAACGATGAAAACGGAGAGAATCGACAACTAATAATGGATGCAAGTTTTGAAAACTGACGGCAACGGAGTGCCGGTGCAATGCTGATGATGCGATGATGAGTGCGGCAAACAATAATTAACCCGACGAAAGCGGAATAAAAGGGGAATCTTCTGGAGCGTCGATCTCGAGCTGTCACAATAGTCCACTTAGAGCTTTGGCTATAGGATTATGAAGAGAAGCCCCTTGATGAAGGAAGAAATAGGATTGGCTTAAGCTTCACGCAAGAAGACTCTACGTTTTACATTTGTGAGAAATCACTTTGAGTCCATAGGAAAGCCAATACTATTAAAGGGGTGAGGTATTATGATGAATTGGTTGCTCAAGTTCTTAAAGGTAGCCACCAAAAATACTCAGCCATTCTCCCACAAAATATCTCTGTCCAAAGTCACAACAGCAAAATCGGTGCCACCGACTATTTCCATTTGGCCCTACCAATTTTACACTAGTGAGATCCTATGCCAAACCCTACCATCTCGGTACCACCAACTTTCACATCGGTGCCACCGAGATTCAGTGACCAAATTTCCATTGAGAATATTTCAAGAATCGTAATTTCCAAGTTTGAAACCAGTCTCACCGAGATTTGGAAAATGGTCTAGTTCATTGTATTGGTACCACCGAGATTCCTATATCGGTCTCACCGAGAATTCAAAAATTGCCACATTTAGTGCAACCCGGTACCATCAAAATTCATTTCGGTATCACCGAGTTGGGCAATAATGTTGTAACGGTTATATTTTGGGAGATGCCCTCTCACTCGCAGAGGAAGTACTCAGAACACACTTACACTTGCGAGATCCATTTTTCTGAGAGAGAGCCACCTAGTCATGTGTTGTGATCAAGAGATTCCAATCCTACCATTTGAAACTTGATTTCTAGCCTCCCAAGTTGCTTTCCACAAGATCAATCTCCTATCCCTGCTAAATCTGAGAGAGAGTGATTGAGTGTTGAGGAGACCATCTTTTGAAGCACAAGAGTAAGGAGCTCATCGTTTTACCACGTCTATTACCTTTTGGAGGGTGGTGCCTCCTAAATTGGGTATGTGTCGCTTGGGAGCCTCCTACTTCATGTTGTGGAGTTGAACCAAGATGTTTGTAAGGGCAAAGAGATTGCCTACTTTCTAAATATTTACCGTGAGTGGGGCTAGTCATGTGTGGACAGAAGCCATGATGGAATAGACAAGGTCGCTTCTTTGTGGACCCCTTGTGTGTGGAGCCCTCGGTGGAATCTCGCAGCTGTTACCATCCGTGGATTGAAGTCTCCACTAACATGGACGTACGATAGCACCACCTATCGGAACCATGCCAAAAATCGTCGTGTCAACTTCTTCGCGTTTGATCATCCTAAACTCTACTCCTTAGTACATGTGCAATATCTTTACTTTCCACTGCAATATTTATTGAGTAGCATGTGCACGATGCACTAAAATTGTTAGAATCGCTAAAATCTGCCAACCATTAAATTGGGAAAAGGCTAGGATTTTAATTTATGCAAGTAGTCTATTCACCCCCTCTAGACACCTCTTATATCGATCTCACACATGGCCTCTTCCGGCTTGCCTCCTCCTCTCCAAGATCTCCAACCTTGCCATGTCATGCCATTCTTTGATGATCTCGTCCATCTTCACGTTCCCCTTCTTGCGTTTCACATCAGAAGCTTTCCCCTTCTTTGTCAGTGATTGCCGAACCAAATTTGCATTGAAGGCGGCGGGGCAGGCAGGGGGGCGTGCCTTCACAGCGGGGCCGGCTCGAGCATTGCCCTGGATGACGATGTTGCCCTGCGGTTGCAGGGTGGCGTGGTGCAACCTTTAAAGGCGATGGGCGCGACATGGTCGCCGACGAGATTTGCCGAAGGGGGTGGCGCTTGAACGGCGTCCGTGGTGACGTCTTCCGGCTGAGAGGCTTCCATGCTGACAAAGGGACATCGGGGAAGGTGCTCCCGGGTGACCGAAGGGGGTTGGTTGGGGGCGGAGGGAGAGGGAAGCGGGAAGAGCCGCGCGGAAATGTCCCTCCCGTCAAATGCCGCACTTGATAGGGGTCGAGCTCGAGTTGGCCTCCCGCCTCGTGAATCTACAACCTGTTTGGTAGTTTGAAGGAATGGGAATGGAAGTTTATAAGAGAAAGTTTATTGGGGGATTAGGCTTGGGAAGTGGACTATTAGTCCTAATCCCACGTTTGGTGCCTGTTGGGAATTGCTTGTGGGAATTTAGCAGGAAAATAATTTCCTCCGTTTGGTCCATGAGTCAAAGTAACAGAAGATGGTGATGACATGTTTGTTTAGGTACAAAACTAAACCCATTCTTGTTTGAGGCAACGAACAAACTGTTTTTTCTTTGATAATTCCCATTCCCTATTTGAATTACCAGCCCTCTTCTCGGAAGAGATTAGTGGGAGTTGACTCCCTCAATTCCTCTTCCCTTTCGTTTGTCAATTCCCATACCCCCAACCATACAAGTGATTTTTAGTCTTCAACACTCTTAATTCCCATTCCCAAGTTCAACTTCCCTCGAACCAAACAAGCTGCTAAAGGTTGAGGGCGAAGTTTTTCCACGTCCGATAATTTTTTTTACAGTTCACGCGTCGATACAATGTCTAGTCGGGTCATTTTTTCCATTTGAAACCGTAAACGGATGGTTATTTTGGGGGTCGACGCATTTTAAGGGGTTTGTCACAGTCGTTGTAATACATCATTGGACTAGTAGAACACCCGTGCATTGCTACGGGCTACGATATATATAAATGAATCAAGCAAATGATTAATGTCGTCTTCAAGTTCCAAGTTTATTTTTTCCTCGTACGTCCTATCGTGTTTAGACATCAATCGGGCGTCAAGCGGGCTCCTCAAAATCCAAATCTCGACCGAACTACCTGCCATGTTATTCGAACACGTGGTCCCAACATAAAAACTCCACCCCACGACACACTCTTTCCCATTTTTTGTCGGATCCTTCCATTCCCGCTCTGTTTTCCACCGTGGCGGGACATTTCTTCCTTTAATATCGGATGACGCCCACCTTACCTTTGCCACGGTGTTCTCTCTCCTTCACACCGTGCTTCCCCACGGTTCGGCAAGGAGGAGTCCCCTGCCAACCAACCCGCTCTCCACCCAAAACCCCCTCTCTCCGCGTGTTCGTGTCGATTGAACACCTCCATCAAGGCAGTGAGGCATGCGCCGCTCATGTGACACCCCTGAGTCAAGAAGTCAGATTCGATGTCTCGTGAGACATTACCACATTCTAGCATACAGGTGAATGTCATGCATTAACAAAAATAAATAAATATGATATCTGTTCTTGAGCATGCAACCAGACACCACCTTGTTTGTTATTAACCCTTGAAGAAAAAAACCAATGCATTTACCTGTCTATTGTAACAAAAAAAAATATGACTTGATGACAAAATATATGAACAGTCATCTCATACAATTTGCTGCAAAGCGATCTCTAATGAAATGTAATTTTTCACATTTTCTAAAGTAAGAAATTATTCCGCTCACACAACAGTAACTAAACAAACCAACGCCAATCCACAACTCGCTTACGCTCAACCCTTACTCTTATTCCGCTCAGACAAAATATGAGTTATGAACATGAATTATTTCTACAAAGTTAGGGAACTAGAATATGTTTTTACAGTGCTACAAGGTTTCAGTTTATTTAAAAACAACAATACACTATTCGAATAATTTTAAGCAGTTGGCAAGCTCGTAAAACTTAAAATGCCAAAAGACATTACTTGAATTAATATTAAAAGAGAGAATTATTAGATATATACTGCATATGCTATTATAAAGAATTGTTAGTCTTTAGGCATAAACAGTATACAACATCCGAATGCTCTCCACATTGGAATCATCAACTAACTCTGTTGGCAAACATAGGGGCCAGCAACTAATACAGCTAGGGGCCTAAGATATTCTATATAAAAAATCATATTTCATATTTGTAGTTTGCAGATGTAATAGAAGTATAAATGTCCATAGACACACTTAAGTGAAGCCGAAATCTCCCACGTGCATTTCTTGCACACATGACAGCTGAAAATTAACAATATATATACAGAATAGATGTAAGAATAAATTCCTAAACATGGCTTATAAAAACCCTAACCTCTATAAGAAATGGATGGATGAACATGGCTTATAAATGAAGTAAGGAATAAGTGTACAACCCTATTCTTGATATGTGAAATAAGCATACCAGAACAGCTCTAGCGAAGATGTGTTGCCGCTTTCCACATTCCTGAACCTTGAGTGTGCGGCTATAGATTGTTGGGGACAAACGTGGGGTAGACCAAAGCAACTAAATTTGTTTATAATTAGCATTGCATAAATTTTATCTATGTTTTACATATAGACAGAGAGGTAACTGTGGATGCTAATGTTAATGCAGCAAGGAATCTAATAGTTTTCCAATGCATATAAGTAGCCTAATCAACATAGTTTCTGAATATATATACAGAGATAACTTAGTAAGTATATATGTAACTAATTTTATTGATTATAGTAGCCATTGTATCTGGCGGTTTTGGATCTTCTGAATTTCAGTTTCTCAACTTTAATAGTTTCAGGATAGAAAGCAAAAAGATTGAAAACCAACTATTTCCTAAAATTACATATCAAAGAATATCCAATTTCAAATATAGATAAAGTAACATGCCAAAGCAAGCAAATTTAAATATGGGAGATTATTTAGTACCGCAAGCTGAATGAAGCCCTCGACCAACATTTTCTTACCATATAAGGAATCTCACGTCTAGAGCCATGAAAGTGCAAACATCCAAAGATATAATGTTGCGCAAAAGCGACTAGGCAAGCTTCCATGGACTACTCAGCGTCTTAAATGTTCAGAGATGAGACATCCAGATCTGGATTGAGCATCAATACTATCTCAACCTGGGTAAAATAAATTAAAATGTATGAGAAAGATAAAACTCTCGAGAGTTTGAGGAACCTAAGAACCAATTAGTGTATTTTTGATCAAGAAAGAAGTGTATAAAATTAGAATAATAGGGTGCAGTACCATGTCAATCAATATTTTAAGCTAGAAAGAAAGAGTACATATTCAGTCTGGTGTTTTATTACCATTCACGATTCGTTGACATGAAGTTATCTTCTCTCTTCCTTTGTGTGAGACTGCACCTACATATTTAAATGAGATTCACACATGAGATTTTTATGCACATAACTTAAACAAGATCATGCTTTCACTTTCAAATCCTCTAGCAATTATTCCATGGTTCCAAGGGTTTGATACAATACAATCGTCGCTACGACAACTAATGTAATCAATCTATAATGTAAAATGGATGAATCAAGCACAAATAAAAACACCAAAATACACATATGCATACATCCACGACCATTTGGAGAGAAAAAAAGCATCGACCACTATGGAAAATTCCATACTTACTGCAACTCAGTGGTGAGGAACAATCCCGGCCTTGGACATCCTCCAACTCAAAGGCGGCGAATGACCAACTCGTTGTGGAACTGTCGCTCCCGCCGGCACAGGAGCTTCCGCGACTCCTTCCCCCTCCTGCAAAGACGTCGTTCTTCAGTAGGCCTAAGATGGCGGTTGCCTCATCACCTGAACAAACCATAGGCACCAATAGTAACTGGAAATGGCACCATCGAACACACTGGTGAATCTGAAGACATGTAAAGAAATTAGTGCAATTCAAAACAATAAATCTGGGACATCTCTTCGAAGTATGTTAGTATGATCGAGAATGTGTGAAAACAAAAACAGTAGTGAAGCGGAAATTACCCAAATCTGGTACATGTTGCTAACAACAAATTGCATGACTCATATAAACTACATCAGTTATCTCACAAGCTATCATGCACTTGTGAATCATAATGAGTTTCACATTTAGTGTACATGAAGAGTCCAAGCAGTTAAGATACGATATAGAAAAATAAATATATGCATTAACTTAAGTACTCAATCAAATTAAACAATTGACTTCACAAACATGGGATTATAGAGAACCCGCCAATAATAGAGAACGTTTCGAGTTTAAAAATAAGCACAATAAAAACTAAGCTGCCAAAACATGTTTTGGAATGTCTCTCAGTATCTAAATGTAATCATCATTCGACATCTCCTTGACAGTTTCCATATTTCTGTTTGACCTGAGGAAAATAATTAACTCAACAGAAACTTGCAGCATGTAATTTGACAATCTTTAGAGAAGTAGTACATGAATAAAATGGAAGCAATATACCTAAATAGAAAGATATTATATGATACACATACACATTAGGTTTCTGATGGTCCACACATCATCAGAAATAACAATACATATCTAGAAAAGAACTATGTGGGGTTCTATTGTTCTGATTAATTGAGAAAGCCACAACCTCCTTCCCACGAGAGAGCATGATCCGTGAATTGCCGCAGCTAGCCACTACAACATGAGAGGAGCATAGTAGCACGGCAACCGCCGTGACCCAAGTGTAATCGAACTAACCTGATACCGATGTTGGCAAGTTCCTTGAGGCACGACAACAACAATTGAGGCGTGGTTACACTAGTTGGATCTCCTCGGCTACGAAACGGTATAGGAACAGGAAGGACCCGGTGCTCTGGATGCAGAGGTTGGGTCTATGTGGCCTCCAGCCACAATGCTGGCGAGGACAAGGGCGAGCGCATCCCCACAGTAGATGCAGGTGATACCGGCGGCGACGAATCGCCAGTTACTTGTAGCAGAAGAAAGACGCAAGTATGTTAAGCTCAAGAGCTTCCCTGTCAGTTTGGAACCAACAATCAGTTGTTTGTTAATAGTCCAGATATATGATGATAATTATAAATGCTTTTCCTTGTGAGTCAAGAAGCAAGGCCTTGTTCATAATTCAGAAGGAAGGCCATGTTAAGAATTAATTTGCAAACAAAAATGATAATAATTTCGCAAGGTGATCGTTGCTAATGGGAACTAACATGAAATTGTGTTAACTTTAGAAGACCACAACGTGCAAATTATTTTGGCGTTTAGTGAATGAGAGAAAACACATACCCGCAATCACAAAGAAGGTATAAATTGATAGATTAATTCTTTACCTTGGGTATTTCTAGCTAGTCCATTGGTGAGTGCAGTTCCTGGCAACGAGTGCACCATACTTCAACACGTACAATGTCCAGCAGATGAAAACAGCATCAGACGTGTTGCATCAAAGCAGTAGTATGTCGAGCATTCCACAACAAAAATAAGGCAGTGCACTATCTCAACAAATTTGTGATGTAAAACATAATGGAAATCACATGACAAAGGATTTGGTGTTGTGATGATTATCAAATCTGTTTGGAGAAAACAATCATTGGTCAGTCCAAACTCCCAAAGAAAAAAAATGCCCGAACACAAGATGCAATAGATTAATTATTTCCCAATCCTACGGGCTTGCTTGATAATAATATGCCATCAAATTGAAAGGTAACTCTATGTTAATGAACACCAACAACCCAGATTGACATCTCTAAGCAACCCAACGCTCACTAAGCTAAGCTATAGTAAGCACCACAACATCTCAACAAATCCAACAAATTGGGTGCAGAGCATTAGGGGAGTTGGACGGCAGGGTAGATATTAGGGGAGTTCGACGGCAGGGTAGATTCGACACGAATCCAGTGGCAAACCTACGTGCGACAACAACATGAAACAACATGAACTGATGCCTTCTGCATATCAACACGGTGAGACATGGGGAATCAAACCAGAAAAAAAATCATGAGAGGTGACACGAGCGCAATGTACCAACGATGGCCGCCTGCGAAGAGGACACAGAAGGGGATGAACCTACGGACTAGGCACTTCGACCGTCGCACGGTTGGTCGACCTCGCACACCGGCATCGGCGTTCGTGGTTGGTGTGAGACACCTGCGGCGGTATATGGAACCCTATCCCAGGGTCGGGCTCAAGAGGAAGAGATGGAGGAGGAGGGGGCACGGGGGGATGCGAGGGGGCCTCACTCACCTGCGTTGGCGTTCTTGGTTGGGGAGAGAGACCGGCAGCGGCGTATGGAACCCTAGCCCAGGGTCGTGCTCGGGAGGAAGAGATGGAGGTGCGAGGTGGCCTCGCTCCCTGGTTCCTGTGAGGGGGCATCGCAACTAGTTTTGTCTGTTTTTTTCACACAATGCGTTACGTGCGAGGGGTTATAGGATGGTGGGAGGAGAGACAAAAATAAACCAGACGATGGTGGGAGGATGGACAAAAAAAGACCGCTGAGCGCCGGCTACCAACTGCCCCTTTAGGAGTCTATACTACTATTAAACAACCAAACAAGAAATACACTACAGACACCCCATAAAACGCCCCATAAAAAAACAACCAAACAGCACCCCGCGATTAATCCCACAGATCTTAATCTAACAGCCCTCATTAATCCACCGTCTGCTGGGTGGACATAGAAATTACAATTGGCTGAACATACTCCACCGTATAGGAGAAAACCAAACTTCCCCTCAAAAAAGAAAAAAAGGAGAAAATCAGACTCCACCGCATAGGACCAGTCTTCCGTGATTGTCGTCGCACCATCGGCGCCGCGAGTAGCCTGCAGTCCGTCTGCGAGATCCCCCGGTGCCAGGAGCCCTCGCCATTGCCCATTGTTGCCGCTACCATCGTGGCATCCGTCTGCTAGATCCCCCGATGCCAGGAGCCCGCCCTGCAGACCTACGGCCAGAGGGATCCCCCAGTTCCAACACACGTACGGCCAGAGGGATCCACCGATTCCAGGCACCCGGCATACCCAGGAGCCCGCCCTGCCCACCTTCTGCCGTGTTGAACATCTCTCCGCGTCTGACTCATCCTTCCTTTGCTGTGCCTGACTTGGTTGGTACCTAATTCCCTGCGCCAGAGAAAACTGTTCATGCTGCGCGCCTTAGATTTTGCCAATATAGCCATTATCTAACAAATCAAACCAAAGCAGCTGCCAACTATTTTTTGGTGGTATGCCTGTTCTACCACTATTTGTTCTAGGCTTCTACCATGGGTGAGACTATCACTATGGTGGTTTAAGGCCGTGAGTCTCATATTTTATAAACCTGTGTAGTGCAGTATTTTCTCAAGTTGTGCTTCTGCAATATAGATATATAGAAGTTTCAAATGATTTTATATAAATTTCAATCAGATTATATAGAAGTACTATATAGTGTTTTCTCAACTTGTGCTTCTCCAGAATTGGTAAAGAAAGGACTATATAGAAGTTTCAAATCAGTTTGTTATACAATATTCTGAGAGCTATGACTTATTTTATACTATGTGCATCTTGTTATATATATATTTTTTGTTGCTTTGCAGCAATACTGGTGATATACTTACAGGTATTGGTTTTGGTTGGGCTCAGGTTTTGCTCTGGGGTCCTTCAGATGAAGATGTTATTCCTGTTGTAGAGGAGCTCCGCAGACGACTACCACCTTAAATTGTTGCTCACCATAATGGAAAGGATAATTTAAGTGGCCAGCAGGATGTGCAAGCTGCCAAAGAAGATGGTAAGTTTATTCCTGTTGTAGAGGATCTCAACATAATGGAAAGGATAATTCATAGCAAAAAGCATGCTCAGCTACACCATTCTTGTTGCTGACGGAGACTTTACAGGAACATCAAATGCCAAGTTACAGAAAATGGTTCACATTGCAAAAAAAATTATTTTCACAACAGTGGTCCCTCCTAAATAACTTCCATCAAACACTAGCCTTTTACTGGACCTCAGGAAACATTATAACATGACACACATGCTGCCGAACTCGAGATGCATAAGATAAATTAGTGAAATGGCCATGACCACCTATCAATGTTCAGCGGGCACATGAAAATAATTATAAACTTGTCTTCAGTACCTTTTTTCACAGGGAAAAACATAGTCCCCTTCTAAGAATGTACTACCTTCCAGATTTAACAGCACTATCCCCCAAATTCCACTTTATTCCTGAATAAGGTATATGTCATGGAATGACTCTTTAGCATCTTCAGAGTTCTCAAGCCCCCTAGATCAATGGGCTCATAGCATTGCAAGTTTGACTCCAGTAAGGCAGTAGAAATTGTACAATAGCATGCCAGGTGCAAATAGCAGGCAGTGAAGAAATTTCACCACTCTTTATGCTCTTTTGTTATTTCCAAAAGCTCACTTCCAATTCTAATTCGTAAATCAACTTTGTAAGGCTCATGCTATTGTCAGGATAATGGAAAGGATAATTCATATATGCATGCGTAGTATGCCAATTTCCCTTCTATGCTCAATAGTTGCAACAAACGTTGTGAAGGAATGCACACATATAAAAGAAAGCTATGGACTTAAAAAGACTGATTGGATGTGGCCAGTTGGCGACACTATTCTGGTTTTTTTCCTTTTTAGTGTATGTCCATGTCAGTTCGACATTATTTTGGCTAATGTATGGCACTCTACACCATGCAAAAAAATCACGGGGTAATCTGTTGAGAAAAATTTGAGATACTACAATATTGATCTAGAATTACTGTTATGTGCTTCTCCAGAATTAATGCAATAATAGACACATCAAGGCGAAGGTATGTCATTTCCCAATAACACCGGGCCACGCACCCCATTTCAGGATATAAGTAACAACCAATTATTGGGTAACTATCATCAACCTCTTCCTAAATTCGGTTACTGTTGTTGCTGATGATTATATCCTAACTTGCTGAATTTACTTATACAGACCCTAAGGAATTAAAGAGGCAAAGGAACAGAGAGTATTATGCACACAATAAAGAGGAAATTCTTAAAAGACGTCGCGAGGCCCGTGAGAAAAAACATGCTTCAACAACAGTGATTAATGACGAGGAAAATGTAGCACATACACCCCTGGCCATGACGCTAGGTAAAATTGCCCTTATACTGCATGTTTGTTCATAACTGATGAGAAGCCATGCTCCAAACTAACGACAAACGGCCATAAATGTGGATCCTAATGAATTGCAGATGCAAATGGTTGGGGAACAGTATTCACAAAACATGGATGTTGTATTCAATAGACAACATGAAGCCTATGGTGATAGAAGATTGTCCATGGTGATTACCAATCTCAATGACCAAGAAAATGGAACAGAAACACCGGTGTCCACATCCACTGGTAATGATGATCAACAAATTAGCTACAGCTACAACACTGTGTATTCATGGTTATTACCTTTCTGACACATATATGCAGACGCTAAGGAGTTAAGGAGGCAAAGGGACAGGGAGCGATATGCTCAAAACAGGGATGAGATATTAAAACGACAATGCCTATCCCGTGAAAAGAGGAAGATTGCAAGTCGACTCCTGAACGATGATACCACTGTGTCACACACACCAGCTACAGGTCAAACCGGTGTCACCCAACTACAAAGGCTGACATTTAATGATACAGGTTGTGGGTTACCATGTAATATGATTATGTGTTCTTAGCTCATCCAACATGTCCAAACCAATGTTTACTGATGTGGTGCTGAAAATTTGTCGCAGGCTTATCAAGTATGCAAAATTCATCTGATGAACGCGTCACTCATAACCAAGAGATTAATTTAACAAACGAGGAAGATTCCAATTGGTTGCGCAGGAATGATGCGTATCAGAGGCAGCAACGACATGGTAAAGATTCCACAATCGAAGATGCAGGTTAGTTCAGAGATATAATCATTTTGCGTGTGGGCCAGCATGATTTATTTTGTCGTAAATCTGGGTTCTCTATCGTATGTTCAGGTATACAACCTTCACACGGATCCAATCAACATGTACCTAGGCCGGCTAATAATACGAGAAGAGCTGCTGAACCGGCTTCGCATGGTACTCAAAACACTAATAACTTGTAATTGGATTTGCGACATTCTTATGTTCTAATGATCTTGTGATTTGCCACCAGGCGAGGACCGGAATGATGATCCATATGGAATTTTTGAGCCCGTTGTTGAACATACCAGTTTACAAGGTAAAACACATACTTTCGTTCACATATAAACGTCGTACATGCTTGTTTGCTAACCAATATATTCCCTGCTAGACTGCTTGGATCCATTGCATACTGGAGAACGTGCATACCATGAGCCTGATGAAGAAGCTAGAATTTATATGGATTGGGGTGTGTCCATTGTCTATTTCCTAATTTAGCACCCTCAAGTGCAAATTTTATAAGTGTTTACTGATGATGTGATACTTGTGTCTTCTGTTCTAGATGTTGCTTTTGAATCGTTCCAAGATGGACGTCATACTACACGAGCAGTACCCGTAGCAAGTACAGATGAATTCATATACCGAAACCTACCTACAAAGCACCATGTCCTAAGAAAGGTTGCGGACTGTCGCCACTGTGGGGCATTGCGGTTTCCATTCGAGGGCCCAGCATTTTGCTGCAGAAAAGGAAAAGTCGGATTATTTACTCCAGATGTTCCAGAAGAATTGAGACGGTTGTTCACAAGTCAAGATGATGATGACGCTAAATATTTCAGAGAGCATATACGGTATTTCAACTCGCACTTCTCATTCACAAGTCTAGGAGTCACCCTTGATCGTCGAGTAAGCACTACGGCAGGAACTGGCGTATATACATTCCGTGCGTGTGGTGGGTTGTACCACGCTCTTGACGATCTGGTGTCGGGTGATAATGGCCCTCGGCATTTGCAGTTCTATATTTATGATACAGATCAACACTTGGTTCACGGGGCTAATAGGTCTCCAGATCTTAATATAGACCTCATACGAAAGATTCTGAGAATACTAGAGCGTAACCCGTATGCACAAACTTTCAGAAGGCTTGGGTCGGTTCCAAATCTAGATGAGTACAAAATCTCACTAAACACGGATATCAAGTTGGATCAGCGAAGGTACAATGCCCCAACGACCTCCCAAGTGGCAGCCATATGGTTTGAAGGCAGTGACCCACAAAATTGCTTCGACAGGAGTGTTGTCGTCCATGCGAAAAAAGGAAATCGGCCACTATATATTAGAGCATACTATGGGTGCTACGACCCATTGTCATATCCACTATTCTTCCCACGTGGAGAGACTGGTTGGAACCGTTGCATTCCATATATTCCGCAACAGGATGATGCGACCCATGAGGCCACGACCCATGATTTACCTTCAGGTATCATTCATCATTGCTAAATATCCAATTTGTATGTTGTCGACCATTATAGGTAAACCACCATACTGATATTTATGTTCGATATCTTAAGATGACAATGAGGATAACCCAGATGAGGATTTTGCTGACAATGAAGGAGATGTAACACAATCTAGGAAATTTGTAACTGCAAGGGAATACTATTGCTTCAAGCTACAAGTCAGGAGGAAGCTTTTTAACATAGTCTTCTTCGGGGGGCGCCTTTTCCAACAATGGGTTGTTGACATGTATATTAAGATCGAGACTATGCGTCTTGACTCGTACTCAAATCCGGAAAATCAGAAGGTCATCCGCGCTGACCTGTACCAGGTAATGTGCTTGTGTTTATTGTAATACATCATAATACAACTATGTGGTGGATGTTCCATGCTTTGAGTATAACCTGGTATGCTATTACAGGGTCTTGTTGACACCGTCGTTGCCGGTGAGTCACGCGGTGATCGAATTGGCAAAAGAATCGTGCTTCCATGGACATTTCCTGGTGGTGATCGTGACATGCAGCGGAGGTTCTTGGATGCTATGGCAATAGTGCAGCGGTCGGGTAAACCCGATTATTTTATCACGATGACTTGCAATCCATATTGGGAGGAGATAACCGAGGAACTGTTGCCTGGACAAATGCCGCAGGACCGTCCAGACCTGGTTGCAAGAGTATACAGTGCTAAACAGCAAGATATGATGGACTTACTAACTAAGGGGAAGCATTTCGGAGAAGTCGCGGTCTATGTACATGTCACCGAGTTTCAAAAGCGAGGTCTCCCGCATGACCATGTACTTCTAATCATGAAAGCAAAAGGCAAGTTAGCGACTCCAGATGACTATGATCGGGTGATATGTGCAAAGATACCTGACAAACAGAAACACCCCATTCTACATGATCTGGTCGTCAAACACATGTTGCACGGACCATGTGGTGAGTTGAAAAAAAGTTGCCCATGCATGATTGATGGATAATGTCGGTTCCATTACCCCCGAGATTTTTGCGATGCCACACAACAAGGGAAAGACTCATATCCCATCTACAGGAGGAGGGACGATGGGCAGCGAATTAGGATCCGAGGAGCAGATTTGGACAATAGGTGGGTGGTCCCTTACAACCCTTCTCTGCTTATGCGATACAACTGCCACGTTAATGTAGAAGCATGCTCCAGCATCAAGGCAGACAAGTACTTGTTCAAGTACATCTATAAAAGGGCATGATCGTACATCCTTTGCATGCGAGCAAGATATCATCAATGATGGTGGAATCATCAATGAAATCCGGCAATATAGGGATGCACGCTATGTATCTCCTCCAGAGGCTATATACAGGATTTTTCGTTTTAAACTGTTTGGTGTCAGTCCATCTGTGCTACAACTCCAGCTTCATTTGCCAAATATGCATACAGTTGCATTTAAAGCTTGTGAAAATCTGGAAGATGTTGTAGCACGACCGTCTTCTTCCAAGTCCATGCTTACAGAATACTTTGAGATGAACCGGAAGTTTCCAGTAGCACGGAACTTATTGTACAGAGAGTTTCCAGAACATTACAGATGGATACCTGAAAAAAATGGCAGAATAGAAAAACTAAGAGATTACAGATTGGAAGACTTGTGTATGCACACCTTGCTGAAGGAGAAAGATACTACTTGCGTGTGCTCCTAAGTCATGTCCGAGGTGCCACTTCATTCGATGCTTTAAAAACTGTAAATGGCAATCCATGCAGTTCCTTCAAGGAGGCATGTGAGCACTTAGGCCTGATTGAGCATGATATAACTCTCGATGTTTGCATGACGGAGGCAGCCACATTTCAGATGCCTTCTGCCCTGAGACGGTTATTTGCGACTATACTGGTGTTTTGTGAGGTAACAGAAATCTGACAGCTATGGGACAAAAATCTAGCATCGATGTGTGAGGATTACCGTCGTAATCAATCCAATGATGCATCAATTGAGCAGATGGTCCTCAGAGATATTAGGGATATGTTGCAATCCATGGGGAAGGATATTGCAGGCTATGGACTTCCGGATTTGCTTGACACTGATGGTTCTGATGACGGTGAGTACAAAGAGGTAACAGAGGAGAGGGAAATCAGCGTGGACAAAGAACACCTAGATTTATTTAGCAGTTTGAACAATGAGCAGCTTGCTGGTTACAATGACATAATGGATCATGTGATGAAACAAAAAAGCCAGATATTCTTTGTTGACGGTCCAGGAGGCACTGGCAAGACATACTTATACAAGGCATTGCTTGCGAAGGTGCGTTCAATGGGCCAGATAGCGATCGCAACTGCTACATCAGGGATAGCGGCGTCGATAATGCCCGGAGGACGGACTGCGCACTCCAGGTTCAAAATTCCAATCAAGCTCACCGACAACAGCATGTGTAGTTGTTGGGGAACGTCGCATGGGAAACAAAAAAATTCCTACGCGCACGAAGACCTATCATGGTGATGTCCATCTACGAGAGGGGATGAGTGATCTACGTACCCTTGTAGATCGTACAGCAGAAGCGTTAGAGAACGCGGTTGATGTAGTGGAACGTCCTCACGTCCCTCGATCCGCCCCGCGAACAATCCCGCGATCAGTCCCACGATCTAGTACCGAACGGATGGCACCTCCGCGTTCAGCACACGTACAGCTCGACGATGATCACGGCCTTCTTGATCCAGCAAGAGAGACGGAGAGGTAGAAGAGTTCTCCGGCAGCGTGACGGCGCTCCGGAGGTTGGTGATGATCTTGTCTCAGCAGGGCTCTGCCCGAGCTCCGCAGAAACGCGATCTAGAGGAAAAACTATGGAGGTATGTGGTCGGGCAGCCGTGAGAAAGTCGTCTCAAATCAGCCCTAATTGCTCCATATATATAGGAGGAGGGAGGGGGGACCTTGCCTTGGGGTCCAAGGACCCCCAAGGAGTCGGCCGAGCCAAGGGGGGGAGGACTCCCCCCCCCCCAAACCGAGTTGGACTTGGTTTGGTGGGAGGAGTCCCCCTCCCTTCCCACTTCCTCCCTCTTTTTTTTTCTTTTCCTTTGATTTCTTTTTCTTGGCGCATAGGCCCCCTTGGGGCTGTCCCACCAGCCCACTAAGGGCTGGTGTGTCTCCCCAAAGCCTATGGGCTTCCCCGGGGTGGGTTGCCCCCCCCCCCCCGGTGAACTCCCGGAACCCATTCGTCATTCCCGGTACATTCCCGGTAACTCCAAAAACCTTCCGGTAATCAAATGAGGTCATCCTATATATCAATCTTCGTTTCCGGACCATTCCGGAAACCCTCGTGACGTCCTTGATCTCATCCGGGACTCCGAACAACATTCGGTAACCAACCATATAACTCAAATACGCATAAAACAACGTCGAACCTTAAGTGTGCAGACCCTGCGGGTTCGAGAACTATGTAGACATGACCCGAGAGACTCCTCGGTCAATATCCAATAGCGGGACCTGGATGCCCATATTGGATCCTACATATTCTACGAAGATCTTATCGTTTGAACCTCAGTGCCAAGGATTCGTATAATCCCGTATGTCATTCCCTTTGTCCTTCGGTATGTTACTTGCCCGAGATTCGATCGTCAGTATCCGCATACCTATTTCAATCTCGTTTACCGGCAAGTCTCTTTACTCGTTCCGTAATACAAGATCCCGCAACTTACACTAAGTTACATTGCTTGCAAGGCTTGTGTGTGATGTTGTATTACCGAGTGGGCCCCGAGATACCTCTCCGTCACACGGAGTGACAAATCCCAGTCTTGATCCATACTAACTCAACTAACACCTTCGGAGATACCTGTAGAGCATCTTTATAGTCACCCAGTTACGTTGCGACGTTTGATACACACAAAGCATTCCTCCGGTGTCAGTGAGTTATATGATCTCATGGTCATAGGAATGAATACTTGACACGCAGAAAACAGTAGCAACAAAATGACACGATCAACATGCTACGTCTATTAGTTTGGGTCTAGTCCATCACGTGATTCTCCCAATGACGTGATCCAGTTATCAAGCAACAACACCTTGTTCATAATCAGAAGACACTGACTATCATCGATCAACTGGCTAGCCAACTAGAGGCATGCTAGGGACGGTGTTTTGTCTATGTATCCACACATGTAAATGAGTCTTCATTCAATACAATTATAGCATGGATAATAAACTATTATCTTGATACAGGAATTATAATAATAACTATACATTTATTATTGCCTCTAGGGCATAATTCCAACAGTCTCCCACTTGCACTAGAGTCAATAATCTAGCCCTCACATCACCATGTGAATTACATTGTAATAAATCTAACACCCATACAGTTCTGGTGTCGATCATGTTTTGGCCGTGGAAGAGGTTTAGTCAGCGGGTCTGCTACATTCAGATCCGTGTGCACCTTGCATATATTTACGTCCTCCTCCTCGACGTAGTCGCGGATGAGGTTGAAGCGTCGTTTGATGTGTCTGGTCTTCTTGTGAAACCTTGGTTCCTTTGCCAGGGCAATGGCACCAGTGTTGTCACAGAACAAGGTTATTGGATCCAGTGCACTTGGCACCACTCCAAGATCCGTCATGAACTGCTTCATCCAGACACCCTCCTTAGCCGCCTCCGAGGCAGCCATGTACTCTGCTTCACATGTAGAATCTGCTACGACGCTTTGCTTGGAACTGCACCAGCTTACTGCACCCCCATTAAGAATAAATACGTATCCGGTTTGCGACTTAGAGTCGTCCGGATCTGTGTCAAAGCTTGCATCGACGTAACCTTTTACGGCGAGCTCTTCGTCACCTCCATACACGAGAAACATCTCCTTAGTCCTTTTCAGGTACTTCAGGATATTCTTGACCGCTGTCCAGTGATCCACTCCTGGATTACTCTGGAACCTACCTGCCATACTTATGGCCAGGCTAACATCCGGTCTAGTGCACAGCATCGCATACATGATAGAACCTATGGCTGAAGCATAGGGGACGGAGCGCATATGCTCTCTATCTTCATCAGTTGCTGGGCACTGAGTCTTACTCAATCTCGTACCTTGTAAAACTGGCAAGAACCCTTTCTTGGACTTGTTCCATTTTGAACCTCTTCAAAACTTTATCAAGGTATGTGCTTTGTGAAAGTCCTATCAGGCGTTTTGATCTATCCCTATAGATCTTAATGCCTAGAATGTAAGCAGCTTCTCCTAGGTCCTTCATAGAGAAAGTTTTATTCAAGTAACCTTTTATGCTCTCCAAAAGCTCTATATTGTTTCCAATCAGTAATATGTCATACACATATAATATTAGAAACGCCACAGAGCTCCCACTCACTTTCTTGTAAATACAAGATTCTCCAACCACTTGTATAAACCCAAATGCTTTGATCACCTCATCAAAGCGTTTGTTCCAACTCCGAGATGCTTGCACCAGTCCATAAATGGATCGCTGGAGCTTGCACACCTTGTCAGCATTTTTAGGATCGACAAAACCTTCGGGTTGCATCATATACAACTCTTCCTTAAGGAAACCGTTAAGGAACGCCGTTTTGACATCCATCTGCCAGATTTCATAATCGAAAAATGCAGCTATTGCTAACATGATTCTGACGGACTTAAGCATCGCTACGGGTGAGAAGGTCTCATCGTAGTCAACTCCTGGAACTTGTGAAAAACCCTTTGCCACAAGTCGAGCTTTATAAACGGTCACATTACCGTCAGCGTCCGTCTTCTTCTTAAAGATCCATTTGTTTTGAATAGCCTTGTGGCCCTCAGGTAGTATCTCCAAAGTCCACACTTTGTTCTCATACATGGATCCTATCTCGGATTTCATGGCTTCTAGACATTTGTTGGAATCTGGGCCCACCATTGCTTCTTCATAATTTGCAGGTTCATTGTTGTCTAACAACATGATTGATAAGACGGGATTACCGTACCACTCTGGAGCAGCGCGTGATCTCGTCGACCTGCGGGGTTCAACAGAAACTTGAACTGGAGTTTCATGATCATCATCATTAACTTCCTCCTCAACCGGCGTCGCAACGACAGAGGTTTCCCCTTGCCCTGCGCCACCATCCAGAGGGATGAGAGGTTCGACAACCTCGTCAAGTTCTATCTTCCTCCCACTCAATTCTCTCGAGAGAAACTCCTTCTCGAGAAAAGTTCCGTTCTTAGCAACAAACACTTTGCCCTCGGATTTGAGATAGAAGGTGTACCCAACTGTCTCCTTTGGGTAACCTATGAAGACGCATTTTTCCGCTTTGGGTTCCAGCTTTTCAGGCTGAAGCTTTTTGACATAAGCATCACATCCCCAAACTTTAAGAAACGACAACTTTGGCCTTTTGCCATACCACGGTTCGTATGGTGTCGTCTCAACGGATTTTGATGGTGCCCTATTTAAAGTGAATGCAGCTGTTTCTAATGCATAACCCCAAAATGACAACGGCAAATCAGTAAGAGACATCATAGATCGCACCATCTCTAACAAAGTACGATTACCACGTTCGGACACACCATTACGTTGTGGTGTTCCAGGCGGTGTTAACTGCGAAACAATTCCACATTGCCTTAAGTGAGTACCAAACTCGAAACTCAGATATTCACCCCCACGATCAGACCGTAGGAACTTGATCTTCTTGTTACGATGATTTTCCACTTCACTCTGAAATTACTTGAACTTTTCAAATGTTTCAGACTTGTGCTTCATCAAGTAGACATAACCATATCTACTTAAATCGTCAGTGAAGGTGAGAAAATAACGATATCCACCGCGTGCCTCCACGCTCATTGGTCCACACACATCGGTATGTATGATTTCCAACAAGTCACTTGCACGCTCCATTGTTCCGGAGAACGGAGTTTTAGTCATCTTGCCCATGAGGCATGGTTCGCACGTGTCAAGTGAATCAAAGTCAAGTGACTCCAAAAGTCCTTCAGCATGGAGTTTCTTCATGCGCTTTACACCAATATGACCTAAACGGCAGTGCCACAAAAATATGGCGCTATCATTGTTTACTCTAACTCTTTTGGTCTCAATGTTATGTATATGCGTATCGCTATCAAGATTCAACATGAACAATCCTCTCACATTCGGTGCATGACCATAAAAGATGTTACTCATAGAAATAGAACAACCATTATTCTCAGACTTAAAAGAGTAACCGTCTCGCAATAAACAAGATCCAGATATAATGTTCATGCTCAACGCAGGCACTAAATAACAATGATTTAAGTTCATCACTAATCCCGATGGTAGCTGAAGTGACACTGTGCCGACGGCGATTGCATCAACCTTGGAACCGTTTCCTACGCGCATCGTCACTTCGTCTTTCGCCAGCCTTCGTCTATTCCGCAGTTCCTGCTTCGAGTTGCAAATATGAGCAACAGAACCGGTATCGAATACCCAGGCACTACTATGAGAGCCGGTTAAGTACACATCAATAACATGTATATCACATATACCTGATTTTTCTTTGCCCACCTTCTTATCTGCCAGATACTTGGGGCAATTGCGCTTCCAGTGACCCATACCCTTGCAATAGAAGCACTCTGTTTCAGGCTTAGGTCCAGCCTTGGGTTTCTTCGGCGGATTGGCAACAGGCTTGCTCTTCTTCGAATTGCCCTTCTTGCCTTTGCCGTTTCTCTTGAAACTAGTGGTCTTGCTCACCATCAACACTTGATGCTCTTTACGGAGTTCAGACTCTGCGACTTTCAGCATCGCAAACAACTCGCCGGGAGACTTGTTCATCCCTTGCATGTTGTAGTTCAACACAAAGCCTTTATAGCTTGGCGGCAGTGATTGAAGGATTCTGTCAGTGATAGCTTCTTGCGGGAGTTCAATCCCCAGTTCAGCTAGACGGTTTGAGTACCCAGACATTTTGAGCACATGTTCACTGACAGACGAGTTTTCCTCCATCTTGCAGGCATAGAATTTATCGGAGGTCTCATACCTCTCGATCCGGGCGTTCTTCTGAAAGATAAACTCCAACTCCTGGAACATCTCAAATGCTCCATGACGCTCAAAGCGACGTTGAAGTCCCGGTTCTAAGCCATACAAGACTGCACATTGAACTATTGAGTAGTCCTCCTTACGTGCTAACCAAGCGTTCTTAACATCCTGATCAGCCGTAGCGGGTGGTTCATCTCCTAGCGCAGCATTAAGGACATAATCCTTCTTCCCAGCTTGTAAGATTAGCTTAAGATTACGAGCCCAGTCTACAAAGTTGCTTCCATCATCTTTCAACTTAGCTTTCTCTAGGAACGTATTAAAATTCAGGATGACTGTCGCGTGAGCCATGATCTACAACAAATATATTCAAAGTGGACTTAGACTATGTTCAAGATAATTAGAGTTCAACTTAATCAAATTATATGCTAAACTCCCACTCAAAAAGTACATCTCTCTAGTCATTTGAGTGGTTCATGATCCACTTACACTATCCCAAGTCCGATCATCACGTGAGTTGGGTATAGTTTCAGTGATAAGCATCCCTATGCTAATCATATCAACTATATGATTCATGATCGACCTTTCGGTCTCATGTGTTCCGAGGCCATGTCTGCACATGCTAGGCTCGTCAAGCTTAACCCGAGTGTTCCGCGTGCGCAACTGTTTTGCACCCGTTGTATGTGAACGTTGAGTCTATCACACCCGATCATCACGTGGTGTCTCGAAACGACGAACTGTAGCAACGGTGCACAGTCGGGGAGAACACAATTTCGTCTTGAAATTTTAGTGAGAGATCACCTCATAATGCTACCGTCGTTCTAAGCAAAATAAGGTGCATAAAAGGATTAACATCACATGCAATTCATAAGTGACATGATATGGCCATCATCACGTGCTTCTTGATCTCCATCACCAAAGCACCGGCACGATCTTCTTGTCACCGGCGCCACACCATGATCATCCATCAACGTGTTGCCATCGGGGTTGTCGTGCTACTTATGCTATTACTACTAAAGCTACATCCTAGCAAAATAGTAAACGCATCTGCAAGCACATATGTTAGTATATGACAACCCTATGGCTCCTGCCGGTTGCCGTACCATCGACGTGCAAGTCGATATTTCTATTACAACATGATCATCTCATACATCCAATATATCACATCACATCGTTGGCCATATCACATCACAATCATACCCTGCAAAAACAAGTTAGACGTCCTCTAATTTTGTTGTTGCATGTTTTACGTGGTGACCAAGGGTATCTAGTAGGATCGCATCTTACTTACGCAAACACCACAACGGAGATATATGAGTTGCTATTTAACCTCATCCAAGGACCTCCTCGGTCAAATCCGATTCAACTAAAGTTGGAGAAACCGTCACTTGCCAGTCATCTTTGAGCAAAGGGGGTTACTCGTAACGATGAAACCAGTCTCTCGTAAGCGTACGAGTAATGTCGGTCCAAGCCGCTTCAATCCAACAATACCGCGGAATCAAGAAAAGACTAAGGAGGGCAGAAAAGCGCACATCACCGCCCACAAAACCTTTTGTGTTCTACTCGAGAAGACATCTACGCATGAACCTAGATCATGATGCCACTGTTGGGGAACGTCGCATGGGAAACAAAAATTTTCCTACGCGCACGAAGACCTATCATGGTGATGTCCATCTACGAGAGGGGATGAGTGATCTACGTACCCTTGTAGATCGTACAGCAGAAGCGTTAGAGAACGCGGTTGATGTAGTGGAACGTCCTCACGTCCCTCGATCCGCCCCGCGAACAATCCCGCGATCAGTCCCACGATCTAGTACCGAACGGACGGCACCTCCGCGTTCAGCACACGTACAGCTCGACGATGATCTCGGCCTTCTTGATCCAGCAAGAGAGACGGAGAGGTAGAAGAGTTCTCCGGCAGCGTGACGGCGCTCCGGAGGTTGCTGATGATCTTGTCTCAGCAGGGCTCCGCCCGAGCTCCGCAGAAACGCGATCTAGAGGAAAAACTATGGAGGTATGTGGTCGGGCAGCCGTGAGAAAGTCGTCTCAAATCAGCCCTAATTGCTCCATATATATAGGAGGAGGGAGGGGGGGACCTTGCCTTGGGGTCCAAGGACCCCCAAGGAGTCGGCCGAGCCAAGGGGGGGAGGACTCCCCCCCCCAAACCGAGTTGGACTTGGTTTGGTGGGAGGAGTCCCCCTCCCTTCCCACTTCCTCCCTCTTTTTTTTTTCTTTTCCTTTGATTTCTTTTTCTTGGCGCATAGGCCCCCTTGGGGCTGTCCCACCAGCCCACTAAGGGCTGGTGTGTCTCCCCAAAGCCTATGGGCTTCCCCGGGGTGGGTTGCCCCCCCCCCCCGGTGAACTCCCGGAACCCATTCGTCATTCCCGGTACATTCCCGGTAACTCCGAAAACCTTCCGGTAATCAAATGAGGTCATCCTATATATCAATCTTCGTTTTCGGACCATTCGGAAACCCTCGTGACGTCCGTGATCTCATCCGGGACTCCGAACAACATTCGGTAACCAACCATATAACTCAAGTACGCATAAAACAACGTCGAACCTTAAGTGTGCAGACCCTGCGGGTTCGAGAACTATGTAGACATGACCCGAGAGACTCCTCGGTCAATATCCAATAGCGGGACCTGGATGCCCATATCAGATCCTACATATTCTACGAAGATCTTATCGTTTGAACCTCAGTGCCAAGGATTCGTATAATCCCGTATGTCATTCCCTTTGTCCTTCGGTATGTTACTTGCCCGAGATTCGATCGTCAGTATCCGCATACCTATTTCAATCTCGTTTACCGACAAGTCTCTTTACTCGTTCCGTAATACAAGATCCCGCAACTTACACTAAGTTACATTGCTTGCAAGGCTTGTGTGTGATGTTGTATTACCGAGTGGGCCCCGAGATACCTCTCCGTCACACGGAGTGACAAATCCCAGTCTTGATCCATACTAACTCAACTAACACCTTCGGAGATACCTGTAGAGCATCTTTATAGTCACCCAGTTACGTTGTGACGTTTGATACACACAAAGCATTCCTCCGGTGTCAGTGAGTTATATGGTCTCATGGTCATAGGAATGAATACTTGACACGCAGAAAACAGTAGCAACAAAATGACACGATCAACATGCTACGTCTATTAGTTTGGGTCTAGTCCATCACGTGATTCTCCCAATGACGTGATCCAGTTATCAAGCAACAACACCTTGTTCATAATCAGAAGACACTGACTATCATCGATCAACTGGCTAGCCAACTAGAGGCATGCTAGGGACGGTGTTTTGTCTATGTATCCACACATGTAAATGAGTCTTCATTCAATACAATTATAGCATGGATAATAAACTATTATCTTGATACAGGAATTATAATAATAACTATACATTTATTATTGCCTCTAGGGCATAATTCCAACAGTAGTTTCACTAAGCAGAGTGGTACAACGGAGTTGCTTAAACAGGCGTCATTGATTATTTGGGACGAGGTTGCTATGACAAAACGTCAAGCAGTTGAGACGCTTGATAGATCGCTTCAGGATATAATGGGATGTCCTTTGCCATTTGGGGGAAAGGTTGTAGTCTTTGGTGGGGATTTCAGGCAGGTCCTTCCTGTTGTGACACGTGGGACAAGAGCACAAATCACAGATGCTACACTTCTAAGATCCTATCTGTGGGAGAAGATCCGCAAGATATGCCTCACACGCAATATGCGGGCACATGCTGATCCTTGGTTCTCCGAATACCTCCTAAGGATCGGCAATGGTACAGAAGAGACAATTGGTGACGACTATGTGTGTCTCCCTAACGACATTGTGATTGCCTATACCGAGGACGAGAAAGCTATGAACAAGCTCATCGAAGATGTCTTCCCATCGTTGCATGCCAATGCTAAATCGAGAGAGTACATGAGCACACGTGCTATTCTTTCGACCAAGAACGATCATGTCAATGACCTGAATGACAAGATGATCTCAAGGTTTCTAGGCGAAGAAAAGCTATACCATAGTTTCGGCTGAATCGAGGATGACATGCAGAATAATTACACGATTGATTTTCTAAACTCGATCACACCAAGTGCCTTGCCCCCACATGTCACTACTGAAATTCAGAAATTTGCCGTCTGCCAAGGCGGACGGCAAAGGGGGCGACCACGGACGGCAAAGGCTTTGCCGTCTGCCCCCTCATGGCAAAGTAGACGGTAAAAAAAATCCGGTGAAGAGGCTCTTTGCCGTCTGCTTTCACAAAGCGGACGGCAAAGAATCTTTGCCATGAGGGGGCAGACGGCAAAATAAATGGGACGGCATATATTGCAACGTCCCCGTTAAGTGTTAACGGCACGCCTCCTCTCTTTGCCGTCTGCCTTCCCCCCTTTTCCATGTGGGGGCTGACGGCAAAGAGGGGAGAGAGAGGGGGCAGATTCCCCCTTTGTCGTCTGCCTTCCTCCCTTTGCCATGTGGGGGCAGACGGCAAAGAGGGGAGACAGAGGGGGCAGATTCCCCCTTTGCCATGTGCCTCCCCCCCTTTGCCATGTGGGGGCAGACGGCAAAGAGGGGAGAGAGAGGGGGCAGATTCCCCCTTTGCCATGTGCCTTCCCCCCTTTGCCATGTGTTGGCAGACGGCAAAGAGGGGAGAGAGAGGGGGCAGATTCCCCCTTTGCCATGTGCCTTCCCCCCTTTGCCATGTGTTGGCAGACGGCAAAGAGGGGAGAGAGAGGGGGCAGATTCCCCCTTTGCCATGTGCCTCCCCCCTTTGCCATGTGTTGGCAGACGGCAAAGAGGGGAACCAACCCCTTTTTTTTTGTTATATCCAGCATTTTTAACAATAATCAGGATATATATATATATTTTTGAAATAAATAAATTTCTTTCCGTACTCATAACCATATTAAAATAACTCTCATCCATAGTGCATACATATTATGGAAGTTACATCCGTACCAAACCATATATTACACCAATTTCATCCACGTGCATACAAAGTTTCATATATTCATATACTACAATAGTTTCAATACAACCCATGGTACAAGAAATCATCTTCAAGCATTCCATCAACCAAGCTTCCCGTGAAGTGAAGGTAATCTGCAAAATGACAAATAAGAAAGTTAGAAAAATAATACTAGATGAAGTAGTGTATATATATGTTATTTCGGAGAGAAATTAGCTAAGTATAGACCATTTAGGAGCTAACTAAGCTAATTATGTCATTTAGGTGGAACCCTAGCTAACTATAGGAGAAGAGAAAGAGAAGAAGAAGTAAAAGAAGGAGGAGGAGGAGGAGAAGGAGAAGGAAGAGGAGAAGAAGAAGAAAAAGGAGGAGGAGGAGGAGGAGGAGGAGAAGGAGAAGGAAGAGGAGAAGAAGAAGAAGGAGAAGAAGGAGAAGAAGAAGGAGAAGGAGCTCCCCTCCTTCTCCTTCTTCTTCTCCTTCTTCTCCTTCTTCTTCTCCTTCTTCTTATCCTTTTGTCCCCTTCTTCTCATTTTTCCTCTTTCTTCTCCTTTTTCCTCTTCCTTCCTTTCATTTTCCTCTTTTTCTCTTCTTGTCCCCTTCTTCAGGCTAAATTGGCTAAGAATGCCTTTTTGGAGCTAATTATGTCATTTCGAGGATAATTAGCTAAGTATGGGTCATTTTTTATTAAATAGGCCATTTTGGAGCTAACTAAGCTAATTATGTCATTTCGTAGGATAATTAGCCAATTTAGCCTTTCTTGGATGAGTCTAAGCTACGTAGAAGAAGATATAGAGAAGAAGAAGTAAAATAAGGAGGAGGAGGAGGAGGAGAAGAAGAAGAAGAAGGAAGAGGAGAAGAAGAAGAAAAGAAGAAGGAGAAGGAGAAGAAGAAGGAGAAGGAGAAGGAGGAAGAAGGAGGAAGAAGAAGGAGTAGGAGGAGCTCCTTCTCCTTCTCCTCCTTCTTCTCCTTCTTATTCTCCTCCTCCCTCTCCTCCTTCTTCTTCTCCTCATTTTTCCTCTTCCTTCCTTTCATTTTTCCTCTTTTTCTCTTCTTGTCCCCTTCTTCGGGCTAAATTGGCTAAGAATGCCTTTTTGGAGCTAATTATGTCATTTCGAGGATAATTAGCTAAGTATAGGTCATTTTTTAATAAATAGGCCATTTTGGAGCTAACTAAGCTAATTATGTCATTTCGTAGGATAATTAGCCAATTTAGCCTTTCTTGGATGAGTCTAAGCTACGTAGAAGAAGAGATAGAGAAGAAGAAGTAAAATAAGGAGGAGGAGGAGGAGGAGGAGAAGAAGGAAGAGGAGGAGAAGAAGAAAAGAAGAAGGAGAAGGAGAAGAAGAAGGAGAAGGAGAAGGAGGAAGAAGGAGGAAGAAGAAGGAGAAGGAGGAGCTCCTTCTCCTTCTCCTCCTTCTTCTCCTTCTTCTCCTTCTTCTTCTCCTCCTCCCTCTCCTCCTCCTTCTTCTCCTCATTTTTCCTCTTCCTTCCTTTCATTTTTCCTCTTTTTCTCTTTTTGTCCCCTTCTTCGGGCTAAATTGGCTAAGAATGCCTTTTTGGAGCTAATTATGTCATTTCGAGGATAATTAGCTAAGTATAGGTCATTTTTTATTAAATAGGCCATTTTGGAGCTAACTAAGCTAATTATGTCATTTCATAGGATAATTAGCCAATTTAGCCTTTCTTGGATGAGTCTAAGCTACGTAGAAGAAGAGATAGAGAAGAAGAAGTAAAATAAGGAGGAGGAGGAGGAGGAGGAGGAGAAGAAGGAAGAGGAGAAGAAGAAGAAAAGAAGAAGGAGAAGGAGAATAAGAAGGAGAAGGAGAAGGAGGAAGAAGGAGGAAGAAGAAGGAGTAGGAGGAACTCCTTCTCCTTCTCCTCCTTCTTCTCCTTCTTCTTCTCCTCCTCCCTCTCCTCCTTCTTCTTCTCCTCATTTTTCCTCTTCCTTCCTTTCATTTTTCCTCTTTTTCTCTTCTTGTCCCCTTCTTCGGGCTAAATTGGCTAAGAATGCCTTTTTGGAGCTAATTATGTCATTTCGAGGATAATTAGCTAAGTATAGGTCATTTTTTATTAAATAGGCCATTTTGGAGCTAACTAAGCTAATTATATCATTTCGTAGGATAATTAGCCAATTTAGCCTTTCTTGGATGAGTCTAAGCTACGTAGAAGAAGAGATAGAGAAGAAGAAGTAAAATAAGGAGGAGGAGGAGGAGGAGGAGGAGGAGAAGGAAGAGGAGAAGAAGAAGAAAAGAAGAAGGAGAAGGAGAAGAAGAAGGAGAAGGAGAAGGAGGAAGAAGGAGGAAGAAGAAGGAGAAGGTTCTTCTTCCTCCTTCTTCCTCCTTCTCCTTCTCCTTCTTCTTCTCCTCCTCCCTCTCCTCCTTCTTCTTCTCCTCATTTTTCCTCTTCCTTCCTTTCATTTTTCCTCTTTTTCTCTTCTTGTTCCCTTCTTCGGGCTAAATTGGCTAAGAATGCCTTTTTGGAGCTAATTATGTCATTTCGAGGATAATTAGCTAAGTATAGGTCATTTTTTATTAAATAGGCCATTTTGGAGCTAACTAAGCTAATTATGTCATTTCGTAGGATAATTAGCCAATTTAGCCTTTCTTGGATGAGTCTAAGCTACGTAGAAGAAGAGATAGAGAAGAAGAAGTAAAATAAGGAGGAGGAGGAGGAGGAGGAGAAGAATGAAGAGGAGAAGAAGAAGAAAAGAAGAAGGAGAAGGAGAAGCAGAAGGAGAAGGAGAAGGAGGAAGAAGGAGGAAGAAGAAGGAGAAGGAGGAGCTCCTTCTCCTTCTCCTCCTTCTTCTCCTTCTTCTCCTTCTTCTTCTCCTCCTCCCTCTCCTCCTTCTTCTTCTCCTCATTTTTCCTCTTCCTTCCTTTCATTTTTCCTCTTTTTCTCTTCTTGTCCCCTTCTTCGGGCTAAATTGGCTAAGAATGCCTTTTTGGAGCTAATTATGTCATTTCGAGGATAATTAGCTAAGTATATGTCATTTTTTTATTAAATAGGCCATTTTGGAGCTAACTAAGCTAATTATGTCATTAGATGGAAGTCTAGCTATTTTGGAGCTAACTAAGCTAATTATGTCATTAGATGGAAGTCTAGCTATTTTTTATTAAAACACTAGAAATACCTAAGTTAGGGTGAAGCACGGTGGCTCTCGCTTGTTTCACCTGGAGAAGGCTGCCCTGGAGAAGGCTCGACTGTAGAAGGGTCGTGCGATGCGTTTCGGGACATATTATGCACCAAACATCGTTTGCAATGTGTAGTTAGCATGAGGACACTCTTAAGATCACTCCACTGAAATGAAACTCACCGTCCCCGCCACGTTAATGACTGGCATCGTCGGAGGGACTTGGCCATTCTTCTCGCACATTGACTGTACATTTGGTTTCGACAAGTCAAACTTTTTACTTATTAATGAAACGGACATTCAAATGCAAGATTTGAAATAACATGAAGAAGAAACTTACCACGAAGAGCTCGTATATGGCCCTGGTAGACGCTTCATTCCGCGCCCTCTCCGCCTCCACCAATGCAGTCATCCTCTCCTCCAGCTCCCTAATTTCCTTATCCTTCTCTGCCATAGCCGCCTGCATTGCCGCTCTCTCTTTCTGAATAGCAGCCTGCAACACAACTCATTGTTAGCAATGTAATCATATTGGTTCCAACGCACAACATAATGCGGAAAGATAGTTGAGTCCATTAAACTAACCTCGATGGCGAGCTCGACTGGCCGTGGACGACGTGTTATCTCCGGACAAGAGCTCGTTTGGCGTGCCTTTATCTGCCGGAGAGTGCTAGGACAACGTATAAGGCCGTCTCCAATGGCGATCGAGCCATGGGGCCTCCCGTTGCCAGCTATCATCACCAGCTCTGGATCAATAGGCCCCTCGCTCGGGTTAAAGTCCTCCCCTTTCCTCGCCTTCCCGTGATCTCTGTACTTCACGAGATTGTCGTGGGAGGAGATGTTGGTGAAGTTTTCTGGATGGTCGAGGTCAGACTCAGAGAATGCCTTGACCTTCTTGTACGAGGCAGTATGGGCCATCGCATACAGGTCGTACATCTGTGGCGCCTCCGTCTTATTGTGACGCGCCTAAAAGAGAGAGAGCAGAAAATTGTATTGGTAAAGGGCTCAAGATAGCATTAAGAATGAATTGCATGAGGCATGAAGCAAACCACATACCCAGTTCTCGCCAAATTGGATTAAGTTGACGCTCCCTTGATGGTGTGGCACGCCAACCATTTTGCCACGCCTCTCCTTGGTGCTGTTGTGGTTGGTCTCCCACGTTTCGGAGCACCACTGATCCACCAAGGCCTCCCAACAATCCATCTTATCCACACACCATCTCGGGGGCACCTAAGTTAATAAAGAGAAATTTGAGTGCGTAAGAACCAAATCAAGGAAACTAACTACAAAGCCTTAATAATATGTAATTACCTTCATGTAATGCTCCTTCTCCATCTTAGCATCACGACACTTCGCCTTATCAATCCTAATACGCCATGTGGCATAGTAGTCTCGAACAGCCTGCACCCGAGCCTCGTGCCGAAAGTTTTGAAGTAGGCGGCGACATTCGGTTTCGATAACCTTTGCCGCGTCGTCCTCGTATCCCTCCTCACAGCTGTAGAAGGTCTGCAAACGAGACAACACCGATTAGTACAATAAATAGCTATGGTTAATTTATAATTGTGTGAAAGAGAAATTACCCAGAACTTTCGGATCACCATGTCCGCCCTCGTGTCACACAAAACACCGTCGATCTCCACCTCTGGCGGGGCCGGGGCACCCAAGTAGTGCTCCCAGGTCATCCCTACCTCTCGCTCCCGACCGGGCAACGTAACAAACCCTGGGAAGTTTTGACGGCAAAGAACACCAAGGACGTTGTTGGGCTTGCGGACACCCTTGGCAACAATCCAACCCCTACAATATGACAAATTAAAGCCAAAACATTAGATATTTGAGAAAACGCGAAGGCAAAAGGTTAAATAAGAGTAAATTAACTTACTTGTCCCCATTTGGCCTAATCGACCACCTCTTCTCGGGGGTCGCTGGCACGAGCGGGAGCCCCGAACTACCACGCTGGTAGACGGTATCCCCCTCACCCAGCTCCTCGTCGCTACCAGCATGGCCAGTTGGCTCAGGCCAGGTATCCCACTGGGTCTCTTGGGACGTACCCTCATCCCTGCTGTGCTCCGCAGTCGTCTGGAAGGAAGCCTCTGGGACACGAGTCTCGTGGGTCGAAGGCTCGTCGACCTGAGGCTCGTCGACCCGAGGCTCGTGAACCGGAGACCGTGTAGCCTCCACCTCAGACGAATCCACCCTAGAAGTCCTCCTGTGCTCAGGTGAATCAGCTTGGGGTGGTGGCGGAGACCGTGTAGCCCTACCTCTCCCGCGGCCACGTGTACCTTTAGTACAACATAAATACCAACATGAGTAATAAAATGTATATAAATACCAATATGCATACAACATGAGTACAACATAAATACCAACATGAATACAACGTGTACCTTTAGTGCCTCTCGGCTTCGCGGGTGGTCGACCTCCTCTCACGGGGGGCGCTACTTGCATAGTAGAGAGCAACACTCTCCGAAGAGGCGAGGCAGGAATGGAAGTACCCATCCCATCACCCGCCGACGAAGAAGCAGCCGCGGCGTGCTTTCGACCCTTTCCCACCATCTTTCAACACCTGTCATGACAAAGAGTAAATGAAATTAGTACAACATAAATACCAACATGACTAATAAAAATTGAATACCTAACATGAACTCAAAATTTATATATAGTATAATAGTTGAATACCTGACATGAACTAATAACAATCGTCCTATATGCTTCGGGGTCAATAAATGCATCATGATCATCACTATCATCAATAAATGCATCATCATCATCACTATCTAGAAGAACATGTGGAAGGCCACCATTATGTAATCGGTCAAGAAGTGACAGGTCATCCGCAGCAGTAACCTCTTCTTCTTCCAGCTCTTCCTGTTCGGGCTCAGGGGTGAAGACGGATTCACTGTCGCTGTCTACTTCAATGTTCTGGGGTGAAGTAGAGCGGTTCTTGAAACGTTTCTTGGACATACGTGTTTCTTGGAAGAATTCTCCTTCATATGTGTCTGGGTTAATGTGAGGTTCGTAATCCTCTTCATTGAGGGTAGGTGGTCTAAAATGTGGTGGCACTTCATAAACGACATCCCAACCTTTGAGATTTGGATCAGTTTGGCAGGCCCACGGTAGATAGAAAACTTTCGTCGCCTGTTGAGCCGTAATATAGACATCGGGAACATCTAAGTGGGTGTTTTGGTTGATTTCGACTAGTCCTATATGTTCATGAGTCCTTCTAGTCTCCCTCGGCTCAAACCAATAACATTTGAAGACTACGATGGTCGGTGGGTTTTCACCATAGAATAGAAGTTCATAAATTGCTTCAACCCTTCCATAATACTCGGTGTCTCCTTCGCCGATAGCAGAGACAGAACAATTTGTAGTCTTTAGGTCGGGCATAGATAGCTCTTTGCCAAAGGTACGAAAGTGATACCCGTTGATGTTGTATTTGTCAAATGAACGGACCTTATAGTCAAAACCATTAGCGACTTGTCTCAACTCGGCGTCCATAGACTCTGCATCAGCCTACAAGTTTAATACGAAAGAATGGATGCATTAGCCGCAAATTAAACCAATAAATCAAATGGGCCCTTAATGGTAATTAATCACCCTTTGTTTGAACCAAGAGATGAAACCAGGATAGTCGCCTCCATGCTTTGCGAGAAGCTCATACTCTTCGACGGAATCCTTTTCGATGACCGCTCCATCCGAGAATTCGGCAACGTATCGACTATATCAAATATCCGGGAATAAGAGTAGTTCAAAGCAATTAGAAGTTGCGGAACAATAAATTACCGAGAACTTACTCGATGTACGGCCGCACTTCTGTTAGCTTGGTGAAGATATACAATGAAATGGTCCGCCATTCTTCGACATCCAACGATTTCCCTTTCGAAGCACCGGATGGTGCGAGCTTACCTTTGAATAGGCTGAGGTTGGATCGAACTTTTTCTCGATCGCCATCATTGTACCGAGGCTTCGGGTTATGCAAATGATGATTTTTGGCTTCGTAGTGTGCTGTCACGAAGTTTGCCGCCTCCTCAGTAATGAATGCCTCGGCCATCGATGCTTCAATTCTACGTTTATTTTTACACTTAGCTCGAAGTGTCTTCTGCATCCTCTCAGTTGAGTAGCACCATCGATTTTGAACGGGCCCCCCCATTCTTGCCTCGGTCGGGAGATGCAAAATCAAATGTTGCATTGGATTAAAGAAGCCCGGTGGAAAGATCTTTTCTAATTTGCAGACCAACTCCGGCGCCAACTCTTCCATTTCATCTAGCACGCCAGGCGATAGTTCTTTCGCACAAAGAGAACGGAAGAAATAGCTCAGCTCTGCCAGTACTAGCCATTCATCCTCAGGGATAAAGCCACGCAACATCACCGGCATTACCCGCTCAATCCATATGTGCCAATCATGACTCTTGAGCCCAAATATTTTCAATTTCTCAAGACTCGCTCCCCTCTTTAGATTCGCAGCATACCCATCGGGGAACATCAACCACATTTTCACCCACAATAGCATTTCCCTCATAGCTGTCCTTTCAAGATTGAACCATGCCTTTGGCTTCGCTATGCTTTGCTTTCGTTTCTGTTGTCGCAAGTTTTGCAACGGTCTATCACATAGAGCCTCCAGGTCGATTCTAGCCTTAGGATTATCTTTTGACTTCCCCTCTATGCCGAACAATGTACCAAAAATGGCCTCCGCAATATTCTTTTCAGTGTGCATCACGTCAATGTTGTGTGGGCAAAGGAGGTCTTTGAAGTAAGGGAGATCCCATAAGCATGACTTGTGAGTCCAGGCGTGTTCCGTATTATACCCTTTGAAGTATCCTGGACGCAAAGGATCAGGCTCGAGAGCGTTTAACTGATCAAGGGTCTGTTGGCCTGTTAACGCAGCTGGTGCAGTGTTTTTGACAACTCTACCTTTGATGAAATTCTTCTTGTCTTTTCTGAACTTATGGTCAGGATCCAGGAATTGTCTATGCATGTCGAAGCAAGAATACTTGCGACCAACCTGCAGCCAACGGAACTGAAGAGCTGCCTTGCATGTGGTGCACGGGAACCTTCCATGCACACACCAGCCAGCGAATAGCGCAAACGCCGGATAATCATGCGTCGAGTACATGTACCACACATGCATTTTGAAATTTGTTTTGGTAGCCGCGTCGCAGGTCTTGATCCCATTATCCCAGGCTTCTTGCAACTCATCCTTAAGCGGCTGCATGTACACATTCATATTCTTCCCCGGATAGTTGGGCCCTAGAATTATCAACGTCAGGAAAATGTTCTTTCTTTTCATAATCTCTCCGGGTGGCAAATTTAGTGGAATGACAAATACAGGCCAACAACTGTATTGTGCTGCCATCATACCATACACATTGAACCCATCCGTGCTGATGGCAACTCTAGGTTGCCTTGGATCTTCCGATTTATCCTTATGTAATGCATCGAAGTGCCTCCACGCAAAACCATCTGAAGTGTGTACCGGCATCTTGTTCCCATCCGCATCTAGTTCGGTTCTTTTGCCCAATTTGTGCCATGTCATCTATCTGGCCGTCTCTTCGACCATGAAAAGGCGTTGAAGTCTTGGTACGATTGGCAGATATCGAAGAACACTAATGGGGATTTTGGTCTGATTCTTCTCACCCATGCCGTTGTCTACCACAATATACCTGGAAGAATTGCAAATGGGGCAATAGTTCAAGGCCGCATACTCAAGCCTAAATAAGGCACATCCATTCTCACAGGCATGTATCTTCTCATAGGGCATCTTAAGTACACAGAGGATTTTCTCTGACTGGTACAGGTTTGCAGGCAGTACATGGCCTTTGGGTAGAAAGCGTCCAAATATCGTCATCATCGCGTCGTAGCATTCTCTACCTAGGTTGAATTGAGCCTTCAGAGCCATTACTTGCGCGATGGCATCCAGCTGACAAAGCTCAGTCTGCTCGTGGAGAGGACGTTTTGAAGACTCCAGCATTTCATAGAAGGCCTTTGCAGATTCCTCCATCTCATCGTCCGAATCACGAGCATCATCAAAGTCTTGCACCATGTCTTCAATCCCGGTACCATGCTCGTCGGTGCGACGACGAATCACCTCAGCTCTGGCACGTTGGTCAGACTCACCATGAAAAGTCCACACCGTATAATTAGGCGTAAAACCCCACTTCTGCAGGTGTTTACCCATTTCAAACTCTGTCTGCTTTTTCCACTTGTCGCAGTTGGGACAGGGGCACCATGTTTTATGCTGGCCATTTGCAAATGCGGCTCTCACAAACCCCCTGGTTTTTGTTAACCATTCATGGGTCATGTCTTTCTGACTAGGGTGACCAGTGTACATCCAAGCACAATCACTCATGTTGCCTAGCTACCTATGGGGGCACAAGAAATAAATATATAATTCATCATCTATATTCATACGCTAATCAAGTTTGTCAGTTTTATTACGTCCATGCAACCTACACGCTAATAGGTAAAGATAGGTCCTAATCCCACCCGAGTATGTGTAGACTGGGTTCGTTTTCCCATGCTCTGCTCCAGATGCGACGCAGAATTTCGACAGCACCTCCCCGCTGTTCTCCTGATACACGTCTCGGCAATAAGCAGAGAGGATGTGTACCCGGAGAACAACAGGGGAGGCACTGACGAAATTCCGCATCGGATCCGGAGCACAGCACACGGGAAAACAAACCCAATCTACACATACTCGGGCTGTCCATGGATAATGTTGGACAATTCGAAAGGATGGCGGTTATAAATATGCAAAGAAATGCATATTTATAGATGTCGCCCTTTCGAATGGGAGACGCATACTGGTCACGCATACTCTTGATTGAAGAAACCTATAGCTAGCAAGTTTCATCGCCACGAAGACCGGGACAGAGCAAATTAAGGGGGTAGGAGGAGAAGTCATTTGTGCTCACCAACAACCCAAGGGCGGAGCTCGTCCAACGCACGTGGAGGTCGTCGAACAACTGCACATTGAAATTCACCCGATCAACACAAATATGATGTTTTTATAATTAACATAACTATATGACCTAACTCATAACTATGTGGGTCAGTGTCATCGGGGGTCGAAGGTCACTGGCGTCGGGGATTGGGGTCTTTTCGGTCAACAAGAGGCCGAAGAGGTGTCGGGGCTCGGGGGTTGGGGGTCAGTGGCGTCGGGGGTCGGGGTAGGGGGTCGGGGGTCGAGGGTGAGTGTTGTCGGGGGTCGGGGGTCGGGGGTTGAGGGTCAGTGGCGTCGGGCGTCGGGGGTCGGGGGTCAGTGGCGTCGGGGGTCGGGGTAGGGGGTCGGGGGTCGAGGGTGAGTGTTGTCGGGAGTCGGGGGTCGGGGGTCGAGGGTCAGTGGCGTCAGGCGTCGGGGATCGGGGGTCAGTGGCGTCGGGGGTCGGGGGTCGAGGGTGAGTGTTGTCGGAGGTCGTCGAACAACTGCACATTGAAATTCACACGATCAACACAAATTTGATGTTTTTATAATTAACATAACTATGTGACCTAACTCATAACTATGTGGCTCAGTGTCGTCGGGGGTTGAGGGTCACTAGCGTCGGGGGTTGGGGTCTTTTCGGTCAACAAGAGGCCAAAGAGGTGTCCAGGCTCGGGAGTTGGGGGTCAGTGGCGTCATGGTCGGGGTAGGGGGTCGGGGGTCGAGGGTGAGTGGCGTTGGGGGTCAGGGGTCAGTGGCGTCGGGGGTCGGGGGTTCGCGTACTACGGCATCTCCTCCAACTTCATCAGCTACCTGACCGGCCCGCTCGGGGAGAGCACGGCCGCCGCCTCCGCCGTCAACGCCTGGTCCGGCGCCACGTCCATGTTTCAAAATTTCATTGTTTTGTCCGGTGGAAGCACACACACCACAACATAGTGCTTCCCACGTCGTTGTGCTCATGAATCAGCTGCACCGGGTCGATCTTTTTTTTTGGGAGGGTACCGGGTCGATCTTCGAAGATAGAATAATGTGCTCAACCCTAAACCTTTTTCTTTTCTAATGACACCACTTTTTTCTTGAAACACATCATCAGTACTCCCGAGTCAAAAAAATATATTGTTTTTTAGCCATTCCGATGAAGAGGTACTGTGAGAAAAAAAATATTTTTTGTAGATAATAAGTGTCACATGTGTGACACAGAACACATCGGCGTTTTCAAACTACAAATACCATTAAATAGAAACAAAACCAAAAAAACACATCATGCTTGACAACTAATGTTATCATCCTCGTGTCATTAATTTTACCATAAACAATTAGCATATATAGTATAACCTAACAAACTAATTACCACAAACTACTTACCATGAACTAATTACCATGAACCTAAAAATGACAAAAGAGAAAAAAACAAAAAAAACAGAAATAAATTTACCTAGGGAGGAAGGGCGGTGCAGGGAGGAGGGGCGGCGCAGGGAGGAGGCGCAGGGACGAGGGGCGACGCAGGGAGGAGGGGTGCCGCAGGGAGGAGGGGCGGCGCAGGAGGGGCGGTGTAGGAGGGGCGGTGCAGGGTGGGGGAGGCGCCGGGAGGGGCAGGCGCCAGGGGAGTGGGCGGCGCACGGAGGAGGGACAGTGCAGGGAGGAGGGGCGGCACGGGGCAGGGAGGAGGGGCGACGCGGGGCAGCGGCGCAGGGCAGGCGGCGGCGCGGGGCAGGGAGGAGGGGCCACGCGGGGCAGCGGCGCAGGGCAAGCGGCGGCGCGGGGCAGGGAGGAGGGGCGACGCGGGGCACCGGCGCAGGGCAGGCGGCAGCGCGGGGCAGGGAGGAGGGGCGACGCGGGGCAGCGGAGCAGGGCAGGCGGCGGCACGGGGCAGGGAGGAGGGGCGACGCGGGGCAGCGGAGCAGGGCAGGCGGCGGCGCGGGGCAGGGAGGAGGGGCGACGCGGGGCAGCAGCGCAGGGCAGGCGGCGGCGCGGGGCAGGGAGGAGGGGCGACGCGGGGCAGCGGCGCAGGGCAGGCGGCAGCGCGGGACGTCGGCAGGCGGCGGCGCGGTGAGGGATTCGAGCAACGGGGTGGGCTACGTGGGAAGGGTTGGAGGGGGGCGGGCGTGCGTGTGTACGTGGGAAGGCTGCCGCGCCTTTGCCGTCTGCCGCGCTCCTAGGCGGACGACAAAGGCCCCCAAGGCAGACGGCAAAGGTCCTGGGGGGGAGGCACCGGGTGAGGGGTTGGGTTGGTCGGCCGCCGTCCCCTTTGCCGTCCGCCGCGCTCCCAGGCGGACGGCAAAGGCCCCCAAGCAGACGGCAAAGGGGAGGGGTGGGTGGGGTGGCGTTTCGGCCGTTGGGGGGGGGGGCCTTTGCCGTCCGCCCTCCCTTTGCCGTCCGTATAGGGCTTCTTTGCCGTCGGCCAGCGGACGGCAAAGAGGTGGCCGACGGCAAAATAAACTTTTTCCATCTGCCACCTCTTTGTCGTCAGCACTGTGACAGCTGACGGCAAAGAGTACCTTTGCCATGTGTCAGCTGACGGCAAAGGCCAAGCGGACGGCAAATTTCTGAATTCCAGTAGTGTGTATTGAGATTAAAGGTCAATTGTCCGGTCATTCTGCTACGGAACCTCGACCCATATAATGGCCTATGCAATGGAACACGGCTTATGATTAGAGCCTTCCAAGATAATGCAATAGACGCAAAGATTGTTGGTGGTCAGCATGCTGGAAAGAGGGTGTTCATACCTAGGATCCCTATGTCGCCCTCGGAGGACATCTCACTTCCTTTCAAACTTAAAAGAAAACAGTTCCCCATCCGCCTGAGTTTTGCAATGACAATTAACAAGGCGCAGGGTCAAACGATCCCGAACGTCGGTATTTACCTTCCCGAGCCAGTATTCTCACATGGTCAGCTATATGTTGCATTGTCAAGGGGGTGTCGAGGGAGACGACACGGATTTTGGCCAAGCCAAACAAGGAGGTTGATAAATCTAGGAAAAGAACCAAGAACATTGTCTATAGAGATGTTTTGAGAGATGAGGGAGGTGCGTTATTCCATTATTTATTTACACACATGAATATGTTAATTTATCTGAAACTACTCCTGCATTTAACGTTAATTTTTTTCATTTACAGGCTTAACAAATGAGAAGAAGTAGCGGATGAGGGGGTAACACAGGAGTATCTTCTTCCATCCAGCAAAAGGTAAGAGCCTTTCTCTGCTTCTGCATGTGATCCCCCTTTGATATAAATGTATGCTACTGTGTTCTTGTGCTACTGTTTTGAACTGTTGTGCAACTTTTTGTGCTAAATGAGCTAAGGGTATGCTAATGTGTTCTCCTGCTAATATGGTTTTTTCATGGACGCACATGTGTTTAAAAACCTTGCTGAAAACTTTAAAGTTTTGACCGGTGAATTTGTTTTTAGCAGTATGCTCTGAAAACTTTAAAAAAACCTTGCTGCCAAGCAGATTGGTTCAACGAGTATATTATGAGCCTAAATGTTAAAAATAATCTACTGCCAAACATATTGGTTCAACAAGTATATTATGAGCCTAAATATTTAAAAATAACGCAGTATGCTCTGAAAACTTTTAAAAAAACTTGCTGGCAAACGTAGGGTAAATGTTTTTTAGATAATATGAGCTAAATGCTAAATGTTAAAAAAAATCTGATGCCAAACATATAATACAATTTGTTTCTCATTTGATTGGCAAGTAACTGGATGTCTGAATGGAAAAACTGGAATCAACTGTTCATGGGAAGCATATGTGCTACACGTAGGTTGAGTAGTTGACAGAGATGCATTCTGTATTCTTTTTAGTGCATACACTTTCGTCTTTTAGGCTTGTACCTAACTAACAAGAAAGATAAACATAGCCGTAGCAACGACTAGGTTGATCTTTGTCTTGGCGAGTTAACGGTGTAGTGGCAGCTAAATAATGGTGCCTACCTTTTTGAAAGTGTAGTGGGTTTACCTCTTTCTCTTCTTTTACAATATCTTTGAAATAATGGAATGATTAGTTTGCCTAGAATCTGTTTAATTTCTGTCGTGCAGGCTGATGTGTTACTGAAAGGATCGATATGGTTGGCTAGAGGGGGGGGGGTGAATAGACAACGACCACTTTTTAATTAATCTTAGCAAGTTAAGGTAAACATTATACGGGTTCACAAATAATATGACAATGAGGTGAACCCTATAGAAGCTAACAACGAGAGCTATTAAGACTACTAAGATATAGTCACAAGCGAAAGCAAATACAAAGTAAAGGATAGAGATAACCACAAGTGGAACCGATGGAGACGAGGATGTGTTACCGAAGTTCCTTCCCTTTGACAGGAAGTACGTCTCCGTTGGAGCGGTGTGGAGGCACAATGCTCCCCAAAAAGCCACTAAGGCCACCGTATTCTCCTCACGCCCTCGCACGATGCAAGGTACCGTGATTCCACTATAGGTGCCCTTGAAGGCGGCGACCGAACCTTTACAAACAAGGTTGGGGCAACTCCACACAAAGCTTGGAGGCTCCCAACAAGACCACGAAGCTTCACCACAATGGAATATGGCTTCGAGGTGACCTCAACCGTCTAGGATGCTCAAACACCCAAGAGTAACAAGATCCGCAAGGGATAGGTGGGGGAATCAACTTTTCTCTCGGTGGAAGTGTGAATCTAGGCCTTCTCAACCAATCCCTAAAGAATCAACAAGTTTGATTGGCTAGGGAGAGAGATCGGGCACTTTTAAGCTTGTGGAGCAACAATGGAGCTTAGAGAGGTAAGAGATAGGGTTCCTCAGCTAGAAGAACCCTTTATATAGTGGGGGGAAAATTCAGACCGTTTTCCCACTCTCTGCCCGAGATCCAGCGGTACTACCGCTGGGAAGGAGCGGTACTACCGCTGTCTGGCGGTACTACCGCTGCATGCAGCGGTACTACCGCTGGAGCAGCGGTACTACCGCTGGCCCTTGGTAGTGTATAAACACTACTACCGCCGAGAAAGTCTTCGCAAAAGGGTCCGTCCACGAACTACCGCTAGGCAGGTGGAACAGGGCACCTGGAGCGGTACCACCGCTGACCAGGGGCGGTACTACCGCTGGCCAGCGGTACTACCGCTGAACAGGGGCGGTACTACCGCCAGCAAGCGGTACTACCGCTGGATACGGCGGTACTACCGCTGGTAGTCCAGCGGTACTACCGCTGGGGACCATTTTGCCGAGACGCAAAGAACAAACAGGCGAGGGCCACTCCAAGGATAAAGGAAAGGGAGAAAATAGAGGTGTGCGTGTGCAAAGATAGATTCCACCCAAACCTTTCCACTACGGATCCCCTCTTAATAGTACGGCTTTCCTATGACTCAGATGAAGAGAATCTAGGATAGCGCCGTGCTTCCGTTCCCGAAGAGAGGAGTCGTGTCGTCTTGTGCCGTTGACGAATGTTGCCTGAAACCTTGACACACACGATTAGTCCTGTACGGTACTGTCATCAATCACCAAAATTACTTACGCATAAATTATGCCTCAACAATCTCCCCCTTTTTGGTGGATTGATGACAATACCGGATTTGCATGGAAAATAATATGAGAATAAAAAGGATGGAGATATATGACATATGACTCACAGCATATGATGGAAATAAATCTAAACTCACATAGGGTAGATCATGTCTCACACACGATAGCAAACAAAGCGAACCAAGTTCAAAGCAAATCAGCAAAGCAATGCAAAGTTCGAAAGAAATCAAATCCCTAGACTCTCTCCCCCTTTGGCACAAGACACCAAAAAGGGGCACACCTAATGTCACAGGTAGCTACTCCTCGTCCTCCGGATCACCAGACTCGTCGGTCCCCTCCTGGTCAGTCTCCTCCTCATCTTCCGCCTCATCACCCGACCACTGGTACCCCTGAGCCTGCATCCAGGTGGCCTCCGGCGTGATGTCGTCCTCTGAGCCACTGGAGATGTCCACATCCAAGGTCCTGAGAACACGCTTATGCCTCTGGCGGCTCTGCTTCTCATCCACGTGTGACTGATACTGACCCTTGGCCTGCATACAGAAGAGAGTCTTCATCTTGTCCTGCAACTTGATAGCCCAAGATGGCATGGCAGACGAGCGGGGCTGAGAGGCAGGTCCTCTACCAGCAGCGGTCTCTGTATCTGTGTCCATTTGCTGAGAGGAGGAAGATGGGTTGGTCCACTTATCCTTGATGCGCAGCTTGATTGGGTCATGCATAATATAGTCAGACTGTGCGTAGAGCACCTCACCCGGAAATGCCTGTTGCCACTTGTGGCAGATGTAAGCAAACAGGTAAGGCCCGTAGATAGGGACCTTACGGTTGATGATGCAGTTCCATAGTTCTGTGAACATCACATCTGTAATATCCAATTGAGCAGACTCCACAGACATAGCCTCCTCACATAGTAACAACATCTCAGCCAAGACGCCATGGACCTCATCGAAGTTACCACTCCGAGGGAAGAGGGTGTTCCGAAAGATGCTGTGCATAATGTCCAGGTGCTTGGGAAGCACCCCCTTCCTCAGATATAGTTGCTGCAGTCTGTCCTTTGCAAGGCCCTTATCAGCGGGGACTGGAGCGTGAGGACGCAGCCCAAGAGGGGTGTCAGCACCCTGAAAATCAATGTGCAAGAACTGCATGAACTCTGACCAGGAACCAGTCATCTTCTGTGACCCAGTCATCCAAATCATGGAGCGCTGTTCATCATGGGAGAAATGAACAGTGACGTAGAACTAAGCAACTGCCGTGGGATCAAAATCTGTCTTGAAGGTGATGATGTTTTTGAGCCCCATCTTGTCAATCAAAGCAAGAGCATCACCAAAGTAATCTGTATGCCGCTGAAGATGTGCCAAATCAATCCACTGGACAGAGACGTAGTTCTTCTTGAAGCTTCCAATGACATCTCGATATATCCTGCAATGGTCCTTAACCCAGACATTTTCAACTCCCTCGATCGTCTCCCTCTCCTGGAGATAGTGGTTCTTGGTGCGAAACTGCAGAAACTCTTTAGGAGACATTGCTCGGATGTTCACCCTCTTGTCCTTGTGGGCAACCTTCTTGAAGGACTTCTTCTTAGGGGGGAGACCAGACGTGGCAGACCCCTCGGGCGCCTCTGTGTTGCGAAACTGTTTGGATGCCGTGTCCCGTGGGGGGTTCGAACGGCGAGCAGAGCCACCTGTGACACAGACCATAAAGCGAAAAAGAGGCAACACGAAAAGTCAAGGCAATGAATCTTGAAAGTGCAGAGAAAAGAAACAAAAGAAAACATGCATTGCTAAGCCCAAGGAGAAAACACCGTGAATGCTCCTGGCGGTAGTACCGCCACACCTGGCGGTAGTACCGTCGGCCCTGGTGGTAGTACCGCCAGTTCTGGCGGTAGTACCGCTGGGAGTCCTGGCGGTAGTACCGCCAGTCCTGGCGGTAGTACCGCTGGGGGTCAAAGCGGTACTACCGCTACCTCTGGCGGTAGTACCGCTGGGTCCTGGCGGTAGTACCGCTGGGCCCTGGCGGTAGTACCGCTGGGGTTTGACTGTCAGATCTAGACATATAAAACTCGTATTCTAGGGCATGGACTGAATATATAATCATTAATACGTATCCATCAGCCCTATTGTCAAAAGGAACACATAGTAATACGAGGTACAAACATGCATAGGCAAGAGAGAGAGCACGTTTTAGATCTAAATGAAAAGGTTCAACTATCCGATCTAAGACGATGAAACCATAAACCACGGCAGCAATCTTAGCAACCAGCCATTGGATCAACAGAATGAATGCAATCCCCAATGCTCCTAACCCTAGAACACGAAAAACAACCAAATAGAAGAGGGGAGGAGCTTTTGTTACCGGGATTCATGGCTTTGGAGGAGGAAGAAGAAGTAAATCAGCCCTTCCACACCAACGGGAAGAGGGAGCTCCTCCAAGAAAGATCCAAGCAGCAGGTTTTCGGGGTAGGGGAGGGAGGAGCCGCGAGGAAGAAGAAATAGATTGAAAATCGGGCTCCCCCTCCCTTTATATAGCCCAAGGGGTATAGGCAGCGGTAGTACCGCTGGGTCCAGCGGTAGTACCGCTGACCCGGCGGTAGTACCGCTGTACTACAGCGGTAGTACCGCTACCTAGCGGTAGTACCGCTGGGGTGCAGCGGTAGTACCGCTGGGGGTCCTGGCGGTAGTACCGCTCCCCTGGCGGTAGTACCGCTCCCCCTCGAAACCCTAGAAATATTCCGGCCGGCCGAGTTAGATTTTGAACTCTGGCGGTAGTACCGCTAACCATGGCGGTAGTACCGCTGTGGTCCTGGCGGTAGTACCGCTACCCCTGGCGGTAGTACCGCTGGGGTCCTGGCGGTAGTACCGCTGGGGTCCTGGCGGTAGTACCGCTACCCTGGCGGTAGTACCGCTGTACATGTTTCAACGCGGCTTGGGAAGGCGGGAAAACTTGGGCATATGACAAGTGAGAAAAAAGGGATGACTTCTAAGAAGAGGTATCGACTTGTCATAGTATATCCTCTCCTTTATACGTAAGAGAGGATGGAGGGGCGGTGGCCGAGGCCACCTATGTTTGAGACAATGGTATGACACCGCGAAGAATTATCCTTGGGTTCATGACCAATGCTCGTCTTTGAGGCACAAGTGCCATTTGAAAATGGCTAAAGTGAAAGACTAGATTGATTTACGCATAATGGGGGGAGGGAGAGTTCATTGAGAGAACAACACTCCCCCTATGTCCATGCCTACATCTAGACCAAGATGAAATGTGAAGTGAGGTGCAATATGCCTAGTTTCAATCCACATTACTCGAATCAATGATATTTAGCTCGTGCCTTAACTCCCGGAACCTTGCTTCATCAAGTGGCTTGGTGAAAATATCTGCAAGTTGCTCTTCAGTGTGAATGAAATGAACCTCAATATCACCTAGCTTGATATGTTCGCGGATGAAGTGATGACGAATATCAATATGTTTGGTTTTGCTATGTTGCACTGGGTTGAGGGAGATCTTGATGGCGCTTTGATTGTCACATAGAAGAGGCACTTTGTCACAAGTGACACCATAATCCTTTAAAGTTTGCCTCATCCATAGCAATTGTGCACAACAACTTGCAGCTGCCACATACTCAGCTTCGGTGGATGATAAGGAGACACAGTTCTGCTTCTTTGACAACCAACTTACCAAAGAGCGACCAAGGAATTGGCACCCTCCAGATGTTGACTTCCTCTCCACACAATCTCCAGCCCAGTCTGAGTCAGAATAGCCAACTAGATTGAAGTTTGCTCCTTTGGGATACCAGAGGCCAAAGTTTGGGGTATGAGCCAAATATCGAAAGATTCGTTTGACAGCCATGTAATGACTTTCTTTTGGTGCGGATTGAAACCGTGCACATATCCCTACACTCAACATAATATCCGGTCTAGATGCACAAAGGTAAAGGAGGGATCCAATCATGGAGCGGTATACCTTTTGATCGACTGCTTTACCATTGGGATCACTGTCAAGCTTGCATCTGGTTGGCATGGGAAACTTGACCGGTTTGACATCTTCGAGCTCGAACCGTTTGAGCATGTCTTGAGTGTACTTGGCTTGTTTGATGAATGTCCCTTCTAGACCTTGCTTAATCTCGAATCCGAGGAAAAACTTCAACTCTCCCATCATGGACATCTCAAACTTCTCAGTCATTAGCGCGGCAAATTCTTCATTGAATGAAGTGTTAGGAGAGCCAAAGATAATATCATCAACATATAGTTGGCATATGAATAAATCCCCTTTAACCCTCTTAGTAAAAAGAGTGGGATCAATCTTCCCAATTTCAAACCCACGATCTTGTAACAACTCAGTAAGGTACTCATACCACGCGCGTGGGGCTTGTTTAAGACCATAGAGTGCCTTATTGAGTTTGTACACATGATTTGGGAGCTTGGGATGTTCGAATCCCGGGGGTTGTTTGACATATACCAACTCATTTAAAGGACCATTAAGAAATGCACTTTTCACATCCATTTGCTGTAATTTGAAGTTATGATGAGAAGCAAAAGCAAGTAGCATGCGAATAGATTCTAGACGAGCGACAGGGGCAAAGGTTTCACCGTAGTCGATACCCTCGACTTGGGAGTAGCCTTGAGCCACCAATCTTGCCTTGTTTCGAATCACAATTCCATTTGCATCTTGCTTGTTCTTGAATATCCATTTGGTCCCGATGACATTATGTTCCTCCGTTGGCCGAGGCACTAAATCCCAGACTTGGTTGCGCTCGAAGTTGTTAAGTTCTTCGTGCATGGCCATAAGCCAATCCTCATCATCGAGCGCTTCCTGTACCTGTTGAGGTTCACAATACGAGACAAACGCGTGATGCTCACAATAATTCCAAAGCTGTTGACGAGTGGATACTCCCCTTTTTAAGCTGCCAAGGACATTCTTCATAAGATGTGACTTGACTCTCAGCTTGTTCACATGCTTGGCTGCTCGGCGCTCCAAGAGTTCTTCATTAGATAACGGGGGAGCATCGACTTGTTGCTTCTGTTTGCCCTTGCGTCTTGAGCCGGTTGTTGGAGCTCCAGACGGGAATTGTGAGACAGTCTCCTGATCATCTTGTCCTTCGACTTGAGCAGGTTCACTAGTTTGATCTTGTATTAGTGGTTGCTCTTGATCTTGATCTTGTGCTTCTACTTGTTCTAGATCTCGGGGTTGCACTTGATCTTGATCATGAGTAGGTTCGGGGTCTTGGGGTAGTGCTTGAATATCATGGGGCACATCACCATTGTTAGGCAAGTGATCTTGACCGAGAGCTTGATCAACTTGTTGAGAGTCTTCTCTTTGTTCATCGGAAGCGTGTGGGGCTTGTGGGGGTGATGGCTCCACTTGAGTAGAGCATTGTCCTTCTCCTTCGGCCACAAGGGGTTCCTCAATGGGGAGTATTTGACCAATCCCCATTCTTCTTATGGCTTCGGGAGGAATTTCATCACCTATATCACAAAGACCACTTTGCTCCACTTGGGAGCCATTATTTTCGTCAAACTCTACGTTACACGTCTCCTCAATTAGTCCGGTGGACTTGTTGAGGACACGGTAAGCATGAGAGTTTGTAGCATAACCAACAAAGATACCCTCATGTGCTCTAGAATCAAATTTAGCTAACCGAGCTCCCTTTTTGAGAATGAAACACTTACAACCGAATACCCGGAAGTACTTGAGATTGGGTTTGTTTCCAGTTAGAATCTCATACGGAGTCTTGTTCAAGCCTTTGCGGATGTAGAGCCGATTGGACGCATGACATGCTGTGTTGATGGCCTCTGCCCAGAAGTTGTATGGAGATTTGAATTCTGCCATCATTGTTCTTGCCGCGTCTATCAAGGTCCGGTTCTTCCTTTCTGCCACGCCGTTTTGCTGAGGGGTGTATGGTGCAGAATATTGGTGCTTTATCCCCTCATCACCTAGAAACTCATCTAGGGTGTAGTTCTTGAACTCGGTGCCGTTGTCACTCCTAATCATCAAGATCTTTGCTTCATGTTGACGTTGCGCTTCATTGGCAAAGTTGATAACCGTTTGTTGAGTTTCACTCTTCCTTTTGAAGAAATATACCCAGGTATATCTTGAGTAGTCGTCAACAATTACTAAGCAATACTTTCTGCCTCCAAGACTATCAAATGTTGGAGGACCAAACAGATCCATGTGAAGAAATTCCAATGGCCTCTTAGTGTAGATAAGAGTTGATGGACGATGAGCAGTTTCATGAATCTTTCCTTCAATGCAAGCACTGCAAACACGATCTTTAGCAAAGCTCACATTTGTTAGTCCACGAACATGGTCCCCTGTCAGAAGACTTTGCAAAGACCTCATATTGACATGAGCTAAACGGTGATGCCAAAGCCAGCCCACGTCAACTTTAGCCATTAGACATGTCGCAGTCTTAGTGGGTCGCTTTGAAAAGTTTACCACATAGAGACTATTTTCGACATGTCCAACATAGGCTACTTTAAGAGTCTTGCTCCTTAGGAGGACCACAGTGTCAAGATTAAAGAATGTGGAAAAACCCATGATTATAAGTTGACGAACGGAAAGTAAATTGTAGGCAAGAGACTCAACAAGCATGACCTTCTCAATAGACAAATCTTGAGAGACGACCACCTTACCAAATCCCAATACCTTTGACGAGGATGCATCAGCGAATTGGACATGGGTGGGCATAGATGGAGAAGGGTGCACATCCACCACTAAGTCCTTGCTTCCGGTCATATGATTTGTTGCTCCACTATCGAGCAACCATGACACCCCACCGGAAGCAAACTCCTGCAATAGATCAAGGCTTGGTTTTAGGTACCCATTTTTTAATGGGTCCTTTCATGTTAGAGACAAGGGTCTTAGGAACCCAGATAGCCCATTCAATATCTTCATCGTAGGAACCAATAAATCTGGCATAAACATGCCCATCACTAGCACAACATAACACATAAGAGGAATTGAGTTTGCCGGCTGTGTTAGTAGGAGCGGCTTTGCCCTTCTTGAGGTTCCCATAGTCCACCTTGTTCCTGTTCACCTTCTGAGTACCCTCACCCTCCTTGACAAAGATGTCCATGAGGGTGAGAGATCGTTTGTTCTTGTTCTTTCTTTTACCTTTTGACTTGGAGGTAAGTCCAATTCCTTCCTTTCCTACAACACCCTTTTGAGTGCTCAAGAGATCGTTCAGACTCTTCTCACCTTGTCTGCATGACACAAGGCCCTTCTCAAGTTTCTCCTTTAACTTGGCATTTTCTTCCACAAGATGAACATGCTCACAACAAGGGTTAGTTGCACAAGTATTATCAATTAGCACAAAGGGAGGACAAGTAGAGATCTCCTTGGTAAGCTTTGCTTGGAGTTGATCATGAGACTCTTTCAGAGCGAAATGAGCACCTTTCAAGGCTTTGTGGGCCTTGTCAAGTATGTCAAACTCTTCTTTGAGTCTGTCACGGCCAACCTCAAGAGCATACTTTTCAGATTTAAGCATGCGAGTAAGAACAACATCATGATCCAGTTTCTTTTGCATTTTAGTGCAGTCATCATTATATGACTCCTCAAGAGCCAAACGAAGAGTGCGCTCTTCTTCAAGAGTACTAGATAATTCGGCAATTTCATCGGCATAGTCACGACTATGTCCATGAAGCTCGGAGATGGTCTCCTCATGAGACTCAATAAGGTCAGTGGCCTCACCCAATTGTTCCAAGAGAGCAACAAAATGCTTCTTGGTTTCTCCCTTAATAGTGCATAGAAACTTATCAAGATCATGTTCATTAAGTTCTCCAACATCACTATCTTCTACACAATTTAACAATGAAGGAGTAGAAGTAATGTTGGTCTTAATGATAGAAGTTACCTGATTGGTACCTTTTGCCATGAGGCACTTGGTGATGTGGTTCTCATTGGGGGCGTTGAAAAGAGACACCTTCTGGGAAGGGGTAGTGGCTATAGCAACAGTTGCCGTTGCCACTGTATCATCATCATCATCATCATCAGAAGGATACTCCTCCAGGGCCACCATTCCTTTTGGGTGAGGTTTCTTCACAAAGTTGTTCTTGATTGGAAATGATTTGGTTCTGTCTTTGCGAATGAGCTTGCCTCCATTGTCTTCTCTCTTCTCATATGGACATTCTGCCACGAAGTGACTCACGTTGCCACAGTTATAGCATGTCCTTACTCGTTGTTTGGGTTTGAAACCACTTGAGTTGTTCTTGTTGAAGGTTGGTCTTGAGTTCCTTTTATTTCCCCAGAATTGCCTTGATGCAAGAGCCATGTGCTCATGATAGGCATACTTTGTGTCTTCCAGGCAGCTCTCCTCTTCCTCATCTTCTTCTTCTTCTTCAAGCATTACTCTTGCTTTCAACGCAAGTTTGGGTGAAGCGGTTTTTGATCGGACACGAGCAAGTGCATTGTCGGCAGTTTCGTTCATGATTGACATTGCAATGAACTCATCCAACACTTCACTGGAAGACAAAGAGTGAAAGTCTGGCCGCTGACGAATGACAGATGACATGGCTTTGTTGAAAGGCATGATGGCTTTGAGGAACTTGCGTTTGACCCAAGTGTCATCCACATCCTTACTTCCATGATCCTTTAGTGCCACGGCAATAGCAGTCACCCTCCGATAGAGATCACGAGGGTCCTCTTCTTCCTTCATCACAAACTCATCGGCCTGATCAAGTATCACTTCATAGTTGGATCGTTGAATACTTGAGCTTCCCTTATACAACACCATAATATGCTCCCAACAATCCTTGGCCAATGTGAAGGGACGTAAGTGGGGAAGATCTTCAGGTGGCACAGCAGACTGAAGGATAAACAGCGCAGAGTGATTATATTGATTGTCTGCATCTTCTCTTGGAGTGAGGTTGCTTGGGTCATGGGGGTAATATCCTTGCTCGATAATTCTCCACAAGTTTGTTGAGCTGTGATTCAAATGAGACTTAATAGAAAATACCCAGTTAGCAAAGTCACCTTTCACAAGTTTAGGAGGAGGACCAACAGGATTAAGACGAGGTGCGAGAACGGGTCCTCCATAAGTCATGGGAGGTGGAACAGAGGCATGTGTTCCAGTCCCATCCTTTTCGTGAGGTGAAGCAGTTTGCATACCTTTAGCCGCTTCCTTAGAGGAGTTGGCCTCCGAATCGGAAATGGTGGGTTTAACCACTAAAGCCGGTTCGGGTGAACTTCTAAGACCATCAATTAATTCCTTAAGCATGGTTTTGACTTCGCTCGTCAAGGACGTCTTGAGGGCTGCCATAGCCGTATTCAAGTCGTCCCTTGTGACCGAAGTCAAGTCCATGCCCTCGGGTTGCCCATGGTTCACTTCCTCTTCGCCTTCCATACTCTTCGGGTGGTTAAACCCTTAATAAAGAGACGTGGCTCTGATACCAATTGAAAGGATCGATATGGTTGGCTAGAGGGGGGGGGTGAATAGACAACGACCACTTTTTAATTAATCTTAGCAAGTTAAGGTAAACACTATACGGGTTCACAAATAATATGACAATGAGGTGAACCCTATAGAAGCTAACAACGAGAGCTATTAAGACTACTAAGATATAGTCACAAGCGAAAGCAAATACAAAGTAAAGGATAGAGATAACCACAAGTGGAACCGATGGAGACGAGGATGTGTTACCGAAGTTCCTTCCCTTTGACAGGAAGTACGTCTCCGTTGGAGCGGTGTGGAGGCACAATGCTCCCCAAAAAGCCACTAAGGCCACCGTATTCTCCTCACGCCCTCGCACGATGCAAGGTACCGTGATTCCACTATAGGTGCCCTTGAAGGCGGCGACCGAACCTTTACAAACAAGGTTGGGGCAACTCCACACAAAGCTTGGAGGCTCCCAACAAGACCACGAAGCTTCACCACAATGGAATATGGCTTCGAGGTGACCTCAACCGTCTAGGATGCTCAAACACCCAAGAGTAACAAGATCCGCAAGGGATAGGTGGGGGAATCAACTTTTCTCTCGGTGGAAGTGTGAATCTAGGCCTTCTCAACCAATCCCTAAAGAATCAACAAGTTTGATTGGCTAGGGAGAGAGATCGGGCACTTTTAAGCTTGTGGAGCAACAATGGAGCTTAGAGAGGTAAGAGATAGGGTTCCTCAGCTAGAAGAACCCTTTATATAGTGGGGGGAAAATTCAGACCGTTTTCCCACTCTCTGCCCGAGATCCAGCGGTACTACCGCTGGGAAGGAGCGGTACTACCGCTGTCTGGCGGTACTACCGCTGCATGCAGCGGTACTACCGCTGGGGCTTCCAGCGGTACTACCGCTGGAGCAGCGGTACTACCGCTGGCCCTTGGTAGTGTATAAACACTACTACCGCCGAGAAAGTCTTCGCAAAAGGGTCCGTCCACGAACTACCGCTAGGCAGGTGGAACAGGGCACCTGGAGCGGTACTACCGCTGACCAGGGGCGGTACTACCGCTGGCCAGCGGTACTACCGCTGAACAGGGGCGGTACTACCGCCAGCCAGCGGTACTACCGCTGGATACGGCGGTACTACCGCTGGTAGTCCAGCGGTACTACCGCTGGGGACCATTTTGCCGAGACGCAAAGAACAAACAGGCGAGGGCCACTCCAAGGATAAAGGAAAGGGAGAAAATAGAGGTGTGCGTGTGCAAAGATAGATTCCACCCAAACCTTTCCACTACGGATCCCCTCTTAATAGTACGACTTTCCTATGACTCAGATGAAGAGAATCTAGGATAGCGCCGTGCTTCCGTTCCCGAAGAGAGGAGTCGTGTCGTCTTGTGCCGTTGACGAATGTTGCCTGAAACCTTGACACACACGATTAGTCCTGTACGGTACTGTCATCAATCACCAAAATTACTTACGCATAAATTATGCCTCAACAGTTACTTTCATGATATTTCCTGCCTTTTGATCATGAAAATTATGGAATAAATGAATCAAGGCAGAATGATTAGTTCGAGAAGCTAAACAAGAGCAAAATAGTTACTTATCACCAACATTTGTGAGATTAGCTGATGCTATGAATCTCACTGCTATTGTCGGGGTTCTAATATTTTTCTCTAATGATGTCCAGTCTTGCAAATATCAGATTAATGTTGAATTTGAAAATGTCAGATATTTTTAATGCAAGGAGTACTGGTTATAGATTCGGGAACATTATCCAATCATCTCATGTGCTTGCATTTATATTTTGCAAAGGTACTCCCTCCGTCCCAAAATACTGGAAGAGGCACACGACAGATTGAGTGTCGAGGTGCATATTAAGCGAGAAAGAGGAGAAAGAAACAACACATCACATGAAGACGGGGAACACAAAGTTAATATGTTGTGGTCTTAATAAGATGATGTATCTATCATAATTATTGTGTTTTGCTATTTACTCGCTCATTATCTATATTTGGGCCATCGCATTTTCCTGTTGTGATGATCAAGCGATTGCGCTCGTTTTACTGTAACTGATTCCGGCTTTGATTTTGGGCCATCATATTTTCCTGTTATGATGATCAGGCTCCAATTTGGGTATGATGTATCTATCATGGTTACTGGCTTTTGCTATTTTCGTGTAGTGTATTGTTTCAGGACCTACTTGTGGTAGCACTACCATTAGTTGATGTGAAATACTCCAATCTTATTATCTAGGTACATGCTGAAGATGTATTCGCTACTATATATTATGATTCTCTTCTCAAATTTTTTACATGGCAACACTTACTTTGATGCTGCTGTAGCACCAATTTTAGACACGACCAGCAACAATAATAATAAAACATAGCAACGAAACTCACCTTGATGGTTTCCGTTTTGCTCGAACAACCGAAATTACTTCCGTGAAAACTCATGTCCATTAACTATCTGCCAAGACAAAATGACACAAGAATTATATTTCGGTACAGAAAAAGATAAATTTTTTCTATATAAAAATGTATAACAATGAGCACATAAAAATTCCAAGAAACTATCCGATGAGCCGAAACAAATATTAGTATATTAAAATGTATTACGAAAAAATTCCATCAATTCTATATGTGTGGGGTATAATAAAAAAGAAAAAGGAAAAACATGGGGTATAAAAAAAAGATAAAGGTCCACGATCCCAACAATTTCGGATCTCCCTCCCTAGAATCCCGCAGTCCACGATCTCCTTCCCACGACGCCGCAGTCCACGATCTCATTCCCTGACCCCCCTCCTGGACCTTCCCTCTTCGCCCTCATCTCTCCTCCACCTCTCTTCCACTCTCCTGGTCCTTGCCCCCGCTGCCCGTGCTGTCTCGAGGAGACCTCGGCCCCTCCCGGCGAGCTTCCCTAAATCTGCTGTCCACGCAGTCGTCGCACCGGTGGCGGCTTCACGGGGACACCTCGGCCCATCCCCGTGCGCTGCCCTAGCTCCAGTGTCCACACCGTCCTCGCCCTGGTGGCCGCACCGTCTCAAGTACACAGGTAAGGAAGAGTACATACTCTCTTATTTGTACTGTATGGAGTATATTATAAAATTTAGTATGGAGTATATGTGTATTTCCTTTTGAAACCGGAGTATAGAATTTTATTAGTTCCAAAAAATCATATAACCTTTTTTCTTTGGATCCAAGTGAGTAGTATATTCATCCAAAAAAGAGTATATTCAAACAGTGGCACATACTATACGAAAAAAGAGACGTAGTATGGCCATAAAACAGATGTGATGCCATTTTTTAGAGAGTACAATGTATATATTTTCAAAAAAGTATGGAGTATTTCCCTTTCCAATTAGTATGGAGTGTACAGTATTAAACTTTTTTTATATATTAGTAGACACTGCACATTAGGATTCTTACCAATGGCTTTATGCACTGCAAAATTGGTGCCAAATCACAGTATGTTTAATACAAATCCCTGTCTTCGAAAATACTATATGATACCATTATAGAAGATCCATATATTTCAGCTGGTACAGATGTTTCTATTATTTAAAATGTCGCGTTAGGTTAAAATCACAGAAAAATTAATTATAGAGGACGAGATAACAATGCCTATGCAGATAAAGAAACATATTAGACAGCATAACAAGCCTAATAAGGCACAAGACTATGTGGTTTATCCCCAAGGCACAGAACAAAACCTTCAATGTCCTATTGCTAAATTTTATTGTTTCTATTTTTATTAAATGTTATTATGGGCATTGTGACAAATTATTCCTGCACTGGCAATGGTTGGTCCGTGATAGAAAATATCAAAACCGAACCAAGCAAACAAAGACATGTAGTGAGCACGGACGATTCATTTCTAAACAAAGCATGGACGAGGAACTAATACTAATATATGCTTTGGTTTTCAGGAAAACATGGATGAGGAAGGCAAGGACAAGCATGCGGAAAATATGGTTATTGAAGGCATGATAACGAAAGACGAGGATGTGAACCCCGAGTCATCAAAGACAATAGAACAACAAGCCATCATGGATGATACAGAAAACATACATATTAATGAGGTCATTATTATATTTTCACATGTCATTATTATTGTTATTCTGGCGGGACAAAACAGTATGTAATTTGTGCTATGATATCAAATATAAAACTGTTTACTCACCTTCATAATATTCTCTCTTTTATATGGACTATTCATTTCTAAACAAAGCATGGACGAGGAACTAATACTAATATATGCTTTGGTTTTCAGGAAAACATGGACGAGGAAGGCAAGGACAAGCATGCGGAAAATATGGTTATTGAATGCATGATAACGAAAGACGAGGATGTGAACCCCGAGTCATCAAAGACAATAGAACAACAAGCCATCATGGATGATACAGAAAACATACATATTAATGAGGTCATTATTATATTTTCACATGTCATTATTATTGTTATTCTGGCGGGACAAAACAATATGTAATTTGTGCTATGATATCAAATATAAAACTGTTTACTCACCTTCATAATATTCTCTCTTTTATATGGACTATTCATTTCTAAACAAAGCATGGACGAGGAACTAATACTAATATATGCTTTGGTTTTCAGGAAAACATGGACGAGGAAGGCAAGGACAAGCATGCGGAAAATATGGTTATTGAAGGCATGATAACGAAAGACGAGGATGTGAACCCCGAGTCATCAAAGACAATAGAGCAACAAGCCATCATGGATGATACAGAAAACATACATATTAATGAGGTCATTATTATATTTTCACATGTCATTATTATTGTTATTCTAGCGGGACAAAACAATATGTAATTTATGCTATGATATCAAATATAAAACTGTTTACTCACCTTCATAATATTCTCTCTTTTATATGGACTATTCATTTCTAAACAAAGCATGGACGAGGAACTAATACTAATATATGCTTTGGTTTTCAGGAAAACATGGACGAGGAAGGCAAGGACAAGCATGCGGAAAATATGGTTATTGAAGGCATGATAACGAAAGACGAGGATGTGAACCCCGAGTCATCAAAGACAATAGAGCAACAAGCCATCATGGATGATATAGAAAACATACATATTAATGAGGTCATTATTATATTTTCACATGTCATTATTATTGTTATTCTGACGGGACAAAACAATATGTAATTTGTGCTATGATATCAAATATAAAACTGTTTACTCACCTTCATAATATTCTCTCTTTTATATGGACTACATAATGTATAATATTATATTATTGTGTCTTTCAGTTACTAATCAATGAAGAATCAAGTGGAATAAATGACAAAGATGAAGTATAGAAAAAGTATAGCACGCAGGCCACTGATTGCGAAGTGACACAGGCATGCTTTCTTTTCAAAGTATCCCAAATAGTTATAATCTAATTAAATTATATTCTGCATAGGGATTACTCTTTGTAATGTTGCTCTTAGGAATTAACAAGGCAGGGAACAAGTGAACAAATGCAACCTACTCAAGACATTGAATTAACACAAATGTTCGACACCGAAGGGGGGGAAACTATAGGGGACAACTTGACAGATTCAAATGTACGAGCCCACAAAGATGAAGAGGAGAAAAAGAAGAGCACACAGTCCACTCATTCTGAGGTGGCAAAGTCATCTTTTCTTTTTCAACTATGTCCTAAATAAATAGTTCTAATGCGAAAGTCAACTTTTCTCAGGAAATAACCTTCAAGGAAACAAGTGAACAAATGCATCAAGTTCAGGACGAGGAATTAGAACAGACATGGGGCACCGAAGGGGTAGAAACTATAGGGGATAATCTGGCAGATTCAAATGGAATAGCCGGCAAAGATGAATTGGAGGAAAATAAGAGCACGCAGTCCACTGATTCTGGACTCTCCGAAGTGACAGAGGTATCTTTTCAATTCCAACTATGTCCCAAATAGTTCTAATTCTAATTCTATTATATCTTGCATACAGATGATTCTTTAATATGTTGCTCTCAGGAATTAACAGACAACGAAACAAGTAAACAAATGGAGGCATGTGGGAACGAAGAATTAGAACAAACGTCCGGCAGGGAAGGGGCAGAAATTATAGGGGACAAGCTGCCAATGCCCGCGCAAACATGGAAGCCTATCCGACTGCATAACAAACCTAAGAAGGCACAAGACTACGTGGTGGCTCCAGAAGGCACGGACAAATCTTTCTATGCCCTGGTTTTGCTACATTTTTTTCCTCGTTATTAATAAATGTTATTACTTCCATCATGATAGATTACGCCTGCACCGACGATGATTGGTCTGTGATTGAAAATATCATGTCTGAACCAAATGATAAAAGAACTTTAGTGAGCATTGATGACTCAAATCTCCAAAGAAGACAGTTGGAACGTCTTTTATTACCCGGAGAATTTCTTGGCGACGAAGTAAGTATATGTAGCTTTATGACGAGACGATGCTATTTGAACATGAGTTACTATTTTGTCCTATAACCAAGGTGTGCACTTCATATTACAGATCATAGACGCATACATACATTGCATAAGTGCTAAAGAGCATCTAAAGATGAGGACAGGTGGAAGTGTGTTCTTAGAGAATGCATGCATCTCTAAGTTGATAAAGGAATTTAAGTTTATACGGGATGACACACTAAGATGGGTGTTACAAAGAGCTACAACTTATTTGGAACATGATATGGTGAGTCTCAGTTCTTTACATATTACTATGAATTCAATCATGGATGAATGTTTCTACAGATGGGACCTAAACTAACAAAAACTCTATTTACAGATATATGCTCCAGTAAACATTAAATACTTTCATTGGTACCTAGCAGTTATAAATAGCGGCGTGCGACGTATCCAGGTGCTCGACTCGCTAGGCCTAGGAATGAACCGCAAAGACCTCACTGTTATGGTTAGTTATTAGTCTGAGTGCACCATCTTTTGATAAGACGATTTCTGTTATTCTTCGGTTGTGATGCTAATACGTTGTCATTTATTCATGCAATAGCTCGAAGGACTGGAAAATGTATTCCAATATGCATCACTTCAAATTGAACTAAAATTTGATAAGTGGAAAGACGTAAACATTACAACATGGCCAAGGGAAGAATGTATTAAGAGCAATCTGCAGACACATGGGTATACCTCTTTCGAATCAAACTTGTTGCTCCCATCCCCTTTCGGCACCTCCTTCTCCTTCACGATATCTGAACCATTAATATTAAGACATATGTTGTAAGAATGTCATCCTTTGTCGTCTCAGGTTCTAGAATAACTACAATTAGTAGAAGTGAGAATTCTATGTTTACATATATGCAGAATATCTTAAACTCTATTTCTAAATACAGCATATAAAAAGATAGTTTTGGAGAATATCTTAAACTCTATTTCTATAACTTCATTTTGTATATAAAACACTTATAAAATTGATAAAACAATAATGGATATATTTAATTTCTATAATCATATATAGGTCATCTTGTGGTCTCTGGATGATAAATTTTATGGAGTACTTCACTGGAAATGATTTGTCTGACACTCCTACGCAGGTAAATTTTATCCTAATACTTATTATATGTTGTATCATTACTTAACTCTTATTTCTATTTTAATAGGATCATATGACATATTTTAGAACAAAACTAGCTGTCATTTTAGTGGACTCGGAATTGAATGATGATAACATGAGAAATCGAGACATGGAAGATGACGAAAACAATATAGATCCCACAGATTGTATGATTCTGGATGGACCCCCTCAAAATCTCAAAACATCGAATACATCTTCAGATGTTGAGCTCATCTCACAGTCATATATCCTTTCACTGTCTGCCAACCCAACAAACCATGACTTAATAGACGAATTATGCTTGTTCATCACTATGGTTGATGATGACGCTTTACTAGAGTATAAGCCATGTTCTTTTAGTTCATTTTATATTCTAATAAATTATTCTGATGTCATTATAATTGACAACATTTTTATTTTACAGGAGCGAATGGGTGAAAAGCTCTGATCCTTACCCTATCAGCTTAAAGTTGAGACAAATAAAAAACATACTAAACAATGATGAATATATGGATATTGATTGCTTTAACATGGTTGTGCGGATACTAGCGCGCCACGAAGTCCAACTTCTCAGAGACATTCCATCTCACTACATGGATCTAAACTTTTGTGTAAGTTACTATAATTGCGTTTTACATTTTTTTTCCTCATAGAACTATTGTTTTCTTATTTTTATTTTAGTCCATATTCCACTATGCACGAGGCCCAAGTCATCATGAAAATATGGACAGTGCTACGTTTAAACGATTGTTTCATAGCTGGCCTGACAGCAATGAGTATCATATCTCACAGTGTGATATGGTAAGATTTTAATTTTTCATTTATAACAGTGGTTTTTTGGTTTAAATTAATATTTAATGTATTTATAAATGTGCATCATTGCAGATTTTATTGCCTTGAGATATTTTTGGGTTGTTTCTATTGTTTGTCTTGGATCAAGATAAAAAAGTTATCTCAATTTTTGATCCGATACCAATACCTACTTTGGGAAAGAATATACTTAAAACCGTGGTCAGTAACCTAAACCTCGCACTCGAAGTTGCAAACCCTGCATTCAAGGACGATATCTCTAAATGGGAATGTATAGTTCCGGTTGTTCCAACAAACTCACACTGGTATGAATCTTTTTAATGCATTATAATATTAAATAATTCATTCATTCAACGCACATTATGTGTTTATTTCATACATGCAGTGCCTTGTCGGGGTATTTGGTTTTTAACTACATGCACTCATTGTGCGATGGAAAGCTATATTTTCCTGTACCCCAGGTGAGTATTTACACCATGCTTATTTGTATACACATTGAACATACAAACTTGTTATAACAATGTTGTCTACTGCATATGTAGAACTGTTTTGAACCGAGGAAGCGATTTTTGGTGCATATTTTAAAGTATGAAGAAAATGAATCTCAAAACAATATCCCATACATTGAAGGAAGCATCATAGATCGCATCTATGGATGGACTTTCATTGCTTCAAAAGATGGACCATCAGGACGTGCTTAGTCCTGGTTTCTAAAACATATTTCTGTAACAATTATTGTGTGGTCGTTAATTTTGTGCGGAGACATGTTTCTGGATCGTATGTTACGCACGTTCTCATATTGTTTTAAATAAAAGTCATATTGTTTTATATAAGACACCGATAAATTGCTCGATAAAAAAACTCAAATATGTTTTACTATAGATTATGATAGGTGTGTTGGATCACAAATATGTCACAATTTTGAAAATACAATTTGAGTGACATAATAACATTTTGTACCCGTCTGAAAAAAATCAGAAATTATTTTAGGGATCATCTTCTATAAATCAACAGTAATTAGTACTAAGTTAATGAAGGATTTATTAATTTGATTTGGGTCAATCAACAGTAATTAGTACTAAGTTGTAAGCAGGTAAACTTACCTAGCGTTGGCAGCAGGACCGTGAGAGCGGCAACGCCGACGATCTTGATGGGCATGCCGGTGACCACAATGTCCTTTATGGTGATGTAGCCGGTGCTGAACCACACCACAACCTGGGCGGAGAGAGAGAATTAGATCCAGCTTTAAAATAAACAGTGCATACAGTCTATAGGTCATTTTAGTTGAAAAACAAACGATGTTTCTTTTACAAAACTGGAATTCTTTGAACTTACATCTTCATCATCAAGAACACCCCAATGGGCATCAAGTACTTGGTTAATGGACAAGCTCTCATAAGGTTCCACGGGATAAACATCACCCTGCATACACAGTTCAAAGTCAAAGCAACCACATGTTATAAGAATCAGTAGCAATAGACATACATACTGTAATAATGTATCTAATATGTTTACTGGAAATCTGGAAATGTTTTTCTCAGTTATGTTGCTTCGGTTGCACATTTAAAAGTCTTGTGGTGATTCCTAAGTGTGGTCTTCAGTTTTATATGAATGGAGGTCTCCCCAGTTTCGCTGTATGAACTCTATTTTTCTTTCTATTTTTTGATTTCCTATAACCGGGTATACAAATTAATTTTCCTCTAAAAAGAACCACTTATGGAGCGATGGCTACACTGGGATTTCTACAGTGGCAAGAAGTTTAGTTTCATTTCTTTCCATTAAATAACTATTAAAGATACACCAGTTCACAAGTTCTTTCTTTTCTTTCACCTCAAAATCTTTGTTGCATTATCCACACAAGGGGCATCTCTCAAGCATAGCTTACGAAGTACATTTAATCTGCATACAACAGTGTCCTAAAAGGTACTCCTAAAGCTACACGCCACCTTTTAAAACGGATATAATAGGAAATAAGAACAAGAGGAAATGGGCAACAAACATGGAGTTAGTCTTGTAAACACAGAAACATACCCCACCATTGGATGGTTGATCAAAACTGCCATTAACCGTCTTATTCACACAGGTAAGAGGATTTTTGCACGATGCTTCTACAAGGTTTGGGTAAGAAGCAGCAGAAAATCCCCAGAAACGAGCAGTTGCTCCGATCTTTTCACGCCTCAAAGCAATCTAAGAACGTTGGGAGATAAGAATTAGCTAATGAAGAAAATATGCATGTGGATGTAGGCAGCAAATGATTCAGAAAATATGCCCATGCATGTAAGCAGCAAATGATTCAGAAAATACTTTTCCCATCCGACAAATTTCTTTGATCCCAAATTTGCTTAAGTTCCTTTGTACTTGTTCAAGGTAGCAATTGACACATTGGTGAGGGGGAAAGGCAATAAGCAAAGATAAATGCACAGGACGGTAAATGGATAGGATTGAGAGGGCGGGGAAATACATGATCCAGCATGAAGCCTTCCTACAACTTAGGGTTGCTATTTCGTAGTTTCAACTCCAAGAGAAAGTGTACGGACCTTAGTGCAGATTGATAGTGGGAGAGTGCATCAGAAAGCAGACTTGTTGCTGCAAATACTTGGGCCAACTTGACATGTAGAGAATCATCGGCCCATTGTCTTAGATATCTTTCAAGCAACAAAACTGCCTCCTTATTCCGCCCTCCAGCAACATGCAAATCAGCCAATGCCAATGCTGCTCCGAGAAATCCAGGTTCGAGACGAATAGCAGATTTGTAGAACTTTCTTGCCTGGGAAATAATTGAACAACATTAAGTCACTTGTCAAAGGGCGCAGTCAGAAGAAAAGAAAAGAAAACGAAATCATAAGAAAAGAAAAAAAGGTGGCTTTACCTTCTCTCTCCCAGTGGAACTGATGGCATGCACATCACCAACTAGCTTCAGAGCTTTTGCAGACTGATGCATAACCTTCATTGCTTCACGTGCAGTGAACAGTGCATCTTTGCATTTGGAAAGTGCTAGATAAGCATGCACCAAACTTGAGAATAATATCTATATTAGGCTGCATGCAGGCTTTAAATAAGCAACCAGAAGTATCTATGTGCAACAACCTTGATAAGAGCGAAGATCAGCCCTTAGTTCTTGAGCTCCCCTGAAATCTGTTATTGCCAGATCTGGTCGATTCAATGAAAGATGGAGATTGCCCTTAAAGAACATAAGCAAACAGTAAGCCTACTGCCTGGATAACAAAGAATGAAAAATAGAATCCAACCAAATACGAATTTTGAAGTAACTAAGCCAACAACCGCAACAGGCTTGTTGTAAACCCACCAACCATGCTTGTATACTTCATTGCAATACATTTCCAAAATATGACAATGCAAGTAGACACTGGTACAAAAAAACAATTATGTTGTATGGCCAATAACATTTTGTGGTATTACCTTCATAATATAGCCGGTTATATGCCTATCGTCAACTCGGAGGCTCTGCAAAATGTAAAGCAATGCAAGGAACATTACATGGATGATCCGCTTCCAAAAAGCATATCTATAAAAGGTACAAATTTCTTTGATCCCAAATTTTCTTAAGTATAAGGGGACCCGGAGGGAGTTGATGGCGCCGAGGTGCGGGGTGGCGATCTCCTTGCGGTTGGAGAGCGCGAGCGAGGCGGCGCGGCGCGAGCGGGCGAGGGCCTGGAAGCGCCGCGCGGGCAGCTCCCCCGCGTTCCCTTCTCCTCACCTCCTCCCACCACATCCACTCGGGGCGCACCGCGGTGTATGCACTCTGCCGCCTCTCCCTTCGCGGCTGCGGCGCTGGTGCTCAGGGCCCTCGGGGTTGTGGGCGGTGCGAGCCCCACGGGCCGCCGGAGAAGCGCGCCCGCGGCCCTCTGCGCCATGAGCTTCGGTGTCCGGGGTGGCCTCGAGAGAGGAGCGCGGACGGTAGGGGAGCGGCGGCGGCAAACATGAAGGAGCTGCCGGGCCGACTGGGCCGAGAGGTCAACCACCACGAGCTCGCGGCGGCCGTTGGCGGCGAACAGGAAGGAGCTGCCGGAGGCAGCGAGGAAGTAGAGGTCCTCCCCCGGGGGCACGGCGGGGGAGATGATGTCCGAGACGGCGATGCGGAACCAGCGGCCGGACGGCCCGTGGAAGCCCCGTAGCGCGGCGCCGCGGGGCGGGAGCTTCTTGAACACAAGGAGCCACACGGCGGCCGGGGCGGGGCCGGACGAGACGGAGGACAGGTGGTAGAAGCGGCGGAAGTCCGGGGAGGAGATGAGGTGGGACAGGGGACGGGCGACGGAGCGGACGCGGAGCAGCTCCGAGAGCACGAGGCGGATGAGGATTTCGTGGAGGAGCTCTGCTGGGAGGAGCAGCAGGGTTTCGCGCGGAGCACACTGGAGTGGTCGCAGTGCAGAGGAGAGGATAAGGTTCGGGTGGGGAGAGGGCTGTGGTCGCAGTGCACTCAGAGGAGAGGATAAGGATCGGGTGGGGAGAGGGGGAGTGGGTGAGATTGTGTTTTTTTATATAACAACGTGGGTGAGATTGTGAGGTTTTTTTTTTGGAGGAAATTGTGAGGTTATTTTTGATAACCGGAGTGGGTGAGGTCTTTTTTTTATAAGGGGAGTATGTTCTTATTTTTTTTTTGTACCTTTTCTGTGTCTACCATGTTTATTTGTACATTATGGAATATTTGATTCTATTTTGACTACTTCCTCCATTCCTAATTATAAATCTTTTTAAAATTTTGAATATAAATCACATATGGATCAAAATGTCTATATGCATCCGTATGTAGTGCATACAAGACATATATTTAGGCACGGAGGGAGTATACAGACAATAAATATCTTATATGTTTTTTACGGAGAAATTCATCATGTTGATTGCCTTGGATGTGTGATTTTTACTAATTATGAGCAGAGAAATTTCGGTGTACGGTTATTCTGCGTTGCACGTGCATGCTTACTACTCCCTCCGTTCCTAAATATAAGTCTTTTAAGATATTTCATTAGAAGTCTACATACAGAGCAAAATGAGTGAATCTACACTCTAAAGTATGTCTACATACATCCGTATGTAGTCTACTAATGAAATCTCTTTAAAGACTTATATTTAGAAACGGAGGGAGCAGTAGAGATAAGGAAAAGAAAACAATTCAGACCCAACCGGAGCCTCCGTGTCGAACCCCACCTGCCATCGGCTCAAACGCGCCGCCTTCGCGTCCAATGCGAACTCAGATACCGCTCAAACAGCACAGCACGATAGGCGACGCCGGACGCAACTTCCTCTTCTTTTCTTCGCGTCGCCCTCCAACCCCACCCACCGCCGCCGCCACCACAAACCCGCACGATCCCTCTCCGCGTCCTTGGTCGCCGACTTCCGATAAGCTTCCTCGCCACGCACGCGCGAGCTAGCGCAGAGCTCCAGCATATTATCCCCAATTTCGGAAGAGGTCCGATCCCCTGTTCGATCCAGAAAAACCTCCCCCCCCCCCCCCCCCCCCCCCCCAGGGTTTGGTTTTGGCCCGTGGATCTAGGGTTTGGCGAGCCAATTTTCCCGCGATTCCCTTCAATTGCTAGGATTTGTTGTGCCTGCGCATCATGGCCGCTGGACGCCGCGGAGGGTACAGTGGTTACGAGGTGTCGAGGGAGCGGGAGTTCGATCTGGAGGCTTCTAAAAGAGGCAAGGATCGCCATCTCCGCAACCCTAGCCGCCACCGCGACTCAGATTATCGTCGTGATGGCGGCCGGAGCAGGGACCGGGAGCCGTCAAATGGGTACACCCGCCACCGGTCGCCACATCTGCCACCGAAGAGCCGGCCCTCAGGAAGGAGGGAGGAGAGGGAACCCGGTGAGGTTTCAAGTGGAAGTGGCTCGGAAGATTCTCGTGGGCACCCGCTCAAGGCAAGGGAACCTGGTGTGAATGGTGCTGTTGGGGTCAGCAGGGAGGGCGGGGTGCCGTCCCCAAGTAAGAAGCGAAAATACTGGCCGGTTAATTTGGATAGGAATGGTTCAAAGCCTCGCGTCCAAGATGTTGCGAGTAGCATGGAAGAGGTAGGCGCTGTGGTTGCCAACCTCCTGGATGTTGGCAACCTGAGCAGCATTGATTTGGATGCGTCGGTTGATGTACAAAATGTTGAAAGATTACAGGAGCGCAACAATGGCAGGGTTAGGGTTATTATGGAGGAGGATGAGGAGGAGGACACTTATCAAACAATGATAAACATTATGAGTTCACGGTGGGCAGATGCTGATGATGAGAAAGAAATTGTGTCAAAGAAGAAGAAAAGCCTGTCACCAGAACAAGGGTTCCTGAAGAAGGCTACAAGCCCAGAGCTTGGAAAGTTGATGGTGGATAAAGACTCAGGGGGAAACTCCTCAGTGTCTTCTGACTCTGGCTTAGTACAGTTTAGTGCAAACAGGGATCTTGAAGTAGATAAGGGTGACTACATGGATATTGAGAAGGATGCTGAGGATGATTCTTCTGCTCTTTGTGTGCTGCGCACTGATTCTGAGAGTCAGGGGTGTAGCTCTAGAACCCCAGAGCCTGCAGGGTCGCCGCATAGGTGCATTAACATGCTTCAGGGTTGTAGGGGTGTTGACGAGTTTGAGAGGCTCAACACAATCAATGAGGGTACATACGGTATTGTATCTAGGGCAAAGGATAAAAAAACTGGTGAGATTGTTGCATTGAAGAAGGTAAAGATGGAGAATGAACGGGAAGGATTCCCACTGACTTCTCTAAGGGAAATAAATATCCTGCTATCATTCCATCACCCTTCGATTGTGGATGTCAAGGAAATAGTCGTTGGGAGTGGTGACAGCACCTATATGGTGATGGAGTACATGGAGCACGATCTCAAGGCTGTCACGGAGACCATGAAACAACCATATAGTCAAAGCGAGGTCAAATGTTTGATGCTTCAGCTGCTAGAAGGTGTGAAGTATCTTCATGACAATTGGGTTATTCACAGGTAATGACCAACTATTGTTTTTTCTTCAACCTTTATGCATGTTTCTTAATAGGTTTTATTGTTCCTTGTCTAATGATCTGCGTTGTTTGATAGGGATCTCAAGACGTCTAATATTCTCTTGAATAATTGTGGTGAGTTAAAAATATGTGATTTCGGGCTCTCTCGACAATATGGCAGCCCACTAAAGCCTTACACTCAATTGGTTGTGACTTTGTGGTACAGGTAAGCCATTAGCCAGCATCAATGTTTTCAAAGTGCTGTTACATTATTATTTAACTGTAAGTTTTCACTTCTCCAATCACGGCCTCACTGTTTGTTCCTTTATTGTCGCAGGGCTCCAGAACTACTGTTAGGCGCAAAGGAATATTCCACTGCTATTGATATGTGGTCGTTGGGTTGTATTATGGCAGAACTCCTTTCAAAAAAGCCACTGTTTGATGGGAAACGTGACATCGACCAACTTAGTAAGGTATATGGTTTGATTTATAATTTGTATTTGTTTATTATAACTAGACCAATAAAATCTCATTTGAGTAACTTCGACTGCAGATATTTAGAATGCTTGGTACACCTAACGAGGACATATGGCCTGGTTATTCTAAATTACCTGGTGCCAGGGCCAAATTTGCCAAACAACCGTAAGTGGTTAACCACCTATTGTAGCTGCTTCTTTTGTGTTTTGAGCATGCTAGGTTTTTATCGAAATCTTACCTTCATTTCTCTTCTCAGGTACAATAAATTAAGGGAAAAGTTTCCAGCTGTATCTTTCACTGGTGGGCTGACCCTGTCAGAGGCTGGATTTGACCTGCTAAACAGAATGCTGACGTATGACCCTGAAACGGTAATATATGCCCTATAGAGAAATAACTGATTCTCCTATCCTCACTTTTTTACCTGTCTGAACATATTTGTCTTCTTTCTTACAGCGCATATCAGCAGAGGATGCGTTGAACCATGAATGGTTCTGTGAAGCACCACTTCCTCAGTCAAGGGATTCTATGCCAACATTTCATTCTCTTAATGAACAAGACAGGTACTGGTATTTTTTCGTATAAGCTTTAACCTGTCAACAAAGTACTCCCTCTGTAAACTAATATAAGACGTTTTATAGATTGCTAAAGTAGCGATCTAAAACATCTTACATTTGTTTACAGAGTGAGTATGATTTTTTTCTGCGTAGTATGGTTGAATTAATGTTGCATTCTTTAAACATGTAGGCGCATGATGAAACGTATGAAGAGCCCTGATCCTATGGAGGAGCAGCGCATGAAAGAACTGGGGAGCATACACGACCGTGGAATTTTTGGCTGAGCCTTGATCTTTTGGTTTGCTGCAGATGCCAATCTTCAACACGAACCTTTGGAAGTGCATGTGTTCCAAGGTCAGACGTCCACTGGATATGAAGGGCATTTTCTTCTTGGTGTCTGGCGAGAGTTGGTGGCCTTCTTTAGCAGGCATGGATGCATAATCAAAAGGGGATGTGATTTCGACTTGTGTTCCATGCTAGGCACTATTTCACTTACAGGGTTAGCTCTTCCCCAACTTCTGGTCACAATGAACTCTTACCTTACTTTTGGTCACAATCTAATCCACCTGTGCATTGTAAGGTGTGCAAATATCTCATACAGCTGCATCGTATGGTCTGGCCTATTCACAGCTATTGGGTACACCAGTTTCACATACCGATCTTCTGTATGTAAAGTACTATAAAGTGTATTCCTTGTAAACAACAATCAATAAGATCTTGTCACTTCATTTTCTTTGTTAAGCACATTTTATTTTGATCTTTGCATTTTCTCTGCAAGAGATGATTGAAGCGAAGAGGGGGAGTACCTTTTGCTTTTTCTCGAGGAGACTGATGCATAGTAATGCAAATTGTAAGGTAATATGCTGAGGAATTAATTTCCTACTGATGTGTTAGCATGCTATACAAATGCAAAGTATTTACCATTTTTCGTCTCTGTTCGTGGAAGTTCTGTGTGAATGGTCTTGTAAGCTCAGGTGAGCGCTTTGGCGTTGCTTGTAAATATCTAAAATTGTACATATATAATATTGGCTTATTCTGCTTGATATATTGATGTTGTCTGTTAATGTACTACTCCCTCTGTTCCTAAATATAAGTCTTCTAGAGATTTCACTATGGGACTACATACGAAGCAAAATGAGTGAATCTACACTCTAAAGTATGTCTATATACATCGGTATGTAGTCTCCTAGTGAAACCTCTAAAAAGACTTATATTTAGGAACGGAGGGAGTATATGAAATTCTAACTTACATAATGAATGCAAACCACAAAGGATGCACTGGAGAAATTAATACTTATGAACTTCTTTTGTGCAGTCAATGCAACTTTCGTCGTAAGAACACAACTACTGTTGTCTTAAAAACACAACTAATTTTGTATTGCGAAATGAAGACCCTTCATTTATGTTATTGTTTGCTTTCCTGAAAACAGGAATCTTGACTTCCGATTACCTTCGTTCTCCCAAAAGCTAGATGCTATTTTGTTCTGCTTTTTATTATTTTCAGGATTTTGTTCTTGTTTGGCCTAGGTTGCCTGAATGGATAAAAAGACTTTCTTGCATTGTTGAATGATACTATGATTTCACCTAGGCTTTCATTTTGTGTTGTATACTCCATGCAAGATTATGTTTTGGGAATTGACACGTTCTACAACATGTAACTTTGACCACCATCTTTATCAGGGTGTTTATTCTGTTGTGGTTGAATCTAACGAGACAAATACACACATGATTTTCACACACCAATCTAAATTTGTGAAAAAACATCAGTGGCCAATTTTTTAGAAGTTTGACTAAAATGCCGTCCTTTTATGAACTGGATGGAGCACTAGTTAGTGAAAATTGTAAAATGTTTTGGTTCTTAGGTACTGGTTTGCCCTTCATGAGAAGTTTATGCACTCTTACTCCTATGCCAATCTTTTAAGTTTTAAGTGTTAATTATTTATAAGCCATATTTTCTAACGCTCTCCCTTAAATACCCAGCAATCTGTGAGGACCACCCTTGTATATAAAAGGGTTATCCCTAACAAATTCCTTGATGGTATGCAAGGAAAAAGACTGAAAACAATGACATGCAAGGGATTGGTTTTAAGAGTAGCATATATGGGAGTTCCTTACTATATGATAATATACTTGCATCACTTCAGTATTGTCCGTTTAGTGAGCTAGTCAATTTTCATTGCTTCACTTTCAAGTCATTTGCGTATGTGCAGTACATCTGATGATAGAAAAGCTAGTCTGATTGGTATCCACGATTGAATGTTTGTTTGGACATAGCATATCTTCTTGTGAAATCAGTTAATCCAATTCTCTTACTCAATTTTAACTTTGAACTATGACTACTTGTATTGTGTAAGCTACTTGGAGAGTTGATTGAACTCACTCAAGTGTTCTGTGACCCGTCTGCAGCTTAAGCTGTGGCTATCAAGACAGGAAGCTCGAGTGCTGTCAGCTTTACCTTGCTTAATTGACTTTCTTTGTGGAAGGTATCCAAGCTCTGTTACTCTTGTGAATCTTAGTTGGTCAGTATACTATCCTATCTTGGAATGTTTTCTTGCTAGTAGTTTCCTTTGGTAACTGATTACTGTTTCCTTGGTTGACAAATTGATAATTTTTAAATCTGTTCAGAGTTCAGGTAATCTCATCATTGCCTTCAGTATTGCTACATTGATCCCTTAAGGAGTTGTTTGTTTTCTGGTTCTATATTCTCTAGGATGCACGCCATTGTCATGAAATGCTGCACTTTATTTTGATCAAAAAATGTGGACTCTGTTTGCCGTAAAACGGGGTCTTACTGCTGGAAAACTCTCGGGTGCTGGTAAAAACAAGACTAGTTTTCATTTGAATAAATCATATTTAGTTTCCTTAGTGTTCTGATAATTTACCTACGGGATGCCTTGAAGTTATCAGTTCATTGTAAGTTAATCCCTGTCAACCATGTGCGACCACCCACCAGTGGACATGATGATTATTGGTTGAACATTTGTTGGATAATTCAGTAATTAGTTATTTGCAGCGACCTATTAATTGCTCTCTCATATATGCCACCACTGGTGGAGAAGAGAGCCCTGTTTTTTTTTTAGATATGACCCTTTCGTCTTGAATTCCTTGCCTCACATCTGAATGAAATGCTTATCAGTATTAAAAAATATCACATCATAGATCCATATATATTGTTCTTTTGGTGAGGGGTATTCTGTTGTGGTATTTGGATTATTTATACACAGTTCAGGTATCTCTTCAAATTGCTACAAATCGGTAACTTGTGTAGTGGTCAGAATTAACCTACATAAGGGCGGAGTGAAACAAGTTTTAAGTGCAAACGGAGTACTAGCTCTTGCCACTGTTGGGCCTAATCGGGCTGCCTGCTAGCATTTCTGTCTTGGCTGCTTGCGACTTGGGCGGCATGCTGGCTTGTGCTGGTACGGACGGAGAAATGTCTTTGCTGCTTGCGACTTGGGCGGCATGCTGGCTTGTGCCAGTACGGACAGAGAAAGGAATAGGAGTGAGATTCAGTAAGGTGAGATGTTGATATGTCTTATGTTTGCATTGAGACAGCTCTCTCAAGTAAATGGCACCGGTGGAGAAGAGAGCCCTGTTTTTATAGATATATGACCCTTTTGTATTGAATTCTTCGTCCCACTTCTGAATGAAATGCTTATCAGTATTAAGCAATATCATAGCACAGATCCATATATTTTGTTCTTTCGACGAGGTGTATTCTGTTGCTGTGAGATATGGATTATTTATAAAGTTTAGATCTGTCAAAGTTTGTACAAAGATGGTAACTTATGTAGTGGTCAGAATTAACCTAGACAAGGACAAGGTGAAACGAGTTTTGAGTGCAAATGAAGTGCCTGCTCTTGCAACTGTTGTGCCTCAGAGGGTGCTGCTTGTTAGCTATTTCTGTCTTTGCTGCCAGCGACTTGGGCGGCGTGCTGGCTTGTGCCGGTACGGACAAGAGAAAAGGGAATATGAGTGAGATTCAGCCAAGTGAGATGTTGATGTGATGCATATACTTCATCACTTCCTAAACAAAAATCATGTACCAATCTGATATTTTCTATACTTCTTTTCTACCCTCTCCGTTCCAAAGTAAGTGTCACAGTTTTAGTTCGAAGGTTGATGGTATCAAACTTCTTTAGTGGCACTTCATCTCTAGTTATCAGTTACAGCATGGTAAATATTCCCTCCTATCTCACAATATAAGAGCGTTTTGCAAGCTAACATAGCTTGCAAAACGCTCTTATATTATGGGACGGAGGGAGTATTTTACTGGACAGCTCATTGAAATATCGTTTCTTATTCTGTGAATGCAAGATGATTGTCAATGGCATGTCTGTATTCCGTGAATGCAAGACCATTCTCAAAGGCATGCCGGTTTCCAGCACATCCTCTTGGTCAGCTGTTGCAGACGAAATGCCTGCAGCAGAGCATTCACGAAAAGCCTGCAGCAGAGCATTCACGAAAAGCCTGCAGCAGAGCATTCTACTATGAACCTTATTGTACCTTTTCAAAATAAATTAGTACAAACATTTGTTATCTAGCTTCGTCAACCATTTCTCTCTTTTGTTGCCATTTGTAAGTCAAGGGTCAATTCTGCTGTAGCCTGAGTTTTTGAATGAAAAATGCTGAAAGGTTTTGATCAAATAAGTTTGGCTTGGAAGCCTTGTAAAGCATGGCAAGGTCTGCTCCAGTATTTGATAATCTTCTGCTCAGCTAGGCACTTAACTAATGTACTATCGAAACTGCATCCTTTCATGCGAACATTTCGAATGGAAATGCATTGATAGCCATCTCTCTCTTTTGTTGTCATTTATAAGTAACGGATCAATTGTGCTGTAGCCAGGGTTTGTAAATGAAAACTTGAAAGGTGTTCAAAGGTTTTGATGGCTTGGAAGCCTTGGAAAGCATCGCTAAGGTCAGGTTTTGTAGTTGATAATCTTCTGCTCAGCTAGGTATCTAGAATTGCCTCCATTCATGATGTATGTGCATTTTGATTTTGACAGTAAATATCTTGATTTCCTACTCAATAATTCAAGATATCACCTAAGCCTGGCCTAGATGCAATTTTTATTGTATATATTTTGCAGGTTCAGGTTCAGGTTCGGGAATTAAGAGTGTATTAATCATTATGTGGATTATGGTTTGTTAGTAGTGTTAACATATGATTATTACTAGTAAGGTGGAGAAGTGCTCTTTATTACTACTACTTTCCTAAAGTAATGTAAGAGCGGTTAGGTCACTACTTTAGTGCTCTAAACGCTCTTATATTACTTTACAGAGGGAGCAAATTTTATTGTATTTTTTAGTCGCACCACCTGTGCATCTGTCAGCTTGTCAACAACTAGTTAGGCTGGATTAGCCTATCCTAACCCATCATACATTAATATCTGCATCTGAAAAATAAAATCATATTAACTTGGTAGTCTCTAGTTTATTCTATGCATATGCCCTTGCTAATCCTGTGCACAGCGACGATGGAACTTGAATTAGCATTGCGGAGGCAAAGAAGCTTCTGGAAAGATTGTAAAAATACTAAGGTGTTGCAAGAGTGCCTGCTGATGTATTCTTTTTACCTCTTAAGCCTTGGTTGGATTGCCGTTTTCGTCTCAAATACCCCTGTAAAAAAAATACAGATCTCTGCCCACCGTTTTGTTTTCAGCTAGAAATATACTAGTGACCGGTAAAATACAGGTGTAAAATAAATGCGTCTGTATTTGAAAATGGCAATCCAAGCAAGGCTTTAGGGTTATGGCCCATATCTATTGAAATTTGGTAAGTAATGGTTATGGCCATATCTATTGAAATTTGTTAAGTAATGTGGTCTCAGGATGAGTACAGCTTGGTTTTTCTCCTGTAATGTGGTAACAATGAATGGTTCAACTGTTTTGCTGTCTGGGATTTCTTGATAATGTCCAGCTGATTGGTTGAAAGTGCTGTCACTGGAAATATGTCATAATCAGATAAAGTGATAGAACTTGTGTGTAGCGGCTTTGCTAGCAACGATGAATTTTAAAATTGCGGATTAATCATATGTTATGGTCTGTCAGGGGATTCTGCAAAGCTTCTACATATTGTTTTTCCTAAATGATGTACTTTGTTCACCGAACAACTTTTTCTGAACACCACAATTTTAGTTAAAAGAATTTTATAAGTTTAATTTGCAACATAGGCATATTTTGTATATAATCCACCAACATATATTTGCTCACATAATGTATGGACCTTTTTCATGTTTGGTTATGAAATGTGTTTCCATCGTGAGGTATATCTGTTGGTCACATGGTGTAAAGAATTCTCTCAAATTTGGTCATGAAATGTGTTCCCACTATTAGGTTAGGTCAAGGTATACAATTGTATGCCAATAGGTTATACTTTTGTGGATTTTTGGCTTTGTGGAGTATATGCTGCCTAATAACGAATATGCATTATTGAGCGCAGGTTAATGTGCACTCGATTAGAAAATTCACAAGAAATACTAAAGGAATTTAAGAAAGTATTTTTTTGAATGGAAGATAATTAGTTGTGTTTTAAATTTCAGACCTTTTGGATATATTAGCAGCTCCCATTATAGAAGACAAATTGGGTTAGAACAATATATAAACAATAAACTTTTTCACAGACCTTAAATTTATGACCAATGGAATTGCTAGTAATTTTTTTCATCATCCTGATTTTGGGATGTCCCGGGCGATCATGCCAGGTTTGGAATACATCAACATTTTGAAAAATTACTTTGTATACAACATGTTTCACGGATTTGATGTACCTATAGTACAAACCAGATGATAGAGAAGGAATTTTCTCATATACCTTTTTGCCATATCCGTGATCTTTTGTAAAGATTAGATACTCCTCTTTGTTGTCTTCATGGGTTTTAGTATGAAAATCATTCTTACGGATATCTCGATAATTGATCAGGGTACATGATGAGTCGGGATATAATAAAGCATCCTCTATCGTCACTTGTGTATCACTTGAAAGGGTGAATATGGCATGTCAAGTATCAACAATCGCTATATCGCGTCCAGCGATAGTTAGAAATATCTCCATTCATCTTTTTCAGAGTCTGGAAATATTTCATCTCCCTCAGTATGGGGTTTGTGGTATCACTGTCCACAAGACATAATTCCTCTTCCACAGAATTGGCCCCGTGGAAAAACTATATAAAACGAAAGAATTTTTAATAAGAAAACCTTATGTTAATATATATAATACAATCTTATTATATCAAATGTGCTGATACAATATAATATAAAGACAATAACAAACTTATGTTTTTTTACAATCATCATAAATGAGCATAATTAAGTAGATCACTAAGGAGATCGAGGGACTAGTCAAAGTCGCCAAACACATCGTTTGAGGTGTACTCAAGCAACATGGCCTCCGTTTCAGCAGGGTTCTTAAGTGGATAAGGAATCATGGCGTTGCTCGGTCGAGGAGGAACATCGTGCGAAGCACTAACTCCATTTTCGCCATGTGGATGAAGGTTGAAGTTGGCTTTAAACCTTTTCCCTTGAGGTGCTTTGCGTCCCTGAGATTGCTTGTACAACATAACAAGATGCTTGGGCATTGAGCACTTTTCAGTAGAATGCATGTAGCATCCACACTTGTTGCAAAGCTCAGATTTATCAAACTTGGGCTTTGAAGTGCCTTTCCCTTGCCATAGTTTTTGAATTTTTTGTTCCCATTGCGCTTTCTCTTGTGCTCGAAATTGGACTATTTACCCCTAAAGGTACCATTAAACTTCTGTTTATTCACGACATTCAGATGAACTTCAGGTAAAGGTTGTGCCCCAACTAGGCGCTGAGAGCCATTCTTAGCGAGTAGCTCATCATGCTTTTCAGCCTGAAATAACATGTGAATAAGTTCGGAATAGACAGTGTAATTACGAGCACGATATTGCTGTTGGAGGGTCCTGTGTGAAGGGAGCATGGTAGACAGAGTCTTTTCTATTTTCTCCCCCTCAGTAGGTTCCTTCTCATAAAAGCGCAGTTGGGAACATATCTTATGAAGAGCATGATTGTACTCACCAATGGACTTGAAGTCGTGAAGGCGGAGATGAGTCCAATCATGAAGTGCTTCTGGCAGGACTACTCCCTTCTGCTGTTCATACCTTGTTTTGAGGGCCAGAAACAGAGTACTAGGAGATTCCTCCTCTAAATACTCAGACTTGAGATCTGGATGAATATGGTGCCTTGTGATGAATAAGGCAACATAATTCTGATGTTCTGTCAGCGACGTGGCTCAAGCCGGGAGAGGAGTCTCCGGGGGCTGGATTGCACGCACTATTCCACGGGACGCAAGACTTATCTTGATGTCCATAGCCCATGTAGGGTAGTTGTGGCCATTGAGGGCAAGCTCCTTAAATTCTTTGGCAGCCATCTTTGTCTACATGGGGAACCAGAGATAATTAATTTACAAGCGGTAAATTAAAAACCATCATGGTTGTGTAATAAGAATGCAAAAAATTGATAGACAAGTGTAAAACTTGAAAAATTCTCAATCTCAATTGTATGTAACACATTGAAGATCACTTAGATCTCACAGTAATGGGTTGCATGGCCATTATCTTGTGTATGCTACAATTTAGATATAAGGAATACACGTTGAAGGTAATTGTATATCGAGATTGATAAAGCGTAGACCTCACAGTAAGAGGGGATAGTGTGCAAATGAGCAGTAAATCCCAACTCATTACCTTGTGATCCCAAATATAATAAAGGAGAAAATATACAAAAATTTACAAGTTTGACACGCGAGAGAAGCGGATCTCAATCGCAAAAAAACATGTTCAAGGAAATATATGGTTAACACATGGAACATGTCATACTTTTCGGTTGAAATCCGGTAATTTATTTATATTATTGAGTCATTACATAATATAAATATACTAATAATCACACAAGTTCTAACCTAAAATAAATCTAGAACTGGACTAAATGTAAGTAGTCAAATTAGGTACTAAACAATACTGTATAGGGAGGAGGGGCCCTCGCTCCTGCCGCCACTGCCGCCTGGGTCTTCTACGGCCTTCCGGCAAGGTGGGGAAGAAGATGTGAGGTGGAGAATGAGAGAATGAGAGGTGGTGGTACGGTTCTGGTCGCTGCCTTATCCTCTCGATCCCCTCTCCCTCTCTTATTACGTGATGGTGATGGCGATGTACTGGCTACAGCCTGGCGCTGCCAACACCCAACCACCGAGCAAACCCAAGCCGAATTGGCTGGGTAGCCTAGGGCTGTCAAGTGTTTCTCTGTTTAAGTATTATTTACATATTTATACAGAGGAAGGAGACTCGACCATCTGAGGGGATGAGTCGGTTCCAGAGGACGGGAGAGAGAGCCGTCCGATGCGGGAGGAACCGCATGACGGTTGGACAAGGGAAGATTCTCCACTAATTACATGTGTTAATTAATCACAACAAAATTCAAGAAAGTATTTTTTTGAATGGAAGATAATTAGTTGTGTTTTAAATTTCAGGCCTTTTGGACATATTAGTAGCTCTCATTATAGAAGACAAATTGGGTTAGAATAATATATGAACAATACATTTTTTCACACACCTTAAATTTGTTTTTTGTTGATAGCTACTAAATGTACAAAATGATTTGAAATTTAAAGCACACGTCATGCATTAAATTTTGTTTCATGAAAAAATTGTATTTGTTAGAATTGTTTTAGTTTTTCTTTTGAATTTTCTGTTCATGGCGGGTGTAGCTGAGCCTCAGCACCACCGAATCGTCTTGTCCCCTTAATAAACAGTAAAATCAAAATAGTTGGTAAATATTCTTTTGATTTTTTTGTAGGTATTCATATTAGTGCAACAAATTTGCTTGACATTTTTCTTCCCATATGGGATAGGGGTGCTTGAGTGATGAAGAAAACAAAATTGTTTGAGGAAAATGAAATCCTTGATTCAATGATTGCAGGAATCTGCAATTTATATAGAGGGACGAGACGCGACCATCCAAGGGGATGCGTCGGTTCCAGGGGACGGGAGAGAGAGTCGTCCGTTGCGGGAGGAACCGCATGACGGTTGGGCAAGGGGATATTCCCCACTAATTACATGTGCTAATTAATCACAACACTCTCCCTAATCTAGGCTTGACCATGTAGAATCATCTCACGATCATCCAAGTAGGGCTATCATCTCAAAAGATTCTTCTTCAAAAGTTCTTCATGAAAACCCGATGAGAACCTGAAACATAAACTCACAAAGAGATAGGATAATGTGATGTCATAAAACAAGGATATCTCAACAAGAGACCCCCCTGACACGTGCAAGTCCCTAAGTCGTCGCATACCAATTCCATGAAAATATTTCTGGAATGTAGAACTTGGTAAATAAATCAGCAAGGTTGTCGCATGATTTGACTTGCAGAATGCTTATTTCCCCGCTTTTCTAAAGATTGTGTGTGGGGGGACCATTTAGGATAAATATGCTTAGTGATATTACTCTTGATGTATCCTATTTGCATCTGTGCAAAACAGGCCGCATTATCCTCATAGATAATGGTGGGTGATTCTATCGAACCAATTCTGCATGATTGTTGTATGTGGTTTATCATTCTGCGAAGCCATACACATTCACATGATGCTTCAAATAGTGAAATTATTTGAGAATGATTGGTAGATGTTGCCACCAGAGTCTGTTTTCAAGTGGAATAGACAAGGCCGCTTCTTCGTGGACCCCTTGTGGGTGGAGCCCTCCATGGACTCTCACAGTCGTTACCCTCTGTGGGTTGAATTCTCCACTAACATGGATGTACGATAGCGCCACCTAACGGAACCATGCCAAAAATCGCCGTGTCAACCCTATGCGTTTGATCTCCCTACCTTACTCCTTTACTTTACACTTGCATGTGTAGGGTGTACTTGACTTGCCATAGCTGCCAAAACCACCCCTCAACTAAAATTGGGAAAATGCAAAAAAATTATCTTGTCAAGTAGTCTAATCACCCCCCGTCTAGACATACTTTCGATCCTACAATTGTACCGTTTTGTGAGGAGGATGTCATCCAGTAAAGGGATGGGGAAATGGAAGAAAATCGCTCTGCTGCTTCTGTTGGGGTAACGTAGTAGTAATTCAAAAAATAATTCCTACGTCATACCAAGATCTATCTTGGAGAAACCAGCAACGAGAGAGGTTGTAGAGCATCTTCATACCTTTGAAGATCGCTAAGCGGAAGCGTTACTATGAACGCGGTTGATGGAGTCGTACTCGTAGCGATTCAGATCACAGAAGATTCCGATCTAAGCGCCGAACAACGGTGCCTCCACGTTAAACACACATGCAGCCCGGTGACGTCTCCTTCACCTTGATCCAGAAAGGAGAGAGGAGAAGTTGAGGGAGATCTCCCGCAGTACGACGGTGTGCTGATGGTGGAGCTATGAAGTTCTCCGGCAGGGCTTCGCCAAGCAGGTCTTTTGCATCCATTGCCCATTCCCGAGTGGAAGTTCGACCATATTGAGATGGATTTCGTCACCGGGTTTCCGAAGTCCAAGAAGGGTAACGATGCCATCTTCGTCGTCATCGACAAGTTGAGTAAAGTGGCTCATTTTATTCCAGTCAAGGAGTCCATCTCGGTAGCTCAGCTTGCAGAGCTGTACACTTCCAGGATAGTATCTTTGCACGGCGTGCCTATGTTGATTTCTTCGGACCGCGGAAGTATCTTCACTTCCAAGTTCTGGGACTCTTTTCACTCTGTGATGGGTACGAAGATACGATTCAGCACAACTTTTCATCCTCAGACTAGTGGGCAAGTGGAGAGAGTCAATTAGGTCCTTGAGGATATGATGAGAGCCTGTGTCATTTCTTTTGGCATGAAGTGGGAAGACTGCCAACCTTTCGCTAAGTTCTCGTATAACAACAGTTATCAAGCTAGTTCAGGCAAAGCTCCGTTTGAGATTCTCTATGGCAGGAAGTGCCGTACCCCGCTCAACTGTTCCGAGACCGGCGAGCATCAGATTCTTGGGAATGACTTGATCGAAGAAGCTGAAGAGATGTGTCGGGTCATTCGGGATAATCTCAGAGCAGCGCAGTCCCGTCAGAAGAGCTACTAAGATAGCAAGCATCGTGACATGTCTTATGAGCTCGATGACTTCGTCTATCTCAAAGTGTCTCCTATTGTGACACCCTCGGTTTAATCGTATGCTAAACATACACGCAAATGCGTACGATCAAACCCAAGGACTCACGGGAAGATATCACAACAGAACACTAGACACAAATAAAACAATATCAGCTTCATATTACAAGCCAGGGGCCTCGAGGGCTAGAATACAGAAGCTCGATAAACACAAGAGTCAGCGGAAGCAACAAAATCTGAGTACAGACATAAATCATGGGGTGCCTTAGAGAAGGCTAGCACAAAAGATACAACGATCGAACGAGGCGATGCCTCCTGCCTGGGAACCTCCTAACTACTCCTGGGCTTCAGCGGCCTCCACGAAGATGACACCATCGGGATGACATACATAGGCAGGAAACTCCACTCCTGGGCTCCATCATCTGGTCGCAGCAACGGATCAAGGGAACAAGGGGGGAGCAAAGCAACGGTGAGTACTCATCCAAAGTACTCGCAAGTCTTACATCAGAACTATGCTAAATATGCACCAGTATCAAAGAAGGGGTTTTATATGTGGATTGGCTGCAGCAAAGCGAGAATAGAGAGAGAAGGCCTAGTCTTATCGAAGACTAGCATCTTCAGGGTCTTGCAGCAGTAGACGAGAGTAGAACAGGGGGATAAAACATTAATAGTCATATTGTTGCAGCATAATTAAAGTGAGGTCACGCCTAAAGATCCTCCCTCGACTCCCTGCGAGGAAGCAATCCCTAGGAAAACTAATGATCCAGTTAAGTAACAATTGTAGTTGTATAAGATCGGGCCACAACCCCAAGTCGTCCTATAACCGTGGACACGGCTATCCGAATAGTTAATTTTCATCCCTGCAGGGGTGCACCACATGTCCCGTCACGCTCGATAACACTCTGGCCGGACATACTTTTCTGGGTCCTGCCCGGCCTCGGAATATCGACACGTCGCAGCCCCACCTAAGACTAATCAGAGAGGCCAGCTCGCCGGTCTAACTCCTAAGCACAAAGGGTTCGTGGGCCCAGTTCCCCTTCGCGCTCCTGCACGTGGCGTGGGCGGCCGGCGTCAGTCCTAGCATCCCTTAATCACAAGAGCGATGCATCTCGGGACCACTCGGGCGTGCGCCGCTACATTTGCTGACATCTGAAAAGCTTCGACTGATACCGTGACGCCGAGTACCCATAATTCTTCCCGCGTAGCCGGTTAGTGCGAAAAGGTCTCCGACCAACCCAGATCAAATACCCAAATCCATTAACATTTTAATTAGGCCATCAACACAGTCTCACGAGAATCCACCCATCTTACAACTAATCACCAATGATCCCAGTAACATGGTCGAGTAACTGTGTGGGTATAACATCGGGGGGAATCCGAGGTATCACCCTCGTTGGATTCCGAACGATGTATCCGTCAAGGTGGGCTTAGAGGAATCACCCTCAGGGGTCCCACACTTGAGGGGTTGCACGACAGGGGCATCGTCGGCAATGGTGAAAGAGGAATCACCCTCGATAATCACGACCGACTAGCTATACTACACAGATATAATCAGGAGTACTTAGCAAGGTGTCACCCTCGGTACCCGATAGTATCTCTGTAGCGTCGTACAACTAAGGGGGTGTATGTGCTGTGTCAGGTCTGGCTCGTCCATCAGGGATCGAGATTTGAAAACAAGCGGGGCAACTGAACTACGGGGTTAGAGGGGATGACTGCTCCACCTATACTAAGCAGAGTTAAAGTACAAGACTGAAAGTAGTAGTTCATCAAAAACAGGCTATGCATCAGATATAGGAGCTAACTACAACAGTAGCAAAATACTAATGCAAGCAGTAGGAAGAAAGACATAGGCGATACAGGAATGATCAAGGGAGGTTTGCTTGCCTTGCTGCTCTGCGGCAAAGGACTGATCGGCAGGGTCTTAGATGTACCCGGCATCAGCGCTAGTCTCGGGGTCTACCGGTAAGAAGAGGGGGAAGAAACAATAAATAATAGCAACGGTGCAACACAATGCATGACATGGCAAGATGCAGACTAGACATGAGCTAACGCAGCAACATCCGTCATAGACGGGTCGGAAGAATATCTCACGATATTTTCCGGGTCTTTGACTACTACCGGTGAGACTGGAAACGATGGAAAAGTTCCATGTTTGCTATGCTAGGGACGCGTGACACACGAATGGACCGTGTATCCGGGTTCGTCTCGTTCTGCTGATCAACTTTCATGTTGAAAATATTTTGATCTGACTTAGAGATTATTTCATATTAAATTTTTTTTTTAATAATTAGGAATTAAAAACAGATTTAAATAATTTAATAAAATGCTATTATGACATCAACATGATGTCATGCTAGCATCAACTCTAATTATTGGGGGTACGTCATGCTGGTATCCACAATAATTTAATTTAGTGGGGGGCCTACGTGTCATACTCTAATTATTCTAATTAACAGATTATCTTATATATCTATTTAAATAATTCATTAATTAATTAATTAATTATTATATCTAATTATTTATTTATTTAATAAAAACATATATCTTTATTATTATTATTTTCTTAACAACGGGTGTGGGGCCTCCCTCGCAGTGGGAGTGGGGGGTTTGGCCCCACATGGCAATGGCCTAATGGCCACACACATACAACTCAAGTACACACATTTTATACACACACATACCATATACATACATAATATATTTCCTTACGTACATGCATTCATACATAATAATACATACATACGTACAAGCTTTATACATATATCATTTTTTTGTTGCCTCTCTAACTCTCTTTCTAACCTCTGTGCTAACAAACAACCCCTCACTGAACCTTCTCATCTTAACAGAAAGAGGGAGGAGACAACCTCCACCTCCACCTATACGAACCTAACGGTGCCGGAACGCGGCGTTGTTCGCCGGAACGGATCCGGAGCGGAAAAAGGGAGGGAAGGGTGTTCTCACCGAGCCGTGTAGATGTGCCAAAACGGGCTCGGGGGAGGCTTGATGGAGATCGGCGTCGGCATAGGGGAAGCTCCGGGACGGGGCGGATCCGGCGTGATGGAGCGGTTCCGGTGAGCTTGTTGACGAGGAGGCCGGTGGTGCGGTGCCGGCGAGGAGGAGCCCGAGGTGGCGGTGGCCGTCGACAACGCGGGGGTCGCGGTGGATCGGAGGAGAACCGGTGGGGAGGGGCCCGATGACGGGACCGCCGTGGTCGGTGGGGACCCCGGCCGAGGCGCCGGCGGGGAGGGGCGGCCACCGGAGAGGTGAGGCCCGCCGGAGATGGGGCCCTCGGGGATGGGGTGGTCGGCCGACGGGGATGGGGTGGCTGCCGGAGTGGGGTGGCCAGGGGGGCCTCGGTCCCTGGGAGGACGAGGGGAAGGGAGACCGGCGAGATGGGGCTCCCGTCGGGTGGGAAGGGAGCCGAGAGGGAGGAGGAGGGAGAGATCTGGGGCGAGGTGGGGGTCGGCCTGGGCTTGGTCTCGAGAGGGAGATCGAGAGAGGAGGGAGGATTGGCTCGGCCAGGGAGGGATCTGGGGGTCTCGTGGGTTGGGAGGGAGACGAGAGAGGTGGGGAATCAGGTTGGGGGGTTCGGCTCCCGTGGGGAGTTGTACCGAGAGGGAGAGAGGTGTCGGTGGGGGGTGGGGCCCCCCACGAGGGGGGTTGTGACGACCGACGTGCGCCCTGGCGGCGGCGGCCAGGGGGCAACGAGGGGAACGCAGGGGTCGCTAGGGTTTCGATGGTGGGGGGGGGGGGCGGTTGGGGCATGGCCAGTTGGGCCTCTTGGCCCAGCTCGGCCAGGGGTGGGGGGTTGTTTTGCTTTTTTTTTTCTTTGTTTGTATTTCATTTTCAGTTTTTTTTACCCTTTTGCTTATTTCTTTATATTTTTTTTTCCGCATTCTAGTTTAGAAAATATATTAACCACTATTATCTGCTACAACTCAAACATTTTTATTTTTCTTACATCTTAAAATTTAATTCGTTTGTCTTTAAATTAAAAATGATAACTGTTTTGATTTTTATTAAGTGACAACCTAGCTCAGTTAAATATGATGACCTAGCATCATTAGGGTGGAGTTACTGTAGCTTAATTACCGGGATGTCACACCTATGAAGGACACACAACGTTTTGGTATCAAAGGCAAGCTTGCTTCTCGTTTCGTTGGTCCTTTCAGAGTTGTTGGCAAGAGAGGCGACCTTGCGTATCAACTTGAGCTCCCTTCCAACTTTGCAAATGTGCATGACGTGTTCCATGTCTCTTAGCTCCGGAGATGCTTCAAGACTCCCGAGCGCACAGTTGATCTTCAAGACATCGACCTTCAACCCGACCTATCCTATCGTGAGCATCCAGTTGCGGTTCTCGAGACGACTGAGCGCAAGACCCGCAACAAGTCTATCAAGTTTCTCAAGGTGCAGTTGTCACACCATTCCGATAAAGATGCCACTTGGGAACGCGAGGATCACCTCCGTTCTGAATTCCTAGAGTTCTTTCAGTCCTAGATCTCGGGACGAGATCTTTTTGTAGTGTGGGAGAGTTTGTAATGCCCCAGAGTGTAACTTGCCATATTTGGAACCTTCATGTGTGGGTCCATGATGTCATTGCGTTGTGAGATATATGCCATGTGTTATTTCATGTGATCATACCTTGTCTCCCCTTTGCATTCATGCATCCATATAATTCATGCCTTCATTGTGTTTGTTGTTGTTGTTGATCCATGGATGTGGTATGTGATGTTGATGTGCGATGTGATGATGAAGTGGTGTTTGAAAGTGGGTTTCAACTATGTTAGTTTTGAACTAGGTTTCAAAATCCCCCTTCTCTATTTCTCAAGCTCAAGTTTTACTTGCTCTAACCTTGGTTCAAAATTTAGATCATTTAGAGTGATTTGTGGTGGATGTGGTGCTAGGTCTAATTTTTTTGAAACTATGTTTGAGAGGGGTGTTTATTCACAAAACAGATTATTTAATTCTGTTTTGTAAATAATTAAGTGCTCCAAAAATCCTCTTTGCATTTTAATTATTTGGGACATAATTCCCTTATGCCCAGGGTAATGTTGTTTTATTTTTAGGTTCATAGGTTTTCCCTAGGATTTTAATTGTTTGCTGGCTTTGTTTTAAATAGAAAAACCCAGTGGTTTTTCTCTCTTACGTGGCGCCTTCGAGTGGGCCTCCTCCACCTCGCTGGCCCAATAGCCTCCTCGCGCGGCAGCCCGCTCCTCGTTCCCCTCCTGTTGACGCCGCCTTCCTCCTCCCGCACCTTTCCGTCAGACATTCATAGACAGCGAGACAGAGAGACGACGTCGTGGCTCACGGACGTCGAGGCGTCCTCCCTCGCCCCCCTATTTATTCCTTGGCATCCGAGCCGTGATCTAGGGTTCCTCCAAGCGCCGTCACCTCCTTTCCCATCTTCCTCCTCCCTCTCCCTGGATCAACAGAAGGTAGGTGAGCTCCTCCTCCGCCATGGCCGATCCTTGATGAGCTCGTTGCCGTCGTTGCCGTACTCCTTCGTCCTCTCCAAGCAATCCAAGAGCACGCGGGACCCCAGGGGACTCTATTCCCGTAGCTAATCGACGCCGATCAACCCTGCTTCCACTACTTCGACGACGACCCCTTCCGCTCCGACGACCACCTCTGCAACGGCTTCTTCCTCGACGACCCCTTCTTCCTCTCTGTCAGGCGTGGCCTCCTCGACCAGTGGGTGAGCAGCAACACTCCTCCCCGTTCCCCTGTCGGTAGATCTTGCGTAGGGCCATAGCAGCACCGCCCTGTCTTGCTCTGTCGCCGGCGCCGCCGTGCACGTTGCTGTGTAGTTGTAGGGCTTCTCTCGTCAAGCTTAGTGGTGAAATGTGTTGGGTAACGTAGCATAAATTCAATTTTTTTCCTACGCATGTTCAGATCTTCCTATGGAGAGACCAGCAACGAGAGAGGGGTGAGAGAATCTTCATACCTTTGAAGATCGCTAAGCGTAAGCGTTGCTAGAACGCGGTTGATGGAGTCCTACTCGCGGCGATTCAGATCGCGGTGTGATTCCGATCTAGTGCCGAACCACGACACCTCCGCGTTCAACACACGTGCAGCCCGGCGAAGTCTCCCGCACCTTGATCCAGCAAGGAGGAGGGAGAGGTTGGGGAAGATCTCCGGCAGCACGACGGCGTGGTGTCGATGGAGAGACGAGGTCTCCCGGCAGGGCTTCGCCAAGCACCGGCAGAGAGGAGGAGAAAGAAGAGCACGGCTGCGCCGAGGGAGAGGGAAAACTGTGTCTCCAAAAGCCCAAAAGTGCCCACTATATATAGGAGGAGAGGAGGGGGGTGCCACCCCTAGGGTTCCCACCCTAGGTGGTGCGGCATCCCCCCAGATGGGAGGTGCGGCGGCCAGGGCAAGGGGGAGGGGTGGCGCACCCCTAGGTGGGCCTTAGGCCCACCAGCGCCTAGGGTTCCCCCCCTCTCCACCTCCTGCGCCTTGGGCTGAGTGTGGGGGGCGCACCAGCCCACCTAGGGGCTGGTTCCCTCCCGCACTTGGCCCATCTAGCCTCCCGGGGTCGTTGCCCCCTTCCGGTGGACCCCCGGGGCCACCTCCGGTGGTCCCGGTACGTTACCGGTGACGCCCGAAATACTTCCGGTATTTGAAACCATCCGTCCTATATATCAATCTTTACCCGCGGACCATTCCGGAGCTCCTCGTGACGTCCAGGATCTCATCCGAGACTCCGAACAACTTTCGGTAACCTCGTATAACAATTCCCTATAACCCTAGCGTCATCGAACCTTAAATGTGTAGACCCTATGGGTTCGGGAGACAGGTAGACATGACCGAGACACCTCTTCGGCCAATAACCATCAGCGGGGTCTGGTTACCCATGGTGGCTCCCACTTGCTCCAAGATGATCTCATCGGATGAACCACGATGTCAAGGATTCAATCAATCCCGTATACAATTCCCTTTGTGTGTCGGTATAGAACTTGCCCGAGATTCGATCGTCGGTATACCTATACCTTGTTCAATCTCGTTACCGGTAAGTCTCTTTACTCGTTCCGTAGCACGTCATCGTGTGACTAACTCCTTTAGTAACATTGAGCTCATGATGATGTTCTACCGAGTGGGCCCAGAGATACCTCTCCGTCACATGGAGTGACAAATCCCGATCTCGATTCGTACCAACCCAACAGACACTTTGAGAGGTACCCGTAGTGCACCTTTATAGTCACCCAGTTACGTTGTGACGTTTGATACACCCAAAGTACTCCTAGGGTATTCGGGAGTTGCACAATCTCACAGTCGAAGGAAAAGACACTTGACATTAGAAAAGCTTTAGCATACGAACAATACGATCTAGTGCTACGCTTAGGATTGGGTCTTGTCCATCACATCGTTCTCCCAATGATGTGATCCCGTTATCAATGACATCTAATGCCCATGACCAGGAAACCATGATCATCTATTGACTAATGAGCTAGCCAACTAGAGGCTTGCTAGGGACACATTGTGATCTATTTATTCACACATGTATTACTGTTTCCTGTTAATACAATTATAGCATGAACAATAGACGATTATCATGAACAAGAAATATGATAATAACCATCTTATTATTGCCTCTAGGGCATATTTTCAACAGTCTCCCACTTGCACTAGAGTCAATAATCTAGTTACATTGTGATGTATCGAACACCCATAGCATTATGGTGTTGATCATGTTTTGCTCGTGGAAGAGGTTTAGGTAACGGGTCTGCAACATTCAGATCCGTGTGTACTTTACAAATCTCTATTACTCCACTCTAGACATGGTCCTGGATGGAGTTGTAGCGGCGTTTGATGTGCTTCGTCTTCCGGTGAAACCTGGGCTCCTTGGCTATGGCAATGGCCCCAGTGTTATCACAGAAGAGTGTCATTGGACCCGACGCGCTTGGAACCACTCCAAGGTCGGTGATGAGCTCCTTCATCCAAATTCCTTCATGAGCCGCTTCTGAAGCAGCTATGTACTCCGCTTCACATGTAGATGCTGCCACGACTTCTTGCTTGCTGCTGCACCAGCTCACTGCCCCACCATTCAAAACATACACGTATCCGGTCTGTGGCTTAGAGTCATCCGGATCTGTGTCGAAGCTAGCGTCGACGTAACCCTTTACGACGAGCTCTTCATCACCTCCATAAACGAGAAACATTTCCTTAGTCATTTTCAGGTACTTAAGGATATTCTTGACCGCTGTCCAGTGTACCAAACTTCTGGCAAGGTTTACATCAGGTCTGGTACACAACATGTCATTCATAAGAGAGCCTACGGCTGAAGCGTAGGGGACATAACTCATCTTCTCTCTATCTGCTGTCGTGGTCGGCGACTGAGTCTTACTCAATCTCATACCTTGCAAAACTGGCAAGAACCCTTTCTTTGAGTTTTCCATATTGAACTTCTTCAATATCTTGTCAAGGTATGTACTTTGCGAAAGACCTATGAGGCGTCTCGATCTATCTCTATAGATCTTGATACCTAATATGTATGCAGCTTCTCCAAGGTCTTTCATTGAAAAACTCTTGTTCAAATAGGCCTTTATGCTCTCCAACATCTCTATATTATTCCCCATCAATAATATGTCATCCACATACAGTATGAGGAAAGCTACAGAGCTTCCACTCACTTTCTTGTACAGACAGGCTTCTCCATAAACCTGTATGAACCCAAACGCTTTAATCACCTCATTAAAGCGAATGTTCCAACTCCGAGATGCTTGCACCAGCCCATAGATGGAGCGCTGGAGCTTGCACACTTTGTTAGCACCCTTAGGGTCGACAAAACCTTCTGGTTGCATCATATACAACTCTTCCTTGAGGTTCCCGTTAAGGAACGCTGTTTTGACGTCCATTTGCCAAATTTCATAATCATAAAAGACGGCAATTGCTAACATGATTCAGACTGATTTCAGCTTCGCTACGGGAGAGAAAGTCTCTTCGTAGTCAATTCCTTGAATTTGTCAAAAACCCTTTGCGTCAAGTCGAGCTTTATAAATGGTTACATTACCGTTTGCATCAGTCTTCTTCTTGAAGATCCATTTATTTTCTATGGCTCGCCGGTCATCGGGCAAGTCCACCAAAGTCCATACTTTGTTCTCATACATGGATCCTATCTTGGATTTCATAGCTTCAAGCCATTTGTTGGAATCCGGGCCCGCCATCGCTTCTTCATAGTTCGAAGGTTCACCGTTGTCTAACAACATGATTTCCATTACAGGGTTACCGTACCACTCTGGTGCGGAGCGTACCCTTGTGGACCTTCGCGGCTCAGTAGTAACTTGATCCAAAGCTTCATGATCATTATCATTAACTTCCTCTTCAGTTGGTGTAGGCGCCACAGGAACAACTTCCCACGTTGTGCTACTATCCTGTTTGAGAGGGGGTGTAATTACCTCATCAAGTTCTACCTTCCTCCCACTTACTTCTTTCGAGAGAAACTCTTTCTCTAGAAAGGATACGTTCTTGGCAACAAAGGTTTTACCTTCGGATCTAAGATAGAAGGTATACCCAATAGTTTCCTTAGGGTATCCTATGAATACACATTTCTCCGCTTTGGGTTCGAGCTTTTCTGGTTGAAGTTTCTTCACATAAGCATCGCAGCCCCAAACTTTAAGAAACGACAACTTAGGTTTCTTGCCAAACCATAGTTCATACGGTGTCGTCTCAACGGATTTAGACGGTGCCCTATTTAAAGTGAATGCTGCAGTTTCTAATGCGTATCCCTAAAATGATAGTGGTAAGTCGGTAAGAGACATCATAGATCGTACCATATCTAATAAAGTGCGATTACGACGTTCAGACACTCCGTTGTGTTGCGGTGTGCCACGCGGCGTCAGTTGAGAAACGATTCCACACTTCCTTAGGTGTGTGCCAAACTCGTGACTCAAATATTCTCCTCCACGATCAGATCGTAGACATTTGATTTTTCTGTCACGCTGATTCTCAACCTCACTCTGAAATTCCTTGAACTTTTCAAAGTCTCAGATTTGTGCTTCATCAAGTAGATATACCCATACCTACTCAAATCATCGGTGAGAGTGAGAACATAACGATAGCCACTGCGAGCTTCAACGTTCATTGGACCACACACATCAGTATGTATTATTTCCAATAAGTCGGTTGCTCTTTCCATTATTCGTGAGAATGGAGTCTTAGTCATCTTGCCCATGAGGCATGGTTCGCATGTGTCAAATGATTCAAAGTCAAGAGACTCTAATAGTCCATCAGTATGGAGCTTCTTCATGCGCTCAACGCCGATATGACCAAGGCGGCAGTGCCACAAGTATGTGGGACTATCATTATCAACTTTGCATCTTTTGGTACTCACACTATGAATATGCGTAACATCACGATCGAGATTCATCAAGAATAAACCATTCACCAGCGGAGCATGACCATAAAATATATCACTCATATAAATAGAACAACCATTATTCTCTGACTTAAATGAGTAGCCGTCTTGCATTAAGCAAGACCCTGATACAATATTCATGCTCAAAGCTGGTACTAAATAACAATTATTAAGGTTTAAAACTAATCCCGACGGTAGATGTAGAGGTAGCGTGCCGACGGCGATCACATCGACCTTGGAGCCATTCCCGACGCGCATCGTCACCTCGTCCTTGGCCAGTCTCTCTGCTTATTCCGCAGTTCCTGCTTTGAGTTGCAAATGTGAGCAACAACACCGGTATCAAATACCCAGGAGCCACTACGAGCGCTGGTAAGGTACACATCAAAAACATGTATATCACATATACCTTTAACGTTGCCGGCCTTCTTGTCCGCTAAGTATTTGGCACAATTCCGCTTCCAGTGACCCTTTCCCTTGCAATAGAAGCACTCAGTCTCTGGCTTGGGTCCATTCTTTTTCTTCTTCCCGACATCTGGCTTACCGGGCGCGGCAACGGCTTTGCCGTCTTTCTTGAAGTTCTTCTTACCCTTGCCCTTCTTGAAACTAGTGGTCTTGTTGACCATCAACACTTGATGCTCTTTCTTGATTTCTACTTCTGCAGACTTGAGCGTCGAGTACAACTCGGGAATGGTCTTCTCCATCCCTTGCATGTTGTAGTTCAACACAAAACCTTTGTAGCTTGGTGGGAGAGACTGGAGGATTTTGTCAATTATAGCATCATCCGGAAGTTTGACTCCAAGTGAAGTCAGACGACCGTGTAACCCAGACATTTTGAGTATGTGCTCACTGACAGAACCGTTCTCCTCCATCTTACAGCTAAAGAACTTGTGGGAGACATCATATCTCTCGATACGGGCATTAGCTTGATAAACTAGCTTCAGCTCTTGGAACATCTCATATGCACCGTGTTGCTCAAAACGCCTTTGGAGCCCCGTTTCTAAACTGTATAACATTCCACACCTAACCACAGAGTAGTCATCACTCCGCGTTTGCCAGACGTTCAGAATGTCTTGGGCTGCTGCGGGAGTGGGAGGGTCACCTAGCGGCGCATAAAGAACATAAGCCTTTTTAGCTGCTTCAAGGATGAGCTTCAAGTTGCGAACCCAGTCCGCATAGTTGCTACCATCATCTTTCAGCTTGTTTTTCTCTAGGAATGCGTTGAAATTGAGGTTGACGTTGGCCATCTACAATATTTATAAATTCAACTTTTAGACTAAGTTCATGACAATTAAGTTCATTTAATCAAATTAAGTATGAACTCCCACTTAAATTGACATCCCTCTAGTCATCTAAGTGATACATGATCCATGTTGACTAACCCGTGTCCGATCATCACGTGAGACGGACTAGTCACCATGGTGAGCAACTTCATGCTGATCGTATTCAACCATAGGACTCATGTTCGACCTTTCGGTCTCTTGTATTCGAGGTCATGTCTGTACATGCTAAGCTCGTCGAGTCGACCTAGGTGTTTCGCTTGTGTAAATCTGGCTTACACCTGTATGCGAACGTTAGAATCTATCACACCCGATCATCACGTGGTGCTTCGAGACAACGATCCTTCGCAACGGTGCACACTTAGGGGAATACGTTCTCGAAATTTTAAGAGGGATCATCTTATTATGCTACCGTCATTCTAAGCAATAAGATGAAAAACATGATAAACATCACAATGCAATCATATAGTGACATGATATGGCCATTATCATCTTTGCTCTTTCGATCTCCATCTTCAGGCATCGCATGACCATCATCGTCACCGGCGTGACACCATGATCTCCATCATCATGATCTGCATCATCGTGTCTCCGTGAAGTCGTCACGCCAACTACTACTATCACTACCACTATAGCTAACCGTTAGCAATGAAGTAAAAGTAGTAAGCAGATGGCGTTGAATCTCATACAATAAATTAAGACAACTCCTATGGCTCCTGCCGGTTGTCATACTCATCGACATGCAAGTCGTGAAACCTATTACAATAACATGATCATCTCATACATCATACATGCAACATCACAACTTTGGCTATATCACCTCACATGTCAACCCCTGCAAAAACAAGTTAGACGTCCTCTAATTGTTGTTGCAAGTTTTACGTGGCTGATTTGGGTTTCTAGCAAGAATGCCTTCTTACCTACGTGACAGCCACAACGATGATATGCCAAAGCTATTTACCCTTCGTAAGGACCCTTTTCATCAAATCCAATCCAACTAGAGTAGGAGAGACACACACCCGCTAGCCACCTTTATGCACGGTGTGCATTTCTGTCGGTGGAACCAGTCTCACGTAAGCGTACGTGTAAGGTCGGTCCGGGCCGCTTCATCCCACAATACCGCCGGAAAAGAATAAGACTAGTAGTGACAAGCAATTGACAAATCATCGCCCACAACCTTTTGTGTTCTACTCGTGCATAGAATCTACGCATAGAAAACCTGGCTCGGATGCCACTGTTGGATAACGTAGCATAAATTAATTTTTTTTCCTACGCATGTTCAGATCTTCCTATGGAGATACCAGCAACGAGAGAGGGGTGAGAGCATCTTCATACCTTTGACGATCACTAAGCGGAAGCATTGCTAGAACGCGGTTGATGGAGTCGTACTCGCGGTGATTCAGATCGCGGTGTGATTCCGATCTAGTGTCGAACCACGGCACCTCCGCGTTCAACACACGTGCAGCCCGGTGACGTCTCCCGCACCTTGATCCAACAAGGAGGAGGGAGAGGTTCGGGAAGATCTCCGGCAGCACGACAACGTGGTGTCGATGGAGAGACGAGGTCTCTCGGCAGGGCTTCGCCAAGCACCGGTAGAGAGGAGGAGAAAGAAGAGCAGGGCTGCGCCGAGGGAGAGGGAAAACCGTGTCTCCAAAATCCCAAAAGTGCCCACTATATATAGGAGGAGGGGAGGAGGGGGGGGTGCCACCCCTAGGGTTCCCACCCTAGGTGGTGCGGCAGCCCCCCCAGATGGGAGGTGCGGCGGCCAGGGCAAGGGGGAGGGGTGGCGCACCCCTAGGTGGGCCTTAGGCCCACCAGCGCCTAGGGTTTCCCCCCTCTCCACCTCCTGCGCCTTGGGCTGAGTGTGGGGGGTGCACCAGCCCACCTAGGGGCTGGTTCCCTCCCGCACTTTGCCCATCTAGCCTCCCGGGCTCGTTGCCCCCTTCCGGTGGACCCCCAGGGCCACCTTCGGTCGTCCCGGTACGTTACCGGTGACGCCCGAAACACTTCCGGTGTCCGAAACCATCCATCCTATATATCAATCTTTACCTCCGGACCATTCCGAAGCTCCTCGTGACGTCCGGGATCTCATCCGGGACTCCGAACAACTTTTGGTAACCTCGTATAACAATTCCCTATAACCCTAGCGTCATCGAACCTTAAGTGTGTAGACCCTACGGGTTCGGGAGACAGGCAGACATGACCGAGACACCTCTCCGGCCAATAACCATCAGCGGGGTCTGGATACCCATGGTGGCTCCCACTTGCTCCACGTTGATCTCATCGGATGAACCACGATGTCAAGGATTCAATCAATCCCGTATACAATTCCCTTTGTCTGTCGGTATACAACTTGCCCGAGATTCGATCGTCGGTATACCTATACCTTGTTCAATCTCGTTACCGGTAAGTCTCTTTACTCGTTCCGTAGCACATCATCGTGTGACTAACTCCTTTAGTCACATTGAGATCATGATGATGTTCTACCGAGTGGGCCCAGAGATACCTCTCCGTCACACGGAGTGACAAATCCCGATCTCGATTCGTACCAACCCAACAGACACTTTGAGAGGTACCCGTAGTGCACCTTTATAGTCACCCAGTTACGTTGTGACGTTTGATACACCCAAAGCATTCCTACGGTATCCGGGAGTTGCACAATCTCACGGTCGAAGGAAAAGACACTTGGCATTAGAAAAGCTTTAGCATACGAACAATATGATCTAGTGCTACGCTTAGGATTGGGTCTTGTCCATCACATCATTCTCCCAATGATGTGATCCCGTTATCAATGACATCTAATGCCCATGACCAGGAAACCATGATCATCTATTGACTAACGAGCTAGCCAACTAGAGGCTTGCTAGGGACACATTGTGATCTATTTATTCACACATGTATTATTGTTTCGTGTTAATACAATTATAGCATGAACAATAGACGATTATCATGAACAAGAAATATGATAATAACCATTTTATTATTGCCTCTAGGGCATATTTCCAACAAAATGGAACCGTGGGAGATCCCTCTCCCTTCCAGCAACAAGCCAGTGTATATTTTGTAGAGAATCGCCGGCAGTGACCCTCCGCTGTTCTGTCCACCGTCGGGCTGTAGCAGATCCAGAGGGGGTTGCTCAAAAGAGCAAAACCCCCCTCTGTGTTAGCAACCGAACGCGCAATGCAGTGGCAGTAGTGGGTTTTGTCTTGCGCAGGTCGTGGGTTCGAGCCCCCGCAGCGCCCCTTTTTGCTTATTTCTTTTTGTGGCACAGTAGCAAGAGGGGGAGAACATACCCTGCTAGCTTCCTGTGTTCTGTCGAGCCCATGGGCAGTAGCGCATTGGTTGTGCATGTGAGTTGTGTGCAGTAGGTTTGGGGGTCGAATCCAAGCCAGCCCATTTATTTTTTTGTTATTTTCTTTTGCTGTTTTTTAGTTTGTTTGTTAGTTGTGTTGCTTGGGCAGCAAAATGCTGTTGCCTAAGATCTAAACCAGTAGGTTTTCTCCTTGTTTAGCCTTGTGTGCATGTGTATGTGTGCTTGTGGTGATGTGCACTAGTGCATGTGTACGGGTAGTGTGTATGTGGTTGCAAGGACACCCATGTCTGAGTGTATGTGTTTGTGTGGGTGGCCTTGTGAGTGTGAGCTTACTAGCATGTGGAGTTGTGTGTGTGTGCATGTGTGAGTATGACACACACATGCCCAAGGCATGGTTTTGCCTTAGTGTGCACTTGTGATGCTAGCATGTATGTGTGTTTGTGTGGTGGTGTGCTAAGGCACATGAACACGAGGACTACCTCTCATGTGCACCATTGGAGTTGTGAGTGTGTGCAAGTGCATGTGTAGGTGATGATCTAGTGAGTATCACATATGATATGGCACTATTTGAGCTATATGATTCCATGTTGTTTTTTTCCTTTCAACTTTGTGCCTATTTGTTCTATGCAAGTACCTAGGTATTATATATGATTTTGGGGTAGAATCTTCCCAGGAATCCATTGGTGGAATCATATTTCACTTTGGGACACTTTCTGGAAATGTCATTTTCTGTCTTGATGCTATGTTTGGAGCTTGGTGCCATGTGGTGTGATGAGCCCATGGGGGTGAACCCTTAATGTGGCAGTAGTGGGTGAACCCCTCTACAGGATGGTAGTTTTGTTTCATGCTTAGGAGTTTGTATGTGCAAGTTGTGTCTTGTCAAAGTAGGCATGTGGCTGAAATTGTCAGCTTGGTGAAAATCTGTGATTTTCACAAAGTCTGAGAAACTGTTGTTATTTTCTTCCCTTGTAGTTGTGGTTGCAAAAGTTCATGTGTTGGGAATCAACCCTTGCAATCAACTAGAGAGTTGGAGATTTTGTGTTTGTCTAGCTCTCTTTTAAAATTCATGCACTTTCTCTTCCTGTAGATATTGTTTTGGGGGCTGTCAAAATGCTTCAGAGCATAAACAACTGGTGAGAATCTGAGATTTTCAGTAAGTCCCTGAAATCTGTTATTTTTGTCCAAGTTAGCACCTGTATATCTTTCTATGTGTAACTCCTTTGTATTATCTTCTTGCTAATGCTTGTAGAGCTTTTGATTAGCTTTTGCCACATATCTTGTTTGGCACATTTGGGTGGCTGTAGGTGCTTTGCATGTTGCTCATAAACTGCTATGATGCTGTTTAGGACAGATTGCATAGTTTTGTTGTTTTGAAGCTTGTGAGTGCATAGTTGGTGGTGTGGTGAGTTTCTTTGCACCACCCCACCTATACTTGTTTGTTTGGTCATGTGGCAACCTGGGAATACCAGAAGTGTGCCATTGGAGTGTGCTTGTGGTGGAATTGATCCGTAGGACTCCATATCATGTTTCGTAGTTTCCGGTTGATCCGTAGCTCCGTTCTCAACGTTCAATATACGCTTTTGCATTGTTTTCTCGTGATGCACCTGTTCATGTCATCTTCATGCATGTCAAAATAGCTTACTGTGAAGTTCTTTCCAAAAGTTTATCTTCTCTTCTCATGCATATGCAAGTGACTAGAATAGAGATGCATGTTCATTCTCATCTCATGCATCATGTGTTTTTTGCATCATGTTGTGTTGTTGTTCATTGGATGATATTTTTATCTTGGGTAGCACCGGGATTGGAGAGCGAGTACGTGGATTCGGGAGAGTACGTGCAGGACGAACAAGAGCAGTTCCGAGCTGAAGACATCACAGGCAAGATGACCGTGACCTTGATACCGTCTCTAGCTTTGTTATGCTTAGATTCACGTTTCCTTCGATATATGCTCGCTGCCTACCACTTTATATAATTGCCTCCTGATATTGCCATGAAACCCAAACACCTTCCCCTCCTAGCTAATTTTGAATGGCTAAGTAGGCTTTCTCAGCTTCTAATGTTGGCGTTGCTAGTTGCAGGTGCCAGCTGTCTCATGTGTTAACATGAGAATTTGATATCATTATGTTTTAATCTGCTATTTAATTAATGCACCTATATACTTGGTAAATGACGGAAGGCCTAGCCTTTCGTCGGGTGCTTTGTTCCTTTATTGCTGCCTTAGTTTCCGGCTAACGGTGTTTGATTCCATAACTGTTCGCTCCTAACACGTTCGGGGTTGTTATGGGGACCCCCTTGATAAATCGTGTAGTGTTAAGACTTGTTCGACAGGACCCAACATTGGTTTTTAATTTGCTAATCACCTAATAATAATTTGCATAGGGAATAGCTACCCCGAGGATTTAATCAACAACCCGGGCTAGTGCTCCTCATGAGTGTTGGTCCAACCCAGAGCAGCTTATTACACTCCCCGAGGCAACTCGGTGTTTTGGCGTGGTAACCATCGCTCATCCGTCGTGTTCTGAGACTGAGATACGCGGCTCTTATCGGGGTTGTCGACACGACGGGAGGTCCTGCTAGTCTTGTCTTACCTTAGCGATATATCTTGCGTATAGGAATCCCGGTGAAGCTTTGGTTCTCCCCAGAGTTGAGGTTTTCCTCTAAGGAATTCGACGAAATCACGAGATTCGTGATAGAGGATTACTTTGCGGCCCGTGACCGTTTGTGATGGACTAGTTGGAGCACCCCTGCAGGGTTTAATCTTTTGGAAAGCCGTGCCCGCGGTTATGTGGCAACATGGATTATTTGTTAACATCCGGTTATAGATAACTTGAACTAACTCTAATAAAACTGCCAACCGTGTGCGTAACCATGACTGTCCCCTTCGAAGACCTCTCTTCGATCCGGAACACGGTGGGGTTATGTTTGACGTAGGTAGGTGATCAGGATCACTTAGTGATCATCTAGTCTTCGACCGCTCGCGTAGACCTCCACCTCTATAACTTGTTCTTCGTAAGTTAGCCACCATAAATGCTTAGGATGCTGCAACCTAAACACTGAACCTTCCTCACCTAATAACTTGACTAGTTACGGTACCAAGGTCATAGATTGCTGAGTCCCCGTGGCTCACAGATTACTTCAACACCTCAACAGGTACATGTACGCCCGACACAGGTGATCCATATGACACGCAGCTGGTGTGGCAGTACGATGAGGAGAACGACCGCCTGTACGTGAACTATCCAGAAGACTGAGGCATGGTCGTGATCGTGGGCAAGCATGCGGGATAGCATAGACTTTTTCTCATGTTATGTAGTCCGTTAGCAGAACTACCTTGTCTGAATAAATGTGTAGATGTAAACTCTGATATTATCTATGTGAGATGGCAAATGATTCCCTATTTGTCATTCTTAAATTATGTATGTGCTATGTTTATCTTGCTAGCGAAACGCATAGATGCGCTTCTTTCCATTTTGGGGCATCGCCCCCTAAATAGGAAAGGACCGCATCTTAGTCGTTACACCTAGGCGCCTTGGGCCTTGGTGGGTGGCGCACCAACCCATCTAGGGGCTGGTTCCCATCCACTTTTGGCCCACGTGGCCCTTCGGAGCTGGTGGCCCCTCCCAGTGGACCCTCAGAACCCTTCCAGTGGTCCCGGTACAATACCGATGATCTCCGAAACATTTCCGGCGATCAAATATCCACTTCCTATATATGAATCTTTACCTCCGGACCATTCCAGAGCTCCTCGTGTCGTCCGGGATCTCATCTGGGACTCCAAAGAACCTTCGGTAACCACATACTATTCCCATTACAACTCTAGCGCCATTGAACCTTAAGTGTGTAGACCCTACTGGTTCGGGAAACATGCAGACATGACCGAGACATCTCTTCGGCCAATAACCAACAACAGGGTCTGGATACCCATGTTGTCTCCCACATGTTCCACGATTATCTCATCAGATGAACCATGATGTCAGGGATTCAATCAATCACGTATGCAATTCCCTTTGTCTATCGATATATAACTTGCCCGAGATTGGATCATCGATATCCTTATACCTTGTTCAATCTCGTTACCGGCAAGTCTCTTTACTTGTTCCGTTATCCCGTGGCTAACTCCATAGTCACATTGAGCTCATTATGATGATGCATTACCGAGTGGGCCCAGAGATACCTCTTCGTCACACGAAGCGATAAATCCCAGTCTCGATTCATACCAACCCAACAGACATTTTCGGAGATACCTGTAGTGCACCTTTATAATCACCAAGTTACATTGTGATGTTTGGTGCACCCAAAGCACTCCTACGGTATCCAGGAGTTGCACAATTTCATGGTCTAAGGAAATGATACTTGACATTAGAAAAGCTTTAGCAGACGAACAATGCGATCTAGTGCTATGATTAGGATTGGGTCTTGTCCATCACATCATTCTCCTAATGATGTGACACCGTTATCAATGACATCCAATGTCCATGATCAGGAAACCATGACCATCTATTGATCAACAAGCTAGCCAATTAGAGTCTCACTAGGGACATGTTGTGGTCTATATATTCACACATGTATTACGGTTCCCGGTTAATACAATTATAGCATGAATAATAGACAATTATCATGAACTAGGAAATATAATAATAACCACTTTATTACTGCCTCTAGGGCATATTTCCAACAGCTTCCACACCCATTGATGAATAAATTGAAGATGATCAAATTCCTCAAGTCTCAACTCCTCCTCCTTAGAACCGTGAGATGATTGTTGAAGAAAAGGAGTACGGTGTGGACATTGGCTGCAACACACCCGTGATACATGATGACTTTTGGGAAAAGACTCATCCAAACTCGCCAATGGTCCCTCCAATTCCTCAAGTACATGAGTCCCCTGCAACCACTGAAGTTCTGAATGGCTCTGAAGAAAAGATATCTCCCATGCAATCTATTCCGGAACAAGAATTAGATGCATCAACTGATGAAACCGCAAATGTTGAAGAAACTGCTATGTCAGCAACTGATATATTGGCTCAACATATTACTCATACTGAAGAACATGTGCCTGAAGACACTGCTTAGGCACAAAATGATGAATCTACTCGTGAACCACATGTTGCAAATCCTCAAACAACAGTTGTGGTGGTGGGAAGTCCTCAGACCATAAATACTCGAAGACTTGTAAGACGCTTCAAGCCAAATCTTCAACCGAAGGGTATCCAACCCTAGAAAGGAAAAATGCCACAGTTTGACAGGGCCCAATTCTTTGATGAACATCACTACTTCACTGGCCCCAGTCCATATGAATCTCCTGAGTTCAAGCACAACAGATTTTGGACCCACAACCAGATGAACTATTATAGCGTGGTGCTCTTCGACAAGGAAAAGATCTTTGCTCACATGCACATTCCTCGTGTAGATATGGAGGAAGTTCCTTCCTACGAACCAGCTCTTAGAGTTCTTCACGACTCTAGATTGCTGCCATTTTGCTATGACATCTGTGACTGGAATGATGAAATCATTCTTTAGTTCTATGCTACAATGCACATTTGAGGAGATGACACAAATATCAACACTTGGGTTCTAGACTGGATGACACAAGATACACACTTCAAATCCCGTGCAACTGAATTACTTCGGGCTCTTCCTGTGCCAATTCCCTCAAAAGGAGCCAGATGCGTCTATGAGGAACCTGAACTGGAAAATCATCTCATGCAAGTCATCATGAAACCTTTGGAACCTGGTCAGCCACCAAGGACCACATTCCTCACAAAGGAATTGATCTATGTGCCAAGGACAGTCTACCGCATCTTGGCCAAAATCTTCTATCACTTCAAGGGCCATGACTCAAATGATGAAGAAATTGTGTGCATCATGAAGAATGTGCTCTTTGACATCATACATGGAATACCCATAAACCTTCATGATTTCTTCCTGAGGACTTTGTCTCACTCTACTCTCTCACCATTTGATGTGAAGCCTTATGCTCCATGGATCATGAAATTCATCAGAAAGAGGTTTGGAATTGCTTACAAGGCTGACATTCTGAATCACTAGACTTACCTGCCTCCAATTGAAGTCGTCAAGAGCTCCATTGATGAAATTGACGACAAAGGAAAATATGTGATTGATGAAGGCACTCGGCCCCTTGATGGCCAAGTTCACAAAGCAGTACCATACTCCACCAATGACGACACTACATCACAAGAACCGCCAAGCCCAACTGCACCGTGTGTGATGACTGTCCGTGAGCTCCTACTAAATATTCATTAGAAGGTTGATTGTCACATCCCTGACACCTTAAGCAAGTTAGTCTTGTGCTCATGTCTTCTTTGCATTTGCATCTAAGAATTTTCAACAAGAACAAGAAAGTGGCAAAGGAAAAACTCAAAACCCTAGCCACTACTTTAAATAAAGAAAATCTCAAACTAGTTGAAATCAATGAACCCAAAATGGCCTCAAGAAATGTTCAAACTTTCTGATAAATCATGAAAGTAAATGAGCATTGGAGAAAACTATTTTCTTGACACTTTAAGCATTTTAAATTAAAGCAAAAGCCACTGGTTCCAAACTTTAAATTTGAAATCAGAAACTATAAATTTTCAAAAATGTTGAAAACTTTGGAAATGGTTGAGAATATTATAACAAATATTCAGGTGTGTTTAAATTAGTTTTTACAACTTTTTTTGGATCTGAAATAAATAGCAAATAAATGTCAGAAATTAACACAGAAATAAAGCAGAAGGAAATGGAAAAGAGCTTACCTGTCGCCTAGCCTGGCCCGGCCCATCCCAGCTCGTGTCGTCTCCCTCGCGCCAGTAGGAGCAGGAGGTGGCCGCCGCCTCCTCCGGTGCGGCCACGCACCTGTGCGCCTACCTGGCCGCCGCCTCGCGCTGGCAAGGCCGGGGATAAGCTCCCCGAGGCCTCACCTATCCATCCCCAGCGTCGGCTCTCTCCCTCCTTCCTGCTGCCGCCATTGGAGCCGAGCAAAGCTCGAACTGCCCGTGCCCCTAGCCTTAGCCTCCTCTTGCTGAGCACGCCGTTAGCTCCGCCTCGTCGCGACGGTCCTCTCTGCAGAAGCCGAAGCTTCCCCGAGCTCTGCATCGCCCGCGGCGCCATCGTCTTCCACCTCCGGCCGCCGGACCTCTCCCGTCGATTCGCTCACTCCGGCGCACCCCCGAGCCCCTCAACAACACCATCGGAACCGCCGTGAGCTCATCGTCGTTTCCCCTCTCGCCCCACGCTCTTACGTGCATCGTAGCCCCGTTCCCCACCAAGGCCGAGAGCTCCTCGCCGTCGGTCATGTCGTCGCCGTCGCTGTGGTGTCTGATCCACGCGCTCGAGCTAGGATTCGAGCTCCTGGAGCCTCCAGGAGTGCGATGAGCCCTCCAGCTGCCCTCCCCGTGCCCTAGAGCCGTCTCTCATAGAAGGCCGAGCTTCGGCCGCCGCTTCGGCTCGTCGCCGGCGCCCCTCCCGGCGACCCTAGCTTCCCCTGATGCCCCGCTAGATGCGGCGTTGCACCAGCTACCCGTAGCTGCTTTCTGCGCCCAAAACCGACGGCCGATGCGCAGTCTAGCTTCCTCCGGCGAGCCCTCCGCCGCGCCCGTGGTCGCCGCCGGCCATGCTCCGGTGGGGGTCGACGTGCAAAGCTAACCCAGTAGATTAGGAGCTTAATCTCTCGCTGACAGTGGGCCCAAGGCCAAGTCAACTCGGTTTAGGGACTGGTCAGCGCGGGATTAGTCCCAGAGAGGCTGACCAGTGGGGCCCCCCTGTCAGGTTTGACCTGAACAGGTCGGCTGACCTGCTGACGTCAGTCTGATGCAATAAAGAGAATTTCCAGTATAGAAATAATTCTAGGAAATTGCTAAAACTTGTAAAAATCATGGAAATTAATCTGTAACTCCAATGAAAATAATTTATATATGAAAAAGTATCAGAAAAATTCAAGGATTCTGATTATGCTATTTTCAACCATGTTTGAAAAAGTTACAGAACCCTAACATGTATAATAAGGAATAATTCAATTCTTATAATTACTTTATAAATGGAATTTGGAAAATATTCAAATTTCATTATGAATGCCATGATCACACACTGTCCTAATTACAAATCAGTACCATAACATGACATTTCATGCATGCTAACATCAATTTGATCTGAGCATCAGGTCGAATCAATTAAAACGGTATCCGAGAATACCCCGTTTGAATTGATATTCGAATGTGATTCAAATCAACTCTAAACCTAATACATGTTGATTGTAATAACCTATCACCTTGCATTCTCATGCCATGCTCATGCATCATTTTGATTGCATATGATTGTTATTGAATGTTGCCATTCATTTCGGTAGGCTCCGCACCCCCGGATCCCACCGAATATCCGTCTGACGGATATCGTTCCTCCTCTGAGCAACAAGGCAAGCAACCCTTTTGATCATCCCGATAATTCCCATGTTCTTGCTCCTGCACTTATTTATTGCATTAGGATCAAATGCTTCAACTGCTTTTGCCACGTTAGTTGAACCCACTTCCTTTGCATGACCTAACCTTGTCACAGTAAATAGCCGAACCTTGCAACCTAGCATACCTGATAGTTGCTTGAGCTATGATGTGCCTTATCCTGCTATGCATGCTATGCTTAGAGTTGTGTATGGTCTGTCATCTGGGAGATGAACAGAATTGTGAGAATGTGTTCGGTGAGCAAAGGTTGTGTGTTGAACTTGATTTGGTAAAGGTACCGGTGAAAGGCTGTGTAGGAGTACATGGCGGGTTGTTTCATTGGAACCGTCCATAGGAACTGAGTTCCGTGTATGTAATCCAAGACTAGATACTACCACATGCTGGGCCCTGAAATATGACCCCGCTCGGCCTATTAATCGCTTAGTACTCGGTCTAGGAGTTGCAAGTAGTTTCTGGTGTTTATAGTAATGCTGGAGGCCGTGCATGGTGCTGACCTGAGAGGTGGACCGTGATGCGGTAGGCAGTGGCACGGTGTACCAAGTGGCATCCGGATGGTGGGCTTGGGAACCCTGCGCACATCGTTTGAGGCCGTGGCGGAAACCTCAGCCGGACTTCCGTACGGGTTACTCTCAGATAGGCGATAAACCTGGACTAGGTACTAGTGTGGTTAACGGTCGTGGCCGACTCCCTCGCTGGGCTTCCGCTTGAAGGTTGCCGAGGTGCATGACGTGCACATGGCGATAAGTGGCGAGAGCGTGTGTGACGAAGTACACCCCTGCAGGGTTATGATCTATTCGAATAGCCGCGTCCTCGGATATGGACTACTTGGAGACATATGTTGTTCATAGATAACTTCAATGGCTACTCATAAAATTGCCAAGATAAGCGTGAGTGTCGTGGACGGCATTTCCGTACGGAGACGGAATGATTCCACGATAGTGTATTGCTGTGGTGTTAGTGGACTCGTGTGCGAGAAATCAAGTTGTCAAAATTATTTTAAAATGCAAGTTGTCTAGCCACGAGTCAAATGCTGGCTTTCCCGCATGAAACCCCACAATACCTTTTGATACCTTGCATGAGTAGTTAGTTATCCTAAAGTCTTGCTGAGTACCTCCGTACTCATGTTTGCTTAATAAATGTTGCAGAGGTTGCTAATGACCCTAATGGAGGGTTCTTCGTAGACATCGACGACGACGAGTAGCTGGTGTCCCAGCTACGATCTGGCCTAATGTTGGATCTGTAGTATAGTCAGGCCATGTGCCTTCTAGTTGCCCTGTCTGTACTCAGACAGTTTATAACTCTTCCGCTGGCTTGTAACTGATTGACTGCTATTATGGGTCGTGAGACCCTTGATGTGTAATATTATGTGTGTGGCTCTTCCGAGCCTCTTAAATAAAGGTTGTATGTTTATGGATATGTTGTGATGCCATCGATGTATCTATACATATCGGTATGCCATGTGTACATGTGTCGTACTTGATATGTATGGGGTTCGATTACCTAGTCGTGAACTTTAGTAGCACTCCTTACAAGGAAATGCCCCTTTGTGATCCAACGAGCCTTGGTAGTTCACTACTGCTCCGGACACATTGGTTGACCGGCATGTGTCCTTCTTAGCTGCTGTGTCTGTCCCCTTTGGGGAAATGTCACACGATGTAATGGAGTCCTTGTAGCTTGCTACGACTCGTCTACATTCGCTGATGACCGACACCTGCTCTGTTGGGTCATGTATGCCTGTCCTTGTGCGGTACTGCCACTTTGGTTTATGACTAGACATGTCGATCCGGGTTCTTTGACATTGGATTGCTAGCGACACTATCGCATACGTGAGTCAAAAGACGCAAACGGTCCCGGCTAAGGTAAGGCTGCAGCCGTGGAGTTAACCGTGCGTGAGACCACAAAGGCATGCGATGTGTTACAGGCTGGATTCCTATGGCTTAGGATCGGGGTCCCGACATTGATAACAACTAGAAATGGGTCAAACGTCAGGTTGATGAAATTTTGAAAGACCTCAACGCAATCAGGAATGCAGTGAAGAAAAATCACTATTGTCTTCATGAGATCTTTGATCGCACATGGGCTATTCTGTCTCACCTCAAGACCTCCGAGGAACTCACTGAAATGGAGTTCCAGCAAGACTTTGACTGGTCCTGGCCTCCAAATAATAAGTTGAAGAAGATCCTTGGACCACCTCTATCGAATCTGATTCAATTAAAGTGGGAGAGACAAACACCCGTGAGCCATCTTTATGCAACAAGTTGTATGTCAGTCGATGGAACTGGTTTCGTATACGTGGATGAGTAAGGTTGGTCTGGGCCGCTTCATCCCACAATACCGCCGAATCAAGATAAGACTAAGGAAGTAAGCAATCTATACATCAACGCACACAAACTCCTTTGTGTTCTACTAGTGCATGTTATATATGCATAGACCTAGCTCATGATGCCACTGTTGGGGAACGTCGCATAGGAAACAAAAAAGTTTCCTATGCTCACAAAGATCAATCTATGGAGATTAACATCTATGCGAGGGGGAGTGTATCTACATACCCTTGTAGATCACTAAGCGGAAGCGTATATAATGCGGTTGATGTAGTTGTACGTCTTCACGATCCAATCGCGATCCGTCCCGATCTAGCGCCGAACAGACGACACCTCCGTGTTCAACACATGTGTGAGTCCATGACATCTCCAACTCCTTGATCCCACAAGTGTTGGCGGAGAAGTAGATGGGATCTCGACCAACACTACAACATGGTGGAGATGGTGGTGGAGCAATCCCAGCCGGGCTTCGCCAAGCGCCTCTGGAACTACAAACAAGGAAGAACAGGAGAAACATGAGGGAGAGGGTTGCCTCAAGGGAGAGGGCTTGTTGGTTTATGACTAGACATGTCGATCCGGGTTCTTTGACATTGGATTGTTAGCGACACTATCGCATACGTGAGTCAAAAGACGCAAACGGTCCCGGCTAAGGTAAGGCTGCAGCCGTGGAGTTAACCGTGCGTGAGACCACAAAGGGATGCAATGTGTTACAGGCTGGATTCCTATGGCTTAGGATCGGGGTCCCGGCAGCGTTGGTATCAGAGCCTGACTGACTGTAGGATTACTAAGCCAAACTGGTCGAAGTTGAGTCTAGAATTGCTTTAGTTATATATAAGGGAATTGTTTGTGGAAGGGAACGTAAGACTCTTGTTCTCTTCTCAAGTTATTTCTATTCTGGTCATCCTCGTCTTTTCTGCGGGAATTAAGGACTAGGTTACTCATATTCTTCTAGGCTCGTGTTTCTGATCTGTAGATTATAGGACTACGGGTCAAGAGACATTGGGTTTCTTCTATTCCTAGGAAAAAGGAAGTAAGTTTGATGATCAGAGAGTTTAACTTGATAGTTGAGTGGTTACGCTATTCCATTTTGGGTTGTCTCAAAAATTGTTTTTGAGCATTTACACCTATGCTGCCCAATTTTGCATTCAGAGCTCTAATGCTTTTGCATTACTCTCTATTTACAGATGCTTGGCCGTCCTTCTCGTCAGGTGGTACGTCTGACCAGGTGCATTGATGTGCCGGGTCATACGGCCATGCTGGTCAGGGTGATGTCGGTGTGCGGTTACCGCTGGTACCCCGACTACACAGTGGAGGAACATTACCGAGACTTCAACCAGAGCCAGTACATCTGCACTGTTAGGGTATTTCCAGACTACCCTGGAGCGGAGAAGCCAATCCATTGGTCCTATGGGTTGGGGGTCACTGTTGACATGGCAGTACAGGATGCTGCCTACTCAATGCTGACCATTATGAGAGCGAGACATGCACTGCTGCAGAATTCATAGTTCTGCTATGTTCCGGCCTCTCAGCCTGGTGAAGAGGGATACCTCAGTGGAGTCTATTTTGATTCTTCTATGGAGGACCCACTTCTGCAGTCCATTGTTGAGATGATCGAGAACAGAGACAGGGATGCTCGTGCTCTCCGTATGGAGCTTTATGCTACCCATGCCCGTCTGTGGACAGCTTTGACGCAGCTGGCACCGGTAGTCCAGACAGGGTATGGAGAGATGGAGATGCTGAACCCTATTAGGACCCATCTTCCGGCTCACGTTGACTGGCCAGCTATAGGAGGAGTCACACCTCTTCGGGGACCCCTCTTACCACCAGTCAGGGGACCAAGGCCACATCCGTGTCCTTATGGATCCCAGGGATCTCAGGCTAGAGTGTTTCCTGATCCGCAGGTTGAGCTTCCAGGTCATGGAGGTAATCTCTATGAGATGTTCTATGCGGATGCCTGAGCTGTGAGCGGAAGGATAGTATGGTAGTAGCCGTTCGTTCACAGTCCTGCATGACTTGTGAAGTATGCATGTAATGTGAAATGAATTCCGGAGGCCTAGATAAATAATGTATAGGAAGCTTGTAAGCATCTGATGAGTAGTTTCATAATTTCAGTAGTTTGCTCTCCGGTTAAGGTTGTACTGAACTATGTAAGGGTGTGTATGAACCATGGTGTATATATAGCAGTTGCTTGTTACCATGCTGTTCGGATATTCATTTCCGCATTCCGTGCGTCCAGTACATTCTTAATCCATATCTAGTATTGATATGATTTTGGTCTAAGCTGTGAGTTTGTTTGTCAGGATGGTGTTCACCAGGTTGAACCGTGCCCCTGCTCATGAGCAAGGTGAGGGTAGTCAAGCGTCGCAGGAAGACCTGCCTCACCCGCCTTCTCTGGTGGAAGTGATGCTTGAGGCAGAAAGAAACAAAAGGGAGACCAATCGACTACTAGAGCGTATTGAGCAGAATACGGCTCGACAGCCTAGGAATGCCGTAGTGTCCCTCAATGACTTTGTGAAGCTGAATCCTCCAAAGTTTCATCATTCCGTCGATCCCCTCGACGCTGATGACTGGCTGTGCAACATCTCACGCAAGATTCGCTCTGCGAATGTGTCTGATGCCGACAAGGTGACCTTCACGGCGTATTTCCTGGAAGGACCCGCCAATCTGTGGTGGGAGAATTTTGAAGCTATGCGTCCCGCTGAACCAGTGGCCACATGGGCAGACTTCAGTGCAGCTTTTCGTCTGCACCATATTCCAGAGGGCCTGATGGACAGAAAGAGAGAGGAGTTCTGTGCCTTCACTCAGGGCAACTTGTCTGTGGATGCCTATAGCCGCGAGTTCGGTAACCTCTCCCGCTATGCAACAGAGGAGGTGTCTACTGACGCCAAGAAGCAAGCAAGGTTTCGTAAGGGTCTGAGCCCTGAGCTCCGTCGTGATCTGCGCCTCCATGAGTGTGCAAACTTTCAAGCCCTAGTCAACAAAGCGATCAGTGCCGAGACTGGTCATACTGACTTCGAAGCCACAAGGAAGCACTCCCGTGACTTTGGCTCGTCTTCTGGTTCCGCGTTTCCAAAACGCAGGCTGTGGGTTCCAAACAGTTCTCTGCCGCCAAGATACACTCCGAGGCCATCCTACATGGCACCTCAGACGAATCAGGCCAACCCTCCAGCAAAAGCTTATGGTGGTCCAGCTAGCAATGCTGCACCACGTGCCAACCAGGTGATATGCTACAAGTGTGGAGAACCAGGGCACTATTCCCGTGAGTGTCCTCAGAATGTGGGTGCCAAGCAACCCGGAAAGTCCGTCGGGCAGGCCAAGTCGGGCAAAGCTTACTATGTGAAGCCAACTCCTGCACGTGGCCGTGTGAACTATGTGTCAGCAGAAGAAGCTGCACAGGATCCCGACGTCATGCTGGGTACGCTTCTTGTTAATCATCACCCAACGTCCGTTCTCTTTGACCCTGGGTCTTCTCATTCCTTCATTTCAGAAAGTTATGCACAGTTGCATAACATGTCTTTTTGTGATATGCCAATCCCATTGGTTGTCCAAACCCCTGGTAGTAAATGGCAAACCTCTAGGATAACCTATGACAATGAAATTCTAGTAGATATGCTAGTTTTTCTAGCCTCATTGATAGCATTGAAATCTTCGGATATTAATATCATCTTGGGCATGGACTGGATGTCAGCTCACTATGCCAAGATTGATACTCATTCTAGAAATGTCCAGCTTACCCATCCCTCGGGTGAGATAGTAAATGTCTCTACTCGAGTTGCCAAATGCCAGCTCTATTCCTTAAATGCCAACCCTCTTCCGGAACTCGAAGACATTCCGGTAGTCCGTGACTTCCCGGATGTTTTTCCAGAGGAACTGCCAGGAATTCCACCTGACAGAGATGTGGAGTTTGTGATAGATCTTGTTCGGGGAACTGTCCCAATAGCCAGAAGACCTTATAAGATGGCACCCCTGGAGCTAGCCGAACTTAAAAAGCAATTAGATGAGGCCTTGAACAAGGGTTTCATTCGTCCTAGATCTTCTCCTTGGGCTTGTCCCGTCCTCTTCGTCAAGAAGAAAGACGGAACGGATCGGATGGTTGTAGATTACCGACCAGTTAATCTGGTCACCATTAAGAACAAGTATCCGCTCCCCAGGATCAACGATCTGTACGATCAGCTCGCTGGATCCTCAGTCTTCTCCAAAATGGATTTGAGGTTGGGATACCATCAAATCAATATTAAGAACGGGGACATTCCAAAAACGGCTTTTGTTACTCGTTATGGCCAATATGAGTACACCGTTATGTCCTTCGGTTTAACCAATGCCCCAGCCACCTTCTCTCGACTGATGAACTCAATCTTCATGGAGTATTTGGATAAATTCGTCGTGGTATACCTCGATGATATTCTCATCTACTCGAAGAATGAACAAGAACATGCCGAGCATCTAAGGCTGGTATTGATGAAACTTCGAGAGCATCGCCTTTATGCCAAGTTTTCAAAATGTGAATTCTGGTTACCAGAAGTGACCTATCTAGGACACGTAATCTCTGGTAAGGGTATTGCTGTCAATCCCGAGAGAGTTCAAGCTGTCCTTGATTGGACTCAACCTGAATCGGTTAAGCAAGTTAGGAGTTTTCTTGGTTTAGCGAGCTATTGTCGCCGCTTCGTCGAGAATTTCTCCAAGGTCGCAAAGCCTCTAACTGAACTCCTCAAGAAAGATAAAAAGTTCGAGTGGACACCACAGTGTGAGCACAGTTTTCAGGAACTGAAAAGACGCCTGACTTCCGCACCTGTGTTGCTACCACCAGATTTTTCTAAGGACTTTGTTATCTATTGCGACGCCTCGCGACAAGGATTGGGTTGCATTCTCATGCAAGATCGTCATGTGATCGCATACGCATCTCGACAGTTGCGTCCATATGAGGATAATTATCCCACACATGACCTTGAGCTTGCAGCTGTGGTCCATGCACTAAAAACCTGGCGACATTACCTTCTGGGTAATCGTTGCGAAATATTCACTGATCACCAAAGTCTGAAATATATTTTCACCCAGCCGGATTTGAATCTCAGGCAAAGACGGTGGGTTGAGTTGATCTCGGATTACGACTTAGGGATAACTTACACCCCGGGGAAGGCCAATGTTATGGCCGATGCGCTAAGCCGTAAATCTTATTGTAACAATTTGATGCTACAACAAGGTCAACCACATCTCCATGAGGACTTTCGGAAGTTGAATCTTCATATTGTTCCTCAAGGATTCCTTTCTACCCTGGTGGCGAAGCCTACTCTTAAGGATCAAATTATAGCTGGCCAAAAGCGTGACAAGGGTATATCACGGATCAAGGAGAATATTTTTAGCAGAAACGCTAAAGAATTTTCCATGAACGATCAAGGTGTTGTGTTCTTCCAGAATCGTTTAGTGGTTCCTAAGAACCCACATCTAAGGCAGTTAATCCTTAAGGAGGCTCATGATTCTCCTCTCACCATTCATCCCGGTAGTACTAAGATGTATCAGGACCTACGCCAGAGGTTCTGGTGGACTAGGACGAAGAGAGAAATTGCTGAGTTCGTTGCTAACTGCGACGTCTGTCGTCGAGTTAAGGCAGAACATCAAAGGCCTGCTGGCACCCTTCAGCCTCTAGCTATTCCTGAATGGAAATGGGATAAAGTTAGCATGGATTTCATTACCGGATTTCCCAAGACCAAGAATGGAAATAATGCTATCTTTGTGGTCATTGACCGTCTTTCCAAAGTGGCTCATTTTCTTCCCGTTCGTGAGAGTATAACAGCTAGCCAGCTAGCAGAGTTATATATCTCTCGAATAGTGTCTCTTCATGGTGTTCCCCTGGAGATTAACTCGGACCGTGGAAGTATTTTTACTTCTCGCTTCTGGGAAAGTTTTCAGAATGCCATGGGGACTCACTTATCTTTTAGCACCGCTTTCCATCCTCAATCAAGTGGTCAAGTAGAAAGAGTGAATCAAATCCTAGAAGATATGCTCCGAGCTTGTGTTATTTCATTCGGTATGAATTGGGAGAAGTGTCTTCCATTCGCCGAATTCGCTTATAACAATAGTTACCAATCAAGCTTGGGCAAAGCCCCTTTTGAAGTTCTCTATGGACGAAGATGTCGAACACCTCTTAATTGGTCAGAAACCGGAGAGAGGCAACTCTTTGGCCCGGATATGATCCAGGATGCAGAAGAGCAGGTTCGCATTATTCGTGAAAAGTTGAAAACAGCCCAGTCTCGTCAAAAGAGCCAATATGATCGTCATCATAAGGCTATGACCTTTGAAGTTGACGAGAAGGCTTACCTTCGGGTTACACCTTTGAAGGGTACCCATCGATTCGGTATCAAGGGCAAATTGGCTCCTCGTTACATTGGTCCTTTTCGCATTCTTGCCAACAAGGAGAAGTTGCCTACCAGTTGGAACTTCCTCCGCATCTTTCCAAGGTTCATGATGTTTTCCACGTCTCGCAACTCAGGCGTTGCTTTTCGGATCCTATCCGTGAAGTGGACCACGAAACGCTTGATCTCCAAGATAACCTTTCATACCGAGAATACCCCGTGCATATTCTTAATCAAGCTGAGCGTACCACTCGACGTCGAAACCTCAAGTTTCTTAAAATTCAATGGTCAAATCATTCTGAAAAGGAGGCAACTTGGGAAAGAGAGGATCGTCTCCGACTTGAGTATCCTGCGTTATTCCCGACGACTTCTAAATCTCCTGACGAGATTATTTTGAGTGGGGGTGAGTTGTCACATCCCTGACACCTTAAGCAAGTTAGTCTTGTGCTCATGTATTCTTTGCATTTGCATCTAAGAATTTTCAATAAGAACAAGAAAGTGGCAAAGGAAAAACTCAAAACCCTAGCCACTACTTTAAATAAAGAAAATCTCAAACTAGTTGAAATCAATGAACCCAAAATGGCCTCAAGAAATGTTCAAACTTTCTGATAAATCATGAAAGTAAATGAGCATTGGAGAAAACTATTTTCTTGACACTTTAAGCATTTTAAATTAAAGCAAAAGCCACTGGTTTCAAACTTTAAATTTGAAATCAGAAACTATAAATTTTCAAAAATGTTGAAAACTTTGGAAATGGTTGAGAATATTATAACAAATATTCAGGTGTGTTTAAATTAGTTTTTACAACTTTTTTTGGAGCTGAAATAAATAGCAAATCAATGTCAGAAATTAACACAGAAATAAAACAGAAGGAAATGGAAAAGAGCTTACGTGTCGCCTAGCCTGGCCCAGCCCATCCCAGCTCCTATCGTCTCCCTCGCGCCAGTAGGAGCAGGAGGTGGCCGCCGCCTCCTCCGGCGCGGCCACGCACCTGTGCGCCTGCCTGGCCGCCACCTCACGCTGGCAAGGCCGGGGATAAGCTCCCCGAGGCCTCACCTATCCATCCCGAGCGTCGGCTCTCTCCCTCCTCCCGGATCTCTTCCTCCTTCCTGCTGCCGCCATTGGAGCCGAGCAAAGCTCGAACTGCCCGTGCCCCTAGCCTTAGCCTCTTCTTGCTGAGTACGCCGTTAGCTCCGCCTCGTCGCGCCGGTCCTCTCTGCAGAAGCCGAAGCTTCCCCGAGCTCTGCATCGCCCGCGGCGCCATCGTCTTCCACCTCCGGCCGCCGGACCTCTCCCGTCGATTCGCTCCCTCCGGTGCACCCCCGAGCCCCTCAACAACACCATCGGAACCGCCGTGAGCTCGTCGTCGTTTCCCCTCTCGCCCCACGCTCTTACGTGCATCGTAGCCCCATTCCCCACCAAGGCCGAGAGCTCCTCGCCGCCGGTCATGTCGTCGCCGTCGCTGTGGTGTCTGATCCACGCGCTCGAGCTAGGGTTCGAGCTCCTGGAGCCTCCAGGAATGCGATGAGCCCTCCAGCTGCCCTCCCCGTGCCCTAGAGCCGTCTCTCATAGAAGGCCGAGCTTCGGCCGCCGCTTCGGCTCGTCGCCGGCGCCCCTCCCGGCGACCCTAGCTTCCCCTGATGCCCCGCTAGATGCGGCATTGCACCAGCTACCCGTAGCTGCTTTCTGCGCCCAAAACCGACGGCCGATGCGCAGTCTAGCTTCCTCCGGCGAGCCCTCCGCCGCGCCCGTGGTCGCCGCCGGCCATGCTCCGGTGGGGGTCGACGTGGCAAAGCTAACCCAGTAGATTAGGAGCTTAATCTCTCGCTGACAGTGGGCCCAAGGCCAAGTCAACTCGGTTTAGGGACTGGTCAGCGCGGGATTAGTCCCAGAGAGGCTGACCAGTGGGGCCCCCCTGTCAGGTTTGACCTGAACAGGTCGGCTGACCTGCTGACGTCAGTCTGATGCAATAAAGAGAATTTCCAGTATAGAAATAATTCCAGGAAATTGCTAAAACTTGTAAAAATCATAGAAATTAATCTGTAACTCCAATGAAAATAATTTATATATGAAAAAGTATCAGAAAAATTCAAGGATTCTGATTATGCTATTTTCAACCATGTTTGAAAAAGTTACAGAACCCTAACATGTATAATAAGGAATAATTCAATTCTTATAATTACTTTATAAATGGAATTTGGAAAATATTCAAATTTCATTATGAATGCCATGATCACACACTGTCCTAATTACAAATCAGTACCATAACATGACATTTCATGCATGCTAACATCAAGTTGATCTGAGCATCAGGTCGAATCAATTAAAACGGTATCCGAGAATACCCCGTTTGAATTGATATTCGAATGTGATTCAAATCAACTCTAAACCTAATACATGTTGATTGTAATAACCTATCACCTTGCATTCTCATGCCATGCTCATGCATCATTTTGATTGCATATGATTGTTATTGAATGTTGCCATTCATTTCGGTAGGCTCCGCACCCCCGGATCCCACCGAATATCCGTCTGACGGATATCGTTCCTCCTCTGAGCAACAAGGCAAGCAACCCTTTTGATCATCCCGATAATTCCCATGTTCTTGCTCCTGCACTTATTTATTGCATTAGGATCAAATGCTTCAACTGCTTTTGCCACGTTAGTTGAACCCACTTTGCATGACCTAACCTTGTCACAGTAAATAGCCGAACCTTGCAACCTAGCATACCTGGTAGTTGCTTGAGCTATGATGTTCCTTATCCTGCTATGCATGCTATGCTTAGAGTTTTGTATGGTCTGTCATCTGGGAGATGAACAGAATTGTGAGAATGTGTTCGGTGAGCAAAGGTTGTGTGTTGAACTTGATTTGGTAAAGGTACCGGTGAAAGGCTATGTAGGAGTACATGGCGGGTTGTTTCATTGGAACCGTCCATAGGAACTGAGTTCCGTGTATGTAATCCAAGACTAGATACTACCACATGCTGGGCCCTGAAATATGACCCCGCTCGGCCTATTAATCGCTTAGTACTCGGTCTAGGAGTTGCAAGTAGTTTCTGGTGTTTATAGTAATGCTGGAGGCCGTGCATGGTGCTGACCTGAGAGGTGGACCGTGATGCGGTAGGCAGTGGCACGGTGTACCAAGTGGCACCCGGATGGTGGGCTTGGGAACCCTGCGCACATCGTTGGAGGCCGTGGCGGAAACCCCGGCCGGACTTCCTTACGGGTTACTCTCAGATAGGCGATAAACCTGGACTAGGTACTAGTGTGGTTAACGGTCGTGACCGACTCCCTCGCTGGGCTTCCGCTTGAAGGTTGCCGAGGTGCATGACGTGCACATGGCGATAAGTGGCGAGAGCGTGTGTGACGAAGTACACCCCTGCAGGGTTATGATCTATTCGAATAGCCGCGTCCTCGGATATGGACTGCTTGGAGACATATGTTGTTCATAGATAACTTCAATGGCTACTCATAAAATTGCCAAGATAAGCGTGAGTGTCGTGGACGGCATTTCCGTACGGAGACGGAATGATTCCACGATAGTGTATTGCTGTGGTGTTAGTGGACTCGTGTGCGAGAAATCAAGTTGTCAAAATTATTTTAAAATGCAAGTTGTCTAGGCACGAGTCAAATGCTAGCTTTCCCGCATGAAACCCCACAATACCTTTTGATACCTTGCATGAGTAGTTAGTTATCCTAAAGTCTTGCTGAGTACCTCCGTACTCATGTTTGCTTAATAAATGTTGCAGAGGTTGCTAATGACCCTAATGGAGGGTTCTTCGTAGACATCGACGACGACGAGTAGCTGGTGTCCCAGCTACGATCTGGCCCAATGTTGGATCTGTAGTATAGTCAGGCCATGTGCCTTCTAGTTGCCCTGTCTGTACTCAGACAGTTTATAACTCTTCCGCTGGCTTGTAACTGAATGACTGCTATTATGGGTCGTGAGACCCTTGATGTGTAATATTATGTGTGTGGCTCTTCCGAGCCTCTTAAATAAAGGTTGTATGTTTATGGATATGTTGTGATGCCATCGATGTATCTATACATATCGGTATGCCATGCGTACGTGTGTCGTACTTGATATGTATGGGGTTCGATTACCTAGTCGTGAACTTCAGTAGCACTCCTTACAAGGAAATGCCCCTTTGTGATCCAACGAGCCTTGGTAGTTCGCTACTGCTCCGGACACATTGGTTGACCGGCATGTGTCCTTCTTCGCTGCTGTGTCTGTCCCCTTTGGGGAAATGTCACGCGATGTAATGGAGTCCTTGTAGCTTGCTACGACTCGTCTACATTCGCTGATGACCGACACCTGCTCTGTTGGGTCATGTATGCCTGTCCTTGTGCGGTACTGCCACTTTGGTTTATGACTAGACATGTCAATCCGGGTTCTTTGACATTGGATTGCTAGCGACACTATCGCATACGTGAGTCAAAAGACGCAAACGGTCCCGGCTAAGGTAAGGCTGCAGCCGTGGAGTTAACCGTGCGTGAGACCACAAAGGGATGCGATGTGTTACAGGCTGGATTCCTATGGCTTAGGATCGGGGTCCCGACATTGATAACAACTAGAAATGGGTCAAACGACAGGTTGATGAAATTTTGAAAGACCTCAACGCAATCAGGAATGTAGTGAAGAAAAATCACTATTGTCTTCATGAGATCTTTGATCGCACATGGGCTATTCTGTCTCACCTCAAGACCTCCGAGGAACTCACTGAAATGGAGTTCCAGCAAGACTTTGACTGGTCCTGGCCTCCAAAGAATAAGTTGAAGAAGATCCTTGGACCACCTCTATCGAATCTGATTCAATTAAAGTGGGAGAGACAAACACCCGTGAGCCATCTTTATGCAACAAGTTGTATGTCAGTCGATGGAACTGGTTTCGTATACGTGGATGAGTAAGGTTGGTCTGGGCCGCTTCATCCCACAATACCGCCGAATCAAGATAAGACTAAGGAAGTAAGCAATCTATACATCAACGCACACAAACTCCTTTGTGTTCTACTAGTGCATGTTATATATGCATAGACCTAGCTCATGATGCCACTGTTGGGGAACGTCGCATAGGAAACAAAAAAGTTTCCTATGCTCACAAAGATCAATCTATGGAGATTAACATCTATGCGAGGGGGAGTGTATCTACATACCCTTGTAGATCACTAAGCGGAAGCGTATATAATGCGGTTGATGTAGTTGTACGTCTTCACGATCCAATCGCGATCCGTCCCGATCTAGCGCCGAACGGACGACACCTCCGTGTTCAACACATGTGTGAGTCCATGACATCTCCACCTCCTTGATCCCACAAGTGTTGGCGGAGAAGTAGATGGGATCTCGACCAATACTACAACATGGTGGAGATGGTGGTGGAGCAATCCCAGCCGGGCTTCGCCAAGCGCCTCTGGAACTACAAACAAGGAAGAACAGGAGAAACATGAGGGGGAGGGTTGCCTCAAGGGAGAGGGCTTGTTGTGTTAAGCCCTACCCTCCCCTCCACTATTTATAGGAGGCAAGGGGAAGGAGGGGGCGCAGTCCTAGCCCCTCCACCAAGGGAGGGGGCGGTGGCCAAGAGGGAGGAGTCCTCCCTCCCCAAGGCACCTTCTAGGTGCCTTGCCTCTCAAGTTTTCCACCCCCTAGCCGCATGGGCCCTTGGGTGCTGGCCCAACAAGGCTTAGACGCCCACTTACAGCCCATGCATGTCCTAGGGGGTGGAGGGACCCTTCCAGACTCCTCTGGAACCCTTTGGAACCTTCCAGAACCTTCACGGTACAATACTGATAAAACCCGAATATTTTCCGAGAGCCAAAATATGACTTCACATATATAAATCTTTACATCCGTACCATTTCGGAGCTCCTCGTGACATCAGGGATCACATCCGGGACTCCGAACAACATTTGCTCACCAACGTACATATCCCAATACTACTCTAGCATCATCGAATGTTAAGCATGCGGACCCTACGGGTTTGAGAATCATGTAGACATAACCGAGGCACCTCTCCGATCAATAACCAATAGCAGGACCTAGATGCACATATTGGTTCCTACATATTATATGAAGATCTTTATTGGTCGAACCACGATGCAAAGGATTCAATCATTCCCGTATGCACTTCTCTTTGTCCAGTAGTATGTTACTTGCCCGAGATTCAATCGTTGGTATCTGCATACCTAGTTCAATCTTGTTACTCGTTTTGTAACACAAGATCCCGTGACTAACTCCTTAGTCACATTGCTTGAAAGCTTCTTGTGATGCTGTATTACCGAGTGGGCCTAGAGATACCTCTCCCTCATATAGAGTGACAAATCCCAGTCTCGATCCATGCCAACCCAACAGCCACCCTTGGAGAACATGTAGAGCATCTTTATGATCATCCAGTTACGTTTTGACGTTTCATAAACACAAGGCATTCCTCCGGTGTTAGGGAGTTGCATGATCTGATGGTCTTAGGAACAAATACTTGACATGTAGAAAGCAATATCAATAAATTTAATGATACGATCAAATGTTATGCTTGCGGTTGAGTTCTGTCCATGACATCATTCTCCTAATGATGTGACCCCATTATCAAATGACAACTCATGTATATGGTTAGGAAATCGTAACCATCTTTGATCAACGAGCTATTCTCGGAGTGGCTCACTAGGGACACGTTGTTGTCTATGCGTCCATAGATGTATCTGAGTTTCCGATCAATACAATTATAACATGGATGATAGATGATTATCATGAACAAGGAAATATGATAATAACCAATTTATTATTGCCTCTAGGGCATATTTCTAGCACTTACATTAAGCATGAAATTGTTGCTATTGCACCCATACACGATAGCCCTATTATCTTTTTGAATTCTCCCAACTACACCATATCAGAGAAGTTTGCCCTTATTAAGGATTATATTGATGGGTTGCGCTTTACCACTACACATGATGATTTTGATGGATATAATATGCATGTGCTTGCTGCTCCTACTTGCAATTATCATGAGAGAGGAAAAAAATCTTCACCTCTCTATGTTTCCAATACGATTAAATTGCAAGAAACTACTTATACTATGTATTAGCCTTTACTTTGTGTGAATGAATTGTTCTTTTATGCCATGCCAATGCATAGGAAGAGAGTTAGACTTTGTTTTCACATGATATATATCACTTCATGCTCACTACTTAATTACAAACCATTGTTAATTAAATTGGCTTTGATATACCTTGGGATCCGGGTGGATCAATTACTTGAGCACTATATGCCTAGCTTAATGGATTTAAAGAAAGTGCTGCCAGGGAGACAACCCAGCAGTTTTAGAGAGTCATTTATTTATGTTGTGTGATTTTTAAATAATAAAAAAAAGTTGGGTAACCTAAAACTTATTCAAAAACAAAAGTGGAAGTGAGAAGGATGAGCACCGTTGAAGTGGGGGCTAGCCTTGAACTTTCTTCATGTTCTCGAAAACTTTGTAAATCTTGATTACAATTTTTTTTCAGAATAATAATTATCCCCTTGAATAAATCCATTGTATTATAAAAATAACATGCCAAGTAAAGCCTTTGGGATGATTTCTATGATGAGTAGAATTGATACGGTGCAAAAACAGAAACTTTAACGTCTAGTGCAGAATTTATCTGATTTTACTGGAATGTATTTTTAAGCTGAAGTTTTTACATAGTACTCATATACAAATTATTCAGGTCATCCTAATTTGTTGGAATTGTTTGATTTATAGAAGTTTGAAAATTAAATGTATCTTCACAGACTCTTCTGTTTTAGACAGATTCTGTCTTTTGCTTGCATAGTTTGCTTGTTTTGATTATGCTATGGATTGTATTGGGGGGGGGGGGTTTAATCCATGGAGAAGTTAGAGTATATTACCTTATGCTAAAATAAAATAATAGTCAACTTATAATAGTACCTAAAGTATTTGATATGTTGCTTATACGAACGGATCTCACGAAGTTTTGTTGAGTTGTATGTGATTGAAGTTTTCAAGTTTTGGGTTTTATCCCGATGGAGCAGAAAAATCCTAATATCAGGGATGCCCGAGGCAGCTCAAAAGTAATACCCAAGGAAGACTCAAGCGTATAAGCTTGGGTATGCCCCGGATGGTATCTCCTCATTCGTGTTCAACACTATCGATATATCTAACCTGGAGCTATATTTTTATTCATCACATAGTATGTGTTTTGATTGGAGCATCATTTCATTTAGTTAGTATTTGCTTGATGTTATTTAGAATCTTATTTTTCAATAAAATGTTCAAAGAATTGCCTTTAAAATGCTTGAATTGCATGTGTGAGGAGTGTTGTGTAAAAATAGAAACTTTTGCTGTAGTGTTTGAATTATCATATTTTACTGAACATGGTAAGTTGTTGAAATATTTACACAGCTCTGTCATACAAATTACTTAGCTTGTCCTAAATGTTCAGGATTTTTGGAGATACAAAGTTACACTGTTTAAATGAATTGCTACATATTGTTCTGTTTAGACAAGTTGTTGTCATAGTTTTGTTATCTACTTATCCTATAGTTTTCATGGCTTATATCGGTATATATAAATTGTGTAAATGATAGTATACAATACCTGTTTGAAAATTATTATGCAACTTGTCTTTGTAGTACATGAAGTGTATATTTATTCTTATTTGTGCCAACCTATCTCACAAGTTCTTTTCACGTTTGGTGTGGATGAAGCTTTTGAGACAGGTGAAATCGGGATATGAGAGGACTGAACGGGATACAAAATCTCAAGCTCGGGGATGCCCAAAGCACCCCAAGTAAATATTAAAAGAAGTTTCAAGCACCTAAGCTTGGGGATACTACGCATCCCACCTCTCTTCGTCAATTATCGGTTAGCCAACGTTGATCCTAAATTTTCATTCGTTCACATGTGTAATTCTTGGAGCATACTTTGTGTTTACTACTCCCTCTTATTTTATGCACCATACTGGTATGAGATGATCCTTGGTTGATTTATATAGTTCTTAATATTCTTCACTTATATCTTTTGAGTATGGCTTTATAGAATGCTTCGTGTGCTTCACTTATATATTGTGAGCTTGGATACTGGTATCTCTATATTCATTGAAGAATGCTCTACACGTATATCTTGTTTTTTTGACCAACTACTGTAGGGAATCACCCCACGGCCTTTTCCTTTATTTCTACGTAAAGAGAGTTTATGTACATGGAAGGATTAGAATATACAACAGGGGTGGTGGGGGGGGAGTGCAGATATACAAACCTCAAGGAGGTAGGAAGGAGATCCACTTAAGGAGATCTTCCTTAAATCTAGCCTTAATCCTATAAGCTAAGAGAGAGATATCATGAGTGAATCTAGAATTCCATCTATTGAATTTGGGACGCTCATCGTTGAAAATCCTTGCATTTCTGACGGTCCAAATATTCCAGCAGGCAATAAACACCACTTCAGAGAGGAAAGGATGCTGAAAATATTTCCAGTCTACCAACGAAATGCCCCACATGGAGGTACCTTGCCAAGTAATCTGAAGATAGTTCCAAACCCTAGTGCTGAACAGGCAGTTGAATAAGAGATGATCCCTATCCTCTTTAACCCTTGCATGCCATAGAACACATAGGTTTGAATCAGAAACTTTCCTGTGGCGTCTCTCAAACATATCCTGGGTGTTCAGCCTGTCCATAATGAGCATCCAGGCAAACATTTTGATCTTCATGGTGCATCAACGCTTCCAAATCCAACTTAGGAGAGGGTTGGGTATAATGGGCTGATGGACATCAAGGTAGTATTTCTGAGTAGAGTAAACCTTAGTGTCACTACTCCAAAGCCAGACATCTTTGCTTAACTATTCTCTATTAAGGTTTTGGAGCAAGCAAGTAACCGTTTCCAACTCCTGGAAGGCCCTATCAGAAAGTGGCAAGTGAAACATGCTGGTCAAGCTGTTTGTCTCAAAAGCTTGGAAAACCTCCTCAGCAGTGCAGAACGTATCAATAGAAAAATAGAATAGACGTTGGAACCGATGAGCTAGGGGCAAGGTTGAGTCACCTAGTGCCCAGGAATCAGACCAAAAGACAAAAGTATCTCCTCTGTTTGGTTGTACATAGGTGACAGCTCTAAAATTATCCATTTTCTTGCAGATATCCTTCCACCAAAATGATCCACAGAGAGAGGTGCTGTCACATCCCTAGCTACCCTTTGATGATTAGCAAGATTGTGCTCATGTTTTATTCTTGCATTAAAAATGAAAATAGAAATCGAAGATAAACCCTAGCACTTTCATATTCAATCCAATTCAAAACTTGTGATAAATCAATGAACCCAAAATGGCCTTCATAAAAGTCCATCATTTTTTATAAATATTGGAAACAATAATTCACCGGTGAAACTTATTTTAAAATACATTTGGCATTCTATTTAAAACATAAAAGCTACTGAAATCACCCAAATATGTGATTTCAAATATTCATAAATTCCTAAAATGTTGAATCTTTTATATGGGATTGGAAATATTCCAAATAACACCCCAACATTATTTTCACTATTTTAGGAATAGTCTGGAGCAAAAAATAAAATCAAACAAATGTGAGAAATGATAAAACAGAAATCAGAAAAGAAAGAAAAGGAAAAAGGCTTATCTGTCGCTTACCTTGGCCGAGCCCAGCTTTCCCCTGTGTCGTTCCCTGCGCCAGTCTGCAGCAGGAGGTGGCCGCCGCTCCCTCCGGCGCGGCCACGCACCTGGGTGCCTGCCTGGCCTCCCCGTTGCACTAGCCGCGAAGGGATAAGCCCCCGCAACCCATTATAGCTCTCTCCCTCTCCTCATTCGCTCTCCTGCTCCCATCTCTCTCGGCCGCCATTAGAGTCAAGCTTGAGCTCGAGCTCGCCATCGTCTCTGGCCTCCGCAAGCCTCCCTGAGCACGCCTTCCTCTCCGCCTCGTCGAGCACGTCGTCCTCGCCAAAGGAAACAAGCCCGCGAGCCCTGCAACGCCTGAACGCCGTCGTCTTCTTCCTCGGATCACCGATGCGAGCCACCGTTGTTCTCCCTCTCCAGTCTATCCCCGAGCCCGCTCTCGACGTCTCTGCAACCCCTGTGAGCTCAGGATGATTCCCCCCTCTTTTTCCCGTCGATTCTGTGCCCTAGCGCCTGATTCCACCGGAGCCCGATGAGATCCACCGCGGGAGCTCGTCGCCAGTGATGTTCTGATGATGGGTTGGTCCATCTGAGACCACCATCAGCCTCAACGTGTCGCATAGATGCTGTAGGAGCCAAGCCCCGACCCTTTAGCACTCTATATCCATGACCTCGACGTTGCCCGAGCTCCGGCAGCCGCCGAGCTCGTCGTCGGCGTCACCTCCGGCCGTTTCAACCCCTGAGACTAGCAAAAGTGGACTCGCAAATGAGTGTCCGTTCTTCCAGTGCCTTCCGTCGCTCATTTGGTCGCCGGAGGAGCATTTTCGATGCCCTCCGCCGTCCCTGGAGCCACCGGTGGCTCATCGCCGGTGGGTTTGACTCCCAGCACCGGTGGGTTGACTCCCCTAAGCCTATGACAGGTGGGGCCAGCCCCTGGCTAATCAAGTTTAAGTTAATAAAAATAATTAGTTAATTAAATCACTAACCACACACTGACATGTGGGCCAGCCTCTGTTAATTTTGCTATTTAACTTAAAGTTTAATTAAAATCTAACTAGAGTCATTGACTAGTGGGTCCCACTAGTCAGGTTTGACTTTCAACGGCTAGACTGACCTGCTGATGTCATGCTGATGCAGTAATACTATTTCTGTTTTAAATAATTCTAGATAAGTGCAAAACTTTGGAAATTCATAGAAAATTAAATATAACTCCAAACTTGACAAATAATATATGCAAATTGATTAGAAAAATTCAATGAACACAATGGTGCTACTTTCATGCATGACAAACAAAGTTATGAAACAGCATCAGGTCAAATCAATTAAAGTAATTTAATAAATGTGCCATTTTAAATAGTATTTGAATTTGAATTCAAATCAACATCAAACCAAAGGTTGATAGCGACACTAGCTCATGCTACGTTTCATTTCATGCCATGATCATGCATCATATTGTTGCATATGAATGTTATTAATTGTTGTTATTATTTTGATAGGCTCTGTCCTTCCGGATACGTTCGAATATCTGACTGACGGATTTAACCCTCCTGCTGAGCAACAAGGCAAGCACCCTTTTGATCATCCTGATATATTCCCATGTTCTTGCTCCTGCTCCCACTTATTGCATTAGGACAAAAATTTTCAAATGCTTTACTTCGGTAGCTGAACCTATTCCTTTGCATGACCTGTCATTGTCACAGTAAATAGCCAAACCTTGCAACCTAGCATACCTGGTAGTTGCTTGAGCCATGATGTGCCTTTTCCTGCTATGCTTTCTATGCCTAGAGTTGTGTCAGGTCTGTTTCATCTAGGTGATGAGAAGGAATGGATGAATGTGTTCTAGTGACTAAGTATATGTGTGGAACCTGATTTGGTAAAGGTACCGATGAAAGGCTATGTAGACCGTTCTTAGGAACTGAGTTCCGTGTATGTAATCCAAGACTAGATACTACCACATGCCGAGCCCTAAAATATGACCCTGCTCGACTTATTAATCGCCTAGTACGTGGTCCAGGAGTTGTAAGTAGTTTCTGGTGTTTATAGTCATGCTGGAGGCCGTGCATAGTGCTGACCTTAGAGGTGGGCTATGATGCGGTAGGCAGTGGCACGGTGTACCAAGTGGCACCCGGATGGTGGGCTTGGGAACCCTGCGCACATCGTTTGGGGCCGTAGCGGAAACCTCGGCCGGACTTCCATGCAGGTTCACTCTCAAATAGGTGATAAACCTGGACTAGGTATTAGCGTGGTTAACGGTCGTGGCTGACTCCCTCGCTGGGCTTCCGCTTGAAGGTTGCCGAGGTGCATGACGTGCACATGGCGATAAGCGACGAGAGCGTGTGTGAAGAAGTACACCCCTACAGGGTTATGATCTATTCGAATAGCCGCGTCCGCGGATATGGACTACTTGGAGACATATGTTGTTCATTGATAACTTTAATGGCTACTTATAAAAGTATCAAGATAAGCGTGAGTATCATGTATGGCATTTCCGTAGGGAGACAGAAAGGAATCCACGATAGTGTATTGTTGTGGTGGTAGTGGACTCATGTACAACTTATCAAAGCTGTTTTAAACTATTCAAAATTGTAGTATAGTCTAGCCAAGAGTCAAAGCTGGCTTGCTGCATGTAACCCCACAACCCCCTTTATTGGTACATGTGCATGAGTAGATAGATCCGTTCTAAAGTCTTGCTGAGTACTTTTGTACTCATGTTTGCTTAATGAATGTTGCAGAGGATACCCACGAGCCAGCAAGTGGGTTCTATCTAGACCTCGATGATGACGAGTAGCTGGTGTCCCAGCTACGACCTGGCCCCTTTCAGAAGGGATCTGTAGATAGTGAGGCTTATGCCTTTTCCTTTCAACTGTTTGTACTCAGACAGCTTTAATGCTTCCACTTGGTTTGTATGACTCTGCTTGTATGACTTGAGTGTCGGGTCCTGTGACCCCTACCTGTATGAACATATTATGCAAGACTCTTCCGAGTCTTCTAAATAAATGTTGTGTTGTTGTATGGTTATGTTGTGATGCCATTGTTGTATCTATGCATATCGAGTATGTCATGCGTACGTGTGATGCACTGTGATATGTATGGGATTCGACACCTAGTTGTATGCCCTTAGTAGCTCTCTATACAGAGAAATGCCCCTTTGTGCTTCCAACGAGCCTTGGTAGTTCGCTACTGCTCCGTACACATTGGTTGACCGGCATGTATCCTTCTTAGATGTTGTGTCTCTCTCTACGGGGATATGTCACGTGGTGTAATGGAGTCCTTGTAGCTTGCTACGACTCGTCTACACTCGCTGATGACCGACACCTGCTTTGCTGGGTTAGGTATGCCTGTCTCTGTACAATTGAGCCACTTGAGTTTATGACTAGTTATGTCGACCCGGGTTCTTTGACATTGGAATACTAGCGACACAAATGCATACGTGAGTCAAAAGGCGCAAACGGTCCCGACTAAGGTAAGGTGGCAACTGTGGGCTTAACAGTGCATGAGACCGCAAAGGGATGCGATGTGTTACAAGCTGGATTCCTATGGCTTAGGATCGGGGTCCCGACAAGTGCCTTGTGGAACTGTGTTGTGGTAGTAAGTGTTCCATATTAAATCAACCCAGGGCACTTCTGCTTTATTTAAAAACTTATCCACATGTTAAAGAAGCAGAGCCTCATTCTGGACAGACATATTCATAATACCCAAACCACCTTTCATTTTTGGTCTGCACACCAAGTCCCAGGCCGTAAGAGAAGGTGCATGGTCTTGGCCATTTTTCCTCCAGAGACATTGTCTTTGTATCCTTTCCAACTGCTTAATGATCCCTGGTGGTATGTCCAGAATAGAGAGGAAAAAGATGGGAACAAAGGACAAAGCTGAGTTAAGATATTGCAAACGACCACCCTGAGCCAGGAAGGAGGAGCTAGCAGATAGTATCCTTTCCATGTTATCCACCAGTGGCATGAGATCAATGATCCTTGGTTTGGTTGTCCTAACAGAAAAACCAAGATATGTGAAAGGCAGCGACCCTACCTTACACCCAACATAGTCAGCTAGCCTTTGAAGTCCCCCCTAATCAATATTGATAGGCACGAGAGCAGGTTTGGGATAATTTACTTGAAGACCAGTGGACTGTGAGAAAAGCATAAGCATCTTTTTGAACTCCAGTAGCCGGGACTCCACATCAAGCAAAATGATAAGAGTGTCATCTGCATATTGGACTATTAGGAAGTCCTTATCATGGCAAGTGATTGGCAGCTGAATGAGCCCATTCTCCAACAACTGATTCACCAAAGTTTGAAGAAAGTCAGCAGCAATGGAAAAAAGGAACGTGGACATGTGATCTCCCTGCCTTACACCCTTCTTGCACATGAATTTTCTACCTGGAACTCCATTAAGGAGAACTAAGGATGAGCCAGAAGAGAGCAGCTGCTGTACCCATAATATCCACCTCTCATTAAAGCCCTTGTGTCTAAGAACCTGAAATATAAATTCATGTTCCATAGAGTCAAAAGCCTTTTCAAAATCAAGTTTGAGGATGACAATGGGTTCCTTTGAGTGATGACACTGGTGGAGGTATTCCAATGTCCATCCAACACAATCTTGAATAGTTCTAGACTTGATGAAACCATACTGGTTCTTATGGATGCATTTCATGGTCTGTAACTGCAGTCTATTGGCAACCATTTTGGAAAGGAATTTAAGTCCCATTCCAGTGAGGGAGATTGGCCTAAAATCACCCACTTGTCCAGGAGAACTCTTTTTGGGCACCAAGGTTATGTAGGAAGAGTTCATATTTTCCAGTTTTGCAATCCCTGCATGGAAATCATTTGCAAGCTGATAAAAGTTATGACAGATGATATGCCAACATTTTAAAAAATCCATTGAAACCATCTAGACCTGGAGCTTTATCAATGGGCATTTCTTTGACAGTGTTATCCATCTTCACTTTGGTAAAAGGCAAAGTAAGAACATCTAGCCCTTCTACCCTATGTATGAGAGACAGAAGGTTGAAAGCCAGGTTTATTCCTTGGGAGGAGCCCATCCTGTCCTTGAAATAAGACCAAAAGCAGCCAACAATCTGTTCATGATCAGAGATAAAAGATCCATCCTCCAGTTTAAGTGATGAAATGGAGTTTCTTCTATATCTTTCAGTTGCCATGACAAGAAAAAACTTGGTGTTCTCTTCCCCCACCTTGATGAATCTGATAGTAACTCTCTTTTTCCAGTAAAGGAATTGTAAATGCAGAAGGTGTTCTAAGTGAAGATTCACAATCACTCTGAAGTTGGCTTCAGGTCTGAACAGGGGTCTGAGCTCTTCTAGATTATCAAGACATCGCACCACTTGATTGCACTTATCAATGAGTGCTTTGATCTGAGAGAGGCTAGTCTGCCATCTCTTCAGAGCCTACCTCAGGTGTTTAAACCTATCCATTATGATGGCACTGGTGTGGCTTTTTCTCGAGGGAACCATCCAAGAATTCTGGACACAATCAAGGAAACCAGCCATTTCCACCCAATAGTTTTCAAAACGAAAGAGGTTACATTTAGGAATGGAAGTGTTTACTGTCACAACACATGGGACATGATCAGATGCAGATTTTGCTAAAGGAAGGACCTATGTCAATGGATAGGAAGATATCCAATTGGCAGAAGTGAAGAACCAGTCTAATTGTTCCAACAGTGGTGAATCTTGCATATTTAACCAAGTGAAAGACCTACTCTTCAGTGGTAGTTCTAACAGACCCAAATGGCCAATAATCTCAAACATATCATTCACATCAGCACCAGGAAGATTTCTATTAGACGGTGAGCGAATAAAGTTGAAGTCTCCAAGAAGTAGCCAATTATCATTGACAGGGATATTTAGGTTATACAGCCAGCTCACAAACTGATCTCTGGCCTCTCCTTGGCAAGGACCATAAACATTGACCAGAATCCAAGTTTCAGAGTTACGGTTCGAGGTGAAAGACACAATTAAACCAAAGTTGTGAGATTCAATCAAGGTGCCAGTTAATATGGAGGAATTCCACAGAGTGATTAATCCACCAGAGGCACCACGCGAGAGACTATATGCAAATTGATCAAACCTTTTGGGGCAAAAACTTCTAACACTCCGATAATTAATATGTTGCATTTTTGTTTCCTGGAGGCAAACAACCGAATCCATGCTTTCATCTATTTTTTTACGAACTGCCCTTTGTCGTGAATCTGAATTTAATCCACGCACATTCCAGCAAGGAACCCGCCAACTTCTTGTAGATCGACTATCCATAGCAACAAGATTTAATAAAAAAGGCGCAGTTACATAATAAATGACACAACCATAGTTCAAAGAGCTGTGACACACATCAAGCAATAGCAGGATAAAAGAAACATCAGATAAAGCTGAGAAACATAAACACTCATTTAATCATCATTGGATGGAGGCTTGAAAACAACAGGATCTTCCATAAATCGATCCGTAGTGAGCTTCTCAGGGGCGATGCCGAGACTTTGGCCGACAACTTAGATCACCCTAACCGGAGTTGCCGATGGGATGGACTCCTCCTGCGATGGTGGCGGTACGGCATGATCAGCCGATACTTCCATGGGTTTAGCGCGTGAATTTCTCTTCTTAGGCACGTGCATCGAGAGCTCCTACAGAGCAGGCTTGAAGCCATCACGCTTGACAGATCTTCTGGTGCATCTGCGGACCAATGAGTCTACAATTGGAGTGGCCTTCTTGTGCGACACCTTCTTCATGGCTATAGGAGATGAAAAGGAGAAAAGATCCCCTCATGGTGTTAAGTTGCCATTAGTTGACGACGTTACCTCAGAGATGGGAGGCAGTAGGAGTGCAGTCCCGATAAACGATGTTGGGCTCCCCACGATCTTCATCAAATGGAATTGACCAGGAGCACTTGGAGAGCACAATAGGTGTAGCCGCCATCATCTGAAGGTGATGAGGGACATGTAGTGAACTGAACACCCCCATGAGGGCTTCAAAAGACCTTGCCTGTGAGACAACAGGCGACAGTGGTGGACCGTAAGCTACACAGACTGCTCCAATCATCAGGTTGACTGGCTGAAAGATGGGCTACTGGTAAGGAACAATTGCCAGCAGATTTAACTCATTAGGAGCCTCATCGACAACATCATCAACATCAGCAGGGACATGATCATCAGCTTCAGCATTGTCTGGCTGGGGATCCACGATCACAATTTCTTGGACTGAATCAGATGATGTTGGTTGGTCGATGACCATGGATTCCTGATCCTGCTCAGGCACAACAGGTTCGGCCTTTGGAGCTTCAGCGTGCCAACCCCAACCTCCATCTTCAGGTTGAACTGGAGGCTCTGGCATTGGAGGTGGTGGCGGCACATCATTCCACCCTAGAGCAGGGTAAGGTGGCAGAGCAAAAAGAAGATTATCTTGCTCAAGCTGACCTGGCATCGGGTGGGGTTTGCCATTGAGAGGCATGTGGGCATGTGCTCTACAAAGGCTGCACCCAGGATGTATAGTGTCCCAGACCAAGAAACCCTTGCTCCACCCCAACCAACATATTTGGAGAATGTAACGCTCCGAGGAACCAGAAAATCATTCAGGAATGATGCAAAGACGATGGAGCGAACAGGATATGGATCATCACTGACCTTGCACGTGTTCACCGCAACACGTAGATCATCGGTGTTACAGAAATCTAGCGGCACACCCAAAAACATCAGACATCCTTGACGAAACCCTGCAGCGCCACAAAAACCTACGCCCTCATTGTGCCGCATGAATCTAACAAAGGAGTCATTCCCCAAGTCCCAAGGAACCATCTGAACAACAACAAAACTCTCCCCAGCATCTCTAAGCTCAAACAATCCTACCCCCGCAATCCAAGGTTGTGCAGAGCGGACATGAAAACCTATGTTGTGCAGAAGATCGACAACTTCCCGTCATACCCGACCGATGAGGTTGGCGGGCGGGACATGCATCACCTCAGCGATGAAGAACTGCTCATGTCGGCGGGCAATGGGTATCGCCGGAGTGATGAAAGACCTTGGCAAGCGGTTTGGGCTGCCGTCGATGATGTGATGGCCCGGAGGGACATAGCGCTCATGGTCCAACTTGAAGTTGGCCATGTCAGGGACTGTAGCTGGTGGAGGTGGTGTCAATGGTGGTGGCTCAGATGGAGTCCTAGGAGATGATGAGTGCGATGAGATAGGGGAGAACTATTCGGTAGGCTTCACGGTTTCCCCAAGACCAGAACAGATTCTCGAGAAATCAGTGACAAGGGAGGTGGTGGGGCTCTTCCATTTCCAAGTAAGACAATTATCACGCATAAAAGAAGCACAATTAGATTTCGTATGGCCCACCCTGCCGCAGGGCGAGCATATCTGCGAAGTCGTGCAGTTGGGAGCTAGGTGCCCACGATTCAAACAGATCATGCGAGAAAATATCTCCTGAACCATGTCATTAATTAAATTGTCGAAGAGCTGAAGGGCCTATTGCGAGGAAGGAATATCAGGCCCGTTTAAAGATGAACCCACTGCCGACCCATGAGCTGAAATCTGATTGGAGGAAAGCCCATTGGCAAAATCATCCGATGGCGCCAGTTTGAATGAACCTGAAATCCCGCCCGTAGGGGAGGGAGAAACAGTATCCTTAGCAAGAGAGGAAGAAATCCCGTTCATTCCGCTGGTACGATTTTGAATACCGAAGAAAGTGAAAGGTGACACCGGCTGAGAAACCGTCCCGAAAGTAATGTGGGGAGTCGCCGTCGTCCACCGGAGTTCAGACGGCGGTGGTGCACTGATAATTACGCGCTCTTGCTGTGGAGTAGAATAACCTGCATTCTGAAGCATCGTAAGTTCATCCTGGGTGACAGGACACCTATAACCTTTGCAAACCTCATATTGTTGGAGAGCTGCAAAAGATTGTTTCTTGCGTGTGGATGATCCAGATTTAAGAGATGACTTGACAGGTCTGGAATGCATTGCCATCAGACCTAGTGATGCCCTCCTCTTAGACGGGCTAACTAAAATCCATTCAACATCACACTGTTTCCTCCATAGGGTAAATTCACGACGCCAATTTGGACCACCATTGCCCCATAGATGAAAGAAACATTTAAAACTGGAGCATTTATAAGATCACAAGGAAAGAATATGAAACCCAACTTGCTTGCAAGAAACCCTGAACGAGAGACCGAGTCCTTGACTTGTGTAACCACAAGATCAATGGCCGAACCCCCAATGGCTGACTCAAGCACGACAGCGACAGAATCCTCAGATAAGCGGAAAACGTGACGGCTAAAGGAGATCACCATGAAGAAAGGGCAACGATGATCCGTCGGGTGCACAGAAAAACCAGAGTGACGAAACACATCATCCGCAAAAGCCGCACCAGGTGAAAAATCCAGATCCAGCGTGGAGCCACCCATGCAGGCCATGGTAGAGAACACGTAGAGGAACGTGATAGTTCACCTGAGATGATGATCGGATAGAGAGAGGTGCACGTCGGCTAGAAATCCAGATTGCCATGGAGTCACCGGTGCAGGATGTGGGAGGTGGGAGTCGCCATTAGCAAGTTATTTGTTGTGTGTGTAGGTCCACCCACGTATATCTTGTTGAGATTAGTTTAATGATCACGCTTGTGCTTCACTTATATCCTAAGAGAAAATGTTGAATGAACTAAATTTCATAAAACATGAGATTATATATGCTTCATGTGCTTTTCCCATGGGGAGTAGTGACTTCACATACTAAGAGTATAAGCAATACAATTTATTGGAGGTTAGCAAACATAGCATTGGTCACTTAAATAATTCAAGAAAGAATATTGAAGGAAGAGAGATTTCATATATAAATATACTATCTTGGACATCTTCTATGATTTTGAGACCCCATTAATTATTTTCAAACTTGATCAAGTAGTTGAAGTTGGACAAGGAATATAACGTAATGGTTATGATTGAGTATATTTGCATAGAATTTATATTCTTATGGATCCACCAACATGTGGTGCTTGCTTAGAACCTTTTGCTAGCCAAAACTTCATACTAAGTAGAGATGCTACTTGTGCATCGAAACCCTTGATCCAAGTTTCTTCCGTGAGAGTCCACCATACCTACCTATATATGGTATTTCACTGCCATTCCAGGTAAATTTGCATGTGCCACCTCGAAACCCTTCAAATAAGCATCCATTTTTTGTGCTCATCATTATCTTCCATCCTAAGCGAGTTATTCTCATGATGAGTGTTTATTCACTTGTCATTACACGAGAGAGTCTGGTAAAAAGGATGCCTAGTCCTGCATAATACAAAAATAAATAAAGAAGAACTCTCCCTAGAAAGTTGATTGTTTCGAGGGCACCCGTGGATACGGCTAGACATGGAATGTGATTGAATGGCTGAGGGGGAGTAAAAATTCCAATTCTATTTGGGAACCGCCAATAATTTGATTAGCATGGAAGATGTTGAATTATCTTGTCATAATGTTGACAGGAAAGGCAGACCACCGAAAATTACATATTCATCACTTTTTCAAAACAATGAGCTCTGGTACCTCTACAAATCCATGATTCCCTCTCCGAAGCGACAATCTATTTAATTTCATGTTACTTACTTTTCATGTTGAGTCAGCTTATTATTCCAACCTCAGTTTATTAGTTGGTAAGCATCATATGGTGGGGAAAGATCCAAACACATATATCCAGTCAAATATATTTGGTCATGATTCATTATTGTTGACGATCATATTTATGCTAAGTATGTTGGGAGGCGAAACTTTAAGCCCCTATCTTCCTACGTGTTCGATTGAAATTGCTTGTTCTAAAAATTTGCATTGAGTGTCAGCAATCATGGAAGACTAAATGATAGTTCAGTATGTGGAATTTGCTAAATCAAAGCTCTTACATAGACCCTTCCTGAAAATAAGATTGAATTGTAATTAGGACTGAAAATATAGTTTTCTAGCTTTCAAGAAAGTTTATGGTCTATACTTTAACATGTGAATAGCTTGTTACTTGATCATGAGAAGTTCTATGAGAAAAGAGTTGTTGTTTTATGATGCTAGAAAAAGTGATTGGAAGTAACGTTGTTCAAACTTATATACTATGCTAGCATTCACACTTCATCAATTATTTCATTTATCATTTACCAACTCGAGGACGAGTAGGAATTAAGCTTGGCGATGCTGATACGTTGCCAATATATCGATAATTTATGAAGTATTCATGCCATTACTCTACAACTTTCATATAATTTTGGCAACATTTTATATTATTTTTGGGACTAACTTACTTATCCAGTGCCTAGTGTCAGTTCCTGTTTTTGTGTGTTTTTTGTTTTGCATAAAATCCATATCAGACGGACTCCAAACGTGATAAAAATTTATGAAGTTTTGTTTGGAATATATATGAATTTTGGAGTCGGAACCAATGCAAGATGATGCCCGAGGGAGGCACAAGCCAATAGGGCGTGGCCCAGGGGGTGCCCTGATGTCTTATGGTCATCCCATAAGTCGGTTGACGCTCTCCTTCTGCCACATGAAACATATTTTGCGATAAAAATCCCCTCAAAATTTCAACCCGATCGGAATTACGGAACTCCGGATATTTAAGAAACAGTGAAGGGCCAGAAAACATAAGTGAAAACAGGTGAGAAACAGAGAGAGATATCCAAACTCAAAGGGGTTGCTGCCCTACTGTCGGGACCCCAATCCTAAGCCATAGGAATCCAGCCTGTAACACATCGCATCCCTTTGTGGTCTCACGCACGGTTAACTCCACGGCTGCAGCCTTACCTTAGCCGGGACCGTTTGCGTCTTTTGACTCACATATGCGATAGTGTCGCTAGCAATCCAATGTCAAAGAACCCGGATCGACATGTCTAGTCATAAACCAAAGTGGCAGTACCGCACAAGGACATGCATACATGACCCAACAGAGCAGGTGTCGGTCATCAGCGAATGTAGACGAGTCGTAGCAAGCTACAAGGACTCCATTACATCGCGTGACATTTCCCCAAAGGGGACACACACAACAGCTAAGAAGGACACATGCCTGTCAACCAATGTGTCCGGAGCAGTAGCGAACTACCAAGGCTTGTTGGATCACAAAGGGGCATTTCCTTGTAAGGAGTGCTACTAAAGTTCACGACTAGGTAATCGAACCCCATACATATCAAGTACGACACACGTACGCATGGCATACCGATATGTATAGATACATCGATGGCATCACAACATATCCATAAACATACAACCTTTATTTAAGAGGCTTGGAAGAGCCACACACATAATATTACACATCAAGGGTCTCACGACCCATAATAGCAGTCATTCAGTTACAAGCCAGCGGAAGAGTTATAAACTGTCTGACTACAGACAGGGCAACTAGAAGGCACATGGCCTGACTATACTACAGATCCAACATAGGGCCAGATCGTAGCTGGGACACCAGCTACTCGTCGTCGTCGATGTCTACGAAGAACCCTCCATTAGGGTCATTAGCAACCTCTACAACATTTATTAAGCAAACATGAGTACGGAGGTACTCAGCAAGACTTTAGGGTAACTAACTACTCATGCAAGGTATCAAAAGGTATTGTGGGGTTTCATGCGGGAAAGCCAGCATTTGACTCGTGGCTAGACAACTTGCATTTTAAAATAATTTTGACAACTTGATTTCTCGCACACGAGTCCACTAACACCACAGCAATACACTATCATGGAATCATCCGTCTCCGTACGGAAATTCCGTCCACGACACTCACGCTTATCTTGGCAATTTTATGAGTAGCCATTGAAGTTATCTATGAACAACATATGTCTCCAAGTAGTCCATATCCGAGGACGCGGCTATTCGAATAGATCATAACCCTACAGGGGTGTACTTCGTCACACACACTCTCGCCACTTATCGCCATGTGCACGTCATGCACCTCGGCAACCTTCAAGCGGAAGCCCAGCGAGGGAGTCAGCCACGACCGTTAACCACACTAGTACCTAGTCCAGGTTTATCGCCTATCTGAGAGTAACCCGTACGAAAGTCCGGCCGAGGTTTCCGCCACGGCCTCAAACAATGTGCGCAGGGTTCCCAAGCCCACCATTCGGGTGCCACTTGGTACACCGTGCCACTGCCTACCGCATCACGGTCCACCTCTCAGGTCAGCACCATGCACGGCCTCCAGCATTACTATAAACACCAGAAACTACTTGCAACTCCTGGACCGAGTACTAAGCTATTAATAGGCCGAGCGGGGTCATATTTCAGGGCCCAACATGTGGTAGTATCTAGTCTTGGATTACATACACGGAACTCAGTTCCCATGGACGGTTCCAATGAAACAACCCGCCATGTACTCCTACACAGCCTTTCACCGGTACCTTTACCAAATCAAGTTCAACACACAACCTTTGCTCACCGAACACATTCTCACAATTCTGTTCATCTCCCAGATGACAGACCATACACAACTCTAAGCATAGCAGGATAAGGCACATCATAGCTCAAGCAACTACCAGGTATGCTAAGTTGCAAGGTTCGGCTATTTACCGTGACAAGGTTAGGTCATGCAAAGGAAGTGGGTTCAACTAACGTGGCAAAAGTAGTTGAAGCATTTGATCCTAATGCAATAAATAAGTGCAGGAGCAAGAACATGGGAATTATCGGGATGATCAAAAGGGTTGCTTGCCTTGTTGCTCAGAGGAGGAACGATATCCGTCAGACGGATATTCGGTGGGATCCGGGGGTGCGGAGCCTACCGAAATGAATGGCAACATTCAATAACAATCATATGCAATCAAAATGATGCATGAGCATGGCATGAGAATGCAAGGTGATAGGTTATTACAATCAACATGTATTAGGTTTAGAGTTGATTTGAATCACATTCGAATATCAATTCAAACGGGGTATTCTCGGATACCTTTTTAATTGATTCGACCTGATGCTCAGATCAACTTGATGTTAGCATGCATGAAATGTCATGTTATGGTACTGATTTGTAATTAGGACAGTGTGTGATCATGGCATTCATAATGAAATTTGAATATTTTCCAAATTCCATTTATAAAGTAATTATAAGAATTGAATTATTCCTTATTATACATGTTAGGGTTCTGTAACTTTTTCAAACATGGTTGAAAATAGCATAATCAGAATCCTTGAATCTTTCTGATACTTTTTCATATATAAATTATTTTCATTGGAGTTACAGATTAATTTCTATGATTTTTACAAGTTTTAGCAATTTCCTGGAATTATTTCTATACTGGAAATTCTCTTTATTGCATCAGACTGACGTCAGCAGGTCAGCCGACCTGTTCAGGTCAAATCTGACAGGGGGGCCCCACTGGTCAGCCTCTCTGGGACTAATCCCGCGCTGACCAGTCCCTAAACCGAGTTGACTTGGCCTTGGGCCCACTGTCAGCGAGAGATTAAGCTCCTAATCTACTGGGTTAGCTTTGCCACGTCGACCCCCACCGGAGCATGGCCGTCGGCGACCACGGGCGCGGCGGAGGGCTCGCCGGAGGAAGCTAGACTGCGCATCGGCCGTCGGTTTTGGGCGCAGAAAGCAGCTACGGGTAGCTGGTGCAACGCCGCATCTAGCAGGGCATCAGGGGAAGCTAGGGTCGCCGGGAGGGGCGCCGGCGACGAGCCGAAGCGGCGGCCGAATCTCGGCCTTCTATGAGAGACGACTCTAGGGCACGGGGAGGGCAGTTGGAGGGCTCATCGCACTCCTGGAGGCTCTAGGAGCTCGAACCCTAGCTCGAGCGCGTGGATCAGACACCACAGCGACGACGACGACATGACCGGCGGCGAGGAGCTCTCGGCCTTGGTGGGGAACGGGGCTACGATGCACGTAAGAGCGTGGGGCGAGAGGGGAAACGACGACGAGCTCACGGCGGTTCCGATGGTGTTTTTGAGGGGCTCGGGGGTGCGCCGGAGGGAGCGAATCGACGGGAGAGGTCCGGCGGCCGGAGGTGGAAGACGATGGCGCCGCGGGCGATGCAGAGCTCGGGGAAGCTTCGGCTTCTGCAGAGAGGACCGGCGCGACGAGGCGGAGCTAACGGCGTGCTCAGCAAGAGGAGGCTAAGGCTAGGGGCACGGGCAGCTCGAGCTTTGCTCGGCTCCAATGGCGGCAGCAGGAAGGAGGAAGAGATCCGGGAGGAGGGAGAGAGCCGACGCTGGGGATGGATAGGTGAGGCCTCGGGGAGCTTATCCCCGGCCTTGCCAGCGCGAGGCGGCGGCCAGGCAGGCGCACAGGTGCGTGGCCGCGCCGGAGGAGGCGGCGGCCACCTCCTGCTCCTACTGGCGCGAGGGAGACGACAGGAGCTGGGATGGGCCGGGCCATGCTAGGCGACAGGTAAGCTCTTTTCCATTTTCTTCTGTTTTATTTCTGTGTTAATTTCTGACATTGATTTGCTATTTATTTCAGCTCCAAAAAAGGTTGTAAAAACTAATTTAAACACACGTGAATATTTGTTATAATATTCTCAACCATTTCCAAAGTTTTCAACATTTTTGAAAATTTATAGTTTCTGATTTCAAATTTAAAGTTTGAAACCAGTGGCTTTTGCTTTAATTTAAAATGCTTAAAGTGTCAATAAAATAGTTTTCTCCAATGCTCATTTACTTTCATGATTTATCAGAAAGTTTGAACATTTCTTGAGGCCATTTTGGGTTCATTGATTTCAACTAGTTTGAGATTTTCTTTATTTAAAGTAGTGGCTAGGGTTTTGAGTTTTTCCTTTGCCACTTTCTTGTTCTTGTTGAAAATTCTTAGATGCAAATGCAAAGAAGACATGAGCACAAGACTAACTTGCTTAAGGTGTCAGGGATGTGACAACTCACCCCCACTCAAAAGAATCTCGTCCAGAGATTTAGAAGTCGTCGGGAATAACGCAGGATACTCAAGTCGGAGACGATCCTCTCTTTCCCAAGTTGCCTCCTTTTCAGAATGATTTGACCATTGAACTTTAAGAAACTTGAGGATTCGACATCGAGTGGTACGCTCAGCTTGATCAAGAATACGCACGGGGTATTCTCGGTATGAAAGGTTATCTTGGAGATCAAGCGTTTCGTGGTCCACTTCACGGATAGGATCCGAAAAGCAACGCCTGAGTTGCGAGACGTGGAAAACATCATGAACCTTGGAAAGATGCGGAGGAAGTTCCAACTGGTAGGCAACTTCTCCTCGTTTGGCAAGAATGCGAAAAGGACCAATGTAACGAGGAGCCAATTTGCCCTTGATACCGAATCGATGGGTACCCTTCAAAGGTGTAACCCGAAGGTAAGACTTCTCGTCAACTTCAAAGGTCACAGCCTTATGATGATGATCATATTGGCTCTTTTTACGAGACTGGGCTGTTTTCAACTTTTCACGAATAATGCGAACCTGCTCTTCTGTATCCTGGATCATATCCGGGCCAAAGAGTCGCCTCTCTCCGGTTTCTGACCAATTAAGAGGTGTTCGACATCTTCGTCCATAGAGAACTTCAAAAGGGGCTTTGCCCAAGCTTGATTGGTAACTACTGTTATAAGCGAATTCGGCGAATGGAAGACACTTCTCCCAATTCATACCGAACGAAATACCACAAGCTTAGAGCATATCTTCTAGGATTTGATTCACTCTTTCTACTTGACCACTTGATTGAGGATGGAAAGCAGTGCTAAAAGATAAGTGAGTCCCCATGGCATTCTGAAAACTTTCCCAGAAGCGAGAAGTAAAGATACTTCCACGGTCCGAGTTAATCTCCACGGGAACACCATGAAGAGACACTATTCGAGAGAGATATAACTCTGCTAGCTGGCTAGCTGTTATATTCTCACGAACGGGAAGAAAATGAGCCACTTTGGAAAGACGGTCAATGACCACAAAGATAGCATTATTTCCTTTCTTGGTCTTGGGAAATCCGGTAATGAAATCCATGCTAACTTTATCCCATTTCCATTCAGGAATAGCTAGAGGCTGAAGGGTGCCAGCAGGCCTTTGATGTTCTGCCTTAACTCGACGACAGACGTCGCAGTTGGCAACGAACTCAGCAATTTCTCTCTTCATCCTAGTCCACCAGAACCTCTGGCGTAGGTCCTGATACATCTTAGTACTACCGGGATGAATGGTGAGAGGAGAATCATGAGCCTCCTTAAGGATTAACTGCCTTAGATGTGGGTTCTTAGGAACCACTAAACGATTCTGGAAGAACACAACACCTTGATCGTCATGGAAAATTCTTTAGCGTTTCCGCTAAAAATATTCTCCTTGATCCGTGATATACCCTTGTCACGCTTTTGGCCAGCTATAGTTTGATCCTTAAGAGTAGGCTTCGCCACCAGGGTAGAAAGGAATCCTTGAGGAACAATATGAAGATTCAACTTCCGAAAGTCCTCATGGAGATGTGGTTGACCTTGTTGTAGCATCAAATTGTTACAATAAGATTTACGGCTTAGCGCATCGGCCATAACATTGGCCTTCCCCGGGGTGTAAGTTATCCCTAAGTCGTAATCCGAGATCAACTCAACCCACCGTCTTTGCCTAAGATTCAAATCTGGCTGGGTGAAAATATATTTCAGACTTTGGTGATCAGTGAATATTTCGCAACGATTACCCAGAAGGTAATGTCGCCAGGTTTTTAGTGCATGGACCACAGCTGCAAGCTCAAGGTCATGTGTGGGATAATTATCCTCATATGGACGCAACTGTCAAGATGCGTATGCGATCACATGACGATCTTGCATGAGAATGCAACCCAATCCTTGTCGCGAGGCGTCGCAATAGATAACAAAATCCTTAGAAAAATCTGGTGGTAGCAACACAGGTGTGGAAGTCAGGCGTCTTTTCAGTTCCTGAAAACTATGCTCACACTGTGGTGTCCACTCGAACTTTTTATCTTTCTTGAGGAGTTCAGTTAGAGGCTTTGCAACCTTGGAGAAATTCTCGACGAAGCGGCGACAATAGCTCGCTAAACCAAGAAAACTCCTAACTTGCTTAACCGATTCAGGTTGAGTCCAATCAAGGACAGCTTGAACTCTCTCGGGATTGACAGCAATACCCTTACCAGAGATTACGTGTCCTAGATAGGTCACTTCTGGTAACCAGAATTCACATTTTGAAAACTTGGCATAAAGGCGATGCTCTCGAAGTTTCATCAATACCAGCCTTAGATGCTCGGCATGTTCTTGTTCATTCTTCGAGTAGATGAGAATATCATCGAGGTATACCACGACGAATTTATCCAAATACTCCATGAAGATTGAGTTCATCAGTCGAGAGAAGGTGGCTGGGGCATTGGTTAAACCATAGGACATAACGGTGCACTCATATTGGCCATAACGAGTAACAAAAGCCGTTTTTGGAATGTCCCCATTCTTAATCTTGATTTGATGGTATCCCAACCTCAAATCCATTTTGGAGAAGACTGAGGATCGAGCGAGCTGATCGTACAGATCGTTGATCCTGGGGAGCGGATACTTGTTCTTAATGGTGACCAGATTAACTGGTCGGTAATCTACAACCATCCGATCCGTTCCGTCTTTCTTCTTGACGAAGAGGACGGGACAAGCCCAAGGAGAAGAGCTAGGACGAATGAAACCCTTGTTCAAGGCCTCATCTAATTGCTTTTTAAGTTCGGCTAGCTCCAGGGGTGCCATCTTATAAGGTCTTCTGGCTATTGGGACAGTTCCCGGAACAAGATCTATCACAAACTCCACATCTCTGTTAGGTGGAGTTCCTGGCAGTTCCTCTGGAAAAACATCCGGGAAGTCACGGACTACCGGAATGTCTTCGAGTTCCGGAAGAGGGTTGGCATTTAAGGAATAGAGCTGGCATTTGGCAACTCGAGTAGAGACATTTACTATCTCACCCGAGGGATGGGTAAGCTGGACATTTCTAGAATGAGTATCAATCTTGGCATAGTGAGCTGGCATCCAGTCCATGCCCAAGATGATATTAATATCCGAAGATTTCAATGCTATCAATGAGGCTAGAAAAACTAGCCTATCTACTAGAATTTCATTGTCATAGGTTATCCTAGAGGTTTGCCATTTACTACCAGGGGTTTGGACAACCAATGGGATTGGCATATCACAAAAAGACATGTTATGCAACTGTGCATAACTTTCTGAAATGAAGGAATGAGAAGACCCAGTGTCAAAGAGAACAGACGCTGGGTGATGATTAACAAGAAGCGTACCCAGCATGACGTCGGGATCCTCTGCAGCTTTTTCTGCTGACACATAGTTCACACGACCACGTGCAGGAGTTGGCTTCACATAGTAAGCTTTGCCCGACTTGGCCTGCCCGACGGACTTTCCGGGTTGCTTGGCACCCACATTCTGAGGACACTCACGGGAATAGTGCCCTGGTTCTCCACACTTGTAGCATATCACCTGGTTGGCACGTGGTGCAGCATTGCTAGCTGGACCACCATAAGCTTTTGCTGGAGGGTTGGCCTGATTCGTCTGAGGTGCCACGTAGGATGGCCTCGGAGTGTATCTTGGCGGCAGAGAACTGTTTGGAACCCACAGCCTACGTTTTGGAAACGCGGAACCAGAAGACGAGCCAAAGTCACGGGAGTGCTTCCTTGTGGCTTCGAAGTCAGTATGACCAGTCTCGGCACTGATCGCTTTGTTGACTAGGGCTTGAAAGCTTGCACACTCATGGAGGCGCAGATCACGACGGAGCTCAGGGCTCAGACCCTTACGAAACCTTGCTTGCTTCTTGGCGTCAGTAGACACCTCCTCTGTTGCATAGCGGGCGAGGTTACCGAACTCGCGGCTATAGGCATCCACAGACAACTTGCCCTGAGTGAAGGCACAGAACTCCTCTCTCTTTCTGTCCATCAGGCCCTCTGGAATATGGTGCAGACGAAAAGCTGCACTGAAGTCTGCCCATGTGGCCATTGGTTCAGCGGGACGCGTAGCTTCAAAATTCACCCACCATAGATTGGCGGGTCCTTCCAGGAAATACGCCGCGAAGGTCACCTTGTCGGCATCAGACACATTCGCAGAGCGAATCTTGCGTGAGATGCTGCACAACCAGTCATCAGCGTCGAGGGGATCGACGGAATGATGAAACTTTGGAGGATTCAGCTTCACAAAGTCATTGAGGGACACTACGGCATTCCTAGGCTGTCGAGCCGTATTCTTCTCAATACGCTCTAGTAGTCGATTGGTCTCCCTTTTGTTTCTTTCTGCCTCAAGCATCACTTCCACCAGAGAAGGCGGGTGAGGCAGGTCTTCCTGCGACGCTTGACTACCCTCACCTTGCTCATGAGCAGGGGCACGGTTCAACCTGGTGAACACCATCCTGACAAACAAACTCACAACTTAGACCAAAATCATATCAATACTAGATATGGATTAAGAATGTACTGGACACACGGAATGCGGAAATGAATATCCGAACATCATGGTAACAAGCAACTGCTATATATACACCATGGTTCATACACACCCTTACATAGTTCAGTACAACCTTAACCGAAGAGCAAACTACTGAAATTATGAAACTACTCATCAGAGGCTTACAAGCTTCCTATACATTATTTATCTAGGCCTCCGGAATTCATTTCACATTACATGCATACTTCACAAGTCATGCAGGACCGTGAACGTACGGCTACTACCATACTATCCTTCCGCTCACAGCTCAGGCATCCGCATAGAACATCTCATAGAGATTACCTCCATGACCTGGAAGCTCAACCTGCGGATTAGGAAACACTCTAGCGTGAGATCCCTGGGATCCATAAGGACACGGATGTGGCCTTGGTCCCCTGACTGGTGGTAAGAGGGGTCCCCGAAGAGGTGTGACTCCTCCTATAGCTGGCCAGTCAACGTGAGCCGGAAGATGGGTCCTAACAGGGTTCAACATCTCCATCTCTCCATACCCTGTCTGGACTACCGGTGCCAGCTGCGTCAAAGCTGTCCACAGACGGGCACGGGTAGCATAAAGCTCCATACGGAGAGCACGAGCATCCCTGTCTCTGTTCTCTAGCATCTCAACAGTGGACTGCAGAAGTGGATCCTCCATAGAAGAATCAAAATAGACTCCACTGAGGTATCCCTCTTCACCAGGCTGAGAGGCCGGAACATAACAGAACTCTGAATTCTGCAGCAGTGCATGTCTCGCTCTCATAATGGTCAGCATTGAGTAGGCAGCATCCTGTACTGCCATGTCAACAGTGACCCCCAACCCATAGGACCAATGGATTGGCTTCTCCGCTCCAGGGTAGTCTGGAAATACCCTAACAGTGCAGATGTACTGGCTCTGGTTGATGTCTCGGTACTGTTCCTCCATTGTGTACTCGGGGTACCAGCGGTAATCGCACACCGACATCACCCTGACCAGCATGGCCGTATGACCCGGCACATCAATGCACCTGGTCAGACGTACCACCTGACGAGAAGGACGGCCAGGCATCTGTAAATAGAGAGTAATGCAAAAGCATTAGAGCTCTGAATGCAAAATTGGGCAGCATAATGGCTGTAAATGCTCAAAAACAATTTTTGAGACAACCCAAAATGGAATAGCGTAACCACTCAACTATCAAGTTCAACTCTCTGATCATCAAACTTACTTCCTTTTTCCTAGGAATAGAAGAAACCCAATGTCTCTTGACCCGTAGTCCTATAATCTACCGATCAGAAACACGAGCCTAGAAGAAGATGAGTAACCTAGTCCTTAATTCCCGCAGAAAAGACGAGGATGACCAGAATAGAAATAACTTGAGAAGAGAACAAGAGTCTTACGTTCCCTTCCACAAACAATTCCCTTATATATAACTAAAGCAATTCTAGACTCAACTTCGACCAGTTTGGCTTAGTAATCCTACAGTCAGTCAGGCTCTGATACCAACGCTGTCGGGACCCCGATCCTAAGCCATAGGAATCCAGCCTGTAACACATCGCATCCCTTTGTGGTCTCACGCACGGTTAACTCCACGGCTGCAGCCTTACCTTAGCCGGGACCGTTTGCGTCTTTTGACTCACGTATGCGATAGTGTCGCTAGCAATCCAATGTCAAAGAACCCGGATCGACATGTCTAGTCATAAACCAAAATGGCAGTACCGCACAAGGACAGGCATACATGACCCAACAGAGCAGGTGTCGGTCATCAGCGAATGTAGACGAGTCGTAGCAAGCTACAAGGACTCCATTACATCGCGTGACATTTCCCCAAAGGGGACATACACACAACAGCTAAGAAGGACACATGCCGGTCAACCAATGTGTCCGGAGCAGTAGCGAACTACCAAGGCTCGTTGGATCACAAAGGGGCATTTCCTTGTAAGGAGTGCTACTAAAGTTCACGACTAGGTAATCGAACCCCATACATATCAAGTACGACACACGTACGCATGGCATACCGATATGTATAGATACATCGATGGCATCACAACATATCCATAAACATACAACCTTTATTTAAGAGGCTTGGAAGAGCCACACACATAATATTACACATCAAGGGTCTCACGACCCATAATAGCAGTCATTCAGTTACAAGCCAGCGGAAGAGTTATAAACTGTCTGAGTACAGACAGGGCAACTAGAAGGCACATGGCCTGACTATACTACAGATCCAACATAGGGCCAGATCGTAGCTGGGACACCAGCTACTCGTCGTCGTCGATGTCTACGAAGAACCCTCCATTAGGGTCATTAGCAACCTCTGCAACATTTATTAAGCAAACATGAGTACGGAGGTACTCAGCAGGACTTTAGGGTAACTAACTACTCATGCAAGGTATCAAAAGGTATTGTGGGGTTTCATGCGGGAAAGCCAGCATTTGACTCGTGGCTAGACAACTTGCATTTTGAAATAATTTTGACAACTTGATTTCTCGCACACGAGTCCACTAACACCACAGCAATACACTATCGTGGAATCATTCCGTCTCCGTACGGAAATGCCGTCCACGACGCTCACGCTTATCTTGGCAATTTTATGAGTAGCCATTGAAGTTATCTATGAACAACATATGTCTCCAAGTAGTCCATATCCGAGGACGCGGCTATTCGAATAGATCATAACCCTGCAGGGGTGTACTTCATCACACACGCTCTCGCCACTTATCGCCATGTGCACGTCATGCACCTCGGCAACCTTCAAGCGGAAGCCCAGCGAGGGAGTCGGCCACGACCGTTAACCACACTAGTACCTAGTCCAGGTTTATCGCCTATCTGAGAGTAACCCGTACGGAAGTCCGGCCGAGGTTTCCGCCACGGCCTCAAACGATGTGCGCAGGGTTCCCAAGCCCACCATCCGGGTGCCACTTGGTACACCGTGCCACTGCCTACCGCATCACGGTCCACCTCTCAGGTCAGCACCATGCACGGCCTCCAGCATTACTATGAACACCAGAAACTACTTGCAACTCCTGGACCGAGTACTAAGCGATTAATAGGCCGAGCGGGGTCATATTTCAGGGCCCAGCATGTGGTAGTATCTAGTCTTGGATTACATACACGGAATTCAGTTCCTATGGACGGTTCCAATGAAACAACCCGCCATGTACTCCTACACAGCCTTTCACCGGTACCTTTACCAAATCAAGTTCAACACACAACCTTTGCTCACCGAACACATTCTCACAATTCTGTTCATCTCCCAGATGACAGACCATACACAACTCTAAGCATAGCATGCATAGCAGGATAAGGCACATCATAGCTCAAGCAACTACCAGGTATGATAGGTTGCAAGGTTCGGCTATTTACTGTGACAAGGTTAGGTCATGCAAAGGAAGTGGGTTCAACTAACGTGGCAAAAGCAGTTGAAGCATTTGATCCTAATGCAATAAATAAGTGCAGGAGCAAGAACATGGGTCGCCGGGAGGGGCGCCAGCGACGAGCCGAAGCGGCGGCCGAAGCTCGGCCTTCTATGAGAGACGGCTCTAGGGCACGGGGAGGGCAGCTGGAGGGCTCATCGCACTCCTGGAGGCTCCAGGAGCTCGAACCCTAGCTCGAGCGCGTGGATCAGACACCACAGCGACGACGGCGACATGACCGGCGGCAAGGAGCTCTCGGCCTTGGTCGGGAACGGGGCTACGATGCACGTAAGAGCGTGGGGCGAGAGGGGAAACGACGACGAGCTCACGGCGGTTCCGATAGTGTTGTTGAGGGGCTCGGGGGTGCGCCGGAGGGAGCGAATCGACAGGAGAGGTCCGGCGGCCGGAGGTGGAAGACGATGGCGCCGCGGGCGATGCAGAGCTCGGGGAAGCTTCGGCTTCTGCAGAGAGGACCGGCGCGACGAGGCGGAGCTAACGGCGTGCTCAGCAAGAGGAGGCTAAGGCTAGGGGCACGGGCAGCTCGAGCTTTGCTCGGCTCCAATGGCGGCAGCAGGAAGGAGGAAGAGATCCGGGAGGAGGGAGAGAGCCGACGCTGGGGATGGATAGGTGAGGCCTCAGGGAGCTTATCCCCGGCCTTGCCAGCGCGAGGCGGCGGCCAGGCAGGCGCACAGGTGCGTGGCCGCGCCGGAGGAGGCGGCGGCCACCTCCTGCTCCTACTGGCGCGAGGGAGACGACAGGAGCTGGGATGGGCCGGGCCAGGCTAGGCGACAGGTAAGCTCTTTTCCATTTCCTTCTGTTTTATTTCTGTGTTAATTTCTGACATTAATTTGCTATTTATTTCAGCTCCAAAAAAGGTTGTAAAAACTAATTTAAACACACGTGAATATTTGTTATAATATTCTCAACCATTTCCAAAGTTTTCAACATTTTTGAAAATTTATAGTTTCTGATTTCAAATTTAAAGTTTGAAACCAGTGGCTTTTGCTTTAATTTAAAATGCTTAAAGTGTCAATAAAATAGTTTTCTCCAATGCTCATTTACTTTCATGATCTATCAGAAGGTTTGAACATTTCTTGAGGCCATTTTGGGTTCATTGATTTCAACTAGTTTGAGATTTTCTTTATTTAAAGTAGTGGCTAGGGTTTTGAGTTTTTCCTTTGCCACTTTCTTGTTCTTGTTGAAAATTCTTAGATGCAAATGCAAAGAAGACATGAGCACAAGACTAACTTGCTTAAGGTGTCAGGGATGTGACACCTACGGTAGCCATAGCGGCCATGGACTGGAGGGAAAAACCCTCCTTCCACCTAGGTACAAGGCCAAGGAAGAAGAAGAAGGAGGAGGATCTCTCCCCCTCTCTCCCGGTGGCGCGGGAGCGCCGCCTGTGCAACCATCGTGAAAGCGATCTAGACCAACGACTTTGCTTCTGTCACCACCAACTCTCTCCTCCTCTATGCAACGGTGTATAACCTATCTTCCCTGTTGTAATCTGTACTTGAACATGTTGCTTAATGCTATGTATTATTATCCAATGATGTGTGGCTTTCCTATGATGTTTGAGTAGATTTCTTTTGTCCAACGAGTTAATTGTGATATGATGTTATTGATATGATATGTGTGTTGATATGGTGCTATCCTAAGGTGCCTTTCGTGAGATGCACATGTGAAGGATACACGTTGGAGGGTTTGCAATATGTTCATGATTCGCTTATAGTGCGTGGTAAGAGTGACATAAACTTACACCCGAGGAAGGGAGTTGTGTGCGTATGGGCGTAAAGAGGACTTGATGTTCAATGCTATGGTTGGGTTTACCTTGATAATATCTAGTAGTTGTGGATGCTTGTTAGAGGTCCGATCATAAGTGCATATGATCCAAGTATGGAAGTGTGTTAGTGTATGCCTCTCCCTCATTTGCATATGACAAGTATCTATCATGTCATATTCAATTGCCTATGTACAATCTTTATCTTGCGTTACACAAAAAGCTTTCTACTAAAAAACTAAGTAAATTTATATTTATCTAAAAATAGTACCTAACTTTTATTTTCTTGTTTTTTATTATCTTGCAAAACTATCTATTACACCTACTAAGTACTTTTAGTTTCATTCCCGCAAAGTAGTTTCATACTTGTTCTAGGTAAAGTAAGTGTTAGCATGCATAGAGTTGTATCGATGGTCGATAGAACTTGAGGGAATATTAATTCTACCTATAGCTCTTTGTTGCTTTAGACACTCTTACTTATCAAAAAAGGCTACAAACGATCCCCTACACTTGTGGGTTATCAGCAGCTTGTGGCTAGTTTGTGGTGGATGAGTTGGAGCACCTCTGCAGGATTACATCTTTCTAAGAGCCATGCCCACGGTTATGTGGCAACTTGGAAATTTTTGCAACACCCGGTCATAGCAAATTTGAAGTAATATCAAATAAAATACACCAACCATGTGCGTAACCGTGACCGTCTCTTCTTGTGAGGATTGAACCAAGAAGGGAACATGGTAGCGCTATGATTGGCTGATGACTAGGTGTTCAGGATCACTTCTTGATCATTATTAGTTCACGTCCGTTTATGCATAGAATACTCTTCTTATTCTTGTACTCGTAAGTTAACCACTCAAATAAATGCTTAGTGCTTGCTGAAGACTGTGTTCACTTCTTGATCATTATTTGTTCATGCTCATTGAAGACTTTGTTCTTTTATTTCAGTTTCATTCAGATCAAGTCGAACACATGTTCCATATAGCTCTAAACCCACCCATTATCACTTTTTAGTCGTAGCCTAGTTGGTCAGTGCATTTGACTACATCCACGAAGACCTGGGTATCGAAACCAGGTTGACACCATTTTGGTCTGTTTTATTTTTGTTGCTTCTCCCTGTTCACACACACGCTATGCACACCTCAAATCTTCCACCTCAGCACCAGGGGCCTGCTCATCGTTGGCACTGGTTGGACCAGCTCGTGTCCTTTGTTGTTTTATTTCTTTTGCACATATTTGAAAAACTGCTCAAATTTCAATAAATGTTGCATTTTGCAAATTCGTATAACTTCAATCGTGCAACGGATTAAAACAATTTATATATGAAACTTGAATAAATTTTGTGTAGATTCATAATATTAATAATGTCGAGCGTCCCAAAATGCCATGATAAGCCTCTAACCCTCCAAGTCCCAGAAACCATTGTTTGGCTAAGTTACCGCTTGCTCAGCCCTTCTTATAGCATTGCTAGTTGCAGGTGTAGGTTGTTTTCATGTGACAACATGGATATCTTGGGATATCATAATATTATTGCAATTTAATTTAATGCCCATATATACTTGGTAAAAGGTGGAAGGCTTGACCTTTTGCTTGGTGTTTTGTTCCACCTTTACCACCCTAATTACTTGTGTACCTGTGTTATCTTCCATATTGAGCGCTCCTAACATGCTTCGGGTTGTTATGGGGACCCCTCTAATTATTTGTTTTGGGAAACTCTTCTGGCAAGTCTCTACATTTGTACTACCTTTGTCTAATAACTAATAAAACTTGCATAGGGACTTTTCGAACTACGTGGATAATTAATCAACCACCCAGGCCAGTGCTCCTCATGAGCGTTGGTCCAAAACAGAGCACCGTGCAGCGCCACCTCGGGGCAACTCAAGAGATTTCTATCAGGCCATCGTATGTGTTGCTCATGCCACGTGTCCTGAGACCGAGATACGTGGCTCCTATCAGGATCATCGACACGTCAGGAGGCCTTGCTGGATTTGTTTTACCTTTCTCGAATGTCTTGTGCACCGGGAGTCCAAGGATACCTTGGGCTATCTCGAGGTTGAGGTTTTCCACGCAGCTTGTGGCTAGTTTGTGATGGATGAGTTGGAACACCCCCTACAGGATTAAAGCTTTGTGAGACCTGTGCCCCGCGATTATGTGGCAACTTTGAAATTTTTGTAACACATGATCATAGAAAACTTGAAGTAAACTCAATTGAAATACACCAACCGTGTGCATAACCATGACCGTCTCTTTTCTAGGGAGTTCGGAAAGAGAACATTGTGGGGTTATGATTGACTCGTAAGTAGGCATTCAGGATCACTTCCTGATCATTACTAGTTCACGTCCGTTATGCATAGATAATTCTTCTTATTCTTGTACTCGTCAGGTAGCTAGACATCAAATGCATAGTGCTTGTTGTAGCCATACCACTTAACCATACCTGAGCCATTAAGCTTTGCTAGTCTTGATACCCTTGGAAATGAGATTGTTGAGTCCTTGTGGCTCATAGATTACTACAACAACATTTACAGGTACAGGTAATGCGATGCTTCAATGTGAGAGTGATGCTTGTTTGATTTGGAGTTCTTCTTCTTAATTTTCTTCTTCTTAATCAATTATAGGATGGGTTCCATGACGGCAACCTAGGATAGCAAGATGGATGCCATTTTTATTGTTTGATTTTGTCCGTAGCGAGATCCTGCTTTTATGTATGATTGCAATGGATGTTTTTATTGAGATGGTCATGATTTAGCTTGTGGCGAGTGTAAGGCAATTCCATATACTCATCTCCTCTTTACATGTACTTGTAACGATATCCATTCTTGCGAAATGGAAATATGCGGTTCTATCCCTATCAAGGCCCTCGAGCCCGGGTGAGGATAGTACCGCATCTTGGGCGTGACACCGAATTTGAATGTTCGGCTTTGGATAGAATACTTGTGGGAGAATTGCATGAGGGTTTTGGTGGCTAACTCTAAGCACTTGAGCAACCAGATCATCATAGATGCCTCACCCCCTTTTAATATTATTGGCTTTGCTATGGACTCAATTGTGATTTCTCACATAAGAGAAAAGTTAGAGTCTTGAACCTTGAAGCTTGGCCAATCTGATTCTTCTCATCCTTGGGGCTTCTCCACACATTCCAGCCAATTCTCTGTATGGACTTCATCTGAAATAAGCTAGATAAAACTAGTAGTCCAAGAGACAATGTATGTTGTCATGAATTGTCAAAACCACTAAGGGAGCATATGTGCATTTAAATCCCCAATTACTCTTGGGTGCTCTATACCATGATGCCTAACTGTCTAGAAGATACAAGTCTTCAAAGGTAACATGTGTGGGTTCGACATAGGACGGTTTCTTTAGTAATGGTCAATCACTTTGAGGCTGTGGGTGTATGGGGTTCTCCTCACTTAGGGTTCTCTCAATCGTCAGAGGAAGGGTTCCTGTAGATGAAAATTTTCAATCTCTATTCCAGAGCATCAAACCAACTTATGGTTGTGGGCTTGGCTATTTATAGCCAGGGCAACCCGACATGATATAGCATAAATGCCCATACATACATGGATGCTGTTAGGATAAGGATCCCCACAGCGGTTGGCACACAACACGACAACGGTTGGAAATTTGAAGTCATAAATTCCCGAGGGCGCTCAAATTCCTCATAGTAGGCAATTCCCACGGGCGTAATCCTTACTCCTTAGTCAGACCAATTTGTCCAGCTGGGTATCAACCTTGGCGGCGATGGTGGCCTCCCGAGCGGTGAGGTTCCCTTCATGTGAATTGAGATGGGCCTTGTGCTTGATGATATCTACATTAGCAGCATCAATCGTGTTCTCAGCCTCCTCCTAGGTTGCCTCTAGCTTGGCCCTTTAGGAAAGGAATCGTGCGGCACCCTTGGTGAGATCGGCTTGCCGATTGGTGATGTCTTGGCACCTCCAAGTGAACCAAGTGAACGTCTCGTCAAGATGCTCCTGAACCTAGCTTCTGCCTCAGCGAGGATGGCTTCCCAACGATCCAACCTCTCCAAGCGGCTACCATAGTGGGCGTGGAGCTACTTGAAGATTTTGCCAATGGAGGTGAGGATGGTGTGTTCTTTGTCTAAATCACCGTCGTCAAAAGGATTGACAGTGACTACCCCTTTGATTATGCTTGGAAGATCGATGTCGGATTCCGGGATCCGCAAAACCCTAAGGATTCGAACACAGGGGCGTGTAAGGTCTCTTCCTGCTCAGTCTCACCTAGCCCATTACTCGATGGAAACGACAAAGGACTCACTCAATGGCGAGTGTAGCACAGGACACAACAGTTTACCCAGGTTCGGGCCGTTGCGAAGCGTAAAACCCTACTCCTGCTTTTGGTGGATTGAATCTCGCGGAGGTGGTGGATGAACTAGTACAATGCTCTCGAGTCCCCGGAGGCCAAGTGGCTAGGTGTATTGTTCTACCGTTGGAATGAACTCTCTCTCTCAAGTATCCTACACTCTCTATTTATAGCGGAGGCCCGGTTCATCTTCCCTCATAGCTTCGGCGGGAAGGGATCCCACAGTGGCCAATTTTGAAGGGGAACAGGGGAACATTCTCCCCTTCCCAAAGGTGGCCTTCGCTTGCAAAGTACCTGTCCGCGCTGCAGAGACGGTCCCGAGGATGACATTTGCCTTACTGGCGGGCGGCGGCTACGTTGCACCAAAAGGGAAACCTTTGGAAGATGCCTTTAAAACCCTTGTATGCTCCCACCTCCTTTGCACCAAAGGGGAAACTACCCCGTCGTGCCATCTGCTGCTCGCCTGTCCTTTCCTGGCGTCACCATTGACTCCTGAGGCCCGGCCTTGCCTCAGAATATCCGCTGCTCCAGAGGGGTCCTAAGGAGGCCCCCTGCGGGTCTTGATACTCCTCCTCCTCGTGAGGCTTGGCCCCTCACGATGGCCTCACCTTGAACGGTGATGGGGCCGTTGGCTTGATACGATGAGGTGGGCCTGCCCTGGGCCACAGGCAGGCAAGTCTGGGTGCCCCCATTCCTAGAATGCCCACAGTAGCCCCCGGTCCTGCGGAGTGCTCGGGTTGGCTTCGGGGCGGAGCCTCGGGGGGCAGCATGAGGCGCCGTGGGCCCTCAAATTCCTATGGGCCAGGCCGGCGCGCGTCACGTGGCTGGTGTCGGGTCCTCCTTGTCCTCTATCTCTGCCCCCCTTATTAGGTGCCCTCCTTGTAGCTTCGGTGCCTTATTGCTTTCCTTCTTACGTACTCGCCCTTCTTCTTTGGTCTCCGACTCCAACCGACGCCTCCCAGATCCATGCCGCATATTTCCTTGCCAGTTCAGTAATGGCGCCCACCGGCAAGCAAAAGCCAGAGGGGCATGGTCCGGCCTCGGCTTCTCCACTCCTGGACTGTGCCCTCTCCAAGGATGCGGATCTCGTCCCCGTGCTTCCATGGACCGCAGCCGAGTTGAGTGAGCACGGGCAAACCCCTGGTCTGGCCTGGCGCCGTAGAGGAGAGGCCCGCACCCGGGGCGATATACCCCTTCTTCCTTCACAGTATTTATGCTGGGCTGGTGCCGCCTTTCTCCCGGTTCTTCACCGCCGTCTTGGAGCACTATGGGATCCAAGCCCTTCATCTCCATCCCAACTCTTGCTTCTGTCTGTCTTTGCTTTCTACTTCAAGGCTTCCATTGGCATGCAGCCTTCGGTTACCTTCCTCCGCCACTTCTTCAGCTTGCGCCTGCACGGCGACACTCATTTGTCGGCGTGTGTCTCCTTCATGGCGGCCTAGAGCGACAACATGCTCTTCAAGGCTGGGAAGAAGGTGGAGAACTTCAGGCACCGTTGGGTCCTTACGTGCCTCAAGGATGCCAACCCTCGGCTGGAGGAGCCAAAGGAGTTGCCGGAGAAGACCTCCGCATGGAGCTCGGTGAAGCTCTCCGACCCTCGGGATGTGCCCGTGCTGGAGCGCTTTTCCCGCGACATCAGCACCAAGAGGCTTACCGGGGGAATGATAGCGAAGGAGTTCCTGGCGCATCGCCTGGCGCCTCTCCAGGCACACTCCAGGCCCTTGTGGGAATACCGGGCTGGCGACACGAGCTCCGGCTCCGGTCCCGGGACCTCCCCATAGAGGTCCTGAATAGGGCCGTGGCGATCTTGCTGGGCGGTGACCCTGGCAATCTTCCCGAGGCTCTGGGTATGTTAGATCGTCGTGGCAACCGGGCCGACCTGGTCGCTGCAATGCCTATCTTCAACGAGCGGGGGCTCCTCCCAGCTAAGAGCTCTAGTCCGGTAGAGGTGTCATCCAGCGACTCCTCCGGTGAAGGGGACTCGGAGAAGACCGTCGAAGATCACGCAACGAGCATGTCTCTCCCGTCGCAATCCGTCCTTCTACGCGAGCTCGAGGATGATTAAGCCACTGATGATACCACCGCCAGGACCCCCTCGCGCCTGGCCAGGGCCTCCAGGGGGCCCGTGCCGACTCCGCGCGCCACGCGGTCTGCATGCGTGCTTGCCTCCCGGAAGCTCGGGGCTGAGTCGTGTGGCGCTCCGCCTGATTACCACTGTAGCTAGATGGTCGCCGCACATACCAGGCCAGGAAATCACTCTGGCATGCACGTTTACAACAGGTATCATGAACATAGGCATTTCTATTAATGAATATAAGAGTTTTACAAGATGAGCTACAAGGGTGATGGCAGCGGAAAAGCTCTATCTAAGGCAGCATGGTCTTGATGCAGCTCCAATCCATAGGGATCTGACTCGGTTACGCTCCTAGCCCGCGAACACTCTGTCTCCTCGCGTACGACGGATCCTTATGTGAACCTGGCCACGTTAAAATCCGCTGAGTACTTTTGAATGTACTCGCAAGCAAACCAAACTAACGTATACACTAAGCAAAGCAATCCATGGTATTCAAGCATGTATTTTTCATTTGAACAATATTAATCATCATGACATAGCATACCTATCTAGCAATGTTAATTATCAAGGTATAACAGGGTTATATAGCAAGATAACTTCTAAAGTTAATGCGATGAAGTAAAGCACATGATTTATACTCCGACTATTCTCATGATCTGGTCTGAATCTGATCCAAATCCAATCCAACTCATGTGGTCATCCGACCACCATCTCATAGCCATCCCATGGTTAACATGTCATATACCGGACATCTTCTGATGTCTACACCAGATGAGTTCTTCCATCATTATCATCACTCTTATGGTTGATCACCTACCGAGGTCTAGTCGGGAGGTCCAATACCGTGGACTCGGCTATTCGAATAGATTTGACACTCTGCAGAGGTTGCACACTTTACCCACACTATGGAGTACTGACCTCGTGATACCATTCGGGTGGACCAGTATTACTCCAACGAAACTTGCCTGAACCGTGACCCTCTCATCGTACCACCGGCAACCACTCTCCTCTGGAGTCTTGCCCTGGGTGGCCATGTGTCCTCATGACACGTGCCACCGTCGTGGCCAAACTAAACTGTCCCAACCGGGGACGGGCCCTAACATCTCAACTGGGCTCATAGGGTTATCACCGCCTACCTGATCAGGGTAGCACGCGTGCATAACCCTCCCTCTTTGGAGGTACCGGTGAGAGCGATCACACGAACAACTCAAGTCACGGCCGTCCCATATCGGCAAGATGTGGTTGTACGATTCTCCCCCGACAGGTGACTCATGATCAACCACTAGGTTGGTTTTAACAACATATTTATCAAGCATGGTTGTTGTCAACAATGACTTAACATGATGATGATTATGCATGAAATAACCACGGTAGAAACACCACACCCTATCTCTTTGTTATGAGTCATTAATAAGAGTGTATGTAAATGACAAATTATTACTTTACAAGCTCTAACTGTAAATTAGACCCTCGGAACCCTCGCATAAAACCAGCAAATAAATCGATAGCCACCAGAACGGTTATGACAACACAGATCTGGGACCTTACCGGAATAACTCAACCTCGGCTCAAGACGGCTGGAAAGCAGCTCAGAGCATGATGCGGTGTTGATAAGAAGAATGTAGCAGTTCCCTAAGACGACCGAAGAACAGCTCAGAGCATAGGGTCACTGCCACGGAAAGAAATTCAACAGATGTCCGCAACGGCCGAAAAGCATCTCAGAACACGAGCTAGCTGTCGACGAGAGAATTATAAAGTTGGCATCCACCCCGGACGGTTGAAAGCAGCTCAGACTTGGGCGTGGTGCCGTCATTGAAGAAAATGCGAGCAAGGGTTCGTCGGAGACACGCTACGATACATACAATCACAAGCATATTAACTAAACATGCAGGAACAACACAGAACAAAGGTTTAGGGCATATGTCATGTGGTCGGCTTGCCTGGGGCCGAAGAATACTCCTGGAAGAGGTGCGGAAAGTCCGTAGAAAGGATCGCCGGATACCGCTCTCTCTCGAAGGGGGCTAATTGGAAACAAGGGTAGAAGGGTCATTTTCACAGTGTCACCACCTTGTGAAAATTCTACCAACATGACGGGCTCGACGAGACGAAGACGTGAGCGTTGGTTTCACCCCGATCGGAGTCACGGGTAAAAAGATACGGACGAAAGAAGATCAGGGACCAATCTGTAATTAAAATAACTACAATCTGGTCCCTGAGAGTGCAGCCGCTGGCGCCTCTCCAGAAATACATTTTCCGCTGAGGGAAAGCGTATTTTCGGGAATACGCCTCCACTTACTCGGTTCAACGCCCCGCTCGGTCAACTCCTGGGCCGCTGAAGCACGGGGCCCACCACGCCTCTCTCTCTCCTCTTGTCTTCATCTTCTTCCTCCCGCTCGTGCGTGCAAGGCAGAGAGAGGGCGTCGATGCCGGCGCTCACCAGGGAGGCTCCGTCCACCCCCGACCAGGCGGAGGCCACCGGAGGGTCCGCCGGCGAGCGGCGCCTCCATTCATGGCGTTCATAGCCAGAGGGGAGGGCCTGGTGGCGCGGCATCTCGCGGCGGCCACGGCTCGGCTCTGCCGAGATTCCGGCGACCGGAGGGTTCCCGGAGCAAGCGAAGGCGGGGAACAGGCTCCTTGGGTAATGGTGCACCCGATGGTGGGCTCGAACGGAGTCGGGGATGACCGGAGAGGGGGTTGCGGCGCGGAGGCCGAGGGAATGGCGGCGGCCTTTGGCCAGGGAGCAATGGGAAACTTAAGAGCGCTTGGGAAGGGGCTTGGGAGGTTGCTGGCGAGGAGGGCGAGCTGGGAGGCAACTTAAATAGGCTTGGGGAAATCTTCTGGGCATCTCTCGCCGACGTCTGAAGCTCCCGAAGGATCAACATCGCTCTAGTGGTCGGCAGAGGCATCCATGGCGAGGAACAGAGGGGGGGGGGGAAGACTGCATGAGCACGGGCTAGCTAATGGACATGGATGGGACACGAGAGGAGGAAGCGGACGAGGCCGAGGGCCCAAATGCACAGAGCTTGCATTTGGTGCGCTTTGCCGGTGAGCACCACGTGCACATCCATATTTGACACCTCCTGCGTGTCCAATCATGTCCAACAACTCCCTCACTGCTCCAGAAGATAGGAATGGGGGTTGGAACCTGTCAGGTGGCTGTGGGGAAGAAGAAACTTGCCAAAACAGATTCTGACAGCAAGGTGTTTGTGGTGGTTTCTGGGGAAATGAGTGGATAATTGGAGTTGAGTCTTTGTCACAATGAAATAGGATAGGAAGAACTATAAGCTTGCAAAATTTCAAGTCTTCTGAACCCTGTTTGCATACACTTCCTTCACAAACCACAAACTGGTCCAGAAACTAGAATTTGAAGCTGGGCTCAAATGGCTACATGGATTTGGCTCAAATTTGGGGAGAGGGTTTATTTGAATATATGGAGATGCTGGAAAAAATTCAGCTCATTTGGGAATGCCTACAAGGTACTTCCTTCACAAAGCTTCCAAATAGGCACAAACTTAGGAGAATTTCTTGGACAACATTGATGAAAGGGATGGAGCTGATTTTTGGTATTCACTAGTGATTTAACAATATAAACCACCATGAAAAGTTTCAACTCAAGGAGATCAAGGAATAGAGCACTTCCTTTGCAAATTCCCAACTAGACAAAATTTGCAATTTGATGTTGTGCTCAAAATTTGAACTATGTGGCTTGAGATCTTGATGGAATTTGGGGAATATATGGATAGGAGAAGCTCCACAAATTATTTGGGATTTTTCTTGGCTACCAAAATGGTAGTTCCTTTAGAAAGTGCCCAAAATGCAATATTGGCATTAAATAGGAAAATGCAATTTGCTTTATTCTATGATGGCCAATATTTTATGGGAGCTCAATATGATCACAAAGAATACCTCCACAAGTTTTCATAAGCTTTGGAGATGGATAGCTATTTTCTTGGATTTAATTCCTTCAACTAGAAGAAAAAGGAATTAATTATAAATCAAAAATATTGCAAATGACTAAGCAATATTTTTGCATATCCAGGGTTTAAAGATAGGGGATGATCATTAGGAGAAGGTTTGGGAGGCAACAGGGCAACAAAAATTGGGGTTCCTTTGAAACAGGAGAGATCAGGGTTTCCCTTCCGGCAATTCGGAAGGTCGGGTTTTGTCGGCAAAACCCCGAGAAGATATCTTTGGTGGAAAGGGTAGACTGGGGAGAATTTAGGGAAGGCAATGCTAGATGACCATCTTCACATTCCGAGGGTGAAAGAAATCCGATAACATCAAGAAAAAAACGGGAGTCAAATCCCTAAAGGAAAATAAAACATGGAGCAAAAACCAGGGTGTTACAAGCCGTCCCCGGCGCACCCGCGCCTGCCGGCAAGGGATCCAAGGTGCCGAGCTCGCCACCCTTCATGGGGGGGGGGCTGTCACCTCTGATGTCGCCGTGGCGGAGAGGAGGAAGAAATGGCGCGACGTTGAAGAGTAAGTTACCTGCTTGGGCACGTCTTGTGTGTAGATTGTCCGTGCTTGGCCGATTTACTCCTTTCTACTTGACGTCCACGGATGTCGTCTCACCGGGGGCGAAGAGGAAGAAGGTGGTCGTCAAGCCGAAGGCGACTCCTGATGCCCTGCGTGGTCTCGTCGGCGCGTCGCCGTTTGCAGGTGGGGAGAAGGAGGCTCGTGGAGCGGTCTCCCTGGCCTTGGTCGTCGAGCCCCCCGAGCCCCCGAAGTATCCTGAAGTGACCGTGGGGATGCCGCCGCCCGGGGGGCAGGCCTGCGAGGGTCCTCAGGCTCCTGAAGTGTTGATGCCCACAATTGTTGAGCAGTTTTCGGGGCCCCTTGTTCTTCGTGGCGCTGCCCCTCCGGCAGCACCACCCGTGCCTGCGCCGGAGACTCTTCAGGAGGAGGTCCATAAGACCTCGATGCTCACCGAAGGTGTCTTGGATGCGGCCTTCACCGCCCTGGGTGATGTCGCAGTCGAGATGAGGAAGGTCGAGAGGGAGGCCGAAGCTGCCTGTGCCGTGTGGGAGAAGGCGCTGAAGGAAGCCAAGGCGGCTGTCGAGCGCCATGAAGAGGTGGAAGCCCGCCTAAACGTCCTCCAAGGAGACCAAGCCAAGCTGGCCAAGTGGCGTCGCGTGCAGGGGGATGAACTTAAGTCCCGCGAGACCAAGATCGCAGCCCAGGAGGGAGAGCTTTCCTAGGAGGTGAGCAGCCTGAGCACGAAGCAGGCGCGCTTGGAAGAGCAGGAGAAGGAGGCCGCCTCGAGGAAGGACTTCCTTGACACCCGGGAGAAAGCTCTCGCCGCGGCCGAGGAGAGGAAGACCGCGGAGCTGGCCTGCTTCCTTGACATTGAGCTCAGGCTTCGCACGGTGCTCCGTTCCCTCTGTCGGGACGAGTTCGATGAACCTCTGGCCACCCGGGAGGGCGTGTTTCCCGTGCTCGCAAAGAGGCTCATCGCGGCGCTGGATATCACCGTCGTGCAGGTGGACAAGATCTTGGACAGCGAGTGCGGCGACCTCTTCTTCGCGGCTGCGACTCGCGTCTTTAGCCATCTTCATCTTCGCGAGCCGAAATTCGATGTAAGCTCTGTGATCGTGTCGGTCCCTGCCGAGGCCCACGACCGCACTGCGGAGGCGGTGAAGGGCCATGTGGAGGCGTTGGTGAGGAGGTTCGCCCGCGTCGCAGCTCCTTCATCTCCAGGTGCCGCCGAGGCCGACAATGCCTCTGACGTCGACGACCAGCCCCCTGCGGTGGGGGCGACCAGCGGCGGCTCCTACTGATTTCCTATCCCTGTTATTTTCCTGCAATGCACATCGTGCCTCGTGGATGCGTTAAACTTATTTGCGTTTTTATGAACTTGGTCACGGTTTGTAATAACTGAATGCATGAATGTTTTCCTCGCCTTGTTCGTGTCATGTTTGCTGTGTTACTCTATGTCGACAGGCCCCCCCCGCATATACCTTCCCGCAATTGAACTGACCGAAAACCAAGGACGACACAAAGGGGGAAGGGGCTACAATCGCAGTTAGGCTCCTCAGTCACGATGCTCAGGAGCCCCCTTGACGCGGCAGCTGCCCTCATGAGGAGAACGCGGCGAAGATTTTGAAACTTGGGACATCTTCAGCACTCCGCGTCGGCAGGGCCCGCCCTGCGTGTACCTCCTCGCGATTTAACCAACCGAAAATCAAGGACAACCCAAAGGGGGAAGGGGCTACGAGCGCAATTAGCCCCTAGGTCGCGATGCTGTGGGGTCCCCCTTGACGTATGAGTGACTCCAATGTTCCTCGTAAGAAGCAGATAATTTGAGACTCTCGAACTCCTTCAGCACTCTGCATTGGCAGGGCCCGCCCTGCACGTACCTCCTCGCGGTTGAACCAACTGGAAAGGGCATCTCAAAAGGGAAAGGGGCTACGGGCGCAGTCTAGGCTCCTCTGAGTCGTGATGCTCAGGAGTCCCCCTTGACGTACAAGTGACTCCAGTGCTCTTCCTAAGGGATCCAAAGTGATTTATCGAGCGCACTGGGCTCTGCGTTGGCAGGGCCCACCATGCGCATACCTTCCTGCGATTGAACCTTCCAAGGACGACCCAAAGGGGGAAGGGGCTATGGGCACAGTTAGGCCCGTGAGTCGCGATGCTCAGGGGTCCCCCTTGACGTGCGAGCGGCTGCGTACCTTCAGCTGTTTGCCCCATGTACTGGGCGTGGGCGAAGTCGTGGGTGGACTGTGCTGATCTCCTTGCCGGCCGAGGGTGTAGCCACTGACGGGCTGTGTTGGTACCAGCTGTGGACACAGTCATTGGCAGACTGCATTGGTGCCAGCTGAGGGCGTACTCATTGGCGGAGTATGTTGATTGCCCCTATCTGTACCCAACGTGGAGCATAGGTCTTCCACTAGGCGTGGGGTGGACCCTTCCGCGTCCATGGGGGCACTACTGGAATCCAGTAATTTGCCATCAGCTAGTTCTTTGCCGTCTGCTGGCTGATGGCAAAGAACCTCTTTGCCCTGAGCTGACATCAAGCAGACGGTAAAGGGCTGACTGATGGCAAATAGGCTATTTGCCATTGGTCAGCCCTTTGCCGTCTGCCAGTGGACGGCAAAGACACCTAGGGCAAACGACAAAGAGGACAGATGGGTCCCAGCAGGCATTAGGCCTGCCATGTCCGACGGAAGGGGCTCTTTGCCATCCGGGGGGCCATTGCCTTCCGCCATGGGGCCCTTTGCCGTCCGGGGGCAGACGACAAAGGGGACGAGCCTATAACGGCTGCCACCCCCTCCCCTCGCTCCACTATCCCCACTCCCCCACTATTGTCTCTCTCTCCACCATGTCGCGCCTCGCTCCAGCACCACTGGCGGCCGGCCAACCCTCCACCGCCCCCGGTGCCGCCCCCTGCGCCGCCCCCTCCCCTCACCCGCCCCTCCCCTCACCACCCCTCCCCTCACCCGCCCCCAGCGCCGCCCCTTCCCTCACCGGCCCCCGGCGCCGCTGCTCCTCTCGTTGGCTGCGGGCACCGCCCTTGCGCCGCCCCTCCCCTCACACGCCCCCGGCGCCGCCCCCTCGCCTCACCGGCTCCCGGCGTCGCCCCTCCTCTCACCGGCTGCCAGCGCCGCCCCCTCCCCTCATCGGATCCCGTCGCAGGCCCCTCCCCTCACGGCTCCCGTCAATGCCCCCTCCCCTCACCGGCTTCCGGCGAAGCCCCTCCCCTCACCGGCCATCCCCAACTCCGGTGAGTGCCTCCGGTACCCCTATTTTCTGTTTTTTTAAATTAGATAGTTAGTTTTTTTCTGTTTTTTTCTGTTAAATTAGATAGTTAGTTTATTAGGTAGAATAAAGTAGATAGAAAAGAATAGATAGAAAAGAAAAAACTTAGAAGAAAATAATAGAAGAAAAAAACTAGAAGAAAAAAACTAGAAGAAAAAAAAGAAGTAGAAGAAGAAGAAGAAGAAGAAGAAAGAGGAGAGGAGGAGAAAGAGAAAAGAAAGAAGAAGAAAGAGGAGAGGAGGAGAAAGAGAAAAGAAAGAAGAAAAAGAAGAAGAAGAGGAGGAGGAGGAGGAGGAGGAGGAGGAGAAAAAGAAGAATAATAATAATAAGAAGAAGATGATCAAGAAGAAGAAGAAGAAGAAGAAGAAGAAGAAGAAAAAGAAGAGAGAGGAGAAGAAGAAAGAAGAGGAAAAAGGAACCCCGACACCCCGACACTGACCCTCGACCCCCGACCCCTGACGCCCGATACCACTGACCCTCGACCCTCGACCCCTGACGCCATTGACCATCGGCCCCCGACCCTCGATCCCCGACGCCACTGACCCCCGACCCCCGACGCCCGACGCCACTAACCCTCGACCCCTGACCCCGGACACCTGTTCGGCCTCTTGTTGACCGAAAAGACCCCAACCCCCGACGCTAGTGACCCTCGACCCCTAACGACACTGACCCCCGACACCGGCGCAACTAACCCCCGACGCCACCGACACCCGACACCACCGACACTTGACGCCACTAAGCCCCTACCCCGACACCTCTTTTGCCTACTGTTGAACGAGAAGGTGATTTTCAGCCTTCTAGAGGCCGACAGGGTCATAGTTCTGTAAATTATGAGTTAGGCCACATATTTTCCAATTATGTTAATTATAAAAACATCATATTTGTGTTGATTGGGTGAATTTCAATGTGCAGTTGTCCGATGACATCCACATGCGTTGGACGACCTCCGCCCCTGCGTTTGTTGGTGAGCACAAATGACTTCTCCTCCTACCCCCTTAATTTGCTGTGTTCGGGTCTTCGTGCCGATGAAACTTGCTAGCTATAGGTTTCTTCATCACGAGTATGCGTGACCAGTATGCATCTCCCGTTCAAAAGGGTGACATCTATAAATATGAATGTCTTTGCATATTTATAACTGCCATCCTTTTGAATTGTCCAACGATTTCCATGGACAACCCGAGTATGTGTAGATTGGGTTCGTTTTCCCGTATGCTGTGCTCTGGATCTGATGCGGAATTTCGTCAGTGCCTCCCTGTTATTCTCCGGGTACACATCCTCTCTGCTTATTGCCGAGACGTGTATCAAGAGAACAACGGGGAGGTGCTGCCAAAATTCTACGTCGCATGTGGAGCAGAGCATGGGAAAACGAACCCAATCTACACATACTCGGGTCAGATTAGGACCTATCTTTACCTATTAGCGTGTAGGTTGCATGGATGTAATAAAACTGACAAACTTGATTAGCGGATGAATATAGATGATGAATTATATATTTATGTCTAGTGCGCCCATAGGTAGCTAGGCAACATGAGTGATCGTGCTTGGATGTACACTGGTCACCCTAGTTAGAAAGACATGACCAATGAATGGTTAACAAAAACCGGGGGGTTTCTGAGAGCCGCATTTGCAAATGGCCAGCAAAAAACATGGTGCCCGTGTCCCAACTGCGACAACTGGAAAAAGGAGACATAGTTTGAAATGGGTAAACACCTGCAGAAGTGGGGTTTTACGCCTAATTATACGGTGTGGACTTTTCATGGTGAGTCTGACCAACGTGCGAGAGCTGAGGTGATTCGTCGTCGCACCGACGAGCATGGTACCGGGATCGAACACATGGTGCAAGAGTTTGATGATGCTCGGGATTCGGATGATGAGATGGAGGAATCTGCAAAGGCCTTCTATGAAATGTTGGAGTCTTCAAAACGTCCTCTCCACGAGCAGACTGAGCTTTGTCAGCTAGATTCCATCGCACAAGTGATGTCTGTGAAGGTTCAATTCAACCTAGGCACAGAATGCTACGACGCGATGATGACGATATTTGGACGCTTTCTACCCAAAGGCCATGTACTGCCTGCAAACCTGTAAGAGTCAGAGAAAATCCTCCGTGTACTTAAGATGCCCTATGAGAAGATACATGCCTGTGAGAATGGATGTGCCTTATTTAGGCTTGAGTATGCGGCCTTGAACTATTGCCCCATTTGCAATTCTTCCAGGTATATTATGGTAGAGAACGGTATGGGTGAGAAGAATCAGACCAAAATCCCCATTAGTGTTCTTCGGTATCTGCCAATCGTACCAAGACTTCAACGTCTTTTCATGGTCGAAGAGACGACAACACAGATGACATGGCACAAATTGGGCAAAAGAACCGAACTAGATGCGGATTGGAACAAGATGTTGGCACACACTTCAGATGGTTTTGCATGGAGGCACTTCGATGCATTACATAAGGATAAATCGGAAGGTCCAAGGCATCCTAGAGTTGCCATCAACACGGATGGGTTCAATGTGTATGGTATGACGGCAGCACAATATAGTTGTTGGCCCGTATTTGTCATTCCACTCACTTTCCCACCCGGAGAGATTATGAAAAGAAAGAACATTTTCCTGACGTTGATAATTCCAGGGCCCAACTATCCGGGGAAGAATATGAATGTGTACATGCAGCCGCTTAAGGATGAGGTGCAAGAAGCCTGGGATAATGGGATCAAGACCGATGACGCCGCTACCAAAAGAAATTTCAAAATGCATGTGCGGTACATGTACTCGACGCATAATTATCTGGCATTTGCGCTATTCGCTAGCTGGTGTCTGCATGGAAGGTTCTCGTGCACCACATGCAAGGAAGCTCTTTAGTTCCGTTCGTTGCAGGCTGGTCGCAAGTTTTCTTGCTTCGACATGCATAGACAATTCCTGGATCCTGACCATAAGTTCAGAAAAGACAAGAAGAATTTCATGAAAGGTAGAGTTTTCAAAAACACTGCACCAACTGCGTTGACAGGCCAACATACCCTTGATCAGTTAAACGCTCTCAAGCCTGATCCTTTGCGTCCAGGATACTTCAAAGGGTATAATACAGAACACGCTCGGACTCACAAGTCATGCTTATGGGATCTGCCATACTTCAAAGACCTCCTTTGCCCACACAACATCGACGTGATGCACACTGAAAAGAATATTGCGGAGTTCATTTTTGGTACATTGTTCGACATAGAGGGGAAGTCAAAACATAATCCTAAGGCTAGAATCGACCTCGAGGCTCTATGTGATAGACCGTTACAAAACTTGCGACAACTGGAAAGGAAAGCAAAGCATAGCGAAGCCAAAGGCATGGTTCAATCTTGAAAGGCCAGCTATGAGGGAAATGCTATTGTGGGTGAAAATGTGGTTGATGTTCCCCGATGGGTATGCTGCTAATCTAAAGAGGGGAGCGAGTCTTGAGAAATTGAAAATATTTGGTCTCAAGAGTCATGATTGGCACATATGGATTGAGCAGGTAATGCCGGTGATGTTGCGTGGCTTTATCCCCGTGGATGAATGGCTAGTATAGGCAGAGCTGAGCTATTTCTTCCGTTCTCTTTGTGCGAAAGAATTATCGCCTGGTGTGCTAGATGAAATGGAAGAGTTGGTGGCGGAGTTGATCTGCAAATTAGAAAAGATCTTTCCACCGGGCTTCTTTAATCCAATGCAGCATTTGATTTTGCATCTCCCGGCCGAGGCAATATTAGGGGGGCCCATTCAAAATCGATGGTGCTACTCAATTGAGAGGATGTAGAAGACGCTTCGAGCTAAGTGTAAAAATAAACGTAGAATTGAAGCATCGATGGCCGATGCATTCATTACTGAGGAGGCGACAAACTTCATGACAACACACTATGAAGCCAAAAATCATCATTTGCATAACCCGAAGCCTCGGTACAATGATGGCGATCCAAAAAAAGGTCAATCCAACCTTAGCCTATTCAAAGGGAAGCTCACACCATCCGGTGCTTCGAAAGGGAAATTGTTGGATGTCGAAGAATGGCGAACCATTTCATTGTATATCTTCACCAATCTAACAGAAGTGTGGCCGTACATCGAGTAAGTTCTCGATAAATTATTGTTCCGCAACTTCTAATTCCTTTCAACTACTCTTATTCCCGGATATTTGATATAGTCGATACGTTGCCAAATTCTAGGATGGAGCGGTCATCGAAAAGGATTCCGTCGAAGAGTATGAGCTTCTGGCAAAGCATGGAGGCGACCATCCCGATTTCATCTCTTGGTTCAAACAAAGGGTAATTAATTACCATTAATGATCCATTTGATTTCTTGGTCTAATTTGTGGCTAATACATCCATTCTTTCGTATTAAACTTGTAGGCTGATGCAGAGTCTATGGACGCCGAGTTGAGACAAGTCGCTAATGGTTTTGACTATAAGGTCCGTTCATTTGACAAATACAACATCAATGGGTATCACTTTCGTACCTTTGGCAAAGAGCTATCTATGCCCGACCTAAAGACTACAAATTGTTCTGTCTCTTCTATCGGCGAAGGAGGCACCGAGTATTATGGAAGAGTTGAAGCAATTTATGAACTTTTATTCTATGGTGAAAACCCACCGACCGTCGTAGTCTTCAAATGTTATTGGTTTGAGCCGAGGGAGACTAGAAGGACTGATCAACATATAGGACTAGTCGAAATCAACCAAAACACCCACTTAGATGTTCCCGATGTCTATATTACGGCTCAACAGGCGACACAAGTTTTCTATATACCGTGGGCCAGCCAAACTGATCCAAACCTCAAAGGTTAGGATGTCGTTTATGAAGTGCGACCACATTTTAGAGCACCTACCCTCAATGAAGAGGATTAAGAACCTCACATTAACCCAGACACATATGAAGGATAATTCTTCCAAGAAACACGTATGTCCAAGAAATGTTTGAAGAAACGCTCTACTTCACCCCAGAACATTGAAGTAGACAGTGACAGTGAATCCGTCTTAACCCCTGAGCCCGAACAGGAAGAGGCGGAAGAAGAAGAGGTTACTGCTGCGGATGACCTGTCACTTCTTGACCGATTACATAACGGTGGCCTTCCACATGTTCTTCCTGATAGTGATGATGATGATGCATTTATTGATGACAGTGATGATCATGATGCATTTATTGACCCTGAAGCATATATAGACAAGCACGATTGTTATTAGTTCATGTGAGGTATTCAACTATTACTATATATAAATTTTGAGTTCATGTTAGGTATTCAATTTTTATTAGTCATGTTGGTATTTATGACGATGATACACTTAAATATATACATTTTATTACTCATGTTGGTATTTATGTTGTACTAATTTCATTTACTCTTTGTCATGATAGGTGTTGAAAGATGGTGGGAAAGGGTCGAAAGCACTCCACGGGTCCTTCTTCGTCGGCGGGTGGTGGGATGGGTACTTCAATTCCCGCCTCGCCTCCTCGGAGAGCGTCGCTCTCTACTCTGCATGGAGTGGCCGCTTCTTCGACTCTCGCGGCCCCCGTCAGAGGAGGTTGACCCCCCGCAAAGCTGAGAGGTACTAAAGGTATTACTCATGTTGGTATTTATGTTGTAGTCATGTTGGTATTTATATACATTTTATTACTCATGTTGGTATTTATCTTGTACTAAAGGTACACGTGGCCGCGGGAGAGGTAGGGTGGTGGCTGCCACGCCTTCCTCGCCGCCACCCCAAGATGATTCACCTAAGCACAATACTTCTAGGGTGGATTCGTCTGAGGTGGAGGCTACATGGTCTCTGATTCATGAGCCTCAGGTCGACGAGACTTCGACCCACGAGACTCGTGTCCCAGAGGCTTCGTTCCAGGCGACTCCGGAGCAAATCAAGGATGAGGGTACGTCCCCAGAGACCCAGTGGGATACCTAGGCTGATCTGGGTCAGCCTGAGCCAAGTGGCCATGATGATAGCGACGAGGAGTTGGGTGAGGGGGCTACCGTCTACCAGCGTGGTAGTTCAGGGCTCCCGCTCGTATCGGCGACCCACGAGCATAGATGGTCGATTAAGCCAAATGGGGATAAGTAAGTTAATTTACTCTTATTTAACCTTTTGCCTTCACGTTTTCTCAAATATCTAATGTTTTGGCTTTAATTTGTCATACTGCAGGGGTTGGGTTGTTGCCAAGGGTGTCCGCAAGCCCAACATCGTGCTTGGTGTGCTTTGCCGTCACTTCCCGAGGTTTGTTACGTTGACCGGTCGGGAGCGAGAGGTATGAATGACCTGGGAGCACTACTTGGGTTCCCCGGCCCCGCCGGAGGTGGAGATGGACGGTGTTTTGTGCCACACGAGGGCCGACATGGTGATCTGACAGTTCTGGGTAACCTCTCCTTTACACAATTATAAATCAACCATAGCTAGTTATTGTACTAATCGGTGTTGCCTCTTTTGCAGACCTACTACATGTGTGAGGAGGGATACGAGGAGGACGCAACAAAGGTTATCGAAACCGAATGTCGCCGCCTACTTCAAAACTCTCGGCACGAGGCTCGGGTGCAGGATGTTCGAGACTACTATGCCTCGCGGCGTATTAGGAAGGACAAGGCGAAGTGCCACGATTCTAAGATGGAGAAGGAGCATTACATGAAGGTAATTACATATTATTAAGGCTTTGTAGTTAGTTTCCTTGATTTGGTTCTTACGCGCTCAAATTTCTCTTTATTAACTTAGGTGCCCCCAAGATGGTGTGTGGATAAGATGGATTGTTGGGAGGCCTTGGTGGATCAGTGGTGCTCCGAAACGTGGGAGGCCAGCCACAACAACGCCAAGGAGAGGCGTGGCAAAATGGTTGGTGTGCCACACCATCAAGGGAGCGTCAACTTAATCCAATTTGGTGAGAACTGGGTATGTGGTTTGCTTCATGCCTCATGCAATTCATTCTTAATAATATCTTGAGCCCTTTACTACTACAATTTTCCTCTCTCTCTCTTTTAGGCGCGTCACAATAAGACAGAGGTGCCACAGATGTACGACCTGTATGCGATGGCCCATACTGCCTCGTACAAGAAGGACAAGGCATTCTCTCAGTCCGACCTCGAGCATCCAGAAAACTTCACCAACATCTCCTCCCACCACAAGCTCGTGAAGTAGAGAGATCACGGGAAGGCGAGGAAAGGGGATGACTTTAACCCGAGCGAGGGGCCTATTGATCCACATCTGGTGATGATAGCTAGCAACGGGAGGCCCCATGGCTCGATCGCCATTGTAGACGTCCTTATACGTTGTCCTAGCACTCTCCGGCAGATAAAGGCACGCCAAACGAGCTCCTGTCCTGAGATAACACCTCGTCCACGGCCAGTCGAGCTCACCATCGAGGTTAGTTTAATGGACTCAACTATCTTTCCGCATTATGTTGTGCGTTGGAACCAATATGATTACAATGCTAACAATGAGTTGTGTTGCAGGCTGCTATTCGGAAAGAGAGAGAGGCAATGCAGGCGGTTTTGGCGGAGAAGGATAAGGATATGAAGGAGCTGGAGGAGAGGACGACTGCATTGGTGGAGGCGGAGAGGGCACGAAATGATGCGTCTAACAGGGCCATATGAGCTCTTCGTGGTAAGTTTCTTCTTCATATTATTTCAAATCTTGCATTTCAATGTCCGTTTCATTAATAACTAAAAAGTTTGACTTGTCGAAACCAAATGTACAGTCTATGTGCGAGAAGACCGGCCAAGTCCCTCCGGCGATGCCAGTCATTAACATGGCGGGGATGGTGAGTTTCATTTCAATGGAGTGATCTTAAGAGTGTCATCATGCTAACGACACATTGCAAACGATGTCTGGTGCAAAATATCTCCCAAAATGCATCGCACGACCCCTCTACAGTGGAGCCTTCTCCACGTGAAACAAGCCAGAGCCAGAGTGCTTCACCGCCGTGATGACGATAATGGTATGTTATTTCTAGCATTTTGCTTAACAACCGCATAATGGTCCAATATGGTTTATTAAGCATACTTAGCTCCAAAATGACATATTTAACCCAAGCTAGCTCCATAATGGTCTCCTTCTCCTCATAAATGACATAATTAGCCAATTTAGCTCAAAAATGCCTTAATAATCATAGTTGTCTCCAAACTGACATAAGTTAGCTCTAGAATGGCCTATACTTAGCTTGGCTTCCACCTAAATGACATAATTAGCTTAGTTAGCTCAAAAATGACCTATACTTACCTAATTATCCTCCAAAATGAGATAATTAGCTCCAAAAAGGCATAATTAGCTAATTTAGCTCGAAGAAGAGGAAAAGAGGAGAAAATAGAGGAAAAATGAAAAGAAGGAAGAAGAAGAAGAAGAGAAGAAGAAGAGAAGGAGAAGGAGAAGGAGAAGGAGGAAGAAGAAGGAGAAGAAGGAGGAGAGAATCTCCTTCTCCTTCTTCTCCTTCTTCTTGTCCTTCTTGTTTCCTTCTCCTCCTCCTCCTCCTCCTTCTTATTCTTTTACTTCTCCTTCTTCTTATCTTCTTGCTTCTTATTTTCTTCTTCTACGTAGCTTAGACTCATCAAACAAAGACATACTTAGCTAATTATCCTACAAAATGACATAATTAGCTTAGTTAGGTAAAAACATCATAAGAACCTTGGTTAGCTCATTAAAACGACTAATTTAGCTCCTGTCGTGGGTATAAGTCTGACAGTAGATGTATGGGGTACGAAAGGATGGGCAGAGCCTTAGCTACGGCGAGGTTGTATGAGTTCAGGCCCCTCTATGGTGGAGGTAAAAGCCCTACGTCTCAGTGCTCTTGGGAGCTTGATGTCGAGTGGAATATGGATTACAGTGAATTGCTAACCCCTGCACCAGTGGGGAAGGGCAACTTATATAGAGTGCGCTGCCCTTCACAACGGTTCGGTGCGCAGGGGTAGAGTAGTGGTGATTAAATGTCTACGTTACAGGTAACGTATGCCTTAAATGCTAATAAAGGTACATGAAAGTGTATGACCGTTGCCCTCTAGGGGGGTTACGAAGTACAGAGTGGAATCCAGTCGGTACGTTTGATACGCTCCGAATTCTCATTTCCGACTGGATGATGGAGGAATCGTCACCGACTGGATGATGGAGGAATCATCACCGACTGGATGAAGGGAAGTCCTTAATTCAGTCGGAACTGACTAAGGGCCTTGTCCCTTATGAAGGGTAGTCTTTGGGTAGGACCTATAGGGCAGGCCTGTGACCCTACCCTAGGACTATAACCCCATCATTAGTCTGCGAATGGATCGGGGTTGGAACGACAAAGAGATGCTTGGAGTACAGATCCGACTGGTATGGATGCGACTTTAGCGTTGTTTGCCTCGATCCATTTTATCCTCTTGACCAGTGATCCGAGTGGATATATCTGTGAAACGAACCGTCAGAAACTGAGTGTTTTCGTGGAATCTTTTGACGTGACCGGTCAACTGACAGCGGCGGATTTTCTGGGATCCTCAAATTTCGGTTGCCGCGCGCTCAGCGGGGATGACGACATCGTCATCGAGTAGTATCTGCCGCCTCGATTTCCGCGCCTTCATATCCTCCACTAATATCGTAGCAACCGGTCGGGGGATAAGATTTCGGGGCCACCTGCTAGTGACCCAGTCGGAACCTTATTTAAACCTCCCCAGCGAGGGTTTCTCGTTGCACTCGCCTGATAACTCGCACTCGCCCCGCTTCTCCCGTGATTTCCTGCGCATCCCAAGCTCCTTCCTTCTCCTCCCCCGCGGATCTGCAACCTCCACCATGACGAAGGGGCAGACGAGCAAGCTTGAGGCGCCGAAGAAGAAGAAGACGGCGGCTCCTGCTCAGCGGCGGCAGCGAGCACTGTCGGCGGGTTGGATCCAGGGGGATTTCCTCCCCTCCACGATGACGGCGGCGGACATGCTGGAGCTGGTGGAGCAAGACCTGATCAAGAACAAGTCGTGGAGACTGCCGGCGGAGGGCGAGACGGAGCCGGCGCCTCGGGAGGACGAGCGCGTCCTGCTGCTCAGTCACGTGTATCGAGGCTTCTCTCTGCCTCCTCATCCCTTCTTCAGAGGTATAATGAACCACTTCGGGGCGCAGCTCCACCATTTTCCTCCCAATGCAATAGCTCACCTCTCTGCCTTCGTCGTGCTTTGCGAGTGTTTTATCGGTTGCTCTCCTCATTGGGGGCTCTTTAAGCACATCTTCTCCGCTAGATCCCAAACCATCAAAAGACTTAGCCAGTCCGACGACAAAACTCATCTCCTCCAGCTCTGCGGAGGCTTAGGCTTCCAAAAGAAAAGCAAAAGTAGCTATCCCGCTCTTCAGTTGTCTAAATCCGTTAGGAACTGACAGTCGACTTGGTTCTACTGCCAAGATGTCGCTTGTCCGAATGCTGCAACGGGACTGCCCCCTTTTAGCTTAGACCGACCGGCTCCGCCTAGGCAGCTTGCGCTCACGAAGATGGAAAAGATCCAGATTCAGCGTCTGGTCGACGCGCTGGTAGATGTCGTCCACAAGGGAGTCACCGGCATAGATTTGCTGGAGGTTTTTCTGGGTCGGCGTATCCAGCCTTTGCAAGCTCGACACCATGCCATGTGGCACTACACGGGGCCTGAGGACTCCACTCAGACTCACCCTGAGTGCGTGACCGGGGAGGTTGTGACGGCGTGGGTCCGCGCCATCACAGGCGCCTGCGATAACCCCAGAGGAGCCCGGCGAGTGAAGCCCTTCCGCGCGGACAACCCTCCTCCGAATGAGGTGAGAATACCTTGCCGAGTGCTTACAATTCCCTTAGATTTGCCTCTTTTTCTTGCATCACTGTCTGACGTCTGATGTTGTCGACTGTATCTTGTGCAGGCGTGAACCAACTGGTATTCCCCCGTCTCAAACGGGAATCCGGCTGAGGAAGAGGAAGGCAGCGTGGAGAGCGCTGAGTATGTCTCTGACAGCGGGGAGACGGAGGAGGAGTCTGAAGAAGAGGAGGGGGAAGTTGAGGAGCAGAGCTCGCCACCCCCACCACCAGAGCTTCGAACTAAGCGCCGTCACGAACCCGTGACTTCGTCGGCTCCTCCAGCGGCCCCGAGTGCACCGGCAGCTCCCATGACTCCGTCGGCTCCTCCAGCGGCCCCGAGTGCACCGGCAGCTCCCATGACTCCGTCGGCTCCTCCAGCGGCCCCGAGTGCCCCGTTAGCTCCTCCTGTGGTTCCGAGCGCCTTGCCAGCTACTCCCGTGGCTCGGAGTGCTCGGAGCACAAAGAGGACCAGGGACGCTGCTGCTGAGCCTGCGGGCCAACCTTCCAAGGTGGCCAAACCGAGTGGGTCCAAACCTCGGAAGGCTTTGCCACGGATGAGGATCGCCGTTCCCGTTGCCTCAGCGTAAGTGTCTTGTTCTCTTATCTTCTTTCAATATTTGATTGAACTCATGTTTATTGGTCGAGTGGATTTTACTCGACAGAGCTGCTACCTCCGCCACTTCTCCGCCACGCCAGGAAGACGATCCCATGGATACGGACAACGTTGCCACCTCCCAGCAAGGTACGTCGTGATGACTCCGAGAGCCCAAATTATTGTTTCGCGAATTCTGTCTTTGATCTTGCCTTTTTTCTGTGGTCTCACGTCGTTCAGTCGGGTTTCCTTCAGAGGTGATTCACGTAGAGGAGGACGACCAGAAGAGGTCCAAGCAAGCTGCGGTGCCTGTCCTTGAGGCTGTTCCATCTGCTACTACTCCCGCCATGGACGCACCGCCAGCCGAGACGATGCCGTCGACTGAAACGGCACTCATCGCTGCTGAGCCGACTGGAGCAGGACTTGGGATGCCCAAGGAGTCTCTTGTGGTGCCAGGTCCGTCGATCGTCCAGTACGACGCCCCACACCTCCCGGAAGATCAGGTGGGAGCTGCTAAGGGGGCCATGGTGCGGGCGGAGTTGATGGCGGGTGATGCCAAGAGAGCGTACGACTCCATCGCGTCTGTGTACAAGCGAAGCTTGGAACTCCTGGAAGATATCCGAGTAAGTGGGCTAGTAAGTATTTACTTTCCTCTTGCAACCCACTGGGTGTTTAAGCAATATACTCGGATGCAGTATGATTATTTTGCAGTGGGTCACTCTTAGTGAACCCAGTGGGTGTAGTCCCCGAGACTTCTATCGAGTGCTTGCACCCGCAGTTGTCTTTATATACATTTGCTTTAACTTGATCAGATCAAAACTAATCTGTTGGAATGTTACCGGTGAGGGCACTCCGAGTGCACCTACTGAAAGTAGTCCCCGAGAGTAATTTTACTCAGGTCGGGTAGTAGTAGCCTCTCTGGCTTGTTTTTGTTATTTAACTCAATAGGGCGGACCTGTTTGAGCTTCATGGCAGTGGGGTCACTCTTAGTGAACCCACTAGGTGTAGTCCCCGAGGCCGCTGTCGACTGCTTGCGTCGGCAGGGGTCTGAAGAACTTCGAGCTTTTAATGTTTTCCTTGTTGAATTTGTCTAATCTTCTCTTGGCTCTGATTTGCGGAAGACTTGCGAGATGGTATCAGCGTACAACGCTCTGAAGGCTGAAAAGGTTCAGCTTGCTGCAGAACTGGAGGCAGCTCTTCATGACTTGGCTGGTGTGAAGGGCGATCTGGCTGAACGAGAGAAGTCCTTGGAGGAGTCCCGTGAGGCAAACAAGGCATTGGTGGCCGAAATGGAGAAAATGGGGAAACAAAGGACCGAGCTGATGGGACAGATGAAGGTGATGAATAGGCGGTGCATATCACAGGAGAAGTACGTTAGCGACTGGGCAAGGAAGATGATTGCGCTTCTCGGTGGTAAGTTCTGTTTTTCCGAGTGCTTCTTGACTGTGTATTTCATTATGCGCTTACTTTCTGCTCATCTTGTATTTGCAGATTTTTGTATGGACGCTAAAGCTGAAGCAGCTGACGTTGAGCGGTCGGTTATTCCGAACGTTCCACTCGGCGAGGACGCCAATCGAGACCTGCTCCGAGCGCACATTCGTCTGGGCAAAGTGGGACCTTTCATAGGTCGACTGAGAGAGGTCGTCGGCCGAATCGACAAGGAGTTGTGGCCCGAAGACGAGTCCCGGCAAGAGATGGAAGGGTTGATGACTCGGCTGGAGGACGTCCCGAACCGAGTGCAGGCGTGGAAGAAGTCTGGTGCTCGCTGTGGTGCGGACATGGTGCTGTCGCTGGTCCGAGTGCACTGCAAGGAGGCTCGCGAAGAGAAGCTGAAGGCGCTGCAGGTTGCCAACACCAAGAAGCTTCGATTCGAAGATTTCATGGAGACCTTCCTTGAGAGCACCACTCGCATCGTAGACGGGATCGACCTCGACACTTTCGTGGAGCCTGCCAGTCCCAGTGCCAGCCCTGACGACGCTTGAGAAAACTTTTACCTCGGTATGCCGAGTGTTACTTGTATCAAACTTTGGCCACTGCTGTTGGCCGTCACATTCATGGTTCGGTGTGGATAAGCTTGATCTACACCGAACCGACTATCTTTAAACTAACTTTGAACCGAATATTTTGCTCGTCCTTTGCGAAAGAATTGTTGACACGATTTTGGCTCGTGGTTTTTGCTTGGCATTTCTTGGTGAAGCCAATGGCAAACATGCGGAGCATGTATTTGTCAGTTGTCTTGACATATGCATGAGCCTCAAGGAGGGTGTGCTAAGCCTCCGAGTGGATCTCTAGGATACACTCGAAGAGAGTTCTTTACTTAGGCGATTCGGTATCGCAGCTAAGTCTTAAAGCGTGACCGCAAGGTCGCACTCGGAGCGAGTTGCTACTCATGTAATTGTCAGTTGTCTTGACATCTACATGAGTCTCAATGAGGGTCTGCTACTCATGTAATTGTCAGTTTTCTTGACATCTACATGAGCCTCAATGAAGGTCTGCTACTCATGTAATTGTCAGTTGTCTTGACATCTACATGAGCCTCAATGAAGGTCTGCTAAGCCTCCGAGTGGATCTCTAAGGTACACTCGAAGGAAGCTGTTTACTTAGGCGATTCTTGATCACAGAGAAGTCTCCGAGTGCGACGTTTAGTGCACACTCGAAGAAAGTTTGTACTTAGGCGATTCTTGATCGCAGCTAAGTCCCCGAGTGCGACGTTTAGTGCACACTCGGAGAAATTTAGTACTTAGGCAATTATTGATCGCAGCCAAGTCCCCGAGTGCGACGTGTAGTGCACACTCGGAGAAAGTTTGTACTTAGGCGATTCTGGATCGCAGCTAAGTCCCCGAGTGCGACGTTTAGTGAACCCTCGGAGAAAGTTTGTACTTAGGCGATTCTGGATCGCAGCTAAGTCCCCGAGTGCGACGTTTAGTGCACATTTCGGAGGAAATTTGTACTTAGGCGATTCTTGATCGCAGCTAAGTCCCCGAGTGCGACGTTTAGTGAACACTCGGAGAAAGTTTGTACTTAGGCGATTCTGGATCGCAGCTAAGTCCCCGAGTGCGACGTTTAGTGCACATTTCGGAGGAAATTTGTACTTAGGCGATTCTTGATCGCAGCTAAGTCCCCGAGTGCGACTTTTAGTGAACACTCGGAGAAAGTTTGTACTTAGGCGATTCTGGATCGCAACTAAGTCCCGAGTGCGACGTTTAGTGCATATTTCGGAGGAAATTTGTACTTAGGCGATTCTTGATCGCAACTAAGTCCCCGAGTGCGACGTTTAGTGTACACTCGGAGAAAGTTTGTACTTAGGCGATTCTGGATCGCAGCTAAGTCCCCGAGTGCGACGTTTAGTGCACATTCGGAGGAAATTTGTACTTAGGCGATTCTTGATTGCAGCTAAGTCCCCGAGTGCGACGTTTAGTGAACACTCGGAGAAAGTTTGTACTTAGGCGATTCTGGATCGCAGCTAAGTCCCCGAGTGCGACGTTTAGTGCACGCTCGGAGAAAGTTTGTACTTAGGCGATTCGTGATCGCAGCTAAGCCCCCGAGTGCGACGTTTAGTGAACACTCGGAGAAAGTTGTACTTAGGCGATTCTGGATCGCAGCTAAGTCCCCGATTGCGACGTTTAGTGCACACTCAGAGAAAGTTTGTACTTAGGCAATTCGTGATCGCAGCTAAGCCCCCGAGTGCGACGTTTAGTGCACACTCGGAGAAAGTTAGTACTTAGGCGATTCTGGATCGCGGCTAAGTTTTTTTCGAGACCGGAGTCTGCGAACGCGGAAGAATCTGCAAAAAATTCAATCTGCTTTGTATTACTTCAACGATACTTGTTCTTTTCATTGCTTCAGTCGACGGTCACGTATAGAAGCGCTTCAGGAGATCTCTGTTCCATGCTCGCAGCTCGTCCGTTTCCCTGTCGAGGTTGTAGAGTTGATATGCTCCATTGTTCAACACCTTGGAGATGATGAAGGGTCCTTCCCAGGCGTGAGCCAACTTGTGAGGTCTCTTCTGATCCACTTGGAGCACCAGGTCGCCTGCTTGGAATGTACGACTCCTGACGTGTCGTGCGTGAAAGCGCCGCGGATCTTGTTGATAAATGGTTGAGCGAGTCAGTGCCATCTCGCGCTCCTCCTCTAGAAGATCCACTCCGTCTTGCCTTGCTTGCTCTGCTTCGGCTTCAGAGAAGAGTTCAACTCGTGGAGCGTTGTGAAGCAAATCACTCGGAAGGATCGCCTCTGCTCCATAAACGAGGAAGAACGGGGATCGCCCTGTAGATCTATTTGGGGTTGTGCGGAGACCCCACAGCACCGAAGGCAGTTCGGTGACACATGCGCCGACAGCATGTCCCACTTCTCGCAGGAGTCGAGGCTTCAAACCTTGCAGAATAAGTCCATTCGCCCGTTCTGCTTGCCCGTTTGTTTGGGGATGCGCCACAGATGCAAAATCCACTCGGATACCTTGGCCTGTACAGAAACCTTTGAATGTGTCCGAGTCAAAGTTTGTGCCATTGTCAGTGATTATGCTATGCGGCACCCCGAATCTCGAGATGATGTCCCTGACAAACTTGATGGTTGTAAGGGCGTCGAGCTTCTTGATGGGCTTGGCTTCAATCCACTTTGTGAACTTGTCGACTGCCACCAACAGATGTGTGAATACCCCTTAGCCTGTCCTGAATGGACCGACTATATCTAATCCCCACACTGCAAACGGCCAAACAAGAGGGATTGTCTTCAATGCGGACGTTGGCTTGTGGGATTTGTTCGAGTAGAACTGACAGCCTTCACATCTGTCGACCATATCCTTCGCCATTTCATTCGACTGCAACCAGAAGAAGCCAGCTCTGAATGCTTTGGCGACGATTGCCCTTGAGGAGGCGTGATGACCGCGGGTTCCCGAGTGAATTTCTTCCAGGATTAACTGTCCCTCCTCAGGGGAGATGCATCGTTGAAGGACGCCTCAAACACTTTCCTTGTACAACTGGCCATCAATGACAGTGAACGACTTTGACCTGCGGACGATCTGTCTGGCTTGGACTTCATCTTCTGGTAATTCTTGCCTCGGGATGTATGCAATGAACGACACAGTCCAATCGGGGGTGACGGCAAGAATATCCATGATCAAATCAACCACAGCAGGGACTTTGACTTCAGTCGGATCTTTCGAGCTCTTTGGTTGTACTGGTTCCTCTGTGAAAGGATCTTCTTTAACTGAGGGAAGGTGAAGATGCTCGAGGCAGACGTCACTTGGGACTGGTCTCCGAGTGGATCCAAGTTTCGCCAATTCATCAGCTACTTGGTTTTTCAGTCGCGGAACATGGTGGAGTTCCAGACCTTCAAACTTTTTCTCGAGCTTCCTCACCGCATTGCAGTATGTGGTAATGGTGGGGTTCCTTACGTCCCATTCCTTCATCACTTGATTAACTACCAAATCTGAATCGCCGTAGACCATCAGTCGACGGACGCCGAGTGCGATGGCCATGCGCAATCCATAAAGGAGAGCCTCATACTCTGCCTCATTGTTGGAGGAATCAAAGTGTATCTGCAACACATACTTGAGTTTGTCGCCCTTTGGCGATATGATCACAACGCCAGCGCCGGAGCCATTCAACATCTTGGACCCATCGAAGAACATTGTCCAATGAGCCGAGTAGATGTGGGTCGGTTGCTGTTGTTCTACCCATTCTGCTATGAAGTCAGCCAGAGCTTGAGACTTTATAGCTTTCTTGGCCTCAAACTTGATATCGCAGTATAACATCTCCATCGCCCACTTCACCACTCGGCCCGATGCGTCCCGATTGTGGAGGATTTCCGACAACGGAGCATCAGAAACGACAGACACCGAGTGGTCTTAGAAATAATGAGCCACCTTCTTCGCAGTCATGTAAATACCATAGATAAGTTTTTGATAGTGGGGATACCTCTGCTTGGAAGGAGTCAGGACTTCGGAGACATAATACACTGGCCGCTGAACCTTGTATGCTTTGCCTTCTTCTTCGCGTTCGACTGTGAGAATAGTGCTGACGACTTGATTTGTAGCCGCGATGTACAGAAGAAGGGGTTCTTTACCGAGCGGAGCAGTAAGAACCGGCTGGGTGGAAAGTAGGACTTTGAGGTCGTCAAATGCGATTTGGGCTTCATCTGTCCACTCGAAAGTATCTGATTTCTTCATGAGTCGGTACAGAGAAAGTGCCTTCTCGCCGAGTCGACTGATAAACCTGCTCAAAGCCTCTAGGCAACCTGTGAGCCTTTGAACATCGTGTATTCTGACCGGCCGCTCCATTCGGACTATGGTCCCGAGCTTTTTGGGGTTGACATCGATCCCTCGTTCGGAAACGAAGAAACCGAGTAACTTTCCGCTTGGAACACCGAATGAACACTTGGCTGGGTTGAGCTTAATATCGTACCTACGAAGGTTGGTGAATGTTTCTGCCAAGTCAGTCAGCAGGTCGGAACCTTTGCGTGACTTGACTACGATATCATCCATATACGCCTCCACATTTCGACCGATCTGGTCAAGTAAACATTTTTGGATCATGCACATAAAGGTTGCTCCTGCATTCTTCAAACCAAATGGCATAGTGATGTAGCAGAAGCACCCGAATGGGGTGATGAAGGCTATTTTTAATTCATCAGGGCCATATAGACGGATCTGATGATAGCCCGAGTAGGCATCAAGGAATGACAAACGCTCGCAACTCGCAGTCGAATCGACAATTTGATCGATGCGGGGGAGCGGGAAATGGTCTTTCGGGCAGACCTTATTGAGATGCTTGAAGTCGATGCACATTCGGAGAGACTTGTCCTTCTTGGGTACCATGACAACATTGGCGAGCCACTCAGAGTGGTGTACCTCGCGAATGAAGTTGGCTGCCAAAAGCTTAGCCACCTCTTCTCCGATTGCCTTCCTCTTGTGCGCGGCGGACCGACGCAGGCGTTCTCAGACAGGCCGAGCAGCAGGATCCACATGCAGTCGGTGCTCAGCCAATTCCCTGGGTACACCTGGCATGTCAGCGGGCTTCCATGCAAAAATGTCCCAGTTCTCACAGAGGAATTGGATGAGCTCGGCTTCCTATTTAGGATCGAGGGTGGTGGAGATGTTCGTCGGAGCAGCGGTGTCGTCCATCGGGTGGATGCTGACCTTCTTCGTCTCTCCCGCCGACTGGAATGCAGACTCCGAAGCTGGCTTCTTCGAACGCATCAAGTCAGCGGGGTCGACTGTCTTCTTATACTCGTCGAGCTCGAGGACAGCCATCTGTTCATCGGCGATCCTCGATCACTGCTGCAGACACTCCTCGGCCCGCTGCCGATTGCCTCTGATAGTGATCACACCTTTTGGGCCTGGCATCTTCAGCTTCAGGTACACGTAACATGGACGGGCCATGAAACGCGCATACGCCGGGCGGCCCAGAATCGCGTGGTACGCACTCTGGAAGTCCACCACCTCGAACGTCAGTTTCTCCTTGCGGAAGTTCCTGTCGGAGCCGAAGACGACGTCCAACGCGATCTGGCCGAGTGACTTGGCCTTTCGTCCAGGGACGACTCCATGGAACTGCATGCTGCTCTCGCTAAGTTTGGACATCGGGATGCCCATACCCTTGAGAGTGTCAGCGTACATGATGTTCAGGCCGCTGCCGCCGTCCATGAGGACTTTGCGCAGTCGGACTCCTTCCACCACCGGGTCGACGACCAGGGCCTGCCTCCCTGGGGTGGGTACGTGTGCTGGATGATCCCACAGTCTGAGACCATTTGAGGAACGTGGGGTTGGTCGGGGTGGCCATGTTCACCTCCCTGTTCACCAGCTTCAGTCGACTCTTGCTTTCAACGTCAGCAAAAATCATCAGTGTTGCATGGACTTGGGGGAACGGATCCTCCTTGTCCTCCTCATCCTGTTCATTGTCCTTTTCACTCGGCTACCCTTCGCCGAACCCCAGGATCAGGAGGCGACATTGCCGAGTGCTATGCTTCGGAAATATGGCGTTGCCCTCTTCATCCATCTTCATGTGGATTGGACATGGCTGGTCCAGGATGTGGTTCCCGAACTGCTTCTTCTTGGGGGTGAACTCAGCCTTCCCCTTGCCCTTGAACTTGGCATTGGTAACGGCTGCGGCCTCTGCCTGCGGAGTGGACGGAACTTTCTGCTTCTGCTTCCGAGTGTTGTTTCCATCTCCATCGGTGGCTGCCTTGTGCTTGCCGCTACGAATGCGGTCCTCTTCTTCGCCATTTGCATAGCGTGTCGCTATCTCCATCATCTTGCTCATGGAGATGTCGCCTGTTCGACCGAACTTCAGGTACAAATCTCTGTACCGCACGCCTGCCTTGAAGGCGCAGACTGCTTGGTGCTATGTGACATTCTCCACCGTGTGGTAGAGGGTTGTCCAACGCTGGATGAAATCGCGCAGGGGCTCATTCTGCTTCTAGACACAGTGGTGGAGCTCCATGATACCAGCATGGCGTTTGCACGTCCCCTCGAAGGTCCCCATGAAGACTCGGGCCAGATCTGCCCAGCTGTAGATGCTTGAAGGAGCCAACTAGTTCAGCCACACTCGTGCCGAGCCGTCGAGCATCAAGGGGAGATGTTTCATGGCGACCTGGTCGTCTCCACCGTCGATCTGGACTCCCACTCGGTAGTCATCCAGCCACGTTTCTGGCTTGGATTCTCGTGTAAACTTGCTGATTCCCGTCGCCAATCGGAAGATGGGAGGGATGTCAGCCGAACGGATGGCTCGACTGAAACACTCGGGGCCAGAGACGATGGTCCTTCTTCCACTCGGACGGTCTATATCGTGTCCATCGCGGTGGGCCCGGCCCCTGTCGACCCTCCTCTGGGCGATATATCCTCTTGCGTCAGGTCTTGGATCATAAGTGTCACCGACCGAACGCCGATCATCATGATGTCGGGGCCCGTAGGGCCCACCCTGCGGAGGGGTGCGTGAACGGCGACGATCTTCGGGATTCATGGAACGGCTGCCTCCCCTGTGTCGCTGATGAGAACCGGGGCTGTGAACTGATCGATGTGTGTTCGCGCGAACAGAACTATTGTGGATCCTGTTGTGCGACTGGGAGACCGCCGAATTTGGCTCCTGCGCCGTGTGCAATAGGGCACGGATCTGCTCGATCCCTCCGCCAGCCTCTGAATCAGTCGGCTGGAAGGAATCGGCTATCTTGGCGGCGGCAGCCAAGTTGAGGACGGGTGTGCGGAACACCTCCACGTTGCTGTGACGAGTGCGCCGACTGGCAGAACGGCGGGGCTGACGGCGAGCGCCGTAGGTTTCGCCGACCTCGTGCTCGTTCCGGCCGGGTTGGCGGGGACTTTCATGGGAGTTGGCCATGTGCACTTCGGCTGCAAGCCTGCGGCCCGCGTACTCGGAAGGAAACTCAGTCGGAACTGAAGCCGAGCGCTGGGACTGCGGCGCTACTACAACCGACTCGAGGACCGCCACTTGTGAAGACGCGCTCTCGCGTGCCTGGGCGTGTTGCACCCAACGCTGGAGCCGCGGACGGCGAGACCGCTTGTTGCGGCGTGCGACAGGGGCGAAGGTCGACACCGGAGCCGATTGCTGGAGAAGAAGGACGCCGCGGGCGCCGACACGGAAGTGTGTAGCCCCGCGACTGGGGAGCGCCTCGACGTCGAGAGGAGCATCCCGAAGCCATGCCGAATCGTCGACGATGAAGGAGAGAGCGCCGAAGAGGATCTCGCGACCCATGCACAAATCTCCACCGGACGACATGACGAAAAGATGTAGTCGCAAACTCGCCGAAAAGTCGCTTAGACGCCTGCCCCACGGTGGGCGCCAACTGTCGTGGGTATAAGTGTGACAGTAGATGTATGGGGTTCGAAAGGATGGGCAGAGCCTTAGCTACGGCGAGGTTGTATGAGTTCAGGCCCCTCTACGGTGGAGGTAAAAGCCCTACGTCTCAGTGCTCTTGGGAGCTTGATGTTGAGTGGAATATGTATTACGTTGAATTGCTAACCCTTGCACCAGTGGGGAAGGGCGACTTATATAGAGTGCGTTGCCCTTCACAACGGTTCGGTGCGCAGGGGTAGAGTAGTGGTGATTAAATGTCTACGTTACAGGTAACGTATGCCTTAAATGCTAATAAAGGTACATGAAAGCGTATGACCGTTGCCCTCCAGGGGGGTTACGAAGTACAGAGTGGAATCCAGTCGGTACGTTTGATACGCTCCGAATGCTCATTTCCGACTGGATGATGGAGGAATCGTCACCGACTGGATGATCGAGGAATCGTCACCGACTGGATGAAGGGAAGTCCTTAATTCAGTCGGATCTCACAAAGGGCCTTGTCCCTTATGAAGGGTAGTCTTTGGGTAGGACCTATAGGGGAGGCCTGTGACCCTACCCTAGGACTATAACCCCATCAGCTCCAAAATTAAATAATAAGCTCAAAATGGCATAAGAACCTTGGTTAGCTCATGAATATCATATACTTAGCTTGGCTTCCACCTAAATGAATAATTAGCCAATTTAGCTCAAAAATGCCTTAATAATCATAGTTGGCTCCAAAATGACATATTTTACCCAAGTTAGCTCTAGAATGGCCTATACTTAGCTTGGCTTCCACCTAAATGACATAATTAGCTTAGTTAGCTCGAAAATGGCCTATTTAATAAAAAATGACCTATACTTACCTAATTATCCTCCAAAATGACATAATTAGCTCCAAAAAGGCATAATTAGCTAATTTAGCTCGAAGAAGAGGACAAGAGGAGAAGATAGAGGAAAAATGAAAAGAAGGAAGAAGAAGAAGAAGAGAAGAAGAAGGAGAAGGACAAGGAGGAAGAAGAAGGAGAAGCTCCTTCTCCTTCTTCTCCTCCTTCTTCTCCTTCTTCTTGTCCTTCTTCTTTCCTTCTTCTTCTCCTCTTCCTTCTCCTTCTCCTTCCCCTTCTCCTCCTCCTCCTTCTTCTTCTTCTTCTTCTTTTACTTCTCCTTCTTCTTCTCTTCTTGCTTCTTCTCTTTCTTCTTCTACGTAGCTTAGACTCATCCAACAAAGACATACTTAGCTAATTATCCTACGAAATGACATAATTAGCTTAGTTAGGTAAAAAAATCAAAAGAACCTTGGTTAGCTCATTAAAACGACTAATTTAGCTCCAAAATGAAATAATAAGCTCAAAATGGCATAAGAACCTTGGTTAGCTCATGAATACTATATACTTAGCTTGGGATCCACCTAAATGACATAATTAGCGAATTTAGCTCGAAAATGCCTTAATAATCATAGTTGGCTCCAAAATGACATATTTTACCCAAGTTAGCTCTAGAATGGCCTATACTTAGCTTGGCTTCCACCTAAATGACATAATTAGCTTAGTTAGCTCCAAAATGGCCTATTTAATAAAAAATGACCTATACTTAGCTAATTATCCTCCAAAATGACATAATTAGCTCCAAAAAGGCATAATTTGCTAATTTAGCCTGAAGAAGAGGAAAAGAGGAGAAGAAAGAGAAAAAATGAAAAGAAGGAAGAAGAAGAAGAGAAGATGAAGGAGAAGGAGGAAGAAGAAGGAGAAGAAGGAGGAGTGAAGCTCCTTATCCTTCTTCTCCTCCTTCTCCTCCTTCTTCTTCTCCTTCTTCTTTTCTTCTTCTTCTCCTCTTCCTTACCCTTCTCCTTCTCCTCCTCCTTCTTTTTCTTCTCCTTCTTCTTCTCTTCTTGCTTCTTATCTTCTTGCTTCTTCTCTTTCTTCTTCTACGTAGCTTATTTTCCCCAACAAAGACATACTTAGCTAATTATCCTCCAAAATGACATAATTAGCTTAGTTAGGTAAAAACTGTTGGAAATATGCCCTAGAGGCAATAATAAATTAGTTATTATTATATTTCTTTGTTCATGATAATCATTTATTATCCATGCTATAATTGTATTGATTGGAAACACAGTGCATGTGTGGATACATAGACAAAGCACTGTCCCTAGTAGGCCTCTAGTTGACTAGCTCGTTGATCAAAGATGGTCAAGGTTTCCTGACCATAGGCAAGTGTTGTCACTTGATAACGGGATCACATCATTAGGAGAATCATGTGATGGACTAGACCCAAACTAATAGACGTAGCATGTTGATCGTGTCATTTTGTTGCTACTGTTTTCTGCGTGTCAAGTATTTGTTCCTATGACCATGAGATCATATAACTCACTAACACCGGAGGAATGCTTTGTGTGTATCAAACGTCGCAACGTAACTGGGTGACTATAAAGATGCTCTACATGTATCTCCGAAGGTGTTTGTTGAGTTAGTATGGATCGAGACTGGGATTTGTCACTCCGTGTGACGGAGAGGTATCTCGGGGCCCACTCGGTAATGCAACATCACACACAAAGCTTTGCAAGCAATGTGACTTAGTGTAAGTTGCGGGATCTTGTATTATGGAACGAGTAAAGAGACTTGCCGGTAAACGAGATTGAAATAGGTATGCGGATACTGACGATCGAATCTCGGGCAAGTAACATACCGAAGGACAAAGGGAATGACATACGGGATTATATGAATCCTTGGCAGTGAGGTTCAAACGATAAGATCTTCATAGAATATGTAGGATCCAGTATGGGCATCCAGGTCCCGCTAATGGATATTGACCGAGGACTCACTCGAGTCATGTCTACATAGTTCTCGAACCCGCAGGGTCTGCACACTTAAGGTTCGACGTTGTTTTATGCGTATTTGACTTATATGGTTGGTTACCGAATGTTGTTCGGAGTCCCGGATGAGATCACGGAAGTCACGAGGGTTTCTGGAATGGTCCGGAAATGAAGATTGATATATAGGATGACTTCATTTGGTTAATAGAAGGTTTTCGGGCATTACCGGTAATGTACCGGGAATGATGAATGGGTTCCGGATCTTCACGGGGAGGGGGACCACCCAGCCGGGAGGGCCCAAGGACCTTGGGGGTGGCGCACCAAGTAGGTGGGGTCAGCCCAAGGCTGTCTTGCGCAAGAGAGAAAGAAAAACCAAAAGAAGAGAGAGAAAAAAAGGGAAAGGTGGGAAAGAAGAGAAGGACTCCACCTTCCAATCCTAGTTGGACTAGGATTGGAGGAGGACTGCAACTCCTCCTTGGTGGCACAGCCCTTGGGGCTCCTTGAGCCTCAAGGAAAGCCTCCCCTCCCCTCCTCCTATATATATGGAGCTATTAGGGCTGATTTGAGACAACTTTTGCCACGGCAGCCCGACCACATACCTCCACGGTTTTTCCTCTAGATCGCGTTTCTGCGGAGCTCGGGCGGAGCCCTGCTGAGATTAAATCACCACCAACCTCCGGAGTGCCGTCACGCTGCTGGAGAACTCATCTACCTCTCCATCTCTCTTGCTGGATCAAGAAGGCCGAGATCATCGTCGAGCTGTACGTGTGCTGAACGCGGAGGTGCCCTCCGTTCGGCACTACATCAGAGCGGATCATGGGACGGATCGCGGGACGGTTCGTGGGACGGTTCGCGGGGCGTATCGAGGGACGTGAGGACGTTCCACTACATCAACCGCGTTTCTTAACGCTTCTGCTGTGCGATCTACAAGGGTACGTAGATCGGAAATCCCCTCTCGTAGATGGACATCACCATGATAGGACTTCGTGCGCGTAGGAAATTTTTTGTTTCCCATGCGACGTTCCCCAACAGTGGTATCTGAGCTAGGTTCATGCGTAGATGGCTTCTCGAGTAGAACACAAAAGTTTTTGTGGGCGGTGATGTGCGTTTTGCTGCCCTCCTTAGTCTTTTCTTGACTCCGCGGTATTGTTGGATCGAAGTGGCTCGGACCGACATTACTCGTACGCTTACGAGAGACTGGTTTCATTGCTACGAGTAACTCCGTTGCTCAAAGATGACCGGCGAGTGTCGGTTTCTCCAACTTTAGTTGAATCGAATTTGACCGAGAGGTCCTTGGATGAGGTTAAATAGCAATTCATATATCTCCGTTGTGGTGTTTGCGTAACTAAGATGCGATCCTACTAGATACCCATGGTCACCACGTAAAACATGCAACAACAATTAGAGGACGTCTAACTTGTTTTTGTAGGGTATGCTTGTGATGTGATATGGCCAACGATGTGATGTGATATATTGGATGTATGAGATGATCATGTTGTAATAGTTCATATCGACTTGCACGTCGATGGTACGGCAATCGGCAGGAGCCATAGGGTTGTCTTTAAACTAACGTTTGTGCTTGCAGATGCGTTTACTATATTGCTAGGGCGTAGCTTTAGTAGTAATAGCATGAGTAGCACGACAACCCCGATGGCGACACGTTGATGGAGATCATGATGATGGAGATCATGGTGTGACGCCGATGACAAGAAGATCGTACCGGTGCTTTGGTGATGGAGATCAAGAAGCACATGATGATGGCCATATCATGTCACTTATGAATTGCATGTGATGTTAATCCTTTATGCACCTTATCTTGCTTAGAACGACGGTAGCATTATGAGGTGATCTCTCACTAAAATTTCAAGACGAAATTGTGTTCACTCCAACTATGCACCATTGCGACAGTTCTTCGTTTCGAGACACCACGTGATGATCGGGTGTGATAGACTCAACATTCACATACAACGGGTGCAAAACAGTTGCACACGCGGAACACTCGGGTTAAGCTTGACGAGCCTAGCATGTGCAGACATGGCCTCAGAACACATGAGACCGAAAGGTCGAGCATGAATCGTATAGTTGATATGATTAGCATAGAGATGCTTACCACTGAAACTATTCTCGACTCACGTGATGATCGGACTTGAGATAGTGGATTTGGATCATGTACCACTCAAATGGCTAGAGAGATGTACTTTTTGAGTGGGGGTTCTTAAGTAATATGATTAATTGAACTGATTGTCATGAACATAGTCTAATGGTCTTTGTGAATTACGATGTAGCTTGCGCTATAGCTCTACTGTTTTTATATGATCCTAGAGAAAATTTAGTTGAAAGTTGATAGTAACAAACTTTGCAGACTGAGTCTGTAAAACCGAGGATTGTCCTCGTTGCTGCGCAGAAGGCTTATGTCCTTAATGCACCACTCGGTGTGCTGCACCTCGAGCGTCGTCTCTAGATGTTGTGAACATCCGACATACATGTTTCTGATGACTACACGATAGTTCAGTACAAAATACTTAATGGCTTAGAAGCAAGGCGCCGAAGACGTTTTGAAACGTCACGGAACATAAGAGATGTTCTAAAGAGATGAAATTGTGATTTCATGCTTGTGCCCTTGTTAAGAGGTATGAGACCTCCCACAAGATTTTTTGTCCACGAAGTAAAGGAGAAAAGCTCAATCATTGAGCGTGTGCTCAGATTATCTGAGTACGACAATCGCTTGAATCAAGTGGGAGTTGATCTTCCACATAAGATAGTGATGGTTCTCCAAAAGTCACTGCCACCAAGCTGTGAGAGCTTCGTGGTGAACTATAACATATCAGGGATAGATACAATGATCCTTGAGCGATTCGCGATGTTTGACACCGCGAAAGTAGAAATCAAGAAGGAGCATCAATAGTTGATGGTTAGTAAAACCGCTAAGTTTCGAGAAAGGCAAGGGCTAGAAGGGATACTTCGTGAAACGGCAAAGCAGTTGCTGCACTAATGAAGAGATCCCAGATTAAACCCAAGCCCAGGACTAAGTGCTTCTGTTATGAGGCGAACGGTCACTGAGGCGGAGCAACTCTAGATACTTGGTAGATAAAGAAGGCTGGCAAAAGTCGAAAGAAGTATATTTGATATACATGATGTTGATGTGTACTTGACTAGTACTCCTAGTAGCACGAGGGTATTGGATATCGGTTCGGTTGCTAAGTGATTAGTAACACGAAATGAAAGCTACGGCATAAATGGAGACTAGCTAAAGGCGAGGTGACGATACGTGTTGGAAGTGTTTCCAAAGTTGATATGATCAAACGTCGCACGCTCCCTCTACCATCGGGATTGGTGTTAGACCTAAATAATTGTTATTTGGTGCTTGCATTAAGCATGAACATGATTGGATCGTGTTTATTGCAATACGATTATTCATTTAAGGAGAATAATGGTTACTCTATTTGCTTGAATAATCACCTTCAATGGTTTATTGAATCTCGATCATGGTGTTGCACATGTTCATGATATTGGTGCCAAAAGATACGAGGTAATGATGATAGTACCACTTACTTGTGGCACTGCCGCTTGAGTCATGTTGGTATAAATTGCATGAAGAGGCTCCATGCTGATGGATCTTTATACTCACTTGATTTTGAATCACTAGTGGCCTGCAAATCATACCACATGAGCAAGGCCTTGTTTTCATTGAGATGAAACAAGATAGTAACTTGTTGGAAGTGATACATTTTGATGTATGCAGTCCAATGGGTGCTGAGGCACGCAGTGGATATCATTATGTTCTTACTTCAATGACGATTTGAGTAGATACAAGAGTATTTACTTAATGAATCACAAGTCTGAAATATTGAAAAGTTCAATTCTGTTTCGGAGTGAAGTTCGTCGTAACAAGAGGATAAATTGTCTACGATATGATCATAGAAATGAATATCTGAGTTACGAGTTTTGGTACGCAGTTAAGACAATGTGGAAATTGTTTCGCAGTTCATGCCACCTGGAACATCATAGTGTGATGATGTGTCTGAACGTCATAGCCACGCACTATTTGGTATGGTGCATGCTATGATGTCTCTTATCGAATTACCACTATCGTTTATGGGTTATGCATTAGAGACAACCGCATTCACTTTAAATAGGGCACCGCGTATTTCCGTTGAGATGACACAGTATAGACTGAGGTTTAGAGAAATCTAAACTGTCGTTTCTTGAAAGTTTGGGGCTTTGACACTTATGTGAAAATTTTTCAGTCTGATAAGCTCGAACCCAAAGCGGATAAATGAATCTTCATAGGATATCCAAAACAGTTGGGTACATCTCCTATCTCGGATCCGAAAGCAAAGTGTTTGTTTCTAGAAATGGATCCTTTCTCGAGGAAAGGTTTCTCTCGAAAGAATTGAGTGGGAGGGTGGTAGAACTTGATGAGGTTATTGAACCATCACTTCAACCAGTGTGTAGCAGGGCGCAGGAAGTTGTTCCTGTGGCGCCTACACCAATTGAAGTGAAAGTTGATGATGGTGATCATCAAGCATCGGATCAAGTTACTACAAACCTCGTAGGTTGACAAGGTCGCGTCCTACTGCAGAGTGGTACAGTAACCCTGTCTTGGAAGTCATGTTGTTGAGAAACAGTGAACCTACGAGTTATGGAGAAAGCAATGGTGGGCCCGGATTCCGACAAATGGCTGGAGGCCATGAAATCCGAGAGAGGATCCATGTATGAAAACAAAGTATAGACTTTGGAAGAACTACTTGATGGTCATAGGAGTATTGAGTAAATATGGATCTTTAAAAGGAAGACAGGCGATGATGGTGATAAGTCACTATTAAGAAAAGCTCGACTTGTCGCAAAGATGTTTCCGACAAGATCAAACAGTTTACTATGATGAGACTTTCTCACTCGTAGCGGTGCTAAAAGTCTGTTAGAATTATGTTAGTAGTTTCTGCATTATTTATGAAATATTGCACATAGGATGTCAAAACATTGTTTCCTCGACGGTTTCCTTGAGCAAACATTGTATGTGATACAACCAGGAGGTTTTGTTGATCCTAAAGATACTAGCAAGTATGCAAGCTCCAGCGATCCTTCAATGGACTAGTGCAAGCATCTCGGAGTTGGAATATACACTTTGATGAGATGATCAAAGATTTTGGGTTTGTACAAGGTTTATGAGAAACTTGTATTTCCAAAGAAGTGAGTGGGAGCACTATAGAATTTCTGATAAGAATATGTGGTTGACATATTGTGGATCAGAAGTAACGTAGAATTTCTGTAAAGCATACAAGGTTGTTTGAAAGGAGTTTTTCAAAGGAATACCTGGATTGCGCTACTTGAACGTTGAGCATCAAAGATCTATGGAGATAGATCGAAAGCGCACAATAGAAGTTTCAACAAGATGCATGCCTTGACAAGTTTTTGAAGGAGTTCAAAATAGATCAGCAAAGAAGGAGTTCTTGGTTGCGTTGTAAGGTGTGAATTTGAGTAAGACTCAAAACCCGACCCCGACAGAATAAAGAGAATAGACGAAGGTCGTCTTCTATGCCTTGGCCGTAGAATCTGAAGTGTGCCATGCTGGGTACCGCACTTGATGTGTGCCTTGACTCAAAGTCTGTTGAGAGGTACAGAGAGTCATCCATGATTGAATCACTAGCAGCGGACAAAATTTATCCTTAGTAACTGAGTTTTTCTCGATTATGGAGGTGGTTAAAGAGTTTGTCGTAAAGGGTTACGTCGATGCAAGCTTTGACACTAATCCGAATAACTATGAGTAGTGAAACGGATTCGTATAGTAGAGTAGATATTTGGAGTGTTTCCGAATAGCACATAGTAGCACCATCTATAAGATGACATAAAGATTTGTAAAGAACACACGGATCTGAAAGTTTCAGAACCGTTGACTAAAACCTCTCTCACGAGCAAGACGTGATCATACACCATAACTATATGGGTTTTGGATTCGTTGGAATCACATGGTGATGTGAACTAGATTATTGACTCCAGTGCAAGTGGGAGATTGTTGGAAATATGCCCTAGAGGCAATAATAAATTAGTTATTATTATATTTATTTGTTCATGATAATCGTTTATTATCCATGCTATAATTGTATTGATTGGAAACACAGTGCATGTGTGGATACATAGACAAAACACTGTCCCTAGTAGGCCTCTAGTTGACTAGCTCGTTGATCAAAGATGGTCAAGGTTTCCTGACCATAGGAAAGTGTTGTCACTTGATAACGGGACCACATCATTAGGAGAATCATGTGATGGACTAGACCCAAACTAATAGACGTTGCATGTTGATCGTGTCATTTTGTTGCTACTGTTTTCTGCATGTCAAGTATTTGTTCCTATGACCATGAGATCATATAACTCACTAACACCGGAGGAATGCTTTGTGTGTATCAAACGTCGCAATGTAACTGGGTGACTATAAAGATGCTCTACAGGTATCTCCGAAGGTGTTCATTGAGTTAGTATGGATCGAGACTGCGATTTGTCACTCCGTGTGATGGAGAGGTATCTCGGAGCCCACTCGATAGTACAACATCACACACAAAACCTTGCAAGCAATGTGACTTAGTGTAAGTTGCGGGATCTTGTATTATGGAACGAGTAAAGAGACTTGCCGGTAAACGAGATTGAAATAGGTATGCGAATACTGACGATCGAATCTCGGGCAAGTAACATACCGAAGGACAAAGGGAATGACATACGGGATTATATGAATCCTTCGCACTGAGGTTCAAACGATAAGATGTTCGTAGAATATGTAGGATCCAATATGGGAATCCATGTCCCGCTATTGTATATTGACCAAGGAGTCACTCGGGTCATGTCTACATAGTTCTCGAACCCGCAGCATCTGCACACTTAAGGTTCGACGTTGTTTTATGCGTATTTGAGTTATATGTTGGTTACCGAATGTTGTTCGGAGTCCCGGATGAGATCACGGACGTCACGAGGGTTTCCGGAATGGTCCGTAAACGAAGATTGATATATAGGATGACTTCATTTGGTTACCGAAAGGTTTTCGGGCATTACCGGTAATGTACCGGGAATGACGAATGGGTTCCGGATCTTCACCGGGAGGGGGGACCACCCACCCGGGAGGGCCCAAGGACCTTGGGGGTGGCGCACCAAGTAGGTGGGGTCAGCCCAAGGCTTTCTTGCGCAAGAGAGAAAGAAAAACCAAAATAAGAGAGAGAAAAAAAGGGAAAGGTGGGAAAGAAGAGAAGGACTCCACCTTCCAATCCTAGTTGGACTAGGATTGGAGGAGGACTCCAACTCCTCCTTGGTGGCGCAGCCCTTGGGGCTCCTTGAGCCTCAAGGCAAGCCTCCCCTCCCCTCCTCCTATATATATGGAGCTATTAGGGCTGATTTGGGACAACTTTTGCCATGGCAGCCCGACCACATACCTCCACGGTTTTTCCTCTAGATCGTGTTTCCGCGGAGCTCGGGCAGAGCCCTGCTGAGATTAGATCACCACCAACCTCCAGAGCACCGTCACGCTGCCGGAGAACTCATCTACCTCTCCGTCTCTCTTGCTGGATCAAGAAGGCCGAGATCATCGTCGAGCTGTACGTGTGCTGAACGCGGAGGTGCCGTCCGTTCGGCAGTAGATCAGAGCGGATCGTGGGACGAATCGCGGGACGGTTCGTGGGACGGTTCGCAGGGCGGATCGAGGGACGTGAGGACGTTCCACTACATCAACCGCGTTTCTTAACGCTTCTGTTGTGCGTTCTACAAGGGTACGTAGATCGGAAATCCCCTTTCGTAGATGGACATCACCATGATAGGACTTCGTGCGCGTAGGAATTTTTTTGTTTCCCATGCGATGTTCCCCAACAAAAACATCATAAGAACCTTAGTTAGCTCATTAAAATGACTAATTTAGCTCCAAAATGACATAATAAGCTCAAAATGGCTTAATAATCATAGTTGGCTACAAAATGACATATTTTATCCAAGTTAGCTCTAGAATGACCTATACTTAGCTAAGTTCCCTCCTAAATGACATAATAAGGCTATGTAGCTCAAGATGACCTATTCCACCTAACTTAGCTAATAAATGGCCTATACTTAGCTAAGTTCTCTCCGAAATAACATATACTTCTCTTCTTCATCTAGTCTTCTTCTTCTAACTTTCTTATTTGCCATTTTGCAGATTACATTCACTTCACGGGAAGCTTGGATTATATTGATGGAATGCTTGAATCTGGTTTATTGTACCATGGCTTCATGGAAGCTTGGATTGAAACTATTGTAGTATATGGATATATATATGAAACTTTGTATGCATGGATGAAACTCGTGTAATATATGGTTTGGTACGGATGCAACTTGCATAATATGTATGTATTATGGATGAAAGCTATTTTAATATGGTTATGAGTACGGAAACAAAATTATTTCTGTCAGATCATTATTTCTGTCATATATATATATATATATATATATATATATATATATATATATATATCCTGATTATTGTGAAAGTTGCTGGATATAATAGAAAATAAAATAAACAGGGGCTGTTTTGAGCCTTTGCCGTCCGCCCACCAACGGCAAAGGCCTTGCGGCAGACGACAAAGGCTCAAAATAGCCTGGCTGAAACACGCTCGGAGTGCCCCTTTGTCGACGGCCTCCAACACGGCTGACGGAAAAGGGGGGAGGGGCTGACGGCAAAGGGGGGAGGGGTTGACAGCAAAGGTGGAGGGAGAGAGGGGCTGGGTGCCCCCCTTTGCCGTCAGCCTCAAACATGGCTGACGACAAAGAGGGGAGGGCAGACGGCAAAGTGAAGGATGGCAGACGACAAAAAAAGGTGGGCCCAGCAGCTTGCCGTTAGCACTTAACGGGAGCGTTTGCGGATGTGCCGTCCCATTTTATTTGCCGTCTGCCCCCCCCCCATGGCAAAGATTCTTTGCCGACCGCCTTCCAAAAGCAGACAACAAATAACCTCTTTACCGGATATTTTTTTGCGTCTAGTTTCCCGTGAGCTGACGGACGGCAAAGACTTTGCCGTCCGGGGTTCCCCCCTTTGCCGTCAGCCATGGCAGACGGCAAAGTCTCAGATTCCTGTAGTGGGGGTCCTGGGCGTATACAGCCTGGACTCGTTATTACGTGAGAGTGTCACGGTGGGGGTGTATATGGGAGGTCGCGAGGACGCTTTGGCCTCGCGAGTGTCCCTACCCCCGAGTCATTGGTGGACTGATCTTCTCCCCAGCGCGGAGCATAGGGCTTCCACTAGGCGTGGGATGGACCCCTCCGCATCGTCGGGGGGGGGGGGGCCTGGGCGTATAGAGCCTCGGCTCATTATTACGTGAGAGTGTCACGGTGGGCGTGTATATGGGGTCGCGAGGATGCTATGGCCTCGCGAGTGTCCCCACCCTTGAGTCATTGGTGGACTGAGTTGATTTTGTTTGGGTCATTGGCAAACTCTGCTGACTTCTTCTTCTTTGGGAGCAAGGTTGCGTATCTGCATGACAAACTTCGACCGGAGCCCCCAAGCGGGGGTCGACCACCCGACAATATAAGCAAGGCAGAACGTTAGGATTCTGAACGGGTGAAACTGAACAACCAAATGATGCATAAACGGAAGTAGGAGCCGGAGGGGTGCCCTGAGCTCGGGGAGGCCGCATGGCCCCGGGGGTGCTCTCAGAAGGGGTGAACCAAAAAGTTACCTCGCGGCAGCCAACAAAAAGTCACCTGGTGGCCATGCCGTTGAAGTACCAAAGGCGCCGTCGTTGCTTGATCTCCTGTCTCTGTGGTCGTGACCCTCACGGGTCCGCCGCCTCCCGAGGCTCGGGGCCTTCGCATGGCCCGAGCGTCTCCTCCTCTTCCTCGCGGCGCCCCAACATGCGGGGTACGAGCATGGCCCGCTGGAGACTCTGGTAGGTGGCAGCCGCGTTCCCTAGCCCGAAGGGCATGAAGGCATTGGTGTCCGGGTACTCCCACCGGTAGCCAGCCAGCGTAGGCCAGAAGGGGCCGTATGTCGCGGCTATGTTGGTTGCGGGCGCGTTGATGCAGATGCGGGGCCGGTCAATTGTACCGACGATAGCGACTGCGATTTGTGGTGCAGGGCAGTCATCGCGTCACATGGCCTCAGCCTCTCAAAGTTCTTGGATTGCTCTGATGATGGATTCACGGGAGCTGGGTGGACATGCTATGGAGCGCATCCGAGATTGTGCTCGAACGCCGCCCCCGCCTCACTGGTCAGACTAGGGACCTCCCCGGTGGGAGCCCCCAGCCCTGACCCAAGGGGGGCGCCGAGCGCGTATTCCTATGCGATGGGGGGCATGGTCCCATCCCCTGGCACGGAGCTCGAAGCCCGGAGGTGCTCCGTGGGGAGGAGCTCCTTCTTCTTCTTGCGTGGGTCCTCGCGAGGCAGCTCGTCTTCTTCGTCCCATCGTTCTGCCACCACCGCGCGGTAGGCGCGCTCCAGTGTACAGACGACATCCTTCTCGTTGCGGGGGATGGTGATGACGCCACCTCTCCCTGGCATCTTGAGGACATTGTAACCATGGTGGATCACTGCCATGAACTTGGCGAGCGCCGGGTACCCGAGGATTGCGTTGTATGGCACGTGAATGTGCGCGATGTCAAAGACGATGATCTCAGTGTGATAGTTCTTGCGCTCACCGAAGGTGACGGGCAGATGCACTTGCCCAATGGGCACGGTGGACCCCTCTGTTAGTCCTGAGAAGGGCTTGGTCGGCTTGAGCTGCTCATACGGCAGCCGGAGTTTCTCGAAGGTCTCTACTGAGAGGACGTTGAGCCTTGCTCCACTATCAATGAGGGTCTTGGTGACGAGGATGTTCCTGATGGTCGGGGTGCACATCATTGGGAGCTTGCCGGCCATGAACGAGCACCTGAGCTGGTCACTTGGGTCGAAGACGATGGTGGTCTGGGACCAGTTGAGGGGACGCATTGCTTCTGGCCTCGGGAGGGCGGCATTCACCTCCCACGCAAACTGCTTGAAGGGGTGGTTGGAGGTTGGGATCTAGGCACCGCCCTGGCCTCCTGGAACCCCCCAGCCCCGTCGTCTTGCGTGTCTTCATCCCTTCCCCTGGGTGGCGGAGGCAACGGGGGCAGCCCGACCTCCTAAGGGAGAGCCTCACGAGGCTGACCGCATCGTTGCCCCTCCTGAGGGTTATCACACCAGCGGTCCTCCTGAGGCTGGCCACGCGAGGGGTCCTCCGGAGGTTGTTCACGCCATCCCTGACGCGGCTCACGGTCATCCCAGCGGCCTCCTCCACGCACGGACCAAGCAGAGTTCTTGACACTCAGAAGTATCATGGCCACTGGTGCAATGGAAAATGCACGTCGACCGCCCTCCGGATGGGCGCTCTCCCCCTCGGACATGCTTCGCCTCGGGCTCGGCAGCGGGCACCACCGGGGCCTTGCACTTCACCTCATTGGCTTTGGCTTTCTTCTCTTCTGGGTCCGCCGCCTGGGGCCTGAGGAGCGACAGGCGTCCTTCTTCAACCTTAGCGCATTTGCTTGCCAAGTTGAACATCTCTAGTGCGGTGCTCATTTCATCGTTCATGGCAAGCTCTTCCTTCATCTTGAGTCCGGTGACTCCGTCGGAGAAAGCTGAGATGTCGGCTTCGTCCGACGCCTTGGGGATCTTGAGGCGCATAACCGTGAAGCGTTGTATGAACTTGTGCAGGGTCTCTCCCTCCTGCTGCTTGACGCGTCGCAGGTCGTTCACGGTGGGGGCGTGGTCGTGGGTGTCTTGGAAGTTGGCGATGAAGCGCTCGCGCAGGCCATCCCAGAAGGTGATGGACGCCTTCGGGAGGTTGAGGAGCCAAGAGAGTGCGCCTCCCTTGAGCGCCAATGGGAATCAACACGCCATGATTTTGTCGCCTACTCCCGCCGCCCTGATACTCAGTGTGTAGAGTTGCAGGAACTCAGTCGGGTCTTGGGTGCCATCGTAACGCGGGGGCAGGTCGGGCTTGAACTTGCAGTGCCATACCGCGGGGTAGAGCTCGGGGGCGATAGCGAGGCACCCCACCGGACCGACGGGTACGGTACGTGTGAGGGCCTCCGGGTCTTGTTGCTCCATGGGGTCTGCTTCGAGCGGGGCGTGCTCACGACGCGAGATTTGCAGCGCCGGGGGCGCGCATACATTGGAGCGGGGCCGGGGAATCATCTGGCAGCTTGCTTCATCTCCGGGCCCCGCCCTGGCTTCACGAGGCCGAGCACGGGGTCACGCTTCCTGCCTGGGCTCGGGGTCCGCGACGTGCCATGGGGGTGGGGGTGGCGCGTCTTGTTCCTCGTTGTTCACCATGGATGGCGGGGGTCGGAGCGAGTAGGAGAGCGCCGCTGAATCGCAGGCGGTGGCGATGAGCTCCTCGATGCGTTGGAGCCAGTCATCATGGTGGTCAGGAGCAGGACGATAATGGAGCAGCTCGGTGGCCATGGCAAGCGCACGCCGACCGTGGGTCATCTCTGGCCGGGCACGCGATGCCGATCCCGAAGGCCTCGCGAGCGACAGAGTGGCGGTGCGACCGTCGACCGACTTGGTCACCGGCTGGGAGGAGCCTTGTTCCTCTTGAACTTCGGGGCCGGTGGCAGCGTTCACCACGGGTGACGGCGACCAACGCGCACCGACGGCACCGACGGGCATGGTCTGGGCGATGCGGGTGGCGCGGTGCTCTGCGCGAACCCGGCGAGCATCAGCCGTCGAAGCCGTGGAGCGTGGTGAAGACGTAGCTTTGGAGGAAACCTCAATACGCCCCTACCTGGCACGCCAAATGCCAGATTCCGGGCTCCGCAAAACCCTAAGGATTCGAACACTGGGGCGTGTACGAAGGTCTCTCCTTGCTCAGCCTCGCCTAGCCCACTACTCGATGGAAACGACGAAGGACTCAGTCGATGGCGAGGGTAGCACAAGACACAGTAGTTTACCCAGGTACGGCCCGCTACGAAGCGTAAAACCCTACTCCTGCTTTTGGTGGATTGCCTCTCGCGGAGGTGGTGGATGAATTAGTACAGTGCGCTCGAGCCTCCGGAGACAAAGTGGCTAGGTTTATTGTTCTACCGTGTAACACCCTGATTTTTCAAACCTTTTCTTTTTAAAATATTCTCAAGATCACTTGCAATTTGGTGGATTTTCAAATTCTCAAAGCAAGTTGGATTATGAAAATTTCTGATTTCCTGTCTCAAACAACCCAAAACCATTTGCTTCTTACTAAAACCTTCCTGAGATTTATTTGCAATATTTTATTCTATTAAATAATTATTTTTTCTATTTTGGGAATTATGCCATCACTATGGGTTGTGAAGCAACCTATAGCTTGGATGAGCTTTAAGACCCAAAACTTTTGCAACATCTTCTCAATGTCATATGATTTCAAAATATTCAAAAATATTTCTTTGTCCAATGGATAATTATGGCCACGATAATTATTTATTATCTGACCAGAATTATCCCTTTGTGAAGCAACCCCATGATTCATGTTTTGAAAAATTCCAAATAATTTCCTGTAGTTACTAGGGATCATATATGGTTCCAATATGTAAAAACATCCCATGGTCCAATACAAATTTTGAGAAAAAACACTCTACCAAGTTTCTGCTAAAACAAGACCTTTGTGAAGGAAGTGCTAGCTAGGAGTGCACAATGGAGGTGCAAATTTTTGGGCATGTGTGCACTACCAAATGACACTTCCCCACCAAAAGACACTGGTAGCAAAGCTTGCAATTGAGTGCTAGGAGCTCATTTGTGTTCTGGACCAGAAAGGTGGTTTACAAAGGAACTATATTCATTTGATCTTCAAACCTTGCCAAATTTTTCCAGTTTAGAGTCTTTTCTATGCAGATTCTATTAGACATCCTATATTGCTCTTATCCCAACCCTGTTGAGCTCTAGAACCTCCCAAAGTCTGCTGGCAGAACCTGTTGATGATTTTCCTAGTCGCGGCAGAGCTTGTATGCTCAAGCAAGAAGTGGATGGTGACTGATGGAAGGCTGTACGATGCAAATAGACAAGGTTTCAAGGCTTGTGTGGCATCAGGGTGGCCGCAACCGTGCTGACCACGGTGTTGGCATGCCATAGAGCGCACTGTGCGCAGCTCCAGTGACAGTCGAGCCGTCCCGAGCCGTCAATCGCTGCCCCCCTTGTCCGAAGCGCCGACGAGGTCCCTGGTAGCCGTGTGGCACCTCTCGAACCCTCTGGGTCGCCGGAGAAGGCCGCCGTCACTCCCGGCCAAGCTCCGCCACAGAAAACACAGTGGGCTTCGACCACTTTGGTCGTCCGCACGCCATTAATGGCTTCGGACCCGTCCTGTCGCTCCCCTGACCTCCTCCATCACCTCACCCCCACGCCGCGACAACCAGCTCGCCGTCCTTGCTCCAGTGGGAAGCCCGAGCCTCGCCGCTTCGGGAGAGCTTGGCAGTGTTCGTCGCTGGCCTATTTAAGGCGCTGCCCGAACCCCTCCTAGCTCCCACCCCTCTCCTCCAACTCTGGATTAGCCCTAGAGCCCCCCAGCAAGAGCCGGGAGCTCGTCACCCTCAGCTCCGGCGACAAGCTCCGCCGCCAAATCCCCTCTGTTGCCAGCCTCCTCCGACCGTCCCCAGTCAAATCCAAGGCGACTAGTGTGTTCCTTGGGTCCCTCTGGTGCTCCTCGAGCCGTCAGTGAGTTGAATCCCTGCCGGAATCATCGCTGTCGACGACCACTGTAGCCTCCACCCGCTGGAGAAGAAGGGGCGATGCCGTCCATCTACCTCCGGAGGAGCTACGGGTACAGGGAGGATCACTGTTGAGTGCCCGTTCCATTCCCGTCATCTCCCAGCCTCGCTGCCATCTCTATCGCCGGTGAGCCGCCCTCCTCTGTTCCCCCTCCCCCTCTCTGTTTTAAAAGGGCAGGCCCCACCTGCGAGTGGCTGCGGCCTATGGTCGAAGCGTTAAGTGGAGGCGCCCCTCCACTTTACCCCTTCGACGTGGCCCCCTCTGGATTTTCTATTTCTTTTATTAATTCCAATTTTAAACAGAGACTTTGACCATTTAAATATTTTTATTTACAAGTCCGAATCACTTGATTCATTTTGCATTGGGTTGGTATTGAAATTCTTTACAATCTGGTAAATTTTGGTATTTTTCCCACACACATACAATTTCTGGTTAATAAAATAGTATTTAATGCTTTTCCTTTTCTTTTCCTATTTCAAACACATTTTTCGGAGGGAAACTTTGAAGACTAGGAGTGTTTGAACAACCCCACTGATCAAGGCAAGCCATCATATCCATGTGATGTAGTTTTGCATAGCATAGCTCACATCCTCATGCATTAACTTACTAAGAAAATAATGATTTAATAAATAATCATATAGAGATGTATGTTTATGTTTACGAATTACTATGGTCCCTATGATATGGTGGATGATCATGAGTCACCTGACCGGGCATAATCGTACAACCACCTCTTGCCGGTATGGGAAGGCCGTGACTTGGGCTGTCCGCGTGATCTCTCACCGATATGCCCCAAAGAGGGAGGGTTATGCACGCATGCCAACTTGGCCCGGTGGGCGGTGATAATCATGTGATCCCATATAAGTTGAGTTGGGCCCGTCCCTGTTTGGGATAGTTTGTTTGGCCACGACGGTGGCAGGTGTCATGAGGACACAGGTGTCATGAGGACACAGGGCCACCCAGGGCAGGACTCCGGAAGGGAGTGGTTTTCCAGGGATATGATGAGAGAGTCACGGGACAGGCAAGTTGCGTTGGAGCAATGCTGGTCCACCCGAATGGGATCACGAGATCACTGCTCCAGAGTGTGGGTAAAGTGTGCAATCTCTGCAGAGTGTCAAAACCTATTCGAATAGTTGTGTCCACGGTAATGAACAACCCGACCAGACCTCAGTAGATGGTCACCCGTGTGGATGTTAGTAATGATGGAAGAACTCTCCAGTTGAGTGGAGATGCTTGATAAGCATTCCGGTGGTTGTGAGACAACCCCGGACATGAGTAAGTGGATGTTATAAAGCCAAGTGGTATTATTCTTAATTTGTTGCCATGCTATTGTTTGTTGCATTGCTTGGTTATTATGAGCTTGCGAGTACATTCCATGTACTCACCTGGCGTATCATGCCAGATGCAGGAGAAGTCGAGGACGGAGGTCCTGATGATGCGTACTAGGAAGTGTCCACATTAGTGTCCCCGTGTATGGAGTTGCCGCTATGTTCCGCTACGCTGTAGAAGTACTTAGTAGTATCGAGGCCCCGCTATGTCTCATAAATAATGTAGATATTGTGCTGCACACAGGGTGCCTTTGGCCTCGCTATCATTGTAAGATATTCTCTTGTAACATTATGCTATCAATAAAGTCAGTTCAGTTCTGTGCTAGTTGTTGAGTGTTTCCAGAAGACATGATCTCTGGGTTGGAAACACTGGTAATCCGATTCGTTGAATCGGGGTGCCACAACGCTTGGTATCAGAGCCACGCTGACTGTAGGACACCCTAGTCACCGCGTTAGCACAACGGGTAGTATAGGGTCGTGAGTATGCATTTGCTTGTTGCACCTGAATGCTGCATTTGATTGTTGCATGGCATGCATCATGATTCATTGTGTTACTAACCTTTGGCTTTGTGAGTGTAGATGGCACCAGTTCCGTATCATTTCCAATATGAGCCTGCACCATCCTCGTTCCCACCACTGCTGCGGAACGTCTGGTTTCGACTATACCCGCATGGCGAGGAACCAGTGTACCAGGTGTTTCGGGAGCAGCTTGCCGAGTCAGTGTACGAGTTCCATGCTCAGGCTTACCTGGTTGTCAGCTTGGAGATTGGTAGCTATTCTCGCTCTACTAAGGGTGCAACGACTTCTACTCTAGAGATGGCAATCCAGTTTACTGCGGTGGAGGCTCTCACTGACTTGCGCTACCACGAGGTGGAGATGCAGACTCATCCAGGTTTCTTCCATTACCCCACCCTGTCGCCTTCGACAGGGCGAGTCATTTTTGCTCCGGTAGACCTGGCATGTGACCGTGCGTCTACTGTGTTGTCTCGCTATGTGAGCGTCAGCTATCGTACGATCGTGTCCCTGGCTGAGGAGCTATCCCGTCTTCTGGCGGCACTTGTCATTGCAACTGCAGTGCCACCCCCACCCCAATCCTATGTTCCACCCTCAGATGCTCCACTAGTTCCACCACCTGGATTTGAGATCCCAGTTAGTTCTTCAGCACCGCCAGGCACTTCGTCTGGCAGTCGACGTGAGACTCATTCTGAGTGGGCCTCACTCCTTGCCACTCCTGCTACCCCGATGCTGAGGCGTTGTGCTCCTTCGGAAGCAGGACCGTCTCATCAGCGTCGCCGCGTAGCCTTTGCTCTGGAGATTGAGGTCAGCATCATCAGTTCAGACGCTAACTCAGGATCAGACGACGAGGAGTCGGAGGTCTTCCAGTGTTCGTGCCATCCGCGCCACTATAGACGAGGTTGGAGTTGTTGAGCATGCATCTTTGCATATGTCAACTGACGTGTGAGCAGTCTAGTCATGATATGTTCCCCCCTACTAGCTTGCCAAGAGCGATGTTAATATGCATTGTATAATTATGTTCTTTGCTTATTTGCCTTTCCATGAGAATTTCTTTGGTGTTTTATGACCATGCTTTTCCCTTATGGATGTTGCTCATCGATTCGGTACTTTGCAATGGGAACAATAATTTAGGATGAAAGGGAGCCATAGCCAAGGCAGATGGAACCCCCATCCATCGGTCTGACAGGCAGGCAGGTCAACCACCAGAAGACGTACCACCTCCATCACCCCAGGCACCAAATACCGAGCAGATCATGAGAATGTTTGAGGAAAAGAGGAATCAGGATCTGATGGAATTCCTGAGAAGCATGCAAGCTATGGTAGGCCAGAATAACCACAACGGGGCATGATCCAGGTTGTCAGATTTTCAGCGTACTAAGCCTCCCAATTTTTGCCAAGCTGCGGATCCGATTGAAGCTGGTGACTGGATAAGGACTATGGAGAAGAAGCTAGACATAGCCCGTTGTGAGGAAGCAGACAAGGTTCCCTTTGCCACTCACTACCTAGAAGGGACAGCAACTATATGGTGAGATAATACTAAGGTAACATTGCCCTATGGAGAAGAGATTACATGGGAAAGATTCAAGGAAGCATTCCGCAAATACCCTATTCCTACGGGTATTATGAAGGTGAAGCAAAGAGAATTCCTTGCTCTTACACAAGGAAACATGTTGGTAGCCGAGTATCTGAACAAGTTTAACAATCTGGCACGATACTCGACCCATGATGTATCCACTGAGGAAAGGAAGGTTGGTCGCTTCCTAGGCGGTCTAAACCATGCCCTCCGTTGTCAGCTTTGTATGCTGGACTTTCCAGACTTCCAGACACTGGTGAACAAAGCCTTCATAGTCGAACAAGAGCTTAAGACTAGATGAGATGACCGCAAGAGGAAGTTTGAACCCAAGAAGGACAACAAGGAGCAGATTGCACAAAAGCCACATGCCTGGCAGCCAAATACCACTGTCTACAAGCCCACTTGGAACAACAGTAACAACACTACCAATACAATGAGTGAGAACAAGGCCTTCGGCAAGAGGAAGTTTGAACTCAAGAAGGACAGCAAGGAGCAGATTGCACAAAAGCCACGTACCTGGCAGCCAAATACCACTGTCTACAAGCCCACTTGGAATAACAATAACAACACTACCAAGACAGTGAGCCAGAACAAGGCCTTCGGCAAACAACCAGTGCTAGAGGATTGTCGCCGCAACAACACATGTTTCACTTGCGGCCAAAGTGGACACTATGCAAAGTAGTGCCCCACCAATAGTGAAAGCCATCCTCCGACATCAAACCGCAGATCAACACTATTGGACGCCGCCCTAACTCTAAGTTTACCCAAGGACGCATCTACCATATCTCTGCCGAAGAAGCATGCGAAGCTCCAGAAGTCGTTATCGGTATGTTCTCTGTTAACAACATACCAGCAATAGTTTTATTTGATTCCGAGGCTTCCCACTCATTTATTTTGAGGAGTTTTGCTGCCATACACCAATTTTCTCCTTCATTGTTGGATAAAATCATGGTGGTACAATCCCCTGGCTCCATGCTCAGAACAAATCTCGTATATCGGGATCTGGAAATACGGATTCAAGGAGTTACCTTTCCAGCCGCACTAATTGCCATCGAATCCTCGGGATTAGATGTAATACTGGGGATGGGTTGGTTGACACCCCATCAAGTGTGCATCAATTGTGCCACGAGAACTGTGACGCTGGTTAACCCGCCCGGCAAAACCCGTCCTGTTTATCGCCAACAACATGAAGACAAGGAACGGAATGGCATTCCAAGCAGATGTCACGAATATGAACTTGATTCCAGTGGTATGTGAATTTCCAGATGTGTTCCCCGAGGAATTGCCAGGAATGCCACTGGACCGGGAGTTGGAATTCGCAATTGAATTAGTTCCCGATACCGCCCCAATTTACAAGAAATACTATCGTATGCCAGGACCGGAATTGGCAGAGCTAAAGAAATAGTTGGACGAATTACTGCAGAAAGGATACATTCGCCCAAGCATGTCACCATGGGGATCACCAATAATGTTCGTCAAGAAGAAGGATGGAAGCTTGCGAATGTGCATAGACTTCGCCAGCTAAATGAGGTCACTATTAAAAACAAGTACCCACTACCACACATCGATGACCTATTCGACCAGTTGAGTGGAGCACGAGTGTTCCCCAAGATTGACCTCAGGACTGGGTATCATCAACTCAAAATCAGAAAGGAAGATATACGCAAGACATCGTTCACTACCCGATATGGCCTATATGAGTTCACGGTCATGTCATTCGGTCTGACAAATGCTCCACCTATTTCATGAGTATGATGAACAAGGTCTTCATGGATTTCCTAGACAAATTCGTGGTAGTGTTCATTGATGACATATGATACTTCTCCATCGTATCTAATTTTCCAAACTCTTTTGCCCTTGTTTTGTACTCTAATTTGCATGATTCGAATGGAACTTACCCGGACTAACGTTGTTTTCAGCAGAATTGCCATGTTGTTGTTTTTGCGCAGAAATAAAAGTTCTCAGAATGACCTGGAAATTTACGAGGATTTTTTGTGAAATATATAAAAATACTGGCACAAGAATCAACCGGAGACGTGGAGCGAGGAGCCCATAAGCCAAGGAGGCGCGGCCCCCCTGGCCACGCCTAGCAGGCTTGTGGGGCCCTCGGGGCTCCACCGCCTCCATCTCCAGCTCTATTTAGTCCCTTTCGCCCAGAAAAAATCAGAGAGGAGAGTTCATCGCGTTTTACGATACGGAGGCGTCGCCACCACCTGTTCTTCCTCTGGAGGGCAGATCCGGAGTCTGTTCTGGGCTCCGGAGAGGGGAGATCGTCACCGTCGTCATCATCAACCTTGCTTCATCGCCAATTCCATGATGCTCTTCATCGTTCGTGAGTAATCTCATCGTAGGCTTGTTGGACGGTGATGGGTTGGATGGGATCTATCATGTAATCGAGTTAGTTTTGATGGGGATTGATCCCTAGTATCCACTTTGTTCTAGGATTGATGTTGCTACTACTTTGCCATGCTTAATGCTTGTCACTAGGGCCCGATTGCCATGATTTTAGATCTAAACCTATTATGTTCTCATCAATATATGTGTGTTATTGATCCTATCTAGCAAGTTGTAGTCACCTACTATGTTTTATGATCCGGCAACCCCTGAGTGACAATAGACGGAACCACTCCCGGAGATGACCATAGTATGAGGAGTTCATGTATTCATTAAGTGCTAATGCTTTGTTCCGGTTCTCTATTAAAAGGAGAACCTTAATATCCCGTAGTTTCCATTAGGACCCTGCTGCCACGGGAGGGATGGACAATAGATGTCATGCAAGTTCTTTCCATAAGCATGTATGACTATATACGGAATGCATGCCTACATTACATTGACGAACTAGAGCTAGTTACATATCTCCCCATGTTATAACTGTTGCATGATGAATGTCATCCGGCATAATTATCCATCACCGATCTAATGCCTACGAGTCTTTTCCTACTGGTTCTTGCTACGTTACTTTGCCGCTACTGTTGTCACTGCTGTTACGGTTACCGCTACTGCTGTCCTTGCTACTACTGTTACTGCTACTGCTATCACTATTGCTACTGTTACCATTGCTACTGTTGCTATCATACTACTTTGCTACTGAAACTTTGCTGCATATACTAAGTCTTTCAGGTGTGGTTGAATCGACAACTCAATTTCTAATACTCGAGAATATTATTTTGCTTCTCCTTGTGTCGAATCAACAAATTTGGGTTGAATACTCTACTCTCGAAAACTGTTGCGATCCCCTATACTTGTGGGTTATCAAGACTATTTTCTGGCGCCGTTGCCGGGGAGGCCTAGCTCTATTCTATGAGTCACTTGGGATTTACGTCTGTTGATCACTATGAGGAATCCGAGAGATCCAAAAACTAAAGTCTTGCCCTCAACTACGAGGACAGGTAAGGAACTGCCATCTAGCTCTACACTTGATTCACCTTCAATTATGAGTAAGTTTGCGACACCACCACCTGCTAGAAATTCTGATATGTCCCTGTGCTTGATGATGCTACTTCTGCTATCCATGATTCTTGTGATGATGCTTTGCTTGATACTACTTTGCCACTAGGTGCATTCCTAGATGCACAAATTGCTAGAGTTGCTGCTGAATGTGATGATACTTCTGAAACTGCTGAAATTATTGAAGTAGAACGTGTTGTTTCACCTGTTAGAACTAGCTCTTCTAGATATGAATTACCTGATATACCTGAGGGTTATGTTATGGAGGGAGAGATAGCTGAGGACTTTCTTGGTTGTAAGGATAACTATGATCTTGAGAAATTACTGCGCAAGTGGAAAGAAAAATCTCTGAACGCTAGGATGTAATACGACCCGAAGTTTGCTACTTCGCCTTAGTGACAAGCATCAGTAAATTTAGTACGTGTAGAAATTGTTTACATACCAATTCCCACTTACCAGAGGCGCTTCACTCCCTGGCAACAGTGTTAGAAAAGAGCATTGATAATCCACAATTATAGGGTACCAATCGTAGTCCTTTCAATAAGTAAGGCCGGTGAACTCAACGAGGAGCACAAGGAAATGATAAGCATTTTTCAGCAAGTGCTATATGTAATACTGTAGATTGTTTTGTAGCAAGATAATTCATAACAAGTGACAAGTAACAATTGTAACAAAGGTGCAGCAAGGTAGTCCAATCCATTTTATAGCAAAGGACATGCCTCACAGCTCTCTTATATAAGGCAAGCTCTCCTGAGGACACATGGGAATTTCTATCTAGTCATGTTCATCATATTGAGTTGATTCGCGTTCGCTACTTTGATAATTTGATATGTGGGCGGACCAGTGCTAAGGTGTTGTTCTTACTTGAAGTAACAACCTACTTATGATTACACCCTATCTCAAGCATCCTCAACTATGAAATAAGAATTAATATAAATCTAACCATAACATGAAACATGTGGATCCAAATCAGCCCCTTAAGAAGCAACACATAAACTGGGGTTTAAGCTTTTGTCACTCTCGCAACCCATCATCTACGTGTTACTCCACAATGACTTCCCTTAGCCCATAACATGGTGAAGTGTCATGTAGTCAATGTTCACATGACACCACTAAGAGAAGTCACAACATCCAGATCATCAAAATAACAAACGAATACCAACTTTATATGATTATTTATAACAAGACTTCTCCCATGTACTTAGGAACAATATTTACTACTGACACCTCATCAACATGTTCTGAATGAGAGGTGTAATAATAATAATTAAGGATTTGAACATAATGTCTTCCACCAAGTAATCCAACAAGCATCAACTACAAGATGTAATCAACACAACTAGTAACCCACATGTACCAATCCGAGGTTTTGAGATATATATTGAATACAGGATGTGGACTAGGGTTGGAGATGAGATGATGTTGGTGAAGATGTTCATGAAGATTGGTCCTCCCATGAAGGAGGAAGGGTTGGTCGTGATGATGGCTTCGATTTCCCCCTCGCGAAGAGAAGTTTCCTAGTAGAATCTCTCAGTTAGAGAGAAAAAAGGGTCTCTACTCTGGTTTCCGCCTCGATACGGCGGTGCTTTCTCCCAAAAGATGACTTATGATTTTTTCTAGGGTAAAACACACCATATAGGAGAAGATGGCCGCCAGAGGGCCAACAGGGGCCCCACAAGCCATCAGGGTGCGACCGGGGGGGGTGCCGTTGGCTTGTGGCCAGCAGGTGGCCCCTCTCCGGTATACTTTTTGCCCAAAAAATCTCAAATATTCGAGAAAAATCTCCGTAAAGTTTCAGGTCATTTGGAGCAAGTTGATTTTTCTACCTTTTTCTCGGTTTCCCGGTCCAGAATTCCAGTTTCCAGATATCTCACTCCCAGTGATGTACCTTGCATATTCAAAGAGAAAGAGCATATGAATTGTATGATAGTAAGTGATAATGGACAAGATTAACACAAATATCATTAGTAATTCATTATGCAAAATGGGAATATCACCGGCCGCTACGGGTGATGGAGGTCGGGACGGACATGGCGCACTCCGCACTTAAGAGCACAACTACAACAACGCGCGGAGCTCCTCGAGCTGCGACTCAGAAATAGCCGTCATGACGTCCCAGGACACACTGGTGTGGTCCAAAGGCGGCACTTTGGCAGTGGCAATGGCAAATGTCATGATGAATACCACGGCTAATGCTGCGGCGCACATGGCAGTGCCACCATCGCGTGCTTCACGAGACAACCGCAATCACCGCCACGGGTGAGGAGACCTCGACTAGCATGTGGACAAGTCCCCCGGACATCAATCTCATGGTGCATAGGGCCAACCTTGTGAATAGCCCCCTGGCGAGAGTGGACAGTGGGTGAGGGCGTGGGGAGGTGCTCCTTCTGGCATGGCTAGGAGTCAGGGCGCCACCCACGCCTTGCATCACTCCATGCACAAAACCAAGGGAAAGCCGTGGCACAAGTCTAGCTACTATTGAATTTCCCGCCCGCACCGGAAAACATGCAAGAATGGAGGGCGACCATCCAAAGTCTGTTGAGCTTCGAATCGTGATGTCGGGACCCCAACTCTAAGGCATACAATTCCAGCTTGTAACACATCATATCACTTTGTGGCCTCACGCACGGTAATCACCACGGCTGCCACCTTACCTTGGCCGGGATCATTTACGCCTTTTGGCTCACGTATATGACTATGTCGCCAACAATTATATATCAGAGGACCCAGGTCGACATGGCTGTTATAAACCCAAGTGGCACATCCGTACATGGATAGACATACATAACCCAACAAGGCAGGTGTCGGTCAACAACGTGTGTAGACGAGTCGTAGCAAGCTACAAGGACTCCCCTTACACCGCGTGAGATTTCCCCGAGGGGACAGACACAACAACAAAGAAGGATACATGCCAGACAATCAATGTGTCCGGAGCAGTAGCAAGCTACCAAGGCTCGGTGGAAGCACAAAGAGGCATTTCCCTGTAACGAGTACTAGTAAAGGCACACAACTAGGTGTCGAATCCCACACATACTATCGTGGTTTTTGTCACGGCAGATGTCCTCGTGAGAGAACTTAGGTGTGAGGCCATCGCAACCATGTGGAGCCTTGAAGGGGTTGGTCGGAATCGAGAGGCGCGAGTTTACCCAGGTTCGGCCCCTCCGATGGAGGTAAAAGCCTACGTCCTGCTTGTGCTTCATTGATGAAGATGATGATCTCAATTACAAGGGTGCAGACTCGTCACCTCTAATCTCGTGGGTGTCTAATCTGTCTATCTCATGATTTGTCTTGTCTAGACCTAAGTTGTGAATCTTGTCCCTCTTGGGGCGCCTTACCCCTCCTTATATAGGTGCAAGGGGTATGTTTACATGTAGAGTCCTACTAGGAGTAGGAATAGGACTAGTCTCTCTTGAATCCTAATACGGGTCTTGTTTCCTTCTTGTGGGAGTCTTTCTTCTTCTTGGGCCTTCTCTTGTGAGTCGGCCCTCCTGGCCTCTCTATGAGTCGCCTTATGCCAGGGTGCACGATGGGCCTTGGGCCTTTGTCATTTATCTAAGTCGCCTGTGGGGACAAGTATGAGTCGCCCGCCAGGTCACTGCCGAGTCGCCGATGAATCCCCAAGTCCTTTGGCGGGTCATATTCCAAGCCGGGTTACACTGCGGGGTATATCCCCGACATTAGCCCCCAAGGTTAGCTTGAATTTATTCATGTTAAGCTCCTGAAATAAGAATAATAAATAAGTTAAGGGACCGGCTTGCTCCTCTGGCCAGCTTGATTTACTGAAGTGGCTCCTTGAAAAATCCGGGTTTCTTTGAGCCGTCTTCACAATCATCTTGTTGGTACGTGTCCTTTGTAATAAAATACATATGCCATTGAATCGGCCTCCACTGCTTTGGCTTGATGAAAATTTGGGAAATAAGAAATCCACACAATGTTGAACTAGCTTCTCTTGCTTCGGTGGGTTATGATTGACAATGGCGGGTCATCATTATTAGTAGTGCCCTGTCAAACAACTGAACTCCAATTGACAAATCCGTGTGATGTTGAGCCGGTCTTTCAGTGCTTCAACTAGATAAAAATATGCTGAACCGGTCTCCCAATACTTCACCTCCATGACAGAAAGAAATGTGCTCTTCAATTTTTTGATATATCCATATTATCTGTAGCCCCCAAGGGCCGGGTCATCAGTGTGTGATGTGCCGGGTCTTCAATTTGAACCTCATGATCTATGAAACAACTTAGTGTTGTAGCCCCCAAGGCCCGGGTTGTCTTGCCTGCAGCAACCTGGGACTTTTGGAATTACGATCTGGATAGTGTAACCCCCAAGTGACGGGTCGATTGCTTGCGGCGACTCGGGACTTCCATGTTCTTCTCTTGAATAAAGAGCGGTATGTAGCCTTCCAAGGCCGGCTTATCTCCTTGAGGTAGCCGGGTCTGTTGATGATGTGATGATTTGAAAAGCGGATTGCATTAGCCCCCAAGTGTCATGGTGTATGCTTGTAGCGACATGGTACTTTCATACTTTGATGTAATCTTGATTTGAATAATGTAGCCCCCAAGTGTCGGGTTGTGTGCCTGCAGCGACTTGGGGCTATTCCTTCCATTGTAGAATAAAATCATATCCACTCTGTGAGCTGATGATGCCTTTGTGATAAAAGAAATCCTTGATCGTGGTTGCAATGTAACCCGGCAAATATATCCTTGAGAAATCCATATGTCGGGGAAATCCATAAGTGTTGTAGTTTACTACAGAACACAAGTTGAAGAAATCCAAGGGCCGGTCAATTAGATGACTTGGCATTATATGTGATAGGGCGGCTTTTTGACAATAGTCAATTCTTCCGAGTTGGCTTTAAAAACCCCCAATCATTTAACACTGGTTATGATAAACCATGATAAAAATCCAGCCAAATTGGCTATTCAAAGATTTATTTGCACCTGTAAGAATTTATGCTTTGACCCGGTTCGAAGCCGGCATGATATGTATGTATGATGTATGATGTAATGCAATATGATGCATGTATATGATATGATAAGTATGGCACAAGATATTTTGAGGCGAGTCAGAAAAAAGGCCTGAAAAACCTTGTGGCAGTGCCAGGAAGGTAAAAAATAGTAATTTCGTCGGCTCATAAGGTCGCGACAGGATAGGGCGAGTCAGAAAGCTCAAGCGCGCACCCTAGATGATGGTTTCTTCGGCTCATAAGGTCGCGACAGGATAGGGCGAGTCAGAAAGCTCAAGCGCCACCCTAAGATGATGGTTTCGTCGGCTCATAAGATCGCGACGGGATAGGGCGAGTGAGAAAGCTCAAGCGCCACCCTAAGATGATGGTTTCGTCGGCTCATAAGGTCGCGACAGGATGGGGCGAGTCAGAAAGCTCAAGCGCCACCCTAAGATGATGGTTTCGTCGGCTCATAAGGTCGCGACAGGATGGGGCGAGTCAGAAAGCTGAAGCGCCACCCTAAGATGATGGTTTCGTCGGCTCATAAGGTCGCGACAGGATAGGGCGAGTCAGAAAGCTCAAGCGCTACCCTAAGATGATGGTTTCGTCGGCTCATAAGGTCGCGACAGGATTGGGCGAGTCAGAAAGCTCGAGCACACACCCAAAATGATGGTTTCGTCGGCTCATAAGGTCGCGACAGGATGGGGCGAGTCAGAAAGCTCGAGCACACACCCTAAAATGCAGGTTTCGTCGGCTCATAAGGTCGCGACAGGATGAGGCGAGTCAGAAAGCTCGAGCACACACCCTAAAATGCAGGTTTCGTCGGCTCATAAGGCCGCGACAGGATGGGGCGAGTCAGAAAGCTCAAGTACACACCCTAAAATGCAGGTTTCGTCGGCTCATAAGGTCTTGACAGGATGGGGCGAGTCAGAAAGCTCGAGCACACACCCTAAAATGCAGGTTTCGTCGGCTCATAAGGCCGCGACAGGATGGGGCGAGTCAGAAAGCTCGAGCACACACCCTAAAATGCAGGTTTCGTCGGCTCATAAGGTCGCGACAGGATGGGGCGAGTCAGAAAGCTCGAGCACACACCCTAAAATGCAGGTTTCGTCGGCTTATAAGGTCGCGACAGGATGAGGCGTGTCAGAATGCTCGAGGACACACCCTAAAATGCAGGTTTCGTCGGCTCATAAGGTCGCGACAGGATGAGGCGAGTCAGAAAGCTCGAGCACACAACCTAAAATGCAGGTTTCGTCGGCTCATAAGGTCGCGACAGGATGGGGCGAGTCAGAAAGCTCGAACACACACCCTAAAATGCAGGTTTCGTCGGCTCATAAGGTCGCGACAGGATGGGGCGAGTCAGAAAGCTCGAGCACACACCCTAAAATGCAGGTTTCGTCGGCTCATAAGGTTGCGACAGGATGGGGCGAGTCAGAAAGCTCAAGCGCCACCCTAAGATGATAATTTTTCTGTAATGACCCGTGGTTCTTGAATTATTCATCCCAGTTGAGTCTGCCGAGCCATGTCCATGTAGCCCCCGAGACTTAAGTCGACTCAAGGAGGCGGCTTGAGAGTCTCCATACTTGATTGTGGTATAAACCGGCAGAGAAAAGATACTGGTACTCGCTCCATTTTCGAGATATAAAATCACTGCACCGACAAGTTGATGTTGTCCGGACCATGAGGGTGGCGACTTGCGTCCTTCCGTTGGGCGGCTCGTACAAGTGAGCACTGCACCGACGGTTGATAGAAACCGGACCATTGGGGCGGCGGCTTGCGTCCGTTTCTTGGGCGGCTCGTATATGCGAGCACTGCACCAATATGTGGATGGAGAACAGACCGTAGGGACGATGGCTTGCACATGTCTGTTGGGCGGGTTGTATCAGCGAGCACTGCGGCGGTATGTTGATGTCATCTGGACGGCGACATCTTGCATCCATCTGTTGGGCGGCTCGTACAGGCGAGCTCCGTACCGACGTGTTTGTCATAATCCGGGCCGCAAGGGCTGCGTCTTGCGTCTGTCTGTTTTGGTTGCGCGGACGTAAGAGTTGGCCGCATCATTGTAAGCCGTCTTGGTTGCGCGGATGTAAGAGTTGGCCGCGTCATTGTAAGCTGGCGCGGGAAGCGAGTTGGCTGCGTCACTTGTAAACCGGCGCGGACAACGAGTTGGCCGTGTCATTGTAAGCCAACGCTGACGGTGAGTCGCCCGTGTCGTTGTACACCGGTGCGGACGATGAATCGCCCATGACGTTTGTAGGTCGACACCGATAGTGAGTCGTCCGTGGCGAGCTTCGTCCTCACAATATAACGCCGCCTTCGTTACTAGTAATTGTCCTGCGTAAAGAAATAGTACAGACAAAGTAATTGTTTTCAAAAATAAAAATAATACTGATAAAATAAATAAGATAGATAACACCTGGTATTTTTACGGATGAGTGTCAAATTTTTTTTGACATTTAATATAATCTAGGCCACATGGACGGCGGTTCGCGTGCGTCCGTCGGGCGGCTTGAACGAGCGGATGCGATACCAATATGATGATGTAGATCGGACCGCGGGGGCAGCCGTTCAGGCGCGTCTAATGAGCAACGCGATACGAGCGAATACCAGCACAAAATGATTCTGGCGCCGCTCCATGTTCTCGAACAGTATATGTCCTGCTACTTGAACCAAGCCTCCACGTGATGTCTCTTCCTTTGTCTCTTCTTGTTTTTTGCTTGATCCTCACATGAGACAAAACATTTTAAGTTTAGCGTCCATGTGGTTTTGATTGAAGTTTCACCAAGTCTGTGTGCACGCGCACAATTCCCTGGTAACGTGCCAGCCCCGGCCTCAGAACCTATAGTGTCCAGGAGCTTTCGAACCTCGATCTTGCTGTTGCGATGAGCAGGTATTTTTTATTCCTCTGGTAGTCATGCATCATGGCTCCGTACGACAGGGATTCCACCGAATTCAATGGCCACTGGAGTACAATGATTTTCTTTTCCTGCGTAGAGGCGGCTGGCGAGGCTTGACGAAGCCGACTTGGACATGGCCGCTGCGTCGGGCGAGACGGGAGGTGTCGGATGCCAATCGGACTTGATTTGTAGGCGGAGGCTTGCTGCAGGCAGCAGTGTCACATGATGGGCGTAGCTCACCGCACATGCTGCACAACAACGATGAACTCACGATGGAAACGAGTCGGCGAGGCGGAGCTGCGTCCAACGTGACAAGCCACAGAGGCCGAGGCAGTCAGGCAGGAAACCGGCCTTTGAGGCGAGCTACGCCTGCAGAGGCGGGGTGACTCCCGGTGCGGCGGCGGCTCGAGGCGAGCGAGTTAAGGCGAAGCGGAGCGGGCCACGGAGCAGGCCGACTTCGAGGTGGGGCCACGACGGCTGATTTCACAAGCTGAGGTGACGCACAACCGAGGTCAGCTCGGACGCGCGCTGGTGGAGCAAAGGCCGACTCGAAGTGAGGTGATGCTCGGAGGCAGGTGTGCTGCTGCGCTCGGACGCAAGGCGACGTCGGCCGGCTCGGCGGCACGACGTCAACCACGGCGACTTGGCACGCGAGGCAGCAAGGCGAGGCGACTCGAGGGTTGTCAAACTGCAGCGGCGAAGCGGTGGAGCCGACTACGGAGAGCGCGGCAAGGTGAGATGAAACTCGGACAGCAGGGGCATGCTAGTGAAGCGGGGCGCGTTTGGCGATTTGGCGCAGCTCGCGATGAACCAGCGGCCGCTCAGCAGCGAAGGCGGCAGGCGCGGCCGGCGGTGGAGAGTCGGCTTGCTGCGAGGAGTGGCGAGGTGAGGCGGAGCGGCGGGTCGAGTCCGGGGCGACTTGATGCGAGGCGACAGCAGCAGGTAACTCGAGGCGAGGCGAGGCCGCAACGGCCAGTATGGCTCGGGGTGAAGCCGGATCGAACACGGCCACGGCGTCGGGTGAGACTGGAGATGTCGCGAGGAGCGCGGAAAACGGGGCGGCTCGGATGTGCGGAAACGAAGCCACCACGACGGCGACTTGAGGCGGCGGGGGCGGATGCCATCGTGCCTCCAGGCAAGGAGAGGCGAGCCGTTGGTTCAGGGCGCCTCAAGTGATGGCAGGCTGGTAGTGGCCTGCGGATTAGCCAGCGCTTTTGTTTATTCCTGCGGACTAAATACCACAATTTGCTGGCTCCAAGATGTATTTATCTATGCCATCTTCTAGTGCTCTGGGGTTACGTAGATGCTGCTCCATCTATCTATTTAGGAATTCTGATTATTCCATGTGAGACAGGGCCATGTCGGGGACCTCCGCTCCTTTTTATCTCCCCATAATATCTTTCCTAATGCTAGATGTAAAACACCGGGACTTTGATCTGTAGCAAGCTCTGGTCTATATAATTTTTGATGTGTTTGACACGCCAGGTTGTCCGTGACTGATTTGGTCTTCATATTGAGACTCTGCAGCCCGCTAGCGGATCCCTCGACAAAAACGACAGCAGCAGGATTTTTCTGTCCGTCTCTGTGTAAGACTGTAACTTACAGATCAGCGTAAACTGCCGCCACCAAAGCTTTAGTCTTGGACTCGGCGGATCATCACAACGCGTCCGGTAGCCGGATCACACACGACCCTTTTATCTCAAAGTAGCTAGAGCGACGCTGATATGTCTCGGAACTTGATGATGTAGAAGAACTGTTTACTCGGTTTGGATCATCTTGCACAATTGCGCCGGATCGGATCAATATCCATTGCTTCGGTCGGATTCGATGAATTATCAAGAGACGCGCGCTGTCGCACGCGATCCTATTTTTTTTTCTCAAACTAGATCTTGTATCTCACACCTCCTCGATCCTTCCTCCAAGAACACAATACCATCGTGCGATCGGCCCACGGTGGATGCCAACTGTCGTGGTTTTCTCACGGCAGATGTCCTCGTGAGAGAACTTAGGTGTGAGGCCATCGCAACCATGTGGCGCCTTGAAGGGGTTGGTCGGAATCGAGAGGCACGAGTTTACCTAGGTTCGGCCCCTCCGATGGAGGTAAAAGCCTACGTCCTGCTTGTGCTTCATTGATGAAGACGATGATCTCAATTACAAGGGTGCAGACTCGTCACCTCTAATCTCGTGGGTGTCTAATCTGTCTATCTCATGATTTGTCTTGTCTAGACCTAAGTTGTGAATCTTGTCCCTCTTGGGGCGCCTTACCCCTCCTTATATAGGTGGAAGGGGTAGGTTTACATGTAGAGTCCTACTAGGAGTAGGAATAGGACTAGTCTCTCTTGAATCCTAATCCGGGACTTGTTTCCTTCTTGTGGGAGTCTTTCTTCTTCTTGGGCCTTCTCTTGTGAGTCGGCCCTCCTAGCCTCTCTGTGAGTCACCTAATGCCAGGGTGCACGATGGGCCTTGGGCCTTTGTCATTTATCTAAGTCGCCTGTGGGGACAAGTATGAGTCGCCCGCCAGGTCACTGCTGAGTCGCCGATGAATCCCCAAGTCCTTTGGCGGGTCATATTCCAAGTCGGGTTACACTGCGGGGTATATCCCCGACACATACCAATGCATTTCAAACATACACACAATATGCATGATATGTGTAGATACAACAATGGCATCACAACATAACTCTATGGCTCATCATTTATTTAATAGGCTCCAAAGAGCCAACATAGTATAATGTTACAAACAAAGGAGTCACATGACCCAACATTCAGAGCATACAAGCATCAAGCGAAAGTTACATGTCTGGGTACACACATCTATTAAAAGCGGCTGGAAGAGCCTGAAAAGCTAGAACGATCCTACCATAGGAGCCAGACCGCTATCTGGGTTCCCAAGCTATTCCATCGATGTTAATGTCAACAGGAAAACATAGAGAGAACAATGTCTATCTCTGCAAAAAAGAAAATAAGCAACAGTGAGTACGAAGGTACTTAGCAAGATTTACATTAGAACTAACTACATATGCATCATGTATCAATGAACGGGGTTGTGGGGTTTACTGCAGAAAAGCCAGCTTTGACCTTTGGCTAACCTAAACTACAACAATGTTTTATACCTCTCTCGTCTCCCTACGAGAGAGCGCACACGAGTCCACATATCCACCACATCAGTACACCACCATGGATCCTCTCTCGTCATCCTACGAGAAGGCCATCCATAGCACTCACACTTGTCTGGACCATTTTAAAGTATCCGTTAAATTTATCTATGAACCATGTAGGTATTCAAGTAGTCCATATCCGAGGACGCGGCTATTCGAATAGATAATTACCCTGTAGGAGTGTACTTCGCCACACATGCTCCTGCCACTTATCGCCATGTGCACATAAAACAAGCACCTCGGCAACCTTCAAGCGGAAGCCTAGCGAGGGAGTCGGCCACGGAAATTAACCTACAATCACTCACGCCCAAGGCAGTCGCCTATCTGCGTTGGAACCCATGATGGAAGTCCGGCCGGGGTTTCCAACATGGCCTCAAGCGATGTGAGCAGGGTCCCAAGCCGGTCCTGACTGGGCTGTTCATCCACTTAGGAGGGCCTGCCACAATCTATGAACGTTTCGAACTACTACGACTCTTGGATTGAGAACAGAGTAGTTAATAGGCCGAGAGGGGTCGAGTTACCGGAACCCAATGTGTGGTAGTATCTAGTCTTGGAACACCAACACAAGATCTCAGGTCCTAAGTGTGGTATCAATGAGACAACCCACCATGTACTCCTACATGGCCTCTCATCGTTACCTTTACCAAAACAGTTTCACATACTTAACTCTCATCAGTAGGACATGATCATTCCAATTCATCATCCAGATGATCAGACCAACTCAACTCTAAGCATAGCAAGCATATCAGGGTAATGTCACAACATGGCTCAAGCATCTATCACGTATGCTAGGTTGCTTGGTTTAGCTATTTACTGTGACAAAGATAGGTCATGCAAAGGATTGGGTTCATCTACCGCAACATAAGTAGCAGTTGAATCTTTATGTCCTAATGCATTAAAATGAGAGCAAGAGCGAGAGAGTGGGATTGTATCGGAATGCTCAAGGGGTTTTGCTTGCCTATTGATTAGAAGAACTCAGTTGTTCTTCAATGTCGGTGATAACTACAGCTCGCAAGGTCTATCAACAAGATCAACAGAGAACAAATTAAGCACAACAAATGCTTCACAATGATGCATGAGAATGGCATGTTAACATGATGCTGGTTTTATCTAATGCAAGTGATCACAAGTTAATTCGGGTTTATTTGATCAATATAGATTAATTCTAAACTCAAAATATAAGCATTTATATGCCTATTGTGTAGTTTTCCTATTTAGCAAGTTTAAATTGTTCAAACATACATGAAAATGGTACCATTGGATTCCCTGCATTATTCTGATAATTTTTCATATATAAATTATTTTCATTCAAGTTATAATTTAATTTCTATGAATTTTTGAAGTTTATACTAATTTTTTGATTTATTTGAAACTCTGCTATGAATTACTGCGTCAGCACTGACGTCATCAGGTCAAATCAGCCGGGCTAGGTTAAACCTAACCAGTGGGGGTCACTCGTCAGTGACCTGGGGCTAAACCCGAGTTGACCCAGCCCTACTTGGGGTGCTAATTAGGCCCTAATGGCTTTGCCATGTCGGCCCCCACCGGAGGGTGGTCGTCGGCGACCAAGCCGCGGTGGAGGGCTCGCCAGAGATTGGCCGGAATGCGCTACAGGGGGCCATTTAGCGCACGGTTGACGGCTACGGAGAGCTGGCGAAGCGCCCGATCTAGCAGGGGCAACCGATGGTCGCGGGGGCGCCGATGGAGGCGTCGGCGATGAGGCGCCGCGGCGGCGGCTCGGCCTCGACGGGGCTGCGCTACTGTTCGAGAGAGCCTTGGAGAGAAGGGGGAACCGGAGCTGCGGCTCACCGCGGTGCTATTTGAGGGGAAGGGGAGGTCGGGGTCGACCGGGAGATGGCGACTCGACGATGAGAGCTCCGGTGGCCGGAGTTGGGAACGGCGGCGGCGGGGGCGATGCAGGGGGCTTCATCTCGATTGACTTGGCGTGGAGAGGCTTCTCAGGGAGGCGAAGTCGATGGGCTACTCGGGGAGGCTTCGCTGTGGCCGGAGAGGCGTGGGTGGAGCTCGAGCCCAAGCTCGTTAATGGCGGCAGGAGGAAAAGGAGATAGGTGAGGGGGAAATGGAGAGAGGAGGGTGAGATAAGAGAGAGGGGGGTCGTGCTGGCGCGGTGGCGGCGAGGGGAGGCAGGCATGCAGGGTGGACGTGGCCAACGATGTGGCTGTGCGCGCCACACACCTGCGTGTCCTCCTCGCATGAGGAGGAAGAAGACCCCCTGCCCGTGGTGGGCTGGGCTCGCTTCCCTCCTAGGCCAGACAGGTAGGTTTCCTCCTTTTTTTATTTTGTTTGCTTTTGATTCTTTTCTGACATTTGTTTTGATTTAAAAATAGTTCAAATCATTTTTATAAAACCCTAAGAATATTATTGTGTGACATAAATATAATATCCCATGCCAGATAATAGTTTCAGAATTTATGGAACTATATTTTATATATAGCAAGTATAATTCCATTTCAATTAGTTGTTTGATTGATTCAAAAGTCCATTATAAAATGTTTCTGTGTTTTCAAAATATTGGTTGGCAAATTTACCTCATCCCAATATTTCCATAGAATAGTTGGAACATTTTCCTAGAACTATTTGAAGCAGTTTTTATATTGCCTATTTCCCAAAATTTGGTTCTTGAGGCTTGATCACTTCCCCATTTCAAATTCAAAAGAATTGAAATATGCATGCATGAATGCTTGGCAAGCAAAGTTAGAACTAGGGCTGTGACACGCGACCAGCGAGATGCGGCAGAAGCTTCGCACGCACATCAGGCGGCTCCTTCGAGGCCTACTATCGGATGTGGCACACGTGCAACACCTATGGTGCAGTCGACCCGCAACTGCAATAACCTACCCGCGGGGCCGACATGCAAGACAAGACGTCCCACGCCTTGACGGACTCATGCCAAAACAAAGATCAACACCAGGTCTTGAAGGACAAGCGCAAGGAGCATGCGCGCACCATAATCGAGAGGCAACGAGAGACACATCGCCAATCGGATGGTCAGACCGATCCAGTCGTCGTCGAGCCACCATCGGAGCACCCGATAACCTACCATATGTGGTTGGTTGCCCGACATTCACCCGCGAGCTATGACAAGTCCACTGGCCTTACAGCTGAGCCTTTAAGCTAGAGATGCCGGACAAGTACGACGACAAGATCGGCCCGTCAGAGTTCCTTGGCATCTACACCATAGCGGTAGAGGCTGCCGAGGGACGCGAGGAGCGAGTGCTCACCAACTACTTCCCCCTGGTGATCAAGCCCAATGTGACGAGTTTGTTGATGAACTTGCCTCAGGGGTCTATTTCTGTCGGAATTGGGGCTCCGCACACCAAAAAAGGGTTGAACACTGAGGTGCGCTTTCTCTCCCACCCTGCTCTATCTCACGGCTTCACGGCGACTCAAAGGTGGTGCGAGTTAAGGTGACGAGCTAGGATGCGCAATAGTTTACCCAAGTTCGGGCCACCATGTGTTGTAAAACACTGCTCGTGCTTTGATAGATTACCCAAGGTGGAAGAAGAGTACATAGGTGGGTTCTTGCCCTAGTACAACACATTGAGCTTGGGATCCCCCTCTACGGAAGGTGGGCTCCTCTTTTATACAGGCCTTGGTCCTCTTCACCCCAAAAACACACCCGGTGGGGAGGGCAGCCACAACAACCATTTTGAAAGGAGGCAAGTCTGTTGCATGCCCTGGCAAAGGCGGTCTTCGCTTGTAAAAGCTTCCCTTAGTGATGCGCCGGCGGGCTCGGGAGTGACCTACGTCCTATCGAGCCCTAGCCTTGGCCCTCTTGCACTTATTAGGAAACCTTCGGTGGGTCGCTTTGGAAACCTGCAGCCAACCTCGGCTCCCTTAGCACCAAAGGGGAAAGCCACTCCTTTGGTTCTTGCTTGCACCAGTCCTGGCGCCACACAGAGCGGCTCACGTAACCCACATGAGGGGTCAGGCCGTGCCACCCCGGCAAGATGCCCTCGATAGATCTGCCCCTCGGGAGGAAGGGTGTCGGAAGGTGCTTCTCCTGTGTGAATCTCGTGAGGAACCTTCTTACGAGAGGGCCCCGTGAGCGGCCCCTCACGAGGAAGGGTCCTCGCGAATGCCGTTTCCATGGACCTTGATAGGGGGCGCTCCGAGGCCCGCAAAGCGCGATGGGCTCTTGACCGCAGGCTGGTGGGCCACGGTACCCCCGGTCTGAGAGCCCCGGCAGTAGCCCTCGAGCCCACATCATTTACGACTCAACAGAATGGGACGAGACGTCGTGGGATCTCATCGCTTGTGGGCCCAGCCCAGCACGTCGCACGTGTCGGGATGGGGGGCGCCCCACCTTGCCGCAGTGCATCGATTTTTTCCCCAGCCTGCATAAAGTAGGCATGTGTGGTGGTACTGTCATTACTCTCTTCCACGCCATTCCCCCCTTCCCGCAACTTCTCCTTTTGTGCTAGGGTGCGTCAGATCCAATCTTCAAGCAAGCCGCCTCCTCACCCCTTTCGCGGCTTCAGACGTCAAATGGCACCCGCCGACAGGAAGGGGATGGCCGCGACGTCTCCTGCAAGCGTCACCCCCACCGGGCCGGCTCTCTTGTCTTCCCGTGTCTCGAAGGCAGAGGATCTAGGCCCAGTGTTCCAGTTCTTGGCCGGAGATATGCATGAGTCGGGAGAGACCACTGTCTCCTTAGGCTCAGCAACATCGAGCAGCTTGGTGAGGTATGCCTACCCTTTCTTCCTCCACAACATTTACACTGGGCTGGTCCTGCCATTCACCGCCTTCTTCTACGCCATCCTCTCCCATTACCAGATCCGGGCTCTGCACCTCCAGCCCAACTCCGTTCTTCTCTTGACCGTCTTTGCTTTCTATTGTGAGGCTTTCGCGGGGGTGAGGCCCTCGGTGGCGCTCTTCCATCACTTCTTCAATCCGCGCTCTGCATGCGACTCCTTCATCGATGTCGGGGGCATGGGCACCCTCTTGATGGTCGGGAAGAAGGTTGAAGGCTACCAGAGCCACTCGGCCTTCATCGACGTGTGCTGGGAGAGCTCGTCCTTGGGGATACCCTTAAGCCCGCCCGAGAAAACCCCTAGGTGGAGCCACGAGAAGCTCACTGACCCGAGATAGGGGCCCGTCCTCGACCGGATCGCCTCTCTCGCGAAGGCCCGCCTGACAGGGGCGATGATTATCAAGGAGTTCCTGGGGCATCACATCACGCCACTTCAGGCGCACTCACGCCCCTCATGGGAGTTCAGTGCCGGTGGCGACCCAATGTGCCTACATGTCAACGGACTGACGCATGATGAGCTGGAACGAGCCTTCTCGGCCCTACTGGGTCATTGTCTCGAGGATCTCCCTCAGGCCAAGCTGCCGCTGTATGCCTGTGAGGAAGTGGTGGAGAGGGTCGCGAAGATGTCTGTCTTTGATGAATGAGGGCTTGCCGGGCCACTCGAGGGCTCGCCCGTCGTGGTTTCGTCCTCAAGCGGGGCCAACAACGACCAGGATTCGGAGGCGACGGAGGGCGAGGAGGAAGACGCCTGCCGGATTCCGCCGCCTGACCTCCATCCACCCTTGCGCGACCTTGGGGACGACGTAGTTGCTGATAAGTGGCACCGAACGGTCCCTCTTGAGCCCGCGACCTCCGGAGACACACCGGGGCCGAGCTCCGCGACGGTCGAGGGGTCAGGGGCGGGAGCCCCCGGTGATGGCATCGTGCCTCCCTCGGCGGAGGTCATGTTACCCCCACGGCCCCCTCAGGCTGCTGGTGGGCAGGGAGGCCGGGGCGAGCCCACCAAAGATCTAGACCAGCGCGCCCCCTCGCACTAGCGAGACAGCACACGAAGGTGATGCAGATGCTCCTCCCGCCACCGAGAAGAAAAGGAAGTGGGCCGACAGCGACGAGTAAGTACCTCGGCTTGCCCTTGCGCTATTCATTCGCGTCCGGTAAGCTTAGACTGCCTCTTTCCTTGTGCAGCCTCCCAGGCGGTGGCGAGGAAAAGAAGAATAAGAAGAAAACCTTCGATGAAGCGAGGGTCGTGCAAGTCTCAAGGGTGCCTTTTCCCTCGGTTGAGACCTCACCAGGTGCGGAGCCATCCCGCAAAGGTGAGGCGCTGAGCCTGGGCGCGCGGGCCCCGTTATATCTTCGGGCGCCTCCAACATTCGGCGGGGATATGCTTTTGCCGGGGCCATGGTGGTTGAGGTACCAGTGCCATCGGCCGAACCCCGAGCGCCAACTAATGGGGGAGCTACCTCTGCGAGGGCCCCAGAGGCAGGGATGGTTGCCTCCGTGGGCACGCTGCAGACGTCCGGAGCTGGGGGAGGCCGAGAGCCCCCAGCGCCTCAGGCGTACGCAGTTGAGGCTGCTCTGGCTGTGGCAGCGGGCAACGTCGGGGCGATGGTGGCTCCACAGGCGGCCACCCCGGTGGGCCCGAATAGGATGCTCCGGGGTGGGGCTCTGAAAGACGCGCATAAATTGCTCTCCTGGCTCAAGGAGAAATTTCAGGACGCCGAGGCACGTCTCGTCACGGAGCGCATGACGTTGGCCGAGTGGTGGAGCCAACTTGATGCCTCCACCAAGGCATCCCTCAGCGAGTCCGAGGCTGTCCGCGCGGAGGGCCTGCGGGAGGCCATCAACGCCAAGGCCGCCTGTGCTTGTGCCCTTGCCGAGAAGGAAGCGCTCGTCAAGCGCTATGACGAAGCAGAGGCCGGCCTCAACGAGCTTCAGTAGGCTTCCAAGACCCACGAGGCAACGCTTGCTCGCCACGACTCCGAGCTAGCGAGGGTGGCAAAAGAGCAGGTCGCAGAGCGTGGGCGCCTAGAGACGCTCCAGCGTGAGGTGGCCGAGGCTCGGGGCACCCACACGAAGTAGGTCTTGATGACCCACAAGTATAGGGGATCAATCGTAGTCCTTTCGATAAGTAAGAGTGTCGAACCCAACGAGGAACAGAAGGCTCAGATAAACGGTTTTCAACAAGGTAATAACTGCAAGCACTGAAACTAGCGGTAACAAGTGATTGTGTAGCGAGGTGAAACGTAGCAAGCAAAAAGTAACAAGTAACAAGTAGTAGCAACGGTGCAGCAAGTGGCCCAATCTGTTTTGTAGCAAGGGACAAGCCTGAACAAAGTCTTATAGGAGGAAAAACGCTCCCGAGGACACACGAGAATTTCTGTCATGCTAGTTTCATCATGCTCATATGATTCGCGTTCGTTACTTTGATAGTTTGATATGTGGGTGGACCGCCGCTTGGGTATCGCCCTTACTTGGACAAGCATCCCACTTACGATTAACCTCTCTCGCAAGCATCCACAACTACAAAAGAAGAATTAAGACAAAGTCTAACCATAGCATTAAACTAGTGGATCCAAATCAGCCCCTCACGAAGCAACACAAAGACTGGGGTTTAAGCTTCTGTCACTCCAACAACCCATCATCTACTTACTACTTCCCAATGCCTTCCACTAGGCCCAAATATGGTGAAGTGTTATGTAGTCTAAGTTCACATAACACCACCAGAGGAAAAGACAACATACAACATATCAAAATACCGAACGAATATCAAATTCACATGACTATTATCAGCATGACTTATCCCATGTCCTCACGAACAAAAGTAACTACTCACAAAACATAATCATAATCATTATCAGAGGTGTAATGAATAGCATCAAGGATCTGAACATAAACTCTTCCACCAAGTAATCCAACTAGCATCAACTACAAAGAGTAATCAACACTACTAGCAACCTTACAAGTACCAATCGGAGTTGCGAGACGAAGATTGGTTACAAGAGATGAACTAGGGATTGGAGAGGAGATAGTGCTGATGAAGATGTTGATGAAGATGCCTCCCCTCCGACGAGAGGAGTGTTGGTGATGACGATGGCGACGATTTCCCCCTCTGGGAGGGAAGTTTCCCCGGCAAGATCGTCCTGCCGGAGCTCTAGATTGGATCTGCTCAAGTTCCGCCTCGTGGCGGCGGCGAAACCACGAAAAAGCTCCCCTATGATTTTTTCTGGACGAAGACCCTTCATATAGCAAAAGAGGGGGGCTAGTGGGCCGTCAGGGAGCCCACAAGCCCCCACTCCGCCACCAGGGGGTGGCGGTGGCAGGGTTTGTGGCGCCCTGGCAGCCCCCCTCCGGTACTTCTTTCGCCCAATATTTTTATATAATCCCAAAAAAATCCACGTAACTTTTGAGGGCATTTGGAGATGTGCAGAATAGTGGACTAAGATTTGCTCCTTCTCCAGTCCAGAATTCCAGCTGCCTGAATTCTCCCTCTTCAAATAAACCTTGCAAAACAAGAGAGAAAAGGCATAAATATGGCACCACAAAGTAATATAACAGCCCATAAAGCAATAAATATCAACATAAAAGCATGATGCAAAATGGACTTATCAACTCCGCCAAGCTTAGACCTCGCTTGTCCTCAAGCGAAAACCAAGTTCCATAAACATGTCCACATGTCTAGGGACGAGGGTGTCGATAAAACATAATACGGACATGAGGGCATCATGATCACACATAGAACAACAATACATCATGAAGATTCTTATGGGAAATTAGAAATTCCTTCACAAAGCAAAGCATGAAGAAAAAACCTTACCGAGAAGTAACCAACAATAGTCCAAAGTCACTGAGGCAATTGCAATTTATCACAACATCAGAAAGAGTCAAGTAAGAGCTTGTAAGGCAAATCCACATACTCAATCATCTCTTTGTTTTCCACAATTGTTACAACTCACGTGGTACTCATGGTGTCAAAGTTTCAGCTGGACACAGAGGAAGATAGGGGCTTATAGTTTTGCCTCCCAACAATTTACCTCAAGGGTAAAGTCAACAATAATAAAGCATAAGTACTCAACTCCAAGTTGATATATGAATATAGATCTTTCCCAAACATGTGACGGTAGCCAAGACAAAGGCAAAAAAGGGAATTGGTGAAGATCACCATGACTCTTACAAGGGTAAAAAGTAAAGGTACAAGATAGGCCCTTCGCAGAGGGAAGCAGAGGTTGTCATGCACTTTTGAGATTTGGATGTGTGTCCTCTTAGTGCGGAGGAACGCCACTTTATATTGCCTCCTGTAATAAAGAACTTTATTATGCAGTCTGTCGCTTTTATGTCTTCTTCATCACATGTTCGTACAAAGCTTATTTTCCACACACTAATAGATCATACATATTAGAGAGCAATTTTTATTGCTTGCACCGATGACAACTTACTTGAAGGATCTTATTCAATCCATAGGTAGCTATGGTTGACTCTCATGGCAAAACTGGGTTGGAGGTTTATGGATGCACAAGTAGTATCTCTACTTGGTGTGGGATTTTTGGCTAATATGAGGTGGAAGCAATCGTCACATGCTAAGGGATCTCTAATCATATAACATTGTTTGGAACCAAGCAAACACAATTCATTATGTTGTCTTCCTTGTCCAACATCTACTCCTAAGCATGTAATAGTTTGGTGAGTGCTCACAATTGTAAAAAGTGTCTAAGATGATATATTTATATGTGAACCTATCTTTCCTTATTACTTCTTATTAATTGCAACAATGACTGAGGTCTATGTTGATTTATTCTCAACAAGTTTCAATCATCATACGTGTCATAAGTGAAGTTATCACTTTCCATAAGATCTTCTCATGATCTTTCATGCTATCGTTCTTTTCATACTTTTGATCATGGCACAAAGCAAATCCCTTGACTAAGACACTCTTTATTATATAGCTCGCAAGCTCGAATACATCATGGGAGAGACAAAAGCAAAAGACTCAAACTAAACACTAAAGACTTAGTCCTCTAAGAGAAGAAATAAAAACTGAAAGGGAAAGAACTAAAACAAAGGTAAAAGCAAAAGATATAAAGGTGATACGATACCAGGGCAACTCCCCCATGCTTGGCAGAAGCCAAGGGGATTGCCCATACCAATGCTTAGTTCTCTTCCTTCGGTGGTGATGGTGGTGTTGTTGGAGTAGTCTGATCCTCCGTCTTCCAAGGCATAGGTGCTCCATCATGGTAGGATGAACAAGTCGCCGGAATCCTCAAATCTGCAGCCAACCTTATTGATTTAAATCTGTACTCATACTCATAGTTTTGGTTCTGCAGGTCATAGATCTGGCCCTAAAGTTGATCAACCCTGTCATAGAGCCTCGAGAGGTGTTTCCCAATGTCAATGTCATCCATCTTGTGATTGCTAGTGAACTCCGTGATCATCATGTGGTTGGTGTTGAGTCCACGCTCCACCATCCCCTGGCACTTGAAGACTTGTTGCTCCATTCCTTCGAGCCTCGTCTCCACACTTCCGGTCTTCTTAGGCCCCTCAACATCACGGATGTGCAACATCCCCTCGCTCATCTTGATAGATTGAGGGTGTTTCAGCACTTCTGTGAGGTAGGGATTGATGACCTTCTCGAAGATCTTGTCCTTGGGAGCATTTGGGGAAGTCATGATGATCTAGACCTGTCACAGAAACAGGCTCGAAACGAAAACAAAGGAAAACTGCGAGATACGGAGATCAAAACCTTCAGGCGAGTATATATTGATTTTTTCTGGACGAGAAGGAGTGCTCCGCAAGAAAACGGAGTCCGGGAGGTACACGAGGTGCCCACAAGCTTGCCCTCCGCCACCATGGGGGTAGGGGGCGGTGGCAGGGCTTGTGGACGCCTCGTTCGCTCTCCGGACTTCTTTTTATTTTTCTAATTTTTCAAAAATTCTAAAACGGAGGAAATTTCCTATTGGAAAAGCATCGGAGTCCAATTTCTTACCGAAACAGACACATCTTTGTTTTCAGGGTCAGAAACAGGCTGATAAACATCCCTTATGTACTCCTATGGAGTTATGACATTGATGGTATTGGTCTCAACATTTATGGGAGTACCAGAGATGTAATGCTTGATTCTTTGCCCATTTACCACTCTAGGAAAATTTCCTTCCGTGTTATTGATTTTGATGGCACCGGAATGATATACTTCCTCGATAACATAGGGACCTTCCCATTTAGAGAGACGTTTGCCTGCAAAGAATCTGAAACGAGAATTGTATAGCAAGACATAATCACCTACATTGAACTCTCGTTTCTGTATTCGTTTGTCGTGCCATCTCTTAACCTTTTCCTTGAACAACTTGGCATTCTCATATGCCTGGGTCCTCCATTCATCTAACGAGTTGATATCAAACAACCGCTTCTCACCGGCAAGTTTGAAATCAAAGTTGAGCTCTTTGATTGCCCAATAAGTTTTGTGTTCCAGCTCAAGAGGTAAATGACAGGCCTTACCGTAAACCATTTTATGCGGTGACATGTCCATGGGATTGTTATAAGAAGTTATATAAGCCCATAGTGCATCGTCAAGTTTGCTAGACCAATTCTTTCGAGATCTATTGACGGTCTTTTGTAGGATCAATTTGATCTCCCTATTACTCAACTCCACTTGACCACTAGACTGAGGATGATAAGGAGATGCAACTCTATGGTTGACATCATACTTAGCTAACATCTTGCGGAAAACACCATGAATGAAGTGTGAACCGCCATCAGTCATCAGATATCTAGGGACTCCAAATCTTGGGAATATGACTTCTTTAAGCATCTTAATAGAGGTGTGGTGATCAACATTTTTAGTGGGGATAGCTTCTACCCACTTAGTGATGTAATCCATAGCAACTAAGATGTGAGTGTACCCATTGGAACTTGGGAACGGTCCCATATAATCAAAGCCCCAGACATCAAATGGTTCAATGACAAGTGAATAGTTCATAGGCATTTCCTGACACTTAATGATGTTCCCTATTCTTTGGCATTCGTCACAAGACACGACAAACTTACGTGCATCCTTGAAGAGAGTGGGCCAATAGAAACCTGATTGCGGTACCTTATGGGCAGTTCTATCTCCAGCGTGGTGTCCTCCGTAGGATTCAGAATGACACTTCTACAAGATTTGTCCCTGTTCATGTTCAGGCACACAACGTCTAATAACACCATCTACTCCTTCCTTATAAAGGTGAGGATCATCCCAAAAGTAGTGTCTCAAATCAAAGAAGAATTTCTTCTTTTGCTGATAGGTGAAACTGGGTGGTATGTATTTGGCTACGATATAGTTTGCATAATCGGCGTACCACGGTGCACTATGTGACGTGCGGATGACATTTAATTGCTCATCAGGAAAGCTGTCATCAATAGGTAGTGGGTCATCAAGGACATTCTCTAGCCTAGACAAGTTATCTGCTACAGGGTTATCAGCACCCTTTCGGTCAACGACGTGCAAATCAAATTCCTGTAGCAGGAGAACCCATCTCATCAGTCTAGGCTTAGCGTCCTTCTTCTCCATAAGGTACTTAATAGAAGCATGATCAGAGTGAATAGTGACTTCGGAGTCAACTATATAAGATCTGAACTTTTCACATGCAAACACGACTGCTAAAAATTCCTTCTCCGTAGTGGCATAGTTTCTTTGGGCACTGTCTATAGTTTTACTAGCATAGTGAATGACATTCAACTTCTTGTCAACTCTCTGAACTAGAACAACACCAACAGCACAAGCACTAGCGTCGCACATGATTTCAAAGGGCAAGTTCCAGTCAGGTGGTTGAACAATAGGTGCGGTAATAAAAGCCTTCTTAAATATTTCGAAAGCTTCCTCACAATCCTCATCAAAAACAAAAGGAACATCCTTCTGCAAAAGGATGGTAAGAGGCCTATAAATCTTAGAGAAGTCTTTAATGAACATTCTATAAAAACCAGCATGACATAGGAAACTTCGTATACCTCTGATATCTGTGGGGCAAGGCATTTTCTCAATTGCATCAACCTTAGCCTTATCAACTTCAATGCCTCTTTCAGAAATTTTGTGTCCTAAGACGATACCTTCATTAACCATAAAGTGGCACTTCTCCCAATTCAAGACGAGGTTGGTTTCTTCACATCTCTGTAAGACTCGATCAAGGTTGCTGAGGCAATCATCAAAGGAAGACCCGTAAACGGAGAAGTCATCCATGAAAACCTCGACAATCTTTTCACAAAAGTCAGAGAATATAACCATCATACATCTTTGGAAGGTGGCAGGTGCATTGCATAAGCCAAAAGGCATACGTCTATAGGCAAAGGTACCGAAGGGGTAGGTGAAAGTGGTTTTCTCTTGATCAGATTGTGCAACTGGTATTTGCGAGAAACCTGAATAACCATCTAGAAAGAAGAAGTGTGTGTGTTTTGATAGCCTTTCTAGAATTTGGTCGATGAACGACAAAGGATAATGGTCTTTCCTGGTTGCCTTGTTCATTTTCCGGAAGTCTATCACCATACTATAACCAGTGATAATCCTTTGTGGGATTAGTTGATCCTTATCATTAGGAACGACGGTGATACCTCCCTTCTTAGGTACGCAATGTACTGGACTTACCCAATCACTATGAGCAACAAGATAAATGATTCCTGCTTCGAGAAGCTTTAATATTTCTTTTCTTACGACCTCTTTCATCTTAGGATTCAATCTCCTTTGATGACCAACAACTGGTTTAAAGTCAGGATCGGTTTTAATCTTGTGCTGACATAGAGTAGGACTAATACCCTTAAGATCATCAAGAGTATATCCAATAGCAGCACGGTGCTTCCTTAGAGTTCTTAGTAACTTCTTCTCTTCGTGCTCTGAAAGGAGGGCACTAATAATGACAAGATATATCTCCTTCTCATCAAGATAGGCATACTTAAGAGTATGAGGCAACTGTTTAAGCTCGAACACAGGATCACCCTTTGGTGGGGGAGGATCCCCAAGAAGTTCAACAGGCAGATTATTCTTGAGAATAGGATATTGTTCTAAGACAATTTTATCTATCTCATCTCTCTCCTCCATATGCATATCATTTTCATGCTCAAGCATATATTGCTCAAAAGGATCCGTAGGAGGTACGGCAATAGAGGCAAGAGCTATGATTTCATCACTACCAAACGACTCGCTTTCATGGGGTTGTCTTCCATACTTGGAGAAGTTAAATTCATGAGACACAGCCTCGAAACTAAGTGTGACAGTTAGCTTAATGCAATCAATGTGAGCATTGACAGTGTTGAGAAAGGCTCTACCAAATATGATGGGACAAAAGCTATCTTGTGCAGTACCAAGGACGAGGAAATCAGTAGGATACTTCGTCTTACCACACAGGACTTCTATGTCTCTCACAATTCCCAAAGGGCAGATAGTGTCTCTATTAGCTAGCGTAATAGTGACATCAATGGGTTCTAACTCAGCAGGTGCAATCTTATCTTTGATTTCATCATATAGAGAACGGGGTATTGCACTAACACTAGCTCCCATATCACATAAACCATGGTAACAGTGATCTCCTATCTTGACAGCAACAACGGGCAGGCCAACTATAGGTCCGTATTTGTCTTTCCCGTGAGGTTTAGCAATTCTAGCGGAGTCCTCACAGAATTTGATAACATGCCCATCTATGTCTTCGGCTAAGAGATCTTTGATAATAGCAACTCTAGGTTCAACTCTAATCTCCTCAGGGGGTGCAAGTGGTCTAATGTAACCCCTACGTATCACAGTTGGAGCTTTAGAATAATCTTTTATCCTAGCAGGGTATGGTGGTTTCTCAGTGTAAGCACAAGGAACAACGGGATCACTAAAAGCAATGCTTTTCTCCTCAACTAGATTGGTTTTGGCTCTGTTGCTTTCTACAGGAGGATGATACTTATACCACTTCTCTTTGGGAAGATCAACATGAGCAGCAAAAGATTCACATAGAGAAGCTACTATCTCAGAGTCAAGTCCATACTTAGCGCTAAAATCTCTAGAAGTGTTTGTCTCAACAAAAGATTTAACGCAATCAAACTAGAAATTCATACCTGACTCCTTACCTTCCTCCACCTCCCAATCTTCAGAGTTGCGTTTGATTCTCTCCAATAAATTCCACTTGTGATCAATATCCTTCTTCATAAAAGAACCGGTACAAGAAGTGTCAAGCATGTTACGATTTCATGAGAGAGCCGAGCATAAAAGTTTTGAGTGATGATTTCTCTCGAGAGCTCATGATTGGGGCATGATTATAGCATTGATTTAAGCCTCCCCCAAGCTTGATCTATGCTTTCCCTGTCACGAGGCCAAAAGTTATAAATAAAGTTCCGATCACGATGTACTAAATGCATAGGATAGAACTTTTGATGAAATTCCAATTTCAACCGATTGTAGCCCCATGATCCAGTATCATCACATAGCTTATACCATGTCAACGCCTTATACTTCAATGATAAAGGAAAGACTTTCTTCTTTACCTCATCCTCGGGCAAACCTGCAAGCTTAAATAAACCACACACTTCATCTACATAGATCAGATGCAAGTCTGGATGTGAAGATCCATCTCCTGTAAAAGGATTAGCCAGCAGTTTCTCAAGCATACCCGAAGGAATTTCATAAAATATATTTTCAGTAGGTACCTCAGGTTGAGGAACAACTCCTCGTGGTTCCGTTCGTGGTGAAGATACCCTGAACGAACTCCTCAAAGGAACAGTTTCCATAGTGACAAGTGACAATAAATTTCAGCACAATATATAGATGTTTCCTTACCAATTTCCACTTACCAAAGGCGCTTCACTCCCCGGCAACGGCGCCAGAAAAGAGTCTTGATGACCCACAAGTATAGGGGATCAATCATAGTCCTTTCGATAAGTAAGAGTGTCGAACCCAACGAGGAGCAGAAGGCTCTGATAAGCGGTTTTCAGCAAGGTAATAACTGCAAGCACTGAAAGTAGCGGTAACAAGTGATTGTGTAGCGAGGTGAAACATAGCAAGCAAAAAGTAACGAGTAACAAGTAGTAGCAACGGTACAGCAAGTGTCCCAATCCGTTTTGTAGCAAGGGACAAGCCTGGACAAAGTCTTATAGGAGGAAAAACGCTCCCGAGGACACACGGGAATTTCTGTCATGCTAGTTTCATCATGTTCATATGATTCGCGTTCGTTACTTTGATAGTTTTATATGTGGGTGGACCGGTGCTTGGGTACTGCCCTTACTTGGACAAGCATCCCACATATTATTAACCTCTCTCGCAAGCATCCGCAACTACAAAAGAAGAATTAAGGCAAAGTCTAACCATAGCATTAAACTAGTGGATCCAAATCAGCCCCTCACGAAGCAACACATAGACTGGGGTTTAAGCTACTGTCACTCCAGCAACCCATCATCTACTTACTACTTCCCAATGCCTTCCTCTAGGCCCAAATATGGTGAAGTGTTATGTAGTCGACGTTCACATAACACCACTAGAGGAAAAGACAACATACAACTTATCAAAATACCGAACGAATATCAAATTCACATGACTATTATCAGCATGACTTATCCCATGTCCTCAGGAACAAAAGTAACTACTCACAAAACATAATCATAATCATGATTAGAGGTGTAATGAATAGCATCAAGGATCTGAACATAAACTCTTCCACCAAGTAATCCAACTAGCATCAACTACAAAGAGTAATCAACACTACAAGCAACCTTACAAGTACCAATCGAAGTTGCGAGACGAAGATTGGTTACAAGAGATGAACTAGGGATTGGAGAGGAGATAGTGCTGATGAAGATGTTGATGAAGATGCCTCCCCTCCGACGATAGGAGTGTTGGTGATGACGATGGCGACGATTTCCCCCTCTGGGAAGGAAGTTTCCCCGGCAGGATCGTCCTGCCGGAGCTCTAGATTGGATCTGCTCAAGTTCCGCCTCGTGGCGGCGGCGAAACCACGAAAAAGCTCCCCTATGATTTTTTCTGGACGAAGACCCTTCATATAGCAAAAGAGGGGGGCTAGTGGGCCGTCAGGGAGCCCACAAGCCCCCACTCCGCCACCAGGGGGGTGGCGGTGGCAGGGTTTGTGGTGCCCTGGCAGCCCCCCTCCGGTACTTCTTTCGCCCAATATTTTTATATAATCCCAAAAAATCGACGTAACTTTTGAGGGCATTTGGAGATGTGCAGAATAGTGGACTAAGATTTGCTCCTTCTCCAGTCCAGAATTCCAGCTGCCTGAATTCTCCCTCTTCAAATAAACCTTGCAAAACAAGAGAGAAAAGGCATAAATATGGCACCACAAAGTAATATAACAGCCCATAAAGCAATAAATATTAACATGAAAGCATGATGCAAAATGGACGCATCAGGTCTCCAAGGACAACGCGAAAGCATTGGAAGACCGCGCCGTGCCCTCTTCTCTGGACCTTAGGGCCCGTTAGGCGCTAGGTACCATTTTTAGGTCGAAGCTTGAGTCCTCCCTCGTTACTCAGGATGCCGTTTACGCCGAGTTCTCCTCCTATATCATGAAGGAGCTCAAATGCGTGATCAAGAAGGTGGACGGTGCCCTGGAGGAGGAGTGTCGCGACCTCCGATCCTTGGTCGTGACCCGCGTCTTCAGCCATCTCTTCCTTCGGGGTCTCTACTTTGAGTTCATAGGGGTGATGGGCCCTATGCCTGAGGAGTCCCACAACGACTTGGCAACTGTCATGGGGGCCATGTGCACACGCTGCGTGAGAATTTCTCCTATGACGGTGATGAGGAGTCCGAGAGGAGCCCCCTGCCATGCCCTGAAACAGATTACCATTGCCTCAAGGAGGCGCTAGACTTGTATGGAACAATTTGAATTCTGTAATAACCGCGTGCGAGTTGTAGTGCCTATTTCTGGGTTCAGTTTTCTCTTGCTCATCTTTGTGCTCTGCGTCGGTAGGGCCAACCCTGTGTGTATCTCAGCCATCGCTAGATTACTAGGATGAGAGAGGCTATAGGGCTAGTGCGGGCCCTGAGTCGTGATGCTTATGCGCCCCCCTTGACGCACAAGCGATTTTTTTGAGGACCTCCGTGTTCCTCCTCGGGAGCTCTGATGTTCTACGTCGGCAGGGCCCAACCCTGCGTGTATCTCAGCCGTCGCTGGATTACCAAGAGGTGAGAGGCTATAGGGCCAGTGCAGGCCCTGAGCCGCGATGCTCACGCGCCCCCTGAATGCACAAGTGACTCCCTTGAAGTTCCTATGTTCTCCTTTGGAGGCCTTGGTGCTCTACTTCGGCAGGGCCCAACCCTGCGCTTATCTCAGCCGTCGCTGGATTACCAAGAGGCGAGAGGCTACAGGGTGAGTGCAGGCCCTGAGTCGTGATGCTCAGGCGCCCCCTTTGACGCGCAAGGGACCCCCTGGAGGATCCTAGTTCTCACTGTGTGGATCCTTTGTGCTCTGCATCGGCATGGCCCAACCCTGCGCGTATCTCGATCGCCACTAGATTACTAGGAGGTGAGAGGCTACAGGGTCAGTGCAGGCCCTGAGTCCCAATGCTAAGGCGCCCCCTTTAATGCACAAGCAACTCCCGCTCCATGATGAAGGCCTTGAACTCTGCATCGACAGGGCCCAACCCTGCGCGTATCTCAACCGTCGCTAGATTACCAGGAGGTGAGAGGCTACAAGGCCAGTACATGCCTTGAGTTGCGAATTAGTCAGAACTCTGAGGGCCCGTCAGCGGTGCCCTTGGGTGTCGTGCAGGAACTAGACACCAAGGACCTTAGGAGGTGATGTGCACGGGGGTGAGCCCGCGAGACAAAGCTCGATTGCTTGGATATTTCAGAGCTGCAGGGACGCACCCGAGCATAGGCACCATGTGTAGCCCCCGCCAGTGTGAGGTACAAGGGGGAGCTGGCGGGCATGGATCTCCAATGGTCCTCCCCAGCACGATGCATGGGGCTTCCACTTGGACGTGCGCATAGTCACGGGTCGACAGTAATTCCGCCTAGCATGGAGCTTGGAGACTTCCAGTTGGGCATGGGAGGAGCCTCTTCCCGAGGCCATGACGCGACCAGTCGTGGGTTTCCACTTCGGAGGCTCCGGGGGTGTACAACCCACGCTCGTTATTACATGAGAGGGTCATGGGCGGCGATTTACTCAGGGGTCGGATACCCCAAGCACAAGGCTCACGAGTTCCTAGCCTCAGCCTTCGGGCGGGTTGCGCCCCATCCTTAGCGCATTAGCATGCTCGCGGCCCTGCAACACAAAATGGGAGGGCGGCACGCATCGGGTGATTGTCGTTGGGTCACTCCACGATGGAGGTAGGCACCAAGTACCCCAGGTATAGGTGCAAGCCCTTCATTTAGAGCTTAGCCACTCGAGTTCAGCGGTGCTGCACGGACGAATCCAAGCACAGACACCGTGCGAGGTTCCTTCATGGAACGATTAAGAGAAGACCACCCGCCGCATAGTGCCCGAAGCGACGACGCGCCAAGCTAGCAATAGAACAGTTCACGCAAACAACATAAGTTTTGAAGGGAAATAACAAGGCATACCACTCAACCAAAAAGCTAGAACTTCACGAGGGCTGGCCCTCACATGGGAGGGCAGTGCAGCTAGACGGGCGCCCTCAGTCTTGGGTGAGAAGAAGCTTCACGAGGCACAGTCGTCATGAGTGAGCTGGGTCACCGGGTGAAGCGTGTCGCGACGGTCGATCTCCTCAGGGGTCGGCTGACTCCTGAGGCCCTAGGGGCTCGCTCTACCCCGGTGCCATGCGAGGCGCGAGGGCGAGTTGCACCAGCCTTCAGAAGGTAGCTATGGTGTTCTCTAGGCCAAAAGTCATGCGGACACGGCCAGTGCGAGCACTTCGGCCTAGCCCTTCTCTTCCAGGTCAGAAGTGTTGGCGTTCTGGGAATGGGGGTACCCAGACCTACCTGCCTGCGGCCCAGGACTGGCCCACTTCATCGACCTAAAACCAACGGGCCCGACATCACTCAATACAGGGCCCTTGCGATGGGCCAAGCCTCGCAAGGAGGAACGACATTAGGACCCACACGGGGCCTCCTGAGGACCCCTCCGGAGCGACAGATATTCCGAGGCGAGGCCCAGCCTCAGGAGTCAAGGATGACGCAGAGGAAGGACAGGCGGGCAGCGAACAAAGGATGGAGCAGTTTCCCCTTTGGTTCAAAGGGGGCAAGGACGAACGCACGTTCCCAAGGCATCTTCTAAAGGTTTCCATTCTGGTGCAACAAGACCCTGGTCGCCCGCCGGCAGGACATACATCATCCCTGAGCCAGCCCTTGCAGCGCTGGCAGCTACTTGGGAGGCAAAGACCACTTTTGCATAAGGGAAGCATGTTCCCGTGTCCCCCTTCGAACCTGGCCGTTGTGGGATCCCTTCCTGCCGAAACTATAAGGAAAGAGGACCAGGTCAGCCGCTATAGAGGGAGGTTAGGTTGCTTCGTAGGGAGGGGACTGGATTGGAACCCCGAACCATTCATTCACCCATCCTCACACCACTAAGGCCACCTAGCCTCAGGAGGACGAAGAACACTGTACTAGTTCATCCACCAGCCCCCATGAGAGGCAATCCACCAAAGCAGGATTAGGGTTTTGCGCTTCGCAACGGCCCAAACCTGGGTAAACTGTTGTGTTATGCGTTTCCCTCACCATCGAGTGAGTCCTTTGCCATTCCCATCGAGTAGCGTACTAGGCGAGGTTAGGCCGTGAGAGATCTTCGTACACGCCCTTGGGTTTGAATCTTTAGGGTTTTGTGGAGCCTGAAATCCGACATTTGGCGCGCCAGGTAGGGGGCGTGTTAAGGTCTTCTTCGAGATTCATCTTCCCTAGGCCTGTTGCTCCGATTGCCGGGGCCCAACCAGCTTCTTCGAGCCTCATCGAGCTGGCCTCCAACCACTACATCACGGCAGGCGAAAGCACGCATGCCGGTGTGGTGGTACCGAGCGGCTTGTACTAGATCATCAACATCGTCTCTACCGTCGCAACTACCCGCGCCACCCAGGTGCATGGCGGCTGGGTGGTGCCCCCGACACCCACGACATGCCGCATCAACTTGGGGGACCTCGGAACGGATGATGTGTTGCAGATGGCGAGCGATATGCTCCGTCAATGAACGATGCAAGGGGCTTCGACGCCTAGGCGGACCACATCGTGGAGCTGATCGCCATTGCCTAGAAGACCGTCCAACCCAACTCTTCTTCAGGTCCGCAAGCGTCGGGCGCCGGGGGCTCGCACCTCATGCCGACCCCCGAGGCTGTGAGCAACGGGGGCCCTCCTATGCTAGGCGGGGCCAAGAGAGACGCGCCTCGTGCAGCCCTCCTCCTCTAGGTTCCGGCGGCCGGCTCCGAGGCGCATCACGCTAACAACCACAAGGGGGCCGAAGAGTGGATCAGAATGATGGATGCACACACCGGTGTGCATCACTAATGACCCACAAGTATAGGGGATCAATCGTAGTCCTTTAGATAAGTAAGAGTGTCGAACCCAACAAGGAGCAGAAGGCTCTGATAAACGGATTTCAGCAAGGTAATAACTGCAAGCACTGAAAGTAGCGGTAACAAGTGATTGTGTAGCGAGGTGAAACATAGCGAGCTAAAAGTAACAAGTAACAAGTAGTAGCAATGGTGCAGCAAGTGGCCCAATCCCTTTTGTAGCAAGGGACAAGCCTGAACAAAGTCTTATAGGAGGAAAAACGCTCCCGAGGACACACGAGAATTTCTGTCATGCTAGTTTCATCATGTTCATATGATTCGCGTTCGTTACTTTGATAGTTTGATATGTGGGTGGACTGGTGCTTGGGTACTTCCCTTACTTGGACAAGCATCCCACTTATGATTAACCTCTCTTGCAAGCATCCGCAACTACAAAAGAAGAATTAAGACAAAGTCTAACCATAGCATTAAACTAGTGGATCCAAATCAGCCCCTCACGAAGCAACACATAGACTCGGGTTTAAGCTTCTGTCACTCCAGCAACCCATCATCTACTTACTACTTCCCAATGCCTTCCTCTAGGCCCAAATATGATGAAGTGTTATGTAGTCGACATTCACATAACACCACTAGAGGAAATACAACATATTGCATATCAAAATACCGAACGAATATCAAATTCACATGACTATTATTAACATGACTTATCCCACGTCCTCGGGAACAAAAATAACTACTCACAAGACATAATCATAATCATGACCAGAGGTGTAATGAATAGCATCAAGGATCTGAACATAAACTCTTCCACCAAGTAATCCAACTAGCATTAACTACAAAGAGTAATCAACACTACTAGCAACCTTACAAGTACCAATCGGAGTTGCGAGACGAAGATTAGTTACAAGAGATGAACTAGGGATTGGAGAGGAGATGGTGTTGATGAAGATGTTGATGAAGATGTCTCCCCTCCGACGAGAGGAGTGTTGGTGATGACAATGGCGACGATTTCCCCCTCCGGGAGGGAAGTTTCCCCGGCAGGATTGTCCTCCGGGAGCTCTAGATTGGATCTGCTCAAGTTCCGCCTCGTGGTGGCGGCGAAACCACGAAAAAGCTCCCGATTATTTTTTTTCCAGACCAGGATGCTTCATATAGAAAAAAGGGGGGCTAGTGGGCCTTCATGCAGCCCACAAGCCCGCTCTGCGCCACCAGGGGGTGGTGGCGGTGGGCAAGCTTGTGGGGCCCTGGTGGCCCCCCTTCGGTAGTTCTTTCGCCCAGTATTTTTAATATATTCCAGAAAAAATCCACGTAAATTTTCAGGGCATTCGGAGATGTGTAGAATAGTGGACTAGGATTTGCTCCTTTTCCAGTCCAGAATTCCAGCTGCCTGAATTCTCCCTCTTCAAATAATCCTTGCAAAATAAGAGAGAAAAGGCATAAATATGGTACCACAAGTAATATAACAGCCCAAAAAGCAATAAATATCAACATGAAAGCATGATGCAAAATGGACGTATCAATCACCGAGACCAAGCCGTCCCCTAACAGCCCAGGGCGACCAGACAGGAGCGCTCCCTCCGGCGCAACCAGCAGAGGGTGGAGGCGTCGGCGTGGGCAAACTACGACAATGGAGACATGCCGGGGCACCAAGGGGGGAATCAGCACCGAGCGGCGTTGGGACCAACCAACGACATCAATAGGAACAAGTGACTTTGCATGGAGGCTTATCGCAGGAAGATCTCCGAGCAGTACGGCCGGGGGGATCCCCCTCCACCATCGAGAGAGAGCGCCACCGTCGCGATGCTGAACGGCCATGGAGGCTGATCGAACGCTTACGTGAAGCCGTATGTGCCGGAGTATGCGGCATCCCCTGACCCTCCCGACGAGGAAGAGCTTCAGGCGTCCCCCCCCATCGGGCGCCTATCTTCCTCAGGAGTGAGGAACGCTTCGGGGCCTTCCTTGAGCCGGGCCTAAGAGGCATGGGCAGGGAGGCGCCCTCAAGCCACGGACGAGGCGCTAGCCGCCTCCCCTGCGGGAGAACTACGAAGGGCCAAACCATAGGTCTCCGGAGGACGAGTTAGATGCAGCGACGAGACCCAAGTGGCACGGGACACCCGCGGCAACCATGATGCAGGCGTGGGCACCGAGGGCCAGGCCTCGCGAGGCGCTCTTCAAGCACAAGGAAGCTGTTCAGGTAAGTTTTTGGATTTACTTCCTTAGGAAGTTTCTGCTGGCCGCATGGACTTCAAATATTCAGGGCAAGCTTCTGCCCATCGTATAACTTGCGCAAGCTTCCATAATTTCTGCTGCATCCACTCGTTGACCTAACACTTTGCCTTGCTTGCATCTTCGGGTGATCCATTCCCCTCGCTCGGGGGCTCCGGCCGGTGCACGTCGCCCCAACGCGGGGACTGGGGAAGCTTCGCGACTCCTTAGGGCCACAATCAGCAGGATAAAATGAGAGTCAGTCGAGCGTCAAAAAGGGGCGCCTGAGCATCGCGCCTCAGGGGCCTTACCGGTCACAAGGCCACCTGCTGCCCTTGATATCATCGTCGGATATCCGGTCGTTATCAGGGGTGGCAGGGCTTGATCCCGTAGCTGAGATCGTTCGTTCGATCGCAAGGACATAGAGTCTCTTCAGCGTCAAAAGGGGGCTCCTGAGCATCGCGCCTCAGGGGCCTTACCGATGACAAGGCCACCTGTTGCCTTTGGTATCATCCACGGACATCTGGTCGTTATCAGGGTGGCAGGGCTTGACCGCATAGCTACATCCGTTCACTCGGTCACACACAACAACGGTTGAGAAATGTGCGAGACTGGATCATAGTGACGTAGAGCCGCTCGAGCGTTAAGGGGGGCTCCTGAGCATCGAGCCTTAGGAGCCTTACCGGTCACAAAGCCACTTGACCACCCTGGTGCCGTCCAGGTTTGGTCGGTATCGGCGGGTGTCGGGGCCTTACCTCGTGAGGCGCCTCATGACGACAGGGAAATGTGCGGGACTGGGACCTGTCAACGTAGAGCCATAGAAAAGCCCTTGACCGGCCTCCTGAGAAGGAGCGCGCAAGACCTGCATCGACCCGTCACACCTCTCCATCGTCCTTCAATCCTTCTGGAACATACTTCATCCCGTGACACTCTCATGTAATAACGAGCCGAGGTTGTATATGCCCAGCCCCCCCCCCCCCCCCCGAGGACGCGGAAGGGGTCCACCCCACGCCTAGTGGAAGACCTATTCTCCACGCTAGGTACAGACGAGGGAAATCAACACAGTCCACCAATGACTTCCGAAATAAGGCGCCTATGCCTCGTGGGTAGGAACACTCGCGAGGCCAAAGCATCCTCGCGACCTCCCATATATACCCCCACCGTGACACTCTCACGTAATCACGAACCGAGGCTGTATACACCTAGGGCCCCCGAGGACGCGGAAGGGGTCCACCCCATGCCTAGTGGAAGACCTATGCTCTGCGCAGGGTGTAGACGGAGGCAATCGACTTAGTCCACCAATGACTATGCCCGCAGCTCGCAAGGAAACCCATATAGTCCACCAATGACCATGCCAGCCTGAGTACCGGAAGCGGCGTTTGCTTGCTTTTCTTGAATTTTGAACTATCTTCCGCTGAACTTAAACTTGTCGATTTCAAAAGTTTCTTTTTAATTATTAGTGCCTGACGTTTGAAAAACTAAGAGGGGGGGGACTTTCTCTTACGCTTTCTCATTTCGCTGGCTTTAAAGCCACCCGTCCGGAGGACATTTTTGGAGATGAACGCTCCGCACCGCCCCTAGGAGTCAAGGAGCATGAAAGCAAGGACTTGCCACCCCAGGGGCAAGCATTTTTCAGTAGTCAACCCCTACTTGGGGGTCCGGATCGTAACTTGATACCACCACAAAGAGTCTCGGGAGGCTCAGGGCCCCGTGGGGCGATGACCAAAGGAACGGAGTGCGGAATCGCTCGAGCGCAAGAAGGGGGGGGTTCCTGGGCACCGCATTAGGAGCCTTACCGGTCATAATGCCACTCGCCACTATTGGCACCGTCCGGGAGCTCCGGTCGGCGTCAGGAATGGCGGGACCCCGCCCTGTCAAGTGCAAGCCTAACGGCGGTGGGGAAATGTGCAGGACCGGGGCCTGACGACGTAGAGCGGCTTGAGTGTCAAAGGGGACTCCTACGCAGCACGTCTCAGGAACCTTAGTGGTCACAAGGCCAAGTGGCCTCCAGGTCAGGGCTTTGCCCCATGAGGAGAAACCTTGGTAACGGGTTGCGCCTTACGGAGGTAGGGAAATGTGCGGGACCGGGACCTTCGGACATAGAGTGCCGAAAGGGTCTTCACCCCGTCCCACCTACGAAACAGGAGCTACTCAGGAAGGACTACGCAAGGGACCAACGCAAACCCATGAGCTAAGTACCCCGCAGGCCTAGACTGGGACCCTCTCGTATCACGTCAAACTAACAATGAATTTAAAACATGAGTACTAATGAAGGGGTGCAAAGCCTAAGGATTAAGCTGCAGCAAGGAAGGAGGCCATTGACCGAGCGTGTGGCGACGCGAGCGGTGCCTCGGGAGGACAGGACCCGTGAGGGCTCCGGCCCCCGTCATCCCCGAGCGATGACTGGGGCAGTGACATACCCTAAACCTCGAACCCAAGCTGCGACAACCACCGACGAGCAAGGCATCAATTCAGGAGCAAAAGGAAAAAGGAGAATGACGAAGGTAACGAACAAAAGTTTAACGCCTGACAGGGCAAGGTTCTTGATCCACTATTACACGGGAAGGAGACGGAAGCTGAGGACGCCGAAGGGGAGGGGCTGCCAACGTCACCCACTGCGCCTACGGGCTCGGCGTCAGGGCCCTCCTACTCGCTAGAGGCGGGCACCTGGATGTACCGCTCCACCAGAGCGTCAACACATGGGCGGACTTTGTCCCGGAGAGGACGCCGGGACACAGCAGGCACTGGCTCGACGACACGCTGGAGATCGAGCTCCGGGACGAGGCGACGCATGTTGGAGAAGACGAGCGTCAAGGCAAGGCCCAGCAGCTCGCGCGCGCTCGACATGCTCTCCTCCTTCGCCTGGGAGACACCAGCCTCCAGCGCCTCCACCACCTTCTCGAAGAAGGCGAGGTAACCCCCGTCGCTCCTCACATTGGGCAGCGTCAGGGCCTCTCCCGCGAATTGGCGCGTCGCGGCAGCCGCCCGGCCGGTGATGTCCGCGATTTGCTTGGCGCGTCGTGATGCCATCAGCCGGGCATACGATGCCTCATCCTAGGCGACCTGGACAACATCAGTCGCCACCTTGACGTGTTGTTGCAGGGACGTCAACTCGGACTTGGCCTCCGCCCCGCCATGGCGGGCGGCCTGGAGGGCGGCCTTGACGCTGTCAAGCTGGGCCTGCAGCCCCTCCTCCTCCTCTTGAAGATCGCCAAGCTTGGGCTTCTTGGAGGAGGGCACACTGGAGAAGATTGGAAATCAACGACCAATCAGCAGATGAGGCGACAAGTAAAGGAGATACAAGCAAGGGGCTTACTCGTCGGCCAGAGCCCAACGGTGACGGACACGCGGAGGCCAGAAGGGCCCTCCGCCGCTGCCTCCGGGGGTGGACGAAGTCGCAGGAGGCGCCGCGCGCTTTCCTCAGTCAAGACCACCTTCACGAGACACCATGAAGACGAGGAACGAAGGGGAGAAGGGTTTTTTTCGCGGCGAGCAGAGGAAACAGAGAGGAAGCTCGAGATTGCAGTGCCTCATCTATCCACGTCGCCTCATCTGTCCACCGAGCGGTCACATCCGCAAGGGCCGTTGGGTGTGGTTAGGCCGCACCTGTGCCATTCCATGGGAGCAATGATGGCGTGCGCGGTTCTAGGAGATCGTGCCGTTGTGGCCTGGCGCACCCTAGACGCTTCGAGGAGTGAGAGCGTCACCACACGGCTGCTAGACACGTTAGCCGCCTGGCCCGTAGGGAAATAGGGCCCGCGGTGCTTTAGGCTGCCCTCCAGGCTTCGCCAAGAAGCCAACCATGGCACGCCTTAGGCCCGGGGGATATTGTTGGCGTTCTGGGAATGGGGGTACACAGACCTGCCTGCCTGTGGCCCAGGATTGGCCCACTTCATCGACCTAAAACCAATGGGCCCAGCATCACTCAAGACAAGGCCCTCGCGAGGGGCCAATCCTCGCGAGGAGGAACGACATCAGGACCCGCAGGGGGCCTCCTCATGACCCCTCCAGAGCGGCGGATATTCCGAGGCGAGGCCCAGCCTCACGAGTCAAGGCTGACATAGAGGAAGGACAGGCGATCAACGTACGATGGGACGGAGCAGTTTCCCCTTTGGTGCAAAGGGGGCAAGGACGAATGCAGGTTCCCAAGGCATCTTCTAAAGGTTTCCATTCTGGTGCAACAAGACCCTGGCCGCTCGCCGGCAGGACGAACGTCATCCTTGAGCCAGCCCCTGTAGCACCGGCAGCTACTTTACAGTCGAAGACCACTTTTGGACAGGGGAAGCATGTTCCCTTGTCCCCCTTCAAAACTGGCCATTGTGGGATCCCTTCCCGCCGAAACTATAAGGGAAGAGGACTAGGGCCGCCGCTATAAAGGGAGGTTAGGTTGCTTCGTAGGGAGGGGATTGGATTAGAACCCTGAACAATTCATTCACCCGTCCTCACACCCCTAAGGCCACCTAGCCTCAGGAGTCTGGAGAACACTGTACTAGTTCATCCACCAGCCCCCACGAGAGGCAATGCACCAAAGTAGGAGTAGGGTTTTACACTTCACAGCGGCCCGAACCTGGGTAAACTGTTGTGTTTTGTGTTTACCTCACCATCGAGTGAGTCCTTTGCTATTCCCATCGAGTAGCGTGCTAGGCAAGGTTAGGCCATGAGATGTCTTCGTACACGCCCTGGGTTCGAATTTTTAGTGTTTCGCGGAGCCTGAAATCCGACAAGAAGGAACTCCAGGAGGCGACTCCATTGAGCCCCGCGACATCGATGCACATGCATGTCGTGATGGTCCTCTCGGGAGAGATGATCCTGCTGAGGCAGAGCTCTGTGCGGCGCCTGCCGTGCATGTCGCACGCTTCCCGTGGTTTGTCGATCTCCCAGGCGACGAACTCCCGAGCCCCCGATACCTGACGTTGTACCCCTTTCCCATGAGGGCGCGTGGTGGGGTGCCTCTTCGAGTGGTGCGCGAGCTCCTCCCTCGGTGCAACGGCCAGGTTGGGTGCCTTCCACATGGAATCCCCCGAGCCCGACCCGAGGGAGACACCGGGTGCGCTTTCCGACGCCTGAGGGGGGAGAGCACCCACGGAACACGCCGGGCGTCCGGCCCCGGCCTCGACCGCCGGGCCTTTCGCCTTGGTAGAACCAAAGGCGGGCAGCGACTGCTTCTTCCTCAGGGGTGTGGTTCCACGAGGCCCATCGCCTTTGGCATCGACCGAGCACTCCGTGGCAGCAGCCTTGTAAGCATGCTCCAGGGAGCACACCGCTTTTTCTCCTAGCACATGACGGTGATGATGCCGCTACAACCCGGTGTGTCGTAATGATGAACTTAGCCAACGCGGGTGTTGGATTTCGGGCTCCGCAAAACCCTAAAGATTCAAAATCGCGGGCGTGTACGAAGATCTCTCGTGGGCTCACCTCACCTACCTCGCTACTCGTCGGAGATGCAAAGAACTAACTCGACAGTGAGGAAGACACAAAACACGGCAGTTTACCCAGGTTCGGGCCGCTGGGAAGCATAATACCCTACTCCTACTTTGGTGGATTGCCTCTCGTGAAGGTTGGTGGATGAGCTAGTACAATGTTCAGGGGCCTCCGGAGGCTGGTTTGGCCTTGTGTAATACCGGTGGGCGAAATGAATGAATCGCATCCTCCCCCTCTACGAAGTAACCTATCCTCTATATATAGCGGCGGCCCCGGTCCTCTTCCCTTATCGTTTCGGTGGGAATGGATCCCACAATGGCCAATTTCAAAGAGGAACAGGGGAACATGCTCTCCTGCCCAAAGGTGGTCTTCGCCTGCAAAGTGGCTGCCAACGCTACAGGGATGGGTCTAGGGATGACGTGTGCCCTACTGGCGGGCCTCGACGGCCTTGTTGCACCTGAATGGAAACCTTTGGGAGATGCCTTTAGAACCTCGGTACGTCCATGCCCCTTTGCACTAAAGGGGAAACTGCGCTGCCGTGTTGTCCGCTGCTCACCTGTCCTTCCTGTGCGTCATCCTTGACTCCTCAGGCTGGGCCTCGCCTCGGAATATCCGCCACTCAGGAGGGTTCCTGAGGAGGCCCCCTACGGGTCTTGATGTTGTTCCTCCTTGCGAGGCTTGGCCCCTCGTGAGGGCCTTGTTTTGGGTGGTGTCGGGCCCGTCGGTTTGCTTCATGAAGCGGGCCAACCCTGGGCCGCAGGCAGGCAGGTGTGGGTACCCCCATTCCCAGAACGCTGACAGTATCCCCCGGGCTCGAGGCGTGCTCGAGTTGGCTTCTGGACGAAGCCTTGGGTGCGGCCCGAAGCGCCACATGCCCTAATTGGCTGCGGCCAGGCCCTATAAACAACAAACCGAGAGCTCGTCCTCCCATCTTATTCGCACTAGACCAGCCTCATTAGGGCTTGCCGAAGTACTTGACCCGCATCTGCGAGCCGCCTTCATCTCCTATCGATTTCGCCATCAGTTATCCTTCCTGTGCGATTCCGGCTCCCTCCAATGAGCCCTCGCGCGCCGCGTCGTTTCTTCCTCTCATTCTCCCCGCCATGCCTCCAAAAGGGTGAAAAGGCGGAGGCTCACAGGGCCCGATCTTCTCGAAGGCGCCTCGGCTCGCGTTGGCCCGGTCAACAGTGGTGAACTTCGAGGGGTTGGAGAAGATCCGACTGGTAGTCGCGGCCGGTTCCAATGAGTGGGGGCCCACCCAGATCTGGACCAGGTTCGTGGCCTCGGGATGGCAACCCCCCGGTTCCCCTTCATATCCATGCTCTTCTTTCTCGTGTGCTTCCGCCATTCTCGAGCTTCCTCATCGCGGTGCTTTCGCATTACCAGATCCACACGGTCCATCTGGACCCCAGTTCTTTGGTTCTCCTCTCGGCCTTCGCATTCTTGTGCGAGGCCTTTGTTGGCATTACCCCTTCCGTGGCATTGCTTCGCCACTTCTTCTCCCTCGAGTTGGTCTTCAAGGAGCAGTGCTCCGGGTGCGCGTCCTTGAAAACGGCCTGCGCATCAGTCCCCGGGGCCCTTGACGCCGAGCTCCTCCCCGAAGCAGAGGGGTTCCGACAGCAGTGGGTGCAAGTCGATACTGCAGAAACCGGAGTCCTGTTCTAGCCCCCGCTGACCCCCGCAACGCCGAATCGGGAGTGGAGGAGCGAGGAGCTTAATGACACAAGTCTCACGCCGGTCCTGACCCGGCTAGGAAAGCTGAAGCGGGCGGAGGTGACGATGTCGATGGTGGTGCGGGAGTTTATCTGTCGACGGATCGCTCCTCTCCAGCGACACTCCCGTCCGATGTGGGCCTATGCTGGACCTCGTGACCCAATGAGGATCCACGTCCTGCATCTTTCTCGTGACGTCTTGTGTGAGTTTCTTCGTCGGCTGACTGGTGACGATCCTGACGAGCTTCCCCAGACTGGCCTCCCATTGTACAACTTCAAGGCCCGAGAAGGTCTCGTCACGGAGATACCGCTCTTCGACGAGTGGGGGTTCCTCCCTCGTGGGAATGCGCGCCCCTGGGGGGCCTCGACCCTCGGGGTCCAGGCTCAAAAAACTCTGGTCGTGCCGCCCCTCCCGCCGCCGGGGGGGGGGGGGTGTATCGCTGCCCGTTCCCCCGATTCTCGCTCTGGTCGAGCCGGGGTTGGTGGTGATGACTGGTCAACGGTGGAAGTTGGCGCCCCCGTCTTCAAGCTTTGGCCGGGGGCCACCGGGTCTCCACGCCAAGCCACCCGCGTCGGCCGGAAGAGGAGGTCGCCTGAGGGCGGCCGCCCCTCGACGCGGTGGGCTCCGGTGAAGAAGTGGGTCCCCGTGGACGAGTAAGCGATTGCACCCTCCTTTGTTCTTTCCTTTTGCGCCTCCCTGCTGAGCCTTTGTTCTGCAGGCTCCCAACCGGTGACAGGGAAGACGTGTCGGTGCTGCCCGCCCTTGAGATTGCCGAGCATCTTGTGGTTTCTTCCCCCGCGCCCAGCGGGGTCCAACCTCCTGAGTCCCTCGCACATGGGCCGACTGCGGTCTTCCTTGCCAGCGGCCTCCAGTTCCCAGGAGAGTGCCATTCCCCTCGCATGAGGCTCCTCCCAGGGTCATGATGCGCCTCCCTTCCGGTCCCCTCCTGCTTGGCGACGTGGGGCCTCACGGGGCGCTTCTTTCCGACGAAGCGCCTGCGGGCGAGCCCCCAACCCTCGAGCATGGATTTGGGTTGAGAGACTCCTCACGTGCCTCTCCCACTCGTCGTGTAGACAGCGGGAGCTCACGTTGGCCACTGGAGTCTGTTGAGGGTTTGCATGCCACGTCGTGGGGCCTACTCTATGTTGGGAAACGTCGCATGGGAAACAAAATATTTCCTACGCGCACGAAGACCTGTCATGGTGATGTCCATCTACGAGAGGAGATTTGGATCTATGTACCCTTGTGGATCGCACAACAGGAAGCGTTAAGAAACGCGGTTGATGTAGTGGAACGTCCTCACGTCCCTCGATCCGGCCCACGAACCATCCCACGAACCATCCCGCGATCCGTCCCACGATCCGCTCTGATCTACTGCCAAACGGACGACACCTCCGCGTTCAGCACACGTACATCTCGATGATGATCTCCGCCCGAGCTCCGCAGAAATACGATCTAGAGGAAAACCGTGATGTTTTGTGGTCGGGCTGTCGTGGCAAAGTTGTCTCAAATCAGCCCTAGACCTTCACTATATATAGGAGGAGGGGTGGGGAGGCTTGCCTTGGGGTCCAAGACCCCAAGGGTCTGCCGGCCAAGGAGGTGGAGGAGTCCACCTCCAATCCTAGTCCAACTAGGATTGGAAGGTGGAGTCCTTCCCTTCCTTCCCACCTTTTTTTTCTTTTTCCTTTGATTTCTTATTTCCTGTGCATAGGGCCTCTTGGGCTGTCCCACCAGCCCACTAAGGGCTGGTGCACCACCCATAAAGCCTATGGGCTTCCCCGGGTGGGTTGGCCCCCTCCCGGTGAATATCCGGAACCCATTCGTCACTCCCGGTACATTCCCGGTAATGCCCGAAAACTTTCCGGTAACCAAATGAGGTCATCCTATATATCAATCTTCATCTCCAGACCATTCCGGAAACCCTCGTGACGTCCGTGATCTCATCCGGGACTCCTAACAACATTCGGTAACCACACATATAACTCAACTATACTAAAACATCACCCAACCATAAGTGTGCAGTCCCTGCGGGTTCGAGAACCATGCAGACATGCACCGAGGTACTCCTCGATCAATATCCAATAGCGGGACCTGGATGCCCATATTGTATCCTACATATTCTCCGAATAACTTATTGGTTGAACCTCAGTGTCAAGGATTCAGGCAATCCCGTATGTCATTACTTTTGTCCTTCGGTATGCTACTTGCCCGAGATTCGATCGTCGGTATCCGCATACCTACTTCAATCTCGTTACCCGCAAGTATCTTTTCTCGTTTTGTAATACAAGATCCCGTGACTTACACTTAGTCACATTGCTTGCAAGGCTTGTGTGTGATGTTGTTTTACCGAGTGGGCCCCGAGATACCTCTCCGTCACACGGAGTGACAAATCCCAGTCTTGATCCATACTAACCCAACGGACACCTTCGGAGATACCTGTAGACCACCTTTATAGTCACCCAGTTACGTTGTGACGTTTGATACACACAAGGCATCCCTCCGATGCTAGTGGATTATATGATCTCATGGTCATAGGAACAAATACTTGACACACAGAAAACAATAGCGCTAAAATGACACGATCAATATGCTACGTTCATAGTTTGGGTCTAGTCCATCACATGATTCCCCTAATGATGTGATCCACTTATCAAGCAACAACACTTTGCACATAGTCAGAAAAACCATGACTGTCCTTGATTAACTGGCTAGCCAACTGGAGGCTTGCTAGGGACATTGTTGTGTCTATTTATCCACACATGTATATATGTTTTCATTCAATACAATTTTAGCATGGATAATAAACGATTATCTTTAAACAGGAAATATAATAATAACTATTTATCATTGCCTCTAGGGCATATTTCCAACAGTCTCCCACTTGCACTAGAGTCAATAATCTAGTCCTCACATCGCCATGCGATTTACATTGTAATAAATCAAACACCGATACAGTTCTGGTGTTGATCCTGTTTTGCCCGTGGAAGAGGCTTAGTCAGCGGGTCTGCTACATTCAGATCCGTGTGCACTTTGCAAATATTCACGTCCTCTCCTTCGACATAGTCGCGGATGAGGTTGAAGCATCGTTTGATGTGTCTGGTCTTCTTGTGAAACCTTGGTTCCTTTGCTAAGGCAATGGCACCAGTGTTGTCACATAACAGAGTCAATGGATCCAGTGCACTTGGCACAACTCCAAGATCTGTGATGAACAGCTTCATCCAGACACCCTCTTTTGGGGCCTCTGAGGCAGCCATGTACTCTGCTTCACTTGTAGAATCTGCTACGACACTCTGCTTGGAACTGCACTAGCTTACCGCACCCCCATTAAGGATAAATACGTATCCGGTTTGAGACTTAGAGTCATCCGGATCGGTGTCAAAACTTGCGTCGACGTAACCTTTTACGACGAGCTCCTTGTCACCACCATACACGAGAAACATTTCCTTAGTCCTTTTCACGTACGTCAGAATATTCTTGACCGCCGTCCAGTATCCACTCCTGGATTACTCTGAAACCTGCCTGCCATACTTATGGCCAAGCTGACGTCTGGTCTACTGCACAACATTGCATACATGATAGAACCTACAGCTGAAGCATAGGGGACGAAACTCATTGTCTTTCTATCTTTCGAAGTTGTTGGGCACTGAGTCTTAATCAATTTTATACCTTGTAATACTGGCAAGAACCCTTTCTTGGACTGATCCATTTTGAACTTCTTCAAAACTTTATCAAGGTATGTGCTTTGTGAAAGTCCTATGAGGCGTTTCGATCTATCCCTATAGATCTTAATGCCTAGAATGTAAGCAACTTCTCCTAGGTCCTTCATAGAGAAACTTTTATTCAAGTAACCTTTTATGCTCTCCAAAAGCTCCACGTTGTTTCCAATCAGCAATATGCCGTCCACATATAATATTAGAAACGCCACAGAGTTCCCACTCACTTTCTTGTAAATACAAGATTCTCCAACCACTTGTATAAACCCAAATGCTTTGATCACCTCATCAAAACACTTATTCCAACTCCGAGATGCTTGCACCAGTCCATAAATGGGTCGCTGGAGCTTGCACACATTGTCAACATTCTTAGGATCGAAAAAACCTTCGGGTTGCATCATATATAACTCTTCCTTAAGAAAACCATTAAGGAACGCCGTTTTGACATCCATCTGCCAGATTTCATAATCGTAAAAGGCAGCTATTGCTAACATGATTCGGATAGACTTAAGCATTGCTACCGGTGAGAAAGTCTCATCGTAGTCAATTCCTTAAACTTGTGAAAAACCCTTTGCCACAAGTCGAGCTTTATAAACGGTCACATTATCGTCTGCGTATGTCTTCTTCTTATAGATCCATTTTTCTGAATAGACTTGCGGCCTTCAGGTAGTACTTCTAAAGTCCACACTTTGTTCTCATACATGGATCCTATCTCGGACTTCATGGCCTCCAGCCATTTGTTGGAATCCGGACCCACCATTGCTTCTTCATAATTCGCAGATTCATTGTTGTCCAACAACATAATCGTCAAGAAAGGATTACCGTACCACTCGGGAGCGGTATGTGATCTTGTCGACCTGCGAGGCCCGACAGTAACTTGATCCGAAGTTTGATGATCATCATCATCAACTTGATCCTCAACCGGTGCTGCAGCAACAGGGGTTTCCCCTTGCCCTGCGCCACCATCAAGAGGAATTAGAGGTTCGAAAACCTCATCAAGTTCTGTCTTCCTCCCACTCAATTCTTTCGAGAGAAACTCCTCAAGAAAAGCTCCGTTTTTAGCAAGAAACACTTTGCCCTCGGATTTGAGATAGAAGGTATACCCAACTGTCTCCTTTGGGTAACCAATGAAGACGCACTTGTCCGCTTTGGGTTCCAGCTTTTCAGGCTGAAGCTTTTTGACATAAGCATCACATCCCCAAACTTTAAGAAACGACAACTTTGGTCTTTTTCCATACCACAGTTCGTATGGTGTCGTCTCAACGGATTTTGATGATGCCCTATTTAAAGTGAATGCAGCTGTTTCTAATGCATAACCCCAAAACGACAATGGCAAATCAGTAAGAGACATCATAGATCACACCATCTCTAATACAATACGATTACGACGTTCGGACACACCATTACGTTGTGGTGTTCCAGGCGGTGTCAACTGTGAAACAATTCCACATTGTCTTAAGTGAGTACCAAACTCGAAACTCAGATACTTACTCCCACGATCAGACCGTAGGAACTTGATCTTCTTGTTATGATGATTTTCGACTTCACTCTGAAATTGTTTGAACTTTTGAAACGTCTCAGACTTTTGATTCATCAAGTAGACATAACCATATCTACTCAAATGGTCAGTGAAGGTGAGAAAATAACGATATCCGTCGCGTGCCTCCACACTCATCGGACCACACACATCGGTATGTATGATTTCCAACAAGTCACTTGCACGCTCCATTGTTCCGTAGAACGGACTTTTAGTCATCTTGCCCATGAGGCATGGTTCGCACGGGTCAAGTGAATCAAAGTCAAGTGACTCCAAAAGTCCATCGGTATGGAGTTTCTTCATGCGCTTTACACCAATATGACCTAAGCGGCAGTGCCACAAAAACATGGCGCTAACATTGTTAACTCTAACTCTTTTGGTCCCAATGTTATGTATATGTGTATTATCACTATCAAGATTCAATATGAACAATCGTGTCACATTGGGTGCATGACCATAAAAGATATTACTCATAGAAATAGAACAACCATTATTATCTAACTTAAACGAGTAACCGTCTCGCAATAAACAAGATCCAGATATAATGTTCATGCTTAACGCATGCACTAAATGACATTTATTTAAGTTCATAACTAATCCTGATGGTAACTGAAGTGAAACTATGACGACGGCGATTGCATCAACCTTGGAACCATTTCCCACGCGCATCGTCACTTCATCCTTCGCCAGCCTTCGCTTATTCCGTAGTTCCTGTTTCGAGTTGCAAATATGAGCAACAAAACCGGTATCGAATACCCAGGCACTACTACGAGAGCTGGTTAAGTACACATCAATAACATGTATATCGAATATACCTGATTTTTCCTTGGCCGCCTTCTTATCAGCCAGATACTTGGGGCAGTTGCGCTTCCAGTGACCCATACCCTTGCAATAATAGCACCCTGTTGCAGGCTTAGGTCCAGCTTTGGATTTCTTCGTCGGATTGGCAACAGGCTTGCCGCTCTTCTTTGAATTACCCTTCTTTCCTTTGCCGTTTCTCTTGAAACTAGTGGTCTTATTCACCATCAACACTTGATGCTCTTTACGGAGTTCTGACTCTGCGACTTTCAGCATCGCGAATAACTCGTCGGGTGACTTGTTCATCCCTTGCATGTTATAGTTCAACAAAAAGCCCTTATAGCTTGGTGGCATTGATTGAAGAATTCTATCAGTGATAGCCTCTTGCGGTAGTTCAATCCCCAGCTCAGCTAGACGGTTTGAGTACCCAGACATTTTGAGCACATGTTCACTGACAGACGAATTCTCCTCCATCTTGCAAGCATAGAATTTATCGAAGGTCTCATACCTCTCGATCTGGGCATTCTTCTAAAAGATAAAGTTCAACTCCTGCAACATCTCATATGCTCCATGACGCTCAAAGCAACGTTGAAGTCCCGGCTCTAAGCCATACAAGACTGCACATTGAACTACCGAGTAGTCCTCCTTGCATGTTAACCAAGCGTTCTTAACATCTTGGTTAGCCGCGGCGGGTGGTTCATCTCCTAGTGCAGCATTAAGGACATAATCCTTCTTCCCAACTTGCAGGAGCAACTTAAGATTACGAGCCCAACCTACAAAGTTGCTTCCATCATCTTTCAACTTAGCTTTCTCTAGGAACGTATTAAAATTCAGGGTGACTGTCGTGTGAGGCATTGATCTACAACACAAATATTTTCAAAGTGGACTTAGACTATGTTCAAGATAATTAGAGTTTAACTACTCAAATTACTTGCTAAACTCCCACTCAAAAAGTACATCTCTCTAGTCATTTGAGTGGTTCATGATCCAATTCCACTAGCTCAAGTCGCATCATCACGTGAGTTGAGGATAGTTTCAGTGGTAAGCATCCCTATGCTAATCAAATCAACTATATGATTCATGATCGACCTTTCGGACTCATGTTTTCCGAGGCCATGTATGCACATGCTAGGCTCGTCAAGCTTAACCCGAGTAATCCGCGTGTGCAACTGTTTTGCACCCGTTGTATGTGAACATTGAGTCTATCACACCCGATCATCACATGGTGTCTCGAAACGATGTACTGTAGCAACGGTGCACAGTAGGGGAGAACACAGTTTCGTCTCCAAATTTTAGTGAGAGATCACCTCATAATGCTACCGTCGTTCTAAGCAAAATAAGGTGCATAAAAGGATTAACATCACATGCAATTCATAAGTGACATGATATGGCCATCATCATGTGCTTCTTTATCTCCATCACCAAAGCACCGGCACAATCTTCTTGTCACCAGCTCCACACCATGATCTCCATCAACGTGTCGCCATCGGGGTTGTCGTGCTACTCATGCTATTACTACTAAAGCTACGTCCTAGCAATATAGTAAACGCATCTGCAAGCACACATGTTAGTTTAAAGACAACCCTATGGCTCCTGCCGGTTGCCGTACCATCGACGTGCAAGTCGATATTAACTATTACAACATGATCATGTCATGCATCCAATATATCATATCACGTCATTGGCCATATCATATCACAAGCATACCCTGCAAAAACAACTTAGACGTCCTCTAATTGTTGTTGCATGTTTTACGTGGTTGCAAAGGGTATCTAGTAGATCACATCTTACTTAGGCAAAAACCACAACAGAGATGTGCAAATTGCTATTTAACCTCTCCAAGGACCGCCTCGGTCAAAACCAATTCAACTAAAGTTGAAGAAATAGACACCCACCAGTCATCTTTATGCAACGAGGTTGCATGTCAAGCGATGAAACCAGTCTTTCGTAAGCGTACGAATAATGTCGGTCCGGGCCGCTTCAATCCAACAATACGGCTGAATCGAGAAAAGACTAAGGAGGGAAGCAAATCGAACATCACCGTCCACAAACCCATTGTGTTCTACTTGAGATAACATCCACGCATGAACCTAGATCATGATGCCACTGTTGGGGAACGTCGCATGGGAAACAAAAAATTTCCTACGCGCACGAAGACCTGTCATGGTGATGTCCATCTACAAAGGAGATTTGGATCTATGGACCCTTGTAGATCGCACAATAGGAAGCGTTAAGAAACGAGGTTGATGTAGTGGAACGTCCTCACGTCCCTCGATCCGCCCCGCGAACCGTCCCACGAACTGTCCCGCGATCCGTCCCATGATCCGCTCCGATCTAGTGCCGAACGGACGACACCTGCGCGTTCAGCACACGTACAACTCTACGATGATCTCGACCTTCTTGATCCAGCAAGCAAGACGGAGAAGTAGATGAGTTCTCCGACAGTGTGACGGCGCTCCGGTGGTGGTGAAGAATCTACTCCTGCAGGGCTCCGCCCGAGCTCCGCAGAAATACGATCTAGAGGAAAAATCGTGATGTTTTGTGGTCGGGCTGCCATGGCAAAGTTGTCTCAAATCAGCCCTAGACCTTCACTATATATAGGAGGACAGGTGGGGAGGCTTTCCTTGGGGTCCAAGACCCCAAGGGTCCGCCAGCCAAGGAGGTGGAGGAGTCCACCTCCAATCCTAGTCCAACTAGGATTGGAAGGTGGAGTCCTTCCCTTCCTTCCCACCTTCTTTTTCTTTTCTTTTTTCCATTGATTTCTTATCTCCTGCGCATAGGGCCTCTTGGGCTGTCCCACCAGCACACTAAGGGCTGGTACGCCACCCCTAAAGCCTATGGGCTTCCCCGAGTGGGTTGGCCCCCTCCCGGTGAACATCCGGAACCCATTCGTCACTCCCGGTACATTCCCGGTAATGTCCGAAAACTTTTCGGTAACCAAATGAGGTCATACTATATATCAATCTTCGTCTCCGGACATATTCCGGAAACCCTCGTGACGTCCGTGATCTCATCCGGGACTCCGAACAACATTCGGTAACCACACATATAACTCAACTGTACTAAAACATCGTCAAACCATAAGTGTGCAGACCCTGCGGGTTCGAGAACTATGCAGACATGCCCCGAGGTACTGCTCGGTCAATATCCAATAGCGGGACCTGAGTGCCCATATTGGATCCTACATATTCTCCGAATAACTTATCGGTTGAACCTCAGTGTCAAGGATTTAGGCAATCCCGTATGTCATTCCCTTTGTCCTTCGGTATGTTACTTGCCCGAGATTCGATCGTCGGTATCCGCATACCTATTTCAATATCGTTACCGGTAAGTCTCTTTTCTCGTTTTGTAATACAAGATCTCGTGACTTACACTTAGTCACATTGCATGCAAGGCTTGTGTGTGATGTTGTATTACCGAGTGGTCCCCGAGATACCTCTCTGTCAAACGGAGTGACAAATCCCAGTCTTGATCCATACTAACCCAACGGACACCTTCGGAGATACCTGTAGAGCACCTTTATAGTCACCCAGTTACGTTGTGACGTTTGATACACACAAGGCATCCCTCCAGTGCCAGTGGATTATATGATCTCATGGTCATAGGAACAAATACTTGACACACAGAAAACAATAGCAATAAAATGACACGATTAATAAGCTACGTTCATAGTTTGGGTCTAGTCCATCACATGATTCTCCTAATGATGTGATCCAGTTATCAAGCAACAACACTTTGCACATAGTCAGAAAACCTTGACTATCCTTGATCAACTAGCTAGCCAACTAGAGGCTTGCTAGGGACATTGTTGTGTCTATTTATCCACACATGTATCTATGTTTTCATTCAATACAATTTTAGCAAGGATAATAAAAGATTATATTTAAACAAGAAATATAATAATAAATATTTATCATTGCCTCTCGGGCATATTTCCAACACTCTACACCGTAGTGGACGCGCTTCAGCGTCTAAGAATGGGGCTTGCCAGCAATGAAGTCCGCCTGGAGGACGAGCGCCGACACCTTGCATCGGGGTGGCGCCAGCTTGAAGTTTCCGTGAACCTCGGCCGTTTGCAGCGGAAGTGCGCCCGCGCAGAGGTGGAGAGGTCTCTTGACGTGGTGGCCAAAGCCCGCGAACATGCTCTCTATGAGGCTCAAGAGGCTGATTATTGGTGGAGGGTCTCTGAGGATCACCACAGGGAGGTTTGCACCCTCAACGCCGATCTTGAAGAACATGCTCGGCTAAGGGCCGCTCGAGGGGGTCCGCCGCTGATTTCTTCCCTACCGGCGTGGGCTTTCAAGCGTCCACCGACTCGCTGGCGCTGGTAAAGGTGGAGCAGAGCTTGGAGTGGGAGCGTCTGGAGGTGAAGGAGCACCAGGTGTCGCTTTCTGAGGAATCCCTTGCCTCTCCTGAGGCGAAGCTTCACGAGGAGATTGACAGGGGGTGGCGGAGGCTCAGCGTTCTTTCTTCTTGACTATCGTGCAAAGCTGAGGCTCCAGGAGTCCCACTTTTGCGAGCGTTGTAACCACCTGAAAAAGGAGGTCAATGCCCTCCATAAAAGGCCGGATCAGGAAGTGAAACGTCGACAAGTCGCGCTGGATGCCCAGTCTACTGCCGAAGGTAAACTGTCTCTTCTTCACAAACAGGTGAAAGGCGCGGCTTCCCTGGTTGGAGAGACCTCTAGAGAGGTGATCCATGCTCGCGACCTTCAACTTGAACGCTCCCGGATGTTCCAATCCCTCGAGGGGAGAGCCTCCCGGGCTTTGGGAGACATCTGCAGCGAGGGTGTCTCAAGCCCCCTGGTCCCCGATGACGGTGGGTACCTTGGCTTCTTCCTCCATGTCATGTAGCGTCTTGAGGCGGGTGCCAAGAAGGCACACTCGCTTGCAGAGGAGAAGGGTCGCGACCTCTTGGGCCAAGGGGCCTCATACGTTTTCAGCCACCTCCTTCGCCTCGACCCAAACTTTGACTTCGCCGCCGTGCTGGATCCGGTGCTAGAGACGGTCCGCGACACCCTGGCCGAATGGGTCTAGGTCCATCTGGAAGACCTGGTGACAAGGCTCTAGCGATGATGTGTCCTCCTGACCCGCCGCCTTGTCCTCCTGATATGGTTATGTATTAGGTTTAATAGCAACTTTGATGTAACTAGAGAGTAACTTTCATCGCGTCCTTTGAGGACGAGGTGTGTGCGATGTTTTCCTCCTGGCCAGAGCCGCGGCCAACCCCGTGTTGTCGCGACGCTGGCGGTCTAACCCGCGAGCATGGCTATGTTAATGACGATTCCTCCAAGCTTGTGGGGAGGTTTGAGGACCCTTTCGGCACTCCGTGTCTGCAGGTCCCGGTCCCGCACATTTCCCTGCCGCCGTGAGGCGCAACCCGTTACCAAGGTTGTTCCTCGCGGGGCAAAGCCCCGACGCCCTGGGTGCCGGCGTGGGCGGCACCTGGGTGGTCGGGTGGCCTTGCGACCGGTAAGGCTCCTGAGGCATGTTGCTCAGGAGTCCCCCTTGACACTCAAACTGCTCTATGTCGACAGGACCCAGTCCCCACATTTCCCCACCACCATTAGGTATGGCCACGAAGGGCGCATCTAAGGGGCGAGGCCCCGCCTCCCCTGATACCGATCGGAATTCCAGGACGACATCAAGGAGGGCAAGTGGACTTATGACTGGTAAGGCTCCTGAGGCGCGCCTCAGGAGTCCCCTTTGGCGCTCAAGCGATTCCCCATCCCGCCCCTCTTGTGGTTGCCTCGGGAGGCCAGGCGGTCTCCCGAGGTTCCCGCGAAACACCAGTCAAAACAAAGGGAGAAAGAGAACTCGAGTTTCGGTAAAATGAGAGAACATAGAGAAGAAATGCATGCCCTTCTTTTCTTTTCAAAACATTAAGCAAAGAGATCTTCGAGCCTTTGACAACTCAAAATACAAAGGGGTGGCCCCTGAGGGTCACAACTTGAAGCACAAGAAAAAGAACGAGAAACGGCCGCGTCCGTCTCCTAGCTATTCACCGCCTCCGTCTCCCCCCCAGCACGGAGCATAGGTCTTCCACTAGGCGTGGGATGGACCCTTCCGCGTCCTCGGGGGTCCTAGGCGTATACAACCTCAGCTCATTATTACGTGAGAGTGTCATAGTGGGGTGTATCTGGGAGGTCACGAGGACGCTTTGGCCTCGCGAGTGTCCCTATCCCCGAGGCATAGGCGCCTGATTCCGGAAGTCATTGGTGGACTGTGTTGATTGCCTCCGTCTTCTCCCCAGCGCGGAGTGTAGGGCTTCCACTAGGCGTGGGATGGACCCCTTCCGCGTCCTCGGGGGGGGGGGCTGGGCGTATATAGCCTTGGCTCGTTATTATGTGAGAGTGTCACGGGATGAACTAGGTTCCGGAAGGATTGAAGGACGATGCAGAGGTGCTACGGGTTGATGCAGGTCCCGGGGACGCTTCGGGAGCCCCATGCCTCACAGGCAAGTGCCCTGCTCATGGTCCCCGGGCTCGTCGCGGCGTGGCATGGTTCGTCCTGAGCGAGCCCTCGAGCGTGGGAGGAGCCCCCAGCGCTCGCTGGCCGGAGAGCTCGCCCAGGCGATAGGTTCTGAGTTCCGGGGGCGTTGCCCCAACAGGCCTCGCTAGGGGCCCCCCATGTTCCTTCGTTGGTACCCTAGGCCATGCCCCGAGGGCGGGCTATCCCATCCTAAGGGCAACGACGGGTACCCAAACACCCGCTGGCGGTCAAACGAAGCCCGCACTAGCGACCTGGGCGTGTGTTCCACCCTGAGTCCCCAGGCGGGCGTCGCGCACCCCGGAGGTAGGGGCAGATATACTACCCCCAGCCTCTAGGTTAGGATCGTCTGGCCCGGGAACATGGGCGTGTGCTCCACCCTCCGTTCCCAGGCTGGGGCCCCTCGGCTAGGGCACAAGGGTGCGTCCACCCTGTCCGAGGCGAGGGGTCCCCGGTCCCTAGACCTAGACATCTGCCCGAAATAGCTCCCAGCTAGCAGGTGTGCCCCGCAAGGACACCCACGCTGGGCGTCCCCGCTAAGCCTCCCCGCGGGTCACCCCCGTGGTGCTGTTCATACCTGTTTGCGCGGGGGTTGCCTGCGGGGTCGCGTGCGTGCCTCCTGCCGCGGTGATGGTCTGCGGTCCTTCCTCCATACCCCGGACGTGTGCTGGCACGGTCGTTGTTGAACTGTGCGCGCCTCCAGGGGTTGATTTAGTCGGGCCTCCGGTACTCCCTCCTCATTTCGTGAAGCGTGCCGGGGAGCGCTGGACGAACCTCCGCAACGCGGCGAAATCCCGTACCTCCCAGCGGGGATAGGCCTGGGCTGGGTGTCCCAGGCGCGCCCTCGCGGGTCCCTAGTTGTAACCCCTGGTGGTGCGTGCTGACGAGCGCGGCTCCGACGGGGGCGCGCTTGGGTCTCGCCGGCGACGTCACGCCCAAGAGCGCGCCTACGCCTGCCGAAGCGGCGGCGACGGGAGGCGTGTCGGCACCTGAGCTCATGCGCCACAAATAGCGCTACGTGTCTGTGCATCGGGTGCTGACAAAGTCGAGATGGGGGTGGAACAGCCTGGACGCATGGAAGGGTCAAGGCGACCAGGGGATGCTGCGAGTTTGGTGAAGGCGGCAGCCCCCGACGCTCGTTTGAAGCCCGTCCGGCGAGAACGCCGACCGACGGGGTGGCGGAGCGTCGCAGGGCCTCTTGGCCCGCCTACGCCGTCCGCGCCATGCGAGTGGCCGCCTCTCCGAACGAATTCGCCGTCTCCCTACCATGAGTGTGGCTAGCTTCAGCGGGCCGAGCCTTGCGAGAGACCTTGACACACCCCCTACCTGGCGCACCAAATGTTGGATTTCGGGCACTGCAAAACCCTAAAGATTCGAACTCAAGGGCGTGTACGAAGATCTCTCGTCTTCTCGCCTCACCGAGCTCGCTACTCATCTGAGATGGCAAAGAACTCACTCGACGGTGAGGAAGACACAGAACACGGCAGTTTACCCAGGTTTTGGCCGTTGGGAAGCATAATACCCTACTTCTGCTTTGGTGGATTGCCTCTCGTGGAGGTTTGTGGATGAACTAGTACAATGTTCGGAGGCCTCCAGGGGCTGGTCTGGCCTTGTGTGTTACCGATGGGTGGAGTGAATGAATTGGATTCCCCCTCTATGAAGTAACCTATCCTCTATATATAGTGGCGGCCCCGATCCTCTTCCCTTATCGTTTCGGCGGGAAGGGATCCCACAATGGCCAATTTCGATGGGGGACAGGGGAACATACTCTCCTGCCCAAAGGTGGTCTTCGCCTGCAAAGTGGATGCCAGCGCTACATCGATGGGTCCAGGGGTGACGTCTGCCCTACTGGCGGGCGACGACGGCCTTGTTGCACCAAAATGGAAACCTTTGGGAGATGCCTTTGGAACCCCGGTATGTGCATGCCCCCTTTGCACCAAAGGGGAAACTGCACTGCCGTACTGTCCGCTCCTCGCCTGTCCTTCCTCTGCATCATCCTTGACTCCTGAGGCCGGGCCTCACCTCGGAATATCTGTCGGTCAGGAGGGGTCCTGAGGAGTCCCCATGCGGGTCTTGATGTTGTTCCTCCTCGTTAGGCTTCACCCCTCGTGAGGGCCTTGTGTTGGGTGGTGCCGGGCCCGTCGGTTTGCTTGATGAAGCGGGCCAATCCTAGGCTGCAGGAAGGCAGGTCTGGGTACCCCCATTACTAGAACACCGACAACGGGGTAGCCCAGGATGGCGTTGTATGGAAGTCTGATGTGCGTCAATCGAAGTCAATGTGCTCGGTGTGATAGTTATCGCGTGTGCCGAGGGTGACTGGGAGGCAAACCTGCCCCAGCAGGATGGTGGAGCCACTTGTCACCCCCGAGAACGGCTTGGTCGGCATCAGCTGGTGGTGAGGCACCTACAACGTGTTGAAGGTTTCGACAGAGAGCACGTTGAGGCCCGCTCCTCTATCGATGAGTGTCTTGTTGACTGCCACGTTGCTGATGGTGGGAGTGCACATCGTGGGGAGTGTCCCACGACAGCCGCAGACTTCAGGAAGTCTTGAGCATCGAAAGTGATGGGGTATTGGGACCACTTGAGGGGCCTCACAACCCCCAGCTTTGGGATGACGGTGTTCACCTCGCGGCATTGCTTCTTGAAGTGCCGGTTGGATGAGGGGGTGTGGGCCTCGCCGAGGATGCAGGCCACCCTACGAGGCTCTTGGTAGACCCCGACCTTATTGTCGAGCTGGTTGCCCTCGTTCTTTCGCGGAGGTGGTGGTGGGAGTGGAGTGAGTTGTGCATTGTCCCGAGGGCGCATCTCACGAGGCCGGTCATGCCAGCCATTGTCACAAGGCTGATCATACCATGCCCGACGAGATTTGCCGTTGCGGGCGTCCCATCTGCCGCCACCATGGCTGCCCCCGTGGCCGGCATCGCGACCATTGTGCTTCGAGCGCCGGATGGCTCGCTCTTCTAGGAGGACCCCGAGCTCCTAGCAATCTTTGGTTTTGTGGATGTGCACATCATGGTAGATGCAGTACGGACGACACTCCTTCTCAGACATGGTCCGCTCACGACCACACTTATACTCGGGCTCGGCTGCGATCACGGTAGGCCCCTTGCGCCTTGTCCTTGGTGTCCTTGGGCGCATCATCAGGGTTGTCGCCGGCGAACAGGCGGCCCTCTTCAGCCTTCGCGCACTTGTCGGGCAAGTTTAATAATTCCATGGTCATGCTCAGGGTGTCGTTGACGGTGATATTTTTGCACATCTTGAGGTCCTTGACACCATTAGTGAATGCCATGATGATTGCCTCCTCGGTGGCGCGTGGGATCTTGTTATGCACCTTGGTGAACCTCTGAATGTACTTGCGTAGGGTCTCGCCGGGGCGCTGCTTCATGCGCGCAGGTCATTGACGGAGAGGGGGCAGTCATGTGTGCCCTTGAAGTTGGTGACGGATAGCTCGCACATGCCTCTCCACGAAGAGAACGAGCCCTCGGGAAGCTCCAGGAGCTAGGACCGCACGTCGTCCTTAAGCGCCATTGGGAGCCAGTTCACCATGACCTTGTCATCCCTGCTCGCCGCTTCGACGCTCACGACATAGAGTTGCAGGAACTCCGCGGGAGCGAGGCAGCCGTCGTAGCGCCGTGGTAGGTTTATCTTGACCTTGGGTGGCGAGGCCACCCTACACAGCTCGCGGGTGAAGGCCCGACAACCCACGGTGCTCTGGTGGCCACCATGCGCGAGCGCGGCCCGGTTCTGACGCTTGGCGGCGACAACGTCCTGGACGACCCTATCAAGATGCTGGCGCTGCTCGTCGAGGACCGCGCGCGTGTCCAATGGCTCCTCGTACTGGATGATTTGACAGTTGTCTCCATCCCCTTGGGCAGTGGTGGCGGTTGGCGAGGCGGGCTTCTGGACACGCACCGCACCCAGGCTCGACGCGACCACCACGTGCGGGAGGAGGCAGCGGCGGCGCACCTTGGGCCTCGTCGTCGTCGCGGTATGGGGAGGATAGAGCAAACAACAAGGCGTCGGGGCCACGCGTCGTAGCCGGCATCCGTTGGATGGTAACAGAGCAACTCACGGGCCATGAACAGCGCCGCCTGCGTGTTCACCCGCTCCATATGGGCGTGGGAGGAGGAAGCCATGGCGGTGCGGCCTTCCCTCTGCATAGAAGGGTGCACGGACGAGGCTTGCTGCTCGCGGGCCGGCGGAGTGACAACGGGCGTCGGGGCATGCGGGCGCGGTCACCACGACCCGCGCAGCCCTGCACTTGGCACGCACACATCGAGCATCGGCCATGGGGTTGGTGAAGCTGGAACGGAACTGGAGTCGAAGGGCGGCTGTGCACCTCTACCTGGCTTGCCAAATGTTAGAATAGGGGCTCTGCAGACCCAAGGAAAGGTTCGAACACTCGTGTGCCCTCGCTCTCTACGGAAGTCCTAAATTAGGGGGTCCTCGGGCCGCCAGTCTATCTCTACGGGCAGGACTTCTAGGCTACTTCGGGCAACCAATGATATATACGAGTGAAAGCACAATTGCTTCCTAGGGTGGTTTTGATAATTGATCACAACATATGCATCATTGGACTAATATGTTTTTCAAGTATATTTCAGAAAACTTCAAAAGAATCTTTGGTAAAGGTTTATATGGAGATGCCCCTTGATGCAATAAATGAATAATATTGGCTCAAGCTTCAAGCTAGAAGACTCTTCATTTTATATTTGTGAGAAATCACTTTTGAGTCCATAGAAAAGCCAATCTATATCTATATCTATCTATATCTATACTAATTAGAGACTTCCTAAAAATTTCCACGTTAATTAGAATTTATGAGCCGTTAATTTGGTGAAACCGAGTTATTACGGTGTAGATTAAGCCATATAATTGTGAGCTAAAAGTTTACTCAATTCGGTTGAAATGATTGCCTGAAAGACTCATCACGGTTGTAGATGTAGAGTCCTTTCCTTTCAAGGTTGTAGGATCATAAACCAAGTAGATATATAAACGTTTGAAAAAGATTTAGCTTGACCCTTTTTTTGTGTGGAAGCAAAACACGCTAGCGCCAACGTGCAGGACGAATAGATGCCGGGCTGTGCGCCGGCGTTGGCCAGGGCACACGTTGGAATGAGAGGCCGGCCTCAGCCTGAGACAGTCTCGAGGTACACTGCAATTATAGCCAAGAAAATTTAAGGTACGATGTTAATTTCTCACGTTCTATTGATTTATGTTGACTCAGGCTCGATCACACGTCGGACGTCGCTCCTGAGCAGTTCTTTCCGTCGGCCGAACATGTATGTACTGTGCCTACCGACTGCTTTCCGGCTAGACGTGCAGGTACACAAACCAGGCTTTATTAATACTCCCCGGAGATACTTACGTACAAGTAAGCAGGACAGGATGGTAGATTGATTATGGAGCATGTGTGAGCTAGCTTGCATAGTCTTGATGCTGATTGCAGTAGCAGCTGCCGAAGCCACAAAACGCACCGCGTAAGGTATAGTTGATTACACAGCAGCCATTGTACAGGTATAGATAAAGCATATTCTACTCTTTCTGTTATTAAATATAAAACCTTATAAACTATATATGGAGTAAAATAAGTAAATCTACGCTCTGAAGTATGTCTATATATATTCATACGTAGTCTATATTAAAACTTCTAAAAGGGTTTATATTTTGAAACAGAGGGAGTGCTTAATAATGGGACAGAATCGGCCAAGGCAAGAATCCGTGCCGGATAAGCTAACTTAATCATGTGAAAGACCTTCTGTATATTAGTTCTATATAAAAGACCTTTTGTACAGATAGAAATAAAATTCAGCACAATATGTCACATGTTCATGTGTTTGGTTTGGATATTGTAAGTTTGAACAGAAGAACCAAACCAATAATCCGATGCTTAATATATTTTATATTACCAAACAACTTGAGTACATTCTAATTCTTCATTGTTTTTTTTTCAGGGAGGACTTGCTCAGGTTATTTGTGTCATCTCTATATCGGTAAAGGGGGAAGAGGACTACATTTAGAATCTTCGAATGTGAGGTTGATCTATTCTGCTTCAACATATGCATTCCTTATAATTAGTTGATCCGACAATACAATTATATCATAAAAAAATTTAACTATAGTATCTATGTTTAAGTAAATTTGACCAGGTTCCTTCGCTGTATGTAATTATGAGAGTCTTGAAGGCAAGGCTAGGGTTGGAAGATTTTGATTGTGCGTAAATGTAGTAGTTCTCCTTTGTATGATTTGTACTTCTAAAAAAATCTTGGTAGAACATTCACACCTACATGCTTATTTCTTAATCATATGCAAAAACTAGAGCCCTATTTGCACATTACTCAATGTGCAAGCTATTGGCACATAATATAATTAGTTGTTGTTGCTAGATCAACATGACCACAGATTTACATTGTGGTTTTTCTTCAACACAAGCAGTATACATTTAGCATCTCACCTCAAATATATTTCTATTTCCAATTACTCGAGTTTAGGTCACATTGATAATCAAATTTATCATACAAATCTACATTTCATGATTTTTCTCAAATTTCTGCAATTATATTTCTCTATACACGTTTGATTCCACAAGGAGTCAATAAGCATCTCAGCTATTAGTAAAACCAACACGACTAAGCCTACCTTTTGAATTGTGGATTGTCATGCACGTATTTACTCAACCACCTTTTGACTATTTCAGTGTTTTTTGACACTCTTTTCTTATTTTGGTTGTTAAGTTTTCAGAAAAAAATATAAAATAGTCACATCACAACACTATATATCGAATGTAGAGTCAGCATAAATGAACACGGTAATGATTCAAAATTTTATATATGCATTTTATCACATAATTTTGATGGATTTAAGGAATTTTATTTATATATGCTATATGTCGCATAGTCAATTATGAATAAAATTGAGATTTTACACATATTGCATGTTCCAAAAATGCAAGTAGAATAAATGTTTTCCATGATTTTTTTACTAAGGTTATGTATAATGCTAGCCCGTGCACATGCACGGGTTGACGACTAGTACTATTAAAAGGGGTGTGGTAGTAAAATGAATAGATTGCTCAAGTGCTCTAAGTTAGCCACCAAAATACTCAATCATTTTTCCCACATAACCATTCTGTCAAAATCCACATACACAAATTCGGTGTCACCAACTTTCATATTTCGGACCCACCGAGTTTGACCTCAGACAGAAACCGTAGACACTGCCACCAAATCGGTGCAACCGAATCCATATCGGTGCTACCGAGTTTGGGTGACCAACTTTCGGGTGTCTCGATACACAAAATCGGAATTTTCAAGTTTGAGTATCGCTACCACCGAGTTTGACCATCTGAACATTATCTACCTTTTCGGTGCCACCGAGTTTCATATATCGGTCTCACCGAGATCCAAAAGTTCACACATTTGTGCTAATCGGTACCACCTAGTTTTGAACTTTAATGTCACCGAGTTTGCCACTTTGTGTGTAATGGTTGGATTTTGGCTGCTGCCTATATATACCCCTTCACCCACCTCTAATTGCCGAGAAGCACTCAAAACACACACTTCATATCCAGACCCATTTTCTGAGAGAGAAACACCTACTCATGTGTTGAGACCAAGGTATTCCACTCAATTCATTTGAATCTTGATCTCTAGCCTCCCTAAACAGCTTCCCACCAAATCACCCTCTCCTACCCATGCATATTCTATTAGAGAGTGATTTTGTGTTGAGGAGACTATTTTTAGAAGCACAAGAGCAAGGACTTCATTGATCTACCACATCTATTACCTTTTAGAGGGTAGGGCCTCCTAGATTGGTTAGGTGTCGCTTGAGAGCCTCCTACTTCATGTTGTGGAGTTGAACCAAGATGTTCGTAAGGTCAAGGAGATCGCCTACATGGTGAAGATCTACCGTGAGTAAGGCTAGTCCTCCGTGGACGGAAGCCGTGGTGGAATAGGCAAGGCCGCTTCTTTGTGGACCCTTCGTGGGTGGAGCCCTCCGTGGACTCTCACATCGGTTACCCTCTGTGGGTTGAAGTCCCCACTAACATCGATTTACGATAGCGCCACCTATTGGAACCATGCCAAAAATCACCGGGTCAACCTCATGCATTTGATTTCCCTACTCTTGGATTTTGGGCTCTGCAAAACCCTAAAGATTCGAACTCGGGGGCATGTACGAAGATCTCTCGCGGGCTCGTCTCACCTAACTTGCTACTTGCTGGGGATGGCAAAGATCTCACTCGATGGTGAGGAAGGCACAGAACACGGCAGTTTACCCAGGTTCGGGCTGTTGAGAAGCATAATACCGTAATCCTGCTTTGGTGGATTGCCTCTCGTGGAGGTTGGTAGATGAACTAGTACAGTGTTCGAGGGCCTCCGGAGGTTGGGTGGCCTTTGTGTGGTGCAGGTGGGCAAATGAATGAATCCCCCCATGAAGTAACCTACTCTCTCTATATATAGTGGCGACCCAGGTCCTCTTTTGGCGGGAAGGGATCCCACAACGGCGAATTTTGAAGGGGAATAGGGGAACATGCTGCCGTGTCCAAAGGTATTCTTCGCCTACAAAGTGGCTGCCAGCGCTGCAGGGACGGGTACAGGGATGACGTTTGTCGTGCTGGCGGGCAGCGATGGCCTTGTTGCACTAGAAAGGAAACCTTTGGAAGATGCCTTGGGAACCCCTGTTCATCCTTGCCCCCTTTGCACTCAAGGGGAAACTGCTCCACCCTACTGTGTGTTGCTCGCCTGTCCTTCCTCCACATCATCCTTGAGTCCTGAGGCCGGGTCTCGCCTCTGAATATCCGCCCCTCCAGAGGGGTCTTGATGAGGCCCCCTGCGGGTCTTGATGTTGTTCCTCCTCGCGAGGACCTTGCCTTGAGTGGTGCCGCACCCGATTGTGCTGGCTTGATGAAGTGGGCGAGCCCTTGGCCACAGACAGGCAAGTCTGGGTACGCCCATTCCCAGAACGCCGACAGTATCCCCCGGACGCAAGGCGTGCTCGTGCGGGCCTCTAGGAAAAGCCTTGGGGGGGCTGCCGGAGGCGTCGTAGGCCCTAAATGCGTGTGGGCTAGGCCGGTGTACATCACGCGGCTGATGTCGGGTCTTCCTTGTCTTCTGTCTTCGCCTGGGTTATCGGGAATGTGACTCATTGCATCGGTTCGTTATTGCTTTCCTTTCTCCCACACTCGCTCTTCCTCCTCGGTCTCCAACTCCAACCGGTGTCTCCCAGATCCAGCACCGCGCCATTCCCTTGTCAGTTCAGGATGGTGCCCGCCGGCAGGCAGAAGCCAGAGACACAAGGACCTGCCCTGACTCCTCCGCTCCTGGAGTGTGCCCTCTCCAAGGGTGTGGATCTTACCCCCGTGCTCCCATGGACGGCGACCGAGTCCTGCGAGCACAGGGCGGACCCTGATCTGGCCTGGCGCCACAGCAAAGCAGCCCGCGTTGAAGGTGGTATACCCCTTCTTCCTCCATAACGTCTTTGCCGGGATGGTGCCGCCTATCTCCTCGTTCTTCACCGCCATCTTGACCAACTATGGGATCCAGGCCCTTCACCTTCATCCCAACTCCATCTTGCTCTTGTCCGTCTTTGCTTCTACTGCGAGGCCTTCGTAGGTGTGCGGCCTTCAGTAGCCCTCTTCCACCATTTCTTCAGTCTGCGCCTGCACGATGACGCCCATTTGTCGGCATCCGTCTCCTTCATAGCGGCCCAGGGCGGCAATTTGCTCCTGAAGGCCGAGAAGAAGGTGGAAAACTTCAGCCATCGTTAGGTTCTCATGAGCCTCAAGGACGCCAACCCTTGGCTGGAGGTGCCGAAGGGGCTGCCGGAGAAGACTTCTGCGTGGAGCTCAGCGAAGCTCTCTGACCCTCGGGCCGTGCCCATCCTGTAGCGCTTCTCCCGCAACATCAGTGCCAAGAGGATGACCGGTGGGATGATAGTAAAGGAATTCTTAGCACAACACCTGGCGCCCCTTCAGGCCCATTCCAGGCCCCTGTGGCTCTACCAGTTCCGTGATGACAAGCTCAAGCTCCGGTCCCACAAACTTCCTACTGAGGAACTGAGCAGGGTCGTGGCGACCCTGGTGGGCGGTGACCCTGGTGACCTGCGCGAGGCTCTGGGTCCACTGTACCGTCTAAATGACCGGGCCGACATGATCGCCGCACTGCCTGTCTTCGATGAGCGGGGGCTCTTCCCGACGGAGGGCTTTGGTCCGGTAGAGGTGTCATTGGACGACACCTTCGATGGGGAGGACTCGGAGAAGACCGTCAACGACTGCCTGGCGAGCGCGTCTCTCCCGTCATGGGATGTCCTTCTGCACAAGCTTGAAGATAATGATGTCACCGGCGAAGTCTCCGCGGTGATCTCCTCGCGCCTGACCAGGATCTTCAGGGGACCCACGTCGGCCCCGCGCACCACGTGGTCCGCGTGCGTGCTCGCCCCCTGGAAGCACGGGGCTGAGTCACCCTTGGTGCATCATGCCTCGCCGGTGGGAAGTCTGAGGCGCCGGGCTCGCCCCCTCCGTGGGAGCCCTGTTGCCCCTACCATTGCTGGCGCGGAGAAGAAGAGGAGATGGGTCGACGTCGAAGAGTAAGTGACTCATCTTGGCACGCCTCGCGCGTCCATCGTCCGTGCATGGCTGATTCCCTTTTTGCCTGATGTCCACGGGCGTTACCTCACTGGGGGTGAAGAATAAGAAGGCGGGCATCAAGGCGAAGGTAACTCCTGACGCATCGCCGGCCCTCCCCAACGCGTCGCCGCCTGCCAATGAAGAAGGGGAGGCTCGCGAGGCGACCTCTTAGGCCTTGGTCGTTGATACGTTCAAAACGTATCTATAATTTTTTGATGATTTCATGCTACTTTTATGCTTTTCATAATTGTTTTTAGATTAATTTTATGATTTACTTGGACTAACCTATTAATAGTTGCAAAAGTGAACAATGTTCTTGTTTTACACTTTTATGTGTAGGAACTATCGAAAATAGAAGAGGAAACCTTGTTGGAGTCGAATTGGGACTTTCCTGAAATCTGTCTGAAAGCTCTTTTTGAAGATTGCAATGTTACGGGTCGAATAAGGCCTCAAACGTAAATCTCACGGAAGACAAAAGTGTGAAAATTTTTATGCTGATAATTCTAGATATAAAATTCGGCCCATTTGGAGTTCGGACCCTCTAGGAAAGCCCGTTTTACTGAAGGACAAATATCTGATTACGGGATTACGGGAATCAGTGACGTGATTGAGTCCAACTCTTAACATATTTGACGGATTAGGAAAGTTCTAAAGATGCCCAAGAGCCCTTGGATTAAAGGGTCATCCATCGAAGGGCCAAGGATGATCGTCCCAGCTCATATAAGGAGAGGAAAACCCTGATTTCTGGGCAGCCACCAAAAGCAACATATTTTGCCTCCCCCATGGCCTCATCTCTATGGGGGAGGGCTCATCTACAGCACCAAGAAACCATGGAGGAAGGGGGCTAAGGGGCGGCGCTCCCCCATGATGGCCGGCCAGCGCAGGAGGAGCCGGCGACGCCCACCTGCACCTCACGTGCTGCCCCTTCTCCATCCTCTCCGCCATGATACTGGCTTCACCAACACCTCCATCATCATCTCCTCCATAGCTACAACGGTCCACTCTCCAACAAACCTCCGTAATCCCCTATGCAAACATGGTGTTTGATGTTATAAATTATTTGCAAATGATCTATTGCATCTATGTCATGTTTGTATAGTTCCCTTTTGTCATATGATTGATTTTTGAATCTCCATGGATAGTTTGAGCTATATATTGAATTTGTTACAGTCCTATGGTGCCCATCATATGTTTATGCACGCATGGATCAGATCGTAGGGTTTGTAGTATGTGGAGAAAGCTAGAGGGTGGGCTGCTTGAGTGACAGAAACATGAGCCCGAATCTAGTGATCAATGCATATGGGATAAAGAGGACCTTTTGATCTTAATGCTATGGTTGGGTATTTTTTCCTTAATGTATCTTCTAGTATTTACGGATGTTTGCTAGAGTTCCAATCATAAGTACTTGTAATCATTGAATAGTGAGAGCTTGTTAGCTTTGCCTCTCCAACATAAAAGAGGAATATCAACCTTGTATTTGACTATTTGATAATGGACAATTCCAACACAATTACCACCACTTTTGTCCGGACCGGATCCTGAGTCATAAGAACCCAGCCTGTAACACATCACATCACTTTGAGGCCTCACGCACGGTAAACTCCACGGCTGCCACCTTATCTTGGCCGGGACCGTTTGCGTCTTTTGGCTCACGTATGTGAATGTGTCGCCCTTTTCAGGCCGCACAGTTCATGTAAACTCGTGGATTCCCTGAAAAGGGAGATTGTTCAACTGAAAAGGGAGATTGCCACCTATACTAGTTTTGAAGTTTGCTATTATTCTAGAATTTCTTTTATATTAGAAAACCAGTTATTGCGTCAGCACTCCGTCAACAGGTCAACTGACCGGCCAGGTCAAACCTGACAGCCAGGGCCCACCAGTCAGTGACACAAGTGTTAAAAGAGTTTAATTTTAATCTTTTATTCCTAATTAGCGCCTGGGCCCCACTGTCTGTGGGACATTAGGCTAGTTAATCTAATTAATTAATTTTTTGTGATTAACTAAAACTTAATAGGGGCTAGGCCCCACCTATAGGTGACCTAGGGGGGTCAACCCATGGTCAAAGGGGGTCGGCCTCAACGGCGTTGAGCCGCCGGCGCTGCCAGGTATGGCGGAGCTCGCTGGAAAACTTCCTCCGTTGACCAAATGGCGCGCGGAGAGGCTCTACGGGAAGCCGGCAGTGCGCCGCATCCATTCTGACCCAGCCACGGTCCATGAGGTGGCTGGAACAAGGCCGACGACGACCTCGGGCGGTGGCCGGAGCACGGCTTGGTGCGGGCGGTGGCTGGAGCACGGCTTGGTGCGGGCGGTGGCTTTAGGGCACAGGAAGGGCAGCTGGCGGTCTCAACATCATCTACGGAGCTCCCAGAGCCCATTCCTCAGCTCAGACACTTGGGTGGAAGACCACAACGACTCGACATGGCCGGCGTCGAGGAGCTCTCGGCTCCGGTGGCCTTGCTAGCTAGGGGCACGGGGAAACGCGGGGAGAGGGGGGAAACGGTGCAGCAGCTCACCGCGAGTCCTATGGCATCGATGATGAGCTCAGGGACGCTTTGGTTGGTGCGAATCGACGGCGACGATTCCACTGGATCTCAGCCAAGGTGAGGAGAAACGACAGGGAGCGAGGAGGGAGAAGAGAGAGGGGGGGGGGAGATGGGGATGGCTTCCGTGGAGTAAATCCACTCGCCAGCTCGACGGGGAGGTGCGGCCAGGCAGGCAGGTGGCGTGGCGCGAGGTCACGGCGCCGTGCTCATCTCGCCTCTGCCTACTGGTAGAGGTTGAAGATGACCCCTTCACCCCTAGTGGGCTGGGCCAAAGGTGAGCTACATGTAGTCCTCTCGTCTATTCTTTTCTATTTTTTTATATTTGTTACATTTGTGTTTGAATTAATAACAAACCATTTTGTAAAGCCCTAAAAATAAATATGGAGTATATTTGGAATATTTCCAAACTCCAATAACTATTTCAGCATTTTTGGGTGATTTAAAATTTATAGTTATTTTTAAAAATGTTTGAGTGGCTTTTGATAATTATTTAAAATGTCATAATTGTTTGAAAACTGAAATTCATTACAGAAATGTTCTTTCAAACATTTATAGAAAAATATGAAAATCACTACTATTTGAATTTTTTTTGATAAATGAATTGCTAGGGTTTTGTTAGTCCATATTTGACAACATTTGGGTTTAACATGATGCATGATGATGATGCAGCTAATTACAAGCAATTATTCCAGGGCTGTGACAACTTTTTTGCACTCATGGTACTGTTAGTGTATGGTTACTTAGTATATTTTATCGCTGCAGCACTAACATCTACTTTTTTGTATTTATTATCTTGCAAAGCTTTCTCTCATACCCGTATTGTCACTCTTGTTTTATCTCCTAGATATTGCAAAACGTTTAGTGTGCGTAGAGTTGTGTTAATGGTTGATAGAACTTGATAGAATATTTATCCCACCTTTAGCTCCTCGTTGGGTTCGACACTCTTACTTATTGAAAAAGATACACACGATCCCCTATACTTGTGGGATATCAACACCTTTTCTAGCGCGTTGCCGGGGATCAATAGCGTGGGGTGAATGTTCTTGTGTGCACTTGTTTGCTTTGTCTCTAAGTAGTTTTACTTTCAGTTTTAAGTTGTTCTCTATCTTGATATGGATAGGGAATGTGAATTACAAAAAAATAGGTGTACTTGTTATCTAAAAACGTTTTCAAAAAGTAAAGTGATTGGAAAGATGAGTAATGGTTAAGTGGGGGTCGACCTTGAACACTTGTGTTCATGCCTATGAAACCAAAACAATTCTTTCCATGGAAGCTTTTCAGTTAAAAACTTGTATATATTGTACATATTCCTCTGTACCATAAAAATAAAATGTATAGATAACTTGTAGTTTCTTTATGATGCAAGTTTGCCACTTTGCTGCCTAGAAACAGATTTTCATGCTCCACCATAGAAAATTTGAAAAATCACCAGAACGTGATATTGATCTGAAATTTCTTGAGTGGAAAGTACTGTTTCTTATGTTACTTTCATTAGTTTTGACTTTTCCGATTTGAGGTGCGAAGATAGGTCTAATAATTCTATCTTTTCGGATTTCCTGTGCTTCACTGTAAAAAATCGTGATAAATCTTAGAATGGTATTTTGATATGAACTTTTTTGTGCATAAACCTGAGGTTATGATCTGTCTTTCATTAGTTTTGAGTTTTTCGATTTGAGCTACCTCACTATCTCGTTGAGTGTCATCTTTAAAGATTGTTCAGTTTTGACAGATTTCTTAGTCTATTCAATATTGTACTTGGTATTATTAATTTCATTAGTTTTTCGATGGATAACGGAAATCATGAACACCTTAGTATATAAAGTGGCTAATGTTGAGTAAATATTATGAAACTTGTCAATGCTCGAACATAAGTGGATTTTATTCAATGAGTACTAACCCAACTAATGAGTTTTTGTCAAGTTTTATGTGAATGTAGTATTTAAGATCCAAGGGAGATGGTGATACGAGATGATTGAGAATAGAAAAGCTCAATCTTGGGGACTCCCAAGTGCAACTCAATGAAGTATTCAAGAATATTCAATCATCAAAGCCTGGGGATGCCCAAGGCATCCCTCCTTTTTCCATGCCTAGCTAAAAGGCGTTAAAGAAAAGCGCTTTTGGGAGGCAACCCACTTTGTTTTCCTTATGTTTTCCTGTTGTTTTCTTTCAGTTTGTTTTGTTTTCTTTGAGACTTGAAAGTTTTTACCTCTGTATCAACCTGTACTTATCCTTTTTATTTCATTTTGTGCCAAGTTTTAGCCTACGATTGCAAGAATGTTCAAAAGTTGTGACATGCTGTCCAGAAACAGATTATGTCTGTTTAACGGGAAAAATCACCAAAAATCACCAGATCATTTTTTTATCTGCATTGTTTGGACAGTATGATCTATATAATTGACTCGCTAGCGTCTGTTCTGAGTTTTTTGATTTGAGTTGCAGAAGTGCCCCGAACAAATTATTTACTACGTGCTGGTCTGTTTTTCCCAGATTCTGGCATGTTTTGCGTTTTCATTGTTTTGCAAATCTTAAGCTTGCTTTTTCTTTGCAAAAACCTTTTGGCAATCTTGAGAAACATTATCTTTTTCTAAAAATCTTTATTTACAGTAGACAATAAGTTATTTTATTATGGCACTAACCACTTTAATCAGCTTATGATGAGTTTCGTAAGAAGGGAGTTTTCAAGTATGCGATGGAAGATGATGAAAGAAGATCCAGGATTGTCAATCGCTCAAGCTTGGGATGCTCCCATTCACCCCAATAAATATTCAAGGATACTCAAGCATCTAAGCTTGGGGATGGCCCCGTGCATCCCCTTCTCCATCAACAATCATAAGTTCGTCCTTCTCCATACTATATTTATTTCACTTCATATGTTATGTGCTATGCTTGGAGCGTCCCGCTCTTTACTTCTCAGTTTGTTTAGTTTTCTTTGCTTTAATTAATGGTTGGATCCCGACATATTAGTTTGGAGAGAGACACGCTCCGTTTTAATTTCTTAGAACACTCTAGTTTTAACTCTTACTGTTCCGTGAGTGTTCACTTTTTGCTAGTATTGCGTTTAGCTCTTGTTTTCCAATCATATTTTGTTTAGAGCTTGTTATTTTGCTTTAGTTCTATATGATTATCTCTCTGGTCTTTAATTAATATTATCTATGAGAGTTGTTTCAAGAAAGTTGATTGGTGTTGGAGAAGAGCAAAATATTTCATGCTTATAGTGGTGCAATAGGAAGCTCGTTTAGAGTGTGTCTTAGACTTTAACACATCATGTTAGATATTATCTTAATTATATGCTTAGTAATTATTGATGTAGCATGACTTGTCTCAAATAGCTGAGAGTGCTTAATGTGCCATTGAAAGAATCATGTGTTGTTTTTATCATATCGAAGCATAATATTGTGGTATTCTCCTTTACTACTTCAGTTGGGTTGACTAGGCGCATGCTCACACCATGTTATGACTACAAACCAGTCACTTATAGCCTCTATGATCATTTAGTTTTTGACTTGTAATACCATTTATGCTTTGATTAATAAATTTTTTGTCGCTATGCATGATTATGGCCATTATTACTCTCTTAATTTGTCGCTCTCAGTCTTTTGCTAGCCTCCACCTGTACTGAGTATGAGCTCTACTCGTGCATCCAACTCCCAAAAACCAAAGTTCGCCAAATTTGTCCACCATACCTACCTACATGTGGTATTTAACCGCCACTCCAAGTAAATTTCTCATGTGCTACCTTTAAAACTTTCAAAATTATTCCTGTTTTGTGCCTCTGGTTAGCCTCATGAGGAAGTAGTACATAATTCATGATCTTCTCATAGTGGCAAGCTTTATCTTGGGTTTGCATGTCCAATCTGCGAACCCCTAATACGAGGAGGGACTGACATGATTGCCCCCAGCTCGTAAAAGATAAGTAGCAACAAACAAAACCTCCTTCACACTTTGTTCATGAGAAATTAGAATAGTGATAAACAAAGGAGACTAAGGGGATGTGATTGTCTCCACTTTGGGAGCCGTTCCTCAAAACTTGTCCAACATCAGAATTATTGGGCTATCTGCTAGCATTCGTTGACGAATTATGCACCTCCCAAAAGCTTGTTTTACAATCCTATTGATTTCAAAAATCTCTAAAATCTCTAGCACATGAGTAATCCATGCTTCCCTCTGGGAAGGGACTTTCTTTTACTTTTATGTTGAGCCTTCATCTTCTAACTTTATGCACCAATTAAGAGAGCATAATTGTCATTCTGAGTATAATGTGCATCGTCCCAAATTATTATTATTGATTGAATCATGATGTGTTATTACTTGCTCTCAAATTATTTGTTCTAGTCATCCACTTGAACTTTGAAGGTGTCCTAGCATTTATGTTTTGCCCCACTCTTAAGGACAAGCGAAATACCACTTTGCTATGTTTTCTTTATGCTCAAAACAAATGTATAACTTTCAAGTGCATTATTATTCCTGATCTTTTGTTTGTGTTACCTTTCATGTTGCAACATGGTTTCTAAGTTTCATTGTTAGAATTATATCTATCATGCCTATGTTTAGAGTGTTATGATCTCAGCTTACAGATGCTTTTACAAATATGATGATCAACATTATGTTGGTAGCATGTCACCTCAAAAATTATTTTGTTTTTATCGTTTCACCTACTCGAGGACGAGTAGGAACTAAGCTTGGGGATGTTGATACGTCCAAAACGTATCTATAACTTTTTATGGTTTCATGCCACTCTTATGCTTTTGATAATTTGTTTTATATCATGTTTATGATTTATTTGGACTAACGTATTAATATTTGCAAAAGTGCACAATGTTCTTGTTTTACACTTTTATGTGTAGGAACTATCAAAAATAGAAGAGGAAACCTTGTTGGAGTCGAATTGGGACTTTCCTGAAATCTGTCTGAAAACTCTTTTTAAAGATTGCCACGTTACGGGTCGAAGACAGACTCAAACGAAAATCTCACACAAGACCAAAGTGTGGGGAATCATATGCTTATAATTCTAGATATAAATTTCACCCTATTTGGAGTTCAGACGCTCCAGGAAAGCCCGTTTTACTGGAGGACAAATATCTGATTACGGGAATAAGTGACGTGATTGAGTCCAACTCTTACCATATTTGATGGATTCGGCCAACACAAGACTTTGGGATCTCATTAGGGCTGAGAGGGGTCCCTAGGAAGGTTCTAGAGGTGCCAAGGATGATCGTCCCACCTCATATAAGAAGAGGAAAACCTTGCTTTCTGGGCAGCCATCAAAAGCCACGAATTTTGCCTCCCCCATGGCCTCATCTCCATGGGGGAGGGCTCATCTACAGCGCCAAGAAGCCATGGAGGAAGGGGGCTAAGGGGCAGCGCTCCCCCATGATGGACGGCCGGTGCAGGAGGAGGCCCCTTCGCCGCCGACGACCGCCGGCGCCGCTCTGCACCTCACGTGCTGCCCCTTCTCCATCCTCTCCGCCATGATGCCGGCTTCACCAACACCTCCATCATCATATCCTCCATAGCTACAGCGGTCCACTCTCCCACAAACATTTGTAATCCCCTATGTAAACATGGTGTTTGATGTTATAAATTATTTGCAAATGATCTATTGCATCTATGTCATGTTTGTGTAGTTCCCTTTTCTCATATGATTGATTGTTGAATCTCCATGGACCGTTTGAGCTATATATTCAATTTTTTTACAGTCGTATGGTGCCCATCATCTATTTATGTGCTCATGGATCACATCATAGGGTTTGTAGTATGTGTAGAAAGCTAGAGGGTGGGCTGTTTGAGTGACAGAAACATGAGCCCGAATCTAGTGATCAAAGCATATGGGATAGCACTACAAGAATCTAAGAATTTGCCGTCTGCCATGGCTGACGGCAAAGGGGGGAACCACAGACGGCAAAGGCTTTGTCGTCCGTCAACAGACGGCAAAATAGACGGCAAAAAATATTCGGTAAGGAGGTTCTTTGCCGTCTGCTTTTGTAAGGCGGACGACAAAGAATCTTTGCCATCAGGGGGCAGACGGCAAACTAAATGGGACGACAGATCCACAGACGGTCCCGTTAAGTGTTAACGGCAGGCCTCCCCTCTTTGTCGTCTGTCCCCCCTTTGCCATGAGGGGGCTGACGGCAAAGGGGGGACCCAGCCCCTCTCTCTCCCCTCTTTGCTGTGTGCCCCCCTTTGCCATGAGGGGGCTGACGGCAAAGGGGGGACCCATCCCCTCTCTCTACGCTTTGTCGTCTGCCCCCGACCCCTTTGCCATGAGGGGGTTGATGGAAAAGGGGGGACCCATCCCCTCTCTCCCCTCTTTGTCGTCTTCCCTCACCCCTTTGCCATGAGGGGGCTGACGGCAGAGGGGGACCCAACCCCTCTCTCTCTCCCCTCTTTGCCGTCTGCCCTCACCCCTTTGCCATGAGGGGGCAGACGGCAAAGGCTGAAAACAACCCCTTTTTATTTTATTTCCTATTATATCCAGCAATTTTCACAATAATCAGGATATATATATATATATATTTGACAAAAATAAATTTGTTTCCGTACTCATAACCATATTAAAATAACTTTCATCCATAGTACATACATATTATGCAAGTTGCATCCGTACCAAACCATATATTACACCAGTTTCATCCATGCATACAAAATTTCATATATATCCATATACTACAATAGTTTCAATACAACCTTCCGTGAAGCCATGGTACAAGTGGCCTCGTCGCTATCAGCATGGACACTTGGCTCAGCTCAGGTATCCCACTAGGTCTCTGGGGACGTACCCTCATCCCTGCTTTGCTCTGGAGTCGCCTGGAACTAAGCCTCTGGGACACGAGTCTCGTGGGTCGAAGGCTCATCGACCTTAGGCTCGTCGACTCGAGGCTCGTGAACCGGAGACCGTGTAGCCTCCACCTCAGACGAATCCACCCTAGAAGTCGTGTGGTCACGTGAATCAGCTTGGGGTGGTGGCGGAGACGGTGTAGCCTCCACCTCAGAAGGTGTGGCAGCCACCGCCCTACCTCTCCCGCGGCCACGTGTACCTTTAGTACAACATAAATACCAACATGAGTAATAAAATGTATATAAATACCAACATGCATACAACATGAGTACAACATAAATACCAACATGAATACAACGTGTACCTTTAGTACCTCTCGGCTTCGTGGGGGGTCGACCTCCTCTCACGGGGGGCGCTCCATGCAGAGTAGAGAGCAACGCTCTCCGAAGAGGCAAGGCAAGAATGGAAGTACCCATCCCACCACGCGCCGACGAAGAAGGAGCCGCAGAGTGCTTTCGACCCTTTCCCACCATCTTTCAACACCTGTCATGACAAAGAATAAATGAAATTTGTACAACATAAATACCAACACGAGTAATAAAATGTATATAATTTAAGTGTATCGTCGTCATAAATACCAACACGACTAATAAAAATTGAATACCTAACATGAACTCAAAATTTATATATAGTAATAGTTGAATACCTGACATGAACTAATAACAACCGTGCTCGTCTATATATGCTTCGGGGTCAATAAATGCATCATGATCATCACTATCATCAATAAATGCATCATCATCATCACTATCAGGAAGAACATGTGGAAGGCCACCATTATGTAATCGGTCAAGAAGTGACAGGTCATCCGCAGCAGTAACCTCTTCTTCTTCCAGCTCTTCCTGTTCGGGCTCAAGGGTTAAGACGGATTCACTGTCGCTGTCTACTTCAATGTTCTGGGGTGAAGTAGAGTGGTTCTTTAAACGTTTCTTGGACATACGTGTTTCTTGGAAGAATTCTCCTTCATATGTGTTTGGGTTAATGTGAGGTTCGTAATCCTCTTCATTGAGGGTAGGTGGTCTAAAATGTGGTGGCACTTCATAAACGACATCCCAATCTTTGAGATTTGGATCAGTTTGGCAGGCCCACGGTAGATAGAAAACTTGTGTCGCCTGTTGAGCCGTAATATAGACATCGGGAACATCTAAGTGGGTGTGTTGGTTGATTTCGACTAGTCCTATATGTTCATGAGTCCTTCTAGTCTCCCTCGGCTCAAACCAATAACATTTGAAGACTACGACGGTCGGTGGGTTTTCACCATAGAATAGAAGTTCAAAAATTGCTTCAACTCTTCCATAATACTCGGTGCCTCCTTCGCCGATAGTAGAGACAGAACAATTTGTAGTCTTTAGGTCGGGCATAGATAGCTCTTTGCCAAAGGTACGAAAGTGATACCCTTGATGTTGTATTTGTCAAATGAACGAACCTTATAGTCAAAACCATTAGCGACTTGTCTCAACTCGGCGTCCATAGACTCTGCATCAGCCTACAAGTTTAATACGAAAGAATGGATGCATTAGCCGCAAATTAGACCAAGAAATCAAATGGGCCATTAATGGTAAATAATTACCCTTTGTTTGAACCAAGAGATGAAACCGGGATAGTCGCCTCCATGCTTTGCGAGAAGCTCATACTCTTCAACGGAATCCTTTTCGATGACCGCTCCATCCGAGAATTCGGTGATGTATCGACTATATCAAATATCCGGGAATAAGAGTAGTTCAAAAGAATTAGAAGTTGCGGAACAATAATTTACCGAGAACTTACTCGATGTACGGCCGCACTTCTGTTAGATTGGTGAAGATATACAATGAAATGGTCCACCATTCTTTGACATCCAACGATTTCCCTTTCGAAGCACCGGATGGTGCGAGCTTACCTTTGAATAGGCTGAGGTTGGATCGAACTTTTTTTGGATCTCCATCATTGTACCGAGGCTTCGGGTTATGCAAATGATGATTTTTGGCTTCGTAGTGTGTTGTCACGAAGTTTGCCGCCTCCTCAGTAATGAATGACTCAACCATCGATGCTTCAGTTCTACGTTTATTTTTACACTTAGCTCGAAGCGTATTCTGCATCCTCTCAGTTGAGTAGCACCATCGATTTTGAACGGGCCCCCCATTCTTGCCTCGGTCGGGAGATGCAAAATCAAACGCTGCATTGGATTAAAGAAGCGTGGTGGAAAGATCTTTTCTAATTTGCAGATCAACTCCGCCGCCAACTCTTCCATTTCATCTAGCACACCAGGCGATAGTTCTTTCGCACAAAGAGAATGGAAGAAATAGCTCAGCTCTGCCAGCACTAGCCATTCATCATGAGAGATAAAGCCACGCAACATCACGGGCATTACCCGCTCAATCCATATGTGCCAATCATGACTCTTGAGACCAAATATTTTCAATTTCTCAAGACTCGCTCCCCTCTTTAGATTCGCAGCATACACATCGGGGAACATCAACCGCATTTTCACCCATAATAGCATTTCCCTCATAGCTGGCCTTTCAAGATTGAACCATGACTTTGGCTTCGCTATGCTTTGCTTTCCTTTCCGTTGTCGCAAGTTTTACAACGGTCTATCACATAGAGCCTCTAGGTCGTCTAGCCTTAGGATTATCTTTTGACTTCCCCTCTATGCCGAACAATGTACCAAAAATGGCCTCCGCAATATTCTTTTCAGTGTGCATCACGTCGATGTTGTGTGGGCAAAGGAGGTCTTTGAAGTAAGGCAGATCCCATAAGCATGACTTGTGAGTCCACACGTGTTCCGTATTATACTCTTTGAAGTATCCTGGACGCAGAGGATCAGGCTCGAGAGTGTTTAACTGATCAAGGGTCTGTTGGCTTGTCAACGCAGCTGGTGTAGTGTTTTTGACAACTCTACCTTTGATGAAATTCTTCTTGTCTTTTCTGAACTTATGGTCAGGATCCAGGAATTGTCTATGCATGTCAAAGCAAGAAAACTTGCGACCAACCTGCAGCCAATGGAACTGAAGAGCTTCCTTGCATGTGGTGCACGAGAACCTTCCATGCACACACCAGCCAACGAATATCGCAAACACCGGATAATCATGTGTCAAGTACATGTACCACACATGCATTTTGAAATTTGTTTTGGTAGCCTCGTCGTAGGTCTTGATCCCATTATCCTAGGCTTCTTGCAACTCATCCTTAAGCGGCTACATGTACACATTCATATTCTACCCCGGATAGTTGGGCCCTGGAATTATCAACGTCAGGAAAATGTTCTTTCTTTTCATAATCTCTCCGGGTGGCAAATTGAGTGGAATGACAAATACAGGCGAACAACTGTATTGTGCTGCCGTCATACCATACACATTGAACCCATCCGTGCTGATGGCAACTCTAGGATGCCTTGGATCTTCCGATTTATCCTTATGTAATGCATCGAAGTACCTCCATGCAAAACCATCTGAAGTGTGTACCAGCATCTTGTTCCCATCCGCATCTAGTTCGGTTCTTTTGCCCAATTTGTGCCATGTCATCTGTCTAGCCGTCTCTTCGACCATGAAAAGACGTTGAAGTCTTGGTACGATTGGCAGATACTGAAGAACACTAATGGGGATTTTGTTCTGATTCTTCTCACCCATACCGTTGTCTACCACAATATACATGGAAGAATTGCAAATGGGGCAATAGTTCAAGGCCGCATACTCAAGCCTAAATAAGGCACATCCATTCTCACAGGCATGTATCTTCTCATAGGGCATCTTAAGTACACGGAGGATTTTCTGACTGGTACATGTTTGCAGGCACTACATGGCCTTTGGGTAGAAAGCGTCCAAATATCGTCATCATCGCGTCGTAGCATTCTCTGCCTGGGTTGAATTGAGCCTTCAGAGCCATTACTTGCGTGATGGCATCCAGCTGACAAAGCTCGGTCTGCTCGTGGAGAGGACGTTTTGAAGACTCCAACATTTCATAGAAGGCCTTTGCAGATTCCTTCATCTCATCGTCCAAATCCCGAGCATCATCAAAGTCTTGCACCATGTCTTCGATCCCATTACCATGCTCGTCGGTGCGACGACGAATCACCTCAGCTCTGGCACGTTGGTCAGACTCACCATGAAAAGTCCACACCGTATAATTAGGCATAAAACCCCACTTCTGCAGGTGTTTACCCATTTCAAACTCTGTCTGCTGTTTCGAGTTGTCGCAGTTGGGACAGGGGCACCATGTTTTTTGCTGGCCATTTGCAAATGTGGCTCTCACAAACACCGTGGTTTTTGTTAACCATTCATTGGTCATGTCTTTCTGACTAGGGTGACCAGTGTACATCCAAGCACGATCACTCATGTTGCCTAGCTACCTATGGGCGCATAAGAAATAAATATATAATTCATCATCTATATTCATCCGCTAATCAAGTTTGTCAGTTTTATTACGTCCATGCAACCTACATGCTAATAGGTAAAGATAGGTCCAAATCCCACCCGAGTATGTGTAGATTGGGTTCGTTTTCCCATGCTCTGCTCCAGATGCGATGCATAATTTTGGCAGCACCTCACCGCTGTTCTCCTGATACACGTCTCGGCAATAAGCAGAGAGGATGTGTACCCGGAGAACAATAGGGAGGCACTAACGATATTCCGCATCGGATTCGGAGCAGAACATATGGGAAAACGAACCCAATCTACACATACTCACGCTGTCCATGGATAACGTTGGACAATTCGAAAGGATGGCGGTTATAAATATGCAAAGACATACATATTTGTAGATGTCGCCCTTTCGAACGGGAGACCCATACTGGTCACGCATACTCATGATTGAAGAAACCTATATCTAGCAAGTTTCATCGGCATGAAGACCGGAACAGTGCAGATTAAGGGGGTAGGAGGAGAAGTCATTTGTGCTCACCAACAAATGCAGGGGCGTAGCTCGTCCAACGCACGTGGGGGCCGTCGAACAACTGCACATTGAAATTCACACGATCAACACAAATATGATGTTTTTATAATTAACATAATCGGAAAATATGTGGCCTAACTCATAATTTACAGGGTCGGTGGTGTCGGGTGTCAGTGGCATTGGGGGTCGGGGTTTAGTTGCGTCGGTGGTCGGGGGTCAGTGTCGTCGGGGGTCGAGGGTCACTCGCGTCGGGGGTTGGGGTCCTTTCGGTCAACAAGAGGCCGAACAGGTGTCGGGGGTCGAGGGGTCGAGGGTCAGTTGCGTCGGGCGTCGGGGGTCGAGGGTCGGGGGTCGATGGTCGGGGGTCGAGGGTCGGGGGTCGATGGTCACTGGCATCGGGGGTCGATGGTCGGGGGTCGATGGTCAGTGGCGTCGGGGGTCGAGGGTCGAGGGTCGATGGTCAGTGGCGTCGGGGGTCGAGGGTCGAGGGTCCGTGGCGTCGGGCGTCACGGGTCGGGGGTCAGTGCCGGGGTTCCTTTTTCTTCTTCTTTCTTCTTCTCCTCTCTCTTCTTTTTCTTCTTCTTCTTCTTCTTCTTCTTATTATTATTATTATTTTTATTGTTCTTTTTTCTCCTCCTCCTCCTCCTCCTCTTTTTTCTTTTTCTTCTTTCTTTTCTCTTTCTCCTCCTCTCCTCTTTCTTCTTCTTCTTCTTCTTCTTCTTCTTTTTTCTTCCAAGTTTTTTCTTATCTATCTATTTTTTCTATCTATTTTTTTCTATCTACTTTATTCTACCAAATAAACTAACTATATAGTTTAACAGAAAAAAGAAAAAAAATAAAATAACTAACTATCTAATTAAACAGAAGAAATCTAACCTTCTTCTATTATTTTCTTCTAAGTTTTTTATTTTCTATCTATTTTTTCCTATCTACTTTATTCTACCTAATAAACCAACTATATAATTTAACAGAAAAAAGAAAAAAAAAACTACGTACTGGCGGCGCGGGGGGCGGGGAAGGCGCAGGGGGCGGCGCAGGGGGCGGGGGCGGCGCAGGGGGCGGGGGCAGGGGCTCCGCCGGTGGTGCTGGAGCAAGGCGGGGCGGCGGCGGGGGCGAGTCAGGTGAGGGGAGAGAGAGACAGTGGGTGGGAGAGAGAGACAGTGAGCGAGGGGAGGGGTTGACGGCCGTTATAGGGTTGCCCCCTTTGCCGTCCGCCCCTCGATGGCAAAGGGCCCCATGGCGGACGACAAAGGCCCTCGGATGGCAAAGTTTCCCTTCCGTCGGACACGGCAGGCATGGGACCCACCCGTCCTCTTTGTCGTCTGTCCTAGGTCTCTTTGCCGTCCGATGGGAGACGGCAAAGGTCTGACACATGGCAAATAGTCTGTTTGCCATCAGTTAGCCCTTTGCCGTCTGCTAGATGTCAACTGACGGCAAAGAGGTTCTTTGCTATCAGCCAGCAGACGACAAAGAACTGGCTGACGACAAAGAACTGGATTCCAGTACAGTAAAGAGGACCTTTTGATCTTAATGCTATGGTTGGGTATTTTTACCCTAATGTATCTTCTAGTATTTACGGATGTTTGCTAGAGTTCCAATCATAAGTACTTGTATTCATTGGATAGTGAGAGCTTGTTAGCTTTGCCTCTCCCACATAAAAGATGAATATCAACCTTGTATTTGACTATTTGATCATGGAAAATTCCACCACAATTACCACCTCTTTTCCTCACTCATGGTACTGTTAGTTTATGGTTACTTAGTATATTTTATAACTGCATCACTAACATTTACTTTCTTGTATTTACTATCTTGCAAAGCTTTCTCTCATACCCGTATTCTCACTCTAGTTTTATCTCCTAGATATTGCAAAATGTTTAGTGTGCGTAGAGTTGTGTCAATAGTTGATAGAACTTGAGAGAATATTTATCCCACCTTTAGCTCCTAGTTGGGTTCGACACTCTTACTTATCGAAAAGGCTACACACAATCCCCTATACTTGTGGGATATCAGTCTCCCAGCCCCCCAAGCCCCCGAAGCGTCCTGAGGCGGTCGTGGCGACGCCGCTGCCTGAGGGGCAGACTCTTGAGGGCCCTCAGTCCACTGACTTGCCAATGCTTGCAATCTTGGAACAACCTTCGGAGCCCCCTGTTCCTCGTGATGCTGCCTCCCTGATGACACTGCCAGTGACAACAATAGAGGCTCCTTAAGAGGAGATCCGGAGCACTCCGGTATATGTCCAGGACGTCTTGAACAAGGCCTTCGATGTCCTGGGCAAGGTCACGGTCGTCATGGCGGAGGGCGAGAAGGAGGCCAAGGCCACTCGCGCTGTGTGCGAGGAGGCGCTGGAGGAAGCTGAATCCGCCCGCACCGCGCATAAGGAGGTGACGAAGGAAGCCGAATGCGCCCGCGCCGCGCGCGAGGAGGCGATGAAAGGAGCCGTGGCGGCTGCCAAACGATGCGAAGAGGCAGAGGATCGCGAGCTTGCCGCCCAGGAAGAAGAGTTGTCTGAGGAGGAAACTCGCCTGGGCGCGAAGCAGATGTGCTTGGACGAGCAGGAGAAGGAGATCGCCTCGAAGAAGACCCTTCTCGATACCAAGGGGGAAGCCCTCGCCGCGGTCGAGAATAAGAAGGCCGTGGAGCTGGTCGGCTTCCGTGACGTTGAGCTCAGGGTTCGCACGGTGCTCCACACCCTCTATTGGGACGGGCTCGCCGTGGCGTTGGAGGACGTCGTCATCCAGGTGGACAAGATCTTGGACAGTGAGTGTCGCGACCTCTTTTTCGAGGCCGCGACACGCGTCTCCATTCACCTTCATCTTCGTGAACCGGGTTTTGACTTCGACTCCGTGATCCTTCCGGTCCCTACCGAGGCCCTCGACAGCGTCGCGGAGGCGGTGAAGGGCCCCGTGGAGGCGTTGGTTAAGAAGTTCCCCTGTGTCGCCGTTCCCCCATCTCCGGATGCCGCTGAAGCCGACGGCGGGGAAGACAACGCCACTGACGCCAACGACAAGCAACCTGAAGATGGAGCGACCGGCGACGATGGTTCCTCCTGATTTCTTCCCCCTGTTTTTCCCGGCAATGCACATCGTGCCTCGTGGAGGCGTCAAACTCATTTGCGTTTTAAAGAACTAGTTAAGGCTTGTAATAACTGGCTGACTGCTTGAATGTTCTCTTCGCCTGATTTCTTTCTTGTTTGTTGTGATACTCTACGTCGGTAGGGCACGGCCCGTGCATACCTCAGCTGCCATTGAACCGACCGGAATCCAGGACGACCCAAGAGGTGAGTCGCGATGCTCAGGGGTCCCCCTTGATGTACGAGCGGCTCCGTACCTCCAGTTGTTCGTCCCCCGCACTGGGCGTGGGTGTAGTCGTAGGTGGACTGGGTGGACTTCCTGGCCAGCTGTGGGCATAGTCATTGGTGGACTGTGTTGATTTCCTTGCTAGGTTCATGCATAGTCATTGGTGGATTGTGTTGATATCCTTGCCAGCTGCGGGCATAGTCATTGGCGGACTGAGTTAATTGCCTTCGTCTTCTCCCCAGCGCGGAGCGTAGGGCTGCGACTAGGCGTGGGAGGGACCCCTCCGCGTGCTCGGGGGGCCCCCGGGCATATAAAGCCGCAACTCATTATTACGTGAGAGTGTCACGGTCTTCTCCCCAACGCAGAGCATAGGGCTGCCACTAGGCGTGGGAGGGACTCCTCCACGTCCTCGGGGGCCCTCGGGCGTATACATACACAAGTCGTTATTATGTGAGAGTGTCACGGGAGGGGGGTATCTGGGAGGTCGCGAGGAGGCTTTGGCCTCGCGAGTGTCCCTACCCCGGAGGCATAGGTGCCTGATTCCTTTTGGTTCATTCGTAAACCCTGCTGACTGCCTCTTCTTCGGGAGTGAGGCACGGTGTCTGCTGCCTCAGGAGGCCTCCAAGGATAAGCTTCGGTCGGAGCCCCCAAGCGGGGGGGGGGGGGGTCGACTGCCCAAAGATGCAAGCAGGGTAGAACGTTAGGGTTCAAAGTGGGTGCGACACAAACAACTGAAGGATGCGTACATGAAAGTGACGGATGGGGAGTGCCGTGAACTCCTGGAGCCACATGGCCCCGCGGGTGCCCTCGGACAGAGTGAGCCAAAAAGTTACCTGGCAGTAGCCAACAAAAAGTCACCTCGCAGCCATGCCACTGAAGGGCTGAGGGCGTCGTCATCGCACGATCTCCTGCTTCCACGATTGCGACCCTCACGGGTCCACCGTCTCCCGAGGCTCGGGACCTTCGCTTGGCCCGAGCATCTCCTCCTCTTCCTCACCACGCACTAGCAGGCATGGCATGAGCATGGCTTGCTCGAGCCGCCGGTAGGTAGCAGCCGCGTTCCCCAGCCCGAAGGGCATGAGGGTGCCTACGCCCGGGCGCACCCACAGATGGTTAGCTCACGCGGTCCAGAATGGGCCTTGAGCCGCGGCTATGTCGATTGCGAGTGTTTGACGCAAATGCGGGCCTAGTCGTCCGTGCTGACGATGGCGACTACGATTGGTGATGCAGGGCAGTCCCCGCCTCTCACGTCCTGGGCCTCTCGAAGTTCTTGGATTGCACTGATGACGGACTCATGGGAGATGGGCGGACGGACGCCGGAGTGTGCCCTCAGGTTTTGCTAGGGTGCCACCCTCGTCTCAGTGGTCTGGCCGGGAACCATCCCGGTGGGAGCCCCCGGGCCTGACCCGAGGGGGCACCGAGCATGCTTTCCTATGCGATGGGAGGCATGACCCTGTCCCCGGGCACGGAGCCCGAAGTCCCAGGGCGCTCCATGGGAGGAGTTGCTTCTTCTTCTTTCCTAGGTCCTCGCGAGGTGGCTCGTCTTCTTTGTCGTCCGAGCGTTTCGCCGCCGCGGTACTGTAGATGCGCTCGAGTGTACAGACGACATCCTTCTCATCGCAGGCGATGGTGATGACGCCGCCTCTCCCTAACATCTTGAGGACGTTGTAGCTATGGTGGGTCATTACCATGAACTTGGCGAGAGCCGGGTACCCAAGGATCGCGTTGTACGGCAGGTGGATGTGCGTGACGTCAAAGATGATGATCACAGTGTCATAGTTCTTGCGCTCGCCGAAGGTGACTGGCAGACGTGGCTGCCCTATGGGCATAGTGGACCCTTCCGTGACTCCTGAGAAGGGCTTGGTTAGCATGAGCTGTTCGTACGGGAGCTGGAGTGTCTCGAAGGTCTCGACCGAGAGGACGTTGAGCCCCGCTCCACTGTCGATAAGGGTCTTGGTGACGAGGACGTTGTTGATGGTCAGGATGCACATCATGGGGAGCTTGCTGGCCATGAACGAGCACCTGAGCTGATCACTTGGGTCGAAGGTGATGGTGGCCTAGGACCAGTTGAGGGGGCGCATGGCTTCAGGCTTTGTGAGAGAGGCATTCACCTCCCGGGCAAACTACTTGAAGGGGAGGTTCAAGGCCGGGGTCTGGGCGCCGCCCAGGATGGAGGCTGTCGATGTTCTGGGAATGGGGGTATCCAGACTTGCCTGCCTGTGGCCCAGGGCTGGCCCACTTCATCAAGCAAGCATAATTGGGTGCGGACCACTCAAGGAAAGGTCTTTGCGAGGAGGAACAACATCAAGACCCGCAGGGGGCCTCTTCAGGACCTTTCCGGAGTGGCGGATATTCTGAGGCGAGACCTGTCCTCAGGAGTCAATGATGACATAGAGGAAGGACAGGCGAGCAGCAGACGGCAGGACAGAGGAGTTTCCCCTTTAGTTCAAAGGGGGTGAGGATGAACCGGGGTTCCCAAGGCATCTTCCAAAGGTTTCCTTCCTGGTACAACAAGGCCATCGCCGCCCGCCAGCAGGACAGGCGTCATCCCTGGACCCGGTCCTGCAGCGCTGGAAGCTACTTTGCAGGCGAAGACTACTTTTGGACAGGGGAAGCATGTTCCCCTGTCCCCTCTTGAAAATTGGCCGTTGTGGGATCCCTTCCCGCCGAAACGATAAAGGAAGAGGAGGGGGGCCGCCACAATATATATAGAGAGTAGGTTACTTCATATGGGGGATTCATTCATTCACCCACTGGCACCACAGAAAGGTCAGCCAGCCTCCTTAGGCCCTCAAACAATGTACTAGTTCATCCACCAACCTCCACGAGAGGCAATCCACCAAAGCAGGAGTAGCGTATTACGCTTCTCAACGGCCCGAACCTGGGTAAACAGTTGTGTTCTGTGTCTTCGTCACCATCGAGTGACTTCTCTGCCATCCCCAGCGAGTAGCGAGTTAGGTGAGGTGAGCCCGCGAGAGATCTTCGTACACGCCCCTGAATTCGAATCTTTAGGGTTTTGCGGAGCCCGAAGTCCGTCTTTTGGCCGCCAGGTTGGGGGCGTGTCAAGGTTTCCTCCAAGCTCCGCCTTCACCAAGCTTCGCCGCTTCGATGGCTGACGCTCGTCGGGCTCGCGCCAAGCGCCGCGACACCCGTGTTGCTCAGACCGTGCCCGTGGGCCCCACCAGCGCGCGCCGGTCGCCATCGCATTGGTGAACGCCGCCATGGGCCCCGACGCTCAAGAACAACAAGGTTCCTACCAGCCGACTACCGAGCAGCCCGACGGCCGCATGCTACTCCGTCGCTCTTCCGAGCTTCCGGGTCAGCCTTGCGCGCCCGACCAGAGGTGCCACATGGCCCCTGCGCTCTTGCCATGGCCGCCGAGCTTCTTCGCTATCAGCCCGCCACAACGACTGGCTCCAGCGCATCGAGGAGCTCGTCGCTGCTACCGGTGATCTCGCGGTGCTCTCCTCCTCGTTTCGACACCAACCGTCCCTGGCGAACGACGAGGAGCAAGACATGCCACCCCCACCTCCACAGCGTGGCGCGCGCCCCGAGCCTAGACAGGAAGCGCGTCCCCGCGACCGGCCTCGTGAACCTAGGGCGAGGCAGGAGATGAAGCAAGCTGTCAGGTGCTTCCTCGGCCAAGCGCCGACGCGTGCGCGCTCCCGGCGCTGCAGATCCCGCGCCGCGAGCGTGGCCCACTCGAAGCAGACCCATTGTAGCAACAGGACCAGGTTGCCCTCGTGCGCGCTGCACCTGTCGGGCCGGTGGGGTGCCTCCCCATCGCCCTGATCTCTACCCAACTGCGTGGCCCTGCAAGTTCAAGACCGACCTACCCCCGCGCTACGAAGGCACCCTGGACTCGGCCGAGTTCCTGCAACTCTACACGCTAAGTATCAGGGTAGCAGGAGGGGGCAACAAGGTCATGGCATCCTGGTTCCCCATGGTGCTCAAGAGCGGCGCTCTGTTGGCTCCTCAACCTCCCAAGGGCGTCCATCACCTCCTGGGATGATCTACGCAAACGCTTCATCACCAACTTCCAGGGCACCCGCGACCGTGCTGCCACCATGAACGACATGAGGTGCATCAAGCAGCAGGAGGGGGAGACCCTACACAAGTTCATACAACACTTTACGGGCATGCGCCTCAAGATCCCCAAGGCATCGGACGAGGCCGTCATCTCGGCCTTCTCCGACGAAGTCACCGACCTCAAGATGAAGGGGGAGCTCGCCATGAGTGATGAAATGAGCACTGCACTGGAGATGTTCAACCTGGCAAACAAGTGCGCCAGGGCTAAAGAAGGTCACATGTCTCACCTCGGGCCCCAGGCGGCGGAACCAAAAGAGAAAAAGACCAAGGCCAAGGAGACGAAGCACAAGGCTTCGGCGGTGCTCGCTGCCGAGCCTGAGGCGAAGCACGACCGAGGGGGAGAGCGTCCGTCAGGAGGGGGGCCAACGTGCATCTTGCACAGAACCAGCGGCCATGATACCTCCGAGTCCCGCGATGGGGAAACAGAGGCCCCGCGTGTGATGGTGGTCGCAGTGGAGGCCGCTGGGATGGCCGGGAGCCGCGTCAGGGGTGGCATGAATAGCCTCATGAAGACCGTTGGCGTGGCCAGCCTCAGGAGGACCGCTGGCGCGACCAGGCACTGGACGACCGCTGGCACGGCGACCTTCAAGAGGGGCAACGACGCGGTCAGCCTCGTGAGGCTCGCCCTTGTGTGGCTAGGCTGCCTCCACTGCCTCCGCACCCAGAAGGAGTGATGAAGACAGGCAGAATGATGGGGCTGGGGTCTTCCAGGAGGTCAGGGCGATGGCCTCCATCCTGGGCGGCGCCCAGATCCTGGCCTAGATCCGTGCTTTCAAGAAGTTCACCTGGGAGGTGAATGTCGCTCTCCCAAAGCCTGAAGCGATGCGCCCCCTCAACTGGTCCAAGACCACCATCACCTTCGACCCAAGTGATCAGCTCAGGTGCTCGTTCATGGTCGGCAAGTTCCCCATGATGCGAACCCTGACCATCAGCAACGTCCTCGTCACCAAGACCCTTATCAACAGTGGAGTGGGGCTCAACGTACTCTTGGTCGAGACCTTTGAGACACTCTAGCAGCCGTACGAACAACTCATGTCGATCAAGACCTTCTTAGGAGTCACGGAAGGGTCCACCGTGCCCATCGGGCAGGTGCGTCTGCCAGTCACCTTCGGTGAGCGCAAGAACTACCGCACTGAGATCATTGTCTTTGACGTCGCGCACATCCACCTACTGTACCATGCGATCCTTGGGTACCCAGCTCTCGCCAAGGTCATGGTAGTGACCCACCATGGCGACAACGTCCTCAAGATGCCAGGGAGCGGTGGCGTCATCACCATCGCCTGCGATGAGAAGGATGTCGTCTGTACACTCCACAGCGCCTACCGTGCCACGGCGGCGGAACGCTCGGACGACGAAGAAGACGAGCCACCTCGCGAGGACCCATGCAAGAAGAAGAAGCAGCTCCTCCCCACGGAGCGCCATGGGACTTCGGGCTCCATGCCCGGGGACGGGGTCATGCCTCCCATCGCATAGGAAGGCACGCTCGGCGCCGCTCTTGGGACAGGCCTAGGGGCTCCCACCGGGGATGTTCCCGGCCTGACCAGTGAGGCGAGGGTGGCGCTCGAGCACAACCCGAGGGCGCACTCCGGCGTGCGTCCACCCAGCTCTCATGAGTCTGTCATCACAACAATCAAAGAACTTCGAGTAGCCCAGGCCGTGCGAGGCGGGGACTGCCCTGCATACCAATCATAGTTGCGGTCGTCGGCACGGTCGAGCGGCCCTGCATTTGCATCAACGCGCTCGCAATCGACATAGTCGTGGCTCAAGGCCCCTTCTGGCCCGCACGAACTAACCATCGGTGGGTGCGCCCGGGCGCCGGCACCCACATGCCCTTCGGGTTGGGGAACGTGGCTGCAACCTATCGCCGGCTCTAGCAGGCCATGCTCATGCGTTGCCTGCTGGGGCATGGTGAGGAAGAGGAGGAGTTGCTCGGGCCAAGCGAAGGTCCCAAGCCTTGGGAGAGGGCGGACCCGTGAGGGTCGCGATCATGGAAGCAGGAGATCGGGCGACGACAACGCACTCGGAGCTTCAGCGGCATGGCCGCCAGGTGACTTTTTGTTGGCTGCTACCAGGAAACTTTTTGGCTCACTCTGTCCGAGTGCGCCCACAGGGCCATATGGCCTCCAGGAGTTCAGGGCACTCCCCAACCGCCACTTTCATTTACGCATCCTTCAGTTGTTTCAGTCGCACCCACTTCGAACCCTAACGTTCTACCTTGCTTGAATCTTTTGGCGGTCGGCCCCCGCTTGGGGGCTCCAGCCGAAGCTTATCCTTGCACACCTCCTGAGGCAGCAGACACCCTGCCTCACTCCCGAAGAAGAAGAAGTCAGCAGGGTTTAGCAATGACCCATAAGTACACGAAGTTGAATGGCTAACTTTTAACTAAACAAATCCCAAGCAAAAAGCAGTAGGTTGATCTACTTATATAGGAGCAAGGGGTGGTGGCGAAGGAGGTGGGAGGATGTCCCAAGGCAACCTAAAACTAACCCTAGGTCGTAGAAGGCCTATGGGCCCAAGTGGAGGTGATGCAACACCTTTGGACTGGTTGTTTGACTCGGATTCTGGTGCAACGTCATATTGTTTGGTCGATATCTCCATGGTCTCGACGAATTTGAAGGTTATTCCAATTAGACGTGAAATCACATAAATATACTTTGCATCCCAAAAAGAATCATACAGTTTGGAGTCTGGATGTAAAAGTTCTTGGAGTTTTGGTACATGTATGTCTCTGTAGTCCGAATCTGAGTCCATAATGTGAGAGACTTGGACTCTATCTTCTCTTGGGCTAAAAGTGACGTGAGAGAACTTCTTGAATAGCAACTAATTATTTCCTTTGACATAAGAGGACCTATTGAATAGCATCCAACCATTTCCTCTTCCCTTATCATCACACATGGTTCATACAAGTGTTCGGCCATTCTCCATTTAGGCATAAAATAAAAACAGGTGAAGTATTTTTGTTCCAGATAAAATAAATAAAATATTGCATGACTTTTATCAGAAATCACCTAAAATAAATACCTTTGCAATGATTGTGATAATATCCAAGGTAGTCATGTCCTCATCATCCTCCCGTTTTTGAAAATAAAGCAGTCCTCGGCGCTGCTTAATCAGAAATGTGGCTAATAAAAGAGACAAGGTGTACATGTTGTATATGTATATGTCATCAATTTTTACTTTCCTTGGTTTTTGCACATATGACACATGTATACATGAGTTACTTTCATAGGTTATGAAAAATAATGCAAAATATTATCACAAAAAGTAGAATGCAGCAAAATATTGCAACTCAGTTTGCACATATAAGTGAAGCTTTTATTTACATAAAAAGGCCGACAATGCTCATCACTAAACCATCCCAACATTGGTGAAGAAACTTGAATTGTTTCAAATTTACATGGTACAAGAGGCTGAAATAAGCAAACATGCAACATGTCATTTGACATAGAATCATCACCAAGATTGGAGGTCATATCAAAATGATTATACATTGGCACAATTATTTTCAAACATATTTGATCCAAATTTGATTTATTCCCTTGTTCACATGGTTATTTCTCAACAATAGTTAATTCAATGGGTGCAGTCAAAATTGTTGATATTGTAGTTGTTTGATCACACGGTAAATTCAAACCATCAACGTAGTTCTCTAAAATAGGTGATGTGATCAAAGTAATAGGTAGCTCATCACATGGTACATTCCAATTGACAAGGCATTCATCATACTCATGTGGAGGTGGAAGATAAGTACCTTTGTCATTACCTCTTATGATCAACTCAGATGATGTAGCAACTCTCGATGGTAACGTGTCACATGGTGAAGGTGATATAGCCCTCACAATAGTTGATGCAGTCGTCATCGTACGCCCAGTAGTTGAAGGAACAACCATATCAACTCTTGGAATAAGCACCTTGCACTTTTTCTCCTTGTGGGAAACACGTCATTTTATTTCTTGTTCAGCTTTGCAAGCAAATCAAAACAAACGACCCATAGGATAACACTTTTCATGAATTAGTATCTCTTGAATATCATGGTTTAATCCTCCCCAAAATCTGTCCATAAAATCTTCTTCACTTTCTTCAAATGAGGAATGCAACAAGGTTGTTTGTAAATCATCATAATATTTTGTTACGATGTCACTACCTTGTTTTAAATGTTGTAACTTTTTAATAATGTCCCGAGTATAATAACCAGGAACGAATGTGTGTCTCATGGCAAGTTTCAAAACATCCCAAGTAGTAGGTATATAATAAGGGTGTAACCGACAATATCCACTCCAGCAAACTGAAGTATCACTGGTGAAAGAACCAACCACGACCTTAACTTTCTTATGTTCACCCAAATTATGGGAAGAAAAAATATTATTTATTTCAAATCCCATTCAATATATAAAGCATGTCTAAAACGGCCGTTAAATGATGGTATAGAAACATTAACCTGATCATTCGCATTGTGATCTCTATGCACCTCTCGTAACGGTTGTTTTGGTGGCACGTCTCCAACGGTCGAAGAAGCCCATGGATTGACAACTCTGGATCCTGTCATGACTAGTAGAAAAAAACAAAATCCGAAAATATTGTTCCTATGAACTTCTGGGAAGTGGTGGTCGTGGTGGTGGTGGTGTGTCACAAATCCGTCAAGCCAATCTCAAATTCTTACCCAGCAGCAGGTGGTGATCGGCAACAGGTGTAGTCAAAACTCTAAAATCTTGGATATAGCGATTGCGAGGTGGCATCAAACACACGATGTAGATGTCTGTGGAGCTGGGAAGGCTTATAATATATGGTAGCAAAAGATTAGCAATAATCAATTCAGAGATGCAATGTTGAATAAACACTCAACGACGGTACTATGTTGGTCCTAGGCTAGACCATACTAGAGATGCAAGCCTAGAACACTAACGGAGTCACATCAAAGCACAAATAGCAGCAATGGATGAGATGAAGTAGCTCTCGATATGAAGATATAAGTGAAGATCATAGTGGCACTAAAGATAGTGATGATAAATGACCCCCAAGCAGGATAAACCAAAACTATCTCTACAATTGCCCTCTTGAAAATATGATGTAAAATTATGATATTTTTTCTCAATAATGCTACTAACTCAAGATTTCGAATGCAAAAAGGATCACTCAATTCCGAGATTGTATGAGGACTCAAAAAAATTCGGGAACAGACTTGAGAAATATTGACAAACTGTGTTCTTGACGTTCCGAGGGCAAAAAGTCCTATTTTGAAGCCGATTTTGAGGTGACAATAATGAAACAGCTTTAAGAACTATTCAGATGCGGATCGTCGATAGCTCGAATTTGAGTACTTGTTGAGCCAAAACAGACTTCGTATGAGGAAGATACAAATTTTTTACTGAATAGTGCACAAAAGAGTTTCCAATCCGAATTCACATACGAGATTGACTCTAGATAGATCCAAATCTTTTTTTCTTCTCTCTTTTTTTGCTCTCACTTTTTTTTACTTTTTTTCTCTTCTGTCGAACAACCAATTAAGATGCAGATTGGATCAAGCACATATGCGAATGACGTCAAGTATGATAATCACAATGAAGAATTGAAGCACGTGGTAAATATTGATGGATGGTGGTGGGCGACAACGTAAGGGATGACGGCGGCGTGGTGGTGGTATATGGCAGCAGCGATGAAGATGGTGCGGCAGCGATGTGACAACTTGTGAATAGAACTCAAAACTCTAAAAGACTAGACGCTAAGACTAGCAACTTGACACGACGATGCAACCGATAATTCAACTATGCAAGCACTAAAAAGAAAATTGCAAAGGCTCAGACTGACTTGGACAAACGATGACTAGATCTAACTCTTTTTTATGATTTTTCCTTGGATAATAGGTCAGAAAAATAAATCTAATCTAGGGATAACTGGAAATTCTCATCGCGCAACATGAAATCTGATACCACTTGATAGAGGCGAGGGTCCCCATCTTTCCATGAGATGGTAACTATCGATTTGGTGGAGTCGACTTTGATGATCCGACTACAAACGTGCACAACACCGCGCCTTAGCAATCACTAAACCAATCTCCAAGAGGCTATTGACCACACCGGAGCACGATCAACCTAACCATGAAGGTCTATTCCTGCAAGCAATCGAAGAACAAGCAAGAATATGATATTGCAATCTGAATATTGCGAATATAGATGAAGTATTGTTAAGGGTGGGGATCCGAAAGTGGTCTTAGTCTGGTCGTTGGACACAAACAAAGTACACGAAGTTGTAATGGCTAACTTTTAACTAATCAAATCCTAAACAAAAAGCTACTAGGTTGATCTACTTATATAGGAGCAAGGGGTGCCGACTAAGGAGGTTGCAGGACGTCCCGAGGCAACCTAAAACTAGCCCTAGGTTGTACAAGGCCTATGGGCCCAAGTAGAGGTGATGCAACACCTTTGGACTTGTTGTTTGAGTCAGATTCTGGTGCAACATCATATTGTTTGGTCGCTATCTCCACGCTCCGGATGAATTTGAAGGTGATTCGAATTGGGACTAAAGCACATAAAATCTACTTTGTAGCCCAAAAAAATCATCCAATTCGGAGTCCGGATGTAAAAGTCCTTGGCGTTTTGGGACATGCATGTGTGTGCAGTCTGAATATGAGTCCATAACGTGAGAGACTTGGACTCTATCTTCTCTTGGGCTAAAAGTGACGTGAGAGAACTTCTTGAACAACAACTAATTATTTCCTTTGACATGAGAGGACCTCTTGAATAGCATCCAAGCATTTCTTCTTCCCTTGTCATCACACGTGGTTCATACAAATGTTCGGCCATTGTGCATTTAGGCATAAAATAAAAACATGTGAAGTATTTTGTTCCAGATAAAATAAATAAATTATTGCATGACTTTTATCAGAAATCACCTAAAATAAATACACATTTGCAATGATTTTGATAATATCCAAGGTAGTCATGTCCTTATCACAAAGCCTAGTGCTCTCAACAAGCCACTTAAAATCTCTTAGGGAGAACGCTGGAGTCACTCGTACGTCAAGGGGGACTCCTGAGCATCGCGACTTAGGAGCCTGAACTGCGTCCGTAGCCCCTTCCCTCTTGGGCTGCCGCGGAGGTCCAACGGCGGCGGAGGTATGCACGGGGCGGGCCCTGCCGACGCAGAGTGCTGAAGGAGTTCGGGAGTCTCAAATTGTCAGTTTCTTAGGAGGGACATTGGAGTCGCTCGTTCATCAAGGGGGACTCCTGACCATCGCGACTCAGGGTCCTAACTGTGCTCGTAAACCCTTCCCCCTTGGGCCATCCTAGTATCCGGTCAATCCAATGGCGGTGGAGGTACGTGCAGGGCGGCCCTGCCACCGAAGTGTGCTGAAGGTGTTCTGAAGTTTCAAAATCCTCGCCGCGTTCCACTCATGAGGGCTGCTCGCATCGCGACTCAGGAGCCTAACTGGACCCGTAGCGCCTCACCTCTTGGGATGTCCTGGAATCCAGTCGGTTCAATGGCGGCTGAGGTATGCGCGGGCTAGGCCCTGCCAACGCACAGTATCACAGCAAACATGAAAGAAACGAGGCGAAGAAAACATTCAAGCAGTCAGCCAGTTATTACAAGACTTAACAAGTTTTTGAAAACGCAAACGAGTTTGACGCCTCCACGAGGCACGATGTGCATTGTAGGGAAAAAAATAGGGGGAAGAAATAAGGAGGAACAGCCGCCGTCGGTCGCTCCATCTTCAAGGGGCTTCTCGTCGGCGTGAGTGGTGTCGTCTTCCCCACTGTCGGCTTCAGCAGCATACGAAGATGGGAGAACTACGATGCGGGCGAACCTCTTCACCAACGCCTCCACAGGGCCTTTCACCGCCTCCGTAGCACTGTCACGGGCCTCGTTAGGGACCGTCAGGATCTCAGAGTCGAAGTCAAACCCCGGCTCACGAAGATGAAGGTGACTGAAGACGCATGTCGCGGCCTCAGAAAAGAGGTCGCGACAATCACTATCCAAGATCTTATCCACCTAGATGACGACGTCCTGCAACGCCACGACAAGCTCCACCACAAGCACGGCGAAGCCACGGTGAAACCGTCCCGAGAGAGGGTGTGGAGCGCCGTGCGAAGCTTGAGCTCAACGTCACGGAAGCCGACCAGCTCCGTGGCCTTCTTCTTCTCGTCCGCGGCGAGGGATTCCCCCTTGGCATCGAGAAGGGTCTTTTCGAGGCGATCTCCTTCTCCTTCTTTTCCAAGCACGCCTTCTTTACGCACAGGCGAGTTTCCTCCTAGGGCAACCCTTCTTCCCGGGCGGCGAGCTTGGTTTTGCGGGCATCGAGTTCTGCGTCGTGCAGGCGAAGCTGCTCGGCTAGCTTGGCTTGTTCTTCTTGGAAGGCCTTCACGCGAACCTCCGCCTCTTCAAAGCGTTTGGCAGCCGCCACGGCTCCTTTCATCAACTCCTCACGCGCGGCGCGAGCGGATTCAGTTTCCTACATCGCCTCCTCACGCGCGGAGCGAGCGGATTCGGCTTCCTCAAGCGCCTCCTCGCAGCACGAGTGGCCTTGTCCTCCTTCTCGCCCTCCGCCATCACGACCGCGACATTGCCCAGGGCATCGAAGGCCTTGTTCAGGACACCCTGGACATGTACCGGAGTCCTCTAGATCTCCCCCTAAGGAGCCTCTAATGTTGTTGCGAGCGGTGTCGTCACGGAGGTAGCGTCACGAGGGACAGGGGGCTCCAAAGGTTGCTCGGAGATTGCGAGCATTGGCACATCAGTGGACTGAGGGCCCTCAAGAGCCTGCCCCTCGGGCCACGGCGCCGCCGCGACCATCTCAGGACGCTTCGGGGGCTCGGGGGGCTCGGCGACCAAGGCCTGAGAGGTCGCCTCGCAGCCTCCCCTTCTTCATAGGTAGGTGGCGACACGTTGGGGAGGGACGACGGTTTCTACTTCTCAAACAACAGCGCCAGAAATTGACACATTTATGGAGACTTGCTTGCGTTCGTTTTTCCCTTGAAGAGAAAAGGGTGATGCAGCACAGGAGCAGTAAGTATTTCCCTCAGTTTGAGAACCAAGGTATCAATCCAGTAGGAGAATCTCGTCAAGTCCAGAGTACCTGCACAAACACAAAAGAGCTTGCTCCCAACGCTATAAAGGGGTTGTCAATCCCTTCAAGATTGATTGCAAAGTGAGATCTCAAGGCGGAAAGTGCAACGAAGAAAAAGTGTAAGGCTGAAAATATGGTGTGGAGTAGACCCGGGGGCCATAGTGTTCACTAGAGGCCTCTCTCAAAATAACAGATATTACGGTGGGTGAAAAAATTACTGTCGAGCAATTGATAGAACCGCGAAAAGAAATGACGATATCTAAGGCAATGATCATACATATAGGCATCACGTCCGAGACAAGTAGACCGATATTTTCTGCATCTACTACTATTACTCCACACATCAACCGCTATCCAGCATGCATCTAGTGTATTGAGTTCATGACGAACAGAGTAACGCCTTAAGCAAGATCACATGATGTAGAGGGATAAACTCAAACCAATGATGAAAACCCCATCATTTTACCCTTGATGGCAACAACACGATGCGTGCCTCGCTACCCCTTCTGTCACTGGGTGGGGTCACCGCATGGTATGAACCCAAAACCAAGCACTTCTCCCATTGCAAGAATCATAGATCTAGTTGGCCAAACAAAACCCACAACTAGAAGAGAATTACAAGGATACGAAATCATGCATAAGAGAGATCAGAAGAAACTCAAATAAGACTCATAGATAATCTGATCATAAATCCACAATTCATAGGATCTCGACAAACACACCGCAAATCAAGATTACATCGGATAGATCTCCATGAAGATCATGGAGAACTTTGTATTGAAGATCCAAGAGAGAGAAGAAGCCATCTAGCTACTAGCTATGGACCCGTAGGTCTATGGTGAACTACTCACGCATCATCAGAGAGGTCATGGTGTTGATGAAGAAGCCCTCCGTATCCGAATCCCCCCTCCGGTAGGGCACCAGAACGTGCCCCAGATGGGATCTTGCGGAGACAGAAGCTTGCGGCGGCGGAAAAGTACTTTCTATGATCTCCTAATTTTTTCTGGGATTTTAGGGAATTTATAGGCGAAAGACCTAGGGCAGAGGAGGCCCAGGGAGCCCACAAGCCTGGGAGGCGCGGGCCCCCTGGCCGTGGCTAGGGGGCTTGTGGGGTCCCTGGTGGCCCCCTGCCCTGATTCTCAGGCTTCCTGATCTTTTTCTACTTCGGAAAAAAATCTTTTTGGCACTTTCGTTCCGTTTGGACTCCATTTAAAATTCTCCTCTGAAAGGGGTCAAAAACATGGAAAAAACAGGAACTGGCACATGGCACTGAGTTAACAAGTTAGTCTCATAAAATATATAAAAGGCATAAGAAACATCCAAAGTTTGACAAGATAATAGCATGAAACCATAAAAAAATATAGATACGTTGGAGACGTATCAAGCATCCCCAAGCTTAACTCCTGCTCGTCCTCGAGTAGGGAAGTGATAAAGACTGAATTTTTTATGTGGAATGCTACCTAACATAGTTGTCCTTTGCAACTTCTTTCGTGTGACATGAATGTTCAGATCCGTAAGATTCAAAACAATAGTTTGCTATTGACATGAAAACAATAATACTTCAAGCAATCTAGCAAGGTAATCATGAACTTTCAAAATAACAAGGCGAAGGAAAGTTATCCCTACAAAATCATATAGTCTGGCTATGCTCCATCATCCTCACTCAACTAATGTAAATCATGCACAACCCCGATATTGGCCAAGTAATTGTTTTCGCACTCTTACTTTCTCAAACTTTTTATAACTATCACGCAATAAATGAGCGTGAGCCATGGATATAGCACTATAGGTGGAATAGATTGTGGTGGTGGTTGTGAGATAAAAAGGAGGAGATGGTCACATTGACTCGGCATATCAAAGGGATATGGAGATGCCCATTAATAGATATCAATGTGAATGAGTAGGGATTGCCATACAAAGGATGCACTAGAGCTATAAGTATGTGAAAGCTCAAAAGGAGAACTAGTGGGTGTGCATCCAACTTGCTTGCTCACGAAGACCTAGGGCAATTTGAGGAAGCCCATCATTGGAATATACAAGCCAAGTTATATAATGAAGATTCCCACTAGCATATGGTAGTGACGAAATGAGAGGCTCTCAAACATGAAGAACATGGTGCTATTACGAAGCACAAGTGTGGAAAAAGATAGTAGCATTGTCCCTTCTCTCTTTTTCTCTTTTTTTATATTTTATTTGGGCTCTTTGGCCTATTTTTTTTATTTGTTCACATGGGACAATGCTCTAATAATGGTGATCATCACAATTTTATTTACTCACAGCTCAAAGCATAGAAATTACTCTATAGGAAATGCCTCCCGCAGTGTACCGGGATGTGCGAAGATCTAGCTTGGCGTATGACGTTGAAACATCTCGCTAGCTATCTTACGATCATGCAATGTCAATATGTGAGTGACGGCACAAGTGATGAGACGAAACGGTGGTATTTGCATGGCAATATATCTCGGCATGGCTATGAAAATGCCATAGTAGGTAGGTATGGCGGCTATTTTGAGGAAGGCATATGGTGGGTTTATGTACCGGCGAAAATTGCGCGGCACTAGAGAGGTTAGCAATGGTGGAAGGTGAAAGTGCATCTATTCCAGTGACTCACATTAGTCGTGAAGAACTCACATACTTGTTGCAAAGTTTTTATTAGTAATCAAAACAAAGTACTAAACGCATACTCCTAGGGGAAGGGTTGGTAGGTGTTAACCATCGCGCGGTCCCGACCTCAACACAAAGGATGACAATCAATGGATCAATTATGCTCCGACTTCCTAACATAGCGGTTCACCATACGTGCATGCTACGGGAATCACTAACTTCAACACAAGTATTTCAAGATTCACAACACCCTACTAACATAACTCTTAATATTACCAAATCCACGTCTCAGAACTAATTGAGAGGAATCAAGACTTCTCTTTCTACTCAATGCACATGAAGATGGAGGTTTTTGTATCCTCTTTGGGTACCTATCACCTTTGGGACTACATTCGTAGCATAAGCCAACTACCAAGTCATGCACCGCCGTGCTCTAAAAGATCTAAGTGAAGCACATAGAGCAAAATTATCTAGCTCAAAAGATATAAGTGAAGCACGATGAGCATTCTAGCAAAATCACGATGAGTGCATATCTCTCTCAGAAGGTGTGCAGCAAGGATGATTGTGACACAACAAAAAGAAAAGACTCCTAAGATACAAGACGCTCCAAGCAAAACATATATCATGTGGTGAATAAAAATATCGCTCCAAGTAATGTTACCGATGGATTGAAGACGAAAGAGGAGATGCCTTCCCGGGGCATCCCCAAGCTTAGGCTTTTTGGTGTCCTTGAATTTGGCTTGGGATGCCTTGGGCATCCCCAAGCTTGAGATCTTTCCACTCCGTATCTCTTTGTCCATGAGAACATCACCCAAATCTTGAAAACTTCACAACACAAAACTTAAATAGAAACTCGTGATAACATTAGCACAAGAAAACAAACTACCACCTCTCTAGGTACTGTAGAAACCTTGAATTCTATCTATATTGGTGTTGGGCTACTGTATTCTCACTTTTCCATGCCTAGTACGCCCCGATACCATCCATAGTTTCATCAAAACAAGCAACCAACTCAACAAAAACAGAATCTGTCAAAAACAGACCAGTCTGTAGAAATCTGTATACTTCGTATACTTTTGGTACCTCCAAAATTCTGAAAAATTACGACTGCCTGGGAAAAAGGAATATCAACCAGCAGCAAAAAGAATCAACTCAAAATCTCTTTCTGAATAAAAATGAAAAATCATGTCGTGAGGGAAAAGTTTTTGTCTTTTTCCAGCAGGATCAAACAACCATTACCAAGACTAGTCACAAAGGTTTTGCTTGGCTCAAACACAAAAAGAAACACAAAAAACACAATCATAACAGAATTATGATGGTGTGGACGCAACAAAACTGAAAGAAACTAAATAAATTCATTGGGTGCCTCCCAACAAGCGCTATTGTTTAACGTCCTTAGCTAGGCATAAGGCGATAGAATCACGTATCGTCGTCTTTGGTGCTCAAACCATAAGTAGCGTGATCACTTATCATCTTAAGGTTTTCATATTTCTTGCTAGATGATTCACCACTATTTTTGGGAACAAAAACAGACTTGGTGACCTTATTGTGGGCAAAGTTTGGAGTATTCTGCACAGCGGCAAAAGCGGAACCCAAGTTGGTTATAACGTCCTCTAGTTTGGCAATCCTAGCGGAATCATGACCTAGTTTTTCGTTAACTGTGGGTTCCTTCTCCTTTAAATTTTTCAAAACCATTCCCACCTTGGATCCGTACTGAGTGATTTGATTGTGGATCTTTTTATCCAAATTCTCAATGAGTTCGATCGTAGCAACTTTATTTTCAATGACGTCCAGCCTACGCATCACATGTTCCAGAGTTAAGGTAGTTCCATTAACCATGAGTGGGGGTGAGCCTACCAAATTTATTACACATCCGTAAGAATCAACGGTATGGCTACCCAAGAAATTTCCACCTACGATGGTGTCAAGAATATACCTATTCCAAGTAGAAACACCCACATAAAAACTGCGAAGCAGGACGGTAGTGGATTGCTTATGAGTAGATCTACTCTGAGCATTGCAAATCATATACCAAGCGTCCTTTAAGTTTTCTTCCTCAATTTGTTTGAAATTGAGAACTTCGCTCTCAGGAGTAACGTTCGTAGTGGTGGATCTAGCCATGAGGACAAGTAGACTATCCCACACAGACGAACAGAAAGCAAGCGAGAGAAAAGGGCGAACGAAAAAGGCAAATTAAAAAGGCAAAAAAATTTGTAAATTTTTGTTTTTCCGAAGTGGGGGAGAGGAAAACGAGAGGCAAAAAAGTAAATACAAGAGATGAGTTTGCGAAACTTACTTGGAAGAGTTCTTGACTTGATCCTCCCCGACAACGGCGCTAGAAATCCTTCTGCTACTTCTCAAACAACAGCGCGAGATATTGACACGTTGACGGAGACTTGCTTGCGTTGGTTTTTCCCTTGAAGAGGAAAGGGTGATGCAGCACACGAGCAGTAAGTATTTCCCTCAGTTTGAGAACCAAGGTATCAATCCAGTAGGAGAATCTCGTCAAGTCCAGAGTACATGCACAAACACAAAAGAGCTTGCACCCAACGCTTTAAAGGGGTTGTCAATCCCTTCAAGATTGATTGCAAAGTGAGATCTGAAGGCGGAAAGTGCAACAAAGAAAAGTGTAAGGCTGAAAATATGGTGTGGAGTAGACCCGGGGGCCATAGTGTTCACTAGAGGCTTCTCTAAAAATAGAAAATATTACGGTGGGTGAACAATTACTGTCGAGCAATTGATAGAACCGCGCAAAGTCATGATGATATCTAAGGCAATGATCATACATATAGGCATCACTTCCAAGACAAGTAGACCGATACTTTCTACATCTACTACTATTACTCCAAACATCGACCGCTATCCAGCATGCATCTAGTGTACTGAGTTCATTACGAACAGAGTAACGCCTTAAGCAAGATGACGTGATGTAGAGGGATAAACTCAAACCAATGATGAAAACCCCATCTTTTTTACCCTTGATGGCAACAACACGATGCGTGCCTCGCTACCCCTTCTGTCACCGGGTGAGGTCACCGCACGGTATGAACCCAAAACCAAGCACTTCTCCCATTGCAAGAATGGTAGAACAAGTTGGCCAAACAAAACCCACAACTCGAAGAGAATTACAAAGATATGAAATCATGCATAAGAGAGATCAGAAGAAACTCAAATAAGATTCATAGATAATCTGATCATAAATCCACAATTCATCGGATCTCGACAAACACACCGCAAAAGAAGATTACATCGGATAGATCTCCATGAAGATCATGGAGAACTTTGTATTGAAGATCCAAGAGAGAGAAGAAGCCATCTAGCTACTAGCTATGGACCTGTAGGTCTATGGTGAACTACTCATGCATCATCGGAGAGGTCATGGTGTTGATGAAGAAGCCCTCCATATCCGAATCCCCCCTCTGGCAGGGCACCAGAACGTGCCCCAGATGGGATCTTGCGGAGATAGAAGCTTGCGGCGGCAGAAAAGTACTTTCGATGATCTCCTGATTTTTTCTGGGATTTTATGGAATTTATAGGCAAAAGACCTAGGGCAGAGGAGGCCTAGGGAGCCCACAAGCCTGGGAGGCGCGGGCCCCCCTGGCTGCAGCTAGGGGGCTTCTAGGGTCCCTGGTGGCCCCCTGCCCTGATTCTTAGGCTTCCCAATCTTTTTTTGTTTTGGAAAAAAAAATCTTTTTGGAAGTTTCGTTCCGTTTGGAGTCCGTTTAAAATCCTCCTCTGGAAGGGATCAAAAACATGGAAAAAACTGGAACTGGCACTTGGCACTGAGTTAATAAGTTAGTCTCAAAAAAGATATAAAATGCATACAGAACATCCAAAGTTTGACAAGATAATAGCATGAAACCATAAAAAATTATAGATACATTGGAGACGTATCAGCGGTCCATCAGGAGTCACCTTCGGCTTGACGCCCGCCTTCTTCTTCGCTCCCAGCGAGGCAACGCCCCTGGACATCAGGAAAAAAGGGAATCAGCCATGCGTGGAGATGGACACGCAGGGCGTGCCAAGACGAGTCGGGTTCAAATTGCTCAGGTGGAGACATAGGGCAAGGGAGACTCGACATCAGCTGCATGATGCGCACCAGCCTGGCCCACAGGAAATTAGGGCCCGCGGCACCTCAGGCCGCCCCCAAGGCTTCGCCTAGAGGCCGGCGCAAGCACGCCTTGGGCCAGGGGGCTACTATCAGCGTTCTGGGAATGGGGGTACCCAGACTTGCATGCCTATGGCCTAAGGCTGGCCCACTTCATCAAGCAAGCATAATTGGGCACGTCACCACTCAAGGCAAGGTCCTCGCGAGGGCAAGCCTCGCGAGGAGGAACAACATCAAGACCCGCACGGGGCCTCATGAGGACCCCTCCGGAGCGGTGGATATTTTGAGGCGAGACCCGGCCTCAGGAGTCAAGGATGACGTGGAGGAAGGACAGGCGAGGAGCAGATAGTAGGGCGGAGCAGTTTCTCCTTTACTTCAAAGGGGGCAAGGACGAACCGGGTTCCCAAGGCATCTTCCAAAGGTTCCCTTTCTGGTGCAACAAGGCCATTGCCGCCCGCCAGGAGGACAGACGTCATCCCTGGACCCGTCTCTGCAGCACTGGCAGCCACTTTACATGCGAAGACTACTTTTGGATAGGGGAAGCATGTTCCCCTGTCCCCCCTTGAAAATTGGCCGTTGTGGGATCCCTTTCTGCCGAAACGATAAGGGAAGAGGACCGGGGCTGCCACAATATCTATATATAGAGTAGGTTACTTCATAGGGGGATTCATTCTTTCGCCCACTGGCACCACACAAAGGCCACCCAACCTCCGGAGGCCCTCGAACATTGTACTAGTTCATCCACCAACCTCCACGAGAGGCAATCCACCAAAGCAGGAGTAGGGTATTAAGCTTCTCAGCAGCCCGAACATGGGTAAACAGTCATGTTCTGTGTGTTCCTCACCGTCGAGTGAGTTCTTTGCCATCCCAGCGAGTAGCGAGTTAGGTGAGGCGAGCCCGTGAGAGATCTTCGTACATGCCCCTGAATTAAAATATTTAGGGTTTTCCAGAGCCCAAAATCCGACAGAGGCCACCACCCCAACCTCCTGGAGTCCCCCATCCCCATCATTATGCATGTCTTCATCCCTCCTTATGGGTGGCGGAGGAAGCGGCGGCAGCCCATCCTCACAAGGCGCGAGCCTCACGAGGCTAACCGTGTCGTTGCCCCTCCTGAAGGTCGTCGCGCCAGCGGTCCTCCCGAGGCTCGCCACGCCAACGGTATTCCTGGGGCTGTTCATGGCACTCCTGACGGGGCTCCCGGTCATCCCAACGGCCTCCACTGCGACCACCGCCGTGCGTGGGGCCTCTGTCTCCCCGTCCGAGGCATCTGCTGAAGTGCTCGGCACGCACCTGTCGGAGCTCGTGGCACTCGGAGGTATCATGGTCGCTAGTGCCGTGGAAGATGCACGTGGGTCCCCTCCTAACGGACGCTCTCCCCCTGGGTTGTGCTTCGCCTCAGGCTCAGCTACGAGCATCGCCGGAGCCTTGCGCTTCGCCTCCTTGGCCTTGGTCTTCTTCTCTTCTGGTTCCGCCGCCTTGGGCCCGAGGAGCGAGAGGCGACCTTCTTCAGCTCTAGCGCACTTGTTTGCCAGGTTGAACATCTCTAGTGCAGTGTGTTGGGGATCGTAGTAATTTCAAAAACAATCCCACGCCATGCAAGGATGTATCTCTGGAGAAACCAACAACGAAAGAGGTTGTAGAGCATCTTCATACCATTGAAAATCGCTAAGCGGAAGCGTTACTATGAACACGGTTGATGGAGTCGTACTCGCAGCGATTCAGATCGCGGTAGATTCCGATCTATGCACCGAACGATGGGGACTCCGCGTTCAACACACATACAGTCTGGTGATGTATTCTCCTTCTTGATCCAGCAAGGAGAGAAGAGAAGTTGAGGGAGAGCTCCGGCAGCACGACGGCGTGGAAGCGGTGGATCTATGTGGTTCTCCGGCAGGGCTTCGCCAAGCGCTGCGGAGGAGGAAGAAGAGAGAGGTAGGGCTGCGCCGTGGGAGAGAGATGAACTACTGTTTCTCAAAAATCCCAAAACCTCAAGTACATATAGGGGGAAGGAGAGGGAGGGCTGCCTTGGCCCCTCCTCCAAGGAGGAGGAGTTCGGCTGAGCTAGGGAGGAGTCCACCTCCCACAAGGGAGGTGGATCCCTTCCTTTTAAAACTCCTTTTTGCCTTATCTCCTTATCCCTAGCCACATGGGACTTTAGGGAAGACCTTGGCCAGCCCAATAAGGGCTGGTCCACCTCGTCTAACAGCCGATGAACTCCTTTGGTCGTCACACCCCTCCAGGGGGTCCTCCGGCACCCGCCCGGTACTCCCGGTACATTACCGATGAGCCGAAACCTTTCTGATGACCAAAACAGGACTTCCTATATATCAATATTTACCTCCGAAGCTCCTCATGACGTCCTAGATCTCATCCGGGACTCCGAACAACCTTCTGTAATCATGTACACTATTTCCCTACAACCCTAGAGTCATCGAACCTTAAGTGTGTAGACTCTACGGGTTCGGGAGACATGCAGACATGACCGAGACATCTCTCCGTCCAATAACCAACAATGGGGTTTGGATGTCCATGTTGGTTCCCAAATGTTCCACGATGATCTCACCAGATGAACCACGATGTCAAGGATTCAATCAACCCCGTATGCAATTCCCTTTGTCAACCGGTATCATACTTGCGTGAGATTCCATCGTCGGTATCCCCATACCTTGTTCAATCTTGTTACCGGCAAGTCTCTTTACTCGTTCAGTAACACATCATCGCGTGGCTAAGTACATAGTCACACTGAGCTCAATATGATGATGAATTAACGAGTGGGCCCAAAGATACCTCTCCGTCACATGGAGTGACAAATCCCAATCTCGAGTTACGTTGTGACGTTTGGTACACCCAAAGAACTCCTACGGTATCCGGGAATTGCACAATCTCATGGTCTAAGGAAATGATACTTGACATTAGAAAAGCTTTAGCAGACAAACAACACAATCTAGTGCTATGCTTAGGATTGGGTCTTGTGCATCACATCATTCCCAAATGATGTGATCCCATTATCAATGACATCTAGTCTCCATGATCAGGAAACCATGATCATCAATTGATCAACGAGCTAGCCAACTAGAGGATCACTAGGGACACACTGTGATCTATATATTCACACATGTATTACGGTTTTCGTTTAATACAATTATAGCATGAATAATAGAAAATTATCATGAACTAGGAAATATAATAATAACCACTTTATTATTGCCTCTAGGGCATATTTCCAACAATCACGCACTTGCACTAGAGTCAATAATCTAGTTACATTGTGATGAATCGAACACCCATAGAGTTCTGGTGCTGAAGCGATGCTTGATGTGCTTGGTCTTCTTGTGAAACCTGGGCTCCTTTGCAATGGCAATAGCTCCAGTGTTGTCACAGAACAGAGTCATCAGGCCCGACGCACTTCGAATTACTCCTAGGTCGGTGATGAACTCCTTCATCCAGACTCCTTCCTGTGCTGCTTCTAAAGCATCTATGTACTCCGCTTCACATGTAGATGCCGCCACGACGCTTTGCTTGCAACTGCACCAGCTAACTGCCCCATTATTCAAAATATACACGTATCCGGTTTGTGACTTGGAGTCATCCGGATCTGTGTTGAAACTAGCATTGACGTAACCCTTTACGATGAGCTCTTCGGCACCTCCATAAACGAGAATCATATCTTTAGTCATTTTCACGTACTTAAGGATGTTTTTGACCGCTGTCCAGTAATCCACTCCTGGTTCACTCTGGTACTTCCCTACCAAACTTATGGCAAGGTTCGCGTCAGGTCTAGTACACAGCATGGCATACATAATAGAGCCTATGGCTGAAGCATAGGGGATGGTACTCATCTTCTCTATTTCTTCTGCCGTGATCGGTCATTGAGTCGCACTCAACATCACACCTTGTAATACAGGAAAGAACCCCTTCTTAGCCTTATCCATATCGAACTTCTTCAATATTTTGTCAAGGTATGTTCTTTGTGAAAGACCTATGAGGCGTCTTGATCTATCTCTATGTATCTTGATGCCTAATATGTAAGCAGCTTCTCCAAGGTCCTTCATTGAAAAACTCTTATTCAAATAGGCCTTGATGCTTTCCAATAGTTCTATATCATTTCCCATCAACAATATGACATCCACATATAATATGAGAAATGCTACAGAGCTCCCACTCACTTTCTTGTAAATACAGGCTTCTCCGAGATGCTTGCACCCAAACGCTTTGATCACCTCATCAAAGTGAATGTTCCAACTCCGAGATGCTTGCACCAATGCATAGATGGAGCACTGCAGCTTGCATACCTTGTTAGCATTGCTTGGATCGACAAAACCTTCCGGCTGTATCATATACAATTCTTCTTTAAGAAAGTCGTTCAGGAATGATGTTTTGACGCCCATTTGCCAGATTTCATAATCATAAAATGCGGCAATTGCTAACATGATTTGTACGGACTTTAGCATCGCTACCGGTGAGAAGGTCTCATCGTAGTTAACCCCTTGAACTTGTCGATAACCCTTAGCGACAAGTTGAGCCTTATAGATGGTCACATTACCATCCGCGTCTGTCTTCTTCTTGAAGATCCATTTATTTTCTATGGCTCGCCGGTCATCGGGCAAGTCCAACAAAGTCCATACTTTGTTCTCATACATGTACCTATCTCAGATTTCTTGGCCTCAAGCCATTTGTTGGAATCCGGCCTGCCATGGCTTCTTCATAGTTTGAAGTTTCACTGTTGTCCAACAACATGATTTCCACGATAGGGTTGCCGTACCACTCTGGTGCGGAACGTACCCTTGTCGACATTCGAGGTTCAAAAGCAACTTGATCTGAACTTTCATGATCATCATCATTAACTTCATCTCAAGCCGGTGCAGGCGCCTCAGAATCATTTTCTTGTGCTGCGCCACTACCCGGTTCGAGAGGAGGTACAATTAACTCATCAAGTTCTATTTTCTCGCACTTACTTCTTTCGAGAGAAACTCTTTCTCTAGAAAGGATCTATTCCTAGCAACAAAGATCTTACCTTCGGATCTAAGATAGAAGGTGTACCCAATAGTTTCCTTAGGGTATCCTATGAAGACACATTTTTCCGCTTTGGGTTCAACCTTCTCTGGTTGAAGTTTCTTCACATAAGCATCGCAACCCCAAACTTTCAGAAACGACAGCTTAGGTTTCTTGGCAAACCATAATTCATACGGTGTCGTCTCGACGGATTTAGACGGTGCCCTATTTAAAGTGAATGCGGTAGTTTCCAATGCATAGCCCCAAAATGTTAGCGGTAAATCGGTAAGAGACATCATAGATCGTACCATATCCAATAGAGTATGATTACAGCGTTCACAGACACCGTTACGTTGCGATGTGCTAGGTGCGTGCCAAACTCGTGACTCAAATATTCTCCTCCACGATCGGATCACAAGAACTTTATTTTCTTGTCATGTTGATTCTTCACATCATTCTGAAATTCCTTGAATTTTTCAAAGGTTTCAGACTTGTCCTTCACTAAGTAGACATACCCATATCTACTCAAATCATCAGTGAGGGTGAGAACATAATGATAGCCTCCACGAGCTGCAACGCTCATTGGACGGCATACATCGGTATGTATTATTTCCAATAAGTTACTCGCTCACTCCATTGTTTCGGAGAACAGTGTCTTGGTCATATTGCCCATGAGGCACGACTCACATGTGTCAAATGATTCAAAATCAAGAGACTCTAAATGTCCATCAGTATGGAGTTTCTTCACGCACTTTACGCCGAAATGACCAAGGCGGCAGTGCCACAAGTATGTGGGACTATCATTATCAACCTTACATATTTTAGCACTCACACTATGAATATGTGCATCATCATGATCGAAATTCATCAGGAATAAACCATTTACCAGCGGGGCATGACCATAAAACATACCACTCATATAAATAGAAGAACCATTATTCTCAGATATAAATGAGTATCCATCTTGCATCAAGCGAGATCCTGATGCAATGTTCATGCTTCAAGCTGGTACTAAATAACAATTATTAAGGTCTATAACTAATCCCGAAGGTAGATGTAGAGGTAGCGTGCCGACGGCGATCACATCGACCTTGGAACCATTCCCGATGTGCATCGTCACCTCGTCCTTAGCCAGTTTACGCTTGTTCCGCAGTTCCTGCTTAGAGTTGCAAATGTGAGCAATAGCACCGGTATCAAATACCCATGAGCTACTACGAGCGCGGTATGGTACACATCAATAAAACATATATCACATATACCTTGGACGTTACCGGCCTTCTTGTCCACTAAGTACTTGGGGCAATTCCGCTTCCAGTGACCGGTTCCCTTGCAGTAGTAGCACTCAGTCTCAGGCTTAGGTCCTTTCGTTGACTTCAACACTTGATTGAAGCTTTGCCGTCTTTATTGAAGCTTTTCTTACCCTTGCCCTTCTTGAAATTGGTGGTCTTATTGACCATCAACACTTGATGCTCTTTCTTGATTTCTACCTCCGAAAATTTCAGCGTTGAATACAACTTGGGAATAGTCTTTTCTATCCCTTGCGTGTTGTAATTCATCACAAAGCCTTTATAGCTAGGTGGAAGTGACTGGAGGATTCTGTCAATGACTGCATCATCCGAAAGTTCAACTCCCAGCTGAGTCAAGCGGTTGTGCAGCCCAGATATTCTGAGTATGTGCTCACTGACAGAACTGTTCTCCTCCATCCTACAGCTAAAGAACTTGTCGGAGACTTCATATCTCTCGACCCGGGCATGAGCTTGAAAAACAAGTTTCAGCTCCTCGAACATCTCATATGCTCCCTGTTGCTCAAAACGCCTTTGGAGCCCCGGTTCTAAACTGTAAAGCATGTCGCACTGAACGAGAGAGTAGTCATCACTCCACGAATGCCAGGCGTTCCTAGCGTCCTGGTCTACCGCGGGAACGGGAGGGTCACCTAGCGGTGCAGTGAGGACATATGCCTTTTTGGCAGCATTGAGGATGAGCTTTAAGTTATGACCCCAATCCACGTAGTTGCTCCCATTGTCGTTCAGCTTGGTTTTCTCTAGGAATGCGTTGAAGTTGAACGAGACATTTGTGTTGGCCATTGGATCTACAATATTTGTAAAGACACTTTTAGACTAAGTTAATGATAATTAAGTTCATCTAATCAAATTACTAATGAACTCCCACTTAGATCGATATCCCTCTAGTCATCCAAGTGTTACATGATCCACGTCGACTAGGCCGTGTCCGATCATCATGTGAGACAGACTAGTCATCGATGGTGACCATCTCTATTCTGATCGTATCAATCATACGACTCATGTTCGACCTTTCGGTCTCCCGTATTCGTGGCCATGTCTGTACATGTTAGGCTCGTCGAGTCAACCTAAGTGTTCTCCGTGTCTAAACTGGCTTACACCCATTGTATACGAATGTTAGAATCTATCACACCCGATCAACACGTGGTGCTTCGAAACAACAAACCTTCGCGACGGTGCACACTTAGGGGAATACATATCTCGAAATTTTAATGAGGGATCATCTTATCTTTTCTACTGTCGTTCCAAGCAATAAGATGTAAAACATGATGAACAGCACATGCAATCATATACTGACATGATATGGCCAATACCATCTTGCTCCTTTGATCACCATCTTTGGGGCACCATGATCATCATCGTCACTAGCATGACACCATGATCTCCATCATTGTGTCTCCGTGGAGTTGTCACGCCAACTATTACTTCTACTACTATAGCTAGCCATTAGCGATAAAGTAAATTAATAAACATGGTGTTGCATCTCATACAATAAATTAAGAAAACTCCTACGGCTCCTGCCGGTTGTCATACACATCGACATGCAAGTCGTGAATCCTATTACAATAACATGATCCATTTCATACATCACATATGTAACATCACATCCTTTTGGCCATATCACATCACATAGCATACCCTGCAAAAACAACTTAGATGTCCTCTAATTGTTGTTGCAAGTTTTACGTGGCTGGTTAGGGTTTCTAGAAAGAACGTTTCTTACATACGTGACAGCCACAACATTGATATGCCAATGCTATTTACCCTTCATAAGGACCCTCTTCATCAAATCCGATCCGACTAAAGTGGGAGAGACAGACACCCGCTAGCCACCTTATGCAACAAGTGCATGTTAGTCGGTGGAACCAGTCTCACGTAAGAGTACATGTAAAGTCAGTCCGGACCGCTTCATCCCACGATGTCGTCTTATCAAGATAAGACTAGTAACGCCGAGCAAATTGACAAATCAATGCCCACAACTTTTTTGCTCTACTCGTGCATAGAATCTACGCATAGAACCTAGGCTCGAATGCCACTGTTGGGGATCGTAGTAATTTTAAAAAAATCCTACCCCATGCAAGGATCTATCTATGGAGAAACCAGCAATGAGAGAGGTTGTAGAGCATCTTCATACCTTTGAACGCGGTTGATGGAGTCGTACTCGTAGAGATTCAGATCGCGGTAGATTCCGATCTATGCACCAAACGACGGTGCCTCCACGTTCAACACACGTACAACCCGGTGACGTCTCCTCCTTCTTGTTCCAGCAAGGAGATAGGAGAAGTTGAGGGAGAGCTCCGGCAGCACGACGGTGTGGTGGCGGTGGAGCTATGTGGTTCTCCGGCAGGGTTTTGCCAAGCTCTACAGAGGCGGAAGAAGAGAGAAGGGAATCCCAAAACCTTAAGTATATATAGGGGGAAGGAGAGGGAGGGCTGCCTTGGCCCCTCCTCCAAGGAGGAGGAGTTCGGCCGAGCTAGGGAGGAATCCACCTCCCACAAGGGAGGCGGATCCCTTCCTTTTAAAACTCCTTTTTGCCTTATCTCCTTATCCCTAGCCGCATGGGACTTTAGGGAAGGCCTTGGCCAGCCCACTAAGGGATGGTCCACCTCCTCTAACAGCCCATGAACTCCTTTGGTCGTCACACCCCTCCCGGGGGTCCTCCGACACCCTCCCGGCACTCCTGGTACACTACCGATGAGCCCGAAACCTTTTCGGTGACCAAAACAGGACTTCCTATATATCAACCTTTACCTCCGAACCATTCTGGAGCTGCTTGTGACATCTGGGATCTCATTCGGAACTCCGAACAACTTTTAGTAACCACATACACTATTTCCCTACAACCCTAGCATCATCGAACCTTAAGTGTGTAGACCCTATGGGTTCGGGAGACATGCAGACACGACCGAGACATCTCTCCGGCCAATAACCAACAGCGGGGTCTAGATATCTATGTTGGTTCCCACATGTTCCACGATGATCTCTCATACGTCCATTTTGCATCATGTTTTCATTTTGGTACTTATCGCTTCTCGGGTTGTTATTTCACTTCACGGTACAATTCTTATGCCTTTCTCTCTTATTTGGCAAGGTTTACATGAAGAGGGAGAATGCCGGCAGCTGGAATTCTGGCCCGAAAGTGGAGCAAAGTTGAGATACCTATTCTGCGCAACTCCAAACGACGTAAAAATCAACGAGGATTTTTTTCCTAATTTATAAAAAATATTGGGCCGAAGAAGAGCCAGAGGGGCGCCACGGGGTGGCCACAAGCCTGCACGGCGTGGCCACCCCCCCAGGCCGCGCCAAGGGGGCTTGTGGGTAGCCTGCTGGCCCACTGGCCCCCTTCTTCTGCTATATGAAGAGTTTTGTCCAGAAAAAATAAATCAGGGAGGAGCTTTTTCGTGGATTCGCCGCCGCCACGAGGCGGAACTTGAGCAGAACCAATCTAGAGCTCCGGCAGGACAATCCTGCCGGGGGAAACTTCCCTCCCGGAGGGGAAATCGTCGCCATCGTCATCAACAACACTCCTCTCATCGGAGGGGACTCATCACCATCAACATCTTCATCAGCACCATCTCATCTCCAAACCCTAGTTCGGCACTTGTAACCAATCTCCGTCTCGCGACTCCGATTGGTACTTGTAAGGTTGCTAGTAGTGTTGATTACTCTTTGTAGTTGATGCTAGTTGGATTACTTGGTGGAAGAGTTTATATTCAGATCCTTGATGCTACTCATTACCTCTCTGGTCATGAATATGATTATGCTTTGTGAGTAGTTACTTTTGTTCCTCAGGACATGGGATAAGTCATGCTAATAGTAGTCCTCTAGTGGTGTTTTTCCTCTAGTGGTGTTATGTTGTATGTTGTTTTTCCTCTAGTGGTGTTATGTGAACGTCGACTACATAACACTTCACCATTATTTGGGCCTAGAGGAAGGCATTGGGAAGTACTAAGTAGATGATGGGTTGCTAGAGTGACAGAAGCTTAAACCCTAGTTTATGCCTTGCTTCGTAAGGGGCTGATTTGGATCCACTAGTTTAATGCTATGATTAGACTTTGGCTTAATTCTTATTTCGTAGTTGCAGATGCTTGCGAGAGGGTTTAATCATAAGTGGGATGCTTGTCCAAGTAAGGGTAGTACCCAAGCGCCGGTCCACCCACATATCAAACTATCAAAGTAACAAACGCGAATCATATGAACATGATGAAAACTAGCATGACAGAAATTCCCGTGTGTCCTCGGGAGCGTTTTTCCTCCTATAATACTTTTTCCAGGCTTGTCCCCTTGCTACAAAAGGGATTGGGCCACTTTGCTGCACCGTTGCTACTTTTGTTACTTGTTGCTTGCTATGAAACATCTCACCACACAATCACTTGTTACCGACAATATCAGTGCGTGCAGATTTTACCTTGCTGAAAACCACTTGTAAGATCCTTCTGCTCCTCGTTGGGCTCGACACTCTTACTTATCGAAAGGACTAAGATTGATCCCCTATACTATTGGGTCATCAGGACTCTTTTCTGGCGCCGTTGCCGGGGAGTGAAGCGCCTTTGGTAAGTGGAACTTGGTAAGGAAACATTCATATAGTGTGCTGAAATTTATTGTCACTTGTCACTATGGATACTAATCCTTTGAGGGGCTTGTTTGGGGTATCTTCACCTCGAACGGAATCACAAAGAGTTGCTCCTCAACCTGCTGCACCTACTGAAAATATTTGCTTTGAATTTCCTTCGGGTATGCTTAAGAAACTGCTGGCTAATCCTTTTACAAGAGATGGAACATCACATCTAGACTTGCATCTAATCTATGTAGATGAAGTTTGTGGTTTATTTATGCTTGCAGGTTTGCCCGAGGATGAGGTCAAGAAGAAGGTCTTTCCTTTATCTTTGAAGGATAAGGCGTTTACATGGTAGGCTATGTGATGATACTGGATCATGGGACTACAATCGGTTGAAATTGGAATTTCATCAACAAATTTATACTATGCATTTAGTACATCGTGATCAGAATTATATTTATAATTTTTGGCCCCGTGACAGAGAAAGCATCGCTCAAGCTTGGGGGAGACTTAAATCAATGCTATATTCATGCCCCAACCATGAACTCTCGAGAGAAATTATCATTCAGAACTTCTATGCTCGGCTTTCTCATGATGATCGCACCATGCTTGACACTTCTTGTACCGGTTCTTTGATGAAGAGAGATATTGACTTCAAATGGAATTTGTTGGAGAGAATTAAACGAAACTCTGAAGATTGGGAGCTTGAAGAAGGTAAGGAGTCAGGTATGAATTTCATGTTTGATTGTGTTAAATCCTTTGTTGAGACAAACACTTTTTGTGACTTTAGCGCTAAGTATGGACTTGACTCTGAGATAGTAGCTTCACTGTGTGAATCATTTGCTGCTCATATTGATCTCCCCAAAGAGAAGTGGTTTAAATATCATCCTCCTTTAGAAGTCAATGTAGTTAAGCCCACTCCAGTTGAAGAGAAAGTCATTGCCTATAATGATCATGTGGTTCCCAGTGCTTACATTGAGAAACCACCTTTCCCTGTTAGGATAAAGGATCATTCTAAAGCTTCAACTGTGATACGTAGCGGCTATATTAGAACACCTACACCCCCTGAGCAAATTATAGTTGAACCTAGCATTGCTATTATCAAAGAACTTCTGTCCAACGATGTTGGACAGAATATTCACTTCTGTGAAGATGCTGCTAGAATTGCTAAACCTCACGTTAGAGACAAACATAGGCCTGTTGTTGGCATGCCTGTGGATTATGTTAAGATAGGAGATCATTGTTACCATGGTTTATGTGACGTGGGTGCTAGTGTTTGTACAATGCCTCAATCCTTATATGATGAAATCAAAGATGAGATTGCACCTGTTGAGATAGAGCCTATTGATGTCACTATTCAGCTTGCCAATAGAGATACTATCTGCCCTGTGGGAATTGTTAGGGATGTTGAAGTCTTGTGTGGTAAAACGAAGTATCCTGCTGATTTCCTCGTTCTAGCTACCGCAGAAGATAGCTTTTGTCCCATCATATTTGGAAGACCTTTTCTCAATACCGTCAATGCTCGTATTGATTGTGAGAAGCAAACTGTCACTGTTGGCTTTGAAGGTGTGTCACATGAGTTCAATTTCTCCAAGTTTGGTAGACAACCTCATGAAAAGGAGTTGCCTAGTAGGGATGAAAACTATTGCCTTAGCTTCTATTGTCGTGCCTCCTACTGATCCCTTAGAGCAATACTTGCTTGAGCATGAAAATGATATGCATATGGATGAAAGGGATGAGATAGATAGAGTTTTCTTATAACAATATCCTATCCTTAAGAATAACTTGCCTGTTGAACTGCTTGGGGATCCACCCCCACCAAAGGGTGATCCTTTGTTCGAGCTTAAATAGTTGCCAGATACTCTTAAGTATGCTTATCTGGATGAAAAAGAGATATATCATGTTATTATTAGTGCTAGCCTCTCAGAGCATGAAGAAAAGAAGTTGCTAAAAACTCTGAGGAAGCATCGTGCTGCTATTGGATATACTCTTGATGATCTTAAGGGCATTAGTCCTACTCTATGCCAGCACAAGATTAAAACCGATCCTGATTTCAAACCAGTTGCTAATCATCAAAGGAGATTGAATCCTAAGATGAAAGAAGTAGTAAGAAAAGAAATACTAAAGCTCCTAGAAGCAGGTATTATCTATCATGTTGCTCATAGCGATTGGGTGAGTCCAGTGCATTGCGTCCCTAAGAAGGGAGGCATTACCGTTGTCCCTAATGATAAGGATGAATTGATCCCACAGAGGATTATTACTGGCTATAGGATGGTGATCGATTTTAGAAAACTTAATAAAGCCACTAGAAAAGATCATTACCCTTTGCCTTTTATCGACCCAATGCTAGAAAGGCTATCTAAACACACACACTTCTGCTTTCTAGACGGTTATTCTGGTTTCTCCCAAATACCAGTTGCACAATCTGATCAGGAGAAAACAACTTTCACCTGCCCTTTCGGTACCTTTGCTTATAGACGTATGTCTTTTGTCTTATGTAATGCACCTGCCACCTTTCAAAGATGTATGATGGCTATATTCTCTGACTTTTGTGAAAAGATTGTTGAGGTTTTCATGGATGACTTCTCCGTTTATGGGTCTTCTTTTGATGATTTCTGAAAGAGGTATTGAAGTCGATAAGGCTAAGGTTGATGCAATCGAGAAAATGCCATACCCCACAGATATCAAAGGTATAAGAAGTTTCCTTGGTCATGCTGGTTTCTATAGAAGGTTCATTAAAGACTTCTCTAAGATTTCTAGGCCTCTTACCAATCTCTTGCAAAAGGATATTCCTTTTGTCTTTGACGATGATTATGAGGAAGCCTTCGAAATACTTAAGAGGGCTTTGATAACTGCACCTATTGTTCAACCACCTGATTGGAACTTGCCTTTTCAAATCATGTGTGATGCTAGTGATTATGCTGTTGGTGCTGTCCTAGGGAAAAGAGTTGATAATAAGTTGAATGTTATTCACTATGAGACTAAAACTCTAGATAGAGCCCAAAGAAACTATGCTACTACGGAGAAGGAATTTTTAGCAGTCGTGTTTGCATGTGAAAAGTTCAGGTCTTACATAGTTGATTCCAAAGTCACTATTCACACTGATCATGCTGCTATTAAGTACCTCATGGAGAAGAAGGACGCTAAACCTAGACTTATCAGATGGGTTCTCTTGCTACAAGAATTTGATTTGCACGTTGTTGACAGGAAGGGTGCTGATAACCCAGTAGCAGATAACTTGTCTAGGTTGGAGAACGTTCTTGATGACCCACAACCTATTGATGATAGCTTTCCCGATGAGCAACTAAACGTCACCAATGCTTCACGTAGTGCCCCGTGGTATGCTTATTATGCAAACTATATCGTTGCCAAATACATACCACCTAGTTTCACGTACCAGCAAAAGAATAAATTCTTCTTTGACTTGAGACACTACTTTTGGGATGATCCTCACCTTTATAAAGGAGTAGATGGTGTTATTAGGCATTGTGTACCTGAACATGAACAGGGACAGATCCTACAGAAGTGTCACTCCGTGGCCTACGGAGGACACCATGCGGGAGATAGAATTACACACAAGGTATTGCAATCAGGTTTCTATTGGCCCACTCTCTTCAAGGATGCCCGTAAGTTTGTCTTGTCTTGTGACGAATGTCAAAGAATAGGTAATATTAGCAAGCGTCAGGAAATGCCTATGAACTATTCACTTGTCATTGAACCCTTTGATGTTTGGGGCTTTGATTATATGGGACCTTTTCCAAAATCCAACGGGTATATTCATATCCTAGTTGCTATTGATTACATCACTAAGTGGGTAGAAGCTATCCCCATTAGTAGTGCTGATCACAACACTTCTATCAGGATGCTTAAAGAAGTTATCTTCCCTAGATTTGGAGTCCCTAGATATCTAATGACCGACGGTGGTTCACATTTCATTCACGGTGCTTTCCGTAAAACACTTGCTAAGTATGATGTCAACCATAGAATTGTGTCTCCCTATCACCCTCAGTCCAGTGGTCAAGTAGAGCTAATCAACAGAGAGATTAAACTAATTCTCCAAAAGACTGTCAACAGGTCTAGAAAGAATTTGTCTAAGAAGATCGATGATGCATTGTGGGCTTATAGAACTGCCTATAAGAATCCCATGGGCATGTCTCCGTAAAAAATGGTGTACGGTAAAGCATGTCATTTACCTCTTGAGCTAGAGCATAAAGCTTATTGGGCAATCAAAGAGCTCAACTTTGATTTGAAACTTTCCGTTGGGAAGAGGTTATTTGACATTAGCTCGCTTGATGAGTGGAGAACTCAGGCATATGAGAATGCCAAGTTGTTCAAAGAGAAGGTTAAGAGGTGGCATGATAAGAGAATACAAAAGCGTGAGTTCAATGTAGGTGATTATGTCTTGCTATATAACTCTCATTTAAGATTCTTTGCACGCAAGCTTCTCTCTAAATGGGAAGGTCCCTATGTTGTTGAGGAAGTATATCGTTCCAGTGCTATCAAGATCAAAAACACGGAAGGTAATTGTGTGAGAGTTGTAAATGGGCAGAGAATCAAGCATTATATCTCAGGTACTCCCATAAATGTTGAAAGCAATATTATCAATACCATAACTCCGAAGAATACCTAAGGGATATTTATCAGCCTATTTCAGACTCCGAAAACGAAGAGGTATGTGATTCGGTAAGAAAACAGAGTCCAAAACTTTTCCAGTAGGAAATTTTCTCTGTATTGGAATTTTTGAAAAAATACAAAAATTGGAAGTAGTCTGGAAAGTGTGCGCCTTGAGGGCTTGTGGCCACCTCGTGCACCTCCCGAACTTCGTTTTCGTGCAGGGTACTCCTTCTGGTCTGGAAAAAATCATTATATATACTCCCGTTTGGTCTGACCCCTGCATCACGCAGATTTCCTTTGTTTTTCATTTCGAGCCTGTTTGTGTTGCAGATCTAGATCGCTATGACTTCCCCAAAAGCTCCGAAGGACAAGATATTCGAGAAGGTCATCAATCCCAACCTCACGGGAGTGCTGCAAGACCCTCAATCTATTGAGATGCGTGAGGGGATGTTGCATGTCTGTGACGTTGAGGGGCCCAAGAAGACCGGAAGCGTGGAGACGAGGCTCGAAGCAATGGAGCAACAACTCTTCAAGTGCCAAGGGATGGTGGAGCGTGGACTCAACGCCAACCACATGATGATCACGGAGTTCACCAGCAAGCACAGGATTGATGCCAATGACATTGGGAAGCACCTCTCCAGGCTCTATGATAGGATTGATCTACTCCAGGCCCAAATCTATGACCTGCAGAACCAAAACTGTGAGTATGAGTATAGATTTAAATCAATACGGTTGGCTGCAGATTTGAGGATTCCGGAGACTCGTTCATCTTTCCATGATGGAGCACCTATGCCTTGGAAGACGGAGGATCAAGCCCATGTTGCAACAACTCCCCCACCATCACCACCAAAGGGAGACAACTGAGCATTGGTATGGGCAATCCCCTTGTGTTGTGCCAAGCTTGGGGGAGTTGCCCCGGTATCGTATCACCATCACTTATTTTGCCTTTACCTTTGTTTTAGTTTTCCTTTTCAGTTTTCTCTTTCTCTAGTAGATTAAAAGTCTTAGTGTTTTAGTCTTGAGTTTTGCTTTTTGTCACCCCCAATGCATTCGAGCACGTGAGCCATATAATAAAGAGTGTCTTAGTTGAAGGGCTTTGCCTCTTCCCATGATCAAAAGAGTGAGAATAGAACAAAAGCATGAAAGATCATGTAATGATCTTATGGGAAGTGATGGCTTCACATAGAAAAATAAGGAGGATTGAAACTTGTTGAGGGTAGGCAAACGTAGACCTTGGTCATGGTTGCAATTAATAGGAAGTGATAAAGAAGCAGAGGTTCACATATAAATATATCATCTTTGACACCATCTATGATTGTGAACACTCACTAAACTATTGCATGCCTAGAAGTAGATGTTGGACAAGGAAGACAACATAATGAATTGTGTTTGCTTGGCTCCGAACAATGGTATATGATTAGAGATCACTTAGCATGTGGCGATTGCTTCCACCTCATATTAGCCAAAACTTCCCGCACCAAGTAGAGATACTACTTGTGCATACATAAACCATCAACCCAGTTTTTGCATGTGAGTCCACCATACCTACCTATGGATTGAATAAGATCCCTCAAGTAAGTTGTCATCGGTGCAAGCAATAAAAATTGCTCTCTAACATGTATGATCCATTAGTGTGTGGAAAATAAGCTTTGTACGAACCTGTGATGAGGAAGACATAAAAGAGTAAGACTGCATAATAAAGTTCTTTATCACATGAGGCAATATAAAGTGGCGTTCCTCCTCACTAAGAGGACACTCATCCAAACCTCTAAAGTGCATGATGTTAGGGCATAGTTTATGCCTAAGTAATTTTGGTGATTGATGACAGTACCACAAAGGACTAACCGTGTGTGTTAAGATTTCAGATAACACACATCAACGGCACAAGACGACTCGCCCCCTCTTTCATAGAACAGAAGCACGGTGTTCTCTACGATTTTCTATATTTGAGTCATAGGAAAGCCGTACTATTAAGAAAGGAACCGTAGTGGAAAGGTTTGGGTGGAATCAATCTTGCACGTGCACACTACACCTCTTTTCCCCCTTGCCGACAACTTTGGAGTGGCTCCCGCCTGTGTGTTTCTCTCCTCTTTGCAAATGGTCCCTCAGCGGTAGTACCGCTGGTCCTAGCGATAGTACCGCTGGAGTGCTAGCGGTAGTACCGCTGCAGCCAACGGTAGTACCGCTAGCTGGCGATAGTACCGCCCCTGGTCAGCAGTAGTACCGCTCCACGTGCTTAGTACCGCCTTCCTAGCGGTTGTACTTGGACGGACCTTTTTGCGAAGACTTTCCTGGCAGTAGTAGTGCTTATGCACTACCATGGGCCCAACGGTAGTACCACTGCAGCCAGCGGTAGTACCGCTGGAGTGCTAGCGGTAGTACCGCTAGGCACGCGCTGTGAGTGGGAAAACGGTTGGATTCCCCCCCAACTATATAAAGGGTTCTTCTAGATGTGGAACCTTATCTCTTACCCTCCGAAGCTCCATTGTTGCTCCCTAAGCTCAAAAGTTCCCGATCTCTCTCCCTAGCCAATCAAACTTGTTGATTCTTTAGGGATTGGTTGAGAAGGCCTAGATCTACACTTCCACCAAGAGGAAAGTTGATTCCCCCACCAATCCCTTGTGGATCTTGTTACTCTTGGGTGTTTGAGCATCCTAGACGGTTGAGGTCACCTCGAAGCCACATTCCATTGTGGTGAAGCTTCGTGGTCTTGTTGGGAGCCTCCAAGCTTTGTGTGGAGTTTGCCCCAACCTCGTTTGTAAAGGTTCGGTCGCCGCCTTCAAGGGCACCTATAGTGGAATCACGGTACCTTGCATCATGCGAGGGCGTGAGGAGAATACGGTGGCCTTAGTGGCTTATTGGGGAGCATTGTGCTTCCACACCGCTCCAACGGAGACGTACTTCCTGTCAAAGGGAAGGAACTTCGGTAACACATCCTCGTCTTCATTGGTTCCACTTGTGGTTATCTCTAACCTTTACTTTGTGTATGCTTATGTTGTTATCTATCTCTTACTTGTCTTAGTAGCTCTCGTTGTTAGCTTCATTACGGTTCACCCCATTGTTGTTATATTTGTGAACACGTATATTGTTTACCCTAACTTGCTAAGATTAATTAAAAAGTGGTCGTTGCCTATTCACCCCCCCTCTAGTCAACCATATCGATCCTTTCAATTGGTATCAGAGCCACGTCTCTTTATTAAGGGTTTCACCACCCGAAGAGTATGGAAGGCGAAGAAGGAATTAACCATGGGAAACCCGAGGCCATGGACTTGACTTCGGTCACAAGGGACGACTTGAATACGGCTATGGCCGCCCTCAAGACGTCCTTGACGAACAAAGTCAAGACCATGCTTAAAGAGTTAATTGAGGGATTTAAAAGTCCACCCGAACCGGCGTTAGTGGTTAAACCCACCATCACCGATTCGAAGGCCAATTCCTCTAAGGGAGCGGCTAAAGGTATGCGACCTTCCTCATCTCACGAAAAGGATGGGACTGGAACCTATGCCTCAGTTCCACCCCCCATGGTCTATGGAGGATCCGTTCCCACACTATGTCTTAACCCTGTTGGTCCTCCTCCTAAGCTTGTGAAAGGTGACTTTGCTAACTGGGTATTTTCTATTAAGTCTCACTTGAATCACAGCTCAACAAATTTGTGGAGAATCATCGAGCAAGGATATTATCCCCATGATCCAAGCAACCTCACTCCAAGAGAAGATGCAGACAATCAATACAATCACTCCGCTTTGTTCATTCTCCAGTCCGCAGTGCCACTTGAAGATCTTCCTCACCTGCGTCCCTTTACTTTGGCCAAGGATTGTTGGGAGCATATTATGGTGTTGTACAAGGGAAGCCCAAGCATTCAACAATCCAACTATGAAGTGATACTTGATAAGGACGATGAGTTTGTGATGAAGGAAGACGAGGACACTCGTGATCTCTATCGGAGGGTGACTGCTATTGCTGTGGCACTCAAGGATCATGGGAGCAAGGATGTGGATGATACATGGGTCAAGCGCAAGTTTCTCAAAGCCATCATGCCTTTCAACAAAGCCATGTCATCTGTCATTCGTCAGCGGCCAGACTTCCACTCCTTGTCTTCCAGTGAGGTGTTGGATGAATTTATTGCAATGTCAATCATGAACGAAACAACCGACAATGCACTTTCTCGTGTTCTCTTAAAGACAACTTCACCCAACCTTGCGTTAAAAGCAAAAGCAATGTTTGAAGAAGAAGAGGATGAGGAAGAGGAGAGCTGCCCTGAACACACAAAGTATGCCTATCATGAGCACATGGCTCTTGCATCAAGGCAATTCTGGGGCAACAAGAGGAACTCAAGACCCACCTTCACCAAGAACAACTCGAGTGGATTCAAACCCAAGCAATGAGTGAGGACATGTTATAACTGTGGTAACGCGAGCCACTTCGTGGCCGAATGTCCCTATGAGAAAAGGGAAGACAACGGGGGCAAGCTCATTCGCAAAGACAAAACCAAATCATTTCCAATCAAGAACAACTTTGTGAAGAAACCCCACCCAAAAGGGATGGTGGCCCTTGAAGAGTACCCTTCTGATGATGATGATGATGATACAGTGGCAACGACAACTGTTGCTATTGCCACTACCTCTCCCCAGAAGTTGTCTCTCTTCAACGCCCCCAACGAGAACCACATCACCAAGTGTCTCATGGCAAAAGGTATCAATCAGGTAACCCCCATCATTAAGACCAACATCGCTACTACTCCTTCATTGTTAAATTGTGTTGATTATAGTGATGTTGGGGAACTTAATGAGCATGATCTTGACAAGTTTTTGTGCACTATTAAGGGAGAATCCAAGAAGCACTTTGTTTCTCTCTTGGAACAACTGGGTGAGGCCAATGACCTCATTGAGTCTCATGAGGAGACCATCTCCGAGCTTCAGGGACACAGTCGTGACTATGCCGATGAAATTGCTGAAGTATCTATTGCTCTAGAAAAGGAGCGCACTCTTTGTTTGGCTCTTGAGGAGTCATATAACGATGACTGCGCTAAAGTGCAAAAGAAACTAGATCATGATGTTGTTCTTACTCGTATGCTTAAGTCTGAAAAGTATGCTCTTGGGGTTGGCCATGACAGACTCAAAGTGGAGTTTGACACACTTGACAAGGCCCACAAGGTCTTGAAAGGTGTTCATTTCTCTCTGAAAGAGTCTCATGATCAACTACAACCAAAGCTTACCAAGGAGATCTCTACTTGTCCTCCCTTTGTGTTAATTGATAATGCTTGTGCAACTAATCCCTGTTGTGAGCATGTACATCTTGTGGAGGAAAATGCCAAGTTAAAGGAGAAACTTGAGAAGGGCCTTGTGGCATGCATACAAGGTGAGAAGAGCCTGAACGACCTCTTGAGCACTCAAAAAGGTGTTGTAGGAAAGGAGGGACTTGGACTTACCTCCAAGTCAAAAGGTAAAAGGAGGAACAGGAACAAACGATCTCCTACCCTCATGGACATCTTTGTCAAAGAGGGTGAGGGGACTCAGAAGGTGAACAGGAACAAGGTGGACTATGGAAACCTCAAGAAGGGCAAAACCATTCCTACTAACACAGCCGACAAACTCAATTCTTCTTATGTCTTATGTCGTGATAGTGATGGGCATGTTTATGCATGATTTGTTGGTTCCTACGATGAGTACATTGAATGGGCTATCTGGGTTCCTAAGACCCTTGTCTCTAACATGAAAGGACCCATTAAAAATGGGTACCTAAAACCAAGCCTTGATCTATTGCAGGAGTTTGCTTCCGGTAGGGTGTCATGGTTGCTTGATAGTGGAGCAACAAATCATATGACCGGAAGCAAGGACTTAGTGGTGTGTATGCATCTTTCTCCATCTATGCCCACCCATGTACAATTCGCCGATGCATCCTCGTCAAAGGTATTGGGATTTGGTAAGGTGGTCGTCTCTCAAGAGTTATCTATTGAGAAGGTCATGCTTGTTGAGTCACTTGCCTACAATTTACTTTCGGTTCGTCAACTTGCAATTATGGGTTTTTCCACATTCTTTAATCTTGATACTGTGGTCCTCCTGTGGAGCAAGACTCTTAAAGTAGCCTATGTTTGATATGTCGAAAATGGTCTTTATGTGTTGAACTTCTCAAAGCGACCCACTAAGACCGCGACGTGTTTAATGGCTAAAGTTGATGTGGGCTGGCTTTGGCATCGCCGTATAGCTCCTGTCAATACGAGATCTTTGCAAAGTCTTCTAACGGGGGACCATATTCATGGACTAACAAATGTGAGTTTTGCTAAATATCGTGCTTGCAGTGCCTGCATTGAAGGAAAGATTCATCAAACTGCTCATCGTCCAACGACTCTCATCTACACTAAGAGGCCATTGGAGCTCCTCCATATGGATCTGTTTGGCCCTCCATCATTTGATAGTCTTGGAGGTAGAAAGTACTGCTTGGTGATTGTTGACGACTACTCAAGATACACCTAGGTATATTTCTTCAAAAGGAAGAGTGAAACTCAACAAGCTGTCATCAACTTTGCTAATGAAGCTCAACGTCAACATGAAGCAAAGATCTTGATGATTAGAAGTGACAATGGCACCGAGTTCAAGAACTACACCATGGATGTGTTTCTAGGTGATGAGGGAATAAAACATCAATATTCAGCACCATATACCCCTCAACAAAACGGCGTGGCAGAAAGGAAGAACCGGACCTTGATAGACGCTGCAAGAACAATGATGGCGGAATTCAAATCTCCATATAACTTTTGGGCAGAGGCCATCAACACAGCATGTCATGCGTCCAATCGGCTCTATATCTGCAAAGGCTTGAACAAGACTCCATATGAGATTCTAACTCGAAACAAACCCAATCTCAAGTACTTCCGGGTATTCGGTTGTAAGTGTTTCATGCTCAAGAAAGGTGCACGTTTAGCTAAATTTGATTCTAGAGCACATGAGGGCATCTTTGTTGGTTATGCTACAAACTCTCATGCTTAGTGTCCTCAACAAGTCCACCGGACTCATTGAGGAGACGTGTAACGTGGAGTTTGATGAAAATAATGGCTCCCAAGTGGAGCAAAGTGGTCTTTGTGATGTAGGTGATGAAATTCCTCCCCAAGCTATAAGAAAAATGGGGATTGGTCAAATACTCCCCATTGAGGAACCCCTTGTGGCCGAAGGAGAAGGACAATGCTCTACTCAAATGGAGCCATCACCTCCACAAGCCCCACACGCTTCCGATGAACAAAGAGAAGACTCTCAACAAAATGAACAAGCTCAAGGTCAAGATAAATTGCCCAACAATGATGATGTGTCCCACGATATTCAAGCACTCACCGAAGGCTCCGAACCTGCTCATGATCAAGATCAAGTGCAACCACGAGATCCAGACCAAGTAGAAGCACAAGATCAAGATCAAGAGCAACCACAAGCACAAGGACAAACAAGTGAACCTGCTCAATTTGAAAGTCAAGATGATCAGGATACTGTCTCACAATTCCCTTTTGCAGCACCAACAGCCGATGCCAAGGGAGGCTCAAGACGCAAGGGCAAGCAAAGTAAACAAGTCGATGCTCCCTAGTTATCCAATGAAGAAATCTTGGAGCGTTGAGCAGCCAAGATTGCGAACAAGCTGAGAGTCAAGTCACATCTTATGAAGAATGTACTTGGCAGTTTAAAAAGGGGAGTATCCACCCGTCAACAGATTTGGAATTATTGTGATCATCACGCATTTGTTTCGTATTGTGAACCTCAACAGGTACAGGAAGCGCTCGATGATGAGGATTGGCTTATGGCCATGCATGAAGAACTTAACAACTTCGAGCATAACCAAGTCTGGGATTTAGTGCCAAGGCCAACGGAGGAACATAATGTCATCGGGACCAAATGGATATTTAAGAACAAACAAGATGCCAATGGGATTGTGATTCGAAACAAGGCAAGATTGGTGGCTCAAGGCTACTCCAAGTCAAGGGTATCGACTATGGTGAAACCTTTGCCCCTGTTGCTCGTCTAGAATCTATTCACATGTTGCTTGCATTTGCTTCTCATCATAACTTCAAATTACAACAAATGGATGTGAAAAGTGCCTTTCTTAATGGTCCTTTAAATGAGTTGGTCTATGTCAAACAACCCACGGGATTCGAACATCCCAAGCTCCCCAATCATGTGTACAAACTTAATAAGGCACTCTATGGCCTTAAACAAGCCCCACGTGCGTGGTATGAGTATCTTACTGAGTTGTTACAAGATCGTGGGTTTGAAATTGGGAAGATAGATCCCACTCTTTTTACTAAGAGGGTTAAAGGGGATTTGTTCATATGCCAACTATATGTTGATGATATTATCTTTGGCTCTCCTAACATTTCCTTCAATGAAGAATTTTCTGCACTAATGACTGAGAAATTTGAGATGTTCATGATGGGAGAGTTGAAGTTCTTCCTCGGGTTCGAGATTAAACAAGGCCTAAAAGGGACATTCATCAAACAAGCCAAGTACACTCAAGACATGCTCAAACGGTTCGAGCTTGAAGATGTCAAACCGGTCAAGTTCCCCATGCCAACAAGATGCAAGCTTGACAGTGATCCCAATGGTAAAGAAGTGGATCAAAAGGTATATCGCTCCATGATTGGATCCCTCCTTTACCTTTGTGCATCTAGACCAGATATTATGTTGAGTGTAGGGATATGTGCACGGTTTCAATCCGCACCAAAAGAAAGTCATTATATGGCTGTTAAGCGAATCTTTCGATATTTGGATCATACCCCAAACTTTGGCCTATGGTATCCCAAAGGAGAAAACTTCAACCTAGTTGGCTATTCTAACTCAGATTGGGCAGGAGATTGTGTGGAGAGGAAGTCAACTTCTAGAGGATGCCAATTCCTTGGTCGCTCACTGGTAAGTTGGTCTTCAAAGAAGCAGAATTGCGTCTCCCTATCATCCACCGAAGCTGAGTATGTGGCAGCTGCAAGTTGTTGTCCACAATTGCTATGGATGAGGCAAACTTTAAAGGATTACGGTGTCACTTGTGACAAAGTGCCTCTTCTATGTGACAATCAAAGTGCTATCAAGATCTCCCTCAACCCAGTGCAACATAGCAAAACCAAGCATATTGATATTCGCCATCACTTCATTCGTGAACATATCAAGCTAGGTGATATTTAGGTTCACTTCATCCACACTGAAGAGCAACTTGCAGATATCTTCACTAAGCCCCTAGATGAAGCAAGGTTCCGGGAGTTAAGGCATGAGCTAAATATCATTGATTCAAGTAATGTGGATTGAAGCTAGGCACGTTGCACCTTACTATGCATTCTATCTTGTTCTAGATGTAGGCATGGACATAGGGGAGTGTTGTTCTCTCAATTAACTGTCCCTCCCCCCATTATGCATAAATCGATCTAGTCTTTCACTTTAGCCATTGCCAAATGGCACTCGTGCTTCAAAGACGAGCGTTGGTCATGAACCCAAGGATAATTCTTCGCGGTGTCATACTTTTGTCTCAAACATAGGTGGCCTCGGCCACCGCCCCCACCTTTCTCTCATATGGAAGAAAGGATATAAAATGACAAGTCAGTATATCTTGCTGGTGCTATCTTCTTATTTTCACTAACTTGTCATTTGCCCACATTCTTCTCTTCTCCTAGGTCCCGTTGTGACATTTGCAGCGGTACTACCGCCAGGGGTAGTGGTACTACCGCCAGGGGTAGTGGTACTACCGCCAGGACCCGAGCGGTACTACCGCCAGGACCCCAGCGGTACTACCCCTGGCGGTAGTACCGCCAGGACCCCAATATACCACGACCTAACTAGGACATTTTTAGGGCTGTCTCAGGGGGAGCGGTACTACCGCCAGGGGGAGCGGTACTACCGCCAGGACCCCAGCGGTACTACCGCTGCAACCAGCGGTACTACCGCCAGGTAGCGGTACTACCGCCAAGACCACAGCGGTACTACCGCTGGCCTGTACCCCTTGGGCTATATAAAGGAGGGGGAGCCCGTTTTTCCTGCCTCTTTCTTCTTCCTCGTGGCTCCTCCCTCCCCAACCCCGAACTCCCCCTATTTGGATCTCTATCCGTGGAGCCCCTTCTCTCCGTTGAGTTGGAGGGTTTGCTCCACTTCTCCTTCCTCCTCCAAGTGCCATGGATCCCGGTAAAGCTCCTCCATTTCTTCTCTTGGGTGATGTTTTTTTGTTCTAGGGTTAGGAGCATTGGTGGGTTGGATCCATGTCTTTGATATTGTGCTTTGTTCTTGGATGGCATGAAGGAGGTATTCAAGGGGAGTGTAGGTCCTATGAATCTTTGCTTTTATATTGCCATGCCCTAGGATTTTCCTGTTTTAGATCAAGCACGTCTTCTATTTTTGGATTAGATCTAAAACTTGCATTCTCTTGACTTGGCATGTCCTTATTTAGATGGTACTTGTGATCCTCATGTGGTTAGGGCTGTGGTGGAGTTCTTAGGGATTATACACAGCCCATGGCCCTCGTAAACTCCATATAGCCATCTCTATGGGGTCTTTTCATATTCAGATCTGAAAATCAAACCCCAGCGGTACTACCGCCAGGGGTAGCGGTACTACCGCCAGGGGTAGCGGTACTACCGCGAGGACCCCAGCGGTACTCCCGCCAGGGGTAGCGGTACTACCGCCAGGACCCCAGCGGTACTACCGCTAGGGGTAGCGGTAGTACTACCGCTCGGACCCCAGCGGTACTACCGCCAGGGGTAGCGGTACTACCGCCAGGAGGGTACTCTATTTCTTCTGTTCATTTGCTTGGCAATGAGTGCTTACTTTTATGCCTCTTCTTGTTCATTGCCTTGACTCCTTCTGTCGCTCTTTTTCGGTTTGTGTTTTATGTCACAGGTGGTGCTCGCCTCTCGAACCCCCCACGGGACACACAGTCAAAGCATTATCTCAATCCAGAGGCTCCAGAGGGTTCCGCCACTTCAGGTCTGCAACCCAAAAAGAAGTCTTTCAAGAAGGCCGCTCACAAGGACAAGGGGGTCAACGTTCGCACCATGCCCCCTAAGGTTTTTCTGCGGTTCCGCAACCAAAACCACTATCTCCAACAGAGGGCTGTGATCAGGAATGTCGAGCATGTTTGGGCAATAGATCACTGCAGGATCTATCGTGACATCATCAAGCATTTCAAGAAGAGTTTTGTTCCAGTTCAGTGGATTGACTTGGCTCACCTTCAGCGGAACTTGGATTACTTTGGTGACGCTCTCTCTCTGATTGACAAGCTGGGCATTAAGGAGATCATCTCCTTCAAGAAAGACTTTGACCCAAATGTTATTGCCCAGTTTTATGTCACGGTTCACTTCTCTCCTGATGATGAGCGCTCCCTGGTCTGGATGACTGGGACTCAGAAGATGACAGGGTCTTGGCGTGAATTCTTGGCATTTCTCAAGGTTGATTTTCAGGGAGCTGACACTCCACTTGGATCGCATCCTCATGCGGCAGCTCCCACTGATAGGGCCTCCGCCAAGGACAGGTTGCAGCAACTCTATGTGAGGAAAGGTGTGCTTCCCAAGCATCTGGATATCATGCATAGGATCTTCCGCAATACCCTCTTTCCTCGCATTGGCAACTTCGACGAGGTACACGGCTCTCTGGCTGAGATGCTTCTGCTCTGTGAGGAGGCTATGACTAAGGAGTCTGCCCCTCTCGATATTTCTGATGTGATGTTCACTCAGCTCTGGAACTGCATCATGATGCGCAAGGTTCCCATCTACGGGCCCTACTTGTTTGCTTATATCTGTCAGAAGTGGCATGACACCTATCCGCTTGAGGAGTTCTACATTCAGGCTGACTACTTTGTGCACGATGCTATCAAGCTTCGCGTCAAGGACAAATGGGCCAACCCATCAACTTCATCCCAGCACATGGACACTGACAGAGAGACTGCTGCTGACAGAGGAACCGCTTCTCAGTCCCGCTCTTCTGCCATCCATCTTGGGCCGTGAAACTGCAGGATAAGATTAAGACTCTCTTCTATATACAGGCTAAGGGACAGTATCAGACGCACGTGGCCCAGAAGGAGCACCGTTAGAGGCACAAGTGTGTCCTGAGGACACTTGACGTTGACATCTCCAGCGGATCAGAGGACGACATCACTCCAGAGTCTGCTTGAATGCGGGCTCAAGGTTACCAGTGGTCTGATGCAGAGGAGGAGGTGGACAATGAAGAGGAGCAGGACGATCCGGATGCTACGGACGAGTCTGGGGATGATGAGGATGAGGAGTGACCACCTGTAGCGTTAGGTGTGCCCCTTTTTGGTGTCTTGTGCCAAAGGGGGAGAGAGTCTAGGAGCTGGATTTGATTTGAGAGTTGAACTTTGCTTAGCTTTGCTTATCTTTCGTGATTTCTTCGAACTTGGTTTCCTTCTATTTTGCTATCTTTGCTTTGTGTGACGTGAGACATGAACTAGTGTGAGATTTATTTCCATCATATGTTGTGAGTCATATGATCCTTATTTTCATATATCTCTATCTTTTTGTTCACATGAAATTCACTGTGCAAATCCGGTATTGTCATCAATCCACCAAAAAGGGGGAGATTGTTAGGGCATAGTTTATGCCTAAGTAATTTTTGTGATTGATGACAGTACCGCAAATGACTAACCGTGTGTGTTAAGATTTCAGATAACACACGTCAACGGTACAAGACGACTCGCCCCCTCTTTCATGGAACAGAAGCACGGTGTTCTCTACGATTCTCTTTATTTGAGTCATAGGAAAGCCATACTATTAAGAGGGGAACCGTAGTGGAAAGGTTTGGGTGGAAACAATCTTGCACGCGCACACTACACCTCTTTTCCCCCTTGCCGACAACTTTGGAGTGGCTTCCGCCTGTGTGTTTCTCTCTCTTTGCAGATGGTCCCTCAGCGGTAGTACCGCTGGGCCTAGCGGCAGTACCGCTAGCCCTAGCGGTAGTACCGCTGGAGTGCTAGCGGTAGTGCCGCTGCAGCCAGCGGTAGTACCGCTAGCTGGCGGTAGTACCGCCCCTGGTCAGCGGTAGTACCGCTCGAGGTGCTTAGTACCGCCTTCCTAGCGGTTGTACTTGGACGGATCTTTTTGCAAAGAATTTCCTGGCGGTAGTAGTGCTTATGCACTACCATGGGCCCAGCGGTAGTACCGCTGCAGCCAGCGGTAGTACCGCTGGAGTGCCAGCGGTAGTACTGCTGCCTCCAGCGGTAGTACCGCTAGGCACGGGCTGTGAGTGGGAAAACGGTTGGATTCCCCCCCCCCACTATATAAAGGGTTCTTCTAGCTGTGGAACCTTATCTCTTACCCTCCCAAGCTCCATTGTTGCTCCCTAAGCTCAAAAGTGCCCGATCTCTCTCCCTAACCAATCAAACTTGTTGATTCTTTAGGGATTGGTTGAGAAGGCCTAGATCTACACTTCCACCAAGAGAAAAGTTGATTCCCCCACCAATCCCTTGCGGATCTTGTTACTCTTGGGTGTTTGAGGATCCTAGATGGTTGAGGTCACCTCGAAGCCACATTCCATTGTGGTGAAGCTTCGTGGTCTTGTTGGGAGCCTCCAAGCTTTGTGTGGAGTTTGCCCCAACCTCGTTTGTAAAGGTTCGGTCGCCGCCTTCAAGGGCACCTATAGTGGAAGCACGGTACCTTGCATCGTGCGAGGGCGTGAGGAGAATACGGTGGCCTTAGTGGCTTATTGGGGAGCATTGTGCCTCCACACCGCTCCAACGGAGACGTACTTCCTGTCAAAGGGAAGGAACTTCGGTAACACATCCGCGTCTTCATTGGTTCCACTTGTGGTTATCTCTAACCTTTACTTTGTGTATGCTTATGTTGTTGTCTATCTCTTACTTGTCTTAGTAGCTCTCGTTGTTAGCTTCATTACGGTTCACCCCATTGTTGTTATATTTGTGAACCCGTATGTTGTTTACCCTAACTTGCTAAGATTAATTAAAAAGTGGTCGTTGCCTATTCACCGCCCCCCCCCTCTAGTCAACCATATCGATCCTTTCACATGACAACCTCTGCTTCCCTCTGTGAAGGGCCTATCTTGTACCTTTACTTTTTGCCCTTGAAAGAGTCATGGTAATCTTCACCAATTCCCTATTTCGCCTTTATCTTGGCTAATGTCATATGCTCGGGAAAGACCTATATTCATATGTCAACTTGGAGGTAAGTATTCATGAATTATTATTGTTGACATTACCCTTGAGGTAAGCAGTTGGGAGGCAAAACTATAAGCCCCTATGTTTCTCTGTGTCCAGCTAAAACTTTGATCGAGTACCACGTGAGTTGTAGCAATTGTAGAGAACGAAAGAATGATTGAGTATGTGGATTTGCTTTACAAGCTCTTATTTGACTCTTGCTGATGTTGTGATAAATTGCAATTGCTTCAATGACTAAAGGCTATCGATTGTTACTTCTCGGTAAGGTTCGTGATCCATGGTTTACTTTGTGAAGGAATTATCACTTTAGCGTGAGAGATTATATGTTGGTATTGATGTTGTGATCATGATCATGATGCATGCATGTTCGTATCTTGTTTTGTTGACACCTCCCTCCCTAAACATGTGGACATATTTATTTAGCTAGGCTTTCGCTTGAGGACAAGCGAGGTCTAAGCTTGGGGGAGTTGATACGTCCATTTTGCATCATGTTTTCATGTTGATATTTATCGCTTCTTGGGCTATTATTTCACTTCACGGTACAATTCTTATGCCTTTTCTCTCTTATTTTGCAAGGTTTACATGAAGAGGGAGAATGCCGGCAGCTGGAATTCTGGCCTGAAAGTGGGGCAAAGTTGAGATACCTATTGTGCGCAACTCCAAACGCCGTAAAAATCAACGAGGATTTTTTTCCTGATTTATAAAAAATACTGGGCCGAAGAAGATCCAGAGGGGCGCCAGGGGGTGGCCACAAGCCTGCACGGCGCGGCCACCCCCAGGCCGCGCCAAGGGGGCTTGTGGGCAGCCTGCTGGCCCACTGGCCCCCCTCTTCTGATATATGAAGTGTTTCGGCCAAAAAAATCAGGGAGGAGCTTTTTCGTGGATTCGCCGCCGCCACTAGGCGGAACTTGAGCAGAACCAATCTAGAGCTCCAGTAGGACGATCCTGCCGGGGAAACTTCCCTCCTGGAGGGGGAAATCGTCGCCATTGTCATCACCAACACTCCTCTCATCGGAGGGGACTCATCACCATTAACATGTTCATCAGCACCATCTCATCTCCAAACCCTAGTTCATCACTTGTAACCAATCTCCGTCTCGCAACTCCGATTGGTAATAGTAGTTACTTTTGTTCTTGAGGACATGGGATATGTCATGCTAATAGTAGTCATGTGAATTTTGTATTCGTTCGGTAATTCGATATGTTGTATGTCCTTTTTCCTCTGGTGGTGTTATGTGAACGACGACTACATAACACTTCACCATTATTAGGGCCTGGAGGAAGGCATTGGGAAGTAGTAAGTAGATGATGGGTTGCTAGAGTGACAGAAGCTTAAACCCTAGTTTATGTGTTGCTTTGTAAGGGGATGATTTGGATCCACTAGTTTAATGCTATGGTTAGAATTTGTCTTAATTCTTCTTTCGTAGTTGCGGATGCTTGCGAGAGGGGTTAATCATAAGTGGGATGCTTGTCCAAGTAAGGGCAGTACCGAAGCGTCGGTCCACCCACATATCGAACTATCAAAGTAACGAACGCGAATCATATGAACATGATGAAAACTAGCATGACAGAGATTCCCGTGTGTCCTTGGGAGCGTTTTTCCTCCTATAAGACTTTGTCCACGCTTGTACCTTGCTACAAAGGGGATTGGGCCACTTTGCTACACCGTTGCTACTTTTGTTACTTGTTGCTTGCTACGAATCATCTCACCACACAATCACTTGTTACCGACAATTTCAGTGCGTGCAGATTTACCTTGCTGAAAACCACTTGTCAGAACCTTCTGCTCCTCCTTGGGTTCAACACTCTTACTTATCAAAAGGACTACGATTGATCCCCTATACTTGTGGGTTATCAATCTCACCGGATGAACCACGATGTCAAGGATTCAATCAATCCCGTATGCAATTCCCTTTGTCTACCGGTATGATACTTGCCCGAGATACGATCGTCGGTATCCCCACACCTTGTTCAATCTCATTACCGGCAAGTCTCTTTAACTGTTCTGTAACACATCATCCCATGGCTAACTCCTTAGACACAATTAGCTCAATATGATGATGAGTTATCGAGTGGGCCGAGAGATATCTTTGTGTCACACGGAGTGACAAATCCCACTCTCGATTCGTGCAACCGAACAGACACTTTCATAGATACCAGTAGTGCACCTATATAATCACCCAGTTACGTTGTGACATTTGGTACACCCAACGCACTCCTACGGTATCGCGGAGTTGCACAATCTCATGATTTAAGGAAAAAGATACTTGACATTAGAAAAGCTTTAACAGACGAATAACACGATCTAGTGCTATGCTTAGGATTGGTTCTTGTCCATCACATCATTCCCAAATGATGTGATCGTGTTATAAATGACATCCAATGTCCATGATCAAGAAACCATGATCATCAATTGATCAATGAGATAGCCAACTAGAGGCTCGCTAGGGACACATTGTGATCTATATATTCACACATGTATTACGGTTTCCTGTTAATACACTTATAGCATGAATAATAGACAATTATCATGAACTAGGAAATATAATAATAACCACTTTATTATTGCCTCTAGGGCATATTTCCAACACAGTGCTCATTTCATCACTCATGGCGAGCTGCTCCTTTATCTTGAGGTCGGTGACTCCGTCGGAGAAGGCCGATATGACGGTCTCGTCCAACGCCTTGGGGATCTTGAGGCGCATGGCCGTGAATCATTGTATGAACTTGTGAAGGTCTCCCCCTCCTGCTGCTTGATGCGCCACAGGTCATTCACGGTGGGAGCGCGGTCGCCGGTGCCCTGGAAGTTGGCGATGAAGCGTTCGCGTAGATCATCCCAGGAGGTGATGGACGCCCTTGGGAGGTTGAGGAGCCAAGAGAGCGCGCCGGTCTTGAGCACCATGGGGAACTGGCACGCCATGACCTTGTCGCCCCCTCCTGCCGCCCTGATACTCAGCGTGTAAAGTTGCAGGAACTCGGCCAGGTCCAGAGTGCTGTCGTATCACGGGGGTAGGTCGGGCTTGAACTTGCAGGGGCACGCAGTTGGGTAGAGCCGAGGGGCGATGGCGAGGCACCCCACCGGCCCGACGGGTGCAGCGCGCGAGGGCGACCTGGTCCTTTTGCTCCAATGGGCCTGCTTCGAGCGGGGCACACTTGCGGCGCGGGATTTGCAGCGCCGGGAGCGCGCGCGCGTCGGTGCTTGGCCGAGGAACCACCTGAGAGCTTGCTTCATCTCCTGGCCTCGCCCTAGGTTCGCGAGGCCGGTCGCTGGGACGCACTTCCTGCCTGGCCTCGGGGCGTGCGCCACGCCGCGGAGGTGGGGGTGGTGCGTCTTGCTCCTCGTCGTTCGTCGGGACGGTTGGGGTAGAAACGAGCAGGAGAGCCGCACAGAATCATCGACAGCGGCAACAAGCTCCTCGATGCGCTGGAGCCACTCGTTGTGGCGGTCAGGGCTGGGCCGGTAGCGGAGCAGCTCGGCGGCCATGGCAAGCGTGCGCCAGCCATGTGGCATCTCCGACCGGGCGCATGAGGCGGACCCGGAAGCCCGGACGAGCGACGGAGTAGCAGTGCGGCTATCGGGCTTCTCGATAGCTAGCTGGGTGGAACCTTGTTTTTCTTGAGCATCGGGGCCCATGGCGGCGTTCACTATGGGCGATGGTGACCGACATGCGCCGGCGGGGCCCATGGGCGCTGTCTGAGCAATGCGGGTGGCGCGGCGTTAGGCACGAGCCCAACGAGCGTTAGCCATCGAAGCAGCGAAGCTTGGGGAAGGCGGAGCTTGGAGGAAACCTTGACACACTCCCCTACCTGGCGCACCAAATGTCGGATTTCGGTCTCCGCAAAACCCTAAAGATCCGAACTAAAGGGCATGTACGAAGATCTCTCCCAGGCTCGCCTCACCTAACTTGCTACTCGTTGGGATTGCAGAGAACTGCCTCGATGGTGAGGAAGACACAGAACACGGCAGTTTACCCAGGTTCGGGCCACTGAGAGGTAGCCCGAACATGGGTAACCTACTCCTGCTTTGGTGGATTGCCTCTCGTGGAGGTTGGTGGATGAACTAGTACAGTGTTTGAGGGCCTCCGGAGGTTGGGTGGTCTTTGTGTGGTGCAGGTGGGAGAATGAATGAATCCCCCCTATGAAGTAACCTACTCTCTCTATATATAGTGGCGGCCCCGGTCCTCTACCATTATCGTTTTGATGGGAAGGGATCCCACAACAGCCTATTTTGAAGGGGAACAAGGGAACATGCTCCCCTACCAAAGGTAGTCTTCGCCTGTAAAGTGGCTGCCAGCGCTGCAGGGACAGGTCGAGGGATGATGTTTGTCCAGCTCGCGAGCGTTGATACGTCTCCAACGTATCTACTTTTCCGAACTCTTTTGCCCTTGTTTTCGACACTAATTTGCATGATTTGAATGGAACTAACCCGGACTAACGTTGTTTTCAGCAGAATTGCCATGGTGTTGTTTTTTGTCAGAAATTATAGTTCTCGGAATGACCTGAAAATTTATGGAGAATTTTTCTGGAATTAATGAAAAATACCTGCGCAAAGATCCACCGGAGGAGGTGAGCCAGTGGGCCACAAGCCCAGGGGGCGCGACCACCCCCTGGCCACGCCGTGAGGGCTTGTGGAGCCCACGAGGCTCCACCGCCTCCAATAGCTCTATATATTCCATTTCGCCTGGGAAAAAATTCAGGGAGAAGGATTCATCGCTTTTTACGATACGTAGGCGCCGCCACCTCATGTTCTTCATGTGGAGGGAAGATCTGGAGTCCATTCTAGGCTCCGGAGAGGGCAAATCGTACCCATCGTCATCATCTATCTTCCTCCATCGCCAATTCCATGATGCTCTTCACCGTTCGTGAGTAATCTCATCGTAGGCTTGCTAGCCGGTGATGAGTTGGATGAGATCTATCATGTAATCGAGTTAGTTTTGACGGGGATTGATCCCTAGTATCCACTATGTTCTGAGATTAATGTTGCTACTACTTTGCCATGCTTAATGCTTGTCACTAGGGCCCGAGTGCCATGATTTCAGATCTGAACCTATTATGTTGTCGCCAATTATGTGTTTTTTAGATCCTATCTTGCAAGCTGTAGTCACCTACTATTTGTTATGACCCGGCAACCCCGGAGTGACAATAGCCGAAACCACTCCCACAGATGACCATAGTATGAGGAGTTCATGTATTCACCACGTGTTAATGCGTTGGTCCGGTTCTTTATTAAAAGGAGAACCTTAATATCCCGTAGTTTCCATTAGGACCCCGCTGCCACGGGAGGGATGGACCATAGATGTCATGCAAGTTCTTTTCCCTAAGCACGTATGACTACATACGGAATACATGCCTACATTAGATTGACGAACGGGAGCTAGTTACTTATCTCTCCGTGTTACAGCTGTTACATGATGAATCACATCCGGCATAATCATCCATCACCGATCCAATGCCTACGAGTCTTTTACTACTGGTCCTTGCTACGTCACTTTGCTGCTACTGCTGTTACTGTTGTTACTGCTGCTTACATACCACCTTGCTACTGATACTTTGCTGCAGACACTAAATCTTTCAGGTGTGGTTGAATTGAAAACTCAAGTGCTAATACTTGAGAATATTCTTTCGCTTCCCCTTGAGTCGAATCAAAAAAATTGGGTTGAATACTCAACCCTCAAATACTGTTGCAATCCCCTATACTTGAGGGTTATCAAGATATTTTTCTGGCGCCTTTGTCAGGGAAGCACAGCAATATTCTCGAAGTCACTTGGGATTGACGTCTGCTGGTCACTATGAGGAATCCGAAAGATCCAAGAACTGAAATCTTTCCTTCCACTATGAGGATAGGTTAGGAACTGCCATATAGCTCTGCACTTGATTCACCTTCAGTTATGAGTAAGTTTGCGACATCACCTCCTGCTGGAAATGTTGATATGTCGCCTGTGCTTGATGATGCTACTTCTGCTACCCATGATGCTTATGATGATGCTATGCTTGATACTGCTTTGCCTGATGATGCTATGCCTGATACTGCTTTTCCACTAGGTGCATTCCTTGATGCACAAATTGCTAGAGTTGCTGCTAGATGTGATGATACTTCTGAAACTGCTGATACTATTGAAGTAGAACCTGCTACTATGCCTGAATTTTCTGTTATGCCTGAGCGCTATGTTTTGGAAGGAGAGATAGCCGAGGATTTTCTTGCGTGTAAGGATAGCTATGATGTTGAGAAATTAGTGCTCAAGTGGAAAGAAAAATCTCTGAACGCTAGGATGAAATACGACCCGAAATTTGCTACTTGGCCTATCTTTGTGACTGATAAGGATTATGAATTCTCTGTCGACCCTGAGTTAATCACTCTGGTCGAATCTGATCCTTTTCACGGTTATGAGTCTGAACGGTTGTAGCCCATCTTACCAAACTGCACGATATAGCCACCCTATTCACTAGTGAGGAAAAGATCCGTCACTGCTACATTCTCAAGCTGTTTCCTTTCTCGCTAAGGGATGATGCTAGGACTTGGTTCACTTCTCTTGCTCCTGGTCGTGTGCGTAGCCCCTAGGATATGGTCTACTACTTCTCTGAAAAATATTTCCCTGCCCATAAGAAGCAAGCTGCCTTGCAGGAAATATACAACTTTGCTCAAGCTGAAGAAGAGAGTCTCCCCCAAGCTTGGGGGAGGCTCATCCAGCTACTGAATGCTTTGCCTGATCACCCTCTTGAGAAGAATGAAATACTTGATATCTTCTATAATGGACTTACTGATGCTTCCAAAGACCACCTAGATAGTTGTGCTGGTTGTGTTTTTAGGGAACGAACTGTAGAACACGCTGAGATCCTATTGAATAACATCTTGTGCAATGAGAACGCTTGGACTATTTCCGAACCACCTCCTAAGCCAACTCCGAAGAAAAGAGGTATTCTATTCCTCAGTCCTGAAGATATGCAAGAAGCCAAAAATCTATGCGAGAGAAAGGCGTTAAATCTGAAGATGTCAAAAATCTACCACCTATCTAAGAGATCCATGGTCTTGATAACCCGATACAGGTAGTAGAAGTAAATACTCTGCGTAGGTTTGATGAGAGTGATATTCCTTTTGATAAACATGCTAGCCTATGCGTGGATGAATTTGATAACTTTGTTGCCAAACAACAGAGTTTCAATGATTATGTTAGCAGACAAATGGAACAGAATGCTCGTATGCTTAGTCATTTAAGTGCTTGTGTGGACAGAAATGTCAATGATCTTAAGGTTCTGAGTAAACATGCCTCTATGGTTACTACTCAAGTAGAACAAGTACTTAAAGCTCAAAATGACTTACTCAATGAGTTGAATGACAATTCCGTTAGAGTCATTACTAGAGGCAGTAGAATGACCCAGGAACCTTTGTATCCTGAGGGTCATCCAAAGAGAATTGTACAAGATTGTCAAGGAGTTAGCACTGATGCACCTAGTCATCCTAGAAAGAAGAAGAAAGATGATAGGAACTTGCACACTAGCAACCCTGTTGCTGCTGCACCTGAGGGTCCAAACGATTTCTCTGTCTCTGATGTTGAGACACAATCTGGTGATGAACATGAGCCTAAGGATGATATCAATAATAATGTTCATGTTGATGCTCAACCTAGCAATGATAAGGATGTGGAGATTGAACTTGTTGATCTTGATAACACACATCCTAAGAATAAGAGATATGATAAGAATGACTTCGCTGCTAGGAAGCATGGTAAAGAAAGGGAACCATGGGTTCAGAAACCCATGCCCTTTCCTCCCGAACCATCCAAGAAAAAGAATGATGAGGATTTTGAGCGATTTGTTGAAATGATTAGACCTGTCTTTCTGTAAATGCGTTTGACAGATATGCTCAAAATGTCTCTGTATGCTAAGTACATGAAGGATATTGTGACTAATAAGAGGAGGATACCTGAGGTTGAGATTTCCACCATGCTTGCTAACTATACCTTCAAGGGTGGAACTCCTAAGAAACTAGGTGATCCTGGTGTGCCCACTATACCTTGCTCCATTAAAGGTAACTACGTTAGAACTGCTTTATGCGACCTTGGAGCCGATGTTAGTGTTATGCCTCTCTCTCTTTATCGTAGACTTGAGCTGGATAAGTTGACACCCACTGAAATCACTCTGCAAATGGCCGACAAATCAACTGCTTTCCCTATCGGCATTTGCGAGGATGTGCCTGTTGTGGTTGCCAATGTCACTATCTTAACAGACTTTGTTATCTTGGATATTCCCCAGGATGATGCCATGGCAGTCATCCTCAGAAGACCCTTTTTAAACACTGCAGGGGCTGTTATAGATTGCAACAAAGGCAATGTCACTTTCCATGTCAACGGTAATGAGCATACGGTGCACTTTCCGAAGAAACAATATCGAGTACATTGCATCAATGCTATTGAAAAAACTTCATCAATTCTTATTGGGAGATTTGAATGCCCTATTCCTCGTGTTAAGATGAAGTATGATTTGCTTGTTGGGGAAATACACATCCCCACTGAGGTGACCTAGTGACTATTCGAAAATTCTCCGTTCTCTTTTGCGATTCGAAAAGGTTCGTCGAGGAGACTTGATCAACCTCATTGACGGATTCCTTTTGATGACCATGAGATGGATGAATCGAGGAGTCACAAACCTCTGTTCCAAGCTTTCACCTTCGGTTGCTTAGAAGAAAAATGATAGGTTTAGTTTAGTTTTCCTTGTTTTCTGTTTTAGCGTCCCGTGGAAAAGTACCCCGAAAATGAAAGTTCTCCAAACGTCCTGAAAATTAAGTATGATTTTTTCTGGAATTTTTGAAAAATTCTAATACAAAGAGCTTGTCTGGGGGCTGCACCAGTGGGCCATAAGCCCTTGGGGCGCGGGCACCCCCACCTGGCCGCGCCACCCAGGCTTGTGGGGCCCACAGGCACCCCTCCACTCATTCTTGCTCTCATCTAGTTCTCTTACCTCCAGAAAAAATTGTTTCGCAGCTCAAACCCGTGTTCTTGCTCCTCTTGCTGGGATTTTCGATCTCTTTGCTCAAAGCACCGTTCTCCGAACTGTTTTGGGGAAATTACTCCTTGGTAAGTGACTCCTCCATTGGTCCAATTAGTTTTTGCTCTAGTGCCTTATACTCCGTGTATTTTGCTGCCTTGGTGACCATGCTCTTCAGCTTTGCACGCTGATTTTAGCTGGTCCCAAGTAGTTTTGATGCGTAATATGGCCTCTAGGCACTTGTGGGAGTAGTTGCTACGAGTTTCGTTGAGCCTTGCTCACTTTTCCTTAGAATCACTAAAAATTTCAGAAATTTCTAGATATAGAAAAGGGAAAAGATGAGGAGGTTCTTAAGAGGCTCTTCAAGCCGTGACCCCGAGGATGATGGGAGTGAGAAGAATCCCAAGTATCTGGTCCCTCGAGTCGCAGAAGTTCGAGCTTGCTTGTGGCCAAGGGACGTGTTCTTACGCGCCGCTGGAATTTATGAGGAATTTTATCACTTGGTGGAAAACGCAGGCCTTACCGCCTTCGTTGAAGATAAGTGTCCGCAATACCTCCTCCTCACATATATCTTCATACAAAGCTTTATCTTCTATCCGAGGAAGAATCCTCCTATGGTTGAGTTCAAACTTTATGATATCCCCCAGGCATGTCACTCCAGGATTTTTGCAATGTTTGCAAATTACCTTACGTTGGGGATATTCATGAACCTCGTCCACGGGACTTGGAAGCTTTCATTGATACAATTGATGTAGGAGAGGAGAGAGGAGTGACTTGTGCTATAGCTGCTAGCATTCATTTTCCCGTGCTTCGGTACTTCTCACTTTTTGTGGGAAAATGTTTGACTCGTCATGGGAAAGCTGGGTCACTTAGTTCCCTAGATCCTGCGGTCTTGCGCAAAGCCCTTTACAACGATAAAACTTATAGCTTGGGCGCCATAGTAGCTCAATGGTTGAACACGAACTGTTCTAAGGGCATTGTCTATGGAGGTATCTATGCTACTCGTCTTGCTAGACACTTTTAAATACCTATTAGACTAGAAGAGGAAGAAGAGATTCTTCTTCCTGAGAGATATTTATAACCTGGTATTTAGTCAGGGTACTCGTGAGACTATTACTTTGCCTGCTCCTTCTTTGTTCAATCTTCATGCAGGCAGGTACATTATTATGCCCTCGGACATCTACGCATATTGGGGCTTGGCCCAACCACAGGTGCCCGTGCCTGAGCCACCAGTCGAGTACAAGACGTCAGTTTATCAGTGGGAGCCAAAGGAGCTCACACAGCAGTGGCATCCTCAGTCCAATCCGGAGTATCCCGGAGCTGGTTATTTCCCTCCTTGGGAGTAGACCAACTTAGGCCAAAAGCCTAAGCTTGGGGGAGTATGTGTTTCTCAACGACTTTACATTCTTGCTTATGCTTTCACTTTGTTAGTCGGTGTTCACTCTTTGCCACTGTATCATCCATGGTAGTTTATTTCTTTTTCTCGTTTTCTTTTCGTGTGTCTGTCTAGTTTGAAAAAAACCCAAAAGATTTTCTTTTTCTTCTTTTGCTTGTTGGGAGCTTTCCCGTGTAAATAGTTTTCTTTTTCTTTGGCTCAAGGCAGAAGATCATGGTTACAATGTTTAGTGGCTCTCGCATGCATACCTGTTTAGCTGTTAAAGATCCATATTACTTTGTCTTCTCCTTTGTGTTTGCATGCAGATTCCAACATAGTCCAATGCACGAGCACGCTTATGATTGTTCACAACTTTCGATCGTGCAAGTGAAAGGGAATAATGACGATATATGATGAAATGACTGAGCCTGGAAAAGATGGTATGAACTCGATCTATTTTGTTTTTGTAAATATGACTAGCTCATCATGCCTGATTCAGCTTTGTTGTGAGAGAAACATGTTTGCAATGACAACTTAGAGATCATAGTTGCTTATGCCATGCTTACTTAGCTAGGAGCTTATAATGGTTTGTCTTGGATGCCCACATGAATGTTGAGATGATTGTGTTGTAGTATGATAGGATGGTGTCCTCCTTTGAATGATTCAAGTGGCTTGATTTGGCGCATGTTCACGCATGTAGTTGAAACAAAATCAACAAAGCCTCTATGATGTTCATGTTCATGGTGATTTATGTCCTACTCATGCTTGCACTCAATGTTAGTTAATCTCAATGCATTTTGATGACTATTGTCGCTCTCTAGTTAGTCGCTTCCCAGTCTTTTGCTAGCCTTCACTTGTACTAAGAGGGAATACTGCTTGTGCATCCACTTGCATAAACCCAAAGTCGTTCCATATGAGTCCACCATACCTACCTATTTGCGGTATCTACCTGCCGTTCCAAGTAAATTTGCATGTGCCACTCTCTAAATCTTCAAGAAATAATCTGTTTAGCATACCCGAACCGCTCATGTGGTCACAGGGGGCTATCAGTATCATCCATGCTAGGCGTGTTATCCTCGATATGTGTTTATTCACTATCATTCACGAGAAAGGGGCCAGTAATTGGAATGCCCAGTTCCATGATCAAATCGGAAACATAATTGCAAACAAAACTCCCCCAGGATTGATGTTGGTATGGACGGTACCCGAGGATTCGGCTAGCCGTGGAGTGTGATTGATTGGTGGTGGGGGAGTCAAAACTTTACTTTTTTGTTTGGGAACCGCCTATAGCGTGTGTAGCGTGGAAGATGTTGAGAACTCTTAGTCATTGCGTTGACAATGAGGGCATGCCACCCAAAGTTATTATCTCTGTTTTAAAAGCTTGAGCTCTGGCACCTCTCCAATTCAATGCTTCCCTCTGCAAAGAGCGTGTCTATTTATGTTCCTATTGAGTCATCCTCCTCTTATAAAAGCACCAATTAGAGAGCTCCCCTGTCATTTTTATGCTTTGCTTTTAACTGTGTTGAGTATGACTGTGACTAGATCTTCTTTGCCATGAATTACAATGTTTAGTGAGCCCTTGTTTTGGACTCTAATTTGCATGATTTGAATGGAACTAACCCGGACTAACGCTGTTTTCAGCAGAATTGCCATGGTGTTGTTTTTGTGCAGAAATAAAAATTCTCGTAATGACCTGAAAATTTACGGAGAATTTTTCCGGAATTAATGAAGAATACCTGCGCAAAGATCCACCGGAGGAGGTGAGCCAGTGGGCCACAAGCCCAGGGGGCGCGGCCACCCCCCTGGTCGTGTCGTGAGGGGTTAGGGGGCCCACGAAGCTCCACCGCCTCCAATCTCAGCTCTATCTATTCCGTTTCGCCCGGAAAAAAAATCAGGGAGAAGGATTCATCGCGTTTTATGATACGGAGGCGCCGCCACCTCCTGTTCTTCATCTGGAGGGCAGATCTGGAGTCCGTTCTGCGCTCCGGAGAGGGGAAATTTTCGCCATCGTCATCATCAACCTTCCTCCATCGCAAATTCCAGGATGCTCTTCACCGTTCGTGAGTAATCTCTTCGTAGGCTTGCTGGACGGTGATGAGTTGGATGAGATCTATCATGTAATCGAGTTAGTTTTGATGGGGATTGATCCCTAGTATCCACTATGTTCTCAGATTGATGTTGCTACTACTTTGCCATGCTTAATGCTTGTCACTAGGGCCCAAGTTCCATGGTTCCAGATCTGAACCTATTATGTTGTCGCCAATATATGTGTGTTTTAGATCCTATCTTGCAAGTTGTAGTTACCTACTATGTGTTATGACCCGACAACCCCGGAGTGACAATAGCCGGAACCACTCCCGGAGATGACCATAGTATGAGGAGTTCATGTATTCGCCACGTGTTAATGCGTTGGTCCGGTTCTTTATAAAAAGGAGAGCCTTAATATCCCGTAGTTTCCATTAGGACCCCGCTGCCATGGAAGGGATGGACAATAGATGTCATGCAAGTTCTTTTCCCTAAGCACGTAGGACTACATACAGAATACATGCCTACATTAGATTGACGAACGGGAGCTAGTTACTTATCTCTCCGTGTTATAGCTGTTACATGATGAATCACATCTGGCATAATCATCCATCATCGATCCAATTCCTATGAGTCTTTTACTACTGGTCCTTGCTACGTAACTTTGATGCTATTGTTGTTATTGTTGCTACTGCCGCTTTCATACCACCTTGCTACTGATACTTTGCTGCAGATACTAAATCTTTCAAGTGTGGTTGAATTGACAACTCAACTGCTAATACTTGAGAATATTCTTTCGCTTCCCCTTGAGTCGAATCAATAAATTTTGGTTGAATACTCTACCCTCGAAAACTGTTGCGATCCCCTATACTTGAGGGTTATCAGGTGGCGATGGCCTTGTTGCACCAGAAAAGAAACCTTCATAAGATACATTGGGAACCCCGGTTCGTCCTTGCCCCTTTGCACTAAAGGGGAAACTGCCCCACCAGCTGTCTGCTGCTCGCATGTCCTTCCTCCGCGTCACCCTTGACTCGTGAGGCCGGTTCTCGCCTCGGAATATCCGCCGCTCCGGAGGGGTCCTGATGACGCCCCGCCACGGGTCTTGATGATGTTCCTCCTCGCGAGGCTTGGCCCCTCGCGAGGACCTTGCCTTGAGTGGTGTCGCGCCCGATTCTGCTTGCTTGATGAAGTGGGCCAGCCCTGGGCCATAGGCAGGCAAGTCTGGGTACCCCCATTCTCAGAACGCCGACACCTACCTTGCTCCTTTACTTTACACTTGCATGTTTTACTTTTCGCTGCTACACTCTTTGAACTACATGTGTAGGGTGTACTTGATTTGCTATAATTGCCATAGCTGCCTCTCAACTAAATTTGGGAAAAGGGTAAAAAACTTATCTTGTCAAGTAGTCTAATCACCCCCTCTAGACATACTTTCGATCCTACAAGTGGTATCAGAGCTTTGGCCTCCATTTCATTGGTTTAACAACCAAGGAGAGTATGGCGTCTAGTGCGGCAAACTATCACCATAGAGGTCCATATTTCTATGGCACTAATTTTTCTAGTTGGAAGCATGAGATGAAAATGCATATACTTGGCTTTAATCCTCATGTTTGGGATGTTATTCGTGTTGGTGTGCAAGGTGATTTCTTCGGAGAAGGACGTGAACCGGATCGTGATGCGACAACTGATGAACTGAAGATCTTGCAACTTAATGCACAAGCCTGCGACATCATCTTCAACTGTCTCTGCCCTGAAGAATTCAATAAAATAAGCCCCCTTGAGAATGCGAAAGAGATTTGGGATACTTTGACTGACATGGACGAAGGTACTGATTCTGTCAGAGAATCTAAGTTGTATGTGCTTCAAAGTCATCTTGACAAGTTCAAGATGAAGGATGGTGAAGGTGTCATTGAAATGTACTCTAGGCTAGCTCTCATCACCAATGAGATTGCCGGCTTAGGAAGTGAAGAGATGACCGACAAACTCATCATCAAGAAGATACTTAGAGATCTTGATGGAAAGTATGACACAGTGTGCACATTGATCTACAAGTCAACTGAAGTCATTGGTAGGATTGTCGGTCATGAGATGTCACTCAAGGACATGCACAACAAGTCAAGCGGTGCTTACAAAGCTTCATGTGATGCTCCAGCTACTTCAAAGGACAATCTTCTCACTGATGAAGAGATAAGCCTCATGGTTAAAAAAATCAACAAGTTCTACAAGAGTAGAGGCAAAGAGAAGAGCTCATGCTCAAGACATGATGAGAAGCGCTCATCCAGTCGTGACCGAAACAGCTACAATTGTGGGAAGCCCGGACACTACTCCAATGAGTGCTCAGCTCCCTACAATTGAAGAGAAGAGTCGCCTCAAATATGAAGCTCAAGAGATGAGTCACCTTGCATAGAGAGAAGGGGTAGATAAGATCGTTATGAACGAAGACACTCACAAAGAGGCAAGGAATCGGAGAAGAAGGAATGGGTTTCTGGCTCCGAGTCTGATCACCACTCTGAGAGAAGCTATCACTCCAACTCCGACTATAGTCAAGATGAAGGTGTTGATGGCATTGCACTCGTTTCCTCCCACTCCTACGACTGATTTGATTCACCAAATGAGGGATTTGGAAACTACTTCATGGCTAAAGGCCCCAAGGTATCATAGCCCAAGTATCTTGATTTCAATAGTGATGAGGATGACTTGTTAGGATAAGATAACTTGCGCTTTGATAAAATTAGTGATTGCAATGAAAATGAACTTGCTAATTATCATGCTAGTCAAGATAAATCGAATGATGATGATAAGAAAGAGATTGAACGACTAACTCAAGAATTAAACACTCTTAAGTTAGCTCATCAGACTACTCTAGAAGATCATAGAGAGCTTGCAAGAACCCATGAGAAGCTACGCTTTGAGAAGCTCAATTTGGAGCAAGAGAATGAGTTCCTAAAAGCAATCAATGATGATCTTTGAAAGAAGAATTATTCTTATCTAGCCAAACGATTATTCTTGTCTACTTTCGTTCCACAAGTTAATTCTAAGAACACTGGTAACAAAGGCAAGAAAGTTTCCACATCTATTAACAACAATGGTAAAGCTAAACCTAATATTGTTGCTAGTAGCTCTCTTGATTCCAATAATGATTCTCTTAGCCAAGTTACACTTGAGCAAGAAAATGATTTATTGAAAGGGATTATAGAGAGAGGTGTCTTCAAGAGTCTTGTCGGAAGTAAACAATTTGAGGAAATTGTACGCAAGCAAGGAGTACATCGGAAGAAACAAGGTGTTGGCTACTTCAATGTCAACGGAGAAGATTGGGAAGAAGGTCCATACCCCATTACTAAGTTTGTTGCCCAAGAAGAGAAGTATGATCCTACTCCTCCCAAGGGAACAAGCTCACAAGATGGACTTCTACCACAAGACCACAAAGGCAAGGGAAAGATTCAAGATGACATTGACCTTTATGAAGAAGAACCCCAAGTCAAGGTCAAGTGGATTACCAAAGACACTTATAGCTCTACCTCAACTAGTGCTACCACAACTCCAAGGATCCCCGTCAAGTTGATGTGGATTCCCAAGAGGAAGAACTTGAGGGGTGACTCTGCCAATAAAATCCACTCTTATTCATTTTGGCAAGAACTATATGCAATCAACCTCAACCATATGCATTAGTTCAAGGAGTCACACATTCCCTCAAAGATAAGCAAGGGACAAGGTAATTTATTCATTTTTGGACATCATCCCATTTGTGTTTCACTTCATGTCCATGGATATTCTTGCATATGTTCCTTTTTCTTTGGGACTATCCCATATAGGTGAGAAGAGTAAGAAACAACAAGGATTTCTCCCAACTCAAGATGATCTTCATCAACATTGAGCATCCACCACTACTTCACCTACTTGAAGTCTTCTACAACAAAACCCAAGGTTAGTTTGACCCTCTTAAAGGGGTGTGTAATATCAAGGGGGGCTTTAATCTAAATCTTGAGTATAATCATCTCCTAAGGATATGAACACATTAATGCTTATGTAAAAGTGGTAACCCCACTTGTGCTTAATGATGAGTATGACCTATGATCAAGTATTCTTACTTGGCTCCTAAGTCAATATACTCATATATAGATGACTTTGTCATCGCCCAAGTGCTTGATAGATGCTTGGATGTTTTTGCATGTTCACCATATTTTATCTATCATGTTATTGTGTGAGCATGTTGGTATGCATGTGTTTTCTCATTCGAGGACATTGAATTGTTGTTATTTGGCTCTTGATTTATCTTTTGCCAATTGGATGGACGAGAATGCCTATGACCCTTCTCTAGCTATCTATGCTATCTCATCTCAAGTTCTATTCATGCTTCATCACAAAATTTGAACAAGCACTTGTCGATCCCTCTGTGTGAAGAAGCACTCGGAGTTCTGTATCGTCAATGGCTGACCTCCAAAATCTCTGTGAAAATGAACTTGGTGAAACCAACTCCACAAACTCAGTTCCACCGAATTCCAGAGTTGATCTAGGATTTTTCATCTTGGTACCACCGAAATCACAACCGAGTCTCCGTGTCAAATGACAGTAGAGGAACTCGGTTACACCAATTTTGTAATCTCGGTGACATCAACAATGAATGGGTATATATTCCAGCAGACCGAATCTTTGATTCCCAATCGTCAAAGTCGTTTCGTCCCAAACCCCTGATCGTTGCCCTTGACTCCCCATGCATCTCCGTCCCTGGGAATTGTCATTGTCGACAGATTCTTCACCGTCGTCGCCGCCGTAGCCGGACCACAACCGAGTTAGGGTATGGTTCGGACCCTCCTCTGCGTTCCTCCATCAAATTCTCACGCATTGGAAAGTTTTATCCATAATCCACCATGTGCAAACCTCTCCATCCACCATAAACTTCTATAGATTAGCGGATGAGAAAGTTTTTAGGGTTAGCTGTTCGTAGATCCCATCTTGGTGTCTCCGAGTTGCAAAACTCGGTGCAACCGATTTTGGACCTAGGGTTCCTGAGAATAAACTCGGTGAAACCGAGTTGTCATTTTTGGTTCCACCGAAAGTGATGACCAAGTTTTTGTTAAGGAGTTTATGTGTCTCGGTGACTACGAAAGTTCAATCTTGATGCTACCAAAATGTGTTCTGTGGAAAGTTAAAACTAAGGATTTCTTTGTTCAAATTTTCGAAAACATATGAATTTTGTTATGCTCAAACCTTCTATCTTTCCTATATCTGCTTCACAGGATTTGCTGCTTGCTGCTGAGGTTCTTCTTGCTTGTGAGAGATGTTTGGTTCAGATGACAGCCAGAATGATTTCAGGGAACCAAGTGCTGAGATGGACTCAGGCACTAATCCAGAGAAGTCTGACTCTAACCATGGTTCCTACAGCTCCCATGGCTTGCCCAAGCCAGCCACGAGGCAGAGGAAGAAACTGAATTATGATGAAGAGGACTCAGACTTTGTGCCAGAGGAATCTTCAGCTCCTCCAAAGGCTCCTCCAAGGAAAGTTGTAAGGAAGATATCTACTAGCGCTGCTGATCTGAGAGAACCTAACTATGTGAGGAAAAGCACAACACCTTCCACAAATGATGATCCTAAGAAAACTGGTACGAAGAGAGCAAGGAAGAGGGTAGTTCGTGTTGTTCGCACACAAACTTCCATGTTTGAAGACCCTGAAGTAGCCATTGAAGAAGAAGATGACATTCCAGCTCCTCCCAAGTAGAAGCTAATGGATGATGCTATGACCAAGAAGGCTGCTTCAAAGCCTCCTAAGGACGAGAAGTTTGTAGCTCATTGGAAGACTACAAAGGACATTCTTGTAGCTACTAAGAAGAATGGCCCTGCTTCCAGTGCCCCTGCTGCAGAGGAAGAAGATGATGAGGATGCAACCATTCTCAGGAAGCTCAGACCACATCTGACAATTCATAATGATGCTCATCACATAGCTGAAGACATGAAGAATAGAAAGGATGTAGGTCTAAGGAAGTGGAGAGTTGTTGACCCATATGTTGTCCAAAGGAGGACTGCTGTTGATCCAAGGTTTCATACCAAGGAACAACAATACTTCTATGAGACCGTCTTCCTTGATAAATCCCCAATTGTTTGTGATATGTAATTTGTTGAACGGGCTTATATCAAAGCCAATGAAGACTACTTTCCTCATGTTCAAGACAACTTAAAGTCTTTGGACATTGAAGATTTTGTTGGAAAGGATATAACCCTAGGGAATGATGAGCTGATCATATAGTTCTACTCGACTATTCATTTCTCTGGAGATGGTTCCATTGTCTGGATACAGATGGTCACAGATATGAGTCAACAATTCAAGAGTGGGCCACTATCATTGGTACCCCTAAGCAAAAACACCGTGGTGTTGATGTGTATTCTGAAGCAAAGAAGAGTCACAACTCCATGGCTAATATGTACAAGCCAATTCCTCATGATTATTTGGCTAGTCACAAGATGGGCTCAGTTTATTTCTTGCAAGCAGGGATACCCACAACTAACCTATTCTGAGATACACCTTGATGCCTAAATCAGGTGATCAGAACATGATCAGAGGGCACTCGATCAACTTGCTGCACCACTTGGACACTCACACCAGATTCAGAGTGATGGATTTTATAGTAGAGACTATCCGAAGGACTGCTGCTGATCAAAAAAGATCATGTGGATATGCCCATACATTCAGATGCTTATCAATGCCAAGCTAGGCAAGAATGTATATCTACTTAATCATCCCCATCTACCTCTTCAACCAGAGTTTGAAGGCAATGAAGTGGTGATGGATGACAATGATCCTAGTTCTGCTACAGCCAGAATGGCATCAGAGGCAGCACAAGCTGAGGCTGCTAGAAACAGGCCACCACCAGTTCCACAGCTCACGACTCAAGCTGAGCAAATGGTATTTCTAGTAAGCTATGTCCAAGGCATGGACAAGAACATTCAGGAGATTCTGCAAAACCAGAAGAGCCTTGAGAGAGTTGTGGAGACCAAATTTCATAACATGGATGTGAAGGTCACGGAATTTAACACTATAGTCAAACAACTTCAACATGACATTGACTCAGTGAAAATTCCTCGCTCAGTTGATGATGATGACAGTGATGATGATGATGAAGAGTCACCTCCTCGCACTATCACTCAGTTCAGCACCAAGCCTAGATCTGTTGTTGTACCTGCTCCGGAGACATGACAGACTTCATCAGCTCAAGCATCTGCACCTTCAGCTCCACCTCCATCATCAACTCAACCACCTCCAGTATCCACTCCTCAAGCTCTAGGACATCTTGCACAAGACTTCACAGACGCTCTTCTGTCGACCCCATCATCAGCTGCCCAGAGAGACGAGTAGCTCTATACGTTTTGAACTTGATGCAAGAAGGAAATAATATTGGCTCAAGCTTCAAGCTAGACGACTCTTCATTTTATATTTGTGAGAAATCACTTTTGAGTCCATAGGAAAGCCAATACTATTAAAAGGGGATGAGGTAGTAAAATGAACTGATTGCTCAAGTGCTCTAAGTTAGCCACCAAAATACTCAGTCATTTTTCCCACATAACCATTCTGTCAAAATCCACATACACAAATTTGGTGTCACCAACTTTCATATTTCGGACCCACTGAGTTTGACCTCACACAAAAACCCTAGCCACTACCACCAAATCGGTCCAACCGAATCCATATCGGTGCTACCGAGTTTGGGTGACCAACTTTCTGGTGCCTCGATACACAAAATCGGACTTTTTGAGTTTGAGTATCGGTGCCACCGAGTTTGGCAATCTGACCGTTAGCTACCTTTTAGGTGCCACCGAGTTTCATATACCGGTCTCACCGTGATTCAAAAGTTCACACCTTTGTGCTAATCGGTACCACCGAGTTTTCAACTTCGGTGTCACCGAGTTTGCCACTTTGTGTCTAACAGTTGGATTTTGGTTGTTTCCTATATATACCCCTTCACCCACCTCTCATTCGTGGGAGAAGCACTCAGAACACACACTTCATATCCAGATCCATTTTCTGAGAGAGAACCACCTACTCATGTGTTGAGACCAAGATATTCCACTCAATTTTCTGAGACACACACCTACTCATGTGAGAGAGTGATTTTGTGTTGAGCAGACTATCTTTAGAAGCACAAGAGCAAGGAGTTCATTGATCTACAACATCTATTACCTTTTGGAGGGTGGTGCATCATAGATTAGTAAGGTGTCGCTTGGGAGCCTCCTACTTCCTGTTGTGGAGTTGAACCACGATGTTTGTAAGGGCAAGGAGATCGACAACGATCTACCATGAGTAAGGCTAGTCCTCCGTAGACAGAAGCCATGGTGGAATAGACAAACCGCTTCTTTGTGGACCCTTCGTGGGTGGAGCCCTCCGTGGACTCTCGCAACCATTACCCTCCGTGGGTTGAAGTCTCCACTAACATGGATGTATGATAACGCACCTATCGGAACCATGTCAAAAATTGGCATGTCAACCTCATGCGTTTGATCTCCCTACCTTACTCCTTTACTTCACACTTGCATTTTTTTACTTTCTAGTGCTACACTCTTAAAACTGCATGTGTAGGGTGTACTTGACTTGCTATAACTATCATAGCTGCCTCTCTAGACATAATTTCGATCCTACAAGTGGTATCAGAGTTTTGGTCTCCATTTCATTGGTTTAACAACCTAGGAGAGTAAGGCGTCCAGTAGAGAAACTATCACCATAGAGATCCATATTTTGATGGCACTAATTTTTCTAATTGTAAGCATAAGATGAAAATGTATATAATTGGCTTTAATCCTCATGTTCTGATGGAGGAATCTCCGGCCATCTCCGGTATACCAGAACCTTGTTGAATTTGGATGGGAATCTGGATGAGATTACGGCGAGGGGTACAGTATTCAGCTCGGATATCCGCTGGAAAATTTCATCGTTCATCGGCTGCGGAATTTCAGATCACCCCTTGAAATTTCAGCCCGATCCGGCCGTCCAAACTCTGGGAAACATCCGATTAGTACAACGAATTTCAGATCTATTTTCTTCACAAAAACGAATCCGACGTCAGTTCATATTTCTTCATGAACGCGGTTTTGGAAATCTTTTAAAAGGATTTTTTAAGGTATTATGTGTTGTTCTAAAAAACATTCCCATAAATTTTGAGCATTTTCCAAGGCAATCTTCATCCTTGTGCCAGTGTCAAACCGTCCCGATAATGTTGCTCCACGGCTTTCGAGCTATTTCGGCATCGACTCCGTCGCCGCTCTATCAAGACAACGACAACCATCTCGGATCATCATCTCGGTCAGCCGACCAATAGTGCAGGATGGCGAGGGCCGAATACTCTTTAAGAGGACCTTGTCACCCACGGCTTGCACGGGACGGATGCTCCGTTGCTTCATCAAGCCAACATTAATCACGTCACAAATATTGACCCGCGCCGACATCGTCGTGCCGTCGTTTCAAGCCGACGTCTGCCACGCCACTTGCTTCAACACGTCGGCTCGCATGGGGGCTCTAGCTTCGTCTTACTGATCTACTCCGTCAACTCGGCTGGACCGGGGGCTCTACATCTCTTCATCAACCTACTCCAAGGACTTCGGCGTCATCAGCCGACCGGTTTCATCACCTCAGCTGGACTGAAGTGCTTCGCCTCACCACATCGATCATGCCGCATTGTGACTTCATCAAGGTGAGCTCTTCGCTCGGGAACCTCTGCGCTTAGGCTATATTCATCTAATATTTTACTTCACTTAATTTAATTAAGTAGAGGATTATTATTATTATTTGATATTATTTTTGGCTTCACTATTTATGTGCACACGTGATCGGCTCCGACCAAGTTAGACAGTCACCTCGGCGCACCGACATCGTCGTCACGCCTCCGTCAACCGAATTGCGTCATCGACATGGTCGACTGCCGTGGGGGCCTAGCCATTACATTGTAGAACTACTCTCTATCCTCGGCCGGACCGGGGGTTTCGCCTCGGCCCTTCCAAAGTTTTGGGTTGTCACTTCATCAAGACGATCACTTTGTAGGCTACCTCATGACAGGCTTGGGGGATCGTACATTGTTCCATCATAGCTCGACCCACGTCACACCGAGCACATTAACCAGCTAAGTCGCTTTCATGCTTAACCTTTTTCAATTTTTAATTTATGTGCGGTTCAGCCAAGCATTATATTTGTGTTAAACACAAAAATTGTTTGTCAAAAACTTAGCTTGTTAAAAGTACTGTTTGCACTAGTAGAAAATGAGGCTTTCGGCCGGAGCCCCAAATCTCATTAGCCTCGGGTCCAAGTAAAACCGAGACCAATGCTAGGCATTGCTCCCGATTCGAGTTGCCAGGGCCTCGCGGGGCAATAGTCCCGGTTTGGTTTGATGCATTAGTCCCAGTTCATGCCAAAAACCGGGACTAAAGATCCAGCGACTGACACATGGCGTGCCGCGGCAGTGGTGAAAGGACGTGGATGTCGCCTAGAGGGGGGGTGAATAGGCGCTTTAAAATAATTAAGGTTTAGGCTTGAACAAATGCGGAATAAAACTAACGTTTAATATGTCAAGCACAAAACCTACAAACAACTAGGCTCACCTATGTGCACCAACAACTTATGCTAAGCAAGATAAACAACTAAGTGATAGCAAGATATATTACAATAAACAATATGTCTATCACAAAGTAAAGTGCATAAGTAAAGGTTTCGGGTAAGAGATAACCGAGGCACGGGGAGACGATGATGTATCCCGAAGTTCACACCCTTGCGGATGCTCATCTCCGTTAGAGCGGTGTGGAGGCACAATGCTCCCCAAGATGCCACTAAGGCCACCGTAATCTCCTCACGCCCTCGCACAATGCAAGATGTCGTGATTCCACTAAGGGACCCTTGAGGGCGGTCACCGAACCCGTACAAATGGAAAACCTTGGGGGCGGTCACCGAACCCGTACACGTGGCAACCCTTGGGGGCGGTTACCGGTACCCGTACAAATTGCTCGGGGCAATCTCCACAACCTAATTGGAGACCCCGACGCTTGCCCGGAGCTTCACACCACAATGATTGAGCTCCGAGACACCACCAAGCTTCTAGGACGCCAAAGCATCCGCGAAGAACAATATCTAGGGTACTAAGTACCAAAGGTAATAAGCTTCTCAAACTTCACTTCCATGTATCACCGTGGAGAACTCAAACCGATGCAACTAATGCAATGGAAAGAACACACGAAGTGGTCAAGTCCCTCACACTCAAATCCCTCCACAACAACGCAAGCTATGGAGAAATATGAGAGGAAGAACAAGGAGCTCACAAAGAACTCCAAGATCAAGATCCAAGGGGTTCCCCTCCCATAGAGGAGAAAGTGATTGGTGGAGATGTGGATCTAGATCTCCTCTCTCTTTTCCCTCAAGAACAAGCAAGAATCATTGGAGGGATTGAGAGTAAGCAGGCTCTAAGAATGTCAACAATGGAGGTAGAACAAGAGCTCAACAGATAGATAAGGCCAAGGGGGAAGAAGACCCCCTTTATATAGTGGGGGAAGGAATCAGACCGTTACCCCCACTTACAGCCCGAGCCCAGCGGTACTACCGCTGGCTGCAGCGGTACTACCGCTGGCACTCCAGCGGTACTACCGCTGACCAGGGGCGGTACTACCGCCAGCTAGCGATACTACCGCTGGCACTCCAGCAGTACTACCGCTCGTCCCAGCGGTGCTACCGCTGGGCCCCTAGTAGTGCAAAGGCACTACCACCGCCAAGAAAGTCTTCGCAAAAAGGTCTGACGCAGTACAACCGCAAAGATGACGGTACTAAAAACTTGGAGCGGTACTACCGCTGGCCAAGGGCAGTACTACCGCTGGACAGCGGTACTACCGCCAGCTGTAGCGGTACTACCGCTAGGGCCAGCGGTACTACCGCCAACTCTAGCGGTACTACCGCTAGGTCCAGCGGTACTACCGCTCGCCACTGAAACAGCCATAACTTTCGCATACGAGCTCCGAATCGAGCAAACCCAAGCTTGCTGGAAATCTTAAGACCATGCAGATATGAAAATGCCAATGATATAGAGATGTGAGTCATCTATGAATTAAGAACCGGCAAAAACTCCAACATCGAAACCATCATAGTAGATGCATATGGACTCCGTTTTCGATGAACTCGAGCTTGTCATGAAGATGACCACAAGCTCTAAAACTTAGAACGAGAAACACCAAACAAGAACCAAGAAGTATGATGCAAGGATGCAAATGGTTTGAGCTCTCAACGAACGATATGATCAAGCTACTCACTTGAGAGCCCCCCTTGATAGTACAACAATCTATCCTAAACAGAAAACCTATCAAGGGCAAACCTATACCTTGCACCTCGTCCTCTTGAGCTAGATGATGATGATCTTGGCTTCCTCAAGATGGACCACCTTTCTTGATTGCGTTGGCTTGATGAAGACTAGTTGATTTCTCCCCCATACTCACTATGGGTGAGCCACTCTTCAGCATATCTTCAGAAGCCCATTGCCACCACAATGGACGGCAAGCTTCAAGCATGATATCTTCGTTTTGATCCACTTGAACTTGCACATCGCAATCTTGATGACGATCACAACTTGACGTCATACTTCATGGGTTGTATGAGATCTTCTCTTTGACGCAAGCCCATGGAAACACACCTAACCCCCACATAGAACTCTCACGAAGACCATGGGTTAGTACACAAACACGTAATGGACAATGCTTACCATACCATGGGTCACTTGATCCCTCTCGGTACTTCTTGTACCCTTTGTGTGTTGATCATCTTGATTTACTCTTTGTCTGAGATCTTGATCAACCTTGTGTCTCTATGACCATTCTTTGGATAACACCTTGAATACCACCATGGTCATCATATAAACTCCTTGAACCCAACAGATGGACTTCAAGAAGTGCCTATGGACAAATCCTATAAATATAACTTAAGGCAACCATTAGTCCATAGGAATTGTCATCAATTACCAAAACCAGATATGGAGATATATGCTTTAACAAGTGGCAACCATTCGTATCCCCCTTTAGTCCCAGTTGGTGGCTCAACTCGGGACTAAAGGTCTGGCACGTGGCATGCCACGGTGGTGGCAACCGTTCTATCCCCCTTTAGTCTCGGTTGGTAGCTCAACCCGGGAGTGCCTCCCACGTCGTTTCGAGCGATGAAAAGCACGAACCGAAGCAGAGTCACCATTTCTCTGTTTCTTTTTCTCTCTCGCTCTCCTCTCTTCTTTCCTTCTCTTCTTACCATCTCTTCTCCACTTCTCTTCTTCCACCATGCCAACCACTCGTTATGGAGAGGTGCTCGCACATGGCACGACCGAACTCAATGTCATGTACACGAATGACATCGCCATGGTGCCGCATTTTCTTACCTATTTCAAGAAATGGCTTCAAGAGGCGGAGGAGAATGAGAGATTCATGGGGCTTGATCTGGAGTACACGGCCAATCAACAAGGTGTTGCCGTCATCCAACTATGTTTCAAGAAAATGTCATGGTCTTCCATTGGGCGAGGTAAGTTTTGAGGCTTTCTTTGGTCCAAGGTTATGAAAATTGCATATAGTGATCTAGGTTCCATTGGATGGCAATATGCAGTTTCTATGTTCCATTAGCTAGCAATTGCATATAGTGATCTAGGTTCCATTGGATAACAATAAATATATGTCATAGTTAATTTATGCAGTTTCTATGTTCCATTGGATATAAATGTCATAGTTAATTTAGGGTTTCTTGATCAATTCATAGGATATGAAAATTGCATAGGATAGCAATACATTCCATTTGAATCCTAAAGATCAATTTCTCTTAAGTTGTAGTGAAATATAGTTTAAAAATATTTGAGAATTGCAATAGTAAGTAGGAAAAATTCCTCAAATAACCTGCATGTTGCATGTCACTGATATCTGCTGATGTTGGACAATTTTCTGTACTAAAAAGGTTGAACGAACAAAATGTTGCAACATCTAGGAAAGCTTAGAGACGAAATGACCAAAAATATCATCATTCAAGTAGAAGCATGTAGCAAGATGAGAGTGTCATGTTCATGGTTTTGTGTATAAAAGTACAGTATGAATTGCATCGTTCAAAATTAGGCATGTTACTATGTTTCTACAATAGAGAACTTAGGGAGATGTAGATGTTGCAATGTCCCAAACTAGCATTGACAACCATGTTACAAACAATGGTAATGATGGCCATTTCCAGAATTGCTCCTAGTAAATATTGCATTTACTAGGAAAAGCTAATTATTAGTATAAAAACATGATCAACAAACATTCGCTTTGCTTTTACCAATCTCATAGTTGTAGTAGCAGGTGTAGAAGCATTTTATTTAGCATCATGAGGTGGGAAAATAAGAAGATAAAAAACTAAAGTTATACATATTTCAAGCTAGAAGCAGTAGTACTACATACTACCTTCTTTGTCGACGGTATTGTACTTTTCCCGCAAGAATGGCACAAAATTTAGATTGTTGAAGCTAAAGTTGTAATGAAACAATTTTCCTTGTTGCAGAATCCTAGAATATGTTCCATTTGAATCCTAAAGATCAATTTCTCTTTAGTTGTAGTGAAACAATTTTCCTTGTTTCAGCAGTATGTAACATTTGTTCCATTTTAATTTGTTGCCGCTGTAGTAGTGACAAGCATTGTCCAGAACTCATGGACTTCCTTCGCAGCGGCATACATTTTGCTAGTGTTGATATAAGAAATGACAAGCTCAAGATGAGGCACAGTTTCGGTATTGGGCTACCAGCTCACTGCCACATTGATATCCAAGACAAATTCAAGCTTCAACATGAGTGGACGTCGATGGCTCATATGGCAGTCGCCTTGATCGATGAGGAGTACACTGATATGAAGACCAAATTCCCAAGGTATCAGCACACAAAGTGGGAGATGACCCCACTTGACAGTATCAACATTGAGTATGCATCAAAAGATGCATACGTTTCATACGAGTTGTACCGCAAGATTCGGATCATGAACTATGGTCAGCGTCACCTCGCACCAGCAACAGCACCACCAGTTTGGGGACTTTCTGATTCAGACGAGTAGTGTTCACAACGTCAAACACTTGTATATATATATGTGCTAGCTATTATTATGTACTGCTTGGACGAGTATCATTATGTACTGCTTGGACCAATTTATGTCTAGTTTGTGTTTGTGCCATTAGTTTCCAAATTTGAATGGTTTAACCCTTTCCAACTTCATTTGCTACTTTTCATGGTATCATGCATTTCGACCACATATATAGCACGCTTCATTTGCATGGTTACACCCAAAGCGATCATAGGCAAGGGATTGAAATATAAATCTATGTAATGTATTAAACTTTATGTGATGTGTACCAATGTATTAAACTTTATGTGATGTGTACTAATGTATTAAACTTGGTACCACTGGGTTCTAAAGAGAATGCACTTTTCCCTTTATTAGTGGAAAGACGGCGTTTTTTGTGAAAGAGGTACCAACTACGAGAACTAAAACAACTACAAGTACGAAAACTAAAACAACTACGAGAACTAAAACAACTAGGAGAACTAAACCCTAAACAACTACGCCAACTAAAAAATACCAAATGAAGTCAGAAATTGTTGAAAATTTATGATGTGCATTTTAATGGTGCATTTTGAACACACAAAAAGTCTGGAGTTCAAATAAGTTCAGAAAAATGAAATGCCTTTGTAATAGATGAGTTTTCGTCTGAAACCGTGATACTTCGAAAGAGATTGTCCGCTTTGTACACGAAATGCATCCAGTCTTGGTCGTAACCCTCTCAACTTTTTAGCACATGCCACGTGGGTGAAATGATGATACCATGCCAACTTTCAACCTTTTCAGAGTTCATTTGTAGTACTTTTCAATTTCATGGTCATTTAGCACAAAAAAATCAATAAATGCATGAAAAATACCAAATGAAGTCAAAAATTGTTGAAAATTGATGATGTGCCTTTGAATGGTGCATTTTGAACACACAAAAATCCTGGAGTTCAAATAAGTTCAAAAAGTTGAAATCCCTTTGTAACACATGAGTTTCCGTGCGAAACCCTGATACTTCGAAAGAGATTGTCAGTTTTGTACACGAAGTGCATCCAGTTTTTATCGTAACCCTCTCAACTTTTTAGCACATGCTATGTGGTTGAAATGATGATACCATGCCAACTTCCAACCTTTTCAGAGTTCATTTGTAGTGCTTTTCAATTTTAGGGTCAATTAGCTAAAAAAAAGTAAATGCATGAAAAATACCAAATAAAGTTATAAATTGTTGAAAATTGATTATGTGCCTTTGAATGGTGCATTTTGAACACACAAAAAGTCTGGAGTTCAAAAAGTTCAAAAAATGAAATGCCTTTGTAACAAATGAGTTTTCGTCCGAAACCCTGATACTTCGAAAGAGATTGTCCATTTTGTACATGAAGTGCAACTAGTTTTTTTCGTAACCCTCTCTACTTTTTAGCACATGCTATGTGGGTGAAATGATGATACCATGCCAACTTTCAACCTTTTCGGAGTTCATTTGTATTGCTTTTCAATTTCAGGGTTAATTAGCTCAAAAAATAAGTAAATCCATGAAAAATACCAAATGAAGTCAGAAGTTGTTGAAAATTGATGATGTGCCTTTTAATGGTGCATTTTGAACACACAAAATGTTTGGAGTTCAAATAATTTCAAAAAAATGAAATGCCTTTGTAACAGATGAGTTTTCGTCCGAAACCCTGATACTTCGAAAGCGATTGTCCGTTTTGTACACGAAGTGCATCCATTTTTAGTCGTAACCCTATCAACTTTTTAGCACATGCTATGTGGTTGAAATGATGATATCATGCCAACTTTCAGCCTTTTCAGAGTTCATTTGTAGTGCTTTTCAATTTCAGGGTCAATTAGATTCAAAAAAATAAGTAAATGCATGAAAAATACCAAATGAAGTCAGAAATTGTTAAAAATTGATGATGTGCCTTTGAATAGTGCATTTTGAAAACACAAAAAGTCTAGAGTTCAAATAAGTTCAAAAACTGTAATGCCTTTGTAACACATGTGTTTTCGTTCGAAACCCTGATACTTCGAAAGAGATTGTCCGCTTTGTACATAAAGTGCATTCATTTTTTTCCCTAGCCCTCTCAACTTGTTAGCACATGCTATGTGGGTGAGAAGATGATACTATGCCAACTATCAACCTTTTCAGGGTTCATTTGTAGTGATTTTCCATTTCATGGTCATTTAGCTCAAAAAAATTAGTAAATGCATGAAAAATACCAAATGAAGTTAGAATTTGTTGAAAATTGATGATGTGGCTTTGAATGGTGCATTATGAACACACACAAATCCTGGAGTTCAAATAAGTTCAAAACAATGAAATCCCTTTGTAATAGATGAGTTTTCGCTCGAAACCATGATACTTCGAAAGAGATTGTCCGTTTTGTACACGAAGTGCATCTAGTTTTTGTCATAATCCTCTCAACTTATTAGCACATGCTATGTGGGTGAAATGATGATACCATGCCAACTTTCAACCTTTTCACAGTTCATTTGTAGTGCCTTTTAATTTCAGGGTCAATTAGCTCAAAGAATAAACTAATAGCAAAAAGAATGAAGTAAAAAGAATCAACTAAAACATTAAAAAAAAGAATGAACTAAAAAGAATCAAATAAATTATCAAAGTGTTTATTTGTTAAAAAGAATCAAGTAAAACATTAACTAAAAAGAAACAAAAAAATATCAACTCAAAAGAATTTTCATGGAGTTTTTTTGTTAAAATCTTTAATAGAAACTAAAAAAAGAGTCAACTAAAAATAATCAACTAGAACATTAACTAAAAAGAATCAACTAAAATTATGAAAGTGTTTATTTGTTAAAAAGAATCAAGTAAAACATAAACTAAAAAGAAACAAAAAAATATCAACTCAAAAGAATTTTCATAAAGTTTTTTTGTTAAAAGCTTTAATGTAAAACTAAAGTAAAAGAGAAAAAAAATCTTTAATAGCAAAGAATTAAAATATAAACTGGGACTAAAATTTATTAAGTGAAAAAAATAAAAATGCCACCTACTAGGCCATCATGGTGTGCATACGACTAGGAACCCTAGATGGGCCAGGATGCACGCGCGTAGAAGGCCCAGCACTACCACATGTTAGAGAGAGTGTGTTTAAGTCCACAGGCCTGCGTTTGAGAGGAGCTCGAGAGGGTCGGGGTAGCGGGACTTATAAACCAGTCTCAGCTCCTCTCGACTAGCGAGGTGGGACTAAACATTTGGCCACAACATCACCCACCTTTATTCCCAGTTTGGGGCTCCAACCGGGACTAACCGCACCTCTTTAGTCCCGGGTCAAGCCACCAACCGGGATTAAAGGCCTCCGCTTCCCGCCTTTCGGCCTGCTGAAAAGGAGCTTTAGTCCCGGTTGGTGGCTCCAACCGACACTAAAGGGGCCATTTTGTGACAGCCCGATGCCGGCGTTCTAGAAGATTCCCCCTTTATTCTGTTTTCGTCGTGTGGCTTATTTTATTTGTGGCATCATCATCGCATCATTCACATCATCTGCATTGCATCGGCATCCCGTTGCCGCCAGTTTTCGACACTTGCATCCGTTGTTAGTTGCCGGTTATCGTCGTTGTCCGTTCTGAGCCCGACCACTCACGCACGCGCCCGCGACACCGTCGTAACCCTGTTTTTAAAGTGCGCGTAAAACTTTCTCGGATTGGGTTGAGATTTGACGTGCGGTGTTATTTTAATATAGGTAGGCCGCCTGTCAAGTTTCGTCGCAATCAGAGACCGTCTGGTACCCGAACGGTCGACCGTAGCGGCACCGTATTCGGGCTAACGTCGGACGGCTGTCGGTGTTTTAGAATTTGTTTCCGCGCCGCCCGTTTTCCCTCTCGTCTCCGGATATCCCCTCTACACGGCCGCGTACCCATTCCCGCGTTCGGAATCGTCCGAATCCGACCGCACGTTGGATCCGGAACGCGATTCCGGTTAGCCGAGCCCCTCTTTTCTCTATAAATACCCCCTCCTCCTAATTTTTAGACACCATCCTATCTCCTTCCTTGAACCGTGCATACCCCCGAAACCCTAGCCAGCCTCTCTCCTCCCTCCAGCCGCCGGACCCGCGAAGCCCATCCGGGGCCCGCCTGAGCCCGAATCGCCCCGCCGCCGTGCAAGCCCAGCAGAACCGCCGCCCGAGCGCCCAGCGCCTCCCTGCTCCCGCATCGTCCCCTCGCGCTGCCACATCGACGAGCTCGCCGCCCCGGCCTCCGGCACCGTCGCCCGACCGCCTCCCGCGACGCCGACCGATGCGCCGCCACAGGAGCGTCGTCGGAGTTCGCCCCTGCCGGATCCGAGGCCGAGCAGCCCCGCGCATGCTCGCCATGCGCCGCCGCCGCATCCTCTTCGTCCGGCCGCCGCCTTGCACCGCCGCCGCCGGGAACAGACTCGCCACGGCCGGATCCGACGGATCCCGCCGGTCTCCCCGCCGCCTGCGCCCCCTGTGCCGGGCCGACGAGCCGCCGCGGCCAGCTCCCGCAACCGCCCCCGTCCGAGCGTGGCGTCACCTGGGCCGCCTCGTTCGCCAGGCCCAGGCCCCGCTCCGGTGCCCCAAGCCTCGACCTCCACAGCGCCTCCAACGGCCCAGCGCGAGGCCGGCCCACCAGCTCCACCAAGCGGGCAAGGCCCATGGTAAGCCCCCACTCGAGCCATTTTCCCTCGCCCGTGGCGAGATGTGCTAAGTTGCGCCCTCTGTTTAGGCCCATGTAGATAATTTAGGAATTTCGGAATTGATAAATTCCAAAAATTAGACGTAATTTCATATGCCCGTAGTTTCTAATCCGTAAGTCCGATCGCGATGTATTGTATATCGTTTTGGTGTAGAATTTCGTGTAGAATACAATTTAGCAACTTGCATATTTATTTGACGTTGTTTGACGTGTCGTATGCATGGATTTACATGCTGTCTCAATAGGAAAGTGCCCGCATTTATTTTCCGTGCGTGTTCGAATTGCTCGAATGCCGTAATAGAAATGCCCATGTTTTAGGAACCTATTTTCCATGTATTTTAGAGCGGCCATTGGTATTTTTATGTTTAGGGGTTTGCGGTAGTTTATTTTCCCGTATATAGGTTATTTTCTCGCATTTTTCATGTGGCATTATATTGTTGTGCAACCCCACATATTTTATATGTTTCCGGGGTAGAAAAATCCATTGGATTTTTCTGTGCAATTATTTTTAGTTTTTTAGGATGTTAGTTCGCGAGATATTTTGCCGTGATGCCCTTTTGTTTAATTCGTAGGATTTATTCCGTGCTTCGTTTGACGGAGTTGTCAACTAGGGAGTTGATCTTGGATGTTTTGTTTAGCCCCTGGTATTTTTGGTTGCAATAGAAATGCATGTTTAGGTGTGATTTGCTTGCTCTCAAGTTGCTAGAAATAGTGCTGTTTTAGAGGAGCTGAAATATTTCTAAGTCTGAGATCTGTTATATTTTGTTGCTGTTTTGTCGTGCTTCTATCTTGTGATGTGTAGCTCTTTTGAGGTTGGTCCAATGGAGTTAGTTGTACCCCTTGTGTATCTCTAGCATGCTGTAAAGTTTCATGCCATTTGGAGTCCTGTAGCTATAGGTTTTGCTGCTGTCAATATTGCTTCAGATCGAAAACTGCACTTTCATGAGGTGTAATTTTCACTAAGTCTGAAATAGTGTGTGAGATGCCATTTTGTGTCTTCTTTCCCTAGTGATCCATGATGCCATGCTAGTTGTTGTTAGTTGTTTGTAGTAGTGCTTGTTGCCCTCTTTCGTGACATGCCTTGCTTGAGCATATCGGAGTTGTGTAGCCGTAGTTGTGGGGTGTAGAAAATGTTATGTGGCTGATTTTGGCAGATTGTAGTGATTTCTTGTTTTGCTCGTAGTTTTCGAACCGTAGCTCCGTTTTGGTCGTGTCCTACATGAAACTTGCTTAGAATCTCGTGTAGTTTCATTTTCTCTTGCTGTTTGTATGTTTTGAAGTGCTCGTAGCCGTCGTTGCACACATATTGCATTCATGCCGTCATATCTTGCGGTGCTTGTAACTTTTGATCCGTAGCTCCGTTGGGGATGATCTCTATGTGTAGATTGCTTGAAATGACACGTAGAATCACGAGAACCTATTTGTTTTGCTGTTTAACAACTAATTAAATGTGTTAGTTCAGATCTGGACAGAATTGTAAATTAACCTAGCAAACCACTGATTGGCTATGTTACTACTTGCTTAACCCTGTTGATAGCGTTGCTAGTGTCAGGGGTAGATGCTTCCATGTGAAAGCATGGGTTCCTTCTTATAGCACCATATTAATGCTATTTAATTTAATGCACCTATATACTTGGTAAAAGGTGGAAGGCTCGGCCTTTCTAGCCTGGTGTTTTGTTCCACCTTTGCCCCCTTAGTTTCCGGCTACCGGTGTTATGTTCCATAAATGAGCGCTCGTAACACGATCGGGGTTGTTATGGGGACCCCCTTGATAATTCGTTTTAGATTAAGACTGGTCCGGCAAGGCCCAACTTTGGTACTACTTTTGCCTAAACACCTAATAAAATTGCTTAGGGTCTTTCCGGACCCCGAGGATAATTTAATCAACCCCCGGGCCAGTGCTCCTCATGAGTGTTGGTCCAAATTGGCAGACTACGGGGCCACCGCGGGGCAACCCGAGGTTTGGTTCTCCTAGTGTGACCCATCCGCCGTGTCCTGAGAACGAGGTACGCGACTCCTATCGGGATCGTCGACACGTCGGGCGGCCTTGCTGGGTTAGTTTTACCTTTGACGAAATATCTTGTGCATCGGGATTCCGGTGATGCTTTGGGTAATCTCAGAGTTAAGGTCTTCCGCTAAGGAATTCGACGAGATCGCGAGCTTCGTGATTGAGGATTTCTATGCGGCTTGTGGTAATTTGTGATGGACTAGTTGGAGCACCCCTGCAGGGTTAAATCTTTTCGGAAAGCCATGCCCGCGGTTATGTGGCAACGTGGAAACTTTGTTTAACACTGGCTCTAGATAACTTGATGTTAATTAATTAAAATATGCCAACTGTGTGCGTAACCGTGACTGTCTCTTTCGTGAGTTCCTTCTCCGATCGAGGACACAGTGGGGTTATGTCTGACGTAGGTAGGTGTTCAGGATCATTCATTTGATCATCAGTAGACACGTCCGCTACGCGTAGATTTCCCCCCTCTTATTTCTTGTACTCATAAGTTAGCCACCATATATATGCTTAGCCGCTGCTGCAACCTCACCACTTAACCATACCTCACCCATTAAGCTTTGTTAGTCTTGCTACCTTTGGAAATGGGATTGCTGAGTCCCCTGTGGCTCACAGTTTACTAGAACACCAGTTGCAGGTACAGGTAAAGGTTACTTGACGTGAGCGCGTTGATTGTACATTTGGAGTTGCTTCTTCTTCTTCTTCTTCTTCATCGATCTAGGATGGGTTCCAGGACGGCAGCCTGGGATAGCAAGGATGGACATCGTTTCATTTTCTCGTTTGTTTTCGTCCGTAGTCGGACCCTGCTCTTACTCTTGATGATTATGTAATGTACTGATGTGACTCTGATGTAGCTTGTGGCGAGTGTAAGCCAACTATTTATATATCTCTTCTTTTCAGTACATGTACTTGTAACGATATCCATTCTTGTGACACGGCGAGATGCGCTTCTATCCATGACGAGGCCCTCGTGCCAAATTGAGGATATGGTCGCATCTTGGGCGTGACAAGTTGGTATCCGAGCAGTACCGACCTAGGAGCCCCCTTGATTGATCGAACTTGGCCGAGTCGAGTCTAGTGAAAAAATACTTTGAGTCTAGTTATATATCGGAGAGTAGGATTCTTTTTTCTCCTCTTCTATGCTCTGGTGAGGAATATTGACGTAATAATTTAATTCTACTCCTCTTCTCACTCAAAAAATTTTTAGGATCACACGGATATTTTTGGAATCTATATGATGCCGATGTGACGGAGTTCTGTCTTGGTGCCTCCTATGTGCTCTAAGTCTAAGGGAGTTGAGCTCCAGGGGATTCTTGAGCACATCGTTATCATTCAGATTTCTTAGTATCTCAGATCGAAGGATGTTCGTAATTGCTTCAATACTAGTAGTGGCAAGATAACCCCGATGTCCCAGTACTGGTGCAGATTGTTCGGGAGTACTGCCATACATTGTATCGTTGTGATCACGAGGGTCTGTTGTAGATGAACGTCCGAGATTCTGGTTGTGTGTTGACGGATGTGATACAGGTGACGGGTTAGTATAGGAGTTGTGTGATATTACTCCTTGTATCCGTGTACCATATTGCATGACCAGATATTTCGGGAATTCATAGGTGGGAATTCTAGTAGTTGCTTATAGGACAATCTTCCAACAAATACATGATGTTAGGTTGGGGTTCGACATCTAGTGGATTCCTGTCCACGAAAATATCGGACGAAATCTTTCTCATGAGTTTGTTCTGGCTAATTGCAAGCCGCACCCTTCGTTTTGTTGAATGTGGTAATTCGTGTTGCTTCGATGTCAAGTGGTGATTTCAGATCTTTCCTGAGTTGTGTTCTCATATTTTTATGAGAGTATTAATTCTTTTTCTATATCAATTGTCATGTCAATTCTTGTCAGCCGGAGTCGTCATGTTAATTCTTTTCAACCGGTGTGTTTCTCTTCAGTGAATTCAATCCTCTCTAATTTTGCAGATCATTCTCTCAATTCTTTCCGGAGTTATCTCATCTGTCCCATGTCATCTTTGTTTTTCCCGCCCTCCCGCCCTTTTTCTTCAGTGATTGGATTTCATACAAGTGCATTTCATTTCAGTGATGCTTCCGCTATCTCTTCTTTCTTTCGTAACCGGTGATTCATCGTGAAGATTCTCAGCAGATTCGTGTCATATTTGTTCAATCTTGTTATCTTTTCCGGTGAATTCAATTTAATTATCCGTGTTCATTATATTCTATTCACCCTTGTAATTCTTTCCTATGTTGGAGATTCTTATCATTCTATCGTGTTTATTCAGTTATCTCTATTCTATCCGGAGCGTTGAAGTTATCTCAGAATTCTTGTTCTCAATTCTTTAATTATTTCGGGGTGCTAACCTCATCTAGTTTTCTTATTCTGGTGCAATATCTCTCGTTCTAGCAATTGTTTCAATGGTGGTTTCTTTGAGTGGGCCCATAACCCACAGGTTCTTCCCAGGATCTTACCTGGCTCTTTAATCTTTTCCCGGAGTTCTCTATTTATTTCAACTATGACGTAAGTATGAATTTCATCAGTCATATCCCTTCTCCAAGGCCTATTCGAATTAATTCTCATATGGCTCAACCTTTCATTCTTTCTTATTCCGGAGTGTCTCATTAATTCTTGGGGTTGTTCTTGTCATCATTTTCAGCTTGCAAATTCGAAGGAGTGTTTCTCTCAATCTTGGTCCATTCTCTTCATGATTCATAGTTTCAGCCTTCTGGCATCATCTTAATTGTTCCAATCATGAGTAATCCCTTTCTTGCTATCCGGTGCATTTCTGAGTTGTTTTTATTTCTCGTTCCTTCGAAGGCCATCATTTTTAGAAGACTTCGTCGTTCTCAGCTTTCAGCTTTCGTTCTCTAAATCTTCTCAATTGTTGCCTCTTCGTTCGTCTCTCGGTTATTCCGGCGCCTTGTTCAAGTTTTCTCTCAGGTGGCTCATGATCTCTTCATTATCTTGTATCTCCATTCATTCATTGTTGCCTCGTTCATTTCAATTCTCACCGGTGTTTCTTGCAACAATTCTTCTAGTTTGTGCTCATATCTCTCCTCAATCTTTTCAGAGGAATAAGTTGTATGCTTAATCCGTTGCTTGTCATCAATTAAACTTGATGAAGGATAAGCATAATATAATTCTTATTCTTGTTCATAGTAATCTGAATTCTTCTTCCGGAGTGGCTCATGGGTTTAATTTTTTTCTCGTGTGCTTATCTTTTCCAGAGTTCCAAGTTCTTTAAGTATCTCTTTGTGAGGCTTCATCTAAATCTTGGCAAGGTCATAATCTTATTCTTTTCTACCTTCATATTGTTGCATCATTCATTTGTATACGGAGGTCCTTCATGGTGGTTCATCAAGGTTTCAATCCATTCTGAAGTGTTCTTCAAGATTCTTGTTGGAGAACCTCAAGTATCCTTTCTCTTGCGTTTATATGTGCAATTGTTCTTCCTTTACCCTTTGAGGTGGTATTATAGCGTTCTTGTTATGTAGGAGCCTCGAAGAGTTTTCCTTTCAGGAATGAGATAATTAAAACCACCAACTCTATGGTCATGAGATATTTGCAACCCATGATTTCTTCATTGAGCTATCTTGGTTTGGATTTCACCTAAAGCTTTTCCTATGGATTGTTGCTATCATGGTGCTTTTCATTAATCCAAGTTCTCAATGTATCCTCTTGGTGTAAGTAATTGTTCATATCTTGTTTCTCCCAATCATTCCTTGTTTCTTTTAGTGGTTGGTTATCACCTCATATGTGTTAAGATGATTTTCATAAGCCCACTAGTATCTTGTTTTTGTTGTTGGTTTTCCAACTACTCTGTCAATTCTCTATCCGGAGGCTCTTCAATTCTATTGTGATGATAGTTGGCATTCTTTCTTCATTCTCTTCTTCCATTTGAGTTAGTTCCTATTCTATTGTTCCGGAGGCATTGTGATGTTGCTCTTTCGGGTCTATCATCTTGTTCTATCAGGATCATGGTGTTCCCTTGTTCTATTTACTTGTTTGTTATGGATATTGTCTAATTCTCTCTTCTTATCGATTTTTTTGTCCCTTTTTCCTACTGAAGTGCTGCCGAACTTTTCCGTGAATTCCTTCTTGTTTCTCATATCAGTCCTCATCTCTTTGCAACTTTCAAGGATCGTTGGTTTCACTCGTTTGTCAAAGAAGCGACTAAGTGTTTACCTCTTGTTCTTTCTCATCCTCTCCCCTTTCATTCTTCGATCTCAGGGCGAGATCCTCTTGTAGTGTAGGAGAGTTGTGACAGCCCGATGCCGGCGTTCCAGAAGATTCCCCCTTTATTCTGTTTTCGTCGTGTGGCTTATTTTATTTGTGGCATCATCATCGAATCATTCGCATCATCTGCATTGCATCGGCATCCCGTTGCCGCCAGTTTTCTAAACTTGCATCCGTTGTTAGTTTCCGGTTATCGTTGTTGTCCGTTCTGAGCCCGACCGCTCACGCACGCGCCCGCGGCACCGTCGTAACCCTGTTTTTAAAGTGTGCGTAAAACTTTCTCGCATTGGGTTGAGATTTGACGTGCGGTGTTATTTTAATATAGGTAGGACGCCTGTCAAGTTTCATCGCAATCAGAGACCGTCTAGTACCCGAACGGTCGACCATAGCGGCACCGTATCCGGGCTACCGTCGGACGTCTGTCGGTGTTTTAGAATTCGTTGCCGCGCCGCCCGTTTTCCCTCTCGTCTCCGGATATCCCCTCTACACGGCCGCGTACCCATTCCCGCGTTCGAAATCGTCCGAATCCGACCACACGCTTGGATCCGGAACGCGATTCCGGTTAGCCGAGCCCCTCTTTTCTCTATAAATACCCCCTCCTCCTAATTTTTAGACAGCCATCCTCTCTCCTGCCTCGAAATCCGTGCCTACCCCCGAAACCCTAGCCAGCCTCTCTCCTCCCTCCAGCCACCCGGCCCGCGAAGCCCATCCGGGGCCTGCCCGAGCCCGAATCGCCCCACCGCCGCGCAAGCCCAGCAGCACCGCCGCCCGAGCGCCAGCGCCTCCCTCCTCCCGCATCGTCCCCTCGCGCCGCCGCATCGACGAGCTCGCCGCCCCGGCCTCCGGCACCGTCGCCCTACCGCCTCCCGCGCCGCCGACCGGTGCGCCGCCATAGGAGCGTCGTCGGAGTTCGCCCCTGACGGATCCGAGGCCGAGCAGCCCCGCGCATGCTCGCCATGCGCCGCCGCCGCATCCTCTTCGTCCGGTCGCCGCCTTGCGCCGCCGCCGCCGGGAACAGACTCGCCACGGCCGGATCCAACGGATCCCGTCGGTCTCGCCGCCGACTGCGCCCCCTGTGCCGGGCCGACGAGCCGCCGCGGACAGCTCCCGCCGCCGGTTGCCCGTGCGCGTGCGGGAGGCAACCGCCCCCGTCCGAGCGTGGCGCCACCTGGGCCGCCTCGTTCGCCAGGCCCAGACCCCGCTCCAATGCCCCAAGCCTCGGCCTCCACAGCGCCTCCAGAGGCCCAGCGCAAGGCCGGCCCACCAGCTCCACCAAGCGGGCAAGGCCCATGGTAAGCCCCCAACCGAGCCATTTTCCCTCGCCCGTGGCGAGATGTGCTAAGTTGCGCCCTCTGTTTAGGCCCATGTAGATAATTTAGGAATTTCGGAATTGATAAATTCCAGAAATTAGACGTAATTTCATATGCCCGTAGTTTCTAATCCATAAGTCCGATTGCGATGTATTGTATATCGTTTTGGTGTAGAATTTCGTGTAGAATACGATTTAGCAACTTGCATATTTATTTGACGTTGTTTGACGTGTCGTATGCATGGATTTACGTGTTGTCTCAATAGGAAAGTGCCCGCATTTATTTTCCGCGCGTGTTCGAATTGCTCGAATGCCGTAATAGAAATGCCCATGTTTTAGGAACCTATTTTCCATGTATTTTAGAGCGGCCATTGGTATTTTTATGTGTAGGGGTTTGCCGGTAGTTTATTTTCCCGTATATAGGTTATTTTCTCGCATTTTTCGTGTGGCATTATATTTTGTGCAACCCCACATATTTTATATGTTTCCGGGGTAGAAAAATCCATTTGATTTTTCTGTGCAATTAGTTTTAGTTTTTGAGGAAGTTAGTTCGCGAGATATATTGCCGTGATGCCCTTTTGTTTAATTCGTAGGATTTATTCCGTGCTTCGTTTGATGGAGTTGTCAACTAGGGAGTTGATCTTGGATGTTTTGTTTAGCCCCTGGTATTTTTGCTTGCAATGGAAATGCATGTTTAGGTGTGATTTGCTTTCTCTCAAGTTGCTAGAAATAGTGCTGTTTTAGAGGAGCTGAAATATTTCTAAGTCTGAGATCTGTTATATTTTGTTGCTGTTTTGTCTTGCTTCTATCTTGTGATGTGTAGCTCTTTTGAGGTTGGTCCAATGGAGTTAGTTGTACCCCTTGTGTTTCTCTAGCATGCTATAAAGTTTCATGCCATTTGGAGTCCTGTAGCTATAGGTTTTTCTGCTGTCAATATTGCTTCAGATCGAAAACTGCACTTTCATGAGGTGTAATTTTCACTAAGTCTGAAATAGTGTGTGAGATGCCATTTTGTGTCTTCTTTCCCTAGTGATCCATGATGCCATGCTAGTTGTTGTTAGTTGTTTGTTGAAGTGCTTCTTGCCCTCTTCCGTGCCATGCCTTGCTTGAGCATATCGGAGTTGTGTAGCCGTAGTTGTGGGGTGTAGAAAATGCTATGTGGCTGATTTTGGCAGATTGTAGTGATTTCTTGTTTTTCTCGTAGTTTTCGAACCGTAGCTCCGTTTTGGTCGTGTCCTACATGAAACTTGCTTAGAATCTCGTGTGGTTTCATTTTCTCTTGCTGTTTGTATGTTTTGAAGTGCTCGTAGCCATCGTTGCACACATATTGCATTCATGCCATCATATCTTGCGGTGCTTGTAACTTTTGATCCGTAGCTCCGTTGGGGATGATCTCTATGTGTAGATTGCTTGAAATGACACGTAGAATCACGAGAAACTATTTGTTTCGCTGTTTAACAACTAATTAAATGTGTCAGTTCAGATCTGGACAGAATTGTAAATTAACATTTCCGACCTCATTTAAAATACCTAGATAGGTAGTTTATTTACGCTTCACCTCTTGCCATGTTTAACCACATTTAATATTGCCATGTATTTAATCTGGATAGGACTAAATAATTAACATGGGGTTTCGTCAATATGCAACTCGTTGCATATTGAACTTCACTTAATGTGTAGTGTTTGATTGTGTGGATTGTCATGCCGTGACGTGCATGTTTTCAACTGCTCATGCATCATATGTGTTGTGCATCGTGAGGTGTATATCGTGTGTTGATTTGTGATTCCGTTTTGCTTCGTCTCGATAGAGTGCCGAAAGCGTGTCGGAATGTGAGGACCCGTTCGACTACGATGGTTTGCCAACTCCACCGAGTTGTTCTTCTTCCAAGCGGGATCTCAGGCAAGATGATCATTTCCCCAGATACCATTACTATCATTGCCATGCTAGTTTGATCGCTTCTATCAATTATGTCTCGTTGCCTACCACATGTTAAACATCAGCCTCTCAACAATGCCATGAAAACCTTCAACCTATTCAAGCTAGCAAACCACTGATTGGCTATGTTACTACTTGCTTAACCCTGTTGATAGCGTTGCTAGTGTCAGGTGCAGATGCTTCCATGTGAAAGCATGGTTTCCTTCTTATATCACCATATTAATGCTATTTAATTTAATGCACCTATATACTTGGTAAAAGGTGGAAGGCTCGGCCTTTCTAGCCTGGTGTTTTGTTCCACCTTTGCCCCCTTAGTTTCCGGCTACCGGTGTTATGTTTCATAAATGAGCGCTCCTAACACGATCGGGGTTGTTATGGGGACCCCCTTGATAATTCGTTTTAGATTAAGACTGGTCTGGCAAGGCCCAACTTTGGTACTACTTTTGCCTAAACACCTAATAAAATTGCATAGGGTCTTTCCGGACCCCGAGGATAATTTAATCAACCCCCGGGCTAGTGCTCCTCATGAGTGTTGGTCCAAATTGGCAGACTACGGGGCCACCGCGGGGCAACCCGAGGTTTGGTTCCCCTAGTGTGACCCATCCGTCGTGTCCTGAGAACGAGGTACGCGACTCCTATCGCGATCGTCGACACGTCGGGCGGCCTTGCTGGGTTAGTTTTACCTTTGACGAAATATCTTGTGCATCGGGATCCCGGTGATGCTTTGGGTAATCTCAAAGTTGAGGTCTTCCACTAAGGAATCCAACGAGATCGCGAGCTTCGTGATTGAGGATTTCTATGCGGCTTGTGGTAATTTGTGATGGACTAGTTGGAGCACCCTTACAGGGTTAAATCTTTTCGGAAAGCCGTGCCCGCGGTTATGTGGCAACGTGGAAACTTTGTTTAACACTGGCTCTAGATAACTTGATTTTAATTAATTAAAATGTACCAACTGTGTGCGTAACCGTGACTGTCTCTTTCGTGAGTTCCTTCTCCGATCGAGGACACGGTGGGGTTATGTCTGACGTAGGTAGGTGTTCAGGATCATTCATTTGATCATCAGTAGACACGTCCGCTATGCGTAGATTTCCCCCTCTTATTTCTTGTACTCGTAAGTTAACCACCATATATATGCTTAGCCGCTGCTGCAACCTCACCACTTAACCATACCTCACCCATTAAGCTTTGCTAGTCTTGATACCTTTGGAAATGAGATTGCTGAGGCCCCTGTGGCTCACAGTTTACTAGAACACCAGTTGCAGGTACAGGTAAAGGTTACTTGACGCGAGCGCGTTGATTGTACATTTGGAGTTGCTTCTTCTTCTTCTTCATCGATCTAGGATGGGTTCCAGGACGGCAGCCTGGGATAGCAAGGATGGACGTCGTTTCATTTTCTCGTTTGTTTTCGTCCGTAGTCGGACCCTGCTCTTACTCTTGATGATTATGTAATGTACCGATGTGATTCTGATGTAGCTTGTGGCGAGTGTAAGCCAACTCTTTATATATCTCTTCTTTTCAGTACATGTACTTGTAACGATATCCATTCTTGCGACACGACGAGATGTGCTTCTATCCCTGTCGAGGCCCTCGTGCCAAATTGAGGATATGGTCGCATCTTGGGCGTGACACATTTAGTCCCGGTTGGAGCCCCAAACCGGGACTAAGGCTCCACCTATATAAGTTGGTCGACGGATTCTCCAATCGAAATCGTCATTTCTTCTTCCTCCTCTCGCCTGAGTGCACCGAACGACCACCTCGACACTGCCACGCTGCGCACCATCGCCGACGCCCTCCCGTCCTCCTCGCCGGTGCCGGACCTCCTCGCGCGCCCTCCTCCCCGTCGTCGAGCCCGCTCCTCGTTGTCGCCGGCCTCCAAGCTCCATCCCTAGGCCCATGAGCTCCTCCTGTCGATCGCCGTCGTCGTGCCAACACCGTCATCGACCTCGTGCCCTCGCCATCGTTGTGGGACCCGCGCCATCATCGTCGTTCCCTCCCCTGAGCCTCGTCATCGTCACCGCACCCCCCTCCGGTTTATTCCTCTCCTCTTCCATGAATATTTGTCTTAAAATTTGTTTAGGATTCTTAAACTTTTTCAATATTTGTCATGCTGATTGAGATGAACATTTTGTTTAGGATTCTTAATTTTTCTTATAGTTGATACAAAACAATTTTATTTGGTGCGACCATTTTTAGAATTAAAGTAAATAATTTATTTGACATGTATACACAAAAATAGTAGATATGGTGGAGGAGTTTAGTTCATATAAAATGGGGGAGGCGTTTAGCTCCCGGGAGTACCTTCTCTCGGATGAACAATACTTTCAAAAAAGTAGTAAAATGTTTCAAAAATTATTATGATGTGTTATATATCCCTATGCCAATATCCCTAATAAAGAGTAACACATATAGTAGAACTAGTAGTATTGCAAAAATTTGCATCACAAACAATGAAAGTGCCTAAACTCGTAAAAAATCGACCAAGGCAAAAAAATTATGTGTTAGATGATATTCCATGAGCCAATTTGGACTAGATCATGTAATGTTAAGTTTGATTAATTTTATCACCCTTGGTAAATTTTCTTTTTTGTTAGTTTGCTACTTATAGTTCGCTATTAATATTTTAGAACTATTTTATCAATGTTAAATAGCTGTAAAAGTTTAGAAAAGTTTATTAAATAGTAGGAATTTAAATAGTTGTAGAATTGGATCTCGGCGTCGACATACGATGTCTGGCCCGCATCCCCGTCGTCGACTCGGTGGCGACCACCTGCTTGAGAGGCGCCAGCATGTGCGGGACTGGGTTCCGCCGGGCTGGCACTGGGAGGAGCTACCTTCCGGGGCGCGCAGCTTGGTGTAACATCCTCAGCTTTTGCTACAGTAATGTATGCAATTAAGCTACAGTGATCGAATCAAACCACACTTAAATTCCCTAATTATTTTCATCACTTGTTTGAAAATTGATTTTTAAAAGTTTCACAAACCAAGAATTAAAAATCATGAATAGGTTTCAATTATTCCCTAAGTATTTTTAAAGTTATAACCATCATTCTTTAATGTATTTTGGTGCCTTTAATTAATTATAGGTGAGGCCAATTCAACTATTGAATGTCGTCTTTAATCTGGTATTTTTTGATCAATTTCAAACGGCCCTCAAAACATTTTATGGCAGAGCATAAAAATGCTATGGGATTATTGAACCCAATGCCATATTTTTACAAAAGTATATTGTTGTTAAATTAAAAAAAGATAAAAACAAAACAAAAACAAAACAAAAGAAAAAGAAAAAGAACAAAATCCCTCCAAACCCTGCTGGGCCAACCCCTGCCAACCTAGCCGGCCACAACCAGCCCACCCCCAACCGGCCCACTTTCGTGGGGTATATCTACCCTAGGAAAACCCTAGCCCAACGCCACTTCCCCCACCCGCCCGCCACTCCACGCGACTAGGAACCCCAGCCTCGCTCGGCCTCTCCCTCGTTCTCCCCAGGCCCGCTCCCACACCTCGCGAGTCCAGTCCCGCTCATCTCCCTATCGCTCCCTCTCCCCGTCGGCTGAAACCCCCCACCGGCCCACCTCCGGCCGGCCCTCCTCCGACAGCCCTCGCCGAGGCCAATCTCCACGCCGCACTGCCCCGCGCCGCCTCTTCGCCGGCCCCCGTCGCCCCTGCGCCCCCTCCTCGCCGGCCTCCCTCGAGCCCGACGCCCTCCGCCTCGTCGGGCCCTCTCCTGCCACCACTACTTCACCCCGTCGGTCGACGCCCCATTCTCCCGCTGCTCCACACCGCCCCAACTGGCGCTGCCACGGCCACCATCGTCGGCACCGGCCACTGGTGCGGCGACCTCGCCGGCTACCTCTCCTCGCTGGATCCACGCCACCCCCTCCACCTCGCCAAGCACCATTGCCCGGCCACCACCAACACCACCGGACGGTGCCGGCCGCCGCCGCTAGGGCCCCACCACCGGTCGCCTCACCCACGCCCCAACACCGAGGCCCCCACTGGCCGGCGCCTCCCCCGGCCACGATGACCCCGCCGCCGGCCTCCTCCAACACTGACACCTCCGGCGTTCCTCTGTGCTCCTCCTCACCGGTTCCGTCTTCCCTGCCTCCTCGTCAACAACTCCACTGAGCCTCTCCGAACCAGCCACCCTATACCGCCGGTGAGCCCTCCATTCGGGCTCCTTCCTCCCCTTCACCTCTCCTCCCCTCCGGTTATGTTCCGAAGCCCGACACCAAGGCCTCCGGCGACCTCCATCGCGCCCCGCTCGGGCCCTTCCTGTTAGTTCACGAGGTTCAACCTCCTGTGAGTTGTTAGAAGAAAGAAAAAGAAAATAAAGCAAAAATGAATTATGCATGTATATATGCAATGTTTTATGTATGTATGTATGTATGTATTAATGTGTATATGTATGTATATGTGTGGATGTATGTAAAAAGGGTGTGTATGAGAAAAACTGTGTGTGTACGGTTTGTGTGTATGTGTAGCATAGAGTATGTAGGACTCGTTGTCCCAATGACGTGTGGCCCCCACAACTCCCACCAAATGGCAGGAGGGGTCCCTCATAAAACATGCAAAATAAAAAGTAAAATTGGTTTTATAAATATTTAATATTAATACATTAATTAATTGGGTTAATTAATTAGTTAAGCAATAATTACTATTTTGGAATAATTAGGATTTACTACTACTAATAATAATAGATAAATAAGTATTTAGCTAATCATAAGTGTGTAAGATTAGGTAAATTAATTAATTAAAATTGTTAGGTAAATGTGTTGCTAAGATAAATAAAATATCATAAGGAGTGTATTCAGCTGGGTCCCACCCTACAAATTAATTTGATTAATTAATTATTTAACCCTAATAATAATTGTGCCTATGACACATGGGGCCCACTACTCATATTTGACCAGTCAAACCCTGTTGACTACTGATGTCATGATGACATCACATTGTTGTCATATTTAATTATCTAAATTATTTAAATATGTTTAATTCTTAATTTTGGATAAAACTATAAAAAAATATAAAATAAACTGTAAGCGAGACAAAAATATTTTGAACATGAAAATTGATCAGTAGAACGAGACGAACCTGGGTTCGCGGTCCATTCGTGTGTCACGCGTCCCTAGCATAGCAAACATGGAACTTTTCCATCGTTTTCCGTCTGATCGGTTGTAGCCAAAGACCCGGGAAATATCATCTGATATTTTCCCGATTCGTCTATGATGGATGTTACTATGTTAGCTCATGCCTAGCCTGCTTTTTGCCATGTCATGCTTAGTATTGCATCTGTGCTTTGTACTTATTGTTTCTTCCCCCTCTTCTTACCGGTAGACCCCGAGGCTAACGCTGCTACCGGGTACGACTACCCTCCTATCGACCAACCCTTTGCCGCAGAACAACAAGGCAGGCAAACCCCCCTTGATCACTCCTATATCGCCCATTTCTTTCTCCCTCGTGCTTGCATTAGAATTTTGCTACCGTTGTAGTTAGCTCCTATATCTGATGCATAGCCTAATTTTTGATGAACTGTTACTTTTCAGTACCGTACTTTAAACTACTTAGTATAGGTGGAGCATTCATCCCCTCTGACCCCTTAGTCCAGTTGCCCCGCTTTATTGTCGAGTCTTGATCCCTGATCGACGGGCCAAGATCTGACCTAACACTTACACCCCCCTTAGTTGTACGACGCCGCAGAGCTACTATCGGGTACCGAGGGTGACACCTCGCGAAGTACTCATGATGATATCTCTGTAGTGCAGCTAGTCGGTCGTGGTTATCGAGGGTGATTCCTCCTTCACCACTCCCGACGATGACTCTGTCGTGCAACCCCTCAAGTGTGAGACCCTCGAGGGTGATTCCTCTAAGTCCACCTTGACGGTTACATCCTTCGGAATCCAACGAGGGTGATACCTCAGATTCCCCCTGATGTTACAACCACACAGTTACTTGACCTTGTTACTGGGATCATTGATGAATAAATGTTAGGCGGGTGGATTCCCGCGTGGATGTGTCGATGAGTTAATTAAAATGCTAATGGATTTGGGTATTTGATCTGGGTTGGTCGCAAACCTTTTCGCACTAACCGGCTACACGGGATAAGTTATGGGTACTCGGCGCCGTGGTATCACCCGAAGCTCTTCAGAGATCAGCAATGGAGCGGCGCGCGCCCGAGTGGTCCCGATATGCATCGCGCTTGTAATAAGGGGTGCTAGGACTGACATCGGCCGCCCTCGCATAATGGAGGAGTGCAAAGGGTGATGGGCCCATGACCCCTGCGCGCTTAGGGTTTAGACCGGCAGACTGGCCTCTCTGTTGAGTCTAGGTAGGGCTGCGACGTGTCGATATTCGGAGGCCGGGCATGACCCAGAAAAGTGTGTCCAGACAGAGTGTTATCGAGCGGGACGGGAAACTTGGTGCACCCTTGCAGGGATGAAAATTAACTACTCGGATAGCCATGTCCACGGTTACACGACGACTTGGAGTTGTGCCCTGATCTTATACAACTACAACTGTTACTTAACTGGAATGTTTTCTCCAGGATTGCTTCCTCGCAGGGAGAATCTCTGGGCCTGACTTCACTTTCATATTGCTGCAACAATATGACTTTTAATTGTGTTACATGTTCTACTCTCGTCTATTGCTGCAAGACTCCTGAAGATGCTAGTCTTTGATAGGACTAGGCTTTCCCTCTCTTTCTCGCATTGCTGCACTCAGTCCACATATAACAAGCCCTTCCTTTGATACTGTTGCAAGTACTGATGTCAGTATTGTGAGTACTTTGGATGAGTACTCACCGTTGCTTTGCTCCCTCTTTGTCCCCTTGATCCGTTGCTGCGACCATATGATGGAGCCTAGGAGATGGAGTATCTCACCGACGACAACTGCTACACCAACGGTGCCTGCTGCTACATGAAGGTCGTTGAAGACCCGGAGTAGTTAGGAGGCTCCCAGGCAGGAGGCCTCGCCTCGTTCGATCGTTGTATCTTTTGTGCTAGCCTTCTCTAAGGCACCCCATGTTTAATGTCTGTACTCAGATATTTGTTGCTTCTGACGACTCGTGTGTTTATCGAGCTTCTGTATTCTAGCCCTCGAGGCCCCTGGCTTGTAATATGAAGCTTGTATGTTTTATTTGTGTCTAGATTTGTGTTGTGATATCTTCCCGTGAGTCATTGAGCTTGGTCGTACGCATTTGCGTGTATGATTAGCGTACGATCAAATCAAGGGCGTCACACTTGGTGAGGAACCGAGCTCCCGTCGTCGACCCAAGCTTCTTTGGTGGCGGTCGCGTGGGCCACTTTCGGTGCCGAGGGTGTCGGCCCCCGAAGAGGAGGTACGTCGCCATGTCAGGGAGGATGATGAGCACATCTGTCGCTACATGGAGGCGTTGGATGCTAGGTTCTCCAATACCTGACAGGTTCTTCACGGATCTTAGCCGAGCTTTGATCCGGAGATGCTCCCTGCTCTTTGGGTGTCCACCGCTCGCGCCTCAGTACAGCAACAACTCTTTGTTGGTTTATCAGTTACATATTATTCGAGAGATGTATTACTGTATTCAAGAGATGTATTAGTGATGTATTCCATATTATATATTTGATAATATTAAGTGGATTATTCGATGTATATTAATTTAGTTTATTATGATTTTGTTAATTTATGTTTTATGTTTTAGTTGTTTAGTTAATTTAGTTTTTTTATGTTCGATTAATTTGTAGATACTATGGATCCAATACATGGCAGAGACGAATATCACGAAGACATGATGCATGGTGTCATCCGCGGGGATTATTATATTGTTGGCGATGTCACCAATTAGTTTCTGAACGAGTCCGGCAAGGGAGATGAGTCTCTCAACACAGGAGGTAGAAGCTCTGGTGAGGTAGACGCCCATGCCTCGGGTGAGGGAGGACTCAACGGCTCCGATGAGGAAGAAGCCAACGGCTTCGGCAAGGTGCATATATATATTAATAAATTTATCCTCTGTTGTGTATATACATATATTAACGCTCTTTCTTCTTTTAGCCCTCCGGATCGAGCAAAAGTTCAGTACGGACAAAACGAGGCCCAACCAAGAAGATGGATGACGGTGAGAGGTACAGGATCGAAAGAGTCTCAAAATACGGGCAACCAGTTGCTCCCACGGATGTAAAGAAGAAATTTGTGAAGGCATGTAGAGTTGTTGTTAGGGACCACATCCCTATCACCACTCGAGAATGGCTTAAGCCAAGAGCAGAAGGAGTCTCATATGTCAGCACGGTAGCCAAAGGAGAAAGCTCATGCTTCATTTCACACTACCTCCCCAGGTCCCGCGACGGGGCAACGCGCACCGGCCGGAGCCCTCGAGCGGGGGGGGTGTAGATCAGCCAAAGATGCAAGCAAGGCAAGATGTCAGATCGCCGAATGGGTGCAGCAGGAATTACGGAAGCATGCGTAAATGATTCCATGAGCAGAGGTGTGCCCTGAACACTTGAAGTTCATGGGGCCAGCGGACACTCCCTAGTGTAGTGCACCAAAAAATTACCTCGCTTAGCTTCCTCGCGCCCGAGGGGCACCTCGTGAGGCCCGGCCCTCGTTTCCCACACGAGCACGGTTGTTGCCGCGGGTAACTAGCACCACTTGTGTCCTGCTGCTTCATCTGACTCTTCCTCTTGAGGCCTGGGGTCACGTCCTTCGCAGTTCCTCCGTGGGGGCGGCGACTCGCATCACGCCCCGTGGCTTGGGGGCTGCTCCACCATTGGGAGCCCTAGGGAGCGGCTCAAGGGGAACCCCCTGAGCGTTCCTTACTCCTGAGAGGGGCTGGCACCTGGGGTAGATGCGTGAGGCTCTTCCTCGTCGGCAGGGTCAGGTGGTGTTACATAACATGGTACAAAAGGCTCCACGTAGGTGTTCGATTGACCTCCAAAGCCGTTCAATAGCGTGACGGTGGCGGTCCCTCTCGGCGGCGGGGGGAGGTCCTCCCGGTCGTGTTGCTCAAAGTTCTTCATGTGATGGGCCTCTGCATGAAGCCGCTTGTTCCTGTTGCCGCAGTTGGGTGGTCCTGGCATTGCTCGGTGTAGACTCCTCCCTTGGTACACCGACGTGTCTTCATCGCCGTGGTTCACCCACGCCGGCGCCTCCGCCGCCCGCTGCTCGCTGCGCCTAAGGGGTCGCTCCTGCCTGGCCGGCTCGGGTTGTCGGGGGCCGACCTGGTCTTGGTGATGCGCGCTGGAGTGTGCATCGAACGCCCTGCCGTTCTCATCGCGCTCCAGGTGGTTGCCGGCATGCTGCGCCTCGAGGCCGGCCACCCGAATTTGGAGGAGGAGGAGGGCGGCATGCGACGCGTCTCTCTCGGCCCCGCCCCGCACCGGAGGGGCCCTGCCGCTTGCAGGCCCGAGGGCGGCAGGGGGTGCGAGCCCCCAGTGCCTAACGCATGTGGCCCTAAAGAAGAGTGGGGTCGGATGGCCTTCTGGGCGATGGCGATCAGCTCCATGATGTGGTCCGCCCAGGCGTCGAAGCCCCATTGCGTCGGTCGCTGCCGGAGCATCTCGCTCGCTATCTGCAGCGCATCGTGCGCGCTGAGGTCCCCCAAGTTGATGCAGCGCATCGTGGATGCCGGGGGCGCCTCCCAGCCGCCGTGCGCCTGGGAGGAGCTGGTGGTTGCGGTGGTGGAGACGATGTTGACGATATGGTACGAGACGCCGGTACCATAACACCGGCACACATGCTTCCGGCCGTCGTGGTATGATGGTTAGAAGCCAGCTCGACGAAGCTCGATGAAGCTTGTTGGGCGCGAGGCATCGGAGCAACGGGGCTTAGGGAAGATGAAGCCTAGATAAGACCTTGACAAAACCCCTACCTGGTGCTCCAAATGTCGGATTTCGGGCTCCACAAAACCCTAGAGATTCGAACTCAGGGGCATGTACAAAGATTTCTCATGGGCTCGCCTCACCTAGTCCTCTACTCGTCGGAGATGGCAAAGAACAAACTCGATGGTGAGGAAGACACAGAACACGGCAGTTTACCCAGGTTTGGGCCGCTGGGAACCGTAATACCCTACTCCTACTTTGGTGGATTGCCTCTCATGGATGAACTAGTATAGTGTTCGGGGGCCTCCGGAGGCTGCTTTGGCCTTGTGTGATACCGGTGGGCGAATGAATGAATCGCATCCCCCTCTATGAAGTAACCTGTCCTCTATATATAGTGGCGGCCCTGGTCCTCTTCCCTTATCGTTTCGGAGGGAAGGGATTCCACAACGGCCAATTTCAAAGGGGGGCAGGGGAACGTGCTCCCCCTCTCGAAAAGTAGTCTTCTCCTACAAAGTGGCTGCCGGCGCAGCAGGGGCTAGTCCAGGGATGACGTCCATCCTGCCGGCGGGCCGAGGTGGCCTTGTTGCACCAGAATGGAAACCTTTGGGAGATTCCTTGGAGACCTACATGTGTCCTTGCCCTCCCTTTGCACTAAAGGGGAAACTGCACCGTGCTGCTGTGTGCTGCTCGCCTGTCCTTCCCCCACGTCACCCTTCTCCTGAGGCTGGGTCTCACCTTGGAATATCCACCGCTCCGGAGGGGTCCTGAGGAGGCCCCCTACGGGTCTTGATATCGTTCCTTCTCGTGAGGCTTGGTTCCTCGCGAGGGCCTTGCCTTGAGTGATGTCGGGCCTATTGATTTTCGGTCGATGAAGTGGGCCAACCCTCGGCCGCAGGTACGCAGGTCTGGGTACCCCCATTCCCAGAACACCGACAAGACCGACATGCACCTTTAGGAGTACTCGCTATATATCTCGACAATAATTGAATTACACTCACAAAAATCAGCTGACGGCATGAAGCTCGGATGCAAGCGGCTGGCTCCATAGATAGCATTCTAGAGTTCGGCTGAATTCCTTCAAGTTTTCGTAGACTGAGGTAATATATGACACCTCGCATGCCGACAAGCATTGGATCTTGGCTACAAAAATACACCTCGAATGCAGTCTTGCGTTAGAGCTGAGACGCAGGAGGGCATCGACACATGGGAAACACTTCAAACCCGAGGCGTGGCATGCAAATTTAAAAGGCGTTATTAAAGACCGATAACTTAAAGGGGCTCCTCGGATGCCTGATGTGTGAAACTCTTCGGATTCACCCCGACGATCCTCAAGATGAGTGATGGAAAGATTTGTTGAACCTGTATTCAAGACTGTCGGCCGAAGATGAAGAACGGTTTGGAAGAACCGAGGAGTGTCCCCAACTTGAAGACCTATTCTCAGAAATTGGGAAGTCATCATCGGTCGAACTCGTGTTTGCCGAACATAAATGGGGAGAAGAACTCACCCTGCAAGCCGAAGACTTTGGACGCGTGATGCTAAGGATCAAGACTACGACATTGGTGTTGAGTTCGGGGGCTACTGAGGGGGTCCTGGACTAGGGGGTCCTTGGGTCGCCGGCCGATATCTACGGGCCGGACTCCTAGGCTACTTTGGGTAACCGATGACATATACGAGAAAGATTCCACAAGACTTGGTGATCAAGACAAGGACTCCTCTACACCGATGAAGCCGACTAGGACTCTTGTTTTCCTAGGCCTCTCGTGTGTTATATATGCCGAGGCCAGGCTAGTCGATAGAAAATCTCATATGATCATAGATTACGATCATTACTCATAGGGTTTTAGACCACAACATATGATTTCGATCGAGATCAACTCTGTATTCGATACTCCATCATCAATATAAACAAGAGCAGAACGTAGGGTTTTACCTCCTCAAGAGGGCCCGAACCTGGGTAAAACATTGTCCTCTTTGTCTCCTCTAACCCATCGATCCAAGGTTCACAGTTCGGGACCCCTACCAGAGATCCGCTGGTTTTGACACCAACACTCTCCCACCCTGCTCTACCTCACGACTTCACGGCGGATCAACGGTGGTGTGAGTTAAGGTGATGAGCTAGGACGGGCGGGAGTTTACCCAGGTTCGGGCCATCGTGTGGTGTAAAACCCTACTCCTCCTTTGATAGATTACCTAAGGTGGAAGAAGAGTACAAAGGTGGGTTCTTGACCTAGTACAACACACTAAGCTCAGAATCCCCCTCTATGGAGGTTGGGCTCCTCTTTTATCCCTGCCTTGGTCCTCTTCACCCCCAAAACACACCCAACGGGAAGGGCAGCCACAACGGTCATTTTGAAAGGAGAGAAGTTTGATGCCCGCCCTCGCAGAGGAGGTCTTCACCTGTAAAAGATTCCCTCAGTTACACGCAGGTGGGATTAGGGTGACCTTCGTTCTGCCCAGCCCCAGCCTTGTCCCTCTTGCACTGATTAGGAAACCTTTGGTGGGTCGCTTTGGGAACCCACAACTGCCTCGGCTCCCTTAGCATCAAAGGAGAAAAGCCTCCCCTTTCGTGCTTGTTGGCACCGGTCCTAGCGCCGCACAGGGCAGCTCATGTCACCCACATAAGGGGCCAGGCCGTGCGACCCCGACTAGACACACTCGACAGATTCAACCCTCATGAGGAAGGGCGTCGAGAGGTGATTCTCCTGTGTGAACCTCGCGAGGAACCTTCTCGAGAGAGGGCTGAGGGAGTTCCGGATTAAGGGGTCCTCAAGCGGTCAGGTTGTTCCTTATGGGCCGATCATGTGGGCTCCGTCATTGAAGACTGAATTATCAGATGACTATGCAATCAAGATGGAAAGCTATGAAGACTAGGCATGCACTCCAAGGCAGGAGGACCAGTTCGGCCCATCTACCCCCGATCTATGTCGGTAACATGTAACCCTAGGGGCCTCGGTGTCTATATAAACCAGGGGCTCTTGTGCATAGAGGCAGCTTATCTCATCTAGAGTTTAGCTCGTACGATCTCGAAGTAGATCAACTCTGTAACCATCATTTCACATCAATATAATCAAGCAGGACATAGGGTTTTACCTCCTCAAGAGGGCCCGAACCTAGGTAAACATCATCTCCCCCTATCTCCTATAACCCATCGATCTAAGCTCCATAGTCCAGGACCCCCTACCCGAGATCTGCCGGTTTTGACACCGACATTGGTGCTTTCATTGAGAGTTCCGCCTTTGGATCACCGAAAAGATCGATAACTCGCTTGATCATCGACAATCGAGTCCGTGATGAGGACATCTTCGCCCCCAAACACTTTCTGTGCTCGGCAGCTTCACACCGAGCATGGACCTAACCGGCCATCCTAGCCAAATCGGTGGTTTTGTCCCTAGTCACCGAATAAGGTTTGAAGAATTCGAAGTTTCCACCGACTCACGAGGCAATTTTTTCCCCGCTAAGCTCACGGCCTCGACCGAGGAAGTACAAAATCCTGAAGCCTTGTCTCCGGGTCCCATGTCCAACCATGGTATTGGTCCTCTCCTCCCCGGAGAGGAGGCTTCGACCTCGGAACCAACCATAGTGTCCGGACAGCGGGAAACGGCTATTGCCGAATTGTATTCCTCTCCGGAAGTCGCGGAGGTGAACTACGAAACCATACAAAGGATTGGTCAGGTCAGCCTCTCAATGTTAAATGACACGCTCGATCAGATCCAGTCACTTCTAATCTCGCTTACCCGAAGTCCGACTAGTTCAAAGGTCGGCTCCGAGGTGGATCATGGGGACTTTTATGACCCGCCCAACACCCACTTGATCGCCACCACTGAAGATCTAACCGACGCATTGGACTACGCCTCCGAAGAGCTCGAGGATATGGACGATGAGGCCTATTACCCCACCCCCATAAACACCGGGAAGTGGACTGCAACATCTACCTATGATGAATACAAGGTAGACATGCCTCGCGATACGGATAACGTCACACCCAAGCAAAACGATGATAAGCCCACAGAAGATCCCTCAAAACACCGAAAGCCGTGTAAGAACTCCAAGGCAAACAAGGGAAGGGGTTCCGCACAAGACATAGGGGAAAACGCGACCCTTGAGGGCCACGGGAACCACGAGGCTCCCGGGAACCAACCAGAGGAACCGGCCAATGATGTTCCCGACAGCCGCAACAATTCGGATGATGACAACGATTACCTCCCTCCCGTCAATGACCTCAACGGCCTCGAAGCCGAAGAGTTCATACTTCCTAAATATCTTGAAGGCTGGGAGCAATTTCAGCGGCAGCTTATAGCCACCGCCCAAATATTGAAAGAAAAGCAACAACAAGTCCAGGACGACAAGGATACCATCAATAACAGGTGGACCAAAATCCTAGCGGCCAAAGAAGGATACGACACATAATGGCCGGACCAGTAGAAAACATACCCGTGCCGACGACTACTCCCACATTTCAACGACGAGGCCCCAGAACACGTGTCCCCCCGATGCACCGACTACGACTAGCCTGATCGCCCACCCAGAGGGCGCGACAGAACAACTCGAGAGAACGGGTATAGACCCGAACCTCCGCGTTGAAAAGGTAAAGAGCATATTCACCATGGAGACAGACCCGACCCATGATACGTCAAATCAGGTCACAGCAGGTCCATCTACGGATCTAGGAGGTACTCTCCCACTCGATGGGATGATGAACCACCTCGGGTCACTTACAAGAGCAGAGGCCAGGAAACGTACCAGGCTCAACCCGGAGCCGATCTATGACACAACATAGCCCGGATCAGAGACGCCGCTCACCCACTGTGTTTCACGGATGAGGTCATGCGGCACCAGTTTTTGAAAGGGTTTAAACCTGTAAACATCAAACAGTATGATGGGACAACAGATCCCGCCGTGTGGATAGAGGATTTCCTTCTCCACATTCATATGGCCAGAGGAGATGATCTCCAAGCCATAAAATATTTACCACTAAAACTCAAAGGATCGGCACGACATTGGCTAAATAGCCTACGTGAAGATTACATTGGATGCTAGGAAGACCTCGAGGAGGCTTTCCTATCCAACTTTCACGGAACATATGTTCGGCCACCGGATTCATCCGATCTTAGCAACATCGTCCAGAAGACGGGGGAATCAGCCAGAGAATTATGGAACCGGTTCCTCACCAAGAAGAATCAAACCGTAGACTGTCCGGATGTCGAAGCAATAGCTTCTTTTTGGTACAACATCCAGGACGAATGGCTGGCCAGACAGCTCGGCCAGGACAGTTCGAGAACTATGTCCGCCCTGACCTCCATCATGACCCGCTTTTACGCACGTGATGATAATTGGATAGCTCGATGCAGCCATAACGCGGGTGGCCACGGAACCTCTGAAGTTCGGGACGAAAATGGCAAACCAAGAAAAAACAAGAACAAACGCCGCCACCGTAATGGTGATACCAACGATACAGCAGTCAATGCTAGATTCTGTGGTACAAAACCTGGACAGCGGAAGAAACCCTTCAAAGGGAAAAGGGATGAACCAACTCCATGGGATAAAATCATGGAACGGCCCTGCCAGATTCATGGTACACAAGACAAGCTTGCCACCCACACCAACTGTAATTGTTGGGTGTTCAAATAGGCGGGCAAGCTTGCCACCGATGAGCAAAACAGGGGCCCATGAAGTGAAGACGATGAGGAGCCCCGTGGCTCAAACAATGGAGGACAAAAGCAGTTCCCTCTTGAGGTCAAGACCGTGAGCATGATCTATGTCACCCATATACCCAAAAAGGAGAGGAAGTGGGCGCTGTGGGAGGTATACACCGTAGAGCCCGTAGCACCAAAATACAACCCATAGTCGGCTTACCGGATCACTTTCGACCACACGGATCATCTGACCAGCATCCGTCATGGAGGGTCGGACACCCTAGTCCTTGACCCAATCGTTGATGGTTTCCACCTCACTCGAGTCCTCATGGACGGAGGAAGTAGCCTCAATCTAATATATTTGGATACAGTGAAAAAGATGGGCATAGACCCATCACGCATGAAGCCAAGCCACACTACCTTTAAAGGAGTGATTCCACGCCTGGAAGCCCGCTGCTCGGCTATAATAGCACTGGAAGTCGTGATCGGTTCTCCCTACAACTTCCATGGCGAGGACTTGATCTTCTACATCGTCCCCTTTCGCAATGGATACCACGCACTGCTCGGCCGCACAGCCTTCGCACACTTTAACGTCGTACCCCACTACGCCTACATGGAGGTCAAAATGCCTGGTCCCAAGGGAGTCATCACGGTAAACAGAAACACAGAGCATTCTCTCCGGACTGAGGAGAACACGCCGCACTAGCAGCTGAATGTCAACACGACAATGACACTTCAAGCCACATGCCAGCAACAAAGGCACGGAGGGGAGGCACACGGGCCCGAGCTCAATCAGACCAGTCGGATACTTCTACGGTAGAGAGTTCATAGGGATACGGCTCCCATGGCACGCCCGAACACCATCAAGGTATGTCCCTTGACAACAGAATTTCATCCTTAAAATTCCATGGGCAGTCGTGGGAGCAACCTACCATTGACTATGTAATCGGGTCAACCGAACTAGGGTCCAACACACTCCTAGGAAACAAAGACAGGGCATCATGAAGATCCCTAGCGTCATGCTTCTCCGTTCTTCAGCAGCTTCTCAAGACCGTCCACTCAAGGTATGCTTGCTGATAGGAACTTCCTATAAAGGATAGTACCCCCACCCCTAGCAGGGGACATAGATATAGTGCGGCCGAACACACGGCAGACGTCAAGTCACCCGTGTAAGGTCGCTTGAAAAGTTGCTTCAGAATACTTGTATCGATAGTTACCTGCAACACCTGCCTTAGTGATCTGAGTTACAAAAATTCATCGCATAGATTATTTCAATTACTTCCGTATACATACACTTTATGCTTATCGGAAGTGAGAGGTCAAAATTACTTTTCACACATGCTAAAGTGTTATCGATCACAGCCTGGGGGCTTGGATGGTAACACCACCCCAATATCTACATTGTCACTACTTCTTCTCCTAAGTGTTCAGTTTCTCACGATTTTTCCCTATATGCATCGGTTTCGAATTATGTCTTGGGTCTACAGTTGGATTGCCCCGCTCCTGTGCTTTCCCCCTTCTATTCTGCTAGTTCGGAAAAAGGGGTAAAGGGAGAAGCATTGCGATTATATTCCCAGCTGGCCTGGTTCGAAATACCTCAGTGGATAAAGCCGAAAACTGTCTGTCATAACAAGCAAGAACTGGTTCGCAATCCAAGCTCATTTACAAAGTCGATAGAGGCTACTACGCGGCATGCGGATGGGTTTGCACTTATTCAAACCTCGCGGTAATTACTTCAATTTTTGGTTTTCCGATTACCACAAAAGGCTGGGGGTTTCTCACTAGCCCTTGCATAAAACGTTCCTAAGGCTAAATGAAAGCGATAACGCCATATAGTCATATCGCCTTGTTTCCCTCATGCACTACTGCCCTCAGGCACCGATACATCATCTAAGGGTTACAGTGCAGACAATGAAACACCCCAAGTTGTCTCTACATGGGGGTTGAAGCCAACGACGGGTAACTTTCAGATTAAACGACCAAAATAGGAATAAAAATAACACAAAGTGTACTCCACTTTGGGCATGCCTATTATCAGTTAGATTTTTCTGAGAAACACTAACAAATATTCATTCTAATATTACATCTTTTGGGCACTAGGACTCGATCGCCCGAGCAGCTTCCATGGCAGCAGAGAAATACAGCTCGGGGCGCCTATGCTCCTTCCCCGCAAGCGGTGGATCAGTGCCCATCTAAAGAGGCTTTATCCCCGGCAAGTGTACCATCGTCCATGCAAAGGCCATTCGAGCTCCTTCCATACAAACAGAGCATTGCAGGACTTCAATCCAGGGTACAACATCGACCAGCTTCTGTACTAATGCGAAGTAACTACTCAGCAAGGGCTCGGCAGGCCATAGCCGAACACAGAGATCCTTCATGGCCGGCTCCGCCATCCTATGCAAGTACATCAGCTGCTTCATTTGATAGCCCAGACTTGGGTTGGGATCGGGAGTTTCAAACTCAGCCAAAAATAGTCGTTGCTCGGTATCCCCGTCGTGGGTCGCAAAATGCTTGGCTGCATCCGTTGCACTCTGCGGGAGGTTCGTGAAGGTGCCTACGGAACGCCATATCCGGGTAAGAAAGGCATACCTATTTCCACCAAAGGCACATTGCAGTAAGTATGGCTTACCGATTGCCATAAGCTTGGCTTGCTGCACTTCTTCTTCATAGAACATCCGCTCCACCCACTCTGGCTGAAGCTCGATGGAATGTTTGGTGTGATCGGCCATGTTTTCTTGAGCTTTCTGCTCCAAGGCCTCACATTTCGAGCTCGCCTCTTGCAGCTCCAGCTGGATCTTTGTCACCCTGGCCTCATGTTTGTTGCTAACGGACTTGAGGGCGTCCATCTCGGCAGCCGCTTGTTTGGCTGCCACCTTGTGCGCAGTGGCCTCTCGTTTGGATTTCTCCACCTTGTCCCTAAGCTTCTCAAGCTCTTGGTCTTGGGCTGCAAACAAAGTTAGAATACAAAGAGTCACCCCGCACGGCCATGACACTCCTTAAAATTGCTCAAGGATGGTATGAATCTCTTGACCCAACTTACCGTGCTTCTCGTTGAGCCGACCATTTATGCGGTCAAGCTCTTCATCGAAAACTTTGAGTTTCCGGATTAGCTCTGCTATTTCCAATGCATTGGCGTTGGCAGCTGGGGCCGAGGCCTGCAAGGTAAATCCAGCATGTTAGTCCAGTTCTGAATTATAGAGGCAAACAATGCTCATTCAAAATTCTCAAACGAACAGTTTAAACAAGTCTTCGGGCTATTTTTCATTTTTCCCACAAATTAGTTTTTGAGCCATGGGTGAGTTTTTATTTCCAACTCACCCATGGCTCGGGGGCTGTTATACCCATAAAAGCATATAACTTTGCAAAATAAAACCTACAATGTTACACAGCTTACCTTAAAGCTTGCCAGCAAGCCGTTGAAGGCTTCGTTCAGTCCGCTGTTTACGGACTGAATACTTTTAATACCACACTCGTAAGTGTAAGATGTTTTTCGTCGACAAAGGAGCCGGTAAAGGCGTCCTCCATTATGGTTGGCCACCCAGTCATAGATTGTTGTGTTGTGAGCACCAAAAAAGATGTCGGAGCATCAGGTCTCGTGGAAGTTGTCTCCGAGCAATGCTCGTAGGGAATTTGGTTCTTTTCCCCCCTACGGAGAAGGAACCTTCACCCTCGGTCTCAATGACCGAGGTATGTACCTAGGCCAAAATCTCCTGGTCCTCGGCGACCGGTGTATTAACACCAGCCGGAACCTCTCGGTCCTCGGAGGCCTGTGTTTCTTCTTCGGTTGGGATCTTGCCATCCTTGGCGCCGGATGTATCGGCCTCGACCATCACCATATCGCTAGTGGTCGACAGGGCTTGATGGTACATCACCTTGGCTAGCTCGCTCGAGGACCTGAGAGGGGTATTGTGGGACGCGTTCCCACTCTCGGCTAGCTCGGTGGGCAGTGAATCCCCCTCCGACACTCGGTCTGTCGGAAGATCTCACACCAGGCTGTGATAGAAAAAAGCTTGGTTCTCATTGTTCATAATTTTTTTGGTATAACTCTATTAAATTAGGGAGTGGACTCCGTATCTTTGGGATGAAGGCTTGACTCTAAGTGTTCGGCGAGGAGCCGCCCTGACCTCTTCGTCGGAGTCCGAGTTTGCACCGAGAAGGGCAAGGTTTCCTCGGAGCCCCAGGAGGTAGTCCCTCCTCGGCCCCCTCCGGTGCCTCCCTCTTCCTCGCCTAAAGAGAATCTTCCTCATCCTCCTCGTCTGCCTCTCCCCCTCATGGGTAGAAGAGGCATGGGTATCCTCGGATTTTGTATCCGGAAGACCCCTCGAACGGACACCCCCGAGGGTCTCCTTCTTCTTATTGTCCGGCACCACGTACGGCAACTCTACTAGCATCCGCTCTAGCAAAGGAGTCCTAGGTTCCTCGGGTAGAGGAGCTGGGCCTTCTATGTTCTTGGCCAGTTCCAGCCACTCCTGTGAAAGAAAAAGGATAGTAAGACCTTTGATAAAAACAAAACTCCGAGCGGATATAAGAGCTCGGACGTACCTCCACCGGGGGAGTATTGTCATCCAATCCGGTAACTTTGCCCTCGGTCGGCAACTCCTGCTGCGGTTTAGGCACTACCCGCCATAGATCTTCATGGATGGTGCGGTAGAACTCAAGCACTGTCCAAGGCTCGTTGGCCTTGTGACACCACATTGGGTTGTCCTCATGCTCGCAGGCAAGGATATGGCGATGGAGCGTAACTTGGACCACATCGGCCAGCCAAATATTGGACTCTACCATTTCCCTGATGCGTTTTTGTAGCTACTGCACATCCAAAGACGAGCCCGAGTCTAGTCCTTTCCTGACCCACGAAGTCAGCCTCACCGGGGGACCAGACCTGAACTCAGCGGGCACCGTCCAGTTTTCTTCTCATGGTTCTATGATATAGAACCACTCCTTCTGGCAGTTCTTGATGGTGTCGATCGGTGTGCCCTCCGGTCATGGCACGTGACAGATATTGCTTATCACGACCCCACCGCAGTCGGCATGTTGGCTACTAACCGATTTCATTTTGACATTGAAGACCTTGAGCCAGAGACCGAAATGCGGATGGACCCTTAGGAAAGCCTCGCAGACGGTGATGAAGATGGAGATGTGCATAATGGAATTTGGGGGGAGGTCATGGAAATCTACCCCATAGTAAAGCATCAGACCCCTGATGAAGGGGTGAACCGGGAAGTCAAGTCCTCGAAGGAAGTTGGGGACGAACACCACCCGCTTCCCAAGCCTCAGCATAGGAACCACCTGGCCATTTTTTAGTGCTCGGTAGACAATGTCAGCTGCGATGTAGCTGCAGCGCTTCATCTCCTGGATATCTCCTTCGGAGACATAAGAGGCCTCACATTTTCCCTGAGAGCTCGAGCCGCCATTCTAGAGCTTGAGGCGGAGGGCGACTGGAAGGGGTGTGCGACGGAATGGATCTGTGCACTTGAGCTTGGATGGAGAAGGAGCAAGGGTTTGGAATCCATGTGGTGGGCTTTGGATCTTGATACGTCCATTTTGCATCATGCTTTCATGTTGATATTTTTTGCTTTATGGACTGTTATTATAATTTGTGGAACCTTACTTATGCCTTTTCTCTCTTATTTTGCAAGGTTTAATTTAAGAGGGAGAATATCGGTAGCTGGAATTCTGGACTGGAAAAGGAGCAAGTCTGAGTGCTCTATTCTGCTCAACTTCAAATGTCCTGAAAACCAACGTGGATTTTTTTTGGATTTTATAAAAAATACTGGGCGAAAGAAGTGTCACAGGGGAGCAACCAGGGGCCCACAAGCCTGGTTGCCGCAGCCTAGCCCCTGGTCGCGGCAATAGGGCTTGTGGGCACCCTGGCGGCCCACTGGCCCCCCTCTTTTGCTATATGAAGGGTTTTGTTCCAGAAAAAATCATTCGGGAGCTTTTTCGTGGTTTCGCCGCCGCCATGAGGCGGAACTTGAGCAGATCCAATTTAGAGCTCCGGCAGGACGATCCTGCCGGGGAAACTTCCCTCCTGGAGGGGGAAATCGTCGCCATCGTCATCACCAACACTCCTCTCATCGGAGGGGAGGCATCTCCACCAACATCTTCATCAGCACCATCTCCTCTCCAATCCCTAGTTCATCTCTTGTAACCAATCTCCGTCTCGCGACTCCGATTGGTACTTGTAAGGTTGCTAGTAGTGTTGATTACTCTTTGTAGTTGATGCTAGTTGGATTACTTGGTGGAAGAGTTTATGTTCAGATCCTTGATGCTATTCATTACACCTCTGGTCATGATTACGATTATGCTTTGTGAGTAGTCACTTTTGTTCCTGAGGACATGGGATAAGTCATGCTAATAATAGTCATGTGAGTTTGGTATTCGTTCGGTATTTTGATATGTTGTATGTTGTTTTTCATCTAGTGGTGTTATGTGAACGTCGACTACATAACACTTCACCATATTTGGGCCTGGAGGAAGGCATTGGGGAGTAGTAAGTAGATGATGGGTTGCTGGAGTGACAGAAGCTTAAACCCAGTCTATGCGTTGTTTCGTAAGGGGCTGATTTGGATCCACTAGTTTAATGTTATGGTTAGACGTTGTCTTAATTCTTCTTTCGTAGTTGCGGGTGCTTGCGAGAGGGGTTAATCATAAGTGGGATGCTTGTCCAAGTAAGGGCAGTACCCAAGTGCCGGTCCACCCACATATCAAACTATCAAAGTAACGAACGCGAATCATTTGAACATGATGAAACTAGCATGACAGAAATTCCCGTGTGTCCTCGGGAGCGCTTTTCCTCTTATAAGACTTTGTTCAGGCTTGTCCCTTGCTACAAAAGGGATTGGGCCACTTGCTGCACTGTTGCTACTACTTGTTACTTGTTACTTTTCGCTTGCTACGTTTCACCTCACTACACCATCACTTGTTACCGCTACTTTCAGTGCTTGCAGTTATTACCTTGCTGAAAACCGTTTATCGGAGCCTTCTCCTCCTCGTTGGGTTCGACACTCTTACTTATCGAAAGGACTACGATTGATCCCCTATACTTGTGGGTCATCAAGACTCTTTTCTGGCGTTGTTGCCGGGGAGGGAAGCGCCTTTGGTAAGTGGAATTTGGTAAGGAAACATTTATATATTGTGCTGAAATTTATTGTCACTTGTCACTATGGAAACTGTTCCTTAGAGGAGTTTGTTCGGGGTATCTTCACCACGAACGAAAGCACGAGGAGTTGCTCCTCAACCTGAGGTACCTACTGAAAATATCTTTTATGAAATTCCTTCGGGTATGCTTGAGAAACTGTTGGCTAATCCTTTTACAGGAGATGGATCATAACATCCACACTTGCATCTGATCTATGTAGATGAAGTTTTTGGTTTATTTAAGCTTGCAGGTTTGCCCGAGGATGAGGTAAATAATAAATTCTTTCCTTTATCTTTGAAGGATAAGGTGTTGACATGGTATAGGCTATGTGATGATACTGGATCATGGGACTACAATCGGTTGAAATTGGAATTTCATCAAAAGTTTTATCCTATGCATTTAGTACATCGTGATCGGAATTATATTTATAACTTTTGGCCTCGTGACAGGGAAAGCATGGCTCAAGCTTGGGGGGAGGCTTAAATCAATGTTATATTCATGCCCCAATCATGAGCCCTCGAGAGAAATTATCACTCAAAACTTTTATGCTCGGCTTTCTCATGAAGATCGTACCATGCTTGACACTTATTGTACCGATTCTTTTATGAAGAAGGACATTGATCACAAGTGGAATTTATTGGAAAGAATCAAACATAACTCTGAAGATTGGGAGCTGGAAGAAGGTAAGGAGTCAGGTATGAATTTCCAGTTTGATTGCGTTAAATCTTTTGTTGAGACAAACACTTCTAGAGATTTTAGCGCTAAGTATGGACTTGACTCTGAGATAGTAGCTTCTCTATGTGAATCTTTTGCTGCCCATGTGGATCTTCCCAAAGAGAAGTGGTTTAAATATCATCCTCCTGTAGAAAGCAACATAGTCAAAACCAATCTAGTTGAGGAGAAAGTCATTGCTTTTAGTGATCCTGTTGTTCCTTGTGCCTACGCTGAGAAACCACCTTACCCTGCTAGGATAAAGGATTATTCTAAAGCTCCAACTGTGATACTTAGGGGTTACATAAGACCACTTGCATCCCCTGAGGAAATTAGAGTTGAACCTAGTGTTGCTATTATCAAAGATCTCTTAGACGAAGACATAGACGGGCATGTTATCAAATTCCGTGAGGACTCCGCTAGAATTGCTAAACCTCACGCGAAAGACAAATACGGACCTGTAGTTGGCCTGCCCGTTGTTTCTGTCAAGATAGGAGATCACTATTACCATGGTTTATGTGATATGGGAGCTAGTGTTAGTGTAATACCCCGTTCCCTATATGATGAAATCAAAGATGAGATTTCACCTGCTGAGTTAGAACCCATTGATGTCACTATTACGCTAGCTAATAGAGACCCTATCTGCCCTCTGGTAATTGTGAGAGGCGTAGAAGTCCTGTGTGGTAAGACGAAGTATCCTACTGATTTCCTCGTCCTTGGTACTGCACAAGATAGCTTTTGTCCCATCATATTTGGTAGACTCTTTATCAACACTATCAATGCTCACATTGATTGCATTAAGCAGACTGTCACGGTTAGTTTCGAGGGTGTGTCTCATGAATTTAACTTCTCCAAGTTTGGAAGACAACCCCATGAAAAAGAGTCGTCTGGTAGGGCTGAAATCATTGCTCTTGCCTCTATTGTCGTACCTCCTACGGATCCTTTAGAGCAATATATGCTTGAGCATGAAAATGATATGCATATGGAGGAAAGAGATGAGATAGATAAAATTGTCTTAGAACAATATCCTATTCTCAAGAATAATCTACCCGTTGAACCGCTTGGGGATCCTCCCCCACCAAAGGGAGATCCTGTGTTCGAGCTAAAACAGCTACCAGATACTCTTAAGTATGCCTATCTTGATGAGAAGGAGATATATCATGTTATTATTAGTGCTCACCTCTCGGATCACGAAGAGAAGAAGTTACTAAAAACTTTGAGGAAGCACCGTGCTGCTATTGGATATACTCTTGATGATCTTAAGGGTATTAGCCCCACTCTATGTCATCACAAGATTAAAAACCAATCCTGATTCTAAGCCAGTTGTTGATCATCAACGGAGACTAAATCCGAGGATGAAAGAGGTTGTGAGAAAAGAAATATTAAAGCTTCTGGAAGCAAGAATCATCTATCCGGTTGCTGATAGTGATTGGGTAAGTCCAATACATTGTGTACCTAAGAAGGGAGGTATCACTGTCGTTCCTAATGATAAGGATGAACTAGTCCCGCAGAGGATTATTACTGGCTATAGGATGGTGATAGACTTCCGGAAATTGAACAAGGCAACTAGGAAGGACCATTATCCTTTGTCGTTTATCGACCAGATGCTAGAAAGGCTATCTAAACACACACACTTCTGCTTTCTAGATGGTTATTCAGGTTTCTCGCAAATACCTGTTTCACAATCTGATCAAGAGTAAACCACCTTCACATGCCCCTTCGGTACCTTCTCTTATAGACGTATGCCTTTTGGCTTGTGCAATGCACCTGCCACCTTTCAAAGATGTATGATGGCTATATTCTCTGACTTTTGTGAAAAGATTGTTGAGGTTTTCATGGATGATTTCTCCGTCTACGGTTCTTCCTTTGACGATTGCCTCAGCAACCTTGATCGAGTCTTACAGAGATGCAAAGATACCAACCTTGTCTTGAACTGGGAGAAGTGCCACTTCATGGTTAATGAAGGCATCGTCTTAGGACACAAAATCTCTGAGAAAGGCATTGAAGTTGATAAGGCTAAGGTTGATGCAATTGAGAAAATGCCTTGCCCCACAGATATCAGAGGTATATGAAGTTTCCTAGGTCATGCTGGTTTCTATAGAAGGTTCATTAAAGACTTCTCTAAGATTTCTAGGCCTCTTACCAACCTCTTGCAAAAGGATGTTCCTTTTGTTTTTGATGAGGATTGTGAGGAAGCTTTCGAAATACTTAAGAAGGCCTTAATAACCGCACCTATTGTTCAACCACCTGATTGAAACTTGCCCTTTGAAATCATGTGCGATGCTAGTGATTATGCTGTTGGTGCTATTCTAGGACAAAGAGTTGACAAGAAGTTGAAAGTCATTCACTACGCTAGTAAAACTCTAGACAGTGCTCAAAGAAACTATGCTACTACGGAGAAGGATTTCTTAGCAGTCGTGTTTGCATGTGAAAAGTTCAGATCTTATATAGTTGACTCCAAAGTCACGATTCACTCTGATCATGCTGCTATTAAGTACCTCATGGAGAAGAAGGACGCTAAGCCTAGGCTAATCAGATGGGTTCTTCGGCTACAGGAATTTGATTTGCATGTTGTTGACCGAAAGGGTGTTGATAACCCTGTAGAAGATAACTTGTCTAGGCTAGAGAATGTCCTTGATGACCCATGACCTATTGATGACAGCTTTCCTGATGAGCAATTGAATGTCATCCGCACTTCACATAGTGCACCGTGGTATGTTGATTACGCAAACTATATCGTAGCCAAATACATACCACCGAGTTTCACCTACCAGCAAAAGAAGAAATTCTTCTTTGATTTGAGACACTATTTTTGGGATGATCCTCACTTTTATAAGGAAGGAGTAAATGGTGTTATTAGATGTTGTGAGCCTGAACATGAACAGGGACAGATCCTGCAAAAGTGTCATTCCGAGGCTTACGGAGGACACCATGCTGGCGACAGAACTGCTCATAAGGTATTGCAATCAGGTTTCTATTGGACCACGCTCTTCAAGGATGCCCGTAAGTTTGTCTTGTCTTGTTACGAATGCCAAAGAATAGGGAATATCAGTAAGCGTCAGGAAATGCCTATGAACTATTCACTTGTCGTTGAACCATTTGATGTCTAGGGCTTTGATTATATGGGACCTTTCCTGAGTTCCAATGGGTACACTCACATCTTAGTTGCTGTGGATTATGTCACTAAGTGGGTAGAGGCTATCCCCACTAAGAATGATGATCACCACACCTCTATTAAGATGCTTAAAGAAGTCATTTTCCCAAGATTTTGAGTCCCTAGATATCTGAGGACTGATGGCGGTTCACACTTCATTCATGGTGTTTTCCGCAAGATGCTCGCTAAGTATGATGTCAACCATAGAGTTGCATCTCCTTATCATCCACAGTCTAGTGGTCAAGTGGAGTTGAGTAATAGGGAGATCAAATTGATCTTACAAAAGACCGTCAATAGATCTCGAAAGAATTTGTCTAGCAAACTTGACGATGCACTATGGGCTTATAGGACTGCTAATAAGAATCCCATGGGCATGTCGCTGTATAAAATGGTTTATGGTAAGGCCTGTCATTTACCTCTTGAGCATGAACACAAAGCTTATTGGGCAATCAAAGAGCTCAACTTCGATTTCAAACTTGCCTGTGAGAAGCGGTTGTTTGATATCAGCTCATTAGATGAATGGAGGGCCCAGGCATATGAGAATGCCAAGTTGTTCAAGGAAAAGGTTAAGAGATGGCACGATAAAAGAATACAAAAATGAGAGTTCAATGTAGGTGATTATGTCCTGCTATACAATTCTCGTTTAAGATTCTTCGCAGGCAAGCTTCTCTCTAAATGGGAAGGTCCCTACGTTGTCGAGGAAGTATATCGTTCCCGTGCCATCAAAATCAATAACACGGAAGGAAATTTTCCTAGAGTGGTAAATGGGCAAAGAATCAAGCATTATATCTCTGGTACTCCCACAAATGTTGAGACCAATATCATCAATATCATAACTCCACAGGAGTACATAAGGGATGTTTATCAGCCTGTTTCAGACCCTGAAAACCAAGAGGTATCTGTTTCGGTAAGTAATTGGACTCCAAAACTTTTCCAATAGGAAATTTTCTCCGTTTTGGAATTTTTGGAAAATTAGAAAGATAAAAGGCAGTCTGGAGAGCGCACGAGGCGGCCACAAGCTTGGTCGTCGCGGCCTCCCCCTTGGCCGCGGCAACAGGGCTTGTGGGCAGCTCGTGTGCCTCCCGGACTCCGTTTTCTTGCGGAGCACTCCTTCTGGTCCAAAAAAAATCATTATATATACGCCCGAGGGTTTTGATCTCCGTATCGCACAGTTTTCCTCTGTTTTCGTTTCGGGCATGTTTCTGCTGCAGATCTAGATCGTCATGACTTCCCCAAAAGTTCCTAAGGACAAGATCTTCGAGAAGGTCATCAATCCTTACCTCACGGAAGTGTTGCAGCACCCCCAATTTATCAAGATGAGCGAGGGGATGTTGCACATCCGTGATGTTGAGGGGCCTAAGAAGACCGAAGCGTGGAGACGAGGCTCGAAGCAATGGAGAAACAAGTCTTCAAGTGCCAAGGGATGGTGGAGCTGGTCTCAACGCCAACCAATTGATGATGACGGAGTTCACCATCAATCACAAAGATGGATGCCATTGACATTGGGAAGCACCTCTCCCGGCTCTATGATAGGGTTGATCAACTCCAGGGCCAGATCTTTGACCTGCAGAACCAAAACTGTGAGTATGAGCATCGATTTAAATCAATACGGTTGGCTGCAGATTTGAGGATTCCGGCGACTCGTTCATCCTGCCATGATGGAGCACCTATGCCTTGCAAGACGGAGGATCAGACTACTTCAACAACACCACCACCATCACCACCAAAGGAAGACAACTAAGCATTGGTATGGGCAATCCCCTTGGCTTTTGTCAAGCTTGGGGGAGTTTCCCTGGTATCTTTCACATTTATATCTTTTGCTTTTACCTTTGTTTTAAGTTCTTTCCTTTTCAGTTTTTATTACTTCTCTTAGTGGAATAAGTCTTTAGTGTTTTAGTTTGAGTCTTATTCGAGCTTGCGATCTATATAATAAAGAGTATCTTAGTCAAGGGCTTTGTTCTGTGCCATGATCAAAAGTATGAAAAGAACGATAGCATGAAAGATTATGAGATGATCCTATGGGAAGTGATAGCTTCACATATGACAAGTATGATGATTGAAACTTGTTGAGAATAGACCAACATAGACCCCAGTCATTGTTGCAATTAATAAGAAGTAATAAGGAAAGAGAGCTTCACATATAAATATATCATCTTAGACACTTTCTATAATTGTGAGCACTCACCAAACTATTACATGCCTAGAAGTAGATGTTGGACAAGGAAGACAACATAATGAATTGTGTTTGCTTGCTTCCAAGCAATGTTATATGATTAGAGATCCCTTAGCATGTGACGATTGCTTCCACCTCATATTAGCCAAAACTCCTGCACCAAGTAGAGATACTACTTGTGCATCCATAAACCTTCAACCCAGTTTTGCCATGAGTGTACACCATACCTACCTATGGATTGAAGAAGATCCCTCAAGTAAGTTGTCATAGGTGCAAGCAATAAAAATTTCTCTCTAATATGTATGATCTATTAGTGTGTGGAAAATATGCTTTATACGAACCTGTGATGAGGAAGACATAAGAGCGACAGACTGCATAATAAAGTTCTTTATCACAAGAGGCAATATAAAGTGACGTTCCTCCGCACTAAGGGGACACGCATCCAAACCTCAAAAGCGCATGACAACCTCTGCTTCCCTCTGCGAAGGGCCTATCTTGTACCTTTACTTTTTTGCCCTTGTAAGAGTCATGGTGATCATCACCAATTCCTTATCTAGCCTTTTTCTTGGTGCACGTCATATGCTTGGGAAAGATCTACATTCATATATCAACTTGGAGCTGAGTACTTATGCTTTATTATTGTTGACTTTACCTTGAGGTAAATGGTTGGGAGGCAAAATTATAAGCCCCTATCTTTGTCTGTGTCCAACTGAAACTTTGATACCATGAGTACCACGTGAGTTGTAACAATTGTGGAAAACAAAAGAGATGATTGAGTATGTGGATTTGCTTTGCAAGCTCTTATTTGACTCTTTGTGATAATATGATAAATTGCAATTGCTTCAATGACTTTGGACTGTTGTTGGCTACTTCTCTGTAAGGTTTTTGTTTCATACTTTGCTTTGTGAAGGAATTGTTACTTTCCCATAAGAATCTCTATGATGTATTGTTGTTCTATGTGTGATCATGATGCCCTCATGTCCGTATTTTGTTTTATCGACACCTTCATCCCTAAACATGTGGACATGTTTTGGGTCTTGGTTTTCTCTGAAGGACAAGCGAGGTGTAAGTTTGGGGGAGTTGATACGTCCATTTTGCATCATGCTTTCATGTTGATATTTATCGCTTTATGGACTGTTATTATACTTTGTGGAACCTTACTTATGCATTTTCTCTCTTATTTTGCAAGGTTTATTTCAAGAGGGAGAATATCTGCAGCTGGAATTATGGACTGGAAAAGGAGCAAGTCTGAGTGCTCTATTCTGCGCAACTCCAAATGTCTTGAAAACCAATGTGGATTTTTTTTGGATTTTATAAAAAATACCGGGCGAAAGAAGTGTCACAGGGGAGCAACCAGGGGCCCACAAGCCTAGTTGTCGCGGCCTACCCCCCTGGCCGCGGCAACAGGGCTTGTGGGCACCCTGGCGGCCCACTGGCCCCCCTCTTTTGCTATATGAAGGGTTTCGTTCCAGAAAAAATCATTCGGGAGCTTTTTCGTGGTTTCGCCGCCGCCACGAGGCGGAACTTGAGCAGATCCAATCTAGAGCTCCGGCAGGACGATCCTGCCGGGGAAACTTCCCTCCCGGAGGGGGAAATCGTCGCCATCGTCATCACCAACACTCCTCTCATCGGAGGGGAGGCATGTCCACCAACATCTTCATCAGCACCGTCTCCTCTCCAATCCCTAGTACATCTCTTGTAACCAATCTCCGTCTCGCGACTCCGATTGGTACTTGTAAGGTTGCTAGTAGTGTTGATTACTCTTTGTAGTTGATGCTAGTTGGATTACTTGGTGGAAGAGTTTATGTTCAGATCCTTGATGCTATTCATTACACCTCTGATCATGATTATGAATATGCTTTGTGAGTAGTCACTTTTGTTCGTGAGGACATGGGATAAGTCATGCTAATAATAGTCATGTGAGTTTGGTATTCGTTCGGTATTTTGATATGATATATGTTGTTTTTCCTCTAGTGGTGTTATGTGAACGTCGACTACATAACACTTCACCATATTTGGGCCTAGAGGTAGGCATTGGGGAGTAGTAAGTATATGATGGGTTTCTGGAGTGACAGAAGCTTAAACCCCAGTCTATGCGTTGCTTCGTAAGGGGCTGATTTGGATCCACTAGTTTAATGCTATGGTTAGACGTTGTCTTAATTCTTCTTTCATAGTTGCGGATGCTTGCGAGAGGGGTTAATCATAAGTGGGATGCTTGTCCAAGTAAGGGCAGTACCCAAGCGCCGGTCCACCCACATATCAAACTATCAAAGTAACGAACGCGAATCATATGAACATGATGAAACTAGCATGACAGAAATTCCCGTATGTCCTCGGGAGCGCTTTTCCTCTTATAAGACTTTGTTCAGGCTTGTCCCTTGCTACAAAAGGGATTGGGCCACCTGCTGCACCATTGCTACTACTTGTTACTTGTTACTTTTCGCTTGCTACGTTTCACCTCACTACACCATCACTTGTTACCGCTACTTTCAGTGCTTGCAGTTATTACCTTGTTGAAAACCGTTTATCAAAGCCTTCTCCTCCTCATTGGGTTCGACACTCTTACTTATCGAAAGGACTACGATTGATCCCCTATACTTGTGGGTCATCAGATCTTTCTTCCCCTTATAAATTAAGGTCACGAAACCAAGGGTTTCCGCTTACTGCGCCACCAGCTCTGCTACTTCCCAAAACAACCGCATTGTTGGAATGTGCGTAGGTTGGCTCGGGTCATTAATTCAAAATCCCCTTAAAGATGGTACATGATCTCTGTTGTTGATAGAACGTGCCCCGGGGAAAGTGTCCTCGAGCCACGACTCGAGTTTTACTCATTATTTGTTATCATGACTTTTCGTCACAAGAGTTGCCAAATGGGTTATTATTCACCTTCGGGCCATTAAGAGCCTTCGGATTTAATTACGCGTGTTTTCAAGAATACTACGTCATTGGAGCGACTAAACCGATACCGGCTGAAAATAAAGGGAACTCGCCATGCAAGCTGATTTATCTATGTGCTCGGCTCCCATAGACTATACACATCAGTGTTGAAGGCCAATTCAGGGGCTACCGAGGGAGTTCTGGATTAAGGGTCCACGTGCGGTCGGGTTATCCATTATGGGCCGATCATATGGGTTGCGTCATTGAAGACCGAATTATCTGACGACTACGTAATCAAGATGGAACGCTCGGAAGACTAGGCGTGCACTCCAAGGAAGGAGCACCAGTTCGGCCCATCTACCCCTGATCTATGTCGGTAACATGTAACCATGGGCCCTGGTGTCTATATAAACTAGGATATGTTACGCGTAGAGGCAGGTTATCTCATCTAGGGTTTAGCTCGTATGATCTCGAGGTAGATCAACTCTATAACCATCATTCCCCATCGATATATTCAAGCAGGACGTAGGGTTTTACCTCCTCAAGAAGGCTCGAACCTGGGTAAACATCATCTCCCCCTCACTCCTGCAACCCATCAATCTAAGCTCCACATTTTGGGACCCCTTACCCGAGATCTGCCGGTTTTGACACCGACAAGGGTCCCGCGAGTGGCCCCTCACGAGGAAGGGTTGATAACCCACAATTATAGGGGATCACAACAGTTTTCGAGGGTAGAGTATTCAACCCAAATTTATTGATTCGACTCAAGGGGAAGCCAAAGAATATTCTCAAGTATTAGTAGTTGAGTTGTCAATTCAACCACACCTGAAAGATTTAGTATCTGCAGCAAAGTATCAGTAGCAAGGTAGTATGATAGCAGCAGTAGCAACAGTAACCAGTAGCAGCAAAGTGACAGCAGTAGTAGCAAAGTAACAACAGTAGAAACAGAGTAATGGTAGCAGCAGTGACAACAGTAGCGGCAAAGTAACGTAGCAAGGACCAGTAGGAAAACTCGTAGGCATTGGATCGGTGATGGATGATTATGTCGGATGCTATTCATCATGTAACAGTTATAACATGGAGAGATAAGTAACTAGCTCCAGTTCGTCAATCTAATGTAGGCATGTATTCCGTATGTAGTCATACGTGCTTAGGGAAAAGAACTTGCATGACATCTATTGTACATCCCTCCCATGGCAGCGAGGTCCTAATAGAAACTACGGGATATTAAGGTTCTCCTTTTAATAAAGAACCGGACCAACGCATTAACACTTGGTGAATACATGAACTCCACATACTATGGTCATCTCCGGGAGTGGTTCCGGCTATTGTCACTCTGGGGTTACCGGGTAATAACACATAGTAGGTGACTACAACTTGCAAGATAGGATCAAGAACACACATATATTGGCGACAACATAATAGGTTCAGATCTAAAATCATGGCACTCGGGCCCTAGTGACAAGCATTAAGCATGGCAAAGTAGTAGCAACATCAATCTCAAAACATAGTGGATACTAGGGATCAATCCCCGTCAAACTAACTTAATTACATGATAGATCTCATCCAACCCATCACCGTCTAGCAAGCCTACGATGAGATTAGCCACGAACGGTGAAGAGCATCATGGAATTGGCGATGAAGGAAGGTTGATGATGACGATGGCGACGATCTCCCCTCTCCGGAGCACAGAACAGACTCCAGATCTGCCCTCTAGAGGAAGAATAGGAGGTGGCGGCGCCTCCGTATCGTAAAACGCGATGAACTCTTCTCCTTGATTTTTTTCCGGGTGAAAGAGGCTAAATAGAGCTGGATTTGGAGGCGGTGGAGCGTTGTGGGCCCCACAAGCCTGCCAGGCGCGACGAGGGGGGCCCGCGCCTGGTGGGCTTGTGGGCTCCACGCTTCACTTCCTTCGCTGATTCTTCGCCGGTATTTTTCATAAATTCCACAAAAAATCTCCGTAAATTTTCAGGTCATTCCGAGAACTTCTATTTCAGCACAAAAACAACACCATGGCAATTGTGCTGAAAACAGCGTTAGTCCGGGTTAGTTCCATTCAAATCATGCAAATTAGAGTCCAAAACAAGGGCAAAAGAGTTCAGAAAAGTAGATACGACGGAGACGTATCAAGGGTCCTTGCGAATGCCATTTCCAAGGGCCTTGATAGGGGGCGCTCTAAGGCCCGCAAAGCACAGTGGGCCCTGGACCGCAGGTCGGTGGGCCTGGGTACCCCTAGTCCCAGAGACCCGACAATTTCCTCCTAGGTGGATTTGTGCAACCAATTCGTTGGTGCGTACCATGGGGGTCACAGCCTCCTCAGATAACCCAGTGGTTTGCATGTGATCCCCAGAGAGACGGTGAGACTGTTTGCAGGTACATCTAGAGATTCACCCGTGTACATAACAACATCATGGACATCCACCCTACCACGGTGAACGCTGCATTCTGCATGAACGTATGCAATCGTCGGATGCGTGAGGACATGAGTATCAACAAGATACGGGATGTCACTGAGCTCTATGCGTTGGCTGACACATGTGCGTAGGCTGAAGAAGGAAGAAGGCTCCTTGGAGAGGATGCCGACGCAGAAGTCGACTCAGATGATGATGATAATGCGCCCGCCTCCAAGGGAAGGGTTGGAAGGGCAACAAGAAGTGCAAGGGCAAGGCAGTTATGGTTGTCGTAGGGGCCAACGTCTCCAACACCGGAATAAAGGCCAAGTCCGAGGGGTCCCGCAAGGACGTTGTTGCCTGCTCCGGAGACGATGAGGCCGCGGCAGAAGAGAAGACTGGTCGACCATACTAGAATATTCACCTCACCAAGGGCCACGATATCATCGAGTGCCGCCAAGTAGAGCAGGTTGCTGAGAAGCAGAAGCAAGAGTATGAAAGGCGCGACCAGGAGAAGGGCTAGGATTGTGTGGGTGGATCCGACAAGAAGAAACGTGGTAACCACCATGGCAAGGCCAGGAGTAGAGGGGGAAACCTACTCAAGGCCAAAACAAGGAATTTGATGATGTAGAAGCAGATGACAATGAGGACAAAGAAAGATCTGATGGCCAGGAGTTCAAGAAGGATGTGGATGATATGTGTGTTGATGGAGACACATCTTTGCATTCCTTCCACAAGCAACTCAAGGAGTGGGCTCGTGAACTCAATGCGGCAGAACCAACGGCACATGTAAGGAAACCCCTCAAATAGTCCAACACTCCCATCATTTCTAACACTGAGGATCACCCTGATCGCACCACTGCCATCGAGTGTGTGCAATTGTTGGTCTCGCCAAAAATTCACAACCTCAAGGTAACAAAGATGTTGGTCGACAGTGGGGCTGGTTTGAACTTGATCCTGCCCGACGTGATCAAGAGGCTACAGATTCCAGGCCCGGATCTCAACCAATAGGGTCCCTCCATGGGGTCAACTGAGGGAAACTGCAGCCCAAGGGGAAGATAACTCTGTCGGTGACATTTGGCAATGAGCTCAACTTCACGACAAAAAGGGTCACCTTCAATGTCGCCAAGATGACACTACCATACAACAGGATATTGGGTCGACCGATGCTCGCAAAGTTCATGGTAGCGTTCCATCATGCCTATAACACGATCAAGATGCCAAGGTCGATGAGCATCATCACCATCCATGTTGAAAACAAGGACGCAATCCTCTCTGTCGACAAGTTGTACCGGGAGGAAGTTGCAGCATCTGCCAACAAGGTACTTGCTCCTATCAGCGAAACTCCTGGGGAAGAGGAAGAGCAAGAAACCTGGCAAGGAGTCTGACAAGAACTCCGACAAGCACACCCTAGTGTGTTGCATACCCGTGGAGGACTTGTGTTAGACTTCTGCCACCTGGAGCAAGAAGAACAAAGTTACGATCCCCAAGACAAAGAAAGTGGCCACGTGGGAAGATGTTGAGGGAGGCACTTTCACCATAAGTGCCACCCTCGAAAGCAAATAGGAAAGCAAGCTCATCTCCTTCCTGCGGGTGAATGTCGATGTGTTTGCCTGGCAACCATCTTACGTCCCCGGTGTGCTCAGGGAGGTGATCGAGTATCGCCTTGCCATTTGTACCCATGCACTCCCCATCAAGCAGAAGGTTCGAAAGCAAGCACTCGAGTGGAAGGAGTTCACTACCGAAGAGATTAAGAAACAAGAAGCAGCAGGCCTGGTCAGAGGCATCCTTCACCCAACATGGTTGATGAACATTGTGGTAGTGCGCAAGGAAAATGGCAAGTTGAGGCTTTGCATCGACTTCAGTGATGTCAACAAGGCTTGCCCAAAGGATCCTTTCCTGATGCAGCGCATCGAACGGATAGTGGACTCGACCGACGGCTGCGACCGTCTGGCCTTCCTTGATGCCTACTCCGGTTATCACCAAATTTTCATGGCCAATGAAGATGAAAATAAAATAGCATTCATCACTCCTTGTGGTACATATTGTTTCAAGCACATGCCTTTTCGATTGAAGAGTGCAAGATCAACTTTTGTGAGGGTTGTCCAGATCGGTATCGGTCTATAGGTGCATAGGAATGTAGAAGCCTACATGGATGACATCATGGTCAAGACCAAGGGCGAAGCCATGCTGGTTCAAGACCTTGAAGAAACCTTCGCGAGTTTGCACAAGATCAACTTGAAGCTCAACCCCGAGAAGGGCATGTTTGGAGTCCTATCTGGCAATCTCCTTGGTTTCTTTGTATCCCAGCGCATGATAGAATAAAACCTTGCCAAGATTGAAGCCATGGAGAAGTTGGAAGCTCCAAAGCGCATCAAGGACATACGCCGCTTGGCGGGCTGCATCGCCGCACTCAGCAAGTTCATCTCCAAGTTTGTGGAACGCGCCCTCCCGTTTTTCAAGATAATGAAAAAGGCAGGTCCTATGACATAGACTTCATAGGTGGAGGCTGCGTTGCAAGACTTGAAGAGCTACTTGTCCTCTCCGCCAACCCTAGTCACACCCATACCCGAGGAACCGTTGCTGCTATATCTGGCGGCAACAAACCAAGTGGTTAGCGTTGCACTAGTGGAAGAGAGGGAAACTGAGGAAGATGAGGCAGCAGACCCTGAGCTGGAAAACGACAAACCAGGGCCATCCCCGACAAACCAGATGGCAGGTTCTGGATAAGAAGAAGGTGGTGCAGCGACCAGTGTACTTTGTTAGCTCTCGCTTGTAGGGGGCTAGTTTAACGTACTCCGGGAAAGAGAAACTGCTCTTGAGCCTTCTCATGGCCTCTCATAAATTGTGCCACTACTTCCAAGCACACCACATAACTGTCGTCACCCGCTTCCCGCTGCAGTGCAATCTTCGAAACCCAAAGGCAACAGGCAGGATTGTTTAGTGGTCCGTGGAACTAGCCAGCTTTGATCTAAGTTTTAAGAGCACAACAACCATACAGATCAGGGCCCTGGCAGAATTCATTGTTGAGTGGATACCAATGCTAGATGAAGAAATCCTAGAAACATCCCTTCACGGAAAGGAGCGGCTTGAAGAGTGGATCATGTACTTTGACGTGGCTTTTTCGCTACAAGGCGTTGGTCCAGGAGTGCTGCTTGTCGCACCAACCGAAGAGCACCTCAAGTATGCGAGACAGATGCACTTTCCATGAGAAACATCAACCAACAACACAACTGAGTATGAAAGATTGCTTTCCGGACTACAGATAGCAGTTCACCTTGGTATCAAGAAGTTGACAGTCAGAGCGGATTCTCAATTGGTTGTGTGCCAAGTGAAAAAAAAAATTATCAGAGTCCTCTGATGGAAGCGTACGCCAATGAAGTGAGGAAGTTGGAGGAGAGTTTTGACACTCTACAAATGGAGCACGTCCCCCGTGTGGAAAATGACATTGCCAATGACCTGTCAAAACGAGTAGCTGAGAACTTGCATGTGAAGCGAGGCACTTTTGTACTCCGACTTACTCAGCCATCCATCACAACATAAGATTGACGAGCCGAGAAAAGGAAGGTAAACTCCGACGACTATTTCCCGATAGAGCCACAAGTGGCTTCGAAGAAAGTTGTCGGGGACGATAAAACACATGTCGGTGAGAAACAGTCTTCGGCGGGCCCAACAACCCTTGCCGTAGAAGATTGTTCTCCCGTGGTAGAAGAAACGCCTTTAGTCCTTGTTGTCTAGCCCCTGGCTCGGGCATGGGTGCAGCAGATCCTCCGATTTCTCCAAACGGGAGACCTCCCCGAAGATCAAGAACAAGCCAAAAGAGTAGCCCAACATTCGAGTATGTACCACTTTGTGGACAATGTTTTGTGCAGAAGGAGACCAAACAGGGTGAAATTGAGGTGCATCTGCTGGGAGGAAGGACGTCATCTGTTGGCAGAGATTCATGAAGGGATATGTGGCTCCCACATTGTATCACGAGCGCTTGTCGGAAAGGAGTTCTGACAAGGTTTCCATTGGCCGACCGCCCTCCAAGATGCCTTGGTGATTGTTACGATGTGTGAAGCATGCCAATACCACACCAAGCAAACACATCAACCGCACAAGCCCTTCAAACGATACCGCTCTCCTGGTCGTTCTCAGTCTAGGGGCTCGACATAGTCGGTCCCTCCCCCCGTGCTATCGGGGGCTTCGAGTTCTTATTCGTCGCAGTTGACAAGTTTACAAAGTGGACTGAGGTAGAGCTAGTAAGAAAGGTAAGGGCGCTAGCAGCACTTAAGTTTTGTCAGAGGAATAGTCTGCTATTTTTGTGTACCCAATAGGGTCATTGCCGACAACGGCTATTCTGTTTCGGTTGCTCATCCAAGGAGCAACGGCCAAGCACAGAGGGCAAACGCTAAAGTGTTTCAGGGCCTCAAGTTGAGAACTTTCAACAAGCACAAGCATGGAAGGCACTGGCTTGATGAGATCCTAACAGTTCTGTGGTCAATCAGAACAACACCAAATCAAGCTACCAGCAAGACACCCTTCTCCCTTGTCTACGGGGCAGAAGCTATGCTCCCCAAGGAACTCACATATGTGTCACCTCGAGTGCAGACTTTTAACAAGACCAGCAAGAGCAGCTATGGCAAGACGATGCCACACTCCTCGAGGAAGATAATCTCCAGGCCGCACTGTGTGCCACTTGGTACCAGCAAGCCTTGCACCACTATCACGGGTGCAAGGTGCGCACCAGGAGCATTGAGGAAGGCGACCTAGTTCTTCGATGGATTTAGTCCGCGAAGGGATCCAACAAGTTGACACCAAAGTGGGAAGGCCCTTACTCGGTAGTACAAGTCACCAGGCCTGGTGTTGTTATCATACCATGTGTTTTGCCTCTCTTCGCTAAGTCAACATAGCTAAAAAATTATGACCAATTAAAACTTTTTGTGTGTTTGTGATGCTTTAGTTGATTGTTGATTCCTTATTTGCTTTCTTGTGTTGTAAGTCAAAAAAATCCTCCTACTCCCTAGACTCATCTTCTTGCTCCAAATCGTTGCACAATGACCATACCATGTGTATAGGACTTAAAACTATTTTTACAAAATATTATTTTGACCAAAAAGCCTTTATTTTATTTAAGCTTTCAAAACCCCGTGAATTAAGGATTGTACTACAAGCACTCAAATTAGGAGAAATATTTTGCCCCAAATATTTTATTTGGACCCTATTATCAAAACGACTTCCCAAAACCATAAAAGTATTATTTTAAAAGTTATTTTCCTACTTTATTTAAATACCTTTTTTGAGGCTAGAAATGGTCTTTTATAGGGGGAAATTATTTGCATGCTTCCAAAATATTTGAGAAAATTTAGGGAAAGTTAGTGGACATATATTTTCTATATATAAGAGTTTGAGCACATGGTCATGTTCAAAATATTACACAAAACCCTTCAAAACCTTTTTGTGTATTTAAAGTATTTGAAATATTTCTATAAGAAATATTCTCAAATAATTTTAGTAAAATTCTAGCATGTCAAACTTGATATATGGGATGATCTTACCAAACTCATCTCCATCCAAATTAATTTGATTCACCAAAATATTCCAAAACCCTCTCTGTCCAGATCCAAACTTGAGCAACTTTACATTTCCAAGTGTCTCCAATTATTCTCAAACTTCGTGGACATGTTCTAAACTCTAATAATGCATCTAGACTAAGTGGTGCATCAAGGAGAACACATCCACTTGTCCAAATCCCCTCAAACACATGTTTGTTGATTTCTAGAATTGGGACATTTTGCATTATCAAGTATTCAAGCCCCTCCAGTTAGTCCCAAACTTTTTGGGCATGCTCTAATCCCCAAATGATGCCACCAGACCAAGTGGTGCATTAGGGAGATTAGATTTGCATGGATAAACCCAAGGAAATCCATTTCTGTCCATTTCTAGGGTTTATCAAGTTTACGTTCTCAACTTTCATCATATAATCTCGCAATTGGTGATCAGGGCCAAATGTTCTTGTCATTTACCCCTGGTAAAAATCAGTGCCATTCGATACCCCTAGATGTGCTAGGACAACATCAAACACCTTCATCCATAAGCTTGTGGACAAGCAAAGTTGACCCAAAAAGATTACTGCTACTGCAACAAAAGACCTTCCAACGGCGCCAAAAACAAGCGTGCTGACGGGAGCCTATTCTTGTCTTGATACTCCTAAGCAACAGCACGAGGAATCTTTCTGCTACGGCTACGCCTTTAGGGACTTCCTTGGCAAATATGATCTGATTTTTCGGGGATTTTATTCCGTTTGGACTCCGTTCCAAAATCAGATCTGAAAAGAGTCAAAAATACAGAAAAAACGGGAACTGGCACTTGGCACTGAATTAATAAGTTAGTCCCAAAGAAGATATAAAAGGTACATAAAACATCCAAAGATGACAAGATAACAGCACGAAATCATCACAAATTATAGATACGTTTGAGACGTATCAAGCATCCCCAAGCTTAACTCCTGCTCGTCCTCGAGTAGGGAAGTGATAAAGAATGAATTTTTGATGCTTTCATGCTACCTAGCATAGATGTCCTTTATAACTCCTCTTATGTGACGTGAATGTTCAGATCCATTAGATTCAAAACAATAGTTTTCTATTGACGTGGAAACAATAATACTTCAAGCCAACTAGCAAGGTAATCATGAACTTTCAAAATAACAAGGCCAAAAGAAAGTTATTCCTACAAAAGCATATAGTCTGGCTATGCTCTATCATCCTTGCACAACGAATTTAAATCATGCACAACCCCGGTATTGGCCAAGTAATTGTTTTCACACCTTTATTTTCTCAAACCTTTTCAACTCTCACGCAATACATGAGCGTGAGCCATGGTTTTAGCACTATAAATGGTGTGGAGTGTGGTGGAGGTTGCAAGACAAACAAGGAGAAGATGGTCACAATAACTAGGCATATCAATGAGCTGTGGAGATGCTCATCAATAGATATCAATGTGAATGAGTAGGGATTGCCATACAAATGATGCACTAGAGCTAAGAGTATGTGAAAGCTCTTAAAGAAAACTAGTGGGTGTGCATCCAACTTGCTTGCTCACGAAGACCTAAGGCAAATTTGAGGAGGCCTATCATTGGAATATACAAGCCAAGTTATATAATGAAAATTTCCCACTAGCTATATGGTGGTGAAAAAATGAGAGACTCTCAATCATGAAGATCATGGTGCTTAATAAGCACAAGTGTGGAAGGATAGTAGCATTGTCCCTTCTCTCTTTTTCTCTCATTTTTTGGTGGGCTCTTTGGCCTTTTTATTTTTTTTATTTTGGTGGGCATCTTTGGCCTCTTTTTGTATATGGGCTTCGCTGGCCTCTTTTATTCCTCACATGGGACAATGCTCCATCAATGATGATCATCACACTTACAACTCAAAACTTAGAGCAATGATGAATCTACATGGAATGCCTTCGGTAGTGTGCCGTGACAATGATCTAGCATGGCATGGACATCAATGGAAACATCATGCTAGCTATCTTACGATCATACAATGGCAATGTAGACGTGGTGGCACATGTCATGGTGGTAGTTGCATGGCAATATATCTCGGAATGACTTTGAAAAAGCCATAGTAGGTAGGTATGGTGGCTGTTTTGAGGGAGGCTAATGGTAGGTTTTGTGCACCGGCGAAAGTTGCACGGCACTAAGAAGATATGATGGTGGAAGGTGAAAGTGCATCTAAACCATGGACTCAACATTAATCATGAAGAACTCATATACTTGTTGCAAAAGTTTTAGTAGTAATCGAAACAAAGCATTCAACGCATACTCCTAGGGGATGGGTTGGTAGGTATAAACCATCGCGCGATCCCGACCGCCACACAAAGGATGACAATCAATAGACTAATCATGCTCAGACTTCATCACATAGCGGTTCACCATACATGCATGCTACGGGAATCACTAACTTCAACACAAGTATTTCTAGATCCACAACACCTTACTAGCATAACTTCAATATTACCACAACCACAACTCAAAACTAATTGAGATGAATCAAACTTCTCTAACTATTCAATGCACATGAAGGTGGAAGTTTTCATATCCATTTCGATATCTACCCCTTTTTTAGACTACTTTCAAAGCATAGATCAACTACCAAGCCACACGCTTCCGTGCTCTAAAAGATATAAGTGAAGCACATAGAGCAAAATCAACTAGCTCCAAAAGATATAAGTGAAGCACAAGTGAGCTGAATTGTCTACCAAAGGATATAAGTGAAGCTCGACAAAATCACGGTGAGTGCATGTCTCTCTCTCTAGGTGTGCAGCAAGGATGATTGTGACACAACAAAAATAAAATACTCCTAAGATACAAGACGCTCCAAGCAAAACACATAACATGTGGTGAATAAAAATATAGCCCCAAGTAACGTTACCGATGGATTGAAGACGAAAGATGGGGTGCCTTCCCGGGGCATCCCCAAGCTTAGGCTTTTACGGCATCCATGAATCATCTTGGGGTGCCTTGGGCATCCCCAAGCTTGAGCTCTTGCCACTCTTTATCTCTTTGTCCATAAGAACTTCACCCAAAACTTGAAAACTTCAGAACACGAAACTTAAACAAAAACTCGTGATAACATTAGTATAAGAAAGCAAACCACCACTTCCTTAGGTACTGTAGCAAACTTAAATTCTACTTATGTTTATGTTGGGTTACTGTATTTTCAATTTTCCATGGCTAATACCCCCCGATAATATCCATAGTTTCATCAAAATAAGCAACCAACACAACAAAAATAGAATCTGTTAACAGCAGACCAGTCTGTAGCAATCTGTATACTTTGTATACTTCTGGTACTTCACAAATTCGGAAAAATTACGTATGTCTGAAGAATTTGCGTAGCAATCAGCAGCAAAAATAATCAACTCAAAAGCTCTTACAGAAAAAAAACGAAAATCCTTTCGTAAGTAGAAAGTTTATGTCTTTTCTAGCATGACCAAACGATCATCCCCAAGACTAATCATAACGGTTTTTCTTGGCACAAACGCAAAAAGAAACACAAAAAACACAATCATGACAGAATTACGAAAGTGTGGAAAAAACAAAACAGAAAGAAAAAGGATAGATTCATTGGTTGCCTCCCAACAAGCGCTATTGTTTAACGCCCTTAGCTAGGCAAAAGGTGATGAAGTCACGTATAGTCATCTTTGGCGCTCAAACCATAAGTAGTATGATCATTTATCATCTTAAGATCTTCATCTTTATTGGATGACTCACCACTAGCTTTAGGAACAAAAACAGACTTGACGGTCTTTTTGAGAGTGAGATTTGGAGTATTTTACACAGCGGCAAAAGCGGAACCCAAGTTGGTTATGACATCCTTTCGTTTGCCAATTCTAGAGGAATAATTAACTATGGGTTCCTTCTCCCTTAAACTTTTCAAGACCATTCCCACTTTGGATCCGTACTGAGTAATTTGATTGTGGATCTTTCTGTCCAAACCCTCAATAATTTCAATTGTGGCAATTTTGTTTTCAATAGCGTCAAGCCTTTGCATCACGTGTTCCAAGGTCAAGGTAGTCCCATTAACCATGAGCGGGGGTGAGCCTACCAAATTTATGATAGCTCCATAGGAGTCAACAGTATGGCTCCCCAAAAAATTCCCGCCTACGATGGTATCAAGGATATACCTATTCCAAGGAGAGATTCCAACATAAAAACTGCGAAGAAGAACGGTAGTGGATTGCTTACGAGTAGATCTACTTTGAGCATTGCAAATCCTGTACCAAGTGTCCTTTAAATTTTCTTCCTCATTTTGCCTGAAATTGAGAACTTCGTTCTCAGGGGTATCGTTTGGAGTAGTGGGTCTAGCCATTGATGGACTATCCCACACACAAACGAGCAGGAAGTAAGCGAGTGAAGCGGGCAAAAGAGAATGGCAAAGGAAGACGGCAAAAAGGCAAATGAAAACGGCAAATGTGAAGTGGGGGAGAGGAAAACGAGAGGCAACTGGCAAAAAAGGTAAATGCAAGAGATGAGTTTGTGAGACCTACTTGGATAGATCTCTCCCTCCCCGGCAACGGCGCCAGAAATACTTCTGCTACTGCAACAAAAGACCTTCCAGGGGCGCCAGAAACAAGCGTGCTGACGGGAGCCTATTCTTGTCTTGATACTCCTCAGCAACGGCACCAGGAATCTTTCTGCTACGGCTACGCCTTTAGGGAATTCCTTGGCAAATATGCAAAGGATTCCATCGTGGCCTTGGAGCCTTGCGTTGGTGTTCCCTCGAAGCGGAAAGGGTGATGTAGCACAGCGGCGGTAAGTATTTCCCTCAGTTTTGAGAACCGAGGTATCGATCTAGTGAAGGAGTATCACAAGTACCTGCACAAACACAAAGAGCTTGCACCCAACGCTATGCAGGGGTTGTCAATCCCTTATAGATTGTTTGCCAAGTGAGAACTGAAAGCAAAAAGAAACAAAGCAAAGTAAAAGAGAAAGTGGAAACAATAGGTGTGAATAGACCCGGGGGTCGTAGTGTTCACTAGTGGCTTCTCTCATGAAAGCAAGTAGACGGTGGGTGAACGAATTACTGTCGAGCAATTGATAGAACCGCGCAAAGTCGTGACGCTATCTAAGGCAATGATTATATCTATAGGCATCACGTCCAAATCAAGTAGACCGATACTTTCTGCATCTACTACTATTACTCCACACGTCGACCGCTATCCAGCATGCATCTAGTGTATTAAGTTCATGAGAACAGAGTAACGCCTTAAGCTATATGACATGATGTAGATGGACAATCTCATATCTACGATAAAAGCCCATCTTGTTACCCTTGATGGCAACAACACGATGCGTGCCTTGCTGCCCCTTCTGTCACTGGGAAAGGTCACCACACGTATGAACCCAAAACCAAGCACTTCTCCAATTGCAAGAATCATAGATCTAGTTGGCCAAACAAAACCCAAGACTTGGAGAGACTTACAAGGATATCAAATCATGCATATAAGAAATCAGCAAAGACTCAAATATATATCATAGATAATCTGATCACAAATCCGCAATTCATCGGATCTCGACAAACACACCGCCAAAGAAGAATTACATCGGATAGATCTCCATGAAGATCATGGAGAACTTTGTATTGAAGATCCAAGAGAGAGAAGAAGCCATCTAGCTACTAACTACGGACCCGTAGGTCTGAAGTGAACTACTCACGAGTCATTGGATGGGCGATGATGTTGATGTACAAGCCCTCCAACTCCAAAGTCCGCTCCGACAGGGCACCGGGAAGGGTCTCCATATGAGATCTTGCGGCGGCGGAAAAGTGTTTTCGTGGATTCCCCTATTTTTCTGTATTTTAGGGAATATATAGGCGATGGAGCTAGGTCAGGGGGGCGCCAGGGAGGCCACAAGTCTGGTAGCCGCCCCCTGGTGGCGGCTATAGGGCTTGTGGGCCCCCTGTGGCTCTCCTGCCTTGGCCCTCAAGTCCCCTGATCTTCTTCCGTTCTGGAAAAAATTATTTCGGGGATTTTATTTCGTTTGGACTCCGTTCCAAAATCATATCTGAAAAGAGTCAAAAACACAGAAAAACAGGAACTGGCACTTGGCACTGAATTAATAAGTTAGTCCCAAAAAAGATATAAAAGGTACATAAAACATCCAAAGATGACAAGATAACATCATGAAACCATCAAAAATTATAGATACATTTGAGACTTATCAATTACCCTTGCCTTCAACTTTTTGCCACAATATGTTATGACCCTACTTTACCTTCAGAAATTTTACTATGACCTCTCCTAAATTTTTGGTGGGTAAATCCCCTCCATTTCACCATTCGGACAACATGGGCATGACTCTCTTTCCTCTCTCCTTCCATTATGGTCATGCAACTGCCCCCAAACTTTACCATAACACCTTTTTGTGTTGTCATTCATCAAACCAAACCCAAATATGGCATATTCATGTGGAAAATATGAGCACACCATCTAGAAACAGATTCAGGCACGAAATGTAGCTTTCAAATGCCAGTGCTCGCTACCCCCATCTCCGTGAGGTGAAACTTGATGGTCATGTAGTCCTTGCATAGCTAGGGCTACTAGACAAGGTTTCATCCCAAATTCCCTTCAGTACAAACCCTTTTGCTAGCCCCCAAGTTTGCTGCCGCAAACTGAACCTTAGTCAAAAACCCATTCACTCAGCCCCATATGGATCCAAACTCCACCATCACCCTTTACCATGCATGCCTCATACGCTAGATAACCTTTGTCCGACCAAATGATGCTCTAGACACAAGTGGACATGGTGACCACACCTCTAACCTGCATAAGAGCTACTCGGCAATTTTCCCATACACTATAGCTTGTTGTTGGCCTTGACAGGGTGCCCACTCGCGCCACGGGATCCCCCTCGACCTCCCACTCCCCTCCACGATGCCACCTTGCCTCTAAAACAACTGTGACATGTGTGCTCTCCATGACCGAAGGCATATGAGGCACGCCCGAGCCCCACCTCATCGCCCTGCTATCTCTACCTCCCCCCGAGCTCAATCTCGTGCCCTAGGCCACTCCTCTATCTCCAGGAGATCCAAATGGGCAGGCAATTAGAGCTCCTGAGCTCCAATCCTTCCCCTGTGACCGCCATGGCACCGCCTCGGCCTCGGTTAAATTGTCGATACCCACCTCTCTCCTCCCCCGTGAACTGCATCGGAGCAACCCCCTCTCTCTGCCACACTACTCCCCCCGAGCCCCACTTCCTCTACACGTGCCATCGGGGTCGTGCTCAGCAACACCAGTGGTAGCCTCGGCCATGTCCGAAGCCGTGGTCAACCAAGACCTCCCCCAAAGCCAAGTGTCAGCCAGTCGAGTGCGGCAGGCTCTCCTGAGCGCACAGTGGCCGGAGTGCCATCGGAGGTGGCCAGTGCCATTGATGGGATCCCCGGCACCGCTCGGCTCCGCCTCCCCCACTCACTTTGTGCCCGAGCGGGAGGTGAGGGAAGAACTGCCACGTGGGCCCCACCTGTCACCTGGAGAACACGACACTAATGGGTGGGCCTCCCCTTTTTTAAGTGAAAACGGGAGTGGTCGGAGGCCACTATCGCCTGGGTTGGCATAATCCCCTAGAGCGCTTTCGCCGCCAACGTAGCCCCGCGCGGCTGGGCCGGCCTAGTCCATTTTTCTGCTATAATTCGCTTAGTGCATAGTTGGCCCATTAGGTAAAGCTTTTTCATTTTTTCTTTTGCAAAAACTTGTAAAACCTGTATAAAAATCATAATAGCTCCAAAATTGATGATTCAAAATCCTAGATGTTTCAAAAATCTTATCCTATCCAAATATGTGCATTGCACATTTTCCCACCAAACTTTCTCACTATTTTTAAATTCAAACTCAAATTTAGACTACTAAAGCCCTCCTCAGGAAATTCCTAGAGAGTCCAATAAACTCCAAATGGAGTGATTCCAATTTCTAGGTACTCCAAAAATCATCCCTTATTTATCCAGATATGGTTAACATTTTTCCTATGCTATGTTTCTATTGGATCAAATCAATAGCTCTTTTCACATTTAAATCGCCTTAGTAAATTCATGGGAAATTCATCCCTATTCCAAATCCAGTGAAACCACTTCCTAAATTCTTCCAACATAATGCCCTATTTAATGGGTGCCTCCACTCATTTTTAGGAAAATATTCTCTCTAGACTTCTTGTGGGGCTAGTAATGCCTCCATTTACATTATTCAAAAATCCCTAGTGATCGAAATCCACTAGAACAAACCTTAGGTATTTTTCTTGGGACCAGGTGTGTCCAAGAAAAATAAAACTCCTATTTATAGAGCACTTTTGTTTTCTCCTTGTTGTGATTTCTTATTGTGGGTGCTTTCGATTATAGTTTACAAAGTAGACGAAGTGCTTGGAGTTGGACGAGAAGCTCGTGAAGACCTCGAAGACCTTGCTAAACCACGCAAGCAACCCTTTTACCATGAGTTGAAACTATTTTTTACATGTCATATAGCACTTCCTTCTGATGCATTTAATCATGAATCGGTAACCCCCATGGTGGGTTACCGCTGTTACTCTCCCCATTGATACTTGCATTAAGCATGACCTAACTTCCTATGAGGGTTGTGCGGGTGGGAAGTACTTAGGATACTATGTAGATGCTACGTGAATGGGATGGGAATCTACATGGTGCTGGAAAAGAAATGATTTCAAGACTTCTCAAAAACCCGTCGGGTGCCACTAATGTCCGAGGGAGATGGTGTTGAGATTAGGTAACCAATTGAGAAAGAAGTGTTGTACTAAGAGAAGTTGTGTGTGTGTGTGTGTGTTTTCGAAAACAGAGAGATTTAAGATTTGTCGACCATCTCAAACTTACATGTACAACCACGATACCCCTTATGGGGCGGGGCTTTCTTAACTACCTTGGTTGGTACTAGCAGAGAGCCCGCATTACTAGTGACGGGAGTGACATGGTCACAATCAATACAGGGTCGTGCCAGGAAAGGACGGCCATGGGTTGTTTTTACAAACACCGGGCACACCGTTGGTCGCTTCATGGGTGTTACTTGTGATGTACATCATGTGGGCTATGTGCCAATGAGTGGACTTTTCATTAGTATCATCATGGTAAAGGCATTGTTCAGGTACTTACCTCAGGTATGAACAATACCGTGAGTCATGACTTGACTCAGAAGTTTTCCGAGTCTTATGGGTAAAGTGTGCAACCTCTGCAATGTGTAAAACTATTCGATTAGTCGTGTACATGGCCAACGACAGTTGGGTGGTGCTTCTTAAACTACGTATGATGTTTTCACAAACTTGGTGTGTGTTTGTATGAGAAAGGAGATACTTGAGCTAAGTGAGATGACTTGACATGATGAATGAACATTAGATGTTGAACCCCTGTTATATTGATATGTGCAACCTATTCATATGGATATCTACAACCTCATGATGCATGCTTTTACATGTAGATTGATCATGTCATTATACTTAAAATTACCTTTCTGCCACTTACATATTGTTGCTATATCATGCATTTTTATTTCCTTGTTCCAAACTTGGGTTGCTAGCGAGTACATTCAAAGTACTCATTGTCTTGCCAGTGGTTATTTTATTGGCCACGTATGAAATAACAAGATATGTTGAAGAGTACTTTGGTGATGTTCGTGTGAGCTAAGACGCTTCCTAGTCATACTGCATGTAGGGTTAAGGAAGATGGCCTGGGTTCACACTATCGTTGAAGATTTCTGCTTCAAATATATGAAGACTTGGGCATAAAGGCCACATTGGAGTAAAACGGTATGTAATGGATGTAAGACTCTTGTCATTCAGTTTCTATGTGTTCAGTGAGTATTGATCTCTAGGATCACTGTGCACGTACATTCGGTGATCATGACTTATGAGTAGGGGTCCCCACAAAGCTGGTACCAGAGCCATCATGACTGTAGGAAGCCCTTAGTTAGCATGGACATTAGTTAGGACAAACTATTTTTCCCTACCCTTCAAGATCACTTAGAAAATCAATATATTTCTCACCCCTTCTAAGTTTCCAAATGAAGCGAAGGTTTTTGTCTTGGCACTTCTACCCTTTTCTCTTGGCTCTCCTAATCCGCCTTTTCAAAACTTGCAAATGGTCGCAAGCACCCTTATGCCTGTCACCACTGGATTCCTTGAAATCCTGGTGGGTCACTTGAAAGGACGTGACCCTGCCAAACGATCACCACATATTTGGAAGACAAGGTTGGCAATGATATGACAAAACGACACCAATAGAAACTACCTTCTCAAGGGATGACGACATCAAGACTCCAAATATGGTGACACCCTCGATACTACCCCAAGACGATGCAACCTTGTCCTACAATGATCAAGGAAGAATATATGCAAGATCATGATGCATCGCTAATAGAGCGACCATGTACTTACCGTTGTTGTGTCGACAACCATCGATGGATGATAACCTCTCCATTTGGTCCGCCTCACCATAGTGAGTAGCAAAACGTTTCTCTTCATTCCCCTCTCTTGGTGTTGATATTGTCATCAACGAAACTGACAGGTCGGAACTCCATAATGCCTTGTTGATGTCATTGCATAAAGGATCGTCCACTCGAAACTCTCGACGCCTTGAAAGACAAGAAGACATTGACAGGATTACGAAGACAACAGAAGACCCGGTCGACAACAACCATGAGGAACCACATTCGCCGTCAGTTGACCGGATAAGAAGTCATAAAAGATTCTATAGGAACAAACTGGAATGTTCTGATGAACAACAACAAATACATAGCGACACCTCAAGAAGGCCTAGGAGAATAAGTTGGACTCCTCTCCAAGACAAGAAGCAATCACGACAATTGAATCCGAGAACCCCTAGGGTAGGATAAGTCATGAATCCCCTATGCAAAGTCGTTTCTATGAAAAGGTTTGAATGGAACCACGTTGTGTGTTGCTTGTTTTTGCTTGTTTGTACTTTGACATAAGTCACACTTTTCCCTAGGAAAAAAGTACGCGACTATATCACCTACCTCATCTGATGTTTGTGTTTGGCCTTTTAGCACTTGTTTGATTGCACTTGCACTATACCACCCTTAGGCACTCCCCTCTATGCTGCTTTCCCCCTCTCCCATCTCGCCAACAGAAGACGAGCAAGACAAGATGCACCAAGGATCCGCCTCGACTGACCACTAGCATTGAAGATTCTGACTACAATGTACTCAACCAATTACAACCCCGAAGAGATATGATTTCCTTTGAGATCAGAAACCCCTCCCTAAACCAACTTATACCTCACAAGCTACCCCAGCTCAAACCCCTGATCACATGCTTAATACATGGATTTGTTGGGGGCACCTGTTAAGATTTAGTGACCCCTGCTAAGCACAAGGTTCATTATGGGACTAGTGATCATAGTGAACAACACATTTCGTCATTAAGCCAGCACCTGAACTATGATTCCATAGGGAAACTTTTTGAGGATACATGACTAGGAGACAAACGATTTGATATGACTATAATAGGTGTCTTGAGGATGTAGCTAAGCTTTCTTTGGTGGATCATAAGTCTCTTATGTTGGTAGATGAACTTGGTGGATCAAAGTTTATAGAGTAGCATAACTTGATATACCCTTGAGTAGGTTGGATTTAGTAGGACAATAGTGATCACAAGTCGAAATTCTTGGTGGTATTATAACTTGACTTTGACATGTAATGGTCATGGATTGGAGATGTTACGATAATGACTTAGAAGAACAAGTAGAAATTATCATCAAGCATGAGGTTTGGATAAAATAGGTAATCCTAATAGAGTGTTGTTGTTAAGTAAGTCTACATGGTTTGGAGTAATTTGTATTTAATGTGATAATCTCGATCATGATGCCATGTTTTGTGGTGAAGGATAAACTAGGTATATTGGATTGTTGTAGCCGACCCAAGGATATATAAGCTTGATCTTGGAACTTATTTAGTCAGGATATTGGAAGTTTGAGGATATACTATGATAATAGTCCTTGCAATGATATGTAGATTATAGGAACACTAGGATATAATGCACGACCCCATCAATTTTTTATTTGTAGGAGTAGTGGATCATGTAATGATCGATGGAATCTAAGGACCACTTTATGGGATTCATAGGAAGGAAACGAGTTCCTGGATTGGTATGTTACGTGTTTGCTTAGCAAAGATGTGTAGTACCTTAGATCTTGGATAGGTTAGTCGAGTAGTTGGATTTGTGGTATCATATTCAAGCTTAGCAGCTTGTATGCTTTCCCGAGGATTTTTACATAGGGATACATCTAAATTGACTATAGTATACTTATGAGATTTGGTTTAGTCCTTCTCTCAAACCTTAGAGTTGAATAGCATAAGTGATGTTGGAGTTGACTTATATGAGATGGTACTTTTGATGATATTAGATGATTCTGTTTGGAGAAATAGGTAGGACTATTGGCATCCAAGAACTATGCTCAAGGGTAAGATGATCGACGTTCACTCACATCCTAACTCCTTGAAAACCCGGAAGCTTTACCGAGCCATGACATTGTCGGATTATGGCGATAGGCCTTGGCTCTAAGTCATTAGACTATGGCGAATACTCCACCTCGACCACCACCAATCATGTCCACGAGGAAGGTGGACTTGAAGAACTAGATTATGTTGAACCACAAACCCATGTACAAGTGACCATCCGGAACAAATCCCTGCTCCTCTCACATATCCCATGAGCAATGTGCTTATGTGATGCTTGGAGAAATACGTTGTTGTCCTCATGAATGACATACTTATTTACCCAATAAGAAAAGGGACACTTTGGTCCTATTTGGATAAGCCCCACAAGCACCAATGTTTATTCTTCTCAAGTGTAAGGTTTTACCTTGAATACGTGGATTCCTCAAATCATCCTCCGAGTAGAAGAAGACAATCTTACCCAAACAAGATGAAGAACCACCACGGCTGAGAAGCCAAGAAGAAGAAGCAGAAGTCAACCAGCACTCGTCCGTCGACTACATCAGCCAGACTATATCAAGAAGCACCGACGTTCAAGCACGATGAAGCCTTTTGGATATCAAGAGAAATTAAATAAGCCCTTTTTGGTCCAATTAGGGATGTGAGTCATGAATGGATCATAGTGATACCCCTATCAAAGGTGGTTCACCCCACTTGCCAATCCTCAAACCTTGGGGATTGGATGATGGTCTATACTTTTGGGTAACCAGCTCGTTTAGGACCCCCTCAAAAACTCTCCTAGGATGTAGAATTCGTTTTAAAACATAGGGTATCTAAACTTAGTCTTAGGGACAAGGCTCAACCCAGACTTTTTCATAAGTAGCTACGAAGAGACTAGAAAGATCAAACGCTTGAAGACATGCCGGAAACGTTTGTCCGTGACGACGAAGACAAACGGCTGAAGATGAATGAAGAACATACCTGGGAAAGTTACTCAAGTAGAAGATCTCGACGAGAAGCTTTTGTTGGCATGCTTCAACATTCTCGAGGTTTAAGACCACCTACGACTGAGGACCACCTGGTTTAAGAAAGTCAAGGATTTCCCCGTCGATGGAAGCCACACCCAAACCTTGACCCTTCTATTTTAACATGACACATCTAGATGTCACTAACCAACTTGAGCAACCCTAGGACCATCACGCAGATACATTAGCTTGCCATGTGTTCTGACTTTGGAATACACACGCAAGCCAGACCATTGACCGAACCTCATTCACCGAGCCCTTGCGGTTAGTCAAGCTAGCATATTTCAAGAACCTCGTTCATCCTCAAACCAAGCCAAGCAAAGCACTAGAAGTTGTATCATCAAGAACTTCAAGATCCACTCCAGCAATCACATCGAAGAAGAAGCAACATGGGAACATGAAGACTACCCCGGACTTGAAATTTTGTATCTTTTCAACGCCTAGCCTAGGAATCTTGGGGACGAGATTCTTGGAAGGGTGGTAGGTAAGTCACATCTTGTGTTTTGCCTCTCCTGACTAAGTCAACATAGCTCAAAAATTAGGACCAATTAAAACTTTTTGCGTTCTTGTGTTGCTTGAATTGATTGTTGATCGCTTGTTTGCTTGCTTGTGTTTTAAATCACAAAAATTCCTCCTACTCTCTAGACTCATCTTCTTGATCCAAATCTTTGCCCATTGATCATACCATGTGAATATGACTTATAACCATTTTTACAAAATATTGTTCTGACCAAAAAGCATTTATTTGATTTAAGCTTTCAAAAACCCCTGAATTAAGGTTTGTACTACAAGTCCTCAAATCAGGAGAAATATTTTGCGCCAAATATTTTATTTGGATCCTATTATCAAAAAGACTTCCCAAAACCACAAAACTATTATTTTAAAAGTTATTTTTCTATTTTATTTAAATACCTTTTTCTAAGGCCAAATATGGTCTTTTATAGTGGCAAATTATTTTCATGTTTCCAAAATATTTGAGAAACATTAGGGAAACTGAGTGGACATATATTTTCCATATACAAGAGTTTCAACACATGGTCATGTTCAAAATATTGGAAAAAAACTTCAAAACCTTTTCTGTGTATTTCAAGTATTTAAATATTTCTATAAGAAATATTCTCAAATAATTCCAGTAAAATTCTAGCATGTCACACATGATATATGTGATGATCTTGCTAAGTTTCATCTCAATCCAAGTTTATTTGATTCACCAAAATATTACAAAACCCTCACTATCCACATCCAAACTTGAGCAACTTTACACTGCCAAGTGTCTTCACTTATTGTCAAACTTTTGTGGACATGTTCTAATACTCTAATAATGCATGCACACCAAGCGGTGCATCAAGGAGAACAAATCCACTTGTCCAAATCCCCTCAAACCCATCGGTGTTGATTTCTAGAATTGGGACATTTTACATTATCAAGTTTCTCCACATAGTCCCAAACTTTTTGGGCATGCTCTAATCACAAAATGATGCCACCACACCAAGTGGTGCATTAGGGAGATTAGGTTTGCATGGCTATACCAAAGGAAATCCATTTCTATCCATTTCTAGGGTTTATCAAGTTTACATTGTCAAGTTTCACTATATAATCTCACAATTGGTGATCACGGCCAAATGGTCTAACCATTTACCCCTAGTAAATATTAGGTCCATTGGATACTCCTAAATGCCCTAGTACAGAATCAAACACCTTTATCCACAAGCTTGTGGACAAGAGAAGTTGACCCAAAAAGATTCCCCTTGCCTCCAACTTTTTGCCACAATATGTTATGACCCTACTTTACCTCCAGAAACTTTCCTATGGCCTCTGCTCAATTATTGGTCGGTAAAACCCCTCAAATTAACCATTTGGACAGCATGGGCATGCCTCTCTTTCCCCTCTCCTTCCATTCTACTAATGCAGCTGCCCCCAAACTTTACCACGACACCGTTTGCATTCTAATTCACCAAACCAAATACCAAAGATGGCATGCTCATGTGGAAAATATGAGCAAACCATGTAAAAATATATTTTTGCACCAAATGTACCTTTGAACTGTCAGTTCTAGCTCCCCTCATCTCCTTGAGATTAAACTTGGTGGTTATGTATTCCTTGCATAGCTAGGGCCACTTGACAAGGTTTCATCCCTAATTCCCTCCAGTACAAACCCTTTTGCTAACCCCCATGTTTTTTGCCACAAACTTAACCTTAGTCAAAAACCCATTCACCGAGCCACATATGGATCCAAACTCCACCATCACCCTTTACCATGCATGCCTCACATGCTAGACAACCTTTGGCCAAACAAATGAATCTCTGGATGCAAGTGGGCATGGTGACTGTCAGAATCGGGGCTCCGTAGACCCAGAAAGGTTCGAACACTGGGGTCTGCTCGCCCTCCTGCTTTGTTCTGCCTCTCAACCTTACGGTGACTCTTCGATGGCTCGAATTAAGGAATATGAATAAGAACACACGCGCAGTTTTACCCAGGTTCAGGCCACCTTGCGGTGTAAATCCATACTCCTGCTTGTCTTGATTGCTTGTGGAAGAGAGAGAAAGTACAAGGTGGGTTCTTGCCATAAGGGAGTCGATGCCCTTCTATTGAAGCTGGGCCTCCCTCTTAACCAAGCCCTGGTCCTCTCCCCCCCTTCGAAACACTCGGCGTGAAGGGTTGCCACGGTGGCCATTTTGAAAGGGGACAGGAATGCGGTCCATCGTGACAAAAGTGGTCTTGGCGTGCCAAAGTCTTCGCCGTGACACACTGGTGGGCTCAGGGGTGACCTTCGTCCTGTCGAGCCCCCAACCTTCGTCCTCTTGCACAAAATGGAAAGCCTTTGGGGGTTACTTTGGGAGCCCGACAGCTGGCCTCTCTGTCTGTGCCCGCTGGCACCGCTCCTCCACCGTCTACACAGCCTGCGTCACCCATGTGAAGATGCACGGTCACGAGATCCTAACTGGTTGACCTTGATGAGCCCACCAGGCGAGGGCCTCAAGGGTGGCCTCGGGATGCCCCCTTGTAGCGAACGGCCTCACGCGGTCCTTGACAATGATCCTCCGGCACTTGCCTCGTGAGGCGAGGGCCCTCACCAGGATCTTGCTTGTTGGGCCCGCCGACAAGCCAAATGAACCCTGTGTAGCACATTGCGCATAGGGCCGCAGGCCAACGGGCCTGGGTACCCCTAGTTCCAGAGGCCCGATAGTGACGACACCTCTAACCTGCAAAAGAGGCGCTATGTAATTTGCCTATACCTGATAGCTCGCTGCTGGCCTTGGCAGGGTGCCCACTCGCACCACGATATGACCATCGACCTCCCACACCCCTTGACAAGGCCAACTTGCCTCTAGAATGGTTTTGTCACACGTGCTCTCCATTCCCGAGAGCATCCGAGGCTCACCCGAGCCCTACCTCGTCGCCCTGCTATCTCTACCTCTCCCCGAGCTCAATCTCGTGCCCTAGGCCACTCCTCTCACTCCAAAAGATTCCCCTGGCTAGGCCATTAGAGCTCCCGAGCTCTACTCCTTCCCTCTTGGCCACCATGGCACCGCCTCGACCATGGTCAAATTAGCGATGCCTGCCTCTCCCCCCTTTGAAATGCACTCGAGCACCCCCCCCTCTGCCACACTGCTCCCCCCGAGCCCCACTTCCTCTCTCCATGCCCTCGGGGTCGTTCCAGGAACGCTAGCGGCAGCCTCCGCCATGGCCGAAGTCGTGCTGGACCACGACCTCCCCCGGGGCAAAGGGCAACCCAGTCGGGTGCCGCAAGCCCTCCTGAGTGCGCCGGTGGCCGGAGCACCGCCGGAGGTGGATGGTGTCATCGGTGGGAGTACCACCGCGGGTCGGCTCCGCCTTCCCATGCTCCCTCTAAGGCCGAACGGGAGGCGAGGGAAGAACCACCATGCGGGCCCCGCCCGTCGCCCGGAGACCAGGCCACTAACGAGTGGGTCTCCCCCTTTTTTAAACTAGAAACAGGAGTGGTCGGAAGCCACCATCGCGAGGGATTGGCGTAATCCTCTCACGCGCTATCGACGTCACCGCGACCCCGCGCAGCTGGGTCGGCCTAATCCATTTTTCTGCTATAATTCGCTGAGTGCATGGTTGGTCCATTAGGTAAACCTTTTTCAGTTTTGCTTTTGCAGAAACTTGTAACCCCTCTACAAAATTCATAATATCTCCAAAATTGATGATTCAAAACCCTAGATGTTTCAAAAATCTTATCCTATCCAAATATGTGCATTGCACATTTTTCCACCAAACTTTCCTACAGTTTTTAAATTCAAACTCAAATTTAGACTACTAAAGCCCTCCTTAGAAAATTCCTAGAGAGTCCAAATAAACTCCAAATGGAGTGATTCCAATTTCTAGGTACTCCAAAAATCATCCCCTATTTATCTAGCTATGGTCAACATTGTTCCTATGCTATGTTTTTATTGGATCAAATCAATAGCTCTTTTTCCCATTTAAATCACCTTAGTAAATTCATAGGAAATTCATTCCAACTCCAAATCTGGTGAAACCAGTTCCTAAATTCTTCTAAAATAATGCCTGTTTTAATGAGTGCCTCCAATCAATTTTATGAAAATATTTTGTGTAGTCTTCTCGTAGGCCAAGTAATGCCTCCATTTCGACTATTAAAAAATCCATTGTGATCCAAATCCATTAGAACAAACCTTAGGTATTTTTCTTAGGATCAGGAGTGTCCAAGAAAAATAAAAATCCTATTTATAGAGCACTTATATTTGTTTGTGATTGCTTATTGTGGTTGTTTCCGACGATAGTTAACGAAGTAGACGAAGTGCTCTGAGTTGGACGAGAAGCTCGTGAAGACCTCGAAGACCTTGTGGAACGAGAAAAGCATCCCTTTAACCATGACTTGAAACTATTTCCTGCATGTCATATATCACTTCCTTCCGATGCATTGAATCATGAATCGGTAACCCCCGTGGTGGGTTACCGTTGTTACTCTCCTTGTTGATACATGCACTAAGCATGATCCTGGGAGCACTACCAGGCGGCCCAGGCCCCGCTGGAGGAGATTATCAATGGTGTGTTGTGTCACACGAGGGTCGAGATGGTGATCAACAGATTTTGGGTAATTTTTCCTTTTACACAATCTAAAATTAACAATATAGCTAGTTATTGTACTAATCAGTGTTGTCTCATTTGATTGCGGACCTTTTACAGGTGTGAGGAGGGATATGAGGAGGCAGTGGCCAATGTTATCGAGGCCGAGTGCAAGTGGCTATTACAGAACTTACGCTATGAGGCTCGGTCGCAGGCTGTTCGAGACTACTACATCATGCGAAGTTGTGCCGTGGAAAGAAGGGCAAGAAGTTGTGCCGTGGAAAGCATCTGAAGAAGGAGCAATACATGAAGGTAATTACCTATTCTTAAGGCCTTGTACGTTGTTTTATTGACTTGATTCGTAGGCGTAGCGCTCAAATTTCTCCTTACTAACTTATAGGTGCCCTCGAGATGGTGTGTGGATGAGTGGTGCATAGGCCACTGGCAAGCCGTCCACGACAATGCGAAGGAACGGCATGCCCAAATGGTTGCCGTGGCACACCATCAAGGCAGTGCGAACTTATTTCAGTTCGGATGGAACTGGGTATGTCGTTTTCTTCTTGATTCATGCAATTCATTCTTCATTACTCTGTTCCTCTCTTTTAGGCGCATCACAATAAGACGGAGGTGCCAAAGTTGTATGACCTCTATGGCATGGCCCATACTGCCTCCTACAAGAAGGCCAAGGCATTCTTTGAGACTGGCCTCGATCGTCCAGAGAAGTTCACCAACATATCCTCCCACCACAAGCTCATGAGATACAAGGATGAGGGGAAGAAGAGGAGAGGGGAGGACTTTAACCCGAGCCAAGAACCTTTGGATACAGAGCTGGTGATGATATCTGGTGGTGGGAGGCCCCATGGCTCGATAGCCATTGGAGGTGGGCTGATACGTTGTCCTCTCACTCTCCCGGAGATCAAGGCGTGCGAGATGAGCTCCTATCCTGAGATATGGCCTGGTCCATGGCCAGTCGATCTCGCCATCGAGGTTAGTTATACAGACTCAGAAAACTTTCATCCATTACATTGTGTGTGTGGCCATCGATGATTACAATGCTAATGAGGAGTGGTGTTGCAGGTTGCTCTTTAGAAAGAGCGAGCGGCAACCCAGACGCTTCTAGAGGAGAGGGACACGGCCGTGAAGGAAACACGACTCAGTTGTTGGAGGAGGAGATGGCATGGAATGAGGCGGCTAACCGGGCCATGTACGATCTCCTTGTGGTAAGTTTCTTTTTTAGATTATCCAAATCATGCATGTAATTTCCGTTTCATTACTAAATGATATGACTGACTGATACGTCTGCATCGTATCGACTTTTCCAAACTCTTTTGCCCTTGTTTTGGACTCTAATTTGCATGATTTGAATGGAACTAACCTGGACTGACGCTGTTTTCAGCAGAATTGCCTTGGTGTTATTTTTGTGCAGAAATCAAAGTTCTCCAAACGTCCTGAAAATTTACGGGGAGTAGTTTCGGAAAATATGAAAAAAATCTGCGCCAAGTTCCACCTGAGGGGGTGGGCCAGTGGGCCACAAGCCCTGGCTCCGCCACCACCCCCTGGTGGCGGTGGGCAGGCTTGTGGGGCCCACACGGCTCTGCCGCCCCCAACCTCAGGTCTATAAGGTCCCTTTCGTCCCAGAAAAAATAAAAAGAGAAGTTTTCGTTGTGTTTGCGATACGGAGCCGCCGCCACCACCTGTTCTTCATCTGGAGGGCAGATCTGGAGTCCGTCTTGGGCTCTGGAGAGGGGAAATCGTCGCCATCGTCATCATAAACCTTCTTCCCTCTCCAATTCCATGAAGCTCTTCGTCATTCGTGAGTAATCTATTTGTAGGCTCGCTGGGCCGTGATGAGTAGGATGAGATCTATCATGTAATCGAGTTAGTTTTGATGGGGATTGATCCCTAGTATCCACTATGTTTTGAGAGTGATGTTGCTACTACTTTGCCATGCTTAATACTTGTCACTAGGGCCCGAGTGCCATGATTTCAGATCTGAAATTATTATGTTGTCACCAATATATGTGTGTTTTAGATCCGATCTTGCAAGTTGTAGTTACCTACTATGTGTTATGATCCGGCAACCCCGGACTGACAATAACCGGAACCACTCCCGGTGATGACCATAGTTTGAGGAGTTCATGTGTTCACCAAGTGCTAATGCGTTGGTCTGGTTCTTTATTAAAAGGAGAACCTTAATATCCCGTAGTTTCCTTTTGGACCCCGCTGCCACGGGAGGGATGGACAATAGATGTCATGCAAGTTCTTTTCCCTAAGCACGTATGACGACACACGGAATGCATGCCTACATCACATTGACGAACGAGAGCTAGCCACATATCTCTCCGTGTTATAACTGTTGCATGATGAATATCATCCAAACAAATCACCGACCCATTGCCTACGAGTTTGTCCTACTGCTACTGTTACTTGTCTTGCTTTGCTACTTCTGTTACTACTGTTGCTGCTGATGTTACTTGTCTTGCTCTGCTGCTACTGATGCTACTACTGTCGCTTGCTACTGTTGCTACTTGCTACTGCTGTCACTACTGCTTTTCCTTGCCGCTGCCATTACTCGTTACACTGCTGCTACCTACTACAATCTTGATCGCTGGTCGTTGACGGGAACTGACAATTTCCGTCAACGAAGCAACTTGGCGCCATTGATACAATCGTTAGGAATAGTCTGTCGTCAACACATCGTTTATGACACCGTTGTTATCATACTACTTTGCTACTGATACTTTGCTTGCAGATACTAATCTTTCAGGTGTGGTTGAATCTGACGCATTCAACTGCTAATACTTGAGAGTATCCTCTCACCTCCTGTCTAGCTAACAAACAAGTTTGGGCCGAATACTCTACCCTCGAAAACTTCTATGATCCCACGCGCTGGTGGGCCGTCAACAACATTCTTCTAGTTTCGATTGCTGGAGAGTGCTAGCAGCATTCTTCTGGTGCCGTTGCAAGGGGAAGAATAGTTGACATCAAGCATTTTTCTAGCGCCGTTGCCGGGGAGGTATTTCTATATTCTCTGAGACACTTGGGATTTATATCTGCTAATCATTATGAAGAATCTGAAAGATCCGAAGACCAAAGTCTTGCCCTCAACTACGAGGGGAGGTAAGGAATTGCCATCTAGCTCTGCACTTGATTCACCTTCAGTTATGAGTAAGTTTGCGACATCACCTCCTGCTAGAAATCTTGATATGTCGCCTATGCTTGATGATGCTTATGATGCTACTGCTAGAGATGCTATGCTTGATACTATGCCTGATGCTATGCTTGATATTGCTAGAGATGCTATGCTTGATACTACTAGAGATGCTATGCCTGATGATACTATGCTTGATACTATGCCTGATGCTATGCCTGATATTGCTAGAGATGCTATGCTTGATACTGCTAGAGATGCTATGCTTGATACTGCTTTGCCTGATGATGCTAGAGATGATATTTTGCCTGATGATGCTATGCCAGATACTGCTAGAGATACTACTTTGCCTGATATACCTGAGGGTTACGTTATGGAGGGAGAGATAGCTGAGGATTTTCTTGCGTGTAAGGATGCCTATGACGCTGAGAAATTACTTCTCAAGTGGAAGGAAAAATCTTGGGAAGCTAGGATGAAATATGACCCGAAGTTTGCCACTTCACCTATCTTTATCACCGATAAGGATTATGAATTCTCTGTCGATCCTGAGATAATCTCTCTAGTCGAATCTAATCCTTTTCACGGTTATGAGTCTAAGACGGTCGTAGCCCATCTTGCCAAACTACACGATATAGCCACCCTTTTCACTAATGAGGAGAAGATCTGCCACTACTATATCCTTAAGCTGTTTCCTTTCTCTCTAAAGGATGATGCTAAAGCCTGGTTCACCTCTCTTGCTCCTGGATGTGTGAGTAGTCCCCAGGAGATGGTCTATTACTTCTCTGAGAAATATTTCCCTGCCCATAAGAACCAAGCTGCCTTGTAGGAAATATACAACTTTGCTCAACTCCAAGAAGAGAGTCTCCCACAAGCTTGGGGGAGGCTCGTCCAGCTACACAATGCTTTGCCTGATCACCCTCTTAAGAAGAACGAGATACTTGATATCCTCTATAACAGACCTACCGATGCCTCTAGAGACCACCTAGATAGTTGTGCCGGTTGTGTTTTTAGGGAACGAACTGTAGAACAAGTTGAGACCCTACTGAATAACATCTTGATCAACAACAATGCTTGGAATATTCCCGAACCACCTCCTAAGCCAACTTCAAAGAAAAGAGATATTCTATTCCTCAGTCCTGTAGATATGCAAGAAGCCAAGAAATCCATGCAAGAGAAAGGCATTAGATCTGAAGATGTCAAAAATCTACCACCTATCGAAGAGATCCATGGTCTCGATAACCCGATACAGGTAGTAGAAGTGAATTCTCTGCGTAGGTTTGATGAGAGTAATATTCCTTTTGATAAACCTGCTAGCCTATGCTTTGATGAATTTGACAACTTTGTTGCCAAACAACAGAGTTTCAATGATTATGTTAGCATACATTTGGAACAAAGTACTCGTATGCTTAGCCATTTAAGTGCTTGTGTAGACAGAAATGTCAATGATCTGAAGCTTCTGAGTAAACATGCCTCTATGATTACTACTCAGGTAGAACAAGTACTTAAAGCTCAGAATGACTTGCTCAATGAATTAAATGACAACTCTGTCAGAGTCATTACTAGAGGAGGCAAAATGACTCAGGAACCTTTGTATCTTGAAGGTCATCCTAAGAGAATTGATCAAGATTCTCAAGGAATCAATGCTGATACACCCAGTCATCCTAAGGAGAACAAGAAGGATGATAGAAACCTACACACCAGTTCACCAAATACTGTCACACCTGAAGAACCTAATGATATTTCCGCGTCTGATGCAGAAACACAATCTGGTGATGAACATGAACCTGGTGACAATATGGACAGTGATGTTCATAATAATGGTCAACCTAGCAATGATGAGGATGTGGAGATTGAACCTACGGTTTATCCTGATAACCCACAACCTAAGAAATACGATAAGAATGACTTCACTGCTACGAAGCATGGTAACGAAAGAGAGCCATGGGTTCAGAGACCTATGCCCTTTCCTCCTAAGCCATCCAAGAAAAAGGATGATGAGGATTTTGAGCGCTTCGTTGAGATGATAAGACCCATCTTTCTGCAGATGCGGTTAACTGATATGCTCACGATGTCTCCATATGCCAAGTACATGAAAGATATCGTGACTAATAAACGGAAGATACCAGATCTTGAGATCTCCACCATGCTTGCCAATTATACTTTTAAAGGTGGAACTCCTAAGAAACTTGGTGATCCCGGAGTGCCCACTATACCTTGCTCCATTAAAGGAAACTACGTAAGAACTGCCTTATGTGACCTTGGAGCCAGTGTTAGTGTTATGCCGCTCTATCTTTATCGTAGACTTGAATTGGATAAGTTGACACCCACTGAAATTTCTCTGCAAATGGCCAACAAATCAACTGCTTTCCCTATCGGCATTTGCGAGGATGTGCCTGTTGTGGTTGGTAACACCACTATCTTAACAGACTTTGTTATCTTGGATATTCCCGAGGATGATGCCATGGCTGTCATTCTCGAAAGACCCTTTTTAAACATTGCAGGGGCTGTTATAGATTGCAACAAAGGCAATGTCACTTTCCATGTCAACGGTAATGAGCACACTGTGCACTTTCCGAAGAAACGATATCAAATACATTGCATCAATGCTATCGAAAAGACTTCATCGATTCTTATTGGGAGATTTGAATGCCCTATTCCTCGTGTCAAGATGAAGTATGATTTGCTTGTTGGGGAGATACATATCCCCATTGAGGTGACTTAGTGGCTATTCGAAAATTCTCCGTTCTCTCTTGCGATTCGAGAAGGTTTTGTCATGAGGACTTGATCAACCCCATTGACACATTTCTTTCGATGACCATGAAACGGATGAGTCAAAGAGTCACATACCTCTGTTTTAAGCTTTCATTTTCTATCGCTTAGAAGAAAAATGATAGAATTAGTTTAGTTTTTCCCTGTTTTCTGTTTTAGCGTCCCGGAGAAAAATATCTCGAAAATAAAAGTTCTCCGATGGTCCTGAAAATTTAGTATGATTTTTTCCGGAATTTTTGAAAATTTTGGGCCTAAGAGCTGGCCTGGGGGCCGAACCAGTGGACCACAAGCCCTGCCACCGCCACCTACCCCTGGTGGCGGAGAACAAGCTTGTGGAACCCACAGGGACCCCCCTCCAGTCATTCCAGCTCCCAGCCTCTTCTTCCACCTCCAGAAAAAATTGTTTCGCAGCTCAAACCCGTGTTCTTGCTCATTTGGCTATGATTTTCGATTTCCTTGCTCAAAGCACCATTCTCCGAATGGTTTTGGGGAAATTACTCCTTGGTAAGTGACTCCTCCATTGGTCCAATTAGTTTTTGCTCTAGTGCTTTATCCTTCGCGAATTCTTGCTACCTTGGTGACCCAGTTCTTGAGCTAGAAATGTTGATTTTAGCTGGTCCCAAGTAGTTTTAGCGCGTAATACGGTCTCTAGGCACTAGTAGGAGTAGTTGCTTCAAGTTGGGTTCATCCTTATTCACTTTTCTTTCGAAGTCTCTAAAAATTTCAGAATTTTTCAGAGCTAGAAAAGGGAAAAGATGAGGAGGTTCTTGAGAGGCTCTTCAAGCCGTAAACACAAGGAGGATGAGAAGAATCACCCCAAGTACGTAGTCCCTCGAGTCACAGAAGTTCGAGCGTGCGAGTGGCCAAGTGATGATTTTTTGCGCGCGGTCGGACTTTATGAAGACTTTTATTACTTGGTGGAGAACGCAGGTCTTACTGCGTTCGTTGAAGATAAGTGCTCACAATACCTCCTCCTCACCAATATTTTCGTTCAAAGCTTCAACTTTTATCCGAGGAAGAATCCTCCCATGGTTGAGTTCATGATAGACGATGTCCCCCAGTGCATGACGCTGCAGGATTTTTGCAATGTGTGCAAATTACCTTATGTTGGGGATATCCGTGACCCTCGTCCATGGGACTTGGTGGATTTCATTGGTTCTATTGCTGTTGGAGAGGAGAGAGGAGTGTCTCGCACTAGAATTGCTAGCATACATTTTCCTATGCTTTGGTACTTCTCATTATTTGTGGGAAAATGTTTGATTGGACGTGGGGAGGCTGGATCACTTAGTTCTCCAGACCTTGCAGTTCTGTGCGAAGGCCTTTATATCGATAAGACTTATAGCTTGGGCGCTATAGTAGCTCAACGGTTGAACCCGAACCGTTCTAAAGGTGTTGTCTATGGAGGTATCTATGCTACCCATCTTGCCAGCCACTTTGAGATACCCATTAGACTGGGAGAGGAAGGAGAGATGCTTCTCCCTGAGAAATATCTGGATTATGACAGCATGGTTCGCCATGATTTTCTGGATAGAGATGCTAGTAGACGGATGATTTATAACCTGGTATTTAGTCAGGGTACTCGAGAGACTATTACTTTGCCTGCTCCTTCTTTGTTCGATCTTCATGCAGGCAGGTACACTATTATGCCCTCGGACATCTACGCATATTGGGGATTGGCCCAACCACAGGCGCCCGTGCCCGAGCCGCCAGTCGAGTACCAGACGCCAGTTTATCAGTGGGAGCCGGAGGAGCTCACACAGCAGTGGCATCCACAGTCTGCTCTGGAGTATCCTGGAGCTAGTTATTTCCCACCTTGGGAGTAGACCAAGCTAGGCCAAAAGCCTGAGCTTGGGGGAGTACGTGTTCTCACCGACTTTACATTCATGCTGATGCTTTCACTTTGTTAGCCGGTGTTTACACTTTGCCACTGTATTATCCATGCTAGTTTATTTTTGTTTTCTTGTTTTCTTGTTTTGTGTCCTTTTGAGAAAACCCCAAAATATTTTTCGTTCTTCTTTTTCTTGTTGGGAGCTTTCCCGTGTAAATAGTTTTCTTTTTCTTTGTGTCAAGGTAGAAGATATTGGTTACAATGTTTATTGGTTCTTACATGCTTACCTGTTTAGCTTTCAAGGAGCCATATTACTTTGTCTTCTCCTTTGTGTTTGCGTGCAAATTCAGCTTAGTCCAATGGAAGAGCACTCTTATTATTGTTCACATCGTTCGATCGTGCAAATGAAAGGCAATAATGATGATATATGATGAAGTGACTGAGACTGAAAAGCTGGTATGAACTCTATCTATTTTGTTTTTGTAAATATGACTAGCTTGTTGACCCAGATTTAGCTTTGTTGTGAGAGAACCATGTTTGCAATGACAACTTAGAGATCATAGTTTCTGATGCCATGCTTATTTAGCTGAGAGCTTATAATGGTTTGTCTTGAATGCCAACATATATTTTGAGATGACTATGATGTAGTATGATAGGATGGTATTCTCCTTTGAATGTTTCAAGTGGCTTGACTAGGCGCATGTTCATGCATGTAGTTGAAACAAAATCAACATAGCCTCTATGATGTTCGTGTTCATGGTGATTTATATCCTGTTCATGCTTGCATTCAATGTTAGTCAAACTCATTGCATCTTGATGACTGTTGTCGCTCTCTAGTTGGTCGCTTCCCAGTCTTTTGCTAGCCTTCACTTGTACTAAGCGGAATACTGCTTGTGCATCCACTTCCACAAACCCAAAAGTTTTTCCATGAGAGTCCACCATACCTACCTATTTGTGGTATCTACTTGTCGTTCCAAGTAAATTTGCATGTGCCATCCTCTAAACCTTCAAGAAATAATCTGTTTTGCATGCTCGAACCGCTCATGTGGTGACAGGGGGCTATTGGTATCTTCCATGCTAGGAGTGTTATCCTCGACATGTGTTTATTCACTGTCATTCACGATAAAGGAGCCGGTAATTGGAATGCCCAGTTCCACGCTTAAATCGAAAACATAACTGTAAAACAAGACTCCCCCCGGATTGATGTTAGTATGGATGGTACCCGAGGATTCGGCTAGCCGTGGAGTGTGATTGATTGGTGGTGGGGGAGTTAAAACTTTACTTTTCTCTTTGGGAAACGCCTATAGAATGAGTAGCATGGAAGATATTGAGAACTCTTGGTCAGTGCGTTGACAATGAAAGGATGCCACCCAAAATTATTATCTCTGTTTTCAAAGCTTGAGCTCTGGCACCTCTGCAAATCAATGCTTCCCTCTACGAAGGGCCTGTCTATTTATTTTCCTGTCGAGTCATCCTCCTCTTATATAAGCACCAATTAGAGAGCACCTCTGTCATTTTTTATGCTTTTCTATTGATTGATATTGAGTATGACTATGACTGGATCTTCGTTGCTATGAATTACAATGTTTAGTCAGCCCTTGATCTCTGAAAGTGCTCTGCATTTATGTTTTGCGGTCTCAGAAAGAGCTAGCGAGATACCACCTATTCATATTGCTTCATGCTTGTTTTGATTGAAGTGTTGGTATTTGAAACTCATTATTATTTGCTCGTTAGCTGATTATGCCATTGATATTAGTTTACCGTGAGACCTTTGTGTCATTTGCTTATGTGATTAACTTGTGATCTTGCTGAAATTCTGGTTATGAGTTAGACATAGTTGCAATAACTAGATCAAACAGAGTTTGTCAAAGTTTTTCTTTCTCTCTCAGTTTGTCAACTAAGTTGCTTGAGGACAAGCAAGGTTTTAAGCTTGGGGGAGTTGATACGTCTCCAATGTATCTACTTTTCCAAACTCTTTTGCCCTTGTTTTGGACTCTAATTTGCATGATTTGAATGGAACTAACCTGGACAGACGCTGTTTTCAGCAGAATTGCCTTGGTGTTATTTTTGTGCAGAAATCAAAGTTCTCCAAACGTCTTGAAAATTTACGGGGAGCAGTTTTGGAAAATATGAAAAATATATGCGCCTAGTTCCACCTGAGGGGGTGGCCAGTGGGCCACAAGCCCTGGCTCCGCCACCACCCCCCTGGTGGCGGTGGGCAGGCTTGTGGGGCCCACACGGCTCTGCCGCCCCCAACCTCGGGTCTATAAGTTCCCTTTCGTCCTAGAAAAAAAAGGAGAAGTTTTCATCGCGTTTGCGATACGGAGCCGCCGCCACCACCTGTTCTTCATCTGGAGGGCAGATCTGGAGTCCGTCTTGGGCTCCGGAGAGGGGAAATCGTCGCCATCGTCATCATCAACCTTGTTCCCTCTCCAATTCCATGAAGCTCTTCGTCGTTCGTGAGTAATCTATTCGTAGGCTCGCTGGGCGGTGATGAGTAGGATGAGAGCTATCATGTAATCGAGTTAGTTTTGATGGGGATTGATCCCTAGTATCCACTATGTTCTGAGATTGATGTTGCTACTACTTTCCCATGCTTAATGCTTGTCACTAGGGCCCGAGTGCCATGATTTCAGATCTGAAATTATTATGTTGTCACCAATATATGTGTGTTTTAGATCCGATCTTGCAAGTTGTAGTTACCTACTATGTGTTATGATCCGGCAACCCCGGAGTTACAATAACCGGAACCACTCCCGGTGATGACCATAGTTTGAGGAGTTCATGTGTTCACCAAGTGCTAATGCGTTGGTCCGGTTCTTTATTAAAAGGAGAACCTTAATGTCCCGTAGTTTGCTTTTGGACCCTGCTGCCACGGGAGGGATGGACAATAGATGTCATGCAAGTTCTTTTCCCTAAGCACGTATGACGACACACGGAATGCATGCCTACATCACATTGATGAACGGGAGCTGGCCACATATCTCTCCGTGTTATAACTGTTGCATGATGAATATCATCCAAACAAATCACCGACCCATTGGCTACGAGTTTGTCCTACTGCTGCTGTTACTTGTCTTGCTTTGCTGCTTCTGTTATTACTGTTGCTGCTGCTGTTACTTGTCTAGCTCTGCTTCTACTTTTGCTAGTACTGTCGCTTGCTAATGTTGCTACTTGCTACTGCTGTCACTACTGATTTTCCTTGCCGCTGCTATTGCTCGTTACACTGCAGCTACCTGCTATAATCTTGATCGCTGGTCGTTGACGGGAACTGACAATTTCCATCAACGAGGCAACATGGCGCCATTGATACAATCGTTAGGAATAGTCTGCCGTCAATAGATCGTTTCTCACACTGTTGTTATGATACTACTTTGCTACTCATACTTTGCTTGCAGATACTAATCTTTGAGGTGTGGTTGAATCTGACGCATTCAGCTGCTAATACTTAAGAGTATCCTATCATCTCCTGTCTAGCTAACCAACAAGTTTGGGTCGAATATTCTACCCTCGAAAACTGCTACGATCCCATGCGCTGGTGGGCCGTCAACAACATTCTTCTAGTTTCGATTGCTGGAGAGTGCTAGCAGCATTCTTCTGGTGCCGTTGCAAGGGGAAGAACAGTTGACATCACTGACCCTTCAAAACCAAATGTGCAGCCTGTGTGCCTCCAGAACAGTCAGACCCCTCCCCCGATGCTGGAAATTTCTCGGGTTGGAACGATGAGTTTCATTTCAATTGTCATTAGTTACTAGTATTAAAATTTGAGTGTCATCATGCTAACGAGACAATGCAAAATATCTTTGGCGCACAATAACTCCTGAGCCGCAATGCACACACCTTCTCTAGGGCAACCTTCTCCAAATGAACCCGCCCCTAACAACCCCCATGATTCACATCCTTGATGACGACGATGGTAAGTTTTCCCTAATGTTCTACGACATACTTAGGTTATTTTCTCCAAAATGATGTACTTATCTAATTATCCTCCAAAATGACATAATTAGCTTATTTAGTTCATTTATGACATAATTAGCTTAGTTAGGTCAAAAATAGCATGAGAACCTTGGTTAGCTCATAACTTAGTGTATCTTCCTCCAAAATGACATAATAAGCTCAAAATAAGATAAGTAATCATCTTCTCCTTCTTCTTCTTCTCTTCCTTCTTGTTTTTCTCCTTCTTCTATTCTTCTTCTTCTCCTTCTTCTTCTTCTAGTTTTATTCTCCAAAATGACATACTTAGCTAGTTATCCTCCAAAATGACATAATTAGCTTATTTTGGTCATTTATGACATAATTAGCTTCATTAGGTCACAAATAGCACAAGAACCTTGGTTAGCTCATAACTTATCATATCTTCCTCCAAAATGACATAATAAGCTCACAATAAGATAAGTAACCATCTTCACATTCTTCTTCTTTTTCTCCTTCTTCTAGTCTTCTTCTTCTCCTTCTTCTTTTTCTTCTTCTTCTAGTTTTATTCTCCAAAATGATGTACTTAGCCAATTATCCTCCAAAATGACATCATAAGCTTATTTAGTACATTTATGACATAATTAGCTTAGTTAGGTCAAAAATAGCACAAGAACCTTGGTTATCTAATAATTTTTCATATCTTCCTCCAAAATGACATAATAAGCTCAAAATAAGATAAGTAATCATCTTCTCCTTCTTCTCCTTCTTCTTCTTTTTCTCCTCCTTCATCTTCTCCTTATCCTCCTTCTTCTCCTTCTTATCCTCCTTCTACTTCTTCTTCTCCTTCTTATTCTCCTCCTCCTACTTCTTCTTATTTTTCTTCTTCTTCCTCTACTAGTCTTCTTCTTCTCCTTATTCTTCTTCTTCTTCTAGTTTTATTATCCAAAATGACATACTTAACTACTTATCCTCCAAAATGACATAATTAGCTTATTTGGTTCATTTATTACATAACTAGCTTAGTTCGGTCAAAAATAGCAGAATAACCTTGGTTAGCTCATAACTTAGCGTATCTTCCTCCAAAATGACATAATAAGCTCAAAATTAATAAGATAAGTAATCATCTTCACCATCTTCTTGTCCTTTTTCCACTTCTTCTTCTGGTCTTCTTCTTCTACTTCTTCTTCTTGTGTTCATTCTCCAGAATGATATACTTAGCTAATTATCCTCCAAAATGACATAATTAGGTTATCTAGTTCATTTATGACATAATTGGCTTAGTTAGGTCAAAATAAGAACCTTGGTTAGCTCATAACTTAGCGTATCTTCCTCCAAAATGACATAATAAGCTTAAAATAAGATAAGTAATCATCTTCTCCTTCTCCTTATTTTTCTCCTCCTTGTTCTTCTCCTTCTCCTCCTTCTTCTCCTTCTTCTCCTACTTCTTCTTCTTCTTCTCCTTCTTTTTATTCATCTTCTTCTAGTCTTCTTCTTCTCCTTCTCCTTCTCCTTCATCTTCTAGTTTTATTCTCCAAAATGACATACTTAGCTAATTATCCTCCAAAATGACATAATTAGCTTTTTTTCATTTATGACATAATTAGCTTAGTTAGGTCAAAAATAGAATAAGAACTTTGGTTAGCTCATAACTTAGTGTATCTTCCTCCGAAATGACATAAGAAGCTCAAAATAAGATAAGCAATCATCTTCACCTTCTTCTTCTGCTTCTTCTTCTAGTCTTCTTCTTCTCCTTCTTATTCTTCTAGTTTTATTCTCCAAAATGACATACTGAGCTAATTATCCTCCAAAATGTCATAATTAGATTATTTAGTTCATTTATGACATAATTAGCTTAGTTAGGTCAAAAATAGCACAAGAACCTTGATTAGCTCATAACTTAGCGTATCTTTCTCCAAAATGCAATAATAAGCTCAAAATAAGATAAGTAATCATCTTCACCTTCTTCTTCTTTTTCTCCATCTTCTTCTAGTGTTCTTATTCTCCTTCTTCTTCTTCTTCTTGTTTTATTCTCCAAAATGACATACTTAGCTAATATCCTCCAAAATGACATAATTAGCTTATTTAGTTCATTTACAACATAATTAGCTTAGTTAGGTCAAAAATATCACAAGAACATTGGTTAGCTCATAACTTAGTGTATCTTTCTCCAAAATGACATAATAAGCTCAAAATAAGAGAAGTAATCATCTTCTCCTTCTTCCTCTTGTTGTTCTTCTTTTTTTCCTCCTTCTTCTTCTCCTTCTCCACGTGTTATTTCTTCTTCTCTTTCTTCTTCTCCTTCTCCTTCTTCTTCTTCTTCTATTCTTCTTCTTCTCCTTCTTCTTCTTATTCTAGTTTTATTCTCCAAAATGAAATACTTAGCTAATTGTCCTTCAAAATGACATAATTAGCTTATTTAGTTCATTTATGACATAATTAGCTTAGTTAGGTCCAAAATTTCATAAGAACCTTGGTTAGCTCATAATGTAGCGTACCTTCCTCCAAAATGACATAATAAGTTCAAAATTAATAAGATAAGTAATCATCTTCTCCTTCTGCTTATTTTTCTCCTTTTTCTTCTAGTCTTCTTCTTCTCCTTCTTCTTCTTCTTCTAGTTTTATTCTCCAAAATGACATACTTAGCTAATTATCCTCCAAAATGACATAATTATCTTATTTAGTTCATTTATGACATAAGTATCTTAGTTAGGTCAAAAATAGCACAAGAACCTTGGTTAGCTCATAACTTAGCGTATCTTCCTCCAAAATGACATAATAAGCTCAAAATAAGATAAGTAATCATCTTCTCCTTCTTCTTATTTTTCTCCTCCTTCTTCTTATCCTTATCCCCATTCTCCTTCTTCTCCTCCTCCTGCTTCTTCTTATCCTTCTTCTTCTCCTCCTCATTCTTCATCTTTTTTTTCTTCTTCTAGTCTCCTTCTTCTCCTTCTTCTTCTTCTACTTTTATTCTCCAAAATGACACACTTAGCTAATTATCCTCCAAAATGACATAATTAGCTTATTTAGTTCATTTATGACATAATTAGCTTGGTTAGGTCAAAAATAGCACAAGAACCTTGGTTAGCTCATAACTTAGCGTATCTTCCTCCAAATGACATAATAAGCTCAAAATAAGATAAGTAATTATCTTCAGCTTCTTCTTCTCCTTCTTCTAGTCCTCATTCTTCTAGTTTTGTTCTCCAAAATGACAAATTTAGCTAATTATCCTCCGAAATGACATAATTAGCTTATTTAGTTCATTTATGACATAATTAGCTTAGTTAGGTCAAAAATAGCACAAGAACCTTGGTTAGCTCATAACTTGGCGTATCTTCCTACAAAATGACATAATGAGCTCAAAATAACAGAAGTAATCATCTTCTCCTTCTTCTTCTCATTCTTCTTCTTTTTCTCCTTCTCCTTATTCTTATTCTCCTTCCTCTTCTTCTTCTTGTTATAGATTTCTTCTTATTATTTTTCTAGTTTTTTCTGCTTCTTCTAGTTTTACTCTTCTTCTTCTTCCACTTGTAATTTCCTTATTTTCATTTTGCAGATTTGATTTACTTCATCGCAGATGGCATTCATGGAAGCCAGCATTGATGGACTGCTAGTGTTTACTCTATGTTTCGATTTGTATTGATAAACAGTGTGAAACTATGTGCATGTATGGAGATAAGATAAGCATATGTATGTATGATGATTGAAACTATGTGTATGTATTGGAAGCTAGCCTATTTGTTGTCTTGCTCTTATATGATGTTCGATACATGGCCTATATGCTTATTATATGATATGTGTAATTTGAAACTATATGTGGGTGTTAGAAACTATATATATCATATGTGTATTTTAAAAATGCAGGGAAATGACTAAAAGCAAACAAAATAATGGGAATGCACTGTTTTGTCGTTTGCCAGCAAATGACAAAGGGCTTTCTCGTCGACTAGCGGAAGGCAAAGGGGCCACGTGTCACTCACCTGTGCAACTTGGGGCAGCCGATTGGCCCATATGGTCACTTTGCCGTCTGCTACCGCCCCCGACAAACGGCAAAGGGGGGCACGCCGATGGCAAAGGGGGGCCAGGCAGACGACAAAGGGGGGGGGTCCCTGGCAGACGGTCTGCTACCATCCCCAGCAGACGACAAAGGGGGTCGGGTAGACGGCAAAGGGGGGGGGGGTCCCTCGCAAATAACAAAGGGTGGGCCCCAAGCAGACGGCAAAGGGGGGAGGAGACGGCAAATACTCTGTTAGCCACCTAATGGAGTAGGTGTGTGTGGTCTGCCGTATAAATAATTTGTTGTCTGCTTGCCATGGTTAGGTCAAAAATGGCACAATAACCTTGTTTATCTAATAACTTAGCGTATCTTCCTCCAAAATGACATAATAATCTCAAAATTAATAAGATAAGTAATCATCTTCACCTTCTTTTTCTCCTTTTTCAACTTCTTCTTCTAGTCTTCTTCTTCTACTTCTTCTTCTTCTAGTTTATTCTCCAAAATGATATACTTACTAATTATCCTCCAAAATGACATAATTAGCTTATTTAGTTCATTTATGACATAATTTGCTTAGTTAGGTCAAAAATAGCACAAGAACCTTGGTTAGGTCATAACTTAGTGTATCTTCCTCCAAAATGACATAATAAGCTCAAAATAAGAGAAGTAATCATCTTCTCCTTCTTCTTCTCCTTCTTCTTTTTTCCTCCTTCTTATCCATATCCTCCTTATTCTCCTTCTCCTCCTCTGCCGCCTCCTTCTTCTCCTTCTCCTTCTTCTTCTTCTTCTTCTTCTTCTTCTTCTTCTTCTTCTTCTTCTTCTTCTTCTTCTTCTTCTTCTTCTTGTAGTCTTCTTCTTCTCCTTCTTGTTGTTCTTCTTCTTCTAGTTCTATTCTCCAAAATGACATACTCAACTAATTATTGTCCAAAATGACATAATTAGCTTATTTAGTTCATTTATAACATAATTCGCTTAGTTATGTCAAAAATAGCACAAGAACCTTGGTTAGCGCATAACTTAGCGTACCTTCCTCCAAAATGGTATAATAAGCTGAAAATAAGACAAGTAATCATCTTCTCCTTCTTCTTTTCCTTCTTGTTATTTTGCACCTTCTAATTCTAGTCTTCTTCTTCTTCTTCTTCTTCTTCTAGTTTTATTCTCCAGAATAATATACTTAGCTAATTATCCTACAAAATGATATAATTCGCTTATTTAGTTCATTTATGACATAATTAACTTAGTTAGATCAAAAATCGCACAAGAACCCTTGTTAGCTCATCACTTAGCGTATCTTCCTCCAAAATGACATAATAACCTCAAAATAAGATAAGTAATCATCTTCACCTTCTTCTTCTCCTTTTCTTCTTTTTCTCCTTCTTCTTCTAGTCTTCTTCTTCTCCTTCTTCCTCTTCTTCTTCTAGTTTTATTCTCGAGAATGACGTACTTAGCTAATTATCCTCCAAAATGACATAATTAGCTTATTTAGTTCATTTATGACATAATTAGCTTAGTTAGGTCAAAATAGCACAAGAACCTTGGTTAGCTCATAACTTAATGTATATTCCTCCAAAATAACATAATAAGCTTAAAATAAGATAAGTAATCATCTTCTCCTTCTTCTTCTCCTTCTCCTTCGTTTTCTCCTTCTTCTTCTTCTACTTCTCCTCCTTCTTCTCCTTCTTCTCGTACTTCTCCTTCTCCTTCTTCTCCTTCTTCTTCTTCCTTTTCTTCTAATCTTCTTCTTCTCCTCCTTCTTGTTCTTCTTCTAGTGTTATTCTCCGAAATGATATACTTAGCTAATTATCCTCCAAAATGACATAATTAGCTTACTTTGTTCATTTATGACATAATTAGCTTAGTTAGGTCAAAAATAGCATAAGAACCTTGGTTAGCTCATAACTTAGTGTATCTTCATCCAAAATGAAATAATAAGCTCAAAATAAGATAAGTAATCATCTTCACCTTCTTCTTATCATTGTTTTTCTTCTTCTCCTTCTTCTTGTTGTTGTTGTATTCTCCAAAATGACATACTTAGATAATTATCCTCCAAAATGGCATAATTAGCTTATTTAGTTCATTTATGACATAATTAGCTTATTTAGGTCAAAAATAGCATAGGAACCTTGGTTAGCTCATAACTTAGCATATCTTTCTCCAAAATGACATAATAAGCTCAAAATAAGATAAGTAATCATCTTCACCTTCTTCTTCTTTTTCTCCATCTTCTTCTAGTGTTCTTCTTCTCCTTCTTCTTCTTCTTCTAGTTTTATTCTCCAAAATGACATACTTAGCTAATTATCCTCCAAAATGACATAATTAGCTTATTTAGTTCATTTATGACACAATTAGCTTAGTTTGGTCAAAAATATCACAAGAGCCTTGCTTAGCTCATAACTTAGTGTATGTTCCTCCGAAATGTCATAATAAGCTCAAAATAAGATAAGCAATCATCTTCTCCTTCTTCTTCTTTTTCTCCTCCTTCTTCTCCTTCTTCTCCACCTTTTATTTCTTCTTCTCTTTCTTTTTCTTCTCCTTCTCCTTCTTCTTCTTCTATTCTTCTTCTTCTTCTAGTTTTATTGTCCAAAATGACATACTTAACTAATTATCCTCCAAAATGACATAATTAGCTGATTTAGTTAATTTATGACATAATTAGCTTAGTTAGGTCAAAAATATCACAAAAACCTTGGTTAGCTCATAACTTAGTGTTCCTTCCTCCAAAATGACATAATAAGCTCAAAATTAACAAGATAAGTAATCATCTTCACCTTCTTCTCCTTCTTCTTATTTTTCTCCTTCTTCTTCTAGTCTTCTTCTTATTCTAGTTTTATTCTCCAAAATTGACATACTTAGCTAATTATCCTCCAAAATGACATAATTATCTTATTTACTTCATTTATGACATAATTATCTTAGTTAGGTCAAAAAATATCACAAGAACCTTGGTTAGCTCATAACTTGGCGTATCTTCCTCCAAAATGACATAATAAGCTCAAAATAAGATAAGTAATCATCTTCTCCTTTGTCTTCGTTTTCTCAGGACAAGTTCCATAGGTAGGTTTATTGAGGGTGGTCGGTACCGAAAGGACACCGACGGGCTCCAGGAACGGGATTGGTAACTAGCGAGCAAGATGCACGATGTACCCAGGTTCAGGGATCTCCATGGGAGATAATACCCCTAGTCATGCCGGAGTGGTTGATGAACTAGAGTGATTATAGTATGCTCCTTGAGCTGTTCGACGGAGGAGGAAGAAGGAGAAGACGGCTCGAGTTCTACCTCTCGTGTGTGGTGTGTGTGGGTGCAAGAATGGTTGACCCTCTACATGGAGGGGGTCGGGGGGTTTATAGTCGAGCCCACTGGCCTACAAAATGGATATAAGTACATTATGGGGGACCAGGCTGGCAGCCTCTCAGGCCGGCCAGGGGGCCCACTATGGTTTAATCTTGTCGCTTGAGGGGCCCGCCGGCTGCAAGGTCCCATCTGGCCCTTGGACCCGCCGGCCAGCCTATGGGGTTGGTGCATGCTCCCCACGCACGACGCGTGAGGTATGTCCGGCGTCGTCTTGTGGGATCCGGCGCCGGTCAACGGTACGACCGTCTCCACTGTAGCCACGTCGGGCCAGGTATTGGAGTAGGTGCTGGCGCGCGGGTATTGTGCATTGTTGACGGATCGGAGCCGACGGCGGTCAACGGTACGCCGTTGACACTGTAGCCATGTGTGCGCTTATCCATCGTGCCCATGCTGAGGTACCTTCACCTTTAATCGAATACCCCCATCACATCCTGGGGATTAATGCGACACGTGCCCTTCAGCCGGCTGGCGGCATGGCCAGTCGGCTAGAAAGTAGACGGTTACGCTCCTAGCCGGCAAGTACTTCGTAGCCGGCCAAGAGGAGCCGGCGGTTGAGGATGTTGTTCCTCCTTTCTATACCAAAGTATAGAGGAGTAAGCTTGGTGAGCCTACCCCGAGGTTATCCCGCCTTCACTAGTCCCTGGAACAGGGGAGATCCGCCGTGTCGAGGCGAAGGGCCTCGCCGGCTTGAGTATCCGGCTTGCGGGCCTTGAGAGTCGTTGTATGGGAGGCGTTCGGACCGGGAGCCGGCTAGCTCCCGGCGGACGCCTCGGCTTCTTCGCATGCACCAACAGTGCGCCACGTGTTGGGCTTTGGGCGTTGCGCCCTGACAAGCCACGCGCATGACTCGACTGGGCCTGCGTCATGGGGCCCGCCACGCTGCACCCTCGGCCCGCGCGCGGGAATCCTGTGCGGATTGCGCCATGACGGTTGATGTTTCAGAGCACATTAAAGCACCCGCATGATTCGGAGGGGGTGGAGATCGTGCGCACCAGATCCCCTCCCCACGATCTCCTCTGTGGTTTAAGTGGAGGGGCGGGGTGTCGAAGACGCCATTTGCCCCTGCCCGCTCCGTTCAAGTGCCCTTCCCTCCGAGAGCCAAAGAGAGAAGGAGATGCCGCTCGCGCCTTCGCCGTCGTTCGTCGCCGGAGCTTCGCGCGTCCCGTAAAGCTTCTCGTCGCCGCTCCGCCATGTCCCAAGCCACCGCCGAGAAGGCAAAGGCCCGAGGCACCTGGGAAGGAAGTGACGTCGTCGACGAGAACATAGAGGTGCTCCGCCACCGCCGTATGCTGCCCCCAGCGGAATGCGTGGTGGTGCACCTCCCGATGCCGAAGGATCTCTGACCCCTCGTCCCGGCGAGGTGGTGGTTTTCAAGGAGCACTTCTTCCGCAGGTTCGGGCTCCCCGCCAGCGACTTCTTCTCGTGCTTTCTGGTGCATTTCGGCTTGCAGTCGCACCACCTTGCGCCCAACTCCGTCCTCGAGTTGGCGTCCTTCGTCACCCTGTGCGAGGGGTTTGTGGGGATTGAACCCCACTTGGAAATGTGGCGCCAGTTGTTCTTCTGCAAGCAGGAGTCGGCGCCGACCAACTTCCCGGCATCATGAAGATGACTCCTTGCAGCGCCGCCCTCGTTCATCACCGGTCCGCCTCCGACTTCCTGAAGCATCCTCTCCAGGATTCGGTGAAGAAGTGGCAGAGGGGATTCTTCTACGTCAAGAATGTGGATCCCCTCCACGACTACATCAACCTGCCTCCCTTCGCCATCGCTCCGCCGATTGCGAAGCTGAACTGGAATAGTACGCTTCCAAAGCCCATCCCAGAGGTGAAGCAGATATGCTCCCACCTCGAGCTTTTCAACACTCAAGGCCTTGTGGCCAGAGATTTCCTCGCTACCATGGTGACACGCCGGATCCTGCCTCTGAAGTGCTAGCCACACCTGGTCTGCCAGATGGGTGGCCGGCATGATCCATGCTGGCTCTCCACGAAGAACCTGCGAGACGGTAGGGTGGCTCACCAAGTGACCTTGATCTCCTCCGCCTCCATGGATGAAGGCGGTGAATGGGAGTGGGGCATGGCCCCTTACGACCGAAGCCATCCGGCTCTGACAGTATGTTCCTTCATTGATTGTGTTTCTTGTGTTTCTTTGAATACCATCCGGCATCTGACGCCGGATAACGGCTACATCTTCAGCTGTTCGAGCATCTGGAAGTTTACCAGCGGTCGGCTGCCGATGTGGAGGTGTTGGACCCCGTCGATATTGAGGATGAGGACGAGGTGGAGCTTGAACCATCCGCCTCCGAAGATGTGGAAGGGGTGGCGGAGTCGGAGGGCACCGAGCCTGTCGGTGAGTTTTTTGCATCCGTGTTGCTTGACTGGACAGATGATGACGAAGTGTCGCCTCCATTGCACGATGCAGCTGACGTGGAAGACCTGGAAGAGCTAGAGGAGGTCCCAAGCCCTCCCATGACGCGGCAACGTTGAGCCGCCCGCGAGTCGGCTGTGGAGGGAGAAGGAGTGCGGTGGAAAGGCAAGCAGGTCGCTACCGCCAAGCCGGCCTCCAAACGAACCACAACAGGGCCTCCGGTTGGAAGTTGCGGGGGCGGCTCAAAGAAGCAGCGAGTCATCATTTGTAGATGGCCGGTTCCCGTCGTTGCAGGGTAAGTAATTCTATTCCTCCTTTCCTGCCCCCTTTCTTGATTCTTGGGTAGGAAATCCCCCCTTACCAATTTATGGCAAGCATGCAGGCCCAGACGGCGGAGGAAGGTGACACCACTGCTGCAGAGCGGGCCGCCTGGGCCGAGGCCGACACCACCAAGAAGGCGCTGATCGAGAAGGATAACCGTCCCTAGGAGGAGGCAGCCCGGAAGGCGGCTGCGAACCAGGCCGAACCCAGCAAGCGCGCAGCTACCCCTACCCAGAAGCTGACCACCAAGGAGAGGCGGTCCAAGACGCAACACGATCCTGCTTCGCAGCCAAATGTGGAGGCACAGACCGGCGAGCCGGCTCCCACCGTAGTCAGCGCGGCTGAGACCACCAAGGCCACCGGGCCAGGGTCTACCACCGTGCCAGTGGATCTGGATGCGGCACCCGATGCGCCTGACGCTGGAGCGGACGCCGCACCAGAGGTGCCAATGGATGCACCGGGAGCGGAGATCCCACCACCCGACATGGAGACGGCCCTGGTGGTGAAGGATAAGACCGTGCGGACCGAGGGTCTGCAGGCGCCTTGCCGGATCGATGTGTCGAAGGAGCCGACCCGAAGCGCGCCGCCAGGAGAAGGCGCAATGGTCACGTTCGGCCGCAGCACGTCCGCCTCCGGAGCCGGACCCTTCTCCGAGAGCCGGCCCCAAGAGTCCTTGAGCGTGGCCAAGGTCAGCCGTGTGATCGTGCCTCGTGGCGCCACACTGAGTGGGGTCCCTGCGCTTGTGGCGCTGTATTCCCGCAACGTTGACAAGGTGGCGCAGGCAGCCCTGGTGGCCAAGGAATACCTCAACCGCCTCGAGGAATGGACCACGGTAAGTTTTTAATTCCTGCACCTTCCGTTCTAGCTTTTTCTTCTTGTTTCTTTGCTTCAGTGGGGGCGCGCCAGCGCACCCACTGGGTGTAGGCCCCGAGAGTCGGTCCGGCTGAGAGTTAGCCAGCCCGAGTCTTACTTGCGGCGGCTTGCTTTCTTCTTTTGTTTTAAGTGGGGGCGCGCAAGAGCACCCACTGGGTGTAGCCCCTGTAATGCCCCAGATGTAACCTTGCCATATTTGGAAACCTTTCATGTTTGGATCCATGTGGTCATGCTATATGAGAGTTATCATTTCATGTGTTCTTATGTGGTGACATCACCTTTGCATCATGCCATTCATTGCATCATGTCTTCTCCTTGTGTTGTGTTGTTGTTGGATCCATGTTGAGTGCAAGTATGCTATATGGTGTGATGGTGTGATTGCAAAGCTTGGGTTTTAAACTATGCTTGTTTTTCAAACTAGGTTTCAAAAGGCCCCTTCTTCCTTATTAACTTGAGCTCATGTTTAACTTGCTCCAATCCTGTTTTAAAAATGTTGTTCATTTTGTAGTTTTTCTTGTGCTTGAGGGGTATGGTCTTGGGTTTTTAAAACTTTAGTGAAATGGGGTTTTTATCTACAAAATAGTATATTAATTCTGTTTTTTAATTACTTTATTTTCTCCAAAAATCATCTTTGTATTTTATTTAATTGGATCATAATTCCCTTATGACCAGGGTTATTTTATTTTTATTTTTGGAACCCAGTATGTCCTAGGTGATTTTATTTTGCTGTGGTGTAGTTTTAAATGGAAAAACCCTCTGGGTTTTTCTCCCTGTTATCTGGCACCAGCGAGATGGGCTTCCTCCTTCCCGCAGGCCCAGAGCCTCTTCTCTCGCGCGCCAGGCCCAACCGGCGTCCCTCTTCTCCTTCCTCCTGTCGTCATCCTCTGTACCACTGTAGCTCAGCCACCGATCCTTCCCCCTCTTGATCTTGCGGCTCCTAGCTCGCCTCCCGAGACTATATAAGGAGCCAGAGCTCTCCCCGCAACCCTAGGGCTCCCGTTTCCCCCTTCTCCTCTCCCTCGCGCCGTCAAGGTAGGGCCTCCGACGCCAACGCCATGAGACGGCTTCGGTGAGCTCGCAGCAGCAGGAGATCATGAGCTCCTCCGCCCCTTCGACAACACTAGGAGGACGCGGTGGCCGAGGAGTTCCCATTCCAGTAGGAACCAGACGGCTTCTTCCACGACGTCCACGACGTCATCTTCCTCCCCTGCTGCGGGCGACCTCCTCTTCTTCGGATCGACGCCCTTCTTCCTCTCCTGCGCCGGTTCATCGCCTAAGTTCTAGGTGAGCTGTGCCCCGGCTTCCCCGCTCCTTCACCCTCTCTGATAGCGCGTGAAGGTGGACGCAGCGACGCCTTGCCGGAGTAGCGCGTAGGAGCTTGAGTAGTAGCTGCCGCCATAGTTCCCCGAGGTAGGAGTAGCGCAAGGTAGGGCCTTTTCCCGTGCTGGCTTCGGGAATGGAGTCCCCGTGCTGTCTGCGTCCCTCGCCAGTGACCAACCCCTCCGATGAGAGCCTGTGTCCTCGTCGGTGGCCGCCTCTGGTTCGGCCAGCTTAGTTGTGGGTGGCATCAAGGGGTAGGCTCAAGAATAGAACCTTCCCCCTCCCTCTCAAGACTCTGTTCGTAGCCCGACTGGTTAGTATCATGTGGTGTTGTTGCACAGGTCGTGGGTTCGATCCCTGGTGAACCCCCTTTTGGTTATTTGTTTTAGAACAGTGGTAGATCGACACACAGGGTTAGATCGCATGTCATGTTGCTCCTCCTAGAGCAGAAGTCGAGCAGTAGCCCAGTGGTGAGATGTGGTGTGTAGACCAGGGGGTCCGTGGTTCGAATCCATGTACCCCCCCCTTTTATTTTTTGCCTTGGTCATTTTATTTTCTGTTGCATTATCTTGGGCAGCAAGTGTGTCTTGTGTTATCATCAAAAAACAGTGGGTTTTACCCCTTTTAAATTAGCTTGTGTGTGAGCAAGTTCTTGTGTGTGTGCACCATTGTATGTACAAGTGCACTTGATGGTGTGTGTATGTGTGTGTGTGTGTTACACACACAGGCTTGTGCAAGTTTGCACAAACACATGAGTAGGTATATGTGATGATGATGTGTGTGTGCAAGTATATGTGTAGGAGTGTGAGAGCATGTGTATGTGTGTAGGTGCATGTGCTCACATGGCATGTGTATGTGCATTAGAGAGGTATGCATGTATGTGGTGTGATGTAGATGCATGTGTGTGTGTGGGCATACTTGAGCATGAGGGATAACACCTCATGCTTGCCACTTTGTTTAGTTATTGATGATATGAGAGCATGTGTAGGTGTAGAGTATGAATAGGAGTCAATTCAATGTGTTGTTATTCATGTATAGAGCATGTTGGATTCTAGTCTTATATTTTCGAGCTGTTTTGTGCCTTGATGTTCCAAGCAGGCACCCATGTGTGGCATATGGATTTGGGGTAGAATCATCCCAGGAATCCATTGGTGGAATCAGATTTCACTTTAGAGCAACTTCATAAACTGTCATTTTTCTGTCTTGATGCCATGTTTAGAGCTTAGTATCATATAGTGCTTTGACCCTATGAGGATGAATCCATGATGTGGCAATAGTGGGTGAACCCCTCTACCATATGGGGTCTTTGTTTTATTCATAGGATTTTGTATGCACTTTTTGTGCCTTGTCAAAGTTGACACTTGGTTGAAATTGACAGCTCTGTGAAAATCTGTGATTTTCACTAGGTTTGAGAATCTGCTGTTATTTTCTTCCCTTGTTGTTTTGGTTGCACAAGCTCATGTGTTGGGAATCAGCCCATGCAAAAAACTAAGGTTTGTGAGATTTTGTGTTCGTCTAGCTCCCTGTTAAATTTCATGCTCTTTCACTTCCTATAGATATCATTTTGGAGGCTCCCAAAATGCTTCAGAGCATAAGCAGCTGGTGAAAATCTGAGATTTTCACCAAGCCCCAGAATCTATAATGTTTTGTCCATTTTGGTGCGTGTAGATCTGCTCATGTGTGACTCCTATGTATAAACTTCTTGCACAGGCTTGTAGAGATTTTGAATGGCTTTAGCCACATATCTTGTTTGGCTTATTTGGGTGGTTGTAGGTACTTAGAATGTTGTAGACAAACTGCTACGATGCTGTTAAAAACAGATTGCACGTTTTAGTTGTTTTGAAGCTTGTGTAGCCATTGTTGATGGTGTGGTGTGATTCCATGCACCACCCCACTTGTATTTAATTTTTTGATCATGTGGCAACCTGGTAACACCAGAGGAGTGCCATTGGAGTGTGCTTGTGGTGGATTTGAACTGTAGGACTCCATATCTTGTTTTGTAGTTTCTCGTTGATCCGTAGCTCTGTTCTCAACGTTCTTTATATGTTTTTGCATCATTTTCTCGTGATGCACCTGTTCATGCCATCCTCATGCATCTCAAGATAGCTTAGTATGAAGTTATGTCCAGAAGTTTGTCAACTCATCTCATGCATCATATTGTTTGTTGCATCATGTTGTGTTGGTGTTCATTGGTTGTTATTTTTATATTGGGTAGCACCGGGATCGGAGAGCGAGTATGTGGATTTGGGAGAGTACGTGCAGGAAGATCAAGAGATGTTCCAAGCTGAAGACATCACAGGCAAGATGACCGTGACCTTGATACCCTATCTAGCTTTGTTATGCTTAGAATCACATTTCCTTTGATATATGCTCGCTGCCTACCACTTGATATAAAAGCCTCCTGGTATTGCCATGAAACCCAAACACCTTCCCGTCCTAACTAATGTTGTTTGGCTAAGTAGGCTTGGTCAGCTTCTAATGAATAGCTTTGCTAGTTCCAGGTGCCGACTGTCCCATGTGATAACATGGGTATTTTGATATCATTATGCTGAAAATGATATTTAATTAATGCACCTATATACTTGGTAAATGACGGAAGGCCTAGCCTTTTGCCGTGTGATTTGTTCCGTTATTGTCGCCTTAGTTTCGGCTACCGGTGTTTGCTTCCATAACTGATCTCTCCTAACACGTTCGGGGTTGTTATGGTGACCCCCTTGATAAATCGTGTAGTGTTAAGGCTCGCCTGGCAGGACCCAACATTGGTTTTAATTTGCTAATCACCTAATAATAATTTGCATAGGGAATAGCTACCCCGAGGATTCAATCAACAACTCGGGCCAGTGCTCCTCATGAGTGTTGGTCCAAACTAGAGCACTGTGCGGGGCCAACTCAGGGAAACTTGAGTGATTTCTATCAGGCCACTGTACGCGTCGCTTATCCGTCGTGTCCTGAGACTGAGATACGCGGCTCTTATCGGGGTCGTCGACACGACGGGAGGTCCTTCTAGATTTGTCTTACCTTACCGATATATCTTGCGTATAGGAATCCCGATGAAACTTTGGGTCTCCCCAAAGTTGAGGTTTTCCTCTAAGGAATCCGACGAGATCACGAGATTCGTGATAGAGGATTACTTTGCGGCCCATGGCAGTTTGTGATGGACTAGTTGGAGCACCCCTGCAGGGTATAATCTTTCGGAAAGCCGTGCCCGCGGTTATGTGGCAAACATGGATAATTTGTTAACATCCGGTTCTAGATAACTTGAATTAACTCTAATAAAACTGCCAACTGTGTGCGTAACCGTGACTCTCCCCTTCGAAGACCTCTCTTCGATCGGGAACACGATGGGGTTATGTTTGACATAAGTAGGTGTTCAGGATCACTTAGTGATCACCTAGTCTTCGGCCGCTCGCGTAGACCACCATATCAATTACTCTGATCATCGTAAGTTAGCCACCATACAAGCTTAGGATGCTGCAACCTATAAACTAAATCTTCCTCACCTAATAACTTGACTAGATTCGATACCAAGGTCATCTGATTGCTCAGTCCCCGTGGCTCACAATTTACTACAAAACCCCAACAGGCATAGGTACGCCCGACGCAGGAGATCCTGATGGCACGCAGCTGTCCGGGCTGTACGATGAGGAGTCTGACCAACTGTACGTGAACTATCCGGAGGACTGAGGCCGTGGTCGTGATCGTGGGCCAGCATGCGGGATGTCATAGTCTTTTCCTTGTTTCATGTTGTCCGTAGCGGGACTAACTTGTTCTGAATATTTGTGTGGATGTAAACCTTATGTTATACTATGTCAGATGGCAAGTGTATGCCCTGCTTGTCATTCTTCGATTATGTAATGCTATGATTATCTCGCTTGCGAAACGTTTAGATGTGCCTCTTTCCCTTTTGGGGCATCGCCCCCAAAAAAGGAAAGGGACGCATCTTAGTCGTTACAAGTTGGTAATCAGAGCCTTACGACCATAGGAGCCTTTGTGTGATCGAACTTGGCCGAGTCGAGTCTAGTAAAATCTTTTGAGTCTTATTTATATCGGAGCGTAGGTTTCTTTTTTCTCCTCTTATATGCTCTGGTGAGTTTCTTGACTTAGGATATCTTAATTCTACTCCTCTTCTCGCTCAAAAAAAAGTTAGGATCACGCGGGTATTTTGAAATCTATATGATATCGATGTGACGGAGTTCTGTCTTGGTGCCTCGTGTCTGACTTGATTTCTTCCGGGGAGTTGAGCTCCACGGGATTCTTGTGCACATCGCCATCATTCAGATTTCTTAGTATCTCAGGACAAAGGATGTTCGAAATTGGTTCAATACTAGTAGTGGCGAGATAACCCCGATGTCCCCAGTACTGGTGCAGATTGTTCGGGAGTACTACCATACTTGTATCATTGTGATCACGAGGGTTTGTAGTAGATGAAGGTCTGAGATTCTGGTTATGTGTTGACGAATGTGATACACTCGGCGGGTTAGTATAGGAGTTGTGTGAAATACTACTCCTTGTATCCGTATACCAGATTGCATGACCAGATATTTCGGGAATTCATAGGTGGGATATCAAGTAGTGACTTATAGGACAATCTTCCTACAGATGCATGATGTGAGGTTGGGATTCGACATTCATTGGACGTTTGTTCACGGTCGTCTTACAACGGTTCTCGTTGTGTCTTAAAGAGTCCTTGTAGCTTGCTACGACCTAGGGATGCTTCGTAAGTCGTGCCCACTGCCTTGCACAGGTTGGCTACTGTAAATTCGAGCATGTGCGATCATATCCACGAAGATATCGGATGAAATCTCGATCATACGTTTGTTCCAAGCAGTTCTAGCTCATACTTGGTTTGCAAGTTGTCTTTAATCAGAATTTTGTCGATAGTCACTTCGAGGAAGCATTCTTACTATTTTGTTCGAGTGCAATTGCTAATATTATTGTTCAGATATTCTTGCCTTTTGATTCAGCTTTACCTTCAATATTGTTCTCTGGGCTAATGTGTTGTCCGTCTTCATGATGGCTCCACCAACTCGTCAGAATCCGGGTCGTGAGGGTGCTGAGATGCCACCACCACCACCTCCACCTCCTCCTCCGCCACCACCTCTTCCTGTAGAGGCTTGGCAAGCGGTGATGTCTGCAACAAATGCTAACACACATATGTTAATACAGCTGTTGCAAGAGAGGACTAATCAACAACAGGGAAATTTCAACCATGGTGGTGTTCAGTTTGCTACTCCGAGTCAATTGCTGGCAAAGCAGCCGAAGACCTTCACGTTGTGTGATCAGCCGTTTGACGCTAAGGACTGGATTCGGGACATGAACAAACACTTTGAGTGCAGCAATGTCCGTCCAGAGGACTTCGTCAAGTTTGCAACCTTTCATCTCAAGGGGCAGGCAGCAGTTGAAGGACTCCAGGGGTGCTAGAGTGATCACTTGGGATGAGTTCTGCAGAGATTTCAGGTCCCACTATATCCCGTCTAGCTTTGTGGAGGAAATGCGTGAGAAGTTCAGGCGCTTGAAGCAAGGTGGTTCCTCCGTGTACAAGTACAACATCGAGTTCCATGAGCTGGCCGGATATGCCTTTGCAGGACATTCCAGATTAGAAGAGCAAGATCTATCAGTTCAGAGGTGGTCTGAAAGAGGACTTGCAGCTGGCCCTCGCCTTGCACGATCCTGATGAGTTTGATAAGTTCTATGACTTGGCTCTCATGACTGAGGCAGCTTTTCTCAGGGTGGAGAATTCGAAGAAGCGTTTCAATGATTCCAGCTCGTCATCCTCTACTCACGTGGTCCAGAACCAGCAAAAATATTGGGTGTCTCCTCCTCCTCCTCTGTACACTCAGCAGTTCAAGCAAGCAGGTGGTCGTGGTTCTTCCCACCTACCCAACCCATCTTTTCAGCACAGGTTTCAGTAGCAGAAGCAAGGGAATCCTCAGATGCAGTTCCGTCAGCCAGCAGATGTTACTTGTCACAAGTGTGGGCAGAAGGGTCACTATGCCAACAAGTGCACCTCTGAGCTACATCTTCCGCCTCCTCCTCCAGGCAAACCTCCAAGTAATGCTATAGTGAAGTTCAACCCCAGGTATGCGAGAGTCAATATGGTGAATGGAGCTGAAGCAGACAAATCCTCAGACGTGATTATGGGTAATCTCCTCGTTAATGATATTCCTGCTAAGGTTCTATTTGATTCTAGTGCTTCTCATTCGTTCATGTCTAGAATGTTCTTTGCCGAGCATGATTTTGATTATGAGTATTTGAGCAAGGCGTTGCGTGTGGTGTCACCCGACACTCTTATGAGCACCAACAAAGTGGTTCGGGATGTCACTGTCAAGATTCGGGATTATGCTTTTCTGGCTTCTCCTATTGTCCTTGGCAACTCTGATATTGATTTGATCCTTGGGATGGATTGGTTGGCTATGAACAAGGCGTCTATTGATTGTGAAGCTAAACAAGTGAAGCTAACTCATTCTTCGGAGGACGTGATTATGTTTGCAACGCGTGATGACACGGTCCGTCTGTTTTCTTTGAATGAGAAGGGTGAGATCTCTCCAATTTCGCATGTCCGAGTGGTCTGTGAATATGAAGATGTTTTTCCGGAAGAACTGGCAGGAATGCCTCTGCACCGAGCAGTAGAGTTCGTAATTGAGCGTGAACTCGGTACTAAGCCTGTGTGCAAACGGCCGTACAAACTGGGTCCAGAAGAGCTGAAAGAGCTGAAGAAACAACTCGATGAGCAGGAGCGTCTGGGCGTGATCAGACCAAGCTCATCTCCTTGGGGCTGTGGAGTTCTTTTCATCAAGAAGAGGGATGGTACGGAACGACTCTGTGTCGATTACCGCCCGTTGAATAAGAACACGATTAAAAACAAGTATCCACTTCCTAACATCAATGAGTTGTTCGAGCAATTGAAAGGGGCTAAGATCTTCTCAAAGCTTGATCTCAGGATGGGTTATCATCAGATTCGCATTTGCGAAGAGGACATTCCAAAGACTGCTTTCAGAACAAGCTTTGGCTCGTATAAGTATACAGTGATGTCTTTTGGTCTGGCCAATGCTCCACCGACCTTTTGTCGAATGATGAATTATATCTTCTCCCCATTCAAGAATGAATCCGTCTTGCTGTATCTTGATGATATTCTGGTCTTTTCGGAAACTGAGGAAGAGCATGAAGAACATCTCAGGCTGGTGCTTGATAAGCTAAGAGAGCATAAGTTCTATGCAAAGATTTCCAAATGTGATTTCTGGTTGAAAGAAATTGTCTACCTTGGGCACATCATCTCTGTCGAGAGCATCAAAGTTGATCCGTCGAAGGTGCAGGCATTATTGAGTGGGAGCCTCCGCAAAATGTGAAGCAGCTTCGAAGCTTTCTCGGGCTTGCACGCTATTGTAGAAGATTCGTTGAGAATTTCTCCAAGATTTCTAAGCCTCTCTCAAGTCTTCTCCAGAAGGGTGTGAAGTATGTCTAGTCTCCAGAGTGTCAGTTGGCTTTCGACACACTCAAAGAGAAGCTCACTTCTACTCCAGTGTGGTTCCTCCTGATGACTCCAAACCTTATCAAGTGTTCTGCGACGCCTCTCTTCAAGGTCTTGGTGCGGTGTTGATGCAAGACAAAAAAGTGGTAGCTTATACCTCGAGGCAGTTGAAGCCAAGTGAGAAGAATTACCCCACTCATGATCTTGAGTTGGCGGGAGTGGTACATGCTCTGATGACTTGGAGACACCTCTTGTTGGAACGAAAGGTTGAAGTGTTCACCGATCACAAGAGTCTCAAGTACATCTTCACCCAGCCTAACCTCAATCTTCGGCAAACTCGTTGGGTGGAAATGCTCCAAGATTTTAATCCTAGCGTTGAGTACACTCCAGGCAAAGCTAATATTGTGGCAGATGCTTTGAGCAGGAAGGCTTACTGCAACAGTCTCATTCTGAAGCCTCTCCAGCCTGACCTTTGTGAATCTTTCAGAAAGCTCAACCTTCAGTTAGTACCTCAGGGACTTCTTGCAAATCTTCAGATTTCTCCTACCTTGGAAGACAAGGTCCGACAAGCTCAACTTCTTGATGCAATAATGAAGAAAGTTAAGATTGGTTTGGCAAAGGGAGTTCCCAAATATAAGTGCTTCGGTGTTGATGCCAGAGATAAATTATTCTTTGAGGATCGTCTTGTCATTCCGAAAGGGGATCTCAGAAAGGTTATCATGGAAGAAGCTCATAACTCTCTTCTCTCCATACATCTAGGAAGTTCCAAGATGTATGAGGATTTGAAACAGACCTTCTGGTGGACTCGCATGAAGCGTGAAATTGCTCAGTTCGTAAATGAATGTGATGTATGTCGAAGGGTGAAAGCAGAGCATCAACGTCCAGCAAGTCTTTTGCATCCATTGCCCATTCCCGAGTGGAAGTTCGACCATATTGAGATGGATTTCGTCACCGGGTTTCCGAAGTCCAAGAAGGGTAACGATGCCATCTTCGTCGTCATCGGCAAGTTGAGCAAACTAGCTCATTTCCTTCCAGTCAAGGAGTCCATCTCGGCAGCTCAGCTTGCAGAGTTGTACACTTCGAGGATAGTCTCTTTGCACGGCGTGCCAATGCTGATTTCTTCGGATCGCGGAAGCATCTTCACTTCCAAGTTCTGGGATTCATTTCAGTCTGCGATGGGTACTAAGATTCGATTCAGCACAACCTTTCATCCTCACACTAGTGGGCAAGTTGAGAGAGTCAATCAGGTCCTTGAGGATATGCTAAGAGCATGTGTCATTTCCTTTGGCATGAAGTGGGAAGACTTCCTACCTTTTGATGAGTTCTCTTATAACAATAGTTATCAGGCAAGTTCAGGCAAAGCTCCGTTTTAGATTCTCTATGGCAGTAAGTGTCGTACCCGCTCAACTGGTCAGAGACTGGCGAGCGTCCGATTCTTGGGAATGACTTGATCGAAGAAGCAGAAGAGATGTGTCGGGTCATTCGGGATAATCTCAGAGCAGCGCAGTCCCGTTAGAAGAGCTACTATGATAGCAAGCATCGTGATATGTCTTATGAGCTTGATGACTTCGTCTATCTCAAACTGTCTCCTATGAAGGGCACTCAGCGTTTTGGCATCAAAGGCAAGCTTGCTCCTTGTTTTGTTGGGCCTTTCAGAATTGTTGGCAAGAGAGACGACCTTGCTTATCAACTTGAGCTCCCTTCAAACTTCGCAAATGTGCATGACGTGTTCCATGTCTCTCAGCTCCGGAGATGCTTCAAGACTCCCGAGCGAACGGTTGATCTTCAGGATATCGACCTTCAATCCGACCTATCTTATCCTGAGCATCCAGTTGCAGTTCTTGAGACGGCTGAGCGCAAGACCCGCAATAAGTCAATTAAGTTTCTCAAGGTGTAGTGGTCACATCATTCCGATAAAGAGGCCACTTGGGAGCGCGAGGATCACCTCCATTCCGAATTCCCAGAGTTCTTTCAGTCCTAGATCTCGGGACAAGATCTTCTTGTAGTATGGGAGAGTTTGTAATGCCCCAGATGTAACCTTGCCATATTTGGAAACCTTACATGTTTGGATCCATGTGGTCATGTTATATGAGAGTTATCATTTCATCTGTTCTTATGTGGTGACATCACCTTTGCATCATGCCATTCATTGCATCATGTCTTCTCCTTATGTTATGTTGTTGTTGGATCCATGTTGAGTGCAAGTATGCTATATGGTGTGATGGGGTGATTGCAAAGCTTGGGTTTTAAACTATGCTTGTTTTTCAAACTAGGTTTCAAAAGGCCCCTTCTTCATTATTCACTTGAGCTCAAGTTTAACTTGCTCCAATCTTGTTTTTAAAAATGTTGTTCATTTTGTAGTTTTTCTTGTGTTTGAGGGGTATGGTTTTGGGTTTTTAAAACTTTAGTGAAATGGGGTTTTTATCTACAAAACAGTATATTAATTCTATTTTGTAATTATTTTATTTGCTCCAAAAATCATCTTTGTATTTTATTTAATTGGGTCATAATTCCCTTATGACCAGGGTTATTTTATTTTTATTTTTGGAACCCGAGTATGTCCTAGGTGATTTTATTTTGTTGTGCTTTAGTTTTAAACGGAAAAACCCTGTGGGTTTTTCTCCCTGTTATCTGGCGCCAGCGAGATGGGCTTCCTCCTTCCCGCAGGCCCACAGCCTCTTCTCTCGTGCACCAGGCCCAACCGGCGTCCCTCTTCTCCTTCCTCCTGTTGTCGTCCTCTGTACGACTGTAGCTCAGCCACCGATCCTTCCCCCTCTTGATCTTGCGGCTCCTAGCTCGCCTCCCGAGACCATATAAGGAGCCAGAGCTCTCCCCGCAACCCTAGGGCTCCTGTTTCCCCCTTCTCCTCTCCCTCGCGCCGTCAAGGTAGGGCCTCCAACACCGATGCCATGAGAGGGCTTCGGTGAGCTCACAGCAGCAGCAGATTGTGAGCTCCTCCGCCCCTTCGACAGCACCAGGAGGACGAGGTGGCCGAGGAGGTCCTGTTCCAGCAGCAACCAGATGACTTCTTCCACGATGTCCGCGACGTCCACGATGTCATCTTCCTTCCCTGCTGCCGGCGACCTCCTCTGCTTCGGATCGACGCCCTTCTTCCTCTCCTGCGCCGGTTCATCGCCTAAGTTCTAGGTGAGCTGCGCCCCGGCTTCCCCGCTCCTTCCCCCTCTCTGTTAGCGCGTGAAGGTGGATGCGGCGACACCTTACCAGAGCAGCGCGTAGGAGCTCGAGCAGTAGTTGCCGCCGTAGTTCCCTGAGGTAGCAGTAGCGCAAGGTAGGGCCTTTTCCCGCGCTGGCTTCGGGAATGGAGTCCCCGTGCTGTCTGCGTCCCTCGTCGGTGACCAGCCCCTCCGATGAGATCTTGTGTCCTCGCCGGTGGCCGCCTCTGGTTCGGCCAGCTTAGTTGCGGGTGGCATCGAGGGGTAAGCTCAAAAGAGAACCTTCCCCCTCCCTCTCAAGACTTTGTTCGTAGCCTGACTGGTTAGTATCATGTGGTGTTGTTGCACAAGTCGTGGGTTCGATCCCTGGCGACCCCCCTTCTTGGTTATTTGTTTTAGAAAAGTGGTAGATCAATAGACAGGGTTAGATCACCTGTCCAGCTACTCCTCCTAGAGCAGAAGTCGAGCAGTAACCCAGTGGTGAGATGTGGTGTGTAGACTAGGGGGGTCCCGGGTTCGAATCCATGTACCCCCCCCCCTTTTATTTTTTGCCTTGGTCATTTTATTTTCTGTTGCATTATCTTGGGCAGCAAGCGTGTCTTGTGTTATCATCAAAAAAACAGTGGGGTTTACCCCTTTTAAATTAGCTTGTGTGTGTATGAGTGTGTGAGCAAGTTCTTGTGTGTGTGCACCATTGTATGTACAAGTGCACTTGATGGTGTGTGTATGTGTGTGTGTGTTACACACGCATGCTTGTGCAAGTTTGCACAAACACATGAGTAGGTATATGTGATGATGTGTGTGTGTGTGCAAGTATATGTGTAGGAGTGTGACAGCATGTGTATGTGTGTAGGTGCATGTGCTCACATGGCATGTGTATGTGCATTATAGAGGTATGCATGTATGTGGTGTGATGTAGATGCATGTGTGTGTGTGGGCATAGGTGCACATATGCACTTGAGCATGAGGGCTAACCCCTCATGCTTGCCACTTTGTTTAGTTATTGCTGATATGAGAGCATGTGTAGGTGTAGAGGATGAATAGGAGTCAATTCCATGTGTTGTTATTCATGTATAGAGCATGTTGGATTCTAGTCTTATATTTGTGAGCTGTTTTGTGCCTTGATGTTCCAAGAAAGCACCCATGTGTGGCATATGGATTTGGGGTAGAATCATCCCAGGAATCCATTGGTGGAATCAGATTTCACTTTAGAGCAACTTCATAAACTGTCATTTTTCTGTCTTGATGCCATGTTTAGAGCTTAGTATCATGTAGTGCTTTGACCCTATGAGGATGAATCCATGATGTGGCAGTACTGGGTGAACCCCTCTACAACATGGGGTCTTTGTTTTATTCATTGGAGTTTGTATGAACTTGTTGTGCCTTGTCAAAGTTGACACTTGGCTGAAATTTACAGCTCTGTGAAAATCTGTGATTTTCACTAGTTCTGAGAATCTGCTGTTATTTTCTTCCGTTGTTGTTTTGGTTGCACAAGCTCATGTGTTGGGAATCAGCCCATGCAACAAACAAAGGTTTGTGAGGTTTTGTGTTTTTCTAGCTCCCCGTTAAATTTCATGCTCTTTCACTTCTTGTAGATATCATTTTGGAGGCTGCCAAAATGCTTCAGAGCATAAGCAGCTGGTGAAAATCTGAGATTTTCACTAAGTCCCAGAATCTATAATGTTTTGTCCATTTTGGTGCCTGTAGATCTGCTCATGTGTGACTCCTATGTATAAACTTCTTGCACAGGCTTGTAGAGATTTTGAATGGATTTTACCACATATCTTGTTTGGCTCATTTGGGTGGTTGTAGGTACTTTGAATGTTGTAGACAAACTGCTATGATGTTGTTAAAAACAAATTGCATGTTTTAGTTGTTTTGAAGCTTGTGTGGGCATTGTTGATGGTGTGGTGTGATTCCATGCACCACCCCCACTTGTATTAGATTGTTTGATGATGTGGCAACCTGGTAACACCAGAGGAGTGCCATTGGAGTGTGCTTGTGGTGGATTTGAACTTTAGGACTCCATATCTTGTTTTGTAGTTTTCGGTTGATCCGTAGCTCCGTTGTCAATGTTCTTTATATGTTTTTGCATCATTTTCTCGTCATGCACCTGTTCGTTCCATCCTCATGCATGTCAACATAGCTTAGTATGAAGTTCTATCCATAAGTTTGTCAACTCATCTCATGCATCACACTACAAGAAATATGCTCATACATGACGTTCTTTAAGATGTCGTTGATGAACTCGTCATAAATCTATGACGATTTCATCCAAGATTGTCGTAAGCCGTTTAAGAGGATCAAATCTACATATAAATTACGACGATGTGAGTCAAAAACGTCGTAACCGCATAAGATGAGATCGTCATAACTTTTACGACGATTACAAAAATGTCGTAACATGTTCTAACTATGTTGACATGTCACTCGTGGGTCCATTCTATCCCACCAATCATGGCTCTTCCCACGGATCACCCCACTACAAACCTGGCCAAACGGGCCATGCCTGCCGGGCCGGCCCGACTGCCTGCAGGCCAGGCACGGCATGGGTCGGGCCCGACACAAGCATGCCGTGGGCCGTACCCGCGCTGCCACCCCGAGCCCACGTGCCGGCACGGCCCGACACGATTAGGTGGCCATGAACGCGTTTTGTGCAGCGGGGGGAGCGGCGGTGCGGGGCCTGCGGGCGTGCAGCGCGACGCGCTAACTATCGCGAGCCGCGAGAGGCGGGAAAGGGCGGTCGCGAGGGGCGGGAAAGGGGGGAGCAGGGGGCGGGAAAGGGCGGGAGCGGGGGCGGGAAAGGGCGGGATCTGCGTGGGCGGGAAAGGGCGGGAGCGGGGGCTGGAAAGGACGAGAGGGGGCAGGATCTGGGCGGGAGAGGGGTTGGGAGTTTTTTTTAATAAAATCAGTCAGCGTGCCGCGGGCCGGCCTAATTAGGCCACGTATCGTGCTTGGGCCTGGAACCCGGGCACGCGGGCCGGCACGACACGGCCTACGGTGCCTGGCCGCCCGTTTAGCAAGGTATGCCCCACTATAACCGATCTGAACCGTCCACATCCGAAAGATCCAACGTTTCTCATTCACCTGTCAGATCTTAGCAATCCAACCCAAACCCTAGCAGCCCCCTCTCCTCGCTCGATCACTCTCTCCTGCCGCCGCAACCCAACCAAAGTCTCCCCTCCCTCGTCTCCCCTCGATCCATTCTTCTATCCCCGACCCCGATCCCACTGTCGGCCACCTCCTCGCCGCCGACCCCCACGCTCTACCATCGTTGCCTCCTCTCCTCCCTCCCTCCAATCACTCTTCTTCCTCCTCCGCCAGATCCGATCCACCAACCTTCTCCATGGCGCTCTCCGTGGAGAAGACCTTGTCGGGCCGGGAGTACAAGGTCAAGGACCTCTCCCAAGCTGACTTCGGCCGCATCAAGCTCGAGCTGGCCGAGGTGGATATGACGGCCTCATGGCCGGCCACACCGAGTTCGGCCCCTCGCAGCCCTTCAAGGGCGCCCGAATCTCCGGCTCGCTCCACATGACCATCCAGACCGCCCTTCTCATCGAGACCGGCGCCGCGCTGGTGCTCCTGCAACATCTTCTCCACCCAGGTGATTCGAGCCGCCTCTCTCCGTCAGGTACAAGCTCGATCCACCTCCCCACAGGGGGATTCTCCGCTAATTTCTTTTCCCGTCACGTCGATCTGGGTGGATCTGGGCCGGAACCGGCCGTGCTTGATGCTCGGTCGTTTCGTTGATTCGATCTTGTTTGTTCCGACTATGCAATTTGGGCGCTGTTTGTTTGATGATCCGGTAGATTGGGGATAAGCAAAGGGGTTCAGGGATCACCGGTTTATAAAGTTGCTAGCCTCTGTTGCTGCATCTTAGTTGATCTGATCTGGATTTGCAGTTTGCAGTGGGGGTCCAAGGTGCGTATGGTAGATTAACCCGATTAGCTTTCTATTCCAAGGTAGCTAGGTCCTGGAATCAGGCAATTTCTTATAAATGTTTATAAGCCGCTTGAAGCGAAATACTACTTCTGTAGAAGTTTTGTAGCTCAACCGTGTGGAGGTACTGTTAATATTTGGTATTCTCTGGAGCAGCAGATTTGTGGGATTTAAATTCCAGCTATATTTGTCTGTAAAACTGCAGGTAGCCACGTATCTGACATTGTGGATAGTGATATAGGCTTTTCTTTTTTGTTATGAGTTTTGGGATGTTATGCGACATTCTATGTTTTAGACCTCCCAATTAACAATATCGCATACTAATTGCATTTCACTGATTATTTTTCTTCATTCCGCAGCCCAAACATGGACGCAAGCAGGCACCCAAGTGGAATCCAGCAATTGCATCCTTGGTAGCTAGTCACCGGCGGCCTGCATGATCGACTCCACTCGCGATGCGGGCTCGTCGCTTCCGTCGACACGAGGACGCTGATCGACACCGCCCAAGTCCAAGTGCATCCGCAAGCAACGCGCCTAGTTAGGTACAGTGTATCAGTTAGTTTCCCAAGATTCGTTCGATCACCGTATGCTGTTTTGTCTTTCCGATGAGTTTATTTAGAGATTTTAGACGCATGCATATGAACACTGCAAACGTAATGGAGTATAGTAGCACTACTTGGATATGTTTTGAGAAGTTAATTTTGCAGGCTCTGGTTCGTTTCCAGCCGATGCGATTGGAATGTGTGCTGCCTCTAGCTAATTTCTTGCTTGACGTGTTATGTGTTCAGTTAATTAGTTGTGGTGATATCTCTATCGATCTCGTCTTATCTTGTCGTCTACTGTAATCTTCAGCACATAGCCATTACATGCTCTATATGTTGTTGTTCGATTGATGGATGGATCAACTGCCCAAATTGGACTCACTGTTGATGAATTCTAGGTGTACTATACTAGCTATTTTCGGGACCTCTGATCTTTTTGTTGTTGCTGACGAATTAAATCTGCAAACGATTACTTGCATTTTTATATCAGTTGGAAATGAAAAAAGTGTAAGCGGGGTGCAATCCATACATGCAATTCCATCCCACTTCTAGGGTGGTATTAAACAAATTTTAACTTTTAACTAGGGTGTTAAAGGTGGTCCTGTTCATCACCCGCGTATGCTTGTGCTGACAAGCTTGTCAGCTCTTACAGGGTGAGGGGAAGTTGAGTTCAGTACCTTGATTCATTGGTGTGGATGCCCTATTGACCTTCATATTGTCTTCAAGTATGTCATCGAAATATTTCTGAAGACATTAGAAGTCAAAGTTTTGAAAGTTTGATTTTACCTTGTGTCCAAAACGGGAGCTTCTAGGGAATTAGATGTATTTAACTCTTAGGAATATATCCTCATTTGAAAACATTATTTGATAATCTTTGAAGCTCAACTGTTTTGTTAGCCATTATACATAATTTAATATGCAGATTAAAGTGTTAAATATATCTTAATTGTGAAACTGTTTGGCCACATACCACAATAGTGCTTGCATGGGTCGGCCAACAACTTAGCTCTGTTTGTCATATCTGCTCTACCTACGGGCTATAGCTCATTTGTTATGCTTACGTATTAGATCTGGTTCTCAATACAATTTAATTTGTAGATTCCAAAACAACCTATACAATAAATTGTATGTAAAAATATCCTGGTAATTCAAGGCTACCCCGCTTACACTGAATTTTGGTCTACATTGTTAGTTGGAAACTTGGAATTAGAGAATTCCTTGGTATGTTTACTCCCCACATGTAATTTTTTTTTCAAAGCTATGACTTTCAGATTACGTTTACCCCAGGTTATACGACGTGGAGACGCTGGCCGGCCTGACGCGTTCCCTGGTGCCCCTCGCCGTGGCGAACGCCACCCTCCAGGCGAACGGCACGGCGCGCATGCTGGCAGCGGCGAGCGCCGCCCTGCAGGCGAACAACACGGTGTACGCGGTGGCCCAGTGCCCCCCGTGGAACATCACGGCGGCGGAGTGCGCGCTGTGCTTGTACAACTCGGTGCAGGACTTTGTCACACCGGCGAGAAGGTAAGCTGATAGTTTTTTGTTACACCCTTTTGTCAGGATAGTAATAGTTTTTTGAGCTGTTAAACCCATCATTCATGCAATGCAACTAATAAATCCTTTATTCCTTTCTCTAGGTCCAGCAGTTTGATCATGTCACAAAAAGGATCCAAAATGTCTGCCTTCCCCTTTGATGAAATTCTGAAAACAGAACACTACATACATACATAATCTGAATGAATTGCGAATTTAAGCCTTGATCATCTGCTGCTTTTCTATTACAGTGATCTATCCCAGTATCCAGTGCTCAACTTGCCTGTCACGAAACAAACTCAAGATATGAGCGCTTACATATGTGTACTATGTTAACAAAAAAAGCATAATAAAATTCGCTCTCATCATACGCACAACTTCTCTGATCAATTAACCATTTGAGGGAGGGACATTAGTGGAATAAATTACTGTAAAATGCTTGATTTATTTTTGAGCCAGTATGACCTGGCTAATCATAGTTTGATAATGTCGACTATTGCAGCTTTGCAAGTTCATAGACCCCATATCTGACTAATTAACTATTTTACAAGTAGCATGGTGATATGTTACTTTGAAATACTTGCCTTTTTTGTCTCTGCAGCTGGCTTAGCATCCTAAATTATTATGCATTTTTGGGTATCCTGCTAGCAAATGATTATTAGCACATTTGAGTTTCAGATTTGTTTTAGGGGATATAGTTTTAGACCTCTGTGCTTTGTTTGTCGTTGCTGGGTGCTGGCCTTTGGATTGCCAGATGTTCCAAGTTTAGTTTTCACTAGAAATGCTGCTGGCTGTTAGTATAGTAATGCAAGCTATTCAGTAATGTTAAATCTTCTGATTGTTAGCCATCTCTTGTTAATTAGTGAAATAAATTATTGTAAAATGCTTCCTCTCAGGGTTGGTTCTGACTTAGCTTTTTGTTTCCTCTCGCGGTAGTAGCAACAGCAGATGGTCTCGACAGCATTGAAGATCTTTGTAAATTCTGTTATTTAAATACCTGTAGTGTTAGTTCACACTTTTTTATATAAATTCTGCTATTCAAATACCTACAGTGTTAGTTCACATCTTATTCTTATATTTTGCACAGGTGAAATACAAAGCCAAGTGTAAAGCTATGAAGCGTATCAACAAAGAGTAGCATATGTATTGTAATAGAAGGCAGTAGTAGGCATATGTGGGTGTCGTATAGTGTAAAGATTGTAATAGACAAATTTAATGTTGGTTTGGACGAATTTCATTTGCTCCCTAGCCTGTTTGAAATATTGATTGTGAATGTGATTTGAATACCTATGAAATGGCAACTTGACAAGGGGACAAAGTTATGATATTTATTTGACAAAATTTGAAATTTCTTACCTGTGAGGCTAATTTTGAGATCAGTATGACATGTGGGACTAGTACAAATATAAAATGGACAAAAAATACAATTAATAGAAAGTAAAAGGCCGCAAACCAAAATTTGAAAAAATACAATAGAAGTGGTTGTAAATATGCTAAGCCCCAAGAGAAGCCCAATAAGAAAAAAGGCCCAAAAAAATAAAACCAGCACATGTGATCAAATGAAATGGGTTGGGCTGATTTCAGCCATGACGTTTTGATTTCGTCGTAATTTTGCCACGTAGGACTGCCACGTAGGATTGGATTAGATTGTCAACGACGATTTAGGATCGTCGTAAAGGTTACGATGATCCAGGAATCGTCGTAAAAGTTACGACGATTTTGATCAAAATGTCGCTGCTGTTCATCAGTGACGCTCCGTTTTCGACGCTTGGTTTTTCGTCGTGAGATCGTCGTAAATTAAAAACCGTGAAGATGTAACGACGAAAAAATAGCGTCGTGTATTAGGATATTCCTTGTAGTGTCATATTGTTTGTTGCATCATGTTGTGTTGGTGTTCATTGGCTGTTATTTTTATCTTGGATAGCACCGGGATCGGAGAGCGAGTACGTGGATTCGGGAGAGTACGTGCAGGAAGATCAAGAGTTGTTCCAAGCTGAAGACATCACAGGCAAGATGACAGTGACCTTGATATCGTATCTAGCTTTGTTATGCTTAGAACCACGTTTCCTTCGATATATGCTCGCTGCCTACCACTTGATAAAAGCCTCCTGACATTGCCATGAAACCCAAACACCTTCCCGTCCTAGATAATGTTGTTTGGCTAAGTAGGCTTGCTCAGCTTCTAATGAATAGCTTTGCTAGTTGCAGGTGCCAGCTATCTCATGTGATAACATGAGTATTTTGATACCATTATGCTTCAAGTGATATTTAATTAATGCACCTATATACTTGGTAAATGACGGAAGGCCTAGCCTTTTGCCGGGTGATTTGTTCCGTTATTGTCGCCTTAGTTTCGGCTACCGGTGTTTGTTTCCATAACTGATCGCTCCTAACACGTTCGGGGTTGTTATGGGGACCCCCTTGATAAATCGTGTAGTGTTAAGGCTCGCCTGGTAGGACCAAACATCGGTTTTAATTTGCTAATCACCTAATAATAATTTGCATAGGGAATAGCTACCCCGAGGATTCAATCAACAACCCGGGCCAGTGCTCCTCATGAGTGTTGGTCCAAACTAGAGCACTGTGCGGGGCCAACTCAAGGCAACTTGAGTGATTTCTATCAGGCCACTGTACGCGTCGCTTATCCGTCGTGTCCTCAGACAGAGATACGCGGCTCTTATCGGGGTCGTCGACACGACGGGAGGTCCTGCTAGATTTGTCTTACCTTAGCGATATATCTTGCGTATAGGAATCCTGGTGAAACTTTGGGTCTCCTCAAAGTTGAGGTTTTCCTCTAAGGAATCCGACGAGATCACGAGATTCGTGATAGAGGATTACTTTGCGGCCTGTGGCAGTTTGTGATGGACTAGTTAGGGCACCCCTGCAGGGTATAATATTTCAGAAAGCCGTGCCCGCGGTTATGTGGCAAACATGGATAATTTGTTAAGATCCGGTTCTAGATAACTTGAATTAGCTCTAATAAAACGGCCAACTGTGTGCGTAACCGTGATTATCCCCTTCGAAGACCTCTGTTCGATCGGGAACATGGTGGGGTTATGTTTGACGTAAGTAGGTGTTCAGGATCACTTAGTGATCACCTAGTCTTCGACCGCTCGCGTAGATCACCATATCAATTACTCTGATCATCGTAAGTTAGCCACATACAAGCTTAGGATGCTGCAACCTATACACTAAATCTTCCTCACCTAATAACTTGACTAGATTTGATACCAAGGTCATCCGATTGCTGAGTCCCCGTGGCTCACAGTTTACTACAAAACCCCATCAGGTACAGGTACGCTTGACGCAGGAGATGATGATGGCACGCAGCTGGCGTGGTAGTACAATGAGGAGTGTGACTGACTGTACGTGAACTATCCGGAGGACTGAGGCCGTGGTCGTGATCGTGGGCCAGCATGCGGGATGTCATAGTCTTTTCCTTGTTTCATGTTGTCCGTAGCGGGACTGACTTGTTCTGAATATTTATGTGGATGTAAACCTTATGTTATACTATGTCATATGGCAAGTGTATGCCCTACTTGTCATTCTTCGATTATGTAATGCTATGATTATCTCGCTTGCGAAACGTTTAGATGCGCCTCTTTCCCATTTGGGGCATCGCCCCCAAAATAGGAAAGGGCTGCATCTTAGTCGTTACACCCCCAAGAGTCGGGTCGGCTGAGAGTTAGCCGGGCCGAGTCTTATTCTTGATTTGTTTTGCTTCTCTTCGCCGTAGGATCTCCACAACAGCCAAGAGCAAGCACATAACATGCTTCTAGCACGGCTCCAAGAGGACGAGACGCAGACCAGCGATCTTCAAGGCCCGCTGGACCAAGCCGTCTCGGAGCACGATGCCTTGCGTGGTAAAGACGGCCGTCTACGCCATGAGGTCGAACTTCTCCAGACGAAGAAGATGGGTCGCAAGGCGGCCCACCAGACGGAGCTGGAGCGGCTGCGCGCCTCCTATACCGATGCCCTGAAGCAGAAGGAAGCCTCCCACGCCGCCGACCTGGAGCGCTTGGAGAAGCTGCACCTTGTTGAGAAGGCGCAGCAGGATGCCGCCCTGAAGGACGCGCAAGCCCAATTGGTGAAGGAGACCGAGGCGGCCCAGACCCTTCGGGGAGAGATCACCCGCCTGGCTCAAGAGCGCGTGGCTCGGGACCGCGAAGCTCTAGAGGATGCGTGCGAGGTTGATATCCTCCTTAACCGTGAGCCGTCCTTGCCTTGTCTTCTTTTTCAATATCGTTGGCTTCTCTTTTCTCTTCTTTCTCACGCCACACCCCCGCCCCTGCTCCCCAGGACTCTTCCCAGGGACACGAGAGGCGGCGAAAGCGACCGTGGAGGCCAATCGCGACGAGCATCGTGCTGCCGGCGTTGAGGTGGACGTCGTCGCTAATTGAACCATGGAGGAGATAGCCGTTGGTGCCAAGGCCCGTGTGCGGGAGCTGGCGCATTCTCTGACCCGGCTCCAGGATGTCGGGCTAGCGATGGTGAAGGCCCTTTGGCCCGATGCGGTGGAGCCGGCGTCAATTAGTCGGCTCTCCCACTAGCTTGAAGACGGAAGCTCTCGTCTCGACATCTGGCGTGCGTCGGCTGCACGAGCTGGAGCGTACATGGCGCTCCGCTTGGCCAAGTCATGGTATACAAACCTGGACTTGGATCGGCTCGCAGCACAACGCACCGGCGCAGAACCGGAGCTGGCACCCGTAGAGGACGAGCTATAGGTGCGGGCCAGCGACATTGCATCCTTCGATGCTTGGAACGAGTTCAGCCTGGAGCGAGAAGCCGATGGCAGCGTGATCTCGGAGGATCAGTTCCAGCTGGCCCTCCACGACGCTGATGGTAGCTCCGATGAGACGGCATTTGAGGACGCCGACTCCAGCGACGAGGCCTATGTCGACTCCACCACAGGGGGCAGTGCCGAAGGTGCTCGGGCGTATAACATCGCCTCTACCTCATGTGGGGCTAGCAATACCGGCGCCTCCGCCTTAGGTGCCGCCGGTTACGCCGGAGCCACGGGTGGAGCCGCCACCAAGAGAAGTTTTTTTTCATTTTTTTGCATTTCTTTTGTTAGTCCAGCAGTTCCACCCACTGGGGGTGTTATGTAATGGACTCCAACCGTGGGCCTTTATATGCTTTTGAATGTAATATATGTTTATCTGTTTGCATTGTGCCTGTGAAGGATGTGCTTGCTGTTGGGGAACGTTGCATGGGAAACAAAAAAAATCCTATGCACACGAAGACCTATCATGGTGATGATCATCTACGAGAGGGAGATCGGATCCACATACCCTTGTAGATCGCTAAGCGGTAAGCGTTAAGAAATGCGGTTGATGTAGTGGAACATCTTCGCGATCCAAATCGCAGCCGTCCCACGATCCGTCCCAGTCTAGCACCAAACGGACGGCACCTCCGCGTTCAGCACACATACACCTCGATGACGATCTCCGCCTTCTCGATCCACCAAGAGAGACAAAGAGGTAGCTGAATTCTCCGGCAGCACGGCGGCGTGGCGGTAATGATGGTGGAGCTACTCCAGCAGGGCTTCCCCGTGCTGAACCAATCTAGCTATAAGGTGTCACGAAGTAGTGGAGGGAGAGATGTTTGCAAAAAGGCTTGAGTTGAAAAAACCCCTAAAACCCTCCACTATATATAGGAGGAACCAAGGGGAGGCTTGCCTTGCCTCCTACTCCAAGTAGGAGGCTTCGGCCGAAGCAAGGAGGAAGGTCTCCTCCTCCAATTCTGTTTGGTGGAGGAGTCCTTTCCTTCTTGTCCACCTCCTCTCCTTTTTTTTCCTTTCCTTTTTTATTGCTTCAGCCAAAATAGCCCTATTGGGTTGGCCTCACCAGGACACTAAGGGCCGGTGATCCACCCATGGGCCTATTAGGTTCTCTCCCGGGTGGGTGGCCCCTCCTGGTAAAACCCCGGAACCCATTCGTCATTCCCGGTACTTTACCGCTAATGCCCAAAAAAATTCCGGAAGCCAAATGAGAAAATCCTATATATCAATCTTCGTTTCCGGACCATTCCGGAGACACTCGTGACATCCGGGATCTCATCCGGGACTCCAAACAACATTCGGTTACCAACATAAATAATCCAACTATACTAAAAACGTCACCGATCCTTAAGTGTGCAGGCCCTGCAGGTTCGAGAACTATGTAGACATGACCGAGACACTCTCCGGCCGATATCCAATAGCAGGACCTTGACGTCCGTATTGGATCCTATATATTCTATGAAGATCTTATCGGTTGAACCTCTATGTCAAGGATTCACACAATCCCGTATATCATTCCCTTTGTCCTTCGGTATGTTACTTGCCCGAGATTCGACCGTCGGTATCTCCATACCTATTTGAATCTCGTTACCGGCAAGTCTCTTTACTCGTTCCATAATACAAGATCTCGTCGCTAACTTTTTTGGTCACATTGCTTGCAAGGCTTGTTTGTGATGTTCTATTTGTTGGAAATATGCCCAAGAGGCAATAATAAAATGGTTATTATCATATTTCCTTGTTCATGATAATCGTCTATTGTTCATGCTATAATTGTATTAACAGGAAACAGTAATACATGTGTGAATAAATAGATCACAATGTGTCCCTAGCAAGCCTCTAGTTGGCTAGCTCGTTGATCAATAGATGATCATGGTTTCCTGATCATGGACATCAGATGTCATTGATAACGGGATCACATCATTGGAGAATGATGTGATGGACAGGACCCAATCCTAAGCATAGCACTAGATCGTATTGTTCGTATGCTAAAGCTTTTCTAATGTCAAGTGTCTTTTCCTTCGACCGTGAGATTGTGCAACTCCCGGATACCGTAGAAGTGATTTGGGTGTATCAAATGTCACAACGTAACTGGGTGACTATAAAGGTGCACTACGGGTACCTCTGAAAGTGTCTGTTGGGTTGGTACAAATCGAGATCGGGATTTGTCACTCCACGTGACGGAGAGGTATCTCTCGGCCCACTCGGTAGAACGTCATCATGAGCTCAACGTGACTAAGAAGTTAGTCACACGATGACGTGCTACGGAACGAGTAAAGAGACTTACTGAAAGTGCGTTATATCGACTAGAGGGGGGTGAATAGGAGATTTTTAGAATTTCATCACTGAGGAAATTCCTTTTGAGGAAATTCCTCACTGATGACTAACTTACAGCGGAAACAGTAAAGGATCATAAGTGCAAAGTTTCACAACAGCAGTTTTTCAGAGTGAAGAATGTGAAAACAGATTGCACAGTGAGCAGGCACGCAGAATACAGATGAGGAATAACTAACGTGAAGAATTTGGGGTTGAGGAAATTCAGAGAAAGTCTTCAGCAAATTCTTCAAACAGTCACAGTGAAAGTCATCAACACAAAATACGGGGAAAGTAAAGAGTTGAGGAATTAGAACCCGTTTCTCAGTGAAGACACTTGTTAATGACCCAGTTCCAACTGCTGTGACAGTCGTACATCTGGTTTGGAGCGGCTTGGTATTGAAACCAAAAGGACACCCAGTCCCGGGACACACAGTCCCTACCGTATTCTCCTTGAGCTAAGGACACACAGTCCTCGCCCAACACTCGTGGTAAGTCTTCAGGGCAGACTTCCAAACCCTCACAAACTTGGTCACCCGACGATCCACAATTGACTGCTGGAAAGCTCTAGACCATGACGCCTAACCGTCTGGAGGATGCACGGTCCTCAAAGGTAAAAGGCTTCAGTCCCACACAGGAACAACTTCTTCAGTGATGCTCAATCACTAGGTTTGGTTTGTGGTTTCGGTGTATGGTGTATTTCCTCACTGATGAATTTCTCCCGAAGGCTCTGAGGAATTGGGTTGCTCTTATGACAAGTGTCAGTTTCTAACGGAGCAGCCAACCAGCTAGTGGTTGTGGCGGGTGGCTATTTATAGCCTGGGAATATCCCGACATGATTTGACACTTATGCCCTTAAATAATATGACCGTTGGAATGGATAAGACCAATGACTTAGCGTGGCTATCGAAACGGTCGGGACTCTCAACTGTTACAGTCCTCATGTCACTCGTATTCCTCACTTGAGGCTTTTGGTAGGATTTAGGCTTGGGTTGAGCATCATGAGGAAATTCATTCCATAGTGTAACTTTGACCCTCTTTAACAGTATGGTGTTCCTATTACTCAAATGTGAAGAAACTAAAACAGAAGTGTAAATCTTCATGCTTCAATTCTTCAGAGTGATTTTCTTCTGGAACCACCGGACTTCTCAATATCAGTATCTTCATGAGGAATATCAATTTCATCGCAGATTCCTCGCGATTCATTTCTTCAGCTTCAGACCAATTTCTTCAACTGAAGACATATATTTTTAGGGGTCGATATTCTTCAAATATCTCAAACTCCTCAATGACTTATAGATCCTGTGTACACTCACAAACACATTAGATACTTAACCTATAAGTCTTCAAACCACCAAAATCACTAAGGGACACTAGATGCACTTACAATCTCCCCCTTTTTGGTGGTTGATGACAATTAGGTTAAGTCTTCAACAGGGATCAAAAATATGAAGTATAAATACTCATTTGAGGAATTTTAAATCAAGATTCAGAGAGACTCCCCGTGAAGATGTGCATATCTTGAGGATTTTGCTTTTTACAGCAAATGCACATTGATGATTTATATCATGGAGATCTCCCCCTGAGTCTTGTAAATCATGCATACATGTAACATATCATATGAAGAGAATGAAGATGCATGATGACAAATGGTATCTGACGAATTCCAGCATGCGTGCATTAAAACTTGAGGAATAAGCATGCGAAGAAAAACGTTGAAAAGGGTCAGAGTACCGTCGGGCTTAAGTTACAACTCATTACATAAAAACGTCAGAAGAGCCAAGAGTTTGTAACTTAAATATAGTTCATAAGCCCCAAAAATATCCCGCTTGAAGACTAACTCTCAAGTTTCTCCCCCTTTGTCATCAAGTGACAAAAAGGGACAAACTGAGGACTAACGCCCGTGAAGACTTCATTTCTTGACGGTTGAGGAAGAGTCGTGATGCTTCTTGGGAGTAGTCTTCTTCCTTGGACCGGTGGCAGTGTCGAGTTGTTCTTCATCAGTCTCAGCAGTGCGGAATGAAGAAAAGGAGCTGTCTTCAAGGTCTGGCACTGGAATAGGCCTGAACTTCTTCTTGGGAGGCCACGACCAGTCAAAGTCTCGCTCAAAGTCCATTTCTTCAAGCTCAGTCTAAGTAGATGTGCAAGTGTAGCCCAGGTGCGATCGAAAACCTCATGCAGATAGTTATGGTTGAGCTTCACAGAGTTCTGTGTTTCAGTGAGGGTTTTCACAATGGCACCAACTGGCGTTTGACCCATTTGTGATTGCGATCCACCTTATGGTGAAGACTGAGGAGGAGCTCTCTGGTATTCAGCACGCGAGGAGGAACGGGGCTTGCTGCACGAGTCTCAGTATCATCCCATGAAGAATAAGCTTATGGCTCTCTGAACTGGCCATCAAGGGGCCTACTGCCTTCTTCAATCACTGATTTTCCTTTTCCTTCAATGGGCTCGAAAGTCTTCTTGTTGACCCGGATAGGAGGCATATAACCAACATGGTTTTGGAAATCAGCGTGAAAGTTGATGCATGTCCTTGTCCTGATGAATCTCATGATCCATGGGGCATATATCTTGTGATCAAAAGGACACATAGCATTGTCGGCCGAAGTCCTCAAGAAGAAATCATGAATGTTGATAGGAATACCATGAATGATGTTGAATAGGATATTCTTCATGAGGCCTACAACATCTTCTTCATCATCATGGCCTTTGATCGGCTCGAGCACATTGCAGAGAATTCTGTAGACAGACTTGGGTGTGTACTTGAGCTCGTGGACGAGGAAGGTTGTTCTCGGATATTTTCCTTCATCCAAAGGCTTCATGAGGACTTCCATCATTCCATTTGGCAGTTCACGCTCGTCATAAAGCTTCACACCCTCATCTGAGGGAATTGGTACGAGCAGTTCTCTGAGGAGTTCAGTAGCAGGAGCCTTGTAGTGAGTGTTTTGGGTCATCCAATCAAACACCCAAGTGTTAATGTCTTCAGGGTTGCCGGATATGTGAAGAGTGGCATAGAACTGAAGAATTAACTCGTTGTTCTAGTCAGATATGTCGGAGCACATTGGGAGTAAACCTGCATCATGGAGGACACTGAGGACTGGCTCCAGGCACGGTATTGCTTCAAGCTCAACATGAGGAATATGCTTGTGCTGGAATATCTTGTTTCGTCCACAGAGCACAGAGGCATAGTACTTCATCTTAGAACTAGTCCAAAACTTCAGATGCCTCATCTGAGGCTTGTCATACGGGTTCTCTCCGATGAAGTTGAAAGTGCGTTATATCGACAAGAGGGGGGGTGAATAGGAGATTTTTAGAATTTCATCACTGAGGAAATTCCTTTTGAGGAAATTCCTCACTGATGACTAACTTACAGCGGAAACAGTAAAGGATCAGACGTGCAAACGTTCACAACAGCAGTATTTCAGAGTGAAGAATGTGAAAACAGATTGCACAGTAAGCAGGCACGCAGAATACAGATGATGATTAACTATCGTGAAGAATTTGAGGTTGAGGAAATTCAGAGAAAGTCTTCAGCAAATTCTTCAAACAGTCACAGTGAAAGTCATCAACACACAATACAAGGAAAGTAAAGAGTTGAGGAATTAGAACCCGTTTCTCAGTGAAGACAGTTGTTGATGACCCAGTTCCAACTGTTGTGACAGTTGTACATATGGTTTGGAGCGGCTTGGTATTGAAACCAAAGGACACCCATTCCCGGGACACATAGTCCCTACCATATTCTCCTTGAGCTAAGGACACACAGTCCTCGCCCAACACTCGTGGTAAGTCTTCAGGGCAAACTTCCAAACCCTCACAAACTTGGTCACCCGGCGATCCACAATTGACTGCTGGATTGCTCTATACCATGACGCCTAACCGTCTGGAGGATGCACAGTCCTCAAAGGTAAAAGGCTTCAGTCCCACACATGAACAACTTCTTCAGTGATGCTCAATCACTAGGTTTGGTTTGTGGTTTCGGTGTATGGGGTATTTCCTCACTGATGAATTACTCTCAAAAGCTCTTAGGAATTCGGGTTGCTCTTATGACAAGTGTCAGTTTCTAACGGAGCAGCGAACCAGCTAGTGGTTGTGGGGGGTGGCTATTTATAGCCTGGGAGCATCCCGACATGATTTGACACTAATGCCCTTAAATAATATGACCGTTGGAGTGGATAAGACCAGTGACTTGGCGTGGCTATCAAAACGGTCGGAACCCTCAACTGTGAGAGTCCTCATGTCACTCATATTCCTCACTTGAGGCTTTTGGTAGGATTAGGCTTGGGTTGAGCATCATGAAAAAATCCATTCCATAGTGTTACTTTGACCCCCTTTAACAGTACGGTGTTCCTATTCATCAAATGCGAAGAAAGTAAAACAGAAAACGTAAATCTTCACGCTTCAATTTCTTCAGAATGATTTTCTTCAAGAACCACCGGTCTTCTCAATATCAGTATCTTCATGAGGAATATCAATTTCATCGCAGATTCCTCGCGATTCATTTCTTCAGCTTCAGACCAATTTCTTCAACTGAAGACATATATTTTTAGGGGTCGATATTCTTCAAATATCTCAAACTCCTCAATGACTTATAGATCCTATGTACACTCACAAACACATTAGATACTTAACCTATAAGTCTTCAAACCACCAAAATCACTAAGGGGCACTAGATGCTCTTACAATCTCCCCCATTTTGGTGGTTGATGACAATTAGGTTAAGTCTTCAACAGGGATCAAAAATGTGAAGTGTAAATACTCATTTGAGGAATTTTAAATCAAGATTCAGAGAGACTCCCCCTGAAGATGTGCATACCTTGATGATTTTGCTTTTATAGCAAATGCACATTGATGATTTATATCATGGAGATCTCCCCCTGAGTCTTGTAAATCATGCATACATGTAACATATCATATGAAGAAAATGAAGATGCATGCTGGCAAATGGTATCTGACAAATTCCAGCATGCGTGCATTAAAACATGAGGAATAAGCATGCGAAGAAAAGCGTTCAAAAGCGTCAGAGTACCATCGGGCTTAAGTTACAACTCATTACATAAAAACGTCAGAAGAGCCAAGAGTTTGTAACTTAAATATAGTTCATAAGCCCCAAAAATATCCCGCTTGAAGACTAACTCTCAAGTTTCTCCCCCTTTGTCATCAAGTGACAGAAAGGGACAAACTGAGGACTAACGCCCGTGAAGACTTCATTTCTTGGCGGTCGAGGAAGAGCCGTGATGCTTCTTGGGAGTGGTCTTCTTCCTGGGGCCGGTTGCAGTGCCGAGTTGTTCCTCATCAGATTCAGCAGTGCGGAATGAAGAAAAGGAGCTGTCTTCAAGGTCTGGCACTGGAATGGGCCTGAACTTCCTCTTGGGAGGCCACGACCAGTCAATGTCCTGCTCAAAGTTCATTTCTTCAAGCTCAGTCTGAGTCTTCAGATGTGCAAGTGTAGCCCAGGTGCGATCGAAGACGTCATGCAGATAGTGATGATTAAGCTTCACAGAGTTCTGAGTCTCAGTGAGGGTTTTCACAATGGCACCAAACTGGCGTTTGACCCATTTGTGTTTGTGATCCACCTTCTGGTGAAGACTGAGGAGGAGCTCTCTGGTGTTCAGCACGCGAGGAGGAACAGGGCTTGCTGGACGAGTTTCAGTATCGTCCCATGAAGAATATGCTTCTGGCTCTTTGAACTGGCCATCAAGGGGGCCTCCTGCCTTCTTCAATCACAGATTTTCCTTTTCCTTCGATGGGCTCGAAAGTCTTCTTGTTGACCCGGGTAGGAGGCATATAACCCATGTGGTTTTGGAAATAAGCGTGGAAGTTGATGCATGTCCTTGTCCTGATGAATCTCATGATCCACGGGGCATAAATCTTGTGATCATATGGGCACATTGCATTGTCAGCCAAAGTCCTCAAGAAGAAATCATGGATATTAATAGGAATACCGTGAATGATGTTGAAGAGGATATTCTTCATGAGGCCTACAACATCTTCTTCATCGTCATGGCCTTTGATTGGCGCGAGCACACTGCAGAGGATTCTGTAGACAGAGCGGGGTGTGTACTTGAGCTCATGGACGAGGAATGTGGTTCTTGAGGGTTTTCCTGCAGCCAAAGGCTTCATGAGGACGTCCATCATTCCATTTGGCAGCTCACGCTCACCATAAAGCTTCACTGCCCCATCTGAGGGAATTGGTACGGGCAATTCTCTGAGGAGTTCAGAAGCACGAGCCTTGTAGTGAGTGTTTTGTGTCATCCAATCAAACACCCAAGTGTTGATGTCTTCAGGGTTGCCAGATATATGAAGAGTGGCATAGAACTGAAGAATAAGCTCACTGTTCCAGTCTGATATGTCGGAGCACATAGGAAGCAAACCTGCATCGTGGAGTACACTGAGGACTGGTTCCATGCAAGGTATTTCTTCAAGCTCAACATGAGGAATGTGCCTGTGCTGGAATATCTTGTTGCGTCCAGAGAGCACAGAGGCATAGTAGTTCATCTGAGTCCTTGTCCAAAACTTCAGATGCCTCATTTGAGGCTTGTCATAAGGGTTCTCTCTGATGAAATACATGCGTTCCTCAAAGAAATTTTCTTTCTGAAACTCTGGACGCTTGGAGAAGGGCTGACGCTGAACTGGCTTGAGATTTTGCTGAGGAATGGGGGGAGACAACAATGGCAGTCTCTGGGTTGTGCACAATGAATTCATTGTCTTGGGCGGGTACATTTGCTTCAGCATTTTCCTCAAGTTGAGGAATTTCATCAGCTCGTACTTCTTGCTGGGGAGATGATGCTTGCTCTGGCTGAGCTTCAGGCTGAGGAATTTGTGCTTCTTTATCATTTTGAGGAGTTGGGTCAGCATGTTCCTCATCTTGAGGAGTCTCCTCAAAATGTACATTTTCCTCAGCATGTTTTTCTTCAGCTGGCTTTGTGGCAGAAGCAGTTTCATCAGCTAGTGCAGCTGATGCTTGAGCAGTGTCTGTCTGAGGAATAAGAGGTTGAGGACTGTCATCAATCTGGATTTCCTCATCAGTGTGTTCCTCAGAGGCAACATCCTTCATTTCCTCATCTACCCTTGTAGCTGGATCATCAATGACGACCATTTCATATGAAGGTGCGACATTTAGAGGCACCGGGTCCAGAGGGGCAGTTTCTTCAGTTTCTTTGTGGCACTTTGCCTCTATCTCTTCCACTGCTGAGGAGGCTTTTCTCTTCTTTGCTTCCTTTTCAGCACCCCTTGTTTTCTTCACGTCTGATGCAGAAGGAATTATCTTCTTCACCTTTGAAGCTTTTGGTGAAGGTGTTCTTTCTGCAGATTCTTCAGCTGGTAGTGAGGAACCAGGTGGAACAGAGTCATCAGCCTGCTTTGATAAAGCAGCTGGATCAGGAGCAGTCTCATCAGTGGTTGCAATTTCATCAGTTGCAGTTTCTGTGATGATTTCTTCAATGGCCGGTTCATCAACACGACGCTCTTGGTGTTCTTCCTCAGCTTGAGGAGTTTCCTCCTCATCAGGAGATGCATCTGCTGGCTGCTCAACCAAGGGCTGAGGAGTTGGTGTTGGGGGTGCGGTTCTCTTGTTGTAGTCATCAACAGCACTAGTGCCTAGCTTGATGAAATTGCTCTTGATGCTTTTGCGATCTGACAGCTTGGCATACTTGTCAGTCAGTACTTGCAGCTCTGCCTGGGTTGACACCAGTGCATCAGGAGTCAGCTTGAGGAGATTCTGCCTGAGGAATTTCTCCTTTTTGGCCTTTGCAACCTTTGCCTGCCGGGCCTGCTGTTCTTTCCACTTGGCTTCATTTATGAAGGTGGCCACCATGTGGCTGATGCCAAGAGGAAGTTTCAAATCATCAATGGGAGTGTTTGGATCCTCATACCAGATATTGATGTAGTCAAGGAGGACCTTGGGGTCCATGGCCAGAGGAATAGCACTGCCTGATGCTTGAGCAACCCGTTCTTGCTTGTTTCTGATGATGGTTTGCAGGGTTTCATCATCATATTCATCACTCCCCTCTGATGCAGACGGGACTGCGATGATTTTGCTGGGGCTGGGCAGAGGTGCACGTTCAGTAGCTGCCAAAGTCTTCATAAGTGGTGCTGAAGACTTTGTCTCCGAGCTAGTTGCAGCTGGGAGTGAGGAGCTGGAGTTGGCGGTCATAGGTTTCACAACATGCTTCTGTACTGGTTTTTCTTGAGGCTTTGGAGGTGGAGCTGAGGATTTTGGTGCTGAGGAGATTGGTGCACGGGGTTTTGGCGCTGATGGTTTTGGTGTTGAAGGTTTTGGTAATGAGGGTTTTAGAACTGAGGGTTTTGGAGCTGAGGGTTTTGTGACAGAAGCCTGAATAGACTTCTCTTGAGGCTTTGGAGCCCTTTGCTTTGATGGCACAAACTGTGTGTGAGGAATTTGTGAGCCTGAGGTTTCTGCCGCTGAGGAATTAGCACCACCGAAGGCAGCAGCTGAGGATTCATTAAATTTCCTCACTGCAGCTTCTGCTTGCTTCTTGAGCTTGGCCAGATGCTTTTCCTTTTCATCTCGATAGTTATCAATGGTCTTGAGGCTTGATGGATGAGCTACTTGATGATCCTCAAGTGGGGCCCTTCTGCCAGGAGGCTTCAAAGCGAATTTCTTCGCATATTTGGGAGTCACAAACCTGTACTCCTTACATTCCTTCGCCCATCGGCGTTCAATCTTCTGCAGCCTTATATTTCTCTTGGCCATTGTCTCATGTTCATCAGGCGAACAATAGTCCATGTATATGTCCTCACAGATATCAGCAGCTGTGTTCTGCTCCAGTTTCTTTCATTCCTTCTGTTTTCTCTCTTCCTTCATTTTCTTCAGTTGAGGACTTTGCTGATGATTTCGAACTCTTGAGGATTCTGAAGAGCCTTGAAGAGTTTCTTCCAGAAACGCTGCAAATGAGTTAATGTGATGAGAACCGAGAGATTCATCAGCTGACATGTGTGTACCTGTGAACAGAGTATAGTTGCGAGGAATTTGGAGAGGTCATATGCGTTCTCAGATTTGAAGAAAATGAAAAAGTTTGATAGTTTGAGGAATATAACCAGTGGTTGAGGAATTTGCCTAAGTATACTGTTCTTGGGTTCCAGAGTTGTACAAATCCGAAAATCCGCACAATTGAGGAATCTCGTGAAAATCTTAGATGCTTAGCTAGTTCATCAATGATTGCGGTGATAGGTAGTGTTTGAGGAATCATGTGCGCATCGTATCTTGAGGAAAAACAGATTTCACATAGAAGATGTAAAATTTCAGATCTAATCTGCTGTAAAAATGGGATATATTTACCCTCGAAGGTGCATACGAAGAACACAGAAAGTAGTGTTGGATAGGCTCTTCGTTCGAGTGTCCAATGCACCCTAACTTGGCGGCAGAGGACGTCTACGGCGGCGGCAGACGAAGATGGTCCGACTCCGGCGTGATTCTGGCGACGAAAAGGTCGAGGCAGTGAAGCTCTTCCTCTCCGGCGACAAGACTACCAGCGGTGGCGCTAGGGTTCGGTGGAGTGTGCTGTGGCAGGAGAGCGATGAGGCGAAGAAGAGGATACCGAGGGGGATAAGGACATATTTATAGCCCAAAAGTTACTGTTTGGCGCGAAAGTTTCGGACCAAATAGCCCCTGCCTCTACGTCTCCGCAGGACACGTGTAGCTCCCGTACGATGCGGTGGAGATAGTGGAGATCGTGGTTATCCGATCGTGGGAAGTGGGGGTTCAGTTACTATGCCTTTGAAGAAAACAATTTTTGAAGATTTGAGGATTTTCGTTACAAAATCATCAGCTGACAAGGATGCAGTGAGGATTTTGAACTAAGTTTCAAGCAGAACGGATATGAAGAATTGAATAGACTGGATAAGTATAGCATAGAGGGAAAGTAGGGTCCGATCACATTCACTTAGCAGAAACATCAACTTGAAGAAATAGCAATAAGTGAATGCTGTTGAGGACTAGAAATCACAGTCTACCTAGGCAAATGAAAGTCATCAAGTGTTTTTGAAGATTTTGTAATAGATCATCACAATGAAGAACATTTGTTTTGACGAAAAATGCATTGTGAGGAAATTGATCATTTGAAGAAAATCAACTTGAGGAATTTCACATTGGGCGGTGGCGTTACCCACCATATAAGAATGTTGATTACAGACGCCGCGTACAATTGTCGTAGGGCCCTGAGAATCAATTTCTTCGTTAATTTGTTCACATTCAGAGTGACTTTCTTCATCAGTTGAAGAAAATCGTTTCATCATGTGTTGCACATCTAAGTCATCAACTTTGCATAAGTGTTAGGATGTGTGCATTTTTTTTACAAAACATTTGAAGACTCTAAGATATTTAGCTCACACCGCAACTTGTAAAACCTTTTCTCATCCAAGGCCTTAGTGAAGATATCTGCCAGTTGATCATCAGTCTTCACATGGTCGATGAGGATATTGCCCTTCAGGACATGGTCCCGAAGAAAATGATGACGAATCTGGATGTGCTTGGTCTTCGAGTGCTGTACTGGGTTGTATGCAATCTTGATAGCACTCTCATTGTCACAGTAGAGAGGCACATTCTTCATGTTGATGCCGTAGTCCTTGAGGGTTTGCTTCATCCACAGCAATTGAGCACATCAAGAACCAGCAGCAATGTACTCAGCTTCGGCAGTGGAGAGTGATACGCAGTTCTGCTTCTTTGAGGACCAGCAAACTAGTGATCTTCCAAGGAAATGGCATGTGCGAGAAGTTGACTTGCGATCCACACGGTCACCAGCATAGTCTGAACCAGAATACCCTACCAGATGAAGATTGGAGCCCTTGGGATACCATAAACCTAGTGTTGGTGTGTGAGCTAAGTATCGAAGAATATGTTTCACAGCCTTATGGTGTGGTTCCTTCGGTTTTGCTTGAAAACGTGCACACATGCAAACACTAAGCATTATATCTGGCCTAGATGCACATAAATACAATAAAGAGCCAATCATAGAACGGTATACGTGCTGATCGAAATCTTTACCATTTTCATCAGTGCCGAGGTGGCCGTTGGTATGCATTGGAGTCTTGGCACCTTTGCATTCGTGCATGTCGAATTTCCTCAGAACATCCTTGAGGTATTTCTCCTATGATATGAAGATTCCATTGCTTTGTTGACGATTTTGAAGACCCAAGAAGAATTTCAGCTCTCCCATCATGGACATCTGATATTCTTCACTCATCATGTAGGCAAATTCATCACTGTATCTTTTGTCAGTACAGCCAAATATGATATCATCAACATATATTTGACATACAAACAACTCATTATCATAGGATTTTGTGAAAAGAGTTGGATCGAGTGAACCAGGTTTGAAGCCTTTCTTCATGAGGAATTCCTTCAATGTATCATACCATGCCCGAGGGGCTTGCTTGAGACCATAGAGAGCCTTTTTGAGTCTGAAGACTTTGTCTGGATTCTTTGGATCCTCAAAACCTGGGGGTTGCGCAACATATACTTCTTCCTCAAGCTTACCATTGAGGAATGCACTTTTCACATCCATTTGATAGAAGGTGATATTATGATGATTAGCATAAGCATATAGTATTCGAATAGCTTCAAGTCTAGCAACAGGTGCAAAAGTTTCATCGATATCTATTCTTCAACCTGGGTGTAGCCTTGGGCTACAAGTCGTGCCTTGTTCCTCACCACTTGACCGTCCTCATCTTGCTTGTTTCGGAATATCCACTTGGTGCCGATGATGTTGTGCTTGCGAGGATCTGGTCGTTTGACGAGCTCCCATACGTCATTCAGCTTGAATTGAAGAAGTTTGTCTTGCATAGCTTGGATCCACTCCCGTTCTAGAAAAGCCTCAACAACTTTTGAGGGTTCTGTGATGGATACAAAGGAGAAATGCCCACAAAAGTTAACTAAGTGTGAAGCTTGTGAGCGAGTGAGAGGACCTGGCGCGTTGATGTCGTTGAGGATTTTGTCAAGCTCAACTTCGTTTGCAATCCACGGATGAGCTGGTTGAGGATTTTGTCTGGGCTGAGGAAGTGGTGCTGATGCAATTTCCTCAGGAACATCTTCTTGGTTTTTATCAGTGATGGGGATCGTTTTTCATCAATTTCCTCAGATGGAACAATGTCTTCAGTAGGCTTGAGCTTTATTGCTTCCTCAGGAGACAGCTTATCTGGATCAGAAGGCAATTGCTCTCTTTGCGAGCCATTAGTTTCATGGAACCGCACATCTACAGTCTCATAACTTTATTGTGATAGTTGTTGAAGACTCTGTAAGTGTGCGAGTCCTTTCCATAACCGAGCATAAAACATTCATGTGCCTTAGGCGCAAATTTTGAGTTGTGGTGAGGATCTCTAATCCATCATTTTGCACCGAAGACTTTGAGATAACTTACATTGGCTTTCTTGTCAGTGAGGAGTTCATATGAGGTTTTCTTGAGGAATTTGTGAAGATATACCCTGTTGATGATATGGCATGCAGTGTTGATTGCTTCAGGCAAAAAGCGACGAGGAGTCTGATATTCTTCAAGCATGGTTCTCGCCATTTCAACCAGAGTCCTGTTCTTCCTTTCGACGACACCATTCTGCTGAGGAGTATAAGGAGCAGACAATTCGTGAGTAATACCAAGTTCATCAAGATAATCATCAAGACCACAGTATTTGAACTCGGTTCCATTAACACTCCTGATATGTTTGATCTTGATGCCAAAGTTCGTCGAGGCCCTTGAAGAAAATCATTTGAAGATTTCTTGCACTTAAGTTTTATACACTATAATATGCACCCAAGTGTATCTGGAATAATCATCAACTATGACAAAGACATATAGAGATGCTGCATTGGTTAGTGTGGCATAGTGAGTAGGTCCAAACAAATCCATATGAAGCCATTCGAATGGTCGTGTAGTGGTCATGATGGTTTTGGAGGGATGCTTGGTTGTGGTCATTTTCCCAGATTCACAAGCACCGCAGAGATGATTCTTGAAGAATTTGACTGATTCGATGCCGATGACATGCTTCTTGTTCGCGAGCGTGCGCAAATTCCTCATGCCTGCATGACCTAGTCTTCGGTGCCACAGCCATCCTTCTAAGGTTTTTCCTAGTAAGCAAGTGGCTGGTTGAGGACCTGTAGAGAAATCAACAATGTACAAATCCCCTCTTCTTACACCTTCGAAGACTTTGGATCTGTCAGATTCCATGATGACTACACATCTATATCTACCAAAGATAACAATCATATCAAGATCACAAAGCATTGAGACTGACATAAGGTTAAAACCTAGGGATTCAACAAGCATTACTTTGTCCATATGCCTATCCATGGAAATAGCCACTTTGCCAATTCCCAATACCTTGCTTTTACCTTTATCAGCATATGTGATTTTCTTCAGAGGTGATGGAGTTAGTGGCATATTCATCAGTAAGCTTTTATCACTAGTCATGTGATGTGTGCAGCCACTATCGAGAACCCACTCAGTATTTTTGGGTTTGTCATCCTGCAGATGAATTAGTACAGCTTACCATCTCATATGCTTCAGATTCGAAGAATATGATACTAATTTCATCAGTAATTTCATCATAACAGAAATGTAAGGACGTGTGAAATATTTCTATTTCATCAATTATTAGCTTACGTCCTATCAAGCATTTCCTCATGTCTCCAGCAAATTCTTCAGATGATGATTTTCATCTAGAGACCTGACCTGCAGAAGTGATTAGTTCGATTTCTTCACCACCCACATCTGAAGGGGTGTAAAGCGTTCATCATCCTGCGAGCACCATAAGAGAAAGGTGGCATTGAAGCTAATGCACTTCTCTTAACAGTAGGGAGATTAAAGTAATCATATGAATATGCAGCGAACTGGTTTGAGGATTTATGAACATAATGATTTGAGAAGTAACGCTCATATTCATATTCCTTGTAGTTTCCCTGCATGTTAGACGCATAAGCATGGGTTCGAGCATAGTTTTGACCAGTTGAGGACTTTGATCCTCTTGTAGACTTTGGTCCTCCTGAGGAATTTGATCTGGGGTTCAGATTCTTCAGTGGTGGTGTCATGAGGACATTCACCTGAAGATTTTCAAGACAACTTTTGGGAACCCAGATTTTCCTCAGAGGAGGGCCATTCCTGCAGTTAGTTCCAACATATCGAAGAAATACTTCACCAGGTTGATTTTTGAACAGTTGATAGTTGGAATCAAATGATTCATCTGAGGAATAGGATAATTCACATGAGAAGCCAGTTAAATTAGATGGATCAAAAGGAGGCCCAGTAGCAGCAACCCATGAGGTTTTGGGATACTGCTCAGGTTTCCAATAAGATCCATCAGCATTTAATTTCCTCTCAAAGGCAATTCCTTCTTTCCTCGGGTTCCTATTCAAGATCTGCTTTTTGAGCACATCACAAAGGGTTTGATGTCCCTTGAGGCTTTTGTACATGCCTGTGACGTACAATTCCTTCAACCCTGCATTTTCATCAGTAACATTTGTGTTTTCCTCAAGTGAGGAAATGGACACAACAGGTGGAGTTGAAGAATTTGTAGCAATGGTAGCATTTGATGATTCTGGTGAGGAATTAGCAGTTTCGCGTTCAATGCATTTCGGACATGGAGGAATAAATTCAACTTGACTAGCGCTGATCTGTTGAGCTAGCAATGAATCATTTTCCATACGAAGATCATCATGAGACATTCTCAGCTTCTCAAGATCAAGCTTCCTTTGAAGAAATTCGTAGGAAAGCTTCTCATGATCAGTGAGGAGTGTATCATAACGATCCTGAAGATTATAAAATCTAGACTGAAGACTTTTCATGTCATAAGTGAGGATTTGGTTCAGGTTCATTTCATCATTCAACAGATCATCACTTTTGTCTCACAGTTTCTGAAGCTTTTCCAGAGCAGTTTGTTGTTTAGTGGCAATGATAGCAAGTTTACTGTAACTGGGTTTCTTATAATCATTATGGTCACAGTCACTTGAATCAGAGGAGGAGGCATTATTTGATACCTTTGAACCTTTTGCCATGAAGCAATAGGTTGGAGCGATGTCATCAGCATAGTCATCAGTATGGATGGTGCAATCATTTTCTTCGAGATTGAACATTGACTTGCTGACGAAAGTGGTTATTAGTGCAAGTCTAGCCTGTCTGGATTCTAAGTCTTCATCAGAACCCTCTTCTTCATCACATTCTTCTGATTCTGCCTCGGAGTCCATTTCCTTGCCAATAAGTGCCCGAGCCTTTCTGAAACTAGTCTTCTTGTGCGATGAGGGCTTTGAAGATGAGGATTTTGAAGATTTCTTCTTCTTCTTCAAGTCATCAGAACTGTCATCCTTGTATTTCTTCTTCTTTGATTCCTTTCCCCAGCGGGGACAATCAGCAATATAATGACCTGCTTTCTTGCACTTGTGACAGGTTCGTTTCTTGTAGTCCTCAGATGCAGATTCTGATTTCCTCATATCTCTTCTTGATGATTTACCGAACTGGCCTCATCGTGTAAATCTCTGGAATTTCCTCACAAGCATTGCAAGTTCCTGTCCAAATTCTTCAGGGTCACAACTGCTGTCATCAGTGTCTTCTTCTTCAGATGAGGAAATTGCTCTAGCCTTGAGTGCACGTGGTCTGGAATAGCTTTGTCCATATAGATCTCTCTTTTCTTCCAGCTGGAATTCATGAGATTTAGCCTTTCAAGGATATCAGCTTGATCCAGCATCTTGTAGTCTGGTCTTTCTTGAATCATCGGAACTAAAGTATCAAATGAAGAATCCAGAGATCTCAGCAGTTTCTTCACAACTTCGTGATCAGTGATGTCTCGAGCTCCCAGTGCTTGCAGTTCATTTGATATGTTAGTGAGGCGATCAAAGGTGTCTTGGCAGCTTTCATTGTCATGTCTCTTGAAGCGATTGAAGAGATTGCGAAGAATATCAACACGAGAGTCACGCTAGGTTGATACTCCTTCATTTACCTTGCACAGTCTCTCCCAGATCAGTGTTGTAGAGCCCAAAGCACTTACTCTTCAAAACTGGTCTGGGCTCAGATGACCACACAAGATGTTCTTCGCTTGAGAATCGAGTTGCTTGAATTTCTTCACATCAGCAGCAGTGACACTTGCAGAGATAATGGGGACACCATTTTCCACAATATACCAGAGATCATTATCAATAGCTTGTAAATGCATTTGCATTTTGTTCTCCCAGAAGGGAAAGTTCTTTCCTTCGTAGGTAGGACATGCTGCAGTCACCTTAAACATGCCTGCAGTCGACATAACTAAAACTCCAGGTGGTTAAACTAAAATAACACAGAACAAGGGAGTACCTTGCTCTGATACCAATTGAAAGTGTGTTATATCGACTAGAGGGGGTGAATAGGAGATTTTTAGAATTTCATCACTGAGGAAATTCCTTTTGAGGAAATTCCTCACTGATGACTAACTTACAGCGGAAACAGTAAAGGATCAGATGTGCAAACGTTCACAACAGCAGTATTTCAGAGTGAAGAATGTGAAAACAGATTGCACAGTAAGCAGGCACGCAGAATACATATGATGATTAACTATCGTGAAGAATTTGAGGTTGAGGAAATTCAGAGAAAGTCTTCAGCAAATTCTTCAAACAGTCACAGTGAAAGTCATCAACACACAATACAAGGAAAGTAAAGAGTTGAGGAATTAGAACCCGTTTCTCAGTGAAGACAGTTGTTGATGACCCAGTTCCAACTGCTGTGATAGTTGTACATCTGGTTTGGAGCGGCTTGGTATTGAAACCAAAGGACACCCAGTCCCGGGACACACAGTCCCTACCATATTCTCCTTGAGCTAAGGACACATAGTCCTCGCCCAACACTCGTGGTAAGTCTTCAGGGCAAACTTCCAAACCCTCACAAACTTGGTCACCCGGCGATCCACAATTGACTGCTGGATTGCTCTAGACCATGACGCCTAACCGTCTGGAGGATGCACAGTCCTCAAAGGTAAAAGGCTTCAGTCCCACACAGGAACAACTTCTTCAGTGATGCTCAATCACTAGGTTTGGTTTGTGGTTTCGGTGTATGGGGTATTTCCTCACTGATGAATTACTCTCGAAAGCTCTGAGGAATTTGGGTTGCTCTTATGACAAGTGTCAGTTTCTAATGGAGCAGCCAACCAGCTAGTGGTTGTGGGGGTGGCTATTTACAGCCTGAGAGCAGCCCGACATGATTTGACACTAATGCCCTTAAATAATATGACCGTTGGAGTGGATAAGACCAGTGACTTGGCTTGGCTATCAAAACGGTCGGAACCCTCAACTGTGAAAGTCCTCATGTCACTCATATTCCTCACTTGAGGTTTTTGGTAGGATTAGGCTTGGGTTGAGCATCATGAGGAAATCCATTCCATAGTGTTACTTTGACCCCCTTTAACAGTACGGTGTTCCTATTCATCAAATGCGAAGAAAGTAAAACAGAAAACGTAAATCTTCACGCTTCAATTTCTTCAGAATTATTTTCTTCAGGAACCACCGGTCTTCTCAATATCAGTATCTTCATGAGGAATATCAATTTCATCGCAGATTCCTCGCGATTCATTTCTTCAGCTTCAGACCAATTTCATCAACTGAAGACATATATTTTTAGGTGTCGATATTCTTCAAATATCTCAAACTCCTCAATGACTTATAGATCTTGTGTACACTCACAAACACATTAGATACTTAACCTATAAGTCTTCAAACCACCAAAATCACTAAGGGGCACTAGATGCACTTACAGAAGTACATGCGTTCTTCAAAGAAATTTTCCTTTTGAAACTTTGGACGCTTGGAGAATGGCTGACGCTGAACTGGTTGAAGATTTTGCCGAGGAATAGGAGGGGAGACAACAACGGCAGTCTCTGGGTTGAGCACGACAAATGCATTTTCTTGTTTGGGTGCATTCTCCTCAGCATTTTCCTCAGGGTGAGGAATTTCAGCAGCTGGTACTTCAGGCTGAGGAGATGGGGCTTGCTGGGCGTCAGGCTGAGGAGCTTGCTCTGGTTGTGCTTCAGGCTGAGGAATTTCTGCTTCTTGCTCAGTTGGAGGAGTTGGATCAGCCTGTTCCTCATCTTGAGGATTCTGCTCAGAGTGTTGAATTTCATCAGCTTGTGGATTTTCAGTTTGTTCTTCCTCAGCTGGCTTTGTGGCAGAGGCAGTTTCATCAGCTGGTGCAGCTGATGCTTGAACATTGTCTTTCTGAGGAATGAAAGGTTGAGGACTTTCGTCTATCTGAATTTCCTCGTCAGTGTGTTCCTCAGGGGCGACATCTTTCATTTCCTCATCTGCCTTTTTCGTTGGATCATCAATGATGACCATTTCATAGGAAGGAGCGACATTCAGGGGCACAGGGTCCAGAGGAGCAGATTCTTCAAGTGCTTTGAGGCGCTTTGCCTCTGTTTCTTCTTCTGCTGAGGAGGCCTTTCTCTTTTCGGCTTCCTTTTCAGCAGCCGTGGCTTTCTTCACGTCTGATGCAGACGGAATCATCTTCTTCACCTTTGAAGCTTTTGGTGAAGGGGTTCTCTCTATAGATTCTTCAGCTGGTATTGAGGAACCAGTTGGAATAGAGTCATCAGCCTGCTTTGATGAAGCAGCTGGATCAGTGGCAGTTTCATCAGCTGGTGTTTCCATGATGATTTCTTCAATAGCCGGTTCATCAACACGACACTCTTGGTGTACTTCCTCAGCTTGAGGAGTTTCCTCATCATGAGGAGATTCATCTGCTGGCTCCTCAATCAAGGGCTGAGGAGTTGGTGTTGGGGGTGCGGCCTTGTTGTAGTCATCAACAGCACTAGTGGCCAGCTTGATGAAATTGCTCTTGAGGCTTTTACGATCTGACAGCTTGGCGTACTTGTGAGTCAATTTCTTCAGCTCTGCCTGTGTTGACACCAGTGCATCAGGAGTTAATTTGAGGAGATTCTGCCTGAGGAATTTCTCCTTTTTAATCTTTGCAACTTTGGCCTGCCTGGCCTGCTGGTCTTTCCACTTGGCTTCATTTATGAAAGTGGCCACCATGTGGCTGATGCCAGGGGAAGTTTCAAATCATCAATAGGAGTGTTTGGGTCCTCATACCAGATATTGATGTAGTCAAGGAGGACCTTGGGGTCCATGGCCAGAGGAATTGCACTGCCTGATGCTTGAGCTACTCTCTCTTGCTTGTTTCTGATGATGGCTTGCAGGGTTTGATCATCATATTCATCACTGCCCTCTGATGGAGACGGGACAGTGATGATTTTGCTAGGGCTTGGCAGAGTTGCAGGTTCAGCAGTTACCAAAGTCTTCGCAGGAGGTGTTGAAGACTTTGTCTCCGAACTGGTTACAGCTGGGAGTGAGGAGCTGGAGCTGGCGGTCGTAGGCTTCATGACCTTCTTCTGTACTTGTTTCTCTTGAGGCTTTGGAGGTGGAACTAGGGATTTTGGTACTGAGGAGATTGGCGCTAATGGTTTTGGCGCTGATGGTTTTGGTGTTGAAGGTTTTGGTACTCAGGGTTTTGGTGCTGAGGGTTTTGTGACTGAGGCTTGAGCAGACTTCCCTTGAGGCTTTAGAGCCCTTGGCTTTGATGGCACAGACTGCATTTGAAGAATTTCTGAGCCTGAGGTTTCTGCGGCAGAGGAAGTAGCAGCACGTGAGGATTCATTGAATTTCCTCACTGCAGCTTCTGCCTGCTTTTTGAGCTTAGCCAGATGCTTTTCCTTCTCATCTGGATAGTCATCAATAGTCATGAGGCTTGCGGGATGTGCTACTTGATGATCCTCAAGTAGGGCCCTTCTGCCAGGGGGCTTCAGAGCGAATTTCTTCGCATACTTGGGAGTCACAAACCTGTATTCCTTGCATTCCTTCGCCCATCGGCATTCTATCTTCTACAGCCGTATTTTTCTCTTGGCCATTGTCTCAGTTTCATCAGGCGTGCAATAGTCCAAGTAAATATCCTCAGGGATATCCACAACTGTGTTCTGCTCAAGTTTCTTTCCTCCCTTCAGTTTTCTGTCTTCCTCCATTTTCTTAAGTTGAGGATATTGCTGATGAGTTTGAACTCTTGAGGATTCTGATGAGCCTTGAAGAGTTTCTTCCAGAAATGCTGCAAATGAGTTAATGTGATGAGAACCGAGAGATTCATCAGCTGACATGTGTGTACCTGTGAACAGAGTATAGTTGCGAGCAATTTGGAGAGGTCATATGCGTTCTCAGATTTGAAGAAAATGAAAAAGTTTGACAGTTTGAGGAATATAACTAGTGGTTGAGGAATTTGCCTTAGCATACTGTTCTTGGGTTCCAGAGTTGTACAGATCCGAAAATTTGCACAATTGAGGAATCTCGTGAAAATCTTAGATGCTTAGCATGGTTCATCAATGATGTGATGATAGGCAGTGTTTGAGGAATCCAGTGCGTATCGTATCTTGAGGAAAAACAGATTTCACATAGAAGATGTAAAAATTTAGATCTAACTTCTTGTAAAAATGTGATTTATTTACCCTGGAAGGTGCGCACGAAGAACACAGAAAGGTGTGTGTGGAGAAGCTCTTCGGTCGCGTGTCCAATGCACCCTAACTCGGTGACAGAGGAAGTCTACGGCGACGGCGGACGAAGATGGTCCGACTCCGGTGTGGTTCCGGCGACGGAGAAGTCGAGGCAGTGAAGCTCTTCCTCACCGGCGACGAGACTACCAGCGATGGAGCTAGGGTTCGGTGGTGTATGTTGTGGCAAGAGAGCGATGGAGCGAAGAAGAGTATGCCGAGGGGGATAAGGACATATTTATAGCCAAAAGTTACTGTTGGCGCGAAAATTTCGGACCAGATAGCCCCTGCCTCTACGTCTCCGCAGGACACGTGTAGTTCCCGTACGATGCGGTGGTGATAGTGGAGATCGTGGTTATCCGATCGTGGGAAGTGGGGTTCAGCTACTGTGTCTTAAAGAAACAATTTTTGAAGATTTGAGGATTTTCGTTACAAAATCATCAGCTGACAAGGATGCAGTGAGGATTTTGTACAAAGTTTCAAATAGAACGCATATGAAGAATTGAATAGACTGGATGAGTATAGCATAGAGGGAAAGTAGGGTCCGATCACATTCACTTAGCAGAAATATCAACTTGAAGAAATAACAATAAGTGAATGTTGTTGAGGACTTTAAATCACAGTCTATCTAGTCAAATTAAAGTCATCAAGTATTTTTGAAGATTTTGTGATAAATCATCACAATGAAGAACAGTTGTTTTGAAGAAAAATGCATTGTGAGGAAATTGATCATTTGAAGAAAATCATCTTGAGGAATTTCACATTGGGCGGTGGCGTGACCCACCATATAAGAATGTTGATTACAGACGCCGCGTACAATTGTCGTAGGGCCCTGAGAATCAATTTCTTCGTTAATTTCTTCACATTCACAGTGACATTCTTCATCAGTTGAAGAAAATCGATTCATCATGTGTTGCACATCTAAGTCATCCACTTTGCATAAGTGTTAGGATGTGTGCATGTTTTTACAAACCATTTGAAGATACTAAGATATTTAGCTCACACCGCAACTTGCAAAACATTTTCTCATCCAAGGGCTTAGTGAAGATATCTGCCAGTTGATCATCAGTCTTCACATGGTCGATGAGGATATTGCCCTTGAGGACATGGTCCCGAAGAAAATGATGACGAATTTGGATGTGCTTGGTCTTCGAGTGCTATACTGGGTTGTATGCTATCTTGATAGCACTCTCATTGTCATAGTAGAGAGGCACATTCTTCATGTTGATGCCGTAGTCTTTGAGGGTTTGCTTCATCCATAGCAATTGAGCACAGCAAGAACCAGCAGCAATGTACTCAGCTTCGGCAGTGGAGAGTGATACGCAGTTCTGCTTCTTTGAGGACCAGCAAACTAGTGATCTTCCGAGGAAATGGCATGTGTCAGTGGTTGACTTGTGATCCACACGGTCACCAGCATAGTCAGAATCAGAATACCCTACCAGATGAAGATTTGAGCCCTTGGGATACCATAATCCTAGTGTTGGTGTGTGAGCTTAGTATCGAACAATGTGTTTCACAGCCTTATGGTGTGATTCCTTCGGTTTTGCTTGAAAACGTGCACACATGCAAACACTAAGCATTATATCTGGCCTAGATGCGCATAGATACAATAAAGATGCAATCATAGAACGATATACCTGCTGATCGAAATCTTTACCATTTTCATGAGTGCCGAGGTGGCCGTTGGTAGGCATTGGAGTCTTTGCACCTTTGCATTCATGCATGTCGAATTTCCTTAGAACATCCTTGAGGTATTTCTCTTGTGATATGAAGATTCCATTGCTTTGTTGACGAATTTGAAGACCTAAGAAGAATTTCAGCTCCCCCATCATGGACATCTGATATTCGTCACTCATCATGTAAGCAAATTCATCACTGTATCTTTTGTCAGTACAGCCAAATATGATATCATCGACATATATTTGACACACAAATAGCTCATTATCATAGGATTTAGTGAAAAGAGTTGGATCGAGTGAACCAGGTTTGAAGCCTTTCTTCGTGAGGAATTCCTTCATTGTATCATACCATGCCCGAGGGGCTTGCTTGAGACCATAAAGAGCCTTTTCGAGTCTGAAGACTTTGTCTGGATTCTTTGGATCCTCAAAACCGGGGGGCTGAGCAACATATACTTCTTCCTCAAGCTTACCATTGAGGAATGCACTTTTCACATCCATTTGATATAAGATGATCTTATGATGATTAGCATAAGCAAGTAGTATTCTAATAGCTTCAAGTCTAGCGACAGGTGCAAAAGTTTCATCGAAATCTATTCCTTCAACCTGGGAGTAGCCTTGGGCTACAAGTCGTGCCTTGTTCCTCACCACTTGACCGTCCTCATCTTGCTTGTTTCGGAAAATCCACTTGGTGCCGATGATGTTGTGCTTGCGAGGATCTGGTCGTTTGATGAGCTTCCATACCTCATTCAGCTTGAATTGAAGAAGTTCGTCTTGCATAGCTTGGATCCACTCCGGTTCCAGAAAAGCCTCAGCAACTTTTGAGGGTTCTGTGATGGATACAAAGGAGAAATGCCCACAAAAGTTAACTAAGTGTGAAGCTTTTGAGCGAGTGAGAGGACCTGGCGCATTGATGTCGTTGAGGATTTTGTCAAGTTCTACTTCATTTGCAATCCTCAGATGAGCTGGTTGAGGATTTGTCTGGGCTCAGGAAGTGGTGCTGGTGCAATTTCCTCATGAGCATCTTCTTGATTTTCATCAGTGATGGGGATCGTTTCTTCATCAATTTCCTTAGTTGGGACAATGTCTTCAGTAGGCTTGAGCTTTATTACTTCCTCAGGAGACAGCTTATCTGGATCAGAAGGCAATTGCTCTCTTTTCGAGCCATTAGTTTCATCGAACCGCACATCTACAGTCTCAACAACTTTGCTGTGATAGTTGTTGAAGACTCTGTAAGTGTGCGAGTCCTTTCCATAACCGAGCATAAAACCTTCATGTGCCTTAGGTGCAAATTTTGAGCTACGGTGAGGATCTCTAATCCGGCATTTTGCACCGAAGACTTTGAAATAACTTACATTGTGTTTCTTGTGAGTGAGGAGTTCATATGAGGTTTTCTTGAGGAATTTGTGAAGATATACCCTGTTGATGATATGGCATGCAGTGTTGATTGCTTCAGGCCAAAAGCGACGGGGAGGCTGATATTCTTCAAGCATAGTTCTTGCCATTTCAACCAGAGTCATGTTCTTCCTTTCGACGACAACATTCTGTTGAGGAGTATAAGGAGCAGACAATTCGTGAGTAATACCAAGTTCATCAAGATAATCATCAAGACTAGTGTTTTTGAACTCGGTTCCATTATCACTCCTGATATGTTTGATCTTGATGCCAAAGTTCATCGAGGCCCTAGAAGAAAATCGTTTGAAGATTTCCTGCACTTCAGTTTTATACACTATGATATGCACCCAAGTGTATCTGGAATAATCATCAACTATGACGAAGCCATATAATGATGCTGCATTGGTTAGTGTGGCATAGTGAGTGGGTCCAAATAGATCAATATGAAGCAATTCGAATGGACGAGTAGTGGTCATGATAGTCTTCGAGGGATGCTTGGATCTAGTCATTTTCCCAGATTCACAAGCACCGCAGAGATGATCCTTGAGGAATTTGACTGATTCGATGCCGATGACATGCTTCTTCTTCGCGAGCGTGTGCAAAGTCCACATGACTGCATGACCTAGTCTTCGGTGCCACAACCAACCTTCCGAGGTTTTTGCTAGTAAGCAAGTGGCTGGTTGAGGACCTGTAGAGAAATCAACAATGTACAAATCCCCTCTTCTTACACCTTCGAAGACTTTGGATCTGTCAGATTCCATGATGACTACGCATCTATATCTACCAAAGATAACAATCATATCAAGATCACAAAGCATCAAGACTGACATAAGGTTAAAACCAAGGGATTCAACAAGCATCACTTTATCCATATGTCTATCCTTGGAAATAGCCACTTTGCCAAGTCCCAACACCTTGCTTTTACCTTTGTCAGCATATGTGATTTGCTTCAGAGGTGATGGAGTTAGTGGCATATTCATCAGTAAGCTTTTATCACTAGTCATGTGATGTGTGCAGCCACTATCAAGAACCCACTCAGTATTCTTGGGTTTGTCATCCTGCAGATGAATTAGTACAGCTTACCATCTCATATGCTTCAGATTTGAAGAATATGATACTAATTTCATCAGATCAGTGATTTCATCATAACAGAAATGTAAGGACGTGTGAAATATTTCTATTTCATCAATCATTAGCTTGCGTCCTATCAAGCATTTCCTCAGGTCTCCAGCAAATTCTTCAGATGATGATTTTCATCTCGAGACCTGACCTGCTGAAGTGATTAGTTCGATTTCTTCACCACCCACATCTGAAGGGGTGGCAAAGCATTCATCATCCTGCGAGCACCATATGAGAAAGGTGGCATTGAAGCCAATGCACTTCTCCTCACAGTAGGGGGAGTAAAGTACTCATATGAATATGCAGAGAACTGGTTTGAGGATTTATAACATAATGATTTGAGGAGTAACGCTCATATTCATATTCCTTGTAGTTTCCCTGCATGTTAGACGGATTAGCACGGGTACGAGCATAGTTTTGACCAGTTGAGGATTTTGATCCTCTTGAAGACTTTGGTCCTCCTGAGGAATTTGATCTGGGGTTCAGATTCTTCAGTGGTGGTGTCATGAGGACATTCACCTGAAGATTTTCAAGACAGCTTTTGGGAACCCAGATTTTCCTCAGAGGAGGGCCATTCCTGCAGTTAGTTCCAACATATCGAGCAAATACTTCACCAGATTGATTTTTGAACAGTTTATAGTTGGAGTCAAATGACTCACCTGAGGAATAGGATAATTCACATGAAAAGCCAGTTAGATTAGATGGATCAAAAGGAGGTCTAGTAGCAGCAACCCATGAGGTTTTGGGATACTGCTCAGGTTTCCAATAAGATCCATCAGCATTTAATTTCCTCTCAAAGGCAATTCCTTCTTTCCTCGGGTTCCTGTTCAAGATCTTCTTTTTGAGCACATCACAAAGGGTTTGATGTCCTTTGAGACTTTTGTATATGCCTGTCACGTACAATTCCTTCAACCCTGCATTTTCATCAGTAACAATTGTGTTTTCCTCAAGTGAGGAAATAGACACAGCAGGTGCAGTTGAAGAATTTGTAGCAATAGTAGCATTTGATGATTCTGGTGAGGAATTAGCAGTTTCACGTTCAATGCATTTAAGACATGTAGGAATGAATTCAACTTGACCAGCGCTGATCTGTTTAGCTAGTAATGAATCATTTTCCATACGAAGATCATCATGAGACATCCTCAGCTTCTCAAGATCAAGCTTCCTTTGAAGAAATTCATAGGAAAGCTTCTCATGATCAGTGAGGAGTGTATCATAACGATACTGAAGATTATCAAATCTAGACTGAAGACTTTTCACATCTTCAGTGAGGATTTGGGTAAGATTCATTTCATCATTCAACAGATCATCACTTTTATCTAGCAGTTTCTGAAGCTTTTCCAGAGCAGTTTGTTGTTTAGTGGGAATGATAACAAGTTTACTGTAACTGGGTTTCTTATAATTATGAGGTTCACAGTCACTTGAATCAGAGGAGGAGGCATTATTTGGTACCTTTGAACCTTTTGCCATGAAGCAATAGGTTGGAGCGAAGTCATCAGCATAGTCATCAGTGCTATCATTTTCTTCAAGGTTGAAGATTGACTTGTTGACGAAAGTGGTTGCTAGTGCAAGACTAGCATGTCCGGATACTGAGTCTTCATCCGAACCCTCTTCTTCATCACATTCTTCTGATTCTGCCTCGGAGTCCATTTCCTTGCCAATAAGTGCCCGAGCCTTTCTGAAACTAGTCTTCTTGTGCGATGAGGGCTTTGAAGATGAGGATTTTGAAGATTTCTTCTTCTTCTTCGAGTCATCAGAACTGTCATCCTTGTATTTCTTCTTCTTTGATTCCTTTCCCCAACAGGGACAATCAGCAATGTAATGTCCTGATTTCTTGCACTTGTGACAGGTTCGTTTCATGTAGTCCTCAGATGAAGATTATGATTTCCTCATGTCTCTTCTTGAAGATTTACTGAACTTACCACGTCGTGTAACTCTCTGGAATTTCCTCACGACCATGGCAAGCTCCTGTCCAAATTCTTCAGGGTCACAAATGCGGTCATCTGTGTCTTCGCCTTCAGATGAGGAAATTGCTCTAGCCTTTAGTGCACGTGATCTGGAATAGCTTGGTCCATATAGATCTCTCTTTTCTTCTAGCTGGAATTCATGAGTATTTAGCCTTTCTAGTATATCAGCTGGATCAAGCATCTTGTAATCTGGTCTTTCTTGAATCATCAGAACTAAAGTATCAAATGAAGAATCCAAAGATCTCGGCAGTTTCTTCACAACTTCGTGATCAGTGATGTCTCGAGCTCCCAGTGCTTGCAGTTCATTTGATATGTCAGCGAGGCGATCAAAGGTATCTTGGCAGCTTTCATTGTCATGTCTCTTGAAGCGATTGAAGAGATTGCGAAGAATATCAACACGAGAGTCACTCTGGGTTGATACTCCTTCATTTACCTTGCGCAGTCTCTCCCAGATCAGTGTTGTAGAGCCCAAAGCACTTACTCTTCCAAACTGGCATGGGCTCAGATGGCCACAGATGATGTTCTTCGCTTGAGAATCGAGTTGCTTGAATTTCTTCACATCAGCAGGAGAGACACTGGCAGAGATGATGGGGACGCCATGTTCCACAATATACCAGAGATCATTATCAATAGCTTGTAGATGCATTTGCATTTCGTTCTTCCAGAAGGGAAAGTTCTTTCCTTCGTGGGTAGGACATGCTGCAGTCACCTTAAACATGCCTGCAGTCGACATAACTAAAACTTGAGGTGGTTAAACCAAAATCACACAGAACAAGGGAGTACCTTGCTCTGATACCAATTGAAAGTGTGTTATATCGACTACAGGGGGGTGAATAGGAGATTTTTAGAATTTCATCACTGAGGAAATTCCTTTTGAGGAAATTCCTCACTAATGACTAACTTACAGCGGAAACAGTAAAGAATCAGAAGTGCAAAGTTTCACAATAGCAGTTCTTCAGAGTGAAGAATATGAAAACAGATTGCACAGTGAGCAGGCACACAGAATACAGATGAGGAATAACTAACGTGAAGAATTTGGGGTTGTGGAAATTCAGAGAAAGTCTTCAGCAAATTCTTCAAACAGTCACAGTGAAAGTCATCAACACATAATACGGGGAAAGTAAAGAGTTGAGGAATTAGAACCCGTTTCTCAGTGAAGACAGTTGTTGATGACCCAGTTCCAACTGTTGTGACAGTCAAACATCTGGTTTGGAGCGGCTTGGTATTGAAACCAAAAGGACACCCAGTCCCGGGACACACAGTCCCTACCGTATTCTCCTTGAGTTAAGGACACACAGACCTCGCCCAACACTTGTGGTAAGTCTTCAGGGCAGACTTCCAAACCCTCACAAACTTGGTCACCCGGTGATCCATAATTGACTGCTAGAAAGCTCTAGACCATGATGCCTAACCATGTGGAGGATGCACAGTCCTCAAAGGTAAAAGGCTTCAGTCCCACACAGGAACAACTTCTTCAGTGATGCTCAATCACTAGGTTTGGTTTGTGGTTTCGGTGGGTGGTGTATTTCCTCACTGATGAATTACTCTCGAAGGCTCTGAGGAATTTGGGTTGCTCTTATGACAAGTGTCAGTTTCTAATGGAGCAGCCAACTAGCTAGTGGTTGTGGGGGTGGCTATTTATAGCCTGGGAGCATCCCGACATGATTTGACACTAATGCCCTTAAATAATATGATCGTTGGAGTGGATAAGACCAATGACTTGGCGTGGTTATCAAAACGGTCGGGACTCTCAACTGTGAGAGTCCTCATGTCACTCGTATTCCTCACTTGAGGCTTTTGGTAGGATTTAGGCTTGGGTTGAGCATCATGAGGAAATTCATTCCATAGTGTAACTTCGACCCCCTTTAACAGTACGGTGTTCCTATTACTCAAATGTGAAGAAAGTAAAACAGAAAGTGTAAATCTTCATGCTTCAATTCTTCAGAGTGATTTTCTTCAGGAACTACCGGACTTCTCAATATCAGTATCTTCATGAGGAATATCAATTTCATCGCAGATTCCTCGCAATTCATTTCTTCAGCTTCAGACCAATTTCTTCAACTGAAGACATATATTTTTAGGGGTCGATATTCTTCAAATATCTCAAACTCCTCAATGACTTATAGATCCAGTGTACACTCACAAACACATTAGATACTTAACCTATAAGTCTTCAAACCGCCAAAATCACTAAGGGGCACTAGATGCACTTACAATCTGGCCTAGATGCACATAGCTACAATAAAGAGCCAATCATAGAACGATATACCTCCTGATCGAAATCTTTACCATTTTCATCAGTGCCGAGGTGGCCGTTGGTAGGCATTGGAGTCTTGGCACCTTTGCATTCATGCATGTCGAATTTCCTCAAAACATCCTTGAGGTATTTCTCCTGTGATATGAAGATTCCATTGCTTTGTTGACGAATTTGAAGACCTAAGAAGAATTTCAGCTCCCCCATCATGGACATCTCATATTCTTCACTCATCATGTAAGCAAATTCATCACTGTATCGTTTGTCAGTACAGCCAAATATGATATCATCGACATATATTTGACACCCAAATAGCTCATTATCATAGGATTTAGTGAAAAGAGTTGGATCGAGTGAACCAGGTTTGAAGCCTTTCTTCGTGAGGAATTCCTTCATTGTATCATACCATGCCCGAGGGGCTTGCTTGAGACCATAAAGAGCCTTTTCGAGTCTGAAGACTTTGTCTGGATTCTTTGGATCCTCAAAACCGGGGGGCTGAGCAACATATACTTCTTCCTCAAGCTTACCATTGAGGAATGCACTTTTCACATCCATTTGATATAATATGATCTTATGATGATTAGCATAAGCAAGTAGTATTCTAATAGCTTCAAGTCTAGCGACAGGTGCAAAAGTTTCGTCGAAATCTATTCCTTCAACCTGGCTGTAGCCTTGGGCTACAAGTCGTGCCTTGTTCCTCACCACTTGACCGTCCTCATCTTGCTTGTTTCGGAAAATCCACTTGGTGTCGATGATGTTGTGCTTGCGAGGATCTGGTCGTTTGATGAGCTTCCATACCTCATTCAGCTTGAATTGAAGAAGTTCGTCTTGCATAGCTTGGATCCACTCCGGTTCCAGAAAAGCCTCAGCAACTTTTGAGGGTTCTGTGATGGATACAAAGGAGAAATGCCCACAAAAGTTAACTAAGTGTGAAGCTTTCGAGCGAGTGAGAGGACCTGGCGCATTGATGTCGTTGAGGATTTTGTCAAGTTCTACTTCATTTGCAATCCTCGGATGAGCTGGTTGAGGATTTTGTCTGGGCTGAGGAAGTCGTGCTGGTGCAATTTCCTCAGGAGCATCTTCTTGATTTTCATCACTGATGGGGATCGTTTCTTCATCAATTTCCTCAGTTGGGACAATGTCTTCAGTAGGCTTGAGCTTTATTGCTTCCTCAGGAGACAACTTATCTGGATCAGAAGGCAATTGCTCTCTTTGCGAGCCATTAGTTTCATCGAACCGCACATCTACAGTCTCAACAACTTTGATGTGATAGTTGTTGAAGACTCTGTAAGTGTGCGAGTCCTTTCCATAACCGAGCATAAAACCTTCATGTGCCTTAGGTGCAAATTTTGAGCTACGGTGAGGATCTCTAATCCAGCATTTTGCACCGAAGACTTTGAAATAACTTACATTGTGTTTCTTGTGAGTGAGGAGTTCATATGAGGTTTTCTTGAGGAATTTGTGAAGATATACCCTGTTGATGATATGGCATGCAGTGTTGATTGCTTCAGGCCAAAAGCGACGGGGAGGCTGATATTCTTCAAGCATAGTTCTTGCCATTTCAACCAGAGTCATGTTCTTCCTTTCGACGACAACATTCTGTTGAGGAGTATAAGGAGCAGACAATTCGTGAGTAATACCAAGTTCATCAAGATAATCATCAAGACCGGTGTTTTTGAACTCGGTTCCATTATCACTCCTGATATGTTTGATCTTGATGCCAAAGTTCATCGAGGCCCTAGAAGAAAATCGTTTGAAGATTTCCTGCACTTCAGTTTTATACACTATGATATGCACCCAAGTGTATCTGGAATAATCATCAACTATGACGAAGCCATATAATGATGCTGCATTGGTTAGTGTGGCATAGTGAGTGGGTCCAAATAGATCAATATGAAGCAATTCGAATGGACGAGTAGTGGTCATGATAGTCTTCGAGGGATGCTTGGATCTGGTCATTTTCCCAGATTCACAAGCACCGCAGAGATGATCCTTGAGGAATTTGACTGATTCGATGCCGATGACATGCTTCTTCTTCGCGAGCGTGTGCAAAGTCCACATGACTGCATGACCTAGTCTTCGGTGCCACAACCAACCTTCCGAGGTTTTTGCTAGTAAGCAAGTGGCTGGTTGAGGACCTGTAGAGAAATCAACAATGTACAAATCCCCTCTTCTTACACCTTCGAAGACTTTGGATCTGTCAGATTCCATGATGACTACGCATCTATATCTACCAAAGATAACAATCATATCAAGATCACAAAGCATCAAGACTGACATAAGGTTAAAACCAAGGGATTCAACAAGCATCACTTTATCCATATGTCTATCCTTGGAAATAGCCACTTTGCCAAGTCCCAACACCTTGCTTTTACCTTTGTCAGCATATGTGATTTGCTTCAGAGGTGATGGAGTTAGTGGCATATTCATCAGTAAGCTTTTATCACCAGTCATGTGATGTGTGCAACCACTATCAAGAACCCACTCAGTATTCTTGGGTTTGTCATCCTACAGATGAATTAGTACAGCTTACCATCTTATATGCTTCAGATTTGAAGAATATGATACTAATTTCATCAGATCAGTGCTTTCATCATAACAGAAATGTAAGGACATGTGAAATATTTCTATTTCATCAATCATTAGCTTGCATCCTATCAAGCATTTCCTCAGGTGTCCAGAAAATTCTTCAGATGATGATTTTCATCTGGAAACCTGACCTGCAGAAGTGATTAGTTTGATTTCTTCACCACCCACATCTGAAGGGGCAGCAAAGCATTCATCATCCTGCGAGCACCATATGAGAAAGGTGGCATTGAAGCCAATGCACTTCTCCTCACAGTAGGGGGATTAAAGTACTCATATGAATATGCAGAGAACTGGTTTGAGTATTTATGAAAATAATGATTTGAGGAGTAACGCTCATATTCATATTCCTTGTAGTTTCCCTGCATGTTAGACGCATTAGCACGGGTACGAGCATAGTTTTGACCAGTTGAGGATTTTGATCCTCTTGAAGACTTTGGTCCTCCTGAGGAATTTGATCTGTGGTTCAGATTCTTCAGTGGTGGTGTCATGAGGACATTCACCTGAAGATTTTCAAGACAGCTTTTGGGAACCCAGATTTTCCTCAGAGGAGGGACATTCCTGCAGTTAGTTCCAACATATCGAGCAAATACTTCACCAGATTGATTTTTGAACAGTTTATAGTTGGAGTCAAAATGACTCATCTGAGGAATAGGATAATTCACATGAAAAGCTAGTTAGATTAAATGGATCAAAAGGAGGTCCAGTAGCAGCAACCCATGATGTTTTGGGATACTGCTCAGGTTTCCAATAAGATCCATCAACATTTAATTTCCTCTCAAAGGCAATTCCTTCTTTCCTCGGGTTCCTGTTCAAGATCTTCTTTTTGAGCACAACACAAAGGGTTTGCTGTCCTTTGAGACTTTTGTATATGCTTGTCACGTACAATTCCTTCAACCCTGCATTTTCATCAGTAACATTTGTGTTTTCCTCAAGTGAGGAAATAAACACAGCAGGTGTAGTTGAAAATTTTGTAGCAATAGTAGCATTTGATGATTCGGGTGAGGAATTAGCAGTTTCACGTTCAATGCATTTAAGACATGGAGGAATGAATTCAACTTGACCAGCACTGATCTGTTGAGCTAGTAATGAATCATTTTCCATACGAAGATCATCATGAGACATCCTCAGCTTCTCAAGATCAAGCTTCCTTTGAAGAAATTCATAGGAAAGCTTCGCATGATCAGTGAGGAGTGTATCATAACGATCCTGAAGATTATCAAATCTAGACTGAAGAGTTTTCACATCTTCAGTGAGGATTTGGGTAAGATTCATTTCATCATTCAACAGATCATCACTTTTATCTAGCAGTTTCTGAAGCTTTTCCAGAGCAGTTTGTTGTTTAGTGGCAATGATAGCAAGTTTACTGTAACTGGGTTTCTTATAATTATCAGGTTCACAGTCACTTGAATCAGAGGAGGAGGCATTATTTTGTACCTTTGAACCTTTTGCCATGAAGCAAAAGGTTGGAGCGAAGTCATCAGCATAGTCATCAGTGCGGATGGTGCTATCATTTTCTTCAAGGTTGAAGATTGACTTGCTGACGAAAGTGGTTGCCAGTGCAAGACTAGCCTATCCGGATTCCGAGTCTTCATCCGAACCCTCTTCTTCATCACATTCTTCTGATTCTGCCTCGGAGTCCATTTCCTTGCCAATAAGTGCCCGAGCCTTTCTGAAACTAGTCTTCTTATGCGATGAGGGCTTTGAAGATGAGGATTTTGAAGATTTCTTCTTGTTCTTCGAGTCATCAGAACTGTCATCCTTGTATTTCTTCTTCTTTGATTCCTTTCCCCAAAGGGGACAATCAGCAATGTAATGACCTGATTTCTTGCACTTGTGACGGGTTCGTTTCTTGTAGTCCTCAGATGAAGATTATGATTTCCTCATGTCTCTTCTTGAATTTTTACCGAACTGACCTCATCGTGTAAATCTCTGGAATTTCCTCACGAGCATTGCAAGCTCCTGTCCAAATTCTTCAGGGTCACAAATGCGGTCATATGTGTCTTCGTCTTCATATGAGGAAATTGCTCTAGCCTTCAGTGCACGTGGCCTGGAATAGCTTGGTCCATATAGATCTATCTTTTCTTCTAGCTAGAATTCATGAGTATTTAGCCTTTCTAGTATATCAGCTGGATCAAGCATCTTGTAATCTGGTCTTTCTTGAATCATCAGAACTAAAGTGTCAAATGAAGAATCCAAAGATCTCAGCAGTTTCTTCACAACTTCGTGATCAGTGATGTCTCGAGCTCCCAGTGCTTGCAGTTCATTTGATATGTCAGTGAGGCGATCAAAGGTATCTTGGCAGCTTTCATTGTCATGTCTCTTGAAGCGATTGAAGAGATTGCGAAGAATATCAACACGAGAGTCACGCTGGGTTGATACTCCTTCATTTACCTTGCGCAATCTCTCCCAGATCAGTGTTGCAGAGCCCAAAGCACTTACTCTTCCAAACTGGCCTGGGCTCAGATGGCCATAGATGATGTTCTTCGCTTGAGAATCGAGTTGCTTGAATTTCTTCACATCAGCAAGAGAGACACTGGCAGAGATGATGGGGACGCCATGTTCCACAATATACCAGAGATCATTATCAATAGCTTGTAGATGCATTTGCATTTCGTTCTTCCAGAAGGGAAAGTTCTTTCCTTCGTAGGTAGGACATGCTGCAGTCACCTTAAACATGCCTGCAGTCGACATAACTAACACTCGAGGTGGTTAAACCAAAATCACACAGAACAAGGGAGTACCTTGCTCTGATACCAATTGAAAGTGTGTTATATCGACTACAGGGGGTGAATAGGAGATTTTTAGAATTTCATCACTCAGGAAATTCCTTTTGAGGAAATTCCTCACTGATGACTAACTTACAGCGGAAACAGTAAAGGATCAGAAGTGCAAAGTTTCACAACAGCAGTTTTTCAGAGTGAAGAATGTGAAAACAGATTGCACAGTGAGGAGGCACGCAGAATACAGATGAGGAATAACTAACGTGAAGAATTTGGGGTTGAGGAAATTCAGAGAAAGTCTTCAGCAAATTCTTCAAACAGTCACAGTGAAAGTCATCAACACATAATACGGGGAAAGTAAAGAGTTGAGGAATTAGAACCCGTTTCTCAGTGAAGACAGTTGTTGATGACCCAGTTCCAACTGCTCTGACAATCGTACATCTGGTTTGGAGCGGCTTGGTATTGAAACCAAAAGGACACCCAGTCCCGGGACACACAGTCCCTACCGTATTCTCCTTGAGCTAAGGACACACAGTCCTCGCCCAACACTCGTGGTAAGTCTTCAGGGCAGACTTCCAAACCCTCACAAACTTGGTCACCAGGCGATCCACAATTAACTGCTGGAAAGCTCTAGACCATGACGCCTAACCGTCTGGAGGATGCATAGTCCTCAAAGGTAAAAGGCTTCAGTCCCACACACGAACAACTTCTTCAGTGATGCTCAATCACTAGGTTTGGTTGTGGTTTCGGTGTATGGTGTATTTCCTCACTGATCAATTTCTCTCGAAGGCTCTAAGGAATTGGGTTGCTCTTATGACAAGTGTCAGTTTCTAACGGAGCCGCCAACTAGCTAGTGGTTGTGGGGGGTGGCTATTTATAGCCTGGGAGCATCCTGACATGATTTGACACTTATGCCCTTAAATAATATGACTATTCGAATGGATAAGACCAATGACTTGGCGTGGCTATCGAAACGGTTGGGACTCTCAACTGTGAGAGTCCTCATGTCACTTGTATTCCTCACATGAGGCTTTTGGTAGGATTTAGGCTTGGGTTGAGCATCATGAGGAAATTCATTCCATAGTGTAACTTCGACCCCCTTTAACAGTACGGTGTTCCTATTACTCAAATGTGAAGAAAGTAAAACAGAAAGTGTAAATCTTAATGCTTCAATTCTTCAGAGTGATTTTCTTCAGGAACCACCGGACTTCTCAATATCAGTATGTTCATGAGGAATATGAATTCCATCGCAGATTCCTCGCGATTCATTTCTTCAGCTTCAGACCAATTTCTTCAACTGAAGACATATATTTTTAGGGTCCATATTCATCAAATATCTCAAACTCCTCAATGACTTATAGATCCTGTGTACACTCACAAACACATTAGATACTTAACCTTTAAGTCTTCAAACCACCAAAATCACTAAGGGGCACTAGATGCACTTACACTTACCAGTAACGAGATTGAACAAGGTATAGGTATACCGACGATCGAATCTCGGGCAAGTTCTATACCGACAGACAAAGGGAATTGTATACGGGATTGATTGAATCCTTGACATCGTGGTTCATCCGATGAGATCATCGTGGAGCAAGTGGGAGCCACCATGGGTATCCAGACCCCACTGATGGTTATTGGCCGGAGAGGTGTCTCGGTCATGTGTGCCTGTCTCCCGAACCCATAGGGTCTACACACTTAAGGTTCGATGACACTAGGGTTATAGGGAATTGTTATACGAAGTTACTGAAAGTCGTTCGGAGTCCCGCATGAGATCCCGGACGTCACGAGGAGCTCTGGAATGGTCCGGAGGTAAAGATTGATATATAGGATGGATGGTTTTGGACACCGAAAATGTTTCGGGCGTCACCGGTAATGTACCGGGACCACCGGAAATGGTCCCGGGGGTCCACCGGGAGGGGCCACCAGCCCCAAGAGGTAGCATGGGCCAAAAGAGGGAGGGCAACCAGCCCAAAGTGGGCTGGTGCGCCACCCACAAGGAGGCCCAAGGCGCAGGAGGTGGTGAGGGGGGAAACCCTAGGCGCTGGTGGGCCTAAGGCCCACCTAGGGGTGCGCCACCCCCTCCCCCTGCCAGGGCCGCCGCACCTCCCATCTGGGGGGGCTGCCACACCACCTAGGGTGGGAACCCTAGGGGTGGCACCCCCTCCCCTCCTCCTATATATAGTGGGGGTTTTGGGGCTGTTTTGCACACACTTTTCGATCTCCCTCGGCGCAGCCCTGCCCCCCTTCTTCCTCCTCTCCCACAGTGTTTGGCGAAGCCCTGCCGGGAGACCTCGTCTCTCCATCGACACCACGCCGTCGTGCTGCCGGAGATCTTCCCCAACCTCTCCCTCCTCCTTGCTGGATCAAGGTGAGGGAGACGTCACCGGGCTGCACGTGTGTTGAACGTGGAGGTGTCGTGGTTCGGCACTAGATCGGAATCACAACGCGATCTGAATCGCCGCGAGTACGACTCCATCAACCGCGTTCTAGCAACGCTTCCGCTTAGCAATCTTCAAAGGTATGAAGATTAACTCACCCCTCTCTCGTTGCTGGTCTCTCCATAGGAAGATCTGAATATGCGTAGGAAATTTTTTGAATTTATGCTACGTTACCCTACAGTGGCATCCGAGCCAGGTTTTCTATGCATAGATTCTATGAACGAGTAGAACACAAAAGGTTGTGGGCGATGATTTGTCAATTGCTTGCCGGTACTAGTCTTATTCTTTTCCGGCGGTATTGTGGGATGAAGCGGCCCGGACCTACATTACACGTACGCTTACGTGAGACTGGTTCCACCGACAGACATGCACATCGTGCATAAAGGTGGCTAGCGGGTGTCTGTCTCTCTTACTCTAGTCGTATTGGATTTGATGAAAAGGGTCCTTATGAAGGGTAAATAGCTTTGGCATATCATCTTTGTGGCTGTCACGTAGGTAAGAAAGCGTTCTTGCTAGAAACCCAAATCAGCCATGTAAAACTTGCAACAACAATTAGAGGACGTCTAACTTGTTTTTGCAGGGTTTGACATGTGATGTGATATGGCCAAAGTTGTGATGTTGCATGTATGATGTATGAGATGATCATGTTATTGTAATAGGTTTCACGACTTGCATGTCGATGAGCATGACAACCGGCAGGAGCCATAGGAGTTGTCTTAATGTATTGTATGAGATGCAACGCCATGTGCTTACTACTTTTACTTCATTGCTAACGGTTAGCTAGAGTAGTAGTGATAGTAGTAGTTGGCGTGACGACTTCACGGAGACACGATGATGGAGATCATGATGATGGAGATCATGGTGTCACGCCGGTAACAATGATGATCATGCGATGCCTGAAGATGGAGATCGAAAGAGCAAAGATGATAATGGCCATATCATGTCACTATATGATTGCATTGTGATGTTTATCATGTTTTTCATCTTATTGCTTAGAATGACGGTAGCATAATAATATGATCCCTCTTAAAATTTCGAGAATGTATTCCCCTAAGTGTGCACCGTTGCGAAGGATCGTTGTCTCGAAGCACCACGTGATGATCGGGTGTGATAGATTCTAACGTTCGCATGCAACGGGTGTAAGCCAGATTTACACACGCAAAACACCTAGGTTGACTCGACGAGCTTAGCATGTACAGACATGACCTCGAATACAAGAGACCGAAAGGTCGAACATGAGTCGTATGGTTGAATACGATCAGCATGAAGTTGCTCACCATGGTGACTAGTCCGTCTCACGTGATGATCGGACACGGGTTAGTCAACATGGATCATGTATCACTTAAATGACTAGAGGGATGTAGATTTAAGTGGGAGTTCATACTTAATTTGATTAAATGAACTTTATTGTCATGAACTTAGTCTAAAAATTGTCTTTATAAATATTGTAGATGGCCAAAGTCAACCTCGATTTCAACGCATTCCTAGAGAAAAACAAGCTGAAAGATGATGGTAGCAACTATGCGGACTTGGTTCGCAACTTGAAGCTCATCCTTGAAGCAGCTAAAAAGGATTATGTCCTTGATGCTCCGGTAGGTGACCCTCCCGCTCCCGCAACAGCCCAGGAGATTCTGAATGTCTGGCAAACGCGGAGTGATGACTACTCTCTGGTTAGGTGTGGCATGTTATACAGTTTGGAAACAGGGCTCCAAAGGCGTTTTGAGCAACACGGTGCATATGAGATGTTCCAAGAGCTGAAGCTAGTTTTTCAAGCTCATGCCCGTGTCGAGAGATATGAAGTCTTCGACAAGTTCTTTAGCTGTAAGATGGAGGATAATAGTTCTGTCAGTGAGCACATACTCAAAATGTCTGGGTTACATGGTCGTCTGACTTCACTTGGAGTTGAACTTCCGGATGATGCTATAATTGACAGAATCCTCCAGTCTCTCCCACCAAGCTACCAAGGTTTTGTGCTGAACTACAACAGGCAAGGGATAGAGAAGACCATTCCTGAGTTGTACTCGATGCTCAAGACTGCAAAAGTAGAAATCAAGAAAGAGCATCAAGTGTTGATGGTCAACAAGACCACTAGTTTCAAGAAGGGCAAGGGTAAGAAGAACTTCAAGAAAGACGGCAAAGCCGTTGCCGCGCCCGGTAAGCCAGATGCCGGGAAGAAGAAAAAGAATGGACCCAAGCCTGAGACTGAGTGCTTCTACTGCAAGGCAAAAGGTCACTAGAAGTGGAACTGCCCCAAATACTTAGCGGACAAGAAGGCCGACAACGTTAAAGGTATATGTGATATACATGTTATTGATGTGTACCTTACCAGCGCTCGTAGTATCTCCTGGGTATTTGATACCGGTGATGTTGCTCACATTTGCAACTCAAAGCAGGAACTGCGGAATAAGCGGAGACTGGCCAAGGACGAGGTGACGATGCGCGTCGGGAATGGCTCCAAGGTCGATGTGATCGTCGTCGGCACGCTACCTCTACATCTACCGTCGGGATTAGTTTTAAACCTTAATAATTGTTATTTAGTACCAGCTTTGAGCATGAATATTGTATCAGGGTCTTGCTTAATGCGAGACGACTACTCATTTAAGTCAGATAATAATGGTTGTTCTATTTATATGAGTGATATGTTTTATGGTCATGCTCCGCTGGTGAATGGTTTATTCTTGATGAATCTCGATCGTGATGTTACACATATTCATAGTGTGAGTACCAAAAGATGTAAAGTTGATAATGATAGTCCCACATACTTGTTGCACTGTCGCCTTGGTCATATCGGTGTTAAGCGCATGAAGAAGCTCCATACTGATGGACTATTAGAGTCTCTTGACTTTGAATCATTTGACACATGCTAACCATGCCTCATGGGCAAGATGACTAAGACTCCATTCTCAGGAATAATGGAGAGAGCAACCGATTTATTGGAAATAATACATACTGATGTGTGTGGTCCAATGAACGTTAAAGCTCACGGTGGCTATCATTATGTTCTCACTCTCACCGATGATTTGAGTAGGTATCGGTATATCTACTTGATGAAGCACAAATCTGAGACGTTTGAAAAGTTCAAGGAATTTCAGAGTGAGGTCGAGAATCAACGTGACAGAAAAATTAATTGTCTACGATCTGATCGTGGAGGAGAATATTTGAGTCACGAGTTTGGCATACACCTAAGGAAGTGTGGAATCGTTTCACAACTGATGCCGCCTAGCACACCGCAACGCAACGGACTGTCTAAACATCGTAATCGCACTTTATTAGATATGGTACGATCTATGATGTCTCTTAGCGACTTATCGCTATCATTTTGGGGATACGCATTAGAAACTGCAGCATTCACTTTAAATAGGGCACCGCCTAAATCTGTTGAGACGACACCGTATGAACTATGGTTTGACAAGAAACCTAAGTTGTCGTTTCTCAAAGTTTGGGGCTGCAATGCATATGTGAAGAAACTTCAACCAGAAAAGCTCGAACCCAAAGCGGAGAAATGTGTATTCATAGGATACCCTAAGGAAACTATTGCGTATACCTTCTATCTTAGATCCGAGGGTAAAACCTTTGTTGCCAAGAACGGATCCTTTCTAGAGCAATAGTTTCTCTCGAAAGAAGTAAGTGGGGGAAAGTAGAACTTGATGAGGTAATTACACCCCCTCTCGAACAGGAAAGTAGCGCAGTGCGGGAAATTGTTCCTGTGGTGCCTGCACCAACTGAAGAGGAAGTTAATGATAATGATCATGAAGCTTCGGATCAAGTTACTACTGAACCGCGAAGGTCCACAAGGGCACGCTCCGCACCAGAGTGGTACGGCAACCCTCTGATGGAAATCATGTTGTCAGACAATGGTGAACCTTCGAACTATGAAGAAGCAATGACGGGCCCGGATTCCAACAAATGGCTTGAGGCTATGAAATCCGAGATAGGATCCATGTATGAGAACAAAGTATGGACTTTGGTGGACTTGCCCGATGACCGGCGAGCCATAGAAAATAAATGAATCTTCAAGAAGAAGACCAATGCAAACGGTAATGTGACCTTTATAAAGCTCGACTTGTCGCAAAGGGTTTTCGACAAATTCAAGGAATTGACTATGAAGAGACTTTCTCTCCCGTAGCGAAGGTGAAATCAATCTGAATCATGTTAGCAATTGCCGCCTTTTATGATTATGAAATTTGGCAAATGGACGTCAAAACAGCGTTCCTTAACGGGAACCTTAAGGAAGAGTTGTATATGATGAAACCAGAAGGTTTTGTCGACCCTAAGGGTGCTAACAAAGTGTCCAAGCTCCAGCGCTCCATCTATGGGCTGGTGCAAGCATCTCGGAGTTGGAACATTCACTTTAATGAGGTGATTAAAGCGTTTGGGTTCATACAGGTTTATGGAAAAGCATGTCTGTACAAGAAAGTGAGTGGGAGCTCTGTAGCTTTCCTCATACTGTATGTGGATAACATATTATTGATGGGGAATAACATAGAGAAGCTGGAGAGCATAAAGGCCTATTTGAACAAGAGTTTTTCAATGAAGGACCTTGGATTAGCTGCATACATATTAGGCATCAAGATCTATAGAGATAGATCGAGGCGCCTCATAGGTCTTCCACAAAGTACATGCCTTGACAATATATTGAAGAAGTTCAATATGGAAAACTCAAAGAAAGGGTTCTTGCCAGTTTTGCAAGGTATGAGATTGGGTAAGACTCAGTCACCGACCACGGCAGCAGATAGAGAGAAGATGAGTACTGTCCCCTCTGATGTATGCCATGCTGTGTACCAGACTTGATATAAACCTTGCCATAAGTTTGGTAGGGAGGTACCAAAGTGATCCCGGTATGGAACACTGGACAGCGGTCAAGAATATCCTTAAGTACCTGAAGAGGACTAAGGAGATGTTTCTCATTTATGGAGGTGACGAAGAGCTCGTCGTAAAGGGTTACTCGACGCTAGCTTCGACACAGATCTGGATGACTCTAAGTCACAGACCGGATACGTATATGTTTTGAATGGTGGGGCAGTGAGCTGGTGCAGCAGCAAGCAAGAAGTCGTGGAAGCATCTACATGTGAAGCGGAGTACATAGCTGCTTCAGAAGCGGCTCATGAAGGAATTTGGACGAAGGAGCTCATCACCGACCTTGGAGTGGTTCCAAGCGCGTCGGGTCCATTGACGCTCTTCTGTGATAACACTAGGGCCATTGCCATAGCCAAGGAGCCCAGGTTTCACAGGAAGACCAAGCACATCAAACGCCGCTATAACTCCATCCAGGACCATGTCCAGAGTGGAGTAATAGAGATTTGTAAAGGACATACGGATCTGAATGTCGCAGACCCGTTGACTAAACCTCTTCCTCGAGCAAAACATGATCAACACCATAATGCTATGGGTGTTCGATACATCACAATGTAACTAGATTATTGACTCTAGTGCAAGTGGGAGACTGTTGGAAATATGGCCTAGAGGCAATAATAAAATGGTTATTATCATATTTCCTTGTTCATGATAATCGTCTATTGTTCATGCTATAATTGTATTAACAGGAAACAGTAATACATGTGTGAATAAATAGATCACAATGTGTCCCTAGCAAGCCTCTAGTTGGCTAGCTCGTTGATCAATAGATGATCATGGTTTCCTGATCATGGAAATTAGATGTCATTGATAACGGGATCACATCATTGTAGAATGATGTGATGGACAGGACCCAATCCTAAGCATAGCACTAGATCGTATTGTTCGTATGCTAAAGCTTTTCTAATGTCAAGTGTCTTTTCCTTCGACCGTGAGATTGTGCAACTCTCGGATACCGTAGGAGTGCTTTGGGTGTATCAAACGTCACAACGTAACTCGGTGACTATAAAGGTGCACCACGGGTACCTCTGAAAGTGTCTGTTGGGTTGGTACGAATCGAGATCGGGTTTTGTCACTCCGCGTGACGGAGAGGTGTGTCTGGGCCCACTCGGTAGAACATCATCATGAGCTCAATGTGACTAAGAAGTTAGTCACACGATGACGTGCTACGGAACGAGTAAAGAGAGTTACCGGTAACGAGATTGAACAAGGTATAGGTATACCGACGATCGAATCTCGGGCAAGTTATATACCGACAAACAAAGGGAATTGTATACGGGATTGATTGAATCCTTGACATCGTGGTTCATCCGATGAGATCATCATGGAGCAAGTGGGAGACACCATGGGTATCCATACCCCTCTGATGGTTATTGCCCGGAGAGGTGTCTCGGTCATGTCTGCTTGTCTCCCGAACCCGTAGGGTCTACACACTTAAGGTTCGATGACTCTAGGGTTATAGGGAATTGTTATACGAGGTTACCGAAAGTTGTTCGGAGTCCCGGATGAGATCCTGGATGTCACGAGGAGCTTCGGAATGGTCCGGAGGTAAAGATTGATATATAGGATGGATGGTTTTGGACACCGGAAATGTTTCGCGCGTCACCGGTAATGTACTGGGACCACCGGAAATGGTCCTCGGGGTCCACCGGGAGGGGCCACCAGCCCCAAGAGGTAGCATGGGCCAAAAGAGGGAGGGAAACCAGCCCAAAGTGGCCTGGTGCGCCACCCACAAGGAGGCCCAAGGCGCAGGAGGTGGAGAGGGGGGAAACCCTAGGCGCTGGTGGGCCTAAGGCCCACCTAGGGGTGCGCCACCCCCTCCCCCTACCAGGGCCGCCGCACCTCCCATCTGGGGGGGCTGCCGCACCACCTAGGGTGGGAACCCTAGGGGTGGCACCCCCTCCCCTCCTCCTATATATAGTGGGGGTTTTGGGGCTGTTTTGCACACACTTTTCGATCTCCCTCGGCGCAGCCCTGCCCCCCTTCTTCCTCCTCTCCCACGGTGTTTGGCGAAGCCCTGCCGGGAGACCTCGTCTCTCCATCGACACCACGCCGTCGTGCTGCCGGAGATCTTCCCCAACCTCTCCCTCCTCCTTGCTGGATCAAGGTGCGGGAGACGTCACCGGGCTGCACGTGTGTTGAACGCGGAGGTGCCGTGGTTCGGCACTAGATCGGAATCACAACGCGATCTAAATCGCCGCGAGTATGACTCCATCAACCGCGTTCTAGCAACGCTTCCGCTTAGCAATCTTCAAAGGTATGAAGATGCACTCACCCCTCTCTCGTTGCTAGTCTCTCCATAGGAAGATCTGAATATGCGTAGGAATTTTTTTGAATTTATGCTACGTTACCCAACAGTATTACCGAGTGGGCCCCGAGATACCTCTCTATCACACGGAGTGACAAATCCCAGTCTTGATCCATGCTAACTCAACGGACACCTTGAGAGATGCATGTAGAGTACCTTTATAGTCACCAGTAACATTGCGATGTTTGATATAGACAAGGCATTCCTCCGGTATCAGTGAGTTACATGATCTCATGGTCATAGGAATGTATACTTGACATGCAGAAAACAATAGCAACAAAATGACACGATCATATGCTACGTTCATAGTTTGGGTCTTGACCATCACTTCATTCTCCTAATGATGTGATCCCGTCATCAAGTGACAACACTTGTCTACGGCTAGGAAACCTTAATCATCCTTGATCAACAGGCTAGTCAACTAGAGGCTCACTAGGGACATTGTTTTGTCTATATATCCACACATGCATATATGTTTCCATTCAATACAATTATAGCATGGATAATAAACGATTATCTTGAAACAGGAAATATAATAATAACTATTTTATTATTGCCTCTAGGGCATATTTCCAACAGTCTCCCACTTGCACTAGAGTCAATATTCTAGCTTCACATCTCTATGTGATTTACAACATAATGAATCTAACACCCATACAATTCTGGTGTTGATCATGCTTTGCTCGTGGAAGAGGTTTAGTCAACGGATCTGCAACAGTCAGATCCATGGGCACTTTGCAAATATTTATGTCCTCCTCCTTGATGTAATCGCAGATGGCGTTGAAGCATCGCTTTATGTGTTTGGTCCTCTTTTGAAACCTTGGTTCCTTGGCTAGAGCAATGGCACCAGTGTTGTCACGGAACAGATTGATTGGATCCAGTGCATTTGGCACCACTCCAAGATCAGACATGAATTGCTTCATCCAAACACCCTCCTTAGCCGCCTGTGAGGCAGATATGTACTCCGCTTCGCGTGTAGAATCAGCTACGACGCTTTGCTTGGAACTGCACCAGCTTACCGCACCCCTGTTTAGAATAAATATGTATCCGGTTTGCGACTTACAGTCATCTGGATCAGTGTGAAAGCTTGCATCAATGTAACCCTTTACGACGATCTCATCGTCACCTCCATAAATGAGAAACATTTCCTTAGTCCTTTTTAGGTACTTCAGAATATTCTTGACCGCCGCCCAGTGTTCCACTCCTGGATAACTTTGAAACCTGCATGTCATACTTATGGCCAAGCTAACATTCGGTCTTGTGCACAACATTGCATACATGATAGACCCTATGGCGACACTCATCTTTTATTTATCTTCTACAGTTACTGGACATTGAGTCTTACTCAACTTTATACCTTGTAACACAGGCAAGAACCCCTTCTTGGATTGTTCCATTTTGAACTTCTTCAAAACTTTATCAAGGTGTGTGCTTTGTGAAAGAGCTATTAAGCGTCTCGACCTATCTCTATAGATATTTATGCCCAATATGTAAGCAACTTCTCCTAGGTCTTTCATTGAAAAACATTTATTCAAGTAATCCTTTACGCTTACCAAAAACTCCAATTGTTTCCAATCAGCAATATATCATCCACATATAATATTAGAAACGCTATAGAGCTCCCAATCACTTTCTTGTAAATACAAGCTTCTCCAAAAACTTGTATAAATCCAAACGCCTTGATCACCTCATCAAAGCGCTGATTCCAACTCCGAGATGCTTGCACCAGTCCATAAATGGATCGTTGGAGCTTGCACGCCTTGTCCGCATTCTCTGGATCGACAAAACCTTCGGGTTGCATCATATACAACTCTTCCTTAAGAAACCCGTTAATGAACGTCATTTTGACATCCATCTACCAGATTTCATAATTGAAAAATGCAGTTATTGCTAACATGATTTAGACGGACTTAAGCATCGCTACGGGTGAGAATGTCTCATTGTAGTCAACTCCTTGAACTTGTGAAAAACCCTTTGCCACAAGTCGAGCTTTATAAACGGTCACATTACCGTCTACGTCCGTCTTCTTCTCAAAGATCCATTTTTTCTGAATAGCCTTGCGACCTTCACGTAATACTTCCAAAGTCTATACTTTGTTTTCATAGATAGATCATATTTCATATTTCATGGCCTCTAACCATCTATTGGAATCTGGGCCCACCATTGCTTCTCCATAATTCCCAGGCTCATTGTTGTCCAACAACATGATTGACAATATAGGATTCCCGTACCACTCAGGAGCAGTACGTGCTCTTGTCGACCTGCAAGGTCCGACAATAACTTGATCTGAAGCTTCATGATCATCATCATTAGCTTCCTCTTCAACTGGTGTTGCCTCGACAGAAATTTCTTTCTGCCCTCCGCCACCATCTTGTTGAAGCAGAGGTTCCGCAACCTCATCAAGTTCTATCTTCCTCCCACTCAATTCTGTCGAGAGAAACTCTTTCTCAAGAAAAGCTCCATTCTTAGCGACAAACACTTTGCCCTCGGATCTGAGATAAAAGGTATACCCAATTTTCTCTTTTGGTAACTTATGAAGATGCACTTTTCCGCTTTGGGTTCCAGCTTTTCAGGTTGAAGCTTTTTGACATAAGCATCACATTCCCAAACTTTAAGAAACGATAATTTTGGCTTCTTGCCATACCATAGCTCATATGGTGTCGTCTCAACGGATTTTGATGGTGCCCTATTTAAAGTGAATGCAGTTGTCTCCAATGCATAGCCCCAAAATGATAATAGAAAATTGGTAAGAGACATCATAGAACACACCATATCTAATAAAGTACGATTACAACGTTCGAACACACCATTATGATGTGGTGGTCCAGGCGGTGTCAATTGTGAAACAATTCCACATTATCTTAAGTGAGCATCAAACTCGTAACTCAGATACTCACCTCCTCGATCAGATCGTCAGAATTTGATCGTCTTGCTACGATGATTTTCAACTTCACTATGACATTGTTTGAAGTTTTCAAATGTTTCAGACTTGTGCTTCATCAAGTAGATATAGCCATACCTACTCAAATCGTGAGTGAAGGTGAGAAAATAATGATATCCGCCGCACGCCTCTATGCTCATTGGTCCGCACACATCAGTATGTATGATCTCCAACAAGTCACTTGCATGCTCCATTGTTCCAGAGAACGGAGTCTTAGTCATCTTGCCCATGAGGAATGGCTTGCATGTGTCAAGTGATTCAGAATCAAGTGACTCTAAAAGTCCATCAGCATGGAGTTTCTTCATGCGCTTAACACCAATATGACCTAAGCAGCAGTGCCACAAGAAAGTGGCGCTATCATTGTTAACTCTACATCTTTTGGTCTTGATGTTATGGATATCAGTGTCATCACAATCGAGATTCAATATGGACAAACCCCTCATATTGGGTGCAGGACCATAAAAGATATTACTCATATAAATAGAGCAACCATTATTTTCTGACTTAAACGAGCAACTATCTCGCAATAAACAAGATCCAGATATAATGTTCATGCTCATCGCAGGCACTAAATAAAAATTATTTAAATTCATCACTAATCCCGATGGTAACTGAAGTGAGACCGTGCCGACGGCGATCGCATCAACCTTGGAACCATTACCCACGCGCATCGTCACTTCATCCTTCGCCAGCCTTCGTTTATTCCGCAGTTCCTGTTTCGAGTTGCAAATGTGAGCAACAGAACCGGTATCAAATACCCAGGCACTACTACGAGAGCTGGTGAAGTACACATCAATAACATGTATATCATATATACCTTGTTTGGCGTTGGCCGCCTTCTTATCGGCCAGATACTTGGGGCAGTTGCACTTCTAGTGACCAGTCCCCTTGCAATAATAACACTCAGTTTCCGACTTAGGTCCAGTCTTGGGTTTCTTTGTCGGAGGGGCAACAGCTTTGCCACTCTTCTTGGAGTTACCCTTCTTGCCTTTGCTGTTTTTCTTGAAACTAGTGGTGTTATTGACCATCAAACTTGATGTTCTTTCTGGTTTCTGACTCAACGACTTTCAGCATCGCAAATAACTCGTCGAGTGACTTATTCATCCCTTGCATGTTATAGTTCAACACGAAGCTCTTATAGCTAGGTGGCAGTGACTGATAATTTCTGTCAGTGATAGTTTCTTGTGGGAGTTCAATCCCGAGCTCAGCTAGACGGTTAGAGTACCCAGATATTCTGAGCATATGTTCACTGACAGACGAATTCTCCTCCATTTTGCAAGCATAGAACTTACCTGAGGTCTCATACCTCTCGATCCGGGCATTCTTCTCAAAGATAAACTTCAACTCCTGGAACAAATCATATGCTCCATGAAGTTCAAAACGTCTTTGAAGTCCCGGTTTTAAGCCATACAAAACTGCACATTGAACTAGTGAGTAGTCATCCTTACGTGTGTGCCAAGCGTTGAAAACATCTTGGTCTGCCGTAGTGGGTGGTGCATCACCTAGCGCAGCATCAAGCACATATATCTTTTGGCCAGCTTGGAGGATAAGCCTCAAATTTTGAGCCCAGTCAACAAAGTTGCTCCCATCATCTTTCAGCTTAGCTTTCTCTAGGAATGTATTAAAATTCAGGGTTGCTACTACGCGAGCCACTGATCTACAACATAAAATTTTGCAAAGATTACTTAGACTATGTTCAAGACAATTGAGTTTAACTAATCATATTACTAATAAACTCCCACTCAAATAGACATCCCTCTAGTCATTCGAGTGTCGCATGATCTAAGTTCACTAACTCAAGTCTGATCATCACATGAGTTGAGTATAGTTTCAGTGGTAAACATCTCCATGTTGATCATATCAACTATATGATTCATGCTCGACCTTTTGGTCTCTTGTGTTGCGAGTCCATGTTTGTACATGCTAGGCTCGTCAAGTTTAACCCGAGTGTTCCGCGTGTGCAACTGTTTTGCACCCGTTGTATGTGAACATTGAGTCTATCACACCCGATCATCACGTGGGTCTCAAAACGATGAACTGTCGCAACGGTGCACAGTCGGGGAGAACACAATTTTATCTTTAAATTTTAGTGAGGGATCACCTTATAATGCTACTGTCGTTCTAAGCAAAATAAGGTGCATAAAAGGATTAACATCACATGCAAATCATAAGTGACATGATATGGCCATGATCTTGTGCTTCTTGATCTCCATCACCAAAGCACCGGCATGATCTCCATAGTCACCGGCGTCGCACCATGATCTCCATCATTGTGCCGCCATCGAGGTTGTCGTGCTATCTATGCTATTACTACTAAAGCTACCAACTAGCAATATAGTAAACGCACCTGCAAGCACAAACGTTAGTTTAAAGACAACCCTATGGCTCCTGCCGGTTTCCGTAGCATCGACGTGCAAGTCGATATTTAACTATTACAACATGATCATCTCATACATCCAATATATCATATCATGTCTTTAGCCATATCACATCACATGCATACCCTGCAAAAACAAGTTAGACGTCCTCTAATTTGTTGTTGCATGTTTTGCGTGGCTGCTATGGGTATCTAATATGATTGCATATTACTTAAGCAAAGCCACAATCGTGATATGCAAATTGCTATTTAACCTCGTCCAAGGACCGCCTCGGTCAAATCCGATTCAACTAAAGTTGAAGAAACAGACACCCGCCAGTCATCTTTATGCAACAAGTTGCATGTTTGTCGATGAAACTGGTCTCTCGTAAGCATACGAGTAAGGTTGGTCTGGGCCGCTTCAATCCAATAATACCGCTGAATCAAGAAAAGACTAAGGAGGGCAGCAAATTGAACATCAACGCCCACAAACTCTTTTCTGTTCTACTCAAGATATCATCTACGCATGAACCTAGATCATGATGCCATTGTTGGGGAATGTTGCATGGGAAACAAAAAAATTCCTACGCACACGAAGACCTATCATGGTGATGATCATCTACGAGAGGGAGATCAGATCCACACACCCTTGTAGATCGCTAAGCAGGAAGCGTTAAGAAACGCGATTGATGTAGTAGAACGTCTTCGCGATCCAAATCGCCGCCGTCCCACGATTCGTCTCGATCTAGCACCGAACGGACGGCACCTCCGCGTTCAGCACACGTACAGCTCGATGGCAATCTCCGCCTTCTTGATCCAGCAAGAGAGACGAAGAGGTAGCTAAATTATTCGGCAGCACGATGGCATGGCGGTGATGATGGTCGAGCTACTCCAGTAGGGCTTTGCCGTGCGGAACCGATCTGGCTACGAGGTGTCACGAAGTAGTGGAGGGAGAGAGGTTTGCACAAAGGCTTGAGTTGCAAAAACCCTAAAACCCTCCACTATATACAGGTGGAACCAAGGGGAGGCTTGCCTTGCCTCCTACTCCAAGTTGGAGGCTTCGGCCGAAGCAAGAAGGAAGGTCTCCTCCTCCAATTCGGTTTGGTGTAGGAGTCCTTTCCTTCTTGTCCACCTCCTCTCCTTTTTTCCCTTTCCTTTCCTTTCTTTTTGCTTCAGCCGAAATAGCCCTATTGGGCTGGCCTCACCAGCCCACTAAGGGCTGGTGAGCCACCCATGGGCCTATTAGGTTCTCTCCCGGGTGGGTGGCCCTGATACCCACAAGTATAGGGGATCGCAACAGTTTCCGAGGGTAGAGTATTTAACCAAAATTTATTGATTCGACTCAAGGGGAAGCCAAAGAATATTCTCAAGTATTAGCAGTTGAGTTGTAAATTCAACCACACGTGAAAGATTTAGTATCTGCAGCAAAGTGTCAGTAGAAAAGTAGTATGATAGCAGCAGTAGCAATAGTAACCAGTAGCAGCAAAGTGACAGCAGTAGCAACAGAGTAACGGCAGTAGCAACAGAGTAACAGTAGCAGCAGTGACAGAAATAGTGGCAAAGTAACGTAGCGAGGACCAGTAGAAAAACTCGTAGGCATTGGATCGGTGATGAATGATTATGTCGGATGCTATTCATCATGCAACAGTTATAACACGGAGAGATATGTAACTAGCTCCAATTCGTCAATGTAATGTAGGCATGTATTCCGTATGTAGTCATACGTGCTTAGGGAAAAGAACTTGCATGACATCTATTGTCCATCCCTCCCGTGGCAGCGGGGTCCTAATTGAAACTACGGGATATTAAGGTTCTCCTTTTAATAAAGAACTGGACCAACGCATTAACACTTGGTGGATACATGAACTCCTCATACTATGATCATCTCCGGGAGTGGTTCCGCTATTGTCACTCCGGGGTTGCCGGGTCATAACACATAGTAGGTGACTACCACTTGCAAGATAGGATCAAGAATACACATATATTGGCGACAACATAATAGGTTCAGATCTGAAATCATGGCACTCGGGCCCTACTGACAAGCATTAAGCATGGCAAAGTAGTAGCAACATCAATATCAGAACATAGTGGATACTAGGGATCAATCCCCGTCAAAACTAACTCGATTACATGATAGATCTCATCCAACCCATCAGTGTCCAGCAAGCCTACGATGAGATTACTCACGAACGGTGAAGAGCATCATGGAATTGGCGATGAAGGAAGGTTGGTGATGACGAAGGCGACGATCTCCCCTCTCCAGGGCCCAGAAAGGACTCCAGATCTTCCCTCCAGAGGAAGAACAGGAGGTGGCGGCGCCTCCGTATCGTAAAACGCGATGAACTCTTCTCCTTGATTTTTTTTTCCGGACGAAAGGGACTAAATAGACCTGAGATTGGAGGTGGTGGAGTTTCGTGGGCCCCACAAGCCTGCCAGGCGCGGCCAGGGGGGCGCGCCTGGTGGGCTTGTGGGCTCCACGCTCCACTTCCTCCGCTGATTCTTGCACCAGTATTTTCAATATAATCCACAAAAATTCTCCGTAAATTTTCAGGTCATTCCGAGAACTTTTATTTCTGCGCAAAAACAACACCATAGAAATTCTCCTGAAAACACCGTTTGTCCGAGTTAGTTCCATTCAAATCATGCAAATTAGAGTCCAAAACAAGGGCAAAAGAGTTTGGAAAAGTAGATATGATGGAGACGTATCAACTCCCCCAAGCTTAAAACCTTGCTTGTCCTCAAGCAATTCAGTTGACAAACTAAAAGAGACAAAAGAAAAACTTTTACGAACTCTGTTTGATCTTGTTGTTGCAACTATGTCTAACTCATATCCAGAATTTCAGCAAGATCACAAGCTAACCACATAAGAAAATGACATCTAGGTCTCACGGTAAACTCATATCAATGGCATAATCAACTAGCGATCAAATAATAAGAAGTCTCAAACGTCAACACTTCAATCAAAACAATCATGAAACGGTACGGACAGATGGTATCTCGCTAGCTCTTTCTGAGACCGCAAAACATAAATGCAGAGCACCTTCAAAGACCAAGGGCTGACTAAACATTATAATTCATGGCAAAGAAGATCCAGTCACAGTCATACTCAATAGCAGTTAAAAGCAAAGCATAAAAATGACAGAGGGGCTCTCTAATTGGGGCTTTTATAAGAAGAGGATGACTCAACAGGAACATAAATAGAAAAGCCCTTCGTAGAGGGAATCATTGATTTGCAGAGGTGCCAGAGCTCAAGCTTTGAAAACAGAGATAATAATTTTGGGTGGCATGCTTTCAGTGTCAACGCAATGACCAAGAGTTTTCACCATCTTCCACGCTACACATGCTATAGGCGGTTCCCAAACAGAAAAGTAAAGTTTTGACTCCCCCACCACCAATCAATCACACTCCATGACTAGCCGAATACTTGGGTGCCGTCCATACCAACATCAATCCAGGGGGAGTTTTGTTTGCAATTTTCTTTTCGATTTGAGCATGGAATTGGGCATTCCAATTACCGGCACCTTTCTCGTGAATGATAGTGAATAAACACATATCGAGGATAACACGCCTAGCATGGAAGATACTGATCGCCCCTTGTCACCACATGAGCGGTTCGGGCATCCAAAACAGATTATTTCTTGAAGATTTAGAGAGTGGCACATGCAAATTTACTTGGAACGGCAGGTAGATACCGCATATAGGTACGTATGGTGGACTCATATGGAACAACTTTGGGTTTATGGAAGTGGATGCACAATCAGTATTCCCGCTTAGTACAAGTGAAGGCTAGCAAAAGACTGGGAAGCGACCAACTAGAGAGCGACAACAGTCATCAAAATGCATTGAGATTAACTAACATTGAGTGCAAGCATGAGTATGACATAAATCACCAAGAACATGAATATCATAGAGGTTATGTTAATTTTGTTTCAACTACATGCGTAAACATGCGCCAAGTCAACCCACTTGAATCATTCAAAGGAGGGTACCATCCTATCATAATACATCATAGTCATCTTAAAATTCATGTTGGCATCCAAGGCAAACCATTATAAGCTCCTAGCTAATTAAGCATGGCATCAGAAACTATGATCTCTAAGTTGTCATTGCAAACATGTTTCTCTCACAACAAAGCTGAATCAGGAACGATGAGCTAGTCATATTTACAAAAACAAAATAGATCGAGTTCATACCAGCTTTTCCAGGCTCAGTCACTTCATCATATATCGTCATTATTGCCTTTCACTTGCATGACCGAATGATGTGAACAATAATAAGCGTGCTCGTGCATTGGACTAAGCTGGAATCTCCAAGCAAACACAAAGGAGAAGACAAAGTAATACGGCTCTTTAACAAACAAACAAATATGCATGCGAGAGCCACTAAACATTGTAACCATGGTCTTCTACCTTGACCGAAAGAAAAAGAAAACTATTTACACGGGAAAGCTCCCAACAAGCAAAAGAAGAACAAGAAAATATTTTTGGGTTTTCTCAAACTAGATAGACACACAAAAAGAAAATGAGAAAAAGAAATAAACTAGCATGGATGATACAGTGGCAAAGTGTGAACACCGACAAACAAAGTGAAAGCATAAGAAAGAATATAAAGTCGGTGAGAAACACGTACTCCCCCAAGCTTAGGCTTTTGGCCTAAGTTGGTCTACTCCCAAGGATGGTCTGGGTGATACCCAAAATCATAATGGGGGTTATACGGGAGCGTTGCAGCCACTGACTGAATAGCTGCCTCACGGAGACGAGCAGCCTTTGCCTCCCTCTCATACTCCTCTGCCTCTCCTCTAGTTATGTGATATCTCCATTTTACTTGAAAGTCAAAGAAGGCAGGAGCAGGAAGGGTAATATGGAAAACACGCTGCCGGTTAAATATTAAACGGTATAGGAGGGATTCATCATCCCTCTCAAGGAACTGGTAGCGTGTCAAAGCGGTGCGATCAAGGAAAGTTGTATGGAGCGGGGGATCTCCTTCACGGATGGGTACTCCAAGAAAATTTGCTATGCGAGTGGCATAGATCCCGCCAAGGAAATCCCCTTCATTAGCATTATTATTCAGCCTCCTTGCTATTATAGCTTCTATCACCTATTACTGCGCTCTTAAGAATACTAAGGTCGGGCGCACAGAAGTGACAATGCTCAATCTTGCCATTAATGCATCTGCCTATGAAGAGGGCAAAGTAATGCAAGGCAGGAAAATGAATGCTCCCCATGGTAGCCTGCGTAATATCTCTAGTTTCTCCAACGGTTATACCAGAGAAAAAATCTCTAACCGAAGATTTAGGAGGATCATTGAGACTACCCCAAATAGGTATCTTGCAAATTCTACTGAAATCCTCTAAATCCATGGTATACGATTTGTCATAGCGATCAAACAGTACAGATGTATCACGGCCAACTGAAAATTTGAATCTACGAACAAAAGAGGCAGTGAGAGCAACATATTGTTCACATTTATCGGAGATGAATTCTTCGAGTCCGGCATTGTGAACAAGTGTATCAAACTCGTCTTTGAAACCTGCCTCAATCATGAATTCATCAGAAGGCCATTCACATGGTTGTACCTGTGTGTTCCTCGGTTGGTAAGGATCGGGCTCCCGAATCGCAAGACGGGGACCTCTCTTGCTTGAGGAACCACCATGATAGTTTCTCCTGAACATCTTCCTCTTGTGAAATTTTCAATGACCCAAAGAAAAAGTGAACAAGGCTCAACTAAACTCGTAGCAACTACTCCCTCAAGTGCCTAGAGGCCATATCACGCATCAAAACTACTTGGGACCAACTAAAATTACCATGCAAAGCTCAAGAACAGGGTCACCAAGGCAGTAAAAATACGCGAAGTATAAGGCACTAGAGCAAAAACTAATTGGACCAATGGAGGAGTCACTTACCAAGGAGTAATTTCCCCAAAACAGTTTGGTAAATGGTGCTTTGCACAAGGAGATCGAAAATCCCAGCAAGAAGAGCAAGAACACGGGTTTGAGCTGAGAAACGATTTTTTCTGGAGGTAGGAGAAGCAGATGGGAGCTAGAATGAGTGGAGGGGGTGCACGTGGGCCCCACAAGCCTGATAGGCGCGGCCAGGGGGTGCCCACGCCTCCAGGGCTTGTGGCCCACTGGTGCAGCCCCCAGACTAGCTCTTCATCTCAGTATTTTTCAAAAATTCCAGAAAAAATCTTACTTGATTTTCAGGACGTTCGGAGAACTTTTATTTTTGGGGTACTTTTCTACGGGACGCTAAAACAGAAAACAGGGAAAACTAAACTAAACCTATCATTTTTCTTATAAGCAACCGAAGGTGAAAGCTTGGAACAGAGGTTTGTGACTCCTCGATTCATCCATCTCATGGTTATCGAAAGAAATCCATCAATGAGGTTGATCAAGTCTCCTTGACAAACTTTTTCGAATCGCAAAAGAGAACGGAGAATTTTTAAATAGTCACTAGGTTACCTCAATGGGGATGTGTATCTCCCCAACAAGCAAATCATACTTCATCTTAACAAGAGGTATAGGGCATTCAAAGCTCCCAATAAGAATCGATGAAGTTTCTTCGATAGCATTGATGCAATGTACTCGATATTGTTTCTTTGGAAAGTGCACCGTATGCTCATTACCGTTGACATGGAAAGTGACATTGCCTTTGTTGCAATCTATAACAGCCCCTGCAGTGTTTAAAAAGGGTCTTCCGAGGATGACCGCCATGGCATCGTCCTCGGGAATATCCAGGATAACAAAGTCCGTCAAGATAGTAACGTTAGCAACCACAACACACACATCCTCGCAAATGCCGATAGGGAAAGCAGTTGATTTGTCGTCCATTTGCACAGAGATTTCAGTGGGTGTCAACTTATCCAGTTCAAGCCTATGATAAAGAGAGAGAGGCATAACACTAACACCGGCTCCAAGGTCGCATAAAGCAGTTCTAACGTAGTTGCCTTTTACAGAGCAAGGTATAGTGGGCACTCCGGGATCACCTAGTTTCTTGGGAGTTCCACCCTTCAAGGTATAATTAGCAAGCATGGTGGAAATCTCAACCTTAGGTATCCTCCTCTTATTAGTCACAATATCCTTCATGTACTTAGCATACGGGGACATTTTGAGCATATATGTCAAACGCATTTGCAGAAAGACAGGTCTAATCATTTCAACAAATCGCTCAAAATCCTCATCATCCTTTTTCTTGGATGGTTTGGGAGGAAAGGGCATGGGTTTCTGAACCCATGGTTCCCTTTGTTTACCATGCTTCCTAGAAGTGAAGCCATTCTTATCGTATCTCTTATTCTTAGGCTGTGGGTTATCAAGATCAACAGGTTCAATCTCCACATCCTTATCATTGCTAGGTTGAGCATCATCATCAACATCACTATTGATATTATCATTAGGCTCATGTTCATCACCAGATTGTGTTTCCGCATCAGAGGCAGAGACATCGTTTGGACTCTCAGGTGTATCATCATCTGGGTTGCTAGCGTGCAGGTTCCTATCATCTTTCTTCTTCTTTCTAGGATGACTAGGTGCATCAGTGCTAACTCCTTGAGAATCTTGTTCAATTCTCTTAGGATGACCCTCAGGATACAGAGGTTCCTCGGTCATTCTACCGCCTCTAGTGATGACTCTGACAGAATTGTCATTTAACTCATTGAGCAAGTCATTCTGAGCCTTAAGTACTTGTTCTACTTGAGTAGTAACCATAGAGGCGTGTTTACTCAAAAGCTTAAGATCATTGACGTTTCTGTCCACACAAGCCCTTAAATGACTAAGCATACGAGCATTCTGTTCCAATTGCCTGCTAACATAATCATTGAAACTTTGTTGTTTGGCAACAAAGTTATCAAATTCATCCAGGCATAAGCTAGCAGGTTTATCAAAAGGAATATCACTCTCATCAAACCTACGTAGAGAATTTACTTCTACTACCTGTATCGGGTTATCAAGACCATGGATCTCTTCGATAGATGGTAGATTTTTGACATCTTCAGATTTAATGCCTTTCTCTTTCATAGATTTCTTAGCTTCTTGCATATCTTCACGACTCAGGAATAGAATACCTCATTTCTTCGGAGTTGGCTTAGGAGGTGGTTCGGGAATAGTCCAAGCATTCTCATTGCACAGGATATTATTTAATAGGATCTCAGCTTGTTCTACAGTTCGTTCCCTAAAAACACAACCAGCACAACTACCTAGGTGGTCTCTAGAAGCATCGGTAAGTCCATTATAGAAGATATCAAGTAGTTCATTCTTCTCAAGAGGGTGATCAGGCAAAGCATTCAGTAGCTGGACGAGCCTCCCCCAAGCTTGTGGGAGACTCTCTTCTTCAGCTTGAGCAAAGTTGTATATTTCCTGCAAGGCAGCTTGCTTCTTATGGGCAGGGAAATATTTTTCAGAGAAGTAGTAGACCATATCCTGGGGGCTATGCACACAACCAGGAGCAAGGGAAGTGAACCAAGTCTTAGCATCATCCTTTAGCAAGAAAGGAAACAGCTTAAGTATATAGTAGTGGCGGATCTTTTCCTCACTCGTGAATAGGGTGGCTATATCGTGCAGTTTGGTAAGATGGGCTACAACCGTTTCAGACTCATAACCGTGAAAAGGATCAGATTCGACCAGAGTGATTAACTCAGGGTCAACAGAGAATTCATAATCCTTATCGGTCACAAAGATAGGCGAAGTAGCAAACTTCGGGTTGTATTTCATCCTAGCGTTCAAAGATTTTTCTTTCCACTTGAGCAATAATGTCTCAACATCATAGCTATCCTTACAAGCAAGAAAGTCCTCAGCTATCTCTCCCTCCATAACATAACACTCACGCATATCAGGCAATTCATATCTAGGAGAGCTAGTTCTAGCAGGCAAAATAGCAGGTTCTACTTCAATAGTATCAGTATTTCAAAAGTATCATCACATCTAGCAGCAACTCTAGCAATTTGTGCATCAAGGAATGCACCTAGTGGCAAAGCAGTATAAAGCATAGCATCATCGTAAGCATCATGGGCAGCAGAAATAGCATCATCAAGCATGCGTGACATATCAAGATTTCTAGCAGGAGGTGGTGTCGCAAACTTACTCATAACTGAAGGTGAATCAAGTGCAGAGCTAGATGGCAGTTCCTTACCTGTCCTCGTAGTTGAGGGCAAGACTTTAGTTCTTGGATCTATCGGATTCCTCATAGTGATCAGCAGACGTGAATCCCAAGTAACTCAAAAAATATAGCTGTGCTTCCCCGGCAACGGCGCCAGAAAATGGTCTTGATAACCCACAAGTATAGGGGATCGCAACAGTTTTCGAGGGTAGAGTATTCAACCCAAATTTATTGATTCAACTCAAGGGGAAGCCAAAGAATATTCTCAAGTATTAGCAGTTGAGTTGTCAATTCAACCACACCTGAAAGTAACGTAGCAAGGACCAGTAGGAAAAACTCATAGGCATTGGATCGGTGATCAATGATTATGCCGGATGCTATTCATCATGCAACAGTTATAACACGGAGAGATATGTAACTAGCTCCAGTTCGTCAATGTAATGTAGGCATGTATTCCGTATGTAGTCATACGTGCTTAGGGAAAAGAACTTGCATGACATCTATTGTCCATCCCTCCCGTGGCAGTGGGGTCCTGATGTAAACTCTGGGACATTAAGGTTCTCCTTTTAATAAAGAACCGGACCAACGCATTAACACTTGGTGAATACATGAACTCCTCATACTATGGTCATCTCCGGGAGTGGTTCCGGCTATTGTCACTCAAGGGTTGCCGGGTCATAACACATAGTAGGTGACTACAACTTGCAAGATAGGATCAAGAACACACATATATTGGCGACAACATAATACGTTCAGATCTGAAATCATGGCACGCGGGCCCCAGTGACAAGCATTAAGCATGACAAAGTAGTAGCAACATCAATCTCAGAACATAGTGGATACTAGGGATCAATCCCCGTCAAAACTAACTCGATTACATGATAGATCTCATCCAACCCATCACTGTCCAGCAAGCCTACGATGAGATTACTCACGAACGGTGAAGAGCATCATGGAATTGGCGATGAAGGAAGGTTAGTGATGACGATGGCAACGATCTCCCCTCTTCGGAGCCCAGAACGGACTCCAGATCTGCCCTCTAGAGGAAGAACAGGAGGTGGCGGTGTCTCCGTATCGTAAAACGCGATGAACTCTTCTCCTTGATTTTTTTTCTGGATGAAAGGGACTAAATAGACCTGAGATTGGAGGCGGTGGAGTTTTGTGGGCCCCACAAGCCTGCCAGGCACGGTCAGGGGGGCCCGCACCTGGTGGGCTTGTGGGCTCCACGCTCCACTTCCTCCGCTGATTCTTGCGCCAGTATTTTTAATATATTCCACAAAAATTCTCCGTAAATTTTCAGGTCATTCCGAGAACTTTTATTTTTGCGCAAAAACAACACCATAGAAATTGTGCTGAAAACAGCATTAGTCCGGGTTAGTTCCATTCAAATCATGCAAATTAGAGTCCAAAACTAGGGCAAAAGAGTTTGGAAAAGTAGATACGATGGATACGTATCAGTCCCCTCCCGGTAAAACCCGGGAACCCATTCGTCACTCCCGGTACTTTACCAGTAATGCCCGAAATCTTTCCGGAAGCCAAATGCAACAATCATATATATCAATCTTCATTTCGGGACCATTCCAGAGATACTTGTGACATCCGGGATCTCATCTCGGACTCCAAACAACATTTGGTTACCAACATCAATAATTCAACTATACCAAAAATGTCACGGATCCATAAGTGTGCACACCCTCTGGGTTTGAGAACTATGTAGACATGACCGAGACACTCTCTGGCCAATATCCAATAGCGGGACCTAGACGTCTATATTGGATACTACATATTCTATGAAGATCTTGTCGGTGGAACCTCTGTGTCGACGATTCACACAATCTCGTATATCATTCCCTTTGTCCTTCGGTATGTTACATGCCCGAGATTCGATCGTCGATATCTCCATACCTATTTCAATCTCCTTACCGGAAAGTCTCTTTACTCGTTCTGTAATACAAGATCTCGTGGCTAACTCTTTTAGTCACATTGCTTGCATGGCTTGTTTGTGATGTTGTATTACCGAGTGGGCCCCGAGATACCTCTCTGTCACACGGAGTGACAAATCCCAGTCTTGATCCATGCTAACTCAACGGACACCTTCGGAGATGCGTGTAGAGTACCTTTATAGTCACCCAGTAACGTTGCGACATTTGATACACACAAGGCATTCCTCCGGTGTCAGTGAGTTACATGATCTCATGGTCATAGGAATGTATTCTTGACATGTAGAAAAAAATAGCAACAAAATGACACGATCATATGCTACGTTCATAGTTTGGGTCTTGTCCATCACATCATTCTCCTAATGATGTGATCCCGTCATCAAGTGACAACACTTGTCTACGGCTAGGAAACCTTAACCAGCCTTGATCAACAGGCTAGTCAACTAGAGGCTCACTAGGGACATTGTTTTGTCTATATATCTGCACATGCATTTATGTTTCCATTCAATACAATTATACCATGGATAATATACGATTATCTTGAAACAAGAAATATAATAATAACTATTTTATTATTGCCTCTAGGGCATATTTCCAACACTAGCCAGCTCACTTTTTTGTCTTTTGTTTCTCTTTGGCTTCCGTCTGTCCAACAGCTTGCCTCCTCCAGCATCCACCCCGCTAGTCCAACAGCCGGGAGCCGATCTATGACTGGGACGGGGCTTCTGCCTTCGAAAGCGTCAGCCTCGGATTTTTTGAATCCATCGAGATACTTAGACTTGGAGCGAGCCAGCAGAGGCCGGCTAGAAAGGAAGATCGGAAGTGATCGAACCAACCAGAGTCGGCGACCCCTTTTGTAGTTGGATTTTTCATGCAGCCGGCCTTCCTTCCCACGATCCCGTTCGCCGGACAGCCGGGAGCCGGTCTGTAGCTTGTGCGGGGTGGTAAGGATTTCGGCTCGACGTGCATTATATATTCGACTACGAGTAAGGAAGTAGCTCGGGCCGGCTAGCGAGCCCCCGAGCCCCAGGAGTTGGACCGGAGAACCCACTCTTGTATTAACAACTCTTTTCATGAATTTGAAAAATGTATGCCCCAAGTACAAGCTTGGAGCACCCATTTCATTCATTGAAATCCCAAAAAGGGTAAAGGATACATACGTACATGTTTTTCTCTCTTGTTCTTAGCAGTAGAACGGGCAAAGCAATGCCGCATCCCATGGACGCTCCGTTTCTTCGCCGGAGTCGTCTCTCTTGCGCTTATGCGGCTTCTGGGCATCTATTAGATAGTACGCATTGTTGTGCAAAGCCCTACTGATGATGAAGGGTCCCTCCCATGGGGAAGAGAGCTTGTGCTGGCTGGCTATTCGCTCGATTCTTCTAAGTACTAGGTCCCCCTCACGAAAGGAGAGAGGCCTGATCTTCTTGTTGTGGTAGTGCCTCAGCTTCTGCTGGTAGATGGCCGTCCGTCTCAGGGCCAGGTCTCGTGCCTTCTCGAGTAGATCGACACCGTCTTCTCTTGCCTCTTTTGCATCCGCCTCCGTGTATAGAGTGACACGAGGCGAGTCGAACTCGACATCCTTAGGGATGATTTCCTCGGACCCATATACAAGGAAGAATGGTGTGAAGCCGGTTGACCGGTTTGGCGTGGTGCGGAGGCTCCACAGCACAGCTGGCAGCTCTTCGATCTAGCAGTCGGCTGACCTGACGAGCAGCGCCACGAGTCTTGGCTTGATGCCGGCCAGGATTAGACTGTTTGCCATTTCCGCCTAGCCGTTTGACTACGGGTGCGCCACCGACGCCAGATCGAGCTGGACGCCCTCTTTGGCACAAAAGAGCACCATTTCACCCTTGGTGAAGTTGGTGTCGATGTTGGTGATGATGTTGTGGGGGACGCCGTGGCAGACAGAGATGTCCTTGATGAACTTGACGGTCGTGGGACCGTCAAGCTTCTTGATTGGCGTGGACTGAATCCACTTGGTGAATTTGTCGACAGCTACCAGGAGATGCGGCATGCCGCCTCGAGCGGTCTTGAATGGACTCACCACATCCAGCCCCCTCACAGCGAAGGGCCATGATAGGGGGCTTGTCTTGAGAGCCGAGGCCGGCAAGTGGCTTTGCATGCTGAAGCGATGGCATCCTTCGCACTTGTCGACCAAGGTTGTGGCCTCCTCGAGGGTCGTGGGCCAATAGTATCCATGGTGGAACGCCTTGGCCACCATGGTTCTAGAGGCGGCATGATGCGCGCACTCACCCTGGTGTATGTCCTTGAGGATTTCTTGCCCTTTTTCTGACTCGACGCAGCGTTGGAACACGCCGGTTACACTACGTCAAACCAGCTCGCGGTTGATGATGGCATACGCGGGAGATCGCCATTGGATCTGTCGTGCCTGCGCCTCATCTTGAGGAAGCTCGCCACAAAGAAGGAAGGTTGGGATGGGATGCGCCCTTGAGGGAGCCGACACGGGAGCCGGCTCTGGCTCGACCTAAAGGTCAGGGGCATCTGAAGCCCCCGAGTTTGTTGTTGTGGTCCTGGGTTCGAGACCTTCTGTCTCTGGTGCCGTCGTGGCAGCCAGCATGCCGTCAACCTCCATGACGGCCACCGACTAGGTGTTGAGCCAACAGGGTTCAAGGTTTGGTGTAGCCGGTGGAGATGCTAGAGTCGGCGAAGTAGCTGGAGCAGGCAAGATTGCCAGAGCTACCAGAGCGGTTGTAGCCAGCGGAGTTGATGATTTCGGTGGTTTCTCCGGGCCCAGAGTCATGGGAATGGACGGGTCCGCAGGCACGAAGATTGATGCCGACTCGGGAGATGGTTTGATGGAGGCCTTGTGCAGCTGCTCAAGGGAGACGTCGGTCGGGATTGTTTGCCTGGTGGAGCCGATTTTTGCCAATCTATCAGCCGCCTCGTTGTCCGCTCAGGGGACATGATGGAACTCGCAACCCTCGAAGGGGCCACTACGCTGCAGGATGAGGAAACGGTAGCTGTCCATGTTGGCGTCTCTCGCGTCCCACTTGCCAAAGACTTGCTGCACCATAAGATCAGAGTCGTCGAAGCAAAGGATCCGCTGGATGCCAATTTCTCTGGCAAGTCGTACGTCGTGTGCGAGCGCCTCGTACTCGGCAACGTTGTTGGAGGTGGCGAAGTGTATCTGGAGAGCATACTTTAGCTGGTCCCCCTTCGGAGACGTCAAGATGATGCCGGCTCCCAGACTAGTTCGCATCTTCGAGCCATCAAAATGCATCCGCCAATGTGTGGAGTCGGGGGGCGGCGGCAAGAATTGCGTCTCGGCCCAATAGACGAGGAAGTCAGCCACCACCTGAGACTTGATGGCGGTGCGCGGCTCGTAGCGGATGTCGTAGTCGGCCATGGCGATGGACCACTTGGCGATCCGGACCGTGGCATCACGGTTTCCCATGATTTCTGAAAGTGGAGCCGTTCTCACCATCGTGATGGCATGCTCTTGGAAGTGTTGCTTCAGCTTCTTGGTGGCAAAGTACACGCCGTAGCACATCTTTTTGTAGTGGGGGTAGTTTTGATTGGAGGCAGACAAGACCTCGCTCAGAGAATAGACAGGACGCTGAATCAGAAGCATCTTGCCCTCCTCCTTGTGCTCCACTACCAAGACCACAATGACCACGCGTGTGGTTGCTGCGATGTAGATGAGGATGGGCTCCCTCTCTGCCAGTGCGGTCAAGATTGGCATGCTGGAGATTACGGGCTTGAGGTCACGGAAAGCTCGTCCGCTTGATCATTCCACTCAAATTTGGTTGTTTTCTTCATCAGTTGATAGAGTGGAAGCGCCTTCTCGCCCAGCCGGCTGATGAACCGGCTGAGGGATGCCAGGCAGCCGGCAAATTTCTGAACTCAAGGAGTCAAGCCTGATTGGCCATGCGCTCGATGGTTCTGATGTTCTTAGGGTTAGCTTCGATGTCGCGAGCCGACATGAAGAAACCCAAGAGCTTGCCAGGTGGAACTCCAAAGACGCACTTCTCAAGATTGAGCCGCATCTTGTACTCGCACAAGTTGGCGAAGGTCTCCCGCGGGTCGTCAAGCAGACTGAAATGCTACTTGGTCTTGACGACGTAGACGTGAATGTTCCTGCTGATTTGGGGCAGGAGGCATTGTGGCATGTAGCGCTGGAAGGTTGCGCCAGCGTTCTTCATGCCGAATGTCATCGTCGTGTAGTAGTAGGCTCCAAAAGGTGTGATGAAGGAGGTCTTGAGCCGGTCGTCCGGGTCCAGCTTGATTTGATGGTACCGGAATAAGCATCCATAAAGGACAGCAATTCACAGTCGGCCGTGGAGTCGATCACTTGATCTATCCGTGGTAGGGCGAAGGGGTCTTTCGGGCACACCTTATTCAGGCTTGTGTAGTCGATACATATGTGCCATGTCTTGTTCTTCTTCAGCACCAGGACTGGGTTGGCGAGCCAGTCCGGGTGGAAAACTTCCATGATGAAGCCGGCTGCGAGCTGCTCTCTTCTCTGATGGTGCGCCGCTTCCCTTCAACGAAGCGGCGCAAAGGTTGTTTGACCGGCTTTGTGTCCGGGTGCACATGAAGCTTGTGCTCGGCGTACTTCCTCGGGACTCCCGGCATGTCCTTTGGAGACCATGCAAAGATGTCTTGATTCTCACGGAGGAAGTCGACGAGCTCGCCTTCCTATTTGGGGCTGAGGTTGGCGTCGATGGTGACGCACTGCTTGGGGTTGGCCGGGTCAAGCGGCACTTGCTTCGTCTCCTTGGTCGACTCGAACGAGGCCTCGCTGGCCGGCTGGGATGGAGAAGTGGGCATTGCGGCTGCTCGGTAGCCTGAGCCACGAGCTGTCAAGCTGCCTCTTCTCCTCGACAATCACGAGTGCCTCGGCCAGCCGGCTGCTGTCGCGCGCGCATTCGAGCGACTTCTTGTAGTCGCCGGCAACAGTGATGATGCCCTTGGGACCAGGCATCTTCATCTTGAGGTAGGCGTAATGGGGGATAGCCATGAATTTGGCCAGATACGTCCTTCCCAGCAACGCGTGGTAGGGGTTGTTGAGGTCCACCACCTCAAACCAGATTGGCTCACGACAGAAGTGTGCATTGTTGCTGAAGAGGACATCCAGTTGGATTTTGCCGATCGGCGAGCAAGACTGTCCCAGCACAATGTCATGGAAGACAGTCCTAGTCGGCTGCAAGTCCTTCTCCTTCAGCCCGAGCTTGAGCAGAGTGTCTCGGTAGAGGATGTTGATGCTGCTGCCGCCATCGACCAACACCCGTGAGAACCGACAGGTAAGTCTCTTGGAGGCGAGGGTGGGGTCGAGGAGGAGCACGTATGTGCCGGGGTTCGGCATCACCGCAGGATGGTCTGCCCGGCTCCATGTAATTGGCTTTTTAGACCAATGCATGTATTGGGGAACCGAGGGAACCGTGGCATTCACCTCATGCTGGCGTTGACGCTGGCTGTGATCGTCGTCGCCTTCACTGGTGAAGACGACGTAGGCCCCGTCCTGCTCGGGGAACTGGTTGTGGAGATGGCCATCATTGGGAGGCGGTTGAGCTGGAGCCAGACCTCGAGGCGCCGCCCCCGGGGGAGCCGATAGACCCTCACCCCGGGACTGGCGTTGTGTGAAGCTACATTGCCGGAGTGTGTGCGTGGCCGGCTTCGCCCTAGTATGCATCTTGCAAGGCGCATCGAGCATCTGCTCGAAGGTGAGCTTGGGCTGCCAGGCGTTCTTGTCGGTCCGTTGTCGCTGAGTGCCGGCTTGAGCAGCCGGCTGCTCTTCCTCCATGTTGGCCACCTTCTTGCTTCCAGGTCGCGGGTCGAGTTGATCCGCCTTGTGCTTGTTGTTCTGGCCGCCTCGGTTGTCGCCAGCCGGCTTAGACGTAGCCGGTAGTTGGGCGGTCTTGTATGTTGTGCTGATCTTGATTCTCATGGCGGAATCAGCAGTGGCGTACTTATCCGCCTTGGCCATGAGAACAGCCAAAGAGGTCGGCTCGGAGCACATAAGTTTGTGCTTGAGAAGGGTGCCGTCTCGGCAGCCGTCGATGAAGTACTGGATAGCTTGTACCTCGTGCACTCCTTCGCAGGAGTTGCACAACTCCGTCCAACGTGTGACATAGTCGTGAAGGGGTTCGTGAGGCTTCTGAACGCACATGGCCAGCTCACGAGGCCGGCCAGGCCGCTTGTAAGTGCCGGTGAAGTTGTGGACGAACGTCTCTTCAAAGTCAACTCAAGAGTCGACGCTACCAGCGGGCAGTCTTTCGGCTTGGCGGTGCCGTTGTAATTTGGCGTGTCGCAGGGAAGGGTGAAGCCAGTTGGGAATGGCTCCCCTCGGATCCGGGGACCAAAGCACGCCGGACCAATGGGACCCTCCTCCACCAGGAGAGCCAACTGCACCAAAAGGTTGATGCGGAGACGAGCATCATTTTCGCTGTGAGGGAAGCGAGGGCCGATCCGGGCCGCGAGCTCGGGCCGGATCAGGGGCACAGGATTGACGACCCTTTCCCGCCGCCTAGGCGGGGGCACTTCATGGACCGAGTCACCTTCGTCACCAACCGCCTCACGGCGCCAGCTAGAAACTGCTCGTGGCTCGCTCGGGCGATGGGAATGTTGATCTTGACTTCCTTCAGCCCTCCGGCCAGAAGTGCGAGGGGCTGAAGAATACTGAGCTTGCTGATGGCCGCTGGAATCACGGTGACCCTCGGGTTCGAGAGTCGGAGACACCGAGAAGGCATGAGTAGGATCGAGGCAAGCCTGCTGCTCGTTGGTGGCTTCGAGGAGATCCTTGATGCGCTTTTCTTGGCGAGCACGTTACTCACCCTCCAGAGCACCCATTTATCCAAGGGTCGTCTGGGTGGCCCGCATGTTGGCCGCAGCAGTGTCGTAGATGGGCAGCCTGCCGCCTAGGATTTTGGCGACAACCCGACCGCGAATGCGGACGTCTCCCCGTCGGTTGGGTCCTTCTGCGGCCGGGATGAGGCTGTAGGCGGAATTGTACTCACGTTGTGTGGCCTCCATCCGGTGCTTGGCGGTGGCAAGGGCGATGCCCTCTACCAGGAGTTGCTTGTGAGATTCCTCCAGTTCAGCCCTAGCCTCTGTTGTGTTCGTCGTCGGGGTAATGGGAGTGGTCAACCCGGAAGGGTGGCATGAAGCGGGTCGGCAGGGCCCGGAGGTGGGTCAACCGCATCCACCGTGGCCTTGCCACGGCCTGAGCTGGTGCTAGTGCCAGCAACCATCACCTCCATGAGATCAGAGGTAATGGCAACGTCATGCGGGGCAAGACACCCCGCAAACGATAGTGGATCGCTGCAGTCGAGTACGTCGCACGGGTAGTCGTAGGGTGCAGGTGCATCCTCAAGGGTGAGCCTGCTGAAGTGTGCGCAGAGAGCATCGATGTCGATATCCCCGCCAAGGTGGCGAGGCTCCTCGTCGAGGCGCAAGTTGTTGAAGAGAGTGCAAAGGCGAGCAACGTCGAAAGCAACATCGCCGGCAAGCGGCTTGCTGTCGATCTCCTCAACAAAGCCTGCAAGACGTGTTGAACCATCGATCAACACCGCGGAAACCTCCGCAGGGGCAGGCTCCACAGGCGTGCTGATGTGTCCGGACGCGAGGCGTCCGGTGGAGTAGGCGAAGGGTCCCGCCCGGAGCGTAACTCCGGCCGGTGCCGCAGACGGGCCCACGGTGGGCGCCAACTGTCATCGTTTTCTCGCGACAGATGCCATAGGTAGACTTATCGAGGGTAGTTTGGACCGAAAGGACACCGGGGGGCTCTAGGAACGGGATTGGTAACTAGCGAGCAAGACGCACGATGTCCCTAGGTTCGGGGCTCTCCCTGGGAGATAATACGCCTAGTCTTGTCGAAGAGGTTGATGAACTAGAGTGTTTACAATATGCTGCTTGAGCTGTTGGACGGAGCAGGAAGAAGGGGCAGCTGGCTCGAGTTCTACCTCTCTTGTGCGGTGTGTGTGGGTGCAAGAATGGCCGCCCCTCTGCATGGAGGGGGCGGGGGGTTTATAGTCGAACCCACCGGCCTACAAAATGGATATAAGTACATTAAGGGGGACCCGGCTGGCAGCCTCCCAGGCCGGCCAAGAGGCCCACTATGGTTTAGTCCTGTTGCTTGAGGGGCCCGCTGGCTACAAGGTCACTTCTGGCCCTGGGACCCGCCGGCCAGCCTATGGGGTTGGTACGTGCTCCCCACACAGGACGCGTGCAGTATGCTTGGCGTCGTCTTGTGGGATCCGGCGACGGTCAGCGATACGGCCATCTCCACTGTAGCCATGCGGGGCCAGGTAATGGAGTGGGCGCTGGCACGCGAGTACTGTGCATGGTTGATGGATCGGAGTCGGCATCAGTCAGCGGTAAGGCCGCTGAAACTGTAGCCATGTGTGCGCTTCTCCATCGTACCCGTGCTGAGGTACCTTCACCTTTAATCGAAGGCCCCCGTCACATCCTGGGGATTGATGCGACTTGTGCCCTTCAGTTGGCTGGCGGCCTGGCCAACCGGCCAGAGAGTATACAGCTACGCTCCTAGCCGGCAAGTAATTTGTAGCCGGCCAGGAGGAGCCGGCGGTTGAGGATGTTGTTGCTCGTCTCTATACCAAAGTATAGAGGAGTAGGCTTGATGAGCCAACCCCAGGGTTATCCCCCCATCATCCTTCTTCTTCTACGTCTTCTTCTTTTTCTCCTCCTTCTTCTTCTCCTTTGCCTCCTCCTTCTTCTTATCCTTCTTCTTCTCCTCCTCCTCCTACTTCTTCTTCTTCTAGTCTTCTTCTTCTCCTTCTTCTTCTAGTTCATTCTCCAAAATGACACACTTAGCTAACTATCCTCTAAAATGACATAATTAGCTTATTTAGTTCATTTATGACATAATTCGCTTGGTTAGGTGAAAAATAACACAAGAACCTTGGTTAGATCATAACTTAGTGTATCTTCCTCCAAAAACACATAATAAGCTCAAAATAAGATAAGTAATTATCTTCACCTTCTTCTTCTCCTTCTTCTTCTAGTCTTCTTCTTCTCCTCCTTCTTCTTCTAGTATTATTCTCCAAAATGACATATTTAGCTAATTATCCTCCAAAATAACAATTAGCTTATTTAGTTCATTTATTACATAATTAGCTTAGTCAGGTCAAAAATAGCACAAGAACCTTGGTTAGCTCATAACTTAGTGTATCTTCCTACAAAATGACATAATAAGCTCAAAATAAGCTAAGTAATCATGTTCTCCTTCTTCTTCTCCTTCTTCTTTTTCTCCTTCTCCTTCTTTTTCTTCTTCTCCTTCTTCTTCTTCTTCTTCTTATAGTTTTCTTCTTCTTCTTCTAGTTTTCTTATTCTTCTTCTAGTTTTACTCTTCTTCTTCTTGTAACTTCCTTATTTTCATTTTGCAGATTTGATTTACTTCATGGAAGCCAACATTGATGGACTGCTAGTGTTTACTTTATGTTTCGATTTGTATTGATAAACAGTGTGAAACTATGTGTATGTATGGAGATAATATAAGTATGTGTATGTATGATGATTGAAACTATGTGTATGTATTGGAAGCTAGCCTATTTGTTGTCTTGCTCTTATATGATGTTCGATACATGGCCTATATGCTGCTTATATGATATGTGTAATTTGAAACTATATGTGGGTGTTAGAAACTATATATATCATATGTGTATTTTTAAAATGCAGGGAAATGACTAAAAGCAAACAAAATAGTGGCAATGCAGGTGTTTTGTCGTTTGCCAGCGGATGACAAAGGGCTTTGCCTTCGACTAGCGGATGGCAAAGGGGCCACGTGTCACCCACCTGTGCAACTTGGGTTAGCCGGTTGGCCCATATGGTCACTTTGCCGTCTTCTACCGCCCCCGACAAATGGCAAAGGGGGGCACGCAGATGGCAAAGCGGGGCCCAGGCAGACAGCAAAGGGGGGGGGTCCCTGGCAGACGGTCTGCTACCTCCCCCGGCAGACGGCAAAGGGGGGAAGGCAGACGGCAAAGGGGGGTCCCTCGCAGACGACAAAGGGTGGGTCCCAAGCACATGGCAAAGGGGGGCGGCATATGGCAAATACTCTGTTAGCCACCTAACGGAGTAGGTGCGTGTGGGCTGCCGTCTAAATAATTTTTTGTCTTCTTGCCATGGCAGACAGATGGCAAAGGCCTTTGCCATCTGCTGCATGTCAACAAACGGCAAAGAAGGCCCTTTATCGGCGCAAGTAGCCATAGAAATTTTGTCGTGCATGGAGTGGCCCTTTGTCGTCCGCTATGGCAAATGGCAAAGAAGTTGATTCCTGTAGTGGCTTATGCAATTTGTCTAAGAGGTTTGAGAGGGAGAAGGCTTGGGTTGGAACAAGTAGGAACAACCAGCACAATGGAAGGATACTCCATGCAAAACACAATGAAAACGAGAGCACACATGGAGTAGTCCAACAACCTAAAGCCTATAACCGAGAAAACACAACTCAAACCAATCGTAACAAATCCATTCAAAGAGTGGGCAGTGAGTGAATTCACCTGTGTTTGAGTCAATTGATATGCCACCATGAAGATTTTAACCTTAGGTCCATGACCAAAACTCATCTTTGAAGCACAAGTACCATCAAAAATGGCTAATGTGAAAGACTTGATCAATTTATGCATAATGGGGGGACAGAGAGTTCATTGAGAGTAAAACACGCCCCCTATATCCATGCCTACATCTAAACAAGACAAAATGATGAGTGCACTTGGGTGTGCAATACTCTAAGCCACATTGCTCGAATTAATGATATTTAGCTCATTACTTAACATGTGAAATTTTTCTTCATCCAATGGCTTCGTGAAAATATCTACATGTTGTTCATGAGTGTTGAGATAAATATGATCAACCTCCCCATGTTTGATGTTCTCCTGGATGAAGTCAAGGTGAATCTCAATGTGCTTTTTCTTGCAATGTTTAACCGGGTTGTGGGTGATCTTGATAGCACTTTCATTGTCATAGAAAAGAGGAACTTTGTCACAATTTCCACTATAATCCTTTAAAGTTTGCCTCATCCATAGAAATTATGCACAACAACTTGCGGCATCTACATACTTGGCCTCGGTGGTAGTGAGAGAAACACGATTTTGTTTCTTTGAAGACCAACTTACCAAAGAGTGACCAAGGAATTGACACACTCCAGAAGTTGACTTCCTATCCACACGGCCACCCGCCCAATCCGAGTCCGAGTATCCCATGAGATCAAACGATGCACCTTTGGGATACCATAAGCCAAAATTTGGGGTATGTGCCAATATCGAAAGATTCGCTTTGCGACCACATAGTGACTTTACTTAGGGACTTGAAATCATGCACACATACTCACACTCAATATAATATCCAGTCTAGATGCACAAAGGTAAAGCAAGGATCCAATTAGGAGCTATATACCTTTTGATCCATGGCTTTACCAATGGGATTAATGTCAAGTTGGCACTTGAGTGACATAGGTGTCTTTGCCAGCTTGACCTGATCCAACTTGAAATTCTTGAGCATGTCTTGAGTGTACTTTTCTTGGTTGATAAAGGTTCCTTGTCTTCATTGCTCGACTTTGAATCCAAGGAAGAGCTTCAACTGTCCCATCATAGACATCCCAAACTCTTTGGTCATGAGTGCAACAAACTCATCATTGAAGGATTTGTTAGGAGAACCAAAGATAATATCATCAACATATAATTGGTACATGAACAAATCCCCTTTAACACTCTTAGTAAAAAGAGTGGGATCTATTTTCCCAATTAGAAACCCACGATGTTCTAACAACTCGGTAATGTGCTCATACCATGCACGTGGGGCTTGTTCAAGGCCATAGATCTCCTTATCGAGTTTGTAGACATGATTTGGGAACTTGGGATCCTCAAACCCTAGGGGTTGATTGACATATACCAACTCATTAACTGGACCATTTAAAAATGCACTCTCCACATCCATTTGTTGCAATCCGAAATCATGATGAGAAGCATGTGCAAGCAACATGCGAATATACTCAAGGCGAGCAACGGGGGCAAAGGTTTCACCGTAGTCGATACCCTCGACTTGGGAGTAGCCTTGAGCCACCAATCTTGCCTTGTTTTGAATGAAAACACAATTTGCATCTTGCTTGTTCTTGAAGATACATTTAGTTCCAATGATGTTATGGTCCTCCTTCGGCCTTGGAACTAAATTCCACGCCCTGTTACGCTCAAAGTTGTTGAGTTTATGATGCATGACATTCAACCAATATGTGTCCTCAAGCGCCTCTTGTACCTTAATGGGTTCGATACAAGAAACAAACGCATCATGTTCACAAAATTTTGTTGATTATTTACAAGTGGTTACCTCTTTAATCAAGCTCTCGTAGACATTCTCCAAAACATGTTGACGATGTTGTAGTTTGGGGCTACTTTGATGATGCGATGCTCCAAAATCTTGTCTAAGGAAGGTTGGGGAGCATCTAGGATCCGAAGTATTTCTAGAGCGGGGGTGATTAGACTACTTGGCCAAATAAAAACTTAGCCTTTTCCTGATTTTAATAGTTGGCAAGTTTTAGAAATTATACCAAGTCAAGCATACCCTACACATGCAAGTCTAAGAGTATAGCAGCGGAAAGTAAAGACATGCACATGTAAGTAGAGGGAAGGGATAGGAAGATCAAACGCAATGGGGACACAAAGATATTTCCTATGGTTTTGATAGGTGGTGCTATCATACTTCCACTCTGATGGAGACTCGAACCCATGGAGGGTAACTGAAAGTGATAGTTATCGACTAGAGGGGTGAATAGGCGATTTTTAGCTTCGAAATAGTAAATGAAGTTGAAGTGTGCGGAAGCGATACAGGATCAGGTAGGGATAACAATCAAATATCTAAGCATAACAATGAATAATACAAAGACACACAAACGGATAGAGCATAATCATCATGCACACTAAGATGTATCAAAGATAAACTTAGGTAGTATGAAGATAAATGGCAGTTTAGGAATGTCTTCGATGTATGTCTTTGAGTTAATATGATCAAGCTATGGCTTCACAGTACAGTACAATAAGTAAGAGAGTGAAAGATAGAACCAGTAGCTTGACGATAACACGGGATTTGTTGGACCAGTTCCAATTGTTGTGACAACTGTACGTCAGGTTGGGGAGGTTGAGATTGAACTCTGAAAACCTCGTCTTCACCTAGTTCCCCTTGAACCGAGGTCACTTAGGCCATGTCCAATCACTCGGGTAAGTCTTCAAGGGAGACTTTCGAAACCCGTATAAACTTGGTCACCCAATAATCCACAGTTACGCTTGGATTGTTCTAGATCATGGTCACCCGACAGTCCACAATGACTCTTGGATGCACTAGACCATGATGCCTAACCATATAGAAGATCACAGTTGTCAAGTGTAACAAGTGTTCAGTTCCGTTAGAACAGAACTTCTTCGGTAATGCTCAAACACTCTCGCTCTAGGTGTTTGGGTTTATCCTTGCAGTATAGTTCTATCTCTCAATGTCTTCGGCGTGGGTTGCTCCAAAACAACAACAATTGTATCTAACTCTAAGCAGCTACCAACATATGGTGGAGGGGGTGGGCTATTTATAGCCAACAGGCAACCCGACATGATATGACTTAAATGTCCCTAGGTCAATGGCCAACCGACGCGTGTTCCAACGGTCAGATTTCAAAGACACATGCAGCAACATTACTTGGGATACAAGCAATGCTAACTCAATCAACTCTGGAGGAGATTTCCTCTCATTGTATTCATTCGAAGACATAGGTATTTGGGTTGAGCATCGCGTCAATGTCTAACTTCGATAACATCGACCCCACTTAACAGTACGGTGGTTCCTATGACTCAGGAAAGAAGAAATAAAACTATCAAAATACTTTGTCTTCGTGTTTCATTGTCTTCAGGCGATTATATTCGCATACCACTAATGGCTTCAGCCATCATTAATATCTTCGGACATTTTGGGGGTCGTCTTCGAAGGTTAAACCAAATCTTCGGGGACTTCTATCTGTGTTATCCTGTGAACTCTTACAAACACATTAGTACCTCAACCACGTTTGTCTTCGGTACTCCAAAACCAACAAGGGCTGGCACTATATGCACTTACAATCTCCCCCTTTTTGGTGATTGATGAAAAACTGGTTGAAGTTTTCGATGGGGATACAATATGTGAAGATAAATACTTGGATATTACGATTGCAAGATATATAGAGAGCTCTCCATGAAGATGTGCTTATGAAGAATTTGCTTTGAATGCAAAAGCACATGGCAAGTTTTAATTTGTGGAGAACTCCCCCTATATCTTGGAATCCAACCACTATGCATTTTGAAGATGTTCATGAAGATAATGAAGAATGGGCGCCTGTGGAATGACTTCGGACGCATATGATAATATATGGAATAGCAACAAAGGTACGATAAACAGAAAGTGTGCAAACGTCCATCAGGACTTAAGTTTTACAACCCAGAGCAGCAAATGTTTATAACGGTAGTTGTAAACTTAACAAAATAGCAACACTTAGCCCATATAGACCCATTTAAATACTATCAATCCAATGTTTCTCCCTCTTTTTGATTGAATGGCCAAAAAAGGGCGAAGACATTGGGCACTAGTCGTCCCCAACATGAGTTGAAGACGATTGTGCAATAGGGCCGATGGAGGTTGGTGCACAAGGGCCTGGTGAAGTGCCGGTGCAATCTGTTGGTGTTGTAGGAGAGGTGAGATCTTTAGCTTCATCATTAGCAGGTTGGACATGAATGTACAATGTTGAAGAAGAATAGTCACCGCCTTCGAGAGATGGCATATTGCACCACTTCTCCGTGTGAGGAGGAGGAGCACAGAACCTAAAGTTCTTATCAAAGCCATCCTCATTAATATCATCCTCAGAAGCCAGCATTGTCAATGTTTTCCAGGATCACCGACAAGTCTCATGAGCAACGTAGGTATTCTTGGTGGAAAGGTTGCGAATACGATTGATATCTTTGAAAAGATAATGCATTTGTCTTTGCATCCACTCATGATGTCGATCCTACTTTTGAATCAAATAGACAAGAAGCTCTCAATCGGTCAGTGCATGTTCTCATCTGGGTTGGGGCAGTTGAGGTAGAGTGCTAGTAGTGGCTTCGGTGGTAGTGGCACTCAACTGTGGGCGGCAAATTGATCCAATAAGCCTTGCCCTATCTTAATCGGATGGTATTAGAATCCCTTCAATATTAGAAATGCCACTAGTTCCTTCAATAATGGAGTTCTTTCTCTTGGATGGGTAAATGTCTTCATGTATGACTTCCACACCCGAAAGATATATTCCATGGTATGAGCAAAAGACAGAAACCTTGAATTTTTTCTACGCTTAATGAAGCGCATGATCCATTATACATAGATCTTGGGTTCAAAGAGATTGATACTATTGGCAACCAAGGTTCACAAAAATAAGTCTTAAATATTGAACCTGATGCCATAGATTATATAGTAGATCAATGTCTTCAATGCCCCTTCGAACTTGCTTGAAGATGAATGCATAAGAGTTAACATTTGGTGTGTCAAATAATATGGTAGATAGTCTCCGAGAGATACTGAAGATCATCAACAAAGAATATTGTGGGCAAATCTGCATCTAGGGCCAATGGATTCGTAAGAGTTAACATTTCAGTCATGTTTGGCTCGAGCATTTGGAATATGCTTCTTGTGGCTTCTTCATAGGCAGCAAATTTCGGATCAAGATCTTCGCTTGATGCAGCAAGTGGAGTGGTGGCAAATAATTCCATAGTAGAAGCTTTGATATGCTCATCTCGGATAATGAAATCCATATCCCATGTCTTCAGATCATGTCCATAGCCAGAGATATGGAGAGTTGCATAAAGTTGAAGAATGAGTTCTTTATTCTAGTATTCATGATCCCTAGTGAGGGGCAAAAGTCCAACATCTCGAAGAGAATCTAGGGTCTGATCAAAACAAGGAAGATAACCCATGGCTTCCATGTTGAGATGCTTGTGCGGGCAGATCATGTTCTGGCCATAAAGCACACAAGTGTAGTAGTTGTGTTGTGGTGAACTCTAGAAGCGACCAGATTGAATGTTTTGACACTTGTAGGGTTTCCCATCATAATCAAGGAAAGTGTTGTTGAGATGGAAATCCCTGACTCTGAAGAGAAGAGAACGTGTTGGTCCTAGTTGTCGAAGACTTGGAAGCCTCGGCATTGGATTCATAACTCTTGGGTGACAAATGATGTTGAATTCATATTGGGGGGCCATCCTTGGTGGCAGAACAAGCTTGGGCCATTTTGTGGGCACCATCTCTCCTTCCCTATTGCGAGCCATGACAATATTGTCAGCATTTGCATCAGTCGATGGTGTAGTAGGAAAAGGAAGACCATTAGGTGATGGAGCATTGACTTCGCCTTCAACGATTGGTGGTTCTGTAGGTGCAACAGTATCATCATCAGCAATGTCTTCAGCTCCTTTGGCTTGGATTTCAGGTTGTTCAGGAGCAACATCTTCAATCCTGAGAACTTCATCGAATGATGCAATCGGAGTAACACACACTTCATCTTCAGGTATGCTTTGCATCAAAGATATAACTAGACTTGGTCCTTATCGAAGTCGTTCGAGTGGCGAGGCACGATCATTGGTTTGAACATCCATGGCTTCAAATGGAGATTTAGGAGATCTTTGCACAAGAATTGAAAATGGAGTAGGCAGAGTGTTGGGATTAGCTTCACACACAATTGGACTTAACGGGGTGCCAATTTCCACATATTCACTGTCATCATGTGGTGGCGATGATACAAGTGGTGCATCAATTTGAGGCACGGGTTCGGTCTCTCTTTCAACATTGTCTTCACTACAAGCAATGTCTTTAGCAGTGTCAGCTGTTATGTCTTCAGCTGCGGTGGGCTCAACAGCTGGTACATCTTCAGTTGTTGGAACCTTTGGGGTATCACACTCATGAAGAACAACTTGCCTCTCAGCATTATTAGAGGCGGGAGGAGCCATGGAGATAAGTGTCATAAGCAGGGGCACCTCACGAGTTGGTGGAGTGGTAGAAGGAGCTTAAGGGGGCTTGGGAACTTGGGACGAATGTGAAGACTTTGTCTTCTTTGTCTTTAGCCTCTTGATAGGTTGAGCTTGAGAGAAAGGTGCACATTTTTGCTTTCAGGCTTCTGCCTCGGCTTGTTTTCTCTTCTTGTTGTTCATAGCAGAGGCAGAAGGAGGTGCTCTTGAGCCAAAGAAGCCTATTGGGAAGATAATTCTTGGCATTTCTTGCCTTGAAGATGCAGGGTGGCTCGAAGGGATTGAAGCTTGCCTTGACCATTCAATGATTCTTTGGTTAATTACGGGTTGTACAAGTATTTTTTGCTTTAGCATCTCATTGTGAGCTTGGACCATTTTTGCAGATTTCTGCTTTAGACACTCAAGAGCGCCTTTGACAGCTTGCGCTTTTTAAATTCTGCTTTTAAGTCTTTCATGAAGAGCTGATAGCATTGTATCTGCACAACTGTGATCTTGTGTACATTGCTCCTAAAGAGAGCCGTTTCATGGAGAATCTTCTTATGTTGCTCCACAACCTTTTGAGCAACAATTAATTCTTTGTTCACCAGCCCTTGGAAGGTGACGCCCAGCCCGATGGGAAGCTTAAGCGCATCAATTGTGAGAGAGGGGTCAACAGACCATTCATCAATGAACTGTTGAGGATATTTGCATCAATCAGAGGAAAGTCTTCAAGAAGTTTGGCCTCTTCCTCCTTTTCCTGAATAAGCTTTGCTAGGCCTTCATCTTCAAACTCATCATCACACAGTTCAATCATGTTTGGAACATCCATCAAGGAATAGATGGCTTCGGTCCACGGGCAGCAACATGTTTTCTTTTCAGTCTCCTATTTGTTTCAGACTCATCCATAGTTTCAGCCAGTTCAGCTCGCCTTGATCTTGAGGCTTGTGGTTAAGCCTTAGGCCTTGAAGCCTTTGAATCCATTGCTTTCTCCATTGGCTTTGAATCAGTGACATGGGGTCTATCATCTTCCTCGGATGTTTCAATGGCCATTGTACATCCACGAATGCTGGAGGGATATGGATGCGTTGGCAATGGAGGCCTTACCATGCACGGGAAGAAGCCAATCTTGATGGCTTCAGTCTTTGTCTTCGGATGCAGATTTTTATAGAGAATGTCAGTCCATGGGGCCTTTTCTGCATTCTTCTTAGCATACTCATCAGTGACAAAGCGGTAGTTGAACCATTCTTCTACCCCATATCTTCGGATCCATTGGATCCGGTTCTCGTGTTGTTGATAGTTCTCTTCTAGATCACACTTGTATCTATCATACTGTGCGGGTGGAAAAGCTTTGGCAATGTTCAGACGTATTTGTATTCCTCCTATCTTAGGAGTTCTATCTTTGTCCATAGTCTTCGACTTGGGCAAAAGCTTCGCACACTAATTCAAGTGAGAGCTAGCTCCAAGTGAGTCTACATGTATCTACAAGTAGTTTGCAAACGAATTCAGACAATGAGATCCAAGTGATTCTACCACGGACATGTACCTGAGAAAGAATTAGAGATGCGAGGGCAATAGAAAAGATCATATGCATTATCATAAGATTTTGAAGATAACAACATGGTCTGAAGATATTGACCTCATTCACCGAAGACTTTCACTTTTGCTCAAGACAAGGTGGTTTCAAATATGTACAAGTTCGAAAATTTGCACAAGTGAGAAATCAATCCAGATTTTCAACATAAGTAAAAGCATTGAGAAAATAGAGATGGGTGACTGAGTGTTCTCGAAGAGATAGTGGAAAAAAAGGCTTTTAATGATATTTGGTAACTTTTAAGATCAAACAAGTGGTAAAAATTAGCTATTTATTTACCACGCTGAAGAACACGAGTAACTGTTCAATGAGGCGGAGAGGCCGAGCGGTTTGATATGCCACAACCTAGCTTGGTGGTGAATATGGCTATGGCAGCAGCGGATGAAGACTCTCGCAGCCGGTGTGAGTAGGATGATGAAGAAGGCACGATAGCTAGGCATTTCTTCTCCGGCGGCGATGAAATCAAGCGGCGGCGCTAGGGTTGGAGCTCGAGAGAGGAAGCTTTGAGGTAAGATTAATAATTGAGCCGGGGTTCATGTATTTATAAGGAGGGGTGGAACAAGAACATCTGAAAATTTTGGACAGATATTCCCCGGACTCTTCGGCTTAGTGGGTACGAGGCACGCATGCAACACATGTGACAACACACTACATATGATTTGTAGCGCCAGGCGCGGGAATTTTGGCAATTAAGGCTAAAAAGATAAGAGTAAAATTTTAAAAAAATGGTTGAATTTGTCTTTGACAGGCAAGGATGGTGCAAATACAATCAACATGTGTCAATTAGAATGTATGACCCGAGATAAGCGTAGATGAGGTGTAAGAGTCCGATCACATTTGCCTAGATAAAAAAATTGAAGATATAGCTATAGGCAATATGCTGTAGAGAACTGAACTCCATAGTATTGCATATAATCTATTCAAATGACAAGTGTTCAAGTTCAAAGACAACCATAAAATTCGAATACAAAGTCAGTCTCATGAAGACATATATGAAAATGACAAGATAAAAACAATGTCTTCAGGAGGGGTTGGTGGTGTTGCCCACCATATAAGAATGTTTGACCAAGACACGTCGCACAATTATCACCGTGCTCTGAAGTCATATTCTTCGTTAATGTATTCACACTTAGAGTGTATATCTTCATGTGTTGAAGACATATATTACTTTGTGTGTCATGCATTAAAGTCATCAATAGTGCATAAGCGTTAGGATGTGTGTCCATTCAGTCGACATTTGAGGATTCTAAGATATTTAGCTCACACCGCAACTTGCAAAACCTCTTCTCATCCAACGGCTTCGTGAATATATAAACCAATTGATCTTTTGTATTCATATGCTCGATGACGATGTCTTCCTTAAACACGTGACCACGAAGGAAACGATGTTGTATTTGAATGTGATTTGTCTTCACGTGTTTACTGAGTTGTGGGAGATCTTGATAGCACTCTCATTGTTGCAATAGAGTGGTACTTCCTTCTTGTTGATTTCGTAGTCCTTGAGAGTTTGCTTCATCGAGAGAAGTTGTGTACAGCAGGCGCCAACAGCAATGTATTTGGCTTCAACAGTGGAGATTTATACATAGTTCTGCTTCTTTAAAGACCAACATACAAGAGATTGACCCAGAAAGTGACATGTGCCTGATGTAGACTTGCGATCAACTCTATCACCAGAAAAATCTGAATCTGGATAGTCAATGAGATCAAACTTCGAGCCATTTGCACACCATAAACCTAGCATTGGGATGTGAACCAAATATCGAAGTATTTGCTTCACGGCGGGGTGATGCGATTCCTTTGGTGCCGCTTTGAATCGGGCGTACATGCAAGCGCTGAGCATTATATCTAGCCTAGATGTGCATAGGTACAATAAAGAGCCAATCATGGAGTGATATACCTTCTGATCAAAATCTTTACCATTTTTGTCGGTGCAGAGGTGGCGTTTGTTGGCATTGGCATTTTGTATCCCTTGTAGTCTTCCATACCAAATTTCTTGAGGTAGTCTTTGAGGTACCTCCCTTGAGATATGAAGATGCCATTTGGTTTCTGATGAATCAAAAGCCCTAGAAAGAACTTCAGCTCTCCCATCATGGACATCCGATATTGCTCTTGCATCATGAAGATAAAGTCACCACTATATAGATTGTTAGTACGGTCGAAGATAATGTCATCAACATAGATTTGGCATACAAACAGTTCACCATCATATGATTCACTGAAAATAGTAGGATTGAGTGAACTAGGTTTGAAGCCTTTCTCCTTGAGAAAATCCTTGAGTGTCATACCAAGCCCTTGGTGCTTGTTTGAGGTTGCCTTGTTGAGCTGGTAGACCATGTCAGGATGCTTTGGATCTTCGAACCCTGGTGGTTGAGCAACGTATACTTCTTCCTCAATCTTACCATTGAGGAATGCACTTTTGACATCCATTTGGTATAAGCATATATCATGGTGGTTATCGTAAGCAAGCAATATGTGTATGGCTTAAAGTCTAGCAATAAGTGCAAATGTTTCATTGAAATCAATACCCTCAACCTATGTGTAGCCTTGAGCGACAAGTCGAGCCTTGTTTCTAACCACTTGGACAGACTCATCTTATTTGTTGTGGTAGATCAACTTTGTGTTGATGATATTGTGCTTGTGTGGATCGGGACGCTTGACTGGCTCACATACATTGTTGAGCTTGAATTGATGAAGTTATTCTTGCATGGCTTGAACCCATTCCAATTCCATGAGAGCTTCGTCTACTTTGGTAGGCTCTTAGATAGACATAAAATCAAAGTTCCAACAAAAGTTAGCCAATTGTTACCTCTTGCGAGTGAGAGGACCTAGCGCATTGATGTTGTCGAGCATCTTCTCGATTTGAACTTCATTTGCAACTCGCGGATGAGCAGGTCGAAGACTTTGGTCCTCCTATTGAGCATTGTCTTCATCAGCAACATTATCTTTGGGAGCATCATTGTCTTAGTGATGGGTAGGTGGAGGAATGATGACTTACTCAACGTTTGGTTCCTCGGGTATGATCTCACCAGTGACCATCAGCCTAATAGCTTCATCAGATGGAAGTTCATCTAGCATAGGTGGTAGGTGCTCTCTTTGCGAGCCATTAGTTTCATCGAACCGCACTCTACAGCCTCAACAATTTTATTGTGAAAAATGTTGAAGACTATGTAGGTGTGTGAATCCTTTCCATAACCAAGCATGAAACCCTCATGTGCTTTTGGTGCAAATTTTGAATTGTGGTGTGGATCTCTAATCCAACAGCTTGCACCAAAGACTTTGAAATAACTTACATTGGATTCTTACTAGCAAGTAGCTTCTATGAGGTTTTCTTGAGGAACTTTTGAATATATACCCTATTGATGATGTGGTATGCAGTGGCAATGGCTTCAGGACAGTACTTTCGTGGTGTCTTGTACTCATCAAGCATAGTGCGAGCCATCTCTATGAGTGCCATGTTCTTGCGCATCACGGCGTCGTTCTGTTGTGGTGTGTATGGAGCAGAGAACTCATGAGTGACACTAAGGGAGTCAAGATAGGTATCCAGACCAGTGTTCTTGAACTCTGTGCCATTGTCACTCTGAATATGTTTAATATTGATGTTGTAGTTGGTCATGCACCTGCTTGCAAAACGCTTGAAGACATCCTGCACTTCAGCCTTATCAAGTAAGATGTGCACCCATGTATATCTAGAATAATCATCAATGATTATGAAGCCATATAGATTTTAAGTGTTAGAGAAAGTGGAGTAGTAAGTAGGGCCGAATAAGTCCATGTGGAGCAGCTTGAAGGGACTAGAAGTCATCATGATAGTCTTCGAGGGGTGTTTGGCCCTAGTCATCTTACCGGCTTTGTAGACACCACATAAGTTATCCTTCTTGAAATTGACACCCTCCATGTCAATGATGTGATTCTTCTTGTCAAGGGTATGCAAGTTCCTCATACCAGCATGTCCTAGCCTTCGATGCCATAGCCGACATTATGAAGCTTTTGCTAGAAGACATGTGGCAACTTGTGGTCCTGCATAGAAGTCTACCATGTATAGACCACCTCTTAAAAAACCTTTAAAGACTTTGGTTTTGTCAGAGGCCATTAGTACAACGCATCAGAATTTGCCAAAAATGACAAGCATGTTAAGATCACAAAGCATTGAGACACACATTAAGTTGTAACCAACCGATTCGACAAACATAACATTTTCCATGTGCATATCCCTTATGATAGAAACTATACCTAGTCCCAGTACTTTGCTTATGTTTTTGTCAGCAAATATGATGTGATATTTGGTTGGAGGTCGAAGAGTTGACTCCATCAATAGGCTTCACTCACCAGTCATATGATTAGTGCATCCACTATCCATGATCCATTCGATTGGACTGGATTTGTCTTCCTTCATTTAGAATTAGTCTTGTTCACCAAAGCATGCAATTACATCATGCATTGATGAAGATATTGTAGTGTAAGTAATAGTAACACTAGACGATATAAATGGTAACACCATTTTCATTTGTTTTCTTGCGTCCACACAAGAATGGTTTTGGGTCTCTAGAGATAGTGTTCGAGATAAGCATCGTCCCTTCTAGAGACCCAACGCTGCACGAAGATGCTAGTTCTTCTTAACCACCCACGTCTTGAGGGCTGGCTTAGAAGCAATGAGATGTAAAGCAGCATCAGAGAATTTAGGTAATGTTGCCCTAATAGCATGTTTCACGGGAGGGTTCGAATACTCAAATGAATATGTAGAAAAGTTCTTAGTTGGGTGAACATAGCAGTACATGCATAGTGCTCATATTCACGAGTCTTTTGAGTCCTTCCGTGCAAAACATAGTTGTTAGTGTGATAATATGAAAATCTTTGTCTTCTTGAAGACATTGATCTAGGGAATGTATTCTTCTTGAGAGATGTCGTCGTGACATTCACAGGAGGCTTCTCAAGAAGACATTTAGGAACCCAAATCCTCTTCATGTCTGAACCATTCCTCCAGTTAATGCTAATGAACCTACAAAAAACTTCGCCATTTTGGCATTTGAATAGTTTATAGTTGGAATCGAAAGATTCATCAATAATGATAGGATTAGTATAGTTAAAGCTAGATAATGTGGATGGATCCACTCAAGGGGCCTTTGCAGCAACCCATGTGGTTTTGGGGTAGTGCTTAGGCTTCCAGTAATATCCATAAACATTATTGTTTCTTCGAAACCAACACCCTCTTTCCTAGGTTTTTTGTTCAAGATTGTCTTCCTAAGGACATCGCACAAGATCTGATGTCCCTTCGGACTTTTGTACATGCTTGTTTCAAACAATGTCTTCAACCTGTAATTCTCATAGTGATAGTAGTAGTTTCTTCAAATGAGGGGTTACACTTACAGTGTCCCTTCTATTTGCAGTAGAAGCATTCAATCTATTTAGTGGCTCTACCCTTGTTCCTCTTCTGAGACTCGGTCGTACCGACTTTAGTATATTTCTTCTTCTTGGACATGCACTTCTTCTTAAAACTGGCGGTCTTATTAACCATCAACATGTTTTTGTTCTTCTACATTCTAGCTTCCGTTGTTTTGAGCATAGCTTGTAATTAATGATAAAGCCATCGTAAGATGGGGGAGTGAAGCAAGCAAAATATTTGTACCGAGTGTTGGAAGAATTCCAAATTACAGAGAAGCTAGTCTATCAACATAGCCAGCAAGTTTGACTATATGATCACTCATTGAGGAACCCTCTTTCATATTGCATTCAATCAAGGCCTTGGTTAATTCAAAACATTTGGTCATTGCTTGTTTCTTGTACAAAACTTCTAGTGACCCAATTATAAATTGAGTGGTAGATCGTTCAAAACGCTTCTGTAATTCAAAACCCATGAAAGTTAACATGAGGCACTGGACTGAATCATAGTCATCACTATGAGCGGTGTAACTAGCGCCTTCTTGTGATGGTGCATTCTTTACACGAGCATCACACACGGTACGATCCAGCACATACTCCTTCTTAGCACTCCTGAGAACAAATCTCACGTTCCATATCCAATCTGCAAAGTTTCCACCATTAGGAGCCAACTTTTCTTTTTCTAACATAGGCGCTAAGTTGAACATATTGCGAGCCGTTAATCTACAACGATGAACACAAATTTACTTTAGACATATTTCATAATTAATTTTCACTATTATTAAACAAATTTTATTTAAAGTGCACTCCCACTTAAATCAATATCTCTCATACTTGATAATAAGTGATTCAAGATCATGATCTTGTTCATAACCATTGATATCGACATCACTCATGTCGTGAATTTTGACCACTGGGCAATCTTTTGCCGATCATATCTCAATATGATTCTTGTTCATATTTTGATGATTTGTGATCGAGCTGAGAACGATTCTGCCATAACTTTAAGACAACTAAAAGCTTCTTCTTGCTAGGTCTGACCTAACCCGTTTTACACCTCACATCCTTTTGTACTCATGTGTACACGACGCACTCTGGAAAGCTACGTGTTATAGACGGTTGAAACACTAGGAAGAGCATGTTTTAACTTGTTATTTTCAGTGACAGGTCATCCTAATAATTGTTTACTGTGCAATCAAAGGGTGCAAACAACAAAGGGACAAACATCTCACGCAATTCATAAAAGCATGATATGGTATAGCCCTGGGTGCCGGGTATCCTTCATGATCTTGTCCAATCATCAATTGAATTGTCATGATGGTCAATATTTTGTTGCCGTGGCAACCGTTTCAAAAACATTGTCGTCACAGCAATTTCAGCAGATGTTGCCATGGCAACTGATAACCCACAAGTATAGGGGGTCGCAACAGTTTTCGAGGGTAGAGTATTCAACCCAAATTTATTGATTCGACACAAGGGGAAGCCAAAGAATATTCTCAAGTATTAGCTATTGAGTTGACAATTCAACCACACCTGAAAGATTTAGTATCTGCAGCAAAGTATCAGTAGCAGAGTAGTGTGATAGCAACAGTAGCAACGGTAACCAGTAGCAATAGTGACAGCAGTAGCAACAGAGTAACAGCAGCACCAGTGACATCAGGAGCAGCAAAGTAACGGTAGCAGCTGTGACAGCAGTAGTGGCAAAGTAACGTAGCAAGGACCAGTAGGAAAAACTCGTAGGCATTGGATCGGTGATGGATGATTATGCCGGATGTTATTCATCATGCAATAGTTATAACACGGAGAGATATGTAACTAGCTCTAGTTCGTCAATGTAATGTAGGCATGTATTCTGTATGTAGTCATACGTGCTTAGGGAAAAGAACTTGCATGACATCTATTGTCCATCCCTCCCGTGGCAGCGGGGTCCTAATGGAAACTACGGGATATTAAGGTTCTCCTTTTAATAAAGAACCGGACCAACACATTAACACTTAGTGAATACATGAACTCCTCATACTATGGTCATCTCCGGGAGTGGTTCCGGCTATTGTCACTCCGGGGTTGCCGGGTCATAACACATAGTAGGTGACTACAACTTACAAGATAGGATCAAGGACACACATATATTGGCGACAACATAATAGGTTCAGATCTGAAATCATGGCACTCGGGCCCTAGTGACAAGCATTAAGCATGGCAAAGTAGTAGCAACATCAATCTTAGAACATAGTGGATACTAGGGATCAATCCCCATCAAAACTAACTCGATTACATGATAGATCTCATCCAACCCATCACCTTCCAGCAAGCCTACGATGAGATTACTCACGAACGGTGAAGAGCATCATGGAATTGGCGATGAAGGAAGGTTGGTGATGACGATGGCTACGATCTCCCCTCTCTGGAGCCCAGAACGGACTCCAGATCTGCCCTCCAGAGGAAGAACAGGAGGTGGCGGCGCCTCCGTATCGTAAAACGCGATGAACTCTTCTCCTTGATTTTTTTCGGACGAAAGGGACTAAATAGAGCTGGGATTGGAGGCGGTGGAGCAACGTGGGCCCCACAAGCCTGCGAGGCGCGGCGAGGGGGGCGCCGGGTAGGCTTGCGGGCTCTCAGCTCCACCCCTCCGGTTGATTTTTGCGCCAGTATTTTTCATATATTCCACAAAAAATCCCCGTAAATTTCCAGGTGATTCTGAGAACTTTTATTTCTGCGCAAAAACAACACCATGGCAATTCTGCTGAAAACAGCGTTAGTCCGGGTTAGTTCCATTCAAATCATGCAAATTAGAGTCCAAAACAAGGGAAAAAGAGTTTGGAAAAGTAGATACGACGGAGACGTATCAGCAACCATTTGATAAAACATTGTTGTGACACCAAATTCATAAATTCCGTCGTGGCATGAAATTATAGCTCCTCGTCTCGCGCCTAGTACACATTTTCCTTGTCGGGGTCTTTTGTGTATGTTTGCCATCGTCACCTGTAACATGTAGGTTATATCTACGATATTTATATTAACGTGGAAAACATGTGGCTCTAGCCATCATGCCATGACACACATGCCACTTAACATTACAAAATATAACTATCTCATACATACATGATGAAGGCTATACCACATCATATGCATACCCTCCGAAAACAAGGTATACATCCTTTAATTGGTTCTTGCAAATTTTAGTTGCATGGTTACCAGTTCTAACAAGTAATACTAGCTACGTCCACAACTAAGGCGATAATTCTTGTTGCTAGATTAACTTTTGGGGTGTATGAGGGAAGAGACTTGTTTAAAAATCTCTAGCCCCACACTAAACTTCGTCAGATACATGTGACCCCCTAGAAGATCATTCATATTCACTGCCCTCTTGTGTACACGACAACTCACTATTATTGATGATGATGAGGCCCACATAATTGTTAGCACATCATCGACAACCAGAGTCAAGCAATTGGGAGAACTTTGTACAAATCCACATCATGTCGTCAATGAACTGAACCAAAGTAGCAATCGAAGGAAGCATGGAAATAATAACAAACCCTTACATCCACATGTCATCTAGATCGCAACCTTTATCTACACATAGAACCGCTGATGATACCACTCTAGGGAAACATAGTAGAAAACAAAAAAAATCGCCCTATGACCAATCAAAACACTATGAAGATACAACAATAGTTGTGATCATGATCGTTAGCATCACTGAGTTGCAACGGAATAAGAACGTGATGCTGTTGATCGTACTTGGAGTCCCTTGAAGCATGTATGAACAATCTCGCGAACTTCCCATAAACGATCCCTCGAACTAAAGACCGAAAGCATGACCTCTCTACCTGGTTGCACGCGTGCAATCTTCACGATCTGGTAGCGCTTCATGTACAGAGCTAATCATTTCTCGAGAAATAGAGGGAGGATATTAGAGCCACAAGGGGCTTATAATTATGAGGGTTAGAGGAAAAAGACCTCCAATTAGTCAACTAGGACCAAGTAGAACTAGAACTAGAAGAACTAGAGGATGCTCCAAAATTTGTGTGTTCAGTTGTGGCCAATACTTCAAGTATATATATGTTAGATGGGAGGGAGAGGCATCCACAAAGGAGCGGAAGTCCCTCCTTGGGCCGTCGGCCAAGAGGGGAGGATTCCTCCTCCCCTTCCATAAGGGGCATGCCTCCTCCACTTGGGCCTTGGTGGCCCAAGTTGCCTTCCACCACTTGGCCTTTTTAGGCCCGTTGATATTTAATTAGATATCAAAAAAATCTTAGTACTTTCAGAAAATTTTATATATAATTTAACATCCTCAGAAACATTTTCCACCTATATATTATTTATCAATAATACCCGTTATTACCGGATACTCTCTAGAACCCTTCCGGTGACCCTGAAACGCCTCCGGATCCTCTCCAAACTATTTCATATATCAATGAAAAAATTCCATAAATATATTTTCATCACTCCCGTCCTACTAACAATCAACATATCGTGATTACCTTAAGCTTGTGACCCTGTAGGTTCGGTAGCTCATAGACATGAATGAAACTCATTAGTTCAATGATCGATAGTGAAACTGTGGACGTCCGTATCGATCCCTATGATCGCACAAATGGTATTAGAGTGACCTTTGGTTATCATGTGCCATTACCTTTGCTTCGCGATACTTTACAAAACTTGGGATGTACCAGCATCTTCTTGAGTCATCACATGCTCACTATACCACTATCCTCGTTGTCGGTTTTTATTCTTCTTTCTCGTTTTCGTGTTTCGACATCGCTCTGACTTAGACACCGGTGTCTGACCAAACAATGATTGATGTCTTCACACCGAGAGGGCCCGAAGAATATCTCTCCATCATCGTAGGAGCAAATTTCACTCTTGAGCTATCTAGTCCCTTGTAAAACTTTCCGAAGAACGTGTAAAGTTGTCTTTATAATTACCTAGTTACGTATGACGTTTGAGCAACCTTAGAGCTCATCGCATGGTAAGAAGTGACTAAGATACTCTCATGGTCAAATGAACATAAAGCACATGTTAATTCTCTGTGTTATAACAATTGACTTCAGGAGATATTATTTCAAAGTATAACAAACAAATATTTGGGTTGATTCAATATGATGTTTTTTCTAATGTCATAATCTCAATATTTTTTAGGACTATCTTTATGCTTAATGGTATCCTAAGATCCATAAAACATGATCACCAAAAATACTCGAGCCAGTCAGAGGCAAGACTGAGGATCTCTATTTGTAAGTGCATCTAGTGTCCTTAGTGATTTTGGTGGTTTGAAGACTTATAGGTTAAGTGACTAATGTGTTTATAAGTGTACACAGGCTCTATAACTTGCTGAGGAGTTTAAGTTATACGATGAATATCGACCCCTAAAAATGTATGTCTTCGGCTAAAGATTTTGGTCTTACCTTGAAGACTTTGATCGCGAAGAAATTGCGATGAAATTGATATTCCTCGTGAAGATATTGATGATGAGGAATATGGTGGTTCCAGAAGAAATATTGTCTGAAGACTCTGAAGCGTGAAGATTTATTCTTTCTGTTTCATTTTCTTTACTCTTGAGTCATAGGAACATCGTACTGTTAAAGGGGGTCGAAGTAATACTACGGAATGAATTTCCTCATGATGCTCAACCCAAGCCTAAACCTACAAAAGCCTCAAGTGAGGAATATGAGAGACATGAGGACTTTCACATTTGGAAGTTCAGACCGTTTCCGCAACACGCGTCACCTCACTGATTTTATCCACTCCAACTGTCACATTATTTAAGGACATTTATGCCAAATCATGTCGAGACGCTCCTAGGCTATAAATAGCCACCCCCACAACCACTAGCTGGTTGGCAGCTCCGAGAGAAACTGACACTTGTCATTTAGAGCAACCCAAATTCCTCATAGTCGTTGAGAGTAAATCATCAAGTGAGGAAATGCCCCAAACACCAAACCACAAACCAAAACCAAGTGATTGAGCATCACTGAAGAATTTGTTCCTGTGTGGAACTGAAGCCTTTTACCATTGAGGACTGTGCATCCTCCAGACGGTTAGACGTCATGGTTTAGAGCATCTAGCAGTCAATTGTGGATCATCGGGTAACCGAGTTTGTGAGGGTTTGGAAGTCTGCCCTTAAAACTTACCACGAGTGTTGGGTGAGGACTGTGTGTCCTTAGCCCAAGGAGAATACGGTAGGGACTGTGTGTCCTTTGGTTTCAATACCAAGCCGCTCCAAACCAGACGTACGGTTGTCACAACAATTGGAACTGGGTCATCAACAACTGTCTTGATCGTGATACGGGTTCTATTTCTTCAAATCTTTAAATTCCTCAATATTGTATGTTGAAGACTTTCATTGTCACTGTTTGAAGAATTTGCTGAAGACTTCCACTGAATTTCCTCAACCTCAAATTCTTCATACCAGTTAATCTTCAATTGCTTATTTTGTGCGTGCATACAGTGCAAACCGATTCTCATAATCTTCATCAAGTAAACCGTTGTTGTAATCTTTGCACCTCTGGTCCGGCGCTATTTCCGTTGCACGATATTCATAAGTGAGGAATTTCCTCAAAAGGAATATCCTCAGGGATGAAATTCTAAAAATCGCCTATTCACCCCCCTCTGGTCGACATAACGCACTTTCAATTGGTATCAGAGCAAGGTAATCCCTTGTTCTATGTGATTTTGGTTTAACCACCTGGAGTTTTAGTTATGTCGACTGCAGGTATGATCAAGGTTACTGCAAGATGTCCTACCTTCGAAGAAAATGACTTTCCCTACTCGAAGACCAAGATGGAGATGCATCTTCATGCTATTGACAATGATCTCTGGTACATTGTGGAACATGGTATTCCCTCCATCGTTGCTACTGTCTCTGCCACTGATGTGAAGAAATTCAAGAAACTTGATTCTCAAGCGAAGAATATCATTTGTGGCCATCTGAGAAAAGGTCAGTATGGCAGAGTGAGTGCTTTGGGCACAGCTAAGCTTATCTAGGATAGGTTGTCCAAAGTCAATGAAGGAATTTCAACTCAGCGTGACTCTCGTGTTGATGTTCTTCACAATCTCTTCAATCGCTTCAAGAGGCTTGACAATGAAAGCTGCCAAGATACCTTTGATCGCCTCACTGACATCTCAAATGAACTGCAAGCACTGGGAGCTCGAGACATCACTGACCATGAAGTTGTGAAGAAACTGCCAAGATCTCTGGATCCATCATTTGATACACTGGTTCTGATGATTCAAGAAAGAGGAGACTATAAGATGCTTAATCCTGCTGATATACTCGAAAGACTCAATACTCATGAATTCCAACAGGAAGAAAAGAGAGATCTGTACGGACCAAGCTACTCAAGACCTCGTGCGCTGAAGGCCAAAGCAATTTCCTCATCTGAAGAAGAAGACTCAGATTGCAGCATTGGTGATCTTGAAGAACTTGGACAGGAGCTTGCAATGCTCGTGAGGAAATTCCAAAAGTTTACAAGGCGTGGCCAGTTTGGTAAATATTCAAGAAGAGATATGAGGAAATCAGAATCTTCATCTAAGGACTACAAGAAACGAACCTGCCACAAATGCAAGAAGTCTGGTCACTACATTGCTGATTGTCCTCGCTGGGTGAAGGAATCAAAGAAGAAGAAATACAAGGATGAAAGTTCTGATGACTCAAAGAAAAAGAAGAAATCTTCAAAATCTTCATCATCGAAGTCCTCATCGCACAAGAAGACTAGTTTCAGAAAGGCTCGGGCACTCATTGGCAAGGAAATGGATTCTGAGGAAGAATCTGAGGAATGTGATGAAGAGGAAGGTTCTGAAGAAGACTCGGAGTCTGGTGTGGCTAGTCTTGCACTGGTACCACATTCGTCAACAAGTCAATCTTCAACCTTGAAGAAAATGACAACGCTATTTACACTGATGACTATGCTGATGACTTCGCTCCAACCTATTGCTTCATGGAAAAAGGTTCAAAGGTAACGAATGACACTTCCTCCTCTGACTCAAGTGACTGTGAACTTGATTATTATAAAAAAAATCCAGTTACAGTAAACTTGCCAATATTGCAACTAAACAACAAAGTGTCATTGAAAAGCTTCAAAAACTTCTAGACAGAAGCGATGACCTGTTGAATGATGAAATGAATCGCACTCAAATCCTCACTAAAGATGTGAAAAGTCTTCAGTCTAGATTTGGTAGTATTCAAGATCGTTATGGCACTCTCTTGGCTGATCATGAGAAACTTTCCTATGAATTTCTTCAAAGGAAACTTGATCTTGATAAGTTGAAGATGTCACATGACGATCTTCGAATGGAAAACGATTCATTGCTTGCTCAATAGATCAGTGTCGCTCAGGTTGACTTCACTCCACCATGTCTCAAATGCATCGAGCGTGAAACTGTCAATTCTTCACCAGAATCATCAAATGCTTCTATTGATACAAATTCTTCAACTCCTCCTGTAGTATCAAATTCCTCACTAGAGGAAACCACAAATGTTACTGACGAAAATGCAGGGCCGAAAGAATTGTATGTGACAGGCATGTACAAAAGCCTCAAAGGGCATCAAACCCTTTGCGATGTGCTCAAAAAGAAGATTTTGAACAGGAACCCGAGGAAAGAAGGAATTTCCTTTGAAAGGAAACTGAATGCTGATGGATCATACTGGAAACCTGAGCAGTATCCCAAAACCTCATGGGTTGCTGCTAAAGGACCTCATGTTGATCCATCCAATCTAACAGGATTTGCATGTGAATTATCCTATTCCTCACATGAGTCATTTGATTCCAACTATAAACTGTTCAAAAATCAATCTGGTGAAGTATTTGCTCGATATGTTGGAACTAACCGCAGGAATGGACCACACCTGAGGAAAATCTGGGTCCCCAAAAGTTGCTTGGAAACTCTTCAGGTGAATATCCTCATGACACCACCTGTGAAGAACCTGAACCCCAGATCAAATTCCTCAGGTGGACCAAAGTCTTCAAGAGGATCAAAATCCTCAACTGGTCAAAACTATGCTCGTACTCGTGCTAATGCTTGTGAAATGCAGGGAAATTACAAGGGATATGAATACGAGCATTATACCTCAAATCATTATGTTCATAAGTCCTCAAAGAACTTCTCTGCCTATTCATTTGAGTATTCTAATCCCCTACTGTAAAGAGAAATGCATTAGCTTCAATGTACCCTTTCTCATATGGTCCTCTGATACGTCTCCATCGTATCTACTTTTCCAAACTCTTTTGCCCTTGTTTTGGACTCTAATTTGCATGATTTGAATGGAACTAACCTGGACTGATGCTGTTTTCAGCACAATTGCCTTGGTGTTATTTTTGTGCAAAAATCAAAGTTCTCCAAACGTCCTGAAAATTTACGGGGAGCAGTTTTGGAAAATAAGAAAATATCTGCGCCAAGTTCCACCTGAGGGGGTGGGCCAGTGGGCCACAATCCCTGGCTCCGCCACCACCCCCCTGGTGGAAGTGGGCAGGCTTGTGGGGCCCACACGGCTCTGCCGCCCCCAATCTCAGGTCTATAAGATCCCTTTCGTCCCAGAAAAAATAAAAAGAGAAGTTTTCGTCGCGTTTGCGATACGGAGGCGCCGCCACCACCTGTTCTTCATCTGGAGGGCAGATCTGGAGTCCGTCTTGGGCTTCGGAGAGGGGAAATCGTCGCCATCGTCATCATCAACCTTCTTCCCTCTCCAATTCCATGAAGCTCTTCGTTGTTCGTGAGTAATCTATTCGTAGGCTCGCTGGGCGGTGATGAGTAGGATGAGATCTATCATGTAATCGAGTTAGTTTTGATGGGGATTGATCCCTAGTATCCACTATGATCTGAGATTGATGTTTCTACTACTTTGCCATGCTTAATGCTTGTCACTAGGGCCCGAGTGCCATGATTTCAGATCTGAAATTATTATGTTGTCACCAATATATGTGTGTTTTAGATCCGATCTTGCAAGTTGTAGTTACCTACTATGTGTTATGATCCGGCAACCCCGGAGTGACAATAACCGGAACCACTCCCGGTGATGACCATAGTTTGAGGAGTTCATGTGTTCACCAAGTGCTAATGCGTTGGTCTGGTTCTTTATTAAAAGGAGAACCTTAATATCCCGTAGTTTCCTTTTGGACCCCGCTGCCACGGGAGGGATGGACAATAGATGTCATGCAAGTTCTTTTCCCTAAGCACGTATGATGACACACGGAATGCATGCCTACATCACATTGACGAACGGGAGCTAGCCACATATCTCTCCGTGTTATAACTGTTGCATGATGAATATCATCCAAACAAATCACCGACCCATTGCCTACGAGTTTGTCCTACTGTTGTTACTTGTCTTGCTCTGCTGCTGCTGCTACTACTGTTGCTACTACTGTTACTTGTTTTGCTCTGCTGCTACTACTACTACTGTTGCTATTACGGTCACTTGCTACTGTTGCTACTTGCTACTGCTGTCACTACTACTGTTCCTTGTCGCTGCTATTGCTCGTTACACTGCCGTTACTCGCTACTTTGTTGTTACTACTGTGCTTACAGATACTAATCTTTCAGGTGCGGTTGAATCTGACAAATTCAGCTGCTAATACTCGAGAGTATTCTCTCACCTCCCGTCGTGCGAATCAACAAATTTCGGTCGAATACTCCTCGGAAATTGCTGCGAACCCATGCGCTGGTGGGCCATCAACAACATTCTTCTAGTTTCGTTGTCGGGGAGTGCTATCAGCATTTTTCTGGCGCCGTTGCCGGGGAAGGTTTGTTGTCATCAGCATTCGTCTAGCCATCGCCAGAGATTGCAATCAGCATTTTTCTGGCGCCGTTGCCGGGGAAGGTTTGTTGTCATTAGCATTCGTCTAGCCATCGCCAAAGATTGCAATCAGCATTTTTCTGGCGCCGTTGCCGGGGAGGTATTGCTATATTCTCTGAGTCACTTGAGATTTATATCTGTTGATCACTATGAAGAATCTGAAGGATCCGAAGACCAAAGTCTTGCCCTGAACTATGAGGGGAGGTAAGGAATTGCCATCTAGCTCTGCACTTGATTCACCTTCAGTTATGAGTAAGTTTGCGACATTACTTCCTGCTAGAAATCTTGATATGTTGCATATGCTTGATGATGCTTATAATGCTACTGTTGGAGATGCTATGCTTGATACTATGCCTGATACTGCTAGAGATGCTATGCCTGATACTGCTTTCCCTGATGATGCTAGAGATGCTATTTTGCCTGATGATGCTATGCTTGATACTTCTAGAGATACTCCTTTGCCTGATGTTCCACTAGGAGTGTTTCTTGATGCTCATATTTCTAGAGTTACTGCCAATGCTCGTGATGCTTCTGAAACTGCCGATACTATTGAGATAGAACCTGCTTTTGCTCCTGCTAGATCTAGCTCTCCTAGATATGAATTGCCTGATATACATGAGGGTTACGTTATGGAGGGAGAGATAGCTGAGGATTTTCTTGCGTGTAAGGATGCCTATGACGCTGAGAAATTACTTCTCAAGTGGAAGGAAAAATCTCGGGAAGCTAGGATGAAAAATGACCCGAAGTTTGCCACTTTGCATATCTTTGTCACCGATAAGGATTATGAATTCTTTGTCGACCCTGAGATAATCTCTCTAGTCAAATCTGATCATTTTCACGGTTATGAGTCTGAGACGGTCATAGCCCATCTTGCCAAACTATCCGAAATAGCCAACCTTTTCACTAATGAGGAGAAGATCCGCCACTACTATATCCTTAAGCTGTTTCCTTTCTCTCTAAAGGATGACGCTAAAGTCTGGTTTACCTCTCTTGCTCCTGGATGTGTGCGTAGTCCCCAGGAGATGGTCTATTACTTCTGTGAGAAATATTTCCCCGCCCATAAGAAGCAAGCTGCCTTGCAGGAAATATACAACTTTGCTCAACTCCAAGAAGAGAGTCTTCCACAAGCTTGGGGGAGGCTCGTCCAGCTACAAAATGATTTGCCTGATCACCCTCTTAAGAAGAACGAGATACTTGATATCCTCTATAACGGACTTACCGATGCCTCTAGAGACCACCTAGATAGTTGTGCCGGTTGTGTTTTTAGGGAACGAACTGTAGAACAAGCTGAGACTCTACTGAATAACATCTTGATCAACGATAATGCTTGGACTATTCTCGAACCACCTCCTAAGCCAACTCCTAAGAAAAGAGGTATTCTATTCCTCAGTCCCGAAGATATGCAAGAAGCCAAGAAATCTATGCAAGAGAAAGGCATTAGATCTGAAGATGTCAAAAATCTACCACCTATCGAAGAGATCCATGGTCTCGATAACCCGATACAGGTAGTGGAAGTGAATTCTGTGCGTAGGTTTGACGAGAGTGATATTCCTTTTGATAAACCTGCTAGCCTATGCTTTGATGAATTTGACAACTTTGTTGACAAACAACAGAGTTTCAATGATTATGTCAACAGACATTTGGAACAAAGTACTCGTATGCTTAGCCATTTAAGTGCCTGTGTAGACAGAAATGTCAATGATCTGAAGCTTCTGAGTAAACATGCCTCAAAATGACTTGCTCAATGAATTAAATGACAACTCTGTCAGAGTCATTACTAGAGGAGACAAAATGACTCAGGAACCTTTGTATCCTGAAGGTCATCCTAAGAGAATTGATCAAGATTCTCAAGGAATCAATGCTGATACACCTAGTCATCCTAAGGAAAAGAAGAAGGATGATAGAAACCTGCACGACAATTCACCAAATACTGTCACACCTAAAGAACCTAATGATATCTCTGCGTCTAATGCAGAAACACAATCTGGTGATGAACATTAACCTGGTGACAATACGGACAGTGATGTTCATAATAATTCTCAACCTAGCAATGATGAGGATGTGGAGATTGAACCTACGGTTAATCCTGATAATCCACGACCTAAGAAGTACGATAAGAATGACTTCACTGCTAGGAAGCATGGTAAAGAGAGGGAGCCATGGGTTCAGAGACCTATGCCCTTTCCTCCTAAGCCATCCAAGAAAAAGGATGATGAGGATTTTGAGCGCTTCGTTGAAATGATAAGACTCGTCTTTCTGCAGATGCCGTTAACTGATATGCTCAATATGTCTCCGTATGCCAAGTACATGAAAGATATCATGACTAATAAATGGAAGATACCAGATCTTGAGATCTCCACCATGCTTTCCAACTACACTTTCAAAGGTGGAACTCCTAAGAAACTTGGTGATCCCGGAGTGCCCACTATACCTTGCTCCATTAAAGGAAACTACGTAAGAACTGCCTTATGTGACCTTGGGGCCGGTGTTAGTGTTATGCCACTCTCTCTTTATCGTAGACTTGAGTTGGATAAGTTGACACCCACTAAAATTTCTCTGCAAATGGCCGACAAATCAACTGCTTTCCCTATCAGCGTTTGCGAGGATGTGCCTGTTGTGGTTGCTAATACCACTATCTTAACAGACTTTGTTATCTTGGATATTCCCGAGGACGATGCCATGGCTATCATCCTCGGAAGACCCTTTTTAAACACTGCAGGGGCTGTTATAGATTGCAACAAAGGCAATGTCACTTTCCACGTCAACGGTAATGAGCACACAGTGCATTTTCCGAAGAAACGATATCAAGTACAATGCATCAATGCTATCGAAAAGACTTCATCGATTCTCATTGGGAGCTTTGAATGCCCTATTCCTCGTGTCAAGATGAAGTATGATTTACTTGTTGGGGAGATACGTATCCCCATTGAGGTGACTTAGTGGCTATTCGAAAATTCTTCGTTCTCTCTTGCGATTCGAGAAGGTTTTGTCATAAGGACTTGATCAATCCCATTGACGGATTTCTTTCGATGACCATGAAACGGATGAATCAAAGAGTCACATACCTCTGTTTTGAGTTTTCCTTTTCTGTTGCTTAGAAGAAAAATGATAGAATTAGTTTAGTTTTTCCTGTTTTCTGGTTTAGCGTCCTGGAGAAAAATACCTCGAAAATAAAAGTTCTCCAATGGTCCTGAAAATTTAGTATGATTTTTTCTGGAATTTTTGAAAATTTCTGGGCCTGAGAGCTGGCCTGGGGGCCAGACCAGTGGGTCACAAGCCCTGCCACCGCCACCTACCCCCTGGTGGCGGGGTGCAAGCTTGTGGGGCCCACAGGCACCCCCTCCACTCATTCCAGCTTCTAGCCTCTTCTTCCACCTCCAGAAAAAATTCTTTCGCAGCTCAAACCCGTGTTCTTGCTCATTTGGCTGTGATTTTTGATCTCCTTGCTCAAAGCACCATTCTCCGGACTGTTTTGGGGAAATTACTCCTTGGTAAGTGACTCCTCCATTGGTCTAATTAGTTTTTGCTCTAGTGCTTTATCCTTCGCGTATTCTTGCTACCTTGGTGACCCTGTTCTTGAGCTAGAAATGTTGATTTTAGCTGGTCCCAAGTAGTTTTAGCGCGTGATACGGTCTCGAGGCACTAGTAGGAGTAGTTTCTACAAGGTGTGGTGGGTCTTTATTCAATTTTCTCTTGAACTTCAAAAATTTCAGCATAAGGAAATTATGTTCAGGAGGAAGTTTCATGGTGGTTCCTCAAGTAAGAAGGGTCCTCGTCTCTCTTTTCGGGCGCCTGAACCTTTTCAACTAAGGGACGCACCGGTACAACCATGTGAATGGCCTTCCGATGAGTTCATGATCGAAGCAGGTTTCAAGGATGAGTTTGATACACTTGTCCGCAATGCCGGGTTAGAAGAATTCCTCTCAGATAAATGTGAACAGTATGCTATGCTCACTGCCTCTTTCGTGCGTAGATTTAAATTCTCAATTGGTCGTGACTCATCCATACTGTTTGATTTGTACGATAAATCATATACCGTGGATCTGGAGGATTTCAATAGGATTTGCAAGATACCCGATGTGGGTAGTGTTAATGATCCTCCTAAGTCTTCGGTCAGAGACTTTGTCTCCAGTATAACTGTTGGAGAAACCAGAGATATCACGCAAGCCATCATAGGAAGCATCCATTTCCCTGCCTTGCACTACCTTGCCCTCTTCATACGTAGGTGCATTAACGGCAAGGGTGCACATTGTCACCTATGCGCTTCCGACCTTAGTATCCTTAAGAGCGCAGTAACAGGTGACAGGAGCTTCAATATGGGAGCTATTATAGCAAGGAGGCTGAATAAAAATGCCAGTGAGGGGGATTTCTTTGGTGGATTTTATGCTACACGTTTAGCAAATTTTCTTGGGGTATCCATCCGTCCAGAAGACCCTCCTCTCCGTACAGCCTACCTTGATCGTGTCACTCTAACACGCTACCAGTTCCTTCAGAGAGATCACGGATCCCTCCTATACCGCTTGATATTTAACCGGCAGCATGTTTTCCATATTACCCTTCCTGCTCCTGCTTTCTTTGACTTTCAGGTAAAACGAAGATACTACATAACCATAGGAGAGGCAGAGGAGTATGAGAGGGAGGCGACGGCTGCTCGACTTCGTGAGGCAGCTATTCAGGCAGTGGCTGCAGCACTCCTGTATAACACCCATTATGACTTTGGGTTTTGCCAGGATCATCCATGGGAGTAGACCAAGCTAGTCCAAAAGCCAAAGCTTGGGGGAGTACATGTTCTCACCGACTTTACATTCATGCTTATGCTTTCACTTTGTTAGCCGGTGTTTACACTTTGCCACTGTATTATCCATGCTAGTTTATTTTCTTTTCTTGCTTTCTTGTTTTATGTCCTTTTGAGAAAACCCAAAAAGATTTTTCTTTCTTCTTTTGCTTGTTGGGAGCTTTCCCGTGTAAATAGTTTTCTCTTTCTTTGTGTCAAGGTAGAAGATATTGGATACAATGTTTAGTGGTTCTTACATGCTTACCTGTTTAGCTTTCAAAGAGCCATATTATTTTGTCTTCTCCTTTGTGTTTGCCTGCAAATTCAGCTTAGTCCAATGCGCTTATTATTGTTCACATCGTTTGATCGTGCAAATGAAAGGCAACAATGATGATATATGATGAAGTGACTCAGACTGAAAAGCTGGTATGAACTCTATCTATTTTGTTTTTGTAAATATGACTAGCTTGTCGACCCAGATTTAGCTTTGTTGTGAGAGAACCATGTTTGCAATGACAATGTAGAGATCATAGTTTCTGATGCCATGCTTATTTAGCTGAGAGCTTATAATAGTTTCTCTTGAATGCCAACATAGATTTTGAGATGACTATGATGTAGTATGATAGGATGGTATTCTCCTTTGAATGTTTCATGTGGCTTGACTTGGCGCATGTTCATGCATGTAGTTGAAACAAAATCAACATAGCCTCTATGATGTTCGTGTTCATGCTGATTTATATCATGTTCATGCTTGCATTCAATGTTAGTCAAACTCATTGCATCTTGATGACTGTTGTTGCTCTCTAGTTGGTCGCTTCCCAGTCTTTTGCTAGCCTTCACTTGTACTAAGCGGAATACTGCTTGTGCATCCACTTCCATAAACCCAAAAGTTTTTCCATGAGAGTCCACCATACCTACCTATTTGCGGTATCTACCTGCCATTCCAAGTAAATTTGCATGTGCCATTCTCTAAACCTTCAAGAAATAATATGTTTTGCATGCCCGAACCGCTCATGTGGTGACAGAGGGCTATTGATATCTTCCATGCTAGGAGTGTTATCCTCGACATGTGTTTATTCACTGTCATTCACGAGAAAGGGGCCGGTATTTGGAATGCCCAGTTCCACGCTTAAATCAAAAACATAACTGTAAAACAAGACTCCCCCCGGATTGATGTTAGTATGGACGGTACCCGAGATTCGGCTAGCCGTGGAGTGTGATTGATTGGTGGTGGGGGAGTTAAAACTTTACTTTTCTGTTTGGGAACCGCCTATAGCATGAGTAGCATGGAAGATATTGAGAACTCCTGGTCATTGCGTTGACAATGAAAGAATGCCACCCAAAATTATTATCTCTGTTTTCAAAGCTTGAGCTCTGGCACCTCTGCAAATCAATGCTTCCCTCTGCGAAGGGCATGTCTATTTATTTTCCTGTCGAGTCATCCTCCTCTTATATAAGCACCAATTAGAGAGCACCTCTGTCATTTTAATGCTTTGCTTTTGATTGATATTGAGTATGACTATGACTGGATCTTCGTTCCTATGAATTACAATGTTTAGTCAGCCCTTGATCTTTGAAAGTGCTCTGCATTTATGTTTTGCGGTCTCAGAAAGAGCTAGCGAGATACCATCTATTCATATTTCTTCCTGCTTGTTTTGATTGAAGTTTTGGTATTTGAAACTCATTATTATTTGCTCGTTAGCTGATTATGCCATTGATATTAGTTTACCGTGAGACCTTTGTGTCATTTGCTTATGTGGTTAACTTGTGATCTTGCTGAAATTCTGGTTATGAGTTAGACATAGTTGCAACAACAAGATCAAACAGAGTTTGTCAAAGTTTTTCTTTCTCTCTCAGTTTGTCAACTGAGTTGCTTGAGGACAAGCAAGGTTTTAAGCTTAGCGGAGTTGATACGTCTCCATCGTATCTACTTTTCCAAACTCTTTTGCCCTTGTTTTGAACTCTAATTTGCATGATTTGAATGGAACTAACCTGGACTAACGTTGTTTTCAGCAGAATTGCCTTGGTGTTATTTTTGTGCAGAAATCAAAGTTCTCCAAACGTCTTGAAAAATTACGGGGAGCAGTTTTGGAAAATAAGAAAAATATCTGTGCCAAGTTCCACCTGAGGGAGTGGGCCAGTGGGCACAAGCCCTGGCTCCGCCACCACCCCCCTGGTGGCGGTGGGCAGGCTTGTGGGGCCCACACGGCTCTGCCGCCCCCAATCTCAAGTCTATAAGATCCCTTTCATCCTAGAAAAAATAAAAAGAGAAGTTTTCGTCGCGTTTGCGATACGGAGGCGCCGCCACCACCTGTTCTTCATCTGGAGGGCGGATCTGGAGTCTGTCTTGGGCTTCGGAGAGGGGAAATCGTCATCATCAACCTTCTTCCCTCTCCAATTCCATGAAGCTCTTCGTCGTTCATGAGTAATCTATTCGTAGGCTCGCTGGGCGGTGATGAGTAGGATGAGATCTATCATGTAATCGAGTTAGTTTTGGTGGGGATTGATCCCTAGTATCCACTATGTTTTGAGATTGATGTTGCTACTACTTTGCGATGCTTAATGCTTGTAACTAGGGCCCGAGTGCCATGATTTCAGATCTGAAATTATTATGTTGTCACCAATATATGTGTGTTTTAGATCCGATCTTGCAAGTTGTAGTTACCTACTATGTGTTATGATCCGGCAACCCCGGAGTGACAATAACCGGAACCACTCCCGGTGATGACCATAGTTTGAGGAGTTCATGTGTTCACCAAGTGCTAATGCGTTGGTCCGGTTCTTTATTAAAAGGAGAACCTTAATATCCCGTAGTTTCCTTTTGGACCCCGCTGCCACGGGAGGGATGGACAATAGATGTCATGCAAGTTCTTTTCCCTAAGCACGTATGACGACACACGGAATGCATGCCTACATCACATTGATGAACGGGAGCTAGCCACATATCTCTTCGTGTTATAACTGTTGCATGATGAATATCATCCAAACAAATCACCGACCCATTGCCTACGAGTTTGTCCTACTGTTGTTACTTGTCTTGCTCTGCTGCTGCTGCTACTACTGTTGCTACTGTTGTTACTTGTTTTGCTCTGCTGCTGCTGCTACTGCTGTTGCTATTACTATTGCTTGCTACTGTTGATACTTGCTACTGCTGCACCACTGATGTTCCTTGCCGCTGCTATTGCTTGTTACACTGCCATTACTCGCCACTGTTCTGTTACTACTGTGCTTGCAGATACTAATCTTTCAGGTGCGATTGAATCTGACAAATTCAGCTGCTCATACTCGAGAGTATTCTCTCACCTCCCGTCGTGCGAATCAACAAATTTGGATCGAATACTCTACCCTCGAAAACTGCTGCGAACCAACGCGCTGGTGGGCCATCAACAGCATTCTTCTAGTTTCGTTGCCGGGGAGTGCTATCAGCATTTTTATGGCGCCGTTGCCGGGGAAGGTTTGTTATCATCGGCATTCGTCTAGCCATCACCAGAGATTGCAATCATCCTCGCAGGATGATGAACTCTTTACCATCCCTTCGGATGTGGGTGGTGAAGAAATTGAACTAATCACTTCTGCAGGTCAGGTCTCGAGATGAAAATCATCATCTGAAGAATGTGTTGGAGACCTGAGAAAAATTCTTTATTGGACGCAAGCTAAAATTGATGAATTGATAACATTTCACACGTCCTCAAATTTATTGTTTTTGATGAAATACCTATCTGATGAAAATGAAATCATATTCTTCAAGTCTGAAGCATATGAGATGGTAGGTTGTACTAATTTATGTGCGGGATGACAAACCCAAGAGTACTGAGTGGGTTCTTGACAGTGGTTGCACAAACCACATGACTGGTGATAAAAGCTTGCTGATGAATATGCCACTAACTCCATCAACTCTGAAGGAAATCACTTATGCTGACAAAGGTAAAAGAAAGGTATTGGGACTTGACAAAGTGGCTATTTCCAAGGACACACACATGGACAAAGTGATGATAGTCGAATCCCTTGGGTTTAACCTCATGTCAGTCTCAATGCTTTGTGATCTTGATATGGTTGTTATCTTTGGAGAATATAGATGTGTAGTCATCATGGAATCTGACAGATCCAAAGTCTTCGAAAGCTTTAGGAGAGGAGATTTGTACATTGTTGATTTTTCCACATGTCCTCCACCAGCCACATGCTTACTTGCAAAAACCTCAAAAGGTTGGCTATGGCATCGAAGACTTGGTCATGCAGGCATGAGGAATTTGCACATGCTGGCAAAGAAGAACCATGTCATTGGCATCGAATCAGTCAAAATCCTCAAGGACCACCTATGCGGTGCTTGTGAGTCTGGAAAAATGACCATATCCAAACACCCCTCGAAGACTATCATGACTACCACTCGTCCATTTGAATTACTTCACATGGATCTGTTTGGACCTACTCATTATGCTACTCTAACCAAGGCAGCATCCTTATATGGCTTTGTCATCGTTGATGACTATTCTTGATATACTTGGGTACATATTATTTTGTACAAAACTGAAGTGCAGGAAGTCTTCAAACGATTTTCCTCAAGGGCCACGACAAACTTCAGCGTCAAGATCAAACACATCAGGAGTGATAATGGAACATAATTCAAAAACATTGGTCTTGATGATTATCTTGATGGACTTGGTCGTTAAACGCAAGAACATGACTCTGGTTGAAATGGCATGGACCATGCTTGAAGAATATCAGACTCCTCGTCATTTCTGGCCTGAAGCAAACAATACTACTTGCCACATCATCAACAGGGTATATCTTCACAAATTCCTCAAGAAAACCTCATATGAACTCCTCACTGACAAGAAACCCAATATAAGTTATTTCAAAGTCTTCGGTGCAAAATGCTGGATTAGAGATCCTCACCATAGCTCAAAATTTGCACCTAAAGCACATGAGGGTTTTATGCTTGGTTATGGAAAGGACTCGCACACCTACAGAGTCTTCAACACCTATCACAACAAGGTTGTTGAAACTGTAGATGTGCAGTTCGATGAAACTAATGGCTCGCAAAGAGAGAAATTGCCTCCTGTGCCAAATAAATTATCTCCTGAGGAAGCAATCAAGTTCAAAGCTACTGAAGACATTGTTCCTACTGAGGAAATTGCTGAAGAAATCGTCCCCGGCAATGATGAAATTCAAGAAGGTGCACCTCAGGAAATTGCTCCAGATCAAATTCCTCAGCCCAGACAAAATCCTCAACCAGCTCATCGAAGGATTGAAATGAAGTAGAACTTGACAAAATCCTCGATGACATCAACGCGCCAGGTCCTCTCACTCTCTCAAAAGCTTCACCTTTAGTTAATTTTTGCGGGCATTCCTCTTTTGTGTCTATCACAGAACCCTCAAAAGTTGTTGAAGCTTTTATGGAACCTGAGTGGATTCAAGCCATGCAAGATGAACTTCTTCAATTCAAGCTAAATGACGTATGGGAACTCGTCAAACGACCAGATCCTCGCAAACACAATATCATCGGCACCAAGTGGATTTTCCGAAACAAGCAAGATGAGGATGGTCAAGTGGTGAGGAATAAGGCACGACTTGTAGCCCAAGGCTACACACGGGTTAAAGGAATTGATTTCAATGAAACTTTTGCACCTGTTGCTAGACTTGAAGCTATTCGAATACTGCTTGCTTATGCTAATCATCATAACATTACTTTATATCAAATGGATGTCAAAAGTGCAATCCTCAATGATAAGCTTGAGGAAGAATTATATGTTGCTCAGCCCCTAGGTTTTGAGGATCCAAAGCATCGAGACAAAGTCTTCAGACTCAAAAAGGCACTCTATGGCCTCAAGCAAGCCCCTCGGTCATGGTATGATACATTGAAGGAATTCCTCACGAAGAAGGGCTTCAAACCTGGTTCACTCGATCCAACTCTTTTCACAAAATCTTATGATAATGAACTATTTGTGTGTCAAATATCTGTCGATGACATTATCTTTGGTTGTACTGACAAACGTTACAGTGATGAATTTGCTTACATGATGAGTGAAGAATATCGGATGTCTATGATGGGGGAGCTAAAATTCTTCTTAGGTCTTCAAATTCGTCAACAACGCACTGACATCTTCATATCATAAGATAAATACCTCAAGGATGTTCTGAGGAAATTCGACATGCATGAATGCAAAGGCGTCAAGACTCATATGCCTACCAACGGCCACCTCTGCACTGACAAAAATGGTAAAGATTTCGATCAGTAGGTATATCACTCGATGATTGGCTCTTTATTGTATCTATGTGCATCTAGGCCAGATATAATGCTTAGTGTTTGCATGTGTGCTCGTTTTCAAGCAAAACCGAAGGAATCACACCATAAGGTTGTGAAGCATATTCTTCGATACTTAGATCAAACACCGACACTGGGATTATGGTACCCCAAGGACTCAAATCTTCATCTCGTTGGATATTCTGACTCTGATTATGCTGGTGACCGTGTGGATCGCAAGTCAACATCAGTCACTTGTCATTTCCTTGGAAGATCATTAGTCTGCTCGTCCTCAAAGAAGCAGAACTGTGTCTCTCTCCCCACTGCCGAAGCTGAGTACATTGCTGCTGGATCCTGCTGTGCTCAACTGCTATGGATGTAGCAAACCCTCAGAGACTACGGCATCAACATGAAGAATATGCCTCTCTACTACGACAATGAGAGTGCAATCAAGACCGCCTACAACCCAGTACAACACTCGAAGACTAAGCACATCCAGATTCGTCATCATTTTCTTTGGGACCATGTCCTCAAGGGAAATATCATCATTGATCATGTGAAGACTGCCAATCAACTAGCAGATATTTTCACTAAGCCCTTGGATGAGAGAAGGTTTTGAAAGTTGCGGTGTGAGCTAAATATCCTAGAGTCTTCAAATGTTTCGTGAAAACATACACACATTCTAACACTTATGCAAAATTGATGACTTAGATGTGCAACACACGAAGAATGGATTTTCTTCAATCAATGAAGAATATCACTCTTAGTGTGAGGAAATTAATGAAGAATTTGGTTCTCAGGGTCCTATGACAATTGTACGCGGCGCTTGAAATCATCATTCTTACGGTGGGTCGCGCCACCACCCAACTTTGAAATTCTTCAAGTTGTTTTTCTTCAAAGTTGTAATTCATCAATCTGACACTGTGTCACAAAATCCTCAAAATTTTCAAATTCTTCAAAACGGTTGATGATTTTCATTTGCATATATATATAGACTTAGGATTCAAAGTCCTCAACAACATTCACTTATAGCTCAGTCTTCAATTTGATATTTCATCTAAGTGAATGTGATCGGACCCGACTTCCCTCTATGCTAAGATCAACCCAGTCTATTCATTTCTTCATATGCGTTCTACTTGACACTTGTTCAAAATCCTCACTGAGCCCTTGTCAACATAGGACTTTGCAACGAAATCCTCAAAAATTCAAAAATCATTTTTATAACGTTACACAGTAACTCGATCCACTTCTCACGATCGGATAACCACGATCTCCACCGCTTTAATCGTGGGCTCCATGTGTCGTGCGGAGACGAATGGGCAAGAAGTTTGGTTCAAAAGTTTCGGTCGAACAGTTTTTCACCTCAGCTATAAATAGGACCTTACCCCCCCCCCCCCTCAGTCAAAACTATTTGTCCTCTCGTCTTCTCCACTCGAGCTCAACCCTAGCACCACCGCTAGAAATCTCGTCGCCAGTGAGGAAAAGCTTCACTGCCTCGCCCTCGCCCTCGCCCTCGCCGAACTCACGCCGGAAGCGGAATCTCTCCCTCCGCCACCGCCGTAGCTGATCTCTGTCGCCAAGTTAGGGCGTGGAAGATCTGAACCGAAGAGCTTCTCTCTTTTACTGTTCCTGTTCTTCGTGTTCTTTGCTTAGGGTAATTAAAATTTTATTTTACTGCCTCTATTGATCTATTATTTCACTTTAGACTCGCAAAATCTGTTTTTCCTCACAGTGTCTGTCAGCCACGCACACTCATTCCTCAAACACTTGATGAATTTCACTAAGCCACTCGAATTCTTCATGAGATTCCTCAATTGTGTAAATTCTTGAATCTGCACAACTCTGGAACCCAAGATCAGAATGCTTAGTCAAATTCCTCAACCCACTAGTCAAATTCATCAACTTCTAAAATTTTCAATTTCTTCAAATCTGAGAACGTATATGACCTCTCCAAATTCTTTGCACATATACTCTGTTCACACATACAAAATGCCAGCTAATGAATCTCTAGGTCTCATCAACTTAACTCGTTTGCAGTGTTCCTCGAAGAAACTTTACCTGTGTCATCAGAATCTTCAAGAGTGCATATTCCTCAGAAAAAACCTCAGTTGAAGAAAATGGAGGATGACCGGAAGCATAAGGGAGGAAAGAAGCTTGAACAGAACACAACGTTTGAAATTCCTGAAGACATATACGTTGACTACTGCACTCCTGATGAGGAAATTCATAGCAAAGAAACCATGGCAAAGCGCAAGATAAGGCTTCAAAAAATTGAGCGCAGGTGGGCTAAGGAGTGGAATGAGTACAGATATGTTACTCCAAAATATGTGAATAAATTCGCCCTCAAGCCACCTTGCAAGAGGCCTCCTCAGGGTGACCAACAAGCTGCTCATCCCTCAAGCGTTGAAACTATTGAGGATTACCCTGATGAGAAAGACAAATATTTGTCTAAGTTACAGAAGAAGGCAGAAGCAGCTGTGAAGAAATTCAATGATGACTCTGCTGCTGCAGCCACTATCGCCACCTCTTCAGTTGTTGAGGCCTCTGCTACTGTAATTCCTCAGAAGAAGATTGTGCCGAAGAAACCAAAAGCCTCAGTCCCAAAAGAGCAATTGCCTCAGAAGGCTACACCAGTGGCAAAATCTTCAACAACACCAGAGTCTTCACAACCTCAACAGAAGCAGCTCATTAAGCATCAGCCTGCTCAATCAAGTTCTTCACTGCCGTCTGCCACGAGCTCTTCCACAAAGTCTTCACCACCTTTGTTGAAGACTAAAATGACTGCTAGAAGAGGCATCAGGCCAAGTCCAAGCAAAGTCATCAACGTTCCTTCTGCATCAGAGGGAAGTGTAGAATTTGATGAGGAGACTCTTCAAGCTATCATTAGAAACAAGCAGGAATGAGTTGCTCAAGCATCAGGTAGCTCTATTCCTCTTGCCATGGACCCGAAGGTTCTGCTGGACTTCATCGACCTCTGGTATGAAGATCCAAGCACTCCCATTGATGACTTAAAGCTTCCCCCTGGTGTCAGCCACATGATAGCAACTTTCATCACTGAGGCAAAATGGAAAGAACAGCAAGCCAAACAAGGAAAGGTTGCTAAACTCAAAAAGGAGAATTTCCTCAAGCAGAATCTCCTCAAGTTGACGCCCGAAGCTCTTGTATCAACTAAGGCTGAACTTAAAACCTTGACTGATAAGTACACAAGTCTATCTGATCGTCAAGGTATCAAGGTGAATTTCATCAAGGTTGCAACTGTTGTAGTTGATGAATACAACAAGAGGGCTGCTCCTCCCATGCAGCAAAAGCCACCTCAGTATAGCTACACTATTCAACTCACAGAGGAAGATGAAACTGATGAACCTGCTGCTGAGGAAATTCCTCCATATATTCCAGCTAAAGAAACTGCTCCAGCTGACGAAACTGCTCCAGCTGAAGAAATTGCCAGGACTGAATCTGCACCAGCTCCTGATGAAACTATCCCTTGACCTCAACACTCAAAGGTGAAGAAAGTGACTCCGTATGCATCAGACGTGAAGAAGACCAAAGCTGCTGAGAAAGAAGCAAAGAAGAGAAAAGCTTCAATGACATCAGAAACCTCAGAGGCCAAGCGCCAAAAGGTCACTCAGTCACAGTCTTCAACTACCCCCGTGGATGCTACTCCTTTCAATGTAGCTCCATCTTACTTGATCGTTCCCTTTGGAGTTGACTATGTCATTTCTGAAGATGATGAAGAAATGGAGGATGCTGAAGATGAAGAAATCATGGATGAGGAAATACTGATTGACGACATTCCTCGGTCCACCATTCCTCAAAAGACCTCTGAAGAACAAGTGGATGATGATGAAACTGGTTGCAGCACTCCAGTGATTCATGATGACTTCTAGGAAGAGACTCATCCTCACTCACCAAGGTCAACTCAAATTCCTCCGACTCGTGCTGCAACAGAAATCCTCACATGTTATGATGGGAAGACCTTCCGTGAGGAATCTGGTCAAGAATCAGCTGCATCAGCTGAAGATAATCCAGTGACAAATACTGCAAGTGCCTCCTCCAACAAGCAAATTCCTCAAGCCGAGGAAAATTCTCAACTTGAAGAAAATGCTCAGAATGAAGAAAATGCTCCTGCCCCAAACACTGAAACTGCTATTGTTGTGGTAAACACAGAAACTGCAATGATAGTGGCTCCTCCTCAAGAACAACAGCATAACCTTCAACCACAGCAGAATCAGCCTTTCTCCAAAAGGACAAATTTTCAAAAGGAGGCATTCTATGAAGAACGCATGTACTTTACTGGAGAGAATCCATATGATAAGCTTCGCATCAGGCATAGGAAGTTTTGGACAAGGAACCAACTCAACTAGTATGCTTCAGTGCTCTGTGGGAGGAAGAAGATATTTCAGCATAAACATATTCATCACTGTGATATGGAGGAAATACCTTGTTTCACTCCAATCGTCAACGTTCTTCACGAAGCTGTATTACTACCTCTCTGCACTGACATTGGCGACTGGAATTGCGACATCATTCTTCAATTCTATGCAACTTTGCACATCTCTAGCGACCCAAAGGATGTCAACACTTGGGTTTTGGATTGGATGACTCAGCACACGCACTACAAAGCGCCTGCCACTGAATTGCTTCGAGCTCTTCCAATCTCAATTCCCTCAGAGGATGCAGTGCTGATGTATGATGAACGTGAACTGCCCAACAGACTAATGGAAGTCCTCATAAAGCCTTTGGCCAAGGACCAACCTCCACGGACTCGCTTTCTGGTACAAGACTTGAGGTATGAACCACGAACAGTCTACAAAATCCTGTCCAATGTCATTGCTCCTATCAAAGGGTACGACGATGAAGAAGATGTCGTAGGCATCATGAAGAATATCCTTTTCAATGTCATCCATGGCATACCAATGAATCTTCATGATTTCTTCTTGAGGACTTTGGTTGATAATGCACTGTCTCCTTTTGAAATGAAAATTTATGCACCGTGGATCATGAGATTCATTAGAAGCAGGTCAGGCATCAACTACCATGCTGATTTTCCGAATCACATCGGATATCTGCCGCCAATCAGAGTCATCAAGAAAACATTTGAGCCTGTTGAAGGCAAAGGCAAATCTGTGATTGATGAAGGAAATCGGCCCCTTGATGGCCAGTTTCGCCAAGCAGAGTCATATTCTTCATATGATGACACTGCTACCCAAGAACCACCAAGCCCAACTGCCCCCAGGGTGATGAATAACAAAGAGCTACTCCTCAGTCTTCATCACAAGGTCGATCGCAATCACAAATGGGTTAAACGTCAATTCAGTGCCATTGTGAAAACCCTCAACGAAACTCGGAACACAGTGAAGAAAAATCACTATTATCTTCATGAGGTGTTTGATCGAACCTGGGCCACCTTAGCTCATCTGAAGACTCAAGATGAACTTGAGGAATTGGAGTTTACTCAAGACTTCGACTGGTCGTGGCCTCCCAAGAAGAAATTCAAGCCAATTCCAGTTCCTGATGTTGAGGACAATTCTTTTTCTTCATTCCGCACTGCTAAGTCAGATGAAGAACTAGAAGACACTGCAACTGGTCCAAGGAAGAAGCATGTCGCCAAGAATCCTCACGCCTCTTCATCAGCCAAGAAGTGAATTTCTTCAAAGGGCGTTAGTCCTCAGTTTTCTCCCTTTTCGTCACTTGATGACAAACGGAAGAAATCTGAGTTAGTCTTCAAGCGGGATCTATTTTGGGGCTTATAAACATTATCAAGTTACAAACTCTTGGTTCTTCTGAAGTGTTTTGATGTAATGAGTTGTAACTTAAGCCCGATGGTGCTCTGACTCTTTTGAACGTTTTTCTTCGCAAGCTTATTCTTCAAAGTCTATTAATGCACGCATGTTGAAATTCGTTAGACATCATTTTTCATCATACATTTTCAAAATTCCTCATATCATACGTCAAATGTATGCATGATTTACAAGATACAAGGGGAGATCTCCATCATATAAATCATCAATATGCATCTGTTGTGCAAAGCAAATTCCTCAAAATATGCACATCTCCAGGGGGAGTCTCTCGGTATCTTGGTTTCAAATTCCTCAAACTCAGTACTTACATTTCATATTTTTATCCCCGTTGAAAGCTTAACCTAATTGTCATCAACCACCAAAAAGGGGGAGATTGTAAGTGCATCTAGTGCCCTTAGCGATTTTGGTAGTTTGAAGACTTATAGGTTAAGTGACTAATGTGTTTATAAGTGTACACATGCTCTATAAGTCGCTAAGGAGTTTGAGTTATACGATGAATATCGACCCCTAAAAATGTATGTCTTCGGCTGAAGATTTTGGTCTTACCTTGAAGACTTTAATCGCGAAGAAATTGTGATGAAATTGATATTCGTCATGAAAATATTGATGATGAGGAATCTAGTGCTTCCTAAAGAAATACTTCCTGAAGACTTTGAAGCATGAAGATTTATTCTTTCTGTTTCATTTTCTTTACTCTTGAGTCATAGGGACACCGTACTGTTAAAGGGGGTCGAAGTAATACTACGGAATGAATTTCCTTATGATGCTCAACCCAAGCCTGAACCTATAAAAGCCTCAAGTGAGGAATATGAGAGACATGAGGACTTTCACAGTTGAAAGTTCTGACCGTTGCCGCGACACGCGTCACCTCACTGATCTTATCCACTCCAACGGTCACATTATTTAAGGGCATTTATGTCAAATCATGTCGGGATGCTCCCAGGCTATAAATAGCCACCCCCCCACAACCACTAGCTGGTTGGCTGCTCCGAGAGAAACTGACACTTGTCATTTAGAGCAACCCAAATTCCTCAGAGTCTTCGAGAGTAAATCATCAAGTGAGGAAATACCCCAAACACCAAACCACAAACCAAAACCAAGTGATTGAGCATCACTGAAGAATTTGTTCTTGTGTGGAACTAAAGCCTTTTACCTCTGAGGACTGTGCATCCTCCAGACGGTTAGGTGTCATGGTCTAGAGCATCCAGCAGTCAATTGTGGATCGCCGGGTGACCAAGTTTGTGAGGGTTTGAAAGTCTGCCCTAAAGACTTACCACGAGTGTTGGGTGAGGACTGTGTGTCCTTAGCCTAAGGAGCATACTGTAGGGATTGTGTGTCTCGGGACTGTGTGTCCTTTGGTTTCAATACCAAGCCGCTCCAAACCAGACGTACGACTGTCACAACAGTTGGAACTGGGTCATCAACAACTGTCTTCATCGTCATACGGGTTCTATTTCTTCAACTCTTTAAATTCCTCAATATTGTATGTTGAAGACTTTCATTGTCACTGTTTGAAGAATTTGCTGAAGACTTCCACTGAATTTCCTCAACCTCAAATTCTTCATACCAGTTAATCTTCACCTGCTTATTTTGTGCTTGCATACAGTGCAAACCGATTCTCATAATCTTCATTAAGTAAATTGCTGTTGTAATCTTTGCACCTCTGATCATGCGCTATTTCCGCTGGTCGATATTCATCAGTGAGGAATTTCCTCAGGGATGAAATTCTAAAAATCGCCTATTCACCCCCCCCCCCTCTAGTCGATATAACGCACTTTCACTATTTAACTGTTTATCATTTCACAGGTGCATATGAGTTTTCCAGTGAATCGCATATTCCAGAATCATAGCAGTTATAGCATGTAATACAAACTCTTAATTATGAATATGGAAATATAATAATATAATATAATTGCCTCTATGGCATATTTCCAACAACATATGTCTATTTACCGTCTATGATGCTACTTTCCAAGGGTTTTAGATGTTGCGTGTGAAACTTGGTCATTTTGTATAATTGGGTAGCTAGGTATATGCCTATATGGTGTAAGTGAGTGTTGAAGCTATATGATGTTATACTTTGATGTATTTCAATTATGAAATCTTGATTCTCGTAATATGAATATGAAATATATTATGTGCTTGATATGAAATGTCAATTTGATTACTGAATGGGTATAAATAATAGGGCAATTAGTCTCGGTTTCTTACAGAACACCGTGGGCGATGACCTCAATAAACACACATAGTTTCTAGAAAGTTGATATGTTGGATCAGTGAACAATCACATGCGACTTTCAGCCGGCAACTATGTGCATTAGGCCACCTCGCACAAACGTTTCTACATAAAAAACATGTTGATGGACAATCCTTTGCCAAACATTTTCTTTTAGGCATCATGTGTGATGTATTGAATAACGCAAACGATAAAATTATAACTACCGTGTACGATGGCCACACATATCACAGACGATGTTATGTAGAAAATTGTGTGTGATGTATCATACAAACGAAAACGTACCTTTGGGATTCACTGTGTGGGATTCTAGGAACATCTCACACGACTTCTACAATATATCTCTTTGTGATGGCTCTCTCAATCACACACAAGCTCTTTTTGTGCCGTGTGTGTGATCGGAGGAGACATCGCCAATGATTTTTCTGTGTTGTGTAGGATACCCCCTCCCCATCGCACATACACGCAAGATGACAGTTTACAACTACGTCGTGGAAAGGGGGTAAAAACATTTGTATAGCACTCACTTGCACTAGTGTCCATTAATGGTGTCAAATACAAATCTATACCAAGTAATAACAACCGCATAAAAATTTCGAAGAAGAACAATGGTGGGTTCATTACGAGTATATTTATGTTGAGCATTGCAAATCCTATACTAAATTTTTATAAATTTCTCCACCCTCTTGTTTAAAATTAAGCACTTAATTTTTGGGAGTGGAAGCAACAAGCAAAGAACTAGACATAATAACAAGTGAATATAGTAGCATAAATATTTGGTATTTTATTTTTTTGTAAAGAAAGCAAATAAAGTAAAAGGCAAGAAAAATAAAAACAAGAAAATTAATAAATATGTGCGAAGACATCTAGGTTATTTGGTGAAGTCTCTGCAGCAACTACGTAACTAATTGGTTTCGATTCAAGTGCGTGCTTAGCCTAACCGGAGCTTAGAATTAACGCTTTTGCGCTCAGTCTCACTTTAGCGCCACCTGATTGTAACTTTTGTTATTTTTATTGTTCTTTTTACTGCCATGACATATGGCGGTTAGACTAAAAGTGTTTAAAAATATATTAATAGTATGGTTGTTGGTGAAGTAATTTCAAATTTCACTTTCGTAGAGTACAATTGGGCTTCCGAGAGCCATTTCCTAGAAACACCCTTGAATTTATCTCATTTCTAAACGGGGTCTACGAAAATTGGAGATATTTCTGTTTCGGGTGTCTGTTCGTGGAACAAGATAAAACCCAGCTCCAAAGTCCCAAACAGCTCCAGCCCCTCACCTCCTGTTACTCTACCTTCACCTCCTCTCCGCGGGCGCTCCAGTCCCCGGCCTGCTTGCGGCGATGACGAGCTTGCAGGCGGCCCCGCGCATCAGCCTCCACCTGACCCCGTCCGAGCACCTTGGCCGGCTGCTTCCGCCGTGGAGGCTCGTCCTCTCCCCCTTCTCCTCCTGCGGGTAGGCGCGCTTCCTCGCTCGCTCTTAATGGCATTGATTCCATTACTGCCTGTACTAGTATCGTAGTATTAGTTGAGTAGAGATTGGAGCTTGTACGGTGTTTCCTCGTGATTACTTATACGGTATGATGGATGCCCTGCAATTTGAGAGGGTCGGCGAAATCTTAGTCAGATTTTAGAAGATACTGTTTTTTTAGAAAAGGAGGATGAACCCGGTCTCTGCAGATGCATGCGACCATTTGATTATTTCCGAGGAGGCAAGGACCTTATAAAGTAGTACAATAATATGGCTGAATCCGCCATCTTGGCAACTTCTGCCGCTATTCCTATTCATATGATGAAGGGGTGCAAGCTGGGCCAAATACCCAGACCTCTCACATAAGCCTAACATCTAAAGCCGGAGGCACCGACTGAGCCACATACCGGGTCCGGGGCACAAACCGGTCTGACAAACTCACATGTGTCGCCGCCACCATCTTCCACCGGTTCATCTTCAGAACAGATTGAGGTGCCGACCTTGGCAGGTGCCTCCGCCATCGACGCCACCATGATGCCAAACGACGACCTCCACCTACGCGAGTCCATCTCCAAGCAGCGGACGCAGATCCATGCTAGGATAGAGCCGCACCTCCGCCGTCGCCCACCACCCACAAGCGCCACCCATCCCCAAGGTTCCCAAAGCGACGCCTTCAAGAAGGGAACGACGCCGTGAACGCCGCCTCCGCCCAACAAAGTTAGGGCTTTCGCCCGGGAGACCTAGGGGAAGGGGAAGTGAGAGGATCAGTCCATACCGACGCCTCCAAGGAGGGGAACGGCGCCCTCAGGCGTCGTCGTCGACGCGGCCGGCCAGGGATTTCGTCCGAACTAGATCCCCGCCACCAGCAGCGCCTCCTGTACAGAACCGACGACCCAAGGAAGCACGGCCCGACCAGGCTAGCCCATACGCCGAACAGGGGAGGAGGGGATGTGCCAGATCGCGCGCACCGGCCACCATAGAAGCCGCCGCCGGCCGCCAACGACCACCGGATCCCGTCGCCCGCGCGGCCGGGACGCCAGATCCACCACCCGCACGGCTGCTAGCTTCCCGTGCCTCGCCCATGGAGCCGCCGCTCCAGATCCGGGGTTCCCCACGCAGAGGCAGGGCAGCCAAGGCCCCGCCACCACGATCCTTGGCGCCCCGGGCTTGCCCGGCGGCTGCCTCACGCGGCGAGGAAGGGAGGGGGAGGGAGTGAGGCCGAGGGGGGGGCGGCTAGGGTTGGGAGGGTTGGTTCGATCTCGTCTCCTGCTGATGGATGGACCCTAAACCCTAAACCCTATGAACTTTTTAGAAGATACTGATAGATTCAGTTTACTCGTCTCCATTTAAAATTGCGTCAACAAATGTGATTTCCTTGGGGATCAAAGTCCAAAGAAGATAATTGTGCCACATCGTTTATACTATATGTGTACTTTTTTCAAAACCTGGATTTGTATATGAACCCATGTGGGAAGGAACTCAATCATTAGTAACTGGGCACTGTGCTGCTTCTTTCTGATTTATAACGGAAGTAAGAACCAGATACCTTGCAAGGAAAATCCACCAAACATCTACTCCCTCCATGAAGAAATATAAGACTTTTTAGATCACTACTTTAGTGATCTATAAAAAGTCTTATATTTCTTTACAGAGGGAGTACTTAAGATTTCCATACCGTACTTGATTAGTTACTGTCTCCAACATTACTAATAGCCGTCTTCTGTTTATACAGGCTTTACACTCTCATTTCCAGACAACATCTCATTTGCAATGCACAATCATGTGAGGTTATCTGTTTATCACTTCTTAACAAATCTCCTCCATGGGAGTATGTCGCATATGCAAGTTATATTTATGGTCCACATCAACTACGCTGCAGATGCTGATGATTTACTGGTAGCGAGTGCCCAAAGCTCCACAACTGCTCGCTCAAGGTTACTTGCTGCAGAAAGAGAGGAAGCGAAAGCTGTGCTGTCGCTGTTCTTAAGGCAGAAAGGTTTGAGAAGTGCGGTAGCTGCACGGATCGCCAACAAATCAGATGGATTTATTGAGCACCTGAGTTCAAAGCTCCAAAGCGCTTACAGATCTCGATATGCTGAAGGTTTGCATCGTGAAGTTGCTATCTATAAACTTGTAGCTTATTGGTTCTGAACATTTCACAACATGTTTGTTTTTCAGGAAGGGAGCTGAGTACACCTGAGATCAGAGATGCTATCCTTCCCTATCTAGAAGCTCTTTCTAAAGAACATGGGGATAATTTGGTTGAAGTGGTAGAGAACTTCCCTGATCCTTTTTCTGCAGAAAGGGAGTCCTTATCTTACACAATGATACTTACACCGACAAGCTCAAATAAGCAGAAGGCAATTGCTCGAGTAAGCACACCAACCTCAGGAGGAGCCCTCCCAGAGCTAGTGCTCTACCTACTGGACTACGGCATGGACCATGAGGAGATCAAGAATGTCGTGCGCAAGTTCCCAGCATTTGCGTACTACAATGTGGATCGCAAGATAAAGCCCCTGGTGGAGCTACTGCTTGAGCTTGGTGTGCCAAGGTCAGGCATACCCGGAATCATCAGGAAGAGGCCTCAGCTATGTGGAATCAGCTTGACAGATAATCTGAAACCTATGATGGCCTATATGGAGAATATTGGTGTCAACAAAGCTCAGTGGAGCAAGGTGATATGCCGGTTCCCAGCATTTCTCACGTATAGCAGGCAGAAGGTGGAGATAACTGTGAGCTACCTTACTGAACTAGGAGTTTCTAAGGAGAACATCGGCAAGATCCTCACACGATGTCCTCATCTCATGAGCTATAGTGTCAATGACAACCTCAGACCAACTGCTGACTACTTCCGGTCGATCGGCGCAGATGCTGCATCTCTTATTCAGAAATGTCCCCAGGCTTTTGGTTTGAACATAGAGTCAAAGCTGAAGCCAATCACAGAGTTTTTCCTGCAGAGGGAGTTCAGCATCGAGGAAATTGGCATTATGGTAAATAGATTTGGGATTATTCACACTCTCAGCTTGCAAGAAAATTTGATTCCCAAATATGAATATTTCCTGACGATGGGGTACCCAAGGTATGAGCTTGTGAAATTTCCGCAGTACTTCGGGTACAGCTTAGAGCAGAGGATAAAACCTCGGTATGCTCGGATGACTGGTTGTGGGGTGAGGTTGATTCTGAACCAGATGTTGTCGGTCTCTGAAAGCAGATTTGAGGAAATTCTTCAAAAGAAATCAGGTGGATTTTGAGATTATCACAATCTCAGAAAGAACAATTTTTTACGTAGCCTGGTAGATGGGTAGTTTTCATCACACAAGAACTATGTTGGAAATTTGTACTTCGCCATGCTCCTTTGTAGTTGAATGGCAGTTGATGGACGTGCAGCATTTGAGAGGAACAGTTTTGATATATATAACTGCTTTGCCATGCTCTTTTGTACTTGCATGGCAGTTGATGGACGCGCAGCATTTGGATAGAAACAGCTTTGATTTATAATTGTTGGCGGCTTAGGTGGCTGGTTTAGGTGATTTCCCTCTTTTTTTTATATATTGTTTGCAAGGGTAGGTGTGGTATGCTGGCGATGTCAAATGTGGTTTCCTATTTGATAATAGTGATCTAAAAGATCTTATATTAGTTTACATGAGGGAGTACAAGTTCTTGTTGCCGATTTATGTTTTTGATCTGCTACTGATTTGTTTTTTATGAACTTTATTTCTTCCATCATATTCTACTCTCTTCCTTTGCTGCACGTGAGGTTATATTTTGGAGTTAAATGTTGCAGCCAGCTCTCCCAGAGTCCCAGTTAACGGGAAAGTCCCGGCAATATGACAGGCTCAGTGCAGATTTGTTACTTCCATGTTCCCTTTCAATTCCCCCACATTCTCAGCCAACTCTTAATCAGTGCAGATTTGTTACTTCCATGTTCCCGGCAATAAGGGTTACCGATCTTGATGTACTGCAATCTGCAGCTGAAAGTGCTATTGATCTCTACCTGTCTGCGTAACATTTCTAACTCTGAAACAACATAGGACTACAAGGGTTTCTAGACCTTCGTACAGCGCATCCAGCCATGACATTCCACCCAACATCGTTCCCAACCAAACACACCCTGCAGATCTCTGCATATACGTCTAGGTAGCATTCCTCACACAAATTTGTACCGATCATGCTAACTACTCCCTCCGTTCCTAAATACTCACCCTGTAAAGGAATATAAGAGCATTTAGATCACCAAGTAGTGATCTAAACGCTCTTATATTCTTTACGGAGGGAGTATATGTTAAAACTACCAAAACGCCATATATTTAGGAACAAAGAGAGTATATAGAAGGGTTTATAGTACTGGTCTTCTAAAAATCTCTGCTATGGTAAAACAGATGCATCTTCCGAGTGTTCATAAGAGATTTCATTATGGTCCGGAGATGATACCATCCGACTTATCTTCTATCGTTTTCTTTAGATATATCAAGTGTGTGTAGCCAATGGATCTAACTGTACATGACAAGTGCCAGCGAATACAGCACATCCATGCACAGTGACGGTTCAACACCATTATCTCAGGTTTACCCATTTTTGAAACGAGTGGTTTACCCATTTGGCATCACTCATTCTAGTAGGGTAATAAACATGACATCGATCAACATGATTGTAGCGAAGCCCTTCAGTGTTTTTTAGAATCAGGTCTTCTAGTGTTGCGCCAATGCTTGCTCAGCACTGCACATATAGCTCCGCGCACTTCACTCTTATCTCAATGCTGTGAAGGATTCAGCAATGACCAACCTAATAGAACTGGGAAACAAAAAGGTTAAAACATGAGGTGTTGAGGTGCGTACAAGATTGAGTACAGAAAAAAATGCGGTAAGATCGCTGACACACCATGATTTGTCAAGAAAACCACCTCATTAAATAAACATGAACGGATATACAAGACCACATTCCAGCCTACACATAACACACACCCCACAGCAAATGAGGTGGAATCACTAATCAGACACCATAAGCGCAAAAAATTCTAAGCTGAATCACATATATTTTTGCACGTAGCCCCAAATCCGACTTGCTTTACCAAATGTTTGATAGGAAATAAACGAAGCAGGCACATTAGTTTCTGAAAAAACTAAGTATCTGCTTGTCAGTTAACTAAACCCAACTAGCATGATTTCCTGCTTGCAAGATGTTTTCTATCAAATAAGTAACTAAAATCCGTCATTAGTACAGAACTAAAGATATACAGCTCAACTGTAACCCCCAAGAAAGCATCTTGTGGTCAGCACCAGTAATGCATTATCCCTCCGTATCTAACTTGGTAGGTCAAAGTGACATTCAAAAGTATTATCAACTTCAAACAATACTCCTGTAGATTTAGAAAGTTTTTCAAAGAAGCACAAAATGCTTACTCGATGTGTATGACAACTCATCAGCAGAAATAAAAAAACAGCTGCATCGACATTAACTAAATGAACAACAACTAATAAAAAAGATACTGGACCATTTAGCACTGATATGATCAATGTATATGAATTCGACGCATCAAATTATTGCCTAAACTCAACAGTTCATCATATAAATTGCTTATTTGGAGCATCAGATTTAACCAAGGTTTGTGAACAAAACTAATCAGAGGCAGTGAATCGCATGAGCAGTATACACGCCTATGGCCAAAACACCCGACCGTATACATATTTAACACAGGCTCCAGCAGAGTATTTTGGCTGTTGATACCATGACTATGAGCACAACTTTCAAAATTCAAACAAGGCACACAATCAATGGTACAGGGCAAATGATAATTCACATATTGCATGACTGAACACAGCCTTTGCCTAATAAAATTAAACCATTCGCAGCATGAAGGCACTAAAGAGTAAATGGGCACACACAAATTACAGGGCAACAAAGATAGGTAGAGCAGTCTTTGTGGTATGGTAATTTGGATGCATTGCTAGTCTACACCAGTTAAGTAATCTACTAGATCCAAGATAAACAAGGAACATACGTCTCTCCTAGCGTTGCACATTGAGCATCTCCTTAGCCTCCTTCTGTTCGCTTTGCAGGGCATCACTTGTGTACTTGCTCAGCAGCTCCTTCTTCTTCTTCTCTAGCACCATTCGTTCAATCTCCTTCTCATCGGGGAGCGGCACATGTGCGACAAACTCCCTCCCAGCCTCTTCCCCCTTCTCTCTTTCCATTCTCTCCTCCTCCAGCCTCCTCTCCTCCTCAACCTCCTCCTCCACCTCCTCGAACAGCACCTCCCTAGCAGCCTCCCCACCACGCCCACCTGCTGCAGCTACCTCGCCACTCACCACATTCTTCATGGCCTCCCGCCGCACACGCTCCACGCGGTGCCACTCCGTGACAACCTCGTCCCGCATGCGCTTCTCGGCAGCACCTTCAAGGGGTTCAAGCACACCGTCCTCATCGTCATAGTATCCGTAGTACCCGGCATTGATGCGCTTGTGGATCTCGTAGCGGGTGCGGCGTTTGCGGACCTCAGGTGGCTTGTCAAATAGCTCACGGACGCCGGGTAGCTTCTTGGCAGCACCAAAGTAGCGGTAGCCCGGACCCCTGCCGGAGGGGTTGGGGATGGCAACGATGTTGCCGTCGAGGTCGGTCATGAGGGCTGCGTTGGAGCTGCGAGAGTAGTCGCGGCCTCCGAGCTCGAGGATGCGGCGCTCCCAATGGCTGCGCTCGCGGAGGAGCTTGTTGATCTCGTCGTTGAGGTCTCGGAGGCGGTGCTCCCCGAGGCCCTCGTTCTGGATCTCGGCGACCTTGACGCCGATCTCGCGCAGGATCTCGCCACGCCAGCGGTCGGCGTCGGCGAGGTCCCGGCACTCGGAGGCGAGGTACGGCCGGCGCTCGCGGGGCTTGCGCTTCTCCTCCTGCTTCATCGTGATGAAGCGGTTCAGCATGGACTGCGCCTTCTCCTCGTTACGAGCCATGGTGAGCGGTCGCGCGGAGCGGCCGGTGGCGGTGCGGGTGGCGGCGGCGGCGAGGTTCGCGAGCTTGGGAGCGAGGGTTTGAGGGGGGAGGCGAGCGGGCTGGATTGGGATTTGCGGGTAGGTATTTTGACGGGATTTCCGGGCTAGGTTAGCCGGTTTAGACCCTGGTTAGAATCATAATAGATTATGATAATCTGAATTATGAAAATAGATTATATAATCTGGTTTATAAAAATAATCTAGGTGGATATGTTTGGAGACCAGATTATATAAAGTGTAATCCAGGTTTACATTGTATAATGACCTGTCTGTCCACAGTTTTTTTTTAAAGAGAAGGATGTCGGTGGTAGGAATGTATTATCTCCAACTTTACATGGGTAATGAGTCATTAGCAATTCATAATCTGATTTTAGCTGGTATACAGTAGATTATGAGTTTTTAATAATCTATTCATCTATTTTTTATAATCTACACCATAAGTTGTCCTGTTTGGAGACATAATAGATTATAAAAACTGGATTATATAATCTGGATGGTTCCAAACAGCGCCTTAGAGCATCTCCAAGAGCATCTCCAAGAGCATACCCATATTTGCTCTCAATACCCAAAAACTGTTTTTTTTATATTGGGGCAAAAAACTAGCTCCAAGAGCATACCCATAAATGGTCCCCATCAAAAAAAATTTAGGTCACTACCCAAAACCTAGCCCAGAATTGGCATATATGGGTATTGTAGGGCAAATACCCATCCGACCCAAATCTCGCGTGGGAACTCGAAACCGCTCGCGCGCGGAAGTTTCCCTCATCGCCTCGCCTTCCTGCTCGATCCCGCCACCGCTGCTGATGACCCACAAGTATAGGGGATCAATCGTAGTCCTTTCGATAAGTAAGAGCGTCGAACCCAACGAGGAGGAGAAGGCTCTGATAAACGGTTTTCAGCAAGGTAATAACTGCAAGCACTGAAAATAGCGGTAACAAGTGATGGTGTAGTGAGGTGAAACGTAGCAAGCGAAAAGTAACAAGTAACAAGTAGTAGCAATGGTGCAGCAAGTGGTTCAATCCCTTTTGTAACAAGGGACAAGCCTGAACAAAGTCTTATAAGAGGAAAAACGCTTCCGAGGACACACGGGAATTTCTGTCATGCTAGTTTCATCATGTTCATATGATTCGCGTCCGTTACTTTGATAGTTTGATATGTGGGTGGACCGGCGCTTGGGTACTGCCCTTACTTGGACAAGCATCACACTTATGATTAACCCCTCTCGCAAGCATCCGCAACTACGAAAGAAGAATTAAGACAACGTCTAACCATAGCATTAAACTAGTGAATCCAAATCAGCCCCTTACGAAGCAACACATAGACTGGGGTTTAAGCTTCTGTCACTCCAGCAACCCATCATCTACTTACTACTCCCCAATGCCTTCCTCTAGGCCCAAATATGGTGAAGTGTTATCTAGTCGATGTTCACATAACACCATTAGAGGAAAAACGACATACAACATATCAAAATACCGAACGAATACCACACTCACATGACTATTATTAGCATGACTTATCCCATGTCCTCAGGAACAAAAGTGACTACTCACAAAGCATAATCATAGTCATGATCAGAGGTGTAATGAATACCATCAAGGATCTGAACATAAACTCTTCCACCAAGTAATCCAACTAGCATCAACTACCAAGAGTAATCAACACTACTAGCAACCTTACAAGTACCAATCGGAGTCGCGAGACGGAGATTGGTTACAAGAGAAGAACTAGGGATTGGAGAGGAGATGGTGCTGATGAAGATGTTGGTGGAGATGCCTCCCCTCCGACGAGAGGAGTGTTGGTGATGACGATGGCAACGATTCCCCCCTCCGGGAGGGAAGTTTTCCCGGCAGGATCGTCCTGCCGGAGCTCTAGATTGGATATGCTCAAGTTCCGCCTCGTGGCGGGGGCGAAACCACGAAAAAGCTCCCGAATGATTTTTTCTGGAACGAAACCCTTCATATAGCAAAAAAGGGGGGCCAGTGGGCCGCCAGGGTGCCCACAAGCCCTGTTGCCGCGGCCAGGGGGGTAGGTCGCTGCAACCAGGCTTGTGGGCCCCTGGTTGCTCCCCTCTGACACTTCTTTCACCCAGTATTTTTTATAAAATCCAAAAAAAATCCACGTTGATTTTCAGGACATTTGGAGTTGCGCAGAATAGAGCACTCAGACTTGCTCCTTTTCCAGTCCAGAATTCCAGCTGCCGGTATTCTCCCTCTTCAAATAAACCTTGCAAAATAAGAGAGAAAAGGCATAAGTAAGGCTCCACAAAGTATAATAACAGTCCATAAAGCGATAAATATCAACATGAAAGCATGATGCAAAATGGACGTATCAACTCCCCCAAGCTTAGACCTCGCTTGTCCTCAAGCGAAAACGAAGACCCAAAACATGTCCACATGTTTAGGGATGAAGGTGTCGATAAAAAAAATGCGAACATGAGGGCATCATGATCACACATAGAACAGCAATACATGATAGAGATTCTTATGGGAAAGTAACAATTCCTTCACAAAGCAAAGTATGAGACAAAAAACCTTACCGAGAAGTAGCCAACAACAGTCCATAGTCATTGAAGCAATTGCAATTTATCATATTATCAGAAAGAGTCAAATGAGAGCTTGTAAGGAAAATCCACATACTCAATCTTCTCTTTTGTTTTCCACAATTGTTACAACTCACGTGGTACTCATGATATCAAAGTTTCAGTTGGACACAGAGAAAGATAGGGGCTTATAGTTTGCCTCCCAACCATTTACCTCAAAGGTAAAGTCAACAATAATAAAGCATAAGTACTCAGCTCCAAGTTGATATATGAATATAGATCTTTCTCAAGCATATGACGTTTACCAAGAAAAAGGCTAAGTAAGGAATTGGTGAAGATCACCATGACTCTTACAAGGGCAAGAAGTAAAGGTACAAGATAGGCCCTTCGCAGAGGGAAGCAGAGGTTGTCATGCGCTTTGGAGGTTTGGATGCGTGTCCTCTTAGTGCGGAGGAACGTCACTTTATATTGCCTCCTGTGATTAAGAACTTTATTATGCAGTCTGTCGCTTTTATGTCTTCCTCATCACAGGTTCGTACAAAGCTTATTTTCCACACACTAATAGATCATACATATTAGAGATCAATTTTTATTGCTTGCACCGATGACAACTTACTTGAGGGATCTTATTCAATCCATAGGTAGGTATGGTGGACACTCATGGCAAAACTGGGTTGAAGGTTTATGGATGCACAAGTAGTATCTCTACTTGGTGCAGGAGTTTTGGCTAATATGAGGTGGAAGCAATCGTCGCATGCTAAGGGATCTCTAGTCATATAACATTGTTTGGAGCCAAGCAAACACAATTCATTATGTTGTCTTCCTTGTCCAACATCTACTTCTAGGCATGTAATAGTTTGGTGAGTGCTCACAATTATAGAAAGTTCTAAGATGATATAATTATATGTGAACCTCTCTTTCCTTATTACTTCTTATTAATTGCAACAATGACTCAGGTCTATGTTGGTCTACTCTCAACAAGTTTCAATCATCATACTTGTTATATGTGAAGCTATCACTTTCCATAAGATCATCTCATGATCTTTCATGCTATCGTTCTTTTCATACTTTTGATCATTGCACAAAACAAAGCCCTTGACTGAGATACTCTTTATTATATAGCTCGCAAGCTTGAATACATCGGGGGAGACACAAGGCAAAAGACTCAAACTAAACACTAAAGACTTATTCCACAAAGAGAAGAAATAAAAACTGAAAAGGAAAGAACTAAAACAAAGGTAAAAGCAAAAGATATAATGGTGATACGATACCAGGGCAACTCCGCCAAGCTTGGCAAAAGCCAAGGGGATTGCCCATACCAATGCTTAGTTGTCTTCCTTTGGTGGTGATGGTGGTGGTGTTGTTGAAGTAGTCTGATCCTCCGTCTTCCAAGGCATAGGTGCTCCATCATGGCAGGATGAACAAGTCGCCGGAATCCTCAAATCTGCAGTCAACCGTATTGATTTAAATCCATACTCATACTCACAGTTTTGGTTCTGCAGGTCATAGATCTGGCCCTGGAGTTGACCAACCTTGTCATAGAGCCTGGAGAGGTGCTTCCCAATGTCAATGGCATCCATCTCGTGATTGTTGGTGAACTCCGTGATCATCATGTGGTTGGCGTTGAGACCACGCTCCACCATCCCTTGGCACTTGAAGACTTGTTCTTCCATTCCTTCGAGCCTCGTCTCCACGCTTCCGGTCTTCTTAGGCCCCTCAACATCACGGATGTGCAACATCCCCTCGCTCATCTTGATAGATTGGGGGTGCTGCAACACTTCCGTGAGGTAAGGATTGATGACCTTCTCGAAGATCTTGTCCTTAGGAACTTTTGGGGAAGTCATGACGATCTAGATCTGCAGCAGAAACAGGCCCGAAACGAAAACACATGAAAACTGCGCGATACGGAGATCAAAACCCTCGGGCATATATATAATGATTTTTTCTGGACCAGAAGAAGTGCTTCGCAAGAAAACGGAGTCCGGGAGGCACACGAGCTGCCCACAAGCCCTGTTGCCGCGGCCAGGGGGGAGGCCGCGACAACCAAGCTTGTGGCCGCCTCGTGCGCTCTCCGGACTGCTTTTTATTTTTCTAATTTTCCAAAAATTCCAAAACGGAGAAAATTTCCTATTGGAAAAGTTTCGGAGTCCAATTACTTACCAAAGCAGATACCTCTTGGTTTTCAGGGTCTGAAACAGGCTGATAAACATCCCTTATGTACTCCTCTGGAGTTATGATATTGATGATATTGGTCTCAACATTTATGGGAGTACCAGAGATATAATGCTTGATTCTTTGCCCGTTTACCACTCTAGGAAAATTGCCTTCCGTGTTATTGATTTTGATGGCACCGGAACGATATACTTCCTCGACAACGTAGGGACCTTCCCATTTAGAGAGAAGCTTGCCTGCAAAGAATCTTAAACAAAAATTGTATAGCAGGACATAATCACCTACATTGAACTCTCGTTTTTGTATTCTTTTATCGTGCCATCTCTTAAGCTTTTCCTTGAACAACTTGGCATTCTCATATGCCTGGGCCCTCCATTCATCTAATGAGATGATATCAAACAACCGCTTCTCACCGGCAAGTTTGAAATCGAAGTTGAGCTCTTTGATTACCCAATAAGCTTTGTGTTCAATCTCAAGAGGTAAATGAGAGGCCTTACCGTAAACCATTTTATACGGCGACATGCCCATGAGATTCTTATAAGCAGTCCTATAAGCCCATAGTGCATCGTCAAGTTTGCTAGACCAATTCTTTCGAGATCTATTGACAGTCTTTTGTAAGATCAATTTGATCTCCCTATTACTCAACTCCACTTGACCACTAGACTAAGGATGATAAGGAGATGCAACTCTATGGTTGACATCATACTTAGCGAGCATCTTGCGGAAAAACACCATGAATGAAGTGTGAACCGCCATCAGTCATCAGATATCTAGGGAGTCCAAATCTTGGGAAAATGACTTCTTTAAGCATTTTAATAGAGGTGTGGTGATCAACATTCTTAGTGGGGATAGCCTCTACCCACTTAGTGACATAATCCACAGCAACTAAGATGTGATTGTACCCATTGGAACTCGGGAAAGGTCCCATATAATCAAAGCCCCAGACATCAAATGGTTCAATGACCAGTGAATAGTTCATAGGCATTTCCTGACGCTTACTGATGTTCCCTATTCTTTGGCATTCGTCACAAGACATGACAAACTTACGGGCATCCTTGAAGAGCGTGGGCCAATAGAAACCTGATTGCAATATCTTATGGGCAGTTCTGTCTCCAGCATGGTGTCCTCCGTAAGCCTCGGAATGACACTTCTGCAGGATTTGTCCCTGTTCATGTTCAGACACACAACGTCTAATAACACCATCTACTCCTTCCTTATAGAGGTGAGGATCATCCAAAAATTAGTGTCTCAAATCAAAGAAGAATTTCTTCTTTTGCTGGTAGGTGAAACTGGGTGGTATGTATTTGGCTACGATATAGTTTGCGTAATCAGCATACCATGGTGCACTATGTGAAGTGCGGATGACATTCAATTGCTCATCAGGAAAGCTGTCATCAATAGGTCGTGGGTCATCAAGGACATTCTCTAGCCTAGACAAGCTATCTGCTACAGGGTTATCAGCACCCTTTCGGTCAACAACATGCAAATCAAATTCCTGTAGCAGGAGAACCCATCTGATTAGCCTAGGCTTAGCGTCCTTCTTCTCCATAAGGTACTTAATAGCAGCATGATTAGAGTGGATAATGACCTTGGAGTCAACTATATAAGATCTGAACTTTCCACATGCAAACACGACTGCTAAAAACTCCTTCTCCGTGGTGGCATAGTTTCTTTGGGCACTGTCTAGAGTTTTACTAGCGTAGTGAATGACATTCAACTTCTTGTCAACTCTTTGTCCTAGAACAACACCAACAGCATAATCACTAGCATCGCACATGATTTCAAAGGGCAAGTTCCAATCAGGTGGTTGAACAATAGGTGCGGTTATCAAAGCCTTCTTAAGTATTTCGAAAGCTTCCTCAAAATCCTCATCAAAAACAAAAGGAACATCCTTCTGCAAGAGGTTGGTAAGAGGCCTAGAAATCTTAGAGAAGTCCTTAATGAACCTTCTATAGAAACCAACATGACCTAGGAAACTTCGTATGCCTCTGGTATCTGTGGGACAAGGCATTTTCTCAATTGCATCAACCTTAGCCTTATCAACTTCAATGCCTCTCTCCGAGATTTTGTGTCCTAAGACGATGCCTTCATTAACCATGAAGTGGCACTTCTCCCAGTTCAAGACAAGGTTGGTATCTTTGCATCTCTGTAAGACTCGATCAAGGTTGCTGAGGCAATCGTCAAAGGAAGAACCGTAGATGGAGAAATCATCCATGAAAACCTCAACAATCTTTTCATTCACAAAAGTCAGAGAATATAGCCATCATACATCTTTGAAATGTGGCAGGTGCATTGCACAAGCCAAAAGGCATACGTCTATAAGCGAAGGTACCGAAGGGGCATGTGAAGGTGATTTTCTCTTGATCAGATTGGGCAACAGGTATCTGCGAGAAACCTGAATAACCATCTAGAAAGCAGAAGTGTGTGTGTGTTTAGATAGCCTTTCTAGCATCTGGTCGATGAACGGTAAAGGATAATGGTCCTTCCTCGTTGCCTTGTTCAGTTTCCGGAAGTCTATCACCATCCTATAGCCAGTAATAATCCTTTGCGGGATTAGTTCATCCTTATCATTAGGAACGATGGTGATACCTCCCTTCTTAGGTACGCAATGTACAGGACTTACCCAATCACTGTGAGCAACGGGATATATGATTCCTGCTTCTAGAAGCTTTAATATTTCTTTTCTCACAACCTCTTTCATCCTCGGATTTAATCTCCGTTGATGATCAGCAACTGGCTTAGAATCAGGATCGGTTTTAATCTTGTGCTGACATAGAGTGGGACTAATACCCTTAAGATCATCAAGAGTATATCCAATAGCAGCACGGTGCTTCCTCAAGGTTTTTAATAACTTCTTCTCTTCGTGATCCGAGAGGTGAGCACTAATAATAACAGGATATATCTCGTTCTCATCAAGATAGGCATACTTAAGAGTATCTGGTAACTGTTTTAGCTCGAACACAGGATCTCCCTTTGGTGGGGGAGGATCCCCAACTAGTTCAACATGCAGATTATTCTTGAGAATAGGATATTGTTCTAAGACAATTTTATCTATCTCATCTCTTTCCTCCATATGCATATCATTTTCATGCTCAAGCAGATATTGCTCTAAAGGATCCGTAGGAGGTACGACAATAGAGGCAAGAGCAATGATTTCATCCCTACCAGACGACTCTTTTTCATGGGGTTGTCTTCCAAACTTGGAGAAGTTAAATTCATGAGACACACCCTCGAAACTAACCGTGACAGTCTGCTTAATGCAATCAATGTGAGCATTGACAGTGTTGAGAAAGGGTCTACCAAATATGATGGGACAAAAGCTATCTTGTGCAGTACCAAGGACGAGGAAATCAGTAGGATACTTCGTCTTACCACACAGGACTTCTACGTCTCTCACAATTTCCAAAGGGCAGATAGTGTCTCTATTAGCTAGCGTAATAGTGACATCAATGGGTTCTAACTCAGCAGGTGCAATCTCATCTTTGATTTCATCATATAGGGAACGGGGTATTGCACTAACACTAGCTCCCATATCACATAAACCATGGTAACAGTGATCTCCTATCTTGACAGAAACAACGGGCATGCCAACTACAGGTCCGTATTTGTCTTTCGCGTGAGGTTTAGCAATTCTAGTGGAGTCCTCACAGAATTTGATAACATGCCCGTCTATGTCTTCAGCTAAGAGATCTTTGATAATAGCAACAGTAGGTTCAACTCTAATTTCCTCAGGGGGTGCAAGTGGTCTAATGTAACCCCTACGTATCACAGTTGGAGCTTTAGAATAATCCTTTATCCTAGCAGGGTAAGGTGGTTTCTCAGCGTAGGCACAAGGAACAACAGGATCACTAAAAGCAATGACTTTCTCCTCAACTAGATTGGTTTTGACTATGTTGCTTTCTACAGGAGGATGATATTTAAACCACTTCTCTTTGGGAAGATTAACATGAACAGCAAAAGATTCACATAGAGAAGCTACTATCTCAGAGTCAAGTCCATACTTAGCGCTAAAATCTCTAGAAGTGTTTGTTTCAACAAAAGATTTAACGCAATCAAACTGGAAATTCATACCTGACTCCTTACCTTCTCCAGCTCCCAATCTTCAGAGTTACGTTTGATTCTTTCCAATAAATTCCACTTGTGATCAATATCCTTCTTCATAAAAGAACCGGTACAAGAAGTGTCAAGCATGGTACGATCTTCATGAGAAAGCCGAGCATAAAAGTTTTGAGTGATAATTTCTCTCGAGAGCTCATGATTGGGGCATGAATATAGCATTGGTTTAAGCCTCCCCAAGCTTGACCTATGCTTTCCGTGTCACGAAGCCAAAAGTTATAAATATAATTCCGATCACGATGTACTAAATGCATAGGATAAAACTTTTGATGAAATTCCAATTTCAACTGATTGTAGTCCCATGATCCAGTATCATCACATAGCCTATACCATGTCAACGCCTTATCCTTCAAACATAAAGGAAACACTTTCTTCTTTACCTCATCCTCGGGCAAACCTGCAAGCTTAAATAAACCACAAACTTCATCTACATAGATCAGATGCAAGTCTGGATGTGATGATCCATCTCCTCTCAAAGGATTAGCCAACAGTTTCTCAAGCATACCCGAAGGAATTTCATAAAAGATATTTTCAGTAGGTACCTCAAGTTGAGGAGCAACTCCTCGTGCTTTCGTTCGTGGTGAAGATACCCCGAACAAACTCCTCAAAGGAACAGTTTCCATAGTGACAAGTGACAATAAATTTCAGCACAGTATATAAATGTTTCCTTACCAAATTCCACTTACCAAAGGCGCTTCCTTCCCCGACAATGGCGCCAGAAAATGTCCTTGATGACCCACAAGTATAGGGGACCAATCGTAGTCCTTTCGATAAGTAAGAGTGTCGAACCCAACGAGGAGGAGAGGGCTTTGATAAACGGTTTTCAGCAAGGTAATAACTGCAAGCATTGAAAATAGCGGTAACAAGTGATGGTGTAGTGAGGTGAAACGTAGCAAGCGAAAAGTAACAAGTAACAAGTAGTAGCAATGGTGCAGCAAGTGGCCCAATCCCTACTGTAGCAAGGAACAAGCCTGAACAAAGTCTTATAAGAGGAAAAACGCTCCCGAGGACACACGGGAATTTCTGTCATGCTAGTTTTATCATGTTCATATGATTCGCGTTCGTTACTTTGATAGTTTGATATGTGGGTGGACCGGCGCTTGGGTACTGCCCTTACTTGGACAAGCATCCCACTTATGATTAACCCCTCTCGCAAGCATCTGCAACTACGAAAGAAGAATTAAGACAACGTCTAACCATAGCATTAAACTAGTGGATCCAAATCAGCCCCTTACGAAGCAACGCATAGACTGGGGTTTAAGCTTCTGTCACTCCAGCAACCCATCATCTACTTACTACTCCCCAATGACTTTCTCTAGGCCCAAATATGGTGAAGTGTTATGTAGTCGACGTTCACATAACAACACTAGAGGAAAAACAACATACAACATATCAAAATACCGAACGAATACCAAACTCACATGACTATTATTAGCATGACTTATCCCATGTCCTCAGGAACAAAAGTGACTACTCACAAAGCATAATCATAGTCATGATCAGAGGTGTAATGAATAGAATCAAGGATCTGAACATAAACTCTTCCACCAAGTAATCCAACTAGCATCAACTACAAAGAGTAATCAACACTACTAGCAACCTTACAAGTACCAATCGGAGTCGCGAGACGAAGATTGGTTACAAGAGATGAACTAGGGATTGGAGAGGAGATGGTGCTGATGAAGATGTTGGTGGAGATGCCTCCCCTCCGACGAGAGGAGTGTTGGTGATGGCGATGGCGACGATTTCCCCCTCCGGGAGGGAAGTTTCCCCGGCAAGATCGTCCTGCCGGATCTCTAGATTGGATCTGCTCAAGTTCCGCCTCGTGGCGGCGGCGAAACCACGAAGAAGCTCCCGAATGATTTTTTCTGGAATGAAACCCTTCATATAGCAAAAGAGGGGGGCCAGTGGGCCGCCAAGGTGCCCACAAGCCCTGTTGCCGCGGCCAGGGGGTAGGCCGCGACAACCAGGCTTGTGGCCCCCTGGTTGCTCCCCTCTGACACTTCTTTCGCCGAATATTTTTTATAAAATCCACGTTGATTTTCAGGACATTTGGAGTTGCGCAGAATAGATCACTCAGACTTGCTCCTTTTCCAGTCCAGAATTCCAGCTGCCGGTATTCTCCCCCTTCAAATAAACCTTGCAAAATAAGAGAGAAAAGGCATAAGTAAGGTTCCACAAAGTATAATAACAGTCCATAAAGCGATAAATATCAACATGAAAGCATGATGCAAAATGGACGTATGAGCTGCCGTCGCGCCGGCCGCCGCCGTGCCATGGATGAGGGGGCCGTCGACCCCGCCACCTCCGTCGCCCCTCCCGCACCCCCTCCCACCCCTCCCGCCGCCCTGCCTGCTGCCCCCGCGGCCACGACATCCAAGCCGAAGGCCGCCCGGTGCCTAGGGTTGGCGAAGCCGCCACGGCCGGTCGCCGCCACCCCCGCTTCTCCTGGCGCGCTGGAGAGCGCCGTCGAGCCTGCTCCGACCGCCGCCCCGTCGAAGAAGAAGGGCACGGCAAAGCGGCCTCCCCGGGACCCGACGCTCGCGACGAAGAAGAAGGCGACCAAGAAGGCCGTGGCGGCGCCTCTGCCGCCATCTGCGACCGTGCAGGTCCCGCCGCCATGCCCTTCCGCACCTCAGGCGGCTCAATCACCGCCGATTGTGCCCGTGCTGGCGCCGCCGACGGCCACCACGGGTACTGCCCTCATGGTGCTCGATCAAATGCCCGCAAGGTAATTGCATTGTTTTTTTTGTTTTATGCACCGACGGACTCTTATTTTGTGTTGATGATGCATCGATAACTATCTATTCGTGGTGTTGTTCTATGCACCGATGAACTTTGTGATTGGTGATGCATTTTGCTACCGGTTTTATGGATAGTGATGAACTTCTATGGTGGATTTGAATGAGTGTGCAATTGTTTGAATTATCTTGTGTATGATTTCTATTAAATTCGGATTATATTGTGTTTGTGTATGATAAATGTTGGAGAGAAGTAGAGAGAAGGAAATGATCAAAACAATGAAACCAGTTTTTGGGTATCCAAATATGGGTAAGCTTGAAAAGCAGAATTTTTTTTGGATACCCAAACCTTCTCTCTCCTCTACCCATAATGGTTTTGACTACCCAAAATATGGGTATGATCTTGGAGATGCTCTTAGGATAAGAGAAGCGGCTTTGATGGCTCACCTGGTTCATAATTCGACCGACCGGCATCTCCAACAGCTCGGCGATATAAGGTCGCGTTAGAAAAATACTGTTTTTTATGCACGCGTAGTTGTTTCATACTCTTAAGCAAAGATGAAAAAACACACGTGCGGTATAAATGATTAAGTGCGCGGGACGAAACGGCATCGCGCGTTATTTATTTCGTGTGTTCGCTCGCACGCGCTGCACACTCGAGCGCTTGCGCCACGACTTCCATCTACCGCCATTTCACGCGCTGGAGTGGCCGTCCGCACCTTCCTGTTTGCTCCGACAATCCGACGGCGCTTCCTCAGACTATCCACACAACGCCGTTGCTTCCTCCATCTCCCTCTAACCGCTGCCGCCCTTCGCGCGCGCCATTCCTCCGACGAACAGTGTACGGCTACCCACCGCCGCTCGGTGCCCACAAGGTGTTAGACGGAACGCTTGCAAGGTACATATTGCTTCAACTTCACATTTTTTACATAAATTTAATGCATGTTGTTTATAGTTTTTATAGACTAGTTTAAATTCAATATTGTAGATGAGTTCGTCATATGATTCATGTTGTTTATAGTTTTTATAGACAAAATGCATGATGATTTATACATTGGATGTTGTACATTTGATGTTGTAGTGTCGAACTATTTGTTGTATTGAAGATAAACTATTTGTGTGTGTTGTAAAAAAATTGGACTATTTATTGTTGATTATTTTTATGTGTTCGATCTTCCTGGTTTTGTTTGAAGCGTATATGTTGTTTGTGTTGTTCGCGCGTGTCGTTTATTTGCAGTGCGTGCTGGAGCGGTTCGCGCGTGCTATAGTTTTCAACGGCCGCTGGAGCCAATACTCGGTTGCGCGCAAAAATCGACTATTTCAATGCTGTAAGGTGTTTTTTTGCGGACCGTGCGTTGCGCGTCTGTTGTAGATGCTCTAAGGGAGCAGTCCTAGAAGAACAACCCTTATACTTTGACTCACCTTCTATGAAGCACATATGACATCACCGATAGGACGACAGGGGATACAATAACTTTTAGAAACACCAATACGGTGTGTGTGTATAAATAAATAAATAAATATATATATATATAAGTAACAATAAAATTATATATAATAAAAATAAAATAATACAATGTGTTAGATTAGATCAAAATGTTGTAGGCAATGCATTAGCAAGTTATAGGGATCAGTCAAGTATTCTGCAGTCCATTGAACGTCTTCAGGATCATTAGTATATCTGCATAAATTCATTTAGCCTACCTTAGGCATGCAATAGCACATGCTTTTATAATACTAGTAAACTTTCATGTCCAATACACGTCTCTTCAAAATAAGTTTTAATTTTTATTAAAAAACCAATTTTCACATAGAATATGTTTTAATGCATGAAGCTTACAATTTAGAATAAGCTTGAAATTTAACATTTGTTTCCCCTTTTAAAGAAGCATGGATGGATGAATTTTCACACAAGGATAATGAATCATAAATATGGATCCATCTCTGTATGCCCAACGGTTACTTAATCAGATCCAATACAACAACCTTAGAGTAAAGCTGTAACACCCCAAAAACCGGGTTATCGATTTTTGTGTTGTTATTCCTTCCTAGCTTTTCTCTCCCGAATTTTTTCTCTGTAATTTGGCAAATGACCAGGTGAACCTAGTCTATCCTCAACCTCTCCGTGCTTTTCCCATGTACTTGTGCCAGTTTGTTCTGAGAACCTCTTGGAAACCCTAGCTCCGAAGTATTGGAACTGGGAATCATGTCTTTGTGTTTTCAAAGGAACCATCATTTCCCTTGCTCTGTTGATCCTCCAAGTCTTCATAGAGATCATCATTCCCTCATAGACCCCAGATGTGCAAAAATATTGCCAAGTCATATGCAATATTTCCTCCCTAGAATTAATTCCCGCTTCTGCTTGTCTGAGGGATTAAATCTTGGAACATAGTTATCTATCTCCAATGCTCATGAAATCTTGTAGAGGTATTCTTTGTGATCCTATGAAGATCTCATAAAATATTGGCCATCATATAATAAAGGAAAATTTCATTTTCCTATTTTATGCCAATATAGCAATTTGGGGCCTTTCCAAAGGAACTACCATTTTGGTAGCTAGGAAAAATCCCAAATAATTTGTGGAGCTCCTCATATCCATATAATCATCATTTCCATCAAAATATCAAGTTCCCCAATTCAAAAATTGAGCACAATGCCCCTTTGCAAATTCTGTCCAGATCATCTGTTTGCAAAGGAAGTGCTTGATTCCTTGTTCCCCTTGAGTTGAAAATTTGCAGAGTTGTTTAAAAAAAATCATCCTTGTCCACCAAAATTTAGCTCATTTCATCACCCCATTCTTCCCCAGCAAATTATTTAAGATTCTATCCAGAATGAAGCATTGTGAAGGAAGTACCATTTACATGTGTTCAAATGGTATGAATCTTTGCGAGTATCTACATATGCCTAAACCATGAGTCTCCTCCAAATTTCAGCCAATTCCTTTTAGCCATTTGACCTCAGCAACAACTTCTTCATTTCTGGTCAGTATGCCAAGTTACAAAGGAAGTGCCCCATAGACTTATTGGATTGTGCTGCATTTTGGCCAGTATAGTGACCTTAGTTAGTGGTCAACCTCAGCCAAGTATCATGCCAAGAGCTGCACTGTGGTGGTGACAACACAGCACAAACACCTTGCTGTTGGAGACGGTTTGACTTTAGTGTGGTCACCTCATTGCTCCCCAGTGGTGTGTCTTGTGTCATTTCACCTTAGTACAGTATGTAGATAAGCTTTGACAAGGTGTAACAACTTGAGGGGCAAGGTAAGATCATGGCCACGTGGTGACCATTGGCAGAGCATGCCAAAACAGAGCTTTGTGCGTTCGAGTTGATGTGAGCTTGATCACAGTGGGTTCCATCTTGTCTCAAGGTGTCGGCAAGACCCCTGCTCTCCGCACGCTCTGGAACCCTCTCCCCCTCGCCCCCTGCTCCTGGAGGTGCCTGCCATTGGAGCTTCTCCATGGATCTCGGAGCTTCTCCGACGTCGCGAGAACTCCACCTCCCATGGCTATAAAGGGCGTCCCCGAGTCCCTCCTAGGGAGCAGAAGAGCCCCTCGCCCCTTTCCCCTAGTCTCCTCGCCCCCTCAAGCCTCGAGCTCCTCGGCCGCCATGGCCGCGGCACGGCCGCCGCCGCCGCGCCTCGCTTCGGCCGCCCCCAGTGGCTAGGCCCCTCCCTAGGGCGTGGTGGGGCACGGGGCCCCCTGCCCCAGTCGCCGGTTCCACCGCCCGCGTAGGGGAGCAGCCACAACAACGCCGACCGGCGCCCGCTCCCTGGGCCAGTAGCGAAGAGAGGTAGGAGAAGGCAACGTGTAGAGAAGAGATGAGAGGAGAGGAGAGGAGAGAGGAGAGATAAAGAGGGATGGGCCCCGGGTGTAAGTGAGAGGAGGAGGTCAACCCCCGGTCCCGCGCGCGTAAGTGGAGACGTAAAGGGGCTGGATGCGCTTTCGGTTTACCAAAAGCGTATTTCCCCCCGAAAGGCGCTTTCTATTTTAGCCCTGCCGGCCGAATTGGTTAGTTGGTGGACACCCGTTAAGAGCTATAGTGAACACTATTCTATCCACTATTCCACTTAACGAACGAACGGCCATAACTTTGGGACCGTAGCTACGATTGAGGTAAAACCAGTGTCCACGTCTTCGTCTCATCGAGCCCGTCTTGATAGTGTTATTTTCATAAGATGTTTGTGCAGTAGAAATGACCATTTTGCCCTTGCCTTTGTTTGAGCCTTTCGAGAGGGAAACCCTCTCCGGCAAAGATTTCCGATCTGTTATTGTGCTTCTCCTCGGAGTATTCCTCAACCCCCAGGCAAGCTAACCTCTTTCTATGAGCTCCGAACATGCGCGATAACTTTGCTTGCACTTTGTGTGTTCATCTGTATCACCTGTTAGCCTACATTTGCATATAACTGTGACATCATTAATAACAATCCCTAGTAATGTTATTCATCCAACATACGCCCACAAATGTTTCTCTTGCATATTTAATTTATAATGCTTATATCCTAGTATAGAGTGAGGTGCTATGTGTGACGCTGACGAACCCGTGCTCGCATTTTCTTCAATACCGGCACCACGCCTGAGTCTGAGCTGCCTTCGGCCGCCCGGGGTGGATGCCACTTTATATTTCTCTTGTCAGAAGTTGTCCTGTGTTCTGAGCTGCTCTTCGGCCGTCACGGGAAACTGTTGAATTTCTTTCCGTAGCGGTGACCCTATGCTCTGAGCTGTGCTTCGGCCATCTTAGGGAACTTCTAGTTTCTTCTTATCAACACCGTCTCATGCTCTGAGCTGCTTTCCAGCCGTCTTGAGTCGGAGTTGAGTTATTCCGGTAATGCCCCAGATCTGTGCTGTAAAGACCGTTCTGGTGGCTACCGATTTATTTGCTGATTTTATGCGAGGGTTCCAGAGGTCCCACCTACAGTTATAATCGTTAAAGTAATAGTTTGCTATATATATTATACTGTTGAGATTACTGTCTATGATTACTTTGCGTTTCATCCGACAATTTATGAATGTAGATTAACAGTAGTGGCTTAATACTGGTAATTATCGGATTGTGGTGGCATTGGAGTGTCAGCTATAACAGACATAATATTCAGTATAAGATATTTAGTGTGACTGCCCGACACCGATGCTCCAGAAGATTCCCCTTTTAATTCGTTGTCGCAGTGTGTTTATTTTTGTTAGTTGCATTCATCACGCATCATGCATCATCTCCATCATCTCTGGTGTGATTGCTTTCCTTGTTGTGTTCATTTGTTTTTCCCTCTTCTCCTAGCCACTCCTTGATCCTTTCCTTTTTCCCTTTGCTTTCATTTATTTGAGTTGCAGATTTAAGTGCTCAAATAAATGTTTCTGTTGAGTCCATAAATAATGTCTATTGTAAAGGGTCACCATCTTAAATCTCAGTGTAATTGGGGTTGTTTGGTTATGCTTTATAATTTAGGAAAGTTTGATATATATTCGAAACTTGTCCGAATTTATATTCTGCAAAAATCCCCAAACCAATTTTATTAAATCCTCCTTATTTTTCTGGCTCTGGGAAAATTTCTCTCTTGTTGGAATTCCAACTTCTTCCCTTGTTTTCTTTCTTTGCAAGTTGCTGTAAAAGAAAAAGATTTTAAAAGAAAAACAAGAAAGAGGTGGAAAAGAGAGAAGCCCAGCTGTGCCCGAGCCGGCCCAAGGCCCAACCGGGTTCCCCAACCCTAGCGGCAGGGAGACCTCCTCCCGATCCCAGCGCTCCCTCCCCCATCTCGATCCCGCCTCCCTCTCCTCCCGCAGCGCCGCTCCATCCCCCATCTCGTCCTCCTCGTAGCCTCCCTAGCACGAGCCCCTCCTCTCGATCCGTGCCTCCTCCTCCCCTCCTCGGAACCCCCGTAGCCCGATTCCCCTCTCCCTGTTCTCCCTCGCTCGTGACCAGGGGGCAGCTCCCATGCCCGAGCCGGCCACCGTTCCCGCGCACGCCCTCGTCCCGTGCTCGCCGCCCGCTGGCCGTTCTCCTCGGTTCCCCACGCCGCCCGCCGTGCTCACCTCCCGCGGCCCCATGCCGAGCTCTCCTTCACCGCTATGCTGCCGCCTGCTGCTGTCGTCGCCTGCTGCGTCGCCTGCTGCAAGGACCCGCAGTCGCCTCCCTGCAAAGCCGAGCACGCCGAGCCGCCTTGGCCCTCTCCCCGCCGCCGGCTTGCCCCTGAGCCCGCGCCGCCCTTGGCCTCCCGCGCCGCCCTCACACCATGTTGCTTGCCGCCGCTGCTGTCGTTGCTAGTTGTTGCTGCTGCGCTTGCATGCCCGTTGCTGCTAGATGTTGCTGCTGCGCTTGCTTGCCGCTTGCTGCCTGCTGCTCTTGCTGTGCCTGCTGCCGCTGAGACTAGTTGTTGTTGCGTTGCTTGCTGTCGTCGCCAATTGCTGTCGCTGTTGGCTGTTGTTGCCGCTTGCTGTAGTACTGCTGATGCTGTCGCTGTTGCTTGCTGTGGCCTGCTGGCGATTCCTGCTTGCGTTGCGTTGCTTGATGCTTGCTGTGCTTGCTGCCTGCTGTAGCCGCTGCGGCTTGCTGCTATTATCGATGATGTTTCGAGGCCTTTCGTGTTGCCTCGATTTGGGCACTCCACCTCTCAACGCAAGATCCGTGTTCCACAACTTCCACGACGTTCTTGACGACCCCGGACATCTACAGAGCATGCACGACTACCATCGACAAGACCCGTGTACAACTACTTCCACGACGACCACGACGACCTATGTTCACACCGCAATGACTCGGACCGCTCCGATTTGCACGCTTCGAAGGTATACCGTTGGAACGTTGTCGTGAACCATGTGCATGTGATGTATGAGATGAACCGTATGCTTGCACCTATATATGTTGCCCGTTGCAAGTTGTCCCTCTTTTGTTGTTCCCCTGACACATGGGAACCCGGTAAACGGGATCACCACATCATTATTTGACATGACACACACGCGCTCCCTATTCGTTGGGCACCATTATCTCGTTGAGTTATCGGGATAGGAATGTTGCCGTGGCATCATTTGCGTTTTGTCGCCATGGTTCCCTTCCGTTCGGCATGGCGACACATGCTTCTTTCTATTCTTGCCAGTGATGTTATGAACTCGCATGCATGACGCATTCATGGCATAATATCTTGTGTTGCATGTTTCTTGTAACGTAGTGACTTTCAAGCCCCGCGTGTTAACCGACTAGGATGACTTGTAGAATCACCGCTTCACCCCTTGCCATGTTAACAACAATTTAATACTGAGTGCAAATAAACGGGAGTAAACTAAATAATTAAACGTGGAGTTTCGTCGATATGCAACTCGTTGCATATCGAGCTTCACTTAATGTGTAGTGTTTGTGTGAGGTGAATTGCCATGCCATCCCTTGCATTATTGATCTGATCATGCATCATATTAGGTTGTGCTTCATGTTGTGCATTTGCCGTGGTGAATATCTGTGTTGATGCTTGTTTCCGGTTTGCTCCGTCTCGATAGAGTTCCGCAAGCGTGTCGGAATGTGAGGACCAGTTCGACTACGTTGGTTCGCCGACTTCATGGAGTTGTTCTTCTTCCAAGTGGGATCTCAGGCAAGATGACAATTTCCCCAGATACCATTACTATCATTGCCATGCTAGTTTTATCGCTTCTATCGATTATGTCTCGTTGCCTACCACATGTTAAATATCATCCTCTCAACAATGCCATGAAACCTTCAACCTATTCAACCTAGCAAACCACTGATTGGCTATGTTACCGCTTGCTTAACCATGTGTTAGCGTTGCTAGTTGCAGGTGTAGTTGCTTCCATGTGTTAACATGGGTTCCTTGTTATATCACCCTATTAAATGCTATTTAATTTAATGCACCTATATACTTGGTAAAAGGTGGAAGGCTCGACCTTTCTAGCCTGGTGTTTTGTTCCACCTTTGCCCCCTTAGTTTTCGGCTACCGGTGTTATGTTCCATAAATGAGCGCTCCTAACACGATCGGGGTTGTTATGGGGACCCCCTTGATAATTCGTTTTAGATTAAAGCTGGTCTGGCAAGGCCCAACTTTGGTACTACATTTTCTTAATAACCTAATAAAATTGCATAGGGACTTTCCGGACCCCGAGGATAATTAATCAACCCCCGGGCCAGTGCTCCTCATGAGTGTTGGTCCCACCTGAGCGATGTCCGACGCCCCCTTGGTCACCCAGGGTTTTAGCGATCCCGACGTCTAGGTCATCCGTCGTGTCCCGAGAATGAGATACACGGCTGCTATCGGGATCGTCGACACGTCGGGCGGCCTTGTTGGATTAGTTTTACCTTTGATGATGCTTTGGGTAATCTGAGAGTTTAGGTTTTCCACTAAGGAGTCCGACGAGACCGCGAGCTTCGTGATCGAGGATTTCTATGCGGCTTGTGGTAATTTATGATGGACTAGTTGGAGCACCCCTGCAGGGTTAAATCTTTTCGGAAAGCCATGCTCGCGGTTATGTGGCAACGTGGAAACTTTGTTTAACATTGGTTCTAGATAACTTGAAGTTGACTTAATTAAAATATGCCAACTGTGTGCGTAACCGTGACTGTCTGTTTCGTGAGTTCCTTCTCCGACCAAGGACACGGTGGGGTTATGTCTGACGTAGGTAGGTGTCCAGGATCATTCATTTGACCATCAGTAGTTCACATCCGCTATGCGTAGATCTTCCCCCTCTTATTTCTTGTACTCGTAAGTTTAGCCACCAATTATATGCTTAGTCGCTGCTGCAACCTCATCACTTAACCTTACCTCACCCATTAAGCTTTGCTAGTCTTGATACCTTTGGAAATGAGATTGCTGAGTCCCCTGTGGCTCACAGTTTACTACAAAACCAGTTGCAGGTACAGGTAAAGGTTACTTGACGCGAGCGCATTGATTGTTCATTTGGAGTTGCTTCTTCTTCTTCTTCTTCTTCTTCTTCTTCTTCTTCATCATCATCGATCTAGGATGGGTTCTAGGCCATGAGCGTGGGATAGCAAGGATGGACGTTGTTCTTCTTTTCTCATTTGTTTTGGTCCGTAGTCGGACCCTGCTCTTATTCATGATGATTATGTATTGTACTGATGTGACTCTGATGTAGCTTGTGGTGAGTGTAAGACAAAATTATATATATATATATATATATATATATATATATATCTTATCTTTTCAGTACATGTACTTGTAACGATATCCATTCTTGCGAAACGACGAGATGCGCTTCTATCCCTGACGAGGCCCCCGTGCCAAATTGAGGATAGGGTCGCAAGTTGGTATGAGAGGAGTACCGACCTAGGAGCCCCCTTGATTGATCGAACTTGGCTGAGTCGAGTCTAGTGAAAAAAACTACTTTGAGTCTAGTTATATATCAGAGAGTAGGATTGTTTTTTCTCCTCTTCTATGCTCTGGTGAGGAATCTTGACGTAATAATTTAATTCTACTCCTCTTCTCACTCAAATTTTTTTTAGGATCATGCGGATATTTTTGGAATCTATATGATGTCGATGTGACGGAGTTATGTCTTGGTGCCTCCTGTCTGACTTGATTTCTTCCGGGGAGTTGATCTCCAGGAGATTCTCGAGCACATCGTTATCATTCAAATTTCTTAGTATCTCAGAACGAAGGGTGTTCATAATTTCTTCAATACTAGTAGTGGCGAGATAACCCCAATGTCTCCAGTACTAGTGCAGATTGTTCGGGAGTACTGCCATACTTGTATCGTTGTGATCACGAGGGTCTGTAGTAGATGAAGGTCCGAGATTCTGGTTGTGTGTTGACGGATGTGATACATTGGACGGGTTAGTATAGGAGTTGAGTGATATATTACTCCTTTGTATCCGTGTACTAGATTGCATGACCAGAAATTTTGGGAATTCTTAGGTGGGAATTCAAGTAGTTGCTTATAGGACAATCTTCCAACAAATGCATGATGTTAGGTTGGGGTTCGACAGCTAGTGGATTCGTTTGTTAACGGTCGTCTTACAGCGGTTCACGTTGTGTCTTAAAGAGTCCTTGTAGCTTGCTACCACTCGGGGACGCTTCTTATGTTGGGTTCACTGCCTTGCACTTGATGGCTACTGTAAGATCGAGCCCGTGCGATCCTGTCCATGAAAATATCGAACGGAAATCTCTCTCATGAGTTTGTTCTGGCTTGTTTCATAAGCCTCTCCCTTTGTTTTGTTGAATATGGTAATTCAAGTTGCTTCGATGTCAAGTGGTGATTTCAGATATTTCCTAAGTGGTGTTCTCATATTTTTATGAGAGTACTAATCCTTTTTCTCCAATCAGATTGTCATGTCAATTCTTGTCAACCGGAGTCATCATGTTAATTCTTTTCCAACCGGTGTGCTTCTTTGCAACTGAATTCAATATTCTCTAGTTTTTGCAGATCATTCTCTCAATTCTTTCCGGAGTTCATCTCATCTGTCTCAAGTTGTCTTTGTTTTTCCCCGCCCTCCCACCGTTTTCTTCAGTGATTCAATTTTCATCCAAGAGTTTTCTCTTCATTGTGCTTCCGCTGTCTGTTCTTTTCTCTCTTACCCGATGATTCATTGTGAAGATTCTCAGGAAATTCGTGTCATATTTTTTCATTCTTTTCATCCTTACCGGTGAATTTAATTCAGTTGTCTGTGTTCATCATATCCTTTTCATCCTTGTAAATTCTTTCCCATCTTAAAGATTCTTATCAGCCTATCCTGTTATTCATTCATCTCTTTTCTATTCGGTGTGTTGAAGATATCTCAGAGTTTCTTGTTTTCAGTTCTTTCATTATTTCGTGGTTCTCAACCTCATCGAGTTTTCCTTATACCGGTGCAATATCTCTCTTCTAAGATATCTTTTCTAACAGTGGTTTCTTTGAGTGGGCCCATAACCCACAGGTTTTCCCACGATCTTATCTGGCTCTTGTAATCTTTTCCGGAGATCTCTAATTCTTTTCAACTATGACGTAAGAATGATTTCATCAGTCATATTCATTCTTCAAGATATATTCGAATTATTCTCATATTTGGCTCAACCTTTCATTCTTCATTATTCCGGAGTGTCTCAGTTATTCTTGGTGGTGTTCTCCTCATCATTTCAGCTTTGAAGACCGAATGGGTGTTTCTCTCGAATCTTGGTTCATTCTCTTGCAAATTCATTATTTCAGCTTTGTGGCATTATCTTGAATTGTTCCTAGTCATGATTAATCCCTTTCTTGATATCCGGTGCATTTATGAGTTGTTTTTTATTTCTCGATCCTCCGAAGGCCATCATTTCACGAGATTTCTTCGTTCTCAGCTTTCAACTTTCATCCTCAAATTCTTCTCAATTGTTGTCTCTTCGTTCGTCTCTCAAATATTCCATCGTTTTGCTCAAAGTTTTCTCTCAGGTGGCTCATGATCTCTTCATTCTCATGTATCTCCATTAATTCGTGGTGTTCCCATTCAATTGTGAATTCTTACCGGTGCTTCCTTCAATTATGCCTCAAGTGGTGCTTATCTCTCTATCTCTTCAAGATTCTTTCAAGAGGAATAAGTTGTATGCTTAATCCGTTGTTTGTCATCAATTTAATTGGTGAAGAATTAGCATAACATAATTCTTATTCTTGTTTTATCAAATGATTTCAATTCTTCTTCCGGAGTGGCTCACGATATCAATTCCTTTTTCTCAAGTGTTCTTATCTTTTCTTTTCCGGAGTTCCAATTTTTCTCAAGTATCTCTTCGTGAAGCTTCATCGAGGTCTTTGCAAGGCTTCAATCTTATCCTTTCATCCTTCATATCTTGCTTCATCCTGTTGATACGGAGGCTCGTCATGGTGGTTCTTCAAGGATGTGATTCTTCTCAAAGTGTTCTTCAAGATTCCTGTTGGAGTACCTCAAGCATTCTTTCCCTTGCATTTCAGTGCATTTGTTCTTCCTTTATCCCTTGAGGTGGTATTATAGCATTCTTGTTAGTGTAGAAGCCTCGAAGAGTTTTCCTTTCAAGAATGAGATAATTAAATCCACCAATTCTTTGATCATGAGATATTTCAACCCATGATTTCTTCATTGAGGTATCTTGGTTTAGGTTTCACCTAAAGCTTTTCCTAAGGATTGTCACAATTATGGTGCTTGTCATTAACCCAAGTTCTCAATGCACCCTCTTGGTGTAAGAAGTTTTGATATATTTGCTTTCAACTATCCTTGTTTCTTTTAGTGGGTGGTTGTCACCTCATAAATACTGAGATGATTTTCATAAGCCCACTACTATCTTGTTCTTTTCATTGTAGGTTTTCCAACTACTACGTCAATTGTTCTGTCCGGAGGCTCTTCAATTCTATTGTGATTATAGTTGTCATTCGTTTCTTCATTCTCTTCTTCCATATGAGCTAGTTCCTATCCTATTGCTCCAGAGGCATTTTGATGTTGCTCTTTTGGATCTATCATCTTGTTCTGTCAAGATTGCGGTGTTCCCTTGTTCTATTTAGTTGTTTTTTATGAATATTGTCTAATTCTTCCTTCTTATCGAATTTTTTGTCCCATTTCCCTACCGAAGTGTTGCCGAAATTTTCCGTGAACTCTTTCCTGTTTCTCATATCATTCCTCATCTCTTTGCAACCATCAAGGATTGTTGGTTTCACTCGTTTGTCAAGAAGTGACTAAATTTTTACCTCTTGTTCTTTCTCGTCCTCTCCCTCTTTCATTCTTGGATCTCGGGGCGAGATCCTCTTGTAGTGTAGGAGAGTTGTGACAGCCCGACACCGACGCTCCAGAAGATTCCCCTTTTAATTTGTTGTCGCAATGTGTTTATTTTTGTTAGTTGCATTCATCACGCATCATGCGTCATCTCCATCATCTCTGGTGTGATTGCTTTCCTTGTTGTGTTCATTTGTTTTTCCCTCTTCTCCTATCCAGTCCTTGATCCTTTCCTTTTTCCCTTTGCTTTCATTTATTTGAGTTGCAGATTTAAGTGCTGAAATAAATGTTTCTGTTGAGTCCATAAATAATATCTATTGTATAGGGTCACCATCTTAAATCTCAGTCCAATTGGGGTTTGTTTGGTTATGGTTTATAATTTAGGCAAGTTTGATATATATTCGAAACTTGTCCAAATTTATATTCTGTAAAAATCCCCATACCAATTTTATTAAATCCTCCTTATTTTTCTGGCTCCGGGAAAATTTCTCTCTTGTTGGAATTCCAACTTCTTCCATTGTTTTCTTTCTTTGCAAGTTGTTGTAAAAGGAAAGGATTTTAAAAGAAAAACAAGAAAGAGGTGGAAAAGAGAGAAGCCCAGTTGTGCCCGAGCCGGCCCAAGGCCCAACCGGGTTCCCCAACCCTAGCGGCAGGGAGACCTCCTCCTGATCCCAGCGCTCCCTCCCCCGTCTCGATCCCTGCTCCCTCTCCTCCCATAGCGACGCTCCATCCCCCATCTCATCCTCCTCGTCGCCTCCCTAGCACGAGCCCCTCCTCTCGATCCGTGCCTCCTCCTACCTTCCTCGGAACCCCCCTAGCCCGATTCCCCTCTCCCTGTTCTCCTTCGCTCGCAACCAGGGGGCAGCTCCCATGCCCGAGCCGGCCGTCGTTCCCGTGCACGCTCTCGTCCCATGCTCGCCGCCCACCAGCTGTTCTCCTCGGTTCCCCAAGGCGCCCCGCCGTGCTCGCCTCCCGCAGCCCCATGCCGAGCTCGCCGTCGCCGCTATGCTGCCGCCTGCTGCTTCTGTCGCCTGCCGCGTCGCCTACTGCAAGGACCCGCCGCCACCTCGCTGCGAAGCAGAGCACGCCGAGACGCTTTGGCCCTCTCCTCGCCGCCGGCTTGCCCCTGAGTCCGCGCCGCCCTTGGCCTCCCGCGCCGCCCTGCACACCATGGTGCTTGCTGCCGCCGCTGTCGTTGCTAGTTGTTGCTGCTGCGCTTGCATGCCCGTTGCTGCTAGCTGTTGCTGCTGCGCTTGCTTGATGCTTGCTGCCTGCTGCTCTTGCTGTGCCTGCTGCCGCTGAGACTAGTTGCTGTTGCGTTGCTTGCTGCCGTCGCCGCTTGCTGTCGCTGTTGGCTGCTGCTGCCGCTTGCTGTAGTGCTGTTGATGCTGTCGCTGTTGCTTGCTGTGGCCTGCTGGCGATGCGTGCTTGCGTTGCTTGCTTCTTGCTGTGCTTGCTGCGTGCTGTAGCCACTGCGGCTTGCTGCTATTATCGTTGCTGTTTCGAGGCCTTTCGTGTTGCCTCGATTTGGGAACTCTACCTCTCAACGCAAGACCCGTGTTCCACGACTTCCACGATGTTCTTGACGACCCCGGACATCTACAGAGCGTGCACGACTACCGTCGACAAGACCCGTGCACAACTACTTCCACGACGACCACGACGACCTATGTTCACACCGCAATGATTCGAACCGCTCCGATTTGCACGCTTTGAAGGTATATTGTTGGAACGTTGTCGTGAACCGTGTGCATGTGATGTATGAGATGAACCGTATGCTTGCGCCTATATATGTTGCCCGTTGCACATTGTCCCTCTTTTGTTGTGCCCCTGACACATGGGAACCCGGTAAACGGGATCACCCCATCATTATTTGACATGACACGCACGCGCTCCCTATTCGTTGGGCACCGATATCTCGTTGAGTTATCGGGATAGGAATGTTGCCGTGGCATCGTTTCGTTTTGCCGCCATGGTTCCCTTTCGTTCGCCATGGCGACACATGCTTCTTTCTCTTCTTGCGAGTGATGTTATGAACTCGCACGCATGACGCATTCATGGCATAATATCTTGTGTTGCATGATTCTTGTAATGTAGCGACTTTCAAGTCCCGCGTGTTACCCACTAGGATGACTTGTAGAATCACCACTTCACCCCTTGCCATGTTAACAACAATTTAATATTGCGTGCAAATAAACGGGAGTAAACTAAATAATTAAACGTGGAGTTTCTTCGATATGCAACTCGTTGCATATCGAGCTTCACTTAATGTGTAGTGTTTGTGTGAGGTGAATTGCCATGCCATCCCTTGCATTATTGATCTGATCATGCATCATATTAGGTTGTGCTTCATGTTGTGCATTTGCCGTGGTGAATATTTGTGTTTCTGCTTGTTTCCAGTTTGCTCCGTCTCGATAGAGTTACACAAGCGTGTCGGAATGTGAGGACCCGTTCGACTACGTTGGTTCGCCGACTTCATGGAGTTGTTCTTCTTCCAAGCGGGATCTCAGGCAAGATAACCATTTCCCCCAGATACCATTACTATCATTGCCATGCTAGTTTTATCGCTTGTATCGATTATGTCTCGTTGGCTACCACATGTTAAATATCAGCCTCTGACCAATGCCATGAAACCTTCAACCTGTTCAACCTAGCAAACCACTGATTGGCTATGTTACCGCTTGCTTAACCATGTTTTAGCGTTGCTAGTTGCAGGTGCAGTTTCTTCCATGTGTTAACATGGGTTCCTTGTTATATCACCCTATTAAATGCTATTTAATTTAATGCACCTATATACTTGGTAAAAGGTGGAAGGCTCGGCCTTTCTAGCCTGGTGTTTTGTTCCACCTTTGCCCCCTTAGTTTTCGGCTACCGGTGTTATGTTCCATAAATGAGCACTCCTAACACGATCGGGGTTGTTATGGGGACCCCCTCGCTAATTCGTTTTAGATTAAAGCTAGTCTGGCAAGGCCCCACTTTGGTACTACATTTGCTTAATAACCTAATAAAATTGCATAGGGACTTTCCGGACCCCGAGGATAATTAATCAACCCCCATGCTAGTGCTCCTCATGAGTGTTGGTCCCACCTGAGTGATGTCCGGCGCCCCCTGGTCACTCAGGGTTTTAGCGATCCCGACGTCTAGCTCATCCGTCGTGTCCTGAGAACGAGATACGCGGCTCCTATCAGGATCGTCGACACGTCAGGCGGCCTTGCTGGATTAGTTTTACCTTTGACGAGATATCTTGTGCATCGGGATTGCGGTGATGCTTTGGGTAATCTCAGAGTTGAGGATTTTCCACTAAGGAGTCCGACGAGATCGCGAGCTTCGTGATCGAGGATCTCCATGCGGCTTGTAGTAATTTGTGATGGACTAGTTGGAGCACCCTTGTAGGGTTAAATCTTTTCGGAAAGCCGTGCCCGCGGTTATGTGGCAACGTGGAAACTTTGTTTAACACTGGTTCTAGATAACTTGAAGTTGACTTAATTAAAAGATGCCAACTGTGTGCGTAACCGTGACTGTCTCTTTCGTGAGTTCCTTCTCCGATCAAGGACACGGTGGGGTTATTTCTGACGTAGGTAGGTGTTGAGGATCATACATTTGATTATCAGTAGTTCACGTCCGCTAAGCGTAGATCTTCCCCCTCTTATTTCTTGTACTCGTAAGTTTAGCCACCAATTATATGCTTAGCCGCTGCTGCAACCTCACCACTTAATCTTACCTCACCCATTAAGCTTTGCTAGTCTTGATACCTTTGGAAATGAGAATGGTGAGTCCCTTGTGGCTCACAGCTTACTACAACACCAGTAGCAGGTACAAGTAAAGGTTACTTGGCGCTAGCGCGTTGATTGTTCATTTGGAGTTGCTTCTTCTTCTTCTTCTTCATCGATCTATGATGGGTTTCAGCCCGGCAGCCCGGGATAGCAAGGATGGACGTCGTTCTTCTTTTCTCGTTTGTTTTCGTCCATAGTCGGACCCTTCTCTTATTCATGATGATTATGTATTGCACTGATGTGACTCTGATGTAGCTTGTGGCGAGTGTAAGCCAATTATATATATATATATATCTTATCTTTTCAGTACATGTACTTGTAACGATATCCATTCTTGCGAAACGACGAGATGCGCTTCTAGCTCTGACGAGGCCCCCGTGCCAAATTGAGGATAGGGTCGCATCTTGGGCGTGACATTTAGTCAATTGATTAGAGTCACCTGTCCGGGCCTGATCAGGTAGGCGGTGATAACCCTGTGAGCCAGTTGAGTTGTTTTGTGCGCATGTCCCCGTTTGGTACAGTTTGTTTGGCCACGTCGGTGGCATGTGTCATGAGGACACAGGTGCCATGAGGGCACAGGGCCACCCAGGACAGGACTCCGAGGAAGGGAGTGGTTGCCGGTGGTACGATGAAAGAGTCACGGGTGAGGAAAGTCTCGTTGGAGCAATGCTGGTCCACTCGAATGGGATCACGAGGTCAGTGCTCCAGAGTGTGGGTAAAGTGTGCAACCTTTACAGAGTGTCAAAACTATTCGAATAGCCGTGTCCACGGTAATGGACAGCCCGATCAGACCTCAGTAGATGGTCAACCGTATCTATCATAGTAATGATGGAAGAACTCGTCTCGTGTGAACATTAGAGGATGTTGATAACATGATGGGTTAGCCAAGAGAAGGCTATTTGATGAGTGGTCAGATGACCGTGTGATGTTATCCATTCAGGGTGGATCACGAGTATGTCAAGGGTTGTGGTACAACCCAAAAGAGAGTAAGTTAATATCCGGTAACAGTAAACTAGTTAAGTAATTGTTGTGATCTTTGCCATGCTAGTGAGGTAGATTACATGTTTAGTCCATGACATGCTTGATTTATATTTTTCCTATCGATTCCATGCCATGCTTAGAATAGCTATTATATAATCATAGTGCTTGCTTTGTGCACATGCTTGTTTGGATGCCATGTATTTGGTTGTCTTGCGAGTACATTCAAAGTACTCACCTGGCCTTGCACGTGGCCAGTTTCAGGAGAAGACTCGTCGTGCTAGATCGTAACCAAGCCAGTCCTGTGAGTTATGGAGCCCAACCAGGGACGTCGATGCCGATGTATCAAGACCTCTGTTGCCATTTAGCTAGCCTTGGAGTCATGTAATATTGTTGTAAGCAACCGTATTGTAACACTCCATCATATTAATAAAGCCATATTTGCCTAGAATTTCTGTATCATGCTCTTGACGTGCGTCCGGTCTTATCCTGGGGACGGACGTGTGTCGGCCCTCTATCGGGCTGCCACAAGAGTTGGTATCAGAGCTAGGCTGGCTATTGGTTACCCTAGAACCCAGACCACCTCAGGATTGACCAGTAGTGAGCCCGATATATTTGAACCATCTTTGGCATCCGACATGGCCACTATTGACCAATAGATGGCGCAGTGGGAATGGACGTATCCCTACCCAGTTGTCCACCCACCCAGCCACTCTAGATTGGACCGTGACCCTACCCAGTTGTCGGCCGTGCGAGTGTATCTTCTACCCGGCACGAGGAGGATCTACGCCATCTTGGTGTGATCCAGCCCGACTGCCTATTTAAACCCTTCCCACTTTTGAGTCGTAGCTCTCCCCACCCAATAAGCCAGAGCCTTGCAAGAGAACCCAGACTAGTACCCCCAAACCTGCAGCCATGGCCAGTTCCTCCAAGACACCCACTTTCCATAGCCGAACCCTAGCTAAAGGTTATGCTGGCTTCCCGCCCATCCTTTCTAGTATGCTCTCCCGAGCCTTTGGCCTTAGTAAGCCCCAGTGTATTTGATGTTCCAGTCGGAACCCGTCCCCCAACTTTGCCGGTTCTATGTAAAGGTGCATATCAACCCAGGGCCAGCGGCAGATGGGAAACCCACGAATATTTGTGGCCATCCCATGCCCACTCTTTAGTTGGCTATTCAGATAGCCGCGGCAAAAGCTATCACCCGTCTTCGGCTTCAGTTTCCGCAAGTGGCGGAGATGCAGGAGCTTCGCTATTGTCCCCCTGCATCGGACACAGGCTGCAATCCCTCTGGCATAGCCAAAGATGCAGACCCAGCAATAGCTTGGCTGATCCAGTTTGCTGGTACCCAGGGATTATTGCTCTTCGGCATTCTTAAAGAGCTCAAGGCCGTGGATCACGACGCCAGCGGGTTGTTGCGGAAGAATACCGTGCGGCCCGTCAAGTGGAGCCCTAGTCAACTCAGTCCCTATTGCCAGGCTCAGTGCCACCTTCGCAACTGGTACCGCCCTCGCAACCTGTGGACCCATATCAATCCGGAGACATCCACCGTAACTCCATTCTAGGAGCTATCAGGCGACTTCGTCGTCGGGATGTGTTCCGTCAAGCCCCCTTTGCATCTCCAGCAGTTGAGTCCCAGCCTATGGCAGTGCCCGAAGACCTAGGCAAGAGTTGGCTCAGCCTTCGTCCCCCAGGAGAGACCCAATAGGAGTAAGCCCATGTGTGGCTTCGTCAGTGAGCGAAGCCAGGAGATGCCGCGTGTAGGTGTGCTGCGAAGACTGTTTCTTCGCCCGCACATAGGATTGGGACGCTATTGTTTGGAGTGTGTTGTAGGTAGCCGCCCAGTAGGGCCGTGTGTTGTTGTACCACTTGCATTGCTTGTACTTGTGTCCTGTTGTAATATTATGTGTGCCTGTTTGCTCTGTGTGCTTGGAATCATTTGTCACCCTGTTAAGAAGAAATGTTTAACAAAGCTCACATTGGATTCCTTAACAAGATTTTGATCGATAGAGCACTTACACCTAATAAACTTGGACTCGCCCAGAGTCCCTAATAAAATGTGAGCCGGTGTAGGTGTATGTATGCCAGGAGTACATACACCCACTAGAATTAAAACACCTCAGTGTAATCGACCTGTTATGATTCTTTCTTTGCCTGTGTTGTGCCATCATGTGCATTCTGTATCTGTTTGTATATTGGTCTATATAGATTGCCTGAGCATCATGAGAGCAGTGTTGCAATCTCAGAGAGATTTTGAGAGATTTTATTGCAGCATAGACCGTTACAACCCTTTTCAGACCAAGACCTAGACCATAGTTCCATCCCCTAGTGCCCACTAGTTGTGGATGTTGTTCAGCCAGGAGCTACCAGCAGCGTGGTCTCCACATTGATAGAGCTCCACTGACTGCACCCGCTCCCCAGACCCAGCAGCGCCTCTGTCATCATCTGGTGCGATTTTGACAAGCCGCCCTTGCCACCCCGCCAGCGTTTATTTCGCCTACTTGAGACGGCGTAGTTGTCCCTCAGCTATCGCTTTAGCCACGGCACCGCGACGATCATCGAGGATCATCGCGCACAGTAGCACCGAGCCATCGACCAGCGCCGCCAGTAGACCAGCCAGGAGGATTGTGAGCAGCTCCGACCCCACGCTCGCCATTAGCGCCTTGTTTCATGCTCCGGCAACCAGAAGGAGAAGGGAAGAGGAGGAAGAAGTGAGGCAGGATGCGAAGTAGAAGAGAGAGAGACCGAGGTCGCTTTTATAGCCCTGGTCTGGCGTATGGTGAGAGAGATCCAGGAGGCCGCACGTTGCTCGATCACCGACATCTAGGAGGGAATCCGAGAGCAGTGTCGACTGGCGTTGGCCCGCGATGGGAGTGCTCTGTGCGTCGGCCTCGTGCACGCCGCACACTACCGGCCTAGGGTGCTTTAGGAGCTAGGCGTGCGCAATGCCTAGCCGCACTCCGAGCGGCGCATGAGCAAGAGAGAGCGAGAGCGGTTGGCTGGAGAAGAAGGAGAAGTCTGCCAGTGGACCCTGGTCCCACTCGTCAGCGAGAGGAGGCCACTGTTTATCTGGGTACCCCGAGCATTTTCGAAAAAAGGAAAATTTTGCTTTTTCTAAAAATGATAGGGCTACCCAGTGATCCTCGTGTATAGAGTAGACCCCGCGATAGTTGTGTATCGCTCTGGGTGTACCAGCTTTGGTGCTCTTAGCCCGGTTGTTTTCAGCCACAGGGTTAAGACCGAGCCGAGAAGTTTTTCTAGGAGGCGTAATAGTAACAGTTGTAGTGCTAAGCTAACCCTGGGAATCTCGAGGACGAGATTCTTCTAAGGGGGGAAGGTTTGTAACACCCCAAAAATCGGGTTATCGATTTTTGTGTTGTTATTCCTTCCTAGATTTTCTCTCCCGGATTTTTCCTCTGGAATTTGGCAAATGACCAGGTGAACCTAGTCTATCCTCAACCTCTCCGTGCTTTTACCATGTCCTTGTGCCAGTTTGTTCTCCGAACCTCTTGGAAACCCTAGCCCCGAAGTATTGGAACTGGGAATCATGTCTTTGTGTTTTCAAAGGAGCCATCATTTCCCTTGCTCTGTTGATCCTCCAAGTCTTCCCAGAGATCATCATTCCCTCATAGACCGCAGATGTGCAAAAATATTGCCAAGTCATATGCAATATTTCCTCCCTAGAATTAATTCCTGCTTCTGCTTGTCTGAGGGGTTAAATCTTGGAAAATATTTATCCATCTCCAGTGCTCAAGAAATCTTGTAGAGGTATTCTTTGTGATCCTATGAAGCTCTCATAAAATATTGGCCATCATAGAATAAAGGAAAACTTCATTTTCCTATTTTATGCAATATAGGAATTTGGGGCCTTTCCAAAGGAACTACCATTTTGGTAGCTAGGAAAAATCCCAAATAATTTGTGGAGCTCATCATATCCATATAATCATCATTTCCATGAAAAGATCAACTTACCCAATTCAAAAATTGAGCACAATGCCCTTTGCGAATTCTGTCCAGATCATCTCTTTGCAAAGGAAGTGCTTGATTCCTTGTTCCCCTTGAGTTGAAGTCTTGCAGAGTTGTTTATCATGTTAAATCATCCTTGTCCACCAAAATTTAGCTCATTTTCATCACCCCATTCTTCTGCAGCAAATTATTTAAGATTCTGTCCAGAATGAAGCATTGTGAAGCAAGTACCATTTATATGTGTGCAAATGGTATGAATCTTTGCGAGTATATTCATATGCCTAAACCATGAGTCTCCTGCAAATTTCAGCCAATTCCTTTTAGCCATTTGACCCCAGCAACAACTTCTTCATTTCTGGTCAGTATGCCAAGTTACAAAGGAAGTGCCCTATAGACTTATTGGATTGTGCTACATTTTGGCCAATATAGTGACCTTAGTGAGTGGTCAACCTCAGCCAAGTATCATGCCAAGAGCTGCACTGTGGCGGTGACAACACAGCACAAACACCTTGCTATTGGAGACTGTTTGACTTTGGTGTGGTCACCTCATTGCTCCCCAGTGGTGTGTGTTGTGTCATTTCACCTTAGTACAATATGTAGATAATCTTTGACAAGGTGTGACAGCTTGAGGGGCAAGGCAAGGCCGTGGCCACATGGTGACCATGGCCAGAGCATTCGAAAACAGAGCTCTGTGCGTTCGAGTTGATGTGAGCTTGATCACAGTGGGTTCCATCTTGTCTCAAGGTGTCGGCAAGATCCCCCCTGCTCTCCCGCACGCTGTCGAACCCTCTCCCCCTCGCCCCCTTTCTCCTGGAGGTGCCTGCCTTTGGAGCTTCTCCATAGATCTCGGAGCTTCTCCGATGTCGCGAGAACTCCACCTCCCTTGGCTATAAAGGGCGTCCCCGAGTCCCTCCTAGGGAGCAGGAGAGCCCCTCGCCCCTTTCCCCTAGTCTCCTCGCCCCCTCAAGCCTCGAGCTCCTCGGCCGCCATGGCCGTGGCATGGCCACCGCCGTCGTGCCTCGCTCTGGCCGCCCCGAGTGGCTAGGCCCCTCCCTAGGGTGCGGTGGGGCACTGGGCCCCTTGCCCCAGTCGTCGGTTCCGCCGCCCGCACACGGGAGCACCCCCTCCCCGGCCCTATAGCGGCGAGAGGTAGGAGAAGGCAACGGGCAGAGAAGAGATGAGAGGAGAGGAGAGAGGAGAGAGAAAGAGGGGTGGGCCCCGGGTGTAAGTGAGAGGAGGAGGTCAACCCCCGGGCTCGCGCGCATAAGTGGAGACGTAAAGGGGATGGATGCGCTTTCGATTTACCGAAAGCGTATTTCCCTCGAAAGGCGCTTTCTATTTTAGCCCTGCCGGCCGAGCTGGTTAGTTGGTGGACGTTCACCCGTTAAGAGCTATAGTGAACACTATTCTGTCCAGTATTCCACTTAACGAACGAACGACCATAACTTTGCGACCGTAGCTCTGATTGAGGTAAAACCAGCGCCCACGTCTTCGTCTCGTCGAGCCTGTCTTGACAGTGTTACTTTCATAAGATGTTTGTGTAGTAGAAATGACCATTCTTCCCTTGACTTTGTTTGAGCCTTTCGAGAGGGAAACCCTCTCCAGCAAAGATTTCCGGTGTGTTATTGCGCTTCTCCTCGGAGTATTCGTCGACCCCCAGGCAAGCCAACCTATTGCTATGAGCTCCAGACATGCGTGATAACTTTGCTTGCACTTTGTGTGTTCATCTGTATCACCTGTTAGCCTGCATTTGCAATTAACTGTGACATCATTAATAACAGTCCCTAGTAATGCTATTCATCCAACATACGCCCGCAGGTGTTGCTCTTGCATATTTAATTTATAATGCTTATATCCTAGTACAAAGTGAGGTGCTGTGTGTGACACTGACGAACCCGTGCTCACATTTTCTTCAATACCGACACCACGCCCGAGTCTGAGCTGCTTTCGGCCGCCCGAGCTGGATGCCACCTTATATTTCTCTTGTCAGCAGCTATCCCGTGTTCTGAGCTGCTTTTCGACCGTCGCGGGCAACTATTGAATTTCTTTCCGTAGCGGTGACCCTATGCTCTGAGCTATGCTTCGGCCGTCTTAGTGAACTGCTAGTTTCTTCTTATCAACACCGTCTCATGCTTTGAGCTGCTTTCCAGCCGTCTTGAGTCGGAGTTGAGTTATTCCAGGTAACGCCCCAGATCTGTGTTGTAAAGACCGTTCTGGTGGCTACCAATTTATTTGCAGGGTTCCTGAGGTCCCACCTACAGTTATAATCGGTAAAGTAATAGTTTGCTATTTATATTATACTGTTGAGATTACTGTCTATGATTACTTTGCGTTTCATCTGACAGTTTATGAATGTAGATTAACAGTAGTGGCTTAATCCTGTTAATTATCGGATTATGGTGGCATCGGAGTGTCAACTATAACAGACATAATATTTAGGATAAGATATTTAGTCAATTGATGAGAGTCACCTGTCCAGGCCCATCCGCACAACCACCTCTTGCTGACATGGGACGGCCTTGACTTGTTGTGAACGCGTGCTCTTTCATCGGTACTTCCAAAGAGGGAGGGTTATGCACGCGCGCTGACCCTGATCAGGTAGGCGGTGATAACCCTGTGAGCCAGTTGAATTGTTTTGTGCACACGTCCCCGTTTGGGACAGTTTGTTTGGCCACGACGGTGGCAGGTGTCATGAGGAAACAGGTGTCATGAGGGCACACGGCCACCCAGGACAGGATTCCGAGGAAGGGAGTGGTTGCCGGTGGTACGATGAAAGAGTCACGGGTCAGGAAAGTCTTGTTGGAGCAATGCTGGTCCAACCGAATGGGATCATGAGGTCAGTGCTCCAGAGCATGGGTAAAGTGTGCAACTTCTATAGAGTGTCAAAACTATTCGAATAGCCGTGTCCATGATAATGGACAGTCCGATCATACCTTAGTAGATGGTCAACCGTATCTATGATAGTAATGATGGAAGAACTCGTCTCGTGTGAACATCAGAGGATGTTGATAACATGATGGGTTAACCAAGAGAAGGCTATTTGATGAGTGGTCATATGACCGTGTGATGTGATCCATTCAGGGTGGATAACAAGTATGTCGAGGGTTGTGGTACAACCCAGAAGAGAGTAATTTGATATCCGGTAACAGTAAACTAGTTAAGTAATTGTTGTGATCTTTGACATGCTATTGAGGTAGATTACATGTTTAGTCCATGACATGCTTGATATATATTTTTCCTGTTGATTCCATGCCATGCTTAGAATAGCTATTATATAATCATAGTGCTTACTTTGTTACATGGTTGTTTGGATGCCATGTATTTGGTTGTCTTGCGAGTACATTAAAGTACTCACCTGGCCTTGCACGTGGCCAGTTATAGGAGAAGACTCGTCGTGCTAGATCATAACCAAGCCAGTCCCGCGAGTTATGGAGCCCAGCCAGGGACGTCGATGCCGATGTATCAAGATCTCTGCTGCCATTTAGCTAGCCTTGGAGTCATGTAATATTGTTGTAAGCAACCATATTGTAACACTCCATCATATTAATAAAGCCATATTTGCCTAGAATTTCTGTATCATGCTCTTGACGTGCGTCCGGTCTTATCCTGGGGACGGACGTGTGTCGGCCCTCTATCGGGGTGCCACAAAAACTTTGTAGCAACATGCCAAAGTCACATATCCTACTCAATGCGAACATTAATTCAGTGAGAACACATTATAGGTCAAGTAGAACTGAAGCTATGTAAGAATACCATTTAGTTTTTTTTGCTCAAGAACAGTTTCAGAAATCACAATTAACCGTTTAAAAAAGTCAGAGTTGGCAAACTTGCTTCTACACCGCAAGGAGAAAAATAATTGAATAAGATCTCAATTTATCCTTCTCTTGCAATAGACACTTAACTTTAGAAGTGTGCCTACCCCCATACATTAACATCAAATGAAAAATAATGGTTTGCAAAGTCACTTATCTTATACATATTTTTAGTACATATCCTCTTCAATATCACAAGATATCAGTATTGCACTCACTCTCAATAGCTACAGTCATTGTTGATGAAATCGTTAACTGGTAACTGCTCGGTTGACTCGTGACTAGGGGATTAATGGGCTAATCGGCAAGTTAATCTGCCATTTAATCCATTAATCAGACGATTTATCAGTTAATTAGCTACTCGGTGACCCTGCGAGTAGGGATTAATCGGCAAGTTAACTGGTTAACTGGACGAATTCTTGAACAAGGGCTACAATTGGCACATCGTATTTACAAAGAAACAACAAATAATAGAGGTGTGAAATTGCATAGTAAGGTGAGCACAAAGAAGCAACATAGATGGTAATAGGAAAATCAATTGTTAATAACATTTCATGTGAAATATGCATAGTGTGAGTAGTCACTTCCACCTTGGCCTACGCCAAGTGGCAGCCTTTCTCACTTATGTGGCATGGCAAAGCGTGCACTATCACAGTGATAATCAATGAAGCAATATATTAATGTGGATTAAACACTAATTCCATTTAATACTCCCTCCATCCCAAAATAAGTGTCTTAACTCTAATACAACTTTGTACTAAAGAAAGTACAAAGTTGAGACACTTATTTTGGGTAGGATGGAGTAGAGTATAATGTGCACCACATTACTCCATATCTATTATGAAATGAACAAGTGAGAAGAGACATTGACTATATCACCCCCGTTATGGACATGAAGGTCCTGCAGATTTTCCTTCCTTATTTTGTTTCCGTATCGAGAATATGTGAGTAAACTTTATAACCTCTTCCGTTCATGAAGTTCCGCCCTTAAACAAAAATCATCCAAGAGTTCTTCATTATGCAAAAAAGGCAATTTAGGATTTATGTTAAAGAGTGAAACTAAGCGTTTAATATGGTGACAACTTTCATTCCAACTGTGATAATAACACTACATAGCCAGCAGCTCGTGGCATTACTAAACTTCAAATCAAGAATTTATTATACAGAGTATGTGCCCTGTGAGATCGATAGAAGATGTGTCTAGAGGGGGGGGGGGGTGAATAGATTACTTGCATAAATTAAAATCCTAGCCTTTTCCCAATTTAATGGTTGGCAGATTTTAGCGATTCTCACAAGTCTAGTGCACCCTACACATGCTAGTCAACAAATATGGCATCAGAAAGTAAATACTTTGCACATGTAGTAAGGAGTAGAGTTTAGGAAGATCAAACACGAAGAAGTTGACACGAAGATTTTTGGCATGGTTCCGATAGGTGGCACTATCGTACGTCCATGTTAGTGGATACTTAAACCCACGAAGGGTAACGGCTGTGAGAGTCCACGGAGGGATCCATCCACAAGGGTGTTGGAAATATGCCCTAGAGGCAATAATAAAGTGGTTATTATTATATTTCCTTGTTCATGATAATTGTCTATTATTCATGATATAATTGTATTAACCGGAAATCGTAATACATGTGTGAATACATAGACCACAACATGTCCCTAGTTGGCTGGCTCGTTGATCAATAGATGGTCATGGTTTCCTGATCATGGACATTGGATGTCATTGATAACTGGATCACATCATTAGGAGAATGATGTGATGGATAAGACCCAATCCTAAGCATAGCACAAGATCGTGTAGTTCGTCTGCTAAAGCTTTTCTAATGTCTAGTATCATTTCCTTAGACCATGAGATTGTGCAACTCCCGGACACCGTAGGAATGCTTTGGGTGTTTCAAACGTCACAACGTAACTAGGTGATTATAAAGGTGCACTATAGGTATCTCCGAAAGAGTCTGTTGGGTTGGTACGAATCGAGACTGGGTTTGTCGCTCCGTGTGACGGAGAGGTATCTCTAGGCCCACTCGGTAATGCATCATCATAATGAGCTCAATGTGACTAAGGAGTTAGCCACGGGATGATGTGTTACGGAACGAGTAAAGAGACTTGCCCATAACGAGATTGAACAAGGTATAGGGATACCGACGATCGAATCGAGGGCAAGTTATATACCGATAGACAAAGGGAATTGCATACGGGATTGATTGAATCCCTGACATCATGGTTCATCTGATGAGATCATCGTGGAACATGTGGGAGCCAACATGGATATCCAGATCCCGCTGTTGGTTATTGACCGGAGAGGTGTCTCGGTCATGTCTGCATGGTTCCGAACCCGTAGGATCTACACAATTAAGGTTCGATGATGCTAGAGTTGTAATGGGAATAGTATGTGTTTACCGAAGGTTGTTCAGAGTCCCGGATGATATCCTGGACATCACAAGGAGCTCTGGAATGGTCCGTAGGTAAAGATTCATATATAGGAAGTGGAGATTTGATCACCGAAAATGTTTCGAGGATCACTGGTATTGTACCGGGTCCACCGGGAGGGGCCACCAGCCCCGGATGGCCACAGGGGCTGAGCCAAGGTGGGAACCAGCCACCTAGGTGGGCTGGTTCGGTTGGCCAAGGCCTGATGGCCAATTGGGCTGGCAACCCTAGGGAAAAAGGTGGCCCACATCCCAACTTGGGAGGCAAGCCACCTCCACCCTCGCCGCTGCTCCCTCTTGGGCCGCCGCCCCTCCCATCTAAGGTGCGCCGCCCCTCCTAGGGTTTCCTAGGGTGGCCAGCCAGCCCTCCCCCTCCTCCTATATATACCCAAGGGTTTTGTGGCTGCAACACACCAATTTCTTCCTCCCTTGGCGCAGCCCTGCTCTTCCTCCTCCTCCTCCTCCGTAGCGCTTGGCGAAGCCTTCCCGGAGTACCAGCAACTCCATCGTCACCACTCCGTCGTGCTGCCGGAGCTCTCCCTCGACTCCTCCTCTGTCCTTGCTGGATCAAGTTGTAGGAGACGTCTCCGGGCTGCACGTGTGTTGAAAGCGGAGGCGCCGTTGTTTGGCGCTTAGATCAGAATCTTTCGCGATCTGAATCGTTACGAGTACGACTCCACCAATTGCGTTTGTAGTAACGCTTCCGCTTGGCGATCTTCAAAGGTTTGGAGATGCTATACCCCTTGCTCGTTTCTAGCATCTCCTAGATTGATCTTGGTGTAACATAGGATTTTTTTTGAATTATTACTACGATCCTCAACAATGGTATCAGAGCTAGGTCTATGCATAGATTCTATGCACGTGTAGAACACAAAAGTTGTGGCTGATGACTTTGTCAATTGCTTGTTGTTACTAGTCCAATCTTTTTTCGGCGGTATTGTGGGATGAAGTGGCCCGGACCGACTTTACACGTACGCTTACAGGAGACTGATTCCTCCGCTTGACGTGCACTTGTTGCATAAGGTGGCTAGCGGGTGTGTGTCTCTCCCACTTTAGTCAAATTGGATTCGATGAAAAGTGTCCTTATGAAGGGTAAATAGCATTGGCATATCAACGTTGTGGCTGTCACATAGGTAAGAAGCGTTCTTGCTAGAAACCCAAATCAGCCACGTAAAACTTGCAACAACAATTAGAGGACGTCTAACTTGTTTTTGCAGGGTATGCTATGTGATGTGATATGGCCAAAAGGATATGATGATATATATATATATGTGATGTATGAGATTGATCATGTTCTTGTAATAGGATTCACGACTTGCATGTCGATGAGTATGACAACCGACAGGAGCCATAGGAGTTGTCTTAATTTATTGTATGAGATGCAACGCCATGTGATTAATTTACTTTATTGCTAACCGTTAGCCATAGTAGTAGAAGTAATAGTTGGCGAGACGACTTCACAAAGACACAATGATGGAGATCATGGTGTCATGCCGGTGACAATGATGATCATGCCGTGCCCCAAAGATGGAGATCAAAGGAGCAATATGATATTGGCAATATCATGTCACTATATGATTTGCATGTGATGTTTACCATGTTTCTATATCTTATTTGCTTAGAACGACGTAGTAAATAAGATGACCCCTCACTAAAATTTCAAGAAAAGTGTTTCCCCTAAGTGTGCACCGTTGCGAAGGATCATTGTTTTGAAGCACCACATGATGATCGGGTGTGATAGATTCTAACATTCGCATACAACGAGTGTAAGCCAGATTTATACACACAAAACACTTAGGCTGACTTGACGATCCTAGCATGTACATACATGGCCTAGGAACACGGGATACTGGTACGTTCATTTTGCATCATGCTTTTATGTTGATATTTATCGCTTTATGGGCTGTTATTACACTTCACGGTACAATACTTATGCCTTTTTTCTCTTATTTTACAAGGTTTACATGAAGAGGGAGAATGCCGACAGTTGGAATTATGGTTTGAAAAAGGAGCAAGTTTGATATACCTATTCTGCGCAACTCCAAAAGCCGTGAAAATCAACAAGGAATTATTTTGGATTTTATAAAAAATACTGGGCGGAAGAAGTACCAGAGGGGAGCCAGCAGGAGGCCACAAGCCTGCTAGGCGCGACCTACCCCCTGGCCGCGCCTAGGGGGCTTGTGGGCCCCCTGTTGCCCCTCTGGCTCCCATCTTTTGCTATAAGGAGGGTTTCGTTCCAGAAAAAAAATTAGGAGGAGGCTTTTGGGAGGAATCGCCGCCGCCACGAGGCGGAACTTGAGCAGAACCAATCTAGAGCTCCGGCAGGGCCGCCCTGCCGGGGAAATTTCCCTCCCGGAGGGGGAAATCGTCGCCATCGTCATCACCAACACTCCTCTCATCGGAGGGGACTCATCACCATCAACATCTTCATCAGCACCATCTCATCTCCAAACCCTAGTTCATCTCTTGTAACCAATCTCCGTCTCGCGACTCCGATTGGTACTTGTAAGGTTGCTAGTAGTGTTAGTTACTCTTTGTAGTTGATGCTAGTTGGATTACTTGGTGGAAGATTATATGTTCAGATCCTTGATGTTATTAAATAACCCTCTGATCATGAACATAATTATGCTTTGTGAGTAGTTACTTTTGTTCCTGAGGACATGGGATAAGTCTTGCTATAAGTAGTCATGTGAATTTGGTATTCGTTCGATATTTTGATGTGTTGTATGTTGCCTCTCCTCTAGTGGTGTTATGTGAACGTCGACTACATGACACTTCACCATTATTTGGGCCTAGAGGAAGGCATTGGGAAGTAATAAGTAGATGATGGGTTGCTAGAGTGACAGAAGCTTAAACCCTAGTTTATGCGTTGCTTCGTAAGGGGCTGATTTGGATCCACTAGTTTAATGCTATGGTTAGACTTAGTGTTAATTCTTCTTTCCTAGTTGTGGATGCTTGCGAGAGGGGTTAATCATAAGTGGGATGTTTGTCCAAGTAAGGGTAGAACCCAAGCACCGGTCCACCCACATATCAAACTATCAAAGAAGCGAACGCGAATCATATGAACATGATGAAAACTAGCTTGACAGAAATTCCCATGTGTCCTCAGGAGCACTTCACCTCCTATATGAGTTTGTCCAGGCTTGTCCCTTGCTACAAAAGGGATTGGGCCACTTTGCTGCACCTTTGTTACTATTTCTACTTGTTAGTTCCTACTTGCTACGAATCATCTTATCACACAACTATCTGTTACCGATAATTTAAGTGCTTGCAGAGAATACCTTGCTGAAAACCACTTGTTAGTTCCTTCTGCTCCTCGTTGGGTTCGACACTCTTACTTATCGAAAGGACTACGATAGATCCCCTACACTTGTGGGTCATAAGATACCAAAAGGTCGAACGTGAGTCGTATGGTGGATACGATCAACATGGAGATGTTCACCATTGATGACTAGTTTGTCTCACGTGATGATCAGACACGGCCTAGTCGACAAGGATCATGTATCACTTAGATGACTGGAGGGATGTCAATCTAAGTGGGAGTTCATTATATAATTTGATTAGATGAACTTAATTATCATGAACTTAGTCTAAAAATGTTTTTACAAATATTGTAGATCCAATGGCCAATGCTCATGTCCCACTGAACTTCAACGCGTTCCTAGAGAAAACCAAGCTGAAAGACGATGGTACCAACTAAGCGGACTGGGATCGTAATTTGAAGCCATCCTCATTGCTTCCAAGAGGGCATATGTCCCTGATGCACCGCTAGGAGACCCTCCCATTCCCACGACATCCCAGTACGTTATGAACGCCTGGTAGTCGTGTAGTGATGACTACTCTCTAGTTAAGAGCGGCATGCTTTACAGTTTAGAAACGGGGCTTCAAAGGCGTTTTGAGCAACATGGAGCATATGAGATGTTCCAAGAGCTGAAACTGGTCTTCCAAGCTCATGCCCGGGTCGAGAGATATGAAGTCTCCGACAAGTTCTTAAGTTGTAAGATGGATGGGTCTGTCAGCGAGCACGTACTCAGAATGTTTGGGTTGCACAACCACTTGTCTCAGCTGGGAGTTGACCTTCGGATGACGCGGTTATTGACAGAATACTCTAGTCGCTTCCACCTAGCTACAAGGGCTTTGTGATGAACTACAACATGAAAGGGATGGAAAAGACCATTCTCGAGTTGTATTCAATGCTGAAATCAGCGGAGGTGGAAATCAAGAAAGAACATCAAGTGTTGACGGTGAATAAGACCACCAGTTTCAAGAAAGGCAAGGGTAAAAAGAACTTCAAGAAGGATGGCAAAGCAGTTGCCGCGCCCGATAAACCAGTTGCCGGGAAGAAGCCAAAGAAAGGACCCAAGCCTGAGACTGAGTGCTATTATTGCAAGGGAACCGGTCACTAGAAGAGGAACTCCCCCAAGTACTTGGCGGATTAGAAGGCGGCAATGTCAAAGGTATATATGATATACATGTGTGTACCTTACCAGCGCTTGTAGTAGCTCCTGGGTGTTTGATACCGATGCCGTTGCTTACATTTGCAACTCAAAACAGGAACTATGGAATAAGTGGAGAATGGCAAATGACGAGGTGACAATGCGCGTCGGGAATGGTTACAAGGTCGATGTGATCGCCGTCGGCACGCTACCTCTACATCTACCTTCAGGATTAGTTTTAAACCTTAATAATTTTTATTAGTACCAGCTTTGAGCATGAACATTGTATCTGGATCTCGTTTAATGCGAGATGGCTACTCATTTAAATCTGAGAATAATGGTTGTTCCATTTATATGAGTGATATGTTTTATGGTCATGCCCCACTGGTCAATGGTTTATTCTTAATGAATATCGAACATGATGGTACACATATTCATAATGTGAGTACCAAAAGATGTAAGGTTGACAATGATAGTCCCACATACTTGTGGCACTGCCGCCTGGGTCATATCGGTGTCAAGCGCATGAAGAAACTCCATACAGATGGACTTTTGGAGTCTCTTGATTTTGAATCATTTGGCACATGCGACCGTGCCTCATGGGCAAGATGACTAAGACTCCGTTTGCTGGAACAATGGAGCGAGCAACCAACTTGTTGGAAATAATACATACTGATGTATGCAGTCCAATGAGCGTTGAGGCACGCGGTGGCTATCGTTATGTTCTCACCCTCACCGATGACTTAAGAAGATATGGGTATGTCTACTTAATGAAGCACAAGTCTGAAACCTTTGAAAGGTTCAAGGAATTTCAGAGTGAGGTGGAGAATCAACGTGACAAGAAGATAAAGTTCCTACGATCTGATTGTGGAGGAGAATATTTGAGTCACGAGTTTGGCACGCACTTAAGAAAATGTGGAATTGTTTCACAACTCACGCCGCCTGGTACACCGCAGCGTAATGGTGTGTCCGAACATCATAATCGCACTCTATTGGATATGGTGCGATCTATGATGTCTCTTACTGATTTATCGCTATCATTTTGGGGATATGCGTTGGAAACTGCCGCATTCACTTTAAATAGGGCACTGTCTAAATCCGTTGAGACGACACCGTATGAATTATGGTTTGGAAAGAAACCTAAGCTATCGTTTCTCAAAGTTTGGGGCTGCGATGCTTATGTGAGGAAACTTCAACCTCAGAAGCTCGAACCGAAAGCAGAAAAATGCGTCTTCACAGGATACCCTAAGGAAACTATTGGGTATACCTTCTATCTTAGATCCAAAGGCAAAATCTTTGTTGCCAAGAACGAATCCTTTCTAGGGAAAGAGTTTCTCTCGAAAGAAGTAAGTGGGAGGAAAGTAGAACTTGATGAGGTAACTATACCTCCTCTCGAACCGGAGAGTAGCGCAGCGCTAGAAAATGTTTGTGTGATGCCTCCACTGACTAGAGAAGAAGTTAATGATGATGATCATGATTCTTTTGATCAATTTTCTACTAAACCTAGAAGGTTCACAAGGACACATTCCACACTAGAGTGGTACGACAACCCTGTCATGGAAATCATGTTCTTGGACAACATTGAACCTTCGAACTATGAAGAAGCGATGGCGGGCCCGGATTCCAACAAATGGCTTGAAGCCATGAAATCCGAGATAGGATCCATGTATGAGAACAAAGTATGTACTTTGGTGGACTTGCCCGATGATCGGCGATCCATAGAAAATAAATGGATCTTTAATAAGACTGACGCGGATGGTAATGTGACCATCTATAAGGCTCGACTTGTCGCTAAGGGTTATCGACAAGTTCAAGGAATTGACTACGATGAGAATTTCTCATCCGTAGCGATGCTGAAGTCCGTCTGAATCATGTTAGCAGTTGCCGCATTTTATGATTATGAAATCTGGCAAATGGACGTCAAAACGACATTCCTGAACGGCTTTCTTAAGGAAGAATTGTATATAATACAACTGGAAGGTTTTGTCGATCCTAAAAATGCTGACAAGGTATGCAAGCTCCAGCGCTCCATCTATGGGCTGGTGCAAGCATCTCGGAGTTGGAACATTCGCTTTAATGAGGTGATCAAAGTGTTTGGGTTTGTATAGACTTATGGAGAATCCTGTATTTACAAGAAAGTGAGTGGGAACTCTGTAACATTTCTCATATTATATCTGGATGACATATTGTTGATGGAAAATGATATAGAACTTTTGGAAAGCGTACAAGCCTATTTGAACAAGTGTTTTTCAATGAAGGACCTTGGAGAAGCTGCTTACATATTAGGCATCAAGATCTATAGAGATAGATCAAGATGCCTCATTAGTCTTTCACAAAGCACATACCTTGAAAAGATATTGAAGAAGTTCAATATGGATAAGGCCAAGAAGGGGTTCTTTCCTATATTACAAGGTGTGAGGTTGAGCACAGCTTAACGCCCGACCACGTCAGAAGATAGAGAAAAGATGAGTATCGTCCCCTATGCTTTAGCCATAGGCTCTATTATGTATGCCATGCTGTGTACCAGACCTGATGTGAACCTTGCCATAAGTTTGGTAGGGAGGTAACAAAGTGATCCAGGAGTGGATCACTCGACAGCGGTCAAGAATATCCTTAAGTACCTGAAAAGGACTAAAGTTACAATTCTTGTTTATGTAGGTGCCGAAGAGCTCGTCGTAAAGGGTTACGTCGATGCTAGCTTCGACACAGATCCGGATGACTCCAAGTCACAAACCGGATACGTGTATATTTTGAATGGTGGGCAGTCAGCTGGTGCAGTTGCAAGCAAAGCGTCGTGGCGGCACCTACATGTGAAGCGGAGTACATAGCTACTTCGGAAGCAACACGGGAAGGAGTCTGGATGAAGGAGTTCATCACCGACCTAGGAGTGATTCCCAGTGTGTCGAGCCCGATGACTCTCTTCCGTGACAAAACTAGAGCCATTGCCATTGCCAAGGAGCCCACTTTTCAGAAGAAGACCAAGCACATCAAGTGCCGCTTCAACTCCATTCGTGGATACATCAAGGATGGACATATAGATATTTGTAAAGTACATACGGATCTGAATGTCACAGATCCGTTGACTAAACCTCTTCGACGAGCGAAACATGATCAACACCAGAACTCTATGGGTGTTCAATTCAACACAATGTAACTAGATTATTGATTCTAGTCCAAGTGGGAGACTGTTGGAAATATGCCCTAGAGGCAATAATAAAGTGGTTATTATTATATTTCCTTGTTCATGATAATTGTCTATTATTCATGCTATAATTGTATTAACCGGAAACCATAATACATGTGTGAATATATAGACCACATCATGTCCCTAGTGAGCCTCTCATTGGCTAGCTCGTTGATCAATAGATGGTCATGGTTTCCTGATCATGGACATTGGATGTCATTGATAATGGGATCACATCATTAGGAGAATGATGTGATGGACAAGACCCAATCCTAAGCATAACACAAGATCGTGTAGTTCGTCTGCTAAAGCTTTTCTAATGTCAAGTATCATTTCCTTAGACCATGAGATTGTGCAACTCCCGGACACCGTAGGAATGCTTTGGGTGTATCAAATGTCACAACGTAACTGGGTGATTATAAAGGTGCACTACAAGTATCTCCGAAAGTGTGTGTTGGGTTGGTACGAATCGAGACTGGGATTTGTCGCTCCGTGTGATGGAGAGGTATCTCTGGGCCCACTCGGTAATGCATCATCATAATGAGCTCAATGTGACTAAGGAGTTAGCCACAAGATGATGTGTTACGGAACGAGTAAAGAGATTTGCTGGTAACGAGATTGAACAAGGTATAGGGATACCATCGATCGAATCTCGGGCAAGTTATATACTGATAGACAAAGGGATTTGCATACGGGATTGATTGAATCCCCGACATCGTGGTTCATCCGATGAGATCATTGTGGAACATGTGTGAGCCAACATGGATATCTAGATTCCGTTGTTGGTTATTGACCGGAGAGGTGTCTCGTTCATGTCTGCATGATTCTCGAACCCGTACGGTCTACACACTTAAGGTTCGATGATGCTAGAGTTGCAATGGGAATAGTATGTGGTTACCGAAGGTTGTTCGGAGTCCCGGATGAGATCCTGGACATCACGAGGAGCTTCGGAATGGTCCGAAGGTAAAGATTCATATATAGGAAGTGGAGATTTGATCTCCGGCCACCTAGGTGCGCTAGTTCGGCTAGCCAAGGCTTGATGGCCAATTGGGCTGGGAACCCTAGGGCAAAAGGTGCCCGACATCCCAACTTGGGAGGCAAGCCACCTTCACCCTGGCCGCCCCCCTCTTGGGCCGCCGCCCCTCCCATCTAGGGTGTGCCGCCCTTGCTAGGGTTTCCTAGGGGGGCCGGCCAGCCCTCCCCCTCCTCCTATATATACCCAAGGGTTTTGGGGCTGCAACACACCAATTTCTTCCTCCCTTGGCACAGCTCTGTTCTTCCTCCTCCTCCTCCTTTGTAGCGCTTGGCGAAGCCCTGCTGGAGTAACACGCAGCTCCACCGTCACCATGCAGTCGTGCTACCGGAGCTCTCCCTCAACTCCTCCTCTCTCCTTGCTGGATCAAGGTGAAGGAGATAGCACCAGGCTGCACGTGTGTTGGACGCGGAGGCGCCGTTGTTTGGCGCTTAGATCGGAATCTTCCGCGATCTGAATCGCTACGAGTACGACTCCACCAACCGCGTTCATAGTAATGCTTCCGCTTAGCGATCTTCAAAGGTATGAAGATGCTCTACCCCTTTCTCGTTGCTGGCATCTCCTAGATTGATCTTGGTGTGATGTAGGAATTTTTTTGAATTATTACTACGATCCCGAACAAAGGGCTCCACAAAGAAGTGGCCTTGTCTATTCCACCATGGATTCTGTCCACACAGGACTAGCCTCACTCACATTAGATATTCATGAAGTAGGTGATCTCCTTGCTTGTACAAACATCTTGGTTCAACTCCACAACACGAAGTAGGAGTCTCCCAAGTGGCACCTAACCAATCTAGGAGGCACCACCCTCCAAAAGGTAATAGATGTGGTAGAACGATGAATTCCTTGCTCTTGTGCTTCAAAAGATAGTCTCCTCAACACTCAATCACTCTCTCTCAAATTTGGCACGGGTAGGAGAGATTGATCTTGTGGAACGAAACTTGGGAAGGCTAGAAATCAAGGTTCAAATGGTTGAATGGAATCTCTTGATCTCAACTTATGAGTAGGTGGCTCTCTCTCAGAACAGTGGATCTGACAAGTGCATGTGTGTTCTGAGTGCTTCCTGTGCGAATGACAGGTAAGTGGAGGGGTATGTATAGGATCCACTAAAATCCAACTGTTACAACATTATTGCCCAACTCGGTGACACCGATAGGAATCTCGGTGCTACCGAGTCGCACTAAATGTTGCAACTTTTGAATTCTCGGTGAGACCGATATAGGAATCTCGGTGGTACCAATATTTGTGTCCTAGGAAGTTTCCAAATCTTAGTGAGACCAATTCTCAAAACTCAGAAATTCTGAAACTTGAAATCTTCTCAACAGAATGTTGGTCACACAATCTCGGTGGCACCGTTAGGAATGTTGGTTTTACGGAGATGGTGGGTTTGGCATAGGATTTGTCTAAGTGTAAAATCGGTAGGGCCAAATGGAAATTGTTGGTGACACCAATTTTGCTGGTTTGGGTTTGGACAGTGATATTTTGTGGGAGAATGACTCAGTATTTTTGGTGGCTACCTCTAAGCACTTGAGCAACGAATTCATCATAGTACCTCACCCCCTTTTAATAGTATTGGCTTTCCTATGCACTCAACGTGATTTCTCACAAATATAAAATGTAGAGTCTTCTTGCTTGAAGCTTGATCCAATCCTATTCCTTTCCTTGCATCAAGGGGCATTTCCTCACAATCCTATAGCCAAAGCTCTTTGTGGAATATACCTAAAATATACTAGGTAAAAGTGTTAGTCCAAGAGACAATGTATGTTGTCATGAATTATCAAAACCACCAAGGGAGCATATGTGCTTTCAATCTCCCCCTTTTTGGTAATTGATGACAACATAGAATCAAAGCTTCAAATAAAGATAGGAATTAGAATATGACAGCTTTGAAAGATAGATGACTAGTACAAGCTCCCCCTAAGTGTGTGCAATCCCTTTTTAAAGGATAGTTGCTTTGGACTGCATGGGCACACACAAGGTAGAAGGACAAGACAAGTCATATAGATCTTGGCTATATGCATCAAACATATGTGAATGAAGAACTTCCATGTTCAAGAATCACTCTTGCAAACAATATGTGCAAGAGACAAGAGATCATCATGAACAAGGATATGATGCATATACTCACCTTGAGGTTCTTGAGCGTCTTAGCTGTAGGAGTACACTTGGGAAAACAAATGTTATATAACACAAGAGTACTCTATTGTAAAGATGCAAAGAGCTTCAAAAGTACCAAGATATGGAAGACATATTGAAAATAGGATTTGATGATAGATATGTCTCCAAGAGAATTTATAACTTTCTCCCCTAAGGATGAATATGTAAGAGTTTCCTCTCCCCCTCAATCATAGCATGTAGATATTGGGAGTAGTTAGGGTGAGACAAGTTCAATCCAAAGATAGCAGTAGTAAAGCAATGATATCTGAAACAATTTTATCTGTCCCCCTTAACGCTATTTCTCCCCTGAGAGTATAAGGTTTGATATTTCTCCCCTTAGGCAGACCTTCCCTTAGGAACATGTATCTCCCCTTTTGTAAGATTATTGGTGATATTTATCCCTCTTTATGTAACCTTATTGGAAGCTTTGATATTTCTCCCCCATTGGCATTAATTGCCAAAAGGTCAGAGGGTAAGGGCTCATTAAGACAAAGGGATCCTTGATACTTCTCTCTTTGATAAGGGTTCCTTGAATTTGACTTTTCTCCCCCTTAAGAATTGATAAGAGTTCCTCGAACTATCTGTAACGACTAAGATGCGGTCCTTTCCAGTTTAAGGGAACGAGGCCCCAAAGAGGAAAGAAGCGCATCTAAGCGCCTGAACTTCTCACGCATTTCCTCCATGAAGTTGGACAGAATGTAGTAAGTCACGACAGAAGTCATCCCAAGTGATCACTCTAGCACCCCTGGAATCCTTCAACTGTTGCCACCAGATAAATGCTTGCCCCTTCAGCTGGAATGTTGCAAACTTGACGAAATCCTCAGGACGAACATTGTTGCATTCAAAATGCTTGTACATGTCATGGATCCAATCCTCCACATCAAACGGCTGGTCACAGGAAGTGAAAGTCTTCGGTTGATTTGTCAGGAACTGACTCAGATTAGCAAACTAATTGCCACCATGCTGGAAATTGCCTTGCTGCTGATTACCCCTCTCTTGCAACAACTGTAGCAGCATCTGAGTGTTTGCATTTGTAGCAGCCATCACCGCTTGCCAAGCCTCTACAGGAGGAGGCGGCGGCAGAGGAGGATTCTCCGGAGGAGGAGGTGGTGGCGGCACATCCTCAAGCCCTGGATTCTGGCGAGTTGGTGGAGCCATCGTGAAGACGGACAACACATTAGCCCACAGAATAAATTGACTTTAAAGCTGAATCAAAAAGGCAGGAATAACTGAACAGGAATATTAAACATTGCACTAGAACAAAATAGTAAGAATGCTTCTTGAAAGTGACGGTCGACAAAATTCTGAATAAGACCACTTGCAAACAAGTATGAGCTAGAACTGCTCGAAATAAACATATGATCGAGATTTCATCCGATATCTTCGTGGATAAGGTCGCACGGGCTAAAATTTACAGTAGCCATCCTATGCAAGGTAGTGCACACGACTTACGATGTATCCCCGAGTCGTAGCGAGCTACAAGGACTCTTTAAGACACAACAAGAACCACTGTAAGACGACCGTGAACAAACACACCCACTGAATATCGAATCCCGACCTCACATCATGCATATGTAGGAAGATTGTCCTATAAGTTACTACTTCATATCCCACCTATGAATTCCCGAAATATCTCGTCATGCAATCTGGTACACGGATACAAGGAGTAATATTCACACAACTACTATACCAACCCGTCCACTGTATCACATCCGTCAACACATAACCAAAATATCGGACCTTCATCTACAACAGACCCTCGTGATCACAATGATACAAAGTATGGCAATACTCCCGAACAATCTGCACCAGTACTGGGGACATCAGGGTTATCTCGCCACTACTAGTATTGAAGCAATTACGAACATCCTTCGTTCTTAGATACTCAAAAATCTGAATGATGGCGATGTGCGCAAGAATCCCCTGGTGCTCAACTCCCGGAAGAAATCAAGGCAGACATGAGGCACCAAGACTGAACTCCGTCACATCGAAATCATATAGATTTCACAAATACCCGCGTGATCCTAATTTTTTTTTGAGCGAGAATAAGAGTAGAATTAAGATTTCCTAAGTCAGGAACCTCACCAGAGCATGGAAGAGGACAAAAAAAGAATCCTACTCTCCGATATAACTAAGACTCAAAACATTTTACTAGACTCGACTCGGCCAAGTACGATCACACAAAGGCTCCTATGGTTGTAAGGCTCTGATTACCAACTTGTAACGACTAAGATGCGGTCCTTTCCAGTTTAGGGGAACGAGGCCCCAAAGAGGAAAGAAGCGCATCTAAGCGTTTTGCAACCATGGTAACATAGCACATACATACTAACAGAATGACAATTAGGGATTCAACCGCCATCTCATACATAATATCAGAGTTACATCACGCATTCAAACAAGGTAGTTCCGCTACGGACTACAAAACATGAGAAATGGCTATGCTACCCTGCATGCTCGCCCACGATCACGACCACGCCTCAGTCTTCTCGATAGTTCACGTACAGGCGGTCGTTCTCCTCCTCGTACTGCCACGCCAGCTGCGTGCCGTCGGGATCACCTGTCTCGGGGGTACCTGTACCTGTTGGTGTGTTGAAGGAATCTGTGAGCCACGAGGACTCAACAATCTATGACCTCGGTGCCAGAACTAGTCAAGTTATTAGGTAAGGAAGGTGGAGTATTTAGGTTGCAGCATCCTAAGAATATATGGTGGCTAACTTACGTAGAACATGTATTGAAGGTGGTCTATACTAGCGATCGATGATTAGCTGATCACTAAATGATCCTGAACACCTACTTACGTCAATCATAACCCCACCGTGTTCCTGATCGAAGAGAGGTCTTCGAAGGGGACAGTCACGGTTACGCACACAGTTGGCAATTTTATTAAATTATGTTTAAGTTATCTATAACCAGATGTTAACAAATATTCCAAGTTGCCACATAACCGCGGGCACGACTTTCCGAAAGATTAAACCCTGCAGGGTGCTGCAACTAGTCCATCACAAACGGTCATGGGCCGCAAAGTAATCCTCTATCACGAATCTCGTGATCTCGTCGGATTCCTTAGAGGAAAACCTCAACTCTGGGAGAACCAAAGCTTCACCGGGATTCCTATACGCAAGATATGTCGCTAAGGTAAGACAAGACTAGCAGGACCTCCCGACGTGTCGACGACCTTGATAAGAGCCGCGTATCTCAGTCTCAGGACACGCCGGATAAGCGAAGCATACACTAGCCAGAGAAATCACCCGAGTTGCCCCTGGATGGCCCCGGACGGTGCTCTAGTTTGGACCAACACTCATGAGGAGCACTGGCCCGGGTTGTTGATTAAATTCCTTGGGGAGGCCATTCCCTATGCAGATTATTATTAAGTGATTAGCAAATTAACACAAGGTTGGGTCCTGCCGGACAAGTCTTAACACTATGCAATTTATCAAGATGGTCCCCATAACAACCCCGAACGTGTTAGGAGCGATCAGTTATGGAATCAAACACCGGTAGCCGGTAACTATGGCGGCAATAACGGAACAAAACACCCGGCAAAAGGCTAGGCCTTCCGTTATTTACCAAGTATATAGGTGGAATAATTAAATAACATATTTAGCATAATGATATCAAGCTCATGTTATCACATGAGACAAAGCACGTGCAACTAGCAACGCTAACATTAGTAGCTGAGCAAAGCCTACTTAGCCATTCAAGATTTGCTAGGAAGGGATAAGTGTTTGGGCTTCATGGCTTTTTCAGGAGGCAAATATTTCAGTGGTAGGCAGCGAGCATATGACAAAGAAATGTGAATCTAGCATAACAAGTCTAGAGATGGAATCAAGGTCATATCATCTTGCCTGTGATGTCCTCAGCTTGGAACTGCTCTTGCTCGTCCTGCACATACTCTCCCGGATCCACGTACTCGTTCTCTGATCCTGGTGCTACCCAACATAAAAATAGCATCCAATGAACAACAACACCACAATATGCAACAAGCACATGATGCATGAGATGAAAATGAACATGCATCTCTTTTCTAGTCACTAGCACAAGCATGAGAAGAAAATACAAGTTCCTGGACATAACTGCACTCTAAGCTATCTTGACATGCATGAGGATGACATGAACAGATGCGTCACAAGAAAACGATGCAAAAACATATATGCACCCACAAGCATCACAACACACTCCAATGGCATACTTCTAGTATTCCTAGGTTGCCAAATCACAAAACAAACAAGAATGGATGTGGTGGTGCAAGGAATATCACCACACCATCATCTATGCACCCACAAGCATCAAAACATCAAAACTACACAATCTGCCACAAACAGCATCATAGCAGTTTGAGGGCTATATGCAAAGCACCTACAGCGACCCAAATGTGCCAAATAGGATATGTGGCAGAAGCTATTCACAAGCACTACCAGAAAAAGCAAAAATATAATTCAAAGGAGTTTCACACAGAAATTTACACAGCTGCTAACTTGGCCAAAAATATCAGTTTTCACGGACTTCGTGAAAATTCCAGATTCTCACTAGCTGTTTATGCTCTGAAGCATTTTGACAGCACCCAAAACAATATCTACAGGACTCCAAATGGAATGAAAATTGCGAGAGAGCTAGACAAATACAAAAGCTACAACTTCCTAGTTGATATCTAAGGCTGAATCCCAACACATGGACCTCTACAAGCACAACAACAGGAGAAGAAAATATAAAGAGATTCTCAGACTTTGTGAAAATCTCAGATTTTCACTAAACTGGAATTTCAGCCACATGCCTACTTTGACTAGGCTCAACTTGCACATATGAACTTCTAAGCATGAAACAAAACCAACATGCCATAGAGGGTGTCACCCTCTAATGCCACAACAAGGAATCAACCTCTAGGGCTCACCACATCTCATGGAACCAACCTCCAAACATTGGAAAAAAATCTGAAATATGACATTCCCAGAAAGTGTTCCAAAGGCAAAACTGACTTCACCAATGGATTCCTGGGATGATTCTACCCCAAAAACATATATAATACCTAGTTACTTGCATAGAACAATTGGGCACAAACTTGAGAGGAAAATCCTAGATGGATTCACATAGAGTGAATAGTGCATCATCACATGTGCTTCTCACTAGAACACCACCTACACAAGCACTTGCACACTCTCACAATTCCAATGGTGACATGAGGGTTTAGACCTCATGTATGTGTGCCATCACACATCACCATTCCCACACACATACAACAAGCACAAGCATCAAAATCACCTACACATGCTAAATAGAATTCACAACTAACTTACACTCACATAAGCATGTCTACACCTACACACACTAACTTGCTCATGTGCCCATCAAGGCACCCATGCCTTGGCATGTGTGTGTCTCACACACACAAGCACACACAACAACATATGATCACTACATCTACACACACACATAGGAGCCACTATTCCTACACCACAAAGTATGTGGGGAGGGGTGAACCCTCACACACACACAAGATCACACACTAGCACAAGCTAGTGCATCAGCTCTAAATCTTGCACACATGTAACACATACACACACATGCATAAATATTCTAGTGCACACCCACAAGCTAAAACACCACACACACATAGGATCTAGCTCACATGGCACATACATCCATACATATCACTACACATGCATATTTACATAGCTAGAAAAAAAATACTAGGAACCTGCTAGAATAAATCCAGCAACCCAAACTTGCCTCACAAGCATGCTGCAGCACAATATAGCAAGCAAACAAAACAAACAGGGAAGAAATGCACAAAAAATAAAATAAAAGGACACGGGAGGGATCGAACCCCAGAGCCCCTGATCCACCAACAAGCAAGCCACCACTCTGCTACTGTCCAAGTGCTTGACAGAACAGGGATGGCTAACAGGTTAAGCTGCTACTGATGCCACTGCTAGCTACTGTGCCGAAAACTTAGCAAAAAGGGGTTGTTGCCGCTGGGACTCGAACCCACAACCGCTTGAACAACACACCATGGCCCTACCACTACGCTATGTTTCGGTACTTGACAACACAGGGGGGAATAAACAAGGTAAGCCATCACCATGCACATAGCTCGCCCTGCTCTCCTCTGCGCAGAGAGACGTCAATGACAGAGACGATTGCCGGAGCTGGCCGTCTACTCTACTGGTTCTGCGCCGCAGGGAAACTATCGCTACTACTCAAGCCTGATGGACGCCCTTGCTCAAGCCCGAGCACACATACTACACAGAACACACATGGACACATCTGCCGAGCTCCTCTCGGGACAGAGACACGGCGACGGGCCCTACTTCGCATCTACCGACGGGGAAGGAGGGAGGAGCTAGGTCTCACATAGGGGAAGGAGGCTAGGTCGCCGATCGGGGTAGAGGCCTGACGAAGACGACGATCTGAAGAAGATGTAGAGGTAGTGTCGCCGAACCGAAGAAGGGAGGAGGTCCACCGGGAACATGCCGGCGACGTGGTCCTGCCCGTCGCTGTGGTCGCGCCTCGACCTCAACGACGACGGGAATGGATCGCGGGCACCTGCCCCGAGCCCCCGGACATGGAGGTCGGCGCCGGAGACGACGACAGCACGGGAACGACGGCGATGCACTACCTCTCTCTCTCTGCAACTGGATCTATCGAGATCTTACCTCGGGAGGAGGAGATGGAGGGAGGAAGGTGTGGCGGCGCTAGAGGGGAAAGGAGGAACCCTAGGGGAAGGAGGCACACACGCCGAGGGTTATAAGAGGGCCTCGACGTCCGTGAGCCCTCACGGCGTGCTTGCTCTCTCTCCGCTGCTGACGGAAAGCGTGCACTCGGGGGACACCGTGAGGAGAAGGATGAAGGGACGCGCAAGGTGGGCTGCCGCGCGGGAGACACAGAGGGAAAGATGGGCCTCCTAGTGGGAGAGAGCCCACTCTAAGCGCCAGATAAGAAGAAATAAACCCCTGGGGTTTATCAATTAAACCAAGACCAGACAAAGAAAAACAAATGCACAGGCTAAACAGATAAAGCTAAAAATAAATCAAAATACCCCTGGTCATAAGAAATTATGACCTATTTGAATAAAATGGAAAAGAAATATTTGTAGCAATTAAATATTTACAAAACAGTATTAATGGATCTGTTTTGTAATTATTTGCACCACTAAAACACCTTTTCAAAATAGCAAATTCATATCTCCATATCCACCAAAAAATATCCTAAACCATGGGCATTTTTAAAACAGAGAAGGAACAAGTAAATATTGGGCTTGAGATACTAGAGAAAGGGAGGAAGTTTTAAACCCTAGGGAAATCCAGATAGTCTCTCCTACTCTCAAATGCAATCACATCATTTCACATAACACCACACCACCACATATTCACCACATCACATCACACATGGATTCACAAAGCACAAACACAAGACAAGGATGAATGGGATGCATGCATGCAAAGGGAAAACCAAACTAGGTGACACATGAAATAACACATGCATAGGCTCTCATTGCAATGACAAGGTGGACCCACGTAGAGAAGGTTCCAAATATGGCAAGTTACACACTTGGGGCATTACAAACTCTCCCACACTACAAAAAGATCTCGCCCCGAGATCTAAGACTGAAAGAACTCCAGAAATTCAGAACAGAGGTGATCCTCGCGTTCCCAAGTAGCCTCTTTATCGGAATGGTGTGACCACTGCACTTTGAGAAATTTGACAGTCTTGTTGCGGGTCTTGCGCTCAGTCGCCTCGAGAACCGCAAGTGGATGCTCACGATAAGATAGGTCGGGTTGAAGGTCCATGTCTTGAAGATGAACAGTGCGCTCGGGAGTCTTGAAGCATCTCTGAAGTTGAGAGACATGGAACACCTCATGCACATTTGCAAAGTTTGACGGGAGCTCGAGCTGGTACGCAAGGTCGCCTCTCTTGCCAACCACTCTGAAATGACCCACGAAACGAGGCGCAAGCTTGCCTTTGATGCCAAAGCGCTGTGTACCCTTCATAGGCGACACCTTGAGATAGACGAAGTCATCGAGCTCATAAGACATGTCACGATGCTTGCTATCATAATAGCTCTTCTGGCGGGACTGCGCTGCTCTGAGATTGTTCCGAATGACCCGACACATCTCCTCAGCTTCTTCTATCAAGTCATTCCCAAGAATCTAATGCTCGCCGATCTCGGACCAGTTGAGTGGGGTACGACACTTCCTGCCATAGAGAATTTCAAACGGAGCTTTGCGTGAACTAGCTTGATAACCGTTGTTATATGAGAACTAGATAAAAGGCAGACAGTCTTCCCATTTCATGCCAAAAGAGATAACACAGGCTCTCAGCATATCCTCAAGAACTTGATTGGCTCGCTCCATTTGACCACTAGTCTGAGGATGAAAAGCTGTGCTGAAGCATATCTTCGTGCCCATCGCAGACTGAAAAGAGTCCCAGAACTTGGAAGTGAAGATACTTCCGCGGTTCGAACAAATCATCATAGGCACGCCGTGCAAAGACACTATCCTGGAAGTGTACAACTCTGCAAGCTGAGCTACCGAAATGGATTCCCTGATTGGAAGAAAATGAGCCACTTTACTCAACTTGTCGATGACGACGAAGATGACATCATTACCCTTCTTGGACTTCGGAAACCCGATGATGAAATCCATCTCAATATGATCGAACTTCCACTCGGGAATGGGCAAAGGATGCAAAAGACCCGCTGGACGTTGATGCTCTGCTTTCACCCTTCGACATACATCACACTCATTTATGAACTGAGCAATCTCACGCTTCATGCGAGTCCACCAGAAGGTCTGTTTCAAGTCCTGATACATCTTGGAGCTTCCAGGATGTATAGAGAGCAAGGAGTTATGAGCCTCTTCCATGATTACCTTTCAGAGATCAACTTTCGGAACGACAAGACGATTCTCAAAGAACAACATGTCTCTGGCATCAACACCGAAGCACTTATATTTGGGAAGACCCTTTGCCACGCCAATCTTGACTTTCTTCACCATTGCATCAAGAAGCTGTGCTGCTTGGACCTGATCTTCCATGGTAGGAGAGATCTGAAGGTTTGCAGGAAATCCCTGAGGTACTAACTGATGGGGTTATAGTCCTAGGGTAGGGTCATAGGCCTGCCCTATAGGTCCTACCCAAGGACTACCCTTCATAAAGGACAAGGCCCTTAGACAGTTCCGACTGAACTAAGGACTCCCCATCATCCAGTCGATGACGAGCATTCAACGCGTATTTAACGTACCGACTGAATTCCACTCTGTACATCGTAACCTCCCAGGAGGGCAACGATCATATGTTTTCATACACCATTATTAGCATTTAAGGCATACGTTACCTGTAACGTAGGCATTTATTCGCCACTATTCCACCCCTGTCCACCGGGCCATTGTGAAGGGCAGCGCACTCTATATAAGCCGCCCTTCCCCACTAGTGCGGGGGTTGGCATTTACTGTAATCTGATATTCCACTCGACACTAAGCTCCCAAGAGCACTGAGACGTAGGGCTTTTACCTCCACCGTAGAGGGGACTGAACTCATACAACCTCGCCGTAGCTAAGGCTCTGCCCATCGTTTTGTACCCTACACATCTACTGTCAGACTTATACCCACGACAGTTGGCGCCCACCGTGGGGCAGGCGTCTAAGCGACTTCCGGCGAGTTTGCAACTTCATCTTTTCATCATGTCGTTCGGCGGACATTCGTGCATGGGTCATGAGATCCTCTTCGGCGCGCTCTCCTTCATCGTCGACGATTCAGCATGGCTTCGGGATGCGCCTCTCGACGTCGAGGCGCTCCCCAGTCGCGAGGCTACGCACTTCCGTGCCGGTTCCCGCGGCGTCCTTCTTCTCCAGCAATCGGCCCCGGTGTCGATCTTCGCCCCCGTCACGCGCCGCAACAAGCGGTCCCGCCGTCCGTGGCTCCAGCGTTGGGTGCGACACGCCCAGGCGCGACAGAACGCGTCCTCTCAAGTGGCGGTCCTCGAGTCGGTTGTGGTCGCGCCGCCGTCCCAGTGCTTGGACTCAGTTCCGACTGAGTTACCTTCCGAGTACTTGGGTCACGGGCCTGTAGTCGAAGTTCTCATGGCCGATTCCCATGAAACTCCCCGCCGAACTGGTCGGAACGAGCATGAGGTCGGCGAATCATCCGACGCTCGTCGTCAACACCACCGTTCTGCCAGTCGACGCACTCGTCAGAGCAACGTCGAGGTGTTCCGCACACCGGTCCTCAACCTGGCTGCCGCTGCCAAGATAGCCGATTCCCTCCAACCGACTGACTCAGAGGATGGTAGAGGGATCGAGCAGATCCGCGCCCTATTGCATACGGCACAGCAGCAGAATTCGGCGGTCTCCCAGTCCACAACAGGATCCATAACAGTTCTGTTCACTCGAACACACATCGGTCGATTTTCAGCCCCGACTCTCATCAGCGACGCAGAGGGGGCAGCCGTTCCATGAATCCTGAAGATCGTCGCCGTTCACGCACTCCTCCGCGGGGTGGGCCTTACGGGCCCCGACATCACGATGATCGGCGTTCAGTCGGTGACGTGTATGATCCAAGGCCCGACGCAAGAGGGTACATCGCCCAGAGGAAGGTCGACAGGAGTCGAGCCCACCATGATGGTCACGATAGAGACCGTTCGAGTGGAAGCAGGACCATCGTCTCTGGCCTCGAGTGCTTCAGTCGGGCCATCCGTTCAGCTGACATCCCTCCCAACTTCCGATTGGCGACGGGGATCAGCAAGTTCACAGGAGAATCCAAGCCAGAAACGTGGCTGGACGACTACCGAGTGGCGGTCCAGATCGGTGGGGGAGATGACCAGGTCGCCATGAAACATCTCCCCCTGATGCTCGACGTCTGGGCACGAGCGTGGCTAAACCAGTTGGCTCCATCAAGCATCTACAACTGGGCAGATCTATCCCGAGTCTTCATCAGGACCTTCGAGGGCACGTGCAAACGCCCTGCTGGTCTTGTGGAGCTCCAACACTGTGTCCAGAAGCAGAATGAGCCCCTGCGCGATTTCATCCAGTGCTGGACGACTCTCTACAACACGGTGGAGAACGTCACAGAGCACCAAGCAGTCTGCGCCTTCAAGGCAGGCGTGCGGTACAGAGATCTGTACCTGAAGTTTGGTCGGAAAGGCGACATCTCCATGAGCAAGTTGATGGAGATAGCCGCACGCTATGCAAATGGCGAAGAAGAGGACCGCATACGTAGCAGCAAGCATAAGGCAGTCGCCGACGGAGATGGGAACAGCAATCGGAAGCAAAAGCAGAAAGCTCCGTCCACTCCGCAGGCAGAGGCAGCAACCGTTACCAATGCCAAGTTCAAGGGCAAGGGGAAAGCTCAGTACACCCCCAAGAAGAAACAGTTCGGGAATTCCATCCTGGATCAGCCATGTCCAATCCACACGAAGATGGACGAAGAAGGCGACGCCATATTCCCAAAGCACACCACTCGGCAATGTCACCTCCTGATCCAAGGGTTCGGCAAAGGGCAACCGAGTGAAAAGGACAACGAGCAAGATGATGAGGACAAGGAGGATCCGTTCCCCCAAGTCCATGCAACGTTGATGATTTTTGCTGATGTGGAAAGCAAGAGTCGATTGAAGTTGGTGAACAGGGAGGTGAACATGGCAACCCCAACCAACCCCACGTTCCTCAAATGGTCTCAGACTGCGATCACCTTTGATCAGTCGGACCATCCAGCACACGTGGCCACCCCAGGGAGGCAGGCTCTGGTCGTCGACCCGGTGGTGGAAGGAGTCCGACTGCGCAAAGTCCTCATGGACGGCGGCAGCGGCTTGAACATCATGTACGCCGACACTCTCAAGGGGATGGGCATTCCGATGTCCAAACTTAGCGAGAGCAACATGCAGTTCCACGGAGTCGTCTCAGTACGAAAGGCCAAGTCACTTGGCCAGATCGCGTTGGACGTCGTTTTCGGCTCCGACAAGAACTTCCGCAAGGAAAAGCTGACATTCGAGGTGGTAGACTTCCAGAGTGCATACCATGCGATTCTGGGCCGTCCGGCATATGCGCGTTTCATGGCCCGTCCATGTTACGTGTATTTGAAACTGAAGATGCCGGGTCCCAAAGGTGTTATCACGGTCACGGGCAATCGGCAGCGGGCCGAGGAGTGTCTGCAGCAGGGGTCGAGGATTGCCGATCAGCAGATGGCTATCCTCGAGCTGGATGAGTACAAGAAGACAGCCAACCCCGCTGACTTGATGCGTTCGAAGAAGCCAGCTTCGGAGTCCGCATTCCAGTCGGCGGGCGACACGAAGAAAGTCAGCATCCACCCGACGGACGACACCGCTGCCCCAACGAACATCTCCACCACCCTTGATCCAAAATAGGAAGGCGAGCTCATCCAATTCCTGCGTGAGAACTGGGACATTTTCGCATGGAAGCCCGTTGACATGCTAGGTTTACCCAGGGAGTTGGCTAAGCACCGACTGCATGTGGATCCTGCTTCTCGGCCCGTCCGAGAACGTCTGCGTCGGTCCGCCGCGCACAAAAGGAAGGCAATCGGTGAGGAGGTGGCTAAACTATTGGCAGCCAACTTCATTCGCGAGGTACACCACTCCGAGTGGCTCGCCAATGTTGTCATGGTGCCCAAGAAGGACAAGTCTCTCCGTATGTGCATCGACTTCAAGCATCTCAATAAGGTCTGCCCGAAAGATCATTTCCCGCTCCCCCGCATTAATCAAATTGTTGATTCGACTGTGGGTTGCGAGCGTTTATCATTCCTTGATGCCTATTCGGGCTATCATCAGATCCGTCTGTATGGTCCGGATGAATTAAAAACAGCCTTGATCACCCCATTCGGGTGTTTCTGCTACATCACTATGCCATTCGGTTTGAAGAATGCAGGAGCAAGTTTTATGCGCAGGATCCAAAAATGCCTCCTTGACCAGATCGGTCGAAATGTGGAGGCATATATGGACGATATCGTAGTCAAGTCACGCAAAGGTTTCGACCCGCTGACTGACTTGGCAGAAACATTCGCCAACCTTCGTAGGTACGATATCAAGCTCAACCCTGCCAAGTGTTCATTCGGTGTTCCCAGCGGAAAGTTACTCGGTTTCTTTGTTTCCGAACGAGGGATCGATGTCAACCCCGAAAAGATCGGGACCATCGTCCGAATGGAGCGGCCGGTCAGAATACATGATGTTCAAAGGCTCACAGGTTGCCTAGCGGCTTTGAGCAGGTTTATCGCTCGACTCGGCGAGAAGGCGTTACCTCTGTACCGACTCATGAAGAAATCAGATACTTTCGAGTGGACAGACGAAGCCCAAATTGCATTCGACGACCTCAAAGCCCTGCTTTCCACACAGCCGGTTCTTACTGCCCCGCTCAGTAAAGAACCCCTTCTTCTGTACATCGCGACTACAAATCAAGTCGTCAGCACTGTTCTCACAGTCGAACGCGAAGAAGAAGGCAAAGCGTACAAGGTTCAGCGGCCAGTATATTATGTCTTCGAAGTCCTGACTCCTTCCAAGCAGAGGTATCCCCATTATCAAAAGCTTATTTATGGGATCTACATGACTGCAAAGAAGGTGGCTCATTATTTCCAAGACCACTCGGTGTCTTTTATTTCTGATGCTCCGTTGTCGGAAATCCTCCACAATCGAGACGCATCAGGCCGAGTGGCGAAGTGGGCAATGGAGATGTTATACTGCGACATCAAGTTCGAAGCCAAGAAGGCTATAAAGTCTGAAGCTCTGGCTGACTTCATAGCAGAATGGGTAGAACAACAGCAACTGACTCACATCTACTCGGCTCATTGGACCATGTTCTTCGATGGGTCCAAGATTGAATGGCTCCGGCGCTGGCGTAGTGATCATATCGCCAAAAAGAGATAAACTTAAGTATGTGTTGTAGATACATTTCGATTCTTCCAACAATGAGGCAGAGTACGAAGCTCTCCTTTATGGATTGCGCATGGCCATCACACTCGGCGTCCGTCGCCTGATGGTCTATGGCGATTCAGATCTGGTGGTTAATCAAGTGATGAAGGAGTGGGATGTAAGGAACCCCACCATGACTACATACTGCAACGCAGTAAGGAAGCTCGAGAAGAAGTTTGAAGGTCTGGAACTTCACCATGTTCCGCGACTGAAAAACCAAGCAACTGATGAATTGGCGAAACTTGGATCCACTCGGAGACCGGTCCCGAGTGATGTCTGCCTCGAGCACCTACACCTTCCCTCAGTAAAAGAAGATCCTTTAACAGAGGAACCGGTACAACCGAAGAGCTCAACAGATCCGATTGAAGTCGAGGTCCCCGCTGTGGTGGATTTGAGCATGGAGATTCTTGCTCTCATCCCCGATTGGACTGTGCCGTTCATTGCGTACATCCCGAGGCAAGAATTACCAGAAGACGAAGTCCAAGCGAGGCAGATCGTCCGCAGGTCGAAGTCCTTCACCGTCATTGATGGCCAGGTGTACAAGGAAAGTGTTCGCGCATCCTTCAGCGATGCATCTCCCCTGAGGAGGGATAGTTAATCCTGGAAGAAATTCACTCGGGAACCTGCGGCCATCATGCCTCCTCAAGAGCAATCGTCGCCAAAGCATTCAGAGCTGGTTTCTTCTGGTTGCAGGCGAATGAAATTGCAAAAGATATGGTCGACCGATGCGAAGGCTGTCAGTTCTATTCGAACAAGTCCCACAAGCCAACATCTGCGCTGAAGACAATCCCTCTTGTTTGGCCGTTCGCAGTGTGGGGATTAGATACAATCGGACCATTCAGAACAGGCCAAGGGGGATTCACTCATCTGTTGGTGGCAGTCGACAAGTTCACCAAGTGGATTGAAGCCAAGCCCATTAAGAAGCTTGACGCCCTTACGGCCATCAAGTTTGTCAGAGACATCATCGCCAGATTCGGGGTTCCGCACAACATAATCACCGACAATGGCACAAACTTTGACTCGGACAGATTCAAGGGTTTTTGCACAGGCCAAGGTATCCGAGTGGATTTTGCATCTGTGGCGCATCCCCAAACAAACGGGCAAGCAGAGCGGGCGAATGGATTTATTCTTCAAGGGTTGAAGCCTCGACTCCTGCGAGAAGTTGGACATGCCGCCGGCGCATGGGTCACCGAGCTGCCTTCGGTGTTGTGGGGCCTCCGCACAACTCCAAATAGATCTACAGGGCGATCCCCGTTCTGCCTCGTTTATGGAGCAGAGGCGGTCCTTCCGAGTGACTTGCTTCACAACTCTCCACGAGTTGAACTCTTCTCCGAAGCCGAAGCAGAGCAAGCCAGGCAAGACGGAGTGGATCTACTAGAAGAAGAGCGCGAGATGGCATTGACTCGCTCAACAATTTATCAACAAGATATGCGGCGATTTCACGCGCGACACGTCAGGAGTCGCACATTCCAAGCAGGCGACCTGGTGCTCCGAGTGGACCAGCAGAGGCCTCACAAGTTGGCTCCCGCCTGGGAAGGACCCTTCATCATCTCGAAAGTGCTGAACAACGGAGCATATCGACTTTACAACCTCGACAGAGAAACGGACGAGCCGCGAGCATGGAACGGAGATCTCCTGAAGCGCTTCTACACGTGACCGCCGACGGGGGCAATGTAAAGAACAAGTATCATTGAAGTAATACAAAGCAGATTGATTTCTTGCAGGTTCAAAATTCTTCTGCGTTTGCAGACTCCGGTCTAAAAAATTCGCTCAGAGTGCGCACTCAAAGTCGCACTCGGGGACTTATCTGCGACCCAGAATCGCCTAAGTACAAACTCGCTCCGAGTGCGCACCAAAAGCCGCACTCGGGGACTTAGCTGCGACCCAGAATCGCCTAAGTACAAACTTGCTCCGAGTGCGCACCAAAAGCCGCACTCAGAGACTTAGCTGCGACCCAAAATCGCCTAAGTACAAACTCGCTCCGAGTGTGCACCAAAAGCCGCACTCGGGGACTTAGCTGCGACCCAGAATCGCCTAAGTACAAACTCGCTCCGAGTGCGCACCAAAAGCCGCACTCGGGGACTTAGTTGCGACCTAGAATTGCCTAAGTACAAACTCGCTCCGAGTGCGCACCAAAAGCCGCACTCGGGGACTTAGCTGCGACCCAGAATCTCCTAAGTACAAACTCTCTCCGAGTGCGCACTAAAAGGCGCACTCGGGGACTTAGCTGCGACCCAGAATCGCCTAAGTACAAACTCTCTCCGAGTGCGCACTAAAATTCGCACTCGTTGACTTAGCTGCGACCCAGAATCGCCTAAGTACAAACTCGCTCCGAGTGCGCACTAAAAGTCGCACCCGGGGACTTAGCTGCGACTCAGAATCGCCTAAGTACAAACTCGCTCCGAGTGCGCACTAAAAGTCGCACTCGGGGACTTAGCTGCGACCCAGAATCGCCTAAGTACAAACTCGCTCCGAGTGCACACTAAAAGTTGCACTCGGGGACTTAGCTGCGACCCAGAATCGCCTAAGTACAAACTCGCTCCGAGTGCGCACTAAAAGCCGCACTCGGAGACTTAGCCGCGACCCAGAATCGCCTAAGTACAAACTCACTCCGAGTGCGTGCTAAAAGTCACACTCGGGGACTTAGCTGCAACTCAGAATCGCCTAAGTACAAACTCGCTCCGAGTGCGCACTAAAAGTCGCACTCAGGGACTTAGCTGCGACCCAAAATCGCCTAAGTACAAACTCGCTCCGAGTGCGCACTAAAAGCCGCACTCGGGGACTTAGCTGCGACCCAGAATCGCCTAAGTACAAACTCGCTCCGAGTGCGCACTAAAAGCCGCACTCGGGGACTTAGCTGCGATCCAGAATCGCCTAAGTAAAAAGCTTCCTTCGAGTGTATCCTCGAGATCCACTCGGAGGCTTAGCAGACCCCCATTGAGGCTCATGTGGATGCGAAGACAACTAACAACTACATGAGTAACAACTCGCTCCGAGTGCGAGCTTACAGTCGCGCTCGGAGACTTAGCCGCGACCCAGAGTTGGCTAAGTAAAAGCTCGCTCCGAGTGCGCACTTCACTTGGCAGACCCTCATTGAGGCTCATGTGGATGTGAAGACAACTGGCAATTACATGCTCCGCATGTTTGCCATTGGCTTCACCAAGAAACACCAAACAAAAACCACGAGCCAAAATCATGTCAAAAAAAAAATTGGCGAAAGAAGAGCAAAATATTCGATTCGAATTAAAAGTTGGATCTACGATCAGTCGGCTCGGTGTGGATCAAGCTTATCCACACCGAACCACGAATGTGACGGCCAACAACAGTGGCCAAAGTTTGATACAGATAACACTCGACATTCCGAGGCAAAAGTGCGTTCACCATAAAGTTTTTCAAGCGTCACCAGGACTGGCAGGCTCCACAAAGGTGTGAAGGCCGATCCCGTCTACGATGCGAGTGGCTGTGTCGATGAAGGTCTCCATGAAATCTTCGAATCGAAGCTTCTTGGTGTTGGCGACCTGCAACGCCTTCAGCTTTTCTTCGCGAGCTTCTTTGCAGTGCACTCGGACCAGAGATAGCGCCACGTCCGCACCACAACGAGCGGCAGACTTCTTCCATGCCTGCACTCTGTTCGGGACATCCTCCAGCCGAGTCATCAACCCTTCTATTTCTTGCCGGGAATCGTCTTCGGGCCACAACTCCTTGTCGATCCGGCCGATGACTTCTCTCAGGCGGCCAATGAAAGGTCCCACTCTGCCAAGGCGAATATGCGCTCAGAGCATGTCCCAATTGGCTTCATCACCGAGTGGAACGTTCGGAACAACCGACCGTTCAATGTCGGCTGCTTCAGCCTCAGCGTCCAGACAAAAATCTGCCAAGAAAAGACAAGCAGAAAGTAAGCGCAGAATAAACTCCAAAGACAAGAAGCACTCGGCAAAAAGCTTACCACCAAGCAGTGCAATCATCTTCCTTGCCCAGTCGCTGACGTACTTCTCCTGCGCCATGCACTGATTGTTCATCAACTTCATTTGACCCATCCGTTCGGTTCTTTGCCTGCCCATTTTCTCAATTTCGGCCACCAATGCCTTGTTGGTCTCCCGGGACTCCTCCAAAGACTTCTCTCGGTCAGCAAGAGCCCCCTTCACACCAGCCAAGTCATTCACAGCCGCCTCCAATTCCGCAACAAGCTGAATCTTTTCAGCCTTCACAGCATTATACGCGGATCCCATTTCGCAAGTCTTCTGCCAAATCAGCGCAAAAGGGAAGATCAGACACATTCAACAAGGAAAACAAACAAAGCTCAAAGTTATTCAGACCCCTGCCGATGCAAGCAATCGACAGCGGTCTCGGGGACTACACCCAGTGGGTTCACTAAGAGTGACCCCACTGGCATGAAGCTCGAACAGGCCGGCCCTATTGAGCTACATGACAAACAGACAAATCTATGACACTACTATCACCCGACCTGAGTAACACTACTCTCGGGGACTACGCCCAGTGGGTGCACTCGGACTGCCCCCACTGGAACCATTTGGGCAGATCAGCTCTGATCCGCTCAGGTAACGGAAAATGCATCTAAAGACAACTGCCGGTGCAAGCACTCGACAGAAGTCTCGGGGACTAGACCCACTGGGTTCACTCGGAGTGAACCCACTGCAAAATCATCCTACTGTATCCGGGTCTATCACTGCAACCCCAGTGGGTGACAAGAGGAAAGTAAACACTTACTAGCGCACTTACTCGGATATCGTTCCGGAGTTCCAAGCTTCTCTTGTACAAAGACGTGATGGAGTCATACGCTCCCTTGGCGTCACCCACCATCAGCTCCACCTGCACCATGGCCTCCTTGGCGGCCCCCACTTGGTGTTCCGGGAGGTGTCGGGCATCGTACTGGACGGTCGACGGACCCGGCACGCCAGAAGACTCCTTGGGCATCCCAAGTTCCGCTCCAGTCGGTTCCGCCGCGAGGGGCACTGTCTCAGTCGGCGGCACGTCCATGGTGGGAGGAGCAGCAGATGGGACAACCTCAAGGACAGGCGCCAAAGCTGGCCCTGACCCCCTTTTGTCGTCGTCCTCCAAGTGAGTCACCTCCGAAGGAAGCCCGACTGAACAACATGAAATTACAGAAAAAGGGCAAGATTAAAGACAGCGCTCGCGAAACAATAATACAAACTCTCGGAGTCAAGACAGCGTACCTTACTGGGATGTGGCAGCGTTATCCGTGTCCATGGTGTCATCGTCTTCGCGCGGCAGAGAGGTGCCGGAGGTAGCAGCTCTGTCGAGTAAAATCCACTCGACGGATAAGCATGAGTTCAACTAGATACTGAAGGAAGATGGGAGAACAAGACACTTACGCTGAGGCGACTGAAACAGCGATCCTCATCCGAGGCAAAGCTTTCCGAGGCTTGGGCCCGCTAGGTTTTGCCACCTTGGACGGCTAGTCCGTGGGCTCAGCAGCAGCATCCCTAGTCCTCTTCACGCTCCGAGCACTCGGAGCCACGGGAGAGGCTGGCGGAGCACTCGGGGCCGCTGGAGGAGCCGGCGGAGCCGCGGGTTTGTGACGGCGCTTAGTTCGATGCTCTGATGCTGGAGGTGGCGAGCTCTGCTCCCCAACCTCCCCCTCCTCCTCTTCAGTCTCCTCCTCCGTCTCCCCACTGTCGGAGACGTAATCGGCGCTATCCACGCTGCCCTCCTGGCGGCCCTCCTCCTCCTCAGCTGGATTCCCGTTCGAGACGGGAGAATACCAGTTGGTCCACTCCTGCACAAAACACAGTCGGCAACGTCAGACGTCAGGCAGCGGTACAAGAAAAGCGATAAATCTAAGAAGATTGAAAGCACTCGACAAGAGGTGCTCACCTCATTCGGAGGAGGATTATCGGCGCGGAAGGGCTTCACCCGCCAGGCTCCTCTGGGGTTGTCGCATGCGCCTGTGATGCCGCGGACCCACGCTGTCACAACCTCCCCGGTCACGCATAGCGGATGAGTCCGAGTGGAATCCTCAGGCCCCGTGTAGTGCCACATGGCGTGGTGTAGGGCTTGCAGCGGCTGGATGCGCCGACCCAGAAAAGTCTCCAGCAAATCTGTGCCGGTGACTCCCTTGCGGACGACAGCTATCAGTGCGTCGACCAGAGGTTGGATATGGATCTTTTCCACCTGTGAGAGCGCAAGCTGCCTCGGAGGGGCCGGACGGTCTAGGCTAAAGGGTGGCAACCCAGTCGCGGCATTCAGACAAGCGATGTCCTGGCAATAGAACCAGGTCGACTGCCAGTTCCTAACTGACTCGGACAACTGGAGAGGGGGGTAGCTACTCTTCATTTTCTTCTGGAAGCCTAAGCCCCCGCAGAGCTGGAGGAGATGGGTTTTATCGTCCGACTGGCTAAGCTTTTTAACAGTCTGGGACCTAGCGGAGAAGATGTACTTAAAGAGCCCCCAATGGGGGGTGGGAGATCCAATAAAGCACTTGCAAAGGGTGACGAATGCGGCAAGATGGGCTATCGTGTTTGGAGGAAAATGATGGAGCTGCGCCCCGAAGTGATTCATAATACCTCTAAAGAAGGGGTGGGGAGGCAAGGAGAAGCCCCTGAACACGTGGCTAAGCAGCAGGACGCGCTCCCTCTCCTGTGGCGCCGGCTCCGCCTCGCTCTCCGCCGGCAGCCTCCACGACTTGTTGGCGATCATGCCGTGCTCCACTAGCTCCAGCAAGTCATCCGCCGTCATCGTGGAGGGGAGGAAATCCCCCTGGATCCAACCCGTCGGCAGTGCCCGCTGTCGCCGCTGAGCAGGGGCCGCCCCCTTCTTCTTCTTCTTCTTCTTCTTCTGGGACTCGAGTTTGCTGGTCTGCCCCTTCGTCATGGTGAAGGCAACAGATCCGGCGAGGAGGAGAGGAAGGAGGAGGCTTGGAGCGCGCAGGGAGCTACGGGAGGAGCGAGGTGAATGCGAGTAACAAGGGCAGCGCAACAAGAAACCCCCGCTGGAGAGACTTAAATAAGCTTCCGACTGAGTCACTAACAGGTGGCCCCGAAATCTTATCCCCCAACCGGCTGTTGCGATGTTAGTGGAGAATATAAATGCGCGGTAATTGAGGCGGCAGAAACTACTCGATGGCGATGTCGTCATCCCCGTTGAGCGCGCGGCAACCGAAATTTGAGGATCCCAGAAAATCCGCCGCTGTCAGTTCGATCGGTCACATCGAAAGATTCCGCGGAAGGAGTTGGTCCCTGACGGTTCGTTTCACTGGTATATTCACTCAGATCACTGGTTGAAAGGATAAAATGGATCGAGGCAAACAACGCCGAAGTCACATCCATACCAGTCCGATCCGTACTCCAGGCATCACTTCATCGTTCCAACCCCGATCCATTCGGGGACTAATGATGGAGTTATAGTCCCAGGGTAGGGTCATAGGCCTGCCCTATAGGTCCTACCCAAGGACTACCCTTCATAAAGGATAAGGCCCTTAGATAGTTCCGAATGAACTAAGGACTCCCCCATCATCCAGTCGGTGACGAGCATTCGGAGCGTATTTAACGTACCGACTGAATTCCACTCTGTACATCGTAACCTCCTAGGAGGGCAACGGTCATACGTTTTCATACACCATTATTAGCATTTAAGGTATATGTTACCTATAACGTAGGCATTTATTCGCCACTATTCCACCCCTGTCCACCAGGCCGTTGTGAAGGGCAGCGCACTCTATATAAGCCGCCCTTCCCCACTGGTGCGGGGGTTGGCATTTACTGTAATCTGATATTCCACTCGACACTAAGCTCCCAAGAGCACTGAGACGTAGGGCTTTTACCTCCACCGTAGAGGGGCCTAAACTTATACAACCTCGCCGTAGCTAAGGCTCTGCCCATCCTTTCGTACCCTACACATCTACTGTCAGACTTATACCCACGCCACTAACTAAAGGTTGAGCTTTCTGAAAGACTCACATAGGTCAGGATGGAGAGGTTTTAGAATGAGACTGTTGCAGTAAGCCTTCCTGCTCAAAGCATCTGCCACGACATTAGCTTTGCCTAGCGTGTACTCAACACTCGGATTAAAATCTTGGAGCATTTCCACCCAACGAGTTTGCCGGAGATTCAGGTTAGGCTGGGTGAAGATGTACTTGAGACTCTTGTGATCGGTGAACACTTCAACCTTTTGTTCCAACAAGAGGTGTCTCCAAGTCATCAGAGCGTGTACCACAACTGCTAGCTCAAGATCATGCACATGATAATTCTTCTCCGCTGGCTTCAACAGCCTGGAGGTATAAGCAACCACTTTCTTCTCTTGCATCAAAACTGCACCAAGACCCTGAAGAGAGGCGTCGCAGAACACCTGGTAAGGCTTGGAATCATCCGGAGGAACCAAGACTGGAGTAGAGGTGAGCTTCTCTTTGAGTGTGTCGAAGGCCAACTGACACTCTGGAGACCAAGCATACTTCGCACCTTTCTGAAGAAGACTTGAGAGAGGCTTAGCAATCTTGGAGAAGTTCTCAACGAACCTTCTGCAATAGCTTGCGAGCCCGAGAAAGCTTCGAAGCTGCTTCACATTCTGCAGAGGCTCCCATTCAACAATGGCCTGCACGTTCGACGGATCAACTTTGATGCCCTCGGCAGAGATAATGTGCCCAAGATAGACGACTTCTTTCAACCAGAACTCACACTTGGAAAACTTGGCATACAATTTGTACTCCCTCAGCTTATTAAGCACCAATCTGAGATGTTCTTCATGTTCTTCCTCAGTTTCAGAAAAGACCAGAATGTCATCGAGATAGAGCAAGACGAAGTCATTCTTGAACGGAGAGAATATGTAGTTCATCAATCGACAAAATGTCGGAGGAGCATTTGCCAGACCAAAAGACATGACCGTATACTCATACGAGCCAAAACTAGTCCTGAAAGCAGTATTCGGAATATCCTCTTCGCGAATGCGAATTTGATGATAGCCCATTCTGAGATCGAGCTTGGAGAAGATCTTAGCCCCTTTCAACTGTTCGAACAACTCAGTTATGTTTGGAAGTGGATACTTGTTTCTGATTGTCTTCTTGTTCAATGGACGGTAATCGACACACAACCGGTCCGTGCCATCCTTCTTCTTGACAAACAAAACTCCACAGCCCCACGGAGACGAGCTCGGTCTGATCAGACCCAAACGCTCCTGCTTGTCGAGTTGCCTCTTAAGTTCCTTAAACTCTTCTGGACCCAATTTGTACGGCCGTTTGCACACAGGCTCAATACCTGGTTCAAGCTCAATCACAAATTCAACTTCTCGGTGCGGAGGCATTCCTGACAGCTCTTCTGGAAACACATCTTCATATTCACAGACCACTGGGACTTGCGAAATAGGATTAATCTCACCCTTTTCATTCAAAGAGAACAGACAGATTGTATCATCGCGCGCTGCGAATATAATCACGTCCTCCGAAGAGTGAGTAAGCTTCACTTCTTTAGCTTCACAATCAATCAATGCCTTGTTCATGGCCAACCAGTCCATACCAAGGATCAAATCAATGTCGGATTTGCCCAAGACATACAAAAAAGCCAGAAAAGAATAACTCCCTATCTTGACATTGACATCAGGAACTATAGAATTTGACCTCATCTGAGCACCCGGAGAAGCACCACCCAATGGTCTATGCAAACTTGTCGAGGGAAAATCATGCTTGATGAAAAATGACTTTGACATAAAGCAATGCGAAGCACCAGAATCGAATAAGACTAGCAGGAAAATCATTGACTGAAAGGTTACCCATGATCACGTCAGAGGAGTTGTCTGCTTGAGCTGCGTTCACCATATTGACTCGAGATGACCTGGGGTTGAACTTGACGAGAGTATTGCTTGGAGGTTTACCTGGAGGAGGAGGCGACAGACGGAGCTGAGAAGTGCACTTGTTGGCATAATGACCCTTCTGCCCACACTTGTGACAAGTAACATCTGCTGGCTGACGATACTGTGTCTGAGGAGGCCCTTGCTTCTGTTGCTGGAATCTCTGCTGAAAGACTGGGTTGGGTGGGTGGGAAGAACCATGGCCACCAGAATTCTTGAACTGCTATGTGTGCCGAGGAGGAGGAGGAGACACCCAAAACTTCTGTTGCTTCTGAACCACCTGAGTAGAGGAAGAGGAGCTGGAATCTCTGAAGCGCTTCTTAGAATTCTCCACCCTGAGCAAGGCTGCCTCAGCCCTGAGAGTTGATTGCAATCTCTGGCGAATCCTAGATGAATGCTGATGACAACAAACCTTCCCTTGCAATGGCACCAGAAGAATGCTGCTTATACTCCCCGGCAACGGAACTAGAAGAATGTTGTTGATGGCCCACCAGCGCGTGGGTTCGCAGCAGTTTTCGAGGGTAGAGTATTCGACCCAATTTGTTGGTTTACCAAACAGGAGGTGAGAGGATACTCTCGAGTATTAGGAGCTGAATTTGTCAGATTCAACCGCACCTGAAAGATTAGTATCTGCAAGCAAAGTAGTAACAGCAAAGTAACGAGTAACGACAGTGTAACGAGCAATAGCGACGGCAAGGAACAACAATAGTGACAGCAGTAGCAAGTAGCAACAGTAGCAAGCGACAGTAATAGAAACAGTAGCAGCAGCAGCAGAGCAAAACAAGTAACAACAGTAGCAACAGTAGTAGCAGCAGCAACAGAGCAAGACAAGTAACAACAGTAGGACAAATTCGTAGGCAATGGGTCGGTGATTTGTTTGGATGATATTCATCATGCAACAACTATAACACGGAGAGATATGCGGCTAGCTCCCGTTCGTCAATGTGATGTAGGCATGCATTCCGTGTGTCGTCATACGTGCTTAGGGAAAAGAACTTGCGTGACATCTATTGTCCATCCCTCCCGTGGTAGCGGGGTCCAAAAGGAAACTACGGGATATTAAGGTTCTCCTTTTAATAAAGAACCAGACCAACGCATTAGCACTTGGTGAACACATGAACTCCTCAAACTATGGTCATCACCGGGAGTGGTTCCGGTTATTGTCACTCCGGGGTTGCCGAATCATAACACATAGTAGGTAACTACAACTTGCAAGATCGGATCTAAAACACACATATATTGGTGACAGCATAATAATTTCAGATCTGAAATCATGGCACTCGGGCCCTAGTGACAAGCATTAAGCATGGCAAAGTAGTAGCAACATCAATCTCAAAACATAGTGGATACTAGGGATCAATCCACATCAGAACTAACTCAATTACATGATAGATCTCATCCTACTCATCACCACCCAGCGAGCCTACGAATAGATTACTCACGAACGACGAAGAGCTTCATGGAATTGGAGAGGGAAGAAGGTTGATGATGACGATGGCGATGATTTCCCCTCTCCGGAGCCCAAGACGGACTCCAGATCTGCCCTTCAGATGAAGAACAGGTGGTGGTGGCACCTCCGTATCGCAAACGCGACGAAAACTTCTCTTCTTATTTTTTCTGGGACGAAAGAGATCTTATAGACCTGAAATTGGGGGCGACAGAGCTGTGTGGGCCCCACAAGCCTGCCCACTGCCACCGGGGGTGGTGGTGGCGGCGCAAGGGCTTGTGGCCCACTGGCCCACCCCCTGAGGTGGAACTTGGCGCAGATATTTTTCTTATTTTCCAAAACAGGTCCCCGTAAATTTTCAGGACGTTTGGAGAACTTTGATTTCTGCACAAAAATAACACCAAGGCAATTCTGCTGAAAACAACGTCAGTCCAGGTTAGTTCCATTCAAATCATGCAAATTAGAGTCCAAAACAAGGGCAAAAGAGTTTGGAAAAGTAGATATGATGGAGACGTATCAAGAGCTAAGTTGTATAACTTGTCGAACTCCTCAGGATCGTGCAAAGCGAGAGCTAACTGCAAATCTTCTTTCAAGCCACCTCCGAACTCATAAATCTTGCTCTTCTAATCAGGGATATCCTGCACGGCGTATCGGGCTAGCTCGTGGAACTCGACATTGTACTTGTACACGGAGTTACCACCCTGCTTCAAGAGCCTGAACTTGTCACACATTTCCTCCACGAAGCTGGACAGAATGTAGTGGGATCTGAAGTCACGGCAAAACTCATCCCAAGTGCACCCCTGGAATCCTTCAACTGTTGCCACCAGATAGATGCTTGCCCCTTCAGCTGGAATGTTGCAAACTTGACGAAATCCTCAGGACTAACATTGTTGCACTCAAAATGTTTGTTCATGTCGCGGATCCAATCCTCAGCATCAAACGGCTGGTCACAGGAACTGAAAGTCTTCGGTTGATTTGACAGGAACTGACTCAGATTAGCAAACTGATTGCCACCATGCTGGAAATTGCCTTGCTGCTGATTACCCCTCTCTTGCAACAACTGTAGCAGCATCTGAGTGTTTGCATTTGTAGCAGCCATCACCGCTTGCCAAGCCTCTGCAGGAGGAGGCGACGGCGGAGGAGGATTCTCCGAAGGAGGAGGTGGTGGCGGCACATCCTCACACCCTTGATTCTGACGAGTTGGTGGAGCCATGCTGAAGACAGACAACACATTAGCCCACATAATAAATTGACTATAAAGCTGAATCAAAAAGGTAGGAATAACTGAACAGGAATATTAACAATTGCACTCGAACAAAATAGTAAGAATGCTTCCTCAAAGTGACGGTCGACAAAATTCTGAATAAGACCACTTGCAAACAAGTATGAGCTAGAACTGCTCAGAACAAACATATGATCGAGATTTCATCTGATATCTTCGTGGATAAGATCACACGGGCTCGAATTTATAGCAGCCATCCTGTGCAAGGTAGTGCACACGACTTATGAAGTATCCCTGAGTCGTAGCAAGCTACAAGGACTCTTTAAGACACAACGAGAACCATTGTAAGACAACAGTGAACAAACACACCCACTGAATATCGACTCCCAACCTCACATCATGCATCTGTAAGAAGATTGTCCTATAAGTTACTACTTGATATCCCACCTATGAATTCCCGAAATATCTGGTCATGCAATCTGGTACACGGATACAAGGAGTAATATTCACACAACTCCTATACTAACCCGTCCACTGTATCACATCCGTCAACACATAACCAGAATCTCGGACCTTCATCTACAACAGACCCTCGTGATCACAACGATACAAAGTATGGCAATACTCCCAATCAATCTGCACCAGTACTGGGGACATCGGGGTTATCTCGCCACTACTAGTGTTGAAGCAATTAGGAACATCCTTCGTTCTTAGATACTCAGAAATCTGAATGATGGCGATGTGCGCAAGAATCCCCTGGAGCTCAACTCCCCGAGAGAAATCAAGGCACACAGGAGGCACCAAGACAGAACTCCGTCACATCAAAATCATATAGATTTCACAAATACCCGCGTGGTCCTAAATTTTTTTTGAGCGAGAAGAGGAGCAAAATTAAGATTTCCTAAGTTGGGAACCTCACCACAACTTGGAAGAGGAGAAAAAAAGAATCCTACTCTCCGATATAACTAAGACTCAATTTTTTTACTAGACTCGACTCGGCCAAGTACGATCACACAAAGGCTCCTATGGTCGTAAGGCTCTGATTACCAACTTGTAACGACTAAGATGCGGTCCTTTCCAGTTTAGCTACGGACTACAAAATATGAGAAATGGCTATTCTACCATGCATGCTCGCCCACGATCACGACCACGCCTCAGTCTTCTGGATAGTTCACGTACATGCGGTCGTTCTCCTCATCGCACTGCCACGCCAGCTGCATGCCGTCGGGATCACCTGTCTCGGGGGTACCTATACCTGTTGCTGTGTTGAAGGAATCTGTGAGCCACGGGGACTCATCAATCTATGACCTCAGTGCCAGAAGTAGTCAAGTTATTAGGTAAGGAAGGTGGAGTATTTAGGTTGCAGCATCCTAAGCATATATGGTGGCTAACTTACGTAGAACATGTATTGAAGGTGGTCTATACTAGAGATCGATGATTAGCTGATCACTAAATGATCCTGAACACCTACTTACGTCAATCATAGCCCCACCATGTTCCCGATCGAAGAGAGGTCTTCGAAGGGGACAGTCACAGTCACGGTTACGCACACAATTGGCAATTTTATTAGATTATGTTTAAGTTATCTATAACCGGATGTTAACAAATATTCCAAGTTGCCACATAACCGCGGGCACGGCTTTTTGAAAGATTAAACCCTGCAGGGGTGCTCCAACTAGTCCATCACAAACGGTCACGGGCCGCAAAGTAATCCTCTATCATGAATCTCGTGATCTCGTCGGATTCTTAGAGGAAAACCTCAACTCTGGGGAGAACCAAAGCTTCACCGGGATTCCTATACGCAAGATATATCGCTAAGGTAAGACAAGACTAGCAGGAGCTCCCGACATGTCAGCAACCCTGATAAGAGCCATGTGTCTCAGTCTCAGGACATGCCGGATAAGCGAAGCATACAGTGGCCAGAGAAATCTCCCGAGTTGCCCCGGGATGGCCCCGCACAGTGCTCTAGTTTGGACCAACACTCATGAGGAGCACTGGCCCAGGTTGTTGATTAAATTCCTCGGGGAGGCCATTCCCTATGCAGATTATTATTAAGTGATTAGCAAATTAACACCAAGGTTGGGTCCTGCGGACAAGTCTTAACACTACGTGATTTATCAAGGGGGTCCCCATAACAACCCCGAACGTGTTAGGAGCGATCAGTTATGGAATCAAACACCCGTAGCCGGTAACTATGGCGGAAATAACGGAACAAAACACCTGGCAAAAGGCTAGGCCTTCCGTTATTTACCAAGTATATAGGTGCATTAATTAAATAACAGATTTAGCATAATGATATCAAGCTCATGTTATCACATGAGACAAAGCACCTGCAACTAGCAACGCTAACATTAGTAGCTGAGCAAAGCCTACTTAGCCATTCAAGATTTGCAAGGAAGGGATAAGTGTTTGGGTTTTATGGCTTTTTCAGGAGGCAAATATTTCAGTGGTAGGCAGCGAGCATATGACGAAGAAACGTGAATCTAGCATAACAAGTCTAGAGATGGAATCAAGGTCATATCATCTTTCCTGTGATGTCCTCCACTTGGAACTGCTCTTGCTCGTCCTGCACGTACTCTCCCAGATCCACGTACTCGTTCTCCGATCTCGGTGCTACCCAACATAAAAATAGCATCCAATGAACAACAACAACACAATATGCAACAAGCACATGATGCATGAGATAAAAATGAACATGCATCTCTATTCTAGTCACTAGCACAAGCATGAGAAGAAAATACAAGTTCCTGGAAAAAACTGCACCCTAAGCTATCTTGACATGCATGAGGATGACATGAACAGATGAGTCACACGAAAATGATGCAAAACATATAAAGAACGTAACGATCGGAGCTACGGATCAACGGGAAACAACGAAACAAGAAATGAAGTCCTACGTATTAAAAATCATCACAACACACTCCAATGGCATACTTCTAGTATTCCTAGGTTGCCAAATCACAAAAAAAACAAGAATGGATGGGGTGGTGCAAGGAATATCACCACACCATCATCTATGCACCCACAAGCATCAAAACATCAAAACTACACAATCTGCCATAAACAACATCATAACAGTTTGAGGGCTACATGCAAAGCACCTACAGCCACCAAAATGTGCGAAACAGGATATGTGGCAGAAGGTATTCAAAAGTACTACAAGCACAAGCAAAAAGATAATTCAAAGGAGTTTCGCACAGAAAGTGACGCAACTGCTAACTTGGCCAAAAATATCAGTTTTCAGGGACTTAGTGAAAATTCCAGATTCTCACTAGCTGTTTATGCGCTGAAGCATTTTGACAGCACGCAAAACAATATCTACATGACTCCAAATGGAATGAAAATTGATAGAGAGCTAGACAAATACAAAAGCTACAACTTCCTAGTTGATAGCTAAGGCTGAATCCCAACACATGGACCTCTACAAGCACAAAACCACGAGAAGAAAATATAAACAAATTCTCAGACTTCACTAAACTGGAATTTCAGCCACATGCCTACTTTGACTAGGCTCAACTTGCACATATGAACTTCTAAGCATGAAACAAAACCAACATGCCATAGAGGGGGTCACCATCTAATGCCACAACAAGGAATCAACCTCTTGGGCTCACCACATCTCATGGAACCAAGCTCCAAACATTGAACAAATATGAAATATGACATTCCCAGAAAGTGTTCCAAAGGCAAAACAGACTTCACCAATGGATTCCTGGGTTGATTCTACCCCAAAAACATATATAATACCTATGTACTTGCATATAACAATTGGGCACAAACTTGAGAGGAAAATCCTACATGGATTCACATAGAGTGAATAGTGCATCATCACATGTGCTTCTCACTAGAACACCACCTACACAAGCACTTGCATACTCTCACAAGTCCAATGGTGACATGAGGGTTTAGAACTCATGTATGTGTGCCATCGCACATCACCATTCCCACACACATACAACAAGCACAAGCATCAAAATCACCTACACATGCTAAATAGAATTCACAACTAACTTACACTCACATAAGCATGTCTACACCTACACACACTAACTTGCTCATGTGCCCATCAAGGCACCCATGCCTTGGCATGTGTGTGTCTCACACACACAAGCACACACAACAACATATGATCACTACATCTACACACACACATAGGAGCCACTATTCCTACACCACAAAGTATGTGGGGAGGGGTGAACCCTCACACACACACAAGATCACACACTAGCACAAGCTAGTGCATCAGCTCTAAATCTTGCACACATGTAACACATACACACACATGCATAAATATTCTAGTGCACACCCACAAGCTAAAACACCACACACACATAGGATCTAGCTCACATGGCACATACATCCATACATATCACTACACATGCATATTTACATAGCTAGAAAAAATACTAGGAACCTGCTAGAATAAATCCAGTAACCAAAACTTGCCTCACAAGCATGCTGCAGCACAATATAGCAAGCAAACAAAACAAACAGGGAAGAAATGCACAAAAAATAAAATAAAAGGACAGGGGAGGGATCGAACCCCAGAGCCCCTGATCCACCAACAAGCAAGCCACCACTCTGCTACTGTCCAAGTGCTTGATGGAACAGGGATGGCTAACAGGTTAAGCTGCTAATAACGCCACTGCTAGCTATTGTGCCGAAAACTTAGCAGAAAGGGGTTGTTGCCGCTGGGACTCGAACCCACAACCGATTGAACAACACACCACAACCCTACCACTACGCTATGCTTAGGTACTTGACATCACAGGGGGGGGGGATAAAGAAGGTAAGCCATCACCATGCACATAGCTCGCCCTGCTCTGCTCTGCGCAGAGAGACCTCAATGACAGAGACGATCGCCGGAGCTGGCTGTCTACTCTACTGCTGCTGCGCCGTGGGGAACCTATCGCTACTACTCAAGCCTGATGGACGCCCGTGCTCAAGCCCGAGCACACATACTACACAGAACACACATGCACACATCTGCCGAGCTCCTCTCGGGTCAGAGACACGGCGACGAGCCCTACTTCGCATCTACCGACGGGGAAGGAGGGAGGAGCTAGGTCTCACCTAGGTGAAGGAGGAGAGGTCGCCGATCGGGGTAGAGGCATGAAGAAGATGACGATCTGAAGAAGATGTAGAGGTACTGTCACCGAACCGAAGCAGGGAGGAAGTCCACCGGGAACACGCCGACGACGTGGTCCTGCCCGTTGCTGTGGTTGCGCCCCGACCTCAACGACGGCGGGAATGGATCGCGGGCACCTACCCCGAGCCCCCGGACATAGTGGCCGGCACCGGAGACGACGGATGCACGGGAACGACGGCGACGCACTACCTCTCTCTCTGCAACTGGATCTACCGAGAGCTTACCTGGGGAGGAGGAGATGGAGGGAGGAAGGTGTGGCGGCGCTAGAGGGGAAAGGAGGAACCCTAGGGGAAGGAGGCACGCACGCCGAGGGTTATAAGAGGGCCTCGACGTCCGTGAGCCCTCACGTCGTGCTCGCTCTCTCTCTGGTGCTGACGGAAAGCGTGCACTGGGGGTACGCCGTCAGGAGAAGGACGAAGGGACGCACATGGTGGGCTGCCGCGTGGGAGACAAAGAGGGAAAGATGGGCCTCCTAGTGGGAGAGAGCCCACTCGAAGCGCCATATAGGAAGAAATAAACCCCTGGAGTTTATTAATTAAACCAAGAACAGACAAAGAAAAACAAATGCACAGGCTAAACAGATAAATCTAAAAATAAATCAAAAATACCCCTGGTCATAAGAAATTATGACCTATTTGAATAAAATGGAAAAGAAATATTTGGAGCAATTAAATATTTACAAAACAGTATTAATGGATCTGTTTTGTAATTATTTGCACCACTAAAACACCTTTTGAAAACAACAAATTCACATCTCCATATCCACCACAAAATATCCTAAACCATGGGCATTTTTAAAACAGAGAAGGAACAAGTAAATATTGGGCTTGAGATACTAGAGAAAGGGAGGAAGTTTTAAACCCTAGGGAAATCCACATAGTCTCTCCTACTCTCCAATGCAATCACATCATTTCACATAACACCACACCACCACATATTCACCACATCACATCACACATGGATCCACAAAGCACAAACACAAGACAAGGATGAATGGGATGCATGCATGCAAAGGGAAAACCAAACAAGGTGACACATGAAATAACACATGCATAGGCTCTCATTGCAATGACAAGGTGGACCCACATAGAGAAGGTTCCAAATATGGCAAGTTACACAGTTGGGGCATTACACTATCTCCTCCTATGGTAGGGATCCTGGATGATTCTAACTCTTATATTGTATGGATCACCGAGGTTTTCTCCCCCTAGAGAAGTTTTCTCCCCATCGAAAATTATGCTAAAACTAATATTGTTTCTCAAAATTTTCAATAAGAGATGAGAAGATAATGAAACTTGGGATCATTGAAAATCTTACTCCCCCTAAGTCAAAAGTCCAAAAAATATGTGAAAATCTTAGGCAGAGATAAATTTTGGAGTCACTGAGGCAATATGGTTCGGTAGAACCGAGAATGACAGCACGCCTTCGGGAGAAATCGGTTGGAACGAGTTTCCTAGATCAGTGAGACCGATTGTATTGAAAATCAACTCCTTAACTCAAAAAATAGTCAGAAAAGATTCACAGATTAAAAGGAAATAAGAGAAACATTTTTTTTGAAAATATATACATACATATAGATGAGAGTTGAATGGTTCCAAGAAAGCATGCAAAAAAATGTGAACCATACAAGAACCTCCTTCTGGATGTGGGGCGGTGACTATGTCACCTATATTAGAGTATTTGACTTGAGGAGTCAAGCAAGATTGCTTGATCATAGGTCATACTCATTGTTAAGCGCAAATTGGGGTTACAATTTTTTGTTTAAGTTTTGGTAATGTCTTCACATCACTTGAGTTGTTTTACCTCATGACTTGGTGTAAAGCTTTATCAAGGATATGAGTACATTCCTTCGAATGATGTTCATGATGTGGCATGTAGTTGAACTTGTCGTGGATGCTCAACGTTGATGAAGGTCATCTTGAGTTGGGATGTATCCTGGTCGTTTTGGTTCACTTTTAACCTACACTAGTTAGTCATGCAAGGTAGAACATAATATATCCAAATGACATGAGTGGATTTCATTATCATATAATTGTCAAGGATATGATTTTGTTGTCTTCTTCCTCCATCTCCAAAGAAGGGGTTGTTGATACTTGTCCATGTTAAGATTGCTTTTGATGTGAGTTGATGGAAATCTTGTGAAGTGTATTTCTTCCAAGTACCTACAAGAGGTTAGATGCAATACAAGGGAGCATAGTTTTCCAAGATATAAGATAGTTTCATATAAATAGTATTAAGGAATAGTCAACCAAGCACATGCCCTTGCATGCATCCGAGTGAGTCTAGCTCAAGTTTGAAGCATCAATGATGTTCAACTCACTCCTCAAATGACAAAATACTTTTTCATCAAGCGGTTAGGTAAAGATATCAGCTAATTGTTTGTCGGTATGAACATGCTTAAGATCTATATCTCCTTTACAAACATGATCACGAATGAAATGACATCGCACTAGAATATGTTTTGTTTGAGAATGTTGCATATGATTATAGGCAATTTTTATAGCACTTTCATTGTCACACAATAATGGAACATTTTTAACATGAATGTCATAATTCTTAATAGTTTGAGTCATCCATAGTAATTGCGCACATCATGATCCCACAGCTATATATTCAACTTCGATAGTAGATAAAGATATTGAGTTTTGTTTCTTGGATGAACAAGGCACAAGAGATCTCCCAAGAAATTGACATGTACCCGAGGTGGATTTTCTATCAACCTTGTCTCCGGCATAGTCCGAGTCGGAATATCCAAAAAGATTAAAAGAATATCCCTTGGGATACCATATGCCAAAGTTTGGTATATGTATCAGGTATCTTATGATTCCTTTCACAACCAATAGATGATACTCTTTAGGTGTCGCTTGATATCGGGCACACATGCAAACACTCAACATGATGTGAGGATGGGAGGCACATAGATATATCAATGAACCAATCATTCATTGATAAACTCTTTGATCAACCGGTTTGTCCTCCTTACTGAGGTCAATACGTCCACTAGTAGCCATGGGGGTTCTCATACCTTTGCACTCTTGCGTATTGAACTACCTGATTAAGTCCTTGGTGTACTTGGTTTGAGAGATAAACATACCTTCTCTCGATTGTTTGATTTGCAATCCAAGGAAGAATTTTAGCTCGCACATCATTGACATCTCATATTTCCATGACATCAACTTTCCAAAGTTCTCACTAAAATGTGGGTTAGTAGAACTAATCATAATATCATCCACATATATTTGGCATACAAATAGTTCCCCATTAACTCTTTTAGTGAATAAGGTTGCATCAATTTTACCAATTTGAAAACCCTTTTCAATGAAAAGCTTCGTTAGGCATGTGTACCAAGCTCTAGGGGCTTTTTTAAGACCATATAAAGCTTTATGAAGTTTATAAACATGATTAGGTTTCTTGGGGTTCACAAAGCCGGGAGGTTGTTTGACATAAACCTCCTCCTCAATTTCACCATTTAGAAAAGCACTTTTGATATCCATTTAGTAAAGAGTAATATCATGGTCATTAGCATAAGCGAGAAGAATGTGAATGGCTTCAAGTCCAGCAACAGGGGTATAAGTCCCACCATAGTGCATAGTTCCGACGCGCATGTATCCTTAGGCTACGAGATGTGCCTTGTTGCGTACAACTTGTACATCTTCATCTTGCTTGTTCTGAAACACCCATCATGTACCAATGATGTTGTGCTCATCTTTGGGCTTTTCAACAAGTGTCCACACTTGATTCCTCTCGAAGTTGTGTAGCTCTTCGTGCATGGCATTCACCCAATTCGGGTCTTGAAGGGCTTCTTCTACCTTCAAAGGCTCAAATCTAGAGATGAAATAATAATGCTCGCAAAAGTTAGCTAAACGAGATTTAGAGCGAGTGATTGTACCGGTTTGTATCTTACCAAAGATTTGATTCAGCGGATGATCTTTGTCCACTCTTGCTTGAACTCATGACAACTTCTTCTTGTTGGATGGCGGAGCTTCTTCATCATCATCATCTTTCACGTTGTCGTTGAGGTGGTGGTGAGGCAGGTTGAGGTGGATCATCATTATGTACTTATTCCTCTTCTGCATCATGTCATGTACCGCTCGTGGATGCCTCCTTGTTTTGTGGTTCACCTTGACGCGAAGTAGGAGCGGCTACCTCTTGAGCTTGCATTGGTTTTCCCTTGAAGAGGAAAGGGTGATGCAACAAAGTAGATAAGTATTTCCCTCAGTTTGTTGAGAACCAAGGTATCAATCCAGTAGGAGGGACAAGCAAGGCCCCAATCGTAGTACCTACACAAACAATCAAACACTTGAACCCAACGCTAAAAAGGGGTTGTCAATCCCTTCAGAGTTATTTGCAAGGATGAGATCTGATAGAGATAGATATAAAATATTGCGGAAACAAAAGTAAATAAATTGCAACAAGCCATTTTTGGTATTTTTGGTTTATAGATCTGAAAGTATAATATGGAAAATAGACTCGGGGGCCATAGGTTTCACTAGAGGCTTCTCTCATGAAGGAAAATTATACGGTGGGTGAAAAAATTACTGTCGAGCAATTCATAGAAAAGAGAATAATTATGAAGATATCTAGGGCAATGATTATGCATATAGGCATCACGTCCATGTCAAGTAGACCGAAACGATCCGCATCTACTAGTATTACTCCACACATCGACCGACTCCTGCGTGCATCTAGAGTATTAAGTTCATGAAGAACAGAGTAACGCATTAAGTAAGATGACATGATGTAGAGGGATAAACTCAAGCAATATGATGAAAACCCCATCTTTTTATCCTCGATGGCAACAATACAATACGTGCCTCGCTACCCCTACTATGTCACTGGGTGAGGACATCGCAAGATCTCCCATTGCAAGAATTACCAATCTAGTTGGCCAAACCAAACAAATAACTTGAAGAGAGTTGCAAAGATATGAAATCATGCATATAAGAATTCAGAAGAGACTCAAATAATATTCATAGATAATCTGAACATAAACTCACAATTCATCGGATCTCGGCAAACACACCGCAAAATAGTATTACATTGGATAGAACTCCATGAAGATCATGAAGAACATGGTATTAAAGATCAAAGAGAGAGAAGAAGCCATCTAGCTACTATATATGGACCCATAGGTGTGTGGTGAACTACTCACACATCATCGGAGGGGGCAATGGAGTTGATGTAGATGCCCTCCGTGATCACCTCCCTCTCCGACAGATTACTCGAAAAGGCTCCGAGATTGGATCTCACGGGATCAGAGGCTCCGAGGACCGGAAAAGTATTTTTCGGCTCTCCTTTGTGATACGGGAATATTTGGGAATTTATAGGCCAAAGAATAGGGTTAGGAGTCATCTGGGTTTCTTCTGGTCCAAGAAAAATCATTCCGGAGATTTTATTCGGTTTGGACTCCGTTTAATATTCCTTATCTGCAATACTCAAAAACATGGAAAAAACAGAAACTGGCACTAGGCTCTAGATTAATAATTTAGTCCCAAAAGTAATATAAAACAACATATTAATGCATATAAAACATCCAAAACAGATAATATAATAGCATGGAACAATCAAAAATTATCGATACGTTGAAGACGTATCAGGAGCTTCTACTTGAGTTTATGAAGTATTTTCCTTCACCTCCATGGGACGAATCTTGCCTATAGGTAGATCTTGGATGGCTTCCAAAGGTTCCTTATCTTCTACATCATTTGGCAATTGTTTGACTTGCGAACCATTAGATTCATTAAACTTCACATCTACGTCTCTTCAACTTTTCGAGTGAAGCTGTTGTAGACACGGTAAGTGTGAGAGTTTGATCCGTAACCGAGTAGGAAACCTTCATGATATTTAGGAGCAAATTTAGTGCGACGATGCTTATCAAGAATGTAGCACTTAGGGCCAAATACTAGAAAGTATCCAACTTGGGGTTTGTTACCGGCGAGGAGGTTGTATGCCGTTTTACTAAGAAGCATGTGTAAGTAGAATCAGTTTATGGCGTGACAAGCTGTTTCCATGGCTTCTGCTCAAAAGTGTCTTGGTAACTTGTATTCCTCAAACATCATTCTGGCCATCTCTATGAGAGTCTGGTTCTTCCTCTCAACAACTCCATTTTGTTGAGGTGTGTACATCGCCGAGAACTCATGCGAGATACCTTCTTCGTCAAGAAAAGTATCCACATTAGTGTTCTTGAACTCTGTTCCGTTATCGCTCCGAACTTTCTTGATCTTCACTTCAAACTGATTTGGAGCTTTCTGAGCGAACTTCTTGAAGATCTTTTGTACCTGCTATTTATCATCAAGAAAGAATACCCACGTAAATCTAGAAAAATCATCAACAATGACTAAACCATAAGAATTTCCACTGAGGCTCTTGTAAGCATTAGGACCAAAAAGTTCCATATGAAGCAGCTCGAGTGGCCTTCTTGTAGTCATGATGTTGTTCACTGGATGACTTCCACCGACTTGCTTTCCTGCTTGACAAGCACTACAAAGTCTATATTTGTCAAAGATAACATCTCTAACACCAAGAATATGATCACCTTTGATAAGCATGTCAAGGTTACGCATACCTACATGTCCTAACCTTGTATGCCATAACCAACCTTTATAAGATTTTGCAATAAGACATGTATGGGGTTTGGATTTTTTTAGTGGAATCGAGAATGTATAGACCACCTCTAGGAAACCAGTAAAGACAATGTTATAGTTATCACGGAAAAACACTTGGCAGTCAACTTCCGTAAATAGTACATTGAAACCAAAGTATGCTAGTCTAGATACGGAAATAAGATTGTAGAGAAGGGACTCAGCAACCATGACATTTGGAATGGAACTATCATGATATATGTCCACCTTACCATGACCAAGTACCTTACCCTTGGAGTTGTCTCCAAAAGTCACATACCTTCGAGGTCCATGGTTTGGTGTGATCTCATGGAACATATCTTTATCTCCGGTCATGTGATTAGTGCATCCACTGTCAATAACCCACTCCTTTCCTCCTGTCATGTGATCAGTGCATCCAATGTCAAGAACCACTCCTTTCCTCTAGCCATGTAGTCTCTAAGGTTCTCCATAAGACTAGGGTTCCTCATCGCCTTCTCATACTCAATGTCAAACTCCCCATCTTCATTGTGGTAACCATGCTCCACATTGTCATCGTCGTAGGAAATATCCTCGCCATAGGAAACAAGAATTTCATCAGAATTTTGACTATGACAATGTTCATATTTATGCACGCGAATGGCTTCAACAATGACATTGTTAATGGTAATGACATCTCCTTTAGCGCGCATGAGGTCATGAAGCTCAAAAAGACATTTATAAAAATTAGGATCGGTTGTCTTCATTTTGTGAAAGGCAATGCAATTATGGAAAATGATCTCAAGATTTTTGAGTGAACAGTGAGGATATCTTTTCTCTAAGTCTTTCCACAAGGTGCGAGCACACTCAAAATTTTGTAATTGATTAAGCACATTTATTGGCAGTCCTCTAATGATTTGATTTATAGTTTTAAGATTACCAAGCATATCAAGTTCTTCATCACGATAAGGATGCAAAGGATCAACGGGAGACTCATAGGGATATTCAACATATTTGTGCAAAAGGAATTTATCAAATATATCAAGCATTTCATCTTTCTATTGTCTTAAATATTCCCCATCAAGAATAGGACTCTACAACTAATATTCCCCAAACTAGGCACGTCCATCTTCCTCCAATGGTGTTTAAACCAAGGTTTTGGAGACCTTGGTGTGATACCAATTGTGAGATAGATAGAAGATGTGTCTGGATGGGGGGGGGTGAATAGACTACTTGCATAAATTAAAATCCTAGACTTTTCCCAATTTAATGGTTGGCAGATTTAGTGAGTCTAACAAGTCTAGTGCACCCTACACATGCTAGTCAACAAATACGGCAGTGCAAAGTAAAGACTTTGCACATGTAGTAAGGAGTAGAGTTTAGGAAGATCAAACGCGAAGATGTTGACACGTCGATTTTTGGCATGGTTCTGATAGGTCGCGCTATAGTACGTCCATGTTAGTGGAGCATTCAACCCACAAAGGGGAACGACTGCGAGAGTCCACAGAGGACTCCACCCACAAGGGGTCCACGAAGAAGCGGCCTTGTCTATTCCACGACGGCTTCCGTCCACACAGGATTAGCCCCACTCACGCTATATCTTCATGAAGTATGTGATCTCCTTGCTCGTAGAAACATCTTGGTTCAAGTCCACGACACGAAGTAGGAGGCTCCCAAGCGACACCTGACCAATCTAGGAGGCACCACCCTCCGAAAGGTAATAGATTTGGTGGAACGGTGAACTCCTTGTTCTTGTGCTCCAAAAGATAGTCTCCTCAACACTCAATCACCCTCTCTCAGATTTGGTAGGGGTAGGAGTGATTGATCTTGTGGAAAGCAACTTGGGGAGGCTTTAAATCAAGGTTCAAATGGTTGGAATGGAATCTCTTGATATCAACACATGAGTAGGTGGCTCTCTCTCAGAAAAATGGAACTGGCAAGTGTACGTGTGTTCTGAGTGCTTCCTCTGCGAATGACATGTAGGTGGAGGGGTATATATAGGCATCTTCGAAAATCCACCGTTACAACATTATTGCCCAACTCACTGACACCGAAATGAATCTCGGTGGTACCGAGTTGCACTAAATGTGGCAACTTTTGAATTCTCGGTTAGACCGATATAGGAATATCGGTGGTACCAATATTGGTGTCCTAGGCAGTTTCCAAATCTCGGTGAGACCAATTCTCAAAACCAGGAAATTCCGAAGCTTGAAATCTTCTCAACAGAAAGGAGGTCACACAATCTCGGTGGCACCGATGGGAATGTTGGTTTTACCGAGATGGTGGGTTTGGCATAGGATCTGCCTAAGTGTAAAATCCGGAGGGCCGAATGGAAATTGTTGGTGGCACCGATTTTGCTGGTTTGGGTTTGGACAGAGATATACTGTGGGAGAATGACTGAGTATTTTTGGTGACTACCTCTAAGAACTTGAGCAACCAATTCATCATAGTACCTCACCCCTTTAAATAGTATTGGTTTTCTTATAGACTCAAAGTGATTTCTCACAAATATAAAATGTAGAGTCTTCTTGCTTGAAGCTTGAGCCAATCCTATTCCTTTCCTTGCATCAAGGGGCATCTCCTCACAATCCTATAGCCAAAGCTCTCTGTGTACTATACCAGAAATATACTAGGCAAAAGTGTTAGTCCAAGAGACAATTTATGTTGTCATGAATTATCAAAACCACCAAGGGAGCATATGTGCTTTCAAGCCCAATAACTATTTGTTGGCACTAAGATCATCATAATTAGTAACAATGCCAAGGAACAAAAAACCTAACCATAGGATTACTTGATGGCTTGGGCACACGATGCCTCCAACTTTATCCTCGACAAATCAATGATCACTACAATATGATGTCTAACCACAGTTATATATAATTACTTCTTGATTGGCTAATAAAATAAGAGAAACTATAGTTGGCACTATCATGAGAGTTCATTATAAACTAAAAATTATTCAAGCAAAATAAATGTGCTACATACATGGATCTAATTAATTGTCAACTTTTAGTTTTTAAGTTTACAGAAACCGATCAAGCAATTCAGATGAGCACATTATAGTGTAGCTTATTAATTCACTAAATGACAAGTATTTTGATCATGTATAGAGAATTTTGTATGTCAAGGTTGAAAATGATATAAACACATAGATTTTACCGCAGATGAGAAGTTCCATGTATGTCCATGGGACATGGCGCATGTAGATACTTGTATAATAGTTTTCTAAACTGAAATGTTAGAAAGAAACATTAATCATGACCAATACAACAAGAAAACTGCAGAAAGAGGAACAAGAAAACACCAAATTTTACAATATAGAATGGACACCCACACTTATCTAAATACAAATATGCCCTCATATTACTATGTAAGAATGATTCATCTTGTAAAATATTGTGGTTACACCAAACAAATTTGTACAGAAGAATAGTTGGTATCTAATCCTTAGTTAAGTTGTCATATTGTGATGAACCAATCTAACAACTTCAAGATAAAGAAAGAGGATACGGGCATACCTGTCCGAGTGTGTCGCGACCTAGGTTTCAGGGAGGGTGCTGGCGGTTCCCTACGTGATTGGCTGAGACACCATGTAAGAAAACAAAAGGTATGCTAACTTCATAGGTAAGATGCACGTGCAACACACGTGTAATCCAATGAATTTCCTCATTCATGAGGTTGCCAACCGGTTTATATGGGATGAAAACAATGGATATCTGGAACCACATTGTATGACACATGCATGTGCTCATTCTTGGTCGAGGTAATCATCTTCCTTTCAGAAAATACAGAAGTAATATTACAACACATAACACATTTATACTTGTACATTATTGACATTACACACTTAGAAGGAGCATATCACATAAACCTTACATCTACACTGTCAACAACATGTACATATGAAACCTCATGAACTACCAACGTAGTATGTCCACACGAAAGAATATGCTAAGACTAGCTAGAAATGAGATCGAGAAAGATGAAAAATATGGAACCCATGGTAGGGGCAGAGAATAGAAAATAAGAGATGAACCAGTCGCGGTAGAAGAGCAACATGAAGACGGATTGTTGGATGATGTAGAACTTGATTTAATACTCTCCACATCGTGCAAAGCAATAGTTCTAGTACTAAGAAGTTCTGTGTGCAAATGCTCTATATCACCCCAAATAGGACATAAATAAGAGGAACATCTTAAACATGTAGGTGTGAGGTTCATTTAGAACATATTAGACTGGGAAGCAGAAAGAGTGTTGCAATTCAACATAACAGAGTAGACAACAGGGTCACATCAGTATAAAAAAACCACAAATTTTCCTAAGTCAGGACTTTAACAATGATATGCGCTAAATGGTTACCCAAATATGTCCCATGTTAAAACATTCTTAGAAAATCCAAACTTGGAAGCACATCTTCAATTTCAAGTTATGTGATCTCTTAATTATGTAACAAGCAAAATATTGATGTGTAAATAATTTGAGTTGCTTACTTCTTGTACCTAGATGGATGTAACGATAGTAGCTACATCATAAGTTTGGACTGCACCTCTTTTGTATGATATCTAAAGCATATGTTTTCATCAGCATGAACCACAAACTATAAGAAAAATGTAAGTGAAAAATTAAAAGAGAGAGTATAAGATTAGTATACTTTCTTTTGAATTTCTATCAACTTATTAGAGAAACCCATTACTTGGGAGGCTGTCATAGGCAGCTGCGAGTCACCAATTGATATAAAGCATCAACTTGCAATGACATATTAAATACAAAACCTATGCTAAGATGCTTTATAATGTACACTCATTTGTCTACATAAATACTCTACTATGATGTTATTAGTTTGTGATAAAATTAGATCCAAAGATCAATGCAGCATCAATGACTTAGTTTGCATTTGGAAAGGGAAAAAGTTTCAATTTCCTTATTATGTTAAGAGAAATACACCTTTTTTACAGTAAGAGAAATACACTCTTTAATGCATAATCTATCGTACACCCCTCTCCTAGTCTCCTTAAATGACCTTGATGTAATCTGCAAACTTAGTAGGTTATGAATAGTCCGATCTCGATAGAGCAGAATCAGATCATCTTCGTGCAGGGGGAAAAAGTGCTGCCTCGTACGAAATCGATAATGAAGGCCACAACTATAGAATATAATTCATCAAATTAATGAAAAATACGCCTAATTACTTAATTCCAACTTGGCAGAAGGCGGAAAAAATTATACATATGGAGGGCAGCGGAACCGAGGTAGAGCCGCACAGACACCGCGTCGAGCTCGATCACACTGGATGATTACTGTAAATCTAGAAATGCGAGTTGAACCATACATACAAAAATGAATGGCGAGAAACCGATAGGGTTAATGTGTCTTAGATCAATCTAAAGTAAGTCAGATAAAATTATTCACATGAGAAAACTAAATCGCCGGAGTAATCGAAGAGGCCTCCTTACCACGGAAAGGATTCCCTCCTCCTTGTCAGTTTGTACAAAGATTGCCTTTGGGCATGTTAAGGGCGACTGGGCATGGAGACATGCGTTGTGGCTAGCATATGGGAATAACACATGGAGGATGTGTAATGCCCCGGACACACCCGCCGGTGGTCGTTACTCCTGGCGGGATCTAGACTGGCCCCACATATCAATACTAGTCTTTTCTGCGCACTTTGTCCTCACTCATGCGCACCCGGGATCAACTTCTAGGTCGGTCACTGATATGTCTCCAACATATCTATAATTTTTGATTGTTCCATGCTATTATCTTGTCAAACTTTGGATGTTTTGTATGCCTTTTATATATTTTTTGGGACTAACTAATTAACTCAGTGCGAAGTGCCAGTTCCTGTTTTTTCCGTGTTTTTGTCCCTTTTCAGAGGAGGATTTTAAAAGCTGTCCAAACGGAATAAAACTTCCGAAAAGATTTTTTTCGGAACAGAAGATACACACGATACTTGAGAACCAAGGCAGGGGCCAGCAGGGGACCCCACAAGCCCCCTAGGCACGGCCAGGGGGCCCGCGTCTAGCAGTCTTGTGGGGCCCGTGTGGCACGTCTGCCCTACCTCTTCCGCCTATAAATCCAGAAAAATTCCAAAACTGTCGAAGAGATCGACGAAAATACTTTTCCGCTGCCGCAAGCTTCTGTCTCCGCAAGATCCCATCTGGGGCACGTTTTGGTGCCCTGCCGGAGGGGTATTCGGATACGGAGGGCTTCTTCATCCACACCATGACCTCTCCGATGATGCGTGAGTAGTTCACCATAGACCTTCGGGTCCATATCTAGTAGCTAGATGGCTTCTTTTCTCTCTTGGATCTTCAATACAAATTCTCGTTGATCTTCATGGAGATCTATCCAATGTAATCTTCTTTGCGGTGTGTTTGTCGAGATCCGATGAATTGTGGATTTATGATCAGATTATCTATGAATCTTATTTGAGTTTCTTCTGATCTCTTATATGCATGAGTTCATATCCTTGTAATTCTCTTCGAGTTGTGGGCTTTGTTTGGCCAAGTTGATCTATGATTCTTGGAATGGGAGAAGTGCTTGGTTTTGGGTTGATACCGTGCGGTGACCTCACCCAGTGACAGAAGGGGTAGCGAGGCACGCATCATGTTGTTGCCATCAAGGGTAAAAAGATGGGGTTTTCATCATTGGTTTGAGTTTATCCCTCTACATCATGTCATCTTGCTTAAGGCGTTACTCTGTTCGTCATGAAGTCAATACACTAGATGCACGCTGGATAGCGGTCGATGTGTGGAGTAATAGTAGTAGATGCAGAAAGTATCGGTCTACTTGTCTCGGACATGATGCCTATATGTATGATCATTGCCTTAGATATCATCATGACTTTGCACGGTTCTATCAATTGCTCGACAGTAATTTGTTCGCCCACCGTATTATTTGCTATTTTGAGAGAAGCCTCTAGTGAACACTATGGCCCCCGGGTATACTTCACACCATATTTTCAGCCTTACAATTTTACTTCGTTGCACTTTTCGCCTTCAGATCTCACTTTGCAATCAATCTTGAAGGGATTGACAACCCCTTTATAGCATTGGGTGCAAGCTCTTTTGTGTTTGCGCATGTACTCTGGACTTGGCGCTATTCTCCTACTGGATTGATACCTTGGTTCTAAAACTGAGGGAAATACTTACTACTCCTGTGCTGCATCACCCTTTCCTCTTCAAGGGAAAAACCAACGCAAGATCAAGAGACGACAGAACGATTTATGTCGCCGTAGCAGTCACCCATCCTAGAACTACTCTAAACCAAGCACACTTAACCTAGGAGTTCTATTCGAATGAGCTCCCGGAAAAGAAGGAATTCATTATTGATATGAGTAGTCAATCATCCCTAATAAGCCAGGGTATCACATACACCGCCACTCAGAGGAACCGATGTCCTCGTCGGGCCACAGGAGCGTTCCCTCTTGGTACAAACGTCTGTGCATCCAGTCCAGTACATGTACCATGCCGTGTGCCAAGAAGGGTCACAAATGTCATGAACAACATGACCGCACACCTGTCTGCAAACATCCGTGTAACCGTGAAGGTCGGCTCTGATACCAAACTTGTAACGCCCCGGACACACCCGCCGGCGGTCGTTACTCCTGGCGGGATCTACACTGGCCCCACATATCAATACTAATCTTTTCTGCGCACTTTGTCCTCACTCATGAGCACCCGGGATCAACTTCCCGGCCGGTCACCCATCCTAGAACTACTCCAAGCCAAGCACGCTTAACCTGGGAGTTCTGTTCGAATGGGCTCCCAAAAAAGAAGGAATTCCTTATTGATATGAGTATTCTATCATCCCTAATAAGCCAGGCTATCACAGGACGACTGTTGGCTGGGCGGCGGAGACAGGCTACACATCTAGCACACCAGGACGACGTGCTGAGGGCCGCGCTCGGCGACGTAGATAGTTGATGCTACTAGCCCTTAGTGGCAAGCCTCTATTGCTCGTGCGTCACACTGAATGAATCTCCACCTCCATGTACATCGTTGATTCGCTGGCCCGGTCATGATACGCGCCTTGACAGATTGAACTTATGTGCTATGTCGAGCCCTACGTGTTAGAGCCATGCCATGTGCCGCTCGAGAGCCAGCGTCGCGACATGTCTCCACCCGTGCCGAGACGCTAAAGCTTAGAGGCTGCTACATAAGTGTTGCACACAACCGTGCAAGCTACGTCAGGTCGCCAAGACACATCCGCACTCGTGCATCCCACCCGCCGGTCAAGTAGTTCAAATCTTGTCAGGGGCATCAACCACGATGAAGAAGAGGAGACGAGCGTTGGGGGACAACCGACGGGTGCGGGTGGCTTTTAGAAGGGGCGGCGGGGCTGAGCGGCGGGCGTGGCCCGACCAAGCAGTTGAGGCGTGAAGGGGAGGGGAACCGACGTGGGCGGGGGCGAGCGGCAAGCGACGGCTGCGCGAGTCGCGGCACCGACATGGGGCGGGGGGTGTAATAGCCCCACTGCACCCCTTTCCTTTTATGTAACCTTTCCATGTATGACACCTTCCAACTTGGCAAGTTGTGTTTGAAATGAAATGAGTTTTGCTTCCTTCCCTTGTAGCATCATGGCATCATGGCATCATAGCATGTTCTTCTTCTCTTGTTGCTTGTGTATGTGCTTATGCCATGTGATGTGAGTGTGCTCATGTGTGGTTTCAAGCTTTGCAACACCCTTGTTGCATCAAATAGTAGGAAAACCCTCTTCTTCTTTTATTTTGGGAACTGTGATAAAAGTTTCTGTTTTGGCCAAATAAAAATGTTGCATCTTCCCCTAATATTCTGTTAGAAAATATGGAGATATTACTTAGTTTTTTTGTGGGATTTTCTTCTGGTAGTTTTGCTAAAACAATGCCTTATGGTATTTATAGGGGCTTAATTATTTTCTCCAAAAATCCTAGTTTTATTTTTATAAAATAGAGGATAATTATGTGAGTGGAAAACATTTTTTGCTTTCCCTTTGCCTCTTTCAAATCAGTGGGGTAACATTTTTTTGCTGCAGCAGTTTTAGAAGAAAAACCAAAGGTGTTTCCTTTTGTGCAAGAGTGAGAGGAACGGGAGCTAGCTGCAGCCCCGCCCACCTTGGGCCTCTCCCCCTCTCCTTTCCACCGTAGCCTATCCCAGCATGAGCCTCCCGCAGCCCGCTCGCCGATCCTTCTTCCTCCTCATAGTACGACCGAGCATCCACCACCGCCACGTCGGCAGTGGATGGATTTGACAGCCACCAGGCCGCCCTAGACCCTATAAAGCGTGGCCGTAGCCCTAGCCTCCCCTAGTCCCATTTTCCTCCCCACCTCCCTCTTTCGCCGCCGGGAGAAAGGCTTCTCGCCGCCGCCATCGCCATAACCGTTGGCAGCTCGGACCCGTCGTCGCCGTGAGGGAGAAGCCGCGGGGTCTTCTCGGGGTCATCGTGGACGTCGTCCCCAACCACGTCGTCGCCATCTGTGGCAAGGAGCCGATCCGCCCATCATCTTCTTACTCTCCAACGCCGGAGGCTCGGGTGCACTGTCGTGCGCCTCCACGTCATCATCATCGTCGTCGTCGCGCCATGCTCATTGCAGCCCCGCCTCTGCACCCGAGTGAGTAAGCCATCCCCTTTTCCCCTCTCATTCTGCATGCATGCGTCATCGCTGTTAGTGTTGCCGGTTGGTAGTTCGGACATGGAGGTAGCCGGAGATAGCCCTAGCTCCTCGCCGCGTTTAGCCCGCCTGTAGGTAGCCGTAGCGCCACCCCCGTAGCTGTCTGTTGGGCGTTGTCGCCCCGTTAGTTGCATATGCACTATTCTTAGGCCGCATGCATGCCGTGCGTCGCCGGTGTTGTTGCAGCGACCCGCAGCGCCTTGGTGGTGCAAGGGCAAGGTGTCGCTTTTACTGTCATGTTCTTAGATGAGAGTGCATAACATGTAGATCCAACACAGTAGCAGAGTGGTAGCGTCCTTGCGGTCTCTCCGGGGAGACGCGGGTTCGAATCCGCGCGGGCGTAGTTTAAACACCAACCTTCTTTTCATTGACTGTGCGCAGCCCATGATAGCTGATACGTCCATTTTTCATCATGCTTTCATGTTGATATTTATCGCTTTTTGGGCTGTTATTACACTTCATGGTACAATACTTATGCCTTTTCTCTCTTATTTTGCAAGGTTTACATGAAGAGGGAGAATGGCGGCAGCTGGAATTCTGGCCTGAAATAGGAGCAAGTTTGAGATACCTGTTCTGCGCAACTCCAAAATCCGTGAAAATCAACGAGGATTTTTTTGGGATTTATAAAAATACCGGGCCGAAGAAGTGCCAGAGGGGCGCCAGCACGAGGCCACAAGCCTGCTAGGCGCGACCTCCCCCTTGGCCGCGCCTAGGGGGCTTGTGAGCTCCCTGCTGGCCCACTGGCACCCCTCTTTTGCTACAAGAAGGGTTTCAGTATGGAAAAAATCAAGAGGAGACTTTTCAGAGGATTCGCCGCCACCACGAGGCAGAACTTGAGCAGAACCAATCTAGAGCTCTGGGTGGACGATCCTGCCGGGGAAACTTCCCTCCCGGAGGGGGAAATCGTCGCCATCGTCATCACCAACACTCCTCTCATCGGAGGGGACTCATCACCATCAACATCTTCATCAGCACCATCTCATCTCCAAACCCTAGTTCATATCTTGTAACCAATCTCCGTCTCGCGACTCCGATTGGTACTTGTAAGGTTGCTAGTAGTGTTAATTACTCTTTGTAGTTGATGCTAGTTGGATTACTTGGTGGAAGAGTTTATGTTCAGATCTTTGATGCTACTCATTACCTCTCTGGTCATGAATATGATTATGCTTTGTGAGTAGTTACTTTTGTTCCTGAGGACATGGGATAAGTCATGCTATAAGTAGTCATGTGAATCTGGTATTCGTTCGGTAATTTGATGTGTTGTATGTTGTTTTTCCTCTAGTGGTGTTATGTGAACGTCTACTACATAACACTTCACCATTATTTGGGCCTAAAAGAAGGCATTGTGAAGTAGTAAGTAGATGATGGGTTGCTAGAGTGACAGAAGCTTAAACCCTAGTTTATGCGTTGCTTAGCAAGGGGCTGATTTGGATCCACTAGTTTAATGCTATGGTTAGACTTTGTCTTAATTCTTCTTTCGTAGTTGTGGATGCTTGCGAGAGGGGTTAATCATAAGTGGGATGCTTGTCCAAGTAAGGGAAGTACCCAAGCGTCGGTCCACCCACATATCAAACTATCAAAGTAACGAACGCGAATCGTATGAACATGACGAAAACTAGCTTGACAGAAATTCCCATGTGTCCTCGGGAGCATTTTTCCTCCTATAAGACTTTGTCCAGGCTTGTCCCTTGCTACAAAAGGGATTGGGCCACTTTGCTGGACCGTTATTACTTTTGTTACTTGCTACTTGCTACGAATCATCTCACCACACAACTACTTGTTACCGATAATTTCAGTGCTTGCAGATTTTACCTTGCTGAAAACCAGTTGTCAGATCCTTCTGCTCCTCGTTGGGTTCGACACTCTTACTTATCAAAAGTACTACGATAGATCCCCTATACTTGTGGGTCATCAAGACTCTTTTCTGGCGCCGTTGCCAGGGAGTGAAGCGCCTTTGGTAAGTGGAAATTGGTAAGGAAACATTTATATAGTGTGCTGAAATCTATTGTCACTTGTCACTATGGAAACTAATCCTTTGAAGGGCTTGTTCGGGGTATCTTCACCTCGATCGGAAGCACAAAGAGTTGCTCCTCAACCTGGTCACCTACTGAAAATATTTGCTATGAATTTCCTTCGGGTATGCTTGAGAAACTGCTGGCTAATCCTTTTACAGGAGATGGAACATCACATCGAGACTTGCATATAATCTATGTAGATGAAGTTTGTGGTTTATTTAAGCTTGCAGGTTTGCCCGAGGATGAGGTCAAGAAGAAGGTCTTTCCCTTATCTTTGAGGGATAAGGCGTTGCATGGTATAGGCTATGTGATGATACTGGATCATGGAACTACAATCGGTTGAAATTGGAATTTCATCAAAAGTTTTATCCTATGCATTTTGTACATCGTGATCGGAATTATATTTATAATTTTTGGCCTCGTGACAGAGAAAGCATCGCTTAAGCTTGGGGGAGGCTTAAATCAATGTTATATTCATGCCCCAACCATGAGTTCTCGAGAGAAATTATCATTCAGAACTTCTATGCTCGGCTTTCTCATGATGATCGCACCATGCTTGACACTTCTTTTATCGGTTCTTTTATGAAGAGGGATATTGACTTCAAATGGAATTTATTGGAGAGAATTAAACGCAACTCTGAAGATTGGGAGCTTGATGAAGATAAGGAGTCAGGTATGAATTTCAAGTTTGATTGCGTTAAATCCTTTGTTGAAACAAATACTTTTTGTGATTTTAGCGCTAAGTATGGACTTGACTCTGAGATAGTAGCTTCATTGTGTGAATCATTTGCTGCTCATATTGATCCCCCCAAAGATAAGTGGTTTAAATATCCTCCTCCTTAGAAGTCAATGTAGTTAAACCCAATCCAGTTGAAGAGAAAGTCATTGCCTATAATGATCCTATTGTTCCCAGTGCTTACATTGAGAAACCACCTTTCCCTGTTAGGATAAAGGATCATTCTAAAGCTTCAACTGAGATACGTAGAGGCTACATTAGAACACCTACACCCCCTGAGCAAATTAGAGTTGAACCTAGCATTGCTATTATCAAAGATCTCCTGTCTGACAATGTTGATGGCCATGATATTCACTTCTGTAAAGATGCTGCTAGAATTGCTAAACCACATGCTAGAGACAAACATAGGCCTGTTGTTGGCATGCCTGTTGCTTCTAATAAGATAGGAGATCATTTTTATCATGGTTTATGTGACGTGGGTGCTAGTGTTAGTGCAATACCTCAATCCTTATATGATGAAATTAAAGATGAGATTGCACCTGTCGAGATAGAACCTATTGATGTCACTATTCAGCTTGCCAATAGAGATACTATCTGCCCTGTGGGACTTGTTAGGGATGTTGAAGTCTTGTGTGGTAAAACAAAGTATCCTGCTGATTTCCTCGTTCTTGCTACCAGACAAGATAGCTTTTGTCCCATCATATTTGGCAGACCCTTCCTCAATACCGTCGATGCTCATATTGACTGTGAGAAGCAAACTGTCACTGTTGGTTTTGAAGGTGTGTCACACGAGTTCAATTTCTCCAAGTTTGGTAGACAACCTCATGAAAAAGAGTTGCCTATTAAGGATTAAACTCTTGCCTTAGCTTTTATTGCCGTGCCTCCTACTGATCCCTTAGAGCAATACTTGCTTGAGCATGAAAATGATATGCATATGGATGAAATGGATGAGATAGATAGAGTTGTCTTAGAACAATATCCTATCCTTAAGAATAATTTGCCTATTGAACTGCTTGGGGATCCACCCCCACCAAAGGGTGATCCTGTATTCGAGCTTAAACAGTTGCCTGATACTCTTAAGTATGCTTATCTTGATGAAAAAGAGATATATCCTGTCATAATTAGTGCTAGCCTCTCAAAGCATGAAGAAAAGAAGTTACTAAAAACTCCGAGGAAGCACCGTGCTGCTATTGGATATACTCTTGATGATCTCAAGGGCATTAGTCCCACTCTATGCCAACACAAGATTAAAACTGATCCTGATTCCAAACCAGTTGCTGATCATCAACGGAGATTAAATCCTAAGATGAAAGAGGTAGTAAGATAAGAAATACTAAAGCTCCTGGAAGCACGTATTATCTATCCTGTTGCTCATAGTGATTGGGTGAGTCCGATGCATTGCGTCCCTAAGAAGGGAGGTATTACCGTTGTCCCTAATGATAAGGATGAATTGATCCCATAGAGGATTATTACTGGCTATAGGATGGTGATCAATTTTAGGAAATTGAATAAAGCCACTAGGAAAGATCATTACCCTTTGCCTTTTATCGACCAAATGCTAGAAAGACTGTCTAAACACACACACTTCTGCTTTCTAGACGGTTATTCTGGTTTCTCCCAAATACCAGTTGCACAATCGGATCAGGAGAAAACCACTTTCACCTGCCCTTTCGGTACCTTTGCTTATAGACATATGCATTTTGGCTTATGTAATGCACCTGCCACCTTTCAAAGATGCATGATGGCTATATTCTCTGACTTTTGTGAAAAGATTGTTGAGGTTTTCATGGATGACTTCTCTGTCTACGAGTCTTCTTTTGATGATTGCCTCAGCAACCTTGATCGAGTCTTGCAGAGATGTAAAGATACCAATCTTATCTTGAATTGGGAGAAGTGCCACTTTATGGTTAACGAAGGCATCGTCTTAGGACATAAAATTTCCGAAAGAGGTATTGAAGTCGATAAGGCTAAGGTTTATGCAATCGAGAAAATGCCATGACCCACAGATATCAAAGGTATAAGAAGTTTCTTTGGTCATGCTGGTTTCTATAGAATGTTCATTAAAGACTTCTCTAAGATTTCTAGGCCTCTTACCAATCTCTTGCAAAAGGATATTCTTTTTGTTTTTGACAATGATTGTGAGGAAGCCTTCGAAATACTTAAGAATTCTTTGATAACTGCACCTATTGTTCAACCACCTGATTGGAACTTACCTTTTGAAATCATGTGTGGCACTAGTGATTATGCTGTTGGTGCCGTCCTAGGGCAAAGAGTTGATAAGAAGTTGAATGTTATTCACTATGCTAGTAAAACTCTAGACATTTCCCAAAGAAACTATGCTACTACGGAAAAGGAATTTTTAGCAGTCGTGTTCGCATGTGAAAAGTTCACGTCTTAGATAGTTGATTCCAAAGTCACTATTCACACTGATCATGCTGCTATTAAGCACCTAATGGAAAAGAAAGACACTAAACCTAGACTTATCAGATGGGTTCTCTTGCTACAAAAATTTGATTTGCATGTTGTCGACAGGAAGGGTGCTGATAACCCAGTAGGAGATAACTTGTCTAGGTTGGAGAATGTTCTTGATGACCCACAACCTATTGATGATAGCTTTCCTGATGAGCAATTGAATGTCATCAATACTTCACGTACTGCATCGTGGTATGCTGATTATGCAAACTATATCGTTGCCAACTATATACCACCTAGTTTCACATACCAGCAAAAGAAGAAATTCTTCTATGATTTAAGACATTACTTCTGGGATGATCCTCACCTTTACTAGATCATGAAAGGCGCGCGTTGCTGCGCCCGTCTATTATGAATTTAGGATGAAATTATTATTGATATATTTGTATAATAGTAATTATTTTCTTGTGGTTTGCGATGTTTATTTTGTTGCATTTTTTTTTTAAAAATTGTGGTGTTATGGGCCACATAATAGTAAATTTCTTATGTGTGTGTAATATTTAAATTAGCCTGATAGGGGCCTGTATTGGTATTAATACTTTTGCAGCAGCAGTATTTGCGCGTACACACATTAGCTATCATACTAGCCCATCCTATTATGAATTGAGGATGAAATTATTATTGATATATTTGTATAATAGTAATTATTTTCTTGTGGTTTGCGATGTTTATTTTGCATACTAGCCCATTCAAAGCCCAATCAACCACAGGCCTTCGAAAAAATCGCCAGAGTAGCAGCCCCTTAGGACATGCGGCCCAAGTCGCGGTAATCAACTGCTGAAACGATCATCTGACGGCCAGAATTGATTAAAAGCAAAATCTGACGGTTGTTAGTGTTGGGAGCATGAGAGAGCTCGCTTTAGGTGTTGTTTTACTGTCCTAAATAAGGAAGGAGTAGATGGTGTTATTAGATGTCGTGTACCTGAACATGAACAGGGACATATCCTACAGAAGTGTCACTCCGAGGCCTACGGAGAACACCATGCGGGAGATAGAACTGCACACAAGGTATTGCAATCAGGTTTCTATTGGCCCACTCTCTTCAAGGATGCTCGTAAGTTTGTCTTGTCTTGTGACGAAAGTCAAAGAATAGGTAATATTGGTAAACGTCAGGAAATGCCTATGAACTATTCACTTGTCATTGAACCATTTGATGTCTGGGGCTTTGCTTATATGGGACCTTTTCCAAAATCCAACGGGTATACTCATATCCTGGTTGTTGTTGATTACGTTACTAAGTGGGTAGAAGCTATCCCCACTAGTAGTGCTGATCACAACACCTCTATCAAGATGCTTAAAGAAATTATTTTCCCTATATTTGGAGTCCCTAGATATCTAATGACCGACGATGGTTCACATTTCATTCATGGTGCTTTCCGTAAAACGATTGCTAAGTACGAAGTCAACCATAAAATTGCGTCCCCCTATCACCTCAGTCCAGTGGTCAAGTAGAGCTAAGAAATAGAGAGATTAAACTAATTCTGCAAAAGACTGTCAATAGGTCTAGAAAGAATTGGTCTAAGAAGCTCGATGATGCAGTGTGGGCTTATAGAACGGCATATAAGAATCCCATGGGCATGTCTCCGTACAAAATAGTGTACGGTAAAGCATGTCATTTACCTCTTGAGCTAGAGCATAAAGCTTATTGGGCAATCAAAGAGCTCAACTTTGATTTCAAACTTGCTGGTGAGAATAGGTTATTTGATATTAGCTCGCTTGATGAATGAAGAACTCAGGCATATGAGAATGCCAAGTTGTTCAAAGAAAAGGTTAAGATCTGGCATGATAAAAGGATACAAAAGCGTGAGTTCAATGTTGGTGATTATGTCTTGATATATAATTCTCGTTTAAGATTTTTTGCAGGCAAGCTTCTCTCTAAATGGGAAGGTCCTTACATTGTTGAGGAAGTATATCGTTCCGGTGCTATCAAGATCAACAACACGGAAGGTAATTGTCCGAGAGTGGTAAATGGGCAGAGAATTAAGCATTATATCTCACGTACTCTCATAAATGTTGAAAGCAATATTATCAATACCATAACTCCGGAGGAATACCTAAGGGATATTTATCAGCCTGTTTCAGACTCCGAAAACGAATAGGTATGTGATTCGATAAGTAAACAGACTCCAAAACTTTTCCAGTAGGAATTTTTCTCCGTTTTGGAATATTTAGAACAATAGAAAAATTTGAAGTAGTCCGGAAAGCGCACGAGGAGGCGACAAGCCTGCCAGGCGCGGGCCACCCCCTGGACGTGCCTGGGGGGCTTGTGGCCACCTCGTGTCCTCCCGGACTCCTTTTTTCTTGCGGAGTACTCCTTCTGGTCGGAAAAAAATAATTATATATTCTCCCGTAAGGTCTGACCCACGTATCACGCAGATTTCCTCTGTCTTCGTTTCGAGCCTGTTTTCTGCCGCAGATTTAGAGCAAGAATGCCGTCTCAGGAATCTGTCGGGGAGAACAATTTCCCTCAGGTCTATGAAGAAGTAGATGCTGATCTGAAAAGAGTAGAAGTCACGGAAGCCTAGGGCAAAACTAAGGAGAAGAATCAGGCGTGGGACGAAGTACAATCTGTGTTCAACAAGGAAGAAGTTGAAGAAGTGGATTTCCTCCTACCCTACCTCGACCTACTGTCTCCATCCTTGATTGAACTCTTGAGGTTTTGTGAAACAACTCGTGCTCGCAATACTTATCTCACTCGTGAATTTGTTTTGCTGGAGAAACATATCACAGATCTCCAAGGTATGAATCAAAGATTGATGGCCCTCTTGGAATGAAAGGACAAAACAACTCCACCACCATCACCTCCAAAGGAAGATAACTAAGCATGGGTATGGGCAATCCCCTTGGCTTGTGCCAAGCATGGGGGAGTTGCCCCGGTATCGTATCACCATCACATCTTTTGCCTTTACCTTTGTTTTAGTTTGTTCCTTTTCAGTTTTCTCTTTCCCTAGTAGAAATAAAGGTCTTCGTGTTTTAGGCTTGAGTTTTGCTTTTGTCACCCCCGATGTATTCGAGCTCGTGAGCCATATAATAAAGAGTGTCTTAGTTAAGGGCCTTGTCCCATGCCATTATCAAAAGGATGACAAAAAGAGCAAAAGCATGAAAGATCATGTAATGATCTTATGGAAGTGATGGCTTCACATATAAAAAGAATGTTGATTGAAACTTGTTGAGGGTAGACAAACGTATACCTTGCTCATCGTTGCAATTAATAGGAAGTGATAAAGAAGGAGAGGTTCACATATAAATATATCATCTTTAACACCATCTATGACTGTGAACACTCACTAAACTATTACATGCTTAGAAGTAGATGTTGGACAAGGAAGACAACATAATGAATTGTGTTTGCTTGGTTCCGAACAATTTTATATGATTAGAGATACCTTAGCATGTGACGATTGCTTCCACCTCATATTAACCAAAACTCCCGCACCAAGTAGAGATACTACTTGTGCATCCATAAACCTTCAACCCAGTTTTTCCATGAGAGTCCACCATACCTACCTATGAATTGAATAAGATCCCTCAAGTAAGTTGTCATCGGTACAAGCAATAAAAATTTCTCCCTAATATGTATGATCTATTAGTGTGTGGAAAATAAGCTTTGTACGAACCTGTGATGAGGAAGACATAAAAGCGACAGACTGCATAATAAAGTTCTTTATCACAGGAGGCAATATAAAGTGACGTTCCTCCGCACTAAGAGGACACGCATCCAAACCTCAAAAGTGCATGACAACCTCTGCTGCCCTCTGCGAAGGGCCTATCTTGTACCTTTACTTTTTTCCCTTGAAAGAGTCATGGTGATCTTCACCAATTCCTTGTTTCGCCTTTATCTTGGCTAACATCATATGCTAGGGAAAGATCTATATTCATATGTCAACTTGGAAGTAAGTATTCATGAATTATTGTTGTTGACATTACCCTTGAGGTAAGCAGTTGGGATGCGAAACTATAAGCCCCTATCTTTATCTTTGTCCAACTGAAACTTTGATCTCATGAGTACCACGTGAGTTGTAGCAAATGTAGAAGACAAAAAATAAGATTGAGTATGTGGATTTGCTTTACAAGCTCTTATTTGACTCTTTCCGATGTTGTGATAAATTGCAATTGCTTCAATGACTAAAGGCTATCGGTTGTTAATTCTCAGTAAGGTTCTTGATCCATGCTTTACTTTGTGAAGGAATTGTCACTTTAGCATAAGAGATGATATGATGATATTGTTGTTCTGACAATGATCATGATGCCTGCATGTTCGTATCTTTTTTTGTCGACACCTCTCTCCCTAAACATGCGGGCATATTTATTGATCTCGGTTTTTGCTTGAGGACAAGCAAGGTCTAAGCTTGGGGGAGTTGATACGTCCATTTTGCATCATGCTTTCATGTTGATATTTATCGCTTTTTGGGCTGTTATTACACTTCACGGTACAACACTCATGCCTTTTCTTTCTTATTGTGCAAGGTTTACATGAAGAGGGAGAATGGCGGCAGCTGGAATTCTGACCTGAAAAAGGAGCAAGTTTGAGATACCTATTCTGCGCAACTCCAAAAGCCGTGAAAATCAACGAGGATTTTTTTGGGATTTATAAAAAATACTGGGCCGAAGAAGTGCCAGAGGGGCGCCAGCACGAGGCCACAAGCCTGCTAGGCGCGACCTCCCCCTGGCCGCGCCTAGGGGGCTTGTGAGCTCCCTGATGGCCCACTGCCCCCGTCTTTTGCTACAAGAAGGGTTTCGATCTGGAAATAATCAAGATGAGGCTTTTCGGAGGATTCGCCGCCGCCACGAGGCGGAACTTGAGCAGAACCAATCTAGAGCTCCGGCAGGACGATCCTGCCGGGGAAACTTCCCTCCCGGAGGGGGAAATCATCGCCATCGTCATCACCAACACTCCTCTCATCGCAGGGGACTCATCACCATCAACATATTCATTAGCACCATCTCATCTCCAAACCCTAGTTCATCTCTTGTAACCAATCTCCGTCTCGTGACTCCGATTGGTACTTGTAAGGTTGCTAGTAGTGTTAATTACTCTTTGTAGTTGATGCTAGTTGGATTACTTGGTGGAAGAGTTTATGTTCAGATCTTTGATGCTACTCATTACTTCTCTGGTCATGAATATGATTATGCTTTGTGAGTAGTTACTTTTGTTCCTGAGGACATGAGATAAGTCATGCTATAAGTAGTCATGTGAGTCTGGTATTCGTTCGGTAATTTGATGTGTTGTATGTTGTTTTTCCTCTAGTGGTGTTATGTAAACGTCCACTACATAACACTTCACCATTATTTGGGCCTAGAAGAAGGCATTGTGAAGTAGTAAGTAGATGATGGGTTGCTAGAGTGACAAAAGCTTAAACCCTAGTTTGTGCGTTGCTTCGCAATGGGCTGATTTGGATCCACTAGTTTAATGCTATGGTTAGACTTTGTCTTAATTCTTCTTTTGTAGTTGCGGATGCTTGCGAGAGGGGTTAATCATAAGTGGAATGCTTGTCCAAGTAAGGGCAGTACCCAAGCGCCGGTCCACCCACATATCAAACTATCAAAGTAACAAACGCGAATCATATGAACATGACGAAGACTAGCTTGATAGAATTTCCCATGTGTCCTCGGGAGTGTTTTTCCTCCTATAAGACTTTGTCGAGGCTTGTCCCTTGCTACAAAAGGGATTGGGCCACTTTTCTGCACCGTTGTTACTTTTCTTACTTGCTACTTGATATGAATCATCTCACCACACAACTACTTGTTACGGTTAATTTCAGTGCTTGCAGATTTTACCTTGCTGAAAACCACTTGTCAGATCCTTCTGCTCCTCGTTTTTCGACACTCATACTTATCAAAAGGACTACGATAGATCCCCTATACTTGTGGGTCATCAATAGCTAGCTCTAGAGGTGTTGAACCCCTCAGGGTTCAGACCCCCCTCCTAGCCTAGTGGTTGACCAAGCGCGCAGTGACGGCGAGGTCGTGGGTTCGATCCCCACCCCCCGCGTGATTATATTCCCATTTCTTCCTTCTTTGTTCGCGTGTGCATGCCGGGCCACTGACGGTGGGCCACAAGGCCAACATGTCAAACTCTTGGGTCCCTGGTGTCTATGACCAGTGGGAGCCCCTGCTAATTTGTTTTTCTATATTGTTTTGGTGTTGTAGATATTTTTAATTTTGGAAGTGTCCAGAATTGGAAATTGCTAGATCTGGCATATTCTGTTTTGGGCTCTGATTTGACACTTAAGTTAAATAGGATTGGTAGGGTATTTTCAATTTTGTTTTATGGTAGTTTATTCATGTGTAGATATATGTATGATATATGATTTTGGGGTAGAAAACCCAAGGAATCCAATGGTGCCGTTGGATTTCATTTTTGAGCAAGTTTACAAAGCTGTCATTTTGTGATGAGGTGGCATTTTGTGAATTTTGTATTATTTATCTGTGCATGCTTTAGAGTTTGTGTCAACATGAAAGTGCTAGAATTTTGTGGGTACTAATCCCTGGTAATTTTGTTTGCCATGAGTCTTGTAGATAAGTGGATACCTTGCGGTTAAGTAGCTAAGAATTTGTTGCAAAATCACATGCTAGAATTTTGCTAAGTGTTGAGACTGTTATTTTGTTCCCATGGCTTTATTGATCCTTACAGTTTGCTCCAATGGCATGATTTGTAGTGATTGAACTCCTCTACAACTTGGTGCCACGAGTTTGTCAATAGGAACTTGCATCATAGTTTTATTTACTGTCAAAGTTGCTATGTTGCTGGAAATTGCATCTAGGGATTTTGACTAAGTGTGAGATTCTGTGATTATTTTCTTGCCTTGTTACTTTGATGCTAGTAAGTTTCCTGTGGAGATTTAGCCCAAGCTATGAAGTAGTGATTGGTAGCATTTGGGATCCTATATCACTTTGTTAAATTTCATGCCATGAGGTTGGTTGTAACATACTATTTTGTTGCTGTCAAAATGCTTCAGGTTATAACCTGCCAGTGAAAATCTATGATTTTCACCAAGTCATGAATTGTTCTGATTTTTGCCATGTTTATAGCTTGTCCTAATGAATTAGCTATTGGTTGGGTTTTGTAGTACTGTTTGATATCTTTGTTTCATGCCTTGGTTGAAATAGTTGGGTTGTTTTAGCTACTTTAATTCTTGTGAGTAAAGTGGTAAGATGCTGTTAGTGGAGAGATGGTGTGCTATTTTGTTTTGGCCTTTGTGTGAGTTGTGCTTGATGGATTTGCATGATATTTATCTCTATTCCACCTGGATTATGTGCTTATTCCACCGGAACCTTGGAATTCCAAGTGGGTTCCCATAGTATCTGGTTTATTTCTGTTTTGTCTCTGTAGTCTTCCGTATCTTGTTTTGTAGTTTCCAGAAGTTCCGTAACTCGGTTCGCGACGTTCTTTATATGGTTTTGAACCATTTTATCATGATGCATACATTTATGCCATGTTCATGCATGTATAAATAAGTTAACTTGAGGTTCTATCCAGAAAGTCAATAACTCAAGTAATGCATGAAAGATGACTAGTATAGCAATGCCATGCGACCTTCATGCCACACATGCATCATATTGTTTGTAGCATTGTCACTTGCTGGTGTTTATTGGATGCTTATTTCATTTGGGTAGCAATGGGTGATGAGAATGATTTTCAGGATTCCGTTGAGTACATTCAGGAAGATAAAGAGCAGTTCCAGTCTGAAGATTCCACAGGCAAGATGATCGTGACCTTGATATCATTTCTAGCTTTGTTATGCCTAGTTGAATCGTTTCCATCATTACTTATCGTTGCCTACCACCTAATAATTAAGCCTCCAAACATTGCCATGAAACCTCTAACCCTTCACCTCCTAGCAAATATTGATTGGCTTAGTTAGTGCTTGCTCAACCACTTGATAGAGTTGCTAGTTGCAGCTGCAAGCCGGTCCATGTGATAACATGGACAATTTGATTATCATCTTATTTAAAATCTATTTAATTAATGCACCTATATACTTGGTAAAAGGCGGAAGGCCTGGCCTTTTGCTAGGTGATTTGTTCCGCTTCTGCGACCCTAGTTCGGCTACCAGTGTTTTATTCCATAACTGAGCGATCCTAACACGTTCGGGGTTGTTATGGGGACCCCCTTGGTAAATCGTTTAGTGTTAAGGCTTGTCTGGCAAGACCCAACTTTGGTGTTACATTTGCTAATAACTTTAGTGTTAAAGCATAGGGAATATCTACCCCAAGGAAACTTAATAAACAACCCGGGCCAGTCCTCCTCATGAGTGTTGGTCCAAACAGAAGCTACTTGTGAGGGCCACCCGGGGCAACTCGGGGGATTCCTATCTGCCACTGTATGCACTGCTCATTTGTCGTGTCCTATGACTGAGATACGCGACTCTTATCGGGTTCACCGACATGTCGGGAGGTCTTGCTGGACTTGTTCTTACCTTAACGATATATCTTGTGCATCGGGATTCCGGTGATACTTCGGGTTATCTCAGAGTTGAGGTTTTCCACTAAGGAATCTGACGAGATCACTAGTTTTGAGATCGAAGATTTCTATGCGGCCTGTAGTAATTTGTGATGGATTAGTTGGAGAACCCCTACAGGGTTAAATCTTTTGGAAAGTTGTGCCCGCGGTTATGTGGCAAACATGGAAACTTTGTTTAAGATCCGGTTCTAGACAACTTGAAATAACTTAATGAAAACGTGCTAATTGTGTGCATAACCGTGATTGTTTCCTTCAGAGTTCCTTCTCTGATCGGGAATATGGTGGGGTTATGACTGACGTAAGTAGGTGTTCAGGACCACTTAGTGATTATTATTAGTTCCCGACCGTCATGCGTATACCACTAAATTACTTCATGTTCTTCGTAAGTTAGCCACCATAAATGCTTAGTAATGCTGCAAACTCAAACACCTACCCCATCCTCACCTAATAACTTAGTTAGATTTGATACCATGGTCATGAGATTGCTGAGTCCTTGTGGCTCACAGATTACTACAACTACCCCACAGTTACAAGTGAAGCAGATCCAGACGCTTTTGATGCTACACAACTAAAGTGGGAGTTCGTCGAGGGTAGTGGTCGTATGTACGTGACATACCCCGATGACTAGAGGTCCTTGGTCATGATCGAGGGTCTAGTGAAGCGGGAACATTTCTTTTGCTATTTATCTTGTCCATAGTCGGACCCTGCCTTCCGAATGATTTGAATAAATATTGTGTGGATCTTGTAACTTAAATTTGTGGCGAGTGTAAGCCAAATCTTATTACTCATCCCTCTTGTATGTATTGCAATGTTTACCATTCTTGCGAAACACTTAGATGTACCCCTTTCCTTTTTTGAGGCCTCGCCCCCAAATAAGGAAAGAGACGCATCTTGGACGTTACAAGTTGGTAATCAGAGCCTTACGACCATAGGAGCCTTTGGTTGATCGAACTTCGCTGAGTTGAGTCTAGTAAAAACTATTTTGATTCTTAGTTATATCGGAGAGTAGGTTTCTTTTTAATCATTTTCCTTACTCTGGTGAGGTTCACGACTTAGGAAATTTTAATTCTAATCCTCTTCTCTCTCAATTTTTTTTAGGATCACGTAGATATTTTGAAATCTATATGATACCGATGTGACAGAGTTTTGTCTTGGTGCCTCCTATCTGACTTGATTTCTTTCGGGGAGTTGAGCTCGAGGGGATTATTGTGCACATCATTATCGTTCAGATTTCCTATTATCGAGGAACAGAGGATGTTCGAAATTGTGTCAATATTAGTAGTGGCGAGATGAGACCCGCATCCCCAGTACTGGTGAGAATGTCCGGATGTACTGCCATACTAAGTATCATTGTGTTTTCGAGGATTCAAGATAGATGAACTTGCGGATCTTCTCGGTTGTGTTTTGAAAAGTTGCGGGAAAGGTGGAGCTGATTACAGTGAGTATGTTCCCGGACCCGCAATCAGATTGCACAATCAAGAAAGTTTTCGGAAGTTCTTAGGTGGGAATTCCAGTAGTCTACTAGGAAATTCTTTCATCAAATGTATGTTGGCATATACATTTGTTCCGAGCAATTCTAGCTCATACTTGACAATTGCAAGTGGCTTTTGAAGCAAGCATTCTTACTAATTCTAGTTCGAGTGCAATTGCTAAGAATTCTTGTTGAGATATTTCTGTCCATTGATTCAACTTCATCTTTAAAATTTCATCTCTAGTCTAATGTTGTTGTTTGTCTCCACGATGGCTCCACCAACTCACCAGAATCCGGGTCGTGAGGGTGAGCAGTCAAACCCCCACCACCCCCTCCGCCACTGCCTCCTCCTCGTGAGGCATGGCAAGCTGTGATGACTGCGACCAATGCAAACACTCAAATGTTGCTTCAGTTATTGCAAGAAAGGAACTAAGGATTTTCACGGCTCATTACATTCTAGCTAGCTTTGTGGAAGACATGCGTGAGAAGTTCGGGCACTTGAAGTAAGCGAATTCTTCTGTGTATGATTACAACGTCCAATTCCAGATCCTTGCACGATATGCCAAGCAAGACGGTCCAGATCAAGGGTAAGATTTATCAGTTTCGTGGTGGTCTTAAAGAAGATTTGCAGTTGTCCCTTCCCTTGCACGATCCCACTGAGTTCGACCAGTTCTACAACTTGGCTCTCACAACTGAGTCAACTTTGCTCAACGTTGAAAATTCAAGGAAGCATTTCACGGACTCCGTTTCTTCCTCATCCTCAGCTCATATTGTTCCGAACGACCAGAAATACTGGGTTTCTCCTCCTCCTTGGCAGCCTCAGCAGTTCAAGCAGTCAGGTGGTCGTGGATCTTCCAACCCACCCAATCCAGCTTTCCAGCAGAAGTTTCAGCAGCAGAAGTCGGGAAATCTTCAAGCTCAATACCGTCCGCTGTCAGAGGTGACTTGTCACAAGTGTGGTCAGAAGGGTCACTACTCAAACAAGTGTATCAGTTAGCGGCGTCTTCCCCCTCCTCCTCCAATCATGCCCCAAGGAATGCAATGGTCAAGCATAATCCCAAATCAGTAAGAGTAAACATGGTGAATGCATCTGAAGTAGAGAACTCCTCAGATGTGATCATGGGTAACCTCTCAGTTAATTCTATTCCTGCAAAGGTTTTGTTTGATACTGATGCATCACATTCATTCATTTCAAGGCCTTTTGTTGCTAAGCATGATATAGTGACACATGACACTTCCAAGCCTTTAAAAATCATTTCTCCGGGTATGCAAATGACTTCTCGTGTGCTTGTTCCAAATGCTCCTGTCAAGATGGCCAGTTATTCCTTTTTGGCTTCTCCAATTGTTCTTGTCAATTCGGATATTGATCTTATCCTTGGCATGGATTTTCTGGCAAGGAACAAGGCTTTTGTTGATTGTGAAGCCAAAGAAGTCAAATTGACTCATCCTTCGGAGGACATGATCATTTTCACTGCTCGCGATGGCACAATCGTCTCTTTTCTCTCAATGAGAAGGACGAAATCTCACCCATTTCTCAAGTTCCGGTTGTCTGTGAGTATGAATATGTCTTTCGAGAACAATTTCCAGGAATGCCTCCTCAACGGCTAGTAAAGTTTGTGATTGAACTCAAGCCTGGAACTGAACCGGCCTGGAAGCGTCCTTATAAGCTTGGTCCCGAAGAGCTGAAAGAGTTGAAGAAGCAGCTTGATGAGCAAGAACACCTAGGTCTGATCAGACCAAGTTCTTCTCCTTGGGGTTGTGGTGTTCTTTTCATCAAGAAGAAGGACGGCACATACCGACTTTGTGTCGATTACCGCCCATTGAATAAGAAGACAATCAGGAACAAGTGTCCAGTTCCCTACATCAATGAATTGTTTGAGCAATTGAAAGGGGCCAAAATTTTCTATAAGCTTGATCTTCGGATGGGCTATCATTAGATCCGCATTCGTGAAGAAGATATTCCCAAGACTGCTTTCACGACAAGCTTTGGCTCTTATGGTATTTTGGTCTCGCCAATGCTCCTCCGACTTTCTCTCGGATGATGAATTATATCTTCTCTCCCTTCAAGAATGAATTTGTCTTGGTGTATCTTGATGACATTCTGATATTTTCTGAAACTGAGGAAGAGCATGAAGAACATCTCCGGCTTGTGTTTGATAAGATAAGAGAGCATAAGTTCTATCTGAAGTTTTAAAAATGTGAATTCTGGCTCAAGCAAGTGGTGTACCTTGGACACATCATCTCTGCCGAGGGCATCAAGGTGGATCTTGTAAAGGTTCAGGCCATTGTTGAGTCAAAGACTTGTAACAACCAAGATGCGACACTTTACTTATTCAGGGGCGAGGCCTCAAAAGGGGAAAGGGTTGCATCTAAGCGTATCACAAGTAGGATAACATTGCCATTACATAAATAGAGAGATGAGTATAAGATTTGGCTTACACTCGCCACATGCTAATTTACAATCCACACAAGCATTCTTTATTCATACATAAGACACAGTCCGACTATGAACAAGATAAACGGAAAAATATGCTATCCCATCTTGCTAGTCCCACGATCACGACCATGCGCCTCTAGTCCTCGGTATAGGTCACATACAGCCTGCCACTGTCTTCATCGAACTCCCACCTCAGCTGGTTATCATCGGGAACTCCTGCATCTTGGGTACTTGTACCTGTGGGTGTTTGTAGTAAACTATGATCCACGAGGACTCAACAATCTCATGACCTTGGTATCGAGTCTAACTAAGTTAAATACCTGAGGTAGGGTTGAGTGTTTGAGTTCGCAGCATCCTAAGCATATGTGGAGTCTATCTTACGATGAAGATAAATAACATATAGTGGTCTACCTAAGACAGTCGAAAACTAGAATGATCACTAAGTGATCCTGAACACCTACTTACGTCATTCATAACTCCACCGTGGTCTCGATCAGGGAAGGAGCTCTGATAGAAACAGTCACGATTACGCACTCAGTTGGCAAGTTTTATTTGAATTACTTTAAGTTGTCTATAACTAGATGTTAACAAAATATCCATGTTTTCCACGTAACCGCGGGCACGGCTTTCCGAAAGATTAAACCCTGCAGGGTGCTCCAACTAGTCCATCACAAATTACCACAAGCCGCATAGTAATCCTCTACCACGAAACTCGTGATCTCGTCGGATTCCTTAGAGGAAAACCTCAACTGTGAGAAGACCCAAAGTCTCATCGGAATCCCAATGCGCAAGATATATCGCTAAGGTAAGACAAGTCCGGCAAGACCACCCAGTGTGTCGACGAACCCGATAGTTGCCGCGTATCTCGTTCTCAAGACACAACCGTCTATTCATAGTGGACGATAACCATACGACTCGAGTTGCTCCGAGGTGGCACCGCCGACTGCTAAGTGGGTGGACCAACACTCATGAGGAGCACTGGCCCGGGGGGTTGATTAACTTCCTCGGGGTAGCTATTCCCTATGCATTTTTATTAAGTTATTAGAAAATTAAAACCAAAGTTGGGTCCTCCCGCACAAGTCTTAACACTATATGATTTATCGAGGGGGTCCCCATAACAACCCCGAACGTGTTAGGAGCGCTCAGCTATGAAAAAAACACTGATAGCCGAGGTGGTGTCGCAAACTTACTCATAACTGAAGGTGAATCAAGTGCAGAGCTAGATGGCAGTTCCTTACCTGTCCTCGTAGTTGAGGGCAAGACTTTAGTTCTTGGATCTTTCGGATTCCTCATAGTGATCAGCAGACATAAATCCCAAGTGACTCAGATAATAGAGCTATGCCTCCCCGGCAACGGCGCCAGAAAAAGGTCTTGATAACCCACAAGTATAGGGGATCGCAACAATTTTCGAGGGTAGAGTATTCAACCCAAATTTGTTGATTCGACACAAGGGGAAGCCAAAGAATATTCTCAAGTATTAGCAATTGAGTTGTCAATTCAACCACACCTGAAAGACTTAGTATCTGCACAAAAGTATCAGTAGCAGAGTAGTGTGATAGCAACAGTAGAAACAGTAACCAGTAGCAATAGTGACAGTAGTAGCGACAGAGTAACAGTAGCAGCAGCGACAGCAATAGCGACAGAGTAACAGTAGCAGCAGTGACAGCAGTAGCAGCAAAGTAACAGTAGCAAGGACCAGTAGGAAAAACTCATAGGCATTGGATCGGTGATGGATGATTATGACGGATGGTATTCATCATGCAACAGTTATAACACGGAGAGATATGTAACTAGCTCCAGTTCGTCAATGTAATGTAGGCATGTATTCCGTATATAGTCATACGTGCTTAGGGAAAAGAACTTGCATGACATCTATTGTCCATCCCTCCCGTGGCAGCGGGGTCCTAATGGAAACTACAGGATATTAAGGTTCTCCTTTTAATAAAGAACCGGACCAACACATTAACACTTAGTGAATACATGAACTCCTCATACTATGGTCATCTCCGGGAGTGGTTCCGGCTATTGTCACTCCGGGGTTGCCGGGTCATAACACATAGTCGGTGACTACAACTTGCAAGATAGGATCAAGGACACACATATATTGGCGACAACATAATAGGTTCAGATCTGAAATCATGGCACTCGGGCCCTAGTGACAAGCATTAAGCATGGCAAAGAAGTAGCAACATCAATCTTAGAACATAGTGGATACTAGGGATCAATCCCCATCAAAACTAACTCGATTACATGATAGATCTCATCCAACCCATCACCTTCCAGCAAGCCTACGATGAGATTACTCACGAACGGTGAAGAGCATCATGGAATTGGCGATGAAGGAAGGTTGGTGATGACGATGGCTACGATCTCCCCTCTCCGGAGCCCAGAACGGACTCCAGATCTGCCCTCCAGAGGAAGAACAGGAGGTGGCGGCGCCTCCGTATCGTAAAACGCGATGAACTCTTCTCCTTGATTTTTTTCGGACGAAAGGGACTAAATAGAGCTGGGATTGGAGGCGGTGGAGCAACGTGGGCCCCACAAGCCTGCGAGGCGCGGCGAGGGGGGCGCCGGGTAGGCTTGCGGGCTCTCAGCTCCACCCCTCCGGTTGATTTTTGCGCCAGTATTTTTCATATATTCCACAAAAAATCCCCGTAAATTTCCAGGTCATTCTGAGAACTTTTATTTCTGCGCAAAAACAACACCATGGCAATTCTGCTGAAAACAGCGTTAGTCCGGGTTAGTTCCATTGAAATCATGCAAATTAGAGTCCAAAACAAGGGCAAAATAGTTTGGAAAAGTAGATACGACGGAGACGTATCAACTCCCCCAAGCTTAAAACATTGCTTGTCCTCAAGCAATTTAGTTGACAAACTGAACGAGATAAAAGAAAAACTTTTACGAACTCTATTTGATCTTGTTGTTGCAAGTATGTCTAACTCATATCCAGAATTTCAGCAAGATCATAAGCAAACCACATAAGCAAATGACATCTAGGTCTCACGGTAAACTCATATCAATGGCATAATCAACTAGCGAGCAATAATTATAAGTTTCAAACGTCAACACTTCAATCAAAACAATCATGACGCAGTGTGAACAGATGGTATCTCGCTAGCTCTTTCTGAGACCGCAAAACGTAAATGCAGAGCACCTTCAAAGACCAATGGCTAACTAAACATTGTAATTCATGGCAAGGAAGATCCAATCACAGTCATACTCAATATCAGTTAAAAGCAAAGCATAAAAATGACAGAGGTGCTCTCTAATTGGTGCTTTTATAAGAAGAGGATGACTCAACAGAAACATAAATAGACAGGCCCTTCACAGAGGGAAGCATTGATTTGCAGAGGTGCCAGAGCTCAAGATTTGAAGAAAGATATAAATAATTTTTGGTGGCATGCTTTCATTGTCAACGCAATGACCAAGAGTTTTCGCCATCTTCCATGCTACACATACTATAGGCGGTTCCCAAACAGAAAAGTAAAGTTTTAACTCCCCCACCACTGATCAATCACACTCCACGACTAGCCGAATACTCGGGTGCCGTCCATACCAACATCAATCCAGGGGGAGTTTTGTTTGCAATTATCTTTTCGGTTTGAGCATGTAACTGGGCATTGCAATTACCGGCCCCTTTCTCATGAGTGATAGTGAATAAACACATATCGAGGATAACACGCCTAGCATGGAAGATACTGATCGCCCCTTGTCACCACATGAGCGGTTCGGGCATGCAAAACATATTATTTCTTGAAGATTTTAGAGAGTGGCACATGCAAATTTTCTTGGAATGGCAGGTAGATACCGCATATAGGTACGTATGGTGGACTCATATGGAACAACTTCGGGTTTATGGAAGTGGATGCACAAGCAGTATTCCCGCTTAGTACAAGTGAAGGCTAGCAAAAGAGTGGGAAGCGACCAACTAGAGAGCGACAACAATCATCAAAAAGCATTGAGATTAACCAACATTGAGTGCAAGCATGAGTAGGACATAAATCACGATGAACATGAATATCATAGAGGTTATGTTGATTTTGTTTCAACTACATGCGTGAACATGTGCCAAGTCAAGCCACTTGAATCATTCAAAGGAGGATACCATCCTATCATACTATATCATAATCATCTCAAGATTCATGTTGGCATCCAAGACAAACCATTATAAGCTCCTAGCTAATTAAGCATGGCATCAGAAACTATGATCTCTAAGTTGTCATTGCAAACATGTTTCTCTCACAACAAAGCTGAATCTGGAACGATGAGCTAGTCATATTTACAAAAATAAAATAGATCGAGTTCATACCAGCTTTTCCAGGCTCAGTCACTTCATCATATATGTTCATTATTGCCTTTCACTTGCATGACCTAATGATGTGAACAATAATAAGAGTGCTCGTGCATTGGACTAAGCTGGAATCTGCAAGCAAACACAAAGGAGAAGACAAAGTAATATGGCTCTTTGACAGATAAACAGATATGCATGCGAGAACCACTAAACATTGTAACCATGGTCTTCTACCTTGACCCAAAGAAAAAGAAAACTATGTACACGGGAAAGCTCCCAACAAGCAAAAGAAGAACGAGAAATCTTTTTGGGTTTTCTCAAACTAGACAAACACACGAGAAGAAAACGAGAAAAAGAAATAAACTAGCATGGATGATATAGTGGAAAAGTGTGAACACCGACTAACAAAGCGAAAGCGTAAGCAAGAATATAAAGTCAGTGAGAAACACGTACTCCCCCAAGCTTAGGCTTTTGGCCTAAGTTGGTCTACTCCCATGGAGGGAAATAACCAGCTCCGGGGTACTCCGGAGTGTACTGAGGATGCCACTGCTGTGTGAGATCCTCTGGCTCCCACTGATAAACTGGCGTCTGGTACTCGACTGGTAGCTCGGGCACGGGCGTGTGGTTGGGCTATGCCCCAATACGCATAGATGTCCGAGGGCATAATAATGTACCTGCCTAGATGAAGATTGAACAAAGAAGGAGCAGGCAAGGTAATAGTCTCACGAGTACCCTGACTAAATACTAGGTTATAAATCATCCTCTTATTTATATCTTTATCAAGAAAGTCATGGCGAACCATGCTATCATAATCTAGATATCTCTCAGGAAGAAGAATCTCTTCTTCCTCATGCAATCTAATAGGTATCTCAAAATGTCTAGCAAGACGGGTAGCATAGATACCTCCATAAACAAGGCCTTTAGAACGGTTCGTGTTCAACCGTTGAGCTACTATAGCACCCAAGCTATAAGTTATATCATTACAAAGGGCTTCGCGCAAAACCGCAAGATCTGGGGAGCTAAGGGCCCCAGCTTTCCCACGGCCAATCAAACATTTACCCACGAATAATGAGAAGTACCGAAGCACGGGAAAATGTATGCTAGCAGCTCTAGCGCAAGACACTCCTCTCTCCTCTCCTACAACAATAGTATCGATGAAAGCCTCCAAGTCCCGTGGACGAGGTTCATGAATATCCCCAACATAAGGTAATTTGCAAAGATTGCAAAAATCCTAGAGTGACATGAGCTGGGGGATATCATATAACTTGAACTCCACCATAGGAGGATTCTTCATTAGATAGAAGTTAAAGCTTTGCACGATAATATTACTGAGGAGGAGGTATTGCGGACACTTATCTTCAACGAAGGTGGTAAGGCCTGCGTTCTCCACCAAGTAATAAAAGTCCTCATAAAGTCCGGCGACGCATAAGAACACAACGCTTGGCTACTCGCACGCTCGAAATTCTGGAACTCGGGGGACCGGATACTTCGGTTTCTTCTTCTCATGTTCATCATCCTTGGGGTCACGGCTTGAAGAGCCTCTTAAGAACCTCCTAATCTTTTCCTTTTTCTATCTCTGAAAATTTCTAAAAATTTCAGTGACTCTAAGGAAAAGTGAACAAGGCCCAACGAAACTCGTAGCAACTACTCCGACAAGTGCCTAGAGGCCATATCACGCATCAAAACTACTTGGGACCAGCTAAAATTATCATGCAAAGCTCAAGAATAGGGTCACCAAGGTAGCAAAACTACGCAACGAATTAGGCCCTAGAGCAAAAACTAATTGGACCAATGGAGGAGTCACATACCAAGGAGCAATTTCCCCAAAACAGTTTGGTGAATGGGGCTTTGCACAAGGAGATCGAAAATCACAACAAGAAGAGCAAGAACACGGGTTTGAGCTACGAAACGATTTTTTTCTGGAGGTAGGAAAAGGAGATGGGAGCTGGAATAAGTGGAGGGGGGACACGTGGGCCCCACAAGCCTGGTAGTTGCGGTCAGGGGGTGCCCGCGCCTCTAGGGCTTGTGGCCCACTAGTGCAGCCCCTGACTAGCTCTCCGTCTCAGAATTTTTCAAAAATTCCAGAAAAAATCATACTTGATTTTCACGGCATTCAGAGAACTTTTATTTTCGGGGCACTTTTCTACGGGACGCAAAAAGCAGAAAACAGGGAAAACTAAAGCTAAATCTATCATTTTTCTTCTAAGCAACCGAAGGTGAAAGCTTGGAACAGAGGGTTGTGACTCCTCGATTCATCCGTCTCATGGTCATCGAAAGAAATCCGTCAATGAGGTCGATCAAGTCTCCTTGACAAACTTTTTCGAATCGCAAAAGAAAACGGAGAATTTTCGAATAGTCACTAGGTTACCTCAATGGGGATGTGCATATCCCCAACAAGCAAATCATACTTCATCTTGACAGTAGTTAAAGGGCATTCGAAGCTCCCAATAAGAATTGATGAAGTTTTTTCGATAGCATTGATGCAATGTAGTCGATATTGTTTCTTCGGAAAGTGCACCGTATGCTCATTACCGTTGACATGGAAAGTGACATTGCATTTGTTGCAATCAATAATAGCCCCTGCAGTGTTTAGAAAGGGTCTTCCAAGGATGACCGCCATGGCATCATCCTCGGGAATATCCAGAATAACAAAGTCTGTTAAGATAGTAACATTAGCAACCACAACAGGCACATCCTCACAAATGCCGATAGGGAAAGCAGTTGATTTGTCGGCCATTTGTAGAGAGATTTCTGTGGGTGTCTACTTATCCAGTTCAAGTCTACGATAAAGAGAGAGGCATAACACTAACACCGGCTCCAAGGTCGCATAAAGCAGTTCTAACGTAGTTTCCTTTAATGGAGCAAGGTATAGTGGGCACTCCGGGATCACCTAGTTTCTTAGGAGTTCCACCCTTGAAGGTATAATTAGCGAGCATGGTGGAGATCTCAACCTCAGGTGTCCTCCTCTTATTAGTAACAATATCCTTCATGTACTTAGCATACAGAGACATTTTGAGCATATGTGTCAAACGCATTTGCAGAAACACGGGGCTAATCATTTCAACAAATCGCTCAAAATCCTCATCATCCTTTTTTCTTGGATGGTTTGGGAGGAAAGGGCATGGGTTTCTGAACCCAGGGTTTCCTTTCTTTACCATGCTTCCTAGTGGCGAAGTCGTTCTTATCGTATCTCCTATTCTTAGGCTGTGGGTTATCAAGATCAACAAGTTCAATCTCCACATCCTTATCATTGCTAGGTTGAGCATCAACATGAACATCACTATCGATATTATCATTAGGCTCATGTTCATCACCAGATTGTGTTTCGGCATCAGAAACAGAGACATCGTTTGGACTCTCAGGTGTAGCAGCAAGAGGGTTGCTAGCGTGCAAGTTCCTATCATCTTTCTTCTTCTTTCTAGGATGACTAGGTGCATCAGTGCTAACTCCTTGAGAATCTTGTTCAATTCTCTTAGGATGACCCTGAGGATACAAAGGTTCCTGGGTCATTCTACCGCCTCTAGTGACGACTCTGACAGAATTGTCATTCAACTCATTGAGCAAGTCATTCTGAGCCTTAAGTACTTGTTCTACCTGAGTAGTAACCATAGAGGCATGTTTACTCAAGAGCTTAAGATCATTGACATTTCTGTCAACACAAGCACTTAAATGACTAAGCATTCGAGCATTCTGTTCCAATTGTCTGCTAACAAAATCATTGAAACTTTGTTGTTTGGCAACAAAGTTATCAAATTCATCCAGGCATAAGCTAGCAGGTTTATCAAAAGGAATATCACTCTTATTGAATCTACGAAGAGAATTTACCTCTACTACCTGTATCGGGTTATCAAGACCATGGATCTCTTTGATAGGTGGTAGATTTTTGACATCTTCAGATTTAATGCCTTTCTCTTTCATAGATTTCTCAGCTTCTTGCATATCTTCAGGACTGAGGAATAGAATACCTCTTTTCTTCGGAGTTGGCTTTGGAGGTGGTTCGGGAATAGTCTAAGCATTCTCATTGCACAAGATATTATTCAATAGGATCTCAGCTTGTTCTACGGTTCGTTCCCTAAAAACACAACCGGCACAACTATCTAGGTGGTCTCTAGAAGCATCGGTTAGTCCATTATAGAAGATATCAAGTATTTCATTCTTCTCAAGAGGGTGATCAGGCAAAGCATTCAGCAGATGGACGAGCCTCCCCCAAGCTTGTGGGAGACTCTCTTCTTCAACTTGCGCAAAGTTGTATATTTCCTGGAAGGCAGCTTGCTTCTTATGGCCAGGGAAATATTTTTTGGAGAAGTAGTAGATCATATCCTGGGGGCTATGCACACAACGAGGAGCAAGAGAAGTGAACCAAGTCTTAGCATCATCCTTTAGCGAGAAAGGAAACAACTTAAGGATATAGTAGTGGCGGATCTTTTCCTCACTCGTGAATAGGGTGGCTATATCGTGCAGTTTGGTAAGATGTGCTACAACCGTTCATACTCATAACCGTGAAAAGGATCAGATTCGACCAGAGCGATTTACTCACGGTCGATAGAGAATTCATAATCCTTATCGGTCACAAAGATAGGCGAAGTAGCAAACTCCGGGTCGTATTTCATCCTAGCGTTCAAAGATTTTTCTTTCCATTTGCGTAGTAATTTCTCAACATAATAGCTATTCTTACAAGCAAGGAAGTCCTCAGCTATCTCTCCCTCCATAACATAACCCTCAGGCATATCAGGCAATTCATATCTAGGAGAGCTAGTTCTAACAGGCAAAATAGCAGGTTCTACTTCAATAATCTCAGCAGTTTCAGAAGTATCATCATCTAGCAGCAACTCTAGCAATTTGTGCATCAAGGAATGCACCTAGTGGCAAAGCAGTATCAAGCATAGCATCATCACAAGCATCATGGACAACAGAAGTAGCATCATCAAGCACAGGCGACACATCAAAATTTCTAGTAAGAGGTGGTGTCACAAACTTACTCGTAACTGAAGGTGAATCAAGTGCAGAGCTAGATGGCAGTTCCTTACCTGTCCTCGTAGTTGAGGGCAAGACTTTAGTTCTTGGATCTTTCGGATTCCTCATAGTGATCAGCAGACGTAAATCCCAAGTGACTCAGAGAATAGAGCTATGCCTCCCCGACAACGGCGCCATAAAAAGGTCTTGATAACCCACAAGTATAGGGGATCACTACAGTTTTCAAGGGTAGAGTATTCAACCCAAATTTGTTGATTCGACACAAGGGGAAGCCAAAGAATATTCTCAAGTATTAGCAGTTGAGTTGTGAATTCAACCACACCTGAAAGACTTTGTATCTGCAGAAAAGTATCAATAGCAGAGTAGTGCGATAGCAAGAGTAGCAACAGTAACCAGTAGCAATAGTGACAGCAGTAGCGACAGAGTAACAGTAGCAGCAACGAAAGCAATAGCGACAGAGTAATGGTAGCAGCAGTGACAACAGTAGCAGCAAAGTAAAAGTAGCAAGGACCAGTAGGAAAAACTCGTAGGCATTGGATCGGTGATGGATGATTATGTCGGATGTTATTCATCATGCAACAGTTATAACACGGAGAGATATGTAACTAGCTCCAGTTCATCAATGTAATGTAGGCATGTATTCCGTATATATTCATACATGCTTAGGGAAAAGAACTTGCGTGACATCTATTGTCCATCCCTCCCGTGGCAGCGGGGTCGTAATGGAAACTACGAGATAATAAGGTTCTCCTTTTAATAAAGAACCGGACCAACGCATTAACACTTAGTGAATACATGAACTCCTCATACTATGGTCATCTCTGGGAGTGGTTCCGGCTATTGTCACTCCGGGGTTGCCGGGTCATAACACATAGTTGGTGACTACAACTTGCAAGATAGGATCAAGAACACACATATATTGGCGACAACATAATAGGTTCAGATTTGAAATCATGGTACTCGAGCCCTAGTGACAAGCATTAAGCATGGCAAAGTAGTAGCAACATCAATCTTAGAACATAGTGGATACTAGGGATCAATCCCCGTCAAAACTAACTCGTTTACATGATAGATCTCATCCAACGCATCACCGTCCAGCAAGCCTACGATGAGATTACTCACGAACGATCCAGATCTGCCCTCGAGAGATAGAACAGGAGGTGGCGGCGCCTTTCTATCGTAAAACGCAATGAACTCTTCTCCTTGATTTTTTTTCCGGGCGAAAGGGAATAAATAGAGCTGGAATTGGAGGCGGTCGAGCTACGTGGGCCCCACAAGCCTGCCAGGCGCGGCCGGGGGGCCAGCGCCTGGTGGGCTTGTGGGCTCCATGCTCCACTTATTCGGTTGATTCTTGCGCCAGTATTTTTTATATATTCCACAAAAAATCCTCGTAAATTTCCAGGTCATTCCGAGAACTTTTATTTCTGTGCAAAAACAACACCATGGCAATTCTGCTGAAAACAACACTAGTCCGGGTTAGTTCCATTCAAATCATGCAAATTAGAGTCCAAAACAAAGGGCAAAAGAGTTTGGAAAAGTAGATACGATGGAAATGTATCACGCACACACTCATGCACCGAAGCTACGATGGGGAAGTGCACTACTAGCAATGATGTGGGGGGAAGGAAGACCCCGACACCCACTAATGTTCGCAAGCACGCAGCTGCACCGCTCTACCTCGCCGGAGCCGCATGGGCACAACGACAACCACACATGCACTATGCCTATAAGGAGATGAAAATAAAAAGGGGGCGGAGGCGCATGCTCACCCAGACCAGAGAAGGGGTCCGACCTGCTCGACGGAGGAGAACGATGGCGCACGGCTCCGGCCGACGCTCACCAAAGTGGAGGAAGAAGGGGTCGTCGTCGTAGTGTCATTGTAGCGGCTCTCGTCGGACGATCTCCGCTGGAATGGATCTCCCACGTCCACTACGTGTTCCTGGCGCTGTCGGAGAGGAAGAAGGGGCCGATCTACTGCTGGCGTCGAGCTCACCGGAGCCCATCCATGGCGCCGACGTCGATGGATCTCTCCTGACGGAGCGAGGGAAGAGGAGGAGGAAAAAATGGGGAGCGAGGGTTGCGAGGAGGAGATGGGGCTTGCTAAAATAGCCTCGGGGAATGCGCTTGAGCCACTGGATCGATGGAGAGAAGGATCAATGACCTTCTCTGTTCGTACAAAGTGACGTCGGGGGAGGAAGTAGACGCTCATGCACTCCTACTGCGACAACAGACCTTCCCTGACAATGGCGCCAGGAATCCTGCTGCTACGGGCTACGCCTATAGGGACTTCCTTGGCAAATATGCAAAGGATTTCCCTGCGGCCTTGGAGCCTTGCGTTGGTGTTTCCTTGAAGAGGAAAGGGTGGTGTAGCATAGCGGCGGTAAGTATTTCCCTCAGTTTTGAGAACCAAGGCCTCGATCTAGTGGGAGGATCGCGTCAAGTCACAAGTACCTGCACAAACACAAAGAGCTTGCACCCAACGCTATGAAGGGGTTGTCAATCCCTTATGATTGTTTGCAAAGTGAGAACTAAAAGCAAAAAGTAAACAAAGCAAAGTAAAAGTGAAAGTGGAGACGATAGTTGTGAATAGATCCGGGGGCCGTAGTGTTCACTAGTGGCTTCTCTCATGAAAGCAAGTAGACGGTGGGTGAACGAATTACTGTCGAGCAATTGATAGAACCGCGCAAAGTCGTGACGTTTTCTAAGGCAATGATTATATCTATAGGCATCACGTCCAAAACAAGTAGACCGATACTTTCTGCATCTACTACTATTACTCCACACGTCGACCGCTATCCAGCATGCATCTAGTGTATTAAGTTCATGAAAACAGAGTAACGCCTTAAGCAAGATGACATGATGTAGATGGACAATCTCATATCTACGATAAAAGCCCATCTTGTTACCCTTGATGGCAACAACACGATGCGTGCCTTGTTGCCCCTTCTGTCACTGGGAAAGGTCACCACACGGTATGAACCCAAAACCAAGCACTTCTCCCATTGCAAGAATCACAGATCTAGTTGGCCAAACAAAACCCAAGACTCGGAGAGAGTTACAAGGATATCAAATCATGCATATAAGAAATCAGCAAAGACTCAAATATAATTCACAGATAATCTGATCACAAATCCACAATTCATCGGATCTCGACAAACACACCGCCAAAGAGGATTACATCGGAAAAATCTCCATGAAGATCATGGAGAACTTTGTATTGAAGATCCAAGAGAGAGAAGAAGCCATCTAGCTACTAACTACGGACTGGTAGGTCTGAAGTGGACAACTCGCGAGTCATTGGAGAGGCGATGATGTTGATGTAGAAGCCCTCCAACTCCAAAGTCCCCTCCAGCAGGGCACCGGGAAGGGTCTCCAGATGAGATCTCACGGAAACGGAAGTTGGCGGCGGCAGAAAAGTGTTTTCGTGGATGCCCTTATTTTTTCTGCGGTTTTAGGGAATTTATAGGCCAAAGAGCTAGGGCAGGGGAGCGCCAGGGAGGCCACAAGCCTGGTTGTCGCGGGCCCCCTGGTCGCGGCAACAGGGCTTGTGGGCTCCCTGTGGGCCCCCTGCCTTGGCCCTCAAGCCTCCCGATCTTCTTCTGTTCTGGAAAAAAATATTTCGAGGATTTTATTCTGTTTGGACTCCGTTCCAAAATCAGATCTGAAAAGAGTCAAAAACACAGAAAAACAGGAACTGGCACTTGGCACTGAATTAATAAGTTAGTCCCAAAAAAGATATAAAAGGTATATAAAACATCCAAAGTTGATTTGATAACAACGTGAAACCATCAAAAATTATAGATACGTCTGAGACGTATCATGCACCGGGCCTTCGCTCGTGGAGGAAATGGGCCACGGGGAAGGTAAGCTGGTCCAGAGCCCTGTCACTCTTCTCAAAACCGAAAAGAAAGCTTTTGTTTTTCTGTAAAACTGGCCCAACCAAGTAATTCCCACACAACTATAAAAGGGGTTTTTAAATGAAAATAAAATACCTTGGCTAAGCAGAAAAATATAACCTATTTAAAGAAATAGGTCTAACTATTTATGGCCAAGGTAAAGATGAATAATTTAACAATAACCTAATCTATTTTTGCAAAAAAAAACAAATGTGAGGTGCTTGGGAAAAATAAAATAGCCCCACTAAACCACTCACAAAAATTGAGAGGAGAGGTGGAACATTTTTATTGGATTTATAAAACAAGTTGAAAACACATGTAGCAAAATATTTGAATAGGGAGGGTTTTTGAATGGGCTTTGTTGCGCCCACTCTCATGCACAAGATCACAAACACACATGCAATCACACACACCACCAAGTTGGCACCACACACAAGATCAAGCAAGAAGCAAAAGGAATACGATATGCATGATGCACATGAAATGAGACACAATTGGACCCAACCACTAATTCATTACCATATCAAGGTTGGCAAACATGGAAATGAGTTACAAAGGAGGAAGGAAAAGCATTTGGGCTATCACAAGACTCCTCAAAATGTGAAGCAGCTTCGGAGCTTTCTCGGGCTTGCAAGCTATTGCAGAAGGTTTGTTCAGAACTTCTCCAAGATTCCTAAGCTTCTGTCCAACCTTCTTCACAAGAGCGTGAAATATGTCTAGTCTCCAGAGTGTGATTTGGCATTCAGTACACTCAAGGAGAAGCTCACCTCAACTCCAGTTCTGACTCCTCCTGATGATTCCAAGCCTTTCCAAGTGTTCTGTGATGCCTCTCTCTAAGGTCTTGGTGTAGTTCTGATGCAAGAGAAGAAAGTGGTAGATTATACCTCGAGGAAGTTGAAGCCAAGTGAGAAAAACTATGCCACTCATGATCTTGAGTTGGCGGCAGTGGTTCATGCTTTGATGACTTGGAGACACCTCTTGTTGGGAAGATAGGTTGAAGTCTACACCGATCAAAAGAATCTCAAATACATCTTCACTCAACCGAATCTCAATCTTCGTCAAACTCATTGGATGGAAATGATCCAAGATTATAATCCAAGCATTGACTTAACTCCAGGCGAAGCAAATGTGATTGCATATGCTTTGAGCAGAAAGGCTTACTACAATAGTCTCATTCTGAAGCCAATCCAGCCTTATCTTTGTGAACCTTTCACGAAGGTCAACTTTCAAATAGTACCTCAGGGATTTGTTGCTAACCTCCAGATTTCTCCTACCTTGGAAGACCAATTCCGCCAAGCTCAACTTCTTGATGCTATGATGAAGAAAGTGAAGATAGGCTTGGCAAAGAGCATTCCAAAGTATAAGTGCTTCCGTGTTGATGACAAAGATACCTTGTTCCTCTAGGACAGCCTTGTCGTTCCGAAAGGAGAGCTCACGAAAGTTATCATGGATGAAGCCCATAATTGCCTCCTCTCAATACATCCAGGAAGCTCGAAGATGTATCAAGATCTGAAGCAGACCTTCTGGTGGACTCGCATGAAACTTGAAATTGCTCAGTTCTTGAAGGAGTGTGATGTGTGTCGCAGAGTGAAGGCGGAACATCAACGTCCAGAAGGCGTCCTTCATCCTTAGCCCATACCCGAGTGGAAATTCGATCATGTGGAGATGGATTTTGTCATTGAGTTTCCTAAGTCCAAGAGGGGTAATGATGCCATATTTGTGGATATCGACAAGTTGATTAAAGTTGCTCATTTCCTTCCGGTCAAAGAATCGATCTTGACAGCTCAGCTGGCAGAGCTATACACTTCAAGAATAGTTTCTTTGCACGATGTTCCAATGCTCATTTCTTCAGATCGTGGAAGCATCTTCACTTCCAAGTTCTGGGATTCCTTTCATAGTGTTATGGGCCCTAAGGTCTGTTTCAGTATAGCCTTCCATCCTCAGACAAGTGGTCAAGTGGAGAGAGTCAATCAAATCCTTGAAGATATGCTAAGAGCTTGTGTGAGTTCTCTTGGCATGAAGTGGGAGGACAGCCTTCCGTTTGCCGAGTTATCATACAACAACACATTTCAAGCAAGCTCAGGAAAGGCCCCATTCGAGATTTTATATGGCAGGACGTGTCGTACCCCGATCAATTGGTCTGAGACCGCTGAGCATCAGATTCTTGGGAATGCCATGATTGCGGAAGCAGAAGAGATGTGCCATGTCATTCGGGATAATCTCAAAGCAGCTCAGTCCCGTCAGGAGAGCTACTACGATAGAAAGCATCATGACATGACTTTTCAGCTCGATGATTTTGTGTATCTCCATGTGTATCCTATGAAGGGCACTTAGAGCTTTGGCATCAAAGGAAAGCTTTCTCCTCGCTTTGTTGGTCCTTTAAAAGTTGTCGGAAAAAGAGGTGATCTTGCTTATCAGTTAGAGCTTCCATCCAATTTCTCCAATGTGCATGATGTGTTTCACGTCTCTAAGTTACGAAGATGTTTCAAGACCCCCGAGCAAACAGTTGACCTCCAAGATATTGATCTCCAGCCATACCTCTCCTACCATGAGCATCCGGTAGCAATTCTTGAAGAGACAGAGTGCATGACCCGCAACAAGTCTATCAAGTTCCTCAAAGTTCAGTGGCCACATCATTCCGACAAAGAAGCCACTTTGGAACGCGAGGACCTCCTCCGTTCCGAATTCCCAGAGTTCTTCCAGTACTAGATCTCAGTTCAAGATCCTCTTGTGGTGTGGGAGAGTTGTAACAGCCCTAGTACACCCTTTCCTTATATGCAACCTTTCCATACATGACACCTTCCAAATTGGCATGCTGTGTTTGAAATGAAATGAGTTTTGCTTCTTTTCCTTGTTGCATCATGACATCATGGCATCATAGCATGTTCTTCTTCTCTTGTTGCTTGTGTGTGTGCTTGTGCCATGTGATGTGAGTGTGCTCATGTGTGGTTTGAAGCTTTGCAACACCCTTGTTGCATCAAATAGTAGGAAAACCCTCTTCTTCTTTTATTTTGGGAGCTCTGATAAAAGTTTTTGTTTTGGCCAAATAAAAATGTTGCATCTTCCCCTAATATTCTCTTAGAAATTATGGAGGTATTACTTAGTTTTTCTGTGGGATTTTCTCCTAGTAGTTTTGCTAAAACAATGCCTTATGGTATTTATAGGGGCTTAATTATTGGCTCCAAAAATCCTAGTTTTACTTTTATAAAATAGAGGATATTTATGTGAGTGCAAAACATTTTTGATTTCCCTTTGCCTCTTTCAAATCAGTGGGGTAACTTTTTTTGCTGCAGCAGTTTTAGAAGAAAAACCAATGGTTTTTCCTTTTGTGTAAGAGTGAGAGGAGCGGGAGCTAGCTGCAGTCCAGCCCACCTGGGACTCTTCCTCTCTCCTTTCCACCGCAGCCCAGCCCAGCATGAGCCTCCCGCAACCCGCTCACCGATCCTTCTTCGTCCACTCAGTACAGCCGAGCATCCACCACCGCCACATCGACAGTGGATGGATTTGACGGCCATGAGGACGCTCTAAACCCTATAAAGCGTGGCCGCAACCCTAGACTTCCCCATATCCCTCTTCCGCCGCCGAGATAAAGGCTTCTCGTTGCCGCCTTCGCCATGACCGCTGGTAGCTCGGGCCCATCGTCGCCGTGAGCAAGGTTGTCAGAATCGCGATTCTGAATTGGATCGGAGCTCCGATGGCAGGATCGCAAATAGTAGAATCTTCACTATGAGGATCGTAAAAATGTAGATTCTATGAATCAAAATCATAGAATCAGAGGGGTTAGTTTGGATCGTAAAGTCGTAGAATCGGACAACAGAATCGCGATTCTGACAACCTTGGCCGTGAGGGAGTGATACGTCCATTTTGCATCATGCTTTTATATCAATATTTCTTGCATTATGGGCTGTTATTACATATTATGGTACAATACTTATGCTTTTTCTCTCTTATTTCACAATATTTACATGAAGAGGGAGAATGCCGGCAGCTGGAATTCTGGACTGGAAAAGGAGCAAATCTGAGAGACCTATTTTGCACAGCTCCAAAATCCTGAAAAGTTATGGATTTTTTTTTGGAATATATAAAAAATAATGGATGAAAGAAGTACGAGAGGGACCCACCAGGAGGCCACAAGCGAGGGGCGCGGCCTACCCCCTGGCCGCGCTCTACAGGCTTGTGGGCCCCCTTGCAGGCCTCCGGTGCCCATCTTCTTCTATATGAAGGGTTTTGACGTGGAAAAAATTGTATGAGAGCTTTCGTGTCGCGACGCCGCAGTCTCGAGGCGGAACTTCGACATAACCAATCTAGAGCTCCAGCGGAGCTATTCCGCCGGGGAAACTTCCCTCCCGGAGGGGGAAATCGAAGTCATCGTCATCACCAACGTCCTCTCATCGAGAGGGGTCAATCTGCATCAACATCTTCATCAGCACCAAGTCCTCTCCAAACCCTAGCTCATCTCTTGTATCCGATATTTGTCTCAAAACCTCAGATTGGTACTTGTGGGTTGCTAGTAGTGTTTATTACTCCTTGTAGTAGATGCTAGTTGGTTTATTTGGTGGAAGATCATATGTTCAGATTCTTAATGATTATTAAAGCTCCTCTAATTATGAACATGAATATGCTTTGTGAGTAGGTATGTTTGTTCCTAAGGACATGGGATAGGTCTTGTTATAAGTAATCATGTGAATTTGGTATTCGTTTGATATTTTGATAAGATATATGTTGTCTCTCCTCTAGTGGTATCATGTGAACGTCGACTACATGACACTTCACCATTATTTGGGCCTAGAGGATGTCATTGGGAAGTAATACGTAGATGATGGGTTGCTATAGTGACAGAAGCTTAAACCCTACTTTATGCGTTGCTTCGTAAGGGGTTGATTTGGATCCATATTTTTAATCCTATGGTTAGATTTATTTTAATACCTACTTCGTAGTTGCAGATGCCTGCGAGAGAGGTTAATCATAAGTGAGAGTTTTGTCCAAGTAAGTGCAGAACCCAAGCACCGGTCCACCCACATATCGAATTATCAAAGTAACGAACGCGACTCATGCGAGCATGATGAAAACTAGCTTGACATAAATTCACATGTGTCCTCGGGAGCGCTTTTCTTTATATAAGAGTTTGTCCAGGCTTGTCCTTTGCTACAAAAAAGGATTGGGCCACCTTGCTACACCTTTGTTACAATTGTTACTTGTTACCCGTTACAAATTACCTTATCACAAAACTATCTGTCACCGATAATTTCAGTGCTTGCAGAGAATACCTTACTGAAAACCGTTTGTCATTTCCTTCTGCTCCTCGTTGCGTTTGACATTCTTACTTATCGAAAGGACTATGATAGATCCTCTATACTTGTGGGTCATCAATACTATTTTCTGGCGCCGTTGCCGGGGAATGAAGTGCCTTTGGTAAGTGGAACTTGGTAAGGAAAAGTTTATAAATTGTGCTGAAATTTACTGTCACTTGTCATTATGAAAAATATTTAGGGTATCTTCCCCTCGACCGGAAGCACAAATAGATGCTCCTCAACCTGCTGCACCTACTAAAAATATTTATTATCAAATTCCTTCAGGATGATAGAAAAACTGCTAGATAATCCTTATGTAGGAGATGGAACACTACATCCTGATTTGCACCTAATCTATGTGGATGAAGTTTGTGGGTTATTTAAGCTTGCACGTACGCCCAAGGATGTTGTCAAGAAGAAGGTCTTTCCTTTATATTTGAAGGAAAAGGCGTTGACATGGTATAGGCTATGTGATGATATTGGATCATGGAACTACAACTGATTGAAATTGGAATTTCATTAGGAGTTTTATCTTATGCATCTGGTTCATCGTGATTGGAATTATATTTATAATTTTTGGCCTCGTGAAGGAGAAATAATCTCTCAATCTTGGGGGAGGCTTAAGTCAGTGTTTTATTCATGTCACAATCATGAGCTCCCGAGAGAAATTATTATTCAGAATTTTTATGCCCGGCTCTCTTGTAATGATCAATCCATGCTCGACACTTCTTGGGTTGGTTCCTTTATGAAGTAAGATATTGAATTCAAATGGGATTTATTGGAAAGAATTAAACACAACTTTGAAGATTGGAAACTCGACAAAGGTAATGAGTCAAGTATAAGCCTTAAGTTTGATTGTGTTAAATCCTTTATAGACACCGATGCTTTTCCGGATTTTAGCACTAAATATGGACTTGAATTTGAGGAAGTAGCTTCATTTTGTGAATATTTTTCTACTCATGTTGATCTCCCCAAGGAGAAGTGGATTAAATATTATCCCCCCATTGAATTTAAAGTGGCATAACCTATTAAAGTTAAAGAACAAACGGCTATTTACAATGCTGATCCTGTTATTCCTACTACTTATATTGAGAAACCACCCTTTCCTGTTAGGATAAAAGAACATGCTAAAGCTTCAACTGTGGTTCGTAAGAGTTGTTCTAGAACACCTATACCTCATGAACAAACTAAAGTAGAACCTAACATTGCTATGGTTAAAGATCTCTTTGTTGATAATATTGATGGGCATGTCATTCACTTCTGTGATGAAGCCGCTAGAATTGCTAGACCTGATACTAAGGGTAAACATAGACCTATTGTTGGCGTGCCTGTTGTTTCTGTTAAGATAGGAGATCATTGTTTTCATGGCTTATGTGATGTGGGTGCTAGTGTAAGTGCAATTCCCTTTACCTTATACCATGAAATTATGAATGATATTGCACCAGCCGAATTAGAGGAAATTGATGTCACCATCAAGCTTGCTAATAGAGATACTATCTCACCAATTGGGATTGTTAGAGGTCTTGAAGTCTTGTGTGGGAAAATAAAGTATCGTAATGATTTTCTTGTTCTTGGTTCCCCACAAGATGATTTTTCTCCCATTATATTTGGTAGACCCTTCTTGAATACTGTTAATGCTAAGATCGATTGTGAAAAAGAAACGGTTACTGTAAGTTTTGGGGATGCATCTCATGAGTCTAGTTTCTCTAAATTTTGTAGACAACCCCATGACAAAGAACTGCCTAGTAAAGATGAAATTATTGGTCTCACTTCTATTGCTGTGCCTCCTACCAATCCCTTAGAATAATATTTGCTAGACCATGAAAATGATATGTATATGAATGAAAGGGATGAAATAGATAAGATTTTCTTTGATCAGTAGCCTATTCTAAAACACAACCTTCCTATTGAAATACTCGGGGATCCTCCTCCACCCAAGGGTGATCCCGTGTTTGAGCTTAAACAATTACCTGATACTCTGAAGTATGCTTATCTTGATGAAAAAGAGATATATCTTGTTATTATTAGTGCTAACCTTTCATAGCATGAATAAAAGAGATTATTGAAAACTCCGAGACAACATCGTGCCTCTATTGGATATACTCTTGATGATCTTAAGGGCATTAGTCCCACTCTATGTCAGCACAAAAACAATATGGAACGAGATGCTAAACCAGTTGTTGATCACCAACGACGACTAAATCCTAAAATGAAGGAAGTGGTAAGAAATGAAATATTAAAGCTTCTGGAGGCAGGTATAATTTATCCTATTGCTGATAGTACATGGGTTAGTCCCGTTCATCGTCTCCCTAAAAAGGGAGGTATTACCGTTGTTCCTAATGATAAAGATGAATTAATCCCGCAAACAATTGTTACAAGATATAGAATGGTAATTGATTTCAGGAAATTAAATAAAGCTACTAGGAGATATCATTATCCGCTACCTTTTGTTGATCAAATGCTAGGAAGACTTTCCGAACATACACATTTTTGCTTTCTAGATGGTTATTCTAGTTTCTCTCAAATACCTGTATCAAAAGAGGATCAAGAGAAGACCACTTTTACTTGCCCTTTCGGCACCTTTGCTTATAGACGTATGCCTTTTGGTTTATGCAATGCACCTGCTACCTTTCAAAGATGTATGATGGCTATATTGTCTGACTTTTGTGAATAGATTGTTGATGTTTTCATGGATTATTTTTTCGTTTACGGAACTTCTTTTGATGATTGCTAGAGCAACATTGATCGAGTTTTGCAGAGATGTGAAGAAACTAATCTTGTCTTGAATTGGGAGGAGTGCCACTTTATGGTTAATGAAGGCATCGTCTTGGGACACAAAATCTCCGAAAGAGGTATTGAAGTTGATAAAGCTAAAGTTGATCCTATTGAAAAAATGCCGTGTCCAACAGATATCAAAGGTATAAGAAGTTTCCTTGGTCATGTTGGTTTCTATAGGAGATTTATTAAAGACTTCTCTAAAATTTATAAGCCTCCCACAAATCTTTTGAAAAAGGATATTCCATTCGTTTTTGATGTTGATTGTGTAGAAGCATTTGAAATTCTTAAGAAAGCCTTGATCACTTCACCTGTTGTTCAACCACCTGATTGGAGCCTACCCTTTGAAATTATGTGTGATGCTATTGATTATGTTGTTGGTGCTATTCTAGGACAAAGAGTTGTTAAGAAATTAAATGTCATCCATTACGCTAGTAAAACTCTAGACAGTGCTCAAAGAAACTATGCTCCCACTGAAAAGAAATTTTTAGTAGTTGTGTTTGCTTGCGATAAGTTTAGACCTTATATTGTTGATTCCAAAGTAATTTTTCACACTGATCACACTGCTATTAAGTACCTTATGGAAAAGAAAGATGCTGAACCTAGACTTATTAGATGGGTCCTTGTGCTACAAGAATTTGATTTGCATATTATTGATAGAAAGGGCGCTGATAACCCCGTAGCAGATAACTTGTCTAGATTAGAAAATGTTCTTGATGACCCACTACCTATTGATGATAGCTTCCCTGATGAACAATTAGCTGTCATAAATGCTTCATGCAATGCTCCTTGGTATGGTGATTATGCTAACTGCATTGTTGCTAAGTTTATACCGCCTAGTTTCACATACCAACAAAAGAAAAAGTTCTTCTATGATTTAAGACATTAATTTGGGTACGATCGACACCTTTATAAAGAAGGAGTAGATGGTATTATTAGATGTTGTGTACCTGAGCATGAAAAGGGACATATCCTTCACAAGTGTCACTCCGAGGCCTACGAAGGACACCACGCTGGAGATAGAACTGCACACAAGGTATTACAATCTGGTTTTTATTGGCCTACTCTCTTGAAGGATGCTCGTAAGTTTGTCTTGTCTTGTGATGAATGCCAAAGAATGGGTAATATTAGTAGACGTGAGGAAATGCCTATGAATTACTCTCTATTTATTGAACCATTTGATTTTTGGGATTTTGACTATATGGGACCTTCTCCAAAATGCAACGGGTATACTCATATTCTAGTTGTTGTTGATTATGTTACTAAGTGGGTAGAAGCTATTCCAACTAGTAGTGCTGATCATAACACTTCTATTAAAATGCTGAAAGAAGTTATTTTCCCTAGATTTGGAGTCCCTAGATATTTAATAACGGATGGTGGTTCACACTTTATTGATGGTGCTTTCGAAAAATTGCTTGATAGGTATGATGTTAATGATATAGTTGCATCTCTTTATCATCCTCAGTCTAGTGGGGAAGTAGCATTTAGCAATAGAGAAATAATATTGATCTTGCAAAATACCGTTAATAGATCTAGAAAGATTTGGTCTAAGAAACTTGACGATGCATTATGGGCTTACAGAACCGCTTACAAAAACCCTATGGGTATGTCTCCGTACAAAATGGTTTATGGTAAAGCAGGTCACTTACCTTTAGAGCTAGAACATAGAGCTTATTGGGCAATTAAAGAGCTTAACTATGATTTCAAAGTTGCTCGTGAGAAGAGGTTATTTCACATTAGCTCACTTGATGAATGGAGAACCCATGCCTATGATAACGCCACGTTGTTTAAAGAAAAGGTTAAGAGATGGAATGATAGAATGATACAAAAGCGTGAATCCAATGTAGGTGATCATGTCTTGCTATACAACTCTCGTTTAAGATTTTTTGCACGAAAACTTGTCCCTAAATGGGAAGGGACTTACATTATCGAGGAAGTATATCGTTCCGGTGCCATCAAGATCAACAATGCTGAAGGCACAAATCCAAAGGTGGTAAATGGGCAAAGAATGAAAGATTATATCTCACGTACTCCCATAAATGTTGAAACTAATATTATAAATAACGTAACTCCGGAAGAGTACATTAGGGAGACCTATCAGAATGTCTCGGACCCTGAAAAGGAATAGGTATGTGCTGCAATAAGCAAACCGACTCCAAAACGTTTTCAATGGCAATTTTTATAAGTTTTGGAATATATGAAAAATTAGGAAAATTTAAAGCAGTCTGAAGCGTGCACGAGGAGGCCACAAGCCAGGGGGCGTGACCTACCCCCGTGGCCGTGCCCTACAGGCTTGTGGCGACTCCTTGCACCCTCCGGACTCCGTTTTCTTGTGGAATACTCCTTCGGGTCAACAGAAAATCATTATATAATCTCCCGAAGGTTTTGATCTCCGTATCTCAACAATATCTCCTGTTTTCGTTTTGAGCTGTTTCTGCAGCAGATTTAGAGTAAGATGTCATCCCAAGATTCCGATGGGGAGAGCTATGTATCACATTATTTTGCTAATCCCAGGCTCTACGGAGACGTAGATCCCTATGGATTGTGACCGGAGGAGGAACGAGAGATATGCAAGTATGTGCAAGAAAGCTCAAACGAAGAGGAGATTCCCTTGCCTTGACCCGAAGATATGCATGTGGAGTTCAAGAAGTCGAGCCTCCCAAATACAAGGAGAAAACCCAAGGTGCTATTTATCCCTTCTCGTTTTCTGCAGGAGAGAAAGGGTGAATTATGTCAAAGGATACCGAGGCTCGAGATGGAAGTAGACGATCTGAGGGAACAAAATTTCATGCTTAAGTGGAAATTTGATAAGCTTTGAACGTCACGAGTAACTCCAACATTACCACCTCCGATGGAAGACAACTAAACACATGGGTATGGGCACTCCCCTTGGCTTGTGCCAAGGTCGGGGGAAGTGCCGCGGTATCGTATCACCATCACAACTTTTTTACTTTTTTGTTTTTCTTCATTCAATCCTTTTGGTTATATCTTGATCTAGTAGAATAAATTTTTAGTGTGATCTAGTTTAAAGTTTTTCTTTTTGTTCCCTCTATGTAAGCAAGTCCAAGAGTTATATAATAAAGAGTAGTTTTGAGTTGAGGGCTTTGCTTGCTTGCAATGATCTATATGAAAAGAAATAGAAAGAAGTATATAATAAAAGAATAAGAGCATACATAATGATCTTAAGGGGAGTGATGACTTCACATATAAAAACTATGTTGATTGAAATTTGTTGTGAGTTGACAAACAAAGCTATTGGTCATTGTTGCAATTAAAAGGAAGCGATAAAGAAAAAGAGGTTCGCATATCAATATATTATCTTAGACATCTTTTATGATTGTGAGCACTCATTAAAATATTATATGCTAAAAGGTTGATGTTGGACAAGGAATACATCATAATGAGTCATGTTTGCTTATTTCCGAATAGAAGTTATATGGTTGTAGATCCTTCAACATGTGTCGCTTGCTTCCACCTCATATTAGCCAAAAGAAACTCCTACGCCAAGTAGAGATACTACTTGTGCATCCAAAAAACCTTTAACCTAGTTTTGCCTTGAGAGTCCACCATACCTACCTATGGATTGAGTAAGATCCTTCAAGTAAGTTGTCATCGGTACAAGCAATAAAAATTGGTCCTTAAATATGTGTGGTTTATTAGTGCGAGGAAAATAAACTTTATACGAACTTGTTATATAGAAGAAATAAAAGCGACAAACTCCATAATAAAGTTCTTTATCAGAAGGGACAATATAAAGTGACATTCTTTTGCATTAAGAGATTGTGCATCCAACTATAAAAGCGCTTGACAACCTCTGTTTCCCTCTGCGAAGGGCTATCTGTTACCTTTACTTTCTAGTTTTTACCTTTATGTAAGAGTCATGGTGATCTTCAGCATTTCCTTTATTTCGGCTTTACTTTTGGCAAGCGTCATGTGTTGGGGAATGATCTAGACAAATATATCCACTCGGATGTGGGTGATCATGAGTTATTATTGTTGACATTACCCTTGAAGTAAATAGTTAGGAGGCAAAACTAAAAGCCCCTATCTTTCTCTATGTCCGATTGAAGCTTTGACCTCATAGGTACGACATGAGTGTTATCAAGTATGAAAGACTATAAGATGATTGAGTATGTGTATTTGCTTTACAAGCTCTTACATTGACTCTTTCCTACGTTGCGATAAATTGGAATTGCCTCAATGACTCAAATCATAGTTTGCTAGTTCTCAATAGAGTTCTTGATTCATATTTTCCTTGTGAATGAATTATTACTCTGGTATAAGATGTTGTAGGTCAATATGTGTTGTTATTATAAAGATAATCATGATGCCTGCATGTCCGTATTTTATTTTATCGACACCTCTATCTCTAAACATGTGGACATATTTATTGATTTCGGCTTTCGCTTGAGGACAAGCGAGGTCTAAGCTTGGGGGAGTTGATACGTCCATTTTGCAACATGCTTTTATACCAATATTTATTGCATTATGGTTTTTTATTACACATTATGGTACATTACTTATGCCTTTTCTCTCTTATTTTACAAGATTTACATGAAGAGGGAGAATGCCGACAGCTGGAATTCTGGACTAGAAAAGGTGCAAATCTAAGAGACCTATTCTGCACAGCTCCAAAAGTCCTGAAAAGTTATAGAGAATTGTTTTGGAATATATAAAAAATAATAGGCGAAAGAAGTATCGAAGGGGACCCACCAGGAGGCCACAAGCCAGGGGCGCGACCTACCCCCTGGCTGCACCCTGCAGGCTTGTGGCCCACTGGTACGCCTCCGATGCCCATCTTCTGCTATATGAAGGGTTTTGACCTGGAAAAAAATCATATCATAGCTTTCGGGACGCGACACCACCATCTCGAGGCGGAACTTCGACAAAACCAATCTAGAGCTTCGGCGGAGCTATTCCGTCGGGGAAACTTCCCTCCCGGAGGGGGAAATTGAAGCCATCATCATCACCAACGATCCTCTCATCGAGAGGGGATCAATCTCCATCAACATCTTCATCAGCACCATCTCCTCTCCAAACCCTAGTTCATCTCTTTTATCGGATCTTTGTCTCAAAACCTCAGATTGGTACGTGTGGGTTGCTAGTAGTTTTGATTACTCCTTGTAGTTGGTGCTCGTTGGTTTATTTGGTGGAAGATCATATGTTCAAATCCATAATGATTATTAATACTCCTCTGATTATGAACATGAATATTCTTTGTAGTAGTTATGTTTGTTCCTAAGGACATGGGATAAGTCTTGTTATAAGTAATCATGTGGATTTGGTATTCGTTCGATATTTTGATAAGATATACATTGTCTCTCCTCTAGTGGTGTCATGTGAACGTTGACTACATGACACTTCACCATTATTTGGGCCTAGAGGAAGGCATTGGGAAGTAATAAGTAGATGATGGGTTGCTAGAGTGACAGAAGCTTAAACCCTAGTTTATGCGTTGCTTCGTAAGGGGTTGATTTGGATCCATATGTTTAATAGTATGGTTAGATTTATCTTAATTCATATTTGTAGTTGAGGATGCTTGCGAGGGATGTTAATCATAAGTGGGAGGTTGGTCCAAGTAAGGGCAGCACCCAAGCACCGGTCCACCCACATACCAAATTATCAAAGTAACGAACGTGAATCATATGAGCATGATGAAATCTAGCTTGACATAAATTCCCATGTGTCGTCGGGAGCGCTTTTTTATATAAGAGTTCGTCTAGGCTTGTCCTTTTCTACAAAAAATATTGGGCTACCTTGCTGCACCTTTGTTACAATTGTTACTTGTTACCTGTTACAAATTACCTTATCACAAAACTATCTGTCATCGATAATTTCAGTGGTTGCAGAGAATACCTTATTGAAAACCGCTTGTCATTTCCTTCTGCTCCTCGTTGGGTTCGACACTCTTACTTATTGAAAGGACTATGGTAGATGCATTATACTTGTGGGTCATTAAGGAGCAGCCGCGGGGTCTTCTCGGGGTCGTCGTGAACGTCGTCCCCGACCGCATCGTCGCCATGTGCGGCAAGGAGTCGAGCCACCCGTCATCTTCTTCCTCTCCAACGCCGACGGCTTGGATGCATAGCCATGCGCCTCCACGTCATCATCGGCGTCGCGCCGTGCTCATCGCAGCCCCGCCTCCGCACCCGAGTGAGCAAGCCGTCCCATTTTCACCTCTCGCTCTGCATGCATGCGTCACCGTTGTTAGTGTGTCGGTAGGTAGTTCGGCCATGGAAATAGCTGGAGCGAACCCTAGCTCCTCGTCGTGTTTAGCCCGCCTGTAGTTATCCGCACCACCACCCCCGCATCTGTCTACTGTGCGTTGCGACCCTGCTAGTTGCAAATGCACCGTGCTTAGGCCGCCGTGCGTCGCCGCTGTTGTTGCACCGACCCGCAGCGTCTCGATGGTGCATAGGCAAGGTGGCCCTTTTACTGTCATGTTCTTAGATGAGCGCGCATACCGTGCAGATCCAACATAGTAGCAGAGTGGTAGCGTCCTTGCGGTCTCTCCGGGGAGACGCGAGTTCGAATCCGCGCGGGCACAGTTTAAACACCAACCTTCTTTTCATTGCATGTCCGCAACCCATGATAGCTAGCTCTAGAGGTGTTGAACCCCTCAGGGTTCAGACCCCCCTCCTAGCCGAGTGGTTGACCAAGCGCGCAGTGATAGCGAGGTCGTGGGTTTGATCCCCACCCCCCGCGTGATTATATTCCCATTTTTCCTACTTTGTTCGCGTGTGCATGCCGGGCCACTAACAGTGGGCCACAGGGCCAACATGTCACACTCTTCGGGCCCTGGTGTCTATGACCAGTGGGACCCCATGCTAAATTGTTTTTTTGTGATATTGTTTTGGTGCTGTAGATATTTCCAATTTTGGAAGTGTTCAGAATTGGAAATTGCCAGATCTGGCATATTCTGTTTTGGGCTCTGATTTGACACTTAAGTCAAATAGGATTGGTAGGGTATTTTCAATTTTGTTTTATGGTAGTTTTCTTCATGTGTAGATATACGTATGATATATGATTTTGGGGTAGAAAACCCAAGGAATCCAATGGTGCCGTTGGATTTCACTTTTGAGCAAGTTTACAAAACTGTCATTTTGTGATGAGGTGGCATTTTCTCAAGTTTGTAGTATTTATTGTGTGCATGCTTTAGAGTTTGTGTCAACATGAAAGTGCTAGCATTTTATGGGTACTAGGCCCTGGTAATTTTGTTTGCCATGATATTCTTGTAGATAAGTGGATACCTTGCGGTTAAGTAGCTAAGAATTTGTTGCAAAATCACATGCTAGAATTTTGCTAAGTGTTGAGACTGTTTTTTCTTCCCCTTTGTGGTGATGGTTCCCATGGCTATGTTGATCCTTAGAGTTTGCTACAGTGGCATGATTTATAGTGATTGAACTCCTCTACTACTTGGTGCCACAAGTTTTCCAATAGGACCTTGCATCATAGTTTTATTTAGTGTCAAAGTTGCTATGTTGTTGGAAATTGCATCTAGTCAAAATCACAGATTTTGACTAACTCTGAGATTCTGTGATTGTTTTCTTGCCCTGTTACTTTGATGCTACTAAGTTTCCCATGGGGATTTAGCCCAAGCTACGAACTAGTGATTTGTAGAATTTGGGATCCTCTATCACTCTGTTAAATTTCATGCAATGAGGTTGGTTGTAGCATACTATTTTGTTGCTGTCAAAATGCTTCAGATTATAACGTGCGAGTGAAAATCTGTGATTTTCACTAAGTCAAGAACTGTTATGATTTTTGCCATGTTTAGAGCTTGGTAGCCAATGATTCTTGATCCTAGTGAATTATATATTGGTTGGGTGTTGTAGTACTGTTTGGTATATTTGATTTCATGCCTTGGTTGAAATAATTGGGTGGCTATAGCTACTTTAATTCTCGTGATTGAAGTGGTAAGATGCTGTTAGTGGACAGATGGTGTGCTATTTTGTGTTGGCCTTTGTGTGAGTTGTGCTTGATGAATTTGCATGATATTTAGCTCTATTACACCTGGAATTCTGTGCTTAATCCAGTGGAAACCTTGCAATTCAATGTGGGTGCCCATACTTTCCGGAAGTTCCATAACTCGGTTCCATAGGTTCACGACGTTCATTATATGGTTTTGCACCATTTTCTTGTGATGTATCCATTTATTCCATGTTCATGCATGTATAAATAAGTTAACTTGAGGTTTTGTCCAGAAAGTGAATAACTCAAGTAATGCATGAAAGATGACTAGTATAGCAATGCCATGTGACCTTCATGCCACACATGCATCATATTATTTGTAACATTATCACTTGCTGGTGTTATTGTATGATAATTTATTTTGGGTAGCAACATGTGCTGAGAAGGAGTTCGAGGATTCCGTTGAGTACATTCAGTAAGATCACGAGCAGTCCCAGTGTGAAGATTTCAAAGGCAAGATGATTGTGACTGTGATATCATTTCTAGCTTTGTTATCCCTAGTGGAATCGTTTCCATCGTTACTTATTGCTGCCTACCACCTGATAATTTAGCCTCCAAACATTGCCATGAAACCTTTAACCCTTCGCCTCCTAGCAAACATTGATTGGCTTAGTTAGTGCTTCCTCAACCACTTGATAGAATTGCTAGTTGCAGGTGCAAGTTGGCCCATGTGATAAGATGGCCAATTTGATTATCATGTTATTTAAATGCTATTTAATTAATGCACCTATATACTTGGTAAAAGTCGGAAGGCCTAGCCTTTTGCTAGGTTATCTGTTCCGCTTTTGCCGCCCTAGTTTCGGCTATCGGTGTTTTATTCCATAACTGAGCGCTCCCAACACGTTCGGGGTTGTTATGGGGACCCCCTTGGTAAATCGTTTAGTGTTAAGGCTTGTCTGGCAAGATCCAACCTTGGTGTTACATTTGCTAATAACTTTAGTGTTAAAGCATAGGGAATAGCTACCCCGAGTAAACTTCATCAACAACCCGGGCCAGTGCTCCTCAGGAGTGTTGGTCAAACTAGAGCCACTTGCGGGGGCCACCCGGGGCAACTCGGGGGATTTCTATCTGGCCACTGTACGTACTGCTCATCCGTCGTGTCCTGAGACTGAGATACGCGGCTCTTATCAGGTTCGTTGACACGTCGGGAGGTATTGCTAGACTTGTTCTTACCTTAACAATATATCTTGTGCATTGGGATTCCGGCGATACTTTGGGTTATCTCAGAGTTGAGGTTTTCCACTAAGAAATCCGACGAGTTCACGAGTTTTGCGATCGAGGATTTCTATGTGGCCTCTTGTGATTTGTGATGGATTAGTTGGATCACCCATGCAGGGTTAAATCTTTCGAAAAGTTATGCCCACGGTTATGTGGCAAACATGGAAGCTTTGTTTAACATCCGGTTCTAGACAACTTGAAATAACTTAGTTAAAACCTGCCAACCGTGTGCGTAACCATGATTGTTTCCTTGAGAGTTCCTTCTCTGATCGAGAACACGATGGGGTTATGACTGACATAAGTAGGTGTTCAAGATCACTTAGTGATTATTCTTAGTTTCCGACCTTCATGCATTGACCACTAAATTACTTCATGTTCTTCGTAAGTTAGCCACCATAAATGCTTAGTGCTGCTGCAAACTCAAACACCTACCCCATCCTCACCTAATAGCTTAGTTAGATTCGATACCGTGGTCATGAGATTGTTGAGTCCTTGTGGCTCACAGATTACTACAACCACCTTATGACCCACAAGTATAGGGGATCTATCGTAGTCCTTTCGATAAGTAAGAGTGTCGAACCCAACGAGGAGCAGAAGGAAATGACAAGCGGTTTTCAGTAAGGTATTCTCTGCAAGCACTGAAATTATCGGTAGAGATAGTTTTGTGATAAGGTAATTCGTAACGAGTAGAAAGTAAGAAATGTAACAAAGGTGCAGCAAGGTGGCCCAATCCTTTTTGTAGCAAAGGACAATCCTAGACAAACTCTTATATAAAGCAAAGCGCTCCTGAGGACATATGTGAATTTTTGTCAAGATAGTTTTCATCATGCTCATATGATTCGCGTTCGTTACTTTTATAATTTGGTATGTGGGTGGACCAGTACTTGGGTGCTGCCCTTAATTGGACAAACATCCCACTTATGATTAACCTCTCTCGCAAGCATCCGCAACTACGAAATAAGAATTAAGATAAATCTAACCATAGCATGAAACATATGGATCCAAATCAACCCCTTACGAAGCAATGCATAAAGTAGGGTTTAAGCTTTGTCACTCTAGAAACCCATCATCTACTTATTACTTCCCAATGCCTCCCCCTAGGCCCAAATAATGGTGAAGTGTCATGTAGTCGACAGATGACACCACTAGAGGAGAGACAACATACATCTCATCAAAATATTGAGCGAATACCAAATTCACATGATTACTTATAGCAAGACTTATCCCATGTCCTCATGAACAAACATAATTACTCACAAAGCATATTCATGTTCATAATCAGAGGAGTATTAATAATCATTAAGGATCTGAACATATGATTTTCCACCAAGTAAACCAACTAGCATCAAGTACAAGGAGTAATCAACACTACTAGCAACCCCCAGGTACCAATCTGAGGTTTGAGACAAAGATCAGATACAAGAGTTGAACTAGGCTTTGGATAGGAGATGGTGCTGATGAAGATGTTGATGGAGATTGACCCCCTATCGATGAGAGGATCGTTGGTGATGACGATGGCTTCAATTTCCCCCTCCGTGAGGGAAGTTTCCCCGACACAATAGCTCCGCGGGAGCTCTAGATTGGTTATGCCGAAGTTCCGCCTCGAGACGGCGGCACTTTCCCCCAAAAGTTCTAATATGATTTTTTCCAGGTCAAAACCCTTCATATAGCAGATGATGGGCACCGGAGACCTACCAGGGGGCCACAAGCCTGCAGGGCATGCCCAAGGGGGTAGGGCGCGCCCCCGTGGCTTGTGGCCACCTGGTGGGTCCCCTAATGTATTTCTTTAACTCAATATGTTTTATGTATTCCAAAATTATTCTCCGTACGTTTTCAGGAATTTTAGAGTTATGCAGAATAGGTCTCTCAGATTTGCTCCTTTTCCGGTCCAGAATTCCAGCTGCCAGCATTCTCCCTCTTCATATAAACCTTGTAAAATAAGAGAGAAAAGGCATAAGTATAGTACCATATTGTGTATTAACAGCCCATAATGCAATAAATATCGATATACAAGAATCATGCAAAATGGATGTATCAACTCCCCCAATCTTAGACCCCACTTATCCTCAAGCGAAGTCCGGATCGATAAATATGCCTACATGTTTAGAGATAGAGTTGTTGATAAAATAAAATACGGACATGAAGGCATCACGGTTATCTTTAGAACATCAACACATATTGACATAGAATATCTTACGCGAGAGTAACAATTCATTCACAAGGTAAAATATGTATCAAGAACTCTATTGAGAACTAACAAACTATGATTTCAGTCATGGAAGCAATTCCAATTTATCACAATGTAGGAAAGAGTCAATATAAGAGCTTGTAAAGCGAATCCACATACTCAATCATCTTATGGTCTTTCATAATTGCTAACACTCACACCGTACCTATGAGGTCAAGGTTTCAATCGGACACAAATAAATATAGGGGCTTATAGTTTGCCTCTCAACTATTTACCTCAAGGGTAATTTCAACAATCATAACTCATGATCACCCACATACGTGTGGATATATTTGTCTAGATCATTCCCCAACACATGACACTTGCCAAAATATAAAGGTTAAATAAAGGAAATAGTGAAGATCACCTCGACTCTTACATAAAGGTAAGTACTAGATAGTAAAGGTACATATAGGCCCTATGCGGAGGGAAGCATAGGTTGTCATGCGCTTTTATAGATGGATGTGCAATCCCTTAATGCAAAAGAACGTCACTTTCTATTGCCCCTTGTGATAAAGAACTTTATTATGTAGTCTGTCCCTTTTATTTCTTCCATATCACAAGTTCGTATAAATTTTATTTTTCTCACACTAAGAGATCACACATATTTAGAGAACAATTTTTATTGCTTGCACCAATGATAACTTACTTGAAGGATCTTAATCAATCCATAGGTAGGTATGGTAGACTCTCAAGGAAAAACTGGGTTAAAGGTGTCTGGATGCACAAGTAGCATATCTACTTGGTGCGGAAGTTTTGGATGATATGGGGTGGAAGCAAGAGACACATGTTGAAGGATCTATAACCATATAACTTCTATTCGGAAATAAGCAAACATAACTCATTATGTTGTCTTCCTTCTCCAATATCAACTTCTTAACATATAATATTTTAATGAGTGCTCACATTCATAAAAGATGTCCAAGGAAATATATTTATATGTGAACCTCTCTTTCTTTATTACCCCCTTCTAATTGCAAGAATGACCATTAGATTTGTTTGTCAACTCACAACCAATTTCGATCAACATACTTTTTATATGTAAAGCCATCAGTCCCCATAAGATCATTATATATACTCTTTTTCTTTTATTCTATACTTCTTTCTATTTGTATTTCTCAAGATCATAGCAAGCAAGCAAATCCCTCAACTCAAAACTACTCTTTATTATATAACTCTCGGACTTGCTTACATAGGGGGAACTATTGGGGAACTTTGCATAGGAAACTAAAATTATCCTACGCACACGAACACCTATCATGGTGATGTCCATCTATGAGAGGAGATTAGATATGCGTACCCTTGTAGATCGCTCAGCGGGAAGCGTTAAGAAACACGGTTGATGTAGTGGTACACCTTCGTGATTCAAATCACCGTCGTCCCACGATCCGTCCCTAGATCCGTTCCGATCTAGCGCCGAACGGACGACACCTCCGCGTTCAGCACACGTACAGCTCGACAATGATCTTGGCCTTCTTGATCCCGCAAGAAAGACAGAGAAGTAGATGAGTTCTCCGGTAGCATAACGGCGCTCCAGTGGTGCTGACGATCTACTCCTGCAGGGCTCTGATACGTCTCCATCGTATCTACTTTTCCAAATTCTTTTGCCCTTGTTTTGGACTCTAATTTGCATGATTTGAATGGAACTAACCTGGACTGACGCTATTTTCAGCAGAATTGCCTTGGTGTTGTTTTTGTGAAGAAATGAAAGTTCTCGGAACGTCGTGAAAATTTCTGGAAAATATGAAAAGTATCTGCGCAAAGATCGACCGGAGGGGATGGGCAAGTGGGCCACAAGCCCTGTAGGCGCCACCCCCCTGGTGGAGGCTAGCAAGCTTGTGGGGCCCACGTGGCTCTGCCGCCCCAAACTCAGCTCTATAAATTCACTTTCGTCCCAAAAAAAATAAAGAGAGAAGATTACATCGTGTTTGCGATACGGAGGCGCCACCACATCTTGTTCTTCATCTAGAGGGCAGATCTGGAGTCCGTTTTGGGCTCCGGAGAGGGGAAATCGTCGCCATCATCATCATCATCATCAACCTTCTTCCCTCTCCAATTCCATGAAGCTCTTCATCGTCCGTGAGTAATCTATTCATAGGCTCGCTGGGCGGTGATGAGTAGGATGAGATCTATCATGTAATCGAGTTAGTTTTGACGGGGATTGATCCCTAGTATCCACTATGTTCTGAGATTGATGTTGCTACTACTTTGCCATGCTTAATGCTTTTCACTAGGGCCTGAATGCCATGATTTCAGATCTGAAATTATTATGTTTTCACCAATATATGTGTGCTTTAGATCCGATCTTGCAAGTTGTAGTTACCTACTATGTGTTATGATCCGGCAACCCCGGAGTGACAATAACCGAAACCACTCCCGGTGATGACCATAGTTTGAGGAGTTCATGTGTTCACCAAGTGCTAATGCGTTGGTCCGGTTCTTTATTAAAAGGAGAAACTTAATATCCCGTAGTTTCCTTTTGGACCCCGCTGCCATGGGAGGGATGGACAATAGATGTCATGCAAGTTCTTTTCCCTAAGACCGTATGACAACACACGGAATGCATGCGTACATCACATTGACGAACGGGAGTTAGCCACATATCTCTCCGTGTTATAACTGTTGCATGATGAATATCATCCAAACAAATCACCGACCCATTGCCTACGAGTTTGTCCCATTGCTGTTGTTACTTGTTTTGCTCTGCTGCTGTTACTACTGTTGCTGCTACTGTTAGTTGTTGTTGCTATTACTTGCTACTGTTGCTACTTGCCACTGCTGTCACTACTGCTGTTCCTTGCCACTGCTGCTACTCGTTACACTGCTGCTACCTGCTACAATACTTGTTCGCACGACGTTGACGGGAAAGACTATTTCCCGTTCACGGGCAACTTCTGGCGCCATTGATACAATCGTTAGGAATAGTCTGCCGTCAACATATCGTTTCTGACACCGTTATTATCATACTACTTTGCTGTTGATACTTTGCTTGCAGATACTAATCTTTCAGGTGTGGTTGAATCTGACACATTTAGCTGCTAATACTTGAGAGTATCCTCTCACTTCGTGTCCGGCGAACCAACAAATTTGGGTCGAATACTCTACCCTCGAAAACTGCCGCGAACCCACGCGCTGGTGGGCCATTGCAAGACAATTGCTAATTGTTGAGCAACTGGGAGCAGTTCGGACTCCGTTGCCGGGGAGGCATCAAGTCTGGAACACATCAACATCATTCTTCTAGTGCCATTGCCGGGGACTGCCAACAACATTTTTCTCGCGCCGTTGCCGGGGAAGCGATTGCTATATTTTCTGAGTCACTTGGGATTTATATCTGCTGATCACTATGAAGAATCTGAAAGATCCAAAAACCAGAGTTTTGCCCTCAACTACGAGGGGAGGTAAGGAACTGCCATCTAGCTATGCATTTGATTCACCTTCAGTTATGAGTAAGTTTGCGACATCACCTCCTGCTAGAAATTTTGATATGTCGCCTGTGCTTGATGATGCTTATGATGCTATGCCTGATACTGCTAGAGATGCTATGCCTGATACTGCTAGAGATACTGCTAGAGATGCTATGCGTGATGATGCTAGAGATGCTATTTTGCCTCATGATGCTATGATTGATACTGCTAGAGATACTACTTTGCCCGATGTGCCACTAGGGGTATTCCTTGATGCTCATATTGCTAGAGTTACTGCCAATGCTCGTGATGCTTCTGAAACTGCCGATACTATTGAGATAGAACCTGCTTTGGCTCCTGCTAGATCTAGCTCTCCTAGATATGAATTGCCTGATATACCTGAGGGTTATGTTATGGAGGGAGAGATAGCTGAGGATTTTCTTGCGTGTAAGGGTGCCAATGACGCTGAGAAATTACTTCTCAAGTGGAAGGAAAAAATCTCTGAAAGCTAGGATGAAATACGACCCGAAGTTTGCCACTTCACCTATCTTTATCACCGATAAGGATTATGAATTCTCTGTCGACCCTGAGATAATCTCTCTAGTCGTATCTGATCCTTTCCACGGTTATGAGTCTGAGACGGTCGTAGCCCATCTTACCAAACTACACAATATAGCCACCCTTTTCACTAGTGAGGAGAAGATCCGCTACTACTATATCCTTAAGCTGTTTCCTTTCTCTCTAAAGGATGACGCTAAAGCCTGGTTCACTTATCTTGCTCCTGGATGTGTGAGTAGTCCCCAGGATATGGTCTATTACTTCCGTGAGAAATATTTCCCTGCCCATAAGAAGCAAGTTGCCTTGCAGGAAATATACAACTTTGCTCAACTCAAAGAAGAGAGTCTCCCACAAGCTTGGGGGAGGCTCATCCAGCTACAGAATGCTTTGCCTAATCACCCTCTTAAGAAGAACGAGATACTTGATATCTTCTATAACGGACTTACCGATGCCTCTAGAGACCACCTAGATAGTTGTGCGGGTTGTGTTTTTAGGGAACGAACTATCGAACAAGCCGAGATCCTTCTGAATAACATCTTGATCAACGATAATGCTTGGACTATTCCTGAACCACCCCCTAAGCCAACTCCTAAGAAAAGAGGTATTCTATTCCTTAGTCCCGAAGATATGCAAGAAGCCAAGAAATCTATGCAAGAGAAAGGCATTAGATCTGAAGATGTCAAAAATCTACCACCTATCGAAGAGATCCATGGTCTTGATAACCCGATACAAGTAGTAGAAGTGAATTCTCTGCGTAGGTTTGATGAGAGTGATATTCCTTTTGACAAACCTGCTAGCCTATGATTTGATGAATTTGACAACTTCGTTGCCAAACAATAGAGTTTCAATGATTATGTTAGCAGACATTTGGAACAAAGTACTCGTATGCTTAGCCATTTAAGTGCTTGTGTAGACAGAATTGTCAATGATCTGAAGCTTCTGAGTAAACATGCCTCTATGATTACTATTCAGGTAGAAATAGTAGTTAAAGCTCAGAATGACTTGCTCAATGAATTAAATGACAACTCTGTCAGAGTCATTACTAGAGGAGGCAAACTGACTCAGGAACCTTTGTATCCTAAAGTCCATCCTAAGAGAATTGATCAAGATTGTCAAGGAATTAATGCTGATACACTCAGTCATCCTAAGGAGAAGAAGAAGGATGATAGAAACCTACATGCCAGTTCACCAAACACTGTCACACCTGAAGAACCTAATGATATTTCTGCGTCTGATGCAGAAACACAATCAGGTGATGAACATGAACCTGGTGACAATATGGACAGCGATGTTCATAATAATGCTCAACCTAGCAATGATGAGGATGTGGAGATTGAACCTACGGTTAATCCTGATAACCCACAACCTAAGAGATACGATAAGAATGACTTCACTGCTAGGAAGCATGGTTGAGAAAGGGAGCCATGGGTTCAGAGACCTATGCCCTTTCCTCCTAAGCCATCCAAGAAAAAGGATGATGATGATTTTGAGCGCTTCGTTGAGATGATAAGGCCCGTCTTTCTGCAGATGCGGTTAACTGATATGCTCAAAATGTCTCCATATGCCAAGTACATGAAAGATATCGTGACCAATAAACGGAAGATACCAGATCTTAAGATCTCCACCATGCTTGCCAATTACACTATCAAAGGTGGAACTCCTAAGAAACTTGGTGATCCCGGAGTGCCCACTATACCTTGCTCCATTAAAGGAAACTACGTAAGAACTGCCTTATGTGACCTTGGAGCCGGTGCTAGTTAATATGCCGCTCTCTCTTTATCGTAGACTTGAACTGGATAAGTTGACACTCACTGAAATTTCTCTGCAAATGGTCGACAAATCAACTGCTTTCCCTACCGGCATTTGCGAGGATGTGCCTGTTGTGGTTGGTAACACCATTATCTTAACAGACTTTGTTAATTCTTGGATATTCCCGAGGACGATGCCATGGCTGTCATCCTCGGAAGACCCTTTTTAAACACTGCAGGGGCTGTGATAGATTGCAACAAAGGCAATGTCACTTTCCATGTCAACTGTAATGAGCATATAGTGCACTTTCCGAAGAAACGATATCAAGTACATTGCATCAATGATATCGAAAAGACTTCATCGATTCTTATTGGGAGCTTTGAATGCCCTATTCCTCCTGTCAAGATGAAGTATGATTTGTTTCTTGGGGAGATACATATCCCCATTGAGGTGACTTAGTGGCTATTCGAAAATTCTCCGTTCTCTTTTGCGATTCGAGAAGGTTTTGTCATGAGGGTTTGATCAACCCCATTGACGGATTTCTTTCGATGACCATGAAATGGATGAATCAAAGAGTCACATACCTCTGTTTTAAGCTTTCACTTTCTATTGCTTAGAAGAAAAATGATAGATTAGTTTAGTTTTTCCTGTTTTCTTCTTTAGCGTCCCGGAGAAAAATACCCCGAAAATAAAAGTTCTCCGATGGCCCTGAAAATCTAGTATGATTTTTTCTGGAATATTTGAAAAATACTGAGACTGAGAGCTGGTCTGGGGGCCACACTAGTGGGCCACAAGCCCTGTAGCCGCCGCCCCCCTGGTGGCGGCTACCAAGCTTGTAGGGCCCACAGGGACCCCCTCCACTCATTCCAGCTCCCATCCTCTTCGTCCACCTCTAGAAAAAATCGTTTCGCAGCTCAAACCCGTGCTCTTGCTCATTTGGCTGTGATTTTCGATCTCCTTGCTCAAAGCACCATTCTCCGAACCGTTTTGGGGAAATTACTCCTTGGTAAGTGACTCTTGCTACCTTGGTGACCTTGTTCTTTATCCTTCGCGTATTCTTGCTACCTTGGTGACCTTGTCCTTGAGCTAGAAATGTTGATTTTAGCTGGTCCCAAGTAGTTTTAGCGCATGATACGATCTCTAGGCACTAGTAGGAGTAGTTGCTACGAGTTGGGTTAATTCTTACCTACTTTTCTTTCGAAGTCTCTAAAAATTTCAGAATTTTTCAGAGCTAAAAAAGGAAAAAGATGAGGAGGTTCTTGAGAGGATCTTCAAGCCGTAACCCCAAGGAGGATGAGAAGAACCACCCCAAGTACGTGGTTCCTCGAGCCACAGAAGTTTCAGCATGCGAGTGGCCAAGTGATGAATTTTTGCACGCCGCTGGGTGATACGTCTCAAACGTATCTATAATTTTTGATGGTTTCACGCTGTTATCTTGTCTTCTTTGTATGTTTTATGTATCTTTTTATATCTTGGGACTAACTTATAAATTCAGTGCCAAGTGCCAGTTCGTGTTTTTCTGTGTTTTTGACTCTTTTCAGATCTGATTTTGGAACAGAGTCCAAACGGAAGAAAAACCCTGAAATGATTTTTTCCGGAATGGAAGAACTCCAGGGGGCTTTTGGGCCAAGCCAGGTGGTCTCCAGGGAGCCCACAAGCCCCCACTCCGCCACCAGGGGGGAGGCGGCGGTGGGCAGGCTTGTGGCCTCCCTGGCCGCCCCCTGATCTTGGTCTTGCGCCTATATATTCCCAAATATTCCGCAAAAAATCAGGGGAGCCTCGAAAATACTTTTCCACCGCCGCAAGCTTCCGTTTCCGCGAGATCTCATCTGGAGACCCTTCCTGGCACCCTGCCGGAGGGGACTTTGGAGGTGGAGGGCTTCTTCATCATCATCATCGCCGCTCCAATGACTCGTGAGTAGTTCACTTCAGACCTACGGGTCCGTAGTTAGTAGCTAGATGGCTTCTTCTCTCTCTTGGATATTCAATACAAGGTTCTCTATGATCTTCATGGAGATCTATCCTATGTAATCTTCTTTGGTGGTGTGTTTGTCGAAATCCGATGAATTGTGGACTTGTGATCAGATTATCTATGATATATATTTGAGTCTTTGCTGATTTCTTATATGCATGATTTGATATCCTTGTAAGTCTCTCCGAGTCTTGGGTTTTGTTTGACCAACTAGATCTATGATTCTTGCAATGGGAGAAGTGCTTGGTTTTGGGTTCTGCCATGTGGTGACCTTTCCCAGTGACAATAGGGGCAGCAAGGCACACATCAAGCAGTTGCCATCAAGGGTAAAAAGATGGGGTTTTTATCATTGGTTTGAGATTATCCCTCTACATCATGTCATCTTGCTTACGGCGTTACTCTGTTCTTATGTACTTAATACACTAGATGCATGCTGGATAGCGGTCGACGTGTGGAGTAATAGTAGTAGATGCAGAAAGTATCAGTCTACTTGTTTCGGACGTGATGCCTATAGAAATAATCATTGCATAGATATCGTCACGACTCTGCACAGTTCTGTCAATTGCTCGACAGTAATTTGTTCACCCACTGTCTACTTGCTTTTATGAGAGAAGCCACTAGTAAACACTACGGCCCCCGGGTCTATTCACATCCATCGGTTACAACTCCGCTTTTACTTTGCTGTGTTACTTTGTTGCTTTCAGTTCTCACTTGGCAAACAATCTATAAGGGATTGACAACCCCTTCATAGCGTTGGGTGCAAGCTTTTGTGTTTGTGCAGGATCTTGAGATACTCTTCCGCCGGATTGATACCTTGATTCTCAAACTGAGGGAAATACTTACCGTCGCTGTGCTACATCACCCATTCCACTTCGAGGGAACACCAACGCAAGGCTCCAAGGCCACGGGGGAAATCCTTTGCATACTTTCCTAGGAAGTCCCTTAAGGCGTAGCCGCAGCTGAAGGATTCCTGGTGCCGTCGACACAACTATTTCTGGCGCCGTTGCAAGGGATACACAACAGCCATCAGAAGTATTTCTGGCGCCGTTGCCGGGGAGGAGAAATCAAGATCTATCCAAGTAGGTCTCACAAACTCTTCTCTTGCATTTACTTTTGTTGACAGTTGCCTCTCGTTTTCCTCTCCCCCACTTCCCATTTGCCTTTCTCCTTTGCCTTTTTCGTTCGCCCTTTTATCTCTCGCTTTCTTTCTGTTCGCTTGTGTGCCATGTGCCCTCAATATGCTTGCATCTTTGCTTGCTGAAAATCTAGTGATATGGATCCTCATCCACTTGCTAGTCTCTTTAAGAGACCCTCTATTGTTGAATGAATTGCTAGTGAGTTGAGGACAATTGACTATTTCTATGGAGTTTTGCTTAAGATGCGTGAATCTGAAAATTGTGAGGAAGAAATTCATCAAGTGATTCACAAGGGCTCCTTGGATGAAAAGCATGATTGCAATGATTTCACTATAAATCCTATTAGTGACAATCATGCTAAAAATATGCAAAACCCTAAGCTTGGGGATGCTAGTTTTGCTATGACCACTACTTATTGCAATAATCATGATTGGGGTGATGATCTTTCTTATGATCTTGAAAATATGTTTAAACCTCATGATGAATATGATATTTGCAATAATATTGAAAGTGGGTTTGGAGAAGTCATGACTTTAGATGATAATCCCACTATTTTTGAAGAGCGTCAACTTTGCATGCATGTGGATCATGAAAAGAATATCCTATGGGATAGATACATTGTTGAATTTGAATATGATCCGACATGTAATAGCTATGACAGAGGAAAATATTGTGGTAGAAACTGTCATATTACCAAATTACCTCTCGTTATGTTGAGATTGCTCTTGTCTCTTTCTTCTTCCTTGCATATGGTAGCTATTGGTTGTCTTGACAATTTGTTTTCATATAAAATGCCTATGCATAGGAAGTATGTTGGACTTAGATGTGATTTTCACATGCTTTGGGATGCTCTCGTTGTGCTTCATTTCTTGTCTTTCGTGAGAGCATCATTAACGCCTAGCTAAGGGCGTTAAACAAAAGCGCATGTTGGGAGGCAACCCAACGAATCTATCCTTTGTCTTTCTGTTTTGTGTTTTTCACACTTTCATAATTCTGTTATGATTGTGTTTTTTGTGTTTCTTTTTGCGTTTGTGCCAAGCAAAACCGTTATGATTAGTCTTGGGGATGATCGTTTGGTCATGCTGGAAAAGACAGAAAATTTCTACTCACGAAAATAATTTTCATTTTTCTTCTGCAAGAGCGTTTGAGTTGATTCGTTTTGCTGCGATTTCTACGCAAATTCTTCAGACTGTCGTAAGTTTTCAGAATTTTGGAAGTACCAGAGTTATACGAAACATACAGATTGCTACAGACTGGTCTACTGTTAACATATTCTGTTTTTTTGTTGTGTTGGTTGCTTATTTTAATGAAACTATGGATAGTATCGGGGGGTATTAGCCATGGAAGATTGAAAGTACAGTAACCCAACATCAGCAGAAGTAGAATTTATGTTTGCTACAGTACCTAAGGAAGTGGTGGTTTGCTTTCTTGTACTAATGTTATCACGAGTTTCTGTTTAAGTTTTGTGTTGTGAAGTTTTCAAGTTTTGGGTGAAGTTCTTATGGACAAAAAGATAAAGAGTGGCAAGAGATCAAGCTTGGGGATGCCCAAGGCACCCCAAGAGATCTAAGGATGCTGTAAAAGCCTAAGCTTGGGGATGCCCCGGGAAGGCATCCCCTCTCTCGTCTTCAATCCATCGGTAACGTTACTTGGGGCTATATTTTTATTCACCACATGTTATGTGTTTTTGCTTGGAGCGTCTTGTATCGTAGGAGTCTTTTATTTTTGTTGTGTCACAATCATCCTTGCTGCACAACTAGAGTGAGAGACATGCACTCACTATGATTTTGTCGAGCTTCACTTATATCTTTTGGTAGACAATTCAGCACACATGTGCTTCACTTATATCTTTTGAGCTAGATACATTTGCTCTATGTGCTTCACTTATATATTTTAGAGCGCAGCGGTGCGTGGCTTGGTAGTTGATCTATGCTTTGAAAGTAGTCTCAAAAGGGGTAGTTATCCAAAGGGATACGAAAACTTCCACCTTCATGTGCATTGAATAGTTAGATAAGATTGATTCATCTCAATTAGTTTTGAGTTGTGGTTATGGTAATATTGAAGTCATGCTACTAAGGTGTTGTGAATCTGGAAATACTTGTGTTGAAGTTAGTGATTCCCGTAGCATGCACGTATGGTGAACCGCTATGTGATGAAGTTTGAGCATGATTAGTATATTGATTGTCATCCTTTGCGTGGCGGTCGGGATCGCGCGATGGTTTATACCTACCAACCCTTCCCCTAGGAGTATGCGTTGAATGCTTTGTTTCAATTACTAAGAAAACTTTTGCAACAAGTATATGATTTCTTCATGACTAATGTTGAGTCCATGGTTTAGATGCACTTTCACCTTCCACCATCACTATCTTCTTAGTGCCGTGCAACTCTCGCCGGTGCACAAAACCCACCATTAGCCTCCCTCAAAACAGCCACCATACCTACCTACTATGGCTTTTTCAAAGTCATTCCGAGATATATTGCCATGCAACTACCACCATGATATGTGCCACCACGTCTACATTGCCTTTGCACGGTCGTAAGATAGCTAGCATGATGTTTCCATTGATGTCTATGCCATGCTAGATCGTTGCCACGATACACTACCGAAGGCATTCCATATAGAGTCATAATTGCTCTAAGTTTTGAGTTGAAAGTGTGATGATCATCATTATTGGAGCATTGTCCCATGTGAGGAAATAAAAGTGGCGAAAGAAGCCCATAAAAAAGAGGCCAAAGAGCCCACCAAAATATAAAAAATGAGAGAAAAAGAGAGAAGGGACAATGCTACCACTTTTTCCACACTTGTGCATATTGAGCACCATGATCTTCATGATTGAGAGTCTCTCGTTTTGTCACCACCGTATAGCTAGTGGGAAATTCTCATCATATAACTTGGCTTGTATATTCCAATGATAGGCTTCCTCAAAATTGCCTTAGGTCTTCGTGAGCAAGCAAGTTGGATGCACACCCACTAGTTTTCTTTAAGAGCTTTCACATACTTGTAGCTCTAGTGCATCATTTGTATGGCAATCCCTACTCATTCACATTGATATCTATTGATGAGCATATCCACAGCTCATTGATATGCCTAGTTAATGTGACTATCTTCTCCTTTCTGTCTTGCAACCCCCACTACAATCCACACCATCTATAGTGCTATAACCATGGCTCACGCTCATGTATTGCGTGAGAGTTGAAAATGTTTGAGAAAGTAAAGGTGTGAAACAATTACTTGGCCAATACCGGGGTTGTGCATGATTTAAATTCGTTGTGCAATGACGATAGAGCATAGCCAGACTATATGCTTTTGTAGGGATAACTTTCTTTTGGCCTTGTTATTTTGAAAGTTCATGATTACTTTGCTAGTTTGCTTGAATTATTATTGTTTCCACGTCAATAGCAAACTATTGTTTTGAATCTAATGGATCTGAACATTCACGTCACATAAGAGGAATTACAAAGGACACCTATGCTAGGTAGCATGAAAGCATAAAAAATTCATTCTTATCACTTCCCTACTCGAGGACGAGCAGGAGTTAAGCTTGGGATGCTTGATACGTCTCAAACGTATCTCTAATTTTTGATGGTTTCATGCTGTTATCTTGTCTTCTTTGTATGTTTTATGTATCTTTTTATATCTTTTTTGGGACTAACTTATTAATTCTGTGCCAAGTGCCAGTTCCAGTTTTTCCGTGTTTTTGACTCTTTTCAGATCTGATTTTGGAACGGAGTCCAAACGGAAGAAAAACCCCGAAATGATTTTTCCCGAACGGAAGAAGTCCAGGGGGCTTTTGGGCCAAGCCAGGTGGGCTCCAAGGAGCCCACAAGGCCCCACTCCGCCACCAGGGGGGAGGCGGCGGGGGGCAGGCTTGTGGCCTCCCTGGCCGCCCCCTGACCTAGGTCTTGCGCCTATATATTCCCAAATATTCCGCAAAAAATCAAGGGAGCCTCGAAAGTACTTTTCCGCCACCGCAAGCTTCCGTTTCCACGAGATCTCATCTGGAGACCCTTCCCGGCACCCTGCCGGAGGGGACTTTGGAGGTGGAGGGCTTCTTCATCATCATCATCGCCCCTCCAATGACTCGTGAGTAGTTCACTTCAGACCTACGGGTCCATAGTTAGTAGCTAGATGGCTTCTTCTCTCTCTTGGATCTTCAATACAAAGTTCTCCATGATCTTCATGGAGATCTGTCGGGACCCCGATCCTAAGCCATAGGAATCCAGCCGGTAACATATCGCATCCCTTTGCGGTCTCACGCACGGTTAACCCCACGGCTGCAGCCTTACCTTAGCCGGGACCGTTTGCGTCTTTTGACTCACGTATGCAATTGTGTCGCTAGCATTCCAATGTCAAAGAAACCGGATCGACAAGTCTAGTCATAAACCAAAGTGGCAGTACCGCACAGGGACAGGCATACATGACCCAAGAAAGGAGGTGTCGGTCACCAGCGAATGTAGACGAGTCGTAGCAAGCTACAAGGACTCCATTACATCGCGTGACATTTCCCCAAAGGGGACAGACACAACAGCTAAGAAGGACACATGCCGGTCAACCAATGTGTCCGGAGCAGTAGCGAGCTACCATGGCTCGTTGGTTAACAAAGGGGCATTTCCCCGTAAGGAGTGTTGTTAAAGTTCACGGCTAGGTAATCGAACCCCATACATATCAAGTATGACACACGTACGCATGGCATACCGATATGTATAGATACATCGATGGCATCACAACATAACCATAAACATACAAGCTTTATTTAAGAGGCTCGGAAGAGCCACACACATAATATTACACAGTAAGGGTCTCACGACCCATAATAGCAGTCATTCAGTTACAAGCCAGCGGAAGTGTTTAAAACTGTCTGAGTACAGACAGGTGCAACCTGAAGGCACATGGCCTGACTATACTACAGACCCAACCTAGGGCCAGATCGTAGCTGGGACACCAGCTACTCGTCGTCATCGATGTCTATGAAGAACCCTCCATTAGGGTCATTAGCAACCTCTGCAACATTTATTAAACAAACATGAGTACGGAGTACTCAGCAAGACTTTAGGATAACTAACTACTCATGCAATGTATCAATAAGGTATGGTGGGGTTTCATGCGGAAAGCCAGCATTTGACTCGTGGCTAGACAACTTGCATTTTCAAATAATTTTGACAACTTGATTTCTCGCACACGAGTCCACTAACACCACAACAATACACCATCGTGGAATCATTTCTTCTCCATACGGAAATGCCGTCCACGACACTCACGCTTATCTTGACAATTTTATGAGTAGTCATTGAAGTTATCTATGAACAACATATGTCTTCAAGTAGTCCACATCCGCGGACGCGGCTATTCGAATAGATCATAACCCTACAGGGGTGTACTTCGTCACACACGCTCTCGCCACTTATCGCCATGTGCACGTCATGCACCTCGGCAACCTTCAATCGGAAGCCCAGCGAGGGAGTCGGCCACGACCGTTAACCACACTAGTACCTAGTCCAGGTCTATCGCCTATCTGAGGGTAACCCGCACGGAAGTCCGGCCGAGGTTTCCGCCACGGCCCCAAACGATGTGCGCAGGGTTCCCAAGCCCACCATCCGGGTGCCACTTGGTACACCGTGCCACTGCCTACCGCATCATAGCCCACCTCTCAGGTCAGCGCTATGCACGGCCTCCAGCATGACTATAATCACCAGAAACTACTTGCAACTCCTGGACCGAGTACTGAGCGGTTAATAAGTCGAGAGGGTCAATTAAGTATCCCAACGTGTGGTAGCATCTAGTCTTGGATTACATACACGGAACTCAGTTCCTAAGGATGGTTCCAATGAAACAACCCGCCATGTACTCCCACACAGCCTTTCACCGGTACCTTTACCAAATCAGGTTCAACACACAACCTTTGCTTACCGAACACATTCTCACAATTCTGTTCATCTCCCAGATGACAGACCATACACAACTCTAAGCATAGCATGCATAGCAGGATAAGGCACATCATGGCTCAAGCAACTACCAAGTATGCTAGGTTGCAAGGTTCAGCTATTTACTGTGACAAGGATAGGTCATGCAAAGGAAGTGGGTTCAGCTAACGTGGCAAAAGCATTTGAAGCATTTGATCCTAATGCAATAAGTAAGTGCAGGAGCAGGAACATGGGATTTATCGGGATGATAAAAAATGGTAGCTTGCCTTGTTGCTCAGAGGAGTGACAATATCCGTCAGACGGATATTCGGTGGAATCCGAGGGAGCGGAGCCTACCGAAAGGAATGACAACAACCAATATCAAACATATGCAATCAAGATGACGCATGAGCATGGCATGAGAATACAAGATGGTAATTATTATAGCTAACATGTATTAGGTTTGAAGTTGATTTGAATCAAGTTCAAATACCACTTCAAACGAGGTATTCTCGGATACCATTTTAATTGATTCGACCTGATGCTCAGATCAACTTGATGTTAACATGCATGGGATGACATGTTAGGTTGCTGGTTTGTAATTAGGACAGTGTTTGATCATGTCATTTATAGTGAAATTTAAATATTTTCCAAATTCCATCTACAAAGTATTTATAAGAATTAACTTATTCATTAATGTACATGTTTGGGTTCTATAACATTTTCAAACATGTTTGAAAATTACATATTCAGATTCCTTGAATTTTTCTGATACTTTTTCATATATAATTTATTTTCATTGGAGTTACAGATTAATTTCTATGAATTTTAGAAGTTTTAAACATTTCTGGAGTTATTTTTATACTTGAAAACCCCTTTATTGCGTCAGCCTGACATCAGCAGGTCAACTGACCTATTCAGGTCAAACCTGACACGGGGGCCCACTGGTCAGCATCTCAGGGGCTAATCCCGCGCTGACCAGCCCCTAAGTGGGTTTGACTTGGCCTTGGGCCCACTGTCAGTGAGTGTTTAGGTTTTAAACTTCTGGGTTAGGCTGGCCACGTCGGCCCCCACCGGAATATGGCCGGCGGCGACCACGAGCAGCTAGTTAAACGCCGCATCTAAAGGGAGTGGAGCTGGACCCGGTGGTCACCGGAATCCACGCCGGCGATGAGGTCAGCGGCGGCTGCGGCTCGGGCGTCGACGGGAGTGCCGATGCAGGGGACTAGCAAGCTGGGAGAGAGGCCCTACGCCATCTACCGAGCTCGAGGAGCTCATTCCTGAGCTCGGCCTCGCGAGCTGTGTACCACAACGACGGCAATGACATGGCCAGCGACGAGGTCCTTCGGGCTCCGGCGGCTAACGTGGTTAAAGGAGGGGGAAAACCTCGGGAAGAGGGGGAACAGGAAGAGGAGCTCACGACGGATCTTGTGAGGCGGCCGACAGGGTCGGGGAGGACCGGGAGACGACGGATCGACGGCGACCGGAGCTTCGGGGAGAGAGAGATCCGAGAGGGGGAAAGGGGATCGAGGCTTAGGGGAGAGGATAGAGCCGCGGGGAGGAGGATAAGAAGGCGTGGGCGTCGTGCTGGCGCTCCTGGAGGCCTCCAGCAGCGGGCAGGCAGGCAGGAGGTGGCCGGGCTCGGCCGCCGTGCTCATCTTCTCCCCTGCCTACTGGCAGGAGGAGGAAGATGACCGGGGAGCCCCTGGTGGGCTGGGCCGGCGACAGGTAAGGTTTTTCCTCTTTTCTTTCTCTTTTCTTTTCTGTTTTGTTTCTGTTTTGACAACTATTTATTTGCTATTTATTTCAGCAAAGTTGGAATGTATCCAATCATTCCTAAAGTTTTCAACATTTTTGAAAACTTAAAGTTTCTGATTTCAAATTTAAAACTTGAAACTAGTAGATTTTGCATTTATTTAAAATGCCAAGAGTATAAAATAAATGGTTTCCTTTATTGCTTATTTGTTTTCAAGAATTATCAGAAAGATTGAACTTTTCTTGAGGCCATTTTGGGTTCATTGATTTTAACTAGTTTTGGAATTTCCCTTAATTTGAGAAGTGGCTAGGGTTTGTTGAATTTTCCTTCACCACTTGCTTTGTTCTTGTTGAAAATTTCCTAGATGCAATGCAAAGAAAACAAGAGCACAAAGCTAACTTGATTAAGGTGTCAGGGATGTGACAACTCACCCCCACTCAAAAGAATCTCGTCCCGAGATTTAGAAGTCGTCGGGAATAACGCATGATACTCAAGTCGGAGACGATCCTCTCTTTCCCAAGTTGCCTCCTTTTCAGAATGATTTGACCATTGAACTTTAAGAAACTTAAGGTTTCGACGTCAAGTGGTACGCTCAGCTTGATCAAGAATACGCACGGGGTATTCTCCCTATGAAAGGTTATCTTGGAGATCAAGCGTTTCGTGGTCCACTTCACGGATAGGATCCGAAAAGTAACGCCTGAGTTGCGAGACGTGGAAGACATCATGAACCTTGGAAAGATGCGGAGGAAGTTCCAACTGGTAGGCAACTTCTCCTCGTTTGGCAAGAATACGAAAAGGACCAATGTAACGAGGAGCCAACTTGCCCTTGGTACCGAATCGATGGGTACCCTTCAAAGGTGTAACCCGAAGGTAAGTCTTCTCGTCAACTTCAAAGGTCATAGCCTTATGATGACGATCATATTGGCTGTTTTGACGAGACTGGGCTGTTTTCATCTTTTCACGAATAATGCGAACCTGCTCTTCTGCATCCTGGATCATATCCGGGCCAAAGAGTTGCCTCTCTCCGGTTTCTGACCAATTAATAGGTGTTCGACATCTTCGTCCATAGAGAACTTCAAAAGGAGCTTTGCCCAAGCTTGATTGATAACTATTGTTATAAGCGAATTCGGCGAATGGAAGGCACTTCTCCCAATTCATATCGAATGATATAACACAAGCTCGGAGCATATCTTCTAGGATTTGATTCACTCTTTCTACTTGACCACTTGATTGGGGATGGAAAGCAGTGCTAAAGGACAAGTGAGTCCCCATGGTATTCTGAAAACTTTCCCAGAAGAGAGAAGTAAAGATACTCCCACGGTCCGAGTTAATCTCCAGGGGAACACCATGAAGAGACACTATTCGAGAGATATATAACTCTGCTAGCTGGCTAGCTGTTATACTCTCGCGAACGGGAAGAAAATGAGCCACTTTGGAGAGACGGTCAATGACCACAAAGATAGCATTATTTCCTTTCTTGGTCTTGGGAAATCCGGTAATGAAATCCATACTAACTTTATCCCATTTCCATTCAGGAATAGCTAGAGGTTGACGGGTGCCAGCAGGCCTTTGATGTTCTGCCTTAACTCGACGACAAACGTCGCAGTTAGCAACGAACTCAGCAATTTCTCTCTTCATCCTAGTCCACCAGAACCTCTCGCGTAGGTCCTGATACATCTTAGTACTGCTGGGATGAATGGTGAGAGGAGAATCATGGGCCTCTTTAAGGATCAATTACCGCAGATGTTTGCTCTTAGGAACCACTAAACGGTTCTGAAAGAACACAACACCTTTCTCATTGATGGAGAAATCCCTAGCATTACCGCTAGCAATATTCTCCTTGATCAAGGATATACCCTTATCATAAGCCTGCACGGCTATGATTTGATCCCTAAGAGTAGGCTTCGCCACCAGGGTAGAAAGGAATCCGTGAGGAACAATATGAAGATTCAACTTCCGAAATTCCTCATAGAGATGTGGTTGACCTTGTTGTAGCATCAAATTGTTACAATAAGATTTACGACTTAGTGCATCGGCCATAACATTGGCCTTCCCCGGGCTGTAAGTTATCCCTAAGTCGTAATCCGAGATCAACTCAACCCATCGTCTTTGCCTGAGATTCAAATCCGGCTGGGTGAAGATATATTTCAGACTTTGGTGATCAGTGAATATTTCGCAACGATTACCCAAAAGGTAATGTCGCCAGGTTTTTAGTGCATGGACCACGGCTGCAAGCTCAAGGTCATGAATGGAATAATTATCCTCATGTGGACGCAACTGTCGAGATGCGTATGCTATCACATGACAATCTTGCATGAGAATGCAACCTAATCCTTGTTGCGAGGCGTCACAATAGATAATAAAGTCCTTAGAAAAATCTGGTGGTAGCAACACAGGTGCGGAAGTCAGGCGTCTTTTCGGTTCCTAAAAACTATGCTCACACTGTGGTGTCCACTCGAACTTTTTATCCTTCTTGAGGAGTTCAGATAGAGGCTTTGCAACCTTGGAGAAATTCTCGACAAAGCGGCAACAATAGCTCGCTAGACCAAGAAAACTCCTAACTTGCTTAACCGATTCAGATTGAGTCCAATCAAGGACAGCTTGAACTCTCTCGGGATTGACAGCAATACCCTTACCAGAGATTACGTGACCTAGATAGGACACTTCTGGTAACCAAAATTCACATTTTGAAAACTTGGCATAAAGGCGATGCTCTCGAAGTTTCATCAATACCAACCTTAGAAGCTCGGCATGTTCTTGTTCGTTCTTCGAGTAGATGAGAATATCATCGAGCTATACCACGACGAATTTATCCAAATACTCCATGAAGATTGAATTCATCAAACGAGAGAAGGTGGCTGGGGCATTGGTTAAACCGAGGGACATGACGGTGTACTCGTATTGGCCATAACGAGTAACAAAAGCCGTTTTTGGAATGTCCCCGTTCTTGATCTTGATTTGATGGTATCCCAACCTGAAATCCATTTTGGAGAAGACTGAGGACCCAGCGAGCTGATCGTACAGATCGTTGATCCTGGGAGCGGATACTTGTTCTTTATGGTGACCAGATTAACTGGTCGATAATCTACAACCATCCGATCCGTTCCGTCTTTCTTCTTGACGAAGAGGACGGGGCAAGCCCAAGGAGAAGAGCTAGGACGAATGAATCCTTTATTCAAGGCATCATCTAGTTGCTTCTTAAGTTCGGCTAGCTCCAGGGGTGCCATCTTATATGGTCTTCTGGCTATTGGGACGGTTCCCGGAACAAGATCTATCACAAACTCTACATCTCTGTCAGGTGGAATTCCTGGCAGTTCCTCTGGAAAAACATCCGGGAAGTCACGGACTACCGGAATGTCTTCAAGTTCTGGAAGAGGGTTGGCATTTAGGGAATAGAGTTGGCATTTGGCAACTCGAGTAGAGACATTGACTATCTCACCCGAGGGATGGGTAAGCTGGACCTTTCTAGAATAAGTATCAATCTTGGCTTAGTGAGCTGACATCCAGTCCATACCCAAGATGATATTAATATCCGAAGATTTCAAGGCTATCAATGAGGCTAGAAAAACTAGCCTGTCTACTAGAATTTCATTGTCATAGGTTATCCTAGAGGTTTGCCATTTACTACCATGAGTTTGGACAACCAATGGAATTGGCATATCACAAAAAGACATGTTATGCAACTGTGCATAACTTTCTGAAATGAAGGAATGAGAAGACCCAGTGTCAAAGAGAACAGACGCTGGGTGATGATTAACAAGAAGCGTACCCAGTATGACGTCGGGATCCTCTGCAGCTTCTTCTGCTGAGACATAGTTCACACGGCCACGTGCAGGAGTTGGCTTCACATAGTAAGCTTTGCCCGACTTGCCTTGCCCAACGGACTTTCCGGGTTGCTTGGCACCCACATTTTGAGGACACTCACGGGAATAGTGCCCTGGTTCTCCACACTTGTAGCGTATCACTTGGTTGGCACGTGGTGCAGCATTGCTAGCTGGACCACCATAAGTTTTTGCTGGAGGGTTGGTCTGATTCGTCTCAGGCGTCACGTAGGATGGCCTCGGAGTGTATCTTCGTGGCAGAGAACCGTTCGGAACCCACAGCCTGCGTTTGGGAAACGCGGAACCAGAAGACGAGCCAAAGTTACGGGAGTGCTTCCTTGTGGCTTCAAAGTCAGTATGACCAGTCTCAGCACTGATCGCCTTGTTGACCAGGGCTTGAAAGCTTGCACACTCGTGGAGGCGCAGGTCACGACGAAGCTCAGGGCTCAGACCCTTACGGAATCTTTCTTGCTTCTTGGCGTCAGTATACACCTCCTCTGTTGCATAGCGGGCGAGGTTACCGAAGTCGCGGCTATAGGCATCCACGGTCAACTTGCCCTGAGTGAAGGCACAAAACTCCTCTCTCTTTCTGTCCATTAGGCCCTCTGGAATATGGTGCAGACGAAAGGCTGCACTGAAGTCTTCCCATGCGGCTGCTGGTTCAGCAGGACGCATAGCTTCAAAGTTCAACCACCACAGATTGGCGGGTCCTTCCAGGAAATACGCCACAAAGGTCACCTTGTCGGCCGCAGAAACATTCGCAGAGCGAATCTTGCATGAGATGTTGCACAACCAGTCATCAACGTCGAGGGGATCGATGAAGTGATGAAACTTTGGAGGATTCAGCTTCACAAAGTCGTTGAGGGACACTGCAGCATTCCTAGGCTGACGAGCCGTATTCTTCTCAATACGCTCTAACAGTCGGTTGGTCTCTCTTTTGTTTCTCTCTGCCTCTAGCATAACTTCCGCCAGAGAGGGCGGGTCAGGCAGATCTTCCTGCGACGCTTGACTACCCTCGCCTTGCTCATGAGCAGGGGCACGGTTCAACCTGGTGAACACCATCCTGACAAACAAACTCACAGCTTAGACCAATATCATATCAATACTAGCTATGGACTAAGAATGTACTGAACACACGGAATGCGGAAATGAATATCCGAACAGCATGGTAACAAGCAACTGCTATATATACACCATGGTTCATACACACCCTTACATTGTTCAGTACAACCTTAACCAAAGAGCAAACTACTGAAATTATGAAACTACTCATCAGAGGCTTACAAGCTTCCTATACATTATTTATCTAGGCCTCCGGAATTCATTTCACATCACAAGCATACTTCACAAGTCACGCAGGACTGTGAACGTACGGCTACTACCATACTATCCTTCCGCTCACAGCTCAGGCATCCGCATAGAACATCTCATAGAGATTACCTCCATGACCTGGAAGCTCAACCTGCGGATCAGGAAACACTCTAGCCTGAGATCCCTGGGATCCATAAGGACACGGATGTGGCCTTGGTCCCCTGACTGGTGGTAAGAGGGGTCCCCGAAGAGGGGTGACTCCTCCTATAGCTGGCCAGTCAACGTGGGCCGGAAGATGGGTCCTAACAGGGTTCAGCATATCCATATCTCCATACCCTGTCTGGACTACCGGTGCCAGCTGCGTCAAAGCCGTCCACTGACGGGCACGGGTAGCATAAAGCTCCATGCGGAGAGCACGAGCATCCCTGTCTCTATTCTCTAGCATCTCAATAGTGGACTTCAGTAGTGGATCCTCCATAGAAGAATCAAAATAGACTCCACTGAGGTATCCCTCTTCACCAGGCTGAGAGGCCGGAACATAGCAGAACTCTGAATTCTGCAGCAGTGCATGTCTCGCTCTCATAATGGTCAGCATTGAATAGGCAACATCTTGTACTGCCATGTCAACAGTGACTCCCAACCCATAGGACCAATGGGTTGGCTCCTCAGCTCAAGGGTAGTCTGGAAATACCCTAACAGTGCAGATATACTGGCTCTGGTCTAAGTCTCGGTACTGTTCCTCCACTGTGTACTCGGGGTACCAGCGGTAACCGCACACGGACATCACCCTGACCAGCATGGCCGTATGACCCGGTACATCAATGCACCTGGTCAGACGTACCACCTGACGAGAAGGACGGCCAGGCATCTGTAAATAGAGAGTAATGCAAAAGCATTAGAGCTCCGAATGCAAAATTGGGCAGCATAACGGCTGTAAATGCTCAAAAACAAATTTTGAGACAACCCAAAATGGAATAGCGTAACCACTCAACTATCAAGTTCAACTCTCTAATCATCAAACTTACTCCCTTTTTTCCTAGGAATGAAAGAAACCCAAATATCTCTTGACCCTTAGTCCTATAATCTACCGATCAGAAACACGAGCCTAGAAGAAGATGAGTAACCTAGTCCTTAATTCCCGCAGAAAAGACGAGGATGACCAGAATAGAATAACTTGAGGAGAGAACAAGAGTCTTACGTTCCCTTCCACAAACAATTCCCTTATATATAACTAAAGCAATTCTAGACTCAACTTTGACCAGTTTGGCTTAGTAATCCTACAGTCAGTCAGGCTATGATACCAACGTTGTCGGGACCCGGTTCTAAGCCATAGGAATCCAGCCTGTAACACATCGCATCCCTTTGCGGTCTCATGCACGGTTAACCCCACGGCTGCAGCCTTACCTTAGCTGGGACCGTTTGCATCTTTTGACTCACGTATGCAATTGTGTCGCTAGCATTCCAATGTCAAAGAACCCGGATCGACAAGTCTAGTCATAAACCAAAGTGGCAGTACCACACAGGGACAGGCATACATGACCCAACAAAGCAGGTGTCGGTCACCAGCGAATGTAGACGAGTCGTAGCAAGCTACAAGGACTCCATTGCATCGCGTGACATTTCCCCAAAGGGGACAGACACAGCAGCTAAGAAGGACACATGCCGGTCAACCAATGTGTCCAGAGCAGTAGCGAGCTACCATGGCTCGTTGGTTCACAAAGGGGCATTTCCCTGTAAGGAGTGCTGCTAAAGTTCACGGCTAGGTAATCGAACCCCATACATATCAAGTATGACACACGTACGCATGGCATACCGATATGTATAGATACATCGATGGCATCACAACATAACCATAAACATACAAGCTTTATTTAAGAGGCTCGGAAGAGCCACACACATAATATTACACAGTAAGGGTCTCACGACCCATAATAGCAGTCATTCAGTTACAAGCCAGCGGAAGTGTTTAAAACTGTCTGAGTACAGACAGGTGCAACTAGAAGGCACATGGCCTAACTATACTACAGACCCAACCTAGGGCCAGATCGTAGCTGGGACACCAGCTACTCGTCGTCGTTGATGTCTATGAAGAACCCTCCATTAGGGTCATTAGCAACCTCTGCAAGATTTATTAAACAAACATGAGTACGGAGTACTCAGCAAGACTTTAGGATAACTAACTACTCATGCAATCTATCAATAAGGTATGGTGGGGTTTCATGCGGAAAGCCAGCATTTGACTCGTGGCTAGACAACTTGCATGTTTAAATAATTTTGACAACTTGATTTCTCGCACACGAGTCCACTAACACCACAACAATACACCATCGTGGAATCATTTCGTCTCCATACGGAAATGCCGTCCACGACACTCACGCTTATCTTGACAATTTTATGAGTAGTCATTGAAGTTATCTATGAACAACATATGTCTCCAAGTAGTCCATATCCACGGATGCGGCTATTCGAATAGATCATAACCCTACAGGGGTGTACTTCGTCACACACGCTCTCGCCACTTATCGCCATGTGCACGTCATGCACCTTGGCAACCTTCAAGCGGAAGCCTAGCGAGGGAGTCAGCCACGACCGTTAACCACACTAGTACCTAGTCCAGGTCTATCGCCTATCTGAGGGTAACCCGCACGGAAGTCCGGCCGAGGTTTCCGCCACGGCCCCAAACGATGTGCGCAGGGTTCCAAAGACCACCATCCGGGTGCCACTTGGTACACCGTGCCACTTCCTACCGCATCATAGCCCACCTCTCAGGTCAACGCTATGCACGGCCTCCAGCATGACTATAAACACGAGAAACTACTTGCAACTCCTGGACCGAGTACTAAGCGGTTAATAAGTCGAGAGGGTCAATTAAGTATCCCAACGTGTGGTAGCATCTAGTCTTGGATTACATACACGGAACTCAGTTCCTAAGGACGGTTCCAATGAAACAACCCGCCATGTACCCCTACACAGCCTTTCACGGGTACCTTTACCAAATCAGGTTCAACACACTACCTTTGTTTACCGAACACATTCTCACAATTCTGTTCATCTCCCAGATGACAGACCATACACAACTCTAAGCATAGCATGCATAACAGGATAAGGCACATCATGGCTCAAGCAACTACCAAGTATGCTAGGTTGCAAGGTTCAGCTATTTACTGTGACAAGGATAGGTCATGCAAAGGAAGTGGGTTCAGCTAACGTGGCAAAAGCATTTGAAGCATTTGATCCTAATGCAATAAGTAAGTGCAGGAGCAAGAACATGGGATTTATCGGGATGATCAAAAATGGTAGCTTGCCTTGTTTCTCAGAGGAGTGACAATATCCGTAAGACGGATATTCGGTGGAATCCGGGGGAGTGGAGCCTACCGAAAGGAATGACAACAACCAATATCAAACATATGTAATCAAGATGATGCATGAGCATGGCATGAGAATACAAGATGGTAATTATTATAGCTAACATGTATTAGGTTTGAAGTTGATTTGAATCAAGTTCAAATACCACTTCAAACGAGGTATTCTCGGATACCATTTTAATTGATTCGACCTGATGCTCAGATCAACTTGATGTTAACATGCATGGGATGACATGTTAGGTTGCTGGTTTGTAATTAGGACAGTGTTTGATCATGTCATTTATAGTGAAATTTAAATATTTTCCAAATTCCATCAACAAAGTATTTATAAGAATTAACTTATTCATTAACCTACATGTTTGGGTTATGTAACATTTTCAAACATGTTTGAAAATGACATATTCAGATTCCTTGAACTTTTCTGATACTTTTTCATATATAAATTATTTTCATTGGAGTTACAGATTAATTTCTATGAATTTTAGAAGTTTTAAACATTTCTGGAATTATTTTTATACTGGAAAACCCCAATATTGCGTCAGCCTAACATCAGCAGGTCAACTGACCTGTTCAGGTCAAAACTGACAGGGGGGCCCACTGGTCAGCATCTCACGGGCTAATCCCGCGCTGACCAGCCCCTAAGTGGGTTTGACTTGGCCTTGGGCCCACTGTCAGTGAGTGTTTAGGTTTTAAACTTCTGGGTTAGGCTGGCCACGTCGGCCCCCACCAGAATATGGCCGGCGGCGACCACGGGCGCGGCGGAGGGCTCGCCGGAGAGAGCTAAATGGCGCTACGGCCGTCGGTTTTGGGCGCAGAATAGTGCTACGGGCAGCTAGTGAAATGCCGCATCTAAAGGTAGTGGAGCTAGACCTGGTGGTCACCGGAATCCACGCCGGCGATGAGGTCAGCGGCGGCTGTGGCTCGGGCATCGACGGGAGTGCCGATGCAGGGGACTAGCGAGCTGGGAGAGAGGCCCTACGCCATCTACAGAGCTCGAGGAGCTCATTCCTGAGCTCGGCCTCGCGAGCTGAGTACCACAACGACGGCAATGACATGGCCGGCGACGAGGTCCTTCGGGCTCCGGCGGCTAACGTGGTTAAAGGAGGGGGAAAACCTCGGGAAGAGGGGGAACAGGAAGAGGAGCTCAAGGCGGATCTTGTGAGGCTGTCGGCAGGGTCGGGGAGGACCGGGAGACGAAGGATCGACGGCGACCGGAGCTTCGGGGAGAGAGAGATCCGAGAGGGGGAAAGGGGATCGAGGCTTAGGGGAGAGGATAGAGCCGCGGGGAGGAGGATAAGAAGGCGCAAGCATCGTGCTGGCGCTCCTGGAGGCCTCCAGCAGCGGGCAGGCAGGCAGGAGGTGGCCGGGCTCGGCCGCCGTGCTCATCTTCTCCTTGCCTACTGGCAGGAGGAGGAAGATGACCGGGGAGCCCCTGGTGGGCTGGGCCGGCGACAGGTAAGGTTTTTCCTCTTTTGTTTCTCTTTTCTTTTCTGTTTTGTTTCTGTTTTGACAACTATTTATTTGCTATTTATTTCAGCTCCCAAAATAGTTTGTAAAAACTATTTTGAACACACCAAAATATTAGTTGGAATGTATCCAATCATTCCTAAAGTTTTCAACATTTTTGAAAACTTAAAGTTTCTGATTTCAAAATTAAAACTTGAAACCAGTAGCTTTTGCATTTATTTAAAATGCCAAGAGTATAAAATAAATGATTTCCTTTATTGCTTATTTGTTTTCAAGAATTATCATAAAGATTGAACTTTTCTTGAGGCCATTTTGGGTTCATTGATTTTAACTAGTTTTGGAATTTCCCTTAATTTGAGAAGTGGCTAGGGTTGGTTGAATTTTCCTTCACCACTTGCTTTGTTCTTGTTGAAAATTTGCTAGATGCAATGCAAGGAAAACATGAGCACAAAGCTAACTTGATTAAGGTGTCAGGGATGTGACAAGATCTATTCGATGTAATCTTCTTTGGCGGTGTGTTTGTCGAGATCCGATGAATTGTGGACTTGTGATCAGATTATCTATGATATATATTTGAGTCTTTGCTGATTTCTTATATGCATGATTTGATACCCTTGTAAGTCTCTCTGAGTCTTGGGTTTTGTTTGGCCAACTAGATCTATGATTCTTGCAATGGGAGAAGTGCTTGGTTTTGGGTTCTGCCATGTGGTGACCTTTCCCAGTGACAGTAGGGGCAGCAAGGCACACATCAAGCAGTTGCCATCAAGGGTAAAAAGATGGGGTTTTTATCATTGGTTTGAGATTATCCATCTACATCATGTCATCTTGCTTAAGGCGTTACTCTGTTCTTATGGACTTAATACACTAGATGCATGCTGGATAGCGGTCGATGTGTGGAGTAATAGTAGTAGATGCAGAAAGTATCGGTCTACTTGTTTCGGACGTGTGCCTATAGAAATAATCATTGCATAGATATCGTCACGACTCTGCACAGTTCTATCAATTCCTCGACAGTAATTTGTTCACCCACCGTCTACTTGCTTTTATGAGAGAAGCCACTAGTAAACACTACGGCCCCCGGGTCTATTCACATCCATCGTTTACAACTCCGCTTTTACTTTGCTTTGTTACTTTGTTGCTTTCAGTTCTCACTTGGCAAACAATCTATAAGGGATTGACAACCCCTTCATAGCGTTGGGTGCAAGCTTTTGTGTTTGTGCAGGATCTTGAGATACTCTTCCGCCAGATTGATACCTTGGCTCTCAAACTGAGGGAAATACTTACCGTCGCTGTGCTACATCACCCTTTCCGCTTCGAGGGAACACCAATGCAAGGCTCCAAGGCCACGGGGGAAATCCTTTGCATACTTTCCTAGGAAGTCCCTTAAGGCGTAGCCGCAGCTGAATGATTCCTGGTGCCGTCGACACAACTATTTCTGGCGCCATTGCAAGGGATACACAGCAGCCATGATTGGGCTTTATGAATACTTTTATTACTTGGTGGAGAACGTAGGTCTTACTGCGTTCGTTGAAGATAAGTGCTCACAATACCTCTTCCTCACCAATATTTTCGTTCAAACCTTCAACTTTTATCCGGGGAAGAATCTCCCATGGTTGAGTTCATGTTATACGACATCCCCCAGTGCATAACACTTCATGATTTTTGCAATGTATGCAAATTACCTTATGTTGGGGATATCCGTGACCCTCGTCCACGGGACTTGGAGGAATTCATAGGTACTATTGCTGTTGGAGAGGAGAGAGGAGTGTCTCGCGCTAGAATTGCTAGCATACATTTTCCTGTGCTTCGGTACTTCTCATTATTCGTGGGAAAATGTTTGATTGGTCGTGGGGAGGCTGGATCACTTAGCTCTCGAGACCTTGCGGTTTTGCACGAAGGCCTTTATAACGATAAGACTTATAGCCTAGGTGCTATAGTAGCCCAGCGGTTGAACACCAACCGTTCCAAGGGTGTCGTCTATGGAGGTATCTATGCTACCCATCTTGCCAGACACTTTGAGATACCTGTTAGACTGGGGGAGGAAGGAGAGATGCTTCTCCCTGAGAAATATCTGGATTATGACAGCATGGTTCGCCATGATTTTATGGATAGAGATACTAGTAGACGGATGATTTATAACCTGGTATTTAGTCAGGGTACTCGAGAGACTATTACTTTGCCTGCTCCTTCTTTGTTCGATCTTCGTGCAAGCAGGTACACTATTATGCCCTCGGACATGTACGCATATTGGGGCTTGGCCCAACCACAGGTGCCCGTGCCCGAGCCGCCAGTCGAGTACCAGACGCCAGTTTATCAGTGGGAGCCAGAGGAACTCACACAGCAGTGGCATCCACAGTCTGCTCCGGAGTATCCCGGAGCTGGTTATTTCCCGCCATGGGAGTAGACCAAGCTAGGCCAAAATCCTAAGCTTGGGGGAGTACGTGTTCTCACCGACCTTACATTCATGCTTATGCTTTCACTTTGTCAGTCGGTGTTTACACTTTGCCACTGTATTATCCATGCTAGTTTATTTTTGTTTTCTTGTTTTCTTGTTTTGTGTCCTTTTGAGAAAACCCAAAAAGATTTTTCTTTCTTCTTTTGCTTGTTGGGAGTTTTGCCTTGTAAATAGTTTACTTTTTCTTTGGGTCAAGGTAGAAGATATTTGTTACAATGTTTAGTGGCTCCTGCATGCATACGTGTTTAGCTTTCAAAGAGCCATATTACTTTGTCTTCTCCTTTGTGTTTGCCTGCAGATTCAGCTTAGTCCAATGCACGAGCACTCTTATTATTGTTCACATCGTTCGATCGTGCAAGTGAAAGGCAATAATGATGATATATGATGAAGTGACTGAGACTGGAAAAGCTGGTATGAACTCTATCTATTTTGTTTTTGTAAATATGACTAGCTAATCATGCCTGATTCAGCTTTGTTGTGAGAGAACCATGTTTGCAATGACAACTTAGAGATCATAGTTTCTGATGCCATGCTTAACTAGTTGAGAGCTTATAATGGTTTGTCTTGAATGCCAACATAGATTTTGAGATGACTATGATGTAGTATGATAGGATGGTATTCTCCTTTGAATGATTCAAGTGGCTTGACTTGGCGCATGTTCATGCATGTAGTTGAAACAAAATGAACATAGCCTCTATGATGTTCGTGTTCATGGTGATTTATATCCTGTTCATGCTTGCATTCAATGTTAGTCAAACTCATTGCATCTTGATGTCTGTTGTCGCTCTCTAGTTGGTCGCTTCCCAGTCTTTTGCTAGCCTTCACTTGTACTAAGCGGAATACTGCTTGTGCATCCACTTCCATAAAACCAAAAGTTTTTCCATGAGAGTCCACCATACCTACCTATTTGCGGTATATATGTGCCGTTCCAAGTAAATTTGCATGTGCCATTCTCTAAACCTTCAAGAAATAATCTGTTTTGCATGCCTGAACTGCTCATGTGGTGACAGGGGGCTATTGATATCTTCCATGTTAGGCGTGTTATCCTCGACATGTGTTTATTCACTGTCATTCACGAGAAAGGGGACGGTATTTGGAATGCCCAGTTCCACGCTTAAATCGAAAACATAACTGTAAAAAGAAGACTCCCCCCGGATTGATGTTAGTATGGACGGTACCCGAGGATTCGGCTAGCCGTGGAGTGTGATTGATTGGTGGTGGGGGAATTAAAACTTTACTTTTCTCTTTGGGAACCGCCTATAGCATGAATAGCATGGAAGATATTGAGAACTCTTGGTCATTGCGTTGACAATGAAACCATGCCACCCAAAATTATTATCTCTATTTTCAGAGCTTGAGCTCTGGCACCTCTGCAAATCAATGCTTCCCTCTGCGAAGGGCCTGTCTATTTATTTTCCTGTTGAGTCATCCTGTTCTTATATAAGCACCAATTAGAGAGCACCTCTGTCATTTTTATGCTTTGCTTTTGATTGATATTGAGTATGACAATGACTGCATCTTCGTTGCTATGAATTACAATGTTTAGTCAACCCTTGACCTTTGAAAGTGCTCTGCATTTATGTTTTGCGGTCTTAGAAAGAGCTAGCGAGATACCACCTATTCATATTGCTTCATACTTGTTTTGATTGAATTGTTGGTATTTGAAAATCATTATTATTTGCTCGTTAGCTGATTATGCCATTGATATTAGTTTACCGTGAGACCTTTGTGTCACTTGCTTATGTGGTTAACTTGTGATCTTGCTGAAATTCTGGTTATGAGTTAGACATAGTTGCAACAACAAGATCAAACAGAGTTTGTCAAAGTTTTTCTTTCCCTTTCAGTTTGTCAACTGAGTTGCTTGAGGACAAGCAAGGTTTTAAGCTTGGGGGAGTTGATACGTCTCCATCGTATCTACTTTTCCAAACTCTTTTGCCCTTGTTTTGGACTCTAATTTGCATGATTTGAATGGAACTAACCTGGACTGACGCTGTTTTCAGCAGAATTGTCTTTGTGTTGTTTTTATGCAGACATGGAAGTTCTCGGAACGTCCTGAAAATTTACGGAGAATATTTCTGGAAAATATGAAAAATATCTACGCAAAGATCCACCAGAGGGGATGGTCCAGTGGACCACAAGCTGTGTAGCCGCCACCCCTAGGTGGCGGCTAGCAAGCTTGTGGGGCCACGTGGCTCTGCCGCCCCCAAACTCAGCTCTATAAATTCACTTTCGTCCAAAAAAATCAAGAGAGAAGATTTCGTCGCGTTTGCGATACGGAGGCACCGCCACATCCTGTTCTTCATCTGGAGAGCAGATCTGGAGTTCGTTTTGGGCTCCGGACAGGGGAAATCATCGCCATCGTCATCATCAATCTTCTTCCCTCTCCAATTCCATGAAGCGCTTCATCGTTCGTGAGTAATCTATTCGTAGGCTCGCTGGGCAGTGATGAGTAGGATGAGATCTATCATGTAATCGAGTTAGTTTTGACGGGGATTGATACCTAGTATCCACTATGTTCTGAGATTGATGTTGCTACTACTTTGCCATGCTTAATGCTTGTCACTAGGGCCCGAGTGCCATGATTTCAGATATGAAATTATTATGTTTTCACCAATATATGTGTGCTTTAGATCCGATCTTGCAAGTTGTAGTTACCTACTATGTGTTATGATCCGGCAACCCCGGAGTGACAATAACCGGAACCACTCCCGGTGATGACCATAGTTTGAGGAGTTCATGTGTTCACCAAGTGCTAATGCGTTGGTCCGGTTCTTTATTAAAAGGAGAACCTTAATATCCCGTAGTTTCCTTTTGGACCCTGCTTCCACGGGAGGGATGTACAATAGATGTCATGCAAGTTCTTTTCCCTAAGCACGTATGATGACACACGGAATGCATGCCTACATCACATTGACGAACGGGAGTTAGCCACATATCTCTCCGTTTTATAAATTTTGCATGATGAATATCATCCAAACAAATCACCGACCCATTGCCTATGAGTTTGTCCCACTGCTGTTGTTACTTGTTTTGCTCTGCTGCTGTTACTACTGTTGCAGCTACTGTTACTTGTTGCTGCTGTTACTTGCTACTGTTGCTACTTGCCACTGCTGTCACTACTGTTGTTCCTTGCCACTGCTGCTACTCGTTACACTGCTGCAACCTGCTACAATACTTGTTCGCACGACATTGACGGGAAAGACTATTTCCCATTTACGAGCAACTTGTGGCGCCATTGATACAATCGTTAGGAATAGTCTGCCGTCAACACATCGTTTCTGACACCGTTGTTATCATACTAGTTTGCTGTTGATACTTTGCTTACAGATACTAATCTTTCAGGTGTGGTTGAATACGACACATTTAGCTGCTAATACTTGAGAGTATCCTCTCACTTCCTGTCCGGCGAATCAACAAAATTGGGTAGAATACTCTACCCTCGAAAACTGCCGCGAACCCACGCGCCGGTGGGCCATTGCAAGACAATTGCTAATTGTTGAGCAACTGGGAGCAGTTCTGACTCTGTTGCCGGGGAGGCATCAAGTCAGGAACACGTCAGCAGCATTCTTCTAGTGCCGTTGCCGGGGACTGCCAACAGGCTCCGCCCGAGCTCCACAGAAATCCGATCTAGAGGTAAAACTATGTGGAATAGCCTTGAGTTGCACGTGGCAAAGTTGTGTTTCAAAAAGCCCTAAACCCCCAATATATATAGGAGGGGAGGGGATAGCCTTGGGGCACAAGGTACCCAAGGGTGCGCCAGCCGCCAGGGAGGAAGAGGACTCCTCCTCCAATTCAGTTTGGGAAGGAGGAGTCCTCCTCTTTCTTCCCACCTCCCTCTTTCCCTTTATTTTCTTCTTTTCCTTTGGTATTTTTACATGTGGCGCCATAGCCCTCTTGGGCTGACTCCACCAGCCCACTAAAGACTTGGTGCGCCACCCTAGGGCCTTGGGCTCACTCCCGGGTGGGTGGGCCCCTCCCGGTAAACACCCGGAACCCATTCGTCACTCCCGGTACACTGCCGGAATTGCCCGAAAGTTTCCGGTGACAAAATGAAACCATCCTATATATCAATCTTCGTTTCCGGACCATTCCGGAAACCCTCGTGACGTCCGTGATCTCATCCGAGACTCCAAACAACATTCGCTAACCACACATATAACTCAACTATACTAAAACATCATCGAACCTTAAGTGTGCAGACCTTGCGGGTTCGAGAACTATGTAGACATGACCCGAGATACTCCTCGGTCAATATCCAATAGGGGGACCTGGATGCCCATATTAGATCCTACATATTCTCCATAGATCTTATCGGTTGAACATCAGTGCCAAGGATTCATATGATCCCGTATGTAATTCCCTTTGTCCTTCAGTATGTTACTTGCCCGAGATTCGATAGTCGTTATCCGCATAACTATTTCAATCTGGTTACCGGCAAGTCTCTTTACTCGTTCTGTAATACAAGATCCCGTTACATACACTTAGTCACATTGCTTGCAAGGCTTGTGTGTGCTGTTGTATTACCGAGTGGTCCCCGAGATACCTCTCCGTCACACGGAGTGACAAATCCCAGTCATCATCCATACTAACTCAACGGACACCTTCGGAGATACCTGTAGAGCACCTTTATAGTCACCCACTTACGTTGCGACATTTGATACACACAAGGTATTCCTCCGGTGCCAGTGATTTATATGATCTCATGGTCATAGGAATAAATACTTCACACGCAGAAAACAATAGCAATAAATGACACGATCAATATGCTACGTTCATAGTTTGGGTCTAGTCCATCACATGATTCTTCTAATAATGTGATCCAGTTATCAAGTGACAACACTTGCACATAGTCAGAAAAGCTTGACTATCCTTGATCAAATGGCTAGCCAACTAGAGGCTTGATAGGGACATTGTTTTGTCTACATATCCACACATGTATCTATGTTTTCATTCAATACAGTTATAGCATGGATAATAAACGATTATCATGTAATAGGAAATATAATAATAACTATTTATCATTGCCTCGAGGGCATATTTCCAACAGTGTCCCACTTGCACTAGAGTCAGTAATCTAGTCCTCACATCGCCACGCGATTTACATTGTAATAAATCTAACACCCATATAGTTCTGGTGTTGATCATGTTTTGCCTGTGGAAGAGGTTTAGTCAGCGGGTCTGCTACATTCAGATCCGTGTGCACTTTGCAAATATTCACGTCCTCTCCTTCGACGTAGTCGCAGATGAGGTTGAAGCGTTGTTTAATGTGCCTGGTCTTCTTGTTAAACCTTGGTTCCTTTGCTAGAGCAATGGCACCAGTGTTGTCAACGAACATAGTTATTGGATTTAGTGCGCTCGGCACAACTCCAAGATCCGTCATGAACTGCTTCATCCAGACACCCTCCTTTGCTGCCTCCAAGGCAGCCATGTACCCCGCTTCACATGTAGAATTTGCTACGACGCTTTGGTTGGAACTGCACCAGCTTACCGCACCCCCATTAAGAATAAATACGTATCCGGTTTGTGACTTAGAGTCATCCAGATCGGTGTCAAAGCTTGCGTCGGCGTAACCCTTTACGACGAGCTCTTCATCACCTCCATAAATGAGAAACATTTCCTTAGTCCTTTTCAGGTACTTCAGAATATTCTTCACCGCCGTCTAGTGATCCACTCCTGGATTACTTTGAGACCTGCCTTCCATACTATGGCCAAGCTGACATCTGGTCTAGTGCACAACATTGCGTACATGATAGAACCTATGGCTGAAGCATAGGGGACGTAACTCATTTGTTCTCTATCCTCCGAAGTTGCTGGGCACTGAGTCTTACTCAATTTTATACCTTTTAACACTGGCAAGAACCCTTTCATGGACTGTTCCATTTTGTACTTCTTCAAAACTTTATCAAGGTATGTGCTTTGTGGAAGTCCTATCAGGCGTCTCGATCTATCCCTATAGATCTTAATGCCTAGAATGTAAGCAGCTTCTCCTAGGTCCTTCATAGAGAAACTTTTATTCAAGTAATCCTTTACGCTCTCCAAAAACTCCATGTTGTTTCCAATCAGCAGTATGCCATTCACATGTAATATTAGAAACACCACAGAGCTCCCACTCATTTTCTTGTAAATACAAGATTCTCCAACCACTTGTATAAACCCAAATGCTTTGATCACCTCATCAAAGCGCTCATTCCAACTACGAGATGCTTGCACCACTCCATAAATGGATCGCTGGAGCTTGCATACTTTCTTAGCATTCTTTGGATCGACAAAACCTTCGGGTTGCATCATATACAACTCTTCCTTAAGAAAACCGTTAAGGAACGCCGTTTTGACATCCATCCCCCAGATTTCATAATCGAAATATGCAACTATTGCTAACATGATTCGGACGGAATTAAGCATCGCTACCGGTGAGAACATCTCATCGTAGTCAACTCCTTGAACTTGTAAAAAACCCTTTGCCACAAGTCGAGCTTTATAAACGGTCACATTACCGTCTTCGTCCGTCTTCTTCTTACAGATACATTTGTTCTGAATAGCCTTGCGGACTTCAGGTAATACTTCCAAAGTTCACACTTTGTTTTCATACATAGATCCTATCTCGGACTTCATGGCGTCCAACCATTTGTTGGAATCCGGGCCCACCATTGCTTCTTCATAATTCACAGGTTCATTTTTGTCTAACAACATGATTGATAAGACAGGATTACCGTACCACTCAGGAGTAGTACGTGATCTTGACAACGCGCGAGGTCTGATAGAAACTTCATCCGAAGTTACATGATCATCATCATCAACTTCCTGCTCAACCGGCGTCGCAATGACAGGGGTTTCCCCTAGCCCATGCGCCACCATCTAGAGGGACTAGAGGTTCGACAACCTCATCAAGTTCTATCTTCCTCCCACTCAATTCTGTCAAGAGAAACTCCTTCTCAAAAAAATCTCCGTTTTTAGCAACAAACACTTTGCCCTCGGATTTGAGATAGAAGGTGTACCCAACTGTCTCCTTTGGGTAACCTATGAAGACGCACTTTTCTGCTTTGGGTTCCAGCTTTTCAGTCTGAAGCTTTTTGACATAAGCATCACATCCCCAAACTTTAAGAAATGACAACTTCGGTCTTTTGCCATACCACAGTTCGTATGATGTCGTCTCAACGGATTTTGATGGCGCCCTATTTAAAGTGAATGCATCTGCCTCTAATGCATAACCCCAAAACGATAATGGCAAATCCGTAAGAGACATCATAGATCGCACCATTTCTAACAAAGTACGATTACGACGTTTGGACACACCATTACGTTGTGGTGTCAGGCGGTGTCAACTGTGAAACAATTCCACATTGTCTTAAGTGAGCACCAAACTCGAAACTCAGATATTCACCCCCATGATCAGACTTGTGCTTCATCAAGTAGATATATCCATATCTACTCAAAACGTCAGTGAAGGTGAGAAAATAATGATATCTGCCGCGCGCCTCCACACTCATCGGACCGCACACATCGGTATGTATCATTTCCAACTAGTCACTTGCACGCTCCATTGTTCCAGAGAACGGAGTCTTAGTCATCTTTCCCATGAGGCATGATTCGCACGTGTCAAGTGGTTCAAAGTCAAGTGACTCCAAAATTCCATCGGAATGGAGTTTCTTTATGCGCTTTACACCAATCTGACCTAAGCGGCAGTGCCATAAAAACATGGCACTATCATTATTAACTCTACATCTTTTGGTCTCAATGTTATGTATATATGTATCATCGCTATCAAGATCCAATATGAACAATCCTCTCACATTGGGTGCATGACCATAAAAGATATTACTCATATAAATAGAGCAACCATTATTCTCTGACTTAAACGAGTAACCGTCTTGCAATAAACAAGATCCAGATATAATGTTCATGCTTAACGCAGGCACTAAATAACAATTATTTAAGTTCATAACTAATCCTGATGGTAATTGAAGTGAAACTGTGCCGACGGCGATTGCATCAACCTTGGAACCATTTCCCACGCGCATCGTCGCTTCATCCTTCGCCAGCCTTCATTTATTCTGCAGTTCCTGTTTCGAGTTGCAAATATGCACAACAGAACCGGTATCGAATACCCAGGCACTACTACGAGAGTTGGTTAAGTACACATCAATAACATGTATATCGAATATACCTGATTTTTCCTTGGCCGCCTTCTTATCAACCAAATACTTGGGGCAGTTGCGCTTCTAGTGACCTAGTCCCTTGCAATAATAACACTCTGTTTCAGGCTTAGGTCCAGCCTTGGGTTTCTTCATCGGATTGGCAACAGGCTTGCCGCTCTTTTTGGAGTTACCCTTCTTGCCTTTGCCGTTTCTGTTGAAACTAGTGGTCTTATTGACCATCAACACTTGATGCTCATTCCGGAGTTCTGACCCTGCGACTTTCAGCATCGCGAATAACTCGCCGGGTGACTTGTTCATCTCTTGCATGTTATAGTTCAACACAAAGCTCTTGTAGCTTGGTGGCAGTGATTGAAGAATTTTGTCAGTGATAGCTTGTGGGAGTTCATTCCCTAGATCAGCTAGACGGTTTGAGTACCCCAGAAATTTTGAGCACATGTTCACTGATAGACGAATTCTCCTCCATCTTGCAAGCATAGAATTTATCGGAGGTCTCATACCTCTCAAACCGGGCGTCCTTCTGAAAGATAAACTTCAACTCATGGAAGTCCCGGCTCTAAGCCATACAAGATTGCACATTGAACTACAGAGTAGTCCTCCTTACGTGTTAACCAGGCATTCTTAACATCTTGGTCAGCCGTAGCGGGTGGTTCATCTCCTAGCGCAGCATTAAGGACATAATCCTTCTTCCTAGCTTGTAGGAGCAACTTAAGATTGCGAGCCCAGTCTACAAAGTTGCTTCCATAATCTTTTAGCTTAGCTTTCTCTAGGAACGTATTAAAATTCAGGGTGACTATTGCGTGAGCCATTGATCTACAACACAAATATTGCAAAGTGGACTTAGACTATGTCTGATATAATTAGAGTTTAATTAATCAAATTACTAATGAACTCCCACTCAAAAAGTACATCTCTCTAGTCATTTGTGTGGTTCATGATCCAAATTCACTAACTCAAGTCCGATCATCACGTGAGTTGAGAATAGTTTCAGTGGTAAGCATCTCTATGCTAATCATATCAACTATACGATTCATGCTCGACCTTTCGGTCTCATGTGTTCCGAGGCCATGTATGCACATGCTAGGCTCGTAAAGTTTAACCCGAGTGTTCCGCGTGTGCAACTGTTTTGCAACCGTTGTATGTGAAGTTGAGTCTATCACACCCGATCATCATGTGGTGGCTCGAAACGACTGAAAAGGATCGAGATGGACCTAGAGGGGGGGGGTGAATAGGTACAATTCCAAATTTTAATAATTACTTAACAATTTTAGGCAAAGGTGCGGAATATGAGCGTAGCCTAATAATTGCTATGACAAGGAGTATGCTATTTAGAGTGAAGTAAGGCAACCGGTAAACAATAATCAAATACAAGTACGTAATAAGGATTAACACAAGTACAGAGTTAGGGTTAGGAATAACCGAAACTCCAAGAGAGACGAGGATGTATCCCGATGTTCACAAATGCTCTTGGGATCTAAGATTGGGTGTAGACAAGAGTGAGTGAGAAGAAAGGTGTTCTTGTATGTGTTCTAGCTGTGTTGGACACCCTCTCACGAAGTGGGAGGGGGGTATTTATAGTGGGGAGAGAAAAACAGCCGTTGGGGTCACTTAAGTCTGCCAGTGGTCGGACATCCGGCAGTTTCTCGGATGTCCGGACGTCCACAAGGTGTCGGACGTCCGACAGGGTTCGGTCGTCCGAGAGATGCATATATATCTGGAATCACTATGTAGTTGAACTGGGACCGGACGTCCGGAGGAAGCCGGAAGTCCGAGTTATTCGACTCAAACTGCTCTGGTGCGAGATTCCAGATTTCCGAAGGAGGTCGGATGTCCGGCCCTCGGACGTCCGGAGGGCGCCGGAAGTCCGAGTTATATGGCTCAAGTTTCTGTGGTGCAAAGTTCCGGATTTCCGAAGTTGGTCGAACGTTCGGCCCTCGGATGTCCAGAGGGAGCCGGAAGTCCGAGTTATATGGCTCAAGTTTCTCTGGTGCAAAGTTCCGGGTTTCCGAAGGAGGTCGGACGTCCGGCCCTCGGACCTCCGGAGGAGGCCGGAAGTCCGAGACATTGGTTCTGTTTTGAGATAAGAGCAGAGCAGTGGAGATGAGGTATGAGTAGAAAAGTAGAGATGTAGTTTGAGGAAGTTCATCGCAAAACCTGTGATCCCCTCTTAATAGTGCGGGATCCCTAAAGACTCAAGAATCATAAATTTAAAGAATAGTCTACATCATCTTTTCTCAATCCCGAGCCTTCTTGACATATAAGTCCCGATCTTCTCAGACCACCTTGGCACATGATTCTCAAACTACTAAAGTACTTGGCATCCTGAGATACACTCGACAAATAGGATTAGTTTCCTATGTATGTGTTGTCATTAACACCAAAAGTCGATAAGAGGGATGACTGCACTTTCAATCTCCCCCTTTTTGGTAGTTGATGACAACATATACATAAGTCTCAAAAGATTTAACATACATTATAGCTTTGGAGAGGTTTAGTACGGAGCTCCCCCTTAGTATGTGCATGGTAAAATATCGGAGCTCCCTTTTAATGTGTGTTTCGAAAATATCATGTGACTTAGTAAAGATAATGGATCATCATGTAAAGATAATAGATCATCATAGAAGTAGTGGAGAAAAACATAACGTCTACGATGATATCATAGCAATCCATAGCAATCACAACATTCATAGGTAGCCATACATAGGTTTATCCATTACATTACACAAACATGCAAATTGAGACTAAATCTCCAAAGACTGAAAACTACGATACATTACTCCCCCTTTGGCACCAAGTACCAAAAAGGGAGGCACCAACAGCATCAACCATGCTCAGAGATCATCATCCTCATCATCATCATCATCATCATCGTCGGGTAAGCCGCTGCCACCAGCCTCGTCAAGAAACTCAGCCCACTCAGGACCAGATGGGAAGCCAAAGTGAGAAGGAGGAGCAGCAGGAAGGGCCTCATCGTCACTCACATCAAGAGCGCCCGAGTCTCTCAGACGAGCCTTGAGGGCATTCTTGGAGGAGACGAGGCGAGAAACCACATCATGAGTTTGACCGCACTGGAAAGAGAAGGCCTTCATCATAGCAGAATGTGCCTTGCCAATGAATTTGGCAAAGCGACTGAGAGGAGCTAAGCTAGATGAAGGGGTTGCTGACCGGGCAGCAGTGCGGCGAGTGGAGGTGGATGGTGGGGTTTTCTTGGGAGCATAGTTATCCGCCATGTGAGCGCGAATGACCCACTTGTGATGCGTGTGAGTGACAGCAACAGTGAATTCAGCAACATGGTTAATAAAAGCCTGGATGAAGGGGGCATGAGGGAAGGCTCGCTTGTATTGAAAACTAGCAAGCCGAATCTCATGCCATAGAAAGTGAGGCACATTAAATTTGCTCTTGGGGTGCTCGTACAAATGTGACATGATGTCAATACAGTAGCCACTGCAGGATCCCTTATCACCCATCTTGGGATAGATGGTGCGGATAAGACACTGAAAGATGATAAAGTAGGGAGAGCGCCAGATGGATACTTGGTTAAGATCCTTCATTCGTTCGTCTGCATCAAGTTCACGGAGTGGTTTGAGGGGATACCCACACGCCTCAATTGGCTTATGTGCATGGTTAGGATCATTCTTATGGATTTTGAAGCCGGAGTTGGGGAAACCAAGTGCGGCAACAAACTCATCATAAGAGGTTGTGAACTGAACGTCAGAGGTTATCCAGCTAACAGTGTTGTTTGGACCAAAGAAACATGTGGCATAAAATTCGGGAATAGCAGCAGCGTTAAAATCGCGCTGAAAAGCAAAGGGGGCAGCAAGCCCCGATGACTCAATGAGCTCAATGGCACCTGGGTATTTCGCCGGGTGCGTGTGAATATGCTCAAGATCAATAAAGTGATGGACAGAGAGACCCTTAGGAACAATGACCGTAGTAAAGATGTCCGCCTGGACGTTTGTGCGGAAACGTGAGTCCATAGAGTCACGTACAACAGAGAATTGATCAACGTCGCGGCGGAAAGTGAGGTAGGAAGACTTAGCAACCGTGGTGAAGTTCTTGACTTCACGATCTAAAGTAGCAGGAGGTTCAAGTGAGATGCGACGAGCTTCACCTTCGGGCTGTTCAGGAGGAGGTGGTGGCATATAGGAGGGCCTGCGAGTCCTCGGCTTTGGCATAGACATCCGAACGGCGGGCTGTTCAGCACGGTCCTCAGCTGCAAGCTCATCCTCGAAGTCAGAGCCATCAGACGACGAGGGGAGCTGTTGAGGCGGAGGACGCCGGGAAGTCCGTTTGAAGGGGCAACATTGCCCTTCGGAGTCTGACCCCGTGCCAGTAGGGGCACGAGCGGATGAGCCAGCAGTGTCCTTTCGGGGGGAGTGCTTAATCTTGGGCATGATGAACAAAAGCCTACACGGTTGGAAACCCAATGGAGAACTGTCACGGTCAAACCATATGAACGAACATGTGAACTTGGGAGAAAAGGTATCCAAACGCGAGGGGGACGGAGGGGATACCTGCAGATCGAGAGAGGAGAGGAAGGGGAGACGGATCCCGCGGAGGGGATCGGATCCCGCGGAGGAGATCAGCCAGATCCCGGAGGTGGCGGCGCGGGCGAGCTCCCCTGGTGTTGGCGGCGGCGGTGGGAGAAAAGGAGGCGCGTGGGGGCTAGGGCAAGGCCCAGCCCGCGCCCTTCTATTTATAGGGCCCCCAATGTGTCGGACGTCCGACAGGCATCGGACGTCCGGAGTGAATTTAGCCGTCGGACGACCAGCACTGGCCGGACGTCCGGAATGAGTTTAGCCGCCAGACGTCCGAGACACGTCGGACGACCGAGAGAGGAGTAGGGAGAGGCAGATTCTGGAATTTGGATGATGAGATGATTTGTCATGGTTTATCACAAAGAACACGAACAAAGTTGCCTATAAGAATTACATATACTACTTGTGGACAGAAGTTGATTTATGCATATTTTGTAGGATTAAAACACAGAATTATGACGTAAGTCCTAGTGACTCCCCCTAAATGCATGCCCAAATCAAGACAAGAACATAATGTGAATGTGTGTATGTGTACAAGATTTCAAGTTTTGTTATCAAGCTCCAAGATACCAAGTTCACGCGTAAGTTGACAGAACCTTGCTACGCTAAGTGGCTTGGTGAAAATGTCAGCGAGCTGCATGTCGGTACCCACATGGGTAATATCAATGTCCCCCTTTTGCACATGGTCTCTCAAGAAATGATACCTAATATCAACATGTTTTGTGCGAGGGTGGTCAATGGGGTTCTCGGAGATCTTTATGGCACTTTCATTATCACAGAGAAGAGGCACGTGTCGATACGTGATACCATAATCCTTTAGGGTTTGCCTCATCCATAACAGTTGGGTTGCACAGCTTGCGGCTGCAATATATTCGGCCTCGACCGTGGAGAGAGAAACACAATTCTGCTTTTTCGAGGACCAACTTACCAAGGAGCATCCAAGAAACTGACATGCACCGGAAGTGGATTTCCATCCCACTTTGTCACCGGCCCAATCCGCATCGGAGTACCCAATAAGATCGAACTTTGCATCCTTAGGGTACCATAAGCCTAACTTTGGGGTGTGAACAAGGTATCTAAGAATATTCTTAACCGTTGTATGATGGCTTTCCCTAGGGGAAGCTTGAAATCTAGCACATATGCCTACACTTAACATGATGTCTGGTCTAGATGCGCAAAGATGAAGTAATGAACCAATCATGGAGCGGTAAGTAGATGGGTCAAAAGGAATACCGTTGGTGTCTTCATTTAGAAATACATCTGTGGCCATGGGTGTCTTCATTGGTTTAGCATTTTTCATATCAAAATTTTCAAGAATGTCCTCGAGGTACTTAGTTTGAGACAAGAAAATTCCTTCTTGAAATTGTTGTATTTGAAACCCAAGAAAGAACTTCAAGTCCGTGTTGAGTGACATCTCAAAGGTCTTGGTCACGGAGGCCGCAAACTTCTTGCATAAATGGATGTTAGGAGAACCAAAAATGATGTCATCTACATAGATTTGGCATAAGATCAAATCACCATTTTCCCTCTTAGTAAAAAGAGTGGGATCAATCACCCCCACCACAAAGCCATCATCGAGTAAGAACTTCTTAAGATGATCGTACCAAGCACGACGTGCTTGTTTGAGGCCATACAGAGCCTTGTGAAGTTTGTATACATGGTCTTTGTGGTGAGGGTCAACAAACCCAGGTGGTTGTGATACATATACCTCTTCTTGTAGAGGACCATTAAGAAAAGAACTTTTCACATCCATTTGATGCAAAGTCAAACCATTGAAAGCAGCATAGGCCAATAGAATGCGAATGGATTCAAAACGAGCAACAGGGGCGAAAGTCTCACCAAAGTCCAAACCTTCAACTTGGGAGTACCCCTATGCGACTAACCTTGCCTTGTTGCGTAGGACAGTCCCATTCTCATCTTCCTTGTTCTTGAAGATCCATTTAGTTCCAATGACATTGTGTTCCTCAGTTGGTCTTTCTACCAATGACCATACTTCGTTGCGTGTAAAACTGATTAACTCTTCTTGCATAGCAAGGAGCCAGTCATTGTCACACAATGCATCCTGAACCCTGTGTGGCACAGTACTAGAGACAAACGAAAAGTGAGCACAAAAGTTTGTTAATTGTTTACGAGTCACTCTACCTTCCGACACGCCGGTGAGGATTTGATCAATATCAACACGACCGGCCACACGTGGCATGATGGAGGTCAGGGTTTCACGAGGTTCGACTTCGTTTCCATCATTAACGTCCTCAACATATGGATCATTTACGTGCGGTGGAAGATATTCCTCTTCGCGTTGCACCTGTTGAGGTTCGTCATCAAGCATATTCATACTTTGGTCTAGCTCTTGAAGATCAACTTGTTCTTGAGTGTGATCAGAGTGAGAGACATGTTCTCCCACTTGATCCTCAACAACTGGCATGATATGTGTGCTAGTATCTTGTGGAGGTACGGGCAGTGAACTGTCTTGAGGATGAGAAATACTCTCATCATCTTCATCATCATCGTGGGGTCTTTGTTCCATGGGAAGAAGTGCACCTACACCCATGTTCAAGATATCTTGCGAGGAATCTTCTTCACCTGCATCACTTAGATCAACTTGCTCCCCATGGGAGCGCTTAAATTCATCAAACGTCACGTCACAGGTTTCTATAACACATCCAGTGGATTTGTTGTAGACTCTGTAGGCGTGAGAGTTTGATCCATAGCCAACAAAAATCCCTTCAGTTGTTTTGGATTGAAATTTTCCTAACCGTTCTCGTTTGTTGAGCATGAAACACTTGCATCCAAACACACGAAAGTACTTAACATTGGGCTTGTTCCCGGTTAGGAGCTCATATGGAGTCTTCTCCAATATTGATCGAAGGAAGAGCCGGTTTGATGCATGACATGCTGTGTTGACAGCCTCAGCCCAAAAACTATGTGGTGACTTGTATTCGTCTAACATGGACCTTGCCATTTCCACAAGTGTCCGGTTCTTCCTCTCTGCTACACCATTTTGCTGAGGGGTGTAAGGTGCGGAGTTCTGATGTTCAATTCCCTCATCACTAAGAAAATCTTCTAGGGAGTAATTCTTGAACTCGGAGCCATTATCACTTCTTATTGCCTTGATGTCCTTGTCAAACTTCCGCTGGACTTGTTTGGCAAAATCAATGAAGGTGATCTTCGTCTCATCCTTGAACTTGAGAAAGAATACCCTTGTGTATCTTGAGTAATCATCAACAATGACTAGGCCATACTTTTTCCCTCCAAGAGTTGCCCATGAAGGAGGCCCAAATAGATACACATGAAGCAGCTCTAACGGCCTTGAAGTGGATACAATGTTCTTGGGTGGATGTTTTGATTGATGTTGTTTCCCAGCTATGCATGCACTGCACACACGATCTTTCTTAAAAATACATTTGTTAGTCCAAGGATGTGATTGCCGTTTAAGAGACTTTGAAGATTTCTCATGCCAACATGGGCGAGCCGGCGATGCCACAACCATCCCATGTCGGCCTTGGCCATTAGACAAGTTGTATGGAAGGTGCGCTCTTTCGAGAAATCAACCGTGTAAAGGTTGCTATCCAACTCTCCAACAAAGGCCACTTTGAGAGTCCTTTAGTCCGAATAATGTGTCATAACCAACGAAATCCAATTGGCGAACTGAAAGTAAATGATATTGAAGAGATTGGACAAGCATGACATTTGCAAGAGACATGTCATTAGTGATTGCCACCTTGCCCAACCCAATTACCTGCCCTTTCGACCCTCCACCAAATACAATGCTCATGTATGGTCGAATGGCTTGCCTGAAGTCATACAGCAGGTTACTATCTCCGGTCATATGATTGGTGCATCCACTGTCGATCACCCATTTGGCTCCTCCGGAGAAAACAACCTATAACAAATTAAGACTTGGTTTGAGGTGCCCATTTCGTCATGGGGCCTCTCACATTAGTTACAAGAGTCTTAGGGACCCAAATAGCATAAAATCGGAATGCATTACAGGGACCAACGAATTTAGCATAAACCTCTCCTTCCTTTGATTTGCAAAGTACATAGGATGGAGGCATGAATTCAGTTGTCTTGTTGAGAGTAGGCGAACCCCTAGTGGTTGACCCACTCACAACCTTACCTTTCTCCTTGTGTCCCTCTCGTACAAATATTTCTTTAAGCGGAGTGGTACACTTGAGAGGAGATTCACTTTTCTTGGCGTTGCTTGGATTGAGCCCAAGCCCTTCCTTGGCAAAGCCTCCATTGTGTTGACTTAAGATCTCATTGAGAGTCTTTTGACCTTGTGCACATGTCATGAGACCTCTATCTAGCTGTGCCTTTAGCGAACAGTTTTCCTCAAGGATAGATGTCAGTTCACTACTAGAGTTAGTAGTGCAGGTATCAACATTAATAATAGGTGAGGAGTAAGCCTTAGCTAAAGTGTAAAGATAAGTAACCTTGAGTGCCTCAAAGCTCTTTGTAAGAACAGTGAGTTTTTCTTCCTTGTCTTTGAGAGACAAGGATAGATGCTCACAGTCCTTAGAAAGGGAAGCATGAGAGTTCACTAGTCGGTTTTTATCATTTAGTAACTCTTTGCACACAGATTCAGCCTTTTTCAAGGAGGCAAGATCGTTAGCATGTTTATCAAGCTTTTCACCAACTTTTGAGCATAATGCATCATTTTGTGCTTCCTCGTATAGGACTTTCTGCTCAAAGATTTCATTTCTTTCCTTCGCCTCAGTGATGAGGGTTTCGAGTTCCTTGATGATATTGGTGTGCTTACTCACCATTTCCATAAGCATGCGAAATATAGTGAGCTTCTTTCCTTTAAGAGAGAACATAAATTTGTTTATTTTGGCAAGCATGGGATGATCTAAGTCATTATCCTCATAGTGATCTTCCGCATCAAGATACTCATCAGGTGAGGTAGAAACTAGACTGAAAGAGTTTAACCGTGGAGTTACCTTAACCTTGTCATGGGAGCTTTGGTCTTCCTCATCTCCCATGGCAGTCTTTGCAATCAAACACTTGTGGGCGTTGCCCTTGTAGTCTTTCATATAGTTGTAGTGAACAACATCACCACTTTTTTTTGACTAGCCTCAAGGTGTTTGGTGTATCCTGAGCTACTCCGGCAACCCCACCAACGTCTTCTGGATCTGATTCTTCTTGTGCAACAATTGCTCTTCCATCTATTCTCTTGAGCTTGGAGTTCATAGGGTTTGGCAACTTCTTCTTTACAAAGGTCTTCGGAAACCTTGGTTTATCTTCTCTCTTCTCATAAGGGCAGTCGTTGGAGAAGTGGTTGGTTTCCTCACAGTTGTAGCATTTCCTTACCTTCTTCTTTGGGAATATTCCCTTGAATTTTCCTGCACTGAACTTCTTTACAAAGAGAGCAATGTCCTCATAAGATGGGATTTCATCAGAGTCAACATCATCACAATCTTCGCAGTCATCATCACCCTCTTCTTCTTCACTTGCTTCTTCATCACATTCATGCTTGGCTTTCAAAGCAAGATTGATCTTTGATGTGGAAGTGCCATGCATGGCAAGGTGCTTTGTTGCATTTGCCTTTGACTCTTCAAATAATTGGAAAGTAGATATGATGTCATCTGGTGTCATTTCTTTGAACCCATGGTGCTGCCTCATGTCCCATACCATTTGATGGTGGTACGGAGCAAGAGCATGAAGTAACTTGTCCACGAGAAATCTCTTGGTAAAATTGAAACCATCTTGTGTCTTCTCACAATCACATGACTCAATGTCTGCGGCGAGAGTCATGAGCCGTTCTAGCAGTTGCTTGGGAGATTCACCCTTTTCCATACAGAAATTCTGTAATTGCCCCTTGGCAATTTCATATTGAGCAAGCCGAAGAGTGGAGGTACCGGTCTTGGTCCTTATAATGCTAGCCCATAGTTCCTTGGCACTTGTGATGTGAATGTAAGGTTTCCGTTGCTTGTCATTCATTCCTTTTCTTATGCACATGATCGAAGTGTCATTGAGATGCTTGTCATAGGTTGCTCTGGGAGTGAGGCAGCTTGGATCTACAGGATTGTACCCATGCTCGAGGATGTCCAACATCTCATCATTGGCGTACCTAAGATGATCCTGCATACCAACTCTCCACAAAGCAAAATCGGAATTGTCATCAAGCAAGGGAGGTTTTCCTCCAGGATTGTACTTAGGTTTCTCAACTTGAGATCAAGCATAAAGCCATGGAACACTGGTTGGGTTCCTCTCCGGAGGCTGTTGGCCAAATGAAGAACCGTGCACATGTGGCCCTGAAGCCCTCGGGGACGTGGCTGTCCCCGTGGTTAATGATGCCAGTCTTAGTTGGACCAAAGCCTCAAGAGAAGCATCATGCTCCTCTTTTTGCTTGGCAAGGGCCCGTTCCAGGTCCTCAGAGGTGAAAGACTTGACTTCCGTGGAAGTCCCGTCCCTCTCCACTGGAGTTACAGTAGTGGGAATCCCGTCCATCTCGCTCTAGGGCGGTGAAGCCACAAGAATAGAGCACGAGGCTCTGATACCAATTGAAAAGGATCGAGATGGACCTAGAGGGGGGGGTGAATAGGTACAGTTCCAAATTTTAATAATTACTTAACAATTTTAGGCAAAGGTGCGGAATATGAGCGTAGGCCTAATAATTGCTATGACAAGGAGTAAGCTATTTAGAGTGAAGTAAGGCAACCGGTAAACAATAATCAAATACAAGTACGTAATAAGGATTAACACAAGTAGAGAGTTAGGGTTAGGAATAACCGAAACTCCAAGAGAGACGAGGATTTATTCCGATGTTCACTTCCTTGGAGGGAAGCTACGTCACTGTTAGAGGGGCGGATGTTACCATGAAGGCACACCAACGCCACGAAGGCTCACCCTATTCTCCCTTTGAGATAACTCTACGAAGGCGTTTCTCAACCACTAGTGGTAAGCCTTGAGGTGGCTTCCAAACCTTAACAACTTTCCAGGGGAAACGCAATGGTTTGATTCCTCTCCGAAAACTCCTACCACCTAGGAGTCTCCAATCTCCAAGAGTAACAAGATCACGGGGATTGCTCAAAACTTTCTCAAATCACAAATCACTTTGGTGGAGAGGAGGAGAAGGAGACGATCTATCTTTTGATTGGAACAACACTCAAAGGGACTCACAAATGCTCTTGGGATCTAAGATTGGGTGTAGACAAGAGTGAGTGAGAAGAAAGGTGTTCTTGTATGTGTTCTAGCTGTGTTGGAAACCCTCTCACGAAGTGGGAGGGGGGTATTTATAGTGGGGAGAGAAAAACAGCCGTTGGGGTCACTTAAGTCTGCCAGTGGTCGGACATCCGGCAGTTTCTCGGATGTCCGGACGCCCACAAGGTGTCGGACGTCCGACAGGGTTCGGTCGTCCGAGAGATGCATATATATCTGGAATCACTGTGTAGTTGAACTGGGACCGGACGTCCGGAGGAAGCCGGAAGTCCGAGTTATTCGACTCAAACTACTCTGGTGCGAGATTCCAGATTTCCGAAGGAGGTCGGATGTCCGGCCCTCGGACGTCCGGCCCTCGGACGTCCGGAGGGAACCGGAAGTCCGAGTTATATGGCTCAAGTTTCTGTGGTGCAAAGTTCCGGATTTCCGAAGTTGGTCAGACGTCCGGCCCTCGGACGTCCGGAGGGAGCCAGAAGTCTGAGTTATATGGCTCAAGTTTCTGTGGTGCAAAGTTCCGGATTTCCGAAAGAGGTCGGACGTCCGACCCTCGGACGTCCGGAGGAGGCCGGAAGTCCGAGACATTGGTTCTGTTTTGAGATAAGAGCAGAGCAGTGGAGATGAGGTATGAGCAGAAAAGTAGAGATGTAGTTTGAGCAAGTTCATCGCAAAACCTGTGATCCCCTCTTAATAGTGCGGGATCCCTAAAGACTCAAGAATCATAAATTTAAAGGATAGTCTACATCATCTTTTCTCAATCCCGATCCTTCTTGACATATAAGTCCCGATCTTCTCAGACTACCTTGGCACATAATTCTCAAACTACTAAAGTACTTGCCATCCTGAGATACACTCAACAGATAGGATTAGGTTCCTATGTATGTGTTGTCATTAACACCAAAAGTCAATTAGGGGCATGACTGCACTTTCTACGACGAACTGTCGCAACGGTGAACAGTCGGGGAGAACACAATTTCCTCTTGAAATTTTAGTGAGAGATCACCTTATAATGCTATCGTTGTTCTAAGAAAAATAAGGTGCATAAAAGGATTAACATCACATGCAAATTCATAAATGACATGATATGGCCATCATCTTGTGCTTCTTGATCTCCATCACTCAAGCACCGACATGATCTTCTTGTAACCGGCGCCACACCATGATCTCCATCATCATGATATCCATCAACGTGTCGCCATCGAGGTTGTCGTGCTATATATGCTATTACTACTAAAGCTACGACCTAGCAATATAGTAAACGCATCTGCAAACACAAACGTTAGTTTAAAGACAACCCTATGGCTCTTGCCGGTTGCCGTAGCATTGACGTGCAAGTCGATATTAACTATTACAACATGATCATCTCATACATCCAATATATCACATCACGTCATTGGGCATATGATATCACAAGCATACCCTGCAAAAGCAAGTGAGACGTCCTCTAATTTGTTGTTGCATGTTTTACGTGGCTGCTATGGGTATCTAGTATGATAGCATCTTACTTATGCAAAAACCACAAGGGAGATGTGCGAATTGCTATTTAACCTTTCCAAGGACATCTCGATCAGAACCAATTCAATTAAAGTTGAAGAAACTAACACCGCCAGTCATCTTTATGCAACGAGGTTGCATGCCAATCGATGAAACCAGTCTCTTGTAAGCGTACGAGTTTTGTCGGTCTGGGCCGCTTCAATCCAACAATACCGCCGAATGGAGAAAAGACTAAGGAGGGCAGCAAATCGAACATCACCATCCACAAAACCTTTTATGTTCTACTCGAGATAACATCTATGCATGAACCTAGATCATGATGCCACTGTTGGGGAACGTTGCATGGGAAACTAAAATTTTCCTACACCCACGAAGACCTATCATGGTGATGTCCATCTATGAGAGGAGATTAGATCTACGTACCCTTGTAGATCGCTCAGCGGGAAGCGTTAAGAAACGCGGTTAATGTAGTGGTACAACTTTGTGATTCAAATCACCGTCGTCCCATGATCCGTCCCTCGATCCGTTCCGATCTAGCGCCGAACGGACGGCACCTCCGCGTTCAACACACTTACAGCTCGACGGTGATCTCGGCCTTCTTGATCTGGCAAGCAAGACAGAGAAGAAGATGAGTTCTCCGGCAGCCTGACGGTGCTCCGATGGTGGTGACGATCTACTCCTGCAGGGCTCCGCCCGAGCTCCGCAGAAATCTGATCTAGAGGTAAAACTATGTGGAATAGCCTTGAGTTGCACATGGCAAAGTTGTGTCTCAAAAAGGCCTAAACCACCAATATATATAGGAGGAGGGTAGGGGCTAGCCTTGGGGCACAAGGGCTCCAAGGGTGCGCCAGCCGCTAGGGAGGAGGAGGACTCCTCCTCCAATTCGGTTTGGGAAGGAGGAGTCCTCCTCTTCCTTCCCACCTCCCTCTTTCCCTTTTTCTTCTTCTTTTCCTTTGGTATTTTTACATGTGGCGCCATAGCACTCTTGGGCTGACTCCACCAGCCCACTAAGGACTTGGTGTGCCACCTTAGGGACTTGGGATCACTCCTGGGAGGGTGGGCCCCTCCCGGTAAACACCCGGAACCCATCCGTCACTCCCGGTACACTGCCGGAATTGCCCAAAACTTTCCGGTGACCAAATGAAACCATCCTATATATCAATCTTCGTTTTCAGACCATTCCGGAAACCCTCGTGACATCCATGATCTCATCCGGGACTCCGAACAACATTCGGTAACCACACATATAACTCAACTATACTAAAACATCATCGAACCTTAAGTGTGCAGACCCCGCGGGTTCGGGAACTATGTAGACATGACCCGAGATACTCCTCGGTCAATATCCAATAGCGGGACTTGGATGCCCATATTGGATCCTACATATTCTTTGAAGATCTTATCGGTTGAACCTCAGTGCCAAGGATTCATATAATCCCGTATGTCATTCCCTTTGTCCTTCGGTATATTACTTGCCCGAGATTCGGTCGTAGGTATCCGCATACCTATTTCAATCTCGTTACCGGCAAGTCTCTTTACTCGTTCCGTAATACAAGTTACCGTGACTTACACTTAGTCACATTGCTTGCAAGGCTTGTGTGCGATGTTGTATTACTGAGTGGACCCCGAGATACCTCTCTGTCACACGGAGTGACAAATCCCAGTCTTGATCCATACTAACTCAACGAACACCTTCGGAGATACGTGTAGAGCACCTTTCTAGTCACCTAGTTACGTTGCGACGTTTGATACACACAAGGTATTCCTCCGGTGCCAGTGAGTCATATGATCTCATGGTCATTGGAATAAATACTTGACACGCATAAAACAATAACAATAAAATGACACGATCAATATGATACGTTCATAGTTTGGGTCTAGTCCATCACATGATTGTCCTAATGATGTGATCTAGTTATCAAGTGACAACACTTGCACATAGTCAGAAAACCTTGACTATCCTTGATCAACTGGCTAGCCAACTAGAGGCTTGCTAGGGACATTGTTTTGTCTATGTATCCACACATGTATCTATGTTTTCATTCAATATAATTATAGCATGGATAATTAACGATTATCTTGTAATAGGAAATATAATAATAACTATTTATCATTGCCTCTAGGGCATATTTCCAACAGGAACATAAGGCAAAACTCAAAACTAGATCACATTAAAACTTTATTCTACTAGATCAAGGTATTACCAAAAAGATTGAACGGAGAAAAACAAAGAAAGTAAAAGATGTGATGGTGATACGATGCTGGGGAAACTCCCCCAAGCTTGGCACAAGCCAAGGGAAGTGCCATATACCCATGTGTTTAAGTTGTCTTTCTTCGGAGGTGGTGGTTTTATCTTCTTGAGGATGATGCCCCTTGGAATGCGATTCTCCTCCTCAAGCTTATTATTTCGCTGTCTGAGATCCATTATTTCCTTGCAAAGTTTTCCAGTGATGGTTAGAGCTCCCATAACCCATTGATGTTCCATTGCTGTGGGAGAAAAAGCAACACTCGTTTTCATATTTTCATAAGTAAGAAATTTAGCCTTGGATGGGATAACCGTATTCGGAATTGCTGAGCTCTGAAGTTCTTCCAACATGGCTCCAGGTTGTAGACGACATGTAACTTCTTGGTCTTCCTCCATAGCATCTATCCTTTTCAAGTCATCCTACATTTGTTCCTCCGTGGCCTGGCGAAGTGGTTGGCTTTGCTAAATGCTCCAGCCCCCAGTGTCAGGTGAATGGCACGGCTCACCCTGAACGGCTCTTGTGAAGACATATTGCTCCAAATCTGCTGCAGAAACATCTCAAGACGAAAGCAAGAGATATTGTCATGATACGAAGGTCAAAACTTTTGGGAGATTATATAATGAATTTTTACTGACCCGAAGGAGTATTCCACAAGAAAACGGATTCCGGAGGGTACACGGGGTGGACACAAGCCTGCAAGGTGCACCTAGGGGGGTAGGGCGCACCCCATGGCTTGTCACCTCCTCGTGCACTTTTCGGGCTTCTTTGATTTTTCTTAATTTTTTTAATATTCTGAAAGTGATAAAAATTGCCATTGGAAAAGTTTTGGAGTCGGTTTGTTTACCGTAACACATACCTATTACTTTTCGGAGTGTGAAACGTTCTTATAGGCCTCCCTAATATACTCTTCCGGAGTTATGGTATTGACAATATTGGTTTCAACATTTATGGGAATACCTTTGATATAATGATTGATTCTTTACCCATTTACCACCTTCAGATCTGTGCCTTGGGCATTGTTGATCTTGATGGCACCGGAACGATATACTTCCTCGATAATGTAAGGCCCTTCCCATTTAGAGAGAAGTCTTTTTGCAAAAAATCTTAAACAAGAATTGTATAGCAAGACATGATCACCTACATTGAATTCACGCTTTTGTATCATTCTATCATGCCATCTCTTAACTTTTTCTTTAAACAACATAGCATTCTCATAGGCTTGGGTTCTCCATTCATCAAGTGAGGTAATGTCAAATAACCTCTTCTCTCCAGCAAGTTTGAAATCATAGTTAAGCTCTTTAATTGCCCAATAAGCTTTATATTCTAGCTCTAGAGGTAAGTGTCATGCTTTACCACAAACATTTTATATGGAGACATACCCATATCGTTTTTGTAAGCGGTTCTTTAAGCCCATAATGCATCGTTAAGTTTCTTAGACCAATTCTTTCTAGATCTATTAACTGTCCTTTTCAAGATCAATTTAATTTCTCTATTGCTCAATTCTACTTGACCACTAGACTGAGGATGATAAGGAGATGCAATTCTATGATTAACATCATACCTAGCAAGCAATTTATGGAAAGCACCATGAATAAAGTGTGAATCACCATCAGTTATTAAATATCCAGGGACTCCAAATATAGGGAAAATAACTTCTTTCAATATTTTAATAGAAGAGTTATGATCAAGACTACTAGTTGGAATAGCTTCTCCCCACTTAGTAACATAATCAACAACAACTAGAATATGAGTATACCCGTTGGACATTGGAAAAGGTCCCATATAATCAAAACCCCGAACATCAAAGGGCTCAATAAAAAGAGAGTAATTCATAGGCATTTCATGACATGTACTAATATTAACAATTCTTTGACATTCATCACAAGACAAGACAAACTTACGAGCGTCCTTGAAGAGAGTAGGCCAATAAAAACCAGATTGTAATACCTTGTGTGTGGTTCTATCTCCAGTGTGGTGTCCTCCGTAGGCCTCGGAGTGACACTTGTGTAGGATCTGTTCCTGTTCATGCTCAGGTACACAACGTCTAATAATACCATCTACTCCTTCTTTATAAAGGTGTGGATCGTCCCAAAAGTAATGTGTTAAATCAAAGAAGAACTTTTTGTTTTGTTGGTATGTGAAACTAGGCGGTACAAATTTAGCAACAATGTAGTTAGCATAATCAACATAACAAGGAGCATTGTGTGAAGCATTTATGTCAATTAATTGTTCATTAGGAAAGCTATCATAAATAGGTAGTTGGTCATCAAGAACATTCTCTAATCTAGACCAGTTATCCGCTACGGGGTTATCAACACCCTTTCTATCAATAATATGCAAATCAAATTCTTGTAGAAGAAGAACCCATCTAATAAGTCTAGGTTTAGCAACTTTCTTTTCCATAAGGTATTTAATAGCAGCTTGATCAGTGTGAACAGTTACTTAGGAATCAACAATATAAGGTCTGAACTTATCACAAGCAAATACAACTGCTAAAAATTCCTTTTCAGTGGTAGCGTAGTTTCTTTGAGCACAGTCTAGAGTTTTACTAGCGTATTGGATGACATTTAATTTCTTATCAACTCTTTGCCCTAGAACAACACCAACAACATAATCACTCGCATCACACATAATTTCAAAGGGTAGGTTCCAATGAGGTGGTTGAACAACAGGTGAAGTGATCAAGGCTCTCTTAAGAATTTCAAATGCTTCTACACAATCATCATCAAAAACGAATGGAACATCCTTTTGCAAAAGATTAGTGAGAGGCTTAGAAATCTTAGAGAAGTCTTTAAAAAACCTCCTATTGAAACCAGCATGATCAAGGAAACTTCTTATACCTTTGAAATCTATCGGACACGACAGTTTTTCAATAGCATCAACTTTTATCAACTTCAATACCTCTTCCGGAGATATTGTGTCCCAAGACAATGCCTTCATTAACCATAAAGTGAAACTTCTCCCAATTGAAGACAAAAATAGTTTCTTCACATCTCCGCAAAACTCGATCAAGTTTGCTAAAGCAATCATCAAAAGAAGTTCCGTAAATGGAAAAATCATCCATGAAAACCTCAATAATATTTTCACAAAAGTCAGAGAATATAGCCATCATACATATTTGAAAGGTAGCAGGTGCATTGCATATGTCTATAAGCAAAGGTACCGAAAGGGCAAGTAAAAGTGGTCTTCTCTTGATACTCTTTTGACACAGGTATTTGAGAGAAACTAGAATAACCGTATAGAAAGCAAAAAATATGTATGTTTGGATTGTCTTTCTAGCATTTGATCAATAAAAGGTAGCGGGCAATGATCTTTCCTAGTAGCTTTATTTAATTTCCTAAAATCAATTATCATTCTATATCCTGTAACATTTCTTTGCGGGGTCAATTCATTTTTATCATTAGGAACAACGGTAATACCTCCCTTTTTAGGGACACAATGAATGAAACTAACCCATCTACTATCAGCAATAGAATAAATTATACCTGTCTCCAGAAGCTTTAGTATTTCATTTCTTACCACTTCCTTCATTTTAGGATTTAATCGTCGTTGGTGATCAACAAATGGTGTAGCATCACGCTCCATATTGATTTTGTTGCTGACATAGAGTGGGACTAATGCCCTTAAGATCATCAAGAGTATATCCAATAGTAGCACTGTGCTTCCTCAAAGTTTTCAATAATCTCTTTTCTTCATGCTCTGAAAGGTTAACACTAATAATAATAGGATATATATCCTTTTCGTGAAGATAAGGATACTTGAGAGTATCAGGTAATTTTTTGAGCTCAAACATGGGATCACCCTTGGGTGGAGGAGGATCCCTAAGTATTTTAACAGGTAGGTTGTGTTTCAAAATAGGCTGCTGATCAAAGAAAATCTTATCTATTTCATTCCTTTCATTCATATGCATATCATTTTCATTGTCTAGCAAATATTGTTCTAAGGGATCAGTAGGAGGCACAGCGATAGAAGCGAGACCAATAATTTCATCTTTACTAGGCAATTCTTTGTCATGGGGTTCTCTACGACATTTAGAGAAACTGAACTCATGAGACACATCCCCAAAACTTATAGTAACAGTTTCTTTTTCACAATCAATATTAGCATCAACAATATTCAAGAAGGGTCTACCGAATATAATGGGACAAAAAATCTCTTGTGGGGAACCAAGAACAAGAAAATCAGTTGCATACTGTATTTTCCCACACAAGACTTCAACATCTCTAACAATCTCAATTGGTGCAATACTATCTCTATTAGCAAGACTGATGGTAATATCAATTTCTTCTAATTCAGGTGGTGCAATATTATTCATTATTTCTTGGTATAAGGTAATGGGATATGCACTCACACTAGCACCCACATCACATAAGCCATGATAACAATGATCTCCTATTTTAACAGAAACAACAGGCACACCAACAATAAGTGTATGTTTACTTTTAGTATCATGTCTAGCAATTCTAGCAGCTTCATCACAGAAAAGAATGACATGCCCATCAATATTATCAACAAAGAGATCTTTAACCATAGAAATATTAGGTTCAACTTTAATTTGTTCGGGAGGTATATGTGTTCTAGTACAACCCTTACGAACCAAAGTTGAAGCTTTAGCATGTTCCTATATTCTAACAAGAAAGGGTGGTTTCTCAATATAAGCAGTAGGAATAACATGATCAACATTATGAATAATAGTTTCTTATTCAACTTTAATAGGTTCAATTAATTTAACTTCAATGGTAGGATGATATTTAAACCACTTATCCTTGGGGAGATCAACATGAGTAGCAAAAGATTCACAGAATGAAGCTACTACCTTAGAGTAAAGTCCATATTTAGTGCTAAAATCACGAAAAGCATCGGTGTCTATACATGATTTAACACAATCAAACTTAAGTATTATACCTAACTCATTACCTTCGTTGAGTTCCCAATCTTTGGAGTTGCGTTTAATTCTTTCGAATAAGTCCCATTTGAATTCAATATATTTCTTCATAAAGGAACCAACACAAGAAGTATCGAGCATGGATTGATCATTACGAGAGAGCCGAGCATAAGATGAATAATATTTTTTTCTCGGGAGCTCATGATTGGGCATGAATATAACATTGACTTAAGCCTCCCCCAAGCTTGAGCGATTCTTTCTCCTTCACGAGGCCAAAAATTATAAATATAATTCCGATCACGATGAACCAGATGCATAGGATAAAACATCTGATGAAATTCCAATTTCAATCGGTTGTAGTCCCATGATCCAATATCATCAATACCACGTCAACGCCTTTTACTTCAAAGATAAAGGAAAGACCTCCGTCTTCACATCATCCCCGGGCAGACCTGCAAGCTTAAATAATCCACAAACTTCATCCACATAGATTAGATGCAAATCAGGATGTAGTGTTTCATCTCGTGCATAAGGATTAGCTAGCAGTTTTTCTATGATACCCGAAGGAATTACATAATAAATATTTTCATTAGGTGCAGAAGTTTGAGGAGCATCTCTTTGTGCTTCCGATTGAGGTGAAGATACACCAAACAAGCCCCTAAATTTCAGCACAATATATAATTTTTTCCTTACCAAGTTCCACTCAGCAAAGACGCTTCACTCCCTGGCAACGGCACCGAAAAATAGTCTTGATGAACCACAAGTATAGGGGATCTATCATTGTCCTTTCGATAGGTAAGAGTGTCGAACCCAACGAGGAGCGGAAGGAAATGACAATCGGTTTTCAGTAAGGTATTGTCTGCAAGCACTGAAATTATCGGTAATAGATAGTTTTGTGATAAGGTAATTCGTAATGGGTAGCAAGTAACAAATGTAACAAAGGTGCATCAAGGTGGCCCAATCCTTTTTGTAGCAAAGGAAAAGCATGGACAAACTCGTATATAAAGCAAAGCGCTCCCGAGGACACATGGGAATTTATATCAAGCTAGTTTTCATCATGCTCATATGATTCACGTTCGTTAATTTGATAATTTGGTCTGTGGGTGGACCGTTGCTTGGGTGCTTCCCTTACTTGGACAAACATCCCACTTATGATTAACCTCTCTCGCAAGCATTCACAACTACGAAAGAAGAATTAAGATAAATATAACCATAGCATCAAACATATGGATCCAAATCAACCCCTTACGAAGCAACACATAAACTAGGGTTTAAGCTTCAGTAACTCTAGCAACCCATCATCTACTTATTACTTCCCAATGCCTTCCCCTGGGCCCAAGTAATGGTGAAGTGTCATGTAGTCAACGTTCACATGACACCACTAGAGGAGAGACAACATACGTCTCTTCAAAATATCGAACGAATACCAAATTCACATGATTACTTATAGCAAGACTTATCTCATGTCCTCAGGAACAAAAGTAAGTACTCACAAAGCATATTCATGTTCATAATCAGAGGAGTATTAATAATCATTAAGTATCTGAACATATGATCTTCCACCAAGTAAACCAACTAGCATCAAGTACAAGGAGTAATCAATACTACTAGCAACCCCTAGGTACCAATCTGAGGTTTGAGACAAAGATCGGATAAAGGAGATGAACTAGGGTTTGGAGAGGAGATGGTTCTGATATAGATGTTGATGGAGATTGACCCCCTCTCGATGAGAGGATCGTTGGTGATGACGATGGCTTCGATTTCCCCCTTCAGGGGAAGTTTCCCACGCAGAATAGCTCCGCCGGAGCTCTAGATTGGTTATGCCGAAGTCCCTCCTTGACACGGCAGCGCTTCACACCGAAAGTTTTGATATGATTTTTTCCAGGTCAAAACCCTTCATATAGCAGAAGATGCGAACCGGAGGCCTGCCAGGGGGCCCACAAGCCTGGAGGGCGCGCCGAGGGGGGTAGGACGCACCCCCTGGCTTGTGGCCACCTGGTGGGTCCCCTGATGTATTTCTTTTGCCCAATATTTTTATATATTGCAAAATAATTCTCCATAAGTTTTCAGGACTTTTGAAGTTGTGAAGAAAAGGTCTCTCATGTTTGCTCCATTTCTGGTCTAGAATTCCACATTGCGGCATTCTCCCTATTCACGTAAACCTTGTAAAATAAGAGAGAAAATTCATAAGTATAGTACCATAATGTGTATTCAAAGCCCATAATGCAATAAATATTGATATAAATGCATGATGCAAAATGAATGTATCACCACCCCACAGGTATAGGTGAAGCAGATCCACACGGTTTCGATGCTACACAGCTGAAGTGGGAATTCGACGATGGCAGTGGTCGTATGTACGTGTGATATGTCTCCAATGTATCTATAATTTTTTATTGTTCCATGTTGTTATATTATCATTCTTGGATGTTTTACAATCATTTTATAGTCATTTAATATCATTTTTTTGGTACTAACCTATTGACATAGTGCGAACTGCCAGTTGCTGTTTTTTGCATGTTTTTTACATCGCAGGAAATCAATACCAAACGGAGTCCAAACACAATGAAACTTTTTGTGGATTATTTTGGCCAGAAGACATCCAGTGGGTGAGGAACGCACCTGAGGGGAGCTCCGATGGGAGCACAACCCAACAGGGCGCGCCTGGGGGCCCAGGCGCGCCCCTGTGGGTTGTGCCCTCCTCGTTGGCCTCCCGCACCGCCTCTTTGCTCTATAAATACCCCAATATTCCAGAAACCCTAGGAGGGGGACGAAAATCAATTCTAGCCGCCGCAGAGTCCAGAAACACCAGATCCAATCTAGACACCATCACGGAGGGGATCATAATGTCCATTGGTGCCTCTCCGATGATGCCTGAGTAGTTCTTTGTAGACCTACGGGTCCGTAGTTAGTAGCTAGATGGCTTCCTCTCTCTCTCTTGATTATCGATACAATGGTCTCTTGGAGATCCATATAATGTAAGTCTTTTTCCGGTGTGTTTGTTGGGATCCGATGAACTTTGAGTTTATGATCAGATCTATGTTTTTATCCATGGAAGTTATTTGGGTCTTCTTTGATCTCTTATATACGTGATTTATTATAGCCTCGTATTGCTTCTCTGATATTTGGGTTTTGTTTGGCCAACTTGATCTATTTATATTGCAATAGGAAGAGGTGCTTTGTGATGGGTTTGATCTTATGGTGCTTGATCCAAGTGACAGATAGGGAAACAACACGTATGTATTGTTGCTATTAAGGATAACAGGATGGGGTCTATTTCTACATAAATAGATCTTGTCTACACCATGTCATCGTTCTTATTGCATTATTCCATTTTTCCATGAATTTAATACACTAGATGCATGCTGGATAGCGTTCGATGTGTGGAGTAATAGTAGATGATGCAGACAGGAGTCGGTCTACTAATCTTGAATGTGATGCCTATATAATGATCACTGCGTGAATATCGTCATGATTATTTCAAGTTCTATCTTGCCCAGCAGTAATTGTTTGGGTCAATTACACTTCTCCCCTAACTTGAGCCACCACCTGGGATTTGCCCCTAGTTTTCTGGTATGCTAAAAAATACCCCTCTCCCGTCTCTGGCCTTTACAGAAATCCCCCTCCGGGCCGTTTCCGTCGGGTCAATGGTCTTTGACCGGTATCTAGACGTCTGTTGGACATTTTGGCCCCTGGTTCTTACATGTGGGCCCGCATCAAAACGTTATCCACTCGCTCACTCTGTTTCTTCTACCTTGCGACCACGCACGGACTGCAGCAAGGTGATTCACCGGCGGCGCATGAACGACATCGTTCTGGAGCTCACGCAGTGAGGCCGCATGGATGCGTGAGGTGCACATCCACGCGGCCTCATTGCCTGAGCTCCAGAATGATGTCGTTCGTGCGCCGCCTGTGAATCACCTTGCTCCAGTCCGTGCGTGGTCACAAGGTAGAAGAAACAGAGTGAACGAGTGGATAACATTTTGATGCGGGCCCACATGTAAGAACCAGGGGCCAAAATTTCCAACAAACGCCCAGTTACCGGTCAAAGACCATTTACCGATGGAAACGGTCCGGAGGGAGATTTCTGTAAGGGCCAAAGACGGAAGAGGGGTATTTTTGAGCATACCTGAAAACTAGGTGCAAATCCTAGGTGGTGGCTCAAGTTAGGGGGAGAAATGGAATTGACCCTAATTGTTTTCCCACCGTTTGCTATTTTTCTAGAGAGAAGCCACTAGTGAAACATACGGCCCCCGGGTCTGTTTTCATCATATTTTCCTTTGCGATCTATTTTCATTTGCTTTTATTTTCAGATCTATGAAACCAAAAATACAAAAATACCTTGCTGCAATTTATTTGTTCCGCGATCTATTTATCCTATCTACCACTTTTACCTCACATTATTTGCCTATATGGAGGCGCCGTACCCGAAAGGGATTGCCAACCCCTTTAACACGTCGGTTGCGAGTATCTATTATTTTTTGCAGGTGTTGTTTATGTGGTGTGAGGAGGTTCTCCTACTGGTTCAATAACCTTGGTCTCATCACTGAGGTAAATACCTACCGTCGTTATACTGCATCATCCCTTCCTCTTTAGGGAAATACCAACGTAGTTCGAGCAGACATCAAAAGGAATTTCGGACGCCGTTGCTGGGGAAGATCGAGTCAAGATAGTCTCCCGCCAACGTGCCAACTTCTGGCACCGTTGCCAGGGAGGATCTTCATCATAAACCAGGTTCCTAATCACAAATCTCATCTCCTCGCAATTTACATTATTTGCCATTTGCCTCTCGTTTTCCTCTCCCCCACTTCACAAAAATTTGTTGTTTTATTCACTCTCTTTTTTGTTTTCCATTTTCTCATCAGATCTGTTTTTGAGTGCAATCTTGTTGTGAAGTCATCATGACTCAAGATAACACCAAGTTGTGTATTTCTCAAATACGAACAACAATGATTTTATTAGCACTCCGATTGCTCCTCCCGCCACTAGTGCGGAGTCTTGTGATATTAATACTGCCTTGCTGAATCTTGTTATGAAAGATCAATTTGCCGGTACTCCTAATGAGGATGCCGCGTCCCATCTTAACACATTCGTGGAATTATGCGATATGCAAAAGAAAAAATATGTGGATAATGATGTTGTGAAGTTGAAATTATTTCCTTTTTCTTTGCGAGATCGTGCAAAAATTTGGTTCTCTTCTTTGCCTCACAATAGTATTGATTCTTGGAACAAGTGCAAGGATGCTTTTATTACTAAGTATTTTCCGCCCCAAAAATTATTTCCCTTCGAACCCAGATCATGAATTTCAAGCACCTTGAACATGAGCATGTTGCACAATCTTGGGAAAGGATGAAATTGATGCTAAGGAATTGCCCAACTCATGGGTTAAATCTTTGGATGATCATACAAATTTTTATGCGGGGTTGAATTTTTTTTCTCGTAATCTTTTGGATTCCACCGCAAGGGGTACTTTTATGGAAATTACGTTAGGTAAAGCTACTAAGTTGATACACAATATTATGGCCAATTACTCACAGTGGCATACCGAAAGAGCTCCTACAGGTAAAAAGGTTAATTCGGTAGAAGAAATAAATTCTTTGAGTTAATAAGTTGATGCTCTTATGAAGTTGGTTGCTAATAAAAGTGCTCCTATTGATTTTAATGATGTTCCTTTGTCTACTTTGATTGAGAAAAATAGTGATGCCATAGATGTGAATTTTATTTTCGCGAAACAATTTCAATAATAATGCTTATAGTGGTAATTTTAATCCTAGGGCTTTTCCTAGTAATTCCTCTAATAATTATGGTAATTCCTATGATAATCCTGCTTATAATAATAATAGAAACACCTCTCATCTTGAGAACAATATTAAAGAATTTATCAATACTCAAAAAGCATTCAATACTTCGATAGAAGAAAAGTTGAATAAAGTTGATGATTTGTATAGAAGTATTGATAGCATTTCTCGTGATGTAGAAACTCTCAAGATGAAATTTTTTGTGCCTAAAGTTGAAGAATAAATTAAAGCTCTTTATGTTTCTATGGATGAAATTAAGAAAAGAACCGTTATGCTTAGAGCTAAAAGAGAATTTTTAGAAAGAGTGTTTTCTACTGATTACTTTCATAAAAGTGATGAAGATCTTAAAATGATTGGTGTTTCTTCTATTTATTCTTTGTTTAGCAAAATTAAGATTAATGAAAAAGGGACTAGAGAAGAGTCAACTTTAGTTAGAAGGCGTCCCTATGATTCGGATGGTGAAAATATTGTTGAGAAAATTGATAAAAGTGGGTTTGAAGAGGTCAAGACTTTAACTAGTGATGTGCCCAGTATTTTGGATTAAAAAGACTTTAGTTATGATAGTTGCTCTTTGGTTGATTGTATTTCTTTGTTGCAATCCATGATAAATTCACCCCATGCTTATGAACAAAATAAAGCTTTTAATAAACATATTATTGTTTCTATGACGAAAGCTTTTGAATAAAAATTGAAATTAGAAGTTTCAATTCCTAGAAAATTGCATGACGAGTGGGAACCTACTATCAAAGTCAAGATTAGAAATTATGAGTGTTTTGCTTTATGTGACTTGGGTGTTAGTGTTTCTACAATTCTGGAATCTTTATGTGACGTGCTTGGTTTTGCCAATATTGAAGAATGCTCTTTAAATTTGCACTTGGCGGATTCTATTATTAAAAAGCCTATTGGAAGAATGAATGATGTTCTTATTCTTTCAAATAGGAATTATGTGCCCATAGATTTTATTGTTCTTGATATTGATTGCAATCCGTCTTGTCCAATTGTACTTGGTAGACTGTTTTTACGTACAATTGATGTCATGATTGATATGAAATAAGGCAATATTAAATTTCAATTTCCACTAAGGAAGGGAATGGAACACTGCCCTGGAATAAGAATTAGGCCACCGTATGGATCTAGAAACAAAGATGACAACTTTTAGATCCTACGTGTTATGCCTAGCTAGGGGCGTAAAACAATAGCGCTTGTTGGGAGGCAACCCAACTTGTATCTTTTCGATTTTTGGTTTTCTTGTTGTTTTAAATAAAATAAGCAATTATACCTCTGGTTATATGTGTTTTTTGGTTTAAATTAGTGTTTGTGCCAAGCAAGGCCTTTGGGATGATTTGGGTGAAAGTTGATTTGATCTTGCTGAAAAACAGAAACTTTTGCGTTCACGAAATTATTTTTCGTTTTTAACATAAGAATGCTTTTGAGTTGATTCTTTTTGCATAAGATTAATAAACTAATTATTCATGTCTTCCTAATTTTTCATAAGTTTTGAAGTTACAAAAGTATTCGAAGTAGTCAGATTGCTACGGATTGATCTGTTTCTGACATATTCTGTTTTCTTTGTGTTGTGTGCTTGTTTTGATGATTCTATGGTTTTATTTGATGAGTTTTTTCCATATAGAAGTTTTAATACGGTATATATAATGCAAAAATAAAATATGAATAGGTTTGTAACGGTACTTATAGTAGTGGTTTGCTTTCTTATACTAACTGATCTCATGAAGGTTTTATTGAGTTTTGTGTGATTGAAGTTTTCAAGTTTTGGGTGATCTTACGATGGATGAAGGAATAAGGATTAGCAAAAGGCTAAGCTTGGGGATGCCCGAGGCACCCCAAGATAATATTCAAGAAATAGCAAGCAACTAAGCTTGGGGATGCCCCAAGTGGCATCCCCTCTTTCTTCTAACAACCATCGGTATTTTACTTGAAACTATATTTTTATTCATCACATATTATGAGTTTTGCTTGGAGCGTCTTGTATGATATGAGTCTTTTCTTGTTTTTCTTTTTGTTTTAAGTCTTGAATCCTTGCTGGACACACCTTTTTGAGAGAGCCAAAAATTATGCTATGCTTGCTCCTATGCTTCACTTAAATTTTTAGAGCCATGGATTTTCTCTAGTACTTCACTTATATCTTTTTGAGCACGGTGTGCTTTGTTATTTTTGAAGAAATGCTCTCATGTTTCACTTAGATTTATTTGGGAGAGTAAATTTTTTAATCAATTCTCTCTTGGTTCACTTATATTATTTTGAGAGAAAGAAAAATTATGCTCATGTTCTTCACTTGAATTTCTTTGAGCTTATAGAAAGCAACATATGAAAATAGTCCCAAAGTGATAGATATCCAAGGAGGATATAATAAAAACTTTCATGAAAATCATTGGGCAAAATAAACTTGATTCTTAGTAATGGTTTTGAGATATGAAGATATGATATATGAGTCATGTTGATGAATAATTATGGTTTAGTAAGAATATCGATGTTAAGGTTTGTGATTCCCTATGCAAGCACGAAAGTCAATAGTTATGCAATGAAATTTATATCCTACTTCTGGTGCATTATTCATTGTTACCTATGCTTAATGCTTGGGTACGAGATTTTTCGTTTCTCGATTGGTCCCTTCTCAATATTTTTGCTAGCCTTTATTTTGCACTAAGTATGATCACTACTTGTGCATCCAAAACACTTTAAACCAGTTTTGCCATATGAGTCCACTATACCTACCTATATGCGGTATTTCCATGCTGTTCTAAGAAAATTTGCATGTTCCATCTCTAATTTTCAAAATGAATTTCTTTTTGTGTGCTCTACTGATACGTCTCCAACGTATCTATAATTTTTGATGGTTCCATGCTATTATCTAGTCAACTTTGGATGTTTTGTATGCATGAATATGCTATTTTATATATTTTTTGGGACTAACCTATTAACTCAGTGCCAAGTGCCAATTCCTATTTTTTCGTGTTTTTTACCTTTTTCAGAGGAGAATATTAAACAGAGTCCAAACGTAATAAAACCTAGAGAATGATTTTTTCCATAACAGAAGACACGCAGGAAACTTGAGAACCAAGGCAGGGGACCTCGGAGGAGGTCACAAGCAACCCAGGCCCGACCTAGGGGGGAGGGCCTAGCAGGCTTGTGGGCCCCCTGTGGCTCCCCTGCCCAACTTCTTCCGCCTATAAATTCTCCAAAAATATGAAACCACGGGAGAGAGCTACAAAAATACTTTTCAGCCACCGCAAGCTTCTATCTCCGCAAGATCCCATCTGGGGCATGTTCTGGTGCCCTGCCGGAGGGAGGATTCGGATACAGAGGGCTTCTTCATCAACACCATTGCCTCTCCGATGATGCGTGAGTAGTTCACCACAGACCTTCGGGTCCATAGCTAGTAGCTAGATGGCTTCTTCTCTCTCTTGGATCTTCAATACAAAGTTCTCCATGATCTTCATGGAGATCTATCCGATGTAATCTTCTTTTGCGATGTGTTTGTCGAGATCCGATGAATTGTGGATTTATGATCATATCATCTATGAATGTTATTTGAGTTTCCTCTGATCTCTTATATGCATGATTTCGTATCCTTGTAATTCTCTTCGAGTTGTGGGTTTCGTTTGGCCAACTTGATCTATAATTCTTGCAATGGGAGAAGTGCTTGGTTTTGGATTCATACCGTGCGGTGTCCTCACCCAGTGACAGAAGGGGTAGCGAGGCACGCATTGTGTTGTTGCCATCAAGGGTAAAAAGATGGGGTTTATATCTATTGCATGAATTTATCCCTCTACATCATGTGATCTTGCTTAAGGCGTTACTCCGTTTGTTATGAACTTAATACACTAGATGCATGCTGGATATCGGTCGATGTGTGGAGTAACAGAACTAGATGCAGAAAGTATCGATCTACTTGTCTCGGACGTGATGCCTATATGTATGATCATTGCCTTAGATATCATCATGACTTTGCGCGGTTCTATCAATTGCTCGACAATAATTCATTCACCCACCGTAATACTTGCTTTTATGAGAGAAGCCTCTAGTGAACACTATGGCCCCCGGGTCTACTTCACATCATATTTTCAGCTTTACACTTTTACTTTGTTGCACTTTTCACCTTCAGATCTCACCTTGCAATCAATCGTGAAAGGGATTGACAACCCCTTTATAGCGTTGGGTGCAAGCTTGTTTGTTTTTTGCACAGGTACTTTGGAGACTTGCCTTGATACTCCTACTGGATTGATACCTTGGTTCTCAAATTGAGGGAAATACTTACTGCTACTATGCTGCATCACCGTTTCCTCTTCAAGGGAAAAACCAACGCAAGCTCAAGAGGTAGCAAGAAGAATTTCTGGCACCGTTGCCGGGGAGTATTAGGTCAAGAATAGTCTTCCTCCAACGTGTCAATTTCTGGCACCGGGGACTATTCTAAGTGAAGCTTATCCAAGTAACTGTCGCAAACTCATCTCTTTCATTTACTTTTTTGCCTCTCGTTTTCATCTCCCCCACTTCTGAAAAACAAAAATTTACAAAAATATGTGCCTTTTTCGTTCGCCCTTTTCTTTCGCTTGCTTTGTGTTTGCTTGTGTGGGATAGTCTACCTATCCTTATGGCTAGTCCTATCGCTTTGAACGATACTCCCGAGAGTGAAGTTCTTAATTTCAAACACAATGAGGGAGAAAATTTAAAGGATGCTTGGTATGGGATTTGCAATGCTCAGAATAGATCTACTCGTAAGCAATCTACTTTCGTTCTGCTTCGCAACTTTTATGTGGGAATTTCCCCTTGGAATAGGTATGTTCTTGACACAATAATAGGTAGAAATTTCTTGGGTAGCCATACCGTTGATTCTTATGGTGCCTTAATAAATTTGGTAGGCTCACCCCCACTCATGGTTAATGGAACTACCTTAACTTTGGAGCTTGTGATGCGTAGGTTGGATATCATTGAAAATAAAGTTGCTACGATTGAACTCATTGAAAATTTGGATAAAAAGATCCACAATCAAATCACTCAGTATGGATCCAAGGTGGGAATTACTTTGAAAAATTTAAAGGAGAGGGAACCCACAATTAACGAAAATCTAGGTCATGATTCCGCTAGAATTGGCAAACTAGAGGACGTTATAACCAACTTGGGTTCCGCTTTTGCTGTTGTTCAGAACACTCCAAATTTCACCCACAATAAGGCCACCAAGTTTGTCTTTGTTCCTAAAAGCAGTGGTGAACCATCTAGTAAGAGAGATGAAGATCTTAGAATGTTGAGGGTTCTCCCTACTTATGGTTTGAGCACCAAAGACGATGATACTTGATTCTATCGCCTTATGCCTAGCTAAGGGCGTTAAACAATAGCGCATGTTGGGAGGCAACCCAATGAATTTATATTTGCTTTTTGCTTTCTGTTTTGTTATGTCCACACCATCATAATTCTGTGATGATTGTGTTCTTTGTGTTTATTTTTGTGTTTGTGCCAAGCAAAACCTTCATGATCAGTTTTGGTGATGGTTGTTTGATCTTGCCGAAAAAGACAGAAACTTTGCGCTCACGAAATTATTTTTAATTCCTATCCAGAAAGAGATTTTGAGTTGATTATTTGCTGCTGGTTGATATGCCAATTTCCCTAATTGTCATAGTTGTTCAGCATTTTTGAGATACCATAAGTATACGAAGTATATAGATTGCTATGGGCTGGTCTATTTTTGACAAATTCTGTTTTTGTTGTGTTGATTGCTTATTTTGATGAAACTATGGATAGTATTGGGGGGTACTAGCCATGGAGAAGTGGGAATACAGTAATCCAACATAAGTCTAAAGAGAAATCAAGTTTGCTACAGTACCTAAAGAGTTGGTAGTTTGTTTTCTTGAGCTAATGACATCACGAGTTGCTGTTTAAGTTTTGTGTTGTGAAGTTTTCAAGTTTTGGGTGATGTTCTCATGAACAATGGGATAAAGAGTGGAAAGAGCTCAAGATTGGGGATGCCCAAGGAATCCCAAGCCAAATTCAAGGACACCAAAAGTCCTAAGCTTGGGGATGCCCTGGGAAGGCATCCCTTCTTTCGTCTTCAATCCATCGGTAACGTTACTTGGAGCTATATTTTTATTCACCACATGATATGTGTTTTGCTTGGAGCGTTATGTATTATAGGAGTCTTTTCATTTTGTTGTGTCACAATCATCCTTGCTGCACACCTTATTGAGAGAGAGATGCACTCATCGTGATTTTGCTACAATACTCATTGAGCTTCGCTTATATCTTTTGAGTTAGGAAATTTAGCTTGCATGTGCTTCACTTATATCTTTTGAGCTAGATAACTTTGCTCTAGTGCTTCACTTAAATATTTGTAGGGCACGGTGGTGTAATATTTTGGAGAAATAAGAACTCTCGATCTTCACTTATATCTTTTTGAGAGTGCTCTCACTCAGCAACTTGGTAATTGGCTTGTACTATGAAAGTAGTCCAAAAGATGATAAGCATCCAAAGAGGATATAATAAAAACTTCCATATTCATGTGCATTGATTATAAAGAGAAGTTTGATTCCTCTCAATTAGTTTTGAGACATGGATTTGGTAATATTAGAGTTATGTTAGTAGGGTGTTGTGAATCTAGAAATACTTGTGTTGAAGTTAGTGATTCCCGTAGCATGTATGTATGGTGAACCGCTATGTTAGGAAGTCGGAGCATAATTGATTTATTGATTGCCATCCTTTGTGTTGTGGTCGGGATCGCGCGATGGTTAAACACCTACCAACCCTTTGCCTAAGAGTATGCATTTAGCACTTTGTTTCGATTACTAAAAAAACATTCACAAAAAGTATATGAGTTCTTCATGACTAATGCGAGTCCACGGTATAGATGTACTTTCACCTTCCACCATTGCTAGCCTCTCTAGTGCCGTGCAACTTTTGCCGGTGCACAAACCCACCATATACCTTCCTCAAAACAGCCACCATATCTACCTATTATGGCATTTTCATAGCCATTCTAAGATATATTGCCATGCAACTTCCACCATTCCGTCCCATGACTTGTGCCGTCACTTTCATATTGCCATTGCATGATCGTAAGGTAGCTAGCGAGATGTTTCAACATCATACGCTAAGCTAGATCGTTGCACATCCCGGTACACTGCCGGAGGCATTTCCTATAGAGTCATCATTGGTCTAAGTGTTGAGTTGTGAGGAAATAAAAGTGTGATGATCATCATTATTAGAGCATTGTCCCATGTGAGGAAATAAAAAAAGAGGCCAAAGATGCCCACCAAAAAAAAGAGAAAAAGAGAGAAGGGACAATGCTACTATCTTTTTCCACACTTGTTCTTCAAAATAGCACCATGTTCTTCATGATAGAAAGTCTCTTGTTTTGACACTTCCATATACTAGTGGGAATCTTCATTATATAACTTGGCTTGTATATTCCAATGATGGGCTTCCTCAAAATTTCCCTAGGTCTTCGTGAGCAAGCAAGTTGGGTGCACACCCACTAGTTCTCCTTTTGAGCTTTCACACACTTCTAGCTCTAAGTGCATCTGTCGCATGGTAATCACTACTCATTCACATTGATATCTATTGATGGACATCTCCATAGCTCATTAATACGCCAAGTCAATGTGACCATCTCCTCCTTTTTGCCTCACAACCTCCACCACACTCTATTCCACCTATAGTGCTATATCCATGGCTCACGCTCATGTATTGCGTGAGAGTTGAAAAAGTTTGAGAAAGTAAGAGTGCGAAAACAATTACTTGGCCAATACTGAGGTTGTGCATGATTTAAATTCGTTGTGTGGGGATGATGGAGCATAGCCAGACTATATGATTTTGTAGGGATAACTTTCTTTGGCCTTGTTATTTCAAAAGTTCATGATCACTTTGCTAGTTTGCTTGAAGTATTATTGTTTTCATGTCAATAGCAAACTATTATTTTGAATCTTACGGATCTGAACATTCATGGCACTAGAAAGAAGTTACAAAGGACAAATATGTTAGGTAGCATTCCACAAAAACAATGCAGTCTTTATCACTTCCATACTCGAGGACAAGCAGGAGTTAAGCTTGGGGATGCTTGATACGTCTCCAACGTATCTATAATATTTGATGGTTCCATGCTATTATCTAGTCAACTTTGGATGTTTTGTATGCATGAATATGCTATTTTATATCTTTGTGGGACTAACCTATTAACTCAGTGCCAAGTGCCAGTTCCTGTTTTTTCGTGTTTTTGACCTTTTTCAGAGGAGAATACTAAACGGAGTCCAAACGGAATAAAACCTGCGGAATGATTTTTTCCATAACAGAAGACATGCAGGAAACTTGAGAAACAAGGCAGGGGACCTCGGAGGAGGTCACAAGCCACCCAGGCCCGGTCTAGGGGGGGCGGGCCTAGCAGGCTTGTGGGCCCCCTGTGGCTCCCCTGCCCTACTTCTTCCGCCTATAAATTCTCCAAAAATCTGAAACCACGGGAGAGAGCCACGAAATACTTTTCCGCCGCCGCAAGCTTCTGTCTCCGCAAGATTCCATCTCGGGCACGTTCTGGTGCACTGTCGCACGGGGATTCGGATACGGAGGGCCTCTTCATCAGCACCATTGCCTCTCAGTTGATGTGTGAGTAGTTCACCACAGCCCTTCGGGTCAAAGCTAGTAGCTAGATGGTTTCTTCTCTCTCTTGGTTCTTCAATACAAAGTTCTCCATGATCTTCATGGAGATCTATCCGATGTAATCTTCTTTTGCGGTCTGTTTGTCGAGATCCGAAGAATTGTGGATTTATAATCAGATCATCTATGAATGTTATCTGAGTTTCCTCTGATCTCTTATATGCATGATTTCGTATCCTTGTAATTCTCTTTGAGTTGTGGGTTTCGTTTGGTCAACTTCATCTATAATTCTTGCAATGGGAGAAGTGCTTGGTTTTGGGTTCATACCGTGCGGTGTCGCCACCCAGTGACAAAAGGGGTAGCGAGGCACGCATTGTGTTGTTGCCATCAAGGGTAAAAAGATGGGGTTTATATCTATTGCATGAATTTATCCCTCTACATCATGTCATCTTGCTTAAGGCGTTACTCCGTTTGTTATGAACTTAATAGCGGTCGATGTGTGGAGTAATAGTAGTAGATGCAGAAAGTATCGGTCTACTTGTCTTGGACGTGATGCCTATATGTATGATTATTGCCTTAGATATCATCATTACTTTGCGTGGTTCTATCAATTGCTCGACAGTAATTCGTTCACCCACCGTAATACTTGCTTCTATGAGAGAAGCCTCTAGTGAACACTATGGCCCCCGGGTCTACTTCACATCATATTTTCAGCTCTACACTTTTACTTTGTTGCACTTTCCACCTTCAGATCTCACCTTGCAATCAATCGTGAAAGGGATTGACAACCCCTTTATAGCGTTGGGTGCAAGTTTGTTTGTTTTTGCGCAGGTACTTTGGAGACTTACCTTGATACTCCTACTGGATTGATACCTTGGTTCTCAAACTGAGGGAAATACTTACTGCTACCGTGCTGCAACACCGTCTCCTCTTCAAGGGAAAAACCAACGCAAGCTCAAGAGGTAGCATCTAGCGCTCGCGAGGCGGTGATGGGTGGCCAATATTTTCCATGCTAGATTTGTTATTCTCACGATGAGTGTTTATTCACTTCTCGTTGCACGAGAGTACGACAAAGGTATTAGGGATGCCTAGTCCCGAAATGAAAAAAAATGAATTTACTTTTTTTGTCAAATGATAAATTCCTTGGAAAGTGTTGGTATGGAGGGCACCCATGGATACAGACAAGCCATGGAAAGTGAAAGTAATGGTGGAAAAAGGAATAAACTTTATTTTTTGTTTGAGAACCGCCTATGATGTATCTAACATGGAAAGTGGGAGCTCTAAATGGTTTTCGTTGGTGGGAAAAGTAATGCCTCCCAAAATGTTTTTATCTCTCAATTTTCGCTTTGAGCTCTGACACCTCTAAAAATCCCTACTTCCCTCTGCGAAGGGCCTTTCTTTTACTTATTGAATTTTTATTTTGAATTTGAGTCTCCATCTTCTCTTATAAAGCACAAACTAAGGGGCACTATGATCGTATTTGAGCATTGGGTGTAGCTAATATTCGAGTGTGTTTCATGAATGCATCAATGATTGAGCATAATGGGCTAGGGATAACTTGCTTTAGTGTTGATATTTTAAAAGACATGGTTGCTTGTTGGTATGCTTGAGTATTAAAGTCTTCATGTCAAAACTAGACTATTGCTTTGAACCATATAAAAGTCCAAATGTCCATGCTATAAAGAAAACAAATGTGATGAACATGTTAGGCAGCATTCCACATCAAAAAAATTGTTTTTATCATTTACCTACTCAAGGACGAGAAGGAATTAAGCTTGGGGATGCTGATACATCTCCAACGTATCTATAATTTTTGATTGTTTCATGCTATTATATTATCATTCTTGGATGTTTTACAATCATTTTATAGTCATTTTATATTATTTTTTTGGTACTAACCTATTAACATAGTGCCCAGTGCCAGTTGTTGTTTTCTGCATGTTTTTTACATCGCATGAAATCAATACCAAATGGAGTGCAAACACAACGAAACTTTTTCTGGATTTTTTTGGGCTAGAAGACATCCAGTGGGCCAGGAACGCACCTGAGGGGTGCTCCGATGGGAGAACAACCCACCAGGGCACGCCTGGGGCCCAGGCGCGCCCCGATGGGTTGTGCCCTCTTCGTTGGCCTCCCGCAGCGCCTCTTTGCTCTATAAATACCCCCAATATTCCAGAAACCCTAGGAGGGGGACGAAAATCAATTCCAGCCGCCGCAGAGTCCGGAAACACCAAATCCAATATAGACACCTTCATGGAGGGGTTCATCATGTCCATTGGTGCCTCTCCGATGATGCGTGAGTAGTTCTTTGTAGACCTACGGGTCCGTATGATGTAAGTCTTTTTGCGGTGTGTTTGTTGGGATCCGATGAACTTTGAGTTTATGATCACATCTATGTTTTTATCCATGAAATTTATTTGAGTCTTCTTTGATCTCTTATATGCATGATTGATTATGGCCTCGTATTTCTACTCTGATATTTGGTTTTTTGGCCAACTTGATCTATTTATCTTGAAATGAGAAGTGGTGCTTTATGATGGGTTTGATCTTACGGTGCTTGATCCTAGTGACAGAAAGGGAAACGACACGTATGTATCGTTTCTATTAAGGATAACAAGATGGGGTCTATTTCTACATAAATAGATCTTGTCTACATCATGTCATCGTTCTTATTGCATTACTTCGTTTTTCTATGAACTTAATACACTAGATGCATGCTGGACAGCGCTCGATGTGTGAAGTAATAGTAGTAGATGCAGGTAGGAGTCGGTCTACTAATCTTAGACGTGATGCCTATATAATGATCATTGCCTGGATATCGTCATGATTATTTGAAGTTTTATCAATTTCCCAACAGTAACTGTTTTCCCACCGTTTGCTATATTTCTCGAGAGAAGCCACTAGTGAAATACCTTGCTACGGCCCCCCGGGTCTCTTTTCATCATATTTGCCTTTGCGATCTATTTTTCTTTGCTTTTATTTTCAGATATATTAAACCAAAAATACCTTGCTACAATTTATTTGTTCAACGGTCTATTTATCCTATCTACCACTTTTACCTCACGTTATTTGCCTATCTGGAAACGTCGTTCCCGAAAGGGATGGACAACCCCTTTAACACGTCGGGTTGCGAGTATTTGTTATTTGTGTGCAGGTGTTGTTTGCATGGTGTGAGGAGGTTCTCCTATTGGTTCAATAACCTTGGTCTCATCACTGAGGGTAATACCTACCGTCGCTATACTGTATCATCCCTTCCTCTTTGGGGAAATACCGACGTAGTTCTAGTGGACATCAACGCGACGTACCCCAATGACTAGAGGTCGTTCGTCGTGATCGTGGGTCTAGTGAGGTGGGTACATTCCTTTTGTTGTTTATCTTGTCCGTAGTCGGACCCTGCTTTCTGAATGATTTAAATAAATATCGTGTGGATCCTCTAACTTAAATTTGTGACAAGTGTAAGCCAAATCTTATTACTCATCCCTCTTGTATGTATTGCAATGTTTACTGTTCTTGCAAAACGCTTAGATGCGCCCTTTTTCCCCTTTTGACACCTTGCCCAAATAAGGAAAAACTCACAACTTGGACATTAAAGGTGGCAAGTGGTGAGCGGCGGCACCGATGAGGGCGAGTAGCGAGCGGCTCCTTGCAGGATCGATAGCGGGGGTGACGACACAATATAAGACCTTTTTTAATTTTCGATAGAATGCCAAGCAAAATAACTACATTTTTCATATTGTAGTTCATCCGAAAATATTTTTGAACTAAATGTATATGGAAATATTCTTGAATGAGATTTGAATACAAATTATGATATGTTGTATCAAATGAAATGAATAAAATATAGTGAATAGCATATATGCTGGAATGACTGAAGAAGTTCATTCCACCTTCAATTATGAAATGGTGTATCAATTGAAATTAATAAAGTTTGAATGTAACAGACAGAGCAGGGACAACATCAATATGTGTTGATCGAAGACAATGATGCCATACATGTTGAGCATATATGCACTCAAGCAAGTTGAGATCAATAATATCACTGTCATGCTTACAGAAAACAGATAAAAATCCAAACAAATGAAAATCTTGCAGTTCAATGGCACCCAACTATAGATTGGGGTGGTTCTCTCACAAAACATGGTTGGTTGTTTGGTGTTAAACATTGGGACGTTTTGGGAGAAGTGGCAAGATACTTGCCACAAGGCTCAATATCAAGTTGTACTCTTTGATTAGTAGTATCACACGATTTGTACAACCTAATGAAAAGAGTCCACACACAAAAAATGGGAAGAGTTTGAAAAAAGTCAGAAGAATATGATTCCACTTAAAATAAGATAGATTAACCTATCAATTGCACTTCCCATATCGAACAAACTAATTGTACATATTCGAAGCAATATGTTGAATTTTGGAAGTAAAGTAGAATGTGTTTAAATACTTACTTGCAAACAATGTCCACAGTGTTCCGAATATCTCAACATAATATGTATGGATCCTGATAAAAAATGATGACCAGGTCAGTTGTTTGTATAGTCCGAAGATATATGTGATGAAGAACCTTGAAATCACTTATTGAAAATACAGAGTTTTTAGTTACCTTCCGCCCTCCACTATATAAATAATTTCCATATTTTGAAAAAAGCACCTGATATTTGCATCATTGGTATCTTCTATCTATACAACAAAAGATAAGCAAGTAGTGTTGCTTCACAAATCTGTGTAACACCCCCAAGGTGGCCATGTAGAACATATAATGGCTCCATGTTACCCTCCGCATAAACAACTATTGTCTGTCTATACAAGCCAACTGCGAGCATCCCATTTTGAGGGGAGAACGAGATTGAATATATTATACCTATTGGAAACAAGGATATCCAAAAGCATTCACCGCTGTTTTAAGTCATGCGAACATGATAATAAATCACAGTCATCAATATTAGCCAAAACTTGAACTCAGAAGAACCTAACAAGATATCCACAATAAGCATTCATGCAGAATCTTTCAGTCTATGCATGAAACATGTATTCATGTTTATAAACTAATGATCCTAGACACAATTTATAGCCTTATTTTAATAGTGAGAGTCCTTCCGAAGTTCTAATGGAAAGTTATGTAGAAGAATAACATAAGAGGAACGACAAGGTCTTGGCACAAAGTTACCCTCTGTAAACTAATATAAGAGTGTTTATATTACTAAAACAGTGTTCTAAATGCTCTTATATTAGTTTACGGAGGGAGTACTTTGGGGTTTGATTATGCAAAAATAATAATGAAAATGAATACTATCTCAAAATTTCATTCATCAGTATTGTGGTAATAAACTGACATGTTAATCAGAGTTTTATCATGTAAAAAATCATTGGAAACTTAACAAGTCATGAACATTAACATTTGATTCATGCGATGGAAAGTATTTCTTTCTTTCTTGGTGAATCCTTAAACAGACAACCAAAGTTGCTTGCAGATTAAATAAACATTAGCGCATTTCTCTATTTGAAACCCCAACTGAAATCATATGTTATCTTGGAGCATAGTAACTACTAAGTAAACCAGTGGAACTTTCACTTACCAGTTGGTCTTTCCACCCCATTTCAGCAAAGAGTATTGCTCAAAATCTCTGCCAGGCTGATGAATATCAAACACTCTGATTGCCTTGTTTTATCCAGCAAAAAGGCTACATGCCACCATATCCATGTTGAGTACAACAGTAAAAAAAGTGCTTCAGTATGCCCGCAAACTTGCATGGTCATCACAATTTTAGAATTTTCCCCATTTTTAACATAAATGCAGATCACATGGTAGAGTGATTGCACATACTTGGATCCTGTGGAATTAAATGATATCGAAAGTGTGGCTGTTAACTCATCCATGGCATCATATGCCCTCTAAGTGCATCGAAGCTGCAGTTACTACATTGAACCATTAGAAATGGATCTTTCCTTATCCAAACACCAAACGCAACAAAGTTGCGTAAGCAGCCAATTCTACCTCGCCGATGGTGGCATCGCAGAGGTGTATCGAATGGTCATGACTGGTGCTAGCAAACACACATGTGGCTGGATCTACAAAAACAACACAACACCTTTGCATTCACCGAAGCTGCATAGCTTGCAATGAAACCCACACTGTGATATGGCAAAGGAAGCAATCTACTCACGGACACAGACATGTAGGGGTACCAAAAAAAGCCGTACACCGGCTCACCCTTGTTCACCTGGAGGTTTGCACCATTGGAGTCTGCAGTTAAAATTCATCAAAAGTTGAACACGCCAGAAATAACTGAACAATGACAGCCATTCAAGCAAACAAGGGCTACAAAACAGGAGGCGCACCTTGGCCTCCGACGACGGGCTATGCGGTGTGCTCCGCCGCAACACCGTACACGTTCTTCGTCTGGTCGAGAATGGAACGAGATATCCTACCAGAGTTAGTCTATTACATCGAGAGGGCGTAAGAAGGTATGGGAATAGTGAGAGGTGCATGTGTGTAAATTGAACATGCGGAGGGAGTTGTTGTCAGAGCTGGTGAGGAAGGAGGAGCCGTCGGGAAACCACTTGACGCCCTTGAGGAAGTTACCGGTGGAGGAGGAGCAGGGGCGGAACTGGTCGGTGACGTGGCACCGACGGTGCGGTGGGAGATCAAAGTGGAGCTCAGGCCAGGAGTAGGCCTCCGCCGCCACAACAGCAGCAATGGTGGCGTTTGATACGTCTCAAACGTATCTATAATTTTTTATGGTTTCATGATGTTATCTTGTCAACTTTGGATGTTTTATATACCTTTTATATCTTTTTTGGGACTAACTTATTAATTCAGTGCCAAGTGCCAGTTCATGTTTTTCTTTGTTTTTGACTCTTTTCAGATCTGATTTTGGAACGGAGTCCAAACGGAATAAAATCCCCGAAATGAATTTTTCTAGAACAGAAGAAGATCGGGGGACTTGAGGGCCAAGGCAGGAGGCCCACAGGGAGCCCACAAGCCCTGTAGCCGCGGCCAGGGGGGTCGCGGCTACCAGGCTTGTGCCCCCCTGGAGCTCCCCTGCGCTAGCTCTTTCGACTATATATTCCCTAACATCCCAAAAAAAATAGGGGCGTCCATGAAACCACTTTTCCGCCGCCGCAAGCTTCCGTTTTCGCGAGATCTCATCTGGAGACCCTTTCCGGTGCCCTACCAGAGGGTACTTTGGAGCTGGAGGGCTTCTACATCAACATCATTGCCTCTCCAATGACTCGTGAGTAGTCTACTTCAGACCTATGGGTCCGTAGTTAGTAGCTAGATGGCTTCTTCTCTCTCTTGGATCTTCAATACAAAGTTCTCCATGATCTTCATGGATATCTATCCGATGCAATCCTATTTGGCGGTGTGTTTGTCGAGATCCGATGAATTGTGGATTTGTGATCAGATTATCTATGAATTATATTTGAGTGTTTGCTACTTTCTTATATGCATGATTTGATATCCTTGTAAGTCTCTCCGAGTCTTGGGTTTTGTTTGGCCAACTAGATATATGATTCTTGCAATGGGAGAAGTGCTTGGTTTTGGGATCATACCGTTTGGTGACCTTTCCCAGTGACAGAAGGGGCAACAAGGCACGCATCGTGTTGTTGCCATCAAGGGTAACAAGATGGGCTCTCATCATAGATTTGAAATTGTCCATCTACATCATGTCATCTTGCTTAAGGCGTTACTCTGTTCTTATGAACTCAATACACTAGATGCATGTTGGATAGCGGTCGACGTGTGGAGTAATAGTAGTAGATGCAGAAAGTATCGGTCTACTTGTTTTGGACGTGATGCCTATATGTATGATCATTGCCATAGATACCGTCATGACTTTGCGCGGTTCTATCCATTGGTCGACAGTAATTCGTTCACCCACCGTCTACTTGCTTTCATGAGAGAAGCCACTAGTGAACACCACGGCCCCCGGGTCTACTCACAATTATCATCTCTGATTTTAGTTTTACTTTGCTTTGTTTACTTTTTGCTTTCAGTTCTCACTTTGCAAACAATCTATAAGGGATTGCCAACCACTTCATAGCGTTGGGTGCAAGCTCTTTGTGTTTGTGCAGGTACATGTGACTTGACGCGATCCTCCTACTGGATTGATACCTTGGTTCTCAAACGGAGGGAAATACTTACCGCCGTTGTGCTACATCACCCTTTCCTCTTCAAGGGAACACCAACGAAAGGCTCCAAGGCCGTGGGGGAATCCTTTGCATACTTGCCAAGGATATTCCTATAGGCGTAGCCAGCAGCAGAAGGATTTCTGGCGCCGTTGCCGGGGCGAGATCAAGTCAAGATATATCCAAGTAAGTGTCACAAACTCATCTCTTGCATTTACCTTTTTTGCGAGTTGCCTCTCGTTTTCCTCTCCCCCACTTCACATTTGCCTTTTTTGTTTGCCTTTTTTCCGTTTGCCTTTTTCGTTCGCCCTTTTCTCTCGTTTTCCTTTCCGTTGCTTGTGTGCTATGTGCCTTCAATATGCTTGCATCTTCGCTTGCTGAAAATCTAGTGATATGGATCCTCGTCCACTTGCTAATCTCTTTAAGAGATCCACTTATGTGGAACCAATTGCTAGTGAATTGAGTGCACTTGACTATCTTTATGGAGTTTTGCTTGAGATGCGTGAATCTGAAAATCGTGATGAAGAAAATTATGAAGTGATTCACGAGGGCTCCTTGAATGAAAAGCACGATTGCAATGGTTTCAGTATAAATCCTATTAGTGACAATCATGCTAAAAACATGCAAAACCCTAAGCTTGGGGATGCTAGTTTTGCTATGTCCACTACTTGTTGCAATGATCACGATTGGGGTAATGATTTTTCTTATGATCTTGAAAACTTGTTTAATCCTCATGATGATTGTGATATTTGCAATAATATTGAAAGTGGGATTGGAGAAGTCATGACTTTATTTTATGATAATCCCACTATTTTTTATGAGCGTCAACTTTGCATACATGTGGATCATGAAAAGAATATCCTTTGTGATAGCTATATTGTTGAATTTGATTATTATCCCACATGTAATTGCTATGAGAGAGGAAAATATTTTGGTAGAAACTTTCATGTTACCAAATTACCTCTCGTTATGTTGAGATTGCTATTGTCTCTTTCTTCTTCCTTGCATTTGGTAACTATTGGTTGTCTTGCCAATTTTTTTTCCTATAAAATGCCTATGCATAGGAAGTACGTTAGACTTAGATGTGATTTTCACATGCTTTATGATGCTCTCGTTGTGCTTCAACTCTTGTCTTTTGTGTGAGCATAATTGATGCCTAGCTAAGGGCGTTAAACAATAGCGCTTGTTGGGAGGCAACCCAACGAATCTATCCTTTTTATTTCTATTTTGTGTTTTCCACACTTTCATAATTCTGTTATGATTGTGTTTTTTGTGTTTCTTTTGCGTTTGTGCCAAGTGAAACCGTTATGATTAGCCTTGGAGATGATCGTTTGATCATGCTGGAAAAGACAGAAACTTTCTGCTCACGAAAAGAATTTTCATTTTTTTTTTCTGCGAGAGCTTTTGAGTTGATTCTTTCTGCTGCTAATTTCTACGAAAGTTCTTCATACTTTCGTAATTGTTCAGAATTTTTGAAGTACCAGAAGTATACGAAGGATACAGATTGCTACAGACTGGTTAGCTGTTAACAGATTCTGTTTTTGTTGAGTTGTTTGCTTATTTTGATGAAACTATGGATAGTATCGGGGGTATTAGCCATGGAAAATTGAAAATACAGTAACCCAACATCAACATAAGTAGAATTTAAGTTTTCTACAGTACCTAAGGAAGTGGTGATTTGCTTTCTTATACTAATGATATCACGAGTTTTTGTTTAAGTTTCGTGTTGTGAAGTTTTCAAGGTTTGGGTGAAGTTCTAATGGACAAAGAGATAAAGAGCGGCGAGAGCTCAAGCTTGGGGATGCCCAAGGCACCCCAAGTTGATTCAAGGATGCCGAAAAAGCCTAAGCTTAGGGATGCCTCGGGAAGGCATCCCCTCTTTCGTCTTCAATCCATCGGTAACGTTACTTGGGGCTATATTTTTATTTACCACATGTTATGTGTTTTGCTTGGAGCGTCTTGTATCGTAGGAGTCTTTTATTTTTGTTGTGTCACAATCTTCCTTGCTGCACACCTAGAGAGAGAGACATGCACTCACCGTGATTTTGTCGAGCTTCACTTATATCCTTTGGTTAGACAATTCAGCTCACATGTGTTTCACTTATATCTTTTGAGCTAGTTGATTTTGCTCTATGTCTTTCACTTCTATATTTTGGAGCACGGCAGTGCGTGGCGTGGTAGTTGATCTATGCTATGAAAGTAGTCTCAAAAGGGGTAGTTATCCAAAGGGATATGAAAACTTCCACCTTCATGTGCATTGAGTAGTTAGAGAAGTTTGATTCATCTCAATTAGTTTTGAGTTGTGGTTGTGGTAATATTAAAGTTATACTAGTAACGTGTTGTGGATCTAGAAATACTTGTGTTGAAGTTAGTGATTCCCGTAGCATGCACGTATGGTGAACCGCTATGTGATGAAGTCTGAGCATGATTAGTTTATTGATTGTCATCCTTTGTGTAGCGGTCGGGATCGTGCGATGGTTTATACCTACCAACCCTTCCCCTAGGAGTATGCGTTGAATGCTTTGTTTCGATTACTACTAAAACTTTCGCAACAAGTATATGAGTTCTTCATGACTAATGTTGAGTCCATGGTTTAGATGCACTTTCACCTTCCACCATCACTATCTTCTTTAGTGCCGTGCAACTTTTGCCGGTTCATAAAACCGACCATATAGCCTCCCTCAAAACAGCCACCATACCTACCTACTATGGCTTTTTCAAAGACATTATGAGATATATTGCCATGCAACTACCACCATGACATGTGCCACAGCTTCTACATTGCCATTGCATGATCATAATATAGCTAGCATGATGTTTCCATTGATGTCTATGCCATGCTAGATCATTGCCATGGTACACTACCGAAGGCATTCCATATAGAGTCATCATTGCTCTAAGTTTTGAGTTGTAAGTGTGATGATCATCATTGATGGAGCATTGTCACATGTGAGGAAATAAAAGAGGCCAGCGAAGGGCATTTACAAAAAGAGGCCAAAGATGCCCACAAAAATAAAAAAAAATAAAAAAAGAGGCCAAAGAGCCCACCAAAAAAATGAGAGAAAAAGAGAGAAGGGACAATGCTACTATCTTTCCACACTTGTGCTTATTAAGCACCATGATCTTCATGATTGAGAGTCTCTCGTTTTGTCACCACCATATAGCTAGTGGGAAATTTTCATTATATAACTTGGCTTGTATATTCCAATAATGGGCTTCCTCAAAATTGCCTTAGGTCTTCGTGAGCAAGCAAGTTGGATGCACACCCACCAGTTTTCTTTAAGAGCTTTCACATACTCTTAGCTCTAGTGCATCATTTGTGTGGCAATCCCTACTCATTCACATTGATATCTATTGATGAGCATGTCCATAGCTCATTCGTATGCCTAGTCAATGTGACCATCTTCTCCTTGTTTGCCTTGCAGCCTCCACCACACTCCATTCCACTTATAGTGCTAAAACCATGGCTCACACTCATGTACTGCGTGAGACTTGAAAAAGTTTGAGAAATTAAAGGTGTGAAAACAATTACGTGGCCAATACCGAGGTTGTGCATGATTTAAATTCGTTGTGCAAGGATGATAGAGCATAGCCAGACTATATGATTTTGTAGGGATAACTTTCTTTTGGCCTTGTTATTTTGAAAGTTCATGATTACCTTGCTAGTTTGCTTGAAGTATTATTGTCTCCACGTCAATAGCAAACTATTGTTTTGAATCTAACGGATCTGACATTCATGTCACATAAGAGGAGTTACAAAGGACATCTATGCTAGGTAGCATGAAAGCATCAAAAATTCATTCTTTATCACTTCCCTACTCGAGGACGAGCAGGAGTTAAGCTTGGGGATGCTTGATACGTCTCAAATGTATCTATAATGTTTTTATGGTTTCATGTTGTTATCTTGTCAACTTTGGATGTTTTTTATACCTTTTATATCTTTTTTGGGACTAACTTATTAATTCAGTGCCCAGTGCCAGTTCCTGCTTTTTCTGTGTTTTTGACTCTTTTCAGATCTGATTTTGGAACGGAGTCCAAATGGAATAAAATCCCCGAAATGAATTTTTCCAGAACAAAAGAAGATCGGGGGACTTGAGGGCCAAAGCAGGTAGCATGCTACCAGGCTTGTGGCCCCCCATGGAATAAAATCCCCGCAGCTACAAGGCTTGTGGCCCCCCTGGAGCTCCCCTGCCCTAGCTCTTTCGCCTATATATTCCCAAAAATCCCAAAAAAAATAGGGGCGTCCATGAAACCACTTTTCCGCCGCCGCAAGCTTTCGATTCCGCGAGATCTCATCTGGAGACCCTTCCCGGGGCCCTGCCGGAGGGGACTTTGGAGTTGGAGGGCTTCTACATCAACATCATTGCCTCTCCAATGACTCGTGAGTAGTCTACTTCAGACCTACGGGTCCGTAGTTAGTAGCTAGATGGCTTCTTCTCTCTCTTGGATCTTCATACAAAGTTCTCCATGATCTTCATGGAGATCTATCCGATGTAATCCTCTTTGGCGGTGTGTTTGGTCAAGATCCGATGAATTGTGGATTTGTGAGCAGATTATCTATGAGTTATATTTGAGTCTTTGCTGGATTTCTTATATGCATGATTTGATATCCTTGTAAGTCTCTCCGAGTCTTGGGTTTTGTTTGGCCAACTAGATCTATGATTCTTGCAATGGGGAGAAGTGCTTGGTTTTGGGTTCATACCGTGCGGTGACCTTTCCCAGTGACAGAAGGGGCAGCAAGGCACGCATCTTGTTGTTGCCATCAAGAGTAACAAGATGGGCTTTCATCATAGATTTGAGATTGTCCATCTACGTCATGTCATCTTGTTTAAGGAGTTACTCTGTTCTTATGAACTCAATACACTAGATGCATGCTGGATAGCGGTCGACGTGTGGAGCAATAGTAGTAGATGCAGAAAGTATCGGTCTACTTGTTTTGGACGTGAGGGCCTATATGTATGATCATTGCCATAGATAACGTCATGACTTTGCGCGGTTCTATCAATTGCTCAACAGTAATTTGTTCACCCACCGTCTACTTGCTTTCATGAGAGAAGCCACTAGTGAACACTAGGGCCCCCGGGTCTACTCACAATTATCATCTCCGCTTTTACTTTTTATAACATCCCAAAATTATAAATTTTGGAATGTTAATATAATTATTAGATTGATTGTTTGTTTGTTTTCTTGAGTGATAGAAACTTGTGTGAAATCTGAAACTTTTCAAAACTTTTGAATGAGAGGGAATAAAATGACTTTCCCCTTCTCCGGTGAATTCAAATTCAATCTTTTAAAAGCAAAGAGAGAAGATGACATGACTTCTTCAACTATAAAGAATTTGAACGGAGATATTTGCATTGAATTCTTTTGCATTTTCCATTCGTTTTTCTTCGTGCAAGAAATGTCGGGAAATACATTCTAGAGAGGAGGAACATAACCCTCGAACCCACGGGAATTTCGAAGGTTATTTGAACCCTCAAACTTAGAGGGTCATTTGAAAATTATTTGCAAAAGAAAATAAACCTTTTAGGCAATTTTGTGAAAATAATTTTTTCTAAAGTTTTTATTTTTGCCGTGGAAAAATGCCCATCATCTATATTTTATTTTTCTGATAATTTTAGTATATAGAATGTGTTTATTTCAAATTGATTTGATTTCCTTTTTATCATTTTAGTTTCCTAGCTTTAAAAATAGGAAAGGAAATCACTTTATTAGGAAATACCTGCTGGCCCATTAAGACTTTCCTTTCACTGGCCCATGAAGATCATCTTCTTCCTCCTCTCTCCCTCACAGTCACAGGAAGCTTTCCTTCCACGGAGAGGGAGATCCCCACCTCCGGGATTTGCGAAGCACATTCCTTCCCAGCGCCTCCCGTCGCCTCTATAAGAACCCCCTGCACCTCCTCGTTCCATTCCCGTTGAAAACTCCCCCCTCTCCTCACCTCTAACTCGCGCCCCACCTCGCCGGAGTCGTCACCGGAAACTCGCCAGAGAAACTCCCCACGTCGGCCCCCCCTCCACCACTCCTCCCTGCTGAGCCCCCAAGAAACTCCACCACGCCACCCTCCACCACTTCGGCCCCCTGCAACCCCACCTCGCTGCACCCCTCCACCTCGCTGCTCACCTCCACCTCGCTGCTCCTCCCATAGCCAGCAGTTCCTCCACCTCGCCCCACCCTGCAGCCCCCCCCCTCCACCTCGCCTCCTCCCCTCCCAGGAGCGCCCCACACCCTTCGGCCCCCCCTCCGCCGATCCCCTCCCCACCGACGACCCACCCCACCTCCTTCCCACCTCAGCCACCATAGCCAGCCACGGGAGCAGCTCCAGCCACAGTAAGGACTCCCTCCTCTCTCTGTTGTTTTTTTGTTTTGTTTTGTTAGCCCTTAGATCCATATCCTACGGGTTAGATTAGTTCTTAGGATACCTCTTCCGTTAGATTAGGAAAACCGTGCTGGTTTTTTTTCACTTAACACGGTTAACCAGTAGTTTTGTTAGCCCTCGGCCGTTTGCTCCTAACCTTGCAACAAACGCCCCCCACAGCCTATCACAGCGCGCCACGTATACCCCCTGTTAGTTAGCTAGTTAGTTTCTTTTTTCTGTCTAATTGCAAAAACAGAAAGTTTCTGTTTTGTTTTGGCCATAGCTTTTGATCCCGAAGTCCAATAGAGTTGATTCTTTTTCCAGTAGCTCACAAATTTCCTGTAGTTTTTAAAAACATATAATGTGTCTATGTTTGAAATTTTCAAATATAAGTTAGATCAGATTTAGTTTAAACCTTGTTTTGCTTATTCCAGGAGTTGAAAAATAGCTTTTAATTTGATTCTTTTTTCTACTGATCACTAGTGATTTGTTTGAGTATTTTAGCTCACTGTTTCATGTGAAACAATTTCTGTTTCAGCCCTTTTAGGATTTCGGCTAATTCCTTTTCTATTTTTGTTTTAAAATATTTTCTTTATTATTTCAGAAAGATTATTGTTTTGTTTATGTTAGTTAAACAGTAGTTTTGCAACAAGCTTTTTATTTTTATTTGTTTTCATGAAATCAATTCTAGTTCCTTAGTAACTCGCAATTAGTTTCCGCACTGTTTCAAATCCCGTTTGGGAATACTTTCAAAAGGTTTTGTGAAAATACTTTATTTTATCTTAGTTAAACTTATATCTTAGCTCCTTGTTTTTATTTTCTATTAGACAAAAACTATTTAGTGTTTGACGTAGTAGAAGACTCCCTAGTCTTATTTGAAGTTTCTTTCGGTTTCTTATTCGCTCTCTCTTTTGTTTTGATTGCTAGAATGATTGCTAGAATGATTGCTAGTATGAGTGCTTATGTGAATGATATGATTGTTATATAGATTTCATTGGAGAGTGACGAGTAGTCTATCAAGTTATTTCTCGAGAAATTCTTCTTCATCAACATCGCCAGGAAAGTCACTTTGATCATACTATCACCTATGTTTTATGCATCGTAGTTCTACCATCCTATCCCCAATTGCATGCTGCTTAGGTACTTGGAAATTTTAGTATAGATTGTAGTATCATGTGGTAGGCACACAACAACCCCGATACTTGGCCCGGGACGACAAATTTCATATTGCTATGCTTGAGTAGACGGGATTTTGGTTGAGTGCATAACACGAGTGATGCGAGGTTGATTAAATAATCAAGACCGGCTAAGATAAGATTTTCAAGACCTCGGACGCAAAGCAACTCTGGGTGAAGGACGGTTGATCGGCTCCCTGGAGAACCCAGTGGATGCCCGGGATGCTGGGGACGGCCATGACATCCTGCGGAAAGCTTCACCCAGGCTCAAAGAGACGGACGGATATTTTCAAGACCCAAGGCTTACCTGCACAGCCACAAGTCATTATGGGCTCTTGCTTGGTTGGACAACGCGGCGACTCTGGACAGGCGGAACCATCTCGTTAACAAGAAACAACGTAGTAACATTTTTATTTTTAACCCTCTCTTGAGTTAGGAGAAAATTTGCTTTACGCTAAAACTTACAACACCACCTGCCATATATGCATATAGGATAGATGATTACTTTTCACCCCTCTGATATGTGACTTGCCGGCATATTCAATATGCTGACCTACATGGCTGCAACGTCTTATCTTGCAGATATTTTTCTTCGACGAGTAAGAGTACGATTCAGGGTTACGGTATACACTCAACTTACCGTTGGTGTTTATTGGGACTCCACTCCCTTGACCGCTTCCGCTGAGATATTTAAGGTATATGTCAGTTTTACGCTATTTACATGTGATTGCACTTTGATATATACATTGATGTAATGTGTGTGCCAGCATACAGATCCAGGGATGGCACAGAAACACAGAGGCTTGACTCGTTTTGAGTCGGGTCGCTACAGAAATGGTATCAGAACACATGTTGACTGTAGGACGTGACCCTAGAAACTGGAATTTCTTAGGATAGGATCTCTCAAAAATCTTATTTTCGGAAACACCTTTCACTTCTCATCTCTTCTGATTTCATCAAATGTTCTCTCTCACCTCAAATAGTTATACAATCCCCTTACCCCTTTGCCCTCATGAAGAATCAATGGAGTTCTACTTCAAAGTAAAGAGGAGTTCATCATGCAATTGAAGCTACACCAACAGTAGACTTTCAAGACCCGAAGAACTCGAAGACCCTGAAGTGTCAGAATAATTATATGACCATTAGAAGACCAAACCCCTTTTATGTACTCACGTTAGATACGATGATTTGTGAGCCGTCATTGGTGTGTGTTTTTTCGACAGCCACAAATAAAACCTATTCTCAAAAATATTGTTTGTATTGTGTGTACCTCCCTCCCTCTATTACCCGTCTCATCCCCAAAACCTTAACCCTACCAGATGGAGTATGAAGCTGGACTTGTAGTCTCTGGACCAATGACCCAGCTGGAGGCTGATATATGGATTCAAACCATGGAGAACCACTTTGGGAGAAACTTGATCTCAAGGAAGTATGAAGTGGAACACGCTCTCCAGTACTTTACCCAAAGTGCTGCTATCTGGTGGAAAATGCACCATGCCATACAAGGATTTAGTGGAGCGGAAACTTGGGACGAATTCAAGAAGACTCTGTTAAGATCCCGTATCATTTGGAAGTGCTATGATAATCCAAAGGAGAAGACTTGTGCATGCAAGATCTGTGGAGAAATAGGACACACCCAGGAAGAACACACGGATGGATGCACTCATTGTGAAGAAAATCACCCAGCTGAGGAGTGCCCAAGCAGTCAGGTGACTTGCTTCTTGTGTGAAGGAACCACCCACTACCCCGCCCAGTGTCATATTTACCCCAAGGTGCAACAAGTTGTCAAGCAGAAGAAAGATGCAGTGAAGGAAACCCTCACGAAGAAGATTCTAGAAGAACCGGTGATGAACGAAAATATTGAAGACCCTGATCGACAAGGTCTGACCAGATTTTTCTCCAATGCATGCTACTCATGTGGAGAAGAAGGACATTATTGACAATACTGCACGAAGAGAAGCCAAGAGTATCTCGGAAACTTCCCGACGGAAGAAGTGGAGTTTGATCCATTTGAAATAGAAGAACTGGCCAAAATAAAGGAGTCTGGAAAGACGAACTAGTACCCTCGGACAAACCAAATCTCTGCAGACATAGACCTGAGTCATGTCAGATGTTACAAGTGTATGAAATTTGGCCACCACAAATACATGTGCTCAGGAAGGAAGCCGGGAATCCAAGGAGCAAAAGCAGAAGCTAGGAAGCCTCGGGACTTGTCAGAAATCATTTGCTTTTGTTGCAAGGAAGCAGGACATTTTGCCAGCGATTGTCCACAAAGGAAGAAAGCTAGAATGGAGTAGTTAAGCTTTGACCATGGCAATAAGTGTAATCCGAAGCACTCTTGTTTTTCATGAGATCATGGAGTGAAATTTTTGTAACAGAAGTCCCTGAGATTGTAATAACATCATGAATAAATGGAATTTATTGTCCCATGATTGTCTATGTTGAAACTATATGCGTTGTTTCTCTTCGAACAAAGATCTCTGAACAATTATGAGGATATGAGAAAATATGGTCTATGCAGGCATGAGTATAATTCATTTAAGTGTGGTACTAATCGGTAAACCCACATGATCCATTGAGTAGGAGTGTACCATGATTACCAAGGAAACACACACATTCCTCTGAGTACCTATTTACTGACACCTGCAGATGACAACTCTCTACGAGTCATTCCTCAAGGGCCCAGAAACGATCATGACCCTGACCAGTGACCATGATTACCCGAAAATCCTAAAGGACATGATGAAGCACATTCACCTTGAAGGAGATGCAGTCTACAAAGGCTACCCATTCATGGAGAATGGAGTGGAACTTTGGTACGTGGAAGTACACCTCCACCATGTGAAAGGAGTTTGTCCAAAGACTATGGGGCAATACTTTTTCATTTCACGTGTACCACGAGCAACCTTCTTTGATGCTGTTCGTGAAGCTGCCATGGAAGCCATACGTCAGATTGGAGAAATACTTGAAGCAAGACTCCGTCATACCCAGGAATACCTGAGTGAAGTACGTGCGGAGATGATGGAGATGAAGCTCATGACCACCATGATGAAGCAAAAGATGGATGATTTCAAGGAGCACCTCGGAAAGTTCGAGTGGAACTAAGTACCTCCAAGAGAGGCAGATGAATAAAGTTGGCAGAAATGCTCGACCATACCGAACCATGTGGATGGCAGCATGTGTAAAAGAGTACTTTTGAATTGGAGTTTTTGAGGATAAAATTAAGGATGTAATAAAGGATTGATTATGAAATGAATATGATTTATGGAAGAAGCTATGATGGATCAGCAAACGTTTTCTTAGGAGCATACGAAAACCTGAGAGTTGTGAAGTTACGATAGTCGTTTGTTCAGCTTGCAGAATCATTGGATTTATCCGGACTTCGTTCGTGGACAAGAGAACTATGCAACGCTTGTGAGGATGCCCAAGTGTTAGAATACGAGATTCACTAAGCCTTATACAAGGTAATGATTTCAGTGCGACATGGCTTGGCCACCATGACGACGTACTATTATCATTCTCTTGCTATTCGGAATGGTACATCTGAGAGACTTACCCATAGTGAGAGACGACATTATTTGAAGTTTTTGTTTAAGCCTTAGAATGGTATAATGAAAGCCCATGTACATGGCACTTGTTGTCACACGTAGGAAATTTTACGGTGAGGATGAAACCAAGACCCCTCTCTCTGCAGGATAACCACAAATGGTAGACCACCATGAGAACCATCGATATGTTATTTAGAATTGACCACGAGACTGTCAGTTAAGAAGACCCAGTGACGGAAGAAGCTTATATCAACAGAAGATATGAAGACTGTGCGATGTCAGTTGCCAAAACCCCAGAGGATCGTTAAAGCAATTTGAGGGACCAATATCTCTCATTTTAAGTGTGGTAGCATCCCACCTTGCCGGAGATTGGAATTGTTAGAAGACCCCCAAACCCTAACCTTTCTTTCTAGCCTCTTCGAATCTCGAGGACGAGATTCATTTTAAGTGTGGTAGTTTGTAACATCCCAAAATTATAAATTTTGGAATGTTAATATAATTATTAGATTGATTGTTTGTTTGTTTGCTTGAGTGATTGAAACTTGTGTGAAATCTGAAACTTTTCAAAACTTTTGAATGAGAGGGAATAAAATGACTTTCCCCTTCTCCGGTGAATTCAAATTCAATCTTTTAATAGCAAAGAGAGAAGATGACATGACTTCTTCAACTATAAAGAATTTGAACGGAGATATTTGCATTGAATCCTTTTGCATTTTCCATTCGCTTTTCTTCGTGCAAGAAATGCCGGGAAATACATTCTAGAGAGGAGGAACATGACCCTCGAACCCACGGGCATTTCGAAGGTTATTTGAACCCTCAAACTTAGAGGGTCATTTGAAAATTATTTGCAAAAGAAAATAAACCTTTTAGGCAATTTTGTGAAAATAATTTTTTCTGAAGTTTTTATTTTTGCCGTGGAAAAATGCCCATCATCTATATTTTATTTTTCTGATAGTTTAATATATAGAATTCTTTATTCCGAATTGATTTGATTTCCTTTTTATCGTTTTAGTTTCCTAGTTTTAAAAATAGGAAAGGAAATCACTTTATTAGGAAATACCTGCTGGCCCATTAAGACTTTCCTTTCACTGGCCCAAGAAGATCATCTTCTTCCTCCTCTCTCCCTCACGTCACAGGAAGCTTTCCTTCCATGGAGAAGGAGATCCCCACCTCCGGGATTCGCGAAGCACATTCCTTCCCAGCGCCTCCCGTCGCCTCTATAAGAACCCCCTGCACCTCCTCGTTCCATTCCCGTTGAAAACTCCCCCTCTCCTCGCCTCTAACTCGCGCCCCACCTCGCCGGAGTCATCACTGGAAACTCGCCAGAGAACTCCCCACGTCGGCCCCCCTCCACCACTCCTCCCTGCCGAGCCCCCAGGAAACTCCACCACGCCACCCTCCACCACATCGCCCCCCCTGCAGCCCCACCTCGCTGCACCCCTCCACCTCGCAGCTCACCTCCACCTCGCTGCTCCTCCCATAGCCAGCAGTTCCTCCACCTCGCCCCCCTGCAGCCCCCCCTCCACCTCGCTTCCCTCCCCTCCCAGGAGCACCCCACCCCTTCGCCCCCCCCTCCGTCGGATCCCCTCCCCACCGGCGACCCCACCCCACCTCCTTCCCACCTCGGCCACCATAGCCAGCCACGGAAGCAGCTCCAGCCACGGTAAGGACTCCCTCCTCTCTCTGTTGTTTTTTCTTTTGTTTTGTTAGCCCTTAGATCCATATCCTACGGGTTAGATTAGTTCTTAGGATACCTCTTCGGTTAGATTAGAAAAACCGTGCTGGTTTTTTTCACTTAACACGGTTAACCAGTAGTTTTGTTAGCTCTCGGCCGATTGCTCCTAACCTTGCAAAAAACGCCCCCGCGGCCTATCACAGCGCGCCACGTATACCCCCTGTTAGTTAGCTAGTTAGTTTCTTTTTTCTGTCTAATTGCAAAAACAGAAGAGTTTCTATTTTGTTTTGGCCATAGCTTTTGATCCCGAAGTCCAATAGAGTTGATTATTTTCCCAGTAGCTCACAAATTTCCTGTAGTTTTGAAAAACATCTAATTTGTCTATGTTTGAAATTTTGAAATATAAGTTAGATCAGATTTAGTTTAAACCTTGTTTTGGTTATTCCAGGAGTTTAAAATATCTTTTAATTTGATTCTTTTTGCTACTGATCACTGGTGATCTTATTTATCAGTGGTAAAAATTTCAGATTTGTTTGAGAATTTTAGCTCACTGTTTCATGTGAAACAATTTCTCTCTCAGCTCTTTTAGGATTTCGGCTAATTCCTTTTCTATTTTTGTTTTAAAATATTTTCTTTATTATTTCAGAAAGATTATTGTTTTGTTTATGTTAGTTAAACAGTAGTTTTGCAACAAGTTTTTATTTTATTTTTATTTGTTTTCATGAAATCAATTCTAGTTCCTTAGTAACTTGCAATTGGTTTCCGCACTGTTTCAAATCCCGTTTGGGAATACTTTCAAAAGGTTTTGTGAAAAATACTTTATTTTATCTTAGTTAAACTTATATCTTAGGTCCTTGTTTTTATTTTCTGTTAGACAAAAACTATTTAGTGTTTGACGTAGTAGAAGACTCCCTAGTCTTATTTGAAGTTTCTTTCGGTTTCTTATTCGCTCTCTCTTTTGTTTTGATTGCTAGAATGATTGCTAGTATGAGTGCTTATGTGAATGATATGTTTGTTATATAGATTTCATTGGAGAGTGACGAGTAGTCTATCAAGTTATTTCTCGAGAAATTCTTCTTCGTCAACATCACCAGGCAAGTCACTTTGATCATACTATCACCTATGTATGCATCGTAGTTCTACCATCCTATCCCCAATTGCATGTTGCTTAGGTACTTGGAAATTTTAGTATAGATTGTAGTATCATGTGGTAGGCACACAACAACCCCGATACTTGGCCCGGGACGACAAATTTCATATTGCTATGCTTGAGTAGACGGGATTTCGGTTGAGTGCATAACACGAGTGATGCGAGGTTGATTAAATAATCAAGACCGACTAAGATAAGATTTTCAAGACCTCGGACGCAAAGCAACTCTGGGTGAAGGACGGTTGATCGGCTCCCTGGAGAACCCAGTGGATGCCCGGGATGCTGGGGACGGCCATGACATCCTGCGGAAAGCTTCACCCAGGCTCAAAGAGACGGACGGATATTTTCAAGACCCAAGACTTACCTGCACAGCCACAAGTCATTATGGGCTCTGGCTTGGTTGGACAACGCGGCGACTCTGGACAGGCGGTGCTAGCAGATGTAGAAGAACGGTAGGAATGGATGGGCACCGACAGGGATTCAAAGGGACCCGTTGAAAGACCATGTTTTGATCATCCGGTCTTCAAACACCCTGAAGTGTGAGGACATACACGGAGGCGATCAAATCTTGTGGGGAACGTGTGCAAAACTCTGCAGAGTACTCAAACCTAATCGATTAGCCATGTCCACGGTCATGGACAACTTGAGCCAAAGGAACTGAAGTTATCTGGATTTCTCAACACCATTAAATATATTTGATGAGGGTAATTATTGACAACTCGGGTACGAGAATTGGTTGGCGGAACCATCTCGTTAACAACAAACAACGTAGTAACATTTTTCTTTTTAACCCTCTCTTGAGTTAGGAGAAAATTTGCTTTACGCTAAAACTTACAACACCACCTGCCATATATGCATATAGGATAGATGATTACTTTTCACCCCTCTGATATGTGACTTGCCGGCATATTCAATATTCTAACCTACATGGCTGCAACGTCTTATGTTGTAGATATTTTTCTTCGACGCATAAGAGTACGATTCAGGGTTACGGTCTACACTCAACTTGCCGTTGGTGTTTATTGGGACTCCACTCCCTTGACCGCTTCCGCTGAGATATTTAAGGTATATGTTAGTTTTATGCAATTTACATGTGATTGCACTTTGATATATACATTGATGTACTGTGTGTGCTAGCATACTGATCCAGGGATGGCACAAAAACACAGAGGCTTGACTCGTTTTGAGTCGGGTCACTACACTTTTACTTTGCTTTGTTTACTTTTTGCTTTCGGTTCTCACTTTGCAAACAATCTATAAGGGATTGACAACCCGTTCATAGCGTTGGGTGCAAGCTCTTTGTGATTGTGCAGGTACTTGTGACTTGACGCAATCCTCCTACTGGATTGATACCTTTGTTCTTAAACTGAGGAAATACTTACCGCCGCTTTGCTACATCACCCTTTCTTCTTCAAGGGAACACCAATGCAAGGCTCCAAGGCCGCGGGGGAATCTTTTGCATACTTGCCAAGGAAATCCCTATAGGCGTAGCCAGCAGCAGCATCCTCCTCCGCTGTGGGAGCACAGACTCCCGCCTCCTCCGCTCCGTTCGGTGTCGCATCCATGAACTCAGCGGCGACCGGGGCGGCCGCTTGTTCCTCCACCGCTTCTTCCATCGCTGGAGCTCTCCGCTCTCCACTCTCTCTCCTCGCCGGCAAAGGGACCGCACTGTCTGGTCGGGCTTGGGTTTTCTCGAGGGTTTGGGGGGCGGGCGTACAGACGCAACAACAGATGGGGGCGGCCATGCGCCACAAGGGAGATGAGGGGGAGGGCCGGTGGCGAGTAACAGAGGAGAAGATGATGGTCCGGCCGATGGCAGGTGTGCGATACAGGCGCCATAGGCAATGTGGAAAGCACATCGGCGACAGAGGGAAGGGAGGGTCGATGGTCGAGGATGTGTGTGAGATGAGAAACGGATGGGCAGGCCGACAACACAAGTGCGGCATCGCAAAATCCGGATTGTCGATAGATGGGAGCAGTGCTGTGCAGCGGTGGGAGGTATAACTTTCGCGATGGGCGACCGCAGAAGGCACGCACTGGGTGGTTCTCTCACAAAAGATCGAATAGTAGATTAGTGGGAGGCTTGTGTGATCAACGGGGTGGTTCTCTCACAAAACATGGTTGGTGGTTTGATGTTAAACATTGGGACATTTTGGGCCATTAGATCATGTGAATAGATGGTCGATATTGTTTCTATTTTACACCATTCATGCTTTTATAGGGGTAGGAGATTACATGCAGGCGGCGAGTCTAGTCCAGCCGGAGGTGGCGGCAGCGACGGTGAGGCTAGTCCAGCCGGTGGTGACAGCCACGGCGAGGCTATTCCAGCTAGCGACGACAGCGACAATGAGGCTAGTCCAAGCACCGACGGTGGCTCACTTGAGCGTCTTTCCCTGCCATGCGTGTGTGAAGCAAACAGAGTGAAAGGAGTACACGAGTTAGGGTTAGCATTGGGCTTGTACCGGGTTGGCAGTATCCCAGCCGTATTGTGGACAGTGAACAATGCTCATTGTTGCATTTTACCTTTTTTAATCGAAAACCATGATACTCTGATGATACCCGTATCGAGGCCGTATCAGCCATATCGGTGTACCGGCAACGTACATGACGATGATGCATATGTTTTGCATGTATGAGTGCTTCGTAGCCCACCTTAGTGCATCTTCAACACCCACAAAATTCCTCGACGCTCCATCCATGGACACAGGTTCAGTCCGCTGATATGGATGTGGGAGGCCGTCATTCAAAGTTGCCTTGTGTATGTTCATTAGAAAAGAGCAATTTCAAATTTAAATTTACTCTAATCCACACAACGCGCAAGATCACACTTGAGCGAGATCACATATCCGATCACAACCAAAAAGAGACAAGTATTGAGCTTCTTGATCCACCTCTTCGATCATGATCCACCTCTCTTCAAGCTTGAGCTTCTTGTTCCTCACCTCCATCAACACTTTGAACATCTCCTCCTTTCTCTCCTCCGTGAGGTTCGAGCGCTTCATGCATGACTCCTCCTTCTTCGCCAAGATGTCCTCATACATGTCCGCCAGCTTGGTCGTCACACCTTCTTGTTTCACCCTCCGCTCCTCTCACTCTTCCCCATAAATTTCTTCTAACCTTCTTCAGTCGTTCTTGAGTTGGGTCGGTAGGGTCACCAGTTTCTTCAACGTTGGATTGGGGGCGCCCTTATACTACAACCAACAATGCATGATGGTGAAGCTTTACTTCTCCAACTTCTTATACACCAAATAAGCACGAGAATGCTACAAAACAATGCATATCCGAGTAGTGAGCAGCAAAACAGATGCATGTCCTACTACTGAGCAACAAAACTAAACCTATTTGGATAGTGAGCAACAAAAGAATGCATGTTCAGCTAGTGAGCAACAAAATAATGCATGTATGGCTAGTGATCAACTTACTTGCTCGGTGATTTGTGCACCGCTATGCCATCGTGCAATGAGATGATTCAAGTCCTCGCAATACTTGGACACGACCTATTGGATAGTGTGCCATCAATTATTGAGGGACATTCATTCATTCAAGGTTGCAGATGAACCCATAATAGTACGACACAAAATGCTTGTGTTCACGGAACCATACATGAATGTTGTTCCAAAAGGTTGTGCCCTTTTGCTCCAAGCCATAGAGAGGATCAAGGCTAGTAGCCAATCATGCATCACACAATAGCTTGCCCCTCGCATGTTGAAGCTTTCTCCTCTTCCTTTATTCTTCGAATCACCCCTCCCCCGCTCTAGGCATTGTAGTGAACAGTGTGCGGGTACCCATCTGCTCCCCGGCCTCTTGATATGTCTCCAATGTATCTATAATTTTTTATTGTACCATGTTATAACATTATCAATCTTGGATGCTCTATATGCAACAATATGCTATTTTATATCATTTTTAGGACGATCCTATTAACGAAGTGCCTAATGCGAGTTCCTGGTTTTTTGCGTGTTTTAGATTTTTTTTAGAAAATCAACACCAAATAGAGTCCAAACACGATGAAACTTTTTGGTGATTTTTTATGGACCGAAAGAGACCCTAGAAGATTTAGGAGGAGGCCGGAATAGGGAGTGACAAGCCTGGACGACACACCTTAGGGGGTAGGGTGTGCCCCCCCTCCCCCGAGCTCATGGGCCCCTCGCATGTCCTCCTAACCTAATTCCACTTCTATATATCCCAAAATATTCTGAAACCAACATAATGTTGGGGAACAAAGCATGGAAAACAAAAAAAGTCCTTTAAGCACCTAAGATCTATCTATGGAGATGCGTAGCAACGAGAGGGAGAGTGTGTATACATACCCTCGTAGACTATTAAGCGAAAGCGTATATTACGCAGTTGATGTAGTCGTACTCTTCATGATCCAATGCAATCCAATTTGATCCAACACCGAACGGACGATATCTCCATGTTCAGCACACATGCGGCTCGGTGATGTCTCCGCCTCCTTGATCCAGCAAGCGAGCATAGAGAAGTAGATGGGATCTCCACCAGCACGACGATATGGTGGAGATAGTGGTGGATCTGTGCTAGCAGGGCTTTGTGATACTTGTGATCTACGTTGGGTTCTCCGTGAATAGGAACGGGTTATCGTAGCACAATGCGGGTAAGTATTTCCCTTGATTAAGAAACCAAGGTTTATCGAACCAATAGGAATATCAATCCTTCACCGTCTTCAGCGGCAGCACACAAAAGAGCAAACAACTTGCACCCAGCGCGGCCAAGAGGGTTATCAATCCCATTGATCTCGTTATTTGCAAGAGAATGAGGTGTGTAGATAATTGTAGATAGCTATGACTTGCAGAATAAAATAAAGACAAATAATAACAACGAGGAAATTATATGTTTTCTGAATATATAAGTGAATAGACCCGAGGGCCATAGTGTTCTCTAGTCATATCTCTCATGAAAGCAACATATGGTGGGTAAACAAATTATTGTTGGCAATTGATATAACATTGGATAGTTATGAGATTATCACGGCAATGGTCATTTGTATATAGGCACCACATATATAAGCAAATAAACCGACTCCTACCTGCACCTACTACTATTACTCCACCCATCGATCGCTATCCAGCATGCAACTAGAGTATTAAGTAAAACAGAGTAATGCTTGGAGAACAATGACATGATGTAGACAAAGTAAACATAATCAAAATGAATAAACCCCATCATTTTATCCTTAGTGGCAGCAACACAAAGACACAAAGACACACTTGAACCCACTACAACGCACCCCTCTCACTTAAGAAATACCAAACTACTTGGCCAAAGCAATTCAATAGATCGGAGAGAATTACGAAGGTATGATGATCATGCAAATAAGAATCATAAAAATCAGAGAAGACTCAAATAATTTTCATGAATAATCTGAACATAAACCCACAATACATCGGATCCCAACAAACACACCATACGAAAGAATTACATTGGATAGATCAAAGCAAAGATGCGGCGATCATTGTATTGAAGATCAAGAGAGAGAGATGGCCATCTAGAAACTAACTACGGACCCATAGGTGTGTGGTGAACTACTCACACATCATCATGAGGGCACCAAGGTTGATTAAGGGCCCATGCATGATTGATCTCTCCTCCGACAGGGTGCTGGAGCAGAGCTCCAGATGGGTTTGCCATGGAATAGAGACTTGCAACAGCGTAAAAAGTGTTTGCGTATGATATTTAGGGTTTCTGGAATATTTGGAAATTTATAGGACACAAAACGAAGCAAGCGGGGCCACAGGGGCGTGCCAAGGCATCAAGGCGCGACCACCCCCTGGTCGTGCCCTATTGCCTTGGGAGCCCCATGTGTGGCTGCACGTTTCCTCCCAAAGCTTCCATGTCTTCTTTTGGTCCAAAATAAATCATAAAAAAGTTTCATGGCAATTGGACTTCATTTGGTACTGAAAACCTGAATAACAAAAAACACGCAAAAAACAACAAGTGACACTAGGCACTAGGTTAATAGATTAGTGCTCAAAATAACATAAATTGGTGAACTTTGACCCAAAAAGTATCCTAGGATGATGATATAACATCATGGAACAATCAAAAATTATATATGCGTTGGAGACGTATCAAGCATCCCCAAGCTTAATTCCTGCTCGTCCTCGAGTAGGTAAATTATAGAAACATAATTTTTGGTGTGGCAAGCTATCCAATATGTAATCTTTTGCATGTATGATCACTAAGAAAAAATGAATCAACGGACACCAACATAGTAATAATTATAAGCACAAGCAACAAATTCATCAATCTTTCAAAGTATACGATCCTAAAAGAATATTTACCCCATTAATCTTTGATATAAGAAAAGCAGGGTTCCGTCATCACCACATTAATACAAATGTTAAGCACCACGGTGTCCAAGTCAGTCAATTGGATCATACTTTTTCGAAGTGAATCAACTTATTATTCTTCACGCAATACATGAGTGTGAGCCATGGAGATAGCATAAGGTGGAATATAATGTGGTGGTAGGTATCAAAGGGGTAAAAGCGGACAATATAGTCTCAGATCAACTAGGCGTACGAATGAGATATGGAGATGCCCATCGATATATGTTAATGGAAGGAGTAGGGATTGACATGCAAACGATGCACTAGAGCTATAAGTGTATGAAAGCTCAAATGAAGCTAAGTGGGGTGTGCAATCAACTTGCTTGCTTATGATGACCTCGGGCATTTGAGGAAGCCCGTCTTCGGAATATTCAAGCCAAGTTTACAATAATGATAATATGATTCCCACTAGCATATGAAAATGGCATATCATGAGACTCTGTATATGAGGAACATGGTGTCATTTTTAGGCACAAGTGTGGTAAAGGATAGTAGCAAAGTCCCTTCTCCCTTTTTCTCTCATTCATTTTTTAGGGTGGGATCATTTGGCCTCCCCCATTTTTATTTTTCATCCAGAGTATCTTCACGACTTGTGGTGGAATCATAGTCTCTATCATCCTTTCCTCACTAGGACAATGCTCTAACAATGATGATCAACACACTTTTATTTACTTACAACTCATGAAAGCTCGATATGAAAAACTATGGCTCGATATGAATGCCTCTCACAGTGTACCAGGATGTGCAATGATCTAGTGTGACATGTATCAACAATATAATGAATGGTGGCTTTGCCACCAATGCTATGTCAGCTCCATATGATCATGCAAAGCAACATAATGATGAATGAACTAGTCATATGATGTAACGGTGGAATTTTCATGGCAATATATCTCGGAATGACTATGGAAATCCGATGATAGGTAGGTATGGTGGCTTTTTTTAGGAAGATAAAGAATGGTTTATGTGTGATAGAGCATATCATGCCATGGGGTTTGGATGCACCGGTGAAGTTCGCACCGATCCTGGAGGTGAGAATGGGCAATGCACGATACTGAAGAGGCTAGTAAAATATGAGGAGGTGAGATTGCATATGTCCATGGTTTCACATTAGTCATGAAGAACTCATATACTCATTGCAAAGTTGTATTCGTTTCATCACAAATCAAAGCACTATCCTCATGACCCAAGGGAGAGGGTTGGGAGGAGTTAACCATCATGCGACTCTGACTCAAAACAACAATAGGATTTCAACGAGGAATAGAAATGCTCACACATTCCCGTCGTGAATTTTTAATATTTAGAGAAACAAGGAATTAAAACCTCTTAATACCACTACTTTTACAAATCAACAATGATGCACTCACACATTTTGCATATTATCACATCAATATCATCAACCCACAATTTCTCTTTTATGTGCTACATGATGGTTTTGATTATCATTCATCGAATACCTATTGTTTTTGGACTAGTTGTTGGAAATATGCCCTAGAGGCAATAATAAAATAATTATTATTATTTTTCTTGTTCAAGATAATCGTTTATTATCCATGCTAGAATTGTATTGATTGCAAACACAAATACATGTGTGGATACATAGACAACACACTGTCCCTAGTAAGACTCTAGTGGACTAGCTCGTTGATCAAAGATGGTCAAGGTTTCCTGGCCATAGACATGAGTTGTCATTTGATAACGGGATCACATCATTAGGAGAATGATGTGATGGTCAAGACCCAAATTATGAACGTAGCATATGATCGTATTAGTTTATTTCTATTGTTTTCGGTTATTTCAACTATCTGTTCCTCTGATCATGAGATCATGTAACTCCCGGACACCGAAGGAATGCCTTGTGTGTATCATACGTCACAACATAACTGGGTGACTATAAAGGTGATCTACATGTATCTCCGAGGGTGTCTATTGGGTTGGCATGGATCGAGACTGGGATTTTTCACTCTATATGACGGAGTGGTATCTCTAGGGCCCACTCGGTAATACAACATCACAAGAAGCTTGCAAGCAATGCGACTAAGGAGTTAGTGATGAGATCTTGTATGAAGAAATGATTAAAGAGACTTTCTAGTAACGAGATTGAACAAGGCATGCAGATACCGACGATCGAATCTCGGGCAAGTAACATACCGATGGACAAATGGAACATCATACAGGATTAACTGAATCCTTGACATTGAGTTTCAATCGATAAAGATCTTCGTAGAATATGTAGTAACCAATATGCGCATCCAGGTCCCGTATTGGTTATTAACCGGAGAGTGTCTCGATCATGTCTACATAGTTCTCGAACCCGCAGGGTCTTCACACTTAAGCTTCGGTGACGTCTCAGTATATTGAGTTTATGTATGTCGGTGATCGAAGGTTGTTCGCAGTCCCGGATGAGATCCCGGACGTCACGAGGAGCTCCATAATGGTTCAAAGGTAAAGATTTATATATAGGAAAGTGGTATTCGGGTTCCTGAATAGCTTCGGGGATTTCCGGTATTGTACCGGGAGTGCTGAAAGGGTTTCGGGGGTCCACCGGGAGTGGCCCACCCACCCTGGGGGCACATGGGCCTAGGAGGTGATGCACCAGCCCCTGGTGAGCTTGAGCAACCATCCCCAAGAGGCCCATGCGCCAAACTTAAAAAAGGAGGTGGAGAAGGAGTCCTCCCAAGGGTGTCCACCTCCCTTCTGGGAGGTGAACTCTCCCCCTACTTCGGCCGAACCTCTCCTCCTTGGAGGTGGGACCAAGTCAAGCCCACCTACCCCTTCCTCCTATATATAGTGGAGGTTTTGAGGGGAGCCACCACCGGAAAATCCACATGCTTCCCTATCCTCCGTAGATCATCTTCTTCGACTACAAAAGTTCGGTAGAGCTTGTCAAAGCCTTGCTGGATTAGTTCCCCACCATCGCCACCACGTTGTCGTGCTGCCGGAGAACTCATCTACCTCTCCACCCCTCTTGCTTGATCAAGAAGGCAGATATCGTCATCGAGCTGTACGTGTGCTGAACACGGAGGTGCCATCCATTCGGTGCTAGATCGTGATTGGATCGTGGGACGGCTTGCGATTTAGATCGTGAAGACGTTCGACTACATCAACCGCGTTTCTTAACGCTTCCCGCTTAGCGATCTACAAGGGTATGTGGCTCCGATCTCTCCTCTCGTAGATGGTCATCACCATGGATAGATCTTGTACGTGTGTAGGAAAGTTTTTGTTTCCCATGCAACATTCTCCAACAGTGGTATCATGAGCTAGGTCTATGAGTAGACGACATCTCCAGTAGAACACAAAGGAGTTTGTGGGCCTTGATATTCATATTGCTTCCCTCCTTAGTCTTTTCTTGATTCAACGGTATTGTTGAATGAAGCGGCCTGGACTAACCATACTCGCCAAGGTACGAGAGACCGGTTCCATCGATTGACATGCAACTTGTTGCATAAAGATGGACGGCGGGTGTTTGTATCTCTTACTTTAGTTGAATCGGATTCGATAGAGGCGGTGATTGTAGGAGGTTAAATCGCAACTTGCATATCATCACTGTAGTTTTTGTATAGGTAAGACGTGTTCTTGCTAGATACCCATAGCAGCCACGTAAAACATGCAACAATAAATTAGAGGTTGTATAACTTGTTTTTGCAGGGTATGTTGTGATATGATATGGCCAAAGACATGATGATATATATTTGGTGTATGAGATGATCATGTTGTAATAATTAATATCGACCTGCATGTCGATGCTACAACAACCGGCAGGAGCCATATGGTTGTCTTTAATTATTGTATGACCTTTGTGTCACTCATTAAGAGCTATTTAATGCTCTACTTTTTTGCTAAATGGTAACAATAGTAGTACAACCATGGTTGGTGCGGCAACCTCGATGGCAACACAATGATGGAGATCATGGTGTTGTGCTGGTGATGATGGAGATCATGCCGGTGCTTTGGAGATGGAGAACAGAAGCACAAGATCATGGCCCTATCATGTCACTTATGATTTGCATGTGATCTTAATACTTTTTATGCACCTTGTTTTGGTTAGGACGATGGTATCATTATAAGGTGATCCCTCACGAAAATTTCAAGATAAAATTGTGTTCTTCCCGTGTGCACCATTGCGACAGTTTGTTGTTTCGATACACCACGTGATGATCGGGTGTGATAGACTCTATGTTCACATACAACAGGTGCAAGACGGTTTTGCACATGCGGAGCACTCGAGTTAAACTTGATGAGCCTAGCATGTACAGACATGGCCTCGGAACACAAGAGACCGAAAGGTCGAACATGAGTCATATAGTAGGTATGATCAACATGAAGATCTTCACCATTGAAACCAGCTCATCTCACGTGATGATCGGACTTGGGTTGGTGGATTTGGATCATGTGTCACTCGAATGACAAGAGGGATGTCAATTTGAGTGGGAGGTTTTTAGTAATATGATTAATTAAACTCATTACCTTGAACAATAGCCTAACTAATCTTTACAAATTTATGTTGTAGATCAATGACTCGCGTAGTCGCACCCCTGAATTTTATTGCGTTCCTAGAGAAAGCCAAGCTGAAAGATGATGGGAACAACTTTGTAGACTAGGCCCATAATTTGAGGCTTGTCCTCATGGTTTTCCGAAAGAGTTATGTCCTTGATGCACCGCTTGGTGATGCCCCCCCTTCCCGGCGGCTGAAGATGTTATGAACGTCTGGCAGTCGCGTCTCGATAACTACTCAGTAGTCCAGTGTGCAATTTTGTATGGCTTAGAACCGGGACTTCAAAGATGTTTTGAACGTCATGGAGCATATGATATGTTCCAATAATTTAAGTTTATCTTTGAGAAGAATGCCCGGATCGAGAGGTATGATACCTCCGATAAGTTCTATGCTTGCAAGATGGAGGAGAACGGGTTTGTCAGTGAGCACATACTCAGAATGTCTAGGTATTCCAACCATCTGGCTGAGTTGGGAACCATTCTCCTGCTAGAGAAAATCACTGACAGGGTTCTTCATTCACTACCATCTAAGTACAAAAGCTTTGTGATGAACTAAAACATGCAAGGGATGAATGAATCAGTCGCCGAGCTGTTTGCGATACTGAAAGTTGTCGAGTCAGAAACTCAGAAGGAACATCAAGTGTTGATGGTCAATGAAACCTCCAGTTTCAAGGAAAATGGCAAGGGCAAGAAAGGTAACTTCAAGAAGAGTGGAAAAGCAATGGCCCCTCCCGTGAAGAAACCCAAGTCTGGACCCAAGCCAGAAACTAAGTGCTATCATTGCAAGGGGACTGGTCACTAGAAGCAGAACTTCCCCAAGTATCTAGCCGATAAGAAGGCGGACAACACCAAACAAGGTATATATGATATACATGTTATTGATGTGTACCTCACCAAATCTCATTGTAGTACCTGGGTATTTGATACCAGTTCGGTTGGTTACATTTGCAACTCAAAGCAGGAACTACAAAATATATGGAGGTTGGCGAAGGACGAAGTGACGATGCGTGTGGGAAATGGTACCAAGGTTAATGCGATCGCCGTCGGCACCCTCTCACTTCAGGATTAGTGATGAACCTGAATAATTGTTATTTAGTGCTCGCGTTAAGAATGAACGTTATATCTAGATCTTGTTTATTGCGAGACGATTACTCATTTAAATCAGAGAATAATGGTTCTTCTATTTATATGAGTAATATCTTTTATGGTCATGCAACCAATGTGAGGGGTTATTCTTATTGAATCTCGATAGTAATAACACACACGTTCATAACATTGATGCCAAAAGATGTAGATTTGATGATGATAGTACCACTTTCTTGTGGCACTGCCGCTTAGGTCATGTTGGTGTAAAACACATGAAGAAACTCCATGCTGATGGACTTTTGGAGTCACTTGATTCTAAATCACTTGACACATATGAACCAAACCTCATGGGCAAGATGACCAAAACTCCGTTCTCCGAAACAATGGAGCGAGCAAGTGACTTATTGGAAATCATACATACTGATGTGTGCGGTCCAATGAGCATTGAGGCGCGCGATGGATATCGTTATTTTCTCACCTTCACCGATGACGTAAGTATATATGGTTATATTTACTTAATGAAACACAAGTCTAAAACATTTGAAAAGTTCAAGCAATTTTAGAGTGAAGTGGAGGATCATCATAACAAGAAGATCAAATTCCTACAATCTGATCGAGGAGGAGAATATCTGAGTTATGAGTTTGGCACTCAGTTAAGACAATGTGGAATTTTTTCATGGTTAACACCGCGTGGAACACCACAATGTAATGGTGTGTCCGAATGTCGTAATCGTACTTTATTCGATATGGTGCGTTCTATGATGTCTCTTGCCGATTTGTCGTTATCATTTTGGGGTTATACATTAGAGACAGCTACATTCACTTTAAACAGGGCACCATCAAATTTGTTGAGACAACGACATATGAACTGTGGTTTGGTAAGAAACCAAAGTTGTCGTTTCTTAAAGTTTGGGGATGTGATGCTTATGTCAAAAAGCTTCAGCCAGAAAAGCTCGATCCCAAAGCGGAGAAATTTGTCTTCATAGGATAACTAAAAGAGGCAATTGGGTACACCTTCTATGTTAGATCCGAAGGCAAAGTGTTTGTCGCTAAAAATGGAACATTTCTTGAGAAAGAGTTTCTCTCAAAAGAATTAAGTGGGAGGAAGATAGAACTTGATGAGGTTATTGAACCTTTATTTCAACCGGAGAGGTGCGCAGCACAAAAGTTGTTTCTGTGGAGCCTACATCAATTGAACGGGAAGCTAACGATGATGATCATGAAGCTTTGGATCAAGTTGCTATTGAACCTCGTAGGTCGACAAGGACACATACTGCTCCTAAGTGGTACTGTAACCCTGTCTTATCAATCGTGTTGTTGGACAACGATGAACCTACGAGCTATGGAGAAGCGATGGTGGGTCCGGATTCCAACAAATGGTTAGAGGCCATGAAATACGAGATAGGATCCATGTATGAAAACAAAGTGTGGACTTTGGAAGTATTACCTCAAGGGCGAAAGGCCATCCAGAATAAATGGATCTTTAAGAAGAAGATGGACAAGGATGGCAATGTCACCTTCTATAAAGCTCGACTTGTGGCAAAGGGTTTTTCACATGTTCAAGGAGTTGACTACAATAAGACTTTCTCATCCGTAGTGATGCTTAAGTCCATCAGAATCATGTTAGCAATAGCTGCATTTTTCGATTATGAAATTTTGCAGACGGATGTGAAAATAGCGTTCCTTGACGGTTTCCTTAAGGAAGAATTGTATATGATGCAACCAGAAGGTTTTGTCGATCGAGAGAATGCTAACAAAGTGTGCAAGCTCCAGCGGTCCATTTCTGGACTTGTGCAAGCATCTCGGAGTTGGAATGAGCATTTTGATGAGGTGATCAAGGCGTATGGGTTTATACAAGTTTATGGAGAAGCTTGTATTTACAAGAAAGTGAGTGGAAGCTCTATAGCGTTTCAAATATTATGTGTGGATGACATATTGCTGATTGGAAACAATATAGAATTTTTGGGAAGCGTAAAGGATTATTTGAATAAGAGTTTTTCAATCAAGGACCTAGGAGAAGCTGCTTACATATTAGGCATCAAGATCTATAGAGATAGATCGAGAAGCTTAATAGGACTTTCGTAGTTCACATACCTTGACAAAGTTTTGAAGAAGTTCAAAATGGAACAGTCCAAGAAAGGGTTCTTGCGTATATTGCAAGGTGTGAAGTTGAGTAAGATTCAATGTCGGGTGACTGCAGAAGATAGAGAAAAGATGAGTGTCGCCCCCTATGCTTCAGCCATATGCTGTATCATGTATGCAATGTTGTGCACAAGACCCGATGTCAGCCTTGCCATAAGTATGGAGGGAAGGTTTCAAAGTGATCTAGGAATGGAACACACTCGATATCGGTCAATAATATTCTGAAGTACGCGAAAAGGAGTAAAGAAATGTTTCTTGTGTATGGAGATGATCAAGAGGTCGTCGTAAAGGGTTACGTCGATGCAAGCTTTGACACTGATCCGGATGACTCTATGTCTCAAACTAGATACATATTTATTCTCAATGGGGGTGCGGTAAGCTGGTGCAGTTCCAAGCAAAGCGCGGTAGCTTATTCTACATGCAAAATGGACTACATAGCTGCCTCGGAGGCAGCTAAAGAAGGTGTTTGGATGAAGGAGTTCATGATAGATCTTGGAGTTGTGCCCAGTGGACTGGATCCAATGACTCTGTTCTGTGACAACCCTGGTGCCATTTCTCTAGCCAAGGAACCAAGGTTTCACAAGAGGACTAGACATATAAAGTGACACTTCAATTCCATCCGCAATTATGTTAAGGAGGAGGACATAAGTATTTGCAAAGTGCACACGGATCTGAATGTTGCAGAGCCATTGACTAAGCCTCTTCTATGAGCGAAAGATGATCAACACCAGAACTGTATGGGTGTTAGATTCATTACAATGTAAGTCACATAGTGATGTAAGCTAGATTACTGACTCTAGTGCAAGTGCGATACTGTTGGAAATATGCCCTAGAGGCAATAATAAATAATTATTATTATATTTCCTTGTTCAAGAATCATTTATTACCCATGCTAGAATTGTATTGATTGGAAACTCAAATACATGTGTGGATACATAGACAACACACTATCCCTAGTAAGCCTCTAATGGACTAGCTTGTTGATCAAAGATGGTCAAGGTTTCCTCGCCATAGACATGAGTTGTCATTTGATAATGGGATCACATCATTAGGAGAATAATGTGATGGACAAGACCCAAACTATGAACGTAGCATATTATTGTATCAATTTATTTCTATTGTTTTCTGCATGTCAAGTATCTATTCCGATGACCATGAGATCATGCAACTCCCGGACCCGTAGGAATGCCTTGTGATATCAAACATCACAACGTAAGTGGGTGACTATAAATGTTCTCTACATGTATCTCTGAGGGTGTTTGTTGGGTTGACATGGATCAATACTACGATTTGTCACTCTCTGTGATGGAGAGGTATCTCTAGGGTCCACTCGTTAATACAACATCACAAGAAGCTTGCATGCAATGTGACTAAGGAGTTAGTCATGCGATCTTGTATTATGGAACGAGTAAAGAGACTATCCAGTAATGAGATTGAACTAGGTATGCAGATACCGATGATCGAAACTCGGGCAAGTAACATACCGATGGACAAAGGGAACAACATATGAGATTAAGTGAATCCTTGATATTGAGGTTCTACCGATAAATATATTCGTAGAATAAGTAGGAACCAATATGGGCATCTAGGTCCCACTATTGGTTATTGACCGGGGAGTGTCTCGGTCATGTCTACATAGTTCTCGAACCCACACGGTATGCACACTTAAGATTCTATGATGTTTCGGTATTGTTGAGTTATGTATGTTGGTGACCGAAGGTTGTTCGGAGTCCCGGATGATATCCCATATGTCACGAGGAGCCACGGAATGGTCCGGAGGTAAATATTTATATATAGGAAAGTGGTATTTGGGTTCCGGAATAGTTTCGGGGATTTTTGGTATTGTATCGAGAGTGTCGAAAGGGTTCTGGGGGTATACCGAGAGGGGCCCACCCACCTTTGGGAGCACATGCGCCTAGGAGGTGGCACACCAGCCCCTGGCGGGCTTGGGCAACCAGCTCCAAGAGGCCAATGCGCCAAACTTGAGAAAGAAGGTGGGGGAGGAGTCCTCCCAAGGGTGTCCACCTACTTCGGAGGAACCTCTCCTCCTTGTACGAGGGCCAAGTCAAGCCCACCTACCCCTTCCTCCTATATACAGTGTAGGTTTTGAGGGCAGCCACCACCGGAAAAGCCACATGATGCCCTATCCTCCCTAGACCACCTTCTTAGTCTAGAATAGTTCGGCAGAGCTCGGGGAAGCCCTGCCGGATTAGTTCACTACCACCGCCACCACGCCGTCGTGCTGCCAGAGAACTCATCTTCCTCTCAGCCCCCTCATGCTGGATCAAGAAGGCAGATATCGTCCTCGAGCTGTACGTGTGTTGAACGCGGAGGTGCCATCCGTTCGACGCTAGATCATGACTGGATCAGGGGACGGCTTGCGATTTGGATCGGGAAGACGTTCGACTACATCAATCGCATTTTTTAACGCTTCCCGCTTAGTGATATAAAATGGTATGTGGATCTGATCTCTCCTCCCATAGATGGTCATAACCATGGATAGATCTTGCATGTACTGTTTATTAATTCTCAAACAAATATAAATGAAGAACGAGAGTTCAAATATTTCTATAAAATCTACACGCCACCATGCTAAAAAATATATAAGTTAAGTACTAGAGCAATTGTTTAACTACAACAATATAAGTGAATCACAAAGAGTATTCAAACAAATCATGATAAATGTGTATCTCTCTTTGGTTAGTGTTTCCGTAAAAATATTATTGTGCAAAAATAAAAATAAAAAAGCAAAGTATAGCAAATGTAGCTCCAAGCAATATTCATGTGATGTGATGAATAAAAACGTAGCTTGAAGTGACATACTGATGGATTGAGACGAAAGAGGGGATGCCTTCTGGGGCATCCCCAAGCTTAGACGCTTGAGTCTTTCTAGAATATTACCTTGGGGTGCCTTGGGCATCCCCAAGATTAGGATCTTGCTACTCCTTATTCCATTTTCCATCACAATAACACACAAAACTTTAAAACTTCAATCACACAAAACTCAATAAAACTTTGGGAGATCCATTAGTATACGCAACATATCAAATACTTAGGTACTATTGTTAATTGATTCATATTTCATTGTTGCATAATAGGTACTATATTCTAACTTCACCATGGCTTATAACCCCTGATACAACCCATAGCATCATCAAAACAAGCAAACTATGCAAGCAAAAACAAAATCTGTCTAAAACAGAACAATGTGTAGTAATCTGTAATGAACCTATACTTATGTAACTCCAAAAATTCTAAACCATTAGGACTAACTGAGGAATTTGTACGAAAATACTGTGTACACAATTCAGCTTAAAAATATGTTCCAGTAAAATCATAGAAATTTTGCACTGGACGTCAATTGTTTTTTTGCAATGTATCAAATATACTTATCATACAAGTCATTCCAAAGGTTTAACTTGTCACAAACACTAATTTAAACATAAAAAGACAATCATTATAGAGGTAAAAATCATGTCATCACACCAAATCAGAAAGTAAAAAAGCAAAAAATTAAGATAACTATTGGGTTGCCTTCCAACAAGCGCTATTGTTTTATGCCCCTAGCTAGGCATAATGCATATGATCAAGTGTTGTCATCTTTGACACTCAACCCATAAGTAGCCCTCAAGATAGATTCATATGGTGGTTTTATTCTATTTCTAGGTAAGTGTTCCATCCCCTTTTTTAATGGAAATTGGAACCCTATGTTGCCCTCTTTCATATCAATAATTGCACCTATAGTTCGTAAGAAAGGCCTTCCAAGTATTATTGGACAAGTAGGATTGCAATCAATATCAAGAACAATGAAATCTACAGTCAAGCAATTTTTATTTGCAATGATGAGAACATCATTAACTCTACCTAAGGGTTTCTTAATGGTAGAATCCGCAAGATGCAAGATTAGGGGACACTCTTGAATATTAGTGAGACCAAGCACAACACATAGAGATTTAGGTACTGTTGAAACACTACCACCAAGGTCACACAAGGAATCGCATTAATATATATTTATCTTTGTTTTGATAGTAGGCTCACACTCATCATGTAATTTTCTAGGAATAGAAGCTTCAAGTTCAATTTCTCATCATATGCCTTTATCATTGCTTCCACTATATGATTCGTGAAAGCCTTGTTTTGTTCATAAGCATTGCTTGAGATAATAATGGATTGCAACAAGGAAATACATTCTATTAAATATAAACTTTCACAACTAAAGTCCTTGTAATCCAAGATAGTCGATACATCACTAGTTAAAGTTTTGACCTCTCCAATCCCAATTTTTTTAGTTTTAGCATTAGAATCATCACTCTCCAAGCAAATGGGACACACTCTAAGTAAAGTGATAGAGGCGAAGGTGTCCCTGTCTTTCGATGAGATCGTGGGTATCATTTTGGTGGAGTAGACTTTGACGATCCGACTACGAACGTGTGAGGACGTCGCGCCTTAGCAATCGCTAAACCAACTTCGAGAGGTTATTGATCACACCGGAGCACGATCAACCTGACCACAAAAGTCTGTTTCCTGCACGCAAATGAAGAACAAGCAAGAAACTAAGATGCAATCAAGATATTGCGAATATAAGAGGAAAGCTTTATTGATGAAGGTGGGGTTCTGTGACGCCTTTGCCTAGTCGTAGAACACAAACGAAGAACTCGAAGTTGCAGCTATGGCGAACTTGTAATCTAAACAAAACCCGAGTCTAAACGGTGCCCTAAGAGATGTATATATGAGGGAATAGAGAGGAAATTTCGTGACCCTTGGAGGAGGGGTCCAAAAACAACCCTAAACTCGGTTTCCCCACACATATTGACTCTGAAAGTAGCCTATATTATGGTATTTCGAAATTACATGGGCCTGGCCCAATAATAAGGTGATGCAACACCTATAATAGCCTATCAACGAAATTTATAAAGTGGCGTCTTGAATATTTCGTCCAAAGCCTTCATGCTCTCCTTATGGTGGCTTTAAAGTGCGAAAATCACCAGTGGAAGCTCCATTGTTCTCTCCGGCGTGTGCACCTTATTCTCTATGCTTGATCCCGCTCCAACGGGTATCCTTCTTGTCCATGCTAGGTCCTTCATTCATGAGCACAACAAAAGTATCTAACTTAGGCAGCATCATATGTTCATGAACATTAGAAGTGTTCCCAAGAAACAAAAGTACCTAGTAATTCAATTGGCGTGCACGAGCTTAGTAACTGGTCCAGTATGTATAGCAGCTGGGGTTGTGGGTGTAACAATAGTGTTGATGTCCTCATCATCCTCCCCTTCTTGAACTGAAGTCATCCTCGACGGAAGCTCATCTTCCTCACCCAAATATGGCTTCAAGTCTACAATGTTAAAAGTGGGACTCACCCCAAAATCTGCAGGCAGCTCAAGTCTATATGCATTATCATTTATTTTCTCTAACACTTTGAAAGGAACATGAACACGCGGCATTAGCTTTGACTTGCGCAAATCAGGAAACCTATCCTTACGCAAATGCAACCAAACAAGATCTCCAGGTGCAAAGACAACATGTTTTCTATCCTTATCTCCAGCAAATTTATATTTAGCATTCATGCGCTCAATGTTTTCCGTAGTTAACTCATGCATCTTTAATATCAAATCAGCATGTTCTTTAGCATCAAAATTAACCTTCTCCAAAGATGGAAGAGGTAACAAATCAATAGGTGCACGAGGTAGGAAACCATACACAACTTCAAAAGGACACATCTTTGTAGTAGAATGCAGCGAACGATTATAAGCAAATTTAATATGAGGCAAGAATTATTCCCACAGTTTTAGATTGTTCTTCATAACAAACCTAAGCATAGTAGACAAAGATCTATTGACTACTTCAGTTTGTCCATCAGTTTGGGGGTGACATCTAGTACTAAAAAGCAATTTTGTCAACAACTTAGCCCATAAACATCGCCAAAAGTGGCTAAGAAATTTAGCATCATGATGTGAAACAATCATATTTGGCACACCATGTAAGCGAATAATTTCACGAAAGAACAAATCGGCCACATTAGCGGCATCATCAGTTTTATGACATGGTATAAAGTGTGCCATTTTTGAAAATCTGTCCATGACAACAAATATGCTATCCCTCCCCTTCTTTGTTCGAGGTAAACCTAAAACAAAGTCCATAGATATATCCTCCAATGGAACACTAGGTACAAGCAAAGGCATATATAAACCATGAGGATTGAGTCGTGACTTAGCTTTTTGACATGTCGCGTAGCGAGCAACAAAACGCTCAACATCCCGTCGCATCCTTGGCCAAAAGAAATGTGTAGCAAGTACGTCCTCCGTCTTCTTTACGCCAAAGTTTCCCATCAATCCCCCTCCATGCACCTCCTGTAACAACAAAAGACGAACGGAGCTAGCTGGAATGCATAGCTTGTTAGCACAAAACACAAATCCATTATTAATGATGAACTTGTTCCATGTTCTCCCTTCTTTACGATTCTCTGACACATCTTTGAAATCAGCATCATGCACATATTGATCTTTGATGGTTTCCAAACCAAATATTTTAAAGTCAAGTTGTGAAAGCATAGTATAACGACGAGACAAAGCATCAGCAATAACATTTTCTTTACCCTTCTTGTGATTAATGACATACGGGAAAGTCTCAATGAATTCAATCCATTTAGCATGTCAATGGTTCAGTTTTGCTTTACTTTTAATATGTTTCAAAGATTCATGATCAGAATGTATGAAAAATTCTTTGGGCCATAAATAATGTTGCCATGTTTCTAAAGTCTGAACAAGAGCATATAATTCCTTATCATAAGTAGAATAATTCAGACTAGGCCCACTTAATTTTTCAGAAAAGTATGCAACAGGTTTACCATCTTGTAATAACACACCTCCTAATCCAATTCCACTAGCATCACATTCAAGCTCGAAAGTCTTATTAAAATCAGGAAGTCGGAGTAAAGGAGCATGTGTTAACTTATCTTTCAAAACCGTGAAGGCTTCTTCCTGTGCGGCACCCCAAGAATAAGGCACATCCTTCTTTGTAAGCTCATTGAGAGGTGCAGCAATGGTGCTGAAATCTCTCACAAAACGCCTATAAAACCCGGTGAGTCCAAGGAAACTCCTCACTTGTGTGATCGTTTTGGCTGCGACCAACTCTCAATAGCTTCAATCTTGGCTTTATCAACTTCAATTCCCTGTGGAGTAACAACATAGCCAAGAAAAGATACTCGATCTGTGCAAAAGGTGCACTTCCCAAGGTTACCAAACAAACGTGCATCACGTAGAGCAGTAAAATCAGCACGCAAATGATCCAAGTGTTCCTCCAAAGATCTACTATAAATCAGTATATCATCAAAGTAGACTACCACAAATCGTCCAATGAAAGCACGTAAATCCTCATTAATTAATCTCATGAAAGTGCCAGGTGCATTAGTCAATCCAAAAGGCATAACTAACCACTCATGTAAGCTAAACTTAGTTTTAAATGCCGTTTTCCATTCATCTCCCAATTTCATGCGAATTTCATGGTATCCACTACGCAAATCAACTTTGGAGAAAATAATAGAGCCATTTAATTCATCAAGCATATCATCTAGCCTAGGAATAGGATGACGATAACGAATAGTAATATTATTAATGCCTCTACAATCAACACACATACGCGATGTACCATCCTTTTTCGGCACTAGAATTATAGGAACAGCACAAGGACTAAGAGATTCAGGTATATAACCCTTGTCGAGCAACTCTTGTACGTGACGCATAATCTCCTTCGTCTCCTCTGGATTGGTAAGGTATGGTGCACGGTTGGGTAGTGATGCACCGGGAATTAACTCAATCTGATGCTCAATCCCTCTAATAGGTGGTAATCCCGATGGAACGTCTTGTGGAAAGACATCAGCGAACTCCTGCAAAATGTTAATGACAGTAGGAGGCAAAGAGGGTGGCATGTCCTCGAATGAAAATAATACCTCTTTGCATACGAAAGCATAGCAAACAAATGTAGTAATATCCAAATCAGTAATACCAGATTTAGTGGCAAGTAAACAACCACTCTTCAGTTTTATTTCAGAAGCAACACTAGATGATGATTTAGTAGGCTTATTGTGTTGCTCAAATTCCTTTGCTACAATCTGATTTTCACTCTTATGTAGGTCTTGTTTTGCTTTACTAGCTCTAGCAATGTCATCTTTCATAATATGTTCAGGAGACATAGGGAGCAACGTAATATTTTGATCCTTATGAACAAGAGTATATTGATTTGTTCTACCATGGTGTACAGAATTTTTATCAAATTGCCATGGTCTACCAAGTAAAACGGAGCATGCTTGCATGGGTACCACATCACAATCAACAAATTCAGAATATGTAGCAATGCTAAAATGCACACGAACAGTACATGTTACCTTAACCTTGCCACTGTTGTTGAACTACTTGATATAATAAGCATGAGGATGTGGTCTGGTGGTGAGAGACATCTTCTCCACCATCTCCATGCTAGCAAAGTTGTTGCAACTCCCTCCATCGATGATTAAGCGAACAGAACGTTCCTTTACCACTCCCTTAGTATGGAACAAGTTGTGCCTCTAATTTTACTCAGCCTGTGTTACCTGCACACTTAAAACACGTTGAGAAACTAAGCTTTCATACCTTTCAACGTAGTCAACAGCCATGTATTGTGTATCTTGTTCAGTATCATCAACACCCCGTTCTTCACTTGCAATAAGAGCTAGGGTCTCCTCGTCATAATCACTGGCGGAGTCATATCCACCATCCTCGGTAATAATCATCACGCGCTTCGATGGGCACTCTCTCGGATAATGACCTCCACCCTTGCAACAACGACAAATAACCTCATGTGTTTGACCTGTGGATGCCATGGATGAAGAAGAGCTCTGTGCGGACTCGAAAGGTGTGCTCTTGGCGAATGGTGGTGCAGGGGCCTGATTCCTGGTATCTCTTGTGGAATTGGCGGCTGAAGGAGGCGGTGCTAATGTAGAAGGGCGTGTGGAAGTAGATGTGGTTCGTGGCATCCATGAGGAAGTGTGGCCTGCAGAAAAATTAGTTCTTGCCAATGCCTGTCGATCCTGCACTTCACGTTAAGCTTTGCAAGCAAGATGGAATAAACGAGTGATAGTGTTATAATCCTTATATTCTAGAATGGACTGAATATCTCTATTTAATCCACCCATAAAACATGCAAGTATAGCTTCATTGTCCTCAACAATACCACATCTAATTATTATAGTTTGTAATTCCCGATAATATTGTTCTACGAACTTTTTTCCTTGTCTTAAACGCTGTAAGTTTTGAAGTAATTCACGTTGAAAATATGGTGGAACCCAATGAGTACGCATAGCAGTTTTCAAAGCAGTGCAAGTAGTTGGAATATTAGCATGATGTATTCGGCAATATTCAGACCACCAAACACAAGCAAAACTAGTGAAAGAACAAACAGCAGCAGCAACACGTCTATCTTCAGGAAATTGCAAGCATGTAAAACGTTGCTCTCTTTCTAACTCCCAAGTAAGATATATATCAGGAACATATCAACCATCAAAGGTAGGGATGTTTAATTTAAGTTTAGGGAGATGGTCATGATCCCGTACCTAAGGGTTTGGTGCATCCCTACCATTGCGATTGTATCCATGTGGACGACCGGCAGCTTGTCGTGGTGGTTGTTGTTCCTGGTATTGAACCGGAGCAACCTCTCCCTTATCATCGTAATCACCATCATAGTCATCATCATAATCCTCATTCTTCTTAGCCATAGAAACCTCGGTAGTAGCAGGTGGAGGAGGAGCAGCAGCAGTAGTAGCAACAACACCAAAATTCCGCACTTGTCCGACAGGCACACGTCGCGCTCGTAGCCGTTGTGGTTGTGGTTGAAGAGGGACAGAAGCTGCAGCTGGTGGTGGTAAACGAGCAAGCACCTCATTGAACTTGGCGTTCATCTTGGTGTCCAATTTCTTCTCCATACCGTCGAGCTTGTCCATGGCCTCTCCAAAGGTGGTCACGAAATCCTGTACCTAGTCAGACATCATTTGCTGAAATTTATCATGGAGTTCCCGGTTGGTCAGGTTCTCCCGGTCGATCTCCTCGTCGTGTGATCCTGGCATGGTTAGCAGCAATAGGAACACAGAAGAATATGAACCTATAGACTACTAGGAAGTAGTGGTGGTGTGTCACAAATCCGTCAAGCAAATATCAATTTCTTACCAATTCTTACCCAGTAGCAGGTGGCGATCGACAACCGGTGTAGTCAAAACTCTCAAAGCTTGGATAGAGCGATTGCGAGGTGGTGTCAAACACACGATGTAGATGTATGTGGAGTTGGGAAGGCTTATAATATGGTAGCAAGAAGGGTCAGCAATAATCAGTTCAGAGATGCAAAATTGAAAAGACACTCAACGACGGTAGCGTGCTATTCCTAGGCTAGACCGTACTAGAAACGCGAGCCTCGAACACCAACAAAGTCACGACGACATGGACTAATCAAGGGAAGGGCCACTCTGTTTTTTCTCTCTTTTTGCGCTCTTTTTTTCTGCGCTTTTTTCTAAATCACTATAATGGGGAGTGTCTCAAAACTCTTCCCAAGGACCAAAAACATGATAGGCACGGAAAAAAAATGACAATTTTTTTTAATTTCTGGAGCAATTCGGGGCTGCGACGATCAAAAAATGCGACAAAAATCACTATGATGGCGAGTGTCTCAAATCTCTCTAAAAAGCCTAAAAACGATAGGGAATTTTTTTCACCCCTCGAAATTTTGGCCTAAAAAGTTCTCTCGAAAGCGTGCCAGACTCTTTTTTTCTTTTTCCGAAACCTAATTAGGTAAGGAAACGCGAAACCGAAAGCAAAAGGATCTCGAAATTTACCTAAGGCGGAAAGGATTGTGGTGGATATATGGTGGTGGTATATGGCAGCAAGGCTGAAGAGACTATGCAAAGGCTCAGATTGGTTCACATATGATGATCTAGCCCTAATTTTTTCGTGGACTATAGGTATGAAGAACAGATGCGATCTAACTACAAAAACTGGTAAAATCTCACCAAGCAACCTGGAAATCTGATACCACTTGATAGAGGCGAAGTTGTCCCTCTCTTTCGATGATATCGTGGGTATCGTTTTGGTGGAGTAGACTTTGACGATCCGACTACGAATGTGTGAAGACGTCGCGCCTTAGCAATCGCCAAACCAACTCTGAAAGGTTATTGATCAAATCGGAGCATGATCAACCTGACCACGAAGGTCTGTTTCCTGCATGCAAATGAAGAACAAGCAAGAAAATAAGATGCAATCCAGATATTGTCAATATAAGAGGAAAGCTTTATTGATAAAGGTGGGGTTCTGTGACGCCTTTGTGTGGTCGTAGAACACAAACGAAGAATGCGAAGTTGCAGCTATGGCGAACTTGTAATCTAAACAAAACAGAGAGGCAATTCCATGACCCTTGGAGGAGGGGTCCGAAAACAGCCCTAAACTCGGTTTCCCAACACATACGGACTCTAAAAATAGCCTATATTATGGTATTTCGTAATTACATGGGCCTGACCCAAAAATAAGGTGGCGCAACACCTATAATAGCCTATCGACGAAATTTATGAAGTGGCGTCTGATGACCCACAAGTATAGGGGATCTATCGTAGTCCTTTCGATAAGTAAGAGTGTCGAACCCAACGAGGAGCAGAAGGATCTGACAAGTGGTTGTCAGCACGGTAATATTTGCAAGCACTGAAATTGTCGGTAACAAGTAGTTGTGTGACAAGATGATTCGTAGCAAGTAGCAAGTAGCAAAAGTAACAACAGTGCAGTATAGTGGCCCAATCCCTTTTGTAGCAAGGGACAAGCCTGGACAAACTCTTATAGGAGGTAAAGCGCTCCCGAGCCACATGGGAATTTCTGTCAAGCTAGTTTTCATCATGTTCATATGATTCGTGTTCGCTACTTTGATAGTTTGATATGTGGGTGGACCGGGGCTTAGGTATTGCCCTTACTTGGACAAGCATCCCACTTATGATTAACCCCTCTCGCAAGCATCCGCAACTACGAAAGAAGAATTAAGACAAAGTCTAACCATAACATTAAACTAGTGGATCCAAATCAGCACCTTACGAAGCAACGCATAAACTAGAGTTTAAGCTTCTGTCACTCTAGCAACCCATTATCTACTTACTACTTCCCAATGCCTTCCTCTAGGCCAAAATAATTGTGAAGTTTTATGTAGTCGATGTTCACATAACACCACTAGAGGAAAAACAACATACAACACATCAAAATATCGAACGAATACCAAATTCACATGACTACTTATAGCATGACTTATCCCATGTCCTCAGGAACAAAAGTGACTACTCACAAAGCATAATAATATTCATGACCAGAGAGGTAATGAGTAGCATCAAAGATCTGAACATATAATCTACCACCAAGTAATCCAACTAGCATCAACTACAAAGAGTAATTAACACTAGTAGCAACCTTACAAGTACCAATCGGAATCGCGAGACGGAGATTGGTAACAAGAGATGAACTAGAGTTTGGAGATGAGATGGTGCTGATGAAGATGTTGATGGTGACGAGTCCCCTCCGATGAGAGGAGTGTTGGTGATGACGATGGCGACGATTTCCCCCTCCGGGAGGGAAGTTTCCCCGGGAGGATCGTCCTGCCGGAGCTCTAGATTGGTTCTGCTCAAGTTCCGCCTCGTGGCGGCGGCGAATCCTCTGAAAAGCCTCCTCTTGTTTTTTTCTAGAATGAAACCCTTCTTGTAGCAAAAGGGGGAGCTAGAAGGCCAAGTGGGAGCCCACAAGCCCCCTAGGCGCGGCCAGGGGGGAGGCCGCGCCTAGCAAACTTGTGGCCTTCTGCTGGTGCCCCTCTAGTACTTCTTCGGCCCAGTATTTTTTATAAATCCCAAAAAAATCCTCGTTGATTTTCACGGCTTTTGGAGTTGTAGAGTATAGGTATCTCAAACTTGCTCCTTTTTCAGACCAGAATTCCAGCTGCCGGCATTCTCCCTCTTCATGTAAACCTTGCAAAATAAGAGAGAAAAGGCATAAGTATTGTACTGTGAAGTGTAATAACAGCCCAAAAAGCGATAAATATCAACATGAAAGCATGATGCAAAATGGACGTATCAACTCCCCCAAGCTTAGACCTCGTTTGTCCTCAAGCGAAAGCCTGGATCAATAAACATGCCCACATGTTTAGGGAGAGAGGTGTCGACAAAACAAGATACACACATGCAGGCATCATGATCATTGTCAGAACAGCAATACCATCATATCATCCCTTATGCTAAAGTGACAATTACTTCACAAAGTAAAGCATGGATCAAGAACCTTATCGAGAATTAACAACCGATAGCCTTTAGTCACTGAAGCAATTGCAATTTATCACAACATCGGAAAGAGTCAAATAAGAGCTTGTAAAGCAAATCCACATACTCAATCATCTTTTCATTCTCTACAATTGCTACAACTCACGTGGTACTCATGAGATCAAAGATTCAGCTGTACATAGAGAAAGATAGGGGCTTATAGTTTCGCCTCCCAACCATTTACCTCAAGGGTAATGTCAACAACAACAATTCATGAATACTTACCTCCAAGTTGACATATGAATATAGATCTTTCCCAAGCATATGATGTTAGCCAGTATAAAGGCGGAGTATGGAATGGGTGAAGATCACCATGACTCTTTCAAGGGCAAAAAGTAAAGGTACAAGATAGGCCCTTCGCAGAGGGAAGCAGAGGTTGTCATGCGCTTTTGAGGTTTGGATGTGTGTCCTCTTAGTGTGGAGGAACGTCACTTTATATTGGCTCCTGTGATAAAGAATTTTATTAGCAGTGTCTTCCTCATCACAGGTTCTTCAAAGCTTATTTTCCACACACTAATAGATCATACATATTAGGGAACAATTTTTATTGCTTGCACCAATCACAACTTACTAGAGGGATCTTATTCAATCCATAGGTAGGTATGGTGGACTCTCATGGCAAAACTGGGTTGAAGTTTTATGGATGCACAAGTAGTATCTCTACTTGGTGCGGGAGATTTGGCTAATATGAGGTGGAAGCAATCATCACATTCTAAGGGATCTCTAGTCATATAACATTGTTCGGAACCAAGCAAACACAATTCATTATGTTGTCTTCCTTGTCCAACATCTACTTCTAAGCATGTAATAGTTTAGTGAGTGTTCACAATCATAGATGGTGTCAAAGATGATATATTTATATGTGAACCTCTCCTTCTTTATCACTTCCTATTAATTGCAACAATGACCAAGGTCTACGTTTATCTACCCTCAACAAGTTTCAATTCATCATTCTTTTTATATGTGAAGCCATCACTTCCCATAAGATCATTGCATGATCTTTTCATGCTTTTGTTCTTTTCTCATCCTTTTGATCATGGCATGAGACAAGGCCCTTAACTAAGACACTCTTTATTATATGGCTTACGAGCTCGAATACATCGGGGGTGACACAAAGCAAAACTCAAGCCTAAAACACTAAGACCTTTATTCTACTAGAGGAAGATAAAGCTAAAAAGGAACAAACTAAAACAAAGGTAAAGGCAAAAGATGTGATGGTGATACAATACCGGGGCAACTCCCCCAAGCTTGGCACAAGCCAAGGGGATTCCCCATACCCATGCTTAGTTGTCTTCCTTTGGAGGTGATGGTGGTGGAGTTGTTTTGTCCTTTGATTCCAAAAGGGCCATCAATCTTTGATTTATACCTTGGAGATCTGTGATATGTTTCTCCAGCAAAACAACTTCACGAGTGAGATAAGTATTGCGAGCACGAGTTGTTTCACAAAACCTCAAGAATTGAATCAAGGATGGAGACAGTAGGTGGAGGTAGGGTTGGAGGAAATCCACTTCTTCAACTTCTTATTTGTTGAACACAGATTGTACTTCATCACACGCCTCATTCTTCTCCTTAGTTCTGCCCTTGCCTTCCGTGACTTCCACTCTTTTCAGATCAGCATCTATTTCTTCATAGACTTGAGGGAAATTTTTCTCCCCGACAGATTCCTGAGACAGCATCCTCGCTCTAAATCTGCAGCAGAAAACAGGCTCGGAACGAAAACAGAGGAAATTTGCGTGATACGAGGGTCAGACCTTTCGGAAGAATATATAATGATTTTTTTCGACCAGAAGGAGTACTCGGCAAGAAAACGGACTCCGAGAGGCACACGAGGTGGTCACAAGCCCCCCAGGCACGGCCAGGGGGTGGCCTGCACCTGGTTGGCTTGTCGCCTCCTCGTACGCTTTCCGAACTGCTTTAAATTTTTCTATTTTTTCAAAAATTCCAAAACGGACAAAAATTCCTACTGGAAAAGTTTTGGAGTCCGTTTACTTACCGAATCACATACCTCTTCGTTTTCGGAGTTTGAAACAGGCTGATAAATATCCCTTAGGTACTCCTCCGGATTTATGATATTGATAATATTGCTTTCAACATTTATGGGAGTACCTGAGATATAATGCTTGATTCTCTGCCCATTTACCACTCTCGGACAATTACCTTCCGTGTTGTTGATCTTGATAGCACCGGAACGATATACTTCCTCAACAATGTAAGGACCTTCCCATTTAGAGAGAAGCTTGCCTGCAAAAAATCTTAAACGAGAATTATATAGCAAGACATAATCACCTACATTGAACTCACGCTTTTGTATACTTTTATCATGCCACCTCTTAACCTTTTCTTTGAACAACTTGGCATTCTCATATGCCTGAGTTCTCCATTTATCAAGTGAGCTAATATAAAATAACCTCTTCTCACTAGCAAGTTTGAAATCAAAACAGAGAGGAAACAGAGAGTCTAGACAGTGCCCTAAGGGTTGTATATATGAGGGAATAGAGAGGCAATTCCGTGAACCTTGGAGGAGGGGTCCGAAAACAGCCCTAAACTCGGTTCCCCACACATACGGACTCTAAAAATAGCCTATATTATGGTATTTCGTAATTACATGGGCCGGGCCCAAAAATAAGGTGGCGCAACACCTATAATAGCCTATCGACGAAATTTATGAAGTGGCGTCTGATGACCCACAAGTATAGGGGATCTATCGTAGTCCTTTCGATAAGTAAGAGTATCGAACCCAACGAGGAGCAGAAGGATCTGACAAGTGGTTTTCAGCAAGGTAATATCTGCAAGCACTGAAATTGTCGGTAACAAGTAGTTGTGTGACAAGATGATTCGTAGCAAGTAGAAAGTAGCAAAAGTAATAACGGTGCAGTAAAGTGTCCCAATCCCTTTTGTAGCAAGGTACAAGCCTGTACAAACTCTTATAGGAGGTAAAGCCCTCCCGAGGACACATGGGAATTTCTGTCAAGCTAGTTTTCATCATGTTCATATGATTCGGTTTTGCTACTTTGATAGTTTGATATGTCAGTGGCCAGCGCTTGGGTATTGCCCTTACTTGGACAAGCATCCCACTTATGATTAACCCCTCTCACAAGCATCTGCAACTACGAAAGAAGAATTAAGACAAAGTCTAACCATAGCATTAAACTAGTGGATCCAAATCAGCACCTTACGAAGCAATGCGTAAACTAGGGTTTAAGCTTCTGTCACTCTAGCAACCCATCATCTACTTACTACTTCCCAATGCCTTCCTCTAGGCCCAAATAATGGTGAAGTTTTATGTAGTCGACGTTCACATAACACCACTAGAGGAAAAACAACATACAACACAACGAAATATCGAACGAATACCAAATTCACATGACTACTTATAGCATGACTTATCCCATGTCCTCAGGAACAAAAGTGACTACTCACAAAGCATAATCATATTCACGACCAGAGAGGTAATGAGTAGCATCAAAGATCTGAACATATAATCTTCCACCAAGGAATCCAACTAGCATCAACTACAAAGAGTAATTAACACTAGTAGCAACCTTACAAGTACCAATCGGAGTCGCGAGACGGAGATTGGTTACAAGAGATGAACTAGGGTTTGGAGATGAGATGGTGCTGATGAAGATGTTGATGGTGACGAGTCCCCTCCGATGAGAGGAGTCTTGGTGATGACGATGGCGACGATTTCCCCCTCCGGGAGGGAAGTTTCCCCGGCAGGATCGTCCTGCCGGAGCTCTAGATTGGTTGTGCTCAAGTTCCGCCTCGTGGCGGCGGTGAATCCTCTGAAAAGCCTCCTCTTGATTTTTTCTGGAATGAAACCCTTCTTGTAGCAAAAGGGGGGAGCTAGAGGGCCAAGTGGGAGCCCACAAGCCCCCTAGGCGCAGCCAGGGGGGAGGTCGCGCCTAGCAGACTTGTGGCCTTCTGCTGGCGCCCCTCTGGTACTTCTTCGGCCCAGTATTTTTTATAAATCCCAAAAAAATCCTCGTTGATTTTCACGGCTTTTGGAGTAGCAGAGAATAGGTATATCAAACTTGCCCCTTTTTCAGACCAGAATTTCAGCTGCCGACATTCTCCCTCTTCATGTAAACCTTGCAAAATAAGAGAGAAAAGGCATAAGTGTTGTACCGTGAAGTGTAATAACAGCCCAAAAAGCGATAAATATCAACATGAAAGCATGATGCAAAATGGACATATCAACTCCCCCAAGCTTATACCTCGTTTTTCCTCAAGCGAAAGTCTAGATCAATAAACATGCCCACATGTTTAGGGAGAGAGGTGTCGACAAAACAAGATACACACATGCAGGCATCATGATCATTGTCTGAACAGCAATACCATCATATCATCTCTTATGCTAAAGTGACAATTACTTCACAAAGTAAAGCATGGATCAAGAACCTTACCGAGAATTAACAACCGATAGCCTTTAGTCATTGAAGCAATTGCAATTTATCACAACATCGGAAAGAGTCAAATAAGAGCTTGTAAAGCAAATCCACATACTCAATCATCTTTTCGTTCTCTACAATTGCTACAACTCACGTGGTACTCATGAGATCAAAGTTTTACCTGGACATAGAGAAAGATAGGGGCTTATAGTTTCGCCTCCCAACCATTTACCTCCAGGGTAATGTCAACAACAACAATTCATGAATACTTACCTCCAAGTTGACATATGAATATAGATCTTTCCCAAGCATATGATGTTAGCCAATATAAAGGCGGAATATGGAATGGGTGAAGATCACCATGACTCTTTCAAGGGCAAAAAGTAAAGGTACAAGATAGGCCCTTCGCAGAGGGAAGCAGAGGTTGTCATCCGCTTCTGAGGTTTGGATGTGTGTCCTCTTAGTGTGGAGGAACGTCACTTTATATTGGCTCCTGTGATAAAGAACTTTATTAAGCAGTGTCTTCCTCATCACAGGTTCGTCAAAGCTTATTTTCCACACACTAATAGATCATACATATTAGGGAACAATTTTTATTGCTTGCACCGATCACAACTTACTTGAGGGATCTTATTCAGTCCATAGGTAGGTATGGTGGACTCTCATGGCAAAACTGGGTTGAAATTTTATGGATGCACAAGTAGTATCTCTACTTGGTGCGGGAGTTTTGGCTAATATGAGGTGGAAGCAATCATCACATGCTAAGGGATCTCTAGTCATATAACATTGTTCGGAACCAAGCAAACACAATTCATTATGTTTTCTTCCTTGTCCAACATCTACTTCTAAGCATGTAATAGTTTAGTGAGTGTTCACAATCATAGATGGTGTCAAAGATGATATATTTATATGTGAACCTCTCCTTTATCACTTCCTATTAATTGCAACAATGACCAAGGTCTATGTTTATCTACCCTCAACAATTTTCGATCATCATTCTTTTTATATGTGAAGCCATCACTTCCCATAAGATCATTGCATGATCTTTTCATGCTTTTGTTCTTTTCTCATCCTTTGGATCATGGCATGGGACAAGGCCCTTAACTAAGACACTCTTTATTATATGGCTCCCGAGCTCGAATACATTGGGGGTGACACAAAGCAAAACTCAAGCCTAAAACACTAAGACCTTTATTCTACTAGAGGAAGATAAAGCTGAAAAGGAAGAAACTAAAACAAAGGTAAAGGCAAAAGATGTGATGGTGATACGATACTGAGGCAACTCCCCCAAGCTTGGCACAAGCCAAGGGGATTGCCCATGCCCATGCTTAGTTGTCTTCCTTTGGATGTGATGGTGGTGGAGTTGTTTTGTCCTTCGATTCCAAAAGGGCCATCAATCTTTGATTTATACCTTGGAGATCTGTGATATGTTTCTCCAGCAAAACAACTTCACGAGTGAGATAAGTATTGCGAGCACGAGTTGTTTCACAAAACCTCAAGAGTTCAATCAAGGATGGAGACAGTAGGTGGGGGTAGGGTTGGAGGAAATCCACATCTTCAACTTCTTACTTTTTGAACACAAATTGTACTTCATCACACGCCTGATTCTTCTCCTTAGTTCTACCCTTGGCTTTCGTGACTTACACTCTTTTCAGATCAACATCTACTTCTTCATAGACTTGAGGGAAATTGTTCTCCCCGACAGATTCCTGAGACGGCATCCTCGCTCTAAATCTGCGGCAGAAAACAGGCTCGAAACGAAAACAGAGGAAATTTGTGTGATACGAGGGTCAGACCTTTCGGGAGAATATATAATGATTTTTTCCGACCAGAAGGAGTACTCCGCAAGAAAACGGAGTCCGGGAGGCATACGAGGTGGTCACAAGCCCCCCAGGCGCGGCCAGGGGGGTGTCCCGCGCCAGGTTGGCTTGTCGCCTCCTCGTGCGCTTTCCGGACTGCTTTAATTTTTTCTATTTTTTCAAAAATTCCAAAACGGACAAAAATTCCTACTGGAAAAGTTTTGGAGTTTGTTTACTTACCGAATCACATACCTCTTCGTTTTCGGAGTCTGAAACAAGCTGATAAATATCCCTTAGGTACTCCTCCGGAGTTATGATATTGATAATATTGCTTTCAACATTTATGGGAGTACCTGAGATATAATGCTTGATTCTCTGCCCAGTTACCACTCTCGGACAATTACCTTCCGTGTTGTTGATCTTGATAGCACCGGAAAGATATACTTCCTCAACAATGTAAGGACCTTCCCATTTAGAGAGAAGCTTGCCTGTAAAATATCTTAAACGAGAATTATATAGCAAGACATAATCACCTACATTGAACTCACGCTTTTGTATCCTTTTATAATGCCACCTCTCAACCTTTTCTTTGAACAACTTGGCATTCTCATATGCCTGAGTTCTCCATTTATCAAGTGAGCTAATATAAAATAACCTCTTCTCACTAGCAAGTTTGAAATCAAAGTTGAGCTCTTTGATTGCCCAATAAGCCTTATTGTGAGAGCCCGATGCCGACGTTCCAGAAGATTATTCCTTCTTTCCGTTTTCGTCGTGTGTCTATTTTTATTTGTCGCATCATCATCGCATCATGCGCATCATCTGCATCGCATCGGCATCTCCGTGCCGCTAGTTTTCAAAACTTGCATCCGTTAGTAGTTGCCGGTTCTCGTCGTTGCCCGTTCTGAGTCCGACCGCACACGCACGCCCCGCGGCACCGTCAAAACCTTGTTTTTTAAAGCATGCGTAAAACTTTCTCTGATCGGGTCGAGATTTGACGTGCGGTCTTATTTTAGTCTAGCTAGACCGCCTGTCGAATTTCGTCGCGATCGGAGTCCGTCTGGTACCCGAACGGTCGACCGTAGCGGCACCATCTTCGGTTATTCGTCGAACGTCTGTCGATGTTTTTAAAATTTGTTGCCGCGCCGCCTGTTCCCCTCTCATCTCCGGATGTCAACACAACACAGCCACATAGCACGTCCCGCGTTCGGAATCGTCCGAATCCGACCCCGCGGTTGGATCCGGAACGCGATTAACCGAGCCCCCCCCCCCCCCCCCGTTTGTCTATATATAGCCCCATGCCATTAATTAGAGAGACGCTCCTCTCTCCTCCTCGAAATCCGCACCACCTAACCCTAATTCCCCACACTCACTCTCTCCCCCACCAGCCCCAGCCGTCGTGGGCCCGCCAGGCCCATCTGGAGCCCGCCCGAGCCCGCATCGCGCCGCCGCGCAAGCCCGAGCCGCGGCCGCCCCGTTCGAGCTCCCTGCCCGAGCTCTCCTCCCGGTGTCGCCCCTTGCTGGTCGCCGGCCGCGGGGGCTCATCCCGCCGGCAAGCCGGATCTCAGCCCCGCCGCCGCCACCGGAGTCGTTGCCCTCGCGCCGTTCCCCGCAGTGCGCCGCCGCCCACGCTAGCTCGGCCGTCAGGAGCTGCAGCACCTCGCTCCGTCTGCCGCTGCAGCACCGGTCCTGTGGACTGCTCCTGCGCCGGGCCCCGTCCTCCGCCGCCGGGAAGGGTCCCGCAGCCACCAGATCCGGTCGGCCCCTCCCTCGCCGGAGCCCCTTTCCCTCGCCACGGGAGCCAGCGCCGCCCTGCGGTGGTTCGTGGGAGCACGAGGGAGGAGACGCGAGCCCTCCCGCTCGCCACAGCCCCGTCGCCGCTGTGGGCCGGCCCAACCACCAGCTCGGCCTCCCACGTGGCCTCGCGGCCCACCTCGCCCCGGGTCGCCAGTTGCGGCCCAACTCCAGTGCGCCGCCGCTCCCTGGCCCAGGAGCCTCCCCAGCCGACCAGGCTGGTCTGATCCGGCCCAAGGTAAGCCTCCCTTGCCCCTGTTCCCTATTCCTCGCCCAGGCATCCGATTGCTATTTTGCGCCCCTGTCGGCCCATGTAGTATTTTAGGTTTTTATTTCGTTTTAGATATTTCCAGTAAATGTACGTATATTAATATGCCCGTATCTTTTTATCCGTAAGTCGGAACGAGGCGTATCTTATATGGTTTTGGGGTAGCTTCGCGACTAGAACACGATTTCACAACTTGCATAATTATTTGCCGTAGTTTAATGTGCCAAACGCCTAGTTTTGCGTGCTGTTTCAATAGGTTACGCCCCGTATTTATTTTTCTCGCAAGTCCGGATTGCTCGTATGCCGTATTAGAAATGTCTATGTTTTAGGAACTATTTTTCCATACATTTTAGAGCGGTCAACTGTATTTTTATGTGTAGGGATGTGCCGGTAGTATATTTTTTCGTATATAGGTTATTTTTCCCGCTTTAATGTGTGGCATTATTTTGTGTTGCAAACCCCACATATTTTATATGTTTCCGGGGTAGAAAAATCCCATGGATTTTTCTGTGCAATTAGTTTTAGCATTAGAGCAAGTTAGTTCGCGAGATATTTTGCTAAGTTGCCCTTTTGTTTAATTCGTAGGATTTATTCCGTACCTCGTTTGAATTAGTTGTCAACTAGAGAGTTGATCTTGGATGTTTTGTTTAGCCCCTGGTATTTTTGGTTGCAATAGAAATGCATGTTTAGGTGTGTTTTGATTGCCCTCAAGCTGCTAGAAATAGTGCTGTTTTGGACGTGCTGAAATATTTCAAAGTCTGGAATCTGTTATATTTTCTTGTTGTCTTGTCTTGCTTGGATCTTGTGATCTGTAGATCTTTTGAGGTTGGTCCAATGGAGTTAGTTGTACCCCTTGTGTTTCTCTAGCATGATGTAATGTTTCATGCCATGGTTTTGCTGCTGTAAATATTGCTTCAGGCTGAAAACTGCACTTTCATGAGGTGTAATTTTCACTAAGTCTGAAATAGTGTGCGAGATGCCGTTTTGTGTCTTCTTGTCCTAGTGCTCCTTGCTGCCTTGATAGTTGTTGTTAGTTGTCTGTAGTAGTGCTTCTTGCCCTCTTCCGTGCCATGTCTTGCTGGAGCATATCGGAGTTGTGTAGCCGTAGTTGTGGGGCGTAGAAAATGCTATGTGGCTGATTTTGGCAGATTGTAGTGTTTTCTTGTTTTGCTCGTAGATGTTGAACCATAGCTCCGATTTGATTGTGTCCTACATGAGACATGCTTAGAATCTCGTGTAGTTTCTTTTCATCTTGCTGGTTGCATGTGTTGAAGTGCTCGTAGCCTCCGTTGCACACATATTGCATTCATGCCATCATATCTTGCGGTGCTCGTAACTTTTGATCCGTAGCTCCGTTGGAGATGATCTTTATGTGTAGATTGCTTGCCATGACGCGTAGAATCACGTGAACCTATCTGTTTTTCTGTTTAACAACCAATTAAATGCATTAGTTCAGATATGGACAGAATTGTAAATTAACATGTGAGATTGTTTCGGAGGTGCTATATGACATTTCCAACCTCATTTAAAATGCCTAGATAGGTAGTTTAATTTCCGCTTTACCTCTTGCATGTTTGACAACATTAATATTGCCGTGTAGATAATCGGGAGTGAACTAAATAATTAACGTGGAGTTTCGTCAATATGTAACTCGTGCATATTGAACTTCACTTAATGTGTAGTGTTTGATTGTGTGATTTGTCATGCCGTGACTTGCATGTATTCAGTAGCTCATGCATCATATGTGTTGTGCATCGTGTTGTGAATTTCGGGTGTTGATTTGTATTTCCGGGTTGCTTCGTCTCGATAGAGTTCCGCAGCGTGCCGGATTGTGAGGACCCGTTCGACTACGTCGGTTCGTCAACTTCACGGAGGCATTCTTCTTCCAAGCGGGATCTCAGGCAAGATGATCATTTCCCCAGATACCATTACTATGATTTCCATGCTAGTTTTATCGCTTCTATCGATGATGTCTCGGTGCCTACCACATGTTAACTATTAGCCTCTCAACAATGCCATGATTACCCTCAACCTGTTCAACCTAGCAAACCACTGATTGGCTATGTTACTTCTTGCTTAACCCTGTTGATAGCGTTGCTAGGTGCAGGTGCAGTTGCTTCCATGTGATAGCATGGGTTCCTTTTTATATCACCATATTAATGCTATTTAATTTAATGCACCTATATACTTGGTAAAAGGTGGAAGGCTCGGCCTTTCTAGCCTGGTGTTCTGTTCCACCTTTGCCCCCTTAGCTTTCGGCTACCGGTGTTATGTTCCATAAATGAGCGCTCCTAACACGATCGGGGTTCTTATGGGGACCCCTTAATAATTCGTTTTAGATTAAGACTGGTCTGGCAAGGCCCAACTTTGGTACTACATTTGCCTAAACACCTAATAAAATTGCATAGGGACTTTCCGGACCCCGAGGATAATTTAATCAACCCCCGGGCAAGTGCTCCTCATGAGTGTTGGTCCAAATTGGCAGACTACGGGGCCACCACGGGGCAACCCGAGGTTTGGTACTCCTAGTGTGACCCATCCGTCGTGTCCTGAGAACGAGGTACGAGACTCCTATCGGGATCGTCGACATGTCGGGCGGCCTTGCTGGATTACTTTTACCTTTGACGAAATATCTTGTGCATTGGGATTCCGGTGATGTTTTGGGTAATCTCAGAGTTGAGGTTTTCCACTAGGGAATCCGACGAGATCGTGAGCTTCGTGATTGAGGAATTCTATGCGGCTTGTGGTAATTTGTGATGGACTAGTTGGAGCACCCCTGCAGGGTTAAATCTTTCGGAAAGCCGTGCCCGCGGTTATGTGGCAACGTGGAAACTTTGTTTAACACTGGTTCTAGAAAACTTGAAGTTAATTTAATTAAAACTTGCCAACTGTGTGCGTAACCATGACTATCTCTTTCGTGAGTTCCTCTCCGATCGAGGACATGGTGGGGTTATGTGTGACGTAGGTAGGTGTTCAGGATCATTCATTTGATCATCTGTAGTTCACGTCCGCTATGCGTAGATCTTCCCCCTCCTTATTCTTGTACTCGTAAGTTTAGCCACCAAATATATGCTTAGCCGCTGCTGCAACATCACCACTTAACCATACCTCACCCATTAAGCTTTGCTAGTCTTGATACCTTTGGAAATGAGATTGCTGAGTCCCCTGTGGCTCACAGATTACTACAACACCAGTTGCAGGTACAGGTAAAGGTTACGTGACGCGAGCGTGTTGATTGTTCATTTGGAGTTGCTTCTTCTTCTTCTTCGTCTTCATCGATCTAGGATGGGTTCCAGGCCGGCAGCCTGGGATAGCACGGATGGACGTCGTTCTTCTTTTGTCGTTTGTTTTTCGTCCGTAGTCGGACCCTGCTCTTACTCTTGATGATTATGTAATGTACTGATGTGACTCTGATGTAGCTTGTGGCGAGTGTAAGCCAACTCTTTATATATCTCTTCTTTTCAGTACATGTACTTTTAACGATATCCAGTCTTGCGACACGACGAGATGCGCTTCTATCCCTGACGAGGCCCTCGTGCCAAATTGAGGATAGGGTCGCATCTTGGGCGTGACAAGTTGGTATCAGAGCCAGGACCGACCTAGGAGCCCCCTTGATTGATCGAACTTGGCCGAGTCGAGTCTAGTGAAAAACTACTTTGAGTCTAGTTATATATCGGAGGGTAGGATTCTTTTTTTCTCCTCTTCTATGCTCTGGTGAGGAATCTTGACGTAATAATTTATTCTACTCTTCTTCCCACTCAAATTTTTTTTTAGGATCACGCGGATATTCTTGGAATCTATATGATGCCGATGTGACGGAGTTCTGTCTTGGTGCCTCCTGTCTGACTTGATTTTCTTCCGGGGAGTTGAGCTCCAGGGGATTGTCGAGCACATCGTTATCATTCAGATTTCATAGTATCTCAGAACGAAGGATGTTCGTAATTGCTTCAATACTAGTAGTGGCGAGGTAACCCCGATGTCCCCAGTACTGGTGCAGATTGTTCGGGAGTACTGCCATACTTTGTATCGTTGTGATCACGAGGGTCTGTTGTAGATGAAGGTCCGAGATTTTGGTTGTGTGTTGACGTATGTGATATAGGTGACGGGTTAGTATAGGAGTTTTGTGATATTACTCCTTGTATCCGTGTACCAGATTGCATGACCAGATATTTCGGGAATTCATAGGTGGGAATTCAAGTAGTTGCTTATAGGACAATCTTCCAACAAATGCATGATGTTAGGTTGGGGTTCGACATCTAGTGGATTCGTTTGTTGACGGTCGACTTACAGCGGTACATGTTGTGTCTTGAAGAGTCCTTGTAGCTTGCTACGACTCGGGGACGCTTCGTATGTCGGGTGCACTGCCTTGCACCTGATGGCTACTGTAAAATCGAGCCTGTGCGATCCTGTCCACGAAAATATCGGACGGAATCTTTCTCATGAGTTTGTTCTGGCTTGTTTCATAAGCCTCACCCTTTGTTTTGTTGGAATGTGGTATTTTGAGTTGCTTCGATGTCAAGTGGTGATTTCAGATCCTTCTAAGTGGTGTTCTCATATTTTTATATGAGAATGCAAATTCTTTTGTTCATTCAAATTGTCGTATCAATTCTTGTCTACCGAGTTGTCATATCAATTCTTTTTTCAACCGGTGTGTTTCTCTTCAAGTGGATTCAACCCTCTCCAATTCTTGCAGAGCTTTCTCTCAATCCTTTCCGGACTTCATCTCATATGTCCCAAGTGATCTTTGTTTTTCCCCGCCCTCCCGCCCTTTTCTTCAGTGATTCAATTTTCATCCAAGAGTTTTCTCTTCGTTGTGCTTCCGCTATCTCTTCTTTCTTTTGTAACCAGTGATTCATCGTGAAGATTCTCAGGAGCTTCATGTTCATCTTTATTCATTCTTGTCATCCTTACGGGTGAATTCAGTTCAGTTATCCATGGTCATCATATTCTTTTCAAACATTAAATTCTTTCCCATGTTGGGAATTCTTTTCAGACTATCTTGTTAATAATTCCTCTCTCTTTCTATCCGGAGTGTTAAAGATATTTCAGAAGTTCTGGTTTTCAATCCTTCAGTTATTTCGAGGTTTTCAACCTCATCAAGTTTTCTTTATACCGGTGCAATACCTATCATTTTGAGCAATCTTTTCAACGGTGGTTTCTTTGAGTTGGCCCATAACCCACAGGTTTTCCCAGGATCTTATCTGGCTCTTTTAATCTTTTCCCGGAGATATCTAATTCTTTCAACTATGACGTAAGTATGAATTTCATCAGTCTTATTCCTTCTTCAGGATCAATTAGAATTAATTATCATATTTGGCTCAACCTTTCATTCTTCATTATTTTGGAGTGTCTCATTATCCTTGGTATTGTTCCCCGTCATCTTTTTCTACTTGGTAGACCGAAGGAGTGTTTCTCTCAGTCTTTTTCCATTCTTGTGAAGATTGTCATCTCAACTTCGTGCTATCCTCTCAATTGTTGTCGATCATGAGTAATTCTTTTCTTCTTATCCGGTACATTTCTGAGTTGTTTTCATTCTCGTTCCTTCGAAGGCCATCATTTTAGAAGAGTCTTCGTTCTCAGCTTTCAGCTTTCATCCTCAATTCTTCTTAGTTGTTGTCTCTTCGTTCGTCACTCGTTTATCCGGTGCCTTGTTCAAGTTTTCTCTGGTGGCTCATGATCTCTTCATTCTCGTGTATCTCCATTCATTCATGGTTGCCTCGTTCATTTCAATTCTCACCGGTGTTTCTTGCTACATTTCTTATAGTTTGTGCTCATATATCGCTCCTAAATCATTTCTAGAAGAATAAGTGGTATGCTAAATCTGTTGCTTGTCATCAGTTAAACTTGATGAAGGATAAGCATAACTTAAGTCTTATTCTTGTTCTTCCTTCTTCCAAGAGATTTCAATTCTTCTTCCGGAGTGCCTCATGATATCAATTCTTTTATCAAGTGCCTATCTTTCTTGTCCGGAGTTCCAAGTTCTTTGAAGTATCTCTTTGTGAGGCTTCATCTTAATTTTGGCAAGGTCATAATCTTATTCTTTTCTACCTTGATATCTTTGCATCATTCATTTGTATACGGAGGTCCTTCATGGTGATTCATCAAGGTTTCAATTCGTTCTCAAGTGTTCTTCAAGATTCTTGTTGGAGAACCTCAAGTATCCTTTCTCTTGCATTTATATGTGCAATTGTTCTTCCTTTATCCTTTGAGGTGGTATTATAGCCTTCTTGTTAGTGTAGGAGCCTCGAAGAGTTTTCCTTTCAAGAATGAGATAATTAAACCCACCGATTCTATGATCATGAGATATTTGCAACCCATGATTTCTTCATTGAGCTATCTTGGTTTGGACTTCACCTAAAGCTTTTCCTATGGATTGTGCTATCATGGTGCTTGTCTTTAATCTAAGTTCTCAATGCATTCTCTTGGTGTAAGATTGTTCATATCTTGCTTCTCCCAATCAATCCTTGTTTCTTTTAGTGGTTGGTTGTCACCTCATATTTGTTGGGATGATTTTCTTAAGCCCACTAGTATCTTGTTTCTGTTGTTGGGTTTCCAACCACTACGTCAATTCTCTGTCCGGAGGCTCTTCAATCCTATTGTGATGATAGTTGTCATTCTTTCTTCATTCTCTTCTCCCGTATGAGCTAGTTCATATTCTCTTGTTCCGGAGGCCTTGTGATGTTGGTCTTTTGGGTCTATCATGTTGTTCTATCAAGATCATGCTGTTCCCTTGCTCTATTTAGTTGTTTGTCATGAATATTGTCTATTTATTCCACCTTTTCGAATTTTTTGTCCCATTTTCCTACCGAAGTGCTGCCGAAATTTTCCGTGAATTCTTGATTTTTCTCATATCATTCCTCATCTCTTTGCAACCTTCAAGGATCGTTGATTTCACTCGTTTGTCAAAGAAGCGACTAAGTTCTACCTCTTGTTCTTTCTCATCCTCTCCCCCTTTCATTCTTGGATCTCGGGGCGAGATCCTGTTGTAGTGTAGGAGAGTTGTGACAGCCCGATGCCGACGTTCCAGAAGATTCTCCCTTCTTTCCGTTTTCGTTGTGTGTCTATTTTTATTTGTCGCATCATCATCGCATCATGCGCATCATGTGCATCGCATCGACATCTCCGTGCCGCCAGTTTTCAAAACTTGCATCCGTTAGTAGTTGCCGGTTCTCGTCGTTGCCCGTTCTGAGTCCGACCGCACACGCACGCGCCCGCGGCACCGTCAAAACCTTGTTTTTAAAGCGTGCATAAAACTTTCTGTGATCGGGTCGAGATTTGACGTGCGGTCTTATTTTAGTCTAGCTAGACCGCCTGTCGAATTTCGTCGCGATCGGAGTCCGTCTGTTACCCGAACGATCGACCGTAGCGGCACCGTCTTCGGTTATTCGTCGGACGTTTGTCGGAGTTTTTAAAATTCATTGCCGCGCCGCCTGTTCCCCTCTCGTCTCCGGATGTCTACACAACATGGCCACGTAGCACGTCCCGCGTTCGGAATCGTCCGAATCCGACCCCGCGGTTGGATCCGGAACGCGATTCCGGTTAACCGAGCCCCCCCCCCCGTTTGTCTATATATAGCCCCATGCCATTAATTAGAGAGCCACTCCTCTCTCCTCCTCGAAATCCGCACCACCTAACCCTAATTCCCCACACTCACTCTCTCCCCCACCAGCCCCAGCCGCCGTGGGCCCGCACGGCCCATCTGGAGCCCGCCCGATCCCGCATCGCGCCGCCGCGCAAGCCCGAGCCGCGGCCGCCCCATTCGAGCTCCCTGCCCGAACTCTCCTCCCGGTGTCGCCCCTCGCTGGTCGCCGGCCGCCGGGGCTCATCCCACCGGCAAGCCGGATCTCAGCCCCCCCGCCGCCACCGGATTCGTCGCCCTCGCGCCGTTCCCCGCAGTGCGCCGCCGCCTGCGCTAGCTCGGCCACCAGGAGCTGCAGCACCTCGCTCCGTCCGCCGCCGCAGCACCGGTCATGTGGACTGCTCCTGCGCCGGGCCCCGTCCTCCGCCGTTGGGAAGGGTCCCGCAGCCACCAGATCCGGCCGGCCCTTCCCTCGCCGGAGCCCCTTTCCGTCGCCACGGGAGCCAGCGCCGCCCTGCTGTGGTTCGCGGGAGCACGAGGGAGGAGACACGAGCCCTCCCGCTCGCCACAGCCCCGTGCCGCTGTGGGCCGGCCCAACCACCAGCTCGGCCTCCCACGTGGCCTCGCGGCCCACCTCGCCCCCGGGTCGCCAGTTGCGGCCCAACTCCAGTGCGCCGCCGCTCCCAGGCCCAGGAGCCTCCCCAGCCGACCAGGCCGGTCTGATCCGGCCCAAGGTAAGCCTCCCTTGCCCCTGTTCCCTATTCCTCGCCCAGGCATCCGATTGCTATTTTGCGCCCCTGTAGGCCCATGTAGTATTTTAGGTTTTTATTTCGTTTTAGATATTTCCAGTAAATGTACGTATATTAATATGCCCGTATCTTTTTATCCGTAAGTCGGAACGAGGCGTATCTTATATGGTTCTGGGGTAGCTTCGCGACTAGAACACGATTTCACAACTTGCATAATTATTTGCCGTAGTTTAATGTGCCAAACGCCTAGTTTTGCGTGCTGTTTCAATAGGTTACGCCCCGTATTTATTTTTCTCGCAAGTCCGGATTGCTCGTATGCCGTATTAGAAATGTCTATGTTTTAGGAACTATTTTTCCATACATTTTAGAGCGGTCAATTGTATTTTTATGTGTAGGGATTTGCCGGTAGTATATTTTTTCGTATATAGGTTATTTTTCCCGCTTTAATGTGTGGCATTATTTTGTGTTGCAAACCCCACATATTTTATATGTTTCCGGGGTAGAAAAATCCCATGGATTTTTCTGTGCAATTAGTTTTAGCATTAGAGCAAGTTAGTTCGCGAGATATTTTGCTAAGTTGCCCTTTTGTTTAATTCGTAGGATTTATTCCGTACCTCGTTTGAATTAGTTGTCAACTAGAGAGTTGATCTTGGATGTTTTGTTTAGCCCCTGTTATTTTTGGTTGCAATAGAAATGCATGTTTAGGTGTGTTTTGATTGCCCTCAAGCTGCTAGAAATAGTGCTGTTTTGGACGTGCTGAAATATTTCAAAGTCTGGAATCTGTTATATTTTCTTGCTGTCTTGTCTTGCTTGGATCTTGTGATCTGTAGATCTTTTGAGGTTGGTCCAATGGAGTTAGTTGTACCCCTTGTGTTTCTCTAGCATGATGTAAAGTTTCATGCCATTGGGAGTCCTGTAGCTATAGGTTTTGCTGCTGTAAATATTGCTTCAGGCTGAAAACTGCACTTTCATGAGGTGTAATTTTCACTAAGTCTGAAATAGTGTGCGAGATGCCGTTTTGTGTCTTCTTGTCCTAGTGCTCCTTGCTGCCTTGATAGTGGTTGTTAGTTGTTTGTAGTAGTGCTTCTTGCCCTCTTCCGTGCCATGTCTTGCTTGAGCATATCGGAGTTGTGTAGCCGTAGTTGTGGGGCGTAGAAAATGCTATGTGGCTGATTTTGGCAGATTGTAGTGTTTTCTTGTTTTGCTCGTAGATGTTGAACCGTAGCTCCGATTTCATCGTGTCCTACATGAAACTTGCTTAGAATCTCGTGTAGTTTCTTTTCCTCTTGCTGGTTGCATGTGTTGAAGTGCTCGTAGCCGCCGTTGCACACATATTGCATTCATGCCATCATATCTTGTGGTGCTCGTAACTTTTGATCCGTAGCTCCGTTGGAGATGATCTTTATGTGTAGATTGCTTGCCATGACGAGTAAAATCATGTGAACCTATTTGTTTTTCTTTTTAACAACCAATTAAATGCATTAGTTCAGATATGGACAGAATTGTAAATTAACATGTGAGGTTGTTTCGGAGGTGCTATATGACATTTCCGACCTCATTTAAAATGCCTAGATAGGTAGTTTAATTTCCGCTTCACCTCTTGCATGTTTGACAACATTAATATTGCCGTGTAGATAACCTGGAGTGAACTAAATAATTAACGTGGAGTTTCGTCAATATGCAACTCGTGCATATTGAACTTCACTTAATGTGTAGTGTTTGATTGTGTGATTTGTCATGCCGTGACTTGCATGTATTCAGTAGCTCATGCATCATATGTGTTGTGCATCGTGTGCTGAATTTCGGGTGTTGATTTGTGTTTCCGGGTTGCTTCGTCTCGATAGAGTTCCGCAGCGTGCCGGATTGTGAGGACCCGTTCGACTACATCGGTTCGTCAGCTTCACGAAGGCATTCTTCTTCCAAGCGGGTTCTCAGGCAAGATGATCATTTCCCCAGATACCATTACTATCATTGCCATGCTAGTTTTATCGCTTCTATCGATGATGTCTCGGTGCCTACCACATGTCAAATATCAGCCTCTCAACAATGCCATGATTACCCTCAACCTGTTCAACCTAGCAAACCACTGATTGGCTATGTTACTGCTTGCTTAACCCTATTGATAGCGTTGCTAGTTGCAGGTGCAGTTGCTTCCATGTGATAGCATGGGTTCCTTTTTATATCACCATATTAATGCTATTAAATTTAATGCACCTATATACTTGGTAAAAGGTGGAAGGCTCGGCCTTTCTAGCCTGGTGTTTTGTTCCACCTTTGCCCCCTTAGCTTTCGGCTACCGGTGTTATGTTCCATAAATGAGCGCTCCTAACACGATCGGGGTTCTTATGGGGACCCCCTTGATAATTCGTTTTAGATTAAGACTGGTTTGGCAAGGCCCAACTTTGGTACTACATTTGCCTAAACACCTAATAAAATTGCATAGGGACTTTCCGGACCCCGAGGATAATTTAATCAACCCCCGGGCAAGTGCTCCTCATGAGTGTTGGTCCAAATTGGCAGACTACGGGGCCACCGCGGGGCAACCTGAGGTTTGGTACTCCTAGTGTGACCCATCCGTCGTGTCCCGTGAACGAGGTACGCGACTCTTATCGGGATCGTCGACATGTCGGGCAGCCTTGCTGGATTAGTTTTACCTTTGACGAAATATCTTGTGCATCGGGATTCTGGTGATGCTTTGGGTAATCTCAGAGTTGAGGTTTTCCACTAGGGAATCTGACGAGATCGCGAGTTTCGTGATTGAGGAATTCTATGCGGCTTGTGGTAATTTGTGATGGACTAGTTGGATCACCCCTGCAGCGTTAAATCTTTCAGAAAGCCGTGCCCGCGGTTATGTGGCAACGTGGAAACTTTGTTTAACACTGGTTTTAGAAAACTTGAAGTTAATTTAATTAAAACTTGCCAACTGTGTGCGTAACCGTGACTGTCTCTTTCGTGAGTTCCTCTCCGATCGAGGACACGGTGGGGTTATGTGTGACGTAGGTAGGTGTGCAGGATCATTCATTTGATCATCTGTAGTTCACGTCCGCTATGCGTAGATCTTCCCCCTCCTTATTCTTGTACTCGTAAGTTTAGCCACCAAATATATGCTTAGCCGCTGCTGCAACATCACCACTTAACCATACCTCACCCATTAAGCTTTGCTAGTCTTGATACCTTTGGAAATGAGATTGCTGAGTCCCCTGTGGCTCACAGATTACTACAACACCAGTTGCAGGTACAGGTAAAGGTTACGTGACGCGAGCGCGTTGATTGTTCATTTGGAGTTGCTTCTTCTTCTTCTTCTTCATCGATCTAGGATGGGTTCCAGGCCGGTAGCCAGCGATAGCAAGGATGGACGTCGTTCTTCTTTTGTCGTTTGTTTTTCGTCCGTAGTCGGACCCTGCTCTTACTCTTGATGATTATGTAATGTACTGATGTGACTCTGATGTAGCTTGTGGTGAGTGTAAGCCAACTCTTTATATATCTCTTCTTTTCAGTACATGTACTTGTAACGATATCCATTCTTGCGACACGACGAGATGCGCTTCTGTCCCTGACGAGGTCCTCGTGCCAAATTGAGGATAGGGTCGCATCTTGGGCGTGACACTTATGCTCTAGCTCAAGACGTGAATGACATGTTTGTCGTAAATCATTTTGTACAGGGACATGCCCATGGGATTCTTATAGGCAGTTCTATAAGCCCACAGTGCATCATCGAGCTTCTTAGACCAATTATTTCTAGACCTGTTGACAGTCTTTTCCAGAATTAGTTTAATCTCTCTATTGCTTGGCTCTACTTCACCACTCGACTGAGGGTGATAGGGGGACCCAATTCTATGGTTGACATCATACTTAGCAAGCGTTTTACGGAAAGCACCATGAATGAAATGTGAACCACCGTCGGTCATTAGATATCTAGGGACTCCAAATCTAGGGAAAATAACTTCTTTAAGCATCCTGATAGAGGTGTTGTGATCAGCACTACTAGTGGGGATAGCTTCTACCCACATAGTGACGTAATCTACAGCAACTAGGATATGAGTATACCCATTGGATTTTGGAAAGGGTCCCATTCATAGGCATTTCCTGACGTTTACCAATATTACCTATTCTTTGACATTCGTCACAAGACAAGACAAACTTACGGGCATCCTTGAAGAGAGTGGGCCAATAGAAACCTGATTGCAATACCTTGTGGGAAGTTCTATCTCCCGAATGGTGTCCTCCGTAGGCCTGAGAGTGACACTTCTGTAGGATCTGTCCCTGTTCATGTTCAGGTACACAACGTCTAATAACACCATCTACTCCTTCCTTATAAAGGTGAGGATCATCCTAGAAGTAATGTCTTAAATCAAAGAAGAATTTCGTCTTTTGCTGGTATGTGAAACTAGGTGGTATATATTTGGCAACGATATAATTTGCATAACCAGGATACCACGGTGCACTACATGAAGGATTGATGACATTCAATTGCTCATCAGGAAAGCTATCTTCAATAGGTTGTGGGTCATCAAGAACATTCTCCAACCTAGACAAGTTATCTGCTACTGGGTTATCAGCACCCTTCCTATCGACAACATGCAAATCAAATTCTTGTAGCAAGAGAACCCATCTGATAAGTCTAGGTTTAGCGTCTTTCTTCTTCATGAGGTACTTAATAGCAGCATGATCAGTGTGAATAGTGACTTTGGAATCAACTATGTAAGATCTGAACTTTTCACATGCAAACACGACTGCTAAAAATTCCTTTTCCGTAGTAGCATAGTTTCTTTGGGCACTGTCTAGACTTTTACTAGCATACTGAATAACATTCAACTTCTTGTCAACTCTTTGTCCTTGAACAGCACCAACAACATAATCACTGGCATCACACATGATTTCAAAAGGTAAGTTCCAATCAGGTGGTTGAACAATAGGTGCAGTTATCAAAGCCTTCTTAAGTATTTTGAAGGCTTCCTCACAATCATCGTCAAAAACAAAAGGAATATCCTTTTGCAAGAGATTGGTAAGAGGCCTAGAATTCTTAGAGAAGTTTTTAATGAACCTTCTATAGAAACCAGCATGACCAAGGAAACTTCTTATACCTTTGATATTTGTGGGGTATGGCATTTTCTCGATTGCATCAACCTTAGCCTTATCGACTTCAAGACCTCTTTCAGAAATTTTATGTCCTAAGATGATGCCTTCATTAACCATAAAGTGGCACTTCTCCCAATTCAAGACAAGATTGGTATCTTTACATCTCTGCAATACTCGATCAAGGTTGCTGAGGCAATCATCAAAAGAAGACCCGTAGATGGAGAAGTCATCCATGAAAACCTCAACTATATTTTCACAAAAGTCGGAGAATATAACCATCATGCACCTTTGAGAGGTGGGAGGTGCATTACATAAGCCAAAAGGCATACATCTATAAGCAAAGGTACCGAAAGGGCAGGTGAAAGTGGTTTTCTCCTGATTAGATTGTGCAACTGGTATTTGGGAGAAACCAGAATAACCGTCTAGAAAGCAGAAGTGTGTGTGCTTAGACAGTCTTTCCAGCATTTGGGCGATAAAAGGCAAAGGGTAATGATCTTTCCTAGTGGCCTTATTCAATTTCCTAAAATCAATCACCATCCTATAGCCAGTAATAATCCTCTGTGGGATCAATTCATCCTTATCATTAGGGACAACGGTAATACCTCCCTTCTTAGGGATGCAATGCACCAGACTCACCCAATCACTATGAGCAACAGGATAGATAATACCTGCTTCCAGGAGCTTTAGTATTTCTTTTCTTACTACCTCTTTCATCTTAGGATTTAATCTCCGTTATTGATCATCAACTGGCTTGGAATCAGGATCAGTTTTAATCTTGTGATCACGTAGAGTGGGACTAATGCCCTTAAGATCATCAAGAGTATATCTAATAGCAGCACGGTGCTTCCTCGGAGTTTTTAGTAACTTCTTTTCTTCATGCTCTGAGAGGCTAGCACTAATAATAACAGGATATATCTCTTTTTCATCAAGATAAGCATACTTAAGAGTATCAGGCAACTGTTTAAGCTCGAACACCGGATTACCCTTTGGTGGGGGTGGATCTCCAAGCAGTTCAACAGGCAAATTATTCTTAAGGATAGGATATTGTTCTAAGACAACTCTATCTATCTCATCCCTTTCATCCATATGCATATCATTTTCATGCTCAAGCAAGTATTGCTCTAAAGGATCAGTAGGAGGCACGGCAATAGAAGCTAGGGCAGTAGTTTCATCCTTACTAGGCAACTCTTTTTCATGAGGTTGTCTACCAAACTTGGAGAAACTGAACTCATGTGACACACCTTCAAAGCCAACAGTGATAGTTTGCTTCTCACAGTCAATATGAGCATTGTCAGTATTGAGAAAAGGTCTGCCAAATATGATGGGAGAAAAGCTATCTTGTGTGGTAGCAAGAACAAGGAAATCAGCAGGATACTTCGTTTTACCACACAAGAGTTCAACATCTCTAACAATTCCCACAGGGCAGATAGTATCTCTATTGGCAAGCTGAATAGTGACATCAATGGGTTCTATCTCGACAGGTGCAATCTCGTCTTTAATTTCATCATATAAGGATTGAGGTATTGCACTAACACTAGCACCCACGTCACATAAACCATGATAACAATGATCTCCTATCTTAACAGAAACAACAGGCGTGCCAACAACAGGCCTATGTTTGTCTCTAGCATGTGGTTTAGCAATTCTAGGAGCATCTTCACAGAAGTGAATATCATGGCCATCAACATTGTCGGACAGGAGATCTTTGATAATAGCAATGCTAGGTTCAACTCTAATTTGCTCAGGGGGTGTAGGTGTTCTAATGTAGCCTCTATGTATCACAGTTAAGCTTTAGAATGATCCTTTATCCTAAGAGGGAAAGGTGGTTTCTCAATATAAGCACTAGGAACAATAGGATCATTATAGGCAATGACTTTCTCTTCAACTGGATTGGGTTTAACTACATTGACTTCTAAGGGAGGATGATATTTAAATGACGTCTCTTTAGGGAGATCAATATGAGAAGCAAATGATTCACACAATGAAGCTACTATCTCAGAGTCAAGTCCATACTTAGCGCTAAAATCACAAATGGTATTTGTTTCAACAAAGGATTTAACGCAATCAAACTTGAAATCCATACCTGACTCCTTACCTTCATCAAGCTCCCAATCTTCAGAGTTGCGTTTAATTCTTTCCAATAAATTCCATCTGAAGTCAATATCTCTCTTCATAAAAGAACCAGTACAAGAAGTGTCAAGCATGGTGCGATCATCATGAGAAAGCCGAGCATAGAAGTTCTGAATGATAATTTCTCTCGCGAGCTCATGGTTGGGGCATGAATATAACATTGATTTAAGCCTCCCCCAAGCTTGAGCGATGCTTTCTCTGTCACGAGGCCAAAAAATATATATAATTCCGACCACGATGTACTAAATACATAGGATAAAACTTTTGATGAAATTCCAATTTCAACCGATTGTAGTTCCATGATCTAGTATCATCACATAGCATATACCATGTCAACGCCTTATCCCTCAAAGATAAGGGAAAGACCTTCTTCTTGACCTCATCCTCGGGCAAACCTGCAAGCTTAAATAAACCACAAACTTCATCTAAGATGCAAGTCTGGATGTGATGTTCCATCTCCTGTAAAAGGATTAGCCAGGAGTTTCTCAAGCATACCCGAAGGAAATTCATAGCAAATATTTTCAGTAGGTGCAGCAGGTTGAGGGGAAACTCTTTGTGCTTCCGTTCGAGGTGAAGATACCCCGAACAAGCCCCTCAAAGGATTAGTTTCCATAGTGACAAGTGACAATAAATTTCAGCACACTATATAAATGTTTCCCTACCAATTTCCACTTACCAATGGCGCTTCACTCCCCGGCAACGGCGCTAGAAAATAGTCTTGTTGGCCCACAAGTATAGGGGATCTATCGTAGTCCTTTCGATAAGTAAGAGTGGCGAACCCAACGAGGAGCAAAAGGATCCGACAAGTTGTTTTCAGCAAGGTAATATCTGCAAGCACTGAAATTGTTAGTAACAAGTAGTTATGTGACAAGATGATTCGTAGCAAGTAGCAAGTAGCAAAAGTAACAACGGTGCAGTAAAGTGGCCCAATCCCTTTTGTATCAAGGGACAAGCCTGGACAAACTCTTATAGGAGGTAAAGCGCTCCCGAGGACACATGGGAATTTCTGTCAAGCTAGTTTTCATCATGTTCATATGATTCTCGTTCGCTATTTTGATAGTTTGATATGTGGGTGGACCGGCGCTTGGGTACTGCACTTACTTGGACAAGCATCCCACTTATGATTAACCCCTCTCGCTAGCATCCGCAACTACGAAAGAAGAATTAAGACAAAGTCTAACCATAGCATTAAACTAGTGGATCCAAATCAGCCCCTTACGAAGCAACGCATAAACAAGGGTTTAAGCTTCTGTCACTCTAGCAACCCATCATCTACTTACTACTTCCCAATGCCCTCCTCTAGGCCCAAATAATGGTGCAGTGTTATGTAGTCGACGTTCACATAACACCACTAGAGGAAAACAACATCCAACACATCGAAATATCGAACGAATACCAAATTCACATGACTACTTATAGCATGACTTATCCCATGTCCTCGGGAACAAAAGTGACTACTCACAAAGCATAATCATATTCATGACCAGAGAGGAAATGAGTAGCATCAAAGATCTGAACATATAATCTTCCACCAAGTAATCGAACTAGCATCAACTACAAAGAGTAATTAACACTACTAGCAACCTTACAAGTACCAATCGGACTCGCGAGATGGAGATTGGTTACAAGAGATGAACTAGGGTTTGGAGATGAGATGGTGCTGATGAAGATGTTGATGGTGACGAGTCCCCTCCGATGAGAGGAGTGTTGGTGATGACGATGGCGACGATTTCCCCCTCCGGGAGGGAAGTTTCCCCGACAGGATCGTCCTGCCGGAGCTCTAGATTGGTTCTGCTCAAATTCCGCCTCGTGGCGGCAGCGAATCCTCCGAAAAGCCTCCTCTTGATTTTTTCTGGAACAAAACCCTTCTTGTAGCAAAAGGGGGGAGCCAGTGGGCCAAGTGGGAGCCCACAAGCCCCCTAGGCGCGGCTAGGGGGAGGTCGCGCCTAGCAGGCTTGTGGCCTCCTGTTGGCGCCCCTCTGGTACTTCTTCGGCCCAGTATTTTTTATAAATCCCAAAAAAATCCTTGTTGACTTTCACGGCTTTTGGAGTTGCGCAGAATAGGTATCTCAAACTTGCTCCTTTTTCAAACCAGAATTCCAGCTGCCGGCATTCTCCCTCTTCATGTAAACCTTGCAAAATAAGAGAGAAAAGGCATAAGTATTGTACCGTGAATTGTAATAACAGCCCAAAAAGCGATAAATATCAACATGAAAGCATGATGAAAAATGGACGTATCAGCGTCTTGAATATTTTGTCCAAAGCCTTCATGCTCTCCTTATGGTGGCTTTAAAGTGCAAAAATCACCAGTGGAAGCTCCATTGTTCTCTCCATGATTGATCCCGCTCCAACGGATATCCTTCTTGTCGGTGAATACTCACAACATATGCCATAGGTAGGCTAAAGTCGGTGAGAACCGAAGGGACAAAGGTGGGCGCTCGGAACGAGGTTGGTACACGCGTGGGACGCATGATGTACCCAGGTTCAGGGCTCTCCGTAGAGATAATACCCCTAATCCTGCTTGTGTTTTTGATGTATGGGAACATAGTACAATGTTGCTCCTGGAGCTGTGTTGGGAGGAGGAATAGGGGAGCAGCCGGCTCGGCTCTACCTCGCTCCCTGTTGGTTGTTGAGTGTGTAGTGTTGAATGACTGGCAAGTGATCGGCCCCTCTGCATGGGGGGCAGCCGGGGGGTTTTATAGGCGAACCCGCCGGCCTACAATATGGATAAAAGGTACATGCATGGAACCCGGCTGGCTGCTTCGCCGGCTGGCCAGGGGCCCACAAGGGTCTTGTCTTGTCGATGAGGGGCCCGCCGGCCGCATGGTCTTGATTGCTGGTGGGACCCGCCGGCTGGCAAATGGGGCTCCCGCGTAAGGTTGACGCTGAGCACGCGCTGTACATCGAGCGTCGCCCCGCGAGATTCTTCATGGGCAGGCAGTACGACCGCCTCCACTGTTCCCCACGCCGAGTGCAGTAATGGAGTGGGAGTGTGACGGTCCGACATCAAGCTAGGTGATGGATCAGAGCCGGGGTAGGTCAGCGGCGTGGCCGCCGACGCTTGTACCTGTCGGGCGCCCTGATCCAGTACCTTTGCTAACGCGTAGCTACCTTCAATCGTGAGGCCCTTTCCTGACCTATGATCTGATGTGACTGGTGATCCTCGGCCGGCTGGCCTGCTTGGTCAGCCGGCTTGAGGGTGGCCGCCTCCTCCTTAGTCCGGCTGGCGGGACCAGGCCGGGTATGAATGGGAGGCCGCCTAGATTCTAGCCGGCAGGGGTTGCCTGGCCGGCTAGAAAGGTGGCCCCCTCGTCTTCCAGCCGGCAGGTGATGCCTAGCCGGTCAGAAGACTTGGGCCTTGAGAATCTCCGCGCCTTCATGTCCATTGGGCCGGAAATGAAGGAATAGGCTTGATGAGCCTACCCTGGGGTTATCCCCCTGATAGTTGTCCCCGAAGCTGGCGAGGTCTGCCTCGTACGGGCAGGCGGCCTCACCGGCTTGTTGATTTGTCTTGATACTTTGGTAGTTGTCTGCGGCGAAGGACGCCGGCTTCGGAGCGGGGTAGCTTCGATGCGACGCCTCGGTCCAGTCGTAACTGGCCCAGAGAACGCCACGTGCCAGGCCCCGCCTGGCGTAATGATGGCGATTACTGCTGACGGGACCGGGCCTCGGCCCTGGGTCCCGCCACGACGCCCCCTCGGCCTCCGCGCGGGAGATCCTGTGCGGATTTACTCCACGACGGTTGGGCTTAGGGGGGCGTTACCGCCCGTAATACACGGAATTAATGGGGCCCGGTGTGCACCGGATCCCTTCCCCATGACGCTTCGTGGGGGTTTAAATGGGACGCGAGGGTTTCGAGGAGGCCATTCGCCCCCTCTTCTCGCCCTGCTCCGTGCTTTCTTCCTCCTTGCGTCCTGAGAAGAAGAGCTCGCGCCCTTCGTCTTCTTCTTCTTTGCCGCCGAGACCTCCGTCGACAGCTCCGAGCTCTCGCCACCCGTAGCCATGGTCGGTGGATCTTCTTCGAAGAAGTCGTCAGCGCAGCAAGCGTCCTTGCAGGGGGCCTGGCTGGGCAGCGATGTCGACGAGGAGCTCATCGATGCGCTCCATCATCATCTACTACTACCCCTGGCCTCCCAAGTGTCGGTGCGCCTTCCTGGCTCCAAGGCCTCTCCTGCACCTATCGCGGGAGAGGTTGTGGTCTTCGCCGAGCACTTCTACCGGGGTTTCGGGCTCCCGGCTAGCTCTTTCTTCGTCGAGTGGCTCCAGTTCTTCGACCTCCAGCCGCATCATCTCGCGCCGAACGCCATACTGCAGCTGGCCACCTTCGTGGTCCTGTGCGAGGGCTTCGTGGGGATCGAGCCTCGCGTCGATCTGTGGCGCAGCTTGTTCTTCTTCAAGCAGCAATCCATCGCCATGGAGAAATCCGAGGTGGAGAAGCTCAAGGGGCCGCGCCCCATGACACCGTGCGGGGCCGCATTGGTGCATCACCGCCCAAAGTCCGGCTTCCCCCTGATGCCTTTGCAAGACTCCGGCAAGCATTGCCAGAAGGGGTTCTTCTACGTGAGGAGCACCGACCCGGCCCAGGACGCCCTCAACATGCCCCCGTTCGCCATCGCCCCTCCGACGCGGCAGAACTGGGACGCGAAGACTCCCAAGCCGCATCCTGAGGTGGCGCTTATTCGCGCCCACCTCGATATCTTGAGGGAGAGCGGCCTCCTCGGCCGCGACCTTCTCGCCACCATGGTGCTTCGCCGGATTCTGCCTCTGCAGAGGCGGCCGCATCTGGTCTACCAGATGAGCGGCCGGCTTGATCCGTGCCGGCTATCCATCAAGAGGTTCACCCCGGGCGTTGTAGCGCGAAGGGTGAACCTGATCTCCACCGCCCACATGGATGAGGGCGGGGAATGGACATGGGGGATGTCCCCGTTCAACCGGGCTCATCCGCCTCCGATGGTAGCCTTACTCTCTTCCTTTCTATCATTTTGTTTTGAAGCCGGTGGCATTTGCTAAACCTGGTTGAATTCCTCTCTTGTAGATGTTCAAGACCCTGCAGGGGTCCCTCCCACAGCCTGCTCCTGATGTGGAGGCATCCGGCGCCTCCGAGATGGAGGATGAGGATGTGATAGAGCCCCGCTGAGACTCCTCCGCCGGCACGGGAGATCCCTTGGAGTCGGAAGGGACCGAGCCGTCTGGTGAGTACCCGCGGCACGCCCTAGCAGACTGGACGGACGACGATGAGGAAGCCTCATTCTGCTCTGATGCAGCCTTCGAGGGAGATTCCAACGAGGTGGAGGAGGTCACCGGCCCACTACCGTCGCGCGGCCGGCGTCAAGGTGGCGGAGCGACCGCTGCTGACGAGGCAGCCGGGAAGAAGGGCAAGGGTGCCATAGCTTCCCAGCCAGCCTCTAAGCGACCGGCGCCGGGTCCTCCAGCCGGGGAGCGAGCAGACGACGCCAAGAGGCGTCGTGGTGGTGGTCGGAGGCAGGTCCCGGTAGTTGTCGGGTATGGTTTCCTCCTCTTCTCCCTTCCATATTTTGAGATGAACTTTGTTCCTGAGAAGCTTGGCTTGACAGGGAGGCGGAGGATGCGGATGAAGACACCGCCTCCACAGCTGAGCGGGCCGGCTAGGCAGCAGCTGATGCTGCCGATAGGGAGCTTGAGATAGAATCCAAGCGCCGGTGGGACACGGCCGCAGGGAAGACCGCCGTGGGTTAGCCTTGCCCAGCCGGGTCGAGAGGCTGGCGGAGAAGCGTGCGAAGCCTAGATAGGACCCCTCCGCACATGCTCGTGTGGAGAAGCCAGCTAGCGAGGCCGCCTCCAGGCCGGACCCAAGGACCGAAGGGGCCTAGCCGTCTGAACTGGTAGCCCCGGAGCAGGTGGACCTGGAGACGATCCCGGTTTCCCCCAGGGCCGAAGCGGCTCCTGACGCGCCGGTGCTGGATCTGACCGTGCCGGACGCGGCCCCTGATGCTCCAGGGGCGACCATGGATGCGCCGGACGCGGCTCATCTGCCTCCTGTGGAGGAGGTAGCGCCGGCTGGGACGGCGCCCGAGCGGGCCGTCGAGCCGGCACCAGGAGCCAGCGCCATCGTCATCCCCCAGGAGGGCCCTGTTGCGCCAAGGGCAGGGGGCCGGCCTGGGAGCTGGCCTATGAAGTCATGGTGGGCGGCGAACGCGGCCCGCCTACGAATAGCCGTCGGCACCGTTCTTTCCGGCGTTCCGGAGCTCGTGACGCAGTTTGACAGCGGCCGGTCGAAGGTGGAGCAGGCGGCCCGCGTGGTATGCGACAACATGGAGCGCCTAGAAGCCCGCACCCAGGTAGGCCTTGTCTTTTTTGGTTTTTCTTTGTGCTTTTTTCTCGTCTCTTGACGTCAGTGGGGGCGCGATAACGCACCCACTGGGTGTAGCCCCCGAGAATCGGGCGGGTTGATTGCCAACCGGTCCGAATCTCTTGGAGACCTTTTTCTTCTGCATATTTTTCTTCAGTGGGGGCGCGCAAGCGCACTCACTGGGTGTAGCCCCCAAGGATCGGGCTGGTTATGCTTTTAACCAGGTCGAATCTTAATCATGTTCCCTTTCTCTCCCCTTTGGCACGCGCTTTACGATGCTCGAGTACAGGCGTACAACGAGCTTCGGGACCAGCACCTGGGGGCTAATTGTCGGATCGCCGAGCTTGAAGTCCGGCTAGGCGAGACCGCCGTGGAGCATGATGCCCTTCGTGGAGCCGGCGGCCGGCTCCAAGAGCAGCTGGACCTTCTTCAGGCGGAGAAGAAGGAGCTCGAGGCGGCCGGCCGGGTCGAGCTGGAGCGGCTGCGGGCCATGCTGCTGGAGAAGGAGGCCTCCTACTCTTCTGACATGGACCGCCTCGCGTCGCTCCATCTTGAGGAGGCGAACCTCAAGGACGCCGCCTTGAGGGCGAAGGACGAAGCCCTTACCCATAAGCAAGCGCAGCTAGGTAAGGCGCTGGAGTCTGTCGTGACCCTCCAGGAGGAAATCGCCTGCCTCACTCACGCGAGTGAGGTGCGGGAGCGCGAGGTCCTCGAGGTCTTTCATGAGACCGACGGCGCCTTCCAGCGTAGGTTTCCTTTCCTTGTTTTGCGTTTGGTTTTTTGGCCGTCTCCTCCTCTTGTTGTGTTCTTACGTCCCGGCTGTCTTTACCCCAGATCTCTTCTCCGAGACCGAGGTCGCAGCCGACACCGCCATTGAGGTGTGCGGTGAGGAGCGCCGCGCGGCCGGGTAGGAGGTAGATACTACCTCCGGCTGGAGCGTCGAGGAGGTCGGTGTGGGCCTTCGGGCCTGCCTGCACGTCCTGGGCGAGTCTATGACTCAGCTCCAGGTTGCGGGTTCATCGATGGTGGCGGCCCTGTGGCCGGAGGGCGTGGAGCCGACGACCATGAGCCGTCTTGCCCATTGGCTCGCGGCGGGTGGAGAGCGCCTGGACGCTTGGCGAGCCTCCGCAGCGCGGTCTGGGGCTTATATGGCCCTGCGCTTGGCCAAGTCATGGTATCGCAACCTGAACTTGGGCAAGCTGGCTGCCCAGCGCGACGGCTCAGAGGCGGAGCTGCAAGGCCTGGAGGAGGAGCTCCGGGTGAGGGCCAGCACCATTGCTGAGTACGCAGCCTGGGACGACTTATTCTTGGAGCAGGGTGAAGACGGTGGTGTGATCGCTGAGGATCTGCACTGCCTTCAGCCCTACGACGCCGATGGCACCTCAGACGAGGCGGCCTGGGCTGCGGAATCTGCAGCCGCCTCCAGCGCTGGGGCGTATGCCAACCCTGGGATAAGCGGAGCCGGGGGCCGCAACGGGGGAGACGGCGCATCCACCTCGGGAGGAGCCGGAGGCGGCGATGCTACCACATCAGGAGCAGCAACCGAGACGACCCCTGAGGCCGCTGTCCCGTAACTAGCGTCCTTTTGTGTTTTTGGTTCTACCCCCGGAGGGATGTAACGAACGTGGGTCGTGGGCCAATGCTTTTTAAGAATGTAAATATTCAACATTATATTCGTCACCAAGCGTGTTGTCTTATGATCCCGTCTTTTGATTCCTGGTTGACTTCTCTTATCCGAAGCCATCAAGACGTAAAGAACAAGACATAAGACAATCAGAGGCCGGCTTGAATGAACCAACTCAAGCCGGTCGTCACTAGTATAGTCGGACTGTGCATGTATTCGACCTGAACCGGCGTCACATCGCAAACCGAGCGACCGGAGCCAACCCGCAGGTTCAAGCGATGGACCGGGAATCAGCCGGTACACTATGTGCCCGACTACAAGGATTGACCGTCCGAGCGGCTGGCGAGCCCCCGAGCTTGTTTAAAGCTAGCAAGGGGCCGCGCTGCGTAGCCTCCGAGCTTGAGCAAGCCATCAAGAGGTGGTACGCGGTGTAGCCCGTACACTAAGTGAAAACTCTTTTAGCAAGAGAAAGCATGGAGCCTGCTTTTTTCACCATATTTGTTGTTCCCAGCAGTTAGAGGCCATCTTGAGTCTCGGCAATCAGAGGCCGTCTTGAATCTTGAAGGAGATTGTATATACGATCAAGCCGGCCCGAGCCGGTCGTCCCAAGTATAGCCGGACTGTGCACGTATTTGACCTGACCCGGCGTCACATTGCGAACCGAGCGGCCGGAGCCAGCCCGCAGGTTCAAGCGAAGGACCGGGATTCAGCCGGTACACTATGTGCCCGACTACAAGTATTTGACCGTCCGAGCGGCTGGCGAGCCCTCAAGCTTGTTTAAATCTAGCAAGGGGCCGCGCTACGTAGCCTTCGAGCTGGGTTAAGCCGGCAAGAGGTGGTACGCTGTGTAGCCCGTACACTTCAGTGAGAACTCTTGACAAAAAGAAACATGGAGCATGTCCTTTTTATTGCCTTCTTTGTTCCCCGAAGAGGGAGGAAGATACATGTGTATGCACTTTCCTTTTCTTGTCTTCTGCCTTTTAGCAATAGAACGGGCGAAGCAACGCCGCGTTCTATAGGCGCTCCGTTTCTTGGCCGGAGTCGTCCCTCTTGCGCTTCCTTGGCTTCTGGGCGTCAATCAGGTAGTAAGCGTTGTTGTGTGACGCCCTACTGATGATGAAGGGTCCCTCCGAGGGGGGTGAGAGCTTGTGTTGGCCGGCAGTGCGCTGGATTCTTCTAAGGACCAAGTCTCCCTCCCTGAAAGAGAGAGGCCTGATCCTTTTGCTGTGGTAGTATCTCAGCTTCTGTTGGTAGATGGTCGTCCGGCTCAAAGCCAAGTCCCTTGCTTCCTCGAGGAGATCCACACCGTCTTGTCAGGCCTCCTTCGCCTCCGTTTCTGTGCATAGGGTGACCCGAGGCGAGTCGAATTCGACATCCGTGGGGATGATAGCCTCAGACCCGTATACCAGAAAGAATTGAGTGAAGCCGGTCGACCGGTTGGGCGTGGTGCCGAGGCTCCATAGCACAGCTAGTAGTTCTTCGATCCAGCAGCCGGCTGACCTGACCAGTGGTGCCACCAGCCTTGGCTTGATGCCAGCTAGGATCAGGCCGTTGGCCCTCTCCGCTTGGCCGTTTGACTGGGGGTGTGCCACCGAGGCCAGGTCGAGCCGGATGCCTACCTTGGAACAGTACAGCGTCAGGGTGCCGTTGGAGAAGTTGGTGCCGTTGTCGGTGATGATGCTGTGGGGAACGCCATCTCGGATAGAGATGTCTGTGATAAACCTGACAGCAGTGGGGCCGTCAAGCTTCTTGATAGGCCTGGCTTCGATCCACTTGGTGAACATGTCGACGGCTACCAGAAGATACGTCATCCCTCCACGAGCCGTCTTGAAGGGCTCAACCATGTCCAGTCCCCAGACGGCGAATGGCCATGATAAGGAAATGGTTTTCAGCGCTGAAGGCGGCATGTGGCTTTGTGCGCTGAAGCGTTGGCAGCCTTCACATTTGTCCACCAGATCCACAGCCTCCTCGAGGGCCGTGGGCCAGTAGAATCCATGGCGGAATGCTTTGGCCACCAGGGTTCTGGAGGCGGCGTGATGCCCACACTCCCCCTGGTGGATGTCTCTCAGGATCTCCTACCCTTTTTCTGATTCGACACAACGTTGGAACACGCCGGTCGTGCTGCGTCGCACCAGCTCGCGATTGATGATGGCGTAAGCGGCGGACATGCACTGGGTCTGTCTCGCCTCCGCCTCGTTTTGAGGAAGTTCGCCGCGAAGAAGGAAGGCCAGAATGGCCTGAGCCCATGATGGAGCCGACACAAGGGTCGCCTCCGCTTTGTCTTGACTGTTGGGGGATTCTGCAGCCCCCGAGCTTGATGGCGTCTCTGGTGCTATTGCTCCAGTCGGCTCCTCGTCTATCTCCATGACGTCCACCACTGGGAGGATTCGAGCCCGGGCAGAGCCGGGGTTGTCGTTGTAGTTGGTGCCGTTGTTGGAGTCGGTTGGACCAATGGAGCCAGATTAGGATCCGAAGCCGGCGTAGTTGGTGGAGCCGACAGCGCTTGCACCGTAGATTCAGTCGGTGCCGCATTTGGAGCCGGTGCCGCCAGTGCAGCCGGCGTGGGGTCCGCAGCTAGCATAACTGGCGGAGCCGGCGACGCTTGTATCGTAGAGTCGGCCGGTACGAAGATTGATGCCGACTCCGGAGACGGCTTGATAGACGGCTTGTGGAGTTTCTCGAGGGAGACGCCGGCTGGGATGGCCTGCCTCGTGGAGCCGATCTTTGCCAGCGTATGTGCCGCCTCATTTTCTGCTCTGGGAACATGGTGGAACTCACACCCCTCGAAGGGGCCGCTGAGTTGCTGGATGAGGAAGCGGTAGCTTGCCATGTTGGCGTCCCTAGCGTCCCATTCGCCAGAGACCTGCTGTACCACCAGGTCCGAATCGCCGAAGCATATGAGCCATCGGATGCCAATCTCCTTGGCAAGCCGGAGGCCGTGAGCCAGTGCTTCGTACTCGGCGACGTTGTTGGAGGCGGCGAAATGGATCTGGAGAGCGTACTTGAGCTGGTCCCCTTTCGTAGACGTCAAGATGATGCCAGCTCCCAGTCCTGTCCGCATCTTCGAGCCGTCGAAGTGCATCCGCCAATGTGTGGAGTCTGGAGGCGGTGGCTCGAACTAGGTCTCGGCCCAGTCAACTAAGAATTCGGCCACCACCTGTGATTTGATGGAGGTGCGAGGCTCGTACCGAATGTCATGGTCCGCCATGGCGATGGACCATTTGGCAATTCTGCCCGTGGCATCACGGTTGCCCATGATCTGTGAGAGTGGAGCCGTGCTAACCACAGTGATGGCATGCTCTTGGAAGTATTGTTTTAATTTCTTTGCAGCAAGGTAAACACCATAACACATTTTCTGATAATGAGGGTAGCTCTGCTTAGAGGCGGACAAGACCTCGCTAAGGTAGTAGACAGGGTGCTGTACTGGCAGGGCCTTGCCTTCCTCTTTGTGCTGAACTACCAACACTACGCTGACCACGCGAGTGGTCACCGCGATATATATGAGTATGGGTTCCCTTTCATATGGGGCTGCCAAGATTGGAAGGCTCGAGATTACCCGCTTGATGTCACGGAAGGCTTCGTCCGCCTGGTCATTCCACTCGAACTTCGTCGTCTTCTTCATGAGCTGGTAGAGTGGAAGGGCCTTCTCGCCAAGCCGGCTGACGAACCGGCTGAGGGATGTCAAGCAGCCGGTGAACATCTGGACGTCGAGGATCCGAGCCGGCTGCACCATCCGCTCGATGGTGCTGATCTTCTCAGGGTTCGCTTCGATGCCGCGGGCGGATACGAAGAACCCCAAGAGTTTGCCGCCTGGGACCCCGAAGAAGCACTTCTCAGGGTTGAGACGGATCTTGTATTCGCGCATATTGGCGAATGTCTCCCGCGGGTCGTCGAGGAGGCTGAAATGCTGCTTCGTCTTGACGACGATGCCATCCACATAGACGTGGATGTTTCTGCCAATCTGTGGCAGTAGGCACTGCTCCACGCAGCGTTGGAACGTCGCACCTGCGTTCTTCAGACCGAACGTCATGGTGGTGTAGCAGTAGGCCCCGAAGGGCGTGATGAAGGAGGTCTTCAGGCGATCAGCTGGATCCAGCTTGATTTGATGGTAGCCTGAATAAGCATCCAGAAATGACAGTAGTTCGCAGCCTTTAGTGGAGTCGATCACTTGATCTATCCTAGGCAACGCGAAAGGGTCTTTCGGACAGGCCTTATTCAGGCTAGTGTAGTTGATACACATTCGCCAGGTGTTGTTCTTCTTCAGCACCAGAACTGGGTTTGCCAGCCAGTCCGGGTGGAAAACCTCCATGATGAAGCCGGCTGCAAGGAGCCGGGTGATCTCTTCTCCGATTGTGCGCCGCTTCCCCTCGGCGAAGCAGCGCAAAGGTTGTTTCACCGGCTTTGCATCCGGCCGCACGTGAAGTTTGTGCTCGGCGTACTTCCTCGGAACACCAGGCATGTCCTTGGGGGACCATGCAAAGATGTCCCGATTCTCAAGGAGGAAGTCGACGAGCTCGCCTTCCTATTTGGGGCTGAGGCCAGCCCCGATGGGGACGCACTGCTTTGGGTTGGCAGGGTCGAGTGGGACCTGCTTGGTCTCTTTAGCCGGCTTGAAAGAGCCCTCTCCGGCCGATTGGGACCGAGGAGAAGGAATCGTCGGCTGCTCGTGTAGCCTGGGCCACGAGCCGGTCGATCTGTCGCTTCTCCTCAGCAATCACCAAGGCGTCGGCGAGGCGGCTGCTATCTTGGGCACACTCGAGCGACTTCTTGTAGTCGCCAACAAAAGTGATGATGCCCTTGGGACCCGGCATCTTCATTTTCAGGTAGGCGTAGTGCGGGATGGCCATGAATTTGGCCAGAGCCGGTCTCCCTAGCAGCACTTGATACGGGCTACTGAGGTCCAGCACCTCGAACCATATGGACTCTCGGCGGAAGTGGGCCTTGTCGCCGAAGAGGACGTCCAGCTGGATCTTGCCGATGGGCGAGCATGGCTACCCAGGCACGATGCCATGGAAAACAGTGCTAGTTGGCAGGACGTCCGTCTCCTTGAGTCCGAGCTTGCGGAGAGTGTCGAGGTAGAGGATGTTGATGCTGCTGCCGCCATCGACCAGCACCCAGGAGAATCGGCAGGTGAGCCTCTTGGAGGCAAAGGTGGGGTCGAGGACGAGTGCGTATGACCCCGGGTTGGGCATCACCGCAGGGTGGTCCACCCGGCTCCATGTAATTGGTTTGTCAGACCAATGCATGTACTTGGGAACCGGGGGGACAGTGGCGTTTACCTCGCGCCGCCTTTGGCACAGGCTGTGCTTGTCGTTGCCTTCACTGGTGAAGACGACGAACGCTCCGTCTTGATGCGAGTAGTCGTCAGGGTGTGGGCCGTCCTCGCAAGGCGGCGGCGGCGGAAGCAGAGCGTGATGGGGAGCCGGTGCACGGGGCGCCGCCGACGCACCCGGAGGAGCCGGCAGGCCCTCCCCTTGCGACAGCCAGCATGCGACGCTGCACTGTCGAAGGGTACGCGTAGACGGCGCCGCCGCCGAATGTATCTTGCAGGGGGCGACGAGCAGCTGCTCGAGAGACTACTTGGGCAGCTAGTTGGGGTTGCCCTGATTGCGACGCTTTCGTGGAGGGCTTGGTTGGGAAGCCGACGCCTCGCCCTCCATGTTGGCCACTAGCTTGTTGTTGGAGTGGGGATCCATCTGATTCGCCTTGCGCTTGTAGTTGTTCTGGCCGCCTCGGTTGTCCCCAGCCGGCTTGGGAGTAGCCGGCGCAGGCACAACCTTGTCCAAGGCGGTTACCTTGATGCGCATTGCGGAGTCGGACGTGGCGTACTTGTCCGCCTTGGCCATGAGCACCGCCAAGGAGGTGGGCTCGGCGCACATGAGCTTGTGCTTGAGGAGGGTGCCGTCTCGACATCCGTCGATGAAGTACTGGATGGCTTGTACCTCATGCACCCCCTCATAGGAGTTGCGGAGCTCAGTCCACCGGGTGACGTAGTCGCGAAGGGTTCGTCGGCCTTCTAGACGCACATGGCCAGCTCGCGGGGCCGGCCAGGGCGCTTGTAGGTGCTGGTGAAGTTGCGGACGAACGCCTCCTCGAAGTCCACCCAGGAGTTGACACTGCCGGCCGGGAGGCTGTTAAGCGAGGTCCGGGCCGAGCCAGCCAACATGAGTGGCACGTAGTGAACCGCTACGCGCTTGTTGCCCCTGGCGATGCCTACGGCCGTAGTGTAGTCGATCAGCTAGTCTTCTGGCTTGGCCGTGTCGTTGTATTTTGGCGTATCCCGAGGCAGGGTGAAACCTCGGGGGAACGGCTTCCCTCGGATCCGGGGGCCGAAGCAAGCCGGACCGACGGGTCCGTCTTCCTCTAGGAGGGCCGAATGGGCCAGGGCGATGATGCCCCAACGGGCGTCCCGCTCGTCCTGGGAGGCGGGGGCACCAGCACCGGTGGCGAGAGGGGAGGCTCCTCGCGAGCCGGAGGCGTGCGTTCTTCGCGGGGGAAGATCCCTGTACTCCGAGTCGCCCTCGTCGCCTCCGCGACGTAAGCCCGAAGTGTGCTCGCTCTCGTGCTGCGAGAGCCGTCCTTGGCTTCCCTCGTCCCTCCAGCCAGAAGGGCGATGCGAGGAAGATCCCTCGGCGTGGTGTTGGCCGCTAGTGTTGCGGCGAGCCCCCAAGTTCGGTCCCAACGACTCGGAATGAGCCTGGCCGGGGTCGAACCGAGCGTGCTGCTGGTTAGCGGCGTCAAGGAGATCCTTGACACGCTTCTCCTGGAAGGCGCGCTCCTCGCCTTCTAGGCTTGCCATCTCCTCCATGGCTGCCTGCGCCGCCCGCATGTTGGCCACAGGAGTCTCGTAGGTGGGTAGGTCCCCTCCTAGAACCTCGGCGACGAACCGTCCGTGGCTGCGGACCGATCCAAGCCGGCTGGGGGCCACGGAAATCGGAGTAAGACCGTATGTGGAGTTATACTCACGATGTGTAGCCTCCAACCGACGTTTTGCCGAGACCACGACAATGCCCTCCTCCAAGATACGCTTGCGAGCCTCCTCCAGTGAGGCCCGAGCGTCTGCAGGGTTAGTGGAAGCGGTGACCGGTGTCTTTACGCCGGCGATGGCGTCCCAAAGAGTGTCGGCGGCGGCCGCAGCGGGCTCGCCAGCGCCTGCGGAGGCCTTGCCGGGAGCCGTGCTGGTGCCGGCGTCGATAACCATCACCTCCATGGCGTTGGAGACGGCAGCGACGTGGTATGCGGAGAAGAACCCCACCGACAATGGAGGGCCATCGAAGATGAGGACGTTACTGGGGTAAACATCGTGGGCAGGCGTCTCAGTGATAGAGAGCCCGCTGAAGCTGGCGCAGAGCGCCTCAACATCGTAGTCCTCGCCGAAGTAGCATGGGCCGTCGTTGAGGCGGAGGTCGCTGAAGAGAACACTGAGGTTCTCCATAGCAGCGACGACGACGCTAGGAAGCGCCTCGTCATCAGAATCTTCGTCTGAATCCGCATGGAGGACGGGGACGTCGATCATCATGGGCGTCGCCTCGTCGAAAGCGAGCTCCACGGGCATGCAAACTGGTCGGGACGCGATGCATCCGGTGGTGTAGGTGCGGGGCCCCGCCCAGCGCGTGAAGCCAGCCGATGTGGTGATCGGCCCCACGGTGGGCGCGAAATGTCGGTGAATACTCACAACATATGCCATAGGTAGGCTAAAGTCGGTGAGAACCGAAGGGACAAAGGTGGGCGCTGGGCACGAGATTGGTACACGCGTGGGACGCACGATGTACCCAGGTTCAGGGCTCTCCGTAGAGATAATACCCCTAATCCTGCTTGTGTGTTTGATGTATGGGAACAGAGTACAATGTTGCTCCTGGAGCTGTGTTGGGAGGAGGAAGAGTGGAGCAGCTCGCTCGACTCTACCTCCCTCCATGTTGGTTGGTGAGTGTGTAGTGTTGAATGACTGGCAAGTGATCGGCCCCTCTGTATGGGGGCGGCCGGGGGGTTTTATAGGCGAACCCGCCGGCCTACAATATGGATAAAAGGTACATGCATGGGACCCGGCTGGCTGCTTGACCGGCTGGCCAGGGGCCCACAAGGGTCTTGTCTTGTTGATGAGGGGCCCGCCGGCTGCATGGTCTCGATTGCTGGTGGGACCCGCTAGCTGGCCAATGGGGCTCCCGCATAAGGTTGACGCTGAGCACGTGTTGTACTTCGAGCATCACCCCGCGAGATTCTTCATGGGCAAGCAGTACGACCGCCTCCACTATTCCCCACGCCAAGTGCAGTAATGGAGTGGGAGTGTGATGGTCCGACATCAAGCTAGGTGATGGATCAGAGCCGGGGTAGGTCAGCGGCGTGGCCGCTGATGCTCGTACCTGTCGGGCGCCCCGATCCAGTACCTTTGCTGACGCGTAGCTACCTTTAATCGTGAGGTCCTTTCCTGACCTACGATCTGATGTGACTGGTGATCCTCGGCCGGCTGGCCTGCTTGGTCAGCCGGCTTGAGGGTGGCCGCCTCCTCCTTAGTCCGGCTGGCGGGACCAGGCCGGGTCTGAATGGGAGGTCGCTTGGATTCTAACCGGGAGGGGTTGCCTGGCTGGCTAGAAAGGTGGTCGCCTCGTCTTCCAGCTAGCAGGTGATGCCTAGCCGGCGAGAAGACTTGGGCCTTCAAAATCTCCGCGCCTTCATGTCCATTGGGCCGGAAATGAAGGAACTGGCTTGATGAGCCTACCCCGGGGTTATCCCCCCGACACTTCTTGTCCATGCTAGGTCCATCATTCATGAGCACAAGAAAAGTATCTAACTTAGGCAGCATCATATGTTCATGAACATTAGAAGTATTCCCAAGAAACGAAAGTACCTGGTAAGTCAATTGGCGTGCATGAGCTCTAGTAACTGGTCCAGTATGTATAGCAGTTGGGGTTGTGGGTGTAACAATGGTGTTGATGTCCTCATCATGAAGTTGACTCATATCCAGTCCCTTTATCATTAGTATTCAGAGAAGTAAATAAATATTAAATAGGAGAAGTGTCAATCATTTTAAGATATTCATCATGATTTTGGTAAAAATCGAGTGGGATAGCTTTTTCTAGGAATTCCCGCTTGGCTTTCCACTTAGCGATACTCTACCTACTTTCATTCATAGATATTTTGATATATTTAATAGTCTCATAAAAATCATGTTTGGTTGTCAAAACTTTACTTTTTTAAGAGTTTCTACATCAAGAGCAATTATATCCATGTCCTTAGCCAAAGTATCGACCGTATGCATCTTTTCCTCTACCATAGTATCGATTTTTGTTTGAGAATTAATTAATTATTTAATGGTGTTTTCAAGATCAGAGGAGAATTTATTATTATTAGTAGAAGGATCTCTATAATAATTGCCATAACCACTAGAAAGATTATCGGGATATGACCTAGCATTGAAATTACCCCTATAGGCACTGTTATTGAAATTATTTCGCGAGATAAAATTCACATCAATGACATTATAATTTTTCTCCATCAAATTAGAAATGTTCATGTCATTAGGATCAACATGTGCATTTTTATTTGCAACCAAATCCATAAAAACATCAACTTTTTCACTGAAAGTAGCGATTTCCTCAACAAAGTTTACCTTCTAATTTCTTGGAGCTCTTTCGGTACGCCACTGAGAATAGTTGGCCATGATGTTTTCCAGAAGTTCGGGCCTATACTAAGGTCACCTCCATTATGGTACCACTTGCGGCAGAATCTAGAAGATTTCTGGATACAAAGTTTAGTCCCGCATAGAAATTTTGGATAATCATCCACAAGTTTAAACCATGAGTAGGGCTATTTCTAATCATTAATTTCACCCTATCCCAAGCTTGTGCAACATGTTCATGATCTTGTTGTTTAAAATTAATTATTTTATTTCTAAGGGATCTGATGTTAGTAACAGGAAAGTACTTGGCAATAAAATCATCTTTACACTGATGCCATGTTCCAATACTATTACGTGGTAAAGATGAAAACCAAGCATTACCTTTATCTCTTAGTGAAAAAGAAAATAATGTTTATTTCACAATATCATTATCCATGTACTTTTTCTTTTGAATATCACAAAATTCAATGAGGGTATTAAGATGATCAGTGGGATCCTCATTAGGACTTTCCAAAAATTATTCTTTCATGACAAGATTCAGCAATGCAGCATTAATATCAAAAGCATCCGCACTAGTGGGCGTGCAATATTGGAGTACTAATAAAATCATTATTATTAGTATTTTATAAGTCACCCAACTTAGTAGTATCTTGAGACATGGTGACTGAGCAAGCAAAGTAACAAGCACGACAAGTAAACTAGAGAGCGAAGATGCAAACTAGTGACAAGCTAAGCAAGCAAAGGTAAATATTTTTTATTTTTTTGAAGAAGGCAAGATATTAAAACAAATAAAAATAAGAACAAGGGAATGATAATTTGTGTGAAGTGACTTGATAGTTGGTGATGATATTCCCTCGCAACGGCGCGAGAAATCCTTCCTGATACTTGTGATTTGCGTTGGGTTTTACGTGATGTGGAACAAATTATCGCAGCACAATGCGGGTAAATATTTCCCTTGATTATGAAACCAAGGTATATAGAACCAATAGGAATATCAACCATCAACCGTCTTCCGCGACCACACACAAAAGTGCAAACAACTTGCACCCAACGCGGGCAAGAGGGTTGTCAATCCCCTTGATCTCATTATTTGCAAGCAAATGAGGTGTATAGATAATGTGGCTTGCAAAATAAAATAAAATAACAGCAAGGAAATTACAAGTGTCACATCCGTGAAATCCCTAGTAGAGCTTAGCAAGTTTGAGCTCATGTTTTCTTTCTTTGCATTCTAAGAAAATGAATTGAACCCAAGAAAGAAGTGAAATCAAAGCAAAACTCCAACATAGTCTATATTAAAAAACAATCCAAAGTTGTGACAAATCAGTAAACCCAAAATGGCCTCCATAAAAGTCCATCATTTTTGATAAATCTTGGAAAACACAATTCAGGATTGGTTTTGTTTTTAAACATACTTTTGGCATTTTGTTTTAAACTCAAAAGCCACTGAAATCAATTAATTAATTGATTTCAGTGGCTTTTGAGTTTAAAACAAAATGCCAAGAGTATTTTTAAAAAGAAAACCAATCCTGAATTGTGTTTTCCAAGATTTATCGATTTCAAATACTTCCTAGTTTTATAAAATGTAGAAAACTTCACATGGGGTTGGAAATATTCCAAATAACACCCAGAGTTGTTTAGCTATTTTCTTTGAATTAGTTGGAGCCAAAACAAATAAAACAAATGTTAGAATTAACAAAACAAAAAAAGAATAGAAGAAAAAAAAGCTTACATGTCGCCCCCTGCAGGCCCAGCCCACCAGGGGCTCCCCTATCATCTTCCTCCTCCTGCCAATAGGCAGAGGAGAAGATGAGCACGGGGCTGGCCGCGCCACCTCCTGTTCGCCGTGGCAGCTTCTCCTCTCCTCCTCCGCGCCAGCAACCCCCCCCCCCCCCCCGTGCCTCTCTTTTCTTCCTCCCCCGAGCCCCTCCCTCTCTCTCTCCCTTATCTCTCCCTCTCTGCTCTTTTTCCTCTCGCCATGGCCGAGCTCGGCTCGAGCTCACCGACACCTCCGACCACCCGAAGTCCTCCAAAGCTCCCCGGTAGCTCTGCCGCATCGCCCTCAACCTCACCGCCGAAGGAATCGGACTGCAGGGCCCAGAGATGACGAGCGCGAGCTCCCTCCCCATCTCCGGCCGCCGGCAACCTCGAGGCCGATTCGCCCTGCCCCGAGCTCCTCCTCTGTCGCTGTTGCCTCCTTTGGAACCGCCGTGAGCTCCTGCTCCTCCTCCTGTGCTCTCCCCCTCCGTTCCTGCCCTCTAGCACCAGCCCTACCATGGCCGACTCCGGCCACTGCCTGAGGTCGTCGCCGGCCTCATTCCGGCCACCTCCTAGCCCGTGGCTAGGTTGGAATCGATGCGGCCCAACGCAGGCTACCTCCTGGTGGTCTCCGCGTGTCCAACCGTCGCTGTTTGCCGATTCCGGCGAGATGCCGCCGTCGGATGTGGTCGTCGCCGGCAGCTCTCCGGCAGGATGACGTGGTCGTCATTAGCGCTACCCCTCCCTGTCTAACTAGCCTAATGAGGCACTGACATGAGGCCCCACGCGTTTAATTAGTAAGATTTAAATCTGAGACAAAATTAGTAACCCAGAGTCACTTACATGTGGGGCCCAGCCGCCAGGTTTGACCTGGGCAGGCGGCTTTGACCTGCTAAGGTCATGCTGACGTATGGCTGATGAAGTAAATGCATTTCTTGATTTTAAACAATTACAAAAAATGCCTAAAACTTCTAAAAATCATAGAAAATAATCTGTAAGTCTGATGGAAATAATTTATGTATGAAAAAGGATCAGAAAAATCCAAAGAATCTGATTATGGCATTTTCATGCATGTTTGAAGAAGTTAACATCACCAAATAGGCCAAATGGTGAATAGGATAAATTTAATAATTAGTTTGGAGTTGGAATTTGATAGCTATTTGAATTCCACTTCAATTACTATATTCAAACATTGAGCTAGCAAAACCAGTACCTCAAATTGCCATCCTCATGCATGTTAAAACAAGTTATACGTGAGCATCAGGTCAAATCAATTAAAAGGGTATCCGGAAAATACCTTGTTGAAGTGATGTTTGAATCCTGATTCAAATCGAGCTTCAACCTAAGAAATGGTAGCTATATTGGCCCTGTCACATTTCATCTCCATTTCTTGATCATGCATCATGGTGTTGCATTTCCGTGAAGTAATTGTTGTCCCTTTCTTGTTTGCCGGTGTTTTTCCCTCCCGGTAGACGATGGTTCCGACGATGTGATCGTTGACATTGATGAAGATTCATTGCTATCTTCAGACGTGTCAGGCAAGCAAACCCCCTTGAGCATATTGAATTAAACCCACTCTCTCGCTCCTGCTCTCTTTTACTGCATTAGGACAAACGCGATTCAACTGTACATGTTATCGGTAGTTGAACCTATTCCTCTGCATGACCTGATTTTGTCACAGTAAATAGTTGAAACCACTTAGCATGAGTAGCAAGTGCTTGAGCCTTGTTGTGCTTACTCATCCATGCTTGTTTACAATGCCTGCTATGCTTGGAGTCGTGTCGGGTCTGACCCATCTGGATGATGAATCAGAATGGTTGTGTTCATGTCCTACAGTGTGAGAGTAAAATTGTGAATTCGATTTGGTAAAGGTAGCGATGAGAGGCCATGTAGGAGTACATGGTGGGTTGTCTCATTGGGACCGTCCTTAAGAACTGAGTTTTGTGTATGTTATCCAAGACAAGATACTACCATGCATTGGGCCCTGAAATATGACCCCGCTCAGCTTATTAATTGCCTAGATCCCTGTTCAGGAGTTGCAATTAGTTTCTGGTGTTTGTAGGAAAAGTGTTGGCGGCCGTTTTTAGCTCTGCCCGACGGGGTAGGCTTCTCTGCGGTAGATACACAGTGGCACGGTGTACCAAGTGGCACCCGGATGGTGGGCTTGGGAACCCTGCGCACATCGTATGGTGCCGTAGAGGAAACATCGGCCGGACTTCCTTGCGGGTTCAGTCTCAAATAAGCGATAAACCTGGACTAGGGTCTTGTGTTGTTAATGGTCGTGGCCGACACCCACGCCAGTGCTTCCGCTTGAAGGTTGCCGAGATGCATGACGTGCACATGGTGATAAGTGGTGGGAGCGTGTGTGAAGAAGTACACCCCTGCAGGGTGATTTAATCTGTTCGAATAGCCGCGTTCTCGGATATGGACTACTTGGAAGCATTACGTGGTACATAGACAATTTAAATGGATACTCTAAAACATGCAAGATAAGTGTGAGTGCTATGGAAGGCTTTCTCGTAGGGAGACGAGAGTGAATCCATAGTGGTGTATTGATTGGTGAATATGTGGACTCGTGTGCGCTATCCCACCTCAAAGAAAGAACTTGTAGTTGTAGTACAGGTTAGCCAAGAGTCAAAGCTAGCTTGCTGCAATCAAACCACACAATCTTTCATCGAAACATCATGCATATGTAGATAGTTCTGATGTAAGACTTGATGAGTACCTTTGTACTCACGGTTGCTTTATTTATGTTCTGCAGAGAAGATTTAGTCTCATTAAAGGTTTCTACGCAATGTGTTCGATGTTGACCGGAATAGCTTGGGAATCCCAGACAGAGGTCTGGCTCCTTTGGTAGGGTCGTAGTAGCTTTTCAGGCTCTTCCAGCCACTTTTAGTAGATGTTTGTACCCAGACATGTCTTGCTTCCGCTTGTTGTTTGTATGACTTGAGTGTTGGGTCACGAGACCCCCGTTTGTAATATCACACTATGTTGATTCTTATGAGTCCTTAATAAAAGCTTGAGTCATAGAGTTTTGTTGTTATGCCATGTTGTATCTACACATATCGTGCATATTGTGTGTATGTTATGAAATGCGTTATATGTGTGGGATTCGACACCTAGTTGTGTGCCTTTAGTAGTACTCTTTACAGGGAAATGCCTCTTTGTGCTTCTATCGAGCCTTGGTAGCTTGCTACTGCTCTAGCTACATTGATTGACCGGCGTGTATCCTTCTTTGCGGCCATGTCTGTCCCATCGGGGAAATGTCACACGGTGTAATGGAGTCCTTGTAGCTTGCTACGACTCGTCTACACACGATGTTGATCGACACCTGCTTTGCTGGGTTATGTATGTCTGTCCCTGTACGGATGTATCTCTTGGGTTTATAACTAGTCATGTCGACCCGGGTTCTTTGTCGTTTGAACGCTAGCAACATATTCATATACGTGAGCCAAAAGACGCAAATGGTCCCGGCCAAGGTAAGGTGGCAGCCGTGGAGTTTACTGTGCGTGAGGCCGCATGATGTGATGTGTTACAGGATAGGTTCTTATGACTCGGGATCGGGGTCCCGACAACAAGTTTTCTGAATATATAAGTAATAGACCCAGGGGCCATAGTGTTCTCTAGTGGTATCTCTCATCAAAGCAACGTATGGTGGGTAAAGAAATTACTGTTGGGCAATTCATAGAACAACGGATAGTTATGCGATTTTCACTGCAACGATCATGTATATATAGGCATCACGTCCATAAGAAAATAGGACGACTCCTGCCTACACCTACTACTATTACTCCACCTGTCGATCGCTATCTAACATGCATCTAGAGTATTAAGTAAAATAGAGTAATGCTTGGAGAACAATGACATGATGTAGACAAAGTAAACTCAACCAATATTAATAAGCCCCATCGTTTTATCCTTAGTGGAAGCAACAGAAAGACGCAACTTCTCCCCTTCTGTCACTGGGATATATAAACTCACTAGGTTGAACCTACTAAAATGCACCCCTCTCACTGAAGAAACACCAAACTACTGGGGCAAAGCAATTCAATAGATCAGAGAGAATTACGAAGCTATGATGATCATGCAAATAAGAATCATAAAACTCATAGAAGACTCAAATACTTTTCATGAACAATCTGAACGTAAACCCACAATTCATCGGATCCCAACAAACACACCATACGAAAGAATTACATCAGATACGTCAAAGCGAAGATGCGATGATCACTTTGCACATCATCATCACGAGGGCACCAAGGTTGATGAAGAGGTCCTCCGTGATTGATCCCCCTTCCGACAGGGTGCCCGAACACAGCTTCATATGGGTTCACCATGGAATAGAGACTTTCGGTGGCGTAAAATGTGTTTGCGTATGATATTTAGGGTTTATGGAATATTTGGGAATTTATAGGCCACAGAACGAGGCAAGTGGGGCCACACGAGCGTGCCAAGGCATCAGGGCGCAACCACCCCTCGTGGTCGCGCCCTGTTGCATTGGGAGCCCCATGTATGGCTTAAGGTTTCCTCGTGAAGCATCCAGGTCTTATTTTGGTCTGGAAAAAATCATTAAAAAGTGTTGTGGCAATTGAACTTTGTTTGGTACTTAAAACCTGAAAAACAAAAACACGTAGAAAACAACAAGTGGCACTAGGCACTGGGTTAATAGGTTAGTTCTAAAAAATATAAACTGGTGAATTATGACACAAAATGTATCCTAGGATGATAATATAACAACATGGAACAATAAAAAATGTAGATATGTTGGAGATGTATCACTTTGCCAAGCGCCTTTGAAACTATAAACGAGGAAGAACGAGAGAGAAGGGAGGGAGACGGCTGCCTCAAGGGAAATGACTTGGTATATTCAATCCTCCCCTCCACTACTTATAGGTGACAAGGGGGAGCAGTGGGCTGAGCTCTGACCCCTCCTACAAGGGAGATGTGGCGGCTATGAGGGAGGAGTCCTTCCCCCCAAGGCACCTCTGAGGTGCCTTGCTCCTCAAGGTTTCCAACCCTAGCCACATGGGCCCTTGGGGGGCTGGCCCAGTAAGGCTAGGGCGCCCCCTACAGCTCATGATGGACAAAGGGGTGTGGTGGAACCCTCCATGTGTTGGAGTCTTGTATATGTGTCCGCAAGCTTCTCCAAGAACTAGGGCCCTGCTATCTCTTGATCTTGCGTTGGTTTTCCCTTGAAGAGGAAAGGGTGATGCAGCAAAGTAGATAAGTATTTCCCTTAGTTTGTTGAGAACCAAGATATCAATCCAGTAGGAGGAAGAAGCAAGGCCCCAATAGTAGTACCTACACAAACAAACAAACATTTGCACCCAACGCTATAAAGGGGTTGTCAATCCCTTCAGAGTTATTTGCAAGAATGAGATCTCAAAGAGATAAATAAAAAAGATTGCGGAAACAAAAGTAAATAAATAGCAGCAAAGTATTTTTGGTATTTTTGGTTTATAGATCTGAAAATATAATATGGAAAATAGAGACGGGGGCCATAGGTTTCACTAGAGGCTTCTCTCATAGAGGAAAATAATACGGTGAGTGAACAAATTATTGTCGAGCAACTGATAGAAAAGCGAATAATTATGAATATATCCAAGGCAATGATTATGCATATAGGCATCACGTCGTGTCAAGTATACCGAAATGATTCTGCATCAACTGCTATTACTCCACACATCGACCGACTCCTACCTACATCTAGAGTATTAAGTTCATGAAAAACACAGTAACGCATTAAGTAAGATGACATGATGTAGAGGGATAAACTTAAGCAATATGATGAGACCCCCGTCTTTTTATCCTCTATGGCAACAATACAATACGTGCCACCACCAGATTGAACCCAAAACTAAGCACTTCTCCCATTGCTAGAATTACCAATCTAGTTAGCCAAACCAAACCAATAACTCGAAGAGACATGCAAAGATATGAAATCATGCATATAAGAATTCAGAAGAGACTCAAATAATATTCATGGATATTCTGAACATAAACTCACAATTCATCGGATATCGACAAACACATCGCAAAAGAGTATTACATCGGATAGATCTCCATGAAGAACATGGTATTGAAGATCAAAGAGAGAGAAGAAGCCATCTAGTTACTAGCTATGGACCCCTAGGTCTGTGGTGAACTACTCACACATCATCGAAGGGGCAATGTAGTTGATGTAGATGCCATCCGTGATAAATTCCCTCTCCGGAAGATTACCGTATAAGGCTGCCAGATTGGATCTCACGGGAACAGAGGCTCCCGGCGGCATAAAAGTATTTTCGTGGCTCCCTCTAACGATACGGGAATATTTGGGAATTTATAGGCCAAAGAATAGGGTTAGGAGACCAGGAGGGGCCCATACGCCAAGGGGGCGCGGGCACCCCCTCAGGGCGAGCCCTACAGGCTTGTGGCCTCCTGGCAGATGCCCTGCCCCCCTACTCCAAGTATGTTGCATTTCTTATGGTCCAAGAAATATCAATCCGGAGATTTTATTCTGTTTGGACTCCGTTTAATATTCCTTATCTACAATACTCAAAAACGTGGTAAAAACAGAAACTGGCAGTAGGCTCTAGATTAATAGGTCCCAAAAATAATATAAAACAACATATAAATGCTTGTAAAACATCCAAAACAGATAATATAATAGCATGGAACAATCAAAAATTATAGATATGTTGGAGACGTATCAAGCATCCCCAAGCTTAATTCCTGCTCGTCCTCGAGTAGGTAAATGATAAAAACAGAATTTTTGATGTGGAATGCTACCTAACATATTTATCCATGTAATATTCTCTAGTGTGGCATGAATATTTAGATCCATAAGATTCAAAACAAAAGTCTACTATTTACATAAAAACAATAATACTTCAAGCATACTAACAAGGTAATTGCCCTTTCAAAATAACATGGTCTTAGAAAGTTATCCCTACAAAATCATATGGTCTGGCTATGCTCCATCTTCACCACACAAAGTATATAAATCATGCACAATCCCGATGAAAATCAAGCAATTGTTTCACACTTTTTATGTTCTCAAACCTTTTCAACTCTCACGCAATACATGAGTGTGATCCATGGATATAGCACTATAGGTGGAATAGAGTGTGGTGGAGGTTGCAAAAAAAGGAGAAGATAGTCTCACATCAACAAGGCATATCAACGGGCTATGGAGATGCCCATCAATAGATATTAATGTGAGTGAGTAGGGATTGCCATGCAACAACTGCACTAGAGTTATAAGTGTATGAAAGCTCAAAAAGAAAACTAAGTGGTAGTGCAAAATATATAATTCCACTAGTTATATGAAAGTGAAAGAATAGGAGACTCTCTATGAAGAACATGGTGCTACTTTGAAGCACAAGTGTGGAAAAAGATAGTAACATTGTCCCTTCTCTTTTTCTCTCATTTCTTTCTCTTTTTATTCATTTTTTTGTGGCCATCTTTGGCCTCTCTTATTTTTTTATGGGCTTCGCTGACCTCTTTTATTTTTTGTAAAGTTTGGAGAATCATCCCAACTTGTGAGGGAATCATAGCTTCCATCATCCTTTTCTCACATGGGAGAATGCTCTAATAATGCAAATCATCACACTTTTATTTATTTACAACTCAAAAGATTATAACTCGATATCTAGAACAAAGTATGACTCTATAATCAATATAGAAGTGATGGTGCGTGTCATAAAAATGGGACAATTGTGTTGCATGGCACTATATCTCGGAATGGCTATGAAAATACCATAATAGGTAGATATGGTGTCTGCTTTGAGGAAAATATATGGGGGCCGTGTTGAGGAAGGTGGGTTTAATGTACCGGCGAAAGTTGCGCGGTACTAGAGAGGCTAGTAAAGCTGGAAGGGTGAGAGTGTGTATAATCCATGAACTCAACATTGGTCATAAAGAACTCAAATACTTATTGCAAAAGCCTATTAGTTATCGAAGCAAAGTATTAGACACATGCTCCTAGGGGAAGGGTTGGTAGGATTTAACCATCGCGCGATCCCGACCTCCACAGAAAGGTTCACAATCATTAAACAAATCATGCTCCAACTTCATCACATAACGGCTCACCATACGTGCATCCTACGGGAATCACAAGATTTAACACAAGTATTCTTTCTAATTCACAATTACTTAATATCATGACTTTCATATTACTATCTTCATATCTCAAAACTATATGCAAGGAATCAAACTTCTCATCATACTCAAGAAACTTAATATGAAAGTTTTTATTATATCCCTCTTGGATGCCTATTATATTAGGACTAAATTTATAACCTAAACCAATTACCATGCTTTTTAAAGAACTCTTAAAATAATATAAGTGAGGTATGATAGTTTAATAATTTCTATAAAACACAACACCGCCGTGCTCTAAAAGATATAAGTGAAGTACTAGAGCAACATTGCCTAGCTCAAAAGATATAAGTGAAGCACAAAGAGTATTCTAATAAATTCATGATATAGCGTGTCTCTCTGTCAAAAGATATGTGCAGCGAGGATGATTGTGGCAAACTAAAAAGTAAATACTCGTATCATACAAGACGCTCCAAGCAAAACACATATCATGTGGTGAATAAAAATATAGCCTCAAGTAAATTTATCGATGGATTGAAGACGAAAGAGGGGATGGCTTCTGGGGCATCCCCAAGCTTAGGCTCTTTGGTATCCTTGAATATGACTTGGGGTGACTTGGGCGTCCCCAAGCTTAGGCTCTTGACACTCCTTATTCCATAGTCATCTATTCTTTACCCAAAATTTGAAAACTTCACAACACAAAACTCAACAGAAAACTCATGAGATCCGTTAGTATAAGAAAAATAAATCACCACTTTATGTACTGTTGTGAACTCATTCTTTATTTATATTGATGTAATATTTACTATATTCCAACTTCTCCATGGTTCATACCCCCGGATACAACCCATAGATTCATCAAAATAAGCAAACAACACAAAGAAAACATAATCTGTCAAAAATAGAACAGTTTGTAGTAATCTGTTTACATTGAATACTTCTGTAACTCCAAAAATTCTGAAAATTAGGACAATCTGGGAAATATGTAACCCAATCTTTTCTAAAAAAGTTATATCAAAAGCACGTTCCAGTGAATTTATAAAATTCCTGGACTGAGAGCAAAAGTTTATGTTTTTTAGGAAAATCAACTTGCAAACACCGTAGACTATCCCAAAGGTCTTACTTGGCTCAAACACTAATTGAAACAAGAAAATGCAATTATTGCAGATGTAATAGTGTGTGCAACACTCAAAAATAGAGCAAAAAACAAAAGCAAAACAAATAAAAGTGGGTTGCCTCCCAACAAGCGCTATTGTTTAACGCCCCTAGCTAGGCATAATGCAATAGATCTAGGTATTGCCATCTTTGGTATGCAATCCATAGGTAGCTCTCATAATATATTCATAAGGTAATCTTATTTTCTTTCTAGGTAAGTGCTCCATGCCTTTCCTTAATGGAAATTGGAATCTAATATTACCTTCTTTCATATCAATAATTGCACCAATCGTTCTAAGGAAGGGTCTACCAAGAATAATAGGACATGTAGGATTGCAATATATATCAAGAACAACGAAATCTACGGGCACGTAAGTCCTATTTTCAACAATAAGAACATCATTAATCCTTCCCGTAGGTTTCTTAATTGTAGAATTCACTAGATGGAAATTTAAAGAACAATCATCAAATTCACGGAATCCTAGCACATCACATAAAGTTTTTGGAATCTTGGAAACAATAGCACCCAAATCACACAAAGCATGTCACTCATAATCTTTAATTTTAATCTTAATAGTAGGTTCCCACTCATCATAAAGCTTTCTAGGTATAGAAACTTCCAACTCAAGTTTTTCTTCAGAAGATTTCATCATGGCATCCACAATATGTTTAGTAAAAGCTTTATTTTGACTATAAGCATGCGGATAATTCAACATGGATTGCAACAAGGAAACACAATCAATCAAAGAGCAACTATTAGAATAAAAATCCTTGAAACCCGAAAGAGTGGGCTCATTGCTATTTAAAGTTTTGACCTCTTCCATCCCACTTTTATCAATCTTATCATTAAGATCTATAAACACCGAATCATTGGGATGCCTCTTAACTTAAGTTGAATCATCTCTAGTCCCGTATTTTTCAAGATTTATACTAGAAAACAAAGATTCAATAAGTGTCACACCAATCACTTTAAGATCTTCATCAATATTATCATGAGAAAACACCTTTTCAAGCCATTCACGCTTAGCACGTATTCTAGTGGTTCTTTCCTTACACTCATCAATAGAAATTCTCATAGATTTTAAAGTCTCATTAATATCATGCTTGGCTGGCATAGATCTAATTTTCAAAGAATCAACCTCAAGAGAAATTCTATCAATGTTCCTAGCCAAATCATCAATCTTAAGCAATTTTTCTTCAATCATAGCATTGAAACCTTTTTGAGAGCTAACGAATTCTTTAATATTATTCTCAAGATCATAGGGAAACTTATTATAATTTCCATAAGAACTGTTGTAGGAATTACCATAATTATTAGAGGAATTATTAGGAAACGACCTAGGATTGAAATTACCTCTATACGCGTTATTGCCAAAATTGTTCCTACCAACAAAATTCACATCCATAGATTCATTCTTGTTTCCAATCAAAGAAGAAAAAGGCATATCATTGGGATAAATAGGAGCATTCTTACTAGCAAACAATTTCATTAATTCATCCATCTTTCCACTCTAGGTGTTTATTTCTTCCATAGCATGCACTTTTTTACTAGTAGGAGATCTTTCGGTATGCCATTGAGAGTAATTTGCCATAATATTATCTAGGAGTTTAGTAGATTCCCCTAATGTGATTTACATAAAGGTACCACCCGTGGCATAATCTAAAAGATTTCTAGAAGGAAAATTCAATCCGGCATAAAAAAATGTATAATCATCCATAAACTCAAACCATGCGCGCGGCAATTCCAAATAATTAGTTTCATCCTCTCCCAAGATTGTGAACATGCTCATGATAAAATTGCTTAAAATTCATTATATCATTCCTAAGGGAGATAATCTTAGAGGGCGGAAAGTACTTGGAAATAAAAGCATCTTTACACTTATTCCACGAATCAAAACTATTTTTAGGTAAAGATGAAAACCAAGTTTTGGCATGATCTCATAGTGAGAAAGGAAATAGCTTTAATTTAACAATTTCATTATCCACATCTTTATTCTTTTTCATATCAAACAACTCAACAAAAATATTTAGATGGGATGCGGCATCTTCACTAGGAAGGCCAGAAAATTGTTCTTTCATAACAAGATTGAGCAAAGCGACATTAATTTCACAAGATTCCTCACTAGTGGTGGGAGCGGTCGGAGTACTAATAAAATCATTATTAGTAGCAGTGGAAAATTCACATAACTTGGTATTCTCTTGAGCCATCATGACAAAAAAAGTATCTAGCACACAAGCAAGCAAACGAAAAGATGAACGGAAAAGGGTGAATAAAAAGGCAAACCTTTTTGGTATTTTCTGAAAACGGTTTAGAAATGGGGGACAGGAAAACGAGAGGCAAATGGAAAATAAAGTAAATGAAAGAGATGAGTTTGTGATGGGTACTTGGTAGGCGTGATCTTGCTATGTATCCTCCCCGGCAACTGCGCCACAAATCCATCTTGCTATCTCTTGAGTTTGCGTTGGTTTTCCCTCGAAGAAGAAAGGGTGATGCAACAAAGTAGATAAGTATTTCCCTCAGTTTGTTGAGAACCAAGGTATCAATCTAGTAGAAGGAACAAGCAAGGCCCCAATAGTAGTACCTACACAAAGAATCAAACACTTGCACCCAACGGTATAAAGGGGTTGTCAATCCCTTGAGAGTTATTTGCAAGGATGAGATCTGATAGAGATAGATATCGCGGAAACAAAAGTAAATAAGTTGCAGCAAAGTATTTTTGGTTTATAGATCTGAAAATATAATATGGAAACTAGACCCGGGGGCCATAGGTTTCACTAGAGGTTTCTCTCACAAAGGAAAATAATACGGTGGGTGAACAAATTAGTGTCGAGCAACTAATAGAAAAGCGAATAATTATGAAGATATCCAAGGCAATGATTATGCATATAGGCATCACGTCCATGTCAAGTAGACCGAAATGATTCCGCATCTACTACTATTACTCCACACATCGACCGACTACTGCCTGCATCTAGAGTATTAAGTTCATGAAGAACAGAGTAATGCATTAAGTAAGATGACATGATGTAGAGGGATAAACTCAAGCAATTTGATGAAAACATTATATTTTTACCCTCGATGGCAACAATACAATACGTGCCTCGCTACCCCTGCTATGTCACTCGGTGTGGACACCGCAAGATTGAACCCAAAACTAAGCACTTTACCCATTGCAAGAATTACCAATCTAGTTGGCCAAACCAAACCAATAACTCGAAGAGACTTGCAAAGATATGAAATCACGCATATAAGAATACAGAAGAGACTCAAATAATATTCATGGATAATCTGAACATAAACTCACAATGCATCAGATCTCGACAAACACACCGCAAAAGAGTATTACATGGGATAGATCTCCATGAAGATCATGAAGAACATGGTATTGAAGCTCAAAGAGAGAGAAAAAGCCATCTAGCTACTAGCTATGGACCTGTAGATCTGTGGTGAACTACTCACACATCATTGGAGGGGCAATGGAGTTGATGTAGATGCCCTCCATGATCAATTCCCTCTAATGAAGATTACCGGAAAAGGCTCCCAGATTGGATCTCACGAGAACAGAGGCTATCGGCGACATAAAAGTATTTTTGTGGCTCCCCGTGGCGATATGGGAATATTTGAGGATTTATAGGCCAAAGAGTAGGGTTAGGAGACCTACAGGGGGCTCACAAGCCAGGGGACGCGGCCACCCCCCTAGGGCGCGCTCTCCAGGCTTGTGGCCTCCCGGCAGATGTTGTGCCCCCTACTCCAAGTTTGTTGCGTTTCTTCTGGTCCAAGAAAAATCAATCCAGAGATTTTATTTCGTTTGGACTCCATTTAATATTCCGTATCTGCAATACTCAAATATGTGGAAAAAACAGAAACTGGCACTAGGCTCTAGAGTAATAGGTTTGTCCCAAAATAATATAAAACATCATATAGATGCATATAAGACATCAAAAACAGATAATATAATAGCATGGAAAAATCAAAAATTATAGATACGTTGGACACGTATCAGGCTCGAACACTCGGGGCTTGGCTTATGACCTGCAACACAATGACAAACACAACAAGATGGGCTGTGAGCGCACTCCTCCTCATTGGAGACGATGGGGACACGCAAGCTGCCCAAGTTCAGGCTGCCGCAGGCATAAACCCCTACTCCTGCTTATGCTTTGCTTTCTTGGAAAGGGGGAGCTCGAGGCTCTCGTACAAAAAGGTTTCGAGAGAGAATGGGTCGATCCCCTCGCACTAGTGCGATCCTACCCCCTTGTAGTTCCTTTGTCCTATTACCCGAAAACATAAGCGAGAAAGGGTCGCCACAACGCGACAATTCAAAGTGGAACAAGGATCCAGTCATATCCTCACTAAAGGTGGTCTTCTCCTGATAAAGTAGTCTTCGTGACGTGGTAGTGGGCTCGATGATGACCTCAGTCCTGCAATGTTGATCCATTGTGATGTCCTATCACCGAAATGGTAAGCTTTTGCCTCCTGCTTTTGGAGGAGTAGCTGGCTTTGCCTCCTAATCACCACAAGGGGAAAACCTCCATGTCCGTGGCGCTTGGCGTGCTGCTTGTCGTCCCTTGTCACATATGCGCACCAGCCACATGATGGGGCCTAGAGGTTTTGCGACACACGCCATGCCTCGTGAATCCACCTTGCGGAAGGGGCGTTACGCTCAAAGGCCTCGGGAGGGCCTCAGTAGGTAGCAAGGGGGGCTCGTGAGGCGCCCCCCTCGCGAGGCGACTCCCCTCGAAACAGTCGGGGCGTGATTGCCTCACATGGGTCGGCCTGCGAGCCGTGCTCCCGGCCAACGACACATGAGCCGTGTTACCCCAAGTTCCACTAGGTCGATAGTAGCCCCCGGGCTCGTGGTGTGCATGTTTCGCGAGATAAGTATGCGGCGGCATGGGCTAAAACACTACGGGCCCTCATGAACTGTCAGGCAAGGAGGTGACGTGTGTCAGCGATGATGGAACGAGACACTCCCACTTCCCTCATGATTCCACAGGAATCGTACGCTCGCCTACAAAACTGATGCATGAGACGGGACGAAACCATCATTGCTTGCCTTCTCCCGTACACCTCGCTTGTGCATCGCTCTGATGGCTACTACACAACTTTATTATTGTAGACTATGTTGGGCCTCCAAGTGCAGAGTTTTGTAGGACAGAAGCAATTTTCCCTCAAGTGGATTACCCAAGGTTTATCAATCCGTGGGTGGTTTAGGATGAAGATGGTCTCTCTCAAACAACCGTGCGATAAAATACAAGAAATCTCTTGTGTCCCTGATCGCGCAATCTCTGGCTTTAGCCAGACGAACGCTTATGACAACAAACCTTCTCCTGCAACGGCACCAGAAGAATGCTGAGAGCACTCCACGGTAATGAAACTAGAAGAATGTTGTTGACGGCCCACCAGCGCGTGGGTTCGCAGTAGTTTTCGAGGGTAGAGTATTCGACCCAAATTTGTAGATCGCCTGAAGGAGGTGAGAGAATACTCTCGAGTATTAGCAGTTGAATTTGTCGGATTCAACCACACCTGAAAGATTAGTATCTGCAAGCACAGTAGTAACAGCAAAGTAGTATGATAACAACGGTGTCAGAAACGATCTGTTGATGGCACACAATTCCTAACAATTGTATCAGTGGCGCCTTCGTTGCCGTGTCGACGGAAGTTGTCAGTTCCCGTCAACGTCCAGCGAATCAACAGTGTAGCAGGTAGCAGCAGTGTAACGAGCAATAGCAGTGGCAAGGAACAGCAGTAGCAAGTAGCAACAGTAGCAAGCGACAGTAGTAGCAGCAGCAGAGCAAGACAAGTAACAATAGTAGCAACAGTAGTAGCAGCAGAGCAGGACAAGTAACAGCAGTAGCAACAGTAGTAGCAGCAGCAGAGCAAGACAAGTAACAGCAGTAGTAGGACAAACTCGTAGGCGATGGGTCGGTGATTTGTTTGGATGATATTCATCATGCAACAGCTATAACACGGAGAGATATGTGGCTAGCTCCTGTTCGTCAATGTGATGTAGGTATGCATTCCGTGTGTCGTCATACGTGCGTAGGGAAAAGAACTTGCATGACATCTATTGTAAATCCCTCCCGTGGCAGCGGGGTCCAAAAGGAAACTACGGGATATTAACGTTCTCCTTTTAATAAAGAACCGGACCAACGCATTAGCACTTGGTGAACACATGAATTCCTCAAACTATGGTCATCACTGGGAGTGGTTCCGGTTATTGTCACTCCGGGGTTGCCGGATCATAACACATAGTAGGTAACTACAACTTGCAAGATCGGATCTAAAACACACATATATTGGTGACAAGATAATAATTTCAGATCTAAAATCATGGCACTCGTGCCCTAGTGAGAAGCATTAAGCATGGCAAAGTAGTAGCAACATCAAATCTCAGAACATAGTGGATACTAGGGATCAATCCCCATCAAAACTAACTCGATTACATGATAGATCCCATCCTACTCATCACCGCCCAGCGAGCCTACAAATAGATTCCTCACGAATGATGAAGAGCTTCATTGAATTGGACAGGGAAGAAGGTTGATGATGACGATGGCGATGATTTCCCCTCTCCGGAGCCCAAGACGGACTCCAAATCTTTCCTCCACATGAAGAACAGGAGGTGGCGGCGCCTCCGTATCGAAAACGCGACGAAAACTTCTCTTTTTATTTTTTCTGGGACGAAAGGCAACTTACAGAGCTGGAGTTGGGGGTGGCAGGTGCCTGTGGGCCCCACAAGCCTGCCCATCGCCACCAGGGGGTGGTGGCGGAGCAGGGGCTTGTGGCCTACTGGCCCACTCCCTGAGGTGGAACTTGGCGCAGATATTTTTGATATTTTCCAAAACTGCTCCCCGTAAATTTTCAGGACGTTTGGAGAACTTTGATTTGTGCACAAAATAACACCAAGGCAATTCTGCTGAAAACAGCGTCAGTCCAGGTTAGTTCCATTCAAATCATGCAAATTATAGTCCAAAACAAGGGCAAAAGAGTTTGGAAAAGTAGATACATTGGACACGTATCAACTCCCCCAAGCTTAAAACCTTGCTTGTCCTCAAGCAACTCAGTTGACAAACTGAGAGAGAAAGAAAAACTTTGACAAACTCTGTTTGATCTTGTTGTTGCAACTATTTCTAACTCATAACCAAAATTTCAGCAAGATCACAAGTTAACCACATAAGCAAATGACACAAAGGTCTCACAGTAAACTAATATCAATGGCATAATCAGCTAACGAGCAAATAATAATGAGTTTCAAATACCAACACTTCAATCAAAACAAGCATGAAGCAATATGAATAGGTGGTATCTCGCGAGCTCTTTCTGAGACCGCAAAACATAAATGGAGAGCACTTTCAAAGATCAAGGGCTGACTAAACATTGTAATTTATAGCAACAAGGATCCAGTCATAGTCATACTCAATATCAATCAAAAGCAAAGCATAAAAATGATAAAGGTCCTCTCTAATTGGTGCTTATAAAAGAGGAGGATGACTCGACAGGAAAATAAATAGACAGGCCCTTCGCAGAGGGAAGCATTGATTTGCAGAGGTGCTAGAGCTCAAGCTTTGAAAACATAGATAATAATTTGGGTGGCATTCTTTCATTGTCAACGCAATGACCAAGATTTCTCAATATCTTCCATGCTACTCATGCTATAGGTGGTTCCCAAACAGAAAAGTAAAGTTTTAACTCCCCCACCACCAATCAATCACACTCCACGTCTAGCCGAATCCTCGGGTACCGTCCATACTAACATCAATCCAGGGGGAGTCTTGTTTTACAGTTATGTTTTTGATTTAAGCATGGAACTGGGCATCCAAAATACCGGCCCCTTTCTCGTGAATGACTGTGAATAAACACATGTCGAGGATAACACTCCTAGCATGGAAGATACCAATAGCCCTCTGTCACCACATGAGCAGTTCGGGCATGCAAAACAGATTTATTTCTTGAAGGTTTAGAGAATGGCACATGCAAATTTACTTGGAACGGCAGGTAGATACCACAAATAGGTAGGTATGGTGGACTCTCATGGAAAAACTTTTTGGGTTTATGGAAGTGGATGGACAAGCAGTATTCCCACTTAGTACAAGTGAAGGCTAGCAAAAGACTAGGAAGCAACCAACTAGACAGTGACAACAGTCATCAAGATGCAGTGAGTTTGACTAACATTGAATGCAAGCATGAACAGGATATAAATCACCATGAATACGAACATCATAGAGGCTATGTTGATTTTGTTTCAACTACATGCATGAACATGCGCCATGTCAAGCCACTTGAAACATTCAAAGGAGAATACCATCCTATCATACTACATCACAGTCATCTCAAAATCTATGTTGGCAATCAAGACAAACCATTATAAGCTCTCAGCTAAATAAGCATGGCATCAGAAACTATGATCTCTAAGTTGTCATTGCAAGCATGGTTCTCTCACAATAAAGCTAAATTTGGGTTGACAAGCTAGTCATATTTACAAAAACAAAATAGATATAGTTCATACCAGCTTTTCAGTCTCAGTCACTTCATCATATATCATCATTGTTGCCTTTCATTTGCACGATCGAACGATGAAAATGATAATAGGTGCATTGGACTAAGCTGAATCTGCAGGCAAACACAAAGGAGAAGACAAAATAATATGGCTCTTTGAAAGCTAAACAGGTAAGCATGTAAGAACCAGTAAGCATTGTAGCCAATATCTTCTACCATGACACAAAGAAAAAGAAAACCATTTACACGGGAAAGCTCCCAACAAGCAAAAGAAGAAAGAAAAATCTTTTTAGGTTTTCTCAAAAGGACACAAAATAAGAAAACAAGAAAACGGAAATAAACTAGCATGGATAATACAGTGGCAAAGTGTAAACACCGGCTAACAAGGTGAAAGCATGAGCATGAATGTAAAGTCGGTGAGAACACGTACTTCCCCAAGCTTAGGCTTTTGGCCCAGCTTGGTCTACTCCCAAGGTGGGAAATAACCAGCTCCAGGATACTTCGGAGCAGACTGCGGATGACACTGCTCTGCAAGCTCCTCTGGCTCCCACTTATAAACTAGCGTCTGGTACTCGACTGTCAGCTCGGGCATGGGTGCCTGTGGTTGGGCCAAGCCCCAATATGTGTAGATATTCGCGGGCATAATAGTGTACCTACCTGCATGAAGATCAAACAAAGAAGGAGTAGGCAAAGTAATAGTCTCTCGAGTACCCTGACTAAACACCAGGTTATAAATCATCCGTCTACTAGCATCTCTATCCAGAAAATCATGGTGAACCGTGCTATCATAATCCATATATCTCAGGGAGAAGCATCTCTCCTTCCTCTCCCAGTCTAATCGGTATCTCAAAGTGTCTGGCAAGACGGGTAGCATAGATACCTCCATAGACAACACCTTCAGAACGGTTTAGGTTCAACCATTGAGCTACAATAGCGCCCAAGCTATAAGTCTTATCGTTATAAAGGCCTTCGCGCAAAACCGCAAGGTGTGGAGAACTAAGTGATCCAGCCTCCCCAGGGTCAATCAAACATTTTCCCACAAATAGTGATAAGTACCGAAGGACAGCAAAATGTATGCTAGCAATTCTAGCGCAAGACACGACTCTCTTCTCTCCAACAGCAATAGAACCAATGAAATCCTCCAAGTCCCGTGGAGGAGGGTCACGGATATCCCCAACATAAGGTAATTTGCATACATTGCAAAAGTCCTACAGCGTCATGCACTGGGGGACATCGTAAATCATGAACTCAACCATGGGAGGATTCTTCCTTGGATAATAGTTGAAGCTTTGAACGAAAATATTGGTGAGGAGGAGGTATTGTGGGCACTTATCTTCAACAAACGCAGTAAGACCTGCGTTCTCCACCAAGTAATAAAAGTCTGCATAAAGTCCGGCGGCGCATAAAAATTCATCACTTGGCCACTCGCACACTCGAACTTCTGTGACTCGAGGGACTGCATACTTGGGGTGATTCTTCTCATCCTCCTTGGGGTTACGGCTTGAAGAGCCTCTCAAGAACCTCCTCATCTTTTCCCTTTTCTAGCTCTGAAAAATTCTGAAATTTTTAGAGACTTCGAAAGAAAAGTGAATGAGGATTAACCCAACTTGTAGCAACTACTCCTACTAGTGGCTAGAGACCGTATCACGCGCTAAAACTACTTGGAACCAGCTAAAATCAACATTTATAGCTCAAGAACAGGGTCACCAAGGTAGCAAGAATTCGCGAAGGATAAAGCACTAGAGAAAAAACTAATTGGACCAATGGAGGAGTCACTTACCAAGGAGCAATTTCCCCAAAACGGTTCCGAGAATGGTGCTTTGAGCAAGGATATCGAAAATCACACCCAAATGAGCAAGAACTCGGGTTTGAGCTGCGAAACAATTTTTTCTGGAGGTGGAAGAAGAGGCTGGGAGCTGGAATGAGTGGAGGGGGTGCCTGTGGTCCCCACAAGCTTGCACCCCGCCACCAGGGGGTAGGTGGCGGTGGGGGAGCTTGTGGCCCACTGGTCAGGCCCCCTGACCAGCTCTCAGACACAGAAATTTTCAAAAATTCCTGAAAAAATCATACTAAATTTTCAGGACCATCGGAGAACTTTTATTTTTGAGGTATTTTTCTCCGGGACGCTAAAACAGAAAATAGGAAAAGGTAAACTAATTCCATCATTTTCCTTCTAAGCAACAGAAAAAGAAAACTCAAAACAGAGGTATGTGACTCTCTGATTCATCAGTTTCATGGTCATCGGAAGAAATTCGTCGATGGGGTTGATCAAGTCCTTATGACAAAACCTTCTCGAATCACAAGAGAGAACGGAGAATTTTCGAATAGCCACTAAGTCACCTCAATGGGGATATGAATCTCCCCAACAAGCAAATCATACTTCATCTTGACACGAGGAATAGGGCATTCAAAGCTCCCAATGAGAATCGATGAAGTCTTTTCGATCGCATTGATGCAATGTACTGGATATCGTTTCTTCGGAAAGTGCACTGTGTGCTCATTACCGTTGACATGGAAAGTGACATTGCCTTTGTTGCAATCTATAACAGCCCCTGCAGTGTTTAAAAAGGGTCTTCCGAGGATGATAGCCATGGCATCGTCCTCGGGAATATCCAAGATAACAAAGTCTGTTAAGATAGTGGTATTAGCAACCACAACAGGCACATCCTCGCAAATGCCGATAGGGAAAGCAGTTGATTTGTCGGCCATTTGCAGTGAAATTTCAGTGGGTGTCAACTTATCCAATTCAAGTCTACGATAAAGAGAGAGTGGCATAACACTAACACCGGCTCCAAGGTCACATAAGGTAGTTCTTACGTAGTTTCCTTTAATGGAGCAAGGTATAGTGGGCACTCCGGGATCACCAAGTTTCTTAGGAGTTCCACCTTTGAAAGTGTAGTTGGCAAGCATGGTGGAGTTCTCAAGATCTGGTATCTTCCGTTTATTAGTCATGTACTTGGCATACGGAGACATCTTGAAAAATATCAGTTAACCGCATCTGCAGAAAGACGGGTCTTATCATCTCAACGAAGCGCTCAAAATCCTCATCATCCTTTTTCTTGGATGGCTTAGGAGGAAAGGGCATAGGTCTCTGAACCCATGGCTCTCTTTCTTTACCATGCTTCCGAGCAGTGAAGTCATTCTTGTCGTATCTCTTAGGTTGTAGGTTATTAGGATTAACCGTAGGTTCAATCTCCACATCCTCATCATTGTTAGGTTGAGCATCATTACGAACATCGCTGTCCATATTGTCACCAGGTTCATGTTGATCACCTGATTGTGTTTCTGCATCAGACACAGAAATATCATTAGGTTCTTCAGGTGTGACAGTATTTGGTGAACTGGCGTGCAGGTTTCTATCATCCTTCTTCTTCTCCTTAGGATGACTAGGTGTATCAGCATTGATTCCTTGAGAATCTTGATCGATTCTCTTAGGATGACCTTTAGGATACAAAGGTTCCTGAGTCATTTTGCCTCCTCTAGTAATGACTCTGACAGACTTGTCTTTTAATTCATTGAGCAAGTCATTCAGAGCTTTAAGTACTTGTTCTACCTGAGTAGTAAGCATAGAGGCATGTTTACTTAGAAGCTTTAGAGCATTGACATTTCTGTCTACACAAGCACTTAAATGGCTAAGCATACGAGTACTTTGTTCCAAATGTCTGCTAACATAATCATTGAAACTCTGTTGTTTGGCAACAAAGTTGTCAAATTCATCAAAGCATAGGCTAGCAGGTTTATCAAAAGGAATATCACTCTCATCAAACCCACGCAGAGAATTCACTTCTACTACCTGTATCGGGTTATCGAGACCGTGGATCTCTTTGATAGGTGGTAGATTTTTGACATCTTCAGATCTAATGCCTTTCTCTTGCATAGGTTTCTAGGCTTCTTGCATATCTTCGGGACTGAGGAATAGAATACCTCTTTTCTTAGGAGTTGGCTTAGGAGGTGGTTCGCGAATAGTCCAAGCATTATCGTTGATCAAGAGGTTATTCAATAGGGTCTCAGCTTGTTCTACAGTTCGTTCCCTAAAAACACAACCGGCACAACTATCTAGGTGGTCTCTAGAGGCATTAGTAAGCCCGTTATAGAGGATATCAAGTATCTCGTTCTTCTTAAGAGGGTGATCAGGCAAAGCATTCTGTAGCTGGACGAGCCTCCCCCAAGCTTGTGGAAGACTCTCTTCTTGGAGTTGAGCAAAGTTGTATATTTCCTGCAAGGCAGCTTCCTTCTTATGGGCAGGGAAATATTTCTCACAGAAGTAATAGATCATCTCCTGGGGGCTACGCACACATCCAGGAGCAAGCGAGGTGAACCAGGCTTTAGCATCATCCTTTAGAGAGAAAGGAAACAGCTTAAGGATATAGTAGTGGCGGATCTTCTCCTCATTAGTGAAAAGGTTGGCTATTTCAGATAGTTTGGCAAGATGGGCTATGACTGTCTCGGACTCATAACCGTGAAAAGGATCAGATTCGACTAGAGAGATTATCTCAGGGTCGACAGAGAATTCATAATCCTTATCGGTGACAAAGATAGGCGAAGTGGCAAACTTCGGGTCATTTTTTATCCTAGCTTCACGAGATTTTTCCTTCCACTTGAGAATTAATTTCTTAGCGTCATAGGCATCCTTACATGCAAGAAAATCCTCAGCTATCTCTCCCTCCATAACGTAACCCTGAGGTATATCAGGCAATTCATATCTAGGAGAGCTAGATCTAACAGGACCAAAAGCAGGTTCTATCTCAATAGTATCGGTAGTTTCAGAAGCATCACAAGCATTGGCAGTAAGTCTAGCAATATGACAATCAAGGAACACTCCTAGTGGAACATCAGGCAAAGGAGTATCTCTAGCAGTATCAAGCATAGCATCATCCGGCAAAATAGCATCTCTAGCATCATGAGGAAAAGCAGTATCAAGCATAGCAACTCTAGCAGTATCAGGCATAGCATCTCTAGCAGTATCAGGCATAGTATCAAGCATAGCATCATCAGGCATAGTATCAAGCATAGCATCATCAGGCATAGTATCAAGCATAGTATCATCAGGCATAGTATTAAGCGTAGCATCTCTAGTAGTAGCATCATAAGCATCATCAAGCATAGGCGACATATCAAGATTTCTAGCAGGAGGTGATGTCGCAAACTTACTCATAACTCAAGGTGAATCAAGTGGAGAGCTAGATGACAATTCCTTACCTCCCCTCATAGTTGAGGGCAAGACTTTGGTCTTCAGATCCTTCAGATTCTTCATAGTGATCTGCAGATATAAATCCCAAGTGACTCAGAGAATATAGCAATACCTCCCCGGCAACGGCGCCAGAAAAATGTTGATCGCGCAATCTCTGGCGTTAGCTAGACGAACGCTTATGACAACGAACCTTCTCCTGCAACGGCACCAGAAAAATGCTGATAGCACTCCCCGGTAATGAAACTAGAAGAAAGTTGTTGACGGCCCACCAGCGCGTGGGTTCGCAACAGTTTTCGGGGGTAGAGTATTCGACCCAAATTTGTAGATCGTCTGAAGGAGGTGAGAGAATACTCTCGAGTATTAGCAGCTGAATTTGTCGGATTCAACCACACCTGAAAGATTAGTATCTGCAAGCACAGTAGTAACAGCAAAGTAGTATGATAACAACGGTGTCAGAAACGATCTGTTGACGGCAGACTATTCCTAACAATTGTAACAGTGGCGCCTTCGTTGCCGCGTCGACGGAAGTTGTCAGTTCCCGTCAACGACCAGCGAATCAACAGTGTAGCAGGTAGCAGCAGTGTAACGAGCAACAGCAGGGGCAAGGAACAGCAGTTGTGACAGCAGTAGCAAGTAGCAATAGTAGCAAGCGACAGTAGTAGCAGCAGCACAGCAAGACAAGTAACAGCAGTAGCAACAGTAGTAGCAGCAGAGCAGGAGAAGTAACAGCAGTAGCAACAGTAGTTGCAGCAGTAGAGCAAGACAAGTAACAGCAGTAGTAGGACAAACTCGTAGGCGATGGGTCGGTGATTTGTTTGGATGATATTCATCATGCAACAACTATAACACGGAGAGATATGTGGCTAGCTCCCGTTCGCCAATGTGATGTAGGCATGCATTTCGTGTGTCGTCATACGTGCTTAGGGAAAAGAACTTGCATGACATCTATTGTCCATCCCTCCCATGGCAGCGGGGTCCAAAAGGAAACTACGGGATATTAAGGTTCTCCTTTTAATAAAGAACCGGACCAACGCATTAGCACTTGGTGAACACATGAACTCCTCAAACTATGGTCATCACCGGGAGTGGTTCCGGTTATTGTCACTCCGGCGTTACCGGATCATAACACATAGTAGGTAACTACAACTTGCAAGATCGGATCTAAAACACACATATATTGGTGACAACATAATAATTTCAGATCTAAAATCATGGCACTTGGTCCCTAGTGACAAGCATTAAGCATGGCCAAGTAGTAGCAACATCAAATCTCAAAACATAGTGGATACTAGGGATCAATCCCCATCAAAACTAACTCGATTACATGATAGATCTCATCCTACTCATCACCACCTAGCTAGCCTACGAATAGATTACTCACGAACGACAAGAGCTTCATGGAATTGGACAGGGAAGAAGGTTGATGATGACGATGGCGACGATTTCCCCTCTCCGGAGCCCAAGACAGACTCCAGATCTGCCCCCCGGATGAAGAACAGGAGGTGGCAGTGCCTCCGTATCGAAAACGCGATGAAAACTTCTCTTTTTATTTTTTCTGGGACGAAAGGGAACTTATAGAGCTGGAGTTGTGGGCGGCAGGTGCCTGTGGGCCCCACAAGCCTGCCCACCGCCACCAGGGGGTGGTGGCAGAGCAGGGGCTTGTGGCCTACTGGCCCACCCCCTGAGGTGGAACTTGGCGCATATATTTTTTATATTTTCCAAAACTGCTCCCCGTAAATTTTCAGGACGTTTGGAGAACTTTGATTTCTGCACAAAAATAACACCAAGGCAATTCTGCTGAAAACAGCGTCAGTCCAGGTTAGTTCCATTCAAATCATGCAAATTATAGTCCAAAACAGGGGCCAAAGAGTTTGGAAAAGTAGATACGTTGGAGACGTATCAGTCCCCAACACACCAAATACAATGGTAAATTGTATAGGTGCACTAGTTCAGTGACGAGATGGTGATACAAGTGTAGTATGGATAGTAGATATAGGTTATTGTATTCTGAAAATATAAAACAACAAGGTAGCAAGTGGCAAAAAATGAGTGAAACGTTGTATAAATGTTTGGACATAAGGCCTAGGGTTCATACTTTCACTAGTGAAATCTCTCAACAATGCTAACATAATAGAATCACATGGTCATCCCTCAACCGGCAACAAAGAATCACTTCAAAGTTCATATTTAGTGGAGAACATAATAAGAAGTTGTTGTAGGAATAAAACCACCTCAAAGTTATTCTTCCTAATCGATCTTTTAAGTTATTCCTATAAGTGTCACAAACGAGTTCATACTAGAATAACACTCATGATACATATCAATCAACCCTAATGTCACCTAGATACTCCAATGTCACCTCAAATATCCAAGGGCTAATTATATGACATGGATCAAACAATTTAAGATTCATCATATTCAATCCAACACAACGAACTTCAAAGAGTACCCGAAGGTTTCTATCAGGGAACATAGCATGAAAACGTGAATCAACCCATGTGCATAGATCCCCAAGGTCACCAGAATCCGCAAGTTGATGCCATAATATATATCAAGTGAATCAATAGAATACCCCAATGTCATTACGGGTATCCGCATGCAAGACATACATCAAGTGTTCTCAAACCCAATATCAAATCTGACATAACGAGATCTTAAAGGGAAATTTTGAATTCATCACAACTAGGTATCAACGAAATACCATTATATGATCCAACTAGATTAACAAGGCCCATGATACATCAAGATCGTGCCATCTCAAGAACACAAGAGAGAGATTGAACACATAGCTACTGGTACATACCCTCAGCCCCGAGGGTGAACTACTCCCTCCTCATCATGGCCTTCGCCGGGATGATGTAGCTGGCCACCGGAACTGGTTTCCTACCTCCGATAGGGTACCAGAAAAGCTCCATCTGGGTTTTTTTCATTGATACAAAGAGTTTCGGTGGTGGAGCGGAAGTTCTCTCCTAATTTCTGACTGTTCTGGTATCTATAGGATTTTTCAGCGTTGAAATTTCGCCAAATGTTCCCACGTGGGCCCCACAAGCCATCAAGGCGCGACCAGGGGTGGTCACTCCCTGTTGGCTTGTGGCCCATAGGTTGATCCTCTCTGGTGGTTCTTCACTCTAGTATTGTTCATATGTTCTAGAAAAACTATCAAAAAGTTTGAGGCAATTCCGAGAACTTCCATTTTGTGCACAAAAAACAACACCACTGTAATTCTGCTGAAAACAACGTTAGTCCGGGTTAGTTCTAAATAAATCACAAAAAGTGCATCAAAGCCATATAAAAGTATTGTAAACATAGGCAAACATGGCATGAATACTTCATAAATTATCGGTACGTTGGAGATGTATCAGTAGCCCCAAGCTTAATTCCTACTCGTCCTTGAGTCGGTAAATTATAAAAGAAATAACTTATGAAGCGTGAATGCTAACATAGTATATAAGTTTGATCAGTGATAATTCCAATCACTTTTTCTAGCATCATAACCACCAACTTTTTCATACAAATCATCATGGTTGAGTAGAAATCAATTCACATTGTCATTGTTCTAACAATGCATTATCTTGAAACTCAACATCATATGTTCTTAATCATCTAACAATTTCAATGCATCATCAAGTCTAAGTAAGAGCTCCACATACTCAATTATCATATAGTACTCTATGATTGCTAATACTCAAAGCATATTTTTAGAACAAAAAACATCCATCGAACACAAAGAAAGATAGGGGCTTAATGTTTTGCCTCCCAATATTTTTCTCATAAATATAATTGTTAACAATAATGAATCATGATCAAATATATTTGAGTGGATATTTATGTTTGGCTCTTTCCCCACCACATGGTGCTTGCGAACTACTAGCTTGAGGTTAGAATAAGAAGTTGACTCAACACAAAAGTAAATAGATTGTTCCTCCGCAGAGGGGAGGAGGGATTTGCAGAGGTGCCATAGCTCATTGTTTTTAAAATAGAGATGAATATGTAATATCGGGTGGTGTCCCTTTCCTGTCAATATTACGATAAGAGTTTTCAATATCTTCCATGATAATCACATTATTGGCGGTTCCCAAATAGAATTGAAATTTTACTCCACCTCCACCATTCAAACACATTCCATAGCTAGCCGTATCACCAGGTGCCCTCCAAACAATCAACTGTTTAGGCGGAGTTTTTGTTTATTTATTTTTGTATTATGCAGGACTGGTAATCCTTTTACCAGCCTCTCTTGTGCAATGACAAGTGAATAAACACTCATCATGAGAATAACCCACTTAGCATGGAAGATATTGACCGCCCGTTGCTCCATGAGTGATACGAGCACACAAAACTGATGTTTATTTGAAGGTTTTAGAGGTGGCACATGCAACTTTACTTGGAATAGTAGTGAAATACCATATATAGGTAGGTATGGTGGACTCATGGAAGAAACTTGGCTCAAGGATTTGGATGCACAAGTAGTATCTCTACTTGGTACGAAGTTTTGCCTAGCAACTGGTTCTAAACAAGCACCACACGTTGGAGGACCGTAACAATATAATTTCTATGCAAATATACCCAAACATAACCATTATGAAAGGACGTGGATGTCTCCTAGAGGGTGGGGTGAATAGGCGCTTTAAAATAGTTATGGTTTAGGCTTGAACAAATACGGAATAAAACTAACATTTAATTTGTCAAGCAGTAAACATAAAACAACTAAGCATGGAAAAGTAAAGTTTTAACTCCCCCACCACCAATCAATCACACACCACGGCTAGCCGAATCCTCGGGTACCGTCCATACTAACATCAATTTGGGGGAGTCTTGTTTTACAGTTTTGTTTTCGATTTAAGCTTGGAACTGGGCATCCCAAATATCGGCCCCTTTCTCGTGAATGACTGTGAATAAACACATGTCAAGGATAACACTCCTAGCATGGAAGATACCAATAGCCCTCTGTCACCACATGAGCAGTTCGGGCATGCAAAACAGATTTATTTCTTGAAGGTTTAGAGAATGGCACATGCAAATTTACTTGGAACGGCAGGTAGATACCGCAAATAGGTAGGTATGGTGGACTCTCATGGAAAAACTTTTTGTGTTTATGGAAGTGGATGCACATGCAGTATTCCCGCTTAGTACAAGTGAAGGCTAGCAAAAGACTGGGAAGCGACCAACTAGACAGTGACAACAGTCATCAAGATGCAGTGAGTTTGACTAACATTGAATGCAAGCATGAACAGGATATAAATCACCATGAATACGAACATCATAGAGGCTATGTTGATTTTGTTTCAACTACATGCATGAACATGCGCCATGTCAAGCCACTTGAAACATTCAAAGGAGAATACCATCCTATCATACTACATCACAGTCATCTCAAAATCTATGTTGGCAATCAAGACAAACCATTATAAGCTCTCAGCTAAATAAGCATGGCATCAGAAACTATGATCTCTAAGTTGTCATTGCAAACATGGTTCTCTCACAATAAAGCTAAATCTGGGTTGACAAGCTAGTCATATTTACAAAAACAAAATAGATAGAGTTCATACCAGCTTTTCAGTCTCAGTCACTTCATCATATATCATCATTGTTGCCTTTCATTTGCACGATCGAACGATGAAAACGATAATAAGCGCATTGGACTAAGCTGAATCTGCAGGCAAACACAAAGGAGAAGACAAAATAATATGGCTCTTTGAAAGCTAAACAGGTAAGCATGTAAGAACCAGTAAGCATTGTAGCCAATATCCTCAACCATGACACAAAGAAAAAGAAAACCATTTACACGGGAAAGCTCCCAACAAGCAAAAGAAGAAAGAAAAATATTTTTGGGTTTTCTCAAAAGGACACAAAATAAGAAAACAAGAAAACGGAAATAAACTAGCATGGATAATACAGTGGCAAAGTGTAAACACCGGCTAACAAGGTGAAAGCATGAGCATGAATGTAAAGTCGGTGAGAACACGTACTCCCCCAAGCTTAGGCTTTTGGCCCAGCTTGGTCTACTCCCAAGGTGGGAAATAACCAGCTCCAGGATACTTCGGAGCAGACTGCGGATGCCTCTGCTGTGCAAGCTCCTCTGGCTCCCACTTATAAACTAGCGTCTGGTACTCGACTGTCAGCTCGGGCATGGGTGCCTGTGGTTGGGCCAAGCCCCAATATGCGTAGATATCCGCGGGCATAATAGTGTACCTACCTGCATGAAGATCAAACAAAGAAGGAGCAGGCAAAGTAATAGTCTCTCGAGTACCCTGACTAAACACCAGGTTATAAATCATCCGTCTACTAGCATCTCTATCCAGAAAATCATGGCGAACCGTGCTATCATAATCCATATATCTCAGGGAGAAGCATCTCTCCTTCCTCTCCCAGTCTAATCGGTATCTCAAAGTGTCTGGCAAGACGGGTAGCATAGATACCTCCATAGACAACACCTTTAGAACGGTTCAGGTTCAACCGTTGAGCTACTATAGCGCCCAAGCTATAAGTCTTATCGTTATAAAGGCCTTCGCGCAAAACCGCAAGGTCTGGAGAACTAAGTGATCCAGCCTCCCCACGGCCAATCAAACATTTTCCCACAAATAGTGATAAGTACCGAAGCACAGCAAAATGTATGCTAGCAGTTCTAGCGTGAGACACGGCTCTCTCCTCTCCAATAGCAATAGAACCAATGAAATCCTCCATGTCCCGTGGACGAGGGTCACGGAGATCCCCAACATAAGGTAATTTGCATACATTGCAAAAGTCCTGCAGTGTCATGCACTGGGGGACTTCGTAAATCATGAACTCAACCATGGGAGGATTCTTCCTCGGATAAAAGTTGAAGCGTTGAACGAAAATATTGGTGAGGAGGAGGTATTGTGGGCACTTATCTTCAACAAACGCAGTAAGACCTGCGTTCTCCACCAAGTAATAAAAGTCTTCATAAAGTCCGGCGGTGCATAAAAATTCATCACTTGCCCACTCGCATGCTCGAACTTCTGTGACTCGAGGGACTGCGTACTTGGTGTGATTCTTCTCATCCTCCTTGGGGTTACGGCTTGAAGAGCCTCTCAAGAACCTCCTCATCTTTTCCCTTTTCTAGCTCTGAAAAATTCTGAAATTTTTAGAGACTTCGAAAGAAAAGTGAATGAGGATTAACCCAACTTGTAGCAACTACTCCTACTAGTGGCTAGAGACCGTATCACGCGCTAAAACTACTTGCAACTAGCTAAAATCAACATTTATAGCTCAAGAACAGGGTCACCAAGGTAGCAAGATTTCGCGAAGGATAAAGCACTAGAGAAAAAACTAATTGGACCAATGGAGGAGTCACTTACCAAGGAGCAATTTCCCCAAAACGGTTCGGAGAATGGTGCTTTGAGCAAGAAGATCGAAAATCACAGCCAAATGAGCAAGAACACGGGTTTGAGCTGCGAAACAATTTTTTCTGGAGGTGGAAGAAGAGGCTGGGAGCTGGAATGACTGGAGGGGGTGCCTGTGGGCCCCACAAGCTTGCACCACGCCACCAGGGGGTAGGTGGCGGTGGGGGAGCTTGTGGCCCACTAGTCAGGCCCCCTCACCAGCTCTCAGGCCCAGAAATTTTCAAAAATTCCAGAAAAAATCATACTAAATTTTCAGGACCATCGGAGAACTTTTATTTTTGAGGTATTTTTCTCCAGGATGCTAAAACAGAAAACAGGAAAAGCTAAACTAATTCCATCATTTTTCTTCTAAGCAACAGAAAAAAGAAAACTCAAAACAGAGGTATGTGACTCTCTGAATCATCTGTTTCATGGTCATCGGAAGAAATTCGTCGATGGGGTTGATCAAGTCCTTATGACAAAACCTTCTCGAATCGCAAGAGAGAACAGAGAATTTTCGAATAGCCACTAAGTCACCTCAATGGGGATATGAATCTCCCCAACAAGAAAATCATACTTCAGCTTGACTCGAGGAATAGGGCATTCAAAGCTCCCAATGAGAATCGATGAAGTCTTTTCGATAGCATTGATGCAATGTACTAGATATCGTTTCTTCGGAAAGTGCACTGTGTGCTCATTACCGTTGACATGGAAAGTGACATTGCCTTTGTTGAAATCTATAACAGCCCCTGCAGTGTTTAAAAAGGGTCTTCCGAGGATGATAGCCATGGCATCGTCCTCGGGAATATCCAAGATAACAAAGTCTGTTAAGATAGTGGTATTAGCAACCACAACAGGCACATCCTCGCAAATGCCGATAGGGAAAGCAGTTGATTTGTCGGCCATTTGCAGAGAAATTTCAGTGGGTGTCAACTTATCCAATTCAAGTCTACGATAAAGAGAGACTTGCATAACACTAACAGCGGCTCCAAGGTCACATAAGGCAGTTCTTACGTAGTTTCCTTTAATGGAGCAAGGTATAGTGGGCACTCCGGGATCACCAAGTTTCTTAGGAGTTCCACCTTTGAAAGTGTAGTTGGCAAGCATGGTGGAGATCTCAAGATCTGGTATCTTCCGTTTATTAGTCACGATATCTTTCATGTACTTGGCATACAGAGACATCTTGAGCATATCAGTTAACCGCATCTGCAGAAAGACGGGTCTTATCATCTCAACGAAGCACTCAAAATCCTCATCATCCTTTTACTTGGATGGCTTAGGAGGAAAGGGCATAGGTCTCTGAACCAATGGCTCTCTTTCTTTACCATGCTTCCTAGCAGTGAAGTCATTCTTGTCGTATCTCTTAGGTTGTGGATTATTAGGATTAACCGTAGGTTCAATCTCCACATCCTCATCATTGCTAGGTTGAACATCATTACGAACATCACTGTCCATATTGTCACCAGGTTCATGTTGATCACCTGATTGTGTTTCTGCATCAGACGCAGAAATATCATTAGGTTCTTCAGGTGTGACGGTATTTGGTGAACTGGCGTGCAGGTTTCTATCATCCTTCTTCTTCTCCTTAGGATGACTAGGTGTATCAGCATTGATTCCTTGAGAATCTTGATCAATTCTCTTAGGATGACCTTCAGGATACAAAGGTTCCTGAGTCATTTTGCCTCCTCTAGTAATGACTCTGGCAGAGTTGTCATTTAATTCATTGAGCAAGTCATTCTGAGCGTTAAGTACTAGTTCTACCTGAGTAGTAAGCATAGAGGCATGTTTACTCATAAGCTTTAGAGCATTGACATTTCTGTCTACACAAGCACTTAAATGGCTAAGCATACGAGTACTTTGTTCCAAATGTCTGCTAACATAATCATTGAAACTCTGTTGTTTGGCAACAAAGTTGTCAAATTCATCAAAGCATAGGCTAGCAGGTTTATCAAAAGGAATATCACTCTCATCAAACCCACGCGGAGAATTCACTTCTACTACCTGTATCGGGTTATCGAGACCGTGGATCTCTTTGATAGGTGGTAGATTTTTGACATCTTCAGATCTAATGCCTTTCTCTTGCATAGGTTTCTTGGCTTCTTGCATATCTTCGGGACTGAGGAATAGAATACCTCTTTTCTTAGGAGTTGGCTTAGGAGGTGGTTCGGGAATAGTCCAAGCATTATCGTTGATCAAGAGGTTATTCAGTAGGGTCTCAGCTTGTTCTACAGTTCGTTCCCTAAAAACACAACCGGCACAACTATCTAGGTGGTCTCTAGAGGCATCGGTAAGTCCGTTATAGAGGATATCAAGTATCTCGTTCTTCTTAAGAGGGTGATCAGGCAAAGCATTCTGTAGCTGGACGAGCCTCCCCCAAGCTTGTGGAAGACTCTCTTCTTGGAGTTGAGCAAAGTTGTATATTTCCTGCAAGGCAGCTTGCTTCTTATGGGCAGGGAAATATTTCTCACAGAAGTAATAGACCATCTCCTGGGGACTACGCACACATCCAGGAGAAAGAGAGGTGAACCAGGCTTTAGCATCATCCTTTAGAGAGAAAGGAAACACCTTAAGGATATTGTAGTGGCGGATCTTCTCCTCATTAGTGAAAAGGTTGGCTATTTCGGATAGTTTGGCAAGATGGGCTATGACCGTCTCAGACTGATAACCGTGAAAAGGATTAGATTCGACTAGAGAGATTATCTCAGGGTCTACAGAGAATTCATAATCCTTATCGGTGACAAAGATAGGCGAAGTGGCAAACTTCGGGTCATTTTTCATCCTAGCTTCACGAGATTTTTCCTTCCACTTGAGAATTAATTTCTCAGCGTCATAGGCATCCTTACACGCAAGAAAATCCTCAGCTATCTCTCCCTCCATAACGTAACCCTCAGGTATATCAGGCAATTCATATCTAGGAGAGGTAGATCTAATAGGAGCAAAAGCAGGTTCTATCTCAATAGTATCGGTAGTTTCAGAAGCATCACGAGCATTGGCAGTAACTCTAGCAATATGAGCATCAAGGAACACTCCTAGTGGAACATCAGGCAAAGGAGTATCTCTAGCAGTATCAAGCATAGCATCATCACGCAAAATAGCATCTCTAGCATCATGAGGCAAAGCAGTATCAAGCATAGCATCTCTAGCAGTATCAGGCATAGCATCTCTAACAGTATCAGGCATAGTATCAAGCATAGCATCATCAGGCATAGTATCAAGCATAGCATCATCAGGCATAGTATCAAGCATAGTATCATCAGGCATAGTATCAAGCATAGCATCTCTAGTACTAGCATCATAAGCATCATCAAGCACAGGCGACATATCAAGATTTCTAGCAGGAGGTGATGTCGCAAACTTACTCATAACTGAAGGTGAATCAAGTGCAAAGCTAGATGGCAATTCCTTACCTCCCCTCGTAGTTGAGGGAAAGACTTTGCTCTTCGGATCCTTCAGATTCTTCATAGTGATCAGGAGATATAAATCCCAAGTGACTCTGAGAATATAGCATTACCTCCCCGGCAACCGCGCCAGAAAAATGTTGATCGCGCAATCTCCGACGTTAGCTAGACGAACGCTTATGACAACGAACCTTCTCCTGCAACGGCACTAGAAAAATGCTTATAGCACTCCCCGGTAATGAAACTAGAAGAAAGTTGTTGACGGCCCACCAGCGCGTGGGTTCGCAGCAGTTTTCGAGGGTACAGTATTCGACCCAAATTTGTAGATCGCCTGAAGGAGGTGAGAGAATACTCTCGAGTATTAGCAGCCGAATTTGTCGGATTCAATCACACCTGAAAGATTAGTATCTGCAAGCACAGTAGTAACAGCAAAGTAGTATGATAACAACGGTGTCAGAAACGATCTGTTGACGGCAGACTATTCCTAACGGTGTCAGAAACAAGCAACAGCAGTGGCAAGGAACAACAGTAGTGACAGCAGTAGCAAGTAGCAATAGTAGCAAGCGACAGTAGTAGCAGCAGCAGAGCAAGACAAGTAACCGCAGTAGCAACAGTAGTAGCAGCAGAGCAGGACAAGTAACAGCAGTAGCAATAGTAGTTGCAGCAGCAGAGCAAGACAAATAACAGCTGTAGTAGGACAAACTCGTAGGCGATGGGTCGGTGATTTGTTTGGATGATATTCATCATGCAACAGCTATAACACGGAGAGATATGTGGCTAGCTCCCGTTCGCCAATGTGATGTGTCGTCATACGTGTGTCGTCATACGTGCTTAGGGAAAAGAACTTGCATGACATCTATTGTCCATCCCTCCCGTGGCAGCGGGGTCCAAAAGGAAACTACGGGATATTAAGGTTCTCCTTTTAATAAAGAACCGGACCAACGCATTAGCACTTGGTGCACACATGAACTCCTCAAACTATGGTCATTACCGGGAGTGGTTCCGGTTATTGTCACTCCGGGGTTGCCGGATCATAACACATAGTAGGTAACTACAACTTGCAAGATCGGATCTAAAACACACATATATTGGTGACAACATAATAATTTCAGATCTGAAATCATGGCACTTGGGCCCTAGTGACAAGCATTAAGCATGGCAAAGTAGTAGCAACATCAAATCTCAGAACATAGTGGATACTAGGGATCAATCCCCATCAAAACTAACTCGATTACATGATAGATCTCATCCTACTCATCACCACCCAGCTATCCTACGAATAGATTACTCACGAACGACGAAGAGCTTCATGGAATTGGACAGGGAAGAAGGTTGATGATGACGATGGCGATGATTTCCCCTCTCCGGAGCCCAAGACGGACTCCAGATCTGCCCTCTAGATGAAGAACAGGAGGTGGCGGCGCCTCCGTATCGAAAACGCGATGAAAACATCTCTTTTTATTTTTTCGGGACGAAAGGCAACTTATAGAGGTAGAGTTGGGGGCGGCAGAGCAGGGGCTTGTGGCCTACTGGCCCACCCCCTGAGGTGGAACTTGGCGCAGATATTTTTGATATTTTCCAAAAATGCTCCCCGTAAATTTTCAGGACGTTTGGAGAACTTTGATTTCTGCACAAAAATAACACCAAGGCAATTCTGCTGAAAACAGCGTCAGTCCAGGTTACTTCCATTCAAATCATGCAAATTATAGTCCAAAACAAGGGCAAAAGAGTTTGGAAAAGTAGATACGTTGGAGACGTATCAGTCCCCAACACATCAAATAGAATGGTAAATTGTATAGGTGCACTAGTTCAGCGAAGAGATGGTGATACAAGTGTAGTATGGATAGTAGATATAGGTTATTGTATTCTGAAAATCTAAAACAACAAGGTAGCACGTGACAAAAAATGAGTGAAACGTTGTATAAATGTTTGGACATAAGGCCTAGGGTTCATACTTTCACTAGTGAAATCTCTCAACAATGCTAACATAATAGAATCACATGGTCATCCCTCAACAGGCAACAAAGAATCACTCCAAAGTTCATATTTAGTGGAGAACATAATAAGAAGTTGTTGTAGGAAGAAAACCACCTCAAAGTTATTCTTCCTGATCAATCTTTTGAGTTATTCCTATAAGTGTCCCAAACAACCCTAGAGTTCATACTAGAATAACACTCATGATACATATCAATCAACCCTAATGTCACCTAGATAATCCAATGTCACCTCAAATATCCAAGGGCTAATTATATGACATGCATCAAACAATTTAAGATTCATCATATTCAATCCAACACAACGAACTTCAAAGAGTACCCGAAGGTTTCTATCCGGGAACGTAGCATGAAAACGTGCAATCAACCCATGTGCATAGATCCCCAAGGTCACCGGAATCCGCAAGTTGATGCCTTAATATATATCAAGTGAATCAATAGAATACCCCAATGTCATTACGGGTATCCGCATACAAGACATACATCAAGTGTTCTCAAACCCAATATCAAATCTGACATAACGAGATCTTAAAGTCAAAGTTTCAATTCATCACAACTAGGTATCAACGAAATACCATCATATGATCCAACTAGATTAACAAGGCCCATGATACATCAAGATCGTGCCATCTCAAGAACACAAGAGAGAGATTGAACACATAGCTACTGGTACATACCCTCAGCCCCGAGGGCGAACTACTCCATCCTCATCATGGCCTCCGCCGGGATGATGTAGCTGGCCACCGGAGCTGGTTTCCTACCTCCGATAGGGTACTAGAAAGGCTCCATATGGGTTTTTTCATTGATACAAAGAGTTTCGGTGGTGGAGCGGAAGTTCTCTCCTAATTTCTGACTGTTCTGGTATAAATAGGATTTTTCAGCGTTGAAATTTTGCCAAATGTTCCCACGTGGGCCCCACAAGCCATCAAGGCGCGACCAGGGGGTGGTCACTCCCTGTTGGCTTGTGGCCCATAGGTTGATCCTCTCTGGTGGTTCTTCACTCTAGTATTGTTCATATGTTCCAGAAAAACTATCAAAAAGTTTGAGGCAATTCCGAGAACTTCCATTTTGTGCACAAAAAACAACACCACTGTAATTCTGCTGAAAACAACGTTAGTCCGGGTTAGTTCTAAATAAATCACAAAAAGTGCATCAAAGCCATATAAAAGTATTGTAAACATAGGCAAACATGGCATGAATACTTCATAAATTATCGGTACGTTGGAGATGTATCAGTAGCCCCAAGCTTAATTCCTACTCGTCCTTGAGTCGGTAAATTATAAAAGAAATAACTTATGAAGCGTGAATGCTAACATAGTATATAAGTTTGATCAGTGATAATTCCAATCACTTTTTCTAGCATCATAACCACCAACTTTTTCATACAAATCTTCATGGTTGAGTAGAAATCAATTCACATGTCATGGTTCTAACAATGCATTATCTTGAAACTCAACATCATATGTTCTTAATCATCTAACAATTTCAATGCATCATCAAGTCTAAGTAAGAGCTCCACATACTCAATTATCATATAGTACTCTATGATTGCTAATACTCAAAGCATATTTTTAGAACAAATAACATCCATCGAACACAAAGAAAGATAGGGGCTTAATGTTTTGCCTCCCAATATTTTTATCATAAAGATAATTGTTAACAATAATGAATCATGATCAAATATATTTTAGTGGATATTTATGTTTGGCTCTTTCCCCACCACATGGTGCTTGCGAACTACTAGCTTGAGGTTAGAATAAGAAGTTGACTCAACACAAAAGTAAATAGATTGTTCCTCCGCAGAGGGGAGGAGGGATTTGCAGAGGTGCCATAGCTCATTGTTTTTAAAATAGAGATGAATATGTAATATCGGGTGGTGTCCCTTTCCTATCAATATTACGATAAGAGTTTTCAATATCTTCCATGATAATCACATTATTGGCGGTTCCCAAATAGAATTGAAATTTTACTCCACCTCCACCATTCAAACACATTCCATAGCTAGCCGTATCCCCAGGTGCCCTCCAAACAATCAACTGTTTAGGCGGAGTTTTTGTTTATTTATTTTTGTATTATGCAGGACTGGTAATCCTTTTACCAGCCTCTCTTGTGCAATGACAAGTGAATAAACACTCATCATGAGAATAACCCACTTAGCATGGAAGATATTGACCGCCCGTTGCTCCATGAGTGATACGAGCACACAAAACTGATGTTTATTTGAAGGTTTTAGAGGTGGCACATGCAACTTTACTTGGAATAGTAGTGAAATACCATATATAGGTAGGTATGGTGGACTCATGGAAGAAACTTGGCTCAAGGATTTGGATGCACAAGTAGTATCTCTACTTGGTACGAAATTTTGCCTAGCAACTGGTTCTAAACAAGCACCACACGTTGGAGGACCGTAACAATATAATTTCTATGCAAATATACCCAAACATAACCATTATGAAAGGACGTGGATGTCTCCTAGAGGGTGGGGTGAATAGGCGCTTTAAAATAGTTATGGTTTAGGCTTGAACAAATACGGAATAAAACTAACGTTTAATTTGTCAAGCACTAAACATAAAACAACTAAGCTCACCTATGTGCACCAACAACTTATGCTAAGCAGGATAAACAACTATGTGATAGCAAGATATATAACAAGAAAAAATATGGCTATCACAAAGTAAAGTGCATAAGTAAAGGGATCGGGTAAGAGATAACCGAGGCATGCGAAGACAACGATGTATCCCGAAGTTCACAACCTTGCGGATTCTAATCTCCGTTTGGAGCTGTGGAGGCACAATGCCCCCCAAGATGCCACTAAGGCCACCATAATCTCCTCACGCCCTTGCACAATGCAAGATGCGATGATTCCACTAAGGGGCCCTTGAGGGCGGTCACCAAACCCGTACAAACAAGGTTGGGGCAATCTCCACAACTTAATTAGAGGCTCCCAACAACACCATGAAGCTTCACCACAATGGAATGTGGCTTGGAGATGTCCTCAATTGCTCGGGGCAATCTCCGCAACATAATTGGAGACCCCAAAGCTTTCCCGGAGCTTTACACCACAATGATTGAGCTCCGAGCCACCACCAAGCTTCTAGGACACCAAAGCATCCACGAAGAACAATATCTAGGTTACCAAGTACCCAAGGGTAATAAGCTTCTCAAACTTCACTTCCACGTATCACCATGGAGAACTCAAACGTATGCACCAAATGCAATGGCAAGGGCACACAGAGTGCCCACGTACTTCTCTCCCAAATCCCACCACACAACTAATGCCATGGTGGAAAATGAGAGGTATAACAAAGAAGAACACCAAGAACTCCAAGAACTAGATCCAAGGGTTTCCTTTCACATAGAGGAGAAAGTGATTCATGGAAATGTGGATCTAGATCTCCTCTCTCTTTTCCCTCAAAAAGGAGCAAGAAGCATTGGAGGGATTGAGAGTTAGCAAGCTCTAAGAAGGTCAGCAATGGGGGAGAAATGCGAGCTCAAGGGATGGGGAACCATTGGGGATGAAGATCCCCTTAAAAAGCCCCCTGCAAATCTTCATGTTATGTGCAGAATTACATAGGGGCGGTATAACCGGAGAAGCGGGCGATACAACCGCCCAACCACCACCCAACACGAGCACTGGACACGGCAAAGTCCCAAGGGGTACAACCGCCTCGAACACCGGTTGTATCGGGCTATGTAATATAACAGTACAACCGGTCCACTACCGCCCAACAACCGGAGCTCAACAGAACCGTGTTCGACTGAATCCCAGTGATGTGCCGGTTCAACCGTCGAGGGTGTGGGTGGTACAACCGCCCAGTGTAGCAGTACAACTGCTGGAAGAAAACAAGAAAAATAAAAACTGCCATAACTTCTGCAAATGAGCTCCGAATTGAGCAAACTCAAGCTTGTTGGAAATCTTAAGAAGAGGCAGTTATGAAAAATGCCAATGATATAGAGATGTGAAACCTCTATGAATGAAGAACTGGCAAAAACTCCAACATCGAAAACATCATAGAAGATGCACATGTAATCTGTTTTCGATGAACTCGTGCTTGTCATAAAGATGACCATAAGCTCTAAAAGTCACAAAGAGAACCACCAAACAAGAACCAAGAACAATGATTCAAGGATGCAAATGGTTTGAGCTCTCAACGAATGATACGATCAAGCTACTCACTTGAGAGCCCCCCTTGATAGTACGACAATCTATCCTAAAATAGAAAAACCTATCAAGGGCAAACCTATACCTTGCACATAATCCACTTGAGCTAGATAATGACGATCTTCACTTTCTCAAGATGGACCACTTTCTTGATTGTGTTGGCTTGATGAAGACTGGTAAATTGCTCCCCCATACTCCATTATGGGTGAGCCACTCTTCAGCACATCTTCACAAGTACATTGCCACCAGAATGGATGACAAGCTCCAAGCATGATATCTTTGTGATGCTCCACTTGAATTTGCACACCGCAATCTTGATGACAATCACCACTTGACGTCATAATCCATGGGATGTATGAGATCTTCCTCTTGACACAAGCCCGTGGAAAGACACCTAACCCTACATAGAACTCTCACGAATACCATGGCTTAGTACACAAAAGCGTAATGGACAATGCTTACCATACCATGGGATCACTTGATCCCTCTCGGTACATCCTGTATGCTTTGTGTGTTGATCAACTTGATTTACTCTTTGACTTAGTTTTGATCAACCTTGTGTCTTTATGATCAATATTTGGATGAAACCTTGAATACCTCCTTGGACATCATATAAACTCTTTGAAACCAATAGATGGACTTCAAGTAATGCAACCATTAGTCCATTGGGATTGTCATCAATTACCAAAACCATATATGGAGAAATATGCCCTAACACATTACATTATCTTCCTTGTCTAACTTCAACTATTTGATCAAGGTTGAAAATAATTAATCGGTATTCACAATCATAAAAGATGTCCAAGATAATATATTTGTATGTGAAAGTTCACTTTTTATACTAATCATTCATGAATTGCTTGTATGACCAATATTGTAGTTGTCGAAATTCAACATTTTTTACTTTCTAAAACAAGTGTGAAACTATTACTAAGCGTAAAGCACACTGATAATTTCAGATTTATGATATTTAATTCATTCACAATTTAGTCTTAGGATATAAGTGAAGCACACGACTAAACATCGAACTACTCTCAAAAGATATAAGTGAAGATCAATGAGTAGTTAAATAATTAAGTAGCTATATGACGACTCTTCCTCAATAAAGATATGAGATCTAATATTTTTGTTCAAACAAAAAGCAAAACAAAAATTCACTCCAAGAATAGCACATATCATGTGGATAAAAAAAATTAGGGTCAATATAGGCTAACCCATATTTGTTGACGAAGAGAGGTGGGATGCATACCATCACCAAGCTTAGATGATTGAGACTTCTTGCAATATTTACTTGGGGTGCCTGGTTATCCCCAAGCTGGAGATTTTGTATCTCTTTCAATCTCCTCATATCCTGGTTTCACCTGTCTCAAAAACTTCATCCAAACAAAACTTGGAAAGAACTCATGAGATAGTTCAGTGCATATAAGAATAAATCAACTCTTTATGTAGTGACAAGACAAGTTGCATCATAATATTCAAACATTAACTACTACATATTATCATTTCCATAATTTATATCTACCAATATAGGCTATGAAACTATAGGATAAGTAGATAATAAAACTATGACAGGAATATGTCTAAACAGGAGAGTCTGTAGCAATTAATTCTAAAAGTGTACCTCTCTAACTCAAAAAATTCTGAAACTTTAGGATATAATAAATAATAACAATTTCAGAAATTTTCCATGTTCTAGTAAAAGCTGATAATTCAAATACTACAGAAAAAGTTTCTTTTTTGTACATCACACATGCAATTCAAGTATTCTAAAGGCAATTATTGGAACTTTTTACTGAAAAACAAGATTATAAATAACATATAACATATAAAACATAATAAAATGACTCTCCAAGAAAAACACATATCATGTGATAGATAAAAATATAGCTCCAAGTAAGATATACCGACAATGGTAGAGACGAAAGAGGGGATGCCTTCCGGTGCATACCCGAGCTTAGATGCTTGAGTCTTCCTTGGATATTACGTTGGGGGTGCCTTGGGCGTCCCCATGCTAAGTTACTTTCTGCTACTTATTCACCTCATATAGGTATCTCACCCAAAACATGAAAACTTCAATCAAAGAAAACTTCATTGAACTTTGTGAGATGGGTTAGTGTAACAAAGATAGATCATTCACTTAGGTACTGCCAAGACAAGATTCATAATTGTTCTCACCTTATACCTATTGTATTCTATCATTCCCATAATTTATATCTCTAAATATAAACTATGGAAACACTAAAATAAGCAAACTATGCATGCAAAATAGAAGTTGTCAAAAACAGAACAGTCTGTGAAGATCTGAATGAGAACCATACTTCCCTAATTCTAAAAATTCTTAAACATCACTAAAACTCAGAGAAATTACATGTAAATTATGTGTAAAAATTTCAGAATTTTTTGACTCTCCAGTAAAATCACATAATTCATATACTGGACGCAAAACTTTGTTTTTTTTGCGGAGAATCAAACAAACAAGTATCCACACTATCCCAAAGGTTTTACTTAGCACTTTATTCAAATAAAAGGTATAAAACATGATTACTATAGTGTCTTAATCATGTTAATGTGGCACCCCGATAGAGCGCCGACGCACATCCGTCCCCAAGATAAGACCGGATGCTCGCCAAAGACATGATAAGAAATTCCACGCAAAAATGGCTTTATTAATATAATGGAGTATTACAATATTGTTGCTTACAAAAATATTACACAACTCCAAGGCTAACTAAATGGCAGCAGAGGCATTGAGACAGAGGCAACAACGTCCCTGGCTGGGCTCCATAACTCGCAGGACTGACTGGGTTACGATCTAGCACGACGAGTCTTCTCCTGCAACTGGCCATGTGCAAGGCCAGGTGAGTACTTTGAATGTACTCGCAAGACAACCAAATAGATAGCATCCAAACAACAGATAGCAAAGCAAGCATAATAATTATATAATAGCTATTCTAAGCATGGCATGGAATTAACAGGAAAAGTATGTATCAAGCATAGCATGACATGGACTAAACATGTAATCTACCTCACTAGCATAGCAAAGATCTCAACAAGTGCTTAACCAGTTTACTGTCAACGAATATCAACTTTCTCTCTTCTGGGTTGTCCCACAACCCTCGACATACTCGTAATCCAATCTAAACGGATTCAAATCCCATCACATGGTCATCTCACCATTCATCATATAGCCTTCTGTTGGCTATCATATCATGTTAACAACATCCTCTAATGTTCACACGAGACGAGTTCTACCATCATTAATAACACTGATATGGTTGACCATGTACTGAGGTCTGGTCGGGTTGTCCAATACCATGGACACGGCTATTCGAATAGGTTTGACACTCTGCAGAGGTTGCACACTTTACAGACACTATGGAGCACTGACCTCGTGAAAACATTCGGGTGGATCAGTGTTGCTCCAACGAAACTTGTCTAACCCGTGACTCTTTCATTGTACCACTGGCATTCATCCTCCCCCTGAGTCCTACCCTGGGAGGCCCTGTGTCCTCATGACACCTGGCACCGTCGTGGCCAAACTAAACTGTCCCATCTGGGGACGCCGGCACAAACAACTCAACTGGCTCACAGGGTTATCACCGCCTACCTGATCAGGGTAGCACGCGTGCATAACCCTCCCTCTTTGGAGGTACCGGTGAAAGTGCACGCGATCAGACCAAGTCAAGGTCGTCCCATATCGGCAAATGTGGTTGCACTGATGATCCCGGACAGGTGACTCTGATCAACCAACTAGGTATCTTATCCCGAATGTTATCTGTCATAGTTGACGCTACGATGTCATAGCAATCCGATAATTAATAAGCTCAAGCCACTGTTGTTAATCCATATTCTTAAACTGTCAGATGAAACACAAAGTAATCATAGACTTTAATCTCAACAGTAAAATGTAAATGGCAAACTATTACTTTACAGATTCTAGCTATAAGTTAGACCTTCGGAACCCTCGCATAAAATCGGCAAATAAATCGGTAGCCACCAGAACGGTCGTTACAACACAGATCTGGGATGTTACCGAAATAACTCAACACCGACTCAAGACGGCTGGAAAGCAGCTCAGAGCATGAGGCGGTGTTGATAAGAAGAATGTAGCAGTTCCCTAAGACGGCCGAAGAACAGCTCAGAGCATAGGGTCACTGCCACGGAAAGAAATTCAACAACTGCCCGTGACGGCCGAAAAGCAACTCAGAACAAGAGACGGCTGCTGACAAAAGAAATACAAAGTTGGCATCCACCCCGAACGGCCGAAAGCAGCTCAGACTCAGGCACGGTGCCATTATTGAAGAAAATGCGAGGAAGGGTTCGTCAGAGCCACACACAACACATTACTATACACTCGGACATAAGCATTATAAATTTAATATGCAAGAGCATCACAGAGCAAGGTTTGAGGGCATATATTAGATGAAAAGTAATACTAGTAACTAGTCCTAATGCCATCACAGTTATATGCAAATGCAGACTAACAGGTGATACAGATAAACACACAGGGTGCAAGCAAAGTTATCATGCAAGTCCGGAGCTCATGGTAAGAGGTTGGCTTGCGTGAGGGTCGACGAATACTTTGGGAAGAAGCGCGATAAAACACCGGGAAGATTTGCTGGCGAGGTTTCCCTCTCGGAGGGCTCAATCAGATGGCAAGGGCAGAACAATCATTTCTACTATGCAAACATATTGCGAAAATGATACTATCGAAACGGGCTCGACGAGACGAAGACGTGGGCGCTGGTTTTACCTCAATTTGAGCTACGAGCGCAAAGTTATGAGCATTCATTTGTTAAGCTATAAAACAGTCAGAAACTGTCCATTTCAGTGCTTAATGGGTGAACGTTCACTTATTTTAGCAGTTCGATCGGCGGGGTATAATCAGAAAGCGTATTCTTAGGAATACGCGTTCACTGAGGAGAAACCGCATCCCAAGTAATACATTTCCACTTACTGCATCGGGCCCGGGGGTTTACTTCCAGCCGGCTGACGGGTGGGACCGCCCTGTCTCTCCTCTCTCTCTCTCTTACGCCTGGGTTCCACCCCATCCTTGTTGGGTAACGTAGCATAAATTCAAAATTTTCCTACGCCATATTCAGATCTTCCTATGGAGAGACCAGCAACGAGAGAGGGGTAAGAGCATCTTCATACCTTTGAAGATCGCTAAGCGGAAGCGTTACTAGAACGCGGTTGATGGAGTCGTACTCGGAGCGATTCAGATCGCGGTGTGATTCCGATCTAGTGCCGAACTACGGCACCTCCGCGTTCAACACACGTGCAGCCCGGTGACGTCTCCCGCACCTTGATCCAGCAAGGAGGAGGGAGAGGTTGGGGAAGAAATCCAGCAGCACGACGGCGTGGTGTCGATGGAGAGACGAGGTCTCCCAGCACGGCTTCGCCAAGCACCGGCACACAGGAGCAGGAGGAAGGGCAGGGCTGCGCCGAGAGAAAGAGAAAACCGTGTGTAAAACAGCCCCAAAACCTCAACTATATACAGGGGGAGGGGGAGGGGGCGCAACCCTTAGGGTTCCCACCCCCAAGGAGGGGAGGAGGGGTGTGGCGGCCAGGAGGGGAGGAGGGGTGTGGCGCACCACTGGTGGGCCTTAGGCCTACCTTGCTTAGGGTTTGCCCCTCCCCCCTTTCCTCTCCCCTGCGCATTGGGCTGAGTGGGGAGGCGCACCAGCCCACCTAGGGGCTGGTTCCCTCCCTCACTTGGCCCATCTTACCTCCCGGGGTCGTTGCCCCCCTTCGGTGGACCCCCGGGGCCAGCTCCGGTGGTCCCGGTACGTTACCGGCGATGCCCGAAACACTTCCGGTGTCCGAAACCATCCGTCCTATATATCAATCTTTACCTACGGACCATTCCGGAGCTCCTCGTGACGTTCGGGGTCTCCTCCGGGACTCCGAACATCTTTCGGTAACCTCATATAACAATTCCCTATAACCCTAACATCATCGAACCTTAAGTGTGTAGACCCTACGGGTTTGGGAGACAGGCAGACATGACCGAGACACCTCTCCGGCCAATAACCATCAACTGGGTCTGGATACCCATGGTGGCTCCCACTTGCTCCATGATGATCTCATCGGATGAACCAGGATGTCAAGGATTCAATCAATCACATATAGATTCCCTTTGTCTGTCGGTATAGAACTTGCCCGAGATTCGATCGTCGGTATACCTATACCTTGTTCAATCTCGTTACCGGTAAGTCTCTTCACTCGTTCAGTAGCACGTCATCATGTGACTAACTCCTTAGTCACATTGAGCTCATGATGATGTTCTACCGAGTGGGCCCAGAGATACCTCTCCGTCACACGGAGTGACAAATCCCGATCTCGATTCGTACCAACCCAACAGACACTTTCACAGATACCCGTAGTGCACCTTTATAGTCACCCAGTTACGTTGTGCGTTTGATACACCCAAAGCACTCCTATGGTATCCGGGAGTTGCACAATCTCACGGTCGAAGGAAAAGACACTTGACATTAGAAAAGCTTTAGCATACGAACAATACGATCTAGTGCTATGCTTAGGATTGGGTCTTGTCCATCACATCATTCTCCCAATGATGTGATCCCGTTATCAATGCATCTAATTCCCTTGATCAGGAAACCATGATCATCTATTGACTAACGAGCTAGCCAACTAGAGGCTTGCTAGGGACACATTGTGATCTATTTATTCACACATGTATTATTGTTTCCTGTTAATACAATTATAGCATGAACAATAGACGATTATCATGAACAAGGAAATATGATAATAACCATTTTATTATTGCCTCTAGGGCATATTTCCAACAGTCTCCCACTTGCACTAGAGTCAATAATCTAGTTACATTGTGATGTATCGAACACCCATAGCATTATGGTGTTGATCATGTTTTGCTCGTGGAAGAGGTTTAGTCAATGGGTCTGCAATATTCAGATCCGTGTGTACTTTACAAATATCTATCACTCCACTCTCGACATGGTCCTGGATGGAGTTGTTGCGGCGTTTGATGTGCTTCGTCTTTCGGTGAAACCTGGGCTCCTTGTCTATGGCAATGGCCCTAGTGTTATCACAGAAGAGTGTCATTGGACCCGACGCGCATGGAACCACTCCAAGGTCGGTGATGAGCTCCTTCATCCAAATTCCTTCATGAGCTGCTTCTGAAGCAGCTATGTACTCCGCTTCACATGTAGATGCTGCCACGACTTCTTGCTTGCTACTGCACCAGCTCACTGCCCCACCATTCAACACATATACGTATCCGGTCTGTGACTTAGAGTCATCTGGATCTGTGTCGAAGCTAGCATCGACGTAACCCTTTACGACGAGCTCTTCGTCACCTCCATAAACGAGAAACATTTCCTTAGTCCTTTTCGGGTACTTCAGGATATTCTTGACCGCTGTCGAGTGTTCCATACCGGGATCACTTTGGTACCTCCCTACCAAGCTTATTACAAGGTTTATATCAGGTCTGGTACACAGCATGACATACATTAGAGAGCCCACGGCTGATGCATAGGGGACAGAACTCATCTTCTCTCTATCTGCTGCGTGGTCGGCGACTGAGTCTTACTCAATCTCATACCTTGCAAAACTGGCAAGAACCCTTCCTTTCAGTTTTCCATATTGACCTTCTTCAATATCTTGTCAAGGTATGTACTTTGCGAAAGACCTATGAGGCGTCTTGATCTATCTCTATAGATCTTGATGCCTAATATGTATGCAGCTTCTCCAAGGTCCTTCATTGAAAAACTCTTGTTCAAATAGGCCTTTATGCTCTCCAACATCTTTATATTATTCCCCATCAATAATATGTCATCCACATACAGTATGAGGAAAGCTACAGAGCTCCCACTCACTTTATTGTACAGACAGGCTTCTACGTAAACCTGTATGAACCCAAACGCTTTAATCACCTCATTAAAGCGAATGTTCCAACTCCGAGATGCTTGCACCAGCCCATAGATGGAGCGCTGGAGCTTGCACACTTTGTTAGCACCCTTAGGGTCGACAAAACCTTCTGGTTGCATCATATACAACTCTTCCTTAAGGTTCCCGTTAAGGAACGCTGTTTTGACGTCCATTTGCCAAATTTCATAATCATAAAAGGCGGCAATTGCTAACATGATTCGGACTAATTTCAGCTTTGCTACAGGAGAGAAAGTCTCTTCGTAGTCAACTCCTTGAATTTGTCGAAAACCCTTTGCGACAAGTCGAGCTTTGTAAACGGTTACATTACCGTTTGCATCAGTCTTCTTCTTGAAGATCCATTTATTTTCTATGGCTCGCCGGTCATCGGGCAAGTCCACCAAAGTCCATACTTTGTTCTCATACATGGATCCTATCTCGGATTTCATAGCCTCAAGCCATTTGTTGGAGTCCGGGCCCGCCATCGCTTCTTCATAGTACGAAGGTTCACCGTTCTCTAATAACATGATTTCCATCACAGGGTTACCGTACCACTCCGGTGTGGAGCGTGCCCTTGTGGACCTTCGCGGTTCAGTAGTAACTTGATCCGAAGCTTCATGATCATCATCATTAACTTCCTCTTCAGTTGGTGTAGGCGCCACAAGAACAACTTCCTGCGATGCGCTACTATCCTGTTCGAGAGGGGGTGTAATTACCTCATCAAGTTCTACCTTCCTCCCACTTACTTCTTTCAAGAGAAACTCTTTCTCTAGAAAGGATCCGTTCTTGGGAACAAAGGTTTTACCTTCGGATCTAAGATAGAAGGTATACCCAATGGTTTCCTTAGGGTATCCTATGAATACGCATTTCTCCGCTTCGGGTTCGAGCTTTTCTGGTTGAAGTTTCTTCACATAAGCATCGCAGCCCCAAACTTTAAGAAACGACAACTTAGGTTTCTTGCCAAACCATAGTTCATACGGTGTCGTCTCAACGGATTTAGACGGTGCCCTATTCAAAGTGAATGCTGCAGTTTCTAATGCGTATCCCCAAAATGATAGCGGTAAGTCGGTAAGCGACATCATAGATCGTACCATATCTAATAAAGTGTGATTACGACATTCAGACACTCCGTAGCGTTGCGGTGTGCCAGGCGGCGTCAGTTGTGAAACGATTCCACACTTCCTTAGGTGTGTGCCAAACTCGTGACTCAAATATTCTCATCCACGATCAGATCGTAGACATTTAATTTTTCTGTCACGTTGATTCTCAACCTCACTCTGAAATTCCTTGAACTTTTCAAACTTCTCAGATTTGTGCTTCATCAAGTAGATATACCCATACCTACTCAAATCATCGGTGAGAGTGAGAACATAACGATAGCCACCGCGAGCTTCAACGTTCATCGGACCACACACATCAGTATGTATTATTTCCAATAAGTCGGTTACTCTCTCCATTAGTCCTGAGAATGGAGTCTTAGTCGTCTTGCCCATGAGGCACGGTTCGCATGTGTCAAATGATTCAAAATCAAGGGACTCTAATAGTCCATCAGTAAGGAGCTTCTTCATGCGCTTAACGCCGATATGACCAAGGCGGCGGTGCCACAAGTATGTGGGACTATCTTTATCAACTTTACATCTTTTGGTACTCACACTATGAATATGCGTAACATCACGATCGAGATTCATCAAGAATAAACCATTCACCAGCGGAGCATGACCATAAAACATATCACTCATATAAATAGAACAACCATTATTCTCTGACTTAAATGAGTAGCCGTCTTGCATTAAGCAAGACCCTGATACAATGTTCATGCTTAAAGCTGGTACTAAATAACAATTATTAAGGTTTAAAAATAATCCCGACGGTAGATGTAGAGGTAGCGTGCCGACGACGATCACATCGACCTTGGAACCATTCCCGACGCGCATCGTCACCTCGTCCTTGGCCAGTCTCCGCTTATTCCGCAGTTCCTGCTTTGAGTTGCAAATGTGAGCAACAGCACCGGTATCAAATACCCAGGAGCTACTACGAGCGCTGGTAAGGTACACATCAATAACATGTATATCACATATACCTCTAACGTTGCCGGCCTTCTTGTCCGCTAAGTATTTGGGGCAGTTCCGCTTCCACTGACCTTTTCCCTTGCAATAGAAGCACTCAGTCTCAGGCTTGGGTCCATTCTTTTTCTTCTTCCCGGCATCTGGCTTACCAGGCGCGGCAACATCTTTGCCGTCTTTCTTGAAGTTCTTCTTACCCTTGCCCTTCTTGAAACTAGTGGTCTTGTTGACCATCAACACTTGATGCTCTTTCTTGATTTCTACTTCTGCAGACTTGAGCATCGAGTACAACTCGGGAATAGTCTTCTCCATCGCTTGCATGTTGTAGTTAAGCACAAAGCCTTTGTAGCTTGGTGGGAGAGACTGGAGGATTCTGTCAATTATAGCATCATCCGGAAGTTTGACTCCAAGTGAAGTCAGACGACCGTGTAACCCAGACATTTTGAGTATGTGCTCACTGACAGAACTGTTCTCCTCCATCTTACAACTAAAGAACTTGTCGGAGAGTTCATATCTCTCGACACGGGCATGAGCTTGAAAAACTAGCTTCAGCTCCTAGAACATCTCATATGCTCCGTGTTGCTCAAAACGCCTTTGGAGCCCCGTTTCTAAACTGTATAACATGCCACACCTAACCAGAGAGTAGTCATCACTCCGCGTTTGTCAGACGTTCAAAATGTCCTGGGCTCCTGCGGCAGCGGGAGGGTCACCTAGCGGCGCATCAAGGACATAAGCCTTTTTAGCTGCTTCAAGGATGAGCTTCAAGTTGGGAACCCAGTCCGCATAGTTGCTACCATCATCTTTCAGCTTGTTTTTCTCTAGGAATGCGTTGAAATTGAGGTTGACGTTGGCCATCTACAATATTTATAAAGACAACTTTTAGACTAAGTTCATGACAATTAAGTTCATTTAATCAAATTAAGTATGAACTCCCACTTAAATCGACATCCCTCTAGTCATCTAAGTGATACATGATCCATGTTGACTATCCTGTGTCCGATCATCACGTGAGACGGACTAGTCACCATGGTGAGCAACTTCATGCTGATCGTATTCAACCATATGACTCATGTTCGACCCTTCGGTCTCTTGTATTCAAGGTCATGTCTGTACATGCTAAGCTCGTCGAGTCAACCTAGGTGTTTCGCGTGTGTAAATCTGGCTTACACCCGTTGTATGCGAACGTTAGAATCTATCACACCCGATCATCACGTGGTGCTTCGAGACAACGATCCTTTGCAATGGTGCACACTTAGGGGAATACGTTCTCGAAATTTTACGAGGGATCATCTTTATTATGCTACCGTCGTTCTAAGCAATAAGATGAAAAACATGATAAACATCACAATGCAATCATATAGTGACATGATATGGCCATTATCATCTTTGCCCTTTGGATCTCCATCTTCAGGCATCGCATGATCATCATCGTCACCGGCGTGACACCATGATCTCCATCATCGTGTCTCCGTGAAGTCGTCACGCCAACTACTACTATCACTACTACTATAGCTAACCGTTAGCAATGAAGTAAAAGTAGTAAGCACATGGCGTTGCATCTCATACAATAAATTAAGACAACTCCTATGGCTCCTGCTGGTTGTCATAATCATCGACATGCAAGTCGTGAAACCTATTAAAATAACATGATCATCTCATACATCATACATGCACCATCACAACTTTGGCCATATCACATCACATGTCAAACCCTGCAAAAGCAAGTTAGACGTCCTCTAATTGTTGTTACAAGTTTTACGTGGCTGATTTGGGTTTCTAGCAAGAACGCCTTCTTATCAACGTGACAGCCACAACGATGATATGCCAAAGCTATTTACCCTTCATAAGGACCCTTTTCATCAAATCCAATCCGACTAGAGTAGGAGAGACAGACACCCGCTAGCCACCTTTATGCACGGTGTGCATGTCTGTCGGTGGAACCAGTCTCACGTAAGCGTACGTGTAAAGTCGGTCCGGGCCACTTCATCCCACAATACCGCCGGAAAAGAATAAGACTAGTAGCGGCAAGAAAATTGACAAATCATCGCCCACAACTTTTGTGTTCTACTCGTGCATAGAATCTACGCATAGAAAACCTGGCTCAGATGCCACTGTTGGGTAACGTAGCATAAATTAAAAAATTTCCTACGCCATATTCAGATCTTCCTATGGAGAGACCAGCAACAAGAGAGGGTAAGATCATCTTCATACCTTTGAAGATCACTAAGCGGAAGCGTTACTAGAACGCGGTTGATGGAGTCGTACTCACAACGATTCAGATCGCGGTGTGATTCCGATCTAGTGCCGAACTACGGCACCTCCGCGTTCAACACACGTGCAGCCCGGTGACGTCTCCCGCACCTTGATCCAGCAAGGAGGAGGGATAGGTTGGGGAAGAACTCCAGAAGCACGACGGCGTGGTGTCAATGGAGAGACGAGGTCTCGCGGCAGGGCTTCGCCAAGCACCAGCAGAGAGGAGGAGGAGGAAGGGCAGGGCTGCGCCGAGAGAGAGAGAAAACCGTGTGTAAAACAGCCCCGAAACCTCAACTATATATAGGGGGAGGGGGAGGGGGCGCAGCCCTTAGGGTTCCCACCCCCAAGGGGTGCGGCAGCCCCCATCTGCACCAGGAGGTGGTGGCCAGGAGGGGAGGAGGGGTGTGGCGCACCCCTGGTGGGCCTTAGGCCCACCTGGCTTAGGGTTTGCCCCCCTTTCCTCTCCCCTGCGCATTGGGCTGAGTGGGGAGGCGCACCAGCCCACCTAGGGGCTGGTTCCCTCCCTCACTTGGCCCATCTTACCTCCTTGTGTCATTGCCCCCCTTCGGTGGACCCCCGGAGCCACCTCCGGTGGTCCCGGTACGTTACCGGCGATGCCCGAAACACTTCCGGTGTCCGAAACCATTTGTCCTATATATCAATCTTTACCTCTGGACCATTCCGGAGCTCCTCGTGACATCCGGGATCTCATCCGGGAATCCGAACAACTTTCGGTAACCTTGTATAACAATTCCCTATAATCCTAGCGTCATCGAACCTTAAGTGTGTAGACCCTACGGGTTTGGGAGATAGGCAGACATGACCGAGACACCTCTCCGGCCAATAACCAGCAGCGGGGTCTGGATACCCATGGTGGCTCCCACTTGCTCCACGATGATCTCATCGGATGAACCACGATGTCAAGGATTCAATCAATCCCGTATACGATTCCCTTTGTTTGTCGGTATAGAACTTGCCCGAGATTCGATCGTCGGTATACCTATACCTTGTTCAATATCGTTACCGGTAAGTCTATTTACTCGTTCCGTAGCACGTTATCGTGTGACTAACTCCTTAGTCACACTGAGCTCATGATGATGTTCTACCGAGTGGGCCCAGAGATACCTCTCCGTCACACGGAGTGACAAATCCCGATCTCGATTCGTACCAACCCAACAGACACTTTCAGAGATACCCGTAGTGCACCTTTATAGTCACCCAGTTACGTTGTGACGTTTGATACACCCAAAGCACTCCTACGGTATCCGGGAGTTGCACAATCTCACGGTCGAAGGAAAAGACACTTGACATTACAAAAGCTTTAGCATATGAACAATATGATCTAGTGTTATGCTTAGGATTGGGTCTTGTCCATCACATCATTCTCCCAATGATGTGATCCCGTTATCAATGACATCTAATGCCCATGATCAGGAAACCATGATCATCTATCGACTAACGAGCTAGCCAACTAGAGGCTTGCTAGGGACACATTGTGATCTATTTATTCACACATGTATTACTGTTTCCTGTTAATACAATTATAGCATGAACAATAGACGATTATCATGAACAAGAAAATATGATAATAATCATTTTATTATTGCCTCTAGGGAATATTTCCAACAATCCTCTCTTTCTCTCTCCTCCCACCTGGCCGTCGTCTACCTCTCGCTCGTGCCTGCGAGGCAGAGAGAGGGCGCCGATGCCGGTGTTTGCCAGGGCGGCTCCGGCCACCCTTGACCAGACGGAGGCCACCGGAGGGCCCGCCGATGAGTGGCACATCCATTCGCGGGGCACACGACCAGTGGGGAGGGCCTGGCGGTGCGGCATCCCGCGGCGGCTACGGCTTGGCTCTGGTTAGATTTCGGCGAACGGAGGGTTTCTCAAAGCAGGTGGAGGTGGGGATGTGGTCCTTGGGTCATGGCGCATCCGTTGGTGGGCTCGAACGGAGCCGGGGACGGCCGGAGAGAGGGTCGTGGCTCGGAGGCCGAGGGGAACGGCGGCGGCCTTCGGCCAGGGATCCATGGGGAGCTCTAGAGCACTTGGGGAGGGGCTTGGGAGGTTCCTCGAGAACGTCAGAGGCTCGGGCACGCCCTAATATAGCGGCGGGGAGGGGCTCTCGCGACGTCCGGAAAAGCTCCGAGAATCCATGCCGGGATTCCTTCGGCATACACCTCCAGGGGCAAGGGGACGAGGGGGAGAGGGCTCTAGATTGTTCACGCACGCCAAGAGAAACGCTACGACACTCCCGGATAAGTTAGAACTTGCTGGAGACCAGCTCCCGTCGACCTCAATGCACAGAGCTTGGTTTTGGCACGCTCTGCACGTGGTCACCACAGTGCCACGGCATTGCCATACCCCAGAAGCTCTCAAATCATGTCTAAGCTTATCCACACACTGCTCTGAGATGAAATGAGACAACACACACCACTGGGAGCACTCGTGTGACCATACCATAGCCAAATAGTCTCCAATGGCAAGGTGTTTGTACTATGGTGTGGCCACCACAGTGCACCTCTTGGCATGATATTTGGCTAAGGTTGACCACTCACTAAGGTCACTGTCCTAGCCAAAATTCAGCACAATCCAATAAGTCTAGAGGGTACTTCCTTTGTAACTTGGCATATTGACCAGAAATGAAGAAGATGATGTTGGGGTCAATTGGCCAAATGGAATTGGCTGAAACTTGGAGGAGACTCATGATTTGGGCATATGAAGTCACTGTAAAATTTTCATACCATTTGCACAAATAGAAATGGTACTTCCTTCACAGTACTCCAATCTGGACAGGATCTTAAATAATTTACTAAGGAAGAATGGATTGATGGAATGGGCTAAATTTTGGTGGACAAGGATTATTTATCATAGTGAACCACTATGCAAAATTTTAGCTCAAGGTAAACAAGGAATCAAGCACTTCTTTTGCAAACCAAAAATCTGGAAAGAATTTTCAAAGGAATATCGTGCTCAATTTTTTGAATTGGGGAACTTGATATTTTGTGCGAAATGATGAATATATGGATAAGAGAAGCTCCACAAATTATTTGGGATTTTTCCTAGCTACCAAAATGGTAGTTCCTTTGGAAAGGCCCCAAATTGGAATATTGGCTTTAAATAGGAAAAAGGCATTTTTCCATACTTAGTGCTGGCCAATATTTTATGAGAACTTCATAGGATCACAAAGGATATCTCCACAAGCTTTCATGACCTTGGGAGATGGATAGATATTTTCTTGGATTTAATTCCTCAGAAAGGCAGAATGAGGAATTAATTCTAGAGGAGAAATATTGCATATGATTTGGCCATATTTTTGCACTTCTAGGGTCTATGAGGGAAGAATGATCTCTGGGAATAATTGGAGAATTATCAGAGCAAGGGAAATGATGGCTCCTTTGTAAACACAAAGGCAGGATTCCCAGTTCTAGTATTTCAGAGCTAGGGTTTCAAAGAGGTTCGGGGTTTACTCAACAAGGGCAAGATGACACAAGGACATGGGAAAAGCACGGAGAGGTTGAGGATAGACTGGGGTGTTACAGTTAATACACAAAAACAGTAGGTAGAAGTGTTGGGTTATATCCAAACAAGTGCTTTTCCTTAATGCCTTTTAGCTAGGCATGATAGTTTCAATGGTTCGCATATAAAAAGTAGTAATTGAAACATGCAAGAGAGCATCATGAATATCATGGCAGGCACATTTAAGTCTAACCCACTTCCTCTGCATAGGGATTTTTGTAGCGACCCGACTCAAAACGAGTCAAGCCTCTGTGTTTCTGTGCCATCCCTGGATCAGTATGCTGGCACGCACAGTACATCAGTGTATATATCAAAGTGCAATCACATGTAAATAGCGTAAAACTGATATATACCTTAAATATTTCAGCGGAAGCAGTCAAGGGAGTGGAGTCCCAATAAACACCAACGGCAAGTTGAGTGTAGACCGTAACCCTGAATCGTACTCTTACTCGTCGAAGAAAAATATCTGCAACATAAGACGTTGCAGCCGTGTAGGTCAGCATATTGAATATGCTGGCAAGTCACATAAGAGAGGGGTGAAAAGTAATCGTCTATACTATATGCATATATGGCAGGTGGGGCTATAAGTTTTTAGCGAAAAGCAAGTTTTCTCCTACATCAAGAGAGGGGCTAAAAGCAAAATATTACTACTTTGTTGGTTGTTAATGAGATGGTTCCGCCAACCAGTTCTCGTACCCGAGTTGTCAATAATTACCCTCATCAAATATATTTAATGGTGTTGAGAAATCCAGATAACTTCAGTTCCTTTGGCTCAAGTTGTCCATGACCGTGGACACGGCTAATCGATTAGGTTTGAGTACTCTGCAGAGTTTTGCACACATTCCCCACAAGATTTGATCGCCTCCGAGTATGTCCTCGCACTTCAAGGTGTTTGAAGACCGGATGATCAAAACATGGTCTTTCAACGGGTCCCTCTGAATCCCTGTCGGTGCCCATCCATTCCTACCGTTCTTCTACATCTGCTAGCACCGCCTGTCCAGAGTCGCCGCGTTGTCCAACCAAGCCAGAGCCCATAATGACTTGTGGCTGTGCAGGTAAGCCTTGGGTCTTGAAAATATCCGTCCGTCTCTTTGAGCCTGGGTGAAGCTTTCCGCAGGATGTCATGGCCTCTCCAGCATCCCGTGTCATCCACTAGGTTCTCCAGGGAGCCGATCAACCGTCCTTCACCCAGAGTTGCATTGCGTCCAAGGTCTTGAAAATCTTGTCTTAACCGGTCTTGATTATTTAATCAACCTCGCATCACTCGTGTTATGTACTCAACCGAAATCCCGTCTACTCAAGCATAGCAATATGAAATTTGTCGTCCCGGGGCCAAGTATCGGGGTTGTTGTGTGCCTACCACATGATACTACAATCTATACTAGAATTTCCAAGTACCTACTCAGCATGCAATTGGGCATAGGATGGTAGAACTACGATGCATAAAACATAGGTGATACATGATCAAATGACTTGCCTGGTATTACTTGATGAAGATAGTCGCTCTCAAAATCCTGATAATTCTACTCGCCACACTCCGAGCAATCTATCGTAAATGAATAGCATTCAATAAACATTCATGCCAAAAAGGAAGAACCAAAAGAACAATAAGAACAAAACATGTCTTGGTACAAAATAACAAGGTACTAAGGTTTAAAAAAAAGATAGGGCCTTATGGTGTTGTAAAAGGAACAGTGAAAGGGGTCAACTCAAAAGAGTCAAAGGATGATCAACTATCGCTATATAAGCTCGACTTGCATACACTATGGGAGATGATCAAAAATATTGGGAGAACAACATGACTGTTGTTTGACAAATAGTATAAGGCATAAGAATTTATTTGTAGAAAGAATTTCTTGAAATGGAGCACTACAACGCAAGTTATAGTGAATTGAAGTATGAATTAAATTTGCATTGAAAAGGTCAAGAGAAGTTGAACTGAAGTACGATGGTTATGTACAAAATATATTACATGAGTGTTTAGGGGTAAAAGGAATCAATTGAAAAGGTGGTACGATTTGCAAGATAAGATCAAATAAATGTTCGAATACAAATTTGAATCGCTCAAATTTGTAAGGTTCAAATGTCGAAACTAATGATGCTACCGGATATAGGAGATCAATATGAGCATGTAGAAAAAAGAATTACTAGATTTGAACTAGCGGATCAAAAGATACAAATACGTCAATATAACATTGAATCGGCTTAGACCGATGTGAACACTTTTGGACACTAATAGATAAATCTGATTTAATCAAAATTATAAGTTGAAAAGTTAAAACTAATGATATAAATGGGAAGATTACTTTGATACGAATCCAACGCAATTGGATTCATCTAAAACGGAGCTACGGATAAAAAGATATGATCAAAAGAAGTTTGAATATGAATATGAACAAATTTCCGAATTTGAAAATTTCAAAAATTTGATATGATAGGTTCACAGGATAGGTGGGATCAAGACGAAACTCTAGGCGTTGGTTTCATCTAATTCGGATGAACGAGTAAAAAGTTATGGCTATTTGAAAAATCAGGGCCAAGCTGTTTTACGGAAGAAAAGTGCTATGTCTAAAAGAATTCTAGTACTAATGTGTAAATACGAAGACTAATTAATATATCTAATTACTCTACCGTATACTACTGTAGGAATACTAGTCTAGAAATAATAAACTATGGGAGTATAAAAAAAATACGAAGAGAAATACCTTTAGAATGCAGAGTAAGAATTAATTCCAATGAGGAGACGACTTCGAGAAATCCCGCCGAAGAGAAAAGAATATTTTTATTTAATAAATCTAGTTAAACCAAAAGATTGATTTAACCCGAAATAGATGATTTTTTGGATGCTCCTATGGGTCTATATTTATAGGTGGAAGGAAGGTGTAATGGTCCATAGGTAGGCGATGTAGGACGAAATATATACGTAGTGTAGGGAAAATAGAAAAAAAAGAGGGACAAAGGTGTCTCATGGGCCAAAGGAATCGGCCGGCCACATGAGTAGTACGGCCAGGCGCGGCCTTTGTTTTTTTTTTTCGAACAAACATTTTTTTTAAATAGAGAACAAAAACGTATAAATGAAAAAGAGAGAACATTTTATATAGACATATTATATATCAAAATTTTCAGAATAAAATTTTCTAAAACATGAACATATTTTCAAAACCAAAAAAAATACTTTTTTAAAAAAATTATTTTTTTGCAATAACTTTAAAATGAAAAGGAATTTCAATTTCAAATAAATTGCAAATACTTAAAATTTGAATCAAGACATTGTCTCTGATTTTGGAGTGTCATTTTCCTCCTCTCGTTTAATTTTTTTTAATCAAAGGGTTTGAAAATATTCAAACTCAAAATTGAAAAGGGATTCAAAATAGAAAATTTTGGGTAAGTCATTTTATTCCCTCTCATTTTTTTGAGAAGTTTCAAATTCCACTCAAGTTTCAATCACTCAAACAAACAAACAATCAATCTAATAATTATATTAACATTCCAAAATTTATAATTTTGGGATGTTACAATTTTGCAAGAAGACAATTTACCGTAGCAAGAACCAACTTGCATAAGAAGGCAAAACAAGAGCAACTTCAAAACTTTGAACACACAGAGAGGAAATTTGATATTATTGCAATACCTATAAGAATATGTTCCTCTATCATAATAAGTTTGAGTAGCATAATGAAGTAATCCAACAATATAACTATCAAGCATAATTTTCACGATCTACAACCATAGAAAATTTACTACTCTCCACATAAGCAAAGTCCTTTTCATTCATAGTAGTGGGAGCAAACTCAACAAAATAGCTATCGTGACACACTTGATTGGCATAATTCAAATGAGAATTAAAATCAACATGTTTCATTGTTATCATTACTATTTATATCATATGTGTCATCACAATAATCAAAATACATATGATCCATGCTATAATCATCGTAAATATCATCATCACAAGTAGGGGGACTAAAAAGATCCTCTTCATCAAACATACCATCCCCAAGGTTGTGGCTTTGCATATCATTAGCATCATGGATATTCACAGAATTCATACTAGCAATATTACTATCATGCTCATCATTCAAGGAATTCACATTAAGCATTTTCGTAAATTCTTCCTTTAACAATTGAGCACAATTTTCCGAACCATCATTTTCACAAAACACTTTATAAAGATGAAGCAAATGAGGCAACATAAATTCCATTTTATTTATAGTTTTATTTTATAAACCAAACTACTGATAAAAAAGAAACTAAAAGATTTAGTTACAAGATCTAAAGATATACCTTCGAGCACTAACCTCCCCGGCAATGGCGCTAGAAAAGAGTTTGATGTCTACTAGAGAACTTTATTCTTGTAGACTATGTTGGGCCTCCAAGCGCAGAGTTTTGTAGGATAGTAGAAAGTTTCCCTCAAGTGGATGGCCTAAGGTTTATCAATCCATGGGGTGTGTAGGATAAAGATGGTCTCTCTCAAACAACCCTGCAATCAAACAACCCTGCAATTAAATGCTTGGAAATAAGGCCCAGGGTTCATACTGTCACTAGTGCAATATCTCAACAATGCTAGCATAATATAATCATATGGTCATCCCTCAACATGCAACAAAGAATCACTCCAAAGTTCCTATTTAGGAGAGAACATAATAACAAGTTGTACGCAGCAAACCACCTCAAAGTTATTATTCATGATCAATCTTTTGAGCTATTCCTATAAGTGTCACAAACATCCCTAGAGTTCGTACTAGAATAACACCCATGATACATATCAATCAACCCTATTGTCACCTAGATACTCCAATGTCACCTGAAGTATCCATGGGATAATTATACGACATGCATCAAACAACTTCAGATTCATCATATTCAATCCAACACAAAGAACTTCAAAGAGTACCCCAAGATTTCTATCGGAGAACGTAACATGAAAACGTGCAATCAACCCCCGTGCATAGATCCCTAAGGTCACCGGAATCCGTAAGTTGATGCCATAATATATATCAGGTGAATCAATAGAATACCCCAATGTTACTATGGGTATCTGCATGCAAGACATACATCAAGTGTTCTCAAATCCAATATTCAATCCAACATAACGAGATCTTAAAGGGAAAGATTCAATTCATCACAACAAGGTAGCAAGGGAATAACATCATAAGATCAAACTAGATTAACAAGGCCCATGATACATCAAGATCGTGCCATCTCAAGAACACAAGAGAGAGAGAGAGAGAGAGAGAGAGAGAGAGAGAGAGATTGAACACATAGCTACTGGTACATACCCTTAGCCCCGAGGGTGAACTACTCCCTCCTCGTCACGACCTCCACCAAGATGATGAAGATGGTCACCGAAGATGATTTCCCCCTTCGATAGGGTATTTGAAATGCTCCAGAAGGGTTTTTCATCGATATAGAGAATTTTGACGGTGGAGAGGAAGTTCTCTCCTAATTTCTAAGGGCTCTGGTATATATAGGATTTTTCAATGTTGGAATTACGCCAAATCGGAGCCATTTAGGCCCCATAAGCCATCAGGGTGCGGCCAAGACGATGGTTGCGTCCTGTTGGCTTGTGGCCCATAGGTGGCTCCTCTCTAGTGGTTCTTCACTCCAATATTGTTCATATGTTTGATAAAAATATCAAAAAAATTCTGGCAATTTTGAGAACTTTCATTTTCTGCACAAAAAACAACACCACGGTAATTCAGCTGAAAACAACGCCAGTCCAGGTTAGTTCTAAATAAATCACAAGAAGTGCAACAAAGCCATATAAAAGTATTGTAAACATAGGCAAACATGGCATGAATACTTCATAAATTATCGATACGGTGGAGACGTGACACGCTCCTCCTTCTCACACATACATCGCCCGTCGTCCCCTCTCCGCCTTCTTCTCCACCAAGGTTTCCAATGAAATGGCGCCCAAGAGGAGTGCCGCCACCGCCAGGTTGCAGGTGGATGTTGTGGTGATGTAGTCCTCCCCTAGAAGTGGTGGCAGCCAGCATCCACGGTCCCTGTCGATGTAGAGGCACCGGGCCACTGCCGATGAGTAAGTTCTCCAACTTTCTTACCTATCCCTGTTCGCCGCTGATGAGTATTATGGACTAACTTGCTGACCCCTACAGGGCTCCCGCACGTCAGAGGCAAAGGGCCTCCACGTAAGCGTCGCCTTCGCTGGTGCGACTCGCCGGGGAGGCACTCGCACCGTGCGACCGCGCGTCCCCAGAGGAGACTGGTGCTGAAGGCAACGACTAGAGGGTCGTGGCGAGCCCCCATCTCATGAATGGCGGCGCTGCCCTGACCATGGACAAGGGGCCTGCGGAGGGGGAAGCCCTCGCGGGGGGCTCAACCGCTCGTGGAGCTCTCCCAAGCACCGCTCCACGCTTGACGCGCTTGAGTCCGACCTCTGAGCGGAAAGCACCCCACGCCGGGAGGCCAAATCCCACGCCCGTCGGTCAGATGAGTAGGTCGCCCTCCGCGTGCAGGACCTCCAAGTACGCGAGGACACGGCCACCGTGTGCAAGCAGTTGTGCGCCGTGTGCGAGGGTGTCACATCCCTAGCTCCGCCTTGATGATTAGGAAGATTGTGCTCATGTTTTATTATTGCACTAAAAATGGAAATAGAAATCAAAGATAAACCCGAGCACTTTCATATTTAATCCAATTCAAAACTTGTGATAAATCAATGAACCCAAAATGGTCTTCATAAAAGTCCATCATTTTTGATAAATAGTGGAAACAATATTTCAGGGGTGGATAACTTTTTAAAAATACTTTTGGCATTGTATTTAAAATACAAAAGCCACTGAAATCAGCTATATTTGTGATTTCAAATATTTCAGAATTTCATAAAATGTTGAATCTTTTATGTGGGCTTGGAAATATTCCAAATAACATCCCAACATTATTTTCATTATTTTAGAAATAGCAAAAATAAATCAAATAAATGTCAGAAAGGTTAAAACAGAAATCAGAAAAGAAAGAAATGGAAAAAGTCCTATCTAGCGCTTACCTTCACCCAGCCCATCTCCCTCGTTGTCGTCTTCCTCTTGCGAGCGAGCAGCAGGAGGTGGCCGCCGCTCTCTCCGTCGCGGCCACGCACCTGAGTGCCTGCCTGGCCTCCCCGTCGCGCTGGCCACGAAGGGATAACCTCCTGCGACCCATTCCAGCTCTCTCCCTCTCCCCGTTCGCCCTCCTGCTTCTCTCTCTCGGCCGCCATTAGAACCGAGCCTGAGGTCGAGCTCGTCGTCGTCCTTGGCCACCACAAGCCTCCGTGAGCACGCTGTTCTCTCTGCCTCGTCCAACATGTCGTCTCTGCCAAAGGAAGCACGCCCTTGAGCCCTCCATCGCCCTGACGCCATCATCTTCCTCCTCGGATTACCGAAGCTCGCCGTCGTCGTTCTCCCTCTCCAGGCCGTCCCCGAGCCCGCTCTCGACGTCTCTGCAACCCCTATGAGCTCAGGATCGTTTCCCCATTCTTTTCCCCATTGATCCCGTGCCCTAGCGCCTAATTCCACCGGAGCCCGATGAGATCCTCCGCGGGAGCTCATCGTCGGTGATGATCCGATGATGGGCTGATCCATCTGAGACCACCATGAGCTTCAGTGCATTGTGTAGATGCTGTAGGAGGCAAACCCCGAACCTAATGCCCTCTGATTCGATGATCTCGATGTTGCCCAAGCTCCAGCAGCCGCCGAGCTTGTCGCCGGCATCATCTCCAGCCGTTTCAACCCCTGAGACTTGCAAAAATGGACGCGCGGATGAGTGGTCGTTCCTCTGGTGCCATCCGCCGATCATTTGGTCACAGGAGGTGTATATCCGATGCCCTCCGTCGTCCCTGGAGCCACCGGCAGCTCAACGCCGGTGGGTTTGACCCCCGGCGCCGGTGGGTTGACTCCCCTGAGCCCATGACAGGTGGGGCCAGCCCCTGGCTAATTAGGTTTAAACTAATAAAAATAATTACTTAATTAAATCACTAAACAAACACTGACATGTGGGCCAGCCTCTGTTGACTAACTAACTAACTTAAAGTTTAATTAAAATCTGGCTAGAGTCACTGACCAATGGGTCCCACTGGTCAGGTTTGCCTTTCAGTGGCCAGATTGACCTGCTGATGTCATGTTGATGCAGTAATACTAATTTTGTTTTATAATGATTCCAGAATAAGTGCAAAACTTTGGAAATTCATATAAACTTTGGAAATCCAGAATAACTCCAAATCTGACAAATAATATATGCAAATTGATTAGAAAAAATCCAATGAACACAATGGTGCTACTTTCATGTATGACAAACAAAGTTATGAAACAGCATCAGGTCAAATCAATTAAAGGAATTTCATAAATGTCTCATTTTAAATAGTATTTGAATTTGAATTCAAATCAGCATCAACCCAAAGGTTTGATAGCCATATTAACTCATGCTACATTTCATTTCATGCCATTATCATGCATCATATTGTTGCATATGAATGTTATTAATTGTCGTTATTGTTTCGATAGGCTCTGCCCTTCCGGATACGTCCGAATATCCGACTGACGGATTTAATCCCTCTGCTGAACAACAAGGCAAGCACCCTTTCGATCATCCCAATATAAACCCATGTTCCTACTCCTGCTCCCACTTATTGCATTAGGACAAAATATTCCAAATGATTTACTTCGGTAGCTGAACCGATTCCTTTGCATGACATGTCATTGTCATAGTAAATAGCCAAACCTTGCAACCTAGCATAATTGGTAGATGCTTGAGCCATGATGTGTCTTATACTACTATGCTTGCTATGCCTAGAGTTGTGTCAGGTCTGTTTCATCTCGGTGATGAACCGGAATAGTTGAATGTGTTCTAGTGACAAAGAATAAGTGTGGAACCTGTAAGTGCATCTAGTGCCCCTTAGTGATTTTGGTGGTTTGAAGACTTATAGGTTATATATCTAATGTGTTTATGAGTGTACACAGGATCAATAAGTCACTGAGGAGTTTGAGATATTTGATGAATATCGACCCCTAAAAATGTATATCTTCGGTTGAAGAAATTGGTCTAAAGCTGAAGAATTGAATTGCGAAGAATCTGCGATGAAATTGATATTCCTCATGAAGAAATTGAAATTGAGGAATTCGGTGCGTCCTGAAGAAAATCATTTTGAAGACTTTGAAGCATGAAGATTTACTGTTTCTGTTTTATTTTCTTCACACTTGAGTAATAGGACCACCGTATTGTTAAAGGGGGTCGAAGTTACAGTTTGGAATGAATTTCCTCATGATGCTCAACCCAAGCCTAATCCTACCAAAAGGCTCAAGTGAGGAATACGAGTGACATGAGGACTCTCACAGTTGAGGGTTCCGACCGTTTCGATAGCCACGCCACATCATCGGTCTTATCCACACCAACGGTCATATTATTTAAGGGCATTAGTGTCAAATCATGTCGGGATGCTCCCAGGCTATAAATAGCCGCCGCCCACAACCATTAGCTGGTTGGCTGCTCCTTTAGGAACTGACACTTGTCATAAGAGCAACCCAATTCCTCAGAGTCTTCGAGAGTAATTTATCAGTGAGGAAATACCCCAAACACCAAACCACAAACCTAGAACCAAGTGATTAAGCATCACTGAAGAAGTTGTTCCTGTGTGGGACTGAAGCCTTTTACCTTTGAGGATTGTGCATCCTCCAGACGGTTAGGCGTCATGGTTTAGAGCAATCCAGCAGTCAATTGGGGATCGCCGGGTGACCAAGTTTGTGAGGTTTGGAAGTCTGCCCTGAAGACTTACCACGAGTGTAGGGCGAGGACTGTGTGTTCTTAGCCCAAGGAGAACACGGTAGGGACTGTGTGTCCCGGGACTGTGTGTCCTTTAGTTTCAATACCAAGGCGTTCCAAACCAGATGTACAACTGTCACAACAGTTGGAACTGGGTCATCAACTACTATCTTCGCTGTGAAACGGGTTCTAATTCCTCAACTCCTTACTTTCCTGAGATTATGTGTTGATGACTTTCATTGTTACTGTTTGAAGAATTTGCTGAAGACTTTATCTGAAATTCCTCAACCCCAAATTCTTCACGCTAGTTAATCCTCATCTGTTTTCTGCGTGCCTGCTCACTGTGCAATCTGTTTTCACATTCCTCACACTGAAAACTGTTGTTGTGAAACTTTGCACTTCTGATCCTTTACTGTTTCCGATGTAAGTTAGTCATCAGTGAGGAATTTCCTCAAAAGGAATTTCCTCAGTGATGAAATTCTAAAAATCTCCTATTCACCCCCCCCCCTCTAGTCAATATAACGCACTTTCAATTGGTATCAGAGCAAGGTACTCCCTTGCTTTGTGTAATTTTGGTTTAACCACCTGGAGTTTTAGTTATGTCGACTACAGGCATGTTTAAGGTGACTGCAGCATGTCCTACTTTCGAAGGAAAGAACTTTCCCTTCTGGAAGAACAAGATGCAAATGCATCCACAAGCTATTGATAATGATCTCTGGTATATTGTGGAACATGGCGTCCCCATCATCTCTGCTAGTGCCTCTGCTGCTGATGTGAAGAAATTCAAGCAACTTTATTCTCAAGCGAAGAATATCATCTGTGGCCATCTGAGCCTAGGCCAGTTTGGAAGAGTGAGTGTTTTGGGCTCTGCAACACTGATCTGGGAGAGATTATGCAAAGTAAATGAAGGAGTATCAACCCAGCGTGACTCTCGTGTTGATATTCTTCGCAATCTCTTCAATCGCTTCAAGCGGCATGACAATGAAAGCTGCCAAGACACCTTTGATCGCCTTACTGACATATCAAATGAACTGCAAGCTCTGGGAGCTCGAGACATTACTGATCACGAAGTTCTGAAGAAACTGCTGAGATCTTTGGATTCTTCATTTGATACTTTAGTTCTGATGATTCAAGAAAGACAAGACTACAAGATGCTTGATCCAGCTCATATACTCGAAAGGCTCAATACTCATGAGTTCCAGCTAGAAGAAAAGAAAGATCTATATGGACCAAGCTATTCTAGATCACGTGCACTAAAGGCTAGAGCAATTTCCTCGTCTGAGGAAGAAGATTCGGATGACAGCATTGGTGACCCTGAAGAATTTGGACAGGAGCTTGCAATGCTCGTGAGGAAATTCCACGGGTTTACACGATGTGGCCAGTTCGGTAAATCTTCAAGAAGAGACATGAGGAAATCAGAATCTTCATCTGAGGACTACAAGAAAAGAACCTGCCACAAGTGCAAGAAATCAGGTCATTACATTGCTGACTGTCCCCGTTGGGGAAAGGAATCAAAGAAGAAGAAATACAAGGATGACAGTTCTGATGACTCGAAGAAGAAGAAGAAATCTTCAAAATCCTCATCTTCAAAGCCCTCATCGCACAAGAAGACTAGTTTCAGAAAGGCTCGGGCACTTATTGGCAAGGAAATGGATTCCGAGGCAGAATCAGAGGAATGTGATGAAGAAGAGGGTTCTGATGAAGACTTAGAATCCGGACAGGCTAGTCTTGCACTGGCAACCACTTTCGTCAGCAAGTCAATCTTCAACCTTGAAGAAGATGATCACATCATCCACACTGATGATTATGCTGATGACTTCGCTCCAACCTATTGCTTCATGGCAAAAGGTTAAAAGGTACCGAATGATGCTTCCTCCTCTGATTCAAGTGACCGTGAACCTCATGATTATAAAAAACCCAGTTACAGTAAACTTGCTATCATTGCCACTAAACAACAATCTGCCCTGGAAAAGCTTCAGAAACTGCTAGATATAAGTGATGATCTGTTGAATGATAAAATGAATCTTACCCAAATCCTCACTGAAGATGTGAAAAAAGTCTTCAGTCTAGATTTGATAATCTTCAAGATCGTTATGATACGCTCCTCGCTGATCGTGAGAAACTTTCCTATGAATTTCTTCAAAGGAAGCTTGATCTAGAGAAGCTGAGGATTTCTCATGATGATCTTCGTATGGAAAATGATTCATTACTAGCTCAACAGATCAGCGCTGCTCAAGCTGAATTCATTCCTCCATGTCTTAAATGCATTGAACGCGAAACTGCTAATTCTTCACCAGAATCATCAAATGCTTCTATTGCTACAAATTCTTCAACTGCACCTGTAGTGTCTATTTCCTCACTTGAGGAAAATACAAATGTTACTGATGAAAATGCAGGGTTGAAGGAATTGTATGTGACAGGCATATACAAAAGGCTCAAAGGACATCAAACCCTTTGTGATGTGCTCAAAAAGCAGATCTTGAACAGGAACCCGAGGAAAGAAGGAATTGCCTTTGAGAGGAAATTAAATGCTGATGGATCTTATTGGAAACCTGAGCAGTATCCCAAAACCTCATGGGTTGCTCCTACTGGGCCTCCTTTTGATCCATCCAATCTAACTGGCTTTACATGTGAATTATCCTAGTCCTCAGATGAGTCATTTGACTCCAACTATAAACTGTTCAAAAATCAATCTGGTGAAGTATTTGCTCGATATGTTGGAACTAACTGCAGGAATGGTCCTCCCTTGAGGAAAATCTGGGTTCCCAAAAGCTGTCTTGAAAATCTTCAGGTGAATGTCCTCATGACACCACCAATGAAGAATGTGAACCCCATATCAAATTCCTCAGAAGGACCAAAGTCTTCAAGAGGATCAAAATCCTCAACTGGTCAAAATTATGCTCGTACCTCTGCTAATGCGTCTAACATGCAGGGAAACTACAAGGAATATGAATATGAGCGTTACTCTTCAAATCATTATGTTCATAAATCCTCAAACCAATTCTCTGCATATTCATATGAGTACTTTAACCCCCCTACTGTTAAGAGAAGTGCATTAGCTTCAATGCCACCTTTCTCATATGGTGCTCGCACGATGATGAATGCTTTACCACCCCTTCAGATGTGGGTGGTGAAGAAATCGAACTAATCACTTCTGCAGGACAGGTCTCCAGATGAAAATCATCATCTGAAGAATTTGCTGGAGACCTGAAGAAATGCTTGATAGGACGCAAGCTAATATTGATGAAATAGAAATATTTCACACGTCCTTATAATTCTGTTGTGATGAAATTCTTATCTGATGAAATTGATATCATATTCTTCAAATCTGAAGCATATGAGATTGTAAGTTGTACTAATTCATCTGCAGGATGATAAGCCCAAGAATACTGAGTGGGTTCTTGATAGTGGCTGCACACATCACATGACTGGTGACAAAAGCTTGTTGATGAATATGCCACTAACTCCATCACCTCTGAAGCAAATCACATATGCTGACAAAGGTAAAAGCAAGGTATTGGGACTTGGCAAAGTGGCTATTTCCAAGGATAGGCATATGGACAAAGTGATGCTTGTTGAATCCCTTGGTTTTAAGCTCATGTCAGTCTCGATGCTTTGTGATCTTGATATGATTGTTATCTTTGGTAGATATAGATGTGTAGTCATCATGGAATCTGACAGATCCAAAGTCTTCGAAGGTGTAAGAAGAGGGGATTTGTATATTGTTGATTTCTCTACAGGTCCTCAACCAGCCACTTGCTTACTAGCAAAAACCTCAGAAGGATGGCTGTGGCACCGAAGACTAGGTCATGCAGGCATGAGGAATTTGCACACGCTCGCGAAGAAGAAGCATGTCATCGGCATAGAATCAGTCAAATTCCTCAAGGATCATCTCCGCGGTGCATGTGAATCTGGGAAAATGACCAGATCCAAGCATCCCTCGAAGACTATCATGACCACTACTCGTCCCTTCGAATTGCTTCATATGGATCTATTTGGACCTACTCACTATGCCACACTAACCAATGCAGCATCTTTATATGGCTTCGTCATAGTTGATGATTATTCCAGATATACATGGGTGCATATCACAGTATATAAAACTCAAGTGCAAGAAATCTTCAAACGATTTTCTTCAAGGGCCTCGACGAACTTTGGCATCAAGATCAAACATATCAGGAGTGATAATGGAACAGAGTTCAAGAACACTGGTCTTGATGATTATCTTGATGAACTTGGTATTACTCACGAATTATCTGCTCCTTATACTCCTCAGCAGAACGTTGTCGTCGAAAGGAAGAACAGGACTCTGGTTGAGATGGCAAGAACTATGCTTGAAGAATATCAGACTCCTCGTCACTTTTGGCCTGAAGCAATCAACACTGCATTCCATATCATCAACAGGGCATATCTTCACAAATTCCTCAAGAAAACCTCATATGAACTCCTTACTGATAAGAAACCCAATGTAAGTTATTTCAAAGTCTTCGGTGCAAAATGTTGGATTAGAGATCCTCACCGTAGCTCAAAATTTGCACCAAAGGCAAATGAGGGTTTTATGCTCGGTTATGGAAAGGACTCGCACACCTACAGAGTCTTCAACAACTATCACAGCAAAGTTGTTGAGACTGTAGATGTGCGGTTCGATGAAACTAATGGCTCGCAAAGAGAGCAATTGCCTTCTGATCCAGATAAGTTGTCTCCTGAGGAAGCAATAAAGCTCAAACCTACTGAAGACATTGTTCCCACTGAGGAAATTGATGAAGAAACGATCCCCATCCCTGATGAAAATCAAGAAGATGCTCCTGAGGAAATTGCACCAGAACCACATCCTCAGCCCAGACGAAATCCTCAACCAGCTCATCCAAGGATTGCAAATGAAGTAGAACTTGACCAAATCCTCAACGACATCAACACGCCAGGTCCTCTCACTCGCTCAAAAGCTTCACACTTAGTTAACTTTTGTGGGCACTTTTCCTTTGTATCTATCACAGAACCCTCAAAAGTTGCTGAGGCTTTCCTCGAACCGGAGTGGATCCAAGCTATGCAACACGAACTTCTTCAATTCAAGATGAATGACGTATGGGAGCTCGTCAAACGACCAGATCCTCGCAAGCACAACACCATCGGTACCAAGTGGATTTTCTGAAACAAGCAAGATGAGGATGGTCAAGTGGTGAGGAACAAGGCACGACTTGTAGCCCAAGGCTACACCCAGGTTGAAGGAATAGGTTTCGATGAAACTTTTGCACCTGTTGCTAGACTTGAAGCTATTCGAATACTACTTGCTTATGCTAATCATCATAACATCATCTTATATCAAATGGATGTGAAAAGTGCATTCCTCAATGGTAAGCTTGAGGAAGAAGTATATGTTGATCAGCCCCCAGGTTTTGAGGATCCAAAGAACCCAAACAAAGTCTTCAGACTCAAAAAGGCGCTCTATGGTCTCAAGCAAGCCCCTCGGGCATGGTATGATACATTGAAGGAATTCCTCATGAAGAAAGGCTTCAAACCTGGTTCACTCGATCCAGCTCTTTTCACTAAATCCTATGATAATGAGCTATTTGTGTGCCAAATTTATGTCGATGATATCATATTTGGTTGTACTGACAAACGATACAGTGATGAATTTGCTTACATGATGAGTGAAGAATATCGGATGTCTATGATGGGGGAGCTGAAATTCTTCTTAGCTCTTCAAATTCGTCAACAACGCAATGGAATCTTCATATCACAGGAGAAAAACCGCAAGGATGTTCCGAGGAAATTCGACATGCATGAATGCAAAGGTGCCAAGACTCCAATGCCTACCAACGGACATCTCGGCACTGATGAAAATGGTAAAGAATTTGATCAGCAGGTATATCGCTCTATGATTGGCTCTTTATTGTATCTATGTGCATCTAAGCCAGATATAATGCTTAGTGTTTGCATGTGTGCACGTTTTCAAGCAAAACCGAAGGAATCACACCATAAGGCTGTGAAGCATATTCTTCGATACTTAGCTCACACACCAACACTAGGATTATGGTATCCCAAGGGCTCCAATATTCATCTAGTAGGATATTCTGATTCTGGCTATGCTGGTGATCGTGTGGATCGCAAGTCAACTTCTCGTACATGTCATTTCCTTAGAAGATCACTAGTTTGTTGGTCCTCAAAGAAGCAGAACTGCGTATCACTCTCCACTGCCAAGCTGAGTACATTGCTGCTAGTTCATGTTGTGCTCAATTACTATGGATGAAGCAAACCCTCAAGGACTACGGCATCAACATGAAGAATGTGCCTCTCTACTGTGACAATGAGAGTGCAATCAAGATTGCATACAACCCAGTACTACACTCGAAGACTAAGCACATCCAGATTCGTCATCATTTTCTTCGGGACCATGTCCTCAAGGGGAATATCCTCATCGACCATGTGAAGACTGATGATCAACTGGCAGATATCTTCACTAAGCCCTTGGATGAGAAAAGATTTTTAAGTTGCGGTGTGAGATAAATATCTTAGAATCTTCAAATGTTTTGTAAAAACATGCACACATCCTAACATTTATGCAAAATTGATGACTTATATGTGCAACACATGATGGATCGATTTTCTTCAACTGATGAAGAATATCACTCTGAATGTGAAGAAATCAACGAAGAAAATGATTCTCAGGGCCCTACGACAATTGTACGCGGCGTGTGTAATCAACATTCTTATATGGTGGGTCATGCCACCGCCCAACGTGAAATTCCTCAAGTTTATTTTCTTCAATGTTCCATTTCCTCAAAATGTGTTTTTCTTCAAAACAGTTGTTCTTCATTGTGACGATTTATCACAAAATCCTCAAGATACTCAAATCTTCAAAAACACTTGATGACTTTCGTTTGACTAGATAGACTATGATTTCAAGTCCTCAACATCATTCACTTATAGCTAATTCTTCAAGTTGATATTTCATCTAGTGAATGTGATCGGACCCTACTTTCCCTCTATGCTATTCTTATCCAGTCTATTCGATTCTTCATATGCGTTCTACTTGAAACTTTGTTCAAAATCCTCACTGCGTCCTTGTCAGCTGATGATTATGTAACAAAATCCTCAACTCTTCAAAACTGTTTCTTTAATGCACAGTAACTGAACCCCACTTCCCACGTTCGGATAACCACGATCTCCACTATCTCCACCGCCTTGCTCGGGAACTACACGTGTCCTGCGGAGACGTAGAGGCAGGGGCTGTTTGGTCCGAATTCTTTGCGCCAACAGTAATTGTCTGGCTATAAATATGTCCTTATCCCCCTCGGCAAACACTTCTTTGCCCCATCACTCTCCTGCTACAGCAAAAAGCACCGAACCCTAGCGCCACCGCTGGAAGTCTCGTCGCCGGCCAAGAAGAGCTTCACTGCCTCGACTTCTCCGTCGCCGGAACCACGCCGGAGTCGGAGCATCTTCGTCTGCCGCCGCCGTAGACGTCCTCTGCTGCCAAGTTAGGGCGCATTGGACACGCAACCGAAGAGCTTCTCTCTACAACTTTTATATGTTCTTCATGCATGCCTTCAAGGGTAAATAAAAACCCCATTTTTACAGCAAGTTAGATTTACTATTTTACATCTCCGATGTGAAATCTGTTTTTCCTCAAGAATCGATATGCACTTGATTCCTCAAACACTGCCTATCACCACACCATTGATGAACTTCACTAAGCATCTAAGATTTTCACGAGATTCCTAAATTGTGCGAATTTTCGGATCTGTACAACTCTCGAACCCAAGAACAGTATGCTTAGGCAAATTCCTCAACTGTCAAACTTTTTCATTTTCTTCAAATCTGAGAACGCATATGACCTCTCCAAATTCCTCGCAACTATACTATGTTCACAGGTACACACATGTCAGCTGATGAATCTCTCGGTTCTCATCACATTAACTCATTTGCAGCGGTTCTTGAAGAAAAGCTTCAAGTCTCATCAGAATCCTCAAGAGTTCAATCTCATCAGCATAATCCTCAGCTGAAGAAAATGGAGGATGACAGAAAGCAGAAGAGAGGGAAGAAGCTTGAGCAGAATACAGCTTTGGATATCCCTGAGGATATTTACTTGGACTATTGCACACCTGATGAAAATGAAACAATGGTCAAGAGAAAAATTCGGCTTCAGAAGATAGAACGCCGATGGTCTAAGGAATGGAAGGAATACAGATTTGTAACTGCTAAGTATGCGAAGAAATTCGCCCTGAAGCCTCCTGGCAAACGGGCCCCACTTGAGGCTCATCAAGTAGCACACCCCTCAAGCCTCAAGACCATTGATGACTATCCTGATTAGAAGGACAAGCATTTGGCTAAGCTTAAGAAGCAGGCAGATGTTGCGGTGAGGAAATTCAATGAATCCTCAGCTGCTGCTTCAACTGCGGCTACTTCCTGTGCCGCCGAGACCTCTGGTTTAGCAATTCCTCAACCACAGTCTGTGCCATCAAAAACAAGGGATCCAACGCCTCAAGAGAAACCAGCTCAGGCATCAGTTACAAAACCCTCAGCACCAAAATCCTCAACGCTAAGATCCTCAGCACCACCACCAAAGCCTCAAGAGAAACCAGAACTGAAGTCGGTCATGAAGCCAATGCCCACTACCTCCAGCTCCTCACTCCCAGCTGCAACCAGCTCGGAGACAAAGTCTTCACCACCACCTGTGAAGACTCAGGTGTCTGGTGAAAGAGCAACACAACCAAGCCCCAGCAAAATCATCACATTCCCATCTGCATCAGAGGGTAGTGATGAATATGATGATCAAACTCTGCAAGCTATAATCAGAAACAAGCAGGAGAGGGTAGCTCAAGCATCTGGTAGCGCCATTCCTCTGGCCATGGACCCCAAGGTCCTCCTAGACTACATAAACATCTGGTATGAGGACCCAAACACTCCGGTTGATGATTTGAAACTTCCCCCTGGCATCAGCCACATGGTGGCCACATTCATCAACGAAGCCAAGTGGAAAGAACAATAAGCCAAGCAGGCCAAGGTTGCTAAGCTTAAAAAGGAGAAAATCCTCAAGCAGGATCTCCTCAACTTGACGCCTGATGCACTGGTGTCAACACAGGCTGAGTTGAAGACTTTGACAGATAAGTACTCCAAGCTATCTGATCGTCAGAGTCTCAAAAGCAGTTTCATCAAATTTGCCACTAAAGTTGTTGATGACTACAACAAGATGGCTGCCCCTCCAGTACCAACTCCTCAGCCTCTGATTGAAGAGCCAGCCGATGAATCTCCTCAAGCTGATGCAACTCCTCAAGCTGAGGAAATACCCCAAGAAAGTCGTGTGGATGTACCGGCTATTGAAGAAATAACCATGGAAAATCCAGCTGATGAATCTGCTGCAGCTGGTGAGACTGACCCTGACCCAGACATCTGAAGTTTTGGACAAGGACACAGCTGAATTACTATGCCTCTGTGCTGTGTGGAAGAAACAAGATATTCCAGCACAGGCATATTCCTCATGTTGAACTTGAAGCAATACCATGCCTAGCTCCAGTCCTAAATGTCCTTCATGAAGCTGGACTGCTGCCAATGTGCTCAGACATATCTGATTGGAACAGTGAGCTCATTCTTCAGTTTTATGCCACTCTTCACATATCTGGCGATCCTGAAGACATTAACACCTGGGTGTTTGACTGGATGACGCAAAACACTCACTACAAGGCTCCTGCTACTGAGCTCCTGCGTGAACTGCCTATATCAATTCCCTCAGAGGTGGCTGTGAAGCTTTACGATGAGCGTGACTTGCCCAACGGGATGATGGAAGTCCTCATGAAGCCTTTGGCTGAAGGGCAATCACCGAGAAAAACCTTCCTCATCCACGAGCACAAATATACACCAAGGTCTGTTTACAGAATCCTCTGCAGTGTGCTTGCGCCGATCAAAGGCCATGATGATGAAGAAGATGTCGTAGGCATCATGAAGAATATCCTCTTCAACATCATCCATGGTATTCCTATCAACATACATGATTTCTTCTTGAGGACTTTGGCCGACAATGCTATGTGTCCATTTGATCACAAGATATATGCCCCATGGATCATGAGATTGATCAGGACAAGGACAGGCATCAACTTCCACGCTGATTTCAACAACCATGTTGGTTATATGCCTCCTGTCAGGGTCAACAAGAAGACTTTCGAGCCAGTTGAAGGAAAAGTCAAGTCAGTGATTGATGAAGGCCGTAGGCCCCTTGATGGCCAGTTCAGAGAGCCGGAAGCTTATTCTTCATGGGATGATACTCAGACTCACCCGGCAAGCCCTGTTTCTCCTCGCGTGATGAATACAAGAGAGCTTCTCCTCAGTCTTCACCAGAAGGTGGATCGCAATCACAAGTGGGTCAAACGCCAGTTCGGCGCCATTGTGAAAACCCTCACGGAAACACAGAACTCTGTGAAGCTTAACCATCACTATTTGCATGAGGTTTTCGATCGCTCCTGGGCTACACGTGCTCATATGAAGACTCAGACAGAGCTTGAAGAATTGGACTTTGAGCGAGACTTTGACTGGTCGTGGCCGCCCAAGAAGAAGTTCAGCCCAATTCTAGTTCCAGACCTTGAAGATAGTTCCTTTTCTTCATTCCGCACTGCTGAATCTGATAAAGAACAGCTCGACACTGCCATCGGTCCAAGGAAGAAGACTACTCCCAAGAAGCATCACGCCTCTTCATCAACCGCCAAGAAGTGAAGTCTTCACGGGTGTTAGTCCTCACTTTGTCCCTTTTTGTCACTTGATGACAAAGGGGGAGAAACTTGAGAGTTAATCTTCAAGCGGGATATTTTGGGGCTTATGAACTATATTTAAGTTGCAAACTCTTGGCTCTTCTGAAGTTTTTATGTAATGAGTTGTAACTTAAGCCCGATGATACTCTGACGCTTTTTAACGCTTTTCTTCGCATGCTTATTCCTCAAGTTTTTAATGCACGCATGCTGGAATTCGTCAGATACCATTTGTCATCATGCATCTTCATTTTCTTCATACTATATGTTACATGTATGCATGATTTACAAGACTCAGGGGGAGATCTCCATGATATAAATCATCAATGTGCATTTGTTGTGGAAAGCAAAATCCTCAAGATATGCGCATCTTCAGGGGGACTCTCTCTGAATCTTGATTTCAAATTCCTCAAATAAGTTTTTACACTTCATATTTTTATCCCTGTTGAAGACTTAACCTAATTGTCATCAACCACAAAAAACGGGGAGATTGTAAGTGCATCTAGTGCCCCTTAGTGATTTTGGTGGTTTGAAGACTTATAGGTTAAGTATCTAATGTGTTTATGAGTGTACACAGGATCTATAAGTCACTAAGGAGTTTGAGATATTTGATGAATATCGACCCCTAAAATGTATATCTTCGGTTCAAGAAATTGGTCTAAGGCTATAGAATTGAATCGCGAAGAATCTGCGATGAAATTGATATTCCTCATGAAGAAAATGAAATTGAGGAATTCGGTGCGTCCTGAAGAAAATCATTTTGAAGACTTTGAAGCATGAAGATTTACTCTTTCTGTTTTATTTTCTTCACACTTGAGTAATAGGACCACCGTACTGTTAAAGGGGGTTGAAGTTACACTTTGGAATGAATTTCCTCATGATGCTCAACCCAAGCCTAATCCTACCAAAAGCCTCAAGTGAGGAATACGAGTGACATGAGGACTCTCACAGTTGAGGGTTCCGACCGTTTCGATAGCCACACCACATCATTGGTCTTGTCCACACCAACGGTCATATTATTTAAGGGCATTAGTGTCAAATCATGTCAGGATGCGCCTAGGCTATAAATAGCCGCCCCCACAACCATTAGCTGGTTCGCTGCTCCGTTAGGAACTGACACTTGTCATAAGAGCAACCCAATTCCTCAGAGTCTTCGAGAGTAATTCATCGGTGAGGAAATACCCCAAACACCAAACCACAAACCAAGAACCAAGTGATTGAGCATCACTGAAGAAGTTGTTCCTGTCTGGGACTGAAGCCTTGTACCTTTGAGGACTGTGCATCCTCCAGACGGTTAGGTGTCATGGTCTAGAGCAATCCAGCAGTCAATTGTGGATTGCTGGGTTTCCAAGTTTGTGAGGGTTTGGAAGTCTGCCCTGAAGACTTACCACGAGTCTTGGGCGAGGACTGTGTGTTCTTAGCCCAAGGAGAACACGGTAGGGACTTTGTGTCCTTTGGTTTGAATACCAAGCCGCTCCAAACCAGATGTACAACTGTCACAACAGTTGGAACTGGGTCATCAACTACTGTCTTCGCTGTGAAACGGGTTCTAATTCCTCAACTTCTTACTTTCCTCAGATTATGTGTTGATGACTTTCACTGTTACTGTTTGAAGAATTTGCTGAAGACTTTAGCAGAAATTCCTCAACCCCAAATTCTTCACGCTAGTTAATCCTCATATGTTTTCTGCGTGCCTGCTCACTGCGCAATCTGTTTTCACATTCCTCACACTAAAAAACTGTTGTTGTGAAACTTTGCACTTCTGATCCTTTACTATTTCCGCTGTAAGTTAGTCATCAGTGAGGAATTTCCTCAAAAGGAATTTCCTCAGTGATGAAATTCTAAAAATCTCCTATTCACCCCCCCCCCTCTAGTCGATATAACGCACTTTCAGAACCTGATTTGGTAAAGGTACCTATGAAAGGCTATGTAGGAGTACATGGCGGGTTGTTTCATTGGAACCGTCCTTAGGAATTGAGTTCTGTGTATGTAATCCAAGACTAGTTACTACCACATGTTGGGCCCTGAAATATGAGCCCGCTCGACTTATTAATCGTCTAGTACTCGGTCCAGGAGTTGCAAGTAGTTTATGGTGTTTGTAGTCATGCTGGAGGTCGTGCATAGTGCTGACCTTAGAGGTGGGCTATGATGCGGTAGGCAGTGGCACAGTGTACCAACTGGCACCCGGATGATGGGCTTGGGAACCCTGCGCACATCGTTTGGGGCCGTGGCAGAAACCTCGGCCGGACTTACGTGCGGGTTCACTCTCAAATAGGCGATAAACCTGGACTAGGTATTAGTGTGGTTAACGGTCGTGGCCGACTCCCTCGCTCGGCTTCCGCTTGAAGGTTGCCGTGGTGCATGACGTGCACATGGCGATAAGTGGCGAGAGCGTATGTGAAGAAGTACACCCCTGCAGGGTTATGATCTATTCGGATAGCCGTGTCCGCGGATATGGACTACTTGGAGACATATGTTGTTCATTGATAACTTCAATGGGTACTCATAAAAAGTATCAAGATAAGTGTGAGTATCATGTGTGGCATTTCCATAGGGAGACGGAAAGGAGTCCATGATAGTGTATTGTTGTGGTGGTAGTGGACTCGTGTACGACTTATAAAAGTTGTTAAAAACTATTTGAAATTGTAGTTTAGTCTAGCCAAGAGTCAAAGTTGGCTTGCTGCATGAAATCCCACAACCTCTTTACTGATACATGTGCATGAGTAGATAGATCTGTCTAAAGTCTTGCTGAGTACTTTTGTACTCATGTTTGTTTAATAAATGTTGCAGAGGACACCCACGAGCCAATAGGTGGGTTCTATCTAGACCTCGATGATGATGAGTAGCTGGTGTCCCAGCTACGACCTGGCCCCTTTCAGAAGGGATTTGTAGATAGTCAGGCTTTATGTCTTTTCCTTTCATCTGTCTGTACTCAGACAGCTTTTATGCTCCCGCTTGGTTTGTATGACTCTGCTTGTATGACTTGAGTGTCGGGTCGTGTGACCCCTGCCTGTATGAACATATTATGTAAGACTCTTCCGAGTCTTCTAAATAAATGTTGTGATGTTGTATGGTTATGTTGTGATCCCATTGTTTTATCTATGCATATCTAGTATGTCATGCGTACGTGTGATTCACTATGATATGTATGGGATTCGACACCTAGTCGTATGCCCTTAGTAGCTCTCTATACAGAGAAATGCCCCTTTGTGCTTCCAACGAGCCTTGGTAGTTTGCTACTGCTCCGGACACATTGGTTGACCGGCATGTATCCTTCTTAGTTGTTGTGTCTGTCCCTACGGGGAAATGTCACGCGGTGTAATGGAGTCCTTGTAGCTTGCTACGACTGTCTACACTCACTGATGACCGACACCTGCTTTGCTGGGTTATGTATGCCTGTCTCTGTACAATTGAGACACTTGAGTTTATGACTAGTTATGTCGACCCAGGTTCTCTGACATTGGAATGCTAGCGATACCTTTGCATACGTGAGTTAAAAGGCGCAAACGGTCCCGGCTAAGGTAAGGTGTCAGCCGTGGGGTTAACCGTGCGTGAGACCACAAAGGGATGCGCTGTGTTACAAGGTGGATGCCTATGGCTTAGGATCGGGGTCCCGACAGAGGGGGTTGGACCAAAAGGAAGAGGCCCTCGCTGACCGGGAAGCTGACGTCGCCATCCTGGAGCGGGAGGCCGCCCGGACCGCCTTCAACTAGGAGGCGAAGCACAAGCATCTCCTAACCATGAAAGACCATGTTCTTGTTGGCACGGTGTCGGTGCACTAAAGACTGGGGTCCCTAGTGCCCCAAACTTGTGCACGGGTGCAAAGAGTGTCACGCCCAAGATGCGACCCTATCCTCAATTTGGCACAAAGGCCTCGTCAGGGATAGAAGCGCATCTCGTCATGTCGCAAGAATGGATATCGTTACAAGTACATGTGCTGAAAAGAAGAGATATATAAAGAGTTGGCTTACACTCGCCACAAGCTACATCAGAGTCACATCAGTACATTACATAATCATCAAGAGTAAGAGCAGGGTCCGACTACGGACGAAAACAAACGACAAAAGAAGAACGACGTCCATCCTTGCTATCCCAGGCTGCCGGCCTGGAACCCATCTTAGATCGATGAAGAAGAAGAAGAAGGAGCAACTCCAAATGAACAATCAACGCGCTCGGGTCAAGTACCCTTTACCTATACCTGCAACTGGTGTTGTAGTAATCTGTGAACCACAGGGGACTCAGCAATCTCATTTCGAAAGGTATCAAGACTAGCAAAGCTTAATGGGTGAGGCATGGTTAAGTGGTGAGGTTGCAGCAGCGGCTAAGCATATATATAGGGTGGCTAACTTACGAGTACAAGAAATAAGAGAGGGAAGATCTACGCATAATGTACGTGAACTACTGATGATCAAATGAATGATCCTGAACACCTACCTACGTCAGACATAACCCCACCGTGTCCTCGATCGGAGAAGGAACTCACGAAAGAGACAATCACGGTTACGCACACAGTTGGCATGTTTTAATTAAGTTAACTTCAAGTTATCTAGAACCAGTTTTAAACAAAGCTTCCACGTTGCCACATAACCGCGGGCACGGCTTTCCGAAAGATTTAACCCTGCACGGGTGCTCCAACTAGTCCATCACAAATTACCACAAGCCGCATAGAAATCCTCAATCACGAAGCTCGCGATCTCGTCGGATTCCCTAGTGGAAAACCTCAACTCTGAGAATACCCAAAGCATCACCGGAATCCCGATGCACAAGATATCTCGTCAAAGGTAAAACTAATCCAGCAAGGCCGCCCGACGTGTCGACGATCCCGATAGGAGCCGCGTATCTCGTTCTCAGGACACGACGGATGGAACTACCTACGGGTGCCAAACCTCGAGTTTCCCCGTGGTGGCCCCGCAGGCAGACCGTTTGGGACCAACACCATCAGCACTGGCCCCCCTGTTTATGTAAAATTACTCCTCGGGTTCATGACGCCCTATGCATTTCAATATTAACAAAATTATTATGTTGGGCAAATGTAGAACCAATGTTGGGCCTTGCCAGACCAGCTTTAATCTAAAATGAATTATCAAGGGGGTCCCCATAACAACCCCGATCGTGTTAGGAGCGCTCGTTTATGGAACATAACACCGGTAGCCGAAACTAAGGGGGCAAAGGTGGAACAAAACACCAGGCTAGAAAGGCCGAGCCTTCCACCTTTTACCAAGTATATAGGCGCATTAAATTAAATAGCATTAAATATGGTGATATGACAAGGAACCCATGTTGTCACATGGAAGCAACTGCAACTGCAACTAGCAACGCTAACACAGGGTTAAGCAAGCGGTAACATAGCCAATCAGTGGTTTGCTAGGTTGAACAGGTTGAGGGTAATCATGGCATTGTTGAGAGGCTGATATTTAACATGTGGTAGGCAACGAGACATAAACGATAGAAGCGATAAAACTAGCATGGCAATGATAGTAATGGTATCTGGGGAAATGATCATCTTGCCTGAGATCCCGCTTGGAAGAAGAACGGTTCCGTGAAGCAGACAAACCGACGTAGTCGAACGGGTCCTCACAATCCGACACGCTGCGGAACTCTATCGAGACGAAGCAAACCGGAAACACAAATCAACACACGGAATTCACCACACGATGCACAACACAAATAATGCATGAGCAGCGGAATACATGCACATCACGGCATGACAAATCACACAATCAATCACTACACATTAAGTGAAGTTCAATATGCAACGGGTTGCATACTGATGAAACTCCACATACGACTTATTTAGTTCTATCCCGATTATCTATGCGGCAATATTAATGTTGTCAAACATGCAAGAGGTGAAGCGGAAATTAAACTACCTATCTAGGAATTTTAAGTGAGGTCGGAAATGACATATAGCATCTCCGAGACGACCTCACATGTTAATTTACAATTCTGTCCAGATCTGAGTTAACACATTTAATTAGTTGTTAAACAGCAAAACAAATAGGTTCTCGTGGTTCTACGCCTCATTTCAAGCAATCTACACATAAAGAACATCTCCAACGGAGCTACGGATCAAAAGTTACAAGCACCGCAAGATATGATGGCATGAATGCAATATGTGTGCAACGACGGCTACGAGCACTTCAAAACATACAACCCGCAAGAGAAAATGAAACTACACGAGATTCTAAGCGAGTTTCATGTAGGACACGATCGAAACGGAGCTACGGTTCAAAAGATACGAGCAAAACAAGAAATGACTACAATCCGCCAAAATCAGCCACATAGCATTTTCTACACCCCACAACTATGGCTACACAACTCCGATATGCTCAAGCAAGGCATGGCACGGAGGAGGGCAAGAAGAACTACTACAAACAACTAACAACAACTATCATGGCAGCAAGGAACACTAGGGAAAGAAGTCACAAAATGGCTTCCCACACACTATTTCAGACTTAGTGAAAATAACACCTCATGAAAGTGCAGTTTTCAGCCTGAAGGCATATTGACAGCAGCAAAACCATAAGCTACAGGGCTCCAAATGGCATGAAAATTTACAGCATGCTAGAGAAACATAATGGCTACAACTAACTCCATTGGACCAACCTCAAAAGAGCTACAGATCACAAGATGCAAGCAAGACAAGACAGCAACAAAATATAACAGATTCCAGACTTAGAAATATTTCAGCTACTCTAAAACAGCACTATTTCTAGCAACTTGAGAGCAAGCAAACAACACCTAAACATGCATTTCTATTGCAACCATAATACCAGGGGCTAAACAAAACATCCAAGATCAACTCTCTAGTTGACAACTCCGTCAAACGAAGCACAGAATAAATCCTATGAAATAAACAAAAGGGCATCACGGTAAAATATCGCATGAACTTACTTGCTCTAATGCTAAAAATAATTGCACAAAAAAATCCATGGGAATTTTCTACCCTGGAAACATATAAAATATGTGGGGTTTGCAACACAAAATAAAGCCGCACAAAAATGCGAGATAATAACCTATACACGGGAAAATAAACTACCGGCAATTCCTACACGTAAAAATACCAATGACCGCTCTAAAATACATGCCAAAATGATTCCTAAAACATGGGCATTTCTAAAACGGCATTCGGGCAATACGGTCTAGCGCAAAAAAAATACGACGTCTATCTTATATAGACAGCACGGTAAACAGTGCATTTGGCACGGCAAACCCCGTCAAACAAGCAAGTTGTAAAATCATGATCTACACAAAAATCTACTCAAGATACATATCTAAATCACTCCGATCCGATACACGGTTAAAAAGATACGGGCAAAAGAAATTAACTAATATCCCTGAAATTAACTAAATCGCCGAAAGAAATTAAAACCTCCACGGGCCGAATTACACCAGGGCCCGAACGCAATACAACTAAATATCGCCCGGGGCGAGGGATAATGGGCTCGGGGGTGCTCACCTCGTGGCCTCTTGGGCCAGCCTAGGTCGATGCTGGAGACCGAACGGGCCCACGGGAGGCGGCCTGGTCGAGGCGGCCTAGCTGGGCCGGCCTGATGCGGCCCACAACATGCGGCAGGGGAGCGACGCAGTCTACGGGGGAGAGGCCGAGCGCCGTCCTTGCTCTCCCGATCTTGATCTGGTCGCGGCGGCGGCTGGTCCAGGAGATCCCAGCGGAACGACGCCGGGCGGCGGCTGCTGGCGACCTCCACGGCGGCGCAGGGACCCGACGAGGCACCCCCCAAACCGACGGCGAGCTAGGGAAGGAGGAGGCCTATGGCGGAGCAAAGGCTGCAGGGGCGGCCAGGGGCTCCTCGGGCGAGGGTTCTGGATCGGGGATCCGGTGGGTGCAGGGAGGCGAGGCTCCGGCGTGGCGGACGGAAGAAGGCGCGGCACCCCGGGCAGGCGGCACGACAGCTCGGGGCTGCTTCCTCGGGCACGGTTGCTGGCCGGCGGCGCTAGCGGGGCTCGCAGGAGCAGGCGAGGCATGCAGCCACGGGAGCTGGGCAAGCGGCGGCGACGCTGCTTCGGGTCCAGATGGGCTCGGGCGGGCCTCTCTCGGGCCCGAGCGGGCCTGGATCGAGGAGGGAGGAGGAACAGGCTCGGGTGGCGGCTGTCTGTTTGGGTGGCACGGAAAACGATGCAGTGACTAGGGTTTCCCTTAGGGGCAGTTTAGGGGTGTTTAAATAGGGAAGACGGGCTAGGTTAGAGGGTATGTGGGGGTTTTTCGACCCTCCGATCGCGATCGTGCGGTCCGATCGGAGAGGCGGGCTAGGGTTAGCTGTGTAGAGTGACATCGTCCAAGAAGAGAGGGAAGTGGTGCGGCGCGGCAACGATTTTTAAAACACCGACAGACGTCCGACGGTAGACCGAATACGGTGCCGCTACGGTCGACCGTTCGGGTACCAGACGGACTCCGATCGCGACGAAATTTGACAGGCGGCCTACCTATATATAAATAATACCGCACGACAAATTCCAGCTCAATCGGAGAAAGTTTTATACACGCTTTAAAAACAGAGTTACGACGGTGCCGCGGGCGCGTGCATGTGCGGTCGGGCTCAGAACGGACAACGACGAGAACCGGCAACTAACAACGGATGCAAGTTTGGAAAACTGGCGGCAACGAAGACGCCGATGCAATGCACGTGATGTGCATGATGCGATGATGATGCGACAAAATAAAATAGACACCCGGCGAAAACGGAAAGAAAAGGGAATCTTCTAGAACGTCGGCATCGGGCTGTCACAAAGAGCCCCTGTCGGCAGGGCATGGTTGGACCCACACAAGATGCATCCCCCAAGATAATCAAGGCCTCGACAATCCTGCCTTGTCGGGAAGGTAACCAAGGCCACACCCATTTAGTGGGCGTGATGAAGTCACCAAGTAAAGGACCTCGCCAAACCTCCCTTGCCGGGATAACAACCGAAGCCCCGGGCAAGCTTCCTTGCCGGGATGGAGACCCAAGGACCCAGCAAGCTACCTTGCCGGGATGAGGGGGCTACTCACTGGAAGGCAACCGCCCTCGCCACAGTGCCACCGCCCCCCAAGTTCCCGCGCATTCCGCATGCGCCAGCGCAGTGTCTAGGTGTCGAAACACCTGGGCACGTGTCTTCATCAACACATTGCTGACAAGACAAGACATGCATTTAATGCACGTGACAGTGGTAGATGGATAAGCACCGCCCTAGGTTCACTGTAACATCTCATGAACCTATCACCGAGCACTGTAGGTGACCCCTTTGTCTATAAAAGAAGGCCCTTAGCTCATTCACAAGGAGTTAGACTGTTTGGACATTGGCCGAGAAGAAGGTTGTCAACGGTCACTGTAACAATCAACAACAAAACGCTAAATACGACCAGATAAGCAAGACGTACGGTTTTACGTGTAAGCGGCCCGAACCTGGGTAAAAAGGCTTGTCGGGTGCTAATCGTTAGTTCTTCTCTTGACGTCACCTTTCCCGCCCTACAATCACAAGGGTTTCACATTGATTCCCATAGGTGTCGACCTAGCATTGCCGCTCCTTGCCGCGTTGAGTGCAACCATGGAAATCGCCAAGCGCAGCTTGAGACGAAATCGGGTGCTACGTAGCCGATTGCTCTGTTGATCAGGTTCGCAACTGTTTGAAGGCGCTCTGTGGCCATTCAGGATGTTTGAACGAGTTCGAAACAAAGACAAGGTGCACTGATCTTTGGAAACCTCCCAGTATGCGCAAACTCCAGACACAAAGATTGGAAACTTTCAAATGGGAAGCAGAGAGTCTATGTACTTCAGATCTGAATCTTAAACTTAAAAACTTATCTACTCACGCCACGGTTGCATGTCGCTTGAATCTTTTGTCGGGCGTCGGATCCCTCGGCAAGCAGGGAATCACCACTCCCGATGGATTTTTCCTCCAGCAAAGTCTTCTTGCTAACGGTCCACGGCCGTCATTTGGAGGAAAAGCTGGCCAGGGTGTAACTCCTTGGCTTTTCTCTTGCTATGTTGTGCCTGCGGAGCCCCCGAGTGTGTCTTTGGGTGACGAAGCAACGCTCTTAGGGGCGCAACACTCACACTGGAGTGCACGCCGGGGCTTCGGGACCGTCTGGCGCATCCTCAACGACTATACATCGCTCCGTAGAGGTGCGTCTGCCGGAGTATGCGCCGGGGCCTCTGTGAAGCACCCAGGCGATCCCTCGATAGCTGCGCATTGGCCCCGAGCGACGCATCGGCCTGACAGCACTGCCCTTGGAACCTCCGCCTCCCTGCCCCGCGCGTGCGCGTAGCGACGCACTCGCGTGGGCCTTGGGAAGCCATAGCAGAACAGAGCGCCCGCCGCGGTACCCCGTTTTCGGTGCTGAACTTGCTCTGATTCATGCACAACTCCGCACCCCCTACCTGGCGCGCCAAAGATGTCGACAATGCAAGGTCGACACCTATGGAATCAACATGAAACCCTTGTGATCATAGGGCGGGAAAGGTAACGTCAAGAGAAGAACTAACGATCAGCACCCGGCAAGCCTTTTTACCCACGTTTGGGCCGCTTACGCGTAAAACCCTATGTCCTGCTTGTCTGGTCATATTAAGCATTTTGTTGTTGATTTTTATAGTGACCGTTGATAACCTTCTTCTGGGCCAATGTCCAAAGAGTCTAACCCCTTGTGAATGAGCTAAGGGCCTCCTTATATAGGCAAAGAGGGCACCTACAGTGCTCGGTGGTAGGTTCACGAGAAGTTACAGTGAACCTAGGACGGTGCTTATCCATCTACCGCTGTCAGGTGCATTAAATGCACATCTTGTCCTTGTCAGCAATGTGCTGGTGAAGACACGTGCCCAGGTGTTTCGACACCTGGACGTTGCGCTGGCGCATGCGGAATGCGCTGGAATTTGGGGGCGATGGCAATGTGGTGAGGGAGGCCGCCCTCTAGTGCCTAGCCCCATCATCCCGGCAAGGGAGCTTGCCGGGGCCTTGGGTCTTCCTCCCGGCAAAGAAGCTTGCCGGGGGCTTCGATTCTCATCCCGGCAAGGGAGGCTTGCTGAGGTCCTGTACTTGGTGAGTTCATCACACCCACTAAATGGGCCTGGCCTTGGTTATCTTCCCGGCAAGGCAGGCTTGCCGAGGCCTTGATTATCTTGAGGGATGCATCTGTCTGGGTCCAGCCATGCCCTACCGGCAGGGGCTCTTTGCGCCCGTGCACAAGGCTGGGGCACTAGGGACCCCAGTCTTTAATGCACCGACAGGAGCCCCCAGGCCTGGGCCACACATGTGTGCGAAGCGTTGTTGGGCCAGGACCAAAGAGGTGCACGGGCCTTCATGGCTGGATCTGCTGGCGGTTGCTTTTCCTCACGCTGTGCATCAGATGCGCGAAGTGGGTGGTCGTGCGCGGAGTGGCATCTCCGCCTCCTTAAATGCCCCTGCCATGCGCATGGCATGCGCAGTTATGAATGGACAGGTGGCAAGACGTGGCCTTGAAAAGCGTAGTAGTGCCTGGGCCCGCCCGTGCATGCATTAGTGCAACACGGAGGTTCTCTGTTCGCCCATAAAGTTGAGCGATTGGGCGAGAAGGGTGGTGGCTTTTGGAGCATGGGAGGCTAGCCCCCGCGCCCCTTCTATAAATTGGGAGGGTTTTGCGAGGGGTTTTGCTCACCCAACTCCCTCTAAATCCACCAACTCCTCAACCTTGGTCTTCAGGATCTCCTTCTGTCTGTAGGTGGTGCTCGCTGATACGTCTCCGTCGTATCTACTTTTCCGAACTCTTTTGCCCTTGTTTTGGACTCTAATTTGCATGATTTGAATGGAACTAACCCGGACTAACGATGTTTTCAGCAGAATTGCCATGGTGTTGTTTTTGCGTAGAAATAAAAATTCTCGGAATGACCAGAAAATTTACGGAGATTTTTTGTGGGATTTATGAAAACTACTGGCGCAAGAATCAGCGGAGGGAGTGGAGCCGTGTGACCACAAGCCCACCAGGCGCAGGCCCCCCCTTGGTCGCGCCTGGCAGGCTTGTGGGGCCCACGAAGCTCCACCGCCTCTCAATCCAGCTCTACATAGTCCATTTCGTCCGGAAAAAATCAAGGAGAAGAGTTCATCATGTTTTACGATACGGAGGCGCCGCCACCTCCTGTTCTTCATCTGGAGGGCAGATCTGGAGTCCGTTCTGGGCTCCGGAGAGGGGAGATCATCGCCATCGTCATCACCAACCTTCCTTCATTGCCAATTCCATGATGCTCTTCACCGTTCGTGAGTAATCTCATCGTAGGCTTGCTGGACGGTGATGTGTTGGATGAGATCTATCATGTAATCGAGTTAGTTTTGACGGGGATTGATCCCTAGTATCCACTATGTTCTGAGATTGATGTTGCTACTACTTTGCCATGCTTAATGCTTGTCACTAGGGCCCGAGTGCCATGATTTCAGATCTGAACCTATTATATAGTCACCAATATATGTGTGTTTTAGATCCTATCTTGCAAGTTGTAGTCACCTACTATGTGTTATGACCCGGCAACCCCGGAGTGACAATAGCCGGAACCACTCCCGGAGATGACCATAGTATGAGGAGTTCATGTATTCACCGAGTGTTAATGCATTGGTCCGGTTCTTTATTAAAAGGAGAACCTTAATATCCCGTAGTTTCCATTAGGACCCCGCTGCCACGGGAGGGATGGACAATATATGTCATGCAAGTTCTTTTCCCTAAGCACGTATGACTACATATGGAATACATGCCTACATTAGGATGACGAACGGGAGCTAGTTACTTATCTCTCCGTGTTATAACTGTTACATGATGAATAGCATCCGGCATAATCATCCGTCACCGATCCAATGCCTACGAGTCTTTTCCTACTGGTCCTTGTTATGTTACTTTGCCACTACTCCTGTCATTGCTGCTACTGTTACTCTGTTGCTACTACTGTTACTTTGCTGCTACTGGTTACTGTTGCTACTGCTGCTATCACCCTACTTTGCTACTGATACTAAATCTTTCAGGTGTGGTTGAATTGACAACTCAACTGCTAATAGTTGAGAATATTCTTTGGCTTCCCCTTGAGTCGAATCAATAAATTTGGGTTGAATACTCTACCCTCGAAAACTGTTGCGATCCCCTATACTTGTGGGTTATCAAGACCTTTTTCTGGTGCCGTTGCCGGGGAGGCACAGCAATATTTTCTGAGTCACTTGGGATTTACGTCTGTTGATCACTATGAGGAATCCGATAGATCCAAGAACTGAAGTCCTGCACTCAACTACGAGGACAGGTAAGGAACTGCCATCTAGCTCTGCACTTGATTCACCTTCAGTTATGAGTAAGTTTGCGACACCGCCTCCTGCTAGAAATCTTGATATGTCGCATGTGCTTGATGATGCTACTTCTGCTGCCCATGATGCTTATGATGATGATATGCTAGATACTACTTTGCCTGATGATGTTATGCTTGATACTGCTATGCCACTAGGTGCATTCCTTGATGCACAAATTGCTAGAGTTGCTGCTAGATGTGATGATACTTCTGAAACTGTTGATACTATTGAAGTAGAACCTGCTATTTTGCCTGCTAGAACTAGCTCTCCTAGAAATGAATTGCCTGATATGCCTGAGCGTTATGTTATGGAGGGAGAGATAGCTGAGGATTTTCTTGCGTGTAAGGATAGCTATTATGTTGAGAAATTACTGCTCAAGTGGAAAGAAAAATCTTTGAACGCTAGGATGAAATACGACCCGAAGTTTGCTACTTCGCCTATTTTTGTGACCGATAAGGATTATGAATTCTCTGTCGACCCTGAGTTAATCACTCTGGTCGAATCTGATCCTTTTCACGGTTATGAGTCTGAAACGGTTGTAGCCCATCTTACCAAACTGCACGATATAGCCACCCTATTCACGAGTGAGGAAAAGATCTGCCACTATTATATCCTCAAGTTGTTTCCTTTCTCGCTAAAGGATGATGCTAAGACCTGGTTCACTTCTCTTGCTCCTGGTTGTGTACGTAGCCCCCAGGATATGGTCTACTACTTCTCTGAAAAATATTTCCCTGCCCATAAGAAGCAAGCTGCCTTGCAGGAAATATATAACTTTGCTCAAGCTGGAGAAGAGAGTCTCCCACAAGCTTGGGGGAGGCTCGTCCAGCTACTGAATGCTTTGCCTGATCACCCTCTTGAGAAGAATGAAATACTTGATATCTTCTATAATGGACTTACCGATGCTTCTAGAGACCACCTAGATAGTTGTGTTGGTTATGTTTTTAGGGAACGAACCGTAGAACAAGCTGAGATCCTATTGAATAACATCTTGTGCAATGAGAATGCTTGGACTATTCCCGAACCACCTCCTAAGCCAACTCCAAAGAAAAGAGGTATTCTATTCATCAGTCCTGAAGATATGCAAGAAGCTAAGAAATCTATGCGAGAGAAAGGCATTAAATCTGAAGATGTCAAAAATCTACCACCTATCGAAGAGATCCATGGTCTTGATAACCCGATACAGGTAGTAGAAGTAAATTCTCTGCGTAGGTTTGATGAGAGTGATATTCCTTTTGATAAACCTGCTAGCTTATGCCTGGATGAATTTGATAACTTTGTTGCCAAACAACAGAGTTTCAATGATTATGTTAGCAGACAATTGGAACAGAATGCTCATATGCTTAGCCATTTAAGTGCTTGTGTGGACAGAAATGTCAATGATCTTAAGCTCATGAGTAAACATGCCTCTATGGTTACTACTCAAGTAGAACAAGTACTTAAGACTCAGAATGACTTGCTCAATGAGTTGAATGACAATTCTGTCAGAGTAGTTACTAGAGGCGGTAGAATGACTCGGGAACCTTTGTATCCTGAGGGTCATCCGAAAAGAATTGAACAAGATTCTCAAGGAGTTAGCACTGATGCACCTAGTAATTCTAGAAAGAAGAAGAAATATGATAGGAATTTGCACGCTAGCAACCCAGATGCTGATACACCTGAAAGTCCAAACGATGTCTCTGTCTCTGATGCTGAAACACAATCTGTTGATGAACATGAGCCTAATGATAATATCAATAGTGTTGTTCATGTTGATGCTCAACCTAGCAATGATAAGGATGTGGAGATTGAACCTGTTGATCTTGATAACCCACAGCCTAAGAATAGAAGATACGATAAGAATGACTTCGCTGCTAGGAAGCATGGTAAAGAAAGGGAACCATGGGTTCAGAAACCCATGCCCTTTCCTCCCAAACCATCCAAGAAAAAGGATGATGAGGATTTTGAGCGATTTGTTGAAATGATTAGACCTATCTTTCTGCAAATGCGTTTGACAGATATGCTCAAAATGTCTCTGTATGCTAAGTACATGAAAGACATTGTGACTAATAAGAGGAGGATACCTGAGGTTGAGATTTCCACCATGATTGCTAATTATACCTTCAAGGGTGGAACTCCTAAGAAACTAGGTGATCCCGGTGTGCCCACTATACCTTGCTCCATTAAAGGCAACTACGTTAGAACTGCGTTATGCGACCTTGGAGCCGGTGTTAGTGTTATGCCTCTCTCTCTCTTTATCGTAGACTTGAACTGGATAAGTTGACACCCACTGAAATCTCTCCGCAAATGGCCGACAAATCAACTGCTTTCCCTATCGGCATTTGCGAGGATGTGCCTGTTGTGGTTGCTAATGTCACTATCTTAACAGACTTGGTTATCTTGGATATTCCCGAGGACGATGCCATGGCAGTCATCCTTGGAAGACCCTTTTTAAACACCGCAGGGGCTGTTATAGATTGCAACAAAGGCAATGTCACTTTCCATGTCAACGGTAATGATCATATGATGCACTTTCTGAAGAAACAATATCGAGTACATTGCATCAATGCTATCGAAAAAACTTCATCGATTCTTATTGGGAGCTTTGAATGCCCTATTCCTCCTGTTAAGATGAAGTATGATTTGCTTGTTGGGGAGATACACATCCCCATTGAGGTGACGTAGTGACTATTCAAAAATTCTCCGTCTTCTTTTGCGATTCGAAAAGGTTTGTCGAGGAGACTTGATCAACCTCATTGACGGACTTCTTTCGGCGACCATGAGATGGATGAATCGAGGAGTCACAAACCTCTGTTCCGACCTTTCACCTTCGGTTGCTTAGAAGAAAAATGATAGGTTTAGTTTAGTTTTCCCTGTTTTCTGTTTTAGCGTCCGGTAGAAAAGTACCCCGAAAATAAAAGTTCTCCGAACGTCCTGAAAATCAAGTATGATTGTTTCTAGAATTTTCAAAAAATATTGAGACGAAGAGCTAGTCTAGGGGCTGCAGCTGTGGGCCACAAGCCCTGGAGGCGCGGGAACCCCCCTGGTCGCGCCTACCTAGCTTGTGGGGCCCACGTGCACCCCCTCCACTCATTCTAGCTCTCATCCACTTCTCCTACCTCTAGAAAAAATCGTTTCGCAGCTCAAACCCGTGTTCTTGATCCTCTTGCTGGGATTTTCGATCTCCTTGCTCAAAACACCATTCTCCGAACTATTTTGGGGAAATTACTCCTTGGTAAGTGACTCCTCCATTGGTCCAATTAGTTTTTGCTCTAGTGCGTTATACTTCACGTATTTTTGCTGCCTTCGTGACCATGTTCTTGAGCTTTGCATGCTAATTTTAGCTAGCCCCAAGTAGTTTTGATGCGTAATATGGCCTCCAGGCACTTGTTGGAGTAGTTGCTACGAGTTTAGTTGAGCCTTGTTCAATTTTCCTTTGGGTCACTGAAAATTTCAGAAAAGGAAGATGTTCAGGAGAAACTATCATGGTGGTTCCTCAAGCAAGAGAGGTCCCCGTCTTACGATTCGGGAGCTCGATCCTTACCAACCAAGGGACGCATAGGTACAACCATGTGAATGGCCTTCTGATGAATTCATGATTGAGGCAGGTTTCAAAGACGAGTTTGATACACTTGTTCACAACGTCGGACTCGAAGAATTCATCTTCGATAAATGTCAACAGTATGTTGCTCTCACTGCCTCTTTTGTTCGTAGATTCAAATTTTTAGCTGGCCGTGACACATCTGTACTGTTTGATCTCTATGACAAATCGTATACCATGGATTTAGAGGATTTCAATAGAATTTGCAAGATACCTATTTGGGGTAGTCTCAATGACCCTCCTAAATCCTCGGTTAGAGATTTTTTCTCTGGTATAACTGTTGGAGAAACTAGAGATATTAAGTAGGCTACCATGGGGAGCATTCATTTTCCTGCCTTGCATTACTTTGCCCTCTTCATAGGAAGATGCATTAATGGCAAGATTGAGCATTGTCACCTCTGCGCACCCGACCTTAGTATTCTTAAGAGCGCAGTAACGGGTGATAGAAGTTTCAACATGGGAGCTATAATGGCAAGGAGGCTGAATAATAATGCTAATGAAGGGGATTTCTTTGGTGGGATCTATGCCACTCGCATAGCAAAATTTCTTGGAGTACCCATCCGCGAAGGAGATCCCCCGCTCCATACAGCTTTCCTTGACCGCGTCGCTTTGACACGCTACCAGTTCCTTGAGAGGGATGATGAATCCTCCTATACCATTTAATATTTAACCAGCAGTGTGTTTTCCATATTACCCTTCCTGCTCCTGCCTTCTTTAACTTTCAGGTAAAACGTAGATATTACATAACTAGAGGAGAAGGAGAGGAGTATGAGAGGGAGGCAAAGGTTGCTCGTCTTCGTGAGGCAGCTATTTAGGCAGTGGCTGCAGCGCTCTCGTACAACCCCCATAACGATTTTGGGTGTCGCCCGGACCATCCTTGGGAGTAGACCAACTTAGGCCAAAAGCCTAAGCTTGGGGGAGTACGTGTTTCTCACCGACTTTATATTCTTGCTTATGCTTTCGCTTTGTTCGTCGGTGTTCACACTTTGCCACTTTATCATCCATGCTAGTTTTTTTGTTTTTCTCGTTTTCTTTTCGTGTGTCTGTCTAGTTTGAGAAAACCCAAAAAGATTTTCTTTTTCTTCTTTTGCTTGCTGGGAGCTTTCCCGTGTAAATAGTTTTCTTTTTCTTTGGGTCAAGGTAGAAGACCATGGTTACAATGTTTAGTGGCTCTCGCATGCATATTTGTTTATCTGTTAAAGAGCCATATTACTTTGTCTTCTCCTTTGTGTTTGCATGCAGATTCCAGCTTTAGTCCAATGCACGAGCACTCTTATTATTGTTCACATCGTTCGGTCATGCAAGTGAAAGGCAATAATGACGATATATGATGAAGTGACTGAGCCTGGAAAAGCTAGTATGGACTCGATCTATTTTGTTTTTGTAAATATGACTAGCTCATCGTGCCTGATTCACCTTTGTTGTGACAGAAACATGTTTGCAATGACAACTTAGAGATCATAGTTTCTAATGCCATGCTTAATTAGGTAGGAGCTTATAATGGTTTGTCTTGGAGGCCCACATGAATGTTGAGGTGACTATGATGTAGTATGATAGGATGGTATCCTCCTTTGAATGATTCAAGTGGCTTGACTTGGCGCATGTTCACGCATGTAGTTGAAACAAAATCAACATAGCCTCTATGATATTCATGTTCATGGTGATTTATGGCCTACTCATGCTTGCACTCAATGTTAGTTAATCTCAATGCATTTTGATGACTGTTGTCGCTCTCTAGTTGGTTGCTTCCCAATCTTTTGCTAGCCTTCACTTGTACTAAACGGGAATACTGCTTGTGCATCCACTTCCATAAACCCAAAGTTATTCCATATGAGTCCACCATACCTACCTATATGCGGTATCTACCTACCGTTCCAAGTAAATTTGCATGTGCCACTCTCTAAACCTTCAAGAAATAATCTGTTTTGCATGCCCGAACCGCTCATGTGGTGACAGGGGGCTATCAATATCTTCCATGCTAGGCGTGTTATCCTCGATATGTGTTTATTCACTATCATTCACGAGAAAGGGGTCGGTAATTGGAATGCCCAGTTCCATGCTCAAATCGAAAAGATAACTGCAAACAAAACTCCCCCTGGATTGATGTTGGTATGGACGACACCCGAGGATTCGGCTAGTCATGGAGTGTGATTAATCGGTGGTGGGGGAGTCAAAACTTTACTTTTCTGTTTGGGAACCGCCTATAGCATGTGTAGCGTGGAAGATGGTGAGAACTCTTATTCATTGCATTAGAAATGAGAGCATGCCACCCAAAATTATTATCTCTGTTTTCAAAAGCTTGAGCTCTGGCACCTCTGCAAATCAATGCTTCCCTCTGCGAAGGGCCTGTCTATTTATGTTTTTGTTGAGTCATCCTCCTCTTATAAAAGCACCAATTAGAGAGCACCTCTGTCATTTTTATGCTTTGCTTTTAACCGTGTTGAGTATGACTGTGACTGGATCTTCTTTGCCATGAATTACAATGTTTAGTCAGCCCTTGGTCTTTGAAGGTGCTCTGCATTTAAGTTTTGCAGTCTCAGAAAGAGCTAGCGAGATACCATCTGTTCGTACTGCTTCATGATTGTCTTGATTGAAGTGTTGACGTTTTAGACTTATCATTATTTGCTCGCTAGTTGATTATGCCATTGATATGAGTTTACCGTGAGACCTAGATGTCATTTGCTTATGTGGTTTGCTTGTGATCTTGCTGAAATTCTGGTTATGAGTTAGACATAGTTGCAACAACAAGATCAAACACAGTTAGTCAAAGTTTTTCTTTTGTCTCTTTCAGTTTGTCAACTGAATTGCTTGAGGACAAGCAAGGCTTTAAGCTTGGGGAGTTGATACGTCTACATCGTATCTACTTTTCCGAACTCTTTTGCCCTTGTTTTGGACTCTAATTTGCATGATTTGAATGGAACTAACCCGTACTAACGTTGTTTTTAGCAGAATTGCCATGGTGTTGTTTTTGCGTAGAAATAGAAGTTCTCGGAATGACCTAAAAATTTACGGAGAATTTTTTTGGGATTTATGAAAAATACTGGTGCAAGAATCAGCGGAGGGAGTGGAGACGTGAGCCCACAAGCCCACCAGGCGCGGCCCCCCTAGCCGCGCCTGGCAGACTTGTGGGGCCCACAAAGCTCCACCGCCTCTCAATCCAGCTCTATATAGTCTGTTTCGCCCGGAAAAAAATCAAGGAGAAGAGTTCATCGCGTTTTACGATACGGAGGCGCCGCCACCTCATGTTCTTCATCTGGAGGGCAGATCTGGAGTCTGTTTTGGGCTCTGGAGAGGAGAGATCGTCGCCATCGTCATCACCAACCTTCCTTCATCACCAATTCCATGATGCTCTTCATCGTTCGTGAGTAATCTCATCGTAGGCTTGCTGGACGGTGATGGGTTGGATGAGATCTATCATGTAATCGAGTTAGTTTTGACGGGGATTCATCCCTAGTAGCCACTATGTTCTGAGATTGATGTTGCTACTACTTTGCCATGCTTAATGCTTATCACTAGGGCCTGAGTGCCATGATTTCAGATCTGAACCTATTATGTTGTCGCCAATATATGTGTGTTTTAGATCCTATCTTGCAAGTTGTAGTCACCTACTATGTGTTATGACCCGGCAACCCCGGAGTGACAATAGCCGGAACCACTCCCGGAGATGACCATAGTATGAGGAGTTCATGTATTCACCAAGTGTTAATGCATTGGTCCGGTTCTTTATTAAAAGGAGAACCTTAATATCCCGTAGTTTCCATTAGGACCCCGCTGCCATGGGAGGGATGGACAATAGATGTCATGCAAGTTCTTTTCCCTAAGCACGTATGACTACATACGGAATACATGCCTACATTAGATTGACGAACGGGAGCTAGTTACTTATCTCTCCGTGTTATAATTGTTACATGATGAATAGCATCCGGCATAATCATCCATCGCCGATCCAATGCCTACGAGTCTTTTCCTACTGGTCCCTGCTACGTTACTTTATCGCTACTGCTGTCACTGCTGCTACTGTTACTCTATTGCTAATGTTGTTAATTTGCTGCTACTGGTTACTGTTGCTACAGCTGCTATCACCATGCTTTGCTACTGATACTTTGCTGCAGATACTAAATCTTTCAGGTGTGGTTGAATTGACAACTCAACTGCTAATACTTGAGAATATACTTTGGCTTCCCCTTGAGTCCAATCAATAAATTTGGGTTGAATACTCTACCCTCGAAAACTGTTGCGATCCCCTATACTTGTGGGTTATCACTCGCCCCTAACCATGGTTAGGTGACGAGGTCGGCCATCGTCGGCCGCCAGGGCGGCGAGAGGATCCCGTTAGGATCATTCTACAGCTTATGGGGGCGCCGCGGCAGAAGATGCCCCGAGCGCCCGTAGCGGAGAAAGGGCGAGGGGCCGCGGCCACCACGGAGGTCGAGGCCGAGGGAGGCGGAGCGCTACTCCAACGCCTCCGCCTTCCCTGGGGCTTCTCGTGAGGCGGTCCTCCATGTTGCTTTTAGGGCCCCCACGTGCTCTTCTTGCCTTCCGCCAAGAGAGCCTCAGCGACGTCGACTGTCCTACCTTGAGCGGTAGTGACGAGGAGGACAGCGGTGGTGGCAAGGTCTGTGTTGGGTTAGGGCCACGGGGCGTCAAGTTGGAGGTCGACTCCCCGGGCCCCAACTGGACGTAGACCGCACCGCCGCGGCTAGCTCATGGCTCGCCCCCTCCTGGCAGGGGTGTCTTGCGGGAGCTGGCGTCGGTGCCTCGTGTTTGAGGAGGAGGCACGTCCGCCAACTCTGACTTCTCCACGTCCTCTGCTTGGGCCACCTCACCGGAGCGGGTATTGGATCCCTAGCTCCGGGAGGAGGCGCGCCCACGGGCTCCGGATCCTTCGCCCCTTCCTATGCCCTGCCCTCTGCTCCTCAGCCAGAGGGGGGCCAGGTGACGCTTGTCGGGGGCGACCCATTCTCGTCGGCACAGTGCTGGCCCTGCTAGGCCAGCCCTGGCCGCGCCCTTGAACTTCGCCCCTCCGCGTAGGTCGATCCTCGTCAAAAGACAGAGTCTTTAGGTTAGGATAACAACGCTTTGTAGGTGAAGCCAAATGTATCCATTCAAATGAATGAAAAGACTGTTTTCCCCTTTTCCGATTCCGTTCTTTGTATGATTAGCCTTTGCATAATCTGGGAGCTTGCCGGCAACTACCGCCAACCAGCGGGCCTGTGCAAAAGAATAAGTTGGTGCAACGCCCAGTCTATTTCGTCAGATCCCTCCTACAATGGGCTAGGACGAGATATTCTGGAGTGCAGAAGTTGTTTTTTGTCCTCCTCATGGCCTCAAGAAAGTTGCGCCACTACTTCCAAGCGCATGAGATTACCGTCATCACTCGCTTCCCGCTGCAAAGGGTTCTGCGAAACCCCGATGCAACCGGCAGGATAGTGGAGTGGGCGTTGGAATTGTCCAGCTCCGGCCTCAAGTTCGAGAGCACCTCAACCATACAGAGCAGGTCCTTGGCGGAGTTCATTGCGGAATGGACCCGAACGCCAGACGAGGAAACACCAGAATCAACCCTCTCGGGCGAGGAATCGGATCAGGAATGGGTCATGTACTTCGATGGAGCGTTCTCCCTCCACGGCGCCGGAGCTGGCATGATGCTGGTCGCACCTACCGGAGAACATCTCAAGTATGTGATCCAGATGTATTTCCCTTGGGAGAAGTCAACCAACAACACCGCAGAATATGAAGGGTTGTTGGCTGGACTTAGGATCGCGATAGATCTTGGGATTTGGAAGCTCATCATCAGAGGTGACTCCCAGCTGGTCATCTGGCAAGTCAACAAAGACTATCAAAGCCCATTTATGGAAGCCTACGTGGAGGAGGTGAGAAAGTTGGAGGAACGATTTGACGGTCTACAAATGCAGCACGTACCCCATGTCGAAAACACCATAGAAGATGGCCTGTCAAAGCGTGCAACACTTTAAACTTCCTGTGGAACCAGGAACTTTCGTGCTACGACTGACTCAAACCTCTGTAGCACCGTCAACCAAGACGGACAAAAGTAAGAAGCTTAACTCCGGCAAGTACTTCCCGGCAGACCTGCCAAGGAGCCCCGGCAAGAACCTTGCCAAGGAAGAAGTTGCCAGACCAGAAGCAAAGCCTGTCGGGGGGGTCCCACCCCGACAAAAGACATGCCATTGGTCCTCGCCGTCGAGCCCCAAGCTCCGGCATGGGCGCAGCACATAGTCCGATACGTCCAAACTGGGGAATTGCCCGAAGAACCCGAAGAAGTAGAAAAAGTAGCCCGCCAGTCAAGCATGTACCAATTCGTGGATGATGCCCTCTACAGAAGACGACTGAACGACGTGAAGCTGAAGTGCATTCCCCAGGAGGAAGGACCGGAGCTGTTGGCCGAAATACAGGGAGGAATATGTGGATCCCACGTATCGTCGAGGGCCCTTACCGACAAGGCGTTCCGGCAAGGATTCTTCTGGCCCACAGCCCTCTAGGATGCAACTGAACTAGTAACCAAGTGTTAAGCGTGCCAATTCCATTCAAGAAAGCTTCATCATCCAGCACAAGCTCTCCAAACTATCCCTCTCTCATGGCCATTCTCGGTCTGGGGGCTCAATATTCTCGGGCCCTTCCCCCGCGCTGCTGGGGGCTTTGAGTACTTGTATGTCGCAATCGACAAGTTCACAAAGTGGCCAGAAGTGGAGCCAGCGAGAAAGGTGACAGGGCAATCAGCTGTCAAGTTCTTCAAGGTGATAGTTTGTCGCTTTGGCGTCCCGAACAGGGTCAGCACCGACAATGGCACCCAGTTCACGAGCCGCTTGTTCATGCAATACACCCTGGACCTTGGCAGCAAAATATGCTTTGCTTCCGTCGCTCACCCGAGGAGCAACGGTAAAGCCGAAAGGGCAAATGCCGAGGTACTGCACGGGCTCAAGACCAGAACTTTCGACAAGCTACGCAAGCATGGAAAGCACTGGATTGATGAACTGTCGGTGGTTCTTTGGTCGATCAGAATGACACTAAATCGAGCCACTGGCCAGACGCCCTTCTCCCTGGTCTACGGGGCAGAAGCAGTTCTTCCCACATAACTCATTTATGGATCACCTCGGGTGCTCGCTTATGATGAGCTTGAGCTAGAGAAATTGCGTCCATACAACACAATGCTCCTCGAGTAGAGCCGGATTCAGGCGGCTGTGCGAGCCTCTTACTACCAGCAAGCCTTGCACCTCTATCATAGCCACAAGGTATGAGCGAGAAGTTTTGAGGAAGGCGACCTTGTTCTTCAGCATGTTCAGTCGGCCAACAATACAAACAAGTTGACGCCAAATTGGGAAGGCCCATATTGGGTAGTGCGAGTCACCAGGCCCGGTGTTTTCCACCTGCAGACCGAAGATTGCTTACCAGTGAGCAACTCCTGGAACATAGAGCATCTTCGAAAGTTCTACCCGTAGGGAGAGGTTGCCGGGCTGACCGGCGACCACCTTTTGTACAAGTCTGGCCGAAGTTGTATGTAATCCTTTGTACAAATCCAGGCGAAGACCGTGAGCGCAGTCAAATAAAGCATAGCGTCCCGCATCATCATATAGATTCTCATGATAGAAAACATGCATGTATCTATGATTTTGTGAAACGCATAAACTAACAAGGGGACCATAGCCCCGACAGATATTTTTCCTTTCTTCTTTCCCTTTAAAGACAGGTATAACCCCGCGCATAGGTTTGCGGGGGGAAGATAGTGGGGACGCCCACAACAGTAGCAAGAGCCAAGAGAATCCGCTTGAGGCCGAAAAAAGTAAACGCAGACGGCAGACAAGTTGCAAACACTTTGAGTAAGTAATTGGGTGAGTACATTCCTATCCTCTCTAAACATCCTCGATTCTCTCACGTGGAAAAACATGTGCGCTAGGAATCGCTGCACAAGCCTTCCAGATGTCGCCTCGAAGCGCGCTCAACAACGGAGGTGGCTTGTCCGGCATACCTCTTTTGTAAAAAGCGTGCTCGACGACCCATGGCAAAGCCCGGGAGGGAACTGAACATCCTGCCGGTAGTGTCAGCCCCCGGCAAGGTACTACAGGAAAGAGAGAAGGGGGCAATAGAGGAAGAGAAGCACTGCTCTATCAAACGGAGCCTTGAGTATACTAAAAATAACAATAATTATGTTTAAAGCACATATTGCAGTAACAAGGAGCACGGGGGCCAGTCCCCACGTGAACCTTGCACTCTCTTAACTTTCTCTACATTGTCGACGATAGGCATGACCTTCTCCTCAAAGGGCTTGGGGTCCACGTCCTTCGGTAGGCGTACCATGGAGAGATTCAGATCGGGGTTCCTGTACGCCAGCTTGGTGAGCACCTTGAGGTGGACGTTCCGGCACAGCTGCCGGGCCTCGCTCGCCAGTCGCGTCACCTCGTCGGTCTAAAGATGCTTCTGGGCGTCGGTCAGATTCTCGAAGAACAAGGCTAAATTGACGCTTGTTGGAGCCCCTGGAGAAGGAGAATAGCCAGGACCTTCGAGATCCATGGTGGCCAGCTGGTCGGCGATGGCGGACGCAGCGTTAACAAGACGCTCCATCCACAACTTGATGATCTTCACGTACTTGTCGTGGTCGGCGGAGGCGGCCTCGAGCTGTTCCACTGTGACCTGGAGCCTCCGAGTCAAATCCTCTTCCCGGGTCGCACCCTCCTTGAGTGCCCCCTCCATGGGAGTCAATTTGTTTTACAAGGCATCCAGGGAAGCATCGGCGCTATGAATCTGGGCGGCCTTGTCAGCCACAGCAGCCTCAACATCATTCAAGATGGCAAGGGCCTTGTCCCTCGCGGAGGAAAGCACCGATACCTTGTCGCGGAGGCAATCGAGCTCTTCCTCGAGCTCTTTCACCATCCCGGTGAGCCCATCCTTGGCGACTTGGGAGGCACACGCTCGGTCGGTGACCTCGTGGAGCTTGCCGGCGTACTCCGAAGCTTGGGCATCAAGGTCGCTCTTGAACTGGTCTGCCAGCTCCTGGGTACGCAGCGCCACCAGTTTCTTGACCTCCTTGTCCTTGGCGCAGAGCCACTCACTGAGCGTGCACTCGCGAGCCGCAAGTTCCTTTTCATGGTCTTCGAGGCCGATCCAAATGTTGGTGAGGCGGGCTTCCTCGGCTGAAGTTCGATGCCGAGACTCTTCCTCCTCCTTCTGGATGTCACCCGACTGAAGGTTGAGCATTTAGTCCTCGGCCTTCAGCTTCTCGCGCTCGTTCTGCAGCGCCTTGTAGGCCTCGTCGAAGTGAGCTCGCGTTTCTTCGAAACACTTCTCAAACCCCTCCTCCGCCGCCTTGATGACCACCTCCCGGGAATCCAATTTCTCCCTCCTCGCGCGATACAAGGCCTGGAGCTGACCGATGTGGTCTCTCATGGAAAGGAAGAGCTGCTCCTCGCTGAGCTTTCCGCCACCAGCTTCCAGCCCCACCGGGCCGTTCGGACCAACGCCGACAGAAACCTCTGCATCAACGCTCTCCCCCTCCACCAAGATCCTCGAGCGCTCCGCCCCCGGCGGAACGACGATCGTGTGGGGACCCCGACTGGTAAGTCGAGATCGCCGTGCCCAGTGATCCCAAGGATCAATGCTCACTGAACACAGATACTGAATAATAGAGTCTTACATCCATACATACCGTTTGATACAATAAATGACCACTTCGGTCGAGTCTTACATACATAGGGCCTTAAAGGCCAAAGCACCAAACTAGACCAATAGCGGGATTATTGGTGGAAAGCGTGAACCCATGCCATCAGCCTTAACCTACAGGCATTCTGACTGGGAAGCGTCCTAGCTCACAAGAACGTCACCGAGTTAATCTTCACAGTATCCTATCTTTCACACCTGGTCAATGAAATAACCAGTGGCAAGCCAATGAGTACTTTGAATGTACTCGCAAACCACCCATGATACGAACAATGAAAGTGAAGGATAACAATATCATGCATCTTTAGTGGAATGCAATTTGGTGGAATGATCAGGTATATGCAACAAGTTAAAGAACTACTCTTGAAGAACAGGTTACAGATATCGACATATCTGACAAGGCTTGGACACACCGGGTTCACCGTATATGCCAAGTCACCGATCTTGGTCATATCAATTCCTCAAGTAACTCTGGTTATTAACACCATTCACCGAACTCACACACACACACTTGGTGTATGCGGAAACGCTGGACGTAGTTTAAGCAGCACCACCCTACTGTTCTTCACCATGGACACGGCTATTCAAATAGTTTGACACTCTACAGAGGTACTACGCTGGACCCACGAGATCCGGGAAACTTCCGTGTCATCCACGACTCGCGGTATATCACATATACCCGAGGTAAGTACCCGATCATCATATTTCCCCTCACGATACTAGACAAACAGGTCCACTCGATTGGTACCCAGCCCACATGTTGTACATCTCACGAGCACCGACTCTGGACAGTATCAACCATGCAGGGACCAACGGTGTGCCTGGAACTCATAATAATGGCATAGTCGTCGTACCTGGCACGACCCCATCACGAGAGTGACGACAATCACTCCCGCCACTAGTAATGTGGCTCTTTGCTAGCACCGACCAGAGTAATCAACAAAGCCCCATCCATAAAGGGGTATCGCGGTCGTACTGGTAAGGTTGGGACGGTCGACACATCATAAATCTAATCCCATTTCCGAAACCATACTCACACAAAACACCGGTGCATCACTTCACCAAAAGTGATCACCAACTCATCATCACCCTCGGGCATTAGTGGCACCCGATGGGGTTTTCATAAACTCTTGATTTAACTCATCATCATGCTCATGATAATATGCTTCCATCTTTACTTGTCAACATGGTATTAGCATGACCCTCAAGGGGTAGGGTCAAGCTCAGTGCAATGATCCTATAACTTTACTAGTCAACATGACAGTAGCATGATCCTCATAGATGGTAGGGTCAAGCTCATCATGCTTGTGCTCCGAGGAGCCATATGAATAACATCACTATCATGCAAGTGCTTCGAAGAAGCCTTCGGTACCATCACACCAATGATGATCCGGCACTGTGATCTCATGCAACGAAAAAGTACTTGCTATTCTAGCATGCATCAATGTATGTGCTCAAGTCATGGTCAAAGGGTTGCTTGCCTTGCTCACGTAAGTCCTTGGGGTCTTCGAGGTCTTCCGCTCCAACTCCGAATACTCCGTCTACCGTCAACTATCGTCGGAAACAACTACGGTAAGCCATATAGCAAGCAGAATAAAAGTGTTCTATAAATTGAAGTTTTATTTTTCTTGGACCTCTGTGCTCATAAGAAAAATACCTGAAGCTTGATATAGGATATTTGGGTCATCAAGGATTTTTGAATGGATGGAAAGAGAAATACGTTATCATTGAAGAAGCCAAAAGAAATCATTCTGTTAAAAATGAGTGGAGGCACCTATTTAACAGAGAAGGATTTTAGAAATATTTAGGAAGTGGTTTCACTGGATTTTGAGATGGTATGAATATTCTAGATATTTTACAATGAGGAATAAATAGCAATAGGAGCTATTTATTTATTGCAACAGAAGTAAGTCACACAAAAATGTTGACCAGAGTCCTAAAAATAGAGAATGATTTTAGAAGGCTTTGGGAGTTTGAATCACTCCATTTGGAGTTGATTTGCATCCTAGGGATATTTCCAAAGTGGAGCCAAATATGGACAGATTTGGATTTTAAATGGAATGCCACAGAAAGTGGGTAGGGAAAATTGTGCAAATCACTTATTTGGATAGACCTGATTTTTAGGATCCTGCAGAAATTTGAAGCAATGAAATAGGAGTTAGTATGAATTTATGGTGGAATTTGTAAGTCAGCCAAATCTAAAAAAGGGAAAAGGACTCAGCTTCGGAGTTATCTTATGCCCACGGCGTCAGATAGGCCCTCGGGCTGGCCCAGCAACTCGGTCTGGCCAGGGAGGAGGCCACGCCGAACGCGCCTTCTGGTACTATGCCTTGGCAACGGGGAGGCGACAAGAAGGGAAGCCCGCTTCCACTTAACCGCGCGGGCCCAGCCGCTGTTCTGCTTACAGGCGGGCCCCGCTCGCCAGGGCCTTCCCCTACCTCCTGCCCGATCTGAGGCGCGAAGGGAGGTAGGGCAGGCTGATGCAGGCCGGCTCAGGCGGCGTTCCGGCCACCCCCAACCGAGGTAGGTGCACCGGCGAGCTCGGGGAGCCACACCGCTCCCTTTCCGGAGCTCGGCGCCCGCAGGGAGGGCCACAATGGAGGCAGACGATGGCGGCTGCGGCGAGGTCGTCTACCCCCTGGCTTCGGCCAGCAGCGAAGGGAGACAGAGCCGGAGGTATTGCAGAGGAGCTGCGGCAGCCTGGGGTCTCTGGTAGAGGAGGAAAGAATCGAGGGGAGGCTCCGAGCATGCTAGCCCCGCGGAGGCCGGAGCTCTACCCCTCGGCCATGGCTATGGCAGGAGGAGGGGAGGCTTGGGGAGAAGAAGGGGAGCCCGAGAGGGTTCCATGGAGAGAGGAGGAGGGTTCTGGAGGAGCTAGAGGTGCTCGGGAGGCTCTAAGTAGGGAGGAGGAGCCGAGAGTGCTCGAGAGCTCTCTGGAGCTCTCGTGGGCATGGACGCTACACGTCCCAGAAGGCATTGGATGCTAGCTAACGTCGTAGAGGAAGTCAAGGAGGGATGGGGGAGTGCTCTGGCGCTCTGGGGCGTGCTGCAGCTGCGGGACATGAGCTAGGGAACAAGGAAATGGCGCAGAGCATCAGTTGTGCAGGCTGACAGCGTGGTCACCATGGTCACGCGTGTCCAGAGTGTCCACTTGACCTGGAAAACTTGTCTCCCATGCAAGGTATGCATGCCAGAGATCAACAGAGGAGTTTAGAAGCAAGTGAAGAAGGTTTGAATGGGGTTTGACTGCTGTAAACATTTCAGCGGGAAACTAGGGGCTGATACAAATGGTTTTTACAGGCAGGGATGGGAGCTGAAACCATGTCCTGGAGCATCTAGTATGGAAGGACTACACATCTGCAAAAATTCAGCTCAAGAAAGGAGTGTACCTAGCACTTGATGTACAAAGCTACTTTTCAGCCAGAAATGAACTTGAGGAGGTGCTGCTCATTTTCTCCATATGAGCATGCCATATCTTGGTTCTAAATGAAGCCTTGGAATATAATGGATGCTCTGGAAAGAGTTGGGGTGATAGCTTAAGCAGAATAATGGAAAGAAGGGTAAAACAGTGCCGCCAAGGGTGAAAATGAGAGAACATACAAAGGGTCCTTCCCCAATAATTGACCAGTGGCCATGGGAAAGTTACTGGAGGTAAAATATGACTATGTGAGGCTGTGGTAGAAAGTTGAGCTCAAGGGTAAAAGTGGAAGGGGCAAAAGAAACCAAATTAGTAAGTGCACAAAAGGTGTTTGATATGTGGTTAGGATATCAGATGGATTCCAAAGGCTATGAAACTCAGCAGGGTCAAATAATATAGGAAAATAGACTTGCACACCAAATTTGGGATTTGCTGGAGAAGTTTTCCAATGTAGACTTGAAAAACCCTAGAAATGGGCAGAAATGGGTTTCTGCTTGGAACCCTATTCAAATAAATTCCCACAAATCCAATATTTGGTGTAGGGGAATTATTTGTGCATTTAGGCATGCACAAAAAGTTTGAGGTCAATTGGACAAACTTTATAATGTAAAGTTTGTCAAAGTCAGAAATCAACAAAGAGGGTTTTGAGGGTCTTAGGACAAGTTATTCTATTCTCCTTGGTGTACCACTTGGTGTGGATACCTTATTGGAGTATAGGAACATGTCCACCAAATTTGAGCATAATTGGAGATACTTCACAATGTAGAGTTACTCAAATTTGATTCTGGACAGATAGGGTTTTAGGGTGATTAGGGGAGTCAAATCAACTTGGATTGAAATGAAACTTGGCAATATCATTAAGAATATCATAGATGACATGCTAGAATTTTACTGGAATTTATTGAGAATATTTCTTATAGAATTATTCCAAAAGCTTGAAATAGGCAGGAATGGTTTTGGAGGGGTTTGTCCAATATTTTGAACATGACCATGTGTTGAAACTCGTAAATATGGAATGAATATATCCACTGAGTTTCCCTAAATTTTCTTAAATATTTTGAAGGCAATAAAAATAAATGTCTTTCATAGGAGACCATTTCTGGCCTCACAGAAAGGCTTTTATAAATAAAATACTAAAATAACTTTTAAAATAATAATATGGTGGTTTTTGTAAGTCATTTTGATAATGGTTTTAAATAAAACAATTGGTGCAAAAGAAACTCCCTAATTTGAGGACTTGTAGTACAAACCTCATCTCACGGGTTTGGAAGTTTAATTCAAAGAAATGCTTTTTGGAAAAATAATATTTGGTAAAAATAGATATTTATCCTAAACACATGGCATGATCATTAGGTAGGAGATCATGGGATGAGAAGATGATTAAGAGAGTGAGAGGATCTATTAGGTATCAAACACAATCATGCAAACAAGCAAGGCAAACAATAATCACTCCAAGCATCACAAGCATTCACAAAAAAAATTAATTGGTCCTAAATTTTGAAATAAGTTAGTTAGTCAAGAAAGCCAAAAACTAGGGTGTTACAGACCTTACCCTCTTAAGAAAATCTCGTCCCCGAGATTTCTAGGCTAGGGGTTAGTAAGATACAAAATCTTGAGTCGGAGGTAGTCTTCATGTCCCCATGTTGCTGTGGTGGTCTTGAGGTGCTTGATGATACAACTTCGATTGTCCGCGCGTCCATGACTGATCGTGAGCGGGGTCTGGCAATAAGTTAGGCTTGACCGAGGTCAAGGACTTGGTAAGCTAAGTCCGTGCAAGGTTCTTGCTTGCGAGTGTATTCCAAGTGAGAATACGTGGGAAGATAGTGTGTCTAGGATCTGATCCTGTCTTCGCATGTCGGTTAGTGACATCAAGATGTCTCGTGTTAGAACGCACTACCAAAGTCTTCGCATGGCTTCCTGCTTATGGGGAAGTCCTTGACTTCCTTTCAGCAGTCAAGCTATGGTGGCAAATAGTCTTCGTAGGCTTCTCATGAAAGGGTCCGGGTTGGGTCTCACCTACGAGCCTAAGCTCGGAGGCTCAGAGTCCAGAACAGGTCCTGCCATCTTGGGAGTTTGCGATGGTTTCTGGATAAGCTGGCTACCCAAGAGTATAGACCAGTCATCCATTCCCAAGGTCTGCGACTCGGCAAGCGGGAATCACCTTTAGCAGGTTTCCACCACGACTCACTAGTACTCTCGTCCTTGATTTGGACCAAGGAGAGGTCATTTGATTCTTTCGCTTGTCCAAGGGCTTCGTCATCTTGGATCGTCGACGCTTCTTGACGTTGTTGATGTGGTCGGTGCGCGGTCGGTGTCTGACTTTTGTTGCTTCATCGTCGTTGTCGTGGCTTCCTTGTCACGGCGGTTCTTCGTCTTGACTTGCGTAGGATAGTCTTCCGTTGTCTTGGGATTGCTTCAAGAAGTCCATCTTCTCGAGATATCATTGTACCTTCGAGAGGCATAACAATCAGCGTTCCTGGGCTCGACCAAACACGACTAAGGTGTTCTTCCACTTACTGGGTGAGTAAGTATGTCATCAGTGAGGATGACAACCTACCTTCCCAAACACGAGATAAGCACAGTGCTCAAAAGTCAGGTGAGGAGATCGGGACTTGCTATGGGCGGATACTGGCCACATTTCAATGACTTAGAGTCGTCTTCTATGGTCGTAGTCCGTCCATGTTGTGGCTAAGCGAAGCTTTAGGGTCTTAAGGAACTTAGGATGTGGGCGAACAGTTATCCTCTTATCTCTAAGCACATTCCTTAGATGCCAATAGTTCGACCGCTAACTTGAGACAACATCACCTCATCTCATCAAGGATATCATCCCACGCGGGTTAACTCCACACCGCTCATGCTAGTTAACTCCGGTTGAAGGAAGAACTAAACCCAAACACTACAAGTATGGTGTAGTTACGATGCACATGCATTCCTATGCAATAACCTCGGGAGGCATACGAGCTCCTATGATTGAAGTTAAGACTCCACAAATCCAAATGTCCATCTAAGTCATCCAATGGATAGGGTACTGCATTCTATTTTAAGGAAACACATAGTATACCAATCCAATATTTGTTTCCTTTCCTATGAATCCGATCAATTATCACTGGACGTGTCACTCCTACAAATCCAACATTGATGGGGTTCTACATTGTCTCCTAGAGTCCTCGTAATTCACATATTACTGCAAGAATTACGTCATAGTATATCCACCAACTTCAATAATCATGGCCATATAATCTCCAAGGCCAAACAACATAGGTTGTAAATCTATTTGACAACTCCAAGTATACGCATTCTATATCCACCGAGAATCATGGTATCATGATCGAGATTAACGAGCTAAATCCAATTTACTCCGAACCATGTGGTGTTTGTCATCCTCAATACTCTATTAAGATTACCTATGTAAATCAAAGACTCGAATCCAATAAGAAGTCTACTTAATACCCCAAGTCATTATGGTAAAGGCATCAAATCATGCCAACTACTAGCTAAAGTCATGTATACCACCAAGAATAATGTTCGCGATCATAATCATCCTACTAAATCCAATCTTACTCCAGATTATGTAGATTATACTACTGTATCAACTCGTTCCACCAAATCCACCTACCTTTATAAGGGTCTCACGATCCACCAAAATTAGTCTAGCTATATCCTCAAGACACATACCATCATCACCATGACAGTCTTTAGTCTATACTCTATATCCGAGAACGATCCTCTTATGGCATCAAGGTTACAGTGCTAGCTTAAGATGGAAGGATACTTATTCATGGTGATCACTCGTTCCATTAAGAACCCGGTGCTTAGCGGGGTTTATCGGGGACCTACACGTGTTCTGGCGAATCCGTGTACTAGACACGTGACCACAAAATTTGAGCCAGAAAGGCTTGTGGAGGTTAGTCTGGTCTAGTGTGGTTTTCCAATCTTGAGGGAAAAACACACTCCTACGGGTTGTGTGTGGTTAAGCATAGCACAGTCAGTGTCTTCAGTGTCAGCCGTCCTTCGAAGCGGATCCTTGGCGCATCTTGCCTTGCTGTCTTCAGTTGTCGAGAGAGGTGGGAGAGAGAGAGAGAGCACAGACGGGAGTGTCTAAGGGTCTCAGCGCAATCAAACAAGCGTTGAAAAAAATCGACTCAAACAAGTGCTAAAATTAGTTTGATCATCAAAATAAGACAAGTGATATAACCGCATGCTTGTTGCCTAAGCAAAAGTGCGACTTATATCAAAGCACAGACAACAAAAGCAAACAACACGTAACATGGTCCATCCAAACCATTCCACGGACTCGACTTCGCATAGGGGATTCACGACTTATCCAATCCTAGGTTCTGGGGCTCGACAGTCGTGCTTGCTTCGTGCTCCGGAGAGGAGTCCGCTAATTCTTCTGGACCTTCTCATGGTGTTGTCACGCCTCTTGTTGTTGCTTGCCGAAGCGATTCACTTGAGTTTGCAAGGAACTCTTGTTGTCTTCTCGTCTGGGAAGTTGCTGACGAAGGTGGTTCTTCATAGCTGTCACTGATAGGGTCTTCTGTTGTCTTCATGATCTTGTCAGTGTCTTCTTGTCTTCCGAGGCTTCGGGAGTCTCAAGTGGACATCTTCATGCACCAATATTTGCATGACATGATAGAGTTCTGATCTGTCAATCATACTAATTGCGATATTGACACCTAGAGCGGGAGATGAAGAGAACCGTTTTCCTGCTCACTAAGGTGAGGCGGGCCATATGGCGAGTTTCTCATCCACCGGTGGTGGTCGACACAATTATTTATAACTGACACGGTCGCTCTATTAGTGATGCAGATCAAGGTTTGCATATATTATGTCCAGATTATCGTAGGCGGAAGTGGCATCACTCTAGAGCAGTGCCCATGGTTTCACCATGTTCTAAGCCTCGATAACCTTGTTCCTCATGGAGGTACTACTGTTGGCGTCATCTGGTCGCAGAGTTGTCTTCTTTGTCCTTCAGCACAGGTGTTTGCCTGGAAAGGTTACTTCCTTCCGGCTGCCCACGAGGATTTAAATATATCCTGTGGTCAGAGGGCATAAAGTACTAGCGACCGTTTGCAAGTTTTGAAAAAGTAGACGAGGAATGTCAAGAAAATAAGAGTGGAAGGCTAGAGCATAACCTTAAATTTCTTTGAAGATTTAGGAGAGTAGAGAAAATATATAGGTTTTGTAAGCATTTTGAAGGATCTGGAAAGCAGTTTTATAATAACTAACGGTTGTGCTAGCTAAGGGCTTCTTACAGTCCGGATGGCTCTGATACCAGCTCTGTGGGGACCCCGACTGGTAAGTCGAGATCGCCGTGCCCAGTGATCCCAAGGATCAATGCTCACTGAACACAGATACTGAATAATAGAGTCTTACATCCATACATACCGTTTGATACAATAAATGACCACTTCGGTCGAGTCTTACATACATAGGGCCTTAAAGGCCAAAGCACCAAACTAGACCAATAGCGGAAGTATTGGTTGAAAGCGTGAACCCATGCCATCAGCCTTAACCTACAGGCATTCTGACTCGGAAGTGTCCTAGCTCGCAAGAACGTCACCGAGTTAATCTTCACTGTATCATGTCTTTCACACCTGGTCAATGAAATAACCAGTGGCAAGCCAATGAGTACTTTGAATGTACTCGCAAACCGCCCATGATACGAACAATGAAAGTGAAGGATAACAATATCATGCATCTTTAGTGGAATGCAATTTGGTGGAATGATCAGGTATATGCAACAAGTTAAAGAACTACTCTTGAAGAACAGGTTACAGATATCGACATATCTGACAAGGATTGGACACACCGGGTTCACCCTATATGCCAAGTCACCGAACTTGGTCATATCAATTCCTCAAGTAACTCCGGTTATTAACACCATTCACCGAACTCACACACACACACACTTGGTTTATGCGGAAACGCTGGACGTAGTTTAAGCAGCACCACCCAACTGTCCTTGACCGTGGATACGGCTATTCGAATAGTTTGACACTCTGCAGAGGTAGTACGCTGGACCCGCGAGATCCGGGAAACTTCCGTGTCATCCACGACTCGCGGTATATCACATATACCCTAGGTAAGTACCCGATCATCTTCTTTCCCCTGACGATACTAGACAAAGAGGTCCACTCGGTTGGTACCCAGCCCACATGTTGTACGTCTCACGAGCACCGACTCTGGACAGTATCAACCATGCAGGGACCAACGGTGAGCCTGGAACTCATAATAATGGCATAGTCGTCCTACCTGGCACGACCCCATCACGAGAGTGACGACAATCACTCCCGCCACTACTAATGTGGCTCTTTGCTAGCACCGACCAGAGTAATCAACAAAGCCCCGTCCCATAAAGGGTATCGTGGTCGTACTGGTAAGGTTGGGACGGTCGACACATCATAAATCTAATCCCATTTCTGAAACCATACTCACACAAAACACCGGTGCATCACTTCACCAAAAGTGATCACCAACTCATCATCACCCTCGGGCATTAGTGGCACCCGACGGGGTTTTCATAAACTCTTGATTTAACTCATCATCATGCTCATGATAATATGCTTCTATCTTTACTTGTCAACATGGTATTAGCATGACCCTCAAGGGGTAGGGTCAAGCTCAGTGCAATGATCCTATAACTTTACTAGTCAACATGACAGTAGCATGATCCTCATAGATGGTAGGGTCAAGCTCATCATGCTTGTGCTCCGAGGAGCCATATGAATAACATCACTATCATGCAAGTGCTTCGAAGAAGCCTTCGGTACCATCACACCAATGATGATACGGCACTGTGATCTCATGCAACGAAAAAGTACTTGCTATTCTAGCATGCATCAATGTATGTGCTCAAGTCATGGTCAAAGGGTTGCTTGCCTTGCTCACGTAAGTCCTCGGGGTCTTCGAGGTCTTCCGCTCCAACTCCGAATACTCCGTCTACCGTGAACTGTCGTCGGAAACAACTACGGTAAGCCATATAGCAAGCAGAATAAAAGTGTTCTATAAATAGAAGTTTTATTTTTCTTGGACCTCTCTGCTCATAAGAAAAATACCTCAAGCTTGATATAGGATATTTGGGTCATCAAGGATTTTTGAATGGATGGAAAGAGCAATAGGTTATCATTGAAGAAGCCAACAGAAATCATTCTGTTAAAAATGAGTGGAGGCACCCATTTAACGGAGAAGGATTTTAGAAATATTTAGGAAGTGGTTTCACTGGATTTGGAGATGGTATGAATATTCTAGATATTTTACAATGAGTAATAAATAGCAATAGGATCTATTTATTTATTGCAACAGAAGTAAGTCACACAAAAATGTTGACCAGAGTCCTAAAAATAGAGAATGATTTTAGAAGGCTCTCGGAGTTTGAATCACTCCATTTGGAGTTGATTTGCATCCTAGGGATATTTCCAAAGTGGAGTCAAATATGGACAGATTTGGATTTTAAATGGAATGCCACAGAAAGTGGGTAGGGAAAATTGTGCAAATCACTTATTTGGATAGACCTGATTTTTAGGATCCTGCAGAAATTTGAAGCAATGAAATAGGAGTTAGTATGAATTTATGGTGGAATTTGTAAGTCAGCCAAATCTGAAAAAGGGAAAAGGACTCAGCTTCGGAGTTATCTTACGCACACGGCATCAAATAGGCCCTTGGGCTGGCCCAGCAGCTCGGTCTGGCCAGGGAGGAGGCCACGCCGAAGGCGCCTTCTGGTAGTACGCCTTGGCAACGCGGAGGCGACAAGAAGGGAAGCCCGCTTCCACTTAACCGCGCGGGCCCAGCCGCTGTTCCGCTTACAGGCGGGCCCCGCTCGCCTAGGCCTTCCCCTACCTCCTGCCCGATCTGAGGCGTGAAGGGAGGTAGGGCAGGCTGATGCAGGCTGGCTCAGGCAGCGCTCCGGCCACCCCCAACCGAGGTAGGTGCACCGGCGAGCTCGGGGAGCCACACCGCTCCCATTCCGGAGCTCGGCGCCCGCAGGGAGGGCCGCAATGGATGCCGATGATGGCGGCTGCGGGGAGGTCGTCTACCCCCTGGCTTCAGCCAGCAGCGAAGGGAGACAGAGCTGGAGGTACTGCGGAGGAGCTGGAGGTACTGAGGTGTTTGATCTGTGGCTAGGATATCAGATGGATTCCAATGGCTGTGAAACTTAGCAAGGTCAAATAATATAGGAAAATAGACTTGCATACCAAATTTGGGATTTGCTCGAGAATTTTTCACGTGTAGACTTGAAAAACCCTAGAAATGGGCAGAAATGGGTTTCTGCTTGGAACCCTATTCAAATAAATTCCCACAAATCCAATATTTGGTGTAGGGGAATTATTTGTGCATTTAGGCATGCACAAAAAGTTTGAGGTCAATTGGACAAATTTTATAATGTAAAGTTTGTCAAAGTCAGAAATCAACACAGAGGGTTTTTAGGGTCTTAGGACAAGTTATTCTATTCTCCTTGGTGTACCACTTGGTGTGGATACCTTATTGGAGTATTGGAACATGTCCACCAAATTTGAGCATAACTGGAGATACTTCACAATGTAGAGTTACTCAAATTTGATTCTGGACAGATAGGGTTTTAGGGTTATTAGGGGAGTCAAATCAACTTGGATTGAAATGAAACTTGGCAATATCATCAAGAATATCATAGATGACATGCTAGAATTTTACTGTAGTTTATTGAGAATATTTCTTATAGAATTATTCCAAAAGCTTGAAATAGGCAGGAATGGTTTTGGAGGGGTTTGCCCAATATTTTGAACATGACCATGTGTTAAAACTCGTAAATATGGAATAAATATATCCACTGAGTTTCCCTAAATTTTCTTAAATATTTTGAAGGCAATAAAAATAAATTTCCTTCATAGGAGACCATTTCTAGCCTCACAGAAAGGCTTTTATAAATAAAATAATAAAATAACTTTTAAAATAATAATATGGTGGTTTTTGTAAGTCATTTTGATAATGGTTTTAAATAAAACAATTGGTGCAAAAGAAACTCCCTAATTTGAGGACTGGTAATACAAACCTCATCTCACAGGTTTGAAAGTTTAATTCAAAGAAATGCTTTTTGGAAAAATAGATATTTGGTAAAAATAGATATTTATCCTAAACACATGGCATGATCATTAGGCAGGAGATCATGGGATGAGAAGATGATTAAGAGAGTGACACGATCTATTAGGTATCAAACACAATCATGCAAACAAGCAAGGCAAACAATAATCACTCCAAGCATCACAAGCATTCACAAAAAAAATTAATTGGTCCTAAATTTTGAAATAAGTTAGTTAGTGAGAAAAGCCAAAAACTGGGGTGTTACAGATCGTCTCCTTGCCGACGCGGAGGTACGCACTGCGTGGGATATCCTCAGGCCTGGGAGGCTGACGCCGACTGCCTCTCCTCCGGCGGGCTGGGATTCCTCGCCCCTGGCGGTATCCTCGCCCCCGGCAAGCGAAGAGTCGTCGGGATGCACCTCCGAGCCCTCAACGGGCCACTCTGTAGGCTCCTGGATATCCTGCTCCTGCTCCCGCTCCTCGTGGGCGGCCTCGCGCGCCATGGCATCGGAGGCTTCAGCCGCCGCTTCGCGGGAAACCTCCGTAACCACGGCATCTACATCTAGCTCCTCCATGAGAGAAGGATCTATGGGACAAGAAGAGAAGAGGAATAATCAAGATCAGATGAATTAATCAAGAAGAAAAATCAAGGCCCAACTTGCGGATGCTCCTGGACAGACACTCACCTTCCTCCTGCTGGTGGACGGTAGTTGTCCCCTCCCTGGCGACGTCCGTTGCCAGGGGTTTCTCCTCGAGCTCCACATGCTCAGGCGATGCGCGCTGGGGGCTTTACCGGCGGCTGACCACAAGAGTGGCCGGAGGCGCCGGCGGAGCCTCCGAAGCGTCCGCCAAGGGATTGTCGCTGGTTGGCACCGTGGTGCCTGCTGGGGGGGCGTCACCGGCCGGCACATCAACATCCACCAAAGGATCGCCATCAGCCGATCGCTTGGGGCTTGCCGGGGGCACCCCGCAAGCCGATGTGTCCGCTCTCGCTGATGGCTCGTTGGTGGCAGACACCCTAGCCCTCTTCGCCAACCTTTGGGCCAGTGTCTGGGTGTCCCTGTGGGTAAACGACAGCACCAGGTCAGCAAAAGCACCAAGCAGGCAAGGATGAGGGGGAGATGGGAGATCGAACTCTTACTCATCCTCCTCCTCCTCCGAACTCAGGATCGAGATATCATAATCCACCACTGCCCCGGCACTCGTCGAGGGAGGCGCCGCCCTCGGACGTTTGGCGGGTGAGGCAGGCGGGCCTTGGCGGACCGGGACGTTGGAGCCGACGCGATGGGGCACTCGCTTGGGATTCCGACAAGCCGAGCACTCCTCCTTCTCCTCCTCCTCCTGCTGCTGTGCCCCAGCGGCAGGCGCCCGTTCCTCTAGGAGACCCCCGACAGCAGAGCTGCCTGCGCCCCCGACGAACTCCGGTTGCGGCGGCGCCTCTCCACCAGTCGCTTCCCCGTCGTGGGGGGCGCATCCCCAGCCCCGAGGGAGAGGGTATGCTGCTCCACTCGGCGGGCAATGTGCGCTTCTTCCTCGGCGGTGGTCTCGCGGACGAGGCCATTTTCCTCCTGGATGGAGACCTCCGACAATCCATCGAAGAAAGACAAGACCACCTCCGCCGCGGGCTCTAGCCAGGCCGCGACCACGCCGTGAGCATCACAATCCGACATCATCGCCGTGAGGCTGCTCAGGGCCGAGTTGTTGCACAGCGGGAAGACCCCCCACGGCAGCCGGATCTTCAACTCAGAGCTGAACAACTTCTGACAGAAGTACCCAAGCTCCATGACCGTCAGATTGTTGTCCACCCCCGATGGCAGTCGCATGACATCCGCCGCATTCACAAAGGCCGAGGCCGGCCTCCCTCCCCTGTACTAGAGGTGGGCGATGCGCCCGCGGATGAAATCGGCGGCCACCATATCCATCGTCAACCCTGCGGCCCTGAGGCGCAGGATACTGGTGGTGGCGATGGTCAGCTTATCGTCATCAGGGGACAAATCGCTCCAGCCCTCTCCCCGGGACCCAATCCTGGAGGTCCTGAGCTCGCAGCAGGGTAGGTACCCCTCCTGACGAATCCAGCACCATTTCCCCCGCAACTCGTCCCACTTCTCGCGGAGGGTACCTCCCAGGTACGCCTCCTTGCACCCAGTCCTTGGGACCGAGGCAATGGAGCCCGAAAGGGCCTCCCCACCCTGGATGCGAGGAGTGAAGTAGTGGCGTAAGAGAGTTGTGTTGGGAGTGATCCCGATGAAGTTCTCGCGGAGGTGCGCGAAGATGGACATGCACGTCACTGCGTTTGGTGTAAAGTCGAGGAGGCGGAAGCCGTAGGTGTGCATGAGGTCGACGAAGAACTCTAAGAATGGGGGGCAAAGCCTGCAAAAGAAGTAGTCGGTGAAGAAGGGGAACTGGTCTGGCCCCACACTTCCCGTCCCGGGGAGCACCTGGGTGGCCGGATGAGCCTTCATCTCGGAAGCCCACATGATCTGGTAGCGGCTCTTCAGAGTGACCATATCCATACCCTTGGGGAAGTAGGCGTACTTCTTCCGCAGCCTTGCCAACTCCCTCTCTGAGGCAGCGTCCTTTCCCCTGGAGGCCTTCGGCGGCATAACGACGGTGGAAGATGGACGCTGTTGCCCGAAGCGGAACCTCAGGGAAGAAAGGGAGCGTGGGGAAGCTCTAGCCGAGGGTGGCGACGGTGGCGGCGTTTGAGATTGGAAAAGGACCGGGAACAGTGGGCTAGGAGAGCTTGTGTTTCCCCCTCTTATGGGGATGCGCGCCGACCCTTTGCCTACTCGACCAACGGTTCCCCACGCTTGCGGACGCCTGGGCCACTATGCACGAATCACCACTCCGCACGTTCGATGCGCGACGTGGGGAAAAGCAACCGCTAGCAGATCCAACCATGAAGGCTCGTGCACTTCTTTGGGCCTGGCCCAACAACGCTTTGCACGCGTGTGTTGCCCAGGCCCGGGGGCTCCTATCGGTGCATTAAAGACTCGGGTCCCTAGTGCCCCAGACTTGTGCACGGGCGCAAAGAGCCCCTGCCGACAGGGCATGGCTGGACCCAAACAAGATGCATCCCCCAAGATAATCAAGGCCTCGGCAAGCCTGCCTTGCCGAGAAGATAACCAAGGCCACGCCCATTTAGTGGGCGTGATGAACTCACCAAGTATAGGACCTCGGCAAACCTCCCTTGCCGGGATAACAACTGAAGCCCCCGGCAAGCTTCCTTGTCGGGACGAATACCCAATGCCCCGGCAAGCTCCCTTGCTGGGACGACGGGGCTAGGCACTGGAGGGCGACCGCCCTCGCCACAGTGCCACCTCCCCCCAAGTTCCAGCGCATTCCGCATGCGCCAGTGCAACGTGCAGGTGTCGAAACACTTGGGCACGTGTCTTCACTAGCACATTGCAGACAATGACAATACGTGCATTTAATGCACGTGAGAGCGGTATATGGATAAGCACCACCCTAGGTTCACTGTAACTTCTTGTGAACCTACCACCGAGCACTGTAGGTGACCCCTTTGCCTATAAAAGGAGGCCCTTAGCTCATTCACAACAGGTTAGACTCTTTGGACATTGGCCCAGAAGAAGGTTATCAACGGTCACTGTAACAATCAACAACAAAACGCTTAATACGACCACACAAGCAAGAAGTAGGGTTTTACACGTAAGCGGCCCGAACCTAGATAAAAAGGCTTGCCGGGTGCTGATCGTTAGTTCTGCTCTTGACGTCACCTTTCCCGCCCTACGATCACAAGGGTTTCACGTTGATTCCCATAGGTGTCGACCTAGCATTGCCGACACAGGGCTTCCCTCAAGGTCGCACGTGTTGCGACCAACACTGAGGCTGATGCAAGGGTTGCCAGGGAGTGGAAGGCCGCTTTAGAGGAGTATCGCGGCAAGCTGGCGCTACAGGAGATCCGCTTCTAGCTCAAGCACGGCGAGATCTAGAAGACGGCCGACGAGCTCAAGGCCCAACTCCAGGACACCGCAGCATACCTCCAGGCCACCCTTCAGTGCAAAGGGGATGTTGAGGCGGAGCTCGCGTCACTCGAGGTGCAGGTTGGTGAGGTCGCCAATGTCGTGCAGAGGGCCATGAACGCTACTGGCGCACTCGACCGCTATGTTGAGGACGCCCCGGTGCTGCCCCTCACGCACTCCGATGCCGGCTACCTCGACTTCTTCATGAAAGTGGTGGAGGCGCTGGAGTCGGGTGTCTCCAAGGTGGACGAGGCCATCGACGGGGGCGCCCGAGATCACCTGGACTGCACGGTGACGCGCATCTTCTCCAACCTTCGCCGCCACAACCCTGCCTTCCACTTCTCCCTTGTGGTGGAGCCAATGTGTGCAGAGCTCCAGGGCCTGCTCAGGGACGAAGGGCACGATCACATGGATTCTCTCACCGAGCGGTTCGCACAGGTCGAGCCCTCCGAGGAGGGAGGCAGCCCTGGAGGGAACCTTGTGAGTGACGATGATGACAACGATGACTATGCCTCCTCCTGAGCTATTATCACGTTTTTTCTTTCCCATTGCATAGTGAACCACTTTTCCCCATGGGGGTGTAAAGACAATCGTAGGGAGCTTCTGTTTTAAATACTTGATGCCTGAAGTGTTTTAATCGTGGTGCGCTTGTGTTCTTCCTCTAAGGCTTCATTTTCTTTTTTACATTTCCCTTGTGCCCCACATTGTTGGGACCCAGCCCCTCAGGTCGGCTACACCGTCGTTCATATGCCTAAAGCAAGGGCTCAGCAAGGCCAGAGGGTGTAGGGCTCGTAGGTCCGGTAGGAGATACCGAGGGGCGATGCCCAGGGTCCCCCCTTGACGTTCAGGCGGCTCGCGCCAAGGAAACTTGGACGCCTCAGGAAAGAGTGAGAGGAGGGAAAATCTAGGGGCATGCTTACACTTAGCTTCTTTAGGGTGTGTGGCTCCTCGCGAATCCTTCCTCCCGTAGGATGCCACTCGTGAGGCCTCCCAGGGGGAGCTCTTGAGCCCCCCCCCCCCAAAAGTCGTGCACCAAGGAAAAGAAACTTCCACGGGACACCGTGGGGGTGTGCTCGCTCGGTTGCCCATGGGTGTCACGTGAGGAGGTAAGAGCACCAAGGATCTGGTGAGGTGGCATACACGGGAGCAGGCCCGTGAGCCAGAGCTCAGTCGCTTGGGCTTTGCAGTGCTACAAGGACTGACCCAAGCACAGACACCATTCCTAGCCCCCGCTCGCGTGACGGATGCGGGGGAGACCATGAGCCTGCACCGCCCTCAAGGCATACCAGCTGCCGGCACACAAGGAGTTTGACAAAAACAAGTTTTACTGATGCATCAAACTAGTTCATTACATAGCAAAAGGTACATGCTATCGTATTCAAAATGGGTCGGCGTGAGGTTTGTATTCACTGAAAAGCACCCTCATATCAAAAAGTCCGCCATGTCTGAGCTTGGGGTTTCCGCCAGCGCTAAGCATGGGGCTTCCACACGATAGTTGGTAGGAGATTTCCACTAGCACGGAGCATGGGGCTTCCACATGAGAGTAGGTAGGAGAGTTCCACCAGCACGGATCATGGGGATTCCACACGAGAGTGGGTAGAATATTTCCACCAACACGGAGCATGGGGCTTCCAGAAAGTGGGTAAGAGAGTTCCGCCGGCGCGGAGCATGGGGCTTCCACGAAAGTCGGAAGGGGCTCTTATGTGCCGAAGGCAGTGTGGGTAGAGAGATCCCTCGGCGTGTATAGTCCCGGCTCCCTCGTATGTGTGGAGCACAAATAGATCTTAGAATAATGGAGGTTGTTCCATCTGTTTTTGTACCAGAACACCCTCCGCCATCATTCATTGGGCCGCACGAGGGGGGTCGCCGATTGTACACCAAATACGATATTTGAGACTCCATGCTCATGCGTGCCAGCCTGGAGGAGATGGCTACGGCATTGTCCATGCCGAAAGACATGTGAATGAGTGGAGATGGAGGAGAGATGGGCCTCGTGGGGCGAGCCGTATTGAGAGAGACGAAGTCGACGCACATGCGCCTGCCACCGTGCGACTTGGAGATGAGGATGGTGCTAACCCACGCACGCGTCTTGGGCACCCTCTCGTGGCCCATGCACGTGTCCTAGGGCACGCAATGGATAATCTGTAGCTCTCACCATCGGCCATCGATGCCATCGACCCGTGGGGTGGCCCAACCACATGCACCGGAGGAGGAGGAGGAGGCGGATCCTCGTGCTTGGCTTGGTCGGCGTGTGACGGTGTAGGTAGAACAGAGCGGGAGGGCGCCTGCCCGTCGTGGCCTAGAGCGGTGCAGGCTGTGTCGGCGAGTGCTTCGTCTCGCTTATGCGTTGGTTTCCCTCCAAGCTTAAAGGGTGATGTAGCACAACAATGGCAAGTATTTCCCTGAGTTAATAAACCAAGGTATCAATCTAGTAGGAAGATCCACAAGACTATGTAAGCAGCACGTGCACACAAATAGCAAATCCTCGCAACCCAACGCGTGGAGGGGTTTTCAATCCCTCGTGGGTAAAGTAAGGATAGATTGATAAATGCAAGTAAGAATGATAGCAAATAGTACGCAACAAGGTATTTTTAGGATTTTTTATAATATAGATCTGAAAAAAAAGAGCAAATAAAGTAGTAACACAAATAGCAAAGTAGAGATTGCAAATAGAAGATGTGATGTAGACCCCGGGGCCGTAGGTTTCACTAGTGGCTTCTCACAAGAAATAGCAAATGGTGGGTAGACAAATTGCCGTTGGGTAATCGATAGAAGAGCAATTAAATATGATGATATTCAAGATAATGATCATGTATATAGGCATCACGTCCAAGACAAGTAGACCGACTTCTGCCTGCATCTACTTCTATTACTCCACACATCGACCGCTATCCAACATGCATCTAATGTATTGAGTTCGTGGAGAAATGGAGTAATGCCTTAAGAACGATGACATGTAGACAAGATCTATTCATGTAGGAATAGACCCCATCGTTTTATCCTTGGTAGCAACGATACATGCGTGTCATGTCTCTTTATGTCACTGAGATTGAGCACCGCAAGATCGAACCCATCACAAAGCACCTATTCCCATTGCAAGATATAAGATCAAGTTGGCCAGGCAAAAACCAAATATCGGAGAAGAAATACAAGGCTATAATAATCAAGCATGAATATGTTTTCATAGATCTGATCATAAACTAACAATTCATCGGATCCCAACAAACATACCACAAAGGAAAGAGTTACATCATATGGATCTCCAAGAGACCATTGTACTGAGAAAAAAATGCGAGAGAAAGTCATCTAGCTACTTCATACGGACCTATAGGTCTGATATGAACTACTCACGCATCATCGGAGGAGAACTAATGAGGATGGTGAACCCTCCATGTATGTGTTCCTCTTCGGGACAGGCTCTAGATTGGATTTCATCGCTCTGGAACTTGCGACGGCTGAAACGTTTTTTTGCCGACTCCTCTAGGATTTTCTAAATATTGGGATATTTATAGAACTCATAGGATGTGGAGGAGGTGTCCGAGGGCCCCCACTAGGCACCATGCCACGCTAGGGGCCTCTGGCGCGCCCTGATGTCTAGTAGCCCCCTAGGCCTCGTCTGCTGCTCATTTTGGTTCCCAAGTTTCCTTATGGTACAAAAAAATCTCCATAAAGTTTCATGGCAATTGGACCTCATCTGATATGAACTTTCTGCAAAGTAAAAAAACAACCAAAAATAACAACTAGCACTAGGCACTATGTGAATAGGTTAGTCCCAAAAATGATATAAAGTTGCTATAAAATGATCATAGAACATCCAAGAATGATAATATAACCGCATGGAACAACAAAAAATGATAGATACGTTGGAGACGTATCAGCATCCCCAAGCTTAATTCCTGCTCGTCCTCGAGTAGGTAAATGATAAAAACAGAATTTTTGATGTGCAATGCTGCCTCACATGTTCATCATATTCTTTTTCTTTCCACTATGGTCATATGGACTTGTAGATGATACAAAGCAATAGTTTATAATTTGACATGAAAATTCCAATACTCAAGCATATCAACAAGCAACCAAGTCTTTCAAAATATCAACGCTAAATAACGTTATCCCTTGCCCATCATGCTCTATCATTGATCCATTCATGCAACACACATAAATATTAACTACATCCGATGCTCAAGTATGATAATGGTGTTCCTTAGTTGGTGATTTATAAGAGAAGATGGAGAGTCAAATTCAAAAAATAAATATTATATAAAGTAAATAGATAGGTCCTTCGCAGAGGGAAGCATGGATTTGTAGAGCTGTCAGAGCTCAGAGTGAAAAACTTAGAGATTTTTTAAGTTGCATGCTTTTCCTGTCAACGAGAACGACTAAGAGTTTCCAATATCTCCATGCTAAAAAAATTATAGGCGGTTCCCAAACTGAAAATAAAGATTATTCCCTTTTCTACATTCTTTCACATTCCATGGCTAGCCATATCCATCGGTACCGTCCATACTAACACTTCCCAAGGAATTTCTTATTTGACAACGTAAAATATTTTTTTACCTTTTTGGGACATGACATCCCTATTATCGCCATAGTCCCGTGCAATCATAAGTGAATAAACACTCATCTTGAGAGTAACCTATTTAACATGGTAGACCCCGGCCACCCTGATACGTCTCCATCATATCTACTTTTCCTAATGCATTTGCTCTTGTTTTGGACTCTAATTTGCATGGTTTGAATGAAAAATCCGGACTGACGGTGTTGTCAGCATAACTACCATGGTGTTGTTTTTGTGCAGAAATAAAAATTCTCGGAATGGAACGAAACTTTTTGTAGATTTTTTCTGAAATAAATGAAAAATACTATAACCAATACCCACCGAAGGGAGGCCACAAGCGCGCACTAGACATCAGGGCACGCCAGGCCCCCTAGCACAACCTCGTGTCTAGTGGGGCCCACGTGGCTCCGCTGACCCTAATTCAAGCGTTATAAAATACTATTTTTAGAGAAAAAATCAGAGGAAGTTTCATCGTGTTTCACGATACGGAGCCACCGCCACCACTTGTTCTTCATCGGGAGGCCTAATCTGGAGTCTGTTTGGGGCTGTGGATAGGGGAATCGTCGGTCTCCGTCATCATTAAGCCTCCTCCATCGGCAATTCCATGATGCTCTCCACCGAGAGTGAGTAATCCCTTCGTAGACCTGATGATCGGTGAAGAGCTGGATGAGATTCATCATGTAATCGAGTTAGTTTTGTTAGGGCTTGATCCCTAGTATCCACTATGTTTGGAGATAAATGTTGCTATGACTATGCTATGCTTAATGCTTGCCACTAGGGCCCGAGTGCCATGATTTCAGATCTGAACTATTTATGTTTTCACCATTATATCTATGTTTCTGATCCGATCTTGCAAGTTATATGCACCTACTATGTGTTAGGATCCACATACCCCAAAGTGATAATAATTGGGATCCTATCCGGTGATTACTATAGTATGAGGAGTTTATGTATTCACCATGTGTTAATGTTTTTTCTGGTTCTCAATTAAAAGGAGGCCTTAATATCCCTTAGTTTCCTTATGGACCCTGCTGCCACGAGAGTCTAGGACAAAATATGTCATGCAAGTTCTTTTCTAAGCATGTATGACTATTTACAGAATACATGCCTACATTATATTGATGAACGGGGGCTAGTTCTGTGTCGACCTATGTTGTGACTGTTATATGATGAATATTATCCAGCAATGTCACTGATCCAGTGCCTATGAGTTTTCCACATATTGTGCTTGTTAAGTTACTATTGTTGCTACTGCTATTACAACTGCTACAAAAATACTATCACTATTACCGTTACTACTACTGTTACCACTACTATCAAAACTATCATATTACCGTGCTACTGATCACTATGCTACAGATACTAAATCTCCAAGTGTCGTTGAGTTGAAAACTCAGCTGCTAATACCTGTAAATGTTCGTTGGCTCCCCTTGTGTTGAATCTATAAATTTGGGTTGAGTACTCTACCCTAAAAAACTATCGCGACCCCATATACTTGCTGAGTCACTTGGGATATCTATAAATTTGGGTTATCAAGAACGTTTTCTGGTGCCGTTGCCGGGGAGCATAGCTATATTTGCTGAGTCACTTGGGATATCTATTTATTAATCACTATGAACAATCCAGAAGATCCAAGAACCAAGATTATTCCCTCCAAGACGAGGGGAGGTAAGAAACTGCCATCTAGCTCTCCACTTGATTCACCCTCTGTTTTGAATCGGAAATAATTTGCTACCCATGGTGGTAGCTACACACGACCCAAATTTTTATCTATAATAATTTTGGTAAATTGTTTTGGACTATGAAAAATAATCCTATAATGAAAATATCATGACTTTGGACCACTCAAGCAATCAAACATGCAATTATGCCAAAAAGGCAATAAAAAGACTGAGAGAACTCAGAAACGTTGTTTCTACACAACAAAAAGACATTTGTGTCAAAAAGGTAAAAAAAAGACAAACATAAGTGAGAAAAGGTCACTTATCTACAACAAGCATGCACTAGTGCCAATACCATTGAAACCCAACACCGCATATATATAAAAAGGCACTTATGCGAGAGAGTGTGTAGCTACCACCATGCATAGGAAATTGCCTCTTGTTTTGAATAGACTTGCAACACCACCACCACATGCTATTAATCCTAATATGTCACAAGTAATTGATGATGCTACCTCTACTATGAATGATGCTTATGACGATGCTAGTACCTTGCTTGATGATATTATGCCAGTAGGTGAATTTCTTAATGAACAACTTGATAGAGCTAAAGAAATTGAGCATGCTGAAACTGGCGATACTATTGAAACTGATGAAGTCTTTGCAACTGAAAATATTGAAATACCTTTTAGCCATGACTATCCTAGAACTGAAATGCCTAAAATACCTCAAGGTTATGTTATGGATGAAGAAATTGATAGAGACTTTCTTTCTTGTAAGTATAGATAAGATCTTAAGAAACTACTATGCAAAAAATCCTTGAATGGTAGAATGAAATATGATCCTAAGTTTGCTACTTCACCTATCTTTGTTACCGGTAAGGATTATGAGTTCCCTGTCGACCCAGAGATAATTACTTTGGTTGAATCTGATCCTTTTCATGGCTATGGAAATGAAACTCTTGTGGCACATCTCACTAAGCTAAATGATATAGCCACCCTATTTACTAATGATGAGAAAATTCGCTATTACTATATCCTCTAATTATTTCCGTTCTCATTAAAGGGTGATGCTAAGATTTGGTATAATACTCTTGCTCCTGATTATGTGCGTAGTCTCCAAGATATGATGTACTACTTCTCTGAAAAATATTTTCCTGCTCATAAGAAACAAGCCGCACTACAGGAAATATTTAACTTTGTGCAAATCAAAGAAGAGAGTCTCCCACAAGCTTGGGGAGGCTTGGGGGAGGCTTCTCTAATTACTTAATGCTTTTCCTGATCATCCTCTTAAGAAAAATGAAATACTTGATATATTTTATAATGGACTAACCAATGCTTCTAGGGACCACCTAGATAGTTGTGTTGGTTGTGTTTTTAGGGAACGAATTGGCGAACAAGCTCAGGAATTATTGCCTAATATACTAAAGAATTATGATGAATGGACACTTCCTGAACCACCACCTAAAACCACTGCAAAGAAGAGGGTCATCTTATTCCCTAGTCTTAAAACTATGCAAGAAGCAAATAAATGTATGAAGGAAAAAGGCATTAAAGCTAAAGATGTTATGAATTTACCACCTACCAAAGAAATCCATGGTCTCAAAACACCACCACAGGTGGTGTAGATAAATTCTCTTCTTAAGTTTGTTGAAGATGACATCCCTTACAATAAACATACTGGTCAATGCTTATATGAGTTTGATAATTATATTATAAAGCAAGAACAATTCAACTCCTATGTCATGAAACAATTGAAACCAAACTCTCATACGATTGCTTGCTTAAGTGACTTGTTAATTAGAATTACCAATGATGTAAGAGGTGTAGGAAAACATGCTTGTATGTTTCAAACCCAACTAAAACAAGTTTCTTGTCGGTGCAGGTGTGCACTCGATCACCTATGGGACCTTTGTCCCCTTTGTGGTTCGACCGGGAGGTCGTGTGGCACAAAGAGTAGAAACTACGAGGTAGCACGATGATGAGACTCAGGCATTTTACCCTGGTTCGTGCTGCTGTGAAGAGTAAAACCCTACTCCTGCTTTGGTGGATTGATTCACGAAGATGAAGTTTGCACGGAGTTCTACCCTGGCAAGGTTTGTCGTGAAGAGCTATCACATACGTACCAATACACTTGGTTCTAGTCCCTTGGGGTCCGAATGTACCAAGTGTCAAATCCCCAAGTGTACGAATCCTTTGCTAGGTTGCCTTGGGCCTTCTTTTGTAGCTCAAGGGGCGTCCACAGTGGCAAACAGTCATGATCAGATAGCTAACAGTGCTATCATACCTAACTCTGACACTTAAGACAAAGCAACATAAATGCAGCCTTAGGCGGCGAGTGGGGGTGCGTTCCTGGCAAGCTCCTACCACCTATTAGCTGGTCGTGGCTTGGTGTCTTTACACGCCTCTCGACGGATGTCAACTAGTCGTAATCTATCTTTCGACGCGCTGCCACGTACTCAGCGAGAGCCATCTAGCCATTTGGGAGCTCGACACCTCATCAATAAGTGACTATTGTAGCGGTAAGGTGGAGCTGTTAGGGAACGTCGCATGGGAAACAAAAAAATTCCTATGCGCGCGAAGACCTATCATGGTGATGTCCATCTACGAGAGGGGATATTCGATCTACGTACCCTTGTAGATCGCACAGCAGAAGCGTTAGTGAACGTGGTTGATCTAGTGGAACGTCCTCACGTCCCTCGATCCACCCCGCGAACCGTCCCGCGATCAGTCCCACGATCTAGTGCCGAACGGACGGCACCTCCGCGTTCAGCACACGTACAGCTCGACGATGATCTCGACCTTCCTGATCCAGCAAGAGAGACGGAGAGGTAGATGAGTTCTCCGGCAGCGTGACGGCGCTCCGGAGGTTGGTGGTGATCTAATCTCAGCAGGGCTCCGCAGAAACGCGATCTAGAGGTAAAACCGTGGAGATATGTGGTCGGGCTGCCGTGGCAAAGTTGTCTCAAATCAGCCCTAAAACCTCCGTATATATAGGGGGGAAGAGGGGGAGCCTTGCCTTGGGGTCCAAGGACCCCCAAGGGGGTCGGCCGAGCCAAGGGGGGGAGTCCTCCCCTTCCAAACCGAATCCAACTAGGTTTGGAAGGAGGAGTCCTTCCCCTTTTTCCCACCTCCTCTTTTTTTTCTCTTTGATTTTCTTCCTATGGCGCATAGGGCCTTCTTGGGCTGTCCCACCAGCCCACTAAGGGCTGGTGCGCCACCCCCAAGGCCTATGGGCTTCCCCGGGGTGGGTCCCCCCCCCCCCCGGGTGAACACCCGGAACCCATTCTTCATTCCCGGTAACTCCGAAAACCTTTCGGTAATCAAATGAGGTCATCCTATATATCAATCATCGTTTCCGGACCATTTCGGAAACCCTCGTGACGTCCGTGATCTCATCCGGGACTCCAAACAACATTCGGTAACCAACCATATAACTCAAATACGCATAAAACAACGTCGAACCTTAAGTGTGCAGACCCTGCGGGTTCGAGAACTATGTAGACATGACCCGAGTGACTCCTCGGTCAATATCCAATAGCGGGACCTGGATGCCCATATTGGATCCCACATATCCTACGAAGATCTTATCGTTTGAACCTCAGTGCCAAGGATTCATATAATCCCGTATGTCATTCCCTTTGTCCTTCGGTATGTTACTTGCCCGAGATTCGATCGTCAGTATCCGCATACCTATTTCAATCTCGTTTACCGGCAAGTCTCTTTACTCGTTCCGTAATGCAAGATCCCGCAACTTACACTAAGTCACATTGCTTGCGAGGCTTGTGTGTGATGTTGTATTACCGAGTGGGCCCCGAGATACCTCTCCGTCACATGGAGTGACAAATCCCAGTCTCGATCCATACTAACTCAACGAACACCTTCGGAGATACCTGTAGAGCATCTTTATAGTCACCCAGTTACGTTGCAACGTTTGATACACACAAAGCATTCCTCCGGTGTCAGTGAGTTATATGATCTCATGGTCATAGGAACAAATACTTGACACGCAGAAAACAGTAGCAACAAAATGACACGATCAATATGCTACGTCTATTAGTTTGGGTCTAGTCCATCACGTGATTCTCCTAATGATGTGATCCAGTTATCAAGCAACAACACCTTGTTCATAATTAGAAGACGCTGACTATCTTTGATCAACTGGCTAGCCAACTAGAGGCTTTCTAGGGACAGCGTTTTGTCTATGTATCCACACATGTATATAAGTCTTCATTCAATACAATTATAGCATGGATAATAAACGATTATCTTGATACCGGAATTATAATAATAACTATATTTATTATTGCCTCTAGGGCATAATACCAACAGTCTCCCACTTGCACTAGAGTCAATAATCTAGCCCTCACATCATCATGCGAATTACATTGTAATAAATCTAACACCCATACAGTTCTGGTGTTGATCATGCTTTGCCCGGGGAAGAGGTTTAGTCAGCGGGTCTGCTACATTCAGATCCGTGTGCACTTTGCATATATTTACGTCCTCCCCTTCGACGTAGTCGCGGATGAGGTTGAAGCGTCGTTTGATGTGTGTGGACTTCTTGTGAAACCGTGGTTCCTTTGCTAGGGCAATGGCACCCGTGTTGTCACAGAACAAGGTTATTGGATTCAGTGCGCTTGGCACTACTCCAAGATCCGTCATGAACTGCTTCATCCAGACACCCTCCTTAGCCGCCTCCGAGGCAGCCATGTACTCCGCTTCACATGTAGAATCTGCTACGACGCTTTGCTTGGAACTGCACCAACTTACCGCACCCCCATTAAGAATAAATACGTATCCGGTCTGCGACTTAGAGTCGTCCGGATCTGTGTCAAAGCTTGCATCGATGTATCCCTTTACGGCGAGCTCTTCGTCACCTCCATACACGAGAAACATCTCCTTAGTCCTTTTCAGGTACTTCAGGATATTCTTGACCGCCGTCCAGTGATCCACTCCTGGATTACTCTGGAACCTGCCTGCCATACTTATGGCCAAGCTAACGTCCGGTCTAGTGCACAGCATTGCATACATGATAGAACCTATGGCTGAAGCATAGGGGACGGTGCTCATATGCTCTCTATCCTCATCAGTTGCTGGGCACTGAGTCTTACTCAATCTCGTACCTTGTAAAACTGGCAAGAACCCTTTCTTGGACTATTCCATTTTGAACCTCTTCAAAACTTTATCAAGGTATGTGCTTTGTGAAAGTCCTATCAGGCGTTTCGATCTATCCCTGTAGATCTTAATGCCTAGAATGTAAGCAGCTTCTCCTAGGTCCTTCATAGAGAAACTTTTATTCAAGTAATCCTTTATGCTCTCCAAAAACTCTACGTTGTTTCCAATCAGCAATATGTCATCCACATATAATATTAGAAACGCCACAGAGCTCCCACTCACTTTCTTGTAAATACAAGATTCTCCAACCACTTGTATAAACCCAAATGCTTTGATCACCTCATCAAAGCGTTTGTTCCAACTCCGAGATGCTTGCACCAGCCCATAAATGGATCGCTGGAGCTTGCACACCTTGTTAGCATTCTTAGGATCGACAAAACCTTCGGGTTGCATCATATACAACTCTTCCTTAAGGAAACCGTTAAGGAACGCCGTTTTGACATCCATCTGCCAGATTTCATAATCGAAAAATGTAGCTATTGCTAACATGATTCTGATGGATTTAAGCATCGCCACGGGTGAGAATGTCTCATCGTAGTCAACTCCTTGAACTTGTGAAAAACCCTTTGCCACAAGTCGAGCTTTATAAACGGTCACATTGCCGTCAGCGTCCGTCTTCTTCTTAAAGATCCATTTGTTCTGAATAGCCTTGCGTCCCTCAGGTAGTACTTCCAAAGTCCATACTTTGTTCTCATACATGGATCCTATCTCGGACTTCATGGCCTCTACCCATTTGTTGGAATCTGGGCCCACCATTGCTTCTTCATAATTTGCAGGTTCATTGTTGTCTAACAACATGATTGACATGACGGGATTACCGTACCACTCTGGAGCAGCACGTGGTCTCGTCGACCTGCGTGGTTCGATAGGAACTTGAACCGGAGTTTCATGATCATCATCATTAACTTCCTCCTCAACCGGCGTCGCAATGACAAAGGTTTCCCCTTGCCCTGCGCCACCATCTAGAGGGATGAGAGGTTCGACAACCTCATCAAGTTCTATCTTCCTCCCACTCAATTCTCTCGAGAGAAAATCCTTCTCGAGAAAAGCTCCGTTTTTAGCAACAAACACTTTGCCCTCGGATTTGAGATAGAAGGTGTACCCAACTGTCTCTTTTGGGTAACCTATGAAGATGCACTTTTCCGCTTTGGGTTCCAGCTTTTCAGGCTGAAGCTTTTTGACATAAGCATCACATCCCCAAACTTTAAGAAACGACAACTTTGGCCTTTTGCCATACCACTGTTCGTATGGTGTCGTCTCAACGGATTTTGACGGTGCCCTATTTAAAGTGAATGCAGCTGTGTCTAATGCATAACCCCAAAACGATAACGGCAAATCGGTAAGAGACATCATAGATCGCACCATCTCTAATAAAGTACGATTACGACGTTCGGACACACCATTACGCTGTGGTGTTCCAGGCGGTGTCAACTGCGAAACAATTCCACATTGTCTTAAGTGAGCACCAAACTCGAAACTCAGATATTCACCCCCACGATCAGACCGTAGGAACTTGATCTTCTTGTTACGATGATTTTCAACCTCACTCTGAAATTGCTTGAACTTTTCAAATGTTTCAGACTTGTGCTTCATTAAGTAGATATAACCATATCTACTCAAATCGTCAGTGAAGGTGAGAAAATAACGATATCCGCCGCGTGCCTCTACGCTCATCGGACCGCACACATCGGTATGTATGATTTCCAACAAGTCACTTGCACGCTCCATTGTTCCGGAGAACGGAGTTTTAGTCATCTTGCCCATGAGGCTTGGTTCGCACATGTCAAGTGAATCAAAGTCAAGTGACTCCAAAAGTCCATCGGCATGGAGTTTCTTCATGCACTTTACACCAATATGACCTAAGCGGCAGTGCCACAAAAATATGGCGCTATCATTGTTAACTCTAACTCTTTTGGTCTCAATGTTATGTATGTGTGTATCACTATCAAGATTCAATATGAACAATCCTCTCACATTGGGTGCATGACCATAAAAGATGTTCCTCATAGAAATAGAACAACCATTATTCTCTGACTTAAAAGAGTAACCGTCTCGCAATAAACAAGATCCAGATATAATGTTCATGCTCAACGCAGGCACTAAATAACAATGATTCAAGTTCATAACTAATCCTGATGGTAACTGAAGTGAAACTGTGCCGACGGCGATTGCATCAACCTTGGAACCATTTCCTACGCGCATCGTCACTTCATCTTTCGCCAGCCTTCGTCTATTCCGCAGTTCCTGTTTCGAGTTGCAAATATGAGCAACAGAACCGGTATCGAATACCCAGGCACTACTATGAGAGCCGGTTAAGTACACATCGATAACATGTATATCAAATATACCGGATCTTTCTTTGGCCGCCTTCTTATCAGCCAGATACTTGGGGCAGTTGCGCTTCCAGTGACCCATACCCTTGCAATAGTAACACTCTGTTTCAGGCTTAGGTCTAGCTTTGGGTTTCTTCGTCGGATTGGCAACAGGCTTGCCGCTCTTGTTTGAATTACCCTTCTTGCCTTTGCCATTTCTCTTGAAACTAGTGGTCTTATTCACCATCAACACTTGATGCTCTTTACGGAGTTCAGACTCTACGACTTTCAGCATCGCAAACAACTCGCCGGGTGACTTGTTCATCCCTTGCATGTTGTAGTTCAACACAAAGCCTTTATAGCTTGGCGGCAGTGATTGAAGGATTATGTCAGCGATAGCCTCTTGCGGGAGTTCAATCCCCAGCTCAGCTAGACGGTGTGAGTACCCAGACATTTTGAGCACATGTTCACTGACAGACGAGTTCTCCTCTTTCTTGCAAGCATAGAATTTATCGGAGGTCTCATACCTCTCGATCCGGACGTTCTTCTGAAAGATGAATTTCAACTCCTGGAACATCTCAAATGCTCCATGACGCTCAAAGCGACGTTGAAGTCCCGGTTCTAAGCCATACAAGACTGCACATTGAACTACTGAGTAGTCCTCCTTACGTGTTAACCAAGCGTTCTTAACATCCTGGTCAGCCGTAGCGGGTGGTTCATCTCCTAGCGCAGCATTAAGGACATAATCCTTCTTCCCAGCTTGTAAGATTAGCTTAAGATTACGAGCCCAGTCTACAAAGTTGCTTCCATCATCTTTCAACTTAGCTTTCTCTAGGAACGTATTAAAATTCAGGGTGACTGTCGCGTGAGCCATGATCTACAACACAAATATATTCAAAGTGGACTTAGACTATGTTCAAGATAATTAGAGTTTAACTTAATCAAATTACTCGCTAAACTCCCACTCAAAAAGTACATCTCTCTTGTCATTTGAGTGGTTCATGATCCACTTACACTAGCTCAAGTCCGATCATCACGTGAGTTGAGTATAGTTTCAGCGGTAAGCATCCCTATGCTAATCATATCATCTATATGATTCATGATCGACCTTTCGGTCTCATGTGTTCCGAGGCCATGTCTGCACATGCTAGGCTCGTCAAGCTTAACCCGAGTGTTCCGCGTGTGCAACTGTTTTGCACCCGTTGTATGTGAACGTTGAGTCTATCACACCCGATCATCACGTGGTGTCTCGAAACAACAAACTTTAGTAACGGTGCACAGTCGGGGAGAACACAATTTCGTCTTGAAATTTTAGTGAGAGATCACCTCATAATGCTACCGTCGTTCTAAGCAAAATAAGGTGCATAAAAGGATTAACATCACATGCAATTCATAAGTGACATGATATGGCCATCATCACGTGCTTCTTGATCTCCATCACCAAAGCACCGGCACGATCTTCTTGTCACCGGCGCCACACCATGATCATCCATCAACGTGTTGCCATCGGGGTTTTCGTGCTACTTATGCTATTACTACTAAAGCTACATCCTAGCAAAATAGTAAACGCATCTGCAAGCACAAACGTTAGTTTAAAGACAACCCGATGGCTCCTGCCGGTTGCCGTACCATCGACGTGCAAGTCGATATTATCTATTACAACATGATCATCTCATACATCCAATATATCACATCACATCGTTGGCCATATCACATCACAAGCATACCCCTGCAAAAACAAGTTAGACGTCCTCTAATTTTGTTGTTGCATGTTTTATGTGGTGACCATGGGTATCTAGTAGGATCGCATCTTACTTACGCAAACACCACAACGGATATATATGAATTGATATTTAACCTTATACAAGGACCTCCTCGCTCAAATCCGATTCAACTAAAGTTGGAGAAACTGACACTTGCCAGTCATCTTTCAGCAACGGGGTTACTCGTAGCGATGAAACCAGTCTCTCGTAAGCGTACGAGTAATGTCGGTCCAAGCCGCTTCAATCCAACAATACCGCAGAATCAAGAAAAGACTAAGGAGGGAAGCAAAACGCACATCACCGCCCACAAAAACTTTTGTGTTCTACTCGAGAAGACATCTACGCATGAACCTACCTCATGATGCCACTGTTGGGGAACGTCGCATGGGAAACAAAAAATTTCCTACGCGCACGAAGACCTATCATGGTGATGTCCATCTACGAGAGGGGATATTCGATCTACGTACCCTTGTAGATCGCACAGCAGAAGCGTTAGTAAATGCGGTTGATGTAGTGGAATGTCCTCACGTCCCTCGATCCGCCCCGCGAACCATCCCGCGATCAGTCCCACGATCTAGTGCCGAACGGACGGCACCTCCGCGTTCAGCACACGTACAGCTCGACGATGATCTCAGCCTTCTTGATCCAGCAAGAGAGACGGAGAGGTAGATGAGTTCTCCGGCAGCGTGACGGCGCTCCGGAGGTTGGTGGTGATCTAATCTCAGCAGGGCTCCGCCCGAGCTCCGCAGAAACGCGATCTAGAGGTAAAACCGTGGAGATATGTGGTCGGGCTGCCGTGGCAAAGTTGTCTCAAATCAGCCCTAAAACCTCCGTATATAAAGGGGGCAAGAGGGGGAGCCTTGCCTTGGGGTCCAAGGACCCCCAAGGGGGTCGGCCGAGCCAAGGGGGGGAGTCCTCCCCTTCCAAACCGAATCCAACTAGGTTTGGAAGGAGGAGTCCTTCCCCTTTTTCCCACCTCCTCTTTTTTTTCTCTTTGATTTTCTTCCTATGGCGCATAGGGCCTTCTTGGGCTGTCCCACCAGCCCACTAAGGGCTGGTGCGCCACCCCCAAGGCCTATGGGCTTCCCCGGGGTGGGTTCCCCCCCCCCCCCCCGGTGAACACCCGGAACCCATTCTTCATTCCCGGTAACTCCGAAAACCTTCCGGTAATCAAATGAGGTCATCCTATATATCAATCATCGTTTCCGGACCATTCCGGAAACCCTCGTGACGTCCGTGATCTCATCCGGGACTCCGAACAACATTCGGTAACCAACCATATAACTCAAATACGCATAAAATAACGTCGAACCTTAAGTGTGCAGACCCTGCGGGTTCGAGAACTATGTAGACATGACCCGAGTGACTCCTCGGTCAATATCCAATAGCGGGACCTGGATGCCCATATTGGATCCCACATATTCTACGAAGATCTTATCGTTTGAACCTCAGTGCCAAGGATTCATATAATCCCGTATGTCATTCCCTTTGTCCTTCGGTATGTTACTTGCCCGAGATCCGATCGTCAGTATCCGCATACCTATTTCAATCTCGTTTACCGGCAAGTCTCTTTACTCGTTCCGTAATACAAGATCCTGCAACTTACACTAAGTCACATTGCTTGCAAGGCTTGTGTGTGATGTTGTATTACTGAGTGGGCCCCGAGATACCTCTCCGTCACACAGAGTGACAAATCCCAGTCTCGATCCATACTAACTCAACGAACACCTTCGGAGATACCTGTAGAGCATCTTTATAGTCACCCAGTTACGTTGCAACGTTTGATACACACAAAGCATTCCTCCGGTGTCAGTGAGTTATATGATCTCATGGTCATAGGAACAAATACTTGACACACAGAAAACAGTAGCAACAAAATGACACAATCAATATGCTACGTCTATTAGTTTGGGTCTAGTCCATCACGTGATTCTCCTAATGACGTGATCCAGTTATCAAGCAACAACACCTTTTTCATAATCAGAAGACCCTGACTATCTTTGATCAACTGGCTAGCCAACTAGAGGCTTGCTAGGGACAGTGTTTTGTCTATGTATCCACACATGTATATAAGTCTTCATTCAATACAATTATAGCATGGATAATAAACGATTATCTTGATACAGGAATTATAATAATAACTATATTTATTATTGCCTCTAGGGCATAATTCCAACAGGAGCGGTGTCAGGTTGGCCCACGCTTTCCGGGGAGGCGTCTTGCTGGGTCTTGTCGAATATGCGTGTGCCTTCGCCCCTGGCAAGTGCTTGGGTTGTTGGCATGCCTTGGACTACTTGTGTAGGTCTTGCCAGCGTCGTCACCCATTGGGGGTCACGTCTGCTGGAGTGTTGGTGTTCTTGATACACTCCTTGACCTCTCGTAGAGTGGCTTCTCTGGCCTTGGCCACGCCTTGATGGAGTGGTGGCATTCCCCGCCAACCTTAGGTCACCGGGTTGGTGGCTTGTCGTCCGTGCACAAGTCAGGGGGAAATAAACACCCATGTTTGTGTACCCCAACATTGCTAAATCTCAAAGTGAGCTACTTCATGAAATAACTAATAATATGAATGATCATGCTGTTAGAGTAATGAATAAAGGAGGAACAATGACTCAAGATCCACTATATCGAGAAGGTCATCCTAAAAGAACTACAAAATATTCACTAAGAATTAATGTTGATGCACCTAGTCCTTCTAGGAAGAAAAAGAAAAAGAAAAAATAAAAATGATAGGACCTTGCGTACTTCTACTAAACGTGAAGTAGAAAAACTTTCTGCTAATGCTAATGATATCTCTATCTCTGATGGTCAAACTCAATTTGTTAGTGAGCATTCACCTAGAGATAATGAAAATCATAATGATGATGCTCATGTAGATGCTCAACGTGACAATTATAAAGAACTGGATAATCATGTTGAGATAGAACGTGTTATTGATCTTGATAACCCACAACCTAAGAATAAACGTTATGATAAAAGAGATTCTGTTGCTAGAAAGCATGGCAAAGAAAGAGAGCCATGGGTTCAAAAACCCATTATCCACCCAAACCAACTAAGAAAAAAGATGATGAAGAATTTGAATGCTTCGCAGAGATGCTTAGGCCAGTCTTTTTGCGTACTTATTTAACTGATCTTTTAAAGATGGCCCCTTATGTTAAGTACATGAAAGACATCTTCACTAATAAAAGAAAAATACCTGAAGCTGAAATCTCTACCATGCTTGCTAATTATACCTTTAAGGATGGAGTACCTAAAAAACTAGGAGATCGAGGAATACCAACTATACCATGTTCCTTAAAAAATAACTATGTGAAAACTACTCTATGTGATTTAGGAGCTGGTATTAGTGTTATGCCTTTCTCTTTATAAGAAAGACTTGACTTGAATAAACTCACACCTATTGAAATTTCATTGCAAATGGCTGACAAATCAACTTCCATACCTATAGGTATTTGTGAGGATGTACCCGTTGTTGTTGCAAATGTTACTATCATGACATACTTTATTATAGTTGATATACCCGAGAACGAAAACATGTCGATTATCCTTGTAGACCTTTCTCAAATATTGCACGGGCTGTTATTGATTGAAACAAAAGCAAGCCCACGTTTCATGTCAATGGTAAAGAACATACGGTGCATTTCCCGAGGAAACAATTTCAAGTAAATGGTGTTAATGTTATTGAAAAATCTCCTACTACCACCAATGAAAGTTTTCAACTACCTCTACCTACATCCAAAAATAAATATGAGATACTTATTGTCGGGATATGCACATGCCCATTGAGGTAACTTAGTGTTTTACGAAAATTCTTCGGGATCATGCTAATTGGAAGTGGTTGTTAATAAGACTTGATCAACCTTATTAACGAATCATTTTCAAGAGGCATGATGTCGATGAATTGAGTGGGCACAACTCTCTCTATCTATTTTACTTTTCCTATTATTTTTATTTTTAAGCAATAAATGTCATGATTATCCCGTTTTCTGTTTTTTCCATGCATTAAAAAGGTGCCCAAAAATAAAAGTTCTCCAAATGACCTAAATTTTTCACATGATTTTTCTGAATATTTGAGAATATCTCGCGCTAAAAACACTGCAAGGTGGTGTCCGAGGTGTCTACTAGACACTAGGGCGCGCTAGCCACCCTGGCGCGGGCAGGTGTCTAATGGGCCCCTTGGCGGTCCCCTCACTTATTCCTTCAGCTCACGTTGTCACTCACATCGAGAAAAAAATCCTTGTAGCCCTCTCTCTCATGTTCTTGCTCTCAAACCCGTGGATTTCAATCTCTTTGCTCGAAACTTCGTTCTTGAAACTGTTTTGGTGGGTTGCTCCTTGGTATGTAACACCCTCACTCCTCCAATTAGTTTTTTCTTAGGTGGTTTATATTACAAGTAATAAGCTACTTTAAGTGCTGCTGTGGATGAGCTTGCGTGTTGAATTCTTGAATTTTCAAGTAGTTTGAGTGCTTGTTTTAGGCTCTAGGCATCCCTATGAGTAGCTGCTACCATTCTTGTGAAGTTTTGTTAACTTTAATTTTGACCCAAAAAAATTCAAAAATTTATATGTAGGAATAATGAGCTAGTTCAGGAGGAGTTCTTAGAGGAAGAAGTCCTCGGAGGCATCATCGAGTCGGACTCCGATACGACGGTCTTATGTTGAACCAGGTGAAAGTCCGGTGCGATAAGCCCATGCCAAATCGTGTCTTTTGCCAAGTGTTGACTTCATGTTGGGTGTAGGCATTAAGGAAGAATTTGAGCGATACATTCATAATGCTGAGCTCACACCCTTCATCGTAGATAAGTGCACGCAACATTACCATCTTACTGGAACATTCACTAAGGGATTTAAATTTTATCCCCGAGAATTTATAGTCTCCTTTAACCTCTACAAGAATGCCTTCACCATGTATCTAGATGATTTCTCTGATGCATGTGAAATTCCACGTCGGGGTTCGTTAGACGAGCCACCCAAATATGAATATGAGGCATTTTTAACTAGTCTTTGTTTTGGCGAAGATAGGGGAGTAACTCAAGGCATAATAAATAGTATACATTTTCCTTCAATTCATTATCTAGCACTCTTTAATGGAAAATGCATAGTAGGCAAGCAAGATTGTAGTACTTTATGTGTCCCAGACTTGAGTCTCCCGCATACTGCATTAACTGGAATTGAATGCTATAATATTGGAGCAATTGTAGCACGCAGATTGCAATGCAATTCTGATAGTGGCAATTTTTATGGCGGAATTTATGCCTCTCGTTTAGCTAAGAAGTGTGGCGTGTCACCGCGGTCTGGTGACCCTATTCTTCCTACTCAGTATTTGGACTTCGAGGCCATGAAGCGCGAGAAGTTCATAAAGGCCACCGTTAGTGATTATAGTTACAAACTAATGTTTAGTAAGAAATTTGTTGTGCCTTTTATTTTGCCTTCACCTTCCCTCTTTGATATGCTCTATATACTCTACATGAGGTTGGGCAAATGTGCATTTGCTCAGTTTTACATAAAGTTAATGAGTGAGCAGGGTTTAAAATATTTCCTTTAAATGTCCCTAGTGTTCATGCAGATTTTTACTGAAGACTAAGTGTCACCAAAGAAACCCATGGCAATTTTTCTCAGATATTTCTTTAAGATAGTATTCATTGATTTTTGAAATGTGGAAAGGGCATTAGTGAGACCAAACATTCATAGTATCTAAAGTGAATGCTAAAGGCTATTTTCTCTATATGATGTTCGAACATTCTGATATGATGATATCCACTTCTTAAATCCAGTTTTGTGAAGATGGTGGCTCCATGAAGTTCATCAAGAAGATCTTGAATTACTGGAATTGGATACTTGTTTTTGATTGTTTGCTCATTGATTTTCCTAAAATCATTAACAAGTCTCCAAGTTAAATCCTTCTTTCTAACAAGCAGAGATGGAGAGGAGTAAGGACCGACACTGTGCTTGATGACCTTGTCTTTAATCATTTGATGAATGATTTTTTTTCCATAGCATACTTTTGGTGGCAAGGAAGTTTATAAGGTTTCTGGTTTACAATGTTTGCCCCAGGGATGAGAGGGATTGCATAGTCCTTTGTCCTAGCAGGAGGGATGCCACTAGGTTTGAAAAATATGCTATTGTATTTGTTTAACAAGAGTTTGACTTTAGGATGCAATGGTTGTTATTTAGGAGGGGCCAAAATAGCAAATTTCACAAAGAGAACAACTCCACAAACTGGTTCTTGCTCTATCTTCTCCCTCATTGTTCATTTCAGACACTGCTACACTAGGTAAGCTCTCATCCTGGAATATAACTTTTCTAACACCTTGCATAGTGATTTGAACATGCATTTCCTCATAGTCAAGTTCCACAGGACTATGAACTTTCATCAGTCTGCTCCGAGTATAACATCATATCTCTAAAGTTGTAAAAATCTAAAATAAAAAGTCAAGTTTGTTCCCTAGATGTTGTAAGGGCATTTATTTTCCATAAACTTAGTTCACGCATTCCACCATTGACCACTACTACCTTTTTTTCCTGTGTTGGACACAACTTGCACTAAATTTTGTTGGCAATGCTACGGGAAATAAATGTTGTTGTGCTGCCACTATAAATTAGAGTTGTTACATGAGTGTCACCAAACATGACAGTTATAGTAGATGAATACTTGGTGGTATCCGTCCCCATAAATGCATGCATAGAAACTTTCAAGTTTGATCAACATTGTGCTTTGTATCATCAGCTTCTAAATAACAGTGTAGTATACTAGCTCAACATCGTTAGGAGAACTCTCTTTCAATACTTGAACTTGGGCTTGATTTGATAGTTTGTAGACTTTCTTGTGGCGTGGAAACCAAGGATCTTTACATTTATAAAAAATACCTTTAAGTCTGTCCTGTTGGATCACAGTAGCAGTGTTAGCCGCAACAGGTTTTCTATGGTCAAATTGCACTTGTCTCCTCACACATGGATCTACATAGTGAGGAATTTGCCTATTTTGAGGGGTGGGGTGGGTGGGATTGAGCATGTTCCATCCTTCTGTCCAACCATACAGTTTTCTGAAGATCAGATGGTTCATGGCACTGGACATGGTGTTGGATGTTGTCACTCAATCCCGAGATGAAACTGTTTTTTGTAGTAATCATTTGGAAGAACTGGGTTATCCCTTCTCATTAACTTCATGGACTACTCAAATTTTAGTACATAGTCATTGTCACTCCCTATTTGTGAAAGATTGTGAAAAGCTCTCACATTGTCACATATCGAGGTTCCAGAGAATCCTTCTCCCACATATTTGCAAAACATATACCATGGGACTATGTTTGCAAACATACCAGTACCTCTCCACCACTCTATAATAGGTCCCTTCAGATAAGTGATTGTAACTTCATTTTTGTGACAGCCCGATGCCGACGTTCCAAAAGATTCCCCTCTCTTTCCGTTTTCGTCGTGTGCCTATTTTCTTTTGTCGCATCATCATCGCATTACGCACATCATCTGCATTGCATCGGCATCTCCGTTGCCTCCCGTTTTCAAAACTTGCATCCGTTGTTAGTTGCTGGTTCTCGTCGTTGTCCGTTCAGAGTCCGACCACACACGCACGCGCCCGCGGCACCGTCAAAACCCTATTTTTAAAGCGTGCGTAAAACTTACTCTGATCGGGTTAAGATTTGACGTGCGGTGATATTTTAATATAGGTAGGCCTCCTGTCAAGTTTCGTCGCAATCGGAGTCCGTCTGGTACCCGAACGGTCGACCGTAGCAGCACCGTATTTGGTCTACCGTCGGACGTTTTATCGGTGTTCTAAAATACGTTGTCGGGTCGCCCGTTCTCCCTCTCGCCTCCGGTAGACCACCTTACACGGCCGCGTACCCATACCTGCGTTCGGAATCGTCCGAATCCGACCGCACGGTTGGATCCGGAACGAAATTCCGGCTAACCTAGCCCCCCCCCTGTTTGTCTATATATAGACGCCCAAGCATTTATTTCATCCCCCCTCTCTCTCTGCCTCGAAAACCGTGCCAACCCTAGCATCACGCACCCTCTCTCTCCTCCCCTCGGTCCCTCAGCCGCCGCCAGGCCCCGCCGAGCCCAGACCGGGCCCGGGCGAGGCCCATCCGCCGCCGCCGCCGCCTCCCGTGCTCCCCGGGCTCCCCCGTGCCCCGTGCTCCCCGTGCCGCGCCACCCCCGTGCTCCCCGTGTCGCGCCGCCCCCAGGCTTCCCCATGCCCCGCCGTCGGCTGCAGCTCGCCGGAGAGCCCAGCCGCGCCGCCCTTGCCTGCGACAGCCGCCACCCCGCCTCCCTGTAGCTGCGCCCCGCCTCGCGCCAGATCCGGCGAGCAGCCGCGTGGATCCGACCGCCGCGCCCGCGTTGGTCCCGCCGTGGGCCTCGCCGTCCTGCCCTGCGGGGCCTTCTCCCCGAGCACCGGCGCCGGTTCCTGGTGATGCGCCGCCTGGGCGTCTGGCCGCGAGGAGAACGACGCCTGCCAGCGCCCGCGTGGGCCGGCCTTCCGCACAGGTCGATCCGGCCCAGTGAGGAGCCCCCCGTGTTCAGCCTCCCACGTGGGCCGCCTCCTCCTCCACTGCCCGCGCCCAGGCTTGCCTCATGGGACGAACCCACAAGGTGAGCAGTTCCCCCTCCTAGTCGCTATAAAACGGTCAGGGCGTAGGATAGTATGTTGCGCTCACTGTTGTTTCGGCCCGTTGTTAATTTTAGGATTTCTGTGATCTATTAATTTCACGGTAGTATTAGATTTTTCAAACGCGTGTATCTTTTAAACCGTATTTCAGATCGGAACGTTTTAAATATGGATTTCGCGTAGATTTGCGCGTAGAACACGTTGGTGCAACTTGCATGTTTATTTGACGTAGTTTAACGTGTCAAATATATAGATTAGCGTGTTGTTCCATTAGAATAGTGCCCGTAATAATTTTTCGCGCAAGTCCGGGTTGTTCGTATGCCGTAGAATAAATGCCCATGTTTTAGGGACCATTTTCACATGCATTTTAGAGCGGTCATTTGAATTTTTGCGGGTAGGGAATTGTCGGTAGTTTATTTTCCCGTGTATAGGTTATTTTCTCGCATTTTCGTGTGGCATTCTATTGTTGTGCACCCCCACTTATTTTATATGTTTCCGGGGTAGAAAAATTAGTTTTAGTTTTTGAGGAAGTTAGTTCACGCGATATTTTGCCGTGATGCCCTTTTGTTTAATTCGTAGGATTTATTCCGTGTGTCGTTTGACGGAGTTGTCAACTAGAGAGTTGATCTTGGATGTTTTGTTTAGCCCCTGGTATTTTTGGTTGCAGTAGAAATGCATGTTTAGGTGTGTTTTGCTTGCTCTCAAGTTGCTAGAAATAGTGCTGATTTGGAGGAGCTGAAATAATTCTAAGTCTGGAATCTGTTTTATTTTGTTGCTGTTTTGTTTTCCTTCTATCTTTAGATCTGTAGCTCTTTTGAGGTTGGTGCAATGGAGTTAGTTGTAGCCCTTATGCTTCTCTAGAATGCTGTAAATTTTCATGCCATTTGGAGTCTTGTAGCTATAGGTTTTGCTGCTGTCAATATTGCTTCATATCGAAAACTACACTTTCATGAGGTGTAATTTTCACTAAGTCTGAAATAGTGTGTGAGATGCCTTTTTGTGACTTCTTTCCCTAGTGATCCATGATGCCATGCTAGTTGTTGTTAGTTGTTTGTACTAGTGCTTCTTTCCCTCTTTCGTGCCATGCCTTGCTTGAGTTTATCGGAGTTATGTAGCTCATAGTTGTGGGGCGTAGAAAGTGCTATGTGACTGATTTTGGCAGATTGTAGTGATTTCTTGACTTGCTCGTATCTTTTGAACCGTAGCTCCGTTTTGATCGTGCCCTACATGAAACTTGCTTAGAATCTTGTGTAGTTTCATTTTCTCTTGCTGTTTGTATGTTTTGAAGTGCTCGTAGCCATCGTTGCACACATATTGAATTCATGCCATCATATCTTGCGGTGCGTGTATCTTTTGAACCGTAGCTCCGCTGGAGATGATCTCTATGTATAGATTGCTTGAAATTACGCGTAGAACCACGTGAACCTATTTGTTTTGCTGTTTAACCACTAATTAAATGTGTTAGTTCAGATCTGGACAGAATTGTAAATTAACATATGAGGTCGTCTCGGAGGTGCTATATGTCATTTCCGACCTCATTTAAAATGTCTAGATAGGTAGTTTAATTTCCGCTTCACTACTTGTCATGTTTAATCACATTTAATATTGTCGTGTATCTAATCGGGATAGAACTAAATAATTAACGTGGAGTTTCGTCAATATGCAACTCGTTGCATATTGAACTTCACTTAATGTATAGTGTTTGATTGTTATGATTGTCATGCCTTGCATTAGATCGTTCATGCATCATGTGTGTCTTGCATCGTGTGGTGAATTCTGTGTGTTGATTTGTGTTTTCGGTTTGCTTCGTCTCGATAGAGTTCCTCAAGCGTGTCGGATGTGAGGACCCGTTCGACTACGTCGGTTCGTCTGCTTCACAGAGGCATTCTTCTTCCAAGCGGGATCTCAGGCAAGATGATCATTTCCCCAGATACCATTACTATCATTGCCATGCTAGTTTTATCGCTTCTATCGATTATGTCTCGTTGCCTACCACCTGTTAAATGTCAGCCTCTCAACAATGCCATGTTAACCTTCAACCTGTTCAACCTAGCAAACCACTGATTGGCTATGTAACTGCTTGCTTAACCCTGTTGATAGCGTTGCTAGTTGCAGGTGCAGTTGCTTCCATGTGAAAACATGGGTTCCTTGTTATATCATCATATTAAATGCTATTTAATTCAATGCACCTATATATACTTGGTAAAAGGTGGAAGGCTCGACCTTTCTAGCCTGGTGTTTTGTTCCACCTTTGCCCCCTTAGTTTCCGGCTACCGGTGTTATGTTCCATAATTGAGCGCTCCTAACACGATCGGGGTTGTTATGGGGACCCCCTTGATAATTTGTTTTAGATTAAAGCTGGTCTAGCAAGGCCCAACTTTGGTACTACGTTTGCCTAAACACCTAATAAAATTGCATAGGGACTTCCCGGGCCCCGAGGATAATTTAATCAACCCCCGGGCCAGTGCTCCTCATGAGTGTTGGCCCCACCTGAGCGATGTCCGGCGCCCCTCTGGTCACCCGGAGGTTTAGCGATCCCGACGTCTAACTCATCCGCCGTGTCCTGAGAACGAGGTACGCGACTCCTATCGGGATCGTCGACACGTCGGGCGGCCTTGCTGGATTAGTTTTACCTTTGACGAAATATCTTGTGCATCGGGATTCCGGTGATGCTTTGGGTAATCTCAGAGTTGAGGTTTTCCACTAGGGAATCCGACGAGATCGCGAGCTTCGTGATTGAGGATTTCTATGCGGCTTGTGCTAATTTGTGATGGACTAGTTGGAGCACCCCTGCAGGGTTAAAAAATTTCGGAAAGCCGTGCCCGCGGTTATGTGGCAACGTGGAAGCTTTGTTTAACACTGGTTCTAGATAACTTGAAGTTAACTTAATTAAAACTTGCCAACTGTGTGCGTAACCATGACTGTCTCTTTCGTGAGTTCCTTCTCCGATCGAGGACACGGTGGGGTTATGTCTGACGTAGGTAGGTGTTCAGGATCATTCAGTAGTTCACGTCCGGTATGCGTAGATCTTCCCCCTCTTATATCCTGTATTCGTAAGTTAGCCACCAAATATATGTTTTGCCGCTGCTGCAACCTCACCACTTAACCATGCCTCACCCATTAAGCTTTGCTAGTCTTGATACCTTTGGAAATGAGATTGCTGAGTCCCCTGTGGCTCACAGATTACTACAACACCAGTTGCAGGTACAGGTAAAGGTTACTTGATGCGAGCGCGTTGATTGTTCATTTGGAGTTGCTTCTTCTTCTTCCTCTTCTTCGATCTAGGATGGGTTCCAGGCCGGCAGCCTGGGATAGCAAGGATGGACGTCGTTCTTATTTTTCTCATTTGTTTTCGTCCGTAGTCGGACCCTGCTCTTACACTTGATGATTATGTAATGTACTGATGGGACTCTGATGTAGCTTGTGGCGAGTGTAAGCCAACTTTGTATATATATCTCTTCTTTTTGGTACATGTACTTGTAACGATATCCATTCTTGCGACACGACGAGATGCGCTTCTATCCCCGACGAGGCCTTCGTGCCAAATTGAGGATAGGGTCGCATCTTGGGCGTGACAAGTTGGTATCAGAGAAGTACCGACCTAGGAGCCCCCTTGATTGATCGAACTTGGCCGAGTCGAGTCTAATGAAAAAACTACTTTGAGTCTAGTTATATATCGGAGAGTAGGATACTTTTTTCTCCTCTTCTATGCTCTAGTGAGGAATCTTGACGTAATAATTTATTCTACTCCTCTTCTCACTCAAAAAAAATTTAGGATCACGCGGATATTTTTGGAATCTATATGATGCCGATGTGACGGAGTTCTGTCTTGGTGCCTCCTATCTGCTTTAAGTTTCAGGGGAGTTGAGCTCGAGGGGATTCTTGAGCACATCGTTATCATTCAGATTTCTTAGTATCTCAGAACGAAGGATGTTCGTAATTGCTTCAATACTAGTAGTGGCGAGATAACCCCGATGTCCCCAGTACTGGTGCAGATTGTTCGGGAGTACTGCCATACTTTGTATCGTTGTGATCACGAGGGTCTGTTGTAGATGAAGGTCCGAGATTCTGGTTGTGTGTTGACGGATGTGATACAGGTGACGGGTTAGTATAGGAGTTGTGTGAATATTACTCCTTGTATCCGTGTACCAGATTGCATGACCAGATATTTCGGGAATTCATAGGTGGGAATTCAAGTAGTTGCTTATAGGACAATCTTCCAACAAATACATGATGTTAGGTTGGGGTTCGACATCTAGTGGATTCCTGTCCACGAAAATATCGGACGGAATCTTTCTCATGAGTTTGTTCTGGCTTGTTTCATAAGCCTGACCCTTTTTTTGTTTTAATATGGTAATTCAAGTTGCTTCGATGTCAAGTGGTGAATTCAGATCCTTTCTAAGCGGTGTTCTCATATTTTTATGTGAATGCTAATTCTTTTGCTCAATCAATTGTCATATCAATTCTTGTCAACCGGAGTCATCGTATCAATTCCATTCTACCTGTGTGTTTCTCTCCAAGTGGATTCAATCCTCTCCAATTGTTGCAGATCATTCTCTCAATTCTTTCCGAAGTTCATCTCATCTAGCCCAAGTTGTCTTTTGTTTTCCCCACCTCCCGCCCTTTTTCTCAGTGATTCAGTTTTCATCCAAGAGTTTTCTCTTCGTTGTGCTTCCGCTGTCTGTTCTTTTCTCTCTTACCCGGTGATTTAATTCAGTTATCCAGGGTCATCATATCCTTTTCAAACATTAAATTCTTTCCTATGTTGGGAATTCTTATGAGCCTATCTTGTTATTCATTCCTCTCTCTTTCTATCCGGAGTGTTGAAGATATTTCAGAAGTCCTGATTCTCGATCCTTCAATTATTTCAAGGTGCTCAGCCTCATCTAGTTTTCCTTATACCGGTGCAATATCTCTCGTTCTAGTAAGCTTTTCAACGGTGATTTCTTTGAGTGGGCCCATAACCCACAGGTTCTTTCCCAGGATCTTATATGGCTTTTGTAATCTTTCCGGAGATCATTAAATCTTTTCAACTATGACGTAAGTATGATTTTGATCAGTCATATCCCTTCTTCAAGATCTATTTCAATTAATTCATTCTTTGGCTCAACCTTTCATTCTTCTCTATTCTGGAGTGTCTTAGTAATTCTTGGTGGGTTCTCCTCCTCATTCTCAGCTTGGAAATCTGAAGGAGTGTTTCACTCAAATCTTGGTCCATTTTCTAGAAGATTCATCATTTCAGCCTTGTGCCGTCATTTTAATTGTTGTCAATCATGAGTATTCCTTTACGTGCTATCTGGTGCTTCTCTGAGTTGTTTTTATTTCTCGTTCCTCCGAAGGCCATCATTTTAGAAGATTCTTCGTTCTCAGCTTTCAGCTTTCATCCTCAATTCTTCTCAATTGTTGTCTCTTCGTTCGTCTCTCGATTATCCGGGGCCTTGGTCAAGTTTTCTCTCAGGTGGCTCATGAGCTCTTCATTCTCATGTTTCTCCATTAATTCGTGGTGTTCCCATTCAATTTTGAATTCTTACCGGTGTTTCTTGCAACATTTCTTCTATTTTGTGCTTTATTTATCTCTCTGTCTCTTCAAGACTCTTTCAAGAGAAATAAGTTGTATGCTAAATCCGTTAATTGTCGTCAATTTAACTTGATGAAGGATTAGCTTAACATAATTCTTATTCTTGTTTCATCAAATGATTTCAATTCTTCTTTCGGAGTGGATAATGATATCAATTCTTTTCTCAAGTGTTCTTATCTTTTCTTTTCCGGAGTTCTAAGTTCTATCAAGTTTCTCTCCGTGAGGCTTCATCTAAATCTTGGCAAGGTCATAATCTTATTCTTTTATACCTTCATATTTTTGCATCATTCATTTGTATACGGTGGTCCTTCATGGTGGTTCATCAAGATTTCATTCTTTCTTAAGTGTTCTTCAAGATTCTTGTTGGAGAACCTCAAGTATCCTTTCTCTTGCATTTCTATGTGCAATTGTTTTTTCCTTTATCCTTTGAGGTGGTATTATAGCATTCTTGTTAGTGTAGGAGTCTCGAAGATATTTCCTTTCAAGAATGAGATAATTAAACCCACCAATTCTATGATCATGAGATATTTCAACCCATGATTTCTTCCTTGAGCTATCTTGGTTTGGATTTCACCTAAAGCCTTTCCTATGGATTGTTGCCATTATGGTGCTTGCCATTAATCCGAGTTCTCAATGTATCCTCTTGGTGTAAGAAATTGTTCATATCTTGTTTCTCCCAATCTATCCTTGTTCCTTTTAGTGGTTGGTTGTCACCTCATAAATGTGAGATGATTTCCTTAAGCCCACTACTATCTTGTTCTTTTCGTTATTGTTTTTCCAACAACTTCGTCCAATTCTTCTTACAAGGATGCTTGCCAAGTTCAATTGTGATATAGTTGTCATTATTTTCTTCATTCTCTTCTTCCGTATGAACTAGTTCCTATTCTATTGTTCCGGAGGCATTGTAACGTTGCTCTTTTGGGTCAATCTTGTTGTTCTACCAAGATCATGGTGTCCCCTTGCTCTATTTAGTTGTTTGTCATGAATAGTGTCTATTTCTTCCATCTTTTCGAATTTTTTGTCCCATTTTCCTACCGAAGTGCTGCCGAAATTTTCCGTGAATTCTGGCTTCTTTCTCATGCCATTCCTCGTCTCCTTGCAACCTTCAAGGATCGTTGGTTTCACTCGTTTGTCAAGAAGCGACTAAGTTTTTGCCTCTTGCTCTTTCTCATCCTCTCCCCCTTTCATTCTTGGATCTCGGGGCGAGATCGTCTTGTAGTGTAGGAGAGTTGTGACAGCCCGATGCCGACGTTCCAGAAGATTCTCCTCTCTTTCCGTTTTCGTCGTGTGCCTATTTTCTTTTGTCGCATCATCATCGCATTACGCGCATCATCTGCATTGCATCGGCATCTACGTTGCCGCCCGTTTTCAAAACTTGCATCCGTTGTTAGTTGCCGGTTCTCGTCGCTGTCCGTTCTGAGTCCGACCGCACACGCACGCGCCCGCGGCACCGTCAAAACCCTGTTTTTAAAGCGTGCGTAAAACTTTCTCTGATCGGGTTGAGATTTGACGTGCGGTGTTATTTTAATATAGGTAGGCCGCCTGTCAAGTTTCGTCGCAATCGGAGTCCGTCTGGTACCCGAACGGTCGACCGTAGCGGCACCGTATTCGGTCTACCGTTGGACGTTTTATCGGTGTTCTAAAATACGTTACCGGGTCGCCCGTTCTCCCTCTCGCCTCCGGTAGACCACCTTACACGGCCGCGTACCCATACCCGCGTTCGGAATCGTCCGAATCCGACCGCACGGTTGGATCCGGAACGAAATTCCGGCTAACCTAGCCCCCCCCCCCCCCCGTTTGTCTATATATAGACGCCCAAGCATTTATTTCAGCCCCCTCTCTCTGCCTCAAAAACCGTGCCAACCCTAGCCTCCCGCACCCTCTCTCTCCTCCCCTCGGTCCCTCAGCCGCCGCCAGGGCCCGCCGAGCCCAGACCGGGCCCGGGCGAGGCCCATCCGCCGCCGCTGCCGCCTCCCGTGCTCCCCGGGCTCCCCCGTGCCCCGTGCTCCCCGTGCCGCGCCGTCCCCGTGCTCCCCGTGCGGCGCCGCCCCAAGCTTCCCCATGCCCCGCCGTCGGCTGCAGCTCGCCGGAGAGCCAAGCTGCGCCGCCCTTGCCTGCGACAACCGCCACCCTGCCTCCCTGTAGCTGCGCCCCGCCTCGCGCCAGATCCGGCGAGCAGTCGCGTGGATCCGGCCGTCGCGCCCCCGTTGGTCCCGCTGTGGGCCTCGCCGGCCTGCCCTGCGGGGCCTTCTCCCCGAGCACCGGCGCCGGTTCCTGGTGATGCGCCGCCTAGGCGTCTGGCCGCGAGGAGAACGACGCCTGCCAGCGCCCACGTGGGTCGGCCTTCCGCGCAGGCCGATCCGGCCCAGTGAGGAGCCCCCCTGTTCAGCCTCCCACGTGGGCCTCCTCCTCCTCCACTGCCCGCGCCCAGGCTTGCCTCATGGGCCGAGCCCACAAGGTGAGCAGTTCCCCCTCCTAGTCGCTATAAAACGGTCAGGGCGTAGGATAGTATGTTGCGCTCACTGTTGTTTCGGCCCGTTGTTAATTTTAGGATTTTTGTGATTTATTAATTTCACGGTAATATTAGATTTTTCAAACGTGTGTATCTTTTAAACCGTATTTCGGATCAGAACGTTTTAAATATGGATTTCGCGTAGATTTGCGCGTAGAATACGTTGGTGCAACTTGCATGTTTATTTGACATAGTTTAACGTGTCAAATATATAGATTAGCATGCTGTCCCATTAGAATAGTGCCCGTAATAATTTTTCGCGCAAGTCCGGGTTGTTCGTATGCCGTAGAATAAATGCCCATGTTTTAGGGACCATTTTCACATGCATTTTAGAGCGGTCATTTGAATTTTTGCGTATAGGGAATTGTCGGTAGTTTATTTTCCCGTGTATAGGTTATTTTCTCGCATTTTCGTGTGGCATTCTATTGTTGTGCACCCCCACTTATTTTATATGTTTCCCGGGTAGAAAAATCCATTGGATTTTTCTGTGCAATTAGTTTTAGTTTGAGGAAGTTAGTTCGCGCGATATTTTGCCGTGATGCCCTTTTGTTTAATTCGTAGGATTTATTCCGTGCGTCGTTTGACGGAGTTGTCAACTAGAGAGTTGATCTTGGATGTTTTGTTTAGCCCCTGGTATTTTTGGTTGCAATAGAAATGCATGTTTAGGTGTGTTTTGCTTGCTCTCAAGTTGCTAGAAATAGTGCTGATTTGGAGGAGCTGAAATAATTTTAAGTCTGGAATCTGTTTTATTTTGTTGCTGTTTTGTTTTCCTTCTATCTTTAGATCTGTAGCTCTTTTGAGGTTGGTGCAATGGAGTTAGTTGTAGCCCTTGTGTTTCTCTAGCATGCTGTAAATTTTCATGCCATTTGGAGTCTTGTAGCTATAGGTTTTGCTGCTGTCAATATTGCTTCATATCGAAAACTACACTTTCATGAGGTGTAATTTTCACTAAGTCTGAAATAGTGTGTGAAATGCCTTTTTGTGACTTCTTTCCCTAGTGATCCATGATGCCATGCTAGTTGTTGTTAGTTGTTTATACTAGTGCTTCTTGCCCTCTTTTGTGCCATGCTTTGCTTGAGTTTATCGGAGTTGTGTAGCTCGTAGTTGTGGGGCGTAGAAAGTGCTATGTGACTGATTTTGGCAGATTGTAGTGATTTCTTGATTTGCTCGTATCTTTTGAACCGTAGCTCCGTTTTGATCGTGCCCTACATGAAACTTGCTTAGAATCTCATGTAGTTTCATTTTCTCTTGCCGTTTGTATGTTTTGAAGTGCTCGTAGCCATCGTTGCACACATATAGCATTCATGCCATCATATCTTGCGGTGCGTGTATCTTTTGAACCGTAGCTCCGCTGGAGATGATCTCTATGTATAGATTGCTTGAAATTACGCGTAGAACCACATGAACCTATTTGTTTTGCTGTTTAACAACTAATTAAATGTGTTAGTTCAGATCTGGACAGAATTGTAAATTAACATATGAGGTCGTCTCGGAGGTGCTATATGTCATTTCCGACCTCATTTAAAATGTCTAGATAGGTAGTTTAATTTCCGCTTCACCTCTTGTCATGTTTAATCACATTTAATATTGCCATGTATCTAATCGGGATAGAACTAAATAATTAACGTGGAGTTTCGTAAATATGCAACTCGTTGCATATTGAACTTCACTTAATGTGTAGTGTTTGATTGTTATGATTGTCATGCCTTGCATTAGACCGTTCATGCATCATGTGTGTCTTGCATCGTGTGGTGAATTCTGTGTGTTGATTTGTGTTTCCGGTTTGCTTCGTCTCGATAGAGTTCCGCAAGCGTGTTGGATGTGAGGACCCGTTCGACTACGTCGGTTCGTCTGCTTCACGGAGGCATTCTTCTTCCAAGCGGGATCTCAGGCAAGATGATCATTTCCCCAGATACCATTACTATCATTGCCATGCTAGTTTTATCGCTTCTATCGATTATGTCTCGTTGCCTACCACCTGTTAAATGTCAGCCTCTCAACAATGCCATGTTAACCTTCAACTTGTTCAACCTAGCAAACCACTGATTGTCTATGTAACTGCTTGCTTAACCCTGTTGATAGCGTTGCTAGTTGCAGGTGCAGTTGCTTCCATGTGAAAACATGGGTTCCTTGTTATATCATCATATTAAATGTTATTTAATTCAATGCACCTATATATACTTGGTAAAAGGTGGAAGGCTCGGCCTTTCTAGCCTGGTGTTTTGTTCCACCTTTGCCCCCTTAGTTTCCGGCTACCGGTGTTATGTTCCATAATTGAGCGCTCCTAACACGATCGGGGTTGTTATGGGGACCCCTTGATAATTTGTTTTAGATTAAAGGTGGTCTGGCAAGGCCAAACCTTGGTACTACGTTTGCCTAAACACCTAATAAAATTGCATAGGGACTTCCCGGGCCCCGAGGATAATTTAATCAACCCCCGGGCCAGTGTTCCTCATGAGTGTTGGCCCCACCTGAGCGATGTCCGGCGCCCCTCTGGTCACCCGGAGGTTGAGCGATCCCGACGTCTAGCTCATCCGCCGTGTCCTGAGAACGAGGTACGCGACTCCTATCAGGATCGTCGACACGTCGGGCGGCCTTGCTGGATTAGTTTTACCTTTGACGAAATATCTTGTGCATCGGGATTCCGGTGATGCTTTGGGTAATCTCAGAGTTGAGGTTTTCCACTAGGGAATCCGACGAGATCGCGAGCTTCGTGATTGAGGATTTCTATGCGGCTTGTGGTAATTTGTGATGGACTAGTTGGAGCACCCCTGCAGGGTTAAATTTTTTTGGAAAGCCGTGCCCGCGGTTATGTGGCAACATGGAAGCTTTGTTTAACACTGGTTCTAGATAACTTGAAGTTAACTTAATTAAAACTTGCCAACTGTGTGCGTGACCGTGACTGTCTCTTTCGTGAGTTCCTTCTCCGATCGAGGACATGGTGGGGTTATGTCTGACGTAGGTAGGTGTTCAGGATCATTCATTTGATCATCAGTAGTTCACGTCCGTTATGCGTAGATCTTCCCCCTCTTATTTCCGGTATTCGTAAGTTAGCCACCAAATATATGCTTAGCCGCTGCTGCAACCTCACCACTTAACCATGCCTCACCCATTAAGCTTTGCTAGTCTTGATACCTTTGGAAATGAGATTGCTGAGTCCCCTGTGGCTCACAGATTACTACAACACCAGTTGCAGGTACAGGTAAAGGTTACTTGACGCGAGCGCGTTGATTGTTCATTTGGAGTTGCTTCTTCTTCTTCCTCTTCTTCGATCTAGGATGGGTTCCAGGCCGGCAGCCTGGGATAGCAAGGATGGACGTCGTTCTTATTTTTCTCGTTTGTTTTCGTCTGTAGTCGGACCCTGCTCTTACACTTGATGATTATGTAATGTACTGATGGGACTCTGATGTAGCTTGTGGCGAGTGTAAGCCAACTCTGTATATATATCTCTTCTTTTCGGTACATGTACTTGTAACGATATCCATTCTTGCGACACGACGAGATGCGCTTCTATCCCCGACGAGGCCTTCGTGCCAAATTGAGGATAGGGTCGCATCTTGGGCGTGACAATTTTTCTATTCCATATGAGTTCTAGGTGCCTTAAAACACATTTCAATTGTTTGTATCCAGGAGTCAGTGCCCACACTATCAAATTCAGGTATTTTATATTTGGTAGGATTGACAAGAGTAAATTGTCTCCTTTGATCCAATTGTTCTCTGCGTGCTTGTCTTCTTTCATGATTTTGCTCTTCTTGGCCCTCCTGTTCAAGATGTATAACATGTTGGTTATTGGTTTGCCCCTCGACAGGTTGTCTCTGCTCAGCTAGAGGCAAGGGTGTTGCTTGAGTGAAAAGAGGGTGCCTATAAGGTGCTTTGTTAGATCCAGCCAAGTTGAGATCTTTACCAGTATGCACATCTTGAAGAATTGTAGATCCAACAGTAGGTAGAGTGTGGAGTTGACCTTGAGGAGTTACATTTTGTCCACGGCCTTGTGCCACTTTTGGAGTACTCGGAGGGTTGGGCCTAGGGACTCGAAAGGTGGAAATGAAATTGGGCAGATAAATCTGCAGGTCACCCAGGGTATTCTGCATAGACTGGAAGTTGGAAGTGACATGCTCTCTAGAGTCCATCAATTCCCGTATGTCAGCCTCTTTGTTAGATTGCGGAGTTTTGGCATCCAACTACAAAGACTGTAACTCCAAGTTGGAGGTATCAGAAGAACTTGTAGTGCCACCCATGGTAGCTAAACGAACCAAGTTGAGGGGGTTTACGCCTAGTAGAGAGCTACACACCACTCAACCGAAGAAATCAGCTAAACAAGAGGGGGATTTTACCACAAGTGGAGCTACAACATGATCTTCTTGTTGCTGATTTTGTCGCCATACTACACCGTCGCGTGCACCCTCTGCCGAGGTACACCGAATTCGGGAGGGAGGGTGGGATTTTACAACCAAAACAAGGGGTTTTAGCAACCATTTCCCGGTCCCAAACATGTACCCGAATGGATCGCCATTGCCTGTGCCGCCAAGTACCACACCGCTGTCGGGATTTGGGTGGGAAGGAAGGATTTTACAGCTCCTCCAACTTCGCGTTGGCACCCAGATCCAATAGCCGCCAAGGATTAAACCAAGCTCCGAGTACCAATCGTTGACACTCGGAGCTTGGTTTAATCCTTGGCGGCTATTGGATCTGGGTGCCAACGCGAAGTTGGAGGAGCTGTAAAATCCTGACGATTGGTACTCGGAGCTTGGTTTAATCCTTGGCGGCTATTGGATCTGGGTGCCAACGCGAAGTTGGAGGAGTTGTAAAATCCTTCCTATGTCCTTACGATCTGGGTGCCAACGCAAAGTTGGAGAAGTTGGAGGAGCTGTAAATTTCTATGTCCTTACGATTAAATTGTAGAAATTCAATCTAAACTTAGCATCTCATAGCACTTTTCACAGAAATGATTCGAGCGTACAAGCTAGTTAGAGAGGAAGCCAAGCCAACCAGAAACACTCTTGCCGAGAAGGGGAAATCCTAAAACATCTCAATGAGCTCTACAAGCCTCCAGAACCTGGCTTTATAGCCTTACAAACGAGAAGGAAAAGAGGTTGAACCATTGTAGCCTTTTGTCGGAAAGGGAACAACGACGTTCGGGAGTCTCATAGCCGTTCGATGCTGGATGAACGACGATTACCACTCCATAACTCGGTGAGACGGTATGAGAGGCGGCAGAGAGGCGTTGGATAGCAGATGTGCGGCTCTGGCGACTCCAATGATTCAAACTTAACTGAATCAGGTCCTAGGTGTTGCAATCTTCAAGTAGGCAGGTTGGGTCCATACACACCTCCGCCGCGCTAGCCGCCGCCTTCGTCCCCTTCGGCGTCCTCGATGAGTGCCACGCCGTAGCTCACCGTACCACCGGCCCCTGCCGCTGCTGTGGCTTCATCACCTTCCGCCGACGCCCATCCGCCCGCTGCGCCCTCGCGGACTCCTCCAAGCGCGTCGGGGCCCGCCCCGCTCCCTGCCAGTTCACCTCGACCTGCCCCACCGGCCCTTTCCCCGGAGGCTCGGGCCGCAAGATCTTAGTGGACAGGGTGCCCGCCCGTACCTCGATCAACGATCTGAGGTGGTTTTTCCCCGAGTTCGGAGAGATCGAGGCAGGGTCCCTCGTCGCCGACCACGCAACCGGGCAGTTCCGTGGGTACGCAACCTTCCTCTACAAGTCTCCTGAGGGGATCGCCAAGGCGCTTGAGGAGCCCAGGAAGGTGTTCGACGGGTGCGAGTTCCACTGCAGGCACGCACAGATGCAGACCAAGAGGAACTGTGCCACCGCCGATCCTGAAGACACCGGTTACCAGAGAAATGTCACTCGAGCAGCGGCCTTGCCAATTTGAGATACTGTCAACTTCCTCCACGCAGTCTTTTCTAGGATCAGATTCGTCAGTGGCAAAGGAGATTAGCTCAGTCCATGGGGCAGCAACAAGGCAATGCCTCCATAGTTCATGCCCTAATCTGTCAGAATGCCATACCAGGGGCTGACATCTCGGGTGCATTTCCTCTGGCCGCAGTTGTGTCCTCTTCGCCGGGTTGGAACACGTCAGATAAACATTCCAGAGTAGCCGTCTGCCTTCCATAGGCCCGTTGACATTGACATGCCGGGATGTCAATGAGACAAGGCTTGACACAATGTTACCTTGATCTCTTGCTAGCCAAGCGACGGAATAAGGATGCAGTGAATTTAGCAGACATCAACTGCACATTTGCATAGAACAGGTACCTTTCTTACTGAAAATAAGAAAGAGATTTCAGTCAGTCTCATGGTTTACAATTACTCCAGTTTGCATCACTTGATGTGCGAATTCTCTCCAAAAGAATCCCGACTTTGAATACTTATTAGTGCAATAAGTCCGTAAGAGCACGCGTATAATCTGTGATGGAATGCATCTCTACCTAATTTTGCTCTGGTGTCACTTCTTATAGGGTAGATGGATGAAGAGGCAAGATTGAGGAATCCACATCAAAATTCAGGGCTAATATTACTGTTTGCTGCGAGAAGGGGAAGCAACCAGTAATTTCTGCTAATTGAATTTGCTTCTCCTTGATGTAATTACGGTTTACTTTATGGTCAACAAGCTACAAATTTTCTTATTTGAATCTAATTTATGCTCTACATTGCAAGGCTCTAAGAAGTTCAGCTACTACATGTATAACCTGCTGCGATTTGCATGGTTGTAGTTAGACACATGTATTACCTTCTGCGATTTGCCGATTTGTATGCTTATTGGTAGCTATATGCGTATATGTCTAACCTGGTGTGCTTTGTACGGTTGTATTCCATAGAATTTTTTTCTACAGGATTTCTGTACTCATTTTCAAAGGAAAAATCATTGACTTAAATTTCTTGGAATATTTCAATGCTTTTTCTATGGGCCATCAGACATAGTTTCTTGCGGAGATTTAAGATTGCATGACATTGTAATTCTTGATTTTCTTATTTCTATGTTTTTTATGTGAATCAAAGAGTCTTTGACTCAGCAATTTTGATCATAAAGGCTGAAGAAATGAAAGCTAGCACTTACCTAGTTTCACTCCCTAAGCACCGATTAGTTGGTTAGGCCGTGTTTTCTTTCAGTCCCTGTATTAAGGTTCTTGTACATATTTATTGTGTTTGAATACATTTCTAGCTGGTCACAGGACATGCCCGCCGTGGAGGTTGTGCTACAAGCCTGCAACAATGAAGGCAAGAAGAGCGTGCACTAAACAATGATGACATGATTGACATGCAGCAATGGCCATAGGTTCTTCCTCACCTCCTCGTCTGGGTAAGCGATTTCTCTGTGCACCTCACTGCCCTTGCAGACTGTTAAGCCAGGAAAGGTGTTCAATGAAATGCAAGAGCGAGGGCCGTTCACCATGGCATGGCGTGGCAGCATCGTGGTTGCTGTGAAAACTGTGGCCCCAAAGAGGGAGGCGTGGAGGACGTGCAGCATGGGCCATATGTCCTGGCCTCCTCGTGTGGTATAGCTGCTTTCTGCGTAGCCTGTTGTTCTCGCAGGCTGTTAAGCACTGGTGCAGAGGTGAATGGATGGTGTTCTACGAAATGCTGGAGCGGTGGGTGGTGCCATCATGGAACCTGCCATGGGTTGCTGTCAGCACATTGTAGGTGAGGTTGAGTGAGCTCCCACGACAGGTGCTGCGATGAGATCTATGGTCCTAGACCAGTGCCAGAGCCAGCCCGCTGTCAGAGCCTAGGCACTGTATAGTTGGAACTGCGTTGTTCAGTGTTTTCCCATGCAAGCTCCTTGTTGAGTCCTTGCTCTCTTGTACTGTTTCAGTGGGCTTCACCAGCTGAGACCAGGTAGCCGCCCAGGCTTGCTGCGCTGTGGCTCCGGCAGACAGCCACTACCACTGACCGTCTCTGACAAGCAATGTATGCCTATGATGTGGGTAGTGTGATGCCAGTTCTGGTATAACAGAGAAGCTGCCACAATATGGATGCACCTTGAAAATTGCAAACAGATAGCTCGCCTTTATCTTATCATGTCATGGCAAAAGCAGATGCATTTTGTGCAGCACTTCATTCAATGCCGGGCTTTAGCCGTTCAGATGGTCATATTCTCTGTTGTTATTCAGGTACCTGATCCCCTTCCTGCTTCTGCTAAGCTTGTCTACCAAAGGCAGGCAGGAAAAGTAACCACACTAATTTGGTTTTCTTGATCAGTTCCGGAGCATAATCTGACCAGGACTGCACTAACATGTCAGGGCTATTTGGATTTACTTCTTTAATGACCTGCTTCTACGCAGATTAGCTTTGCTGGTGTTGGTGGAATCTGAGAGCGTGACTGGTGGATGGGGAAGAGGGTTCTGAATTCTGATTCTCATTGAGGTCATCAGCATAAATCATCATTGGATTAATCATTGGAGGTCAGGTGATGAAAAAGACTCCTAGCACTATGATACCAGTAAACTGTGGCTGTTGGACCCTATAGTTTTCACTGCACTGCCTTTCTTACACAGGCAATCTGCAATTTATCATTTATTGGCGTCAAATCTAATAGTGTTTAGGAAACATGAGAGATCTTTACTCTCATTGCCCTATTTTACATCAACTTTAAGCTTTCCTCATCAAGGAAGAAGAGAGGGAGCAGTGGCTGAGATTTGCTACATGGTATTTGGCACACCATAGTTAGTGCCTGTACATGAGATAAAGTAATCTAGGAATTAAACTACATTACGCTGCACCATACACAACGCCCATCTGGAGCGCTTGGCCTTATGCATCATCGTTCAATTCACCCTCATTTTTGCAGAATTGGAATGCAGTTATCCCAGTTATCATCTAATGTATCGTCTGCCACCGCATCCAGTCTCCCTTTGGCAGTTGAAGAATACTGCAGCCACGGGTGGGCCTAGACTGTAAAGTGCTGAGAAGTCCCTTGAGTTGAAATTTGGTCTCCATCCTGGTGCATAAATGGTCTGCCGGACAGATTGGCGGAAAATCACAAAGACAAAGCGATGTATTCCTGCTGTTGGCTTTGGGCTTTCGTAGCTGACTATCTCGTTTCCTGAAATGTAGTTTTTATAACTTTTCAGAGCAAGTTAGGCAATATTGCGCCTCAGCTTACAAACATTTTGTTGAATTTAGTGTAGAATCTCAATGGCCCTACAAGGTTCAAATTCACCTTTATCTGCGTAAATGATATATACTGCAGACTGGCTTCCAGATTATACAAGCTGAAGCCAGTCATTTGAATAAATCTCTACAATTGTTAAATGTGGAAGTCAGAAAAATATATGCTGCTTATCGTGCTAGATTGCTAGCGTATGGTGAGTAATATAGTTTTACTTTGCACACCATTTCAGTAGTGATGAACTGTTGATCTTTACTCTATGAGTGAGTAATATTTTCATTTTATTTTGGTCTATCGCAATACAAACTAGGTGTGTGCATCATCAGGACTCCGGAAAGGTAGGTTTATTACAAATGTCTATTCAATACTTCAAAACATTTAAATCGTGGAAACAATATGCAAAAGGAAGGGAACAACCCACCATAGCTTGCATCTGTTGATTCCGGAATGTCTGTCACCAACCTGTGTGACATGCGCACAACTGTAAGAAACATTTTATGATTTGATATTTAAAATCATTCATTGCAAGTGTTTCAGGTCTTACCAATGAAGGTATTCTCTTTTGGTTGGATTGCTTGGACTTGGTGAGTCAGGATCCACCATCACCTATTGGTAAGTTTGTCATCGTTCGTTGTTACAAGCATAAACTGGAGCACTCATTACATAAATATAATTCAATCAAGTGAAAATGATGTTTGAATTGTGTATGCATATGTCTTTGAAATGTTTGTCACGATTAATTTATTGCTTGTCTTCTGTATTGGCAATTTCATAGTTCTTCTAAATTATTATGCTTGTATTATTTGGTGCTTAGGATCTGAGCTGTCCAATTATTTAATGCTCTTTTTAGACGAAATGAAGTGTAATGGTTGTAATCAAATTTTAGTTTCTCTGTGCTATTTCTGAATCATCGTAAGTTGGCCAGCGAAGTACATGCATCTTCCCAGCATATAACATGCATTGCTGGAAGTAACCATCATGGTTTCATGTTCCTATTGTGAATCTATACCAATGTGTGTAACTTAATTTTAGTGTGTGTTCGCATGCAAAGATGCTGGTATATGTGCTGACACTAGTGATAGCAAATTGAACACCATTATAGGATATATTTTAAATAAAATGTAGAACTGCAATAGGTCTTTCTCACGCAACGAGGACAGCTTTTAAATCGTAAGAGTGAAGATTCTTGCCTTCCAGTCTAATGGGTGTACTCCTACAGCTTTTAATGTTGTCTTACAGCGTGATATTTTAGAGAGAAAATAAGGGTGACCTAACATACTGTAGAAATAATAACCTTGACCTGACAAAGCCACAGTTGCAGTAATCACTGTTTTGTTTGGTTAAACGTTAAAGGCAGAAAGCTTAATTTCCAATCATATTCAATGGTCAAACGAGGTAGACAGGAGTTATGAACTCACCAAAGTGTAAAGGTTTCTCATGTCACGCCCAGCAATCTCGATCCGTGGCTCATTGACTACCTGTGAAGGCTTGAGCTCAGATCCATTAGTCAGCTCCCTATTGTTGTATAAGACTTTGAGTGATGCTGATTTGATAAATGGGTCCAAGATATCTCCAACTACATTGCCTACAACAAGTGGATCCCTTGACATGGTCACCTACAATTGGTGGTGTCGAGGAGATTAAGTACTATTGCTCAAGAGGAGCTAACTTGGCCTCGAAGTGTGCACTTGTGTGAAGTGAGCGGTGCAGGCCTGTGCTCTATATATACTCTCAGTCCTAGATGGTGAGCCATTCGTGACGACCGAAACTATTACTTCTGTACGCCATGGTATCTTTAAACTGCAAACAATGATATGGGTTGCCGTCACTTGAAATATTTAGGGCTGTCCACCCTCCGGGCCTACACCAATAGAAGAAGTGCTCGCTACCATTCCACGTAGGTGAATAAAATCTGATGTAATCGCACTCACTTATTCCCTATACCTAGAGCCTAACAAATAGGTGCCCCTACCGAAAAGAGGATTGCCTTTTGACTTATCTCCCAGACTGATGCACCATGTTCTTTGTTTTCAGCTATAAACTTTCCCACCCTCTTTATGTACACTTTTCCCCTTCAAACACAATTTAAGCTTAGTGTTTGGGCGAGTCCCCCGTCCCACCCCCTCCCTGTCTTGTAACATGTCTAAATGCTAACTAGACGATCATGTATTGTAGATTGTATTGTTTAGCTGTAAGTAAGATGAGTAACTAAGAGGTTTATAAAATTAGTGTAAGCGTGGTGTTCCGTCAAAAGAAGTGTAAGCATGGTGGGATGAGAATATTATATACTGCAATGTTAAAAAAGGTAGGGGGTATTCCTGACAAATCTCTTTTTTTTTGTCTGTCTTCTGCATTGATTCATTTGTTTTTGCTTCCTTAAATCTCCTAGGAGGATTGTAACAAAACTCTCTTTTCAATACAATGAAATGCAAAATCTCTTGCGTTTCTTGATTTTTTTTACTGGCCTTTTGTTTTGTTAGCACAATATATTGTTATCCTAGATCATGCTGCATTTGGGAAATATGCATGTAGCTGCACTTCTTACTTTCGGGAGTAGTACTATCTTTAGGAAAATAAATAGTATTGCTTAAAGTCTATCATAGTACAATCGACTGAAGTTGAAAACCTCCATATCATACCTAAACACTTGAAGGTTATTTTTCTGATGTCTAATCTGTATGTGTCGTAAATACATCCACACAACCACATTCTACTTAAATTTATGTCTTCTATTCTACTCCCTCCGACCCATACTAATTGTCACTGATTTAGTGGTTTATTTGATGGAATATGATGTTCGAGTATTCGACCTCATTACCTCAATAGATGTTCTGTGAATACTTGTAGAAGTTTATTTGTTTTTTGGCGTATATGCCATTCCAACTGTGTTATGGAATATCATTTGCAGAGGACTCTTCTTCAGTTGCTGATCTCTTGTCTTAAAAAGGGAACTGTATATGTCAACTTATTTGTACTTCAGATAAAAGATGAGGCAAAGGTGTGTTAGATTAGGTCTACATTGATCTTGACTAGCAGGGGACCATAGAATCTAATTTTATTCCTGTACTTTACAGTAAAGTTTATGTGGACTTCATTCTCCTGATACTGCTGCATTCTGTAGGTTTTCAGCTTCGCAAGTTCGAGCAATTATGAATAAAAATTTGTAAGCAATTTCCCAAAGCTAGAAAGAGAAGCCTTACTATGTTTGATTAGAGAAGTACCACCGCACCTGAATTCGAAGGTAATAAATGTCAAATGTGCATAGTGTTATTTCTCAGGCCTGAATTTCAATTGAGTGAGTCAAAACAAAGAATTGCAAAGAGTTTAGTTATAAGAGATGATGAACCTTAAAGTTGATGGAATATGTGGATTGCCTTTTGGTTTGGTTTGGTTTGTGGCTACACGGTCTTGATCCTTGACCAACGAATAAAGCAGTGCCGCCCTTCACGTGGGCATATCCCATTGGTCCAGGCACTCGAATAGTGCATCGAACTCGGCGGAGAATGATAGACATCACATGGGCTGCCCAAGTACAGACATGGACATTTGACAGAGATACTTCCAGCTTGGAATTACATGAAACAGACATCGATATGGAGGAAATAACTTCCAGAAAAGGAAAAAAATAATAATTCTGCGTGGTTTTGGATTTTGTGAAAAATCTGGATATTGCTGGACTGCTGCGTTCTTCCATTGGTGGCTGCTGAAAAGCTGGATTCTGCTGCCTTCTGGTTATGTGCTCTCATAGAGAAAAGCTGTAGGCAATCACCAGTTGATCACCGTCTATGAGTATTACGTCAAGATGGATTCCGAGCCTCTTGGATGGTAAATCTGTTTTATGTTGTGAGAAATCTGACATGGCACACAAGTAACTGATCAAGGCAACGAGACGCCGACTAAGATTATTTGGTCGCAATACTTGTAATGTACTGCCTAGCCATTTTTTTCACTGCCTCTAGGGTAGTGCCAGCAATTTTGTTTTCTCTTTTGGGTACGTAGGCTGCCATGCTCTGAGAGTTGAACCGATCACTCAGAATCTGGGCATGGACAGGGGAATCCTTCTGGAAACGACTAGCACTGCACTTAAGCTCAGGCCTAAGAGTTATAAGCTACTCAGAGACTATAGCTGCCAGGGGCAAAAAAGAGGTATGGGGTCGATTGTTTTTAAATTTTTAATCATACAAGTACCAGCAGATTTATTAGCTATCCTTTTTATTCTTTCTCAGCCATCTTCTTTCTTAAGCCTCTTAATCTAAGGCTGGCCTCTGTGTCTTGCATCGACGGCGCCTGTGGCTCGTCATTTCTCGCCCCGGCGGCCACCAGATGTGTCCGGGCGCTTATGCCTTGTAGTTGAGTTCACCGAGTGTGTTTTAGAGGGGAAAACAGAGGGCTAAAGTAGGAAACGGCATGTAGCTGCTCTGCTGGTGCTGGATATATCTAGGGACAGCGTACTTGCGGCATCGGTACATGTGCTGCAAGTTGTACATGCAGACCTGTGCTGGTCAAATGAGCGTTTCGAGTGGAGTGCCGCTTGCTTGATGTGCTTTCTCGGTTCATCTAGTTGTACTACTCATCTTATGGTCTTATCGGCTTCCTGCACATCTGGAAGGACTGTTATGGCCCGCACGTATGCTTGTAATAGTACGTGCGTGCACTAGAAATCGGCGCAAAAGCTACCCTTACCCACTCTGCCCTATTCTGGTGTAGGCCGGTTCGGTTGGATCTTCTGACTTTGCAAACACTGGCCGATAGAGCCATAGAGGCCGCCTATCGCCGCGAGCTGACGGCCGGCGGGGATGTCGGCTGTAGGTTGGCAAGATTTTGACTCGATAGAAGAAAAAAGTAACTCAGTCGGACTCCTCATATCATCCTTATACGTTTGGACTATTCGTGCATCATCATATCCATCTCAAATATGAAAATGATATAAGGCTTGTGGATGCGTCCGGACGTGTTCGGTTAGTCCGTCATATATGACGTGTCCCTACTCCGGACCACTTTTTTCTTTTCTTTATTCATTCTAATCACGTGCAATTGACCGGATATGAGAAAGAAAATGAAGAGTGTGCTTGCGCGGACGGACAAATAAGAAACACGCCTGATCACTGATCGGGCGTGTCCACGAATGTTTAAAGGGTCATATTTGCAATGTCCGGCTATAGATGCTCTTACGGAAGATAGAAACAGAAATTTTCTTTCAAGTCAGGGTGACTTTAATTCTTTTCTTTTGTGAGTGAGGGTCTCTTCAGTTGACATGATTGTTTTTTGCAGATGGTACTAGAAACATGATGAAACAGAAGATCCAATGAACCTTAGATTTTTAGGCATGTCAAACGAAACATTTTTCATGGCAAATTATGTTTGCCAAGGGTGACAAGTTAGCTGTTGGGCATGACAAAACCTCCCAGTTCTTTTTTTGTCAGAAAATTGCCGTCCTTGTCCACTAAATTTGCTATCCCCACGCCAACATAAATTGGCATGAAAAACCATTTGATTTTCCATGCCTAAAAATTTAACTTCATTTTAGCATTTCCGAAAAGAAAGCTGCAAGATTACATTCTTATATGTCCACCTCGTGCAAATTAATCTGTGATTAGATGGTTAGAAAAACAGTGACATATTCGGTCCATCAGATTTCAACTTCTGGTACTTGCATTATTTTTGAACATATTTCAGGATTTCCGGCAATACGCTTTCAGTGAGAGGAGATATTTACGTCGTCGACGAGGCGCCTACGGTGATTTCATAAATTTTAAAATGATATGTCAGTTCAGTTTCTTGAAGGTGCTCATAAAGATATGATGTGCGTGTGTGTATTCATAGAAATGGGTGTATGCACGTGTATGTGAACGTTGTTGAAATTAGAGATGGGCATTAGGCCCCTAAGACAAATTTCAAAAAAATCTCCAAGGGCCCATGTAGGTGGTGGCATCACAAGGTGGTGGGAAGTTTAGTCCCACCCCGTTAGTGGAGGAGAAGTTGGACCCCTTTATAAGGGTATCTCTTCCACATGCTATTGGAGAGTGAGAAGAGAAGGTGCCCTCGCGCACTCCTCCGTCGCCCGCCACGCCTCGTCACGACGCGCCGCGTGGGTTTGGCCCACGTCTCTCCCACCCAGCCGCCTTTATAAGCAGGCTATCGCCTACCCTAGCCGTCACGAGAATCAGATCACATCTGCCTCACGCGTTCGTTCCTTGACTGCTGCTGCCACCGGCAACTCCGTCCCGTTTACCGCGTACACGGTCGACGGGAGAGCAGGCCTCCGAAACCTCGCCTCTCCGGTTCTTGTACGGGAGAGGGAGCGATCACGCGACAGACCGCTGCTACGGGCAACTGGCCGATCGGAGGGTATGATGTGTTTGTCTCTCTCCTGTTTCTGTCTACACTAGTAGTATTGCCTATATGCGTAGTACTTGCTAGTATACTCCGTGATCAGTATGTCATGAACCTAGTCAATGCCATGTTAGTAATTATTTCATGGATTAATCTGCTCGGAAAATTGCCTATTTACTCAACAACCCAAAAACCTAATTTCTGTAGGAATTTTTTGAGTAATGGTTTTGCTGCTGCACTGAAACCGGATAAATTTACCGGTACCTTTTTCAAGCATTGGCAAACGAGAACCACCTTATGGCTCACAGTTATGAACGTGTTCTGGGTAGCCGGTGTCACTCCTACGGAAACTATCACTCCTGAATAGGAGAAGATGTTTAAGGAGGCCACCGTCCTATTCCTTGGAGCAGTCATTAGCGTGATCGGAGATAAGCTGGTTGATGCATATTTACATATGCATGTTGCCAAGGACTTGTGGGAGGCGCTCGAATCTAAATTCGGGGCCACCGATGCTGGGAGTGAGATGTATGTTATGGAGCAGTTCCACGATTACAAGATGGTTGACAACCGTTCTGTATTGGAACAAGCTCATGAGATAATATGCATAGCTAAGGAACTTGAGGTTCTTAAGTGCAATTTGCCGGGCAAGTTTGTCGCGGGCTGTATAATTGCTAAGCTCCCTAATTCCTGGAGGAACTTTGCTACTACTCTGAAACATCAGAGGCGTGAGTTCTGAGTAGAGGACATCATCGGCCATCTGAGTGTTGAGCAGAACTCGAGAGCAAAGCACTCCAATGGAAAATCGGTGGAAAGCTCTTCTGCTGCCAATATGGTACATCAGAGGAACTTCAATTCCCACAAGCCCAAGGAAAAGAATTCTGTCCAACAGAATACCGACTTCAAGAAGAAGGGAAAGAAGCCTTTCAAGAAGAATAAAAAGGGAGATGGCTGCTAAACTTGTGGTTCAGAGGAACATTGGGCGAACAAATGCCCAAATAAGTACAAGAAGCCGGCGCAGGACTCCAAGTCTGCCAATATGATTGTGGGCAACAATGAAAGTGGTGCATCTGGGTACGGTAATTTACTTACTGTATTTACAGTTTGTCAGTCCACCGATTGGTGGGTGGACACGGGTGCAAATATTCATGTGTGTGCTGACTTATCATTGTGCTCTTCTTATCGGGCCACCGGCCGCGGGTCCGTATTGATGGGGAATGGCGCGAGTGCTTCTGTTCTTGGTGTTGGCACGGTCGATCTGAAGTTTACTTCGGAAAGGATCGTGCAGCTGAAGAACGTGCAGCATGTCCCCGCCATCAAGAAGAATTTCGTTAGTGGCTCCCTTCTGTGTAGAGAAGGGTTTAAATTGGTATTCAAGTCTAATAAAGTAGTAGTTACGAAATATGGACTTTTCGTAGGTTATGAATGCGGAGGTCTGTTCCGCCTTTCTCTTGCAGATTTTTGTAATAAGTCGTGAACAATATTCATTCGAGTGTTAATGAATCTGAAGTTTGGCATTCACGTCTTTGTCACATAAGTTTCGGTGTTATGTCACGGCTAGCAAAACTGAATTTAATCCCAACTTCCACTTTAGCCAAAGGCTCTAAGTGCCATTCGTGTGTGCAAGCAAAGCAACCTCGCAATCCTCACAAGGCTGCAGAGGAGAGACACTTGGCACCATTAGAACTCGTATATTCTGATCTTTGTGAGATGAATGGTGTGTTGACTAAAGGTGGAAAGAAATACTTCATGACATTGATAGATGATTCCACTAGATTTTGCTATGTGTATCTGTTAAATACTAAAGATGAGGCTCTACACTACTTTAAAATCTATAAGGTAGAAGTTGAGAATCAACTTGAAAAGAAAATTAAACGAGTCTGGTCTGATCGTGGTGGAGAGTACTTCTCAAACGAATATGATTCATTTTGTGCGGAACACGGCATTATTCATGAGAGGACGCCTCCCTATTCACCCCAGTCAAACGGGGTTGCCGAGCGGAAAAACCGTACTCTAACTGATTTGGTTAACGCCATGTTAGATACATCGGGTTTATCCAAGGCATGGTGGGGGGAGGCTATATTGACCGCGTGTCATGTCCTGAATAAAGTTCCTACAAAAGATAATGAGGTCACTCCCTACGAGGAGTGGTCGAAGAGAAGGACGACGCTCTCGTACTTACGTACTTGGGGCTGCTTGGCGAAAGTCAATGTACCGATCCCCAAGAAGCGTAAGCTTGGACCAAAGACTATGGACTGCGTTAATTTGGGATACGCTAAGAATAGCGTAGGCTATAGATTTCTAGTAGTGAAATCTGAGGTACCTGACGTGAAGGTCGGTACAATAATGGAGTCGAGGGATGCTACATTCTTTGAGGATATATTTCCCATGAGAGATATGCAAAGCACTTCTAGACAGGAATCTGAGATAACTCCTGAGCCTGCCATTCCTATGGAATACTATGAACAAACACATGATGAAAATCCTGAGGAGGATGACGAGGAAGCCCGTGGTAGGGGCAAGAGACAAAGGACTGCAAAGACCTTTGGTGATGATTTCTTCGTATACCTCGTGGATGATAATCCCACTTCTATTTCACAAGCGTATTGTGACAGCCCGGTACCGACGTTCCAGAAGATTCCCCTCTCTTTCCGTTTTCGTCATGTCATTTATTTTATTTGTCGCATCATCATCGCATCATGCGCATCATCGGCATTGCATCGGCATCTCCGTTGCCGCCCGTTTTCAAAACTTGCATTCGTTAGTAGTTGCCGGTTCTCGTCTTCGTCCGTTCTGAGTCCGACCGCACACGCACGCGCCCGCGGCACCGTCGAAACCCTGGTTTTAAAGTGCGTTTAAAACTTCCTATGATCGAGGTGAAACTTGGCACGCGGTCGCGATTAGATGTAGCTAGGCCGCCTGTCGAATTTCGTCGCGATCGGAGACCGTCTGGTACCCGAACGGTCGCCCGTAGCGGTACCGTCTTCGGTTGTTCGTGGGACGTCTGTCGGTGTTTTTAAAATTCGTGCCGCGTCGCCCGTTCTCCCTCTCGTCTCCGGATACCCCTCTACACGGCCGCGTACCCTTACCCGTGTTCGGAATCGTCCGAATCCGACCCCGCGGTTGGATCCGGATCGCGATTCCGGTTAACCGAGCCCCCTTTTTCCTTATAAATACCCCCCTCTTATTATTTTTAGGACAGCTACCTCTCCCCTCCTCGTTTTCCGCGCAGCCTAAACTTAACCCTAGCCGCCGCCCCACCTCTCTCTCCCCTGCCGCGCCGCCGGGCCCGCGAAGCCCATCCGGGGCCCGCCCGGGCCCGAGCCGCCGCCGCCCCTGTTCGAGCTCCCTGCCCGAGCTCTTCCCCGGCCTCGCCTCCCCCGCCTGATCGTCGGAGCCCCGTCGCCCTCGGGGCGCGCCGACCCCGCGCCGCCCCGGCTCCTCGAAGCGCCGCCGCCTTCCCCCGCGCAGAGGGCCGCCGCGCCAGATCCCGCCGGGAGTCTCCCGTGCCTCGGATCCGCCGTGGACCAGCCCGATCCGCGCCGTCCTCCGCCCAAAGCTCGCGCCGCCGCCGGGAATGCTCCTCCCGGGCACGGATCCGTCCAGCCCCGCCGCTTCCCCATGGCGCCGCCGCTCCTAGGCCTCCCTGCGCACTGGAGTTCCCCTGCGCCGCCGCTCCGTTGACCTGCTGTGCCGCGCACGAGGACGGGGACGAGGCGTGCCGTCGGCCAGGCCCAACTCCTGTGGCCCAGCTAGCGCCAGCGCCTCGCGCCGCTCGACTGAGCCGGCTTCCCCAGCGGCCCGAGGCGGCCCAGTTCACCGCTCCAGGCCGGCGTCCTCCCGCCGGCCCAAGCCTCCTCCAGGCCGGTCTGATTCGGCCCGAGGTGAGCCTATCCCTCGCCCTGGGCGTGTATTAGCTATGTTGCGCCTCCAATTCGGCCCGTTACTATTTTAGGTTGCTTTTTTCGGTTTGTTTTAATTTCAGAAAAATAGGATTTTTTTTTGCCCGTATCTTTTTACCCGTAAGTCGGAACGACGCGTGTTATATATCGTTTTGGGGTAGCTTCGCGAGTAGAACACGATTATCCAACATGCATATTTGTTTAACGCTGTTTAGGGTGTCAAAGGCTTTGTTTTGCGTGCTTTTAACTAGGATCCATTTCGTAGTTAATTTTCGTGTGTATCCGGATTGCCCGTATGCCATAGATTTAATGTCCATGTTTTAGGGACCATATTTCTACGTAGTTTAGAGCGGCCACTCGTATTTTTCCGTGTAGGGTTTTGCCGGTAGTTTTTTTCCCGTTTAGAGGTATTATCTCGCATTATTGTGTGACTATATTTTGCGTTGCAAACCCCTCAAATTATATATGTTTTCGGGGTAGAAAAATCGCATGGATTTTTCTGTGCAATTAGTTTTAGTTTTTGAGTAAGTTAGTTCGCGAGATATTTTGTCGTGATGCCCTTTTGTTTAATTCGTAGGTTTTATTCCGTGCTTCGTTTGAATTAGTTGTCAACTAGAGAGTTGATCTCGGATGTTTTGTTTAGCCCCTGGTATTTTTGGTTGCAATAGAAATGCATGTTTAGGTGTTGTTTGCTTGCTCTCAAGTTGCTTGAATAGTGCTGTTTCAGAGGAGCTGAAATATTTCTAAGTCTGGAATCTGTTATTATTTTGTTGCTGTCTTGTCTTGCTTGCATCTTGTGATCTGTAGCTCTTTTGAGGTTGGTTCAATGGAGTTAGTTGTACCCCTTATGTTTCTCTAGCATGCTGTTAAGTTTCATGCCTTTTGGAGTCCTATAGCTATAGGTTTTGCTGCTGTCAATATGCCTTCAGGCTGAAAACTGCACTTTCAGGAAGTTTTATTTTCACTAAGTCTGAAATAGTGCGTGAGATGCCATTTTGTGTCTTCTTTTCCTAGTGCTCCTTGCTGCCATGCTAGTTGTTGTTAGTTGATTGTAGTTGTGCTTTTTGCCCTCTTCCGTGTCATGCCTTGCTTGAGCTAATCGGAGTTGTGTATCCGTAGTTGTGGGGCATAGAATATGCTATGTGGCTGATTTTGGCAGTTTGTAGTGTTTTCTTGTTTTGCTCGTAGTTTTCGAACCGTAGCTCCGTTTTGATCGTGTCCTACATGAAACTTGCTTAGAATTTCGTGTAGTTTCATTTTCTCTTGCTGGTTGTTTGTTTTGAAGTGCTCGTAGACGTCGTTGCACACATATTGCATTCATGCCATCATATCTTGCGGTGCCTGTATCTTTTGATCCGTAGCTCCGTTGGAGATGTTCTTTACGTGTAGATTGCTTGCCTTGACGCGTAGAATCACGTGAACCTATTTGTTTTGCTGTTTAACAACCAATTATATGCATTAGATCAGATCTGGACAGAATTGTAAATTAACATGTGAGGTCGTCTCGGAGATGCTATAGGACATTTCCGACCTCATTTAAAATGTCTAGGTAGGTAGTTTAATTCCCGCTTCACCTCTTGCATGTTTAACAACATTAACATTGCCGTGTAAATAACCGGGAGTGAACTAAATAACTAACGTGGAGTTTCGTCAATATGCAACTCGTGCATATTGAACTTCACTTAATGTGTAGTGTTTGATTGTGTGATTTGTCATGCCGTGACTTGCATGTATTCAGTAGCTCATGCATCATATGTGTTGTGCATCGTGTGGTGAATATCGTGTGTTGATGCTTGTTTCCGGTTTCCCCGTCTCGATAGAGTTCCGCAAGCGTGTCGGATGTGAGGACCCGTTCGACTACGTCGGTTCGTCTGCTTCTCGGTGGCATTCTTCTTCCAAGCGGGATCTCAGGCAAGATGATCATTTCCCCAGATACCATTACTATCATTGCCATGCTAGTTTTACCGTTGCTGCCGTTTATGTCTCGTTGCCTACCACATGTTAAATATCAGCCTCTCAACAATGCCATGTTAACCTTCAACCTGTTCGACCTAGCAAACCACTGATTGGCTATGTTACTGTTTGCTTAACCCTGTTGTTAGCGTTGCTAGTTGCAGGTGCAGTTGCTTCCATGTGAAAGCATGCGTTCCTTGTTATATCACCATATTTAATGATACTTAATTTAATGCACCTATATACTTGGTAAAAGGTGGAAGGCTCGGCCTTTCTAGCCTGGTGTTTTGTTCCACCTTTGCCCCCTTTTAGTTTCCGGCTACCGGTGTTATGTTCCATATTTGAGCGCTCCTAACACGATCGGGGTTGTTATGGGGACCCCCTTGATAATTCGTTTTAGATTAAGGCTGTTCTGGCAAGGCCCAACTTTGGTACTACATTTGCCTAATAACCTAATAATAATGCATAGGGACCCGCCGGCACCCGCGGACTATTTTAATCAACCCCGGGCCAGTGCTCCTCATGAGTGTTGGTCCAAACTAGAGCCGTTTGCGGGGCCAACCCGGGGCAACTCGGGAGATTTCTATCAGGCCACCGTACGCTGTGCTTATCCGTCGTGTCCTGAGAACGAGGTACGCGACTCCTATCGGGATCGTCGACACGTCGGGCGGCCTTGCTGGATTGGTTTTACCTTTGACGAGATATCTTGTGCATCGGGATTCCGGTGATGCTTTGGGTAATCTCAGAGTTGAGGTTTTCCATTAGGGAATCCGACGAGATCGCGAGCTTCGTGATTGAGGATTTCTATGCGGCTTGTGGTAATTTGTGATGGACTAGTTGGAGCACCCCTGTAGGGTTATATCTTTCGGAAAGCCGTGCCCGCGGTTATGTGGCAACATGGATACTTTGTTTAACACTGGTTCTAGATAACTTGAAGTTAACTTAATTAAAACATGCCAACTGTGTGCGTAACCGTGACTGTCTCTTTCGTGAGTTCCTTCTCCGATCGAGGACATGGTGGGGTTATGTCTGACGTAGGTAGGTGATCAGGATCATTCTTATGATCTTCAGTAGACACGTCCGTTATGCGTAGATCTTCCCCCTCTTACTTCTTGTACTCGTAAGTTAGCCACCAAATATATGCTTAGTCGCTGCTGCAACCTCACCACTTAACCTTACCTCACCCATTAAGATTTGCTAGTCTTGATACCTTTGGAAATGAGATTGCTGAGTCCCCTGTGGCTCACAGATTACTACAACACCAGTTGCAGGTACAGGTAAAAGTTATTTGACGCGAGCGCGTTGATTATTCATTTGGAGTTGCTTCTTCTTCATCCTCTTCATCGATCTAGGATGGGTTCCAGGCCGGCAGCCTGGGATAGCAAGGATGGACGTCGTTCTTCTTTTGTCGTTTGTTTTCGTCCGTAGTCGGACCCTGCTCTTACTCTTGATGATTATGTAATGTACTGTTGTGACTCTGATGTAGCTTGTGGCGAGTGTAAGCCAATTCTTTATATATCTCGTCTTTTCAGTACCTGTACTTGTAACGATATCCATTCTTCCGACACGACGAGATGCGCTTCTATCCCTGACGAGGCCTTCGTGCCAAATTGAGGATAGGGTCGCATCTTGGGCATGACAAGTTGGTATCAGAGCAAGGACCGACCTAGGAGCCCCCTTGATTGATCGAACTTGGCCGAGTTGAGTCTAGTGAAAAACTATTTGAGTCTTAGTTATATATCAGAGAGTAGGATTCTTTTTTCTCCTCTTCTATGCTCTGGTGAGGAATCTTGACGTAATAATTTAATTCTACTCCTCTTCTCACTCAAAATTATTTTTTTAGGATCACGCGGATATTCTTGGAATCTATATGATGCCGATGTGACGGAGTTCTGTCTTGGTGCCTCCTGTCTGACTTGATCTTCTTCCGGGGAGTTGAGCTCCAGGGGATTCTTGAGCACATCGTTATCATTCAGATTTCTTAGTATCTCAGAACGAAGGATGTTCGTAATTGCTTCAATACTAGTAGTGGCGAGATAACCCCGACGTCCCCAGTACTGGTGCAGATTGTTCGGGAGTACTGCCATACTTTGTATCGTTGTGATCACGAGGGTCTATTGTAGATGAAGGTACGAGATTCTGGTCGTGCGTTGACGGATTGATACAAGTGACGGGTTAGTATAGGAGTTGTGTGTTATTACTCCTTGTATCCGTGTACCAGATTGCATGACCAGATATTTCGGGAATTCATAGGTGGGAATTCAAGTAGTTACTTATAGGACATTCTTCCAACAAATGCATGATGTTAGGTTGGGGTTCGACATCTAGTGGATTCGTTTGTTCACGGTCGACTTACAGCGGTATACGTTGTGTCTTAAAGAGTCCTTGTAGCTTGCTACGACTCGGGGACGCTTCGTATGTCGGGTGCACTGCCTTGCACTTGATGGCTACTGTAAAATCGAGCCCGTGCGATCCTGTCCACGAAAATATCGAACGGAAATCTTTCTCATGAGTTTGTTCTGGCTTGTTTCGTAAGCCTCACCCTTTGTTTTGGTTAAATATGGTAATTCAGTTGCTTCGATGTCAAGTGGTGATTTCAGATCTTTTCTAAGAGGTGTTCTCATATTTTTATTTGAATGCTAATTCTTTTGCTCAAATCAATTCTCTTGTCAATTCTTGTCAACCAGAGTCGTCTTGTTAATTCTTTTTCAACCGGTGTGTTTCCCTTCAAGTGGATTCCATCCTCTCCAATTTTGCAAGATCAATCTCTCAATTCTTACCGGAGTTTGTCTCATCTGTCCCAAGTTGTGTTTGTTTTTCCCGCCCTCCCGCCCTTTTTCTTTAGTGATTCAATTTTCTTCCAAGAGTTTTCTTTTCATTGTGCTTCCGCTGTCTGTTCTTTTCTCTCTTACCCGGTGAATTTAATTCAGTTGTCCGTGTTCTTCATATCCTTTTTATCCTTGTAATTCTTTCCTATATTGGAAATTGTTATGAGTCTATCTTGCTATTCATTCCTCTTTTTCCTATCCGGAGTGCTGAAGATATCTCTGAGTTTCGAGTTCTCAACCTCATCTAGTTCTCTTCATACCGGTGCTATATCAATCTTTCTAGTAATCTTTTCAACGGTGATTTCTTTGAGTGGGCCCATAACCCACAGGTTCTTTCCCAGGATCTTACCTGGCTCTTTTAATCATCTCCGGAGATCTTTAATTCTTTTCAACTATGGCGTAAGTATGATTTTCATCAGTCATATTCATTCTTCAAGATCAATTGGAGTTAATTCTCATATTTGGCTCAACCTTACATTCTTCATTATTACGGAGGTCTCAGTAATTCTTGGTGTTGTTCCTCGTCATCGTTCTCAGCTTGCAATTCGGAGGAGTGTTTCTCTCAATCTTTTTTGGTTCATTCTCTCGAATATTCATCATTTCAGCCTCGTGTTATCATCTGTGATTGTTTCCAATCATGAGTAATTCCTTTCTTGCTATCCGGTGCATTTCTGAGTTATTTTCATTCTCGTTCCTCCGAAGGCCATCATTTTAGAAGATTCTTCGTTCTCAGCTTTCAGCTTTCGTTCTCTAATTCTTCTCAATTGTTGTCTCTTCGTTCGTCTCTCGATTATCCGGTGCCTTGTTCAAGTTTTCTGTTAGGTGGATCATGATCTCTTCATTCTCGCGTATCTCCATTAATTCGTGGTGTTTCCATTCATTTGTGAATTCTCACCGGTGCTTTCTTCATTTTTGGCCTCAAGTTGTGCTTATCTCTATGCCTCTTCAAGATTCATTTCTAGAGGAATAAGTGGTATGCTAAATCCGTTGCTTGTCATCAATTAAACTTGATGAAGGATGAGCATCACATAATTCTTATTCTTGTTCTTCCTCCTTCCAAGAGATTTCAATTCTTCTTCCGGAGTGGCTCTTGATATCAATTCCTTTTCTCTAGTGTTCTTATCTTTCTTTTCCGGAGTTCTAAGTTCTATCAAGTTTCTCTCCGTGAGGCTTCATCTAAATCTTGGCAAGGCCATAATCTTATTCATTTCTACCTTGATATCTTTGCATCATTCTTTTGTATACGGAGGTCCTTCATGGTGGTTCATCAAGGTTTCAATTCATTCTCAAAGTGTTCTTCAAGATTTTTGTTGCAGAACCTCAAGTATCCGTTCTCTTGCGTTTCTAAGTGCATTTGTTCTTCCTTTATCCTTTGAGGTGGTATTATAGCTTTCTTGTTAGTGTAGGAGACTTGAAGAGTTTTCCTCTCAAGAATGAGATAATTAAATCCACCGATTCTTTGATCATGAGAGTATTCTTAACTCATGGTTTCTTCATTGAGCTATCTTGGTCTGGATTTCACCTAAAGCTTTTCCTATGGATTGTGCTATCGTGATGCTCGTCTTTAATCCCAGTTCTCAATGTATCCTCTTCGTGTTAGAGTTGTTCTTATCTTGTTGTTCCCAATCTATCCCTGGTTCTTGTAGTGGTTGGTTGTCACTTCATATTTGTTGAGTTGATTTTCATAAGCCCACTACTATCTTGTTCTTTTCATTGTTGTTTTTCCCAACAACTTCGTCCAATTCTTCTTGCAAGGATGCTTGTCAAGTTCATTGGAGTTAGTAGTTGTCATTCTCTTCTTCCGTATGAGTTAGTTCCTATTCTATTGTTCCGGAGGCTTTGTGATGTTCCTCTTTTGGGTCTAGCTCGTTGTTCTGTCAAGATCATGGTGTCCCTTGCTCTATTGTACTTGTCTGTTGCCAATATTGTCTATTTCTTCCATCTTATCGAATTTTTTGTCCCATTTTCCTATCGAAGTGCTGCCGAAATTTTCCGTGAATTCTTGCTTCCTTCTCATATGAGTCCTCATCTCCTGGCAACCTTCAAGGATCGTTGGTTTCACTCGTTTGTCAAGAAGCGACTAATTTTTACCTCTTGCTTTCTCTTCCTCTCCCCCTTTCATTCTTGGATCTCGGGGCGAGATCCTCTTGTAGTGTAGGAGTGTTGTGACAGCCCGGTACCGACGTTCGAGAAGATTCCCCTCTCTTTTCGTTTTCGTCATGTCATTTATTTTATTTGTTGCATCATCATCGCATCATGCGCATCATCGGCATTGCATCGGCATCTCCGTTGCCGCCCGTTTTCAAAACTTGCATTCGTTAGTAGTTGCCGGTTCTCGTCGTCGTCCGTTCTGAGTCCGACCGCACACGCACGCGCCCGCGGCACCATCGAAACCCTGGTTATAAAGTGCGTTTAAAACTTCCTCTGATCGAGGTGAAACTTGGCACGCGGTCGCGATTAGATGTAGCTAGGCCGCCTGTCGAATTTCGTCGCGATCGGAGACCGTCTGGTACCCGAACGGTCGCCCGTAGCGGTACCGTCTTCGGTTGTTCGTGGGACGTCTGTCGGTGTTTTTAAAATTCGTGCCGCGTCGCCCGTTCTCCCTCTCGTCTCCGGATACCCCTCTACACGGCCGCGTACCCTTACCCGCGTTCGGAATCGTCCGAATCCGACCCCGCGGTTGGATCCGGATCGCGATTCCGGTTAACCGAGCCCCCTTTTTCCTTATAAATACCCCCCCTCTTATTATTTTTAGGACAGCTACCTCTCTCCTCCTCGTTTTCCGCGCAGCCTAAACCTAACCCTAGCCGCCGCCCCACCTCTCTCTCCCCTGCCGCGCCGCCGGGCCCGCGAAGCCCATCCGGGGCCCGCCCGGGCCCGAGCCGCCGCCGCCCCTGTTCGAGCTCCCTGCCCGAGCTCTTCCCCGGCCTCGCCTCCCTCGCCTGCTCGCCGGAGCCCCGTCGCCCTCGGGGCGCGCCATCCCCGCCGGCCGCGCCTTCCCCCACGCCGCCCCGGCTCCGCGAAGCGCCGCCGCCTTCCCCCGCGCAGAGGGCCGCCGCGCCAGATCCCGCCGGGAGTCTCCCGTGCCTCGGATCCGCCGTGGACCAGCCCGATCCGCGCCGTCCTCCGCCCAAAGCTCGCGCCGCCGCCGGGAATGCTCCTCCCGGGCACGGATCCGTCCAGCCCCGCCGCTTCCCCATGGCGCCGCCGCTCCTAGGCCTCCCTGCGCACTGGAGTTCCCCTGCGCCGCCGCTCCGTTGACCTGCTGTGCCGCGCACGAGGACGGGGACGAGGCGTGCCGTCGGCCAGGCCCAACTCCTGTGGCCCAGCTAGCGCCAGCGCCTCGCGCCGCTCGACTGGGCCGGCTTCCCTAGCGGCCCGAGGCGGCCCAGTTCACCGCTCCAGGCCAGCGTCCTCCCGCCGGCCCAAGCCTCCTCCAGGCCGGTCTGATAACGCCCGAGGTGAGCCTATCCCTCGCCCCGGGCGTGTATTAGCTATGTTGCGCCTCCAATTCGGCCCGTTAGTATTTTAGGTTGCTTTTTTTGGTTTGTTTTAATTTCAGAAAAATAGGATATTGTTTTTTGCCCGTATCTTTTTACCCGTAAGTCGGAACGACGCGTGTTATATATATCGTTTTGGGGTAGCTTCGCGAGTAGAACACGATTATCCAACATGCATATTTGTTTAACGCTGTTTAGGGTGTCAAATGCTTTGTTTTGCGTGCTGTTTAACTAGGATCCATTCCGTAGTTAATTTTCGTGTGTATCCGGATTGCCCGTATGCCATAGATTTAATGTCCATGTTTTAGGGACCATATTTCTACGTATTTTAGAGCGGCCACTCGTATTTTTCCGTATAGGGTTTTGCCGGTAGTTTATTTTCCCGTTTAGAGGTATTATCTCGCATTATTGTGTGACTATATTTTGCGTTGCAAACCCCTCAAATTATATATGTTTTCGGGGTAGAAAAATCGCATGGATTTTTCTGTGCAATTAGTTTTAGTTTTTGAGTAAGTTAGTTCGCGAGATATTTTGTCGTGATGCCCTTTTGTTTAATTCGTAGGTTTTATTCCGTGCTTCGTTTGAATTAGTTGTCAACTAGAGAGTTGATCTCGGATGTTTTGTTTAGCCCCTGGTATTTTTGGTTGCAATAGAAATGCATGTTTAGGTGTTGTTTGCTTGCTCTCAAGTTGCTTGAATAGTGCTGTTTCAGAGGAGCTGAAATATTTCTAAGTCTGGAATCTGTTATTATTTTGTTGCTGTCTTGTCTTGCTTGCATCTTGTGATCTGTAGCTCTTTTGAGGTTGGTTCAATGGAGTTAGTTGTACCCCTTATGTTTCTCTAGCATGCTGTTAAGTTTCATGCCTTTTGGAGTCCTATAGCTATAGGTTTTGCTGCTGTCAATATGCCTTCAGGCTGAAAACTGCACTTTCAGGAAGTTTTATTTTCACTAAGTCTGAAATAGTGCGTGAGATGCCATTTTGTGTCTTCTTTTCCTAGTGCTCCTTGCTGCCATGCTAGTTGTTGTTAGTTGATTGTAGTTGTGCTTTTTGCCCTCTTCCGTGTCATGCCTTGCTTGAGCTAATCGGAGTTGTGTATCCGTAGTTGTGGGGCATAGAATATGCTATGTGGCTGATTTTGGCAGTTTGTAGTGTTTTCTTGTTTTGCTCGTAGTTTTCGAACCGTAGCTCCGTTTTGATCGTGTCCTACATGAAACTTGCTTAGAATTTCGTGTAGTTTCATTTTCTCTTGCTGGTTGTTTGTTTTGAAGTGCTCGTAGACGTCGTTGCACACATATTGCATTCATGCCATCATATCTTGCGGTGCCTGTATCTTTTGATCCGTAGCTCCGTTGGAGATGTTCTTTACGTGTAGATTGCTTGCCTTGACGCGTAGAATCACGTGAACCTATTTGTTTTGCTGTTTAACAACCAATTATATGCATTAGATCAGATCTGGACAGAATTGTAAATTAACATGTGAGGTCGTCTCGGAGATGCTATAGGACATTTCCGACCTCATTTAAAATGTCTAGGTAGGTAGTTTAATTCCCGCTTCACCTCTTGCATGTTTAACAACATTAACATTGCCGTGTAAATAACCGGGAGTGAACTAAATAACTAACGTGGAGTTTCGTCAATATGCAACTCGTGCATATTGAACTTCACTTAATGTGTAGTGTTTGATTGTGTGATTTGTCATGCCGTGACTTGCATGTATTCAGTAGCTCATGCATCATATGTGTTGTGCATCGTGTGGTGAATATCGTGTGTTGATGCTTGTTTCCGGTTTCCCCGTCTCGATAGAGTTCCGCAAGCGTGTCGGATGTGAGGACCCGTTCGACTACGTCGGTTCGTCTGCTTCTCGGTGGCATTCTTCTTCCAAGCGGGATCTCAGGCAAGATGATCATTTCCCCAGATACCATTACTATCATTGCCATGCTAGTTTTACCGTTGCTGCCGTTTATGTCTCGTTGCCTACCACATGTTAAATATCAGCCTCTCAACAATGCCATGTTAACCTTCAACCTGTTCGACCTAGCAAACCACTGATTGGCTATGTTACTGCTTGCTTAACCCTGTTGTTAGCGTTGCTAGTTGCAGGTGCAGTTGCTTCCATGTGAAAGCATGTGTTCCTTGTTATATCACCATATTTAATGATACTTAATTTAATGCACCTATATACTTGGTAAAAGGTGGAAGGCTCGGCCTTTCTAGCCTGGTGTTTTGTTCCACCTTTGCCCCCTTTTAGTTTCCGGCTACCGGTGTTATGTTCCATATTTGAGCGCTCCTAACACGATCGGGGTTGTTATGGGGACCCCCTTGATAATTCGTTTTAGATTAAGGCTGGTCTGGCAAGGCCCAACTTTGGTACTACATTTGCCTAATAACCTAATAATAATGCATAGGGACCCGCCGGCACCCGCGGACTATTTTAATCAACCCCGGGCCAGTGCTCCTCATGAGTGTTGGTCCAAACTAGAGCCGTTTGCGGGGCCAACCCGGGGCAACTCGGGAGATTTCTATCAGGCCACCGTACGCTGTGCTTATCCGTCGTGTCCTGAGAACGAGGTACGCGACTCCTATCGGGATCGTCGACACGTCGGGCGGCCTTGCTGGATTGGTTTTACCTTTGACGAGATATCTTGTGCATCGGGATTCCGGTGATGCTTTGGGTAATCTCAGAGTTGAGGTTTTCCATTAGGGAATCCGACGAGATCGCGAGCTTCGTGATTGAGGATTTCTATGCGGCTTGTGGTAATTTGTGATGGACTAGTTGGAGCACCCCTGTAGGGTTATATCTTTCGGAAAGCCGTGCCCGCGGTTATGTGGCAACATGGATACTTTGTTTAACACTGGTTCTAGATAACTTGAAGTTAACTTAATTAAAACATGCCAACTGTGTGCGTAACCGTGACTGTCTCTTTCGTGAGTTCCTTCTCCGATCGAGGACATGGTGGGGTTATGTCTGACGTAGGTAGGTGATCAGGATCATTCTTATGATCTTCAGTAGACACGTCCGTTATGCGTAGATCTTCCCCCTCTTACTTCTTGTACTCGTAAGTTAGCCACCAAATATATGCTTAGTCGCTGCTGCAACCTCACCACTTAACCTTACCTCACCCATTAAGCTTTGCTAGTCTTGATACCTTTGGAAATGAGATTGCTGAGTCCCCTGTGGCTCACAGATTACTACAACACCAGTTGCAGGTACAGGTAAAAGTTATTTGACGCGAGCGCGTTGATTATTCATTTGGAGTTGCTTCTTCTTCATCCTCTTCATCGATCTAGGATGGGTTCCAGGCCGGCAGCCTGGGATAGCAAGGATGGACGTCGTTCTTCTTTTGTCGTTTGTTTTCGTCCGTAGTCGGACCCTGCTCTTACTCTTGATGATTATGTAATGTACTGTTGTGACTCTGATGTAGCTTGTGGCGAGTGTAAGCCAATTCTTTATATATCTCGTCTTTTCAGTACCTGTACTTGTATATCCATTCTTGCGACACGACGAGATGCGCTTCTATCCCTGACGAGGCCTTCGTGCCAAATTGAGGATAGGGTCGCATCTTGGGCGTGACAAGTTGGTATCAGAGCAAGGACCGACCTAGGAGCCCCCTTGATTGATTGAACTTGGCCGAGTTGAGTCTAGTGAAAAACTATTTGAGTCTTAGTTATATATCGGAGAGTAGGATTCTTTTTTCTCCTCTTCTATGCTCTGGTGAGGAATCTTGACGTAATAATTTAATTCTACTCCTCTTCTCACTCAAAATTATTTTTTTTAGGATCACGCGGATATTCTTGGAATCTATATGATGCCGATGTGACGGAGTTCTGTCTTGGTGCCTCCTGTCTGACTTGATCTTCTTCCGGGGAGTTGAGCTCCAGGGGATTCTTGAGCACATCGTTATCATTCAGATTTCTTAGTATCTCAGAACGAAGGATGTTCGTAATTGCTTCAATACTAGTAGTGGTGAGATAACCCCGACGTCCCCAGTACTGGTGCAGATTGTTCGGGAGTACTGCCATACTTTGTATCGTTGTGATCACGAGGGTCTATTGTAGATGAAGGTCCGAGATTCTGGTCGTGCGTTGACGGATTGATACAAGTGACGGGTTAGTATAGGAGTTGTGTGTTATTACTCCTTGTATCCGTGTACCAGATTGCATGACCAGATATTTCGGGAATTCATAGGTGGGAATTCAAGTAGTTACTTATAGGACATTCTTCCAACAAATGCATGATGTTAGGTTGGGGTTCGACATCTAGTGGATTCGTTTGTTCACGGTCGACTTACAGCGGTATACGTTGTGTCTTAAAGAGTCCTTGTAGCTTGCTACGACTCGGGGACGCTTCGTATGTCGGGTGCACTGCCTTGCACTTGATGGCTACTGTAAAATCGAGCCCGTGCGATCCTGTCCACGAAAATATCGAACGGAAATCTTTCTCATGAGTTTGTTCTGGCTTGTTTCGTAAGCCTCACCCTTTGTTTTGTTTAAATATGGTAATTCAGTTGCTTCGATGTCAAGTGGTGATTTCAGATCTTTTCTAAGAGGTGTTCTCATATTTTTATGTGAATGCTAATTCTTTTGCTCAAATCAATTCTCTTGTCAATTCTTGTCAACCAGAGTCGTCTTGTTAATTCTTTTTCAACCGGTGTGTTTCCCTTCAAGTGGATTCCATCCTCTCCAATTTTGCTAGATCAATCTCTCAATTCTTACCGGAGTTTGTCTCATCTGTCCCAAGTTGTGTTTGTTTTTCCCGCCCTCCCGCCCTTTTTCTTTAGTGATTCAATTTTCTTCCAAGAGTTTTCTTTTCATTGTGCTTCCGCTGTCTGTTCTTTTCTCTCTTACCCGGTGAATTTAATTCAGTTGTCCGTGTTCTTCATATCCTTTTTATCCTTGTAATTCTTTCCTATATTGGAAATTGTTATGAGTCTATCTTGCTATTCATTCCTCTTTTTCCTATCCGGAGTGCTGAAGATATCTCTGAGTTTCGAGTTCTCAACCTCATCTAGTTCTCTTCATACCGGTGCTATATCAATCTTTCTAGTAATCTTTTCAACGGTGATTTCTTTGAGTGGGCCCATAACCCACAGGTTCTTTCCCAGGATCTTACCTGGCTCTTTTAATCATCTCCGGAGATCTTTAATTCTTTTCAACTATGGCGTAAGTATGATTTTCATCAGTCATATTCATTCTTCAAGATCAATTGGAGTTAATTCTCATATTTGGCTCAACCTTTCATTCTTCATTATTACGGAGGTCTCAGTAATTCTTGGTGTTGTTCCTCGTCATCGTTCTCAGCTTGCAACTCGGAGGAGTGTTTCTCTCAATCTTTTTTGGTTCATTCTCTCGAATATTCATCATTTCAGCCTCGTGTTATCATCTGTGATTGTTTCCAATCATGAGTAATTCCTTTCTTGCTATCCGGTGCATTTCTGAGTTATTTTCATTCTCGTTCCTCCGAAGGCCATCATTTTAGAAGATTCTTCGTTCTCAGCTTTCAGCTTTCGTTCTCTAATTCTTCTCAATTGTTGTCTCTTCGTTCGTCTCTCGATTATCCGGTGCCTTGTTCAAGTTTTCTGTTAGGTGGATCATGATCTCTTCATTCTCGCGTATCTCCATTAATTCGTGGTGTTTCCATTCATTTGTGAATTCTCACCAGTGCTTTCTTCATTTTTGGCCTCAAGTGGTGCTTATCTCTATGCCTCTTCAAGATTCATTTCTAGAGGAATAAGTGGTATGCTAAATCCGTTGCTTGTCATCAATTAAACTTGATGAAGGATGAGCATCACATAATTCTTATTCTTGTTCTTCCTCCTTCCAAGAGATTTCAATTCTTCTTCCGGAGTGGCTCTTGATATCAATTCCTTTTCTCTAGTGTTCTTATCTTTCTTTTCCGGAGTTCTAAGTTCTATCAAGTTTCTCTCCGTGAGGCTTCATCTAAATCTTGGCAAGGCCATAATCTTATTCATTTCTACCTTGATATCTTTGCATCATTCTTTTGTATACGGAGGTCCTTCATGGTGGTTCATCAAGGTTTCAATTCATTCTCAAAGTGTTCTTCAAGATTTTTGTTGCAGAACCTCAAGTATCCGTTCTCTTGCGTTTCTAAGTGCATTTGTTCTTCCTTTATCCTTTGAGGTGGTATTATAGCCTTCTTGTTAGTGTAGGAGACTTGAAGAGTTTTCCTCTCAAGAATGAGATAATTAAATCCACCGATTCTTTGATCATGAGAGTATTCTTAACTCATGGTTTCTTCATTGAGCTATCTTGGTCTGGATTTCACCTAAAGCTTTTCCTATGGATTGTGCTATCGTGATGCTCGTCTTTAATCCCAGTTCTCAATGTATCCTCTTCGTGTTAGAGTTGTTCTTATCTTGTTGTTCCCAATCTATCCCTCGTTCTTGTAGTGGTTGGTTGTCACTTCATATTTGTTGAGTTTATTTTCATAAGCCCACTACTATCTTGTTCTTTTCATTGTTGTTTTTCCCAACAACTTCGTCCAATTCTTCTTGCAAGGATGCTTGTCAAGTTCATTGGAGTTAGTAGTTGTCATTCTCTTCTTCCGTATGAGTTAGTTCCTATTCTATTGTTCCGGAGGCTTTGTGATGTTCCTCTTTTGGGTCTATCTCGTTGTTCTGTCAAGATCATGGTGTCCCTTGCTCTATTGTACTTGCCTGTTGCGAATATTGTCTATTTCTTCCATCTTATCGAATTTTTTGTCCCATTTTCCTATCGAAGTGCTGCCGAAATTTTCCGTGAATTCTTGCTTCCTTCTCATATGAGTCCTCATCTCCTGGCAACCTTCAAGGATCGTTGGTTTCACTCGTTTGTCAAGAAGCGACTAATTTTTACCTCTTGCTTTCTCTTCCTCTCCCCCTTTCATTCTTGGATCTCGGGGCGAGATCCTCTTGTAGTGTAGGAGTGTTGTGACAGCCCGGTACCGATGTTCCAGAAGATTCCCCTCTCTTTCCGTTTTCGTCATGTCATTTATTTTATTTGTTGCATCATCATCGCATCATGCGCATCATCGGCATTGCATCGGCATCTCCGTTGCCGCCCGTTTTCAAAACTTGCATTCGTTAGTAGTTGCCGGTTCTCGTCATCGTCCGTTCTGAGTCCGACCGCACACGCACGCGCCCGCGGCACCATCGAAACCCTGGTTATAAAGTGCGTTTAAAACTTCCTCTGATCGAGGTGAAACTTGGCACGCGGTCGCGATTAGATGTAGCTAGGCCGCCTGTCGAATTTCGTCGCGATCGGAGACCGTCTGGTACCCGAACGGTCGCCCGTAGCGGTACCGTCTTCGGTTGTTCGTGGGACGTCTGTCGGTGTTTTTAAAATTCGTGCCGCGTCGCCCGTTCTCCCTCTCGTCTCCGGATACCCCTCTACACGGCCGCGTACCCTTACCCGCGTTCGGAATCGTCCGAATCCGACCCCGCGGTTGGATCCGGATCGCGATTCCGGTTAACCGAGCCCCCTTTTTCCTTATAAATACCCCCCCTCATATTATTTTTAGGACAGCTACCTCTCTCCTCCTCGTTTTCCGCGCAGCCTAAACCTAACCCTAGCCGCCGCCCCACCTCTCTCTCCCCTGCCGCGCCGCCGGGCCCGCGAAGCCCATCCGGGGCCCGCCCGGGCCCGAGCCGCCGCCGCCCCTGTTCGAGCTCCCTGCCCGAGCTCTTCCCCGGCCTCGCCTCCCTCGCCTGCTCGCCGGAGCCCCGTCGCCCTCGGGGCGCGCCATCCCCGCCGGCCGCGCCTTCCCCCACGCCGCCCCGGCTCCGCGAAGCGCCGCCGCCTTCCCCCGCGCAGAGGGCCGCCGCGCCAGATCCCGCCGGGAGTCTCCCGTGCCTCGGATCCGCCGTGGACCAGCCCGATCCGCGCCGTCCTCCGCCCAAAGCTCGCGCCGCCGCCGGGAATGCTCCTCCCGGGCACGGATCCGTCCAGCCCCGCCGCTTCCCCATGGCGCCGCCGCTCCTAGGCCTCCCTGCGCACTGGAGTTCCCCTGCGCCGCCGCTCCGTTGACCTGCTGTGCCGCGCACGAGGACGGGGACGAGGCGTGCCGTCGGCCAGGCCCAACTCCTGTGGCCCAGCTAGCGCCAGCGCCTCGCGCCGCTCGACTGGGCCGGCTTCCCTAGCGGCCCGAGGCGGCCCAGTTCACCGCTCCAGGCCGGCGTCCTCCCGCCGGCCCAAGCCTCCTCCAGGCCGGTCTGATTCGGCCCGAGGTGAGCCTATCCCTCGGCCCGGGCGTGTATTAGCTATGTTGCGCCTCCAATTCGGCCCGTTAGTATTTTAGGTTGCTTTTTTCGGTTTGTTTTAATTTCAGAAAAATAGGATATTTTTTTTTGCCCGTATCTTTTTACCCGTAAGTCGGAACGACGCGTGTTATATATCGTTTTAGGGTAGCTTCGCGATTAGAACATGATTATCCAACATGCATATTTGTTTAACGCTGTTTGGGGTGTCAAATGCTTTGTTTTGCGTGCTGTTTAACTAGGATCCATTCCGTAGTTAATTTTCGTGTGTATCCGGATTGCCCGTATGCCATAGATTTAATGTCCATGTTTTAGGGACCATATTTCTACGTATTTTAGAGCGGCCACTCGTATTTTTCCGTGTAGGGTTTTGCCGGTAGTTTATTTTCCCGTTTAGAGGTATTATCTCGCATTATTGTGTGACTATATTTTGCGTTGCAAACCCCTCAAATTATATATGTTTTCGGGGTAGAAAAATCGCATGGATTTTTCTGTGCAATTAGTTTTAGTTTTTGAGTAAGTTAGTTCGCGAGATATTTTGTCGTGATGCCCTTTTGTTTAATTCGTAGGTTTTATTCCGTGCTTCGTTTGAATTAGTTGTCAACTAGAGAGTTGATCTCGGATGTTTTGTTTAGCCCCTGGTATTTTTGGTTGCAATAGAAATGCATGTTTAGGTGTTGTTTGCTTGCTCTCAAGTTGCTTGAATAGTGCTGTTTCAGAGGAGCTGAAATATTTCTAAGTCTGGAATCTGTTATTATTTTGTTGCTGTCTTGTCTTGCTTGCATCTTGTGATCTGTAGCTCTTTTGAGGTTGGTTCAATGGAGTTAGTTGTACCCCTTATGTTTCTCTAGCATGCTGTTAAGTTTCATGCCTTTTGGAGTCCTATAGCTATAGGTTTTGCTGCTGTCAATATGCCTTCAGGCTGAAAACTGCACTTTCAGGAAGTTTTATTTTCACTAAGTCTGAAATAGTGCGTGAGATGCCATTTTGTGTCTTCTTTTCCTAGTGCTCCTTGCTGCCATGCTAGTTGTTGTTAGTTGATTGTAGTTGTGCTTTTTGCCCTCTTCCGTGTCATGCCTTGCTTGAGCTAATCGGAGTTGTGTATCCGTAGTTGTGGGGCATAGAATATGCTATGTGGCTGATTTTGGCAGTTTGTAGTGTTTTCTTGTTTTGCTCGTAGTTTTCGAACCGTAGCTCCGTTTTGATCGTGTCCTACATGAAACTTGCTTAGAATTTCGTGTAGTTTCATTTTCTCTTGCTGGTTGTTTGTTTTGAAGTGCTCGTAGACGTCGTTGCACACATATTGCATTCATGCCATCATATCTTGCGGTGCTTGTATCTTTTGATCCGTAGCTCCGTTGGAGATGTTCTTTACGTGTAGATTGCTTGCCTTGACGCGTAGAATCAGGTGAACCTATTTGTTTTGCTGTTTAACAACCAATTATATGCATTAGATCAGATCTGGACAGAATTGTAAATTAACATGTGAGGTCGTCTCGGAGATGCTATAGGACATTTCCGACCTCATTTAAAATGTCTAGGTAGGTAGTTTAATTCCCGCTTCACCTCTTTCATGTTTAACAACATTAACATTGCCGTGTAAATAACCGGGAGTGAACTAAATAACTAACGTGGAGTTTCGTCAATATGCAACTCGTGCATATTGAACTTCACTTAATGTGTAGTGTTTGATTGTGTGATTTGTCATGCCGTGACTTGCATCTATTCAGTAGCTCATGCATCATATGTGTTGTGCATCGTGTGGTGAATATCGTGTGTTGATGCTTGTTTCCGGTTTCACCATATTTAATGATACTTAATTTAATGCACCTATATACTTGGTAAAAGGTGGAAGGCTCGACCTTTCTAGGCTGGTGTTTTGTTCCACCTTTGCCCCCTTTTAGTTTCCGGCTACCGGTGTTATGTTCCATATTTGAGCGCTCCTAACACGATCGGGGTTGTTATGGGGACCCCCTTGATAATTCGTTTTAGATTAAGGCTGGTCTGGCAAGGCCCAACTTTGGTACTACATTTGCCTAATAACCTAATAATAATGCATAGGGACCCGCCGGCACCCGCGGACTATTTTAATCAACCCCGGGCCAGTGCTCCTCATGAGTGTTGGTCCAAACTAGAGCCGTTTGCGGGGCCAACCCGGGGCAACTCGGGAGATTTCTATCAGGCCACCGTACGCTGTGCTTATCCGTCGTGTCCTGAGAACGAGGTACGCGACTCCTATCGGGATCGTCGACACGTCGGGCGGCCTTGCTGGATTGGTTTTACCTTTGACGAGATATCTTGTGCATCGGGATTCCGGTGATGCTTTGGGTAATCTCAGAGTTGAGGTTTTCCATTAGGGAATCCGACGAGATCGCGAGCTTCGTGATTGAGGATTTCTATGCGGCTTGTGGTAATTTGTGATGGACTAGTTGGAGCACCCCTGCAGGGTTATATCTTTCGGAAAGCCGTGCCCGCGGTTATGTGGCAACGTGGATACTTTGTTTAACACTGGTTCTAGATAACTTGAAGTTAACTTAATTAAAACATGCCAACTGTGTGCGTAACCGTGACTGTCTCTTTCGTGAGTTCTTTCTCCGATCGAGGACATGGTGGGGTTATGTCTGACGTAGGTAGGTGATCAGGATCATTCTTATGATCTTCAGTAGACACGTCCGTTATGCGTAGATCTTCCCCCTCTTACTTCTTGTACTCGTAAGTTAGCCACCAAATATATGCTTAGTCGCTGCTGCAACCTCACCACTTAACCTTACCTCACCCATTAAGCTTTGCTAGTCTTGATACCTTTGGAAATGAGATTGCTGAGTCCCCTGTGGCTCACAGATTACTACAACACCAGTTGCAGGTACAGGTAAAAGTTATTTGACGCGAGCGCGTTGATTATTCATTTGGAGTTGCTTCTTCTTCATCCTCTTCATCGATCTAGGATGGGTTCCAGGCCGGCAGCCTGGGATAGCAAGGATGGACGTCGTTCTTCTTTTGTCGTTTGTTTTCGTCCGTAGTCGGACCCTGCTCTTACTCTTGATGATTATGTAATGTACTGATGGGACTCTGATGTAGCTTGTGGCGAGTGTAAGCCAACTCTGTATATATATCTCTTCTTTTCGGTACATGTACTTGTAACGATATCCATTCTTGCGACACGACGAGATGCGCTTCTATCCCCGACGAGGCCTTCGTGCCAAATTGAGGATAGGGTCGCATCTTGGGCGTGACACGTATGCTTCTCCAGATGCTGATTACTGGAAAGCTGCGGTCCGTAGCGAGATGGATTCTATCATGGCTAACGGGACATGGGAAATCACTGATCGTCCCTATGGTTGCAAACCATTGGGATGCAAGTGGGTGTTCAAAAAGAAGCTTAGGCCCGATGGTACGATTGAAAAGTACAAGGCTAGGCTTGTGGCCAAGGGCTATGCCCAGAAAGAAGAAGAAGATTTCTTCGATACTTATTCACCCGTGGCTAGACTGACCACCATTCGAGTACTACTCTCATTGGCGGCCTCTCATGGTCTTCTCGTTCATCAAATGGACGTTAAGACGGCTTTCCTAAATGGAGAGCTAAATGAGGAAATCTATATGCAACAGCCAGATGGCTTTGTGATAGAAGGTTAGGAAGGAAAGGTGTGTAAGTTGCTGAAATCTTTATATGGTCTGAGACAAGCACCTAAGCAATGGCATGAGAAGTTTAATACAACTCTGACATCTGTTGGCTTCGTTGTTAATGAAGCTGACAAATGTGTATACTATCGCCATGGTGGGGGCGAAGGAGTTATATTGTGCTTGTATGTTGATGACATACTGATATTTGGAACCAACCTCAAAGTAATTGAGGAGGTTAAGTCTTTTCTGTCTCAAAACTTTGAGATGAAGGACCTTGGGGTGGCTGATGTTATCTTGAACATCAAGCTGTTGAGAGATGATGAGGGTGGGATTACACTTCTGCAATCCCACTATGTTGATAAGATTTTGAGTCACTTTGGATATTCAGACTGCAAAATTTGTCAAACACCATATGATCCTAGTGTGCTTATTCGAAAGTTTAAAGGCACAGCTATAGATCAATTGAGATTCTCTCAAATTATCGGTTCACTTATGTACCTAGCTAGCGCAACGAGGCCTGACATCGCGTTTGCTGTGAACAAACTTAGCCGGTTTGTTGCAAACCCGGGCGATGTTCATTGGCGTGCCGTTGAAAGAATTATGCGCTACTTGAAAGGTACTGTCAACCACGAGCTTCACTATACGGGATTCCCATCGGTACTTGAAGGGTATAGTGATGCGAATTGGATCTCTGATGCTGATGAGATGAAGGCCACTACTGGGTATATGTTTACTCTTGGGGGTGGTGCTGTTTCCTGGAAGTCTTGCAAGCAAACGATCTTAACAAGATCGACAATGGAAGCAGAATTAACAGCATTAGACACATCTAGTGTCGAAGCAGAATTTCTTCGAGATCTTTTGATGGACTTACCTGTGGTTGAGAAGCCGGTTCCGGCTATCCTTATGAACTGCGATAATCAAACAGTTATTGTTAAAGTGAAGAGTTCAAAGGACAATATGAAGTCCAACAAACATATAAGAATGAGATTGAAGTCTGTCAGACGTTTGAGAAACTCCGGAGTGATAGCGTCGGATTACATCCAAACGGCTAAGAATCTGGCAGATCCCTTTACTAAAGGGCTATCACGTGTTGTGATAGACAGTGCATCGAGGGAGATGGGTATGAGACCCACATGAGTTGCCATGGCAGTAACCCAACCTATATGATCGGAGATCCCGTGAAGTAGGACCTGGGAAAACAAGCAAGTGGTGAACTGAGGAGAGTAACTTTACTAACCCACTCCGTTGGAGATGCAATACTCTCGGATACTGTATGGTAGGATGACTACTGTCTTAATGTGTTCTAAAGCTTATATGTAAGCAAGTTGCTGTCCTACAGAGCGATCTTTGGAGGAACACACCTATATGAGCTTGACTGCTGGTCACAGTCTATGAGATTTAGGTGATCTCTAGTAAACTCATGAATAGGCCAGGAGTGTGACTAATATGCTCCACCCGAGGGGTCACCTTCGGCAGCCTAGTACTAGTAAGACTTGTGGTGAAGCTCCTTTACACCAAACTGACAATTCAAGGCATAGTCCATTGTTCAGTTGTAAAGGGGTGTAGCTACTTGCTCTAGGTGAAGCTCAACCTTAGCAGGTCTTCACTGAAATGCTGGTATATTAAAACAGTGTTTGGAACGAGGGAACACGATGTGCCCTTGAGATCTGGTGGGGGATTGTTGAAATTAGAGATGGGCCTTAGGCCCATAAGACAAATTTCAGAAAAATCTCCAAGGGTCCATGTAGGTGGTGGCATGACAAGGTGATGGGAAGTTTAGTCTCACCCCGTTAGTGGAGGAGAAGTTGGACCCCTTTATAAGGGTCTCTCTTCCACATGCTATTGGAGAGTGAGAAGAGAAGGTGCCCTCACGCACTCCTCCTCCGCCGCCCGCCACGCCACGCCTCGTCATGACGCGGGTTGCGGGTTGCGGGAATGAGCCGAGCCGAGCTCATACCTATGCGCTTATTTTTGCCGGTCAGGAACGGAGAATACGTAACGGACAAGGCACGATCCGAGACGTCGGATCGTGGCTGTCACCGACTCGGACGTGGGTTTGGCCCACGTCTCTCCACCCAACCGCCTTTATAAGCAGGCTATCGCCTACCCTAGCCGTCACGAGAATTAGATCACATCTGCCTCACGCGTTCGTTCCTTGACTGCTGCTGCCGCCGGCAACTCCGTCCCGTTTACCGCGTACACGGTCGACGGGAGAGGAGGCCTCCGAAACCTCGCCTCTCCGGTTCCTGTACGGGAGAGGGGAGATTAGTTTTTGGGGAGCGATCACGCGAGTGCTCGCCTCCGTCCGTCTGCTTCGTCTACGTCCGCGCCGCCCTCGTCATCACCATGTCTTCACCAAGCGAAGCTGACCGTCTCGTCCGCGAGAAGGCCGAAGCCGAGAAGAAGGCGGCAGAGGATACTGCCGCCGCCGCCGCTGCTGCTACGGCCAACTGGCCGATCGGAGGGTATGATGTGTTTGTCTCTCTCCTGTTTGTGTCTGCACTAGTAGTATTGCCTATATGCGTAGATATTTCTGCTATATACGTAGTACTTGCTAGTATACTCCGTGATCAGTATGTCATGAACCTAGTCAATGCCATGTTAGTAATTATTTCATGGATTAATCTGCTCGGAAAATTGCCTATTTACTCAACAAACGTTTATGTCTGTATTGTGTAAAACAAAATGTCCATCTTGTTGGCGCATAAGAGTTGTCTCTTGTGGAAAGTTAAGAGGTGATGGTATTTGTCTCGGCCCACAAGGAAGGGAGGGCTAATAGTAATAAGGCAAAAGAGTGGAGTTCGTGGCAAATCCATGTCCTTGCTTCTTCCGATTCCGAGACCAGCAGGAAGACGAGGCGCTCCGACCCGACATCCCGGCCCGAGAGGACCACCACCTATGGGCCTCTCACTGTCGAGATATTTCCTGAACCGGCCGGGCAATGATCAATCACACTCGGATCGTGCACTTATGGCTCCTGTGCGCGGCATCCACTGCGATGTCCGCCGCGCGCGTGGCCACCGGATTCCCAGCCAGCCGGACGTCTCGCGTCCAAGCAGCCACGGTTCAGCGTAACTGGCCGGCCGCCGGCAACTTGTGTTGGTGAAGAAAAGGGCCGTATCATGCCATGTGAAGCGTAACCTCATCGCCGCCAACTTGGCGCTCATCATTCGCAGGTCGGCATTCCTGCCCCCCCCCCCCCCTCCCCCCCGCTTCGTCGATACTCGATAGGCTCATATGGTCTGACCGTCGTTGTCGTGGGCTCGTGGCATGGCGAGATGCGATGCGATGCCTATGTATACTAGATATATCGTGGAAACAAAGATGCAGTCTTGCTCCAAAACAGATCGTTGGGAACGTCACGCTCAGATATTGTTCGTCTCTAAAGGAAAAACCCTGCAATAATGAGCTTACGCAGCCGTGAAGAGCCACGGCCACCATCCTCCATCTCCTGCGGCTGCGGGAATGAGACCCAAGTTGCAGCTCGGAAGACGGAAAGCAACAAAGTCGAGACATTCTTCTTGCCTAAAAGAAAGTTTTCCTGCCAAGTTATTCGGGCCTCTCTCACCTCCAATCCCACGGAGCTGGTCAGTTCCAAAGAGCTTCGCAGTATGTCATTAGCTTAGCTGCGAGCGCACTCGCGCTGCCGGATTCAAAGCCATCGCCCATGATGAGATTTTAACCATATAATCAAGCAATGATGTCACCGTGCGGCTTTTATTCGATGCGGCCAAGCCTTTTTTTTTTCTTACAAGACGAGTAACATGCATGACACACCACACTCACAGAGATCTACTGATGATCAGTTAGGCATCGGGCTCAGGTAATTTCACGAAAGGTGGTGAGGTTATGCAAAGCGTGATGGATGATGGCGAAAGGGAGACTAGTACTGGTAGCAGGTCTTCGTGGATGGAACTTGGCCAAGATTTGGGTATTCGAAAGGGCTACTACGCCTACATGCAAGACCTGATCGCGTAGGCTACCCGGTGCAAGGGATCTAGCTAGGGCCTATCAAAGATTTCTGATATATACGCTGACGAAGGGGCAAAACCGAAACCATATTGAACAAGCTTTGATCGCAGAGGTTTTATTATGGTTTTAGCATCTCTACAACCCACGAATAAAGGTTGGAGAATCATGAACTTTTATTCTTCCTTTTTGTTTTTATAATATTCATTGCTCTCTGGTGCGCTTGTGTATAGGAGTTGTGAGTTTTTCTCTGATATCTTTTCGGTTTTCAGTCAATGTTTGGTGGATTTGTAACTGTGGCGCCATCTTAGAGCATCTTCAATAGATGATCTATATGTAAAAATAATCAACTTTTGAATCTTTTAAAACAAAAAACAACACCCCAACAGATGGTTCATATGAAAAAACAATACATCTCCACCTCCCGGTGACGTAAATATGAACACCTCACGGTGCAAATTTACATTTCCGAAGGCAGGAGATGTAAAAACTGCAGCCGCGCGCCAACCATCAACCACTCTTCATTTGCTTCCCCCCTTCTTCCTCCCGCCCGCTGCCGCCCCTTCGCAGCTCCCCGCTCGGCCGCCGCCCTGCCGCAGCTCACCGACGCCGCCCCGCCGTAGATCGAGCATGATATTCTCCTTTGGGCTTTGAAAACAGCAAACATCTGATTGTGTGGCCATTTGATCCAGGTTGTGGGTCTTCTTACTGCGTCAGGTAAAAAACCATAGTTACACCCTAGCCGCCTCCTCGTTTCTACATCATGTGCTTCTTCTCCATGTTGTCTCCATCCCACACCTTCTCTCTTGTTCGTCTCTCTATCGTCGAGCTTGCATCATGGTTACGCTTCGCCTCTCCCTAAGTGAATTATAATAAACATCAACATTAAAGGCTGGGTTTATAGGAATCAAAATTCTACAGTTTTGTGTAAAATTATTAATTCCGTGTCTATTTTTTTGCAGATAAAACTAGTTGGTGGTTTAGACCACTTCAAACATGATTATGACATGTCGGTCCGCAAATAATGACGTAGCCTAACTATTCAAGCTAGACGTCGTTTAAATGGGAGATCTGTAAAGATTCATGAAACAACCCCTGCAATTTTACAAGGACATCCTTGTATAAAAACTGAAAAGGCAATCGGATACCCTCCCAGCGCCGGCCATGACGGGAGCGAGCAGCAGCCGCGTCGGCCGTGAAAGCAACAGTATTGTCGGCCGCGCACGGGCGTGAGCAGCAGTGTAAGGTAGCGCTCAATCTATGGACTATAACTAGGGTTCATGGCGGAATTGGAATTCGGTAGCGTGTATATTCCTCCCAACCTCCCTCACAGCTACAGACAGAGTAGTTCAGCTGAATCCGCGTCCAAATCCAAGCCCAGTCAAAACGAATGTTACAAGCCGTATGTAAGCTACTGGGACCAATCTAGACCAGAGTTCCAGTTGGGCCTCTTCTTGTCGCGAGTGGGCCACGTCACAAGCCCACGAGCCGTCTTGGAACTTGTCTCGTCATTCTCGCGTGTTGTAGCCGTTGCTTGATCGCCTGGTTCCCTGGCCTACTGGTTGGCATCGCTCACATCCCCCCTTCTTGAGAATCCGGCGCTGTGACCATGTTGTCCGCGCTGTCGGGCGTGAAGGTGACCATGGCAGTGGCAAAAGGGACGACCTCGATGACAACCCTCACCCGAGCCGGCGCACCCAATCCCGCGGGCCCTTGGTGCCTCAGGGGCCGACCTCCCCCCCACCCGAGGGTTGGACCTCCGCGGCGCGCGTCATCAAGCGGCCTCACGCTCCCGCTACAGCATGGCCGTCAGGTGACTTTTTGAGTCGTTTGAATCAAGCAATTCCGTGTATTTTGCATCCTTGCAAGCAGATGTTTTTTGGATGTGTAACGAACTTGATTAACCTTCAGTATCGCCCATGCCTCTAGGCCTGGCTCCGGACACCTGGAGACAGAGGGTGGGCCCCCCTTCAGTACCGCCCATGTCTCTAGGCATGGTGCTACGCGCCTAGAGATGGAAGGTGGGGGCCCCTTTAGGATCTCCCATGTCTCGAGGGCTGGCGCCATGCGCTTGGAGACGGAGCGTGGGAGCATCTCTACAAGCCGTAGCACGGGAAACTACCGTTTCACAAACTCCAAATCTTCCCAAGTTGCATCATCATGTGAAGAATGAGACCACTGAACCAGTCCCTGGGCGACAGTCCGATTGCCATGTTGATGCACTCACTGCTTTAATACCTTGAGAGGAAACTGAAGCGCAGCTTGGACTATAGGTAATGTGTGCTTGACCACTGTTTCTTGAGGTAAGAACCATTTCAATTGAGAAACATGAAACACCGGATGCAAATGGCTATTCTCAGGCAATTCAAGCTTGTATGCTCTTTCCCCTATGTTCTCCAGTATCCGAAAGGGGCCATAAAACTTAAAGGCAAGTTTATGGTTTGTTCGAGAATACAACGACAACTAAGCATACAGCTGAAGCTTGAGAAACACATTATCTCCTACCTCAAAACTTCTTTCAGTCCTCTTCTTGCCAGCTTGACTCCCCATACGCTGTTGTGCCCTTAGTAAGTGTTGTCTAGCTGTTTCTGTAACATTCTGTCTAGATTGCATCCACTCCTGCATTTCTACTAGGGCAATTGTATCAGATTCACTAATGCAAAAGTATCTGGGAGCATATCCATATAGTATTTCAAATGGAGAGTTTCCTAAAGCAGAATGTCAGTTGGAATTGTACCAGAATTCACACAAAGGTAACCATTTACTCCACTTGTGAGGCTGAGCACTAATAAAGCACCTCAGATAACATCCCGCGGTCCCGAGTGCGGCAAGGCGGCCACTTCGCCGCATCCCCCGCGACATCCTCCTCGGCTTGCGTCCACGTGGGAGACCTGACCGTGCAAGGCACACTGCTCATGGCAATCGAACTGCTCTGCCACTGCCCGACGGACGGAGGCTATGATGCATGGGCGGACCACATCATCGAGCTCGTCACCGTTGCCAGGAGGGCACTGGCGCCCTACGTCCCGCTTCGGCCCTCGGTGCCAGAAGTAGGGGGCTCGGCCAGCGAGCCACCTCCACCGCCGCGCGGCGACTCGCTCGGTCCCTAGCCCAAGGGGCCCGAGCAGGGTCCACCTCGCGCCGTACTCCTGCTCCTGCAGGTCCCGGTAACCGGCTTTAGGCCGCCGCCGGGCCCCTATGGGGGCGTGCCCAAATGGGTCGATGGGATGTCCTGCACTCACCACAACGCGCACACTCACAACATGGAGGACTACCAGGTAGTCGGGTCTTCCTGCGGTGAGCGCACCATCCGGCGCTGGGACCATGTCGTCCGCGCTGTCGGGCGTGAAGGTGACCATGGCAGTGGCAAAAGGGACGACCTCGGTGACAACCCTCACCCGAGCCGGCGCGCCCAATCCCGCGGGCCCTTGGAAACTCAGGGGCTGACCCCCCACCCGAGGGGTAGACCTCCGCAGCACGCGTCATCAAGCGGCCTCACGCTCCCGCGACAGCATGGCCGCCAGGTGACTTTTTGAGTCGTTTGAATCAAGCAATTCCGTGTATTTTGCATCATTGCAAGCAGATGTTTTCTGGATGTGTAACGAACTTGATTAACCTTCACTTGAGATGGCATGGTTTGTCTAAATCTTAAGCTCTAGTGCTTCTCAGCTGCCGGTGGCTGACGCGCCCCCGCAATAGCCTTATGTTGGTTCCATGGTGGGGGGTTAGACACGACGTCTGTGCCAGGACTTGTCCTCGCAGTGCCGAGAAATCTAGTGACCAAGCTCTCACTCACGGGCTGGCCACCCATGCTATTCATCTCACAAAGGTCCTTAGTGTCACGCTGCAAACCGTGCAACCATGCTCTTGTGGCCGCACGGGGTGCGATGGCATTTATGTTTGGGCCACAGGAGCGCTACATCGATATGCGTGCTTTCGCGCCAAAAACGCATGGAAGCACTTAAGGTGGGTCCTCTCTAGGGAGGGCCTTCACAAGCTCCTGCCCATGTGGGAGGGCCCCTTCAACATCGCCCATGTCTCCAGGCCTGGCGCCGCGCGCATGGACACGGGGGGTGGGGCCCCCTTTAGTATCGCCCATGTTAGGCCTGGCTCCGGACACCTGGAGACAGAGGGTGGGCCCCCCTTGAGTACCTCCCATGTCTCTAGGCCTCGTGATGCGCACCTAGAGATGGAGGGTGGGGGCCCCTTTAGGATTTCCCATGTATCGAGGGCTAGCGCCATGCGCTTGGAGACGGAGCGTGGGAGCCCGGTGCCGGATGCCTGGAACATTCAACACCTCTGGAAGTTCTACCCGTGACACTCTCACGTAAGAATGAGTGGGCTGTATATGCCTGGACCTCCTAAGTGGAAGCCCACAACGAGCCGGGTCTTGGCCTCAGTGGGGGCTCCCACCCACGCCCAAGTGGAAGTACCTATGCTCCGCGCTGGCGGAATGACTGTCGAACCGCGACTATGCCCAACGCCCAAGTGGAAGCCCCATGCATCATGCTTGGGGAACGAAAAAAAAGACGCTCCATTGGGCCGCAACTAACCCCAGACTGACCCGTGTTGGATAGGACACCCGCCTTTCTTTTAGGCTGACCCGTGCTGGACATGACAACCGCATTTCTTTCTAGAATGACCCGTGCTGGACACGACAACCGCTTTTCTTCCCTTCTTATTTTTGACTTGTAAACAAGCTTACCAGCCTGACCCATGCCAGACACGGCAGCCGCATCTCCCCTTTTTGGGCTTGTAAACAAGTTCGCCTCTGGTTTTAATGAAGATCTTGATCTTCTTGTTTTCACGGAGTTTCGTTGGTTCTCTCCTTTCTTACCATGCCCACGCCTAGTGGAAGACCCATGCATCGTGTTGGGGAGAAGACAACAAAGAATACCGTCGGGGGTCGCATCACCTTAGGGTGGAAAGCCCTCGGTTCGGCAGTCGCAGGTTTCCCCACGCGGCACGCGCCCGCTGGCTTTATGTTGGGCCTCATGCTCGTGGGGGCTGGGCACGGTGCCTTTGCTTGGGTCTTCCCCGACGGTGGTGGGAACCGAGAAACTGTGTTCTGGCTCGCGGGCCACCCAACCAAGGCCCGTGGGGCCTATACTTCTCACGTAACACCCAAATACAAGCAGACAAGCGTGTACCTTAGAGCATCTCCAATAGATGGTCCAAATGTAAAAATAACTAACTTTTGGACCGTCTGGGGCAAAAAAAGGTGCTCCAACAGACGGTCCATATGCAAAAAAATTTGGACCGCGGCCTCCTAGTGATGTAAAATCCAACACCTCGCGGTGCAAATTTACATCACGAGGTGCATCTAATACAAAACCAGCCGCCGCCTGCGAACGCCCAACCGCCACTTCCTTTTCGTTCCCGCCCGCGCCCGTCCGCCCGCCCGAAGACCAGTCGGCCGGAATCCGCCGCCGCGACCGCCGAAAACCACACTGTCGGCGCCGCCACCACCCCAAATCCCCGCCGTCGCCCTCCGCTGCCGTCGCCTCCCTTGCCGGTAGCCGGCTCGCAGCCGCCCGAACGCCGCCGAATCGGGAGGCAACCGGCATGGGATTCGGCGCCTCCGTCGGTCCGGCTCCCGTGGTAGGCCTCCGCCGGGTCTAAGGCTGCCGCCGACCTAGTCCCCGTCGGTCGTGAGCCTATTCACGGCCGTTGCACCGGCCGCACGACCGCCGCACGAAGCCCTCCGCCCGGCTGCCGAAGTACTGTTCGCCGCCCGCCGATCTCCTCTTGACCGGCCTCGAAGCTCTTTTCTTATCACCACCGTCGTCCGGAGCAGCCAACCGTAGCCGACCGCAGCAGCCAATCCAACCAGCGGCCATCTTCTTCCACCACGCGCACTAGGTGTTCGACGGAATTCCCCAAGGTAAAAAAATGACAAAACTTGATGATTTAACTTGGGTTGGATAGTATGTTTGACGGTGGTTGTGTGCAATGTAGATGTGTTTGGTTGACTCCTCTTTTGGGGATGATTCATCGTCGGACGAGGAATTTGATTTGCATGAGGAAGAGGAGGTTGCTATGCTAGTGGCCATGCACAAGAGGAAGAAACCGAAGCACGGTGGTTCTGTTTATGGTCGTGCGTTCATTCAAAGAGAACTGATTGATGCGCACAAACGGTTGGTGCACAACTACTTTGCATCATTGCCTGTTTTTCTGGAGAATTACTTTCGACGCCGTTTTAGAATGTCGAAAGACTTGTTCTTCCACATTTGCAATTCCGTGAAGCAGCATAATCCAGTCTTCGAGCAGAGAAGGAACTGTGCCGGGTTGCTTGGCCATAGCATTGAGCAGAAGGTCACTGTCGCTTTGCGCATGATGGCATATGGTGTTCCGGCAGATTACGTTGATGACAACTTGGCGATGGCAGAGAGCACTTCTATCTTCTATGTCAAGCAATTCGCAATAGCTATGGTAGAAGTGTTCGGTCCACAGTACTTGAGAGCACCCAATGCTCAGGACACTCAGAGGCTTTTGGAGATGAACAAAGCTCGAGGGTTTCCATATATGCCCGGTTCTGTGGATTGCATGCATTAGAAATGGAAGAAGTGTCCAAAAGCATGGCTTGGACAATTCAAGGGTCGTGGGAAGGATGCCACTATCATTCTTGAGGTAGTTGCTGATCATGAAATATGGATTTGGCATGCATATTTTGGTATGACCGGTTCTTGCAACGACATCAACGTGCTCGACCAGTCACCTCTCTTTGCCAACTTAGCAGATGAAGAAGCACCACCGGTGAACTTCGAAGCAAATGGCCGCACCTACAACTATGGGTACTATATTGCAGATGGGATCTACCCGAGGTGGAGTACATTCATAAAGCCGGTTGCAAAACCTGAAGGTAAAAAGAACTTGTCTTTCATAATGCACAAGCGGCGGCTAGAAAAGATGTTGAGAGGGCATTTGGGATTTTGCAATCCCAATTTGCTATTGTGCGAGGAACATCTAGATTTTGGGATCAAAAGATCCTTTGGTACATCATGACCGCTTGCGTGATCATGCATAAAATGATCATTGAGAACGAGCATGGAAAACATTTAGATTACGACTTCTATCATTTGATGGGCATTCTTGTTAACCCCATGCGAAAATAACAGCGCATCATACGTTTCATGAAGGTGTATAGCGAGATTAGAGACACCGATGTGCATGACCAACTCCAGAAAGATTTGACGGAAGAGCATTGGAAATGGCACGGCAAAAGATCCGCATAGATTCATTATTGGTTTGTTCAAAACTATGTTGTATTATGCAAAACTATGTTATATTTGTGTTGCATTTCATCTCCTGGATATGAATAACTGTGTAATAATTGGATATTGTGGACATGATTTTTTTATGTTGTTTCAAAACATGTTTTTATGCAATATGTGCGGCTGTACATTGGCTGGACAGCGGCTGAACAGTAGACGAGGTGCTACTGGCCGGTTTTGGACCATCTATTGGAGTTGGTCTTTTGGACCATGAGAATTTGGACCATCTGTTGGAGTTGACCTTTTTTTGAAGCTCCAAAATGCACTTTTTGGCGGTCCAAATTTACATCTTCGGTGTTGGACTGCCAAAATTTGGACCATCTATTGGAGATGCTCTTAGGGAACAAGGTGTTTTCTCTGCAGGACTTCCCTTGAGGGGCCTCGCGAGGCTGCCCCGCAAACAACAACCCTTGGCACGGGCGCGAGCCGCTCGCACGCTAAAGGTGAGCCCCTGAGCACCGTGCCTCAGGAGCCTTCGTAGCAGAAATGGTTGGGGCACACTCGGGGGTTGGGCCTTAGCAACACAAAGAGACGGGAGAAGCTTGTTTTCGACCCAAAATATCCTTCAATTTGACGCATGAAGGACATAACCCCTTTTTACACACCCCACGGGGCCAACATGCTGCATTATAGGAAAGGGAAGACAACACAAAAGAAGAAAGATCAGGCTCTCAAAGCACCACCACCGAGGACCCCAATGCTGGCGTCAACCGCTGTCGTGGGTATAAGTCTGACAGTAGATGTGTAGGGTACGAAAGGATGGGCAGAGCCTTAGCTACGACGAGGTTGTATGAGTTCAGGCCCCTCTACGATGGAGGTAAAAGCCCTACATCTCAGTGCTCTTGGGAACTTGTTGTCGAGTGGAATATGGATTACAGTGAATTGCTAACCCCTGCACCAGTGGGGAAGGGCGGATTATATAGAGTGCGCTACCCTTCACAACGGTTCGGTGTACAGGGGTGGAGTAGTGGTGAATAACTGCATACATTACAGGTAACGTATGCCTTAAATGCTAATAAAGGTACATGGAAACGTATGACCGTTGCCCTCCAGGGGGGTTACGATGTACAGAGGGGAATCCAGTCGGTAAGTTTGATGCGCTCCGAATGCTCATCTCCGACTGGATGATGGAGGAATCGTCACCGACTGGATGATGGGAAGTCCTTAATTCAGTCGGAACTGACTAAGGGCCTTATCCCTTATGAAGGGTAGTCCTTGGGTAGGACCTATAGGGCAGGTCTATGACCCTACCCTAGGACTATAACCCCTTCATTAGTCCCCGAATGGATTGGGGTTGGAACGACGAAGCGATGCTTGGAGTACGGATCCGACTGGTATGGATGCGACTTTGGCGTTGTTTGCCTCGATCCATTTTATCCTCTTGACCAGTGATCCGAGTGGATGTATTTGTGAAACGAACCGTCAGGGACCGAGTGCTTCCGTGGTATCTTTTGACGTGACGAGTCAACTGACAGCGGCGGATTTTCGGGGATCCTCAAATTTCGGTTGCCGCGCGCCGAGCGAGGATGACGACATCGTAATCGAGTAGTATATGCCGCCTCGATTTCCGCGCCTTTATCTCCTCCACTAATATCGTAGCAACCGGTCGGGGGATAAGATTTCGGGGCCACCTGCTAGTGACCCAGTCGGAACCTTATTTAAACCTCTACAGCGAGGGTTTTTCCTTGCACTCGCCTGATATCTCGCACTTGCCCCGCTTCTCTCGCGACCTCCTGCGCATCCCGAGCTCCTTCCTTCTACTCCTCCCCTGCGGATCTGCAGCCTCCATCATGAAAAAGGGGCAGACGAGCAAGCTCGAGGCGCGGAAGAAGAAGAAGGCGGCGACTCCTGCTCAGCGGCGGCAGCGAGCACTGCCGGCGGGTTGGATCCAGGGGGATTTCCTCCCCTCCACGGTGACGGAGGAGGACATGCTGGAGCTGGTGGAGCACGGCATGATCAAGCACAAGATGTGGAGCTTGCCGGCGGAGGGTGAGACCGAGCCGGCGCCCCAGGAGGGGGAGCGCGTCTTGCTGCTCAGTCACGTGTACCGAGGCTTCTCTGTGCCTCCTCATCCCTTCTTCAGAGGTATAATGAACCACTTCGGGGCTCATCTCCACCATTTTTGTCCCAACGCAATAGCTCATCTCTCTACCTTCGTCGTGCTGTGCGAGTGTTTTATCGGCTGTCCTCCCCATTGGGGGCTCTTTAAGCACATCTTCTCCGCTAGATCTCAAACCATCAAAAGGCTTAGCCAGTCGGATGACAAAACTCACCTCCTCCAGCTCTGCGGAGGCTTAGGCTTCCAAAAGAAAAGTAAAAGTAGCTATCCCGCTCTTCAGTTGTCTGAGTCCGTTAGGAACTGGCAGTCAACTTGGTTTTACTGCCAGGACGTTGCTTGCCCGAATGCCGCCACTGGACTACCACCTTTTAGCTTAGACCGACCGGCTCCGCCTAGGCAGCTTGCGCTCACGAAGATGGAGAAGATCCAGATCCAGCCTCTGGTCGATGCGCTTGTAGAGGTCGTCCGAAAGGGAGTCACCGGCATAGATTTGCTGGAGGTTTTTCTGGGTCGGCGTATCCAGCCTTTGCAAGCTCGACACCATGCCATGTGGCACTACACGGGGCCTGAGGACTCCACTCGGACTAACCCCGAGTGCGTGACCGGGGAGCTGGTGGCGTCGTGGGTCCTCAACATCACAGGCGCCTGCGATAACCCCAGAGGAGGCCGGCGAGTGAAGCCCTTCCGCGCGGACAACCCTCCTCCGAATGAGGTGAGTATAACTTGTCGAGTGCACACAATTGTCTTAGATTTATCGCTTTTTCTTGTATTACCGTCTGACGTGTGGCGTTGTCGACTGTATCTTGTGCAGGCGTGGACCAACTGGTTTTCTCCTGTCTCGAACGGGAATCCGGCCGAGGAAGAGGAAGGTAGCCAGGAGGGCAGCGTGGAGAGCGTCAAGTACGTCTCCGACAGTGAGGAGACGGAGGAGGAGTCCGAAGAAGAAGAGGAGGAAGATGAGGAACAAAACTCGCCATCCCCACCACGAGAGCCTCGAACTAAACGCCATCACGAACCCGTGGCTCCGTCGGCTCCTCCAGCGGCCTCGAGTGCCCCGCCAGCTGCTCCTGTGGTTCCGAGTGCCTTGCCAGCTATTACCGTGGTTCCGAGTGCTCAGAGCACAAAGAGGACCAGGGACTCTGCTGCTGAGCCCGCGGGCCAGCCCTCTAAGGTGGCCAAACCGAGTGCATCCAAGCCTCGGAAGGCTTTGCCGTGGATGAGGATCACCGTTCCCGTCGCCTCAGCGTAAGTGTATTCTTCTATCTTCTTCCAGTATTTGATTGGACCCATGCTTATTGGTCGAGTGAATTTTACTCGACAGAGCTGCCACCCCCACCACTTCTCTGCCACGCCAGGGGGACGATCCCATGGATACAGACGAGTCATCACATCCCAGCAAGGTACGTCGTGGCGACTCCGAGAGCTTACATTATTGTTTCACGAATTCCGTCTTTGGTCTTGCCTTTTTTCTGTGGTCTCACATCGTTCAGTCGGGTTTCCTTCAGAGGTGATTCCCGTGGAGGAGGCCGACCAGAAGAGGTCCGAGCAAGGTGCGGTACCTATCCTTGAGACTGTTCCACCGGTTACTACTCCCGCCATGGACGCGCCACCGACTGAGACGATGCCGTCGACTGAAACGACACTTATCGCTGCTGAACCGACTGGAGCAGGACTTGGGATGCCCAAGGAGTCTCTTGTGGTGCCAGGTCCGTCGACTGTCCAGTACGACGCCCGGCGCCTCCCGGAAGATCAGGTGGGAGCTGCCAAGGAGGCCATGGTGCAGGCAGAGTTGATGGCGGGTGATGCCAAGAGAGCGTACGACTCCATCGCGTCTGTGTACAAGCGAAGCTTGGAACTCCGGGACGATATCCGAGTAAGTGGGCTAGTAAGTATTTACTTTCCTCTTGTAACCCACTGGGTGTTTAAGCAATGTACTCGGATACAGTAGGATTATTTTGCAGTGGGTTCACTCTTAGTGAACCCAGTGGGTGTAGTCCCCGAGACTTCTGTCGAGTGTTTGCACCGGCAGTTGTCTTTATATACATTTTCTTTAACTCTATCAGATCAAAGCTAATCTGTTCGAATGTTACCGGTGGGGGAACTCCGAGTGCACCTACTGGATGAGTCCCTGAGAGTAATTTTACTCAGGTCGGGTAGTAGTAACCTCATAGGCTTGTTTTTTGTTATGTATCTCAATAGGGCGGACCTGTTTGAGGTTCATGCCAGTGGGGTCACTCTCAGTGAACCCACTGGGTGTAGTCCCCGAGACCGCTGTCGACTGCTTGCGTCGACAGGGGTCTGAAGAACTTCGAGTTTTTATTGTTGTCCTTGTTGAATGTGTCTGACTGTCTCTTCGCGCTGACTTGCAGAAGACTTGCGAGATTGGATCGGCGTACGACACTTTGAAGGCTGAAAAGACTCAGTTTGCTGCGAAACTAGATGCAACAATGCTTGCCTTGGCTGGTCTGAAGGGTGTTCTGGTTGAACGAGAGAAGTCCTTGGAGGAGTCCCGTGAGGCAAACAAGGCATTGGTGGCCGAAATGGAGAAAATGGGGAAACAAAGAACCGAGCTGATGGGACAGATGCAGGTGATGAACAGGCGGTGCATAGCACAGGAGAAGTACGTTAGTGACTGGGCAAGGAAGATGATTGCGCTTCTCGGTGGTAAGCTCTGTTTTTCCGAGTGCTTCTTCACTGTGTATTTCATTCTGCGCTTACTTTTTCCTCGTCTTGTCTTTGCAGGTTTTTGCATGGACGCTGAGACTGAAGCAACTGAAGTTGAGCGGTCGGTTCTTCCGAATGTTCCACTCGGCGAGGACGCCAATCGAGACATGCTTCGAGCGCACATTCGCCTGGGCAAAGTGGGACCTTTCATCGGTCAACTGAGAGAGGTCGTCGGCCGAACCGACAAGGAGCTGTGGCCCGAAGACGAGTCTCGGCAAGAGATGGAAGGGTTGATGACTCGGCTGGAGGAGGTCCCGAATCGAGTGCAGGCGTGGAAGAAGTCTGCGGCTCGCTGTGGTGCGGACGTGGCGCTGTCGCTGGTCCGAGTGCACTTCAAGGAGGCTCGCGAAGAGAAGCTGAAGGCGTTGCAAGTCGCCAACACCAAAAAGCTTCGATTCTAAGATTTCATGGAGACCTTCCTTGAGAGCGCCACTCGCATCGCAGACGGGATCGACCTCGACACTTTCGTGGAGCCTGCCAGTCCCAGTGCCAGTCCTGACGACGCTTGAGAAAACTTTTACCTCGGCATGCCGAGTGTTGGTTGTATGAAACTTCGGCCACTGCTGTTGGCCATCACATTTTTGGTTCGGTGTGGATAAGCTTGATCTACACCGAACCAACTATCTTTAGACGAACTTTGAATTTGAATTGAATCTTTTGCTCTTCCTTTGCCAAAGAGTTGTTGACACGATTTTGGCTCGTGGTTTTTGTTTGGCGTTTCTTGGTGAAGCCAATGGCAAACATGCGGAGCATGTAATTGTCAGTTGTCTTGACATCTGCATGAGCCTCACTGAGGGTCTACTGAGTCTCCGAGTGGATCTGTAGGATACACTCGAAGGCAATTGTTTACTTAGGCGATTCGTGATTGCGGCTAAGTCTTCGAGTGCGACTATAAGGTCGTACTCGAAGCGAGTTGTTACTCATGTAATTGTCAGTTGTCTTGACATCTACATGAGCCTCAATGAGGTTCTGCTACTCATATAATTGTCAGTTGTCTTGACATCTACATGAGCCTCACTGAGGGTCTGCTGAGTCTCCGAGTGGATCTGTAGGATACACTCGAAGGAAATTGTGTACTTAGGCGATTCGTGATCGCGGCTAAGTCTTCGAGTGCGACTGTAAGGTCGTACTCGGAGCGAGTTGTTACTCATGTAATTGTCAGTTGTCTTGACATCTACATGAGCCTCAATGAGGTTCTGCTACTCATATAATTGTCAGTTGTCTTGACATCTACATGAGCCTCAATGAGGGTCTGCTAAGCCTCCGAGTGGATCTGTAAGATATACTCGAAGGAAGCTTTCTATTTAGGCGATTCTTGATCGCAGACAAGTCCCCGAGTGCGACGTTTAGTGCACAGTCGGAGATAGTTTTTTACTTAGGCGATTTTGGATTGCAACTAAGTCCCCGAGTGCGACGTTTAGTGCACACTCGGAGAAAGTTTGTACTTAGGCGATTCTTGATCGCAGCTAAGTCCCCGAGTGTGACGTTTAGTGCACACTCGAAGAAAGTTATTACTTAGGTGATTCTGGATCACAGCTAAGTCCCCGAGTGCGACGTTTAGTGCACACTCGGAGAAAGTTTGTACTTAGGCGATTCTTGATCGCAGCTAAGTCTCCGAGTGTGACGTTTAGTGCACACTCGGAGAAAGTTATTACTTAGGCGATTCTGGATCGCAGCTAAGTCCCCGAGTGCGACGTTTAGCGCACACTCGGAGAAAGTTTGTACTTAGGCGATTCTTGATCGCAGCTAAGTCCCCGAGTGCGAAGTTTAGTGTACACTCGGAGAAAATTTGTACTTAGGCGATTCTTGATTGCAGCTAAGTCCCCGAGTGCGACGTTTAGTGCACACTCGGAGAAAGTTTGTACTTAGGCGATTCTTGATCGCAACTAAATCCCTGAGTGCGACGTTTAGTGCACACTCGGAGAAAGTTAGTACTTAGGCGACTCTGGTTCGCAGCTAAGTTTTTTTTTGAGACCGGAGTCTGCGACCACGGAAGAATTTTGAATCTGCAAAAACTCAATCTGCTTTGTATTACTTCAACGATACTTGTTCTTTACATTGCTTCAGTCGACGGTCACGTGTAGAAGCGCTTCAGGAGATCTCCGTTCCATGCTCGCGGCTCGTCCGTTTCCCTGTTGAGGTTGTAGAGTCGATATGCTCTGTTGTTCAGCACCTTGGAGATGATGAAGGGTCCTTCCCAGGCGGGAGCCAACTTGTGAGGTCTCTGCTGATCCACTCGGAGCACCAAGTCGCCTGCTTGGAATGTACGACTCCTGACGTGTCGCGCGTGAAAACGCCGCAGATCTTGTTGATAAATGGTTGAGCGAGTCAGTGCCATCTCGCGCTCCTCCTCTAGAAGATCCACTCCGTCTTGCCTTGCTTGCTCAGCTTCAGCTTCGTAGAAGAGTTCAACTCGTGGAGCGTTGTGAAGCAAGTCACTCGGAAGGACTGCCTCTGCTCCGTAAACGAGGAAGAACGGGGATCGCCCTGTAGATCTATTTGGGGTTGTGAGGAGACCCCAAAGCACCGAAGGCAGCTCGGTGACCCATGCGCCGGCGGCATGTCCCACTTCTCGCAGGAGTCGAGGCTTCAAACCTTGCAGAATAAGTCCATTCGCCCGCTCCGCTTGTCCGTTTGTTTGGGGATGCGTCACAGATGCAAAATCCACTCGGATACCTTGGCCCGTACAGAAAATTTTGAATCTATCCGAGTCAAAGTTTGTTCCATTGTCAGTGATTATGCTATGAGGTACCCCAAATCTGGAGATGATGTCCGTGACAAACTTGATGGTCGTAAGGGCGTCGAGCTTCTTGATGGGCTTGGCTTCAATCCACTTTGTGAACTTGTCGACTGCCACCAACAGATGTGTGAATCCCCCTTGGCCTGTCCTGAATGGACCGACTGTATCTAATCCCCATACTGCAAACGGCCAAACAAGAGGGATTGTCTTCAACGCAGATGTTGGCTTGTGGGACTTGTTAGAGTAGAACTGACAGCCTTCGCATCGGTCGACCATATCCTTCGCCATTTCATTCACCTGCAGCCAGAAGAAACCAGCTCTGAATGCTTTGGCGACGATTTCTCTTGAGGAGGCGTGATGACCGCAGGTTCCTGAGTGAATTTCTTCCAGGATTAACTGTCCCTCCTCAGGGGAGATGCATCGTTGAAGGACGCCTGAAACGCTTTCCTTGTACAACTGGCCATCAATGACAGTGAACGACTTTGACCTGCGGACGATCTGTCTGGCTTTGACTTCGTCTTCTGGTAATTCTTGCCTCAGGATGTATGCAATAAACGGCACAGTCCAATCGGGGATGATAGCAAGAATCTCCATGATCAAATCAACCACAGTAGGGACTTCAACTTCAGTCGGATCTGTCGAGCTCTTTGGTTGTACTGGTTCCTCTGTGAAAGGATCTTCTTTAACTGAGGGAAGGTGGAGGTGCTCGAGGCAGACGTCACTCGGGACTGGTCTCCGAGTGGATCCGAGTTTTGCCAACTCATCAGCTGCTTGGTTTTTCAGTCGCAGAACATGGTGGAGTTCCAGACCTTCAAACTTTTTCTCGAGCTTCCTCACTGCATTGCAGTATGTGGTCATGGTGGGGTTCCTGACGTCCCACTCCTTCATCACTTGATTAACCACCAAATCCGAATCACCATAGACCATCAGGCGACGGACGCCGAGTGCGATGGCCATGCGCAGTCCATAAAGGAGAGCTTCATACTCTGCCTCGTTGTTGGAGGAATCAAAGTGTATCTGCAACACATACTTGAGTTTGTCACCCTTTGGAGATATGATCACAACGCCAGCACCGGAGCCATTCAACATCTTGGACCCATCGAAGAACATTGTCCAATGAGCCGAGTAGATCTGGGTCGGTTGCTGTTGTTCTACCCATTCTGCTATGAAGTTAGCCAGAGCTTGAGACTTTATAGCTTTCTTGGCCTCGAACTTGATGTCGCAGTATAACATCTCCATTGCCCACTTCGCCACTCGGCCTGATGCGTCCCGATTGTGTAGGATTTCCGACAACGGAGCATCAGAAAAGACGGACACCGAGTGGTCTTGAAAATAATGAGCCACCTTCTTCGTAGTCATGTAAATCCCGTAGATAAGTTTTTGATAGTGGGGATACCTCTGCTTGGAAGGAGTCAGGACTTCGGAGACATAATACACTGGCCACTGAACCTTGTATGCTTTGCCTTCTTCTTCCCGTTCGAATGTGAGAACAGTGCTGACGACTTGATTTGTAGCCGCGATGTACAGAAGAAGGGGTTCTTTACTGAGCGGAGGAGTAAGAACCGGCTGGGTGGAAAGTAGGACCTTGAGGTCGTCGAAAGCGATTTGGGCTTCGTCTGTCCACTCGAAAGTGTCTGATTTCTTCATGAGTCGGTACAGAGGAAGTGCCTTCTCGCCGAGTCGACTGATAAACCTGCTCAAAGCCGCTAGGCAACCTGTGAGTCTTTGAACATCGTGTATTCTGACCGGCCGCTCCATTCGGACGATGGTCCCGATCTTTTCGGGGTTGACATCGATCCCTCGTTCGAAAACGAAGAAACCGAGTAACTTTCCGCTGGGAACGCCGAATGAACACTTGGCTGGGTTGAGCTTCATATCGTACCTACGAAGGTTGGTGAATGTTTCTGCTAAGTCAGTCAGCAGGTCGGAACCTTTGTGTGACTTGACTATGATATCATCCGTATACGCCTCCACATTCCGACCGATCTGGTCAAGGAGGCATTTTTAGATCATGCGCATAAAGGTTGCTCCTGCATTCTTCAAACCAAATGGCATAGTGATGTAGCAGAAGCACCCGAATGGGGTGATGAAGGCTGTTTTTAATTCATTGGGGCCGTACAGACGGATCTGATGATAGCCCGAGTAGGCATCAAGGAATGACAAACGCTCGCAACCCGCAGTCGAATCGACAATTTGATCGATGCGGGGGAGCGGAAAATGGTCTTTCGGGCAGACCTTATTGAGATGCTTGAAGTCGATGCACATTCGGAGCGACTTGTCTTTCTTGGGCACCATGACAACATTGGCGAGCCACTCGGAGTGGTGTACCTCGCGAATGAAGTTGGCTGCCAAAAGCTTAGCCACCTCTTCTCCGATTGCCTTCCTCTTGTGTGCGGCGGACCGACGCAGGCGTTCTCGGACAGGCCGAGCGGCGGGATCTACATGCAGTCAGTGCTCAGCCAACTCCCTGGGTACACCTGGCATGTTAGCGGGCTTCCATGCGAAGATGTCCCAGTTCTCACGGAGGAATTGGATGAGCTCGGCTTCCTATTTAGGATTGAGGGTGGTGGAGATGTTCGTCGGGGCAGCAGTGTCGTCCGTCGGGTGGATGCTGACCTTCTTCGTCTCTCCCGCTGACTGGAATGCGGAATCCGAAGCTGACTTCTTCGAACGCATCAAGTCAGCAGGGTTGACTGTTTTCTTGTACTCGTCAAGCTCGAGGAGAGCCATTTGCTGATCGGTGATCCTCGATCCCTGCTGCAGACACTCCTCGGCCCGCTGCCGATTGCCGGTGATAGTGATCACACCTTTTGGACCTGGCATCTTCAGCTTCAGGTACACGTAACATGGACGGGCCATGAAATGCGCATACGCCGGGAGGCCCAGAATTGCGTGGTACGCACTCTGGAAGTCCACCACCTCGAACGTCAGCTTCTCCTTGCGGAAGTTCTTGTCGGAGCCGAAGACGACGTCCAACGCGATCTGGCCGAGTGACTTGACCTTTCGTCCAGGGACGACTCCATGGAACTGCATGCTGCTCTCGCTAAGTTTGGACATCAGAATGCCCATCCCCTTGAGAGTGTCAGCGTACATGATGTTCAAGACACTGCCGCCGTCCATGAGGACTTTGCGCAGTCGGACTCCTTCCACCACCGGGTCGACGACCAGAGCCTGCCTCCCTGCGGTGGGTACGTGTGCTGGATGATCCGACTGGTCAAAGGTGATCGCAGTCTAAGACCATTTGAGGAACGTAGGGTTGGTCGGTGTGGCCATGTTCACCTCCCTCTTCACCAGCTTCAGTCGACTCTTGCTCTCAACCTCAGCAAAAATCATCAGTGTTGCATGGACTTGGGGGAACGGATCCTCCTTGTCCTCCTCATCCTGTTCATTGCCCTTTTCACTCGGTTGCCCTTCGCCGAACCCCTGGATCAGGAGGCGACATTGCCGAGTGGTATGCTTCGGATATATGGCGTTTCCCTCTTCATCCATCTTCGTGTGAATTGGACATGGCTGGTCCAGGATGGGGTTTCCGAACTGCTTCTTCTTGGGGGTGAACTGAGCCTTCCCCTTGCCCTTGAACTTGGCATTGGTAACGGCTACGGCCTCTGCCTGAGGAGTGGACGGAGCTTTCTGCTTCTGCTTCCGAGTGCTGTTCCCATCTCCATCGGTAACTGCTTTGTGCTTGCCGCTACGAATGCGGTCCTCTTCTTCGCCATTTGCATAACGTGCCGCTATCTCCATCCTTTTACTCATGGAGATGTCGCCTGTTTGACCGAACTTCAGGTATAGATCTCTGTACCGCACGCCTGCCTTGAAGGCGCAGACTGCTTGGTGCTCTGTGACGTTCTCCACCGTGTGGTAGAGGGTCGTCCAACGTTGAATGAAATCGCGCAGGGGCTCATTCTGCTTCTGGACACAGTGCTGGATCTCCACGAGGCCAGCAGGGCGTTTGCATGTCCCTTCGAAGGTCCTGACGAAGACTCGGGCCAGATCTGCCCAGCTGTAGATGCTTGAGGGAGCCAACTGGTTCAGCCACGCTCGTGTCGAGCTGTCGAGCATGAGAGGGAGGTGTTTCATGGCGACGTGGTCGTCCCCTCCTCCGATCTGGACTCCCACTCGGTAGTCGTCCAACCACGTTTCTGGCTTGGATTCTCCCGTAAACTTGCTGATCCCCGTCGCCAATCGGAAGTTGGGAGGGATGTCAGCCGAACGGATGGCTCGACTGAAACACTCGGGACCAGAGACGAGGGTCCTGCTTCCACTCGGACGGTCCATATCATGGCCATCGCGATGGGCCCGGCCCCTGTCGACCCTCCTCTGGGCGACATGCCCCCTCGCGTCGGGTCTTGGATCATAAGTGTCACCGACCGAACGCCGATCATCATGATGTCGGGGCCCGTAGGGCCCACCCCGCGGAGGGGTGCGTGAACGGCGACGATCTTCGGGATTCATGGAACGACTGCCTCCCCTGTGTTGCTGATGAGAACCGGGGCTGTGAACTGACCGATGTGTGTTCGCGCGAACAGAACTATTGTGGATCCTATTGTGCGACTGGGAGACCGCCGAATTTTGCTGCTGCGCCGTGTGCAGCAGGGCACGGATCTGCTCGATCCCTCTGCCAGCCTCTGAGTTAGTCGGCTGGAGGGAATCGACTATCTTGGCGGCGGCAGCCAGGTTGAGGACGGGTGTGCGGAACACCTCCACGTTGCTCTGACGAGTGCGCCGACTGGCAGAACGGCGAGGCTGACGGCGAGCGCCGGAGGTTTCGCCGACCTCGTGCTCGTTCCGACCGGTTTGGCGGGGACTTTCATGGGAGCTGGCCATGTGCACTTCGGCTGCAAGCCCGCGACCCACGTACTCGGAAGGAAACTTAGTCGGAACTGAGTCCGAGCGCTGGGATGGCGGCGCTACCACAACCGACTCGAGGACCGCCACTTTTTGAAGACGCGCTCTCGCGCACCTGGGCGTGTTGCACCCAACGCTGGAGCCGCGGACGGCGAGACCGCTTGTTGCGGCGCGTGACGGGGGCGAAGGTCGACACCGGAGCCGACTGCTGGAGAAGAAGGATGCCGCGGGCGCCGGCATGGAAGTGCGTAGCCCCGCGACTGGGGAGCGCCTCTACGTCAAGAGGAGCATCCCGAAGCCATGCCGAATCTTTGACGATGAAGGGGAGAGCGCCGATGAGGATCTCGCGAGACATGCTCAAATCACCACCGGGCGACATGACGAAAAGATGTAGTCGCAAACTCGTCGAAAAGTCGCTTAGACGCCTGCCCCATGGTGGGTGCCAACTGTCGTGGGTATAAGTCTGATAGTAGATGTGTAGGGTACGAAAGGATGGGCAGAGCCTTAGCTACGACGAGGTTATATGAGTTCAGGCCCCTCTACGGTGGAGGTAAAAGCCCTACGTCTCAGTGCTCTTGGGAGCTTGTTGTCGAGTGGAATATGGATTACAGTGAATTGCTAACCCCTGCACCAGTGGGGAAGGGTGGCTTATATAGAGTGCGCTACCCTTCACAACGGTTCGGTGTACAGGGGTGGAGTAGTGGTGAATAACTGCATACGTTACAGGTAACGTATGCCTTAAATGTTAATAAAGGTACATGGAAACGTATGACCGTTGCCCTCCAGGGGGGTTACGATGTACAGAGTGGAATCCAGTCGGTAAGTTTGATGCGCTCCGAATGCTCATCTCCGACTGGATGATGGAGGAATCGTCACCGACTGGATGATGGGAAGTCCTTAATTCAGTCGGAACTGACTAAGGGCCTTATCCCTTATGAAGGGTAGTCCTTGGGTCGGACCTATAGGGCAGGTCTATGACCCTACCCTAGGACTATAACCCCATCACCCGCGTCGTGTCGATTCCCCTCGTGAGATGCAGCGCGCCCATCGCACGTCCACATGCTGCTCTTCTAGGCCCGCAGACCTAGGGAAGCCTAGGCACTTCCGCTCGTGACCTCACGACGCGTGCTATGGCTTGGGATCGCCCCACCACCAAGTTGCGCGGGCAAAGCCCTCGCGAGGGCACCAGCCTCGTGAGGCTCGCACAAGCAACCGTCGCTAGGGGATTCGCAGCGCCCCCGCGGGGCCGCATCAAGAGGCTGCCCTCGAGGACTTCGTGGAGTAGGATGGACAAGGGGACGTGGAGCTGGGCATGGCGCTCATGGTTGGCTGGTGCCGAGAAGCGGGTCCTGACCCACGGACCTACCCCTGCATGCAGCATCTTGCCGAAGCCTTTGGCCTCTTCACCGAGTCCTCCGATGACGGCCCCTCATGCGGGGCCCGGGCGTGAGCTGACGAGCATATGAAATCTGGAGCAGGGTGCCCTATGACAGGGCTCCGTGAGGAAGGCCCGATGTGAAGCAATAGCCTAGCCAGGTAAGGGCAAGTACTAAAAAGCGCTTGGGGGCTCTCGCCCCGAGGCCTTCGTCGCGCATCAAGGATGGGAGCCTCGTGCCACAACCCCCCGGTGGTCTCGCGAGCCTCTGCGCCCGGGCTGGGAGGCCCACGTGGGGTGAGACCCTATCTAAGATGCAAGGCCAGGTCAGGAGATGGGACCCTGCCGGCTCCCGAAGCGCAGGAAACACATGAAGGAAAACGGAAGACCGGAAGGAACAAAGACATCCTGAGCATAATAGGCAACTACTACATAGGACAAAAGTTTATTACAAAATATCTAACGCCCTCCCAGGGCCAAGTGGTTCTTGATGCAACAGGAGAGAGATATGAAAGCTTAAGCGGAGGAGGCGCTGCCTTCGTTGTGGCTCTCGGAGGCTTCGGCGTCAAGGTTGTTACTCTCCTCGAAGGGTGCCGCCTGAATGAACCGCCCGACCAGGGACTCCATGTGCTTGTGCACGTCGTCCCTGAGGGCGATCCGGAGCTTCGCGATCACCGACTCCATCATGTAGGAGATGTCGAATGCGGGGTCGTGGCGGCGCAGATTGGAGAAGACGCGTGTCAGCATGCTGTCCAAAAGATCGCGCGCGCTGGACTCGATGTCTTCGTCCACCTTGGAGATGCCTGATTCCAGCGCCTCCACCACCTTGAGGAACAAGTCGCGGTAGCCACCTTCACCATGTGCACGCGACAGTGCGGGGGCTGCCTGAGGAAGTGACGAAGCACGCCGTGCGCGCGACGGGAAGCTCGAGGAACTGCTTGGCGCAATGCGCCTTCATAAGCCATGCGTGCGCCGCATCGTCCTTGGCTGCGTGCATGGCATCGGCAACTTCATCGACTTGGGACTGAAGTGACACGAGCTCCTTCTTAACGCCCTCCTCACTCTTGAGGGTGGCTTGGAGAGCGGCTTTGGCACCCTGCAGCTGGGCCCTGAGCGCGCTCACCTCCTCCCGGAGCACATCACACCTAACCTGGAGAGGGCTTCCCGTCGGGAGAGCTAACCGTGGTACTCCTTCAAGGTGGCCTCCCGCTCTCGAGCGACCCTCACGTCTGCATTGGCAAGGGCTTCCGCATGCGCTACCGCAGTGGTGGCCTCGTAGGCAAGAATGCGCCCTTCCAGGGCCTCGAGACGCTCGCGCTCCGCATCCTGATCGAAGGCGGTCCGGGCGGCCTCCCGCTCGCGGAGAGCCACATCCGCCCCCCGCTCGATGACGACTGCCTTCCTGCAAGCCAGATCCACCTCGCGCCCAACGCTTTGGGAGGTGAATGCGGCTGCATGGGCCGCATGCCCCCAGAGATCCATCGTTGCCCCGGAGGGAGCCAGGGATCCTCCGGCCCTTGTTAGGCCAAGCACAGAGGTAGAGGCCTCACCAACAGGTAGTGCGTGAGAGGGCGCCCCTGGCGGGGCATCCTTGCACCTCTTGGGTGTTGGCGCCGTGGAAAGTTCGATGATCAGATTCGTCGGGCCATACAAGGTACGCAAGGAAAAGCAATGGCAACAACACACTTACACGTGGATTGCAGGCGAGCGCCGTCACGTTGGGGTCGGCCTCGGGGGCTTGCCCCCATCGCCCTCATTAGAAGATGGCGGCTCCGAAGGCTCCGCTCGCTCTTTAGTGCTTGAGGCACCCCTCCTGACCGCCATGTAAATAATAAAGGGGTACACCGCCGCATTTGCACAAGAATGGTGGAGTAGCACGGGAGGAAGGAAGATGGGAGAAGCTGGTGGTGGTGGCTCCTCCGCTCGGATGTGGCAGTTTTATAGGCATGACCGCATTCCTCGAGGCATCGTGGGAAGTGGAGGCGACGTGCGCTTCATCGAGTGCTGCGTGCCATGCCTGGCCTGCGGGCAGTTATGGCTCGCGCCGCCTCGTTCCCCCAACTAGCCACTTTGTGCATGCATCAGGCCTAGGGGCGGTCTTACACGAGAAAGAAGGCGCGCGATAATCAACAAAGAGCAATGATAGCCGATGCTATGCACATGCTTTACATCAACTTGCTCGGGGCAGTTCCCGAGGCATTACGGGAAGAAGAGGAGTCCCACGACCTACCGGGCGCCACGCGTCAAGCCTGGCCCACGGGCGGTTGGGGCCCGCATCGCTTTGCCCCTCCTATTGGATGGAGTCGTGCACAACACGGGCCCGAGGGCTACTGTTGGGCCCCTAGGACCGGGGGTACCCAAGCCCATCGGCCCACGGCACCAGACGCGACGCGCTATGCAGGCCTGACCCGACCCGTCGATGGGCCCAACAAGCAAGACCCTCGCGGGAGCCCTCGCCTCGCGAGGCAAGTGCCAGGGGATCGTCCTCAAGGACCACATGAGGCTGCTCGCTACGAGGACGTGCCCTGAGGCCACCCTAGAGGCCCTGGCGGGGCGGACTTATCAAGGGAAACCAGGACGGGTCGCGTGACCCTACGTCTTCACATGTGTGATGCAGGCTACACAAGCGGCACAGGAGCGGTGCCAGCGGGTACGAACAGAGAGGCTTTCCACTTTCTTGCTAAGGGAGTAGGGCCATCTTGTGGGTCTCCCAAAACAACCCCCAAAGGTTTCCCACTTGGTGCAAGAGGACCAAGGATGGGTGCTCTACAGGACGGAGGTCACCCCCGGGCCCACCAGTGCGTCATGACGAAGGGCTTTGGCACATGAAGACCACCTTTGTGAGGGTGGACTACAGTCTTATTCCCTTTCAAAATGGACATTGTGGAAGCCCTCCCCCCAAGTGTTTTCTGGGGGAAGAGGACCATGGCGTGTATAAAAGAGAGGCCCGACCTCCGTAGTAGAGGATCCCACAAACTCCATTAGGGCAAGAGCCCCCTTTGTACTCATCTTCCACCACAAGCAATCCAGACAAGCAGGAGTAGGGTTTTACACCGCAAGGTGGCCTGAACCTGGGTAAGCTATGCGAGTGTTCTAGTTCATCTTTCTTAGTTCGTGCCATTGGAGAGTCACCGTGAGGTTGAGATACAGAATAGGGTAGGAGGGCGAGGGCACCTCAATGTGCAAACCTTGTTGGGTCTGCGGAGCCCCAATTCCGACACCAGTACTGGTCCATGCTTCGACCCATAGGAACACCTCGGCACCGAATTTGGGCAGGCTCCGATCGAGATGAAGTGCCCGAGAAACTACCCATCGGGATTTACCAAGTATGAACTGTTGAGCACAATTTTACCAATACCAGTTGCAATGGGTATGTTTTGTACGGTTAATGTGTTAAGATTGTTTCAGTAAACACGCCTAACACATCTTGTCTATATTCCCTAACTTTTTCTAGAAAACTCGGCAATTTTTAGGTCTAGCAGCACCTGGCTTGCGATGTTTAGCCATGTCAATTTCAGTTTCACGAGTTCAAGTTTCAATGACTATGTTAGGTTGTGTGTATTCTGAAGTTAACTCGTCCGTTTTTTATTTTAGTAATGCGCGCTGCTCTTCAAGTATGAACGTTCCAGTTTAATTTCACCAATACATGTCCCTTTTCTGCTATGCTACTCCTCACAATGAAAATATAACTGGAGATACTATCGTTTAAGTAACATTTTCTATTTTTGGTGGATATTAACAGTATTGTATTTAACACACCTTTCTATGTGCTTATGTAGGGCTACAAAGTGCAATACCGTTCTTTACCATCAAGGTTAGTCACATGTCATTGTGTTATAGTATTTTACATCATTTTTTCAATTGCAGCTTAGGTTCTAACATTTATTTGTTGCTTGTAGGTACACATGTTAGATGTATTGATCCATACTTTGACCCCCTTTGCATATGGGGCAATGAGATAAACATGAGCAAGCATCAAGTGAGGAAACTAAGTAAAATTGTTAGGGAGAAAAGACATACTATTGGAATTAAACTCTTTATTTACACTTTATCCAAGACATCAATGAACTTTAGGATGGTAAGTAATCTATTGCCTTCTTTTCCTGCCCAGAACAAGTTACTCTATTAGACATGAATACCTCAAAGTTGTCTCTTTTGGATGGTTTCTGAAGGAATTTACTCAAGATTACCTTGCAAACTACCTGACCGGAGTGGAGGCAACGAAGGTTATAGTATATAATTCATGCTACCATGATAAGGTTTAGAAGTCTTCGTGCAGGTGGTGAAGGATGGATGGGCGATCATCACAAGGGGTTGGACAAAAGTTGTGTGCACCTTTGGCATGTAGGAGGGCACATTATGGGTATTCGCGTGTTCAACACGATCAATTCTCTCTTCACCTTTACTGCCTCGAGTACTATATATTATGGTTGATCATATTTAATCTTCTATCGAACTATATAACCATCGAACATGTACCGAGCTTTTGATTTATGCATTGGCTATTAAACCATTGTAACTAAGGTATGTATTGATGGATGAGAAATCTGCATTTCATAATTCAAATTTTGAATTTTCCAATTCTAATAATAAATTAACAAAAATAAGCTGCTAGGTAATAAATTACAGTGCATGTAGTTAGAACGAATAAACTATGTGTGATGGTGTCATATATTACACATGGTTGTCTAAAGAATAGCGTGTGTGATTATCAACTTTACAACATACGGTCGCATATTTTGCGCGTGTGGGATGTGCGCAATGTCACACACGCGTTTGTACATCATAAATGTGTGCGATTGGCGTCAAGAGCACAAATGGTTCCAAACCTATGCGTGTATGTGTAATGTAGGAAGATAAGAAGACAATTGACATACGAAGCACGTGTGTGATCAGAATAACTATCGCACACGGTTATTAAATTGGCATGTCGGCGATAGTAGAGCCACCACACGTAGTTAAGACTGTGTGTCATAATGTACCTATCGCAAACAAGTCATTGGATTAAATGTTTGTGATACCCATATTTCACACTCAAATATATCTACACCAACATCTCGGGTGTGTGGTTGATCACAAACGTAACGTCAAAGTGTGGCATGTGGGATAGGCTACAACTTCGCATACAATTACGCTAGGCGGATCATCAGCACGAGCTCACCCCATTGCAGACGATGTTTTGGTATCGTGTGGGATGGCCCCCTATGGCCCACATAGGCAAGGAGACGGTGTGGAACTATCTCACGAAAATGGGTTAAAAACGATTTGTATCGCACCTAACTGTACTAGTGTAGAGGCCCTCCGTGATCGATCCCCCTTTGACAGGTGATACGTCCATTTTGCATCATTCTTGTTACTGTTATTTATAGTGTTTTTATGCATTTTTCCACTTGGTGGAGTAAGTCTAATGCATTTTCTCTTATAATATGCAAGGTTTACATGAAGTGGGAGAATACCAGCAAATGGAATTCTGGACCTGAAAAATCTATGTGAGAGATACCTATTCTGCACATCTCCAATTTGGCTGAAAACTCGGAGGGGGCCACGAGGCAGACACTAGACACTAGGGCGCACCAGGCACCCCTGGCGCGGCCTACTGTCTAGTGGGCCACCTGGCCTACTTTTGACACTCATCTTCTAGTATAATTTATCCTTCGCCCTAAAACATGAAGGAAAGGGCTTTTGGGATGAAGTGTCGTTGTCTCGAGGCGGAACCTGGGCATGAGCACTTTTGCCCTCCGGCGGAGTGACTCCTCCGAAGGAACTTCATTCCCGGAGGGGTAAATCGAGGCAATCGCCATCACCAACAACCCTCTCATCTTGTGGAGGCCAATCTTCATTAACATCTTCATCAGCACCATCTCCTCTCAAAACCCTAGTTCATCTCTTGTACTCAATCTTGTATGGGAACCTGCGATTGGTACCTGGGGTGTGTCTAGTAGTGTTAATTACACCTTGCAGTTGATGCGTTATGGTTTATTTGGTGGAAGATCATATGTTCAAATTCATTGTGCAATATAATACCTCTGTGATCGTGAACATGCTTATCACTTGTGAGTAGTTACTTTTGTTCTTGAGGCCACAGGAGAAATCATGTTGCAAGTAGTCATGTGAAGTTGATATACATTCCATGTTTTGATGATATGAATGTTGTGATTCCCTTATTGGTGTTATGTGAACGTCGACTACATAACACTTTACCATATTTTGGACCTAAAGGAATGCATTGTGGAGTAGTAATTAGAGGGAGGGTTGCGAGAGGGATAGAAACTTAAACTTGAGTCTATGCATTACTTCGTAAGAGGCTGATTTGGATCCCTATGTTTAATGCTATGGTTAGAATTTATTCTTAATAATTTTCTTCTAGTTGCGGATACATGCGAGAGGGTTAATCATAAGTGGGAGGTTTGTTCAAGTAAGAACAACACCCAAGCACCGGTACACCCACATATCAAAATATCAAAATACCGAACACGAATTAACCTAACACAATGGAAGTGGCTAGATGAAATTCCTGTGTGCCCTCAAGAATGCTTTGCCTATTATAAGAAAGTGTTCTCGCCTCTCCTTTGCCACAAAAGTATTGGGCTACCTTGCTGCATCTATTTTTACTATTGCTACTTGTCACTTGTTACAGTTACCTTTCTATAGAACAACTTGTTACCTCTATTTCAGTGCTTGCAGAAATTACCCTGCTGACAACCGCTTGTCATTTCCTTCCGCTCCTCATCTGGTTCGACACTCTTACTTATCGAAAGTACTACGATTGTGCCACTACACTTGTGGGTCATCAAAACTATTTCCAGGTGTCGTTTCCGGGGAGTGAAGCGCCTTTGGTTAATGGAATTTGGTAAGGGAAGATTTATATTACGTGCTAAAATTTACTGCTACTTGTCATTATGAAAACTAATCCTTTGAGGGGCTTGTTTGGGGGTATCTTCACCTCGACCGGAAACACCAAGAGTTGTCCCTCAACCTACTAAACCTGCTGAAAATGTTTATTATGAAATTCCTTCAGGTATGATAGAGAAACTGCTAGCTAATCCTTATGCAGGAGATGGAACAAAACATCCCGATATGCACCTAATCTATGTGGATGAAGTTTGTGGATTATTTAAACTTGCAGGTTTATCTAGAGACGAAGTCAAGAAGAAGGTTTTCCCTTTATCTTTGTGGGGGAAAGAATTGACATGGTATATTCTATGTGATGATACAGGATCTTGGAACTGGAATCGATTACAATTGGAGTTTCACCAAAAAAATATCATATGCATCTTGTTCATCATGATCGGAATTTCCTCTATAATTTTTGGCCTCGTGAATGAGAAAGTATCGTTGTATCTTGGGGGAGGCTCAAGTCAATGTTATAATCATGCCCCAATCCTGAGCTCTCGAGAGAAATTATTGTTTAGAATTTTTATGTTCGGCTTTCTCGTAATGATCAAACATTCTCGATACTTCTTGCTCTCATTCTTTTATGAAGAAGGCTATTGAATTTCATTTGGGATCTTTTAGAAAGAATTAAATGAAACTCTGAAGATTGGGAGATCGACGAAGTTAAAGAGTGAGGTATAAAACCTAAGTTTGATTGTGTTAAATCTTTTATGAATACCGATGGTTTCAATGATTGTAGCAATAAGTATGGACTCGACTCTGAGATAGTAGCCTCATTTTGTGAAACCTTTGCTGCTCATGTCGATCACCCTAAAGAGAAATGATTTAAATATCATCCACCTATTAAACAAAAGAAATTGAAGAACCAATTAAAGTTGAGGCTAAAACTATTATTTATAATGTTGACCGAGTTGTGCCAACTGCTTATATTGAGAAACCACCTTTCCCTGTTAGGATAAAGGAACAAGATAAAGCCTCAACTGTGGTTAAGAAAAGTTATGTTAGAACAACCAAACCCATTGAGGAAATCAAGGTAGAACCTAGTAGTGCTATGGTTAAGGATTTCTTGGTAGACAATATTGAAGGGATGTTATTTATTTCTACAATGAAGCTGCTAGAATTGCCGAACCTGGTACTAAAGATAAGAATAGACCTGTTGTTGGCATGCGTGTCGTTTCAGTCAGAATAGGAGATAATTGCTATCATGGTTTATGTGATATGGGTGCTAGTGTTAGTGCTATCCCTTTTTCCTTATATCAAGAAATTAAGCATGAGATAGCACCTGGTGAGATAGAAGACATATATGTTACTATTAAACTTGCTAATAGAGACACCAACACACCACTTGGGATTGTTAGAGATTTTGAAGTCTTGTGTGCAAAAGTAAAATACCCCACTGATTTTCTAGTACTTGGGTCACCACAAGATAATTTTTGTCCCATAATATTTGGTAGACCCTTATTGAACACTGTCAATGCCCAAATAGATTGCAAAAAGGAAACCGTTAGTGTTAACTTTGATGGTATGTCTCATGAGTTTCATTTCTCCAAGTTTAGTAAGCAACCCCATGACAAAGAATTTCCTAGTAAAGATGAAATAATTGGTCTTGCTTCTATTGCCATTCCTCCTACGGATCCTTTAGAACAATATTTGTTGGACCATGAAAATGATATGCATATGCATGCAAGAAATGAACTAGATAATATGTTCTTTGAGCAAAAGTCTATCCTTAAACACAACTTGCTCGTTGAAACTCTAGGAGGTCCTCCTCCACCCAAGGGTGATCCTGTGTTTGAATTAAAGAAACTACATACACTTTGAAATGCTCTTATCTTGATGAAAAGAAGATATATTCTATTATTGTCAGTGCTAACCTTATAGGGCATGAAGAAGAAAGATTGTTAAAAACTTTAAGGAAGCACCGGGCTCCTATTGGGTATACTCTTGATGATCTTAAGGGCATTAGTCCCACTCTCTGTAAGCACAAGATTAATACGGAACCATATGCTAAACCTGTTGTTGATCACCAACGAATACTGAATCCCAAAATAAAAGAAGTGGTAAGAAATGAGATGGTAAAGCTTCTGGAAGCAGGTGTAATTTATACCATAGCTGATAGTAGATGGGTAAGTCCTGTTCATTGTGTCCCTAAGGAAGGAGGTATTACTGTTGTTCCTAATGATAAAAATGAACTCATTGCACAAACAATTGTGACTGTCTATAGAATGGTAATTGGCTTTAGAAAATTAAACAATGCCACTAGAAAAATCATTATCCTTTACCTTTCATAGGCCAAATGCTAGAAAGATTATCGAAGCACACACATTTTTTGTTTTCTAGATGGTTATTCTGGTTTCTCTCAAATACGTGTGTCACAACATGATCAAGAGAAAACCACCTTTAGTTGTCCTTTTGGAACTTATGCTTATAGATGTATGCCTTTTGGATTATGCAATGCACCAGCTACCTTTCAAAGAGTATGACTCCTATATTCTTCGATTTTTGTGAAAAGATTGTTGAAGTCTTCATCAATGATTTTTCCGTTTACGGAACCTCTTTTTATGATTGCTTAAGCAACCTTGATCGAGTTTTACAGAGATGTCAGTAAACTAATATTGTCTTGAATTGGAAGAAGTGCCACTTTATGGTAAATGAAGGTATTGTCTTGGGTCATAAAATTTCCGAACGAGGTATTGAGGTGGATAAAGCTAAAGTTGATGCAATTGAGAAGATGCCATGTCCTAAAGATATTAAAGGTATGTATATTTTCCTTGGCCATGCTGGTTTCTATAGAAGGTTTACTAAAGACTTCTTTAAAATTTCTAGGCCTCTTACTAATTTATTACAAAAGAATGTTCCTTTCGTTTTTTCTGATGAATGTGTAGAAGTCTTTGAAACACTTAAGAAAGCCTTAACTTATGCACCTGATGTTCAACCACCTAATTGGAACTTGCCTTTTGAAATTGTGTGTGATGCTAGTGATTATGTTGTTGGTGCTGTTCTAGGACAAAGAGTTGATAAGAAATTAAATGTTATCCATTATGGTAGTGAAACTCTAGACTGGGCCCATAGAAATTATGCTACCACTGAAAAAGAATTCTTAGGAGTTGTATTTGCTTGTGATAAATTCAGATCTTACATTGTTGATTCTAAAGTAATTGTTCAGACTAATCATGCTACTATTAAATATCTTATGGAAAAGAAAGATGCTAAGCCTAGACTTATTAGGTGGGTTCTCTTGCTACATGAATTTGATTTGCATATCATTGATAGGAAAGGAGCGGAGAACCCCGTAGCTGATAACTTGTCTAGGTTAGAAAATGTTCTTGATGACTCGCTACCTATCAATGATAATTTTCCTGATGAACAATTAGCTGTGGTCAATTTTTATCATAACACATTGTGGTTTGCTCGATATGCTAATTACATTATTGCTAAATACGCACCGGCTAGTTTCACCTATCAACAAAATAAAAAAAATTCTTCTTTGATTTAAGAGATTACTTTTGGGATGACCCACATTTTTATAAAAAGGAAGTACATGGTATTATTAGACGTTGGATACCCGAGCATGAACAGGAACAAATCCCTCGAAAGTATCACTCTGAGGCTTATGGAGGACACCATGCGGTACATATAACTGCACACAAGGTATTATAGTCTGGATTTTATTGGCCTACTCTTTTCAAAGATGCTCGTAAGGTTGTCCTCTCTTGTGATGAATGTCAAAGAATTGGTAATATAAGTAAACGTGAGGAAATGCCTATGAATTATTCACTTGTTATTGAACCATTTGATGTTTGGGAGTTTGATTATATGGGACCTTTTCCTTCCTCTAATGAGTATACACATATTTTGGTTGCTATTAATTATGTAGCTAAATGGGTAGAAGCTATTAGAACCAATAGTGCCGATCCTAACACCCCTATTAAAATGCTTAAGTTATTTTCACATGTTTTGGAATTTCTAGATATTTAATGAATGATGGTGTCCCACATTTTATTCATGGTGCGTTTCGTAAGTTGCTTGCTAGATATGATGTTAACCGTAGAATTGCATCTCCCTATCATCCTGAGTCTAGTGGTCAAGTAGAATTAACTAATAGAGAAGTAAAACTAAAATTGCAAAAACTGACAATTGGTCTAAGAGATTAGATGATGCATTGTGGGCCTACAGAACAACTTATAAAAATCATACGGGTATGTCTCCTTTCAAAACGGTTTATGGGAAAGCATGTCATTTACCTCTTGAGATAGAACATAAAGCTTATTGGGCAATTAAAGAACTCAACTATGATTTCAAACTTGCTGGTGAAAGCCTATGAAAATGCCAAACTATTCAAAGAAAAAGTTAAAAGATGGCATGACAAAAGAATCCAGAAGATAAAATTCAAAGTTGGTGAATATGTTCTATTGTACAATTCTTGTCTTAGAATTTTTTGCAGGAAAACTTCTCACCAAATGGGAAGGACCATATATCATCGTACAAGTTGACAGGTCTCGAGATATTAAGATCAATAATACGGAAGGCACTAACCCGAAGGTGGTCAATGGACAAAGAATAAAGCACTATATTTCACGTACACCAATTAATGTTGAAACAGATATTATCCAAACTATGAACCCGGAGAAGAACATGAGGGACACCTTCCAGAACACTCCAGAACCCTTAAAAGGAATAGGTAAGTGATATGGTAAGTAAATGGGCTCAGAAAAATATGCAAAATTATTTCTGGCAGTTTTGGAATATTAGAAAAATAGGAAACTAAGAAATCTACTAGACACTAGGGCGCGTCACGACCACTTCGCGCGGCCTGATGTCTAGTGGGCCCTTCGGGCACCTTCCTGGCTCTGTTTTCTTGTTGATCATGTATTCCCTTGTATAAAAATTCTCTCTCTATATATATCCCGATGATTTGACCCCAGTACCACGGAGAAATCCTCTATTATTGTTTTGTGCCGTTTTTCTATCAGATCTAGATTACCATGGCCTCATCAAGCTGCTCCAAGGACAAGTTATTCGAGAAGGTCATCAAACCTTATTTACCGGAGCTGAGGAATTTCCCTCGAACCATTGTGATGCGTGATAGGGTGCTTCACATCCGGGATGTTCAAGGGCCGAAGAAGACGGGAACCGTGGAAGCTAGGCTTGAGGCGGCGGAGTAGGAGATCTTCAGGTGCCAAGGCATGGTGGAGCGTGGACTCAGTGCCAACCACACCATGATCACGGAATTCACCCATGATCTAAAGGTGGATGGAGGCCCTTTGAGGATATCATCTTCACCCTCAACTATCAAATCATTTTTTTGCAAGGCCAAGTCTTCGATCTTCAAAACCAAATCTTTGAGTATGAAGAAAGGTTTAAAGGTATGAGTTTAGCTGACAGTTGTAGGACTCTGGAGACTCGTGTCTCTTCTTATAATGGTGAGCCACTACCATGGAAGCCGGAGGACATGTTTGGCGCTACCACATCCTCTACACCACCACCTCCATCTTCACCACCAAAGAAGGAGACTTGAGTACACGGGTATGGGCACTCCCCTTGGCTTGTGCCAATCTTGGGGGACGTGCCGCAATATCGTATCACTATCACTCTTATTTATCTTTTTCCATATTAGTTTGATCTTTAGTTATTTTGAATTTTTGTCAAATAAAAGTTTAGTTTGATCCTTTTCTTTTGGAGTGCTAGTTTTGTGATCTATCTATCTATCTATGTAATCGAGTGAAAGTTATATAATAAAGTTTAGTTTAATTTTTGCTTCTCTACTTTCTTACTGCAATCAAAATAAATGAAAATAATGAAAAGGTCTTATGCCAATCCTATAGTAAGTAGTCACATCACATAAGGAAAAGTGTAAGTGGTAAAATTGGTCGAAGGTTGACAAACATAGCATTGGTTGGTGATGCAACACGTGAAAGAATTAATAAGGGAAGAGAAGATGTACATGCAAAAACACTATCCTAGACATATTTTATAATTGTGAGTGCCCGTTAATTATAATATGCCAAAACTTTTGACATTGGACAAGAAAGAGAACGTAATGATTTATGCTTGTTCACATTCACATAGAAGTTATATTGTTATAGGTCCTCTAACATGTGGTGCTTGCCCAATACCTTTGCTAGCCAAAACTCCACACTAAGTAGAGATACTACTCGTGCATCCAAAACCTTAAACCCAAATCCATGTTTCATGAGTCCACCATACCTACCTATGGATTTAGTAAGATCCTTCAAGTAAGTTGTCATGGGTGCACAAAGCAATAAAAATTTCGTCTAAACATGTTTGATCATTTAGAGTAAGGGAAATTAAGCATTGTACAAATTTGTGATGGCGATAATAAAAGCGACAAACTTCATAATAAAGGTTGCCATCACAAGGGGCAATATAACGTGATGTTCCTTTGCACTAAGATATTTAGCATACAACCAAAGAGCGCATGACAACCTCTGCTTACGTCTACGAAGGGCCCATCTATTACTTTTATATTTTATTTTGTGCAAGAGTCAAAGTATTTTCCTGTTCTTCCTTTATCTTCTCTTTGGAAAGCAACATGTGGCGGGGAAAGATTTAAACATGTATATCTAGCTGAATGTGGGTGGTCATTTGTTATTATTGTTGACATCACCCTTGACATGAATACATGGGGAGGCAACACTATAAGCCTCTATCTTTCTATGTGTCTGGTTGAAACCTGTTGCTCATATGAATGCGGTGAGTGTTACCAATCGTAGAAGACTAAATGATGGTTGAGTATGTAGACTTGCTTAAAAGATCTGACATGTGACCCTTCCTGAAAATATGATGAATTGTGTTGCAAAGTTGACTGAAAACATAGTTTGTTAGTTTTCAATAGAGTTTATGCTTCATACTTCAATGTTGTGATCAATTGCTACTTGTTTATAAGAAGCTTTTATGATAAAAGTTACATGATGAATATGCTGAGATGAAGTATATTATAAAGTTTTATTTACTGTTATAATAATGAGCATGATGCTGCTATGTCCGTATTTTGTTTTTATCAACACCTCTCCCTCAAAGCATCTGGTCATGATTTTTGTTATCGGCTTTCGCTTGAGGACAAGCGAGGTCTAAGCTTGGGGAGTTGATATTTCCATTTTATATCATGTTTTTTAATGTTATTTATAGTGCTTTATGCATTATTCCACTTCATGGAGTAACTCTAATGCATTTTCTCTCATAATATGCAAGGTTTACATCAAGTGGGAGAATACCGGCAGATGGAATTTTTGACCTGAAAAAGCTACGTTAGAGATACCTATTCCTCACATCTCCAATTGGGCAGACAATTTATGGAGATTTATTTTATAAAAAAAAATACTGGAGCAAAGAAGTATCGGAGGGGGCCCACCAAGCGGCCACTAGACACCAGGGAGCACCAGGCACCCCTGGCGCGGCCTAATGTCTAGTGGGCCACCAGGACCACCTCTGGTGCTCATCTTGTGGTATAAATTCTCCTTCGCCATAAAAAATTAAGGAGAGGACTTTTGGGACGAAGCGCCATTGTCTCGAGGCAGAACCTGGGTAGGAGCACTTTTGCCCTCCGGCGTAGCTATTCCGCCGGAGGAACTCCCCCCCAGACGAGGAAATTGAGGCCATCGTCATCACCAACTACCCTATCATCTTGGGGAGGCCAATCTTCATCAACATCTTCATCTGCACCATGTCCTCTCAAAACTCTAGTTCATCTGTTGTACTTAATCTTGTACCGGAAACTAGGATTGGTACTTGGGGTGTGTTTAGTAGTGTTAATTACATCTTGTAGTTGATGCTTTATTGTTTATTTGGTGGAAGATCATATGTTCAGATTCATTATGGTATATAATACCTCTCTGATCATGAACATGTTTACCACTTGTGAGTAGTTACTTCTGTTCTTGAGGCCACGAGAGAAATCATGTTGCAAGTAGTCATGTGAAGTTGATATTCGTTCGATATTTTGATGATATGAATGGTGTGATTCCCTTAGTGGTGTTATGTGAACATCGACTACATAACACTTGACCATATTTTGGGCCTAAGGGAATTCATTATGGAGTAGTAATTAGAGGGTGGGTTGCGAGAGTGACAAAAACTTAAACCGCAGTCTATGCACTACTTTGTAAGGGTTGATTTGGATCCCTATGTTTAATGTGATGGTTAGAACTTATACTTAATACTTTTCTCGTAGTTGCGAATGCTTGCGAGAGGGTTAATCTTAAGTGGGAGGTTTGTTCAAGTAAGAGAAGCACCCAAGGTCGAGTCCACCAACATATCAAATTGTCAACATACCGAACGTGAATTAACCCAACATGACGGAAGTGACTAGATGAAATTCCCGTGTGTCATCAAGAACGCTTTTCCTATTATAAGAAATTCTTTTGGACTGTCCTTTGCCATAAAAGGATTGGGCTACCTTGCTGCACCTATTGTTACTATTGCTACTTGTGAGTGATTACAATTACCTTGCTATCAAACAACTTGTTACCGCTATTGTAGTGCTGACAGAAATTACCATGCTGAAAACCACTTGTCATTTCCTTCCTCTCCTCGTTGGGTTCGACACTCTTACTTATCGAAAGGACTACAGTTGGCCCCTACACGTGTGGGTCATCAAGGCTCTTTTCTGGCGCTGTTTTCGGGGTGTGAAGCGCCTTTGGTAAGGGGAAATTTTATATTACGTGCTGAAATTTACTGTTACTTTTCATTATGGAAAGTAATCGTTTGAGGGGCTTGTTTGAGGTGTCTTCACCTCGACAGGAAACACGAAGAGTTGTCCCTCAACCTGCCGAGCCTACTGAAAATGTTTATTATGAGATTCCTTCGGGTATGAGAAACTGCTAGCTAATCCTTATGCGGGAGATGGAACAAAACATCCCGATATGCACCTAATACGATGAAGTCAAGAAGAAGGTTTTCCCTTTATCTTTGGGGGTAAAATAATTGACATGGTATAGGCTATGTGATGATACAAGATCTTGGAACTGGAATCGATTGCAATTGGATTTTTACCAATTTTTTTATCATATTAATCTTGTTCATCGTGATCGGAATTTATCTGTAATTTTTGGCCTCGTGAAGGAGAAATTATCACTATAGATTGGGAGAGGTTGAAGTCAATGTTCTATTCATGCCCCAATCATGATCTCTCGACATAAGTTATTTTTCAGAATTTTTATGCTCGGCTTTCTCGTAATGATCAAACCATGCTCGACACTTCTTGCTCCGATTCCTTTACGAAGAATACTATCTAGTGGGATCTTTTAGAAAGAATGAAATGCAACTCTGAAGATTGGGAGCTCGACGAAGGTAAAGAGTAAGGTATAAAACCTAAGTTTGATTGTGTTAAATATTTTATGAATACCGATGCTTTCAATGATTGTAGCACTAAGTATGGACTTGACTCTAAGATAGTAGACTCATTTTGTGACACCTTTGCTGCTCATGTTGATCTCCCTAAATAGAAGTGGTTTAAATATCATCCACCTATTAAATATAAAATTTAAGAACCAATTGAAGTTGAGACTGAAACTATTATTTATAATGTTGACCTAGTTGTGCCTACTACTCATATTGAGAATCCACCTTTCCCTGTTAGGATAAAGGAACATGCTAAAGCTTCAACTCTAGTTAACAAAAGTTATGTTAGAACAACCAAACCCTATGAGAAAATCAAGGTAGAACTTAGTACTTCTACGGTTAAGTATCTCTTGGTAGACAATATTGATGGGCATGTTATTTATTACTGCAATGAAGCTTCCAGGTCTTCTTTTGGTCCAGAAAAAATCGGCAAGAAGTTTGGTACTGCAAACCTTAAAATCCACAAACATACAAAAAATAGCAACTGGCACTCGGCACTAGGTTAACAGGTTAGTGCTCCGAAATAATATGAATTGGGAAGTAAATTCCCAAAAAGCATCCAAGAATGATAATATTATATCATGGAACAATAAAAAATTATAGATACGTTGGAGACGTATCTGCACCCCCAAGCTTAATTCCCGCTCGTCCTCGAGTAGGTAAATGATAAAAACAGATTTTTTGATATGGCATGCCACCCAGCTTGTAATCGTAGGTGTGATAATTTAGAAGTGGTGAATTAACAAACATCAACATAGTAATATCCATGAACATAAGTAGAATAATCATCAATGTTCAATATATACGATCCCTTAAGAATGTGTACCCCATATTCATTTTTATCATATTAATATGGCATGGCTCCGTGTTCACCAAATAAATACAAATGTCAAGCACCACGGTGTTAAGTGAGGCAATTGGATGGTACATTTTAATGTGCTTCGGCTTTTTATTACTCACTCAATACATGAACGTGAACCATAGACATAACATATATGTGGAATAGAATATGGGGGTAGGTATCAAAGGGGTAAAAGTAGAGAAGAAAGTCTCGCATCAACTCGTCATATCAATGGGCTATGGAGATGCCCACCAATAGATGTAAATGCGAGGAGTAGGGATTTCCATGCAAGGGATGTACTAGACTGAAGCTAAGTGGGTGTGCATCCGACTTGCTTGCTCATGAAGATCTCGGGCATTTGAGGAAGCCCGTGATACTTTTGTTGTGCGTTAGGTTTTCCATGAAGAGGAGCGGGTGATGCAGCCCAATATAGGTAAGTATTTCCTTTAGTAGAGAACCAAGGTTTATCAAAGAAATAGGAGTAACAATCAACCCCCATCTTCAATGGCTACACACAAAAGAACAAACACTTGCACCCAACGCGGGCAAGAGGGTTGTCAATCCCCTTGGACTCGTTATTTGCAAGATTCTAAGTAGTCTGGTTGGTAGTAGATAATTGGAAATTTAAAAATAAAATAAAAAGTAAATAAGAACAGAGAGGTATTGTAGCGTTTGTAAACTTACAAGTGGATAGGCCCGGGGGGCCATTGTTTTCTCTAGTGGCATGTCTTATAAAAGTAAGCATACAGTGGGTAAACAAATTACTGTTGGGCAATTGAGAGAAAAGCGCATAGTTATGTGATGTTCACGGCAATGATCATGTGTATATAGATATCATGTTCATAAGCAAATAGGCTGACTCCTACCTGCACCTATTACTATTACTCCACCCATCGACCGCTATCCAGCATACATCTACTCCCTCTGTTCCTAAATATAAGTCTTTTTGGATGTTTCACTAAAGACTACATACTGAGCAAAATAAATGTATCTACACTCTAAAGTATGCCTATATACATTTGTATGTAGTTCCTTAGTAAATACTCTAACAAGACTTATATTTAGGAACAGAGGGAGTAGAATATTAAGTAAACATACTAATGCTTGGAGAATGATGACATGATGTAGACAAAGAGAATTCAATTAATATGAACTAACCCCACCATTTTATCCTTAGTGTAAAAAAATACAAAGATGTATCTTGTCCCTTTTTGTCACTAGGATATATAAATCCATCAAATTGAACCCACTAAAACGCACCCCTCTCACTGAAGAAAGAACAATCTACTTGGTCAAAGAAAATAAATAGATCGGAGAGATTTATGACGCTATGATGATCATGAACATAAGAATCATAATATAATCCAGAGAAGACTCAAATATTTATCATGAATAATCTGAACATAAACCCACAATTCGTCGGATCCCAACAAACGCACCGCGCAAAAGAATTACATCGGATAGATCAAAGCAAAGGTGCGATGATCATTGTATTGCAGATCAAGAGAGAGAGAGATAGCCATCTAGGTACTAACTATGGACCCATAGTTCTGCGGTGAACTACTCACACATCACCATGGGAGCAGAAAGGACGATGTAGAGGCCCTCCATGACCGATCCCCTCAGAGAGGGCACTAGAACAGGGCTCCAGATGGGCACACGATGGAACAGAGACTTGCAGCAGCGGAAATAGTGTTTCGTGTGGCTCTCAAGGGTTTTGGAATATATGTGAATTTATAGGTCAGAGAGGGGCATGAGGAGGCAACCGAGGGGAGAAAGAGGCAACAGGGCGTGCCCTACGGCCCTGGCCATGCCCTGTTGGCTCGTGGCTCCCTCATGAGGCCTCTGGTGTCCTCCCGAACCTTCTTTGGTCTTCTTTTGGTCCAGAAGAGATCGTCAAAAACTTTCGTGGCAATTGGACTTCGTTTGGTACTGTAAGCTGAAACGCCAAAAACATGGAGAAAACATCAACTTGCACTGGGCACTGGGTTAATGGGTTAGTGCTCAAATATAATATTAATTTGTAAATAAACTCCCAAAAAGTATCCTAGAATGATAATATTATATCATGGAACAATAAAAAATTATAAATACGTTGGAGATGTAGCAACATCCCCAAGCTTAATTCCTGCTCGTCCTGGAGTAGGTAAATGATAAAAACAGAATTTTTGATGTGACATGCTACCCAAGAAGTAATATATTGCAGGTTTTGTCAATGAGAAACAATGAATTAGTAAACATTAACATAGTGATGCTTATAAACATAAGCAACATAATCATCAAGTTTCAAAGCATACAATCCTTAAAGAATGTTCACCCCTTATTCATTTTATCATATAAATATAGCATGGCTCTGTCCTCACCACATAAATACAAATGTTAAGCACCATGGTGTCAAGTCAAGCAACTTGATCGTACTTTTTAATGCGCTTCAACTTTTTATTACTTGTGCAATATATGAGCGTGAACCATGGATATAGCATAAATGTGGAATAGAATATGGTGGTAGGTTTCGAAGGGGTCAAAGTGGAGAAGGAAGTCTCGCATCAACTAGGCATATCAATGGGTTGTGGAGATGCCCATCAATAGATATCAATGCGAGGAGTAGGGATTGATATGCCAAAGATGCACTAGAGCTATAAGTGTATGAAAGCTTAGCTGAAGCTAAATGGGTGTTCATCCAGCTTGCTTGCTCATGGAGACCTCGGGCATTTGAGGAAGCCCATCAATGGAATATACAAGCCACGTTTTACAATAAAAAAATCCCACTAGCATATGGAAGCGACAAAACAAGAGAATCTCTATATGAACGGCATCGTGCCACTTTGAGGCACAAGTGTGGATTAAGAGGTAGTAGCATTGTCCCTTCGCTCTTTTCTCTCATTTTTTTCTTTTTATTTTTTATTTTTTCTTTTCTTACCTTTTTCTCTCTTTTTTCCATCCGGATTCTCTTCTTGACTTGTGGGGGAATCATTGTCTCCATCATCCTTCCCTCACAGAGACAATGCCTTAAATAATGATGATCATCACACTTTTATTTACTTACACCTCGATATGAAAAACTATAGGATGATATGACTCTATATGAATGCCTCTGGCAGTGTACCAGGATGTGCAATGATCTAGTGTAGCAATAGATATCAAAAAACGGACAAGCCATGTAATTATCATGCTAGCTATCTTATGATCATGCAAACCAATATGACAATGGAAGTATAAGTCATATGACGTGATGGTGGAAGTTCTATGGCAATATATCTTGGAATGGCTATGTAAATGCCATGGTAGGTAGGTATGGTGGCTGTTTTTAGGAATACATAATGAGGTTCATGTGCCATAGAGCTTATCATGTCACGGGGTTTGGATGCACTGGCGAAGGTTGCACCCATCCTTGAGGTGAGAATGGGCAATGCACGGTACCGAAGAGGCTTGCAAATATGTGGAGGTGAGAGTGCGTATATCCATGGATTCCCATTACTCATAAAGAACTCACAAACTTATTGCAAGATTTTATTAGCTCTCTCAAAGCAAAGCACTACTCGCATGCCCCTAGGGAGGAGGTTGGTAGGAGTTAACCATCGGGCGTCCCCGACACAAACAACACTAGGGTTTCAAAAAGGAATAAGTATGCTCACACATCATCACCATGCCATAAAAAATATTTGGACGAAAATAAAGTTAAGACCTCTAATTCACGATACCAATATTAACCTTTGATCATGCACTCATGCTCTTTCACATTACCACATTAATATCGTTAACCATGATTTCTCTTTTATGTGCTACATGTGGTTTTAATTATGCACCCATTGAATACCTATTATTTTTGAACTAATATTACAACCCATGCATATTACCATAGATGTATATTAACTCTAAAACAAATATAAGTGATGAAAGAGAGTTCAATTATTTCTATAAAATCTTTATGCCACCATGCTCTAAAAGGTACAAGTGAAGTACTAGAGCAACTTCTAAGCTCAAAATATATAAGTGAAGCACAAAGAGTATTCTAATAAATCATGGTGACAGTGTGTCGCTCTCGAGTGGGTGTAATCAGAGAACAACGATTGTGGAAAACGAAAACAAAAACCAAACTAAAGAAAACAACGCTCCAAGCAAAACTCATATCATGTGATGAATAAAAATGTAGTTCCAAATGACATACCGAAGGATTGAGACGAAAGAGGGGATGCCTTCCGGCGCATCCCCAAGATTATATGCTTGAGTATTCCTAGAGTATTACCTTGGGGTGCCTTGGCTATCCCCAATCTTAGGCTCTTGCTGTTCCTTATTCCTTCGTCCATCGCGATAACACCCAAAACTTGAAAACTTCAGCACACAAAACTCAACAAAAACTTCGTGAGATCCATTAGTTTGATAAAGATATCAAATACTTTAGGTACTGTTATAAATTGATTCATATTTTATTATTGCATAAGGTACTGTATTCTAACTTCTCTATGACTTGTAGCCCCCGATATAATCCATAGCATCATCAGAACAAGCAAACTATGCAAGCAAAAATTGAATCTGTCTAAAACAGAACAGTTTGTAAAGATATAGTTAAGTACCACACTTGTGTAACACCACGAATTCTGTAAATTTAGGAAGACCTGGGGAATTTGCATAGCAATACTATGTAAAAATTGCAGATTAAAAATACTTTCGAGTGAATCCATAGAAATTCAGCACGGGACGCTAAAGTTTCTGTTTTTGCACCGTATCAATTCTACTATTATTCGAAACATCGGAAAGGCTTTACTTGGCACAAACATAAATTTAAACACAAATACACAATAATTACATAGGAAACAATCATGTTATTACACACAAACATAAAGTAACAACAAAAATATAAAGATAACTATTGGGTTGCGTCGCAACTAGCGCTATCGTTTTATGCCCCTAGCCACACATAATGCATATGATCAAGTGTTTTCATCTTTGACACTCAAACCAAAAGTAGCCCTCATGAAAGATTCATAAGGTGGTTTTATTCTATTTCTAGGGAAGTGTTCCATCCCCTTATTTAATGGGAATTAGAACTGTGTATTTCCCTCTTTCATATCAATTAATGCACCTATAGTTCGTAGAAAAGGTCTCCCAAGTATTATTAGACAAGATGGGTTGCATTCAATATCAAGAATTATAAAATCCACATGCACATAATTTCTATTATTAATTATGAGAACATCATTTATTCGACCCAAACGTTTCTTGATAGTAGAGTCTTCTAGATGTAGATTAAGGGAAGACTCACGAATATTAGTGAGACCAAGCACATCACATAAATATTTAAGTATAGTTGAAACACTAGCACCTAGGTCACGTAGGGCATTGAATTCATATTATTTGATCTTAATTTTAATAGTAGGTTCACATTCATCATATAACTTTCTAGGAATAGATACTTATAGCTCAATTTTTCATCATAGGCTTTTACCATAGCTTCTACTATATGTTGAGTAAAAGCTTTATTTTGTTCATAAGCATTTGGTGAGATAATAATGGATTGAAGCAAGGAAATACATTCTACTAAACAACAAGTATAATAATTAAAATCCTTGTGGTCCAAGAGAGTGGGCTCATCACTAGTTAAAGTTTTAACCTCCAAACCCACCATTTCCAGTTTTAGCATTAGAATCATCAACCTCCAAGAAATTGGGATGCTCTCTACCTAGAGTTGACCCCTCTCTAGTAAGTTTATCATTTTTTCAGAGAAGTAAACAAATATTCGATACGTAAGTACCAAGTACTTTAAGATCTTCATCATGATTTTGGTAAAAACCGGGTGGAAAAGCTTTTTCTAGGAATTCCCGATTAGTTTTCAACTTGGCGGTTCTATTGTTGGAATTATGCCCTAGAGGCAATGATAAATGTATAGTTATTATTATAATTCCTGTAACAAGATAATAGTTTATTATCCATGCTATAATTGTATTGAATGAAGACTCATTTACATGTGTGGATACATAGACAAAACACCGTCCCTAGCATGCCTCTAGTTGGCTAGCCAGTTGATCGATGATAGTCAGTGTCTTCTGATTATGAACAAGGTGTTGTTGCTTGATAACTGGATCACGTCATTGGGAGAATCACGTGATGGACTAGACCCAAACTAATAGACGTAGCATGTTGATCGTGTCATTTCGTTGCTACTGTTTTCTGCGTGTCAAGTATTTATTCCTATGACCATGAGATCATATAACTCACTGACACCGGAGGAATGCTTTGTGTGTATCAAACGTCGCAACGTAACTGGGTGACTATAAAGATGCTCTACAGGTATCTCCAAAGGTGTTAGTTGAGTTAGTATGGATCAAGACTGGGATTTGTCACTCCGTGTGACGGAGAGGTATCTCAGGGCCCACTCGGTAATACAACATCACACACAAGCCTTGGAAGCAATGTAACTTAGTGTAAGTTGCGGGATCTTGTATTACGGAACGAGTAAAGAGACTTGCCGGTAAACGAGATTGAAATAGGTATGCGGATACCGACGATCGAATCTCGGGCAAGTAACATACCGAAGGACAAAGGGAATGACATACGGGATTATACGAATCCTTGGCACTGAGGTTCAAACGATAAGATCTTCATAGAATATGTAGGATCCAATATGGGCATCCAGGTCCCGCTATTGGATATTGACCGAGGAGTCTCTCGGGTCATGTCTACATAGTTCTCGAACCCGCAGGGTCTGCACACTTAAGGTTCGACGTTGTTTTATGCGTATTTGAGTTATATGGTTGGTTACCGAATGTTGTTCAGAGTCCCGGATGAGATCATGGATGTCACGAGGGTTTCCGGAATGGTCTGGAAATGAAGATTGATATATAGGATGACCTCATTTGATTACCGGAAGGTTTTCGGAGTTACCGGGAATGTACCGGGAATGACGAATGGGTTCCGGGAGTTCACCGGGGGGGGGGGGGCAACCCACCCCGGGGAAGCCCATAGGCTTTGGGGAGACACACCAGCCCTTAGTGGGCTGGTGGGACAGCCCCAAGGGGGCCTATGCGCCAAGAAAAAGAAATCAAAGGAAAAGAAAAAAAAGAGGGAGGAAGTGGGAAGGGAGGGGGACTCCTCCCACCAAACCAAGTCCAACTCGGTTTGGGGGGGGGGGAGTCCTCCCCCCCTTGGCTCGGCCGACCCCTTGAGGGTCCCTTGGACCCCAAGGCAAGGTCCCCCTCCCTCCTCCTATATATATGGAGCAATTAGGGCTGATTTGAGACGACTTTCTCATGGCTGCCCGACCACATACCTCCATAGTTTTTCCTCTAGATCGCGTTTCTGCGGAGCTCGGGCGGAGCCCTGCCGAGACAAGATCATCACCAACCTCCGGAGCGCCGTCACGCTGCCGGAGAACTCTTCTACCTCTCCGTCTCTCTTGCTGGATCAAGAAGGCCGAGATCATCGTCGAGCTGTACGTGTGCTGAACGCGGAGGTGCCGTCCGTTCGGTACTAGATCGTGGGACTGATCGCGGGATTGTTCGCGGGGCGGATCGAGGGACGTGAGGACGTTCCACTACATCAACCGCGTTCTCTAACGCTTCTGCTGTACGATCTACAAGGGTACGTAGATCACTCATCCCCTCTCGTAGATGGACATCACCATGATAGGTCTTCGTGCGCGTAGGAAATTTTTTGTTTCCCATGCGACGTTCCCCAAAAGTGGCATCATGAGCTAGGTTCATGCGTAGATGTCTTCTCGAGTAGAACACAAAAGTTTTTGTGGGCGGTGATGTGCGTTTTGCTGCCCTCCTTAGTCTTTTCTTGATTCCGCGGTATTGTTGGATTGAAGCGGCTTGGACCGACATTACTCGTACGCTTACGAGAGACTGGTTTCATCGTTACGAGTAACCCCCTTTGCTCAAAGATGACTGGCAAGTGACGGTTTCTCCAACTTTAGTTGAATCGGATTTGACCGAGGAGGTCCTTGGATGAGGTTAAATAGCAACTCATATATCTCCGTTGTGGTGTTTGCGTAAGTAAGATGCGATCCTACTAGATACCCTTGGTCACCACGTAAAACATGCAACAACAAAATTAGAGGACGTCTAACTTGTTTTTGCAGGGTATGATTGTGATGTGATATGGCCAACGATGTGATGTGATATATTGGATGTATGAGATGATCATGTTTTAATAGAAATATCGACTTGCACGTCGATGGTACGGCAACGGGCAGGAGCCATAGGGTTGTCTTTATACTAACATATGTGCTTGCAGATGCGTTTACTATTTTGCTAGGATGTAGCTTTAGTAGTAATAGCATAAGTAGCACGACAACCTCGATGGCAACACGTTGATGGATGATCATGGTGTGGCGCCGGTGACAAGAAGATCGTGCCGGTGCTTTGGTGATGGAGATCAAGAAGCACGTGATGATGGCCATATCATGTCACTTATGAATTGCATGTGATGTTAATCCTTTTATGCACCTTATTTTGCTTAGAACGATGGTAGCATTATGAGGTGATCTCTCACTAAAATTTCAAGACGAAATTGTGTTCTCCCCGACTGTGCACCGTTGCTACAGTTCGTCGTTTCGAGACACCACGTGATGATCGGGTGTGATAGACTCAACGTTCACATACAACGGGTGCAAAACAGTTGCGCACGCGGAACACTCGGGTTAAGCTTGACGAGCCTAGCATGTGCAGACATGGCCTCGGAACACATGAGACCGAAAGGTCGATCATGAATCATATAGTTGATATGATTAGCATAGGGATGCTTACCACTGAAACTACTCTCGACTCACGTGATGATCGGACTTGGGATAGTGTAAGTGGATCATGAACCACTCAAATGACTAGAGAGATGTACTTTTTGAGTGGGAGTTTAGCATATAATTTGATTAAGTTGAACTCTAATTATCTTGAACATACTCTAAGTCCACTTTGAATATATTTGTGTTGTAGATCATGGCTCACGCAACAGTCATCCTGAATTTTAATACGTTCCTAGAGAAAGCTAAGTTGAAAGATGATGGAAGCAACTTTGTAGACTGGGCTCGTAATCTTAAGCTAATCTTACAAGTTGGGAAGAAGGATTATGTCCTTAATGCTGCGCTAGGAGATGAACCACCCGCTACGGCTGATCAGGATGTTAAGAACGCTTGGTTAGCACGTAAGGAGGACTACTCAATAGTTCAATGTGCAGTCTTGTATGGCTTAGAACCGAGACTTCAACGTCGCTTTGAGTGTCATGGAGCATTTGAGATGTTCCAAGAGTTGGAGTTTATCTTTCAGAAGAACGCCCGGATCGAGAGGTATGAGACCTCCGATAAATTCTATGCTTGCAAGATGGAGGAAAACTCGTCTGTCAGTGAACATGTGCTCAAAATGTCTGGGTACTCAAACCGTCTAGCTGAACTGGGGATTGAACTCCCGCAAGAAGCTATCACTGACAGAATCCTTCAATCACTGCCGCCAAGCTATAAAGGCTTTGTGTTGAACTACAACATGCAAGGGATGAACAAGTCTCCCGACGAGTTGTTTGCGATGCTGAAAGTCGCAGAGTCTGAACTCCGTAAAGAGCATCAAGTGTTGATGGTAAGCAAGACCACTAGTTTCAAGAGAAACGGAAAAGGCAAGAAGGGCAATTCGAAGAAGAGCGGCAAGCCTGTTGCCAATCCGCCGAAGAAACCCAAGGCTGGACCTAAGCCTGAAACAGAGTGCTTCTATTGCAAGGGTATGGGTCACTGGAAGCGCTATTGCCCCAAGTATCTGGCAGATAAGAAGGCGGGCAAAGAAAAATCAGGTATATTTGATATACATGTTATTGATGTGTACTTAACCGGCTCTCGTAGTAGTGCCTCGGTATTTGATACCGGTTCTGTTGCTCATATTTGCAACTCGAAACAGGAACTGCGGAATAGACGAAGGCTGGCGAAAGACGAAGTGACGATGCGCGTAGGAAACGGTTCCAAGGTTGATGCAATCGCCGTCAGCACAGTGTCACTTCAGCTACCATCGGGATTAGTGATGAACTTAAATCATTGTTATTTAGTGCCTGCGTTGAGCATGAACATTATATCTGGATCTTGTTTATTGCGAGATGGTTACTCTTTTAAGTCTGAGAATAATGGTTGTTCTATTTCTATGAGTAACATCTTTTATGGTCATGCACCGAATGTGAGAGGATTGTTCATATTGAATCTTGATAGCGATACGCATATACATAACATTGAGACCAAAAGAGTTAGAGTAAACAATGATAGCGCCATATTTTTATGGCACTGCCGCTTAGGTCATATTGGTGTAAAGCGCATGAAGAAACTCCATGCTGATGGACTTTTGGAGTCACTTGACTTTGATTCACTTGACACATGCGAACCATGCCTCATGGGCAAGATGACTAAAACTCCGTTCTCCGGAACAATGGAGCGTGCAAGTGACTTGTTGGAAATCATACATACCGATGTGTGTGGTCCAATGAGCGTGGAGGCACGCGACGGATATCGTTATTTTCTCACCTTCACTGATGATTTAAGTAGATATGGTTATGTCTACTTGATGAAGCACAAATCTGAGACATTTGAAAAGTTCAAGCAATTTCAGAGTGAAGTGGAAAATCATCGTAACAAGAAGATCAAGTTCCTGCGGTCTGATCGTGGGGGTGAATATCTGAGTTTCGAGTTTGGTGCTCACTTAAGACAATGTGGCATTGTTTCGCAGTTAACACCGCCTGGAACACCACAGCGTAATGGTGTGTCCGAACGTCGTAATCGTACTTTGTTAGAGATGGTGCGATCTATGATGTCTCTTACTGATTTGCCGTTATCATTTTGGGGTTATGCATTAGAAACAGCTGCATTCACTTTAAATAGGGCACCATCAAAATCCGTTGAGACGACACCATACGAACTGTGGTATGGCAAAAGGCCAAAGTTGTCGTTTCTTAAAGTTTGGGGATGTGATGCTTATGTCAAAAAGCTTCAGCCTGAAAAGCTGGAACCCAAAGCGGAAAGGTGCGTCTTCATAGGTTACCCAAAAGAGACAGTTGGGTACACCTTCTATCTCAAATCCGAGGGCAAAGTGTTTGTTGCTAAAAACGGAGCTTTTCTCGAGAAGGAGTTTCTCTCGAGAGAATTGAGAGGGAGGAAGATAGAACTTGACGAGGTTGTCGAACCTCTCATCCCTCTGGATGGTGGCGCAGGGCAAGGGGAAACCTCTGTCATTGCGACGCCGGTTGAGGAGGAAGTTAATGATGATGATCATGAAACTCCAGTTCAAGTTTCTGTTGAACCACGCAGGTCGACGAGATCACGCGCTGCTCCAGAGTGGTACGGTAATCCCGTCTTATCAATCATGTTGTTAGACAACAATGAACCTGCAAATTATGAAGAAGCAATGGTGGGCCCAGATTCCAACAAATGGCTAGAAGCCATGAAATCCGAGATATGATCCATGTATGAGAACAAAGTGTGGACTTTGGAGATACTACCTGAGGGCCGCAAGGCTATTCAGAACAAATGGATCTTTAAGAAGAAGACGGACGCTGACGATAATGTGACCGTTTATAAAGCTCGACTTGTGGCAAAGGGTTTTTCACAAGTTCCAGGAGTTGACTACGATGAGACTTTCTCACCCGTAGCGATGCTTAAGTCCGTCAGAATCATGTTAGCAATAGCTGCATTTTTCGATTATGAAATCTGGCAGATGGATGTCAAAACGGCGTTCCTTAACGGTTTCCTTAAGGAAGAGCTGTATATGATGCAACCCGAAGGTTTTGTCGATCCTAAAAATGCTGACAAGGTGTGCAAGCTCCAGCGATCCATTTATGGACTGGTGCAAGCATCTCGGAGTTGGAACAAACGCTTTGATGAGGTGATCAAAGCATTTGGGTTTATACAAGTGGTTGGAGAATCTTGTATTTACAAGAAAGTGAGTGGGAGCTCTGTGGCGTTTCTAATACTATATGTGGATGACATATTACGGATTGGAAACAACGTAGAGCTTTTGGAGAGCATAAAAGGTTACTTGAATAAAAGTTTCTCTATGAAGGACCTAGGAGAAGCTGCTTACATTCTAGGCATTAAGATCTATAGGGATAGATCAAAACGCCTGATAGGACTTTCACAGAGCACATACCTTGATAAAGTTTTGAAGAGGTTCAAAATGGAACAGTCCAAGAAAGGGTTCTTGCCAGTGTTACAAGGTACGAGATTGAGTAAGACTCAGTGCCCAGCAACTGATGAAGATAGAGAGCATATGCGCTCCGTCCCCTATGCTTCAGCCATAGGTTCTATCATGTATGCGATGCTGTGCACTAGACCGGATGTTAGCCTGGCCATAAGTATGGCAGGCAGGTTCCAGAGTAATCCAGGAGTGGATCACTGGACAGCGGTCAAGAATATCCTGAAGTACCTGAAAAGGACTAAGGAGATGTTTCTCGTGTATGGAGGTGACGAAGAGCTCGCCGTAAAAGGTTACGTCGATGCAAGCTTTGACACAGATCCGGACGACTCTAAGTCGCAAACCGGATACGTATTTATTCTTAATGGGGGTGCAGTAAGCTGGTGCAGTTCCAAGCAAAGCGTCGTAGCAGATTCTACATGTGAAGCGGAGTACATGGCTGCCTCGGAGGCGGCTAAGGAGGGTGTCTGGATGAAGCAGTTCATGACGGATCTTGGAGTGGTGCCAAGTGCACTGGATCCAATAACCTTGTTCTGTGACAACACTGGTGCCATTGCCTTAACAAAGGAGCCAAGGTTTCACAAGAAGAACAGACACATCAAACGACGCTTCAACCTCATCCGCGACTACGTCGAGGAGGAGGACGTAAATATATGCAAAGTGCACACGGATCTGAATGTAGCAGACCCGCTGACTAAACCTCTTCCACGACCAAAACATGATCGACACCAGAACTGTATGGGTGTTAGATTTATTACAATGTAATTCACATGGTGATGTGAGGGCTAGATTATTGACTCTAGTGCAAGTGGGAGACTGTTGGAATTATGCCCTAGAGGCAATGATAAATGTATAGTTATTATTACAATTCCTGTAACAAGATAATAGTTTATTATCCATGCTATAATTGTATTGAATGAAGACTCATTTACATGTGTGGATACATAGACAAAACACCGTTCCTAGCATGCCTCTAGTTGGCTAGCCAGTTGATTGATGATAGTCAGTGTCTTCTGATTATGAACAAGGTGTTGTTGCTTGATAACTGGATCACGTCATTGGGAGAATCACGTGATGGACTAGACCCAAACTAATAGACGTAGCATGTTGATCGTGTCATTTTGTTGCTAATGTTTTCTGCGTGTCAAGTATTTATTCCTATGACCATGAGATCATATAACTCACTGACACCGGAGGAATGCTTTGTGTGTATCAAACGTCGCAACGTAACTGGGTGACTATAAAGATGCTCTACAGGTATCTCCGAAGGTGTTAGTTGAGTTAGTATGGATCAAGACTGGGATTTGTCACTCCGTGTGACGGAGAGGTATCTCAGGGCCCACTCGGTAATACAACATCACACACAAGCCTTGCAAGCAATGTAACTTAGTGTAAGTTGCGGGATCTTGTATTAAGGAATGAGTAAAGAGACTTGCCGGTAAACGAGATTGAAATAGGTATGCGGATACTGACGATCGAATCTCGGGCAAGTAACATACCGAAGGACAAAGGGAATGACATACGGGATTATACGAATCCTTGGCACTGAGGTTCAAACGATAAGATCTTCATAGAATATGTAGGATCCAATATGGGCATCCAGGTCCCGCTATTGGATATTGACCGAGGAGTCTCTCGGGTCATGTCTACATAGTTCTCGAACCCGCAGGGTCTGCACACTTAAGGTTCGACGTTGTTTTATGCGTATTTGAGTTATATGGTTGGTTACCGAATGATGTTCGGAGTCCCGGATGTGATCACGGACGTCACGAGGGTTTTTGGAATGGTCCAGAAACGAAGATTGATATATAGGATGACCTCATTTGATTACCGGAAGGTTTTCGGAGTTACCGGGAATGTACCGGGAATGACGAATGGGTTCCGGGAGTTCACCGGGGGGGGGGGGGGGCAACCCACCCCGGGGAAGCCCATAGGCTTTGGGGAGACACACCAGCCCTTAGTGGGCTGGTGGGATAGCCCCAAGGGGGCCTATGCACCAAGAAAAAGAAATCAAAGGAAAAGAAAAAAAAAGAGGGAGGAAGTGGGAAGGGAGGAGGACTCCTCCCACCAAACCAAGTCCAACTCGGTTTGGGGGGGGAGTCCTCCCCCCCTTGGCTCGGCCGACCCCTTGAGGGTCCCTTGGACCCCAAGGCAAGGTCCCCCTCCCTCCTCCTATATATATGGAGCAATTAGGGCTGATTTGAGACGACTTTCTCACGGCTGCCCGACCACATACCTCCATAGTTTTTCCTCTAGATCGCGTTTCTGCGGAGCTTGGGCGGAGCCCTGCTGAGACAAGATCATCACCAACCTCCAGAGCGCCGTCACGCTGCCGGAGAACTCTTCTACCTCTCCGTCTCTCTTGTTGGATCAAGAAGGCCGAGATCATCGTCGAGCTGTACGTGTGCTGAACGCGGAGGTGCCGTCCGTTCGGTACTAGATCGTGGGACTGATCGCGGGATTGTTCGCAGGGCGGATCAAGGGACGTGAGGACGTTCCACTACATCAACCGCGTTCTCTATCGCTTCTGCTGTACGATCTACAAGGGTACGTAGATCACTCATCCCCTCTCGTAGATGGACATCACCATGATAGGTCTTCGTGCGCGTAGAAATTTTTTTGTTTCCCATGCGACGTTCCCCAACATCTATCCCTACTTTAATTCATATACATTTGGATATCTTTAATAGTCTCATCAATGTCATGCTTTGGTGGCAAGGTTTTAGTTTTTAGAGTTTCTACATGAAGAGTAATCCTATCCATGTTTCTAGCAAAATCATCAATTCTATGCAACATTTCCTCTACCATTGTGTTGTTTTTTTGAGAATGAATGAATTTTTTAATGGTGTTTTTAAGATAAGAGGATAACTTATTATTATTGGTAGACGTGTTTCCATAGTAATTGCCATAAGAGTTGCTGTAACAATTCAAGGAGTTACCACGATATGGCCTTGCATTGAAATTTCCTCTATAGGCATGTTATTGAAATTATTTCATGAGATAAAATTCACATCAATGGAATTGTAATTTTACTCAATTAAAGTAGACAATGGCATGTAATTAGGATCAACATGAGCATTTTTATTAGCAACCAAATTCATAAAAGCGTCAACTTTTTCACTCGAAGTAGAAATTTGCTCAAGGGAGTTTACCTTCTTACTTGTTGGAGCTCTTTCGGTGTGCCATTGAGAGTAGTTGGTCATGATATGGTCCAGAAGTTTGGTTGAGTCTCCAAAGGTCACCTCCATGAAGGTACCACCTGTGGTAGAATCTACAAGATTTCTAGATACAAAGTTTAGTCCAGCATAAAAGTTTGGATAAACATTTACAAGTTTAAACCATGAGTAGGGCAATTTCTAATCATCAATTTCATCCTCTCTCAAGCTTGTGAAACATGTTAATGATCATGATGTTTAAAATTCATTAGTTTCTTTCTAAGAGAGATGATCTAAGCACGAGGAAAATACTTGGTAGTAAAAACATCTACACACTTATCCCATGTTCCAATACTATTACGTGGTAAACATGAGAAACAAGATTTAACTTTGTCTCTTAGTGAAAAAGGAAATAACTTTAATTTCACAATATCATTATCCATGTCCTTTTTATTTTGCATATCACAAAGTTCAAGAAAGGTATTAAGATGAGCAGATGGATCCTCATGATGACTTCCCAAAAAATGTTCTTGCATGACAAGATTTAGCAATGCAACATTTATATCATAAGCCTCCACACTAGTGGCGGGTGGTATAGGAGTACTCACAAAACCATAATTATTAGTATTTGAGAAGTCACACAACTTAGTAGTATCTAGAGAGATGGTGACCGAGCAAGCAAAGTAACAAGCAGGACAAGTAAACTAGCAAGTAAAGCGAGCAAAGAAGTAAACTAGAAACTTGTAAAGATAAATATTTTTGTATTTTTATTTTTTATGAAGAAAACAAAATATAACAGAAAATAAAAATAAGAACAAGTGAATTATAATTTGTGTGAAGTTACTTGATGATACTCCCCGGCAACGACGCCAGAAATCCTTTGTGATCCTTGTGATCTACATTTGGTTTTCCGTGAAGAGGAATGGTTGATGCAACAAAATGCAGGTAAGTATTTACCTTAGTAGAGAACCAAGTTTTATCGAACAAATACGAGTAATAACCAACCCCCGTCTTCAACAGCTACACACTAAAGAGCAAACACTTGCACCTAACATGGGCAAGAGGGTTGTCAATCCCCATGGACCCATTATTTGCAAGCTTGTAAGTAGTGGTTGGTAATAGATAATTGTAAATTGAAAAATAAAATAAATAATAAATAAGAACAGCTGGGTATTGTAGCATTTGTAAACTTATAAGTGAATCGACTCAGGGGGCATAGTTTTTCTAGTGGCATCTCTCTTGAAAGTAAGCATACGGTGGGTAAACAAATTATTATTGGGAAATTGATAGAAAAGCGCACTTTTATGATATTCACGACAATGATCATGTGTGTATAGGAATCATGTCCATAAGAAAATAGGCTGACTCCTACCTGCGCCTATCATTATTACTACACCCATCAACCGCTATCCAACATGCATCTAGAGTATTATGTAAAATAGAGTAATGCTTGGATAACGATGACGTGATGTAGACAAAGATAATTCAATTAATATGAACTAACCTCTCATACTTATGATCTATGTTGGGTTTTCCATGAAGAGGAACGGGTGATTGCAACACAACACGGGTAAGTATTTCCCCCAGTTAAGAAACCAGTTTATCAAACCAATAGGAGTATCAATCCTCAACCGTCTTCAATGGCTGCACACAAAAGAGCAAACAACTTGCACCCAACAGGGGCAAGAGGGTTGCCAATCCCCTTGATCTTGTTATTTCCAAGTGAATGAGGTGTGTAGATAATTGAAGAGAATTGTAAATCGGAAAATAAAATAAATGATAAATACGAACATCAAGGTAAATATAAGTTTTGTGAACATATAAGTGAATAGACCCGGGGGCCATAGTATTCTCTAGTTGCATCTCTCATGAAAGTAACATACGGTGGGCAAACACATCGCACAAAAGAATTACATCGGATAAATCAAAGCGAAGATCTGATGATCATTGTATTGAATATCAACAGAGAGAGATAGCCATCTTGGTACTAACTACAGACCCATAGGTCTTGTCAACAAATCACACATCATCATGAGGGCAACAAGGTTGATGAAGAGGCCCTCCATGATTGATCCCCGTCCGGCAGGGTGCCGGAACGGAGCTTCAGATGGGATCGCCGTGGAACAGAGACTTGCGGCGGTGTAAAAAGTGTTTCGTGATTGTCCTTGTTTTTTTGGAATATATGTGAATTTATAGGCCAAATAACGAAGGTAGAGGGCCACAAGGGAGGGATAATCCATCATGGTGTGCGGACCCCACATAGCCGCACCCTATTGGCTTGTGCCTCCCTTGTGTGTCCTATGGTATTCTCCTGAGGCTTCCAGGTTTTTTTTGGTCCAAAAAGAATCCTAAAGAAGGTTGTGAGCGATTGGACTTCATTTGGTACCATAAACCTAAAAAGTAAAAAAGCCAGAAAACAACAACTCGCACTTGGAACTAGGTTAATAGGTTAGTGCTTATAAATTGTAAATTATTACCCAAAAAGTATCCTAGAATGATAATATAACATCATGGAACAACAAAAAATTATAGATATGTTAGGGACGTATCAAGCATCCCCAAGCTTAATTCCTACTCATCCTCGAGTAGGTAAATGATAAAAATAGAATTTTTGATGTGACATGCTACAAAATATGTAATCTTATGCATGTATGCTCGTTGAGAAATGATGAATTAATAAATATCAACATAATAATATTTATAAGCACAAGCAACAAAGTCATCTATCTTTCGAAGTATATGATCCTAAAAGAAAGTTTACCCCTATTCATCTTATCATATTAGCAAGGCATGACTCCGTCTTCACGAGATTAATACAAATTTCAAGCAGCATGATTTCCAAGTTAGGCAATTCGCCGTACTTTTTCAATGTGAATCAACTTTTTATTCTTCACAAAATACATGAGCGTGAACCATGGACATATAATAAGGGTGGAATAGAATATGGTGGTAGGTATTAAAGGGGTAAAAAGTGGAGAATATAGCCTCTCATCAACTAGGCGTACCGACGGGCTATCAAAGGGGTAGATGTAAATGCAAGGAGTTGGGATTGCCATGCAAATGTTTCACTTGAGATATAAGTGTATGAAATCTCAATGGAAGCTAAGTGGGATGTGCATCCAACTTGCTTTCTCATGAAGACCTCGGGCATTTGAGGAAGCCCATCATCGGAATATACAAGTCAAGTTTATAATAATGAAGAAGTGTTCCGCACTAGCATATTAAAATGACATATCATGAGACTCCCTATATGAAGAACAAGGTGCCACTTTGAGGCACGAGCGTGGTAAAGTATAGTAGAAAGTCCCTTCTCTCGTTTCCTTTCATTCATTTTTTCCATCATTTTTTCATTTTATTATGGTGGGCTCATTTTGCCTCCCCCATTTTTATTTTCTGCATGGAGTCTCATCTCGACTTGTGGGGGAATAATAGTCTCCATAATTATTTCCTCACTAGGACAATGCTCTAATAATGATGATCATCACATTTTTATTGACTTACAACTCAATGAGAACTCGATATGAAGAACTCTGAAGCAACATGACTCAAGATGAATGCCTCTGGTAGTGTACCAGAACGTGCAATGATCTAGCATGACATATATTAGTGATATAATGAATGGTGGCTTTGCCACAAATGTTGTGTCAGCTCTATATGATCATCCAAACCAATATGATGGTGAACAAACTTGTCATATCATGTAACGGTGGAATTTGCATGGCAATATATCTCGGAATGGTTATGGAAATTCCATGATAGGTAGGTATCCGAGCTGTTTTGAGGAAGATATAGGAAGGCTTATGTGTGACAGAGTGTATCACGCCACGGGGTTTGGATACAGCGGGGAAGTTTGCACTGCTCCTCGAGGTGAGAATGGGCAATGCACGGTACCGAAGAGGCTAGCAAAATATGAGGACTTGAGATTGTGTATGTCCACGGTTTCACATTAGTCATGAAGAACTCATATACTTATTAAAAAATATATTATTTTTGTCACAAATCAAATCACAACTCGCATGCCCCGAGGGATGGGGTTGGGAGGAGTTAACCATCGTGGGCCTCCGACCCAAAACAACACTATGATTTTAACGAGGAATAGAAATGCTGACACATTACCGCCATCCCTTTTTAATATTCAGACAAATGAGAAAATAACACCTCTTAATATCGATTCTTCTATAAATAAAAAATGATTCACTCACACCTTTTTTGTATTACCACATCAATATCGTTAACCCACAATTTCTTTTTGAGTGCTACATGATGGTTTTGATTATCACTCATTGGATACTTATTATTTTTGGACTATCCTTATGACCCATGGAGGTTACCGTTACTATTCATTAACTCTGAAAAAATATAAGTGAATAATGAGATTTTAAATATTTCTATAAAATCTATACGCCGCAATGCTCAAAAGGATATAAGTTAAGTACTTGAGCAACTACTAAGATCAAAAGATATACGTGAAGCACATAGAGTATTCGAAAAAATCACGATGATCATGTGTCTCCCTCAAGCTAGTGTGTCCAGAAAATGATTATTGTGTCAAACTAAAAAAGCAAACTAAAGCAAACAACGCTCCAAGAAAAACTCATATCATGTGACGAGTAAAAATGTAGCTCCAAGTGACATACCGATGGATTGAGACGAAAGAGGGGATGCATTCTGGGGCATCCCCAAGCTTAGACGCTTGAGTCTTCCTAGAATATTACCTTGGGGTTCCTTGGTCATTCCCAAACTTAGGCCATTGTCGCTTCTTATTCCTTTGTCCATCGCGATAACACCCAAAACTTGAAAACTTCAATCACACAAAACTCAATAAAATTTCGTGAGATCCATTAGTATAAGCAACATATAAAATACTTAGGTACTGCTATAAATTGATTCATATTTTATTAATGCATAATAGGTAATGTATTCTAACTTCTCCATGGCTTATACCCCCCGATACAATGCATAGCATCACCAAAATAAGCAAACTATGCAAACAAAAAAGAATCTGTCTAAAAGAGAACAGTCTGTCATGATTCGTAAAGAACCCATATTTCTGTAACTCCAAAAATTCTGAAAAACTAGTAATACCTGAGTAATTTAGCAGCAATACTTTGTAAAAGTAAACAGCTTAAAAATATGTTCTAGTAAAATCAGAGAAATTCTGCACTCGACGTTAATGTTTTTGTTTTTTCACCGTATCAATTCTACTTATCATACAATCATCCCAATGGATTTACTTCTAAAAACACTAATTTAAACATAAAAACACAATAATTACAGAGGAAATAATCATGTCATCACACCAAAACTTAAAGTAAAAACAAAAATTATAATAACTATTGGGTTGCATCCCCACAAGCGCTATTGTTTTATACCCTTAGCTAGGCATAATGCATATGATCACGTGTTGTCATCTTTGACACTCAACCCATAAGTAGCCCTCATTATGGATTAATAAGGTGGTTTTATTCTCTTTCTAGGGAAGCGTTCCAGCCCTTTCTTTAATGGAAATTGGAACCTTATGTTTCCCTCTTTCATATCAATAATTGCACCTATAGTTTGTAGGAAAGGTCTTCCTAGTATTATTGACAAGTTGGATTGCAATCAATATCAAGCACAATTAAATGTACACGCGCATACTTTTTATTTTCAATAATGATAACACCATTAATTCTAAAAGTTTCTTAATGGTAGAATTTGCAAGATGCAAGTTTAGGGAACACTCTTGAATATTAGGGAGACCAAGCACATCACAAAGGGATTTAGGTATTGTTGAAACACTAGCACCAAGGTCACACAAATCATTTCATTCATATTTATTTATATTTATTTTGATAGTAGGTTCCCACTCATCTTGCAATTTCCTTGGAATTGAAACTTCAAGTTCAAGTTTCTCATCGTAAGCTTTTATCATTGCTTCCACTATATGATTAGTGAAAGCCTTGTTTTGTTCATAAGCATTGGGTGAGCTAATAATGATTTTTAACAAGGAAATACATGCTACTAAATAGCAACTTTCATAATTAAAGTACTTGTAATCCAAGATAGTGGGCACAACACTAGTTAAAGTTTTGACTTCTACAAACCCACTTTTTAAGTTTTAGCATTAGAATCATCACCCTCCAAGCAAACGGGATGCTCTCTAGATAAAGTTGATTCATCTCCAGTCCCTTTATCATTTATATTAAGAGAAGTAAATAAGGATTCAATAGGATATGTGCCAATCATTTCAAGATCTTCATCACGACTTCGGTAAAAATCGAGTGGGAGAATTTTTTTCTAGGAATTCCCGCTTAGCCTTCAACTTAGAGGTCCTCTCCTTAGTTTAATTAATAGATAGTTGGATACACTTAATATTCTCAAAAAAATCATCCTTGGGTGGAAAAGCTTTAATTTTAATAGTTTCCAGATCAAGAGCAATTATATCCATGTTTTTAGCCAAAGTATCGATCGTATGCAACTTTTCCTCTACCATAGCATTAAAAACTTTTTGAGAATTAATGAATTATTTAATGGTGTTTTCAAGATAAGAGGAAAACTTATTATTATTGGTAGAAGGATTTCCCTAAGAATTTCCATAACCATTAGATGGATTACCGGGATATGGCCTAGCATTGAAATTACCCCTATATGCATTGTTATTAAAATTATTTCACGAGATAAACTTCACATCAATGGCATTATCATTTTACTCAACCAAAGTATACAAGGTCATGTCATTAGGATCAACATGAGCATTTCTATTAGCAACCAAATTCATAAGAGCATCCATTTTTTAATTCAAAGTAGCGATTTCCTCAACAAAATTTACCTTCTTACCAGTTGGAGCTCTTCCGGTATGCCACTCAGAATAGTTGGCCATCATGTTTTGAGAAGTTTGGTGGCCTCTCCTAAGGTCACCTCCATGAAGGTACAACCTGCGGCAGAATCTAGAAGTTTTCTAGATACAAATTTTAGTCCAATATAGAAGTTTTGGATAATCATCCACAACTTTAAACCATGAGTAGGGAAATTTATAATCATAAATTTAATCCTATCCCAAGCTTGTGCAACATGTTCATAATCATATTATTTAAAATTCATTATTTGATTTCTAAGGGAGATGATTCTAGCAGGAGGAGAATACAATTACGTGATAAAGATGAAAACCAAGCCTTGGCCCTAACTCTTGGTGAAAAAGGAAATAATTTTAATTTCACAATATCATTATCCATGTCCTTTTTATTTTGCATATCACAAAGTTCAACAAAAGAATTAAGATGAGCAGCGGGGTCCTTATTAGGACTTTCGGAAAATTGTAATTTCATGACAAGATTCAGCAATGTAGTATTAATATCAAAAGCCTCTACACTAGTCGCGGGAGGTATAGGAGTACTAATAAAATCATTGTTATTAGTATTTTAGAAGTCACACAACTTAGTAGTATCTTGATACATGGTGACTAAGCAAGCAAAGTAACATGCAGGATAAGAAAACTAGAGAGCAAAGAAGCAAACTGGTGACAAGCAAAGGTAAACATTTTTGTATTTTGATTTTTTTGAACCAAGCAAAATATAACAAAAGATAAAAATAAGAACAAATGAGTTATAATTTGTGAGAAGTTACTAAATAGTTTGTGATAATATTCACCCACAACGGTGCGACAAATCCTTCCTGATACTTGTGATCTGAGTTTGGTTTTCCATGAAGACGAACGGGTAATTGCAGCACAGTATGGGTAAGTATTTCCCTAAGTTAAGAAACCATGGTTTATTGAACCAATAGGAATATTAATCCTCAATCGTCTTCAGTGGCTGCACACAAAAGAGCAAACAACTTGCACCCAACACGGGCAAGAGGGTTGTCAATCCCCTTGATCTCGTTATTTGCAAGCGAATGAGGTGTGTAGATAATTGTAGTGAATTGTAAATTGCAAAATAAAATAAAAGACAAATAAGAACAACAAGGTAAATATAAGTTTCGTGAATATATAAGTAAATATACTGGGGGCCATAGTGTTCTCTAGTGGCATCTCTAATGAAAGCAACGTATAGTGGGTAAACAAATTACTGTTGGGCAATTGACAGAAAATCGGATAGTTACACGATTTTCACGGCAATGATCATGTGTATATAGGCATCACGTCCATAAGCAAATAGTCCGACTCCTACCTGCACCTACTACTATTACTCCAATTCAGGAGTGCTTATATATATATGCCTGCCTCTCTATGTATTAAGTTCATGACAAACAGATTAATGCTTGGAGGACGATGACATGATGTAGACAAAGTTAACTCAATCAATATGAATAAACTCCATCATTTTATCCTTAGTGGAAGAAAGACAAAGACGTATCTTCTCCCCTTCTATCATTGGATATAGAAACTCATAATGTTGAACCCACTACAATGCACCCCTCTCACTAAAGAAATACCAAACTACTTGGCCAAAGCAATTTAATAGGTCGGAGAGAATTTTGAAGCTATGATGATCATGCAATTAAGAATCATAATAATTTCAGAGAAGACTTAAGTACTTTTCATGAATAATCTGGACATAAACCCACAATTCATCGGATCCCAACAAACACACCATACAAAAGATTTACATCGGATAGATCAAAGCGAAGATGCAACAATCATTTATTGAAGATCAACAGAGAGAGATAGCCATCTTGGTACTAACTATAGACCCGTAGGACTATGGTGAACTACTCACATCATCATGAGGTCAAGAAGGTTGATGAAGAGGTCCTCCGTGATCAATTCCCCCTCCGGCAGGGCGCTAGAATGGAGCTCTAGATGGGGCTACCGTGGAACAGAGACTTGCGATGTCGGAAAAAGTGTTTCGCGATCGTCCTTAGGGTTTCTGGAATATATGTGAATTTGTAGGCCAGATTATGGAGGTAGAGGGGCTACTAGGGAGGGACAAGTCATTAGGGTGCACCGACCCCCCTGGCCACGCCCTATTGGCTTGTGCCTCCCTCGTGTGGCCTTTGGTCTTCTCCCGAGGCTTCCAAGTTTTCTTTTGGTGCACAAAAAACATAAAAAAGTTTGGGAGCAATTGGACTTCGTTTGGTTCTGTAAACCTGAAAAATAAAAAACACGCAAAAAGCATCAACTAGAACTTGGCACTGAGTTAATAGGTTAGTGATAAAAATAAATATAAATTGGTAAATTACTATGCAAAAAGTATCCTAGAGTGATAATATAACAACATGGAACAATAAAAAATTATACATACGTTGGAGATGTATCAACCCCATCATTTTATTCTTAGTGGAAATAATACAAAGACGTATCTTATCCATTTCTATCACCAGGGTATACAAATCCATCAGATTGAACCCACTACAACGCACCCCTGCCACTAAAGAAAGATCAATCTACTTGGCCAAAGAAAATCAATGGATCATATAGATTTATGAAGCATGATGATAATGCACATAAGAATCATAATAGAATTCAGAGAAGGCTCAAATATTTATCATGAATAATCTGAACATAAACACACAATTTGTCTGACCGCAATAAACGCACCGCATCAAAGAATTACAACAGACAGATCAAAGCAAAGATGTGATGATCATTGTATTGAACTACTCGCACATCACCATGGGAGCATCAAGGATGATGTAGAGGCCATCCGTGATCGATCCCCGCTCCAACAGGGCACCGAAACAGGGCTCCAGATGGGAACAAGATAGAACAAAGACTTGCGGTGGCAGAAAAAGTGTTTCAGGTGGCTCTCTCGGGTTTTTTGGAATATATGTGAATTTATAGGCCACAGAGGGGCACCAAGAGGCAACCGAGGGGATCACGAGGCAACAAGGCATGACCTACCCCCTGGTCACGCTTGGTTGGCTCGTGCTTCCCTAGCGAGGCCTATGGTCTCCTTGTGAAGCTTCCGTGTCTCCTTTTGGTCCAGAAAAATCATCAACAAGTTTTGTGGCAATTGAACTTCGTTTGGCACAGTAAACCTGAAAAGCCAAAAACATGCAGAAAACAACAACGCGCACTGGGCACTAGGTTAATAGGTTAGTGCTCAAAAATAATATTAACTGGTAAATAAACTCCCAAAAAGTATCCTAGAATGATAATATAATACCATGGGACAATAAAAAATTATAGATACGTTGGAGACGTATCAATTGTCTTCATCAGTGGCATTGTCTTCATGATTGGTAGATGGAGGAATGATGAATTCCTCAATGTAAGGTTCCTTAGTATGATCTCACCTATGCCCATCAGCCTAATAGCTTCTTCAGGTGGAAGTTCATCTAGCATAGGAGGCATGCTCTCTCTTTGCAAGCCAGTAATTTCATCGAACCACACATCTATAGTCTCAACAATTTTATTGTGAAAAGTGTTGAAGACTTTGTAGGTGTGCGAATCCTTTGCATAACCAACCATGAAACCCTCGTGTGCTTTCTGTACAAATTTAGAAGTGTGGTGTGGATCTCTAATACAACATCTTGCACAGAAGAATTTGAAATAACTTACATTGGTCTTCTTACCAGTAAGCATCTCATATGAGGTTTTCTTGAAGAACTTGTGAAGATATACCCGGTTGATGGTGGCAAGCAGTGTCATTGGCTTCATGCCATAGTCTTCAAGGTGTCTTGTATTCATCAAGCATAGTGCAAGCCATCTCTATGAGAGTCTTGTTCTTGTATTCCAGGATGTTGTTCTGCTATGGAGTGTATGGAGTAGAAAACTCATGTGTGACACAAAGAGTGTCAAGATATATGTCAAGACCAGTATTCTTGAACTCCATGCCATTGTCACTCCTGATATGCTTGATCTTGACGTTGTAGTTAGTCATGCACCTATTTGCAAAGTGCTTGAAGACATCCCGCACTTGAGTCTGGTAAAGTAAGATGTGCACCCAGGTATATCTAGAATAATCATCAACAATCATGAAGCCGCGTAGATTTGCAGTGGTAGAGAGTAGGGCCGAATAGGGCCATATGGAGGAGCTTGAAAGGACTAAAGTCATCATAATTGTCTTTGAGGGATGGTTGACCCTAATCATCTTCTCGGCTTCACGGGCACCACATAGGTGATCCTCTTGAACTTGAATCCCTTCATGCCAATGATAAGATTCTTCTTGGCGAGAGCGTGCAAGTTCCTCATGCGAGCATGTCCTAGACTTCTATGCCGTAGCCACCACTCTAAAGATTTTGTTGGAAGACAAGTGGCAACACGTGGTCCTGCAGAGAAGTCTACCATGTATAGATCACCTCTTCAAAAAGTTTCAAAGACTCTAGTTTTGTCACAGGCCATTAGTCCAACGTATCGGAATCTGCTAAATATGGCGAGTACATCAAGATCACAAAGCATTGAGATAGACATTAAGTTGTAACCAAGGGATTCGACCATCATCACATTATCCATGTGCTGATCCCTTGTGATAGCAACTCTACCTAGTCCTAGTACTTTGCTCCTACTTTTGTCGGCAAACATGATGTGATCTTTGGTTGGTGGTCAAAGAGTTGACTCCATCAATATGCTTCGATCACTAGTCATGTGACTAGTGTATCCACTGTCAATGATCCATTCAGTGGAGTTGGATTTATTTTCGTGCATTGAGAAGTAGTCATGTTCACCAAAGCTTGAAGGTGTATCATGCATTGATGAAGATATTGAAGTACACGGTGCTAAGTGAACTAGATAATATAAATGCTAAAAACTATTTGAATTGTTTATCTTGCATCTAGGCAAGAGTGTTTTTGGGTCTCCCGAGAAAATCTTCGAGTTGAGCTTCATACTATCTGGAGACCCAATGGTGCATGAACAAGTTAGTTCTTCTTGACCACCACATCTCAAGAGGTGGCTTAGAAGCAATGAGACGTAAAGCATCATCAGGGAATTTAGGAAATGTTGCCCTAATAGCACGTTTTACAAGAGGGTTAGTATACTCAAATGAATATGCACAAAAGTTCTTAGTTGTATGTACATAACGGTTTATGCCATAGTGGTCATATTCATGAGTCTTTTTGGTCCTTCCCTGCGAAACATAGTTGTTAGATCGATCATATGAAGATCTTTGTCTTCTCGAAGACTTTGATCTGGGATATGTACTTGTTACTCCCAAGATGTGATCCTATCCTTATTTTGGCTGAGGGCCTCGAAAGGGATAGAAGCGCATCTCATTGTTTCGCAAGAATGGATATCGTAACACGTACATGTATAGAAGAGATGAGTATATGGAATTGGCTTACACTCTCCACAAGCTACAACATGAACAGCTCAATACAACAATACATTCAAACATCCCGTAGAAGAGCAGGGTCTGACTATGGACGAAAATAAACAATAAAAGAATGACGTCCATCCATGCTATCCTAGGCTGCCTGCCTAGAACCCATCCTATGATCGATGAAGAAGAAGAAGGAGAATAAGCTCCAAATAGAACAATGATCGCTCTCATGTCATATCATCGCATTACCTGTATACGAAACTATTGTTGTAGTAATCTATGAGCCACAGGGACTCAACAATCTCATTTCCAAAGGTATCAAGACTAGCAAAGCTTAGTGGGTGATGTATGGTTTAGTGGTGAGGCTGCAGCAAGCAACTAAGCATTTATTTGAGTGGCTAACTTACGAGTACACAATAAGAGGGGGTGGTCTAAGCATAACGGTTGCGAATTAATAATGGTCTCAAAGTGATCCTGAACACCTACTTACGTCAAACATAGCCCCACCATGTCCTCTCTCGGATGCAGAACTCACGAGAAGAGACAGTCACGGTTACGCACACAATTGGCATATTTTAATTAAATTTACTTCATGTTTGCTTTGACTGGGTGTTAAATAAAGTTTCCAAGTTTCCACATAACCACGAGCACGACTCTCAAAAAGAGTTAACCCTGCAGGGGTGCTCCAACTAGTCCATCACAAACTACCACAAGCTGCCCTGGAGAGAAAACCTCAACCTCGAGATATCCCGAGGTATCACCGATACCCCAGTGCACAAGACCTTCGATAAGAGTACAAAAAGTAAAGCAAGGTCGCCCAACATGCCGACAATCCTGATAGGAGTCGCGTATCTCGTTCTTAGGGCACAACCGGATGGGTCACACTACGAGTGAAACAAAACCTCGAGTTTCCCCGTGGTGGCCGTGCAGTGTACCCCTTTGGGACCAACACCATCAGCACTAGCCCCCTGTATCATGTTAAATTACTCCTCGGGTTCATGACGTCCTATGTTTTAATAACGGTATTCAAGATTGTTATGTTGAGCAAATAGTGTCAATGTTGGGCCTTGCCAGAAGATTTGTCCATGCACTAGTAATGGGATACCTAGTGTCCATGACTTTTGCACATGTGTTAGGAGTATAATCCCTCAAGAGAAACCACCAACCCAACAAAATAGCCGGAACCAGGACCGGCAAGACCTACACAAGCGGCCCAAGACATGCCGAGAACCCCCGGCACCTGCTGGGGGAGAAGGCACATGCACCTTCGATGAGACCCGGCAATGCGCCTCCCGGCAAGCGCAGGCCAAACTGCCACCGCTCCACCTCATCGCTACACCAGCCACTCACCGATGACTTGTCGAGCTCCCAGATGGCTGAGTGGATCTCACTAGATACGTTGTAGCGTGCCAAAAGACAGATTACGACTAGTTGACACCCGTCCAGAGGCGTGTCAAGACACCAAGCCATGGCCAGCTAATAGGTGGCATGAGCTTGCCGGGAACGCACCCCCACTCGCCACCTAAGGCCGAATTTATGGAACTTCGTCTTAGGTGCCAGAGTTTGGTATGATAGAAATGTTAGCTATCTAATCATGCCCGTTTGCCAATGTGGACGCCCCTTGAGCTATAAAAGTAGGCCCATGGCAACCTACCAAAGGATTTGACACTTCGAGGATTCGGACCCCAGGATTAGAACCGTAAATATTTGTACGCACGCGGTAACTCTCCGCGGTAACCCTTGTCGGGGTAGAGCATCCTGCGAACTTCGTCTTCCCCTATCAATCCACCAAAGCAGGAGTAGGGTTTTATGCTTCAAAGTGGCCCGAACCTGGGTAAAACACCCCGAGTCTCATCATCGTGTTGCCTCGTAATTTCTTGTCTTTGTGCCACACGACCTCCCCGCCAAAAAACGAAGGGGCCAAAGGTCCTACACGTGATCGAGTGCACACATCCGCATTGACATCTTTGGCGCGCCAGGCAGGGGCTTCGTTCGCACGAACCTGAGATTACAAGCAGCGTGTTGATCTTTGTCGCTGCTTCCTTTTCATCATGGCTCCCAAGAAGAAGACGGGCTCAGACGCCCATCCTTCTACTTCGAAGACCACGACGCTTGTTGGTGCGGACGCTGCTGGCGCCGCGGCGGGGTCTCGTGATATGGGTGTCGCGGGTAACCCAGTCCGTGCAGGAGGCGCCACCGTCGTGTCCTCCATGACCGAAGCCGGAACAAGGAACACCAGAAGCGAGCAACGACGACGTCCTGGCGAGCTAACCCCTAGTGCTGTGGGAGAAAGTGTCACCTAGGCTCCGTGCTTTTGCTGCATCAGTGGCCGCAGCCGCAACAGCGGTGCCAAATCCCAAGCAAGTTGAGATCCACCGGCTGCACCTGCCACAGGCGCTGCTGCTGGGCACATGCCTCGTCAAGAGCAACACGGAGTGCTGAGGTGGGCCACAGATCCACGAGCTCAACCTCCCCCATGTCAGACCACTACGACGACTGGTGCATGACGACAAGGGTGTGATGATGCTCCTCTTGGTTCCAGCAGGAGTCGAGCAACGTCGCGGTCCGCCTCTCTGCCCATGCCGCACACGGCCACAGAGGCAATGGTGCGGGCTCAACTCCTATTGAACTTTCCACCAGCGGATGACAAGATGGATGAATGGAGGGCCACCATTCAGAGTTTGATTGGCTTCGCCAAAGCTAGCAAACTGCAACAAGCAGGACCATCCCGTTGTCCACGGACGGCGACGGTGGCCCGAACTGATGGTCGTGCTGAGGGGGCGACACCAACGGTGCAGTCCCCTCCTCGACAGCAAACCCAAGGTCAGCCGCAACAAGCTCCGTGCACTGACACGCCCAACGAGGCATCCATGCCCTCGACCGGCCCACGTGACCAGCGAAACCAACGACGTGTTCTGGAAGACTGGCAAAAGGAGGACGCGTGTATCACAATTGAATGACATCGATAAGAACACCGTCAACCTGACAGGCGCAACGGCATAGACACTGGCGACCTTGCTCCCAGTGTTGGCGGATACCTACCTTACAAGGTTGGGTGTTCCGCCTTCACTCGTGAGCTGCGACAGGTCCGCTGGCCGTCGAGCCGAGCTTTCAAGCGTGAATTAACATAGAAGTATGACGAACAACTTAACCCGGCAGAGTTCCTGGGCATCTACACGATAGTCGTCCAAGCCACCGGAGGAAGAGATGAGAAGTTGCTCGCCAACTACTTCCCTTTGTCACTTAAGAGAAATGTGAGGTTGTGGATAATGCACCTGCCAGAGAATTCCATTTCCTCATGGGCTGACTTGTGCAACGAGTTTGTTGGCGCCTTCATGGGTGGCCACCAGGAGCCAGGACAGCCCAACGACTTGCAGGTCCTCCCACAGAAGAAGGGGGAAACCTGCGGAAGTACATCCAAAGATTCAGTAGAGTGCACCGCAACATTCTTGAGATACACCCCGCAACCATGATTGTCATGTTCCATTCAAACGTGTGCAACAGGAAGATGCGGGACAAGATGAATGCCAAACCCCCCAAGACAGTCAACCAGCTGTACACGTTGGCGGACAAGTGTGCATGAGCTGAAGTAGGAAGGCGACTCCTCGAAGAGGAGGCAGGTGTCAGAGTCGACTCTAATGACAATGACGATACCCCCTGGTTGAAGGGGAGGAACCGGAAGCGCAACAGGAAGCGCAAGGGCAAGGCGGTGTTGGCCGTTGAAAGTTTTGGTGATCTCAGCGCCGGCAAGAAGGCATAAGCCGAGATCCCCGGCAAGGGATCCACTTCATGCATTGATTGCAGGGAGGCCGCAACGGATGAGAAAACCGGAAAGTGTGACGGGCCATATTGCAAATTTCATCACACCAAGGGCCATGATCTCCAAGAATGCCGCCAAGTTGAGAAGCTTACCGAGAAGAAAAAAATCAGAGTACGAAAGCGCGACAAGGAGAAGGGCCAAGATGGTGCTGCCGGGAAAGGTCGCGATTATAGAGGAGGCCGCTGCAGCAAGGCCCCGCAACAAAACGAAAAGCCTGCCAGAGTGTGAGAGAAGAAAATAGAAGATGACGTGAGTGACAATGAAGATGGTGGAGAGGATTCTAGTGACAAAGAATTCGAGAAGGCAACCGGTGCCATGCATGTTGACGGGGATGCATCCCTGCACTCCTCTTGCTGCTAGCTCAAGCAATGGGTGTGCGAAGTTAACACCATGGAGCCAGCGTCAGATTCTCAAAGACCGCTTGAATGGCCTCGCGCGCCTATCATCTTTGACGGAGAGGATCACCTTGATCACATTACTTTGGTTAGGTGCGTGTGTGTGTGTGTTGTTATTGGTTTATCCGACAATCGCGACCTCAAAGTTAGTAAGATGCTAGTTGACGGCGGGGCAGGGTTGAACATCATTTCCCTCGAGGTGGTCAAGAGGCTGCAGATCCGTGACGACGAGCTGAAGCCTACGGGTTCATTCCAAGGAATTAACCCCGGTAGAGGCCAGCCAAAGGGAAAGATAACTTTGCGTGTCACATTTGGGGGAGAGTTCAACTACCAGATCGAGAAGGTCGTATTTGACGTGGTCGAACTTTCCCTGCCGCACAATGGAATTCTTGGTCGCCCAGCCTTGGCAAAAACCATGGCAGCATCCCACTATGCTTACAACATTCTGAAGATGCCAGGCCCCATGGGAGTAATCTCCATCCCGTCCGACAAGAAGGATGCATTCATTTGCGTAGACCAGATGTATCGAGATGCGGTAGCAGCTGAAGCCGCGGAAGGACCCGCTCCTGCCAAGAGCCAAAATAGGGAAAAGAAGTCTAGCGGGAACACCGGCAAGGACTCTAGGAAGCACGCCTCCGTGGAGTGCGTGGCGCCCGTCGATGACCTTCTAGAGAGTTCCATTAGAAGGAAATCCAGGGTCTCCTACCCTGCGGTGAAGAAGGTCCCGACAAGGGAGGATGCCTCTGGCGGTACGTTTACCATCAGTGCCACCCTTAACGACAAATAGGAAAGCACGCTCGTTGCCTTTCTGCGGGCGAATGTCGATGTGATTGCCTGGCAATCTTCTGACATCCTTGGTGTTCCGAGACAGGTAACTGAGCACGACCTTGCTGTCTTCCCTCATGCCGGACCCGTCAAGCACAAGGTTAGGAAACAGGCCTTGGAAAGACAAAAGTTCATCGCCGAAGAGATCAAGAAGCTAGAAGCAGCTGGCTTAGTCCAAGGAGTACTACATCCAACGTGGTTAGCTAACCTGGTAGTGGTGCACAAGGCAAATGGGAAATGGAGGCCTTGCATTGATTTCACTGACTTAAACAAAGCATGCCTGAAGGACCCATTTCCCTTGACGCGCGCTGATCAAATAGTTGATGCCACTTCCGGGTGCGACCGGCTTTCCTTCTTGGATGCATATTCCAGATACCATCAGATATTCATGGCCAATGAGGATGAGGAAAAGTCCACATTCATAACTCCATGCGGCATATACTTCTTTCTACGAATGCCCTTTGACTTAAAGAGCGTTGGTTCTACCTTTGCCAGGGACATGCAAATTGGATTTGGATCCTAGTTGCACAGAAATGTGGAAGCTTATATGGATGACATAGTGGTTAAGACCAGAGACGAAGCTACCCTTGTACAAGACCTAGAAGAGACCTTTGCGAACCTGCGCAAGATCAACCTGAAGCTCAATCCTGAGAAGTGTGTGTTTGGTGTTCCATCCGGAAAATTCCTTGGGTTCTTTGTGTCTCAGCGATGAATTGAAGCCAATCCTCACAAGATCAAAGCTATCGAGCAGACACAAGCACCCAAAATAGTTAAGGACGTGAGGCGTTTGACGGGAAGCATTGCCATGTTGAGCAGATTCATCTCCAAATCTGCTGAATGCTCCTTGCCCTTCTTCAGAATACTGAAGAAGGTTGGCCCGATGAAGTGGACCCTGGGAGCAGACGAGGCGCTGTAAGATCTGAAAACATATCTTTCCTGTGCTCCCACCTTGGTCGCTCCTAAGACACAAGACTCGTTGCTGCTATACCTGGCGGCAACGAATCAAGTGGTTAGCTCGGCCCTGGTGGCGTAGCGGGAATTAGATGAAAATGCAGCCGCCGTGGCATATGCTGTCGGGGATGAAACAAAGGTATCCGCAGCAACGCCAAACACAGACTCGGAAGAAACCCAGCAAGCTAGCAAGGGGAGATCCAAAGAGATGGTGAAGAAGAAGGTGGTACAGTGGCCAGTGTACTTCGTCAGCTCCTTGTTATAGGAGGCTAGGTCAAGGTAATCTGGAGTACAAAAGATAATCTTAGGCCTTATCATGGCCTTGAGGGAGCTGCACCACTACTTCCAAGCCCATGAGGTCGCGGTTGTCACCCGTTTTCCAGCACAATGTATCCTGAGGAACCCTGAAGCCACTAGCAGGATAATCGAGTGGGTGCTAGAGCTATCAAGTTTTGGGTTGAAGTACAAAAGCACTTCCACTATTCAGAGTACAGTGTAGCGCTGGCAGAGTTCATAGCCAAATGGACGCCCACACCAGACAAGGAAGTCCTAGAAACCCTTTTCCCCGGCAAGGAAGCACCCAATGAATGGGTCATGTATTTTGACGATGCCTTCTCACTCCATGGTGCCGGGGCTGGTGTGCTCCTCATCGCCCCCACCGGTGAGCACCACAAATACGTGGTCCAAATTCATTTCCCCCGGGAGGAAGATACCAACAACACCGCCGAATATGAAGGACTCCTTGCAGGACTCAGAATCGTGATGGAGTTGGGAATGAAGAAGCTGATCATCAGAGGAGACTCTCAACTCGTGGTGAAGCAGGTGAATAAATATTATCAGAGTCCGTTGATGTAGTCTTAAATAGAGGAAGTGAGGAAGTTGGAGGAACGCTTTGACAGATTGCACGAAGAACGTGTACCACATGCAGAAAACTATTGAGGAATGTCGCATGGGAAACAAAAATTTCCTACGTGCACACAAGATCTATCCATGGTGATGACCATCTACGAGAGGAGAGAATGTATCTACATACCCTTGTAGATCGCTAAGTATAAGCATATATAATGCGGTTGATGTAGTGGAACATCTTCATGATCCAAAACGCAGCCCGTCCCGCGATCTCATCACGATCCATCCCGTAATCCCATCACGATCCGTCCCGATCTAGTGCTGAACGGACGGCACCTCCGTGTTCAGCACACGTACGTCTCGATGACATCTCCTCCTTCTTGATCCAGAAAGAGAGGAAGGATAAGTAGATGGGATCTCAACCAGCACGACTGCATGGTGGAGATGATGGTGGAGCACTGCCAGCAGGGCTTCGCCAAGCGTTGTCAGAACCGATTTGAGGAGAAAACAGAGTTATGGGAGAGGTAGGGCCGCCACCGGGGCATGGGAATTGGTGTGTTAAGCCCCTCCCTCTCCCCAATATATATAGGAGGTAAGGAGGAGGGTTGGATCGCAGCCCTAGATTCTCCTCCAAGGAGGGGGCGTGGGCCTATGGAGGTTTCCTCCCTCCCCAAGGCACCTAGGAGGTGCTTTCCCCTTTAGGGACTCTTCCCTCCCAACCGCATGGGCCCTTGGGGCTAGCCCAATAAGGCTTGGACACCCCCTTACTGCCCATGCATGTCCCAGGGGCTGGAGGGACCCTTCCGGACTCCTCCGGAACCCTGTGGAACCTTCCAGAAGCTTCTCGGTACAATACCAATAAAACGTAAAACTTTTCCGGTAGCCAAAATAGAACTTACCATATATAAATCTTTACCTCCGGACCATTCCGGAGCTCCTCGTGACGTCCGAGATCTCATACGGGACTCCGAACAACATTTGGTCACCAACACACATATCCCAATACTACTCTAGCATCACCGAACGTTAAGTGTGCAGAGCTTACGCGTTCGAGAACTATGCACACATGACCGAGACACTTCTATGGTCAATAACTAATAGCAGGACCTAGATGCCCATATTGGTTCCTGTTGGGGAATGTAGTAATTTCAACAAATTTCCTATGCTTCACAAGGATCTATCTAGGAGAAACCAGCAATGAGCAAAGGGGTAGAGCATCTTCATACCTTTGAAGATCACTAAGCGGAAGCGTTGCTAGAACACGGTTAATGGAGTCGTACTCGTAGAGATTCAGATCATGGTGGATTCAGATCTAAGCGCCAAACAACAGCACCCCCGCGTTCAACACACGTGCAGCCCGGTGACGTCTCCTACGCCTTGATCCAGCAAGGAGAGAGGAGAGGTTGAGGGAGAGCTCCGGTAGCACGACATCGTGGTGACGATGGAGATGCGTGGTACTCCGGCAGGGCTTCGCCAAGCACTACGGAGGACGAGGAGGAGGAGAGGTAGGGCTATGCCTTGGAGGTGGAAGAACTTGTGTGTTGCAGCCCTAAAACCCTCACATATATATAAGGGGAGGAGGAGGGGGGGACGTCTACCCTAGGGTTTCCCCTAGGTGGTGCGGCGGCCAAGATGGGAGGAGGGGCGACACCCTAGGGTGGGCTTGGCGCCCAAGGCAGCCTCCCACGCCTAGGGTTTGCCCCCCTTAGCCCTTGTGCGCCTTGTGCCTTAGGTGGGTGGAGCACCAGCCCACCTAGGGGCTGGTTCCCATCCACTTTTGGACCATATAGCCCTTCGTGGCTGGTGGCCCTTCTCGATGGACCCCCGGAACCCTTCCGGTGGTCTCAGTACATTACCGGTGATTCCCGAAACACTTCCGGTGATCAAATATTGACTTCCTATATATGAATGTTTACCTCCGGAATATTCTGGAGGTCCTCATGACGTCCGGGATCTCATCCGGGACTCCGAACAACCTTCGGTAACCACGTATACTATTCCCATAATAACCCTAGCGTCATCGAACCTTAAGTGTGTAGACCCTACGGGTTCGGGAATCATGCAGACATGACCGAGATACCTCTCTGGTCAATAACCAACAACATGATCTGGATATCCATGTTGGTTCCCACATGTTCCACGATGATCTCATCGGATGATCCACAATGTCGGCGATTCAATAAATCCCGTATACAATTCCCTTTGTCTACCTCTATGATACTTGCCCGATATTCGATCGTCGGTATCCCTATACCTTGTTCAATCTCGTTACCGGCAAGTCTCTTTACTCGTTCCGTAACACATCATCCCGTGGCTAACTCCTTAGTCACATTGAGCTCATTATGATGATGCATTACCGAGTGGGCCTATAGATAGCTCTCTATCACACGGAGTGACAAATCCCAGTCTTGATTCGTACAACCCAACAAACTCTTCCGGAGATACCTCTATTGCACCTTTATAATCACCCAGTTACGTTGTGACGTTTGATACACCCAAAGCACTCCTACGGTATCCGGGAGTTGCATAAGCTCATGGTCTAAGGAAATGATAGTTGACATAAAGCTTTAGCAGACGAACAACACGATCTAGTGCTATTATTAGGATTGGGTCTTGTCCATCATATCATTCTCCTAATGATGTGATCCCGTTATCAATGACATCAAATGTCCATGATCAAGAAACCATGATCATCTATTAATCAACGAGCTAGCCAACTACAGGCTCACTAGGGACACAATGTGATATATATATTCACACATGTATTACAGTTTCTGGTAAATACAACTATATCATGAATAATAGAGAATTCTCATGAACTAGGAAATATAATAATAACCACTTTATTATTGCGTCTAGGGCATATTTCCAATAGTCTTGCACTTGCACTAGAGTCAATAATCTAGTTACATTGTGATGAATCGAACAACCATAGAGTTCTGGTGCTGATCATGTTTTGCTCGTAGAAGAGGTTTAGTCAACGGATCTGCGACATTCAGATCCGTATGTACTTTACAAATATCTATATCTCCTTCCTGGATGTATCCACGAATGGAGTTGAAGAAGCGGCGCTTGATGTGCTTGGGCTTCTTGTGAAACCTGGGCTCCTTGTCAATCGCAATAGCACCAGTGTTGTCACAAAAGAGAGTCATTTGGCCCGACGCACTAGGAATCACTCCTAGGTCGGTGATGAACTCCTTCATCTAGACTCCTTCCTGTGCTGCGTCCGAAGCAGCTATGTACTCTGCTTCACATGTAGATGCCGCCACCACACTTTGATTGCAACTGCACCAGTTGACTGCCCCATTATTCAAAATAAACACGTATCCAGTTTGTGACTTGGAGTCATCCGGATCTGTGTCGAAGCTAGCATCGACGTAACCCTTTACGACGAGCTCTTCCTCACCTCCATAAATGAGAAACGTATCTTTAGTCCTTTTGACACACTTAAGGATGTTCTTGACCGGTGTCCAGTGATCCACTCCTGGATCACTTTGGTACCTCCCTACAAAACTTATGGCAAGGTTCACATCAGGTCTGGTACACATCATGGCATACATAATAGATCCTATTGCTGAAGCATAGGGGACGGTACTCATCTTTTCTCTATCTTCTGCCATGGTCGGGCGTTGAGTCGTACTCAACCTCACACCTTGTAATACAGGCAAGAACCCCTTCTTGGCTTTATCCATATTGAACTTCTTCAATATCTTGTCAAGGTATGTGCTTTGTGAAAGACCTATGAGGCGTCTCGATCTATCTCTATAGATCTTGATGCCTAATATGTAAGCAGCTTCTCAAGGTCCTTCATTGGAAAAATCTTATTTAAATAGGCCTTTATGCTTTCCAAAAGTAGTATATCATTTCCCATCAACAATATGTCATCCACATATAATATGAGAAATGCTACAGAGCTCCCACTCACTTTATTGTAAATACAGGCTTCTCCATAAGTCTGTAGAAACCCAAACGCTTTGATCACCTCATCAAAGCGAATGTTCCAACTCCGAGATGCTTGCACCAGCCCATAGATTGAGCGCTGGAGCTTGCATACCTTGTTAGCATTGCTAGGATCGACAAAACCTTCCAGCTATATCATATACAATTCTTCCTTAAGAAAGCCGTTCAGGAATGCCGTTTTGACGTCCATTTGCCAGATTTCATAATCATAAAATGTGGCAACTGCTAACATGATTCAGACCGACTTTAGCATCGCTACGGGTGAGAAGGTCTCACCATAGTCAATCCCTTGAACTTGCCGATAACCCTTAGCGACAAGTCGAGCCTTATAGATGGTCCCATTACCATCCGCGTCAGTCTTCTTCTTAAAGATCCATTTATTTTCTATGGCTCTCCGATCATCGGGGAAGTACACCAAAGTCCATAATTTGTTCTCATACATGGATCCTATCTCGGATTTCATGGCCTCAAGCCATTTGATGGAATCCGGGCCCGCCATCCCTTCTTCATAGTTCAAAGGTTCACTATTGTCCAACAACATGATTTCCATGACAGGTTTTCCGTACCACTCTGGTGCGGAACGTGTCCTTGTGGACTTTGGAGGTTCAGTAGCAACTTGATCTGAAGTTTCATGATCATCATCATTAACTTCTTCTCTAGCCTGTGTAGGCACCTCAGAAATATTTTCTTGTGCTACGCTTCTCTCCAGTTCGAGAGGAGGTACAATTACCTCACCAAGTTCTACTTTCCTCCCACTTACTTCTTTCGAGAGAAACTCTTTTTATAGAAAGGATCCGTTCTTGGCAACAAAGATTTTGCCTTCGGATCTAAGATAGAAGGTATACCCAATAATTTCTTTAGGGTATCGTATGAAGACACATTTTTCTGCTTTGGGTTCGAGCTTCTCAGGTTGAAGTTTCTTCACATAAGCATCACAACCCCAAACTTCCAGAAATGATAGCTTATGTTTCTTGCTAAACCATAATTCATACGATCTCATCTCAACTATTTTACACGGTGCCCTATTTAAAGTGAATGCGGCAGTTTCCAATGCATATCCCCAAAATGATAGCGGTAGATCAGTAAGAGACATCATAGATCGCACCATATCCAATAAAGTGTGATTATGACGTTCAGACACACCGTTACGCCGCGATGTGCCAGGAGGCATGAGTTGTGAAACAATTCCACATTTCCTTAGGTGTGTGCCAAACTCGTGACTCAAATATTCTCCTCCATGACCAGATCGTGGGAACTTTATTTTCTTGTCATGTTGATTCTCTTCCTCACTCTGAAATTCCTTGAACCTTTCAAAGGTTTCAGACTTGTGTTTCATTAAGTAGACATATCCATATCCACTTAAGTCACTAGTGAGGGTGAGAACATAACGATAACCTCCATGAGCCTCAACGCTCATTGGAACGCATACATCGGTATGTATTGTTTCCAGTAAGTTGTTTGCTCGCTCCATTATTCCGGAGAACGGAGTCTTGGTCATCTTGCCCATAAGGCACGGTTCACATGTGTCAAATGATTCAAAATCAAGAGACTCCAAAAGTCCATCTGTATGGAGTTTATTTATGCGCTTAACACCGATATGACCAAGGCGGCAGTGCCAAAAGTATGTGGGACTATCATTATCAACCTTACATCTTTTGGTACTCACACTATGAATATGTGTAACATCACGTTCGAGATTCATCAAGAATAAACTATTGACTAGCAAGGCATGACTATAAAACATATCACTCATATAAATGGAACAACCATTATTCTCAGATTTAAATGAGTAGCAATCTCGCATCAAGCAAGTTCCCAATACAATGTTCATGCTAAAAGATGGTACTAAATAAGAATTATTAACCTTTAAGACTAATCCCGAAGGTAGATGTAGAGGTAGCATGCCGCCGACGATCACATCTACCTTGGAACCATTCCCGACTCGCATCGTCACCTCGTCCTTTGCCAGCCTACGCTTGTTCCGCAGTTCCTGCTTTGAGTTGCAAATGTGAGCAACAACACCGGTATCAAATACCCAGGAGCTACTACGAGCGCTGGTAAGGTACAAATCAATGACATGTATATCATATATACCTTTAACGTTGACGGCCTTCTTATCCGCTAAGTATTTGGGGGCAGTAATAGGACCCAGTCTCAGGATTGGATTCTTTCTTTGGCTTCTTCCCGACAATGGTTTACCGGGCGCGACAACTGCTTTGCCGTCTTTCTTGAAGTTCTTTTTATCCTTGCCTTTCTTGAAACTGGTGGTCTTATTCACCATCAAAACTTGATGTTCTTTCTTGATTTCTACCTCTACAGATTTTAGCATTGAATACAACTCGGGAATGGTCTTCTCCATCCCTTGCATGTTGTAGTTCTTCACAAAGCCCTTATAGCTAGGTGGAAGCGACTGGAGGATTCTGTCAATGATCGCGTCATTCGGAAGTTCAACTCCCACCCGAGTCAAGCGGTTGTGCAACCCAGACATTCTGATGTGTGCTCACTGACCGAACTATTCTCCTCCATCTTACAGCTAAAGAACTTGTCAGGGACCTCATATCTGTCGACCAGGGCATGAGCTTGAAAAACTAGTTTCAGCTCCTCGAACATCTCATATGCTCCATGTTGCTCAAAATGCCTTTCGAGCCCCGGTTCTAAACTGTAAAGCATGCCGGACTGAACCAGAGAGTAGTCATCACTCCGCGACTGCCAGGCGTTCCTAATATCCTGGGTTGCCGTGGGAACGGGAGGGTCACCTAGCGGCGCATCAAGGACATATGCCTTCTTGGAAGCCACGAGGATGAGCTTTAAGTTACGAGCCCAGTCCGCATAGTTGCTCCCATCGTCTTTCAGCTTGGTTTTATCTAGGAATGCGTTGAAGTTGAATGGGACATTTGCGTTGGTCACTGGATCTACAATATTTGTAAAGAAAATTTTAGACTAAGTTCATGATAATTAAGTTCATCTAATCAAATTATATAATGAACTCCCACTTAGATCAACATCCCTCTAGTCATCCAAGTGATACATGGTCCACGTCGACTAGCCCGTGTCCGATCATCACGTGAGACGGACTAGTCTTCAATGGTGAGCATCTCCATGCTGATCGTATCATCCATACGACTCATGTTCGACCTTTCGGTCTCCCATATTCCGAGGCCATGTATGTACATGCTAGGCTCGTCGAGTCAACCTAAGTGTTTTGCGTGTGTAAATCTGGCTTTCACCCGTTGTATGCGAACGTTTGAATCTATCACACCCGATCATCACGTGGTGCTTCGAGTCAACAATCCTTCGAAACGGTGCACACTTAGGGGAATACTTATCTCGAAATTTTGATGAGGGATCATCTTATCTTTGCTACTGTCGTTCTAAGCAATAAGATGAAAAACATGATAAACATCACATGCAATCATATAGTGACATGATATGACCAATATCATCTTGCTCCTTTGATCTCCATCTTCGGGGCATGCATGATCATCATTGTCACTGGCACGACACCATGATCTCCATCATCGTGTCTTCGTGAAAGTCATATCGCCAGCTATTACTTCTACTACTATAGCCAACGGTTTAGCAAAAAAGTAAAGTAATCACATGGCGTTGCATATCATACAATAAATTAAGACAACTCTTGTGGCTCCTGCCGGTTGGCATACTAATCGACATGCAAGTCGTGAATCCTATTACAAGAACATGATAAATCTCATACATCACATCCTTTTGGCCATATCACATCACATAACATACCCTGCAAAAACAAGTTAGACATCCTCTACTTGTTGTTGCATGTTCTCGTGGCTGATTTGGGTTTCTAGCAAGAACGCTCCTTATCTATGTGACAACCACAACATTGATATGCCAATGCTATTTACCCTTCATAAGGACCCTTTTCATCGAATCCAATTCGAGTAAAGTGGGAGAGAGAGACACTCGCTAGCCACCTTATGCACCAAGTGCATGTTAGGCGATGGAACTAGTCTCACGTAAGCGTACGTGTAAAGTAGGTCTGGGCCGCTTCATCCCACAATACCGCCGAAAAAAGATAAGACCAGTAACGACAAGCAATTGACAAAATCATCACCCACAACTTTTGTGTTGTACTCACATATATATAAGGGGAGGAGGAGGAGGGGCCGACCACCCAAGGGTTTCCCCTAGGTGGTGCGGCGACCAAGATGGGAGGAGGGGCGGCGCCCTAGAGTGGGCTTGGCACCCACGCTAGGGTTTGCCCCCCTTAGCCCTTGTGCGCCTTGGGCCTTAGGTGGGTGGCTCACCAGGCCACCTAGGGGATGATTCCCATCCACTTTCGGCCCATGTAGCCCTTCGGGGCTGGTGGCTATTCCTGGTGGACCCCTCGAACCCTTCCAGCGGTCTCGATACATTACCGGTGATTCCTTAAACACTTCCGGTGATCAAATATCCACTTCCTATATATGAATCTTTACCTCCGGACCATTCCGGAACACCTCGTGACATCCGGGATCTCATCCAGGATTCCGAACAACCTTCGGTAACCACGTCTACTATTACCATAATAATCCTAGCGTCATCGAACCTTAAGTGTGTAGACCCTATGGTTTCGGGAATCATGCAGACATGACCGAGACACCTCTCCGGTCAATAACCAACAACAGGGTCTGGATATCCATGTTGGTTCGCACATGTTTGACGATGATCTCATCATATGAACCACGATGTCGGGGATTCAATCAATCTTGTATACAATTCCCTTTGTCTACCTGTATGATACTTGCGTTAGATTCGATTGCCGGTAGCCCTATACCTTGTTCAATCTCATTATCGGCAATTCTCTTTACTCCTTCCGTAACACATCATCCCGTGGCTAACTCCTTAGTCACATTGAGCTCATTATGATGATGCATTATCGAGTGGGCCCAGATATAGCTCTCCGTCACACGGAGTGACAAATCCCAGTCTTGATTCGTACAACCCAACATACACTTTCGGAGATACCTGTAGTGCACCTTTATAATCAGCCAGTTACGTTGTGACATTTGATACACCCAAAGAAATCCTACGACATCTGGGAGTTGCACAATCTCATGGTCTAAGGGAATGATACTTGACATTTAGAAAAGCTTTAGCAGATGAACAACACGATCTATGGCTATGCTTAGGATTGGGTCTTGTCCATCACATCATACTCCTAATGATGTGATCCCATTATCAATGACATAAAATGTCCATGATCAGGAAACCATGATCATCTATTGATCAACGAGCTAGCCAACTAGAGGCTCACTAAGGACACATTGTGATCTATATATTCACACATATATTACGGTTTCCGGTTAATACAATTATAGCATGAATAATAGACAATTATCATGAACTAGGAATATAATAATAACCACTTTATTATTGCCTCTAGGGCATATTTCCAACAGTTCCTATATATTCTATGAAGATATTTATCGGTTGAACTTCTATGTCAAGGATTCAATTAATCCCGTATGTTGTTCCCTTTGTCCTTCGATATGTTACTTGCCCGAGATTCGATCGTCGGCATGTCTATACCTAGTTCAGTCTTGTTACCGGCAAGTCTCTTTACTCATTCCATAATACAAGATCCCGTGACTAACTCCTTAGTCACATTGCTGGCATGGCTTGTTGTGATGTTGTATTACGGAGTGGGCCCTGAGATACCTCTCCATCACAGAGAGTGACAAATCCCAGTCTTGATCCATGCCAACCCAACAGACACCTTCGGAGATACGTGTAGAGCACCTTTATAGTTACCCAGTTACATTGTGATGTTTGATACACACAAGGTATTCCTCCGGTGTCCGGGAATTGCATGATCTCATGGTCATAGGAACAGATGCATTGACATGCAGAAAACAATAGCAATGAACTGACACGATCATATGCTACGTTCATAGTTTGGGTCTTGTCCATCACATCATTCTCCCAATGATGTGATCCCATTATCAAGTGATAACACTTGTCTATGGCCAGGAAACCTTGACCATCTTTGATCAATGAGTTAGTCAACTAGAGGCTCACTAGGGACAGTGTGTTGTCTCTGTATCCACACATGTATTTGAGTTTCCAATCAATAAAATTCTAGCATGGATAATAAACGATTATCATGTACAAGTAAATATAATAATAACCAATTTATTATTGCCTCTAGGGTCAATAATCCAGTTCACATCACTATGTGATTGTAATGAATCTAACACCCATACAGTCTTGGGGTTCGATCATGTCTTGCTTGTGAGAGAGGTTTTTAGTCAACGGGTCTTCAGACCCGTATGTGTTTTAGAAATATCTATGTCATCGTGTAGATGCTGCTACCACGCACCATTTGGAAATATTCCAAATGACTCCTCCACTATATGAATCCAGTTTACTACTCAGAGTTATCCGGATTAGTGTCAAAGCTTGCATCGACATAACCCTTTACGACGAACTCTTTAATCACCTCCAAAATCGAGAAAAATTCCTTAGTACACTAAGGATAACTTTGACCGCTCTTCAGTGATTCAATCCTGGATCACTCTTTGTACCCCTTGAGAGACTCATGGCAAGGCACACATCTGGTGCGGTATACAAATGGCATACTTTAGAGCTGACGACTAAGGCATAGGGGACGACCTTCATCTTTTTTCTTTATTTTGCCGTGGTCGGGTGTCACGCCCAAGACAAGATCCTATCCTTATTTTTGGTGTGAGGGCCTCAACATGGATAGAAGCACATCTCGTCATTTTGCAAGAATGGATATCGTCACAAGTACATGTACTCAAGAGAGGAGTATATGGAATTGGCTTACACTCGCCACAACTACATCAAGTTCACATCAGTACAACAACATAATCAAGCATCATGAATAAGAGCAGGGTCCGACTACGGAGGAAAAGAAATGATAAAAGAACGACGTCCAACCTTGCTATCCCAGGATGCCGGCCTGGAACCCATCCCAGATCGATGAAGAAGAATAAGAAGGGAACTCCAAATAGAACAATCATCGTGCTCACGTCAAAGTATTGCTTTACATGTACCTGCAACTGTTGTTGTAGTAACCTGTGAGCCACAGGGACTCAGCAATCTCATTTCCAAAGGTATAAAGACTAGCAAAGCTTAATGGGTGAGGTATGGTTAAGTGGTGAGGGTGCAGCAAGAGACTAAGCATTTATTTGAGGTGGCTAACTTACGAGTACATGAATTAAAGAGGGGGATGATCTATGCATAACAGACGTGAATTAATGATGATCAAATGAATGATCCTGAACACCTACTTACGTCACACATAACCCCACCATGTCCTCAGTTGGAGAAGGAGCTCATGAAAGAGACATTCACGGTTACGCACACAGTTGGCAAGTTTTAATTAAGTTTACTTCAGGTCGTCTAGAACCGAATGTTAAACAAAGTTTCCACGTTGCCACATAACCGTGGGCACGACTTTCCGAAAGATTTAAACCGTCAGGGGTGCTCCAACTAGTCCATCACAAATTACCACAAGCCGCATAGAAAGCCTCAATCACGAAGCTCGTGATCTCCTTGGATTCCTTAGTGGAAAACCTCAACTCTCAGATAGCCGAAAGCATCACCGGAATCCCGATGGACAAGATATTTTGTAAAAGGTAAAACAAGTCCAACAAGGCCGCCCAACGTGTCGACAAACCCGATAGGAGCCGCGTATCTCGTTCTTAGAACACGAAGGATAAGCACAACTTACTCAAATTCACACCTTACAATATAGTCGAGAACTCCTTCTTTGACTGATCCATTTTGAACTCCTTCAAAATCTTGTCAAGGTATGTGTTCATTGAAAGTTTTATCAAGCGTCTTGATCTATCTCCATAGATCTTGATGCTCAATGTTCAAGTAGGCTAAATTCAGGTTTTCCTTTCAAAAACTCCTTTCAAACAACCCTTTATGCTTTATAGAAATCCTACATTATTTCCGATCAACAAGATGTCAAGCACATATACCCATCAGAGATTCTATAGCGCTCCCACTCACATTCTTGGAAATATAAGTTTCTATAAACCCAAAAACATTGATCATATCATCAAAGCTTTTATTCCAACTCCGAGATGCTTGCTCCAGTCCATAGAAGGATCACTAGAGCTTGCATACTTGTTAACATCCATAGGATCGACAAAACCTTCTCGTTGTATCACATACAACCTTCCTCAAGAAAACTGTCGAGGAAACAATGTTTTGACATCCTATCTGCAAGATTTCATGCAGCAACTGCTAACATAATTCCAACAGACTTTTAGCATCGCTACAAGTGAGAAAGTCTCATCATAGTCAACTCTTTGAACTTGTTGGAAACATCTTTGCGACAAGTCGAGCTTTCTTAATGGTGACTTTTCACCATGATAGTCTGTCTTCCTTTCAAAGATCCATCTATACTTAACAGTTTTATGACCATCAAATAGTTCTTCCAAAGTCCACACTTTGTTTTCATACATGGATCCTCTCTCGGGTTTCATGGCCTCCGGCCATTTGTCGGAATCCGGGCCCACCATCGCTTCTCCATAGCTCGTAGCATCATTGTTATCCAGCAACATGACCTCCAAGACAGGATCACCGCACCACTCTAGAGTAGTGCGTGTCCTTGTCGACCTATGAAGTTTGGAAGTAACTTGATCTGAAGCTTTATGATCACCAACATTGGCTTCCACTTCAGCTGGTGTAGGAGCCACATGAACAATTTCCTGAGCCCTGCTATTCATTGGTCGAAGTAACAGTTCAATAACCTCATCAATTTTCCACCATCCTCCCACTCAATTCTTTCGAGATAAACTTTTTCTCAAGAAAGGACCCGTTTCTGGAAACAAACACCTTGCTTTCGGATCTGATATAGGAGGTATTACCAACCGTTTTGGGTATCCGATGAAGATGCATATATCCTCTTTGTGTTCGAGCTTATTAGACTAAAACTTTTTCACATAAACGTCGCAGCCCCAAACTTTGAAGAAACAATAGCTTAGGTTTCTCCAAAGCATAGTTCATACGGTGTCATCTCAACGGAATTACGTGGTGCCCTATTTATAGTGAATGCAGTTGTCTCTAATGCCTAACCCAAAAACGATAGTGGTAATTCGAGAAGATACATCATAGTATGCACCATATCCAATAGGGCGCGGCTATGCCGTTCAGACACACTATCACACAATGGTGTTCCAGGTGGCATTAGTTGTGAAACAATTTTCACATTGTCTTAAATGTTTAGCAAACTCGTAACTTAGATATATATTTACCTCCATGATCACATCATAGACATATTAACCTCTTGTCACGATGATCTTTCACTTCACTCTGAAATTGCTTGAAATTTTCAATATTTCAGACTTGTGATTCATCAAGCAAATACCCCTATATCTACTCAAATCATCTGTGAAGTAAGAATATAATGATATCCACTGCGTGCCTCAACACTCATTGGACTGCATACATCAAAATGTATTACTTCCAACAAGTTACTTTCTTGTTCCATCTCACTGGAAAACGAGGCCTTCAGTCATCTTGCCCATGTGGCATGATTTGCATGTCTCAAGTGATTCAAAGTCAAGTGAGTCCAAACAATCCATATGCATGGACTTTCTTCATGTGTTTACACCAATAGACATGGTTCGCATGTCTCAAATGTTTCAAAAATGAGTGGGTCCAAAGATCCATCAGTATGGAGCTTCTTCATGCGTTTTACACGAATATGACTCAAGCGACAGTGCCACAACTAAGTGGTACTATCATTACAACTTTGTATCTTTTGGCATCAAATATTATGAACATGTGTAATAATACGATCAAGATTCAATAAACCATTCATATTCGTGATCCATCTTCGTGATCCAAATGGAAGCCCGTCCCGCGATCTCAACACGATCCGTCCCGCGATCCCATCATGATCCGTCCCGATCTAGTGCTGAACGGACGACACCTCCGTGTTCAGCGCACATACGGCTCGATGACGTATCCTCCTTGTTACTCAAACAAGAGAGGAAGGAGAAGGAGATGGGATCTCAACCAGCATGACGTCATGGTGGAAATGATGGTGGAGCAGTGCCAGCAGGGCCTCGCCAAGCGCTGCCAAAACTGATCTGAGGAGAAAACGGAGTTATGGGAGAGGTAGGGCTGCCACCGGGGCATGGGAATTGGAGTGTTCATCCCCTCCCTCTCCCCCACTATATGTAGGAGGAAAGGAGGAGGGTTGGGTCGCAGCCCTAGCCCCTCCTCCAAGGAGAGGGCGTGGGCCTAGGGAGGTTTCCTCCCTCCCCAAGGCACCTAGGAGGTGCCTTCCCCTTGAGGGACTCTTCCCTCCCAACTCCATGGGCCCTTGGGGCTGGACCAACAAGGCCTGGACGCCCCCTTACAGCCCATGCATGTCCTAGGGGCTGGAGGGACCCTTTCGGACTCCTCCGGAACCCTCTAGAACCTTCCAGAAGTTTCTCGGTACAATATCAATTAAACCTGAAACTTTTCCGGTAGCCAAAATAGGACTTCCCATGTATAAATATTTACCTTCGGACCATTCCGGAGCTTCTCGTGACGTCCGGGATCTCATCCGGGACTCTAAGCAACATTCGGTCACCAACGTACATATCCCAATACTACTCTAGCGTCACCAAACGTTAGGTGTGCAGACCGTGCGGGTTCGAGAACTATGCAGACATTACCGAGACACTTCTACGGTCAATAACCAATGCGGGACCTAGATGCCCATATTAGTTCCTTGATATTCTACGAACATATTTATCGGTTGGACGACTATGTCAAGGATTCAGTTAATCCCGTATGTTGTTCTGTTTGTCGTTCGATATGTTACTTTCCTGAGATTCAATCGTTGGTATCTCTATACCTAGTTCAATCTCGTTACCGACAAGTCTCTTTACTCATTCCTAATACAAGATTCCGTGACTAACTTCTTAGTCACATCTCTTGCAAGGCTTGTTGTGATGTTGTATTACCGAGTGGGCCCTGAGACACCTCTCCGTCACACGGAGTGACAAATCCCAGTCTTGATCCATGCCAACCCAACAGACACCTTCGGAGATACTTGTAGAGCACCTTTATAGTCACCCAATTATGTTGGGACGTTTGATACACACAAGGTATTCTTCTGGTGTCCGGGATTTGCATGATCTCATGGTCATAGGAACACATACATTGACATGCAGAAAACAATAGCAATAAACTGACATGAGCATATGCTACGTTCATAGTTTGGGTCTTGTACATCACATCGTTCTCCTAATGACGTGATCTCGTTATCAAGTGACAACACTTGTCTATGGCCAGGAAACCTTGACCATCTTTGATCAACGAGCTAGTCAACTAGAGGCTCACTAGGGATAGTGTGTTTTCTATGTATCCACACATGTATTTGACTTTCCAATCAATAAAATTCTAGCATGGATAATAAACGATTATCATGAACAAGGAAATATGATAATAACAATTTATTATTGCCTCTAGGGCATATTTCCAACAAAAACAGCATAACAGATCACCTGTCAAATTATGCCGCGCAGAAACTTCTTGTGGAACCAGAAGTTTTTCTCCTTCACCTCACTCAACTGTCCGTATCCCCTTCAACGATGACCAGAAAAAGAAGAAGACTGAACCCTGTCAAACATTTCCCGGCAGAGCTTCCTGAAGCCCCTGGTAAAGAAGTTGCTGGAGGCGGTTCTGTTTCGCCTGGTGAGCCGCTCCCTCCCGTAGAACCCCAGGTTCTTGCGGTACAGGTAAGCGCTCCCACGAACGAGGATATGCCTTTAGTCCTTCCTATCGAGATACATGCTCCGGCTTGGGCGCATCAAATTGTCCAATTCCTTCAAACAAGAGAACTTCCCGAAGAATAAGTAGAGGCCTAAAAAGTAGCTCGTCGGTCTAGTATGTACCAGTTTGTCGATGACACCCTGTAAAGAAGGAGACCCAACAGTGAGAAATTAAGGTGCATTTTCCAGGAAGAAGGACTAAAGTTGTTGGCAGAGATTCATGGAGGCATATGTGGGTCACACATAGGATCAAGGTCCCTTGCCGGCAAAGCTTTCCGGCAGGGTTTCTATTGGCCCCCGGCCCCCCATGATGCAACTCACCTAATCACCAAGTGTGAATCCTGCCAGTTCCATTGCAAGAAAATTCATCAGTCGGCGCAAGCCCTCCAGATGATCCCTTTATCCTGGCCATTCTCGGTCTCGGGGCTCGATATCTTGGGCCCCTTCCCCCGCTCCACCAGTTGTTTCGAGTTCTTCTACGTAGCAATTGACAAGTTCACGAAATGGCGTGAGGTGGAGCCAGTGAGAAAGGTGATCACACAGTCAGCTATAAAGTTCATGAAAGGACTAGTCTGCCGCTTTGGAGTACCCAATAGAGTAATCACCGACACCCAATTCACAAGCCGCATATTCATGCAGTATGTTCAAAACCTTGGAAGCAAGGTCTCCTTCGCCTCTGTTGCACACCCAAAGAGCAACTGTCAATTCGAGAAGATGAAAGCTGAAGTGTTGCGAGGACTCAGAAAAAAACATTCGAAAGGCTGCGAAGATGGGGAAGCGCTGGATTGATGAGTTTCCGCTGGTTCTTTGGTCCCTCAGAACGACACCAAATCGAGCTATCAGCCAGACACCTCTTTCTCCCTAGTATATGGGACAGAAGCAGTTATCCCCATGGAACTCATATGTGGGTCACCTCGAGTTCTTGCCTACGATTAAGTGGAGCAACAATAGTTGCGGCATGACGATGCCACGCTCCTTGAGGAAGATCGTCTCTTGGCTGTTGTGCGTGTTGCATGCTACCAGCACGCCCTGCACCGCTATCATAGCCGCAGGGTCCACGCTCGGAGCTTTGAGGAAGGTGACCTTGTCCTTAGGCGTTTAGTCCGCCAAGGGTTCCAACAAGTTGACACCAAAGTGGGAAGGCCCTTAGTGGGTAGTACAAGTCACCAAACATGGTGCAGTCCGTCTGGAGACCGAAGATGACATCAAAGTGCTTAACTCATGGAATATTGAGCATCTTCGTAAGTTCTACATGTGAGGCGCGGTTGTTAGGTTCAGTCCCCGGGAACCACCTTTTGTACAAGCTTTGCCGAAGTTGCATGTAACCCTTTATACAAAGCTAGATGCATGTAACCCTGTGCATAAATAAAGTCAGGCATTGCATCATCTCATCATTTGCATATGCATTATGCATGACGCATTTACTTGTTTTATGATGTCACTACTACCCTAGTTTACCAGTTATTAAGAGTGCTTGATGGACTTGTGATCCTTGTTATCGCGTGTCCCCTCTCCTCAAGAGACCGAGCCTCTCTTCTGCTGTGTGTGTTTAATCTCTAGGTGAATAGGAGATAGTGGAAAGGCAAGGACGATGAACCATCGCACCTTCAAGGGGGCCTCCCCCAAAGAGATAAGTTTAAACTACCTCATCTTAAGCTCGGTTCTGTTATTTTCCTTGAGGAAATCCTTGTCGCTCCTTTTTGATTGTGTACAATGGAACTCTCTGCATGGTAGGAACCCTTATCGGGACGAGCCGACCTTCGTCTCTTGTCGCTTATTAGCCTCGAGAGGGAACGCGCCGATACAGACAAGGGGCCTTGCTGGGGGACGATGATTGTCTGTCGCTAGGGGGCTTACCCCGCCCCCTTGACACTTGCGCCTTGTGCCAACCTGGCAAGGAGTCCTGTACGACAAGAACATACATACAATGCAATGCAACTAGAAGGGCGAAGGGACAGTACTCGAGAAAGATGAATGCGCTCATTTTATTCATTCTTCAGTACAAAATGGATAAAGAAATACATTTCCACTAGTAAAAATTTAGCAAGAGCCCACAACCTTTTCTTTATTAAAAGAAAAAAAGATAAGTGCCCCGTAACCCCTTTCTTATCCCTCTTTCTTTAAAGATTGGATGAAGGAAGGAAGGAGGGCGAAAGGAGTGCCCGACTGGTATTCGGCGCCTCCTCGCCAGGACTAGAAGGGCCCTACACCCCGAAAGGGCGGATGAAGCCGGCAGGGGGAAGTGGGCAGACGACAGGTGGAGATGATGGCGCTGTCGAGGCCAGCTATTGATGATGGTGCTGTCGGCGATCACGACAAGTCGGGGTCACCATCCCCGTCCCTAGGGCATCGAGGGTCGCCGCCATAACGACCTCCATCATCTCCGTCGCCCACGCGGGTGCCTCCGCTGCTGTTGGGCCCCTCAACACAACCGAGGAAGATGACATGCTCCCCGGCACCATTCATAGAGAGAATTGTCGTCCCTAGTGGCCAAAGGCGTGGAATCCTCCATGTCTTCAAGAATAACACACGGGAGAAATTCACCCGCCCATGCGTGCTAGATATGGTGCCATGGGCGGGGGACTCCACCATGATACCGAGAGAATCACCGATGCATCCATCCGCGGGCAACCTGGCACCTTGCCGGCATTTTTCTCCATCACCCGGAAGAAGGGGCTCAAGGGGCACAATCCCTATGGTCTGTCAACCTCCATCACCCCTAGCAAAAGGGAGGGGGAGGCACACACGATCGCAGGGAGGACCACGCAACCTCACGACGAACTCCAACACCATACCTTCGGTGTGTCCGGCAACGGCGTCACCGGAGGAGGGTCATGCATAACACTCCACGCCCTTCGACCACGGGCTCCTCGGCGACCCCGACCCTTCGAGCGCCCCCGCCTCGAGCACAAGTGCCGTCCTTCGTCGCCACGACTGAAGCTGTTGTATGATCTGAAAGGGAGGCTCTTGCTACCCCCAAAGAAGATGGGGGACGCCCATGCCTCCCGGCCATAGACAATAACCGAAGCCACCTCAAAGGACTAGAAGAGAAGAGCTAGCCGAGACACCCTAGGTTGGAGGATAGGAGAAGGATGGATGAGCATCGTCTACCGCACCCCTCCCACTTTTATAGGGAGGGTGCGGGGGGCTGGCTCTCCTATGATCCAAAGGTATCCGCCCATCTCCGCCTATGCCGTTGCCCACCATCATGGGCAATCAGGTAACCATCCCATCAAGCCAATCCACGATGATTCCACTTCTGCCACGACCACGCCTTTAAGTCACGTGCAGAACGGTGAATTGGTTGTTGCCCCTTTGCAATTTCACTCCCATGCACAAACTTTGGGCCTGACCCAACAACGCTGGGCGAGCGCGTTTGGTCCAGGCCCGGGGGCTCCTATGGGTGCACTGGTAATGGGGGTACCTAGTGCCCCTGACTTTTGCACAGACGTTAGGAGTATAACCCCTCAACATGAACCACCAACCCAAGCAAATAGCCGGAACCACACGCCTACAAGACCTACACAAGCAGCCCAAGACATGCCCAGGACCCCCATCACCAGCCGGGGGCGAAGGCACATGCACCTTCGACGAGACCCGACAAGGAGCATCCTCAGCAAGCATGGGCCAATCTGCCACCACTCCACCTCATCGCTACACCAGTCACTCATCTATGAGGTGTCGAGCCCCCAGATGGATGACTGGCTCTCGCTAGATACGTGGCGGCATGCCAAAAGATAGATTACGTCTAGTTGACACCCGTCCAGAGGCGTGTCAAGACACCAGGCTACGGCCAGTTAACAGATGGCAGGAGCTTGCTAGGAACGCACCCCCGCTCGCCACCTAAGGCCGCATTTATGGCAAGATGTCTTAAATGCCAGAGTTAGGTATGATAGCATTGTTAGCTATCTAATCATGTATATTTGCCATTATGGATGCCCCTTGAGCTATAAAAGGAGGCCCAAGGCAACCTAGCAAAGGATTCGACACTCTGAGGATTCGGACCCCAGGATTAGAACCACAAATATTTGTACGCACGTGGTAACTCTCCATGCAAGCCTTGTCGGGGAAGAGCGTCGTGCGAACTTCGTCTTCCCCAATCACTCCACCAAAGAAGGACTAGGGTTTTATGCTTCAAAGCGGCCCAAACCTCTGTAAAATGCCCCGAGTCTCATGAACGTGCTTCCTTGTAGTTTCTGCTCTTTGTACCACACGACCTCCCCGTCGAACCACAAAGGGGCGAAAGGTCCCACAGGTGATTGAGTGCACACATCCGCACCGACAAGAGTATTATCCCAAAATGAAAATCAAGGGGGCCCTCATAACAACCCCAAGCATGTTAGGAGCACTCAATATGGAACATAACAACCGGTACACAAGTAACTAGGGATACAAAGATGGAGAAAACACCATTCTAGAAGGCCAAGCCTTCCACCTTTTACCAAGTATATAGGTCCATTAAATTAATTAGCAATAATATGGTGACATAACAAGGAATCCATGTTGTCACATGGAAGAAACTATACCCGCAACTAGCAACGCTATAAGAAGGCCAAAAAAGTGGTAACATAGCCAAACAAGGTTTTTCTCGGTTTTGGAGGGTTAGAGGCTTTTCATGGTAATGTTGGGAGGTTGACATAACATGTGGTAGGCAACAAGGCATAGCGATAAAAACGAGACATCTAGCCTAGCAATGATAGTAGTCGTATTTAGGGAAATGATCATCTTGTTCGTGATCCCTCTTGGAAGAAGAACGAATCCATGAAGTAGATGACCCGACGTAGTTGAATGAATCCTCACACTCCGAAGAGGTTCGGAACTCTATCAATAAGAAACAATCCGGAACAACAATCAACACATGATAGCACCACACATATTCATGACAAGATGCACAATCAAATATGATGGATGTCCATTTCAATTAAGCAAGGCATGGCAAAGCACAACAATCAACTCCTACACATTAAGTGAAGCTCAATATGCGAATATTTTGTGCACTCTCAATTAGGTACACGACAATATTAAATGTTTTAAACATGGCAAGAGGTCTAGTGTAAATAAACTACACTATCTAGGCATTTTAAATGAGGTCACAAATAACTTATAGGATTTCTAAAATGACCCCATATGTTATTTTAGAAATCAGTACAAATCTGTACTAAACACATTTTATATTTATTAAACAGAAAAATAAAGTGGACCATCTGATTCTACACGTCATTCTAGTCGATTTGCATATATAGATCATTTGAAATGGAGCTATGATCTAAAAGATATGACCAACACAAGATGATGTGGCGTTCAATGCAAAATGTATGCAAATGATAGCCACAAGCATTTTAAAACATGGATGGACAAGATATCATGGAACTGCATGAAATTCTAGGCAGGTTTAAAATAGGCCAGAACAACGAATAACAATTCTGGAAAGTCCCCATATGCAAATTAAGGTTTCAGTACTGTTCTGCCTATAACACAATTTTAGAGTTGTTAAACAGCAAACTAAATGCTACCATGTTATGCTACACAATTTTCTAGTCAAGTTACATATGTGGACCATTTTAATCGGAGTTACGGTTAATTATTGTGAATTAAATCATTTTAACATGGCATCTATGCGAATTTAATTAAACAACAAGTTTAAACATTTTCATCACATGTGAGAGTTGGATATTATTAATCTACATAAAAATCTACACATTTTACATATCTAATTCATTTTAATCTGATGCATTGTTAATTATTTACTAGCATATCGAATGCATGGTAGTTTTTTGTAATTATGAAATTCTTAGGATATTAGCTAAATTCGTACATAGGAAAAAACATCTTCAGGCCAAAACTAGCGCAGGTGGGCTGGCGGGGTGAGCGTCTCATAGCAACGAGTTACCCAGGGAAAGGGTTAGCGAGCTGGGATGCTCACCTCGTGGGCTTTGGCCCGCACTACTAGGTAAAACCTTATACACAAAATCTTAGCAGCAGCGCGGGACAGGAAGGAGCGCTACTACTCCTTAGCAGCAGCGCGTTTTAAATACTGGTGCTTCTGCTATAAACTTAGCAGCAGCGCGGTTCAGTAGAACCCCGTTGCTACTAAATTGACAGACAATTCCCGCCACACTAGGTTTAGCAGTAGCACGCGTAAGATAACCGCGCTGCTGCTAACGTGATAGTAGTAGTGCGCTTTTTTTTCATGTCGCCACTGCTAATTCTGAAATTGGCCACATGGCGGGCCTCGCTTAGCAGTAGAGCGTGGGACAAAGAAGCGCTACTGCTATATTTTTAGCAGCAACGGATTTTGCTACCAGCGCTACTACTAAGTCGCAGCAATACCACCTTTTTCCTGTTCCCCTCTCCCCTACCCTCCTCTATTCCTCACTTTCCCCTAGCTCCCACCTCCTCTCTCCCTCACTTTGTTCTTCCTCACTACTTCTCCCCCCATTACTCTCCTTCTTCTACCTATCTTTCTCTCTCTTTATTACTCCTAGCTAACTACACCAACCTCCACTAATGCATCTCCTTTATCTTTTTCCTTCCCCTCCACTAGTTGAACTTTTCTCCGCCCAAACTAGCAAGCTAGGTAGATTTAGCTAGCATTTAGTGAAGTGACCTATGTACCTCCCTAACTAGATCTATAGGCTTATCAAGAAGAGCTTTGTCCACTTTTGATCATTCCATAGGTGTGTGTGGCGACACCTATCGACATCATCATCATCGTGCTCTATCTCGAGATAGGTGATTAAATTTTCATGCTTTTGCAAGAATGGATATATATATATATGTGTGCGATATGACATAATCGGGCGATATGATGGAAATTGTGTGTGTGGAATGAGTTGCCGCCGAATTGGGCTTGTGATTTGCCTATGTTTTGCCGAAATGTTGATTTATTTTTGTTTCAGCGAATTCCGGGCAAACTCTATATGTCCTATTTTTAGGGAAGGTCATGCCGAATTTTTGTATGACTTTGATGCATGCATGCATTTTTATAATCAATTTGTTCATTATTACCGTTCAAGCGTTCATGATGGTGAGTGGAACAGTGGTGGACAGGTGGTTGCGGTCGGTGGTGCAGGAGATGGAAGAAAATAACCTGATAGAGGTTTTATGTCTGTGTCGAAGATGCAAAGGACGAGCATGGCTCGACCCCTATGACGATGGTCGTGTGATGGTGCACGTGCTCATGACTGGTTTCATGGATGGCTATACTCGGTGGATAATTGAAGATGATGATGATGTTGAGGACGCCGACGGGGCAGGCAGTGATGACACGGGGCAAGACGAAGAGATGATCGATAATGGCGGCAGAGAAGGAGCCGGACATGGAGGCGGGGAAGAGGCCGGACATGGCGACGGGGAAGAGGCCGGACATGGTGGCGGAGAAGAGGCCGGACATGTCGGCAGGGAAGAGGGTGCCGGACGTGGTGGTGGAGAAGGGGCCGGACATGGCGGCAGAGAAAACGTGGACTCCATGCTGCAGAATTCGTCGATACTTAGTTCAATCATGCGGGACCCTCAAGTTCAAGCACTGCTTCGTAAGGAGACAAGTCTTAAGAGAGCTGCTTCTAGAGAGGAGGCCAGGCTACAACAATTGGTGGTAGACTCGAACACTCCATTGTATCATGGTCGCAATCCCGAGGTGACCCACTTAAGTTTCACGCTCGAACTCCTGAAGACGAAGGCTGAAAACAAATGGACCGACACTAGTCTCAATGAGCTTCTCAAGTACCTAAAGGATGTTCTTCCCGTGGGGAATCTATGTCCTACTAGTGTGGATGCAGCCAAAAATATCGTGTGCCCTCTTGATCTGCCGCATGTTAGATACCATGCATGCATCAACGATTGCATAATTTATCAGAAGGAGCACTAGGAAAAAACAAGCTGTCCGGTGTGCAATGCTTCTCGATACAAGAAGGCCGGGAAGAAATCTCCCCAAAAAGTTGTATGGTACTTACCGATCACTCCCCGTCTCCTACGGTATTTCGTAGATCCCAAGGAAGCAAAGCTCATGCGCTGGCACGCGGAGAGGAAGAAGCCCGACGATGGAGATGATATGAAGCTGAGACACATCATGGATGGAAGCCAGCGGAGAGCTTTCAACGACGAATATTGGTATTTCACATTTGATGAAAGGAATATTGTGCTCGATCCGTGTACCGATGCCATGAATCCGTTTGGCAATGAGAACACCAACCATAGCACATGGCCCGTGTTTGTATGGATGTACAACCTCCCCCTGGTTGTGCATGAAGTCGAAGTACATACACATGAGCATGCTGATTCAAGGGCCGAAACAACCGGGAAATAATATTAATCTGTATCTAGGGCTACTTCAAGAGGAGTTAGACATGTTATGGAATACACCGGCGAAGACATGGGACGCCAACAAAGGCGAGTATTTCTATATGAGAGCCGCATTGATCACGACGGTGCACAACTGTCTCGGTTACGGATATGTCACAGGACATGTGTGCCATGGATACTGCGGATGCACGCAGTGCATGGATGATACGATGTCTCAGCAGCTAACGTCAAGGAAAGATGGCGGGTCTGGGAAAATCGTGTACATGGGGCATTGTAGATGGCTTGAGAAGGATGACCCATGGAGAAACCGTGGAGATCTATTCAATGGTGAGGCTGAGCATCGAGGACCTCCACGTAGGAGGAGCGGCGCCAAAATCGATGAGCTGTTGAAAAGGTGGGAACAGTGCCCCGCGCTGGGAAAGACAATGAAAAAGACGCCGGAGCCGCTGCTGAAGGTATGGAAGACGAGGTCTGTTTTCTAGGACATGGAGTACTGGCACAAACTCGACACGCCTCACTGCCTTGATAAAATGCATATTTGTAAGAATGTCCTTGAGAGCTTGCTTGCAACACTGATGAACATGCTAGATAAGACTAAGGATGGGCCGAAGGCAAGAAAATACTTGCAAGATTTGGAGATCAGGGCAAATCTGCACATGCCGCCCCGTAAATAGTCAGAGGAGATAGAGACGGAGAAAGAGGCGCGGGAGAAGAAGGGCAAAAAAGTAAAGGAAGAGGATTATTGTCCCCCTTCTTGCTTCACCTTAAGTCCGGCTGAGATCTATAAATTCTTCAAGTGCCTTACTGGAATCAAATTTAGTTCCGGTTATTGTGGCAAGATAAGCAGATAACTGGACATGAAGAGGAAAAGGTTCAGCGGGATGAAGTCCCATGACTGTCATGTGATGATGACGCAGATACTACCTATTGCCCTTAGAGGAATAATGGACAAGCACGTCCATGACACTCTTATTGCTCTCTGCAACGTTTTCGACGTCATCTCTCGAAAGTCGATCAGTGTGAAGCAGCTCTGAAGGCTATAGGAAGAGATCGTTGTCATACTAAATGAGCTTGAGATGTACTTCCCGCCCGCGTTCTTTGACGTCATGGTGCATCATTGTGTCCATATTGTGGACGACATAATAGACCTGGGGCTGTCATTCCTGCACAACATGATGTTGTTTTAGAGGATGAATGGGATCATCAAAGGATTCGTTCATAACATGTCCCGTCCGGAGAATGGGATCATCAAAGCATCGTCCAGGGCTATCTTACACAAGAGTGCATCTCTTTCTGTGAGAATTTTCTATATGGCGCAGACCGGCCGCCTGGTGTTGGTTTGCCCGTTAACAAGCATGATGGGAGGCTTGAAGGAGAAGGTCACTCCAACAGTCGTAGGGAACTGCATGTGGCCTACTCAGATCGATGCAACGACTTTTACAGAGCAAACTTAGTAGTGCTACAACACCTACACTAGGTAGATCCTTTCGCGACACCGCACAAAGAAACTATCGCAAAGAAGTATCGTGACCGGGGGTATGCAGGACGGACGCCGAAGTTACTAGAGAGCACAACTCCACTTTCCTGCATTGGTTCAAAGAGCATATTATTGCTAATCCCTGGAAAGAGGGCTCTAAGGACGAATTGCTCATATATGCCTTAGCACATGGCCCCTCGCCCAACCTCCTCACCTATCAGGCATACGATATCAACAGATACACGTTCTAGACGGAGGCCAAAGATATGGACAGTGATGATCAGAACTCAGGGGTGACGATGGAATGCATGATCGACAGCGACAACGACGCTACTGAGAGATTTTACGGAAGGGCCGAGGAGATCTGGGAGCTTGACTACTCTGGACTGCACAAGGCGACGATGTTCCATGTCAGATGGGCTAAGAATGTCGAAAGAGAAAACCGGTATTTCACTACGATGACTATACCCGACGCCAACAGCGGTACCGTGAACGCTATCGGCAAAAATTAGCCATGGGTACATGCTAAGCACGTGACACAATGCTTCTTCATAATCGACCCGTGCAATCCCAGCCGTGTTGTCATGAGGAGGGGCAAAAGGAACATCATTGGAATGGATGGAGTCGCCAACAAGGAAGACTACGACCAGTACGGCAACCCAATGAGGGAAGATGACGATGACGATGAAGTATACGTCAAAAGAAGAATCAATATTACATTACCTAAGAGAGATCGTACTGCATGGAAAATGAAAAGTCACAGTGAGGGGCTCAATTATTCTTCAACAAAGAAGAAGGGAAAGAAGCTCACTCAAAAACGAAAACGTTGATGCTGAGGAACCGTTATCGGTCAAATGATTTAATATATATGTTCCTATTTTGTGTACACACTTAACAATTATGCATGGGTCAAATGATGTAATCTATATGTTCCTATTTTGTATAAATACTTAACCGTCAAATGATGCAATATATATCGCCTTAGTTATATACAATGTATCACCCTCCCTTCGTTCTTGCTCTTGGAAAAAAGGAAAAGAAAAAGAAGTAAAGAAAAGGAAGAGAAAATGAAGGAAAAGACAATAGAAGAAACAAACAGGAAAAATGCTATACGTACTGGTTATAACAGTAGCGCTTTTTAGAAAAAGAGCTATAGCTAGTCGAAATACGAGTAGCGCCGTTTGGAGAAACACACTATAGCTACTTGTGCTGGTAGTAGCACGTCTTCGTTAAACGCGCTACTGCTATGTTGACTTAACCCCCAAATATGCTTCCCGCCTGTGCTTCTTCCCCCAAATCCCCACTCTCTCTTCTCCCCTCTCGTCGCCGCCGAAGCCTATGCCCTCACCCTCGACCTCGCCGTGCCCCTGCCTTAAGCGCTGGAGCCCTGCCCTCGCCCTCGACCTCGCCGGAGTCCTGCCCTCGCCCCCGACCCCGACGCTCGCCCCCGACCCTGGCACTTGCTGCCTCTTGAGCTTGCGTTGGTTTTTCCCTTGAAGAGGAAAGGGTGATGCAGTACAGGAGGAGTAAGTATTTCCCTCGTTTTGAGAACCAAGGTATCAATCCAGTAGGAGAATCGCGTCAAGTCCAAAGTACCTGCACAAACACAAAAGAGCTTGCACGCAAAGCTATAAAGGGGTTGTCAATCCCTTCAAGATTGATTGCAAAGTGAGATCTGAAGGAGGAAAGTGCAACGAAGTAAAAGAGTAAGGCTGGAAATATGGTGTGAAGTAGACCCAGGCCATAGTGTTCACTAGAGGCTTCTCTCAAAATAGCAAATATTACGGTGGGTGAACTAATTACTGTCGAGCAATTGATAGAACCGCGCAAAGTCATGACGATATCTAAGGCAATGATCATACATATAGGCATCACGTCCGAGACAAGTAGACCGCTATCCAGCATGCATCTAGTGTATTGAGTCCATGACGAACAGAGTAACGTTGTAAGCAAGATGACATGATGTAGAGGGATAAACTCAAACCAATGATGAAAACCCCATCTTTTTACCCTTGATGGCAACAACATGATGCGTGCCTTGCTACCCCTTCTGTCACTGGGTGAGGTCACCGCACGGTATGAACCCAAAACCAAGCACTTCTCCCATTGCAAGAATCATAGATCAAGTTGGCCAAACAAAACCCACAACTCGAAGAGAGTTACAAGGATATGAAATCATGCATAAGAGAGATCAGAAGAAAATCAAATAAGATTCATAGATAATCTGATCATAAATCCACAATTCATCGGATCTCGACAAACACATCGCAAAAGAAGATTACATCGGATAGATCTCCATGAAGATCATGGAGAACTTTGTATTGAAGATCCAAGAGAGAGAAGAAGCCATCTAGCTACTAGCTATGGACCCGAAGGTCTATGGTGCACTACTCACGCATCATCGAAGAGGTCATGGTGTTGATGAAGATGCCCTCCGTATCTGAATCCCCCTCCGGCAGGGAACCAGAACGTGCCCCAGATGGGATCTTGCGGAGACAGAAGCTTGCGGTGGCGGAAAAGTATTTTCGTGGATCTCTTGCGCAGTTTTGGAATTTTTATGGATTTATAGGCAGAAGAGGTAGGGCAGACGTGCCACAGGGGGCCCACAAGCCTGCTAGGGGCGGGCCCCTTGGCCGCTCCTAGGGGGCTTGTGGGGTCCCCTTCTCGGAAGATTTTCTATTCCGGAAAAAATCTTTTCGGAAGTTTTATTCCGTTTGGACACCGTTTAAAATCCTCCTTTGAAAAGGGTCAAAAACACGGAAAAAACAGAACTGGCACTTGGCACTGAGTTAATAAGTTAGTCCCAAAAAAGATATAAAATGCATACAAAACATCCAAAGTTTGACAAGATAATAGCATGGAACTATCAAAAATTGTAGATACGTTGGAGATGTATCAACACTCGCCCCCGACCCCCCGAGCCCGGCGACCTCGCCCTCGTCCCGACCCCGACCTCGGCGCGCGACGCCTCCCTCCTATGCTTCCTCCCCTCCCAACCTCGTCCGTCGTCGGGCCTGCCTCCTCGCCCCTGCACCCTTTGTAAGCCCCCACCACTCCTCCTCTTTGTGCTAGCTAGGGTTCTTCTGTTAATTTTCTTAGGTTTTAGTTAGGGCAGTAGGTTAATTAGGTTATCTATTTAGTTATGAACCCTAGGTATCAAACTAGTAGGTTAATTTGGCTATATTATGAACCCTAGTTAGTATGAAACCTAGGACAGATTAGTTAAAGCAACTGTTGCTATTTAAAAAAATAGAAATTGACGTTGACACATTTGTTAAAGCAACTGCTGCTATTTTTAATTAGTTCCAAATTTAGGTAGGCTAAATTTAGTTTCAAATATTGTGAAGAAAAATGACTTCTTGCATTTTTCTTCAAGTTCTATATTTTTTCTTCCTTTTATATGCAAATTTGAAGTGGACATGTGATATGTGTACATGTGATTTGGACATGTCATATTTGGAATTTGGACATGTCATATTTGGACATGTGATGTTTTGGACATGTCATATTTGGAAAATGATGATTATGTGCAGGGTAAATGATCTGAGTGGCCTATGTTTCGCTGGAATGTTGATTCATTTCCGTTCTGGTGAATTTCAGGCGCTCCATATGTCCACTTTTTAGCAAAGGTCATGCCGAAATTTTCCATGAATTTTGGCATGACTTGTGCTATAAAGTAGGCATATCGAGTGCCGGGATTTTGTTGGGAAACGGCATTATGGCAAACATAGACCTTTTTATGTCATTTCTCATTTTTATAGTTTTAGAATTAAACGAGGAGACTTAATCATAGGAAACATGTTGAACAACGAAGAAACCGAGCCTTCTGACCAAGATGCAGACGAGATGCATTATGAGGGTGAACAACAGTACCTCGAATTTTTGTCTACTAAGCACAGTCAAGGTTTGCAGGTCGGCCTAGATGATGTTACTAACGCGACATCGACACCGACGGTGCCGACACCGATGGCGGCTCCGAGACCGCCGGGGAAGGTACCGGTGCCAATGCCGCTAACGAAAATAAGAAGCAGAGGATACGGAAACCTAGCTAAGTCGGCATCGGATGACTGCTGATCACAAACATGGCCCCTGGAAAGTTTGAGGCATTAGAGCCAGAAGAACCTCGCAAGTGTTATGGGAACCAAGTAGGATGCATCCTACGGGACTGCGCGAGCATCAACGACGATGACATAAGGGGTAAAGAACATTTTATGAAGTTGCTCCTGATGAAGCTCCACAAGAGATTCAAGTTCCCCGACCGGGATGACGCCCTAGAACGCCCGTGGGTTGATAAGAACATGAAAAAGATTAACAATCACGCCATGGTCATGTTCAACAATGATTTGTCCTCCTGGAAAGGGAGGGTGAAACGAGCTATTGAGGCTGAGGAACCCCAGTCCAAGATTCTGGAGGAAAATCCGACACTTACAGAAGAGGAGTTCGAAAAGTTCAAGGACACTTGCGCTACCGAGGCAGCCAAGGCTAAGGCTGTGAAATTCAAGAGCCTACAACAAATGAACACGGGGAAGCATCGCGTCGGAAGCCGTGGCTACCTTGGCAAAAGGCCCATATGGGATAAGGAGGACGTGGAACGTGAAGCCACGGGTCTCCCAGACCCCTTCACGAAATTTACCAACCCCTTGGAGCGTGACTTCATCAGGGCCCGCTATAAGTGGGCAAGGAAAATAAGGTTTTTTACATGGACCAGATCACGAGAAAATTTATTAGAATACTGGTAATTATTCTTTTACCGCCTTACATTTAGCTTCTGATCAAGTCGACTACACATTCGTGAACGGTTCACGTTCCTTTCGCAGGAGAAGCAACACTAGCTTGCAGCCGAAAGCCCTGCTTCGCCTATGAGGCCCAAGTGGGACACCCCTCTCAACCGGGCCTTGAACGAACTTAAGGGACTCCGTTTGTTCCAGCGGCCGCAATATGGACGTGGAAGGTGCTTTACAACGAGGGCCAGGAGGCCAAGAAGCAGAAAAATAAGTTTAGTCAGATGGACATCAACGAGAAGGTGAAGCTTGCGTTCGAGAAAAAAGGAGTTGAGGACGCGGGAAAAGCAGCCGAGGAGAAAAATGAGTTGCTACAGCAGGTAGTCGACGCAGCTGTACATGCGTGCAGAAATGATTTTGCTACTAACTTGATCCCGGCTGTCATCAACTGGACAAAGGAAAATCCAGACAAGACGGTACATGATTTCCCCATGCCTAGTTTCGTCGGGAGCAACTCGGTGAAAAACACCACCGCACCATTGCCTGCTCACGCAACCGGGCCTGCTCCCACACCCGCATCCGCACCCGCTCATAGCAGCCCGTCCTCAGTCTCTAGCGCGCTAGGCGGGCCTTCGTCTTTGGCTCAGCTCGACGACGTCACGGTAATTACATGTCGCACCAACATATATATAGAATATTCCATTTTCGTTTTCTTTTAGATGTTTTACACCACATACATGTGTTTGCGGGCCGATGAAACCCCGTACACCGTACTCTACTTGATCAAAGGCCAGAAGGTGGACGTGGGAAAGGGGATGATAACAAAGCCCTTGGGGGTGATAATGAATCTCTTGGAACTCACATTCCACGGCTAGCCGATGCCCGATGAGCACTTCAGGGTTACCTTGTCAAGTGTGAAATCGGGGCACAAGGATTTTCCTCATCCAGTACGGCTAGGGGGAGACCCTGTCGTGGATTGGAAGCTGCAAGGGTTGGGTGCTGCTATGGCCGAAGAATCTTCTTTGTGGGGAGCCGACCGAGAGCACACCAATAACCACACATAAACAAGAAGGTATGGACACCACCACCCATCCTACACAATTACCAACGCCTGTAGTGCCGGGTGAGAGCGGCAGACGACATGATGAAGGGGGTCCAATAGTGGCCGATGTAATCGCTCCCATAGAACAAAGGATGGATGATGAGATGGAGGAGGACCCTCTTTAGTGCCTCAATACATGCGCCGGTGACGGTGACTTAGATATGATGAGTCAGCCATATGACGACTCGGGCTATCAGCATGCTAATGAGGATATGGATGATCAGCCCGGGCAGGAACCTCCTAGCAGGGATTGCAAGAAGACTCTCTCCATGCAATCCTCACTGGACACGCCTAAAGATGCCGCCTCAACACAGGCTCAACTAGCCGAGGGTCGTACAGTAGTGCTTAGCCTGACAACACCGGGGTAGGGGTTAAGGAAGGGTGAGGAAGGTCAGCCCAAGAAAAAGGAGAGGAAGAGATTGGGGAAGATAGGCTGAGCTGCTTACAAACAAGCCAGAGGACATAGCAGCCAGACGGTGGCCATGATCCATGTCACGGGCGAGCCGATGCTACGGCCAAAACCGCTGGAGGCAATATACGGGGATCTCAGGGGACTGCACGACCATGTGTTGTTGACTGAGAAAGGCCTACTAGCCTCGAAGGATCCAAGATATCTGACATATGCGGCTCATGTGCATGAGGGGAAGTGATATGTCGACACACGGCCCGCGGAGGTGGTCTTCCTGCGGTTTGATCATATCTTCGAGATGTTTCTGACAAGGTGGCTCGATTGTACAATCGTCCGCCTTTTTGCGCTACATATGAGTTTCTTCATGAAGGGAGAAGAAGTCTCGCAAATCTGTGTGGCGGATCCATACTACATGCACGAGTCCTTCTTGAGTCTCGGCGACTTTGAGTGTAAAACTGCTAGGGAGTACCTCGAAAACTTCATGGTACAGAACAAGGACCAGGAAATTGTCCTCCTGCCTTATCATCCAAAGTAAGTCAGTGCCGGAAAACCCTTTCATACATTTCAATCATTCCTTCTCGCTCACATGGAGAATAATTTGAGCTGTTTTTTCCTTGCAGCAACGGTCGCGCCGTCCTTATCGTCCTTTACCCGCAAGTCTCCCACGCCGTGTATTTCGACCCTACCAGAAACAACAAGAAGAAGGACTAAACACACATAATGAATATTCGAGATGATGCTCTCCAAGGCTTCAGCTTCAAAGGTGGACACATACAGATCAGGAAACAAAGGAACTGCAAGACGGGTTTCTCACATAAAACCAACTTCTGCTGCATCCATGTCCCGAAATCAAGTACGAACGATGGATTATACCTCCTCCATCTCATGATGGAGTTCAGAAGGGATCACCAAAAGCTTCGCATGACAACCAGAAACGATGATCATATCCGCGAGTGGGTAGAATCTCAAGGAGAAGCAGATTATAAACTTAAAGATGACTTCTTTCGCATCTAGAGGGACATTGCGGCGATCATCATGAAAGAAGTCATTGAAGTGCAGGGGATGTTCCACCATGGCCCTATATCGCGAACTGACGTCCGAACTTACATAGGCATGCAACATTAGGACCTCACGCCATTCAAGAAGCTAGGGTCCATCCTCGATGATCTAGAATTATGGAAGTTCTTGTGATTTACGATGCCGATGATGATGATATGTGTCAGTTGAACTTGTATATACTTTCTATAGCGACGAAACTTTGTGATGTCCATGGTCCCTACTGAACTTGCGTAACGCTACTTTGTTAGTTTGGGTACAATGACCTGCGTACCTCTAGTTAATTAGTTTGCGTACGATGAAACTGCGTTGATTATTTATGTTTACTATATGTTGCATCTAGTTACTAACCCTTTCTTTTTTGTGTTGCTCAAGTATATTTTGTTGCATATGATTCTACATTCTCTTGATGAAGATTCATCTCTAACAGGTACATAGATTCTTGGTGGAGAAGTATCGGTGCTATGTCGTGTACAAAGGAAAGGTTCTAGGAGTATACGACGAGTGGTCCGAGTGTCAGGCGCAAGTGGAGGGGGTCTCGGGCGCCAGCCATAAAGTCTTCAAAAGCAGACAAGAAGCAGAAGCTAGTTACGTGAGGCTCACGCTAGCGCGAGAGAGGGCTCATAACCGCCACCTCATGTACTACATAGTTTCACTCTCACTCTTAGTGATAATTCTTCTCACGTATATCATTGTTTAGATGGATGGCGATGTAGTTGCAAGTATTCTAGACTTCTATCGCTATTTTCGAGATGATGACGAGAGACCACTTTGTGTTGGATGATGATTATGATGATGACATGATTTGATGAGACTATTTGTATGTTTATGCTATGATTACATTTGTATGTGAATGATGATGACATTTGTATGTGCTAAAGATTATTGTATAAAGCATGCTCAAATACAAAACAAATACGCAAAAAAAATCTGAAACCCTTACCAGTAGCTTGTCTTAGTAAAGCTCGCTACTGCTCCGCATCTATAGCAGTAGAGCATTTATGTAAAGCTCGCTACTGTTACTCATGTATAGCAGCAACGCGTTATTTAAAGCTCGCTACTGCTACGCATGTATAACAGTAGCGCGGGCCAACACCCGTTACTGCTAAAGGTTAGCTGTAGCGCCGTATTAGTAGCACGGGAGCCGGCGCTACTGATACACCTACAGCCCGTGCTACTGCTAGGCGTTTCCATAGTAGTGCCGGTCGGTGGTGGCTTGGGTGTTGGAGGAGGACTGGGCCGACGGGGCACTGGGCAGCAATGATTGGCGGCCCATGATGCTTGTCAACACGCTCGCACGAGCATCGCCCTTGCTGCCTCGTACCCGAGGCACACCAACAGCGGCACACGACGGCGGCCTCAAAACTCCGGCGAGCAGTGGTTCCTGAGGTGGGATCTGGTGGGGGAAATGGCGGGAATTGCCGGATCCAGTTGAGGGCGCTCCATTTTGGCAGTGGAGGAAGCTTGGGGCGGCAGCTGCATGGAGATTCGGGTGCCCATGGCATAGCTTCTTTGGGCAAGAGAGAGAGCAGGTAAGGGAGAGCTACAGGGGGAGTGGGAGGAGATGGGGCAGCAGGGCGACATGCTGCTCACCGGCGAGGGGCGCTCCAGTGGCCTCCACGGCCGGCGATGAGGCGCCCTACACAGGGGTGCAGTGCATGCTGGGGGTGGGTTCAACACGCAGGGCAAGGAGGCGACGAGGGGGAGGCACACTAATTGGATCGGGGGATCCCGAGGTGGGTGGCAGCGCGCGGATGAGACAGGGGGAAGATCCCTAGAAACTAGGTTTTGATCTGATTTTGGGCTAGGTGGATCTATATATGGCAAGTGGATTTATAGATAGGGGCTATCAAGACCCTCCGATCGCAACCGGGTGATCGAGAAAAATAGCCTAGGGAGTCCAGTTGCAAAACCGATGATGGTTTGGGGTATTACGGGGTTAATCCGGACCCAACGGTCACGACCGTATGTTTCGGGTTCCGAGAGGTTTTAGGATGTGCGTGAGGGGCTTGTGCACTGTGTAGAGGGCTAGGCATTCAAGACAGGGAAAACGGGCAGCCCGATATCAGATTTTTAATCACCACCAATGTTTGCAATTTAGACCGGCTATAGTGCCGCTATAGATTTAACAGTTTGGGTATCAAACAACCTCCGAATAAGACAAATTTTGGTAGGCGGTCTACCTACAATAAAACAAGATCGCACACCAACTTTCATCCCATTCCGAGGATGTTCCATACATAGTTCTAAAAATATTATTTTTAAAGATGCCACGGGCGCGGGCGTATGTTCTCGGTCTCGAAATGGTCAGCGAAAAAATGGAGAGAACCGGCAACTAATAATGGTTGCAAGTTTTGAAAAAAATGACGGCAACGGAGTGCTGATGTCGTGCGGATGATGCGCATGATGCAATGATGAATGCGACAACCAAATAAATCACACGTCGACAATGGAATGAAAGGGGAGTCATCTGGAGCATCGGTTTCGGGCTGCTACAGTCCTCTTCCTAGGAGATGTCGTCATGACATTCACAAGAATCTTCTCAAGAAGACATCTGGGAACTCAGATCCTCTTCGCTACAGTTAGTGCCAATGAATCTAGCAAACACATCACCAGTTTGACATTTTAACAGTTTATAGTTGGAGTCGAAAGACTCGTCAATAATGATAGGATTATCATAGTTAAAGCTAGATAATGTGGATGGATCAACTGAAGGGCCCTTTGCAGCAAACCATGTGGTTTTGGGGTACTCCTTCGGTTGTAGTGACCGTTTTTTCCGAAAATAATTTCCAGAAAATAGGCCCTTGTGTTCACCAGCCCAAGGATTATTGTTAGCTAGTGGACTCTCACTTGACACAGAAATCCCAAGCAAAATTTCAAAATTTGGGTTACAAGACCAAGAAGGTCCACAGGTTTGAACAAAAGACTGAGGCTGACGGCGGAAGAGACTCGAGAAATCTTCATTGCCCATGGGACTCCATTCCCACAAGAACAACTGACCTAGATAATATCTATCTCACAAGGCTTCTATCCTCGACTCCGAGGTTCCGGGGTTGGCGACATCATGCTCCTCTCTTAATGTAATCTGGCCAAGACAATAGCCACGGACAAGCCAGTGTGTACTTTGAATGTACTCGCAAACATCATGAAAACAGATAAGTTAAAGCAGGTGGGATGCATAAATAATTCTGTCATTCCATCAGAATTAATTCATGGATGCATTTAGAAAGATAAGTCATTTTCACCAATGATGTATAAGCAAACAAGGAAGGAAGTAACGGTCAAATATAAGCGTGTCGATCGGGCACTACTAGGGAAAACCCTAGTAGTAGCGCTGGAAATATGCATAGCAGTAGCACTGAGCCAAGCGCTACTGCTATCACGCTACAGCTAAACACTAGTAGTAGCATTGGTATGGGTAGCGCTACTGGTAAGTAGTGTTAGCAGTAGCGCTTCCCTGTCCAGTGCTACTGATAACTATAGTAATAGCGCTTGTTCATAAGCCGCGCTGCTGCTAAGCCGCGCTACTGGTATGTATTTACCAGCGCTACTGCTAACTTTTACTGCTTTCACAGATTTGCACCCTCTACATATTTTTGATGTATTTATACAGATTATATACAATAGTTTCATCACATCATATTAAACATACACTATTCTCACATATCATAGACATACAATAGTCACGTCATACCATCATCATCATCACCATTCAACACAAATATCATCACATCATCTCGAAAATAGCGATACATAAGTGCGATCATGTCATGTCTCGAATAAGTGCAACTGCATGGTCATGGCACACCCACAAGTTTCATCATCTCTATATACAACATCATGTAGATGAGAAGAGCGATCAGCATGAGGAAGAGCGCGACTATGTAGTACAGCGGTCCCGCCCCTGCTCATGCTGGAGTGTCCACCTCAAGCAACTACTTTCCGCTTCGGCTCTGGTGTCTAACCCTCTATGGCTAGCACCCGGGTACCTGTGCACCTGGGCCTGAGCGGTTGGCCAGTGGTCGTAGACTCCTGGAACTCTCCCAACGTCCATGACATGGTAGTCCTTTGCCATCTCTGATCAAGGTACCTGCATCGTGAGTTGTTGATTTGAACGATAATATGCAACATAATATACTTAAGAAAACAAACATGCATGATTAGCAAAATAAAAGCAACCAATAGTAAACATAAATGACGAAGTTCCTCATACCCAAACTAATTAACTAGAGCGATCTACGCTAGTTCAGGACCACGGTTTAGTTACAACACATAGTTTCGCTGTGCATAATTTCAAAGTTTTTCCATAGAAAGATAGTAGTGATAAGGCACGCTAGTTCAGGACCACAGTTTAGTTACATCACGTTGTCATTGACAATCAGTCCTCCAGGTCGGCGTTCCAATCTTCGTAGTCAGGGAGGATGCACCCGAGCTTCGTGAAAGGCTTCAGTCCAGACGCTGAGCGACTAGCAGTGCTCGGACATCAACCCGCATGATTGGCCCATGGTAGAACATCCCCGTTTGTTCGAGGACTTGCTTCATGATCACTTGGGCTAGTTCACATTGTACGTGATAAAACTCAGCTCGGATTCGATGATCCGGTGTCTTTCCTATGCTTGTGGCCCAGCTGACAATATCGGCATCTTCGGTAGTAGCTGACATGCGAAGGCGTTGATTATCCCTTCTGTACTCCATCAGGTGATGCATGAGGTAGAATCCATCAGCCATATTGTTGTGCGGTTGCTGGATGCAGCAGAAGTCGGTCTTATGGCCGAAAGCCGGTGCTTTATTCCTGTACTTTTTCACCTTGATATATCCACCAGCCAGGTTGAAGGTTAACAGGGCACAGTCGAGAACACTCTTTACGTGCGTGTAATACTTTTTCTTGATGTTCTTCGATGAGTCCAAGTACATAGCATGGGAGTATTCCGGGTACAGAACGATTAGGACGGCCCCGCCCCCGTTGTGCAAATTAAGTACACCTAAAATTAGTCTCCATGCTTGCAAAGGAATGATTAACATGTACGAAAGGGTATGCGCGGATGACTTACGAGGGATGATAAGGCAGGAGAATCGCTTCCTTGTCCTTATTAGCGATCTTGAATTCGCCGAGGTACTTGCTCGCATAGTCACGGTGCTCTTTGCAAACTGCCAAGAAGCACTTGTGCATATAGTATGGGTCTATGACGCAGATATATTTGATACTCTCCATACTGATGAAGTAGTTGAGATATAGCGCACACATGCGGATGAACTGGAAATCCAGCTTGGTCATGCGGAACATGTTGTAGATGTAGTCAAATCGCAGGAGGAACTGATTCGTGGGCCAGGTATGGACGTGCAACTTCCCACCTGGCACCTGAGCCGCGTAAAGCGGGTATTCTGCATCTTTCACGATGAGAAGGCTTTTCTCTCTGGCCAGCACATCTTCATGGAGTCCCTTTAGATCATTGTTCAGTATGTGATCTAGCTCTTTGGCAGGTAGGATCGGCTCGCCCGCGACATGGAAACACAGCTTACCTTCGACAGGTATTCCGTCTACCACTAGGGGTTTCAGAGGCGGTTGGCTGCTTGAAACACCTATGGCGCCTTTAGGGCCTTTCTTGGCCAGTCTCTTCCTTTGGTTCTTGGTGGATAGCGGTAGTGAGCCCGCCATACCTTCCCTAACCACCACCCCTAGTGTCCTCGGGCTAAATAGTGGACGGGCCTCGGGGGGTTGCTGGGTAGAGGCGGCATCTGGAGGCGTCTCCTACGAGGATGGCTTGAAGAGAGACTTTTTGCATTCCACCTTAGGACGTTCTGGCTCCGGCAAATCAGGCAGCATCAAGTCATCATCTCCACGGTCATAGCCTGAGTCTTTGGCGTCCCGAGCCATCAATCCATCATAGGCGGTATTGAAATACTGGTTCGGGTCCTCATCATCATCCTCCATGTCATCATCAACATTTGCTTCTTCGACAGCAGGGCGACATGAGATGGCACTAATGGAGGCTCTCCCTCGCGTAGTACGCTACCATCATCCGCCATGATAGGTGCAGGTAATTTGGTAGGTGGGGTGGTGTTCATACCTTCTTGAGAAGGTGGAGTTGGCGTGATACTGGCTCCTCGAGACGAAGAAGAGACTTCGGCCAAGGCAAGAACCAGTACCTGCATGCGCCAATCGTCTTAGGGGTCTCGTCGTCACCGACTGGTATCGGAAGAGGAAAATCCTCGAAGCCCGCTAAGACACTGGCCACGTTAACCTTAAAGACGCCATAAGGCATCTATTTGTTGTGGAACATGCGGTCCTTCGGCTTCACGATGGTTGCCTTTCCCACAACCACCTTCTGGCCCTTGATGTCATAGAGTAGGGTGCACGGGATTTCGTAGGCCTACGAAGGAGACATGTCTGCGACATCAAACATCTGAAAGGCAACTGAAACGGAAAACTATAGACATGCTGGTGAAAAGGGTATCACGCGTAATTACCGTGAGGGTGTCGAGCTCAGCCCGTGACGAAGGCCCGCCGAGCATGCCAAAGACGGAGGTCGGGCTGCTATGGACAGGAACGTGACCTTTTGCGGTTGCTTGGGCATGTGTTGGTGCTGTGGTGTCCGCCGAGTTGCTCCCGACGAAGCTGGGAAGGGGAAAGTCCTCTGGCCATGCATTTGGATTGCTCTTTGACCAATTGAAAATTGCCGGAATAAAGATGGCCACTGTGTCAATGACCAACCCACTGACTACACCGACCAACTCTTCTTTGGTCTCAGCTTTGGTCTTATTGACCGCAATCGTGACCTTCTCGTCGATGCTCTCCTGAGTGACGACCAACCGTCTCTTCCTTCTTTCCTCTAGATCCTCGGGGTCGCACGTCTTCCACGCTGCGCCATCTCCGACACCGTGCACACATCCATAGGACGGCGGCTTGTCCACCGGGACCTTTTTCAGTATATTCAGGGCCCGGTTGAATGTGGTGTCCCACTTGGGCCTCGCCGACGACTGTGACGATAGGTCGCTTTCGGCTGCCTTTTGGTGCCGCTCTTTATGCAAAAGGAATGTGGATGGTTTACTAATGTTACAAAACTTGCAGGCAAATTGATTGAAAACTAATATGATAATGTGGTAATATAACAATTACGAGAAGTCTCATGAACTCCCACGTGTTCGGGTCCGTGTAAAAGATCTTTCTGACTTTGTCCAACTTGTACCGGGCCCTAATCTAGTCGTGCTCCAGCGGGTCGGTGAACTCCGCCAAGGAGTCTGTGATCCCGGGACTTTCACGTTCGGCGTCCTCCTTGGCCCATATGTGCCTCTTCCCCTCGTAACCACGGCTTCTGAGGCGGTGGGGAGGCGTGTTCCTGGCGTTGAGCGCCTTCATTTTATCTGACTTTGTCTTGACTTCTTCTTTATCGCAATTCTCCTAGAATTTCGCAAAGTCCTCTGCCGTTATTGTTGGATTATCAGCATGAATCATGGACCATGGTTCATTCTTCACAATCGCTTTTTTCACACGAACTTTCCAGGAGGACAAGTCATTGGTGAACGTCACCATCACCTTCTCGTTTATCTTTGTCATGGTGGGGTCGTCCCACGGCTCTTTATATTCCTTTTCATTCCGGTCGGGGTACATGAACCTATTGTGCAACTTCTTATGTGGTATCTGCTTCAACTTCTCGTTGTTGATGTTGGTGGTTTCCCTGAGGATGCATCCAAGTTGATTGCCCCAGCACTTGCGCGCTTCCTCTTGCACCGTTGGCTCTAACTTTTTGGGGTGAATCTCCGTGACCACAATTTGTCCAATGCCAAGCTCGTTTGGTCTTCGTGTCCTCTTCTTCTTCGGTGCTTTACCGGCTACGACATCATCGTTGCCGGTCTCGAGGGCGTTGTCGGTGCCGGTGCCCGTGCTGGTGCCGGTGTTAGCGTCGGTGTCGGGGTTGGGACCACTGTCGCCACCATGCAAACCCATCTGGTGTTCGTCCAGGTAATCGAAATAGTCATTTGCTGCCTCCATGGGGTCTGCGGGGCGAGCAGAACGACCCACGACTTCGGCATCGGTAGACATGTTTCCTATTCAACAATTGTAAATAAAAGTAATGACGAGAAAAAGGGGCCTATATTTGGTCGGAATGTTGATTCATTCCGCTTCGGGCAAATCCCTGGCACTCCATATGTCCTAGTTTCTAGCACAAGTCATGCCGAAAATTTCGGCATGACCTTTGCTAAAAAGTGGACATATGGAGCACCTGAAATTTGCCGGAACAGAAATGAATCAACATTCTGGCAAAACATAGGCCACTCAAAAAAATTAAGCACATGAACAGAGATCGAATGCGGCGGGTGCCGATGGAGCAATCTACATTGATATACTCCAACAAAGAAGAAAGTGCACTTAAATATAGTTCATAACAAGAGTACAATGCGAGCAGAAACTAGACATGATAAATCATCAACATAGTAAGAGATAACTCAATGATGACCTATACTACAATCTCTACATATTTATATTTACCAAGTGGCAGGCCAAAAGGCCACAAAAGAAAGACCCCATCCCCGATTTATTTATGCACATATAATGTGTGTTTGTGATCGATTATTAAAACAACCAACGCCACATTCTTGCGCTGCTCGTCACCAAAGTACTGTTGTACTTCCATTAAAAAACAACACTGTACTGACTACTCTAATGTGGCAGCAGATGCATGATGATATGCTTGAGGCAAAACTATGATCGACAGTCTCTATATGAGCATGTATATAGTGCTTAACGAAAAGGCGCTACTATACAATGCATTTAACACCTAATTTAGCACTGGGGTCAAATTCTCTTTCTTGATATAAAATCTTCTACACTCATGTTTAAGCTTAAGACTGTATCACTTGACACTCCAGCGAGTATGTTACTACTAGTTTGTTCTTCCAGGTTAGTATCAATGTGAAACTGCTCATAAGCCAACCATAGAGGAGTAGAATATATATGTACCAAAGGGGTATAGGGGAAGATGATCAACCAATTGTAGTATAAATGGCACTAAGTAGTAGTAGTATTATTTGCATAATAGCTAACACACACTCCTCCCCTGCTCATCTTGCCACATGCTGATTCTGAATTCCATTTCTGAATCACAACTGATACATACAAACACAGACTGCCAATTTTGCTTGACAGTAGCCTGCTTTCATCTACTATTCCTCTGTTTTCTCAACTCTGAACACTTGCTTGTAGCTTCAGGTTTCAAGTAGCTCATAAACAATAGCTCATAAACATGAGAAATGGAGCGAAACGACATAGGATAGGATATGGTGGTCCTCTTTCGCTGCACCACGCAGGAAAGGAAACGTCCACTACACCTAGGGTTTACGTGGAATTCTGCGACAACGCCATTTACAGGCAAACTAGAGTCATAGTGCTCTGCTCCATATCAGGCCAACAGTGTCGATGTACGCTGGAAAGAACCCTACTGCACGAGAGGTTCGATCTAATCCACGAACGAACCCTAGGCAAAGGACACTAGGAGGCGGACAAGGACTAGGGCAGCGAGGCACGCATCGTGTTGTTGCCATCAAGGGTACAAATATGGGGTTTTCATCATTGGTTTGATATTATCACTCTACATCATGTCATCTTGCTTAAGGTGTTACTCTATTTGTCATGAACTCAATACACTAGATGCATGCTGGATAGCGGTCGATGTGTGGAGTAATTGTAGTAGATGCAGAAAGTGTCGGTCTGAAGACGTACTCATCTCCAAACTCCGGTCCTTCCATGTCTGGTCAATAACATAACCAGTGGAAAGCCAATGAGTACTTTGAATGTACTCACAAACAACCCATGATATGAACATTGAAAGTGAAGGATAACAATATCATGCATCTTTGGTGTAACTCATCTTGCTGGAATGATCATGAATATGCATCAAGTTAATGAATTACTTTTTAAGAACAGGTTACAGATATCAATATATATGTTGAGGGCTGAACCATCCGGGTTCACCCTATATGCCAAGTCACCAAACTTGGTCATATCATTACTGTCACAGCAACGCCTTTTCCAACACCACACACACTCACACTTGATTTATGCGGAAATAACTGGACGTAGTTTAAGCAGGATTACCCAACTGTCCTTGACCGTGGACACGGATATTCGAATAGTTTACACGCTGCAGAGGTAGTACGCTGGACCCACGAGATCCGGAAAACTTCCGTGTCGTCCACGACTCGCGGTATATAACATACCCGAGGTAAGTACCCGATCAATGTCTTTCCACTAACGATACTAGACAAAAGGTCCACTCGATTGGTACCCAGCCCACATGTGGTACGTCTTACGAGCACCAACTCTGGACAATACCCACCATGCGGGGACCAACAGTGTGACTGGAACTCATAAAAATGGCATAGTCGCCCTACTTGGCACGACCCCATCACGAGAGTGACCACACATCACTCCCGCCACTAGTAATGTGGCTCTTTGCTAGCACCGACCAGAGTAATTAATATAGCCCCGTCCCATAAGGGGTAACATGGTCGTACTGGTATGGTTGGGACGGTCGACACATCATAAATCTCACCCCATTTCCGAAACCATACTCACACAAATACCGGGTGCATCACTTCACCAAAAGTGAACACCTAACTCATCATCTCCCTCGGGCATTAGTGGCACCCGACGGGGTTTTCATAAACTCGTTCCTTATGTCATCAACATGCTCATGATAATACTACTTCTATGTTTACTTGTCAACATGGTATTAGCATGACCCTCAACGGGTAGGGTCAAGCTCAATGCATGTGCTCCGGGGGAGCCTTCGGTAAAATCATGTCAAATGATTACTCGCACTTATGATCATGTGCAACGGGAATACTTGCTATTTTAACATGCAAGGTAACATATGCGCAGCCATGGTCAAAGGGCTGCTTGCCTTGGTCAACTAAGTATCCGGGGTCTTCGAGGTCTTCCGCTCCGATTCCCTCGTCACACGGATTTTCTATCGTCGATAAAACAATAAATAAGAAATAGCTCACACCGAAATAGATCACAAAGTCATTTTAAAAATGTTCTTTATTACTGATAAATCTAAGGTATCATTTTGAAAAATATCTGCCTAAATTTTCCTTGAAGGACTATTTTTGAATCAACCAAACAGAAGCAAAACTATTTCAATTTAGTCTTTTCTATTAATGTAAAATAGAATAGTTGTTCAAAAATTCATCCAAGCATATTATTAAATACTACATATTTTTAGTAGAATAAAAGTGCAAAATATATATTTTCACACTGGTTAAATGTTTTTTATAAAAATCTTAGAAACCAGGGTTTTAAAAATAAAAGAAAATCGACTAAACTCCCGGCTTGGCTGAGCCCGAAGCTGGGCTGGCCCATGGCCAGCTGACAGCCAGCCGAGGCGCGCGCGCCGTCAGGTTTGAACCTGACGTGTGGGGCCCTGCGGTCAGTGGCTGAGGACAGCGCGGGGGAGGAGGCAGGGCCACCGATAGGTGGGGCACACGTGTCGGGGTCGTCTCCTACCTGTGGCCAGAGAGGAGGAGGAGGACGCCGGCGAGGTTGCCGACGCTCTCAAGCCCCAACGAGGACTGGAATGGATTTGCCTTACTGTCGCCTACCTGCTAGTGGTCGGAACAACGATGGGGAGGCAGGGGTTCGCCGGCGATGAGGAGGCCGTGGCGGAGGAGTTTCGGAAGGTGGTCGAGGAGGTGGCTAGAGACACGGAAATGCTCGGGCGAGTTGGGGGAAAGTTTCCTGGGGTTGAGAGGGTTAGTTTGGTGGATCGAGGGGTGCAGGAGCCGTCGTGTAGCCGGAGATCGACCGGAGCTCTGAGGCGGAGGGGCCTCGGTCGATCTCGAGCACCGGGGTTCTGCTGGGTTGCTGGGGTGGCTAGGGAGGTACTAGTGATCGTGGTGAAGCTATCTGAGGGGTGCTGGAGCGAGGGGGAGGGCTACTTATAGGCCCGCGATGGTGAGCCGATTCGGGAGCGTCGGTGACTCACCGTGGCGTGCATGGGGGGTGCAGAGAGAGGCTGGGGTCGAAACCACGGTCTCAGGACGTGGTTTTGGACTACCCGAACCATCTGCAGTAGAGGGAGAGAGAGAGAAGTCGAGCATCCATGGCCGTGCAACCTTGGCCGGTTCTGGTGCGCGCGGGCACGCGTCGCACGAGCTCTAGCGCAGGAGAGGAGGGACCTTGAGGCTTGCTCGATGCATAAGGGTTGTCGCGGAAGAGGTTGGACATCTCGGGGGGAGGCTCGAATTGGCCGAGAACGTCGCCCCCACCCCGGTGACTTCCTGTAGCGCACCCATAGCGCAGTTTTGGCATGCCACGGCATGCTGGCGCGCTCTGAGGCACTTTGGACGTGTCTAGCATGTCTTGGCACTGGCTGGGAGGGTAGTTAGCCGTTTGGGTCTTGTGGGAGCTTCGGCTGGTCAAGGGAGACAAGAAATACTGGTGCTGTCAGCCTTGAACTGAAATCTAAATTGGGATTTTTGCCTTTCCACTTTGAACGAGTGAGGGGCCAATTGACTGGGGTTAGACACAGATGTTGGCCACATAATCTATGAGTTTGAAGCAAAGGGGTTTGGTTTAGCTGTGGCTAAGGTAGCTTTTTCCTATCTGTCAGAAGGTGTTCGACTGTGGGTTAAGGGGGTTGCACCCCACCACTGGTGCTGCAACTTAACAGGTTTGGGTTTGGTGGTAAACCATGGGGTTTCACCAAATTTGAGCTCCAATGGACAAGTTTAGCTTTGTAAACTTGAAAATACTCCAATATGACCAGATATGTCCCTTCCAAAGGGAGTGTGGGCAAACTAAGTCCCACAAATCCCATTTTTGGTGTGGAACACTCATTTGAGGTATTAGGCACTCCTGCAAAGTTCCAGCATCATTGGGCAAACTCTCCTATGTAGAGTTGCTCTAACTTGATTCTGGACATAAGGGGTTTTTGGGTTATTTGGGGTCCTTATTCACCTTTGATCAAGGTGAAACTTTATGCAGACACCAAATAGGGCTTAGGGATATCACTGGAATTTTCTAGGAATTTATTGAGAATATTTCCTTTGGAAATATTTCAAAATGCCAAAACAGACAGAAATAGCTCTCAGGGTTTTTATTCAAAAATATAATGTAAAATGGGGTTTATAATCCTATGTATGGAAAATATATGTCCTTCTGATCATCTCCAAATTTAATTAGATTTTTCTAAGGCAGAAAAGTATTTTTCCATGTAGGAATACCAATTCTGGCCTTAGAAATGGACATGTTATTTAATTAGGAAAATAATTACAAAAATAATTATCTTTGTGGTTTTGAAATATAAAGATAGGTTGAAATAAGATTACAAACTTTGAGTAGAAGCAATGCTTGCTACCAAGGGCATGTAGTGCAACTCAAGGTAGGGTTTTACCTTGATGAGAATTAAGTAAAGGTTTTTGGAAATCAATGTTATGAAATAGAGTTTTATCCTGACATGATCAAGCACACAAGCATACAATGTCAATCATGGCACTCACAACATTAATTTTGAAAAAGTTTTTAACAAGCTCAGATTTTCACAATACAGATAAGTGATAGTAAAAACACGGTGTGACAGACCTATCCCCCTTACAAGAATCTCGTCCCCGAGATTCCTAAGCTAGGTGCTAAAAAGATCTGGAAACTCAGATCGGCGATAGTCTTCACGCTCCCATGTAGCTTCGGCTTCGGTGTGGTTGCTCCATTGAACCTTGAAATACTTGATAGTGTGGCTCCTGGTGCAACGCTATGTTTCATCCAGAATGCGGATCGGCCTCTCGCGGTAGGTGAGGTCAGGCCGAAGGTCAATGGCCTGGTGGTCAATATCCTTGTAAAGATCGGGACGACTTGGCGCTTGAAGACACTTCCGAAGTTGCGACACGTGGAAGACGTTGTGCACACCCGAAAGTTCCGGAGGTAGCTCCAACTGATAAGCAACTTCTCCATGCCTTATGTGATCTTAAAAGGTCCAATGAACCTTGGAGCAAGTTTCCCCTTAACGTGGAAACGCTTGGTTCCCTTGAGAGGTGTGACACGGAGGTACACCAGATCTCTGGGAATGAACTCCACATTCCTGCGGCGAGGGTCCGCATAACTATTTTATCGTGACTTGGCTGCTTTTAGATTTTCTCGGACTAGTTGCACCTTCTCTTCTGCCTTGTGCAAGACTTCCGGTCCGAAAATCAGCCCGTGTCCGGTTTCAGACCAGTTGAGCGTGGTGTGGCACTTTCGTCCGTACAATACTTCGAACGGGGCCATCTAGAGATTGGGCTGGTAGCTGCTGTTGTATGAAAACTTAGCGAATGGCAGACAGTCTTCCCATTTGGCTCCATGCACCAGGACGCATGCGCGGAGCATATCTTCGAGTATCTGATTCACCCTTTCCGTTTGTCCTCATGTTTGCCGGTGGAAAGCGGTGCTAAAAGAGAGCTTGGTCCCGAGGCCTCTTGAAATTTCCTCCAAAACCTTGAGGTGAATTGCGTGCCTCGGTCAGATACAATCTCCTTGGGAACTCCATGAAGGCTTACTATATGCTCAATATAGAGACTAGCCAACTTGTTCCCATCATAAGTGGTGTTTACATGGATGAAATGGGCCACTTTGGTCAAATGGTCGACAACAACCCATATCGAGTTATGGCCCGTGCTAGACCTTGGTAAGCCGGTAACAAAGTCCATGCCTACCTTGTCCCACTTCCATTCCGGCAACTTGAGAGGTTGTAGCAGTCCTGCGGGTCGTTGATGCTCAGCCTTGACTTGCTGGCACACATCGCACTTGGCCACATAAGACGCTATTTCCCTCTTCATACCGTGCCACCAGAATCTTCCTCGGAGATCTTGATACATCTTGGTACCACCAGGGTGAATGGAGTAGGGTGTATCATGTGCTTCCTGTAGGATTAAATCCTTGAGTTCAGCCTTGTTGGGTACGCATAAACGCTTCCCAAACCACACCACTCCTTGTTCATCCTCCAAGAATCCTAGGTCCTTGCTTTCTTGAATCTTCTCCTTGATACCTTGAATGCTCTTGTGACCCTTCTGGGCCTCCTTGATGTCGTCTACCAGCGTTGGTTTGACTTTGAGGTTATCTAGGAGTCCAGATTCCACTAGTTCCAACCCAAAGTTCTCCAATTCTTCATATAGGGCGGGCTGCGTTTCCTTAAGCATGACGTTAAAGGTGATGGTCTTCCGGCTCAAGGAACCAGCCACTACATTAGCCTTACCGGGGTGATATTGAATGCTGAGGTCGTAGTTCTTGATTAACTCTAACCATCTTCGTTGCCTCATGTTCAATTCCCTTTGGGTGAAGATATACTTCACACTCTTGTGGTCAGTATATATTTCACATCACTTCCCCAGAAGGTAATGTCTCCATGTCTTCAGAGCATGCACTACTGCTGCCAATTCGAGATCATGGGTGGCATAGTTCTCCTCATGCGGGCGCAGTTGCCGTGACAAGTATGCCACGACTCTGCCATCCTGCATTAGAACCCCACCTAGCCCGGTCCTTGAGGGCATCACAATATATCATGAACTCCTTGCTGATAACTGGAGTGGCCAATACCGGGGTGGTGGTTAGTCTCTTCTTCAACTCTTGGAAGCTTGCTTCAAATTCCGGCATCCATTCAAACTTCTTGCCTTTCTTCAAGAGCTAAGTCATAGGTCGCGCGATGCGGGAGAATCCTTCTATGAACTGGTGGTAATATCCCATGAGTCCGCGGAAGCTCCTGACTTCCTTCACGTCGTTTGGCGATTCCAAGTTGGTTACCGTGGTAATCTTAGAGGGATCAACTGCCAATCCACTTGCTGTCATGGTATGACCCAAGAATCCAACTTCGTTTAGCCAAAACTGGCATTTGCTGAACTTGGCATACAGTTGGTGCTCTCGAAGCTTCTCCAATACTAACCTCAAGTGTTGCTCATGCTCTTCTTAAGACATGGAAAAGATTAATGTGTCATCAATGAATACGACGACAAACTTGTCCAGGTATTCCATGAAGACCTTATTCATGAGGTACATGAAGTAAGATGGGGCATTAGTCAATCCAAAAGACATGATAGTGCATTCATACAGACCGTACCGGGTCACAAATGCTGTCTTCGGTATGTCTTCGGGTCGGATCTTTAGTTGGTAATATCCAGATCGGACGTCGATTTTGGAGAATACCTTAGCTCCTTTTAGCTGATCGAACAAGTCTTCAATCTTGGGGAGTGGGTACTTGTTCTTGATCATGACCTCATTGAGAGAACGGTAATCGACGCAAAGTCTGATTGTCCCATCCTTCTTGGACACGAAGAGAACATGTGATCCCCAAGGTGACGCACTCGGACGAATAAACCCTTTCCTGAGTTGCTCATCCAGTTGCTTCTTCAACTCCACTAGCTCTTCGGAACCCATCCTGTAAGGCTTCTTATAGATAGGCCTTGATCCGGGCATGAGTTCGATGATGAACTCGATGTCTCGGTCAGGAGGCATCCCTGGTAGCTCATCAGGAAAGACGTCCGGGTATTCATAGACTATTGGCACTCGATCGAGTCCTTCCTCTGACAGTCTGTTAACCCGTGGTACTCTAGCGGGTACTGGCTCAGAGACATACTTGACTTTGACCCCTTGGTCACTTTTCATGGTAATGGCCCTGTTGGCACAGTCCAAGATGCTTTGATGCTTGGCCAACCAATCCATGCCGAGAATTACTTCTAGGACTTGCAACTTAAGCACAATGAGATCTGCTAAGAAGCTCGTCCCATTGATAACTATCCCGACCTTCCTACATCCTAGGTTGGTCCTCAAAACTTCTCCCGGGGTTTGAATTGCCATATGCCCATGAAGCAAGGTAGGTTCTAAACCACACTTTTCCGCAAACTTTTGCGTAACATAAGAATGCGAAGCACCACAATAAAACAATACTGTTGCTGGGGTAGAGTTGACGAGGAACGTACCCAGAATGCAGTCCTGGTCTTCGTGTGCCTCTTCTGCGGAAATATGATTAATCCGCCCCTTGCTGTGATACTGCTGATTGCGGGGAACCTAATTCCTGCCTGGTGCTCCATGGCCTAGATTTGGCGCATTTGGGCACGGAGCATCGGGTTTCTTGTTGGGGCACTCCCTGGAATAGTGCCCTATTTGTCCACATCCGAAACAGGTAACTTGCGCTGGAAGATTGGTCTTGACCCCACCGTTGTTTGGCGGATTGCTTGCTGGCTTGGCGTTGACTTGCTACTAAGGTTGGTAATTCTGGCGAAATGTCAGATACTTGTACTGCTGCTGCTGATAGATGGGTCTTGCTGGAGCTGTCTGCCATGGTCGTGGCTTCGAGCTACTTGGTCGTCCACTACCCATTAGCCTGTGCTTACACGTGTCGTCCGTTGCACGACGCTTGTCTTCCAACATAAGGGCCTTGTTAACTAGGTCGCTGAAGGTCCTGCATTCACAAACAACCAGCTGATACTCGAGTGACTGTTGCAGTCCTTCCATAAAGCGTTCCACTTTGGCAGCCTCAGTGCTGACGTCTTCAGGCGCATACCTTGATAGGAGGTTGAACTTCTACAAATACCCCTTGACAGATCCGCTACCTTGCCTTAAGGCTCAGAATTCCCGCTTCTTAATATTCATCATTCCCGGAGGAATGTGTGCAACACGGAATCCATCCTTAAACACATCCCAAGTGATGACTTGCCATGCTCGCATGATCTAAAATCCATCCCACCAAGCTCTGGTTGTGCCTGTGAGACAGTGAGTTGCATAGAGGACTTTCTCATGGTCATCAGTGCACTTGACCAGCGCGAGAAGGTCTTCAATAGTGCGGATCCAGTCATCGGCATTCAAGGGTTCAGTCGTCTCCGTGAATATGGGTGGCGTAGTTTGCATAAACTCAGAGAGAGTTGAGCGACCGTTGCCAATCCTGTTCCGCGGTGGGTGGTTCACCAAGGTTTGAGCCAGCTGCTGGATAGTGGCATTGTTGGCTTGACACTCCTCTCGAAGAGCTTGAAGGAACTGAGCCATGGTCAAACTTTTAGGAGGAGGCGGTGGCGGTGGAACATCGTCTTGCTTCTCGTGGTGATCTCCAACTTGAGCTTCCCCTACAGTTCCCTGCTGCTGTCCTGAAGAGGCAGAGCCGGGGTTGCCGAAGGTGCTGTTGCGAGTTGTATTCACCATCCTGTCAGGGGAGTAGATAGGTCAATTTTGCCGAACTGGCTACATTCGAAAGGGATGATGTTCTAGTAAAGAGGGGGTCTGGTGTCGTGCTAGTGTGCAAGATTTTTAAGGCAATGGTTTTGGAAAGAACTACTGCATTAAATTTGAAAACAAGCGATGTAGTTGCTCACAAGCTGCCTAAGGCAGAATGCGACTTGCATCCAACAGGCTTACACAACATCCGGGGTCATGCAATCCTGATACAAGAACTCCTACGCTCGGTACATCCTAGTTGCCTACGTTGTTAAGCGATCGACTGCGCGGTTTCATAAGCCGGTTCCGTGGGATCTTCGTCTTCGTCTTCATCTCTATCTTCATCTTCATTAGTGCTTCCCTTCCTTGAAGGAGTACGGGAACGAAGCGGACCATCACGACTTCTCTTGGTTGGCGAGGTAGCAAAGAGTGCGGTGTACTCTTCCGCGGTCAAGCGACGACTCTGAAGAGGAATGGCCTGAAGCGGTGGTATTCCTCCTCGAAAAGCAAAACCAGATGGTCCTATGGGTGCTCCTTCTTTCTTCACCTTGCAATTCTTCATCTTCTCCGTGCGAAGTAGGTCCTTGACTTGGTGCAGCTCTTGGCGGATCCTAGTTGACTCCTTGATCAAAAGATGTGTCAAGGTGTCTGAGGAGATACTGAAGTAGGTCTGAAACCTCAGTGGCGTCCCGTCCTCGGAAGATGGGTTGAGTGTCTAACTCCCGTCTACCTTATCTTTAACAAAAGGTACGTGACGAGTAGCTGGCTCGTCAGCCATCTCAGGAAGGATGTCGCGGAGTCGCACGAGTGCCTCTCGTGCCGCAGTCTCCACGGCCAACATCAGATCCTCCATCTGTGGTCCCTCAAAGAACTAGCTAGTTGGGGAGTCGTTAGCCTTCACTATCACGTCCACGTGATACTCCTTGGTGTCGGTGTTGACCCAGTGTTCGTGGTAGAGGAAGATGGGTGTGTGACGTACTTGACACTTCTCGAGGCTATCGCTCAAAAGCAGAGGAAAGCCCGTCTCTAGAAGCATCTCAGGTATCGCGGCCATCTACAATCTGTAGAGGAGAGGGTTTGAAATTTTTAGTGGTTGCAGGTTCTTGGGTCAATCTTATGTGCACTAATCGTTTCGGCTATCATCCATGCTACCTAAGACTTCCTATAGTCAGGATGGCTCTGATACCAGCTCTGTGGGGACCCCGACTTACGACTCGAGATCGCCGTGCTCAGTGATCCTAGAGATCAATGCTCACCAAACACAGATACCGAAATAAAAGAGTCTTACATCCAAGTACCAATTATTACAACACATGACCGAAGGGTCAAGTTCATCAGGCAGGGCCTAAGGCCAAATTACTCAGATACACTTGTAGTGGAAAACATAGGGGCTAAGCGGGTGCCCATGCCATCAAGCCTACACCGACAGGCATTCTGACTCGGAAGCGTCCTAGTTCGCATGGGCGTCTCCAAAGACGTACTCATCTCCAAACTCCAGTCCTTCCATGTCTGGTCTATAACATAACCAGTAGCAAGCAAATGAGTACTTTGAATGTACTCGCAAACAACCCATGATCTGAACATTGAAAGTGAAGGATAACAATATCATGCATCTTTGGTGTAACTCATCTTGGTGGAATGATCATGAATATGCATCAAATTAATGAATTACTTTTGAAGAATAGGTTACAGATATCAATATATCTGTCGAGAGCTGAACCATCCGGGTTCACCCTATATGCCAAGTCACTGAACTTGGTCATATCATTACTGTCACAACAACGCCTTTTCCAACACCACACACACTCACACTTGGTTTATGAGGAAATAACTAGACGTAGTTTAAGCAGGATTACCTAACTGTCCTTGACCGTGGACATGGCTATTCGAATAGTTTATAGTCTGCAGAGGTAGTACACTGGACCCACGAGATCCGGGAAACTTGCGTGTCGTCCACGACTCGCGGTATATAACATACCCGAGGTAAGTACCCGATCAATGTCTTTCCCCTGACGATACTAGACAAAGAGGTCCACTCGATTGGTACCCAGACCACATGTGGTACGTCTTACGAGCACCAACTCTGGACAATACCCACCATGCGGGGACCAACGGTGTGACTGGAACTCATAAAAATGGCATAGTCGCCCTACCTGGCACGACCCCATCACGAGACTGACCACACATCACTCCCGCCACTAGTAATGTGGCTCTTTGCTAGCACCGACCATATTAATTAACATAGCCCCGTCCCATAAGGGGTAACGTGGTCGTACTGGTATGGTTGGGACGGTTGACACATCATAAATCTAATCCCATTTCCGAAACCATACTCACACAATACCGGCTGCATCACTTCACCAAAAGTGACCACCTAACTCATCATCTCCCTCGGGTATTAGTGGCACCTGACGGGGTTTTCATAAACTCTTGCTTTATGTCATCAACATGCTCATGATAATACTACTTCTATGTTTACTTGTCAACATGGTATTAGCATGACCCTCAAGGGGTAGGGTCAAGCTCAATGCATGTGCTCCGGGGGAGCCTTCGGTAAAATCATGTCAAATGATTACTGGCACTTATGATCATGTGCAACGGGAATACTTGCTATTTTAACATGCAAGGTAACATATGCTCAGTCATGGTCAAAGGGCTGCTTGGCTTGGTCAGCTAAGTATCCGGGGTCTTTGAGGTCTTCCGCTCCGATTCCCTCGTCACACGGATTTTCTATCGTCGATAAAATAATAAATAAGAAATAGCTCACACAAAAACAGAGCACAAAGTCATTTTAAAAATGTTCTTTATTACTGATAACTCTAAGGTATCATTTTGAAATATATTTCCCTAAATTTTCCTTGAAGGAATATTTTTGAAATCAACCAAACAAAAGCAAAACTATTTCAATTTAGTCTTTTCTATTAATGTAAAATAGAATAGTTGTTGAAAAATTCATCCAAGCATATTATTAAATACTACATATTTTTAGAAGAATAACAGTGGAAAAATTACACTGGTTAAATGTTTTTATAAAAATCTTAGAAACCAGGGTTTTAAAAATAAAAGAAAATTGGCTAAACTCCTCGCCTGGCTCGGCCCGGAGCTGGGTTGGCTCATGGCCAACCGACAGCCTGCCCAGGCGCGCGCGTCGTCTGGTTTGAACCTGACGTGCAGGGCCCTGCGTTCGGTGGCTGAGGACAGCGCGGGGGAGGAGGCTAGGCCATCGACAGGTGGGGCACACCTGTCGGGGTCGTCTCCTACCTCTGGCTAGGGAGGAGGAGGAGGACGCCGACGAGGTTGCCGACGCTCTCAAGCCCCAACGAGGACTGGAATGGGTTTTTCTTACTCTCTCCTACCTGCTGGTGGTCGGAACAACGATGGGGAGGCAGGGGTTCACCGTCGACGAGGAGGCCGTGGCGGAGGAGTTTCGGGAGGTGGTCGAGGAGGTGGCTAGAGACACGGAAATGCTCGGGCGAGTTGGGCGAAATCTTCCTAGGGTTGATAGGGTTAGTGTGGTGGGTCGAGGGGCGCATGAGCCGTCGTGTAGCCGGAGATGGACCGGAGCTCCAAGGCGGAGGGGCCTCGGTCGATCTCGAGCACCGGGGCTCTGCTGGGTTGCTGGGGTGGCTAGGGAGGTACTAGTGATCATGGTGAAGCTATCTGAGGGGTGCTGGAGCGAGGGGGAGGGCTATTTATAGGCCTGCGACGGTGAGCCGATTCGGGAGCGCCGGTGACTCACCATGGCGCGCATGGGGGGCTGCAGAGAGAGGCTGGGGTCAAAACCACGGTCTCAGGACGTGGTTTTGGACTGCCCGAACCATCTGCAGTAGAGGGAGAGAGAGAGAGAGAAGTCAAGCATCCATGGTACACATTCTATAATTACATCTTACACATTCTATAATTATGAAACCCTTAGGTAGAATTAATGATGTTCTTAGCATTTAAAACAAAAATTATTTGCATGTAGATTTTATTAAGCTACATATTGATTGCAATCCTACTTGTCCCATTATACTAAGGCCCTTCCGAAGCACTATAGGTGCAATCATTGATATGAAAGAAGGCAACATAAGGTTCCAATTCCCATTAAATAAAGGGATAGAACACTTCCCTAGAAAGATAATCAAACCACCTTATGAATATATCATGAGGGCAACTTATGGATTCAATGTCAAGGATGACAACACTAGAAACTATGCAATATGCCTAGCTAGGGGCGTGAAACAATAGCGCTTGTTGGGAGGCAACCCAATAGTTATCTTTATTTTTTATTTCTACTTTATGTTTTTTGTGGTGACATAATTGTTTCTGCTATAATGCTTGTGTTTTCATGTTTTAATTAAAGCCTTTGGTATGATTTGCATGATGAGTATAATTGATATAGTGGAGAAACACAAACTTTAATTTCTAGTGAAGAATTTCTCTGGTTTTACTGGAACATCTATTAATCTGAATATTTTACACAATACTGATATACAAATTCCACAGGTCATCCTAATTTTTTAGATTTTTTGGAGTTACAACAATATGGCAATTAAATATATTACTATTGACCATTTTTTTTAAAGAGATTCTATTTTTGCATGCATAGTTTGCTTGTTTTAATTATGCTGTGGATTCTTGTGACGCCATGCAATCAAGCTACAATGATGGCCAAGGTTAAACTAATTCTTTTGCTAAGCAATGTCTGATCAAAATTGGAATCATATCTCATTTCAAATTCCCGCTGGAATTCAAAATCCTTTTAATAAGTGGTTTAAATATTTTCACAAACTTGAAAACAAAAATCATGTTTGCGTTTCAAATATTCCTCGGGTAATTATAAAAGATGAAACCACATTTTAAACAAGTATTTTGATGCCCCAAAATAATAATAACAGAAGCCAAAGCAATAATGTAATTCCTTTTAAATTATAAAAATTATAACCTATTTTATTTAAATGCCAAACTTATATTGGTAGTAGCTTAATATATAACACTAACTAAGATGCTAGTTTTATATTTTATAAAACTAAATTAACTTTGAAATTAAAAGAAAGACATAAATAGACAAAAGAAAAAAGAAAGAACACAAACAAAAAGAAAAAGGGGAAAGGCCCCAATTCCCTCGGGCCACGACCCATCACCCGCCCCCCGAGCCGGCCCATCACCCTCATCCCCCCGTGGCCTATAAATGGGACTATTCCCCCTGCCCCTTACTTTCCTCCCGGCCCCGGCAGCGCACCCCCGGTGCCACCTTTGCACCCACCCCAACACCACCGCGCCCCCTGCATGACCCCGGTGCCGGCTCGACCCACCTCACCCCCAGCTGCCCCGAGTCGCCCACGTCGGAGTCGCCGACACCTTCGCCGTCCCAAGCTCCTCCCCGTTGGCCCTCCTCACACCTTGCCGAACCCTCCCCTACCACCGTCGGTGAGGCCCCCGGCCTCCTCTCCCTCCTTTAACCCCTCCCCGCGTTGAACATCGTCGTTGCCGTCCCGATACCAGTCGTGCCCGCGCCCGCGGCCACCACGCTCTCGTTGTGCCATGGAATGCTCGCCCGCGCCTATTGTGCTTGCCCCGCTGCCGCCCACTGCCACTTGCCCCGATGCCCGCTGTCGCTCCCATTTCCCCTGCTGGTGCTGTCGTCGCGGTTGTGCCTTGCCTTCCCCCATCTGGCCCGTGTCATGGTCAGCGACGCTCCGCCGTGCAACCCCGTCCCCCTCACTCAATCACTACCTAATGGGGCCCACCTCCTTGTGTCAGTAGCTTAATATATAACACTAACTAATATGCTAGTTTTATATTTTATAAAACTAAATTACTTTTCAAATTAAAACAAAAACATAAATAGATTAAATAAAAAAATAAAAAGAAAAAGGGGAAAAGGACGCAATTCCCCTTGGGCCACTGCCCATCACCCCCTAGTCGGGCCATCACCCCCATCCTCCCGCAGACCCCGGCCTCCTCTCCCTCCCTTTCCTCCCTCCTCACGTTGAATGTCGCCGTAACCACCCTTGTCCATGCTGTGCCCGCGCCAGCGGCCACCATGCTGTAGCCATGGCCCGACTGTGCTTAGCACGCCTTGGCTGCGCCCAGAACACCCCCGCGCGCCAACTGCGCTTGCCCCGCCATCATTGTCGCTAGTGCCACCGCCCACTACCACTAGCCCCGACGACCACTATCGCTCCCGTTCCCCGTGTTGCTGCTGCGGTTACGGATCTGCCACTCACCGCCTTCGGCCATCATTGGTTGTCGTCGCTCCGCCGTGGCCACGCCCCTCCCCCCTGGCCAGTGTCGTAGCCGCAGGCTCCCCACAGTACGAGCCTGACCCTCTCTGGTTAAGTGGGGTAATCCACATGTGAGTTTGACCAGTCAAGAGTCAACCTAGTTGACCGCTGACTAGGGTGTTGCGTGTCGTCAACTAGGACGCCCCTCGACTAACATGTCATCCCTTTGTATGCTTCTATGTACACTTTTGGTTGCACCTAGCAATTTTTTTTGAATTAATAATAATTACTGAATATTATTAAATCTTTATATAATCATATAAAATAATCCGTAGTTCGGATGAAAATACTTGATGCAAGAATGTTGCTCAAAATAGAGAGACAAATCCGAATACGCCGTTCGTTCATCTATCACATGCCCCTATCATGATGAACATGTACATTTTGGCGTTAGAGTCACATGTACGGTAGTAGAGAGAGACCGAGGAAATATCGTCAAATATTTTCCCGCTCTGTCCATGATGTGTAGTATTGTGTTAGCTCATGCCTAGCACCGCATATTGCCGTGCCATGCATTATGATTCATCTGTTTGCTTTATATTTATTGTTTATTCCCCCTCTTCTCTCCAGTAGACAACAAGACTGATGCTGCTATCAGGTATGACTACGCCCCTGATGATCAACCTTTTGCAGCACAACAACAATGCAGGAAAACCCCCTTGATCATTCCTATAGCGCCCATTCTTTCTCCCTCATGCTTGAATTGGATTTTGCTACTGTTGTAGATAGCTCAAATTTTGATCATAGTCTTTTTGCGATAAATTGATATTATACCCTGTTGCATGTTAAATGCTTAGTATATGTAGATAAGTGATTCCCACCGACCCCCTTAGTCCCAGTAGCCCCCATCAAAGAATCGATCAACAGATCGATGAGCTATGACCCGTCCCATCAGTTTGCACCCCATCAGTTGTGCGACTTTGCAGAGATACTATTGAGTACCAAGGGTGACACCTTGTTTCCTACTCCTGATGTTAGCTCTCTAGTGTAGTTCATCGGAGGTGGATTACGGTGGGTGATTCCTACTTCACCACTTCTGATAACGACTCTGTCATGCAACCGCTCAAGCCTGAACCATCGAGGGTGATTCCTCCCATGTCACATTGACGGTTACATTGATTGTAATCCATCGAGGGTGATACCTCGGATTCCTCTGATGTTACATCCACACGGCTACTTGAACTTTACTACTCGGAACATGCTGAAAGGTGTGGTGTAGGTGGATTCCCGCATGATTGTGATGAGGCATGGCCGGGCATTCCCGGCCCTTGCCACACATCCTCCAGACGGGGTGACGGGAGCACATATTGTGGATTGATGATTGTGTCCATAGTTAACTAAAACATTAATGGGATTGGGTATTTGATCTGAGTTGGCCGATTGACCTTTTTGGAGTAATCTTCACGCGGGGATAGTATGTGCACTCATCATCGTTGTATCACTCGAAGCTCTTCGGACATCAGCATTGGAGCAGCTCGCTCTCGAGTGGTCCGCGTAAGCATTGATCTTGTATAAGAGGTGCCAGGACTAATCTTGGCCACCCTCGCAACGTGCAACGGTGCAAAGGGCGATTGGCCCAAGAACCCCGCGTGCTTAGGATGTAGACCAGTGGGATGTCCTCTTTGTTGAGCCTAGGAAGGGCTGCGATTTGTTGATCTTCCGAGGCCCGGCATGACCCAGGAAAGTGTGTCCGGTCGGTGTTGATCGAGCGTGTTGGGAAATGTGGTGCACACTTGTAGGGATGAATTGGACTATTTGAATAGCTGTGTCCATGGTAACAGGACGATTTGGAGTTGTATCACAACTAGTTGTGACTTAATTTGAAATGATTGGCTCCAAGGTTGCTTTCTCACAGGGAGTCGAGGAATAATATATGGGTGCAACTTAATTAAATTTGTTGTAACAATATGACTATAACTGTTTTACTCAGATGTACTCTTCTAATGTTGCAAGACTATGAACATGCTAGTCTTCTATAGGACTAGATCTCTCTATTCTCGCATTTCTGGAGTCAGTCCAAAGATATAGCCCCATTCCTTTGATACCGATGCATACTTAGCATAGTTCTGATGTCACTTGCGAGTACTTCGGATGAGTACTCACCGTTGCTTTGCTCCCCCTTTTTCCTCTTGATACGGTTGCCGCGACCAGATGACGGAGCCCGGGAGATGGTTGATCCCGCTGACGACTACTACCCTGATGGAGCCTACTACTACATGGAGGCCGTTGACGACCAGGAGTAGTTAGGAGGTTCCCAGGCCGGAAGCCTCGCCTCTTTTGATCTATGTTATGTTTATGGTAGGCTTCGCTAAGGCCAAACTTGTTTTCTATGTCTATACTGAAATATTATTTGTTTCCGCTGACTCGTTTGTATCGAGCTTATGTATTCGAGCCATCGAGGCCCCTGGCTTGTAATATGAATCTTGTATGACTTTAATTTGTGTCTAGAGTTGTGTTGTAATATCTTCTCGTGACTCCCTAATCTTGATCGTATGCATATGCATGTATGATTACCATGCAATTAAGCTGGGGGCGTCACAATTTAATCGGGGGGGGGGGGTATAAGCCATGGAGAAGTTAGAATACAATACTTATGCTAAAATAAAAGAAGAATCAATTTATAATAGTACCTAAAAGTATTTATTATGTTGCCTATACTAACGGATCTCACGAAGTTTTGTTGAGTTTTGTGTGGTTGGAGTTTTCAAGTTTTGGGTATTATCTCGATGGACATAGGAATGAGAAGTGGCAAGAGCCTAAGCTTGGGGATTCCCAAGGAAACCCAAGGTAATATTCTAGGAAGACTTAAGCATATAAGCTTGGGGATGCCCACAAAAGGCATCCCCTCTTTCGTCTCAATCCATCGGTATGTTACTTGGAGCTACATTTTTATTCATCACATGATATGAGTTTTGCTTTGTGCATCGTTTGCTTTTGTTTAATTTTACTTTTAGTTTGCCACAATCATTGCTTGTTGGACATACCTATCTGAGAGAGAGACACCATCATCATAATTTGTTAGAATACTCTATGTGCTTCCCTATATCTTTTGATCTTAGGAGTTGCTCTAGTACTTCACTTAGTTCTTTTTGAGCATGGTGGCGTGTAGATTTTATAGAAATAATATGCTCTAATATCTCACTTATATTTGTTTTAGAGCTAATAAATAGTGATGCTAGTTTGCATGGGTCATAAGACTAGATTAAAAAATAATGAGTTTTCAATGAGTGATAGTTAAAACCATCATGTAGCACATATAGAGAAATTGTGGTTAATGATATTGGTGTGGTGATATGAAAGGGTGTGAGTGCATAATCATTAATTCAGAGAGGTGTCAATATTAAAAGATTTCAAAACTTATTGAACGTCTAAAAAATTAGAAGGGCATGGTGATGATGTGTGAGCATTTCCATTCCTCATTTAAAACCTAGTGTTGTTTCGAGTTGGAGTTGCACGATGGTTAATTCCTACCAACCCTCTCCCTCGGGGCATGCGAGTAGTACTTCCATTTGTGATAAGACTAATAAAACTTTGTAATAAGTATATGAGTTCTTTATGACTAATGTGACACCATGGACATACACAATCTCACCTCCTCACATTTAGTAGCCTCTCCAGTATCGTGCATAGCCCATTCTCACCTCGAGGATTGGTGCAACTTTTGCTCGTGCATCTAAACCCCGTGACATGAAACGCAGTATTGCACATAAGACTTATTATATCCTACTCAAAATAGACACCATACCTACCTATTTTGGCATTTCCATAGCCATTTCGAGATATATTGCTATGCAAATTCCATCGTCACTTCACATGACCAGACCATTCATCATCATATTGCTTTTCATGATCATATAGAGTTCACATAGTATTTGTGTCAAAGCCACCGTTCATAATAGCATTTGTGGCAAAGCTACCAATTATCATATGTTGAATACATGTCACGCTAGATCACTTCACATCCTGGTACACTGCTAGAGGCATTCATATTTGAGTCACGTTGCTTCATAGTTCATCATATCGAGTTATCCATGAGTTGTAAGTAAATAAAAGTGTGATGATCATCATTATTAGATAATTTTCGTAGTGAGGAAATAAATATGGGGGAGGCCAAATGAGCCCGCCATATGTAAAAAAATGAATAAGATAAGAAGAGAGAAGTGACTTTCCTACTATCCTTTACCACACTTGTGCCTTAAAGTGGCACCATGTTCATCATGTAGAGTGTCTCATGTTATATCATTCATATGCTAGTGGTAATAAAAAAATACAAACTTGGCTTGTATATTCTTATGATGGGCTTCTTCAAATGCTCGAGGTCTTCATGAGCAAGCAAGTTGGATACACACCCCACCTAACTTCAGTGGATCTTTCATACACTTATAGATCTAATGCATCATTTGCATGGCAATCCCAACTCCTTGTGTCAATATCAATCGATGGGCATCTCCATAACCTGTTTGTATGCCTAGTTGATATGAGACTATCTTCTCCACTTTTCAACCCCTTTTAGACCTACCACCTTATTCTATTCCACCTGTACGCTATGTCCAATGGTCCAAGCTCATGTATTGCGTGAAGAATAAAAAATTGATGCATATTGAAAAGGTATGATCCAATTGGCTGACTTGGGTACCATGGTGCTTGACATTTGTAGTTATGTGGTGAAGATGGAGCCATGCCTTCCTAATATAATACAAATGGATAGGGGTGAAACAATCTTGGAGGGTCGTACTCTTTGAAATATTAATTGTTTTGTTGCTTATTGTCACATCCTTGACACCTTAATCAAGTTAGCATTGTGTTCATATCTTCTTTGCATTGCATCTAGGAAATTTTCAACAAGAACAAGCAAGTGGTGAAGGAACACTCAAAAAAAACCTAGCCACTTCTCAAATTCAAAGGAATTATAAACTTGTTCAAATCAATGAACTCAAAATGGCCTCAAGAAAAGTTCAACTTTTCTGATAACTCATGGAAGCAAATAAGCAATGAAGAAAACCATTTTCATAACACTTTTGGCATTTTAAATAAATGCAAAAAGCTACTGGTTTCATGTTTAAAATTTGAGTTCAAAAACTTTAAGTTTTCAAAAATGTTGAAAACTCCAGGAATGGTTGGATATATTCCAACAAATATTCTGGTGTGTTCAAAATAGTTTTTACAAACTATTTTGGAGCTGAAATAAATAGCAAATCAACTAGCTAGCAAAACAGAAACAAAGAAAGAAAATAGAAAGAAAAGAGGAAAACCTTACGTGTCGCCCTGAGGAGGCCCAGCCCGCCAGGGGCAAGGGCGTCTTCCTCCTCCTGCCTTCTGGCAGAGGAGCGAATGACCACGGCGGCTCCTCCACCTCTTGCTTTGCCGTGGCACGCTCCGGTGGTCCCCAGGACTGTCCAACAGCGGGGATATCCACCCCGAGCCCGTCTCTATTCGTTCCGCTGCTCTAGTTTCCCCCTCCTCTCGGGATCTCTCCTCCCTCCTTCTGCCGCCATTGCCAAGAGCTCGAGCTCGAGCCGTCGTGCCTCTAGCCACAGGACCTTCCTCCCGAGTAGTCCAGTAGGTCCGCCTCGTCGAGCTGGTTCTCTCTGCAAAGGCCGAAGCCTCCCCGAGCCCTGCAACGTCCCCAACGCCATCGTCTTGAACCTTCGGTCGCCGGCAAATCGATGGTGAAACGCCGGCTACAGCCCCTCCCCGAGCAGTCTGAGCCTAGCTTCACCTCCACCGTGAGCCTGCGATCATTTCCCCTCTTCTCCCCCTCGGATCCGTGCCCTCTACCCACAGGACCATCGAGCCCGAACTCCGGCAGCCGCCTCGGCTCGTCGCCGGCTTGCTCCGGCCACCTATAGCCCTCCCCGAGGCCTGTGCTTGATGAGGTCGAGCCTGGGGATCATCCCAGTGCTCTCGGCAACCTTTTCCGAGCACCACAGCACGATATAGTGTGTCTTCGGCGAGGTTCTGCCGCGGATCTGGTCGCCGCCGATCAGGCTCCGGCGGGAACGACGTGGCCAGCTTAACCCCAGTAGTTTAACCCTAATCGCTCGCTGACAGTGGGCCGAAGGCCAAGTCAATCCCACTTAGGGGCTGGTCAGCGCGGGATTAGCCCCTGAGTCGCTGACCAGTCGGTCCCCCCTGTCAGGTTTGACCTGATTAGGTTAGTTGACCTCCTGACGCCATGATGATGTAGTGATGACGCAATAAGTGAATTTCTGTTTAATAGAATTCCATGAAAATGCCAAAACTTCTCAAATTCATAGAAATTAATCTGTAACTCCAATGAAAATAATTTATATATGAAAAAGTATCAGAAAAATTCAAGGAATCTAAATATGACATTTTCAAACATGTTTGAAAATGTTACTGAACCCAAACATGTAGATTAATGAATAAGTTAATTCTTATAAATACTTTGGAGATAGAATTTGGAAAATAATTAAATTTCATTACAAATGATATGATCAAACACTGTCCAAATCACAAACCAGCAACCTAACATGTCATTCCATGCATGATAAAAGCAAGTTGATCTGAGCATCAGGTCGAATCAATTAAAATGGTATCCGAGAATACCTCGTTTGAAGTGATATTTGAATTTGAATCAAATCAACTTCAAACCTAATACATGTTAGCTATAATAGTATACCACCTTGCATCCTCATGCCATGCTCATGCAACATCTTGTTGCACATGATTGTTATTGATTTTTGTCATTTCTTTCGGTAGGCTCCGCTCCCCCGGATTCCACCGAATATCCGTCTGACGGATATTGTCACTCCTGTGAGCAACAAGGCAAGCAACCATTTTGATCAGCCCGATAAATCCCATGGTCTTGCTCCTGCACTTACTTATTGCATTAGGATCAAATGCTTCAAATGCTTTTGCCACGTTAGTTGAACCCACTTCCTTTGCATGACCTATCATTGTCACAGTAAATAGCTGAACCTTTCAACCTAGCATATCTGGTAGTTGCTTGAGACATGATGTGCCTTATCCTGCTATGCATGCTATGCTTAGAGTTGTGTATGGTCTGTCATCTGGGAGATGAACATAATTGTGCGAATGTGTTCCGTAAGCAAAGGTTGTGTGTTGAACCTGATTTGGTAAAGGTACTGGTGAATGTTTGTGTAGGAGTACATGGCGGGTTGTTTCATTGGAACCGTCCTTAGGAACTGAGTTCCGTGTATGTAATCCAAGACTAGATACTACCACACGTTGGGATACTTAATTGACCCTCTCGACTTATTAATCGCTTAGTACTCGGTCCAGGAGTTGCAAGTAGTTTCTGGTGTTTATAGTCATGATGGAGGCCGTGCATAGCGCTGACCTGAGAGGTGGGCTGTGATACGGTAGGCAGTGGCACGGTGTACCAAGTGGCACCCGGATGGTGGGCTTGGGAACCCTGCGCACAACGTTTGGGGCCGTGGTGGAAACCTCGGCCGGACTTCCGTGCGGGTTACCCTCAGATAGGCGATAGACCTGGACTAGGTACTAATGTGGTTAACGGTCGTGGCCGACTCCCTCGCTGGGCTTCCGCTTGAAGGTTGTCAAGGTGCATGACGTGCACATGGCGATAAGTGGCGAGAGCGTGTGTGACAAAGTACACCGCTGCAGGGTTATGATCTATTCGAATAGCCGCGTCCGCGGATATGGACTACTTGGAGACATATGTTGTTCTTAGGTAACTTCAATGGCTACTCATAAAATTGTCAAGATAAGCATGAGTGTCGTGGACGGCATTTCCGTATGGAGACGGAATGATTCCACGATGGAGTATTGTTGTGGTGTTAGTGGACTCGTGTGCGAGAAATCAAGTTGTCAAAATTATTTCAAAATGCAAGTTGTCTAGCCACGAGTCAAATGCTGGCTTTCCGCATGAAACCCCACAATACCTTATTGATACATTGCATGTGTAGATAGTTATCCTAAAGTCTTGTTGTGTACCTCCGTACTCATGTTTGCTTGATGAATGTTGCAGAGGTTGCTAATGACCCTAATGGAGGGTTCTTCATAGACATCGATGACGACGAGTAGCTGGTGTCCCAGCTATGATCTGGCCCTAGGTTGGGTCTGTAGTATAGTCAGGCCATGTGCCCTCTAGTTTCACCTGTCTGTACTCAGGAAGTTTTAAACACTTCCGCTGGCTTGTAACTGAATGACTGCTATTATGGGTCGTGAGACCCTTACTGTGTAATATTATGTGTGTGGCTCTTCTGAGCCTCTTAAATAAAGCTTGTATGTTTATGGTTATGGTGTGATGCCATCGATGTATCTATACATATCGGTATGCCATGCGTACTTGTGTCGTACTTGATATGTGTGGGGTTCGATTACCTAGCCGTAAACTTTAGTAGCACTCCTTACAGGGAAATGCCCATTTGTGATCCAATGAGCCATGGTCTTGCTACTACTCCGGACACATTGGTTGACCAGCGTGTGTCCTTCTTAGCTGTTCACTATAGGAATCAACTTCTTTGCCGTCTGCCATAGCGGACGGCAAAGGGCCACTCCACGGACGGTAAAGACCTTTCCCGTCTTCCGGCGGACGGCAAAATTGCTATGATAGCTTTCGTCGGTAAAGAGCCTTCTTTGCCGTCTGCCGGTAGGAAGCGGACGGCAAAGGGTTTTGCCATATGCCTGCCATAGTTAGCAGACGGCAAAGGAAGATAGATGACAACCACCAGGGGCAACTCCGTTAGATAGCTAACGGAGCCTTTGCCGTCTGCCAGGGGTCGGACCTTTGCCGTCTGCCGGGTGGCAGCCCTTTGCCGTCTGCCGGGGGGCCTTTGCCATCTGCCGGGGGCAGCCCTTTGCCGTCTGCCGGCTGATGGCCAAGGGCTTTGCCATCTGCTGGCAGATGGCAAAGAGCCTGTATTGCTTCTTTTTTGTCTGTTTTCTTTTATTTTCCTACATTTTCATACCACAAATATACATACATACATATAAATTTCACAGCATATATTTCATACATCTTCAACACATATATTTCACATCATATATATTTCCAACATCATCATGAAATATTTAACAAGCTAGCGAACACATAGGCTAGCACAATACAAAGTTTCACATAGTTCATCTATATATACATACGTAAGTTTGACATTGTTCATCAATACAAATGAAAAAAACTAAACACTAACAGTCCATCAATGCCAGCTTCCATGAAATGAATCAAATCTGCAAAAATTGAAGTAATTAAGAAATTAGAAAAAGAAGAAGAAGAAAAGACTAATTAATGCACAACCTTTCTCCATATAAAGCTAATACATTTTCTACAAGCATCACTTCCAGGAGTAGAATCCTAACTACAAGAGCATCAAACAACAACATGTCTATAGGGTTTGATTCATCTCATCTTTGATTCACTTTTAATATGTTACTTTGGATTCAATGCTTTCTCCCATGATTTTTTTGAACGTATATATCTATGTTATATCCGGTGTGTAATGGATCATGTGATCTATGAATTTTGGTTAATTTATTATGCAAATCACAATAACCTGATTCCTAATGTTGGTTGTAATACTAGTCTCAACATGATCTAAATTTTGCATCCTTTTACTAAAGTATATATCTGTTGTCAAACTAATCTATTTGTGCTTCTTAGTTCTGCAGCTTCTAAAATGATACTACATGTACTTCTTATGTGTCCATAGTTTGACTTCCATATATAGTTTATAGGGAACATATAATATGAACATAGAAAGCACTGTATCATCACTAACTTGAATGAAACAAATGTGTATCATATGAAGATGGTGTATGAACGAAAAATGCATGGAAAGAACTTATGTTTGTTTAGAGAAAAATAGTTTTGTGATGGAAACACATCTGTAGGGGATGGAAACAAAGTTTCTTGCGTTTCAAACGTAATAAAAACAAGATGCACGGGACTCCAAATTTCCTATGTGGAATTCTTTGATGCAAAATTCTGTTACATCCATTTCTATATTAAGTGCATATAAATCCATATTAAGTGCATATAAATCCATATTAAGTGCATATAAATCCATATTTACCTAAAACACAAATCTGATATTAATTCTAAATTTAAAATACATATTGGTTTTATATGTGATATGTTTTACAATTTTGGAGTTAATTTCAAATGAAAATGCTGACAAACAATGGTTTTTTGCTGGAAGCAACACGCTACCCTATGATTTAACCTCATCTAAACTTCACAACATTGCTAGAAGTACATGTACATGGATGACTGATCACAGACACGGACAACCTTTATTCTAAGCAACACAAGAAAATTACATGAATGACATAAAACAAACGATGAGAGGGAAACGATATAGAAGCTCACCTACGCGACGATATATCCTCAAATTTGGAGTAGCGTGGACACATGCATGTTGTTCTATCATATCATATTCAATGAACACATAATATCAGAAGAGATTTATTGTACTGTTTTATCAGTGTAAATGGGATATATTAATTTTAATTTAAGTGATTTCCCTAATCATGAAAATATTGAGCTAAAACAACATCACTTATTTTGGGACAAAGGGAGTATATTTCTGTTTTCATGGTTCATGTGGAGATTTAAAAAAAACTATTATGATTTTTCTTTGGAACCCCACACTTGCAAACAATCATAAGAATTCACGGGTCAAGTGTCTTGCGAAATAGAAGAGAAACTACCTCCAAATACTGAAGGGCGTTTGGAAAACTAAAAAACATGTTCGAGCAAGGGCATGAACCAATCTAGCATGATACAAATGTTGTAATTTGCATGTGTACATTGTACGTAGTGGGCGCCTCGAGGCGTATATGAGGAACTTGTGAGGTACTCACGTTTGCCTCATGGCTCAACTTCAGCAATTCAATTTTTTCACTTGATCTTGCGCCTTCAAATGGTAAATATATATATAAGATAATACACACGTTATATAACAGCAGATTGATGTGTGCCTTTTGTGATAAAAATTATTGATAAATTAATAATTGTAACACCTCGATGGGAGAACCAAAGTATACCTCTGTTTTCTTTTACAATGAAGAACAAAAGAATACCACTTTCCTACTTATGTAACCCACATGTTTTTATCTAAAATTTAGGTAGAATTTTCATTGTATAAATTGGCATTACAAAATAAAATTTCATTTTCTTAGACGATGAACAAATTGGCAATATAAATTACAGTAAATTCAGAGATTTTTTCTATGCATTAAAATGAATCTCTAAATAATATGTTTTCTTTTAATTAAGAACTTTGTGTAAAATAAGCAAAAGAGATTGGGATATGGAGAAGGAAAAACAAATTGAAGAAACCGTACCATGTAGTATGTAGGTAATTAAAGCATGTATCCTACATATATGCCATGGATGTATGTGCGCTCATGAGCAGATTAGATGACATGTACGTGTGTGCATGGATCGGTGGTTGGGGCCTCCGGCGCTCTTGTAGTTTACCCCGGGACTCGCCGGTCTTGAGAAAGCATGCATGCAGGACGCCGTGCCCGTACTTGTGACTGAACAGACTCGCGATGTCCTTCATGAGCTCGTGCACGACGGCGTGTTGTATGTCTCCATTGCCGTGCTCCAAGCATCCTGCATCAAGTAGTTGCTGCCGGGTATCCAGAGAAGAGAACACTGTCAGTTCTAGATTGCCATTCAGTTTATACTTTAGAGTTTAAACTATACAGTGGGTCAGCCGATACGTAGTCGGATGAAAAGTTCAGAATCATGGAACAGGTTAAGGCGAGGATTGAGAAGAGGACTAGCATGTATTGCCCCATGGCCATGTCTATGGCACTTTCACAGACCACCTTGTTGAAATCCTGGACCTCATCGGCTTGCACATTCCTGAAGCATATAGACAGACACCTCGACCCGAACTCTAACTTCAGCTTGTCATTGATAGTCTCCAGGGCGTGCCGGATCAGAGCCTGAAACCAAAGAAAGTAACTCCCGATCAACACACATTTTTTCAGGGAGTAGTATGATGATCATCAGATGATGCATACCAAAGAAAGTAACTCCCGATCAATACACATTTTGCCAGGGAGTAATACGATGATAAGATGAAGCATACCAAAGAAAGTAACTCCCGATCTATACACATTTTGTCAGGGAGTAACATGATGATCAAATGATGCATACCAAAGAAAGTAAATCCCGACCAATACACATTTTCTCAGGGAGTAGTATAGTATGATGATCAGATTCAGTTGATGCATCACTGCATACATATAGTTCTATATCGCTGGATCCCACATTTCCCAGTTATCTCACCTTGGTCTCCTCGTAAGGCATCGTGGTCAAGCAATGCGCGAGCACTTGGCCTCCTCCGGCACGGTTCACCACGTTTTCATCCTGGAGGTAGTGTACCAGCCCCGTGCGTAGGTCAGGGGATCCACGCTGAGCTACGGCCGTGATGAGCGCCTCCAGAGATGTCACCCTGCACCATGCAGATGCAGGCAAGAAAAGGTTAATTACAACGACAGAGCACTGTACTTTTCTTCAGTATGGTTGCAAGACAGAATCACAACAACACGTTGAATCAATGAACATATTTCTTGATCAAGCCGAGGGACTGGACTGGGGGCATCGAATTAGCAACGTACCAGTACTGGTCGTCGAACTGCTGTGGCTCTCCTAAGACGACATTGTGGATGTTCTCGAGGTCGCCGAGCTGTAGCTCGGGCCGGCTCACCAGCGCGACGAACTCCTTGGCCCCCTCCTCGGTCTTCATGAACAAGCGGGCGTTGGGCATGACTATGGCGAGCACGATCCCGCGCACCTCGTCATCACCCGCCTCGAGCAGGTCGACCACGTGCTCCGATGACCGCGGGGACATCAGCGGCTGTAGATACGTCGGGTCGCCCAGAAGCTTCGCTCGAATCTTGGAACTATGGAGGAACTCTTTGGCGTTGGGGTCCAGGTTGGAGGCGGCGATGGGCGCAGCCGTCGAGACGGATCCACCGCTCCCCTACGGCACGAACGGCTCCGTGATCTCTGCGAGACGGTCCGCGGCCAGAGCTTCGCTGTCTCCTTGGGGATCATCCGCCTGCGCTTCCCCGCCCGCTCCCTCGGCGACGGCGAGATCCAGCATGCGCAGGAAGGGGTGGGGGTCAGATGCGGTTACCGAGGGGGATGACGCATCCGGAGACGGCGTTAGAGATCCCGCAGGAGGAGGAGTCAGCGTGAGGAGTCGCGGGGAGGGGCGGCGCGGTGGTGGTGGTGCGGGCCGAGCGGGAGAGACAGAGAGGTGGGGATGGGAGAGAGAGAGAGAGGTCGGGAGTGGGGGAGAGAGAGGTGGTGAGATGGGGTGGGAGGGACCGAGCACTACCGTTATGTGGCCATCCCCTTTGCAGACGGCAAAGAGGAAGAGGCAGACGGTAACGATGGAGCTGACGTTGCCGTCTGCGTGCCGCATCTTTTCCGTCAGCCGACCGACGGCAAAGAACTCACTGATGGTAAACAATATCTTTGCCATGAGTGCGTTCTTTGCCGTCCGTTTTTTGGAAGCTGATGGCAAAGAGTTTCTTTGCCATCTGCCGGCAGACGGTAAAGATGAGGCAGATGTCAAATTCTGTGATTCCTATAGTGGTTGTGTCTGTCCCCTTTGGGGAAATGTCACGCGATGTAATGGAGTCCTTGTCGCTTGCTACGACTCGTCTACATTCGCTGGTGACTGACACCTGCTTTGCTGGGTCATGTATGCCTGTCCTTGTGCGGTACTGCCACTTTGGTTTATGACTAGACATGTCGATCCGGGTTCTTTGTCATTGGAATACTAGCGACACAATTGCATACGTGAGTCAAAAGGCGCAAACGGTCCTGGCTAAGGTAAGGCTGCAGCCGTGGGGTTAACCGTGCGTGAGACCACAAAGGGATGCGATGTGTTACAGGCTGGATTCCTATGGCTTAGGATCAGGGTCCCGACAGCGTTGGTATTAGAGCCTGACTGACTGTAGGACTACTAAGCCAAACTGGTGGAAGTTGAGTCTAGAATTGCTTTAGTTATACCTAAGGGAATTTTTTGTGGAAGGGAACGTAAGACTCTTGTTCTCTTCTCAGGTTACTCTATGCTGGTCATCCTCGTCTTTTCTGCGGGAATTAAGGACTAGGTTACTCATCTTCTTCTAGGCTCGTGTTTCTGATCGGTAGATTATAAGACTACGGGTCGAGAGTTATATTGGGTTTCTTTCATTCCTAGAAAAAAGGGAGTAAGTTTGATGATTAGAGAATTAACTTGATAGTTGAGTGGTTACGCTATTCCATTTTGGGTTGTCTCAAAATTTGTTTTTGAGCATTTACAGCCGTTATGCTGCCCAATTTTGCATTCAGAGCTCTAATGCTTTTGCATTACTCTCTATTTTCAGATGCCTGGCCGTCCTTCTCGTCAGGTGGTACGTCTGACCAGGTGCATTGATGTGCCGGGTCATACGGCCATGCTGGTCACGGTGATGTTGGTGTGCGGTTACCGCTGGTACCCCGAGTACATAGTGGAGGAACAGTACCGAGACTTCAAACAGAGCCAGTATATCTGCACTGTTAGGGTATTTCCAGACTACCCAGGAGCCGAGGAGCCAATCCATTGGTCCTATGGGTTGGGAGTCACTGTTGACATGGCAGTACAAGATGTTGCCTATTCAATGCTGACCATTATGAGGGCGAGACATGCACTGCTGCAGAATTCAGAGTTCTGCTATGTTCCGGCCTCTCAGCCTGGTGAAGAGGGATGCCTCAGCGGAGTCTATTTTGATTCTTCTATGGAGGATCCACTACTGCAGTCCACTGTTGAGATGCTAGAGAACAGAGACAGGGATGCTCGTGCTCTCCGCATGGAGCTTTATGCTACCCGTGCCCGTCTGTGGACGGCTATGACGCAAATGGCACCGGTAGTCCAGACAGGGTACGGAGATATGGAGATGCTGAACCCTGTTAGGACCCATCTTCCGGCCCACGTTGACTGTCCAGCAATAGGAGGACTCACCCCTCTTCGGGGACCCCTATTACCACCAGTCAGGGGACCAAGGCGACATCTGTGTCCTTATGGATCCCAGGGATCTCAGGCCAGAGTGTTTCCTGATCCGCAGGTTGAGCTTCCAGGCCATGGATGTAATCTCTATGAGATGTTCTATGCGGATGCCTGAGCTGTGAGCGGAAGGATAGTATGGTAGTAGCCGTACATTCACAGTCCTGCGTGACATGTGAAGTATGCCTGTGATGTGAAATGAATTCCGGAGGCCTAGATAAATAATGTATAGGAAGCTTGTAAGCCTCTGATGAGTAGTTTCATAATTTCAATAGTTGCTCTTTGGTTAAGGTTGTACTGAACTATGTAAGGGTGTGTATGAACCATGGTGTATATATAGCAGTTGCTTGTTACCATGTTGTTCGGATATTCATTTCCGCATTCCGTGTGTTCAGTACATTCTTAATCCATAGCTAGTATTGATTTGATATTGGTCTAAGCTGTGAGTTTGTTTGTCAGGATGGTGTTCACCAGGTTGAACCCTGCCCCTGCTCATGAGCAAGGCGAGGGTAGTCAAGCGTCGCAGGATTACCTGCCTCACGCGCCCTCTCTGGCGGAAGTTATGCTTGAGGCAGAGAGAAAGAAAAGGGAGACCAACCGACTGCTAGAGCGTATTGAGAAGAATACGACTCGTCAGCCTAGGAATGCTGCAGTGTCCCTCAACGACTTTGTGATGCTGAATCCTCCAAAGTTTCATCACTCCGTCGATCCCCTCGACGCTGATGACTGGTTGTGCAGCATCTCACACAAGATTCGCTCTGCGAATGTTTCTGAGGCCGACAAGGTGACCTTTGCGGCGTATTTCCTGGAAGGACCCACCAATCTATGGTGGGAGAACTTTGAAGCTATGTGTCCTGCTGAACCACCAGCCACATGGGCAGACTTCAGTGCAGCCTTCCGTCTGCACCATATTCCAGAGGGCCTGATGGACAGAAAGAGAGAGGAGTTCTGTGCTTTCACCCAGGGCAAGTTGACCGTGGATGCCTATAGCCGCGAGTTTGGTAACCTCGCCCGCTATGCAACAGAGGAGGTGTCTACTGACGCCAAGAAGCAAGCAAGATTCCGTAAGGGTCTGAGCCCTGAGCTTCGTCGTGATCTGCGCCTCCACGAGTGTGCAAGCTTTCAAGCCCTGGTCAACAAGGTGATCAGTGCCGAGACTGGTCATACCGACTTTGAAGCCACAAGGAAGCACTCCCGTGACTTTGGCTCGTCATCTGGTTCCGCGTTTCCAAAATGCAGTCTGTGGGTTCCAAACAGTTCTCTGCCGCCAAGATACACTCCGAGGCCATCCTACGTGGCGCCTCAGACGAATCAGACCAACCCTCTAGCAAAAACTTATGGTGGTCCAGCTAGGAATGCTGCACCACGTGCCAACCAAGTGATATGCTACAAGTGTGGAGAACCAGAGCACTATTCCCGTGAGTGTCCTCAAAATGTGGGTGCCAAGCAACCCGGAAAGTCCGTCGGGCAAGGCAAGTCAGGCAAAGCTTACTATGTGAAGCCAACTCCTGCACGTGGCCGTGTGAACTATGTCTCAGCAGAAGAAGCTGCAGAGGATCCCGACGTCATACTAGGTAAGCTTCTTGTTAATCATCACCCAGTGTCTGTTCTCTTTGACACTGGGTCTTCTCATTCCTTCATTTCAGAAAGTTATGCACAGTTGCATAACATGTCTTTTTGTGATATGCCAATTCCATTGGTTGTCCAAACTCCTAGTAGTAAATGGCAAACCTCTAGGATAACCTATGATAATGAAATTCTAGTAGACAGGCTAGTTTTTCTAGCCTCGTTGATAGCCTTGAAAACTTTGGATATTAATATCATCTTGGGTATGGACTGGATGTCAGCTCACTATGCCAAGATTGATACTCATTCTAGAAATGTTCACCTTACCCATCCCTCGGGTGAGATAGTCAATGTCTCTACTCGAGTTGCCAAATGCCAACTCTATTCCCTAAATGCCAACCCTCTTCCGGAACTTGAAGACATTCCGGTAGTTCGTGACTTCCCAGATGTTTTTCCAGAGGAACTGCCAGGAATTCCACCTGATAGAGATGTAGAGTTCGTGATAGATCTTGTTCCCGAAACTGTCCCAATAGCCAGAAGACCATATAAGATGGCACCCCTGGAGCTAGCCGAACTTAAGAAGCAACTAGATGAGGCCTTGAATAAAGGTTTCATTCGTCCCAGCTCTTCTCCTTGGGCTTGCCCCGTCCTATTCGTCAAGAAGAAAGACGGAACGGATCGGATGGTTGTAGATTACCGACCAGTTAATCTGGTCACCATAAAGAATAAGTATTCGCTCCCCAAGATCAACGATCTGTACGACCAGCTCGCTGGATCCTCAGTCTTCTCCAAAATGGATTTGAGGTTGGGATACCATCAAATCAAGATCAAGAACGGGGACATTCCAAAAACGGCCTTTGTTACTCGTTATGGCCAATACAAGTACACCGTCATGTCCTTCGGTTTAACCAATGCCCCAGCCACCTTCTCTCGTCTGATGAATTCAATCTTTGATGGAGTATTTGGATAAATTCGTCGTGGTATACCTCGATGATATTCTCATCGACTCGAAGAACGAACAAGAACATGCCGAGCATCTAAGGCTAGTATTGATGAAACTTCGAGAGCATCGCCTTTATGCCAAGTTTTCAAAATGTGAATTTTGGTCACTAGAAGTGACCTATCTAGGTCATGTAATCTCTGGTAAGGGTATTGCTGTCAATCCCGAGAGAGTTCAAGCTGTCCTTGATTGGACTTAACCTGAATCGGTTAAGCAAGTTAGGAGTTTTCTTGGTCTAGCGAGCTATTGTCGCCGCTTTGTCGAGAATTTCTCCAAGGTTGGAAAGCCTCTAACTGAACTCCTCAAGAAGGATAAAAAGTTCGAGTGGACACCACAGTGTGAGCATAGTTTTCAGGAACTGAAAAGACGCCTGACTTCCGCACCTGTGTTGCTACCACCAGATTTTTCTAAGGACTTTGTTATCTATTGCGATGCCTCGCGACAAGGATTAGGTTGCATTCTCATGCAAGATCGTCATGTGATCGCATACGCATCTCTATAGTTGCGTCCACATGAGGATAATTATCCCACACATGACCTTGAGCTTGCAGCTGTGGTCCATGCACTAAAAACCTGGCAACATTACCTTCTGGGTAATCGTTGCGAAATATTCACTGATCACCAAAGTCTGAAATATATCTTCACCCAGCCGGATTTGAATCTCAGGCAAAGACGGTGGGTTGAGTTGATCTCAGATTACGACTTAGGGATAACTTACACCCCGGGGAAGGCCAATGTTATGGCTGATGCACGAAGTCGTAAATCTTATTGTAACAATTTGATGCTACAACAAGGTCAACCACATCTCTATGAGGAATTTCGGAAGTTGAATCTTCATATTGTTCCTCAAGGAATCCTTTTTACCCTGGTGGCGAAGCCTACTCTTAGGGATCAAATCATAGCCGTGCAGGCTTATGATAAGGGTATATCCCGGATCAAGGAGAATATTGCTAGCGGTAACGCTAGGGATTTCTCCATCAATGAGAAAGGTGTTGTGTTCTTTCAGAACCGTTTAGTGGTTCCTAAGAGCAAACGTCTGTGGCAATTGATCCTTAAGGAGGCTCATGATTCTCCATTCACCATTCATCCCGGTAGTACTAAGATGTATCAGGACCTACGCCAGAGGTTCTGGTGGACTAGGATGAAGAGAGAAATTGCTGAGTTCATTGCTAACTGCGACGTTTGTCGTCGAGTTAAGGCAGAAAATCAAAGGCCTGCTGGCACCCTTCAACCTCTAGCTATTCCTGAATGGAAATGGGATAAAGTTAGCATGGATTGCATTACCGGATTTCCCAAGACCAAGAAAGGAAATAATGCTATCTTTGTGGTCATTGACCGACTCTCCAAAATGGCTCATTTTCTTCCCGTTCGTGAGAGTATAACAGCTAGCCAGCTAGCGGAGTTATATCTCTCTCGAATAGTGTCTCTTCATGGTGTTCCCCTGGAGATTAACTCGGACCGTGGGAGTATTTTTACTTCTCGCTTCTGGGAAAGTTTTTAGAATGCCATGGGGACTCACTTATCTTTTAGCACTGCTTTCCATCCTCAATCAAGTGCTCAAGTAGAAAGAGTGAATCAAATCCTAGAAGATATGCTCCGAGCTTGTGTTATATCATTCGGTATGAATTGGGAGAAGTGCCTTCCATTCACCGAATTTGCTTATAACAATAGTTATCAATCGAGCTTGGGCAAAGCTCCTTTTGAAGTTCTCTATGGACGAAGATGTCGAACACCTCTTAATTGGTCAGAAACCGGAGAGAGGCAACTCTTTGGCCCGGATATGATCCAGGATGCAGAAGAGCAGGTTCGAATTATTCGTGAAAAGTTGAAAACAGCCCAGTCTCGTCAAAAGAGCCAATATGATCGTCATCATAAGGCTCTGACCTTTGAAGTTGACGAGAAGGCTTACCTTCGGGTTACACCTTTGAAGGGTACCCACCGATTCGGTACGAAGGGCAAGTTGGCTCCTCGTTACATTGGTCCTTTTCGCATTCTTGCCAAACGAGGAAAAGATGCCTACCAGTTGGAACCTCATCCGCATCTTTCCAAGGTTCATGATGTCTTTCACGTCTCGCAACTCAGGCGTTGCTTTTCGGATCCTATCCGTGAAGTGGACCACGAAACGCTTGATCTCCAAGATAACCTTTCATACCGAGAATACCCTGTGCGTCTTCTTGATCAAGCTGAGTGTACCACTCGACGTCGAAACCTCAAGTTTCTTAAAGTTCAATGGTCAAATCATTCTGAAAAGGAGGCAACTTGGGAAAGAGAGGATCGTCTCCGACTTGAGTATCCTGCGTTATTCCCGACGACTTCTAAATCTCGGGACGAGATTTTTTTGAGTGGGGGTGAGTTGTCACATCCCTGACACCTTAATCAAGTTAGCATTGTGTTCATATCTTCTTTGCATTGCATCTAGGAAATTTTCAATAAGAACAAGCAAGTGGTGAAGGAACACTCAAAAAAAACCTAGCCACTTCTCAAATTCAAAGGAATTATAAACTTGTTCAAATCAATGAACTCAAAATGGCCTCAAGAAAATTTCAACTTTTCTGATAACTCATGGAAGCAAATAAGCAATGAAGAAAACCATTTTCATAACTCTTTTGGCATTTTAAATAAATGCAAAAAGCTACTAGTTTCATGTTTAAAATTTGAGTTCAAAAACTTTAAGTTTTCAAAAATGTTGAAAACTCCAGGAATGGTTGGATATATTCCAACAAATATTCTGGTGTGTTCAAAATAGTTTTTACAAACTATTTTGGAGCTGAAATAAATAGCAAATCAACTAGCTAGCAAAATAGAAACAAACAGAAAGAAAATAGGAAAACCTTACCTTTTGCCCTGAGGAGGCCTAGCCCACTAGGGGAAAGGGCGTCTTCCTCCTCCTCCCTTCTGGCAGAGGAGCGAACGCCCACGGCGGCTCCTCCACCTCCTGTTTCGCCGTGGCATGCTCCGGTGCTCCCCAGGACAGTGCGACAGCGGGGATATCCACCCCGAGCCTGTCTCTATCCGTTCCCCTGCTCTAGTTTCCCCCTCCTCTCGGGATCTCTCCTCCCTCCTTCTGCCGCCATTGCCAAGAGCACGAGCTCGAGCCGTCGTCCCTCTAGCCATAGGACCTTCCTCCCGAGTAGTATAGTAGCTCCGCCTCGACAAGCTGGTTCTCTCTGCAAAGGCCAAAGCCTCCCCGAGCCCTGCAACATCCCCAACACCATCGTCTTCAACCTTCGATCGCCAACAAATCGACGGTGAAACGCCGGCTACAGCCCCTCCTCGAGCAGTCTGAGCCTAGCTTCACCTCCACCGTGAGCCTGTGATCATTTCCCCTCTTCTTCCCCTCGCATCCGTGCCTTCTACCCACTAGACCATCGAGCCCGAACTCCGGCAGCCGCCTCGGCTCGTCGCCGGCTTGCTCCGGCCACCTATAGCCCTCCCTGAGGCCAAAGCTGGATGAGGTCGAGCCTGGGGATCATCCCAGCGCTCTCGGCAACCTTTTTCAAGCACCACAACACGATATAGCGTGTCTCTGGCGAGGTTCTGCCGCGGATCTGGTCGCCGCCGGTCAGGCTCCGGCGGGGAACGACGTGGCCAGCTTAACCCGAGTAGTTTAACCCTAATCGCTCGCTGACAGTGGGCCCAAGGCCAAGTCAAACCCACTTAGGCGCTGGTCAACGCGGGATTAGCCCCTGAGACGCTGACCAGTGGGTCCCCCCTGTCAGTTGACCTATTGACGCGATGATGATGTAGTGATGACGCAATAAGTGAATTTCTATTTAAAAGAATTCCAGAAAAATGCCAAAACTTCTAAAATTTATAGAAATTAACCTGTAACTCCAATGAAAATAATTTATATATGAAAAAGTATCAGAAAAATTCAAGGAATCTGTATATGTCATTTTCAAACATGTTTGAAAATGTTACTGAACCCAAACATGTAGATTAATGAATAAGTTAATTCTTATAAATACTTTGGAGATGGAATTTGGAAAATAATTAAATTTCACTACAAATGATATCATCAAACACTGTCCAAATCACAAACTAGCAACCTAACATGTCATTCCATGCATGATAAAAGCAAGTTGATCTGAGCATCAGGTCGAATCAATTAAAATGGTATCCGAGAATACCTCGTTTGAAGTGATATTTGAATTTGATTCAAATCAACTTCAAACCTAATACATGTTAGATATAATAGTATACCACCTTGCATCCTCAGGCCATGCACATGTATCATCTTGTTGCACATGATTGTTATTGATTGTTGTCATTTCTTTCGGTAGGCTCCGCTCCCCCGGATTCCACCGAATATCCGTCTGACGGATATTTTCACTCCTCCGAGCAACAAGGCAAGCAACCATTTTGATCATCCCGATAAATCCCATGTTCTTGCTCCTGCACTTACTTATTGCATTAGGATCAAATGCTTCAAATGCTTTTGCCACGTTAGTTGAACCCACTTCCTTTGCATGACCTATCCTTGTCATAGTAAATAGTTGAACCTTGCAACCTAGCATACCTGTTAGTTGCTTGAGCCATGATGTGCCTTATCCTGCTATGCATGCTATGCTTAGAGTTGTCTATGGTCTGTCATCTGGGAGATGAACATAATTGTGCGAATGTGTTTGGTAAGCAAAGGTTGTCTGTTGAACCTGATTTGGTAAAGGTACCGGTGAAAGGTTGTCTAGGAGTACATGGCGGGTTGTTTCATTGGAACCGTCCTTAGGAACTGAGTTCCGTGTATGTAATCCAAGACTAGATACTACCACACGTTGGGATACTTAATTGACCCTCTCGACTTATTAATCGCTTAGTACTCGGTCCAGGAGTTGCAAGTAGTTTCTGGTGTTTATAGTCATGATGGAGGCCGTGCATAGCGCTGACCTGAGAGGTGGGCTGTGATACGGTAGGCAGTGGCACGGTGTACCAAGTGGCACCCGGATGGTGGGCTTGGGAACCCTGCGCACAACGTTTGGGGCCGTGGTGGAAACCTCGGCCGGACTTCCGTGCGGGTTACCCTCAGATAGGCGATAGACCTGGACTAGGTACTAATGTGGTTAACGGTCGTGGCCGACTCCCTCGCTGGGCTTCCGCTTGAAGGTTGTCGAGGTGCATGACGTGCACATGGCGATAAGTGGCGAGAGCGTGTGTGACAAAGTACACCGCTGCAGGGTTATGATCTATTCGAATAGCCGCGTCCGCGGATATGGACTACTTGGAGACATATATTGTTCTTAGATAACTTCAATGGCTACTCATAAAATTGTCAAGATAAGCGTGAGTGTCATGGACGACATTTCCGTATGGAGACGGAATGATTCCACGATGGAGTATTGTTGTGGTGTTAGTGGACTCGTGTGCGAGAAATCAAGTTGTCAAAATTATTTAAAAATGCAAGTTGTCTAGCCACGAGTCAAATGTTGGGTTTCCGCATGAAATCCCACAATACCTTATTGATACATTGCATGAGTAGATAGTTATCCTAAAGTCTTGCTGAAATCCCACCAGGAATTAAGCTTGGTGATGCTTGATACGTCTCCTGCGTATATATAATTTTTTCTGGTTCCATGCTATTATATTATCATTTTAGAACACTTTTTTTGTACTTACCTACCAATTTATGTTATTTTTGAGCACTAACCTAGACCGAGTGCCCAGTGCAAGTTGTTGTTTTCTGTGTGTTTTTCACTTTTCATGTTTTAAGTACCAAACGAAATCCAATTGACCTGAAACTTTTTGTGATTTTTTTCTGGACCAAAACAAGACCGTGGAGCTTCAGAAGGAGGCAGGAGGGTGCACTAGGGCCCCACAAGCCAATAGGGCTTGGCCTAGGGGGCGCACCCTGATGGCTTGTGGGCCCCTCGTGTCTCTCCACACTCTGTTCTCTCGCCTATAAATTCCCATCTATCCTAAAAACATCGAGGGAGCTCCCAAAGCACTTTTTACGCCACTGCAAGTCTCTGTTCCAATGGGAGGCATCTAGAGTTCCTTTCCGGCACTCTGTTGGACGGAGGATTGGTCAAGGAGGACCTCTTTATCAACCTTGCTGCCCTCATGATGATGTGTTAGTAGTTCACCATAGACCTACGAGTCTATAGTCAATACCTAGATGGCAATCTCTCTCTCTTCGATATTCAATACAATGATCATCGCATCTTTGCTTTGATCCAAATGATGTAACTCTTTTGTATGGTGCTTTGTTGGGATCGGATGAATTATGGGTTTATGTTCATATTATTCATGATAAATATTTGAGTCTCATCTGATATATAATATGATTCTTATGTGCATGATTGTGATAGCTTCGTAATTCTCTCTGATCTATTGAAATAATTTGGCCAACTAGATTGATATTTCTTCGGTGAGAGACGTGCATTGTAGTAGGTTCAATCTGGCGAGTTTCTATATCCCAATGACTGAAGGGTACAAGTTGCGTCTTTGTGTGGCTTCTACTAAGGGAAAAATGATGGGGTTTATTAATATTGGTTGAGTTTACTTTGTCTACATCATGTCATCTTAATCCAAGCATTACTTCGTTTGTCATGAACTTAATACATAGAGAAGCAAGCATATAAGCGCTCTTGAAGTGAAGTAGTAGTAATAGGAGCATGGAGGAGTCGGCCTATTTGTTTATGGACGTGATGCCTATATTTACATAATCATTACCGTGAAAATCGCATAACTATCCGCTCTTCTATCAATTGCCCAACAGTAATTTGTTTACCCAGTGTGTGCTATTTTCATGAGAGATGCCATTAGGGAAAACTATGCCCCCAAGGCTATTCACAACATATTGTTAAACCTTCGATACCTTGATTCCATTTATTTTATTTTCCATTTGACAATTATCTACAATTTTCTACACACCTCATTACTAAGGGGATTGACAACCCTCTTGCCCGCGTTGGGTGCAACCTGTTTGTTCTTTTGTATGCAGTCGCTGATAACTATTGTGGTTGATATTTCTATTGCTTCGATAAACCTTCATTTCATAATTGAGGGAAATAGTTACCCGCATTGTGCTGCGATAACCCATTCCTCTTCATGGAAAACCCAACGTAGAGTACAAGTATCAACCTCCTCATATTTGCTAGCCTCTTCGATACCGTGCATTGCCCATTATCACTGCGAGGATCAGTGCAACTTTTGCCGGTGCATCCGAACCCCGTGACATGACACACTCTATTGCATATAACCCTCATTATATTATCCTCAAAACAGCCACCATACCTACCTATCATGGTATTTCCATAGCCATTCCGAGATATATTCCCATACAAATTCCATCGTCACTTCACATGACTAGTTTGTTCATTATAATATTGCTTTGCATGATCATATAGAGTTGGCATAGTATTTGTGGAAAGCCATCATTCATCATATTTTTGATACATGCCATGCTAGATCTTTGCACATCCTGGTGCATTGCTAGAGGCATTTGTATAGAGTCATACCGTCCTATCAGTCCTCATATTGAGTTGTAAGTAAATAAAAGTGTGATGATCATCATTATTAGAGCATTGTCCTAGTGAGGAAATAAAAATGCGGGAGGCCAAATGAGCCCACCATAAAATAATGAATGGGAGAAAAAAGAGAGAAGGGACTTTGCTACTCTCTATTACCACAATTGTGCCTCAAAGTGGCACCTTGTTCTTCATATAGAGCGTCTCTTGTTATATCATTCATATGCTAGTGGGGATCACTTTTTCATAAACTGGGCTTGTATATCTCGATGAAGGGCTTCCTCAAATGCTAGAGGTCTTCATGAGAAAAAAGTTGGATGCACACTTCACTTAGCTTTAGTTGAGATTTCATACACTTATAGCGCTAGTGCATAATTTGCATGGCAATCCTTACTCCTTGCATCGATATATATCGACGAGCATCTCCATAGCCCATTGGTACACCTAGTTGATGTGAGACTATCTTCTCCACTTTTACCCCTTTGATACCCACCACCATATTCTATTCCACCTATATGCTATGTCCAATGGTTCACACTCATATATTGCGTGAAGAATAAAAAGTTGATGCATATTGAAATAGCATGATCCAATGGCCTGACATGGGCACTGTGGTTCTTGACATTTGTATTAATGTAGTGAAGATGGAGCCATGCCTTGTTAATATAATAAGATGAATGGGGGTAGAACAATATTTGAGGGTCGTATACTTCGGAAGATTAATGATTTTGTTGCTTGTAGTTATAAGTATTGCTATGTTAATGTTTGTTAATTCATCATTTCTCAATGAGCATACGTGCATAAGTTACATAATGGGTAGCATGTCACATCAATTTTTTTTGTTTTTATCATTTACCTACTCGAGGACAAGGAGGAATTAAGCTTGGGGATGCTTGATACATCGACAACGTATTCCATGCTGATATATTATCATTCTAGGATAGTTTTTGGGTATTTATTTACCAATTTGTATTATTTTTTAGCACTAACCTATTGATAGAGTGTCGAGTGCCAGTTGTGGTTTTCTGCATGTTTTTTTTCCTTTTAGGTTTTCAATACCAAACGAAGTCCAGTTGACGTGAAACTTTTTGGAGATTTAATCTGGACCAAAAGAACACCAATGAGTATCGGAAGAAGCATGGAGGCCACCCGAGGGTCCCACAAGCCAACATCACGCGACCTGGGTGGGCGCCCTGATGGCTTGTGGGCCCCTCGAGGCTCTCTCGACTCCGTTCTCTGGCTTATAAATTCTCATATATCCCAAAAAAAACTAAAGGCAGTCTCGAAACACTTTTTACGTCGCCGCAAGTCTCTATTCCAACGGGAGGCCATCTGGAGCTCCATTCCGGCACCCTGTCGGAGGGAGATCGATCATGTAGGGCCTCTTCATCAACCATGCTGCCCTCATGATGATGTATGAGTAGTTCACCAGAGACCTATGGGTCCATGGCAAGTATCTCGATGGCAATCTCTCTCACTCTCTTGATCTTCTAGATAATGATCATCGCATATTTGCTTTGATCCATATGATGTAATCCTTTTGTGCATTGCTTTTGTTGGGATCCGATGAATTGTGGGTTTATGTTCAGATATTCATGATAAATATTTGAGTCTTCTCTGAATACTAATATGATTCTTATGTGCATGATTATGATAGCTTCATAATTATCTCCGATCTATTGAAATAGTTTGGCCAACTAGATTTATATTTCTTCGATGAGAGAGGTGTGTTGTAGTGGGTTCAACCTGGTGAATATCTATGTTCTAGTGATAGACGGGGAGATGATGCATCTTTGAGTTGGTGCTACTAAGGATGACACAATGGGGTTTATTAGTATTTCTTGAGTTTACTTTGTCTACATCATGTCATCGTTCTCCATGCATTACTCTCTTTTACTTAATACTCTAGATGCATGCTGGATAGCGGTCGATGAGTGGAGTAATAGTAATATGTGCAGGCATAAGTCAGCCTATTTGTTTATGGACATGATGCATATATACAAATGATCATTGCCCTGAAAATCGCATAACAATCCGCATTTCTATCAGTTGCCCAACAGTAATTTGTTTACCCATTGTATGTTGTTTTCATGAGAGATGCCATCAGGGGAAACTATGGCCCCCAGGTCTATTCACCATATATTTACAAAACCTTCAATACCTTGCTGACATTTACTTGTTTTCATTTTATTTTGCATTTTAAAATTATCTACACATCTCACTTGCTTGCAAATAACGAGACCAAGGGGATATACAACCATCTTGCCCGTGTTGGCTGCAAGTTGTTTGTTCTTTTGTGTGCAGAGCTAAAGATGGTTATTTTGGATATTCCTATTGGTTCAATAAACCTTGGTTTCATAATTCAGGGAAATAGTTACCCACATTGTGCTGCGATAACCCATTCCTCTTCCTGGAAAATCCAACGCACATCACAAGTATCGGATTCCCAAGGTACTCGGTTAACATCAATCTTATCATATAAACCACTAGCGAGACTGAAGACTCCTATACAAAACATAAATCAAGAAACTATGAGTACAAAGGTACTCAACAAGATTTACATCAGAACTAACTACATATGCATCCATATCAACAAAGGGGGGTTGTGGGGTTTAATGCAGCAAGCCAACTTCGACTCAGTGGCTATTCTGTACTACGACAACCAGTATTTTCTTTGAGGTGAGAAAGCGCACACAAGTTCACTAGCTAGTCACCACAGTAATACACCACTATGGATCCTCTCTCGTCTCCCTACGAGAAGGCCATCCATAGCACTCACACTTATCTAGCGCATTTATAGTATCCATTTAAGTTGTGTATGTACCACATAAGCTTCCAAGTAGTCCTTATACGTGGATGCATCTATTTGAATAGATAATTTACCCTACAGGGGTGTACTTCTTCACACACGCTCTGACCACTGATCACCATATGCACATCATGCATCTCGGCAACCCTCAAGTGAAAGCACTCCCGTGGGTGTCGTCCATGACTTGACTAACCACACAAGACTCTAGTCCGGGTTTATCGCCTATTTGAGATTGGACCCGCAAGCAAGTCACACAGACGTTTCCTCTACAGCCCCAAATGATGTGTAGAGGGTTCCCAAGCCCACCTCGTCATATGGATCTATGCTTGGTACACTGGGCCACGGTGCCTAGTTTGTCAAAGGCCCACCTGTATCGGGTGCCACTTGGTAGACTACTAACACTACCTACAAAAACCAGAAACTAGTTGCAACTCGTGGATAGAGATCAAGGCAATTAATAAGTTGAGAGAGCTTGGAGTACCTGGAGCCCAATGTGTGGTAGTAGCTAATCTTGTATAACATACAGAGAACTCGGTTCTTAAGGACGGTCCCAATAGACAACCCACCATGTACTCCAACATGGCCTCACATCGATACCTTTACCAAATCAGGTTCACATACTAAGCTCTCATCATTGGACATGATCACATTCACTCCAAAACATCACCCGGATGGATCAAACCTGACAAGAACCTAAGCATAGGAAGCATGATTGGTCACCAGATGGCTTAAGAAAATCCTAATCATGCTAGGAATGTTTAACTATTTACTATGACAATGACGAGTCATACAAAGGAATGGGTTCAACTACTTTAACATATATGACAGTTGAAACGTTGTTGTCCTAATGCAATATCAAAGAGAAAGAGCGGGAGAGTGGGATTATATCGGAATGCCCAAGGGGGGTTGCTTGCCTTGAAGATCGACGATGTATTACTTCTACTCCAGTGGATACTCGAGCGTATCCCTAGGAACAGAAACTATCGCGAAGACCGTCACCGAAGGAGGGACAATTAATACACAGAAAATGGGACAAAATGATGCATGAATGTGGCATGCAAATATGTTGTGATTTGGGCTAATGTAGCTAGTAGCAATATTGAAAGAAGCCCTCATAGAAAGCATTTAAAATACCATTTAATGAATTGTCCTAATCAATGAGTATAAGTTGTTCTAGCATGCACGAAAATAGCACAAATGGAATCTTTGGAATTTTTTGATCATTTTTCATATATAAATTATTTCCATCTCACTTATAGATTATTTTATATGATTTTTCAAAGTTCTTAAAAATTCTAGAATTCCTAATTATTTAAAATACCAAATCTCTTTATTGCACCAGCCTTAGGTAATAGTGACATCGACAGTCAACACCGCCAGTACCGGTCAAACCTAGCCATTGGGGTCCACTGGTCAGTGAGCCAACAAGTTAATTAAATTAATTTATCCTAATCTAAAAATTAGGAGGGCTCGGGACCCACATGTTAGTGGCCCACTGGGTCATTAAGTTAGCTCTAACCGATGGTTGGGCCGGAGTTGGGCTGTCAGCAATGGTAGGCACAACACAGGGCGTCGGAAACACTCCTCCGATGACTAGAACAGCGGTCGAGGCCATCTATGTGAACCTGGTGGTATCGCGCATTGACTGGAGCAAGTGACCTCGCCGGAGGCAACCTGAATCCACAGCGGTGTGCGGTTTTGTAGCAGCAAGAGCTCGAAGAAGGCGGAAACGATGTTACAACGAGCGACTCGAGCAACCAATGGCACCTAGGTGGTCTACGTGCGTGCACGAGTCCGTTGGACATGGCGGTGCAATCCAACTATCGCCACTGTGACGCCAGCGACGACCCCGAGCGGTGGTGCACCTTGGCTTGCATTGTAACGGGACCTAGAGCTCAAATTCGAGTGTGAAGTTAGGGGGAAGAACCGTGGGCTCACAACAGTTGTGTAGGAGATGACGGCGTGGTCGGTGATGCATTGTGGCCGGCGAATCAACCGGCAACATACGTGAATTCTGAGGTAGACGAAGACACAGTGGCGGCTCTGCTGGGCGTCCCAGCTTGCATAGCTCGATGGAGAGGACTGCGATGATGTTGTGGTTTCTCTGGAAACGTCGAGGAGGCTCGGAGGTGGATGTGTTTGTGGTGGCGCTTGACATTCCTCGCAGGAGCGTTGCTTTCCCTCTAAGCTTAAAGGGAGATATAGCACAACGACAACAAGTATGTCCCTCAGTTGAGAAACCAATGTATCAATCTTGTAGAAAGATCCACAAGATTATCTAAGCAACACCTACACACAAATAATAAATCATCGCAACCCAACGCATAGAGAGGTTGTCAATACCTCGTGGGTAAAGTAAGGATAGATTGATAGATGTAAATAAGAGTGACAGCAAATAGAACACAACAAGGTATTTTTTGGGGTTTTTGATAATATAGATCTAAAAACAAAAGAGCAAATAAAGTAGAAAAGCAAATAGCAAAGTAGAGATTGCAAATAGATGATGTGAAGTAGACCCGGGGGCCGTAGGTTTCACGAGTGGCTTCTCTCGAGAAAATAGAAAGTGATGGGTAGAAAAAATATTTTTGGGAAATTGATAGACGAGCAAATAATTCTGACGATATTCAAGACAATGATCATGTATATAGGCATCAGGTCAAAAATAAGTAGACCAACTTCTGCCTGCATCTACTTCTATTACTCCACACATCGACCGCTATCAAGCATGCATCTAGTGTATTGAGTTGATAGAGAAACGTAGTAATGCCTTAAGAACGATGACATGTTGTAGACAAGATCTATTCATGTAGGAATAGACCCCATCATTTTATCCTTCATAGCAACGATACATGTGTGTCATATCTCCTTCTATCACTAAGATTGAGCACCGCAAGATCGAACCCATCAAAAAGCACCTCTTCCCATTACAAGATAAAAGATCAAGTTGGCGAGACAAAAAAAAATATCTAAGAAGAAATGCGAGGCTATAATAATCAAGCATGAATATGTTTTCATAGATCTGATCATAAACTCACAATTCATCGGATCCCAACAGACACACCGCAAAAGAAAGAGTTCCATCATATGGATCTCCAAGAGACCATTGTATTGAGAAACAAAATGAGAGAGGAATCCATCTAGCTACTGCCTACGGACCCATAGGTCTAATATGAACTACTCTCGCATCATCGGAGGAGAACCAATGAGGATGGTGAGCCCCTCTATGATTGTGTTCCTCTCTGGAACGAGCTCTAGATTGGTTTTCGTGGCTCTGTAAGTTGTGGTGGCTAGAAAAAAAATCATCGACTCCTCTAGGTTTTTATGAATATTGGGGTACTTATAGAGCTTAGAGGAGGTGGAGAAGCTTCCATGGTGGCCACTAGACACCAGCCCACGCCAGGGGCCTGTGGCGCCATGCTGTCTAGTGGCCCCCTGGGCCTTGGCTGCTGCTCATTCTTGTCCCCCAAGTTTCCTTCTGGTCCTCAAAAAATCTCCAAAAAGTTTCAAGGCAATTAGACCTTATCTAATATGGATTTTCTGCGAAGGAAAAAAATAGCAAAACACACGAAGTGGCACTAGGCACTATGTCAATAGGTTAGTCCCAAACAATGTTATAAAATTGCTAAAAAATGATTATGAAACATCCAAGAATGATAACATATCAGCGTAGAACAGTAAAAAATTGTAGATACATTGGAAACGTATCAGCATCCCCAAGCTTAATTCATGCTCGTCCTCGAGTAGGTAAATGATAAAAACAAAATTTTTGATTTTGGAATGCTGCCTCACATGTTCATCATATCATTTTTCTTCCAGCATGGACATATGGACTTGTAGATGATGCAATGCAATATTGTATAATTTTACATGAAGATTTCAATACTCAAGCATATCAACAAGCAACTAAGTCTTTCAATATATCAACGCTAAAGAACGTTATCCCTAGCCCATCATGCTCTATCATTGATCCATTCATGAAACAAGCTCAAATATTAACTACATCAAATGCTCAAGTGTTATAATGGTATTCCTTAGTTGGTGATTTATAAGAGAAGATGGAGACTCAAATAAAAAAATAAAAAAAAATTATAAAGTAAATAGATAGGCCCTTTGTAGAAGGAAGCAAGGATTTGTAAAGGTGCCATAGCTCAAAGTGAAAAACTTAGTGATATTTTTTAGGGTGGCATGCTTTTCCTATCAACGAGAACGACTAAGAGCTTCCAATATCCTCCATGCTAAACAAATTATAGGCAGCTCCCAAACTGGAAATAAAGTTTATTCCTTTTCCACCATTCTTTCATATTCCACGGCTAGCCGTATCCACGGGTGTCGTCCATACAAACACTTTCCAAGGAATTTATTATTTGACAACATAAAATATATGTTTTTCTTTTTGGGACTGGGCATCCCTATTACCTCCATACTCTCGTGCGATAACAAATGAATAAACACTCATCTTGAAAATAACCTATTTAACATGGAAGTACATGCCATCCCTCGCTACTTCATGAGTGGTATGGGCACACAAAACAGAATTTTATTTTGAATATTAGAGTTGGCAGTTGCAAATTTACTCGGAACGGTGTTGAAATACTGCATATAGGTAGGTTATGTGGACTCATTTGGCACAACTTTGGGTTTAGGATTTTGATGCACAAGCGGTATTCCTGCTTAGTACAAGTGAAGGCTAGCAAATAGATTGAGAAGCGTCCAACCAAGGAACAAAATCATCATAGGTGAACATTAAACATAACTAGCACCGAATGATGCAACAAAAGTAGTATGTAATTTGATAGCATAATTATTGACTTCATGTGCATGCATACGGAATCACAAACCTTAACACCAATATTGTTACTAGCACATAATTACTCATCAAGATACTCACATATTACTATCTTCATATCGCAAAACTCTTGCAAAGAATCAAGTTTAACATCTAAAGATTTTCATGAAAGTTTTTATTATATCTTTCCTGGACATTCTTCACTTTGGAACTAATTTTCATTTCAAAGAAATTGCCAATGCAAATAACAAGCTCTCAAAGAAGTATAAATGAAGCACGAGAGCACAAGTTTCTTTAAAATTTTCAACTCTGAAAATTATATAAGTGAAGCCACAAAGGATTTTTTTCAAAATTTCAGCCACTCTCAAAATAATATAAGTGAAGCATGAGAGTAAATTTCTTCAAAATAACAGAACTACCATGCTCAGAAAGATATAAGTGGAGTACTTAAGCAATTCCATGGCTCAAAAAAATTTAAGCGAAGCATAAAGAGCCATTCTAACAAATCATAGCATAATTTAGCTCTCTAAAATGGGTGTGTACAACATGGTTTATTCTGACAAACTAACTATAAAATAAAGCAAAGAAACAAATGATACGACACACTCCAAGCAAAACTCATGATATATGATGAATAAAAATATAGCTCCAAGTAAAAAGACCGATGTTTTCTAGAAGAAAGAGGGGATGCCTTCCGGGGCATCCCCAAGCTTAGCTTCTTGGTACTCCTTAGATATTGCCTTGGGGTGCCATGGGCATTCCAAAGCTTAGGCTTTTATCACTCCTTATTCTGTCATCCATCATGATCTCACTCAAAACTTCAAAACTACAATCACACAAAACTAAACAAAATTTTGTGAGATCCGTTAGTATAAGAAAACAAAACCTTACTATAAGTATATTTGAAAACCCATTAAAATGTTTTTTTTGCATTATACCTTCTGTATTCTAACGTTACCATGGCTTATGCCCCCCGATATAAACCATAGAATCATCAAAATAAGCACATAACACAAAGAAAAACACAATCTGTTAAAACAGAACCGTCTCGAAAGATTTGAAAATTACTTGTACTTTTGTAACTCCAAAAATTCTTAAAAAATAGGAGAACATAGGGAATTTGTACATTAATACTTTGAAAAACAATACATACACTTTTGATGTTTCTATGATCTTTAGGAATTCTTTTATTGGATGCAAAAGTTTCTTTTTTGTAGCAGGATTAAAGCAACCAATACCCCACATGATCCCAAAGGCTATGCTTTGTACAAACACTAAATAAAACATAAAAACACAATTATAAAAATAGCATAATTTTGCAAACACTCAATGACAGAAAAGAAGAATGAAAATAAATTTTATTTATTGGGTTTCCTCCCAACAAGCGCTATCGTTTTATGCCCCTAGCTAGGCACATAGCATAGATTTTAAGTGATGTCGTCCTTCGTGATTGATCCACAGGTTGCCCTCATGATTGAGTCATATGGTAATTTAATTTTAGTTCTAGGGAAGTATTCCATACCTTTTCTTAGTGGAAACTGAAATTTAATATTCCCTTCTTTCATGTGAATCGCGACCCCTATAGTACGCAAGAATGGCTTACCAAGAATTATTGGACAAGACGAATTGCACTCAATATCAAGAACAATGAAATCTATGGGCACATGATTCCTATTTGCAAGAATAAGAGCATCATTAATTCTTCCCATAGGTTTTTAATAGTAGAATCCGCCAAGTGCAAATTGAGAGAACACTCTTCAATATCGGTAAGACCAAGCACATCACAAAGAGATTTCGGAATTGTAGAAACACTAGCACCCAAATCACATAAAGAATATAACTCAAAATTGTTGATTTTGATCTTAATGGTGGGTTCCCATTCATCATGTAATTTTCTAGGAATTGAAATATCTACCTCTAACTTTTCTTCTAAAGTTTTAATCACCGCGTCCGAAATATGTTTAGTAAAAGCTTTATTTTGTTCATAAGCATTGGGTGAATTTATCATAGATTGCAACATAGAAATACACTCAATCAAGGAGTAGCTATCAAAATCAAATAAATTACAATCCAAAATAGTGGGTGCATCGCTAGCTAAAGTTTTTACCTCTTCAATCCCACTTTTATCAAATTTTCAATAAGATTTTAACCCTCCAAATCATTGGAACGCCCTCTAGCTAAAGTTGACACTTCTTCAGTTCCCTTATCATTAATTTTAACATTATTAAATAGGGAATCAATAGAAGAAATACCAATCATTTTAGTATGTTCATCATTTTTATCCTCTAAAGATTCGAGCTTAGCTGCCATTTGATTCATTAATGTAGCTTGCGCATAAGATATCTTTCCTCGCAGATTTTCGGCAAGAGCATATTGAGATTGGAGATTGACATCTTCTTTACTAACATGATCAAGTTTTTTGTTATAGCATCGAGCAAAATAGAATGTTCCTTAAGTTCTTCAGTAAACAAATTATTTTTCTCAAATTGCATAGTCTTGTATTCTTTAGTGCTTTTCTCAATTTCTAGCAAAATATTTGGGTACGGAACATCATAATACCTCCTTTTAGGTATCATGTCTACGCAAGAAAGAAAACAAGAAAACAAGAAATCCGGCAAGAAAACGGAAAGGGGGGATGGCAAATAAAAAGGCATTTTTTGTGAAGTGGGGAGTGGAAAACGAGAGGCAAATGGCAAATAATGTAATTGCAAGGAGATGAGATATGTATGTAGGAACCTGGTAGATCGTGACTTGATCTTCCTCGGCAACTGCACCAGAAATCTTGACGTTCCTTGCAAGTACGTTGGTTTTTCTCCAAGCTTAAAGGGTTATGTAGCACAACGACGAAAAGTGTTTCCCTCAGTTAAGAAACCAAGGTATCAATCGAGAAGGAAGATCCACAAGGCTATGTAAGCAGCACCGGCATGCAAATAGCAAATCCTCGCAACCCAACGCGTAGAGGGGTTATCAATCCCTCATGCGTAAAGTAAGGATAGATTGATAGATGCAAATAAGAGAGATAACGAATAAAATGCAGCAAGTTATTTTTTTTTGATAATATAGATATGAAAACAAAAGAGCAAATAAAGTAGAAAAGAAAACAACAAAGTTTTAAAAATAGATGACGTGAAGTAGACATGGGGGCCATAGGTTTCAATAGTGGCTTCTCTCGAGAAAATAGCAAGCGAGGGTAGACAAATTATTGTTTGGCAATTGATAGAAGAGCAAATAGTTATGACAACATTCAAGACAATGATCATGTATATAGGCATCACGTCCAAAATAAGTAGACTGACTTCTGCATGCATCTACTCATATTACTCCGCACATCGACCGCTATCCAACATGCATCTAGTGTATTGAGTTCATGGATAAAGGTGTAATGCCTTAAGAACGATGACATGATGCAGAAAATATCTATTCATGTAAGAATAGACGCCATCCGTTTATCCTTTATAACAAGGATACATGTGTGTCGTGTCTCTTTCTGTCACTGAGATTGAGCACTCAAAGATGGAACCCATCACAAAGCACCTCTCCCCATTGCAAGATAAAAGATCAAGTTGGCTAGACAAAAACCAGATATCAGAGAAGAAATATGAGGATATAACAATGAAGCATAAATATGTTTTCATAGATCTGATTATAAACTCACAATTCATGAGATCCCGACAAACACACTACAAAAGAAAGAGTTACATCATATGGATCTCCAAGAGACCATTGTGTTGAGAAACAAAACGAGAGAGAAAGCCATCTAGCTACTGCATACGGACCCATCAGTCTGATATGAACTACTCATGCATCATCGGAGGAGCACCAATGAGGATGGTGAACCCCTCCATGATCGTGTTCCTCTCGGGAACGGGATCTAGATGGGTTTTCATTGCTCTGGAACTTGTGGCACCTGAAACGATTTTTTGTCAACTACTCTAGGGTTTTCTGAATATTGGGGGTATTTATAGAGCTCAGACGCGATGGAGAAGCTTCGAGGGGGGCCATTAGACACAAGTCATGCTAGGGGCCTCTCGTGTGCCTTGGTGACTAGTGGGCCCTCTGGGCCTTATCTGCTACTCATTATTGCCCGCCCCAAGTTTCCTTTTGGTCCAAAAACAATCTTTTTAAAGTTTTGTGGTAATTGAACCTCATCTGATATGGATTTTCTATGAAGGAAAAAACAAAAAAAACAAAAAAAACAACAACTCGCACTCTGCACTATGTTAGTAGGTTAGTCACAAAAATGATATAAAATTGCTATAGAATGATTATAAAACATCCAATAATGATAACATATAAGAATAGAACAATAAAAAATTATAGATACGTTGGAGACATATCAACGCTCTTGGGTGGAGAGAAAGAGAGATAAAGGAGGGCGAGAGAGAGAGATGGAAATGGCATGGGCATCTCGATCTAGACGCCTCTCGCGGGGTCATTCGTTGTACCATGTTGAATGGGGAGGGGCAGGCATGCATGTGGTGTGGCACGCCCATGGACATCACGTGTCGTGCTCTCCTTAGCCTCTACCTTCTGGCAGAGGTAAGAGATGACCGGCCATGGGCGAGATGGGATGGCCACATAGGTTGGGCTAGGTAGGGTTTTTTCCTTTTCTCTTTTGGTTTTCTACTTTTTTAGAATGATTAGGTTTAGCTTAGCCACTAAATCATTTTGTAAAAATCTAAAACATTTTCTAGGCACTAAAAGAATTATTCCACACGCCATGACCAAGTTTCAAATTTATTGGAGATATAGAATTATTTATAGTATTTTATAACCCCAATTCAAATACCTATTGATTTAATTCAAAAACCAAAAATGACATGAAAAAATATGCATCACCTCTGGTTGATGTTACCACATTTTCCCCGAAATTATTAACATTTTAGAAGGCTAGTTTTTTTCATTCAAAATATTACTAGTTGGCCTATTTGAAAATTCAAAGTGTTAGGGTTTGATCATCCCCATTTCTATTTCAAAGCAAATTTAAACATGATGCAACACATGAAAAGCTAGCCTAGTGCATATTAAAACTAGGGATGTGACCACTCACCCTACTCAAAAGAATCTCGTCCTAAGATTCAGGTGTCATCGGGAAGAGGCCGGGGTACCCAAGTCGAAGATGATCTTTTCGTTACTAGCTAGCTTTGTTTTCGGAATGATGTGACCACTGAACCTTGAGAAACTTGACGTTCTAACATCGAGTGGTACATTCTGCTTGATCAAGAATATGAAGATGGTACTCTCGATATGTGAGGTTATCTTGGATATCAAGCGTTTCGTGGTCTACTTCACAGATAGGATCCGAGAAGCAACGCATGAGTTGAGAAAGGTGGAAGACATCATGAACCTTGAAAAGGTGCGGGGGTAGTTTCAACTGGTAGGCGACATCTCCTTGTTTAGGGAGAATGCAAAAAGGACCAATGTAACAAGGATCCAATTTGATACCAAATCGATGGGTAACCTTCAAAGGAGTAACCGGAAGATAGGCCTTCTCGTTAATTTCAAAAGTTACAGCCTTATGATGACGATCATATTGGATATTTTGACGAGATTGGGTTTTCTTTAAATTCTCAGAAATAACATGAACTTGCTATTTTGCATCCTGGATCATATTTGATCCAAAGAATTGTCTTTCACCGGTTTTAACCAGTTCAAAGGTGTTCGACATCTTCGTCCATAAAGAACTTCAAAAGGAGCTTTGCCAAGACTACATTAGAAGCTGTTGTTATAAGTAGATTCAGTGAATGGAAGGCATTTCTCCCAATCCATTCCAAATGAGATAATACAGGCTCTAAGCATATCTTGAAGAATATGATTGACCCTTTCAACTTGACCACTTGACTATGGGTGGAAAGCGATGCTAAAGGAGAGATGGTTTCCCATAGTATTCTCGAAACTTTCCCAAAATCGAGAGGTGAAAAGATGACCACGGTCGGAATTGATCTCCAATGGGACACCATGATGAGATACTATCCGAGAAATATATAAGTCTGCCAGCTAACTAGCAATTATACGCTCTCATACATTAAGGAAATGAGCTACTTAGGAGAGAGGATCAATCACAATGAAGATAACACTATTCCATTTCTTGGTCCTAGGAAAGCCAGTGACGAAATCCGTACCAACTTTATCCCATTTCCATTAAGGAATGTCTAAGGGCTGAAGGGTGCCATCAGACCTTTGATGCTCTGCTTATATGCGACGACAAACATCATAGTTAGCAATGAACTCAGCGATTTCTCTCTTCATCCTAGTCCACGAGAACCTCTGGCATAGGTCCTGATACATCTTAGTGCTACCGGGATGAATTGTGAGAGGAGAATTATGAGCCTCCTTAAGGATCAATTGTCGTAGATGTTGATTCTTGGGAACCACCAGCTTGTTCTCCGAGAAGACAACACCTCGATCATCCATAGAGAAACAACCAACAACTCCTTTCTTAATGTTTCTCTTGATCTGAGAAACTCAAGTGTCCTGCTCCTGAGCAGCTATGATCTGATCTATAAGGGTAGGTTTTGCCACCATAGTAGAAATGAATCCTTGAGGAACAATGTGAATATTAAGCTTACGAAATTCCTCTTGGGGAAGTGGTAGACTTTGTTGTAACATAAGTTTGTTACAGTGACACTTACGACTTAATGCATCAGACATGACATTTGCTTTCCCCGGGGTGTAAGTTATCCCTAAGTAATAATCTGTAATCAACTGAACCCAATGCCTTTGCCTGAGATTCAAATTCGATTGGGTGAAGATGTATTTCGTACTTTGGTGATCAGGGTATATTTAGCAGCGATTACCAAGAAGGTAATGTCACCAGGTCTTAAGTGCATGGACTACATCTACAAGCTCTAGATCATGTGTTGGATAATTATACTCATGTGGACGCAACTATCGAGATGCTTAAGCAGTCACATGAAGATCCTACATGAGGATGCAACCTAATCCTTCTCACGAGGAATCACAATAGATAACAAAGTCCTTAGTAAAATCTGGTGGCACCAATACGGGAGAATAAGTGTGACGTATTTTGAGTTCCTGAAAACTATGCTTGCATTGTGGGGTCCATTTGAACTTATTATATTTCTTGAGGAGTTCAGTTAGGGGCTTGGCAACCTTGGAGAATTTCTTGATAAAGCGGCGATAGTAGCTCGCTAAACCAAGAAAATCCCTAACTTGCTCAACTGATTCAGGTTGAGTCCAACCAAGAATAGTCTGAAATCACACTAGATTAACATCAATATGTTTCCGACAGATTACGTGGCCTAGATATGCCACTTCTGGCAACCAGAATTCACATTTGGAATATTTGGCATAAAGGCAATGCTCTTGAAGTTTTGTCAATACCATCCTTAGATGTTGGGCATGTTCTTCTTTGTTCTTCGAGTAAATGAGTGTATCGTTGAGGTAAACCACGGCAAATTTATCCAAGTATTCCATGAAGATTGAATTCATTAAGAGAGATAAGGTGGCTGGAGCATTGGTTAAACCGAAGGACATAACAATGTACTCGTATTGGACATAACGAGTGACAAAGGTCTTCGTAAGAATGTCCATGTTCTTGATTTTGATTTGATGGTAGCTTAATCTCATATCCATCTTGGAAAAGACTGAGGATCATGAGTTGATCATATAGGTTGTTGATACTAACCTTAAATCCATCAGAGTTACGACGTGAAGATTTTGAGGATACCTTAGAGCCTTTTGCCATGAAGCAGTAGGCTGGAGCATAGTCATCATCACTGGCTTCATTGTTGATGAGGGGGCATTTTCTTCGGGGTCAAAGACTGATGATACGATGAATGCAGAAGCCATAGCCAAACCAACAACTTCAGAATCAAACTCCTCCTTAGATTGTTCTTTAGCTTCAGACTCAGATTCAGCGTTAGATTCCATCTCCTTGCCAATGAAAGCATGAGCTTTTCCAGAGGAGCTCTTCTTATGCGATCAAGACTTGGATGAAGACTTGTGATGCTTCTTCTTCTTTTCATAAGAATCGTATTCCTTGCTCTTCTTCTTGGATTCCTGCTCCCATCAAGGACAATCAACAATGAAGTGACATACTTTCTTCCACTTGTGACAAATTTGCTTTTTGTTGTCATGCAAACACATTTCTCCACACTTCCTGCAGTCATGCCTTGAAGATTTTCCAAAGCGCTTTGACTTGGCAAACTTCTGAAACTTCCTCACAAGCAGAGCGAGGTCTTTGCCAATGTCTTCGGCACCATCGGAACCGCATTTAGATTTTTCTTCTTCTCATGAAGACACCACCTTTGCATTCAAAGCACGAGAGCGACCATAACTAGAACCATAGATTTCCATCTTCTCAGCTTGTTTGTACTCATGGGTGTTTGGTAAGTTTCCAACGTATCTATATTTTTTTATTGTTCCATGCTGATATATTATCATGTTGGGATACTTTTTGGGTCATAATTTACCAATATATACTATTTTTGAGCACTAACCTATTGACCTAGTGCCCAGAGCCAGTTGTTGTTTTCTGCGTGTTTATTACTTTCCAGGTTTATTGTACCAAACAAATTCCAATTGCATGAAACTTTTTTTATGATTTTTTCTAGACCAAAAGAAGACATGGAAGCTTCAAGAGGAGGCCGTATGCCACACGAGGGAGGCAGAAGCCAACAGGGCGTGACCGAGGGGGTCGGCGCGCCCTATTGGCTTGTCTGTACCCGGTGACCCCAGTTCCTCCAATCTCTGACCTATAAATTCACATATATTCCAAAAATCCAAAATATCATAGAGACACACTTTTTCCGCCTCCACAAGTTTGTGTTCCACGTCGATCCCATCTGGAGCTCCGTTTTGGCACTCTACCGGAGGGGGGATCGATCATGAAGTGCCTCTTCTTCAACCTTGCTGCCCTCCTGATGGTGTGTAAGTAGTTAACCATAGACCTAAGGGTCCATAGTTAGTATCTATATGGCTATCTCTCTCTCTCTCTCTTGATCATCAATAGAATGTTCATCGCATCTTCGCTTTGATCTATCTGATGTAATTATTATGTATCTTGTGTTTGTTGGGATCCGATGAATTGTGGGTTTATGTTTATATTATTCATGAAAAGTATTTGAATATTCTCTAAAATTATAATGATTCTTATTTCCATGATCTTCATTGCTTTGTAATTCTCTCCGATCAATTGAATTGCTTTGGCCAAGTAGTTTGGTATTTCTTAAGTGAGAAGGTGTGTTGTAGTGGGTTCAACCTGACGAGTTTCTATACCCCAGTGATAGAAGAGTATAAGTTGCGGTTTTGTGTTGGTTCCACTAAGGATAAAAATATGGGGTTTATTCATATTGATTTAGTTTAATTTGTCTACATCATGTTATCGTTCTCCAAGCATTACTCTATTTGTCATCAACTTAATATGTAGAGAGGCAAGCATAAAAGCGCTCTTGAATTGGAGTAATAGTACTCGGTGCAGGCAGGAGTTGGTATATTTGCTTGTGAAAGTGATGCCTATATACATAAGATCATTTCCATGAAAATTGCATAACTATCTGCTTTTCTGTCAATTGCCCAACAGTAATTTGTTTAAACACCATATGTCGCTTTCATGAGAGATGCCACTAGATAACACTATGGCACTAGGGTCTATTCACTTATATATTCAGAAAACTTATAATTTCCTCACTGTTCTTATTTATATTTTATTTATTTTTGCAATGTACAATTATCTACATATCTCATTTGCTTGCAAATAACGAGATCAAGGGGATTGACAACCCTCTTGCCCGCGTTGGGTGCAAGTTGTTCTCTCTTTTTTGTGCAGCCGCGGAAGACGGTTGAGGATAGATATTCCTATTTGTTTCATAAACCTTAGTTTATTAAGTGAGGGAAATACTTACCCGTATTGTGCTGCAATTACCCATTCGTCTTGACGGAAAACCCAATGCAGATCACAAGTATCAGGAAGGATTTGTGCCGCCGTTGCCGGGGAATATCATCACCAACAATCAAGTAACTTCACACAAATTATCATTAACTTGTTCTTCTTTTTATTTTATGTCATATTTTTCTTGCTTAAAAAAAATAAAATACAAAAATATTTACCTTTGCTCATTACTATGGCTAGTTCCCCCTCTCTTTTGCTCACTTCAGAGAATGAAGTGTTCAATTTTAAATGAAGGGGAAGAGAAAGTTTGAAAGATGCTTCGTATAGGATTTGCAATTCTCAAAATACATTAATTCATAAGCAATCCACTAACACCTTGCTTTGCAACTTTTATGCGGGTGTGACAGCTTGGTATTGGTTTGTTCTGGACACCATCATTGATGGTAATTTCTTAATGTATCACACTTTGGATGCCTATAATGCTATTGAAAATCGTGTGGGATCACCTGCTACTATTGTTAATGGAACTATTTTAACTTTTTAAGATGTCATGCGTAGGCTTGACTATATTGAAAAGAAAATTACTACTAATGAACAAATTGAGGAGTTAGCCCAAACAAACCTGATAATCATGTCACTCAATTTGGGTCACTGGTAGGAATGACTTTGAAAACTTTGAAGGAGAAGGATACTATTATTCATGAGAAGGTAGAACAAAGTATGGATAGGATTGATAAAATGGAGGAAGTTATTGATAAATTAGGTTCCACTTTGACACCCTCCAAAACTAATTCTAGTACCTCTCGAAGTAAAAGTCTCAAATACATATTCCTAAGAGTGTTAGTACCCCTCCTACCAAAAGGAACGAAGACACCAAAATGATCAGTTTGCATCCCAACTTTATAAACTTGATAAAGCATCCTATTTTTAAGTCTCCAATTGTTATTGAGGACCTTTATGTCAAGTATGAGAACACTTTATGAGATGTATTATGCCTAGCTAGGGGCATAAAATAATAGCGCTTGTTGGGTGGCAACCCAATAGTAATATTATTTTTTGCTTTTTAATTTCTATTTTGATGTGATGACATGATTATTGCCTATGTAATGATTGTGTTTTTCTGTTTAAATTAGTGTTTGTGCGAAGTAAAGCCTTCGGGGTGACTTGTATGATATGTATAATTGATACGGTGCAAAACCAGAAACTTTAACGTCCAGTTCAGAATTTCTCTGATTTTACTTGACCATCTTTCTAAGCTAAAACTTTTTGCACACTATTTATGTACAAATTCGTCAATTCTTTCTACTTTTTTTATAAGATTTGGAGTTACATAAGTATAGGCTCAATACAGATTACTACAGATTATTATATTTTAGACATATTCTATTTTTGCTTGCATAGTTTGCTTGTTTTGATGATGATATGGGTTGTACCGGGGGGTATAAGCCATCGACAAGTTAGAATATAGTACCTATTATGCCATATGAAGTATGAATAAATGTATAACAATACCTAAATATTTGATATGTTGCTTATACTAACGGATCTCGCGAAGTTTTGTTGAGTTCTGTGTGATTGAAGTTTTCATGTTTTGGGTGTTATCGCGATGGATAATGGAACAAGGAGCGGTAAGAGGCTAGGCTTGGGGGTGCACAAGGCACCCTGATAACCCACAAGTATAGGGGATCGCAAAAGTTTTCGAGGATAGAGTATTCAACCCAAATTTATTGATTCGACTCAAGGGGAGCGAAAGAATATTCTCGAGTATTAGCAGTTGAGTTGTCAATTCAACCACACCTGAAAAACTTAATATCTCTAGCAAAGTATTTAGTAGCAACGTAGTATGGAAGTAAAGATAACGGTGGCAAACGTGGCAGTAGCAGTTTTGTAGTGATTGTAACAATTGCAACTGAAAAGTAACTTAGCAAAGATCAATATGTGGAAAGCTCGTAGGCAATGGATCAGTATTGGATAATTATGTTGGATGGCATTCATCATGCAACAGTCATAACAAAGGGTGATACAGAACTAGCTCCAATTCATCAATGTAATGTAGGCATGTATTCCATATGTAGTCATACGTGCTTATGGAAAAGAACTTGCATTCCATCTTTTGTCCTACCCTCCCGTGGTAGCGGGGTTCTAATGGAAACTAAGGGATATTAAGGCCTCCTTTTAATAGAGAACCGGACCAAAGCATTAGTACTTAGTGAATCCATGAACTCCTCAAACTACGGTAATCATCGGAAAGAAGCCCAGTTATTTTCACCCTGGGGGATGCGGATCATAACTTGTAATAGGTGTCTACAACTTCCAAGATAGGATCGAGAACACGTATATATTCATGAAAACATCATAGGTTCAGATTTGAAATCATGGTACTCATGCCCTAGTGACAAGCATTAAGCATAGCAAAGTCATAGCAACATCAATCTCAAAACATAATGGATACTAGGTATCAAACCATAACAAAACTAACTCGATTACATGATAGATCTTATCGAACCCACACTATTGGAATTCAGTTTTTTGCCGTCTGCCAAATCTTTGTCGTCTGCTGGTTGATGGCAAAGAGTGTCTTTGCCGTCAGCTGCCACAAAACAGACGACAAAGAACTGGCTGATGGCCTAGTATGTCTTTGCCATCAGTCACTTCTTTGCCGTCAGCCGTAGACGGCAAAGATTAGGACAGCAGACATCAAAGCATTGGGCTGGGCCCACCTAGCCGAGGGGATGTTAGGTCAAACTACAGTCGCTTCTTTGCCGTCTGCCAGCGGATGGCAAAGAGTCTGGAGGCAGACGACAAAGAGTCTAGACCCTTTGTTGTCCGCCAGCAGACGGCAAAGCCTTAGTATTCTGTAATGGCCGTCCCGCCCCCACCCCGGCCCTCTCTCGCTCCCTCTCACTACTGTGTATCGGCCGTCCCGCCCACACCCCGGCTCTCTCTCTCTCTTCCAGTCCTCCCCCGCGACGCCCACCGCCGCCACCACCGTCACGCCGCCGCCCTCGGTGCCCCACAGCCCCGCCACCGCCGCCCCACCGCCAGCCCCGGTGCCCCACAGCCCCCCGGCACCGCCTCCCCACCGCCCCCGGTGCCGCCCCGCAGCCCCAACACCCCCAGCGCCGCCCCGCCGCCCCAACACCCCCGACCTCGCCGCCCACCACGCCACAGCCGCCCCTGCCGGTGAGCCGCCGATTGTTATTTAGTTTTTTCGAATTAGATTGTAACTACAAAGTTGATTTTTGTTGCTGTTGTAGTAGTTTTGTTGTTATTGTAGTTTTTGTAGTAGTTGTTCTTATTGTAGTTGTTGTAGTAGTGGTTGATGTTATTGTAGTTGTTATTTCGTTCTTAGCTTTTCATATAAAGACCATATTCCACTAGTTAGTTAGCTTAATAGAAAGAAGAGGAAGAAGAAGAAGAAGAAGAAGAAGAGGAGAAGAGGAGAAGAAGAAGAGGAGGAGGAGGTGGAGAAGGTGGAGGAGGAGGAAAAGAAGAAGAAGAAGAAGAAGAAGAAGAAGAAGAAGACGAAGAAGAAGAAGAAGAGAAGAAAAAAATAAGAAGGAGGAGGAGAAGAAGAAGAATAAGAAGAAGAAGAAGAGAAAAAATAAGAAGGAGAAGAAGAAAAGAAGAAGAGAAGAAGAAGAGAAGAAGAAGAAATAAGAAGGAGAAGAAGAGAAAAAGGAAGAAAAGAACAATAAGTAGAAGAAGAGGATAAAGAAAAATAGAAATAGAAATAAGAGGAAGAAGAAGAAGAAGAGGAGGAAGAAGAGGAGAAGAGGAGGAGGAGGAGGAGGAGAAGAAGAGGAGGAGGAGAAGAGGAGAAGAAAGAGGAAAAATGAAAAGAAGAAGAGAAGAAGAAGGAGAAGGAGCAGGAAAAGGAGCCCTCCTTCTTCTCCTTCTTCTCCTTCTTCTCATTCTTCTCCTTCTTCTATCCTCCCTCTTCTCCTTCTTCTTCTCCCTCCTTCTTCTCCTTCTTCTCTCCTCCTTCTTCTCCTTCTTCTCCTTCTTCTTCTCTTGTTCTTCTCCTCCTCCTCCATCTCATTCTCCTCCTCCTCCTGCTTCTTCTTCTCTTCTTGCTTCTTCTCTTTCTTCTTCTACGTAGCTTATTTTCCCCAACAAAGACATACTTAGCTAATTATCCTCCAAAATGACATAATTAACTTAGTTAGGGTAAAAACATCATAAGAACCTTGGTTAAATCACAACTTAGCTAATTATCCTCCAAAATGACATAATAAGCTAAAAATGGCATAAAAACCTTGGTTAGCTCATGAATATTATATGCTTAGCTTCTTTTCCTCTAAAATGACATAATTAGCATATTTGTGTTGATCGGATGGATTTACATGTGACTGTTGTCTCGTCGCTGTGAGGTCTGTTGTGCGAAGACCTCCCCGTGCGTTGTACGAGCTCCGCCCCTGTATTCGTGGGTCAGTACAAATGTCATCTCCTCCTCGCCCCTTCATTTACCGTGGGTCGGTTTTCGGATGAAAATTGCTAGATTTAGGTAATTAAATTAATTTATCAGTATGCGTGACCAGTATGCGTCTCCTGTTCGAAAGGGTTACAGTTATAAATATGCATGCATTTGCTTATATTTATAACCATGATTCTTTCGAATTGTCCAACATTATCCATGGACAGACTGAGTATGTGTAGATTGGGTTCGTTTTCCCATATGCTTTGTTCCGGATCAGATGCATAATTCTGTCAGTGCCTCCCTGTTGTTCTCTGGATACACATCCTCTCTGTTTATTGTAGAGTCTTGTATCAGGAGAACAACGGGGAGGTGCTGCCGAAATTTTATGTTGGATCCAGAGCAGAGCATGGGAAAATGAACCCAATCTACACATACTCGGGTGGGATTAGGACCTATCTTTACCTATTAGCGTGTAGGTTCCATGGACGTGATAAAAATGGCAAACTTGATTAACTGATGAATATATATGCTAAATTGTATATAAATATATTTCTTGTGTCTTTAGTAGCTAGGAAAGATGAGTGATTGTGCGTGGATGTATATCGGTCACCCTAGTCAGAAAGAGATGACGAAATAATGGTTTCTAAAAACCAAGGAATTTGTGAAAGTCGCATTTGCAAATGGCCTGGATACGACAACTATAAAAAGACGACAGAGGCTGTAATGATTAAACACCTACAGAGGAGGGGTTTTAAGCCTAATTATACGATGTGTACATTTCATGGTGAGTCTATACAACGCACCAGAGCTGAGGTGGTTCGTCGTCACACCAACGAGCATGGTACCGGGATCAAAGACATGGTGCAATACTTTAATGATGCTCGGGATTCGGAAGATGAGATGGAGGAATCTGCAAAGGCCTTCTATGAAATGTTGGAGTCTTCAAAACGTCCTCTCCATGAGCACACTGAGGTTTGTCAGCTGGATGCAATTGCACAAGTAATGGATCTGAAGGCTCAGTTCAACTTGGGAAGAGAATGCTACGATGCGATGATGACATTATTTGGACGCTTCCTACCCAAAGGCCATGTCATGCCTGCAAACCTGTACCAGTCGGACAAAATACTTCGTGTACTTAAGATGCCCTATGAGAAGATAGATGCATGTGAGAAAGGATGTATCTTATTTAGGAAGGAGTATGCACACTTGGACTATTCTCCCAATTGTGATTCTTCCAGGTATCTTGTGGTAGACAACGGTATGGATGAGAAGAGGCAGACCAAAATCACAGTTAGTGTTCTTTGGTATATGCCAATCGTACCAAGGCTTCAACGTCTTTTCAAGGTCGAAGAGACAGCTAGACAGATGAGATGGCACAATTTGGGCAAAAGAACCGAACTAGATGCGGATGGGAATAAGATGGCCGTACACACATTGGATGGGGAAGCGTGGAAACATTTCGATGGATTGCATCAGGATAAAGTGGCAGATCCAAGGAATCCTCGAGTCTGCGTTGCCACAGATGGTTTTAATTCCATCGGCATGACGGCAACCCAATACAGTTGTTGGCCTGTATTTGTCATTCCACTCAATCATCCCCCGGGCATATTATGCAAAGAAAGAACATATTTCTGACGTTGATAATTCCAGGGCCCAATTATCCGAGGAAGAATATGAATGTGTACCTGCAGCCGCTTAAGGATGAATTGGAAGAAGCCTAGGATAATGGGGTCAAGACATACAATGCCGCTAGAAAACAAAACTTCAAAATGCATGTGTGGTACATGTACTCTATGCATGACTTGCCGGCGTATGTGCTATTCTCTGGATGGTGTGTGCATGGAAGGTTCTTGTGCCCCCAATGCAAGGCAGCTCTTCAGTTTCATTGGTTGCAGGAGGGTCGGAAGTATTCTTGCTTTGACTTGCATAGAGAGTTCCTGGATCCTGACCATCAGTTCAGAAAAGACAAGAAGAACTTTACCAAAGGTAAAGTTGTCAAAAACATGGCACCACCTGCGTTGACAGGCCAACATATCCTGGATCAGTTAAACGCCCTCGAGCCTGATCCAGAGCATCCAGGGTATTTCAAGGGGTATAATTCAAAACACGCATGGACTCACAAGCCATGCTTATGGGATCTACCTTACCTCAAAGACCTCCTTCTTCCACACAATATCGACATGATGCACACTGAAATGAATATCGGACATGCTATTTTTGGTACATTGTTCGACATAGATGGGAAGACAAAGGATAATACTAAGGCTAGAGTCGATCAAGAGACACTATGTCATAGACCGTTACAAAACATGCGAGAAGGAAAAGGAAAGCAGAAGTGGTCGAAACCAAAGGCCTTGTTCAATCTTGGAAGGCCAGCTATGAGGGAAATTATCTTGTGGGTCAAAATGCACTTGATGTTCCCTGATGGGTACGCAGCGAATCTAAAAAGGGGAGCGAGTCTTGAAAAAAATAAAAATATTTGGTCTCAAGAGTCATGATTGGCACAAATGGCTAGAGCGGGTAATGCCGGTGATGTTACTTGGCTTTATTCCTGAGGATGAATGGCTAGTACTGGCAGAGCTGAGCTATTTCTTCCGTCTTTTTTGTGCAAAAGAATTGTCGCCTAGCGTGGTAGATGACATGGAGGAGTTTGCATCGGAGTTGTTGTGCAAGTTAGAGAAGATCTTTCCGCCGGGCTTCTTTAATCCAATGCAGCATTTGATTTTACATCTACCGACCGAGGCAAGATTGGGTGGGCCCGTGAAAAATCGTTGGTGCTATGCAACTGAGAGGATGCAGAAGACGCTTCGAGCTAAATGTAAAAATAAGCGTAGAATTGAAGCATCGATGGCTGAGGCATTCATTACTAAGGAGATGGCAAACTTTGTGACAGCACACTACGAAGCCAAAAATCATCATTTGCATAATCAAAAGCCTCGGCACAATGATGCAGACCCTAAAAAAGGTGGGTCCAACGTTAGTCTATTCAAAGGGAAGCTCACACCAGCCGGTGCTTCGAAACTAATAACGTTGGATGTCGAAGAATGGCGGAACATTTCATTGTATATCTTCAACAACCTAACAGAAGTGCGGCCGTACATCGAGTAAGTTCTCGGCACATTTTCCTGTAACTTATAATTCCTTTCAACTGCTCTTATTCCCGAATATTTCATACAACCGATATGTCGCCAAATTCTCGGATGGAGCGGTGATCGAAAATGATTCCGTCGAAGAGTATGAGCTTCTCGCAAAGACAGCAGGCCGCTATCCCGGTTTCATCTCTTGGTTCAAACAAACGGTAATTATCAATAATGGACCATTTCATTTCTTGGTCTAACTTGCAGCTAATGCAACAATTGTTTCGTATTAAACTTGTAGGCTAATTCAGAGTCTATGGACGTCGAATTGAGACAAGCCGCTAATGGTTTTGACTATAAGGTCCGTTCATTTGAGAAATACAACATCAACGGGTATCTCTTTCGTACCTTTGGCACAGAGCTATCTATGACCAACCGGAAATCTACAAATTGTGGTGTCTCTGCTATCGGCGAAGGTGTTATTGAGTATTATGGAAGAGTTGAAGCAATTTATGAACTTAAATTCTATAATGAAAACCCACTGAACGTCGTAGTCTTCAAATGTTATTGGTTCCAGTCGAAGGAGACTAGAAGGACTCATGAACATATAGGACTAGTTGAACTCAATCCAAACACACATTTAGATGTTACCGATGTCTATATTATGGCTCAACAGGCAACCCAAGTTTTCTATCTACCGTGGGCATGCAAAACTGATAAGAATCTGAAAGGTTAGTATGTTGTTTATGAAGTGCCGCCACATGTTAGACGACCTCTCCCAAATGAACAGGATTATGAAGCTCACATTAACCCAGACACATATGATGGAGAATTCCTCCAAGAAACACGTCTTTCCAAGAAACGTTTCAAGAACCGTCGTGCTTTACCCCAGAACATGGAAGTAGAGAGCGACACTGAATCCGACTTCACCCTTGAGCCGGAACCAGTAGAGCTGGAACTAGAAGAGGTTACTGATGCGGATGACCTGTCTATGCTTGGCCGATAACAGAAAGGCCTTCCACAACTTCATGTCGTTGAACCCGTTGAGCACGTTATTCATGAAGACATGCGTGATAGTGGTGATGATGATGCATTTATTGATGATGATTATTAGTTTGTAAGATTCACAACTTAAATTATATATGTACATATTATTATTCATGTTAGTTATTCAAGTTTTTTATGTTGTACTAATTTCTTTTAATCTCTATGATGGCAGGTCAGCATGTGTTGAAAGATGGTGGGTGCGGGTCCAGTTCGCTCGACGGGTTCTTCTTCGGCGGCCCGCACGAGGGGTGGTACTTCCATTCCACCCATATCTCTCCATAGAGCCTTGGAAGATAGTCCGACGACACCACCCGCGGGTGCTTCTTCGTCGGCGGCATTACCCACTGGGAGAGGTGCTGGTCGGGCAGGGAAGAAGGGGAAGGTTACAGGGAGAGGTGGTCGCCGCGGAAGAGGTAGGCGGACTGTTGCGCCCTCCTCGCCACCACCACCAGGTCATTCACCCAAGAACAGGACTACTATGGTGGACCCGTTTGAGGAGGAGTCTACGGGGACGCCGGTCCAGGAGCCTCGGGTGGACGGGCATTCAGCCCATGAGACTCCGGTCAAGGGTCAGCCTCGGGTCGAGGTGCCTTCGGCCCACGAGACTCTGTTTCCTGAGGCTACGTCCCACGAGACTCCTGCCACACACGCTTCGACCGACGTGGAGAGGTCCGGATGGGGTGCGTGGCCGGATCGGACCGAGGTGCCGGATTGGACCGAGGGTCCGGGTGGCTATTCTGTTGATGGCGGGGATGAGTTTACGGATAGCGAGGGTGAATTGCAGGTGAACAGGGCCACCGTGTACAAGCGTGGTAGTACACGTCTCTCGGTCGTGCCGGCTACCCGCGAGCAGAGGCCGGTGATTAAGACTAATGGGGATAGGTAAGTACATTTACTCTTTTTTTAGCTTTCGCCTTCAAGTTTCTTCAAATATCTAATACGTTGACCTTTCATATTGCAGGGGATGGGCACACCCTCGTGGTGCCCGCAAGCCGAACAGTGTCCTTGGTGTGCTTTGCCGGACAAATTTTCCGGGGTTTGTCACGTTGCCTGGTGAGGGTCAGTTTCCTACACTAGGATTTTCCTCGGAGCACTACCTGGTTGCGCATGCCCTGTCAGAGGAAATTATAGATGGTGTCTTGTGCCACATGAGGGCCGAGATGGTGATCATAAGCTTTTAGGTAAATTATCCTTTTACACAATCTAAAATTAACAATATAGCTAATTATTGTACTAATCGGTGTTGTTCCGTTTGATTGCAGACCTTCTATATGTGTGAGGAGGGATATGAGGAGGAGGCGGCCAAGGTTCTCGAGGCCGAGTGTAGGCGGTTATTACAGAACTTATGCCACGAGGCTCGGCCGCAGGCTATTCGAGACTACTACACCACGCGTGGTATTAAGAAGCAGAAGAGGGAGTGCCGCGGAAAGTATCTGAAGAAGGAGCAGTACATGAAGGTAATTACCTATTCTTAAGGCCTTCTACGTAGTTTTCTTGATTTGATTCATAGGTGTAGCACTCAAAATTCTTTCTAATAACTTATAGGTGCCCCCGAGATGGTGTGCGGATAAGATGGATTGTTGGGAGGCGTTGGTGGATGAGTGGTGCACACGGAACTGGCGAGCCGTCCACGACAATGCGAAGGATCGGCGTAGCCAAATGGTTGGTGTGCCACACCATCAAGGCAGTGCCAACTTACTTCAGTTCGGATGAAACTGGGTATGTGGTTTGCTTCATGATTTATGCAATTCATTCTTCATGCTACCTTGAGCCCCTTACTAATACTTTGTTCCTCTCTTTTAGGCGCATCACAATAAGACGGAGATGCCACACTTGTACAACCTTCATGGCATGGCCCATAGTGCCTCCTACAAGAAGGTGAAGGCATTCTATGAGTCTGACTTGGATGATCCAAATAACTTCACCAACATATCATCCCACCATAAGCTCGTGACATAGAGGGACATGGGGAAGGCTAGGAAAGGGGAGGACTTTAACCCGAGCCAGGAACCTTTGGATCCAGAGCTGTTGCTGATATTTGGTGGCGGGAGGCCCCATGGCTCGATAGCCATTGGGGATGGGATAATACGTTGTCCACTCACTCTCCCGGAGATCAAGGTGTGCCAGTCAAGCTCCTGTCCTGAGATAACACCTCGTCCACGGCCAGTCGATCTTGCCATCGAGGTTAGTTGTACGGACTCAGAAAACTTTCATCCATTTCATTATGTGTGGGACCACCGATCATTACTGTGGTAACGAGGAATGGTGTTGCAGGCTACTCTTCGGAAAGAGAGAGCGGCAAACCAGGCTGCTCTTGAGAAAGAGAGATTGGCAAGCCAGACTGCTCTTCAGGCTGCTCTTGACGAGAGGGGCCGCACCACAGCACGATTTATTGAGGAGGAGAGGCCCCGGAATGACGCGGGTCAACGGGCCCTATACGAGCTTTTTGTGGTCTGTTTTTTTTCACATTAACCTAATCATGTGTGTAATGTCTATTTCATTACTAACTAATAGGATCGACTCTTCAGAGTATGTGCGAGAAGAACGGTCAAGTCCCTCCGCCGATGCCCGTCTTCTCTACGATTGGCACGGTGAGTTTCATTTCAATGGTCATTATAAACTAGTATTAGCAATTGAGTTTCATCATGCTAACTGAGACAATGCAAAATATCTTTTCTGCAGAATAACTCCTGAGCGGCATTGCATGACCCTTCTCGAGGGCAACCATCTCCAAACGAACCCGTCGCGAGCAACCCTGGTGTTTCTCCTCCTTGAAGACCACGACGGTAAGTTTTCTCTAGTTCATTTTTGACATAATTAGATAATTTAGCTCCAAGAGTAGGAGAAGAGGAGAAGAAATAGGAAAAATGAAAAGAAGGAAGATGAAGAAGAAGAGAAGAAGAAGGAGAAGGAGGAGGAGGAGATGAAGGAGAAGGAGGAGGAGGAGAAGAAGGATAAGGAGGAGAAGGAGGAGAAGGTAACGTGACCTTCTCCTCCTTCTCCTCCTTCTCCTTCTTCTTCTTCTTCTTCTCCTTCTTCTTGATTTCTTCTTCTTCTTCTCCTCCTCCTCTAAAATGACATATTTAACCCAAGTTAGCTCCAAAACGACATATAGTTAGCTTGGCTTCCACCTAAATGACATAATTAGCTTAGTTATCTCCAAAATGACCTATTTAATAATAATAAATGACCTATACTTAGCTAAGTTCTCTCCTAAATGACAAAATAAGGCTTACGTCGATCCAAGATGACCTATTCCCCCTAACTTAGGTATTAAATGGCCTATAATTAGCTTAGCTAGCTCCAAAATGGCTTAATAAGCATAGTTTGCTCCGAAATGACATATTTAACCCAAGTTAGCTCCGAAAGGACCTATAGTTAGCTAGGCTTCGACCTAAATGACATAATTAGCTTAGTTAGCTCCAAAATGGCCTATTTAATAAAAATGACCTATATTTAGCCAAGTTCTCTCCTAAATGACATAATAAGGCTTACGTAGCTCTAAGATGACCTATTCCCCATAACTTAAGTATTAAATGGCCTATAATTAGCTTAGCTAGCTCCAAAATGGCTTAATATGCATAGTTTGCTCCGAAATGACCTAGTTTGCCCAAGTTAGCTCCGAAAGGACCTATAGTTAGCTAGGCTTCCACCTAAATGACATAATTAGCTTAGTTAGCTCCAAAATGGCCTATTTAATAAAAATGAAATATCCTTAGCTAAGTTATCTCCTAAATGACATAATAAAGCTTACGTGGCTCCAAGATTACCTATTCCCCCTAACTTAGGTATCAAATGGCCTGTAATTAGCTTAGCTAACTCCAAAATGGCTTAATAAGCATAGTTTGCTCCGAAATGACCTATTTAACCCAAGTTAGCTCCGGAAGGACCTATAGTTAGCTAGGCTTCCACCTAAATGACATAATTAGCTTAGTTAGCTCCAAAATGGCCTATTTAATAAAACAATGACCTATACTTAGCTAAGTTATCTCCTAAATGACATAATAAGGCTTACGTAGCTCCAAGATGACCTATCCCCCTAACTTAGCTATTAAATGGCCTATAATTTGCTTAGCTAGCTCCAAAATGGCTTAATAAGCATAGTTTGCTCCGAAATGACCTATTTTACCCAAGTTAGCTCCGAAATGACCTATAGTTAGCTATACTTCCACCTAAATGACATAATTAGCTTAGTTAGCTCCAAAATGGCCTATTTAATAAAAAATGATCTATACTTAGCTAAGTTCTCTCCTAAATGACATAATAAGGCTTGTGTAGCTCCAAGATGACCTATCCCCCTAACTTAGCTATTAAATGGCCTATAATTAGCTTAGCTAGCTCCAAAATGGCTCAATAAGCATAGTTAGCTCCAAAATGACATATTTTACCCAAGTTAGCTCCAAAATGACCTATAGTTAGCTAGGCTTCCACCTAAATGACATAATTAGCTTAGTTAGCTCCAAAATGGCCTATTTAATAAAAAATATCCTATACTTATCTAAGTACTCTCCTAAATGACATAATAAGGCTTACGTAACATATTCCCCCTAACTTAGCTATTAAATGGCCTATAATTAGCGTAGCTAGCTCCAAAATGGCTTAACAAGCATAGTTAGCTCCAAAATGACATATTTTACCCAAGTTAGCTCCAAAATGACCTATACTTAGCTTGGCTAGCACCTAAATGACATAATTAGCTTAGTTAGCTCCAAAATGGCCTATTTAATAAAAAATGCCCTATACTTAGCTAAGTTCTCTCCTAAATGACATAATAAGGCTTACGTAGCTCCAAGATGATCTATTCCCCAAACTTAGCTGTTAAATGGCCTATAATTAGCTTAGCTAGCTCCAAAATGGCTTAATAAGCATAGGTAGCTCCAAAATGACAAATATTACCCAAGTTAGCTCCAAAATGACCTATAATTAGCTTGGTGTCACGCCAAGATGCGACCCTATCCTCAATTTGGCACGGGGGCCTCATCAGGGATATAAGCGCATCTCGTCGTGTCGCAAGAATGGATATCGTTACAAGTACATGTACTAAAAAGAAGAGGTATATATATAGAATTGGCTTACACTCGCCACAAGCTACATCAGAGTCACAGCAGTACAATAAATAATCATCATGAAGAGGAGCAGGGTCCGACAACGGACGAAAACAAACGAGAAAAGAAGAACGACGTCCATCCTTGCTATCCCAGGCTGCCGGCCTGGAACCCATCCTAGATCGATGAAGAAGAAGAAGCAGAAGCAACTCCAAATGAACAATCAACATGCTCGCGTCAAGTAACCTTTACCTGTACCTGCAACTGGTGTTGTAGTAATGTGTGAGCCACAGGGGACTCAACAATCTCATTTCCAAAGGTATCAAGACTAGCAAAGCTTAATGGGTGAGGTATGGTTAAGTGGTGAGGTTGCAGCAGCGGCTAAGCATATATGAGGTGGCTAAAATTACGAGTACAAGGAATAAGAGGGGATGATCTACGCATAATGGACGTGAACCACTGATGATCAAATGAATGATCCTGAACACCTACCTACGTCAGACATAACCCCACCGTGTCCTCGATCGGAGAAGGAACTCACGAAAGAGACAGTCACGGTTACGCACACTGTTGGCAATTAACTTCAAGTTATCTAGAACCAGTGTTAAACAAAGTTTCCACGTTGCCACATAACCGCGGGCACGGCTTTCCGAAAGATTTAACCCTGCAGGGGTGCTCCAACTAGTCCATCACAAATTACCACAAGGCGCATAGAAATCCCCAATCACGAATCTCGCGATCTCGTCGGATTCCCTAGTGGAAAACCTCAACTCTGAGATTACCCAAAGCATCACCGGAATCCCGATGCACAAGATATCTCGTCAAAGGTAAAACTAATCCAGCAAGGCCGCCCGATGTGTCGACGATCCCGATAGGAGCCGCGTATCTCGTTCTCAGGACACGACGGATAAGCACAGCATACGGTGGCCTGATAGAAATCTCCCGAGTTGCCTCAGGTTGGCCTCGCAAACGGCTCTAGTGTTGGACCAGCACCATCAGCACTGGCCCCCTGTATTAGGTGAAATTACTCCTCGAGTTCATGACGCCCTATGCTTTCAGTATTAACAGAATTATTATGTTGGGCAAATAGTACCAATGTTGGGCCTTGCCAGACCATCTTTAATCTAAAACGAATTATCAAGGGGGTCCCCATAACAACCCCGATCGTGTTAGGAGCGCTCAAAATGGAACATAACACCGGTAGCCGAAACTAAGGGGGCAAAGGTGGAACAAAACATCAGGCTAGAAAGGATGAGCCTTCCACCTTTTACCAAATATATAGGTGCATTAAATTAAACAACATTTAAATAGGGTGATATAACAAGGAAGCCATGTTATCACATGGAAGCAACTGCACCTGCAACTAGCAACACTTACAACATGGATAAGCAATCGGTAACATAGCCAATCAGTGGTTTGCTAGGTCGAACAGGTTGAAGGTTTCATGGCATTGTTGAGAGGCTCATATATAACATGTGGTAGGCAACGAGACATAAACGATAGAAGCAGTAAAACTATCATGGCAATGATAGTAATGGTATCTGGGGAAATGGTCATCTTGCCTGAGATCCCGCTTGGAAGAAGAACACCTCCGTAAAGCAGACGAACTAACGTAGTCGAACGGTTCATCACTTTCCGACATGCTTGCGGAACTCTATCGAGACGGAGGAAACCGGAAACACAAATCAACACACGATATTCACCACACGATGCACACATAATGCGCAACCTACTATGATGCATGATCAGTTCAACATGAAAGGGATGGCATGGCAATTCACCTCACACAAACACTACACATTAAATGAAGCTCGATATGCAACAGGTTGCATATCGACGAAACTCCATGATTTATTATTTAGTTCACTCCCGTTTATTTACACGACAATATTAAATTGTTGTTAACATGGCAAGGGGTGAAGCGGTGATCCTACAAGCCATCCTAGTCGTTCAACACGCGGAGCATAGATCGGAGCTACGGCACAAGAGACATGCAACACAAGATATCATGCCATGAATGCGTCATGCATGCAAGTACAAACACCACGGGAAAGAAGAGAAAGAAGGAAATGTCGCCACGGCGAGCGAAAGGGGTACTAAGGCGGCAAGACGGAAACGAAGCCACGGCAACGTTCCTATCCCGATAACTCGTCGAGATATCGTGCCAACGAATAAGAAGCGTGTGCGGGAACACTAAATAAAGATGGGATGATCCCGTTACCGGGTTCCCATGTGTCGGGGCACAACATAAGAGTGACGATGTGCAACGGGCAACATACGGTGCAAACATACATTCATCTCATACAACACATGTATACAGTTCACACCACGTTCCATCGGTATACCTTCGAAGCGTGCATATCGGAGGGGTTCGGTTCGAAGCGGACGTCGTGGAAGTCAAGGAACTCGGGTCTCGTCGACGGTAGTCTTTCTCTTGGCGACGGCACAGGGTCTTCGCGTCGGCAGTCGAACACGTTTCGGGGGTCGTCAAGGACGACGTACACGACGATCTTGTCGGTTCCACGGCGTCGGGGATGGTGCATGCGGCGACGGCAGGCGATACAACAGCAACGAGCGCCAGCGACGGCAGCAAGCAAGCAACATAGCAACGGCAACATTAGTTAGGCAGGCAAGCAGGCGAGGCAAACAGCCTAGCAGTAGCTAATTCAGCTAGCGGCAGCTACAGCATCGGCCTAGCATGCATTAGCATCTAACGGCAAAAGCTTCAGCTAGCAAAGGAGCAACATCTACAGCATCCTAGTAGCTATCGGCACAAGCATCCTACATCAACAGCCAGCGACAGGCAACAACATTAGGCACAGAGGCAAGCCACTAACAGAAGCTAGTAACAACAACTAAGCAACGACCAGCAAGAGCAAGCTAGCATGCACGCTAGCAAGCATGCTACAGCATGGCAGCAAGCAAAACGCACGCAGCAACTAGGCAAGCATTAGCAGCTATGGCACACATCCAGCAACTAGCAGCAGCAGCAAAACGCAAGCAGGCAAGAAGAAAACAAGCAACGGAAAGCAAGGCAGCGCGGCAAACTAGCAGCACTAAGATACAACAAGAGCAACAGCAAGGCACAGGCAACGGCATGGCAGCAACAGCTACCGCAACAAGAGCAACAGCAAAAGCTCGGCAAGCAGGCGGCGGCTAGCATCTGGCAGCAACAACAGCACGCAAGGCAGCAGCAGCGGCAAGCACAACATCAGGCAAAAGCCGCAATATGGATCGGCCAGGTATAGCAAGCATCGGCCAACAGCACATCACACAGCAGCGCGGGGAACGGCGGCTCGCGAGGCGGCGCGGCGAGCAGCTCGGGCAACGCCGGCGGCTCAGCAAGCCGGCGCGGACTGGGGGCGCGGGACCAGGGACATCGGCGGCAAGGCCATGGCGGCGCAGCTTGGGGAGGCGTGCGAGGAACGCCAGGGCGGGGTGAGGCGAGGCCAAGGCCGAGGGGCGGCGTCCACGGCGAGTTGCGTGGCGGAGGAGAGGCCTTGGCGGACGGTCGCGCGGGGACGGCACCGACGGGGAGAGGGCGACGGGGCGAGCACCGCGGGGCGGGGAATGGCGAGCTCGGTGGCGGGGCGCGCACTGGCGGCGCGGCGACTGCGGCGAGCTCGCGAGGCGGCGCGCACACGGGACGAGTTAGGGAGGAGCACGGGACGAGGTGCTCGGGGAGGACGAGATCGAGAGGAGGGAGATGACGGCGGAGCGCAGGGGAGGTCGAGAGGGATCGGGACTGGGCTCCCTGGCTCGCTAGGTTTGGGCGGCCGACTGGGCCTTGGGCCGCTCGGGCACAGCTGGGCCTCTCTCTTCCCACCTCTTTACTCTTTATAAATTATCGTTATTTCTTTACATCAACCTGTAAAGAAATAAAACAAGGGGAGTCGTTGGAATAATAATAAGAGATATATTTTCCCGGAGCCAGAAAAATAAGGAGGATTTAACAAAATTGGTTTGGGGATTTTTACAGTATTTAAATTCGGACAAGTTTTGAATTAAATCAAACTTGCCTAAATTCAATCCATACCCAAACCAACCCCTATTGGACTGAGACTTTTGATGGCGACCCTATACAATAGATATAATTTAGGGGCTCAATAGAAACATATATTTGAGCATCTACATCCGCAGCTCAAATAAATGAAAGCAAAGGGAAATCAGACAGGATCAAGGAGTGGCTAGGAGAAGAGGGAAAAACAAATGAACACAACACGGGAACAATCACACCAGAGATGATGAAGATGATGCATGATGCGTGATGAATGCAACAAACAAAAATAAAACACAGTGCGACAACGAATAAAAAAGGGGGTATCTTCTGGAGCGTCGGCATCGGGCTGTCACAACTCTCCTACACTACAAGAGGATCTCGCCTCGAGATCCAAGAACGAAAGGGTGAGAGGATGAGAAAGCAAGAGGTAAAACTTAGTCGCTTCTTTGACACACGAATGAAACCAACGATTCTTGATGTTGAAAAGAGATGAGGAGTGATATGAGAAAGAAGCAAGAATTCATGGAAAATTTCGGCAGCACTTCGGTAGGAAAATGGGACAAAAAATTCGATAAGAAGGGAGAATTAGACAATATACATAACAAACAACTAAATAGAGCAAGGGAACACCATGATCTTGATAGAACAACATAACAGACCCAAAAGAGCAACAACACAATGCCTCCGGAACAAGAGAATATGAACTAGCTCAAGCGGAAGAAGAGAATGAAGAAAAGAATGACAACTATCATCACAATAGAAATGAAGAGCCTCCGGACAGAGAATTGACGTAGCAATTGGAAAACCAACACCGAAGAAGAAGACAGTAGTGGGCTTATGAAGATCATCTCAACATTTATGAGGTGACAACCAACCACTAAAAGAAACAAGGATAGATTGGGAGCAACAAGATATGAACAATTCTTTCACCAAGAGGATACATTGAGAACTTGGACAAATGACAAGCACCATGATATCATAATCCATACGAAAAGCTTTCGGTGAAAACTAAACCAAGATAGCTCAATGAAGAAATCATGGGTTGAAATATCTCATGATCATAGAATTGGTGGGTTTAATTATCTCATTCTCGAAAGGAAAACTCTCCGAGGCTCCTACACTAACAAGAATGCTATAATACCACCTCAAAGGATAAAGGAGAACAAACGCATAGGAAATGCAAGGGAAAGAATGCTTGATGTACTCCAACAAGAATCTCGAAGAACCACCATGACAAGACACCGTAAACAATTCAATGATGCAAAGATATGAAGGTAGAAAAGAATAAGATTATGACCTTACCAAGATTTAGATGAAGCCTCACAAAGAGATACTAAAAGAACTTGGAACTCCGGAAAAGAAAGATAAGCGCATGAGAAAAGAATTGATATCATCAGCCACTCCGGACGATGAATTGAAACCATTTGATGAAGTAAGAATAAGAATTATGTTATGCTTATCCTTCATCAAGTTTAATTGATGACAAGCACGGAATTAGCATACAACTTATTCTTCTAGAAATGAATCTTGGAGAGACAGAGAGAAAAACACCACTTGAGGCATAATTGAAGGAAGCACCGTTACGAATTCACACTTGAATGGAACATCAAGAAAGCATGGAGACACATGAGAATGAAGAGATCATGATCCACCTGATAGAAGAAAACTTAAAGAAGACACCAGAATAATTGATAGATGAACGAAGAGACAACAATTGAGAAGAATTAGAGAACGAAAGCTGCAAGCTAAGAACGAAGAAGTCTTCTGAAATGATGGCCTTTGGAGGAACGAGAAATAAGAACAACTCAGAAATGCACCGGATAGCAAGAAAGGGATACTCATGATTGACAACAATTAAGATGATGGCACAAAGCTGAAATGACGAATCTCCAAGAGAATAGACCAAGATTGAGAGAAACACTCCTTCGGATTTGCAAGCTGAGAATGATGACGAGAAACAACACCAAGAAAACTGAGACACTCCGGAATAATGAGGAATGAAAGGTTGAGCCAAATATGAGAATTAATTCGAATAGATCTTGGAGAAGGGATACGACTGACGAAATTCATACTTACGTCATAGTTGAAAAGAATTAATGATCTACGGGAAAAGATTAAAAGAGCCACGTAAGATCCTTGGAAAGAACCTGTGGGTTATGGGCCCACTCAAAGAAACCACCATTGAAAAGATTGCTAGAAAGATTGATATTGCACTGGTACGAATGAAACTAGATGAGGTTAGCACCCCGAAATAATTAAAGAATTGAAAACAAGAAACTTCTGAGATTACTTCAACGCTCCGGATAGAATAGAGATAACTGAATAAACAAGATAGGTTGATAAGAATCTCCAACATGGGAAGGAGTTAAAAGGATAACAATGATATGATGAACACGGATAGCTGAATTGAATTCACCGGAAAAGATAACCAGGTTGAAGGAATGATGAACTAGTACTCCTGAAAATCTACACAATGAACCGCCGGGTAAGAGAGAAAAGAACAAACAGCGAAAGCATAATGAAAAGAAAACTCTTGGATGAAAATTGAATCATTGAAGAAAAAGGGTGGGAGGGCAGGGAAAACAAAGACAACTTGATACAGATGAGGTGAACTCCGGAAAGAATTGGGAGAATGATCTACAACAATTTGAGAGGATTGAATTCAGTGAAGAGAAGCACACTAGTTGAATGGAATTGATACGATGACTCCGGTTTAAAAGGAATTGACATGATAATTGATAGATAAAAAGAATTAATACTCTCATAAAAATATGAGAACACCTCTTAGAAAAGATCAGAAATCACCACTTGACATCGAAGCAAAACGAATTACCAAACTCCAACAGAACAAAGGATGCGGCCTGCAATTACCCAGAACAAACTCATGAGAAAGATTTCGTCCGATATTTTCATGGACAGGATCGCACGGGCTCGATCCTTACAGTAGCCATCAAGTGCAAGGCAGTGCACCTGACATACGAACCATCCCCGAATCGTAGCAAGCTACAAGGACTCTTTAAGACACAACCTGTACCGCTGTAAGTCGACCGTCAACAAACGAATCCACTAGATATCGAACCCCAACCTAACATCATGCATTTGTTGGAAGATTGTCCTATAAGTAACTACTTGAATTCCCACCTATGAATTCCCAAAATATCTGGTCATGCAATCTGGTACACGAATACAAGGAGTAATATTACAGAACTCCTATACTAACCCGTCACCTATATCACATCCGTCAACACACAACCAGAATCTCGGACCTTCATCTACAACAGACCCTCGTGATCAGAACGATACAAAGTATGGCAGTACTCCCGAACAATCTGTACCAGTACTGGGGACATCGGGGTTATCTCGCCACTACCAGTATTGAAGCAATTACGAACATCCTTCATCCTGAGATACTAAGAAATCTGAATGATAACGATGTGCTCGAGAATCCCCTGGAGCTCAACTCCCCGGAAGAAAATCAAGTCAGACAGGAGGCACGAAGACAGAACTCCGTCACATCGGCATCATATAGATCCCAAGAATATCCGCGTGATCCTAAAATTATTTTGAGTGAGAAGAGGAGTAGAATTAAAATATTACGTCAAGATTCCTCACTAGAGCATAGAAGAGGAGAAAAAGAATCCTACTCTCCAATATATAACTAAGACTCAAATAGTTTTCCACTAGACTCGACTCGGCCAAGTTCGATCAATCAAGGGGGCTCCTAGGTCGGTACTGCTCTGATACCAACTTGTCACGCCCAAGATGCGACCCTATCCTCAATTTGGCACGGGGGCCTCATCAGGGATAGAAGCGCATCTCGTCGTGTCGCAAGAATGGATATCGTTACAAGTACATGTACTGAAAAGAAGAGGTATACATATAGAATTGGCTTACACTCGCCACAAGCTACATCATAGTCGCAATAGTAAAATACATAATCATCATGAAGAAGAGAAGGGTCCGACTACGGACGAAAACAAACGAGAAAAGAAGAACGATGTCCATCCTTGCTATCCCAGGTTGCCGGCCTGGAACCCATCCTAGATTGATAAAGAAGAAGAAGAAGAAGCAACTCCAAAGGAAAAATCAACACGCTCGCGTCAAGTAAGCTTTACCTGTACCTGCAACTGGTGTTGTAGTAATCTGTGAGCCACAGGGGACTCAGCAATCTCATTTCCAAAGGTATCAAGACTAGCAAATCTTAATGGGTGAGGTATGGTTAAGTGGTGAGGTTGCAGCAGCGGCTAAGCATATATGAGGTGGCTAAACTTACGAGTACAAGTAATAAGAGGGGATGATCTACGCATAACGGACGTGATCTACTGATGATCAAATGAATGATCTTGAACACCTACCTACGTCAGACATAACCCGACCGTGATCTCAATCGGAGAAGGAACTCACGAAAGAGATAGTCACGGTTACGCACACAGTTGGTTAATTTTAATTAAATTAACTTCAAGTTATCTGCAACCAATGTTAAACAAAGTTTCCATGTTACAACATAACCGCGGGCACGGCTTTCCGAAAGATTTAACCCTGCAGGGGTGCTCCAACTAGTCCATCACAAATTACCACAAGCCGCATAGAAATCCTCAATCACGAAGCTCGCGATCTCGTCGAATTCCCTAGTGGAAAACCTGAACTCTGAGATTACCCAAAGCATCACCGGAATCCCGATGCACAAGATATCTCGTCAAAGGTAAAACTAATCCAGCAAGGCCGCCCGACGTGTCGACGATCCCGATAGGAGTCGCGTATCTCGTTCTCAGGACACGATGGATAAGCACAGCGTACGGTGGCCTGATAGAAATCTCCCGAGTTGCCTTGGGTTGGCCTCGCAAACGGCTCTAGTGTTGGACCAGCACCATCAGCACTGCCCCCTTTATTATGTGAAATTACTCCTCGGGTTCATGATGGCCTATGCTTTCAGTATTAATAGAATTATTATGTTGGGCAAATAGTACCAATGTTGGGCCTCGCCAGGCCAGCTTTAATCTAAGACGAATTATCAAGGGGTTCCCCATAACAACCCCGATCGTGTTAGGAGCGCTCAAAATGGAACATAACACCGGTAGCCGAAACTTAGGGGCAAAGGTGGAACAAAACACCAGGCTAGAAAGGCCGAGCCTTCCACCTTTTACCAAATATATAGGTGCATTAAATTAAATAGTATTTAAATACGGTGATATAACAAGGAACCCATGTTATCACATGGAAGCAACCGCACCTGCAACTAGCAACACTAACAACATGGATAAGCAAGCGGTAACATAGCCAATCAGTGGTTTGCTAGGTCGAACAGGTTGAAGGTTTCATGGCATTGTTGAGAGGCTCATATATAACATGTGGTAGGCAACGAGATATAAACGACAGAAGCGATAAAACTATCATGGCAATGATAGTAATGGTATCTGGGGAAATGGTCATCTTGCCTGAGATCCCGCTTGGAAGAAGAACAACTCCGTGAAGCAGACGAACCGACGTAGTCGAACGGGTCATCACTTTCCGACACGCTTGGGGAACTCTATCGAGACGGAGGAAACAGGAAACACAAATCAACACACGATATTCACCACACGATGCACACATGATGCGCAACCTACTATAATGCATGATCAGTTCAACATGACAGGGATGGCATGGCAATTCACCTCACGCAAACACTACACATTAAATGAAGCTCGATATGCAACGGGTTGCATATCGACGAAACTCCACGATTTATCATTTAGTTCACTCCCATTTATTTACACGACAATATTAAATTGTTGTTAACATGGAAAGGGGTGAAGCGGTGATCCTACAAGTCATCCTAGTCGTTCAACACGCGGAGCATAGATCGGAGCTACGGCACAAGAGACATGCAACACAAGATATCATACCATGAATGCGTCATGCATGCAAGTTAAAACACCACAGGCAAGAAGCAAATGTCGCCACGGCGAGCGAAAGGGGTACTAAGGCGGCAAGACGGAAACGAAGCCATGGCAACGTTCCGATCCCGATAACTCGTCGAGATATCGTGCCAACGAATAGGAAGCGTGTGCGGGAACGCTAAATAAAGATGGGGTGATCCCTTTACCGGGTTCCCATGTGTCGGGGCACAACATAAGAGAGACGACGTGCAACGGGCAACATATGGTGCAAACATACATTCATCTCATACAACACATGTATATGGTTCACGCCACGTTCCATCGGTATACCTTCGAAGCATGCATATCGGAGGGGTTCGGTACGAAGCGGAAGTCATGGAAGTCGAGGAACTCGGGTCTCGTCGACGGTAGTCTTTCTCTTGGCGAAGGCACAGGGTCTTTGCGTCGGCAGTCGAACACGTTCCGGGGGTCGTCGAGGACGACGTACACGACGATCTTGTCGGTTCCACAGCGTCGGGGATGGTGCATGCGGCGAAGGCAGGCGACACAACAACAACGAGCGCCGGCGACGGCAGCAAGCAAGAAACATAGCAACGGCAACATCAGCTAGGCAGGCGAGCAGGCAAGGCAAGCAGCCTAGCAGCAGCTAACTCAGCTAGGGGTAGCAACAGCATCGGCCTAGCATGCATTAGCATCTAACGGCAAAAGCTTTACCTAGCAAAGCAGCAGCATCTACAGCATCCTAGCAGCTACCGGCACAAGCATCCTACAGCAACAGCCAGCGACAGGCAACAAGATTAGGCACACAGGCAAGCCACTAACACAAGCTAGTAACAACAACTAAGCAACGGCCAGGAAGAGCAAGCTAGCATGCACGCTAGCAAGCATGCTACAGCATGGCAGCAAGCAAAACGCACGCAGCAACTAGGCAAGCATTAGCAGCTATGGCACAGCTCCAGCAACTACCATCAGCAGCAAAATGCAAGCAGGCAAGCAACCAACAAGCAAGGGCAAGCAAGGGAGCACATTAAACTAGCAGCTCTAAGATACAGCAAGAGCAACAGCAAGGCACATGCAATGGCATGGCAGCAAGAGCTACCGCAACAAGAGCAATAGCAAAAGCTCGGCAAGTAGGCAGCGGCTAGCATCTGGCAGCAGCAATGGCACGCAAGGAAGTAGTAGTGGCAAGCACAACATCAGGCAAAAGCGGCAACATGGATCAGCCAGGTATAGCAAGCATCGGGCAACAGCACATCACGCAACAGCGCGGGGAACGGCGGCTGACGAGGCGGCGCGGCGAGCAGCTCGGGCAACGCCGGCGGCTCGGCAAGCTGGCGCGGAGAGGGGGCGAGGGACGAGGGACGCCGGCGGCAAGGCCATGGCGGCGCAGCTTGGGGAGGCGCACGAGGGACGCCACGGCGGGGTGAGGCGAGGCCGAGGGCGAGGGGCGGCATCCACAGCGAGTTGCGCGGCGGAGATGAGGCCTTGGCGGGCAGCCGCGCGGGGACGGCGCCGACGGGGAGAGGGCGACGGGGCAAGCACCGCGGGGCGGAGAACGGCGAGCTCGGCGGCGGGGCGCGCACCGGCGGCGCGACGACTGCGGCGAGCTCGCAAGGCGGCGCGCACACGAGACGAGGGAGGGAGGAGCACGGGACGAGGCGCTGGGGGAGGACAAGATCGAGAGGAGGGAGATCACGGCGTAGCATAGGGTAGGACGAGAGGGATCAGGACTGGGCTCCCTGGCTCGCTAGGTTTAGGCGGCCGACTGGGCCTTGGGCCGCTCGGGCACAGCTGGGCCTCTCTCTTCCCACCTCTTTACTCTTTATAAATTATCGTTATTTCTTTACAACAACTTGTAAAGAAATAAAACAAGGGGAGTCGTTGGAATAATAATAAGAGATATATTTTCCCGGAGCCAGAAAAATAAAGAGGATTTAAAAAAATTGGTTTGGGGATATTTACAGTATTTAAATTCGGACAAGTTTTGAATTAAATCAGACTTTCCTAAATTCAATCCATAACCAAACCAACCCCTATTGGACTGAGACTTTTGATGGCGACCTATACAATAGATATAATTTAGGGTCTCAATAGAAACATATATTTCAGCATCTACATCTGCAGCTCAAATAAATGAAAGCAAAGGGAAATCAGAGAGGATCAAGGAGTGGCTAGGAGAAGAGGGAAAAACAAATGAACACAACACGGGAACAATCACACCAGAGATGATGGAGATGATGCATGATGCGTGATGAATGCAACAAACAAAAATAAAACACACTGCGACTACGAATAAAAAAGGGGGGATCTTCTAGAGCGTCGGCATCGGGCTGTCAGACTTGGCTAGCACCTAAATGACATAATTAGCTTAGTTAGCTCCAAAATGGCCTATTTAATAAAAATGACCTATACTTAGCTAAGTTCTCTCCTATATGACGTAATAAGGCTTACGTAGCTCCAAGATGATATATTCCCCAAACTAAGCTAGTAAATGGCCTATAATTAGCTTAGCTAGCTCCAAAATGGCTTAATAAGCATAGTTAGCTAAAAATGACAAATTTTACCCAAGTTAGCTCCAAAATGACCATTACTTAGCTTGGCTACCACCTAAATGACATAATTAGCTTAGTTAGCTCCAAAATGGCCTATTTAATAAAAAATGACATATACCTAGCTAAGTTTTGTCCTAAATGACATAGTAAGGCTTACGTAGCTCCAAGATGACCTATTCACCCTAACTTAGCTATTAAATGGCCTATAATTAGCTTAGCTAGCTCCAAAATGGCTTAATAAACATAGTTAGCTCCCAAATGACAAATTTTATCCAAGTTAGCTCCAAAATGACCTATAGTTAGCTTGGCTACCACCTAAATGACAGAATTAGCTTAGTTAGCTTCAAAAAGATATAGTTAGATAATTTAGCTCCAAGAAGAGGAGTAGAAGGAGGAGGAGGAGAAGGAGGCTTCTCCTTCTTCTTCTCCTTCTTCTTGTCCTTCTTCTTGATTTCTTATTCTTCTCCTCCTCCTCCTCTTTCTTCTCCTCTTTCTTATTATCCTTACCTTATTTTCCCCAACAATGACATAATTAGCTCATTTAGCTCCAAAATGACATAATAAACTCAAAATGGCATCAGAACCTTGGTTAGCTCATGAATATTATATTCTTAGCTTGTTTTCCTCTAAACAGACATAATTAGCCCATATAGCTCCAAAAAGACATAATTAGATAATTTAGCTCCAACAAGAGGAGAGGAAATAGGAAAAATGAAAAGAAGGAAGAAGAAGAAGAAGAAAAAGAAGAGAAGAAGCAGGAGAAGGAGGAGGAGGAGAAGAAGGAGAAGGAGGAGAAGGACGAGAATACCTTCTCCTCCTTCTAATTCTCCTTCTTGATTTCTTATTCTTCTCCTCCTCCTCCTCTTTCTTCTCCTCTTTCATATTCTCCTTACCTGATTTTCCCCAACAATGACATAATTAGCCCATTTAGCTCCTAAATGACATAATAAGCTCAAAATGGCATAAAAACCTTGGTTAGCTCATGAATATTATATACTTAGCTTGTTTTCCTCTAAAATGACATAATTAGCTCAAAAACATCATATGTTGTTCTTCTTCTGACTTTCTTATTCACATTTTTGCAGATTGGATGTACTACATGCATGGAAGTTGTCATTCATGGAGTGCCTTATTAGTTCTAGTTTTCATTTGAGTTGATGAACAATGTCTAACTATATGTATATGTACATGTATCTATGGATGAACAGTGTAAAACTTTGTATGTTTGTTCTTTCGATATATGGGATGTACATTGATGAACTTTATATGTATATCATATATGTGTGGTGAACTATATATATGTGTTGTGAAATATATATCATATATGTGTTGTGAAATATATATATATATATATATATATATATATATATATATATATGTTGTGAAATAATAAAAACCAAACAAAACAAAAGTTATACGGGCTCTTTGCCGTCTGCCAACTGATGGCAAAGGGCTTTGCCATCAGCTGGTAGATGGCAAAGGTGCCACATGGCACCCAGCTGTGCACCCTGGGGGGCAGCTGCAGCTGGCCATATAGCTTCTTTGCCGAGGCAGAAGACAAAGGGGATGAGGGAGGCAGACGGCAAAGGGGATGAGGGAGGTAGACGGCAAAGGGGATGAGGGAGGCAGACGGCAAAGGGGATGAAGGAGGCAGACGACAAAGGGGATGAGGGAGGCAGACGACAAAGGGGATGAGGGAGGAAAACGGCAAAGCCTCTGTTAGCCCTAACAGAAGCATCGCCTGTCGGCTGCTGTATCAAATTATTTGTTGACTGCTCGGTGCCAGATACTAACAGCAAAGAGCTATGCCATCCTCTTAGGGTAGGCTGACGACAAAGAAGCTACAATGTCGTCGTAAGTTGACGCAGAATCTTTGCCGACAGTTATTCTCTTTGCCGTCCGTGGATTAGTCAATGCCGTCGGTAGAGTCCTCTTTGCCGTCTGTGATGGCGGACGGCAAAGAAGCTGATTCCTATAGTGCAATCACCATCTAGCAAGCCTGCAATGGATTACTCACGAACGACGGAGAGCATCATGAAATTGGGGATGAAGGATGGTTGGCGATGACGACGGCGTCAATTTCCCCTATCCGAAGCCCAAATTAGACTCCAGATCTGCCCTCCCGAGGAAGAACAGGAGGTGGCAGTGGCTCCGTATCGTAAAACACGATCAACCCTTCTCTCTGATTTTTTTTTCTCCCCGGATAGGAATATATAGAAGTAGAAATGAGGTCGGCGGTCCCTAGGGGGGGCGCGCCCTGCAGGCTTATGGCTAGGTGGTGGACCCTCTATGGTTGATTCTTTCACCAATATTTTTTACTAATTCTTTTAGGTCAATCCGAGAACTTTTATTTCTGCACAAAAATAACACCAAGGCAATTCTGCTGAAAACAATGTCAGTCCAGGTTAGTTCCATTCAAATCATGCAAATTATAGTCCAAAACAAGGGCAAAAGAGTTTGGAAAAGTAGATACGTTGGAGAAGTATCAACTCCCCCAAGCTTAAACCTTTGCTTGTCCTTAAGCAATTCAGTTGATAAACTAAAAGTGATAAAGAAAACTTTTACAAATTCTATTTCATATTGTTGTTGTAAATATGTCTAACTTATGTTTAGATCTTCAACTAAGATTATAGACTAACCACATTCACAATAATATTTAGGTCTCATATTTACCTATATCAATGGCGTAATCAACTAGCGAGCGATAATAATAAGTCTCAGATCACAACAATTTTATCAAAAGAATCATAATACAATATGATAAACCGGTATCTTGCTAGCTCTTTCTGAGCAAAACATATATGCAGAGCACCTCCAAAGAACAAGGACTGACTAGACATTGTAATTCATGGTAAAAGAGATCCAGTCATACTCATACTCATACTCAATATCAATTAATAAAAAAGCATACAAATGACGGAGGTGCTCTCTGACTGGTGCCTTTTTATAAGAAGAGGATGACTCAACACTAAAGTACAATAGATAGGCCCTTCGCAGAGGGATGCATTGATTTACACAGGTGCCACAGCTTGAGCTTTTAAAACAGGGATGAATCAAAATTTTAGGCGGTATGCTTTCATTGTGAACATAACAATTAAGAGATGTCAATATATTCCATGCTAGATACATTATAGTCGGTTCCCAAGCAGAATAGTTAAGTTTTTACTCCCCCTCCACCAATCGATCACACTTCACGGCGAGCCGAATCAACGGGTACCGTCCATACAAACAACAATCCCGGGGGAGTTTTGTTTCATTAAATTTTGATTTGACTTTCGAGCATGGAACTAGGCATCCCGATTACCATCCACTTTCTCGTGAATGATAGTGAATCAACACATATCTTGAGAATAACCCACCTAGCATGGAAGATACTGACAACCCCTAGTCACTACATGAGCGATTCGGGCATACAAAATAGAATATCTATTTGAAGGTTTAGAGTATGGCACAAGAAAATTTACTTGGGACGACAGATAAATACCGCATATAGGTAGGTATGGTTGACTCATATGGAACAAGCAATGTTCCCTCTTAGTACAAGTGGAGACTAGCAAAAGACTGGAAATCGACCAACTAGAGAGCGATAACAGTCATAAACATGCTTTGAGATTAACCAACATTGCATGCAAGCATGAGTAGGATATAAATCACTATGAACATAAATATCGTAGAGGGTATGTTGGTTTTGTTTCAACTACATGCGCGAACATGTGCCAAGTCAAGCCACTCGAATCATTCGGAGGAAGATACGATTCTATCATACTACATCACAACCATTTTAATATGCATGTTGGCACTCAAGACAAACCATTATTCACTCCTAGATAATTAAGCATGGCATAAGTAACTATAATCTTTAATTGTCATTGAAAACATGTTCAATCCATAATGAGTTGAATCGATAACGATGAGCTAATCATATTTACAAAAACAAGATAGGTCGACTTCATACTAGCTTTTCCCCACCTTCGTCACTTAATCATATATCGTCATTGTTGCCTTTCACTTGCATGACCGAACAGTGTGAAAAATAATAATAATAGTGCATGTGCATTGGACTAAGCTGGAATCTACAAGCAATAACTCAAAGGAGAAGACAAGGTAATATGGGCTCTCTGATAGATAAACGATAATGCATATGAGCGCCACTCAGCATGTGATCGTGGTCTTATCCTTACGAACCAAAGAAGAAAGAAAAACTATTAACACGGGAAAGCCCCCAACAAGCAAAAAAGAAGAACAAAAAATGTTTTTGGGTTTTCTTTTAACACTACAACTAAACAAACTAGAAGGTAAAGCTAGAACTATTTTTTTGGATTTTCTCAATGTTAATGAAACAAGAAGAAAACAAAAGAAGAAATAAATTACCATGGATGGTACAATGAAAAAGTATGAACACCCACAACAGGAATGAGTGTGTGATCATGAATGTAATGTCAATGAGAAATACATATTCCCCCAAGCTTAGGCTTGTGGCCTAAGTTGGTCTAAGGCCATGGATGGCCCGAATAATGTCCAAAGTCATAGTTGGGGTTGTACTGGGCTGCGACAGCTGCCGCGTGAACGGCTTTAGCTTGGAGGCAAGGGGCCTTTGCCTCTCTCTCGTACTCGCCTGCCTCCTCTCTGGTTATAAAGTACCTCCGTTTTCCTGAAAGTTAAAGAAGGCGGGAGTAGGAAGGGTAATATGGTCAGCATGGTTTCTATCAAAAATTAGTTGGTATAGGAGGTGTTGTTAATTTCTCTTAAAGAACTGGTAGCGCACCATAGCCTCATAATCGATAAAAGCAAGTGGTAACTCAGTATCATTCTCCCTTATGGGTATCCTAAAATAACTAGCTACATGGGTGGCATAAATTCTACCAAAGAAATCTCCGTCCTTCATATTTTTATGTAGCCTCCTAGCAATAATAGATCCTAAGTTATATCGTCTATCACCCATGACCGCTCTCTTAAGAATACTAAGGTCAGGTACGCAAAGGTGGCAATGCTCATGTTTACCATTAATAAATCCATATATGAAGAGAGCAGAATAATGTATGGTAGGAAAGTGAATGTTCCCCAAGGTAGCCTGTGTAATATTTCTAGTTTCGCCCACGGTGATGCTAGCAATAAAATCATTATATTCGGCTTTGTGAGGATCACTATGGCTACCCCATTAATTTTCCATGCATGGTTAAAATCTTCTAGGTCCATAGTATAAGATTCATCATAAATATTAAATAGAACGGAATGCGTATTATGCGTGGATGAAAATTCAAACCTCCGCACGAAGGAATCAGTGAGTTGATAATATTGCTTGCATTGGTCTGAAGCAAAGTCTTCAAGGCCAACATTTTGTACGTACGCATTAAATTCTTCCTTGAAACCATCCTGGACCATGAATGATTCCGACGTCCATTCACAAGGCAACACTTGAGCTTCCCTTGGGTGTTCAGAGTTTCGCTCGCGTATTGCGGGTCTCGGGGTCTGCTTGCTCGAGGAACCACCTTGGTATATTTTACTTAATATTTTTCTTTCTCTGAAAAATAAATCTAAAATTTTTAGTGAGTCCAAATAAGGGTGAACAAAGCTCAATCAAAACTTGTAGCAACTACTCCCACAAGTGCCTAGAAGCTATATCATGCATCAAAACTAGTTGGACCCTACAAATTTGACATGCAAGCTCAAGAACAAGGTCACCACAGCAGCAAAAATTTGCAACATATAAAGCACTAGAACAAAAACGAATTGGAACATTAGAGGAGTTACATACCGATAATCAATCCCCTAAAACAGTTTTGCAAGTGGGGCTTTGAGCAAGAAGATCGAAATGGCAGCAAGATGGGCTAAAACACGGGTTTGAGCAATGGTGTGATTTTTTCTGGAGGAAGAAGGAGTGGATGAGTACTGGAATAAGTGAAGGGGTCCCACCTGGGACCCATAAGCGAGGGGCGCTCCCAGGGGAGTGGTCGCGCCCTGCAGGCTTGTGGCCCACTGGTGCAGCCCCCTGATGTGTTCTTACTACCAAAAATTCTTAAATATTCTAGAAAAATCATACTAAATTTTCAAAGCATTCTGAGAACTTTTATTTTTAGGTCATTTTTCTATTGCACGGATAAAACAGAAAATAGAGAAGTAATAGCATTTTTAGTAAATTGAAACTAAGGAACAGAAAATAAAAGTTGGGTACATAAGGTTGTGCTTTCTAAATTCATCCATCTCATGCTCGTCAAAAAGAATCCATCAATAAGGTTGATCAAATCATATTGCCAAACTTTTTTTTGAATGACATGGAACCAGAGAACTTTCGAATAACACTAGGTTACCTCAATGGGGATATGCATGTCCCCAACAATAAGGATATCATATTTCTTCTTGGCAGTAGGGAGAGGGAATTCAAAGTCTCTAATAGTAAACGTTGGGATTCTTTCAATGGAGTTGATTCTATGAACTTGAAGTTCTTTCCTCGGAAAGTGTACCGTATGCTCATTACCATTAACATGAAAAGTGACATTGCCTTTGTTGCAGTCAATAACAACCCCTGTAGTATTCGGAAAGGGTCTACCAAGGATGATCGACAAGCTATCCTCCTCGAGAATATCAAGAATAACAAAGTCCATTAAGAGAGTAATGTTTGCAACCACAACAGGCACATCCTCACAAATACCGATAGCTAAAGCAGTTGATTTATCAGCCATTTGAAGAGAGATTTCAGTAGGTGTCAATGTATTCAAGTGAAGTCTATGATATAAAGAGAATGACATAACACTGACACCACCTGTGAGGTCACATAAAGCAGTTCTAACATAATTTCCTTTCATAGAGCATGATATAGAGGTACTCTGGGATCTCCTAGTTTCTTTGGTATTCCACCCTTAAAAGTATAATTAGCAAATATGGTGGAAATCTCAGCTTCCGGTATCTTCCTTTTATTTGTAACAATATCTTTCATGTACTTAGCATAAGGAGACATTTTTAGAATATCAATTAAGCGCATACATAAAAAGACTGGTCTCAGCATTTCAGCAAAGCACTCAAAATCCTCATCATCCTTCTTCTTGGATGATTTAGGAGGGAAGGGCATGTGTTTTTGAACCCATGGTTCTCTTTCCCTACCATGCTTCCTAGCAATAAAATCTCATTTATCATATCTCTTATTCCTAGGTTGTGGGTTATCAAGATCAATAGCGGGTTCAATCTCCACATCATTGCCATTACTAGGTTGAGCATCGACATGAAGATCATTATTAATATTATCACTAGGTTCATGTTCATTACCAGATTGTGTCTCAGCATCACAAATAGAGATATCATTTGGGTTTTCATGTGACTCTACAACTGGTTCACTAGCAGTATGTAAAGTCGTGTCATCATTCTTTTACCTTTTATTAGGAGGACCAGGCGCATCAATATTAACTCTTTGAGAATCTTGGTCAATTCTCTTAGGATGGCCCTCAGGATACAAAGGTTCCCGAGTCATTCTGCCACCTCCAGGCACAACTCTAACAGAATGATCATTGTTCTTTCTAATCATTGCATTGAGCAAATCATTTTGTGCCTTAAGTACATGTTCTACTTGAATAGTTACCATGGAAACATGTTTACTAAAAAGCCTAAGATCATTAACACTTATACTCATATAATCACCCAAGCGATCAAGCATGTAAGCATTATGTTTCAATTGTCTGCTGACATAAGCATTGAAATTTTCTTGTTTAACAACAAAGTTATCAAATTCATCGAAGCATTGGCTAGCAGACTTATTATAAGGTATATCACCTTCATCAAATCTACGAAGAGAATTTACCTCTACTACCTGTGTCAGGTTATCAAGACCACATATTTCTTCAATAGGTGGTAGATTCTTAACATCTTCAGCTTTAGTACCTTTTTCTTTCATAGATTTCTTTGCCTCTTGCATATCTTCAGGACTGAGGAATAGGATACATCCTTTTTGGAGTTGGTTTTGTAGGTGGTTCAGTAATAGTCCAATCATTATCATTGCTCAATATATTATCCAATAGTAGTTCAGCTTGTTCAACAGTTTGTTCCCTGAAAACACAACCAACACAACTATCTTGGTGGTCCCTAGAAGCTTCGGTTAGTCCATTATAAAAGGTATCAAGTATTTTATTTTTGTTGAGAGGGTGATCAGGCAAAGCATTAAGTAACTGGAGAAGCCTCCCCCAAGCTTGTGGGATACTCTCTTCTTCAATCGGCAGAAAGTAAAATATTTTCTACAAGGTAGCTTGTTTCTGATCGGCCGGAAAATATTTTTCAGAGAAATAGTAAGTCATATCCTGGGGACTACGCACACATCCGGGAGCAAGAGAATTAAACCATATCTTAGCATCAACCTTTAATGAGAACGGAAACAACTTGAGAATATAGTAATAACGATTTTTTTCCTCATGAGTAAATAGGGTATATCATTAAATTTAGTAAGGTGTGCCACAATAGTTTCAGATTCATAACCATGAAAAGGAACATATTCTACCAAAGTAATTAACTCAGGATCGACAGAGAACTCACAATCCTTATCAGTAACACAGATAGGTGAAGTAGCAAACTTGGGATTGATACGTCTCAAACGTATCTACAATTTTTGATAGTTTCATGATGTTATCTTGTCATCTTTGGATATTTTATGTACCTTTTATATCTTTTTTGGGAATAACTTATTAATTCAGTGCCAAGTGCCAGTTCCTGTTTTTTATATGTTTTTGGCTCTTTTCATATCTGATTTTGGAACGGAGTCCAAACGGAATAAAATCCCCGAAATGATTTTTTCCCGAACGAAAGAAGATCAGGGAGCTTGTGGGCCAAACCAGGAGGGCTACAGGGAGCCCACAAGCCCCCACTCCGCCACCAGGGGGCGGCGGTGTGCAGGCTTGTGGCCTCCCTGGCGCCCCCCTGACCTAGATCTTGCGCCTATATATTCCCTACAATTTTTTTATATGTTTTCGTTTGCCTTTCTCCTTTGCCGTTTTCTTTTACCCGTTTCACTCTCTCTTCCTACTCGTTTGTGTGTGAGATAGTCCATCAATGGCTAGAACCACCACTCCAAACAATACTCCTGAGAATGAAGTTCTCGATTTCAGGCAGAATGAGGAAGAAAATTTAAAGGACGCTTGGTACAGGATTTGCAATGCTCAAAGTAGATCTAATCGTAAGCAATCCACTACCGTCCTCCTTTGCAGTTTCTATGTTGGGATTTCTCCTTAGAATAGGTACATCCTTGATACCATTGTAGGCGGGAATTTTCTGGGGAGCCATACTGTTGACTCCTATGAAGCTATCATGAATTTGGTAGGCTCACCCCCGCTCATGGTTAATGGAACTACCTTGACCCTGGAACACGTGATGCAAAGGCTTGACGCTATTGAAAACAAAATTGCCATAGTTGAAATTATTGAGGGTTTGGATAGAAAGATCCACAATCAAATTACTCAGTACGGATCCAAAGTGGGAATTTTTTTGAAAAAATTAAAGGAGAAGAAACTTATAGTTAATGATTCTTCTAGAATTGGCAAATTAGAAGATGTCGTAACCAACTTGGGTTCCGCTTTTGCCGCTGTGCAAAATACTCCAAATCTCACTCTCAAAAAGACCGTAAAGTCTGTTTTTATTCCTAAAGATAGTGGTGAGTCAACCAATAAAGATGAAGATCTTAAGATCATAAATGATCACACTACTTATGGTTTGAGCACCAAAGATGACTATACGTGATTCCATCACCTTTTGCCTAGCTAAGGGAGTTAAACAAAAGCGCTTGTTGGGAGGCAACCCAACGAATCTATCATTTTTCTATCTGTTTTGTGTTTTCCACACTTTCATAATTCTGTTATGATTGTGTTTTTTGTGTTTCTTTTTGCGTTTGTGCCAAGCAAAACCGTTATGATTAGTCTTGGGGATGATCGTTTGGTCATGCTGGAAAAGACAGAAACTTTCTTCTCACAAAAAGAATTTTCATTTTTTTTCTGTAAGAGATTTTGAGTTGATTCTTTTTGCTGCTGATTTCTAGGAACATTCTTTAGACTGTCGTAATTTTTCAGAATTGTTGGAGTACAAGAAGTATACTAAATATACAGATTTCTACAGACTGGTCTGCTGTTAACAGATTCTGTTTTTGTTGTGTTGGTTGCTTATTTTGATGAAACTATGGATAGTATCGGGGGGTATTAGCCATGGAAGATTGAAAATACAGTAACCCAACATCAGTATAAGTAGAATTTAAGTTTGCTACAGTATCTACGGAAGTGGTGGTTTGCTTTCTCATACTAATGTTATCACGAGTTTCTGTTTAAGTTTCTTGTTGTGAAGTTTTCAAGTTTTGGCTGAAGTTCTTATGGACAAAGAGATAAAGAGTGGCAAGAGCTCAAGCTTGGGGATGCCCAAGGAATCCCAAGAGATTCAAGGATGCAGTAAAAGCCTAAGCTTGGGGATGCCCCGGGAAGTCATCCCCTCTCTCGTCTTCAATCCATCGGTAACTTTACTTGGGGCTATATTTTTATTCACCACATGTTATGTGTTTTTGCTTGGAGCGTCTTGTATCGTAGGAGTCTTTTATTTTTTTTGTGTCACAATCATCCTTGATGCACACCTAGAGAGAAATACATGCACTCACCGTGATTTTGTCGAGCTTCACTTATATCTTTTGGTAGACAATTCAGCTCACATGTGCTTCACTTATATCTTTTGAGCTAGATACTTTTGCTCTATGTGCTTCACTTATATATTTTAGAGCACAGCGGTGCGTGGCTTGGTAGTTGATCTATGCTTTGAAAGTAGTCTCTAAAGGGGTAGTTATGCAAAGGGATACGAAAACTTCCACCTTCATGTACATTGAATAGTTAGAGAAGTTTGATTCCTCTCAATTAGTTTTGAGTTGTGGTTTTGGTAATATTGAAGTCATGCTAGTAAGGTATTGTGGATCTAGAAATACTTGTGTTGAAGTTAGTGATTCCCTTAGCATGCACGTATGGTGAACCGCTTTGTGATGAAATCTGAGCATAATTAGTCTATTGATTGTCATCCTTTGCGTGGCGGTCGGGATCGCGCGATGGTTTATACCTACCAACCCTTCCCCTAGGAGTATGCGTTGAATGCTTTGTTTCGATTACTAATAAAACTTTTGCAACAAGTATATGAGTTCTTCATGACTAATGTTGAGTCCATGGTTTAGATGCACTTTCACCTTCCACCATCACTATCTTCTTAGTGCCGTGCAACTTTCGCCGGTGCACAAAATCCACCATTAGCCTCCCTCAAAACAGCCACCATACCTACCTACTATGGCTTTTTCAAAGGTATTCTGAGATATATTGCCATGCAACTACCACCATGACATGTGCCATCACGTTTACATTGCCGTTGCATGATCGTAAGATAGCTAGCATGATGTTTCCATTAATGTCTATGCCATGCTAGATCATTGTCGCGGTACACTACCGAAGGCATTCCATATAGAGTCATAGTTGCTCTAAGTTTTGAGTTGAAAGTGTGATGATCATCATTGATGGAGCATTTTCCCATGTGAGGAAATAAAAGAGGCCAAATATGCCCACCAAAAAAAAGAGGCCAAAGAGCCCACCAAAAAAATAAAAAAAATGAGAGAAAAAGCGAGAAGGGACAATGCTACCACTTTTTCCACACTTGTGCATATTAAGCACCATGATCTTCATGATTGAGAGTCTCTCGTTTTGTCACCACCATATAGCTAGTGGGAAATTTTCATTATATAACTTGGCTTGTATATTCCAATGATAGGCTTCCTCAATTGCCCTAGGTCTTCGTGAGCAAGCAAGTTGGATGCACACCCACTAGTTTTCTTTAAGAGCTTTCACATACTCTTAGCTCTAGTGCATCATTTGTATGGCAATGCCTACTCATTCACATTGATATCTATTGATGAGCATCTCCATATCTCATTGATATGCCTAGTTAATGTGATCATCTTCTCCTATTTTGTCTTGCAACCTCCACCACACTTCACACCATCTACAGTGCTATAACCATGGCCCACGCTCATGTATTGCGTGAGAGTTGAAAAGGTTTGAGAAAGTAAAGGTGTGAAACAATTACTTGGTCAATACCGGAGTTGTGCATGATTTAAATTCATTGTGCAATGATGATAGAGCATAGCCAGGCTATATGCTTTTGTAGGGATAACTTCCTTTTGGCCTTGTTATTCTAAAAGTTCATGATTACCTTGCTAGTTTGCTTGAATTATTATTGTTTCCACGTCAATAGCAAACTATTGTTTTGAATCTAATGGATCTGAACATTCACGTCACATAAGAGGAGTTACAAAGGACATCTATGCTAGGTAGCATGAAAGCATCAAAAATTCATTCTTTATCACTTCCCTACTCGAGGACGAGTAGGAGTTAAGCTTGGGGATGCTTGATACGTCTCAAATGTATCTATAATTTTTGATAGTTTCATGCAGTTTTCTTGTCATCTTTGGATGTTTTATGTACCTTTTATATATTTTTTGGGACTAACTTATTAATTCAGTGCCAAGTGCTAGTTCCTTATTTTTTTGTGTTTTTGGCTCTTTTCAGATCTAATTTTGGAACGGAGTCCAAACGGAATAAAATTCCCGAAATGATTTTTCCCGAACGAAAGAATATCAAGGGGCTACAGGGAGCCCACAAGCCCCCACTCCGCCACCAGGGGGAGGCGGTGGGCAGACTTGTGGCCTCCCTGGCGCCCCCCTGACCTAGATCTTGCGCCTATATATTCCCTAAAAATTAGAAAAAAATCAAGGGATCCACGAAAATACTCTTCCGCCGCCGCAAGCTTCCGTTTCCGCGAGATCTCATCTAGAGACCCTTCCCGGTGCCCTGCCGGAGGGGACTTTGGAGTTGGAGGGCTTCTTCATCATCATCATCGCCCCTCCAATGACTCGTGAGAAGTTCACTTCAGACCTATGGGTCCGTAGTTAGTAGCTAGATGGCTTCTTCTCTCTCTTGGATCTTCAATACAAAGTTCTCCATGATCTTCATGGAGATCTATCCGATGTAATCTTCTTTGGTGGTGTGTTTGTCGAGATCTGATGAATTGTGGATTTGTGATCAGATTATCTATGATATATATTTGAGTCTTTGCTGATTTCTTATATGCATGATTTGATATCCTTGTAAGTCTCTCCGAGTCTTGGGTTTTGTTTGGCCAACTAGATCTATGATTCTTGCAATGGGAGAAGTGCTTAGTTTTGGGTTCTTACCGTGTGGTGACCTTTCCCTGTGACAGTAGGGGCAGCAAGGCACACATCGTGTAGTTGCCATGAAAGGTAACAAGTTGGGCTCTGTCGTAGATATGAGATTGTCCATCTACATCATGTCATCTTGCTTAATGCGTTACTTTGTTCTTTTGGACATAATACACTAGATGCATGTTCGATAGCGGTCGACGCGTGGAGTAATAGTAGTAGATGCTGAAAGTATTGGTCTACTTGTTTTGGATGTGATGCCTATAGATATAATCATTGACATAGATATCGTGACGACTTTGCGCGGTTCTATCAATTGCTCGACAGTAATTTGTTCACCCACCGTCTACTTGCTTTCATGAGAGAAGCCACTAGTAAACACTATGGCCCCTGGTCTATTCACATCTATCGTTTCCACTTTCATTTTTTACTTTGCTTTGTTACTTTGCTGCTTTCAGTTCTCACTTGGCGAACAATCTATACGGGATTGACAACCCCTTCATAGCGTTGGAGCAAGCTTTTTGTGTTTGTGCAGGCTCTTGTGATACTCCTTCACTGGATCGATACCTTGGTTCTCAAACTGAGGGAAATACTTACCACCGCTGCGCTACATCACCCTTTCCGCTTCGAGGGAACACCAACACAAGGCTCCAAGGCCACGTGGGAAATCCTTTGCATATTTGCCTAGGAAGTCCCTTAAGGCGTAGCCGTAGCAGAAGGATTCCTGGTGCCGTTGCTGAGGAGTATCAAGCAACACTCCTATTTATGGCGCCGTTGGAAGGTCTTTTGTTGCAGTAGCAGGGATCATATTGCATTCTAGCATTCAATGATTTTACTTTCCATTTGCATAGCAATTTCTTAAGATCATCTCTATCCTTAGAAGCAAGAAAGTCCCTAGCTACTTCTCCTTCCATAACATAACCCTCGGGTATATTTGGCAATTCATATCTAGGAGAGCTAGGCCTAGTAGGTGCATCATGATGTTCAGTTTCAATAATTTCATAAGACTCGGAAATATCATCAGTTTCAGCATTCACTCTAGCAATTTGTTCACCAAGAAATTCACCAAGTGGCACAATAGTATCAAGAAAAGTATCACCATAAGCATCATGCATACTAGAAGTAGCATCATCAATTACTTGCGACATATTACATTCAGTAGCAGGTGGTGGTGTCGCAAATTTACTCATAACAGACGGTGAATCAAGTGTAGAGCTAGATGGCAGTTCCTTACGTGTCCTCGTAGTTGAGGGGTATATCTTGGTTTTAGCGTCTTTCAGATTCTTCATAGTGATCAATAGATATAAATTCCAAGTGACTTAGAGAATATAACTATTCTCCCCGGCAACGGCGCCAGAAAAGGTCTTGATAACCCACAAGTATAGGGGATCGCAACAGTTTTTGAGGGTAGAGTATTCTACCCATTTATTGATTCGACTTAAGGGGAGCCAAAGAATATTCTCGAGTATTAGCAGCTGAGTTGTAAATTCAACCACATCTGAATAACTTAATATCTGCAGCAAAGTATTTAGTAGCAAAGTAGTATGGAAGTAACGGTAACGGTGGCAAACGTGACAGTAGCAGTTTTGTAGTGATTGTAACAATTGCAACCGAAAAGTAACTTAGCAAAGATCAATATATGGAAAGCTTGTAGGCAATGGATCAGTGATGGAAAATTATATTATCTGGCATTCATCATGGAACACTCATAACATAGGGTGATACAAAACTAGCTCCAATTCATCAATGTAATGTAGGCATGTACTCCATGTATAGTTATACGTGCTTACCAAAAAGAACTTGCATGACATCTTTTGTCCTACCCTACCATGGCAGCAGGGTTCTAATGGAAACTAAGGGATATTAAGGCCTCCTTTTAATAGAGAACCGTACCAAAGCATTACACTTAGTGAATACATGAATTCCTCAAACTACGGTAATCACATGAAAGAATCCCAGTTATTGTCACCCTTGGGGATGTGGATCATAACTCGTAATAGGTGTCTACAACTTGCAAGATAGGATCAAGAACACATATATATTCATGAAAACATAATAGGTTCTGATCTGAAATCATGGCACTTGGGCCGTAGTGACAAGAATTAAGCATAGCAAAGTCATAGCAACATCAATCTTAGAACATAATGGATACTAGGGATCAAACCCTAACAAAACTAACTCGATTACATGATAGATTTCATCCAACCCATCACCGTCCAGAAAGCCTATGATGGAATTACTCACGAACGACGGAGAGCATCGTGAAATTGGTGATGAAGGATGGTTGGTGATGACAACGACGTCAATTTCCCCTCTTCGGGGCCCAAATCAGAGTCCAGATTTGCCCTCCCGAGGAAGAAGAGGAGGTGGCGGTGGCTCTGTGTCGTATAACGCGATGAACTCTTCTCTCTGATTGTTTTCTCCCCAGATAATAATATATAGAAGTGGAAACAAGGTCGGCGGAGCCATAGGGGACCCACAAGCCAGGGGCGCGCCCTAGGGGGGACGCGCCCTGCAGGCTTGTGGCCAGGTGGTGGCCCTCTCCGCTTGATTCTTTCGCCAATATTTTTTACTAATTACAAAAACGTTCTCCGTAAATTCCCAAGTCAATCCGAGAACTTTTATTTCTGCACAAGAATAACACCAAGGCAATTCTGTTGAAAACAACGTTAGTCCGGGCTAGTTCCATTCAAATCATGCAAATTATAGTACAAAACAAGGGCAAAAGAGTTTGGAAAAGTAGATACGTTGGAGATGAGTCACACCCCAAGGTAATATTCTAGGAATACTCAAGCATCTAATCTTGGAGATGCCCCTAAGGCATCCCCTCTTTCGTCTCAATCCATCGGTATGTCACTTGGAGCTACATTGTTACTCGTCACATGATATGAGTTTTGCTTGGCGCGTCATTTGCTTTAGTATGCTTTTTATTTTTAGTTTTCCACAATCATCTTTTGCTGTACACACTAACTTAAGAGAGAGACACATTCATCATGATTTATTAGAATACTTTGTGTGCTTCACTTATATCTTTTGAGCTTAGCAGTTGCTCTAGTACTTCATTTATATCTTTTTAAGCAGGGTGGCGTGTAGATTTTATAGAAATATTTGCACTCTCATTCTTCACTTATATTTGTTTTAGAGATAGTAAACAGTAACGGTAATTTTCATGGGTCATAAGGCTAGTCCAAATATAATAGGTATTCAATGAATGATAATCAAAACCATCATGTAGCACATAGAAAGAAATTATGGGTTAATGATATTTATGTGGTAATGTGAAAAGGTATGAGTGCATCATGGTTGATTCATAGAAGTACTGGTAATAAGAGGTATTAATTACTTATTTTTCCCAATATTAAAAATGCACTGTGGGGATGTGTGAGCATTTATATTCCACGTTAAAATCCTAGTGTTAATTTGGGTCGGTGTCGCGTGATGGTTAACTCCTCCCAATCCTCTACCTCGAGGCATGCGAGTAGTGCTTTGATTGTGATGTAACTAATACAACTAAACAATAAGTATATGATTTATTCATGACTAATGTGAAACCATGGACATGTGCAGTCTCACCTCCTCATATTTTGCTAGCCTCTCCGGTACCGTGCATTGCCCATTTTCACCTTGAGGATCGGTGCAAACTTCGCAAGTGTATCCAAACACCATGGCATGATACACTCTCTCACACATAAGCCTTCCTGTATATTCCTCAAAACATCCACCATACCTGCCTATCATGGCATTTCCATAGCCATTACACGTATATTGCCATGCAAATTCCACAGTTACATCATATGACTAGTTCATTCATCATCATATTGCTTTGCATGATCATATAGAGCTGACATAGCATTTGTGGAAAAGTAACCATTCATTATATTTCTGATATATGTCATGCTAGATCATTGCACCTCCTGGTACACTGCCAGAGGCATTCATATTGAGTCATATTTATCCATAGTTCTTCATATCAAGCTTTCATGAGTTGTCAGTAGATAAAAGTGTGATGATCATCATTATTAGAGAATTGTTCCATTGAGGAAATGAAAATGAGGGACGCAGAATGAGCCCACCATATAAAAAATGAAAAACTTGAAATGATGAATGAGAGAAAAAGAGAGACGGGACTTTGCTTCTATCCTTTACCACACTTGTGCCTCAAAGTGGCGCCTTGTTCTTCATATAGAGAGTCTCATGATATGTCATTTCCATATGATAGTGGGAATCATATTTGAATTATTATAAACTTTGCTTGCAGATTTCGATGACCGACTTGCTCAAATGCCCGGGGCCTTCATGAGCAAACAAGTTGGATGCACACCCTAGTTAGCTTCATTTGTGCTTTCATACACTTATAGATCTAGCTCATTATTTACATGGCAATTCGTCCTCCTTGCATTGACATCTACTGATGGGCATATCCATAGCCCATTGGTATGCCTAGTTTATGTGGGACTATCTTCTCTACTTTTTACCCGTTGATATCTACCACCGTATTCTATTCCACCCTTAGGCTATGTCCATGGTTCATGCTCATGTTGTGAAGAATAAAAAGTCGATTCACATTGAAAAAGTACAATCCAATTACCTTACTTGGACACCGTGGTGCTTGACATTTGTATTAACATGGTGAAGACAGAGCCATGCCTTGCTAATATGAAATATGGATGGGGGTAAACATTCTTTTAGGATCGTATACTTGGAAAGATTGATGATTTTGTCACTCGTGCTTATAATTATTACTATGTTGATGTTCATTAATTCATAATTTCTCAATGAGAATACATGCAAAGGATTACATATTGTGTAGCAAGTCACATCAAAAATTCTGTTTTTATCATTTACCTACTCCACGATGGGCAGCAATTAAGCTTGGGGATGCATGATACGTCTCCAACGTATATATAATTTTTTTACTGTTCCATGCTGATATATTATCATCCTAGGATACTTTTTGGGTCATAATTTACCAATATATATATATATATATATATATATATATTATTTTTGAGCACCAACATATTGACCCAGTACTCAGTGCGAGTTGTTGTTTTCTGCGTGTTTTTTACTTTTCACGTTACTATACCAACCAAAGTCCGATTACCTTGAAAAAAATTATGATTTTTTGTGGACCAAAATAAGACATGGAAGCTTCGAGAGGAGGCTGGTGGCCACACAAGGGAGGCACAAAGCCAATAGGGCGCAGCAGGGGGGCGACTCACCCTAATGGCTTGTCCGTCCCTAATGGCCCCACTTCCTCCAATCTGTAGCCTATTAATTAGCACATATTCCAATAACCCTAAATATCACAGAGAAACACTTTTTCTGCCATCGCAAGTATTTGTTCCATGGCGATACAATCTAGAGATCCATTCCGGCACTTTGCCGGAGGGGGGATCAATCACGGAGGGCCTCTTCATTAACCTTGTTGCCCTCGTGATGATGTGTGAGTAGTTCACCACATACCTACGGGTCCGTAGTTAGTATCTAGGTGTGTATCTCTCTCTTTTGATCTTCAATATAACGATCATCACATTTTTTGCTTTGATCTATCCAATGTAATTATTTTGTATGGTGTATTTGTTGGGATCTGATGAATTGTGGGTTTATGTTCAAATTAATAATGAAATGTTTTTTAGTCTTCTTTGAAATTATTATGATTCTTATTTGCATGATCATCATAGCTTCATAATTCTCTATGATCTATTGAATTGCTTTGTCCAAGTGGTATGGTATTTCTTTAGTGAGTGGGTGTGTTGTAGTGAGTTCAACCTAACAAGTTTATATATCCCAGTGACAAAAGGGGCAAGTTGCATCTTTGTGTTGCTTCCACTAAGGATAAAATGACGGGGTTTATTCATATTGGTTGAGTTTACTTTGTCTACATCATGTCATCATTCTCAAAGTATTACCATGTTTATCATGAACTTAATACATAGAGAGGAAAGCATAGAAGCGATCTTGAAGTGGAGTAATAGTAGTAGGTGCAGGCATGAGTCGGCCTATTTGCTTATGCTCGTGATGCCTATATACACATGATAATTTCAGTGAATATCGCATAACTATGTGAATTTCTCTCAATTTCCCAATAGTAATTTGTTTACCCACCATATGTTGGTTTCATGAGAGATGCCACTAGAGAACACTATGGCCCTCAAGTCTATTCACTTATATATTGAGAAAACTTATAATTTCCTCTCTGTTCTTATTTGTCTTTTATTTTATGTTGCAATTTACAATTATCTACACATCTCATTTGCTTGCAAATAACGAGATCAAGGGGATTGACAACCCTCTTGCCCGTGTTGGTTGCAAGTTGTTTGCTCTTTTGTGTGCAGTCGTGGAACAATGTTGAGGATTGATATTCCTATTGGTTTGATAAACCTTGGTTTCGTAACTTGCAGAAATACTTACCCGTATTATGTTGCAATTACCTATTCCTCTTCACAGAAAAGCCAACACAGATCACAAGTATCAGTGTTCAGCCTCTAAAGGTTATCAGCAGGGTCTAAATCCTTGAAGTGAGGATGTTCTTGGATCATGAGAGCCAGAGTTTGAAAGGAGCTCTCAAGAGAGCTCAATAGCTTCTTCATAACTTCATGTTTGGTGACATCAGTGGTGCCGAGAGCATTCAACTGATTTGAGATATCAGTAAGTTGATCAGATGTGAGCTATACATTTTCATTATCAAGCCTCTTAAAGCAGTTAAATAGGTTGCATAGCACATCTACACGTGAGTCTCTATGAGATGAGACACCTTCATTGACTTTGGATAACCATTCCCTGACTTTCTTCATAGTGTCAACAACACTCACACGGCCATATTGTCCTTCGGACATATCACCATAGATGATGTTTTCGGCGGTCGAGTCCAGTTGAGCAAATCTCTTCACATCAGCAGCCACCTCCCACGGATTGATAATAGGTCATCCACTTGAGGGGAAAAAATTGTTGTCGTACAAAACACTATGTACATCTTTAGATCTTGCAATTAAGTCTTTTAGTTTATTATTTTCCACTAGTTTGGTTATAAAACAAAACTACAAAAAATGGAATTTAGGTTGCCTCAATTACTTCTCCTTTTTAATGTCTTTTGTGAAAATGATGGTTCAGAAAATTGTGCTCAATTGTTAGAGGAACAATTTATAAAAATGCTTAATGTGAATTCCTTGAATGATGTGCATGATAGTAATATTGTTAGTATGACTTCTCTGAATATCCATGATGCTAATGTTGATTGCACTTGTCATGATAAAAGGATTTCCTATAAGCATGTCAATTTTTGGGGAGTGAATAAAATTTATAAAGACATGCCATATAGGGATGTTAGATTTTGTAAGAAGCATAAACAAGATCAAACTAATTGGTGGCTTAAAGTGATAGATGAATTCGCCACAAGATTACGCTCTCTTCATCCCATTACTTGTGAACTTTGTAATAGGGTTGGTGAAAGCACAATTGCTCCCTAGGGTGGTTTTGATAATTGATCACAACATATGCATCATTGGACTAATGTGTTTTGCAAGTATATTTCATAAAAGTTCAAAAGATGCTATGGCTTAAGGTTTATGTGGAGATGCCCTGGATGCAAGAAAGGAATAATATTGGCTCAAGCTTAAAGCTATAAGACTCTTCATTTTATATTTGTGAGAAATCACTTCTGATTCCATAGGAAAGCCAATACTATTAAAGGGGGTGAGGTAGTAAAATAACTTATTGCTCAAATGCTCAAAGTTAGCCACCAAAACACTCAGTCATTTCCCCCCACATATCCACTCTGTCAAGTTCCACATTCACGAATACGGTGTCACCAACATTGCCACATCGGACCCACGTCGGACACACTTCATTGCCTGATCCATTTTCTGAGAGAGAACCACCTACTCATGTGTTGAGACCAAGATATTCCAATCCAATCATTTGAAACTTGATTTATAGCCTCCCCAAACTGCTTTCCACCAAATCAACCTCTTCTACCCATGCATATTCTGTGAGAGAGAGATTTGTGTTGAGGTGACTATCTTTAGAAGCATAAGAGCAAGGAGTTCATTGATCTACACCATCTATTACCTTTTCGAGGGTGGTGCCTCCTAGATTGGTTAGGTGTCGCTTGGGAGCCTCCTACTTCGTGTTGTGGAGTTGAACCAAGATGTTTGTAAGGGCAAGGAGATCGCCTACTACGTGAAGATCTACCGTGAGTAAGGCTAGTCCTCCGTGGACGAAAGCTGTGGTGGTATAGACAATGCCGCTTCTTTGTGGACCCTCTGTGGACTCTCACAGTCATTACCCTCCGTGGGTTGAAGTCTCCACTAACATGGACGTACGATAGCGCCACCATGCCAAAATCGCCGTGTCAACCTTATGCGTTTGATCTCCCTTCCTTACTCCTCTATTTACACTTGCATGTTTACTTTCCGCGACTATAATATTAGAATGCATGTGTAGGGTGTATTTGACTTGTCATAACTGCCGTAGTTGCCTCTCAAGTAAAATTGGAAAAAGACAAAAAAAATCTTGTCAAGTACTCTAATCACCCCCCTCTAGATATAATTTCAATTCTACAAGTGGTATCAGAGCTTTGGTCTCCATTTCATTGGTTTAGCAACCTAGGAGAGTATGACATCTAGTGAGGGAAATTATCATCGTAGAGGTCCTTACTTCGATGGCACTAATTTTGCTAGTTGGAAGCATAAAATGAAGATGCACATTCTTGGCTTTAATCCTCATGTTTGGGATTTTATTCGTGTTGCTGTGCAAGGTAACTTCTTTGGATAAGGGCATGAACTAGATCGTGATGCGACAACTAATGAACTAAAGATGTTGCAACTTATTGCTCAAGCCTGCTATATCATCTTCAACTACCTTTCCCCTAAGAATTCAACAAAATCAGTCATATTGAGAATGCAAAAGCGATTTGGGATACTTTGGTTGATATGCACGAAGGTACTGATTCTGCCAGAGAATCTAAGTTGGAGTGCTTCAAAGTCAACTTGACAAGTTCAAGATGAAGGATGGTGAAGGAGTCGCTGAAATGTACTCTAGGCTAGCTCTCACTACCAATGAGATTGCCGGCTTAGGAAGCGAAGAGATGACCGACAAATTCATCATCAAGAAGATACTTAGAGCCCTTGATGGCAAGTATGAAACTGTGTGCATATTGATCCAAATAATGCCAAATTACAAATATCTCAAGCCAACTGAAGACAAAGATGAGCTGCACAACAAGTCAGGCGGTGCTTATAAAGCTTCATGTGATGCTCCCGCTACTTCAAAAGATAATCTTGTCACTGATGAAGAGATAAGCCTCATGGTCAGAAAATTCAACAAGTTCTAGAAGAGTAGAGGCAAAGATAGAAGCTCAAGTTCAAGACATGGTAGGAAGCGTTCGTCCAGTCGTCATCAAAACTGCTAGAATTGTGGGAAACCCGAACACTGCTCAAATGAGTGTTTGGCTCCCTACAAAAGAAAAGAAGAGTCACCTCGAAGACGAAGCTCAAGAGATGAGTCACCTCGCAGAGAGAGAAGGGGTATATAAGATCACTATGAACGAAGACACTCACAGGGAGGCAAGGAATCAGAGAAGAAGGACAAATACACCAAGAGCAGTTCAAGAAGAAGACATCAAGCTCATGTTGGTGAATGTGTTTCTCACTCCGAATCTGATCACCACTCCGAGAAAACCTATCACTCCCATTCCGACTATTGTCAAGACAAAGGTGTTGCCGACATTGCACTTGTTTCCTCCAAGTCCTACTACTTATTTGATTCACCAAATGAGGGAGTCGGAAAATTCTTCATGGCTAAAGGCCCCAAGGTATCACACCTCGAGTATCTTGATTTCAATAGTGATCAGGACGACTTGTTAGGAGAAGCTGATTTGCTTCTAGATAAAACTAGTGATTGCACTGAAAATGAACTTGCTTATTATCATGCTAGTCAAGAGAAATCGAATGATGACGAAAAGAAAGAGATTGAACGACTAACTCAACAATTAAAAACACTTAAGTTAGCTCATGAGACTAATCTAGAAGATCAAAGAGGCTTGCAAGAACCCATGAGAGACTATACTTCCTGAAGCTCAACTTGGAGCAAGAGCATGAGTTATTAAAAGCAATCAATGATGACCTTCGAACGAAGAGTTCTTCTTATCTAGCCAAACGATTACTCTTGTATAATTTTGTTCCACAAGTTAAGACTAAGAACACTAGTAACAAAGGCAAGAAGGTTTCTTCATCTAGTAACAACAATGCTAAAGCTAAATCCAATAATGTTGTTGCTAGTAACTCTATTGATTCCACTAATGATTTTCTTAGACAAGTTAGGCTTGAGCAAGAAAATGATTTATTGAAAGGGCTTATAGAGAGAGGTGTCTTCAAGAGTCTTACTGGAAGTAAGCAACTCGAAAAAATTGTGCGCAAGCAAGGAGGACATCAGAAGAAACAAGGTGTTGGCTATTTCAACATCAATAGAGATGTTTGAGTGGAAGGTCCATATCCCACTCCCAAGTTTGTTCCCCAAGAGGAGAAGTTCACTCCTTCCAAAGGAACAAGCTCACAAGATGACCTTCCACCACAAGACCACAAAGGCAAGGGAAAGATTCAAGATGACATTGACCTATTTGAAGAATAACCCCAAGCCAAGGTCGAGTGGGTTCCTAAGGATACTACTAGCTTTACCTCAACAAGTGCTACAAGAATACATCCATGTGCATCTACCATTGTTCCCAACCCATTGCTTGGTTGGATTTGGAAAAGTTGTTGCACCATGAAAATGAAGATGTTTGCCTCGATGCTCATCATGGACAGACTCAACACGCAGGATATGCTAGAACGACATCACTGGAAGGTGTCTGAGTCAAACCTTTGTGTTCTTTGTCATGCCAGGGTCAAAGAGGATAGAGATCATCTGTTTTTTAACTTCCTCTTCAGCGGCAAGGTCTGGAACTACCTTCAGATCTCCTGGTAGGGTACTTCCATGTGGACCACTTCTTTGTCAGCCAGAAAGGATTTTCACCATCCATTTTTTCTCTAAAGTAGTGTTCGCTGCCTACTGGAATATTTGGACAGTCCAAAAGGCCAGGATTTTCAACAATGAGCGTCCTAGATTCAGCAAATGAAAGTCTGGTTTCACTCATGATATCTCCCTTTTAGCTCATAGGATTATGGCTAGATTTAGGGATGATTTACTTAAGTGGATCTTTTTTTCTACCTCCTTGAGTTTTGTATCTATCCCCCCACCCCCTTTGTATATCCTAATCCTCTCATGTACATATAATCTTTTACTTGAATAAAAGAAAAGTTGTGGGGTGATTCCCTATAGTAGCTTGTGAAAAAAACAAGTGCTACAATAACTCCAAGGATCCCCATCAATTTGATGTGGATTCCCAAGAGGGGTGACTCTGCCAATGAAATTGACTCTTATTCATTTTGGCAAGACCTATATGCAATCAACCTCAACCTTATGCTTTAGTTCAAGGAGTCACCTATTACCTAAAAGGTAAGCAAGGAACTAGGTAATCAATGCATCTTTGGACATCATCCCATTTGTGCTTCACTCCATGTCCATAGATATACTTGCATATGTTCCTTTTTTTTGGGAGTAACCCATGTAGGTGAGAAGAGTATGAAAACAACAAGGATTGCTCCCAACACAAGATGACCTTCATCAACTTTGAGCATACACCACTACTTCACCTACTTGAAGTCTTCCACGACAAAACCCAAGGTTAGTTGATCCCTCTTTGTGGGGATATCATATCAAGGGGGAGCTTTACTCTAACACTTGAGTATACGCATCTCCTAAGGATATGAACACATTAATGCTTATGTACAAGTGGTAACCCCAATTGTGCTAAACAGTGGGTATGACCTTGTTGGAAATATTCCCTAGGCAATAATAAATTAATTATTATTCTATTTCCTTGTTCATAATAATCGTTTATTATCCATGCTAGAATTGTATTGATTGGAAACTCAAATACATGTGTGGATACATAGACAACACACTGTCCCTAGTGAGCCTCTAGTTGACTAGTTCGTTGATCAAAGATGGTCATGGTTTCCTAGCCATAGGCAGGTGTTGTCACTTGATAACGGGATCGCATCATTAGGAGAATCATGTGATGGACAAGACCCAAATTATATACGTAGCATATTGATCGTGTCATTTTATTGCTATTGTTTTCTGCGTGTCAAGTATTTGTTCCTACGACCATGAGATCATATACCTCACTAGCACCGGAGGAATGCCTCGTGTGCATCAAACGTCACAACGTAACTGGGTGACTATAAAGGTGCTCTACAGGTATCTCCGAAGGTGTCCGTTGAGTTAGTATGGATCAAGACTAGGATTTGTCACTCCGTGTGACGGAGAGGTATCTCGGGGCCCACTCGGTAATACAACATCACACACAAGCCTTGCAAGCAATGTGACTAAGTGTAAGTCACGAGATCTTGTATTACAAAACGAGTAAAGAGACTTGCCGGTAATGAGATTGAAATAGGTATGCGGATACGAACGATCGAATCTTGGGCAAGTAACATACCGAAGGACAAAAGGAATGACATACGGTATTATATGAATCATTGACACTGAGGTTCAACCGATAAGATCTTCGGATAATATGTAGGATCCAATATGGGCATCCAGGTCCTGCTATTGGATATTGACCGAGGAGTACCTCGGGGCATGTCTGCATAGTTCTCGAACCCACAGGGTGTGCACACTTAAGGTTTGGCAATGTTTTAGTATAGTGTGGTTACCGAATGTTTTTCGAAGTCCCGGATGAAATCACGGATGTCACGAGGGTTTACGAAATGGTCCGGAAATGAAGATTGATATATAGGATGACTTCATTTGGTTACCGGAAAGTTTTCGGGCATTACCGGGAATGTACCAGGAGTGACGAATGGGTTCCGGGTATTTACCGGGAGGGGGGAAACCCACCCGGGAGTGGCCCAAAGCCTTGAGGGTGGCGCACCGGCCCTTAGTGGGCTGGTGGGATAGCCCAAGAGAGGCTAGGCGCCACAAGGAGAAAAACCAAGAGAAAAGAAAAAAAAGAAAGGTGGGAAGGTGGAGAAGGACTCTACGTTCCAATCCTAGTTAGACTAGGATTGGAGGAGGACTCCTCCACCTCCTTGGCCGGCGCACCTAGAGGGCCTTGGCCCTCAAGTCAAGTCTCCCCACCTCTCCTCCTATATATACTGGTGATTTAGGGCTGATTTGAGACAACTTTTCCCATGTGCAAATTAGATCTAGACACCATAGTTTTACCTCTAGATCGTATTTCTGCGGAGCTCGGGCGGAGCCCTGGAGGAGTAGATCCTTCACCACCACCGGAGCTCCATCATGCTGCCGGAGAACTCATCTACTTCTCCGTCTTGCTTGCTTGATCAAGAAGGCCGAGATCATCGTTGAGCTGTACGTGTGCTGAACGCGGAGGTACCGTCCGTTCGGCACTAGATCGGAACGGATCGTGAGACGGATCGCCAGACGATTCGTGCAATGGATCGCGAGATGGTTCGTGGGACGGTTCGTGGGACGGATCGCGTGACAGTTTGTGGGACGGTTCGCGGGGTGGATCGAGGAACGTGAGGACATTCCACTACATCAACCGTGTTTCTTAAACGCTTCCTACTGTGCGATCTACATGGGTAAGTAGATCCAAATCTCCTCTCATAGATATACATCACCATGATAGGTCTTCGTGTGCGTAGGAAATTTTTTGTTTCCCGTGCAACGTTCCCCAACAGTGGCATCATGACCAAGGTTCATGCGTAGATGTTATCTCGAGTAGAACGCAATGGGTTTTGTGGACGGTGATGTTCGATTTGATGCCCTCCTTAGTCTTTTCTCGATTCAGCAGTATTGTTGGATTGAAGCGGCCTGGACTGACATTATTCGTACGCTTACGGAAGACTGGTTTCATCGATTAACATGCAACCTCGTTGCATAAAGATGACTGGCGGGTGTCGATTTCTTCAACTTTAGTTGAATTGGTTTTGACCGAGGCGGTCCTTGGAGAGGTTAAATAGCAATTTGTACATCTGCGTTGTGGTTTTTGCGTAAGTAAGATGCGATCTACTAGATACCCATAGCAGCCACGTAAAACATGCAACAACAAATTAGAGGACGTCTAACTTGTTTTTGGAGGGTATGCTTGTGATATGATATGGCCAATGACGTGATGTGATATATTGGATGTTTGACATGATCATGTTGTAATAGTTAATATCGACTTGCACGTCGATGGTACGGCAACCGGCAGGAGCCATAGGGTTGTCTTTAAACTAACTTTTGTGTTTGCAGATGCGTTTACTATATTGCTAGGACGTAGCTTTAGTAGTAATAGCATAAGTAGCACGAGAACGCCGATGGCGACACGTTGATGGAGATCATGATGACGGAGATCATGGTGTGGCGCTGGTGACAAGAAGATCATGACAGTACTTTGGTGATGGAGATCAAGAAGCACATGATGATGGCCATATCATGTCACTTATGAATTGCATGTGATGTTAATCCTTTTATGCACCTTATTTTGCTTAGAACGACAGTAGCATTATGAGTTGATCTCTCACTAAAATTTCAAGACGAAATTGTGTTCTCCACGACTGTGCACCGTTGCGACATTTCATCATTTCGAGACACCACGTGATGATCGGGTGTGATAGACTCAACATTCACATACAACGGGTGCAAAACAGTTGCACACACGGAACACTCGGGTTAAACTTGACGAGCCTAGCATGTGCACACATGGCCTCGGAACACATGAGACCGAAAGGTCGAGCATGAATCATATAGTTGATAGGATTAGAATAGAGATTCTTACCACTAAAACTATTCTCCACTCACGTGATGACCGGACTTGAGATAGTGGATTTGGATCATGTACCACTCAAATGACTAGAGAGGTGTACTTTTTGAGTGGTAGTTCTTAAGTAATATGATTAATTGAACTAATTATCATGAACATAGTCTAATGGTTTTTGCGAATTACGATATAGCTTGCGCTATAGCTCTACTATTTTATATGTTCCTAGAGAAAATTTAATTGAAAGTTGATAGTAGCAACTTTGCGGATTGAGTCCGTAAAACTGAGGATTGTCCTCATTGCTGCGCAGAATGCTTATGTCCTTAATGCACCACTCGATGTGCTGCACCTCGAGCGTCGTCTGTGGATGTTGCGAACATCCGACGTACACGTTTTTGATGACTACGTGATAGTTCAGTGCATAATACTTAATGGCTTAGAAGCAAGGCGCTAAAGACGTTTTGAAACTGTCGTGGAACATAAGAGACATTCTAAGAGATGAAATTGAGATTTCATGTTTGTGCTCTTGTTGAGAGGTATGAGACCTTGCTACTTCTCGAACAACAGCGCCAAAAATTGACACGTTTATGCAGACTTGCTTGCGTTGGTTTTTCCCTTGAAGAGGAAAGGGTGATGCAGCACAGGAGCAGTAAGTATTTTCCTCGGTTTGAGAACCAAGGTATCAATCCAGTAGGAGAATCTCGTCAAGTCCAGAGTACCTGCGCAAACACAGACGAGCTTGCACCCAACGCTATAAAGGGGTTGTCAATCCCTTCAAGATTGATTGCAAAGTGAGATCTGAAGGCGGAAAGTGCAACGAAGTAAAAGAGTAAGGCTAGAAATATGGTGTGAAGTAGACCCGGGGGCCATAGTGTTCACTAAAGGCTTCTCTCAAAATAGCAAATATTACGGTGGGTGAACAAATTACTGTCGAGCAATTGATAGAACCGCGCAAAGTCATGACGATATCTAAGGCAATGATCATACATATAGGAATCACGTCCGAGACAAGTAGACCGATACTTTCTGCATCTACTACTATTACTCCACACATCGACCGCTATCCAGCATGCATCTAGTGTATTGAGTTCATGACGAACAGAGTAACGCATTAAACAAGATGACATGATGTAGAGGGATAAACTCAAACCAATGATGAAAACCACATCTTTTTAACCTTGATGGCAACAACATGATGCGTTGCTCGCTACCCCTTCTGTCTATGGGTGAGGTCACCGCACGGTATGAACCCAAAACCAAGCACTTATCCCATTACAAGAATCATAGATCAAGCTGGCCAAACAAAACCCACAACTCGAAGAGAATTACAAGGATATGAAATCATGCATATAAGAGATCAGAAGAAACTCAAATAAGATTCTTAGATAATCTGATCATAAATCCACAATTCATTGGACTCGACAAACACACCAGAAAAGAAGATTAAATCGGATAGATCTCCATGAAGATCATGGAGAACTTTGTATTGAAGATCCAAGAGAGAGAGAAAGCCATCTAGCCACTAGCTATGGACCCGTAGGTCTATGGTGAACTACTCACACATCATCGGAGAGGTCATGGTGTTGATGAAGAAGCCCTCCGTATCTGAATCCCCCCTCCGGCAGGGCACCAGAACGTGCCCCAGATGGGATCTTGCGGAGACAGAAGATTGCGGCGGCAGAAAAGTACTTTCGATGATCTCCTAATTTTTTCTGGATTTTTGGGAATATATAAGAGAAAGACCTAGGGCAGAGGTGGCCCAAGGAGCCCAAAAGTCTGGGAGGCGCGGCCCCCCTGACCGCGGCTAGGGGGCTTGTGGTGTCCCTGGTGGCCCCTGCCCTGGTTCTCAAGTACCCCGATCGTCTTCTGTTTTGGAAAAAATCTTTTTGGAAGTTTCGTTCCGTTTGGACTCTGTTTGAAATCCTCCTCTAAAAAGGGTCAAAAACACGGAAAAACAGGAACTGGCACTTGGTACTGAGTTAATAAGTTAGTCCATAAAAATATATAAAAGGCATACAAAGCATCCAAAGTTTGACAAGATAATAGCATGAAACCATAAAAAATTATAGATACGTTGGAGACGTACCAAGCATCCCCAAGCTTAACTCCTGCTCGTCCTTGAGTAGGGAAGTGATAAAGACTGAATTTTTGATGTGGAATGCTACCTAGCATAGTTGTCCTTTGTAACTTCTTTCGTGTGACATGAATATTCAGATTCTGAAGATTCAAAACAATAGTTTGCTATTGACATGAAAACGATAATACTTCAAGCAAACTAGCAATGTAATCATGAACTTTCGAAATAACAAGCCTTAAGAAAGTTATCCCTACAAAATCATATAGTCTGGCTATGCTCCATCATCCTCACACAACTAATTTAAATCATGCACAACCCCGGTAGTGGCCAAGTAATTATTTTCACACTCTTACTTCTCAAACTTTTTATAACAATCCCGCAATACATGAGCGTGAGCCATGGATATAGCACTATAGGTGGAATAGAGTGTGGTGGTGGTTGTGAGACAAAAAGGGAGGAGATGGTCACATTGACTCGGCATATCAAAGGGCTATGGAGATGCCCATTAATAGATATAAATGTGAATGAGTAGGAATTTCCATACAAAGGATGCACTAGAGCTATAAGTATGTGAAAGCTGAACAGGAGAACTAGTGAGTGTGCATCCAATTTGCTTGCTCACGAAGACCTAGGGAAATTTTGAGGAAGCCCATCATTGGAATATACAAGCCAAGTTATATAATAAAGATTCCCACTAGCATATGGTGGTGACAAAACGAGAGGCTCTCAATCATGAATAACATGGTGCTATTATGAAGCACAAGTGTGGAAAAAGATAGTAGCATTGTCCCTTCTCTCTTTTTCTCTCTTTATTTTTATTAGGGCTCTTGGGCCTCTTTTTTTTCTCTTTTTTTGTTTTCTCTTTTTTTATTTGGGCTCTTTGGCCTCTCCTTTATTTCCTCACATGGGACAATGCTCTAATAATGATGATCATCACACTTTTATTTACTCACAGCTCAAAGCTCAGAACGATGATGACTCTATAGGAAATGTCTCCGGAAGTGTACCGGGATGTGCAACGATCTAGCTTGGCGTATGACGTTGAAACATCTCGCTAGCTATCTTACGATCATGCAATGGCAATATGAGAGTGACGGAACAAGTCATGAGACGGAACGGTGAGAGTTGCATTGCAATATATCTCAGAATGGCTATGAAAATGCCATAGTAGGTAGGTATGGTGGCTGTTTTGAGGAAGGCATATGGTGGGTTTGTGCACCGACGAAAATTACGCGGCACTAGAGAGGCTAGCAATGGTGAAAGGTGAAAGTGCATCTATACCATGGACTCATATTAGTCATTAAGAACTCACATACTTGTTGCGAAAGTTTTTATTAGTAATCGAAACAAAGTGCTAAACGCATACTCCTAGGGGAAGGGTTGGTAGGTGTTAACCATCGCGCGATCCCGACCTCAACACAAAGGATGACAGTCAATAGATAAATTATGCTCCGACTTCCTAACATAGCGGTTCACCATACGTGCATGCTACGGGAATCACTAACTTCAACACAAGTATTTCGAGATTCACAACAACCTACTAACATAACTCTTAATATTACCAAATTCATGTCTCAAAACTAATTGAGAGGAATCAAAACTTCTCTTTCTACTCAATGCACATGAAGATGGAGGTTTTTGTATCCCCTTTGGGTACCTATCACCTTTGGGACTACTTTCATAGCACAAGCCAACTACCAAGTCACACACCGCCGTGCTCTAACAGATCTAAGTGAAGCACATAGAGCAAAATTATCTAGCTCAAAAGATATAAGTGAAGCACGATGAGCATTCTAGTACAATCACGATGAGTGCATGTATCTCTCAAAAGGTGTGCAGCAAGGATGATTGTGACACAACAAAAAGAAAAGACTCCTACGATGCAAGACGCTCCAAGCAAAACACATATCATGTGGTGAATAAAAATATAGCTCCAAGTAATGTTACCGATGGATTGAACACGAAAGCGGGGATGCCTTCCCGGGGCATCCCCAAGCTTAGGATTTTTGGTGTCCTTGAATTTGGCTCGGGATTCCTTGGGCATCCCCAAGCTTGAGCTCTTTCCACTCCTTATCTCTTTGTCCATGAGAACATCACCCAAAACTTGAAAACTTCACAACACAAAACTTAAACAGAAACTCCTGATATCATTAGCACAAGAAAACAAATTAACACCTCTTTAGGTATTGTAGCAATCTTGATTTCTATTTATATTGGTGTTAGATTAATGTATTTTCACTTTTCCATGGCTAGTACCCCCGATGCAATCCATAGTTTCATCAAAACAAGCAACCAACTCAACAAAAACAGAATCTGTCAATACCAGACCAGTCTGTAGGAATCTGTATACTTCGTATACTTCTGGTATCTCACAAATTCTGAACAATTACTATTGCCTGGGAAAAAGGCATATAAACCAGTAGCAAAAAGAATCAACTCAAAATCTCATTATGAATAAAAATGAAAAATAATCTCGTGAACAAAAAGTTTCTGTCTTTTTCCAGCAGGATCAAACAACCATCACCAAGACTAGTCATAAAGGTTTTGCTTCGATCAAACACAAAGAGAAACACAAAAGACACTATCATAACAGAATTATGATGGTGTGGACGCAACAAAACAGAAAGAAAAAGATAAATTCATTGGTTTGCCTCCCAACAAGCGCTATTGTTTAACGCCCTTAGCTAGGCATAAAGCGATAGAATCACGTATCGTCGTCTTTGGTGCTCAAACCATAAGTAGCCCTCATCATGGATTCATAAGGAAATCTTATTTTATTTCTAGGAAAGTTCTCCATTCCCTTCTTTAAATGAAATTGAAATCTAATATTCCCTTCCTTTATATCGATGATAGCACCGATAGTCCTTAGGAAATGTCTACCAAGAATAATAGGGCATGTAGGATTGCAATCAATGTCAAGCACAATGAAATCCACCGGTACACAGTTCCTATTTGCAATAATAAGAACATCATTGATACTTCCCATGGGTTTCTTGATAGTAGAATCCTCAAGATGCAAATTAAGAGAACACTCCTCAATCTCATTAAAACCCAGAACATCACATAAAGACTTTGGAATCGCGAAAACACTAGCACCCAAATCACACAAAGCATTGCATTCATAGTTTTTGATTTTTATTTTGATAGTAGGTTCCCACTCATCATGAATATTTCTAGGGATAGAGACTTCCAATTCAAGTTTCTCTTCAAGGGATTTTATCATAGCTTCGACAATATGATCGGTAAAGGCCTTGTTTTGGCTATAAGCGTGTGGAGAGTTTAGCATGGATTGCATCAAGGAAATGCATTCAATCAAGGAGCAACTATCATAATTGAATTCCTTGAAATCCAAGGTAGTAATTTCATTACTACTCAAAGTTTTAATATCTTCTACTCCACTTTTAATGCTTTTAGCATCAAGATAGATGGACTCCGAATCATTGGGGCATTTTTCAACCAAAGTGGATTCATATCCAGCCCCATCATCATTAGGTTTGACACAAGAAAACAAAGGATCAATGGGAGTCACACCAAGCACTTTAAGATCTTCGTGATTCTTATCACAAGAACACGCCTTTTTAAGCCATTCATGTCTAACACGAATTTGGGTGGTTCTTTCTTTGCTCTCACTCATGGAAACATGCATAGCTTTCAAAGTTTCATCCATGTTGATCTTGGGAGGAGCAAATCTAACTTTGAAAGCATCAATATCACTAGACATTCTATCAACGCTCCTAGCCAAATCATCAATTTTGAGTAGTTTTTCCTCTATGAACGCATTGAAAATCTTTTGTGAGTTGATAAACTCTTTGATATTACTCTCAAGATCAGAGGGTAATCTATTGTAATTTCCATGAGTATTGTTGTAGGAGTTGCCAAAGCTATTAGAGGGGTTACTAGGAAAAGGCCAAGGAACATAGTTTCCTCTAAAAGCATTGTTGTTGCCAAAATTATTCCTACCAACAAAATTAATGTCCAAGCTAGCGTTGCTACTCTCAATCAAGGAAGACAAGGGCATATAATTAGGATCTAAAGGAGCACTTCTACTAGTAACCAAATTCATTAACTCATCCATCTTAGCACTCAACGAGTTAATATCTTCTATAGCGTGTACCTTCTTACTAGTAGGTGACCTTTCAGTGTGCCACTTAGAGTAGTTCGTCATGATATTGTCTAGGAGTTTTGTGGCTTCTCCTAACGTGATTTCCATGAACTATCCACCTTAGGCCGAGTCCAAGATATTTCTAGAAGCAAAATTCAAGCCAACGTAGAAGATTTGTATAATCATCCAAAGACTCAAGCCATGAGCGGGAAAATTTCTAATCATCAATTTCATTCTCTCCCAAGATTGTGCAACATGTTCATGATCAAGTTGCTTAAAATTCATGATATCATTACGGAGAGAGATAATCTTAGCTGGCGGAAAATACTTGGATATGTAAGCATCTTTGCACTTATTCCAAGAATCAAAACTATTTTTGGGAAAAGACGAAAACCAAGTTTTTGCTTGATCTCGCAACGAGAAAGGAAAAAGCTTCAATTTAATCACATCATTATCCACATCTTTCTTCTTTTGCATATGGCAAAGCTCAATGAAGGTATTAAGATGGGATTCGACATCTTCACTAGGAAGGCTGGAGAATTGCTCTTTCATAACAAGATTCAGCAAAGCAGCATTGATTTCGTACGACTCTGCACTAGTGGCGGGAGCAATCAGAGTACTAATAAAGTCATTATTATTAGTATTCGAGAAGTCAAAAAGTTTTGTGTTTTCAGTCATGGTGACTTCGGCAAGCAAGCTAGCACACAAGCGAACAAAGAGCAAGCGAGAGAAAAGGGCGAACGAAAAAGGCAAATATTTTTTTAAGTTTTTATTTTTTCAGAAGTGGGGGAGAGGAAAACGAGAGGCAAAAAGGTAAATGCAAGAGATGAGTTTGCGACACTTACTTGGATGAGTTCTTGACTTGCTCCTCCCCGGCAACGGCGCCAGAAATCCTTCTGCTATTTCTCAAACAACACCGCCAAAAAATGACACATTCACGGAGACATGCTTGCGTTGGTTTTCCCTTGAAGAGGAAAGGGTGATGCAGCACAGGAGCAGTAAGTATTTCCCTCAGTTTGAGAACCAAGGTATCAATCCAATAGGAGAATCTTGTCAAGTCCAGAGTACCTGCGCAAACGCAAACGAGCTTGCACCCAACGCTATAAAGGGGTTGTCAATCCCTTCAAGATTGATTGCAAAGTGAGATCTGAAGGCGGAAAGTTTAACGAAGTAAAAGAGTAAGGCTGAAAATATGGTGTGAAGTAGACCCGGGGGCCATAGTGTTCACTAGAGGCTTCTCTCAAAATAGCAAATATTACGGTGGGTGAACAAATTACTGTCGAGCAATTGATAGAACCGCGCAAAGTCATGACGATATCTAAGGCAATGATCATACATATAGGAATCACGTCTGAGACAAGTATACCTATACTTTCTGCATCTACTACTATTACTCCACACATCGACCGCTATCGAGCATGCATCTAGTGTATTGAGTTCATGACGAACAGAGTAACGCATTAAGCAAGATGACATGATGTAGAGGGATAAACTCAAACCAATGATGAAAACCCCATCTTTTTACCCTTGATGGCAACAACATGATGCGTTCCTCGCTACCCCTTCTGTCACTGGGTGAGGTCACCGCAGGGTATGAACCCAAAACCAAGCACTTCTCCCATTGCAAGAATCATAGATCAAGCTGGCCAAACAAAACCCACAACTCGAAGAGAATTACAATGATACGAAATCATGCATATAAGAGATCAGAAGAAACTCAAAAAAGATTCTTAGATAATCTGATCATAAATCCACAATTCATCGGATCTCGACAAACACACCGCAAAAGAAGATTACATCGGATAGATCTCCATGAAGATCATGGAGAACTTTGTATTGAAGATCCAAGAGAGAGAGAAAGCCATCTAGCTACTAGCTATGGACCCGTAGGTCTATGGTGAACTACTCACGCATCATCGGAGAGGTCACGGTGTGGATGAAGAAGCCCTCCGTATTCGAATCCCCCTTCCAGCAGGGCACCAAAACGTACCCCGGATGGGATCTTGTGGAGACAGAAGATTGCGACGGCGGAAAAGTACTTTCGATGATCTCCTGATTTTTTTCTGGAATTTTTGGGAATATATAGGCGAAAGACCTAGGGAAGAGGTGGCCCGGGGAGCCCACAAGCCTGGGAGGCGCGGGCCCCTGGCCATGGCTAGGGGGCTTGTGGGGTCCCTGGTGGCCCCCTGCCTTGGTTCTCAAGTTCCCCGATCGTGTTCTGTTTCGGAAAAAATCTTTTTGGAAGTTTCGTTCCGTTTGGACTCCATTTAAAATCCTCCTCTGAAAAGGGTCAAAAACACGGGAAAAAACAGGAACTGGCACTTGGCACTAAGTTAATAAGTTAGTCCCAAAAAAATATAAAAGGCATACAAGGCATCCAAAGTTTGATAAGATAATAGCATGAAACCATCAAAAATTATAGATACGTTGGAGACGTATTAGACCTCCCACAAGATTCTTTGCCTACAAAGTAAAGGAGAAAAATCTCAAATCATTGAGCATGTCTTAGATTGTTTGAGTACAACAATCACTTGAATCAAGTGGGAGTTAATCTTCCAGATGAGATAGTGATGGTACTCCAAAGTCACTTCCACTAAGATGGTAGAGCTTCGTGATGAACTATAACATATTAAGGATAGATATGATCATCCTTGAGTGATTCTTAATGTTTGACACTGCTAAAGTAGAAATCAAGAAGGAGCATCAATTATTGATGGTTAGTAAAACCACTAGTTTCAAGAAGGGCAGGGGCTAGAAGGGATACTTCATGGAACAACAAACTAGTTGGTGCTCTAATAAAGAAACCCAAGATTGAACCCAAACCCGAGACTAAGTGCTTCTGTTATGAGGGGAACGGTCAGTGAGGCGGAGCTACCCTAGATACTTGGTGGATAAGAAGGCTCGCAAAGTCGACACAAGTGTATTTGATATACATGATATTGTTGTGTGCTTTACTGGTACTTCTAGTAGCATGAGGGTATTGGATTCCGGTTCGGTTGCTCAGTGATTAGTAACTCGAAATGAAAGCTATGGTATAAACGGAGACTAGCTAAAGGCGAGGTGACGATAAGTGTTGGAAGTGTTTCCAACGTTGATGTGATCAAACATCGCACGCTCCCTCTACCATCGGGATTGGTGTTGAACCTGAATAATTGTTATTTGGTGTTAACGTTGACAATGAACATCATTGGATCGTGTTTACTGCAATACGATTATTCATTTAAAGAAAATAACAGTTATTCTATTTTCTTGAATAATTACCCTCAATGGTTTATTAAAATCTCGATCGTAGTGTTGCACATGTTCATAATATTTGTGCCAAAAGATACAACGTAGTAATGATAGTACCACTTAGTTGTGGCACTGCCACCTGAGTCATGTTGGCATAAAATGTATGAAGAAGCTCCATGTCGATGGATCTTTGTACTCACTCATTTTTTAAATGTTTGAGACATGTAGTTGGATTATTTGGACTCACTTGATTTTGAATCACTTGAGACATGCAAATCATGCCACATGAAAGAAGAGAGTAACTTGTTGGGAGTAATGCATTTTTGATGTGTTCAAGTCCAGTGAGTACTAAGGCACGCAGTGGATATCGTTATGTTCTTACTTCACCGAAAATTTGAGTAGATACAGGAGTACACTTGATGAATCACAAGTCTGAAATGTTGAAACGTTCAAAGCTGTTTTAGAGTGAAGATCATCGTGATAAAAGGATAAACTATCTGCGATATGATCATAGAGATGAATATCTGAGTTGCGAGTTTTTGGTACACAATTAAGACAATGTGGAAATTGTTTCACAATTTATGCCACCTAGAACACCATAGTGTGATGGTGTGTCCGAATGTCATAGCCACGCCCTATTTGATATGGTGCATACTATGATGTCTCTTATCGAATTACCACTATTGTTTATGGGTTATGCATTACAGACAACAACATTCACTTTAAATAGGGCACCGCGTATTTCCGTTGAGATGACATAGTATAGATTATGGTTTCGAGAAGCCTAAATTGTCGTTTCTTGAAAGTTTGGGGCTGCGATGCTTATGTGAAAAAGTTTCAGTCTAATAAGTTCGAACCCAAAGCGGATAAATCCATCTTCATAGGATATCCAAAACAGTTGGATACATCTCCTATCTCAGATCTGGAAGCAAAGTGTTTGTTTCTAGAAACGGGTCCTTTCTCGAGGAAAGGTTTCTCTCGAAAGAATTGAGGGGGAGGGTGGTGGAACTTGATGAGGTTAGTGAACGGTCACTTCAACCAGTGTGTAGCAGGGAGCAGGAAGATGTTCCTGTGGCACCTACACCAATTGAAGTGGAAGCTGATGATGGTGATCATTAGAGCTTCGTATCAAGTTACTACAAAACTCGTAGGTCGACCAGGTCGAATACTACTACAGAGTGGTACTGTAACCCTGTCTTGGAGGCCATGTTGTTGAACAACAATGAACCTACGAGCTATGGAGAAGCGATGGTGGGCCCGCGTTCCGACATATGGCTGGAGGCCATGAAATTCGAGATAGGATCTATGTATGAAAACAAAGTGTAGACTTTGGAAGAACTACTTGATGGTCGTAGAACTATTAAGTAAAGATAGATCTTTAAAAGGAAGATAAAATGATGATGGTGACTATTCACCATTAAGAAAAGCTCGACTTGTCGCAAAGAAGTTTCTGACAAGATCAAAGAGTTGACTATGATGAGACTTTCTCACTCGTAGCGATGCTAAAAGTCTATTGGAATTATGTTAGTATTTGTTGCATTATTTATGAATTATTGCACACAGGATGTCAAAACATTGTTTCCTCGACGGTTTCCTTGAGGAAAGGTTGTCTATGATACAACCAGAAGGTTTTTTCAATCCTAAGGATACTAACAAGTATGCAAGCTCCAGCGATCCTTCAATGGACTGGTGCAAGCATCTCGGAGTTGGAATACACACTTTGATGAAGATGATCAAAGTTTTTGGGTTTGTACAAGGTTTATGAGAAACTTGTATTTCCAAAGAAGTGAGTGGGAGCACTATAGAATTTCTGATAAGTATTGTGGTCGACATATTGTTGATCTGAAGTGATGTAGAATTTCTGTAAAGCATAAAGGTTGTTTGAAAGGGGTTTTTCAAAGGAAGACCTGGATAAATCTACTTGAACATTGAGCATCAAGATCTATGGAGATAGATCAAAATGCTAAACAAAACATTCAAATGAAATGCATGCCTTGACAAGTTTTGGAAGGAGTTCGAAATAGGCCAGCAAAGAAAGAGTTCTTAGCTGTGTTGTAAGGTGTGAATATGAGTAAGACTCAAAAGCCCGACCACGTCAGAAGAAAGAGAAAGGACGAAGGTCGTCCCTTATGCCTTAGCTGTAGACTCTACAGTATGCCATGTTGTGTACCGCACCTAATGTTTGCCTTGCCACAAGTCTGTTAAGAGGTACAGAGAGTGATCTAGGATTGAATCACTGAACAGCGGTCAAAGTTATCCTTAGTAACTAATGGACTAAGGAATTTTTCTCAATTATGGAGGTGGTTAAAGAGTTCGTCGTAAAGGGTTACGTTGATGCAAGCTTTGACACTAATCCAAATAACTATGAGTAGTAAAACGGATTCGTATAGTAGAGTAGATATTTGGAGTATTTCCGAATAGCACGTAGTAGCAGCATCTATAAGATGACATAAAGATTTGTAAAGCACACACGGATCTGAAAGATTCAGAACCGTTGACTAAAACCTCTCTCACGAGCAAGACGTGATAAGACCCCAGAACTAGATGGGTGTCGGATTCGTTAGAATCACATGGTGATGTGAACTAGATTATTGACTCTAGTGCAAGTGGGAGACTGTTGGAAATATGCCCTAGAGGCAATAATAAATTTCATATTATTATATTTCCTTGTTCATAATAATCGTTTATTATCCATGCTAGAATTGTATTGATTGGAAACTCAAATACATCTATGGATACATAGACAACACACTGTCCCTAGTGAGCCTCAAGTTGACTAGTTCGTTGATCAAAGATGGTCAAGGTTTCCTGGCCATAGGCAAGTGTTGTCACTTGATAACGGGATCACATCATTAGGAGAATCATCTGATGGACAAGAGCCAAATTATATATGTAGCATATTGATCGTGTCATTTTATTGCTATTGTTTTCTGCGTGTCAAGTATTTGTTCCTATGACCATGAGATCATATAACTCACTGGCACCGGAGGAATGCCTTGTGTGCATCAAACGTCACAACATAATTGGGTGACGATAAAGGTGCTCTACGGGTATCTCCGAAGGTGTCCGTTGAGTTAGTATGGATCAAGACTGGGATTTGTCACTCCGTGTGACGGAGAGGTATCTCGGGGCCCACTCGGTAATACAACATCACACACAAGCCTTGCAAGCAACATCACACACAAGCCGTTAACGAGATTGAAATAGGTATGCGGATACCGACGATCGAATCTCAGGCAAGTAACATACCGAAGGACAAAAGGAATGACATACGGGATTATATGAGTCCTTGACACTGAGGTTAAACCGATAAGATCTTCGGAGAATATGTAGGATCCAATATGGGCATCCAGGTCCCACTATTGGATATTGACCGAGGAGTACCTTGGGGCATGTCTACATAGTTCTCGAACCCGCAGGGTCTGCACACTTAAGGTTTGGCGATGTTTTAGTATAGTTGAGTTATATGCGTGGTTACCGAATGTTGTTTGGAGTCCCGGATGAGATCAGAGACGTCACGAGGGTTTCCAGAATGGTCTGGAGACGAAGATTTATATATAGGATGACTTCATTTGGTTATCGGAAAGTTTTCGGGCATTACCGGGAATGTACCGGGAGTGACGAATGGATTCCGAGTATTTACCGAGAGGGGGGCAACCCACTCGGGAGTGGCCCAAGGCCTTGAGGGTGGTGCACCAGCCCTTAGTGGGCTGGTGGGACATCCCAACAGAGGATAGGCACCACAAGGATAAAAAACCAAGAGAAAAGAAAAAAAAGAAAGGTGGGAAGGTGGAGAAGGACTCCACTTTCCAATCCTAGTTAGACTAGGATTGGAGGAGGACTCCTCCACCTCCTTGGTCGGCGCACCTAGAGGGCCTTGGCCCTCAAGGCAAGTCTCCCCACCTCTCCTCTTATATATACTGGTGATTTAGGGCTGATTTGAGACAACTTTTGCCACGTGCAACTCAGATCTAGACACCATAGTTTTACCTCTAGATCCTATTTCTACGGAGCTCGGGCGGAGCCCTGCATTAGTAGATCCTTCACCACCACCAGAGCGCTGTCACACTGCCGGAGAACTCATCTACTTCTCCGTCTTGCTTGCTGGATCAAGAAGGCTGAGATCATCGTCGAGCTGTACGTGTGCTGAACGCGGAGGTGTCGTCCGTTTGGCAATAGATCAGAACGGATCGTGAGACGGGTCACAAGACAATTCGTGCAACGGATCACGAGACGGTTCGTGGGACGGATCGCGGGACGGTTCGTGGGACGGATCATGGGACGGTTCGCGGGGCGGATCGACGGACGTGAGGACGTTCCACTACATCGACCGCATTTCTTAAACGCTTCCTGCTGTGCGATCTACAAGGGTACGTAGATCCAAATCTCCTCTCGTAGATGGACATCACCATGATAGGTCTTCATGTGCATAGGAAATTTGTTGTTTCCCATGCAACGTTCCCCAACATACCTATGATCAAGTATTCTTGCTTGGCTCCTATGCCAATATACTCATATGTAGATGACCCTGTCATCGCCCAAGTGCTTGATAGCTGCTAGGATGTTTTTGCATGTTCACCATGTTTGTATCATCATTCTTATTGTGTGAGCATGTCGGTCTGCATGAATTTAATAATTCGAGGACATCCAATTTTTGTTATATAGATTTTTGTTTTATATTTTGCTAATTGGATGGACAAGAATGCCTAGGACCCTTCTCTAGCTATCTATACTATCTCATCTCAAGTTCTATTCATGCTTCATAACAAAACTTGAGCAAGCACTTGTCGATCCCTCTGTGTGAAGGTGCACTCGGGGTTCAGTAGCGTCATAGGCTGCCTTCCAAAACCTCTTTGAAAAACTTGGTGTGACCAACTCCACAAACTCGGAGCCACCAATTTTCCAAAGTTGATCGGGTTTTCTCATCTCGGTACCACCGGAATCGCCAACTCGGTTACACCGAGTTTCCCTTTCTACCGACAGTTGAGGAACTCAATGACACCGATTTTGCCATCTCGGTGACACCGACAGCGCACAGGTATATATACCTGTAGACCAGACCTTTTGATTTCACTTCGTTAAAACGGTTCGTTCTCCCCCCCCCCCCCCCGACACCGCCAACACGACTCCCCGAGTGCCGCCGCTGTTGGGACTCGCCGTCGTCGACGAAATCTGCTCCTTCGTCGTTGTCGTAGCCGAACCTCCACTGAGCTAGGGTACGGTTTGATCCCCTTTGTGTTCCCCGTCTTTTTCTCATGCATTTGATCTTTTAATTCTTCTTTCCACTTTGTGCAAACCTCCTGTCCACGAGATAAAATCAGTAGATTAGGAGAAGTAGGAAATTTTGGATCTGATCTGCCATAGAATGCAACTAGGTGAGACCGAGTTTGTAAAATCGGTTCCACTGATTCCTGTTTTAGGGTTCCTGAGAAGCAACTCGGTGAGACCGATCAGCTATTTTCGGTGCCACCGAAAATGACTGCCAAGTTTCTTTTAAGCGAGTCTCTTTTCTCGGTGACTCCGAAAATGCCAACTCGGTGCCACCGATTTACATCCTCCAGAAGATCATACCCTGAGTTTCAGACTTCAAATTTTCAAAAAGTATCTGAATTTTGTGATGCTCAACCATTCTTTCATTCCTACATCCACTTCACAGGATCTACTATTTACTGCTGAGTATGTCTGTCAGTATGTCAGGTTCAGATGACAGTCAAAATGATTTCAGAGAGCAGAGTATCGAGATGGATATTGGCACTAGTCCAGAGAGGATAGATTCTGACCCTGTATTACACAGTTTGATGGCTTGCCCAAGGCAGCCACCAGGAAAAGGAGGAAGCTAAATTCTGATGAGGAGGACTCAGACTTTTTGCCAGAAGAATCTTCAGACCCTCCTAAGCCTCCTCCAAGGAAAGTTCTCAGGAAGATGTCTGCCAGTGCTGCTGATCTGATAGCACCTGATTATGCCAAGAAGGGCAAAGCTATTGCCAAGGAAGCACTTGCAAAGAAGGCTGGTGTGAAGAGGCCCAGGAAGAGAACTATCCATCTTGTTGGTAGAAAGACTTCTATGTTTGAAGACCCAGAAGAAGCTGAGGAAGAAGCTCCTCAGGAGATCCCAGTTCCTCCCAAGAAGAAGAATCTGATGGGTGATGCAATGAAGTCTTCTCCAAAGCCTGCTGCTAAAGCAAAGAAGATTGTAGCTTCCAGGGAGACAACTAAAGATATACCTACAACTGCTAAGAGCAAAGGCCCAACATCCAGTGCCCATGTTGCAGAAGAAGAAGGAGATGAGAATGCTCCAGTTCTCAGGAAGCTCAGACCATACCTTCCACTCCACAATGATGCTCATCATGTAGCAGAAGACATGACGAAGAGGAAAGATGCTAGATTAAGAAAGTGGAGAGGTGCTGATCCATATGTTGTAAGTAGAAGAATTGTTGTTGATCCAAGGTTTCACAACAAGGAACAACAAGATTATTATGAGATTGTCTTGTATGACAAGAGTCATGCTGTCAGTGATATGAGGTATGTCGACTGGGCATACATCAAGGAGAATGAGAATTTCTTTCCACATGTTCAAGAGAACTTCAGGCTAGTTGACATAGAATATGTTGTTGGGAATGAGATGACCCCATGGAATGATGAGATGATCATTCAATTCTATGCAACAATTCATTTCTATGATGACTCTTTAGTTTGGATGACCGATGGACACAGGTACGACGCTACAATTGTTGAATGGGCTGTTATCATTGGTGTTCCCAAGCAGGAAGAAGCAGATGTAGATGTGTATGCAGATGCTAAGAAGAATCACAACTCCATGGCCAACATGTGCAAGACCATTCCACATCAGTAATTGGCCAGTCACAAGTTTGGCCCAGTATATTTTCTGCAAGCTGATATTCCCACGACAAACACTATACTGCGATACACTCTCATGCCTAAGTCAGGAGATGAGAAGATGGTCAGAGGATATTCCATCAACCTGTTGCACCTACTTGATACCCATACCAGATTTAGAGTGATGGACTTGATAGTTGAGACCATCTGAAGGACTGCTGCAGATTAGAAGAGATCATATGGATATGCACCTTATACTCATATGTTCATCAATGCCAAGCTAGGCAAGCATGCATATCAACTTGATCGTCCCCATCTACCTCTTTAGTCTAAATTTGAAGATGACAATAATCCCAACTCAGCTGCAGCAAGAATATCAGCAGAGGCTGAAGCTACTAGAAACATGCCACCTCTAGTTTCACAGTTCAGAACTCAAGCTGAGCAAATGGCATTTCTAGTAAGCACTGTCCAAGGCATGGAGAAGAACATTCAGGAGATCATGCAAAATCAGAAGAGCCTTGAGAGAGTTGTGGACACAAAATTCCACAACATGAATATGAAGGTAACTGAGTTGACCACCATTGTCACAGAGCTTCAACATGAAGTTGACTCTATGGAGATTCCATGCTTAGAGGATGAAGATGAATATGATGATGACGAGGATGAGTCTCCTCCTCCCACTACTACACAGTTCAGCCCCAGGCCCCGGTCAGTTGTCGTTCCTGCTACGGAGACAAGACATACATCTTCAGCACAAGATTCAGCACCTTCAGCACCAGCTCCAGCTCAAGCTCCTTCAGTATCAACTCCTCCAGCTCCAGGGACGTCAGCACAAGTCTTCACATACGCCGTCCTATCGACTCCATCATCAGCTGCCCAGAGAGACGAGTAGTTCTCTACTTTTGAACTTTTTGGTAACTTGTTGCCAAAGGGGGAGAAATGAATAGATCATAGACTTCGTGTGAGAGAGACCTTTTGACTTTATTTGCTCTCATTTGGATTTAAAAACTTTGTTTTTTGGATGACTTTATCCTATCTGTGTGCGATCATACGCTTTATCCTGTGTCATGCTACGATATTATCTTTTAGCTATCCATGTGATGATCATTCACTTATCTTGTTGGTATCATGTCCATTTCTATTCTTTTTACGCACCACCAAGATGTATTTGACATGGAAGAGTAACGCATGATCCTAATTGATTGTGCATTTGCATTCAAACACAAATTTTAAATAATGCACAAATTTAGGGGGAGCTCTTGCTTTTCACATACTTCTCAAAGCGTCGATGGTAATTAATCATTGATTATATATTTTGTCGAAGCTTTGATCTATATGTTGTCATCAATTACCAAAAAAGTGGAGATTGACAGCACAATTGCTCCCTAGAGTCATTTTGATAATTGATCGCAACATATGCATCATTGGACTAATGTGTTTTCCAAGTATATTTCAGAAAAGTTCAAAAGACGCTATGGCTTAAGGTTTATGTGGAGATACCCCTAGATGCAAGAAAGGAATAATATTGGCTCAAGCTTCAAGCTAGAAGACTCTTCATTTTATATTTGTGAGAAATCACTTTTGATTCCATAGGAAAGCCAATACTATTAAAAGGGGGTGAGGTAGTAAAATGAACTGATTGCTCAAATGCTCAAAGTTAGCCACTAAAACACTCAGTCATTTTCCCCCACATATCCACTCTTCAATTCCACATTCACAAATTCGGTGTCACCAACATTGCACATCGGACCCACCGAGTATGAACCTAAGACAGAACCCTAGCCATTCCCACCAAATCGATGCAACCGAAACTGCATCGGTGCTACCAAGTTCAGTGTGACCAACATTGTGTTGCCAATATACACAAAATCAGATTTTCCGAGTTTGAGTACTGGTGCCACCGACTTTGGCCATATGACAGTTAGTCACCTTTTTGGTGCCACCGAGTTCTCTATATCGGTCTCACCGAGATTCAAACGTTCACCACTTTAGTGCTAATCGGTACCACCGAGTTGTCCAATTCGGTGTTACCGAGTTTGCTCTTTTGTGTGTAATGGTTGGATTTTGGTTGCTGCCTATATATACCCCTTCACCCACCTCTCATTCGTGGGAGAAGCACTCAGAACTCACACTTCATTTCCAGATCCATTTTCTGAGAGAGAACCGCCTACTCATGTGTTGAGACCAAGCTATTCCAATCCAATCATTTGGAAACTTGATCTCTAGCCTCCCCAAACTGCTTTCTACCAAATCAACCTCTCTTACCCATCCATATTTTGTGAGAGAAAGATTTGTGTTGAGGAGACTATCTTTAGAAGCACAAGAGCAAGGAGTTCATTTATCTACCCCATTTATTACCTTTTGGAGGGTGGTGCCTCCTAGATTGGTTAGGTGTCTCTTGGGAGACTCTTACTTCGTGTTGTGGAGTTGAACCAAGATGTTTGTAAGGGCAAGGAGATCGCCTACTTCATGAAGATCTACCGTGAGTAAGGCTAGTCCTCCGTGGAAGGAAGCCGTGGAGGGATACACAAGGCTGCTTCTTTGTGGACCCTCCGTGGGTGGAGCCCTCAGTGGACTCTCGCAGCCATTACCCTCTGTGGGTTGAAGTCTCCACTAACATGGACGTACTATAGCGCCACCTATCAGAACCATGCCAAAAATCGTGTGTCAACCTTATGCGTTTGATCTCCCTTCCTTACTCCTCTATTTACACATGCATGTTTACTTTCCGCTGCTATACTATTAGAACTGCATGTATAGGGTGTATTCGACTTGTCATAACTGCAGTAGTTGCCTCTCAAGTAAAATTGGGAAAAGGCAAAAAATTATTGTCAAGTAGTCTAATCACCCCCCCCCCCTCTAGACATACTTTTGATCCTACAGTTGGTCATCTTAATATTGAATGTGTGTATTTTTATGATCAAACCGTTTCCTAATATTATGATAATTGGATCTCGGTGAATTCTACAATGAACTTTGTTTATTTTTGGGGTGTGAAGAATTATCACATAAAATGATTGGTTCAATATATTCCTTGTCACTGATGACAGCGAAGCTAATATACAAGAAATCTATATGTTTTGCGTAGTAAATTGCAAGGAGAATGCTTATATTGTGAGCTATAAAGAATCAAGAAAATGAATAGAATATAAAATAACAATAATTAAACGGTAAAGGTGTCCCACTACCCTTCTATTATTTCTCTTAATGAATCCGGTTGCAAGGAGGAGCTTCCCAACTCTTCAATAAGAATCTTGTATAAATTACTTAAACCCACACACAAGGTGGTGGTGAAGAAGAAAATAATGAAAAGTAGAAGCAAAAAGGTATCTCTACCAGATAATGGTACTCCTATAATTGTTGAGAATGAATCCGAAAGTAGTATGGACAATGACACACTTGATGATTATTTTTTTATGCCTACTACTTGTTGTGATGAGGATGATTGGGAGGATAATGATAATCCTTATAATATTGACAATATTTTTGGCACCAACTTGGAAAGTTATGATGATGATAATTATTACACTATTGGTACTATTCATGCTATTGATGATTATGCTAGTGATATGCAAACCCATAAACTTGGGGATACTATGCTTGATGAGAATGACATATTTGAGAATATATTTGCTGCAGTTAATGTGTCTCCCAAACTTGGGGATGCTAGGCATAATGAAGATGATCTTTTTAGTCCCCCTACTTTGAATGATCAAATTTGTTATGATGAAAGCATGCCTCCTATTTATGATGATTATATTTATGAAAGTGGGTTTGGAAGAGTGTCAACTCTAGGTACTAATGATCCCACTATTTTGGAGGGTGTTGAATATTTTCATAATGATAATAGTTGATTTGGAGAGGTCATGACTTTATTTAGGAATGATTCCACTATCTTGGAAGAGGTTTCAATTGGTCATGATGAGAACAAAGCTTCTACTTATCATGATTATTGTGATGATACTTATGTTACAAAAAGTAGTTATGATTATTATTATAAATCTTATCACAATTATGAATACCCTTTTTTGAACATTATTATTTTAATGTGGAAACTACTTATAGCATTCAAGTCTCCTATGATACTCCCACTATTATATATGGGAAGTTTGTTTGTGTCGGTAGTAATAAAAAGTATATGCTTGTGGATCATGGAAAGAATGCTTTATGTGATAGTTATATTGTTGAATTCCTTCATGATGCCACTAAAAATTATTATGAGGGAGGAACATATGTTTGTAGGTGTTGCAATAATATCAAGTTTCCTGCCTATGTTTTCAAAATTTTGAAGTCATGTTTGTTTTGCCTTCCTATGGAAGTTGATTCTTGCTACAATAAATTTTTTACTTCCAAAATCCCTATGCCTAGGAACTGGGTTAGACTTAAATGTGTTTGTCATGTGATTCATGATGCTCTCTTGCATAGTTCAAATACTATTCTTATGTGAGCATCATTGAAATCATCATGCCTAGCTAAAAGACTTTAAAGAAAATCGCTTGTGGGAGACAACCCGACACTTCTACCTACTGTTTTTATGTGTTCACATGATTAAGCTACTATATTAATCATGTCTTGTCTCATTTATTTCAATAAGGTGCCAAGTAAAGTCTTTGGGATAGTGTGGATACTTGTTAGTTTGATTCTGTGCAAAAACAAAACTTTTACATCAAGTGCAGAACTTCTATGATTTTACTAGATCATAAAAATTCCTAAATTTTTACAAAGTTTTTATATGCAAATTCTCTGTGTTTTCCTATTTTTCAGAATTTTTGGAGACAGGGAACTATGTTGTTCATTCAGATCCTCACAGACTATTCTGTTGTTGACATATTCTATTTTGCATGCATAGTTTGCTTGGTTTAGTGTTTCCATAGCTTATGTTTAGTGATATAAACTATGGGAATGATATAAGATGGTAGTTATTATCTGAGAACAATTATGAATCTTATCTTGACAGCAATTAAGTGAATGATATATCTTTATTAATTACACTAACCCATCTCACGAAGCTCCGTTAAGTTTTGTGTGATTGAAGTTTTCATGTTTTGGGTGAGATGTCGATATGAGGAGAATAAGGAGTAGCAATAACCAAAGAGTGGGGATGCCCAAGGCACCTCAAGGTAATATCCAAGTAAGACTCAAGCGCCTAAGCTTGGGGATGCCCCAGAAGGCATCCCCTCTTTCGTCTCCGACATTATCAGTATCTCTTACTTGGAGCTATATTTTTGTTCATCACATAATATGTTTTTTGCTTGGAGAGTCATTTTATTTTGTTTTTTTCAGTTATATACAATTTATAATCTAGTTTTTTCAATAAAAATTTCCAAGAATTGCCTTTAGAATGCTTGAATTGCATGTGTCATGTGTGCTATACAAAAACAGAAACTTTTGCTGTAGTATTTGAATTAAGATTTTACTAGAACGTGGAAAGTTTCTAAAATATTTACACAATACTTTCATACAAATTCTTTATAATTTCCTAAATTTTCAGAATTTTTGGTGATACGTAAGTACACTTATTAAATAGATTGCTACAGACTATTCTAATTGGACAGATTGTTATCATAGTTTTGTTATATACTTATCCTAGAGTTTTCATGCTTATATTAGTAGATATAAATTGTAAAAAATGATAATTTACAGTACATAATTTTTAGAAGTTACTATGAAACTTTTCTTGTTAGTACATGAAATATTGATTTATTCTTATGTGTACTAACCTATCTCACGAGTTCTTTTCAAGTTTCGTGTGGATGAAGTTTTCAAGACTTAGGTGAAACCGGGATATGAGATGATTGAATGAGAAACAAAAGCTCAAGATTGGGGATGCCCAAGTCACCCCGAGTAAATATTTCAGGAAGTCTCAAGCATTTAATCTTGGGGATGCTACGCATCCCACCTCTGTTAGTCAAACAAATATCGGTTAGCCAATGTTAAGCCCAAATTTTTATTTGTACACGTGATATGTGCTATTCTTGGAGTGTCTTTTGTTCTTTTTTCTACCTGAATAAAATTCTCTGATATGAAAATCTTTATTGAGAGAGATAGAGTCCTCACATAGTTACCTAATTGTTTGACTACTAATAGTTCTTCACTTATAGGTTTCGAGAGTACTTTGATGTTTACTCTTGTACTTCACTTGTATCCTAAGAGTAAACTGTGAATGAATGAAATATCATAAATCTGAAATTATCCATGTGATTTATTCTTAGTAGTAGTTTCACGTTTGATTTATAATGTAAAATCTATTGAAGTTTTCCAATCATAGTATTGGTCATACAAGCAATTCATGAATGACTAGTATAAGAAAGAGAACTTTCACATACAAATATATTATCTTGGACATCTTTTATGATGGTGAATACCCATTAATTATTCTAAAACTTTATAAAATAGTTAAAGTTGGACAAGGAAGACAACATAATGGTTATGTTTGGGTATATTTGCACCAAATTTATGTTCTTATGGATCCTCCAACATGTGGTGCTTGTTTAGAACCTTTTGCTAGCCAAAACTTCGTACTAAGTAGAGATACTACTTGTGCATCCAAATCCTTGAGGAAAGTTTCTTCCATGAAAGTCCACCATGCTTACCTATATATGGTATTTCACTCCCATTCCAAGTAAATTTCCATGTGCCACCTCTAAAACCTTCAAATAAAGATATATTTTTTGTGCCCGTACCGCTCATGGAGCAATGGGCGGTCACTATCTTCCATGCTAGGTGGGTTATTCTAAAAATGAGTGTTTATTCACTTGTCGTTGCATGAGAGATGTTGTTAAAAAAGATTCCTAGTCCTCCATAATACAAAAAAAAACAAGAACTCCCCCCCTGGAAAGTTGATTGTTTGGATGGTACCCTAGGATACGGCTGGCCATGGAATGTGTTTGAATGGTGGAGGGGGTAAAATTCCAATTCAGTTTGGGAACCGCTAATAATGTGATTAGCATGGAAGATGTTGAAAACTTTGTTGTAACGTTGACAGGAAAAGCATACCACTCAAAAATATGTGCATCTCTTTTTTAAACAATGAGCACTCGCACCTATGCAAATCCCTACATCCCTCAGCGACGAACCAATCTATTTACTTTCATGTTATCTACTTTTCATGTTGATTCAACTTCCTATTCCAACCTCAATCTATTAGTTGGCAATTAGACTCTCAAGTTATTAGATTTTTCGCAATTCTCTGGTAGGCAGTTTTTCATCGTCCTACCACTGTCTTGGAGGTTATGATCAACTTTTATAATTATATGGCGATATTTTCCGAACTACTTTGACCCCCTACCCCCCGCATGAGTTTTTCGAACTCACACACGGCTCGAGGGATACTAAATACAGGGATTGCTTATAAACCTATAAGAAACAAAATTACGTTGTAAAAAGAGAGTGCAGATTACCTTGAATCCTGTCAACAAGCCGTCCAAAGCCTCTTTTAGTCCGCTATCAACGGACCAAATACTTTTCAGAACCGCACTTAGAAGAGTGCGGTGTTGTTCAAGGATGGAAGATTCATTTAGACCCTCCTCCATCATGACTGACCACCCGGTTTGAGGCTGCTCTGTTGTGAACGGATCTGGGTGCGGCATGGCAGTTTCCCTTGGCAGAGAAAGTGTTGTGGATGGTTATGGAGGCTGAGAGGCCTCCAGAATTGTATTTGCAGAAGACTCGGAGTGTCCGGGACCTCCTTCCTTTCTTGCCAGGAAGGATTCGTCCTCTCGGTATTTTGTGGCCGAGGTATTAGCCTCAGCCATGATGTCATCACCTTTGGACCTGGTTTCTGGTTCCGGGGGATTCTCTCGATATGCTACCTCCCCGACCTCCTCGATGGGTAGGGATGAGCGTTGTTGAACCGGTCCCGCTTTCCGCCAGGTTGGCCAGCAAATAATCCCCCTCCGCAATCTAATCGGGGGGGGGAGTCATGCGGCGGGCTACGATGTGAAAAAGGGCATAATCATTAACAACAACATCTCAAAACTATAGTATGACCAATCAAAACAAGGTTGAAGACATCCAAAAGATAAACCAAATGTTTTCAAATTGAGAAGAGCAACAAAAAGCAAATCTCTCTCTCTCTCACTCTCTCTCTCGAAGTCCTAATGATCTATAAACTTCTCCCCCTTGGGCAACAAGTTACCAAAAGTTCAAAGATATCCTCAAACTGCCTCTAGCTGCCTCTGCCTAGGCCTGGGCCTCTAACTCAGCATGTGCAGTACCTGAAGTGGGTTGGCTTGGATCCATCACCAACATTATCCTCAAACTATGGCTTGAGTGACAGGTGTTGGCGATCAAGTAGATACACGTTGTTCCCAACCTTTGAGTTCATTAGAATGTAAATATAGGGAGCGTATCCACAAGACCTCTTCTAGTCAGCAACAGTCGTTCTGATTGTCTCAACAATCAAGTCCATCACCCTGATCCTGGTGTGAGTGTCGACATGATGCAACATGTTTATGGAGTACCCCCTCATCATCTTATCATCACCTCATTTGGGCATCAAGGTGTACCTCATAATTGTGTTTCTGGTGGGTAGTTGTGCTTGCAAAAAGTATATTGGTCCTAGCTTGTGTGACTTCAAGTACTCCTGGCGTACTGGGTTATACATATTGGCCATGGAGTTGTGCTTCATCTTGTCCTTGGTATAAACATCGAGATCTCTTTCATGCACCTCTAGGGCTCCTAAGATGTTAGCCCACTCTTCAACTATGGATTGATAGATGGTGCCTTCTGTCATCCATACAATTCTACCATCTCAGTAGAAGTGAGTTGTAGAGTATAATTGCATGATCATATCATCATTCCATGTTGTCATTTTTCTGCCAACAAAGCTCTCAATGTCTGTGGCCCTGAAATTTTCTTGCACATGAGGGAAGTAGTCTCCATTCTCCTTGTCTGCAGCCCCAATCTACAAACCTCATGTCACTCACATCTGGACTCTTGTCTAACAGGACAGTCTCCGAGAAGTCTTGCTGCTCCTTTGTGTGGAAGTAAGCATCAACTACATTCCTCCTCTTGATAGCATATGGATCACCTACTCTCCACATCCTGAGCCCTTGATCCTCCATGTCCTTCATGTTTTCAGCTATAGAGTGTTCATCATTATGTTGTGGTAGATGTGGTCTCAGCTTCCTCGGCACAACAATTTCTTATTCCTCTGCAGCAACATCTCTTGAAGCAGAACCCTTGTTCTTCTCAACGGCAGGTATGTCTTTGGTAGTCCCCTTTGGCTTAGAGGCTACATGCTTATTGGCCTTGGGAGCAGATGGCTTTACCTTGGATACTGGCTTGCTTGGCATATCATCTTTCATTAGTTTCCTCTGCTTGGAAGGAGGTGGGTTAGCAGATTCCTCCTCTTCCTCTTCACTCTCTGGATACTCAGGTGTTGGTGGTTACACTACAACTTTGACAAACCTGGTCCTCTACCTCTTTTGTCATGACTTCTTGGCTAAGACTTTTGTTCTTCCAGCACCACTAGGTTGCTCTGAAGATAGAGACAACCCTTTATTGGCTTCAACTGACTTTGGAATCTTCCTCGTAGTTGCCCTCTATCTTTTTCTTATGAGAAGTGCTTTCCTCTGGGACAAAATATGCATCCTCCTCATGAGATTTGAGCTTCTTCCTTGCCATAGTTGCCATCTTGGGTAGGTCATGGGAGTCGGGGGTGCATGGGTCTGACTCACTGCTCTCGGGACTAATGCCTGAATCAACTTTAACACTTTGTTCTCTAAATGCATTCTGGCTATCCTCGGATCCTGAGATACTCACAAGCTCACCCTGTGAATAGATATAGAAAAGTTGGAAAGATTAGCATCTCAAAACACAATTGATTTTGCAAAATTTGAACTCAAAATCTTAGTTTCAGAATTCAGCTATGTAGGTTTTGGTTCCACCAAGATCTCATTTTCGGAGCCAACGAGACATGCTTTCTCCTTAACAGAGACTTGGCCACCATTTATGGAGTCACCAAAAATGTTAACTCGGTCTCTACGAGATAGTTCTTAGAGCCGAAAAACCAGAATCGGTGGAATCGATTCTTTTGCACTAGGTGCTACCCGATATGCATATAGTGGAACCCTAACCTAAAATCTTTCGTTCGGCTAATATAACCACACGCCAGTCGGATGCGCCATGCCACTCAGACTACATACAACAAGGTAAAGGCACCGAAGAGATGGCAACGGCTAAGGACTTAATCCACCACATGACGTGCAGTGAAGACCTTCATTACGAGTAACGTCGGGCATTAAGTATGCCGTTTCTAGTAAGTCCCTTCTTTATTACCATTTATTGCCTTGTAATGGTGCTCGGCTGGTCATGGCAGCCACTGTATAAGCCACTCCCGGGCACCAGCTCAAGGGTTCAACACTTGTAATCTTTTACACCCTATAAGAAAACACCAGCCTCACGGCTCGAGACGTAGGGCTATTACCACTTCCGAGTGGGACCTCAACTCATAAATCCGAGTGCATCCACTGCGCCTAGCTAGACTTCACCGCTTAGTTCGTACCCCTGGTACTATTGTCAGGATCATTCCCACGACAGTTGGTGCCCACCGTGGGGCTGCACTTCTAACAAATCCAGCGCAGTTGGAGATCCTCTTCGGGTCCCTCAGCTTCATCCTCGATGATTCGGCGTGGCTACATGATGCGCCACTGGACACCGACGCCATCGCCGCGCGAGGTGTGTCGCATTTCAGCACAGTTGCGCACAGGGTTCTTATCAGAGAGCCATCAGTGTTGTATCATTTGGCATCGCCACGACCAGTTGCCGTCCGCCGCAAGCGCTCTGGGCGCTCACGGATGCAGTGATGGATCAACCACACTATGGCCAACCAGGCCATCTCCGGACAGGTGGCCATGCTCAGCTCTGATGAGCCCTCTGTCTCCCCTTCATCGAGCGAGGAGTCACTCGGCGACTCCGACTGCGATAGTAGCACGGGTGCAGCCGAGATCCTGATGACCGAGACAAATAGGGGAGGCAACCCCGACCATGCCTCGTAGAACTCTCTCGAGCATGATGACAGGGATCGCCACCATGGAGACAGCAACTACCACATTCCGCAACCGCTCACTGAGTAGCAGCGTGAAGAACTACGGCGGAGGAGCGACCAAGTTCTTCGCACCCCCATCACCCGGGAATACCCTGGAGGAGATCATGCTCGAGAATGCGCGACTAGCCAACTTGGCCGAGCGCGAGCGCCTCGAATGGCTCCAGCGTTCACTCGATGATCGGGATGCGAGAGACCAGCCGAGCTCTAGTCATAGGCAGTTGTTTCCGAATGACCGCCTGTGGCACATCAAAGTGATGCGGACTCCTCTACTGAACATGGTCACCGCCAATCGGATCGCTGATTCCATTCAGCCAAGTGACAGCGCGGCCAGGGAAGGCATTCAGCAGATCCAAGCTCTGCTGAAGACGGCCCTACAATAGAATTCTGCACTGTCGCAGTCGCGGCACCACATCCATAGCAAGTTCGTCCAAGCAGACACCATGCAGTCGGCCCATAGCCCGCACGTGCATAGGCGACGCCAAAGGTATCCCCCTCTCCCGAGAGGCCTGCAGGGAGACTCGGGGCAAGGTTATCGGGACCGAAGCAGGTCACCCCCTTAGGGGAGTGGCTCACTCAAACGTCGTCCTCACGACCGTAGGCCAAGCCTCAATCGGCGGCGTGGTCATGAGGGCAGTGACTACCGGGCCCCCGAGTTTAACGCTCGATCCATCATCACGCAGGAGGTGATCGACCAATCACGAGCATGTCGGGGAGTGTACGGCCTCGAATGCTTTGGCCGACACATCCGGGAGGCGGAAATACCCTCCAACTACCGGTTGGCCATGGGGATCGGCAAATTTAATTGTGAGTCGAAGCCAGAGACTTGGATGGAAGACTACCGAGTAGCCGTCCAGATCAGCGGCGACGACTAGGTCGCGATGAAGCACCCGCCCTCATGTTGGAGGGGTCCACGAGGGTGTGGCTCAACCAGCTGCCCCCAGCAGGATCCACACCTGGGCGATCTCGCTCGAGTGTTCGTCAAGACATTCAAGGGCACGTACAAACTCCCAGGAGGAATGATAGAGTTTCGACACTGCATCCAAAATACCAACGAGACTCTCCGGGAGTACATTCAATGGTTGACCACTCTCCACAACACCGTTGAGAACGTCAACGAGCACCAGGCCGTGTGCGCTTTCAAAGAGGGCAGTCAGTATTGAGAGCTCATCCTCAAGTTCGGCCGATCGGGAGACCTGTCTCTCAGTAGGGCCGTGGAGATTGCCAATCCATATACAAATGGTGAGGAAGAAGACCACCTCCGCAGTGGCAATGGCCGAGCCAGCGAAGCCCTGTAGTCGGGCAATACTCGAAAGAAATAAAAGTGACAAGGCGACCCATCGGGTAAGGCCAAAGTAGTTTCTGCCCCAAGACAGGTCCAAGGGAAATCCAAGAAAAAGAAGGATTTGGCTAGCAAGAAGAAAGCCGAGTCAAAGAGCAATCTCCTAGAACAGCCATGTCCGATCCATTCTCGTAAAGACGAGGAGGGGGAGACTATCCCCGCCAAGCACACGGCTCGTGGATGCCGACTGCTCTGTATGGAGATGGGCGGAGAGGCCTCTAGAGACAAGGATGATGAGAACGAGTCCGCGGATGCCTCCGGGTATCCTAACATTCACGCGGCCCTCATGATCTTTGCTGACGTGGAGAGCAAGAGTCGATTGAAAGTTATCAATCGGGAGATGAACGTGGCAACTCCAGCTATCACAAAGTACCTCGACTGGGCAAAAACGCTCGTCACCTTCAACCAGTCAGATCACCTGGCCAGCATAGCCACCCCAAAGAGGCAGGCACTAGTAGTCGACCACGCAGTCAACGGGTTCCGACTGCGGAAAGTCCTCATGAACGGAGGCAACAACCTCAACATCATCCATGTGAACACTCTCAAGGCCATGGACATCCCATTGTCCCGGCTGAGCAAGAGCCACATGCAGTTCCACGGGATCATCCTCGGGAAGAAAGTCGAGTCACTCAGTCAGATCACTCTAAGCGTGGTATTCGGCAATGAGAAATTTATTCGCAAGGAGAGGTTGACCTTCGAGGTGGTCGACTTTTGCAGCGCCTATCACGCCATCCTGGGTAGTCCCTCCTATGCACGTTTCATGGCAAGCCTATGTTACATGTATCTTAAACTTAAGAAGCGAGGTCTGAAGGGCGTGATCATGGTGACCGGTGATCGGAAATTTGCCGAAGAGTGCCTCCAGCAATGATCTAAGATCGCAAACGAGCAGGTCCTTGCAGCCGAGCTGGACACGTACAAGAAGGCAATGGACACTGCACATCTGCTCAAGTCAAAGCGGTGAGCAACTGAATCTCCTTTTCACTCGGCTGGCGGGATGAAGTAGGTTCTGATCCACCCTACTGATTTGAGTGCCTCTACGACCAAAATCTCCACCTCACTCGGAGACAAATAGGAAGCCGAGCTCATCGAGTTCCTCTATGAGAACTGGGACATCTTCGCATGGAAGCCATCTAACATGCCGGGGATCCCTAGGGAACTGGCTGAGCATCGCCTCCGAGTGGACCCAAAGATCAAACCCGTAAAGGAGCACTTGTGCCGCTCCTCCGTGGAGAAGCGTAAGGCAATCGGCGAGGTGATCGCTCGGCTCATAGCTGTCGAGTTCATCCGCGAGGTCTACCACTCCGAGTGGTGGGCGAACGTGGTCCTGGTCCCAAAGAATAACAATACACTCTCAATGTGTATTGACTTCAAGCACCTCAATCGGGCCTGCCCGAAGGATCACTTCCCATTGCCTCGCATAGATCAAATCGTGGACTCTACTGCCCGATCTGAATGCCTGTCATTCCTGGATGCATACTCCAGGTACCACCAGATCTGAATGTATGGACTAGATGAAATAAAGACATCCTTCATCACCCCATTCGGGTGTTTCTGCTATGTCACGATGCCATTCAGTCTCAAAAACACTGGAGCTACATTCCAGCGTACGATTCAAAAATGTTTGCAGAGGCAAATAAGTCGGAATGTCGAAGCGTACATGGACGACATCGTGGTCAAGTCCAGGAAAGGTTCTGACCTCCTGGCTGACCTCGCTAAAACCTTCGCAAACCTTCGACACTTCGGGATAGAGCTCAACCCGGCAAGTGCACCTTCTGTGTACCGGCTGGTAAGTTACTCGGATTTCTTGATTCCGAGCGAGGGATCGATGCTAACCCCGACAAGATCGAAGCCATCATCCAGATGAGACGGCCGGAGCGCATTCATGATGTGCAAACGCTTACGGGCTGCCTTGTGGCCCTCGGTCGGTTCATCTCATGATTCGGTGAGAAGGCATTGCCTCTCTACTGACTGATGAAGAAATACGACAGGTTTGAGTGGAATGATGAGGTCCACATCGCATTCGACCAACTCAAGGCCCTGCTTTCCACCCAGCCAGTGTTGGCTGCTCTGTGCAGCCAGGAGCCCTTGCTCTTGTACGTTGCTGCTACTAGCAAAGTGGTTAGCACCGTACTCACCGTGGAGCGGCAATTATCGGGAAAAGCTTACAAGGTACAAAGACCAATCTACTACATTTCCAAAGTGTCGACCCCTTCAAAACAAACGTATCTCCACTATGACAAGTTGGTCTATGGGATCTGCCTGAACGTGAAGAAGGTGGTCCACTACTTCCAAGATCACTCGGTCACCGTCATCAGCGACGCTCCCCTAGCAGAAATTCTACACAATCGGGACGCGACTCATCGAGTGGCCAAATCGGTGATTGAACTCCTACCGCTGGAGATCAAGTTTGAAGCCAAGAAAGCAATCAAGACTCGGGCCGTGGCAGATTTCCTTGCCGAGTGGGTAGAGCAAGAGAAGCCTGCTCTAGTCGTCCCCGAGCATTGTACTATGTTCTTCGGTGGATCCAAGATGGTCCATGGCTCGGGGGCTAGGGTGGTTCTCGTTTCCCCCACGGGAGACTGATTGAGCTACCTCCTCCAAATCCACTTTGATTCATCCAACAATGAGGCCGAGTATGAGGCACTCCTCTACGGGCTCCGCATGGCCATCTCACTCGGTATCCGCCGATTGATGGTTTCTGGCGACTCGAGTCTCCTCATCAACCAAGTAATGAAGGAATATGACATTCGAAGCCCAGCAATGACAGCCTACTGCAGCACGGTCAAGAACCTGGAGAAAAACTTTGAAGGATTGGAACTACACCATGTGCCCCGAGCCAAGAACCAAGTAACTCATGATTTGGCAAAGATCGGGTCCACTCGGAGGATTGTTCCAAAGGGTGTGTTCCTCGAGCACCTACACGGTGCCTCGGTCAAGGAGGACACTTTCACGTAGGAGCCCCCACAAGCAATCAGTTCGTCCGATCCGATTGATATTGATGTCCCGGCCGTGGTCGACCACATGCACGAGATGCTGGTCATCATTCCCGAATGCACACAACCTTATTTAGCTTACTTTCTCCGACAAGAGCTTCCCGAGGACGAGGAGGAAGCCCGCCAAAACATTCGGCAGTCTACGAAGTACTCGGAGACAAACTGTACAAAAAGAGTGTCAGAGGAGTCATCCAGAAGTGCATCTCTCCGGAGGAAGGGCTTCAAATCCTGCACGAGATCCACTCGGGAACCTGCAGCCACCGTGCGTCCTCTTGGACCTTGGTGGCAAAGGCCTTCCGACCAGGTTTTTATTGGCCCGTGCCAATCAGGCGGCGAAGGACATGGTGTACTTGTGCGTTGGATGCCAGTTCTAGAAAAACCAGTCACACAAGCCTACGTGCGCACTGAAGACGATCCCACTCACCTAACCATTCACCGTATGGGGCCTCGATATGGTCGGCCCTCTGCACACCGGGTTGAGTGGATTCACCCAGTTGCTGATTGAAGTGGATAAGTTCAACAAGTGGGTTGAAGCCAAGCCCATCAAAAGCTTGGACTCGGCGACTGTCGTCAGCTTCATTCGGGAGATCATCTTCCGATTCGGAGTCCCAACGACATCATCACCGACGACGGGTCCAACTTTTACTCGGGTGAGTTCCGCGAGTTCTGCTACTCCTAGGGCACTCGGCTTAACTATGCCTCCGTGGCACACCCGTGGCCGAATGGACAGGCGGAACGGGCGAATGGCATGATACTCCAAGGCATGAAGCCCCGGCTGATGAGAGATCTCAAATACGCCGCTCGCGCTTGGGTCGAGGAGTTACCATCCGTCTTGTGGGGTATGTTAACGACTCGAATCGTTCAACTGGGAGAACTCCCTTCTTCTTGGTGTACGGCTCAGAAGCCGTCTTGCCGAGTGACCTGCGTCACAACTCACCCCAAGTGGAGCAGTACATTGAAGCCGAAGCTGAAACAGTGCGCCAAGACAACCTTGATTTTCTAGAGGAAGAGAGGGAACTCGCCCTCATTCAATCCACAGCGTACCTCCAAGACCTTCGACGCTACCATGACAGACAAGTAAGGGATCGAGCATTTCAGGAGCGGGATTTGGTCCTCCGAATGGACCAACAAAACCCCACAAGCTGGCACCTCTATGGCAGGGGTCATTCGCCATCTCCAGAGTTCTGCACAATGGGTCTTATCGACTGTACAACATCGACAATGACATGGAAGAACCTAGAGCTTCGAACACAGACGTGCTCCACAGGTTATACACACAGAGCTTTCTTCATTCCTGTAATGAATCCGAATGAATAGAAGAATAAAGTGATCGATTTTTTGACTAACTTCGAAGACTTCACTCGGGTGAAACACACCCCTAGTGGGTGTAAAACCTTAACCGCGAACCTGTCTTTGTTTAAGGTGAAATCCTGCCTCAAGTGAAGACGACCTCTTCACTGGGGGCTTAGCCACGGACCAGCCTTCGCCTAAGTCAAAATGGTTCTGAATGAAGTTGTGATCCTCATTCGGGTACCTTGATGGACAGGACCATCAGCGAGTTTGCAAGAACTATCATCTCGGTAGCGAACCTATTTCGCCTAAGGTGAACCCTACCCCGAGTGATCGTGTAAACCTCGACACTCTGGGGCTTGGCTGCGAACCAGTTTTCGCCTAAGTTAGAGGGGTTCTGAATAAAGGCAAGACCTCCATTCGAACACCAAGATGAACAAGACGATCATTTCTTGGTAGAGAACCTGTTTCGCCTAATGTGAACCCTACCCCGGGTGATCGTGGAAACCTCCACACTCGGGGGCTTAGCTGCAAACCAGTTTTCGCCTACGTTATAGGGGTTCCGAATGAAGGCAAGGCCTCCATTCGGGTGCCAAGATGAACAGAACAATCATTCCTTAGCAGCAATTCCTCTTTCGTCCAGGGAAAATCCTGCCTCGAGTGAAGACGACCTCTTCACTTGGGGGCTTAGCTGCAGACCAGCTTTCTCCTAAGTCAAAATAGTTCCGAATGAAGTCGTGATCGTTGATACATCCATTTTTCATCATGCTTGTATACCAATATTTATTGCATTATGGGCTGTTATTACACTTTATGGGACAATACTTATGCCTTTGCTCTCTTATTTTACAAGATTTACATGAAGAGGGAGAATGCCGGCAGTTGGAATTCTTGACTGGAAAAGGAGCAAATCTAAGAGACCTATTCTGCACAGCTTCGGAAGTCCTGAAAAGTTATGGAGAATTGTTTTGGAATATATAAAAAATGATGGGTGAAAAAAGTATCGCAGGGGACCCACCAGGTGGCCACAAGCCATGTGGCGCGGCCTACCACCCCTGGCCACGCCCTGCAGGCTGGTGCCCCCCCTGATAGGCCTATGATGCCCATGTTCTGCTATATGAAGGGTTTTGACATAGAAAAATCATACCAGAGCTTTTGGGACGCGACGCCGCCGTCTCAAGGCGGAACTTCAACAGAACCAATCTAGAGCTCCAGCGGAGCTATTCCATCGGGTAAATATCCCTCCCGAAGGGGGAAATCAAAGCCATCGTCATCACCAACGATCCTCTCATCGAGAGGGGGTCAATCTCCAGCAACACCTTCATTAGCACCCTCTCCTCTCCAAACCCTAGTTCATCTCTTGTATCCGATCTTTGTCTCAAAACCTCAGATTGGTATGTGTGGGTTGCCAGTAGTGTTGAATACTCCTTGTAGTTGATGCTAGTTGGTTTATTTGGTGGAAGATCATATGTTCAGATCCTTAATGATTAGTAATACTCCTCTAATCATGAATGTGAATATGCTTTGTGAGTAGTTATGTTTGTTCCTGAGGACATGGGATAAGTCTTGTTATAAGTAATCATGTGAATTTGGTATTCTTTTGATATTTTGATAAGTTATATGTTGTCTCCCCTCTAGTAGTGTCATGTGAATGTCGACTACATGACAGTTCACCATTATTTGAGCCTAGAGGAAGGCATTGGGAAGTAATAAGTAGATGATGGGTTGCTAGAGTGACGGAAGCTTAAACCCTAGTTTATGTGTTGCTTCGTAAGGGGCTGATTTGGATCCATATGTTTAATGCTATGGTTAGATTTATCTTAATTCCTATTTCATAGTTGCGGATGCTTGCGAGAGAGGGTAATCGTATGTGGGAGGCTTGTCCAAGTAAGGGAAGCACCCAAGCACCAGTCCACCCACATATCAAATTATCAAAGTAACGAACGTGAATCATATGAGCATGATGAAAACTAGCTTGACATAAATTCCCATGGGTCCTGAGTAGCGCTTTTCTTTATATAAGAGTTTGTACAGGTTTGTCCTTTGCTACAAAAAGGACCGGTCCACCTTCCTGCACCTTTGTTACAATTTTACTTGTTAGCCGTTACAAATTACCTTATCACAAAACTTTCTGTCACCTATAATTTCAGTGCTTGCAAAGAATACCTTACTCAAAACCGCTTGTCATTTCCTTCTGCTCCTCGTTGGGTTCGACACTCTTGCTTATTGAAAGGACTACGATAGATCCCCTATACTTGTGGGTCATCAAGACTCTTTTCTGGCGTCGTTGCCAGGGAGTGAAGTGCCTTTGGTAAGTGGAACTTGGTAAGGAAAAAATTATATATTGTGTTGAAATTTACTGTCACTTGTCACTATGGAAAATAATACTTTGAGGAGCTTGTTCGAGGTATCTTTACCCCGACCGGAACCACAAAGAGATGATCCTCAACCTTCTGCACCTAATGAAAATATTTATTATGAGATTCCTCTGTGTATGATAGAAAAACTGCTAGCTAATCCTTATGCAGGACATGGAACACTACGTCCTGATTTGCACCTAATCTATGTGGATGAAGTTTCTGGATTATTTAAGCTTGCACGTCTGCCCGAGGATGATGTCAAAAATAAGGTCTTTCCTTTATCTTTGAAGGAATAGGCGTTGACATGTTATAGGCTATGTGATAATATTGGATTGTGGAACTACAACCAATTGAAATTGGAATTTAATCAGATGTTTTATCCAATGCATATGGTTCATCGTGATCGGAATTATATTCATATTTTTTGGCCTCGTGTAGGAGAAAGAATCGCTCAAGCTTGGGGGAGGCTTAAGTCAATCTTATACTCATGCCCCAATCATGAGCTCCCGAGAGAAATTATTATTCTGAACTTTTATGCTTGGCTCTCTCGTAATGATCAATCCATGCTCGACACTTCTTGTGTTGGTTCCTTTATGAAGAAAGATACCGTATTCAAATGGGATTTATTGGAAAGAATTAAACGCAAATCTGAATATTGGGAACTTGATGAAGGTAACAAGTCAGGTATAAGACTTAAGTTTGTTTGTGTTAAATCCTTTACAGATTTTCGTGATTTTAGCACTAAATATGGACTTGACTCTGATGTAGTAGCTTCATTTTGTGAATCTTTTGCTACTCATGTTGATCTCCCCAAGGAGAATTGGTTTAAATATCATCCTCCCATTGAAGCTAAAGTGGTAGAACCTATTAAAGTTGAAGAACAAACTACTATTTACAATGCTCATCATGTTATTCCTACTTCTTATATTGAGAAGCCACCCTTTCTTGTGAGGATAAAGGAACATGCTAAAGCTTCAACTATGGTTCGTAAGAGCTATGCTAGAACACCTATACCTCCTAAACAAATTAAAGTAGAACCTAATATTGATATGGTTAAGGATCTCTTGGTTGATAATATTGATGGGAATGTCAGTCACTTCTGTGATGAAGCCGCTAGAATTGCTAGACCTGATATTAAGGGTAAACATAGACCTATTGTTGGCGTGCTTGTTGTTTCTATTAAAATAGGAGATCATTGTTATCATGGATTATGTGATGTGGGTGCTAGTGTGAGTGCAATTCCCTTTACCTTTTACCAAGAAATCACGAATGATATTGCACCAGCCGAATTAGAGGAAATTGATGTTACCATCAAGCTTGCTAATAGAGATACTATTCCACAAATTTGGATTGTTAGAGATGTTGAAGTCTTGTCTGGGAAAATAAAGGATCCTACTAATTTTCTTGTTCTTGGTTCCCGACAAGATGATTTTTGTCCCATTATATTCGGTAGACCCTTCTTGAATATTGTTAATGCTAATATTGATTGTGAAAAAGAAACGGTTACTATAAGTTTTGGGGATGCATCTCATGAGTTCAATTTCTCTAAATTTCGCAAACAACCCCATGACAAAGGACTGCCTAGTAAATATGAAATTATTGGTCTCACTTCTATTGTTGTGCCACCTACCGATCTCCTAGAACAATATTTGCTAGAACATGAAAATGATATGTATATGAAAGAAAGGAATGAAGTAGATAGGATTTTGTTTGATCAACAGCTTATCCTCAAACAGAACCTGCGTGTTGAAATACTCGGGGATCCTCCTCCACCTAAGGGCGATCCCGTGTTTGAGCTTAAACAATTACCTGATGCTCTGAAGTATGCTTCTATTGATTAAAAAGAGATATATCCTGTTATCATTAGTGCTAACCTTTCAGAGCAGGAAGAAAAGAGATTATTGAAAACTATGAGGAAGCACCATGCCGCTATTGGATATACTCTTGATGATCTTAAGGGCATTAGTCCCACTCTATGTTAGCACAAAATCAATATGGAGCCTGATGCTAAACCAGTTGTTGATCACCAACGGCGATTAAATCCAAAAATGAAGGAAGTGGTAAGAAATGAAATACTAAAGCTTTTGGAGGCAGGTATAATTTATCCTATTGGTGATAGTAGATGGGTTAGTCTCGTTCATTATGTCCCTAAAAAGGGAGGTATTACCGTCGTTCCTAATGGTAAAGATGAATTGAATTGGTACAGGTTATAGAATGGTAATTGATTTCGGGAAATTAAATAAGGCTACTAGGAAAGATCATTACCCTCTACCTTTTATTGATCAAATGCTAGAAAGACTATCCAAACATACACATTTTTGCTTTCTAGATGGTTACTCTGGTTTCTCTCAAATACCTGTATCAAAAGAGGATAAAGAGAAGACCACTTTTACTTGCCCTTTCGGTACCTTTGCTTATAGACGTATGCCTTTTGGTTTATGCAATGCACCTGCTACCTTTCAAACATGTATGATGGCTATATTCTCTGACTTTTGTGAAAATATTGTTGAGGTTTTCATGGATGATTTTTCCGTTTACGAAACTTCTTTTGATGATTGCTTGAGCAACCTTGATCGAGTTTTGCAGAGATGTGAAGAAACTAATCTTGTCTTGAATTGGGAGAGGTGCCACTTTATGGTTAATGAAGGTATCGACTTGGGACAGAAAATCTGCGAAAGAGGTATTGAAGTTGATAAAGCTAAAGTTCATGCTATTGAAAAAATGTTGTGTCCAACAGATATCAAAGGTATAAGAAGTTTCCTTGGTCATGTTGGTTTCTATAGCAGATTTATTAAAGACTTCTCTAAAATTTCTAAGCCTCTCACCAATCTTTTGCAAAAGGATATTCCATTTGTTTTTTATGATGATTGTGTAGAAGCATTTGAAATTCTTAAGAAAGCCTTGATCACTGCACTTGATGTTCAATCACCTGACTGGAACTTACCCTTTCATATTATGTGTGATGCTAGTGATTATGATGTTGGTGTTGTTCTAGGACAAAGAGTTGATAAGAAATTAAATGTCATCCATTACGCTAGTAAAACTCTAGACGGTGCTCAAAGAAACTATGCTACCACTGAAAAGGAATTTTTAGCAGTTGTGTTTGCTTGCGATAAGTTTAGACCTTGTATTGTTGATTCCAAAGTAACTGTTCACACTGATCAAGCTGCTATTAAGTACCTTATGGAAAAGAAAGATGCTAAACCTAGACTTATTAGATGGGTCCTTCTACTACAAGAATTTGATCTGCATATTATTGATAGAAAGGGCGTTGATAACCCCGTAGCAGATAACTTGTCTAGATTAGAAAATGTTCTCGATGACGCACTACCAATTGATGATAGCTTCCCTGATGAACAACTAGCTGTCATAAATGCTTCATGCAATGCTCCTTGGTATGCTGATTATGCTAATTACATTGTTGCTAAATTTTTACCGCCTAGCTTCACATACCAACAAAACAAAAAGTTCTTCTATGATTTAAGACATTACTTTTGGGACGATCCACACCTTTATAAAGAAGGAGTAGATGGTATTATTAGATGTTGTGTACCTGAGCATGAACAGGGACACATCCTTCACAAGTGTCACTCTGAGGCCTATGGAGGACACCACACGGTAGATAGAACTGCACACAAGGTATTACAATCTGGTTTTTATTGGCCTACTCTCTTCAAGGATGCTCGTAAGTTTGTCTTGTCTTGTGATGAATGTCAAAGAATTGGTAATATTAGTAGACGTCAGGAAATGCCTATGAATTACTCTCTTGTTATAGAACCATTTGATGTTTGGGGTTTTGATTATATGGGACCTTTTCCAAAATCCAACGCGTATACTGATATTCTAGTTGTTGTTGATTATCTTACTAAGTGGGTAGAAGCTATTCCAACTAGTAGTGTTGATCATAACACTTCTATTAAAATGTTGAAAGAAGTTATTTTCCCTAGATTTGGAGTCCCTACATATTTAATGACTGATGGTGGTTCACACTTTATTCATGGTGCTTTCCGTAAATTGCTTGCTAGGTATGATGTTAATCAAATAATTGCATCTTCTTATCATCCTCAGTCTAGTGGGCAAGTAGAATTGAGCAATAGAGAAATAAAATTGTTCTTGCAAAAGACCGTTAATAGATCTAGAAATAATTGGTCTAAGAAACTTGACGATGCATTATGGGCTTATAGAACCCCTTCCAAAAACCCTATGGGTATGTCTACTTATAAAATGGTTTATGGTAAAGCATGTCACTTACCTCTAGAGCTAGAACATAAAGCTTATTGGGCAATTAAAGAACTTAACTACGATTTCAAACTTGCCGGTGAGAAGAGGTTATTTGACATTAGCTCACTTGATGAATGGAGAACCCACGCCTATGAGAATGCCAAGTTGTTTATAGAAAAGGTTAAGCGATGCCATGATAGAAGGATACAAAAGCATGAATTCAATGTAGGTGATCATGTCTTGCTACACAACCCTCCTTCAAGATTTTTTGTAGGAAAACTTCTCTCTAAATGTGAAGGTCCTTACATTGTCAAGAAAGTATATCATTCCGGTGCCATCAAGATCAACAACGCCGAAGGCACAAAACCGAAGGTGCTAAATGGGCAAAAAATCAAACATTATATCTCAGGTACTCCAATAAATGTTGAAACTCATATTATCAATACCATAACTCCGAAAGAGTACATTAGGGAGACCTATCAGAACGCCTTAGACCCCGAAAAGGAATAGGTATGTGTTATGGTAAGCAAACCGACTCCAAAACATTTTCAATGTCAATTTTTACCAGTTTTGGAATATTTAAAAAATTAGGAAAATTTAAAGCAGTCCGAAGCATGCATGAGGAAGCGACAAGCCAGGGGCACGGTTGGTATGTCTGAAACGTATCTATAATTTTTTATGGTTTCATGTTGTTATCTTGTCATCTTTGGATGTTTTATGTACCATTTATATCTTTTTTGGGACTAACTTATTAATTCAGTGCCAAGTGCCAGTTCCTATTTTTCTGTGTTTTTGGCTCTTTTCAGATCTGATTTTGGAACGGAGTCCAAACGAAATAAAATCCCTGAAATTATTTTTTCCCGAACGGAAGAAGATCAGGGGGGCATGTTGGCCAAGCCAGGAGGGCTCCAGGGAGCCCACAAGCCCCCACTCCGCCACCAGGGGAGGCGGCGGTGGCAGGGCTTGTGGCCTCCCTGGTCGCCCCTGACCTAGATCTTTGGCCTATATATTCCCTAAAATACATCAAAAAATCAGGGGAGCCTCGAAAATACTTTTTCGTCGCCGCAAGCTTCCGTTTCCGCGATATCTCATCTGGAGACCCTTCTCGTCGCCCTGCCGGAGGGGACTTTGGAGTTGGAGGGCTTCTTCATCATCATCATCGCCCCTCCAATGACTCATGAGTAGTTCACTTCAGACCTACGGGTCCGTAGTTAGTAGCTAGATGGCTTCTTCTCTCTCTTGGATCTTCAATACAAAGTTCTCCATGATCTTCATGGAGATCTATCCGATGTAATCTTCTTTGGCGGTGTGTTTGTCGAGATCCGATGAATTGTGGATTTGTGATCAGATTATCTATGATATATATTTGAGTCTTTGCTGATTTCTTATATGCATGATTTGATATCCTTGTAGGTCTCTCCTAGTCTTGGGTTTTGTTTGGCCAACTAGATCTATGATTCTTGCAATGGGAGAAGTGGTTGGTTTTGGGTTCTACCATGTGGTGACCTTTCCCAGTGACAGTAGGGGAAGCAAGGCACACATTAAGTAGTTGCCATCAAGGGTAACAAGATGGGCTCTGTCGTTGATATGAGATTGTCCATCTACGTCATGTCATCTTTCTTAAGGCGTTACTCTGTTCTTTTGGACTTAATACACTAGATGCATGTTGGATAGCGGTCGACGTGTGGAGTAATAGTAGTAGATGCAGACAGTATCGGTCTGCTTGTTTTGGACGTGATGCCTATAGATATAATCATTGCCATAGATATCGTCACGACTTTGCGGTTCTATCAATTGCTCGACAGTAATTTGTTCACCCACCATCTACTTGCTTTCATAAGAGAAGCCACTAGTAAACACTACGGCCCCCGGGTCTATTCACATCCATCATTTACACCTCCGCTTTTACTTTGCTTTGTTACTTTCTTGCTTTCAGTTCTCACTTGGCAAACAATATATAAGGGATTGACAACCCCTTCATAGCGTTGGGAGCAGGTTCTTTGTGTTCGTGCAGGATCTTGTGATACTCCTCCACTCGATTGATACCTTGGTTCTCAAACTGAGGGGAAATACTTACCACCGCTGTGCTACATCACCCTTTCCGCTTCGAGGGAACACCAACGCAAGGCTCCAAGGCCAGGGGGAAATCCTTTGCATATTTTCCTAGGAAGTCCCTTAAGGCGTAGCCGCAGCAGAAGGATTCATGGTGCCGTCGACACGACTATTCTTGGCGCCGTTGCTAGGGAAGCACAACTGACATCAGCGGTCTACCCCCCTGGCCACGCCCTGCAGGCTTATGACCACCCCGCGCACCCTCTGGACTCCATTTTCTTGTGGAATAGTCCTTCGGGTCGGGAAAAATTCATTATATAATCTCCCAAAGGTTTTGACCTCTGTATCTCGACAATATCTCATGTTTTCATTTTGAGCTATTTCTGGAGCAGATTAGAGTAAGATGGCGTCCCAAGATTCCCATGGGGAGAGCTATGTATCACATTATCTTGACAATCCCAAGATCTACGGGGACGTAGATCCCTATCGATTGTGCTCGGAGGAGGAACGGGATATATGCAAGTATGTGGAAGAAAGCTCGGACGAGGAGGAGATTCCCTTGCCTCGACCCGAAGATATGCATGTGGAGTTCAAGAAGTCAAGCCTCCCAAATACAAGGAGAAAACCCAAGGTACTATTGATCCCTTCTCGTTTTCTGCAGGAGAGCAAGGGTGAATTATGTCAAAGGATATTGAGGCTCGAGATGGAAGCAGACGATCTGAGGGAAGAAAATTTCATGCTTAAGTGGAAACTTGATAAGCTTTCAACCTCACCAACAACTCCAACATCACCACCTCCGGAGAAAGACAACTGAACATATGGGTATGGGCACTCCCCTTGGCCTGTGACAAGCTTGGGGGAGGTGCCCCGGTATCGTATCACCATCACACCTTTTTACCTTTTTGTTTTCCTTCGTTCAGTCCTTTTGGTTATATCTTGATCTAGTAGAATAAAGTTTTAGTGTGATCTAGTTTTTAAGTTTTTCTTTTTGTTTACCCTATGTAAGCAAGTCCGATAGTTACATAATAAAGAGTAGCTTTGAGTTGAGGGCTTTGCTTGCTTGCTATGATCTAGAGAAAAATAAATAGAAATATGTATAGAATAAAAGCAAAAGAGCATACATGATGATCTTATAGGGAGTGATGACTTCACATATAAAAAGTATGTTGATTGAAATTTGTTGTGAGTTGACAAACAAACCTATTGGTCATTGTTGCAATTAAAAGGAAGTAATAAAGAAAGAGAGGTTCACATATAAATATATTATCATTGACATCTTTTATGATAGTGAGCACTCAATAAAATATTATATGCTAAAAGGTTGGTGTTGGACAAGGAAGACAACATGAAGAGTTATGTTTTATTATTTCTGAATAGAAGTTATATGGTTGTATATCCTTCAACATGTGTCGCTTGCTTCCACCTCATATTAGCCAAAAGAAACTCCTGCACCAAGTAGAGATACTACTTGTGCATCCAAAAACCTTGAACCCAGTTTTGCCTTGAGAGTCCACCATACCTACCTAAGGATTGAGTAAGATCCTTCAAGTAAGTTGTCATCGGTGCAAGCCATAAAATTTGCTCTTTAAATATGTCTGGTTTACTAGTGCGAGGAAAATAAGCTTTATACAAACTTGTGATATAGAAGAAATAAAAGTGACGGACTGCATAATAAAGTTCTGTATCACAAGGGGCAATATAAAGTGACGTTCTTTTGCATTAAGAGATTGTGCATCCAACTATATAAGCGCATAACAACCTATGCTTCCCTCTGCGAAGGGTCTATCTGTTACCTTTACTTTCTAGTACTTACCTTCATGTAAGAGTCATGGTGATCTTCACCATTTACTTTATTTCGCCTTTATCTTTTGGCAAGCGTCGTGTGTTGGGGAATGATCTAGACAAATATATCCACTCGGATGTGGGTGATCATGAGTTATTATTGTTGACATTTCCCTTGAGGTAAATAGTTGGGAGGCAAAAATATAAGCCCCTATCTTTATCTGTGTCCGATTGAAGCTTTGACCTCATAGGTACCGCGTGAGTGTTAGCAATTATGAAAGACTGTAAGATGATTGAGTATGTGGATTTCCTATACAAGCTCTTATATTGACTCTTTCCTACGTTGGGATAAATTGGAATTGCCTCAATGACTGAAATCAGAGTTTGTTAGTTCTCAATAGAGTTCTTGATGCATATTTTGCCTTGTGAATGAATTGTTACTATAGTATAAGATATTCTATGTCAATATGTGTTGATGTTCTAAAGATAACCATGATACCTGCATGTCTGTATTTTATTTTATCGACACCTCTATCTCTAAACATGTGGACATATTTATTAATCTCGCCTTTCCCTTGAGGACAAGCAAGGTCTAAGCTTCTGGGAGTTGATACGCTCATTTTGCATCATGCTTTTATATTAATATTTATTGCATTATGGGCTGTTATTACACATTATGGTACAATACTTATGCCTTTTCTCTCTTATTTTACAAGATATACATGAAGAGGGAGAATGCCGACGGCTGGAATTCTGGACTACAAAAGGAGCAAATCTAAAAGACCTATTCAGCATAGGTCCAAAAGTCTTGAACCGTTATGGAGAATTATTTTGGAATATATAAAAAATAATGGGCGAAAGAAGTACCGCACGGGACCCGCCAGGTGGCCACAAGCTAGGGCCACGGCCTACCCCCTCGTCGTGCCATGCACGCTTGTGGGCCCCTTGGCAGGCCTCTGGTGCCCATCTTCTGCTATATGAAGGGTTTTGACCTGGAAAAAAATCATATCAGAAATTTTGGGATGCGACGCTGCCGTCTCGAGGCGGAACTTCGACAGAACCAATCTAGAGCTCCGACGGAGCTATTACGCCAGGGAACTTCCCTCCCGGAGGGGGAAATCGAAGCCCTTGTCATCACCAATGATCCTCTCATCGAGAGGGGGTCAATCTCCATCAACATCTTCATCAGCACCATCTCCTCTCCAAACCCTAATTCAACTCTTGTATCCGATCTTTGTCTCAAAACCTCAGATTGGTACATAGGTTGCTAGTAGTATTGATTACTCCTTGTAGTTGATGCTAGTTGGTTTATTTGGTGGAAGATCATCTGTTCAGATCCTTAATGATTATTAATACTCCTCTGGTCATGAATATGAATATGCTTTGTGAGTAGTTACGTTTGTTCCTGAGGACATGGGATAAGTGTTGTTATAAGTAATCTTGTGAATTAGGTATTCGTTTGATATTTTGATAAGTTATATGTTGTCTCCCCTCTAGTGGTGTAATTTGAATGCCGACTACATGACACTTCACCATTATTTGGGCCTAGAGGAAGGCACTGGGAAGTAATAAGTAGATGATGGGTTGCCAGAATGACAGAAGCTTAAACCCTAGTTTATGCGTTGCTTCGTAAGGGGCTGATTTGGATCCATATATTTAATGATATGGTTAGATTTATCTTAATTCCTATTTCATAGTTTTGGATGCTTGCGAGAGAGGTTAATCATAAGTGGGAGGTTTGTCTAAGTAAGGGCAGCACCCAAGCACCGGTCCACCCACATATCAAATTATCAAGGTAATGAACGTGAATCATATAAGCATGATGAAAACTTGCTTGACATAAATTCCCATGTGTCCTCGGGAGCGCTTGTCTTTATATAAGAGTTTGTCTAGGCTTGTCCTTTGCTAAAAAAGGAACGGTAAACCTTGTTGCACCTTTATCACAATTGTTACTTGTTACTCGTTACGAATTACCTTATCACAAAACTTTCTGTCACCTATAATTACAGTGCTTGCTAGCAATACCTTACTGAAAACCGCTTTTCATTTCCTTCTTCTCCTCGTTGGATTCAACATTCTTACTTATCGAAAGGACTGCGATAGATACACTATACTTGTGGGTGATCAAGACTCTTTTCTAGCACCGTTGTCGGGGAGTGAAGCGCCTTTTGTAAGTGGAACTTGGCAAGGAAAAAATTATACTGTGCTGAAATTTACTGTCGCTTGTCACTATGGAAAATAATCCTTTGAGGAGCTTGTTCAGGGTATCTTCACCCCGACCGGAAGAACAACGAGATGCTCCTCAACCTGCTACACCTACTCAAAATATTTATTATGAGATTCCTTCGGGTATGGTAGAAAAACTGCTAGCTATTCCTTATGCAGGAGATGGAACACGACATCCTGATTTGCACCTAATTTATGTGGATGAAGTTTGTGGACTATTTAAGCTTGCAGGACTGCCCGAGGATGATGTCAAGAAGAATGTCTTTCCTTTATCTTTGAAGGAAAAGTCATTGTCATGGTATAGGCTATGTGATATTATTGGATCACGGAACTACAACCGATTGAAATTGGAATTTAATTAGAAGTTTTATCCAATGCATCTGGTTCATCGTGATCGGAATTATATTTATAATTTTTGGCCTCATGAAGGAGAATGAATCTCTCAAGATTGGGGGAGGCTTAAGTCAATATTATACTCATACCCAATCATGAGCTCCCGAGAGAAATTATTGTTCAGAACTTTTATGCTCAGCTCTCTCGTAATGATCAATCCATGCTCGACACTTCTTGTGTTGGTTCACTTATAAAGAAAGATACTGAATTCAAATAGGATTTGTTGGAAAGAATGAAACGCTACTCTGAAGATTGGGAACTCAATGAAGGTAACGAGTCAGGTATAAGACTTAAGTTTGTTTGTGTTAAATCCTTTATAGACATCGATGCTTTTCGTGATTTTAGCACTAAATATGGACTTGACTCTAAGGTAGTAGCTTCATTTTGTGAATATTTTGCTACTCATGTTGATCTCCCCAAGGAGAAGTGGTTTAAATATCATCCTCTTATTGAAGTTAAAGTGGTAGAACCTATTAAAGTTGAAGAACAAACTACTATTTATAATGTTGATCTTGTTATTCCTACTTCTTATATTGAGAAGCCAGCCTTTCTTGTTAGGATAAAGGAACATGCTATAGCTTCAATTGTGCTTCATAAGAGTTATGCTAGAACACCTATACCTGCTAAACAGATTAAAGTAGAACCTAATATTGCTGGGAACCAGTTTTCGCCTAAGTTAGAGGGGTTCCGAATGAAGGCAAGACCTCCATTCGGGTGCCAAGATGAACAGAACAATCATTCCTTAGCAGCGATTCCACGCCTAGGGAAAATCCTTCCTCGAGTGAAGACGACTTATTCACTCGGGGGCTTAGCTGCGGATCAACTTTTGCTTAAGTCAAAATGGTTGTGAATGAAGTCGTGCTCGTCATTCGGGTACCTTGATGGACAGGACCATCAGTGACTTCGCAAGAACTATCATCTAGGTAGCGAACCTATTTCACCTAAGGCGAACCCTACCCCAAGTGATCGTGGAAACCTCCACACTCAGGGGATTAGCTACGAACCAGTTTTCGCCTAAGTTAGAGAGGTTCTGAATGAAGGCAAGACCTCCATTCGGGCGCCAAGACGAATAGGACGATCATTTCTTGGTAGCGAACCTGTTTCGCCTAAGGTAAACCCTTCTCCGAGTGATCGTGGGAACCTCCACCCTCGTGGGCTTAGTTGTGAACTAGTGTTCGCCTAAGTTAAAGGGGTTCCGAATGAAGGCAAGATCTCCATTCGGACGCCAAGATGAATAGGACAATCATTCCAAGATGCGACTCAGCTTTTGCCTAAGTCACAAACAGACCCGAGTGAGGGCAACCTCCACACTCGACGGCTTAGCAGTGGACCAGCTTTCACCTAAGTCCCAAACAGACCCGAGTGAGGACAACCTCCACACTTGGAGACTCGAGCATGAACCTGCGTTCGGCCGAGTATAAACAACCCCAAACAAATGCAACGGGGCGGATGAAATCCAAAACCACCTATAGATAAAACATGTAAAGTTCAACTGACGGTGCGCAAAAGAGAAGGCCCACAGCCCACTCAGAGTTTGGGGTTACATCAAACCACTCAGCATACGAGGCAAATTCAAACTTAATGTTTGTACTCCGAGCATCACTCGGAAGCAGAAGACCTTACTGCTTCAACGAAGGTATCAAGGTCAATACCCACCGGAATCCGTGTGGCCGCCGCCATGAACACCTCCATGAAGTCTTCAAATTTGGCGCTCTTGCGGTTCACGACCCGAAGATTCTTCAACGTCTCTCCGTCCACCCCCTTGCAATGGATGCAGACAAGCGAGAGGGCAATGTTGGCCCCAGCCCTTGCTAATGACTTATTCCACGACTTGAGCTCACTGATACGTCTCCATCGTATCTACTTTTCCAAACTCTTTTGCCCTTGTTTTGGACTCTAATTTGCATGATCTGAATGGAACTAACCCGGACTGACGCTGTTTTCAGCAGAATTGCCATGCGTGTTGTTTTTGTGCAGAAATAAAATTTCTCGGAATGACCTGGAAACTTACGAGGATCTTTTGTGGAATATGTAAAAAATACTGGTGCAAGAATTACCCGAAGACACGGAGCCAGGGGCCCACGAGCCCAGGAGCCGCCCCCCAGGGCGCGCCTGGAAGGCTCGTGGGTCCCACGTGGCTCTGCAGCCTCCAACTCCAACTCTATATAGTCTCTCTTGCCCAGAAAAAACCAGGAGAGAAGAGTTCATCGCACTTCACGATACAGAGCCGCCGCCACCGCGTGTTCTTCCTCGGGAGGACAGATCTGGAGTCCGTTCTGGGCTCCGGAGAGGGGAAATCGATGTCGTCGTCATCATCAACCATCCTCCATCGCCAATTCCATGACGCTCTTCATCTTTCGTGAGTAATTCATCGTAGGCTTGCTGGACGGTGATGGGCTGGATGAGATCTATCATGTAATCAAGTTAGTTTTGATGGGGTTTGATCCCTAGTATCCACTACTTTGCTATGCTTAATGCTTGTCACTAGGGCCCGATTGCCATGAATTCAGATCTCAACCTATTATGTTTTTAACAATATATGTGTGTTCTTGATCCTATCTTGCAAATTGTAGTCACCTACTATGTGTTATGACCCGGCAACCCCGGAGTGACAATAGCCGGAACCACTCCTGGAGATGATCATAGTATGAGGAGTCCATGTATTCACTATCTGCTAATGCTTTGTTCCGGTTCTCTATTAAAAGGAGACCTTAATATCCCTTAGTTTCATTAGGACCCCGCTGCCACGGCAGGGATGGACAAAAGATGTCATGCAAGTTCTTTTCCATAAGCATGTATGACTAAATACGGAATACATGCCTACATTACATTGACGAACTGGAGCTAGTTGCATATCACCCTATGTTATAACTGTTACATGATGAATGCCATCCGACATAATTATCTATCACCGATCCAATGCCTACAAGCTTTTCCTATACTGGTCCTTGCTAAGTTACTTTACCGCTACTGCTGTCGCAATTGCTATAGAAATTACTACTGCTACTGTTATCGCCGCTACCGTTACTATCATACTACTTTGCTACTAAAACTTTGCTGCAGATACTAAGTCTTTCAGGTGTGGTTGAATTGACAACTCAACTGCAAATACTCAAGAGTATTCTTTGGCTCCCCTTGTGTAGAATCAATAAATTTGCGTTGAATACTCTACCCTCGAAAACTGTTGCAATCCCCTATACTTGTGGGTTATCAAGACCTTTTTATGGCGCCGTTGCCGGGGAGCATAGCTCTATTCTCTGAGTCACTTGGGATTTATATTTGTTGATCACTCCGAGGAATCCGAGAGATCCAAAAACTAAAGTCTTGCCATCAACTACGAGGACAAGTAAGGAACTGCCATCTAGCTCTGCACTTGATTCACCTTCTGTTATGAGTAAATTTGCGACACCACCACCTACTAGTAATTCTGATATGTCGCATGTGCTTGATGATGCTACTTCTTCTATCCATGATGCTTATGATGATGCTTTGCTTGATAATGTTATGCCATTGGGTGAATTTCTTGATGCACAAATTGCTAGAGTTATTGCTGAATCTGATGATACTTCTGAAACTGATGAAATTATTGAAGTTGAACCTGTTGCAACACCTGTTAGACCTAGCTCTCCTAGATATGAATTGCCTAATATACCTAAGGGTTATGTTATGGAGGGAGAGGTAGATGAATACTTTCTTGCTTGTAATGATATCTATGATCTTGAGAATTTATTACGCAAGTGGAAAGAAAAATCTCTGAATGCTAGAATGAAATATGATCCTAAGTTTGCTACTTCACCCATCTTTGTTACTGAGAAGGATTATGAATTCTCTGTCGAACCTGAGTTAATCACTTTGGTTGAATCTGATCCTTTTCATGGTTATGAATCTAAAACTGTTGTAGCACATCTTACTAAACTGAATGAAATAGCCACCCTATTCACTAATGAGGAAAAAATTCGCTATTACTATATCCTTAAGTTGTTTCCTTTCTCACTAAAGGGTGATGCCAAAACTTGGTTTACTTCTCTTGCTCCTGGTTGTGTGCGTAGTCCCCAGGATATGATATACTACTTCTCTGAGAAATATTTTCCTACCCATAAGAAACAAGTTGCCTTGCAGGATATATATAACTTTGTGCAAATTGAAGAAGAGGGTCTCACACAAGCTTGGGGAAGCCTTGTCTAATTACTTAATACTTTGCCTGATCACCCTCTTAAGAAAAATGAAATACTTGATATCTTTTATAATGGACTAACCGATGCTTCTAGGGACCACCTAGATAGTTGTGTTGGTTGTGTTTTCAGGGAACAAACTGTGGAACAAGCTGAAATTCTATTGAATAATATCTTGAGCAATGATAATGCTTGTACTATTCCCGAACCACCTCCGAAGCCAACTCCAAAGAAAAGAGGTATTCTATTCCTTAGTCCGGAAGATATGCATGAAGCCAAGAAATCTATGCAAGAGAAAGGTATTAAATCTGAAGATGTTAAGAATCTACCACCTATTGAAGAAATACATGGTCTTGATAACCCGACATAGGTAGTAGAGGTAAATTCTCTTCGTAGATTCAATGAGAGTGATATTCCTTATGATAAACCTGCTAGTTTATGCTTAGATGAATTTGATAACTTTGTTGCCAAACAACAAAGTTTTAATGATTATGTTAGCAGACAACTAAAACAAAATACTCGTATGATTAATCATATAAGTGCTTGTGTGGATAAAAATGTTAATGATCTTAAGCTTATTGGTAAACATGCTTCTACTTAAGGCTGAAAATGACTTGCTTAATGAATTGAATGACAATTCAGTTAGAGTTGTTACTAGAGGTGGTAGAATGACTATGGAACCTTTGTATCCTGAGGGCCATCCTAAGAGAATTGAACAAGATTCTCAAGGAGTTAATACTCATGCACCTAGTCATGCTGGTAATGGGAAGAAAAAGAAGATGATAGGGACTTGCATGCTAGTAAACGTGTTGCTGTTACACCTGAGAATCCAAATGATGTTTCTATTTCTGATGCCGAGACACAATCTGGTGATGAACATGACCCTAGTGATAATATTGATAATGATATTCATGTTGATGCTCAACCTAGTAATGATAATGATGTGGACATTGAACCTGCTGTTGATATTGATAACCCACAACCTAAAACAATAGATATGATAAGAATGATTTTATTGCTAAGAAGCATGGTAAAGAAAGAGAACCATGGGTTCATAAACCCATGCCTTTTCCTCCCAAACCATCCAAGAAAAAGGATGATGAGGATTTTGAGCGCTTTGTTGAAATGATTAGACCTATCTTTTTGCAAATGTGTTTGATAGATATGCTTAAAATGTCTCCTTATGCTAAGTACATGAAAGATATTGTGACTAATAAAAGAAAGATACCTGATGTTGAGATTTCCACCATGCTTGTTAATTACACTTTTAAGGGTGGGATTCCTAAGAAACTAGGTGATCCCGGAGTGCCCACTATACCTTGCTCCATTAAAGGAAATTATGTTAGAACTGCTTTATGTGATCTTGGAGCCGGAGTTAGTGTTATGCCTCTCTCTTTATATCGTAGACTTGAATTGGATAGGTTGACACCTACTGAAATTTCTTTGCGAATGGCCGACAAATCAACTGCTTTACCTATCGGCATTTGTGAGGATGTGCCTATTGTGGTTGCGAACGTTACTATCTTAACGAACTTTGTTATTCTTGATATTCCCGAGGATGATGCCATGGCGGTCATCCTTGGAAGACCATTTTTAAACATAGCAGGGGCTGTTATTGATTGCAACAAAGGCAATGCCACTTTCCATGTTAATGGTAATGAGCACACGGTGCACTTTCTGAAGAAATAATATCGAGTTCATTGCATTAATGCTATTGAAAAATCTCCATCAATTATTATTGGAAGCTTTGAATTCCCTATACCTACTGTCAAGATGAAATATGATATACTTGTTATTGGGGATATGCATATCCCCGTTGAGATAACCTAGTGATTATTCGAAAATTCTCTGGTTTTATGTGATTTGAAAAAAGTTTGTCAAGGAGACTTGATCAACCTCATTGACGGATTTATTTTATGACCATGAGATGGATGAATCTAGTAGTCACAACCTTCTGTTCCCAACTTTTACTTTCTGTTATTTAGTAGAAAAATAATAAATATAGCATTATTTCCCTGTTTTCTGCATTATCCGTTCAATAATAAATGACCTGAAAATAAAAGTTCTCCAAATGCCCTGAAATTCAAGTATGATTTTTTCTGGAATATTTAAGAATTTCTGAGATAGATAAGTAGTCAGGGGGATGCACCAGGGGGGCACGAGCCTAGGAGGCGCGCCACCCCCCCCCCCCGGGCGCGCCAGGCAGGCTCGTGGGTCCCACGTGGCCCCACTCTACTTATTCCAGCACCCATCTCCTTCGTCTACCTCCAGAAAAAAAATCATTCCACAGCTCAAACCCATGTTCTTGCTCATTTTGCTGCATTTTTCTATCTCCTTGTGCAAAGCCTCATACACCAAACTGTTTTGGGGAATTGATTTTTGGTATGTGACTCCTCCATTGATCCAATTAGTTTTTGTTTTAGTGCTTTATTCATTGCATATTATTGCTGCCTTGGTGACCCTGTTCTTCAGCTTTGCATGTTAATTTTAGTTGGTCCCAAGTAGTTTTGATGCATGATATGGCCTCTAGGCACTTGTAGGAGTAGTTGCTATGAGTTTTGTTAATCCTTGTTCACTTTTATTTTGAGTCACTAGAAATTTCAGAAATTTTCACAGAAAGAAAAAGGAAAACATGAGGAGGTTCCTAAGAGGCTCTTCGAGCCGTGACCCCAAGGAAGATGAAAATGAGAAGAAGAAACCCAAGTATCCGGTCCCCCGAGTTGCAGAAGTTCGAGCATGTGAGTAGCCAAGCGATGTGTTCTTACACGCCGCCGGTCTTTATGAGGATTTTTATTACTTGGTGGAGAACGCAGTCCTTACCGCATTTGTCAAAGATAAGTGTCCACAATACCTCCTCCTCACTAATAATTCATGCAAAGCTTTAATTTTTACCCGAGGAAGAGTCCTCCTATGGTTGAGTTCAAGTTATATGATATCCCCCAGCGCATGTCACTTCAGGATTTCTGCAATGTTTGCAATTTACCTTATGTTGGGGATGTTCATGAACCTCGTCCACGGGACTTGGAGGCTTTCATTGATACTATTGCTGTTGGAGAGGAGAGAGGGGTGTCTGGCGCTAGAGTTGCTAGTGTACATTTTCCCGTGCTTCGGTATTTCTCATTATTCATGGGAAAATGTTTGATTGGCCGTGGGAAAGCTTGGGCTCTTAGCTCCCCAGATCTTGCGGTTTTGCACGAAGCTCTTTATAATGATAGAACTTATAGCTTGGGCGCTATAGTGGCTCAACGGTTGAACACGAACCATACCAAAGGCGCTGTTTATGGAGGTATCTATGCTACCCGTCTTGCTAAACATTTTGAGATACCTATTAGACTATACGAGGAAGAAGAGATGCTTCCTCCTGAGAGATATTTAGATTTGATAGCATGGTTCTCCATGATTTTCTTGATAAAGATAATGATAAGAGGATGATTTATAACTTGGTATTTAGCCACGGTACTCGTGAGACTATTACTTTGCCTTCTCCTTCTTTGTTCAACCTTCATCTAGGCATGTACATTATTATGCCCTCGAACATCCACACATATTGGGGCATGGCTCCACCGCAGGCGCCCGTGCCTGAGCCACCAGTTGAGTACCAGACACCATTTTATGAGTGGGAGCCAGAGGAGCTCACCCAATAGTGGCACCGTCAGTACACTCCGGAGTACCCCGGAGATGGTTACTTCCCTCCTTGGGAGTAGACCAACTTAGGCCAAAAGCCTAAGATTGGGGGAGACGTGTTTCTCACCGACTTTATATTCATGCTCACACATTCACTTTGATAGTCGGTGTTCACACTTTTCCATTTTATCATCCATGCTAGTTTATTTCTTTTTCTTGCATTCTTCTCGTGTGTTTGCTTAGTGGTAATTAAAAAGAAAACCCAAAAAGATTTCCCGTTCTTCTTTTGCTTGTTGGGAGCTTTCCCGTGTAAATAGTTTTCTTTTTCTTTTGGTCAAGGTAGAAGGCCATGATTAAAATGATTAGTGGCTCTCATACGCATTATTGTTTATCTATCAGAGAACCCGTATTACTTTGTCTTCTCCTCTGAGTTTGCTTGCAGATTCCAGCTTAGTCCAATGCACGAACACTCTTATTATTATTCACATCATTCGGTCGTGCAAGTGAAAGGCAATAATTACGATATATGATGAAGTGACTGAGCCTGGAAAAGCTGGTATGAACTTGACCTATTTTGTTTTTGTAAATATGACTAGCTCATCATTCCTAATTCAGCATTGTTATGAGATAAACATGTTTGCAATGACAACTTAGAGATCATAGTTTCTGATGTCATGCTTAATTAGCTAGGAGCTTATAATGGTTTGTCTTGGATGCCAACATGAATTTCAAAATGATTATGATGTAGTATGATAGGATGGTATCCTCCTTTGAATGATTCAAGTGGCTTGACTTGGCACATGTTCACATATGTAGTTGAAACAAAATGAACATAGCCTCTACGATATTCATGTTTATGGTGATTTATATCCTACTCATGCTTGCACTCAACATTGGTTAATTTTAATGCATATTGATGGCTGTTGTTGCTCTCTAGTTGGTCGCTTCCCAGTCTTTTGCTAGCCTTCACTTGTACAAAGCGGGAATACTACTTGTGCATCCACTTCCATAAACCCATATGAGTCCACCATACCTACCTATATGCGGTATCTACGTGCCGTTCCAAGTAAATTTGCATGTGCCACTCTCTAAATCTTAAAATAATAATTTGTTTTGTATGCTCGAACCGCTCATGTGGTGACAAGGGGCGGTCAGTATCTTCCATGCTAGGCGTGTTATCCTTGATATGTGTTTATTCACTATCACTCACGAGAAAGGGGCCGGTAATCGGAATGCCCAGTTACATGCTCAAATCAAATAAAAAATATAATTGCAAACAAAACTCCCCTGGATTGTTGTTGGTATAGACGGCACCCGAGGATTCGGCTAATCGTGGAATGTGATTGATCGGTGGTGGGGGAGTCAAAACTTTACTATTTTGTTTGGGAACCGCCTATAATATGTGTAGCATGGAAGATGGTGAAAACTCTTGGTCATCGCGTTGACAATGAAAGCATGCCACCCAAATATATTTATCTCTATTTTAAAAGCTTGAGCTCTGGCACCTTTGTAAATCAATGCTTCCCTCTGCGAAGGGCCTATCTATTTACATTACTGTTGAGTCATCCTATTCTTATAAAAGACACCAATTAGAGAGCATCTTCGTCGTTTTTATGCTTTGCTATTAATTGATATTGAGTATGACTGTGACTGGATCTTCTTTGCCATGAATTACAATGTTCAGTCAGCCCTTGGTCTTTGAAGGTGCTCTGCATTTATGTTTTGCGGTCTCAGAAAGGGCTAGAGAGATACCATCTGTTCGTATTGTATCATGATTGTTTTGATTGAAGTGTTGACATTTCAAACTTAGTATTATTGCTCGCTAGTTGATTATGCCATTGACATGAGTACACCATGAGACCTAAATGTTATTGCTTATGTGGTTAGCTTATGATCTTGCTGAAAATCCGAATATGATATAGACATAATTACAACAACAAGATCAAACAGAGTTCGTAAAAGTTTTTCTTTTGTCTCTTTCAGTTTGTCAACTTAATTTCTTGAGGACAAGCAAGGGTTTAAGCTTGGGGGAGTTGATACGTCGCTATCATATCTACTTTTCCAAACTCTTTTGCCCTTGTTTTGGACTCTAATTTGCATGATTTGAATGGAACTAACCCGGACTGACGTTGTTTTCAGCAGAATTGCCATGGTGTTGTTTTTGTGCAGAAAAAAAAGTTCTCGGAATGACCTGGAAACTTACGAGGATTTTTTGCGGAATATATAAAAAATACTGGCACAAGAATTACCCGAAGACACGAAGCCAGGGGCCCACGAGCCTAGGAGGCGCCCCCCCCCCCCCAGGGCGCGCCTAGCAGGCTCGCGGGGCCCACGTGGCTCCGCAGCCTCCAACTTCAACTCTATATAGTCTCTCTCGCCCAGAAAAAACCAGGAGAGTTGAGTTCATCGTGTTTCATGATACGGAGCCGCCGCCACCGCTTGTTCTTCTTCTGGAGGGCAGATCTGGAGTCCGTTCTGGGCTCCGGAGAGGGGAAATTGATGTCGTCGTCATCATCAACCATCCTCCATCGCCAATTCCATGATGCTCTCCATCGTTCGTTACTAATCTCATCGTAGGCTTGCGGGACAGTGATGGGTTGGATGAGATCTATCATGTAATCGAGTTAGTTTTGATGGGGTTTGATCCCTAGTATCCACTATGTTCTAAGGTTGATGTTGCTACTACTTTGTTATGCTTAATGCTTGTCACTAGGGCCCGACTGCCATGATTTCAGATCTAAACCTATTATGTTTTCATCAATATATGTGTGTTCTTGATCCTATCTTGCAAGGTGTAGTGACCTACTATGTGTTATGACCCGGCAACCCCGGAGTGACAATAGCCGGAACCACTCCCGGAGATGACCATAGTATGAGGAGTTCATGTATTTACTATGTGCTAATGCTTTGTTCCGGTTCTCTATTAAAAGGAGACCTTAATATCCCTTAGTTTCCATTAGGACCCCGCTGCCATGGGAGGGATGGACAAAAGATGTCATGCAAGTTCTTTTCCATAAGCACGTATGACTAAATACGGAATACATGCCTACATTACATTGACAAACTAGAGCTAGTTGCATATCACCCTATGTTATAATTGTTACATGATGAATGCCATCCGACATAATTATCCATCACCGATCCAATGCCTATGAGCTTTTCCTATACTCGTCCTTGCTAAGTAACTTTACCGCTAGTGCTGTCACAATTGCTATACAAATTACTATTGCTACTGTTACCGCCGCTACCATTAATATCATACTACTTTGCTACTAAAACTTTGCTGCAGATACTAAGTCTTTCAGGTGTGGTTGAATTGACAACTCAACTGCTAATACTCAAGAGCATTCTTTGGCTCCCCTTGTGTCGAATCAATAAATTTGGGATGAATACTCTACCCTCGAAAACTGTTGCGATCCCCTATACTTGTGGGTTATCACTCACCAAGGATGGCCTTCACTCGGTCATGACGGCTTGAGAATCCTTCACAAGAGCGTCCTCGGGCACCTTCTCCTAGTCGATCTCTCCAACGGCTGACTGAAACAACTTGAAACAAGCTGCCACGTATTTGACACAATCCTCCAGTCTAAGGAGAGACAGGGCAGCACTATCCTTCAGGAGCCCTCTCTTGGGATCGAGCTCCTTCCCTATTCGGGAGGTCTCCTCCTTAGGGTCAGCAGCAAAAGCTACACTCGGTAGAAAACGGAGGATGAGAAATGCCAGTCGAAGGTTTCACAATGATCATGAGAAAACATTAGAACACTCAACGCACCTTGGAGCTTCCCACAGAGATCTACACTGAATTTCTCGATGAACTTCTCCACCTCACCTTTCTTGGCGGTGCCATTCTTGAGGTTGCATTCCCAGTCGGCATAATGCCTCTTCAGTTCGGCAAGCTCTGTTGTGGTCTTCTTCGCGACGGTCTTCAGGAGCCGATTTTCTTCCTCCAGAGTGCCAACCATCTTAAGGTTGGACTCGGCTGCAAGTGTTTTCTACTTGATCTCCTTCCAAGCAGTGGTGAGTTCTTCGTCCCTCTTTTCAAGGGCTTCCTTCATGGTCACTAGAGAAATGGAATTCTTCAGCCTCTCAGAAAGGGAATGTGAGAAGACAGCCTCAGTCGTATAAGAAAAGACGATCGAATGAAGTGTCAATCTGATAGTAAATACATACCTTTAGCCGTTCGCTTCTCCTGCTCCAATCACTTGCTCATGGCCTTCTCTGCATAGAGGCTTAGTCGGAGTTCTCGTAACTCTTCTTCCATGGCATCATCGTGGCCAACGGGCCCACAAGCAGTCTGCAATCAACATATACAAGTAAGGGCATAACATTATGTCACAACTCTTAGACTACCACCGAATAACACAGTCGACAGTAGCCTCGGGAACTACACCTAGTGGTTGCGCTGAGCGCGCCCCCACTGGAAGGATGGAAGAAAGGCAAGGGCTCCGTACCCTCCAAGATTCTGTCAATAAAAAAATCAAAGAAACTAAGACTACAGCCGACTGACCCAGTCGACAGTAGCCTCGGGGACTACACCCAGTGGGTGCGCTCAGTGCACCCCCACTAAAAGGATGGAAGAAAGGAAAGGGATCCGTAACCTCCTAGATTCTGTCAATCAAAAAATCAAAGAAACTGAGACTAGTGCCGACTGACGCAGTCGATAGCAGCCTCGGGGACTACACATAGGTGGTGTGCTCAGCGCACCCCCACTATCACCTAGTGGGTGTGCCCCTCGGCATGCCCACTCAGGTTCCCTTCCAAAGACCAGATTCAAAAACAAGTTCATGCGTGAAGAACTTACTCGAATGTTCTTCACCATAGCTTCGCTCGCGTCATATGCCTCCATCAGTCACCCAGTCATCACTTCCAGCTGAGACAAGGCCTCCTTGCGTGCCTCCTCTCGACCTCCGAGGTAAAATGGAGCTCGAAGATGTTGCGATCTTTGGGGTCAGACGACAGAGTGGTTAGCGGATAATGTCTGAGTGACACCCTAGCAGAAGCGACCTCCTGCACCATGGGATTCTTGGCCTTGATGCTCACTAGGATCGGAGTCGGAGCCTGCTTCAACACTTCTCCAGTTGTAGGAGGGACATCAACGTCAAGGTTGGCCACGTCCCGCGGCTCTGCACGTGTCCACAAGACAGTCCAAATATCACTAGAATATCCAAAGCCTGAATTCCGAATAAATTACTGGAAAAGCTCGAGGATTACCTTTCGGTGAAGCAGCGTGAACATCAGCTTTGCCCTTGTCAGTAGTCTTGGGATCCAGTGAGGCAGTCGAAGTATCAGGCCTACAACACAAACAACAGAATCCGATCGTCATTCGGAAGGCATTTTCCAAATAAAGACAATTCACTCGGCAAAGACACTTACGCCGAAGCCACGGGCACATCGACCTTGATGCGTGGCAGGACAGCCTTACGAGACTTGGAGCTTGAGAGCTTGGGTTGCTTGGCGGTCTACTCCGGCAGGGCCTCCGACTCACCCCGACCTTGTTTGGAACTACGGGTCGGCATGGCTGAGGCACTCGGCTTTACCATCGATGGAGTATTTGGAGCGCCGGCACAAACCTCGGGGTCCTGGCACACCTTGGCTCGGGTCTCGACCTGTTTATCGGCATGGACTTCATCAGACGGAGAGGATTCCGCCTCATACCCAAACTCCTCATCCCTCTCTTCAGTCTCCTCAGCACCATCAGCATCGTATTCAGGGTCCTCCGAGCCGTCCGGGAGCTCGGTGTCTTGGTTCTTCGTGTCGCTTGCCACGTCAATTAGCGAGCGACTGACTGCCGGTATGGTGCTGACCAACCCTATAAAAGCATGTCGGGTGAAAGAAGCAAAACCATAAGTCAAATTCAGAACCGCAAAGAAGTTCACTCGGTGCGGGTCTTCAGGGACTCACCTCATTCGGCTTCTGATCCACTGCGAAGGGTTGCACCTGCCTGGAGCCTCTAGGGTTACCCCTCATGGGAGTAATGGCCCTCATCTTGTTCTCCACCTCCTCCTCGTCGAGCTCCTCAGAATGCATTAGGGTATGATCATTTGTCCCCTCGTACTGCCACATCGGGTGAGCTCTAGCGTGAAGGGGCTGAATCCTGCGCTGGAACAAAACCTCCAAGAGGTCCATCCCATTCACTCCCTTCGGATCAGAGACACCACTGCTATCATCAAGATTTCAGCGTCGGTCTTTTCCCCCGTGGACAAGGTCAAAGTAGGAACCGAATGAACTCTATCGACCGAGGAGGAAGGCTTGACTGACCCTCGCCGACTAAAACATCCCGACAGTAAAACCAAGAGTCCTGCGAGTTCTTCACCGAGTCCGGGAAGCTCATCTGAGGGAAGCTACTTTTTCCCTAAGCTGCATGCCTAACCACCACAAAGATGGACTATGTTGGTCTTTCCCCCCGAGGAAGGAGTCTTCTTCACGGTCATCACCCGACACATCAACAAACGCTTGAAGAAGCCCCAATGCGGGTGACACCCAAGGAAGTTCCCGCACAAGGACACAAACGTGACCAAATACGAAACAACATTTGGAGGTAGATGATGAAGCTGAGCCCCGAAGAAAGCAAGGAATGCTCGGAAGAAAGGTTGTGGAGGCAGAGATAAACCTCGCTCAATGTGGGTGACCAAGAGCACCTGCTCGTCGTTCTGGGGCGCTGGCTCGATCTCGCCGTCCTCAAGCAGTTGCTAGCTGCCCCAGGCTATCAAGCCCTCGCTCTCCAACTCCAGCAAATGCGCCCCCATGACGGGGTCAGCAGCCAGTCGACCTGGATCCACCCCCTCGGAAGAGCTGCGATGCTCGAGCAGGATCCACGCGACCCCCTCTTGGCTGGCAGCGGAGAAGTGGAAGCTGGAGATCGAAGGAGATAGCTGACGGTTCCAGTCGTGGGTGGCGAGAGGTAAGAATGGGGATGGGAAGAATCTGGTCTCAGGACGCGGTTCTTTCCCCTCTTTCCCCATTTCAAACCTTAAATACCCAGCGACAAGGAAATCCCCATCGAGCGCATCACCAAATCAAGGGGAATTTACAGTATCCCAGAGATCCCGTGCACTGTAGCATGACTGCGACATCACAGGCACTGAAATCGGGGCGTCGCCCCATCACTTCCACAATGCACATCTCCGCCGAAACCGCCGCGAGCGCGCTCCTTCGATTCAAAAATCGTGAAAAATCCGCCCCACTTCATATCCCGAATAGATTGCATATCCACGATGTGTGAAGAGGTGGGCCGAATGATCTTTTTGCTTGTGCCCCTGCAGGACCCCGTTCACTCGGAAAACCAATGAGGACGACCCGATCGTTCTTCCCTCTATTCAGGCAGGGATCCATCCCCACTTGTCTATTGAGCACACGGAGCTCCGAAATCCCGTATGCCAATTCATGGAATCTATCTTCCCAAAAGATATTTTGTCATTACCGACTACAGCCGTACCCGTATGTCTGGTCAGTCGGAATTCGTTACTCTTGAATCCATGAAGGTTTGTGGAGAGTCCGAATTAAGTGGCTCAGGCCGCAACCCTAAGACCTCCAAGGACATCGAGGGGAGTCATTCGCTCGGTTTGCAAAACCTCAACTGATTCGGGGGCTACTGATGGGGTTGTAAATTAGGGGTAGGCCTACGGACATGTTTCCTTAGGCCTACCTAGGACCACCTATGGTCCTTAAAGTCACCAAGAAAGCCTCGACCTCACTCGGTCGAGCAACTGTCACTTGGTCTTCTTGGAGTCACTGAGATCCCCTCGCACCAGTCGGATGTGCCATGCCACTCGGACTACAACAAGGTAAAGCCACCGAAGAGGTGGCAACGGCTAAGGACTTAATCAATCACAAGAAGTGCAGTGAAGACCCTCCTTACCAGTAATGCCATGGATTAAGGATGTCTTTTCTACTAACTCCCTTCTTTATTACCATTTATTGCCTTGTAATGGTGCTCGGTCGATCGTGGCAAGCACTATATAAGCCACTCCCGGGCATCGGCTCAAGGGTTCAGCACTTCTAATCTTTTACACCCCCAAAAGAAAACACTTGCCTCAGGTCTCGAGACGTAGGGCTATTACCACTTCCGAGTGGGGCCTGAACTCGTAAATACGAGTGCATCCACTGCGCCTTGCTAGACTTCGCTCGTTAGTTCGTACTATTGTCAGGATCATTCCCACGACAGGTACGAAAAGTGCCTGCTCAAATTTTGTGATGAAGCATGAATAGAATTTGAGACGAGAAAGCATAGATAGCTAAAGAGGGGTACTTAGGAATTATTGTATATCCAATTGGCCAAATAAAAAGAATGCCAAATAACAACAAGTGGATATCCTCGAATGAGTAAAAATATGCATAACAACATACTCACACAATACGATGTTAAATGAAACATGGCAAACATGCACATCCACTCTTATCTACCAAGCACTTTAACAATGACGAAGTCATCTATATATGAGTATATTGTCTTAGAGCCAAGTAAGGATACTTAATCATAGGTCATACTCATCATTTAAGCACAAGTGGGGTTACCACTTTTACATAAATCTTTTAATGTGTTCACATCTTATGAGATGCTTTGACTCAAGTCTTAGAGTAAATCTCCCGCTTGATGTGACATCCCCTTTAGAGGGACAAACTAACCTTGGGTTTTGTTGTAGAAGACTTCACGTAGGTGTCATGGGAATGAACCTGACGGTAGAGATGAGGGGTACGAAAAGGAGAGGGCAAAGTCCTAGCTACGACAAGCTTGTACACATGATGTATGAGTTTAGGCCCCTCTCCTGGAGGTAATAGCCCTACGTCTCAGTGCTCGGGAGCTCTTGCAGTATGGAGTGTGTGTTACAGGGGGTATGAACCCTTGTGCCACAGGGGAGAGGTGGCTTATATAGAGTGCGCTACCCCTCATCAAGGCCCCGGCAACCAAGGGTTCGAGTAATGAAGGTAAAAGCGTGTGTTACTAATAATGTACGTAATAAGTGTTACTTATGATGGCCAGCCAAATGCCTGCTCTTTGGCCTCCCTGGGGTGACTTCTGAACTTCTACGGTCGACTGGGCACTTATTCTTCCAAGTGGAAGTCTCCTATCGAGTGGAAGGAGAAAGTATCCGAGTGGGTGCTCTACTGACTGACCCATGGTGAGACAGTCGGAATATTCCTTGAAACTTTAAGTCCTTAATGATGTGCCCTAGGGTAGGACATATAGGTCAGGCATATGACCCCACCCTAGGTACATATCCCCATCGACAGGGGCTCGAGTGGAAAGGGGTTGATGTAGATTCTGTCGAACATGCCAAACTCTGAATGGATATCAAGGCCTGGCAAAAACAGGCGTCAATTGAAATATTTTCCATTCACCCTAATCGATTCTGTCTTGATATACTTCCGAGTGAATTTGAAAGCGAAAATTGGTCTGAGTGATCAATAGGATCTTTTGATGTGACGGATCGCTTTGTCAGGCCCGGATTTCACGGGATTCGAAAATTTGGTAAGCGCGCACTAAACGGTGATGAAGCAAGAACCAGGGTAAATGAGAGCCCGACTCCTCGATTATCACGCCGCCCATATCGTCACGTATCGTGCTTCCTGTGATATCGGGTTATACAGAGATTTGTGGTCCCATAGGCAGCGACTCACTCGGGCGGCTATAAAACGAGCCGGAGCTAGGGTTGGAACAATGCCCCTTCTCCATATCCCCTTTTTCTCCATCTCCTCTGCCTCTTGAGATCCGCTTAGATCTGTCTCTGCCACCACCATCGAGATGACAAAATCAAAGACAGGAAAACTTGAGCGGGCCAGAAGGGAGGAAGCACCAAGAAGTCGTCAAGCGCTCGAGCTGCGGTGCCGCCAGGTTGGTTCCAGGTGTATTTCCTCCCGTCAACCATCAAGGAGGTGGACGTCCTGAACCTCATCCACGACGGATTGATAGTTGCAGAATCATGGAGGTTACCGCGGTGGGAAGTTGAGCCGGAGCCGCGCGAAGGTGAGAGAGTCCTCCTCACCACTCACGTAGAGCGAGGTTTTTCTTTTCCTCCCCACCCATTCATTCTTGGGTTCTTGAACTTTTTTGGTGCTCAACACCATCACTTTCATCCGAACGCTATTGCACATCTTGCTACATTCATAACGTTGTGCGGGTGTTTCTTGGGATGTCCTCCTCATTGGGTACTGTTCAAGCATATCTTCACTGTTCGTTCCCAGCCGGTTAAGAAATCCAAACCCAAGGATAGTAGAACCAATGTTATCCAACTGTGTGGCGGTTTGGGAATCCAGAGGAGGAGTAAGAGTGCGTATCCGCAAATGACCCTGCTTGAATCTGTTTGAGGCTGTCAGTCGACCTGGTTCTATTGCAAAGATATCACAGCCCTAAATATGTTGATTGGTCTTCCCCCCCCCTTCACTTTGGAGCCTTGTTGCTCCCAGAATGCTGACTATATTAGAGGAGGAGAAGGTCAAGGTAGGAATTCTGGTGAATGTGTTAGTAGATCTGATCTGTGGCGGGGTGACCGGAATGGACCTACATGAGACATTTCTCGGTCGGCGCATCCAACCTTCTCGAGTGAGAGACCATGCCATGTGCCATTATTCAGGCCTTGAGGATACCACTGGGTCGCATCGAGAGGAAGTTTGTGAAGAAACCGTGGCTCAGTGGCTTAGAGGCATCACTGGAGCTTGCGACAATCCATTAGGAGCCAAACGAGTCTTGCCTTTCTCTGCTGAGAATATGGTGAGTTATTTCCTTGCCGATTACTTTCATAACTTTGTTGAGTGATTGAATCTCCAACCGACTAACTTCACTGTTCTTATATCTTGTAGGAGTGGACAAACATGCATTCACCCATGTCAAACGGGGAGCAACTTGACGCTGGTGGGGAGAGTGAAGGTGGCAGCACGGATAGTGACTATGCTAAGGACAGCGAGGGGAGCGAAGACAACTCGGAGGAGAGTGAAGAAGAGATCCAGTCTCCTCCGCGCACTGAGTATCAATCCAAGCATCACCATGATCCGGTAGCTACCCCAAGCAAGACCCTAGTGGCAAGCACTAGGAATACGAAGCGTGACCGAGCTGCAACAACTGAGTCGGCGCAGAAGGCTGCAAAACAGCCCAAACCTGACGCTACCAAGCCTCGGAAGGCTCTGCTGCCACACCCTGTTGTTACCTCACTTTCTCTCTAAAAATCAAAATTTGAGTTTATTAAAACTTTTCAAAAACCAATGTTGTGAGTGATATGGTTGTCCTTGTATGCTTGTGTGCTTGATTGAGTAGTATCAAAAACCATATTTTTCATAAAAGAATATTCTCAAAATTCTTTTTTTTATTTCGGACTATTTCAAAACCTTCTTTGGGTTGCACTGCAAGTCCTTGATAGCAAGGGAGTGCTCTCACCCAAGGATGGTGATTGTGTTATAGAACTATTTTTACTCTCCAAAACCCTAAAATAATTATTTTATCCATTATTTTCCTATTTTATTTGCATGTCAATTTCTGAGGCCAGAAATGATATTCCTATATGGAAAAATAGTTTTCCGCCTTAGAAAAATCTGAGAAAATTTGGAGATACTCAGAGGACATATATTTTCCATACATAAGATTTTCAACCCCTTTTTATATTCAAAATATTTGAGTAAAACCTTGAAAACCTATTCTGTCTATTTGATCTTTTGGAATATTTCCAATAAAATCCCATAAAATTCCAGCAACCTTGCCAAACTATATTTAGTGGCCACACCAAGTTTCACCTCATTCCAAGGTGGATTGGTTCACTAAATAATTCAGAAACCCTCTCTGTACGGAACCAAGTTGAAACATCTCTACATTGCAAAGTGTATCCAAATGGGTTGAAACTCTGCAGGAGTGATCAACACCCCAAATGAGGTCTCTCTGCCAAAGATGGGATTTGCAGGAGGTAATCTACCCACATTCCCTTTGGAAGGGACAGATCTACCATTTGGGGGTGATTTCAAGTTTGCATTGCCAAACTTGTCCAATGGGGCTCAAACTTGGTGGAGTATCTTATTTTTGCACCAAATTTAATCATGTTAACTCTCACCACGAGTGGTGAGGTGTTGCCATCTCAAACACATGTCGAACACCTATTGCCATAATAGCAAAACAGCTCCTACCCCACTCCACACTTAAGATCTTCCCTCCCAAATCTTTGACCAAGTAGCCACCACCACTCCCCAACTACAGGAGAGTGACCCCTCTTTGAATCCAAGCAGAAGGCCCCAAAATCCTCATTCTAAGTTCTGGTCTAGCACTAGCATCTCTTATTTCCTCTCCTCCCGTGGCAAATAGTGAGCCCCTCGGCTCCCAAACGGCTAGACATCTTCAGGCCAAGCCCCGGGACCGCCCAGACAAGGCCAAAGCGCCCTAGAGCGCGCTAGCATGCCGTGGCATGCCAAAACTGCGCTATCGGCACGCTGCTAGGCGCACCCGAAGCTATGTGGGCAGCCCGGCCGGTTCGAGCCTCCCCTGATGCCGTTTCGATTACCTCAGCCCCTCTCTGTATCAGGCAGCCCGAGGGCCCCTCCTCCCTCGCTCTGTTGACCAGAGCGACGCGTGCCCGCACGTGCCAGATCCACCAGAAGACCATGGCCACATGTGCATGTTGGGGAACGTCGCATGGGAAACAAAAATTTTCCTACGCGCACGAAGACCTATCATGGTGATGTCCATCTACGAGAGGGGATGAGTGATCTACGTACCCTTGTAGATCGTACAGCAGAAGCGTTAGTGAACGCGGTTGATGTAGTGGAACGTCCTCACGTCCCTCGATCCGCCCCGCGAACAATCCCGCGATCAGTCCCACGATCTAGTACCGAACGGACGGCACCTCCGCGTTCAGCACACGTACAACTCGACGATGATCTCGGCCTTCTTGATCCAGCAAGAGAGACGGAGAGGTAGAAGAGTTCTCCGGCAGCGTGACGGCGCTCCGGAGGTTGGTGATGATCTTGTCTCAGCAGGGCTCCGCCCGAGCTCCGCAGAAACGCGATCTAGAGGAAAAACTATGGAGGTATGTGGTCGGGCAGCCGTGAGAAAAGTCGTCTCAAATCAGCCCTAAAACCTCCGTATATATAGGTGGGAGGGAGGGGAGGAGGCAGCCTCAAAACCTAAAGGTTTGGCCGAAATTGGAGGTGGAGGAGTCCTACTCCAATCCTACTTGGAGTAGGATTCCACCTTCCCACTTGGAAACTCTTTCCACCTTGTGTTTTTTCCTTCTCAAACCTTATGGGCCTTAGTGGGAACTTATTCCAGCCCACTAGGGGCTGGTTTATCTCTTCCCATAGCTCATGAGACCCCTTGGGGCGTGACACCCCTCCCGATGGTCCCCGGCACCCCTCCCGGCACTCCCGGTACACTACCGATGAGCCCGAAACTTTTCCGGTAATGCACGAAAACCTTCCGGTAACCAAATGAGGTCATCCTATATATCAATCTTCGTTTCCGGACCATTCCGGAAACCCTCGTGAAGTCCGTGATCTCATCCGGGACTCCGAACAACATTCGGTAACCAACCATATAACTCAAATACGCATAAAACAACGTCGAACCTTAAGTGTGCAGACCCTGCGGGTTCGAGAACTATGTAGACATGACCCGAGAGACTCCTCGGTCAATATCCAACAGCGGGACCTGGATGCCCATATTGGATCCTACATATTCTACGAAGATCTTATCGTTTGAACCTCAGTGCCAAGGATTCGTATAATCCCGTATGTCATTCCCTTTGTCCTTCGGTATGTTACTTGCCCGAGATTCGATCGTCAGTATCCGTATACCTATTTCAACCTCGTTTACCGGCAAGTCTCTTTACTCGTTCCGTAATACAAGATCCCGCAACTTACATTAAGTTACATTGCTTGCAAGGCTTGTGTGTGATGTTGTATTACCGAGTGGGCCCCGAGATACCTCTCCGTCACACGGAGTGACAAATCCCAGTCTCGATCCATACTAACTCAACGAACACCTTCGGAGATACCTGTAGAGCATCTTTATAGTCACCCAGTTACGTTGCGACGTTTGATACACACAAAGCATTCCTCCGGTGTCCGTGAGTTATATGATCTCATGGTCATAGGAACAAATACTTGACACGCAGAAAACAGTAGCAACAAAATGACACGATCAACATGCTACGTCTATTAGTTTGGGTCTAGTCCATCACATGATTCTCCTAATGATGTGATCCCGTTATCAAGTGACAACACTTGCCTATGGCCAGGAAACCTTGACCATCTTTGATCAACGAGCTAGTCAACTAGAGGCTTACTAGGGACAGTGTTTTGTCTATATATCCACACAAGTATTGTGTTTCCAATCAATACAATTATAGCATGGATAATAAACGATTATCATGAACTAAGAAATATAATAATAACTAATTTATTATTGCCTCTAGGGCATATTTCCAACAGTCTCCCACTTGCACTAGAGTCAATAATCTAGTTCACATCACCATGTGATTCCAACGAATCCAACACCCATATAGTTATGGGGTCTGATCACGTCTTGCTCGTGAGAGAGGTTTTAGTCAACGGTTCTGAAACTTTCAGATCCGTGCGTTCTTTACAAATCTTTATGTCATCTTATAGATGCTGCTACTACGTGCTATTCGGAAATACTCCAAATATCTACTCTACTATACGAATCCGTTTCACTACTCATAGTTATTCGGATTAGTGTCAAAGCTTGCATCGACGTAACCCTTTACGACGAACTCTTTAACCACCTCCATAATCGAGAAAAATTCCTTAGTCCATTAGTTACTAAGGATAAATTTCGACCGCTGCTAGTGATTCAATCATGGATCACTCTCTGTACCTCTCAACATACTTTGAGTCAAGGCACACTTCAGGTGCGGTACACAGTATGGCATACTTTAGATTCTACGGCTAAGGCATAGAAGACGACCTTCGTCTATTCTCTTTATTCTGCCGTGGTCGGGTTTTGAGTCTTACTCAAATTCACACCTCACAACGCAACCAAGAACTCCTTCTTTGCTGGTCTATTTTGAACTCTTTCAAAAACTTGTCAAGGCATGCATCTTGTTGAAACTTCTATTAAGCGCTTTCGATCTATCTCCATAGATCTTTGATGCTCAACGTTCAAGTAGCGTAATCCAGGTACTCCTTTGAAAACTTCTTTCAAACAACCTTGTATGCTTTACAGAAATTCTACATTACTTCTGATCCACAATATGTCAACCACATATACCTATCAGAAATTCTATAGTGCTCCCACTCACTTCTTTGGAAATACAAGTTTCTCATAAACCTTGTACAAACCCAAAATCTTTGATCATCTCATCAAAGTGTATATTCCAACTCCGAGATGCTTGCACCAGTCCATTGAAGGATTACTGGAGCTTGCATACTTGTTAGTATCTTTAGGATCGTCAAAACCTTCTGGTTGTATCACATACAATGTTTGCTCAAGGAAACCGTCGAGAAAACAATGTTTTGACATCCTACGTGCAATATTTCATAAATAATGCATCAACAACTAACATATTTCCAACAGACCTTTAGCATCGCTACGAGTGAGAAAGTCTCATCATAGTCAACTGTTTGATCTTGTCGAAAACATCTTTGCGACAAGTCGAGCTTTTCTTAATAGTGACTTATCACCATCATCGTCTGTCTTCTTTTAAAGATCCATCTTTACTCAATAGTCTTATGACCATCAAGTAGTTCTTTCAAAGTCTACACTTTGTTTTATACATGGATCCTCTCTCGGATTTCATGGCTTCCAGCCATTTGTCAGAATCTGGGCCCACCATCGCTTTCTCCATAACTCGTAGGTTCACTGTTGCTCAACAACATGACCTCCAAGACAGGGTTACCGTACCACTCTGTAGTAGTATGCGACCTTGTCAACCTACGAGGCTTGTAGTAACTTGATCCGATGCTTGATGATCACCATCATCTGCTTCCACTTCAATTGGTGTAGGCGCCACAGGAACAACTTCCTGCACCCTGCTACACACTGGTTGAAGTGATGGTTCAATAACCTCATCAAGTTCTACTACCCTCCCACTCAATTCTTTCGAGAGAAACCTTTCCTCGAGAAAGGATCCGTTTCTAGAAACAAACACTTTGCTTTCGGATCTGAGATAGGAGATGTACCCAACTGTTTTGGATATCCTATGAAGATGCATTTATCCGCTTTGGGTTCGAGCTTATCAGACTGAAACTTTTTCACATAAGTGTCGAAGCCCCAAACTTTCAAGAAACGACAGTTTAGATTTCTCTAAACCTCAGTCTATACTGTGTCATCTCAACGGAAATACACGGTGCCCTATTTAAAGTGAGTGCGGTTGTCTCTAATGCATAACCCATAAACGATAGTGGTAATTCGATAAGAGACATCATAGTATGCACCATACCAAATAGTGCGTGGCTATGACGTTCAGACACATCATCACACTATGATGTTCCAGGTGGCATGAACTGCGAAACAATTTCCACATTGTCTTAACTGCGTACCAAAACTCGTAACTCAGATATTCATTTCCATGATCATATCGTAGACAGTTTATCCTCTTGTTACGACGAACTTCACTCTGAAACGAAATTGAACTTTTCAACATTTCAGACTTGTGATTCATTAAGTAAATACTCCTGTATCTACTCAAATCGTCAGTGAAGTATGAACATAATGATATCCACTACGTGCCTCAGCACCCATTGGACTGCATACATCAAAATGTATCACTTTCAACAAGTTACTATCTTATTTCATCTCAATGAAAACAAGGCCTTGCTCATGTGGTATGATTTGCATGTCACTAGTGATTCGAAATCAGGTGAGTACAAAGATCCATCAGCATGGAGCCTCTTCATGCAATTTATACTAACATGACTTAAGCGGCAGTGCCACAAGTAAGTGGTACTATCATCATCAACTCGTATCTTTTGGCACCAATATCATGAACATGTGTAACACTACGATCGAGATTCAATAAACCATTGAAGGTGATTATTCAAGAAAATAGAGTAACCATTATTCTCTTTAAATGAATAATCGTATTGCAATAAACACGATCCAATCATGTTCATGCTTTAACGCAAGCACGAAATAACAATTATTTAGGTTTAACACCAATCCCGATGATAGAGGGAGCGTGCGACGTTTGATCATATCAATCTTGGAAACACTTCCAACACGTATCGTCACCTCGCCTTTAGCTAGTCTCCGTTTATGCCGTAGCTTTCATTTCGCGTCACTAATCACTTAGCAACTGAACCGGTATCCAATACCCTCGTGCTACTAGGAGTACTAGTAAAGTACACATCAACATCATGTATATCAAATACACTTCTTTCGACTTTTGCCAGCCATCTTATCTACCAAGTATCTTGAGTTGCTCCGCCTCAGTGATTGTTCCCCTCATTACGGAAGCACTTAGTCTCGGGTTTGGGTTTAATATTGGGTCTCTTCATTAGTGCAGCAACTGTTTTGCCGTTTCACGAAGTATCCCTTCTAGCCCTTGCCTTTCTTGAAACTTAGTGGTTTTACAAACCATCAACTATTGATGCTCCTTCTTGATTTCTACTTTCGGAGTGTCAAACATCGCGAATCGCTCAAGGATCATTGTATGTATCCTTGATATGTTATAGTTCATCACGAAGCTCTCACAGCTTGGTGGCAGTGACTTTGGAGAACTATCACTATCTCATCTGGAAGATTAACTCCCACTTGATTCAAGCGATTGTCGTACTCAGACAATCTGAGCACATGCTCAACGATTGAGCCTTTTCTCCTGTGTTTTGTGGACAAAGAATCTTGTCGGAGGTCTCGTACCTCTTAACAAGGGCACAAGAATGAAATCACAATTTCATCTCTTTAGAACATCACTTATGTTCCGTGACGTTTTACAACGTTTTCGGCGCCTTGCTTCTAAGCCATTAAGTATCTTGCACTGAACTATTGTGTAGTAATCAGAAACGTGTATGTCGGATGTTCACAGCATCCACAGACGACGCTCGAGGTGCAGCACACCGAGTGGTGCATTAAGGACATAAGCCTTCTGTGCAGCAACGAGGACAATCCTCGGTTTTACAGACTCAGTCTGCAAAGTTTGCTACTATCAACTTTCAACTAAATTTTCTCTAGGAACATATAAAAACAGTAGAGCTATAGCGCAAGCTACATCGTAATTCGCAAATACCATTAGACTATGTTCATGACAATTAGTTCAATTAATCATATTACTTAAGAACTCCCACTCAAAAAGTACATCTCTCTAGTCATTTGAGTGGTACATGATCCAAATCCACTATCTCAAGTCCGATCATCACGTGAGTCGAGAATAGTTTCAGTGGTAAGCATCTCTATGCTAATCATATCAACTATACAATTCATGCTCGACCTTTCGGTCTCATGTGTTCCGAGGCCATGTCTGCACATGCTAGGCTCGTCAAGCTTAACCCGAGTGTTCCGCGTGCGCAACTGTTTTGCACCCGTTGTATGTGAACGTTGAGTCTATCACACCCGATCATCACGTGGTGTCTCGAAACGAAGAACTGTAGCAACGGTGCACAGTCGGGGAGAACACAATTTCGTCTTGAAATTTTAGTGAGAGATCACCTCATAATGCTACCGTCGTTCTAAGCAAAATAAGGTGCATAAAAGGATTAACATCACATGCAATTCATAAGTGACATGATATGGCCATCATCACGTGCTTCTTGATCTCCATCACCAAAACACCGGCACGATCTTCTTGTCACCGGCGTCACATCATGATTTCCATCATCATGATCTCCATCAACGTGTCGCCATCGGGGTTGTCGTGCTACTCATGCTATTACTACTAAAGCTACGTCCTAGCAAAATAGTAAACGCATCTGCAAGCACAAACGTTAGTTATAAAGACAACCCTATGGCTCCTGCCGGTTGCCGTACCATCGACGTGCAAGTCGATATTTCTATTACAACATGATCATCTCATACATCCAATATATCACATCACATCGTTGGCCATATCACATCACAAGCATACCCTGCAAAAACAAGTTAGACGTCCTCTAATTTTGTTGTTGCAAGTTTTACGTGGTGACCGGGGGTATCTAGTAGGATCGCATCTTACTTACGCAAACACCACAACGGAGATATATGAGTTGCTATTTAACCTCATCCAAGGACCTCCTTGGTCAAATCCGATTCAACTAAAGTTGGAGAAACCGTCACTTGCCAGTCATCTTTGAGCAAAGGGGGTTACTCGTAACGATGAAACCAGTCTCTCGTAAGCGTACGAGTAATGTCGGTCCAAGCCGCTTCAATCCAACAATACCGCGGAATCAAGAAAAGACTAAGGAGGGCAGCAAAACGCACATCACCGCCCACAAAACCTTTTGTGTTCTACTCGAGAAGACATCTACGCATGAACCTAGCTCATGATGCCACTGTTGGGGAACGTCGCATGGGAAACAAAAATTTTCCTACGCGCACGAAGACCTATCATGGTGATGTCCATCTACGAGAGGGGATGAGTGATCTACGTACCCTTGTAGATCGTACAGCAGAAGCGTTAGTGAACGCGGTTGATGTAGTGGAACGTCCTCACGTCCCTCGATCCGCCCCGCGAACAATCCCGCGATCAGTCCCACGATCTAGTACCGAACGGACGGCACCTCCGCGTTCAGCACACGTACAACTCGACGATGATCTCGGCCTTCTTGATCCAGCAAGAGAGACGGAGAGGTAGAAGAGTTCTCCGGCAGCGTGACGGCGCTCCGGAGGTTGGTGATGATCTTGTCTCAGCAGGGCTCCGCCCGAGCTCCGCAGAAACGCGATCTAGAGGAAAAACTATGGAGGTATGTGGTCGGGCAGCCGTGAGAAAAGTCGTCTCAAATCAGCCCTAAAACCTCCGTATATATAGGTGGGAGGGAGGGGAGGAGGCAGCCTCAAAACCTAAAGGTTTGGCCGAAATTGGAGGTGGAGGAGTCCTACTCCAATCCTACTTGGAGTAGGATTCCACCTTCCCACTTGGAAACTCTTTCCACCTTGTGTTTTTTCCTTCTCAAACCTTATGGGCCTTAGTGGGAACTTATTCCAGCCCACTAGGGGCTGGTTTATCTCTTCCCATAGCTCATGAGACCCCTTGGGGCGTGACACCCCTCCCGATGGTCCCCGGCACCCCTCCCGGCACTCCCGGTACACTACCGATGAGCCCGAAACTTTTCCGGTAATGCACGAAAACCTTCCGGTAACCAAATGAGGTCATCCTATATATCAATCTTCGTTTCCGGACCATTCCGGAAACCCTCGTGAAGTCCGTGATCTCATCCGGGACTCCGAACAACATTCGGTAACCAACCATATAACTCAAATACGCATAAAACAACGTCGAACCTTAAGTGTGCAGACCCTGCGGGTTCGAGAACTATGTAGACATGACCCGAGAGACTCCTCGGTCAATATCCAACAGCGGGACCTGGATGCCCATATTGGATCCTACATATTCTACGAAGATCTTATCGTTTGAACCTCAGTGCCAAGGATTCGTATAATCCCGTATGTCATTCCCTTTGTCCTTCGGTATGTTACTTGCCCGAGATTCGATCGTCAGTATCCGTATACCTATTTCAACCTCGTTTACCGGCAAGTCTCTTTACTCGTTCCGTAATACAAGATCCCGCAACTTACATTAAGTTACATTGCTTGCAAGGCTTGTGTGTGATGTTGTATTACCGAGTGGGCCCCGAGATACCTCTCCGTCACACGGAGTGACAAATCCCAGTCTCGATCCATACTAACTCAACGAACACCTTCGGAGATACCTGTAGAGCATCTTTATAGTCACCCAGTTACGTTGCGACGTTTGATACACACAAAGCATTCCTCCGGTGTCCGTGAGTTATATGATCTCATGGTCATAGGAACAAATACTTGACACGCAGAAAACAGTAGCAACAAAATGACACGATCAACATGCTACGTCTATTAGTTTGGGTCTAGTCCATCACATGATTCTCCTAATGATGTGATCCCGTTATCAAGTGACAACACTTGCCTATGGCCAGGAAACCTTGACCATCTTTGATCAACGAGCTAGTCAACTAGAGGCTTACTAGGGACAGTGTTTTGTCTATATATCCACACAAGTATTGTGTTTCCAATCAATACAATTATAGCATGGATAATAAACGATTATCATGAACTAAGAAATATAATAATAACTAATTTATTATTGCCTCTAGGGCATATTTCCAACAGTGCATGCTCCTCCTCGCTTTCTCTCCCTCCAATTGGGTCACGGAGGTCCTAAACCATGTCTGTATACGTTGTTTCGACCCCGAAGCCTCACTGCTCCTCCTGCGAGCTGCGGTGAAACCACCGGCGCCACCGGCACGGTGCACCATCGGGAGCGTATAAATAGGCCTCCCCTCGCTCCAGCACCCCCATGTTACCTATCGAGAGCCTGAATTCCACCCCTAACCACTCCATTCGAGCACAGCGAACTCCTATTCTCGAGATCGACCGAGGCCCCACCGCTTCAAAGCTCCGTCGATCTCGGGCTATGGGTCAGCTCCGACGCTCCTTTCACCTTTCTATGATCCTAGCAACCTCAGGGAGCTTCCCCATCACCTCCCCAAGCTAAACCACGCCCGTAGCACCTAGTTCATCAGCCTCCCGAAACCACTACATCGTAGCCACCTCATCGCTGGTGAACCAGGGCCTCCCCGTCGACCCCTCGATCACCAGCAGGTAGGTGATGGTGAGTTGTTCCCATTCGTGCCTTTGGTTGCCCTCGAGGCCGTTGGTAGCATCACCAGCGTGCCTCCCCTCCTCTCTGTCCCGAGATAGAAGACGACCCCGACAAGTGGGGCTCACCTGTCGGTGGCTCTTCTCTCTCCCCCTCTCTCCTCTCTGCCGCTGATTGCACGGGCCCGCGCGTCAGGTTTAAACCTAGCCGCGCGCGTGCCTGGGCTGGCTGGCTGGCTAGCTAGGCCGGCCCAAGCCACGGGCCAAGCCAAGCATGTGCATCAACCCTTTTCTTTTTATGTTTATTCTAGTTTTAAAAGATTTTTATAAAAGTATTTATCCAATATATTTTTATTATTATTCCACCATAATTCTTCTAAAAATGAGTAGTATTTATAATAATTATAAAGGCTATTTGGATTAGTTTTGCTTCTGTTAAAGTGTTTTTTTAAATAATCCTTTCACTAAAACCAGAGAAAATATTTTTAAAATAACAATATGGATTTATCAGAATTACGCAACATTTTTAAAGTGACTTTGTGCTCTGTTTTTGAGTGAGCTACTTATTTCTTTTTATTTATTACGATGATAGAAACCACGTTTGACGAAGGAGTTGGACTTGAAGACCCCGAAGACCTGTGATACTTAGCTGATCAAGGCAAGCAGCCCTTTGACCATGCCCGAGCATATGTTATATTGCATGCTAGTAGAGAAAATATTTCAGTTGCATATGATCTTGATTATTCGGTAAATCACCGATGTGATGTTACCGATGGCTCCTCCGAAGCACTTGCATTTTGGGCAAGATCGTACCAGCTATGAGGATCACGCTAATATCATGTTGACAAGTAGAGCTAAGCATAGTAGAAGCATGAGCATGATGATGGTATAAATCAAAGGTTTATGAAAACCCCGTCGGGTACCACTAATGCGTGAGGGTGATCTTGAGATAGGTGGCCACTATTGGAGAAGTGGTGCACTGGGTATTTTGGTATCAGTGGTTTCAGAAATGGGAATAGATTTATGACGCGTCGACCGTACCAACCTTACATGTGCGACCATGTTACCTCTTTATGGGATTGGGCTTTATTGATTACTCTGGTCGGTGCTAGCAAAGAGCCACATTACTAGTGGCGGGAGTGATGTGTGGTCACTCTCGTGATGGGGTCGTGCCAGGTAGGGCGACTATGCCGTTTTTATGTGTTCCGGGCACACCGTTGGTCCCCGCATGGATGATACTGTCCAAAGTCAGTGCTTGTAAGACATACATCATGTGAGATGGGTACCAATTGAGTGGACCTATTTGTCTAGTATCGTCAGGGAAAGGCATTGATCGGGTACTTAACTCGGGTGTGTTATATACCACGAGTCGTGGATGACAAGGAAGTTTGTCGGATCTCGTGGGTACAGTGTACAACCTCTGCAGAGTGTAAAACTATTTGAATAGCCGGGTCCACGGTCAAGGACAGTTGGGTAATCCTGCTTAAACTACGTCGAGTCATTTTTGCATAAACCAAGTGTGAGTGTGTGTGTGTGTTCAAAGTGATATCTGAGAAATAGTGGATATGACCAAGTTTGGTGACTTGGTATATCGGGTGAACCCGAAGTGTTCAGCCCTTAAACAGATATGTTGATATATGTAATCTTCTCTTCTAAATACCATCTAGCTTATGTTGCACATCCATCTATGAGCATGTTTATTTACAGTTAAGCTGCTATCCACCAATACTGCATATTACTTGTTACCCTACCAGTTATATTATTCATATCATGGGTTGTTTGCGAGTACATTCAAAGTACTCATTGGCTTGCCACTGGTTATATTATTGACCACACATGGAAGGGCTAGAGTTTGGAGAAGAGTACGTCATCGGAGACGGCCATGCGAACTAGGACGCTTCCCAGTCAGAATGCCTGTTGGTTTAGGCTCATGGCATGGGCACCCGCTTAGCCCCAAGATTTTTTCTATTAGTTGTATCTGTGTGTTTTGGCCTTATCGGCCCTACCTACGTGAACTTGACCTTCCAGGTTATGTGTTGTAATAATTCGGTATGTTGGATGTAAGACTCTTATTAATCAGCATATGTGTGTTCGGTGATAATTGATCTCTGGGATCAATGAGAACGTTCATTCGGCGATCTCGACTGGTAAGTCGGGGTCCCCACATCTGCCCCGAATGTGGATCGTTGTGTCAGTCGCTTCAGCATGAGTGTTTACTTCTTCCTTTTGTGGTTTGTGAAATTTTGTGTTGTTGATGTAAGAACGGAATTCACTTTGCCACAGCTATACCTAGGTGACGTCACCTCCTGGAGATGAAGAGGGTCCCATGGACTTGGATGCTGCCAACGTGGCCACCTCCCAACAAGGTATATTAAATCTTCATTCTGTTATGTTTTCTGGATAAAATTGGTTGGTTGGACCGACTCATGTTACTGACTGACAGCTACCAACGTCATCTATCTAGAAGATGATGAAGAACCATGTCGATCGACTACTGAATTGCCTCTGGAACTCGAAGATCCATCCCGAGTGGACATCGGGCTCGAGATCGTGTCGTCGAGTGCCCCTCCAGTAACTTCGACTGTTGTGACTCCTACGTCAAATGAACAACCTCCAGTGACTCTTGAGACCTCAGTCGTTGTGTCGATTCCTCCAATGTCTGTGTTCACTCTGCAACATGTTCCAAAAGACCAAACTGGAGCAGGGAAGGAGGCTATGATCCACGCAGAGCAGATGATGATGCAAACCAAGGAGGCGTATGAAGCCAGAAGGTTGGCGTATGACGCCAGCTCGGCACTTCATGCTAATGTCCGAGCAAGTGGGATTGTAAGTTCATTTCCGATTGCATTTTGTCCATCTTGACTTTACACCCACTGGGTGTTTTTTGTTGTCGCATTCATTCTTGTTTCTGATCCAGTGGGGGCACGCGACAAGTTGGTAATCAGAGGCTTACGACCATAGGAGCCTTTGTGTGATCGAACTTGGCCGAGTCGAGTCTAGTAAAATGTTTTGAGTCTTAGTTATATAGGAGAGTAGGTTTCTTTTTTCTCCTCTTCCATGCTCTGGTGAGGTTCTCGACTTAGGCAATCTTAATTCTACTCCTCTTCTCGCTCAAACAAAATTTAGGATCACGCGGGTATTTTGAAATCTATATGATATCGATGTGACGGAGTTCTGTCTTGGTGCCTCCTGTCTGACTTGATTTCTTCCGGGGAGTTGAGCTCCAGGGGATTCTTGTGCACATCGCCATCATTCAGATTTCTTAGTATCTCAGAACGAAGGATGTTCGTAATTGCTTCAAGACTAGTAGTGGCGAGATAACCCCGATGTCCCCAGTACTGGTGCAGATTGTTCGGGGGTACTGCCATATTTTGTATCGTTGTGATCACGAGGGTCTATAGTAGATGAAGGTCCAAGATTCTGGTTATGTGTTGACGGATGTGATACACTGGACGGGTTAGTATAGGAGTTGTGTGAAATATTAACCTTGTATCCATATACCAGATTGCATGACCATATATTTTGGGAATTCATAGGTGGGATATCAAGTAGTGACTTATACGACAGTCTTCCTACAGATGCATAATGTGAGGTTGGGATTCGACATTTAGTGGGTACGTTTGTTCACGGTCGTCTTATAGCGGTTCTCGTTGTGTCATAAAGAGTCATTGAAGCTTGCTACGACTCGGGGATGCTTCATAAGTCGTGTGCACTACCTTGCACAGGATGGCTACTGTAAATTCGAGCCCGTGCGATCATATCCACGAAGATATCGGATGAAATCTCGATCATACATTTGTTCTGAGCAGTTCTAGCTCATACTTGGTTTACAAGTGGTCTTTAATCAGAATTTTGTCGATAGTCACTTTGAGGAAGCAATCTTACTATTTTGTTCGAGTGCAATTGCTAATATTCCTGTTCAGGTATTCCTGCCGTTTGATTCAGCTTTACCTTCAATATTATTCTCTAGGCTAATGTGTTGTCCGTCTTCAGGATGGCTCCACCAACTCGTCAGAATCCAGGTCGTGAGGGTGCTGAGATGCCTCCACCACCCCCTCCACCACCTCCTCCGCGGCCGCCTCCTCCTGCAGAGGCTTGGCAAGCGGTGATGGCTGCAACAAATGCTAACACTCAGATGTTGATCCAGCTGTTGCAAGAGAGGACTAATCAGCAGCAGGGTAACTTCAACCATGGTGGTAATCAGTTTGCTACTCTGAGTCAATTCTTGGCAAACCAGCCGAAGACATTCATGTCGTGTGATCACCGTTTGACGCTGAGGACTGAATTCGGGACATGAACAAACACTTTGAGTGCAGCAATTTCCGTCCAGAGGACTTCGTCAAGTTTGCAACATTCCAGCTCAAGGGGCAAGCATCGATCTGGTGGCAGCAGTTGAAGGACTCCAGGGGTCCTAGACTGATCACTTGGGATGAGTTCTACAGAGATTTCAGGTCCCATTATATTCCATCTAGCTTTGTGGAGGATATGCGCGAGAAGTTCAGGCGCTTGAAGAAAGGTGTTAACTCCGTGTACAAGTACAACGTCGAGTTCCATGAGCTAGCCCGATATGCCTTGCAGGACATTCTAGATCAAAAGAGCAAGATCTATCAGTTCAGAGGTGGTCTGAAAGAGGATTTGCAGCTAGCCCTCACCTTGCACGATCATGATGAGTTTGATAAGTTCTACAACTTGGCTCTTAGAGCTGAGGCAGCTTTGCTCAGGGTGGAGAATTCGAAGAAGCGTTTCCGAGATTCCAGCTCGTCTTCCTCAACTCAGGTGGTTTAGAAGCAACAGAAATATTGGGTGTCTCCTCCTCCTCGGCACACGCAGCAGTTCAAGCAATCAGGTGGTTGTGGTTCTTCCGACCCACCCAACCCAGCTTTCTAGCAGAGGTTTCAGCAGCAGAAGCAAGGGAATCCTCAGTCACAGTTCCGTCAGCCGGCAGATGTTACTTGTCACAAGTGTGGGCAGAAGGGTCACTATGCCAACAAGTGCACCTCTCAGCTTCGTCTTCCGCCTCCTCCTCCAGGCAAACCGCCAAGCAATGTTATAGTGAAGTTCAACCCCAGGTCTGCTAGAGTCAATATGGTGAATGCAGCTGAAGCAGAAAACTCCTGAGACATGATTATGGGTAATCTCCTCGTCAATGATATTCCTGCTAAAGTGTTGTTTGATTCTGGTGCATCGCATTCTTTCTTGTCATATCCGTTTGCGGCAAAGCATGATTTGCATCTTGAAGAGTTGCCTAAGTCATTAGACATTATTTCTCCAGGGATGCTTATGAGTTCTTGTTGGGTTGTTCCAGATGTTTCTATCAAGATGGGTAGTTATGCTTTTCTGGCGTCTCCTATTGTCCTTGGGAACTCTCATATTGATTTGATCCTTGGAATGGATTGCTTGGCTATGAATAAGGCATCTATTGATTGTGAAGCTAAAGAAGTGAAGCTAACTCACTCTTCGGAGGACATGATTATCTTCGCAATGCGCAATGACACAATCCGTCTGTTTTCTTTGAATGAGAAGAGTGAGATCTCTCCAATCTCGCAAGTCCCAGTGGTCTGCAAATATGAAGATGTTTTTCCAGAAGAACTGCGAGGAATGCCTCCGCACCGAGCAGTTGAGTTCATAATTGAGCTTGAACTGGGTACTGAGCCTGTGTGCAAACGGTCGTACAAACTGGGTCCAGAAGAGTTGAAGGAGCTGAAGAGACAACTTGATGAGCAAGAGTGTCTGGGTCTGATCAGACCAAGCTCATCTCCTTGGGGTTGTGGAGTGTTTTTTGTCAAGAACAAGGATGGCATGGACCGATTGTGTGTCGATTACCGTCCATTGAACAAGAAGACAATCATAAACAAGTATCCACTTCCTAACATCAATGAGTTGTTCGAGCAATTGAAAGGGGCTCAGATCTTCTCAAAGCTCGATCTCAGGATGGGTTATCATCAGATTCGCATTCGCGAAGAGGATATTCCGAAGACTACTATCAGGACAAGCTTTGGCTCGTATGAGTATACAGTGATGTCTTTTGGTCTAGCAAATGCTCCACCGACCTTCTGTCGAATGATGAATTATATCTTCTCCCCATTCAAGAATGAATTCGTCTTGCTGTATATTGATGATATTCTGGTCTTTTCGGAAACTGAGGAAGAGCATGAAGAACATCTCAGGCTGGTAGTTGATAAGCTAAGAGAGCATAAGTTCTATGCCAAGTTTTCCAAATGTGAGTTCTGGTTGAAAGAAGTTGTCTACCTTGGGCACATCATCTCTGCCGAGGGCATCAAAGTTGATCCGTCGAAGGTGCAAGCCATTGTTGAGTAGGAGCCTCCGCAGAATGAGAAGCAGCTTCGAAGCTTTCTCGGGCTTGCAAGCTATTGCAGAAGATTCATTGAGAATTTCTCCAAGATTCCTAAGCCTCTCTCAAGTCTTCTTCAGAAAGGTGTGAAGTATGTCTCGTCTCCAGAGTGTCAGTTGCCTTTCGACACACTCAAAGAGAAGATCACTTCTACTCCAGTCTTGGTTCCTCCTGATGACTCCAAACCTTATCAAGTGTTTTGCGACGCCTCTCTTCAAGGTCTTGGTGCAGTGTTGATGCAAGACAACAAAGTTGTAGCTTATACCTCGAGGCAGTTGAACCCAAGTGAGAAGAATTACCCCACTCATGATCTTGAGTTGGCGGCAGTGGTACATGCTCTGATGACTTGGAGACACCTCTTGTTGGAACGAAAGGTTGAAGGGTTCACCGATCACAAGAGTCTCAAGTACATCTTCACCCAGCGTAACCTCAATCTTCGGCAAACTCGTTGGGTGGAAATGCTCCAAGATTTTAATCCCAGTGTTGAGTACACTCTAGGCAAAGCTAATGTCGTGGCAGATGCTTTGAGCAGGAAGGCTTACTTCAACAGTCTCATTCGGAAGCCTCTCCAGCCTGACCTTTGTGAATCTTTCAGAAAGCTCAACCTTCAGTTAGTACCTCAGGGATTTCTTGCAAATCTTCAGATCACCCCTACCTTGGAAGACCAGGTCCGACAAGCTCAACTTCTTGATGCAATGGTGAAGAAAGTTAAGATTGGCTTGTCAAAGGGAGTTCCCAAATATAAGTGCTTCAGTGTTGATGCAGAGATACATTGATCTTTGAGGATCGTCTTGTCGTTCCGAAAGGGGATCTCAGAAAGGTTATCATGGAAGAATCTCATAACTCTCTTCTCTCCATACATCCAGGAAGTTCCAAGATGTATCAAGACTTGAAACATACCTTCTGGTGGACTCGCATGAAGCATGAAATTGCTCAGTTTGTAAATGAATGTGATGTATGTCGAAGGGAGAAAGCAGAGCATCAACATCCAGCAGGTCTTTTGCATCCTTTGCCCATTCTCAAGTGGAAGTTCGACCATATTGAGATGGATTTCGTCACCGGGTTTCTGAAGTCCAAGCAGGGTAACGATGCCATCTTCATCATCATCGACAAGTTGAGAAAAGTAGCTCACTTCCTTCCAGTTAAGGAGTCCATCTCAACAGCTCAGCTTGCAGCTCTACACTTCGAGGATAGTCTCTTTGCACGGCATGCCTATGATGATTTCTTCGGATCACGGAAGTATCTTCACTTCCAAGGTTTGGGACTCTTTTCAGTATGCGATGGGTACGAAGATACGATTCAGCACAGCCTTTCATCCTCAGACTAGTCGGCAAGTTGAGAGAGTCAATCAGGTCCTCCAGGATATGCTAAGAGCCTGTGTCATTTCCTTTGGCATGAAGTGGGAGGATTGCCTACCTTTTGCTGAGTTCTCTTATAACAATAGCTATCAGTCAAGTTCAGGCAAAGCTCCATTTGAGATTCTCTACGGCAGGAAGTGTCATACCCCACTCAACTGGTCCGAGACCGACGAGCGTCAGATTCTTGGGAATGACTTGATCGAAGAAGCAGAAGAGATGTGTCGGGTCATTCAGGATAATCTCAAAGCAGCGCAGTCCCGTCAGAAGAGCTAATATGATAGCAAGCATCATGACATGTCTTATGAGCTCGATGACTTTGTCTATCTCAAAGTGTCTCCTATGAAGTGCACTCAGCGTTTTGGCATCAAAGGCAAGCTTGCTCCTCATTTCGTTGGTCCTTTCAGAGTTGTTGGCAAGAGAGGCAACCTTGCTTATCAACTCGAGCTCCCTTCAAACTTCGCAAATGTGCATGACGTGTTCCATGTCTCTTAGCTCCGGAGATGCTTCAAGACTCCCGAGCACACAGTTGATCTTCAAGATATCGACCTTCAACCCGACCTATCCTATCGTGAGCATCCAGTTGCAGTTCTCGAGACGACTGAGCGCAAGACCCGCAATAAGTCAATCAAGTTTCTCAAGGTGTAGTGGTCACATCATTCCGATAAAGAGGCCACTTGGGAGCACGAGGATCACCTCCGTTCCGAATTCCCAGAGTTCTTGCAGTCCTAGATCTTGGGACGAGATCTTCTTGTAGTGTGGGAGAGTTTGTAATGCCCCAAGTGTAACCTTGCCATATTTGGAAACCTTCCATGTTTGGATCCATGATGTCATACTATGGAGTTATCATTTCATGTGGCTTATTTCATGTCTTCCCCATTGCATCATGCCATTCATAGCATTCATGCCTTTCTTGTGTTGTTGTTGTTGTTGATCTATGTGTGTGGTGTGATGAGTGCATGTGACATGTTGAGGTGGTGCAAAGCTTAGGCTTCAACTTTGCTTTTCTTCCAAAAACTAGGTTTCAACAAAACCCCTTCTTCTTTATTTTCCTGAGCTCAAGATTTACTTGCTCTAAACCTGATTTTAAAATGTAGATTATTTAGTGCCTTCTCTTGTGGATGTGAAGATATGCCTAGGGTATTTTTAAACTTTGTTTAAATGGGGTTTTATTCACAAAACACATTAAACTAATTCTGTTTTGTAAATATTTCATTACTCCAAAAATCATCTTGCTATTTTATTTATTTGGGTCATAATTCCCTTATGACCAGGGTCATTTTATTTTTATTTTTGCAAACCTAGATTTCCCTAGGTATTTTGTTCTTGAAGTGTGTTGTTTTAAATGGAAAAACCCAAAGGGTTTTTCCTTTCTTCCTATCTGGCGCCAGCAGAGACCCTCTTCCCTCCCACGGGCCCAGTTCCTCTCCTCCCTAGCGCGCAGGCCCATCTCCCACGTCCCTCTTCTTCCTAACGGCGTCTCCTTCCTCTCTCTGCTTTCCGTCAGTCCCGAGAGGAGAGAGCGCGCGCCGTCCCCTCTCACGGACGTCGAGGCCGTCCCATCCACTCTATTTAATCCCCCTCGACGTATGGGCCATCTAGGGTTCCTCCTAGCCACCGCCACCTCTCGTTCCCCTCTCTCTCCCTCTCCCTCGTCAGGTAAGCCAGTAGGTTCAGAGGTTCACAGAAGTCACCACCGTCGAATCCGCATCCCTCTCGTCGCCGCCAGCCTCTCCCCGCGGCGTCCGAGGCGTCCGCGAGCATGGGGCACCTCCCGCCATCTTGTTTCCGCCGCTAGAGGGGTGGATCCCCCTCTCTGGCGCTCCCTCCACGGCGACTTCGTCGGGTCGGAGTAGAACGCCATCGAGCCGCGCCTCTGCTTCCTCTTCTTCCTCTACGCCGTAGCTAACTTTCCCCGAGCACTCCAAGGTGTGCAGCTTCTCCTCCTTCTCCCTCTTCCCTCGCACGTAGAGCCCCCAGTTGCATAGTGTCGCCGTTGTTGTCGCCATGCCGCCGTGATGCGGTGCTCCGGTGTGCCGCCATAGCAGCCCTCCTCCTGGTGCGGTTGGTATGGGAATGGTTCCCTGGTGGATCCCTCTTCCTCCACGCCAGATCCCCCATGCCAATTTTTGCCGTAGCGTCGCCAGTGGCCATCCCCTGTTCCGGCCGCCGTCGATCTGTAGTAGGTTCAGAGGGGGTTACTCAAAAGAGTAACTTCGCCCTCTGTGTTAAGATCCGCAGCGTAGTAGAGTGGTGTATAGGTGGGTTTTGGCGCAGGTGGTCGTGGATTCGAGTCCCAGAGGCGCCCTTTTGCTATTTCTTTGTTTTGTGGTGCAGTAGCTCGACAAGAAATGATACCTTGCTTGTTTCCCCTCCCCTGTCGAAGTGGAAGGGCAGTAGCGCAGTGGTGTGATTCTGGTTTTGCACAGAGAGCGCATGGGCTCGATCCGAGGGCTAACCCTTTTATTTTATTTTTCTTGCTGATTTTCTTTGTTTTAAACTTGGCTTGCTTGGGTAGCAAGTTGTTTGTGTCTAGAACACAAACCAGCAGGTTTAACTTTTTTATTTTAGCTTGTATGCATATGCTTGTGTGTGTAGGTGTGTGCACCTTTGTATGAGTGCACTTGTAGGTGTGTGTGTGTATATGAAGTTGTGTATATGTGTGTGAGAGCATATGCACTAGTGTGTGCATGTGTGCATGTGTGTGGGCTACCCCCACATATTTGTGCAAGTGTGCACCAACAAATGTATATGTGTGTGTGTGTGCAAGTGCTTGTGCATGCACTTGTGTGTGTAGTGGTAGTGTATGTGTGTGTGGGTGTCACACACACATGAGAAACAGTATTCATGATTGCCTTAGTAACCATGGGGTGTTCTTTTGAACACCTAGGTATGTGTGAGTGTGTGTATGTGGTAGCTTTGAGAGTGTATGCAATTGTGTGTGGATATGCATGTGTGTATGTGGTCATGCATGTGTGTGTGTGGGCATGGGTGCACCTATGCACTTGAGCATGAGGGCTAACCCCTCATGCTTGCCCTTATGTGGTTGTTAGTGATGTATGACCTTGTGTGTGTGCATAGGTAGGTATAGAGATGCCATGCATGCTTGATTCACATGTGATAATGCTCTCATATGCTTATTTTGATTTTCGATGTAGTTCTTTCGAGCTAGATTTGTGCCTACTTGCTCCATGCAAGTACCCATGTATTTTATATGGATTTGGGGTAGAATCATCCCAGTAATCCACTGGTGGAATGAGATTTCACTTTGGAGCAACTTCATAAACTGTCATTTTTCTGTCTTGATGTTATGTTTAGAGCTTGGTGTCATGTGGTGTGTTGGGCCTATGAGGATGAATCCTTGATGTGGCAGTAGTGGGTGATCCCCTCTGCAACATGGAGTCTTTGTGTTATACATAGGAGTTTGTATGAACTTGTTGTGCCTTGTCAAAGATGACACTTGGCTGAAATTGTCAGCTTTGTGAAAATCTGTGATTTTCACTAAGTCTGAGAAACTGCTGTTATTTTCTTCCCTTGTTGATGTGGTTGCACAAGCTCATGTCTTGCAAATCAGCCCCTCCAACAAACTAAGGTTTGTGAGCTTTTGGGTTTTTCTAGCTCTCTGTTAAATTTCATGCACTTGCACTTCCTGTAGATATCATTTTGGAGGCTGTCAAAATGCTTCAGAGCATAAGCAGATGGTGAAAATCTGTGATTTTCACTACGTCCCAGAAATCTGTTGTTTTTGTCCAAGTTTGTGTCCATAGATCTTCTTATGGGTGATGCATTTGCAGTAGCTTCTTGCTCAGGCTTGTAGAGATTTTGAATGGCTTTTGCCACATATCTTGTTTGGCTCATTTGGGTGGTTGTAGGTACTTTGAATGTTGTAGACAAACTGCTATGATGTTGTTTAGGACAGAGTGCATGTTTTAGTTGTTTTGAAGCTTGTGTGAGCATTGTTGATGGAGTGGTGTGATTCTTTGCACCACCCCACTTATATTTGTTTGTTTGATCTTGTGGCAACCTGGGAACACCAGAAGAGTGCCATAGGAGTGTGCTTGTGGTGGATTTGAATTGTAGGACTCCATATCTTGTTTCGTAGTTTCCGGTTGATCCGTAGCTCCATTCTCAATGTTCTTTATATGTTTTTGCATCGTTTCCTCGTGATGCACCTGTTCATGCCATCGTCATACATGTCAAGACAGCTTAGTGTGAAGTTATGTCCAGAAGTTTATCTTCTCATCTCATGCATGTGCAAGTGACTAGAATAGTGATGCTTGCTTCATTATCATCTCATGCATCATGTTGTTTGTTGCATCATGTTGTGTTGGTGTTCATTGGCTGTTATTTTTATCTTGGGTAGCACCAGGATCGGAGAGCGAGTACGTGGATTCTGGAGAGTACGTGCAAGATGATCAAGAGAAGTTCCAAGCTGAAGACATCACAGGCATCATGACCATGACCTTGATACCGTATCTAGCCTTGTTATGCTTTGACAGATATGCTCAAAATGTCTCCGTATGCTAAGTACATGAAGGATATTGTGACTAATAAGAGGAGGATACCTCAGGTTGGGATTTCCACCATGCTTGCTAATTATACCTTCAAGGGTGGAACTCCTAAAAAACTAGGTGATCCCGGTGTGCCCACTATACCTTGCTCCATTAAAGGTAACTACGTTAGAACTGCTTTATGCGACCTTGGAGCTGGTGTTAGTGTTATGCATCTCTCTCTTTATCGTAGACTTGAACTGGATAAGTTGACACCCACTGAAATCTCTCTGCAAATGGCCGACAAATCAACTGCTTTCCCAATCGGCATTTGCGAGGATGTGCTTGTTGTGGTTGCCAACGTCACTATCTTAACAGACTTTGTTATTCTGGATATTCCTGAGGACGATGCCATGGCGGTCATCCTCGGAAGTCCCTTTTTAAACACTGCAGGGGCTGTTATAGATTGCAACAAAGGCAATGTCACTTTCCATGTCAACGGTAATGAGCATATGGTGCACTTTCCGAAGAAACAATATTGAGTACATTGCATCAATGCTATCGAAAAAACTTCATTGATTCTTATTGGGAGCTTTGAATGCCCTATTCCTCCTGTTAAGATGAAGTATGATTTGCTTGTTGGGGAGATACACATCCCCATTGAGGTGACCTAGTGACAATTCAAAAATTCTCCGTTCTCTTTTGCGATTCGAAAAGGTTTGTCGAGGAGACTTGATCAACCTCATTGACGGATTTCTTTCGATGACCATGAGATGGATGAATCGAGGAGTCACAAACCTCTATTCCAAGCTTTCACCTTTGGTTGCTTAGAAGAAAAATGATAGGTTTAGTTTAGTTTTCCCTGTTTTCTGTTTTAGCATCCGGTAGAAAAGTACCCGGAAAATAAAAGTTCTCCGAACGTCCTGAAAATCAAGTATGATTTTTTTGGATTTTTTGAAAAATACTGAGACAAAGAGCTTGTCTGGGGGCTGCACCAGTGGGCCACAAGCCCTGGAGGCACGGGCGGCCCCTGGCCGGGCCACCCAGCCTTGTGGGGCCTACGTGCACCCCCTCCACTCATTCTTGCTCTCATCTGGTTCTCCTACCTCCAGAAAAAATCGTTTCGCAACTCAAACCCGTGTTCTTGCTCCTCTTGCTGGGATTTTCGATCTCTTTGCTCAAAACACCATTCTCCGAACTGTTTTGGGGAAATTACTCCTTGGTAAGTGACTCCTCCATTGGTCAAATTAGTTTTTGCTCTAGTGCCTTACACTTCGCGTATTTTTGCTGCCTTTGTGTCCATGTTAGTGAGATTTGCATGCTAATTTTAGCTGGTCCCAAGTAGTTTTGATGCGTAATATGGCCTCTAGGCACTTGTGGGAGTAGTTGCTACGAGTTTAGTTGAGCCTTGTTCACTTTTCCTTTGGGTCACAGAAAATTTCAGAAAAGGAAGATGTTCAGGAGAAACTATCATGGTGGTTCCTCAAGCAAGAGAGGTCCCTGTCTTGCGATTCGGGAGCCCGATCATTACCAACCAAGGGACGCGCAGGTACATCCATGTGAATGGCCTTTTGATGAATTTATGATTGAGGTAGGTTTCAAAGATGAGTTTGATGCACTTGTTCGCAACGTCAGACTCAAAGAATTCATATCCGATAAATGTGAACAGTATGTTGCTCTCACTGCCTCTTTTGTTCGTAGATTCAAATTCTCAGTTGGTCGTGACACATCCGTACTGTTTGATCTCTATGACAAATCATATACCATGGATTTAGAGGATGTCAATAGAATTTGCAAGATACCTATTTCGGGTAGTCTCAATGATCCTCCTAAATCTTCGGTTAGATATTTTTTTCTCTGGTATAACTGTTGGAGAAACTAGAGATATTACGCAGGCTACCATGGGGAGCATTCATTTTCCTGCCTTGCATTATTTTTCCCTCTTCATAGGAAGATGCATTAATGGCAAGATTGAGCATTGTCACCTCTGCGCACCCGACCTTAGTATCCTTAAGAGCGCAGTAACGGGTGATAAAAGTTTCAACATGGGAGCTATTATAGCAAGGAGGCTCAATAATAATGCTAATGAAGGGGATTTCTTTGGTAGGATCTATGCCACTCGCATAGCAAATTTTCTTGGAGTACCCATCCGCGAAGGAGATCCCCCGCTCCATACAGCTTTCCTTGACCGCGTCGCTTTGACACGCTACCAGTTCCTTGAGAGGGATGATGAATCCCTCCTGTACCGTTTAATATTTAACCAGTAGCGTGTTTTCCATATTACCCTTCCTGCTCCTGCCTTCTTTGACTTTCAGGTAAAACGGAGATATTACATAACCAGAGGAGAGGCAGAGGAGTATGAGAGGGAGGCAAAGGTTGCTCGTCTCCGTGAGGCAGCTATTCAGGCAGTGGCTGCAGCACTCCCGTATAACCCCCATTATGATTTTGGGTTTCGCCGGGACCATCCTTGGGAGTAGACCAAATTAGGCCAAAAGCCTAAGCTTGGGGGAGTACGTGTTCTCACCGACTTTACATTCTTGCTTATGCTTTCACTTTGTTCGTCGGTGTTCACACTTTTCCACTGTATCATCCATGCTAGTTTATTTTCTTTTTCTCATTTTATTTTCGTGTGTCTGTCTAGTTTGAGAAAACCCAAAAAGATTTCCTTTTTCTTCTTTTGCTTGTTGGGAGCTTTCCCATGTAAATAGTTTCTTTTTCTTTGGGTCAAGGTAGAAGACCATGGTTACAATGTTTAGTGGCTCTCGCATGCATATTTGTTTATCTGTTAAAGAGCCATATTACTTTGTATTCTCCTTTGTGTTTGCTTGCAGATTCCAGCTTTAGTCCAATGCACGAGCACGCTTATTATTGTTCACATTGGTCGGTCGTGCAAGTGAAAGGCAATAATGACGATATATGATGAAGTGACTGAGCCTGGAAAATCTGGTATGAACTCAATCTATTTTGTTTTTGTAATTATGACTAGCTCATCGTGCCTGATTCAACTTTGTTGTGAGAGAAACATGTTTGCAATGACAAGTTAGGGATCATAGTTTCTGATGCCATGCTTACTTAGCTAGGAGCTTATAATGGTTTATCTTGGATGCCCACATGAATGTTGAGATGACTATGATGTAGTATGATAGGATGGTATCCTCCTTTGAATGATTCAAGTGGATTGACTTGGCGCATGTTCACGCATGTAGTTGAAACAAAATCAACATAGCCTATATGATATTCATGTTCATGGTGATTTATGTCCTACTCATGCTTGCACTAAATGTTAGTTAATCTCAATGCATTTTGATGACTGTTGTCGCTCTCTAGTTGGTCGTTTCCCAGTCTTTTGCTAGCCTTCACTTGTACTAAGCGGGAATACTGCTTGTGCATCCACTTTTATAAACCCAAAGTTGTTCCATATGAGTCCACCATACCTACCTATATGCGGTATCTACCTGCCGTTCCAAGTAAATTTGTATGTGCCACTCTCTAAACCTTCAAGAAATAATCTGTTTTGTATGCTAGAGCCGCTCATGTGGTGACAGGGGGCTATCAGTATCTTCCATGCTAGGCGTGTTATCCTCGATATGTGTTTATTCACTATCATTCACGAGAAAGGGGCCGGTAATTGGAATTCCCAGTTCCATGCTCAAATCGAAAAGATAATTGCAAACAAAACTCCTCCAGGATTGATATTGGTATGGATGGCACCCGAGGATTCGGCTAGTCATGGAGTGTGATTGATTGGTGGTGGGGGAGTCAAAACTTTACTTTTCTGTTTGGGAACCGCCTATAGCATGTGTAGCGTGGAAAATGATGAGAACTCTTAGTCATTGCGTTGACAGTGAGAGCATGCCACCCAAAATTATTATCTCTGTTTTCAAAGCTTGAGCTCTGGCACCTCTACAAATCAATGCTTCCCTCTGCGAAGGGCCTGTCTATTTATGGTCCTGTCGAGTCATCCTCCTCTTATAAAAGCACCAATTAGAGAGCACCTCTGTCATTTTTATGCTTTGCTTTTAACTGTGTTGAGTATGACTCTGACTGGATCTTCCTTGCCATGAATTACAATGTTTAGTCAGCCCTTGGTCTTTGAAGGTGCTCTACATTTATGTTTTGCGTTCTCAGAAAGAGCTAGCGAGATACCATCTGTTCGTACTGCTTCATGTTGTTTTGATTGAAGTGTTGACGTTGGAGACTTATTATTATTTGCTCGCTAGTTGATTATCCCATTGATATGAGTTTATCGTGAGACCTAGATGTCATTTGCTTATGTGGTTTGCTTGTGATCTTGCTGAAATTCTGGTTATGAGTTAGACATAGTTGCAACAACAAGATCAAACAGAGTTCGTCAAAGTTTTTCTTTTGTCTCTTTAAGTTTGTCAACTGAATTGCTTGAGGACAAGCAAGGCTTTAAGCTTAGGGAAGTTGATACGCCTCATTCGTATCTACTTCTCCAAACTGGTTTGCCCTTGTTTTGGACTCTAATTTGCATGGTTTGAATGGAACTAACTCGGACTAATGCTGTTTTCAGCAGAATTGCCATGGTGTTGTTTTTGTGCAGAAATAAAAGTTCTCGGAATGACCTGAAAATTTACGGAGAATTTTTCCGGAATTAATGAAAAATACCTGCGCAAAGATCCACCGGAGGAGGTGAGCCAGTGGGCCACAAGTCGAGCACGCGCGGCCACCCCCCCCCCCCCCCTGGCCGCGCCTGGCAGACTTGTGGGGCCCACAGAGCACCACCGCCTCCAATCTCAGCTCTATATAGTCCGTTTCGCCTGGAAAAAAATCAAGGAGAAGGATTAATCGCGTTTTACGATATGAAGGCGCCGTCACCTCCTGTTCTTCATCAGAGGGCAGATCTGGAGTCCGTTCTGGGCTCCGGAGAGGGGAAATCGTCGACATCGTCCTCATCAACCTTCCTTCATCGCCAATTCCATGATGCTCTTCACCGTTCATGAGTAATCTCATCGTAGGCTTGCTGGACGGTGATCAGTTGGATGAGATCTATCATGTAATCGAGTTAGTTTTGATGGGGATTGATCCCTAGTATCCACTATGTTCTGAGATTGATGTTGCTACTACTTTGCCATGCTTAATGCTTGTCACTAGGGCCCGAGTGCCATGATTTCAGATCTGAACCTATTATGTTGTCGCCAATATATGTGTGTTTTAGATCCTATCTTGCAAGTTGTAGTCACCTACTATGTGTTATGACCCAGCAACCCCGGAGTGACAATAGCCGGAACTACTCCCGGAGATGACCATAGTATGAGGAGTTCATGTATTCACCAAGTGTTAATGCGTTGGTCCGGTTCTTTATTAAAAGGAGAACCTTAATATCCCGTAGTTTCCATTAGGACCCCGCTGCCACGGGAGGGATGGACAATAGATGTCATGCAAGTTCTTTTCCCAAGCACGTATGACTACATACGGAATACATGCCTACATTAGATTGACGAACGGGAGCTAGTTACTTATCTCTCCGTGTTATAGTTGTTACATGATGAATCACATCCGGCATAATTATCCATCACCGATCCAATGCCTACGAGCTTTTTACTACTGGTCCTTGCTACGTTACTTTGCCGCTACTGTTGTTTCTAATACTGTTGTTGCTGCTGCTGTTGTTACTCTGTTGCTACTGCTGTTACTTTGCTGCTACTGGTTACCGTTGCTACTTCTGCTATCACCCTACTTTGCTACTAATACTTTCCTGCAGACACTAAATCTTTCAGGTGTGGTTTAATTGTCAACTCAACTGCTAATACTTGAGAATATTCTTTCGCTTCCCCTTGAGTCGAATCAATAAATTTGGGTTGAATACTCTACCCTCGAAAATTGTCGTGATCCCCTATACTTGTGGGTTATCACCAAGTTATATAATGAAGATTCCCACTAGCATATGGTGGTGACAAAACAAGAGACTCTCAATCATGAATAACATGTTACTATTATGAAGCACAAGTGTGGAAAAAGATAGTAGCATTGTCCCTTCTCTCTTTTTCTCTCTCTTTTTGTTTGGGCACTTTGGCCTCTTTCCATATCTCTCTCTCTATCTCTTTTTTGTGGGCAACTTTTGGCCTCTTTTCTCTTTTTTTTCCTCACATGGGATAATGCTCTAATAATGATGATCATCACACTTTCATTTACTCAAAGCTCAATGCTTAGAACGATGATGACTCCATAGGAAAGGCCTCCGACAGTGTATCGGCATGCGCAACGATCTAGCTTGGCGTATGACGTTGAAACATCTCGCTAGCTATCTTATGATCATGCAGTGGCAATATGTAAGTGAAGGCACAAGTCATGAGATGGAACGGTGGGAGTTGCATGGCAATATATCTCGGAATGGCTATGAAAATGCCATAGTATGTAGGTATGATGGCTGTTTTGAGGAAGGTATATGGTGGTTTTGTGTACCGGCGAAAGTTGCGCGGCACTAGAGAGGCGAGCAATGGTGGAAGGTGAAAGTGCATCTATACCATGGACTCACATTAGTCATGAAGAACTCACATACTTATTGCGAAAGTTTTTATTAGTAATCAGAAAAAAGTGCTAAACGCATACTCCTAGGGGAAGGGTTGGTACGTGTTAACCGTCGCGCGATCCCTACCGCAACAGAAAGGATGACAATCAATAAATCATTTATGCTCCGACTTCCTAACATAGCGGTTCACCATATGTGCATATTACGGGAATCACTAACTTCAACACACGTATTTCTAGATTCACAACACCCTACTAACATAACTCTTAATATTACCAAATCCATGTCTCAAAAATATTTGAGAGGAATCAAACTTCTTTTTCTAATCAATGCACAAGAAATTGGAAGTTTTGTTGTATCCTCTTTGGGCGCCTATCATCTTTGGGACTACTTTCATAGCACAAGCCAACTACCAAGTTACTCAGAGAGAGCACTCTCAAAAAGATATAAGTGAAGATCGAGAGTTCTTATTTCTCCAAGATATGACACTGCCGTGCTCTAAAAGATCTAAGTGAAGCACATAGAGCAAAGTTATCTAGCTCAAAAGATATAAGTGAAGCACATGTGAGCTAAATTGCCTAACTCAAAAGATATAAGTGAAGCTCAATGAGTATTCTAGCAAATTCATGATGAGTGCATGTCTCTCTCAAAAGGTGTGCAGCAAGGATGATTGTGACACAACAAAAAGAAAAGGCTCCTACGATACAAGACGCTCCAAGCAAAACACATATCATGTGGTGAATAAAAATATAGCTCCAAGTAATGTTACCGATGGATTGAAGACGAAAGAGAGGATGCCTTCCCGGGGCATCCCCAAGCTTAGGCTTTTTGGTGTCCTTGACTTTGGCTTGGGATGCCTTGGGCATCCCCAAGCTTGAGCTTTTTCCACTCTTTATCCCTTTGTCCATGAGAACATCATCAAAACTTGAAAACTTCACAACACAAAACTTAAACAGAAACTCGTGATATCATTAGCACAAGAAAACAAACTACCACCTCTTGAGGTACTGTAGAAAACTTGATTTCTATTTATATTGGTGTTAGATTACTGCATTCTCACTTTCCCAGGGCTAATACCCTCCCCCCCCACCACCCCCGATACTATCCATAGTTTCATCAAAATAAGCAATCAACACTACAAAAACAGAATCTGTCAAAAACAGACCAGTCTGTAGCAATCTGTATACTTCGTATACTTATAGTATCTCAAAAATTCAGAACAATTACGACAGTTTGGGCAATTAGCATATCAACCATAAGCAAAAAATAATCAACTCAAAAGCTCTTTCTGGATAAAAATGAAAAATAGTTTCGTGAGCGAAAAGTTTCTGTCTTTTTCCAGCAAGATCAAACAACCATCACCAAACTAGTCATAAAGGTTTTACTTGGCTCCAACACAAAAAGAAACACAAAAGACACAATCATAACAGAATTATGATGGTGTGGACGCAACAAAACAAAAAGCAAAAAAAAAGATAAATTCATTGGGTTGCCTCCCAACAAGCGCTATTGTTTAACGCCCTTAGCTAGGCATAAGGTGATAGAATCACGTATCGTCGTCTTTCATACTCAAACCAAAAGTAGCCCTCATCATGGATTCATAAGGAAATATTGTTTTCTTCCTAGGAAAATGTTCCATGCCCTTCTTTAAAGGAAATTGAAATCTAATATTCCCTTCCTTCATATCGATGACAGCACCAATAGTCCTTAGGAAAGGTCTACCAAGAATGATAGGACATATAGGATTGCAATCAATATCAAGCACAATGGAATACACGGGTACATAGTTCCTATTTGCAATAATAAGAACATCATATATCCTTCCCATGGGTTTCTTAACAGTAGAATCCGCAAGATGCAAATTAAGAGAGCACTCATCAATCTCATTAAAGCCTAGAACATCACATAAAGACTTTGGAATCGCGGAAACACTAGCACCCAAATCACACAGAGCATTGCATTCATAGTTTTTTATCTTGATTTTGATAGTAGGTTCCCGCTCATCATGAAGTTTTGTAGGAATAGAAACTTCCAATTCAAGTTTCTCTTCAAGGGATTTCATCATAGCATCGACGATATGATCGGTAAAGGCCTTGTTTTGGCTATAAGCGTATGGAGAGTTTAGCATGGATTGCATCAAGGAAATACATTCAATCAAAGAGCAACCATCATAATTGAGTTCCTTGAAATCCAAAGTAGTAGCTTCATTACTACTCAAAGTTTTGATATCCTCTACTCCACTTTCAATGCTTTTAGCATCAAGATAGATAGACTCCGGATCATTGGGGTGTTTTTCAACCAAGGTGGATTCATATCCAGCCCCATCATCATTAGGTTTGACACTAGAAAACAAGGATTCAATGGGAGTCACACCTAGCACTTTAAGACCTTCGTGATTCTCATCACGAGAACACGCCTTTTTAAGCCATTCATGTCTAGCACGAATTTGGGCGGTTCTTTCATTACTGTCATTCATGGAAACACGCATAGCTTTCAAAGTTCCATCCATATTGATCTTGGGAGGAGCGCATCTAACTTTCAAAGCATCAATATCAAGAGACATTCTATCAACGCTCCTAGCCAAATCATCAATTTTGAGTAGTTTTTCTTCTATGGACGCATTCAAAATCTTTTGCGAGTTGATAAACTCTTTAATATTACTCTCTAGATCACAGGGTAATTTATTGTAATTTCCATGAGCATTGTTGTAGGAGTTGCCAAAGTTATTAGAGGGATTACTAGGAAAAGGCCTAGGAATATAGTTTCCTCTAAAAGCATTGTTGTTGCCAAAATTATTCCTACCAACAAAATTAACATCCAATATTTCATTGCTACTCTCAATCAAGGAAGACAAGGGCATATCATTTGGATCTAAAGGAGCACCTTTACTAGCAAACAATTTCATTAACTCATCCATCTTAGCGCTCAACGAATTAATTTCTTCTATAGCGTGTACCTTTTTACTAGTAGGTGACCTTTCAGTGTGCCACTAAGAATAGTTTGTCATGATATTGTCTAGGAGTTTTGTGGCTTCTCCTAATATGATTTCCATGAAGGTTCCACCGGAGACGGAGTCCAAGATATTTCTAGAAGCAAAATTCAAACCAGCATAGAAGATTTGTATAATCATCCAAAGACTCAAGCCATGAGCGGGACAATTTCTAGTCATCAATTTCATTCTCTCCCAAGATTGTGCAACATGTTCATGATCAAGTTGCTTAAGATTCATGATATCATTACGGAGAGAGATAATCTTAGCCGGCGGAAAATACTTGGATATATAAGCATCTTTGCACTTGTTCCAAGAATCAATACTATTTTTGGGCAAAGATGAAAACCAATTTTTTGCTCGATCTCGCAATGAGAACGAAAATAGCTTAAATTTAATCATATCGTTATCCACATCTTTCTTCTTTTGCATATTGCATAACTCAATGAAGGTATTAATATGGGATGCGGCATCTTCACTAGGAAGGCCGGAGAATTGCTCTTTCATAACAAGATTCAGCAAAGCAGCATTGATTTCATATGATTCCGCACTAGTGGCGGGAGCAATCGGAGTACTAATAAAATCATTATTATTAGTATTCGAGAAGTCACAAAGTTTGGTGTTTTCAGTCATGGTGACTTCAGCAAGCACACAAGCACACAAGCAAACAGAATGCAAGCGAAAGAGAAGGGCGAACGAAAGAGGCAAATATTTTTGTAAATTTTTGTTTTTCAGAACTGGGGGAGAGGAAAACGAGAGGCAAAAAAGTAAATGCAAGAGATGAGTTTGCGACACTTACTTGGATAAGCTTCACTTGATGCTCCCTGGCAACGGCGCCAGAAATTCTTCTTGCTACCTCTTGAGCTTGCATTCAATTTTTCCCTTGAAGAGGACAGGGTGATGCAGCACAGTAGCAGTAAGTATTTCCCTCAGTTTGTGACCCAAGGTATCAATCCAGTAGTAGTATCAAGATGAAGCACCGATGTACCTGCGCAAAAACAGCAAACTTGCACCCAACGCTACAAAGGGGTTGTCAATCCCTTCACAATTGATTGCAAGGTGAGATCTGATGGCGGAAAGTGCAACAAAGTTAAAGTGTAAGGCGGAAAATATAATGTGAAGTAGACCCGGGGGCCATAGTGTTCACTAGAGGCTTCTCTCAAGATAACAAATATTATGGTGGGTGAACGAATTACTGTCGAGCAATTGATAGAACCGTGCAAAGTCATGACAATATCTAAGGCAATGATCATACATATAGGCATCACGTCGGAGACAAGTAGACCGATACTTTCTGCATCTACTACTATTACTCCACACATCGACCGCTGTCCAGCATGCATCTAGTGTATTGAGTTCATGATGAACAGAGTAACGCCTTAAGCAAGATGACATGATGTAGAGGGATAAATTCATGCAATGGATATAAACCCCATCTTTTTACCCTTGATGGCAACAACATGATGCGTGTCTCGCTACTCCTTCCATCACTGGGTGAGGTCACTGCACGGTAAGAACCCAAAACCAATCACTTCTCCCATTGCAAGAATCATAGATCAAGTTGGCCAAACAAAACCCACAACTCGAAGAGAATTACAAGGATATGAAATCATGCATATAAGAGATCAAAAGAAACTCAAATAAGATTCATAGATAATCTGATCAAAAATGCACAATTCATCGGATCTCGACAAACACACCGCAAAAGAGGATTACATCGGATAGATCTCCATGAAGACCATGGAGAACTTTGTATTGAAGATCCAAGAGAGACAAGAAGCCATCTAGCTACTAGCTATGGACCTGGAGGTCTATGGTGAACTACTCACGCATCATCGGAGAGGCAATGGTGTTGATGAAGAAGCCCTCCGTGTCCGAATCCCCCCTCCGGAAGGGCACCAGAACGTGCCCCAGATGGGATCTTGCGGAGACAGAACCTTGCGACGGCGGAAAAGTATTTTCGTGGATCTCTCCCGTGGTTTTGGATTTTTCGAGGATTTATAGGCGGAAGACGTAGTGTGGAGGAGCCACAGGGGGCCCACATGCCTGCTAGGCCCCCCATGGTCGCGCCTAGGGGGCTTGTGGCCTCTGCCTTGGTTCTCACGCTCCCTGCGTATCTTCTGTTCCGGAAAAAAATCTTTTTGGAGGTTTTATTTCGTTTGGACTCCGTTTAATATTCTCCTCTGAAAAGGGTCAAAAACACAGAAAAAACAGGAACTGGCACTTGGCACTGAGTTAATAAGTTAGTCCCAAAAAGATATAAAAGGCATACAAAACATCAAAAGTATGACAAGATAATAGCATGGAACCATCAAAAATTATAGATACGTTGGAGACGTATCATGGACTTATGAAATCATCTCAACAATTATGAGGTGACAACCAGCCACTAACAGAAACAAGGATTGATTGGATGCAACAAGAAATGCACAACTTCTTACACCAAAAGGATACATTGAAAACTTGGATCACTTATAATCACCATAATAGCAACACTCCTTAGGAAAAGCTTTAGGTGAAATCCAGACCAAGCAAGCTCAATGGATCAAAGATGGGTTGAAAATATCCCATGATTGAAGGAATTGGTGGATTTGAATATCTCATTCTTGAAACAACTTCTCTTCGAGACTCCTCCACTAACAAGAATTCTATAACACCACCTCAAAGGATAAATGAGGAAAAATTGCACTTTGAAATGCAAGAGATAGAATACTTGAGGTACTACCACAAGAATCTTGAAGAACACTTGAGAAAAAGAATCATGAGCCACTCGAAAGAAGAATTGAAATCACTATGAACAAGAAAAAGAATTTTGTTATGCTTATCCTTCATCAATTTTAATTGATGACAACCAACGGCTTTAGTGTACCACTTATTCTTCTAGAAATGATTGAGGAGAGATATGAGCACAAACTTGAAGAAGTCTTGAAGCAGACACCGGTAAGAATTGGATTCAATGGGGATAACAAGAATAAATGGAGATACATGAGAACGAAAAGATCATGAGCCACCTAACACAAAACTTGAATGAGGCACCGGAATAACTGAGAGACGAACGAAGAGACAACGATTGAGAAGAATTTGAGAACGAAAGTTGAAAGCTGATAACGAAGAGATCTTCTGACATGATGGCCTTCAGAGGATCAAGAATGAAAACAACTCGGAAATGCACCGGATAGAAAGTAAGGGATTACTCATGATTGGAAACAACTGAGAAGACAACATGACGCTGAGATGACAATCTTCACAACAATGGAGCAAGACTTGAGAGAAACACTCCTTCGGTCTTCCAAACTGAAAACATGGCAAGAGCGCCATCAAGAATTAATGAGACACTCCGGAATAAGAACAAGGAAAAGTTGAGCCAAGGACGAAAATAAATTTGAAGCAATCTTGAAGAAGGAATATGACTAATGAAATTCATACTTACGTCATAATTTAAAAGATTTAGAGATCTCGAGGAAAAGATTACAAGAGTCAAATAAGATCCTGGGAAAAACCTATGGGTTATGGTCCCACTCAAAAGAAAACACCATCAAAACAATTGATTTGAAGGAGAGATAGAACCGGTACAAATGAAAACTTGATGAGGTTGAGCACCTCGAAATAATTAAGGAATTGAAAACAAGAAACTTCTGAGATATCTTCAACACTCCGGCTAGAACAGAGGTGGATGAAAAACAAGAGAGGCTTGAATAGAATTTCCAACATGGGAAAGAATTTAAAAGACGAAAAAGATATGATGACACGGATAACTGAATTGAATCCACCGGAGAAGAAAACAAAAACAAGGACTAATGAACTAGAACTCCTGAGAATCTTCACAAAGAATCATCGGATACAAAACGGAAGAAGATAGCGGAAGCATCACTGAAGAGAAAGACACTTGGATGAATATTGAATCAGAGGAGAAAAGGGTGGGAGGGCGGGAAAAAACAAAGACAACTTGGGACAGATGAGACCAACTCCGGAAAGAATTGAGATATTGATCTTGCAATCTTAAAAAAAGATAGAATTGACTTGAAGGGAAGAGCACCGGTTGAAAAGACTTGACATAACAACTCCGGTTGACAAGAATTGATAAGACAATTGATTGAGCAAAAGAATTAGCACTCTCATCAAAATATGAGAACACCACTTAGGAAAGATCGGAAATCACCACTTGATATCGAAGCAACTCGAATTACCATACTCCAACAAAACAAAGTATGAAGCTTACGAAACAAGGTAGAACAAATTCATGAGAGAGATTCCGTCCGATATTTTCATGGATGAGGCTCGCATGGGCTCTACCTATAGTAGCCATCATGTGCAAAGCAGTGCACACGACATACGAAGCGTCCCCGAGTTGTAGCAAGCTACAAGGCTCTTTAAGACACAACGAGAACCACTGTAAAACGACCGTGAACAAACGAATCAACTCGATGTCGAACCCCAACCTAACATCATGCAGTTGGAAGACTGTCCTATAAGTTACTACTTGAATTCCCACCTAAGAACTCCCAAAATTTCTGGTCATGCAATCTGGTCCACGGATACAAGGAGTAATATATCACTCAACTCCTATACTAACCCGTCCAGTGTATCACATATGTCAACACATAACCAGAGATCTCGAAAACTCATCTATCTCAGAAACTCGTAATCACAATGATAATAAGTATGGCGATACATCCGGATCTATCTGCACCAGTACTGGGGAAGCCGGACTCCTCTCGCCACTGCTAGTATTGAAGCAATTTCGAACATCCTCCGTGCTAAGATACTAAGAAATCTGAATCATAACGATGTGCTCAAAAATCCACTAGAGCTCAACTCCCCGGAAGAAAACAAGTCAGATAGGAGGCACCAAGACAGAACTCCATCACATCGGCATCATATAGATTCCAAAAAGATCCGCGTGATCCTAAAAAAAAATTCAGTGAGAAGAGGAGTCGAATTGAAATTATTACGTCAAGAATCCTCACCAGAGCATAAAAGAGAAGAAAAAAGAAACCTACTCTTCGATATATAACTAGACTCAAAGCAGTTTTTCACTAGACTCGACTCGGCCAAGTTCGATCAATCAAGGCGGCTCCTAGGTCGGTACTTCTCTGATACCAACTAGTAACGCCCAAGATGTGATCCTATCCTTATTTTGGCACGAGGGCCTCGACAGGAATAGAAGCGCATCTCATCGTTTCGTAAGAATGGATATCGTTACAAGTACATGTACTGAAAAGATGAGTATATGGTATTGGCTTACACTCGCCACAAGCTACATCAGAGTCACATCAGTAGAATACATACATCATCAAGTAGAATAGCAAGGTCCGACTACAGACGAAAACAAACGAGAAAAGAATGACGTCCATCCTTGCTATCCCAGGCTGTCGGCCTGGAACCCATCCTAGATTGATGAAGAATAAGAAGAAACTCCAAATGAGCAATCAACGCACTCGCGTCAAATAACCCATTACCTGTACCTGCAAATGGTGTTGTAGTAATATGTGAGCCACGGGGGACTCAGCAATATCATTTCAAAAGGTATCAAGACTAGCAAAGCTTAATGGGTGAGGTATGGTTAAGTGGTGAGGCTACAGCAAGCGACTAACCATTATTTGAGGTGGCTAACTTACGAGTACAAGAATAAGAGGGGGGTGATCTACGCATATCGGACGTGAACTAATAGTGATCAAAAGAATGATCCTGAACACCTACTTACGTCAGACATAACCCCACCGTGTCCTCGATCGGAGAAGGAGCTCATGAAAGAGGCAGTCATGGTTACGCACACAGTTGGCAAGTTTTAATTAAGTTAACTTCAAGTTATCTAGAACCGGATGTCAAACAAAGTTTCCACGTTGCCACATAACCGCGGGCACGGCTTTCCAAAAGATTTAACCCTGTAGGGGTGCTCCAACTAGTCCATCATAAATTACCACAAGCCGCATAAAAAACCTCGATCACGAAACTCGTGACTTCGTCGGATTCCTTAGTGGAAAACCTCAACTCTGAGAAATCCCAAAGCTTCACCGGAATCCCGATGCACAAGATATTTCTTCAAAGTTAAAACTAATCCAGTAAGGCCGCCCGACGTGTCAACGAACCCGATAAGAGCCGGGTATCTCGTTCTCGAGACACGACCGGATGGGAAAGCCTACAGATAAACCAAACCTCGAGTTGCCCCGTGGTGGCCCCGCGGTCTGCCCTTTTTGGACCAACACTCATGAGGAGCACTGGCCCGGGGGTTGATTAAATTATCCATGGGGTGATCAAACCCTATGCGTTTCATTAGTTAATTAAGCAAATATAGTACCAAAGTTGGGCCCTGCTAGACCAATTTTAATCTAAGAAGAATTATCAAGGGGGTCCCCATAACAACCCCGATCGTGTTAGGAGCGCTCAGTTATGGAATATAACACACGTAGTCGAAACTAAGGGGGCAAAGGTGGAACAAAATACCAGGCTAGAAAGGCCGAGACTTCCACCTTTTACCAAGTATATAGGTGCATTAAATTGAATAGCAATAATATAGTGGTATAACAGGGAACCCATGTTATCACATGGAAGCAACTACACCTGCAACTAGCAACGCTATGAAATGGTTAAGAAAGCGGTAACATAGCCAATCAGTGGTTTTTAAGGTTGTGAACAGGTTGAAGGTTTTCATGGCAATGTTGAGAGGCTGATATTTAATAGGTGGTAGGAAACGAGACATAGCGACAAAAATGAACAACTAGCATGGCAATGATAGTAATGATATTTGGGGAAATGGTCATCTTGCCTGAGATCCCGCTTGGAAGAAGAATGACTCCATGAAGCAGACAAACCGACGTAGGCGAACGGATCCTCACATTTCGACACGCTTGCGGAACTCTGTCGAGACGGAGCAAACTGGAAACAAGAATCAAGACAGATATTCACCACGGAAAATGCACGACATGATGCACACCCTAATATGATGCATGTCCAATTCAATTATGCAAGGCATGGCATGGCAATTCACATCAGGCAAACACTATACATTATGTGAAGTTCGATAAGCAACGAGTTGCATATCGATGAAACTCCACGTTTAATTATGTAGTTCACTCCCGTTTATTTACACGGCAATATTAAATGTTGTTAAACATGGCAAGAGGTGAAGCAGAAATTAAACTACCTATCTAGGTATTTTAAATGAGGCCAGAAACGACATATAACATTTCTGATATGGCCCCACACGTTAACTTTAAAATATGTCCAGATATGTCCTAAACATATTTTATGTTTGTTAAACCGCAAAACAGAGTGGTTCACATGAAACTACGCGTCATACTAGTCCATTTACATATATGGACCATTTCCAACGGAGTTATGATCTAAAAGATACGAGCAACACAAGATCATATGCCATGGATGCAACATGCATGCAATGACAGCCACAACACGTTCCGGTTCCGATAACTCGACGAGATACCGGTGCGAACGAATTGGGAATGTGTGCATATCATGCAAAAAAATGATGGGGTGATCCCGGTTATCGGGTTCCCATGTGCCGGAGGCAGATTATGGGGTACCTGCAACTAACAAAATACTACAAGATGAAAAGGAAAAGAAATAATAAAAAACAGGGACAAAATAATTCGGTCTCTATGGGATTTGACCCCAGGACCTCCTGCATGTGGATTGACAGGGTAACCAGAATGACATGCACACGCTAGTGATCACAATGGGTAATGGTTGCAGATGCAACAGTGGCAAACTTGCTAGTCTGAAAACACACAAAAAAATGAAGTTTTATGTAGTCGTGGGGATTTGATCCCAAGTCCTCAAGGGTATGGCATTGCTATGGTAGCCACTGCGCTACGGTCGTATTGGCATTTATATCAGGAGCACAACTCTATATGAACATAAGAAAGACCATCTACTTGTTTCAATGGCTGCACGGAGATCTCACCAGGCTGGCCGCAAGCAAACACCGTAGCTGACGGGCAGGAGCTACCTAGAATTTAGGGTTGGCCTCTACTTATAACATGTGGGGTAATGGTAGGTCTACATTCGCATATAAATAACAGGATCTAATAGGTCCGGACCCTCCAATCTAAATCAGGCGGTCTCTTTTAAATAGGTTAGGGGTCCCATGAATAAACCGATGATGGGTTTCGGTAAAACGGGGTTGATTTGGACCAACGGTCACGAGCATCTGGTTCGGGTTTCGGGAGGCTTTCGGACTAGGCTGCGCGCACGTCGGTGCAGTGTGCAGAGGGGCTAGGCGGGGATGAGAGGGAAAACGGCAACCTGGCGAGAGAGTTTAACGATGTCGCGGGCGCGTGCGTGTGTGGTTGGTCTCAAACAGTCAACGATAAAACTGAGAGAACCGGCAACTAATAATGGATGCAGATTTTGAAAACTGGCGGTAACGGAGTACCGATGCACTGCAGATTATGCGAATGATGCGATGACGATTGCAATGACCAAATAAATCGGACGAAGACAACGGGACAAAAGGGGAATCTCCTGGAGCATCGGTCTCAGGCTGTCACAGAAGGTATGGACTATGGTGAGACTTATGCTCCTGTTGCTAGACTTGAAGCCATTCGTATTCTTCTAGATTATGCCAATCAACATAATATAACTCTCTACCAAATGGATATTAAAAGTGCCTTTCTCAATGGAGAAATTGAAGAGGAAGTTTATATTAAACAACCTCCTGGTTTTGTGAACCCTAAGAAACCTGATCATGTTTACAAACTTTGCAAAGCTTTATATGCCCTTAAACAAGCACCTAGAGCTTGGTACAAATGCCTAATGAATTTTCTCATTGAAAAGGGTTTTGAGATTGGCAAAATTGATGAAACCTTATTCACTGAAAGAGTAAATGGCAAACTATTTGTTTGTCAAATATATGTGGATGATATTACCTTTGGTTCTACTAGCCCACATTTTACTGAAAAGTTTGGAAAGCTGATGTCAGAGAAGTATGAGATGTCCATGATGAGTGAACTGAAGTTCTTCCTTGGATTACAAATCAAACAATCGAGAGAAGGTACGTTCATCTCTCAAATCAAGTACACCAAGTACTTGATCAAGAAGTTCAACATGCAAGAATGCAAAGGTATGAGAACCCCCATGCCTACTACTGGACATCTTGACCTCACTAAGGATGATGCACCCGTTGATCAAAAGGTTTATCGATCAATTATAGGACCATTGTTATATCTATGTGCCTCATGCTAAGTGTTTGCATGTGTGCCTGCTATCAAGCGGCACCTAAATAATGTCATCTATTGGAAGTGAAAAGGATAGTGAGATACCTTATACATACACCAAACTTTGGCATATGGTATCCCAAGGGATCTTCTTTTGATATTGTTGGCTATTCTTGCTCAGATTATGCTGGAGACAAGGTTGATAGAAAATCCACCTCGGGTACATGTCAATTTCTTGGGAGATCTCTTGTCTCTTGGACATCCAAGAAACAAAACTCGATATCCTTATCAACTGCAGAAGCTGAATACATTGCCGCTGGATCATGTTGTGCTCAATTACTATGGACGTCTCAAATGCTTAAGGATTATAGCATTCATGTTAGAGAAGTCCCATTGTTGTGTGTGTTGGGGAACGTCGCATGGGAAACAAAAATTTTCCTACGCGCACGAAGACCTATCATGGTGATGTCCATCTACGAGAGGGGATGAGTGATCTACGTACCCTTGTAGATCGTACAGCAGAAGCGATTAGAGATCGTGGTTGATGTAGTGGAACGTCCTCACGTCCCTCGATCCGCCCCGCGAACAATCCCGCGATCAGTCCCACGATCTAGTACCGAACGGACGGCACCTCCGCGTTCAGCACACGTACAGCTCGACGATGATCTCGGCCTTCTTGATCCAGCAAGAGAGACGGAGAGGTAGAAGAGTTCTCCGGCAGCGTGACGGCGCTCCGGAGGTTGGTGATGATCTTGTCTCAGCAGGGCTCCGCCCGAGCTCCGCAGAAACACGATCTAGAGGAAAAACTATGGAGGTATGTGGTCGGGCAGCCGTGAGAAAGTCGTCTCAAAGCTGCCCTAAAAGCCCCATATATATAGGAGGAGGGAGGGGGACCTTGCCTTGGGGTTCAAGGGAACCCCAAGGGGTCGGCCGAGCCAGGGGGGAGGACTCTCCCCCCCCCCCAAACCGAGTCCTACTTGGTTTGGTGGGAGGGAGTCCTTCCCCCTTCCCACTTCTTCCTCTCTTTTTTTTCTTCCTTTGATTTTTCTTCCTTGGCGCATAGGATTTGGTGGGCTGTCCCACCAGCCCACTAAGGGCTGGTGTGACCCCCACAAATACCTATGGGCTTCCCCGGAGTGGGTTGCCCCCCTCCGGTAAACTCCCGGAACCCATTCGTCATTCCCGGTACATTCCCGGTAACTCCGAAAACCTTCCGGTAATCAAATGAGGTCATCCTATATATCAATCTTCGTTTCCGGACCATTCCGGAAACCCTCGTGACGTCCGTGATCTCATCCGGGACTCCGAACAACATTCGGTAACCAACCATATAACTCAAATACGCATAAAACAACGTCGAACCTTAAGTGTGCAGACCCTGCGGGTTCGAGAACTATGTAGACATGACCCGAGAGACTCCTCGGTCAATATCCAACAGCGGGACCTGGATGCCCATATTGGATCCTACATATTCTACGAAGATCTTTATCGTTTGAACCTCAGTGCCAAGGATTCGTATAATCCCGTATGCCATTCCCTTTGTCCTTCGGTATGTTACTTGCCCGAGATTCGATCGTCAGTATCCGCATACCTATTTCAATCTCGTTTACCGGCAAGTCTCTTTACTCGTTCCGTAATACAAGATCCCGTAACTTACACTAAGTTACATTGCTTGCAAGGCTTGTGTTTGATGTTGTATTACCGAGTGGGCCCCGAGATACCTCTCCGTCACACGGAGTGACAAATCCCAGTCTTGATCCATACTAACTCAACTAACACCTTCGGAGATACCTGTAGAGCATCTTTATAGTCACCCAGTTACGTTGCGACGTTTGATACACACAAAGCATTCCTCCGGTGTCAGTGAGTTATATGATCTCATGGTCATAGGAATGAATACTTGACACGCAGAAAACAGTAGCAACAAAATGACACGATCAACATGCTACGTCTATTAGTTTGGGTCTAGTCCATCAACGTGATTCTCCCAATGACGTGATCCAGTTATCAAGCAACAACACCTTGTTCATAATCAGAAGACACTGACTATCATCGATCAACTGGCTAGCCAACTAGAGGCATGCTAGGGACGGTGTTTTGTCTATGTATCCACACATGTAAAAGAGTCTTCATTCAATACAATTATAGCATGGATAATAAACTATTATCTTGATACAGGAATCATAATAATAACTATACATTTATTATTGCCTCTAGGGCATAATTCCAACAGTCTCCCACTTGCACTAGAGTCAATAATCTAGCCCTCACATCACCATGTGAATTACATTGTAATAAATCTAACACCCATACAGTTCTGGTGTCGATCATGTTTTGGCCGTGGAAGAGGCTTAGTCAGCGGGTCTGCTACATTCAGATCCGTGTGCACTTTGCATATATTTACGTCCTCCTCCTCGACGTAGTCGCGGATGAGGTTGAAGCGTCGTTTGATGTGTCTGGTCTTCTTGTGAAACCTTGGTTCCTTTGCTAAGGCAATGGCACCAGTGTTGTCACAGAACAAGGTTATTGGATCCAGTGCACTTGGCACCACTCCAAGATCCGTCATGAACTGCTTCATCCAGACACCCTCCTTAGCCGCCTCCGAGGCAGCCATGTATTCCGCTTCACATGTAGAATCTGCTACGACGCTTTGCTTGGAATTGCACCAGCTTACTGCACCCCCATTAAGAATAAATACGTATCCGGTTTGCGACTTAGAGTCGTCCGGATCTGTGTCAAAGCTTGCATCGACGTAACCTTTTACGGCGAGCTCTTCGTCACCTCCATACACGAGAAACATCTCCTTAGTCCTTTTCAGATACTTTAGGATATTCTTGACCGCTGTCCAGTGATCCACTCCTGGATTACTCTGGAACCTGCCTGTCATACTTATGGCCAGGCTAACATCCGGTCTAGTGCACAGCATCGCATACATGATAGAGCCTATGGCTGAAGCATAGGGGACGGAGCGCATATGCTCTCTATCTTCATCAGTCGCTGGGCACTGAGTCTTACTCAATCTCGTACTTGTAACACTGGCAAGAACCCTTTCTTGGACTGTTCCATTTTGAACCTCTTCAAAACTTTATCAAGGTATGTGCTTTGTGAAAGTCCTATCAGGCGTTTTGATCTATCCCTATAGATCTTAATGCCTAGAATGTAAGCAGCTTCTCCTAGGTCCTTCATAGAGAAACTTTTATTCAAGTAACCTTTTATGCTCTCCAAAAGCTCTACGTTGTTTCCAATCAGTAATATGTCATCCACATATAATATTAGAAACGCCACAGAGCTCCCACTCACTTTCTTGTAAATACAAGATTCTCCAACCACTTGTATAAACCCAAATGCTTTGATCACCTCATCAAAGCGTTTGTTCCAACTCCGAGATGCTTGCACCAGTCCATAAATGGATCGCTGGAGCTTGCACACTTTGTCAGCATTTTTAGGATCGACAAAACCTTCGGGTTGCATCATATACAACTCTTCCTTAAGGAAACCGTTAAGGAACGCCGTTTTGACATCCATCTGCCAAATTTCATAATCGAAAAATGCAGCTATTGCTAACATGATTCTGACGGACTTAAGCATCGCTACGGGAGAGAAAGTCTCATCGTAGTCAATTCCTAGAACTTGTGAAAAACCCTTTGCCACAAGCCGAGCTTTATAAACGGTCACATTACCGTCAGCGTCCGTCTTCTTCTTAAAAATCCATTTGTTCTGAATAGCCTTGCGGCCCTCAGGTAGTATCTCCAAAGTCCATACTTTGTTCTCATACATGGATCCTATCTCGGATTTCATGGCTTCTAGCCATTTGTTGGAATCTGGGCCCACCATCGCTTCTTCATAATTTGCAGGTTCATTGTTGTCTAACAACATGATTGTCAAGACGGGATTACCGTACCACTCTGGAGCAGCGCGTGATCTCGTCGACCTGCGTGGTTCAACAGAAACTTGAACTGGAGTTTCATGATCATCATCATTAACTTCCTCCTCAACCGGCGTCGCAATCACAGGGGTTTCCCCTTGCCCTGCGCCACCATCCAGAGGGATGAAAGGTTCGACAACCTCATCAAGTTCTATCTTCCTCCCACTCAGTTCTCTCGAGAGAAACTCCTTCTCGAGAAAAGTTCCGTTCTTAGCAACAAACACTTTGCCCTCGGATTTGAGATAGAAGGTGTACCCAACTGTCTCTTTTGGGTAGCCTATGAAGACGCACCTTTCCGCTTTGGGTTCCAGCTTTTCAGGCTGAAGCTTTTTGACATAAGCATCACATCCCCAAATTTTAAGAAACGACAACTTTGGCCTTTTGCCATACCACAGTTCGTATGGTGTCGTCTCAACGGATTTCGATGGTGCCCTATTTAAAGTGAATGCAGCTGTTTCTAATGCATAACCCCAAAACGATAACGACAAATCAGTAAGAGACATCATAGATCGCACCATTTCTAATAAAGTACGATTACGACGTTCGGACAAACCATTACGCTGTGGTGTTCCAGGCGGTGTTAACTGCGAAACAATTCCACATTGTCTTAAGTGAGTACCAAACTCGAAACTCAGATATTCACCCCCACGATCAGACCGTAGGAACTTGATCTTCTTGTTACGATGATTTTCTACTTCACTCTGAAATTGCTTGAACTTTTCAAATGTTTCAGACTTGTGTTTCATTAAGTAGACATAACCATATCTACTCAAATCGTCAGTGAAGGTGAGAAAATAACGATATCCGCCGCGTGCCTCCACGCTCATCGGACCACACACATCGGTATGTATGATTTCCAACAAGTCACTTGCACGCTCCATTGTTCCGGAGAACGGAGTTTTAGTCATCTTGCCCATGAGGCATGGTTCGCACGTGTCAAGTGAATCAAAGTCAAGTGACTCCAAAAGTCCATCAGCATGGAGTTTCTTCATGCGCTTTACACCAATATGACCCAAGCGGCAGTGCCACAAAAATATGGCGCTATCATTGTTTACTCTAACTCTTTTGCTCTCAATGTTATGTATATGCGTATCGCTATCGAGATTCAATATGAACAATCCTCTCACATTCGGTGCATGACCATAAAAGATGTTACTCATAGAAATAGAACAACCATTATTCTCAGACTTAAAAGAGTAACCGTCTCGCAATAAACAAGATCCAGATATAATGTTCATGCTCAACGCAGGCACTAAATAACAATGATTTAAGTTCATCACTAATCCCGATGGTAGTTGAAGTGACACGGTGCCGACGGCGATTGCATCAAACTTGGAACCGTTTCCTACGCGCATCGTCACTTCGTCTTTGGCCAGCCTCCGTCTATTCCGCAGTTCCTGCTTCGAGTTGCAAATGTGAGCAACAGAACCGGTATCGAATACCCAGGCACTACTACGAGAGCTGGTTAAGTACACATCAATAACATGTATATCAAATATACCTGATTTTTCTTTGCCCGCCTTCTTATCTGCCAGATACTTGGGGCAATTGCGCTTCCAGTGACCCATACCCTTGCAATAGAAGCACTCTGTTTCAGGCTTAGGTCCAGCCTTGGGTTTCTTCGGCGGATTGGCAACGGGCTTGCCGCTCTTCTTCGAATTGCCCTGCTTGCCTTTGCCGTTTCTCTTGAAACTAGTGGTCTTGCTCACCATCAACACTTGATGTTCTTTACGGAGTTCAGACTCTGCGACTTTCAGCATCGCAAACAACTCGCCGGGAGACTTGTTCATCCCTTGCATGTTGTAGTTCAACACAAAGCTTTTATAGCTTGGCGGCAGTGATTGGAGGATTTTGTCAGTGATAGCTTCTTGCGGGAGTTCAATCCCCAGTTCAGCTAGACGGTTTGAGTACCCAAACATTTTGAGCACATGTTCACTGACAGACGAGTTTTCCTCCATCTTGCAAGCATAGAATTTATCGGAGGTCTCATACCTCTCGATCCGGGCGTTCTTCTGAAAGATGAACTTCAACTCCTGGAACATCTCAAATGCTCCATGATGCTCAAAGCGACGTTGAAGTCCCGGTTCTAAGCCATACAAGACTGCACATTGAACTATTGAGTAGTCCTCCTTACGCGCTAACCAAGCGTTCTTAACATCCTGATCAGCCGTAGCGGGTGGTTCATCTCCTAGCGCAGCATTAAGGACATAATCCTTCTTTCCAGCTTGTAAGATTAGCTTAAGATTACGAGCCCAGTCTACAAAGTTGCTTCCATCATCTTTCAACTTAGCTTTCTCTAGGAACGTATTAAAATTGAGGATGACACTTGCGTGAGCCATGATCTACAACACAAATATATTCAAAGTGGACTTAGACTATGTTCAAGATAATTAGAGTTCAACTTAATCAAATTACATGCTAAACTCCCACTCAAAAAGTACATCTCTCTAGTCATTTGAGTGGTTCATGATCCACCTACACTATCCCAAGTCCGATCATCACGTGAGTCGGGAGTAGTTTCAGTGGTAAGCATCCCTATGCTAATCATATCATCTATATGATTCATGATCGACCTTTCGGTCTCATGTGTTCCGAGGCCATGTCTGCACATGCTAGGCTCGTCAAGCTTAATCCGAGTGTTCTGCGTGCGCAACTGTTTTGCACCCGTTGTATGTGAACGTTGAGTCTATCACACCCGATCATCACGTGGTGTCTCGAAACGACGAACTGTAGCAACGGTGCACAGTCGGGGAGAACACAATTTCGTCTTGAAATTTTAGTGAGAGATCACCTCATAATTCTACCGTCGTTCTAAGCAAAATAAGGTGCATAAAAGGATTAACATCACATGCAATTCATAAGTGACATGATATGGCCATCATCACGTGCTTCTTGATCTCCATCACCAAAGCACCGGCACGATCTTCTTGTCACCGGCGCCACACCATGATCTCCATCATCATGATCTCCATCAACGTGTCGCCATCGGGGTTGTCGTGCTACTTATGCTATCACTATTAAAGCTACATCCTAGCAAAATAGTAAACGCATCTGCAAGCACATATGTTAGTATAAAGACAACCCTATGGCTCCTGCCGGTTGCCGTACCATCGACGTGCAAGTCGATATTTCTATTACAACATGATCATCTCATACATCCAATATATCACATCACATCATTGGCCATATCACATCACAATCATACCCTGCAAAAACAAGTTAGACGTCCTCTAATTTTGTTGTTGCATGTTTTACGTGGTGACCAAGGGTATCTAGTAGGATCGCATCTTACTTACGCAAACACCACAACGGAGATATATGAGTTGCTATTTAACCTCATCCAAGGACCTCCTCGGTCAAATCCGATTCAACTAAAGTTGGAGAAACCGTCACTTGCCAGTCATCTTTGAGCAAAGGGGGTTACTCGTAACGATGAAACCAGTCTCTCGTAAGCGTACGAGTAATGTCGGTCCAAGCCGCTTCAATCCAACAATACCGCGGAATCAAGAAAAGACTAAGGAGGGCAGCAAAATGCACATCACCACCCACAAAACCTTTTGTGTTCTACTCGAGAAGACATCTACGCATGAACCTAGCTCATGATGCCACTGTTGGGGAACGTCGCATGGGAAACAAAAAATTTCCTACGCGCACGAAGACCTATCATGGTGATGTCCATCTACGAGAGGGGATGAGTGATCTACGTACCCTTGTATATTGTACAGCAGAAGCGATTAGAGATCGCGGTTGATGTAGTGGAACGTCCTCACGTCCCTCGATCCGCCCCGCGAACAATCCCGCGATCAGTCCCACGATCTAGTACCGAACGGACGGCACCTCCGCGTTCAGCACACGTACAGCTCGACGATGATCTCGGCCTTCTTGATCCAGCAAGAGAGACGGAGAGGTAGAAGAGTTCTCCGGCAGCGTGACGGCGCTCCGGAGGTTGGTGATGATCTTGTCTCAGCAGGGCTCCGCCCGAGCTCCGCAGAAACACGATCTAGAGGAAAAACTATGGAGGTATGTGGTCGGGCAGCCGTGAGAAAGTCGTCTCAAATCTACCCTAAAAGCCCCATATATATAGGAGGAGGGAGGGGGACCTTGCCTTGGGGTTCAAGGGAACCCCAAGGGGTCGGCCGAGCCAGGGGGGAGGACTCTCCCCCCCCCCAAACCGAGTCCTACTTGGTTTGGTGGGAGGGAGTCCTTCCCCCTTCCCACTTCTTCCTCTTTTTTTTTCTTCCTTTGATTTTTCTTCCTTGGCGCATAGGATTTGGTGGGCTGTCCCACCAGCCCACTAAGGGCTGGTGTGACCCCCACAAATACCTATGGGCTTCCCCGGAGTGGGTTGCCCCCCTCCGGTGAACTCCCGGAACCCATTCGTCATTCCCGGTACATTCCCGGTAACTCCGAAAACCTTCCGGTAATCAAATGAGGTCATCCTATATATCAATCTTCGTTTCCGGACCATTCCGGAAACCCTCGTGACGTCCGTGATCTCATCCGGGACTCCGAACAACATTCGGTAACCAACCATATAACTCAAATACGCATAAAACAACGTCGAACCTTAAGTGTGCAGACCCTGCGGGTTCGAGAACTATGTAGACATGACCCGAGAGACTCCTCGGTCAATATCCAACAGCGGGACCTGGATGCCCATATTGGATCCTACATATTCTACGAAGATCTTTATCGTTTGAACCTCAGTGCCAAGGATTCGTATAATCCCGTATGTCATTCCCTTTGTCCTTCGGTATGTTACTTGCCCGAGATTCGATCGTCAGTATCCGCATACCTATTTCAATCTCGTTTACCGGCAAGTCTCTTTACTCGTTCCGTAATACAAGATCCCGTAACTTACACTAAGTTACATTGCTTGCAAGGCTTGTGTGTGATGTTGTATTACCGAGTGGGCCCCGAGATACCTCTCCGTCACACGGAGTGACAAATCCCAGTCTTGATCCATACTAACTCAACTAACACCTTCGGAGATACATGTAGAGCATCTTTGTAGTCACCCAGTTACGTTGCGACGTTTGATACACACAAAGCATTCCTCCGGTGTCAGTGAGTTATATGATCTCATGGTCATAGGAATAAATACTTGACACGCAGAAAACAGTAGCAACAAAATGACACGATCAACATGCTATGTTTATCAGTTTGGGTCTAGTCCATCACGTGATTCTCCCAATGACGTGATCCAGTTATCAAGCAACAACACCTTGTTCATAATCAGAAGACACTGACTATCATCGATCAACTGGCTAGCCAACTAGAGGCATGCTAGGGACGGTGTTTTGTCTATGTATCCACACATGTAAAAGAGTCTTCATTCAATACAATTATAGCATGGATAATAAACTATTATCTTGATACAGGAATTATAATAATAACTATACATTTATTATTGCCTCTAGGGCATAATTCCAACAGTGTGACAATGAAAGTTCTGTTAAGATTGCATATAATCATGCGCAACATTATAGAACTAAGCACATCCAAGTGCGACATCATTTCATCCATGATCATGTTGCCAAAGGAGATATTGATCTCATGCATGTTCGTACTAACAAACAACTGGCAGATATTTTCACCAAACCACTTGATGAGAAAGTGTTGTGTCATTTGAGGAGTGAGTTGAACATCATTGATGCTTCAAACTTGACCTAGACTCACTCGGATGCATGCAAGGGCATGAGCTTGACTAATTATTCCTTGATGCCATTGATATGACCATCTTATGTCTTGGAAACTATGTTCCCTTGTATTGTATCTAACCTTTCAAAGGTACTTGGATGAAATACACTCCACAAGATTGCAATCAACTCCAAACAAAAGCAATCTTGACATGGCCAATTATCAACAACCTATTTCTTCGGAGATGAAGGAAGAAGACAAGAAAACCATATCCTTGACAACACTATGATTATGAATTTCACTCATGTCATTTGGATATATTATGTTCTTCCTTGCGTGGCTAACCATTGTAGGTGAAAAGAACCATCGTAGGTGAAAAGAGAACCAAAACGACATGGATTGCTCCCAACACAAGATGATCTTCATCAACCTTGAGCATCCACAACAAGTTCACCTACATGCTACATCATCAACATCACTTGAAGGTATGTACTCATATCCTTGATAAAGCTCTACACCAATTAATGGAGTAAAGAAACTCAAGTGATATGAATACATTGAAATGCTTAATCGAAAAATGGTAACCCCATTTCGAGCTTAACGATGAGTATGACCTATGATCAAGCATCCTTGCTTGACTCCTCAAGTCAAATACTCTAATATAGTTGACCTAGTCACCGCCCACATCAAGATGGAGAATATCGTATGGTTCACATTTGATCTTTCACATTCTTACAACCATCCTCTCTCATCTACATGTGTATATTTTCAAAAAAGAAAACGTACTTCTGTTTTAACGGTCTTAGTTGGAATTATTACTCTTTTCGCTCTCGACCTTTAGAAACAATACTTCCGATCAACCTAGTTTGTGTTAAAGAGTTGACTATCATTGCAACTCGGTTTCACCGGATTGGGAAAGTCGGTCCAACCGATTTCTCCCACAGTCCTGAATATCATTTTTGGTTCTACCGAATCATTATGCCTTGGTGACTCTGAATTTTCTGACTTTGTTGCTCTCATAAATTTCTTCCGGACTATTGTCTTAGGGGGAGACAACTTCTCTAGGGGGAGAAAAATCTCAGTGATCCCATGCAATATGAGAGGGAGAATTATCAAGGATCTCTACTCTAGGGGTAGATCATTCAAGGACCTCTTATCCATACCTAAGGGGGAGAACACTCGATGAGGCCTACAAAATATATAAGGAAGAGAACAGCTAAATTCAAGGAACCCTTACAAAAGAGAGAAGTATCCAGGATCCCTATCTCTAAATGAGCCCTTACCCTCTACCTTCTTTTTGGTAATTATGCCAAAGGGGGATAAATATCATCAAAGCTTCCATTCAATGAACCTACTTATAGGGGAGACATATCATCAAGAAGCTTATACAAAAGATGGAGAAACAACAGTAAGGGGACATACTTGTATCAAGCCTTACACATTAAGGGGGAGAGAGATAAACATGGCTTTATTGGTTTGAACTTATTTTCCCTGCCTACTCCCGATATCTACATGCTATGATTCACGGGGAGAGGAAACTTTACATATTTATCTTTAGGGGAGAAAAGTTCTTGCTTATTGAAGACATATTGAAGACATATTTCTTCAATTTCTTTGTATCTTTGAAGTTATTTGCATCTTTACAACAGGGTAGTCTTGTGTTATCAAACATTTGTTTTCCCAAGTGTACTTCTATTTCAAGATGCTCAAGATTCTCAAGGTAAGTATATGCATCATATCCTTGTTCATGATGACCTCTTGTTTCTTGCACATATTGTTTGCAAGAGGGAGTCTTGAACATGGAAGTCCTTCATTCACATATGTTTGATTCATATAGCCAAGATCCATATGACTTGTCTTGCCCTTCTACCTTGTGTGTGCCCATGCATTCCAAAGCAACTATCCTTTAAAGGTATTGCACACATTTAGGGGGAGCTTGTACTAGTCATATGTCTGTCAAACTTGTCATATCCTTATGAGTATATTTATTTGAAGCATTGATTGTCTGTTGTCATCAATTAACAAAAAGGGGGAGACTGAAAACACATATGCTCCCTTGGTGATTTTGATAATTCATGACATCATACATTGCCTCTTGGACTAACACTTTTACCTAGATATTTTAGGTTTAGTCCATGAAGAGCTATATGGCTTAAGGTTTATGTGGATATGCCCCTGGATGCAAGAAAGGAATAATATTGGCTCAAGCTTCAAGCTAGAAGACTCTTCATTTTATATTTGTGAGAAATCACTTTTGAGTCCATAGGAAAGCCCATACTATTAAAAGGGGGTGAGGTAGTAAAATTAACAGATTGCTCAAATGCTCAAAGTTAGCCACCAAAACATTCAGTAATTTTTCCCACATATCCACTCTGTCAAGTTCCATATACACAAATTCGGTGTAACCAACATTGCCACATCGGAGCCACCGAGTTTGAACCTAAGATAGAACCCTAGCCATTCCCGCCAAATTGGTGCAACCAAAACTGCATCGGTGCTATAGAGTTCAGTGTGACCAACACTCTGTTGCCAAGATACACAAAATCGGAATTTACGAGTTTGAGTATCGGTGCCACCGAGATTGGCCATCTGACCGTTAATCACCTTTTCGGTGCCACCGAGTTCTATATATCAGTCTCACCGAGATTCAAAAGTTCACACCTTTGTACTAATCGATATCATCGAGTTGTCCACTTTAGATGTCACCGAGTTTGTACTTTTGTGTGTAACGGTTGGATTTTGGCCGCTGCCTATATATACCCCTTCACCCACCTCTCAGTTGTGGGAGAAGCACTCAGAACACATACTTCATTTCCGGATCCATTTTCTGAGAGAGAACCACGTACTCATGTGTTGAGACTATGATATTCCAATCCAATCATTTGAAACTTGATCTCTAGCCCCCCCAAACTGATTTCCACCAAATCAACCTCTCTTACCCATTCATATCCTGTGAGAGAGAGATTTGTGTTGAGGAGACTATCTTTAGAAGCACAAGAGCAAAGAGTTCATTGATCTACCCCATCTATTACCTTTTGGAGGGTGGTGCCTCCTAGATTTATTAGTTGTCGCTTGAGAGCCTCCTACTTCGTGTTGTGGAGTTGAACCAACATGTTTGTAAGGGCAAGGAGATCGCCTACTTCATGAAGATCTACCGTGAGTAAGGCTAGTCCTCCGTGGACGGAAGACGTGGTGGGATAGACAAGGCCACTTCTTTGTGGACCCTCCGTGGACTCTCACAGTCGTTACCCTCCGTGGGTTGAAGTCTCCACTAACATGGATGTACGATAGCGCCACCTATCGGAACAATGCCAAAAATCATTGTGCCAACCTCATGCGTTTGATCTCCCTACCTTACTCCTCTACATTACACTTTCATCTTTTACTTTCCGCTGCTATACTCTTAGAACTGCTTGTGTAGGGTGCCTAGACTTGGTAGAACTTCTAGATTTCTACCCTCCTAGAAATAGGGTTAGGCTACAAATTTTATCTTGACAAGTAGTCTATCCCCCCCCCCCCTCTAGACACATCTTCTATCGATCCCTCACAAGTACGCGGACTTTTAAAAGGAGAAGAACCAACTCCAGCTAGACTTGGAGGTGACCACGAATGATCTGAACCACCTCAAGTAGGTTCTTGAAGACAAGGACAAATCACCCGTTGAAGATAAGGAGAAAATTGAGTCCACGGAAAAGAAGTTTGTCGTAGTCGGAAAATTGGAGGAGGAGAACAAAAAATTGAAGCAAGGACGGGCCCACTGGAGCAAGAAGCTGGAACATGTGACCAAAAGAAGGAACGGCTTGGAAAATAACTTGGGCAACTTCACCAAGAAGATGTTCGGCATGCTCACATGTAATTTACTTCCACCGAGTGAATTTCCTCCAATTTTGCCGAATGAAAAAGTGGCCCACTTTTCGCTTCCCTTTTGCGCAGACTTGTGTAAGGACTTCGACAAGGAAATTGAAGAGCTCGAGCCGAATATATACCCTACCAAGTCGCCCGTTGGAGATGTGGTGTCCATGAATATGTTCCACGTTGATGGTCGTCTCAGGAAAGTTCAAGAATATGTTGCCCAACTGAGAGCCACCCTGGATAAGATTGACAAGGAGCTATGGCCCAAGGACACTCTCTAGACCGATCTTGAATCAATGATGAGCCGCCTTAACCAGATTCCGGATCGAGTGCGGGCTTGGAAGAAATTTGTTGCGCGTTGTGGAGCCGATGTGGCTCTTTCACTCGTTCGGGTCCATGTTAAGGAGGCTAAAGAGGAAAAGCTGAAGGTGCTCCAGGTGGCCAACGCGAAGAAACTTCAGTTTGAGAACTTCATGGAGACCTTCATCGACGTGGCTACCCGTATTGTTGATGGGATTGACTTGGACACCTTCGGCGAGCCTGCGAGTCCTGGAGCACCTTAAAAAACTTTGATTCTGATTAAATTTTGCTTGCCTCGGTATTCCAAGAGATGGTGTAACTGATTAAAACTTCATTCGGGCCTTAAGTCCGAGTACTTCCGTTTGTGAAGACAGCTTTAATCCGAGTTGGATATCTTGAGTTTTATCCGCATTTGGCTTTTCCAATCTTTTGCTTGATTGAATTTATTTGGTTTCCGAATGAACTTGATGTTCATTACTTGGGGGAACTTCACTTATGCGAAGACTGGTTCGCGGCTAAGTCTCCGAGTGAGAGGATTGCTCACCACTCGGAATGTGTTTTTTAACTTAGGCGACCGATTCACATATAAGCCCCCGAGTGTGAGGGTTGCTCGCCACTCGGAGTGTTTTTAGAAACTTCGGCGAAATCTTGTTCGCAACTAAGTCTCCGAGTGAGAGGATTGCTCGCCACTCGAAGTATGTTTTAACTTAGGTGATTGATTCGCAGCTAAGCCCCTGAGTGAGAGGATTGCTCACCACTCAGAGTATGTTTCAATACTTAGGAGAAATCTTGTTCGTAGCTAACCCCCCGAGTGAGAGGATTGCTTGCCACTCGAAGTGCTTTTAGAAACTTAGGCAAAATCTTATTCGCAACTAAGTCTCCGAGTGAGACGATTGCTCGCCACTCGGAGTATGGTTTAACTTAGGCGATTGATTCACAGCTAAGCCCCCGAGTGTGAGGATTTCTCACCACTCGGAGTGTGTGTTTTAGCTTAGGCGACCGATTTGCATCTAAGCCCCCGAGTGAGAGGATTGCTCGCCACTCGGAGTGTTTTTAGAAACTTAGGCGAAATCTTGTTCGTAGCTAAGTCTTCGAGTGAGAGGATTTCTCGTTACTCGGAGTATGTTTTAACTTAGGCAATTGATTCGTAGCTAAGCCCCCGAGTGAGAGGATTGATCACCGCTCGGAGTGTGTTTTTTAGCTTAGGCGACCGATTCGCATCTAAGCCCCCGAGTGAGAGGATTGCTCGCCACTCGGAGTATGTTTTAACTTAGGCGATTGGTTCACAGCTAAGTCTCTGAGTGAGAGGATTGCTCGCCACTCGGAGTACGTTTTAACTTAGGCGATTGATTCACAGCTAAGCCTCCGAGTGATAGGATTGCTTGCCACTCGGAGTATGTTTTGATACTTAGGCGAAATCTCTTTCGTAGCTAAGCCCCCGAGTGAGAGGATTGCTCACCACTTGGAGTATTTCTGAATTTGACATTGCACAATCGGAATCGGCAAAGACCGCGGGAGTCATAACTTTGATAAGAACATTGTATAGCACACTCTTATTACAACGAATCACATGGTCGTCAAGGGTAAAATTATCACAACAAATCTGCGTTCCACGAACGTGGTTCGTCGATTCTTTTCTTCAGATTGAAGAGGTGGTAAACTTCATTGTTCAGCACCTTGGTAATGACGAAAGGTCCTTCCCATGCGGGGGCGAGCTTGTGTGGCCGTTGCTGATCCACTCGGAGTACCATTTCACCTTCGTGAAACGGTCGGCTCCTAACATGTCTTGCATGAAAATGGTGCAAATCCTGTTGATAGACTGTCGACCTAATCAAAGCCAGTTCGTGTTCTTCTTCCAGAAGGTCTATGTCATCCTGTCGTTCCTGTTCAGCTTTAGACTCAGAATAAAGTTCCACTCGGGGAGAATTGTGGAGGAGGTCAATTGGTAAAACATCTTCTGCTCCATAAACCAAGAAGAAAGGAGTGCGTCCGGTCGGCCGATGGGTGCCTTCCTCAAGCCCCACAGAAATGATGGCAATTCAGTAACTCAAGCTCCGGCTGCATGTTCCAAATCTCGCGTGAGTCGAGGCTTCAACCCTTGAAGGATAGGTCCATTTGCTCACTCATCTTGACCATTAGTTTGTGGGTGCGTGACAGACGTGTAATCAACCCGAGTGCCTTGGGCGGAGCAAAAGTATCTGAATTCTTCCGAGTCGAAGTTAGAACCATTGTCTGGGATAATACTATGGGGTCTCCATATTGGAGTGTTATTTCCCTTATGAACTTGATAGGAGTGCGAGAATCTAGTTTTTTTACGGGCTTGGCTTCGATCCACTTGGTGAACTTGTTGACTACTACAAGTAAATGAGTGAACCCACTCTAGCTTATTCGGAGCGGACCGACCATATCCAGACCCCAAACAACAAACGGCCACACGAGTGGAATTGTCTTCAGAGCAGACGCGGGTTTATGTGACAAATTGGAGTAAAACTGGCATCCTTCACAGCAATCCACGATTTCCTTGGCCATCTCATTAGTGTGTGGCTAGTAAAAGCCAGCTCGGTATGCTTTGGAAACAATTGTGCAAGAGGACGCATGATGATCATAGGTCCTCGAGTGGATTTCATCCAGAATCAATCGACCTTCTTCGTGAGAGATGCACTGTTGAGCAACACCAATCACACTTTCTGTGAAAAGTTGTCCGTTCATCACAGTAAATGCTTTGTATCTGCGGACAATCTGTCGTGGTTCGACCTCGTCTTCTGGGAGTTCTTGCCTCAATATATATGCAATTTACGGTACCGTACAATCGGGCATAATGACTAGAATCTCCATGACCAGATCAATAATTGTTGGAACATCAACCTTAGTCGGGTTGGATGTGCTTATCGCTCGTGGGGGCTCTTTAGTGAAGGGGTCGTCTTGTACTGAAGGAGAATATAAGTGTTCCAGAAACACGTTACTGGGTACAGGTTTCCGAGTGGATCCAATCTTTGCTAGGTCGTCAGCTCCTTGAATTTTCATTTGGGGAATATGATGAAGTTCCAAACCTTCAAGCTTCTTCTCCAGCTTTCTCAGTGCATTGCAATACCCGGTCATGGCAGGGTTCCTAACATCCCATTCTTTCATCACTTGATTGACCACCAAATCCGATTCAACGTATACCATCAGGCATCGAACACCAAGTCAGATGGCCATACGTAGCCCATAGAGGACTGCCTCGTATTCAGCTTTATTATTGGAGGAATCAAAGTGAATCTAGAGAACATAGCTGATCTTCTCACCTTTTGGAGATACCAAAATCACACCGGCACTAGACCCGTTCAACATTTTAGAACCATCAAAGAACATGGTCCAGTGTGGCGAGTGAATTTGAGTCGGTTGTTGCTGTTCTATCCACTTGGCCATGAAATCATCAAGCGCTTGAGACTTGATTGCCTTCTTTGCTGCAGATTTTATATCGAAATATAAGAGTTCAATGGCCCATTTGGCCACTTTACCAGCCGCGTCGCGGATGCTGAGGATCTCAGACAACGGAGCATCACTGACGACTGAGACTGAGTGATCTTGAAAGTAGTGTGCCACCTTCTTCGCTGATACATATATGCCATAGAGGAGCTTCTGATAATGGGGGTACCTTTGCTTCGAAGGAGTCAATACTTCAGAAATATAGTATACTGGACGTTGGACTTTGTAAGCATTGCCCTCTTCTTCACGCTCAACAGTTAGAACTGTGCTGACAACTTGATTTGTAGCTGTGATGTATAAGAGCAGGGTTTCTTTGTTGTGCGGAGCAGCAAGCACTGGTCGGGTGGAAAGCAGGGCTTTTAGCTCGACAAACGCTGCTTCTACCTCGTCAATCCACTCGAACACATCGGACTTCTTCATGAGTTGGTACAAAGGCAATGCCTTCTCACCAAGACGAGAAATAAACTGACTCAACGCCGCCAGACAGCCTGTGAGCCTCTAGACATCGTGCACACGCACAGGGCTTTTCATTCGGACGATGGCGTTGATCTTCTTGGGGTTGACGTTGATCCCACGTTCGAAAATGAGGAAACCAAGTAACTTGCCGCCAGGAACTCTGAAAGTGCACTTAGCTGAATTCAACTTGATATCATATTTTCTCAGATTGGCGAATGTTTCTGCCAAGTCAGTCAGTAGGTTGGAACCTTTGCGAGACTTGACTACAATATCATCCATATAGGCTTCGACATTCCGACTGATTTGATCAAGAAAGCACTTCTGAATCATATGCATGAAAGTAGCGCCAGCATTTTTCAAACCAAAAGGCATGGTGATATAGCAAAAACACCCGAAAGGGGTGATGAAGGCCGTTTTTATTTCATCTGGACCAAACAGACGAATCTGATGGTAACTAGAGTATTCATCAAGAAAAGATAAACACTCACACCCCGCAGTCGAGTCGACAATTTGATCAATGCACGGGAGCGAAAAGTGATCTTTCGGGAAGACCTTGTTGATATTCTTGAAATCAATACACATACAAATAGACTTATCCTTCTTGGGAGCCATAACGATGTTTGCAAGCCACTCGGAGTGGTAGACTTCGCGTATAAACTTTGCCTCCAAGAGTCGAGCCACGTCCTTGTCGATTGTTTTCCGTTTCTCTGCTGAGGACCGACGCAAATGCTCTTTGACATTCTTTGCTTTTGGATCCACTCTCAGTCTGTGCTCAGCTAGTTCCCTAGGTACACACGGCATATCAGCAGTCTTTCATGCAAAGATGTCCCAGTTCTCAAGGAGGAACTGGATGAGCTCGGCTTCCTATTTGCTACCGAGTGTTGTCGAGATGTTGGTCGGTGCAGCATCACGATCTGTCGGGTGGATGTTCACTTTTTTTACTTCACCCCCTGATTGAAAAGCAGACTCAGAAGCGGGCTTCTTGGAGCGCATCAGGTCGTCCGAATTAGTGGTCTTCCGATATTCCTCCAACTCAACCACAGCCATCTGCTGATTAGCGATCTTGGAGCCTTGTTGTAAGCACTCTTCAGCTCTCTGTCGATTGCGTGTGACTGTGATAATGCCCTTGGGCCCTGGCATCTTCATATTGAGATACACGTAACATGGGCATGCCATGAAACGTGCGTAAGCTGGGCGACCAAGGATGGCATGGTAGGCACTCTGAAAGTCCACAACTTCGAGTGTTAGCTTCTCCTTGCGAAAGTTCTTGTCTGTGCCGAATACCACATCCAGCGCAATCTGGCGAGTGCCCTCTCCTTTTTTCCACCAATGACCCCATGAAACTGCATACTGCTTTCACTAAGTCGGGGTATCGGAATGCCCATTCCCTTAAGGTTATCTGCATACAGAATATTCAAACCACTCCCTCCATCCATCAAAACCTTGCGAAGACGAACGCCTCCCACAACTGGGTCTACCACCAAAGCTTATCGACTAGGGGTAGTGGCGTGAGCTGGGTGATCCGACTGATCAAACGTTATGGGAGTCTGAGACCACTTGAAGTATGATGGGGTGGTCGGAACTTCCATGTTGACCTCTCTATTAATGACCTTCAACCGATTTTTTCTCTCTACATCGGCAAAAATCATCAAAGTAGCATTGACCTGTGGGAAATCATCTTTATCTTCTACACCCTCCTTCTCAGGAGTCTTCTCACTCGACGGATTCTCTTTGAATTGTTGGATCAACAGTCTGCACTGACGAGTAGTATGTTTGGGCAATATCAGATTGTCGTCTTCATCTTTCTTCGTGCGGATTGCACGCGGTAAATCCAGGACATCTGACTGACTCTTCGACTTTTTGGGAGGAAATTTCCCTTTGGGCTTTCCCTTGAACATTCCTTGTGCCTCCGGGGCGGCCGCTTCTGCTAGAGCAGAACCATCAGCCTTGCACTTCTGTTTCCGATTGGAATTGCTGCCAGAATCATTATCGACTACCTTTCCCTTACCGCTGCGGAGGCGGTCTTCTTCTTCACCATTGGCGTATCGGGCAGCAATCTCCATCATCTTGCTCATGGACATGTCACCTATCTGACCAAACTTCAGATATAATTCCTTGTACCTGATACCAGCCTTCAAAGCGCAGACTCCCTGGTGCTCAGAAACGTTTTCCACCATGTGATGAAGGGTGGTCCAACACTGGATATAATCTCTCAAGGACTAATTCAACTTCTGCAGGCAATGCTGCAACTCGGTCAAACTAGCAGGGTGCTTGCACGTGTCCTCGAATGTTTTGACGAACACTTAGGCGAGAACCTCCCAGCAATAGATGCTAGAAGGAGCCAACTAATTCAGCTGCGCCTTGGCCAAACCATCCAACATCAGAGACAAATGCTTCATGGCAACATTGTCGTTACCTCCGCCAATCTGCACTACCACTCGATAGTCATCGAGCCATGTTTCAGGCTTAGATTCTCCTGTAAATTTATTTATTCTAGCCGCCAACCTGAAGTTGGGGGGAATATCAGCAGAACGAATTGCTCTACTGAAACACTCGGGACCGGAGACCACGGTGCTGCTTCCACTCGGACGATCTCTATCAAAACCATCTCTGTGAGCTCTGCCCCTGTCAATCCGCCTATGTGCGAGTACATTCCTCTCATCGAACCCAAGACTCCGCTCATCACCGAACGGGTGTCTATCGTAATAGTGTTGGGACACATACGAACCACTCCGCAGAGGAGAATGCACCCGACGACGGTCATCACGGTGGTAACGGGGAGCAAACTGATTTCTCTCATGATCTCTGTGTTGCTCCTCTCGGTAACCTCCGCCTCCGCGATGTTGAGGTGACCATGGACTATAAATCAAACGAATTGTATCTGATGTGGGTGAATTACTGTGCAATTATTGAGTGACTTTGATACATCTGAGTTTTGTTGCTGCGCTGCTTGAAGCAATGTGCGAATCTGCTCTAAGCCTCTGCCAGCCTCTGAGTTTGATGGTTGAATAGAATCTGCTATCTTAGTGGCAACTGCAACATTTAGAACCGGAGTACGAAATACCTCGACATTGTTCTGTGTTCCACTCAGAAACAGCTGTTGTTGACGTCGACTGGAAACTGGAGGACGTTGGCGGGCGTGTCCACTCGACGGCTCTCCAGCCTCGCATCTGGCGCGACCGAATCCACGTGGGCTCTCCACAGAACCCGCCATTGTCGATGCACCAAATTTTGGGCCTTTGATGCCCCTTGCTGGTGCACGGGCAGTTAGAGGGCTTTCCGTAGTCCATGGGAGACTAGCACGAAGACACCCAAGGCCACGATCCAAGAAGACTGAAGACATAGCCCCCAGCAAGACTCTTTCCAAGGGAGGCGAGCAAAGCCCCGGCAAGGCCCTTGCCGGGAGAGTTAGCAACGCTCCAGTGCGGCTCGTCCCCGGCAAGATCCCAGCTCGCCCCTGCGCCAGCACAGCGGCCAGCTGCCCCCCGCCACTTGATACGTGTCGGTTCGCACGATGCGTGTCGAGTGGTATCTGGGGAAAACAATGTCGAAGGGACGCGCCCCTGTCCCATCTCTAGGACACCTAACGAAGCAATAAATGCGTCTACTTAGACGCCAGAGAAACTATATTTAGCTGTACATCTCGCGGGTGCACTGTTTCACTGTGCACCCCGTGGGAACCCTGTTCTGCCACTGTTGATGACCCCTCTGACCTATAAAAGGAGGACCAGGGCATGCACGAAGGGAGGTTAGCTAGTCGGTCAACCAAGACAAACCTAGCAATTCATCTACTATCATCAAATACATAAACACAAAGCAGGAGTAGGGTATTACGGTTCAGCACCGGCCCGAACCTGGGTAAATCGTCCCCTTTGTGTCGGCTGTTTGGTCTACTCTTGGTGCATCCTTCTCCTCCAACGAACCACGAGGGATCCTCTAGGTCACATAGGTGCTTGTTCCCCACGACAACCATGAAGACCTCCACTGCAGGATCGCAGTTCTCGCACTTAGACGGATCACGCAGCCCCAGAACAAATCGGCACGGGAAGACATGACGGAGAATGAAAATCGCAAACTTGTCGGAAGTCGCTTAGACGCATGTCCCATGGTGGGCGCCAACTGTCGTGGGAATGAACCTAACAGTAGAGGTGAGGGGTACGAAAGGAGAGGGTAGAGTCCTAGCTACGACAATCTTGTACACATGATGTATGAGTTCAAGCCCCTCTCGTGGAGGTAATATCCCTACCTCTCAGCACTCGGGGGCTCTTGTACTGTGGAGTGTGTGTTACAGGGGGTGCGAACCCTTGTGCCAGAGGGGAGGGGTGGCTTATATGGAGTGCGCTACCCCTCATCAAGGCCCCGGCAACCAAGGGTTTGAGTAATGAAGGTAAAGGCGTGCATTACTGATAACGTACGTAATAAGTGTTACTTATGATGACCAGCCGAATGCATGCTCTTTGGCCTCCGTGGGGTGACTTTTGAACTTCTACGGTCAACTGGGCTCTTATTATTCCAAGTGGAAGTCTTCTGTCGAGTAGAAGGAGAAAGTCTCCGAGTGTCTTCTCTACCGACTGACTCATGGCGAGTTAGTCGGAATCTTCCTCGAAATCTTGAAGTCCTTAATGATGTGCCCTAAGGTAGGACATGTAGGTCAGGCCTATGACCCTACCCTAGGTACATATCCCCATTGGTAGGTGTAGTAGTGGTGGATTCTCGAAGTTGATGAAGATCATCTTGAGTTGGGAGCTATCCTTATTGTTTCATACTCTTCACCTACATGGGTTAGTCCCACACAAGGAACAAAAACAAGGATACCTATGGACATGGAGTTAAGCACATATGAGTTGATGTCCATTCATACATTAATTACCTTGTCCCTTGCTTACCTTTCAGGGAATATGTGACTCCTTGAACTAATGCATAGGGTTGGAGTTGATTGCAAATAGTTCTTGCCAAAATGAATGAGAGTGAATTTTGTTGGCGGAGTCACCCCTCAAGAACTACTCTAGTTCTTATTCTTGGGGACCCACATCAACTTGATGGGTATCCTTGAAGTTGAGGTAGCGCTTCATGAAGTAGAGCTAGTGGTGGCCTTGGTAACCCACTTGACCATGGCTTGTGATTCTTCTTCAAATGAGTCAATCTCCTCTTGAAGCTTGTCCTTGCCCTTGAGCTTGTGGTCTTGTGGTAGAAGGTCATCTTGAGCATTTGTTACCTTGGGGAGATTAGGATCATACTTCTTCTTTTGGGGAACAAACTTTGGATTGGGGTATTGACCTTCTTCCCATTCAACTCCATTGGCATTGAAGTAGCCAATGCCTTGTTTCTTTCGGTGTCCTCCTTGCTTGCGTACAATCTCCTTGAATTTCTTACTTCTGGCAAGACTCTTGAAGACACCTCTCTCTATAATTCCTTTCAATAAATTATTTTCTTGCTCCAGTGTAACTTGGCTAAGAGAATCATCAGTGGAATCAATAGATCTACTAGAAACAACATCATTCGAGTTAGCATTAATGTTGTTGTTAATAGATGAGGAAACTTTCTTTCCTTTGTTACTAGTTTGCTTAGACTTAATTTGTGGAACAAAAAATAGACAAGAGTAATCGTTTGGCTAGATAAGAAGAACTCTTATTTAGAAGATCGTCATAAATCTCTTTAAGAAACTCATGCTCTTGCTCTAAATTTAGCTTCTCGAAGTGTAGCTTCTCATGAGTTCTGACAAGCTCTCTATGATCTTCTAGAGTAGATTCATGGGCTAACTTAACAGTGTTTAATTCTTTAGTTTGACGCTCAATCTCCTTCTTATCATCATCACACGACTAATCTTGACTACCATGATTATCATCACGTTCATTTTGACTAACATTACTAGTTTTATCAAAGAGCAAGTCATCATCTCCAAATAAGTCATCCTCATCACCATTGAAGTTAAAGTATTCGAGGTGTGATACCTTAGGGACTTTAGCCATTTAGGAATTTCCAAATCCTTCATTTGGTAAATCAAATATGTCATAGGAATTGGAGAATATGAGTGCTAGTCCCGCAACACCTTCATCTTGACTATAGTCGGAGTTGGAGTGCTAGTTTCTCTCGGATTGGTTGTCGATTTCGGAGCTGGATACCCATTCACCAACATGAGCTTGATGTTTCCTTCTTGAGTAGCTCTTGGCGTACTTGTCCTTCTTCTCTGATTCCTTGGTTCTCCGGGAGGGTCTTTGTTCATAGCGATCTTCTCAACTCCTTCTCCCTCTTTGAAGTGACTCATCTCTTGAGTTTGTCTTCTAGGTGACTCTTCTCTACTTTTGTGGGGGGTGTGCACTCATTGGAGTACTGTCCGGGCCTTCCACAATTGTAGCAATTACGGTCATGACTATATGAATGCTTCTCTTCATATCTTGAGTTGGAGCTTCTCTATTTGCCTCTACTCTTGTAGAACTTGTTGAATTTCTTGACCATGAGGCTTATCAATTCATTGGTCACAAGGTTTTCATTTGAAGTAGCGAGAATGTCACTTGAAGCTTTGTATGCATCACTTGACTTGTTATGAAGCTCTTCTTTGTCTTTGAGTGACATTTCATGAGCAACAATCCTTCCAATGACTTCCATTGGCTTAAGATCTTTGTAGTTTGGTATCATTTGGATCAATTTGCACACGGTGTCGTACTTTTCATCCAAGGCTCTAAGAATTTTCTTGATGATGAATTTGTCTGTCATCTCTTTGCTTCCTAAGCCGAGAATCTCACTGGTGATGAGAGAAATCCTATAGTAAATTTTCGCGACTCCTTCACTATCCATCATCTTGAACTTGTCAAGTTGACTCTATAGCACATCCAACATATAGTCCCTCACAGATTCGGTACCTTCATGCATATCAACCAAAGCATCCCAAATTTCCTTTGCATTCTCAAGACGGCTAATATTTTTGAACTCTTCGGGGCATAGGCAGTTGAATAGAATGTCGTATGCTTGAGCGTTGTATTGCAACATCTTCAATTCTTCTGCGGTCACTTCAGGATCCGGTTCCCTTCCATCACCAAAGAATTCACCTTGCAATCCAACACGAAAAATAGCCCAACTGGCGGGGTTATGACCAAGAATATGCATTTCCATTTATGCTTCCAACTAGCAAAGTTTGTACCATCAAAATATGGACCTCTAAGGGGATAATTTCCCTCACTATATGCCATACTCTCCTAGCTTGTGAAACAAATGAAATGGAGACCAATGCTCACATACCACTTGTAGGATCTGAAGTATGTCTAGAGGGGGGTGATACTTGTGATCTGCGTTTGGTTTTCTGTGTAGAGAAATGGGTATTTGCAGCACAATACGGATAAGTATTTCCCCAAGTTAAGAAACCAAGTTTATCGAACCAATAGGAATATCAATCCTCAACATCTTAAGCGACAGCACAAAAAGAGCAAACAACTTGCACCCAACGCGGGTAAGAGGGTTGTCAATCCCCTCGACCTCGTTATTTGCAAGAGAATGAGGTGTGTAGATAATTGTAGAGAATTGTAAATTGCAAAAAAGACAAATAAGAACAGCAAGGAAAATATAAGTTTTGCGAATATATAAGTGAATAGACCCGGGGGCATAGTGTTCTCTAGTGGCATCTCTCCTGAAAGCAACATACGGTGGCTAAATAAATTATTGTTGGGCAATTGACAAAAAAGTGGATAGTTATGCAATTTTCACGACAATGATCATGTGTATATAGGCATCATGTTCATAAGCAAATAGGCCGACTCCTTCCTGCACCCACTACTATTACTCCACTTCAAGTGTGCTTCTATGATTGCCTCTCTACATATTAAGTCCATGAAAAATGGAGTAATGCTTGGAGAACGATAACGTGATGTAGACAAAGTAAACTCAGTAAATATGAATAAATCCCATCGTTTTATCCTTGATAGAAACAACACAAAGATGCATCTTGTCCCCTTATGTCACGGGGATATAGAAACTCGCCAGGTTGAACCCACTACAACGCACCCCTATCACTAAAGAAATACCAAACTGAAAGGACGTGGATGTAGTGTGGGGGTGAATAGGTGCTTTAAAATAATTACAGTTTAGGCTTGAACAAATGCAGAATAAAACTAATGTTTAATTTGTCAAGTACAAAACCTAAAACAACTAGGCTCACCTTTGTGCACCAACAACTTATGCTAAGCAAGATAAACAACTAAGTGATAGCAAGATATATGACAAGAAACAATATGGCTATCACAAAGTAAAGTGCATAAGTAAAGGGCTCGGGTAAGAAATAACCGAGGCACACGGAGACGAAGATATATACCCAAGTTCACACCCTTGCGGATGCTAATCTCCGTTTGGAGCGATGTGGAGGCACAATGCTCCCCAAGATGCCACTAAGGCCACCATAATATCCTCACGCCCTCGCACAATGCAAGATGTCGAGATTCCACTAAGGGACCCATGAGGGTGGTTACCGAACCCATACAAACAAGGCTGGGGCAATCTCCACAACTTAATTGGAGGCTCCCCACAACACCCCGAAGCTTCACCACAGTGGCATATGGCTTCGAGGTAACCTCAAAATGCTCGGGGCAATCTCCACAACCTAATTGGAGACCTCCATGCCTGCCCAGAGCTTTACACCACAATGATTGAGCTCCAAGGCACCACCAAGCTTCTAGGACGCCAAAGCATCCATGAAGAACAATCTCTAGGGTATCAAGTACCAAAGGGTAATAAGCTTCTCAACTATTCACTTCCACGTATCACCGTGGAGAACTCAAACCGATGCAATTAATGCAATGGCAAGAATACACGAAGTGGTCAAGTCCCTCACACTCAAGTCCCTCCACAACAACCAAAGCTATGGAGGAATATGAGAGGAAGAACAGGGAGCTCAGAAAGAACTCCAGGATCAAGATCCAAGGGGTTCCCCTCACATAGAGGAGAAAGTGATTGGTGGAAATGTGGATCTAGATCTCCTATCTCTTTTCCCTCGAGAACTAGCAAGAATCATTGGAGGGATTGAGAGTTAGCAAGCTCTAAGAAGGTCAACAATGGGGGGCAAATACAAGCTCAACGGATATGAAACCATTGGGGAAGAAGAACCCTTTTATAGTGGGAGGAAATCTGGCCATTATTCTACCCAACGACACAGCTAAGCGGTAGTAACGTGCACCTGGGCGGTACTACGGTCCTACAGAGAGCGGTACTTCCGCTTGAAGCGATACTACTGCCCAACACAGAGCGTTACTTCCGCTCAACATGGAGAAAGTGACTGAAGAAGCCAGAGAAAATATTTAAGCGGAAGCGTGAGCGGCAGGGGAGGGCGGCAGTACCGCTAGAGCGGTACTACCGCTCCCCCAGAGCGGAACTTCCACTCAAAAAAGAAAACATGCCCAGAACTTCCATAACTTACGCATACGGGCTCCGAATTGAGCAAACTCAAACTTGTTGGATTCAGGGCGACAAGGGCTATCCAAAGCTTGTTGGAAACCTTAAGAATGTGCAATTATGAAAATGCCAATGATATAGAGATGTGAAACCTCTATGAATGAAGAACCGAAAAAAACTCCAACATCAAAAACATCATAGAAGATGCACATGAACTCCGTTTTCGATGAAGTCGAGCTTGTCATAAAGATGACCATAAGCTCTACAACTCACAAGGAGAAACACCAAACAAGAACAAAAAAATGTGATGCAAGGATGCAAATGGTTTGAGATCTCAATGAACGATATGATCAAGCTACTCACTTGAGAGCCCCCCTTGACAGTACGACAATCTATCCTAAAATGGAAAAACCTATCAAGGGCAAACCTATACCTTGCACCTAGTCCACTTGAGCTAGATGATGATGATCTTGACTTCCTGAAGATGGACCACCTTTCTTGATTGCATTGGCTTGATGAAGACTAGTTGATTGCTCCCCCATGCTCACTATGGGTGAGCCACTCTTCAACACATCTTCACAACTCCATTCCCACCACAATGGACAGCAAGCTTCAAGCATGATATCTTCATGATGCTCCACTTGATCTTGCACAACGCAATCTTGATGACGGTCACCACTTGATGTCATCCTTCATGGGTTGAATCAGATCTTCCTCTTGACACAAACCCATGGAAACACACCTAACCCCACACAGAACTCTCACGAAGACCATTGGTTAGTACACAAAAAGTGTTATGGACAATGCTTACCATATCATGGGATCACTTGATCCCACTCGGTACATCTTGTACGCTTTGTGTGTTGATCAACTTGATTTGCTCTTTTTCTTAGTCTTGATCAACCTGGTGTCTTTATGACCATTCTTTGGATAATAACTTGAATACCACCTTGGTCATCATATAAACTCCTTGAAAACCACATATGGACTTCAAGAAGTGCCTATGGACAAATCCTTTGAATATAACTCAATGCAACCGTTAGTCCATAGGGATTGTCTTCAATTACCAAAACCACATATGGAGAAATATGCTCTAACACAAACTACTTTGCCAAAGCAATTGAAAAGATCAAAGAGAATAACGAAGCTATGATGATCATGCAATTAAGAATCATAATAATTTCAGAGAAGACTCAAATGCTTTTCATGAATAATATGAACATAAACCCACAATTCATCGTATCCCAACAAACGCACCATACAAAAGAATTACATTGGATAGATCAAAGCAAAGACGCGATGTGTATTGGAGATCAAGAGAGAGTGTGATGGCCATCTAGGTACTAACTACGGACCCGTAGGTGTGTGGTGAACTACTCGCACATCATCGTGAGGGTACAAAGGTTGATGAAGAGGCCCTCATTAATCATCCCCCTCCGGTAGGGTGTCGGAATGGAGCTCCAAATGGGATCATCATGGAACAAAGACTTGCGATGGCAGAAAAAGCGTTTTGCAATCGTCCTTAGGTTTTTTGGAATATATGTGAATTTATAGGCTAGGGAATGGAGGTAGAGGGTCCACCAGGGAGGGATAAGCCATCATGGTGTGTCAACCCCCATGGTCGCGCCTTGTTGGCTTGTGCCTCCCCCGTGTGGCCTCTAGTCTTCTCCCGAGGCTTCTAGGTTTTCTTTTGGTACAGAAAAAATCATAAAAATGTTTGGGAGCAATTGGACTTCGTTTGTTACTATAAACCTAAAAAGTAAAAAAGACGCAGAAAATAGCAACTGACACTTGGCACTCGGTCAATAGGTTAGTGCTTAAAAATAATATAAATTGGTAAATTACTACCCAAAAAGTATCCTAGAACCATAATATAACAACATGGAATAATAAAAAATTATAGATACGTTGGAGACGTATCAAGCATCCCCAAGCTTAATTCATGCGCGTCCTCGAGTAGGTAAATGGTAAAAAACGAAATTTTTGATATGACATGCTACCCAATATGTAATCTTTCGCATGTATGCTCACTGAGAAACGATGAATTAACAAACATCAACATGGTAATATTTATAAGCACAAGCAACAAAATCATCAATCTCTCAAAGTATGCGGTCCTAAAAGAATGTTAACCCTTATTCATCTTATCATATTAGCAAGGCATGGCTTCGTCATCAGCACATTAATAAAAATGTCAAGCACCATGGTGTCCATGTTAGGCAATTGGACCATACTTTTTCAATGTGAATCAACTTTTTATTCTTCACGCAATACATGAGCGTGAACCATGGACATAGCATAAGGGTGGAATAGAATATGGTGGTAGGTATCGAAGGGGTAAAAAGTGGAGAAGATAGTATCACATCAACTAGGCATAGCGATGGGCTATGGAGATGCCCATCGGTAGATGTAAATGCAAGGAGTAGGTATTGCCATGCAAATGATGCACTAGAACTATAAGTGTATGAAAGCTCAACAGAAGCTAAGTGGGGCGTGCATCCAACTTGCTTGCTCATGAAGACCTCGGGCATTTGAGGAAGCCCATCGTCGGAATATACAAGACAAGTTTACAATAATGAAAAAGTAATTTCCACTAGCATATGAAAAGGACATATCATGAGACTCTCTATATGAAGAACAAGGTGCCACTTTAAGGCGCAAGTGTGGTAAAGGATAGTAGCAAAGTCCATTCTTTCCTTTTCTCTCATTCATATTTTTTGTGTGGTGGGCTCATTTGGCCTCCCCCATCTTTATTTATTCGTTCGGAGACTCGTCCCGACTTGTGGGGGAATCATAGTCTCCATCATCCTTTCCTCACTCGGACAACACTCTAATAATCATGATCATCACACTTTATTTACTTACAACTCAACGCAAATTCGATATGAATAACTGGGAAGCAGTATGACTTAATATGAATGTCTCTGACAGTGTACTAGGATGTGCAATGATCTAGCATGTCATATATCAGGAATATAATGAACTAGCGGTGTTACTCGCGCATTTGCGCGGCTAGAATTTAATTTCATGTGTTGAAAACTATACTTAATAAACTTAAATATTTATATTCCATTTATAAGTAAACATCATATATACAATCATCAGTTTTAAAATGTACTAAAATAATTTAGTTCATTCGTAAGGTATGTGAAAACTCTTAAGTGTTTCTGACTAATAATGAGGCATATCAAACCATTAAATTTACATTTATATATGTATGGAAAGGGGCATTTTCAATTTGAAAATATGGTCCAAGAAGGTTTGCACTTATGTATGCACTGGTGATGCCTTTGTGCTACATGAGTTAAGTATTTGTGTGTTGTCTCATTAGGGGAATTGTACAACTAATTTTTTAGATTTGTTTTATTCTTCCCTTGAAAAACTTGGAATATATTTGATTTCACTCACGATGTGAAGAATGTATTTGTCCATTCATGTTTTTATTGTTTCGATATTTATTTGTAATTCAAGTTGTCGTTTGGTAGTAATTTCTGCTTAATTATATTCTTCTTGGTGTATAGTTTGTTCTTAGCGGAGTATCCCGGGCATTTGTGCGGCTAGAATAATAATAAGTTTTTAGTTATTTTTGGCAACTCAAATATTTATTCAAGTTTTCTCAGAAAAGTATATTGTGATGTGTAATATTTTAAGGGAACGCTATTTATAATAAGCTTGTGTTACTAATGGAAACAAATATTTGAGTTTAATGTTTAGACATGATTTTCCATTACCGATATTTGAATTTAATGTTTATACCTGATTTTCATAATAAGTTCATGTTGTTTATATTTTAATTGGTTCTATTATTTTCCTAGTATTGCTATTGTTTAGTCCGCCGTCTCTTTATGCCGAAAACTCAGTATTTTGTTCAAGAATCAAACACATATTTATTATTCGCATAATGGCGAGGTTGTGTGAAAGTCATGACACACGTGTGCATATTTCAGTGCCATCTGATCTTAGTTGTGTGTGTGTTAAAACTTATACCTTAGAATAACATACATTCTTGGACACTCGCGACCCTGGAAAATTTTAGTTTCACCGTTCAATTTTCTTAGTCAAAGAATCTCACATATGTATGGCTATCACGGTGATGCACATTTTATAAATATAATTATTCTATTAAATATGGTGCTACAGTGAAAGAGATGTCAGCATTTTTTATTTTTAAGCAAAGTTATTGGAATAAATTGAGAGATTTTACGTATTTATATATTTAAAAATCAACAGTAGAATTTTCACTTAAAATGTTCCAAGCTAGCTAACAATGCATCCATCTCGCCAGTCCAACGTGTCACTGTCGCACCGTGTATCAAGTCCATAAATAATTCAATTTGTGGTAGTAGGCTCTAAGGACTTCATTTTTTATTTCCCTTTTTGTTGTCCAATCCGGACATGCAGGAACTCACACGTAATTGTATTGGAATCAGATAATACGTGCCCATGTAGTCTGTTCCTTGCGCGCTAGTGTTTTTTTTTCTTTTATGAGAATCTGCATGTTAGTGATTTATATAGGCAGTCAATTACTTCCTCCGTTTTTAAATATAAGTTTTTAAGATATTTTACTAGGAATCTACATACGAAGCAAAATGGGTGAATCTACATTCTAAAGTATGTTTATATACATCCATATATAGTCCACTAATGAAACCTCTTTAAAAACTTACTAGTACAAATGCCCGTGCGTTGCAACGGGCAGAACCCCAGTGCCATCACACACCATTTATTATATCCAGTTCTGAACTTACAGAGAAAGGTTGCAGCTAATTTGTCATTTAAGCTAATCTTAAAGGACAGAGATCCGAGGTGAAGATTCAGATAAATTGAGCAAAAGTTTGTCCAACGTAATAGAAAGTCTGCAGTAAAAATTTGTCATTCGAGCTATGCTTAATATTACTTAATAGGAACATGGATCCCCTTTCATCCTAATATTACTTAATAGGAGCAAAAAATAAGGTGCTTCCATGATGATCCTCTAAAAAATAGAGGCGTAAAATAAATGTATGTTACTGCAAAATATTCATTTTCTACAAACAAACTATTTCATCATTGTTGTTTACAAACATTGACAATTAAATCCAACAATGCACGTACCTTGAGTTGACTTTCCAAAATAGTTTCTTTAAATTCCATCTCTGTGAGGGTTTGCTCAGCATCATTATCATACTCTAGGTCAAACTCTTGTCCCTTTGCATTCTATATTTCTATCTAATCAATTTAGTTAAAGAAGGCCCTTTATCTGGCACATGTAAATTGAACAGATCAATTTATAATATAGGGATATTGTAGGAATCTAAGGAAATACAAAGGTGAGGCTTATATTTAGTTAGACAAGAAACCACTTCTAAGTCTATCTTTGGTATACTTTGTCGATAGTACGAATATCTAAATGAGGTCTTCAAGCATAAATGTTTTGGGCACCTCAAATGTTTTAGTAATAACCATGATATAAAGCCAATGTTGCACCATTTAAAAAGCATGACAATAATTGTATAGGTCCAATAACCCAACCCAGATTTTTAGGCCACAGGCCAATGTCCTTTGGGCGAACATCGAAATGCGCCCAGTTATCAGCTCCACATCTTATGGGAGAAAATTGTGTCCATGGTATAGCTTTTGGCTCTCCTGCACCAGAAGTAAATAAAGCAGATCAAAATCACACATGAAGTTATAAACATAGGGAACTGGTGCAACGAGAGATAAAAGAAATTGCATCAGAAACTCAGTGTAGTCAAGGCCTGTTGTTGCTGATGAAAAAGGTATGTTAATTAGGGTGTCTAGAAATTGATAAACTGGAAAGTATATGGATGACCTGCAAATCCTAGACATTTAGCTGACATGTAGGTCACATCACAAAATCACCTCTGCTTTTGCAATCTGGGTATTTCATCAAAAGAAAGAATCTGAACCACAATCAATTATCTCTGTGTAACATGAAGGATGTAATTTGTTGCATACCTTCCAGCAGCACGAGAAAGAAAATCTTTCCAGGACATATCACCATTACCTAGTGCAACTCCAAGACAGTCTCCAGTTGCAAGAATTACAATAGCTTTAGATGAAGTCCCTTCCATGAGACGGCAGAAGAACACAACTTGATTGATCTAGATAAGTGTTAAGAATTGTTCTGTGATAATTCAGTAAGTCCATGCAAAAAAGTATAAATGAAATATAGATTGTTAAAACAATGCAAAATTATTATTTTCACAAGATGTAATCCTACAAAACATATATATTATTTTCTTGTAAGAGTTGAGCAAATTAAGTTACTGAAACACATATATTGACTTACTAACTAAATAATTTGATCAATCATATACCTGTAAGTGGGAATTTATTTCGTTCCCTGATTATGAAATCCTGATATCTCAACAAATCTCTCCCTAATAAATACTTTTACATGAGCTCTTCTCCACACCAAGGTAGCTCGGCTTGGTGCCCCTGGAGCAGCCAAGAGAGCAAGAGAAATAAACAAATGTACTTGTTAGTCAGATTCAGACCAGAGCAGAACAAGAAATTCAGTTAACTGTTGACTGCATTCCCTCCCATCTTCAGAGGGAGCTCAGATTTTGATTTTTATACCTGAAGTGGAAGATGGCGGCGAGCGTGGCGAGCTCGCTGCTCCTGAGCACCAGGTCCCTGAATTCCTTCCCGGGATTGGAAGGAGACATGGCTGGCCAGCGTGCAGAGATGCGGCGGCGGCGGCCAGCGGGCTGAGATGCGGCGGCCAGCGTGCAGAGACACCTCCGTCAGCACCGCGGGAGCGCTCGGCGCGTGCTGCACCAGCCGAGCCGGCGCCGGCACCGGGGCGCGCTCCAGCATCCTCACCTCGACCGTGACCGCCTTCTTGGTCGCCACCTTCGCCCTGGCCGCCTTCTCCGCCTCGTTGCCCGTCTTGCTCGCCGGCTTCCTCGCGGCCGGCAGCTGCAGCTGCTGTCAGGACTTGTTGATGAAGTCGTCCGCCCTCTCGTCCACGCACGCGGCCTCCGGCGGCCCCACGTCCGGCCGCCTCGCCTCCGTCAGCACCACGGGAGCCCTCGGCGCGTGCTGCACTAGCCGAGCCGGCGCCGGCACCGGGGTGCGCTCCAGCCTCCTCACCTCGGCCGTGACCACCGAAACCTTATCTTAACAGAAGGATCTCGGGTGGAATACTTCAAAACACGAGGTTCTTTTTGTAAGAACGAAACTTTTCCTGGTTAGTCACTTAAAGAGGGACGGCGGGTTAATTACTTAAAAAGACAGGTACTTTTTTGCAAAATATCCACGACGTACGGCAGAAGCAGTAGCTGCTTTATTATTAGGGGAGATATTTAGGGACGGAGGGAGTACATCTGCATATGTTATATGTATACTTTCGCTAATCAATCTCAGCTGTTTGAAGTTCTAATTAAAAAATTTATTTTTTAGTTGTTTTTTCTCTTCCCAATAAAAACATGCAACAGCTCATACGTAATTGCATTGGACTCACAAGCGTATGTACGTGCCCATATGGCCATATGAAGTCTGTTCCATGCACACTAATGCATATGCATATTTTATATGTGAATCACACCATCTCTTTTCAATTGCAATCCTGGTCATAATACATCCGGATAAGTTCATGATTTTTCTTTCACGTATGTCATGCTTATATGCATCTAACGTCCAGCCCCCCAAAAAATATCATCTAAACGTGACAACATGGAAATCCAATATTGTTGGTACATATATTTTTACGTGTTACATAAGAAACCTTAAATCCCAGTCATTGTTATCCTAATCGAACGGTGTAAAAAGGATTAACATACGTGGATGAACGTGGTGGATTATTTGACTCTTCTTCTAAGTATATAATAGATAATAGATGGTGGCTTTGTCACAAATGCTATGTGAGCTCTATCTCGTCATGCAAAGCAATATGATGATGAATGAACTAGTCATATGATTTGACGGTGAAATTTGCATGGAAATATATCTCGGAATAGCTATGAAAATGTCATGATAGGTAGGTATGGTGACAGTTTTGAGAAAGATATAGAAAGGCTTTTGTGCGACACAACATGTCATGCCATGGGGTTTGGATGCACCGACAAAGTTTGCACCGATCCTCAAGGTGAGAATGGGAATGCACGGTACCGAAGAGGCTACCAAAATATGAGATGTGAGATTGCATATGTCATTGGTTTCATGTTAATGAAGAACTCATATACTTATTGCAAAGTTCTATTAGTTTTATCACAAATCAAAGCACTAGTCGCATGCCCCGAGGCACGGGGTTGGGAGAAGTTAACCATCGCGTGCCTCCGACCCGAAACAACACTAGGATTTTAACGAGGAACTGAAATGCTCACACATCCCCGACATGCCTTTTTAATATTCGGACAAACAAGAAACTAACACCTTTTAATACCAATACTTCTACGAAACAACAATGATGCACTCACACCCTTTTCATATTACCGCATCAATATCATTAAACCACAATTTATTCTTGAGTGCTACATTGAATAGTTATTATTTTTGGACTATCCTTATGACCGATGCAAATTACAGTTACTACTCATTAACTCTCAAACAAATATAAGTGAAGAACGAGAGTGTAAATATTTCTACAAAATCTATACGTCACCGTGCTAAAAATATATAAGTGAAGTACTTGAGCAATTGCTAAGCTCAAAAGATATAAGTGAAGCACATAGACTATACGAAAAAATCATGATGATCATGTGTCCCTCTCAAGTTGGTGTGTCTAGCAAATGATGATTGTGGCAAACTAAAAATAAAAGGAAAACTAAAACAAAGGACGCTCAAACCAAAACTCATATCATGTGACGAATAAAAATATAGCTCCAAGTGACATACTGATAGATTGAAACGAAAGAGGGGATGCCTTCCGGGGCATCCCCAAGCTTAGACGTTTGAGTCTTCCTACAATATTATCTTGGGGTGCCTTGGTAATCCCCAATCTTAGGCCCTTGTCGTTCCTTATTCCTTTGTCCATCACGATAACACCCAAACATTGAAAACTTCAATCACACAAAACTCAACAAAACTTCGTGAGATCCGTTAGCATAAGCAACATATCAAATACTTAGGTATTGTTATAAAATGATTCATATTTCATTATTGCATAATGAGTATTGTATTTTAACTTCTCCAATACAATCCATAGCTTCATCAAAACAAGCAAACTATGTAAGCAAAAACAGAATATGTCTAAAACAGAAAAGTTTGTGATGATCTCTAAAGAACCTATACTTCTGTAACTCCAAAAATTCTGAAAAATTTGGATGACCTCAGGAATTTGTACAGCAATAATGCTCAGCATAAAAAGACGTACCACTAAAATTAGAGAAATTATGCACTGGACGTCAAAGTTTCTGTTTTTGCAATCAATTCTACTTGTCATACAAGTCATCCCAAAGGCTTTACTTGGCACAAACACTAATTAAAACATAAAAATACAATTATTATAGAGGAAATAATCATGTCATCACACCAAAATAGAAAGTAAAAATAAAAATTAAGATAACTATTGGGTTGCCTCCCAACAAGCGTTATTGTTTTATGCCCCTAGCGAGGCATAATGCATATGATCAAGTGTTGTCATCTTTTGGAAGATGAACCGTCATGCTATAATCATATTCCTCCCTTTCAGCAACAAGTTTTCTAATTGGTAAACAAAAATAATTGAAAGGACTGAATTGCACAACACAAGGATCCGTGAGGTCTACCTCGGGAGGAACATGAGGCTCTTCTTTAGTTTTTCATAAGTGATAGTGAACTCCTCAATATATAGGTTTATATAGAGGTATTTTATTGATTCTATCTCAAGATCATAACCCAATCCAAGTTTTGGTATAGCTAATTGATCATTGTTTTCAGAAATCTTATCAACTAAGACATTAAGTGGAACCTTCTTTCTAAGATTCTCACCATAAGCAATATACTCCCTAGATCTTAGTTCTATTTCTTCCATCTCATAATGAATCCCCTCTATGGGTGGGCACTCATCGTTAACCCTATAATGAGCAAATAAATCTCTAGCCTTTTGCATGATATTACCAAATTCTTTAACAAGAAATATAGTGGCTAGACGTTTGGTGGAAGCTTCATGAATATTATAGAATTCTAGAAACAACCATTGTAGGAAAGGATGCATGTGCACAAATTGTCTTTCCAATTGTACTATAAGCAAAGATATAGAATCCACATAACTTGTAGTTCTAGAAACAATAGAACCTCCTATCAAGGGTAATGATCCCTCATAAGTGAAAAAAACTTGAATCGCACTCTTTCCGATAATATTACCACTACCTATGCGGAGTTTGTTAGCTTGCATAGTACTTTCTACCATAGAAGGATCATCATCTGCAAGGCTATCAAGTTTTTCTATAGAAACTTCATCAAAATTTCTTTTAGCATTCTCATCGCAAGGTGAAGTTGGATAATCAAGGGTTTTCACACTAGAAGCGTAGGTACCACTAATTTCAAACTCAGACATGATAGAACTTTTAGGCAAATGTGACAATCAAAACAAGCAAAGGTAAATATTTTTGTATTTTTGATTTCTTAAGCAAGCAAAATATAACATCAAATAAAAAGAAGAACAAGTGAATGGTAATTTGTGTTATGTTACTTGATAGTTGGTGATGATATTCCGCGGCAACGGCGCTAGATATCCTTCCTCATACTTGTGATGTGCGTTGGGTTTTTCGTGAAGAGGAACGGGTAATCGCAATACAATACGGGTAAGTATTTCCCCCAGTTAAGAAACCAAGGTTTATCAAACCAATAGGAATATCAATCCTCAACTGTCTTTAGCGGTTGCATACAAAAGAGCAAACAACTTGCACCCAACGTTGGCAAGAGGGTTGCCAATCCCCTTGATCTCATTATTTGCAAGCGAATGAGATGTGCAGATAATTGTAGAGAATTGTAAATTGAAAAATAAAATAAAATACAAATAAGAACAAGAAGGAAAATATAAGTTTTGTGAATATATAAGTAAATAGACCCGGGGGCCATAGTGTTCTCTAGTGGCATCTCTCATGAAAGAAACATACGATGGGTAAACAAATTACTATTGAGAAATTGAGAGAAAAGCGGATAGTTATGTGATTTTCACAGCAATGATCATGTGTATATAGGCATCACGTCCATAATAAAATAGGCTGACTCCTGTCGGCACCTACTACTATTACTCCACTTCAAGAGCGCTTCTATGCTTGCCTTTCTACGTATTAAGTACATGATAAATGGAGTAATGCTTGGAGAACGATGACATGATGTAGACAAACTAAACTCAATCAATATGAATAAACCCCATCGTTTTATCCTTAGTGTCAACAACACAAAGACGTATCTTGTCCCCTTCAATCACTGGAATATAGAAACTCGTCAGGTTGAACCCACTACAACGCACCCCTCTCATTGAAGGAATACCAAACTACTTGATGAAAGCAATTCAATAGATCGGAGAGAATTACGAAGCTGTGATGATCATGCAATTAAGAACCATAATAATTTTAGAGAAGACTCAATTACTTTTCGTGAATAATCTCAACATAAACCCACAATTCATCGGATCCCAACAAAGGCACTATACAAAAGAATTACATCAGATAGATAAAAGCGAAGGTGCAATGACCATTGTACTGAAGATCCAGAGAGACAGAGAGAGAGCCATCTAGGTACTAACTACAGACTTGTATGTCTATGGTGAACTACTCACACATCATCATGAGGGCAGCAAGATTGATGAAGAGGCCCTCCGTGATCGATCCCCCTGCGGTAGGGTGCCGGAATGGAGCTCCAGATGGGATCGCCGTGGAACAGAGACTCGTAGTGGCGGAAAAAGTGTTTCGCGACTGTCCTTAGGGTTTTTATAATATATGTGAAAATAGGCTAGAGAACCGAGGTAGAGGGGCCACCAGGGAGGGACAAGCCATCACGGCGCGCCGACCCCCCTTGGTCGCGCCCTATTGGCTTGTGCCTCCCTCGTGTGGCCTATGGTCTTTTCCTGAGGCTTCTAGGTTTTCTGTTGATCCAGAAAAAATCATAAAAATGTTTGGGAGCAATTGGACTTCGTTTCGTACTCTAAACGTGAAAAGTAAAAAAGCATGTAGAAAAAAAAGAACTCGCACTTAGCACTCGGTCAATAGGTTAGTGCTCAAAAATAATATAAATTGGTAAATTATTGCCTAAAAGGTATCCTAGAATGATAATATAATAGCATGGAATAATCAAAAATTATATATACGTTGGAGACGTATCAGGTGGTGATTAGACTACTTGACCAAATAAAAACTTAGCCTTTTCCCAATTTTAATTGTGACCAAGTTTTAGCAATTGTAACACGTCAAGCACACCCTACACATGCAAGTCTAAAAGTATATAAGCACAAAATAATGACATGCACATGTAAATAGAGGGTAGGGATACGAAGATCAAACGCAAAGGTTGACACAGAGATATTTGGCGTGGTTCCGATAGGCGGTTGATGCGTCTCCAATATATCTATATTTTTTTATTGTTCCATGTTGTTATATTATCATCTTAATATACTTTTTGTGTCATAATGAACCAATTTATATTATTTTTTAGCACTAACCTATTAACCTAGTGCCCAATGTCATTTGTTATTTAGTGCGTGTGTTTTGTTTTTTAGGTTTTCAATACCAAACGAAGTCCAATTGCCATGAAACTTTTTGATGATTTTTTTGGACCAAAAGAAGACCTGAAAGCTTCACGAGGAGACCTGAAGCCCCACGGGGATCCCAAAAGGCTACATGGCACGGCCAAGGGGGTGGACGCGCACTCATGCCTTGTCGCCTCCGTGTGGCCCCTCTTGCCTCGTTCATTGGCCTATAAATGCCCATATATTTTAGAAACCCAAAATATATCAATGAAACACTTTTTACGCTGCCACAAGTCTCTGTTCCACGGTGACCCCATCTAGATCCCCGTTCAGGCACTCTATTGGCATGGGGATCGATCAAGGAGGGCCTTTACGTCAACCTTATACCCTTGTGATGATGTGTAGTAGTTCACCATAGACCTACAGGTCCAGAGTTAGTATCTAGGTGGCTATCTCTCCCTCTCTCTTGATCTTCAATACAATGATCATCGCATCTTCGTTTTGATTTATCCAATGTAATTCTTTTGTGCGGTGCATTTTTTGGGATCCAATGAATTGTGGGTTTATGTTCAGATTATTCATGAAAAGTATTTGAATATTCTCTAAGTTTTATGATTCTTATTTGTATGATCATCATAGCTTCGTAATTCTATCCCATTATTGAATTGCTTTGGCCAAGTAGTTTGATCTTTTTTCAGTGGTAGATGTGCGTTGTAGTGGGTTCAACCTGGCGAATTTCTATATCCTAGTGATATTAAGGGTACAAGATGCATCTTTGCGTTGCTCCACTAAGGATAAAACGATGGGGTTTATTCATATTGATTGAGTTTACTTTGTATACATCATGTCATCGTTCTCCAAGCATTACTTTGTTTTACTTAATACTGTAGATGCATGTTGGATAGTGGTCGGTGGGTGGAGTAACAGTAGTAGGTGCAAGAAGGAGTCAGTCTATTTGCTTATGGACAGGATGCCTATATACACATGATCATTGCCGTGAAAATTGCATAACTATCCATTGTTCTATCAATTGCCCAACAGTAATTTGTTCACCGACCGTATGTTGCTTTCATGAGAGATGCCATTAGAGAACACTATGCCCCCCGGTTCTATTCACGTATATATATTCATAAAACTTATAATTTTCTTGTTGTTTATTATTTTTCTTTTATTTTATTTTTCAAGTCACAACTATCTACAATCATATACACTTCTTATCCGCTTGCAAATAATGAGACCAAGGGGATTGACAACCCTCTTGCCCGTGTTGCGTGCAAGTTGTTTGCTCTTTTGTGTGCAGCCGTTGAAGATGGTTGAGAATTGATATTCCCGTTGGTTCGATAAACCTTGGTTTCATAATCGCGGGAAATACTTACCCGCATTGTGTTGCGATAAACCATTCCCCTTCACGGAAAACTCAACGCAAATCACAAGTATCAGGAAGGATTTATGGCACCATTGCTGGGGAATATCATCACCATCTATCAAGTAACTTCATACAAATTATCATTCACTTGTTCCTCTTTTTATTTGTTGTTATATCGTGCTTGTTTAAAAAAATCAAAAATACAAAAATATTTACCTTGCTTGCTTTGCTTGTCACTAGTTTGCATCTTCGTTCTCTAGTTTGTTTGAAAGTTGCCATCATGTGTGAATTTGAGAAAGTTAATTTTAAAAGTGCTAGTGAAGATAGTACTAGTGACTTGGATGAAGAGAGACTAAAATTTATTGATTCCACTCATGACCGCCCCCCCCCCTGTGAATCAAATCCCTTCTACTAGCACTGACACGACTCTAAATTCTAAAATTTATCATGTGGGTAATGGGAACATTATTGGAAAGCATGTCATCCAAGAATTCTTTGAGTATTCATTAGCTTCCCCTCTCTTAAAGGATCTATACTTGATGAAACAAACTTTTATGTGGATGCTATCACCATGCTTATATTGAAAATGGAAAGAAAATTTGTGCATCTCCACCCTATGCTTCAAAAGATATATTTGGGAATCCCTAGCTTGCATGATACCGAGATTAAGAAATTTGCTATAACTATCCTTATGCATGAGTTCGACTATATTTTGCATGAAGAAAAAGAATTTTTTGCCTTCTATGGAATAAAATCTGAATGTCTTCCCATAGAATCAATCCTCCATAATAAAGATGTTATGTGTAGGTTGGAATCTAATGACTATCATAGATTTGATATGCATATGAGGAGGAATGTGCTTCTCGGAGAATTAACACAATCTTTGTTTATCCACACTTGTGATAAATTTGAATAGATTGCTAAAAGAATTAATGAACGGTTTAGTGAAGATTGGAAAGAACACTATTAGGAAACCTATTAGTGATGAAATCCATGTCTTATATGAGGAACCCTTAGACGATAGTAATATGAGTAATGATTTTATGAATCCCTTTGAACACTTTATCACTTCAACTAGGTTTGAAAAAGTTGATTTATTAAGTAAAATTTCAGAGGAATTAATTTTGAAGGACACGAAGGGGTTCAATGCTTGATCATATGCATTATGCCTAGCTAGGGGCATAAAATAATAGCGCTTGTTGGGAGGCAACCCAATAGTATCATTTTTTTTATTTAAGATTAGGTGTGATGAAATGATTATTTCCTATATATTATTGTGTTTTTGTGTTTAAATTAGTGTTTGTGCCAAGTTAAACCTTTGGGGTGACTCGTATGATAAGTATAATTGATACGGCGCAAAAACAAATTTTTTGACGTCTAGTGCAGAATTTCTGTGATTTTACTCGAACGTATTTTAAAGGTTAATATTTGACATAGTATTTTTGTACAAATTACTCAGGTCATCCTAATTTTTCAGAATGTATGGAGTTACATAAGTATAGGTTCATTACAGATTATTACAGACTGTTTTGTTTTAGACAAAATCTGTTATGCTTGCATAGTTTGTGTGTTTTGATGATCCTATGGATTGTACCAGGGGGTATAAGCCATGGAGGAGTTAGAATAAAGTACCTATTATTCATTAATTAAATAAGAATCAATTTACAACAGTACCTACTTATTTATTATGTTGCTTATACTAACGGATCTCACAAAGTTTTGTTGAGTTTGGTGTGATTGAAGTTTTCAAGTTTTGGGTGTTATCGCGATGGACAATGGAATAAGAGCAACAAGAGCATGAGATTGGGGATGCCCAAGGCACCTCAAGATAATATTCTAGGAAGACCCGAGCATTTAAGCTTGGGGATGCCCAGGAAGGCATCCCCTATTTCGTCTCAATCCATCGGTATGTCACTTGAAGCTACATTTTTATTCATCACATGATATGAGTTTTGCTTGCAGAGTCATTTGCTTTAGTTTGAATTTTACTTTTATTTCCCAATTTTGTTGGACACACCAACCTGATAGATATACACATCTATCATGATTTGTTAGAATGCTTTTTGTGCTTTACTTATATCTTTTGAGCTAAACAATTGCTCTAGTACTTCACTTATATCTTATTGAGCACAGTGGCGTGTAGATTTTATAGAAATATTTGAACTCTCGTTATTCACGTATATTTGTTTGAGATTTAATAAATAGTAGAGGTAATTTTCATGGGTCATAAAGATAGTACAAAAATAATAAGTATCCAATGGATGTGAATCAAAATCAGCGTGCAGCACATAAAGAGAAATTTTGGGTTAATGATATTGATATGGTAATATGAAAAAGGTGTGAGCGCATCATTGTTAATTCATAGAAGTAGCATTATTAAGAGGTGTTAATTCCTTGTTTCTCTTAATATTAAAAAGGCATGGAGGGGATGTGTGAGCATTTCTATTCCTCGTTGAAATCCTAGTGTTGTTTCGAGTTGGATTCGTGAGATGGTTAACTCCTCCCAACCCTCTCCCTTGGGGCATGCGGCTAGTGCTTTGATTTGTGATGAGACTAATAAAACTTTGCAATAAGTATATGATTTCTTCATGACTAACTTGAAACCATGAACATACGCAATCTCACCTCCTCATATTTTGCTAGCCTCTCCGGTACCATGCATTGCCCATTCTCACCTCGAGGATCGGTGTGAACTTCGCCGGTGCATCCGAAACCTGTGGCATGATATGATCTATCACACATAAACCTTTCTTTATCTTCCTCAAAACAAACACCATACCTACCTATCATGGAATTTCCATAGCCATTCCGAGATATATTCCCATGCAAACTTCACCATTACATCATATGACTAGTTCATTCATCATCATATTGCTTTGCATGATCATATAGAGCTGACATAGCATTTGTGGCAAAGCCACCATTCGTTACTTGTTGAATACATGTCATGCTAGATCATTTCACATCCTGGTATACTGCAAGAGGCATTCATATTGAGTGAGTCATATCAAGCTTTCATGAGTTGTAAGTAAATAAAAGTGTGATGATCATCATTAGTAGAACATTGTCCCAGTGAGGAAAGGATGATGGAGACTATGATCCCCCCCACAAGTCGAGAAGAGACTATGGACGAAAAATGAAAAATGGGGGAGACCAAATGAGCCCACCATAAAAAAATGAATGAGAGAAAAAGATAGAAGGGACTTTGCTACTATCCTTTAGCACACTTGTGCCTCAAAGTGGCACCATGTTCCTCATGTAGAAAGTGTCATGATATGTCATTTTCATATGCTAGTGGGAATCATATTATCATTATTATAAACTTGGCTTGTATATTCCGATGACGGGATTCCTCAAATGCCCGAGGTCTTCATGAGCAAGAAAGTTGGAGGCACACCCCACTTAGCTTCATTCGATCTTTCATACACTTATAGCTCTAGTGCATCATTTGCATGGCAATCCCTACTCCTTGCATCGACATCTACCAATGGGCTTCTCCATAGCCCGTTGGTACGCCTAGTTGATGTGAGACCATCTTCTCCACTTTTACCCCTTTGATATCTACCACATATTCTATTCCACCCTATGCTATGTCCATGTCTCACGCTCATGTATTGCGTGAAGAATGAAAAGTTGATTCACTTTGAATAAGTATGATCCAATTGCCTCACTTGGACACCTTGGTGCCTAACATTTGTATTAATGTGGTGAAGAAGGAGCCATGCTTTGCTAAAATGAAAGATTAATGGGGGTAGAGATTCTTTTGAGATCGTATACTTTGAAAGATTTATGATTTTGTTGCTTGTGCTTATAATTATTACTATGTTGATGTTTGTTAATTCATCATTTCTTAATGAGCATACATGCAAAAGATTACATATGGATAGCATGTCACATCAAAAATTCTGCTTTTATCATTTACCTACTCGACGATGAGCAGGAATTAAGCTTGGGGATGCTTGATATGTCTCCAATGTATCTATAATTTTTTATTGCTCCATGTTGTTATATTATCATATTAAGATCCTTTTGTGTCATAATGCACCAATTTATATTATTTATTAACACTAACCGATTAACCCAGTGCCCACTATGAGTTGTTGTTTTCTGTGTGTTTTTGTTTTTCAGGTTTTCAATACAAACGAAGTCCAATTGCCATGAAACTTTTTTGACAATTTTTTTGGACCAAAAGAAGACCTGGAAGCATAGGGAGGAGAACTGAAGCCCCACGGGAAGGCCCACAAGGCAGCAGGGCGCGACCAGGTGGTAACCATGCCATGATGCCTTGTCGCCTCCCTGTTGCCCCTATTGCCTCGTTCTCTGGCCTATAAATTCCCATATATTCCAGAAACTCTAAATATATCGGCGAAACATTTTTTACGTTGCTGCAAGTCTCTACTCCATGGTGAACCCATTAGGAGCTCCGTTCCGGTACTCTATCAGAGGGGGATCGACCATGGAGGGCCTCTTCATCAACCTTGGTGCCTTCGTGATGATGTGTGAGTAGTTCACCATAGACCTACGATTCCATAGTTAGTATCTATATGTCAATGTCTCTCTATTGATCTTCAACACAATGATCATCGTATCTTCGCTTTGATCTATCCGATATAATTCTTTTGTGTGGTGCGTTTGTTGGGATCCGATGATTTGTGGGTTTATGTTCAGATTATTCATGAAAAGTATTTGAATCTTCTTTAAGTTTTATGATTCTTATTTGCATGATCATCATAGCTTCGTAAATCTATCTGATCTATTGAATTGCTTTGGCCAAGTAGTTTGATCTTTCTTCAGTGGTAGATGTTCGTTGTAGTGGGTTCAACCTGGCGAGTTTCTATATCCCAGTGATAGAAAGGGGACAAGATGCGTCTTTGTGTTGATGCCACTAAGGATAAAACTATGACACCCCAACTTGATCGTACGCTAATCATACACGCAAATGCATATGACCAAGTGATACATCCCAAACATATCTATAATTTCTTCTTGTTCCATGATCTTTTGGGTGACGTTGTTATATCTATTGCTACACTTCTATATCATTTTACACATATTTGGACTAACCTACTAACTCAGTGCACCCAGTGCCAGTTTTTGTCTGCTGATGTCTATTTTGCACGGGCTTTTACCCAATTTTCTAAAGCCCGAAAAAATCCAAAAAAATATATAAAAAATCAGCAAAACAGAAGCTTCGGGATCACCGAACGAGGGCCAGAGGGGGAGGAGGGGCCAGCGAGGCGTCCTGCTCGCGCGGCCAGGCCCTAGGCCGCACCAGGAGGTCACCTGGGTGGGTCCCACCTCCTTCGATGCCCTCCTTTGGCCTATATTTAGAGATCTGTGAGGGAACCCTTGCAGACTTTCTGGAATCATTAATTTCTCCATCGTTCCGCCACTACAATGCTTCCAAGATCGGGAGAGTCAGGAGACCTCTTCCCGACACCCTCGCGGAGGGAGGATTGACCTCCGGGAGCTTGTCCACCGCCATGGACGCTTCCGGACGTGCGTGAGTAGTGCTCCTTTGACCATGAGTCCATGACCAGGAGCTATGTGATGTCTTCTCTTCAATCTTGTGCTTCAATGGTTAGTCCTTATGAGCTGCCCTACATGATCAAGGCTTCTATGTAATTCTCTTGCTTTTGCTATGCTCGGTTTGTTGGGATCCGATGGATTATGAGATTATGTTCAGATTGTTATGAGTTATATATTTGAATATCCTTTTATATTATGTTCCTTAGTGATTCTTGCATGTTCTCCGTTGCTTTTTATTGCTTTGGCCAAGTAGTAGATCGTAACTCCAAGAGGGAGCGTTAAGTATGATAAATCAAATGGTGGCCAAACCTGAAGTGCTTGTACCTCAAGAAGAGGAAGAGAGAATTAAGAGCCTTCCTGCACACACTACCATTGCTACTATACAAGTTGTTGAGGATCTCAAAACTTTTAGCACCCATCACACTCCTAGTCACAATGGACCCATTAATGGTGATGCTAATACCTCAACTATAGGACAAGAAGGTCCTATGAATTTAGAGACTACCAAAAGATGACATTACTACCACTTTAATTAAGGGTAGTAACCTTGATTTTGACAATTGTAGTCTCCCCAAATTCATCACCTTTTTGCAAAGAATGGCTAAAGACCCCCACACTAGTACACTCAATATTGCCTTCACCGAGAATATTACCAATGCTCTTATCAAAGCTAGGGTGGAGGAGCTCAAGCTAGAGACTTCTATTCCTAGAAAACTAGAAGATGGTTGGGATCCTATGGTCAAAATTAAATTGAATAATATCTCTTGCTTTGCTTTGTGTGATGTTGGAGCTAGTGCCTCCGTTATGCCTAAAAGAATGTATGATATGCTTGATTGAAACCTTATGATCCATGTTCTTTTGGTGTTTGTCTCGTTGATTCTTACATAAAGAAACCTTTAGGGAGAATTGATGATGTTCTTATTATTGTCACTGATAATTATGTGCCCGTTGATTTTCTCATTATCGACATTGAATGTGATCCTTCATGTCCAATTATTTTGGGACGTCCTTTTCTCCGCATAGTCGGTGCTATCATTGACATGAAAGAGGGAATTATTAAATTCCAATTTCCTATTAAAAAGGGAATAGAACACTTCCCTATAAATAATATTAAGTTACCTTATGAGTCCGTTACACGGGCAAGTTATTCTTTTGGAGTTGATAACACTTGATCTTCTTACATTGTGCCTAGCTCAAAGGCATAAAAGAAAGCGCTTGTTGGGAGGCAACCCAATTTGTTTTTACTTTCTGTTTTAGTGGTCTTTATGTGTGTTACTACTGTAGCAACATCATTGTATCTTTATTTTTAAGCTTTGTGCCAAGTTATAGCCTCCGATTGCAAGAAAGTTCAAAAGTTGTGACATGCTGTCCAGAAACAGATTCTGTCTGCTTGACGAAACAATTCGCCAAAAATCACCAGGTCATATTTTTGATCTGAATTTTTTTTGAAAGCATGATCTATATAATTGTCTTTCTGGCATCGCTTCTGAGTTTTTTTATTTGAGTTGCAGAAGTACCCCGAATAAATTATTTACTACATGTTCTTCTGTTTTTCAAAGATTCTGCCATGTTTTGTGTTTTCATTGTTTTGCAAATCCTAAGCTTGCTTTTTATTTGCAAATACCTTTTGGCAATCATGAGAATCAGTAGCTTTTCATGAAAATCTTTATTTCTAGCAGGTATTGATTTATTTTATTAAGGGAACTAACCACTCTAATCAGCTTATGATGAGTTTTGTATGAAGGGAGTTTTGAAGTATGCGATGGGAGAGATGATGAAAGAACATAAAGGAGTGTCAAATGCTCAAGCTTGGGGATGCCCCCATGCATCCCAAGAAATATTTAAGGAGACTCAAGCGTCTAAGCTTGGGGATGCCCACGTGGATCCCCTTCTCTATCAACAATCATCACTTCGTCCATCTCCATGCTATATTTTTATCACTTCATATGATATGTGCTATACTTGGAGCGTCCCACCATTTGCTTTTTAGTTTGTTTTAGTTTTGTTTGCTGGTCATAACAAGTCGGAACCTATCCTACCTTGTTTGGAAGAGAGACACGCTCCATTCCACTCTAGAACATAACATAGCCTTTCATGCTTATCTTTTTTGTGTGTTCTTCATCTTCTCATAGCTACTGTCATGCTTAGCTCTTAGTTTTCATGCTTATCTTTTTAAGAGATATTTTTTAGGTTGATTTTGGAACTCTCTTGAGTTATCATGCTTATCTTGTTTAGAAAGTTGGCTCGTTGCACTGAGTTGTGTGTCTTGCATAAGTAGGTAATTGAGATTGCTATTTAAGTATAGTAGTAACTTGCAATAGTTTTGAGGTATTGATTTGAGTAATGTTTGCCAAGAGCTTAAGCCTGTTAGTTATAGGTGTCGTATTTTGGGAAATTCGTGTGTTTTTCAAAAACTAAAAATTAGTTGAGAACTCTAGCTACTAAATTGATCGCTAACCTCTGGAGGGGTTGGAATATATAGAGTACCCTCACGTTACCATGAGTCGAGGATGCGCAAGGATAACCAAACCCCCAAACATTCCTCCTCGAGGTACTTGTCTCTTTGTGAATTTCCTAACTAGATAGAGAATTATCGATAATGAGTGTATGAGTTCTTCGGACTAATGTGAGTATTCGATTGTTTTCACTTCCACCATCCATATTTTGCTAGCCTCTTCGATACCGTGCATTGCCCTTTATCACATTGAGAGTTGGTGCAAACTCCGCCGGTGCATCCAAACCCATGACATGATACGCTTTGTCATACATAAGCCTCATTATATCTTTCCTCAGAACAGCCACCATACCTACCTATTAAGGCATTTCCATAGCATTTCCAAGATACATTGCCATGCAACATCCATCATCTCATGACTTGATCTTCATGTCATACATGCTTTTTCTTGATCGAGGAGCCACATGATTGTTGGGCCTTGCCCATATTATTGCTACATGACGCGCTAGTATCATTGCATATTATCTTTTTTGTGTGTTCTTCATCTTCTCATAGCTACTGTCATGCTTAGCTCTTAGTTTTCATGCTTATCTTTTTAAGAGATATTTTTTAGGTTGATTTTGGAACTCTCTTGAGTTATCATGCTTATCTTGTTTAGAAAGTTGGCTCGTTGCACTGAGTTGTGTGTCTTGCATAAGTAGGTAATTGAGATTGCTATTTAAGTATAGTAGTAACTTGCAATAGTTTTGAGGTATTGATTTGAGTAATGTTTGCCAAGAGCTTAAGCCTGTTAGTTATAGGTGTCGTATTTTGGGAAATTCGTGTGTTTTTCAAAAACTAAAAATTAGTTGAGAACTCTAGCTACTAAATTGATCGCTAACCTCTGGAGGGGTTGGAATATATAGAGTACCCTCACGTTACCATGAGTCGAGGATGCGCAAGGATAACCAAACCCCCAAACATTCCTCCTCGAGGTACTTGTCTCTTTGTGAATTTCCTAACTAGATAGAGAATTATCGATAATGAGTGTATGATTTCTTCGGACTAATGTGAGTATTCGATTGTTTTCACTTCCACCATCCATATTTTGCTAGCCTCTTCGATACCGTGCATTGCCCTTTATCACATTGAGAGTTGGTGCAAACTCCGCCGGTGCATCCAAACCCATGACATGATACGCTTTGTCATACATAAGCCTCATTATATCTTTCCTCAGAACAGCCACCATACCTACCTATTAAGGCATTTCCATAGCATTTCCAAGATACATTGCCATGCAACATCCATCATCTCATGACTTGATCTTCATGTCATTCATGTTTTTGCTTGATCATAGAGTCGCATGATAGTTGGGCCTTGCCCTCATTACTTCTACATGATGCGTTAGTATCATTGCATATCCTGCTACACTGGCAGAGGCATACATTTGCATACATCATGATAGTTTTCACTTGTCTTTATGTTTAGTACTTCTTATAAAGTGTGATGATTTTTCTTTCTATTCATGTAAAACATAGAGTGTTGCCCTTAAGATAGGAAAAGATCCCAAAGTGGACAAAACAAAAGATCCCAAAGAGGACAAATGAGATATAAAAAGAAAGAGCCAAAGAGGCCACAAAAAATAAAAAATAAAAAGAGAAAAATAAAAAGAAATAAATAAATAAAAAGAGAGAAGGGGGCAACACTACTATTCATTTGAAAGATCCACACGCGTACTCCATTGTTATATTGGTACTACATAGAGATTATCATTCATGCATAACTATGTGGGGACCCTTACACTACAGAACTTGGTTTGCATATTCCAATGATGAGCCTCCTCAAATGAGCTCTAGGTCTTCATGAGCAAACAAGTTGGATGCACCCCCACTAGTTCCACTGGAGAGCTTGCCTTAGCTCATATGTGCATCCTTTACATGGCAATCCCTACTCCTCACATCATATCTATCATTTGGCTTTCTCCCGCCTATGGTTCTCCTCATTGATGTGAGCCTTTCACACATTTTGTCTTCCTTCCCCATCATTATTCTATTTTCCATCCTAAGTGCCAACATATCTTGCTCACGCTCATCCATTGCATGAGTGCTCAAAATCGAAAGGGAGAGGATCATTTTGACTTGTGCCTGACAAGTGGTCTGGGGATGAGTCAAAATAAGATTCCGAAGGAGACTAAGTGTGAGGTTTAGTAGATTGAGTTCTCAATTAAAAAATATTTTATCTCTGAACCCATCTCCCACTTCTTGCACGCAAACAACATTTCGAGACATTCGAGTCATGGACAGCGAGAGCTTGATACGTCTCAAACGTATCTATAATTTTTTATGGTTTCACGTTGTTATCTTGTCAACTTTGGATGTTTTATATACCTTTTATATCTTTTTTGGGACTAACTTATTAATTCAGTGCGAGTTCCTGTTTTTTTGTTTTTTTGACTCTTTTCAGATCTGATTTTGGAACGGAGTCCAAACGGAATAAAATCCCCGAAATATATTTTTCCAGAACAGAAGAAGATCGGGAGGCTTGAGGGCCAAGGCAGGGGGGCCACAGGGAGCCCACAAGCCTTGTTGCCGCGGCCAGGGGGCCGCGGCAACTAGTCTTGTGGCCTCCCTGGCGCTCCCCTGCCCTAGCTCTTTGGCCTATAAATTCCCTAAAATCGCAGAAAAAATCAGGGCATCCACGAAAACACTTTTCCGCCGCCGCAAGCTTCCGTTTCCGCGAGATCTCATCTGGAGACCCTTCCCGGTGCCCTGCCGGAGGGGACTTTGGAGTTGGAGGGCTTCTACATCAACATCATCGCCTCTCCAATGACTCGTGAGTAGTCCACTTCAGACCTACGGGTCCGTAGTTAGTAGCTAGATGGCTTCTTCTCTCTCTTGGATCTTCAATACAAAGTTCTCCATGATCTTCATGGAGATCTATCCGATGTAATCCTCTTTGGCGGTGTGTTTGTCGAGATACGATGAATTGTGGATTTGTGATCAGATTATCTATGAATTATATTTGAGTCTTTGCTGATTTCTTATATGCATGATTTGATATCCTTGTAAGTCTCTCTGAGTCTTGGGTTTTGTTTGGCCAACTAGATCTATGATTCTTGCAATGGGAGAAGTGCTTGGTTTTGGGTTCATACTGTGTGGTGACCTTTCCCAGTGACAGAAGGGGCAGCAAGGCACGCATCGTGTTGTTGCCATCAAGGGTAACAAGATGGGCTTTCATCATAAATTTGAGGTTGTTCATCTACATCATGTCATCTTGCTTAAGGCGTTACTCTGTTCTTTTGGACTTAATACACTAGATGCATGCTAGATAGCGGTCGACGTGTGGAGTAATAGTAGTAGATGCAAAAAGTATCGGTCTACTTGTTTTGGACGTGATGCCTATAGATACAATCATTGCCATAGATAATGTCACGACTTTGCGCGGTTCTATCAATTGCTCGACAGTAATTCGTTCACCCACCGTCTACTTGCTTTCATGAGAGAAGCCACTAGTGAACACTACGGCCCCGGGGTCTATTCACAACTATCGTCTCCACTTTCACTTTTACTTTGCTTTGTTTACTTTTTGCTTTCAGTTCTCACTTTGCAAACAATCTATAAGGGATTGACAACCCCTTCATAGCGTTGGGTGCAAGCTCTTTGTGTTTGTGCAGGTACTTGTGACTTGACGCGATCCTCCCACTGGATTGATACCTTGGTTCTCAAAACTGAGGGAAATACTTACCGCCGCTGTGCTACATCACCCTTTCCTCTTCAAAGGAACACCAACGCAAGGCTCTAAGGCCGCGGGGAAATCCTTTGCATATCTGCCAAGGAAGTCCCTATAGGCATAGCCCGTAGCAGCAGGATTCCTGGCGCCGTTGTCAGGGAAGGTCTATTGTCGCAGTAGCAGAGCTCTTGCACCTTTATGTTCTTAATTTGCTAAATTCAATACTAGATATAGACTCTTGCTTGTTATTGTCTTGACTTGAATTGCATATCTCACTTGCTTTACTTTGAAGTTCTTATATGTGTGTTAGCATGTAACCACAGAAATTGTTGTGTTAGCATTTATCTACTCGAGGACGAGCAGAAATTAAGCTTGGGGATGTTGATACGTCCCAAACGTATCTACAATTTCTGCTTGTTCCATGATCTTTTGGGTGGCATTGTTATATGTTTTGCTACACTTTTATATCATTTTACACATATTTAGACTAACCTACTAACTCAGTGCACCCAGTGCCAGTTTCTATGTGCTGATGTCTATTTTGCAGGGGCTTTTATCCAATTTTCCGAAGCCCGAAAAAATCCAGAAAAATATATTTAAAAAATCAGCGAAACAGAAGCTTCGGGATCACCGAAGGAGGGCTAGAGGGGGGACAGGGGCCTCCCAGGCGGCTTACTGGCGTGGCCAGGCCCTAGGCCGCGCCAGGAGGTCGCTTGGGTGGGTCCCACCTTCTCCGGTGCCCTCCTTTGGCCTATATTTAGATATGTGAGAGGAAACCCTCGCAGACTTTCTGGAATCGCGAATTTCTCCATTGTTCCGCCGCCGCAGCGCTTCCAAGATCGGGAGCGTTAGGAGACCTCTTCCCGGCACCCTGCTGGAGGGAGGATTGACCTCCTGGAGCTTCTCCACCGCCATGGATGCTTAACGGACGTGTCGTGCGTAGTCCTCCTTGGACCATGAGTCCATGACCAGTAGCTATGTGATGTCTTCTCTCCAATCTTGTGCTTTAGTGGTTAGTCCTTGTGAGCTGCCCTACATGATCATGGCATCTATGTAATTCTCTTGCTTTTGTTATGCTCGGTTTGTTGGGATTTGATGGATTATGAGATTATGTTCAGATTGTTATGAGTTATATATTTGATTATCCTATTATATTATGTTCCTTAGTGATTCTTGCATGTTCTCTATTGCTTTTTATTGCTTTGGCCAAGTAGTAGATCGTAACTCCAAGAGGGAGTGCTATGCATGATTGTGGGTCCGGGCCCCTCGATGTATAGCTTGAGTGACAGAAACATGAGACTAGGGGATGTGCTTGTTGCCACCAGGGAGAAAACAACGGTGCTTGACCACGGTTGCAAGGATTGTTTACCTTACGCGTAGTTCGTCAATGCAGTTGTCTGTTGCTTTGAGTTTACACTTTGGGTGGGGCTCGAAACTTAATACCGGAGAGATATTATGGATAGATATCTCAAGGTGGATGATTAGTAAGTAGATGCTGATGAATAAACGGTCTACTTGTCTTGGCGCACTACCCATTACTATTGAATCTCTAACTATCAAGGAGCATAATTAGCATTGCGGTGCGATCATAATTCTGTCAATTGCCCAACTGTGATTTGTTTACCCTAGCATAGTTGTTTATCATCTTTTGGGAGAGAGACATCATGTGACTCTGATCCATATCACCATCATTGTTTACACCTCCATCATTGACCGCTTTCATTTACTTCTCCGTTGCAATCACTATTACCTTCCATCTTGTGTTTTGATCCTTTGCAAACTACAAGGCCGGAGAGATTGACAACCTCTCTGTACTCGTTGGGAGCAAAGTTATTTGTTGTGTGTGCAGGTCCACGTCTTCTGGTGACCAAGACAGGAGACACCTACTTGTTGAGCCCAGGAGTCCTCCTAGTTCGATAAACCTTACAGTCTCCGTGTAAGGGAAATTTGCTGCTGACTACATCTCCACCTTCCACTTGCGGTATCCAACGAGGGGTGAGAAGTATATACATCATCCCATCATCACGAATATTAGGGACTCATGGGAAGATATCACAACACAACTCTAGCCACAAATTAAATTCATACAAGCTTCATATTACATGCCATGGGCCTCGAGTGCTCGAATACACACGAGTCAGCGGAAGCAAACAATATCTGAGTACATACATAAGTAAACAAGTTTTGCCTTAAGAAGGCTAGCACAAACATAACATCGAATCAAAAAGTCAAGGCCTCCTGCCTGGTAGCCTTCTAACAACCCCTCATCGTCAGCGTCCTCCACGTAGTAGTAGGCTCCGTGGGGGTAGTAGTAGTCGTGTGTGGGATCAGCCATCTCCTGAGCTCCGTCATCTGGTCGCGGCAAGTCTTATCAAGAGGAAAAGGGGGAGCAAAGCAACGGTGAGTACTCATCCAAAGTACTCGCAAGACTGGCATCATAACTATGCTAAGTATGCATTGGTTTCAAAAGAATGGGGTTATATCTTTGGACTGAACTGTAAAAATGCCAAAATAGAGAGAAAACCTAGTCCTATTGAAGACTAGCATCTTCAGTGTCTTGCAAAATTAGACGAGTGTAGATCAGCATAAGTAAAAAAAAGTAGCAAGTTTATTAAGTAACGCCCAGAGATCCTTCCTCGACGCCCTGCGAGAAAGCAACCTTGAAACCAACATTTTGAATTTAAGTCGCACTTCTAGTTGTATTAGACCAGGATACAACTTTGAGCGTCCGTTACCGTGGACACGGCTATTGGAATAGATATAATTCCTCGCAGGGGTACACAAACTTACCCAACACGCTCGATCAACTTCGATCGGACACACTTTCTTGGGTAATGCCCAGCCTCGGTTGATCAACACGTTGTAGCCCTACCTAGACTCAGCAGAGAGGCCAGCCCATCGAACTAAATCCTATGCGCGCAGGGGTCTTGGGCCCATCGCCCTTTGCACTCCTGCACATTGGTGGGCGACCGAGATCAGTCATGGCACCTCTTATACAAGATCAATGCTTACACAGACCACTCGAACGCGCGCCGCTCCAATGCCGACATCCGAAGAGCTTCGGCTAATACAACGATGTCGAGTAACCATAACTGTTCCCGCGTGGTGGTTAATGCGAATTAGGCCAGATGCCTTCTCAGATCACATATCCAAACCCATTAGGCCCCGCTTGGAAACTCGTTTTGTTTTTACACGTGTAATAATTTACAGAGGTATTATACCGGTCATAAGTATAAAACCAGCTGAAAACTAAACCGGTGGGTGGAGGTGTGTATTTGTTGTACAAGTGTATTCCGCACAAAACGGTATCCCAAGCAGGGCCTTAATGTTTTGTTAACTGCTCTAACGTTCAGTGACCCACGATATGTGGTCCCGTCACCCCGTCTCGAAGATTTGTGGCAAGGGACAAGAATGCACGGTTATGCCTCATCACATTCACGCGGGTATCCACCCGCTACACACATCTCATCATGTTCAAGCAGTAAAGTTAAAGTAACCGTGTGTTTATAACATTAAAGGAATCCAGGTATTACCATCGACGGATTCCAATCGATGTAACCGTCAAGGTGACCAAGGAGGAATCACCCTCGATGGTTCACGCTTGAGGGGTGGCACGACACAGTCGTTATAGGAAGTGGTGAAGGAGGAATCACCCTCTGTAATCCACCTCCGGTTAACTACACTACAGAGTTAACATCACGAGTACATTATGAGGTATCACCCTCGGTGCTTGATAGTAGCTGTGCAGGGTCATACAACCGTGGGCCGTGAGGTGATGTGATGGGTCATGGCTTGTCAATCAGTTTATCGAGTCTCCGAGTCTTCAAGTCGTCGAGTCTTTGATGATGAAGAAGGGGCAACTGGGGCTAAGTGGGGTCACTAGGGATCACTAATCAACCTATACTAAGCATTTAATATGCAATATGGTACAAAAGAAGTTTGACAAAAACATGTTATGCATCGGAATAGGACATATCTACAACAGTAGAAAAATCTAATGCAAGCATGGGGATGTAATGCCCCAAGTGTAACATTGCCATATTTGGAAACCTTGCCTTTTTGGGTTCCATAATGTCATTCTATGGAGTATCATTTCATGTGTTATTTCATGTGGTCATGCCTTGAATTCCCTTTGCATCATGCCATCCATAGCATACATACCATGCTTGTGTGTTGTGGTGTTGATCTTTATGTGCGATTGTGATGAGTATGTGGTGTGTGAAGTGATGTGCAAATCTTGGCTTCCAACTTTGCTTATTTATCCCAGGCTAGGTTTCAACTAAACCTCTTCTTCTTATTTTTTTCTTAAGTTCAAGTTTTGCTAGCTTTAACCCTATTTGTAAAATGTAGATCATTTAGAGTATTTCTTGTTAGTATGGTGCTATGACCAGGGTGTTTTAAAACTTATCTTAAGAATGCTATTTATTCACAAAATAGATTACAATAATTTTGTTTTGTAAATATTTCTTTGCCCAAAAATCCTCTTTTCATTTTATTCTAATAGGTCACAATCCCTTATGTCCACGGGCTTTTTTTTTGCAAGCCTACATTTTCCTAGGAGTTTATTCTTGCTGTGATTTGTTTTAATGGAAAAACCCAGAGGGTTTTTCTTCTCTTCTATTTGGCGCCACCCGAGTGGGCCTTCTCCCCTCGCTGGCCCAGCACTGCTTTTCCCTCGCGCGATAGCCCACTCCCCCGTCCCTCTCCTGTTGACGTCGTCTCCTTCCTCCTTCTGCTTTCCGTCAGAGAAACAGAGAGAGAGCGAGAGAGAGGTCGATGTCGTGGCTTCACGGACGTCGAGGCGGCCCCCCTTGCCCCCTATATATTCCCTCGGTGTGCGTGACTTCCCTAGGGTTCCCTCCTCGACGCCGCCCCCTCTCCTTCTTCCCATGCAATCAGATCTGAGCGAGAGAGAGAGCAGGTAAGTGTTGCTTCAGTCCTCAAAGAGATCGTCGTCGGCCTCCCTCCTCATCGCCGGCAGCGTCTCCGTGGCGGCCAAGGCACGCTCGGGCATGGAGCTCCTACCTCCTTTCTGTTCCCGACGTTAGAAGAGGGGATCCTCCTCTCTGGCGCACCCTCCGCGGCGGCTCCGTCAAGCCGGAGCGGGTCGTCGTGCCGCCCTGCCTCTTCTTCCCGCTACGTCAGCGGCGGCGCTTCGCAGACATCTCCTGGGTGAGCGACCACCTTCTCCTTCCCAATTCCCTGCACATAGAATTCATGTTGGAGCCGTAGCTTCGCCGTCGTCGCCTCCCGTGTTGCTGTTGCCGTCGTGTCGTCGGGCCATAGTTGAGGTGCTCCGCCCGGTGAGCTTGGGCCAGGAATGAGTTCCTGGTGAACCCCTCTTCCTCTCAGCAAGAGCCCGTTGCTCAATTTGAGTTGTAGCGTCTCCGGCGTCCTTCCCCTGTTCCGGTCGCCGTCGTTGGTAGGCATGACAGAGAGGAATATCTAAGAGAGTTACCTCTCCCTCTCTGATAAGAACCGTGAGCGTAGCCAAGTGGTAGAAGTGGCGTTTTGGGCACAGTTGGTCGTGGGTTCGAGTCCTAGGAGAGCCCCTTTTTGTTTTTGATTGTTTGATTTAGCACAGTGGCTCGACGGGAGCAGTTTAACCTGCTTGCGTTCCTTCCCTGTCATAGCAGAGGTGGCTAGCCAAGTGGTGCGATGTGTTGTTGCACCAGAGGGGGTCTTGGGTTCGAATCCTTGTGCCCCCTTATATTTTTTGTTGTTCTTTTTAGCTTAGCTGCATTATACTTTGTCTTGGGCAGCAAGTTGAGGTGATTATGCCACAAACCAGTAGTTTCTTCTTTATTTTTAGCCTAAGTAAGTATGTAGTGTGAGTGAGCATGTGTGTTGTTGTGTGAGGAGGTAGTATGTGGTGTTTGTGTGAATGTGTGCTTGTGAACATGTGCACTAGTGCATGTATGTGTGTATGTGTGTGGGTTGCCCCCACATATTTGTGCAAGTGTGCACCTAAACATGTGGTGTGTGTGTGTGCAAGAGTTTGTACTTGCACTTGTGTGAGTAGGTGTGCATAGTTGATGTGTAGGTGTGTGTGCATGAGCACTTGTGATGCATGCATGTATGTGTGTGTGTGGTGTGCTAAGGCACATCTGCAAGAGGTATAACCCCCTCATGTTCACCTTGGGATTGTGGCGTGTGTGTGTGCACGGTAGGTAGAGGAGTAGCAAACACATGCTTGAACACATGTGATAATGCACTATTTGGGCTTATATGGTTCTAGCTTGATTTTTCATTTTAACTTTGTGCCCACATGTTATATTTAGAGCTTGGTGCCATGTGGTGTGATGGGCCTATGAGGATGAATCCTTGATGTGGCAGTAGTGGGTGAACCCCTCTACAACATGGAGTCTTTATTTTATGCATATGAGTTTGTATGTGCTAGTTGTGCCTTGTCAAAGTTGACATGTGGCTGAAATTGTCAGCTTGGTGAAATCTGTGATTTTCACTAAGTCTGAGAGACTGCTGTTATTTTCTTCCCTTGTTGTTGTGGTTGCAAAAGTTCATGTGTTGGGAATCAGCCTAGGCAATCAACTAGAGAGTTGGAGATTTTGGGTTTGTCTAGCTCTCTGTTAAATTTCATCTGATCAAGTTCATCTGTAGCAGGACAACCCATCTGATCAGCCTAGGCTTAGCGTCCTTCTTCTCCATAAGGTACTTAATAGCAGCATGATCAGAGTGAATAGTGACTTTGGAGTCAACTATATAAGATCTGAACTTTTCACATGCAAACACGACTGCTAAAAATTCCTTCTCCGTAGTGGCATAGTTTCGTTGGGCACTATCTAGAGTTTTACTAGCATAGTGAATAACATTCAACTTCTTGTCAACTGTTTGTCCTAGAACAACACTAACAGCATAATCACTAGCATCGCACATGATTTCAAAGGGCAAGTTCCAGTCAGCTGGTTGAACAATAGGTGCGGTTATCAAAGCCTTCTTAAGTATTTCGAAAGCTTCCTCACAATCCTCATCAAAAACAAAAGGAACATCCTTCTGCAAGAGGTTGGTAAGAGGCCTAGAAATCTTAGAGAAGTCTTTAATGAACCTTCTATAGAAACCAGCATGACCTAGGAAACTTCGTATACCTCTGATATCTGTGGGGCAAGGCATTTTCTCAATTGCATCAACCTTAGCCTTATCAACTTCAATGCCTCTCTTAGAAATTTTGTGTCCTAAGACGATACCTTCATTAACCATAAAGTGGAACTTCTCCCAATTCAATACGAGGTTGGTATCTTCGCATCTCTATAAGACTCGATCAAGGTTGCTGAGGCAATCGCCAAAGGAAGACCCGTAAACGGAGAAGTCATCCATGAAAACCTCGACAATCTTTTCACAAAAGTCAGAGAATATAGCCATCATACATCTTTGGAAGGTGGCAGGTGCATTGCATAAGCCAAAAGGCATACGTCTATAGGCAAAGGTACCGAAGGGGCAGGTGAAAGTGGTTTTCTCTTGATCAGATTGTGCAACAGGTATTTGCGAGAAACCTAAATAACCGTCTAGAAAGCAGAAGTGTGTGTGCTTTGATAGCCTTTCTAGCATTTGGTCGATAAACGGCAAAGGATAATGATCTTTCTTGGTTGCCTTGTTCAGTTTCTGGAAGTCTATCACCATCCTATAGCCGGTAATAATCCTTTGTGGGATTAGTTCATCCTTATCATTAGGAACGACGGTGATACCTCCCTTCTTAGGTACGCAATGTACTGGACTTACCCAATCACTATGAGCAACAGGATAAATGATTCCTGCTTCCAGAAGTTTTAATATTTCTTTTCTAACGACCTCTTTCATCTTAGGATTTAATCTCCTTTGATGATCAGCAACTGGTTTAAAGTCAGGATCAGTTTTTATCTTGTGCTGACATAGAGTAGGACTAATACCCTTACGATCATCAAGAGTATATCCAATAGCAGCACGGTGCTTCCTCGGAGTTCTTAGTAACTTCTCTTTGTTCTCTAAAAGGAGGGCACTAATAATGATAGGATATATCTCCTTCTCATCAAGATAGGCATACTTAAGAGTATCAGGCAACTGTTTAAGCTCGAACATAGGATCACCCTTTGGTGGGGGAGGATACCCAAGCAGTTCAACACGCAGATTATTCTTGAGAATAGGATATTGTTCTAAGACAATTTTATCTACTCATCTCTCTCCTCCATATGCATATCATTTTCATGCTCAAGAAGATATTGCTCTAAAGGATCCGTAGGAGGTACGGCAATAGAGGCAAGAGCAATAATTTCATCTCTACCAGACGACTCTCTTTCATGGGGTTGTCTTCCAAACTTGGAGAAGTTAAATTCATGAGACACACCCTCGAAACTAACCGTGACAGTCTGCTTAATGCAATCAATGTGAGCATTGACAATGTTGAGAAAGGGTCTACCGAATATGATGGGACAAAAGCTATCTTGTGCAGTACCAAGGATGAGGAAATCAGTAGGATACTTCGTCTTACCACACAAGACTTCTACGTCTCTCACAATTCCCAGAGGGCAGATAGTGTCTCTATTAGCTAGCGTAATAGTGACATCCATGGGTTCTAACTCAGCAGGTGCAATCTCATCTTTGATTTCATCATATAGAAAACGGGGTATTGCACTAACACTAGCTCCCATATCACATAAACCATGGTTACAGTAATATCCTATCTTGACAGAAACAACGGGCATGCCAACTACAGGTCCGTGTTTGTCTTTCGCGTGAGGTTTAGCAATTCTAGCGGAGTCCTCACAGAATTTGATAACATGCCCGTCTACGTCTTCGACTAAGAGATCTTTGATAATAGCAACACTAGGTTCAACTCTAATCTCCTCAGGGAGTGCAAGTGGTCTAATGTAACCCCTGCGTATCACAGTTGGTGCTTTAGAATAATCCCTTATCCTAGAAGGGTATGGTGGTTTCTCAGTGTAAGCACAAGGAACAACAGGATCACTAAAAGCAATGACTTTCTCCTCAACTAGATTGGTTTTGGCTATGTTGCTTTCTACAGGAGGATCATATTTAAACCACTTCTCTTTGGGAAGATCAACATGAGCAGCAAAAGATTCACATAGAGAAGCTACTATCTCAGAGTCAAGTCCATACTTGGCGCTAAAATCTCTAAAAGTGTTTGTCTCAACAAAAGATTTAACGCAATCAAACTGGAAATTCATACCTGACTCCTTACCTTCCTCCAGCTCCCAATCTTCAGAGTTGCGTTTGATTCTCTCCAATAAATTCCACTTGTGATCAATATCCTTTTCATAAAAGAACCGGTACAAGAAGTGTCAAGCATGGTACGATCTTCATGAGAAAGTCGAGCATAAAAGTTTTGAGTGATGATTTCTCTCGAGAGCTCATGATTGGGGCACGAATATAGCATTGATTTAAGCCTCCCCAAGCTTGAGCTATGCTTTCACTGTCACAAGGCCAAAAGTTATAAATAAAGTTCCGATCACGATGTACTAAATGCATAGGATAGAACTTTTGATGAAATTCCAATTTCAACCGATTGTAGCCCCATGATCCAGTATCATCACATAGCCTATACCATGTCAACGCCTTATCCTTCAAAGATAAAGGAAAGAATTTCTTCTTTACCTCATCCTCGGGAAAATTTGCAAGCTTAAATAAACCACAAACTTCATCTACATAGATTAGATGCAAGTCTGGATGTGAAGATCCATCTCGTGTAAAAGGATTGGCTAGCAGTTTCTCAAGCATACCCGAAGGAATTTCATAAAAGATATTTTCAGTAGGTACCTCAGGTTGAGGAACAACTCCTCGTGCTTCCGTTCATGGTGAAGATACCCCGAACAAACTCCTCAAAGGAACAGTTTCCATAGTGACAAGTGACAATAAATTTCAGCACAGTATAAAAATGTTTCCTTACCAATTTCCACTTACCAAAGGCGCTTCACTCCCCGGCAACGGCGCCAGAAAAGAGTCTTGATGACCCACAAGTATAGGGGATCAATTGTAGTCCTTTCGATAAGTAAGAGTGTCGAACCCAACGAGGAGCAGAAGGCTCTGATAAACGGATTTCAGCAAGGTAATAACTGCAAGCACTGAAAGTAGCGGTAACAAGTGATGGTGTAGTGAGGTGAAATGTAGCAACAGAAAGGTAACAAGTAACAAGTAGTAGCAATGGTGCATCAAGTGGCCCAATCCTTTTTGTAGCAAGGGACAAGCCTGAACAAAGTCTTATAGGAGGAAAAGCGCTCACGAGGACACACGGGAATTTCTGTCATGCTAGTTTCATCATGTTCATATGATTCGCGTTCGTTACTTTGATAGTTTGATATGTGGGTGGACCGGTGCTTGGGTACTGCCCTTACTTGGACAAGCATCCCACTTATGATTAACCTCTCTCGCAAGCATCCGCAACTACAAAAGAAGAATTAAGACAACGTCTAACCATAGCATTAAACTAGTGGATCCAAATCAGCCCCTTACGAAGCAACGCATAGACTGGGGTTTAAGCTTCTGTCACTCCAGCAACCCATCATCTACTTACTACTCACCAATGCCTTCCTCTAGCCCCAAATATGGTGAAGTGTTATGTAGTCGACGTTCACATAACACCACTAGAGGAAAAGACAACATACAGCTTATCAAAATACCGAACGAATATCAAATTCACATGACTATTATCAGCATGACTTATCCCATGTCCTCAGGAACAAAAGTAACTACTCAGAAAGCATAATCATAATCATGATCAGAGGTGTAATGAATAGCATCAAGGATCTGAACAGAAACTCTCCCACCAAGTAATCCAACTAGCATCAACTACAAAGAGTAATCAACACTACTAGTAACCTTACAAGTACCAATCGGAGTCGCGAGACGAAGATTGGTTACAAGAGATGAACTAGGGATTGGAGAGGAGATGGTGCTGATGAAGATGCCTCCCCTCCAACGAGAGGAGTGTTGGTGATGACGATGGCGACGATTTCCCCCTCCGGGAGGGAAGTTTCCCCGACAGGATCGTCCTGTCGGAGCTCTAGATTGGATCTGCTCAAGTTCCGCCTTGTGGCGGCGGCGAACCCACGAAAAAGCTCCTGAATGATTTTTTCTAGACCAAAACCCTTCATATAGAAAAAGAGGGGGGCTAGTGGGCCGTCAGGGAGCCCACAAGCCCCCACTCCGCCACCAGGGTGTGGCGGTGGCAGGGCTTGTGGCGCCCTCGCAGCCCCCCTCCGGTACTTCTTTGGCCCAGTATTTTTTATAATCCCCAAAAGATCCACATAACTTTTCAGGGCATTTGGAGATGTGCAGAATAGTGGACTAAGATTTGCTCCTTTTCCAGTCGAGAATTCCAGCTGCCTGAATTCTCCCTCTTCAAATAAACCTTGCAAAATAAGAGAGAAAAGGCATAAATATGGTACCACAAAGTAATATAACAGCCCAAAAAGCAATAAATATCAACATGAAAGCATGATGCAAAATGGACGTATCACTAATCACCTAATAATAATTTTGCATAGGGAATAGCTACCCCGAGGATTTTAATCAACAACCCAGGCCAGTGCTCCTCATGAGTGTTGGTCCCACCTGAGCGATGTCCGAGGCCCCCTGGTCACCGAGTGGTTTAGCCAGCCCGACGTCTAGCTCATCCGTCATGTCCTGAGACTAAGATACGCGGCTCTTATCGGGGTCGTCGACACGACGCATGGTCCTGCTAGTCTTGTCTTACCTTAGCGATATATCTTGCGTATAGGAATCCCGGTGAAACTTTGGGTCTCCTCAAAGTTGAGGTTTTCCTCTAAGGAATCCAACGAGATCACGAGATTCGTGATAGAAGATTACTCTGCGGCCCGTGACCGTTTGTGATGGACTAGTTGAAGCACCCATGCAGGGTTTAATCTTTCGGAAAGCCGTGCCCGCGGTTATGTGGCAACTTGGATAATTTGTTAACATCCGGTTATAGATAACTTGAACTAACTCTAATAAAACTGTCAACTGTGTGCGTAACCGTGACTGTCCCCTTCGAAGACCTCTCTTCGATCGGAAACACGGTGGGGTTATGTTTGACGTAAGTAGGTGTTCAGGATCACTTAGTGTTCACCAAGTATTCGACCGCTCGCGTAGACCTCCATATCTTAACTCTGTTCTACGTAAGTTAGCCACCATATAAGCTTAGGATGCTGCAACCTAAACACTGAACCTTCCTCGCCTAATAACTTGACTAGTTTCGGTATCAAGGTCATCGATTGCTGAGTCCCCGTGGCTCATAGTTTACTACAACACCCCCAACAGGTACAGGTACGCCCGACGCAGGTGATCCAGATGGCATGCAGCTGGCGTGGCAGTACGATGAGGAGAACGACCGCCTGTACGTGAACTATCCAGAAGACTAAGGCCGTGGCCATGATCGTGGGCGAGCATGCGGGATATCATAGTATTTCCTTGTTTTATGTAGTCCGTAGCGGAACTACCTTGTCTGAATAAATGTGTGGATGTAACTCTGATATTATCTATGTGAGATGGCAAATGAATGCCCTATTTGTCAATCTTAATTAATGTATGTGCTATGATTTGTCTCGCTTGCGAAACGCTTAGATGCGCTTCTTTCCCTTTTGGGGCATCGCCCCCTAAATAGGAAAGGACCGCATCTTAGTCGTTACAAGGGAAGAAAGAATGGGTGATATCAGAATGATCGGGGGGTCTTGCCTTGTTGCTCTGCTCACATATATGGATCCTCGATGGTGAAGTAGTCAACCACCCGATCAACATCGGTCTTGGTTCTATCAGAAAATAAGTAACGGAGTGGGAAACAAATAAATAACGGAGCAATCAAATGCAACACAAATGCAATGCACGACAAGATGTGTGGGTGACATGCTCTAATGCATCCGTAAGAATTTTAAAAGAAGGGGGGAATAATCGGTGATATTTTGCAGGCTCCAGATATTTTTCAGATACATGATCATGGAGCAAAATGTCCATATTCATCATGTTAGGGGGTTGTGACTCGTATGTGAATGACATATTCGAATTCGTTATATTTTTCTGATCATTTTTCATATATTAATTATTTTCATCACAATTATAGTTTATTTTATATGTTTTTACAAATCTCAAATGATTTTTAACATTAATTAGTGCTCCCTCCGTAAACTAATATAAAAAACGTTTAGATCATTATCTAAACACTCTTATATTAGTTTAGAGAGGAAGTACTAGCTAAACCTAGTATTAACTTAAACAAAGGTCGGCCATACACGGTTGTGGCTGTCACAATGGGCCATGCACACCCTAGCTGCACACACTACACACACGCTGCACACACTACCCACACTACACTCACACGCGCTGCACACACTACACACACGGCGGCCATGGCCAAGCAGAAGCAACTAGTGACAGCAACACAACAACAACAACTAGAGACAACAGCAGGGCAAGAGCAACTAGTAGCAACGGCGGAGCAGCAACAGTAGTGGAGCAGCGACAGAGGCAGCCGTCCGTTATGGCACTAGCGGGAGCGATAACAGCCAACAGCAGCGAGCAACAACACGATCGGTCGAGCAGTAGTAGTGTCAATAGGAGCAGCAACAGAGGAGTGGGAGGGCACGACCCTGACGGACGAGCGCGCTAGGGCGCAACCTGGGTAGAGGAGAGCGCACACACGCATGGGCGCGCGCGCACGTACGGACGACCTCATGGATGGTCACTATGGGCACGGGTTGAAGAGGAAAAAAGGGGATAGGCAAAGGAGCACACAACGGTCCCAACAGAGGTGATGGGGAGGCCGGAGGTGGACCAGAGACCAGGCAATCAATGAAGGCGGACGGTGATGTATGTTGGGACAAAAATGCAACCGCACCGGTGCGGCGATCATCGGAGACAACACTGGAGTCGAGATGATAGTGGTGGACGCGAGTTTTGCCAGCGCACGAACGCCCCGCCGCGCGAACGGTGTTTTTTTTCGAGCTCAAACTCCACTCACCACATATTACATTGGCTCGGGATGGCTTTATACACGCGTGCGCCCGCACGTGTCGCGCCACCCCCACTCCCCACTCACCACGCTCCGCGCACACTCGACCCGTGCTCCCGCCGCGCGCGCACGCGGACAATGTGGCCAACTAACGGCGCCTGCGACCAGCTCCTGTCCAACTAACCCGCAGCTGCACCAACACACACACACATGCACGCACCCGACGCGCCCAGCGCGCCTGCTGCGCCCGCCACGGCCGCACCCAGCTCGTTCCGACATGCACACGCACACGCGCCCAAGCCATTCATGGTCGTGGCTTACGGATTATTCCAACACCCCCCTAAGTTACGGCCTAGAGCAGGCCGCCAAAGTCGCCGCCGACGTCTGCCAGCATCGCCTGCTCCCCCCATCATCGTCGTGGTAGCCGCTTGAAAAGACCTCGATGACGCCTAGAGGGGGGGGTGAATAGGCTATTTGAAGACTTCTTCGAATTTGGCTTGGAACTAATGCGGAAATAAACTAAGAGGGTACTTGTCAAGTACAAATCCTAAATGCACTAGGCACTGCAACGTGTATCAACAACACGATCTACCAAGATGGACACAATACAGTTACTAACAAGCACAAGTAAGTTACACAAACTTACTTGAGCTATATCACACGACAAGTAGGTGAACAACACAAGATACTAGATCACACTATATCACACGATATATCAAAGGCTGCAAGTATGAACGTGTGGATATAGAGGGTATGCTTGAATGATTAATCTTGTACAAGAAATAGCCAACACAATATAAAGAGCACAAACAATATGCAATGTATGTATGCTCAAGTAACACAAGTAAACCACAAGTAAGGAGTTAGGGTTAAGGATAACCAAGGTCAATGAGACGAAGATGTATCCCGATGTTCACTTCCTTGGAGGGAAGCTAGTCACCGTTAGAGAGGTGGATGTTACCACGAAGGCACACCAACGCCACGAAGGCTCACCCTATTCTCCCTTTGAGATAACACCATGAAGGCGTTTCTCAACCACTAGTGGTAAGCCTTTGAGGTGGCTTCCAAACCCTCACAAACTTTTCCAGGGGCTAATCACACGGGTTGATTCCTCTCCGAAGAACTCCTACCGCCTAGGAGTCTCCAACCTCCAAGAGTAACAAGATCACGGGGAATGCTCAAAACTTGCTCAAATCTCAAATAGCTTGGGTTGAGAGGAGGAGAGGGAGACGGTCTATCTTTTGATTGGAACAAACCTCAAAGGGGCTCACAAATGCTCTTGGGATCTAAGATTTGGTGAGAGCAAATGTGTGTGAGGTAGAAGTGTGTTCTTATGAGGATAAGGCTGTGTTGGGCAGCCCTCTCACGAAGTGGGAGGGGGTATTTATAGTGGGGAGAGAAAAACAGCCGTTGGGGACACTTTAAGTCACACAGGGTCCGGACGTCCGGCAGTTCTCGGAAGTCCGGGCGTTCGCAAGGGGTCGGACGTCCGACAGGGGTCGGTCGTCCGAGGGCTGTAGCTATGACTGGAAACACTGTGAATTGAACAGCGACCGGACGTCCGGAGAAGGCCGGAAATCCGAGTTATTCGACTCAACTTCTTCTGGTGGGAGGTTCCGGATTTCCGAAAGGGGACGGACGTCCGGCCCTCGGACGTCCGGAGGGAGCCGGAAATCCGAGTTATAGAGCTCATGTTCTTCTGGTGCACGGCTCCGGATTTCCGAAGCTGGTCGGTCGACCGTTCCTCGGATGTCCGGAGGGAGCCGGAAATCCGAGTTATAGGGCTCAATTTCTTCTCGTGCAGGGCTCCGGATTTCCGAAGCCTGTCGGTCGTCCGACCCTTGACCGGCCCTCGGACGTCCGGAGAGAGCCGGAAGTCCGAGTTATATGGCTCAAGTTTCTCTGGTGCATAGTTCCGGAATTCCGAAGCTGGTCGGATATGCGGGCCTCGGACGTCCGGAGGGAGCCGGAAGTCCGAGTTATATGGCTCTAATTTCTCTGGTATAGGATTCCCGATTTCCGAAGCAGTCGGTCGTCCGGCCCTCGGACGTCCGGAGGAAGCCGGATGTCCGAGGCACTGGTTCTATTTTCAGATAACAGCTGAGCAGTGGAGATGTGGTCTGAGCAGAACAGTGGAGATGTAGTTTGAGCAAGTTCATCGCAAAACCTGTGATCCCCTCTTAATAGTGCGGGATCCCTAAAGACTCAAGAATCATAAAAGGGGTACTGATGATCCATACTTGAGTGTATACTTTTATTCGCTGATCATCACTCCGCACAACTAACGTCAAAGGAACTGATACCTTTGAGTTAGCCCTTTCACTTGAGCTTGATGTTGTTGTTCCTTCTTGGCTCAAGTTGAAAGCAAGACATGATGAAGTCTTCAAGTAGCTCTCCCATACACAATGTGGAAAGCCTAGCTTATGTATTCATCTTCGTTTGTCCACCATGTGAACATCCACAAGAATCAAGCATGTAGTGCTCAGGAATGCTTATCTTGATCTTGTCCTTGTTACCACATGAGCTTGTCCTTATCAACACATGATCATTAGCAATAGTTTCAATGATATATTCGTGTTGATCCACTTGAACTTGCACACCACAATCTTGATGATGATCGCCACTTGACGTCATCCTTCATGGGTTGTATGAGATCTTCCTTTTGACGCAAGCCCATGGAAGCACACCTAACCCCCACATAGGACTCTCACAAAGACCATGGGTTAGTACACAAACACGTAATGGACAATGCTTACCATACCATGGGATCACTTGATCCCTCTCGGTACATCTTATACGCTTTGTGTGTTGATCATCTTGATTTACTCTTTGTCTAAGATCTTGATCAACCTAGTGTCTCTATGACCATTCTTTGGATAATACCTTGAATACCATCTTGGTCATCATATAAACTCCTTGAACCCAATAGATGGACTTCAAGAAGTGCCTATGGACAAATCCTATAAATATAACTTAAGGCAACCATTAGTCCATAGGAATTGTCATCAATTACCAAAACCACATATGGAGATATATGCTCTAACAATCTCCCCCATTTTGGTAATTGAAGACAACCACTTCAAGAGAGTTTATATAAGGAAATAAGCATAACCAAGCGCACACATACAAGGTAATAATGCATGCGTGAAGACGTAAATGCTTACGCAATAAAAGCAAAACCCTCTAAACATATCCAAAGTAAACTCTCTAAACTTCTCCCCCATTGACATCGATTGCCAAAATGGACAAAAAGTTTAGAAAGTCAATATAGTAGGTGGTCCTCCAAAAGGTGTGTACTTCTCAGCAAATGAGTGCAGAGAAATACACAAATACAATGATAAGTAGTTGGAGGGAAACAAACTATATTGAGGACCCAAAGATTGCAAATAAAAGGATCATATGCCACAAAGACATACAAAAATAGAGGCAAGCAATCAAAATATTCCTGATGGAACAAACAATCATATGGTCCTTCGAACCATGTGAATAGAAGATATTATGATAAAGGCAACAGAGTGTTTTATCAAAAACTAGAGAAGCTCCCCATGATTTGTGCACTAGTACGAGATTTTTGTATTTGATACAGGTGCACAAAATAGGATCGTTGCTCCCCCAAAATTAATAAAAACACACAACGAGGGCAAGAGTTAAGATGAGACAATAAGCATATCGATTGCACAAAACAAATGGTTGAGCAACATGTAAAAGAAGCAACTTAAGAATAGGCTCAACCAAAGTAATGTGTGTGAGTCATGGCAAAGCACTTGAGAAGACTAAGATAAGGATGAGCATTACTCATCAACATAGTTTTGATGAAATGAGATACAAAGTGCAAGACATATCATTCCCACACACACATACTAGAAAATGGGTTCACAAGCTTACTAATAAACAAAATAAGAACCAATGCTTGTGACAACCCATTGTGAAGATAGAAAGTAAGAACCTTGTCAAGAGGAGAGATACTAATTGAAATGGCAAAACCCTCATCAAGACAAGCATGAGGAAAAATAATCTTCACGGCCAAAGAGTGCATCAAGATGTAGGAAAATAAGATACGCACTCAGAATAAAACTTTTCACGAAGCCACCAAAACCAATAGATTCATGCCATGATGCAACCTGGAAAAGAAAAGACAAGTTGGGTCCTTTGCAAGAAAAGAATGCATGAAGTGGATACTTGTTACCGAGACAACATTGGATTGATGTAGTAGATAGTTGTTCTTTGATCATCCTAACTTGGCTCCAATAATCACATGGTCTCAACATCTTCCTTATAGGTGAGCCGAGCATCCAATGCATCTCCAGTTGTTCCTGGAACAACAAAACAAACAAAATGGTGCCCAAACTCATTGGGACCAAAGAGTTAGAAAACCAGCAATACATAGGACAAACTCCACATACATATGTGCATATAGATATGAATTTGAATTTCATGCACACTTTAGCCAATTTGTGACAAGGTGGAGTTTCCCCTATATATTGGGTCAAAGAAGGAAAGCAAGCAAAAGAAGTTGTATATAGTAGCTAGATACGCATGCTCAAGACTCTCAAGAATCAACTCAACACAAAGTTGATAAGTCATCAAAAGACAAGGTATCAAGTGATAATAAGATCCTAAAACAAAAGAACTATCACTTGAAGGGTATCAATTAAAAGATACCTCAAGGAATGAGATATCCATTGACACATGCCAAATAGAAGGCAACAAGAAAACAATTGAAGGAAAACAAGCACGAGGTATCTAGTTTCCAAAAGAGAGCTAGGTTCCAACAAACCAAGCCCTCGACAAATTTTCATGATGGCACAAAGCATCGTAAACAGCAAGACTTGCCTCCCATCAACACATACTTGATGGGGATCAAAAGATTTTATGATGGGTGAATAAAGAGAGTGTTCTAAAGAAAATAGGATAGCTCCCCCAAGGGACGTGCATTATATAGAATTTGCATTTGAATACAAAATGCACACGATGGGATCATCACTTTCTCTATATCTATAAAACCACTAGACATGTTAAAATAGATTCATAAGAGGCAAGGAAGACAAACGAAACACAAAATCCAATGTAAAGATGATTAGCAATTCCAATCACATGATGGGAATACCAATTGTCAAGGACAAGAAGTATTTTCGAAGTGATACTCATTGGTAGATCACAAATATATCCAAGATCATCTTTACCCATAAAACGCAAGCAAATGACACTTGTAGAGCTAACATGCCACCTAGGAACAAGATAATTTACAATATCAACACTAAGTGGCAACACGTCAAATGTACACATTTTCTAGGTTTGTAATATGCACATAGCATATTACTCCCCCATAATGTGATAAACCAACAATCATTAACAAGTGGCAAATTAAAACCAACAAGAGATACTTAATGGACCATATAGAATTTGAATTTCTCATGAGTAAGACATACCACATAGAAACTAGATAATATTGAAGTATCAAAACTAAGTGGTATTCCCCATGTATACACATTTATAGGATTGTGAGGTGTGCAAAGCACATCACTCCCCCACAATGGGATAATCCATTAATCTCTCACAAGAGCCAACAAAAAATATATAAACAAGATGCAAAAAGGCTCAATACAAGACTCACATGTACATGATATGCAAACCAACATACCCATACTCGATTACTCAAGATAAGCAAGTTGGAAGCACAACATATACAAATGCATGCAAGGTACAAAGCCACAACATGCAAAGGGGCAAGCACCTAACAATGTAAACAGTTTAAGTATAAGTTACCGTAAGGAGGCACATTGGATATAAGATAGAAACTCGATAATCCAAATGACTTGGCTTGAGATAATATGAATGATGAAGACCCCTTAATTATTCATTATGTATCCAAGTCTCTAATGTCCTCCATAGTCACCTATTGATCAAGTTTGAGCTTGTTGGTCCCCAACTACGTTGGGTCCTAAGAGGTTAATCACAATAGGCTTGGCAACCCAAATGGTTCTTTTCTTGACACCATTTTGAGTACCAACAAACTTGGCAAACACATTGCCAACCTTATCCTTCCCAAGGGAATAGGTATCATCAATAGTGATTGGGTTGGATAAGTTACCTCTCGTGCAAGACGAAGCGACGTGACCCTTCTCACGACATAAGTAGCAACATGTACCCTTTGTTTTCTTCCCAGTTGATTTCTCACCTTGGGGAGTGTTGGCTTGGGTCTTATTGGGAAGAGGCCTTCCTTCAACTTGTAGTTGAATATGTGATTGAGTTTGTGGCTGCTTCCCTTGTTGCTTGTGACTTTGAGACTTCGTCTTCAGAGGGCAAGATCTAACATGGTGCCTTTTAACTTTGCACTTGAAGCAAATGATTTTGGCCGAATTCTTGACTTGTTCTAGGCCGCTCTTGTTCTTGTTTGAGTTTACTCCAACATCATTTTTGTCTGTAACATCCCAAATTTTGGAATGTTAATATAATTATTAGAATTATTGTTTGTCTGTTTGAGTGATTGAAACTTGAGTGAAATTTGAAACTTTTCAAAAAAAAACTTTTGAATGAGAGGAAATAAAATGACTTTCCCCTTTTTCGGTGAATTCAAATTCACCCATTTAAAATCAATTTAAAATCAAATTCTATTTTTTCTCCACTCAAGAAATGCGAGGAATAAATTCTTGCCAAGCAACAAAGAGAGGAGGAACATGACCCTCCAAAAACCAGGGGCATTCATTGAAATATTTTGAGCCAAGAAAAAACCAAAATTTAATTTGAGAAAATAATTGCAAAAAGAAATAATGCTTTTAGGGATTTTTTGGAAAAACATTTTTTTAAGTTTTTATTTTGGCTGTGGAAAAATGCCCATCATTTAGATTTTTTTTTTCTGATAATTTTAGTGTATAGAAACTCTATATTCCGAATTGATTTGATTTCCCTTTTATCGTTTTAGTTTCCTAGTTTTGAAAAAAGGAAAGAAATCGCGTTTAATAGGAAATAAAGAGCTGGCCCATTAAGGAGTTTCCAAATCTGGCCCATTTAGTATCTTCTCCTTCCTCGTTACCAGGAACTTCCATGGCAGGAACCAAGAGATCCTCCCCTTCCGGAATTCGCGAATCTCCTTCCCTCCCAGCACCTCCTCGCCACCTATAAAGGATCCCCTCGTCCTTCTCATTCCATTCCCCTCGAGAAACGTCCCGTTCCCATGCCCGTAGCATCTCTCCACCACCTCCCCTTTCCCCTATCAAGAACGCACCACGGAGTTCTCCCGTGTCGCCCGTGCGCCACCTCCAGCCCCCCTGCACCACCTCCAGCGACTTCCCTACCTCGCCGCCACCCTCCTCCATCGCACCCCCACCCCCGCCGGCGACCTCCCCACCTCGCCGGAGCAGCTACCTCGTCGGAGTTCTTCCTCTCTCTCACCCATGGTGAGATTCACGAAATCCCGTATTGCAGTTTTTTCAGAAAATTGCAATCTTAGAAAATTCATATCTATTAGTCTATAACTCCGAATTAGGTGATTCTTTTTGCGTTGGATCACAAATTTTATGTAGTTCCTGCAGATATATAATTTGTCTATGTTTGGATTTATAAAATTTGAATTAGATCAGATTTGATTTAAAGCTTGTTTTGCTTATACCGGGAGTTTAAAAATAGCTTTTAAATTGATTCTTTTTGCCGCTGTTTCCTAGTGATCATATCTTTCAGTAGTTTAAGTTTCAATTTTTTTTAAATATTTTTACTTAGGGTTTTAAGCAAAACAGATTCTGTTTTAGCCTTTTTTGTTTTCTTGCTATTTCTTTTGTATTAATTGTTCTTAATTTGTTTATTTTTGTAATTGTGACACGTTATATTTTGTTTTCTGATATTTACCAGTAACTTTTCAACAACAACAAAATTTTATTTTATTTATTCTTATGTGTTTGCATGGAATCAATTATAGTTCTATACTAACTTGCGAATTAATTGCATTGCTAGTTTGATTTTCTATTTTGAAAATACTTATAAAATAATATTGTTTTGTAAATTTTACTTCTGTTATATTAGTTACTTTATATTTTGTTTTCTGTTATTTTTTCTATTTTAGTGTTTTATTTTCAGTTAGAACAAAAACTATATAGTGTTTGATGTAGTAGAAGGCTTCCTAGCTTCTTTGAAGTTTCCTTTGAATTTTTATCCGCTCTCTCTTATTGATTTTTGATTGCATCAACTTTTATTGCTGTTTGTTAATTGATTGCTAGAATGATTGCTAGTGTGAGTGCTTATGTGAATACTATGTTTGATTATATAGATTTCATCGGAGAGTGACGAATAGTTCTATCATGTATTTCCCGAGAACGAAAATTCTTCTTCGTCAACATCACCAGGCAAGTCATCTGATCATGTATCACCTATGTTTTATGCATCGTAGTTCTACCATCCTATGCCCAATTGCATGCTGACTAGGTACTTGGAAATTATGGTTACATATTGTAGTATCATGTGGTAGGCACCCAACAACCCCGTTACTAGGCCCGGGACGACAAATTTCATATTGCTATGCTTGAGTAGACGGGATTCTGGTTGAGAGTTTATCACGAGTGATGTGAGAATAATTTAATAACCAAGACCGGTTAAGTCAAGACTTTTCAAGACCTCGTGATGCAATGCAACTCTGGGTGAAGGACGGTTGATCGGCTCCCTGGAGAAACCAGTGGATGACCCGGGATGCTGGAGACGGCCATGACATCTTGCGGAAAGATTCACCCAGGCTCAAAGAGACGGACGGATATTTTCAAGACCCAAGGCTTACCTGCACAGCCACAAGTCATTATGGGCTCTGGCTTGGTTGGACAACGCGGCGACTCTGGACAGGCGGTGCTAGCAGATGTAGAAGAACGGTAGGAATGGATGGGCACCGACAGGGATTCAGAGGGACCAGTTGAAAGACCATGTTTTGATCATCCGGTCTTCAAACACCCTGAAGTGCGAGGACATACACGGAGGCGATCAAATCTTGTGGGGAACGTGTGCAAAACTCTGCAGAGTACTCAAACCTAATCGATTAGCCGTGTCCACGGTCATGGACAACTTGAGCCAAAGGAACTGAAGTTATCTGAAATTCTGAACACCATTATAAATACTTGATGAGGGTAATATTGATAACTTGGGTATGAGAACTGGTTGTCGGAACCATCTCATTAACAACCAACAGCGTAGTAATATTTTGCTTTTAGCCCCTCTCTTGTTGTAGGAGAAAACTTGCTTTCCGCTAAAAACTTATAGCCCCACCTGCCATATATGCATATAGTATAGATGACATTTTACCCCCTCTCATATGTGACTTGCCGGCATATTCAATATGCTGACCTACACGGCTCCAACGTCTTATGTTGCAGATATTTTTCTTCGACGAGTAAGAGTACGATTCAGGGTTACGGTCTACACTCAACTTGTCGTTGGTGTTTATTGGGACTCCACTCCCTTGACTGCTTCCGCTGAGATATTTAAGGTATATATCAGTTTTACGCTATTTACATGTGATTGCACTTTGATATATACATTGATGTGCTGTGTGTGCCAGCATACTGATCCAGGGATGGCACAGAAACACAGAGGCTTGACTCGTTTGGAGTCGGGTTGCTACAGAAATGGTATCAGAGCACATGTTGAGTGTAGGACGTGATCCTAGAAACTGGAATTTCTTAGGATAGGATCTCTCAAAAAATCTTATTTTTGAGAACACCTTTCACTTCTCATCTCTTCTGATTTCATCAAATGTTCCCTCTCACCTCAAATAGTTATACAATCCCCTTACCCCTTTGACCTCATGAAGAATCAACGGAGTTCTACTTCAAAGTAAAGAGGATTTCACCATGCATTTGAAGAATTGAAGCTACACCCATTGAAGACCCTCAAGACCCGAAGAACTCGAAGACCCTGAAGTGTTCGAATAATTATATGACCATTAGTAGTCCAAACCCCTTTTGTATACTCATGTTAGATACGATGATTTGTGAGCTGTCATTGGTGTGTGTTTTCCGACAGCCACAAATAAAACCTATTCTCAAAAATATTGTTTGTATTGTGTGTATCTCCCTCCCTCTCTTACCCGTCTCATCCCCAAAACCTCAACCCTACCAGATGGAGTATGAAGCTGGACTTGTAGTCTCTGGACCAATGACCCAGCTGGAGGCTGAAATATGGATTCAGAACATGGAGAACCACTTCGGGAGCAACTTGATCTCAAGGAAGTATGAAGTGGAACACGCTCTTCAGTACTTTACACAAAGTGCTGCAATCTGGTGGAAAATGCACCATACAAGGATTTAGTGGAGCAGAAACTTGGGACGAATTCAAGAACACTCTATTAAGATCCCAGCTTATTCAGAAGTGCTATGAAAATCCGAAGGAGAAGACTTGTGCATGCAAGATCTGTGGAGAAATAGGACACACCCAGGAAGAACACCAGGATGGATGCACTCATTGTGAAGAAAATCACCCAACTGAGGAGTGCCCAAGTAGTCAGGTGACTTGTTTCCTTTGTGAAGGAACCAACCACTATCCAACTCAGTGTCACATTTACCCCAAGGTACAACAAGTTGTCCAACAGCAGAAAGAAGCAACGAAGGAAACACTCAAGAAGAAGATTCTAGAAGAGCCGATGATGAAAGAAAATATTGAAGACCCTGATGGACAAGGTCTGACCAAATTTTTCTCCAATGCATGCTACTCATGTGGAGAAGAAGGACATTATTCACAGGATTGCACGAAGGGAAGCCAAGAGTATCTGGGAAACTTCCCGACGGAAAAAGTGGAGATTGATCCACTTGAAATAGAAGAACTGGCCAAAATGAAGGAGTCTGGAAAGAAGAAAAAGTACCCTCGAAAGAGCCAAATCTCTGCAGACATAGACCCGAGTCATGTCAGATGTTACAAGTGTATGGAATTTGTCCACCACAAATACATGTGCTCCGGAAGGAAGTCGGAAACCCAAGGAGAAAAAGCAAACACTAAGACGCCTCGAGACTTGTCAGAACTCATTTGCTTTCGTTGCAAGGAAGCAGGACATTTTGCTAGCGATTGTCCATAAAGGAAGAAAGCTAAGAAGGAGTAGTTAAGTTTTGACTGCGGCAATTAGTGTAATCTGAAGCACTCTTGTTTTTCATGAGATCATGGAGTGAAAATTTTTGTAACAGAAGTCCCCGAGATTGTAATAACATCATGAATAAATGGAATTTATTGTCTCATGATTGCCTATGTTGAAAATGTATGCGTTGTTTCTCTTCGAACAAAGATCTCTGAACAATTATGAGGATATGAGAAAATATGGTCTATGCAGGCATGAGTATAATTCATTTAAGTGTGGTAGTAATCGGTAAACCCACAGGATCCACTGAGTAGGAATGTACCATGATTACCAAGGAGACACATACATTCCTCTGAGTACCTATTTACTGACACCTGCAGATGACAACTCTCTACGAGTCATTCCTCAAGGGCCCAGAAACGATCATGACCCTCACCAGTGACCATGATTACCCAAAAATCCTAAAGGACATGATGAAGCACATTCATCTTGAAGGAGATGCAGTCTACAATGGCTACCCGTTCATGGAAAGTGGAGTAGAACTTTGGTATGTGGAAGTACACCTCCACCATGTGAAAGGAGTTTGTCCAAAGACTATGGGGCAATACTTTTTCATTTCACGTGTACCACGAGCAACCTTCTTTGATGTTGTTCGTGAAGCTGCCATGGAAGCCATACGTCAGATTGGAGAAATACTTGAAGCAAGACTCCGTCATACCCAGGAATACCTGAGTGAGGTACGTGCGGAGAAGATGGAGATGAAGCTCATGACCACCATGATGAAGCGAAAGATGGATGATTTCAAGGAGCACCTCGGAAGGTTCGAGTGGAACTAAAGTACCTCCAAGAGAGACAGATGAATAAAGTTGGCAGAAATGCTTGACCATACCGAACAATGTGGATGGCAGCATTTGTAATAAATTACTTTTGAGTTAGAATTTTGAAGAAAGCAAGGATGTAATAAAAGATTGATTATGAAATGAATATGATTTATGGAAGAAGCTAAGATGGATCAGCAAACATTTTCTTAGGAGCATACGAAAACCCGAGAGTTGTGAAAATACGATAGATGTTTTGTTCAGCTTGCAGAACCAATGTATTATCCGAACTTCATGGACAAGAGAAATTCCGCAATGCTTGTGAGGATGCCCAAGTGTTAGAATGCGAGATTCGCTAAACCTTATATAGAGAAATGATTTGGGTGCGGAATGGATTGATCACCATGACGACTTACTCTTATCATTTATCTTGCTATTCGGAATGGTAAATCTGAGAGACTTACCCATAGAGAGAGAGACGACGTTCTTTGAAGCTTTTGTTTAAGCCTTAGAATGGTATGCTGAAAGCCCCATGTACATGGCACTTGTTGTCACGCGTAAGAAATTTTATGGTGAGGATGAAACCAAGACCCCTCTCTCTGCAGGATAACCACAAATGGTAGACCAGCATGACAACCATCGATATGTTATTTAGAATTGACCATGAGACTGTCAGTTAAGAAGACCCAGTAACGGAAGAAGCTTATATCAACAGAAGAACCCTCGTTTTAATGGAAACGTTATGAATATAACGGAAGAGCATCACGAGAGGAGTTAGTATGAAGACTGTGAGGAGTCAGATGCCAAAACCCGAGAGGAATTCTAAAATTTTGAGGGACCGGTAATTCTTATTTTAAGTGCGGTAACACCCCACTTTTCCGGAGGTTGGATTTGTTAGAAGACCTCCAAACCATAACCTTTCTTTCTAGCCTCTTCGAATCTCGAGGACGAGATTCATTTTAAGTGTGGTAGGTTTGTAACATCCCAAATTTTGGATTGTTAATATAATTATTAGAATGATTGTTTGTCTGTTTGAGTGATTGAAACTTGAGTGAAATTTGAAACTTTTCAAAAAAAAACTTTTGAATGAGAGGAAATAAAATGACTTTCCCCTTTTCCGGTGAATTCAAATTCACCCATTTAAAATCAATGAGAGGAGATAGCATGACTTGTTCAACTATAAAGAATTTGAATGAAGGTGGCATTTGAATTTCTTACAATTTTTGTTTTGCAATTCTATTTTTTCTCCACTCAAGAAATGCGAGGAATAAATTCTTGCCAAGCAACAAAGAGAGGAGGAACATGACCCTCCAAAAACCAGGGGCATTCATTGAAATATTTTGAGCCAAGAAAAAACCAAAATTTAATTTGAGAAAATAAATGCAAAAAGAAATAATGCTTTTTGGGATTTTTTGGAAAAACATTTTTTTAAGTTTTTATTTTGGCTGTGGAAAAATGCCCATCATTTAGATTTTATTTTTCTGATAATTTTAGTGTATAGAAACTCTATATTCCGAATTGATTTGATTTCCCTTTTATCGTTTTAGTTTCCTAGTTTTGAAAAAAGGAAAGAAATCGCGTTTAATAGGAAATAAAGAGCTGGCCCATTAAGGAGTTTCCAAATCTGGCCCATTTAGTATCTTCTCCTTCCTCGTTACCAGGAACTTCCATGGCAGGAACCAAGAGATCCTCCCCTTCCGGAATTCGCGAATCTCCTTCCCTCCCAGCACCTCCTCGCCACCTATAAAGGATCCCCTCGTCCTTCTCATTCCATTCCCCTCGAGAAACGTCCCGTTCCCATGCCCGTAGCATCTCTCCACCACCTCCCCTTTCCCCTATCAAGAACGCACCACGGAGTTCTCCCGTGTCGCCCGTGCGCCACCTCCAGCCCCCCTGCACCACCTCCAGCGACTTCCCTACCTCGCCGCCACCCTCCTCCATCGCACCCCCACCCCCGCCGGCGACCTCCCCACCTCGCCGGAGCAGCTACCTCGTCGGAGTTCTTCCTCTCTCTCACCCATGGTGAGATTCACGAAATCCCGTATTGCAGTTTTTTCAGAAAATTGCAATCTTAGAAAATTCATATCTATTAGTCTATAACTCCGAATTAGGTGATTCTTTTTGCGTTGGATCACAAATTTTATGTAGTTCCTGCAGATATATAATTTGTCTATGTTTGGATTTATAAAATTTGAATTAGATCAGATTTGATTTAAAGCTTGTTTTGCTTATACCGGGAGTTTAAAAATAGCTTTTAAATTGATTCTTTTTGCCGCTGTTTCCTAGTGATCATATCTTTCAGTAGTTTAAGTTTCAATTTTTTAAAATATTTTTACTTAGGGTTTTAAGCAAAACAGATTTTGTTTTAGCCTTTTTTGTTTTCTTGCTATTTCTTTTGTATTAATTGTTCTTAATTTGTTTATTTTTGTAATTGTGACACGTTATATTTTGTTTTCTGATATTTACCAATAACTTTTCAACAACAACAAAATTTTATTTTATTTATTCTTATGTGTTTGCATGGAATCAATTATAGTTCTATACTAACTTGCGAATTAATTGCATTGCTAGTTTGATTTTCTATTTTGAAAATACTTATAAAATAATATTGTTTTGTAAATTTTACTTCTGTTATATTAGTTATTTTATATTTTTTTTCTGTTATTTTTTCTATTTTAGTGTTTTATTTTCAGTTAGCACAAAAACTATATAGTGTTTGATGTAGTAGAAGGCTTCCTAGCTTCTTTGAAGTTTCCTTTGAATTTTTATCCGCTCTCTCTTATTGATTTTTGATTGCATAAACTTTTATTGCTGTTTGTTAATTGATTTCTAGAATGATTGCTAGTGTGAGTGCTTATGTGAATACTATGTTTGATTATATAGATTTCATCGGAGAGTGACGAATAGTTCTATCACGTATTTCCCGAGAACGAAAATTCTTCTTCGTAAACATCACCAGGCAAGTCATCTGATCATGTATCACCTATGTTTTATGCATCGTAGTTCTACCATCCTATGCCCAATTGCATGCTGACTAGGTACTTGGAAATTATGGTTACATATTGTAGTATCATGTCGTAGGCACCCAACAACCCCGTTACTAGGCCCGGGACGACAAATTTCATATTGCTATGCTTGAGTAGACGGGATTCTGGTTGAGAGTTTATCACGAGTGATGTGAGAATAATTTAATAACCAAGACCGGTTAAGTCAAGACTTTTCAAGACCTCGTGATGCAATGCAAGTCTGGGTGAAGGACGGTTGATCGGCTCCCTGGAGAAACCAGTGGATGACCCGGGATGCTGGAGACGGCCATGACATCTTGCGGAAAGCTTCACCCAGGCTCAAAGAGACGGACGGATATTTTCAAGATCCAAGGCTTACCTGCACAGCCACAAGTCATTATGGGCTCTGGCTTGGTTGGACAACGCGGCGACTCTGGACAGGCGGTGCTAGCAGATGTAGAAGAACGGTAGGAATGGATGGGCACCGACAGGGATTCAGAGGGACCAATTGAAAGACCATGTTTTGATCATCCGGTCTTCAAACACCCTGAAGTGCGAGGACATACACGGAGGCGATCAAATCTTGTGGGGAACGTGTGCAAAACTCTGCAGAGTACTCAAACCTAATCGATTAGCCGTGTCCACGGTCATGGACAACTTGAGCCAAAGGAACTGAAGTTATCTGAAATTCTGAACACCATTTTAAATACTTGATGAGGGTAATATTGATAACTTGGGTATGAGAACTGGTTGGCGGAACCATCTCATTAACAACCAACAGCGTAGTAATATTTTGCTTTTAGCCCCTCTCTTGTTGTAGGAGAAAACTTGCTTTCCGCTAAAAACTTATAGCCCCACCTGCCATATATGCATATAGTATAGATGACATTTTACCCCCTCTCATATGTGACTTGCCGGCATATTCAATATGCTGACCTACACGGCTCCAACATCTTATGTTGCAGATATTTTTCTTCGACGAGTAAGAGTACGATTCAGGGTTACGGTCTACACTCAACTTGTCGTTGGTGTTTATTGGGACTCCACTCCCTTGACTGCTTCCGCTGAGATATTTAAGGTATATATCAGTTTTACGCTATTTACATGTGATTGCACTTTGATATATACATTGATGTGCTGTGTGTGCCAGCATACTGATCCAGGGATGGCACAGAAACACAGAGGCTTGACTCGTTTTGAGTCGGGTCACTACATTGTCATTCGGAGATGTTTGCTCACACAGGACGTTGTTGAGTGTGGACATCCCTTCATGACATTGTTCCAAGTCTTTCTTCAAAGAAGTGACTTGGGCCTTGAGCTCTTTGATTTCCTCTGCACGGTTAGTATCAATGCAAGTACTAGAGGAAGTGTAAGCTTCAATGTTAGAGCAACAAGGCAAGGAAAGTAATTCATCACACGAGGTAGCAACATTATGAGTAGACAAATTACGAGGACTAGCACATGGAAATATAGTACTTTGACTAGAAGTAGTGCCATTGTCCACATGAGGCTCACGTGATGTTACCTTGGTGATGATAGCCTCATGAGCTACCTTTTGCACATTATGGGATGTTAGAAGATCGGCATGAGAGCTTGTGAGCATTACATGGTTTTCTTCCAATTTCCCATAATTGCTAGTTAGTAAATCAAGTTGAGCACGTAGCTCAACATTCTCCTTCAATGTTGATACTTCAAAAGAGATAGGGTTAGATGTACAAGTATCATCAACAATATGAGAGGAGTAAGTAGCGATTAGAGACTTCTCACGAGTAGATTGAAGCTCCTCAAATATCTTAGAGGTTTTGACGAGCTCTCCCTTGACATTCTTGCATTCAAGGAGAAGGACCTCAAAATCCTTTTTAAGTTTATCATGAGCAAATTCAATCTCTCCTTTTGAAGATCTTAAGTCTCTACATGCTTGATGACTCTTCTCAAGTTCATGTTCAAGTTGTTCACTTTTAGCTTGTTCATGATTAAGTGAATCATTACAATTTTCAAAGTAAGCAAGAACATCTTGGAACCTTTGAAGAGCATTATTTTTAGTTTTATGAAGAATTTTACTGATCACATAGATATTTTCAGTCAAGTCATCATCATCATCCTCATCGCAAATATCATCGTTATTGCACAGGGAAGATGACACCTCATTATTACCTCTTGCCATGAGGCACATGTGAACTGGAGGAGTTGATGATGATTCTTTTGGTGAATCAGATTCTTCATTAGTCAAAAGTACTTCATATTTCTTGATTTCCCCTAAATGATTAGTCATAGAGCAACTAGGGAGAAACAAGATATTTTGATCGAGAGGACACGAGGAAGCAGGCATATCACCACAGACATTTGTCGAGGGATCTTTAGGTGAAATGCATGACCTATCAGCACAATAATTTACACTATGTGTGGTGCTAGATATGCTCGTGTCCATAGAGGCTATGACATCTTCATCAACATATATTTCTTCACTCACCATGTCATTACCTTGTGATATTGAAGATGCTTAGGTGTGCAAGCAATCGGATATGGAAGTAGTGGTGGACTCTTTAAGATCGAAAAGAGTGAAGAGCTCATGCACCAACTCCTTCATCATAATACCGTCTTCATCAAGATTGGACTCACCATATATATCTTCAAGTTTAGTCCAAACTTCATGAGCTCACTTGCAAGTCGAGATAGACTTAAACACTTCAGGACTTATGGTTCGATGAATGGCAAGAAAAGCCTCACAATCAAGATACATTTCATTAGTAGATGAAGATGCATCATCCTTTTTGTCGGCAATCCCTACAAGAACAATTCGTAAAGTATTTGGGCCCATGGCCCGAAAGTGATGAAGCATACGGATTCTCCATAGGGTATAATTTGTGCAATCAAAGTCAAAGGTGCCATTGTGCACTAATCCAATAGTCGACATCGATACTCTCTAGGTCGTGAAACCTAATTAAAGAGAGAACTAGCTCTGATACCAATTGAAAAGACCTCGATGACGCCTAGAGGGGGGGATGAATAGGCTAATTGAAGACTTCTTCGGATTTGGCTTGAAACTAATGCGGAAATAAACTAAGAGGGTACTTGTCAAGCACAAATCCTAAATGCACTAGGCACTGCAACGTGTATCAACAACACGATCTACCAAGATGGACACAATACAGTTAATAACAAGCACAAGTAAGTTACACAAACTTACTTGAGCTATATCACACGACAAGTAGGTGAACAACACAAGATACTAGATCACACTATATCACACGATATATCAAAGGCTGCAAGTATGAACGTGTGGATATAGAGGGTATGCTTGAATGATTAATCTTGTACAAGAAATATCCAACACAATATAATGAGCACAAACAATATGCAATGTATGTATACTCAAGTAACAGAAGTAAACCACAAGTAAGGAGTTAGGGTTAAGGATAACCAAGGTCACTGAGACGAAGATGTATCCCGATGTTCACTTCCTTGGAGGGAAGCTAGTCACCGTTAGAGAGGTGGATGTTACCACGAAGGCACACCAACGCCACGAAGGCTCACCTATTCTCCCTTTGAGATAACACCACGAAGGCGTTTCTCAACCACTAGTGGTAAGCCTTTGAGGTGGCTTCCAAACCCTCACAAACTTTTCCAGGGGGTAATCACACGGATTGATTCCTCTCCGAAGAACTCCTACCGCCTAGGAGTCTCCAACCTCCAAAAGTAACAAGATCACGGGGAATGCTCAAAACTTGCTCAAATCTCAAATAGCTTGGATTGAGAGGAGGAGAGGGAGACGATCTATCTTTTGATTGGAACAAACCTCAAAGGGGCTCACAAATGCTCTTGGGATCTAAGATTTGGTGAGAGCAAATGTGTGTGAGGTAGAAGTGTGTTCTTATGAGGATAAGGCTGTGTTGGGCAGCCCTGTCACGAAGTGGGAGGGGGGTATTTATAGTGGGGAGAGAAAAACAGCTGTTGGGGACACTTTAAGTCACACAGGGTCCGGACGTCCGGCAGTTCTCGCAAGTCCGGGCGTTCGCAAGGGGTCGGACGTCCGACAAGGGTCGGTCGTCCGAGGGCTGTAGCTATGACTGGAAACACTGGGAATTGAACAACGACCGGACGTCCGGAGAAGGCCGAAAATCCGAGTTATTCGACTCAACTTCTTATGGTGGGAGGTTCCGGATTTCTGAAAGGGGGCGGACGTTGGGCCCTCGGACGTCCGGAGGGAGCCAGAAATCTCATGTTCTTCTGGTGCAAGGCTCCGGATTTCCGAAGCTGGTCGGTCGACCGTCCCTCGGATGTCCGGAGGGAGCCAGAAATCCGAGTTATAGGGCTCAATTTCTTCTGGTGCAGGGCTCCGGATTTCCGAAGCCTGTCGGTCGTCCGACCCTTGACCGGCCCTCGGACGTCCGGAGAGAGTCGGAAGTCCGAGTTATATGGCTCAAGTTTCTCTGGTGCATAGTTCCGGAATTCCGAAGCTGGTCGGATATCCGGGCCTCGGACGTCCGGAGGGAGCCGGAAGTCCGAGTTATATGGCTCTGATTTCTCTGGTATAGGATTCCGGATTTCCGAAGCAGTCGGTCGTCCGGCCCTCGGACGTCCGGAGGAAGCCGGATGTCCGAGGCACTGGTTCTATTTTCAGATAACAGCAGAGCAGTGGAGATTTGGTCTAGGCAGAACAGTGGAGATGTAGTTTGAGCAAGTTCATCGCAAAACCTGTGATCTCCTCTTAATAGTGCGGGATCCCTAAAGACTCAAGAATCATAAAAGGGGTACTGATGATCCATACTTGAGTGTATACTTTTATTCGTTGATCATCACTCCGCACAACTAACGTCAAAGGAACTGATACCTTTGAGTTAGCCCTTTCACTTGAGCTTGATGTTGTTGTTCCTTCTTGGCTCAAGTTGAAAGCAAGACATGATGAAGTCTTCAAGTAGCTCTCCCATGCACAATGTGGAAAGCCTAGCTTATGTATTCATCTTCATTTGTCCACCATGTGAACATCCACAAGAATCAAGCATGTAGTGCTCAGGAATGCTTATCTTGATCTTGTCCTTGTTACCACATGAGCTTGTCCTTATCAACACATGATCATTAGCAATAGTTTCAATGATATATTCGTCTTGATCCACTTGAACTTGCACACCACAATCTTGATGACGATCGCCACTTGACGTCATCCTTCATGGGTTGTATGAGATCTTCCTTTTGACGCAAGCCCATGGAAGCACACCTAACCCCCACATAGGACTCTCACAAAGACCATGGGTTAGTACACAAACACGTAATGGACAATGCTTACCATACCATGGGATCACTTGATCCCTCTCGGTACATCTTATACGCTTTGTGTGTTGATCATTTGATTTACTCTTTGTCTAAGATCTTGATCAACCTAGTGTCTCTATGACCATTCTTTGGATAATACCTTGAATACCATCTTGGTCATCATATAAACTCCTTGAACCCAACAGATTGACTTCAAGAAGTGCCTATGGACAAATCCTATAAATATAACTTAAGGCAACCATTAGTCCATAGGAATTGTCATCAATTACCAAAACCACATATGGAGATATATGCTCTAACACCGTTGTCGTCCCTCTTTCTCCGTCGTGCCACCCACTGCTCCTCAGTGAGCATCAACTGACCATCCACCCGGTCGCACTGCTCTACGCGTGCCACCGGAGTCGCTCCTCGAACGCCCTCAAAAGGTTGAGAACCTCCTCGAACGTCATCTCCTCCACATCACAGAACTGCTCTACCCCGGCCAACGTTGCGTACAGACGGTCCGACACGGAGTCAAGGACCTTCTTGATCATGGCGGCGGCGTCCAACGTCGACCAGAGCGCTACGTAGCGCGCAGCCATCCCGCCGACCCTACCGGCGAACGCGTCCAGCGTCTTCGCCTTTGTCATGCGCAGCCGCTCGAAGTCGCCATGCAGCGTCGCCAGCCGCGCCGTCCGCACCTGGTCCGCTCCAACGTACCGGGTCTGCAGGCTGCTCCACAGCTCCGCTGTCGTCTTCTTCGCGGAAACCTGCAGGAGTATTTCTTCAGACAACGCAGCAAGTAGGTACACTATTATGTCCGAGGACATTTACAAATATTGGGGGTTGTCGCAACCCCCATCACCTAAGCCTGCACCAGCCCTCGATTCATATCAAGTTCTAGTTTTTCAGTGGGAGCCACATGAGCTCGCAAACCAATGGAATCCTCAGTATCCTCCGGAGTATCCAGGAGAGGGTTATTTCCAGCCATGGCCTTAGACCAACTTAGGCCAAAAGCCTAAGCTTGGAGGAGTATGTATTTCTCACCGACATTACATTCATGTTCACACACTCACTCCAGTTGTTGGTGTTCGTACTTTTTCATTATACCATCCATGGTAGTTTATTTCTTCTTTTTGTTTTCTTCTTGTGTGTTTTGTTAACCTTGAGAAAATCCAAAAAATTAGTTCTAGCTTTACCTTCTAGTTTGTTTAGTTGTAGTGTTAAAAGAAAACCCAAAAAAGATTTTTCGTTCTTATTTTGCTTGTTGGGGCCTTCCCCGTGTAAATAGTTTTTCTTTCTTCTTTGGGTCGTAAGGAGAAGACCATGATGACATGCTGAGTTGCTCTCATCCGCATTATCGTTTATCTATCAAAGAGCCCATATTACCTTGTCTTCTCCTTTGAGTTATTGCTTGCAGATTCCAGCTTAGTCCAATGCACGTGCACTCTTATTATTGTTTTCACACCGTTCGATCGTGCAAGTGAAAGACAATAATTACGATATACGATGAAGTGACGGAGATGGAGAAAAGCTAGTATGAACTCGACCTATTTTGTTTTTGTAAATATAATTAGCTCATCGTTCTGAATTCAGCCCATTATGAATTGAACATGTTTGCAATGACAATTAGAGATTATAGTTACTTATGCCATGCTTAATTAGCTAGGAGTGAATAATGGTTTGTCTTGAGTGTCAACATGCATATTAAAATGGTTGTGATGTAGTATGATAGAATGGTATCCTCCTCCGAATGATTCAAGTGGCTTGACTTGGCGCATGTTCACACATATAGTTGAAACAAAACCAACATAGCCTCTACGACGTTTATGTTCATGGTGATTTATATCCTACTCATGCTTGCATTCAATGTTTGTTAATCTCAAAGCATGTTTATGACTGTTGTCGCTCTCTAGTTGGTCGCTTCCCAGTCTCTTGCTAGCCTCCACTTATACTAAGCACGAATACTTCTTGTGCATCAATTTCCATAAACCCAAAGTTGTTCCATATGAGTCCACCATACCTACCTATATGCGGCATTCACCTGTCGTCCCATGTAAATTTGCATGTGCCATACTCAAAACCTTCAAATAAATATTATGTTTTGTATGCACGAATCGCTCATGTGGTGACTAGGGCTATCAGTGTCTTCCATGCTAGCTAGGTTATTCTCAAGATATGTGTTGATTCACTATCATTCACGAGTAAGTGGCTGGTAATCGGGATGCCCAGTTCCATGCTCAAAAGTCAAATCAAATTTAATAAAACAAAACTCCCCCAAGATTGTTGTTTGTATGGATGGTACCCGTGGATTCGGCCCGTCATGGAATGTGATTGATTGGTGGAGGGGGAGTGAAAAACTTTACTATTCTGTTTGGGAACCGCCTATAATGTATTTAGCATGGAAGATATTGGGAACCCTTAGTTGTTATGTTGACAATGAAAGCATACCACCCAAATTTTGATTCATCCATGTTTTCAAATCTCGAGCTCTGGCACCTCTGCAAATCAATGCTTCCCTCTGCGAAGGGCCTATGTATTTTACTTTACTGTTGTGTCATCCTCTTCTTACAAAAAGGCACCAGTTAGAGAGCACCCCTGTCATTTGTATGCTTTGTTATTAATTGATATTGAGTATGAGTATGATTGGATCTCTTTTACCATGAATTACAATGTCTAGTCAGCCCTTGTTCTTCGGAGGTGTTGTGCATTTATGTTTTACGGTCTCAGAAAGGGCTAGCGAGATACCAGTTTATCATATTGTATTATGTTTGTTTTGATAAAATTGTTGTCATCCGAGACTTATTATTATTGCTCGCTAGTTGATTATCCCATTTATATAAGTAAACATGAGACTTAAATATTATATATTATTGTGAATGTGGTTACTCCATAATCTGAGCTGAAAATCTGAACATAAGTTAGACATATTTACAACAGCAAGATCAAACAGAGTTTGTAAAAGTTTTTCTTTATCACTTTCAGTTTATCAACTGAATTGCTTCAGGACAAGCAAAGGTTTAAGCTTGGGGGAGTTGTTACGTCTCCAACGTATTTACTTTTCCAAACTCTTTTGCCCTTGTCTTGGACTCTAATTTGCATGATTTGAATGGAACTAACCCGAACTGACGCTGTTTTCAGCAGAATTGCCTTGGTGTTATTTTTGTGCGGAAATAAAAGTTCTTGGATTGACCTAAAAAATTACGTAGAATATTTCTGGATTTAATAAAAAATACCTGCGAAAAAATCTACTGGAGAGGGGCCACCCCGAGGCCACAAGTCTGCAGGGCGCCCCCCTGGGCTGCGCCCCGTGGGCTTGTGGGGCCCCTGAAGCTCCACTGACCTTGTTTATGCTCCTATATATTCCCATCCGCAGAGAAAAAAATCAAGGAGAAGAATTCATCGTGTTTTACAGTACGGAGCCGCCGCCACCTCCTGTTCTTCCTCGGGAGAGCAGATCTGGAGTCTGATTTGGGCTCCGGAGAGGGGAAATCGACGTCGTCGTCATCACCAACCATCCTTCATCACCAATTTCATGATGCTCTCCATCGTCCATGAGTAATTCCATCGTAGGCTTGCTGGACATGTGATGGGTTGGATGAGATCTATCATGTAATCGAGTTAGTTTTGTTAGGGTTTGATCCCTAGTATCCACTATGTTCTGAGATTGATGTTGCTATGACTTTGCTATGCTTAATGCTTGTCACCAGGGCCCGAGTGCCATGATTTCAAATCTGAACCTATTATGTTTTTATGAATATATATGTGTTCTTGATCCTATCTTGCAAGTTATAGACACCTATTACGAGTTATGATCCGCATCCCCCAGGGTGACAATGTTGGGGAACGTCGCATGGGAAACAAAAATTTTCCTACGCGCACGAAGACCTATCATGGTGATGTCCATCTACGAGAGGGGGTGAGTGATCTACGTACCCTTGTAGATCGTACAGCAGAAGCGTTAGAGAACGCGGTTGATGTAGTGGAACGTCCTCACGTCCCTCGATCCGCCCCGCGAACAATCCCGCGATCAGTCCCACGATCTAGTACCGAACGGACGGCACCTCCGCGTTCAGCACACGTACAGCTCGACGATGATCTCGGCCTTCTTGATCCAGCAAGAGAGACGGAGAGGTAGAAGAGTTCTCCGGCAGCGTGACGGCGCTCCGGAGGTTGGTGATGATCTTGTCTCAGCAGGGCTCCGCCCGAGCTCCGCAGAAACGCGATCTAGAGGAAAAACTATGGAGGTATGTGGTCGGGCAGCCGTGAGAAAAGTCGTCTCAAATCAGCCCTAATTGCTCCATATATATAGGAGGAGGGAGGGGGGGCCTTGCCTTGGGATCCAAGGACCCCCAAGGAGTCGGCCGAGCCAAGGGGGGGAGGACTCCCCCCCCAAACCGAGTTGGACTTGGTTTGGTGGGAGGAGTCCCCCTCCCTTCCCACTTCCTCCCTCTTTTTTTTTCTTTTCCTTTGATTTCTTTTTCTTGGCGCATAGGCCCCCTTGGGGCTGTCCCACCAGCCCACTAAGGGCTGGTGTGTCTCCCCAAAGCCTATGGGCTTCCCCGGGGTGGGTTGCCCCCCCCGGTGAACTCCCGGAACCCATTCGTCATTCCCGGTACATTCCCGGTAACTCCGAAAACCTTCTGGTAATCAAATGAGGTCATCCTATATATCAATCTTCGTTTCCGGACCATTCCGGAAACCCTCGTGACGTCTGTGATCTCATCCGGGACTCCAAACAACATTCGGTAACCAACCATATAACTCAAATACGCATAAAACAACGTCGAACCTTAAGTGTGCAGACCCTGCGGGTTCGAGAACTATGTAGACTGACCCGAGAGACTCCTCGGTCAATATCCAATAGCGGGACCTGGATGCCCATATTGGATCCTACATATTCTACGAAGATCTTATCGTTTGAACCTCGGTGCCAAGGATTCGTATAATCCCGTATGTCATTCCCTTTGTCCTTCGGTATGTTACTTGCCCGAGATTCGATCGTCAGTATCCGCATACCTGTTTCAATCTCGTTTACCGGCAAGTCTCTTTACTCGTTCCGTAATACAAGATCCCGCAACTTACACTAAGTTACATTGCTTGCAAGGCTTGTGTGTGATGTTGTATTACCGAGTGGGCCCCGAGATACCTCTCCGTCACACGGAGTGACAAATCCCAGTCTTGATCCATACTAACTCAACTAACACCTTCGGAGATACCTGTAGAGCATCTTTATAGTCACCCAGTTACGTTGCGACGTTTGATACACACAAAGCATTCCTCCGGTGTCAGTGAGTTATATGATCTCATGGTCATAGGAATGAATACTTGACACGCAGAAAACAGTAGCAACAAAATGACACGATCAACATGCTACGTCTATTAGTTTGGGTCTAGTCCATCAACGTGATTCTCCCAATGACGTGATCCAGTTATCAAGCAACAACACCTTGTTCATAATCAGAAGACACTGACTATCATCGATCAACTGGCTAGCCAACTAGAGGCATGCTAGGGACGGTGTTTTGTCTATGTATCCACACATGTAAATGAGTCTTCATTCAATACAATTATAGCATGGATAATAAACTATTATCTTGATACAGGAATTATAATAATAACTATACATTTATTATTGCCTCTAGGGCATAATTCCAATAGACAATAACTAGGATTCTTTTCGGTGATTACCATAGTTTAAGGAGTTCATGTATTCACTAAGTGTTAATGCTTTGGTTCGGTTCTCTATTAAAAGGAGGCCTTAATATCCCTTAGTTTCCATTAGGAGCCCGCTGCCACGAGAGGGTAGGACAAAAGATGTCATGCAAGTTCTTTTCCATAAGCATGTATGACTATATATGGAATACATGCCTACATTACATTGATGAATTGGAGCTAGTTCTGTATCACCCTATGTTATGATTGTTGCATGATGAATGCCATCTGACATAATTATCCATCACTGATCCATTGCCTACGAGCTTTCCACATATTGGTCTTTGCTAAGTTACTTTTCCGCTGCTATTGTTACGATCACTACAAAACTGCTACTATTACGTTTGCCACCGTTACCGTTACTTCCACACTACTTTGCTACTAAATACTTTGCTGCAGATATTAAGTCTTTTCAGGTGTGGTTGAATTGAAAACTCAGCTGCTAATACTCGAGAATATTCTTTGCCCTCCTTGTGTCGAATCAATAAATTTGGGTTAAATACTCTACCCTCGAAAACTGTTGCGATCCCCTAGTGGGTTATCAACGAGCAACATTTTTTCAGAGCTCGAACTCCACTTGCCACAGATTACATCGGCCGGGGGTGGCTTTATACACACGCGTGCCTACACGAGCTGCTCCATGCCCACTCCCCACTTGCCATGCTCCGCGCCCACTCGGGCGGCGCTCCCGCCGTGCGCGCACGCGGACGACGCGACCAACTAACGGCGCTCGCAACCAACTCCTGCCCAACTAACCCGCAGCTGCACCGACGCACGCACCCGACGCGCCCCAATGCGCCAACCGCGCCCGCCACGGCCTCACCCGGATCGTTCTGACGCGCACACGCACACGCGCCTGAGCCGTTCATGATCGTGGCTTAAGGCTTATTCAACAATGTACGCGGAGAAGACGACGTTGGTGGCGAACGTACGGTCTGCCTCGGCTCGATTCAGTGCTTTGAATGGACGAAGTGGACCGTGGCGATTCTCCTGGACGTCTTCTCTCGATGCGGGGAGCTCGATGGCCGCGACATCGACGACGGCATGGCAACAGTGTTGCTCGGGAGGTGCGAGCAAGAGGAGGGCGAGCGAGCGGGAGGAAGAAATGGGGGCTAGGGTTCCTCAGGAGGTCGGGGGCGACTTATAGGCGATGGGAGGAGGTGGATGGCCGGCAGTGGCCATCCATGGCCATGAACGTGTGAGAGGCAACCACCCATCCTCCTCCTCACACGAGCTTGAAGATAAGAGGGGATTTGGGCTGGGCCTTTAGTGTGCACATAAAGCCGAGTCCAACAGTGAGGCTTTTACTCTTTTCCTTTTTATTTGTTTTCCGTTTTCTTTATTTATTTCTGTTTTGCATTTCTTTTCAAATCCATTTGACTTTTGTAATTTTTGTAACCTGGCCCATTAATCATATTACTCCCTCTGTAAATTAATATATGAGTGTTTAGATAACTAAAATAGTGATCTAAATGCTCTTATATTAGTTTACGAAGGGAGTACAATATTAAGTACTGTAACAAGAAGTTTGGTGAGCATTTGAATTAGTTTGTATTTTCCATAAACTAGAAAGGTATTTAATAAAGCCTTTTGGTACTGTTTTAATTGTTTTAGAGCAACTAACTAAATCAAATGATGTTGGTTTCACCATGACAATTATCTGGTGAACATTTTCAACCCAACCATGATTTTAGTTTTACTGTTTGAAGAAATAATTTATTTGACTTTATTTCAAATTTGAATTTGGCTTTGATTTTTATCAAGTGGCAATTTGTCTTAGTTAAACCTGATGACATGACACCATTAGCGGGAGATTACTGTAGCATGACATCGGGGGTGTTAAAAACGATGGGAATTATTCATATTGACTGAGTTTATTTTATCTACATCATGTCATCGTTCTCCAAGCATTACTCTGTTTTACTTAATATTGTAAATGCATGCTGCATAGCGGTCGATGGATGGAGTGATAGTAGTAGGTGCAGGCAGGAGTCGGCCTATTTTCTATGGATGTGATGCTTATATATACATGATCATTACCGTGAAAATTGCATAACTATCCGCCGTTCTATCAATTGCGCAACAGTAATTTGTTTACCTACCGTTTGTTGCTTTCATGAGAGACGCCACTAGAGAACAATATGCCCCCCGGGTCTTTACTTATATATTCAGAAAACTTATAATCTCCTCGCTGTTATTATTTGCCTTTTATTGTATTTTGCAAGTCACAAATATCTACAAATATCTACACACCTTATTCGCTTGCAAATAACGATACCAAGGGGATTGACAACCCTCTTGCCCGCGTTGGGTGCGATTTGTTTGCTCTTTTGTGTGCAACCGCTGAAGATGGTTGAGGATTGATATTTCTATTGGTTCGATAAACCTGGATTTCTTAATCGAGGGAAATACTTACCCAAATTGTGCTGCGATAACCCGTTCCTCTTCAGGAAAACCCAACACAAATCATAAGCATCAGTGGTGTTATCGTACGTCCACGTTCATGGATACTTCAACCCACGGAGGGTAACGGCCGCGAGATTCCACGGAGGGATTGACCCACGAAGGGTCCACAGAGAAGCAACCTTGTCTATTCCATCATGGCTTACATCGACGAAGGACTAGCCTCACTCGGCGTAGATCTTCACGAAGTAAGCGATCTCCTTGCCCTTAAAAAACTTCTTGGTTCAACTCCACATGAAGTCGGAGGCTCCAAGCGACACCTAACCAATCTAGGAGACACCACTCCCCAAAATGTAATAGATGTGGTAGTATGATAAACTTCTTGCTCTTGTGCTTCAAAAGATAGTATCCTCAACACTCAATCACTCTCTCATAGATTTGGCTTTGGCAGAAGAGATTGATTGGGTGGAAAGAAACTTGGGGAGGCTAGAAATCAAGATTCATATGATAGGATTGGTATATCTTGACCACAACACATGAGTAGGTGGCTCTCTCTCAGAAAATGGATGGTGCAAGTGTTGGTTCGTTCTGAGTGCTTCCTCTACAAATGAGAGGTAGGTGGAGGGGTATATATAGGCATCTTCACAAATCCAACTCTTACAACATTATTTCCCAACCCGGTGAAACCGAAGTAAAAACTTGGTTGTACAGACTAGTGCAAAATGTGGCAACTTTAGGTTTTTTGGTGAGACCGATATATGAATTTTGGAGGGTCCGATTTTGGGTGCCCTAGGCATTTACCAGACTCGGTGTCACCAATTTGCAAAACTCAGAAATTCCTTTTTTAACAAATGGCTAACCAGGGAGTTGGTCATTGTTTTTCGGTCAGGTCGAAACCAAACTTGGTGGTACCGAGATGCTATGGTTTGGATAGGTTCTGTCTAGGGTAAAACTTGGTAGGACCGATTTGGAAGAATTGGTGGCACCAAATTTGACTTTGGGGTTTGAACAAAATATTTGTGGGAGAATTTCATGAGTAGTTTTGGTGGCTAATCTCTAAGCACTTGAGCAACCAGATCATCATAGACACCTCATCCCCTTTTAATAGTATTGGCTTTTTTATGGGCTCAAATGTGATTTCTCACAAAATATAAAGTGTAGAGTCTTGAAGCTTGAAGCTTGGCCAATCCCATTCATTCCCTTCCTTGGGGTTTCTCCTCACAATCCTTAGCCAATTCATCATTGAACTTTTCCTGAAGTATACTAGATAAAATCATTAGTTCAATGACATATATGTTGTTATTAAATACAAAAACCACTTAGGGAGAAGTTGTGCTTTTAGATCAACCGTCAGCCGCTTGTGCATCCCTCACAACCACCAACTTGGGAACGAGATGCTCATGCAAGACTACTTCGCGGATAATCCAACATATTCGACGCACCTCTTCCGAAGAAGGTATCAAATGCGCCGCCCCCTCTTCATAAAATTAGTGCAAGATTGAGAGGCAAATTCTTATTTTTTTTACTCAAAGGAGAAACACCGTTGGTTTGAAGGGTTTTAGCGCATATAAAAAAATCTTGGCACTTATGCGAGTGATTGCATCTCACAATTCCGACTGACTATGCCGACAAATATCTTCGCATTGGTGAAGATACTACAATTGAATGAGTGCGTATGTTTGCCAAAGTGATCGTCTGCATCTTTGGCCCTGTCTATCTTCGTGCACCCAACGAGGAAGACACAAAAAATGGTTGATGGCAACAAGTGAGAGGAGAGGTTGGCCTGGTATGCTAGGAAGTGTTGATTGCATGCATTGAACTTGAAAAACCCGCCCAAAGGCATGACACGTGCATTATTGTGGCAAGTTTCGTGATGCAACAATTGTGTTAGAAGCCGTAGCATCCAGGGATTTATAAATTTGACATTGCTTTTTTGGTATACTGGGAACTTTCAATGATATCAATGTGTTGCAACAGTCTCATTTGTTTTCTAGACTTGCTAGTGGTGATGCTCCTGCTTGTAACTACATGATTAATGGACATGAATACATCAAGGGATACTATTTTGCACATGGTATTTATCTTTCTTGATGTATATTAGTCAAGAGCATAAAAAAAACCAACACTAGAAAGCATGTTGAATTTGCAAAGATACAAGAGGATCAGAGAAAAGATAATGAAATAGCCTTTGGGGCAATCAAGGTTTGCTATTGTTTGTAGTCCTGCTTGTTTTTTGATAAAAGAACCCTAAAAAACATCAGGAATTGTTGCGTGATTCTTCATAGTATGACCCTCGAAGATGAAAGGATCATGAGCTTAGAATTCTTCTACGACAACGTCGGTATGCGTGTGAAGTGAGCTAGAGACCCTGACCGCATACAAACATTTCTTCACACGTACCGGAAGATTGAGAACGCAAACACTCACTATCAGCTTCACGAGGATCTCATTGTGCACCATTGACACAGACATGGGCAGCAATTTCTGCCATTTTTTCATTCATTTCATTTAATTCATGCGTGATTTTCATCATTGTTGTGTTAAGAACAGTTTTTTATTGAAATGTTACTTTATTTTGAAGATTTAAATAATTATTATAATCTGAATAGTTGTTGTATTATGATTTGAAAATTTGATTTTATGTTTTTAGTCAATTTCAGTAAATATCATGTTTTTTCGGGTGACGAGGACCGCGGTAGAATTCGTAAAAAACGTTTTTCACATACTGTAAACATACGATACTGGCCATGTTTGGATCCTAGGGTTAGAGTTAGAGTTGGTTAGATTTAAACCATCTAACCCTCAAAGATCCAAACATGTGGGTTAGAGTTGGTTAGATGCATCTAACCCACCCAAAAACTCTAACCCACCTAAGAGGTGCTTTTTTGGGTTAGAGTAGGTGGGGTCCAGGGAAAGAGAGAGGTCTAAAGTAGCCAAATGATTAAAAAAAAGCATTTATTGTCCATCTAACCCTTTCATCCAAACACCTTTAGAGTTAGAGTTAGTTTAGGTTAGTTCAAGGGTTAGAATCTAACTCTAACTCTGACCAGGTTAGAGTATCAAACACGGCCACTGTCCGTCGTATACGGGTCTGCTAGAGTTGCTCTTATTCCGGTCACCATCGGAGCTGGCGACCGGTGGCAACCGCGCGGGGAGCTCTAGCCGTTCTCTCTCACAACTGTCGCTCGCCGGGACGCCGCGCGATTTCCTACCCCCACCCCCATTCCAGCGTACCACACCGACACCGTGTGAGATCCGTGCTTCATCGGTAGGTAATAAACCCTAATCCCAGTCCCCTGATTGCTTCCTCCCCGCAGCCGATCCATTCCCTCCGTGAGCGCCGAGATTTCCGCCACCGCGCGCGGTGTGCTTCTTCTTGCCCGTGCTACGAGTGGTCGTGTTGGGGGCAATCCCTGGCACGACGTGTATTGGTCTCGTTACGCGTCGGCAACGCCGTTTCCACCCGATCGAAGTCTTGAACCATCCGAGCTGCCGCTGCCGCTTGCGGTTTTGGCGCCGTATAAGTGAGTGACACTGCTCCTCGGTATTCACCCAGGCAAGCCCACAGCCGCCGCGCCGTGTTGTGCGCCCGTAGGTTGCAAGTGTTGGAGATGTGTAACCAACTAACCATGGACAGAGGCTAGCACCTAATATCCGCCACTTCTGTGGCGGCTTAATCATCTGGCTCAGCGTCTGCTGCCCTGGCATATAGGCCTAACTTTTCCGAGTAAAATGCCTGTAGCTCTTCTGCTTTGATTGTATATCTGTTCTAGAGAAATGGATCTGTGGTAAGGTGTGTGGCAGCTTCACTCCATGATCTCCGGTGGCTTGCTCTCCTGCAAGAAGCTAATGACTGCATTGGGAGCCTGAACGTGGAGATCAGTTGACAGTTTGTTCCCTTGGCGAGTTAACCCTTAACAGAGAGTTCAAATCATATAGTTGATCTTATATCTGTGAAGATTGGTTGGTAAACTCTGTTCTCTGGACTCTAGTTGGAGTTTGTTACTGCAAGTTATTTGTCTTGTGTGATTCCCATAGTTTTCTGTAACAGATGGTAATTTTTTATATAGCAATTGTTTCTGCAGAAATGCATTTTAGTGCTCAGGCTCAATGGAACCCGATTTTTTTTTGAAAAGTTTAAATATCGTATTTCAAAGTTCCAAAAATTCTGAAAAAATTCGACATTGTTGTATGGATGTATACTGTGTGTACGTAAATTCACATGATGAAATACGTTAAGAAGCGAGCTACACAAAAGTTACAGAATTGTGCTTTTGAAAACAGTGAACACTGAAAAGTGTGCGCCTGTTCACTGTAAAAAATCAACGAGTTTCCCTTTTTTGTGTAGCTCGCGTGTTAATGCATTTTCTCATTAAATTTTGGTATTTTACATACATATAGTATACATCCATATGAATACATAGTATTTTTGTTTAGCATTTTTGAAAATTTGAAATACGATTTTTGATTATTATTTTTCAGTAAAAGGGCTCCAAGGATCTTGAGCACACAAATGCCATATTCTTGTTTCTTCACAAGCTAGGGAATATTATAAATTTGGGTCTGAAGGGGTAGGGATCCTTAAACTATGAAACTTACTGTTTTCCATATTTGTTTAAATTTAATACATAAGGTACTCTAGGCATCAGCGCGTCTGTGCTGGTATAGTAAACGCCTCAATTTCCTGCAAACCAGCACTGCATTTCTTCAGAAGGTAGAAATAAACGTTGGTCCTAAGTGATTTATGTGCAGGTGTGAATTGCTCATGGTATATCCTTACTTTCTGATATGGACATTTTTTGTTGTTCCCCTCTATCACTAGTTGTGATAGGCTGTTGGTACCTGTTAGGAGCACTAACTCAGAAATAATATAGCTGTTGTATAATATCTTTTCTGTTTGTATTTTGATATTCTTTTTTTGTGAAAATAGTACCACCATAGATCTGCTGCCAGTTAAGAAATATATCACCAAATTTTTTTGCCTTAATAAAATACTTTTGCAAAAAATGTGCTGTTAAGTTTGTTTTCATGGCGAGTCAACTGTTTGCAAGGTTGGACGAATTTGAAACACATTTAGCTTCTTTGCCTTTTTGTGGTCCAACATCTCCTCAGGAAGTCACACACAACCCTTGTGAAACCACCCTTATTCTGAGTGTAATATCCTTCTAACTCAAAAGGAAGGGTGATAGATTTTGAAGAAATGTTTTTTGTAGTGAGCATTTGTAGTGGGGTTTTACAGAGATGGATATTTTGGTGCTCTGCTAATGTGGCGACTTTGGAGTTAAACCATACCAAATTTCCTTACTTTGATTAATGGTTAGATTTCTTTGGAAGGTTTGAAATCTAGACCCTTCTTGATGTATGTGTATTTGAAAGTTTGCAGGCTCAGTTGCTGCCTTGGTGGAATATCTTCAGGTCTGGTGCAATGGCCTACGAGATCAGTGAGATCAAAAGTAAAGTTCTATTCTCATTTAGGACTACTACTCACTGCAAGTGATCAAAGCACTTACTTGATTTTGTTTGACATTCACTAAAGAGGGTACATCAACCTCGTTCCCTTCCTTTTAGGTGTTATTCTCAAAATAGGAAATACCATTGAAATGGAAATTGTACAAGTACTATTGCAAATGTGTAATAGTATGTCTTTACAACTCTGGAAGACCTAACACATCTGACCAATGTTAAATGACCATTCATACATACTGCTCTTAAGAAATTCAAAGGGCATATTTCCGAACTTTGAATGTTCTGGAAAAATTCTTAGTTATACATTTTCGGGTTAAGTATGAATGCTCCCACCCATAGTCACCAATTCGTGTGTGTATTAAATTTTAAGGAAGCTGCATACATGTGCAATGTTTTAGACTAACCACCCTGTTTTTTTTAGTGTACACATGAACACATTCGCGCAAAAGATTTGTAGCTTCACACTTCATGCTATAATGTGCATTTAGAATTTTTCAGGATTATCTTAAAACTTGGAAGTGTTCTTTTGACCTCATCTTAACATTTCCACCTTGAGTTTACTTGTGCATTTTGTAATAAAATTAGTGCAAGGTAGTTTGGCAATTACCCACTTTGCAATGACATCTGGACTGTTGGATGTCTTGGCAATAGTATGTTGACAATTTTCTGTTCTTTTTACGGAAAAACTGAGTGTCATATGATCACTTTATTATTGTTAGAAAAATATCCAGATAATTCCTGATCTTTGGGGTAGTCCCTGAACCCCCAGAACTGAGAACTGGATATTAGAGCCTGTTTGGGACTGCTCTGTTCCTTAAAATTTAGCTCCGCTCCAGAAAAGACAAGCCAAACGGGTTAACTTCACGATATGCCGCTCCACAAAAAAACTAGAATCTGGGGTACAGCTTCCAAGTTTTTATGAAGCTCTTGAGAGGGTGCTCCAAAAAACTCTAGAAGCTGGAGTTGGTGCGAAATTACCCACCACTGCCACCAGTAAGTGGATACCCCTTCATTTCTCCCCCCTCAACCAATCAAATAGATTCTTTCCACCAATTTTTTTATTCTTGGAGCTGGAGCTAGATGGAAGCCAAACATTCTCTTGATAGTGCTATAGCTTCTGTATGAAATTGCTCCAAAGTGAATTTGATGAAGTGAAGCTGATTTTCATGAAGCGAAGCAGTCCCAAACAGGCCCTTAACCCCTGTATTATCGTTAGCACCAAATTACTTAACTGTGTATGTTATTTACTATTGTAGTTTTGCCTTGGTGGGCAAATGTGGCGAACTTTTAGTGCCAGTTTCAGAGGTGGTTACATGACTCGGGAGGAAGAGGGAGTGTATAGACTGCAAGGGTTTAATAAAATAAAAATATCGTTAGTTCTTTTTTCTAGTACACCCTTTGGCTCAGATACGTCTCAATGTTTCTCACATTCAAATTGTTAAAAATTTGAACCAAACTGAAATGTCATATGGTTGTAGAAATGATACAGATTTTCTTCTCCTGGACACATGTGCTCTTGTTATTTTGAAATGTTTGGCCGCTGTGATTTGCAGTTCCAAAAGTTCCTAGCAAATTCAGACATGTACATGTTAGAATAAACTATGTATCTGAAAAGTTCCCTAATATATTGGGATTTCTGCAGCAACACTGTATTTGGCATTGTTGGTGGATTGTGATAATCCCATTTGCCTAACCAGGTTTTACCGATTTAACATTTAGTTAGTCAACTTATTACTGCTTTCATGGCTATTTTATTACAGCAAGCTGTAAATAATTTGACTGCAACATGGTTCATCAACTGCAAACTGTGCCTAAAAGGACGGACCAGTAATGCAAGCAAATGCACATAATACTCGGTTATCTATATGTCTTGGTTGTCTTATAAATTTTAGCAGCACAATAATTGTTCTAATTAGCTGTCTTTATGTGAGCCCGAGCTCAGATTGATGTTACACCTTGCATAGGGGCTTTAAGAACAGTAAATATGATTGCATTAGAAAAATAAGGGAGCTATCATATAGCATGTGCGATGATTATCAAATTCAAGTTACAGAAAGGTGGCACCTGTTCCTATTTTCTGATCTGATGTATTTTCCTCTTTTCACATGTAAGTTGGAAGTATTAAACTATTAATGATCATATTTCGATGTAGAAATTGGCATAGGTCTGGTGGGCTTTGGCATCCTGTTCTCATTCCTAGGTGTTATCCTTTTCTTCGACAGGGGTTTGTTGGCTCTGGGTAATGTATGATACAACAATACACAAACCCTAATTCAGTTTCAATTGCTCCTTATCAAATGGGATCATACTGTCACCTTATTCTTTCCTACCCTGTTTCTTCAAGATTTTCTTCTTGACTGGAGTAGGCCTTCTTCTTGGTTGGCAATCTATGTGGCAGCTATTTACAAAGAAGGCAAACATTAAGGTACTCAACATTTAGATAGATAGATGGCACTACCCTTTTGCTTCGTCGTGGCTTAAAATTGTAATCGGGTAAAATGTGATATTACATTATATTATTATTTACCTGTTGCTTACTGAAGTAGGATTTTTTTTCTTGAAAGAATGTGTACATAGCAGATCAGATTCTTCAAGACAACTATATTCATCGAACAAATTTGAATGTTCTCAGCGACAATCCAATATCATGTTGCTCTTTATTAGTCTTGTCCTCTTAATGCCATATCATGTTGTTCTTATTTAGTCTCGTTCACTCAATGCAATATCGTGGTGCTCTTTGTTTGTCTTGTTCATTTATCAGTGGAATGCTGACCACATTGCTGTCTCTCCGAGTGCCATGTGTTAAATATAAATAGGTCATGCTATATTTTTTGTGCAGGGATCTGTACCTTTCTTCCTTGGTCTCTTTCTTCTATTTGTCAGATGGCCTGTTGCTGGTATAATCCTGGAACTGTATGGAACTTTTGTCCTCTTCAGGTCATCGCCTACATCAAACCATTTCTCTAATACTCCATTCATTTCTTGGTTGATACTGACTTTTGCTTTTATTCGGCAGTGGTTATGGGGCTCCTATTCAAGCCTTCCTATATCAGATTCCAATAATTGGATGGATTCTGCAATACCCCTTTCAGGTAATTTTTCTTTTGCATATAGACATTATATAATCTTAGCTGCTCCTCCTGACACAGTTGCTGATATCCTCTGCTCATACTTTTTTGGAGCACTTCCATTGTATTCGCTCTAGATTGTAGGTATAAGTATAACTGATGCTTCAGTTTTCATCTTATTTCTGCAGCTGTTTGGTCTCAGGCGTAAGCGTGCTTGACAATTTGTGGTGGCAGAAATTCATGATAATTCATGGGGAAATAGCATATTGGCTGATGTTAAATTGTCAGTAGAAAATTCTTGTAGCCTTTATCTTCTGTAACTATGCTCTTTAACACTGTGTCTGCATGCTATGGGCTTTGTAACTTGGTTGTGATGACTTCTAGTACCCTTCAATCAACATGCGGTAGATGATAGTTTAATTTTTTAAGTTCATACATCAGCATAGTTATGCCATCAAATATATGACTGGATTCTGGGTTTTGATGGGACTTGAGAGACACCAACCCTCCGCCCTTGTTATGCGTCAACCTGACAAACTCTGCAGCATACTATCGTGTCTTGTGTATGTGTTTGTGGATCCAGCTCCTCCCATATTTTTCTTATCGGTAAGTTGTTTAAGCTGTCATCATTCTTAGGTTTGAAGTTTCAGCCATAATTTTGGTGGGATTTGCCTGTCATGTCGAGGTCTTCTTGTGCTGATATGACCGTAGGGTTCTGATGTGATGGGCGCAGTTGGCTCGCCATCCTTAGTTTTTTTTGAAGAATACTGTCCTCAAGTTCTACTTTTGACAGTGACAGGGACACATAGAAATAACAGAGCAAACCGCTTAAACCGTGCACAGGAGTGGTTGGGAAGTATTACCTCCGTCCTAAATTATTTGTCTTAAAGTTTTTTAAATATGGATATATCTAACACTAAAAGTGTCTAAATACATTTTTTTTGTGTGTGAATAAACTCTTGTATTACTCCAAAAACTCGAAGTTTACAATCAAGTTAAAAAATTTCTAAAGCGCCAGGGGGCCCTGATCTAAGCCAAACAACAGTGCGGCGTTTGGATCTCCCAAAATTTGCTATAAAATGACTAGATTTATTTTGGCTACGATAAATATGAGTAATGCAAGAATCATGTTCCTCCATTTGAAATCCTCAACCAAAAAAGGTACTTCGATTTGTTGCCTTCTCTACTCTTCATCATGACTGCCTCAAGGCAATCACTTTCAATATCCAGTCACAGGGAACACCACTGCAGTGCAAGAGACATACTTTTCTGAAGGGGTAGTACTTCCTTTGTTCCAAAATAATTGTCTTAATTTTATACTAGCTCTAGTATAGAATTTTACTAAGCTTAAAACACTTATTTTAAAACGGAGGGAGTAGTTTATATTCTAGGCCATCATTGCCACTAAATATAATCACCCGCTCATGGTCTCTAAGAACCATGCCTGCTCCTGCTTCATCGTTGGAGAAAGAACCATCAACATTCAACTTATTTCGGCTGTGGTCGTATACAGGACGTGACCACATCACATCAGGCTGGAGCCTTTTATTGTGTATTGAATCAACATGTGGAAAGCATAACATGGTGGCTGCTTCGCCTTTAACTGGATCAAAATTTGGGTATGTGCTAATGGTGTATAGTGTATCAAGGTAGCTGCATAAAAACCTCTTGGAAACGTCAAATGGGGGAGCTGGTTTTGAATGTACAATCTCGTTTCTAACATACCACATCCTCGAAAACATCAGTAACATTCATGCACGCGTTACTCCATTTAGGTTGCAAAAGAACCCTGAGAACCAATCATCCCTAGTTGTTAGAGCATATTTCTTTATGTATGGTCTTGATAATTGATGACAATCCTTATGGACTAATGGTTGCCTTGATTTATATTTAAAGGATTTGTTCATAGGCACTTCTTGAAGTCCATCTATTGGTTTCAAGGAGTTTATATGATGACCAAGGTGGTATGTAAGGTTTTATCCAAAGATTGTTCATGTGAGAGTTGAGCTTATTGCAAGCATGTCTTGAAGAAGAAGATTATGTGAGCATTCATGTTTACCTTCAAGACATCATCTTTATGAAGATAGAAGATAAGATACAAGGTTGATCAAGACGAAGTCAAAGAGTGAATCAAGTTGATCAACACGCAAAGCGTACAAGATGTACCGAGAGGGATCAAGTGATCCCATGATATGGTAAGTATTGTCCATTACGCTTTGCGTACTAATCCATGGTCTATGTGAGAGTTCTGTGTGGGGTTAGGTATATTTTTATGGGCTTGCATCAATAGAAGATCTCATACAACCCATGGAAGATGACATCAAGTGATGATCGTCATCAAGATTGCGGTGTGCAAGTTCAAGTGGAGCATCACGAAGAGATCATGCTTGAAGCTTGCCGTCCATTATGGTGACAATGGACTTGTGAAGATGTGTCGAAGAGTGGCTCACCCATAGTGGGGGGTATGGGGGAGCAATCAACTAGTCTTCATCGAGCCCACACAATCAAGAAAGGTGGTCCATTTTAAGGAAGTCAAGATCCTCATCATCTAGCTTAAGTAGACTATGTGCAAGGTATAGGTTTACCCTTTATAGGTTTTCTATATTACCAGTCTCATGGTGGTAGTTGGGAGACCGGGTTGTAGGATCGTTTGTCATACTATCAAGGGGGCTTTCCAGTGAGTAGCTTGTTCGTATCGTTCGTTCAGAGCTCAAACCATTTGCGTCCTTGCATCATTTTTTTGGGTTCATGTTTGGTGTTTCTCTTTGCGAGTTTTAGAGCTTACGCTCATCTTCATGACAAGCTCGAGTTCATAAAAACGGAGTCCATATGCATCTTCTATGATGTTTTCGATGTTCGAGTTTTTGTCGGTTCTTCATTCATAGAGGTTTCACATCTCTATACCATTGACATTTTCATACTCCCTCTTCATGCCAGTTTTCATATTGTCGTTGTTTGATAGTTCTTGTCGTCCTGAATCCAACAAGCTTGAGTTTTCTCAATTCGGAGCTCATTTGTAGAAGTTATGGCAGTTCTGGTGTTTCTGCTTTCATGTGTTGCCTTTGTCCTAGCCTGAAAAGACCCAAGTGGTAGTACCGCTCCCATTAGCGCTACTACCTCTTCTCTGTGGTAGTACCACCCTGGTCAGCGGTAGTACCGCTCTCGGGCGGAAGTGCCCTAGCTAGTGCCACTGCCTCGGCGTCTGAACACTTTTCATGCCAGTCTGGGCGGTTTCTGGCCGATAGTTCTGAGCGGTAGTACTGCTCTCCGAGTGGTAGTACCGCTTATTACTACCAAGCCACTTCCTCCCATGTTTTCTCGGGCTGGATTCTCAACGGATCTTGAGCAGATGTAGGACCCCTTATGGGCGATAGTACCGCTCTTGGCAGCGGTAGTACCGCTCCGGCGGAACTACTCCCTACTATCTTCCCTCGTGATGTGCGACTCACGGTCGCAGCGGTAGTACCGCTCCTAGGAGCGGTACTAATTCTTACGGGCGGTAGTACCGCTCTCTGGAGTGGTAGTACCGCCTGTGTGCGGGCTGAGGGTGTAACGGTTGGATTTCCCCCCTCCTATACACTACATGAATCAGACACTTTGTCCTCTGCCATAGCAGACGACAAAGTGGTGTTCCACGAACGGCAAAGGCCTTTGCCGTCAGCTTCCTGTCGGCAAAAATTCCGCGACAACTTTCGAAGGCAAAGTACCTTCTTTGCCGTGTGCCACCACAAAGCGGACGACAAAGACCTTTGCCGTCAGCCATCTGTCGAAGCAGACTACAAAGAACTGTACACGACAACCGACAGGCAACTACTCCATTAGGTGGCTAACGGAGTATTTGCCATTTGCCTCTTTTCATAGTCTTTGTCGTCTGCCTCTTTCACAATCTTTGCCGTCTGCCTCCTCAATATCGTTGTCGTCTTACTGTTTGCATGGCTTTGCCGTCTGCCTCTCTCACTATCTTTGTTGTCTGCCGCTTTCACTATCTTTGCCGTCTGTCTTCCAAGGCAGAAGACGACAAAGTAACCATATGAGCCAACCCCATGTTGCCCCAGGTTGCACAACTGGCTGCCACGTGGCCTCTTTGCCGTCTTCTACCTGATGGCCTTTGCCATCAGCTGGCAGACGGCAAAGAGCCCATATTGTCACTGTTTTGTTTGTTTTATGTTATTTCACAACATATATATATATATATATACATATTTCACAACACATATATGATATATAGTTCACAACACACACATATAGTTCACAACACTATATAATATACATATAAAGTTCATCAATGCCATTTGTTCATCAATCACAACCCATATATCGAAAGAACTAACATACAATGTTTTACACTGTTCGTCCATATATAGATATACATACAGTTCCACATTATCATCAACTCAAATGAAAAAAAAACTAAAGTACTCCATCAATGCCACCTTCCATGTAGTACATCTAATCCGCAAAATGGGAATAAGAAAGTTAGAAGAAGAAGAAGAACAATATATGACATTTTGAGCTCATTATGTCATTTTGGAGGAAAATAAGCTAAGTATATGACCTTTTTGAGCTAACAAAGGTTCTTATGCTTTTTTTGACCTAACTAAGCTCATTATGTCATTTTAGAGGAAAACAAGCTAAGTATATAATATTTATGAGCTAACCAAGGTTCTTATGCCATTTTGAGCTTATTATATCATTTAGGAGGAAGATATGCTAAGTTATGAGCTAACCAAGGTTCTTGTGATGTTTTTTTACCTAACTAAGCTAATTATGTAATTTTGGAGCTAAATTAGCTAATTATGTCATTTTGTAGGATAATTAGCTAAGTATGTCTTTGTTGGGGAAAATAAGCTAAGTAGAAGAAGAAAGAAGAGAAGAAGAAGGAGAAGAAAAAGAATAATAATAATAATAATAATAATAATAATAAGAAGAAGAAGAAGAAGGAGGAGGACGAGGAGGAGAAGGAGAAGAAGGGGGAGGAGAAGAATAAGAATAAGAAGAAGAATAAGAAGAAGAAAAGAAGAAGAAGAGAAGAATAAAAAAAGAAGAAGGAGTCATCCTTCCTTCTCCTTCTTCTCCTTCTTCTTCTCCTTCTTCTTCTCTTCTTCTTTTCTTCTTCTTCTTCTTCTTCTTCTTCTTGTTCCTTCTTTTCATTTTTCCTCTTTCTTCTCCTCGTCTCCCCTTCTTCTTCTTCTTATTCTTCTTCTTCTTCTTCTTCTCCTCCTCCTCCTCCTCCTCCTCCTCATCTCTTCTTCTCCTCCCCCTCCTCTTCTTCTTCTCTTCTTTTCTTCTTATTCTTTGGAGCTAAACTAGCTAATTATATCATTTTGGATCTAAACTAGCTAATTATGTCATTTTGGAGGATAATTAGCTAAGTATGTCTTTGTTGGGGAAATAAGCTAAGGAGAAGATGAAAGATGATAAAAAAGAAGAGAAGAAGAAGGAGAAGAAAAAGGAGAAGAAGAAGTAGAATAAGAAGGAGGAGGAGGAGGAGGAGAAGGAGAAGAAGGAGGAGGAGGAGGAGAAGCAGCAGAAGAAGAAGCAAAGAAGAAGAGAAGAAGAAGGAGAAGAAGAAGGAGAAGAAGGAGAAGGAGGAGAAGAAGGAGAAGGAAGGATGACTCCTTCTCCTTCTTCTCCTCCTTCTCCTTCTCCTTCTCCTTCTTCTTCTTTTCTTCTTCTCTTCTTCTTCTTCTTCTTCTTCTTCTTCTTCTTCTTCCTTCTTTTCATTTTCCTCTTTCTTCTCCTCTTCTCCTCTTCTTGGAGCTAAATTAGCTAAGCATGTCTTTTTGGAGCTTAATTAGCTAATTATGTCATTTTGGAGCTAAATTAGCTAAGTATGTATTCTTGGAGCTAAACTAGCTAATTATGTCATTTTGGAGCTAAATTAGCTAATTATGTCATTGTTGGGGAAAATAAGCTAAGGAGAAGATGAAAGAGGAGAAGAAAGAGGAGGAGAAGGAGAAGAAGAAGAAGAAGGAGGAGGAGGAGGAGGAGAAGAAGAAGAGGAAAAGGATATGTCATTTAGGAGGAAAAGCTTATTATGTCATTTTGGAGGAAGATACACTAAGTTATGAGCCAACAAAGGTTCTTGTGATGTTTTTTACATAACTAAGCTAATTATGTCATTTTGGAGCTAAAGTAGCTAATTATGTCATTTTGGAGGATAATTAGCTAAGTATGTCTTTGTTGGGAAAATAAGCTAAGGAGAAGAAGAAAGAGGAGAAATTAGCGAATTATGTCATTTTGGAGCTAAATTAGCTAATTATGTCATAAATGAACTAGAGAAAACTTACCATTATGGTCATCTAGGAGAAGCACCAAGGTTGCTCGGGCCGATTGCATTTGGAGACGGTTGCCCTAGAGAAGGGTCGTGCGATGCCGCTCGGAAGTTATTCTACAGAAAAGATATTTTGCAATGTCTCGTTAGCATGATGACACTCAAATTTTAATACTAGTTTATAATGACCATTGAAATGAAACTCACCGTGCCAATCGCAGAAAAGACATGCATCGACGGAGGGGGCTGACCGGTCTTCTCGCACATAGACTGCACATTTGGTTTTGAAGAGTCGGTCGTATTAGTTACTAATGAAACCGACATTACACACATGATTTGGCTAATGTAAAACAGGAACTTACCATAATAAGCTCGTACATGGCGACGTGACCGCCTCATTCTGGGCCCTCTCCTCCTCCAACAACCGAGCCGTGTTCCGGTCCCTCTCTCAAGAGCATCCTGAAGAGCAGCCTAGTTTGCAACTCTCTCTTTCTCAAGAGCAGCCTGGTTTGCCGCTCTGTCTTTCTGAAGAGCAGCTTGCAACACCATTCCTCGTTACCACTATAATGTTCGGTGGCCACACACGCAATGAAATGGATGAAAGTTCTCTGAGTCCGTACTACTAACCTCGATGGCGAGATCGACTGGCCGTGGACGAGGTGTTATCTCAAGATAGGAGATCGACTGTCGCGCCTTGATCTCAGGGAGAGTGAGTGGACAACGCATTATCCCATCTCCAATGGCTATCGAGCCATGGGGCCTCCCGCCGCCAGATATCATCACCAGCTCTGGATCCAAAGGTTCCTGGCTCGGATTAAAGTCCTCCCTTTTTAGCCTTCCCCACGTCACTGTATTTCATGAGCTTGTGGTGGGAGGAGATGTTGGTGAACATCTCTGGATGATCCAGATCAGACTCAGAGAATGCCTTGGCCTTCTTGTAGGAGGCAGTATTGGGGTGCCATCATGCCGAAGGGATTGAACCCATCCGTGGTGACGCACACTCGAGGATTCCTTGGATCTGCCGCTTTTATCCTGATGTAATCCATCGAAATATTTCCACGCTTCCCCATCTGATGTGTGTACCTCCATCTTATTCCGATCCACATCTAGTTCATTTCTTTTGCCCAATTTGTGCCATGTCATCTGTTTGGTTGTCTCTTCGACCATGAAAAGACTTTGAAACCTTGGTATGGTTGGCATATAACGAAGAACACTAACTGCGATTTTGGTCTGCCTCTTCTCACCCATACCATTGTCTACCACAAGATACCTGCAAGACTCGCAACTGGGACAATAGTCCAAGTGTGCATACTCCTTCCTAAATAAGACACATCCTTTCTCACAGGCATCTATATTCTCATAGGGCATCTTAAGTACACGAAGTATTTTGTACGACTGGTACAGGTTTGCAGGCATGACAAGGACTTTGGGTAGAAAACGTCCAAATAGTGTCATCATTGTGTCGTAGCATTCTCTTCCCAAGTTGAGCTGAGCCTTCAGAGCCATTACTTGTGCAATGGCATCCAGCTGACAAAGCTTAGTGTGCTCGTGGAGAGGACGTTTTGAAGGCTCCAACATTTCATAGAAGGCCTTTGCAGATTCCTCCATCTCTTCGTCCGAATCCCGAGCATCATCAAAGTCTTGCACGATGTCTTCGATCCCGGTACCATGCTCGTTGGTGCAACGACGAACCACCTCAGCTCTGGTGCATTGTATAGACTCATCATGAAATGTCCACATCGTATAATTAGGCTTAAAACCCCTCCTCTACAGGTGTTTAATCATTACAACCTTTGTCCACTGTTTATAGTTGTCGCACTGTGGACTGGGGCACCAGTTTGTTTCCTGGCCATTTTCAAATGCGGCTTTCACAAAGTCCTTGGTTTTTAGAAAACATTCTTTTGTCATCTCTTTCTGACTAGGGTGACCGGTGTGTTGGGGAATGTTGCATGGGAAACAAAATTTTTCCTACGCACACGAAGACCTATCATGGTGATGTCCATCTACGAGAGGAGATTTAGATCTACGTACCCTTGTAGATCGCACAGCAGGAAGCGTTAAGAAACGCGGTTGACGTAGTGGAACGTCTTCACGTCCCTCGATCAGCCCCACAAACCGTCCCGCGATCCGTCCCACGACCCTTTCCGATCTAGTGCCGAACGGACGGCACCTCCGCGTTCAACACACATACAGCTCGACGATGATCTCGGCCTTCTTGATCCAGCAAGCAAGATGGAGAAGTAGATGACTTCTCCGGCAGCATGATGACGCTCCGGTGGTGGTGAAGGATCTACTCCTGCACGGCTCCGTCCGAGCTCCGCAGAAATACAATCTAGAGGTAAAACTATGGTGTCTAGATCTGACTTGCACGTGGCAAAAGTTGTCTCAAATCAGCCCTAAATCGCCACTATATATAGGAGGGAGGGGGAGGAGGCTTGCCTTGAGGGACAAGCCCTCAAGGGTGCGCCGGCCAGGGAGGAGGAGGAGTCCTACTGCAATCCTAGTCCAACTAGGATTGGAAAGTGGAGTCCTTCTCTTCCTTCCCACCTCTCCTTTTTTTTCTTTCTCTTTGTTTTTTCTTTCCTTGGCGCATAGGCCCTCTTGGGCTTTCCCACCAGCCCACCAAGGGCTGGTGCGCCACCCCTAAGGACTTTGGGCTTCCCCCGGGTGGGTTTCCCCCCTCCCGGTGAACATCCGGAACCCATTCGTCACTCCCGGTACAATCCCGGTAATGCCCGAAAACCTTCCGGTAACCAAATGAAGTCATCCTATATATCAATCTTCGTCTCCGGACCATTCCGGAAACCCTCGTGACATCCATGATCTCATCCGGGACTCCTAACAACATTCAATAACCACACATATAACTCAACTATACTAAAACATCGTCGAACCTTAAGTGTGCAAACCCTGCGGGTTCGAGAACTATGTAGACATGCCTCGAGGTACTCCTCGGTCAATATCCAATAGCGGGACCTGGATGCCCATATTGGATCCTACATATTCTCCGAAGATCTTATCGGTTGAACCTCAGTGTCAAGGATTCATATAATCCTGTATGTCATTCCCTTTGTCCTTCGGTATGTTACTTGCCCGAGATTTGATCGTCGGTATCCGCATACCTATTTCAATCTCGTTACTGGCAAGTCTCTTTACTCATTCCGTAATACAAGATCCCATGACTTACACTTAGTCACATTGCTTGCAAGGCTTGTGTGTGATGTTGTATTACCGAGTGGGCCCCGAGATACCTCTCCGTCACACGGAGTGACAAATCCCAGTCTTGATCCATACTAACTCAACCGACACCTTCGAAGATACCTATAGAGTACCTTTGTAGTCACCCAGTTACGTTGTGACGTTTGATACACACAAGGTATTCCTCCGGTGCCAGTGAGTTATATGATCTCATGGTCATAGGAATACATACTTGACACGCAGAAAACAATAGCAATAAAATGACAAGATCAATATGCTACGTATATAATTTGGGTCTTGTCCATCACATGATTCTCCTAATGATGTGATCCCGTTATGAAGTGACAACACTTGCCTATGGCCACGAAACCTTGACCATCTTTGATCAATGAACTAGTCAACTAGAGGCTCACTAGGGACAGTGTGTTGTCTATGTATCCACACATGTATTTGAGTTTCCAATCAATACAATTCTAGCATGGATAATAAACGATTATTATGAACAAGGAAATATAATAATAACTAATTTATTATGGCCTCTAGGGCATATTTCCAACACGGTGTACATCCACGCACGATCACTAATCTTGCCTATCTACTAAACACACAAGAAATATATATATATATATATATATATATATATATATATAATTCAATATATATGTTCATGAGTTAATCAAGTTCGCCAGTTTTATTACATCCATGCGACCTACACGCTAATAGGTAAAGATAGGTCCTAATCCCACCCGAGTATGTGTAGATTAGGTTCGTTTTCCCATGCTCTACTCCGGATCCAACAAAAAAATTTGGCAGCACCTCCCCGCTATTCTCCTAATACACGTTTCGGCAATAAACAGAGAGGATGTGTATCCGAAGAACAACAGGGAGGCACTGGCGAAATTATGCATCCAATCCGAAACAAAGCATATGGGAAAACGAACCCAATCTGAACATACTCGGGCTATCCATGGATAACGTTAGACAATTCGGAAGAATCACAGTTATAAATATATGCAAATGCATGCATATTTATAATTGTAACCCTTTCGAGCGGGAGACGCATACTGATCACACATACTGATAATTTAATGTACCTATATCTAGGAAGTTTCATCCAAAGACTGACTCAGAGCAAATTAAGGGGCGAGGAGGAGATGTCATTTGTATTCACCCACGAACACAGGGGAGGAGCTCGTCGAACGCACGGGGAGGTCTTTGTACAGCACACGAGACAACTACACATGTAAATCCACCAGATCAACACAAATATTTGTGTTCATTAATAAAATCAAAAAATATATTACCTAACACAAATATATGACATATATAGATGTCATTTAGGGTTCCATCGACGCTGAGGAAGCCCCTAACTCGCTCGTCCACGGTGCCCTCAGGTATGGCGACGCACGGTCGAAGGGTTAACACGCCATCTCTTCCAGTTCCGGAGATCTCTCCTCTCTGCCTCTCCTGTCCTCTCCGATCATTCTCCTGGTGAGCTCCCGCCGGTAGCCTCTCAAAGGCCAAAGAGCACCTTATCGGTCAAGAGGGGCCGAAGAAGTGTCAGGGGTTGGGGGTAAGTGCCATCGGGGGCGGCGTATTAATAACTGCGCGGACTTTCGTGCGGGGGTGTCAGGATGTCGTGTCAGGGCGTCGTGTCAGGGTGTCGGGGCGTTGTTTCGGGGTGTTGGGGCGTCGTGTCGGGGTGTCAGGGTGTCCTTTTCTTCTTCATCCTCTTCCTTTTCCCTCTTCTTCCTTTTCTTCTTCTTCTTCTTCTTCTTCTTCTTCCTTCTTCTTCTTCTTCTTCTTCTTCTTCTTCTTCTTCTTCTTCTTCTTCTTCTTCTTCTTCTTCTTCTTCTTCTTCTTCTTCTTTTTCTTCTTCTTTTCATTTTTCCTCTTCTTCTTCCTCTTCCTCCTTTTCCTTTTTCTGCTTCTTTATTCTTCTTTGCTCTCCTCCTTTTCTTCTTATTCTTCTTCTTCTTCTTCTTCTTCTTCTTCTTCTTCTTCTTCTTCTTCTTCTTCTTCTTCTTCTTCTTCTTCTTCTTCTTCTTCTTCTTCTTCTTCTTCTTCTCCTCCTCCTCCTCCTCCTCCTCCTCCTCCTCCTCCTCCTCTTCTTCTTCTTCTTCTTCTTCTTCCTCCCTTATCTACTTATTCTTCTTTTATTGTTCACCTTTTTCTAGTTATTTCAATTATGACTAAGTGACTAAACCTAGCACTAAACCTATATAGCACTAAACAACCAAAAAAATAACAAAAACAGAATCTACCACTAATTAACTAAAAAAATAAACAACCACTAACTAACAAAACACAATCTACCACTAATTAACAAAAACAAAAAAAATAATAACAAATAACCTAGCACTAATTAACTAAACCTAGCACTAAATCTACTAATTAACTAAATAAATTAAATAAACTACCACTAAATCTACTAATTAGCTAATCTACCAACTAAACTATATATACCACTAAATCTACTAATTAGCAAAAAAAATAAACATATTCACCTTGGTAGTGGGCAGACGGGGTGGTGGGGGGACGGGGCGGTGGGGGTGCGGGCCGGTGGGGCACTGGGGCCGGTAGGGGAGCCAAGTGCGGGGAGGGGCATCGGCTACAGCGAGGGGCGCCGAATGCGGGGAGGGGCGCCGGCTGTGGGGAGGGGCGCCGGTTGCGGGGAGGGTCGCCGACTGCGAGGTGGGCGCAACGAAGGGCGCCGAATGCGCTGGGCCGATGCAGGGAGAGGAAGGGACGAGGGGTGGCCGACGCGCGGGGGGGGGGGGGGCTTGGTGGATGGCGGCGCGGGCTGGGAGCGAGGGCGAGGGAGAGAGACAGAGAGTGGCAGGGTGGGGTAGCCGGTCGTTAGGGAGATAGGTGAGAGAGGAGAGAGGGGGGGGGGCTAACTGCGACCGTTAGGGTAGTTAGGCTTTGGCATCCGCGGCGGACGACAAAGAGGGTGTGTGTGTGGGGGGGGACAGGGGTGCGTCGGCCGTTAGGCCTGTCCTTTGCCGTCTGCCTGCCCCCTCTTTGCCATCAGCCGGCAGACGGCAAAATGGGAGGGTGGGGTCTGGGCCCTTTGCCGTGTGCCATACCCTTCTTTGCCATCGGCTGGCAGACGACAAAGCACTGGCTGATGGCAAAAAGGCCCTTTCCCATCAGCCATATCTTTGCCGTCAGTTTTATGGAAGGTGACGACAAAGAGGGTCTTTGCCATCAGCAAGCAGACGCCAAAGAACAGGCCGATGGCAATTTTTCTAATTCCAGTAGTGCCCTGGCCAGTGCCACTGCCTCGGGGTCTCGACACTTTTCGTGCCAGACTGGGCGGTTTCTGGCCGATAGTTTTGAGCGGTAGTACCACTCTCCGAGCGGTAGTACCTCTTATTACTACCAAGCCACTTCCGCCCATGTTTTCTCGGGATGGATTCTCAACGGATCTTGAGCAGATGTAGGAGGTAGTACTACCCCTTATGGGCGGTAGTACCGCTCTTGGCAACGGTAGTACCGCTCTGGCAGAACTACTCCCTACTATCTTCCCTCGTGGTGTGCTACTCAGAGTCATATCGGTAGTACCGCTCCTAAGAGCGGTAGTAACTCTTACGGGCCGCCTGTGTGTGAGTTGAGGGTGTAACGGTTGGATTTCCCCCCTCCTATAGAAGGGGTTCTCCTTCCCCATTGAACCCTATCCTTTGATCTCGTGTTCTTCCCCCATTGTTGACCTTCTTCGAGCTTGCTAACTCTAAATCCCTCCAATGATTCTTGTTAGTTCTTGAGGGAAAAGAGAGAGGAGATCTAGATCTACGTTTCGACCAATCACTTTCTCCGCTATGTGAGGGGAATGCCTTGGATCTAGATCTTGGTGTTCTTTGTGAGCTCCTTATTCTTCCTCTGATATTCCTCCATAGGGCTTTTTTGTTGTTGTGGAGGGATTTGAGTGTGAGGGACTTGACCACTTCGTGTGTTCTTGCCATTGCATTAGTTGCATTGGTTTGAGTTCTGCACGGTGATACGTGGAAGTGAAGTTTGAGAAGCTTACTACTCTTGGGTGCTTGGTACTCTAGAGCTTGTTCATCTTGGGTTATTTTTTGCGTCCTAGAAGCTTGGTGGTGCCTCGGAGCTCAATCATTGTGGTGTAAAGCTTAGGGCACGCGTCTGGGTCTCCAATCAGGTTGTGAAGATTGCCCCGAGCATTTTGTACGGGTACCGGTAACCGCCCCAAGGGTTTCCAAAGTGTACGAGTTCAGTGACCGCACCAAGGGTTGCCATTTGTACGGATTCGGTGACCGCCCTCAAGGTTACCCCAGTGGAATCACGACATCTTGCATTGTGCGAGGGCGTGAGAATATTACGGTGGCCCTACTGGCTTCTTGAGAAGCATTGTGCCTCCACACCGCTTCAAACGAAGATTAGCATCCGCAAGGGTGTGAACTTCGGGATACATCATCGTCTCTACATGTCCTGGTTATCTCTTACCCGAGCCCTTTACTTATGCACTTTACTTATTATTTCTTGTTATATATATTTCTATCACTTAGTTGTTTATCTTGCTTAGCATAAGTTGTTGGTGCGCATATGTGAGCCTAGTTGGTTTAGGTTTTGTGCTTGACTAATTAAACGTTAGTTTTATTCTGTATTTGTTCAAGTCTAAACCGTAATTATTTTAAAGCGCCTATTCACCACCCTCTAGGCGACATCTACATCCTTTCACGAGTCACACTAATGCATGTTAACGCCAATAATGACCAATCCAGTAGCAATGCATTCCAAATTTCCCTAGCATTTGGACAGGAGTAGAAGACATGGAAAGTGTCCTCCGTCCCCAAACCGTAAATGAGGCATGTAGCACTCACGACCATATTCATTTTGATCTTGTTACTCCAAGTTGCCAGATTGTTAGTAGCTAGTCTCCAACCAAAAGAAAGGACCTTTGGGGGGGGGGTGAGTAGACCATATAGCTTTTCATATGTCCTGCCCCCTAGATGTTGGTACTGGAAGAGCTAATTGATGCATCGTGAAGTTCATTATAAGCCAGCCTATAAGCACTTTTCACCGAAAATTGCCCAATTTTTCAGGTGTGCACCCAAGGAAGTCTGAGCCAAATCTTGGGGAAGGCCGAATCTTTTTTATTTCCATGACATCCACCAGGAGAAAGAACTGCTGTAGTTTAACATCATCACACATGCCATTATGATCTAGAAGCTCCGAAACCAAACGGAATCGACATATACCTTTTGGTGTTAAAAGGACACCCATTGGAAAACGAGTTATCCACTTGTCATGCCATATCCGAACATTTTGTCCATTTGCAATTCTACAAACAAGTCCCTTTTTCAATAAATCAAGGCCATGGCTAATAGCTTGCCAGGTAGAAGAAGGGTTACCCGAGAAAACCGTGTCCTCCAAATGCCCATTGGGATAATATTTTGCTTTTAAAACCCGTGCACACTCATGATATAGGTAGGAATGGATTGAGCAACTGATTTAATCAATACTTCCTTACCAGCTTGGGTGGGGTGGCCATCGAAAGTGAATAATCTCTTAGTTAGTTTGACCTCAGGTTTCGAAACTTTCCTTTTCTCATTATACCATCTGGAGTTGGACCCAAATACTTTTCCTCAAACGCAACAATTGTAACATGGAGAATAGACTTGACCAATTCGTGCACTTGCTCAGGGAATGAACTACCAAACAAGAGTGAGAATTTATCTGGGTTTATTAAGTGTCCTGTTGAAAGACCATAAGCATCAAAGATGCTTTTGACATGATTAGCTTGCTGATCACAAGCTTGGAATAATAATAATGTGTCATCTGCAAAAAGAAGGTGAGATATGCCAGGGGCTCTTCTTGTTATTTTTAGCGGAGACAATTCACCAGAATCAATTCCCTTGTTGATAAGAGAAGGCAATCCATCAGGAACAAAAGGAAATAAGTATGGGGATAATGGGTCACCTTGCCTAAGGCCACGCGTCGATGCATATGAATCCAAGATGGCTCCATTAAATTTTCTGGAGTATCCCACCGAGGTTACACAAGTCATGATCCAATCAACCCAACGGTGAGCAAAGCCAATATTTTGCATCATTTGCTTAAGGTACTCCCAGTCAACCCTATGACAGGCCTTAGATAAATTCAGTTTATAAGCACAAATTTGTGTGTGGGGTCCTTATCTTGCATTATAAAGTGAGTACATTCAAACGCTACAAAAGCATTATCTGTGATCATGCATGCTAGAATGAAAGCACGCTCAGCAGGAGATATGATATTATCCAAGAGTGGCCTAAGCCTATTAACTAGGCCATTTTGAGACAACTTTTAAAATAACATTACTGAGACTTATGGGCCTGAAGTACGTGACTTTCATAGGATTTTCTATCTTTGTAATCATCATAATGGTAGTACCATTTACCTCCGGGGGCATAATTTCAGTTATGAAAAATTCTTTCACCGCTGCGATGATATCATCTTTTATAGTGGCCCAATTACGCTGAAAGAAGTGAGCCGGAAAGCCATCCGAGTCTGGGGCCTTTAACGGTCCAATCTGGAAAAGGGCATCAACAATCTCTTTGTTTGTGAAATCAGCAAAAAGAGAATCATTCCAAATTCCACCACCAAAGGAGTGACAAGATCTACAATAGGTGCCGGATCAAGGTGCTGTCCAGTCGTGAATATACTCTCAAAATACGTGGTTGCAACCTTTTCCATATATCTCTTCACAATAAAAGTATTACCATTCATATGTTGAAACTTCCTTATTCTAATTTTCCACGCTCTCTACACTACCTTTGCGTGGAAATATTTTGTGTTTCGATCACCATCTTTCAACGAAGAGATTCATGTTCGCTAGATCTACATCAATTCCTCCTTGTAGAGTATCTCATTTATTTTATCCGTCAACTTGCGGATTTCTTAACGACCAACATTATTCATACACATTAGCTCTTCTAGTTGAGTTCGAGATTTTTCAATCTGTTCGTTGACATTACCGGACACCTCCTTACTCCAGGAACATAGTCGCTTCATAGTACCACAAAGTGCAACATGTACATCACCCAGAGATCTTTTTGTTCCAGCTTCAATCCATGCTTTACCAATCAATTCCTATAGATATGGCTCCCTATCCCACATGATTTCATACCGTTTCAGTCCTGGTCTTGTGCACTGATCCACACAAGGCTCACACACAACATGCACCACAACATGATCAGAACATGGTGAAGCAAGGTGGCGAACACACACATTCTCAAAAATAGTCCTCCAAGGAGGTGATGCAACCACTCGGTCTAGTCTTACCTGAACATTTGCATTTGCAGCTCTCATGTTATCGTAGTTATATGGGGCACCCGCAAACCCCTAGTCAGCAAGTTCACAAATCTCTAGAACATCTATGAAAGCTTGCCTTTATCCTGTCGGTCTTGGGGTCAAAGAAAAATGTTCAAAATTCCACATACATTCTTTGAAGTCGCCCACAACTAACCACGACAAATTTACGTGTGTACTGTGATTCTGCAACATGGGTTCCCCATAAACTCCAGTAAAATACCACTCCGGTTCGTTAATACCAGCCAAAATTAACACATATATACAACGATCAGTTGCAAGTAAGATATCAACAGTTAAAGAGTCATGCCAAAACAATGCTAGACCTCCACTGTTTACATTGCTATCCATTGTCTTAAAACCCTTAAGTACAAGTCTTGATCCGTATCTCTTCATCTTAACTTTGGATTGTCTAGTTTCACACAGAAAAGCAACTTGGTTTAATGTGTTTGTACTAAAGCACTTAAGTCTCCAACTGTCCGAGAGTTTCCCCACCCCGACAGTTCCAACTAAGGATATTCATTTGTCATGTTGGCGCACGTCGGGGGTGCCCGCCGACGACAACAAAAGCTTTGTTTTGTTGTTTCCATCCTCAGTCCTAACCCTCTTTGGGTCCTGTTTGGTCGAAGGACTTTATGGCATTTTAACTAAAGGTGCATCCAACAGAAGCTGGCCCTTACCATTACCTGGTACAACCTCAGGTGGATATCCATCAATCCTCAACGTAGCTCTCTTCCTTCCTAGAGAGTCATCCACAACAACAGTTATATTCTGACCAACATACATGTCCTACTCTTCAGTATTAACCATCCTAGAAGGCATAAGAGTTGCATTACGGTTTTCAAAGCAAGCGCCTCGAGCCCCATGTTGCACACATATCTTTGAAGATCAACGCTGAGGCTGGGTGTACAACATATCCATGTTCTGTATGCTTCGTTACGTCTTTCTTCAAACTAACAATACTTTCAGAATTTTCCATGTTCCTCCGAGCTAGCCGATGGAACGGAGAAAAAAGAATCTACTATTGTCTAGGAACCATGGAGGCCAGAACAAAAGTAGATATAGAAAACTAGCCACGGCACCACAAGGGCGCCGTGTGGGATAAATAGCGTTGGCTTCCAGCGGTAGGTTCCTTCTCACAAAAGTGCAGTTTGGAACATATCTTATGAACTGCATGATTGTACTCACCAATCTACTTGAAATACTGAAGGCAGAGATGAGTCCAATCATGGAGTGCTTCTCGCAGGTTACTGCCTTGTTTTGAGGGCCAAAAACATAGTACTAGGAGATTCATCATGTAAATACTTAGACCTGAGATATGGATGAACATGATACCTTATGATGAATAAATGAAGCAACAAAAGGTTGTGGAGGAACAACTCCACCTTGCTGCTACAATGTGTACAACATAAGCGTTGAAGGAACTAGTTCAATGTGCTACCCTAGATATTGCCCTACAGGCGAGTGGAGGCCAATATGGCAGTAGGAGTTCAATCCAAAACTCCTAGAGAACAAGATATAGTTCAAGATCTTAGATAGGAACAACAAGTTCTACTATAGATAGGGGGTACATAGTCTGGTTACAAACTAGAGGTAAGGACCTCTATTTATAGGGTTTTGGGGAAGTCTTCACAGACTTCTAGTTATGGCTAGAACACTCTAGAAAACACCACTTAACATTCATCATTCTACTCATAGCTACTCATAACTAGAAGACTCTAGAAAATAGTAGGTAGTGTAAAGAAAAAGAAAAGAAATACTACACTAGAGTGGAAGTATCTAGAAGTAGCCAAACAGATCTGGCATGTAATTTTCTCTTTCTTTTTCCTCTACTATTGTTCCTCATCATTCTCCCCTCGTTGTTTAAAACTCGCCCTCAAGTTATCTTCATAGAGCGCTTCTTCCGGATGGTAGAGGGTCAAGTCTGCAACATTGAAAATGTTGGATATACCTCACATCAACATTATTATTTATCTTACTCATGATAGAGAATGGCCCATACTTTCGCTACGCTAGCTTCCCTTTACCTAAAAGCAACCTCTCTTTTCGGAAGTAGACCATCACCTTATCACCAACTTGGAATGATTTTGGCCTCTGATACGTCCATTTTGCATCATGATTCCTTATTGATATTTGCGTTATTCTTGTCCATTATTCCATATTATCATACAATTCTTATGCCCTTTCTCTCTTAATATGCAAGGTACCTCACAAAGAGGGAAATATCTGGAAACTGAAATTCTGGACCGGGAAACCGAAAAAGGCAAAAAAATCACGAGACTCCAAATGACCTGAAACTTCACAGAGATTTTATGGAATATTTAAGAATTAGTGGGCTAAAAATATACCATAGGGGGGCTACATGTTGGCTACAAGCCAATAGGGTACGCCCACCCCCTAAGCTCGCCTTGATGGCTTGTGGGCCCCTACAGGCCCTCTAACACCCTCTTGTCCTATATGGTGTGTTTTGACCCAAAAAAATCATAAGAAACCTTTTGAGACGAAGCGTCGTCTCGAGGCGGAAACCTGGGCAGAGGCCCTTTTGCTCTCTAGCAAAGAGATTCTGCTGGGGGAATTCCTTTCCGAAAGGGGGAAATCGAAGCCATCGTCATCACCAACGATTCCTCCTTCGCGGGAGGACCAATCTTCATCGACATATTCACAAGCACCATCTCATCTCCAACCCTAGTTCATCTCTTGTATTCAATCTTTGTCTCAAAACCTCAGATTGGTACCCGTGGGTTACTAGGTTTGTTAATTACATCTTGAAGTTGATGCTTGTTGGATTACTTGGTGAAAGATATTATGTTTAGATCCTTAATTATTATTCTTATACCTCTGATCTTGAACATGTTGATGAGGTGTGAGTAGTAACTATTGTTCCCAAGGACATGGGAGAAGTCTATAAGTAATCATGTAAAGTTGGTTTTCGTTCAATAATTTGATGATATATATGTTGTTACTTCTCTTAGTGGTGTCATGTGAATGTCGACTACATGACACTTCACCATGTTATGGGACTAAGAAAAGTTGTTGTGGAGTAACAAGTAGATGATGGGTTGCGAGAGTGACAAAAGCTTAAACCCCAGTTTATGTGTTGCTTCATGAGGGGCTAATTTGGATCCACACGTTTAACGCTATGGTTAGCTTTATCTTAATTCATCTTTCATAGTTGCAGATGCTTGCAAGAGAGGGTAATCATAAGTTGGTTGTTTTTTCAAGTAAGAAAAACACCTTAGAACCAGTTTACCCACATATCAAATTATCAAAGTAGCAAATGTGAATCAACTCAACATGATGTATATGACTAGACAAGAATTCTCATGTGTCCTCGGGAGCGCTTGCTTAATATAAGAGTACTTTCAGGCCTTTTCTTTTCTAGAAAAAGGATTGGGCTACCTTACTGCACCTTTTCTACTCTTGTTACTTGTCACTTGTTATAAATTATGTTGCTACAAAACTATCTATCACCGTTACTTACATCACTTGAAGAGAATACCTTGCTGAAAACAACTTGTCATTTCCTTCTGCTCTTCGTTGGGTTCAACACTCTTACTTATCGAAAGGACTATGATTGATCCTCTATACTTGTGGATCATCAAGAATCTTTTTTGGTTTCGTTGCTGGGGAGTGAAGTGTCTTTGGTAAGCGGAAATTCGTAAGGAAACATTTTCGGCACGTGCTGAAATATATTGTTGCTTGTCACTATGAACGGTCACCCTTTGATTGGCTTGTTTGGGGCATCTTCGCCTCAAACGAAAGTTGAGGAAGTTGGTCCTCAACCTACTGTAAATATTTATTATGAGATTCCTTCGGGTATGGTAGATTAATTGTTGGCTAATCCTTATAACGGTTGAACTCATCCTGATTACCATTTGATATATGTTTATGAGATTTGTGGATTGTTTAAGCTTTTAGGTCTACCGGAGAAAAAGTTAAGAAGAAAACTTTCCCTTTATCTTTGGAGGGAAAAGCACTAATGTGGTACATGTTATTGGATGATATTGTATCATGGGACGGGAATCGCTTGAAGCTAGAATTTGATCAGAAGTTTTATCCTATGCATCTACTTCATCGTGATCGAAATTTATTTATAATTGCTGGCCTCGTGAAGGAGAAAGTATCTCTCAAGCTTGGGGGAGGATTAAATCTATGGTGCACACTTGCCCCCACCATGAGCTCTCGAGAGAAATGATTATAAAAAAGTTTTATGCTCGGCTTTCTCATGACGATCAAGCATTACTCGATTCTTGTGCTAGTGGTTCCTATATGAAGGAGACTATTGAATTCAAATGGGATCTTTTGTAAAGTATTAAACTCAACTTTGAAGATCGGGAAATCGACGAAGGTAAAGCGTCAGGTATAAATCTTAATTTTGATTGCGTTATATCTTTTATGGAAACTGCTTACTGTTTTCTGCATGTCAAAGTATCTGTTCCTATGACCATGAGATCATGCAACGCCCGGACACCGGAGGAATATCTTGTGTGTATCAAACGTCGCAACGTAACTGGGTGATTATAAAGGTGCTCTACAAGTATCTCCGAAGGTGTCTGTTGGGTTGGCATGGATCAAGACTGGGATTTGTCACTCCTTGTGACTGAGAGGTATCTCGGGGCCCACTCGGTAATACAACATCACAACAAGCCTTGCAAGCAATGTGACTAAGGAGTTAGTCACGGGATCTTGTATTACAGAACGAGTAAAAAGACTTGCGAGTAACGAGATTGAACTAGGTATAGAGATACCAACGATCGAATTTCGGGCAAGTAATATACCAAAGGACAAAGGGAACAACATACGGGATTAACTAAATCCTTGACATAGAGGTTCGACCGATAGAGATCTTCGTAGAATATGTAGGAGCCAATATGGACATCTAGGTCTCGCTATTGGTTATTGACTGGGGAGTGTCACAGGTCATGTCTGCATAGTTCTCGAACCCGCACGGTCTGCACACTTAAGGTTCAATGACGTTTCAGTATAGTTGAGTTATAGGTGTTGTTGACCGAAGGTTGTTCGGAGTTTCGGATGAGATCCTGGATGTCACGAGAAGTTCCGGATGTAAAGATTGATATATAGGAAGTCCTGTTTTGATCACCGAAAAGGTTTCGGGTTCATCGGTAGTGTATCGGGAGTGCCGGGAGGGTACCGGGGGACCACCGGGAGGGGTGTGACGACCCAAGGGCTTCATGGGCTGTAAGATGAGGTGAACCAGCCCTTGGTGGGCTGGCCAAAGCCTCCCCTAAGGGCCCATGCGGCTGGAGTGGAAGGATAAGGCAAAAATTCAAAGGTGGAAAGAGTTTCCAAGTGGGAAGGAAGGAATCCTAGTCCTACTAGGATTGGAGGAGGACTCCTCTCCTCCTCACTTCGGCCGACCCAAAGGGGAAACCCTAGGGCACCGGCCTCCCTCCTCTCTTCCAATATATACTATAGGTATTGAGGGTTTTTGGATTACACAGAAATGAGCCACGGCTGCCTCTCTCTCTCTAGATGTGTTCCTCCTCTAGTCTAATTTCAGCAGCGTTTAGGCGAGGACTTGTTGGAATAGTTCACCCCACCACCACGCCGCCGTGCTGGAGAACTCATCTACCTTCCCGCCCCTCTTTCTGGATCGAGAAGGCAGGGATCGTCATCGAGCTGTACGTGTGCTGAACGCGGAGGTGCCATCCGTTCGACACTAGATCGGGATGGATCGTGATGGGATCGCGGGACGGATCGTGATGAGATTGCGGGACGGGCTGCGATTTGGATGTGAAGATGTTCCACAACATCAAATGTGTTATATATGCTTTCGCTTAGCGATCTACAAGGGTATGTAGATTCACTCTCTCGTCTCGTAGATAATCATCATCATAGTTAGGTATTGCATGTGCGTAGGATAATTTTTGTTTTTCATGTAACATTCCCAACAGACGAGCCGTGGCAGAAGAGTCTGACCCGACCATGAGTTGAGACGGCAGGCGGGGGCGCGGCTGCGGCCAACGACAATGGCATTGGAGGCGGAGCGGTGGCCAGGCGGTGTAGCAGCGGGAGCAGCGGCCAGGCAGCGGGCGCTCGCATGCTGCGATGCAGCGAGGCAAGGTGGAGCTGGCCGGGCACGAGGCAGCTAATCCAGTGGGGTTAGGCCGCGACGTTTGGAGGCCAGGTGGAGCGAGCTGAGTGCGACGTAGCGGAACCTGGCACAATGGAGGCAGAGCCGCGAGCGTTGTTGGCGCGGAGAGGCGAGCGAGGAAAGGCAGGTGCGGCCCCGACGGCGAGGCGCAGTAGAGCCGGCCGGGTGGAGCAACGCAGCTACCGCGGTGGGCAGAGCTGGTGGGTCGGGGGTGGGGCGCATGGGCCGACCACGGGCGGCGCTGGCATGGAGTGGAAGCCAGACGGGGGCACCGTAGATGCAACTGCGGGAATGGACAAGGCCATGACATTCAGCGGCGGGAGCAACGAGGCCACACGTGGGTAGGCGTGCAGTGGCGACGGAGTTAGGCACGACAAAGCAAGTCCGACTCGGACGCGAGCCGGTGACATAGTCAGAAAAGATGGCGCGAAGCGATTCAGAGTTGGTCTCCCTGCCGAGGCTGCGGACGAAGAGTTTGCACTGGGCCGGGTCGTGGTCGGCAGCGATGGTCGCCCGAGAGCAAGACGACCGCGTAGACCTCCATGGCCGAGAAGAGGATCACATCCTTGAGATCCTTTCCTAATACCAGGGTCAGCTCCAGCGTGTTCTATGCCATGGTGATGATCTTTGGTGTCGATTTGGGGTCGGACCACCCACCGACCACGCGGAGGGAAAGATGTAATTGTACTTAATTTTGTACTCGCAAAAAAAGCCCGTGCGTTGCAATGGAAGAGAAAATAACACACGCTCTGAACGCAATATATTTTTACATGACATCACATTTGTGTTGCCGACGATGGCTTTAGTGCTCACACAATGAAAACGCGTTTGAATATACAGTCACTCGAAATAAGATGAAAAATATGTTGTTTCTCCCCACGAGGTTTTCGAAAGGTGTCCATGTATTATTAACGATGTTTTCTTTCCTCTCAATTTAATTTTAATTTAATGAATGTTTATTGCAATTCATATCGTCGTCGGAAAGAAAGAAAAAAAGAACCGTGCACTACAAATTAAGTTTGCATAAAAATAATATTTAAAAAGTATTCAACAGCTAAAAATAACATCCTATTTAGATTCTACACAATTTTTTAATCAAATTTCATATATAACATGTTAAAATCGAAGTTAGGGTTTAAAAGATATGAATAATTTTGTTTTAGATAAAAGTGGATTGATTAACTGAAAGTTAGGTTTTTTTTCTTAAAATATGGAGGACGGGTTGATTACCTGAAACATCACGGGGTTTTCAAAAAAATGCAAAAAAAGATTCGTTTTGTGACTTAAATTCGGACTGCGGGTGATTACCTGAAACATCAGGGGTTTTTCTGAAAAATATAAAAAACGATTCGTTTTTTGAGTCAAAAACGGACTACGGGTTGAATACTGGAAAAGCGAGGGGTGTTTTTTGCAAAATGACCGCGACGGACGACAGAAGCTTTCCACGTTTTATTATTAGGGAGAGATATTGGTCGTGGCATATTTTTACTCCTTCGCCATACTGCTTGATGCACCAGATCTTTTGGCTTGCTCTTTTCTACGTATGAACTTGCTTTGGCAGATCCGATCTCGTCGTCTCAGTAGTTGATGATTGGGTTTAATCCTGTTTGTGCTGTTTGCTTAGAGGACCTTCACAAGAGGAACAACGGCTGCCTCGGGAGTTGATGGGATTAATACAGCCAGATGTGCTTCAACATAGATATTTACACATGACAGCTGAACACAGAATCGATCTCGTCTGGCGGCGCAACGTCAGAATACAGTGGCTTGATATGACGCGGAGTACGGCGGCTCAGCAGAGAGCTTGTCGAATTCGGCTTCTCATAGGGCGGCGGAACGACGACTCAGCCAAAATCATGTCGTACTCCGTGATGTGCGATAGCAATAGTAGAAACAAATCTCTTATTTAGATTCAACAGATCGCTTCGCATCTCGGCGTGCAGAATGGAAAACCCTAATTCAGATTCGAGAAATCTCCGGCTCTTCTTCATCTGAACAACCGCGAGCTTCTCGGTCCCTAAATAATTCCCTTCAAAAACACAATACCATCGTACGATCGCCCCATGGTGTGCACCAAATATCATGGTTTTATAACGACATATGTCCTCATGCAAGGACTTAGGTGTGGAGCCATCACAGCTACATGGCGGCTTGAGAGGGGTTGATCAAATTCGAGAGACGCGAGTTTACCCAGGTTCGCCCCCTCCGTTGGAGGTAAAAGCGTACATGCTGTTTGTGTTTCATTGATGAAGATGATGATCTCGATTACAAAGGTGAGCAATCGCTACCTCTAATCTCGAGGGTGTCTAATCTGTCTATTTCTAATGACTTGAATTTGTCCGTCTTGGGGCGCCTTACCCCTCTTTATATAGGTGGAAGGGTTAGGTTTACATGTAGAGTCCTACTAGGAGTAGGACTAAGACTAGCCTCTCTTGAATCCTAATTCGGGTCTTGTTTCCTTTGTGAGAGAGTCCTTCCTTTCGTGGGTCCTTCTCTATGAGCCAGCACTCCCACGAGCCGCCTTCTGGACCGTTGGGTCTTGTCGTTTGTCTAACTCGCCTGCCGGTTCATATACGAGCTGCCGGCCGGGTCACTAATTAGTCGCCAAACTCGACCGGGTCAGCGGTACATCACCAAGTCCAAGCCGGGATAGTTCAAGCCGGGTTATACCGCGGGGTATATACCCGACAGGACCGGTAAATGTCAGGAGAGTTTCTAGACACTCAAGGACAAACTAACGTCTGCCCAGTGCTTGCTCTGCCGGATACTCGCAAGGACTTTTTCATTTATTGTGATACTTCTTGTCAAGGATTGGGCTGGGTCCTAATGCAAGAGCACAGAGTGATTGCCTATGGCTCACGACACTTGCGTGCTCATGAAGAGAATTATCCAGTTCATGACCTTGAACTTGCTGCAGTAATGTATTCATTACTTCTATGTCGACTTTACCTTCTTGCTAATCGTTGTGAGATCTATAATTACCACCAAAGTCGGAAGTACCTGTTTACTCAACCGGATCTAAACCTCTGTCAACAGAGATGGATGGATAAAATAGTAGATTTCAACTTGGATATTTCTTATACACCTGGCAAAGCAAATGTAATGGCTGATGCCTTGAGCCGCAAGTCATGCTGCAACCACCTCCAGATTCATAAAGTTTAGGCCCGTCTTCAAGAAGAACTCAGCGAGCTGAACCTCCATACTGTCCTTCAGGGTTATCTTGCTCCCCACAAAGAGTTCCGCAAGATGAACCTCCGTGTTGTTAACTAGGGTTCCCTTAATAAACTGGTTGCTGAACCACAACTTGTGGGTGTCATCAAAACTATTCAACACTATGACGATGAAGTCGAAAATATTAACGGCTATCTTATAGAAGGTAAACCCTCTTGCTTCACTATTGCTGATGATCGTGCCTTGTACTTCAAGGGTTGCCTATTCGTTCCAAGTCAGAGGGAAAACCTGAATATGACTGAGAGAGTGATGAAAGAAGCGCATGATACACCTATGTCTATTCATCCGGGTAGTACCAAGATGTACCAAGGCATCCATCAAAGATTCTAGTGGTCAAACATGAAACAAGACATTGCATGCTATGTTGCAGAATGTGACATTTGCCGTCGAATCAAAGCAGAACATCAAAGGCCTGCTGGAACTCTACAACCTCTCTCTATTCCTAAATGGAAATGGGACCATGTCGAAATGTACTTTGTCACTAGTTTTCACAAAAATAGAAAGATAATGATGCTATTCTTGTCGTCATTGACCGACTGTCCAAAGTCGCACATTTTTTGGCCGTCAAGGAAACCATTGCTGTTAGTCAGTTAGCAGATTTATATATGTTCGAAATTGTTTCACTCCACGGTATTCCATTTGTGATTAGCTTAGACCGTGACAACTTATTCACTTCAAGATTCTGGGAAAGTTTCCACAAAGCTATGGTAACTCACCTGTCCTTTATCACCGCCTATCATCTTCAATCCCAGGGACAAGTTGAATGAGTCAACCAAATTCTTGAAGACATGCTTCGAGCTTGTGTCCTTTCTTTCGACAATAAATGGGAGGAATGTTTCTTGTATGTCGAGTTATCCTACAATAGTAGCTATCGAGCTTGTGTGAAGATGCCCTCCTTTGAAGTGTTTTATGGACGAAACTGTCGAACTCTTGTAAATTGGTCAGAAATTGGGGAACAATCACTCTTTAGTCTAGATATTATCCAACATGCCGAAGATCCAGTCCGCGTTATTCGTGAGAATTTGCTGGCTGCTCAATCTCCTCAGAAGAGTCAGTATGACCGTCATCATGAAGATATGGTCTATCAACCTGGCGAAAAAGCTTATCTACATGTCACACCAATGAGGGGCGCACACTGCTTTGGGATCAAGGGCTAGCTAGCTCCTCACTATATTGGTCCATTCACTATTCGCGAAAGGTGTGGAAAGGTGGCATATCAGTTGGAACTACCGTCGAACCTTTCTCAGGTCCACGGTGTCTTCCATGTGTCACAGCTCCGCCGCAGCTTCAAGGATCCTGTCCGAGCAGTGGATCATGATATGCTTGAGCTGCAACAAGACCTTTCTTCTAAAGAGCACTCAGTCCACATTCTTGACCAAACTGAACGTAGGACTTGTCAAAAGGTTACCAAGTTCTTCAAAGTGCAGTGGTCAAACCATTCTGAAGATGAAGCCACCTAGGAACGCGATGATCATCTTCGTGATGAATACCCCGAGCTATTTCCTTCTACCTCTTAATTCTCGGGACGAGCATTTCTTATAGTAGGGGAGAATTGTGACACCCTTGGATTAAGCTACAATGATCATTGTAATTAAGCTAGAGTGATGGCCAAGAATCATATCCCATTTCAAATTCCCTTTCAAATTCCAAATTCAAATAATAAGTGGATTAAATATTTTTACAAACATGAAAACTAAAATCATGGTTGCTATGCAAATATTCACCTCGTAATTATAAAATATGAACCAACATTTTAGCAACTATTTTGGTGCCTCAAAATAAGTATAGCACAGGCCAAACCAATTAATAAATGCCCTTTTGGTTTAAATAAATTCCCAAACTTTTCAGAAGGTCCCCAAACCTTTTGTGGTAGAACCTAAAACTGCAATAGGAATATTGGACCCGATCCACAATTTTATAAAATTCATTTTGTTACTAGAATAAGTAAAAATTGAAAAACAATAAAAGGAAAAAAATCAAAACAAAAAAGAAATAAAAAGGGGGAAAAGACTTACCTGTGTTGGGCCTTAGTCCATAGGGACTGGCCTAGCCAACGGGCCCAGCCCACCAGGGGTCGTCCCCTACTTGTGTTAACTAGGGAGGTGTGGACATGCCCGGTGCGCGCCACCGGGTATGCTTAATGCTGTGGCGGCCATCCGCGGGCGCTGCTACGCCTACAAGGCCCTCCTCGATGCCCCAAACCCTAGTTACCACCAATTGCCCCCTCGTCACTCGCCCCTTCCTCTCCTCCCCCAAACCCATGTCGTCGTTGCCATGGCCGCCGTCGCCGTATAGCCACCACCGTTCCCACGGGCTAGGGCCATGCCCTCTCACTCCGTCTCTATCGTCTACTTCTCCCCATCGAGCTGCAAGACACCGGGCGCCCCTGCAACGCCGTCCCTGACCTCTTCTTCCTCTTTGCCTCGGGTGAGCTTTACCGATGATTCGGTAACATCAGGCCTCCCCGAGCCTGCTTTGCACGCCTACACAACTGCCGTGAGCTCCGATCCATTCCCCTCTCTTCCCTAGCTCGCCTGCGTCCTCTAGGCCATAGCACCACCAGACAAAGAGACGCTCCGCTGCGGGATCTCGTCGCTGAACGGCCTCCGGTGACCAATAGGTCCAGGGGTCATGTGCATCTACTTCGTCGCGTCGCGTAGGACCTCATTTCCGCCCCGTTTTGCTCATAGGGCACCACAACGCCATCTCCGTCGCGTCCCGAGCTCCGTCCGCCGCTCCCGTCTACGCGCTTCTCAGCTCCGGCCACCCCAGCTCATGTCGCCGCTGCAGATCGACATGGCTCGTCCCCTCGATCGGTCCCGACCCACAACGTGCAAAATGGTAGCCTATGGCTAATTTTCACCATTGTCCCGAGCCGCGCCGCTGCTGATTTGGTCGCCGACGTTGTGCCGCCCGCCGCCGCTGACCTGGTGTGACAGCCCGATGCCGAAGTTCCAGAAGCTTCCCCTTTTCTTTCTGTTTTCGTCGCGTGTCTATTTTCTGTTGCCGCATCATCATCGCATCATGCACATCATCTGCATTGCATCGGTGTCTCCGTTGCCGCCCGTTTTCAAACTTGCATTCGTTGTTAGTTGCCGCTTCTCTTCGCGTTCGTCGTTGTTCGTTCCGAGTCCGACCGCACACGCACGCGCCCGCGGCACCGTCGAAACCCTGTTTTTAAAGCGCGTTTAAAACTTCCTCTGATCGAGGTGAAACTTGGCACGCGGTCGCGATTGGTTGTAGCTAGGCCGCCTATCGAATTTCGTCGCGATCGGAGACCGTCTGGTACCCGAACGGTCGCCCGTAGCGGCACCGTATTCGGTATATCGTCGGACGTCTGTCGGTGTTTTTTAAAACCGTGCCGCGCCGCCCGTTTTCCCCCTTGTCTCCGGTAAACCCCTCTACACGGCCGCGTACCCTTACGCGCGTTCGGAATCGTCCGAATCCGACCCCGCGTTGGATCCGGATCGCAATTCCGGTTAAACCGAGCCCCCGTTTGTCTATATATAGCCCTGTCTAGTTTCGGACAGCCACCCCCCCTAATCCTGCCTCGTGTTCCGCGCCTAACCCTAATTCCCCACTCAGCCTCTCTCTCCCCCACCAGCGCCGCCGGCCCGCCAGGCCCGAACCAGGCCCGCCTTGGGCCCAGATCCGGCCGCCGCCGCCGCCCGTTCGGGCCTCCCTGCCACGCCTCCGCCTCCCGAGCGCCTCGCCGCCGCCTCGGTCCCGCAGCCGCGCGCGCCTCCCGCGCCTCAGCCCGTCGGCGGCCGGTGTGCCCCCGCCGCCGCCGCCTTGCACCTCGCCGTCGCCTCTCCTTGCCGGTGGTGCTCGCCATCTCCGGTCACCCCGCTCTACTCCCTACCCCGCGCCTTCCCCGTCGTCCTCAGGGCCATCGCCGGCCGCCGCCTTGCGCCGCCGCCGCCGGGATCCGTCTCGCCTCGACCGGATCCGGCGGATCCCGCGGTCTCCCCGCCGCCTGCGCCCCTGTGCCGGGCCGACGAGCCGCCGTGGCCAGCGACGAGCCGCCGGCTGCCTGTGTGCGTGCGGGAGGCATACGCCTCGCCCGAGTGTGGCGCCACGTGGGCCGCCTCACCCCTCCCAGGCCTGCCAGGCAGCTCGCCCCGACCCTTCTCCAACCGGCCCGCAGGCCTCTTCTCCAACCGCCGGCCCAGGTGGGCTTTCCTCGAAGGTGAGCTAACCCCCTGCCCCCCCTATTCCACGCCTAGGCGGCATGCATCTAAGTTGCGCACCAGTTCGGCCCGTAGAAATATTAGGTTTTTCTGAGAATTAGTATTTTCAGAGAGAGGTTAGATTTTCAAACGTCCGTAGTTTCTAAACCGTAAGTCGGAACGACGCGTGTTATATATCGTTTTGGGGTATCTTCGCGAGTAGAACACGTTTATCCAACTTGCATATTTGTTTAACGCTGTTTAGAGTGCCTAATGCCTCGTTTTACGTGCTGATTAGCTAGGATCCATTCCGTAGTTAATTTCCGTGCGTATCCGGATTGCCCGTATGCCATAGATTTTATGTCCATGTTTTAGGGACCATATTTCTACGTATTTTAGAGCGGTCACTCGTATTTTTCCGTGAAGGGTTTTGCCGGTAGTTTATTTTCCGGTTTAGAGGTATTATCTCGCATTATTGTGTAGCGTTATTTTGTGTTGCAAACCCCACATATTATATATGTTTTCGGGGTTGAAAAATCTCATGGATTTTTCTGTGCAATTAGTTTTAGCTTTTGAGGAAGTTAGTTTGCGAGTTATTTTGACGTGAAGCCCTTTTGTTTAACCCGTAGGTTTTATTCCGGGCCTCGTTTGAATTAGTTGTCAACTAGTGAGTTGATCTTGGATGTTTTGTTTAGCCCCTGGTAATTTTGGTTGCAATAAAAATGCTTGTTTAGGTGTTGTTTGCTTGCTCTCAAGTTGCTTGAATAGTGCTGTTTTAGAGGAGCTGAAATATTTCTAAGTCTGAGATCTGTTATATTTTGTTGCTGTCTTGTCTTGCTTGCATCTTGTGATCTGTAGCTCTTTTGGGGTTGGTCCAATGGAGTTATTTGTACCCCTTATGTTTCTCTAGCATGCTGTGAAGTTTCATGCCATTTGGAGTCCTGTAGCTTAGGTTTTTTCTGCTGTCAATATAGCTTCAGGCTGAAAACTGCACTTTCAGGAGGTGTTATTTTCACTAAGTCTGAAATAGTGCGTGAGGTGCCATTTTGTGTCTTCTTTTCCTAGTGCTCCTTGCTGCCATGCTAGTTGTTGTTAGCTGTTCGTAGAAGTGCTTCTTGCCCTCTTCCGTGACATGCCTTGCTTGAGCTTATCGGAGTTGGGTAGCCGAAGTTGTGAGGCGTTGAATATGCTATGTGGCTGATTTTGGCAGATTGTAGAGTTTTCTTGTTTTGCTCGTCGTTTTCGAACCGTAGCTCCGCTTAGATCGTGTCCTACACGAGACTTGTTTAGAATCTCGTGTAGTTTCATTTTCTCTTGCTGGTTGTTTGTGTTGATGTGCTCGTAGCCGCCGTTGCACACATTTTGCATTCATGCCATCATATCTTGCGGTGCTTGTATCTTTTGTTCCGTAGCTTCGCTGGAGATGTTTTCTATGTGTAGATTGCTTGAAATGACGTGTAGAATCACGTGAACCTATTCGTTTTGCTGTTTAACAACTAATTAAATGCATTAGTTCAAATCTGGACAGAATCGTTAATTAACATGTGAGGTCGTCTCGGAGATGCTATATGTCATTTCCGACCTCACTTAAAATGCCTAGATAGGTAGTTTAATTTCCGCTTCACCTCTGCCATGTTTAACCACATTTAATATTGCTGCGTAAATAACCGGGAGTGAACTAAATAATTAACGTGAAGTTTCGTCAATATGCAACTCGTTGCATATTGAACTTCACTTAATGTGTAGAGTTTGATTGTGTGATTTGTCATGCCGTGACTTGCATGTATTCGGTAGCTCATGCATCATATGTGTTGTGCATCGTGTGGTGAATTTCGTGTGTTGATTCCTGTTTCTGGTTTTCCTCGTCTCGATAGAGTCCGCAAGCGTGTCGGATGTGAGGACCCGTTCGACTACGTCGGTTCGTCTACTTCTCGGAGGCATTCTTCTTCCAAGCGGGATCTCAGGCAAGAAGATCATTTCCCCAGATACCATTACTACCATTGCCATGCTAGTAGTATCGCTTCTATCGATTATGTCTCATTGCCTACCACATGTTAAATATCAGCCTCTCAACAATGCCATGTTAACCCTCAATCTGTTCAACCTAGCAAACCACTGATTGGCTATGTTACTGCTTGCTTAACCCTGTTGTTAGCGTTGCTAGTTGCAGGTGCAGTTGCTTCCATGTGAAGACATGGGTTCCTTGTTATATCACCATATTAAATGATATTTAATTTAATGCACCTATATACTTGGTAAAAGGTGGAAGGCTCGGCCTTTCTAGCCTGGTGTTTTGTTCCACCTTTGCCCCTTTTAGTTACCGGCTACCGGTGTTATGTTCCATAAATGAGCGCTCCTAACACGATCGGGGTCGTTATGGGGACCCCCTTGATAATTCGTTTTAGATTAAAGCTGGTCTGGCAAGGCCCAACATTGGTACTACATTTGCCTAATCACCTAATAAAATTGCATAGGGACTTTCCGGACCCTGAGGATAATTTAATCAACCCCCGGGCCAGTGCTCCTCATGAGTGTTGGTCCAAAACAGAGCAGCTTATTAACGCTACCCGGGGCAACTCGGCGTTTGGCGTGGTAACCATCGCTCATCCGTCGTGTCCTGAGAACGAGGTACGCGACTCCTATCGGGATCGTCGACACGTCGGGCGGCCTTGCTGGATTAGTTTTACCTTTGACGAAATATCTTGTGCATCGGGATTCCGGTGATGCTTTGGGTAATCTCAGAGTTGAGGTTTTCCTCTAGGGAATCCGACGAGATCGCGAGCTTCGTGATTGAGGATTTCTATGCGGCTTGTGGTAATTTGTGATGGACTAGTTGGAGCACCCCTGCAGGGTTAAATCTTTCGGAAAGCCGTGCCCGCGGTTATGTGGCAACATGGAAGCTTTGTTTAACACTGGTTCTAGATAACTTGAAGTTAACTTAACTAAAACATGCCAACTGTGTGTGTAACCGTGACTGTCTCTTTCGTGAGTTCCTTCTCCGATCGAGGACATGGTGGGGTTATGTCTGACGTAGGTAGGTGTTCAGGATCATTCTTTTGATCATCAGTAGTTCACGTCCGTTATGCGTAGATCTTTCCCCCCTCTTATTTCTTGTACTCGTAAGTTAGCCACCAAATATATGCTTAGCCGCTGCTGCTACCTCACCACTTAACCATACCTCACCCATTAAGCTTTGCTAGTCTTGATACCTCTGGAAATGAGATTGCTGAGTCCCCTGTGGCTCACAGATTACTACAACACCAGTTGCAGGTACAGGTAAAGGCTACGTGACGCGAGCGCGTTGATTGTTCATTTGGAGTTGCTTCTTCTTCTTCTTCTTCTTCTTCTTCTTCGATCTAGGATGGGTTCCAGGCCGGCAGCCTGGGATAGCAAGGATGGACGTCGTTCTTCTTTTGTCGTTTGTTTTCGTCCGTAGTCGGACCCTGCTCTTACTCTTGATGATTATGTAATGTACTGATGTGACTCTGATGTAGCTTGTGGCGAGTGTAAGCCAACTCTTTATATATCTCTTCTTTTCAGTACATGTACTTGTAACGATATCCATTCTTGCGACACGACGAGATGCGCTTCTATCCCTGACGAGGCCCTCGTGCCAAATTGAGGATAGGGTCGCATATTGGGCGTGGCAAGTTGGTATCAGAGCAAGGACCGACCTAGGAGCCCCCTTGATTGATCGAACATGGCCGAGTCGAGTCTAGTGAAAAAACTATTTGAGTCTTAGTTATATATCGGAGAGTAGGATTGTTTTTTCTCCTCTTCTATGCTCTGGTGAGGAATCTTGACGTAATAATTTACTCTACTCCTCTTCTCACTCAAATTTTTTTAGGATCACGCGGATATTCTTGGAATCTATAGGATGCCGATGTGACGGAGTTCTGTCTTGGTGCCTCCTGTCTGACTTGATCTTCTTCCGGGGAGTTGAGCTCCAGGGGATTCTTGAACACATCGTTATCATTCAGATTTCATAGTATCTCAGAACGAAGGATGTTCGTAATTTCTCCAATACTAGTAGTGGCGAGATAACCCCGATGTCCCCAGTACTGGTGCAGATTGTTCGGGAGTACTGCCATACTTTGTATCGTTGTGATCACGAGGGTCTGTTGTAGATGAAGGTCCGAGATTCCGGTCGTGTGTTGACGGATGTGATACAGGTGACGGGTTAGTATAGGAGTTGTGTGATATTACTCCTTGTATCCGTGTACCAGATTGCATGACCAGATATTTCGGGAATTCATAGGTGGGAATTCAAGTAGTTGCTTATAGGACAATCTTCCAACAAATAAATGATGTTAGGTTGGGGTTCGACATCTAGTGGATTCATTTGTTCACGGTCGACTTACAGCGGTACACGTTGTGTCTTAAAGAGTCCTTGTAGCTTGCTACGACTCGGGGACGCTTCGTATGTCGGGTGCACTTCCTTGCACTTGATGGCTTCTGTAAATCGTGCCCGTGCGATCCTGTCCATGAAAATATCGAACGGAAATCTTTCTCATGAGTTTGTTCTGGCTTGTTTCATAAGCCGCACCCTTTGTTTTGTTGAAATATGGTAATTCAGTTGCTTCGATGTCAAGTGATGATTTCAGATCTTTCCTAAGAGGTGTTCTCATATTTTTATGAGAGTATTAATCCTTTTGCTCAATCAGTTGTCTTATCAATTTTGTCAACCGGAGTTGCCATTTCAATTCTTTTTCAACCGGTGTGCTTCTCTTCAAGTGAATTCAACCCTCTTCAATTTGCAAGATCTTTCTCTCGTTTTATTCCGGAGTTCATCTCATCTGTCCCAAGTCGTCTTTGTTTTTTCCCGCCCTCCCGCCCTTTTTCTTCAGTGATTGGATTTCATCCAAGTGCATTTCATTCCACTGATGCTTCCGCTATCTCTTCTTTCTTTCGTAACCGGTGATTCATCGTGAAGATTCTCAGGAGCTTCGTGTTCATCTTTATTCAATCTTGTCAGCCTTACCGATGAATTTAATTCTGTTGTCCGTGGTCATCATATCCTTTTCAACCATTAAATTCTTTCCCATGTTGGGAATTTTTATCAGTCTATCTTCTTGTTGTCATTTCTCTCTATTCTATCCAGAGCGTTGAAGTTATCTCAGATTTCTTGTTTTCAATTCTTTCATTATTTCGAGGTTCTCAACCTCATCTAGTTTTCATTTGTACCGGTGCAATATCCCTCTTTCTAGCAATCTTTTCAACGGTGGTTTCTTTGAGTGGGCCCATAACCCACAGGTTTTCCCAGGACCTTACCTCGCTCTTTTAATCTTTTCCGGAGGTCATTAATTCCTTTCAACTATGACGTAAGTATGAATTTCACCAGTCATATACCTTCTCCAAGATCAATTGGAATTAGTTCTCACATTTGGTTCAACCTTTCATTCTTCATTATTCCGGAGTGTCTCAGTAGTTCTTGGTGTTGTTTCTCGTCATCATTCTCAGCTTGCAATCCGAAGGGGTTTTTCTCTCAAATCTTGGTCTATTCTCTTGGATATTCTTCATTTCAGCTTGGTGTCGTCATCTTATTTGTTCCAATCATGAGTATCGCTTTCTTGCTATCCGGTGCATTTCTGAATTGTTTCATTCTCGATTCTCCGAAGGCCATCATTTCAGAAGACTTCTTCGTTCTCAGCTTTCAGCTTTCATCCTCAATTCTCCTCAATTGTTGTCTCTTCGTTCGTCTCTCGATTATTCCGGTGCCTTGTTCTAGTTTTATTTCAGGTGGGTCATGATCTCTTCTTTCTCATGTATTTCCAGTCATTCAGGGTTGGCTCATTCATGTCAACTCTCACCGGTGCCTCTTTCAAGATTTCTTCTAGTCTGTGCTTATATCTCTCCTTAATCATTTCAAGAAGAATAAGTGGTATGCTAGATCCGTTGCTTGTCATCAATTTAACTTGATGAAGGATAAGCATAACTTAATTCTTATTCTTGTTCTTCCTTCTTCCAAGAGATTTCAATTCTTCTTCCGGAGTGGCTCTTGATATCAATTCCTTTTCTCTAGTGTTCTTATCTTTCTTTTCCGGAGTTCTAAGTTCTATCATGTTTCTCTCCGTGAGGCTTCATCTAAATCTTGGCAAGGTCATAATCTTATTCTTTTCTACCTTGTTATCGTTGCTTCATTCATTCGTATACGGAGGTCCTTCATGGTGATTCATCAACATTTCAATTCATTCTCAAAGTGTTCTTCAAGATTCTTGTTGGAGAACCTCAAGCATTCTTTCCCTTGCATTTCAGTGCATTTGTTCTTCCTTTATCCTTTGAGGTGGTATTATAGCCTTCTTGTTAGTGTAGGAGTCTCGAAGAGTTTTCCTCTCAAGAATGAGATAATTAAACCCACCAATTCTTTGATCATGAGAGTATTCTTAACTCATGGTTTCTTCATTGAGCTATCTTGGTCTGGATTTCACCTAAAGCTTTTCCTATGGATTGTGCTATCGTGATGCTCGTCTTTAATCCCAGTTCTCAATGTATCCTCTTCGTGTTAGAGTTGTTCTTATCTTGTTGTTCCCAATCTATCCCTGGTTCTTGTAGTGGTTGGTTGTCACTTCATATTTGTTGAGATGATTTTCATAAGCCCACTACTATCTTGTTCTTTTCATTGTTGTTTTTCCCAACAACTTCGTCCAATTCTTCTTGCAAGGATGCTTGTCAAGTTCATTGGAGTTAGTAGTTGTCATTCTCTTCTTCCGTATGAGCTAGTTCCTATTCTATTGTTCCGGAGGCATTGTGATGTTGCTCTTTTGGGTCAATTATGTTGTTCTACCAAGATCATGGTGTTCCCTTGTTATATTTAGTTGTTTGTTATGAATATTGTCTATTTCTTCCACCTTTTCGAATTTTTGTCCCATTTTCCTACCGAAGTGCTGCCGAAATTTTCCGTGAATTCTTGCTCGTCTCTCATATCAGTCCTCATCTCTTTGCAACCTTCAAGGATCGTTGGTTTCACTCGTTTGTCAAAGAAGCGACTAAATTTTAACCTCTTGCTTTCTCATCCTCCTCCCCCTTTCATTCTTGGATCTCGGGGCGAGATCCTCTTGTAATGTAGGAGTGTTGTGACAGCCCGATGCCGACGTTCCAGAAGCTTCCCCTTTTCTTTCTGTTTTCGTCGCGTGTCTATTTTCTGTTGCCGCATCATCATCGCATCATGCACATCATCTGCATTGCATCGGTGTCTCCGTTGCCGCCCGTTTTCAAACTTGCATTCGTTGTTAGTTGCCGCTTCTCTTCGCGTTCGTCGTTGTTCGTTCCGAGTCCGACCGCACACGCACACGCCCGCGGCACCGTCGAAACCCTGTTTTTAAAGCGCGTTTAAAACTTCCTCTGATCGAGGTGAAACTTGGCACGCGGTCGCGATTGGTTGTAGCTAGGCCGCCTGTCGAATTTCGTCGCGATCGGAGACCGTCTGGTACCCGAACGGTCGCCCGTAGCGGCACCGTATTCGGTATATCGTCGGACGTCTGTCGGTGTTTTTTAAAACCGTGCCGCGCCGCCCGTTTTCCCCCTCGTCTCCGGTAAACCCCTCTACACGGCCGCGTACCCTTACGCGCGTTCGGAATCGTCCGAATCCGACCCCGCGGTTGGATCCGGATCGCAATTCCGGTTAAACCGAGCCCCCGTTTGTCTATATATAGCCCCGCCTAGTTTCGGACAGCCACCCCCCCTAATCCTGCCTCGTGTTCCGCGCCTAACCCTAATTCCCCACTCAGCCTCTCTCTCTCGCACCAGCGCCGCCGGCCCGCCAGGCCCGAACCAGGCCCGCCTTGGGCCCAGATCCGGCCGCCGCCGCCGCCCGTTCGGGCCTCCCTGCCGCGCCTCCGCCTCCCGAGCGCCTCGCCGCCGCCTCGGTCCCGCAGCCGCGCGCGCCTCCCGCGCCTCAGCCCGTCGGCGGCCGGTGCGCCCCCGCCGCCGCCGCCTTGCACCTCGCCGTCGCCTCTCCCTGCCGGTGGTGCTCGCCATCTCCGGTCACCCCGCTCTACTCCCTACCCCGCGCCTTCCCCGTCGTCCTCAGGGCCATCGCCGGCCGCCGCCTTGCGCCGCCGCCGCCGGGATCCGTCTCGCCTCGACCGGATCCGGTGGATCCCGCGGTCTCCCCGCCGCCTGCGCCCCTGTGCCGGGCCGACGAGCCGCCGTGGCCAGCGACGAGCCGCCGGCTGCCTGTGTGCGTGCGGGAGGCATACGCCTCGCCCGAGTGTGGCGCCACGTGGGCCGCCGCACCCCTCCCAGGCCTGCCAGGCAGCTCGCCTCGGCCCTTCTCCAACCGGCCCGCAGGCCTCTTCTCCAACCGCTGGCCCAGGTGGGCTTTCCCCGAAGGTGAGCTAACCCCCTGCCCCCCTATTCCACGCCTAGGCGGCATGCATCTAAGTTGCGCCCCAGTTCGGCCCGTAGAAATATTAGGTTTTTCTGAGAATTAGTATTTTCAGAGAGAGGTTAGATTTTCAAACGTCCGTAGTTTCTAAACCGTAAGTCGGAACGACGCGTGTTATATATCGTTTTGGGGTAGCTTCGCGAGTAGAACACGTTTATCCAACTTGCATATTTGTTTAATGCTGTTTAGAGTGCCTAATGCCTCGTTTTACGTGCTGATTAGCTAGGATCCATTCCGTAGTTAATTTCCGTGCGTATCCGGATTGCCCGTATGCCATAGATTTTATGTCCATGTTTTAGGGACCATATTTCTACGTATTTTAGAGAGGTCACTCGTATTTTTCCGTGAAGGGTTTTGCCGGTAGTTTATTTTCCGGTTTAGAGGTATTATCTCGCATTATTGTGTAGCGTTATTTTGTGTTGCAAACCCCACATATTATATATGTTTCCGGGGTTGAAAAATCTCATGGATTTTTCTGTGCAATTAGTTTTAGCTTTTGAGGAAGTTAGTTTGCGAGTTATTTTGACGTGAAGCCCTTTTGTTTAACCCGTAGGTTTTATTCCGGGCCTCGTTTGAATTAGTTGTCAACTAGTGAGTTGATCTTGGATGTTTTGTTTAGCCCCTGGTAATTTTGGTTGCAATAGAAATGCATGTTTAGGTGTTGTTTGCTTGCTCTCAAGTTGCTTGAATAGTGCTGTTTTAGAGGAGCTGAAATATTTCTAAGTCTGAGATCTGTTATATTTTGTTGCTGTCTTGTCTTGCTTGCATCTTGTGATCTGTAGCTCTTTTGGGGTTGGTCCAATGGAGTTATTTGTGCCCCTTATGTTTCTCTAGCATGCTGTGAAGTTTCATGCCATTTGGAGTCCTGTAGCTTAGGTTTTTGCTGCTGTCAATATAGCTTCAGGCTGAAAACTGCACTTTCAGGAGGTGTTATTTTCACTAAGTCTGAAATAGTGCGTGAGGTGCCATTTTGTGTCTTCTTTTCCTAGTGCTCCTTGCTGCCATGCTAGTTGTTGTTAGCTGTTCGTAGAAGTGCTTCTTGCCCTCTTCCGTGACATGCCTTGCTTGAGCTTATCGGAGTTGGGTAGCCGAAGTTGTGAGGCGTTGAATATGCTATGTGGCTGATTTTGGCAGATTGTAGAGTTTTCTTGTTTTGCTCGTCGTTTTCGAACCGTAGCTCCGTTTAGATCGTGTCCTACACGAGACTTGTTTAGAATCTCGTGTAGTTTCATTTTCTCTTGCTGGTTGTTTGTGTTGATGTGCTCGTAGCCGCCGTTGCACACATTTTGCAGTCATGCCATCATATCTTGCGGTGCTTGTATCTTTTGTTCCGTAGCTTCGTTGGAGATGTTTTCTATGTGTAGATTGCTTGAAATGACGTGTAGAATCACGTGAACCTATTCGTTTTGCTGTTTAACAACTAATTAAATGCATTAGTTCAAATCTGGACAGAATCGTTAATTAACATGTGAGGTCGTCTCGGAGATGCTATATGTCATTTCCGACCTCACTTAAAATGCCTAGATAGGTAGTTTAATTTCCGCTTCACCTCTGCCATGTTTAACCACATTTAATATTGCCGCGTAAATAACCGGGAGTGAACTAAATAATTAACGTGAAGTTTCGTCAATATGCAACTCGTTGCATATTGAACTTCACTTAATGTGTAGAGTTTGATTGTGTGATTTGTCATGCCGTGACTTGCATGTATTCGGTAGCTCATGCATCATATGTGTTGTGCATCGTGTGGTGAATTTCGTGTGTTGATTCCTGTTTCTGGTTTTCCCCGTCTCGATAGAGTCCGCAAGCATGTCGGATGTGAGGACCCGTTCGACTACGTCGGTTCGTCTACTTCTCGGAGGCATTCTTCTTCCAAGCGGGATCTCAGGCAAGATGATCATTTCTCGAGATACCATTACTACCATTGCCATGCTAGTAGTATCGCTTCTATCGATTATGTCTCGTTGCCTACCACATGTTAAATATCAGCCTCTCAACAATGCCATGTTAACCCTCAATCTGTTCAACCTAGCAAACCACTGATTGGCTATGTTACTGCTTGCTTAACCCTGTTGTTAGCGTTGCTAGTTGCAGGTGCAGTTGCTTCCATGTGAAGACATGGGTTCCTTGTTATATCACCATATTAAATGATATTTAATTTAATGCACCTATATACTTGGTAAAAGGTGGAAGGCTCGGCCTTTCTAGCCTGGTGTTTTGTTCCACCTTTGCCCCTTTTAGTTACCGGCTACCGGTGTTATGTTCCATAAATGAGCGCTCCTAACACGATCGGGGTCGTTATGGGGACCCCCTTGATAATTCGTTTTAGATTAAAGCTGGTCTGGCAAGGCCCAACATTGGTACTACATTTGCCTAATCACCTAATAAAATTGCATAGGGACTTTCCGGACCCTGAGGATAATTTAATCAACCCCCGGGCCAGTGCTCCTCATGAGTGTTGGTCCAAAACAGAGCAGCTTATTAACGCTACCCGGGGCAACTCGGCGTTTGGCGTGGTAACCATCGCTCATCCGTCGTGTCCTGAGAACGAGGTACGCGACTCCTATCGGGATCGTCGACACGTCGGGCGGCCTTGCTGGATTAGTTTTACCTTTGACGAAATATCTTGTGCATCGGGATTCCGGTGATGCTTTGGGTAATCTCAGAGTTGAGGTTTTCCTCTAGGGAATCCGACGAGATCGCGAGCTTCGTGATTGAGGATTTCTATGCGGCTTGTGGTAATTTGTGATGGACTAGTTGGAGCACCCCTGCAGGGTTAAATCTTTCGGAAAGCCGTGCCCGCGGTTATGTGGCAACATGGAAGCTTTGTTTAACACTGGTTCTAGATAACTTGAAGTTAACTTAACTAAAACATGCCAACTGTGTGTGTAACCGTGACTGTCTCTTTCGTGAGTTCCTTCTCCGATCGAGGACATGGTGGGGTTATGTCTGACGTAGGTAGGTGTTCAGGATCATTCTTTTGATCATCAGTAGTTCACGTCCGTTATGCGTAGATCTTTCCCCCCTCTTATTTCTTGTACTCGTAAGTTAGCCACCAAATATATGCTTAGCCGCTGCTGCTACCTCACCACTTAACCATACCTCACCCATTAAGCTTTGCTAGTCTTGATACCTCTGGAAATGAGATTGCTGAGTCCCCTGTGGCTCACAGATTACTACAACACCAGTTGCAGGTACAGGTAAAGGCTACGTGACGCGAGCGCGTTGATTGTTCATTTGGAGTTGCTTCTTCTTCTTCTTCTTCTTCTTCTTCTTCGATCTAGGATGGGTTCCAGGCCGGCAGCCTGGGATAGCAAGGATGGACGTCGTTCTTCTTTTGTCGTTTGTTTTCGTCCGTAGTCGGACCCTGCTCTTACTCTTGATGATTATGTAATGTACTGATGTGACTCTGATGTAGCTTGTGGCGAGTGTAAGCCAACTCTTTATATATCTCTTCTTTTCAGTACATGTACTTGTAACGATATCCATTCTTGCGACACGACGAGATGCGCTTCTATCCCTGATGAGGCCCTCGTGCCAAATTGAGGATAGGGTCGCATCTTGGGCGTGACACCTGGCCAGCTAGGGCCACCTCCGTGGGTCACTCTGAGTGGGCCTTCAGGCACTAGTTGGCTGGGTTGACCCTGGCCAGCTGCTCACTAGTGGCTGACCGGTGGGTCACCCCCCGTGGCCACTAACATGTGGGCCCAAGTTTAATTAACCACTAACTAAATCTGTTAAACTAATTAAAATAATTAATTTGAATTAAAGAAACTCACAGGTGGCCCCTGGTAATTAATTAGATCATTTTACTTGAATTAAACCCTGTTAGCCCCACTGTCTATGATGGATGGGTACCACTTCTCAGTTTGACGAGCCAACTAGCTCATTGACATGTGATGTCATGCTGACATCATGCTCACACATTAATTCCAATTTTTGAAATAAATATATATATTAATTTTAGAATATTATTAAAACTTTGAAAATTAATATAAAATAATCTATAAGTCACATGGAAATAATTTATATATGAAAGTTTCTTAGAAAAATCCCATGAATCCAAATACACTATCCGTTAATCTATCACATGCTCCTAGCATGATGAACAAGGACATTTTGGCATTAGTATCAACTATCCATTACTATCTAGAGACCCTAGAAATATCATCAGATATTCTCCTGCTCCGTTCATGACGTGTAGTACTCCGTTAACTCATCCCTAGTACTGCATATTGCCATGTCATGTATCGTCATGCATCTGCCTGCTTTTATTTATTGTTTCTTCCCCCCTCTTCTATCCGGTAGACGCCGAAGTTGGCGCTGCTGTCGGGTAGGACTACCCCCTTGACGACCATCCTTTTGCACCAGAGCAACAAGGCAATAAACCCCCCTTGATCATCCCTATATCGCGCATTCTTTCTCCCTCATGCTTGCATTAGATTTTTCTACTGTTGTAGACTGCTCCTATTCTGATGCATAACCTGGTTTTGATAAACTAATGTTGTACCCTACTGCATATAAAATGCTTAGTATAGGTGGATTAGTGATCCCCAGTGACCCCAGTTAGCCCCAGTTGCCCCTGCTACATCATCAAAGACTCGACGACTTGAATACTCGAAGACTCGATCATCCGATAGACAAGCCATGACCTGTCACATCACTTCACACCCCTTGAGTTGTACGAATCTGTAGAGCTACTATCGAGTATCGAGGGTGACACCTCGTTATGTACTCCTGATGTTAGCTCTATAGTATAGTTAATCAGAGGTGGATTTTGAAGGGTGATTCCTCCTTCACCACTTCTGATAATGTCACATTGTTGAAAGTCAGGGAATCGCCCGCTCTGCCACCGCGTCCCGAAGGCGGGAGGTGGCCGTCGTGGCTGCCACACCATTGTCGGCCACCGTGGGTATCACCCTCTACGTCACCGCGCCCTGAAGGCGGGAGGTGAAAGTCATGGCCTCCACCCCACCGTCGGCCATCGTCGCCGCCTTCCCACCATTGACCGCTGAGGTCATCACCCTCTCTGTCACAACCGCCCGAGGGAGTGAGGTGGAGCCCCGCATGTGCGTGAGCGACCTTGCGTGCTACATCGACTTCTCGCGGGAGGAGGAGGAGCGCCTAGTCGAGCATGCAATAAGTCTTACTGCCGCCATGGCCGCAACACACACCGCCACAGAGGCGCGGAATGAGGAGTGATACGTCTGCAACGTATCTATAATTTTTTATGGTTCCATGCTATTATCTTGTCAAACTTTGGATGTTTTGTATGCCATTTATATCTTTTTTGGGACTCACTTATTAACTCAGTGCCAAGTGCCAGTTCCTCTTTTTTCCGTGTCTTTGACCCTTTTCAAAGGAGGATTTTAAACCGTGTCCAAATGGAATAAAACTTCCGAAAAGATTTTTTCCGGAACAGAAGATACGCACGGGATGTGAGAACCAAGGCAGAGGCCACCAGGTGTCACGCCCAAGATGCGACCCTATCCTCAATTTGGCACGGGGGCCTCGTCAGGGGTAGAAGCGCATCTCGTCGTGTCGCAAGAATGGATATCGTTACAAGTACATGTACTGAAAAGGAGAGATACATAAAGAATTGGCTTACACTCGCCACAAGCTACATCAGAGGCACATCAGTACATTACATAATCATCAAGAGTAAGAGCAGGGTCCGACTACGGACGAAAACAAACGACAAAAGAAGAACGACGTCCATCCTTGCTATCCCAGGCTGCCGGCCTGGAACCCATCCTAGATCGATGAAGAAGAAGAAGAAGAAGCAACTCCAAATGAAGAATCAACGCGCTCGCGTCAAGTAACCTTTACCTGTACCTGCAACTGGTGTTGTAGTAATCTGTGAGCCACAGGGGACTCAGCAATCTCATTTCCAAAGGTATCAAGACTAGCAAAGCTTAATGGGTGAGGTATGGTTAAGTGGTGAGGTTGCAGTAGCGGCTAAGCATATATTTGGCGGCTAACTTACGAGTACAAGAAATAAGAGGGGGAAGATCTACGCATAACGGTCGTGAACTACAGATGATCAAATGAATGATCCTGAACACCTACCTACGTCAGACATAACCCCACCGTGTCCTCGATCGGAGAAGGAACTTACGAAAGAGACAATCACGGTTATACACACAGTTGGCATATTTTAATTAAGTTAACTTCAAGTTATCTAGAACCAGTGTTAAACAAAGTTTCCACGTTGCCACATAACCGCGGGCACGGCTTTCCAAAAGATTTAACCCTGCAGGGGTGCTCCAACTAGTCCATCACAAATTACCACAAGCCGCATAGAAATCCTCAATCACGAAGCTCGCGATGTCGTCGGATTCCCTAGTGGAAAACCTCAACTCTGAGATTACCCAAAGCATCACCGGAATCCCGATGCACAAGATATCTCGTCAAAGGTAAAACTAATCCAGCAAGGCCGCCCGACGTGTCGATGATCCCGATAGGAGTCGCGTACCTCGTTCCCAGGACACGACGGATGAGCGATGGTTACCACGCCAAACGCCGAGTTGCCCTGGGTAGCGTTAATAAGCTGCTCTATTTTGGACCAACACTCATGAGGAGCACTGGCCCGGGGGTTGATTAAAATAGTCCGCGGGTGCCGGCGGGTCCCTATGCAATTTTATTAGGTGATTAGGCAAATGTAGTACCAATGTTGGGCCTTGCCAGACCAGCTTTAATCTAAAACGAATTATCAAGGGGGTCCCCATAACAAACCCGATCGTGTTAGGAGCGCTCAATTATGGAACATAACACCAGTAGCCGAAACTAAGGGGGCAAAGGTGGAACAAAACACCAGGCTAGGAAGGCCGAGCCTTCCACCTTTTACCAAGTATATAGGTCCATTAAATTAAATAGCATTAATATGGTGATATAACAAGGAACCCATGTTTTCACATGGAAGCATCTGCACCTGCAACTAGCAACGCTATCAACAGGGTTAAGCAAGCAGTAACATAGCCAATCAGTGGTTTGCTAGGTTGAACAGGTTGAAGGTTTCATGGCATTGTTGAGAGGCTGAATTTAACAGGTGGTAGGCAACGAGACATAACGGTAGAAACGGTAAAACTAGCATGGCAATGATAGTAATGGTATCTGGGGAAATGATCATCTTGCCTGAGATCCTGCTTGGAAGAAGTATGCCTCCGTGAAGCAGACGAACCGACGTAGTCGAACGGGTCCTCACAATCCGGCACGCGTGCGGAGCTCTATCGAGACGAAGCAAACCAGAAACACAAATCATCAGACGGAATTCACCACACGATGCACAACACAAACGATGCATGAGCAGCTGAAAACATGGAAGTCACGGCATGACAAATCACACAATCAAACACTACACATTAAGTGAAGTTCAATATGCACGAGTTGCATATTGACGAAACTCCACGTTAAATTATTTAGTTCTATCCCGATTAGATACACGGCAATATTAATGTTGTCAAACTTGCAAGAGGTGAAGCGGTAATTGAACTTCCTATCTAGACATTTTAAATGAGGTCGGAAATGACATATAGCATCTCCGAGACGACCTCACATGTTAATTTACAATTCTGTCCAGATCTGAACTAATGCATTTAATTAGTTTTTAAACAGCAAAAAAATAGGTTCGCGTGATTCTACGCGTCAAGGCAAGCAATCTACACCTAAAGAACATCTCCAACGGAGCTACGGTTCAAAAGATACAAGCACCGCAAGATATGATGGCATGAATGCAAAATGTGTGCAACGGCGGCTACGAGCACTTCAAAACATCCAACCAGCAAGGGAGAATGAAACTACACGAGATTCTAAGCAAGTTTCATGTAGGACACGATCAAATAGGAGCTACGGTTCAACATCTACGAGCAAAACAAGAAATGACTACAATCTGCCAAAATCAGCCACACAGCAACTTCTACGCCTCACAACTTCGGCTACCCAACTCCGATATGCTCAAGCAAGGCATGGCACGGAAGAGGGCAAGAAGCACTACTACAAACAACTAACAACAACTAGCATGGCAGCAAGGAGCACTAGGAAAAGAAGACACCAAATGGCATCTCACGCACTATTTCAGACTTGGTGAAAATAACACCTCATGAAAGTGCAGTTTTCAGCCTGAAGGCATATTGACAGCAGCAAAATCCTAAGCTACAGGTCTCCAAATGGCATGAAACTTCACAGCATGCTAGAGAAACACAAGGGGTACAACTAACTCCATTGGACCAACCCCAAGCTACAGATTACAAGATGCAAGTAAGACAAGACAGCAACAAAATATAACAGATTCCAGACTTAGAAATATTTCAGCTCCTCCAAATCAGCACTATTTCTAGCAACTTGAGGACAATCAAAACACACCTAAACATGCATTTCTATTGCAACCAAAAATACCAGGGGCTAAACAAAATATCCAAGATCAACTCTCCAGTTGACAACTCCGTCAAACGACGCACGGAATAAATCCTACGAATTAAACAAAAGGGCAACATAGCAAAATATCGCGCAAACTAATTTACTCAAAAGCTAAAACTAATTGCACAGAAAAATCCATGGAATTTTCTACCCCGGAAACATATAAAATATGTGGGGCTTGCAACACAAAATAATGCCACACATTATTGCGAGATAAACACCTAGATACGGGAAAATAAACCACCGGCAAATCCCTACACGTAAAAATACAATTGACCGCTCTAAAATACATGCAGAAATGATTCCTAAAACATGGACATTTCCAACACGGCATATGAGCAATCCGAACTTGCGAGAAAAAAAATAAATACGGGGCGTAACCTATTGAAACAACACGCAAAACTAGGCATTTGGCACATTAAACTACGACAAACAATTATGCATGTTGCGAAAACGGATTCTACGCGCAAAGCTACCCAAAAACCATATATTACACGACTCGATCCGGCTAACGGATTAAAAGATACGCGCGTTTTAATATACGTACATATCTCTGGAATTAATTAATTCCAACATCCCTAAAAGAAATTAAATTATCGGCCTACTGGGGCGTTGGATAGCTAAACGGTGCACGGGCGAGATATAACAAGCTTGGGGGGGTGCTCACCACAGGCCACAAGGGCCAGATCGGGAGGAGGGAGCTGGATGGCGCGAGGTGGGCCTCGGGGCGATGCGGGAGCGGCCCAGGGGCGGTTGGCGCTGGCCTGGGGACCGGATCTGGGCCGCATCGGTGGAAGGCCCAGGCGGCCGAGGGGGGCCCAGGCGGGCGCTGGCGAACGGGCGTTGTTCTCCTCGCTCCCCTCCCTGCCCGTGGCACGGGAACCGGCGGCGCCGGCGCTAGGCCGCGATGGCGGCAAGGCTAAGCAGGGACGGTGCCGGCCGAGATGGAGCGAGGCCGACCCGATCTAGGGCGGGACTGCCCGGATCCGACCGTTCCTGGCGAGCTCGAGGCTCCATACCGACTGAAGAGAGGTGCGGGGCGGCGCGGCAGCACTCCGGCGACCGGCGGTGCAGGCAAGCGAGGCCGCGCGGAGGGGCTCCGGCGACGCCTAGGGCGGAGCGGCGCGCGCAGGAGGAGATGCGGGGCTCGGCGGCTCGGAGGCTGCAGGCGCTGCGAGGAGCCGGCGGCGGCTCATGCTTGCGCGACGGCGCGATGCGGGCTCGGGCGGGCTCCAGATGGGCCTGGCGGGCCCACGGCGGCTGGGGCTGGTGGGGGAGAGAGTGAATGTGGGGAATTAGGGTTAGGTGGCACGGATTTCGAGGAGGAGAGAGGAGTGGCTCTCTAATTAATGGCATGGGGCTATATATAGACAAACAGGGGGCTCGGTTAACCGGAATTGCGTTCCGGATCCAACCGCGGGGTCGGATTCGGACGATTCCGCACGAGGGGATGGGTACACGGCCGTGTAGAGGGGATATCCGGAGACGAGAGGGAGAACGGGCGATGCGGCACGGATTTTAAAACACCGACAGACGTCCTAGCTATATTAAAATAACACCGCACGTCAAATCTCAACCCGATCAGAGAAAGTTTTACGCACACTTTAAAAACAGGGTTTCGACGATGCCGCGGGCGCGTGCGTGTGCGGTCAGGCTCGGGACGAACAACAACGTTAACCGGCAACTAACAACGGATGCAACGTTTGAAAACTGGCGGCAACGGAGATGCCGATGCCATGCAGATGATGTGAATGATGCGATGATGACGCGACCAATAAAATAGACACACGACGAAAACGGGAAGGAAATGGAATCTTCTGGAACGTCGGTCTCGGGGTGTCACAACTCTCCTACACTACAAGAGGATCTCGCCCCGAGATCCAAGAATGAAAGGGGGAGAGGATGAGAAAGAACAAGAGGTAAAAACTTAGTCGCTTCTTTGACAAACGAGTGAAACCAACAATTCTTGAAGGTTGCAAGGAGATGAGGAATGACATGAGAAAGAAGAAAGAATTCACGGAGGGGCCCCCTGTGGCTCGTCTGCCCTACCTCTTCCACCTATAAATTCCTGAAAAATCCAAAACTGCGAGAGAGATCCACTAAAATACTTTTCCGCCGCCGCAAGCTTCTGCCTCCACAAGATCCCATCTGGGGCACGTTCTAGTGCCTTGCCGGAGGGGGGATTCGGATACGTAGGGCTTCTTCATCAACACCATGACCTCTCCGATGATGCGTGAGTAGTTCACCATAGACCGTCGGGTCCATATCTAGTAGCTAGATGGCTTCTTCTCTCTTGGATCTTCAATACAAAGTTCTCCATGATCTTAATGGAGATCTGTCCGATGTAATGTTCTTTTGCGGTGTGTTTGTCGAGATCCGATGAATTGTGGATTTATGATCAGATTATCTATGAATCTTATTTGAGTTTCTTCTGATCTCTTATATGCATGATTTCATATCCTTGTAATTCTCTTCGAGTTGTGGATTTTGTTTGGCCAACTTGATCTATGATTCTTGCAGTGGGAGAAGTGCTTGGTTTTGGGTTCATACCATGCGGTGAGCTCACCCAGTGACAGAAGGGGTAGCGAGGCACGCATCGTGTTGTTGCCATCAAGGGTAAAAATATGGGGTTTACATCATTGGTTTGAGTTTATCCCTCTACATCATGTCATCTTGCTTAAGGCGTTACTCTGTTCGTCATGAACTCAATACACTAGATTGATGCTGGATAGCGGTCGATGTGTGGAGTAATAGTAGTAGATGTAGAAAGTATCGGTCTACTTGTCTCGGACGTGATGCCTATATGTACGATCATTGCCTTAGATATCGTCATGACTTTACGCGGTTCTATCAATTGCTCGACAGTAATTTGTTCACCCACCATAATATTTGCTATTTTGAGAGAAGCCTCTAGTGAACACTATGGCCCCCGGGTCTACTTCACACCATATTTCCAGCCTTATACTTTTACTTCGTTGCACTTTCCTCCTTCAGATCTCAGTTTGCAATCAATCTTGAAGGGATTGACAACCCCTTTATAGCGTTGGGTACAAGCTCGTTTGTGTTTGCGCATGTACTCTCGACACTTGGCTTGATTCTCCTACTAGATTGATACCTTGGTTCTCAAACTGAGGGAAATACTTACTGCTCTTGTGTTGCATCACCCTTTCCTCTTCAAGGGAAAAACCAACGCAAGCTCAAGAGGCAGCAGAAGGATTTCTGGCGCCGTTGCCGGGGAGGATCAAGTTCTAGGTGAAGCTCATCCAAGTAAGTGTCACAAACTCAACTCTTGCATTTACTTTTTTTACTCTCCCCCACTTCTGAAAAACAAAAAATTACAAAAATATTTTCCTTTTTTGTTTGCCTTTTTCGTTCGCCCTTTTCTCTCGCTTGCTTTCTGTTCGCTTGTGTGCTTGTTTGCTTGCCGAAGTCACCATGACTGAAAACACCAAACTTTGTGACTTCTCGAATACTAATAATAATGATTTTATTAGTACTCCGATTGCTCCCGCCACTATTGCGGAATCATACGAAATCAATGCTTCTTTGCTGAATCTTGTTATGAAAGAGCAATTCTCCGGCCTTCCTAGTGAAGATGCCGCATCCCATCTTAATACCTTCATTGAGCTTTGCGATATGCAAAAGAAGAAAGATGTGGATGATGATGTGATTAAATTGAAGCTTTTTCCGTTCTCGTTGCGAGATCGAGCAAAAACTTGGTTTTCGTCTTTGCCCAAAAATAGTATTGATTCTTGGAACAAGTGCAAAGATGCTTATATATCCAAGTATTTTCCGCCGGCTAAGATTATCTCTCTCCGTAATGATATCATGAATTTTAAGCAACTTGATCATCAACATGTTGCACAATCTTGGGAGAGAATGAAATTGATGATTAGAAATTGTCCCGCTCATGGCTTGAGTCTTTGGATGATTATACAAATCTTCTACGCTGGCTTGAATTTCGCTTCTAGAAATATCTTGGACTCCGCTTCAGGTGGAACGTTCATGGAAATCACGTTAGGAGAATCCACACAACTCCTAGATAACATCATGACAAACTACTCTCAGTGGCACACTGAACGGTCACCTACTAGTAAGAAGGTAGACACTATAGAAGAAATTAACTCGTTGAGTGCTAAGATGGATGAGTTAATGAAATTGGTTGCTAGTAAAGGTGCTCCTTTAGATCCTAATGATATGCCCTTGTCTTCCTTGATTGAGAGTAGTAATGCGAGCTTGGATGTTAATTTTGTTGGCAGGAATAATTTTGGCAACAACAATCCTTTTAGAGGAAACTATGTCCCTAGGCCTTTTCCTACTAATTCCTCTAATAACTTTGGCAACTCCTACAACAATACTCATGGAAGTTACGATAAATTACCCTCTGATCTAGAGAGTAATATCAAAGAGTTTATCAACTCGCAAAAGATTTTCAATGCGTCCATAGAGGAAAAACTACTCAAAATTGATGATTTGGCTAGGAGCGTTGATAGAATATCTAGTGATATTGATGCTTTGAAAGTTAGATGTGCTCCTCCCAAGATCAATATGGATGAAACTTTGAAAGCTATGCATGTTTCCATGAGTGAGAGCAAAGAAAGAACCGCCCATATTCGTGCTAGACATGAATGGCTTAAAAGGCGTGTTCTCGTGATAAGAATTATGAAGATCTTAAAGTTCTTGGTGTGACTCCCTTTGAATCCTTGTTTTCTAGTGTCAAACCTAATGATGATGGGGCTGGATATGAATCCACTTTGGTTGAAAAACGCCCTAATGATTCGGAGTCCATCTATCTTGATGCTAAAAGCATTAAAAGTGGAGTAGAAGAAATCAAAACTTTGAGTAGTAATGAAACTACTACTTTGGATTTCAAGGAATTCAATTATGATAGTTCCTCCTTGATTGAAAGCATTTCCTTGATGCAATCCATGCTAAACTTTCCACACGCTTATAGCCAAAACAAGGCCTTTACCGATCATATCGTCGAAGCTATGATAAAATCTCTTGAAGAGAAACTTGAGTTGGAAGTTTCTATTCCTAGAAAGCTTCATGATGAGTGGGAACCTACTATCAAAATCAAAATAAAAAACTATGAATGTAATGCTTTGTGTGATTTGGGTGCTAGTGTTTCCGCGATTCCAAAGTCTTTATGTGATGTTCTAGGCTTTAATGAAATTGAGGAGTGTTCTCTTAATTTGGATGTTGTGGATCCTACTTTCAAGAAACCCATGGGAAGGATCAATGATGTTCTTATTATTGCAAATAGGAACTATGTACCCGTGGATTTGATTGTGCTTGATATTGATTGCAATCCTACATGCCCTATCATTCTTGGTAGACCTTTCCTAAGGACTATTGGTGCTATCATCGATATGAAGGAAGGGAATATTAGGTTTCAATTTCCTTTAAAGAAGGGCATGTAGCATTTTCCTAGAAAGAAAATAGGATTGCCTTATGAATCCATGATGAGGGCTACTTATGGTTTGAGCACCAAAGACGACGATACGTGATTCTATCGCCTTATGCCTATCTAAGGGCGTTAAACAATAGCGCTTGTTGGGAGGCAACCCAATGAATTTATCTTTTTCTTTCTGTTTTGTTGCGTCCACACCATCATAATTCTGTTATTATTGTGTTTTTTGTGTTTCTTTTTGTGTTTGGGCCCAGCAAAACCTTTATGACTAGTCTTGGTGATGGTTGTTTGATCCTGCTAGAAAAAGACACAAATGTTTCGCTCACGAAATTATTTTTAGTTTTTATTCAGAAAGAGATTTTGAGTTGATTCTTTTTGCTTCTGGTTGATATGCCTTTTTCCCAAGCTGTCGTAATGTTTCAGAATTTTTGAGGTACCATAAGTATATGAAGTATACAGATTGCTACAGACTGGTATGTTTTTGACAAATTCTGTTTTTGTTGTGTTGGTTGCTTGTTTTGATGAAACTATGGATAGTATCGGGGGGTACTAGTCATGGAAAAGTGAGAATACAGTAATTTAACACCAATATAAATATAAATCAAGATTTTACAGTACCGAAAGAGGTGGTAGTTTGTTTTCTTGTGCTAATGATATCACGACTTTCTGTTGAAGTTTTGTGTTGTGAAGTTTTCAAGTTTTGGGTGATGTTCTCATGGACAAAGGGATAAAGAGTGGAAATCACTCAAGCTTGGGGATGCCCAAGGCATCCCAAGCCAAATTCAAGGACACCAAAAAGCCTAAGCTTGGGGATGCCCCGGGAAGGCATCCCCTTTTTCGTCTTCAATCCATCGGTAACATTACTTGGAGCTATATTTCTATTCACCACATGATATGTGTTTTGCTTGGAGCGTCTTGTATCGTAGGAGTCTTTTCTTTTTGTTGTGTCACAATCATCCTTGCTGCGCACCTTTTGAGAGAGACATGCACTCATCACGAATTTGCTAGAATACTCACTGTGCTTCACTTATATCTTTTGAGCTAGACAATTTTGCTCTATGTGCTTCACTTAGATCTTTTAGAACACGACGGTGCATAACTTGGTAGTTGGCTTGTGCTATGAAAGTAGTCCCAAAGGTGATAGGTACCCAAAGAGGATACAATAAAACTTCCATCTTCATGTGCATTGAGTAGAAAGAGAAGTTTGATTCCTCTCAATTAGTTTTGAGACGTGGATTTGGTAATATTAAGAGTTATGTTAGTAGGGTGTTGTGAATCTAGAAATACTTGTGTTGAAGTTAGTGATTCTCGTAACATGCACGTGTGGTGAACCGCTATGTTAGGAAGTCGGAGCATAATTGATCTATTGATTGTCATCCTTCGTGTTGCGGTCGGGATCGCGCGATAGTTTACACCTACCAACCCACCCCCCTAGGAGTATGCGTTTAGCACTTTTTTTCGATTACTAATAAAAACTTTCGCAATAAGTATGTGAGTTCTTCATGACTAATGTGAGTCCATGGTATAGATGCACTTTCACCTTGCACCATTGCTAGCCTCTCTAGTACCGTGCAATTTTCGCCGATGCACAAACCCACCATATGCCTTCCCCACAACAGCCACCATACCTACCTACTATAGCATTTTCATAGCCATTCCGAGATATATTGCCATGCAACTCCCACCGTTCCGTTCATGACTTGTGACGTCACTCTCATATTGTCATTGCATGATCGTAAGATAGCTAGCGAGATGTTTCAACTTCATACGCCAAGCTAGATCGTTGCACATCCCGGTACACTGCCGGAGGCATTTCCTATAGAGTCATCATCGTTCTAAGCTTTAAGCTGTGAGTAAATAAAAGTGTGATGATCATCATTATTAGAGCATTTCCCATGTGAGGAAATAAAAAAAAGAGGCCAAAGTTGCTCACAAAAAAAGATATATGGAAAGAGGCCAAAGATCCCAAACAAAAAAAGAAGAAAAAAAGAGAGATAAAAAGAGAGAAGGGACAATGCTACTATCTTTTCCACACTTCTGCTTCATAATAGCACCATGTTCTTCATGATTGAGAGCCTCTCGTTTTGTCACCACCATATACTAGTGGGAATCTTTATTATATAACTTGGCTTGTATATTCCAATGATGGGCTTCCTCAAAATTGCCCTAGGTCTTCGTGAGCAAGTAAGTTGGATGCACACCCACTAGTTCTCCTTTTGAACTTTCACATACTTATAACTCTAGTGCATCCTTTGTATGGCAATCCCTACTCATTCACATTGATATCTAGTAATGGGCATCTCCATAGTCCTTTTGATACGCCGAGTCAATGTGACCATCTCCTCCTTTTTGTCTCACAACCACCACCACACTCTATTCCACCATAGTGCTATATCCATGGCTGACGCTCATGTATTGTGTGAGAGTTGAAAAAGGTTTGAGAAAGTAAGAGTGCGAAAACAATTACTTGGCCAATACCGGGGTTGTGCATGATTTAAATTAGTTGTGTGGGGATGATGGAGCATAGCCAGACTATATGATTTTGTAGGGATAACTTTCTTTGGCCTTGTTATTTCAAAAGTTCATGATTACCTTGCTAGTTTGCTTGAAGTGTTATTGTTTTCATGTCAATAGCAAACTATTGTTTTGAATCTTACGGATCTGAACATTCATGTCACATGAAAGAAGTTACAAAGGACAACTATGCTAGGTAGCATTCCACATCAAAAATTCAGTCCATGACCTCTCTGATACGGAGGGCTTCTTCATCAACACCATGACCTCTCCGATGATGTGTGAGTAGTTCACCATAGACCTTCGGGTCCATAGCTAGTAACTAGATGGCCTCTTCTCTCTTGGATCTTCAATACAAAGTTCTCCATGATCTTCATGGAGATCTGTCCAATGTAATCTTCTTTTGCGGTGTGTTTGTCGAGATCCGATGAATTGTGGATTTATGATCAGATTATCTATGAATCTTATTTGAGTTTCTTCTGATCTCTTATATGCATGATTTCATATCCTTGTAATTCTCTTCGAGTTGTGGGTTTTGTTTGGCCAACTTGATCTATGATTCTTGCAATGGGAGAAGTGCTTGGTTTTGTAATTCCCTCAGTTTGAGAACCAAGGTATCAATCCAGTGGAGGAGTATCTACTGCATCTACTACTATTACTCCACACGTCGACCTCTATCCATCATGCATCTAGTGTATTAAGTCCATAAGAACAGAGTAACGCCTTAAGCAAGATGACATTATGTAGAGGGATAATCTCAAACCAATGATAAAACCCCATCTTTTTACCCTTGATGGCAACTGCTTGATGTGTGCCTTGCTGCCCCTACTGTCACTGGGAAAGGTCACCACATGGCAGAACCCAAAACCAAGCACTTCTCCCATTGCAAGAATCATAGATCTAGTTGGCCAAACAAAACCCAAGACTCGGAGAGACTTACAAGGATATCAAATCATGCATATAAGAAATCAGCAAAGACTCAAATATATATCATAGATAATCTGATCACAAATCCACAATTCATCGGATCTCGACAAACACACCACCAAAGAAGATTACATCGGATAGATCTCCATGAAAATCATGGAGAACTTTGTATTGAAGATCCAAGAGAGAGAAGAAGCCATCTAGCTACTAACTACAGACCCGTAGGTCTGAAGTGAACTACTCACGAGTCATTGGAGGGGCGATGATGATGAAGAAGAAGCCCTCCAACTCCAAAGTCCCCTCCGACAGGGTGCCGGGAAGGGTCTCCAGATGAGATCTCACGGAAACGGAAGCTTGCGGCGGTGGAAAAGTACTTTCGAGGATCCCCTGATTTTTTGCGGAATATTTGGGAATTTAAAGGCCAAAGACCTAGGTCAGGGGGCGGCCAGGGAGACCACAAGCCTGCCCACCGCCGCCCTCCCCTGGTGGCGGAGTGGGAGCTTGTGGGCTCCCTGGAGCCCTCCTGGCTTGGCCCAAAGGCCCCCTGTTCTTCTTCCGTTCGGGAAAAAATCATTTCGGGGTTTTCATCTGATTTTGGACTCCGTTCCAAAATCAGATTTGAAAAGAGTCAAAAACATGGAAAAACAGGAACTAGCACTTGGCACTGAATTAATAATTTAGTCCCAAAAAAGATATGAAAGGTACATAAAACAACCAAAGAAGACAAGATAACAGCGTGAGACCATCAAAAATTATAGATACGTTTGAGACGTATCAGCGTGCCATCATGTGAATGGTTAACAAAACGCACACGATTTAAATTATACAAATGTTTGAGATGATAAGGTGGCAACTATTTGTTTCAAAATGCCTTTGTTAGCTATTGATTCGAGTGTTTCGTGCGGAATACAAATGTTTGCAGCAGAGGCAGGATGTCGAGGTGTTTGAACTTCATTCCCATTTCTTGCATGGGACCTAAGCATGGACGGAAGGACATACATCTGATTTTTCAACCCTTTTTATGCACTCGAGCACGTGCTTATAGTTCAAATTTGAATTATGCACATAAAAATTCCTAGAAAACTCAGTTAATGTATAAAAATGTCCAAACGATCCTCGGAACAATCCAAATTCTAGGAAGACACTCATGTTGCCACTAGGAAAAAATTTGAAAGCAAGAAGAGGCAACGAATATCGTTTCATCCATGAAGGAGGCACATTCCCTATTGGAACCATAAGGCTTGTTGTGAGAAGCTCTAGTTTGTGAGAAGCTTATATGCAAACATGCCCCAAATGGGACAAACTTTTTACCACATCACATTGATGCCGTTCAATGATAGCATGCCAAGTTTCATGAAGTTCAGACGAGTTATTGATTTAGTTAAATTTTGAAACCATGTATCTCAATGTTTGCGGCCGAGGCAGCATGCCGAGGTTTTTCAACTTCATTCGCATTTCTTGCATGGGACCTAAGCATGCACACTCATTTGATTTTTCAAACCTTTTTTCTGCACTAGAGCATGTGCATATAATTCAAATTTGAATTATGCACATAAAATGCCTAGAAAACTCAGTTAATGTATAAAAATGTCCAAATGAACCCCCAAAAATTCCAAATTTTAACAAGACACTCATGTTGCTACTAAAAAATGGAAAGCATGAAAAGGCAACAAATATCGGTTGATCCACGAAGGAGGCACATTCCCTACCAGAACCATGAGGCTTGTTGTGAGAAGCTCTCTTATACCCAAAACTGCCTCAAACGAGACAATTTTTTTACCACGACATGTTGATGCCTTTCCATTATAGCATGCCAAGTTTCATGAATTTTAGACGAGTTTTGGATTTAACTGAATTTTCAAACCATATATATCAATGTTTGCGGCCAAGAGACGATGTCGAGGTGTTTGACATTCATTCTCATTTCTTGCATGGGACCTAAGCATGCAACCAAGGGCACACATTTGATTTTCAACCCATTTTTATGCACATGAGAATGTGCCAATAGTTCAAATGTGAATTATGCACATAAATGACTAGAAACTCAGTTAATGTTTAAAAATGTCAAAATGAACTCCGAAAAATTCCAAAATTTAACACGATACTCGTGTTGTTCTATGTTTACACAAGAAATAAATTTGAAAGCACGACGAGGCAATGAATATCATCTCGTCCACAAAGGTGACATGTTCCCTACCAGAACAATGATGCTTCTTGTGAGAAGCTCTGGTTTGTAAGAAGCTTATACCAAAATCTGCCCCAAATTGGACAATTTGTTTTACCACAGCATGTTGATGCCATTCCATGATAGTATGCCAAGGTTCATGAATTTAAGATGAGTTTTGGATTTACTAGAATTTCAAAACCAAGTATCTCAACGTTTGCCGGCAATCCATGGTGCCGATGTGTTTGAAATTCATCCCCATTTCTTGCATGGGACATGAGCATTAACCCATGGACACATACATGAGTGTACAACCCATTTTGGTGCACCGGAGCATGTTCATGTAGTTTAATTTTGAATTGTGCACTTGAAATGCTTATAAATCCAAGTCAATGTATAAAAATGTCCAAACAAATTGTGAATAATTCAAATGTTTAGGTTAGCTAGCTGTGTTTAATTGATGAACTTGCTCGATTAAGAAGTGTGGGTGTGCTATAGGCTCTTTTGTGTACCCAAATTATGCAATGATGTGGATGACCATTGTAACCAGGGAAATTCGGACCAAAATTTGCATGTTCAAACTCATCACACACGGGGTAAGCTATATGAATCATTTGTCATGTCCTTGTGCGCTAGTGTTTTCGCTCCACTAAGCCAAAAGTTTCGGCTTCTGCGGAAATATCTACCTCCCGGCCCCCTCCCGCTTACCAAAAGCCACATTTCCCGTGTGTCCGCCTTCCTTTCCAAGTTCAAACCTTCACTCCTTGTTTGCAGCGTTGCCTCCTCACCAGCAACCCTCGTTCACAATGCTCGGCCTCGTCGATGCAGGCAGGTAATCCATACCCGACCCCCATCCAACTACTCCAAATAAGTGCAGCCCGAAGCCATGGTGCATGCCGTGTGTCTACATCCCACATGCCCCGACCACCAGCGCGACACCTTCTACCAAAATCATCAACACCTACTCCAAATAAGTGCCGCCCTAAGCCATGGTGCATGCAGTATAGCCAGGAGCTCAAGGAGCATTTGGCAGCGGAGAAGAAAATCGCGTCCGCATGTGCAAATGAGACCGAGATGGTTGCCATTCGTCCTGGTCCCCATATCTTGGAGGAGCAACTCGCCGTCGCGGCCACTGTCGATGCCTTACACGCCAACGCAGCGACGCGTTTGGCTGCTTTAAACGATAGCTCATGGCATTTTCTCGAGGCCACTATCGATGCCTTCAACAAAGACTACAAGGTGTTTTCCGAGCATGCCCGTGTTACCTCAACTCGAGAGCCAGCAGGTTGGTGACCGGAGCAGCTCACGCAACTCACCACTACGAGGAGAGAACCCACAATGTGGAGGCCTCGCCATCTTCCATGTCCAAGGAGCCAATCATCATCGATAACTCCTACGATGAGGAGTAGCTTGTCTTATTATCTCACTATAAGGATGTATGTTCAGTTAGCTAGCTATGCCGGTTAATCATGTTCGGTTTGTGTGTTGCATGTGCTACTCCTGCCATTCCTTAAAAAATTCTGGTGAATCCTCCGATGTACTTTTACCATGCAATCTGATCCTCTAGTGTATATGTTCTATATGTCGTGAAATGTGGTGCTCACTTATTAACTGTTTGGTTCAATTCTGTAATGTGATGTTCAATTATTCTAGGTGCAATTTTGTTTTGTCTTCCATGTGAGAAATAATTTGAATCAGGCTGTACAAAATACATGAGAAACAAATAAAATTGCTATATTTCCAAGTTGTCAAGCATGCTTGGTTTGGTTAACTGTCTGGTCTTCTAGTATGCTATATATTGTGCAATGTGGTGCTCAGTTAATGTTTGATTCATTTGTTGTGCTGCTTAGTTTAATTATTCAATGCGATGCTCAATTGTTGTTGGTGCATTTTTAATTGTCTACCGTGTGAGAAATAAATTGAATTTTGTTGTACTAAATACATGGGAAACACATATGATTGCTATATTTCCAAGTTGTTAAGCATGCTTGGTTTGGTAACTATATGATCTTCTAGTATGTTATATATTGTGCAATGTGATGCTCAGTTAATGTTTGATTCATTTGTTGTGTTGTTTAGTTAACTGTTTGGTTCAATTCTTCAATGTGATGTTCAATTGTTGTTGGTGCATTTTTTTTATTATCTACCATGTGAGAAATAAATCAAATTTGGTTGTACGAAATACAAGAGAAACAAATACAATTGCTATATTTCCAAGTTGTTAAGCATGCTTGGTTTGGTTGATTGTTTAATCTTCTATTATGAGTATGTTTTATTGTGCAATGTGGTTCTGAGTTAATGTTTGGTTCATTTGTTGTGGCGCTCAATTAATCTGTTGAATCTACAACACGTTTAATTTTCATTAACATATTTTACTGGTAGAATGCCAACCCTCACTTAACTTGATCAATAACTACCTTATATGTGTTGGAGGGAAACAATAGGAAGCACTGAGGTTTACAATCAAGGTTTGCACATGCATGGTCCTTTGTCTAATAGTAGCACATTATTGTGCAATTGCGGGAACCATTTAATATTTAGCTTTTTAATAATTTATTCTTGCACATGTAGGTCCTGCCGTCAGAGGTTTTGACCCACTATTCCACCCTTTTTGCATATGGAGAAATGAGTTGTCCATGAATATAAGTCAAGTCAAGAAACCCAAAAATATTGTCCGGATAAAGAAACAAGCGACAAGAAATAACAAGATCTTTGTGTGCACAATGAATAAGACATTAGTGCACTATAGGATGGTAGTAACTATTATACCTTGTCTTTTTTATTCCTTTGCGCAATTTCAAATCTAGAGAAGATAATTATGCATATCCTTGTTTTCAAGCCTTTCCAGAGCAGTTCACTCATGAATACCTCTCAAACCATCTATATGGTCAGGAGGCGAGGAAGGTATTCATACAACACCCACGATACAATCTTGAATTCTTTCTGAACAGGACGAAGGATGTACAGACAATCATCTACATGCACTGACCTAAAGTTTCAAAGACCTTCAAAATCAATGAAGGCTCAATATTTTCCTTCCGCTTCAACAGTTTTCCAATGAGATTCATGTGTCTATCTACCGACTATGATGCTAATTTCGAAAGATTATAGATGTTGCATGTGAAACTTGGTGCTGTTGCAGTTGTGTAATGGGGTAGCTAGCTATATGCCTATATGGTGTAACTCACTGCTGAAGCTACATGATGTTGTAATCTGATGTATTTCAATTACGAAATCCTGATTCCGTAATACGATGAAATATGTTGTGTGCTTAACATGAAATGTCAATTTGGTTAACAAATGGATTATTAATAATAGGCCAATTAGATTGCTAATTGGGCTTCTCTAGTGCAACACACACGGTTTCTGGGACGAAAACGTGTTTGATCAATGAACAATCACACACGACTTACTCTTGATATTTTTTTGCGTTAGGCCTTTTCGCGCAAACGTTTTCCACATAAGAAGTGAGTGTGATGGACAGCCTATGCCACATAGTTTCTTCTACGCACCATGTGCGATGCATTCAAGAACGCAAACGATAAAATTGTTAATATCATTTGAAAAGGCAATGCTACCACAAATGACTTGATGGGGAAAATTGCGTGTGATGGAAATGCGAACGTAAACGTTTGTCTGGGTTTCATTGTACATACGAACAGAAACGTCCTTCTTGGATTGACTATGTAGGATGTACATACATACGGAAATGATTGGGCCTGTATAATTTTATGCGATGGCAAGCCCAATCGCACATGAGCTCATTTTCCGTGTCATGTGGGAAGGACCCCCCTATAACCCACACTCACTAGGCGATAGTTTGAAATGTTATCACGGTAAGGGGTTAAAAACCGTTTGTATAACACGTCGCTGCACTAGTGGGGCGTTCGATATCTTCCATGCTAAGCGGGTTATTCGCAATATGGGAGTTTATTTACTTGTCATTGCACGAGAGAGGCTGGTAAAAAGGATGCCCAATCCTGCATAATAAAAAATAAATTAAAAAAACTCATGGAACAATTGATATGTTGACAGGCACCCATGGATTTGGTTAGCCATGGTTTGTATGGATGCTGGAAAGGAGTAAACTTTATACTTCCGCTTCGGAATCGACAATAATGCGTTTAGCATGGAATATATCGAAATCTCTATCGTAACATTGAAAGGGAAAGCAGAGCACCCAAAATTTAAAATCTCTGTTTTAAACCTTGAGCTCCGGCACGTGTGCAAATCAATGCTTCCCTCTGTGAACGGACTTTCTATTTACCTTTATGTTATTTACTTTCATGTTATTTTGTTTTATTCGAGTTATCACCCTCTTACTAAAAGCACCATATGTGAGAGCACTATTGTCATTCTTATGCATTGAGTATAATCAATGTTGGATGTGAGTATGACTCGATCTTTTCTACCCTGAATTCCAATTTTTTGTCGCTGCCTGGATCTCAGAGGTGCTCCGCATTCATGTTTTGCGGTCTCACAAAGGGCTAGCAAGATACCATATCATCATATTATATCATGATTGTTTTGAAAAATTGGTGGCATGTGAGATATGTTATTATTGCTCGTTGGTTGGTTACGTATTGTCATGAATGAATATAAGTTTTAATCGTTCTCATGGATATGGTTAGTTATGATTTATGCTAAAAACCTGAACACTAGCTAAGCATATATATAGCAACAAGAACAAAAGAGTGTGTAAAAGTTTTCTTTATCACTTTTAGTTTATCAACTGAATTTCTTGAGGACAAGCAATGAGTTAAGCGTGGGGGAGTTGATACGCCTCAAACATATCTACTTTTCCAAACACTTTTGCTCTTGTTTTGGACTCTGATTTGCATGATTTGAATGAAACTAACCCAAACTGACGCTGTTTTCAGAAAATCTACCTTGGTGTTATTTTTGTGCAGAAATAGAAGTTCTTGGAATTGGAAAAAACTTCTTGTGGATTTTTTCTGGAATATATGAAGAATTATGGATCGAAGACGTGCCGTAGGGGGGTTGACTGTGGGCCACAAGCCAACAGGGTGCACCCACCCCGCGGGCGAGCCCTGTTAGCTTGTGGCGCCCACATGGCTTCCACAACCCTAATTTCACTCCTATAAATTCATAGTATCGAAGAAAAAAATAAGAGAGAAGTTTTCATTGCGTTTTAAGAGATATAGGCGCCGCCACCTCCCGTTATGCCTCGATGGGCTGATCTGGAGTCCGTTTGGGGATCTGGAGAGGGGAATTCTTTGTCGTTGTCATCATCAAACCTTCTCCATCAACAATTTGATGATGCTTACCACTGGGAGTGAGTAATTTGTTTGTTGGCTTGGTGGATGGTGATGGGATTGGATGAGATTGATCATGTAATCGAGTTATTTTGATAGGGCTTGATCCCTAGTATTCACTATGTTCTCACATTGATGTTACTATGACTTTTCTGTGCTTAATGCTTGTCACTAGGGCCCGAGTGACATGATTTCAGATCTAAACCTATTATGTTTTCTCTCAATATGAAAGTGTTTAGATCCTATCTTACAAGTTGTATGCACCTATTACGTGTTATGATCCGCATATCCCAAGGTGACAATAATTGGGATTCTTTCCGGTGATTGCCGTTGTCTGAGGAGTTCATATACTCACCATGTGTTAATGCTTTGTTACAATTATATATTAAAGGAGGCTTTAATATCCCATAGTTTCCTTATGGACCACGCTGTCGCGTAAGGGTAGGACAAAAGATGTGATACAAGTTCTTATCGCAAGCACGTCTGACTACACATGGAATACATGCCTACATTATATTGATGAATTTGAGCTAGTTCTATGTCGCTCTAGTGTGTAACTGTTCCATGATCGCTGTCATCTAAATCATTATCCATCACGGGTCCACGTGACTATGCTTCTCAGATACTAAATGTTGCTAATTAACTATTGATGCTGCTACTGTTACAATCACTGCAAAATTGCTACTATTACCATTGATGTCACTACTACTATTTTGCTCGGCTACTAAAATATTTCTTGTAGAGAGATATTCCATGCGTGGTTGGATTGACAAGTCAGATTCTAAGACCAATAAATATTCTTTACCCCCCTTGCGTTGAATCAATAAATCAGGGTGTAGTACTATCGACAAAGACTGTTGCAATCCCATATACTTGTGGTTAGCACGACTATTTTCTTGTGTTGTTGACTGGGAGCATATCTTTTTTTATTATGTTCACTTGAGTATATACAATTGCAACTATGAGGAATCTAAAAGATACTAGAACTAAAATCCTACCCTCTAAGACGAGGGGATGAAAGGAACTGCCATCTAGCTCTGCTTTTGATTCACCTACTATTTTGAATCACCTTATGACACCATCACCTGCTGCTCGTTCTCATGTGTTGCAATTACTTGATGATGCTACTTCTTAAATTAATGATGATACTAGTGCTATACTTGATGAAACTAAAACTGTGCCATTGAATGAATTACCTGATGCTCATATTGCTAAAGCTAGAGAACTTAAAATTGCTGAAACTGATGAAGATTTTGAATCACCTATTATGCCTAGCTGTCCTAATATATATGAATTGCCTAATGTACCTGAGGGTTATGTGATGGATGTGGAGATAACTAGAGACTCTATTGCTTGTAATGATATAGATGATTTGAAGAAACTATTGTGCAAACTGAAAGAAAAATCTATTATGGAGTTAATTAAACATGACCCTAAAGTTTCTACTTCTCCTATACGTGTTACTCATAAGGATTATGAATTCTGTGTTGATCTTGAGTTAATCATTATAATAGAATCTTATCCTTTCTATGGTTATGAAACTAAAATACTGTTGGGCACCTCACTAAATTAAATGATATTGCCACTTTGTTTACCAATGAGGAAAATATACACTACTATTATATTTTAAGCTTTTTCCTTTTTTGCTAAAAGGTGATGCAAAGGAGTGATTCCTCACTCTTGCTCCTAGTTTCTCCCCTTGTGTCGAATCAATAAATGATGGTGTAATTCTATCCGCGAAGACTATTGCGATCCCCTATACTTGTGGGTTACGATACGTCCATTTTGCATGATGAATTCTTCTTGATATTTATGTTATTCTTGTCCATTATTTCTCATTATGGTACAATTCTTATGCCTTTCCTCTCTGAATATGCAAGGCACATCACAAAGAGAGATATTACTGGAAGCTGGAATTCTGGACCTGAAACCAAGAAAAAGGATGAAAAATCACTAGACTCCAAACGACCTGAAACTTCACGGAGATTTTTATGGAATATATAAGAAAAATTGTTCAAAAAAGTAACCAGAGGGGGCCACTGGCTGGCCACAAGCCAAGAGGGTGCACCCACCCCACTGGGCGTGCCCTGATGGCTTGTGGGGCCCCAACAGGTCTCTCGACCACCCCCTATTCTCCTATATGGTGTGTTTTACCCTAGAAAAATCATAAGGATACTTTTGGGACAAAGCTCTACCGTCTCGAGGCAGACACCTTGGTAGAAGCCCTTGTACTCTCTGGCAAAGAGATTATGTCGAGGAACCTTCTTTTCGGGAGGGGGAGATCGAAGCCATCGTCATCACCAACGCTTCCTCCTTCGTGGGAGAACCAATATTCATCAACATATTCACCATCACCATCTTATCTCAAACCCTAGTTCATATCTTGTATTCAATATTTGTCTCGAAACCTCAGATTGGTACATGTGGGTTACTAGTAGGGTTGATTAAATCGTGTAGTTGATTCTTGTTGTGTTACTTGGTGGAAGATTTTATGTTCAGATCCATAATTATCATTATTATACCTCTAATCTTGAACATGTAGATGAGGTGTGAGTAGTTAATTCTGTTCCTGAGGACATGGGAGAAGTCTTGTTATAAGTAATCATGTGAAGTTGGTATTTGTTCAATATTTTGATGATGTGTATGTTGTTGCTTGTCTTAGTGGTGTCGTGTGAACATCGACTATATGCCACTTCACCAGGTTATGGGCCTAAGGGAAGGAAGTGTGGATTAACAAGTACATGATGGGTTGCGAGAGTGACAGAAGCTTAAACCCAAGTTTATGCGTTGCTTCATAAGGGGCTGATTTGGATCCACACATTTCATGCTATGGTTAGTTTTATCTTAACTCTTATTTCATAGTTGCGGATGCTTGCGAGAGGGGATAATCATAAGTGGGTCGCTTGTTCAAGTAAGAACAACATCTTAGCACCGGTCCACCCACATATCAAATTATTCAAAGTAGCAAACACGAATCAACTCGAACATGATGAACATGACTAGACAGAAATTCCCATGTGTCTTCGGGAGCGCTTGCTTCATATAAGAGTACTTTCAGGCCTGTCCTTGGTTATAAAAAGGATTGGGCTATCTTTCTGCATACTTGCTACTATTGTTACTTGTCACTTATTACATATTATCCTACTACAAAACTATCTATCATTGTCACTTACAACAGTTGGAGAGAATACCTTGCTGAAACTTCTTATAATTTCCTTCTGCTCGTCGTTGGGTTTGACACTCTTACTTATCAAAAGGACTACAACTGATCCTCTATACTTGTGACTCATGAGGTTATCACTTCCTTTAGTGGTGTCATGTGAGTGTCCACTACATGATGATTCACCATACTTGTGACTAATGGAAGGCACTGTGCAGTAATAAGTAGATGATGGGTTGCTACAGTGACAAAATCTTAAACCCTAGTTTATTCGTTATTCCGTAAAAGGACTAATCTCGGTCCACATCTTTCATGCTATGGTCAGATTTATCTTAATTCTTCTTTTGTTGTTGTTGATGCTTGTGTGAGGGGGTAATCATAAGTGGGTAGCTTGTTACAGTCAGAACAACACGCAACCACCGGTCCACCCACATATTAAATCATCAAAGTAAAGAACGCGAATAAACTCAATATGATGAATATGACTAGACGACAATTCTCGTGTGTCCTCGAGAGCGCTTTACATTATATAAGAGAACTTTGAGGCTTTTCCTTTGCTATAAAAAGGATTGGGACACATGGCTGCACACTTCGTACTATTTTTACTTGTGACCTGTTACGAATTGTCTTGCTACAAAACTATCTATCATTGTTACTTATAGCACTTGTAGAGAATACCTTGCTGAAAATTGCTTACCATTTCCTTCTGCTCCTCATTAAGTTTGACACTCTTACTTATCGAAAGGACTATGATTTATCTGCTATACTTGTGTCTCATAAAGACTCTTTTCTACCACCGTTTCCGTGGTGTTAAGCTCATTTGGTAAGTGTAATTTGGTATGGAAACATTTATGCTATGTGCTGAAATTTATTGTTGTTTGTTACAATGGAAGATAATCCTTTGAGGGACCTGTTTTGGGTATCTTCACCCCAACCAGAAGTGGAGAAGGCCTCTCTTGAACCTATTGAACCTACTGAAACTAGTTACTATGAAATTCCTTTGGGGATATTAAAGAAACTACTAGCTAATCCTTATGCAGGAGATGGAATAACTCATCATGATTTGCACTTGATATATATAGATGAGATTTGTGGATTATTTAAGCTTGCAGGTTTATCCAAAGATGAAGTTAAGAATAAGGTATTACCTTTATCTTTGGAGGGAAAGTCATTCATTTTTATAGGCTATTGGATGATGTTGGAACATGGGACTCGGATCGATTGAAGTTGGAATTTCACGAGAAGTTTTATCCTACGCATCTGGTTCATTGCGATCGGAATTATAGATATATATATATAGGCCTCGTGAAGGAGAAAGTATTGCTCAAGCTTGGGGGAGGTTCAAGTCTATGATGCACACATGTCCCAATCATGAGCTCTCAAGAGAAATTATTATACAAAACTTTTATGCTTGAGTTTCTTTTATTGATCAACTGATGCTCAATTCTTTTTCTACTGGTTCCTTCATGAAGAAAACTATGGAATTCAAGTGGGATCTTCTGGAGAGAATTAAACGGAACTATGAAGATTGGGAACTCGACAAAGGTAAAGAGTGAGGTATAAAACTTGAGTTTGATTGTCTTAAATCTTTTATGGAAACCAATACTTTATATAAGTCTAACACTAAATATGGACTTGACTGTGAGATAGTATATCCCTTTTGTAAATCTTCTGCTTCTCATGTTAATCTCCCCAAGGAGAAATGGTTTAAATTCCATCCACCTATTGAATAATTATTAGAGGAACCTACTAAAATTAAAGGTGAAACAATTATTTGCCATGTTGATCCAGCTGTGCCTAGTGCTTACATTGAAAAAACACCTTTTCCTGTTAGAATTAAGGAACATGCTAAAGCTACAACTGTGGTTAGTAAAAGCAATGTAAGGACACCCAAACCTTTTGAACAATTAAATATAGAACCTAATATTGCTATTTTTAAAGATCTCTTGGTTGACAAGATTGATGGGCAAATTATCTATTTCAGCGATGAGGCTGCTAGAATAGGAAAACCGACTAGAAATGACCAGGATGTGTTGGATAAGAATAAATGAGTTGTTGGCATGCATGTTGCTTCTATTAAAATTGGAGACCATTGCTATCATGGATTATGCGATATGGGTACTAGTGTGAGTGTTATTCCCTTTACTTTATTGTTGGGGAACGTAGTAATTTCAAAAATTTCCTATGCCATACAAGGATCTATCTATGGAGAAACCAGCAACGAGAGAGGTTGTAGAGCATCTTCATACCTTTGAAGATCGCTAAGCGGAAGCATTGCTAGAACATGGTTGATGGAGCTCGCAGCGATCCAGATCGCGGTGGATTCCGATCTATGCGCCGAACAATGGCGCCTCAGCGTTCAACACACATGCAGCCCGATGACGTCTCCAACGCCTTGATCCAGCAAGGATGGAGGAGAGGTTGAGGGAGAGCTGCGGCAGCACGACAGTGTGGTGACGGTGGAGCTATGTGGTACTCCGGCAGGGCTTCGCTAAGCACTACGGAGGACGACGAGGAGGAGAATTATGGATGCACCGTGGAGAGATCAATTGTGTATCTCAAAAGGGACAAAACCTTAAGTATATATAGAAGGAGGGAGAGGGAGGGCTGCCTTGGCCCCTCCTCCAAGGAGGAGAGGTTCGGTCAAGCTAGGGAGGAGTCCACCTCCCACAAGGGAGGTGGATCCCTTCCTTTTCAATCCTCTTTTGCCTTATCTCTTTATCCCTAGCCGCATGGGCCTTTAGGGAAGGCCTTGGAAAGCCCAATAAGGTCTGGTCCACCTCCTTTAACAGCCCATTAAGTCCTTTGGTCGTCACACCCCTCCCGGGGGTCCTCCGGCACCCTCCCGGCACTCCCGGTACACTACCGATGAGCCCGAAATTTTTCTGGTGACCAAAACAGTACTTCCTATATATCAATCTTTACCTCCGGACCATTCCGGAGCTCACCGTGACGTCTAGGATCTCATCCGGGACTCCGAACAACCTTGGGTAACCACATACACTATTTCCCTATAATCCTAGCGTCATCGAACCTTAAGTGTGTAGACCCTACGGGTACAGGAGACATGCAGACATGACCGATACATCTCTCTGGCCAATAACCAACAACGGGGGTCTAGATATCCATTTTGGTTCCCACATGTTCCACGATGAACTCATCGGATGAACCACGATGTCAAGGATTCAATCAATCTCGTATGCAATTCCCTTTGTCTATCAGTATGATACTTGCCTGAGATTCGATCGTCGGTATCTCTATACCTTGTTCAATTTCGTTACTGTCAAGTCTCTCTACTTGTTCCGTAACACATCATCCTGTGGCTAACTCCTTAGTCACGCTTAGCTCAATTTGATGTGCGATTACCGAGTGGGCCTAGAGATACCTCTCCATCACATCGACTGACAAATCCCAGTCTCGATTCGTACAACCCAACACACACTTTCGGAGATACCTGTAGTGCACCTTTATAATCACCCAGTTACGTTGTGATGTTTGGTACACCCAAAGCACTCCTACATTATCCGGGAGTTGCACAATCTCATGGTCTAAGGAAACGATACTTGACATTAGAAAAGCTTTAGAAGACGAACAACACGATCTAGTGCTATGCTTAGGATTGGGTCTTGTCCATCGCATCATTCCCCAATGATGTGATCCCGTTATCAATGACATCCAATGTCCATGATCAAGTAACCATGATCATTACTGATCAACGATCTAGCCAACTAGAGGTTCACTAGGGACACATTGTGATCTATATATTCACACATGTATTACGGTTTCTGGTTAGTACAATTATAGCATGAATAATAAACAATTATCATGAACTAGGAAATACAATAATAACCAATTTACTATTGCCTCTAGGTCATATTTCCAACAGTCTCCCACTTGCACTAGATTCAATAATCTAGTTCACATCACTATGTGATTGCAATGAATCCAACACCCATACAATTTTGGGGTTCGATCATGTCTTGCTTGTGAAGGAGGTTTTAGTCAACGGGTCTGAACCTTTCAGATCCGTGTGTGCTTTACAAATCTCTATGTCATCCTATAGATGCTGCTACTACAAGCCATTTGGAACCATTCCAAATGATTGTTCCACTATATGAATCCGGTTTACTACTCACAGTCATCCGGATTAGTGACAAGGCTTGCATTGACATAACCCTTTACGACAAACTCTTTAATCACCTCCATAATCTAGAAAAATTCCTTAGTCCACTAGTTGCTAAGGATAACTTTGACCACTGTCCAGTGATCCATTCCTGGATCAGTCTTGTACCCCTTGACTGACTCATGGTAAGGCACACTTGAGGTGTGGTACACAACATAGCATACTATAGAGCCTACGGCTAATTCATAGGGGACGACTTTCGTCCTTTCTCTTTCTTCTTCCGTGGTCGGGCATTGAGTCTTACTCAATATTCACACCTTACAACACAATCAAGAAGACATTCTTTCTCGATCTATTTTGAACTCCTTCAAAAACTTGTCAAGGCATGCATTTCATTGAAAGTTGTATTAAGCACTTTTGTTCTATCTCCATAGATCTTGATGTTCAATGTTCAAGTAGCTTAGTCAATGTTTTCCTTTGAAAAACTCCTTTCAAACAACCCTTTATGCTTTCCAGAAATTTTACATTATTTCCGATCAACAATATGTCAATCACATATATTTATCGGAAATTCCATAGTGCTCCCACTCACTTCTTTGGAAATACAAGTTTCTCATAAACTTTGTATAAACCCAAAAGTTTTTATCATCTCATCAAAGCGTATATTCCAACTCCGAGATGCTTGCTCCAGTCCTTAGAAGGATCACTGGAGCTTTGCATACTTTTTAGCATCCTTAGGATCGAGAAAATCTTCTGGTTGTATCACATACAACCTTTCCTCAAGGAAACCGTCGAGGAAACAATGTTTTGACATCCTATCTACAAGATTTCATAAACGATGCAACAACTTCTAACATAATTCCAACAGACTTTCACCATCGATACGAGCAAGAAAGTCTCATCATAGTCAACCTTTTGAACTTTGTCGGAAACATCTTTGCGGCAAGTCGAGCTTACTTAATAGTGACTTTTCACCATTATCGTCTGCCTTCCTTTTAAAGATCCATTAGTATTTAACAGTCTTACGACCATCAAGTAGTTCTTCCAAAGTCTACACTTTGTTTTCATACATGGATGGTCTCTCAGATTTCATGGCCTCTAGCCATTTGTCGGAATCCGGGCCCACCATCGCTTCTCCATATCTCGTAGGTTCATTGTTGTGCAACAACATGACCTCTAAGACAGGGTCACCGTAATACTTTATAGTAGCAGTACGTGACCTTGTCGACCTACGAGGTTTGTAGTAACTTGATCCGAAGTTTCATGATCACTATCATTAGCTTCCACTTTAATTGGTGTAGGCACCACAGGAACAATTTCCTGCGCCCTGCTACACACTGGTTGTAGTGATGGTTCAATAACCTCATCAAGTTTCCACCATCCTCCCACTCAATTCTTTCGAGAGAAGCTTTTCCTCGAGAAAGGACACATTTCTAGATACAAACACTTTGCTTCCGGATCTGAGATAGGAGGTATACCCAACTGTTTTGGGTGTCCTATGAAGACGCATTTATCCGCTTTGGGTTCGATCTTATCAGGATGAAACTTTTTCACATAAGCATCGCAGCCCCAAACCTTTTAAGAAATGACAACTTATGTTTCTCCAAACTATAGTTCATACAGTGTCATCTCAACTGAATTACGTGGTGCCCTATTTAAAGTGAATGCGGTTGTCTCTAATGCCTAACCCATAAATGATAGTGGTAATTTGAGAAGAGCTATCATAGTATGCACCATATCTAATAGGGCACGACTATGACATATGGACACACCATCAAACTATGGTGTTCCACGTGGCATGAGTTATGAAACAATTTTCCATGTGAAACAATTTTCACATTGTCTTAAATATTTACCAAACTCGCAACTCAGATATATATGTTTACCTCCACGATCACATCGTAGACATATTATCCTCTTGTCACGATGATCTTTAACTTCACTCTGAAATTACTTGAACCTTTCAATAATTCATACTTGTGTTTCATCAAGTAAATATACCAGTATCTACTCAAACTATGTGTGAACTAAGAACATAATGATATCCACTGCGTGCCTCAGTACTCATTGGACTATACACATCAAAATGTATTACTTCTAACAAGTTACTTTCTTGTTCCATCTCACTGGATAACGAGGTCTTCAGTCATCTTGCTCATGTGGTATGATTTTCATGTGTCAAGTAATTCAAAAACAAGTGAGTCCAAATGATCCATCTGCATGGAATTTCTTCATGCGTTTATACCAATAGACATGGTTCGCATGTCTCAAACGATTCAAAAACGAGTGAGCCAAAGATCCATCCATATGGATATTCTTCATGCATTTTGCACCAATATGACTCAAGCGGCAGTGCCACAAGTAAGTGGTACTATCATTACTACTTTGTATCTTTTGGCAGCAATATAATGAACATGTATATCACTACGATCGAGATTCAATAAACCGTTCATTTTAGGTGCAAGACCATTGAAGGTATTATTCAAATAAGTAGAATAACCATTATTCTCTTCAAATGAATAACCGTATAGCAATAAACATAATCTAATCATGTCTATGCTCAACGCAAACACCAAATGACAATTATTTAGGTTTAACACTAATCCCAATGGTATAGGGAGGGTGCGATGTTTGATCACATCAACCTTGGAAACACTTCCAACACACATCGTCACCTCGCCTTCAGCTAGTCTCCGTTTTTCCGTAGCTTTTATTTCGAGTTACCAACACTTAGCAACCGAACCGGTATCTAATACCCTGGTGCTACTAGGAGTACTAGTGAAGTACACATCAATATCATGTATATCCATTATACTTTTGTCGACTTTGCCAACATTCTCATCTACCAAGTATCTAGGGTAGTTCCTCTTCAGTGATTGTTCCCTGCATTACAGAAGCACTTAGTCTCGGGTTTAGGTTCAACCTTGGGTCTCTTCACTAGAGCAGCAATTGGTTTGCTGTTTCATGAAGTATCCCTTCTTTCCCTTGCCCTTCTTGAAGGTTTTACTAACCATCAACAATTGATGCTCCTTTTCGATTTCTACTTTCACGGTGTCAAACATAGCGAATAGCTCAAGGATCATCATATCTATCCCTGATATTTTATGGTTCATCATGAAGCTCTGGCAGTTTGGTGGCAGTGACTCCGGAGAATTGTCACTATCTCATATGGAAGATCAACTCCCACTCGATTCAAGCGATTGTAGTACTCAGACAATCTGAGCACATGCTCAACGATTGAGCTTTTCTCCCTTACTTTGTAGACAAAGAATCTTGTCGGAGGTCTCGTACCTCTCAACAAGGGCACGAGCATGAAATCCCAATTTCAAATCTTGGAACATCTCGTATGTCCCGCGATGTTTGAAACATCTTTAGCGCCTCAATTCTAAGCCGTTTTAAGCATTATGCACTGAACTATCATGTAGTTTATAAAAAACGTGTATTTCAGATGTTCGCAACATCCATAGACGATGCTTGGGGTTCAGCACACCGAGCGGTGCATTAAGGACATAAGCCTTATGCGCAGCAATGAGGACAATCCCCAGTTAACGAACCTAGTCCGCATAATTGCTACTATCATCTTTCAACTAAGTTTTCTCTAGGAACATATCGAAAACCGTAGAGCTATAGCATAAGTTACAATATAATTTGCAAGGACCTATTTGACGATGGTCATGATAATTAAGTTCATCTAATAAAATTAGCAATGAACTCCCACTTAGATCGACATCCCTCTAGTCATCCAAGTGTTACATGATCCACGTCGACTAGCCCGTGTCTGATCATCACGTGAGATGAACTGGTCATCAATTCTGAGCATCTCCATGCTGATCGTATCAACCATACGACTCATTTTCGACCTTTTGATCTCTCATATTCGAGGCCATGTCTGTACATGCTAGGCTCATCGAGTCAACCTAAGTGTTCTACGTGTGTAAACTAGCTTACACCCGTTGTATGCGAATGTTAGAATCTATCACACCCGATCATCACGTGGTGCTTCGACAAACAAAGCTTCGCAACGGTGCACACTTAGGGGAATACATATCTCGAAGTTTTAATGAGGGATCATCTTATCTTTGCTACCGTCGTTCTACGCAATAACATGAAAAATATGATAAACATCACATGCAATCATATAGTGACATGATATGGCCAATATCATCTTGCTCCTTTGATCTCCATCTTCGGGGCACCAAGATCATCATTGTCACCGGCATGACATCATGATCTCCATCATTGTGTCTCCGGGAAGTCGTCATGCCAACTATTACTTCTACTACTATAGCTAACGTTTAGCAATAAAGTAAAGTAATCACATGGCGTTGCATCTCATACAATAAATTAAGACAACTCCTATGGCTCCTGCTGGATGTCATACTCCTCGACATGCAAGTTGTGAATCCTATTACAAGAACATGATCAATCTCATAGCATACCCTGCAAAAACAAGTTAGACGTCCTCTAATTGTTGTTGCAAGTTTTACGTGGATGGTTAGGGTTTCTAGCAAGAACGCTTCTTACCTATGTGACAACCACAACGTTGATAAGCCAATGCTACTTACCCTTTATAGGGACCCTCTTAATCGAATCCTATCCGACTACAGTTGGAGAGACAGACACCCGCTAGCCACTATGCAACAAGTGCATGTTGGTCGGTGGAACTAGTCTCACGAAAGAGTACGTGTAAAGTTGGTCCAGGCCGCTTCATCCCACGATGCCGCCGAATCAAGATAAGACTAGTAACGACAAGCAATTGACAAATTAGTGCCCATAACTTTTGTGTTCTACTCGTGCATAGAACCTACGCATAGAACCTTGGCTCGGATGCCACTGTTGGGGAACGTAGTAATTTCAAAAATTTCCTACGCCATACAAGGATCTATCTATGGAGAAACCAGCAACGAGAGAGGTTGTAGAGCATCTTCATACCTTTGAATATCGCTAAGTGGAAGCATTGCTAGAACGCGGTTGATGGAGTCGTACTCACAGCGATTCAGATCGTGGTGGATTCCGATCTATGCGCCGAACAACGACGACTCTACGTCCAACACACGTGCAGCCCGATGACGTCTCTAACGCCTTGATCCAGCAAGGATGGAGGAGAGGTTGAGGGAGAGCTCCGGTAGCACGACAACGTGGTGATGGTGGAGCTATGTGGTACTCTGGCAAGGCTTCGCTAAGCACTACGGAGGACGAGGAGGAGAAGTATGTATGCACCATGGAGAGATCAATTGTGTATCTCAAAAGGGCCAAAACCTCAAGTATATATAGGAGGAGGGAGAGGGAGGGATGCCTTGGCCCCTCGTCCAAGGAGGAGAGGTTTGGCCGAGCTAGGGAGGAGTCCACCTCCCACAAGGGAGGTGGATCCCTTCCTTTTAAATCCTCTTTTGCCTTATCTCTTTATCCCTAGCCGTACGGGACTTTAGGGAAGGCCTTGGTCAGCCCAATAAGGTCTGGTCCACCTCCTCTAACAGCCCATGAAGTCCTTTGGTCGTCACACCCCTCCAAGGGGTCCTCCGGCTCCCTCCCGGCACTCCCGGTACACTACCGATGAGCCCGAAACTTTTTGGTCACCAAAACAGGACTTCCTATATATCAATCTTTACCTCCGGACCATTCCGGAGCTCCTCGCGACTTCTGGGATCTCATCTGGGACTCCGTACAACCTTCGGTAACCACATACACTATTTCCCTATAACCCTAGCGTCATCGAACCTTAAGTGTGTAGACCCTACGGGTTCAGGAGACATGCTGACATGACCGAGACATCTCTCCGGCCAATAATCAACAACGGGGTCTGGATATCCATGTTGGTTCCCACATGTTCCATGATGAACTCATCGGATGAACCACGATGTCAAGGATTCAATCAATCTCGTATGCAATTCCCTTTGTCTATCGGTATGATACTTGCCCGAGATTCGATCGTCAGTATCTCTACACCTTGTTCAATCTCGTTACCAGCAAGTCCCTTTACTTGTTCCGTAACACATCATCCTGTGGATAACTCCTTAGTCACACTGAGCTCAATATGATGAGTGATTATCGAGTGGACCCAGAGATACCTCTCCATCAAACCGAGTGAGAAATCCCAGTCTCGATTCGTACAACCCAACAGACGCTTTCGGAGATACCTGTAGTGCACCTTTATAATCACCCAGTTACTTGTGATGTTTGGTACACCCAAAGCACTCCTACGGTATCCGGGAGTTGCACAATCTCATGGTGTAAGGAAACGATACTTGACATTAGAAAATCTTTAGCAGACGAACAACACGATCTAGTGCTATGCTTAGGATTGGGTCTTGTCCATCGCATCATTCCCCAATGATGTGATCCCATTATCAATGACATCCAATGTCCATGATCAAGAAATCATGATCATCTATTGATCAACGAGCTAGCCAACTAGAGGCTCACTAGGGACACATTGTGATCTATATATTCACACATGTATTACGGTTTCTAGTTAGTACAATTATAGCATGAATAATAAACAATTATCATGAACTAGGAAATATAATAATAACCAATTTACTATTGCCTCTAGGTCATATTTCCAACAGTCTCCCACTTGCACTAGAGTCAATAATCTTGTTCACATCACTATGTGATTGCAATGAATCCAACACCCATACAGTTTTGGGGTTCAATCATGTCTTGCTTGTGAGAGAGGTTTTGGTCAACGAGTCTGAACCTGTCAGATCCGTGTGTGCTTTACAAATCTCTATGTCATCCTATAGATGCTGCTACTACAAGCCATTTGGAACCATTCCAAATGATTGCTCCACTGTATGAATCCGGGTTACTACTGAGAGTCATCTGGATTAGTGATAAAGCTTGCATTGACATAACCCCTTTACGATGAACTCTTTAATCACCTCCATAATCGAGAAAAAAAATCCTTAGTCCACTAGTTACTAAGGATAACTTTGACCGCTGTCGAGTGATCCATTCCGGATCACTCTTGTACCCCTTGACTGACTCACTATCCGGGAGTTGCACAATCTCATGGTCTAAGGAAACAATACTTGACATTAGAAAAGCTTTAGCAAACGAACAACAAGATCTAGTGCTATGCTTAGGATTGGGTCTTGTCCATCGCATCATTCCCCAATGATGTGATCCCGTTATCAATGACATCCAATGTCCATGGTCAAGAAACCATGATCATCTATTGATCAACGAGCTATCCAACTAGAGGCTCACTAGGGACACATTGTGATCTATCTATTCACACATGTATTACGGTTTCTGGTTAATACAATTATATCATGAATAATAGACAATTATCATGAACTAGGAATTATAATAATAACCAATTTACTATTGCCTCTAGGGCATATTTCCAAGATTTATATCAAGAAATTATGAATGGTATAGCACCCTTTGAGATTGAAGACATTGATGTCACTATTAAACTTGCAAATAGAGATACTAGTTCATCGCTTGGGATTGTTTGAGATGTTGAAGTCTTGTGCAGAAAAATCAAGAACCCTACTGATTTCTTAGTACTTGGTTCACTAAAAGATAATTGTTGTCCCATTCTATTTGGTAGACCTTTATAGAATACCGCTAATGGTGAAATTGATTGTGTTAAAGAAAAGGTTAGAGTCAGTTTTGGTGATGTGGCTCATGAATTTAATTTCTCTAAGTTCGATATACAACCACACGAGAAATAACTGCCTAATAAAGATGAATTATTGGTCTTTCTTATATCGTCGTGCCTCTTGTAGATCCGTTAGAATGATATTTGCTAGACCATGAAAATGATATGCATATAAATGAGAGGAATGAAATAGATGAGATATTATTTAGGCAAGCACCTATCCTTAAACACAATTTTCGTGTTGAAATTTTAGGAGATCCCCCCCACCTAAGGGAGATCCGGTATTTGAATTAAAGAAATTACCTGATACATTGAAATATGATAAACTTGATGAAAATAAGATATATCCTGTTATTGTTAGTGCTAACCTTTCAGAGCATGAATAAAAGAGATTACTCAAAACTTTGAAGAAGCTTGGAGCTGCTACTAGATGTACTCTCGATGATCTTAATGGCATTCATCCCACTTTATGTCAACACAAGCGTAATATGGAACCGTATGCTAAACCTATTGTTGTTCATCAATGCCATTTGAATCCTAAAATGAAGGAAGTGGTAAGGAAAAAATATCAAAGCTGTTGGAGGCAGATATAGTGTATCCCATGGTTGATAGTAGATGGGCAAGTCCTGTTCATTATGTTCCTAAGAAAGGAGGCATAACTATTATTCTAATGATAAAAATGAACTTACCCCACAAAGAATTGTAACTAGTTATAGGATGGTAATTGATTTTAGGAAATTAAACAAAGCTACTAGAAAAGATCATTACCCCTTGCCTTTTATTGATGAAATGTTAGAAAGGTTATCAAAGCATACACACTTTTGTTTCCTTGATAGATATTCTGGCTTTTCTCAAATACCCGTGTCAAAAGAAGATCAAGGGAAAACTACTTTTACATGTCCATTTAGAACTTATGGTTATAGACGTATGCCTTTTGTTTATGTAATGCACCTGCTACCTTTCAAAGATGTATGACCGCTATATTCCCTCACTTTTTGTGGAAATATTGTTGAGGTATTCATGGATGATTTTTCCATTTATGGGACTTCTTTTGATCAAGTTTTGCAGATATGTGAAGAAACTAATCTCGCCTTGAATTGGTAGAAGCGCCAATTTATTGTAAAAGAAGGTATAGTGCATGGGCATGAACTCTTCGAACAAGACAAAGGTAAAATTGATGCAACTGAAAAAATGGCATGTTCTAGCTAGAGATGTTAAAATTATAAGAAGTTTCCTTGGTTGTGATGATTTCTATATAAGATTTACTAAATATTTCTCAAATATTTCTAGGCCATTAACTAATCTTCTTCAAAAGTATATTTCGCCTTCGAAATACTTAAGAAAGCTTTAATTTTGCACCTATTATTCAACTACCTAATTCAAACTTACCATTTGTAATTATGTGTGATGCTAGTGATTATGCCGTTGGTGCTATCCTAGGGCAAAGAGTAGACAAGAAATTGAATGTTAATCATTATGCTAGTTGAGAGATCGATAGAAGAGGTCTCTAGAGGGGGGGGGTGTCAGATTTACAGCTCTGCAAAACCCAAATGATTTGAACACTGGGGCGTGTACGAAGATCTCCCCTGCTTCGCCTCGCCTAACTCACTACTCGATGGAAACGATGAAGGACTCACTCGATGGCGAGGGGAACACAGAACACGACAGTTTACCCAGGTTCGGGCCACCGTGAAGCGTAAAACCCTACTCCTGCTTTTTGTTGATTGCCACTCACGGCGGTGGTGGTGAGTTCGTACTGTGTTCTTCGGCCTCCGGAGGCTGAGCGACTAAGTGCCTTGTTTTCTTGTCCGAATGAACTCCCCTCTCTCAAGTATCCTACCCTCTCTATTTATAGCGGAGGCCAGGGTCCTCTTCCCTCATAGCTTCGGCGGGAAGTGATCGCACAACGACCAATTTTGAAGGGGAACAAGGGAACATGCTCCCCTGCCCAGAGGTGGTCTTCGCCTGCAAAGTAACTGTCCGCGCTGCAGAGACAGGCCCGTGGATGACGCTTGCCCTACAGGTGGGAGACTGTGGCTTTGTTGCACCAGAAGGGAAACCTCTGGGGGATGCCTTTGGGAAGCCAGTACGCCCCACCTGCTTTGCACCAAAGGGGAAACTGTCCCGTCCTGCTATCTGCTGCTCGCTTGTCCTTCCCTGGCGTCACCCTTGACTTCTGAGGCCCGACCCTGCCTCAGAATATCCGCCGCTCCGGAGGGGTCCTGAAGAGGCCCCCCTTCAGGTCTTGACACTGCTCCTCCTCGTGAGGCTTGGCCTATCACGAGGGCCTTCCCTTAAGCCGTGCCGGGCTCGTTGCTTTGTTCTAGTGAAGCGGGCCTGCCCTGGGCCACACGCAGGCAAGTCTGGGTACCCCCAATCCCAGAACGCCGACAGTAGCCCCCGGGCCTGCGGTGTGCTCGGGTTGGCTTCATGGCGGAGCCTTGAGAGGCTGCACGAGACACTGTGGGCCCTCAAATGCCCGTGGGCCAGGCCGGCGCGCTTCACGCGGATGGCGTCTGATTCTCCTTGTCCTCTATCTCTGCCCTGCTTTTTTTAGGTGCCCTACTTGTAGCTTCGGTGCCTTATTGCTTTCCTTCTTTCACACTCGTCTTTCTTCTTAAGCCTTTGACTCCGACCGGTGCCTCCTAGATCTAGCGCCGCATAGTTCCTTGCTAGACCGGCAATGACGCCCGCCGGCAAGAAGAGGCCAGAGGGGCATGGCCTGACCCCGTCTTCTCCGCTCCCGGACAGCGCCCTCTCCAAGGATGCGGATCTCATCCCAATGCTTCCATGGACCGCGGCTGAGTCTAGTGAGCATGGGCGAACCCTGATTTGGCCTGGAGCCGTAGAGGAGCAGCCCGCGACTCAGGCGGTTTACCCCTTCTTCCTTCACAGTATTTACGCTAGGCTGGTGCCGCCCTTCTCTCGATTCTTCTCCGCTGTTTTGGACCACTATGGGATCCAAGCCCTTCATCTCCAACCCAACTCCATCTTGCTTTTGTTAGTTTTTGCCTTCTACTGCGAGGCTTTCATTGACGTGCAGCCTTCGGTTTCCCTCCTCCGCCACTTCTTCAGCCTGCGCCTGTACGACGACGCTCACTTGTCGGCGTGCGTTTCCTTTGTGGCGGCCCAGTGCGACAACGTGCTCTTGAAGGTCGGGAACAAGGTGGAGAACTTCAGGCAGTGCTGGGTCCTCATGTGTCTCAAGGATGCCAACCCCCGATTGGAAGATCCGAAGGGGTTGCCGAAGAAGACCTCTGCGTGGAGCTCGGCGAAGCTCTCTGACCCTCGGGCTGTGCGCGTGCTGGACATCAGCGCCAAGAAGCTGACCGTGGGAATGATAGTGAAGGAGTTCTTGGCGCAACGCTTGGTGCCCCTCCAGGCACATTCCAGGCCCCTATGGGAGTACCGTGCTGGCTACGACAAACTCTGGCTTCGGTCCCGGGACCTTCCCGTGGATGATCTGAGCATGGTCTTGGCGATTCTGCTGGGCGGCGACCCTGGCGACCTTCCCGAGGCACTGGGTCCGCTATATCGTTGTGACGACCGGGTTGTACTGGTCGCCGCGTGGCCCATCTTCAATGAGCAGGGGCTCCTTCCAACTGAAGGCTCTGCTCCAGTGGAGGTGTCTTTCGACGGCACTTCCTGGGAGGGGGGCTCGGAGAAAACTGTCGAGGACCACGTGGTGAGCGTTCTCCTCCCATCGCAGTCAGTCCTCCTGCGCAAGCTCGAATATGATGGTTCCACTAATGATTCCTCTGTCGTGACCCCCTCGCGCCTAGCCAGGGCCTCCAGAGGGCCTGTGGCGACTCCGCGCGCTACGCGGTCTGCATGCGTGCATGCTTCTTGGAAGCTCGGGGCCGGGCCGTCCCCGACGCACCCAGCCTCTGTCGACGGGGGGTCCAAGGTGCCGAGCTCGTCTCCGTCTGTGGGGGGCCCTATTTCCTCTATTGGCGCTGGGGCAGAGAGGAAGAAGAGGTGGCGCGATGTCGAAGAGTAAGTCACCTTCTTGGGCGTTCTTAGAGCATCTATGTCCGTTCTTGGCCGATTTACCCCCTTTGCTTGACGTCAGGGATGTCGTCACGCCGGGGCCGAAGAAGAAGAAGATGGTTTCCAAGCTGAAGGCGTCTCTGGAGGCCCTGCCTGCCCTTGTCGACACGTCGCCGTCTGCGGGTGAGGAGGAGGAGGAGTAGGCTCGTGGGGCGGCCTGCCTTGCCTTGGTCGTTAAGCCCCCGAGCCCCCGAAGCATCCTGGGGCGAGCGTGGGGATGCCGCTTCCTGGAAAACTGGCCTCCAAGGATCCCCAGACTCCGGAGGTGCTGATGCCCGCAGCTGTTAAGCAGCCTTCGGGGCCTCTTGTCCTTCGTGGCACCGCTTCTTGAGTAGCGCAGCCTGCGCCAATCTTGGAGGTTCCTCAGGAGGGGGTACAGAAGGCCTCGGGGCTCCCCCGGGGCATAATGCACGTGACCTTCACCGCCATGAATGGTGTCGCAGTCTAGATGAGGAAGGTCAAGGAAGAGGCCATGGCCGCCCGCTCCACATGCGAGGTGGCGTTGAAGCAGGCCAGGGTGACCGTCGCGCACAGCGAAGAGGTGGAATTCTGCCTGAGCGCCCTCCAAGGGGAACATGCCAAGCTGGTCGAGCAACACCGCTCGCAGGAGGAGGAACTCAAGGCCCACGAGGCCAAGCTTGCCGCCCGGGAAGGGGAGCTGTCCCGGGAGGCGAACCGCCTGGGCGTAGAACAGGAGCACTTGGTTGAGCGGGAGAAGGATGCCACCACGAAGGAGGCTCTCCTTGAGGCCCGAGAGAAATCCCTCGCCGTGGCCTAGGAAAAGAAGGCCTTCGAGATGGCTTGCTTCCCTGACGTCGAGCTTGGGCTCTGCAAGGCGCTCCGCTTCCTATGTCGAAGCGGGTTTGACGAGCCTCTGGCCACCCCGGAGGAAGGCTTTGCCGTTCTCGCGAATGGTCTCGTCGTGGTGCTGGAGGCTGCCGTCGCGCAGACGGACAAGATCTTGGAGAGCGAGTGCCACGACCTCTTCTTCGCGGCCGCGACTCGTGTCTTCAGTCGCCTTCATCTTCGTGACCCCGGGGTCGATCTGAGCTCCGTGATCATGCCGGTCCCTTGCGGGGCCCACGACCGTGCCACGGAGTCGATGAAGGGTCCTGTGGAGGTGCTGGTGTGGAAGTTTGCCCGCGTGGCGCCTCGCTTGTCTCCAGGTACCGCTGGAGGCGACGACGGGAAGACGATGCCTCCTATGTCGACGACCAGCACCCTGCGGAGGAGGTGACCGGCGGTGGCTCCTCGTGATCTACAACACCTGTTATTTTCCTGCAATGCACATCGTGCCTCGTGGAGGCGTTAAACTTATTTGCATTTTTATGAACTAGGTCATGTTCTGTAATAATTGAATGCTCGAGTGTTTTCCTTGCTTTGTTCCTATCATGTTTCCGGTGTTACTGTACGTCGGTAGGGCCTGCCCCGCGTGTACCTTCCCGTGATTGAACCGACCGAAACCAAGGACAACCCAAAGGGGGAAGGGGCCACGAGCGCAGTTAGGCTCCTGAGTCACGATGCTCAGGAGTCCCCCTTGATGCGCGAGCTGCCCTCATGATGAGAACGTGGCGAAGATTCCAAAACTTAGAACACCTTCAGCACTCCGCGTCGGTAGGGCCCGCCCCGCGTGTACCTCCCCTCGATTGAACGGACTGGAAACCAAGGACGGCCCAAAGGGGGGAGGGGCTACGAGCGCAGTTAGGCCCCTGAGTTGCGATGCTCAGGTGTCCCCCTTGACGTGTGAGCGACTCCGATGCTCTTCTTAAGAAACCGATGCTATGAGACTCTCGAACTCCTTCAACACCGTGCGTCTGCAGGGCCTGCCCCACGCGTACCTCCCCGCGGTTGAACCGACCGGAAAGGGGTGGCTCAAAAGGGAAATGGGCTACGGACGCAGTTCAGGCTCCTGAGTTGCGATGCTCAGGAGTCCCCCTTGAAGTACGATTGACTCCAGCGTTCTTCCTATGGGGTTCAAAGCGATTTGTCGAGCGCATTGGGCTCTACATCGGCAGGGCCAGCCCCGCCCGTACTTTCCCGCGATTGAACCGTCCAAGGACGGCCCAAAGGGGGAAGGGGCTACGAGCGTAGTTAGGCCCCTGAGTCGCGATGCTCAGGGGCCCCCCTTGACGTGCGAGCGGCTCCGTACCTTCAGCTGTTTGCCCACACGCTGTGTGTGGGCGAAGTCATGGATGGACTGCGCTAATCCCCTTGATGGCCGCGGGCGTAGCCATTGGTGGGCTATGTTGATGCCAGATGAGGGCCTAGTCATTGGCGGACTATATTGGTGCCACCTAGGGGCGTAGTCATTGGCGGACTATATTGGTTGTCCATGTCTGTACCCAGCGCGGAGCATAAGTATTCTACTAGGCGTAGGGTGGACTGCTTCACGTCCTCGGGGGGCCCTGGGCGTATACAGCCTCGGCTCATTATTACGTGAGAGTGTTACGGTGGGGGTGTATGTGGGAGGTCGCGAGGACGCTATGGCCTCGCGAGTGTCCCTACCCCTGAGGCATTGGGGCCTGATCTTCTCCCCAACATGGAGCGTAGGGCTTCCACTAGGCGTGGGATGGACCCCTCCACGTCCTCGGAGGGCACTGGGTGTATACAACCCCGACTCGTTATTATGTGAGAGTGTCGCGGTGTGGGTGTATATGGGAGATCGCGAGGACGCTATGGCCTCGCGAGTGTCCCTACCCCAAGTCATTGGTGGACTGAATTGACTTGGTTTGGGTCATTGGCAAACCCTGCTGACTTCTTCTTCTTCTTTAGGAGCGAGGCTATGCACCTGCATGAACAAACTTTGACCGGAGCCCCCAAGTGGGGCGCCTGTTGAAGTGTTCGGCACGAACCAAACATAGCTCTTGATATTTAGAGGTGTCATGGCCGCTGGTGCCATGGAAGATGCACGTCAGCGCTCTTCCGGATGGGCGCTCTCTCCCTCGGGTATGCTTCGCTTCAGGCTAGGCGGCTAGCACCGCTGGGGCCTTGTGCTTCACCTCCTTGGTTTTGGCTTTCTTCTCTTCTGGGTCCACCGCCTGGGGCCCAAGGAGCGACAAACATCCTTCTTTCACCTTGGCGTACTTGCTTGCCAAGATGAACATCTCCAGTGCGGTGCTCATTTCATCATTCATGGCGAGCTCTTCTTTCATCTTGAGGTCGGTGACTCCGTCGGAGAAAGCCGAGATGACGGCCTTGTCCGACACCTTGGGGATCTTGAGGCGCATGATAGTGAAACGCTGTATGAACTTGTGCAGGGTCTCTCCCTCCTCTTGCTTGATGCACCACATGTCGTTCACGGTGGGGGTGCGGTCGCGGGTGCCCTGGAAGTTGGCGATGAAGCGCTCGCGCAGGCCATCCCAGGAGGTGATGGGCGCCTTCGGGAGGTTGAGGAGCCATGAGAGCGCATCGCCCTTGAGCGCCATCGGGAACCAGCACGCCATGATCTTATCGCCTCCTCCTGCCGCCTTGATGCTCAGTGTGTAGAGTTGCTGGAACTCCGTCGGGTCTTGGGTGCCGTCGTAACATGGGAGCAGGTTGGGCTTGAACTTGCAGGGCCAAGCGACAGGGTAGAACTCGAGGGCGATGGCGAAGCACCCCACCAGTCCAACATGCATGGTACGCGCGGGGCTCCCGGCTCTTGTTGCTCCACAGGGTCTGCCTTGAGCGGGGCGCGCTCCGGGTGCGAGATCTGCAACGCCAGGGGCGCGCACGCGTTGGCACGGGGCCGGGGGATCATCTGGAAGATTGCTTCATCTCCGGGCCTCACCCTGGGTTCACGAGGCCGAGCGCAGGGTCGCGCTTCCTGCTCGAGGTCGGGGTCCGCGACACGCCGTGGAGGCAGGGGCCACCATGGACGGCTTGGGCCGGAGCGAGAAGGAGAGCACCGCTGAGTCACCAGCGGTAGTGATGAGCTCCTCGATGCGATGGAGCTACTCATCGTGGCGGTCAGGAGCGGGCCGGTAACGAAGCAGCTCGGTGGCCATGGCAAGCGTGCGGCGGCCGTGGGGCATCTCTGGCCGAGCACGTGATGCTGACCCCGAAGGCGTGACGAGCGATTGCGTGGCGGTGTGGCCGTCGACCTGCTCGGTCGGGGGCCGGGAGGAGTCCTGTTGTTCTTGAGCTTTGGGACCGATGGCAGCGTTCACCACGGGTGACGGCGACCGGTGCGCGCCGGCGGCACCGACGGGCGGGGTGTGGGCGATGCGGGTGGCGCGACATTCTGCGCGTACCCGGCGAGCATCAGCCATTGGAGCCGTGGAGCTTGGTGAGGACGGAGCTTGGAAGAAACCTCGACACGCCCCTACCTGGCGCACCAAATGTTGGATTTAGGGCTCCCCAAAACCCAAAGGATTCGAACACTGGGGCGTGTACGAAGATCTCCCGTGCTTCGGCTCGCCTAACTCACTACTCGATGGAAACGATGAAGGACTCACTCGATGGCGAGGGGAACACAGAACACGACAGTTTACCCAGGTTCAGGACGCCCCGAAGCGTAAAACCCTACCCCTTATTTTGGTGGATTGCCTCTCATGGCGGTGGTGGATGAGTTACTACAGTGTTCTTCGGCCTCCTTAGGCTGAGCGACTAAGTGCTTGTTTTCTTGTCCGAATGAACTCCCCTCTCTCAAGTATCCTACCCTCTCTAATTATAGTGGAGGCCAGGGTCATCTTCCCTCATAGCTTCAGCGAGAAGGGATCCCACATCTGCCAATTTTGAAGGGGAACAAGGGAACATGCTCCCCTGCGCAAAGGTGGTCTTCGCATGCAAAGTAACTGCCCGCCGCATAGAGACGGGCCCGTGGATGACGCTTGCCCTACTAGTGGGAGACTACGGCATTGTTGCACCAGAAGGGAAACCTTTGGGGGATGCCTTTGGGAAACCAGTACACCCTCACCTCCTTTGCACCAAAGTGGAAACTATCCCGTCCTGCCATCTGCTGCTCGCCTGTCCTTCCCTGGCGTCACCCTTGATTCCTGACGCCCGGCCCTGCCTCGGAATATCCGCCGCTCCGGAGGAGTCCTGAAGAGGCCCCCCTTCGGGTCTTGACGCTGCTCCTCCTCGTGAGGCTTGGCCCCTCACAAGGGCCTTACCTTAAGCCATCCCGGGCTCGTTGCTTTGTTCTGGTGAAGCGCGCCTGCCCTGGGCCACAGGTAGGCAGGTGTGGGTACCCCCAATTCGAGAACGCCGACAGGGGGTGAATAGACTACTTGCATAAATTAAAATCCTAGTCTTTTCCCAGTTTAATGGTTGGCAGATTTTAGAGATTCTAACAAGTTTAGTGCACCCCACACATGCTAGTCAACAAATATGGTAGTGGAAAGTAAAGACTTTGCACATGTAGTAAGGAGTAGAGTTTAGGAAGATCAACTGGGATTAAGTTGACACGACGATTTTTGGCATGGTACCAATAGGTGGCGCTATCATCCGTCCATGTTAGTGGAGACTTCGACCCACGAAGGGCAACTGTCGGCGTTCTGGGAATGGGGGTACCAAGACCTGCCTGCCTCCGGCCCAGGGCGGGCCCACCTCACCGAAACAAACCAACAGGCCCGACACCGTTCAATGTAAGGCCATCGTGAGGGGCCATGCCTCACGCGGAGGAGCAACGTCAAGACCCACAGGGGGACTCCTCAGGACCCCTACAGAGTGGCAGATATTTTGAGGCAAGGCCAGGCCTCAGGAGTCAAGGGTGACACCAGGAAAGGACAGGCAAGTAGCAGATGGAAGGACGGTGCAGTTTCCCTTTGGTGCAAAGGAGGCGGGAGCGTACATGGGTTCCAAAGGCATCTTCCAAAGGTTTCCCTTCTGGTGCAACGAAGCCGCAGCCGCCCGCGAGTAGGGCAAACGTCACCCTCGGGCCCGTCGCTGCAGCACGGACAGTTACTTGCAGGTGGAGACCACTTTTGGGCAGGGGAGCATGCTCCCCTGTTCCCCTTGGAAATTGGTCGCTGTGGGATCCCTTCCCACCGAAGCTATGAGGGAAGAGGATCCGGGCCTTCGCTATAAATAGAGAGGGTATGATACTTGAGAGAGGGAGTTCATTCGGACGGTAGAACAATACACCTAGCTACTTGGCCTCCGTGGCTCGAGAACATTGTACTAATTCATCCACGACCTCCGCGAGAGGCAATCCACCAAAAGCAGGAGTAGGGTTTTACGCTTCGCAGTGGCCCGAACGTGTGTAAACTGTTGTGTCCTGTACTATCCTCGCCATCGAGTGAGTCCTTCGTTGTTTCCATCGAGTAGCAGGCTAGGCGAGACTGAGCAGGGAGAGACCTTCGTACACGCCCCAGTGTGCGAATCCTTAGGGTTTTGTGGAGCCCGAAATCCGACATTTGGCACGCCAGGTAGGGGCATGTCAAGGTTTCCTCCAAGCTCCGCCTTCACCAAGCTCCACGGCTCCGATGGCTGACTCTCGCCGGGTTCGCGTAGAACACCGCGCCAGCTGCATTGCCCAGACCGTGCCTGTCGGTGCCGCCGGCGTGTGCCGGTCGCTGTCACCCGTGGTGAACAATGCCACCAGCCCCGAAGTTCAAGAGAAACAAGGATCCTCCAAGCCGATGATCGAGCTGGTCGACGGCCGCACCGCCACTCCGTCGCTCGCCAGGCCTTCCGGATTGACATTGCGTGCCCGGAAAGAGATGCCCCACGGCCGGCGCGCGCTTGCCATGGCCACCGAGCTTCTCCGTTACTGGCCTTCTCCTGACCGCCACGACGACTGGCTCCAGCGCATCGAGGAGCTCATCGCCGCCGCCAGCGACTCAGCGGCGCTGTCCTGCTTGCTCCGACCCCAGCCGTCCCTGTTGAACAACGAGGAACAAGAGGCGCGACCCCCACCCCCGCGGCGTGTCGCAGACCCCAAGCCAGGCAGGAAGTGCGACCCCGCGCCTTGCCTCGTGAACCCAGGGTGGGGCCCGAAGATGAAGCGACCTACAAGATGATCCCCCAGCCCCACGCCAATGTATGCGCGCCCCCGACGCTGCAAATTCCGCGTCATGAGCGCTCCCCGCTCGAAGCAGACCCCATGGAGCAACAAGACCCCGCGCCCCCACGCGTACCGTACCCGTTGGACCGATGGAGTGCCTCGCTATCGCCCCCGATCTCTACCCCGCTGCATGGCCCTGCAAGTTCAAGCCCGACCTGCCCCCGCGTTACAATGGCACCAAGACCCGACTGAGTTCCTGCAACTCTATACACTGAGCATCAGGGCATGTTGGTTCCCAATGGCGCTCAAGGGTGGCGCACTCTCGTGGCTCCTCAACCTCCCGAAGGTGTCCATCACCTCCTCGGACGGCCTGCGCGAGCGCTTCATTGCCAACTTCCAGGGCACCCACGACCGCGCACCCACCATGAACGACCCATGGTGCGTCAAGCAGCAGGAGGTAGAGACCCTGCACAAGTTCATACATTGCTTCACGGTTATGCGCCTCAAGATCCCCAATGCGTCGGACGAAGCCGTCATCTCGGCTTTCTCCGACGGAGTCACCGACCTCAAGATGAAGGAAGAGCTCGTCATGAACGATGAAATGAGCACCGCATTAGAGATGTTCAACTTGGCAAGCAAATGCGCCAAGGCTGAAGAAGGACGCCTGTCGCTCCTCGGGCCCCAAGCGGCGAACCCAGTAGAGAAGAAAGCCAAAGCCAAGGAGGTGAAGCGCAAGGCCCCGGTGGTGTTTGCCGCCGAGCCTGAGGCGAAGCATGTTGGTGGGGACAGCGCCCGTCCAGAGGGGGGACGAAGTGCATGTTCCATGGCACCAGCGGCCATTTAACCTCTGAGTGTCAAGAACTCCGTTTGGTCCGTGCCGAGCACTTTAAGAGGCACCCCGGACGATTCGACAGAATCACCATGCGCAGAGGAGGCCGCAATGCGGGCCGCTGAGATGACCGTGAGCCACGTCAGGGGTGGTGTGAACAGCCTCAGGAGGACCCCTGGCGTGGCCAGCTTCAGGAGGACCGTTGGCGTGATAACCCTCAGGAGGGGCAGCGACACGGCTAGCCTCATGAGGCTCGCCCTCGGGAGGCCGGGCTGCCCCCGTTGCCTCTGCCACCCAGGGGGAGGGATGAAGACAGCAGGACGATGGGGCTGGGGGGGGGGGGGGTTCCAGGAGGCCAGAGAGGTGGCCTCCATCCTGGGCGGCGCTAGACCCCAGCCTCCAACCGCACCTTCAAGCAGTTTGCCCGGAAGGTGAATGCCGCCCTCCCGAGGCCCGAAGCAATCCGTCCCCTAAATTGGTCCCAGACCAACACCGCCTTCGACCCAAGCGACCAACTAAGGTGCTCGTTCATGGCCGGCAAGCTCTGAATGATGTGCACCCCGACTATCAGCAACCTCCCGTCACTAAGACCCTCATTGACAGTGGAGCAGGACTCAACGTCCTCTCAGTTGAGACCTTCGAGAAACTCCAATTGCCATATGAGCAGCTCATGCCGACCAAGCCCTTCTCAAGAGTAACAGAAGGGTCCACCATGCCCATTGGGCAAGTGCATATGCTCGTCACCTTTGGCGAGCGCAAGAACAACCACACTGAGATCATCGTCTTTGATGTCACACACATTCACCTACCATACAACGCAATCCTCGGGTTCCCGACGCTCGCCAAGTTCATGGCAGTAATCCACCATGGTTACAATGTCCTCAAGATACGAGGGAGCGGAGGCGTCATCACCATCCCCTGCCACGAGAAGGATGCCGTCTGTGCACTGGAGCACGCCTACCGCGCGGCGGCGGCAGAGCGCTCAGACGAGCTGCCTCGCGAGGACCCATGCAAGAAGAAGAAGGAGCTCCTCCCCACGGAGTGCCTCGGGGCTTCTGGCTCCGTGCCCAGGGATGGGGCCCTACCACCCATCACATAGGTATGCGCGCTTGGTGCCCCCTTGGGTTAGAACTGGGGGCTCCCACCTAGGAGGCCCCTAGTCTGATCAGTGAGGCAGGGGCGGCATTCTAGCACATCCCGAGGGCATGCTCCAGAGCACGTCCGACCAGCTCTCGCGAGTCCGTCATCAGAGCAATCCTAGAACTTCGAGAGGCCCAAACCATGCGATGCGGTGACTGCCCTGCACCACCAATCGCAGTCGCCGTCGTCGGCACAGTTGACTAGCCCCGCATCTGCATCAACGCGCCCACAACCAACATAGCCGCGACATACGACCCCTTCTGGCCTACGGTGGCTGGGTACCGATGGGAGTACCCGGGCAGCAATGCCTTCATCCCTTCGGGCTAGGGAACGCGACTGCCACCTACCAGAGGCTCCAGTGGACCATGCTCGTACCCCTCCTGCTGGGGCGTGATACGTCTCAAACGTATCTATAATTTTTGATGGTTTCATGCTGTTATATTGTCAACTTTGGATGTTTTATGTACCTTTTATATCTTTTTGGGATTAACTTATTATATCAGTGCCAAGTGCCAGTTCCTGTTTTTTCTGTGTTTTTGACTCTTTTTAGATCTGATTTTGGAACGGAGTCCAAACGGAATAAAATCCCCGAAATAAAATTTTCCAGAACGGAAGAAGATCAGGGGACTTGAGGGCCAAGGCAGGAGAGCCACAGGGGGCCCACAAGCCCTATAGCCGCCACCAGGGGGGGGGGCGGCTACCAGGCTTGTGGCCTCCCTGGCGCCCCCTAACCTAGCTCCTTCGCCTATATATTCCCTAAAATCCAGAAAAAATAGGGGCATCCACGAAAACACTTTTCCGCCGCCGCAAGCTTCCGTTTCCGCGAGATCTCATATGGAGACCCTTCTCGGTGCCCTGCCGGAGGGGACTTTGGAGTTGGAGGGCTTCTACATCAACATCATCGCCTCTCCAATGACTCGTGAGTAGTTCACTTCAGCCCTACGTGTCCGTAGTTAGTAGCTTGATGGCTTCTTCTCTCTCTTGTATATTCAATACAATGTTCTCCATGATCTTTATGGAGATCTATCCGATGTAATCCTCTTTGGCGGTGTGTTTGTCGAGATCCGATGAATTGTGGATTTGTGATCAGATTATCTATAATTTATATTTGAGTCTTTGCTGATTTCTTATATGCATGATTTGATATCCTTATAAGTCTCTTCGAGTCTTGGGTTTTGTTTGGCCAACTAGATCTATGATTCTTGCAATGGGAGAAGTGCTTGGTTTTGGCTTCATACCGTGTGGTGACCTTTCCCAGTGACAGAAGGGGCAGCAAGGCACGCATCGTGTTGTTGCCATCAAGTGTAACAAGATGGGCTTTTATCGTAGATATGAGATTGTCCATCTACATCATGTCATCTTGCTTACAGCGTTACTCTGTTCTCATGAACTTAATACACTAGATGCATGCTGGATAGCGGTCGACGTGTGGAGTAATAGTAATAGATGCAGAAAGTACCGATCTACTTGTTTTGGACGTGATGCCTATAGATGTAATCATTGCCATAGATAACGTCATGACTTTGTGCGGTTCTATCAATTGCTCGACAGTAATTTGTTCACCCACCGTCTACTTGATTTCATGAGAGAAGCCACTAGTGAACACTACGGTCCCCGGGTCTATTCACAACTATCGTTTCCGCTTTCACTTTTACTTTGCTTTGTTTCTTTTTTGCTTTCAGTTCTCACTTTGCAAACAATCTATAATGGACTGAAAACCCCTTCACAGCGTTGGGTGCAAGCTCTTTGTGTTTGTGCAGGTACTTGCGACAATCCTTCACTGGATCGATACCTTGGTTCTCAAAACCGAGGGAAATACTTACCGCCGCTGTGCTACATCACCCTTTCCGCTTCGAGGGAACACCAACGCAAGGCTCCAAGGCCACGGGGGAATCCTTTGCATATTTGCCAAGGAAGTCCCTAAAGGCGTAGTCATAGCAGAAGGATTCCTGGTGGCATTGCTGAGGAGTATCAAGACAAGAATAGTCTCCCGTCAACACGCTTGTTTCTGGCACCGTTGGAAGGTCTTTTCTTGCAGTTGTAGAAGTATTTCTGGCGCCCTTGCCAGGGAAGGAGAGATCTATCCAAGTAGGTGTCACAAACTCATCTCTTGCATTTACCTTTTTTTGCCAGTTGCCACTCGTTTTCCTCTCCCCCACTTCACATTTGCCGTTTTCATTTGCCTTTATTCTTTGCCTTTTTCTTTTGCCATTTTGCCTTTCTCCTTTGCCGTTTTCTTTTGCCTTTGCCGTTTTCCTTTGCCGGTTTTCTTGCTTGCTTGGGTGCTTGTTTGTTTGTTGAAGTCATCATGGCTGAAAACACCAAACTCTGCGACTTCTCGAGTACCTATGATAATGATTTTATTAGTACTTCGATTGCTCCCGCCACTAGTGCAGAATCATATGAAATCAACACAGCTTTGCTGAATCTTGTTATGAAAGAGCAATTCTCTGGCCTTCCTAGTGAAGATGCCGCATCCCATCTCAATACATTCATTGAGCTTTGCGATATGCAAAAGAAAAGAGATGTGGATAATGACGTGATTAAGTTGAAGCTTTTTTCCTTTCTCGTTGCGAGATCGCGCAAAAACTTGGTTTTCTTCTTTGCCTAAAAATAGTATCGATTCTTGGGATAAGTGCAAAGATGCTTACATATCCAAGTATTTTCCGCCGGCTAAGATTATCTCCCTATGTAACGATATCATGAATTTCAAGCAACTTGATCAAGAACACGTTGCACAATCTTGGGAGAGGATGATGTTAATGATTAGAAATTGTCCCGCTCATGGCTTGAGTTTGTGGATGATTATAAAAATCTTTCACGCTGGCTTGATATTTTCGTCTCGCAATATCTTGGACTCCGACTCAGGTGGTACGTTCATGGAAATCACGTTAGGAGACGCTACAAAACTCCAAGAGAATATCATGACCAACTACTCTTAGTGGCACACTGAAAGGTCACCTGCTAGCAAAAAGGTACACGCTATAGAAGAGATTAACTCGCTTAGTGCTAAGATGGACGAGTTGATGAATTTGGTTGCTAATAGAAATTCTCCTTTAGATCCTAACGACATGCCAGTATCTTTCTTGATTGAGAGTAGCAACGCTAGTTTGGACATTAATTTTGTTGGTAGGAACAATTTTGGCAACAACAATGCTTTTAGAGGAAACTATGTTCCTAGGCCTTTTCCTAGTAACTCCTCTAACAATTATGGGAATTCCTACAACAACATTTATGGAAATCACAACAAATTACCCTCTGATTTAGAGAGTAATATCAAAGAGCTCATCAACTCTCAAAATATTTTCAATGCGTCCACAGAGGAAAAACAACTCAAAATAGACGATTTGGCTAAGAGCGTTGATAGGATGTCTTGTGATATTGATGCTTTGAAAGTTAGATGTGCTCCTCCCAAGGTCAACTTGAATGAAACTTTAAAAGCTATTTGTGTCTCCATGAATGAGAGCAAAGAAAGAACCGCCCAAATTCGCGCTTGGCATGAATGGTTTAAAAGGGCGCGTTCTAGTGATGTAAATCACGAAGATCTTAAAGTGCTTGGTGTGACTCCTCTTGAATCTTTGTTTTCGCGTGTCAAAACTATTGATGAAGGGGCTGGATATGAATCCACTTTGGTTGAAAAACACCCCAATGATTCGGAGTCCACCTATCTTGATGATAAAGGTGTGGAGAGTGGAGTAGAAGAAATCAAAATTTTGGGTAGTATTGAAACTCCCACTTTGATGCAATTATGATAGTTGCTCCTTGTTTGAATGCATTTCTTTGATGCAATCCATTGCAAACTCTCCACATGCTTATAGCCAAAGCAAAGCCTTTACCGCGCATATCGTAGATGCTATGATGAAATCTCTTGAAGAGAATCTCGAACTAGAAGTCTCTATACCTAGAAAACTTCATGATGAGTGGGAACCTACTATCAAAATCAAGATAAAAAACTATGAATGCAATGCTTTGTGTGATTTGGGTGCTAGTGTTTCCGCGATTCCAAAGTCTTTATGTGATATTCTTGGTTTTCATGAGATTGAAGAGTGTTCTCTTAATTTGCATCTTGCGGATTCTACTGTCAAGATACCCATGGGAAGGATCGATGATGTTCTTATTGTTGCAAATAAGAACTATGTACCCGTGGATTTCATTGTACTTGACATAGATTGCAATCCTTCATGTCCTATCATTCTTGGTAGACCTTTCCTAAGGACTATTGGTGCTATCATCGATATGAAGGAATGGAATATTAGATTTCAATTTCCTCTAAATAAGGGCATGGAGCATTTTCCTAGAAAGATAATTAGATTGCCTTATGAATCTATAATGAGGGCTACTTATAGTTTGAGCACCAAAGATGACTATACGTGATTCCATCACCTTTTGCCTAGCTAAGGGCGTTAAAAAATAGCGCTTGTTGGGAGGCAACCTAACGAATCTATCCTTTTTCTTTCTGTTTTGTGTTTTCCACACTTCTATAATTCTGTTATGATTGTTTTTTTGTGTTTATTTTTGCGTTTTTGCCAAGCAAAACCGTTATGATTAGTCTTGGGGATGATCGTTTGGTCATGCTGGAAAAGACAGAAACTTTCTGCTCACGAAAAGAATTTTCTTTTTTTCTTTTCTGTAAGAGCTTTTGAGTTGATTCGTTTTGCTCCTGATTGCTACGCAAATTCTTCAGACTATTGTAATTTTTCAGAATTTTTGAAGTACCAGAAGTATACAAAGTATACAGATTGCTACAGGCTGGTCTGCTGTTAACATATTCTGTTTTTGTTGAGTTGGTTGCTTATTTTGATGAAACTATGGATAGTATCGAGGGGTATTAGCCATGGAAGATCGAAAATACAGTAATCCAACATCAACGTAAGTAGAATTTAAGTTTGCTACAGTACCTAAGGAAGTGGTGGTTTGCTTTCTTATACTAATGATATCACGAGTTTCTGTTTAAGTTTCGTGTTGTGAAGTTTTCAAGTTTTGGGTGAAGTTCTTATGGACAAAAAGATAAAGAGTGGCAAGAGCTCAAGCTTGGGGATGCCCAAGGCACCCCAAGATGATTCAACGATGCCGTAAAAGCGTAAGCTTGGGGATGCCCCGGGAAGGCATCCCCTCTTTCGTCTTCAATCCATCGGTAACGTTACTTGGGGCTATATTTTTATTCACCACATGTTATGTGTTTTGCTTGGAGCGTCTTGTATCGTAGGAGTCTTTTAATTTTTTTTGTGTCACAATCATCCTTGCTGCACACCTAGAGAGAGAGACATGCACTCACCGTGATTTTGTTGAGCTTCACTTATATCCTTTGGTAGACAATTCAACTCACATGTGCTTCACTTATATCTTTTGAGCTAGTTGATTTTGCTCTATATGGTTCACTTATATCTTTTAGAGCACGGAAGCGCGTGGCTTGGTAGTTGACCTATGCTATGAAAGTAGCCTCAAAAGTGGTAGTTATCCAAAGGGATATGAAAACTTCCACCTTCATGTGCATTGAATAGTTAGAGAAGTTTGATTCATGTCAATCAGTTTTGAGTTGTGGTTGTGGTAATATTGAAGTTATGCTAGTAAAGTGTCGTGGATCTAGAAATACTTGTGTTGAAGTTAGTGATTCCCGTAGCATGCACGTATGGTGAACTGCTATGTGATGAAGTATGAGCATGATTAGTCTATTGATTGTCATCCTTTGTGTGGCGGTCAAGATCGCGCGATGGTTTATACCTACCAACCCTTCCCCTAGGAGTATGCGTTGAATGCTTTGTTTCGATTACTACTAAAACTTTTGCAACAAGTATACGAGTTCTTCATGACTAATGTTGAGTCCATGGTTTAGATGCACTTTCACCTTCCACCATCACTATCTTCTTTAGTGCCGTGCAACTTTCGCCGGTGCACAAAACCCACCATATAGCCTCCCTCAAAACAGCCACCATACCTACCTACTATGGCTTTTCAAAGTCATTCCGAGATATATTGCCATGCAACTACCACCATGACATGTGCCACCACTTCTACATTGCCATTGCATGATCGTAAGATAGCTAGCATGATGTTTCCATTGATGTTTATGCCATGCTAGATCATTGTCACGGTACACTACCGAAGGCATTCAATATAGAGTCATCATTGCTCTAAGTTTTGAGTTGTAAGTGTGATGATCATCATTGATGGAGCATTGTCCCATGTGAGTAAATAAAAGAGGCCAGCGAAGCCCATATACAAAAAGAGGCCAAAGATGCCCACCAAAATATTTTTTTAAAAAAAAGAGGCCAAAGAGCCCACCAAAAAAAAAATGAGAGAAAAAGAGAAAAGGGACAATGCTACTATCCTTCCACACTTGTGCTTATTAAGCACCATGATCTTCATGATTGAGAGTCTCTCGTTTTGTCACCACCATATAGCTAGTGGGAAATTTTCATTATATAACTTGGCTTGTATATTCCAATGATAGGCTTCCTCAAATTTGCCTTAGGTCTTCATGAGCAAGCAAGTTGGATGCACACCCACTAGTTTTCTTTAAGAGCTTTCACATACTCTTAGCTCTAGTGCATCATTTGTATGGTAAACCCTACTCATTCACATTGATATCTATTGATGAGCATCTCCATAGCTCATTGATATGCCTAGTTAATGTGACCATCTTCTCCTTGTTTGTCTTGCAACCTCCACCACACTCCACACCACTTATAATGCTAAAACCATGGCTCACGCTCATGTATCGCGTGAGAGTTGAAAAGGTTTGAGAAAGTAAAGGTGTGAAAACAATTACTTGGCCAGTACCGGGGTTGTGCATGATTTAAATTCATTGTGCAAGGATGATAGAGCATAGCTAGACTATATGATTTTGTAGGGATAACTTTCTTTTGGCCTTGTCATTTTTAAATTTCATTATTACCTTGCTAGTTTGCTTGAATTATTATTGTCTCCACATCAATAGCAAACTATTGTTTTGAATCTAATGGATCTGAACATTCGCGTCACATAAGAGGAGTTACAAAGGACAACTATGCTAGGTAGCATGAAAGCATAAAAAATTCATTCTTTATCACTTCCCTACTCGAGGACGAGCAGGAGTTAAGCTTGGGGATGCTTGATACGTCTCAAACATATCTATAATTTTTGATGGTTTCATGCTGTTATCTTGTCAACTTTGGATGTTTTATGTACCTTTTATATCTTTTTGGGACTAACTTATTAATTCAGTGCCAAGTGCCAGTTCTTGTTTTTTCTGTGTTTTTGACTCTTTCCAGATCTGATTTTGGAACGGAGTCCAAACGGAATAAAATCCCCGAAATAAATTTTTCCAGAACGGAAGAAGATCAGGGGACTTGAGGGCCAAGACAGGAGAGCCACACGGGGCCCACAAACCCTATAGCAGCCACCAGGGGGGGGGGGGGCTACCAGGCTTTTGGCCTCCCTGGCACCCCCCTTTCCTAGCTCCTTCGCCTATATATTCCCTAAAATCCAGAAAAATAGGGGCATCCACGAAAACAGTTTTCCGCCGCCGCAAGCTTCCCTTTCCGTGAGATTTCATCTAGAGACCCTTCCCGATGCCCTGCCGGAGCGGACTTTGGAGTTGGAGGGCTTCTACATCAACATCATCGCCTCTCCAATGACTCGTGAGTAGTTCACTTCATACCTACGGGTCCGTAGTTAGTAGCTAGATGGCTTCTTCTCTCTCTTGGATCTTCAATACAAAGTGCTCCATGATCTTCATGGAGATCTATCCTATGTAAACCTCTTTGGCGGTGTGTTTGTCGAAATCCGATGAATTGTGGATTTGTGATCAAATTATCTATGATTTATATTTGATTCTTTGCTGATTTCTTATATGCATGATTTGATATCCTTGCAAGTCTCTCCGAGTCTTGGGTTTTGTTTGGCCAACTAGATCTATGATTCTTGCAATGGGAGAAGTGCTTGGTTTTGGGTTCATACCGTGTGGTGACCTTTCCCAGTGACAAAAGGGGCAGCAACGGACGCATCATGTTGTTGCCATCAAGGGTAACAAGATGGGCTTTTATCGTAGATATGAGATTGTCCATCTACATCATGTCATCTTGCTTAAGGCATTACTCTGTTCTCATGAACTTAATACACTAGATGCATGCTGGATAGCGGTCGACGTGTGGAGTAATAGTAGTAGATGCAGAAAGTATCGGTCTACTTGTTTTGGACGTGATGCCTATAGATATAATCATTGCCTTAGATAACGTCACGACTTTGCGTGGTTCTATCAATTGCTCGACAGTAATTCGTTCACCCACCGTCTACTTGCTTTCATGAGAGAAGCCACTAGTGAACACTATGGCCCCCGGGTCTATTCACAACTATCGTTTCCGCTTTCACTTTTACTTTGCTTTGTTTCTTTTTGCTTCCAGTTCTCACTTTGCAAACAATATATAAGGAATTGACAACCCCTTCATAGCGTTGGCTGCAAGCTCTTTGTGTTTGTGCATGTACTTGCGACAATCCTTCACTGGATTGATACCTTGGTTCTCAAAACTGAGGGAAATACTTACCGCCGCTATGCTACATCACCCTTTCCGCTTCGAGGGAACACCAACGCAAGGCTCCAAGGCCACGGGGGAATCCTTTGCATATTTGCCAAGGAAGTCCCTAAAGGCGTAGCCGTAGCAAAAGGATTCCTCGTGCCGTTGCTGAGGAGTACCAAGACAAGAATAGTCTCCCGTCAACACACTTGTTTCTGGTGCCGTTGGAAGGTATTTTGTTGCAGTAGCAAGGCGCCGTGAGTAAGAGGAGGAGATGCTCAGGCCAAGCGAAGGCCCCGAGCCTCGGGAGGCTGTGGACCCGTGAGGGTCGCGACCGCGGAGACAAGATATCAAGCGATGACGACGCCTTCGGAACTCCAGCAGGACGGCTGCCAGGTGACTTTTTGTTGGCTGCTATGAGGTAACTTTTTTGGTCCACCCCATCCGAGGGCACCCCCGAGGCCATGCGGCCTCCCCGAGCTCAGGACATTCCTCCGGCTGCGACTTTCGTTTATGCATCATTTGGTTGTCCAGTTTCACCCGTTTAGAATCCTAACGTTCTGCCTTCCTAACGGGCGGTCTGCCCCCTGCTTGGGGGCTCTGGTCGAAGTTTGTCCATGCAGATACGCATCCTCGCACCCAAAGAAGAAGAAGTCAGTAGGGGTAGGGACACTCGCGAGGCCATGACGTCCTCGCGACCTCCCATATATACCCCACCGTGACACTCTCACGTAATAACAAGCCGAGGCTGTATATGCCCAGGGACCCCCGAGGATGCGGAGGGGTCCATCCCACGCCTAGTGGAAGCCCTATGCTCTGCGCTGGGGGAGAAGCTCAGTCCACCAATGACTTGGGGGTAGGGACACTCGCGAGGCCAAAGCGTCCTCGCGACCTCCCATATACACCCCCACCGTGACACTCTCACGTAAAAACGAGCCGAGGCTGTATACGCCCAACCCCCCCTAGGACACGGAGGGGTCCATCCAACGCCTAGTGGAAGACCTATGCTCCGTGCTGGGTACAGATAGGGGCAATCAACATAGTCCACCAATGACTATGCCCTCAGCTGCCACCAATGCAGTCCACCAATGACTACGTCCCCAGCCGACACCAACACAGCCCGTCAATGGCTACACCCTCGGCCGACAAGGAGATCAGCGAAGTCCTCCCGCGACTTTGCCCATGCCCAGTGCATGGGGCAAACAGCTGAAGGTACGGAGCCGCTCGCACGTCAAAGGGGACCCCTAAGCATCACGACTCAGGGGCCTAACTGTGCCCATAGCCCCTTCCCCCTTTGGGACGTACTTGGACGGTTCAATCACGGGAAGGTATGCACGGGGCGGGCCCTGCTGACGCAGAGCCGAGCGCGCTCTACAAATTGCTTCAGATCCCTTAGGAAGAACATTGGAGTCTTTCGTACGTTAAGGGGAACTCCTGAGCATCGCGACTCAGGAGCCTGGACTGCGCCCGTAGCCCCTTTCCCTTTTGAGCCGCCTTTTCCGGTCGGTACAACCACGTGTAGGTATGCATTGGGCGGGCCCTGCCGATGCAAAGTGTCGAAGGAGTTCGAGAGTCTCAAATTATCGGCTTCTTAGGAGGAACATTGGAGTCACTCATACGTCAACGGGGACCCCTGAGCATCGAGACTCAGGGGCCTAACTGCGCTCGTAGCCCCTTCCCCCTTTGGGCCGTCCTTGGTTTCCAGTAGGTTTAATCACACGGAGCTACGCGCGGGGCAGGCCCTGCCGACACGGAATGCTGAAGATGTCCCAAGTTTTGAAATCTTCGCCGCGTTCTCCTCATGAGGGCAACTCGTGCGTCAAGGGGGGCTCTTGAGCATCACGACTTAGGAGCCTAACTGCGCTCGTAGCCCCTTCCCCCTTTGGGTCGACCATGGTTTTTGGTCGGTTCAATCGCGGGAAGGTACGCGCGGGGCGGGCCGTGCTAAAGTAGAGTAACACAACAAATAAGACATGAACAAGGCGGGGAGAATATTCAAGCATTTAGTTATTACAAACCGTGACCAAGTTCATAAAAACGCAAGTAAGTTTAACGCCTCCACGAGGCACGATGTGCATTGCAGGAAAATAACAGGGATAGGAAATCAAGGGGAGCCACCGCCGGTCGCCCCCACCAGAGGGGACTGGTCGTCGACATCAAAGGTACTGTCTTCCCCATCGTCTGCGACACTTGGAGACAAAGGAGCTGCAACACGGGCGAACCTCCTCACCAACACCTGCACAAGGACCTTCACCGCGTCAGCGGTGTGGTCGCGGGCCTCGGCACGGACCGACACGATCACGGAGCTCAGATTGAACCCGGGGTCGCTAAGATGAAGGTGAGTGAAGACGTGAGTCGTAGCTGCGAAGAAGAGGTCGCAGCAGTTGCTGTCCAAGATCTTGTCCATCTGCGTGACGACAATCTCCTGCGTCGCGACGAGCTCCTTCGCGAGCGCGGGGAAGCCATCCCTTGGGGTGGCCACATGCTCATCGAACTCGTCCCGGCAGAGGGAGCGGAGCGCCTTGTGAAGCCTGAGGTCGACGCCGGGGAAGCAAGCCAGCTCCTCGGCCTTCCCATCCTCGGCCGCGGCGAGAGATTTCTCCTGGACCTCAAGGAGAGCCCTCCTCGTGGTGACATCCTTCTCCCTCTCCTCCAAGCGTGCCTGCTCCATGCCCAGGCGGATCGCCTCTTGGAGCAGTTCTTCCTCCCGGGCGGCGAGTTTGGCCTCGCGGATCTTAAATTCCTCCCCCTTCAAGCGATGCTGCTCGGCCAGCTCGACTTGTTCCCCATGGAGAGCATTCAGGCGGGCTTCCACCTCTTCATAGCGTTGGACAGCCGCCTTGGCTTCCTTCAGCGCCTTCTCCCACGCGGCACAAGCAGCCTCGACCTCCCTCTTGACCTTCCTCATCTCGACTACGAAATCACCCAGGAATGTGAAGGCCACATCCAAGACACCTTGGGTGAGCACCGAGGTCTTATGGACCTCCTCCTGAAGAGTCCCGAGCGCTGGCGTGGACAGTACTGCTGGAGGACCAGCGCCATGAAGAACAAGGGGCCCCGAAAACTGCTCAACAGTTGCGACATCAACACCTCAGGAGCCTGAGGATCCTCGCATGCCTTCCCCCCGGGCAGTGACATCCCCATGGTCGCTTCAGGATGCTTCGGGGGCTCGGGGGCTCGACGACCAAGGCCAGGGAGGCCGCCCCACGATCCTCCTCCTGCCCACCCACAGATGGTGACGCGCCGACGAGAGCAGGTGGGGCGTCGGGAGTCGCCTTTGGCTTGATGACCGTCTTATTCCTCTTCTCCCCCGGCGAGACATCATCCCTGCACGTCAAGTAAAAATGAGTAAATCAGCCAAGCACAGACAATAGACGCACAAGGCGTGCCCAGGCAGGTAACTTACTCTTCGACATCGCGCCATCTCTTCCTCTTCTCCGCCCCGGCGACAACAGAGGAAGCAGCCCCCCCATGGAGGGAGGCGAGCTCGATGCCTTGGATCTCCCACCGGCAGAGGCGGGGTGCGCCGGGGATGGCTCATCCCTGAGCTTCCGAGAAGCGAGCACGCATGCAGACCTCGTGGCACACGGAGTTGGCACGGCCCCCTGGAGGCCCTGTCCAGGTGCGAGGGGGTCCCGACGGAGGTATCACCAGTGGCGTCATCATCCTCGAGCTTGCGCAGAAGGACGGATTGCGACGAGAGAGGCACGCTCGCCGTGAGGTCGTCGACGGTCTTCTCCGAGTACCCTTCACCGGAGGTGTCGCCGGATGACACCTCCACCGGACCGGAGCCCTCATCTAGGAGGAGCCCCCGCTCGTTGAAGACACGCATCACAGCGACCAGGTCGGCCCGGTCGTCACGACAGTATTATGGACCCAGGGCCTCGGGAAGGTCGCCAGGGTCACCGCCCAGCAAAATCGCCACGACCCTGCTCAGGTCCTCTGTGGGGAGGTCATGGGACCAAAGCCGGAGCTCGTCGTCGCCAGCCCGGTACTCCCACAGGGGCCTGGAGTGTGCCTGGAGAGGCGCCAAGCACTGCGCCAGGAACTCCTTTACTATCATTCCCCCGGTCAGCCTCTTGGAGCTGATGTAGCGGAAAAAGTGCACCAGCACGGGCACAACCCGGGGGTCGGAGAGCTTCGCCGAACTCCATGTGGAGGTATTCTCCGGCAACTCCTTTGGCTCTTCCAGCCGAGGGTTAGCATCCTTGAGGCACATAAGGACCCAACGGTGCTTGAAGTTCTTCACCTTCTTCCTGGCCTTCAAGAGCATGTTGCCCCTCTGGGCCGCCATGAAGGAAATGCACGCCGACAAATGAGCGCCGTCGTGCAGGCGCAAGATGAAGAAGTGGTGTAGGAGGGAAATCGAAGGCTGCATGCCAACAAAAGCCACGCAGTAGAAGGAAAAGACGGACATAAGCAAGATGGAGTTGGGATGGAGATGAAGGGCTTGGATCCCATAGTGGTCCAAGACATCAGTGAAGAACCGGGAGAAAGGCGACACCAGCCCAGCGTAAATACTGTGAATGAAGAAGGGGTATACCGCCCCGGGCGTGGGCCGCGCTTCTACAGCGACATGCCAGATCACGGTTCGCCCGTGCTCAATGGACTCGGCCGCGGTCCATGGAAGCACAGGGACAAGATCCGCGTCCTTGGAGAGGGCGCAGTCTAGGAGCGGAGAAGCCGGGGCCTGATACGTCTCCAACGTATCTATAATTTTTGATGGTTTCATGCTATTATCTTGCCAAACTTTGGATGTTTTGTATGCCTTTGATATCTTTTTTGGGACTAACTTATTAACTCAGTGCCAAGTGCCAGTTCCTGTTTTTTCCGTGATTTTGACCCTTTTCAGAGGAGGATTTTAAACGGAGTCCAAACGGAATGAAACGTCCAAAAAGATTTTTTCCAAAAGAGAAGAAGATCGGGGAACTTGAGAACCAAGGCAGGGGGTCACCACGGACGCCACAAGGCCCCTAGCCGTGGCCAGGGGGGGCCCGCGCCTCCTAGGCTTGTGGGCTCCCTGGGCCACCTCTGCCCTAGGTCTTTCGCCTATATATTCCCAAAAATTCCAGAAAAAATCAGGAGATCATCGAAAGTACTTTTCTGCCGCCGCAAGCTTCTGTCTCCGCAAGATCCCATCTGGGGCATGTTCTGGTGCCCTGTCGGAGGGTGATTCGGATACGGAGGGCTTCTTCATCAACACCATAACCTCTCCGATGATGCGTGAGTAGTTCACCATAGATCTACGGGTCCATATCTAGTAGCCAGATGGCTTGTTCTCTCTCTTAGATCTTCAATACAAAGTTCTCCATGATCTTCATGGAGATCTATCCGATGTAACCTTCTTTTGTGGTGTGTTTGTCGAGATCCGATGAATTGTGGATTTAGGATCAGATTATCTATGAATCTTATTTGAGTTTCTTCTGATCTCTTATATGCATGATTTCATATCCTTGAAATTCTCTTCGAGTTGTGGGTTTTGCTTGGCCAGCTTGATCTATGATTCTTGCAATGGGAGAAGTGCTTGGTTTTGGGTTCATACCATGCGGTGACCTCACCCAGTGACAGAAGGGGTAGCGAGGCACACATCGTGTTGTTGCCATCAAGGGTAAAAAGATGGGGTTTTCATCACTGGTTTGAGTTTGTCCCTCTACATCATGTCATCTTGCTTAAGGCGTTACTCTGTTCGTCATGAACTCAATACACTAGATGCATGCTGGATAGCGGTCGACGTGTGGAGTAATAGTAGTAGATGCAGAAAGTATCGTTCTACTTGTATCGTGCGTGATGCGTATATGTATGATCATTGCCTTAGATATCATCATGAGTTTGCGCGGTTCTATCAATTGCTCGACAGTAATTTGTTCACCCACCGTAATATTTGTTATTTTGAGAGAAGCCTCTAGTGAACACTATGGCCCCCGGGTCTACTCCACACCATATTTTCAGCCTTACTCTTTTACTTCGTTGCACTTTCCGCCTTCAGATCTCACTTTGCAACCAATCTTGAAGGGATTGACAACCCCTTTATAGCGTTGGGTGCAAGCTCTTTTGTGTTTGCGCTGGTACTCTGGACTTGACGCGATTCTCCTACTAGATTGATACCTTGGTTTTCAAACTGAGGGAAATACTTACTGCTCCTATGCTGCACCACCCTTTCCTCTTCAAGGGAAAAACCAACGCAAGCCCAGTCTCCCTCAACGTGCCAATCTCTGGCACTGTTGTTTGTTGTCGTAGCAGAAGAATTTCTGGCACCGTTGCCGGGGAGGATGAAGTCAAGAACTCATCCAAGTAAGTGTCGCAAACTCATCCCTTGCATTTACTTTTTTTCCTCTAGTTTTCCTCTCCCCAACTTCTGAAAAACAAAAATTTATAATTTTTTTGCCTCTTTTTCATTTGCCTTTTTCGTTCGCCTTTTTTTCTCGCCTGCTCATTGTTCGCTTGTGTGCTTGCTTGCTTGCTGAAGTCACCATGACTGAAAACACCAAACTCTGTGACTTCTCGAATACTAATAATAATGATTTTATTAGTACTCCGATTGCTCCCGTCCCTAGTGCGGAGTCATACGAAATCAATGCCGCTTTGCCGAATCTTGTTATGAAAGAGCAATTTTCCTGCCTTCCTAGTGAAGATGTCGCATCCCATCTTAATACCTTCATAGATTTTTGCGATATGAAAAAGAAGAAAGATGTGGATAATGATGTGATTAAATTGAAGCTTTTTTCCTTTCTCGTTGCGAGATCGAGCAAAAACTTGGTTTTCGCCTTTGCCCAAAAATAGTATTGTTTCTTGGGATAAGTGCAAACATGCTTATATATCCAAGTATTTTCCGCCGGCTAAGATTATCTCTCTCCATAATGATATCATGAATTTTAAGCAACTTGATCATGAACATGTTGCACAATCTTGGGAGAGAATGAAATTGATGATTAGAAATTGTCCCGCTCATGGTTAGAGTCTTTGGATGATTATACAAATCTTCTACGCTGGCTTGAATTTCGCTTCTAGAAATATCTTGGACTCCGCCTCAGGTGGAACGTTCATGGAAATCACGTTAGGAGAAGCCACAAAACTCCTAGACAATATCATGACGAATTACTCTCAGTGGCACACTGAAAGGTCACCTATAAGAAGTTACACGCTATAGAACAAATTAACTCATTGAGTGCTAAGATGGATGAGTTAATGAATTTGGTTGCTAGTAGAAGTGCTCCTTTAGATCTTAATGATATGCCCTTGTCTTCCTTGATTGAGAGTAGCAACGCTAGCTTGGACTTTAATTTTGTTGGTAGGAATAATTTTGGCAACAACAATGCTTTTAGAGGAAACTATGTTCCTAGGCCTTTTCCTAGTAACCCCTCTAATAACTTTGGCAACTCCTACAAGAATACTCATGGAAAATACAATAGATTGCCCTATGATCTAGAGAGTAATATCAAAGAGTTTATCAACTAGCAAAAGATTTTAAATGCGTCCATAGAGGAAAAACTACTCAAAATTGATGATTTTGCTAAGAGCGTTGACAGAATGTCTAGTGATATTGATGCTTTGAAAGTTAGATGTGCTCCTCCCAAGATCAATATGGATGAAACTTTGAAAGCTATGCGTGTTTCCATGAGTGAGAGCAAAGAAAGAACCACCCAAATTCATGCTACACATGAATGGCTTAAAAAGGTGTGTTCTCGTGATAAGAATCACGAAGATCTTAAAGTGCTTGGTGTGACTCCCATTGAATCTATGTTTTATTGTGTCAAACCTAATGATTATGGGGCTGGATATGAATCCACTTTGGTTGAAAAACGCCCCAATGATTCGGAGTCCATCTATCTTGATGCTAAAAGCTTTGAAAGTGGAGTAGAAGATATTAAAACATTGAGTAGTAATGAAATTACTACTTTGGATTTCAAGGAATTCAATTATGATAGTTGCTCCTTGATTGAATGCATTTCCTTGATGCAATCCATGCTAAACTCTCCACACTCTTATAGCCAAAACAAGGCCTTTACCGATCATATCGTCGAAGCTATGATAAAATCTCTTGAACAGAAACTTGAATTGGAAGTCTCTATCCCTAGAAATCTTCATGATGAGTGGGAACCTACTATCAAAATCAAAATAAAAAACTATGAATGCAATGCTTTGTGTGATTTGGGTGCTAGTGTTTCTCTGATTCCAAAGTCTTTATGTGATGTTCTGGGTTTTAATGAGATTGAAGAGTGTTCTCTCAATTTGCATCTTGCGGTTTCTACTATCAAGAAACCCATGGGAAGGATCAATGATGTTCTTATTATTGCTAATAGGAACTATGTACCCGTGGATTTCATTGTGCTTGACATTGATTGCAATCCTACTTGCCCTATTATTCTTGGTAGACCTTTCCTAAGGACTATCGATGCTATCATCGATATGAAGGAAGGGAATATTAGATTCAATTTCTTTTAAAGAAGGGCATGGAGCACTTTCCTAGAAAGAAAATAAGATTGCCTTATGAGTCCATGATGAGGGCTACTTATGTTTTGAGCACCAAAGACGACGATACATGAGTCTATCGCCTTATGCCTAGCTAAGGGCGTTAAACAATAGCGCTTGTTGGGAGGCAACCCAATGAATTTATTTCTTTTTCTTTCCGTTTTGTTGCGTCCACACCATCATAATTCTGTTATGATTGTGTATTTTTTGTTTCCTTTTGTGTTTGAGCCAAGCAAAACCTTTATGAATAATCTTGGTGATGGTTGTTTAATCCTGTTGGAAAAAGACAGAAACTTTCCGCTCACGAGATTATTTTTCATTTTTATTCAGAAAGAGATTTTGAGTTGATTCATTTTTCTGCTGGTTGATATGCCTTTTGCCCAGGCAGTCGTAATTTGTCCGAATTTTTGAGGTACCAGAAGTATACGAAGTATACAGATTTCTACACACTGGTCTGTTTTTGACAGATTCTCTTTTTGTTGAGTTGGTTGCTTGTTTTGATGAAACTATGGATAGTATCGGGGGGGGGGGAGGTACTAGCCATGGAAAAGTGAGAATACAGTAATCTAACACCAATATAAATAGAAATCAAGATTGCTACAGTACCTAAAGAGGTGGTAGTTTGTTTTCTTGTGCTAATGTTATCATGACTTTCTGTTTAAGTTTTGTGTTGTGAAGTTTTCAAGTTTTGGGTGATGTTCTCGTGGACAAAGGGATAAAGAGTGGAAAGAGCTCAAGCTTGTGGATGCCCAAGGCATCCCAAGAAAAATTCAAGGACACCAAAAAGCCTAAGCCTGGGGATGCCCCGGGAAGGCATCCCCTCTTTCGTCTTCAATCCATCGGTAACATCACATGGAGGTATATTTTTATTCACCACATGATATGTGTTTTGCTTGGAGCGTCTTGTATCTTAGGGGTCTTTTCTTTTTTTTTTGTGTCACAATCATCCTTGCTGCACACCTTTAGAGAGAGACATGTACTCATCATGATTTTGCTAGAATGCTCATCGTGCTTCACTTATATCTTTTGAGCTACATAATTTTGCTCTATGTGCTTCACTTAGATCTTTTAGAGCACGGCGGTGCGTGACTTGGTAGTTGTCTTATGCTATGAAAGTAGTCCCAAAGGTGATAGGTACCCAAAGAGGATAAAAAAACCTCCATCTTCATGTGCATTGAGTAGAAAGAGAAGTCTTGATTCCTCTCAATTAGTTTTGAGACATGGATTTGGTAATATTAAGAGTTATGTTAGTAGGGTGTTCTGAATCTAGAAATACTTGCGTTGAAGTTAGTGATTCCTATAGCATGCACGTATGGTGAACCGCTATGTTAGGAAGTCGGAGCATAATTGATCTATTGATTGTCATCCTTTGTGTTGAGGTCGGGATCGCGCGATGGTTAACACCTACCAACCCTTCCCCTAGGAGTATGCGTTTAGCACTTTGTTTTGATTACGAATAAAAACTTTCGCAACAAGTATGTGATTTCTTCATGACTAATGTGAGTCCATGGTATAGATGCACTTTCACCTTCCACCATTGCTAGCCTCTCTAGTACCGCGCAATTCTCGCCGGTGCACAAACCCACCATATGCTTTCCTCAAAACAACCAACATACCTACCTACTACGACATTTTCATAGCCATTCCGAGATATATTGCCATGCAACTCCCACCGTTCCGTCTCAGGACTTGTGCCGTCACTCTCATATTTCCATTGCATGATCGTAAGCTAGATCGTTGCACATCCCGGTACACTGCCGGAGGCATTTCCTATAGAGTCATCATCGTTCTAAGCTTTGAGCTGTGAGTAAATAAAAGTGTGATGATCATCAATATTAGAGCATTGTCCCATGTGAGGAAATAAAAATAAAAAAATTGAGGCCAAAGAGCCCAAATAATAAAAAAGAGACGCCCAAGAGCCCAAAAAGATAAAAAATAAAAAAGAGAGAGAAAAAGAGAGAAGGGACAATGCTACTATCTTTTTCCACACTTGTGCTTCATAATAGCACCATGTTCTTCATGATTGAGAGCCTCTCATTCCGTCACCACCATATGCTAGTGGGAATCTTTATTATATAACTTGGCTTGTATATTCCAATGATGGGCTTCCTCAAATTGCCCTAGGTCTTCATGAGCAAGCAAGTTGGATGCACACCCACTAGTTCTCCTTTTGAGCTTTCACATACTTATAGCTCTAGTGCATCCTTTGTATGGCAATCCCTACTCATTCACATTGATATCTATTAATGGGCATCTCGATAGACCTTTGATACGCCGAGTCAATGTGACCATCTCCTCCTTTTTTGTCTCACAACCACCACCACACTCTATTCCACCTATAGTGCTATATCCATGGCTCACGCTCATGTATTGCGTGATAGTTATAAATAGTTTGAGAAAGTAAGAGTGCGAAGACAATTACTTGGCCAATACGGGGGTTGTGCATGATTTACATTAGTTGTGTGAGGATCATGGAGCATAGCCAGACTATATAATTTTGTAGGGATAACTTTCCTTGGCCTTGTTATAAAGTTCATGATTACCTTGCTAGTTTGCTTGAAGTATTATTGTTTTCATGTCAGTAGCAAACTATTTTTTTGAATCTTACGGATCTGAACATTCATGTCACATTAAAGAAGTTACAAAGGACAACTATGCTAGGTAGTATTCCACATCAAAAATTCAGTCCTTATACCTTCCCTACTCGAGGACGAGCAGGAGTTAAGCTTGGTGATGGTTGATACGTCTCCAACGTATCTATAATTTTTGATGGTTTGGTGCTATTATCTTGTCAAACTTTGGATGTTTTGTATAACTTTTATATCTTTTTTGGGACTAACTTATTAACTCAGTGCCCAGTGCTAGTTCCTGTTTTTTTCCGTGATTTTGACCCTTTTCAAAGGAGGATTTTAAACGGAGTCCAAACGGAACGAACTTCCAAAAAGATTTTTTTCCGAAATAGAAGAAGATCGGGGAACTTGAGAACAAAGGCAGGGGGTCACCAGGGACCCCACAAGCCCCCTAGCCGCGGCCAGGGGGGCCCGCACCTCCCAGGCTTGTGGGCTCCCTGGGCCACCTCTCCCTAGGTCTTTCGCCTATTTATTCCCAAAAATTCCACAAAAAATCAGGAGATCATCGAAAGTACTTTTCCGCCACCGCAAGCTTCTGTCTCTGCAAGATCCCATCTAGGGCACGTTCTGGTGCCCTGCCGGAGGGGGGATTCGGATACAAAGGGCTTCTTCATCAACACCATGACCTCTCCGATGATGCGTGAGTAGTTCACCATAGACCTACGGGTCCATAACTAGTAGCTAGATGGCTTCTTCTCTCTCTTGGATCTTCAATACAAAGTTTCCATGATCTTCATGGAGATCTATCCGATGTAATCTTCTTTTGCGGTGTGTTTGTCGAGATTCAATGAATTGTGGATTTATGATTAGATTATCTATGAATCTTATTTGAGTTTCTTCTGATCTCTTATATGCATGATTTCATATCCTTGTAATTCTCTTCGAGTTGTGGGTTTTGTTTGACCAGCTTGATCTATGATTCTTGCAATGGGAGAAGTGCTTGGTTTTGGGTTCATACCGTGCAGTGATCTCACCCAGTGACAGAAGGGGTAGCGAGGCACACATCATGTTGTTGCCATCAAGGGTAAAAAGATGGGGTTTTTATCATTGGTTTGAGTTTATCCCTCTACATCATGTCATCTTGCTTAAGGCGTTACTCTATTCGTCATGAACTCAATACACTAGATGCATGCTGGATAGCGGTCGATGTGTGGAGTTATAGTAGTAGATGGAAAAAGTATCGGTTTACTTGTCTCGGATGTGATGCCTATATGTATGATCATTGCCTTAGATATCGTCATGACTTTGCGCGGCTCTATCAATTGCTCGACAGTAATTTGTTCACCCACCGCAATATTTGCTATTTTGAGAGAAGCCTCTAGTGAACACTATGGCCCTCGGGTCTACTCCACACCATATTTTCAGCCTTACTCTTTTACTTCGTTGCACTTTCCGCCTTCCGATCTCACTTTGCAATCAATCTTGAAGGGATTGACAACCCGTTTATAGCGTTGGGTGCAAGCTCTTTTCTGTTTGTCTAGGTACTTTGGACTTGACGCGATTCTCCTACTGGATTGATACCTTGGTTCTCAAACTGAGGATAATACTTACTACTCCTGTGCTGCACCACCCTTTCCTCTTCAAGGGAAAAACCAACGCAAGCCCAGTTTCCGTCAACGTGCCAATCTCTGGCACTGTTGTCTGTTGCCGTAGTAGGGCCAGACCATGCCCCTCTGGCTTGTGCTTGCCGACGGGCGCCATTGCTGAACTGGCAAGGGACTATGCGACGCTAGATCTAGGAGGCGCCGATTGGAGTCGGAGACGAAAGAAGAAAGGCGAGTACGGAAGAAGGAAAGCAATAAGGCACTGAAGCTACAAGTAGGGCACGTAATAAGGGGGGCAAAGATAGAGGACATGGAGGACCTGACACCAGCCGTGTGACGTGCGCCGGCCTGGCTCACAGGCATTTGAGGGCCCACTGCGTCTCATGCTGCCCCCGGAGGCTCCGCCCCGAAGCTAACTCGAGCACTCCGCGGGCCCGGGGGCTACTATTGGTGTTCTGGGAATGGGGGTACCCAGACCTGCCTACCTGTGGCCCAGGGCGGGCCCGCCTCACCGGAACAAACCAACGGGCCCAACACCGTTCAAGGTAAGGCCCTCGTGAGGGGCCAAGCCTCACGAGGAGGAGCAGCGTCAAGACGCACACGGGGCCTCCTCAGGACCCCTCCGGAGCGGCGAATATTCCGCGGCAAGGCCGGGCCTCACGAGTCAAGGGTGACGCCAGGAAAGGACAGGCGAGCAACAGATGGCAGGACGGGGCAGTTTCCCCTTTGGTGCCAAGGAGGCGGGAGCGTACAGGGGTTTCAAAGGTATCTTCCAAAGGTTTCCCTTGTGGTGCAACGAAGCCGCAATCGCCCGCCAGTAGGGAAAACGTTACCCTCGGGCCCGTAGCTGCAGCGCGGACAATTACTTTGCAGGCGGAGACCACCTTTGGGTAGGGGAGCATGTTCCTGTGTTCCCCTTCAAAATTGGCCGTTGTGGGATCCCTTCCCGCCGAAGCTATGAGGGAAGAGGACCCGAGCCTCCGCTATAAATAGAGAGGGTAGGATACTTGAGAGAGGGAGTTCATTCGGACGGTACAACAATGGACCTAGCCAGTTAGCCTCCGGAGGCTCGAGAGCACTGTACTAATTCATCCACCACCTTCGCAAGAGGCAATCCACTAAAAGCAGGAGTAGGGTTTTACGCTTCGCAGCGGCCCGAACCTGGGTAAACTGTTGTGTCCTGTGCTACCCTTGCCATCGAGTGAGTCCTTCGTCGTTTCCATCGAGTAGTTGGCTAGGCGGGGCTGAGCAGGGAGAGACCTTCATACACACACCAGTGTTCCAATCCTTAGGGTTTTGCGCAGCCCGAAATCCGAGAGTAACGGCTGCGAGACTCCACGAAGGGCTCCATGCACAAGGGGTACGTGAAGAAGCGATGTGGTATATTCCACCACGGCTTCCTCCCATGAAGGACTAGCCTCACTCACAGTAGATCTTCACGAAGTAGGAAACTCCTTGCCCGTACAAACTTCTTAGTCCAACTCCACAACATGAAGTAGGAGGCTCCCAAGCGACACCTAACCAATCTAGGAGGCACCACCCCCAAAAGATAATAGATGTGGTAGAACGGTGAACTCCTTGCTCTTGTGCTCCTAAAGATAGTCTCCTCAATACTCAATCACCCTCTCTCATATTTTACAAGGGTAGGAGAGATTGATCTTGTGGAAAGCAACTTGGGGAGGCTAGAAATAAAGGTTCAAATGGCTGGAATGGAATCTCTTGATCTCAACACATGAGTAGGTCTCTCTCTCTCTCTCTCTCTCAGAAAAATGCATCTGGCAAGTGTAAGTGTGTTATGAGTGCTTCCTCTATGAAGCAGAGGTAGGTGGAGGGGTATCTATAGGCATCCCCCAGAATCCAACCATTACAACTGAAAGTGCGTTATATCGACTAGAGGGGGTGAATAGGAGATTTTTAGAATTTCATCAGTGAGGAAATTCCTTTTGAGGAAATTCCTCACTGATGACTAACTTACAACGGAAACAGTAAAGGATCACAAGTGCAAAGTTTCACAATAGCATTTTTCAGAGTGAGGAATGTGAAAACGGATTGCACTGTGAGCAGGCACGCACAATACATATGAGGATTAACTGACGTGAAGAATTTGGGGTTGAGGAAATTCAGAGAAAGTGTTCAGCAAATTCTTCAAACAGTAGCAGTGAAAGTCATCAACACATAATACGAGGAAAGTAAGGAGTTGAGGAATTAGAACCCGTTTCTCAGTGAAGACAGTCGTTGATGACCCTGTTCCAACTGTCGTGACAGTCGTACATCTGGTTTGGAGCAGCTTGGTATTGAAACCAAAGGACACACAGTCCCGGGAGACACAGTCCCTACCGTGTTCTCCTTGGGCTAAGAACACACAGTCCTCGCCCAACACTCGTGGTAAGTCTTCAGGGCAAACTTCCAAACCCTCACAAACTTGGTCACCCGGCGATCCACAATTGACTGCTCGAAAGCTCTAGACCATGATGCCTAACCGTCTCGAGGATGCACAGTCCTCAAAGGTAAAAGGCTTCAGTCCCACACAGGAACAACTTCTGCAGTGATGCTCAATCACTAGGTTTGGTTTGTGGTTTCGGTGTATGGGGTATTTCATCACTGATGAATTACTCTCGAAGACTGTGAGGAATTGGGTTGCTCTTATGAAAAGTGTCAGTTTCTAACGGAGTATCCAACCAGCTAATGGTTGTGGGGGGTGGCTATTTATAGCCTGGGAGCATCCCGACATGATTTGACACTAATGCCCTTAAATAATATGACCGTTGGAGTGGATAAGACCAATGACTTGGCGTGGCTATCGAAACGGTCGGAACCCTCAACTGTGAGAGTCCTCATGTCACTTGTATTCCTCACTTGAGGCTTTTGGTCGAATTAGGCTTGGGTTGAGCATCATGAGGAAATTCATTCCAAAGTGTAACTTCGACCCCCTTTAAAAGTACGGTGTTCCTATTACTCAAATGCGAAGAAAATAAAACAGAAAGAGTAAATTTTCATGCTTCAAAGTCTTCAAAGTGATTTTCTTCAGGACACACCGAAATCCTCAATTTCACAATCTTCATGAGGAATATCAATTTCATCGTAGATTCCCCGCGATTCATTTCTTCAGCTTCAGACCAATTTCTTCAACCGAAGATATATATATTTTTAGGGGTCGATATTCTTCAAATATCTCAAACTCCTAAATGACTTATAGATCCCGTGTACACTCATAAACACATTAGATACTTAACCTATAAGTCTTCAAACCACCAAAATCACTAAGGGGCACTAGATGCACTTACAATCTCCCCCTTTTTGGTGGTTGATGATAATTAGGTTAAGTCTTCAAGAGGGATAAAAAATATGAAGTGTAAATACTCATTTCAGGAATTTGAAATCAAGATTCAGAGAGACTCCCCCTTGAGATGTGCATATCGTGAGGATTTTGCTTTTCACAGCAAATGCACATTGATGATTTATATCATGGAGATCTCCCCCTGAGTCTTTTAAATCATGCATACATGTAACATATCATATGAAGAAAATGAAAATGCATGATGACAAACGGTATTTGACAAATTCCAGCATGCGTGCATTAAAACTTGAGGAATAAGCATGCGAAGAAAAACGTTCAAAAGCGTCAGAGTACCATCGGGCTTAAGTTACAACTCATTACATAAAAACTTCAGAAGAGCCAAGAGTTTGTAACTTAAATATAGTTCATAAGCCCCAAAAATATACCGTTTGAAGACTAACTCTCAAGTTTCTCCCCCTTTGTCATGAAGTGACAAAAACAGGGACAAACTGAGGACTAACTCCCATGAAGATTTCACTTCTTGGCGGTTGAGGAAGAGCCGTGACGCTTCTTGGGAGTAGTCTTCTTCCTTGGATCGGTAGCAGTGTCGAGCGGTTTTTCATCAGTTTCAGCAGTGCGGAATGAAGAAAAGGAGCTGTCTTCAAGGTCTGAAACTGGAATGGGCCTGAACTTCTTCTTGGGAGGCCACGACCAGTCAAAGTCTCGCTCAAAGTCCATTTCTTCAAGCTGAGTCTGAGTCTTCAGATGTGCAAGTGTAGTGCAGGTGCGATCAAAAACTTCATGCAGATAGTGATGGTTGAGCTTCACAGAGTTCTGTGTTTCAGTGAGGGTTTTCACAATGGCGCCAAACTGGCGTTTGACCCACTTGTGATTGCGATCCACCTTCTGGTGAAGACTGAGGAGGAGCTCTCTTGTATTCATCATTCGAGGAGGAACGGGGCTTGCCGGACAAGTCTCAGTATCATCCCATGAAGAATAAGCTTTTGGCTCTCTGAACTGGCCATCAAGGGGCCTACTGCCTTCTTCAATCACTGATTTGCCTTTTCCTTCAACGGGCTCGAAAGTCTTCTTGTTGACCCGGATAGGAGGCATATAACCAACATGGTTTTGGCACTCAACGAGAAAGTTGATGCCTGTCCTTGTCCTGATGAATCTCATGATCCATGGGGCATATATCTTGTGATCAAAAGGACACATAGCATTATCGGCCAAAGTCCTCAAGAAGAAATCATGGACGTTGATAGGAATACCATGGATGATGTTGAAGAGGATATTCTTCATTAGGCCTATGACATCTTCTTCATCATCATGCCCTTTGATCGGCGCGAGCACACTGCAGAGGATTCTGTAGACAGACCTGGGTGTATACTTGAGCTCATGGATGAGGAATGTTTTTCTCGGTGATTTTCCTTCAGACAAAGGCTTCATGAGGACTTCCATCATCCCATTGGGCAGCTCATGCTCACCATAAAGCTTGACAACCTCCTCTGAGGGAATTGGTACAGGCAGTTCACGGAGGAGCTCAGTAGCAGGAGCCTTGTAGTGAGTGTTTTGTGTCATCCAGTCAAACACCCAAGTGTTAATGTCTTCATGGTTGCCAGAGATGTGAAGAGTGGCGTAGAACTGAAGAATGAGCTCGATGTTCCAGTCAGAGATGTCGGAGCACATTGGCAGTAAACCAGCATCATGGAGTACATTGAGGACTGGCTCTAGGCACGATATAGCTTCAAGTTCAACGTGAGGAATATGCCTGTGCTGGAATATCTTGTTTCTGCCACACAGCACAGAGGCATAGTAATTCATTTGTGTCCTAGTCAAAACTTCAGATGCCTCATTTGAGGCTTGTCATAGGGGTTCTCTCCAATGAAGTACATGCGTTCTTCAAAGAAATTCTCCTTTTGAAACTTTGGACGCTTGGAGAATGGCTGACGCTGAACTGGCCGAATATTTTGCTGAGGAACAGGAGGGGAGACAACAATTGCAGTCTCGGGGTTGAGCACGACGAATGCATTGTCTTGGTCAAGTGCATTTTCCTCAGCATTTTCCTCAGGGTGAGGACTTTCAGCAGCTGGGACTTCAGGCTGAGGAGATGGCTCTGGCTGGGCGTCAGGCTGAGGGGCTTGCTCTGGCTATGCATCAGGCTAAGGAATAGTTTCATCTTGCTCAGGTGGAGGAGTTGGGTCAGCCTGTTCCTCATCTTGAAGATTTTTCTCAGAGCTTTGAATTTCATCAGCTTGAGGATTTTCAGTTTGTTCCTCCTCAGCTGGCTTGGCGGCAGAGGCAGTTTCTTCAGATGGTGCAACTGATCCTTGAGCAGTGTCTTTCTGAGGAATGAAGGGCTGAGGACTGTCGTCAATACGAATTTCTTCGTCGGTGTGTTCCTCAGCGGCATCATCCTTCATTTCCTCATCTGCCCCTTTCGCTTGATCATCAAGGATGATCATTTCATAGGAAGGAGCGACATTTAGGGGCACAGGGTCTAGAGGGGCAGTCTCTTCAAGCGCTTTGAGGCGCTTGGCCTCTGTTTCTTCTTCTGCTGAGGAGGCCTTTCTCTTTTTGGCTTTCTTCTCAGCAGCCCTGGTTTTCTTCACGTCTGATGCAAACGGAGTCATCTTCTTCACCTTTGAAGCTTTTGGTGAAGGGGTTCTCTCGACAGATTCTTTAGCTGATTTTGAGGAACCAGCTGGAACAGAGTCATCAGCTTGCTTTGATGAAGCAGCTGGGTCAGGGGCACTCTCATCAGCTGCAGCAGATTCATCAGCTGGAGCTTCCATGATGATTTCTTCAATAGCCGGTACATCAACACAGCTTTCTTGGTGTATCAAGGGCTGGGAAGTTGGTGCTGGAGGTGCAACCTTCTTGTTGTAGTCATCAATAGCTTTAGTGGCAGCTTGATGAAATTGCTCTTGATACTCTTACAATCTAACAGCTTGGAGTACTTGTCAGTCAAATTCTTCAGCTCTGCCTGTGTTGACACCAGTGCATCAGGCGCCAAGCTGAGGAGGTTCTGCTTGAGGAATTTCTCCTTTTTAAGCTTTGCAACCTTGGCCTGCTTGGCCTGCTGTTCTTCCCACTTGGCTTCATTGATGAAAGTGGCCACCATGTGGCTGATGCCAGGGGGAAGTTTCAAATCATCAAGCGGAGTGTTTGGGTCCTCATACCAGATGTTGATGTAGTCTAGGAGGACCTTGGGGTCCATGGCCAGAGGAATGGTGCTGCCTGATGCCTGAGCTACTCTCTCCTGCTTGTTTCTGGTTATGGCTTGCAGGGTTTGATTATCATATTCATCACTGCCCTCTGATGCAGACGGGATGGTGATGATTTTGCTGGGGCTCGGCAGAGTTGCTCTTTCAGCAGATACCTGAGTCTTCACATGAGGTGGTGAAGACTTTGTCTCCGAGCTGGTTGCAGCCGGGAGTGAGGAGCTGGAGGTGGTGGTCATTGGCTTCATGACTGGCTTCGGTACTGGTGTTTCTTGAGGCTTTGGTGGTGGTGCTGAGGGTTTTGGAGCTGAGGGTTTTGTGATTGATGCCTGAGTAGACTTCTCTTGAGGCTTTGGTGCCCTTGGTTGATGGCACAGACTGTGGTTGAGGAATTGCTGAACCAGAGGTCTCAGCGGCAGAGGAAGTAGCTGCAGCTGAGGCAGCAGCTGAGGATTCATTGAATTTCCTCACCGCAGCATCTGCCTGCTTCTTGAGCTTAGCTAGATGCTTTTACTTCTCATCTGGATAGTCATCAAGGGTCTTGAGGCTTGAGGGATGTGCTACTTGATGAGGCTCAAGTAGGGCCCGTTTGCCAGGGGGCTTCAGAGCGAATTTCTTTGCATACTTGGCAGTTACAAACCTGTATTCTTTCCATTCCTTCGCCCATCGGCGTTCTATCTTCTGCAGCTGGATCTTTCTCTTGGCCATTGTCTCATTTTCATCAGGTGTGCAATAGTCCAAGTAAATATCCTCACGGATATCCGCAGCTGTGTCTTTCTCAAGTTTCTTTCCTCCCTTCTGTTTTCTGTCATCCTCCATTTTCTTCAGCTGAGGATTTTGCTGATGAGATTGAACTCTTGAGGATTCTGATGAGACTTGAAGATTTTCTTTAAGAAACGCTGCAAATGAGTTAATGTGATGAGAACCGAGAGATTCATTAGCTGACATGTGTGTACCTGTGAACAGAGTATAGTTGCGAGGAATTTGGAGAGGTCATATGCGTTCTCAGATTTGAAGAAAATGAAAAAGTTTGACAGTTGAGGAATTTAACCAGTGGTTGAGGAATTTGCCTAAGCATATTGTTCTTGGGTTCCAGAATTGTACAGATCCGAAAATTCGCACAATTGAGGAATCTCATGAAAATCTTAGATGCTTAGTGAAGTTCATCAATGGTGTGGTGATAGGCAGTGTTTGAGGAATCAAGTGCATATCGATTCTTGAGGAAAAACAGATTTCACATAGGAGATGTAAAATAGTAGATCTAACTTGCGGTAAAAATGGGATCTTATTTACCCTGAAAGGTGCGCACGAAGAACACAGAAAGGTGTGTAGAGAGGCTCTTCGGTCGAGTGTCCAGTGCGCCCTAACCCGGCGACAGAGGACATCTACGGCGGCGGCGAACGAAGCTGGTCCGACTCCGGCGTGGTTCCGGCGACGGAGAAGTCGAGGCAGTGAAGCTCTTCCTCACCGGCGACGAAACTTCCAGCGGTGGCGCTAGGGTTCGGTGCTTTTTGCTGTAGCAAGAGAGCGATGGGGCGAAGAAGAGTTTGCCGAGGGGGATAGGGACATATTTATAGCCAGACATTTACTGTTGGCGCGAAGATTTTGGACCAAACAGCCCCTGCCTCTACGTCTCCGTAGGACACATGTAGTTCCCGAACAAGGCGGTGGAGATAGTGGACATCGTGGTTATCCGATCGTGGGAAGTGGGGTTCAGTTACTGTGAATTAAAGAAATAATTTTCGAAGATTTGAGGATTTTCGTTACAAAATCATCAGCGGACAAGGACGCAGTGAGGATTTTGAACAAAGTTTCAAGTAGAACGCATATGAAGAATTGAATAGATTGGATGAGTATAACATAGAGGGAAAGTAGGGTCCGATCACATTCACTTAGCAGAAATATCGACTTGAAGAAATAGCTATAAGTGAATGCTGTTGAGGACTTGAAATCACGGTCTATCTAGTCAAATGAAAGTGATCAAGTGTTTTTGAAGATTTTGTGATAAATCGTCACAATGAAGAACAACTATTTTGAAGAAAAACACATTTTGAGGAAATGGAACATTTGAAGAAAATCAACTTGAGGAATTTCACATTGGGCGGTGGCGTGACCCACCATATAAGAATGTTGATTACAGACGCCGCGTACAATTGTCGTAGGGCCCTGAGAATCAATTTCTTCGTTGATTTCTTCACATTCAGAGTGACATTCTTCATCAGTTGAAGAAAATCGATTCATCATCTGTTGCACATCTAAGTCATCAATTTTGCATAACTGTTAGGATGTGTGCATGTTTTTACAAAACATTTGTAGATTCTAAGATATTTATCTCACACCGCAACTTGCAAAACCTTTTCTCATCCAAGGGCTTAGTGAAGATATCTGCCAGTTGATCATCAGTCTTCACATGGTCGATGAGGATATTGCCCTTGAGGACATGGTCCTGAAGAAAATGATGACGAATCTGGATGTGCTTGGTCTTCGAGTGCTGTACTGGGTTGTATGCAATCTTGATTGCACTCTAATTGTCGCACTAGAGAGGCACATTCTTCATGTTGATGTCGTAGTCCTTGAGGGTTTGCTTCATCCATAGTAATTGAGCACAGCATGAACCAGCAGCAATGTACTCAGCTTCGGCAGTGGAGAGTGATACGTAGTTCTGCTTCTTTGAGGACCAGCAAACTAGTGATCTTCCGAGGAAATGGCATGTGCCAGAAGTTGACTTGCGATCCACACGGTCACCAGGATAGTCAGAATCAGAATACCCTACCAGATGAAGATTTGAGCCCTTGGGATACCATAATCCTAGTGTTGGTGTGTGAGCTAAGTATCGAAGAATATGCTTCACAGCCTTATGGTGTGATTCCTTCAGTTTTGCTTGAAAACGTGGACACATGCAAACACTAAGCATTATATCTGGCCTAGATGCACATAGATACAATAAAGAGCCAATCATAGAGCAATATACCTGCTGATCGAAATCTTTACCATTTTCATCAGTGCCGAGGTGGTCGTTGGTAGGCATTGGAGTCTTGGCACCTTTGCATTCATGCATGTCGAATTTCCTTAGAACATCCTTGAGGTATTTCTCCTGTGATATGAAGATTCCATTGCCTTGTTGACGAATTTGAAGACCTAAGAAGAATTTCAGCTCCCCCATCATGGACATCTGATATTCTTCACTCATCATGTAAGCAAATTCATCAATGTATCATTTGCTAGTACAGCCAAATATGATATCATCGACATATATTTGACACACAAATAGCTCATTATCATAAGATTTAGTGAAAAGAGTTGGATCGAGTGAACCAGGTTTGAAGCCTTTCTTCATGAGGAATTCCTTCAATGTATCATACCATGCCCAAGGGGCTTGCTTGAGACCATAAAGAGCCTTTTTGAGTCTGAAGACTTTGTCTGGATTCTTTGGATCCTCAAAACCTGGGGGCTGAGCAACATATACTTCTTCCTCAAGCTTACCATTGAGGAATGCACTTTTCACATCCATTTGATATAAGATGATGTTATGATGATTAGCATAAGCAAGTAGTATTCGAATAGCTTCAAGTCTAGCAACAGGTGCAAAAGTTTTATCGAAATCTATTCCTTCAACCTGGGTGTAGCCTTGGGCTACAAGTCGTGCCTTGTCCTCAGCACTTGACCGTCCTCATCTTGCTTGTTTTGGAAAATACACTTGGTGCCGATGATGTTGTGCTTGCGAGGATCTGGTCGTTTGACGAGCTCCCATACGTCATTCAGCTTGAATTGAAGAAGTTCGTCTTGCATAGCTTGGATCCACTCTAGTTCCAAAAAAGCCTCAGCAACTTTTGAGGGTTCTGTGATGGATACAAAGGAAAAATGTCCACAAAAGTTAACTAAGTGTGAAGGTTTTGAGCGAGTGAGAGGACCTGGTGTGTTGATGTCGTTGAGTATTTTGTCAAGTTCTACTTCATTTGCAATCCTCGGATGAGCTGGTTGAGTATTTCGTCTGGGCTGAGGAAGTGGTTCTGGTGCAATTTCCTCAGGAGCATCTTCTTGATTTTCATCAGTGATGGGAATCTTTTCTTCACCAATTTCCTCAGTGGGGACAATGTCTTTAGTAGGTTTGAGCTTTATTGCTTCCTCAGGAGACAACTTATCTGGATCAGAAGGCAATTGCTCTCTTTGCGAGCCATTAGTTTCATCGAGCCGCACATCTACAGTTTTAACAACTTTGTTGTGATAGTTGTTGAAGACTCTGTAGGTGTGCGAGTCCTTTCCATAACCGAGCATGAAACCTTCATGTGCCTTAGGTGCAAATTTTGAGCCATGGTGAGGATCTCTAATACTTTGCACCGAAGACTTTGAAATAACTTACATTGGGTTTCTTATAGGTGTGGAGTTCATATGAGGTTTTCTTGAGGAATTTGTGAAGATATACCCTGTTGATAATATGGCATGCAGTGTTGATTGCTTCAGGCCAAAATCGACGAGGAGTCTGATATTCTTCAAGCAAAGTTCTTGCCATCTCAACCAGAGTCCTGTTCTTCCTTTCGACGACACCATTCTGCTGAGGAGTATAAGGAGCAGATAATTCGTGAGTAATACCAAGTTCATCAAGATAATCATCAAGACCAGTGTTTTTGAACTCTGTTCCATTATCACTCCTGATATGTTCGATCTTGATGCCAAAGTTCGTCGAGGCTCTTGAAGAAAATCATTTGAAGATTTCCTGCACTTCAGTTTTATACACTATGATATGCACCCATGTATATCTGGAATAATCATCAATTATGATGAAGCCATATAAAGATGCTGCATTGGTTAGTGTGGCATAGTGAGTAGGTCCAAATAGATCCATATGAAGCAATTTGAATGGACGTGTGGTGGTCATGATAGTCTTCGAGGGATGCTTGGATCTGGTCATTTTCCCAGATTCACAAGCACCGCAGAGATGATCCTTGAGGAATTTGACTGATTCGATGCCTATGACCTGCTTCTTCTTCGCGAGCGTGTGCAAATTCCTCATGCCTGCATGACCTAGTCTTTGGTGCCACAACCATCCTTCTGAGGTTTTTGCTAGTAAGCAAGTGGCTGGTTGAGGACCTGTAGAGAAATCAACAATGTACAAATTCCCTCTTCTTACAACTTCGAAGACTTTGGATCTGTCAGATTCCATGATGACTACACATCTATATCTACCAAAGATAACAATCATATCATGATCACAAAGCATCGAGACTGACATGAGGTTAAAACCAAGGGATTCAACAAGCATCACTTTGTCCATATGCCTATCCTTGGAAATAGCCACTTTGCCAAGTCCCAATACCTTGCTTTTACCTTTGTCAGCATATGTGATTTGCTTCAGAGGTGATGGAGTTAGTGGCATATTCATCAGCAAGCTTTTATCACCAGTCATGTGATGTGTGCACCCACTATCAAGAAACACTCAGTATTCTTGGGTTTGTCATCCTGCAGATGAATTAGTACATCTTACCATCTCATATGCTTCAGATTTGAAGAATATGATATCAATTTCATCAGATAAGAATTTCATCACAACAGAAATATAAGGACGTGTGAAATATTTCTATTTCATCAATCATTAGCTTGTGTCCTATCAAGCATTTCCTCAGGTCTCCAGCACATTCTTCAGATGATGATTTTCATCTGGAGACCTGACCTGCAGAAGTGATTAGTTCGATTTCTTCACCACCCACATCTAAAGGGGTGGCAAAGCATTCATCATCCTGCGAGCACCATATGAGAAAGGTGGCATTGAGGCTAATGCACTTCTCTTAACAGTAGGGGGGTTAAAGTACTCATATGAATATGCAGAGAACTGGTTTGAGGATTTATGAACATAATGATTTGAAGAGTAACGCTCATATTCATATTCCTTGTAGTTTCCCTCCATGTTAGACGCATTAGCACGGGTACGAGCATGATTTTGACCAGTTGAGGATTTTAATCCTCTTGAAGACTTTGGTCCTCCTGAAGAATTTGATCTAGGGTTCAGATTCTTCAGTGGTGGTGTCATGAGGACATTTACCTAAAGATTTTCAAGACAACTTTTGGGAACCCAGATTTTCCTCAAGGGAGGGCCATTCCTGTAGTTAGTTCCATCATATCGAGGAAATACTTCAACAGATTGATTTTTGAACACTTTATAGTTGGAGTCAAATGACTCATCTGAGGAATAGGATAATTCACATGAAAAGCCAGTTAGATTAGATGGATCAAAAGGAGGCCCAGTAGCAGCAACCCATGAGGTTTTGGGATACTGCTTAGGTTTCCAATAAGATGCATCAGCATTTAATTTCCTCTCAAAGGCAATTCCTTCTTTCCTCGGGTTCTTGTTCAAGATCTGCTTTTTGAGCACATCACAAAGGGTTTGATGTCCTTTGAGGCTTTTGTATATGCCTGTCACATACAATTCCTTCAACCCTGCATTTTCATCAGTAACATTTGTGTTTTCCTCAAGTGAGGAAATAGACACAACAGGTGCAGTTGAAGAATTTGTGGCAATAGTAGCATTTGATGATTCTGGTGAGGAATTAGCAGTTTCGTGTTCAATGCTTTTAAGACATGGAGGAATGAATTCAACTTGACCAGCGCTGATCTGTTGAGCTAGTAATGAATCATTTTCCATACGAAGATCATCATGAGACATCCTCAGCTTCTCAAGTTCAAGCTTCCGTTGAAGAAATTCATAGGAAAGCTTCTCATGATCAGCAAGGAGTGTATCATAAGGATCCTGAAGATTGTCAACTCTAGACTGAAGATTTTTCACATCTTTAGTGAGGATTTGGGTAAGGTTCATTTCATCATTCAACAGATCATCAATTTTATCTAGGAGTTTCTGAAGCTTTTCCAGGGTAGTTTGTTGTTTAGTGGCAATGATAGCAAGTTTACTGTAACTGGGTTTTTTATAATCATCAGGTTCAGAGTCACTTGAATCAGAGGAGGAGGCATTATTTGGTACCTTTGAACCTTTTGCCATAAAGCAATAGGTTGGAGCGAAGTCATCAGCATAGTCATCAGTGTGGATGGTGCAATCATTTTCTTCAAGATTGAAGATTGACTTGCTGACGAAAGTGGTTGCCAGTGCAAGACTAGCCTGTCCGGATTTTGAGTATTCATCAGAACCTTCTTCTTCATCACATTCCTTTGATTTCGCCTCTGAGTCCATTTCCTTGCCAATAAGTGCCCGAGCCTTTCTGAAACTAGTCTTCTTGTGCGATGAGGGCTTTTGAAGATTTTGAAGATGAGGATTTCGAAGATTTCTTCTTCTTCTTTGAGTCATCAGAACTGTCATCCTTGTATTTCTTCTTCTTTGATTCCTTTCCCCAACGGGGACAATCAACAATGTAATGACCTGATTTATTGCACTTGTGGCAGGTTCGTTTCTTGTAGTCCTCAGATGAAGATTCTGATTTCCTCATGCCTCTTCTTGAAGATTTACCGAACTGACCACGTCGTGTAAATCTCTGGAATTTCCTCATGAGCATTGCAAGCTCCTGTCCAAATTCTTCAGGGTCACCAATGCTGTCATCTGTGTCTTCTTCTTCAGATGAGGAAATTGCTGTAGCCTTCAGTGCACGTGGTGTGGAATAGCTTGGTCCATATAGATCTTTCTTTTCTTCTAGCTGGAATTCATGAGTATTTAGCCTTTCGAGTATATCAGCTGGATCAAGCATCTTGTAGTCTGGTCTTTCTTGAATCATCAGAACTAAAGTATCAAATTAACAATCCAAAGATCTCAGCAGTTTCTTCACAACTTTGTGATCAGTGATGTCTCGAGATCCCAGTGCTTGCAGTTCATTTGATATGTCAGTGAGGCGATCAAAGGTGTCTTGGCATCTTTCATTGTCATGTCTCTTGAAGCGATTGAAGAGATTGCGAAGAATATCAACACGAGAGTCACACTGGGTTGATACTCCTTCATTTACTTTGCACAGTCTCTCGCAGATCAGTGTTGCAGAGCCCAAAGCACTTACTCTTCCAAACTGGCCTGGGCTCAGATGGCCACAGATGATATTCTTCACTTGAGAATCAAGTTGCTTGAATTTCTTCACATGAGTAGCAGAGACACTAGCAGAGATGATGGGGACGCCATGTTCCATAATATACCAGAGATCATTATCAATAGCTTGTAGATGCATTTACATTTTGTTCTTCCAGAAGGGAAAGTTATTTCCTTCGAAGGTAGGACATGCTGCAATCACCTTAAACATGCCTGCAGTCGACATAACTAAAACTCCAGGTGGTTAAACAAAAATCACACAGAACAAGGGAGTACCTTGCTCTGATACCCATTGAAAGTGCGTTATTTCGACTATAGGGGGGGTGAATAGGAGATTTTTAGAATTTCATCACTGAGGAAATTCCTTTTGAGGAAATTCCTCACTGATGACTAACTTACAGCGGAAACAGTCAAGGATCAGAAGTGCAAAGTTTCACAACATCAGTTTTTCAGACTGAGGAATGTGAAAACAGATTGCACTATGAGCAGGCACGCAAAATACATATGAGGATTAACTGACGTGAAGAATTTGGGGTTGAGGAAATTCAGAGAAAGTCTTCAGCAAATTCTTGAAACAGTAGCAGTGAAAGTCATCAACACATAATACGAGGAAAGTAAGGAGTTGAGGAATTAGAACCCGTTGCTCAGTGAAGATAGTTGTTGATGACCCAGTTCCAACTGCTGTGACAGTCATACATCTGGTTTGGAGCGGCTTGGTATTGAAACCAAAGGACACACAGTCCCTACTTTGTTCTCCTTGGGCTAAGAACACACAGTCCTTGCCGAACACTCGTGGTAAGTCTTCAGGGCAGACTTCCAAACCCTCACAAACTTGGTCACCCGGCGATCCACAATTGACTGCTGGAAAGCTCTAGACCATGACGCCTAACCGTCTGGAGGATGCACAGTCCTCAAAGGTATAAGGCTTCAGTCCCACACAGGAACAACTTCTTCAGTGATGCTGAATCACTAGGTTTGGTTTGTGGTTTCGGTGTATGGGGTATTTCCTCACTGATGAATTACTCTTGAAGACTCTGAGGAATTGGGTTGCTCTTATGACAAGTGTCAGTTTCTAACGGAGCAGCCAACCAGCTAATGGTTGTGGGGGGTGGCTATTTATAGCCTGGGAGCATCCCGACATGATTTAACACTAATGCCCTTAAATACTATGATTGTTGGAGTGGATAAGACCAATGACTTGGCGTGGCTATCAAAACGGTCGGAACCCTCAATTGTGAGAGTCCTCATGTCACTCGTATTCCTCACTTGAGGCTTTTGGTTGGATTATGCTTGGGTTGAGCATCATGAGGAAATTCATTCCAAAGTGTAACTTTGACCCCCTTTAACAGTACGGTGTTCCTATTACTCAAATGCGAAGAAAATAAAACAGAAAGAGTAAATCTTCATGCTTCGAAGTCTTCAAAGTGATTTCTTCAGGACACACCGAATTCCTCAATTTCATTATCTTCATGAGGAATATCAATTTCATCGCAGATTCCTCGCTATTCATTTCTTCAGCTTCAGACCAATTTCTTCAACCGAAGATATATATATTTTTAGGGGTCGATATTCTTCAAATATCTCAAACTCCTCAATGACTTATAGATCCTGTGTACACTCATGAACACATTAGATACTTAACCTATAAGTCTTCAAACCACCAAAATCTCAAAGGGGCACTAGGTGCACTTACAACAACATTATTGCCCAACTCGATGAAACCGAAATGAATCTCGGTGGTACCGAGTTGCACTAAGTGTGGCAACATTTTCAATTCTCGGTGAGACTGATATAGTAATCTTGGTGGTACCGATACGATGAGCTAGACTGGTTTCCAAAATCGGCAAGGCCAAGTTCAAACTCAGAAATTCTGAAACATGAAATTATCTCAGGAGAATGTTGGTCACCCAATATCGGTGGCACATATAGAAATGTTGGTTGTACCAAGATGGTGGGTTTGGCATAGGATCTGTCTAAGTGTAAAATTGGAATGGCTGAGTAGGAAATGTTGGTGGCACCGATTTTGCATATATGGCTTGGTATAGATATATTTTGTGGGAAGTGGCTGAGTATTTTTGGTGGCTACCTCTAAGCACTTCAGCAACCAATTCATCATAATACCTCATCCCCTTTAAATAGTATTGGCTTTCCTATGGACTCAAAGTGATTTGTCACTAATATAAAATGTAGAGTCTTCTTGTTTGAAGATTTTGCCAATCCCAATCCTTCCTTCATCAAGGGCTTCTACTCACAATCCTATAGACAAAGCTTTTTGTGGACTATACGTGACATATACTAGGTAAAAGTGTTAGTCCAAGATACAATGTATGTTGTCATGAATTATAAAAACTACCAAGGGAGCTTATGTGCTTTCAATCTCCCCTTTTTGGTAATTGATGACAACATACAATTAAAGCTTCAAATAAAGTTAAGCATTAGAATATGAAAGCTTTGAAAGACACTTGACTAGTACAAGCTCCCCCTAAATGTGGGAAATTCCTTTTCAAGGATAGTTGCTTTGGCTTGCATGGGCACACACAAGGTAGAAGGACAAAACAAGCCAAATAAATCTTGGCTATATGCATCAAACATATGTGAATGAAGAGCTTCCATGTTTATGACTCACTCTTGCAAACAATATGTGCAAAAAAGAAGAGATCATACTATATATATATATATAGCCCGTATATTCTGCTAATATTAACAGAATAATCATTCTGCTAACACTTCCCAACTGCACGTTCAATGGTAGTGCACTGTATACCTATAAAAACGAGCACTGCAATGTCACAAGAAAAAACTTCACGAGTTTGTTTGACATCGTTTTGGCTCAAGTTTATAAACCGATTGCCGAAACAAGGAGTATAATATACTCTTGGGTTGCTACAGTAAATTCCCAACTTCGTCATGTTGAACACTTTTCGAGATTCCTCGCGGTTTTTGAGCAGTTTTGAAAATAGTGAGGGCATGACGGGCTACAGGGAGCGTATTCACGATTTTTCTAAACCACTCATCGGAATGAAGCAAATGATTTGGCATTGGAAATATATCGTTGAGCCGCATCTTTTTCATGTATATTACTCTCTCAAATTCCTTACGGTTTGAGAGTAATTTCAAATTTACTAAAAAATGGAATTCTGTTTTAAAAAAAAGTTCGATTTTTTATCTACGTTTTTTGCTGCAGTTTTTAAAGCGTTCATGAGAACGAGGCGTATGACACAGCATTGGAAAGCCGTGGAATAGAAGAAACTTTCATTTGTTGGTCAGCTGTTGAGATTCCTCGCGGTTTCAAATGAATTTTGAAAATGATGTGGCTGCCTAGGAGTTGCAGCAAGCGTATTTTCGTAAATTTTTCAAAACCACTTGTCAGAATGATGCAAATGATACGGTGTAGGAAAGATATTGACGATGCACATCTTTTTCATGTACAACACTCTCTCTAGTACCTTACGGTTTAAGGACATTTTTGAAATTACCGAAATGCGGACACTGTTTTTTCGCGACACCCAAATCAACGCATGAACCGCATCGGATAGAAGAGCGCACTGATTTTTGACGGGAAACAACACTGCATCCAATGGACAAGTGCACTGCATGGTTTTATTTTGTTGGATGTGAACTTTTCAAGATGAGTAAGCCGTGTTCAAGAATTCATCCGATTAATCAGTTAACTTGCCGATTAATCCCTGCTCATAAGGTCACTAACCAAAAAAAATCATCCGATTAATTTATTAAATGGCTGATTAACTTGCGGATTAGCCCATTAATCTCCTACTCGCCAGCCCACCGACCAGCTACCAGTTAACGATTTCCTCAACAATGCGAGTAAGCGGAGTGCACTTCAGATCAGAGGTAAGTGACCCACATCCATATAGAGAAGTGAACCTCATTACTATTGTTATAGTTTTCGTAACATTTTTCTATACTTCACGTTGGTAGTAAGTGAACCACGAGACTTCCAAAAGTGAACCTCGACACTGCCAAAAGTGAACGTCATGACCTTTAAGTTGTCTTTTTCGATAATTATTTTTTTACACGCATATGCCGAGCAAGTGCACCACGTGGACTGAGGGAGTGAACTACATCTAATAAGAAAGTGAGCTTCTTTTTCAGATGTAAAAAGTGAGCTTCAAAGTATATATATTTATGTGATTATTTTGCATAGTCACACACATGCAAAATGTGCACTCCTCCACCAGCCTATATGAACTGCATAACTGTCCCTAAGAATTTGCAAATTAACCCTAGAAGTGAGTGGCATCACTTTTTATGTCATTTTTCCTAATTCTTTTTGCTATTTACATTGGGCATAATTGAACTACAACACTACTGAAAGTGAACCTCAAACACTATGAAAGTGGAATGAATTTATTTTTTGTCGTTCCCTAACCGTTTTGTACTTCACACAGGAGTAAATGTACCACAACAATATCAAAAAGTAACTACATTACATGTTTTGTTTCCCTAACATTTTTGCACTTCACATAAAACACAAGTGAACCTCAACATTTTTGTAAGTGAACCACATTACTTCTTGTTGAGCAACCGACTCAATTAAACTTTCACAACAAATAAATACTTCTTACAATCTGGTTGCAACAATATATGCACCCACCGAACGAAAACTTCTAATAAAAAATTATAAACCAAAACGGAAGTAAAAAACACGCTGGCGTATCATGACCACCATGCAGGAAATGTATTGCATGAGGAGTAGCAACCAACTGCAACCGAGGGCGCAATGAACCTCCCGGGCATCCAACCTAACCGCGCCACTTTTTTGTTCTTGCACAAATAAGTGAAGCAAACAACAAACTTGAACTGAAGTTGCTCTTGTTTGCACATGAAGTTGAAGTTGCTCTAGCAATGTTTCTGTTCTTCTCACAGAGTGAACCTCTTATAAAACATAGAGAACTTCACAAATACATACATCCAGCCAACTAAAAAAACATACAAAAAAATTGCCACCTGAACAACGCACAAACAGTAAATACCCACATCTAGCAGACACCACAAACACACAGTCTACACCACATGGGCTCACCGCGTGAACTGCACATCAGACTGGGGGTGGAGGTATTCCTCTGTTCGCCATGGTGTCATCTGCACACATGAAAGAAGGGTCAAAACGCAAGCTCACCGGTGGAAACTCACTGCCTGGACGCAAAGGGATACCTCAACCTCACCATCAAGAAATAGATCGAGGTGGAGGAGCGAACGCTCGAGGCCGGTAGCGAAAGTTCCATGCACGACGACGAGGGGAGGAGGGATTTATTCCTGGACGGTGATGGAGTCTATGGTTTGGCATGTCAGGCGACGCAGGGGAAGAGCTGCATGCGCCAGGGAGGAGGAGGCCGAGCTATGCCGCTTCAAGCCCCGGTTCCGGATGAGGCCATGAAGTGGACGCAACCCGACGCCATGCGTGAGAAGACAAAGATGGAGGTGGCCACATGGAGGATGGGTGGTGCGATCTCAGATCCATGGAGGCAACAATTTTTTGGATCCAGGGAAGCGGTGATGCCCGATCTAGAGTCTTTGGAAGCATGGGGGCCTGATCTAGCGGTTGTTGGCTGCGGTGGCTAAAAGGTGTGGGCGGCGTGCGGTGGAAGGGTGTGAATCAGGCATTGGTAAGGATCAGTGGTTGTGGGTATCACTCTAGGAGGTGGTTTCTCGTGGGCATGATGGGTGGTGGTAGGTGGTGGCCTGCGGCGGTTGGAAGGCCATTCCCGTGGGCATGCGCTGAAGGAGGGAGGCATAGGAGGATCCCTCCGGATCCGGTGGGAGAACTGGGGATGGGGTGGGAGGTCACGAGTGGTGACGGGAGGAAGGTGGAGGTGGATGTGGAGGGGAGTCGCGGTCGCTCGGGATCGAGCGCGTGCCAGGATCCATCACCGGAGCGCCATGCTCGTGGGGGTGGGGGTTGTGGATGGGAGCTCTCGTGTCTTGGCGTGGGTAGCGGCCGGAAGGAAGAAGTGGGCTAATGTGGTGGGACAGGAAGGATAAGATTGGATGTTGTGCGAGGGTGGGTTTTTTTGGTTTTGTAGTTCGGTGGGGTGTTAGCACAATAAGACACTTAAGGGGTGTAATGAGAAGTTTTGATAATTCATGACAACATACATTGTCTCTTGAACTACCACTTTTACCTAGTATATTTCATGTATATTCCACATAAATATTTGGCTATAGGATTGTGAGGAGAATCCCTTGACGAAGGAAGGATGGGGATTGGCTAAAGCTTCAAGCAAGAAGACTCTACATTTTATATTTGGGAGAAATCACTTTGAGTCCATAGGAAAGCCAATATTATTAAAAGGGGATGAGGTATTATGATAATTTTTTTGCTCAAGTGCTTAGAGGTAGCCATAAAACATACTTAGCCACTTTACCACAAAATATATCTGCCCCTAGCCACATATGCAAAATCGGTGCCACCAACATTTCCTACTCGGCCATACCGATTTTACGCTTAGAAAGATCCTATACCAAACCCACCATCTCGGTACAACCAACATTTCTATCGGCGCCACCAAGATTGGGTGACCAACATTTTGTTGAGAAAATTTCAAGTTCCGTAATTTCCGAGTTTGAAGTCGCTCTCACCGAGTTTGGAAACCAGTCTAGGTCATCATGTCGGTACCACCGATATTCCTATATTAGTCTCACCAAGAATTCAAAAGTTGACACATTTAGTGCAACTCTGTACCGTCGAGTTTCGTTTTGATGTCACCGAGTTGGGCAATAATTTTGTAACGACTGGATTTTGGGGGATGCCTATATATACCCTTCCACCTACCTCTCACTCATAGAGGAATCACTCAGAACCCACTCAGACTTGCTAGATTCATTTTTCTGAGAGAGAGCCACCTACTCATGTGTTGAGATCAAGAGATTCCATTCCAACCATTTGAACCTTGATTTCTAGCCTTCCCAAATTCCTTTCATGAAGATCAATCTCTCCTACCCCTGCCAAATCTGAGAGAGTGATTGAGTGTTGAGGAGCTATCTTTAGAAGTACAAGAGCAAGGAGTTCATCGCTCTACCACATCCGTTACCTTTTGGAGGGTGGTGCCTCCTAGATTGGTTAGTTGTCGCTTGGAAGCCTCCTACTTTGTGTCGTGGAGTTGAACAAAGAAGTTTGTACGGGCAAGGAGATCGCCTACTTCGTGAAGATCTTCCGTGAGTGAGGCTAATCCTTCGTGGGCCGAAGCTGTGGTGGAATAGACAAGGCCGCTTCTTCGTGGACCCCTTGTGGGTGGAGCCCTCCATGGACTCTTGCAACTGTTAACCTTTGTGGGTTGAAGTCTCTACTAACATGCACGTATGATAGCGCCACCTACCGGAACCATGCCAAAAGTCAATGTGTCAACTTCTCCGCGTTTGATCTTCCTAAACTCTACTCCTTACTACTTGTGCTGATTCTTTACTTTCCGTGGCCATATTTGTTGGCTAGCATGTGTAAGGTGCACTAGACTTGTTAGAATTGCTAAAATCTGCCAATCATTAAGCTAGGAAAATGCTAGGATTTTAATTTATGCAAGTAATCTATTCACCCCCCTCTAGACACCTCATCTATCGATCTCTCAATTGGTATCAAACCAAGGTCTCCAAAACCTTGGTTTGAACACCATTGGAGGAAGATGAATGTTCCTAGTTTCGGGAATATTAGTTGTAGAGTGCCTATTATTGATGGGGAATATTTTAGACAATGGAATGAAATGCTTGACATGTTTGACAAATTCCATTTGCGGAAGTATGTTAAATATCCCTATGAGCCTCCCATTGATCCTTTGCATCCTTCTCATGATTAAGAACTTGATATGCTTAGTAATCTTAAAATTGTAAATCAAATCATTAGAGGACTGCCAAGAAATGTGCTTAATCAATTGCATAATTTTGAGTGTGCGCATACTTTGTGTAAACACTTAGAGAAAAGATATCCCGACTATTCACTGAAAAATCTTGAGATCACTTTCCGTAAATGCATCGCCTTTCACAAAATGAAGCGAACGGATCCTAATATTGATAAATGCCTTTTTGATCTTCGTGACCTCATGCGTGGTAAAGGATATGTCATTACCATTAACAATATCATTGTTGAAGCAATTCACATGCATAAATATGAACATTGTCATAGTCAAAATTCTGATGAAATTCTTGTTTCTTATGACGAGGATATTTCGTCCGATGACGACAATGTGGAGCATGTCTACTACAATGAAGATGAAGAGTTTGACATTGAGTATGAGAAGACCATGAGGAACCTTAGTCCTATGGCAAACCTTAGAGACTACATGGTCGGAGGAAAGGAGTGGGTTCTCGACAGTGGATGCACCGATCACATGATCGGAGATAAAGATATGTTCCATGAGATCACACCAAATACTGGACCTCGAAGGTATGTGACCCTTGGAGACAACTCCAAGGGTAGGGTACTCGGTCTTGGTAAGGTGGCCATATCTCATGATAGTTCCATTCAAAATGTCATGCTTGTTGAATTCCTTGGCTACAATCTTCTTTCTATATCTAGACTAGGAGACTTCGGTTTCAATGTGCTATTTACGAAAGTTGACTCCCAAGTGTTTCATAGTGACAATCATAACATGGTATTTATTGGTATCCGTAGAGGTGATCTGTACATTGTTGATTTCACTAAAAAATCCAAACCCTATACATGGCATATTGCAAAATCTTCTAAAGGTTGGTTATGGCATAGAAGGTTAGGACATGTAGGTATGCGTAACCTTGACATGATTATCAAAGGTGATCATATTCTTGGTGTTAGAGATGTTATCTTTGACAAAGATAGACTTTGTAGTGCTTGTCAATCAGGAAATCAAGTTGGTGGAAGTCATCCCGTGAAGAACATCATGACTACAAGAAGGTCACTGATACATATCCAACGTATATATAATTTTTGATGGTTTCATGCTATTATCTTCTCAAACTTCGGATGTTTTGTATGCCTTTTATATCTTTTTTAGACTAAGTTATTAACTCAGTGCCAAGTGCCAGTTCCTGTTTTTTCCATGTTTTTGACCCCTTTCAGAGGAGGATTTTAAACGGAGTCCAAACGGAATGAAACTGCCAAAAAGATTTTTTCTGAAACAGAAAAAGATCGGGAAGCCTGAGAATCAGGGCAAGGGCCCTGAAGGGACCCCACAAGCCCCCTAGCCGCGGCCAGGGGGGCTTGCGCCTCCCAGGCTTGTGGGCTCCCTGGGCCACCTCTGCCCTAGGACTTTCGCCTATAAATTCCCTAAAATCCCAGAAAAAATCAGGAGATCATCGAAAGTACTTTTCCGCCGCCGCAAGCTTCTGTCTCCGCAAGATCCCATCTGGGGCACGTTCTGGTGCCCTGCCGGAGGGGGCATCCAGATACAGAGGGCTTCTTCATCAACACCATGATCTCTCCGATGATGCATGAGTAGTTCACCATAGACCTACGGGTCCATAGCTAGTAGCTAGATGGCTGCTTCTCTCTCTTGGATCTTCAATACAAAGTTCTCCATGATCTTCATGGAGATCTATCCGATGTAATCTTCTTTTGCGGTGTGTTTGTCGAGATCCGATGAACTGTGGATTTATGATCAGATTATCTACGAATCTTATTTAAGTTTCTTCTTATCTCTCTTATGCATGATTTCCTATCCTTGTAATTCTCTTCGAGTTGTGGGTTTTGTTTGGTAAACTAGATCTATGATTCTTGCAATGGGAGAAGTGCTTGGTTTTGGGTTCATACCATGCGGTGACCTCATCCAGTGACAAAGGGGGTAGCGAGGCACGCATCGTGTTGTTGCCATCAAGGGTAAAAAGATGGGGTTTTCATCATTGGTTTGAGATTATCCCTCTACATCATGTCATCTTGCTTAAGGCGTTATTCTGTTTGTTATGAACTCAATACACTAGATGCAAGCTGGATAGCGGTCGATGTGTGGAGTAATAGTAGTACATGCAGAAAGTATCGGTCTACTTGTCTCGGACGTGATGCCTATATGTATGATCATTGCCTTAGATATCGTCATGACTTTGCGCGGTTCTATCAATTGCTCGACAGTAATTTGTTAACCCACCGTAATATTTGCTATTTTGAAAGAAGCCTCTAGTGAACACTATGGCCCCGGGTCTACTCCACACCATATTTTCAGCCTTACACTTTTTCTTCGTTGCACTTTCCGCCTTCAGATCTCACTTTGCAATCAATCTTGAAGGCATTGAGAACCCCTTTATAGCGTTGGGTGCAAGCTCTTTGTGTTTTTGCAGGTACTCTGGACTTGACGAGATTCTCCTACTGGATTGATACCTTGGTTCTCAAACTGAGGGAAATAGTTACTGCTCCTGTGCTGCATCACCCTTTCCTCTTCAAGGGAAAGCCAACACAAGCTCAAGAGACGACATAAGGTTTCTGTCGACGTAGCACCCACTCGAGCTGCTTCACATGGATCTTTTTGATCACAATGCTCACAAGATCCTGTGTGGAAATTCTTATGGTTTAGTCATTGTTGATTATTTTTGCAGATTTACATGGGTATTCTTTCTTTATGATAAGTTGCAGGTACAAATGATCTTCAAGAACTTCGCTCAGAAAGCCCAAAATCAGTTTGATGTGAAGATCAAGAAAGTTCGGAGTGACAACAGAACGTATTTCAAGAACACTAATGTGGATACTTTTCTTGATGAAGAAGGTATCTCACATGAGTTCTCGGTGACGTACACACCTCAACAAAATGTAGTTGTTGAGAGGAAGAACCGGACTCTCATGGAGATTGCTAGAATGATGCTTTACGAATACAAGACGCCAAGACACTTGTGGGCAGAAGCCATGGAAATAGGTTGCCATGCCATAAACCGACTCTACTTACATAAGCTTTTCGGTTAAACGACATACGAGACATTCACCAGTAACAAATGCCAAGCTGGATACTTTCGATTATTTGTCTCTAAGTGCTACATTCTTGATAAGCATCGTCACACTAAATTTGCTCCTAAATCTCATGAAGGTTTACTACTTACCTTGTCTACAACGGCTTCACTCAAGAAGTTGAAGAAACGGTAGATGTGAAGTTTGATGAATCTAATGGTTTGCAAGGCGAACAATTGCCAAATGATGTAGGAGACAAGGAACCTTCAGAAGCCATCCAAGATCTAGCTATCGGAGATATTCGTCCCATGGAGGTGAAGGAAAGTACTTCAGCAATTCAAGTGGAAGCTCCTACTTCGCGTCAAGTCGAACCAAAAAACGACATGGAGGCATCCACAAGCGGTACATGACATGATGAAGAAGAGGAAGAAGTACATCGTGATGATCCACCTTAACCTACCTCACCACCACCTCAAGGAGATGGCACCGTCAACGACAATATGCAAGATGATGATGTAGAAGAAGATCCACCGTCCAACAAGAAGAAGCTGTCACGAGTTCGAGCAAGAGTGGACAAAGATCGTTCACCGAATCAAATCTTCGGTGAAATACAAACTGGGAGAATCCCTCGCTCTAAATCTCGTTTAGCTATCTTTTGTGAACATTATTCTTTCATATCTAGCATTGAGCCTTTGAAGGTAGAAGAAGCCCTTCAAGACCCGGATTGGGTAAATGCCATGCACGAAGAGCTACACTACTTCGAGAGGAATCAAGTGTGGACACTTGTTGAAAAGCCCGAAGACGAGCACAACATCACCGGTACAAGATGGGTGTTTTGGAATAAGTAATATGAATATAGTCAAGTTGTACGCAACAAGGCACATCTCGTAGCCCAAGGATACACGCAAGTCGAAGGTATGGACTATGGTGAGACTTATGCCCCCATTGCTAGACTTAAATCCGTTCACATTCTTCCCGCTTATGCCAATCACCATGATATTACTCTTCACCAAATGGATATCAAAAGTGCTTTTATAAATGGTGAAACTAAAGAGGAGGTTTATGTCAAACAACCTCCTTGATTTTTGAATCCCAAGAAACCTAATCATGTTCACAAACTTCGTAAAACTTTATATGGTCTTAAACAAGCCCATAGAGCTTGGTACAAATGCCTAAGGAAGTTTCTCATAGAAAAGGGTTTTGAAATTGGTAAAATTGATGCAACGTTATTCACTAAAAGAGTTAATGGCGAACTATTTGCGTGCAAAATATATATGGATGATATTATCTTTGGTTGTACTAACCTACATTTTAGTGATAAATTTGGAAAGTTGATGTCAGGGAAATATGAGATGTCAATGATGTGCGAGCTGAAATTCTTCCTTGGATTGCAAATCAAACAATCGAGAGAAGGTAAATTTATCTCTCAAACCAAGTAGACCAAGGACTTAATCAGGAATTTCAATATGCAAGAGTGCAAAGGTATGAGAACCCCCATGTCGGTGCACTAAAGAGTGGGGTCCCTAGTGTCGCAGACTTGTGCACGGGCGCAAAGCGCCCCTGACGGCAGGGCATGGCACGATCCAGACAAGATGCACCCCTAAGATTACCAAGGCCCCGACAAGCTTGTCTTGCCGGGAAGATAACCAAGGCCACGCCTGTTTAGCGGACGTGATGAACTCACTAAGCACAAGACCTCGACGAGCCTCCCTCGTCGGGATGACAACCGAAGCCCCCAGCAAGCTTCCTTTCCGGGACGAAGACCCAAGGCCCCAACAAGCTCCCTTGTCGGGATGATGAGGCTAGGCACTAGACGGCGACCGCCCTCGCCACTGTGCCACCGCCCCCAAGTTCCAGCGCATTCCTCATGCACCAGCGCAGTGTCCAGGTGTCGAAACGCCTGGACACGTGTCTTCACCAACACGTTGCTGACAAAGACAAGACGTGCATTCAATGCACCTGATAGCGGTAGATGGATAAGCACCGCTCTAGGTTCACTGTAACTTCTCGTGAACCTACCACCGAGCACAGTAGGTGACCTGTTTGCCTATAAAAGGAGGCCCTTAGCTCATTCACAAGGGGTTAGACTCTTTGGAGATTGGCCAGAAGACGGTTATCATCAGTCACTATAACAAACAACAAAACGCTTAATACAACCAGACGAGCAGGACGTAGGGTTTTACACGGAAGCGGCGCGAACCTGGGTAAAAAGGCTTGCCGGGTGTTGATCGTTAGCTCCGCTCTTGACGTCGTCTTTCCCGGCCCTACGATCACAAGGGTTTCACGTTGATTCCCATAGGTGTCGACCTAGCATCACTGACTTCTTTGGCGTGCCAGGTAGGGGGGAAAGATTGCGTTAACCAGACCTAGCCATCAGCACACCACCTTTTCTTCATCGCCATGGCCCCCAAGAGAAGGGGCGTCCGGCGACCAACGCTCCCGTACCCAGCCCTCCGGCCCCGACGGGGGTAGGAGAAGGTACGGACGCAGGACAAGGGGGCGGAGGCCCCGAGCTTCCGCAACATTCTGGAGAGCAAACCCAGGCGAGTGGGGTCGTCCGCGGCCACGGCGGTCATCCTCGCCCTGGTTTGTCGAAGGACACGACCGCGCGATCAACCAACGGCGCAGCCACGTCCAAAGACGCGCCGATGCCTTTCCGCGCGCCCACGCAAGCACACGCGTTGCGGCCTTCTCAGGCCACGCAGGACGGATAGGCCCAAGAGGGCAGCGATCCGCCCCCACCTAAGGGGACCCCTGGACCCCGCTCTTGAGGTACGCCGAGCAGGCATACCCGCTCTCTTACGACGCAGGCTGGCGAGCCACCGCGTGACCAACGGGGAGCTCCTTCTAACACGATTAGAAGTAAGAGCCCCTCGAGGTCTTCGCAAATCTCGCCGCCGCCCACACGGGCGGAAGCACTGAAGCGGGCCCAGCTACTACTGGATTTCCCTCCAATGGCGGACAAGCAAAAGAAGTGGAGAGCCACCATCCAAAGCCTCCTCCCAGTCGCCGATGGAGACCAGCCACAACAGGTGGGGACATCAAAATGACCCTCCAGCAAGCACACTCGGGACCGTGCTGAGAAGACTCGAGCTCCCATGGCCACCGTGCACTCTCCTCCACGGAGACGGGATTAGGTCATCGTCTCTGACGACTCGACCGGGTCTTCCGATCCCCGCCACCGTCGTGATCAGCGGGACATTCTCCGCGAGCGACGCGGGGAAGACGCCCGCACCCTCATCGAGCAACGACACGAGACGCGCCGTCAATCGGATATGCGCGTTGGGACCGCCGCTGGCACGCCAGCTTCGGGGTACCCTGGCGACCTACCCTACGAGGTGTGTTGTCCAGCGTTTACCCGCGAATTACGGCGAGTCTAGTGGCCCAGCTCCCATACTTTCAAGCCGGAGATCCCGGAAAAGTACGATGGCAGGACCCACCCGTCGGAGTTCCTCACCATCTACACCATCGCGGTGCGCCCTGCCAGGGGACGGGACGAGAAGATACTATGGCACCCCGATTCAATGAATCGGATTACGAGTGTTTCCAACCCAGAGATCATGTCTTCTGGAAACACTCAACAACTTGGCACATAAGTGAGCTGACTTTATTGATAGCATGAGGTTACAAATACATATGTTACAAGGATAGCGAGGCCAAAGGCACCCATGGTGCAATACAGTAACTACATTATTTATGAGACATAGCGGGGCCTCGAAACTACTAAGTACTTCCACGGTGTAGTGGAACATAGCGGCAACTCCATACACAGGGACACTGCTGTGGACACTTCCTAGTACGCATCATCAGGACCTCCGTCCTCGGCTTCTCCTGCATCTGTCATGATATGCCAGGTGAGTACTTGGAATGTACTCGCAAGCTCATAATAACCAAGGGATGCAGCAAACAATAGCATGGCAACAACTTAAGAATAATACCACTTGGCTTTATAACATCCACTTACTCATGTCCGGGGTTGTCTCACAACCACCGGAGTGCTTATCAAGCATCTCCACTCAACCAGAGAATTCTTCCATCATTACTAACATCCACACAGGTGACCATCTACTGAGGTCTGGTCGGGCTGTCCATTACCGTGGACACGACTATTCGAATAGGTTTGACACTCTGTAGAGGTTGCACACTTTACCCACACTCTGGAGCACTATCCTCGTGATCCCATTCGGGTGGACCAGCATTACTCCAACGAGACTTGCCTGACCCGTGACTCTCTCATCATATCCCTGGCAACCACTCCCTTCCGGAGTCCTGCTGTCGGTGAATACTCACAACATATGCCATAGGTAGGCTAAAGTCGGTGAGAACCAAAGTGGCAACAGAGGGCGCTGGGGGCGAGGTTGGTACAAGCATGGAAAGCACGATGTCCCCAGGTTCAGGGCTCTCCGTAGAGATAATACCCCTAGTTCCGTCGGAGTGTATGATGTATATGGATGGATTACAAGGTTGCTCCTGGAGCTGTGTTGTGGAGGAGGAAGAGGGGAGCAGCCGACTCGTCTCTGCCTCTCCTATGTGGTTGGTCAGTGTGTGTGTAATCTGTTGACCGACCCTCTCCATGGAGGGGGACCGGGGGGGGGGGGGTTTATAGACGAACCCACTGGCCTACAATATGGATAAAGCATACAAGAGTGGGATCCGGCTGGCAGTCTCGCCGGCTAGCCAGGGGGCCCACGAGGGTCTTGTCTTGTCTCTTGAGGGGCCCGCCGGCTGTGAAGTCCCATCTGGCTGTGGGACCCGCCGGCTAGCCAATGGAGCTCTCGCGTAAGGTTGACGCAGGGCACACACGGTACGTCCGGCGTCGTCCAACGAGATTCGTCATGGGCAGACGGTACGGCCGCCTCCACTGTTCCCACGCCGAGTGCAATAATGGAGTGGGAGTTTGACGGCCGACACTATGCGAGGTGATGGATCAGAGCCGGGGTAGGACAGTGGCGTGGCTGCCGACGCTAGTACCTGCCGTGCACTCCGATCTAGTACCTTTGGTGATGCGTAGCCACCTTTAACCGTAGGGTCTCGTCCTGACCTACGATCTGATGTGACTTGAGATCCCCGGGCGGCTAGCTTGCTTGGCTAGCCGACTTGGGGATGACCGACTCGTTCCTAGCCGGCTGGCTCGGCCCAAGCGGTCAGGAAGAGGTAGCTGTCTCGCCCCCAGCTGGCAGGTGTTGGCTTGTCGGCCAGAGAGTTGGCCGTCTCGTCCTGCAGCCGGTAGGTGCAGCCGAGCCGGCCACAGGACTTGGGCCTCGAAGAATTATACTTGGGCATAACTTTTGGGCGGGAGATGAAGGAGCAAGTTCGATGAGCCAACCCTGGGGTTATCCCCCCCACAGTAGTCCCCGAAGCTAGAGAGGCCCGCCGCCTGCGGATGGGTGGCCTCGCCGGCTTGATTTTTTGTCTTTGTATTCCTGCCGCGATCTGCGGCAGGGAACGCCGGCTCCAAAGCCGGTTGGCCTTGAAGCGACGCCTTGGTTTCGTCGTAGGCTGCACAGAACACGCCCCGTGTCACACCCGGCCTGACGTAATGATGGTTATTACTAGTGACGGGACCCGGCCTGGGCCCTGGGTCCCGCCACGACGCCCCCTCGGCCTCCGTGGGGAAGATCCTCCACGAATTTACTCTGCGACGGTTGGGTTTCAGGAAGCGTTACCGCCCGTAATACACGGGGTTAGTGGGGCTCCGCACGCACCGGATCCCCTCACCACGATGCTTTGTGGGGTTTAAATGGGATGCAGGGGTTCCAAGAAGGCCACTCGCCCCCTTCTCGCCCCGCATCGACGCCCTCTTCCTCCCTGAGCCCAGAGAGAAAGACCCCGTCCACTTCGTCTTCTTCATCTCCGTCGTCGTCGAGCCTCCAACCTTCCCGAGCATTCGCCGCCCGCAGTCATGGCCGGCGGCTCCTCCTCAAAGAAGACTTCGTCGCACGGAGCCTGGCTTGGTAGTGAGGTTTGTGAATGCCATATCGAGGCGCTCCGCCATCGCCGTATGTTGCCCCCGGCCTCCCAGGTGCTGGTGCGGATCCCTGGCGCCGAGATAGCCCCAACACCGGCACAGGGAGAGATCATCGTTTTCAACGAGCACTTCTACACGGGATTTGGGCTCCGGACGAGCCCCTTCTTCTCTTAATGGCTCCACTTCTTCGGCCTACAGTAGCACCACCTGGCGCCGAATGCCATCTTGCAGCTGTTGGCCTTCGTAGTCTTGTGCGAGGGCTTCCTGGGGATCGAGCCCCGCCTCGACCTCTGGCGAAGCTTGTTTTTCTTCAAGCAGCAGTCCATTGTGATGGACAAGGCCGAGCTGGAGAAGCTCGCCGGGCCGCGCCCGATGACGCCGTGCGGAGCCGCACTGGTGCATCATCATTCAAAGTCCGGCTTCCCCCAGATGTCACTGCAGGAGTCCATCAAGCAGTGGCAGAAGGGCTTCTTCTACATGAAGAATGCCGACCCTGCTCACGACGCCCTCAACATGCCCCCTTTCAACATTAACCCTCCGACGAAGTTGAACTAGGGGGCGAAGTTCCCAAAGCCGATTCCCGAGGTGGCACAGATCGGCGCCCACCTTGACATCTTGCAGGATCGAGGCCTCCTTGGCCGCGACCTTCTTACAACCATGGCCACCCGTAGGATTCTGCGCTGTAGAGGCGGCCCCATCTGGTGTGCCAGATGAGTGGCGGCACGACTCCTGCCAGACCTCCACCAAGAGATTCAGCCCTGCGCGGTGGCACGCGGGGGGGGGGGGGGGGTGAACTAGATTTCCACCGCCCGTATGGACGACAGTGGGAACTGGTCGTGGGGGATGACCCCTTACTTCAGGTCCCGTCCGTCTCTGGTGGTAAGCATTCTTCGTTGCTCTGTTCTTGTTGTTTGTCTCGTGACCGACCGTTTTGTGGAGCCGGCCGTCAACTCCTTCGCACGGGTGTTCGAGAAGCTGCAGGCAGCACTCAACCCGCCTGCCCCTGACGTGGCGACGTCTGACGCCTCAGAGATCGAGAACCAGGGCATGATCGAGTCCCGATCTACCACCTCCGAAGGCTCGGAGAATGTGCTGTAGTCGGAAGGGACGGAGCCGTCTGGTGAGCATCTGCGGCCCTCCATCGTAGATTCAATGGACGATGACGAGGCTCCTTCTTCCCTATCTGATGCAGCCTTCGAGGAAGACTCCGACGGGGTGGAGGAGGTCACCAGCCCGCCTGTGACGCGCGGACAGCGTTATAGGGACAAGGCAGACGGACCTGACGAGGCGGCCATGAAGAAGGGAAAGTGTGCCACAACTTCCAGGCCGGCCCCTAAGCGCCCGGCGACGGGTCCTCCAGCCGAAACACGAGCAAGCGGCGCTAAGAAGCGCCGTGCTGGTGGCAGCAGGAGGCAGGTGCCCATCGTCGCGGGGTAAGGGTTCCCCTCCCTTCTTTTTATTTTGTCTTGTGTGCAACTTTGTCCCTCAAAACTTCGTCCGACAGGGAGGCGGAAGACGTGGAGGAAGACTCCGCCTCCGCAGCCGAACGAGCCGGTTGGACAGCGGCTGATGCTGCCCAGAAGGAGCTCGAGGAGCAGTCCACCCGCCGGTGGGATGCGGCCGTGGGGAAGACGGCCGAGGGCCAGTCTCGCCCCAGCCGGGCCGAGAAGCCGGCGGAGAAGCGTACGAAGGCTAGACATGACCCCTCCACGCGTGCTTGCGTGGAGGAGCCAACTAGCGAAGCGGTGCCGAGGCGCGCCCCGAGGATCGAGGAGTCATGTCCCTCCGAGGCGGACGCCTCTGTGCCGGTGGATCTAGAGGTGATCCCCGATTCACCTGGGGCCGAGGCGGTGCCCGACGCACTGGAACTGATCCTGGATGCACCAGACGTGGCCCCATATGCGCCAGGGGTGAACATGGATGCGCCGGACGCGGCCCATCCACCTCCTGTCGACTAGGCGGCGTCAGCTGGGACGTCGGCAGAGCCGGCCGCCATGACAGCACCTGGAGAAGGCAATATCGTCGTCTCCAACCGTGGTCTGGCCGCTCCAGGAGCCGGTCCCAGAGTCGGGAGCCGGCCCATGAAGGCCTGGCTAACCTAGAGCGCTCGAAGCTGCCCGCAGGCACCGTGCTCCACGGTGTCTCGGAGCTGGTGTCGATGTTTTCCAGCAGCCGGTTCAAGGTGGACCAGGCGGCCCGCATGGTGAGCTGCGATCTGGAGCATTTGAAGGAGCGCACCAGGGTAAGTGCCTCGCCTCTGTCTTCAATTTTTTCTTTTCTTGAATCAGTGGGGGCGGGCCAGCGCACCCACTAGGTGTAGCACCCGAGAGTCAGGCCGGCCGAGCATCGGCCGGGCCGAATCTCTTTGAGCTTCTTTTCTTGCTTTGCTTCTTTACTAGGGGCGCTCTAGCGCACCCACTCGGTGTAGCCCCCGAGAATCGGGCTGGTTATGACTTAACCAGGCCGAATCTTACTTCTGCTTTTTCCTTGCCTTGTAGGATCTTTATGATGCCCAGCTGCAAGCCTACAACATGCTGCGGGCTCAAAACCAGGCGGGTGATGGCCAGGTTGCCGAGCGTGAAGCCTGGATGGGCGAGATTGTCGTGGAGCGGGACGCCCCACGATGCGGATGGCCGGCTTCAGCAGCAGCTAGCTCTTCTCCACACAGAGAAGAAGGAGCTCGAGGCGGCCAGCTGGGCCGAGCTGGAGCAGCTGCACGCCTCTTTGCAGGAGAAGGACGCCTCCCATACTGCCGACGTGGAGCGTCTTGAGACGCTTCATCTCGGGGAGATGACGCTCAAGGATGCTGCCATGCAGGAGAAGCATACGCAGCTGGCCAAGGCCCTGGATGCGACTTCGACCGTGAGTCTTCTTTTGTTTTGTCTTGAACTTTCTTTGTCGTCTCCTCTTCTTACTCTTTTTTGCGCCCCCTCCCCTAGCTCAGGCCTCTTCCCTGAGACACGGTACGCGGCCGACTCGGCCGTCGAGGTGAACCGCGAGGAGCGCCGCGCGGCCGGGCAGGAGGTAGACGCTACCTCCGGCTAGAGCGTGGAGGAGATTGGGGTGGGCCTCAGTGCCCGCTTGTGCGTCCTAGGCGACTCCATGGCTCGGCTCTAGATCGTAGGCTCGTCGATGGTGGCAGCCCTGTGGCCTGAAGACGTGGAGCCAGCGTCGATGAGCCGGCGCTCCCGCTGGCTTGCGGCTGGTGAGGACCATCTTGACGCCTGGCGCACTTCAGCCGTGCACGCTGGAGCCTACATGGCCCTGCGCTTGGCCAAGTCCTGGTACCGAAACCTGGACTTGGGCAAGCTCGTCGCTCAGCGCGACGACTCGAAGGTGGAGCTGCAGGCCGTGGAGGAGGAGCTGCGCGTGAGGGCCAGCGACATCGGCTCGTACGCCTCCTGGGATGAGCTCACCTTGGAGCGGGGTGAAGGCGGGAATGTGATCCCTCAGGATCTGCATGGCCTTCAGCCCTATGACGTCGATGGAAGCTCGGATGAGGCGGCCCATGAGGTGGAGAATGCTGCCGCCTCCAGCGGCGCGGCGTGTGCCTACTCCAATGCGGACGGAGCCGGAAGCCCTCGCGGAGGAGACTGCGCCACCGCCTCAGAGCAGCCGGCGATGGTGAAGCCACCACTTCAGGAGCAGCAGTCAGGGTGACCGACGAGGCCGCAGCCCCTTAGCCGATCCTGTTTTTTCTTTTTGTTGTCTGAAATTATCCTGTCAGTCCAACAGTTCCACCCACTGGGGGTGTAATGAACTTCGGCCGTGGGCCAATGCATTTTGAATGTATGGATTCAGCATTATATTCTTATTGCCATGCGTGTTGTTTTATATCTTTATCTTTTGATTTCCGTTTGACTTCTTTTTCTCCAACTCCTGTACCCCCAAGTTTCCACCCCGCCAGCCCTACAGCCGGGAGCCGGTCTGTGACTGGGTCGAGGTTTCTAACTTCGAGAATATAAGACTTAGATTTTTCGAAGCCATCAAGACTTAATGATTCAGACATAAACTAGCTGAGGCCGGCTAGAATGAGATCGTAAAATAGATCAAGCCAACACGATCCGGCAACCTTTTTGTAGTCAAACTTTACACGCATCCGGCCTTACCTGGCGTCGCCTCGTTAGCCGGACAGCTGGGAGCCGGTCTGTAGCTGTTACGAGGTGACCAGGGATCGGTCCGACGTATGCTATTTGTTTTTCTACAACATAAGGAAGGCGTCCGGGCGGCTAGCGAGCCCCCGAGCTTATTAGAGCCAACAAGGGGCTTCACAGAGTGAGCACTCTAGATATGAACTTAAAAAGAAGCATATGTACATGCTCTTTTCATTGCATTCATTAGAAATCCCTAAAGAGGGAGAAAGATACATATGCACATGCTCTTTCCATGTTTGATACTTGCCTTCTAGCAATAGAACAGGCGAAGCAACGCCACGTTCCATGGACGTTTCGTCTCCTGGCCGGAGTCGTCCCTCTTGCGCTTCCTTGGCTTCTGGGCATCGATCAAGTACTATGCGTTGTTGTGCAATGCCCTACTGATGACGAAGGGTCCTTCCCATGGGGATGAGAGCTTGTGCTGGCCGGCGGTGCGCTGGATTCTTCTCAGCACCAAGTCTCCCTCTCTGAAAGAGAGAGGCTTGATCTTCTTGTTGTGGTAGTATCTCAACTTCTGTTGATAGATGGCCGTCCGGCTAAACGCCAAATCCCTTGCTTCCTCGAGGAGATCAACACCGTCTTCTCTTGCCTCCTTTGCCTCCGTTTCCGTGTACAGGATGACCCGAGGCGAGTTGAACTCGATATCCATAGGGATGATAGCCTCGGACCCGTATACAAGAAAGAGCGGAGTGAAGCCGGTTCACCGGTTGGGCGTGGTGCGGAGACTCCACAGTACATCCAGCAGTTCTTCGATCCAGCAGCCGGCTGACCTGACAATTGGCGCCACCAGTCTTGGCTTGGTGCCGGCCAGGATCAGGCCGTTGGCCCTGTCCACCTGGCCATTGGCTGCGGATGTGCCACTGATGCCAAGTCGAGCCGGATGCCTACCATGGAGCAGTAGAGCGCCAGAGCGCCCTTGGCGAAGTTAGTGCCGTTGTTGGTGATGATGTTGTGGGGGACGCCATATCGAACAGAGATGTCCGTGATGAACTTGACAGCCGTGGGGCCATCAAGCTTCTTGATGGGCCTACCCTCGATCCACTTGGTGAATTTGTCGACGGCTACCAAGAGGTGAGTCATGCCACCACGAGCTGTCTTCAAAGGCCCCACCATGTCCAGCCCCTAGACGGTGAAAGGCCATGACAAGGAGATGGTTTGGAGGGCCGAAGGCGGCATGTGGCTCTCTATGCCAAAGAATTGGCAGCCCTTGCATTTGTTGATCAAGTCCACGGCCATGGGCCAGTAGAATCCATGGCGGAACGCCTTGGCCACTAGGGTTCTAGAGGCGGCATGATGCCCGCACTCCCCCTGGTGAATGTCTCTCAGGATCTCCTCTCCCTTTTCTGATTTGACGCAACGCTAGAACACGCCAACCACGCTACGCTGAACCAGCTCACGATTGATGATGGTGTAGGCTGCAGATCTACGCTGGATCTACCTCGCCTCCGCCTCGTCTTGAGGAAGCTCGCCGCGAAGGAGGAAGGCCAGGATGGTTTGGGCCCATGATGGAGCCGACACAAGGGCTGGCTCCGTCTCGACCTGACTGTCAGGGGCTTCTGCAGCCCCCACGCTTGATGAAGCAGTAGTCGTGGGCTCGAGACAAGGTGTCTCTGATGCCGTCGTGGTGGCTGGCTCGACGTCTACCTCCATGACGTCCACCCACTGGGTGTCGAGACGACAGTATTCGAGGCAGGTCAGAGCCGGAGTTGTTGTTGTAGCCGGTGCCACAATTGGAGTCGACAGAGCTAGCCTAGCCGGCACATGAGCTATAGCCGGTGTAGCTGGTGGAACCCACAGCGCTTGCACCGAAGATTCAGCCGGTGCCGCAATTGGAGTCGGTAGAGCCAGCCTAGCCGGCACAGGAGCTGTAGCCGGTGTATTTGGTGGAGCCGACGGTGTTTGCACCGAAGATTCAGCCGGTGCCGCAATTGGAGTTGGTAGAGCCAGCCTAGCCGGCAAAGGAGCTGTAGCCGGTGTAGGTGGTGGAGCCAACGACGCTTGCACCGAAGAATCAGCCGGCAGGAAGATCGATGCCCACTCTGGAGAAGGCCTGATAGACGGCTTGTGGTGCTGCTCGAGGGAGACGCCGGCTCGGATAGCATGTCTTATGGAGCCAATCTTGGCCAATGTATCGGCCGCCTCGTTGTCTGCCCTGGGAACATGGTGGAACTCGCAACCCTCGAAGGGGCCGCCGAGCTGCTGGATGAGGAAGCGGTAGCTTGCCATGTTGGCGTCCCTGGCGTCCCATTCGCTAGAAACTTGCTGCACCACCAGGTCTGAGTCGTCGAAGCAGATGAGCCGCCGGATGCCAATATCCTTGGCAAGCCGGAGGCCATGAGCGAGCGCTTCGTACTCGGCGACGTTGTTGGAGGCGGCGAAGTGGATCTGGAGAGCATACTTGAGTTGGTCTCCTTTCGGAGACGTCAAGACGATGCCGGCTCCCAGACCAGTCCGCATTTTTGAACCGTCGAAGTGCATCCGCCAATGCGTAGAGTCTGGAGGTGGTGGCTCGAACTGGGTTTCGGCCCAGTCGACCAAGAAGTCGGCCACCAGATGAGATTTGATGGCGGTGCGAGGCTTGTAGAAGATATTGTGGTCCACCATGGCGATGGACCACTTGGCGATCCTGCCAGTTGCATCACTGATGCCCATGATTTCTGAAAGCGGAGCAGTGCTCACCACGGTGATAGCATGCTCTTGGAAGTATTGCTTCAACTTCTTTGCACCAAGGTAAACACCATAACACATTTTTTGGTACTGGGGATAGTTCTGCTTGGAGGCAGACAAGACCTCGCTGATGTAGTAGACAGGGCATTGTACTAACAGTAACTTGCCCTCCTCCTTGTGTTGAACTACCAGCACTACACTAACCACGCGAGTGGTTGACGCAATGTATATGAGTATGGGTTCCCTTTCAGCCGGCGCTGCCAAGATTGGCAGACTCGAGATGACCCACTTGAGGTCGCGGAACGCTTCATCCGCCTGGTCATTCCACTCGAACTTCGTAGTCTTCTTCATGAGCTGGTATAGTGGAAGGGCCTTCTCACCGAGCCGGCTGACGAACCTGCTAAGGGACGCCAGGCAGCCGACGAACTTCTGGACTTTAGGATCCGAGCCGGCCTCACCATCCGCTCGATGGTGCCGATCTTCTCGGGGTTCGCCTCAATGCCACGAGCGGACACGAAGAACCCCAAAATCTTGCTGCCTGGAACCCCAAAGACGCACTTCTCCGGGTTGAGCCGGATCTTATATACGGTCGTACGTGAAGTTTGTGCTCGGCGTACTTCCTCGGAACACCCGGTATATCTTTGGGGGACCATGCGAAGATGTCCCTATTCTCATGGAGGAAGTCGACGAGCTCGCCTTCCTATTTGGGGGTGAGGCCAGCCCCGATGGTGACACACTGCTTGGGGTTTGCAGGGTCGAGTGGCACCTCCTTGGTCTCTTTGGCCGGCTTGAAGGAGCCTTCGCCAGCCGACTGGGATGGAGGAGAAGGGATCGCCGGCTGCTCGGTAGCCTGGGCTATGAGCCGGTCGATCTGTCTCTTCTCCTTAGAAATCACCATGGCGTCGGCCAGGCGGCTGCTGTCTTGTGCGCACTCGAGCAACTTCTTGTAGTCGCCAGCAATGGTGATGATGCCCTTCAGACCCGACATCTTCATCTTCATGAACTTGGCCAGAGCCGGTCTGCCCAGCAGCGCGTGATACGGGCTGCTGAGGTCCACTACCTCGAACCATATGGACTCACGGCGGAAGTGGGCCTTGTCGCCGAAGAGGACGTCCAGCTGAATTTTGCCGATAGGCGAGCAGGACTGCCCAGGCATGATGCCGTGGAAGACAGTGCTGGTCGGCAGGATGTCCGTCTCCTTGAGCCCGAGCTTGCGGAGAGTGTCGAGGTAGAGGATGTTGATGCTCCTGCCACCATCGACTAGCAGCCGGGAGAACCGGCAGGTGAGCCTCTTGGAGGCGAAGGTGGGGTCGAGGACGAGCGCGTATGAGCCCGGGTTGGGAATCACCGCAGGATGGTCTACCCGGCTCCATGTGGTTGGTCTGTTAGACCAATGCATGTATTGGGGAATCGGGTGGACCATGGCATTCACCTCACGCCGTCGCTGGCGCATGCTATGCTTGTCGTCGCCTTCACTAGTGAAGACGACGAATGCTCCGTCTTGATGGGGGTAGTCATCGTGGAGGCGGCCATCATCGCGAGCCGGTGGCGGCGGAGCCGGAGGAGGACCCGGAGCCGGGGGCTTGAGGCGCAGCCTGTGCACCTAGGGCAGCCGGCAGACCCTCCCCTTGCGACAGCCGTCGTGCAAAACTGCACTATCGAAGGGTGTGGGTAGAAGGCTGTGCCCCAGAATGTATCTTGCGTGGGGCATCAAGAAGCTGCTCGAAAGTCTGCTTGGGCAACCGGTTCGTGTTGCCCCTATTGGGCCGCTTCCGTTGAGAGCCGGCTTGAGAAGCCGACGCCCCACCCTCCGTGCTGGCTACCAACTTGTTGTTGGAGCGCGAATCTAGCTGATCCGCCTTGCGCTTGTTGTTGTTCTGGCTGCCTCGACTGTCTCCAGCCGGCTTGGGAGTAGCCGGCGTGGGGACAACCTTGTCCGAGGCGGTCACCTTGACCCGCATCGCAGAGTCGGTCGTGGCGTACTTGTCCGCCATGGCGATGAGCACCGCCAGAGAGGTGGGCTCGGAGCACATGAGCTTGTGCTTGAGGAGGGTGCCGTCTCGGGAACCATCGATGAAGTACTGGATGGCCTGTACCTCATGCACCCCCTCGCAGGAGTTGCGAAGCTCCGTCCAGCGAGTGACATAGTCGTGAAGGGGTTCGTCGGGCCTCTGGACGCACATGGCCAGCTCGCGAGGCCGGCCAGGGCGCTTGTAGCTGCCGGTGAAGTTGCGGACGAACGCCTCCTCGAAGTCCACCAATGAGTTGACGCTGCCTGCTGATGCCTTGCCATGAGCCATGCTGGTGCCAGCACTGATGACCATCACCTCCACGACGTTGGAGACGGTGGTGACATGGTATGGGGTGAAGAACCCCACCGACGGCCGAGGGCCGTCGAAGACGAGTACGTTGCTAGGGTACACGTAATGTGTAGGCATCTCAACGATAGAGAGCCTGCTGAAGCTGGCGCACAACGCCTCGACATAGAAGTCCTCGCCGAAGTAGCGAGGACCATCGTTGAGACGCAGGTCGCTAAAGAGAACGCCGAGGTTCTCCATAGCAGCGAAGACGACGCTAGGAGGCATCTCGTCATCGGAATCTTCATCCGAATCCGCATGGCGGACCGGGACGTCGATCATCATTGGCATTGCCTCATCGAAGGCGGGCTCCACGGGCATGCAAATCGATCCGGACGCGATGCATCCGGTGGTGTAGGTGCGGGCCCCCGCCCAACGCGTAAAGCCAGCCGATGCCGCGACGGCCCCACGGTGGGCGCCAAATGTCGATGAATACTCACAACATATGCCATAGGTAGGCTAAATTCGGTGAGAACCGAAGTGGCAACAGAGGGCACGGAGGGCGAGGTTGGTACAAGCCTGGAACGCACGATGTACCCAGGTTCAGGGCTCTCCGTAGAAATAATACCCCTAGTCCTGCCAGAGTGTATGATGTATATGGATGGATTACAAGATTGCTCCTAGAGCTGTGTTGCGGAGGAGGAAGAGGGGAGCAGCCGACTCGTCTCTGCCTCTCCTATGTGGTTGGTGAGTGTGTGTAATCTGTTGACCGACCCTCTACATGGAGGGGGACCGGGGGTTTTATAGACGAACCCACCGGCCTACAATATGGATAAAGGGTACAAGAGTGGGACCCAGCTGGCAGCCTCGCTGGCTGGCCAGGGGGCCCACGGGGGTCTTGTCTTGTCGCTTGAGGGGGCCGCCGGCTGCGAGGTCCCGTTTGGCTGTGGTCCCCGCCGGCTAGCCACTGGAGCTCTCACGTAAGGTTGACGCAGGGCACGCGCGGTACGTCTGGCGTCGTCCAGCGACATTCGTCATGGGCAGACGGTACGGCCGCCTCCACTGTTCCCACACCGAGTGCAGTAATCGAGTGGGAGTTTGACGGCCGACACTATGCGGGGTGATGGATTAGAGCCGTGGTAGGTCAGCGGCGTGGCCACCGATGCTAGTACCTGCCATGCACTCTGATCCAGTACCTTTTCTGACGCGTAGCCACCTTTAACCGTAGGGTCTCGTCATGACCTACGATCTGATGTGACTCGTCTTGGCTAGCCGGCTTGGGGATGACCGCCTCGTTCCTAGCCGGCTGGCTCGGCCCACGCGGTCAGGAAGAGGTAGCCGTCTCGCCACCAGCCGATAGGTGTTGCATGGTCGGCCAGAGAGTTGGCCGTCTCGTCCTCCAGCCGGTAGGTGCAGCCTAGCCGGCCATAGGACTTGGGCCTCGGAGAATTATACTTGGTCATTCCTTTTGGGCAGGAGATGAAGGAGCAGGCTCGATGAGCCTACCCCGGGGTTATGCCCCCGACACCTGCCCTGGGTGTCCCTCTGTCCTCATGACACCCGTGTCCTCTTGACACCTGTGTCCTCATGACACCTGCCACCATCGTGGCCAAACAAAACCTAAGTCATGGCCTTCCCATACCGGCAAGAGGTGGTTGTACGATTATGGCCGATCAGATGACTCATGATCATCCACCATATCATAGTAACCATAGTGATTCATAACCATCAGCATATATCTCTATACGATTGTTTATTAAATCATTATTTTCTTAGCAAGTTAAGCAAGTATATTGCATGAAGATGTGAGCTATGCTTTGCAAAACTACATCACATGGGTATGATGGCTTGCCTTGATCAGTGGGGTTGTTCAAACACTCCTGGTCTTCAAAGTTTCCCTCTGAAAAATTTGTTTGAAATAGCAAAAGAACAGGAAAAGCATTAAATACCTTTTTATTAACCAAAAATTCTATGAGTGTGGTAAAAACACCAAAATTTAGCAGATTGTAAAGAATTCCAATACCAACTCAATGCAAAAAGAATCAAGTGATTTGGACTTGTAAGTAAAAATATTTAAATGGTCAAAGTTTCTGTTTGAATTTGAAATAAATAAAAGAAATAGAATTCCTCGAAGGGGCCACGTCGAAGGCGTAAAGTTGAGGGGTGCCTCCACTTAACGCTTTGGCCGGAGGCCGCAGCCACTGGCAAGTGGGGCCTTCCCTTTTTAAACAGAGAGAGAGGAGGGGGAACAAAGGAGGGCGGCTCACCGGCGACGCTCACCCGCGATAAAGACGGTGGCGAGGCTAGGAGATGAATGGAATGGATCGGGCACTCGATGACGATCCTCCCTGAACCCGTAGCTCCTCCGGAGGTGGACGGACGGCGTCGCCCCTTCTTCTCCGACGGGTGGCGGCTATGGTGGTCGTACACGGCGACGGTTCTGGCAGGGATTCGACTCACCGATGGCTCGAGGAGCACCAGAGGGACCAAGGGAACACACTGGTGGCCTTGGATTGGACTGGGGAAGGGCAGAGGAGGCTGGCGACAGAGGGGATTTGGCGGCGGGGCTTGTCGCCGGGGCAGAGGGAGACGAGCTCCCGACTCTTTTTGGGGGTCTCTAGTGCTAATCCAGAGGTGGAGGAGAGGGGTGAGAGCTAGGAGGGGTTCGGGCAGTGCCTTATATAGGCCAGCGACGAGCGCTGCCGAGCTCTCCCGAAGAGGCAAGACTCGGGCTTGCCACTGGAGCAAGGACGGTGAGCTGGCAGTCGCGACATGGGGTGAGGTGATGGAGGAGGTCAGGGGAGCGACGAGACGGGTCCGGAGCCATTAATGGCTTGCGGACGACCACACTGGCCGAAGCCCACTGTGTTGCCCGTGGCAGAGCTTGGCCGGGAGCGCCGGCGGCCTTCTCCGGTGAACCAGAGGGTTCGGGAGGTACCACGCGGCTACCAGGGACCTCGTCGGCGCTTAGGACAAGGGGGGCAGCGATTGACGGCTCGGGGCGGCTCGACTATCACTGAAGCTGCGCAGAGCAAGCTCTGTGGCATGCCAACACCGTGATCACCATGGTTGCGGCCACCCTGATGCCACGCCAGCTTGGAAACCTTGTCTATTGCGTCGACCAGCCTTCCATCAGTCACCAGCCACTGCTTGCTTGAGCATACAAGATTTGCTGCGACTAGGAAAATCATCAACAGGTTCTGTCTGCAGACTTTGGGTTGATCTAGAGATCAACAGGGTTGGGATTAGAGAAAGATAAGATGTCTAGAAGAATATTCATAGAAAAGACTCTAAACTGGCAAAAATTGGCAAGGTTTGAAGATCAAATGAATATAGTTCCTTTGTAAACCATCTTTCTGGTCCAGAACACAAATGAGCTCCTAGCACTCAAATGCAAGCTTTGATACTAGTATCTTTTGGTGGGGAAGTGTTATTTGGTAGTGCACACATGCAGAAAAATTTGTAGCTCCAATGTGCACTCCTAGCTAGCACTTCCCTCACAAAGGTCCTATTTTTGCAGACACTTAGCAAAGTGTTTTTGCTCAAAATTTGTATTGGACCATGGGAAGTTTTCACATATTGGAACCATATATGATCCCTAGTAACTACATGAATTTATTTGGAATTTTTCAAAACAGGAATCATAGGGTTGCTTCACAAAGGGATAATTCTGGTCAGATAATAAATAATTATTCTGGCCATAATTATCCATTGGACAAAGAAATAATTTTGAATATTTTGAAATCATATGTTATTGAGAAGATGTTGCAAAAGTTTTGGGTCTTAAAGCTCATCCAAACTATAGGTTGCTTCACAACCTATAGTGATGGCATAATTCCCAAAATAGAAAAAAAGAATTAATAGAATAAAATATTGCTAATAAATCTCAGAAAGGTTTTAGTAAGAAGCAAATGGTTTTGGGTTGTTTGAGACAAGAAATCAGAGATTTCATAATCCAACTTGCTTTGAGAATTTTAAATTCCACCAAATTGCAAATGATCTTCAAAAATATTTTAAAAAGAAAAGGTTTGAAAAATCAGGGTGTTACCGATACTCGCCAACTACTTCCCGTTGGTGCTCAAGCCCAACGTGAGGTCATGGTTGATGCACCTCCCCAAGAACTCCATTTCCTTTTGGAAGGAATTGTGCCAGGACTTTGTTGGCGCCTACACTGGCGGCCACCGAGCTCCTGGTCAGGAAAGGGTCTTGCACATCATCCCCCAAAAGGAGGGTGAACCCCTGCGCAAGTACATCCAGAGGTTTAGTCGCATCCAACACAACATCCCGGACACCCACCCAGCTGTCGTCATCAACGCGTTCCACCAGAGCGTTCGCAATCGAAAGATGCGCAAAGAGCTGGCGATGAACAATGTCCGCGATGTCGTCGAGCTTTATGCTCTGGTGGACAGATGTCGTGTGCAGAACAAGGAAGGAGGCTTCTCGGCGAGAACACCGACGTTGAAGCTGACTCCAAAGACGAATACGCCGAGGTCCCCACCAAGAGGGGAAAGCGGCTTAACTAGAAGCGGAACAACAAAACCATGTTTGCCGTCGAGGCGACTGGCGATGCAGACTCCACCGAGAAGGCGAAAGACGAGACCTCCGGCTAGGATGCTGCCAGGTGTGGCTCCTACCAGGCCTTGGCTGCCGCCGACAAACCGGATGACTCCGACTCCCAGTACTACAAGATCCACCTCACCAAGGGCCACGACCTCCAACACTTTCGGCAGGTTGAACAACTTGCCGAGAAGCACAGAGCCAAATACCAAAGGCGCGACAAGGAGAAGGACCAACAAGGTGGCGAAGGGTCAGGCAGGAAGAAGGGTGCCCAAGGGTGCCTCCCCGGCAAGTTCAAGGGCAAGAAAGCAAGGCCCGCACAACCACGGGAGAAGGTGGAGGAGGATGATGATGAAGACTGCCGCGACGACGACTCCAGCGACCACGAATTCTAGAGGGCAACAGACATGATGTGCCTTGAAGGAGGTGCCTCGCTGCATTCTTCCCACCACCAGCTCAAGAAGTGGGCGCGTGAAGTGATTGCAGCAAAGCCCTCCATCGGCACCCACAAGCCCCAGAGATGGTTGCAGAGACCGATCATTTTCGACTCTAAGGACCACCCAGACCGCGTCACTGGAGTCGGGTGCCTGCCGTTGTTCGTATCACCAACGATCCGCAACCTCAGATTGACGAATATGTTAGTAGATGGAGGGGCTGGCCAGAATCCCATTTCCCCCGATGTGATCCAAAAGTTATAGATCCCCGAAGAAGACCTTGAGGACACAGGCGCGTTCGAAGGGATCAACCCCGGGAAGATCCAGCCTAAGGGAAAGATCACGTTGCAGGTAACTTTCGGCTGTGATCAGAACTACCGGACGGAAAAGGTCATCTTCGACATCCCTGATAACCCATTCGCGTACAATGGGATCTTGGGGCGCCCTCCATTGGCGAAATTCATGGCGGCCTCGCACTACGCCTACGGTACCCTGAAGATGCCTGGTCCGGTCGACGTCATCGTCGTCTGCGCCGAAAAGAATGATGCGCTCGGATGCACGGGTCGCCTCTACCGGGAGGCCATGGTGGCGCCCGGCACACGGGCCCCTTCCGCCTCCTCAAAGATTCCAGGACGGAAGAAGTCCGACAAGAGGACCTCCCTCGTCGATCCCGGCAACCAGACCTCGTCAGAGTGCTGTGCTGCCGGCAAGGACGTGCCTGAAAGCTCCACCACGCAAAGCAAAAGGTCCAGGGCCGCTCCACCTGAGACCAAGAAGGTGCCAACTAAGGAAGACGTCTCGGGAGGGACTTCCGCCATCAGTTCCACCATCGACAACAAATAGGAAAGCGCACTCATCGCCTTCCTGTGGAAAAATCTTGAAGCATTTCCCTGGCAACCATCAGATATTCCTGGCGTTCCCAGGGAGGTAACTGAGCACCACCTTGCCGTCTATCCACACGCGCGGCCGGTCAAGCAGAAGGTGAGGAAACAGGTCCTGGAGCGGCAAGAATTCATTGCCGAAGAGATCAAGAAGCTAGGATCAGCGGGACTGGTCAGAGGAGTCATCCATCCGACATGGTTGGCCAATCCAGTCATTGTGCGTAAGGCGAACGGGAAATTGCGGCTTTGTATTGACTTCACCGACGTCAATAAGGCCTGCCCCTAGGATCCTTTCCCCTTACGGTGCATCGACCATATTGTCGACTCCACTATCGGCTGTAACCTGCTGTCCATCCTCGACGCCTACTCCGGTTACCACGAGATCTACATGGCCGAGGAAGATGAAGAAAAGACCGCGTTCATAACTCCATGCGGCACGTATTGCTTTGTGCGAATGCCCTTCGAGTTGAAGAACGCCGCCTCAACTTTTGCAAGGGTGATCAAAATTGGTTTTGAACCCCAACACCATAGAAATCTGGAAGCCTATATGGATGACATAATGGTCAAAACTAAGAACAGATCGACCCTTGTGCAAGATCTGGAAGAAACATTTGCCAACCTGCGCAAGATCAACCTCAAGTTCAACCCTCAGAAATGTGTCTTCGGTGTCCCTTTCGGCAAGATTCTCGGGTTCTTCGTATCCCAACGCGGGATCAAAGCCAACCCCGACAAGATCAAAGCCATCGAGCAAATTGAGGCACCGAAGCGCGTCAAGGATGTACGGCGCCTAGCCGGTTGCGTAGCTGCCCTGAGCCGGTTCATCTCCAAGTCCGCTGAATGCGCCCTGCCCTTCTTCAAAATATTTAAGAAGGCATGACCGATGAAGTGGACTCCTGAGGCGGAAGAGGCACTACAAAACTGAAAGAAATACCTCTCCTCCGCACCCGTGCTGGTGGCCCCTAGATCCCAAGAGCGACTACTCTTGTATCTAGCGGCAACCAACCAGGTGGTCAGTCCTGCCTTTTTGGCGCAGAGGGAGGAAGACGATGAAGCTCCAACAAAGGCTACGCCGCTCAAAGAGGATGCACATGATGGCAAGCAAGCCCCCCCTACGGTATCAGAGGGCAACCAAGAGAAGTCCTCGCCAACGAGCGGGCCTGATCAAAAGTAGAAGTTGGTGCAATGCCCGGTCTATTTAGTCAGTCCCTCCTACAAGGGGCCAGGACGAGAAACTCCGGAGTGCAGAAGTTGCTTTTTGGCCTCCTCATGGCCTCAAGGAAGTTGCACCACTACTTCCAAACTCATGAGATTACCGTTGTCACTCGCTTCCCGCTGCAAAGGGTTCTGCGAAACCCCGACGCAACCGGCATGATAGTGGAGTGGGCGTTGGAATTGTCCTGCTTCAGTCTCAAGTTTGAGAGCACTTAGACCATACGGAACAGGGCCTTGGCGGAGTTCATTGTAGAATGGACCCCAACGCTAGACGAAGAAGTACCAGAATCAACCCTCCCGGGGAGGGAATCAGACGAGGAATGTGTCATGTACTTTGATGGAGTATTCTCCCTCCAGGGCGCCGGGGCTGCCGTGCTGCTAGTCCGGCCTACCGGAGAGCATCTCAAGTACGTGATCCATATGTATTTCCCCGGGAGAAGTCAACCAACAACACCGCAAAATATGAAGGGCTGCTCACTGATGTCCCACAAGCGTATGGGATCGCAACAGTTTTCGAGGGTAGAGTATTCAACCCAAATTTATTGATTCGGTCACAAGGGGAAGCTAAAGGATATTCTCAAGTATTAGTAGCTGAATTGTCAATTCAACCACACCTGGAAGATTAGTGTCTGCAAGCAAAGTATCAGTAGCAAGGTAGTACAATCGCAACGGCGCCAGAAAAAGCTTTGGCAATTCCCAGCAACGGCGCCAGAAAAAGGCACGTTGACGGGATGTTAGCGCCAACAAAGTCTTGCAACAAGTAACAATGGCGTAGCAAGGAACAGTAGTAGTAGCAGCAGCAAAGTAACAAGTAACAGGACTAGCAACAGTAGCAGCAAAGCGACAATAGCAAAGTGACAGTAGCAAAGTGGCCCAATCCCTCTTGTAGAAAGGGACAAGCCTAGGCAATGTAATGTAGCGAGGACCAGCAGTAAAAGACTCGTAGGCAGTGGATCGTTCATGGATGAGTGTGACGGATGTGATTCATCATGTAACAGCTATAACACGGAGAGATAAGTAACAAGCTCCCGTTCGTCAATCTAATGTAGGCATGTATTCCGTATATAGTCATACGTGCTTAGGGAAAAGAACTTGCATGACATCTATTGTCCATATCTCCCGTGGCAGCGGGGTCCTAATGGAAACTACGGGATATTAAGGTTCTCCTTTCAAAAAAGAACCGGACCAACGCATTAACACATGGTGAATACATGAACTCCTTATACTATGGTCATCTCCGAGAGTGGTTCCGACTATTGTCACTCCGGGGTTGCCAGGTCATAACACATAGTAGGTGACTACAACTTGCAAGATAGGATCTAAAACAAACATATATTGGTGACAACATAATAGGTTCAGATCTGAAATCATGGCACTCGGGCCCTAGTGACAAGCATTAAGCATGGCAAAGTAGTAGCAACATCAATCTCAGAACATAGTGGATACTAGGGCTCAATCCCCGTGAAGAACTAACTCGATTACATGATAGATTTCATCCAACTCATCACCGTCCAGCAAGCCTACGATGATATTACTCACGAACGATGAAGAGCATCATGGAATTGTCGATGGAGGAAGGTTGATGATGACGATGGCGACGATTTCCCCTCTCCGGAGCACGAAACGGACTCCAGATCTGCCCTCCAGAACTAGAACAGGATGTGGCGGCGCCTCCGTATCGCAAAACGCGATGAAACCTTCTCTCTGATTTTTTTCCAGGCGAAACGGAAGATATAGGACTGAGTTTGGGGGCGGTGTTGCCACGTGGGCCCCAGAAGCCTGCATGGCGTGGCCTAGGGGGGTGGTCGCGCCGTGTGGGCTTGTGGCCCACTGGCACACCCCCTGAAGTGGATCTTTGCACAGGTATTTTTCTTTTATTCCTGAAAACATATCCGTAAATTTTCAGGATGTTCCGAGAACTTTCATTTCTACACAAAAACAACACCATGGCCATTCTGCTGAAAACAGCGTCAGTCCGAGTTAGTTCCATTCAAATCATGCAAGTTAGAGTCCAAAACAAGGGCAAAAGAGTTCGGAAAAGTAGATACGACATAGACGTATCAACTCCCCCAAGCTTAAAGCCTTGCTTGTCCTCAAGCAACTCAGTTGACAAACTAAGAGAGACAAAAGAAAAACTTTGATGAACTCTGTTTGATCATGTTGTTGCAACTATGTCTAACTCACAACTAGAATTTCAGGAAGATCACAATCAAGCCACATAAGCAAATGACATCTAGGTCTCACGGTAAACTCGTATCAATGGCATAATCAACTAGCAAGCTAATAATAATAAGCCTCAAGTGTCAACACTTCAATCAAAACAACAAGAAGCAGTAAGAATATATGGTATCTCGCTAGGTCTTTCTGAGACCGCAAAACATAAATGCAGAGCACCTTCAAAGACCAAGGGCTAACTAAACATTGTAATTCAACGCAATGAAGATCCAGTCATTTTCAAACTCAACACAGTTAAAAGCAAAGCATAAAAATGACAGAGGTGCTCTCTAATTCGTGCTTTTGGAAGTGGAGGATGACTCAACAAGAACATAAATAGACAGGCCCTTCACAGAGGAAAGAAGTGATTTGCAGAGGTGCCAAAGCTCAAGCTTTTAAAATAGAGATAATACTTTTGGGTGGCATGCTTTCATTGACAACGCAATGACTAAGAGTTCTCAATATCTTCCACGCTACACATGCTATAGGCGGTTCCCAAACAGAAAAGTAAAGTTTTGACTCCCCCACCACCAATCAATCACACTCCATGGCTAGCCGAATCCTCGGGTACCGTCCAGACCAACATAAATCCTGGGGGAGTTTTGTTTGCAATTATCTTTTCGATTTGAGCATGGAACTGGGAATTCCAATTACCGGCCCCTTTCTCGTGAATGATAGTGAATAAACACATATCGAGGATAAGATGCCTAGCATGGAAGATATCAATAGCCCACTGTCACCACATGAACGGTTCGGGCATGCAAAACAGATTATTTCTTGAAGATTTAGAGAGTGGCACATGCAAATTTACTTGGAACGGCAGGTAGATACCACACATAGGTAGGTATGGTGGACTCATATGGAACAACTTTGGGTTTATGAAGGTGGATGCACAAGCAGTATTCTCGCTTAGTACAAGTGAAGGCTAGCAAAAGACTGGGAAGCGACCAACTAGATAGCGACAACAGTCATCAAAATGCATTGAGATTAACTAACATTGAGTGCAAGCATGAGTAGGACATAAATCACCATGAACATGAACATCATAGAGGCTATGTTGATTTTGTTTCAACTACATGCGTGAACATGCGCCAAGTCAAGCCACTTGAAACATTCAAAGGAGGATACCATCCTATCATACTACATCATAGTCATCTCAACATTCATGTGGGTAACCAAGACAAACAATTATAAGCTCCGAGCTAAGTAAGCATGGCATAAGCAACTATGATCTCTAAGTTGTCATTGAGAACATGTTTCTCTCACAACAAAGCTGAATCAGGCATGATGAGCTAGTCATATTTACAAAAAAAAATAGATCGAGTTCATACCAGCTTTTCCAGGCTCAGTCACTTCATCATATATCGTCATTATTGCCTTTCACTTGCACGACCGAACGATGTGAACAATAACAAGAGTGCTCGTGCATTGGACTAAAGCTGGAATCTGCAGGAAAACACAAAGGAGAAGACAAAGTAATATGGCTCTTTGAAAGCTAAACATGTATGCATGCAAGAGCCACTAAACATTGTAACCAATATATTCTACCTTGACCCAAAGAAAAAGAAAACTATCTACACGGGAAAGCTCCCAACAAGCAAAAGAAGAAAAAGAAAATCTTTTTGGTTTTTCTCAAACTAGACAGACACACGAAAAGAAAATGAGAATAAGAAAATAAACTACCATGGATGATACAGTGGCAACATGTGAACACCGGCTAACAAAGTGAAAGCATAAGCAAGAATGTAAAGTCGGTGAGAACACGTACTCCCCGAAGCTTAGGCTTTTGGCCTAACTTGGTCTACTCCCAAGGACGGTCCTGGCGAAACCCAAAATCATAATCGGGGTTATACGGGAGCGCTGCAGCCACTGCCTGAATAGCTGCCTCATGGAGACGAGCAGGCGTCGCCTCCCTCTCATACTCCTCTGCCTCTCCTCTGGTTATGTAATATCTCCGTTTTACCTGAAAGTCAAAGAAAGCAGGAGCAGGAAGGGTAATATGGAAAACACGCTGCCGGTTAAATATCAATCGGTATAAGAGGGATTCATCATCCCTCTCAAGGAACTGGTAGCGTGTCATAGCGACGCGGTCCAGGAAAGCTGTATGGAGCGGGGATCTCCTGCGCGGACGGGTACTACAAGAAAATTTGCTATGCGAGTGGCATAGATCCTGCCAAAGAAATCCCCATCAATAGCATTCTTATTCGGCCTCCTTGATATAATAGCTCCCATGTTGAAGCTTTTGTCACGCATCACTGTGCTCTTAAGGATACTAAGGTTGGGTGCGCAGAGGTGACAATGCTCAATCTTGCCATTAATGCATCTGCCTATGAAGAGGGCAAAATAATGCAAGGCATGGAAATAAATACTCCCCATGGTAGCTTGCGTAATGTCTCTAGTTTCTCCAACCGTAATACCAGCGCAAAAATCTCTAACCGAAGATTTAGGAGGATCATCGAGGTTACCCCAAATAGGTATTTTGCAAATTCTACTGAAATCCTCCAAATCCATGGTATAGGATTTATCATAGAGATCAAACAGTACCGATGGCTCACGGTCAGCTGAAAATTTGAATCTACGAACAAAAGAGGCAGTGAGAGCAACATACTGTTCACATTTATCGGAGATGAATTCTTCGAGTCCGACGTTGCGAACAAATGCATCAAACTCATCTTTGAAACCTGCCTCAATCATAAATTCATCAGAAGGCCATTCACATGGTTGTACCTGCGCGTCCCTAGGTTTGTAAGGATCAGGCTCCCGAATCGCAAGACAGGGACCTCTCTTGCTTGAGGAACCACCATGAAAGTTTCTCCTGAACATCTTCCTTTTCTGAAATTTTCCGTGACCCAAAGGAAAGGTGAACAAGGTTCAACTAAACTTGTAGCAACTACTCCCACAAGTGCCTAGAGACCATATTACGCATCAAAACTACTTGGGACCAGCTAGAATCAGCATGCAAAGCTCAAGAACATGGTCACCAAGGCAGCAAAATACGCGGAGTATAAGGCACTAGAGAAAAAACTAATTGGACCAATGGAGGAGTCACTTACCAAGGAGTAATTTCCCTAAAACAGTTCGGAGAATGGTGATTTGAGCAAAGAGATCGAAAATCCCAGCAAGAGGAGCAAGAACACAGGTTTGAACTGCGAAACGATTTTTTTTCTGGAGGTAGGAGAAGCAAATGAGAGCAAGAATGAGTGGAGGGGGTTCCTGTGGGCCCCACAGGCCTGGGTGGCGCGGCCAGGGGGGTGCCCGCGCCCCTAGGATTTGTGGTCCACTAGTGTGGCCCCCAGACAGACTCTTTGTCCCGGTATTTTTCAATAAATCCAGAAAAAATCATACTTGATTTTCACAGCGTTCGGAGAACTTTTGTTTTCGGGGTATTTTTCTACCGGACGCTAAAACAGAAAACACGGAAAACTAAACTAACCCTATCATTTTTCTTCTAAGCAACCTAAAGTGAAAGCTTGAAACAGAGGTTTGTGACTCCTCGATTCATCCATCTCATGGTCATGGAAAGAAATCCGTCAATGGGGTTGACCAAATCCCCTTGACAAAACTTTCTCGAATCGCAAAAGAGAACGGAGAATTTTCGAATAGCCACTAGGTCACCTCAATGGGGATGTGTATCTCCCCAACGAGCAAATCATACTTCATCTTGACATGAGGAATAGGGCATTCAAAGCTCCCAATAATAATCGATGAAGTCTTTTCGATAGCATTGATGCAATGTACTCGATATTGCTTCTTCGGAAAGTGCACCGTATGCTTATTACCGTTGACATGGAAAGTGACATTGCCTTTGTTGCAATCTATAACAGCCCCTGCAGTGTTCAAAAAGGGTCTTCCGAGGATGACAGCCATGGCATCGTCCTCGGGGATATCCAAGATAACAAAGTCTGTTAAGATAGTGGTGTTAGCAACCACAACAGGCACATCCTCGCAAATGCCTATAGGGAAAGCAGTTGATTTGTCGGCCATTTGCAGAGAGATTTCAGTGGGTGTCAACTTATCCAATTCAAGTTTACGATAAAGAGATAGAGGCATAACACTAACACCGGCTCCAAGGTCGCATAACGCAGTTCTAACGTAGTTGCCTTTAATGGAGCAAGGTATAGTGGGCACACCAGGATCACCTAGTTTCTTCGGAGTTCCACCCTTGAAAGTGTAATTAGCAAGCTTGTCGGAGATCTCAAGATTAGGTATCCTTCTCTTATTAGTCACAATATCTTTCATGTAGTTAGCATACGGAGACATCTTGAGCATATCCGTCAAACGCATCTGCAGAAATATGGGTCTGATCATTTCAACGAATCTCTTAAAATCCTCATCATCCTTTTTCTTGGATGGTTTGGGAGGAAAGGGCATGGGTTTATGAACCCATGGCTCCCTTTCTTTACCATGCTTCCTAGCAGTGAAGTCATTCTTATCATATCTCTTAGTCTTAGGCTGTGGGTCATCAAGATCAAGTTCAATCTCCACATCCTTTTCATTGCTAGGTTGAGCATCTTCATGAACATCATTATTGATATTATCATTAGGCTCATGTTCATCACCAGATTGTGTCTCAGCATTAGAGATAGAGGCATCGTTTGGACTCTCGGGGGTAGCAGCAACAGGGTTGCTAGTTGGCAGGTTCCTATCATCTTTCTTCTTCTTTCTAGGATGACTAGGTGCATCAGTGCTAACTCCTTGAGACTCTTGTTGAACTCTCTTCGGATGACTCTCAGGATACAGAGGTTCCTGGGTCATTCTACCGCCTCTAGTGACGACTCTAACGAAATTGTTATTCAACTCATTGAACAAGTCATTCTGAGCCTTAAGTACTTGTTCTACCTGAGTTGTAACCATAGAGGCATGTTTACTCATATTTAAGATCATTGACATTTCTGTCCACACAAGCACTTAAATGACTAAGCATACGAGCATTCTTTTCCAGTTGTCTGCTAACATAATCATTGAAACTTTGTTGTTTGGCAACGAAGTTATCAAATTCATCCATGCATAAGCTAGCAGGTTTATCAAAAGGAATATCACTCTCATCAAACCTACGAAGAGAATTTACTTCTACTACCTGTATCGGGTTATCGAGACCATGGATCTCTTCGATAGGTGGTAGATTTTTGACATCTTCAGATTTAATGCCTTTCTCTCGCATAGATTTCTTAGCTTCTTGCATATCTTCAGGACTGAGGAATAGAATACCTCTTTTCTTCAGAGTTGGCTTAGGTGGTGGTTCGGGAATAGTCCAAGCATTCTCATTGCACAAGATGTTATTCAGTAGAATCTCAGCTTGTTCTACGGTTCGTTCCCTAAAAACACTACCGACACAACTATCTAAGTGGTCTTTAGAAGCATCGGTAATCCATTATAGAAGATATCAAGTATCTCATTCTTCTCAAGAGGGTGATCAGGCAAAGCATTCAGTAGCTGGATGAGCCTCCCCCAAGCTTGTGGGAGACTCTCTTCTTCAGCTTGAGCAAAGTTGTATATTTCCTGCAAGGCAGCTTGCTTCTTATGGGCAGGGTAATATTTTTTAGAGAAGTAGTAGACCATATCCTGGGGGCTACGCACACCACCAGGAGCAAGAGAAGTGAACCAGGTCTTAGCATCATCCTTTAGCGAGAAAGGAAACAACTTGAGCATATAGTGAATAGGGTGGCTATATCGTGCAGTTTGCTAAGATGGGCTACAACTGTTTGAGACTCATAACCGTGAAAAGGATCAGATTTGACCAGAGTGATTAACTCAGGGTTGACAAAGAATTCATAATCCTTATCGGTCACAAAGATAGGGGAAGTAGAAAACTTCGGGTCGTATTTCATCCTAGCGTTCACAAATTTTTCTTTTCACTTGCGCAGAAGTTTCTCAACATCATAGCTATCCTTACACGCAAGAAAGTCCTCAGCTATCTCTCCCTCCATAACTTAGCGCGTATCAGGCATAGCAGGCAATTCAGGCATTGTAGCAGGTTCTACTTCAATAGTATCAGTAGTTTCAGAAGTATCATCACATCTAGCAGCAACTCTAGTAATATGTGCATCAAGGAATGCACCAAGTGGCAAAGCAGTATCAGGCATAGCATCATCAGTCATAGTATCAAGCATAGCATCATCAGGCATAGTATCAAGCATAGCATCGTCAGGCATAGTATCAAGCATAGCATCATCAGGCATAGTATCAAGCATAGCATCATAAGCATCATGGGTAGAAGAAGTAGCAGTATCAAGCACAGGCGACATATCAAGATTTCTAGCAGGAGGCGAAGTCTCAAACTTACTCAAAAATGAAGGTGAATCAAGTGCAGAGCTAGATGGAAGTTCCTTACCTCTCCTCATAGTGGAAGGCAAGATTTTAGTTCTTGGATCTTTCGGATTCCTATTAGTGATCAGCAGACGGAAATCCCAAGTGACTCAGAGAATATAGCTGTGCTTCCCCGGCAACGGCGCCCGAAAAAGCCTTGATGTCCCACAAGCGTATGGGATCGCAACAGTTTTCGAGGGTAGAGTATTCAACCCAAATTTATTGAGTCGCTCACAAGGGGAAGCTAAAGGATATTCTCAAGTATTAGTAGCTGAGTTGTCAATTCAACCACACCTGTAAGATTAGTGTCTGCAAGAAAAGTATGAGTAGCAAGGTAGTACAATAGCAACGACACCAGAAAAAGCTTTGGCAATTCCCAGCAACGGCGCCAGAAAAAGGCTCGTTGACGGGATGTTAGCGCCAACAAAGTCTTGCAACTAGTAACAACAGAGTAGCAAGGATCAGCGGTAGCAGCAGCATCAAAGTAACAAGTAACAACAATAGCAACACTAGCAGCAAAGTGACAGCAGCAAAGTGGCCCAATCCCTCTTGTAGCAAGGGACAAGGCTAGGCAAAGTAATGTAGCGAGGACTGGTAGTAGAAGACTCGTAGGCAGTGGATCGGTGCTGGATGAGTGCGACGGATGTGATTCATCATGTAACAGCTATAACACGGACAGATAAGTAACTAGCTCCCGTTCGTCAATCTAATGTAGGCATGTATTCCGTATGTAGTCATACGTGCTTAGGGAAAAGAACTTGCATGACATCTATTGTCCATCCCTCCCGTGGCAGCGGGGTCCTAATGGAAACTACGGGATATTAAGGTTCACCTTTTAATAAAGAAACCGGACCAACGCATTAACACACGGTGAATACATGAACTCCTCATACTATTTTCATCTCCGGGAGTTGTTCCGGCTATTGTCCCTCCTGGGTCACCGGGTCATAGCACATAGTAGGTGACTACAACTTGCAAGATAGGATCGAAAACACACATATATTGGCGACAACATAATAGGTGCAGATCTGAAATCATGGCACTCGGGCCCTAGTGAGAAGCATTAAGCATAGCCAAGTAGTAGCAACATCAATCTAGAACATAGTGGATACTAGGGATCAATCCCCGTCAAGAACTAACTCGATTACATGATAGAGATCATCCAACTCATCATCGTACAACAAGCCTACGATGAGATTACTCACGAACGATGAAGAGCATCATGGAATTGTCGATGGAGGAAGGTTGATGATGACGATGGCGACGATTTCCCCTCTCCGGAGCCCGAAACGGACTCCAGATCTGCCCTCCAGATGAAGAACAGGATGTGGCGGCACCTCCGTATCGCAAAATGCGATGAAACCTTCTCTCTGATTTTTTCCAGGCGAAACGGAAGATATAGGACTGAGATTGTGGGCGGTGGTGCCACGTGGGCCGCACAAGCCTGCATGGTGCGGCCTAGGGGGGTGGCCACGCTAGGTGGGCTTGTGGCCCACTGGCACACCCCCTCACGTGGATCTTTGCGCAAGTATTTTTCTTTTATTCTAGAAAAAATCTTCGTAAATTTTCAAGACGTTCCGAGAACTTTCATTTCTGCACAAAAACAACACCATGACAATTCTCCTAAAAACAGCGTCAGTCCGGGTTAGTTCCATTCAAATCATGCAAATTAGAGTCCAAAACAAGGGCATAAGAGTTCGGAAAAGTAGACACGACGGAGACGTATCACTCGCCAGGCTCAGGATCGCGGCAGATCTTGGAATTCAAAAGCTCATCATCAGAGGTGACTCCCAGCTAGTCATCCGGCAAGTCGACAAGGACTATCAAAGCCTGTTGAAGGAAGCCTACATAGAAGAAGTGAGAATGTTGGAGGAACGCTTTGACGGTCTACAGATGGAGCACGTACCCTGTGCCGAAAACACCATTGCAGATGACCTGTCAAAGCATGCAGTGCTTAAGCTTCCTGTGGAAACATGGACTTTCGTGCTACGACTGACTCAACCCTTCCCATCAACCAAGACGGACAAAAGGAAGAATCTTAACTCCAGCAAGTACTTCCCGGCAGTCCTGTCGAGGAGTCCCGGCAAGAACCTTGCCGCGGAAGAAGTTGCCGGACCAGAAGCAAAGCCTGCAGGGGGGGATCCCACCCCGGCAGAAGAAATGCCATTAGTCCTCGCCGTCGAGCCCCATGCTCTGGCATGGGCGCATCACATAGTCCAATACCTCCAAACTGGGGAATTGCTCGAAGAACCCGAAGAAGCTGAAAAAGTGGCCCGCCAGTCAAGCATGTACCAATTCGTGGATAATGCCCTCTACAGAAGACGACTGAACGACGTGAAGATGAAATGCATGCCCCAGCAGGAGGGACTAGAGATGTTGGCCGAGATACACAGAGGAATACGTGGATCCCACATAGGGTCAAGGGCCCTTGCCGGCAAGGCGTTCCGGCAAGGATTCTTCTAGCCCACAACCCTCCAGGATGCAACTGCACTAGTAACCAAGTGTGAAGCGTGCCAGTTCCATTCAAGAAAGTTTCATCAGCCAACACAAGCTCTCCAAACAATCGCTCTCTCATGGCCATTCTTGGTCTGGGGGCTCGATATTCTCAGGCCCTTCCCCTGCGCCGCCTGGGGCTTTGAGTACTTGTATGTTGCAATCGACAAGTTCACAAAGTGGCCAAAAGTGGAGCCAGCGAGAAAGGTGACGACGCAATCGGCCGTCAAGTTCTTCAAGGGGATAGCCTGTCGCTTTGGCGTCCCGAACAGGGTCATCACCAACAATGGCACCCACTTCACGAGCCGCATCTTCATGCAATACACCCAAGACCTTGGCAGCAAAATATGCTTCGCTTCTGTCGCTCACCCTAGGAGCAACGGTCAAGTCGAAAGAGCAAATGCTGAGGTACTGCGCGGGCTCAAGACCGAGACTTTTTACAAGCTCCGCGAGCATCGAAAGCACTGGATTGATGAATTGCCGGCGGTTCTTTGGTCGATCAGAACGACACCAAATTGATCCGCCGGCCAGACACCCTTCTCCCTGGTCTACGGGGCAGAAGCAATTCTTCCCGTGGAACTCCTCTATGGATCACCTTGGGTGCTCGCTTATGATGAGCTTGAGCAAGAGCAATTGCGCCCAGACGACGCAGTGCTCCTCGAGGAGAGCCGGATTCAGGAGGCTGTGCAAGCCTCTCGCTACCAGCAAGCCTTGCGTCACTATCATAGCCGCAAGGTACGAGCTAGAAGTTTTGAGGAAGGCGACCTTGTTCTTAGGCACTTTCAGTCGGCCAAGAATACCAACAAGTTGACGCCGAAGTGGGAAGGCCCATATCGGGTAGTGTGAGTCACCAGGCCCGGCGTTGTCCGCCTGGAGACCGAAGATGGCTTACCGGTGAGCAACTCCTGGAACATAGAGCATCTTCGAAAGTTCTACCCATAGGGAGAGGTTGTCGGGCTGACCGACGACCACCTTTTGTACAAGTCTTGACGAAGTTGCATGTAATCCTTTGTACAAAGCCACGCGAAGACCCTGAGCACAGTCAAATAAAGCATAGCATTCTGCATCATCATATAGATTCTCATGATAGAAAACATGCATGCATCTATGATTTTGTGAAACGCATAAACTAACAAGGGGACCATAGCCCCGACAAATATTTTCCCTTTTCTTCTGTCCCTAGTAAGACAGGTATAACCCCGCGCACAGGTTTGCCGGGGGGAAGATAGTGGGGATGCCCACAGAAGATAGTGGGGACACCCACAGCAGTAGCAAGAGCCGAGATAATCCACTCAAGGCCGAAAAAAGTAAACGCAGCCGGCAGATAAGTTGCAAACACTTTGAGTAAGTCATTGGGTGAGTACACTCCTCTCGTCTCTAAACACCCTCGTTTCTCTCACGTGGAAAACCTGTGCGGTGGGGATCACTGTCATGAGCCTCCCTGAGGTCGCCTCAAAGCGCGCTCAACAACCGAGATGGCTTGTCCGGCATACCTCTTTGGTAAAAAGCTTGCTCGGCGACCCATGGCAAAGCCCGGAAGGGAGTTGAACATCCTGCCGGTAGTGACGGCCCCCGACAAAGTATCGCAGGAAAGAAAGAAAGATGGCAATAGAGGAAGAGAATTACTGCTCTCTCAAACGAAGCACTGAGTATACTACAAATAATGATAATTATGTTTAAAGCACATATTACAATAACAAGGAGCACGGGGCCTAGTCCCGACGTGGACCTTGCACTCTCTTAACTTTGTCTACCCTATCGACAATAGGCATGACCTTCTCCTGAAAGGGCTTGGGATCCACATCCTTCGGTAGGCGTACCATGGAGAGGTTCAGATTGGGGTTCCCGTACGCCAGCTTGGTGAGCACCTTGACGAGGACTTTCCGGCACAACCGTCGGGCCTCGCTCACCAGCCGCGTCGCCTCGTCTGTCTGAAGACGCTTTAGGGCGTCAGTCAGACTCTCAAAGAACAAGGCCAAGTTAGCGCTCGGAGGAGCCCCTGGGAAGGAGAATAGCCAGGACCTTAGAGATCCATGGTGGCCAGCTGGTCGGCGATGGCGTACACAACGTTAACAAGGTGCTCCGTCCACAACTTGACCAACTTCACGTACTTGTTGTGGTCGATGGAGGCTCCATCGAGCTGCTCCACTGTGACCTGGAGCCTCCGAGTCAAATCCTCCTCCCGGGCCGCGCCCTCCTTGAGTGCCTCCTCCATGGAAGTCAATTTGGCCCGCACGGTGTCCAGGGAGGCATTGGCGCTACGAAGCTTGGCGGCCTTGTCAGTTGCAGCGTCCTCAACATCCTTCAAGATCTTCCTCGAGCTCTTTCACCATCCCGGTGAGCTCATCCTTGCCGACTTGGGTGGCAGACGCTCGATCCGTGACCTCCTGGAGCTTGCCGGCATATTCTAAAGCCTGGATATCGAGGTCGCTCTTGAAACGGTCTGCCAGCACCTGAGTGCGTTGCGCCACCAGTTCCTTGACCTCCTCGTCCTTGGCACGGAGCCGCTCGCTGAGCGCACGCTCGCGAACGGCAAGCTCCTTTTCATGGTCTTCCAGGCCGATCCGGATATTGCTGAGGAGGGCTTACTTGGCTAAGTTTCGGCGCCGAGACTCTTCCTCCTCCTTTTGGACGTCGTCCTACCAAAGGTTGAGCGCTTGGTCCTCGGCCTTCAGCTTCTCGCGCTCGTTCTGCAGCGCCTTGTAGGCCTCGTCGAAGTGAGCCCGCGTTTCATCAAAACGCTTCTCAAACGCCTCTTATGCCGCCTTGATGACCGCCTCTCGGGAGTCCAACTTCTCCCTCCTGACGCGGTACAAGGCTTGGAGCGAGCCGACGTGGTCTCTCATGGATAGGAAGACCTGATCCTCGCTAAGATTTCCGCCGCCGGTTTCCAGTCCCACCGGGCGTCGAGGCCAATGCCGGCGGAAACCTTCGTATCAACGCTCTCCCCCTCCACCAAGATCCGTGATCGCTCCGCTCCCGGCGGGATGATGAACGTCTCCTCGCCAACACGGAGATACGTGCTGCACGGGATACCCTTGATCCTGGGGGGGCTAACCACCGCCTACCACCCCTCCAGTGGGCTGGGACTCCTCGCCCCCAGCGAGCGGAGAGTCATTGGGACGCACCTCCGGGCCCTCAACGGGCCACTCTGCAGGCTCCTGGATATCCTTCTCCTGCTCCCACTCCTCGTGGGCGGCCTCGCTTCACGGCCGACCTCCGTAACCACGGCGTCGACATCCATATCCTCCACGGGAGAAGGATCTGTGGGACAGGAAGAGAAGGGGAATGATCGAGATCAGACGAATTAATCAAGAAGGAAAATCAAGACCCAACTTGCGGATGCTTCTGGACATACGCTCACCTTCCCCCTGCTGGTGGATGGTAGTTGTCCCCTCCCCGGCGACGCCCATTGCTCGGAGCTTGTCCTCAAGATCCACAGGATCAGGCGATGCACGCTGGGGGCTTTGCCAGGGGCTGGACATGAGAGTGGTCGGAGGCACCGGTGGAGCCTCCGGAGCATCTGCCAAGGGATTGTCTCTGGTTGGCCACGTGGCGCCTGCTGGGGGCCCTTCACCGGCCGGTGCATCAACATCCACCAAAGGATTCCCCTCGGCCGAGCGCTTGGGGCTTGCCGAGGGCACCCCGCCTGCCAATGTGTTCGCTCTCGCCAACGGCTCGTCGGTGGCTGACGCCCTGGCCCTCTTCGCCGACCTTTCGGCCAGCGTCTGGGTGTCCCTGTAAGTAAATGACAGCACCAAGTCGGCAAAAGCACCAAGCAAGCAAGGGCGAGGGGGAGACGGGAGATCAAACTCTTACTCGTCCTCCTCCTCCTCCTCCGAGCTCAAGGTCGAGATATCATAATCCACCTCCGCCCCGGCGCTCGTGGAGAGGGGCGCCACTCTCGGATGTTTGGCGGGTGCGGCAAGAGGGCCTTGGCGGACCGGGATGTTGGAAACGATGCGACGGAGCACTCGCTTGGGATTTCGGTGAGCCAAGCAACCCTCCATCTCCTCCTCCTCCTCCTGGGCGCCGGCGGCAGGCGCCCATTCCTCTAGGCGACCCCCAACAGCCAAGTCACCACCACCCTCGGCGAGCTCCGCTTGCGGCGGTGCCTCTCCACCGGTCACCTCCCTGTCGTGGAGGCCCGCATCCCCAGCCGCGAGGGCGAGGGTATGCTCCCCACCCGGCGGGCGATGTGCGCTTCTTCCCCGGCGGTGGTCTCACGGACAAGGTCGATTTCCTCCCGGATGGATACCTCCAACAATCCGTCAAAGAAAGACGAGACCACCTCTACCGCGGGCTCTAGTTAGGTCGCGACCACGCCGTGGGCATCACAATCTGGCATCATCATCGTGAGGCTGCTGAAGGCCGAGCTATTGCACAACGGGAAGATGTTGGAAATATGGCCTAGAGGCAATAATAAAATGGTTATTATCATATTTCCTTGTTCATGATAATCGTCTATTGTTCATGCTATAATTGTATTAACAGGAAACAGTAATACATGTGTGAATAAATAGATCACAATGTGTCCCTAGCAAGCCTCTAGTTGGCTAGCTCGTTAGTCAATAGATGATCATGGTTTCCTGATCATGGGCATTAGATGTCATTGATAACGGGATCACATCATTGGGAGAATGATGTGATGGACAAGACCCAATCCTAAGCATAGCACTAGATCGTATTGTTCGTATGCTAAAGCTTTTCTAATGTCAAGTGTCTTTTCCTTCGACCGTGAGATTGTGCAACTCCCGGATACCGTAGGAGTGCTTTGGGTGTATCAAACGTCACAACGTAACTGGGTGACTATAAAGGTGCACTACGGGTACCTCCGAAAGTGTCTGTTGGGTTGGTACGAATCGAGATCGGGATTTGTCACTCCGTGTGACGGAGAGGTATCTCTGGGCCCACTCGGTAGAACATCATCATGAGCTCAATGTGACTAAGGATTTAGTCACACGATGACGTGCTACGGAACGAGTAAAGAGACTTACCGGTAACGAGATTGAACAAGGTATAGGTATACCGACGATCGAATCTCGGGCAAGTTCTATACCGATGGACAAAGGGAATCGTATACGGGATTGATTGAATCCTTGACATCGTGGTTCATCTGATGAGATCATCGTGGAGCAAGTGGGAGCCACCATGGGTATCCAGACCCCGCTGATGGTTATTGGCCAGAGAGGTGTCTCGGTCATGTCTGCCTGTCTCCCGAACCCGTAGGGTCTACACACTTAAGGTTCGATGACGCTAGGGTTATAGGGAATTGTTATACGAGGTTACCGAAAGTTGTTCAGAGTCCCGGATGAGATCCCGGACGTCACGAGGAGCTCCGGAATGGTCCGGAGGTAAAGATTGATATATAGGACGGATGGTTTCGGACACCGGAAGTGTTTCGGGCGTCACCGGTAACGTACCGGGACCACGTGTGTTGAACGCGGAGGTGCCGTAGTTCGGCACTAGATCGGAATCGCTGCGAGTATGACTCCATCAACCGCGTTCTAGCAACGCTTCCGCTTAGCGATCTTCAAAGGTATGAAGATGCTCTTACCCCTCTCTCGTTGCTGGTCTCTCCATAGGAAGATCTGAATATGCGTAGGAAATTTTTTAATTTATGCTACGTTACCCAACAGAAGACCCCTCGCGGCAGCCGGATCTTCAACTCGGAGCTGAACAACTTCTGACAAAAGTACCCACGCTCCATGGGCGTCAAATTGTTGTCCACCCCTGGTCACACCCGCAAGACATCCGCCACGTTTACAAAGGCCGAGGTCGGCCTCCCTCGCCTGTACTGGAGGGGGCGATGCGTGTGCGGATGAAATCAGAGGCTACCATATCCATCGTCAACCCCGCGGCCCTGAGGCGCAGAATCCTATTGGTGGCGATGGTCAGCTTATCGTCATCAGGGGACAAATCGCTCCAGCCCTCTCCCTGAGACCCAATCCTAGAGGTCCCGGGCTTGCAGCACGGCAGATATCCCTCCTGACAAATCCAACACTATTTCCCCCGCAACTCATCCCAGTTCTCGCGAAGAGTACCTCCCAGGTACGCCTCCTTGCGCCTAGTCCATGGGACCCAGGCGATGGAGCCCAAAAGGGCCTCCCCGCCCTGGATGCGAGGAGTGAAGTAGTGGCGGTAGAGAGTTGTGTTGGGGGTGATGCCGACGAAGTTCTCGTAGAGGTGCTCAAAGATGAACATGCACGTCACCGCGTTTGGCATAAAGTCGAGGAGGCGGAAGCCATAGGTGTGCATGAGGTCGAGGAAGAACTCTGAGAATGGCGGGCAAAGCCCATAGAAGAAATAGTCGGCGAAGAAGGGGAACTGGTCTGGCCCCCCATTTCCCGTCCCGGGGAGCACCTCGGTGGCCGATGCGCCTTCGTCTCGGCAGCCCACATGATCTCGTAGCGGCTCTTCAGAGTGTCCATATCTAGACCCTTGGGGAAGTAGGCGTACTTCTTCCGCAGCCTCGCCAACTCCTTCTCCGAGGCAGCACCCTTTCCCCCGGAGGCCTTTGGCGGCATAACGACGGCGGAAGATGGACGCTGTCGCCTGAAGCGGAACCACAGGGAGGAAAGGGAGGCGTGGGGAAGCTCTAGCAGAAGGTGGCGGTGGCGGCGTTTGATATTGGAAAAGGACCAGTAACAGTGGGCTAGGAGAGCTCGTGTTTCCCCCTTCTTATGGGGATGCGGGCCGACCCTTTGCCTGCTCTACCAATGGTACCCCATGCTCGCGGCTGCCTAGGCCTCTGCGCACACGACTCCCCACTCCACACGTTCACTGCGCGACGTGGGGAAAAGCAGCCGCCAATGGATCCAGCCATGAAGGTCCGTGCACCTCTTTGGGCCTGGCCCAACAACGCTTCGCACGCGTGTGTGGCCCAGGCCTGGGGGCTCCTGTCGGTGCACAAAAGACTGGGGTCCCTAGTGCCCCAGACTTGTGCACGGGCGCAAAGAGCCCCTGACGGCAGGGCATGGCAGGATCCAGACAAGATGCACCCCCAAGATTACCAAGGCCCCGACAAGCCTGCCTTACCGGGAAGATAACCAAGGCCACGCCCGTTTAGCGGGCGTGATGAACTCACTAAGCACAATACCTCGGCGAGCCTCCCTTGCCGGGATGACAACCGAAGCCCCCGGCAACCTTCCTTGCCGGGACGAAGACCCAAGGCCCCAGCAAGCTCCCTTGCCGGGATGACGAGGCTAGCCATTGGAGGGCGACCGTCCTCGCCACTGTGACACCACCCCCAAGTTCCAGCGCATTCCGCATGCGCCAGCGTGGTGTCCAGGTGTCAAAATGCATGGACACGTGTCTTCACCATCACGCTGCTGACAAAGACAAGATGTCCATTCGATGCACCTGATAGCGGTAGATGGATAAGCACCTCTCTAGGTTCACTGTAACTTCTCGTGAACCTACCATCGAGCACTGTAGGTGACCCCTTTGCCTATAAAAGGAGGCCGTTAGCTCATTCACAAGGGGTTATACTCTTTGGAGATTAGCCAGAAGACGGTTATCATCAGTCACTCTAACAAACAATAAAACGCTTAATACAACCAAACGAGCAGGACGTAGGGTTTTACGCGTAAGCGTCCCGAACCTTGGTAAAAAGGCTTCTCGGTTGTTGATCGTTAGCTCTTCTCTTGACATCATCTTTCCCCTCCCTACGATCACAAGGGTTTCATGTTGATTCCTATAGGTGTCGACCTAGCATCGCCGACACCCCATGCCTACCAGTGGACATATTGACCTCACTAAGGAGGATAAAACCGGTTGATCAAAGAGTTTATCAATCAATGATTGGTTCATTGCTATATCTATGTGCCTCCCGTCCTGAGATCATGTTGAGTGTTTGCATGTGTGACCGAGACCAAGAGGCACCTACAGAGTGTAATCTATTGGCTGTGAAAAGAATCGTGCGATACCTAATACATACACCAAACTTCGGCATATGGTATACCAAGGGATCTTCTTTTAATCTTGTTGGGTATTCAGACTCGGACTATGCCGGAGACAAGGTTGATAGGAAATCCACCTGGGGTACATGTCAATTTCTTGGGAGATCGGTTGTGTCTTGGTCATCCAAGAAACAAAACTTGGTATCTTTATCAACTATCGAAGTTGAATGTATAGCCGCCGGATCATGATGTGCGCAATTACTATGGCTGACTCAAACTCTTAAGGATTATGGCATGCATGTTAAAAATGTTCCATTATTGCATGACAATGAAAGTGCTATTAAAATTGAATATAATCATGTGCAATATTCTCGAAACAAACATATTCAAGTGTGGCATCATTCCATTCGTGATCATGTTGGTAAAGGAGATATAGATCTTAAGCATGTTCATACCGACAAATAATTAGCTAATATCTTTACCAAACCACTTGATGAGAAAGTATTTTGTGATCTGAGGAGTGAGTTGAACATCATTGATGCTTCAAACATGATCTATACTCACTCGGATGCATGCATGGGCATGAGATTTATTGGCAAATCCTTGATGCTATTGACTTGACACTATCTTATATCTTGGAAACTATGCTCCCTTGTATTGCATCTAATGTTTAGTAGGTACTTTGAAAAAAATACATTCCACAAGATAGCCATCAACTCACATCAAAAGCAATCTTGTCATGGCCAAGTATGAACAACCCCTTCTTCGGAGATGGAGGAAGAAGACAACAAAATCATTTCCTTAACAATCATATGATGATGAAATTAACTCATGTCATTTATATATATTATGTTCTTCCTTGCTTGACTAACCATTGTAGGTGAAAAGTGAACCAAAACGACAAGGATAGCTCCCAACTCAAGATGATCTTCATCAACGTTGAGCATCACAACAAGTTCACCTACATGCCATGTCATAAACATCATTCGAAGGTATGTACTCATATCCTTGATAATGCTTTGCATCAAATCATGAAGTAAAGCAAATCAAGTGATACGATGACATTAAAAAGTGTGATGCCCTTGATTTGATTGTATGCTAATCATACAGGCAAATGCGTACGACTAAGCTGAAGGACTCATGGGAATATATCACAACACAACTCTAGACACAAATAAAAACATACAAGCCACGAGCCTCGAAGTCTAGAATACAGAAGCTCGATAAACACACGAGTCAGTGAAAGCAACAAATATGTGAGTACAAACATGAAACAGATAACGATCGAACGAGGCGAGGCCTCCTGCCAGGGAACCTCCTAAACTACTCCTGGTGGTCAGCGGCCTCCACGTAGTAGTATGCATTGTCGGGGTAGCAGTCGTCATCGGCGAGAAACGCCATCTCCTGGGATCCATCATCTGGTCGCAACAATCGGATCAAGGGGAAAAGGGGGAGCAAAGCAACAATGAGTACTCATCCAAAGTACTCGCAAGACTGACATCAGAACTATGCTACGTATGCATCAGTATCAAAGGAAGGGGTTATATGTGGACTGACTGCAGCAATCCGAGCAAAGAGAGAGAAGGCCTAGTCCTATCGAAGACTAGCATCTTCACTTGTCTTGTAGCAATAGACGAGAGCGAAACAGCTAACACACTTAATAGTCATATTGTTGCAGCAATATTAATTAAACTCACGCCCAGAGATTCTTCCTCGACTCCCTGTGAGGAAGCAATCCCGGAGCAAACATTCCAGTTAAGTAACGGTTGTAGTTGTATAAGATCCGGGCACAACTCCAAGTCGTCCTGTAACCGTGGACACAACTATCCAAATAGTTAATTTCTTCCCTCCAGGGGTGCATCAAGTTTCCCATCTCGCTTGATAAACCCTGGCCGGACACACTTTCCTGGGTGATGCCCGGCCTCGGAACATCGACACGTTGCAGCCCCACATAGACTCAAGAGAGAGGCCAGCCTGCCGATCTAAATCTTAATCGCACAGGGGTCATGGGCCCATCACCCTTTGCGCTCCTGCATGATGCGAGGGCGGCCGATGTCAGTCCTGGCACCTCTTATACAAGAACAGTGATTACTAGACCACTCGGGCGTGCGCTGCTCCATTGCTGACGTCTGAAGAGCTTGGGCTGATACCACGCCATCGAGTACCCATAACTTCTCCCACCTAGCCGGTTAGTGCAAAAAGGTCTGTGACCAACCAAGATCAAATACCTAAATACTCAGCATTATAATTAACTCATCGACACATCCATGCGGGAATCTACCCGCCTAACATTTATTCATCAATGTTCCTAGTAACATGGTCAAGTAACTGTGTGGTTGTAAAATCAGGGGGATCCGAGGTATCACCCTCGTTGGATTCCGAATGATGAACCGTTAAGGTGTCCAGGGAGGAATCACCCTCGATGGGCCACACTTACTAGGTTGTACGACGGAGTCGTTATTGGAAGTGGTGAACGAGGAATCAGCCTCCGAGAACCACCGCCGGTCAACTACACTACAACGCTAACATTGGAGTAGGTAACGAGGTGTCACCCTCGGTACTCGATAGTAGCTCTGCAACATCGTACAACTAAGGGTGGGTGTAAGTGCGGTGTCAGTTCATGGCTCGTCAATCATGTGATCAAGACTTGACGAAAAAGCGGGGGCAACTTGTCCAAGGGGTCGAAGGGGATGACTGCTCCACCTATCCTAAACAGTTAAATTGCGGTAGAGTAAAGTAGCAGTTCATCAAAAATAGACTGCATCAGAATAGGAGTTATCTTCAACAGTAGCAAAATTCTATTGCAAGCATGAGGGAGAAAGAAATAGGCGATATAGGAATGATCAAGGGGGGTTTGCTTGCCTTGTTACTCGGCAACAAAGGGCTGGTTGTTAGGTGGGTAGTCATACCCGGCAGCAGCATCAGTCTCGGGATCTACCAAAGAGAAGAGGGGGGAAAACAATAAATAACAGCAACAGGTGCAACACGATGCATGACATGGCAATATGCAGGGCTAGGCATGAGCTAACGCAGTATCATCCGTCATAGACAGATCGGAAAAATATCAGATGATATTTCCCGGGTCTTTGGCTACTATCGGTCACGCGTAACGGATGGAAAAGTTCCACGTTCTCTACACTACTGAAATTCAGAAATTTGCCGTCTGCCACGGCGGACGGCAAAGGGGGGAACCATGGACGGCAAAGGCTTTGCCGTCGGTCAGCAGACGGCAAACTAGACGGTAAAAAAATCCGGTGAAGAGGTTCTTTGTAGTCTTCTTTTGTAAAGCGGACGACAATGAATCTTTGCCATGAGGGGACAGATGGCAAATTAACTGGGACGGCATATACTGCAATGGCCCCGTTAAGTGTTAACAGCAGGCCTCCTCTCTGTGCCGTCTGTCGTCCCCCCTTTGCCATGTGGGGGCAGACGACAAAGAGGGGAGAGAGAGGGGGCTGATTCACCCCTTTGCTGTCTGCCCACCCCCCTTTGCCATGTGGGGGCAGACGGCAAAGAGGGGAGAGAGAGGGGGCAGATTCCCCCCTTTGCCGTCTGCCTACACCCCTTTGCCATGTGGGGGCAGACGACAAAGGGGGGAACCAGCCCCATTTTAATTTATTTTTTATTATATCCAACATTTTTAACAATAATCAGGATATATATATATATATTTGACATTAATAAATTTATTTCCGTACTCATAACCATATTAAAATAACTCTCATCCATAGTGCATACATATTATGCAAGTTGCATCCGTACCAAACCATATATTACACCAGTTTCATCCACATGCATACAAAGTTTCATATATATCCATATACTACAATAGTTTCAATACAAGCCATGGAACAAGAAATCATCTTCAAGCAGTCCATCAATATAATCCAAGCTTCCCGTGAAGTGAAAGTAATCTGCAAAATGACAACTAAGAAAGTTAGAAGAATAATACTAGATGGAGAAGTGTATATATAGGTTATTTCAGAGAGAAATTGGCTAAGTATAGACCATTTAGGAGCTAACTAAGCTAATTATGTCATTTAGGTGGAACCCTAGCTAACTATAGGTCGTTTCGGAGCTAACTTGGGTAAAATAGGTCATTTCGGACCAAACTATGCTTATTAAGCCATTTTGGATCTAGCTAGGCTAATTATAGGCCATTTAATACCTAAGTTAGGGGGAATAGGTCATCTTGCAGCTATGCAAGCCTTATTATGTCACTTAGGAGATAACTTAGCTAACTGTAGGTCATTTTTTATTAAATAGGTCATTTTGGAGCTAACTAAGCTAATTATGTCATTTCGTAGGATAATTAGTCAATTTAGCCTTTCTTGGATGAGTCTAAGCTACGTAGAAGAAGAGAAAGAGAAGAAGAAGTAAAAGAAGTAGGAGGAGCAGGAGGAGGAGAAGGAGAAGGAAGAGGAGAAGAAGAAGAAAAGAAGAAGGAGAAGGAGAAGGAGGAAGAAGGAGGAAGAAGAAGGAGAAGGAGAAGCTCCTTCTCCTTCTCCTCCTCCTTCTCCTCCTTCTTCTTCTCCTCCTCCTTCTCCTTCTTCTTCTTCTATTCTTCTTCTCTTCTTCTTCTTCTTCCTTCCTTTCATTTTTCCTCTTTCTTCTGCTCTTGTCCCCTTCTTCGGGCTAAATAGGCTAAGAATGCCTTTTTGGAGCTAATTATGTCATTTCGAGGATAATTAGCTAAGTATAGTTCATGTTTTATTAAATAGACCATTTAGGAGCTAACTAAGCTAATTATGTCATTTAGGTGGAACCCTAGCTAATTATACCTCGTTTCGGAGCTAACTTGGGTAAAATAGGTCATTACGGAGCAAACTATGCTTATTAAGCCATTTTGGATCTAGCTAGGCTAATTATATGCCATTTAATACCTAAGTTAGGGGGAATAGGTCATCTTGCAGCTACGTAAGCCTTATTATGTCATTTAGGAGAGAACTTAGCTAACTGTAGGTCATTTTTTATTAAATAGGTCATTTTGGAGCTAACTAAGCTAATTATGTCATTTCTTAGGATAATTAGCCAATTTAGCCTTTCTTGGATGAGTCTAGGCTACGCAGAAGAAGAGAAAGAGAATAAGAAGTAGAAGGAGGAGGAGGAGGAGGAGGAGGAGAAGGAGAAGGAAGAGGAGAAGAAGAAGAAAAGAAGAAGGAGAAGGAGTAGGAGGAAGAAGAAGGAGAAGGAGGAGCTCCTTCTCCTTCTTCTCCTTCTTCTTATCGTCCTCCTTCTCCTTCTTCTTCTTCTCTTCTTCTTCTCTTCTTCTTCTCTTCTTCTTCTTCTTCTTCCTTCCTTTCATTTTTCCTCTTTATTCTCCTCATGTCCCTTCTTCGGGCTAAATTGGCTAAGAATGCCTTTTTGGAGCTAATTATGTCATTTCAAGGATAATTAGCTAAGTATAAGTCATGTTTTATTAAATAGACCATTTAGGAGCTAACTAAGCTAATTATGTCATCTAGGTGGAACACTAGCTAACTATACGTCGTTTCGGAGCTAACTTGGGTAAAATAGGTCATTACGGAGCAAACTATGCTTATTAAGTCATTTTGGATCTAGCTAGGCTAATTATAGGCCATTTAATACCTAAGTTAAGGGGAATAGGTCATCTTGTAGCTACGTAAGCCTTATTATGTCATTTAGGAGAGAACTTAGCTAACTGTAGGTCATTTTTTATTAAATAGGTCATTTTGGAGCTAACTAAGCTAATTATGTCATTTCGTAGGATAATTAGCCAATTTAGCCTTTCTTGGATGAGTCTAAGCTACGTAGAAGAAGAGAAAGAGAAGAAGAAGTAAAAGAAGGAGGCGGAGGAGGAGGAGGAGAAGGAGAAGGAAGAGGAGAAGAAGAAGAAAAGAAGAAGGAGAAGGAGAAGGAGGAAGGAGGAAGAAGAAGGAGAAGGAGGAGCACCTTCTCCTTCTTCTCCTCCTTCTTCTCCTTCTTCTTATCCTCCTCCCTCTCCTTCTTATTCTTCTCCTCTTCTTCTTCTTCCTTCCTTTCATTTTTCCTCTTTCTTCTCCTCTTGTCCCCTTCTTCGGGCTAAATTGGCTTAGAATGCCTTTTTGGAGCTAATTATGTCATTTCGAGGATAATTAGCTAAGTATAGGTCATGTTTTATTAAATAGAACATTTAGGAGGTAACTAAGCTAATTATGTCATCTAGGTGGAACCCTAGCTAACTATAGGTCATTTCGGAGCTAACTTGGGTAAAATAGGTCATTCGAGAGCAAACTATGCTTATTAAGCTATTTTTGATCTATCTAGGCTAATTATAGGCCATTTAATACCTAAGTTAGGGGGAATAGGTCATCTTGCAGCTACGTAAGCCTTATTATGTCATTTAGGAGAGAACTTAGCTAACTATAGGTCATTTTTTATTAAATAGGTTGTTTTGGAGCTAACTAAGCTAACTATGTCCTTTCGTAGGATAATTAGCCAATTTAGCCTTTTTTGGATAACTCTAAGCTATGTAGAAGAAGAGAAAGAGAAGAAGAAGTAAAAGAAGGAGGAGGAGGAGGAGGAGGAGAATGAGAAAAGAAGAAAAGAAGAAAAGAAGAAAAGAAGAAAGAGATGGAGAAGGAGGAAGAAGGAGGAAGAAGAAGGAGAAGGAGGAGCTCCTTCTCCTTCTTCTCCTCCTTCTTCTCCTCCTTCTTATCCTCCTCCTTCTCCTTCTTCTTCTTTTCTTCTTCTTCTTCATCCTTCCTTTCATTTTTCCTCTTTCTTATCCTCTTGTCCCCTTCTTCGTGCTAAATTGGCTAAGAATGCCTTTTTGGAGCTAATTATGTCATTTCGAGGATAATGAGCTAAGTATAGGTCATGTTTTATTAAATAGACCATTTAGGAGCTAACTAAGCTAATTATGTCATCTAGGTGGAACCCTAGCTAACTATACGCTGTTTTGGAGCTAACTTGGGTAAAATAGGTCATTCCGCAGCAAACTATGCTTATTAAGCCATTTTGGATCTAGCTAGGCTAATTATAGGCCATTTAATACCTAATTTAGGGGGAATAGGTCATCTTGCATCTACGTAAGCCTTATTATGTCACTTAGGAGAGAACTTAGCTAACTGTAGGTAATTTATATTAAATATGTCATTTTGGAGCTAACGAAGCTAATTATGTCATTTCGTAGGATAATTAGCCAATTTAGTCTTTCTTGGATGAGTCTAAGCTACATAGAAGAAGAGAAAGAGAAGAAGAAGTAAAAGAAGGAGGAGGAGAAGGAGAAGGAAGAGGAGAAGAAGAAGAAAAGAAGAAGGAGAAGGAGAAGGAGGAAAAAGGAGGAAGAAGAAGGAGAAGGAGGAGCCCCTTCTCCTTCTTCTCCGCCTTCTTCTCCTTCTTCTTATCCTCCTCCCTCTCCTTCTTATTCTTCTCCTCTTCTTCTTCTTCCTTCCTTTCATTTTTCCTCTTTCTTTTCCTCTTGTCCCCTTCTTCGGGCTAAATTGGCTTAGAATGCCTTTTTGGAGCTAATTATGTCATTTCGAGGATAATTAGCTAAGTATAGGTCATGTTTTATTAAATAGACCATTTAGGAGCTAACTAAGCTAATTATGTCATCTAGGTGGAACCCTAGCTAACTATACGTTGTTTTGGAGCTAACTTGGGTAAAATAGGTCATTCCGGAGATAACTATGCTTATTAAGCCATTTTGGATCTAGCTAGGCTAATTATAGACCATTTAATACCTAAGTTAGGGGGAATAGGTCATCTTGCAGCTACATAAGCCTTATTATGTCATTTAGGAGAGAACTTAGCTAACTGCAGGTCATTTTTTATTAAATAGGTCATTTTGGAGCTAACTAAGCTAATTATGTCACTTCGTAGGACAATTAGCCAATTTAGCCTTTCTTGGATGAGCCTAAGCTACGTAGAAGAAGAGAAAGAGAAGAAGAAGTAAAAGAAGGAGGAGGAGGAGGAGGAAGAGGAGGAGAAGGAGAACGAAGAGGAGAAGAAGAAGAAAAGAAGAAGGACAAGGAGAAGGAGGAAGAAGGAGGAAGAAGAAGGAGAAGGAGGAGCTCCTTCTCCTTCTTCTCCTCCTTCTTCTCCTTCTTCTTATCCTCCTCCCTCTCCTTCTTCTTCTCCTCCTCTTCTTCTTCTTCCTTCCTTTCATTTTTCCTCTTTCTTCTCCTCTTGTCCCCTTCTTCGGGCTAAATTGGCTTAGAATGCCTTTTTGGAGCTAATTATGTCATTTCGAGGATAATTAGCTAAGTATAGGTCATGTTTTATTAAATAGACCATTTAGGAGCTAACTAAGCTAATTATGTCATCTAGGTTGAACCCTAGCTAACTATACGTTGTTCCGGAGCTAACTTGGGTAAAATAGGTCATTCCGGAGCAAACTATGCTTATTAAGCCATTTTGGATCTAGCTAGGCCAATTATAGGCCATTTAATACCTAAGTTAGGGGGAATAGGTCATCTTGCAGCTACTTAAGCCTTGTTATGTCATTTAGGAGAGAACTTAGCTAACTGTAGGTCATTTTTTTATTAAGTAGGTCATTTTGGAGCTAACTAAGCTAATTATGTCATTTTGTAGGATAATTAGCCAATTTAGCCTTTCTTGGAGCTAACTAAGCTAATTATGTCATTTAGATGGAAGTCTAGCTATTTTTTATTGAAACACTAGAAATAACATACCATTATCGTCATCACAGCGGTGAAGCACGGTGGCTCTGGCTTGTTTCACCTCGAGAAGGCTGCCCTGGAGAATGCTCGACTGTAGAAGGGTCGTGCGATGCGTTTCGGGAGATACTCTGCACCAAACATCGTTTGCAATGTGTAGTTAGCATGAGGACACTCTTAAGATCACTACACTGAAATGAAACTCACCGTCCCCGCCACGTTAATGTCTGGCATCGGCGGAGGGACTTGGCCGTTCTTCTCGCACATAGACTAGACATTTGGTTTGGAGAAGTCAAACTTTTTATTTATTAATGAAACGGACATTCAAATGCAAGATTTGAAATAACATGAAGAAGAAACTTACCACGAAGAGCTCGTATATGGGCCTGTTAGACGCATCATTCCGTGCCCTCTTCGCCTCCACCAATGCAGTCGTCCTCTCCTCCAGCTCCCTAATTTCCTTATCCTTCTCCGCCATAGCTGCCTGCATTGCCTCTCTCTTTTTCTGAATAGCAGCTTGGAACACAACTCATTGTTAGTAATGTAATCATATTGGTTCCAACGCACAACATAATGCGGAAAGATAGTTGAGTCCATTAAACTAACCTAGATGGCGAGCTCGACTGGCCGTGGACGACGTGTTATCTCCGGACAAGAGCTCGTTTGGCGTATCTTTATCTGCCGGAGAGTGCTAGGACAACGTATAAGGCCGTCTCCAATGGCGATCAAGCCATGGGGCCTCCCGTTGCCAGCTATCATCACCAGCTCTGGATCAATAGGCCCCTCGCTCGGGTTAAAGTCCTCCCATTTCCTCGCCTTCCCGTGATCTCTGTACTTCACGAGCTTGTGGTGGGAGGAGATGTTGGTGAAGTTTTCTGGATGCTCGAGGTCAGACTCAGAGAATGCCTTGACCTTCTTGTACGAGGCAGTATGGGCCATCGCATACAGGTCATACATCTGTGGCGCCTCCGTCTTATTGTGACGCGCCTAAAAGAGAGAGAGAGGAAAATTGTATTAGTAAAGGGCTCAAGATAGCATTACGAATGAATTGTGTGAGGCATGAAGAAAAGCACATACCCAGTTCTTGCCAAATTGGATTAAGTTGACGCTCCCTTGATGGTATGGCACGCCAACCATTTTGCCACGCTTCTCCTTGGCGTTGTTGTGGCTGGCCTCTCACGTTTCGGAGCACCACTGATCCAGCAAGGCCTCCCAACAATCCATCTTATCCACACACCATCTCGGGGGCACCTAAGTTAATAAAGAGAAATTTGAGCGTGTAAGAACCAAATCAAAGAAACTAACTACAAAGCCTTAATAATATGTAATTACCTTCATGTAATGCTCCTTCTCCATCTTAGCATCACGGCACTTCGCCTTGTCAATCCTAATATGCCGCGTGGCATAGTAGTCTCGAACAGCCTGCACCCGAGCCTCGTGCCGAAAGTTTTGAAGTAGGCGGCGACATTCGGTTTGGATAACCTTTGCCGCATCCTCCTCGTATCCCTCCTCACACCTGTAGTATGTCTGCAAACGAGACAACACCGATTAGTACAATAAATAGCTATGGTTGATTTATAATTGTGTGAAGGAGAAATTACCCAGAACTTTCGGATCACCATGTCCGCCCTCGTGTCGCACAAAACACCGTCGATCTCCACCTCCGGTGGGGCCGGGGCACCCAAGTAGTGCTCCCAGGTCATTCCTACCTCTCGCTCCCGACTGGGCAACATAACAAACCCTGGGAAGTTTTTACGGCAAAGAACACCAAGGATGCTGTTGGGCTTGCGGACACCCTTGGCAACAATCCAACCCCTAAAGTATAACAAATTAGTGCCAAAACATTATATATTTGAAGAAACGCGAAGGTAAAAGGTTAAATAAGAGTAAATTAACTTACTTGTCCCCATTTGGCCTAATCGACCAACTTTGCTCGGGGGTCGCTCGCACGAGCGCGAGCCCCGAACTACCACGCTGGTAGACGGTAGCCCCCTCACCCAGCTCCTCGTCGCTACCAGCATCCCACTGGGTCTCTTGGGACGTACCCTCATCCCTGCTTTGCTCCGGAGTCGCCTAGAAGGAAGCCTCTAGGACACGAGTCTCGTGGTTCGAAGGCTCGTCGAGCTGAGGCTCGTCGACCCGAGGCTCATGAACCAGAGACCGTGTAGCCTCCACCTCAGACGAATCCACCCTAGAAGTCCTGTGCTCAGGTGAATCAGCTTGGGGTGGTGGAGGAGACCGTGTAGCCGCCACCTCAGAAGGCGTGGCAGCCACCGCCCTACCTCTCCCGCGGCCATGTGTACATTTAGTACAACATAAATACCAACATGAGTACTAAAATGTATATAAATACCAATATGCATACAACATGAGTACAACATAAATACCAACATGAATACAACGTGTACCTTTAGTGCCTCTCGGCTTCGCGCGGGGTCGACCTCCTCTCACGGGGGGCGCTCCTTGGATAGTAGAGAGCAACAGTCTCCGAAGAGGCGAGGCAGGAATGGAAGTACCCATCCCATCACCCGCCGACGAAGAAGGAGCCGCAGAGTGCTTTTGACCCTTTCCCACCATCTTTCAACACCTGTCATGACAAAGAGTAAATGAAATTAGTACAACATAAATACCAACAGGACTAATAAAATGTATATAATTTAAGTGTATCATCGTCATAAATACCAACATGACTAATAAAAATTGAATACCTAACATGAACTCTAAATTTATATATAGTATAATAGTGGAATACCTGACATGAACTAGTAACAATCGTGCTCGTCTATATATGCTTCGGGGTCAATAAATGCATCATGATCATCACTATCATCAATAAATGCATCATCATCATCACTATCACAAAGAACATGTGGAAGGCCATCATTATGTAATTGGTCAAGAAGTGACAGGTCATCCGCAACAGTAACCTCTTCTTCTTCCAGCTCTTCCTGTTCACGCTCAGGGGTTAAAACGGATTCACTGTTGCTGTCTACTTCAATGTTCTGGGGTGAAGTAGAGCGGTTCTTGAAACGTTTCTTGGACATACGTGTTTCTTGGAAAAATTCTCCTTCATATGTGTCTGGGTTAATGTGAGGTTTGTAATCCTCTTCATTGAGGGTAGGTGGTCTAAAATGTGGTGGCACTTCATAAACGACATCCCAACCTTTGAGATTTGGATCAGTTTGGCAGGCCCACGGTAGATAGAAAACTTGTGTCGCCTGTTGAGCCGTAATATAGACATCGGGTACATCTAAGTGGGTGTTTTGGTTGATTTCGACTAGTCCTATATGTTCATGAGTCCTTCTAGTCTCCCTCGGCTCAAACCAATAACATTTGAAGACTACGACGGTAGGTGGGTTTTCACCATAGAATAGAAGTTCATAAATTGCTTCAACTCTTCCATAATACTTGGTGTCTCCTTCGCCGATAGCAGAGACAGAACAATTTGTAGACTTTAGGTCGGTAATAGATAGCTCTTTGCCAAAGGTACGAAAGTGATACCCGTTGATGTTGTATTTGTCAAATGAACGGACCTTATAGTCAAAACCATTAGCGACTTGTCTCAACTCGGCGTCCATAGACTCTGCATCAGCCTACAAGTTTAATACGAAAGAATGGATGCATTAGGCGCAAATTAGAACAAGAAATCAAATGGGCCCTTAATGGTAATTAATTACCCTTTGTTTGAACCAAGAGATGAAACCGGGATAGTCGTCTCCATGCTTTGCGAGAAGCTCATACTCTTCGACGGAATCCTTTTCGATGACCGCTCCATCCGAGAATTCGGTGACGTATCTAGTATATCAAATATCCGGGAATAAGAGTAGTTCAAAGCAATTAGAAGTTGCGGAACAATAAATTACCGACAACTTAGTCGATGTACGGCCGCACTTCTGTTAGGTTGGTGAAGATATACAATGAAATGGTCCGCCATTCTTCGACATCCAACGATTTCCCTTTCGAAGCACCGGATGGTGCGAGCTTACCTTTGAATAGGCTGAGGTTGGATCGAACTTTTTTTCGATCGCCATCATTGTACCGAGGCTTCGGGTTATGCAAATGATGATTTTTGGCTTCGTAGTGTGCTGTGACGAAGTTTGCCGCCTCCTCAGTAATGGATGCCTCGGCCACCGATGCTTCAATTCTACGTTTATTTTTACACTTAGCTCGAAGCGTCTTCTGCATCCTCTCAGTTGAGTAGCACCATCGATTTTGAACAGGCCCCCCATTCTTGCCTCGGCCGGGAGATGCAAAATCAAATGTTCCATTGGATTAAAGAAGCCCGGTGGAAAGATCTTTTCTAATTTGTAGATCAACTCCGGCACCAACTCTTCCATTTCATCTAGCACGCCAGGCGATAGTTCTTTCGCACAAAGAGAATGGAAGAAATAGCTCAGCTCTGCCTGTACTAGCCATTCATCCTCAGGGATAAAGCCACGCAACATCACCGGCATTACCTGCTCAATCCATATGCGCCAATCATGACTCTTGAGCCCAAATATTTTCAATTTCTCAAGACTCGCTCCCCTCTTTAGATTCGCAGCATACCCATCGGGGAACATAAACCGCATTTTCATCCACAATAGCATTTCCCTCATAGCTGGCCTTCCAAGATTGAACCATGCCTTTGGCTTCGCTATGCTTTCCTTTCCTTTCCGTTGTCGCAAGTTTTGCAACGGTCTATCACATAGAGCCGCCAGGTCGATTCTAGCCTTAGTATTATCTTTTGACTTCCCCTCTATGCCGAACAATGTACCAAAAATGGCCTCCGCAATATTCTTTTCAGTGTGCATCACGTCAATGTTGTGTGGGCAAAGGAGGTCTTTGAAGTAAGGCAGATCCCATAAGCATGACTTATGAGTCCAGGCGTGTTCTGTATTATACCCTTTGAAGTATCCTGGACGCAAAGGATCAGGATCGAGAGCGTTTAACTGATCAAGGGTCTGTTGGCCTGTCAACGCAGCTGGTGCAGTGTTTTTGACAACTCTACCTTTGATGAAATTATTCTTGTCTTCTCTGAACTTATGGTCAGGATCCAGGAATTGTCTATGCATGTCGAAGCAAGAATACTTTCGACCAGCCTGCAGCCAACGGAACTGAAGAGCTTCCTTGCATGTGGTGCACGGGAACCTTCCATGCACACACCAGCCAGCGAATAGCGCAAACGCCGGATAATCATGCGTCGAGTACATGTACCACACATGCATTTTGAAATTTGTTTTGGTAGCCGCGTCGTAGGTCTTGATCCCATTATCCCAGGCTTCTTGCAACTCATCCTTAAGCGGATGCATGTACACATTCATATTCTTCCCCGGATAGTTGGGCCCTGGAATTATCAACGTCAAGAAAATGTTCTTTCTTTTTATAATCTCTCTGGGTGGCAAATTTAGTGGAATGACAAATACAAGCCAACAACTGTATTGTGCTGCCGTCATACCATACACATTGAACCCATCCGTGCTGATGGCAACTCTAGGTTGCCTTGGATCTTCCGATTTTTCCCATCCGCATCTAGTTCGGTTCTTTTGCCCAATTTGTCCCATGTCATCTCTCTGGCCATCTCTTCGACCATGAAAATACGTTGAAGTCTTGGTACGATTGGCAGATACCGAAGAAAACTAATGGCGATTTTGGTCTGATTCTTCTCACCCATGTCGTTGCCTACCACAATATACGTGGAAGAATTGCAAATGGGGCAATAGTTCAAGGCCGCATACTCAAGCCTAAATAAGGCACATCCATTCTCACACGCATGTATCTTCTCATAGGGCATCTTAAGTACACGGAGGATTTTCTCTGACTGGTACAGGTTTGCAGGCAGTACATGGCCTTTGGGGAGAAAGCATCCAAATATCATCATCATCGCGTTGTAGCATTCTCTGCCTAGGTTGAATTGAGCCTTCAGAGCCATTACTTGCGCGGTGGCATCCAGCTGACAAAGCTCAGTCTGCTCGTGGAGAGGACGTTTTGAAGACTCCAACATTTCGTAGAAGGCCTTTGCAGATTCCTCCATCTCATCGTCCGAATCCCGAGCATCATCAAAGTCTTGCACCATGTCTTCAATACCGGTACCATGCTCGTTGGTGCGACGACGAATCACCTCAGCTCTGGCACGTTGGTCAGACTCACCATGAAAAGTCCACACCGTATAATTAGGCGTAAAACCCCACTTCTGCAGGTGTTTACCCATTTCAAACTCTGTCTGCTTTTTCCAGTTGTCGCAGTTGGGACAGGGGCACCATGTTTTTTGTTGGCCATTTGCAAATGCGGCTCTCACAAACCCCCTGGTTTTTGTTAACCATTCATGGGTCATGTCTTTCTGACTAGGGTGACCAGTGTACATCCAAGCACGATCACTCATGTCGCCTAGCTACCTATGGGGGCACAAGAAATAAATATATAATTCATCATCTATATTCATACGCTAATCAAGTTTGTCAGTTATATTACGTCCATGCAACCTACACGCTAATAGGTAAAGATAGGTCCTAATCCCACCCGAGTATGTGTAGACTGGGTTCGTTTTCCCATGCTCTGCGCTAGATGCGACGCAGAATTTCGGCAGCACCTCCCCGTTGTTCTCCTGATACACGTCTCGGCAATAAGCAGAGAGGATGTGTACCCGGAGAACAACAGGGGAGGCCCCGACGAAATTCCGCATCGGATCCGGAGCACAACATACGGGAAAACAAACCCAATCTACACATACTCGGGCTGTCGATGGATAATGTTGGACAATTCGAAAGGATGGCGGTTATAAATATGCAAAGAAATGCATATTTATAGATGTCACCCTTTCGAACGGGAGACGCATACTGGTCACGCATACTCATGATTTAAGAAACCTATAGCTAACAAGTTTCATCGGCACGAAGACCGGGACAGAGCAAATTAAGGGGGTAGGAGGAGAAGTCATTTGTGCTCACCAACGAACGCAAGGGCGGAGCTCGTGCAATGCACGTGGAGGTCGTCGAACAACTGCACATTGAAATTCACACGATCAACACAAATACGATGTTTTTATAATTAACATAATCGGAAAATATGTGACCTAACTCATAATTTACAAAACTATGACCTCGTGGGCCTCTGGAAGGCCGAAAAGCACCTTCTCGTTGAAAAGATGGCAGAAGAGGTGTCGGGGGTCGGGGCTTAGTGCCGTCGGGAGTCAGTGCCGTCGAGGGTCGGTGGTGTCGGGTGTCGGTGGTCGGGAGTCGGGTTAAATGCGTCGATGGTCGGGGGTCAGTGTCGTCGGGGGTCGAGGGTCACTAGCGTTGGGGGTTGGGGTCTTTCCGATCAACCAAAGGCCAAAGAGGTGTCGGGGGCCCGGGGTTGGGGGTTAGTGGCGTCGGGGGTCGGGGGTCGAGGGTCAGTGGCGTCGGGGGTCGGGGGTCGGGCGTTAGTGGTGTCGGGCGTCGGAGGTCAGGAGTCGGGGGTCGGGGGTCGGGGGTCGGGGTCAGTGGTGTCGGACATCGGGAGTTGGGGGTCGGGGGTCAGTGGTGTCGGGCGTCGGGGGTCGGGGGTCGGGAGTCGGGTGTCAGTGGCGTCGGGGGTCGAGGGTCGGGAGTTGGTGGCGTCGCGCATCGAGGGTTGTTGGCGTCGGGCGTCGGGGGTCGGGAGTCAGGTGTCGGTGGTCAGTGGCGTCGGGGGTCGTGGGCGGGGGGTCGGGGTCCTTTTCTTTCTTCTTCTCCTCTCTCCTCTTTTTCTTCTTCTTCTTCTTCTTCTTCTTCTTTTCTCTCCTTTTCCTCTTCCTCTTCTTCTTCTTCTTCTTCTTCTTCTACTTCTTCTTCTTTCTCCTCCTCCTCCTCCTCCTCTTCTAACAGTAACCTAATTAACACTAAACTAATAGTAACCTAATTAACCTAAACTAACAATAACCTAATTAACATTAAACTAATAGTAACCTAATTAACCTAAACTAACATTACTAATTAACACTTGGAGTAACCTAAACTAATAGATGCACTGAAATGAAAAAAAGAAAAAAGGAAAGAAAATGAACTCACCAGGAAAGTTGCCGCGGGAGGGGTGTGGCCGCGGGGAGGGTGTTGCCGCAGGGAGGGGTGTGGCCGTGGGGAGGGGGTGGCCACAGGGAGGGGTCGCCGGGAGGGGTGTGGCCGCGGGGAGGGGTGGCCGCAGGGAGGGGTCGCCGCGGGGAGTGGTGTGGCCACGGGGAGGGGGTGGCCGCGGGGAGGGGCCGGGGTGGCCGCGGGGAGGGGGTCACCGCGGGGAGGGGAGCGCCCGGGGAGGGGGTCGCTAGTGGGAGCGAGGCAGGGCGGCGGCGGCTGATAGTGAGCACGAGGGGGAGAGAGAGACAGTACTGTGGGGGGGGGAGAGACAGACAGTGAGCGCGAGGGGGAGAAGACGGCCGTTACACGGTCTGCCCCTTTGCCGTCCGCCCCCCGACGGCAAAGGGCCCCACGGCAGATGGCAAAGGCCGACCCATGGCAAAGTTAGCCTTCCGTCGGACACGGCAGACATGGGACCCACCCGTGCTCTTTGCCGTCTGCCGTTGGTCCCTTTGCCGTCCGCTGGCAGACGACAAAGGCCCGACACATGGCAAATAGTATTTTTTCCATCAGTCAGCCCTTTACCGTCAGCCTTATGCCAACTGAAGGAAAGAGCTTCTTTGCCATCAGCCAGCAGACGGCAAAGACATGGCTGACGGCAAAGAACTGGATTCCAGTAGTGCTATGTTCGGGACGCGTGACACACGAACGAATATTGTATCCGTGTTCGTCTCGTTTTTGTGATCAACTTTCATATACAAATTATTTTCATCTGACTTACAATTTATTTCATATAAATTTTTGAAGTTGTATTAATATTAAGAATTTAAAACATATTTAATTTAATTTAACAAATATATGTGGTATCAGCGTGATGTCATTGCTCACATCAAAGTTCAACACGGCTCTTGACTAGTCAATTTGACGAGTGGGTTCCATTGCCATAGACCCATATTTAATCGTGGGTTTAACTTAATTTAATTAGGTTAATAACAGGGTGGGTCCGACATGACATACCCTGTCATTTTAATATACACAATTAATTAAACTGATTTAGGATTAGTCAACCCAATTAATTAGGCAAGTTAATTAAGACAACTAATTAGTAATTACTTAATTACTTAACTGATTAATTAACTAATTATTTTTAATATTTTTAAATTCATTTTTATCATTATTATTATTTATATTATATTTATTTATTTTCCTGTTTAGGGGGCGTGGGCCCTCCTTGTCAATGAGCCAAAAAGGAAGGGGTTAGTGGGGGCTTAACCCCCACTAACCAGAAATGGGGCGAGGCCAGGCCTCGCTGTGGCCGAGGCCAGCCGTGGCAATAGCCGGCGACGGCCAGCAAGACAGGGCGGAGGCACATCGGCAGGGCGAACGACCCGATGGCCGAAGGCAGTGGCCAGCAGTGGCGGGCGCAGCGATAGCAGCAGGCAGTGTGCGAAGGCGGCAAGGGAGCGCGGCTATGCGGGCACAATGTCGAGCAGCGGCGGGCGATCCGAGGCGTGGCACCAGGGTGGAGGCTGGTGGCCAGCGGTCCCGAGAAGAGGCATAGAGGTGCGGCAGCGGGCTGGGATGTGCTCAACGGCTATAGGGTGGCGTGCCATCGCTGGAGTGTGGCAGGGACGCAGTGGGGCAGCTGTGGCCGGAGTGAGGGGAGGAGGAGAGGAGGAGGGTGGAGCCCCGGGGGCCCACCAACAGCGTAGGGGAGGCACATGCCTGGGGAGGACCGATAGAGAAGCTTGGGGAGGACGATACGAGGGAGAGGCGGCCGGCGCTGGTCGCCGATGGTGAGGCGCCGGCGGGGAGTCGTGCGAGCACCGGCTCTGGGTCGTGGCAAGAGAGAGGGGCATAGAGCCGCCAGGGAGGTGGAGGAAAAATGGGGAGGGGGAGGAAAGTTAGTGTTTGAGGGAGATGGGCCTTTTATAGGCCAGGGAGGAGGTGTGGGGCTGGCTTGGCCGACCCAAATGGGGGGAGGGTGTTTTCTCCTTTTCTGTTAAATTTTCTTTTTTCATAAAACTTTTATGTTTTAATCAATTTGCAATAATAATCTTTTGTAGAAATAGGGTATTTGATTTAGTATTCATTTTGCAATTTATTGCCATCTCATATAATATTTGCGATTCATTAGTTGTAATTGATTAAAATAAAATGGCATTCAGTAATGAATTTGCCATAGTTAATAATTATTTTGTGACAAAAGAGGGCTTGATAAATATGGTTTCATATTTTATAATTATTAGGTGAATATTTGCAATCCAACCATGATTTTTGTGTTCATGTTTGACAAAACATTTATACCACCCATTAATTGAATTTTGAAATCCATCAGGAATTTGAAAAGAGTTATGAAGTTTACAAGAACTGTTTAGAAAAATGATTAGGCTTTGATCATGGTTATCACTGTGGCTTAATTACAATGATCACTGTAGCATAGTCCCGGGACGTGACAACTCCCCCTACTAGCAAGAATTCTCATCGCAAGAATTAAAAAGTAGGAGGAAAGAGGTATTCATCACGAAGATGATCCTCGCATTCCCAATTGGCTTCTTCTTCAAAATGATTTGACGACTACACTTTAAGGAACTTGGTAACCTTGCGACAAGTCTGGCGTTCAGCTTGATCGAGAATGCGGATCAGATGTTCTTTATAAGAGAGGTCTTGTTTCAACTCAAGCATATCATGATCCACTGCTCGAATATGATCTTTGAAGCAGAAATGGTGCTGAGACACATGGAAGACATCGTGAACCTAAGAAAGGTTCACCATCAATTCCAATTGATAAGCTACTTTTCCATCCCTTTCGATAACAATGAATGGACCAATATAGTAAGGAGCTAACTTTTCCTTGATCCCAAAATGGTGTGCTCTAATTGGTGTGACACGAAGATAAGCCTTTTCGCTAGGTTGGTAGACCATATCTTGATGATGACGGTCATACTGACTTTTCTGACGAGCCTAAGCAGCCTTTAGATTCTCATGAATAATGCAGACTTGATCTTTAGTATGTTGGATAATATCCGGACCGAAGAGTGATCGTTCCCCAGTTTCTCGCAAATTTAGAGGAGTTGGACACTTTCGTCCATACAACACTTCGAAATGGGCCATCTTCATACTAGCTTCATAGCTATTGTTGTAGGAGAACTCGGCATACGGGAGAGATTCCTCCCATTTCTTTCCAAAAGAAATGACACAAGCTCGAAGCATGTCCTCAAGAATTGGGTTGACTCATTCAACTTGTCCCTGGAATTGAGGGTGAAATGCGGTGCTGAAGGACAAATGAGTCCCCATAGCCTTGTGAATACTTTCCCAAAATTTTGAAGTGAACAAGCTACCACGGTCCGAGCTGATTACCAACGGAATACTGTGAAGTGAAACAATCCTGGATATATAAAGATCTACTAGTTGGCTACCATTAATTGTTTCTTTGATGGCTAGCAAATGTGCAACTTTGGACAGTCGCTCAATGACGACAAGAGTAACATCATTACCATTCTGAGATCTAGGAAAACTAGTGAAAAAGTCCATTTCAACATGGTCCTATTTCCATTCAGGAACAGAGATAGGTTGCAGAGTTTCAATAGGCTTTTGATGTTCTTGTTTTATCGTCGGCAAATATCACACTCTGCAACATAGCATGCAATGTCTTGTTTCATATTTGGCCACCAGAATCTTTGATGGATGTCTTGGTACATCTTGGTGCTACCCGGATGTATAGACAACATGGTATCGTGAGCTTATTTTATCACCTTTCCGATCATTCTAAGATATTCCTTTTGACTTGGGACGAATAGGTGATCCTTGAAGTACAAGGCGCCATCTTCAGCAACAGTGAAAAAGGAGGGTTTACCTTTTGTAAGGTATCTTTTAATTCTTTCGACTTCATTGTCATAACCTTTCATAGTCTTGATGGTGCCCACAAGATCTGGTTCATCAACCAGGTTACTGAGGAACCCTGATTAACAAGACGGAGGTTCATCTTGTGAAACACTTTAGGAGGGGGAACAAGATAACCCTGAGGAACAATATGGAGGTTCAGCTTACAGAATTCCTCTTCAAGATGGTCATAAACCTTGTGAATCTGGATGTGGTTGTAGTATGACTTGCGACTCAAGGCATCAATCATTACATTAGACTTACCGGGGGTATACGATATACCACAGTCAAAATCTGATATACGCTCCATCCATCTCTGTTGACGTAGATTTAGATCCGGTTGAGTGAACAGATACTTCAGACTTTGATGATCGGTGTAGATTTCAAAACGATTACCAAGAAGGTATTATCGCCATTATTTCCTCAAATGTACAACTGCGACAAGTTCAAGATCATGAACTGGATAGTTCTCTTCATAAGCACGCAGCTGATGTGAGGCATAAGCAATCACTTTGTGATCTTGCATCAGGATACAACCTATCCCTTGACGAGAAGCATCACAATAGATACCAAAATCCCTTTTTGTATCCGAAGGAGCAACTACCAGAGCGGATGTCAGTTTGTCCTCGAGTCCCTGGAAACTTACATCACATTTATCAGCCCACTTAAACTTAACACCTTTGTGAAGCATAATTGTGAGGGCTTTGCAATCTTGGAGAAGTTCTCGATGAATCGACATCAATAGCTGGCGAGTCCGAGAAAACTTCTGACTTGCTTGACATTCTTTGGGGGAGTCCAGTCAAGAATAGCTTGAACTCGTTCGGAGTTGACTCCAATACCATCCTTGGAGATCACATGACCAAGGTACGTCACTTTGTCCAGGCAGAACTCACATTTGGAATACTTCGCGTAAAGTTTATGCTCCTGAAGCTTATCCAGTACAAGACGAAGATGTTCGACATGTTCTTCTTTATTCTTCGAATATACCAGAATATCATCCAGATATACCACGACGAATTTGTCGAGGTAGTCCATGAATATATAATTCATCAGTCGGGAGAAGGTTGCTGGTGCATTGGTTAAGCCGAAGGACATGACGGTGTACTCGTATGATCCATAGCGAGTAACAAAGGCGGTCTTTGGGATATCCTCCTTGCGAACACGGATTTGGTGGTATCCCAACCTCAAGTTAATCTTATAGAAGACTGTGGAACCAACAAGTTTATCGTACAGATCATTTATCCGAGGAAGAGGATATTTGTTTTGAATAGTGGCCTAATTGATAGGACGGTAGTACTGAACCAAATCATACAGATCATTTATCCGAGGAAGAGGATATTTGTTTTGAATAGTGGCCTGATTGATAGGACGGTAGTCCTGAACAAAAAGATTTGTCCCATCCTTCTTCTTAACAAAGAGAGAAGGGGATCCCCAAGCATAGGAGCTCAGACGAATGAAACCCAGACCAAGCGAATTGTCAATTTCTTGCTTAAGTTCAAGAAGTTCATGCGGTGGCATTTTATAAGGATACTAGGCGATAGGAGTGGTACCGGGTACCATGTCGATGGCAAACTCGACAACTCGAGCATGGGGAATCCCCGGAAGTTCTTCTGGGAAGACATCTTGGAATTCCCGAACAACTAGAATTTTTTCGACCACCTCAAGGGGCGACACATTTAATGCATTCAAGGCATATAGCCATGCCTCAGCATCTCGGACGAGATGAGCATGATAGGAGGTGGACGGTTTTGGTGGCACAAACGATTCAAGCCAGATGAGCTTTCAACCAGTCCATTCCGAGTATGAGGTCAATGTTGGAAGAACTCAATAACATGGGAGTGACAAGGAATTCTAATCCTTCAATTTCAACGCGGACATTAGGGCAGATGATGGAGGGTCGACATTGGCCCGCGGGGGTGTTTACCACTATCGGGATGTTCATCTCTTCGTACTTAATGCCATGCATGAATGCAAAATTTACCGACATGAAGGAATACAATGCTCCTGTATCAAACAATAGAGAAGCATGTACTGAGTTAACGAGAAGTGTACCCATCATGATCACAGGCTGGTCTTGAGCTTGATCCATATCAATGTTGTTGGCCTGACCATGAACATAAGCAGGCTTCGCATTGTTGTTACGGTTCTGGTTGTTGCCACTTCCAGTTGAAGGAAGTGCCAGCTGGTTTAGATTCCTCCTGCAGTCTCTAGCACGGTGACGTGGACGGCCACACTTGAAGCACAGCCCATCCTCGGGACGCGAAGGAGGAACTCGAGGCAGTGGAGCTGGAAGCCTTGGCTGCCTAGGTGGTCGGGGAGGTATACGAGGTGCAACATAGGACGACCTAGGAGTAGGAGCAGGTGCATGGTACATGTGGTGGGGAATCCAGATCTTCCGCTTCTGTGCAGATGGGCCCGAAGATGACGACATGTCACGGTTGCACTCGCTGCTATCCTTGTATTCCTGCAGACCAGTCTCAACCTGAATGGCCTTGTTCACCAGGGTGGCAAAATTGACATAGTCGTTAACAAGGAGCGTCAGCTTGATGTCAGGGTGGAGGACCTCATGGAATTTCTCATGTCTGCGTGCATTAGTTGCAATGTCTTCTTCAGCATAGCGGGACAAGTCCAAAAACTCCAACTGATAAGCATCCATAGTTTTGTTGTCCTGAACAAGGTTGCGGAACTCATGCTTCTTCCGCTCCATGATTCTCTGAGGATTGTAGTGAGCACGGAAGGCATCCTTGAACTCCGTCCAAGTGATGACAGTTCCATAGGGCTGAGAGCGCGTGTGGCTATCCCACCCTTGAGCAGCAGGACCCTTTGGAAAGTAGGCTGCAAAGTTGACATCGCTCACCAGGGGCACATTGGCAGACTCCTGCTCATAAGCAATGTCATGGAGCTAGTCATCAGCATCAAGGGCCTGAGTTGAGCTGCGGTAGATCGCATAGTTGAGGCAGCAGAAGTCTTGCAGTGTCATGCCTTGCTGCTGATTCATGTTCGGCCTTCGAAACTGGTCCATGAGCCCTTGCATAAACTGGCAGTTTAGTTCAAACTGTTGGATCATCCCCGCCATATATTCAGGAGGCGAGGGTGGTGCATCTTTGGTGGGTCCTCGCGGGCGGCCAACTGGACTAACCATCCTGCTACATATTTAACAGGGGTAGTTTAGGATAAGGTAATTGCAAAGGCATTGTAGTCATTCAAGAAGTAATCAAGCATGACGAAAGGTAAATGCGATAGATACTCCACAGTAGTTAAGTTCGACATACAAACCCATACATAAGTTCGATTACATACCATCGGTTAAAAATTCGAAATTTGGCGATAACCTCGATGCATTAGATGATAACCTGGACTCACTAGGCGGCACGCAGTGGAGGGATACAACAATGAGACATAGTGATAATGCTACATCAACGTCAGAGAAAATGTCTAAATCCAGGTAGCTGACGGTGACACTAATAGGAGAACCTAGGAGCATGATTCTGTATCCCATGGCGACTCATGTGCTCGTACCGCCTTGACTCCGGGAGCAGAGGTCCAAGTGCAGGGGTACGTCCTCCAACAGCAGGCCACTCAAGACCTGGTTGTTGCTTTGTCCTGCACGGCTAGAGGATGAACGCAGGGTGGATCCTCGCGTTGACTGCTGGATGCAGTTGTGTCAACGCGTTGTAAAGATGGGTACAGATGGCGTACAGCTCCACCTTCTGAGCTTGGAAGGCACGATCCATTGCCTCAATGTACTGCACCATAGCCTGTGAGTCATAGAGACGACTCACATAGGGGGTACAGACAGCGACATAGGACCGGCCATTGCGCTCCGAAACGCGAGCAGTGTAGGCATTGAGTTCAGATCCAGTCTCATCCCCAGCTGTAGTATACGGGTTGTATCTGAAAGCAGTCTCCTCCAAGCAAGGGTACGCTCCACAGAGGCGGGTGATAGCAATATAGGCCGCATCATGAACGGCCAGATCGATCGACAACCCAACACCACAGAAGGTGTGGAGCTTGTTGCTGGAGGTGTCTGTTCGATCGAAGATGCGAACCTCTGCCTGGTACTGGTACTGGTTGAACTCACGGAAGTCCTCGTACACCGTGTATTCGGGGTACGAGCGATATCCCAGCCTAGTCAAGAGGTCGACCAGAATGGCTCTGATACCAACTTGTGACGACCAAGCTAATCATACATGCAAATGCGTACGACCAAGCTCAAAGACTCGCGGGAAGATATCACAACACAAGTCTAGACACAAATAAAAACATACAAGCTTCATATTACAAGCCAAGGGCCCTGAGGGCTAGAATACAGAAGCTCGATAAACACACGAGTCAGCGGAAGCAATAAATATCCGAGTCCATACATGAAACATGATAATGCCTTAGAGAAGGCTAGCACAAAAGAGATAACGATCGGACGAGGCGAGGCCTCCTGTCTGGGAACCTCCGACACTACTCCTGGTCGTCGGCGGCCTCCACGTAGTAGTAGGCACCGTCGTGGTAACAGTCCTCATCGGCGGGAAACGCCATCTCTTGGGCTCCATCATCTAGTCGCAGCAATCGGATCAAGGGGAAAAGGGGGAGCAAAGCAACGGTGAGTACTCATCCAAAGTACTCGCAAGACTGACATCAGAACTATGCTAAGTATGCATCAATATCAAAGGAAGGGCTTATACATGGACTGACTGCAACAATGCGAGAATAGAGAGACAAGACCTATTCATATCGAAGACTAGCATCTTCAGGGGTCTTGTAGCAATAGACGAGAGTAGAACAGGTAACACACTTAATTGTCATATTGTTGCAGCAATATTAATTAAACTCACGCCCGAAGATTGTTTGTCGACTCAATGCAAGGAAGCAATCCCGGAGCAAACATTCCAGTTAAGTAACAGTTGTAGTTGTATAAGATCGGGGCACAACTCCAAGTCGTCCTGTAACCGTGGACACGGCTATCCGAATAGTTAATTTCTTCCCTGTAGGGGTGCACCAAGTTTCCCGTCACGCTCGATAAACTCTGGCCGGACACACTTTCCTTGGTCATGCCCGGCCTCGGAACATCGACACGTCGCATCCCCACCTAGACTTAACAGAGAGGCCAGCCCGCCGGTCTAAATCCTAAGCGCGCAGGGCTCATGGTCCCATCACCCTTTGCACTCCTGCACGATGCGAGGGCGGCCGATGTTAGTCCTGGCACCTCTTACACAAGAACGGTGATAATCCAGACCACTCGGGTGCGCGCCGATCCATTGCTGACGTCCGAAGAGCTTCAACTGATACCACAATATCGAGTACCCATAAGTTCTCCCGCATAACCCGTTAGTGCGAAAAGGTCTCCGACCAACCCAGATCAAATACCCAAATCCTTAGCATTTTAATTAACTCATCGACACATCCACACAGGAATCCACCAGCCTAACATTTATTCATCAATGTTCCCAGTAACATGGTCAAGTAACTGTGTGGTTGTAACATCAGGGGGATCCGAGGTATCACCCTCATTGGATTCTGAATGATGTAACCATCAAGGTGGCCAGGGAGGAATCACCCTAGATGGTCCACGCTTGATGGGTTGTACGACAGAGTCATTATTGGAAGCAGTGAATGAGGAATCACCTTCCGAGACCCACGGCCAGTCAACTAAACTACAATGCTAACATCAGAGTACGTAACGAGGTGTCACCCTTGCTACTCGATAGTAGCTCTGAAGTGTCGTACAACTAAGGGGGGTGTAAATGCGGTTTTGGTTCTGTCACGCCCAAGATGCGACCCTATCCTCAATTTGGCACGAAGGCCTCATCAGGGATAGAAGCGCATCTCGTCGTGTCGCAAGAATGGATATCATTACAAGTACATGTACTGAAAAGAAGAGATATATAATATAATTGGCTTACACTCGCCACAAGCTACATCAGAGTCACATCAGTACATTAGATAATCATAAAGAGTAAGAGCAGGGTCCGACTACGGACGAAAACAAACGAGAAAAATAAGAACGACGTCCATCCTTGCTATCCCAGGCTGCCGGCCTGGAACCCATCCTAGATCAATGAAGAAGAAGAAGAAGCAACTCCAAATGAACAATCAACGCGCTCGCATCAAGAAACCTTTACCTATACCTGCAACTGGTGTTGTAGTAATCTGAGAGCCACAGGGGACTCAGCAATCTCATTTCCAAAGGTATCAAGACTAGCAAAGCTTAATAGGTGAGGCAAGGTTAAGTGGTGAGGTTGCAGCAGCGGCAAAGCATATATTTGGTGGCTAACTTACGAGTACAAGAATTAAGAGGGGGAATATCTACGCATAGCGGACGTGAACTACTGATGATCAAAAGAATGATCTTGAACACCTACCTATGTCAGACATAACCCCACTGTGTCCTCGATCGGAGAAGGAACTCACGAAAGAGACAGTCACGGTTACGCACACAGTTGGCATATTTTAATTAAGTTGACTTCAAGTTATCTAGAACTAGTGTTAAACAAAGCTTCCACGTTGCCACATAACCGCGGGCACGGCTTTCCGAAAATATTTAACCCTGCAGGGGTGCTCCAACTAGTCCATCACAAATTACCACAAGCCGCATAGAAATCCTCAATCACGAAGCTCGCGATCTCGTCGGATTCCCTAATGGAAAACCTCAACTCTGAGATAACCCAAAGCATCACCGGAATCCCGATGCACAAGATATCTCGTCAAAGGTAAAACTAATCGAGTAAGGCCACCCGTTGTGTCGACGAACCGGATAGGAGCCACGTATCTCGTTCTCAGGACACACCGTCTATGCAAAGTGGATGGGAACCAAACCTCGAGTTGCCCCGTGGTGGCACCGCCGACTGCTAGGTGGGTGGACCAATACTCATGAGGAGCACTGGCCCAGGGGTTGATTAAATTTCCTCGGGTTAATTACTCCCTATGCAGTTAATTAGTTATTAGGCAAATGTAGTACCAAAGTTGGGCCCGGCCAGACCAGCTTTAATCTAAAACGAATTATCAAGGGGGTCCCCATAACAACCCCGATCGTGTTAGGAGCGCTCTTTTATGGAACATAACACCGGTAGCCGAAACTAAGGGGGCAAATGTGGAACAAAACACCAGGCTAGAAAGGCCGAGTCTTCCACCTTTTACGAAGTATATAGGTCCATTAAATTAAATAGCATTAGTATGGTGATATGACAAGGAACCCATGTTATCACATGGAAGCAACTATACCTGCAACTAGCAACGCTAACACAGGGTTAAGCAAGCGTAACATAGCCAATCAGTGGTTTGCTAGGTCAAACAGGTTGAAGGTTTCATGGCATTGTTGAGAGGCTGATATTTAACAAGTGGTAGGCAACAAGACATAAATGATAGAAGCGATAAACTAGCATGGCAATGATAGTAATGCTATCTGGGGAAATGGTCATCTTGCCTGAGATCCCGCTGAGAAGAAGACTGACTCCGAGAAGTCGACGAACCAATGTAGTTGAACAGGTCCTCACATTCCGACATGCTTGCGGAAGTCTATCGAGACGGAGAAAACCGGAAACAAACATCAACACAGATATTCACCACACGATGCACAACATGATGCATACCCTAATATGATGCATGATCAGTTCATCGATGCACGGGATGGCATGGCAGTTCACCTCACGCAAACACTACACATTAAGTGAAGCTCGATATGCAACGAGTTGCATATCGACGAAACTCCACGATTAATTATTTAATTCACTCCCTATTATTTACACCGCAATATTTAATTGTTGTTAACATGGCAAGGGTGTAGCGATGATCCGACATGGCATCCTAGACGGTTAACACGCGGAACAAAGAACGGAGCTACGGCACAAGAACATGCAACACAAGATTATATGCCATGAATGCGTTATGCATGCAAGTTCAACCACGGCAAGAACGGAGAGAAGCAGGTGTCGCCACGGCGAGCGAAAGGGGAACTATGTCGGCAAGACGGAAACGATGCCACGACAACGTACCTATCCCGATACTCAACGAGATATCGGTGCCACGATCTGGAAGCGTGTGCGGGAACGTTAAATAAAGATGGGGTGATCCTGTATCTCGGGTTCCTATGTGTTGAGGCACGACGAAAGAAGACAACGTGCAACGGGCAACATACGGTGCAACATACATTCAACTCATACAACACATTCGTTCGTTACACGACACATCTCATCGGGGATACCTTCGAAGCTTGCGATTCGAAGGGGATCGGTTCGTAGCGGACGTCGTGGAAGTCGTGGAAGTAGTCGTACACGGTCTCGTCGACGGTAGTCGTTCTCTCGGCGTTGGTAGACGATCTTCGGTGTCGGGAGTCGAACACGGTTTCTGGGGTCGTCGAGGACGTCGTGGTGCTTGGCGAATTTGTCGATGACTCACGGTGGCGGGGATGGTGCACGCGGCGACGGCAAGCGACAACAACACGGCTAGCGAAAGCAGACAACCGCCAGCATCTAGCAACTAGCCTAGCAACAGCATCTAACATTAACTAGCAGAAACTACATTGGCAACATGCACAACAACCTGACAGCAGCAAGCAATAAGTATCTGCAGCAGCAGCAAGCTGCAAAGCAAGCAAATAGCAACAACAGCTATTAGCTAGCAAGCAGCAGCAAAACCTACCTAGGAGCAGCAACCTACAGTAGAGGCTACCAACTAGCAAGCTAGCAACAACAGCTAGCTACAGCATCAAAGCAACAACAAAAGCAACCTGCAATTCAGGCGAGCAACAGCAAGCAGGCACAAATAGCATCAAAGCAACACCAGGCAAGCGACACTGCTCGGCAGCAACAAAAACGCAGCAGCGGCACAGCATGCAGCAGTTTCGCACAGCAACAGCAGCAGCAGGCAGCGACTCAAGCAATAGCAGCACGCGCAGCAGCAAAAACGCAGCAGCGGCAGGCAGGGGAACGGCGGCGCAGCGCTGCCGGAGGGCTCAGCCGGGCGAAGTCGAGGAGCAGCGGAGGCCGGCGGCGCGGCGCGGGGCGCCAGAGGGGTGCGCGAGGGGCAAGGCGAGGCCATGGCGAGGTCGGCGCGGCAAGGGGAGGAAGGAGCGGCGCTGGGGACAGAGGGGATCGAGGCAAGGGGATCGGGGACGAGCACGGGGCGGAGCGACGGCGCTCGGGAACGAGGAGATGGGGCTGGCGGGGCTGTTCGCTAGGGCAAGGGGAGGCCTGGGCCTTGTCCTGGGTCCTCCCCCTTTGGTCTTTTGTTTTCTTTTAAAACAGAAAAAAAATCTTAAACAAAGAACAACTTTTAATAAAAAAAGAAAATAATAAAAAAATGCTTTTGCTCCTTTGAAAATTATACCCCAATCCATAAAATTAGATTGGGCATTTAAAAAAAATAAAAATGAAACCTTTTCGAAGAGTAAAATAAGACCTTTTAAAGAAGTAAAAATTAAAACCCTTTTGAAGAATAAAATAAAACCTCTTTTATTTAAAGAATAAAATAAAAGCCCTTTAAAAGAGAAAAGTAAATGAGACGGTTTTAAAATAAAACCAAAGGAGAAAAGTAAAGAAAACCCAAGGGTTGCCCCTACATTTAATAAAATGATTTTTCTTTAAAAGAAGACGAATCTTTTGACGGGGTTAAAATGAAAACTTTAGCAAACCGCAAAAAGACATAAGAGTGGAGAGGAGGGGAGTTCCTATCGCACTAGGACTCGGTGAGCACTCGAAGCACACACACTCAAAACACCACACGCGACAGACGATGCAAGATGCCATGGATGATGCGACGATGCAAACTAAATGATGATGCAACAAAATAAAATAACCAGACGACGGAAACGGAAATAAAGGGGAATCTTCTGGAACGTCGGTCTCGGGCTGTCACAACTCTCCTACACTACAAGAGGATCTCGCCCCGAGATCTAAGAATGAAAGGGGAAGAGGATGAGAAAGAACAAGTGGTAAATTTTAGTCGCTTCTTTGACAGACGAGTGTAAACAACAATCCTTGAAGTTTGCAAAGAGATGAGGACTGATATGAGAAGGAAGCAAGAATTCACGGAAATTTTCGGCAGCACTTCGATAGGAAAATGGGACAAAAAATTTGATAAGAAGAGAGAATTAGACAATATTCACAACAAACAAGTAAATAGAACAAGGGAACACCATGACCTTGATAGAACGACATAATAGACCCAGAAGAGCAACATCACAATGCCTCCGGAACAAGAGAATATGAACTAGCTCATACGGAAGAAAAGAATCAAGAGAGAATGACAACTACTAACTCCAATGAACTTGGCAAGCATCCTTGCAAGAAGAATTGGACGGAGTTGTAGGACAAACAACAATGAAAAGAAGAAGACAGTAGTGGGCTTATGGAAACCTTTCAAACTAATGAAGTGAGAACCTGCCACTAACAGAAACAAGGATTGATTGGGAGAAACAAGATATGAACAATCTTACACCAAGAGGATACATTGAGAACTTGGATTAATGATAGCACCATGATAGCATAATCCATAGGAAAAGGTTTAGGTGAAGTCCAAACCAATATAGCTCAATGAAGAAATCATGGGTTGAAATATCTCATGATCAAAGAATCGGTGGATTTAATTATCTCATTCTTGAAAGGAAATGTCTTCGAGGCTCCTACACTAACAAGAAGGCTATAATACCACCTCAAAGGATAAAGGAAGAACAATTGCATATATAAATGCAAGAGAAAGGATACTTGAGGTTCTCCAACAAGAATCTTGAAGAACACTTTGAGAAAAAATCACATCCTTGAAGAACCAACATGACGAGCCTCCGTAACAAAAGAATGAAGCAACGATAAGAAGGTAGAAAAGAATAAGATTATGACCTTGCGAAGATTTAGATGGAGCCTCACAAGAGATACTTGATAGAACTCGGAACTCCGGAAAAGAAAGATAAGAACACTTGAGAAAAGAATTGATATCGAGAGCCACTCCGAACGAAGAATTGAAATCATTTGATGAAACAAGAATAAGAATTATGTTGTGCTTATCCTTCACCAAATTAAATTGATAACAAGCAATGGATTTCGCATCCAACTTATTGTTCTGAAAAGATTGAGGAGAGATATGAGCACAAACTAGAGGAATTGTTGCAAGAAACACCGGTGAGAATTGAAATAAATGAGGCAACCATCAATGAATGGAAAAACATGAGAAATAAGGGATCATGACCCACCTGAGAGAAAACTATAACAAGGCACTGGAAAAACCCGAGAGACGAACGAAGAGACAACAATTGAGAAGAATTGAGGATGAAAGCTGAAAGCTGAGAACGAAGAATCTTCTAACATGATGGCCTTCGGAGGAACGAGAATGAAATTACAGAAATGCACTGGATAGCAAGAAAGGGATTACTCATGACTGACAACAATTAAGATTATGACACAAAGCTGAAATGATGAATCTTCGAAAGAATGAACCAAAATAGAGAGGAACACTCCTTCGGATAGCAAGCTGAGAATGAGGAGGAGAACACCACCAAGAATTAATGAGACACTCCGGAATAAAGAAGAATGCAAGGCTGAGCCAAATATGAGAATTAATTCAAATAGATCTTGAAGAAGGAATATGACTGATGAAATTCATACTTACGTCATAGTTGAAAAGAATTAAAGATCTCCGAAAAGATTAGAAGAGACATATAAGATCTTGGGAAAAACCTGTGGGTTATGGGCCCACACAAAGAAATCACCGTTGACAAGATTGCTTAGAAGAGGGATATTGCACCGGTACAAATGAAAACAAGATGAGGATGAGAACCTCGAAATAATGAAAGATCTGAAACAAGAAACTCTGAGATATCTTCAATGCACCGGATTAAAAGAGAGGAATGAATAACCAAGATAGGCTGAAAGAATCTGCAACATGAAAGAGAATTACAAGGATAATTAGGATATGATGAACACGGATAGCTGAATTAAATTCACCAGAAAAGATGACAAGAATGAATAAAGATGAACACGAAGCTCCTGAGAATCTTCACAATGAATCACCGGCTACAAAAAGGAAGAAGAGATAGCGGAAGCATCACTGAATAAGAAGGCACTTGGATGATATCCAAACACTGAAGAAAAGGGCGGGAGGGCGGGGAAACACAAAGACAACTTGAGACAGATGAGACAAACTCCAGAAAGAATTGAGAGAATGATCTGCAAAAATTGGAGAGGGTTGAATTCAGTTGCAGAGAAGCACACCGGTTGAATGGAATTGATACGATGACTTTGGTTTAAAAGGAATTGACATGACAATCGATAAAGAAAAAGAATTAATACTCTCATAAAAATATGAGAACACCTCTTAGAAAAGATCTGAAATCACCACTTGACATCGAAGCAACACAAATTTGTTGGAAGATTGTCCTATACGTAACTACTTGAATTCCCACCTATGAATTCCCCAAATAACTGGTCATGCAATCTGGTACACGGATACAAGGAGTAATATCACACAACTCCTATACTAACCCGTCACCTGTATCACATCCGTCAACACACAACCAGAATCTCGGACCTTCATCTACAAGAGACCCTCGTGATCACAATGATACAAATTATGGCAGTACTCCTGAACAATCTGCACCAGTACTGGGGACATCGGGGTTATCTCGCCACTACTAGTATTGAAGAAATTACGAACATCCTTCATTCTTAGATACTAAGAAATCTGAATGATAACGATGTGCTCAAGAATCCCCTGGAGCTCAACTCCCTTGAAACTCAAACCAGATAGGAGGCACCAAGACAGAACTCCGTCACATCGGCATCATATAGATCCCAAGAATATCCGCGTGATCCTAAAAAATTTTGAGTGAGAAGAGGAGTAGAATTAAAATATTACGTCAAGATTCCTCACCAGAGCATAGAAGAGGAGAAAAAAGAATCCTACTCTCCGATATATAACTAGACTCAAAGTATTTTTTCACTAGACTCGACTCGGCCAAGTTCGATCAATCAAGGGGGCTCCTAGGTCGGTACTGCTCTGATACCAACTTGTCACGCCCAAGATGCGACCCTATCCTCAATTTGGAACGAAGGCCTCGTCAAGGATAGAAGCGCATCTCATCGTCTCGCAAGAATGGATATCGTTACAAGTACATGTACTGAAAAGAAGAGATATATAATAGAATTGGCTTACACTCGCCACAAGCTACATCAGAGTCACATCAGTACATTACATAATCATCAAGAGCAAGAGCAGGGTCCGACTACGGACGAAAACAAACAAGAAAAATAAGAACGACGTCCATCCTTGCTATCCTAGGCTGCCGACCTGGAACCCATCCTAGATCGATGAAGAAGAAGAAGAAGAAGCAACTCCAAATGAACAATCAACGCGCTCGCGTCAAGTAACCTTTACCTGTACCTGCAACTTGTGTTGTAGTAATCTGTGAGCCACAGGGGACTCAACAGTCTTATTTCCAAAGGTATCAAGACTAGCAAAGCTTAATAGGTGAGGCAAGGTTAAGTGGTGAAGTTGCAGCAGCGGCTAAGCATATATTTGGTGGCTAACTTACGAGTACAAGAATTAAGAGGGGGAAGATCTACGCATAGCGGACGTGAACTACTGATGATCAAAAGAATGATCCTGAACACCTACCTATGTCAGACATAACCCCACCGTGTCCTCGATCGGAGAAGGAACTCACCAAAGAGACAGTCACGGTTACGCACACAGTTGGTATATTTTAATTAAGTTGACTTCAAGTTATCAAGAACCAGTGTGAAACAAAGCTTCCACGTTGCCACATAACCGCGGGCACGGCTTTCCGAAAAGATTTAACCCTGCAGGGGTGCTCCAACTAGTCCATCACAAATTACCACAAGCCGCATAGAAATCCTCAATCACGAAGCTCGCGATCTCGTCGGATTCCTTAGTGGAAAACCTCAACTCTGAGATTACCCAAAGCATCACCGGAATCCCGATGCACAAGATATCTCGTCAAAGGTAAAACTAATCCAGCAAGGCCACCCGTTGTGTCGACGAACCCGATAGGAGCCGCGTATCTCGTTCTCAGGACACCCCGTCTATGCAAAGTGGACGGGAACCAAACCTCGAGTTGCCCCGTGGTGTCACCGCCGACTACTAGGTGGGTGGACCAACACTCATGAGGAGCACTGGCCCGGGGGTTGATTAAATTTCCTCGGGTTAATTACTCCGTATGCAGTTCATTAGTTATTAGGCAAATGTAGTACCAAAGTTGGGCCCGGCCAGACCAGCTTTAATCTAAAACGAATTATCAAGGGGGTCCCCATAACAACCCGGATTGTGTTAGGAGCGCTCGTTTATGGAACATAACACCGGTAGCCGAAACTAAGGGGGCAAAGGTGGAACAAAACACCAGGCTAGAAAGGGCGAGCCTTCCACCTTTTACCAAGTATATAGGTCCATTAAATTAAATAGCGTTAGTATGGTGATATGACAAGGAACCGATGTTATCACATGGAAGCAACTACACCTGCAACTAGCAATGCTAACACAGGGTTAAGAAAGAGTAATATAGCCTATCAGGGGTTTGCTAGGTCAAACAGGTTGAAGGTTTCATGGCATTGTTGAGGGGCTGATATTTAACAAGTGGTAGGAAACGAAACATAAATGATAGAAGCGATAAACTAGCATGGCAATGATAGTAATGGTATCTGGGGAAATGGTCATCTTGCCTGATATCCCGCTGAGAAGAAGAATGACTCCGAGAAGTCGACGAACCAACGTAGTTGAATGGGTCCTCACATTCCGACACGCTTGCGGCAGTCTATCGAGACGGAGCAAACCGGAAACAAACATCATCACAGATATTCACCACACGATGCACAACATGATGCATACCCTAATATGATGCATGATCAGTTCATCGATGCACGGGATGGCAGCAACTACATCGGCAACATGCACAGCGACGTGACAGCAGCAAGCAACAAGTATCTGCAGCAGCAGCAAGCTGCAAAGCAGGCAAATAGCAACAACAGCTATTAGCTAGCAAGCAGCAGCAAAACCTACCTAGCAGAAGCAACCTACAGCAGCGGCTACCAACTAGCAAGCTAGCAACAGCAGCTAGCTACAGCATCAAAGCAACAGCAACAACAACCTGCAACTATGGCCAGCAACAGCAAGCAAGCACAAATAGCAGCAAGCAACGACAGCTAGCACGACACGACACAACAGCTACAACAAACTTGACAGCAGCAGCAGCAAAACGACGCAGCAACATCATTAGGCAGCAGCACCGAAATGCAACAACAGGGCAGCAATCGGCAAGAGCAACAGCAGGCAAGCGACACTGCTCGGCACCAACAAAAATGCAGCAGCGGCACAGCATGCAGCAGTTTCGCACAGCAACAGCAGCAGCAGGCAGTGACTCAAGCAACAACAGCAGGCGCAGCAGCAAAAACGCAGCAGCGGCAGGCAGGGGAAGGGCGGCGTGGCGCCGCCCGAGGGCGCAAGCAGGCGAGGTCGAGGAGCAGCTGAGGCCGGCGGCGCGGGGAGCTGCGAGGCGGTGCGGCGCGGGGCGCCAGAGGGGTGCGTGAGGGGTGAGGCGAGGCCATGGCGAGGTCGGCGCGGCAAGGGGAGAGAGGAGCGGCGCTGGGGATAGAGGGGATCGGGGCAAGGGGATCGGGGACGAGCACGGGGTGGAGCGACGGGGCTCGGGAACGAGGAGATGGGGCTGGCGGGGCTATTCGCTAGGGCAAGTGGAGGCCTGGGCCTTGTCCTGGGTCCTCCCCCTTTGGTCTTTTGTTTTCTTTTAAAACAGAAAAAAATCTTAAACAAAGAAGAACTTTTAATAAAAAAAAGAAAATAATAAAAAATGCTTTTCCTTCTTTGAAAATTATACCCCAATCCATAAAATTAGATTGGGCATTTTAAACAAATAAAAATGAAGCCTTTTCGAAGAGTAAAATAAGACCTTTTAAAGAATTGAAAATTAAAACCCTTTTGAAGAATAAAATAAAACCTCTTTTATTTAAAGAATAAAAAAAGCCCTTCAAAAGAGAAAAGTAAATGAGACGGTTTTAAAATAAAACCAAAGGAGAAAAATAAAGAAAACCCAAGGGTTGCCCCTACATTTAATAAAATGATTTTTATTTAAAAGAAGACGAATCTTTTGACGGGGTTAAAACGAAAACTTTAGCAAACCGCAAAAAGACATAAGAGGGGAGAGGAGGGGAGTTCCTATTGCACTAAGACTCGGTGAGCACTCGAAGCACACACACTCAAAACACCACACGCGAGAGACGATGCAAGATGCCATGCATGATGCGACGATGCAAACTAAATGATGATGGAACAAAATAAAATAACGAGACGACGGAAACGGAAATAAAGTGGAATCTTCTGGAACGTCGGTCACGGGCTGTCACAGGTTCATAGCTCGTCGATGATGTGATCGAGCCTTGACGAAAAAGCGGGGGTGACTAGTCTAAGGGGTCGAAGGGGATGACTACTCGACCTATACTAAACAGTTTAGATTGCGGTATAGTAAAGTAGCAGTTCATCAAAAATAGGCTATGCATCAGAATGGGAGCTATCTACAACAGTAGCAAAATTCTAATGCACGCATGAGTGAGAAAGAAATAGGCGATATAGGAATGATCAAGGGGGGTTTCCTTGCCTTGTTGCTCTTTGGCAAAGGGCTGGTTGTCACGTGGGTAGTCGTACCCGGCAGCAGCGTCAGTCTTGGGGTTTATCAGAGAGAACAGGGGGGAGAAACAATAAATAAAAGCAACAATTGCAACACGATGCATGACATGGCAATATGCTGGGCTAGGCATGAGCTAACGCAGTATCATCCGTTATAGACGGATCAGGAAAATATCATATGGTCATTGCCTTCTTGATCCAGCAAGAGGGGCAGAGAGGTAGATGAGTTCTCCAGAACAACGGCGTGGTGGTGGTGGTGGTGAACTAATCCAGCAGGGCTTCGCCAAGCTATGCCGGATGGCACCTCCGCGTTCACCACACGTATAGCTCGTTGGCGATCATTGCCTTCTTGATCCAGCAAGAGGGGCAGAGAGGTAGATGAGTTCTCCATAACAACGGCGTGGTGGTGGTGGTGGTGAGCGAATCTAGCAGGGCTTCGCCGAGCTATGTCGTACTAATCTAGACGAGGGAGACGATCTATGGAGGAGAGGGGAGCAAGTGTCTATTTTCTGGTGTAGTTTGCCCTCAAAACCTCCACAATATATACGAGGAATATGAGGGAGGACTGCATTGCCTCCTCCTCCAAGAGGAGAGGTTCGGCCGAGCCAAGGGAGGAGAGTCCTCCACCAATACGGTTTGGTGGAGGACTCCTTTCCTACTTGGTTTCCTCCTTCCACTTTCCTTTTCTTTCCCGTTTGCACCTTTGGTCGAAATAGCCTTATTGGGTTGGCCACACCGTCCCACTAAGGGCTGGTGCACCACCTCTAGACCTATTAGGTTCTCTCCTGTGTGGGCGCCCCTCCCTGTAAAACCTCGGAACCCATTCGTCACTCCCAGTACTTTACCGGTAATGCACGAAAACTTTCTGGAAGGCAAATGCAACTTTCCTATATATCAATCTTTACCTCTGGACCATTCCGGAGCTCCTCATGACGTCCGGGATCTCATCCGGGACTCCGAAAAACTTCCGGTCACCAACATACATAACTCAACAATACCGAAACGTCACCGAACCTTAAGTGTGCACACCCTACGGGTTCGAGAACTAGGTGCACATGACGTGAGACACTCTCCGGTCAATAACCAATAGCGGGACCTGGATGCCCATATTGGCTCCTACATATTCTACGAAGATCTTCATTGGTTGAACCTCTCTGTCAAGGATTATGTTAATCCCGTATGTTTTTCCCTTTGTCCATCGGTATGTTACTTGCCCGAGATTCTATCATCGATATCTCTATACATACGTCAATCTCGTTACCAGCAAGTCTCTTTACTCATTCCGTAATAAAAGATCCTGCGATAATCTCCTTAGTCACATTGCATGCAAGGCTTATTGTGATGTTGTATTACCGAGTGGGCCTCGAGATACCTCTCAGTCATACGGAGTGACAAATCCCAGTCTTGATTCATGTTGACCCAATAGACACCTTCGGAGATATCTGTAGAGCACCTTTATAGTCACCCAGGTATGTTACGACATTTGATACACACAAGGTATTCCTCGGTGTCCGGGAGTTGCATGATCCCATGGTCATAGGAAGAGAAACATTGACATGCAGAAAACAGTAGTAATAAACTGACAAGATCATATGCTACGTTCATAGTTTGGGTCTTGTCCATCACATCATTCTCCTAATGATGTGACCCCGTTATCAAATGACAACACTTGTCTATGGGTAGGAAACCTTGACCATCTTTGATCAACACGCTAGTCAACTGGAGGCTCACTAGGGACAATGTGTTATCTATGTATCCACACATGTATTTGAGTTTCCAATCAATACAATTCAAGCATGGATAATAAACAATTATCATGAACAAGGAAATATAATAATAACCAATTTATTATTGCCTCCAGGGTATATTTCCAACAGTCTCCCACTTGCACTAGAGTCAATAATCTTGTTCACATGACTATGTGATTGGAATTAATCTAACCCCCATACAGTTCTAGGGTTTGATCATGTCTTGCTTGTGAGAGAGGTTTTTAGTCAACGGGTCTGAACCTTTCAGATCCGTGTGTGCTTTACAAATATCTATGTCATCCTGTAGATGTTGCTACCACGTGCCATTTGGAACTATTACAAATGAGTGCTCCACTATACGAATCCAGTTTACTACTCAAAGTTATCCAGATTAGTGTCAAAGCTGGCATCGACGTAACCCTTTATGACGAACTCTTTTATCACCTCCATAATAGAGAAAAATTCCTTAGACCACTAGTTACTAAGGATAACTTTTGACCACTATCCAGTAATCCATTCCTGGATCACTTTTGTACCCCTAGAAAGATTCATGGCAAGGCACACATCAGGTGCGGTACACAACATAGCATACTATAGAGCCTACTCAATATTCACACCATACAACACAGCCAAGAACTCCTCCTTTGACTGATCTATTTTCATCTCCTACAAAATCTTGTCACGATATGTATTCATTTGCGATTTCTGTTAAGCATTTTGATCTATCTCTATAGATCTTCATGCTCAATGTTCAAGTAGCTCAATCCAGGTTTTCCTTTGAAAAACACTTTTCAAAGAACCCTATATGCTTTCCAGAAATTCTACATCATTTCCGATCAACAATATGTCAACCACATATACTTATCAGAAATTCTATAGTGCTCCCACTCACTTCCTTGGAAATACAAGTTTCTCATAAAGTATGTATAAACCCAAAAACTTTGATCATCTCATCAAAGCGTATATTCCAACTCCAAGATGCTTGCTCCAGTCCTTAGACGGATCGATGGAGCTTGCATACTTGTCAGCATCCTTTAAGATCGAAAAAACCTTCTGGTTTTATCACATACAACCTTTTGTCAAGGCAACCGTCGAGGAAACAATGTTTTGACATCCTATCTGCAAGATTTCACAAATAATGCAACAACTGCTATCATAATTCCAACAGACTTTTAGCATCGCTATGAGTGAGAAAGTGTCATCATAGTCAACTCTTTGAACTTGTCGGAAACATCTTTGTGACAAGTCGAGCTTCCTTAATGGTGACTTCTCACGATCATCGTGTGTATTCCTTTTAAAGATCCATCTGTAACAAGTAGTTCTTCCAAAGTCCACACTTTGTTTTCATACATGGATCCTCTCTCGGATTTCATGGCCTCGAGCCATTTGTTGGAATCCGGGCCCACCATCGCTTCTCCATAGCTTGTAGGATCATTGTTCTCCAACAACATGACCTCCAAGACATGATTACCGTACCACTCTGGAGTAGTATGCATCCTTGTGGACCTACGAGGTTTGGTAGCAACTTGATCTGAAGCTTTATGATCAACATCATCGGCTTCCACTTCAACTGGTGTAGGAGTCACAAGAACAACTTCCTGCGCCTTGCTACTCATTGGTTGAAGTGACGGTTTAATAACCTCATGAAGTTTCCACCAAACTCCCACTCAATTCTTTCGAGAGAAATTTTTTCTCAAGAAAGGACCCACTTCTGGAAACAAAAACTTTGCTTTCGTATCTGAGATGGGAGGTATTCCCAACTATTTTGGGTATCCTACGAAGATGCATTTATCCGCTTTGGGTTCAAGCTTATGACGCTGAAATGTTTTCACATAAGCGTCGGAACCCCAAACTTTTAAGAAACTATAGCTTAGGTTTCTCCAAACCATAGTTCATACGATGTCATCTCAATGGAATTGCGTGGTGCCCTATTTAAAGTGAATACGGTTGTCTCTAATGCCTAACCCAAAAAGATAGTGGTAATTTGATAAGAGACATCACAGTATGGTCCATATCCAATAGGGCGCGGCTATGACGTTCGGACACACCATTACACCATGGTGTTCCAGGTGGTATTTGTTATGGAAAAATTTCCACATTGTCTTAAATGTGTACCAAACTTGCAACTCAGATATTCATCTCTACGATCATATCGTAGACATTTTATCCTCTTGTCACGACAATCTTCAACTTCACTCTGAAATTACTTGAACCTTTCAATAATTCATACTTGTATTTCATCAAGTAAATATATGAGTATCTACTCAATAATCTATGAAGTAAGAACATAACGATATCCACTGCGTGTCTCAGTAGTCATTGGACTCCATACATCAAAATGTATTACTTCCAACAAGTTATTTTCTTGTTCCATCTCACAGGAAAATGAGGCCTTCAGTCATCTTTCCCATGTGGCATGATTTGAATGTCTCAAATGATTCAAAATCAAGTGAGTCCAAATGATCCATCTGCGTGGAGTTTTTCATGCATTTACACCAATCAGCATGGTTCGCATGTCTCAAACAATTCAAAAACGAGTGAGTCCAAAGATCCATCAGTATGGAGCTTCTTCGTGCGTTTTACACCAATATGACTCAAGCGGCAGTGCCACAAGTAAGTGGCACTATCATTACTACTTTGTATCTTTTGGCATCAAATATTATGAATATGTGTAATACTATGATCAAGATTCAATAAATCATTCATATTAGGTGCATGACAATTGAAGGAATTATTCAAGTAAACAAAATAACCATTATTCTCTTTAAATGAATAACCGTATTGCAATAAACACAATCCAATCATGTCAACGCTCAACATAAACACCAAACAACATTTAGGTTCAAGACTAATCTTGAAAGTAGAAGTAGCGTGTGATGGTGATCACATGAACCTTGGAAACACTTCCAACACACATCGTCACCTCACCTTTAGCTAGTCTCTGTTTATTATGTAGCCTTTATTTCGAGTTACTAACACTTAGCAACCGAAACGTTATCTAATACCCCGGTGCTACTAGTAGTACTAGTAAAGTACACATCAATATCATGTATATAACATATACTTTTTGCGAATTTGCCAGCCTTCTTATCTACTAAGTAACTAGGGTAGTTCCGCTTCACTGACTGTTCCCCTCATAATAGAAGCACTAAGTCTCAGGTGTGGGTTCAACCTTGGGTTTATTTACTAGAGTGGCAACTTGTTTGCCATTACATGAAGTGTCCCTTCTTTCCCCTGCCCTTCTTTAAACTAGTGGTTTTACTAACCATCAAAAATTGATTCTCGTACTTGATTTCTACTTTTGCGGTGTCAAACAACGCGAATAACTCACGGATCATCATCTCTATCCCTGACATGTTTTAGTTCATCACGAAGCTCAATATATTGGTGGCAGTGACTATGGAGAACTATGTCAATCACTATCTTGTGTGGAAGATAAAGTCCCACTCGATTCAAGCGATTGTAGAACTCACACAATATGAGCACATACTCAAGGATTGAGCTTTTCACCCTTACTTCACAGGGCAAGGATCTTGTCGAAGGTCTCATACCTCTTAACGTGGGCATGAGCCTGAAATCCCAATTTCAGCTCTTGTAATATCTCATATGTTTCGTGGCGTTCAAAACGTCTTTGGCACCTCAATTATAAGTCGTTAAGCATTACACATTGAACTATCACATAGTCATAAAAAACGTGTATGTGAGATGTTCGCCAGAAGACGCTCGGGGTTCAGCACACGGAGCGGTGCATTAAGGACAGAAGCCTTCTGCGCAGCAATGAGGATAATCCTCAGTTTACGCACCTAGTCCGCATAATTGCTACTATCATTTTTCAACTAAGTTTTCTCTAGGAACATATCAAAAAAACTAGAGCTACAACGCAAGCTACAACATAATTTGCAAAGACATTTTTGACTATGCTCATGATAATAAGTTCAATTAATCATATTAATTAAAAACTCCCACTAAAATTGACATCCATCTAGTCATTTGAGTGGTAAATGATCCAAATTCCCTAACTCAAGTACGATCATCACGTGAGTTAAGTTTAGATTCAATGGTGAACACCTCCATGCTGATCATATCCACGATATGACTCATGCTCGGACTTTGAGTCTCCTATGTTCCGAGTGTTGGAATTATGCATTAGAGGCAATTATAACTAAGTTATTATTATAATTCCTGTATCAAGATAATCGTTTATTATCCATGCTATAATTGTGTTGAATGAAGACTTAGATACATGCGTGGATACATAGACAAAACACTATCCCTAGCAAGCCTCTAGTTGGATAGCCAGTTTATCAAGGATAGTCAGGGTCTTCTGACTATGTACAAGGTGTTGTTGCTTGATAACTGGATCACATCATTGGGAGAATCATGTGATGGACTAGACCCAAACTAACAGACATAGCATGTTGATCGTGTCATTTTGTTGCTACTGTTTTCTGTGTGTCAAGTATTTATTCCTATGACCATGTGATCATATAACTCACTGACACCGGAGGAATAGTTTATGTGTATCAAACATCACAACGTAACTGGGTGGCTATAAAGATGCTCTACAGGTATCTCCGAAGGTGTCCGTTGAGTTAGTATGGATCAAGACTGGGATTTGTCATTCCGTATGACGGAGAGGTATCTCGGGGCCCACTCGATAATACAACATCACACACAAGCCTTGCAAGCAATGTGACTTAGTGTAAGTTGCGGGATCTTGTATTACAGAACGAGTAAAGAGACTTGCCGGTAAACGAGATTGAAATAGGTATGCGGATACTGACAATCGAATCTCGGGAAAGTAACATAACGAAGGACAAAGGGAATGACATACGGGATTATACGAATCCTTGGCACTGAGGTTCAAACGATAAGATCTTTGTAGAATATGTAGGATCCAATATGGCATCCAGGTCCCGCTATTGGATATTGACCGAGGAGTCCCTCGGGTCACGGACGTCACGAGGGTTTCCGGAATGGTCTAGAAATGAAGATTGATATATAGGATGACCTCATTTTATTACGGGAAGGTTTTTGGAATTACCGGGAATGTACCGGGAATGACGAATGGGTTCCGGATGTTCACCGGGGGGGCAGCCCACCCCGGGGAAGCCCATAGGCCTTAGGGGTGCCGCACCAGCCCTTAGTGGGCTGTTGGGCAAGCCCAGAGAGGCCCTTGCGTAGGGAGATAAGAAAATCAAAGAGAAAGAAAAAAAGGGGAAGTGGGAAGGAAGGGAAGGACTCCATCTTCCAATCCTAGTTGGACTAGGATTGGATGACTCCTCCTCCTCCCCCCCATTGGCCGAACCCCTTGGGGCTCCTTGAGCCCCAAGGCAAGGCCCCTCCCCTCCCACCTATATATATACAGAGGTTTTAGGGCTGATTTGAGACAACTTTTCGATGGCAGCCCGACCACATACCTCCACGGTTTTTCCTCTAGATCGCGTTTCTGCGGAGCTCGGGCAGAGCCCTGCTAAGATTAGATCACCACCAACCTCTGGAGCACCGTCACGCTGCCGGCGAACTCATCTACCTCTCCGTCTCTCTTGCTGGATCAAGAAGGCCGAGATCATCGTCGAGCTGTACGTGTGGTGAACGCGGAGGTGCCGTCCGTTCGGCACTAGATTGGAGCGGATCGTGGGACGGATCGCGGGACGGTTCGTGGGACGGTTCGCGGGGAAGATCGAGGGACGTGAGGATGTTCCACTACATCAACCGCGTTTATTAACGCTTCTGCTGTGCGATCTACAAGGGTACGTATATCTGAAATCCCCCTCGTAGATGAAGATCACCATGATAGGTCTTCGTGCGCGTAGGAAATTTTTTGTTTCCCATGCGACCTTCCCCATCAGTGGCATCATGAGCTAGGTTCATGCGTAGATGTCTTCTCGAGTAGAACACAAAAGTTTTTGTGGGTGGTGATGTGTGATTTGCTGCCCTCCTTAGTCTTTTCTTGATTCCGCGGTATTGTTCGATCGAAGCGGCTCGGACCGACATTACTCGTACGTTTACGAGAGACTGGTTTAATCGCTACGAGCAACCCCGTTGCTCAAAGATGACTGGCGAGTGTCGGTTTCTCCAACTTTAGTTGAATCAGATTTGACCGAGGTGGTCCTTGGATGAGGTTAAATAGCAATTCATATATCTCCGTTGTGGTGTTTGCGTAAGTAAGATGCGATCCTACTAGATACCCCCGGTCACCACGTAAAACTTGCAACAACAAAATTAGTGATTATACACATATACATAAAACTGAGACCAAAAGAGTTAGAGTTAACAATTATAGCGCCGTGTTTTTGTGGCACTGCCGCTTAGGTCATATTGGTGTAAAGCGCATGAAGAAACTCCATACCGATGGACTTTTGGAGTCACTTGACTTTGATTCACTTGACACGTGCGAACCATGCCTCATGGGAAAGATGACTAAAACTCCGTTCTCGGGAATAAAGGAGCGTGCAAGTGACTTGTTGGAAATCATACGTACTGATGTGTGTGGTCCGATGAGCGTGGAGGCACATGGCGGATATCGTTATTTTCTCACCTTCACTGACAATTTGACAAGTTCAAGCAATTTCAGAGTGAAGTTGAAAATCATCGTAACAAGAAGATCAAATTCCTACGGTCTGATCGTGGGGGTGAATATCTGAGTTTCGAGTTTGGTGCTCACTTAAGACAATGTGGAATTGTTTCACAGTTGACACCGCCTGGAACACCACAGCGTAATGGTGTGTCCGAACATCGTAATCGTACTTTATTAGAGATGGTGCGATCTATGATGTCTCTTACCGATTTGCCGTTATCATTTTGGGGTTATGCATTAGAAACAACAACATTCACTTTAAATAGGGCACCATCAAATCCGTTGAGACGACACCATACGAACTGTTGTATGGCAAAATACCAAAGTTGTCGTTTCTTAAAGTTTGGGGATGTGATGCTTATGTCAAAAAGCTTCAGCCTGAAAATTAGGAAACCAAAGCGGAAAAGTGTGTCTTCATAGGTTACCCGAAAGAGACAGTTGGGTATAACTTCTATATCAAATCCGAGGGCAAAGTGTTGTTGCTAAGAACGGAGCTTTTCTCGAGAAGGAGTATCTCTCCAGAGAATTGAGTGGGAGGAAGATAGAATTTGATGAGGTTGTCGAACCTCTCATCCCTCTAGATGGTGGCGCAGGGCAAGGGGAAACCCCTGTCGTTGCAACGCCGGTTGAGGAGGAAGTTAATGATGATCATCATGAAACTCCAGATCAAGTTCCTATCGGACCTCGCAGGTCGACGAGACCGCGTACTACTCCAGAGTGGTACGGTAATCCAGTCTTATCAATTATGTTGTTTTACAACAATGAGCCTGCGAATTATGAAGAAGCAATGGTGGGCCCGGATTCCAACAAATGGCTGGAGGCCATGAAATCCGAGATAGGATCCATGTATGAAAACAAAGTGTGGACTTTGGAAGTGCTACCTGAGGGCCGCAAGGCTATTCAGAACAAATGGGTCTTTAAGAAGAAGACGGACGCTGACGGTAATGTGACTGTTTATAAAGCTCGACTTGTGGCAAAGGGTTTTTCACAAGTTCAAGGAGTTGACTATGATGAGACGTTCTCACCCGTAGCGATGCTTAAGTCCGTTAGAATCATGTTAGCAATAGCTGCATTTTTCGATTATGAAATCTGGCAGATGGATGTCAAAATGGCGTTCCTTATCGGTTTCCTTAAGGAAGAGTTGTATATGATGCAACCCGAAGGCTTTGTCGATCCTAAAAATGCTAACAAAGTGTGCAAACCCCAGCGATCCATTTATGGGCTGGTGCAAGCTTCTCGGAGTTGGAATAGATGCTTTGATGAGGTGATCAAAGCATTTGGGTTCATACAAGTGGTTGGAGAATCTTGTATTTACAAGAATGTGAGTGGGAGCTCTGTGGCGTTTCAAATATTATATGTGGATGACATATTGTTGATTGGAAACAACGTGGAGTTTTTGGAGAGCATAAAGGATTACTTGAATAAAAGTTTCTCTATAAAGGTCCTAGGAGAAGCTGCTTACATTCTAGGCATTAAGATCTATATGGATAGATCGAGATAGGACTTTCACAAAGTACATACCTTGATAAAGTTTTGAAGAGGTTCAAAATGGAACAGTCCAAGAAGGGGTTCTTGCCAGTTTTACAAGGTACGAGATTGAGTAAGACTCAGTGCCCAGCAACTGATAAAGATAGAGAGCATATGAGCACCGTCCCCTATGCTTCAGCCATAGGTTCTATCATGTATGCAATGTTGTGCACTAGACCAGACGTTATCCTGGCCATAAGTATGACAAGCAGGTTCCAGAGTAATCCAGGAGTGGATCACTGGACGGCGGTGAAGATTATCCTGAAGTACCTGAAAAGGACTAAGGAGATGTTTCTCGTGTATGGAGGTGACGAAGAGCTCGCTGTAAAAGGTTACATCGATGCAAGCTTTGACACAGATCCGGACAACTCTAAGTCGCAGACCGGATACGTATTTATTCTTAATGGGGGTGCGGTAAGCTGGTGCAGTTCCAAGCAAAGTGTCGTAGCTGATTCTACATGTGAAGCGGAGTACATGGCTGCCTCGGAGGCGGCTAAGGAGGGTGTCTGGATGAAGCAGTTCATGACGGATCTTGGAGTAGTGCCAAGCGCACTGAATCCAATAACCTTGTTCTGTGACAACACGGGTGCCACTGCCTTAGCAAAGGAACCACGGTTTCACAAGAAGACCAGACACATCAAACGACGCTTCAACATCATCCGCGACTACGTCGAAGGGGAGGACGTGAATATATGCACACGGATCTGAATGTAGCAGACCCGCTGACTAAACCTCTTCCACGGGCAAAGCATGATCAACACCAGAACTGTATGGGTGTTAGATTTATTACAATGTAATTCGCATGGTGATGTGAGGGCTAGATTATTGACTCTAGTGCAAGTGGGAGACTGTTGGAATTATGCCCTAGAGGCAATGATAAATAAGTTATTATTATAATTCATGTATCAAGATAATCGTTCATTATCCATGCTATAATTGTGTTGAATGAAGACTTAGATACATGTGTCGATACATAGACAAAACACTGTCCCTAGCAAGCCTCTAGTTGGCTAGCCAGTTGATCAAGGATAGTCAGGGTCTTCTGACTCTTTACAAGGTGTTGTTGCTTGATAACTGGATCACATCATTGGGAGAATCATGTGATGGACTAGACCCAAAGTAATAGACGTAGCATGTTGATCGTGTCATTTTGTTGCTACTGTTTTCTGCGTGTCAAGTATTTATTCCTATGACCATGAGATCATATAACTCATTTACATCGGAGGAATACTTTGTGTGTATCAAACGTCACAACGTAACTGGGTGGTTACAAAGATGCTCTACAGGTATCTCCGAAGGTGTCCGTTGACTTAGTATGTATCAAGACTGGGATTTGTCACTCCGTATCACGGAGAGGTATCTCGGGGCCCACTCGGTAATACAACATCACACACAAGCCTTGCAAGCAATGTGACTTAGTATAAGTTGTGGGATCTTGTATTACGGAACGAGTAAAGAGACTTGTCGGTAAACGAGATTGAAATAGGTATGCGGATACTGACGATCGAATCTCGGGCAAGTAACATACCGAAGGACAAAGGGAATGACATACAGGATTATATGAATCCTTGGCACTGAGGTTCAAACGATAAGATCTTCGTAGAATATGTAGGATCCAATAAGGGCATCCAGGTCCCGCTATTGGACATTGACCGAGGAGTCCCTCGGGTCATGTCTACATAGTTCTCGAACCCTCAGGGTCTTCACACTTAAGGTTCGACGTTGTTTTATGCGTATTTGAGTTATATGGTTGGTTACCGAATGTTGTTCGGAGTCCCGGATGAGATCACGGACGTCACGAGGTTTTCCAGAATGGTCCTGAAATGAAGATTGATATATAGGATGACCTCATTTGATTACTGGAAGGTTTTCGGAATTACTGGGAAGGTACCGGGAATGACGAATGGGTTCCGGATGTTCACCGGGGGGGGGGGCAGCCCACCCCGGGGAAGCCCATAGGACATAGGGGTGCCACACCAGCCCTTGGTGGGCTGGTGGGCAAGCCCAGAGAGGCCCCTGCGCAGGGAGATAAGAAAATCAAAGAGAAAGAAAAAAAGGGGGAAGTGGGAAGGAAGGGAAGGACTCCACCTTCCAATCCTAGTTGGACTAGGATTGGAGGAGGACTCCTCCTCCCCCACATCGGCCGAACCCCTTGGGGCTCCTTGAGCCCAAGGGCAAGGCCCCTCCCCTCCCACCTATATATACGGAGGTTTTAGGGCTGATTTGAGACAACTTTTCCACGACAGCCCGACCACATACCTCCACGGTTTTTCCTCTAGATCGCGTTTGTGTGCAGCTCGGGTGGAGTGCTGCTAAGATTAGATCACCACCAACCTCCGTAGGGCCATCATGCTGCCGGTGAACTCGTCTACCTCTCCGTCTCTCTTGCTGGATCAAGAAGGCCGAGATCATCGTCGAGTTGTACGTGTGCTGAACACGGACGTGTCGTCCGTTCGGCACAAGATCGGAGCGGATCGTGGGACGGATCGTGGGACGGTTCGCGAGGCGGATCGAGGGACGTGAGGATGTTCCACTACATCAACCGCGTTTATTAACGCTTCTGCTGTGCGATCTACAAGGGTACGTAGATCTGAAATCCCCCTCGTAGATGAACATCACCATGATAGGTCTTCATGCGCGTAGGAAATTTTTTGTCTAAGCCGAGCGTTCTGCGTGTGCAACTGTTTTGCACCCGTTTTATGTGAACATAAGGTCTATCACACCCGGTCATCACGTGGTGTATCAAAACGACCAACTGTCCTAATGGTGCATAGTCGGGGAGAACATAATTTTATCTTCAAATTTTAGTGAGGGATCACCTTATATTGCCACCGTCATCCTAAGAAAAATAAGGTGCATAAAAGGATTAACATCACATGCAAATCATAAGTGACATGATATGGCAATGAACTTGTGCTTCTTGATCTCCATCACCAAAGCGCCAACATGATCTCCATCGTCAGAGGTGCCAGACCATGATCTCCATCATTGTGCTACCATCAAGGTTGTCGCGCTAACTATGTTGTTACTACTAAAGCTACTACTAGCGATAAAGCAAAGTATCACCAAGCGCAAAATAATTAAACACAACCCTATGGCTCATGCTGGTTGCCGTAGTATCGACGTGCAAGTTGATATTTAACTATTACAACATGATCATCTCATACACCCAATATATCATATCATGTATTTCGCCATATCACATCGCATGCATACCCTGCAAAAACAAGTTAGACTTCCTCTAATTTGTTGTTGCAAATTTTACGTGGCTGCTATGGGTATCTATTATGATCGCATCTCACTTACACAAAGCCACAATGGTGATATGAAAATTGCTATTTAACCTTCTCCAAGGACCGCCTAGGTCAAATCCAATTCAACTAAAGTTGAAGAAACAGACACCCGTCAGTCATCTTTATGCAACAAGTTGCATGTTAGTCGATGAAACCGGTCTCTCGTAAGCGTACGAGTAATGTTGGTCCGAGCCACTTCAATCCAACAATACCGCCGAATCAACAAAAGACTAAGGAGGGCATCAAATTTAACATCAACGCCCACAAACTCCTTTGTGTTCTACTCGAGATAATATCTACGCATAGACCTAGCTCATCATGCCACTAATGGGGAACGTTGCATGGGAAACAAAAAGAATTCGAACGCACACGCAAGACCTATCCATGGTGATGATCATCTACAAGAGGGGAGAGTGCATCTACGTAACCTTGTTGATCTCTAAGCATAATAGTATATAACATGGTTGAGGTAGTGGAACATCTACGCGATCCAAATAGCACCCCGTCCCCCGAGCTCATCAAGATCCATCTCGATCTAGTGCTGAACAGACGGAACCTCCGCGTTCAGCACACGTACAACTCAGTGACGATCACTGCCTTCTTGATCTAGCAAGAGCGGACGAGAGGTATATGAGTTTTCCAACACAACGTCATGGTGGTGGTGGTGGTGAACTAATCCAGCAGGGCTTCGCCAAGCTATGCCAGACTAATCTAGACGTGGGAGACGATCTATGGAGGAGAGCAGAGCACGTGGCTATTTTCTGGTGTAGTTTGTGCTAAAAAAATCCACTATATATAGGAGGAATTGGAGGGAGAGCTGCCTTGCCTCCTCCTCCAAGAGGAGAGGTTCGGCCAAGCCAAGGGAGGAGAGTCCTCCTCCAATACGGTTTGGTGGAGGACTCCCTTCCTACTTGGTTTCCTCCTTCCACTTTTCCTTTTCTTTCCCTTTTGCAACTTTGGCCAAAATATCCTTATTGGGCTGGCCGCACTAGTGCACTAAGGGTAGGTGCACCAACTTTAGGCCTATTAGTTTCCCTCCCAGGTGGGTGGCCCTTCCCGGTAAAACCCTGGAACCCATTTGTCACTCCCGGTAATTTACAAACTTTTCGCAAGCCAAATGCAACTTTCCTATATATCAATATTTACCTACAGACCATTCTGGAGCTCCTCGTGACATACGGGATATCATACGGGACTCCGAACAACTTTCAGTCACCAACATACATATCTCAAGAATATCGAAACGTCACCGGACCTTAAGTATGCAGACCCTAAGGGTTCGAGAACTATGTAGTCATGACCTGAGACACTCTCCGGTCAATAACCAATAGCGGGATTGGTTTGCAAGATATTGGCTCCTACATATTCTATGAAGATCTTCATCGGTTAAACCTCAATGTCAAGGATTTAGTTGATCTCGTATATTGATCCCTTTGTCCATTGGTTTGTTACATGCCCTAGATTCGATCGTCGGTATCTCTATACCTAGTTCAATCTCGTTACCGACAAGTCTATTTACTCGTTCTGTAATACAAGATACGGTGACTAACTCCTTAGTCACATTACTTGCAAGGCTTATTGTGATATTGTATTACCGAGTGGGCCCCGAGATACCTCTCCGTCATACGTAGTGACAAATCCGAGTCTTGATTCATGCCAACCCAACAAACACCTCTGGAGATACCTGTAGAGAACCTTTATAGTCACTCAGTTACGTTGCAACGTTTGAAACACACAAGGTATTCCTCCGGTGTCCGGGAGTTGCATGATCTCATGGTCATAGGAACACATACATTGATATGCAGAGAACAGTAGCAATAAACTAACACGATCATATGCTACGCTCATAGTTTGGGTCTTGTCCATCACATCATTGTCCTAATGATGTGATCCCATTATAAAATGACAACACTTGTGTATGACCAAGAAACCTTGACCATCTTTGCTCAACGAGCTACTAAACTAGCGGCTCACTATTGACAATGTGTTGTCTATGTATCCTCACAAGTATTTGAGTTTCCAATCAAAAAATTCTAGCATGGATAATAAATGATTATCATGAACAAGGAAATATAATAATAACCAATTTATTATTGCCTCTAGGCCATATATCCAACACCCAAGAAGTGCCAATAACCCTCGACACCAATCGGGGATCAATGTACAAGCATCTTGAAGAAGACCCGACAAGCAGCCCTCCAGCAAGCGCGAGCCAATCTGCCACCGATCCACCTCATCGCTACACCAGTTGCTTATCGATGATATGTCAAGCTCCCAGATGGCTAAGTGGCTCTCGCAACATACATGGCGATGCGCAGAAGATAGATTACAGCCAGTTGACACCCATCCAGAGGCGTGTCAAGACACCAAGCAACAACCAGCTAAGCGGCGGCAGGAGCTTGCCGGGGATGTACCCCCGCACGCCACCTAAGGCTGCATTTATGGCATTTTGGTTTTGGTGCCAGAGTTAGGTATGATACCACTGTTAGCTATCTAATCAGGTATGTTTCCCACTATGGACGCCCCTTAAGCTACAAAAGGAGGCCTAAGGCAACCTAGCACAGGATTCAGACCCAAGAATATTTGTATGCACGTAGTAGCTCTCCACAACAACCCTTACCGGGGCACTACGATGTGCGAACTCCGTCTTCCCCAATCAATCCACCAAAGCACGAGTAGGGTTTTATGCTTCTCAGCGGCCTGAGCCTTGGTAAACGCATCGAGTCGCATCGTTAGGCTGCCTCAAAGTTTTTGCTCTATGTGCAACGCGATCTCCCCGCTGAACCACGAAGGGGCCAATGGTCCCATCGGTGATCGAGTGCACACGTGCCCCAACACGTTGATCTACCCAAGTAGAAGTGGTTTAACTTCTATCTTCCTAATAAAAGATTACGTGACGAATTTGTTTAAATAAACAAGGAAGAAATTATCATTAACCATTTATATCTACTTGTTCCTACTACTTACATTGAGAAATCCTCTTTTCCTGTTAAGATTAGAGAGCATGCTAGGGCTTCAACAGTGGTTAATAAAAGTCATGTTAGGACACCTAAACCTTCCAAGCAAATAAATGTTGATCCTAAGGTTGCTATGGTTAAAGATCTCCTAGATGATAACATTTATGGGAAAATTATTTACCTTTGTGATGACGTTGCTAGAATTGCAAAGCCTGTTAGGAATAAACAAGACGAACTTGATAAAAATAAACAAGTGGTAGGCACACATGTTATCTCGGTTAAGATTGCAGAACATTGCCACCATGGCCTCAGTGATTTAGGTTCTAGCATTAATGTTATACGATTTACAGTGTATCAAGAAATTATGCATGATATAGCACCTGTTTCGATTGAAGACATAGATGTTACTATCAAACTTGCAATCTGAGGTACTATATCGCCACTTGGGATTGTTAGATATGTTGAAGTATTGTGTGGAAAAGTCAAATATCCCACTGATTTCTTAGTACTTGGTTCCGAACAAGTTAACTTTTGCCGCATTAAATTCGGTAGACCTTTCTTGAATACTGTTAATGCTGAAATTAATTGTGCTACCAAGAAGGTCAAAGTTACCTTTGGTGATATATCTCATGAGTTTAATTTTTCGAAGTTTGTTAAACAATCGCACGAGAAGGAATTTCCTAGTAAAGATGAAATAATTAGTCTTGGTTCTATTGTTGTACCTCCTATAGATCCATTAGAACAGTATTTGCTAGACCATGAGAATGATATGCATTTAAATGAAAGGAATTAATTAGATAGGATAATTCTTGATCAGCAACCTATTCTTAAGCACAAATTACCAGTTGAAATTTTAGGTGGTCCTCCTCCACCCAAAGGAGAACCCGTGTTTGAACTCAAGGCTTTACCTGATACTTTCAAATATGCTTATCTTGATGACAAGAAGATATATCCTATTATTATTAGTGCTAACCTTTTAGAGCATGAAGAAAAGATATTACTCAAAACCTTAAAGAAGCGGAGAGTTGCTATTGGCTATACTCTTGATGATCTTAAAGTCATAAGCCCTACTCCCTATCAACACAAGTTCAATATGGAACCGGATGCCAAACAAGTCGTTGATCATGAACGCTGCCTCAATCCTAAAATGAAGGAGGTGGTAAGAACTGAAATACTAGAACTTCTAGAAGTATGTATAATTTATCCTATTGTTGATAGTTGATGGGTAAGTCCTTTTCATTGTGTTCCTCGGAAAGGTGGTATAACTGCTGCCCCCAACGATAAAAATGAACTCATTCCACAAAGGATTGTAACTAGTTATAGGATGGTGATTGATTTTAGGAAACTGAATAAAGCTACTAGGAAATATGACTACCCTCTGCCTATTATTGATCAAATGTTAGAAATATTATCTAAGAACACACACAATTGTTTCGAAAAAGGACCTAGAGAAAACTACCTTTACTTGACCTTTTGGAACTTATGCTTATAGGCATATGACTTTTGGTTGATGCAATGAACCTGCTACCTTTAAAAGATGTAGGAATGCTATATTCTCTAACTTTCGTGAAAAGATTGTGGAGGTTTTCATGGATGATTTCTCTATTTACTAGACTTCTTTTGATGATTGCTTGAGCAACCTTGATCGAGTGTTATAGAGATGTGAAGAAAATAATCTTGTCTTGAATCAGGAGAAGTGGCACTTTATGGTGAACGAAGGTATAGTGCTTGGGCATGGAATTTCCGAACGTGGTATTGAGGTGGAGAAAGCCAAAGTTTATGCAATAGAGAAAATGCCTTGCCCAAAAGATATCAAAGGAATAAGAAGTTTCCTTGGCCATGATGATTTCTATAGGCGTTTCATTAAAGATTTCTCAAAGATTTATAGGCCATTAACTAATATTCTTAAAAAATATGTTCTCGTTGTTTTTTATGATGATTGTGTAGAGTCCTTTGAAATACTTTAGAAAGCCTTAATTTCTGCACCTATCGTCAAACCACCTAATTGGAATTTACCCCTTCGAAATTATGTGTAATGCTAGTTATTATGTTGTTGGTGCGGTCCTAGGGCAAAGAAAATATAAGAAATTGAATGTTATTCATTATCCTAGTAAGGCCCAAGGTACCTCTCAAAAATATTATGCTACTAATGAAAGGAATTTTTAGCAGTTGTGTTTGCATGTGATAAATTAGGACCTTACATTGTTGATTCTAAAGTAACTATACACACTGATCATGCTGCTCATAAGTACCTTATGGAAAAGAAAGACGCTAAACCGAGATTCGTTAGGTGGGTACTTTTACTTCAAGAGATTGATTCTCATATCGTTGATAGAAAGGGAGCTGCTAATCCTGTAGCAGATAACTTCTCTAGAATGTAAATTGTTCTTGATGACCAACTATCGATTGATGATACTTTTCCCGATGAGAAACTAGCTGATGTTAATACTTCTCGTAGCTCTCGTGGGTATGGTGATTATGCTAATTTTAGTGTGGACAAATATATTCCACCTAGTTTCACCTATCACCAAAATAAAAAAAAATCTTTTATGACTTAAGGCATTACTTTTGGGATGACCCACATCTTTATAAAGGAGTAGATTGTATTATTAAATGTTGTATACCTGAGCATGAACATGAATAGATCCTAAGGAAATGCCTTTCTGAAGGTTATGGAGGACATCATGCTAGTAACAGAACGACACACAAGATCTTAGGGAAGGACCCTATGTTCTTGAGGAGGTTTATCGCTCCGGTGCCATAAAAATTAATAATTTCGAAGGTAAAAACTCGAGAGTGGTGAATGGGAAAATAATCAAACACTATATTTCATGTGCATCCATTAACGACTCCAGAAACCTAAAAATGGGTAGGTATGTGGTACGATAAGTAAGCCGACTCCAAAAATTCCAAAAAAATAAGTTCTGTTGGTTTTAGTATTTTAGAAAAAATACAAAAATATAAAGGAGTCAAGGGGACCCACGAGGGAGGCACAAGACAACAGGGCGCGACCCCCCTAGCCGCGCCCTGATGGCTTGTGGGCCCCTCGTGTGCCTCCCAGACTCCGACTTCTTCCTTAGCAAGTATTCTCATCCAAAAGAAAATCATTATATATACTCACAGCTGTTTTGACTATTGGATCGTGAGATTCTCCTATGTTCTTGTTTCAGGCTGTTTTTTTGACAGATCAAGATTCCATGACGACACCAAGCTCCTCCAAGGACAAGTTCTTCGAGAAGGTCATCAACCCATACCTCCCGGAGGTGATGAAACACCTTCAGACCATCATGATGCATGAGAGGGTGGTTCACGTCCGTGATGTCCAAGGGACAAAGAAGGAGGGAAGCGAGAAGGCCAGGCTCGCGATGGTGGAGCAGGAGATCTTCAGGTGTCAGGGGATGGTTGAACGTGGTTTGAGTGCTAACCAGTCCATGATCAAAGACTTCATCTGGGAGAACAAGTTGGACACCAAGAAAGTGGGGGAGGTTCTTTTCAAACTTCAAGAGCGGGTCCATCACCTCCATGAGCAAGTCAACGAACTCCAAAGCCAAAACCGTGAGTATGAATCTAGGTTTCAGAGGATGAGCTTTGCTGCCGGTTTCAGGGCTCACGAGACAAAATTCACTTATTATGATGGGGAGTCTAAATCTTGGAAGGTGGAGGACACCTCTACTACACCACCACCATCAATTGAGAAGGACGCTTCAGTACATGGGTATGGGCATCACACTTGGCTTACTACAAGCTTGGGGAAGATGCCCCGGTATTGTATCACCATCACTTTCATCACTACTATCTATCTTAGTTTGATCTTTATTTTTCATGGTTTAGAAATTCAAAATTTCAGGTTTTCTTTTATTTAGTAGTTTTGCTAAGAGTTCCATCTATCCTTGTAATCGAGTATGCGAGATATACAATAAAGATTAGTTGAGATTTTGTGGTTTACCCGTGGGCACCCATCATCGTAGCATGTAAATAAAAAGAAATATATATATCATATTCTCATTCCATGAGAAGTAATGACATCACATAGTAAAGAGTATAAGTGATGAAGGTTTTTGAAAATAAAAAAACATAGTATTTGTCATGGTTACAATCTAAGCGAGACTATGAAAGAGGAGAGTAGATTATCATATAAATATTGTTGGAATTGTGCCCTAGAGGCAATGATAAATAAGTTATTATTATAATTCCTGTATCAAGACAATCGTTTATCATCCATGCTATAATTGTATTGAATGAAGACTTAGATACATGTGTGGATACATAGACAAACAATAGGTCATCCACATATAATATTAGAAACACCACAGAGCTCCCACTCACTTTCTTGTAAATACAAGATTCTCCAACCACTTGTACAAACCCAAATGCTTTGATCACCTCATCAAAGCGTTTATTCCAACTCCGGGATGCTTGCACTAGTCCATAAATGGATCGCTGGAGCTTGCACACTTTGTTAGCATTCTTAGGATCGACAAAACCTTCGGGTTGCATCATATACAACTCTTCCTTAAGGAAACCGTTAAGGAACATCGTTTTGACATCCATCTGCCAGATTTCATAATCGAAAAATGTAGCTATTGCTAACATGATTCTGACGGACTTAAGCATCGCTACGGGTGAGAACGTCTCATCGTAGTCAACTCCTTGAACTTGTGCAAAACCCTTCGCCACAAGTCGAGCTTTATAAACGGTCACATTACCGTCAGCGTCTGTCTTCTTCTTAAAGATCCATTTGTTTTGAATAGCCTTGCGGCCTTCAGGTAGTACTTCCAAAGTCCACACTTTGTTTTCATACATAGATCCTATCTCGGACTTCATGGGCTCCAGCCATTTGTTGGAATCCGGGCCCACCATTGCTTCTTCATAATTCGCAGGTTCATTGTTGTCCAACAACATTATTGATAAGACGTGATTACCGTACCACTCTGGAGTAGTACACGGTCTCGTCGACCTGCGAGGTTCGACAGGAACTTGATCCGGAGTTTCATGATCATCATCATTAACTTCCTCCTCAACCGGCGTTGCAACGACAGGGGTTTCCCCTTGCCCTGCGCCACCATCCAGAGGGATGAGAGGTTCGACAACCTCATCAAGTTCTATCTTCCTCACACTCAAATCTCTTGAGAGAAACTCCTTCTCGAGAAAAGCTCCGTTCTTAGAAACAAACAATTTGCCCTTGGATTTGAGATAGAAGGTGTACCCTACTGTCTCTTTTGGGTAACCTATGAAGACGCACTTTTCTGCTTTGGGTTCTAGCTTTTCAGGCTGAAGCTTTTTGACATAAGCATCACATCCCCAAACTTTACGAAATGACAACTTTGGCCTTTTGCCATACCACAGTTCGTATGATGTCGTCTCAACGGATTTTGATGGTGCCCTATTTAAAGTGAATGCTGTTGTTTCTAATGCATAATCCCAAAACGATATTGGCAAATCGGTAAGAGACATCATAGATCGCACCATCTCTAATAAAGTACGATTACGACGTTCGGACACACCATTACGCTGTGGTGTTCCAGGCGGTGTTAACTGTGAAACAATTCCACATTGTCTCAAGTGAGCACCAAACTTAAAAATCAGATATTCACCCCGTATCTACAAGGGTACGTAGATCTGAAATCCCCCTCGTAGATGGACATCACCATGATAGGTCTTCGTGCGCGTAGGAAAATTTTTGTTTCCCATGCGACGTTCCCCAACAAATATACTATCTTGGACATATTTTATAATTGTGACCCCTCATCCGATATTATATAATGATCAAGTGTTGATGTAGGACATGGAAGACAATGTAATGGTGATGGTATTTCACATTCATATATAAGTTATATGGTCCTAGATCCTTTAACATGTGATGCTTGCTTTATACCTTTTGCTAGCCCAAAAACTTCGCACTAAGTAGAGATAATACTTGTGCATCCATAACCCTCAGACTCAGTTTCTTCCCATGATAGTCCACCATACCTACCATGGATTGAGTAAGATCCGTGAAGTAAGTTGTCATTGGTGCACTAAGAAATATAAAGTTGCTCCTAGATATGTATGATCTTTTATTGCAAGGGAAAATAAACTTTGTACAATCTTGTGATGGAAAATAAATAAAAGCGACAGACTACATAATAAAGTTTGCTATCACAAGGGGCAATATAAAATGTCGTTACTTTGCATTAAGAGTTTTCACAATCAAAAACCTAAAAGCGCATGACCACCTTTGCTTCCCTCTGCAAAGGGCCTATCTTTTATCTTTGAAGTTCACTCTTGTGCATGAGTCACTAACTTCGTTCTTTTTCTACATATTAATTCTATACTGGAAAGATTCATGTGTTGAGGAAGGATTCAGATTTATATATCCAAGTGAATGTAGATTATCATGATTCAACATTGTTGATATTATCCTTGAGGTAAATGATTTGGGCGACGAATCATTGAAGCCCCTATCTTCCTATGTGCCATATGAAAACATGACTCCAAAAATATGTCTTGAGTATGAGAAATCATAGAAGAATAAATGATAGTTGAGTATGTGAACTTACTAATAAGAAAGCTCTGACATAGACTCTCCTCTGAAATATGCTTAATTATGATTGTTCCAATGATTGAGAACATAGCTTGTTGTTTTGTGAATAAAGTTTATGCTTACTCCAATATTTGTGAATGGATTGTAACTTGTTTATGAGAAGATATATGATAGAATACTTGCTTCTATACTAATATTCATGATGCTCTCATGTCCGTATTTAATTTTTATCGACTTCTCCCTCTCAAATCATGTGGTCATTATTCTCGAGCCCGGCTTTCGCTTGAGGACAAGCGAGGTCTAAGCTTGGGGGAGTTGATACATTCATTTTGCATCATGAATCTTTATTGATATTTTTCTTATTATTGTCCATTATTCCCTATTATCATGTAATTCTTATACCTCTTCTCTCTGAATACGCAAGGTACGTCACGAAGAGGAAAGTATCTCGAAACTAGAATTCCGGACCGAGAAGCCGAGAAAAAGGCAGAAAAATCAAGTTGCTCCAACTGACCTAAAACTTCATGGAGTATTTTTCTATAATATATAAGAATTATTGGGCCAAAAATATACCAAAGAGGGGCAACCAGCTGGGCACAAGCGAATAGGGCACCCCCAGGCCGCGCCCTGATGGCTTGTGGGCCCCCTGATTGTCCTTCAACGCCCCTATTCTCCTATATGTTGTGTTTTACCCTAGAAAAAATCAAGACATAACTTTCGGTATGAAGCACCGTCATCTCAAGGTGGAAACCTGGGCACATGCCCTTTGGCTCTCCGGTAGAGCGATTCTGTCGGAGGAAGTCCTCTCCGAGAGTGGGAAAATGAACCATCGTAATCACCAACGCTTCCTCCTTCGTGTGAGAACCAATATTCATCAACATCTTCACCAACACCATCTCATCTCCAAAGCTAGTTCATATCATGTATTCAATCTTTGTCTCAAAACCTTAGATTTGTACGTGTGGGTTGCTAGTTGTGTTAATAATATATTGTAGTTGATGCTAGTTGGATTACTTGGTGGAAGACATTATGTTCAGATCCTTAATCCTTATTATTATATCTCTGATAACATCTTGATGAGGTGTGAGTAGTTACTATTGTTCTTGAGGACATGGGAGAAGTGTGATTATAAATAATCATATAAAGTTGCTATTCGTTCAATATTTTGATGATATGTATGTTGTTACTTTGTTTTGTGGTGTCATATGAATGTCGACAACATGACACTTCACCATGTTATGGGTCTAAGGGAAATCATTGTGGAGTAAGAAGTAGATGATGGGCTGCGGACTAAAATAAGTTGAAACCCTAGTTAATGTGTTCCTTCATAAGGGGCTGATTTGGATCCACATGTTTCATGCTATGGTTAGATTTATCTTAATTCTTCCTTCATAAGTAGATTGTTGTTCAAATAATAACAACACCTTAGCACCTTAGCATAAGTCCACCCATATATCAAATTATCAAAGTAGCGAATGCGAATCAACTCAATATGATGAACATGAATAAGAAGATATTCCCATGTGTAATTGGGAGCACTTGCTTTATATAAGAGTACTTTCAGCTCTGAACTTTGCTATGAAAAGGATTGGGCTACCTTGCTGCACCTTTGCTACTATTGTTACTTGTCTCTTGTTACGAATTATCTTGCTACAAAGCTACCTATCACTGTTACTTATAACACTTGTAGAGAATACCTTACTGAAAACTGCTTATCATTTGCTTCTGCTCCTCGTTGGGTTACACATGCTTACTTATTGAAAGGACTACGATTGGTCCCCTATACTTGTGGGTCATCAGTGACCGAGCAAGCAAAGTAACAAGCAGGAAGTAAACTAGGGAGCAAAGAAGTGAACTAGTGACAAGCAAAGATAAATATTTTTGTTTTTTATGAAGTAAATTAAATATACTCACAAATAAGAAAAAGAAGAACTGGATGATAATTTGTGTGAAGTTACTTGATAGTTGGTGATGATATTCCCTATCAATGGCGCCAGAAATGCTTCGTGGTAGTTGTGATTTGCTTTAGGTTTTCCATGAAGAGGTACGGATAATTGCAACACAATACGTGTAAGTATTTACCTTATTTAAGGAACCAAGGTTTATCGAACCAATAGTAATATCAATCCTCAACCGTCTTCATCAGCTGCACACAAAACACCAAACAACATGCACCCAACGCGGCCAAGAGGGTTGTCAACCCCCTTGATCTCGTTATTTGCAAGGAAATGAGGTGTATAAATAATTTAAACTGCAAAATAAAATAAAATACAAATAATGATGGCAAGGTAAAGATAATTTTTGTGAATATATAAGTGAATAGACCTGGGGCATAGTTTTCCCTAATGTCATCTCTCATGAAAGCAACATATGGTGGGTAAACAAACTATTGTTGGGCAATTGACATAAAAGGAGGATTGTTATGCGATATTCATGGCAACGATCCTGTGTATATATACATCACATCCATAATAAAATAGGCCAACTCCTACCTACTCCTACTACTATTACTCTATTTTAAGAGCGCTTCTATGCTTGCCTCTCTACCCCATAGTTTGTAGAATGATGACATGATGTAGACAAAATAAACTCAATCAATATGAATAAACCCCATACTTTTATCCTTATTAGCAACAACATAAAGACGTATCTTGTCCCCTTTTCTCATTGGGATATAGAAACCTGTTAGATTGAATCCACTACAACACACGCGTCTCACTGAAGCCCTATTAGTTTACCTGGCTATTTACGAAGCTATGATGATCATGCAATTAAGAATCATAGTAATCATAGGTGACTCAAATAATTCTCATGAATAATCTGAACATAAACCCACAGTTCATCGTATCCCAACAAACACACCATACAAAAATATTACATCAGATGGATGAAAGCGAAGATGCGATGATCATTGTATCGAACACCAAAAGAGAGATAGTTAGCCATCTAGGTACTAAGTACGAACCTGTAGGTCTATGGTGAACTAATCACACATCATCATGAGGGTAGCAATCTTGATGAAGAGGTCTTCGATGATCGATCCCCCTCCGTCAGGGTGCCGGAATGGAGCTCCAAATGAAATCGCCGGAGAACAATGACTTCCGGTGGCGGAAAATGTGTTTCACGATGCCCTTTAGGGTTTTTGGAATATATGTTAATTAATAGGCTAGAGAACGGAGTTAGGATGGCCACGAGGGAGGGACAAGCCATCAGGGCGCGCCGATCCCCGCGGCCACGCCTTATTTTCCTTTTCCTCCCTCGTGTGGCCTCTGGTCTTCTCCCGAGGCTTCCACGTTTTCCTTTGGACCATAAAAAATCATAAAAAAATTTCGTCGCAATTGGACTTCGTTTGGTATTGTAAACCTGAAAAATAAAAGCATGCTAAAAATAGCAACTCGCACTAGGCACTCGGTCAATATGTTAGTGCTCAAAAATAATATAAATTGGTAAGTTATTAATCAAAAAGTATCCTAGAATGATAATATAATAGCATCGAACAATTCAAAATTATAGATACGTTGGAGAGGTATCAATACTACTACCACCTCCGCTAGCAAAGTCCATCCTTTAATGGAGGGACCAATGATCGTCACCAACAATTTTGAAAGGACAACCTAGATGTTAAGCGAGGGGTTGATAAGATCAAGGAGGAGATCTTTATTCTAAGGGGCATCATTGCTAATAAAATCACTTGATCACCACCATCACCCAAGAAGGACACTTGAGTACATGGGTATGGGCACCACCCCTAGCTTGTTCCAAGCTTGGGGAAGGTGCGCCGGTATCATATCACCATCACTTTTACATTACCATTTATCTTAGTTCAACCCTTAGCTATTCCGTGATCTAGAGGATTAAAAGTTTAGTATTGTTTTGCTTAGAGTGTTTTCTTAGTGATCTATCTATCCATGTAACTGAGTGTGAGAATTATATAATAAAGATTAGTTTGAATTTGTTTGCTTTACCATCATGTCTCAATAATAGCAACGAAATAAAATAAATAAAAACATCATATGCTAATCCCATGGGAGTAATGACCTCGCATAAAAAGGAGTATGCTTTATTAAATTTGTTGGGAGTTAACAAACACAGTGTTAGTCATTGATACAGCTCATGCAAAATTATGAAACGGGAGAGGAGATTCACATACAAATATAGTATCTCGCACATCTTTTATGATTGTGAGCCCCCCCTTAGATATTTTCAACATGATCGAATAGTTGATATTGGATAATGAACACAACGTAATGAGTTATGTTTGTTTACATTCAAATATAAGTTATATTGTCTTGGATCCAGTAACATGTGGTACTTGTCTAGGATCTTTACCTATCCAAATTGTGAACTAAGTAGAGATACTACTTGTGCATCCATAACCCTTAAACCCAGTCTCTTGCCACGCGAGTCCACCATATCTACCCATGGATTGAGTAAGATCTTTCACATAAGTTTTCATTAGTGCATAAAGCAACAAAAATTGCTCCTAAATATGTATGATCTTTTATTGTAAAGGAAAATAAGCTTTTTACGATCTTGTGATGGAAAAGAAATAAAAGTGACAGACTACATAATAAAGGTTTCTATTATAAGGGGCAATATAAAGTGGCCTTCCTTTATGTTAAGAGTTCGCACATCCTAAATTAAAAGTCCACGACAACCTCTGCTTTCCTCTGCGAAGGGAATATCTTTTACTTTTCTATATTTACTTTACTGGAAAAGTCAATAATGTTCATCCCTATTCTGATCTATTAGTTCTTTAGTTGGCAAGCATTATATGTTGGGGAAAGACCCAGGCATATATATCCAGTTGGATGTAGGTGATCATGAGTCATTATTAGTGACATTGTCCTTGAGGTAAACAAGTTGGGAGGCGAAAGCAATAAAGCCCATACCTTACTATGCGTGTGACGAAAACGTTTGCTCCAAAAATATGCATTGAGTGTCAGCAATCATAGAAGAATAAATGATAGTTGAGTATGTAAACTTGCTAAAATTAAAGCTCTTACAAAGACTTTTCTCTCGATTATGATTAATTGTGATTGTATTAATGACTAAGAACAAAGTTTGTCGGTTGTCAATAAATTTTATGCTCCATACTTTAATATTTGTGGATAGATTTTTACCTCTTTATGAGAAGCTGTATGATGAAAACTTGCTGCTATGTTAATAATCATGATGCTTTCATGCCCGTATTTTGTTTGTCGATACCTCTCTCTAAACATGTGGTAATTATTATCGAGCCCGACTTTCGCTTGAGGGCAAGCGAGGTCTAAGCTTGGGGAGTTGATACGTCCCATTTGTATCATAATTTCCTAGTGATATTTGTATTGTTTTTGGTCAGTATTCCACCCTAGGATACAATTCTAATGTATTTTCTCTTTTAATATGCAAGATCTACACAAAGAGGGAAATCGTAGGAAACTGGAATTCTGGACGTGAAAGCTGAATGTGCGTTATGTCGACTAGAGGGGGGTGAATAGGCGATTTCGATGAATTCATCACTCAGCAATTTCCCTATGAGGAAATTGATAAGTAACAAACGACTTGCAGCAGAATAAGTACTCAGGTGTAAGTGTAACAGGACACAAGCATGGTCATTATGATGGAATCTACCAAACACTTAGTGCGAGTAGCGTGACCAGGATAATTAGGTGAAGGGCAAGTGGGGTGAAGAATTCGAGATGAGGAAATTAAGAAAGTCTTCAGTCAAATTCTGCAAAGAGTAACGATCAATTTCATCGACACACAAATGAGGAAATACAAGGGTTGAGGAAATAGAACCATGTACGTGGTGACGACAGTTTCAACTGATGTGACAGTCGTACGTCTCCTTTGGAGCGGCTTGGTATTTAAACGAAAGGACATATAGTCCCAAGAAACACAGTCCTTACCGTATTCTCCTTGAGATAAGGACACACAATCCTTGTCCAAAACACGTGGTAAGTATTTAGGGTAGACTTCCAAACCCTCACAAACTTGGTCATCCGTGATTTCACAAATTACTTCTGGATGCTCTAGACCATTAACGCCTAACAGTGTAGAAGATGCACAGTCTTCAAAGGTAACAAGCGTTGGTTCCACACAGGAACAATCTCTTCAGTGATGATCAATCACTTTGGGTTTTTGGTTTTGGTTTGTGTGTTTCGGTTTTTTTTGGGTTTTCCCTCATTGATAATGTTCTCTCTAAGTCCTCAGAGGATGGGATGCTCTCAAATGACAAGTGTCAAGTTCTCTTTGAGAGCAGCCAACGATCTAGTGGTTATGGGGGTGGCTATTTATAGTTGGGGAGCAATCCCGGCATGAATAGAAATGCCCCAATAATATGACTGTTATGGGGATAAGGTTTTGGGACAGCTAGCACATGATGCAACAATGGTCGGAACTTTCAAGCTATGAAAGTCCTCATGTCTCTCATGATCCTCACTTGTAGGAACTTCACAGTCATGAAATTTTAACTTCTCAGTTAGAGCAATTTCCTCAAAGACCAGAAGATCTATGTCTCTGTCACTAAAGAAATTGACTGAACTGTAAAAGATTTCCACATGCTTCACTAGAAGGATAGGGTATGTGTAGGCTTTGAGATGAGCATTACTTGGAAATGTTTCCTTAGTATTAACTTGACCCCCTTAAAAGTATGGTGTTCCTATCACTCAAAAGAAAGGAAATGAAACTACGAAAACTAATGTCTTCACGCTTCAAAGTCCTCGCATCAACATCTTCAAGGACACACCAATTTTCCGACTTTCAAAATATCCAGGAAGGTTTCAATGTCTTTAATTGAAGACATTCATTTGTAGGTGTCGATATTTTTCGAATAACTCAAACTCCTCATCGACTTATAGAGCCTGTGTACACTCACAAACACATTAGTCTCTTAACCTATAAGTCTTCGATACACCAAAATCTCTAAGGGGCACTAGATGCACTTAAAAAAGCCATGGATAAAGCTAGAAATTTTGTGGACTCCAAATGACCAGAAACTTCACGGAGATTATTAATGGAATATATAAGAATTACTGGAACGTCTAACCACGAGAGGGGGCACCTATTGCCCAAGACAAGAGGGCGTGCCCAACCCTTAGGACGCGCCTTGATGCCTTAGGAGGCCCACCAACAGGCTCTCATGCCTCTCTTCTGCTATATGAAGGATTTTGACCTACACAAAATAAGGAGCATAATTTTGGGTGAATTGCCGCCGTCTCGAGGTGGAAACCTTCGCAGGTAGTCTTCACCGTAATTTATTGATTCGACACAAGGTAGTCTTCACCATAATTTTGTAGTTGTTTATGCTTGCGAGAGGGGGTAATTGATAACCGACAAGTAAAGGGGATTGCGATAGTCTTCACGGGTAGTATTTCACCGTAATTTATTGATTCGACACAAGGGGATCCAAAGAATATTTATAGGCCTTGACACTTGAGTTGTCAATTCAACCGCACATGGGATATCTCTCTGTGGCAAAGGTTTAGTATCACAACAGACGATAGTAGTAACAGTAACTGTGGTAGCAGCAATTTTGGTAACAATAGTAACAGTAGCAATTGAGTAAAGAAAGATTTAATATTTGTAAAGCGTAGGCACATGGATAGGCGATAAAAATATATGGATGACATCAAGCATGTAACAGTTGCAATTTTGGTGACACTAAGAGGAGAAGTAGTAACATAGCAAGATTTAATATTTGTAAAGCGTAGGCACATGGATAGGCGATAAAAATATATGGATGACATCAATCATGTAACAGCAGCAATTTTGGTGACACTAAGAGGAGAAGTAGTAACTTAGCAAGATTTAATATTTGTAAAGCGTAGGCACATGGGTAGGCGATAAAAAAATATGGATGACATCAATCATGTAAGAGTTGCACACTAGGGCGATAAAAGACTAGCTCCAATTCATCAATATAATGTAGGCATGTATTCCGTATATAGTTATACGTGCTTGTGAGAAGAACTTGCATGACATCTTTTGTCCTACCCTCTCGTGGCAGCGGGGTCCTATTGGAAACTTAGGGATATTGAGATCTCCTTTTAATAGAGAACTGGAACAAAGCATTAACACATAGTGAATACATTAACTCCTCAAACTACGACAATCACTGGAAAGAATCCCAATTATTGTCACCTTGGGTTATGCGGATCAAGACACGCAATAGGTGCATACAACTTGCAAGATAGGGTCCAAATACTTTTCATATTTAGGGAGAACATAATAAGTTTAGATATGAAATCATGGCACTCGGGCCCTAGTGAGAAGCATTAAGCATAGCAAATTCATAAGAACATCAATCTCAGAACATTGTGGATACTAGGGATCAAGCCCTATCAAACTTAACTCGATTACTTGATGAATCTCATCAAAACCTCATGACCATCCAACGAGCCTAATAAGGAATAACTCACATCTGGTGGTGAGCATCATGGAATTGTTTATGGAGAAGGGCTGATGATGACGACGACGATGAATTCCCCTCTCTGTAGCTCCAAACGGACTAGAGATCAGCCCTCCCGAGGAAGAACAGGAGATGGCAGCGGCTCTGTCTCGTAAAACGCGATGAAATCTTCTCTATGATTTTTTTCTTTGAGAATAGGAATTTATAGGGATGGAATTAGGATAGAGGATCCATGTGGCCCCCACAAGCCTTCAGGGTGCAGCTAGGGGGGCGGCGGCGCCCTATTGGCTTGTGGCCCACACGAAGCCCCCCTTCGGTACTTCTTTGCCATAATTCATTATGAGTAAAATACACCAACGGTCCTAAAAGTATTGGAAGTGTGCCATCTAAGCCCTAAAAGTTTGAGAACGAACATCCATGTTCTAAAAGTTGTTTAGTCATGCACGACGGCTCCTAAACACATATGACCAAGCCATATGGCCCTTTGAGTCATGCCACGCTTTGTGGCTCGATTTTGGCAGAAAGGTTCCAAACAGGAATGGCTTTATTTTTTCTTTATCCCTCCAGTCTATATAAATCCTATTTCTCCAACCTTCTGTCTATTCCTCTTCTACTCTCAATACTCTTTCCTTTCTTTTTCTTCCATCTCTCGCCATGGATAGGAGCAATTTTCATCAACATTACCATATGTACCTGAATTCATTTGAGGTGAGAGGCAAAATTGCAATGAACAACATATAGAGTAGTAGCATAACCGGAAACTTTGAATAGATAAAGCATGTAGAGTAGGAGCATAACATACAATTCAGCGCAAAGATACATGTTTCTATAACAATAGAACCTCAAAAGGCTAAGATCTAATAGGTGCAAATAAAACTACATCAATGCTTCATGCATGAGGTTTATGTCAACACCTCCTATCTTCAGACCAAAATCTTAACATGCAACTTCTGTCAAAAATGCACATTTACTTCAATGCAAATCTATCATTTCTTTTTTGGGGCCCATACCCTTCTTCATCTTTCTTGCAGCAGTAGCAAGTGTTGTCCTGACCCTACTATTAGCAATGATGCTAGATTCTGGAAGATGGCCTGGTGCCACATGATATTGTTGGGTGGGGGTAGCCTAGCAATAAACCATTTAATTTTAGTTTGCAAATGAAGTTGGTTCCTAAAACAAACATATACATTTCAAATCACTTACAGTTTGCATGAGTAAGTCTAGCATGGAAGCTTGACTAGATTGTCTAGGGTCAACAACACTTGAATCAAATTCCTATTAAAAGATATTGTTGTAGACAATGAACATCATGAATTAAAAGACAATATAAATAGTATAAGTTATTGCAGATAGTATCGAATGAACAATATGAATTGTACGTGACTGGATGTACTACTTTTCCTCGGAGGCATATTTTTCTTTGCTACAGTCTTTGCATGTCCTTGTGCTGCTCCTTCTGCTCTAGGGTGTAATGGTCGTTGTGCTCCTCCATCTCTTCCAAGATGAAGGCATTTCCTCTTGTTATGCTGAGTAGAAAAACAGGCACTACAATGTTGAATTGTTCCATCTCTTGTCAACTTTCCATTCTTTTCCTCTTGTGCCTTTTTTTGTTAGTCACTGGCCTACCAACATGCTTAGTGTACGCAGAAGGTTGAACTAAGCAACCATTGATCTTTTCCCAGTCTCTTTGATCTCTGCATGGCATGATGACCTTGCTGTAGGCATTTTTGAAAGGAGTCAGACTATAGAAAGTATGAACCATAGACTCGGGGTTGATTCTCTCATGCCTAAAATAGGAAACCAAGTGATGGCAAGGTATACCTGTGAGTTGCCATCTTCTGCAACTGCACTCTCTCCTTATAATGTTCAAAATATATTCCCAGTTATCCCTTTAACTTTGAAAATTTGTTGACCCGCTCCTCTTAGAAAGCAATTGTTGGCCAAATCTTCATGCTGGTTGACATAAAGCACGAAATTTCTGACCTTCGGAACAACCAATGTCATGTTAAGAGGATCAACATCACAGTCTATGATCCGTAGTCCATCAGGTAATTTTCTTCGAGGAAGCAGCCAGGATACATCAACTTTACGAGGATCATAGCTTAGCTGCTGGATGAAATCCATTATCCATAGGGGAGACCAACTATTGACATCACACCCATCAAAGTAATCTATGCGGCCATCTACATAGGACTTGTGGCTTCCCCCTCTCTGGACTATAAATTCACATATATTCCAAAAACCCTAGGGAGCCACCCGAAACACTTTTTGCATCACCGCAAGTCTTTGTTTCGCCTTGTGCTCATCTCGAGCCCTGTTCTGGTACCCTATCGGAGGGGGGATCAATCATGGAGGGCCTCTACATCATCCTTAGTGCTCCCATGGTGATGTTGAGTAGTTCACCATAGAGCTACAGGTCCCTAGTGATTACATGGATGGCTCTCTCTCTTTCTCTTGACCTTCAATACAATGATTATTACATCTTCACTTTGATCTATCCTATGTAATTCTTTTATGCAGTGCGCTTGTTGGGATCTGATGAATTGTGGGTTTATGTTTAGATTATCCGTGATAAATATTTGATGCTTCTCTAAAATCAAGATATGATTATTATGTGCATGATCATTATAGCTTCATAAAATCTCTGTGATCAATTGATCTTCTTTGGTCAAGTACATTTATCTTTCTATAGTGAGAGGGGCACGTTCTAGTGGGTTCAATCTGATGGGTTTCTATGTCCTAGTGACAAAAAGTGGAGAAGATACATCTATGTATTCCTGCCACTAAGGATAAAACAATGGGGCAATTCATATTATTTGAATTCTCTTTGTCTACATCATGTCATTGTTCTTCAAGCTTTACTGTGTTTTACTTAATACTCTTAATGCATGTTAGATAGCAGTCGATGGGTGGAGTTATAGTAATAGGTGCAAGCAAGAGTCAGCCTATTTGCTTGTGGATGTGATGCCTATATACGCATGTTCATTGTTTTAAATATCACATCACTATGTGCTTTTATATGAATTTCCCAAGAGTAATTTGTTTACCCAACGTATGCTTACTTTCATGAAAGATTCCACTAGGCAAAACTATGGCCCTAGGTCTATTGACTTATAAGTATACAAACGCTACAATACCTTGCAGTTCTTATTTACTTTTTTTTATTTTGGAATTTACAATTATCTACTATCAACCACCCTACTTACAAGCTTGCAAATAACGAGTCCAAGGGGATTGCTAACCCTCTTGCCAGCGTTGGGTGCAAGTGTTTGTAGAGATAGTGGTTACATAGTCTTGTTACAAACTGGAGGTGAGGACCTCTATTTATAGGGCTTTGGGTAAGTCTTCATATACTTGTACTTATGGCAAGAACACTCTAGAAAACATCACTTAAAATTCATCATTCTACACATAGCTACTCATAACTAGAAGACTCTAGAAAACAATAGGTAGCATAAATAAAAACAAAATAAATACTACACTAGAGTGGAAGTATCTGGAAGTAGCCAAATAGACATGGCATGTGATTTCCTCTTTCATGTTCCTTAAATATTGTTCCTCATATATAAATTAGGATAGTTCTATTGTTGTATTAGCGCTTTTGGCTCTGGCCAGGAGAGGAGTCTCGGCGGCCTGGATTGTAAGGTGCTATGCCACAGGATGCAAGACTGATCTTCATGTCCATAGCCAATGTAGGGTAGTTGTGGCCATTGAGGGCAAGCTCCTCAAACTCTTTGGTAGACATCTTTGCATACATGATGAACGAGAGATAATTAGTTTACGAGCGACAAATTAAAGGCCATCACGATTATGTAATAAGAATGCAAAACGTTGATGCTTAAGTGAAAACTTGAAACATTCTCAATCTCAATTGTGTGAATAGAAAACATAGAAGATCACTTAGATCTCACAATAATATGCTGCATATTCATAGAATGTCAGTAGATGCACATTTTGCTATTACCTTGTGTATGTTACAATATAAATATAAGGAAATACACATCGGTTGTCGAGATTAACGAAACGTAGACATTGAAGTAAGAGGGGATAGCCTACAAAGGAGCACTAGATACCAACCCATTACCTTGTGATTCCAAATATAATGAGGGAGAAATATTAAAAAATTTATAAGTTTCATATGCGAGAGAAGATGATCTCAATCGCAAAAACATGTTCAAAAGAAATTGGTATGTGGTGAACACATAGAACATGTCATTCTTTCTAGATGAAATCCGGTACTTGATACATCTCTAATATATCTATTTTTTTTATTGTTCCATGCTATTATATTACCAATCTTGGATGCTTTAATTGCATTTATATGTTGTTTTATATAATTTTTGGGAACTAAGCTACTAACCCAGTGCCTAGTCCGAGTTGTTGCTTTCTGCATATTTTTGGCTTTTGAGGAAGCCAGTACCAAAGGGAGTCCAAATGCTCTAAAACTTTTTGATGACTTTTATGGACCAAAATAATACTAGAAGCTTCATTGGGATACCAGACGAGAGAGGAGGAGACGCCAAGGCAACATGGTGCGCCTAGGGGGTAGGCGCACCTTGTTACCTTGTGGTCCCCTTTTATCCCCGTCTAAAATAATTCGACCCCTATAAATCCGCAAATATTGGGAAAACATCTGAGAACCACCCGAAACACTTTTTCTGCCGCCGCAAGTCTTTGTTCCAATGAGGGGCCATATGGAGACTTTTTCCGCTACCCTACCTGGAGGCAAATCGATCACGGAGGCCATCTAAATCTACCTTGTTGCCTCCATGATGTTGTGTGAGTACTCCACCACAGACCTATGGGTCCATAGCTAGTACCTAGATGGCTTGGTCACTCTCTTTGATCTTCAATAGAAAGTTCACTCTGATTCCCATAATGATTTATTCATTGTAATCTTCTTTGTGGTGTGTTTATTGGGATCCGATGAATTGTGGGTTTATGATCAGATTATAATGAATATTAATTGAGTGTTCTTCAAATTATTTTATGCATGATTATTATAGTTTTGTATTTCTCTCCCATCTATCGGTTTGGTTTGACCAACTAGATTGATTTAACTTCAGTGTGAGTGGTGCATTGTGACGTATTCAATCTTGATGTTCTCAATCCCAAACACACAAAGGGACATGCCACATATTTGCATTTTTGTCATTATGTTATCTTGCCCCAAGCATTACTCTGTTTCATACTTAATACCATAGATGTATGCTGGATAGAGCTCGATGAGTGGAGTAATAGTAGTAGATGCAGGAAGGAGTCGTTCTACTTGTTTATGAATGTGATGCCTATATACATGATCATTGCCTCGAATAAGATGTATGCACTATTCTGTCAATTGCCCAACTGTAGTTTGTCTACCAAGTGTATGATATCTTCAAGAGAGCAGCGTAAAGAAAAAACTATGGCCCAGGGTCTACTCAAATTATACTAAAAAAGCTACAAAAACATTACTGCCATTTATTTCTTTTATTTACATTTACATTCATATTATCTATCTATCAGTATTTAATCCTTGCAGGTAACGAGTTCAAGGGGCTTCGCAACCCTCTTGCCCGCGTTTGGTGCAAATATTTGGTTTTGTATGTGTAGGTGCTGACGACGAGGGTTTTCTTAATACTCCTATTGGCTCGATAACCTTGGCTATCACTGAGGGAAATACTTATCTCTACTGTGCTGCATCTCCCCTCCTCTTCGAGGAAAACCCCAACACAATTTACAAGTTGCAGGAAGAATTTCTAGTGTCGTTGCGGGGGAGTATCATCAAATTCTTATCAGGTTCCTTCACACAAATTATCATTAACTTGTTCTAATTTGTATATGCCTTTATATTTGCTTGCCTAAAAATATAAAAAAACACAAAACTATTTATCATTACTAGTTTACTTGTTTTGCTTATTACTATGGATAGTTCTTATCATGTTCCGTGTACTCTTGAGAATGAAGTGCTTAATTTTAAAGAAAGGGGAGGAGAAAGTATAAAAGATGATTGGCATAGGATTTGCGATGCTCAAAATAGATCAAATCATAGGCAATCCACCAACATATTGCTTCAGAATTTCTATGTGGGTGTTACTACCTAGTATAGATTTGTGCTTCATACTATTACTGGTGGTAATTTATTAATGAGTTGTACTTTGAAAGGCTTTAGTGCTATGTAAAATTTAGTGGTATCACCACCTAGCACTATTAATGAAACAACATTGAATTTGGAGCATGTTATGCGAAGGCTAGAAATTATTGAAAATAAAATGCCTACCATAGAACACATGGACGATGTACATAAAAGTCTCATAATCACATTACTCAATTTCAATCGAAGGTAGGGGTTACTTTGAAAGCACAAAAAGAGAAGGATACGATAATTAATGAGAGGGTGGAGCAAGCTCTCGATATAATTGATAAAATGGAGGAGTATCACACCCTGTGTGTGTACAACTTTTCCACATTATGTTTTCACAAAATTTAGAACCATTTTAAAAAATTGCATGGTTGTGATGGTTGATGTGGTTGCTACTTCCTTTGTGTGATTGATTGAGTTTTGAATCACAAAAACTATTCTTCCCTCAAGAACTCCTCTCCTTAACACCAAACACTTGCCCAATGATCATTCCATGTGTATATGACCAGAAACTATTTTTATAATATATTATTTCAACAAAAGGAATTTATTTATTCTAAGCTTTAAAAAAACCTAAGTTGAGCTTTTTACTACAAGTCCTCAATTTAGGAGAGATGATTTTCCCCAAAGACTTTATTTGGATACTATTATTAAAAATACTTCTAAAAACCACAAAATAATTGTTTTGAAAATTCCCTATTTTATTTAAATACTTCTTTGTGAGGCCAGAAATGATATTTCCTAGGAAAACAATTATTTTATTACTTCAAAAATATTTGAGTAAATTTAAGGAAACTCAATGGACATATATTTTCCGTACATAAGAGTTTCAACACACGGTCATGTTCAAAATATTGGACAAAACCCCTCAAAACCCTTTTTGCTTATTTCAATCTTTTGAAATATTTCCATAGGAAATATTCTCAAGAAATTCCAAGAAAATTCTAGCCAGTCAGACATGATATATGTGCTGATCCTGCAAAGTCTCATGTCCATCCAAGTATATTTGGTTCACCAAAATGTCCGAAAACCCTCTTTGTCCAGAACCAAATTTGAGCAACTTTACATTGCCAAGTTTAGCCAATTCATCCCGAACTTTACAAGAGTGATTTAGCCCCCAAATAAGGATGCTACATCAAGTTGTGCATTTGTGGGAGTTGATTTGATCACCTAGGACCATAGGAATCTAATTTTGTCTATTTCTAGGGATTTTCATGTTTACATTGCCGACTTTACTCAAATTAGCTAAAACTTGGTGATCCCTCTTGATTTTACCCTCAATTCCATACTGTTAGGTTTCAATGGAATCGGGCAAAGGGATATTTCCCAAAACAACATCAAACACCTTTTGGTGAATTGGTAAAGCTGCTGCTTTCACCCCTTCCCCCATTATCCTTCACTCCAACTTTTTAGCACAACTTCATAGGAACCCCGAGCAACCCCAGTAAGATATCTGGCATCCAGCTCCATGATTGCAAGGGTGAAAACCCACCTACAAGCTCCTGGATAGCCAGTTTCCTTCTCTCTCTCTCTCTCTCTCTCAGCCTCCCCTCTCCTTGGGCCAGCATCTAGGGCATCCAATGTTGGGGAACGTTGCATGGGAAAAAAATCCTACAGACATACAAGATCTATCCATGGTCGTGACCATCTACAAGAGGAGAGATCGGATCCACATACCCTTGTAGATCACTAAGCGGGAAGCATTAAGAAACGCGGTTGATGTTGTCGAACGTCTTCGCGAGCCAAATTGCAAGCCATCGCGCGATCCAATTACGATATATATAGCGCCGAACGAGCAGCACCTCCGCGTTCAGCACACGTACAGCTCGATGATGATCATCTCCTTCTTGATCCAGCAAGAGGGGCGGAGAGGTATATGAGTTCTCCGGCAGCACGACGGCATGGTGGCGGTGGTGGTGAACTATTCCGGCAGGGCTTCGCCGACCTCTACCGAACTAATCTAGACGAAGAAGATGATCTATGGAGGATACGGAAGCACATGGCTTTTCAGGTGGTAGATGCCCTCAAAACCTCCACTATGTATAGTAGGAAGGGGTAGGTGGGCTGCCTTGGCCCCTCCTCCAAGGAGAAGGGGTTCGGCCGAACTAGGGGGGAGAGTCCACGTCCCACAAGGGAGTTGGAAACCCTTGGGAGGACTCCACTCCACCTCCTCCACCTAGGCTTGGCGCATGGGCCTCTTGGGGTCGGCTTCCCAAGCCAACCAGGGGCTGGTGCGCCACCTCCTAGGTCCATGTGTCCTCCCGTGGTGGGTGGGCCCCTTCTGGTGGATCCCCAGAACCCTTTCGCCACTCCGAGTACTATACCGGAAATCCGTGAAGCTATACCGGAACCCGAATACCACTTTACTATATATAAATATTTACCTCATGACCATTCCGGACCCCCTCGTGATGTTTAGGATCTCATCTGGGACTGTGAACAACCTTCGGTCACCAACACACGTAACTGAATAACATCAAAACGTCATTGAAACTTAAGTGTGCAGACCCTGCGGGTTTGAGAACTATGTAGACATGACTGAGACACTCTCTGATCAATAACCAATAGCGGGACCTGGATGCAAATATAGGTTTCTACATATTCTACGAAGATATTTATCGGTTGAACCTCTATGTGAAGGATTCAGTTAATCCCGTATGTTGTTCCCTTTGTCTATCGGTATGTTACTTGCCCGAGATACGATGGTGGGTATCAACATACCTAGTTCAATCTCGTTACTGGCAAGTCTCTTTACTCATTTCTTAATAAAACATCTCATTACTAACTCTTTAGTCACATTGCTCATAAGCTCATTGTTATTTTGTATTACCGAGTGGGCACAGAGACACCTCTCCGTCATACGGAGTGACAAATCCCAGTCTCGAATCACGCCAACCCAACAGACACCTTCGGAGATACCTGTAGAGCACCTTTATAGTCACCTAGTTACAATGTGACATTTGATACACACAAGGCATTTATTCGATGTCTGGGAGTTGCATGATATCATGACCATAGGAATAGATACTTGACATGCAGAAAACGATAGCAATAAACTGACACGATCACATGGTATGTTCATAGTTTGGGTCTTGTCCATCACATCATTCTCCTAATGATGTGATCCCATTATCAAATGACAACTCGTGTATATGGCCAGGAAACCTTAACCATATTTGATCAACGAGCCAGTCCTTTAGAGGCTCACTAGGGACAGTGTGTTGTCTATGTATCCACACATGTATTTGAGTTTCCATTCAATACAACTCTAGCATGGATAATAAAGGATTATCATGAACAAGGAAATATAATAATAACCACATTATTATTGCCTCTAGGGCATATTTCCAACATCCAAGGTCCTCTCCTAGTAGTTTACCACACTTCAACTTTAGGACGCAAGTGGTCGCACCAGAGGGCGTCAGTGGCGCCATCATGCAGACCAAAGTTGCGCACAGGACAGTGATACGTCTCCAACGTATCTATAATTTTTTATTGTTCCATGCTATTATATTATCAACTTGGGATGTTTTATCTGCATTTATATGCTATTTTATATCATTTTTGTGACTAACCTATTAACTCGGTGCCCAGTGCCAGTTTTTGTTTTTTCCGTGTTTTTGACCTTTTTCAAATAAGAATATTAAACAGAGTCCAAACGGATAAAACCTTCGAGATGATTTTTTCCATAACAGAAGGGATCCAGAAGACTTGAGAACCAAGGCAGAGGGCCACGGAGGAGGCCACGAGCCCCTAGGCGCGCCTAGCAGGCTCGTGGCCCCCCTGTGCCTCCTTTGCCCTACCTCTTTCGCCTATAAATTCCCTAAAATCCCCAAACCAACAGAGAGAGCCACGAAAATACTTTTCCGCTGCCGCAAGCTTCTGTTTTCGCGAGATCCCATCTGGGGACCGTTCTCGTGCCCTGTCGGAGGGTATTCGGACACGGAGGGCTTTGTCATCAACACCATTGCCTCTCCGATGATGCGTGAGTAGTTCACCACAGACCTTCGGGTCCATAGCTAGTATCTAGATGGCTTCTTCTCTCTCTTGGATCTTCAATACAAAGTTCTCCATGATGTTCATGGAGACCTATCCGATGTAACTTTCTTTTGCGGTGTGTTTGTCGAGATCCGATGAATTGTGGACTTATGATCAGATTATCTATGAATATTATTTGAGTCTCCTCTGATTTCTTATATGCATGATTTCGTATCCTTGTAATTCTCTTCGAGTTATGGGTTTCGTTTGGCCAACTTGATCTATAATTCTTGCAATGAGAGAAGTGCTTGGTTTTGGGTTCATACCGTGTGGTGTCCTCACCTAGTGACGGAAGGGGTAGCGCGGCACGCATCATGTTGTTGCCATCAAGGGTAAAAAGATGGGGTTTATATCATATTACATGAATTTATCCCTCTACATCATGTCATCTTGCTTAAGGCGTTACTCTGTTTGTTATGAACTTAATACACTAGATGCATGCTGGATAGCGGTCGATGTGTGGAGTAATAGTAGTGATGCAGAAAGTATCTGTCTACTTGTCTCGAACATGATGCCTATATGTATGATCATTGCCTTAGATATCATCATGACTTTGCGCCATTCTATCACTTGCTCGACAGTAATTCGTTCACCCACCGTAATACTTGCTATCATGAGAGAAGCCTCTAGTGAACATTATGGCGCACGGGTCTATTTTACACATTATATATTCAGATCTACATACAAAAATACCAAAAATACCTTTCTGCACTTTTATTTCTTTATTTATAATTACCTATTATCACTATCAGATCTCACCTTGCAAGTAATTGTAAAGGTATTGACAACCCCTTTATCGCGTTGGGTGAAAGTTTGTTTGTCTTTGCGCAGGTGCCTTGGTGCCTCATCTTGATACTCCTACTGGATTGATACCTTGGTTCTCAAACTGAGGGAAATACTTATCTCTACTTTGCTGCATCACCCGTTCCTCTTCATGGGAAAAACCAACGCTAGCTCAAGAAGTAGAAGGAAGAATTTCTGGCGCCGTTGCCGGGGAGTATTCAAGTGAAGCATATCTATCAAGTACCTATCGCAAACTCATCTCTTGAATTTACATTATTTTCCATTTGCCTCTCATTTTCCTCCCCCCCACCTCTAAAACAAAATTTACAAAAATATTTGCCTTTTTCATTCGCCCTTTCTTTCGCTTGCTTTCTGTTTGCTTGTGTGCTTGTCTGCTTGCTAAGTCACCATGTCTGAAAACACTAAATTGTGTGAGTTCTCTAATACTAATAAAAATGATTTTATTAGTACTCCAATTGCTCCCGCCACTAGTCCGGATTCATATGAAATTAATGCTGCCTTGTTGAATCTTGTTATGGAAGAGCAATTTTCCGGCCTTCCTAGTGAAGATGTCGCATCCCATCTTAATACCTTTATTGAGTTATGCGATATGCAAAAGAAGAAAGATGTGGATAATGATATGATTAAATTGAAGCTATTTCCATTCTCATTACGAGATCGAGCAAAAACTTGGTTTTCATCTTTACCCAAAAATAGTATTGATTCATGGAACAAGTGTAAAGATGCCTTTATTTCCAAGTATTTTCCACGTGCTAAGATTATCTCTCTCCGTAATGATATCATGAATTTTAAGCAACTAGCATGAACATGTTGCACAATCTTCGGATAGAATAAAATTGATGATTAGAAATTGGCCCGCTCATGGCCTAAGTCTTTGGATGATTATACAAATTTTCTATGCTGGTTTGAATTTTGCTTCTAGAAATATCTTGGATTCAGCCTCTGGTGGAACTTTTATGGAAATCACATTAGGAGAAGCTACAAAATTCCTAGATAATATCATCACAAATATTTCTCAATGCCACACTGAAAGGTCACCAACTAGTAAAAAAGTGCATGCTATAGAAGAAATTAACTCTTCGAGTGCTAAGATGGATGAGTTAATGAAGTTGTTTGCTAGTAAAAGTGCTCCTATAGATCCAAATGATATGCCTTTTTCTTCCTTGATTGAGAATAGCAATGAAAATTTGGATGTTAATTTTGTTGGTAGGAATAATTTTGGTAACAACAATGCTTATAGAGGTAAATTTCATCCTAGGCCTTTTCCTAGTAATCCCTCTAATAATTTTGGCAATTCCCACAACAATGCTCATGGAAATTATAATAAAATACCCTCTGATCTTGAGAGTAATATTAAAGAGTTTATTAATTCACAAAAGATTTTCAATGCTTCCATAGAAGAAAAACTGCTTAATATTGATGACTTGGCTAGGACTGTTGATAGAATGTCTCTTGATATTGATGCTTTGAAATTGAGATGTGTTCCTCCCAAGATTAATATGGATGAAACTCTGAAAGCTATGCGTGTTTATATAAATGAAAGTAAAGAAAGAACCGCCCAAATTCTTGCTAGACATGAATGGCTTAAAAAGGCGTGTTCCCGTGATGAGAATCATGAAGATCTTAAAGTGCTTGGTGTGACTCTTATTGAATCCTTGTTTTCTAATGTCAATCTTAATGATGATGGGCTGGATGTGAATCCACTTTGGTTGAGAAACGCCCCCAATGATTCAGACTCTATTTATCTTGATGTTAAAAATACTAAAAGTGGAGTAGAGGATATCAAAACTTTGAATAGTGATGAAATTACTACTTTGGATTTCAAGGAATTTCATTATGATGGTTGCTCTTTGATTGAATGTATTTCCTTGATGCAATCCATGCTAAACTCTCCACATGCTTATATCCAAAATAAGGCTTTTACCAAACATATCATTGATGCTATGATGAAATCTCTTGAAGAGAAACTTGAGTTGGAAATATCTATTCCTAGAAAACTTCATGATGAGTGGGAACCTACTACAAAAATTAATATTAAAAATTATGGATGCCATGCTTTGTGTGATTTGCACTACTGGAAAACAGTTTTTTGCCATCTGCTGCTTCTTTGCCGTCTGCTGGCTGATGGCAAAGACCCTCTTCCCAGGAAGGTCACCAGGTGTGGAAAGATGGTGTGCGCTGGTCCAGATCGCTCGACGGGTTCTTCCCAGGCGCCCCGCACGAGGGGTGGTACTTCCCTTCCACCCCTATCTCTCCGTAGAGCCTTGGCAGACAGTCTGTCGACACCACCCGTGGGTTCTTCTTCGTCGGCGGCATTGCTGTTGGAAATATGCCCTAGAGGCAATAATAATTAGTTATTATTATATTTCTTTGTTCATGATAATCGTTTATTATCCATGCTATAATTGTATTGATTGGAAACACAATACTTGTGTGGATACATAGACAAAACACTGTCCCTAGTAAGCCTCTAGTTGACTAGCTCGTCGATCAAAGATGGTCAAGGTTTCCTGGCCATAGGCAAGTGTTGTTACTTGATAACGGGATCACATCATTAGGAGAATCATGTGATGGACTAGACCCAAACTAATAGACGTAGCATGTTGATCGTGTCATTTTGTTGCTACTGTTTTCTGCGTGTCAAGTATTTGTTCCTATGACCATGAGATCATATAACTCACTAACACCGGAGGAATGCTTTGTGTGTATCAAACTTCGCAACGTAACTGGGTGACTATAAAGATGCTCTACAGGTATCTCCGAAGGTGTTCGTTGAGTTAGTATGGATCAAGACTGGGATTTGTCACTCCGTGTGACGGAGAGGTATCTTGGGGCCCACTCGGTAATATAACATCACACACAAGCCTTGCAAGCAATGCAACTTAGTGTAAGTTGCGGGATCTTGTATTATGGAACGAGTAAAGAGACTTGCCGGTAAACGAGATTGAAATAGGTATGCGGATACTGACGATCGAATCTCGGGCAAGTAACATACCGAAGGACAAAGGGAATGACATACGGGATTATATGAATCCTTGGCAGTAAGGTTCAAACGATAAGATCTTCGTAGAATATGTGGGATCCAATATGGGCATCCAGGTCCCGCTATTGGATATTGACCGAGGAGTCACTCGGGTCATGTCTACAGAGTTCTCGAACCCGCACGGTCTGCACACTTAAGGTTCGAAGTTGTTTTATGCATATTTGAGTTATATGGTTGGTTACCGAATGTTGTTCGGAGTCTCGGATGATATTACGGACGTCACGAGGTTTTCCGGAATGGTCCGGAAATGAAGATTGATATATAGGATGACCTCATTTAGTTACCGGAAGGTTTTCATGCATTACCGGAAAAGTTTCGGGCTCATCGGTAGTGTACTGGGAGTGCCGGGAGGGGTGCCGGGGACCATCAGAAGGGGTGTCACGCCCCAAGGGGTCTCATGGGCTATGGGAAGAGATAAACCAACCCCTAGTGGGCTGGAATAATTTCCCACTAAGGCCCATAAGGTTTGAGACGGAAAAAACACAAGGTGGAAAGAGTTTCCAAGTGGGAAGGTGGAATCCTACTCCAAGTAGGATTGGAGTAGGACTCCTCCACCTCAAATTTCGGCCAAACCTTGAGGGTTTGAGGCTGCCTCCTCCCCTCCCTCCCTCCTATATATAGTGGGGTTTAAGGGCTGATTTAAGACAACTTTTGCCACGGCAGCCCGACCACATACCTCCACGGTTTTACCTTTAGATCGCGTTTCTGCGGAGCTCGGGCGGAGCCCTGCTGAGATTAGATCACCACCAACCTCCGGAGCGCCGTCACGCTGCCGGAGAACTCATCTACCTCTCCGGCTCTATTGCTGGATCAAGAAGGCCAAGATCATCATCGATCTGTACGTGTGCTGAACGCGGAGGTGCCGTCCGTTCGGCACTAGATCGGAGCGGATCGTGGCACGGATCGTGGGACGGTTCGTGGGACCGTTCGCAGGGCGGATCGAGGGATGTGAGGACGTTCCACTACATCATACGCGTTTCTTAACGCTTCTGCTGTGCGATCTACAAGGGTACGTAGATCGGAAATCCCCTCTCGTAGATGGACATCACTATGATAGGTCTTTGTGCGCGTAGGAAATTTTTTGTTTCCCATGCGACGTTCCGCAACAGTGGTATCAGAGCTAGGTTCATGCGTAGATGTAATCTCGAGTAGAACACAAAAGTTTTTGTGGGTGGCGATGTGCGTTTTTCTGCCCTCCTTAGTCTTTTCTTGATTCCGCGGTATTGTTGGATCGAAGCGGCTCGGACCGACATTACTCGTATGCTTACGAGAGACTGGTTTCATCGCTACGAGTAACTCCGTTGCTCAAAGATGACCGGCGAGTGTCGGTTTCTCCCACTTTAGTTGAATCGGATTTGACCGAGGAGGTCCTTGGATGAGGTTAAATAGATATTCATACATCTCCGTTGTGGTGTTTGCGTAAGTAAGATGCGATCCTACCAGATACCCATGGTCACCACGTAAAACATGCAACAACAATTAGAGGACGTCTAACTTGTTTTTGCAGGGTATGCTTGTGATGTGATATGGCCAACGATGTGATGTGATATATTGGATGTATGAGATGATCATATTGTAATAGTTAATATCGACTTGCACGTCAATGGTACGGCAACCGGCACGAGCCATAGGGTTGTCTTTAAACTAACGTTTGTGCTTGCAGATGCGTTTACTATATTGCTAGGACGTAGCTTTAGTAGTAATAGCATGAGTAGCACGACAACCCCGATGGCGACACGTTGATGGAGATCATGGTGTGACGTCGGTGACAAGAAGATCGTGCCGGTGCTTTGGTGATGGAGATCAAGAAGCACATGATGATGGCCATATCATGTGACTTATGAATTGCATGTGATGTTAATCCTTTATGCACCTTATCTTGCTTAGAACGACGGTAGCATTATGAGGTGATCTCTCACTAAAATTTCAAGACGAAATTGTGTTCTCCCCGACTGTGCACCGTTGCGACAGTTCTTCGTTTCGAGACACCACGTGATGATCGGGTGTGATAGACTCAACGTTCACATACAACGGGTGCAAAACAGTTGCACACGCGGAACACTCGGGTTAAGCTTGACGAGCCTAGCATGTGCAGACATGGCCTCGGAACACATGAGACCTAAAGGTCGAGCATGAATCGTATAGTTGATATGATTAGCATAGAGATGCTTACCACTGAAACTATTCTCGACTCACGTGATGATCGGCCTTGAGATAGTGGATTTGGATCATGTACCACTCAAATGACTAGAGAGATGCACTTTTTGAGTGGGAGTTCTTAAGTAATATGATTAATTGAACTAATTGTCATGAACATAGTCTAATGGTCTTTGCGAATTACGATGTAGCGCAGAAGGCTTATGTCCTTAATGCACCACTCAGTGTGCTGCACCTCGAGCGTCGTCTATGGATGTTGTGAACATCCGACATACACGTTTCTGATGAATACGCGATAGTTCGGTGCAAAATACTTAATGGCTTAGAAGCGTGGCGCCGAAGACGTTTTGAAACGTCACGGAACATGAGTGATGTTCTAAAGAGATGAAATTGTGATTTCATGCTTGTGCCCTTGTTAAGAGGTATGAGACCTCCGACAAGATTCTTTGTCCATGAAGTAAAGAAGAAAAACTCAATCATTGAGCGTGTGCTCAGATTGTCTGAGTACGACAATCGCTTGAATCAAGTGGGAGTTAATCTTCCAGATGAGATAGTGATGGTTCTCCAAAGTGACTGCCACCAAGCTGTGAGAGCTTTGTGATGAACTATAACATATCAAGGATAGATACAATGATCCTTGAGAGATTCGTGATGTATGACACTGCGAAAGTAGAAATCAAGAAGGAGCATCAATGGTTGATGGTTAGTAAAACCACTAAGTTTCATGAAAGGCAAGGGCTAGAAGGGATACTTCGTGAAACAGCAAAACAGTTGTTGCAGTAATGAAGAGACCCAAGTCTAAACCCAAACCCGAGACTAAGTGCTTCTGTTATGAGGGGAACGGTCACTGAGGCGGAGCTACCCTAGATGCTTGGTAGATAAGTAGGCTGGCAAAGTCGAAAGTAGTATATTTGATATACTTGATGTTGATGTGTGCTTTACTAGTACTCCTAGTAGCGCGAGGGTATTGGATACCGGTTCAGTTGCTAAGTGATTGGTAACACGAAATGAAAGCTACGGAATAAACGGAGACTAGCTAAAGGAAAGGTGACGATACGTGTTGGAAGTGTTTCCAAGGTTGATATGATCAAAGGTCGCACGCTCCCTCTATCATCGGGATTGGTGGTGAAACCCAAATAATTGTTATTTGGTGTTTGCGTTAAGCATGAACATGATTGGATCGTGTTTATTGCAATACGATTATTCATTTAAAGAGAATAATGGTTACTCTATTTGCTTGAATAATCACCTTCAGTGGTTTATTGAATCTCGATCGTAGTGTTACACATGTTCATGATATTTGTGCCAAAAGATACGAGGTAATGATGATAGTACCACTTACTTGTGGCACTGCCGCTTGAGTCATGTTGGTATAAATTGCATGAAGAGGCTCCATGCTGATGGATCTTTATACTCACTTGATTTTGAATCACTAGTGACATGCAAATCATACCACATGAGCAAGGCCTTGTTTTCATTGAGATGAAACAAGATAGTAACTTGTTGGAAGTGATACATTTTGATGTATGCAGTCCAATGGGTGCTGAGGCACGCAGTGGATATCATTATGTTCTTCAATGACGATTTGAGCAGATACAAGAGTATTTACTTAATGAATCACAAGTCTGAAATATTGAAAGGTTCAATTCTGTTTCAGGAGTGAACTTCGTCGTAACAAGAGGATAAACTGTCTACGATATGATCATAGAAATGAATATCTGAGTAACGAGTTTTGGTACGCAGTTAAGACAATGTGAAAATTGTTTCGCAGTTCATGCCACCTGGAACACCATAGTGTGATGATGTGTCTGAACGTCTTAGCCACGCCCTATTTGGTATGGTGCATACTATGATGTCTATTATCGAATTACCACTATCGTTTATGCGTTATGCATTAGAGACAACCACATTCACTTTAAATAGGGCACCGCGTATTTCCGTTGAGATGACACAGTATAGACTAAGGTTTAGAGAAATCTAAGCTGTCATTTCTTGAAAGTTTGGAGCTGCGATGCTTATGTGAAAAAGTTTCAGTCTGATAAGCTCAAACCCAAAGCGGATAAATGCATCTTCATAAGATATCCAAAACAGTTGGATACATCTCCTATCTCAGATCCGGAAGCAAAGTGTTTGTTTCTAGAAACGGGTTCTTTCTTGAGGAAAGGTTTCTCTTGAAAAAATTGAGTGGGAGGGTGATAGAACTTGATGAGGTTACTGAACGATCACTTTGACTAGTGTGTAGCAGGGCACAGGAAGTTGTTCCTGTGGCGCCTACACCAATTGAAGTGGAAGCTGATGATGGTGATCATTGAGCTTCGGATCAAGTTACTACAAACCTCGTAGGTCGACAAGGTCGCGTACTACTACAGAGTGGTATGGTAAACCCGTCTTGGAGGTCATATTGTTGAGCAACAGTGAACCTACGAGTTATGGAGAAAGCAATGGTGGGCCCTGATTCCGACAAATGGCTGGAAGCCATGAAATCCGAGAGAGGATCCATGTATGAAAGCAAAGTGTAGACTTTGGAAGAACTACTTGATGGTCATAAGACTATTGAGTAAAGATGGGTCTTTAAAAGGAAGACAGACGATGATGGTGATAAGTCACTATTGAGAAAAGCTCGACTTGTCGGAAAGATGTTTCCGACAAGATCAAATAGTTGACTATGATGAGACTTTCTCACTCGTAGCGATGCTAAAAGTCTGTTAGAATTATGTTAGTAGTTGCTGCATTATTTATGAAATGTTGCACATAGGATGTCAAAACATTGTTTCCTCGACGGTTTCCTTGAGCAAACATTGTATCTGATACAACCAGGAGGTTTTGTCGATCCTAAGGATACTAGCAAGTATGCAAGCTCCAGCGATCCTTCAATGGACTGGTGCAAGCATCTCGGAGTTGGAATATACACTTTGATGAGATGATCAAAGATTTTGGGTTTGTACAAGGTTTATGAGAAACTTGTATTTCCAGAGAAGTGAGTGGGAGCACCATAGAATTTCTGATAAGTATATGTGGTTGACATACTGTGGATCAGAAGTAATGTAGAATTTCTGTAAAGCATACAAGGTTGTTTGAAAGGAGTTTTCAAAGGAGTACCTGGATTGCGCTACTTGAACGTTGGGCATCAAAGATCTATGGAGATAGATCGAAAGCGCTTAATAGAAGTTTCAACAAGATGCATGCCTTGACAAGTTTTGAAGGAGTTCAAAATAGATAGGCAAAGAAGGAGTTCTTGGTTGCGTTGTGAGGTGTGAATTTGAGTAAGACTCAAAACCCGACCCCGATAGAATGAAGAGAATAGACGAAGGTCGTCTTCTATGCCTTGGCCGTAGAATCTGAAGTATGCCATATTGGGTACCGCACCTGATGTGTGCCTTGACTCAAAGTCTGTTGAGAGGTACAGAGAGTGATCCATGATTGAATCACTAGCAGTGGTCAAAATTTATCCTTAGTAACTGATGGACTAAGGAATTTTTTCGATGATGGAGGTGGTTAAAAAGTACGTCGTAAAGGGTTACGTCGATGCAAGCTTTGACACTAATCCAAAAAACTATGAGTAGTGAAACGGATTCGTATAGTAGAGTAGATATTTGGAGCATTTCCGAATAGCACGTAGTAGAAGCATCTATAAGATGACATAAAGATTTGTAAAGAACGCACGGATCTGAAAGTTTCAGAACCGTTGACTAAAACCTCTCTCACGAGCAAGACGTGATCAGACCCCAGAACTATATGGGTGTTGGATTCGTTGAAATCACATGGTGATGTGAACTAGATTATTGACTCTAGTGCAAGTGGGAGACTATTAGAAATATGCCCTAAAGGCAATAATAATTATTTATTATTATATTTCTTTGTTCATGATAATCGTTTATTATCCATGCTATAATTGTATTGATTGGAAACACAATACTTGTGTGGATACATAGACAAAACACTGTCCCTAGTAAGCCTCTAATTGACTAGCTCGTTGATCAAAGATGGTCAAGGTTTCCTGGCCATAGGCAAGTGTTGTTACTTGATAACGGGATCACATCATTAGGAGAATCATGTGATGGACTAGACCCAAACTAATAGACGTAGCATGTTGATCGTGCCATTTTGTTGCTACTGTTTTCTGCGTGTCATGTATTTGTTCCTTTGACCATGAGATCATATAACTCACTAACACCGGAGGAATGCTTTGTGTGTATCAAACATGGCAACGTAACTGGGTGACTATAAAGATGCTCTACAGGTATCTCCGAAGGTGTTCGTTGAGTTAGTATGGATCAAGACTGGGATTTGTCACTCCGTGTGACGGACAGGTATCTCGGGGCCCACTCGGTAATAGAACATCACACACAACCCTTGCAAGCGATGCAACGTAGTGTAAGTTGCGGGATCTTGTATTACAGAACGAGTAAAGAGACTTGCCGGTAAACGAGATTGAAATAGGTATGCGGATACTGACGATCGAATCTCGGGCAAGTAACATACCGAAGGACAAAGGGAATGACATACGGGATTATATGAATCCTTGGCACTGAGGTTCAAACGATAAGATCTTCGTAGAATATGTGGGATCCAATATGGGCATCCAGGTCCCGCTATTGGATATTGACCGAGGAGTCACTCGGGTCATGTCTACATAGTTCTCGAACCCGCAGGGTCTGCACACTTAAGGTTCGACGTTGTTTTATGCGTATTTGAGTTATATGGTTGGTTACCGAATGTTGTTCTGAGTCTCGGATGAGGTTACGGACGTCACGAGGGTTTCCGGCATGGTCCGGAAACGAAGATTGATATATAGGATGACCTCATTTGGTTACCGGAAGGTTTTCATGCATTATCGGAAAAGTTTCGGGCTCATCGGTAGTGTACTGGGAGTGCCGGGAGGGGTGCCGGGGAGCATCAGAAGGGGTGTCACGCCCCAAGGGGTCTCATGGGCTATGGGAAGAGATAAACCAGCCCCTAGTGGGCTGGAATAAGTTCCCACTAAGGCCCATAAAGTTTGAGAAGGAAAAAACACAAGGTGGAAAGAGTTTCCAAGTGGGAAGGTGGAATCCTACTCCAAGTAGGATTGGAGTAGGACTCCTCCACCTCATATTTTGGACAAACCTTGAGGGTTTGAGGCTGCCTCCTCCCCTCCCTCCCTCCTATATATAGTGGGGTTTTAGGGCTGATTTGAGACAACTTTTGCCACGGCAGCCCGACCACATACCTCCACGGTTTTACCTCTAGATCGCGTTTCTGCGGAGCTCGGGCGGAGCCTTGCTGAGATTAGATCACCACCAACCTCCAGAGCACCGTAACGCTGCTGGAGAACTCATCTACCTCTCCGTCTCTCTTGCTGGATCAAGAAGGCCGAGATCATCGTCGAGCTGTACGTGTGCTGAACGCGGAGGTGCCGTCCGTTCGGCACTAGATCGGAGCGGATCGTGGGACGAATCGCGGGACGGTTCGTCGGACGGTTCACGGGGCGGATCGAGGGACGTGAGGACGTTCCACTACATCAACCGCGTTTCTTAACGCTTCTGCTGTGCGATCTACAAGGGTATGTAGATCGGAAATCCCCTCTCGTAGATGGACATCACCATGATAGGTCTTCGTGCGCGTAGGAAATTTTTTGTTTCCCATGCGACGTTCCCCAACAATTGCCCACTGGGAGAGGTGCTGGTCGGGTAGGGAAGAAGGGGAAGGGTACAGGGAGAGGTGGTGGCCGCGGAAGATCCAGGAGGACTGTTGAGCCGTCCTCGCCACCACCACCAGCTCATTCACCAGAGCATAGGACTACTATGGTCGACCCGTTTGCGGAGGAGTCTACGGGGACTCCGTTCTAGGAGCATGTTGTTGACGGGCATTTGTCGCATGAGACTCCGGTCAAGGAGCAGCCTCGGGTCGAGGTGCATTGGACCCACGAGAATACGGTTCCGGAGGCTTCACCCGACGTGGAGAGGCCCGGATGGGAGACCTGGCCGGATCGTACCGAGTTGCCGGATTGGACTGAGGGTCCGGGTGGCTCAGGGGGCGGGGATGGCGGAGATGAGCTTACGGATAGTGAGGGCGATGTGCAGGTGGATGGGGCCACGGTGTACAAGCATGGTAGTACACGTCTCCCGGTCGCGCTAGCTACCCACGAGAAGAGGCCGGTGATTAAACCTGAAGGAGATAGGTAAGTACATTTACTCTTTTTTTAGCTTTTGCCTTCAAGTTTATTCAAATATATAATGCGTTGACCTTATCATACTGCAGGGGATGGGTACACCCTCTTGGAGTCCGCAGGCCGAACTCCGTCCTTGGTGTGCTTTGCCGGACAAATTTCCCGGGGTTTGTCACGTAGCCTCGTGAGGGTCAGGTTCCTATACTAGGATTTTCCTGGGAGCACTACCAAGCTGCGCAGGCCCCGCCGGAGGAGATTATAGATGGTGTCTTGTGCCACACGAGGGCCGAGATGGTGATCAAGAGCTTTTGGGTAAATTATCCTTCTACAAAATCTAAAATTAACAATATAGCTAATTATTGTACTAATCGGTGTTTTCACGTTTGATTGCAGACCTTCTATAGGTGTGAGGATGGATATGAGGAGGAGGCGGCCAGGGTTCTCGAGGCCGAGTGTAGGCGGTTACTACAGAACTTGCGCCACGAGGCTCGACCGTAGGCTATTCGAGATTACTGCGCCACGCGTGGTATTAAGAAGCAGAAGAAGGATTGCCGCGGAAAGTTTCTCAAGAAGGAGCAATACATGAAGGTAATTACCTATTCTTAAGTCCTTCTATGTAGTTTTCTTGATTTCATTCATAGGCGTAGCACTGAAAATTCTTTCTAATAACTTACAGGTGCCCCCGAGATGGTGTGCGGATAAGATGGATTGTTGGGAGGCGTTGGTTGATGAGTGGTGCACAGGCAGCTGGCGAGCCGTCCACGATAATGCGAAGGATCGGCGTAGCCAAATGGTTGGTGTGCCACATCATCAAGGCAGCGCCAACTTACTTCAGTTCGGACGAAACTGGGTATGTGATTTGCTTCACGATTCATGCAATTCATTCTTGATGCTAATATTTTGTTCCTCTCTTTTAGGCGCATCACAATAAGACGGAGATGCCACACTTGTTCGACCTTTATGGCATGGCCCATATTGCCTCGTACAAGAAGGCGAAGGCATTCTCTGAGTCTGACCTGGATGATCCCAATAACTTCACCAACATATCATCCCACCAGAAGCTCGTGGCATACAGGGACGCGGGGAAGGCTACGAAAGGGGATGACTTTAACCCTAGCCAGGAACTTTTGGATCCAGAGCTGGTGATGATATCTGGTGGCGGGAGGCCCCATGGCTCGATAGCCATTGGAGATGGGATAATACGTTGTCCACTCACTCTCCCGAAGATCAAGGCGCACCAGTCAAGCAGCTGTCCTGAGATAATGCGTCGTCCACGGCCAGTCGAACTTGCCATCGAGGTTAGTTGTATCGACTAAGAACACTTTCATCCATTTCATTATGTGTGTCACCATAGATAATTACTATGGTAATGAGGAATGGTGTTTCAGCCTGCTCTTCAAAAAGAGAGATTAGCAAACCAGGCTGCTCTTGAGAAAGAGAGATTAGCAAGCCAGGCTGCTCTTGAGAAAGAGAGATTGGCAAGTCAGGCTGCTCTTGATGATAGGGATCAGACCACGACACGATTGATTGAGGAGGAGAGGTCCCGGAATGAGGCGGGTCAACGAGCCCTGTACGAGCTTTTTGTGGTAAGTTTTTTTTCACATTAGCCAAATCATGTGTGTAATGTCTGTTTCATTACTAACTAATACGACCCACTCTTCAGGGTCTGTGCGAGAAGAACGGTCAAGTCCCTCCGCCGATGCCCTCCTTCTCTTCGATTGGCATGGTGAGTTTCATTATAAACTAGTATTAATAATTGAGTGTCATCATGCTAACTGAGACATTGCAAAATATCTATTCTAGAGAATAACTCCCGAGCGGCATCGCGCGAACCTTCTCCAGGTGTTTCTCCTCCTTGATGACCACTACGGTAAGTTTCTCTTCTCCTCTTTCATATTCTCCTTGCCTTAATTTCCCCAACAATGACATAGTTAGCTCCAAGAAGAGGAGAAGAGGAGAAGAACTAGGAAAAATGAAAAGAAAGAAGAAGAAGAAGAAGAGAAGAAGAAGAAGCAGGAGGAGGAGGAGGAGGAGGAGAAGGCCAAGGACCTTCTAGTCCTTCTCCTCCTCCTCCTTCTCCTCCTTCTTCTTGATTTCTTCTTCTTCTCCTCCTCCTCCTCTTTCTTCTCCTCTTTCATATTATCCTTGCTTTAATTTCCCCAAAAATGACATAATTAGCCCATTTAGCTCCAAAATGCCATAATAACCTCAAAATGGCATAAGAACCTTGGTTAGCTCATGAATATTATATACTTAGCTTGTTTTCCTCTAAAATTGGATAATTAGCCCATTTAGCTCCAAAAAGACATAATTAGGTAATTTAGCTCCAACAAGAGGAGAAGAGGAGAAGAAATAGGAAAAATGAAAAGAAACAAGAAGAAGAAGAAGAAGAAGAAGAAGAGAAGGAGGAGGAGGAGGAGGAGAAGGAGGAGAAGGCCAAGGACCTTCTAGTCCTTCTCCTCCTCCTCCTCCTTCTCCTCCTTATTCTTGATTTCTTATTTTTCTCCTCCTCCTCCTCTTTATTCTCCTCTTTCATATTATACTTGCTTTAATTTACCAAACAATGACATAATTAGCCCATTTAGCTCCAAAATGCCATTATAACCTCAAAATGGCATAAGAACCTTGGTTAGCTCATGAATATTATATACTTAGCTTGTTTTCCTCTAAAATGGGATAATTAGCCCATTTAGCTCCAAAAAGACATAATTAGGTAATTTAGTTCCAACAAGAGGAGAAGAGGATAAGAAATAGGGAAAATGAAAAGAAAGAAGAAGAAGAAGAAGAGAAGAATTAGAAGGAGGAGGAGGAGGAGGAGAAGGCCAAGGACCTTCTAGTCCTTCTCCTCCTCCTCCTTCTCATCCTTCTCCTCCTTCTTCTTGATTTCTTCTTCTTCTCATCCTACTCCTCTTTCTTCTCCTCTTTCATATTATCCTTGCTTTAATTTCCCCAACAATGACATAATTAGCCCATTTAGCTCCAAAATGACATAATAACCTCAAAATGGCATAAGAACCTTGGTTAGCTCATGAATATTATATACTTAGCTTGTTTTCCTCTAAAATGGGATAATTAGCCCATTTAGCTCCAAAAAGACATAATTAGGTAATTTAGCTCCAAAAAGAGGAGAAGAGGAGAACAAATAGGACAAATGAAAATAAAGAAGAGGAATAAGAAGAAGAGAAGAAGGAGAAGGAGGAGGAGGAGAAGAAGGCCAAGGACTTCTAGTCCTTATCCTCCTTCTCCTCCTTCTCGTCCTTCTTCTTGATTTCTTATTATTCTCCTCCTCCTCCTCTTTCTTCTCCTCTTTCATATTATCCTTCCTTTAATTTCCCCAACAATGACCTAATTAGCCCATTTAGCTCCAAAATACCATAATAACCTCAAAATGGCATAAGAACCTTGGTTAGCTCATGAATATTATATATTAGCTTGTTTTCCTCGAAAATGGTATAATTAGCCCATTTAGCTCCAAAAAGACATAATTAGGTAATTTAACTCCAACAAGAGGAGAAGAGGAGAAGAAATAGGAAAAATGAAAAGAAAGAAGAAGAAGAAGAAGAAGAAGAAGAAGAAGAAGAAGAGAAGAAGCAGAAGGAGGAGGAGGAGGAGGAGAAGGAGAAGGCCAAGGACCTTTTAGTCCTTCTCCTCCTTCTCCTTGATTTCTTCTTCTTCTCCTCCTCCTCCTCTTTATTCTCCTCTTTCATATTATCCTTGCTTTAATTTCCCCAACAATGACATAATTAGCCCATTTAGCTCCAAAATTCCATAATAACCTCAAAATGGCATAAGAACCTTGGTTAGCTCATGAGTATTATATACTTAGCTTGTTTTCCTCTAAAATGGGATAATTAGCCCATTTAGCTCCAAAAATACATAATAAGGTAATTTAGCTCCAACAAGAGGAGAAGAGGAGAAGAAATAGGAAAAATGAAAAGAAAGAAGAAGAAGATGAAAAGAAGAGAAGAAGGAGAAGGAGGAGGAGGAGGAGAAGGCCAAGGACCTTCTAGTCCTTCTCCTCCTCCTCCTTCTCCTCCTTCTCCTCCTTCTTCTTGATTTCTTCTTCTTCTCCTCCTCCTCTTTCTTCTCCACTTTCATATTATCCTTGCTTTAATTTCCCCAACAATGACATAACTAGCCCATTTAGCTCCAAAATGCCATAATAAGCTCAAAATGGCATAAGAACCTTGGTTAGCTCATCAATATTATATTCTTAGTTTGTTTTCCTCTAAAATGGTGTAATTAGCCCGTATAGATCCAAAAAGACATAATTAGGTAATTTAGCTCCAACAAGAGGAGAAGAGGAGAAGAAATAGGAAAAATGAAAAGAAAGAAGAAGAAGAAAAAGAAGAGAAGAAGAAGGAGGAGGAGGAGGAGGAGAAGGCCAAGGACCTTCTAGTCCTTCTCCTCCTCCTCCTTCTCCTCCTTCTTCTTGATTTCTTCTTCTTCTCCTCCTCCTCCTCTTTCTTCTCCTCTTTCATATTATCCTTGCTTTAAATTCCCCAACAATGACATAATTAACCCATTTAGCCCCAAAATGCCATAATAAGCTAAAAATGGCATAAGAACCTTGGTTAGCTCATGAATATTATATTTTTAGCTTGTTTTCCGCTAAAATGACATAATTAGCTCAAAAACATCCTATTTTCTTCTTCTTCTGACTTTCTTATTCACATTTTTGCAGATTGGATATACTACATGCATGGAAGCTGGCATTCATGGAGTTGCACAATGTCGATGGATGAACTTTATATGTATATCATCTGGTTTTCCTTTGTGTTTATGAAAAATGTCGAACTATATGTATATGTATATATGGATAAACAGTGCAATACTTTGTATGTTGGTTCTTTCGATATATGGGGATGTACATTGATTTATATGTATATCATATATGTGTGGTGAATTATATATATGTGTTGGCAAGTATATGTGTGGTGAACTATATATCATATATGAGTGGTGAATTATATAAATGTGCTGTCAAAAAAATAATATATATATATATATATATATGTGCTGTGAAATAATATAAAACAAAAAAATAGGTACTATATGGGCTCTTTGCTGTCTGCCAGCAGATGGCAAAGACCTGTGCCATCAGCTGGCAGACGGCAAAGGTGCCACATGGCACCTAGCTGCGCATCCTGGGGTGTCTATATAGGCTCTTTGCCATCCGCTTTGGGGAGACAGACGGCAAAGAAGAGGGCACAGAGGAGGGGGGAGGAGGAGGCAGACGGCAAAGAGTGGATGGGGGGGAGGAGGAGGAGGCAGACGGCAAAGAAGAGGGGGGGAGGGAGACGGCAAAGAAGAGGGAGGCAGACGGCAAAGCCTCCGTTAACCCCTAACGGAGGCAACGCCTGTCGGCTGCCGTCTCGAGCACTTTGCCGACTGCTCCTATGAAAAGCTGACGGCAAAGCTCTTTGCCGTCCGCTTTGGGGAGACAGACGGCAAAGAAGGTACGATACCGTCGTAGGCTGACGCATAAATTTTGTCGGCCTTGAGATTCTTTGCCGTATGTGGTATTCTCTTTGCCGTTCAGGATTTACTCTTTGCCGTCTGTGATGGCAGACGGCAAAGAAGCTGATTCCTGTAGTGTTGGGTGCTAGTGTTTCCACACTTCCAAAATCTTTATGTGATGTTCTAGGTTTCAATGAGATTGATGAGTGCTCTCTTAATTTGCATCTTGGGGATTCTACTATTAAGAAACCTATGGGAAGGATCAATAATGTTCTTATTATTACAAATAGGAACTATGTGCCCGTAGATTTCAATGTGCTTGATATTGATTGCAATCCGACATGTCCCATTATTCTTGGTAGACCTTTCCTTAGGACTATTGGTGTTGTTATTGATATGAAGGAAGGGAATATTAAATTTCAATTTACATTAAAGAAGGGCATGGAACACTTACCTCGAAATAAAATAAAATTGCCTTATGAATCCTTTATAAAAGCTACTTATGGTTTGAGCACTAAAGATGACAACACTTGAATCTATTGTCTTACGCCTAGCTAAGGGCGTTAAACAATAGCGCTTGTTGGGAGCCAACCCAATGAATAAATTTATTTTTGCTTTTTAATTTATGTTTTCTTGACTCCACACCATCATGATTCTGTTATGATTGTGTTTTTTATGTTTTAATTAGTGTTTGTGCCAAGAAGAACCTTTATGATTAGTTTTGGTGATAGTTGTTTAATCATGCTGAAAAAGACATCAACTTTGTGCTCACAAAATTATTTTTAATTCCTATCCAGAAAGAGGTTTTGAGTTGATTCTTTTTGATGCTGATTGATATGAAAATTTCCCTTATTGGCATAATTGTTTAAGAACTTTTGGGATAGCAGAGGTATACGAAATATACAGATTGCTTGAGACTGGTCTATTTTTGACAAATTCTGATTTTGTTGTGTTGATTGCTTATTTTGATGAAACTATGGTTAGTATCGGGAGGTACGAGCCATGGAGAAGTGAGAATACAGTAATATAACATCAATATAAATGGAAATTAAGTTTACTACAGTACCTAAAAAGTTGGTGGTTTGTTTTCTTATGCTAATGATATCACGAGTTTCTGTTTAAGTTTTGTGTTGTGAAGTTTTCAAGTTTTGGGTGATGTTCTTATGGACAATGGAATAAAGAGTGTAAAGAGCCTAAGCTTGGGGATTTCCAAGTCATCCCAAGCAAAATTTAACGACACCAAAAATCCTAAGCTTGGGGATGCCCCGGGAAGGCATCCCCTCTTTCGTCTTCAATCCACCGGTAACGTTACTTGGAGCTATATTTTTATTTACCACATGATATGTGTTTTGCTTGGAGCATCGTGTATTATAGGAGTCTTTTCTTTTTTTTATCACAATCATTCTTGTTGCACACCTTTTGAGAGGGACATGAACTCATCGTGAATTTGTTAGAATACTCAATGAGCTTCACTTATATCTTTTGAGTTAGGCAAATTAGCTCGCATGTGCTTCACTTATATCTTTTGAGCTAGATAATTTTGCTCCCATGAGCTTCACTTATATCTTTTGAGCTAGATAATTTTTCTCTAGTGCTTCACTTAAATCTTTGTAGAGCACGGCGGTGTCATATTTTGTAGAAATAAACACTCTCGATCTTCACTTATATCATTTTGAGAGCGCTCTCTCTAAGTAACTTGGTAATTGGCGTGTGTTATGAAGTTAGTCCTAAATATGATTGGCATCCGAAGAGGATATAATAAAAACTTTCATATTCAAGTGCATTGAGTAGTAAGAGAAGTTTGATTCCTCACAATTAGTTTTGAGATATGGATATGGTAATATTAGAGTTATGATAGTAGGGTGTTGTGAATTTAGAAATACTTTTGTTGAGGTTAGTGATTCCCGTAGCATGCACGTATGGTGAACCGCTATGTTATGAAGTCGGAGCATAATTGATTTATTGATTTTCATCCTTTGTGTGGCGGTCGGGATCGCGCGATTCTTAACTCCTACCAACCCTTCCCCTAGGAGTAAGCGTTTAGCACTTTGTTTTGATTACTAATTAAACTTTCGCAATAAGTATATGAGTTCTTCATGACTAATGTGAGTCCATGGTATAGATGCACTCTGACCCTTCCACCATTGCTAGCCTCTCTAGTGCCGCACAACTTTCGCCGATGCACAAAACCACCATATACCTTCCTCAAAACAGCCACCATACCGGGAATTTTCATTATATAACTTGGCATGTATATTCCAATGATGGGCTTCCTCAAAATTGCCCTAGGTCTTCGTGAGCAAGCAAGTTGGGTGCACACCCACTAGTTTTTATTTTTGAGCTTTCATACACTTATAGCTCTAGTGCATCCGTTGCATGGCAATCCCTACTCATTCACATTGATATATATTGATGGGCATCTCCATAACCCATTGATACGCCGAGTCGATGTGACCATCTCCTCCTTTTTGCCTCACAACCTCCACCACACTCTATTCCACCTATAGTGCTATATCCATGCCTCATGCTCATGTATTGCGTGAGAGTCGAAATTTTTTGAGGAAGTAAGAGTGCGGAAACAATTACTTGGCCAATACCGGGGTTGTGCATGATTTAAATTTGTTGTGTGGGGATGATGGAGCATAGCCAGACTATATGATTTTGTAGGGATAACTTTCTTTGGCCTTGTGATTTCAAAAGTTCATGATTACTTTGCTAGTATGCTTGAAGTATTATTGTTTTCATGTAAAGATTAAACTATTGTTTTTAATCTTATGGATTTGAACATTCGTGCCACAATAAATAAGTTACAAAGAACAAATATGTTAGGTAGCATTCCACATCAAAACTTCGGTCTTTATCACTTCCCTACTCGAGGACGAGCAGGAGTTAAGCTTGGAAATGCTTGATACGTCTCCAACGTATCTATAATTTTTGATTGTTCCATGCTATTATATTATCAACTTGGGATGTTTTATATGCATTTATATGCTATTTTATATCATTTTTGGGACTAACCTATTAACTCAGTGCCCAGTGCCATTTTCTGTTTTTTCCGTGTTTTTGACCTTTTTCAGATAAGAATATTAAACGGAGTCCAAACGGAATAAAACCTTCGGGATGATTTTTTTCCATAATAGAAGGGATCTAGAAGACTTGAGAACCAAGGCAGAGGGCCACGGAGCAGGCCACGAGCCCCCTAGGTGCGCCCCAGAGGGCTCCTAGCAGGCTCGTGGGGCTCCCATGCCATCTTTGCCCTACCTCTTTCGCCTATAAATTCCCTAAAATCCCCAAAACAACAGAGAGAGCCACGAAAATACTTTTTCGCCGCTGCAAGCTTCTGTTTCCGCGAGATCCCATCTGGGGACCGTTCTGGTGCCCTGCCGGAGGGGGATTCATAGACGGAGGGCTTCTTCATCAACACCATTACCTCTCCGATGATGCGTGAGTAGTTCACCACAAACCTTCGGGTCCATAGCTAGTAGCTAGATGGCTTCTTATCTCTCTTGGATCTTCAATACAAAGTTATCCATGATATTCATAGAGATCTATCCGATGTAACTTTCTTTTGCAGTGTGTTTGTCGAGATCCTATGAATTGTGGATTTATGATCAGATTATCTATGAATATTATTTGAGTCTCCTCTGATTTCTTATATGCATGATTTCGTATCCTTGTAATTCGCTTCGAGTTATGGGTTTCGTTTGGCCAACTTGAGCTATAATTCTTGCAATGGGAGAAGTGCTTGGTTTTGGGTTCATACCGTGCAGTGTCCTCACCTAGTGACAGAAGGGGTAGCGAGGAACGCATCGTGTTGTTGCCATCAAGGGTAAAAAGTTGGGGTTTATATCATATTGCATGAATTTATCCCTCTACATCTTGTCATCTTGCTTAAGGCGTTACTCTGTGTGTTATGAACTTAATACACTAGATGCATGCTGGATAGCGGTCGATGTGTGGAGTAATAGTAGTAGATGCAGAAAGTATCGGTCTACTTGTCTCGGACGTGATGCCTATATGTATGATCATTGCCTTAGATATTGTCATGACTTTGCGCGGTTCTATCAATTTCTCGACAGTAATTCGTTCACCCATCGTAATACTTGCTATCATGAGAGAAGCCTGTAGTGAACACTATGGCCCCCGAGTCTATTTTAAACATTATATATTCAGATCTACATACAAAAATACCAAAAATACCTTGCTTCACTTTATTTATTTATTTATATTTACCTATTATCACTATCAGATCTCACCTTGCAAGTAATCATAAAGGGATTGACAACCCCTTTATCGCGTTGGGTGCAAGTTTGTTTGTCCTTGCGCAGGTGCCTTGGTTCCTCATCTTGATACTCCTACTGGATTGGTACATTGGTTCTCAAACTGAGGGAAATACTTATCTCTACTTTGCTGCATCACTGTCATGCCCAAGATGCGACCCTATCCTTAATTTTCCACGGGGGCCTCGTCGGGGATAGAAGTGCATCTCGTCATGTCGCAAGAATGGATATCGTTACAAGTACAAGTACTAAAAAGAACAGATATATATAGAATTGGCTTATACTCTCCACATGCTACATCAGAGTCACATCAGTACAAAACATAAATATCATGAAGAAGAGCAGGGTCCGACTACGGACGAAAACAAACAAGAAAAGAAGAACGACGTCCATCCTTGCTATCCCAGGCTGCCGGCCTGGAACCCATCCTAGATTGATGAAGAAGAAGAAGAAGAAGAAGCAACTCCAAATGAACAATCAACGCGCTCGCGTCAAGTAACCATTACATGTACCTGCAACTGGTGTTGTAGTAATCTGTGAGCCACAGGGGACTCAGCAATCTCATTTCCAAAGGTATCAAGACTAGCAAAGCTTAATTGGGTGAGGCATGGTTAATTGGTGAGGTTGCAGCAGCGGCTAAGCATATATTTGGTGGATAACTTACGAGTACAAGAAATAAGAGGGGGAAGATCTACGCATAGCGGACGTGACTACTGATGATCAAATGAATGATCCTGAACACCTACCTACGTCACACATAACTCCACCGTGTCCTTGATCAGAGAAGGAACTCACGAAAGAGACAGTCACGGTTATGCACACAGTTGGCATGTTTTTAGTTAGTTAACTTCAAGTTATCTAGAACCAGTGTTGAACAAAGTTTCCACGTTTCCACATAACCGGGTGCTCCAACTAGTCCATCACAAATTACCACAAGCCGCATGGAAATCGTCGATCACGACACTCGCGATCTCGTCGGACTCCTTAGTGGAAAACCTCAACTCTGAGATTACCCAAAGCATCACCAGAATCCCGATGCACAAGATATCTCGTCAAAGGTAAAACTAATCCAGCAAGGCCGCCCGACATGTCGAAGAACCCGATAGGAGCCGCGTATCTCGTTCTCAGGACACGACCGAATGGGAAAGGCTACAGGTGCCAAACCTCGAGTTGCCCCGTGGTGGCCCCGTAGTCTGCCCTTTTGGGACCAACACCATCAGCACTGGTCCCCCTTGTATTATGTTGAATTACTCCTCGGGTAGCGCTAACTCCCTATGCATTTCAGTATTAACAGAATTATTATGTTGGGAAAATGTTGTACCAATGTTGGGCCTTGCCATACCAGCTTTAATCTAAAATGAATTATCAAGGGCGTCCCGATGACAACCCCGATCGTGTTAGGAGCGCTCAATTATGGAACATAATACCGGTAGCCGAAACTAAGGGGGCAAAGGTGGAAAAAAACACCAGGCTAGAAAGGCCGAGCCTTCCACCTTTTACCAAGTATATAGGTGCATTCAATTAATTAACATATAATATGGTGATATGACAAGGGACCCATGTAAACACATGGAAGCAACTACACCTGCAACTAGCAACGCTAACACAGGGTTAAGAAAGCGGTAACATAGCCAATCAGTGGTTTGCTAGGTTGTACAGGTTGAAGGTTTTCATGGCATTGTTGAGAGGCTAATATTTAACATGTGGTAGGCAACGAGACATAATCGATAGAAACGGTAAAGTACCATGGCAATGATGGTAATGGTATCTCGGGAAATGGTCATCTTGCCTGAGATCCCGCTTGGAAGAAGAATGACTCCATGAAGGAGACGAACCAATGTAGTCGAATGGGTCCTCACTTTCCGACACGCTTGCGGAACTCTATCGAGACGGGGGAAACCGGAAACAAGCATCAACACACGATATTCACCACATGATGCCACAACACATATGATGCATGAGCAGCTGAACACATGCACGACACGGCATGACAATTCACACAATCAAACACTACACATTAAGTGAAGTTCAATATGCATCGGGTTGCATATTGACGAAACTCCACATACGAGTTATTTAGTTCTATCCCGATTAGGTACTCGGCAATATTAAATGTGGTTAACCATGGCAAGAGGTGAAGCATAATTAATCTACCTATCAAGGCATTTTAAATGAGGTCGGAAATGACATATAGCATCTCCGAAACGACCTCACATGTTAATTTATAATTCTGTCCAGATCTGAACTAACACATCTAATTAGTTGTTAAACAGCAAAACAAATAAGTTCACGTGATTCTACGCGTCTTTACAAGCAATTTAGAGCACATCTCCAACGGAGCTACGGATCAAAAGATACGGACACCGCAAGATATGATGGCATTAATGCAATATGTGTGCAAATGGCATCCGCAACATTTCAAAACACACAACCAGCAAGATAAAATGAAACTACACGAGATTCTAAGCAAGTTTCATATAGGACACGAAGTAAACGGAGCTACGGTTCAACAACTACGAGCAAAACAAGATATCACTACAATGTGCCAAAATCAGCCACATAACATTTCCTACACCCCACAACTACGAGCTACAAAATCCCAATATGCTCAACCAAGTCATGTCACGATGGAGGGCAAGAAGCACTACAATAATCAACTAACAACAACTAGCATGGACGCATGGATCACTAGGAAAAGAAGTCACAAAATGGCTTCTCACACACTATTTCAGACTTAGTGAAAATAACACTTCATGAAACTGCAGTTTTCGATCTGAAGTCATATTGACAGCAGCAAAACCATAAGCTACAGGTCTCCAAATGGCATGAAAATCAAAGCATGCTAGAGAATCCTAAAGTCTACAACTAACTCCATTGCACCAACCTCAAAAGAGCTACATAACACAAGATAGAAGCAAGACAAGACAGCAACAAAAAATAACAGATTCAGACTTAGAAATATTTCAGCATCCCTAAAACAACACTATTTCCTAGAAAGTAAAGAACAACCAAACCACACCTAAACATGGATTTCTATTGCAAGCAAAAATACCAGGGGCTTGACTAAACCTCCAAGATCAAGTCTCTAGTTGACAACTCCTTCAAACACAACACAGAATAAATCCTACAAAATAGCCAAGAGGGCGACATGGCAAAATATCGCGCGAACTAACTTTCTTAAAAGCTAAAACTAAATGCACAGAAAAATCCTATGGATTTTTCTACCCCAAAAACATATAAAACATGTGGGGTTGCACAACAAAAATATCGTCACACGTAAATGCGAGATTATGTCCTAAACACGGAAAATAAACTAGCGGCAAATACCTACAGGCAAAAAATACCAACGGCCACTCTAAAATACATGGAAAAGTGGTTCCTAAAACAAAAAAAAATTATCTAAGGCATACGAGCAATCCGAGCACGCGTGAAAAAAATAACTACGGGCAAAAACATTATAGACAGCACACGATTCTAGGCATACGACACCCTAAGCGACGTCAAACAATTATGCAAGTTGCACAAACATAATCTATGCGCAAATGTAACATTCCAAAATTATAAATTTTGGAATGTTAATATAATTATTAGATTGTTGTTTGTTTGTTTGAGTGATTGAAACTTGAGTGGAATTTGAAACTTCTCAAAAAATGAGAGGGAATAAAATGACTTTCTCAAAATTTTCTATTTTGAATCCCTTTTCAATTTTGAGTTTGAATATTTTCAAAACCCTTTGATTAAAAAAAATCAAACGAGAGGAGGAAAATGACCCTCCAAAATCAGAGACAATGTCTTGATTCAAATTTTAAGTATTTGCAATTTATTTGAAATTCAAATTCCTTTTCATTTTAAAGTTATTGCAAAAAAATATTTTTTTCTTAAATATTTTTTTTTGGTTTTGAAAATATGTTCATGTTTTAGAAAATTTTATTCTGAAAATTTTGATATATAATATGCCTATATAAAATGTTCTCTCTTTTTCATTTATACGTTTTTCTTCTTTGTTTTTTAAAAAAAAAATTGTTCGTTCGCAAAAAAAAAAAAAAAACGCGCCGAGGCCAACCAGCCCAACCATGTGCATGTGTTGTGCGCTGGCCGAATTGCTTTGGCCCATGCGGCACCTCTCTTTCCCTCTTTTTTTCTAGTTTGCCTACATTATGTATATATTTAGTCCCACATCGCCTACCCATGGATCATTAGACCTCCCTTCCACCTATAAATATACACCCATAGGAGCATCCAAAAATCATCTATTTCGGGTTAAATCAATCTTTTGGTTTAACTACATTTATTAAATAAAAATATTCTTTTCTCTTCGGCGGGATTTCTCAAAGTCGTCTCCTCATTGGAATTAATTCTTACTCTGCATTCTAAAGGTATTTTTCTTCGTATTTTTTTACTCCCGTAGTTTATTATTTCTAGAATAGTATTCCTACACTAGTATACGGTAGAGTAATTAGATATATTAATTAGTATTCGTATTTACACATTAGTACTAGAATTCTTTTAGACGTAGCACTTCTCTTCCGTAAAACAGCTTGGCCCTGATTTTTCAAATAGCCATAACTTTTTACTCGTTTATCCGAATTAGATGAAACCAACGCCTAGAGTTTCGTCTTGATCCCACCTATCCTGTGAACCTATCATATCAACTTTTTGAAATTTTCAAATGTCGAAATTTGTTCATATTCATATTCAAACTTCTTTTGATCATATCTTTTTATCCGTAGCTCCATTTTAGATGAATTCAATTGCGTCGGATTCGTATGAAAGTAATCTTCCCGTTTGTATCATTAGTTTTAACTTTTCAACTTATAATTTTGATCAAATCAGATTTATCTATTAGTGCCCAAAATTGTTCACATCGTTCTAAGCCGATTAAATGTTATATTGAAGTATTTGTATCTTTTGATCCACTATTTCAAATCTAGTAATTCTTTTTTCTACACGCTCATATTGATCTCCTATATCCAGTAGCATCATTAGTTTCTACCTTTGAACCTTACAAATTTGAGCGATTCAAATTTGTATTCGAACATTCATTTGATCTTATCTTGCAAATCGTACCACCTTTTCAATTGATTCGTTTTACCCCTAAACACTCATGTCATATATTTTTGTACGTATCCATCGTACTTCAGTTCAACTTCTCTTGACCTTTTGAATGCAAATTCAATTCATACTTCAATTCGCTATAACTTGCGTTGTAGTGCTCCATTTCAAGAAATTCTTTCTACAAATAAATTCTTATGTCTTATACTATTTGTCAAACAACATTCATGTTGTTCTCCCAATATTTTTGATCATCTCCCATAGTGTATGCAAGTCGAGCTTATATAGCAATGGTTCCTCGTCCATTAACTCTTTTGATCTCATTCATGCACCTTCACTTTACAACACACTTAGGACCTTTTTATTAAACCTTAGTACGTTGTTATTTTGTACCAAGACATGCTTTGTTCTTATGTTCTCTTGGTTCTTCCTCTTTTGGCATGAATGTTTATTGAATGCTATTTGTTTACGACAGATTGCTCGGAGTGTGGCGAGTAGAATTATCACGATTTTGAGAGCGACTATCTTCATCAAGTAATACCAGGCAAGTCACTTTGATCATACTATCACCTATGTTTTATGCATTGTAGTTCTACCATCCTATGCCCAATTGCATGCTGCTTAGGTACTTGGAAATTTTAGTATAGATTTTAGTATCATGTGGTAGGCACACAACAACCTCGATACTTGGCCCCGGGACGACAAATTTCATATTGCTATGCTTGAGTAGACGGGATTTCGGTTGAGTGCATAACACAAGTGATGCGAGGTTGATTAAATAATCAAGACCAGTTAAGACAAGATTTTCAAGACCTCGGATGCAATGCAACTCTGGGTGAAGGACGGTTGATCGGCTCTCTGGAGAACCCAGTGGATGACCCGGGATGCTGGAGAGGCCATGACATCCTGCGGAAAGCTTCACCCAGGCTCAAAGAGACGGATGGATATTTTCAAGACCCAAGGCTTACCTGCACAGCCACAAGTCATTATGGGCTCTGGCTTGGTTGGACAACGCGGCGACTCTGGACAGGCGGTGCTAGCAGATGTAGAAGAATGGTAGGAGTGGATGGGCACCGACAGGGATTCAGAGGGACCCGTTGAAAGACCATGTTTTGATCATCCGGTATTCAAACACCGTGAAGTGCGAGGACATACACGGAGGCGATCAAATCTTGTCGGGAACGTGTGCAAAACTCTGCAGAGTACTCAAACCTAATCGATTAGCCGTGTCCACGGCCATGGACAACTTGAGCCAAAAGAACTGAAGTTATCTGGATTTCTCAACACCATTATATATATTTGATGATGGTAATTATTGACAACTCGGGTACGAGAACTGGTTGGCGGAACCATCTCGTTAACAACCAACCTTTGTAGTAACATTTTGCTTTTAGCCCTCTCTTGATGTAGGAGAAAACTTGCTTTTCGCTAAAAACTTATAACCCCACCTGCCATATATGCATATAGTATAGATGATTACTTTTCACCCCTCTCTTATGTGACTTGCCGGCATATTCAATATGCTGACCTACACGGCTGCAACGTCTTATGTTGCAGATATTTTTTCTTCGACGAGTAAGAGTACGATTCAGGGTTATGGTCTACACTCAACTTGCCGTTGGTGTTTATTGGGACTCCACTCCCTTGACTGCTTCCGCTGAGATATTTAAGGTATATATCATTTTTACGCTATTTACATGTGATTGCACTTTGATATATACATTGATGTACTGTGTGTGCCAGCATACTGATCCAGGGATGGCACAGAAACACAGAGGCTTGACTCGTTTTGAGTCGGGCCGCTACAGCAAAACGACACGAAATCCATATGCTACACGTCACGAACCGATACATAGTTAATAAACTACGGGCAATCTTATATCGTTTATTTTTTGGAATTTATAATAATTCCGTAAAATTAACCTAAACAACTAATGGGCCGAACAGTGGCGCAACATAGTAACCGGATGCCTCGGGCGAGGGAAAAGAGGCCAGGGGAGGGGGTCTCACCTTGGGGCTGACAGGAGGAGGCGGGCCGAGGCCAGCTGGGCTTGGGGTCGGGGCGAGGCACTGGAGGCGCGTAGCTGGGCCGGCTCAGGGCCCAGCCGAATGGCCACGGGCGGTGCGGGAGTGGGACGACGCTCCCCGTCTCTCCTGACTAGGGACTGCAGGCGGCGGAGCTTGCCGGCAACGGGCACGGCGAGGCGGCCGAGGGACTACGGGGACCGACCGGATCTGGCCGGACCTCGCCGGATCCAGCCACCAGTGGGACGAGGGAGCAAGGGCGCGCGAGCACCGGCTGCCGGCGAGGTGCTGCGCTACGGCCGGGATCGAGGACGTCGGGAGGCCAGCAGCTCGGCTGCTCAGCGCTGGTGGCTGGCGGAGGCGAGCACGGCCACCGGTGGCATGCAAGAGGCGGCGACCGACGGGGCTCCGGCGAGGGTGGTGCTCGAGGAGGGGAGGCGGCTGCCATGGGAGGCGCTGCTCGGTGCCACGGGCACGGGAGCACGGGAGGCGGCAGCGGCGGTTTGGGCCTCGGATGGGCTTGGCGGGCCCGCGGTGGCTGGCGGTTGGTGGAACGAGAGAGAGTGAGGGGGAACTAGGGTTAGGTGCAGATTTCGAGGAGAGACGGGGTAGGCTGCCTCAAAAGTAGGAGGGGTATATTTATAGAGAAAAGGGGGCTAGGTTAACCGGAATTTCGTTCCGGATCCAACCGTGCAGTCGGAATCGGATGATTCCGCACGCGGGAACGGGTACGTGGCTGTGAAGATTAGTTTACCGGAGACGAGAGGGAAAACAAGCGGCACAGCAACGAAATTTACAACACCGAAAGACGTCCGACGATAGACCGTTCGGGTACCAGACGGACTCCGGTCGCGACGAAATTTGACAGGCGATGTAGCTATATCTAATTACGACCGCATGCCAAGTTTCACCCCAATCAGAGAAAGTTTTAAACACACTTTTAAAACAGGGTTTTGACGATGCCGTGGGCGCGTGCGTGTGCGGTCGGGCTCAGAACAGACAACGACATGAATCGGCAACTAACAACGGATGCAAGTTTTGAAAACTGGCGGCAATGGAGATGCCGATGCAATGCAGATGATGCGAATGATGCGACAAAATAAAATAGACACACGACGAAAACGGAATAAAAGGGGAATCTTCTGGAACGTCGGCATCGGGCTGTCACAATCACCCTTTCCTCTTCAAGGAAAAAACCAACGCAAGCTCGAGAAGTAGCAGACACCTAGAGCTAGCCTTGCTCCATGCCAGCTCCTGGCCACCTCGAGCCCCTCCCCTTGCGCCAGTTGAGGCACCTAGGCATCCACTGGATGCTGGTTTGTCGGACCCCTCTCCCCTCTCTCTCTGATGTGCTCTACCGCACGCGCCGTGGCAACCCCTCTCGGCCAATCACTGGCCTCGTATGCATGAACTCCTCTCTCTCCCTCTTGCTCTCCTAGTCATAAACAACCCCCAAAAGCACCATCGGATCACTTTCCTCTCCTCTAACAGTCGCCAGCACCATTGTTCCGGGGCTCGACCCCCCTGTCCATGGTGCACCAACGCCCATGTCCATGGAGCATCGGTGCAACTGGTATAAAGCCACCCCTGGCTCTTCCCTCTTCTTTGTTGAGCCCCTCCTACTCCTAATTGCACCCCTACCTCACCAGTTCACCCCCGGAGAGCCTCAACGCTTGGGATCAACCCGAGCTTCGCCGCGTCGGGACTTCGTTGATCTCTGGGTACGGCCCTCCTCCGGCGATCCCTTCTCTTCCTCCCTAACCCTTTTCCCAACCATCGCCGTGCATTTTGCAGCCGGATTCGCCAGTAGAGACCACCTCCCGAAGCTACCTCCGCCGCACTCCTTGTTGCCGGCGAACCACTGAGCCCCTCTGACCACCTCCACCTCCCCTAATCAGCGGCAACCTCCGGAGTCCATCCGTGCCTTCACTGGGACAAACCATCATTAGAGTTGCCGCCGATGAGCTCCTCTCCCTCCCTGTCGTGAGGAAAGAGATGACAAGTGGGATCCAGTTGTCATCCTCTCCCCTCTCTTCCCTTCCATCAGGTCGCTCGCAGCCTGGGCCTCTTGCCGGGTTTGAACGCAGGCGTTGCACGCACGAGTTTCGGTTGGGCCAACCTGTCGGTGTTCTGGGAATGGGGGTACCCAGAACTGCATGTCTGTGGCCCAGGGCTGGCCCACTTCATTGACCAAACACAACAAAGTGTGACACCACTCGAGGCAAGGCCATCGCGAGGAGGAACAACACCATGGTGCACAGGGGGCCTCCTCATGACCCCTCCAGAGCCGCGGAGATTCTGAGGCAAGACCAGGCCTCAGGAGTCAAGGATGACGCGGGGAAAGGACAGGCGAGCAGTGGATTGCAGGATGGTGCAGTTTCCCCTTTCATGCAAACGAGGGAAGGACATACACGGGTTCCCAAGGCATCTTCCAAAGGTTTCCTTTCTAGTGCAACAAGGCCATCGCCGCCCGCTAGTGGGACATACGTGATCCATGGACCCGTCCATGCAGCACTGGCAGACACATTTTTTACGCGAAGACCACCTTTGGACCGTGGGAGCATGTTCCCCTGCCCCCTTCAAAATTGGCCGTTGTGGGATCCCTTCCCGCCCTTGTGATAAGGTAAGAGGACCCGGGCCGCTGCTATATATAGAGGATAGGTTACTTTGTAGAGAGGGACCGACCGGATTCGATCCATTCATTCATTCACCCACCGGCACCACACAAAGGCCACCCAGCCTCCGGAGGCCCTCGAACACTATACTAGATCATCCACCAACCTCCACGAGAGGCAATCCACTAAAGTAGTAGGCTATTACGCTTCCCAGCGGCCCGAACCTAGGAAAATAGTCGTGTTCTGTGTCTTCCTTGCCATCGAGTGAGTTCTCTGCCATCCCGAGCGAGTAGCCATTTAGATCAGGCGAGCCCGTGAGTGATCTTCGTACACGCCCAGAGTTCGAATCTTTAGGGTTTTGCAGAGCCCGAAATTCGACATTTGGCGCGACAGGTAGGGGGCGTGTCAAGGTTTCATCCAAGCTCCGCCTTCACCAAGCTTCTCCGCTCCGATGGCTGATGCTCGTCGGGCTCTTGTCGAGCGCTGCGCCACCCGTGTTGCTCAAACGGCGCCCGCGGGCACCGCCGGCGCGCGCCGGTCACCATCGCCCGTGGTGAACGCCGCCATGGGCCCCGACATTCAAGAACAACAAGGTTCCGCCTAGCCGGCTACCGAGAAGCCCGATGGCCGCACCGCTACTCCGTCCCTCATCCGGGCTTCCAGGCCAGCCGCGCATGCCCGGTCGGAGATGCTGCATGCTGGCGCACGCTTGCCATGGCCACCGAGCTGCTCCGCTATCGGCCCGCCCCTGACCGCCACAACGACTGGCTCCAACGCATCGGTGAGCTCGTCGCCGCCGCCGACGATCCCGCGGCGTTCTCATGCTGGTTTCGACCCCAACCATCCCTGGCGAACGACAAGGAGCAAGACGCACCATCCCCACCTCCGCGGCGTGGCGTGCGCCCCGAGCCCATGCAGGAAGCGCGTCCCCGCGATAGGCCTCGCGAATCCAGGGCAAGGCCAGGAGATGAATCAAGCTGTCAGGTGGTTCCTCAGCCACGCGTCGACGCGCACGCGCTGCTGGCGTTGCAAATTTCGCGCCACGAGCATGGCCCGCCTAAAGCAGACCCATTGGAGCAACAAGACCATGTCGCCCCTGCGTGCGCTGCACCTGTCGCGCCGGTGGGTTGCCCCGCCATTGCCCCTAAGCTCTACCCAACTGAGTGGCCCTGCAAGTTCAAGCCCGACCTACACCCGCACTATGATGGAACCCTTGACCCGGCCGAGTTCCTACAACTCTACACGCTGAGTATCAGGGCGGCCGGAGCGGCGACAAGGTCATGTCGTGCAGGTTCGCCATGGTGCTCAAGGGTGGCGCGCTCTCTTGGCTCCTCAACCTCCCAAGGGCATCCATGACCTCCTGGGGTGATCTACGCGAACGCTTCATCACCAACTTCCAGGGCAACCGCGACCACACTCTAACAGTGAACGACCTGCAACGCATCAAGCAGCGGGAGGGGGAGACCGTGCACAAGTTCATACATCACTTCATGGCCATGCGCCTCAAGATCCCTAAGGCATCGGACGAGGCCGTCATCTCGGCCTTCTCTGACGGAGTCACCGACCTCAACATGAAGGAGGAGCTCGCCATGAGTGATGAAATGAGCACTGCACTGGAGATGTTGAACCTGGCAAAAAAGTGTGCCACGGCCGAAGAAGGTCGCTTGTCGCTCCTCGGGCCTTAGGCGGTGAAACCAGAAGAGAAGGAGACCAAGGCCAAGGAAACGAAGCGCAAGGCTCCGGTGGTGCTCGCAGCCGAGCATGAGGTGAAGCAAGGACGAGGGGGAGAGCGTCCGTCAGGAGGGGGGCAACGTGCATCTTCCATGGCATAAGCGGCCATGATACCTCCGTGTGCCAAGAGGTCCGACTGGTCCGTGCTGAGCATTCCAGCACGCGCCCCGTGTGGGGAGACAGAGGCCCCGCGCGCGGCGGTGGTCGCAGTGGATGCCATTGGTATGACCGGGAGACGCATTAGGGGTGGCATGAACATCCTCATGAAGACCGTCGGCACGGCCAACCTCAGGAGGACCGCTGGTGCGACCAGGATCGGGACGACCACTGGCGCGACGACATTCAGGAGGGGTAACGACCCAGTCGTCCTCGTGAGGCTCGCCCTCGTGAGGCTAGGCTGGCTCCACTGCCTCCGCCACCCAGAAGGAGGTATGAAGACATGCAGAATGATGGGGCTGGGGGCTTCCAAGAGGTCAGGGCAGTGGCCTCCATCATGGGCGGTGACCAAACCCCGGCCTCGAACCGCGCCTTCAAGCAGTTTGCCCGGGAGGTGAATGCCACTCTCCCGAAGCCTGAAGCAATGCGCCCCCTCAACTGGTCCTAGACTACCATCACCTTCGACCCAAGTGATCAGCTTAGGTGCTCGTTCATGGCCGGCAAGGTCCCCATGATGTGCACCCCGACAGTGGAGCGGGTCTCAACGTCCTCTCGGTCGACACCTTCGAGACACTCTAGCTGTCGTACGAACAGGTCATGCTGACCAAGCCCTTGTCAGGAATCACAAAAGGGTCCACCATGCCCATCGGGCATTTGCGTCTGCCAGTCACCTTTGGCGAGCGCAAGAACTACCACACTGAGATCATCGTCTTCGACGTCACACACATCCACCTGACGTACAACGCGATCCTTGGGTACCCGGCTCTCGCCAAGTTCATGGCTGTGACCCACCATGGCTACAACGTCCTCAAGATGCCAGGGAGCAGCGGCGTCATCACCATCGCTTGCGAAGAGAAGCATGCCGTCTGTACACTCGAGCGCGCCTACCGCACCGCGGCAGCGGAATGCTCGAACGACGAAGAAGACGAGCCACCTCGCGAGGACCCACGCAAGAAAAAGAAGTAGCTCCCGCCCATGGAGCGCCCTGGGACTTCGGGCTCTTTGCCCGGGCACGGGGTCATGCCTCCCATCGCATAGGAAGTTGCGCTCGGCGCCCCCTTGGGTCAGGCCTGGGGGCTCCCACCGGGGAGGTTCCCGGTCTGACCAGTGAGGCGAGGTGGCGCTCGATCACAACCCGAGGGCGCACTCCGGCGCGCATCCTCCCAGCTCTCATGAGTCCGTCATCAAAGCAATCCAAGAACTTCGAGATGCCTAGGCTGTGCGAGGCGGGGATTGCCCTGCATCACCAATCGCAGTCATCGTCGTTGGCACGGTCGATCGTCCCCGCATCTGCATCAATGCGCTGGCAATCGACAGAGCCGCGGCTCAAGGCCCCTTCTAGCCCGCGCGAGATGACCATCGGTGGGTGTGCCCGGACACCGACACCCTCATGCCCTCCGGGCTGGGGAACACGACTGCTGCGGCATGGAGAGGAACAGGAGGAGATGCTCGGGCCAAGAGAAGGTCCCAAGCTTCAGGAGATGGCAGACCCGTGAGGGTCGCGATCGTGGAAGCAGGAGCTCGGGCGACGACGGCGCACTCGGCCCTTCAGCGGCACGGCTGCGAGGTGACTTTTGTTGGCTGCTGCCACGTAACTTTTTGGCTCACTCTGTCCGAGGGCGCCCACAGGGCCATGTGGCCTCCAGGAGTTTAGTGCACTCCCCAGTCGCCACTTTCATTTACGCATCATTCAGTTGTTTGTGTCGCACCCACTTTGAACACTAACGTTCTACCTTGTTTGCATCTTTGGGCGGTCGACCCCCCGCCTGGGGGCTCCGGCCGAAGCATATCCTTGCAGGCCTCCTGTGGCAGCAGACACCCAGCCTCACTCCCGAAGAAGAAGTCGGCAGGGTTTACCAATGACCCAAAAGGAATTAGGCACCTAATGCCTCGGGCGTAGGGACACTCGCGAGGCCAAAGCGTCCTCGCGACCTCCCAGATACACCCCCACTGTGACACTCTCACGAAATAACTAGCTACGGCTGTATATGCTCCCCCCCGAGGACACGAAGGGGTCCCTCCCATGCCGAGTGGATGACCTATGCTCCGCACTAGGTGAAGACCCAAAAGAAATCAGGCGCGTCTACCTCGGGGGTAGGGACACTCGCGAGGCCAAAGCGTTCCGCGACCTCCCAGATACACCCCCAACGTGGCACTCTCACGTAATAAGGAGTTACGCTTGTATACCCCCCCCCCCCCCCGAGGACGCGGAGGGGTCCCTCCCACGCCTAGTGGCAGCCATACGCTTCGTGGCAAGGAAATCAACACAGTTCGCCAATGACCATGCCTGCAGTAGGCAAGGAAATCATCACAGTCCGCCAATGACAATGCATGCAGCTGGCTAGGAAGTCAACAAAGTCCACCTACGACTATGCCCACGCCCAGTGCGGGGGACTGAGAACTGGAGGTACAGAGACGCTCGTCCGTCAAGGGAGACCCCTAAGCATCGCGACTCATGGGCCTAATTGCGCCCGTAGCCCCTTCTCTCTTGGGCCATCCAGGAATCCGGTCGGTTCAATGACATTGGAGGTATGCGCGGGGCGGGCCCTGCCGATGCAGAGCCTAGTGCTCTCAACAAGCCACTTAAGATCTATTAGGAGAATACTGGAGTCAGTCGTACGTCTAGGGGGACTCCTGAAGATCGCGACTCAAGAGCCTGAACTGCGCCCATAGCCCCTTCCCTCTTGGGCCGCCCATGTGGTCCAACAGCATCGGAGGTACGTGCGGGGCGGGCCCAACCGACACAGAGTGCTGAAGGATTATGGAGTCTCAAATTGTTAGTTTCTTAGGAGGGACATTGGAGTCGCTCGCACGTCAAGGGGGCCTCCTGAGCATCGCGACTCAAGAGCTTGAACTACGCCCGTAGCCTGTGAGATCATCATCTTCAAGCACGCGCAGAAGAACGGCCTCCGACGGAAGAGGCACGCTCGCCGGCCAGTCGTCGACGGTCTTCTCTGAGTCCTCCCCATCGAAGGTGTCGTCCGATGACACCTCTACCGGACCAGAGCCCTCGGCCAGGAAGAGGCCGCGCTCATCGAAGACAGGAAACGCGGCGATCAGGTTGGCCCGGTCGTCGAGATGATACAGTGGACCCAGAGCCTCGGGTATCTCACCGGGGTCACCGCCCAGCAGGGTTGCGACAACCCTGTTCAACTCCTTAGTAGGGAGGTCCTGGGACCAGAGCCTAAGCCTGTCGTCACCGAGGTGGTAGTCCCATAGGGGCCTGGAATGGGCCTGAAGGGACTCGAGGCGCTATGCCAAGAATTCCTTCACTATCATCCCACGGGCCAGCCTCTTGGCGCTGATGTCGCGCGAGAAGCGCTCCAGGACAGGCACGGCCCGAGGGTCGGAGAGCTTCGCTGAGCTCCACACAGAAGTCTTCTCCGGCAGCCCCTTCGGCACCTCCAGCCGAGGGTTGGCGTCCTTGAGGCTCATGAGAACCCAACGGTGCATGTAGTTTTCCACCATCTTCCCGGCCTTCACGAGCAAATTGCCGCTCTGGGCCGCTATGAAGGAGACGCATGCCGACAAATGGGCGCTGTCGTGCAGGCGCAGGTTGAAGAAATGGCGGAAGACGGCTACTAAAGACCACACGCCTATGAAGGCCTCGCAGTAGAAATCAAAGATGGAGATGAGCAAGATGGAGTTGGGCTGGAGGTGAAGGGCCTCGATCCCATAGTGCTTCAGGATGGCGGTGAAGAATAGGGAGAAAGGCGACACCAGCCCGGCGAAGACGCTATGAAGGAACAAGGGGTACACCGCTTTCGACGCGGGCCGCTTTGCCGTGGCGCCAGACCAGATCAGGGTCCGCCCGTGCTCGCTGGACTCGGCCGCTGTCCATGGGAGAACGAGGGTAAGATCCACATCCTTGGAGCTGGCGCACTCTAGGAGCAGAGGAGCCGGGCAGGACCTTGCGTTTCTATCTTCTGCTTGCAGGCGGGCGCCATCGCTGAACCTACCAGGGGACTTCGCGGTGCTGGATCTGGGAGACGCTGGTTGGAGTTGGAGACCGACGAGTAAGAGCCAGTGCGGTAGACGGGAAAGCAATAACAGACCAGCTCAACGAGTCAGATTCGTCATAACTCGGGTGAAGACAAAAGGCAAGGCAGGCCCGACATCAGCCGCGTGACGCACACCGGCCTAGCCCACTGGCATTTAGGGCCCACCACGCCTCAGGCCGCCCCCGAGGCTTCGCCCAAAAGCCAACCCGAGCGCGTGGTGGGCCCGAGGGCTACTATTAGAGTTTTGGGAATGGGGGTACCCAGGTCAGCCTGCGTGTGGTCCAGGGCTGGATCACTTCATCGACCACACACAACCAGGCACGACACCACTCGGGGCAAGGCCCTCGCGAGGGCCCGATCCTCGCGAGGAGGAAGAGCACCAAGGCCCGCAGGGGGCCTCCTCAGGACCCCTCCGGAGTGGCGGAGATTCCGAGGCAAGACCCGGCCTCAGGAGTCAAGGATGACACGGGGAAAGGACAGGCGAGCAACGGATTGCAGAATGGTGCAGTTTCACCTTTCATGCAAAGGAGGGAAGGACGTACACGGGTTCCCAAGGCATCTTCCAAAGGTTTCCTTTTTGGTTGAACAAGGCCATCGCCGCCCGCCAGCAGGACACACGTCATCCCTGGACCCATCCCTCTAGCGCTGGCAGCCACATTGTAGGCGAAGACCACCTTTGGACAGGAGGAGCATGTTTCCCTGTTCCCCTTCAAAATTGGCCGTTGTGGGATCCCTTCCCGCCCTTGCGATAAGGGACGAGGACCTAGGCCGCCACTATACATAGAGGATAGGTTACTTCGTAGAGAGGGACCAACCGGATCAGATCCAGTCATTAATTCACCCACCGGCACGAGACAAAAGCCACCCAGCCTCCGGAGGCCCTCGAACACTGTACTAGTTCATCCACCAACGTCCACGGAAGGCAATCCACCAAAGCAGGAGTAGGGTATTACGCTTCTCAGCGGCCCGAACCTGGCTAAATTGCCATGTTCTGTGTCTTCCTCACCATCGAGTGAGTTCCCTGCCATCCCCAGCGAGTAGCGAGTTAGGTTAGGCGATCCCGCGAGAGATCTTCGTGCACGCCCCCGAGTTCGAATCTTTAGGGTTTTGTGGAGCCCGAAATCCGACACAACCCGACAGGTTGGGCCGCCTCGGGTGGCTTCTCTCGCCTGTTAGGCACAATGCCTCCTTTCTTTTTCTATTTTTGCAGAAACTTGCAAAAATTCGTTAGAAATAAATATTTGTCCAAACACAAATATTTGTCCACCTAAAATATTGCAATATTGAGTAGTATTTAATAATGCCACTTGTGAAATTTTTTACAAATGTTTTATGTACTAGTTTTATTTGAAACCTTGATTTGAATATTTGAAACCACTCTCAAAATAGTTTTCAAAGCTTTTCACACATCAAAACCAGAGACAAGTAGCATAGTATTTTATAGAGTTGTGTGACATTTTGGAACTGGATTATTTTCTCTGTTTTTGTTGTGTTCTTATTTTTTCCCGTTAATATTGCAATGGTAGATTGCGTTGTTGACAAGGGATTTCGACCATAAGACTTCGAACACCCCGAGCACTCTGTTGAGCCAAGCAAGAAGCCCTTTGACCATGACCATGAAACCCTTTTATGCATATCATATGGCACTGTATTTCCTTGCATCTGAAGCATGTTGAATTGGTGACCACCTCAGTGGGTCGTCTCCGATGTTTCCTTGTTAATACTTACATTGAGCATGACCGTACCTTCCTATGATGGTTGTGCAGGTGGAAAATAGTTAGGTTGCTCGTAGTTGCTACACAAATGGGATGGGAATATGCATGGTGATGATGAATGAAATGGTTTCAAAGATTTTTCAAAAATCCCATCGGGTGCCACTAATGCCTCATGGAGATGGTGTTGAGAAAGAAGTGGACTACTCAGGCAGGTTGTGTGTGTGGTTTCAAAAACAGGAGGGATTTAAGATTTGTCGAATGTCCCAACCTTACATGTGCGACCATGATACCCCTTATGGGACGGGGCTTTGTCGATTACTTTGGTCGATGCTAGCAGAGAGCCCGCAATACTAGCGGCGGGTGTGGTGTGGTCACTCTCGAGATGGGGTCGTGCCAGGTAGGGCAACCATGAGCTATTTGTAGAGGCAGCGGGCACACCATTGTGTGCCCTCATGGATGGTACGATCTAGAGCAAGGCACAAATGAGTGGACTATTTGTTTAGTGTAGCGAGGGGAGAGGCATTGTTCGGGTGCTTACCTCGGGTATGTAATATATGTTGAGTCGTAGATGACATGAAAATTTCCCCGAGTCTTGTGGGTACAACGCACAACCTCTGCAGAGTGTAAAACTATTGGAATAGTGATGTCCCAAGTTAAGGATAGTTGGGTGGTGCTCCTTAAACTATATGTCCAGAAGTTTTCACATAAATGAAGTGTTCGTGCATGAGAAAGGAGATGGTATAGAACTTGGCGTGATGGCCGGACAAGGGATGGTCAACCCTGAGTTGATATTGATATATGTAACCTGTTCGTATGGATATTGGTTACCCTATGATGCATACCCTCAAAGATATTGATCATATCATTGCACTTAAAAATTAGCTTTATGCAAATTACCTATTTAGTGCCATATCATGCCTTTTCATTACCTTGTTCCACGACATGGGTTGCTTGCGAGTACATTCAAAGTACTTATTGGCTTGCCACTCGTTATTTACTTGGTCAGGCATGGAAGAACAGGGATATGGAGAAGAGTTTGTTGGAGACAAACATTTGAATTAGGACGCTTCCCAGTCAGAATGCATGTAGGTTAAGGCGGATGGCATGGGTTCACGCTTTCGATCAAGAATTCCACTTCTATTTAATTACGGTGTGTTGGCCTTCGAGGCCCTATCTATGTAATACTTGACCTTAAGGGTCTCTATTTGTATCAGACGGTATGTATGGATGTAAGACTCTTGTTGTTCAGCTTCTGTGTTTAGTGAGGATTGATCTCTGGTATCAGTGTACACGTGCATTCGATGATCATGACTTGTGAATTGGGTCCCCACAGAGCTGGTATCAGAGCCATCCTCATTGTAGGAAGCCTTAGTTAGCATGGCCATCACATAGGATAAACCCCCTTCGAGAAACTATACATAGTACCTATAATTAGGAGTTTCTACACTTCTTACCTCTTCCACTCTACTTCAAAATCATTATGACACCCTTGCCTTAAACCTGGTAGATGGCCTTTGTACCCGAAGACCTCCTAGCATCCGGATTTCCCCTACTCCTTGAGGACAGCGTAGAGAAGTGCCAGTTCCACCAATCACCTGTTTTCCTCTACCATGAGCGCTAGGTCAATGCCACCACGAAGACTTACCATGTTGATGTGGTCGTGAAGGCAAACGACACCCCAACAAGTTGGTTCTTTGAAGGACCACACATGGAGACCCTGGTATTAGCTGTTGAAACAACTACACGGAAGGCACTCATCCACCTGCGATACATCATTCTAGAGATGACTGACGATCTGGCTAGTGGCCACTTTCCTCTCAGGAAAGATGATATTGGAGAGAGTTGGACGTTGATCCCATCCCCAGAGGATGGAACACCACTTAGGTTCCAGACCTACTTCAGCCTCTACGCTAATAGTGTGGCTCACACCCTGATTAAGGAGTGTGTGAAACTCTACGAGGGACTTCACCACACTCATGAGCTACTCCTCCTAGCCAAAGCGAAGCTAGACAAGATCAAGAAGGATGGAGACCTCGAGGATGACCAGATGTCTCTTACAGAGGAGGAGTACGACCAACTGGGGATGCACATGCACATCATCGTCGCATGAGTGCGAAGGAGTATCGAGCGCTCTTCACCGATCCACCAGCGAAGCGTCATCGGGATGAACCTCCTTGTCCTCCAACCCCTTGACAGGAGACGATGCTCATACAGATAATGACCAGGAGGAAGACCCAGAAGAGCGCGAGTACGAGAACGAGCACTCCAACACTTAAATTCGAGAACCCCTAGGGTAGTATAAGTCATGTATCCCTCATGTGAAGTCGAGTCTGTGTATTGGTTCATATGAAACCATGTGTGCTTGTTGCTTGTTTTTCTGTTTGTGTTTCGATGCAAGTTGCACTTTTTCCTTAAGCAACATGTGAGAAACTACATTGTCTATCTTATCTAAATGTTATGAGTTGGGTCTTGTGACCTTTGGTTGTCACACTTGCACTATACCAACCCCTTTAGGCACATTTTCCTCTTGTTGTTGTTAAGTGCATCTATTCCAGTTGTTTGACTTGGCTTCTCCAAACATGATGGTGACTACTACCCGTACTAGTACTTTTCGCAACCCCAACTCCGGCAACTATAGCGAGAAGCCGGAGGCCGGTGGGTCTGCTGAAGCTAGAGGTCGCCAGGAGCAGCCACAAGGCGACATTCCCCTGCCAGCACCTCCACCGGAGAACATGACATAGCTCAGTTCCTTCAAGTTATCCAGGAGGAGCGCCAAGCCAACTCTACCTCTATTTGACAGATGGCTCAGACCCTCGTGAACAACTAACAGCAAGACAGGGACGACAATGGCTCCACTTTGTCGTAATTCATGAGGACTTTACCCCTGACCTTCACCGAGAAGCTGAACCTTTGGATGTTCATGACTGAATCCGCACCAACGAGGACCTCCTTGCACTGTTCAACTGCAATGAGGATCGTGAGAATGTTCTGTATGCCTCTAACTACCTCAGAGGTACCTTCAGAGCTGGGTGGGATGGATTCAAGGTCATGCAAGGCGATCGTGTGATCACTTGGGTTGATTTCAAGCAAGGATTTTGCACTGCCCACATCCCTTCTAGGATTATCACTCTCAAGAAGCGGGAATTTTGAGCGTTGAAGCAAGGAAGTGGCTCTGTCGGGGAGTACGTGTAGAAGTTCAACCTATTTTCAAGATATGCGCTTGATGATGTCAGCACTCAGGCAGCAAAGATAGAATGCTTCATGGAAGGACTTCAGTAATCACTGAAGTATTAACTTGTTCTCTGTAACTGCCAGACATTCTTCGAGCTAGTGAACCAGACCCTCATTCTTGATGACAAGTGTCGTACCATGGAATACACACGCAAACGTAGGATGATCAACAACGGTAGTCCCAGCCACCACAAGACTCACCCCTGGCAACCAGCCCCAGCGAAGACAAACTATCAGCCTCGGCAGGCTAGGACTCCCACACCTCGTCCGAGCTACGAGCCTTAGTAGTATGCCAACCTTAGGCTGTCATACAACAAACCCAATAAGAACACTGATGGCAAAACAAACAACTTTGGTCAAGTCACATGCTTTGGGTGTGGTCAGCCTGGTCACATCTCGAAGCAGTGCCCCAACAAGAAGCGAGATGCACCGCGCCCCAATGCACCAAACCAAGTACAAGGCCGTGGAGCACCACCAAGGAATCAAGCTCCCCGCACAAGCCCAACAATGGCAAAGCTCGTGTGAACCATGTCACCACACAGGAAGCCCGGGAAGACCTGGGCGTTATACTGGGAACATTCCTTATCAACTCAACCCCAGCAACATTTATATTTGATTATGGTGCTTCGCATTCTTTTGTTACCAAAAGTTTTCGCTAGAGAGTGGTATGAAGCCTACACATTTGGGTAGTCATATGATGGCACAAACCCCACGTGCAATCTCAAGGACCAACATAGGGTGTAAAAGAGTTGGGACTAACATCAACGAGATAGACTTCTTAGCAGATCTCATCATCCTGAAGCTGCAAGGCTTGGATGTGATCCTTGGCATGTACTGGTTGACAAAGCAACAAGGCTTGTTGGACCGTGCCACGCGGAATGTTACCATGACCAATAGCCAAGGAGTTGAAGTCAAGTATGTTCCCAACCCTGCTGCAGCTCAAGCCCCTGAGGTCAACTGTTTGTCGGGAATTGAGTTGGATCAAGTGCGAGTGGTATTCGAATACCCGGATGTATTTCTTAATGAGATGCTCGGAATACCTCCTGACCGCGACATCAAGTTCATTATTGAGATGATTCCCAGAGTAGGGCCCATCTATAAGAAGCCCTATAGAATGGGATCCGAGAAGTTGGTTGAATTGAAGAATCAATTGGTCGAGTAGATCAGAAAAGGATTTATTCGCCCTAGTGCCTCTCCTTGGGGATCACTTCTTCTATTTGTGTCAAAGAGGTATGGAACTATCAGACTCTGTATTGATTATTGTTATCTCAACGGAGTCACAATAAAGAATAAGTATCCACTCCGTAAGATTGAAGACCTGTTCGATCAGCTAAATGGTGCCAAGATTTTTTTCAAGATCGATATCAGGTCGGGGTACTATCAGTTGAAGAACAGGCTCGACAATATTTTGAAGACGTCATTTGTAAATAGGTATGGCCTCTATGAATATATGTTCGTGCCATTTGGGTTAACTAATGCCCTATCCTACTTCATCTACCTCGTGAACAAAGTCTTTATGGAGTATTTGGACAAGTTTGTCGTTGTCTTCATCGACGACATTCTCGTCTTCTCCAAGTTCGAAGAAGAATATGAGCAACACTTGAGGATGATCCTGGAAAAACTCCAAGATCACCAACTTTATGCAAAATTCAGGAAGTGTGAATTCTGGCTGCATGAATTTGGATTCTTGGGTCATGTGTTGACAGTAGAAAGATTTTAATTTGATCCTGCCAAGATTGAAGCCATGATAGAGTGGCAATCTCCAACCAATGTCAAGGAAGTGAGAAGCTTCCTCGGTCTCGCGGGATAGTAGCGCAAGTTCATTGAAGGTTTCTTGAGCATCGCCGAACCAATGACTCAACTTTTGAAGTAGGACAAGAAGTTTGAATGGACGGCGAAGTGCAAGGAAAGTTTCTAGGAGCTCAAGAAGAGATTGACAACAGCCCCAGTTCACCCTTGAGGCTATGGGTATATACCAATAGCTATGTGTTCAATATCTCTCTCTCTCTCACACACATGTTCTTGAGATGGCACTGTCGGCGTTCTGGGAATGGGGGTACCTATACCTGCCTGCTAGCGGCCCAGGGCTGGCCCACTTCACTGACCCAAGATCAACTAGTGCGACCTCACCCGGGACAAGGCCCTCGCGAGGGGCCAAGCCACGCGAGGAGGAGCATTATCATGTCCTGCAGGGGGCCTCCTCACGACCCCTTCAGAGCGGCGGATATTTCGAGGCAAGGCCGGGCCTCGGGAGTGAAGGGTGACGTAAGGGAAGGACAGGCAAGACGCAGATGGTAGGATGGAACAGTTTCCCCTTTAGGTGAAAGGGGCGGGAGTGTATCAGGGATCCAAAGGTATCTTCAAAAGGTTTCCCTTCTAGTGCAACGAAGCTGCCGCCGCCCGCGAGTAGGGAAAACGTCATCTTCAGGCCCTTCCCAGCAGTGCGAGCAGTTACTTTGCAGGCGAAGACCACCTTTGGGCAGGGGAGCATGTTCCCCTGTTCCCCTTCAAAATTGGCCGTTGTGGGATCCCTTCCCGTCGAAGCTATGAGGGAAGAGGACCTGGGCCTCCCCTATAAATAGAGAGGGTAGGATACTTCAGAGCGGGGGTGATCAGTCCATTCTCACCCAAGAGCAACGCGCCAAGCCACTTGGCCTCCGGAGGCTCGAGAGCACTGTACTAGTTCATCCACCAACCTCTGCGAGAGGCAATCCACCAAAAGCAGCGGCCCGAATCTTGGTAAATAGTTGTGTTCTGTGTTTCCCTCACCATCGAGTGAGTCCTTCGTCGTTTACATCAAGTAGCAGGCTAGGTGAGGCTGAGCAGGGAGAGATCTTTGCACACGCCCCTGTGTTCGAATCCTTCGGGTTTTGCGGAGCCCAAAATCCAACATTTGGCGCGCCAGGTGGGGGCGTGTCGAGGTCTCTCCCAAGGTTCGGCTCACCGAAACTGACCGTGCCCATGGCGGGGAAGCTATGAGTCACTGCGGAGAGGCGGGCTGCCCGCGTGGCACGGACAGCGCGGGCGGTCCAAGACGCCCAGCTGCATTCCGCCGCCTTGACGGTCGATATCCATGCTGGACAGTCTTCCGGTGGGCGCCAGGGGTTGCCGTCTTCAACAACCGTACAACATCCCCGCGCCGCCCTAGCCCTTCCGCGCATCCCGGCATCCCCTTCTCTCGTTTGAGCTTATCAGCACCTGACGCACATGCACGTCGCGCTGCTGGTGGCGCACGAGCTCACGCGCCATCACACTACACGCTACCGCCGCATCGGAGGTCACAAGCGCCACCTTGCGCTCATCACTGCTGGTGAAGCCCAGCCTAGTTCCCATGCGAGCTGTCTCCGTCGGCCCGCATTGCCAGGACTTGCAGCGGGAGGACCACGCGGGCGCTCCCCAAACCTCCACCCGGGCTCGCCCCTACTAGAGATCCGGCAGGAGCAGATGGGGGTACGGGATTCGGCCCCGCTGGGAAGGCGTCACCCAGTATCCCCTGGCGTACTTCACGCAGCAGGGAGAGAGTACCGGAGGCCCAACTACATGAACCCTTGGGGGCTCACATGGCCCAACAACAACCGCATCGACATACCTACGGGCTAAGGAGGAGATAACGCAGACTGTCACTACGGCAAGAGGCACGTGCGCGACCTCACGGACAACCCCCGCACGAACAGGTATGAACAACACCATGGGGGTGATCCGAGGGGGTGGCTTCGCAAGGATGCCCAGCGCTGGTGCACTCGCGGGACGCACCTTCTGGTTGGGAGCTGCCCCAGGCAGACGTCTGGGTCTGGGGATCGGGGATCTCTCGCCTTGGACAGGGTGGACGCACCCTCATGTCCAGGTCGAGGGGCCCCAGCCTGGGGACTGAGGGTGGAACATCCGCCCTTGTTCGAGGGCCAGACGATCCCAACCTGGAGGTCGGGGGTGGTATACCCACCCCTGCCCCTAGGGCGCCCGACGCCCACCTGGGGACCGAGGATGGAACACACGCCCATGTCACCGGTGCAGGCTTCGTTCGGTCACCAGCAGGTGTTCGGGTACCCGTCGTTGCCCTTAGGCTGGGCTAGCCCGGCATGGGGGTGCAACACAGGGTACCAATCTGGAATCCACGGGGCGGGGGTAGTGAGGCAAGTTGAGGCATCCCCCTAGGTTTTCAGCACGCACCACCAAGGCGAACCTTCCGGCCAGCGGGCGCGGGGAGTTCCCCCTCGCTCGAGGGCTCGCTCAGGACAGGACGCGCCATGCCACTACGAGCCCGGGGACCACGAGCAGGGCACGCACCTGTTGACGTGCAACTATTCCTGACTTGATGCCTCCCCGGCAACGGAGCCAGAAAAGAGCTGCTCCCAGTTGCTCAACAATTAGCAATTGTCTTGCAATGGCCCACCAGCGTGTGGGATCGCGGCAGTTTTCGAGGGTAGAGTATGCAACCAAAATTTGTTGGTTCGACACGATGGGAATGAAGGGATATTCTCCAGTATTAGAAGTTGAGTTGTCGGCTCAACCACACCTGAAAGATTAGTATCTGCAAGCAGGATATACGCAGCAAAAGTAGTATGATAGCAACGGTGCTAGGAAAGAATGTGTTGATGACAGATTATTCCTAACTGAAGTATCAATGGCGCCACAAAAGTATTGTAACACGTAGCAGCAGTGTAACGAGTAACAGTAGTGGCAAGGAACAACAATAGTGACAGCTGTAGCAAGTAGCAACAGTAGCAAGTAACAACAACAACAAGTAACAGTAGCAGCAACAGTAGTAACAGCAGCAGAGCAAAGCAAGTAACAGTAGCAGCAATATTAGTAATGGCAGAGCAAGTAACAATGGCAGTGGGACAAACTCGTAGGCAATGGATCGGTAATTTGTCGGATGACATTCATCATGCAACAGTTATAACACGAAGAGATATGTGACTAGCTCCCGTTCGTCAATGTGATGTAGGCATGCATTCCGTGTGTAGTCATACGTGCTAAGGGAAAAGAACTTGCATGACATCTATTGTCCATCCCTCCCATGTTCTCCTTTTAATAAAGAACCAGACCAACGCATTAGCACTTGGTCAACACATGAACTCCGCGAACTATGGTCATCACCGGGAGTGGTTCCGGTTATTGTCACTCCGGGGTTGCCGGATCATAACACATAGTAGGTAACTACAACTTGCAAGATTGGATCTAAAAACACACAAATATTGGTGGCAACATAATAATTTCTGATCTAAATTCATGGCACTCGGGCCCTAGTGACAAGCATTAAGCATAGCAAAGTAGTAGCAACATCAATCTCAGAACATAGTGGATACTAGGGATCAATTCCCATCAAAACTAACTCGATTACATGATAGATCTCATCCTACTCATCACCGCCCAGCGAGCCTACGAATAGATTACTCACGAACGATGAAGAGCTTCATGGAATTGGAGAGGGAAGAAGGTTGATGATGACGATGGCGACGATCTCCTTGATCCGAAGCCCAAAACGGACTCCAGATGTGCCCTCCAGGGCAAGAACGGGATGTGGCGGCGCCTCTGGATCCTGAAACGCGATGAAATATTCTCTCTTGATTTTTTCCGGGATGAAAGGGAATAAATAGCGCTGGAATTGGGGGCGGTAGAGCCACGTGGGCCCCACAAGCCTGGTCGCCGCGGCCGGAGGGGAGGCCGCGGCCACAGGGCTTGTGGCCCACTAGCTCACTCCCTCCGGTGGATCTTTGTGCAGGTATTTTTCGTATTTTCCAGAAATATTCTGTGTAAATTTTCAGGACGTTCCGAGAACTTCCATTTCTCCACAAAAACAACACCATGGCAATTCTGCTGAAAACATCGTCTGCCCGGGTTAGTTCCATTCAAATAATGCAAATTAGAGTCCAAAACAAGGGCAAAAGAGTTTGGAAAAGTAGATACGATGGAGACGTATCAACTCCCCCAAGCTTAAAACCTTTCTTGTCCTCAAGCAACTCAGTTGACAAACTGAAAGAGAAAGAAAAACTTTGACAAACTCTGCTTGATCTTGTTGTTGCAACTATGTCTAACTCGTAACCAGAATTTCAGCAAGATCACAACTTAACCACATAAGAAAGTGACACAAAGGTCTCAGGTAAACTAATATCAAAGGCATAATCAGCTAGCGAGCAAATAATAATGAGTTTCAGATACCAACAATTCAATCAAAACAAGCATGAAGCAATATGAATAGGTGGTATCTCGCTAGCTCTTTCTGAGACAGCAAAATATAAATGTAGAGCACTTTCAAAGATCAAGGGCTCACTAAACATTGTAATTCATAGCAACGAAGATCTAGTCATAGTCATACTCAATATCAATCAAAAGCAAAGCATAAAAATGACAGAGGTGCTCTCTAATTGGTGCTTATATAAGAAGAGGATGACTCAACAGGAAAATAAACAGACAGGACCTTCGCAGAGGGAAGGATTGATTTGAAGAGGTGCCAGAGCTCAAGCTTTGAAAACAGAGATAATAATTTTGGGTGGCATGCTTTCATTGTCAACGTAATGACCAAGAGTTCTCAATATCTTCCATGCTACTCATGCTATAGGTGGTTCCCAAACAGAAAAGTAAAGTTTCAACTCCCCCACCACCAATCAATCACACTCCACGGCTAGCCGAATCCTCGGGTACCGTCCATACTAACATCAATCTGGGGGGAGTCTTGTTTTATAGTTATGTTTTCAATTTAAGCATGGAACTGGGCATTCCAATTACCGGCCCCTTTCTCGTGAATGACAGTGAATAAACACATGTCGAGGATAACACGCCTAACATGGAAGATACCAATAGCCCCCCGTCACCGCATGAGCGGTTCAGGCAAGCAAAACATATTATTTCTTGCAGGTTTAGAGAATGGCACATGCAAATTTACTTGGAACGGCAGGTAGAAACTGCAAATAGGTAGGTATGGTGGACTCTCATGGAAAAACTTTTGGGTTTATGGAAGTGAATGCACAAGCAGTATTCCGCTTAGTACAAGTGAAGGCTAGCAAAAGACTGGAAAGCAACCAACTAGAGAGCGACAACAGTCATCAAGATGCAATGAGTTTGACTAACATTGAGTGCAAGCATGAGGAGGATATAAATCACCATGAACACGAATATCATAGAGGCTATGTTGATTTTGTTTCAACTACACGCATGAACATGCGCCAAGACAAGCCACTTGAATCATTCAAAGGAGAATACCATCCTATCGTACTACATCATAGTCATCTCAAAATCTATGTTGGCATTCAAGACAAACCATTATAAGCTCCTAGCTAATTAAGCATGACATCAGAAACTATGATCTCTAAGTTGTCATTGCAAACATGGCTCTCTCAACAAAGTTGAATCTGGGACGACAAGCTACTCATATTTACAAAAACAAAATAGATAGAGTTCATAGCAACTTTTCTAGTCTCAGTCACTTCATCATATATCATCATTATTGCCTTTCACTTGCACGACCGAACGATGTGAACAATAATAAGAGTGCTCGTGCATTGGACTAAAGCTGGAATCTACAGGCAAACACAAAGGAGAAGACAAAGTAATATGGCTCTTTGAAAGCTAAACAGGTATGCATGCAAGAGCCACTAAACATTGTAACCAATATCGTCTACCTTGACCCAAAGAAAAAGAAAACTATCTACATGGGAAAGCTCCCAACAAGCAAAAGAAGAAAGGAAAATCTTTTTGGGTTTTCTCAAAAGGACACAATACAAGAAAACAAGAAAACGAATATAAACTAGCATGTATAATAAAGTGTCAAAGTGTAAACACCGACTAACAAAGTGAAAGCATAAGTAAGAATGTAAAGTCGGTGAGAACACGTACTCCCCTAAGCTTAGGCTTTTGGCCTAACTTGGTCTACTCGCAAGGACGGTCCTAGCGAAACCCAAAATCATAATCGGGGTTATACGGGAGCGCTGCAGCCACTGCCTGAATAGCTGCCTCACGGAGACGAGCAGCCTTTGCCTCCCTCTCATACTCCTCTACCTCTCCTCTGGTTATGTAATATCTCTGTTTTACCTGAAAGTCAAAGAAAGCAGGAGAAGGAAGGGTAATATGGAAAACAAGCTGTCGGTTAAATATCAATCAGTATAGGAGGGATTCATCATCCCTCTCAAGGAACTGGTAGCGTGTCATAGCGACACAGTTAAGTAAAGCTGTATGGAGTGGGGGATCTCCTGCACGGATGGGTACTCCAAGAAAATTTTCGATGCGAGTGGCATAGATCCCGCCAAAGAAATCCCCATCAATAACATTCTTATTCAGCCTCCTTGCTATAATACCTCCCATGTTGAAGCTTTTTTCACCCGTCACTTCGCTCTTAAGGATACTAAGGTCGGATGCGCATAAGTGACAATGTTCAACCTTGCCGTTAATGCATCTACCTATGAAGAGGGAAAAGTAGTGCAAGGCAGGGAAATGAATGCTCCCTATGGTAGCTTGCGTGATATCTCGAGTTTCTCCAATAGTTATACTAGAGACAAAATCTCTAACCGAAGACTTAGCAGGATCATTAAGACTACCCCCATCGGGTATCTTGCAAATCCTATTGAAATCCTCCAAATCCATGGTGTAGGATTTATCATACAGATCAAACAGTATGGATGAGTCACGGCCAACTGAAAAATTAAATAAACGCACGGAAGAGGCAGTGAGCATAGCATACTGTTCACATTTATCTGAGAGGAATTCTTCTAACCCGGCATTGCGGTCAAGTGTGTCAAACTCATCCTTGAAGCCTGCTTTGATCATGAACTCATCGGAAGGCCATTCACATGGTTGTACCGGTGTGTCCCTTAGTTGATAAGGATCGGGCTCCCGAATAGAAAGACGGGGACCCTTCTTACTTGAGGAACCACCATGAAACTTCCTCCTGAACATAATTTCTTTTTGCTGGAATTTTTGAAGTTCAAGAGAAAAGTGAATAAAGACCAACCACACCTTGTAGCAACTACTCCTACTAGTGCCTAGAGACCATATCACGCGATAAAACTACTTGGGACCAGCTAAAATCAACATTTCAAGATCAAGAACAGGGTCAGCAAGGTAGCAAGAATATGCGAAGGATAAAGCACTAAAGTAGAAACTAATTGGACCAATGGAGGAGTCACTTACCAAGGAGTAATTTCCCCAAAATGGTACGGAGAATGGTGCTTTGAGCAAGGAGATCGAAAATCACAGCCAAATGAGCAAGAACACGGGTTTGAGCTGCGAAACGATTTTTTCTGGAGGTAGAAGAAGAGGATGGGAGATGGAATGAGTGGAGGGGTCCCTGTGGGCACCACAAACTTGGTGGTCACGGCCAGGGGGAGGCCGCGGCTACAGGGCTTGTGGCCCACTGGGGTGGCCCCCAGGCCAGCTCTCAGTCCTAGTATTTTTCAAAAAATCCAGAAAAACTCATATTTGATTTTCAGGACCATCGGAGAACTTTTATTTTCGGGGTACTTTTCTACGGGACGCTAAAACAGGAAATAGGGACAACTAAACTAAATCTATCATTTTTCTTCTAAGCAACAAAAAGTGAAAGCTTAAAACAGAGGTATGTGACTCCTTGATTCATCCATTTCATGGTCATCGAAAGAAATCCGTCAATGGGGTTGATCAAATCCTCATGACAAAACCTTTTCAAATCGCAAAAGGAAATGGAGAATTGTCGAATAGCCACAAAGTCACCTCAATGGGGATATGAATCTCCCCAACAAGCAAATCATACTTCATCTTGACACGAGGAATAGGGCATTCAAAGCCCCCAATAAGAATCGATGAAGTTTTTTCGATAGCATTGATGCAATGTACTTGATATCGTTTCTTTGGAAAGTGCACTGTATGCTCATTACCGTGGACATGGAAAGTGACATTGCCTTTGTTGCAATCTATAACAGACCCTGCAGTGTTTAAAAAGGGTCTTCCGAGGATGACAGCCATGGCATCGTCCTCGGGAATATCCAAGATAACAAAGTCTGTTAAGATAGTGGTGTTAGCAACCACAACAGGCACATCCTCGCAAATGCCGAGAGGGAAAGCAGTTGATTTTTCGGCCATTTGGAGAGAAATTTCAGTGGGTGTCAACTTATCCAGTTCAAGTCTACGATAAAAAGAGAGAGGCATAACACTAACACCGGCTCCAAGGTCACATAAGGCAGTTCTTACGTAGTTTCCTTTAATAGAGGAAGGTATAGTGGGTACTCCGGGATCACCAAGTTTCTTAGGAGTTCCACCTTTGAAAGTGTAATTGGCGAGCATGGTGGAGATCTCAAGATCTGGTATCTTCCGTTTATTAGTCACGATATCTTTCATGTACTTGGCATATGGAGACATTTTGAGCATATCAATTAACCGCATCTACAGAAAGACGGGTCTCAACATTTCAATAAAGTGCTCAAAATCCTCATCATCCTTTTTCTTGGATGGCTTAGGAGGAAAGGGCATAGGTCTCTGAACCCATGGCTCCCTTTCTTTACCATGCTTCCTAGCAGTGAAGTCATTCTTATCGTATCTCTTAGGTTGTGGGTTATCAGGATTAACCGTAGGTTCAATCTCCACATCCTTATCATTGCTAGGTTGAGCAGTATTATGAACATCGCTGTCCATATTGTCACCAGGTTCATGTTCATCACCAAATTGTGTTTCTGCATGAGACGCAGAAATATCATTTGGTTCTTCAGGTGTGACAGTATTTGGCGAACTGACATGTAGGTTTCTATCATCCTTCTTCTTATTCTTAGGATGACTGGGTGTATCAGCATTAATTCCTTGAGAATCTTGATCAATTCTCTTAGGATGGCGTTCAGGATACAAAGGTTCCTTTGTCATTTTGCCCCCTCTAGTAATGACTCTGACAGAGTTGTCATTTAATTCATTGAGCAAGTCATTCTGAGCTTTAAGTACTTGTTCTACCTGAGTAGTAATCATAGAGGCATGTTTACTCAGAAGCTTCAGATCATTGACATTTCTGTCTACACAAGCACTTAAATGACTAAGCATACGAGTACTTTGTTCCAATTGTCTGCTAACATAATCATTGAAACTCTGTTGTTTGGCAACGAAGTTGTCAAATTCATCAAAGCATAGGCTAGCAGGTTTGTCAAAAGGAATATCACTCTCATTGAATCTACGCAAAGAATTCACCTCTACTACTTGTATCGGGTTATCGAGACCATGGATCTCTTCGAAAGGTGGTATAGTTTTGACATCTTCAGATCTAATGCCTTTCTCTTGCATAGATTTCTTGGCTTCTTGCATATCTTCGGGAATGAGGAATAGAATACCTCTTTTCTTAGGAGTTGGCTTAGGAGGTGGTTCGGGAATAGTCCAAGCATTATCGTTGATCAAGATGTTATTTAGCAGGATCTCACCTTGTTCTACAGTTCGTTCCCTAAAAACACAACCGGCACAACTATCTAGGTGGTCTCCAAAAGCATCGGTAAGTCCGTTATAGAAGATATGAAGTATCTCGTTGTTCTTAAGAGGGTGATCAGGCAAAGCATTCTGTAGCTCGATGAGCCTCCCCCAAGGTTGTGGGAGACTCTCTTCTTTGAGTTGAGCAAAGTTGTATATTTCATGCAAGGCAGCTTGCTTCTTATGGGCAGGGAAATATTTCTCACAGAAGTAATAGACCATATCCTGGGGACTACTCACACATCCAGGAAACAACTTAAGGATATAGTAGTAGCGGATCTTCTCCTGACTAGTGAAAAGGGTGGCTATATCGTGTAGTTCGGTAAGATGGGCTACGACCGTCTCAGACTCATAACCGTGGAAAGGATCAGATTCGACTAGAGAGATTATCTCAGGCTCGACAGACAATTCATAATCCTCATCGGTGATAAAGATAGGTGAAGTGGCAAAGTTCGGGTCGTATTTCATCCTAGCTTTCAGAGATTTTTCCTTCCACTTGAGAAGTAATTTCTCAGCGTCATAGGCATCCTTACACGCAAGAAAATCCTCAGCTATCTCTCCCTCCATAACATAACCCTCAGGTATATCAGGCAATTCATATCTAGGAGAGCTAGATCTAGCAGGAGCAAAAGCAGGTTCTATCTCAATAGTATCGGCAGTTTCAGAAGCATCACGAGCATTGGCAGTAACTCTAGCAATATGAGCATCAAGGAATACCCCTAGTGGCATATCAGGCAAAGTAGTATCTCTAGCAGTATCAAGCATAGCTTCATCAGGAAAAATAGCATCTCTAGCATCATCAGGAAAAGCAGTATCAAGCATAGCATCTCTAGCAGTATCAGGCATAACATCTCTAGCAGTATCAGGCATAGCATCTCTAGAAGTATTAGGCATAACATCTCTAGCAGTATTAGGCATAGTAGCATCATAAGCATCATCAAGCACAGGTGACATATCAAGATTTCTAGCAGGAGGTGGTGTCGCAAACTTACTCATGACTGAAGGTGAATCAAGTGCAGAGCTAGATGGCAGTTCCTTACCTCCCCTCGTAGTTGAGGGCAAGACTTTGGTTCTTGGATCTTTGAGATTCTTCATAGTGATCAGCAGATATAAATCCCAAGTGACTCAGAGAATATAGCTATCCTTCCCCGGCAACGGTGCCAGAAAAGAGTTGTTGACGTGCAACTATTCCTGACTTGATGCCTCCCCGGCAACGGAGCCAGAAAAGAGCTGTGCCCAGTTGCTCAACAATTAGCAATTGTCTTACAATGGCCCACCAGCGTGTGGGATCGCGACAGTTTTTTAGGGTAGAGTATTCAACCCAAATTTGTTGGTTTGACACGATGTGAATGAAAGGATATTCTCCAGTATTAGCAGTTGAGTTGTCGGCTCAACCACACCTGAAATATTAGTATCTGCAAGCAGGATATAAGCAGCAAAAGTAGTATGATAGCAACGGTGCTAGGAAAGAATCTGTTGATGGCGGATTATTCCTAACTGAAGTATCAATGGCGCAATAAAAGTATTGTAGCAGGTAGCAGCAGTGTAACGAGTAACAGTAGTGGCAAGGAACAGCAATAGTGACAGCAGTAGCAAGTTGCAATAGTAGCAAGTAACAACAACAGCAAGTAACAATAGTAGCAACAGTAGTAACAGCAGCAGAGCAAAGCAAGTAACAGTAGCAGCAACAGTAGTAACGGAAGAGCAAGTAACAATGGTAGTGGGACAAACTCGTAGGCAATGGATCGGTGATTTGTGGGATGACATTCATCATGCAACAGTTATAACACAGAGAGATATGTGACTAGCTCCCGATGTGATGTAGGCATGCATTCCACGTGTAGTCATACGTGCTTAGGGAAAATAACTTTCATGACATCTATTGTCCATCCCTCCCGTGGCAGCGGGGTCCAAATGGATACTATGGGATATTAAGGTTCTCCTTTTAATAAAGAACCGGACCAACGCATTAGCACTTGGTGAACACATGAACTCCTCAAACTATGGTCATCACCGGGAGTGGTTCCGGTTATTGTCACTCCGGGGTTGCCGGATCATAACACATAGTAGGTAACTACAACTTGCAAGATCGGATCTCAAACACACATATATTGGTGGCAACATAATAATTTCATATCTGAATTCATGGCACTCGGGCCCTAGTGACAAGCATTAAGCATAGCAAAGTAGTAGCAACATCAATCTCAGAACATAGTGGATACTAGGGATCAATCCCCTTCAAAACTAACTCAATTACATGATAGATCTCATCCTACTCATCACCGACCAGCGAGCCTATGAATAGATTACTCACGAACGATGCAGAGCTTCATGGAATTGGAGAGGGAATAAGGTTGATGATGACGATGGCGACGATCTCCTAGATCCGGAGCCCAAAACGGACTCCAGATCTGCCCTCCAGGGCAAGAACGGGATGTGGCGGCGCCTCTGGACCGTGAAACGTGATGAAATCTTCTCTCTTGATTTTTTCCGAGACGAAAGGGAATAAATAGCGCTAGAATTGGGGGCGGCAGAGCCACGTGGGCCCCACAAGCCTGTTCGCCGCGACCAGGGGGTTGGCCGCGGCCACAGGGCTTGTGGCCCACTGGCTCACCCCCTCTGGTGGATCTTTCTGCAGGTATTTTTCATATTTTCCAAAAATATTCTCCGTAAATTTTTTCTGAGAACTTTCATTTCTGCACAAAAACAACACCATGGTAATTCTGCTGAAAACAACGTCAGTCCGGGTTAGTTCCATTCAAATCATGCAAATTAGAGTCCAAAACAAGGGCAAAAGAGTTTGGAAAAGTAGATACGATGGAGACGTATCAGCGCCCGTGGGGCATGGCCCCCCGGAAGCGTCCCCGGGACCTGCATCATCCCGTAACACCTCAATGTCGCCCGCGCGACGCCTCGGCACCACCTCTGCATCGACCCTGCATCGTCCTTCAATTCTTCCAGAACCTACTTCATCCCGTGACACTCTCACGTAATAACGAGCCGACGCTCTATACGCCTAGGCGCCCCCCCCCCCCGAGGACGCGGAAGGGGTCCACACCACGCCTAGTGGAGAAGACGGAGGAATGAACACAGTCCACCAATGACTTCTGGAATCAGGCGCCTAATGCCTCGTGGGTAGGGACACTCGCGAGGCCAAAGCATCCTCGTGACCTCCCATATACCCCCGCACTGTGACACTCTCACGTAATAGCGAGACGTGGCTGTATACGCCCAGGGGACCCCGAGGACGTGGAAGGGTCCACCCCACGCCAAGTGGAAGCCCTATGCACAACACTGGGGGGAGACGGAGGCGGTGAATAGCTAGGATGCCGGGCGAGGCTTTTTCTCGTTTCTTCATTGCGTTTTAAGTTGAGGCCCACTGGGGCCTTCCCCTTTCCGTTGTATTTTGAGCTGTTGAGGGCTCGCAGGTTTCGCTGCTTAATGCTTTGAAAAGAAAAGAAGGGCAGGGATTCCGTTTCTATGTTCTCTCATTTTGCCGAACTCGTGTTCTCCTTCTCCCTTCACTCTGAATGGTGTTTCACGGGAACCTCGGGAGGGCTCCGGTTCTCACAAGGCAATCGCAAAAGGGAGCGTAGTGCGAAATCGCTCGAGCGCCAAAAACGGGGCTCCTGGGCCCCGTCTCAGGAGTCTTACCAGTCATAATGCCACTCGCCACTGTTGGCGATGTCCGGGAGTTCCGGTCAGCGCCAGGTGTGGCGGGGCCCTGCCCTATGAAGCGTGAGCCTCACGTCAGCATGAAATGTGAGGGACTGGGTCCTGAGCAGCACGCCTCAGGGCCTTACTGGTCGCAAAGCCACTCGCCCCCAGGGCGACGGGGCTTTGCCCCGTGAGGAGCAACCTTGGTAACGGCTTGCACCTCACGGCGGTAGGGAAATGTGCGGGACCTGGACCTACAGACACAGAGTGCCGAAAGGGTCCTCAAACCGCCCCAAAAGCAGGAAGGAGGCGCCACAAACAAGGCCATGCTCGCGGGCCAAATCATCAGCACGGCAACATCACGGGCTGGCAACACGCGCGGCCAGAAGGGAAGCGTCGCGCATACCTCGTCATCAAGGAAGATGCTAAAAGGTACCCACCACACATGTCCAAGATGTTGTTAAACTTAACAAATGAACCTATCAGGAAGACGAGGCAGTGGATCATAAGGACGCATCATCATCGGAGCCCGCGCCGAAGCCTTCAGGAGCAAGCCTTGTCACCAGGTCTTCCACATGAACCTCGACCATTTGGCCAGGGTGGCACGGATCATCTCTGGCACCAGATCCAGCACCGAAGCAAAGTCAAAGTCGGGGTCGAGGCGAAGGAGGTGGCTAAAGACGTCCGAGGCTGCTTGACCCAAAATGTCATGGCTCCTCTCCACCGCAAGCGCGAGGGCCTTCCCGGTGCCCGCCTTGAGGTGCTCCACGACGTGGTAGAAAAAGCCCAAGTACCCGGCATCATCAGGAATCAGGGGACAGGAGACACCCTCTCCACAGATGTCGCTCAGAGCACGGGAAGCCCTCCCCTCGAGGGAACGAAACATCCGGGAGCGTTCAAGTTGAGCCTCTCCAACCAGGGAAGTCGCGCCTTTCACTTGTTTGCAGATATGAGACAGTTTACCTTTGGCAGTGGCCTGTGCGTCCAGCGCGACTTGTCGACGTTCCACTTCCTGATCGAACCTTCTCCGGAGGGCATTGACCTCATTTTGCAGGCAACCACGATGCTTGAGGAAGCGTGACTCCTCGAACCTCAACTTCGCACGATAGTCGAGAAGGAAGGAACGTCGAGCCTCCACCACCCCCTTGTCTATCTTCTCCTGAAGCTTCGCTTCGCGAGAGGCATGGGATTCCTTAGCGACCAACAACTGGCGCTCCCTCATCTCTAGTCACTCCTGCTCCACGCTCTGTTCCACCTCTACAAGCGCCAGCGAGTCGGCGGATGCTCGAGATCCGGCAAGGAAGGATTCCGTCGGCGGACCCCCCCCCCCCTAGGGAGGCCCTCGGTGGGGTTGCTCTTCAAGATTGGCGATGAGGGCACAAATATCCTTGTGATGGTCTTCGGAGGCCCTACGTCGATAATCAGCCTCATGAGCCTCGGCGTGAGCGCGCTCGCGGGCTTCTACCGCTACAGAGAGGGATGCCTTGGTCTCTGCACGAGCGCGCTCCCGATGCAGGCGTTCGAGGTTCACGGCAACCTCAAGCTGGCGCCACCGTGACGCAAGGTGCTGGCGCCCACCTTCCCGATAGGCTTCGTGACTGGCAAGCCCGCCCCCAGACGTTGAAGGGTGTCTGCCACGGTGTGGAGCAAGCCCCATGGCGCGGCAGGCGAACCCACGATAGGCTCCAGAGGCCAGCATGGGTCCTCACTACTACAGCGACAGAAACCTTCTGTCGTCTCTTGAGCTTGCGTTGGTTTTTCCCTTGAAGAGGAAAGGGCGATGCAGCACAAGAGCAGTAAATATTTCCCTCAGTTTGAGAACCAAGGTATTAATCTAGTAGGAGAATCGCGTCAAGTCCAAAGTACCTGCACAAACACAAAAGAGTTTTCACGCAACGCTATAAAGGGGTTGTCAATCCCTTCAAGATTAATTGCAAACTGAGATCTGAAGGCGGAAAGTGCAACGAAGTAAAAGAGTAAGGCTGAAAATATGGTGTGAAGTAGACCCGGGGCCATAGTGTTCACTAGAGGCTTCTCTCAAAATAACAAATTTTACGGTGGGTGAACAAATTATTGTCGATCAATTGATTGAACCGCGCAAAGTCATGACGATATCTAAGGCAATGATCATACATATAGGCATCACGTCCGAGACAAGTAGACCGATTCTTTCTGCATCTACTACTATTACTCCACACATCGACCGTTATCCAGCATGCATCTAGTGTATTGAGTTCATGACGAACAGAGTAACGCCTTAAGCAAGATGACATGATGTAGAGGGATAAACTCAAACCAATGATGAAAACCCCATCTTTTTACCCTTGATGGCAACAACATGATGCGTGCCTCGCTACCCCTTTTGTCACTGGGTGAGGTCACCGCATGGTATGAACCCAAAACCAAGCACTTCTCCCATTGCAAGAATCATAGATCAAGTTGGCCAAACAAAAACCACAACCCGAAGAGAATTACAAGGATATGAAATCATGCATATAAGAGATCAGAAGAAACTCAAATAAGATCCATAGATAATCTGATCATAAATCCACAATTCACCGGATCTCGACAAATACACCACAAAAGAAGATTACATCGGATAGATCTCCATGAAGATCATGGAGAACTTTGTATTGAAGATCCAAGAGAGAGAACAAGCCATCTAGCTACTAGCTATGGACCCGTAGGTCTATGGTGAACTACTCACGCATCATAGGAGAGGTCATGGTGTTGATGAAGAAGCCCTCCGTATCCGAATCCCCCCTCCGGCAGGGCACTAGAATGTGCCCCAGATGGGATCTTGCGGAGACAGAAGCTTGCGGCGGCGAAAAAGTACTTTCGATGATCTCTTGATTTTTTCTGGGATTTTAGGGAATATATAGGCGAAAGACCTAGGGTAGGGGAGGCCCAAGGAGCCCACAAGCCTGGGAGGCGCGGCCCCTGGCCGCGCCATGAGGGCTTCTGGGGTCCCTGGTGACCCTCTTCCTTGGTTGTCAAGTCTCCCGATCGTCTTCTGTTTTGGAAAAAATATTTTCGGAAGTTTTATTCCATTTGGACTCCGTTCAAAATCCGCCTCTGAAAAGGGTCAAAAACATGGAAAAAACAGGAACTGGCACTTGGCACTGAGTTAATAAGTTAGTCCCAAAAAAGATAAAAAAGGCATACAACACATCCAAAGTTTGACAAGATAATAGCAAGAAACAATAAAAAATTATAGATACGTTGAGACGTATCAAGCATCCCCAAGCTTAACTCCTGCTCGTCCTTGAGTAGGGAAGTGATAAAGAATGAATTTTTGATGTGGAATGCTACCTAGCATAGTTGTCCTTTGTAACTTCTTTCATGTGACATGAATGTTTAGATGCGTAACATTCAAAACAATAATTTTCTATTGGCATGAAAACAATAATACTTCAAGCAAACTAGGAAGGTAATCATGAACTTTCGAAATAACAAGGCCAAATAAATTTATCCCTACAAAATCATATAGTCTGGCTATGCTCCATCATCCCCACACAACTAATTTAAATCATGCACAACCCCGGTATTGGCCAAGTAATTGTTTTTCCACAATTACTTTCTCAAACTTTTCATAACTATCACGCAATACATGAGCGTGAGCCATGGATATAGCACTATAGGTGGAATAGAGTGTGGTGGTGGTTGTGAGACAAAAAAGGAGGAGATGGTCACATTGACTCAGCGTATCAAAGGGCTATGGAGATGCCCATTAATAGATATCAATGTGAATGAGTAGGGATTGCCATACAAAGGATTCACTAGAGCTATAAGTATGTGAAAGCTCAAAAGGAGAACTAGTGGGTGTGCATCCAACTTGCTTGCTCACGAAGACCTAGGGCAATTTGAGGAAGCCCATCATTGGAATATACAAGCCAAGTTATATAATAAAGATTCCCACTAGAATATGGTGTTGACGAAACGAGAGGCTCTCAATCATGAAGAACATGGTGCTATTATGAAGCACAAGTGTGGAAGGAGATAGTAGCATTCTTCCTTCTCTCTTTTTTTTTTTTGGGCTCTTTGGCCTCTTTTTTTGTCTCTTCTCTCTCTCTCTCTCTTTTATTTGGGATCTTTGGCCTCTCTTTTTTCCTCACATGGGACAATGCTCTAATAATGATGATCGTCACACTTTTCTTTACTCACAGCTCAAAACTTAGAACGATGATGACTCTATAGAAAATGCCTCCGGCAGTGTACCAGGATGTGGAATGATCTAGCTTGGCGTATGACATTGAAACATCTCGCTAGCTATCTTACGATCATGCAATGGAAATATGAGAGTGACGGCACAAGTCATGAGACGGAACGCTGGGAGTTGCATGGCAATATATCTCGGAATGGCTATGAAAATGCCATAGTAGGTAGGTATGGTGGCTGTTTTGAGGAAGGCATATGGTGGGTTTGTGTACTGGCGAAAATTGCGCGGCACTAGAGAGGCTAGCAATGGTGGAAGGTGAAAGTGCATCTATACCATGTACTCACATTAGTCATGAAGAACTCACATACTTGTTGCGAAAGGTTTTATTAGTAATCGAAACAAAGTGCTAAACGCATACTCCTAGGGGAATGGTTGGTAGGTGTTAACCATCGCGCGATCCCGACTGCAACACAAAGGATGACAATCAATAGATCAATTATGCTCCGACTTCCTAACATAGCGGTTCACCATACGTCCACGTTACGGGAATCACTAACTTCCACACAAGTATGTCTAGATTCACAACACCCTACTAACATAACTCTTAATATTTCCAAATCCACGTCCCAAAACTAATTGAGAGGAATCAGACTTCTCTTTCTACTCAATGCACATGAAGATGGAAGTTTTTGTATCCTCTTTGGGTACCTATCACCTTTGGGACAACTTTTATAGCACAAACCAACTACGAAGTGACACACCGCCGTGCTCTAAAAGATCTAAGTGAAGCACATAGAGCAAAATTATCTAGCTCAAAAGATATAAGTGAAGCACGATGAGCATTCTAGCAAAATCACGATGAGTACATGTCTCTCTCAAAAGGTGTGCAGCAAGGATGATTGTGACACAACAAAAATAAAATACTCCTACGATACAAGACGCTCCAAGCAAAACACATATCATGTGGTGAATAAAAAATAGCTCCAAGTAATGTTACCGATGGATTGAAGACGAAAGAAGGGATGCCTTCCCGGGGCATCCCCAAGCTTTGGATTTTTGGTGTCCTTAAATTTGTCTTGGGTTGACTTGGGAATCCCCAAGCTTGAGATCTTTCCACTCTTTATCCTATTGTCCATGAGAACATCACCCAAAACTTGAAAACGTCACAACACAAAACTTAAACAGAAACTCGTGATATCATTAGCACAAGAAAAAAAAACTACCACCTCTTTAGGTACTGTAGAAATCTTGATTTATATTTATATTGGTTTTATATTACTGTATTCTCACTTTTCCATGGCTAGTACCCCCCCCCCCCCCCCGATACTATCCATAGTTTCATCAAAACAAGCAACCAACTCAACAAAAACAAAATCTGTCAAAAACAGACCAGTCTGTAGCAATCTGTATACTTCGTATACTTGTGTTACCTCAAAAATTATGAAAACTTACGAATGCCTGGGAAAAAGGCATGTCAACGAGCAGCAAAAAGAATCAACTCAAAAGCTCTTTCTGAATAAAAATGAAAAATAATATCGTGAGCGAAAAGTTTCTGTCTTTTTCCAGCAAGATCAAACAACCATCACCAAGACTAGTCATAAAGGTTTTGCTTGGCTCAAACACAAAAAGAAACACAAAAAGCACAATCATAACAGAATTATGATGGTGTGGAAGCAACAAAACAGAAAGAAAAAAGGATAAATTCATTGGGTTGCCTCCCAACAAGCGCTATTGTTTAACGCCCTTAGCTAGGCATAAGGTGATGGAATCACGTATCGTCGTCTTTCGTGCTCAAACCATAAGTAGCCCTCATCATGGATTCATAAGGCAATCTTATTGTCTTTCTAGGAAAATGCTGCATGCCCTTCTTTAAAGGAAATTGAAATCTAATATTCCCTTCCTTCATATCGATGATAGCACCGATAGTCCTTACGAAAGGTCTACCAAGAATGATAGGGCATGTAGGATTGCAATCAATGTCACGCACAATGAAATCCACGGGTACATAGTTCCTATTTGCAATAATAAGAATATCATTGATCCTTCCCATTGGTTTCTTGACAGTAGAATCCGCAAGATGCAAATTAAGAGAACACTCCTCAATCTCATTAAAACCCAGAACATCACATAAAGACATTTGAATTGTGGAAACACTAGCACCCAAATCACACAAAGCATTGCATTCATAGATTTTTATTTTGATTTTGATAGTAGGTTCCCACTCATCATGAATCTTTCTAGGGATAGAGACTTCCAATTCAGGTTTCTCTTCAAGAGATTTTATCATCGCTTCGACGATATGATCGGTAAAGGCCTTGTTTTGGCTATAAGTGTGTGGAGAGTTTAGCATGGATTTCATCAAAGAAATGCATTCAATCAAGGAGAAACTATCATAATTAAATTCCTTTATATCCAAAGTAGCAATTTCATTACTACTCAAGGTTTTAATATCTTCTACTCCACTTTCAACGCTTTTAGTATCACGATAGATGGACTCTGAATCATTGGGGCGTTTTTCAACCAAAGTGGATTCATATCCAGCCCCATCATTATTAGGTTTAACACAAGATAACAAATATTCAATGGGAGCCACACCAAGCACTTTAAGATCTTCGTGATTCTTATCACGAGAACACGTCCTTTTAAGCCATTCATGTCGAGAATGAATTTGGGCGGTTCTTTCTTTGCTCTCACTCATGGAAACACGCATAGCTTTCAAAGTTCCATCCATATTGATCTTGGGAGGAGCACATCTAACTTTCAAAGCATCAATATCACTAGACATTCTATCAACGCTCCTAGCCAAATCGTCAATTTTGAGTATTTTTTCTTCTATGGACGCATTGAAAATCTTTTGTGAGTTGATAAACTCTTTGATATTACTCTCTAGATCAGAGGGTAATCTATTGTAATTTCCATGAGTATTGTTGTAGGACTTGCCAAAGTTATTAGAGGGGTTACTAGGAAAAGGCCTAGGAACATAGTTTCCTCTAAAAGCATTGTTGTTGCCAAAATTATTCCTACCAACAAAATTAACGTCGAAGCTAGCATTGCTACTCTCAATCAAGGAAGACAAGGGCATATCATTAGGATCTAAAGGAGCACTTCTACTAGCAACCAAATTCATTAACTCATCCATCTTAGCACTCAACGAGTTAATTTCTTCTATAGCGTGTACCTTCTTAATAGTAGGTGACCTTTCAGTGTGCCACTAAGAGTAGTTCGTCATGATATTGTATAGGAGTTTTGTGGCTTCTCCTAACGTGATTTCCATGAACGTTCCACCTGAGGTGGAGTCCAAGATATTTCTAGAAGCGAAATTCAAGCCAGCGTAGAAGATTTGTATAATCATCCAAAGACTCAAGCCATGAGCGGGACAATTTCTAATCTTCAATTTCATTCTCTCCCAAGATTGTGCAACATGTTCATGATCAAGTTGCTTAAAATTCATAATATCATTACAGAGAGAGATAATCATAGCCGGCGGAAAATACTTGGATATATAAGCATCTTTGCACTTGTTCCAAGAATCAGTACTATTTTTGGGCCAAGACGAAAACCAAGTTTTTGCTCGATCTCGCAACGAGAAAGGAAAAAAGCATCAATTTAATCACATCATTATCCACATCTTTCTTATTTTGCATATCGCAAAGCTCAATGAAGGTATTAAGATGGGATGCGGCATCTTCACTAGGAAGGCCGGAGAATTGCTCTTTCATAACAAGATTCAGCAAAGCAGCATTGATTCCGTATGATTCCGCACTAGTGGCGGGAGCAATCGGAGTACTAATAAAATCATTATTATTATTATTCGAGAAGTCACAAAGTTTGGTGTTTTCAGTCATGGTGAATTCAGCAAGCACGCAAGCACACAAGCAAAGAAAGTGCAAGCGAGAGAAAAGGGTGATCGAAATAGGCGAACGAAAAAGGCAAATATTTTTGTAATTTTTGTTTTTTCAGAAGTGGGGGAGAGGAAAACGAGAGGCAAAAAAGTAAATGCAAGAGATGAGTTTGCGACACTTACTTGGATGAGTTCTTGACTTGATCCTCCCCGGCAACGGCGCCAGAAATCTTTCTGCTACGGCGATAGAAACCTTCTGTCGTCTCTTGAGCTTGCGTTGGTTTTTTCCTTGAAGAGGAAAGAGCGATGCAGCACAGGAGCAGTAAGTATTTTCCTTAGTTTGAGAACCAAGGTATCAATCCAGTAGGAGAATCGCGTCAAGTACAAAGTACCTGCACAAACACAAAAGAGCTTGCACCCAACGCTACAAAGGGGTTGTCAATCCCTTCAAGATTGATTGCAAAGTGAGATCTGAAGGCGGAAAGTGCAACGAAGTAAAAGAGTAAGGCTGAAAATATGGTGTGAAGTAGACCCGGGGGCCATAGTGTTCACTAGAGGCTTCTCTCAAAATAACAAATATTACGGTGGGTGAACCAATTACTATCGAGCAATTGATAGAACCGCGCAAAGTCATGACGATATCTAAGGCAATGATCATACATATAGGCATCACGTCCGAGACAAGTAGACCGATACTTTCTGCATCTACTACTATTACTCCACACATCGACCGGTATCCAGCATGCAGCTAGTGTATTGAGTTCATGACGAACAGAGTAACGCCTTAAGCAAGATGACATGATGTAGAGGGATAAACTCAAACCAATGATGAAAACCCCATTTTTACCCTTGATGGCAACAACACAATGCGTGCCTCGCTACCCCTTCTATCATTGGCTGAGGTCACCGCACGGTATGAACCCAAAACCAAGCACTTCTCCCATTGCAAGAATCATATATCCAGTTGGCCAAACAAAACCCACAACTCGAAGAGAATTACAAGGATATGAAATCATGCATATAAGAGATCAGAAGAAACTCAAATAAGATTCATAGATAATCAGATCATAAATCCACAATTCAGAGGATCTCGACCAACACACCGCAAAAGATGATTACATCGGATAGATCTCCATGAAGATCATGGAGAACTTTGTATTGAAGATCCAAGAGAGAGAAGAAGCCATCTAGCTACTAGCTATGAACCCGTAGGTATATGGTGAACTACTCACGCATAATCGGAGAGTTCATGGTGTTGATGAAGAAGCCCTCCGTATCTGAATCCCCCCTCCGGCAGGGCACCAGAACGTGCCCCAGATGGGATCTTGCGGAGACAGAAGCTTGCGACGGCGGAAAAGTACTTTCGATGATCTCATGACTTTTTTTGGGATTTTAGGGAATATATAGGCGAAAGACCTAGGGCAAGGGTGGCCCAGGGAGCCCACAAGCCTGGGAGGTGTGGGCCCCCTGGCCGCGCCGTGAGGGCTTGTGGGGTCCCTGGTGACCCTCTGCCTTGGTTCTGAAGTCTCCCGATCGTCTTCTGTTTTAGAAAAAATCTTTTCGGAAGTTTTATTCCGTTTGGACTCCGTTCAAAATCCTCCTCTGAAAAGGGTCAAAAACACGGAAAAAACAGAAAATGGCACTTGGCACTGAGTTAATAAGTTAGTCCCAAAAAAGATAAAAAAGGCATACAAAACATCCAAAGTTTGACAAGATAATAGCATGAAACCATCAAAAATTATAGATACGTTGGAGACGTATCACTCACCTCCTGTACGGCGAGCAGGAGAAGCGTGCAAGGGTCATCCGGTCCGAGTCCATGCTCGGGGGCTGGGGGCTCCCGTGCAGCCATTTCGTCGGCATTAAGCGCCCCATGAGACCCCTCATCGCCATGCTGGAGGGGTCCAAGGGGAAAGCGCGACATGGCCCCTGGAGGGGCCACAGGCGAGGGGAGAGGCACACCCCCGAAGTACCGGAGGTCGTGACCTAAGAAGACCACGGGAGGTACACGTGCATGGTACTCAGGAGACCGAGCCTCGTGGAGTGCGAGGGAAGAGGCCACGGGATGCCCGGTGACCTCCGGAGCAGGTAGCACTGATCCGGCTCCCCGGTAGCCGAAGGGGAGCCTAAGGAGCAAGGGTCCAAAAGATAGGCGCATAAAGGGAGGACGAGGGAGAATACGAGAGCTTACTCGTCAATGACCATCCACTTCTTCCTCACCGAAGTCCCCCGCGCTGGGGCGGCCGCCCTCCTCTTTCAGCCGGCGAGAGCAGCCTGGCGGGGGAACTCGCAGGCCCTCGAGCGAGGCTCGAAAGTGGGGGTAGTGCCTTCCACTCTCGACCGATTGCCACCACCAACCCCGGCTCGACACGGAGCCAGAGTCGGGAGGGGGCGGCGGCGCACGGCTCACCCCGGTTGCGGGGGAGACAGCATGACCATGGTTCTCGCGGGTCTAAACTCCACGGGCCGAGGCCTCCGGGGGACGCCTTTACCCTCAGGAAGGAGCCCCCACTCATCAAGGAGTGGCATCTCCGTGACGAGAGCTCCCGGGGCCTTGAAGCTGTACAGCGGGAGGCCGTTCGGGGGGAGCTCATCAGGATTGTTGCCGGACAGCCGGCGAAGGAGCTCACGCAAAACATCAGGGGAAAAGGGGACAACTTGGGTCCTCATTGAGTCGATAGGCCCTGTGCAGGCCAAGATTTGGCGGGAGTGGCGCTGAAGAAGAGCAATCCACGGACAGATAAAATCACGTACCACCATCGCCATCGTCACCCCCGCACGCCTCAGCCTTTCCAGCCGGATCAAGACCGCCGCGAGCTGGGGTCAATGAGCTCTTCGCGTCCCCACCACCGGTTCGGTTTAGCGGGAGCCGACGGAGGATGAAATAGGGCTCCGGCCCTGGCAGCCTCAACCTACACCCACTGTCGTCGGAACCTTTCCGCTTCAGGGAGGAACTCGGCATAGAGGGCCCCGGGGACTGTTGCGTCGGCAGCTTTCAAGGACGCGCACCCGGAGCACTGACCTCAGAGACCAGCTCAAGGGAGAAGAAATGGCGGAGCAATTCCACGGAAGGAGTAATGCCAACAAAATCCTCACACGGGAACGCGAAGGCGGAGAGGAGAACCAAAGAACGGGGGTCAAGGTGGAGCACATGGATCTGGTAATGCGGAAGCACTGCGTCGAGGAAGCCCGAGAATGGCGGCAGTGCACTAGAAAGGCCGACGTCGAAATGGAGAGGAACCACGGGGGATGCTCTCTCACCCCGAGGCCATGAACCCGGCCAGATCTTGGTGGCCCCCCACTCATTGGAGCCGGCAGCAACTACCAACCGGACCTTCTTCAACCCCTCGAATTTCACCACCATCGACCGCTCCAGCACGGACCAATGCGCCACCGGGACGGTCGGGCCCCACGAGCCTCTGTATTTCCCCCATTCTCAGGCATGACAGAGAGAACAAGGAAAAGACGATGCGACACGCATGGGTGAGAGGAAGAACCAGCGGCTGGATCAACAGAAGAAAGAGCCGGTGGAGAAATGGATAGGGGCGGAGACGCTCTGCAGACATAGGTGAGGAGATGCTGCGCGAAGAGGACGGGTCCGCCATTTAAAGGCCTGGCCCACTTGCGTTTAGGGCCCATGGCGCTTCGGTCCGCCCTAAAGGCTCCTCCAAGAAGCCAACCCAGGCACGCCTTGGGCCGGGGGCTACTGTTGGCGTTCTGGGAATGGGGGTACCCAGACCTGCCTGCATGCGGCCCACGGCTGGCGCACATCGCCGACCCAAGATCAACTGGTATGATGTCACCCGGGACAAGGCCCTTGCGAGGGGCCAAGCCATGTGAGGAGGAGGAGCATCATGACCCGCAGGGGGCCTCCTCAGGACCCCTCCGGAGCGGCGGATATTCTGAGGCAAGGCCGGGCCTCGGGTCTCAAGGGTAACGCAAGGGAAGGACAGGCGAGCGGCAAACGAGAGGACGGAATAGTTTCCACTTTAGCGCAAAGGGGGCGGGAGCATACCAAGGCTCCAAAGGCATCTTCCAAAGGTTTCCCTTGTGGTGCAACAAAGCTGCCACCGCCCGCCAGTAGGGGAAACGTCATCTTTGGGCCCGTCCCTGCAGCGCGGGCAGTTACTTTACACGCGAAGACCACCTTTGGGAAGGGGAGCATGTTCCCTTGTTCCCGTTAAAAATTGGCCGCTGTGGGATCCCTTCCCTCCGAAGCTATGAGGTAAAAGGACCTAGGCCTCCGCTATAAATAGAGAGGGTAGGATACTTGAGAGCGGGGGGCGATCAGTCCATTCTCACCCAAGAGCAACACACCAAGCCACTTGGCCTCCAAAGGCTCGAGAGCACTGTACTAGTTCATCCACCAACCTGTGCGAGAGGCAATCCACCAAAAGCAGGAGTAGGGTTTTACGCTTCGCAGCGGCCCGAACCTGGGTAAACAGTTGAATTTTGTGTTTCCCTCACCATCGAGTGAGTCCTTCGTCGTTTCCATCGAGTAGCGGGCTAGGTGAGGCTGAGTAGGGAGAGATCTTCCCACACGCCCCTGTGTTCGAATCCTTCGGGTTATGCGAAGCCCAAAATCCGGCAGGCACGATCTCAACAACACAGGCTTTGTCAATATAGTTGGATCATATGATGTAATTCCGTTACCATCTAGTTGTGATGAATTGAATATTTTCCTTTAAGATCTCGTCATGTTGGATTGAGCATATTGGTATGACAGCACTTGATGTAAGTCTTGTGTGGGATACCCGTAGTGATATTGGGGTATTCTATTTATTCGCTTGATATATGTTCAGGCATCAACTTGCAGGTTCCGGTGACCTTGGGGATCTATGCATAGGGTTGATTGCACGTTTTCATACCATGTTCTCCGATAGAAATATTGGGGTGCTCCTTGCATGTTCTTTGTGTTGGATTGAATATGATAACTCTGAAATTATTTGATACATGTCACATAATGTACCCACGTATACTTGAGGTGACATTGGAGTATGCAGGTGACATTAGGGTTGACTGATATGTATGATTGGTGTTATTCTAGTACGAACTCTTAGATAGATCGAGCAAAAAGGATAGTTTGATGTTATCTTAGTGACAATTCTTGAATAGATTGACTAGAAAGGATAGCTTGATGTTATCTTAGTACGAACTCTTGAATAGATTGATAGGAAAGAATAACTTTGAGGTGGTTCTACTACCTAGACAATTTCATCTTATTGTTCTCCACTAGATAGGAACTTTGGAGTGATTCTTTGTTACACGTTGAGGGATCCAACTATGTTAGCATTGTTGAGAGACTGCACTAGTGAAAGTATGCACCATAGGCCTTATTTCCAGGCATTAATATAATTTTTTGCTCACTGTTTTCCACTTGTTACCATGCTGTTTTTATATTTTCAGATTACAAAAACCTATATCTACCATCCATATTGCACTTGTGTCACCATCTCTTCGCCGAACTAGTTCACCTATACAATTTACCATTGTATTGGGTGTGTTGGGGACACAAGAGATTTCATGTATTTGAATGCATGGTTGCTTGAGAGAGACCATCTTCATCCTACACCTCCCACGGATTGATAAACCTTAGGTAATCCACTTGAGGGAAAATTGCTACTGTCCTACAAAACCCTGCGCTTGGAGGCCCGGCCCGAGTCTACAAGAATAAAGTTGTGTAGTAGACATCACCGGACTGCTACAACCTCTCACGGTGCCTCAATGGAATTGGGACAAAGTCGAGATGGACTTCATCACTGGTTTGCCCAGATCAAGCAAAGGACATGATTCCATTTAGGTCATTGTCGACCACCTGACCAAGGTAGCCCTTGACGAGTTCTCCTACAATAATAGCTATGAGTCCAGCCTTCAGATGGCGCCATTCGAGTTGTTGTATGGACGCAAGTGTCGCACTCCCCTCAACTCGTCAGACACCGGAGAAGGGTTGGTATTTGTATCAAATGTTCTCCGTGAAGCAGAGGAACAAGTTCAACTTGTCACAGAGTGTCTAGAGACTGCCAAGTCAGGACAGAAGAGCTATGCTGTCAGATTTCGGGCTCCGCAAAACCCTATAGATTCAAACTCAGGGGCGTGTACGAAGATCTCTTGCGGGATTGCCTCACCTAACTCGCTACTCGCCGGGGATGGCAAAGAACACACTCGATGGTGAGGAAGTCACACAACACAGCAGTTTACCCAGGTTCGGGCCGCTGAGAAGCGAAATACCCTACACCTGCTTTGGTGGATTCCCTCTCGTGGAGGTTGGTGGAAGAACTAGTACAGTGCTTGAGGGCCTCCGGAGGCTGGGTGGCCTTTGTGTGGTGCCGGTGGGTGAATGAATCGGTTCCACCTCTACGAAGTAACCTATCCTATATATATAGCAGTGGCCCGGGTCCTCTTCCCTTATCACAAGGGCGGGAAGGGATCCCACAAATGACAAATTTTGAAGAGGAACTGGGGAACATGCTCCCCCTATCCAAAGGTGGTCTTCGCCTGCATACTGGCTGCCAGTGCTGCAGGGACGGGTCCAGGGATGATGTTTGTCCTGCTGGCGTACAGCGATGGCCTTGTTGCACCAGAAAGGAAACATTTGGAAGATGCCTTGGGAATCCATGTACATCCTTCCCTCCTTTTCCCAAAGGGGAAATTGAACCATCCTACAATCCGCTGCTCGCATGTCCTTTCCCGTGTCATCTTGACTCTTGAGGCCGAGTCTTGCCTCGGAATCTCCGCCGCTCCAGAGGGGTCCTGAGGATGCCTCCTGCGGGCCACGGTGCTCCTCCTCCTCGGAGGCTCGGGCCCTCACGAGGGCCTTCCCCTGAGTGGTGTCATGCCTGGTTGTGTTTTCTTGATGAAGTGGGCTAGCCCTAGGCCAGAGGAAGGCACGTCTGGGTACCCCCATTCCCAGAACGCCCGCAGTAGCCCCGGGGCCCACGGCGTGCACGGGTTGGATTTTGGGCGAAGCCTTGGGGGGCATCCTAAGGCAGCGCGGGCCCTAAATGCCCGTGGGCCAGGCGGTGCGTGTCAGACGGCAGATGTCGGGTCAGCCTTGCCTTCTGTCTTCACTTGAGTTATCAGGAATCTGACTTGTTGCATCGGTCCATTATTGCTTTCCTGTCTCCCGCACTCGCTCTTCCTCCTTGGTCTCCAACTCAAACCGGCGTCTCCCAGATCTAGCACCCTGTCGTCCCTTGTTGGTTCAGCAATGGCGCCCGCCATCAAGCAGAAGCCAGAGACGCAAGGTCATGCCCCGGCTCCTTCGCTCTTGGAGTGCGTCCTCTCCAAGGATGTGGATCTTACCCCGTGCTCCCATGGACATCGGCCGAGTCCAACGAGAACGAGCAGACAGTGATCTGACCCGGTGCTACAACAAAGTGGCCCGCGTGAAAGACGGTATACCCCTTCATCCGGCATATCGTATTCGTCGGGCTTGTGCCGCCTTTTTCCTCGTTCTTCACCGCCATCCTGAATCACTATGGGATCTAGGCCCTTCACCTCCAGCCCAACTCCATTTTGCTCTTGTTCATCTTTGCCTTCTACTGCGAGGCCTTTGTATGCGTGAGGCCTTCAATAGCCTTCTTCCGCCATTTCTTTAGCTTGCGCCTGCACGACGGCGCCCATTTGTCGGCATGCGTCTCCTTCGTAGCGGCCCAGACCCGAAATTTGCTCCTAAAGGCCTGGAAGGTGGAAAACTTCCGGCACCGTTGGGTTCTCATGAGCCTCAAGGACACCAATCCTTGGCTGGACGTGCCGAAGGGGCTGTCCGAGAAGACTCCTGCGTGGAGCTCCGCGAAGCTCTGTGACCATGGACCACGCCCATCCTGGAGCGCTTTTCCCGCGATATCGGCGCCAACAGGCTCACCGACGGGATGATAGTGAAGGAATTTTGGCACAGCACCTGGCTCCCCTTCAGGCACGTTCCAGGCCCCTGTGGGAGTACCAGTTCGGTGACCACAAGCTCACGCTCCGGTCGTGGCGACTCTGCTGGGCGGTGACCCTCGTGACCTGCCCAAGGCTCTGGTTCCACTGTACCATCTCGACGACCGGGCCGAGCTGATCGTCGCGCTAACTGTCTTCAATGAGCGGGGGCTCTCCCCGGCCAAGGGCTTTGGTCCGGTAGAGGTGTCATCGGATGACACCTTTGGTGAGGAACACTCGGAAAAGACCATCGACGACTGTCCGGCGAGCGTGCCTCTCCCGTCGCAGGCCGTCCTTCTGCACGAGCTTGAAGATGATGATGTCACCGGCGAGGTCTCCGCAGTGATCTCCTCGCACCTGACCAGGATCTCCAGGGGACCCGTGTCAGCCCCGCGCGCCACGTGATCCGTGTGCGTGCTCGCCCCCCGCAAGGATGGGGCTGAGTCGCCCTTGGCGCATTCTTCTTCCGCCGGCGGGAAGTCTGAGGCGTCGGGCTCGCCCCCCTCCGTGGGAGGCCCTGCCACCCCTTCCGGCACCGGGGCGGAGAGGAAGAGGAAATGTGTCAATGTCGAACAGTAAGTGATTCATCTTGGCACGCGCAACACGTCCATCGTCCGCCCATGGCTGATTCCCTTTTTCCCTAATGTCCACGGGTGTTGCCTCGCTGAGGACGAAGAAGAACAAGGCTGGCGTCAAGCTGAAGGCGACTCCTGACGGATCGTCGAGCCTCCGCAACGCATCGCCGCCTACCGATGAAGAATGGGAGGCTCGCGAGGTGACCTCTCCGGCCTTGGTCGCCGAGCCCCTCGAGCCCCCGAAGCGTCCTGAAGCAGTCGTGTTGGCGCCGTTGCTCGAGGGTCCACATATGTGCCAAGGCTTGTAATCTCTGAGCAACCTTCAGAGCCCCCTATCCCTCGGGAAGGTACCTCCCTGACAACACCGCCCACGACAACACTAGAGCCACCTCAGTTGGAGATTCAGAGGACTTCGGTACACGTCTAGGGCGTCCTAAACAAGGCCTTCGCTTCCCTGGGCAAGGTCGCGGTCGTGACGGCAGAGGGCGAGAAGGAGGCCAAGGCCTCTGACGCTGCGCACGAGGAGGCGCTGGGGGAAGCAGAATCCGCTCGTGCCGCGTGTGAGGAGGCGATGAAGGAAGTCGGATTTGCTCGCGCCGCGTGCGAGGAGGTGATGAAAGGAGCCGCAGGGGCTGCCAAATACTGCAAAGAGGCGGAGGCTTGCCTGAAGGCCTTCCAAGAAGAACAAGCCAAGCTAGCCGAGCAGCTTCATCTGCGGAAGGAAGAACTCGAGGCTCGCAAGACCAAGCTCGTCGCCTAGGAAGAAAAGCTGTCCCGGGAGGAAACTCGACAGGGCGCGAAGCAGGCGGGCTTGGACAAGCAGGAGAAGGAGATGGCCTCGAAGAAGACCCTTCTTGATGCCAAGGGGGAAGCCCTCGCCACGGCCGAGAAGAAGAAGGCCGTGGAGCTGGTCGGCTTCCCTGACGTTGAGCTCAGGATTCGCACGGTGCTCCACACCCTCTGCCGGGAAGGGTTCAACGAGCCTCTGGCCACCCCAGACGGTGGCTTCACCTTCCTCGCGGTGGAGCTTGCCGTGGCTTTGGAGGACGCCGTCATCCAGGTGGACAAGGTCTTGGATAGTGAGTGCACTGACCTCTCTTCTGAGGCTATGACACGCTTCTTCACTCACCTTCATCTTCGTGAGCTGGGGTTTGACTTTGAATTTGTGATCCTGTCGGTCCCCACTGAGGCCCGCAACTGCACAGCGGAGGCGGTGAAGGGCCCCGTGGAGGCGTTGGTGAAGAGGTTCGCCCGCGTCGCAGTTCCCCCATCTCCAGATGCCGCTGAAGCCAACGGCAGGGAAGACGACGCCACTGACACCGATGACAAGCCCCATGAAGATGGAGCGACTGGCGGCGGCTCCTCCTGATTTCTTCTTTCCCAGAAAACATCGTGCCTCGTGGAGGTGCCAAACTCATTTCCGTTTTCAAGAACTTGTTAAGGCTTGTAATAACTGGCTAACTGCTGGAATGTTCTCTCCGCCTCGTTTCTTTCAAGGTTGTTGTGATACTCTGCATCGGCAGGGCCCGGCCCGCACATACCTCAGCCGCCATTGAACCGACCGGATTCCAGGACGGCCCAAGAAGTGAGGGGCTACGGGCCCAGTTAGGCTCCTGAGTCGCGATGCTCAGGGGTCCCCCTTGACGTGCGAGCAACCCTCATGAGGGGAAAGCGGCGAGGATTTTGAAACTTTAGAACAGCTTTAGCACCCTTCGTTAGTAGGGCCCGTCCCACGCGTACCTCCGCTGCCGTTAGACCGCCTAGGCGGCCCACGAGGGAAGGGGCTACGGGTGCAGTTCAGGCTCCCAAGTCGCGATGCTCAGGAGTCCCCCTTCACGTACGATTGACTCCAGCGTTCCTCCTAAGAAACTGACAATTTGAGACTCCCGAACTTCTTCACCACTCTGCATCGACAGGGCCCACCCCACGCATACCTCCGTCGCTGTTGGACCGCCTGGGCGGCCCAAGAGGGAAGGGGCTACAGGTGTAGTTCAGGCTCCTGAGTCGCGATGCTCAGGAGTCCCCCTTGACGTACGGTTGACTCCAGCGTTCTCCCTAAGAGATTTTCAGTGGCTTGTTGAGCTACTAGGCTCTGTGTCGGCAGGGCCCGCCCTGCGCGTACCTCCACCGCCGTAGAACTTACCGGATTCCAGGACGGCCCAAGAGGGAAGGGGCTACGAGCACAGTTAGGCGCGTGACTCGCAATGCTCAGGGGTCCCCCTTGACTTACGAGCGGCTCCGTACCTCCAGTTGTTCGCCCCCCGCACTTGGCGTGGGTGTAGTCGTAGGTGGACTAGGTTGATTCCTGGCCAGCTGTAAGCATAGTCATTGGCGGACTCTGTTGATTTCCTTGCCAGCTAAGGGCATAGTCATTCGCGGGTTGAGTTGATTGCCTCTGTCTTCTCCCCAACATGGAGCATAGGGCTGCCACTAGGCGTGGGAGGGGCCCCTCCGCATCCCCCGGGGGGTGTATACAACCCAGCTCATTATTATGTGAGATCGTCACGGTGGGGGTTATCTAGGAGGTCGTGAGGACACTTTGGCCTCGCAAGTATCCCTACCCCCGAAGCATAGGTGCCTGATTTCTTTGGGTCTTCTCCCAGCGCAGAGCGTAGGGCTTCCACTAGGCGTGCGAGGGACCCCTCCGTGTCCTCGGGGGACCCCGGGCATATACAACCTCGTCTCGTTATTACGTGAGAGTGTCACGGTGGGGGTGTATCCGGGAGGTCGCGAGGATGCTTTGGCCTCGTGACTGTCCCTACCCCCGAGGCATTAGGCGCCTGTTTCCCTTTGGGTCATTGGTAAACCTTGCTGACTTCTTATTCTTCAGGAGTGAGGCTGGGTATGTGTTGCCTCACGAGGCCGGCAAGGATAAGCTTTGGTCGGGCCCCCAAGCGGGAGGCCGACCGCCCAAGGATGCAAGCAAGGTAGAGTGTTATGGTTCAAAGTGGGTGCGATAGGAACAACCGAAGGATGCGTAAATGAAAGTGGCGGCTCGGGAGTGCCCTAAACTCTTGAAGGCCACATGGCCCTGTGGGCACCCTCGGACAGAGTGAGCCAAAAAGTTACCTGGCAGCGGCCAACAAAAAGTCACCTAGCGACCGTGTCGCTAAAGGGTCGAGGGCGCCAACGTCGCCCGATCTCCTGCTTCCATGATCACGACCCTCACGGGTCTGTTGTCTCCCGAGGCTCGGGACCTTCGCTAGGCCTGAGCATCTCTTCCTCTTCATGTCCACAGCCAAGCAGTCAAGGCATGAGCATGGCTTGCTCGAGCCGTCGGTAGGTAGCAGCCGCGCTCCCCAGCCCGAAGGGCATGAGGGTGCCAGTGCCCGGGCACACCCATCGATGGTCAGCTCGCGCGGGCCAGAAGGGGCCTTGAGCCGCGACTCTATCGATTGCGAGCGTGTTGATGCAGATGCGGGGCCGACCGACCGTGCCAACGACGGCGACTTCAATTGGTGATGCAGGGCAGTCCCCGCCTCGCACGGCCTGGGCCTCTCAAAGTTCTTGGATTTCTCTGATGACGGACTCACGAGAGCTGGGCGGACGCGCGCCGGAGTGTGCCCTTGGGTTCTTCTCGAGCGCCACCCTTGCCTCACTGGTCAGGCCGGGAACTTCCTCGGTGGGAGCCCCCCAGGCCTGACCCAAGGGGGGCGCCGAATGCGCCTTCCTATGCGATGGGAGGCATGACCCCGTCCCCGGCACGAAGCCCGAAGTCCCAGGGCGCTCCATGGGGATGAGCTGCTTCTTGTTCTTGCATGGGTCCTCTTGAGGTGGCTCGTCTTCTTCTCATCCGAGCGTTCCTCCACCGCGGCGCGGTAGGCATGCTCGAGGGTACAGAAGGCATCCTTCTCGTCGCAGGCGATGGTGATGACACCGCTGCTCCCTGGCATCTTAAGGATGTTGTAGCCCTGGTGGGTCACGACCATGAACTTGGCGAGAGCCGGGTACCGAAGGATCGCATTGTATGGCAGGTGGATGTGCGCGACATCGAAGACGATGATCTTAGTGTGGTAGTTCTTGCACTCGCCGAATGTGACTGGCAAATGCACCTACCCGATGGGCACAGTGGACCCTTTCGTGACTCCTAAGAAGGGCTTGGTCGGCATGAGCTGTTTCGTATGACAGCTGGAGTGTATCAAAGGTCTCGACCGAGAGGACGTTGATCCCCGCTCCACTGTCGATAAGGGTCTTGGTGACGAGGACGTTGCTCATGGTCGGGGTGCACATCATGGGGAGCTTGCCGGCCATGAACGAGCACCTGAGCTGATCACTTGGGTCGAAGGTGATGGTGGTCTGGGACCAGTTGACGGTGCGCATCGCTTTAGGCTTCGGGAGAGCGCCATTCACCTCTCGGGCGAACTCCTTGAAGGCACCGTACGAGGTCGGGGTCTGGGCACCACCCAGGATAGAGGCCACCGCCCTGACCTCTTGGAAGCCCCCAGCCCCATCATTTTGCATGTCTTCATCCCTCCTTCTGGGTGGCAGAGGCAGCCCCGCCTCACGAGGGCGAAACTCACGATGCTGACCGCGTTGTTGCCCCTCCTGAAGGTCGTCGCGCCAGTGGTCTTCGTGAGGCTGGCCGCGCCAACGGTCTTCAAGAGGTCGTTCATGCCACCCCTGACACGGCTCCCGATCATCCCAGCAGCATCCACTGTGACCACCCATGCGGGGGGCTTTGTCTCCCCGCACGGGGCGTGTGTTGAAGTGCTCGGCGCGTACCAATCGAAGCTCTTGGCACTCAGAGGTATCGTGGCTGCTGGTGCCGTGGAAAACGCACGTTGCCCCCCCCACCAGATGGACGCTCTCCCCCTCAGCCGTGCTTCGCATCAGGCTCGGCTGTGAGCACCGCCAGAGCCTTGCGCTTCGTCTCCTTGGTCTTGGTCTTCTTCTCTTCTGGTTCTGCCGCCTAAGGCCCGAGGAGTGACAGGCGACCTTCTTCAGCCCTGGCGCACTTGTTTGCCAGGTTGAACATCTCTAGTGCAGTGCTCATTTAGTCACTCATGGCGAGCTCCTCCTTCTTCTTGAGGTCGGTGACTCCATCGGAGAAAGCCGACATGACGGCCTCGTCCAACGCCTTGGGGATCTTGAGGCGCATGGCCGTGAAGCGCTCTATGAACTTGTGCAGGTCGTTTATGGTGGGAGCACAGTTGCGGGTGCCCTGAAAGTTGGTGATGAAGCGTTCATGTAGATCGTCCCAGGAGGTGATGGATGCCCTTGGGAGGTTGAGGAGCCAAGAGAGTGTGCCACCCTTGAGCTACATGGGGAACCAGCACGCCATGACCTTGTCGCCCCTGCTTCCGCCCTGATACTCAGCGTGTAGAGTTGCAGGAACTCGATCGGGTCTATGGTGCCATCTTAGCACGGGGGTAGGTCAGGCTTGAACTTGCAGGGCTACTCAGTTTGGTAGAGCTCAGGGGCGATGGCAAGGCACCCCACCGGCCCGATGGGTATAGCACGCGCGGGGGCGACCTGGTCCTGTTGCTCCAACGGGTCTGCTTCGAGTGGGGCACGCTCGTGGCGCGGGACTTGCAGCGTCGGGAGAGCTCGCACGTTGGTGTGTTGCTGAGGAACCACCTGACAGCTTGCTTCATCTCCTGGCCTCGCCCTGGGTTCGTGAGGCCAATCATGGGGACCCGCTTCCTGCCTGGGATCGGGGCACGCGCCACGCTGCAGAGGTGGGGTGGCGCATTTTGCTCCTCGTTGTTCGCCAGGGACTGTTGGGGTTGAAACAGTAGTAGAGTGCCGCGGGATCACCGACAGCGGTGACGAGCTCCTCGATGCGCTGGAGCCAGTCGTTGTGGCGGTCAGGGGCGGGCCGGTAGCGGAGTAGCTCGGCGGCCATGGCAAGCGCGCGCTGGCCATGTGCCATCTCTGGCCGGGCGCGCGAGGTCGTCCCGGAAGTCGAGACGAGCGACGGACTGGCGGTGCATCCGTCGGGTTGCTCGGTAGCCGGCTAGGAGGAACCTTGCTGTTCTTGAGCGTCGGGGCCATGGCGGTGTTCATCATGGTTGATGGTGATCGGCAAGCGCCGACGGGGCCCGCGGGCGCAGTCTGAGCAACGTGGGTGGTGTGGCGCTCTACGCAAGCCTGGCGAGCATCAGCCATCACAGCGGCGAAGCTTGGAGGAAACCTTGACACGCCCCCTACGTGTCGTGCCAAATGTTGGATTTCAGGCTCCGCAAAACCCTATAGATTCGAACTCAGGGGCTTGTTCGAAGATCTCTCGTGGGCTCGCCTCACCTAACTCGCACTCGCTGGGGATGGAAAAGAACTCACTGGATGGTGAGGAAGTCATAGAATACGACAGTTAGCCCAGGTTCGGGCCGCTAAGAAGTGTAATACCCTACTCCTGCTTTGGTGGATTACCTCTCGTGGAGGTTGGTTGAAGAAATAGTACTGTGCTCGAGGGCCTCCGGAGGCTGGGTGGCCTTTGTTAGGTGCCGGCGGGTGAATGAATCGGTTCCCCCTCTACGAAGTAACCTATCCTCTAAATATGGCGGCACCCCGGGTCCTCTTCCCTTATCACAACGGCGGGAAGGGATCCCACAACGACCAATTTTGAAGGGGAATAGGGGAACATGCTCCCCCTGTCCAAAGGTGGTCTTCGCCTGCAAAGTGGCTGCCAGCGCTGCATGGACGGGTCCACGGATGATGTGTGTCCTGCTGGCGGGTGACGATGGCCTCGTTGCACCTCCGGAAGTGCCTCCAAGTTCCCAACCGCCCTGACCTCTACAAGGACATCGATCATCAAACCATCGACCTTTAGCCAGACCTCACTTATCATCATAGACTAATACGCATCTTGGATGAAGCCGAGCATTGAACCAGAAGCCGCACCATCAAGTACTTCAAGGTTGAGTGGAGCACCCACACTAAAGCAGAAGCAACATGGGAGCGTGAAGATTACCTTAGATCCGAGTTCCCATATTTGTTTAGCTCTTAGACTAGGAATATCGGGGACCAGATTCTTGTAAGGGGGGTCGGTCTATCATACCATGTGCTTGTACTACTTTGCCATATTATGTTTTCAAAAAATTTAGAACCATTTAAAAAAATTGCTTGGTTGTGATGGTTGATTTGGTTTCTACTTGCTTGTGTGATTGATTGAGTTTTGAATCACAAAAACTATTCTTCTCTCAAGAACTCCTCTCCTTGACCCCAAACCCTTGCCCAATGATCATGCCATGTGTATAGGACCAGAAACTATTTTTATCAAATATCATTTCAACAAAGAAGGCATTTATTTATTCTAAGCTTTCAAAACCCCCTAAGTTGAGATTTGTACTACAAGTCCTCAATTTAGGAGAGATGTTCTACCCCAAAGACTTTACTTGCATCCTATTATTAAAAAGAATTCCCAAAACCACAATATAATTATTTTAAAAGTTATTTCCCTATTCATTTAAATACTTCTTTCTGAGGCCAGAAATGGTATTTCGTAGGAAAAAATTTATTTTATTACTTCAAAAATATTTGAGAAAATTTTGGGAAACCTAGTGTACATATATTTTCCATACATAAGAGTTTCAACACATGGTCATGTTCAAAATATTGGACAAAATCCCTCAAAACCCTCTGTGCATATTCAAACTTTTGAAATATTTCCATAGGAAATATTGTAAATAAATTCCATGAAAATTCTATTTATTCACACATGATATATGTGGTGATCCTGCAAAGTCTCATCCCCATCCAAGTTGATTTGGTTCACTAAAATTCCCCAAAACCCTTTGTGTCCACAACCAAATTTGAGCAAATTTACATCGCCAAATTTATCCAATTGATCCCAAACTATACACGAGTGATCTAGCCCCAAAAATGGAGGATACACCAAGTTTTGAATTTGTGGGAGTTGATTTCGTCATCTAGGACCACAGGAATCTCATTATATCTATTCCTAGGGACTTTCATGTTTACATTGCCAAATGTACTCAAATGAGCTCAAACTTGGTGATACCTCTTTATTTTACCCTCAATTCGATCCTGTTAACTTTTACTGCAATTGGGCAAAGGGATCTTTCTCAAAACAGCATCACACACCTTTTTGGGAATTGGTAAAGCTGCTCCTTTCACCCATTCTCCCACTCTCCTTCACTCCAACTTTTTACCATAGCTTCATAGGAACCCCTAGCACCCCCACTAAGATTCATGGCGTACTACTCCATGATTACAAGGGTGAGAACACACCTGCAAGCTCCTGGACAGCCACTTTCCTTTCTCTTAGCCTCCCCTCTCTTTTGGCCAGCATCCAGGGCATCCAAGGCCCTCTCCTAGTAGTTTACCTAGGGCATCCAAGGCCCTCCCCTCTCTTTTGGCCAGCATCCAAGACAGCATGCAAGGCCCCCCAAGTGGGAGGGCGCACCTAACCCTAGTTGTCGCCCCTCCCCTCCCTTGGCCGCCGGCCCCTAGGGGAAAACCCTAGGGCATCCTCCCCCTCCCTTCCCCCTATATATAGAGAGGTAGAGAGAGGGCAGCCACACGACAATATTGTCGCGGAGTTGCCCCTCCTCTGCCTCATAGCTTCTCTCCTCCAAAACCCCACGGCGAAGCCCTACTAAGCTGTCACCACCAGCACCTCACCACGCCGTCATGCTGCCGGAGGACTCGGGTTGCTACTTCACCATCGCTCGCTGGATCGAGGAGGTGAAGGAGTCACCAAAATGTACATGTGTTGAATGCGGAGATGTCGTCCGTTTGGAGCTTGATCGGGAGATCGCGGGACGGTTCATGATTGGATCGCGAAGACGTACCACTAGATCAATCGCGTTCTTGAATGCTTCCGCTTAGCGATCTACAAAGGTATGTAGATCCAATCTCTCCTCTCGTAGATGGTCATCACCATGGATAGATCGTGTTTGCACGTAGGAAAATTTTGATTCCCATGCAACATTCCCCAACAAATCACTAGGCTCGCATGCGCGCAGTCCACTCTCTCCCTCTTGCTCCCCCTGGTCGTATACCACCCCCACAAGCACCCCCGGCTCACTTTCCTCACCTCTAACGGTCGTCTGTGCCACTCCTATAAAAGACACTCCGATTCTTCTCTCCTCTCCACTGACCACCTCCTTCTCCTAATTGCACCCCTAAGTCACCAGTTCGCCCCCGGGGAGCCTTAGTGCTTGGGATTGACCGGATTCCGCCACGTCGGGACTTCATTGATCTCCGGGTACGGACCTCCTCCCTCGCTCCCTTCTCTTCCCCTGATCCTCTCCCACCTCCTTGACGCTTTTCCCCGCCATCCACGTGCATTTTGCAGCTGGATTCATCAACGGGTACCACCTCCTGAAGCTACCTCCACCGCACTCCTTGTCGCTGCTGAACCGTTAAGCCCCGGCGACCTCCTCCATCTCCCCCTGATCAACGGCAACACTTGGAGTCCATGCGTGCCTTCGCCACGCCAAACCATCACCGGAGTCGCCCCCGTTAAGCTCCCCTCCCTCCATGTCGCTTGAAAAGAATTGACACGTGGGCTCCACCAATCATCATCTCCCCTCTCTCTCGTCCTGTCTCGCTGCTGGCAGCCCGCCCCCCCTTGCCGGGTTAGAAAGCAGGCACCGTGCGTGCCTGGTTCAGCTTGGTCAGCCTGACTGGATGGGCCGCCTCGGTTGGCTGCTCTTGCCAGTTAGGCACAATGTTCCCTTTCTTTTTCTACTTTTCAAAAACTTGCAAAATTTTCCTAGAAATAAATATTTTTCCAAATCCAAATACTCCTCCACCTAAAATCTTGCAATACTATGTAGTATTACTGACACCACTTGTGAAAAAATTGAAAATGTTTATGTATTTGTTCTTTTTAAAACCTAGTTTTGAATATTTTAATCAACTGTTAAAATAGTTTTCAAAACATTTTACACTTGAAAACTAAAGACAAGTATTTTTAGGTTGTAGTATAGTATTTTACACCGTGGTGTGACATTTTAGAAGTGGATTATTTTCTCCATTTTTGTTGTGTTCTTATTTTTGCTTGTTAATATTGCAACGGTAGATTGTGTTGTTGCCGAGAGACTTCGACCAGAAGACTTTGAAGACCCCGATAACTTTGTTCTGCCAGGCAAGCAGCCATTTTAATATGACTATGAAACCCTTTTATGCATATCATCTGACACTTTATTGCATTGCATCCAAAGCATGTTGAATTGGTGACCACATCAGTGGGCCGTCTCCGATGTTTCCTTGTTGATACTTGCACTGAGCATGACCCTACTTTCCTACAAGGGTTGTGCGGGTGGGAAATAGTTAGTTTGCTCATAGTTGCTATGCAAATGGGATGGCAATATGAATGGTGACGATGAAGGAAATGGTTTCAAAGATTTCTTGAAAACCCCGTTGGGTGCCACTAATGCCCTAGGGAGATGGTGTTGAGCTAGGTAACCACTTGAGAAAGAAGTGGAGTGCCGAGGCAGGTTGTGTGTGTGGTTTCGGAAACAAGAGGGATTTAAGATTTATTGACCATCCCAACCTTACATGTGCGACCATGATACCCTTGATGGGACGAGGCTTTGTCGATTACTTTGGTCGATGCTAGCAGAGACCCCACATTACTAGTGGCGGGAGTGGCGTGGTCACTCTTGATACGGGGTCGTGCTAGGTAGGGCGACTATGAGCTGTTTTTACACGCACCAGTGTGCCCTCATGGATGGTACGATCTAGAGCAAGGATCATATGATGTACATCATGAGCGATGGCACCAACAAGTGGACTTTTTGTTTAGTGTCGCCAAAGGAAAAGTGTTGTTCGGGTGCTTACCTCGGGTGTGTAATATACCACGAATCGTGGATGACACGGTAGTTCCCCGAGCCTTGTGGGTACAACGTACAAGCTCTACAGAGTGTAAAACTATATGAATATTCGTGTCCGCGGTCAGGACAGTTGGGTGATGCTTCTTAAACTACGTCCAGAAGTTTTCTCATAAACCAAGTGTGCTTGCATGAGAAAGGAGATGGAGTGACAAAGATGGTAGTATGATTCATGAGCCAAGTCACACGACTTGGCGTGATGGTTAGACATGGGATATTCAACTCTCAGTTCATATTGATATCTGTAATGTGTTCGTATGGATATTGGTTACACTGGGATGCATACCCTCCTAGATATTGACCATGCCATTGCATTTAAAATTAGCTTCATGCAAATTACCTATTTAGTGCCATATCATGCATTGACAAGACCTTGTTCCACGGCATGGGTTGCTTGCGAGTACATTCCAAGTACTCATTGGCTTGCCGCTAGTTATTTAATTGGTGACGAATGGAAGAGTAGGAATATGGAGAAGAGTTTGTTTGAGATGAACATGCGAACTAGGATGCTTCCCAATCAGAATGCGTGTAGGTTAAGGCAGATGGCATGGGTTCACAATTTCGATCAATAATTCCGCTGCTAGTTAAGTTTGGTGTGTTGTCGTTTGAGGCCCTATCTATGTAAGACTTGACCTTAATTGTCTCTATATGTATCAGATGGTATGTATGCATGTAAGGATCTTGTTATTCATGTCGTCCGTGTTCAATCAGCATTGACCTCTGGGACCACTATACACGTGCATTCGATGTTCACAACTTATGAGTCGGGCTCCCCACAAGCAGTCATTAATAAAATGAGTTCCGCTTTCACTCCCGCTAAAACTAATGCTAGGGCTTCTCCCAATAAAATTCCCAACGTTACGTATGTTCCCAAGCTTACGAGCATCACACCTAGTAAAAACCGAAGATCTTAAAATTATTAATGTACAGCCGAATTTTATAAACATAATAAAGGAACCTATCATTAAAAATCCTCTATCTTTTCCTAGGAGTGTGGTCATCAATAACTTATGTGCCAAAATTCCTAGTAAGCATGGTTGTGTGATTGAGGAGTTGAATGTAAAAGATGACAAGACGTCATACAATGCATTATGGTTAGCTAGGGGCATAAAACGATAACGCTTGTTGGGAGGCAATCCAATAGTTATCGTTTTTGTTTAATTTGTGTCCTAGTATGTTGACATGATTATATATATTGTAATGATTGTGTTCTGATGTTTCAATTATTTTTTGTTCAAAGTAAATACTTTGGGATGATTTGGATGATAGTAGAATTGATGAGGTGCAAAAACAGAAAATTTTACGTCCAGTGCATATTTTTTTAATTTTCCTAGAATGTCTTCTGACCTGAATATATTACACAACATTTGTATACAAATTTCACAGGCTTCCCTGATTTTTGATAATTTTTGTAGTTACATAAGTATGGTTTTATTGCCGATCATTACAGACTGTTTTGTTTCAAATAGATTCTGTTTTTGCTTGCATAGTTTGCCTGTTTTGATGATTCTATGGATTATATATGCGGGTATAAGTCATGGAGAATTTATAATACAAGACCATGGGCAATAATTGAATATGAATCAATTTATAACAGTACCTCAAGGTTATGATTTGCCTATTATACTCATGGATCTCACGGGGTTTCTGTTTAATTTTGTGTGGTGAAGTTTTCAATTTCTATGTGATACATGGATAAACGAATAAGGAGCGGCAAGATCCTAAGCTTGGATATTCCCAAGGTACCTCAAGGTAATCTTCATGGAATACCCAAGCGTCTAAGCGTGGGGATTCCCCGGAAGGTATCCTATTTTTTGTCTCCATTCTATTGGTATATCACTTGGAGCTACATTTTTATTCATCACAAGATACATGTTTTCCTTCAAGCGTCATGTATTATAGTTTGTTTTTATTTTAGTTTTCCACTATGATTGTTCATTGTACACACCTATTTGTGAGATACATGTGTTCATCATAATTTGTTAGAATACTCTATGTGCTTCACTTATATCTTTTGAGCTAGGTAGTTGTTGTAGTGCTTCACTTATATGTTTTAGAGCACGACCACGTGTATAATTGAAAAAATTGTACTCTCATGCATCACTTAAATCTTTTTGAGAGTATAAAAAGCGAGTAATGGCAATACGTATGGGTTATAATACTAGTCCAAAAAGGATAGGTATTCAAGGAGGATATAATAAAAACTATATTGTAGCTCACTAGAGGAGAGTTATGTGTTAATTATACTGATGTAGTAATATGAAAGGCAATGAATACATGATTATTTGTTACTATAAATATTGGTATTAATGCAAGTTATTAATTACTTATCTAAATATTTGTTATGACATGATGATGTGTGGGTATTCGTATGTCTAAACGAAATCCTATGTGTTGTTTGGGTCGGAGGCGCGTGATGGTTAACTCCTACGAACCTCCTCCCTAGGGTATGCGGTAGTACTTTTATTTGAGAGATATAATAGATTTTTCAATAATTATATGAGTTAATTATGACTAATGTGAATCCATGGATATGCGTACTCTCGCCTTTTCATATTTGCTAGCCTCTTTGATACTGTGCATTGCCCATTCTCACCTCGAGGAACGGTGCAACTTTCGCCAGTGCATCCAAACCGAATGATATGATACACTCTATCACACATAGGCCACACCATAACTTCCTAAAAACAACCACCATATCTACCTATCATGACATGTCCATAGCAAACCATGCAACTCCCATCGTTCTGTCACATGACTTTTGTATTCATAATCATATTGCCTTGCATGACAGTGTAGCTCACATAGTATTTGTGGCAAAGCCTTCATTCATCATTACCTACATGTTATGCTAGATCATGCACATCCTGGTACACTGTCAGAGGCATTCATATAGAGTCATCTTGTATAGTAGGTTTTCATATCGAGTTGTAAGTAAATAAAAGTGTGGTGTTCATCATTATTAGAGCACTGTAACAGTGAGGAAAGGATGATGGAGACTATGATTCCCCCACAAGTCGGGAAGAGACTCCGGATAAGTAAAAATAAAAATAAAAAGGGGGAAATGAAAATGAGAGAAAAGAGATAAGGGGTAGTGCTACTATCTTCTTTTTCCACACTTGTGCTTAGAGGGGGTACCATGTTCTTAATATAGAGAGTGTCTTGAGTTGTCATTTTCATATGTAAGTGGGAACTTTTCATTAGAGAATTTTTCTTGTATATTCTGATGACAGGCTTCCTCAAATGCCTGACGTCTTCATGAGAAAGCAAGTTGGATGCACACCCACTTAGCTTTAGTTGAGCTTTCATACACTTATAACTCTAGTGCATCTGTTGTATGGCAATCCCTACTCCTCACATCGATATCAATTGATGGACGTATCCATAGCCTGTTGGTCCACCTAGCTGATGTGAGACTTTCTTTTCCACTTTGACTCCTTTCGATCACTACCACCATATTTTGTTCCACCCATATGCCATATACATGGTTCACGGTCATGTATTGAGTGAGGTTGAAAATGCTGAAGCGCTTTAGAAGTACGATCCATTTACTTGACTTGACACCAAGGTGCTCATGATTTATACTTATGCAGTGAGGACGAAGTCATGCCATGCTAATATGATAAAATGAGTAGGGAATAACATTATTTAATGATAGTATATTTTGAATATGAATGATCATTCGTTTATGTTTAAGGATGTTACTATGTTGATATCAATTAGCTCAACACTTCATAAGATCATACCCAATAGAGATTACATGTTGGGTAGCATGTCTGTAGGCGGTGCGAGGTTGACACATATGGGAATCAACGTGAAACCCTTGTGATCGTAGGGCGGGGAGAGGTGACATCAAGAGCAGAGCTAATAATCTACACCCGACAGCCTTTTTACCCAGGTTCGGGCCGCTTACGCGTAAAACCCTATGTCCTTCTTGTCTTGTTGTATTAAGCGTTTTGTTGTCGATTGTTACAGTGACCGTTGATGACCTTCTTATGGCTCAATGTCCAAAGAGTCTAACCCCTTCGAAATGAGCTAAGGGCCTCCTTTTATAGGCAAAGGGGTCGCATACAGTGCTCGGTGGTAGGTTCACGAGGAGTTACTATGAACCTAGGGCAGTGCTTATCCATCTACCGCTGTCAGGTGCATTTAATGAACTCTTGTCCTTGTCAGTGATGTGATGGTGAAGACACGTATCCAGGTGTTTCGTCACCTGGACGTTGCGCTGACACTTGGGGCGGTGGCACTGTGGCAAGGGAGGTTGCCCATCAGTGGCCAGGCCGATCATGCCGGCAAGGAGCTTGCCGGGGCCTTCAGTCTTCGTCCCGGCAAGGGAGCTTGCCGGGGGCTTCAGTCGTCATCCCGGCAAAGGAGCTTGCGGGGTCTTGTACTTGGTGAGGTCATCACGTCCACCAAATGGGCGCGGCCTTGGTCATCTTCCCGGCAAGGCAGGCTTGCCCAGGCCTTGATAATCTTGGGGGTTGCATCTTGACTGGGTCTTGCCATGCCCTGCTGGGAGGGGCTCTTCACGCCCGTGCACAAGTCTGGGGCACTAGGGACCCCAGTCTTTAGTGCACAGACAGGAGCCCTCGGGCCTGGGCCACACACGCATGCGAAGCGTTGTTGCGCTAGGCCCAAAGAGGTGCGCGGGCTTTCGTGGTTGGATCTGCTGGCAGTTGCTTTTCCCCACATCATGCCTTGGAAGCGCTAAGTGGGGGGTCGTGCGTGGAGTGGCCTTTCCACCTCCTGAAGCGCATCTGCCACGCCCGTGGCATACGCAGTTGCGGATGGACAGGTGGTAGACTTGTCCTTTAAAGGCGCAGTAGTGGTTGGGCCCGCCCGTGCATGCATTGGTGCAGCAGGGTGGCTCCCTGTTCGATCATGAGCACGAGAGATTGGGTGAGAGGGGTGGTGGCTTCTGGAACAAGGGAGGCTAGCCCCCGCGCCCCATCCTATAAATTGGGAGGGTTTGCGAGGGGTTTTGCTCACTCAACTCCTTTTGAATCCACCAACTCCTCAGCCTTGGTCTTGAGAGTCTTCTTCTATCTGTAGGTGGCGCTCGCCCCTAACCATGGTTAGGGGACGGGGTCGGCCACCGTCGGCCGCTAGGGCGGCGAGAGGATCCCATTCAGATCAAGCCACAACTTCTGGGGGCGCCACGGCGGAAGACGACCCAAGCGCCCGTGGCGGAGGAAGGGCGAGGGGCCGCATTCGTCGTGGAGGTCGAGGCCGGGGGAGGCGGAGCGCTACTCCAGCGCCTCCGCCTTCTCCGGGGCTTGCTCCTATGGCGGTCATCCATGCTGCTCGGGCGAGGTTGGACAACCTTCGCCCATGCCCATCTCCACGAGGACCGACATGTCCTCCGCTTCCAGCTAGCGGAGGCGGACATGTTGTCTGTCAAGTTCTAGGGGCGCCCATGTGTGCTTCTCGGTTGCTGCGAAGATTGCTCAAGCGGCATTGAATGCTCCGCTTCGAGCGACGGCGGCGCAGGGTGGAAGTGGTGACAGTGTGGCGCCTAGTCCCTAGCCCGGGGGAATCAAATTGGAAGGCGATTCCCCCGGATGGGACTGAGTACTTCCTGCACTCGTGCGGCCCGGTCACGCGCCTCCCTCTCCTCGGAAGGGGTGGGGGCGGTCTCAACCGGATCTTTTGCCCCTTCCCGCGGCTTCACGAGGCCGAACTCGCTTTTGTCAGTACAACACTGGTCCCGGGGGAGCCAGCATGGATGTACCACGGGCCTTGTCGCGCCTTGTCTTCATGAACTCCAATTCCTCCGCGTAGGTTGATCCTCGTCAAAAGACAGAGTCTTTAGGTTAGGATAACAACATTTTGTAAGTGGAGTCAAATGCATCCATTCAAATGAATGATAAGACTACTTTCCCTTTTCCTGATTCTATTCTTTGTATGATTCGTCTTTGCATTCTCTGGGAGCTTGCCGGCAACTACTGGCAAGGCTCCTTGCCGCGTTCAGTGCAACCATAGAAATCGCCAAGCGCAGCTTGAGACGAAATGAGGCGCTACATAGCCGCTTGCTCTGTTGATCAGGTTCGAAACAGTTTGAAGGCGCTCTGTGGCCGTTCAGGTCATTTGAACGAGTTCGAAACAAAGACAAGGTGCACTGATCTTTGGAAAGGTCCCAGTATGCGCAGACTCCACACACAAAGATTGGAAACTTTTAAAGGGAAAACAGAGAATCTATCTACTTCAGATCTGTATCTTAATCTTAGAAACTTATCTGCTCACGCCGTGGTTGCATGGCGCTTGAAACTTTTGTTGGGGTATCGGGGTCCCCGACAAGTAGGAAATTACCACTCCCGGAAGCTTTTTCTCCGGCAAAGACTTCTTGCCGATAGTCCACGACCGTCGTTTGGAGAAAAAGTTGGCTAGGGTGTAACCCCTTTACTTTTCTCTTGCTAGGCTGTGCTTGCGAAGCCCCGAGCGCATCTTGGGCGACGATACAACGCTCTTAGGGGCACAACACTTACGCTGGAGTGCGCGCCGGGGCTTCGGGACTGTTTGGCGCATGCTCAACAACTATGCATCACTTCGCAGAGGTGCATCCATCGGAGTATGCACAGAGGCCTATGCGAAGCTCCCAGTTACGCACTCGACAGCTGCGCGTTGGCCCTGAGCGATGCATCGGCCTGACGGGGCCGCCTTTTGAGCCTCCGCCTCCCTGCCTCGCGCTCGCGCAGGCCTTGGGAAGTCGTAGCAGAACAGAGCGTCCGCCGTGGTACCCTTTTCCCGGGGGAACTGCGGCGTAGCGCCCAAACTTCCAAGAATTTGGTGCTGAGTTGGCTCAGATTTGCGCAAAACTCCACACCCCCTACCTGGCGCGCCAAAATGTCGGCGGTGGGAGGTCGACACCTATGTGAATCAACATGAAACCCTTGTGATCGTAGGGCGCGGAGAGGTGACGTGAAGTGCAGAGCTAACAATCAGCACCCGACAAGCCTTTTTACCCAGGTTCGGTCTGCTTACGCCTAAAACCCTACGTCCTGCTTCTCTGTTGTATTAAGTGTTTTGTAGTCGATTGTTACAGTGACCGTTGATGACCGTCTTATGGGTGAATGTCCAAAGAGTGTAACCCCTTCGAAATGAGCTAAGGGCCTCCTTTTAAGGCAAAGGGGTCGCCTACAGTGCTCGGTGGTAGGTTCACGAGGAGTTAAAGTGAACCTAGGGCGGTGCTTATCCATCTACCGTTGTCAGGTGCATTTAATGCATGTCTTGTCCTTGTCAGCGATGTGCTGGTGAAGACACGTATCTAGGTGTTTCGACACCTGGACGCTACGCTGGCGCATGTGGAATGCGCTGGCACTTGGGGGGTGGTGGAACTATGGCAAGGGCGGTTTCCCACCAGTGGCTAGGCCCGTCATCCCGGCAAGGAACTTGCCAGGGCCTTGAGTCTTCGTCCCGTCAAGGGAGCTTGCCAGGGGCTTCAGTCGTCATCCCGGCAAAGGAGCTTGTCGGGGTCTTTTAGTTGGTGAGTTCATCATGTCCACCAAATGGGCGCGGCCTTGGTCATCTTCCCGGCAAGGCAGGCTTGCCGAGGCCTTGATAATCTTGGGGGTTGCATCTTGACTGGGTCCTGCCATGCCCTGCCGGCAGGGGCTCTTCGCGCTCGAGCACAAGTCTAGGGCACTAGGGACCCCAGTCTTTAGTCCACCGACAATGTCACATAAAAAATTCTGTTTTTATCATTTACCTACTTGAGGACGAGGAGGATTTAAGCTTGGGATAGTCATACATCTCCAATGTATCTATAATTTTTGGTTCTTGCATGCTATTATATTATCAATCTTGCATGCTTTATATGCATTTATATGTTGTTTTATATCATTTTTGGGAACTAACCTATTAACCAAGTGCCTAGTGCTAGTTGTTGTTTTCTACATGTTTTGGCTTTTTAGGAAGCTAGTACCGAAGACAGCCCAAACGCTACAAAACTTTTTGATGATTTTTACTTGACCAAAAGACGTGTTAGCTTCGAATGAGACTAGACAACACATGAGGATACGACGAGGCAATAGAGCACGCCCAAGAGGGTAGGTGCCCCTATTACCTTGTGGGCCCCTCATGGCTTAGTGTGACCTAATTCTACCCCTATAAATTATCAAATATTGGGTAAACATCATAGAGGCACCTGAAACACTTTTTCTGATGTTGCAAGGCTATGTTCCGATGGGAGGCCATGTGGAGACCTTTTTTGGTGCCCTCGTGGAGGGGGAATTGATCATGGAGCCATCTACATCAACCTTGTTGCCTCCATGATGTTCTGTGAGTAGTCCATAACAGACCTACGGGTCCATAGCTTGTACCTAGATGGCTCCTTCTGCCTCTTTGATCTTCAATAGAATGTTTATCGCGATTCCCTCGTGATCTATTTGATGTAACCTTCTTTGCGGTGTGTTTGTTGGGATCCGATGAATTGTGGGTTTATGATCATATTATTCATGAATATTAATTGAGTCTTCACTGAATTCTTTTATGGATGGTTTTTACAGCTTCGTATTTCACTTTGATCTGTCGGTTTGGTTTGTCCAACTAGATAGATTTATCTTCAGTGGGAGTGGTGTGTTGTGATGGGTTCGATCTTACGGTGCTCAACCCTAGTGGCAGAAAGGGACATGACATTTATTTGTATTATCTCCCATTAAGGATAAACTGATGGGGTTTATTCATATTGATTGAGTTTACTTTGTATATATCATGTCATCTTACCGCAAGAATTACTATTTTTCATATTTAATACTCTAGATGCATGTTGGACACGATAGCGGCCCATGAGTGGAGTAATAGTAGTTGATGCAGGGAGGAGTTGGTCTACTTATTTTATGGACATGATGCCTATATACATGAGCATTGCCTTGAATAATATGTCATAACTATACATTATTTTGTCATTTGCCCAATAGTAATTTTTCTATCCACTGTATACTATCTTCAACAGAGAAGCCTCTATCTATATATCAATATTTAATCCTCGCAAGTAACGAGTTCAAGGGGTTTGACAACCCTCTTGCTTGTGTTGGGTGCAAGTGTTTGGTTCTATGTGTGAAGGTACTGACGATGAGGGTCTTTTAATACTCATATTGGTTCGATATATCATTGGTTCTCAATGAGGTAAATACTTATCTCTACATTGTTGCATCTCCCCTCCTCTTCGGGGAAAAACCCAACGCAGTTTACAAGTACCCGTACTTTATTTATATTATCAATCCATTGCATAATATATGCACACCAACTAATAACTACACAAGTCCTAACCTAGAATAAATCTAGAACTGGACTAAATATAAGTAGCGGTCTAACTAGGTATTAAATAGTACTAAACATAGTCTAAAACAATAACATACAATAACTAGTACTAGATTAATAAAACAGAAAAAATGAAAATCAGCCCACAGGAGGCGGCTGGAGGCCACACGAGGCGCCCGGGCCTGGGCCTCCACGTCCTTTGGCCAGCCCAGCAGCTCCCACATTGCATAACAGCGAGCGAGGGGATGGGAACTTACATATAAGGGTCTGAGTCCTGAAACCCAGAAAACCCTCAAGCCCCCACCTCCTAGACGGCATGGCCAACGGGAAAAGTGGGCGTCGACGCCTCCGGCGGTCATCGACGCACCATGGAGGAGCCTTGCTCATCCATAGAAGAGGCGACAACGACAGGTCGAGGCGACGTCCCTACAACAGAGTGTGGGTGAAGCCAAGGATTGCCGGAACCTGTGAGCCATGGCGAAAATCAAGGGAAGCCACTAGAGCCCGAATAGGCGGTGGCTCCACGTGGCTGCTCCAGTCCGTGCCCATCTCCTGTTGTGGATGCGCAGTGGCGTCGATGCCCTCCATCCCGGCTATGAGGCGCCGGTTAGAGATAACACGAGGATGAGCGCATCATCCACATCCACAACAATGCTCATCAGGATGACGATATAGCTAGGAGGATCACAACTCGGTCCAACAACGTCGGCTATGGGCATGGACATCAAGGGCACGAGCCACGAGGCCAGTGGAGGAGGAGGCGGACATCCGGGTCAGGGAGCAGGCGTGGAGACAGCCCCATGCAGCATTGGGACACTTGGGTCGGAACTAGTCAGGGGTCAATGTTGGCTTTTGAACGTGCGTATGCAGCTGTACAGGCATGCCTACGCGATTCTTGCTTCGGCCGGCTACTTGACGGAACTTGCGTAACTAGCGATACGAATAGAACTCATGATGGATTTGATGGCTAAAGGCCCGTGTCGAGCCTTTGCTTTGTATTGCTTTTCGTTTTTCTAGTGTTACAATCAACACCCCTAGGGTGTCTTTTATACACGTCCACAAGGGACTATGGAAATAGACTAGGACTAGGAGTCCTAATACTACTAGGACTCGGTTTGGCTTTCTTTCCTAATCCTAAAGAAACAACATGATTAACTTCTACATTCACCTCCTTAATCTTGTTGCTTGACTTCACTTCTTGCACTCCAACTTTCCTCCTCATCTCGATGAACTTTTGTCGACCGAGGGACTTGGTGAAAATATCGACAAGTTGGTCTTTCGTGTTCACATGTTGAACCTCGATCAACCCTTCTTCAATGCACTCCCGGATATGGTGGAACCGGGTATCTATGTGCTTGCTCCTTTCATGATGAACCGTATTTTTGCACAACGAGATTGCATCTTAGTTATCGATCTTCAGTGACACCTTCTGCACCTCCCGCTTTGCAAGAATAGCTAGGAGTCTTCTCAGCCACACTGCTTGACAAGCCGCCGTGCTTGCCGCTATGTATTCTGCCTCGCATGAAGACAGTGCCACCACATTTTGCTTCTGAGAATTCCAACTAATAGGATTCGGGCCAAGGTAGAAAACCATGCCCGTTGTGCTCTTTCGGTCATCAACATCACCTGCCATGTCGCTATCTGAATATCCACGAAGGACCAATCCTTCCATTCCCTTTCTGTATGTGCAGCCAAGATTAATGGTGCCTTTCGCATAGCGCAAGATTTGGTTTATCGCGCTCATGTGCTCGGTTGTCGGATTCTCCATGAAACGACTCACGATCCCGACTGAATAAGTCAAGTTAGGTCGGGTATGCACCAAATATCTTAGGCTGCCCACAACTCTTCGATACATTGTGGTGTCCACCGACGGGTTTGAGCTATGCTTGCTCAACTTGTGACGTTGGTCCATTGGAACTTGTGTCTCGTAGCAATCTGACATGCCACACTTTTCCAATAACTTGACCGCATAAGCCGATTGACATAGGGAAATCTCTCCGGAGCTTTGCTTCACTTCGATGCCCAAGTAATAGCTGAGTAATCCCAGATCGCTCATGCTAAACTTGTTCTTCATTTGCACCTTGAAACGTTCAATTTCTTGTACGCTATCTCCGGTGATAATCAGATCGTTGACATAAACTCCAACTAGCAGGTTTGAGCCTTTGGAGTTCTTTGTATAGACTGCATGCTCGAGGGGACATCTCTTGAACCCGAGCGAGACCAGACTTTGGTCTAACTTTGAGTTCCAAGCTCTTGGCGCTTGCTTCAACCCGTAAAGTGCCTTCTTGAGCTTGTAAACTTTCCCTTCTTCGCCTTTCTTCTCGTAGCCGAGGGGTTGTTCCACGTACACTTCTTTTGTGAGATCGCCACTGAGGAAAGTGGACTTAACATCCATATGGTGAACCTTCCAATCCTCTTGTGCTGCCAAAGCTAGGAGCACTCTCATCGTCTCGATTCGAGCAACTGGTGCAAACACCTCATCATAGTCAACTCCTTGACGTTGTACGTAGCCCTTTGCAACGAGTCTTGCCTTGTACTTCACAATGGCACCCTGTGTGTCCTTCTTTAACTTGTAAACCCACTTCAAACCTATCGCCTTTTGGTTTGGAGGACGGGGTACCAAGGTCCACGTGCCATTGCTCTCAATTGCCTTCATCTCCTCATCCATGGCGTGCGTCCAGCTAGGACTTTTGCTCGCCTCTACGAAGTTCGCCGGCTCCTCAACTCCGAACAGACATAGTCCGGAGTACTCGTGCATAACTTTCTTTGTGTACATGTAGACATTCTTTAGGGTCTTGTAGCGGCGAGGCCTTGAGGAATCCGTTGTGGCTTGCGAAGGAGGTGACAAAAATTGTGTCGATGTTGATGCACTTGAGGAAGATGGCTGAGTCTCGGGCGTGTCATCAACATCCGCGTCGTCGGTGTAGTCGTCGTGATCATGATCATCATCTTGATTGTCATTGTCACTATGCGCCTCATTGTCGATGTTGTCGTCGAGATCTCCACCCGTGTCGTGCGCTTCGTTGTCACTATCTCCTTGCGACCTATGCACGTCGTCGTCGGTGTCGGCACCATGATGATCACTACCATTGTGGTCACCTTGGTTGGGCGTCTTATCAACCACTTGGACATCCTCCCCTCCATCATCATCAGTTGGAAATTCAACCGTGAATATGTTACTGTTTGGAGCATTGTCGGGTGCGGCGCTCCAATTCCACGCTTGGTTTTCTTTAAACACGACGTCGCGTGAAATCCGTAGACACTTGGTTTGTGGATCGTTGAAGCGGTATGCCTTGGTGCCGGAACTCTTCTCGTATCCGATGAACACCATCTCGGTGCTACGATCGGCAAGCTTTGAGAGGTGAGGATCCGCCATCTTCACATGTGCCACGCACCCGAACGTCCGTAGATGAGAAACATTCGGCTTAAGTCCGTAAATTGCTTCATAAGGAGTCTTGCCGACCACCGGCTTCGTTGGAGCCCGGTTGAGAAGATAGAGCGCCGTCGAAACAGCTTCTCCCCAAAAAGTCCCCGACAGGTTCTTGCTCTTGAGTAAACTCCTTGCCATGTCAACGACGGTTCAATTGCGCCTTTCAACGAGCCCGTTCTGCTGCGGCATGTAAGGTGCCGTGAGGAACCTTTTTATCCCAATCTTCTCGCAGTAATCGTTGAATTCGTTCGACGTAAATTCTCCGCCGCGATCTGTCCGTAGAGCACGAACCTTCAACTTGTGTTCCATCTCCGTTGCAGCCTTCAGCTTCTTGAACGCTTCAAACGCCTCATCTTTAGATCGTAGGAGAATGACCCACATATATCTCGAGTAGTCGTCTACCACGAGGAAGAAATACTTCTTTCCCGCGTGAGTTGCTCGGGTGATAGGGCCACATAGATAACCATGGAGCAGCTCGAGTGCATCACTTGCACGATAGGTAGACTGATCAGGGAACGGCTTGCGGTGCTGTTTTCCAACCAAGCACCCGTCACATACTCGATCAACATGGTCGGTAAATGGCATCCCGGATACCATCTCCATCTTTGACATCTTCTTCAAGGCGTAGAAGTTAACGTGTCCAAATCTAGCATGCCATAACCACGAATCATCATCACTCTTGGCGAGCCAACACTCCGGTTGAGATTGATCAAGGTTGAGGATATAGATCCTATTTCGTGTGCGATTAACACGAGCTAGCACGTTCCGGAGGTTGTCGAAGATCATCATCACTCCGTTCTCGATATTCACCTTGCATCCATTCTCGTCAAGCTTCGCAATAGAGATGATGTTTTTGCGAAGCCGTGGGATGTAGTACACTCCGGTGAGTATGCGATGTTCGCCTGTGAGACCCTCGAAGAGGACAGATCCTTGCCCGCAAATCTCCACAGCTGAACCATCACCGAACTTGGCCGAGCCTTGAACATCATATTCCAGCTCGAGAAATTTCTCCTTGCATCCCGTCATGTGGTTACTGGCACCCGTGTCGAGATACCACGACATATTGTGATCCCCGGATAACTTAGGTGTCACATTCTTCTCATGAAGTAGCACCTTCCGGGTTGGTTTCACAACCACCGTTTCAGCAAGATCACAAACTTCGGCCATCAGAAGACCTGGACCTTCGCCTTCCTGCTTTGCCAAATTTGCCTTGATCTCCCGCTTGTTAGGCTTCGGACAATCCTTTGCAAAGTGACCCATCTAGTTGCAGTTATAGCACTTAACCTCGGATAAATCCAAGTTCTGTGGCTTCCGCCCTTTAGATTGGTCCGCCTTACCACGACCTTGTGGCTTGCCTTTTCCTTTGCCTTTTCCGATTTTTCCGTCGCGCTTCACGTTGCTTGAGCCTTCGCCACCATCACGCCTTCGTTTGCTACTTGGGGCCTCCCAATCTACGCGCGAGTACATGAGTTGGTCGCTACCTCCTCCTTTTCCTTTCCGACAGCCACGAGCATTCTCTTCCCATGTCCGCAAGCGTCTGATTGCCTCCGTTATGGTCATGTCGTCGATGTCGTAAAGCTGCTCGAGCGTGTCGATGATGTACGTGAATTTATCAGTCACCGAACTGAAAAATTTCTCCACAATCTCGGTCTCATCGAGCTTTGCACCAAGCGCGCGGATCTCTCCCACCAAAGTAGTAAGACGCATGGCATAGTCGTTCACCGATTCAGTTTCCTCCATCTGCAACTTGTGAAATTGCCGCTTCAGCACTTGTGCCCGAGCCTTGGTGACGCGATCTTCTCCGATCCTCATCCCCTTGAGTGCGTTCCACGCCTCTCTTGCCGTCTCGAACTCCGCCAATGTCATTAGCACGGAATCCGGCACAGACTAGGCTATGGCGGCCATGGCACCTTCATCGGACTCGTCATCGACGTCGTCGTCCGTGATTGCCTGCCACACTCAGAGGGTTCGGAGGATATTCTTCATCTTCACCGCCCACATGCCGTAGTTGGCGTCTGTGAGCATCGGGTGCTGGATGGGGATGTTGCGATGCGCCGGGACGTTGGTGCCGCTCGTTCGTCCACCACTGGTTGCTGACTTGACGCCCTTCTTCACATTGTCGCCGTTCTTGCCGAACTTGACTGACTCAACGTCGCTGTCCGTCATCGTAGATCGTAGATCGTCGAGGCTCTGATACCAATTGTTGGCTTTTGAACGTGCGTATGCAGCTGTACAGGCGTGCCTATGCGATTCTTGGTTCGGCCGGTTACTTGACGGAACTTGCGTAACTAGCGACACGAATAGAACTGATCGATGGATTTGATGGCTAAAGGCCCATGTCGAGCCTTTGGTTTGTATTGCTTTTCGTTTTTCTGGTGTTACAATCTACACCCCTAGGTGTCTTTTATACACGTCCACAAGGGACTATGTAAATAGACTAGGACTAGGAATCCTAATACTATTAGAACTCGGTTTGGCTTTCTTTCCTAATCCTAAAGAAACAACATGATTAACTACTACACGCAAGCCCTTTGCTCACGAACGGAGCGCATCCGACGGCGCCAAGGCCATGTCCGTGGGCGTGGTGAGGACCACAAGAGGCACGTCAGGCAATGCAGCAGACGAATCCAAGGGCATGGTGAGCACCACCGCCACACCCCTATTGCTATCCCAGGCCGAATTACCGATGTGCTGCCGTGCCTGTCCACCAGCGTTGTTTCCCAACCGCGAGGTCAGGCCCTTGCCACCCCCCCAATCTAGGCGACGGAGGGTCCCGCTGGCACCGACGATGCACGGGCTTCGCCCATGCGCGCTCCCTCGCGGGGCAGGGGAGGGGGAGGAGGAGAGGTGAGGCGGCGGATCTAGGGTTGCCTCCGGGGGCGCTCGCAGGAGCGCCTCGGGAGTGAGGAGGAAGTGGCTTATTCTCGTGATCTCTTTACAAAATCATCAAGATGTCATATTTAAGAATAAATCAAGCTACTTGTGTGCTACTGAGTTATCTTTCCACATACATGTGTTCCTTGTTGTCGAGGCAAAAGGTTTAGAGAAGATGCTTCGACTGTGTATTTTTATAGAACAGTGCTATTTTCCGAAGGTTCAGCAAAAAGCAAGAAGATCATGCATCAAAAGACCAAGTAGTTCAAATTAAAATAACATATGAGTTTAAAAAGTTTATAATTTTTTTCCTCTATGTCTAAGTAAATCTAAATATTAAAATTCAAAAAATGGAGCAGTTTGATGTTTATTACTAAACCAAATTTTCTCCATTACTAAAAAGTAAAACCAAGAAGTTCAAACTAAAATAAACGAAAAGTTGAAAAGTTATAAAAAATGGATTTCCCAGTTTATGGAAAACTTTTAGAAATTTAAATTAAAATAACAAACTGGTCCATTGTTATTGCCAAACTTGAATTTTTCACATTAGCAAAGAAAAAACCCAAGAAGTTTAAATTAAATTAGCGTATTATCTCCAAAGTCTATAAAATATATATTCTCTCCTTACGAAAAAATAAAATAAAAAAGTTCAAATTTACAAATCAGAGTAGTTCAATTTTAACAAAAATTATGATTTCCTGTTTCTAGAAAAAATAGAAATAAGATATTCAAATTAAAATAAAGGAGCAACACAATGCTTATTAAAACAATTGGAATTTTCCTTATGTGAAAATAAAACTAGGAAGTTCATATTTCAAATATTAGTTTGATATTTTTAAAAACTTATGTGTTAAAAAAACAACATCATTCTTATCATTTTTTAAACTTCTCACAAACGGTGACACATTTAAAAAAAAAATTCTACATGAAGTAAGTCGTGTCTCTTCAAAAGCTTTCCAGTGGTATATCATATGCATTATCCCAACAAATGATTAAATAGGTTTGTATATATAATTAAAAATAATTTTAATTGTATTCAAAAAATCTCTTAAACCATTGTGAATTTGAGGAAAATGGTCAATACGTGAAAGTTGTGCATTTTCATTAATTTTCTAACGGCTTATTGTTGAATTTCGATGAGGGCTTTTGGAATTAAGGAAAAAAAGACGTATGAAATAGAGTGAAGTTCGAACAAACACACGTCATAAGTTCAACTTCTTCCCGTAGTTTATTTCGAAAACTCTCTTTTCATGATGAAGGCAACACACATGATCTCAATATTTTCAAACATACTCAAAACCGTTTGGAATAGGCGAAGTCTTTCTACACGAAACGTTTCCACATTTTTATAGCTTTCTAGCGACACAACATAAGTCCAATAAAATTTTCAGGTCAATAAACTTGTCCTTGGAGTATTTCTTCTTGGTGTCTTGTTTTTGACAATGTTGTTTAAGCCTCAAGGATGCTTGATGAGCCTTGGTGATGCTTGTCGGCGGAGACCAATGCGAGGTATTCATTGAGGCAAGAATGGAAAGATCTTGACTCGAGTCCCTTGTCCCTCTTGGTCGTCACTTGGAGTAATTCGTACATCTCCTTATGAATTTCATTTAAATCTGAAGTCATATCCAATCGAAACCCAGGTCCTTCCATTGTTTCTTTAGATCCATGAATTGCTTCAAGAATACCCTGTCGTAATTGCCCCTAATGTCGTTTTGGATCACGAGGAAGCCTCGTCATTGTCTAGGAATTCTTTCCTAATGGGACACAACCCACCTCCTAGCCCAACAAGGAGCACATGTGCCAAACAACAGAAAATTAACTAGTTCTAACCTCCCACCTTGTCACTTCAAGGTTATTCTTGGTCATTGTGAAGGACCCTTAGGATATATAAAGCCCTCATTGGCATGTAACTCACTCACTCTCACTTGAATACACTCAAGTGAAGGGTCACCCTCCCCTTCCATGCCCCTTCAAGACGACAAATATTGACATAAAATTGTAAAATTAGTTCTATTGGTGAACATAGTAAATTCAAAAAAAATCCAACGCCATACAAGGATCTATCTATGGAGAGACCAGCAACGAGAGAGGTTGTAGAGCATCTTCATAGCTTTGAAGATCGCTAAGCGAAAGTGCTGCTAGAACGCGGTCGATGGAGTCGTACTCGCAGTGATTCAGATCGCGGTCGGTTCCGATCTATGTGCCGAATCACGGCACCTCCGCGTTCAACACACGTACAGCCCGGTGACGTCTCCCATGCCTTGATCCAGCAAGGATTAGGGAGAGGTTGAGGGAGAGCTCCGGCAGCACGACGGCGTGGTGGCGGTGGAGCTACGAGGTATTCCGACAGGGCTTCGCTAAGCAGCGCACAAGAGGAGGAAGAGGAGGAGCAGGGCTGCACCGAGAGAGAGATTTCGTGTGTTGCATCCCTCCCCATCACCCCAATATATATAGGAGGGAGGGAGAGGGGCCGGCCACCCTAGGGTTTCCCTAGGTGGTGCGGTAGCCCTCCTAGATGGGAGGTGTGGTGGCTAGGGGCAGGGAGGGGTGGCGCTCTAGGGGGTGGCTTGCCACCCAAGGCAAGCCCCACGCCCTAGAGCTGGCCCTCTTTGGCCCCTCTTGCGCCTTGGGCTGGGGTGGGAGGCGCACCAGCCCACTCTGGGCTGGTTCCCTTCCACCTTTCGGCCCATGTAGCCTTTGGGGCTCATTGCACCTTCCCGGTGGTCCCGGTACGTTACCGATGACAACCGAAACACTTCACTTGTTTGAAACCTCACATCCTATATATCAATCTTTCCCTCTGGACCATTCCGGAGCTCCTCGTTACGTCCGGAATCGCATCCGGAATCCTAACAACCTTCAGTAACCACGTACTCTATTTCCCTATAACCCTAGCATCATCGAACCTTAAATGTGTAGACCCTACAGGTTCGGGAGACGTGCAAACATGTGACATCCCGAGACCAACACCCTAGAAGATTCCCTCTTATTCCGTTCTCGTCGTGTGATTTTGTTTGGTAGTTGCATTCATCATCGCATCATGCGCATCAACTTCATTGCAACGGCATCCCTTTGCCGGCAGTTATCAAAACTTGCATCTGTTATTAGTTTCCGGTTCTCTCCGTGTTCGTTGTTGCCCGTTCTGAACCCGACCACACTCGCACGCGCCCGCGACATCGTTTAAACCTTCTTTTTAAAAGTGTGTATAAAACTTTCTCTGATTGGGTTGAAACTTGGCGTGCGGTCTTATTTTAATATAGGTAGGCCGCCTGCCAATTTTCGTCGCAATCGGAGTCCGTCTGATACTCGAACGGTCGACCGTAGCGGCACCGTCTCGGTTATTTGTCAGACGTTTCAGTGTTTTAAATCTCTGTCGCCGGGTTGCCTATTTTCCCTCTCATCTCCGCCTAACCCATCTCCACGGTGCACCGACCCTACCCGCAATCTAGTTTGGAAACTTCCCCCATGCCTGAACCCGGCGGTCGTGACCGGTGGGTCTGGATCAACCTTGTTTCACCGCAAACCGTCATCGGTTTGTCCATTGGACCCTAACCTATTTAATCATGACCGTTCGATTACAATCAGAGGGTCCTAAACTAGTTTATTTTCTTATATGTACCAACCGTAGACCTAGGCACACAACCCTCCTAGATTTCCTCCCCGCGCCGCCACCCTGTGTCTCCCACCTCGAGATCGTCTCGATCAAAAAATCCATGCCCAAGCCCCAATCCCCTCTGCTTCTCCAATGCCTCGCCTCTCCTTTTCCAGTGCCTCTCCTCTGCGTCCTGGACGCATCAATCAACCGCAGCCGCCTTGTCTGCGTGACCACAAGAGCAGGAGATCCTGCAGGCACGCATCGCCAGAAGGAGCCTCGTCCCTGATGCCAGGCGACCCCGGGTCCTCTCTCCTCCATGCTGTGCACCTCCTCCTGTTGATTCCCTCTCTCTTCCCTGATCTCTTTTCTTATTTTTTTGTCTTCCTTAGGAGCTCCTCGATGCGCCTTGGAACCAGCAGGTTCAGCAACACCGCCGGTGAAGTAGCTCTGCCAACAACCGCTGGATCCGGCCAAGTGATGCATGAACCACAACAGCCCTCCGCCGCCGAAGCTCGATGCCATGGTCTTCCCCGTCACCGTCCGGCCAGGAGATCGAGAATTGCTGGAGCTCCTCCATGCCGCCGGTAGGATCTCTGAATCCTGCCGTCTCTCCTTGCTTCCCTTCCCTGTTTTCCCTCTCTGAATTCTCTCTCTGTCGTGTCTTTGTTGAGGAAAACTGCAGCCACCACAGACGCCGAGGTCCAGCGCTCTCGTAGCCTGCAAGGGCCCTTGTCCATGATCACCGGAGCGCATCAGGTCCCAGCAGCGCCTCCCCCTTGCCCTTTCTTCTCCTCTCTCCATTTTCCCTATGCCCTCTCTAACCTGTGCTGCTCTCTCTCCTTTCGTAAGAGACCAGGAACGAACAGAGCAGGGGCTCGTTTCATGGATGCCTCGAACCGGAGATGCTTCCACAGGGAATGGGATCGGCGCCCCATCCCCGACCTCCAGCCTCGACCCATGCCTGGATCCATCCAGAAACCCCGTCCAATCTCAGCTTCTCCTCGCCATGGCCTCCTGCCTCTGTGCTTCCCCAAAGTGAGCAAGCTCCTATGTAACTGAAATACAGTTTAGTCCTAGATCCGTTTTGCCAGGGTGATGTTATATGCAATCTCCGTTGATATCCTCCGTAAGTAGCCTGTTAGCTAAGGTGGTTAGCGCAATGGAGCTACATCCTTGAGGTTCAGAGATCAAATCCCCATCAATGGATAGTATTTCTTTAGGAATTGTACCTCTCCAGCGCAAAAACTTTTGCATGTATATTTTATGTGTTGTTTAGTCTATTTTGCCACAACTACTTAATTAGTCAAGTTGTAGGGCTACTAGTGTCCATCCGAGGGATCTGGTGTTCAAATCCTAGCAAATGCAAAAAAAAAATATTGGACATATTCAAATGCCTTTTTTGTAAAATTCATATAAATTTAACCGTGCATCGGATTAAAATGATTTCAACATGTAAGTTGCTTAGAATTTTTTGTAGTTTCACAATAACCAACTCCCACATATATTTAAAGTGGTTAACCTGTCCGTTTTATTTTGTTTTGGACCAACGCCATGTTATAACGGTTTAAATCATAGTTAAACAACCGTTGCTCTATCTTGATCGTGTCCTATACGAATCCTCCTTAGAATCTCGTGTAAGTTCATATTATCTTGCTTCTTGTATGTTTTAGAATGTTTGTGGCTGTCATTGCATACATATTGCATTCATGTCATCATATCTTGCGGTCTTCGTATCTTTTGAACCGTAGCTCCATTGGAGATGATCCATATATGTAGATGGACTAGCACGACGTGTAGTTTCACGTGAAATACTTTGTTTTGCCGGTTAACACACATAAAATGTGTTTAGGACAGATCTGGACAGATTTAGGAAGTAACACATGGGGTCATTTTGGAGGTGTTATATGTCGTTTCCGACCTCATTTAAAATGCCTACATAGGTAGATTAATTATGCTTCACCTCTTGCCATGTTTAACAACATTTAATATTGAAGTGTACCTAAACGAAAGTGAACTAAATAATGAAATTTGGAGTTTCGTCAATATGCAACTCGTTGCATATTGAGCTTCACCTAATGTGTAGTCTTTGGTTGTTGTGAATTGTCATGCCATGTCTTGCATATATACAACTCATCATGCATCATATGTGGATTGCATCTTGTCGTGCATGTGTCGTGGTGAATATCTGTGTTGATGCTTGTTTCCGGTTTGCTCCGTCTCGATAGAGTTCCGCAAGCGTGTCGGAATGTGAGGACCCGTTCGACCACATCGGTTTGTCTGCTTCACGGAATCGTTCTTCTTCCAAACGGGATCTCAGGCAAGATAACCATTCCCCAGATACCATTACTATCATTGCCTTGCTAGTTTTACCGTTTCTAACGTTATGTCTCGCTACCTACGACTTGTTAAATATCAGCCTCCCAACATTGCCATGAAAACCTTCAACCTGTTCACAACCTAGCAAACCACTGATTGGCTATGTTACCGCTTGCTTAACCATGTGTTAGCGTTGCTAGTTGCAGGTGCAGTTGCTTCCATGTGATTACATGGGTTCCTTGTTATATCACCATTTTAAATGCTATTTAATTTAATGTACCTATATACTTGGTAAAAGGTGGAAGGCTCGGCTTTTCTTGCCTGGTGTTTTGTTCCACCTTTGCCCCCTTAGATTCGGCTACCGGTGTTATGTTCCACAAATGAGCGCTCCAAACATGCTTGGGGTTGTTATGGGAACCCTCTAGATTCTCGTTTTAGGAAAAAGCTCGTCTGGGAAGGCCCAACATTGGTACTATATTTGCCCAACATAATAATTCTGTTAATACTAAAAAGCATAGGGCGTCATGAGCCTGAGGAGTAATTCTACATAATACAGGGAGGGCTAGTGCTGATGGTGCTGGTCCAAACAGAGCAGCTTATTAACGCTACTCGGGGCAACTCGGCGTCTGGCGTGGTAACCATCGCTCATCCGTCGTGTCCTGAGAACGAGATACGTGGCTCTTATCGGGATCGTCGACATGCCGGGCGGCCTTGCTGGACTTGTTTACCTTTATCGAGCGTCTCGTGCGAGGGATTCCGAGGTTGCTTTGAGCTAACTCGAGGTTGAGGTTTTCCAATAGGGATCCGAGGAGATCACGGGTTTCCCTGATCGTGGTCATTCCATCGCAACGTGTGGTAGTTTGTGATGGACTAGTTGGAGCACCCCTACAGGGTTAAATCTTTCTGAAAGTCGTGCCCGCAGTTATGTGGTAACGTGGAAACTTTGTTTAACACTGGTTCTAGATAACTTGAAGTAACTTAATTAAAACTTGCCAACTGAGTGCGTAACCGTGACTGTCTCTTTCGCGAGCTCCTTCTCCGATCGAGGACATGGTGGGGTTTTGTTTGACGTGAGTAGGTGTTCAAGATCATTCATTTGATCATCAGTAGTTAACATCCGCTACGCGTAGATCATCCCCCTCTTATTTCTTGTACTCGTAACTTAGCCACTAAATATATGCTCGGTCGCTTGTTGTAGCCTCACCACTTAACCATACCTCACCTTTGAAGCTTTGCTAGTACTGCTACCTTTGGAAATGAGATTGCTGAGTCCCCTATGGCATACAGATTACTACAATACCAGTTGCAAGTACAGGTAAAGATTACTTGACGTGAGCGCTATGGTTGTTCATTTGGTGTTTATTCTTCTTCTTCTTCATCGATCTACGATGGGTTCCAGGCCGGTAGCATGGGATATCAAGGATGGACATCGTTCTTTTCTCGTTTGTTTTCATCCGTAGTCGGACCTTGCTCTTCTTCGTGATATTTATGTATTGTACTGATGTGACTCTGATCTATGTGCCGAATCACGGCACCTCCGCGTTCAACACACGTACAGCCCGGTGACGTCTCCCATGCCTTGATCCAGCAAGGATTAGGGAGAGGTTGAGGGAGAGCTCCGGCAGCACGACGGCGTGGTGGCGGTGGAGCTACGAGGTATTCCGACAGGGCTTCGCTAAGCAGCGCACAAGAGGAGGAAGAGGAGGAGCAGGGCTGCACCGAGAGAGAGATTTCGTGTGTTGCATCCCTCCCCATCACCCCAATATATATAGGAGGGAGGGAGAGGGGCCGGCCACCCTAGGGTTTCCCTAGGTGGTGCGGTAGCCCTCCTAGATGGGAGGTGTGGTGGCTAGGGGCAGGGAGGGGTGGCGCTCTAGGGGGTGGCTTGCCACCCAAGGCAAGCCCCACGCCCTAGAGCTGGCCCTCTTTGGCCCCTCTTGCGCCTTGGGCTGGGGTGGGAGGCGCACCAGCCCACTCTGGGCTGGTTCCCTTCCACCTTTCGGTCCATGTAGCCTTTGGGGCTCATTGCACCTTCCCGGTGGTCCCGGTACGTTACCGATGACACCCGAAACACTTCACTTGTTTGAAACCTCACATCCTATATATCAATCTTTCCCACTGGACCATTCCGGAGCTCCTCGTTACGTCCGGGATCGCATCCGGAATCCTAACAACCTTCAGTAACCATGTACTATATTTCCTATAACCCTAGCGTCATCGAACCTTAAATGTGTAGACCCTACAGGTTCGGGAGACGTGCAAACATGTGACATCCCGAGACCGACACCCTAGAAGATTCCCTCTTATTCCGTTCTCGTCGTGTGATTTTTTTTGGTAGTTGCATTCATCATCGCATCATGCGCATCAACTTCATTGCAACGGCATCCCTTTGCCGGCAGTTATCAAAACTTGCATCTGTTATTAGTTTCCGGTTCTCTTCGTGTTCGTTGTTGCCCGTTCTGAACCCGACCACACTCGCACGCGCCCACGACATCGTTTAAACCTTGTTTTTAAAAGTGTGTATAAAACTTTCTCTGATTGGGTTGAAACTTGGCGTGCGGTCTTATTTTAATATAGGTAGGCCGCCTGCCAATTTTCGTCGCAATCGGAGTCCGTCTGATACTCGAACGGTCGACCGTAGCGGCACCGTCTCGGTTATTTGTCATACGTTTCAGTGTTTTAAATCTCTGTCGCCGGGTTGCCTATTTTCCCTCTCATCTCCGCCTAACCCCTCTCCACGGTGCACCGACCCTACCCGCAATCTAGTTTGGAAACTTCCCCCATGCCTGAACCCGGCGGTCGTGACCGGTGGGTCTGGATCAACCTTGTTTCACCGCAAACCGTCATCGGTTTGTCCATTGGACCCTAACCTATTTAATCGTGACCGTTCGATTACAATCAGAGGGTCCTAAGCTAGTTTATTTTCTTATATGTACCAACCGTAGACCTAGGCACACAACCCTCCTAGATTTCCTCCCCGCGCCGCCACCCTGTGTCTCCCACCTCGAGATCGTCCCGATCAAAAAATCCATGCCCAAGCCCCAATCCCCTCTGCTTCTCCAATGCCTCGCCTCTCCTTTTCCAGTGCCTCGCCTCTGCGTCCTGGACGCATCAATCAACCGCAGCCGCCTTGTCTGCGTGACCACAAGAGCAGGAGATCCTGCAGGCACGCATCGCCAGAAGCAGCCTCGTCCCTGATGCCAGGCGACCCCGGGTCCTCTCTCCTCCATGCCGTGCACCTCCTCCTGTTGATTCCCTCTCTCTTCCCTGATTTCTTTTCTTATTTTTTTGTCTTCCTTAGGAGCTCCTCGATGCGCCTTGGAACCAGCAGGTTCAGCAACACCGCCGGTGAAGTAGCTCTGCCAACAACCGCTGGATCCGGCCAAGTGATGCATGAACCGCAACAGCCCTCTGCCCCCGAAGCTCGATGCCATGGTCTTCCCCGTCACCGTCCGGCCAGCACATCGAGAATTGCTGGAGCTCCTCCATGCCGCCGGTAGGATCTCTGAATCCTGCCGTCTCTCCCTGCTTCCCTTCCCTGTTTTCCCTCTCTGAATTCTCTCTGTGTCGTGTCTTTGTTGAGGAAAACTGCAGCCACCACAGACGCCGAGGTCCAGCGCTCCCGTAGCCTGCAAGGGCCCTTGTCCATGAGCACCGGAGCGCATCAGGTCCCAGCAGCGCCTCCCCCTTGCCCTTTCTTCTCCTCTCTCCATTTTCCCTTTGCCCTCTCTAACCTGTGCTGCTCTCTCTCCTTTCGTAAGAGACCAGGAACGAACAGAGCAGGGGCTCGTTTCATGGATGCCTCGAACCGGAGATGCTTCCACAGGGAATGGCAACGGCGCCCCATCCCCGACCTCCAGCCTCGACCCATGCCCGGATCCATCCAGAAACCCCGTCCAATCTCAGCTTCTCCTCGCCATGGCCTCCTGCCTCTGTGCTTCCCCAAAGTGAGCAAGCTCCTGTGTAACTGAAATACAGTTTAGTCCTAGACCCGTTTAGCCAGGGTGATGTTATATGCTATCTCCGTTGATATCCTCCGTAAGTAGCCAGTTAGGTGAGGTGGTTAGCGCAATGGAGCTACATCCTTGAGGTTCAGTGATCAAATCCCCATCAATGGATAGTATTTCTTTAGGAATTGTGCCTCTCCAGCGCAAAAACTTTTGCATGTATATTTTATGTGTTGTTTAGTCTATTTTGCCACAACTACTTAATTAGTCAAGTGGTAGGGCTACTAGTGTCCATCCGAGGGATCTGGTGTTCAAATCCTAGCAAATGCAAAAAAAAATATTGGACATATTCAAATGCCTTTTTTGTAAAATTCATATAAATTTAACCGTGCATCGGATTAAAATGATTTCAACATGTAAGTTGCTTAGAATTTTCTGTAGTTTCACAATAACCAACTCCCACATATGTTTAAAGTGGTTAACCTGCCCGTTTTATTTTGTTTTGGACCAACGCCATGTTATAACGGTTTAAATCATAGTTAAACAACCGTTGCTCCGTCTTGATCGTGTCCTATATGAATCCTCCTTAGAATCTCGTGTAAGTTCATATTATCTTGCTGCTTGTATGTTTTAGAATGTTTGTGGCTGTCATTGCATACGTATTGCATTCATGGCATCATATCTTGCGGTCTTCGTATCTTTTGAACCGTAGCTCCATTGGAGATGATCCATATATGTAGATGGACTAGCACGACGTGTAGTTTCACGTGAAATACTTTGTTTTGCCGGTTAACACACATAAAATGTGTTTAGGACAGATCTGGACAGATTTAGGAAGTAACACATGGGGTCATTTCGGAGGTGTTATATGTCGTTTCCGACCCCATTTAAAATGCCTACATAGGTAGATTAATTATGCTTCACCTCTTGCCATGTTTAACAACATTTAATATTGCAGTGTACCTAAACGAGAGTGAACTAAATAATGAAATGTGGAGTTTCGTCAATATGCAACTCGTTGCATATTGAGCTTCACCTAATGTGTAGTGTTTGGTTGTTGTGAATTGTCATGCCGTGTCTTGCATATATACAACTCATCATGCATCATATGTGGATTGCATCTTGTCGTGCATGTGTCGTGGTGAATATCTGTGTTGATGCTTGTTTCCGGTTTGCTCCGTCTCGATAGAGTTCCGCAAGCGTGTCGGAATGTGAGGACCCGTTCGACCACATCGGTTCGTCTGCTTCACGGAATCGTTCTTCTTCCAAACGGGATCTCAGGCAAGATAACCATTCCCCAGATACCATTACTATCATTGCCTTGCTAGTTTTACCGTTTCTAACGTTATGTCTCGCTACCTACGACTTGTTAAATATCAGCCTCCCAACATTGCCATGAAAACCTTCAACCTGTTCACAACCTAGCAAACCATTGATTGGCTATGTTACCGCTTGCTTAACCATGTGTTAGCGTTGCTAGTTGCAGGTGCAGTTGCTTCCATGTGATTACATGGGTTCCTTGTTATATCACCATTTTAAATGCTATTTAATTTAATGTACCTATATACTTGGTAAAAGGTGCAAGGCTCGGCTTTTCTTGCCTGGTGTTTTGTTCCACCTTTGCCCCCTTAGATTCGGCTACCGGTGTTATGTTCCACAAATGAGCGCTCCAAACATGCTTGGGGTTGTTATGGGAACCCTCTAGATTCTCGTTTTAGGAAAAAGCTCGTCTGGGAAGGCCCAACATTGGTACTATATTTGCCCAACATAATAATTCTGTTAATACTAAAAAGCATAGGGCGTCATGAGCCCGAGGAGTAATTCTACATAATACACGGAGGGCTAGTGCTGATGGTGCTGGTCCAAAATAGAGCAGCTTATTAACCCTACTCGGGGCAACTCGGCGTCTGGCGTGGTAACCATCGCTCATCCGTCGTGTCTTGAGAACGAGATACGTGGCTCTTATCGGGATCGTCGACATGCCGGGCGGCCTTGCTGGACTTGTTTACCTTTATCGAGCGTCTCGTGCGAGGGATTCCGAGGTTGCTTTGAGCTAACTCGAGGTTGAGGTTTTCCAATAGGGATCCGAGGAGATCACGGGTTTCCCTGATCGAGGTCATTCCATCGCAACGTGTGGTAGTTTGTGATGGACTAGTTGGAGCACCCCTACAGGGTTAAATCTTTCTGAAAGTCGTGCCCGCAGTTATGTGGTAACGTGGAAACTTTGTTTAACACTGGTTCTAGATAATTTGAAGTAATTTAATTAAAACTTGCCAACTGAGTGCGTAACCGTGAATGTCTCTTTCGCGAGCTCCTTCTCCGATCGAGGACATGGTGGGGTTTTGTTTGACGTGAGTACGTGTTCAGGATCATTCATTTGATCATCAGTAGTTAGCATCCGCTACGCGTAGATCAACGCCCTCTTATTTCTTGTACTCGTAAGTTAGCCACTAAATATATGCTTGGTCGCTTGCTGTAGCCTCACCACTTAACCATACCTCACCTTTTAAGCTTTGCTAGTACTGCTACCTTTGGAAATGAGATTGCTGAGTCCCCTATGGCATACAGATTACTACAATACCAGTTGCAAGTACAGGTAAAGATTACTTGACGTGAGCGCTATGGTTGTTCATTTGGTGTTTATTCTTCTTCTTCTTCATCGATCTACGATGGGTTCCACGCCGGTAGCATGGTATATCAAGGATGGACATCGTTCTTTTCTCGTTTGTTTTCGTCCGTAGTCGGACCTTGCTCTTCTTCGTGATATTTATGTATTGTACTGATGTGACTCTTATGTAGCTTGTGGCGAGTGTAAGCCAATTCCATATACTGTTCTCTTCAGTATATGTACATGTAACGATATCCATTCTTCTGAAACGACGAGATGCGCTTCTATCCCTGTCGAGGCCTTCGTGCCAAAATAAGGATAGGATCGCATCTTGGGCGTTACAAGTTGGTATCAGAGCAGTACCGACCGAGGAGCCCCCTTGATTGATCGAACATGGCCGAGTCGAGTCTAGTGAAAAATTGCTTTGGGTCTAGTTATATATCGGAGAGTAGGTTTCTTTTTTCTCCTCTTCTATGCTCTGGTGAGGAATCTTGATGTAATAATTTTAATTCTACTCCTCTTCTCACTAAAAAAATTAGGATCATGCGGATATTTTTTTAATCTATATGATGTCGATGTGACGGAGTTCTGTCTTGGTGCCTCCTGTCTGACTTGATTTCTTCCGGGGAGTTGAGCTCCAGGGGATTCTTGAGCACATCCTTATCATTCAGATTTCTTAGTATCTCAGGACGAAGGATGTTCGAAATTGCTTCAATACTAGTAGTGGCGAGAGGAGTCCGGCTTCCCCAATACTAGTGCGGAGAGGCCCGGATGTATCATCATACTTTGCATCGTTGTGATTACGAGTGTTTGAGATAGATGAGGTTCCGAGATTCTGGTTATGTGTTGACGGATGTGATACACTGGACGAGTTAGTTGTAACGACTTAGATGCGGCCCTTTCCTTATTTGGGGGCAAGGCCTCAAAAGGGGAAAGGGGCGCATCTATGCGTTTCGCAAATGGGATAATCATCACAATACATAATTAAAAGATTAACAAGTAGGGCATACACTTGCCATCTGTTAAGAATATAGCATATAGCTTACAGACACACATTATTCAGAGTTGCACACGGTCCAGCTACGGACTTAAAGAGAAAACAAATAAACTAAGACATCCCGCATGCTGGCCCACGATCACGACCACGGCCTCAGTCTTCCGGATAGTTCACATACAGACGACCAGAGTCCTCATCGAACTTCCACTTCAGCTGGTTGTCATCAGGATCTCCTGCATCGGGCGTACTTGTACCTGTTGGGGTTTGTAGGAATCTGTGAGCCACGGGGACTCAACAATCTAATGACCTTGGTGATGAATCTAGCCAAGTTATTAGGTGAGGAAGGATTAGTGTATGGGTTTGCAGCGACCTAAGCTTATATGGTGGGTAACTTACGATAAGCAGAGAAATTATATGATGGTCTACGCGAGCGATCGTAGACTAGATGACCACTAAGTGGTCCTGGACACCTACTTACGTCAAACATAACCCGACCGTTTTCTCGATCGAAGAGCGATCTCCGAAGGAGACAATCACGGTTACGCAGACGGTTGGCAGTTTTATTAGAGTTACTTCAACTTGTCTAGAACCGGATGTTAACAAAATATCCACATTTGCCACATAACCGCAGGCATTTCTTTCTGAAATATGTAACCCTGCAGGGGTGCTCCAACTAGTCCATCACAAACTGCCACGGGCCACAAAGTAATCCTCTATCTTGAAACTCGTGATCTCGTCGGATTCCTTACAGGAAAGCCTCAACTTTGAGGAGACCCAAAGTTTCACCGGGATTCCTGTACGCAAGATATATCGCTAAGGTAAGACAACTCTAGCAGGACCTCCCATCGTGTCGACGACCCCGATAAGAGCCGCGTATCTCAGTCTCAGGACACGACGGATGAGCGATGGTTAGCACGCGAAAACACCGAGTTGCCCCGGGGAGCGTAATAAGCTGCTCTAGGTTGGACCAACACTCATGAGGAGCACTGGCCCGGGTTGTTGATTAAATCCTTGGGGTAGCTATTCCCTATGCAAATTATTATTAGGTGATTAGAAAATTAAAAAAAAACAATGTTGGGTCCTGCCGGACAATCCTTAACACTATACGATTTACCAAGGGGGTCCCCATAACAACCCCGAACGTGTTAGGAGCGATCAGTTATGGAATCAAACACCGGTAACCGAAACTAAGGCGGCAACAACGGAACAAATCACACGGAAAAAGGCTAGGACTTCCGTTATTCACCAAGTATATAAGTGCATTAATTAATAGCAGTTTAAACATAATGATATCAAAATACTCATGTTATTACATGAGACAGCTGGCACCTGCAAGTAGCAAAGCTACTCATCAGAGGTTGAGAAAGCCTACTTAGCCAAACAACATTTGCTAGGAGAGGGAAGTGTTTGGGTTCATGGCAAAGACAGGTGGCATTATATCAAGTGGTAGGCAGCGTGCATCTAACAAAGGAAATGTGATTCTAAGCATAACAAAGCTAGATACGGCGTCAAGGTCACGGTCATCTTGCCTGTGATGTCTTCAGCTTGGAACTGCTCTTGATCTTCCTACACGTACTCTCCAGAATCCACGTACTCGTTCTCCGCTCCCGATGCTACCCAAGATAAGATAACAGCCAATGAACACCAACAAAACATAATGCAACAAGCAATATGATGCATGTGTGAAGAAGGAAGCATGCATCACTATTCTAGTCACTTTCAAATGCATTATTTGAGTTAATTGAATTCTAGACAGAACCTCATTTTAATTTATCTTGACATGCATGAAGATGGCATGAACATGTGCATTATGAGAAAACGATGTGAAAACATATAAAGAACATAGAGAACGGAGTCACGGATCAACCTGAAACTACAAAACAAGTTATGGAGACCTACGGTTCAAATCAGCCACAAACACACTCCAATGGGCACTCCCTAGTGTTACCAGGTTGTCACAAGATCAAGCAACAAAATGTGAGTGGGGTGGTGCATGGGAACACATCACACCATCAACAATGCCCACACAAGCTTGAAATCACAAAAACATGCAATCTGTTTTCAACAGCAACATAGTAGTTTGTTTACAGTATTTAAAGTAGCTACAGTCATCTAAATGATTCAAATAAGACATGGGGCAAAAGCCATCCAAAATCTCTACAGCCCTGTGCTAGAAGCTAATGCAAAGGAATCACCCATGAGAACATATACAGGCACTAACTTGGACAAAATATCACAGATTCTGGGACTTAGTGAAAATCACAGATTTTCACCACCTGCTTATGCTCTAAAGCATTTTGCCAGCCTCCAAAATGATATCTACAGGAAGTGAATAAGCATGAAATTTAATAGGGAGCTAGACAAACATAAAATCTCACAAATGTTAGTTTGTTGCATAGGATGATTCCCAACACAGGAGCTAATTCATCCAAGACAACACGGGAAGAAAATAACATCAGATTCCCAGACTTAGTGAAAATCACAAGGTTTCACAAATCTGTCAGTTTCAGCCAACTGTCAAGTTTGACAGGGCACAATAGGTGCATACAAATTGGTAATAACAAAACAAATACCCCATGTTGTAGAGGGGTTCACCCACTACCACTACATCAAGGATTCATTCTAAAAGGGTCAAGGCACCACCTAATACAAAGCACTAAACATGGCATCATGACAGAAAATAACAGTTATATGAAGTTGCTCTAATGTGAAATCTGATTGTACCAATGGATTCCTGGGATTATTCTACCCCAATATCATATATAATACGTGGGTACTTGCATGTAACATCAAGGCACAAAGCTAGCTCAAAAATAACACTTAGAATCCTATAACTACAAATGACTATCATCACATGTAAAACTAACACATCTTGCATCATCTATTCCAACACATGCACACACACAAGTACTATTCACAACCACACTACTTGCATAGTGGCAAGCATGAGGGGTTATGCCCTCATGCACAAGTGTGTATGCACCCATGCACACACATACACCTACATGAGGACACACACACATACATGTGCTCACACACACTCAAGTGTCTACACACACATACACTACATCAATAGGTGCAACATGAGGGGCTAGGCCCTCTTGCACATGTGTATGTGCACCCTCATGCACACACACACATACATACACATGCACATGCACTCTAGGCCTTAAAAGAAATAAAACACACCCCCTGGTTTTGTTTAAAGAAACAAAACAACAATATGCAGCAAAAGAGAAGCAAAAGAAAAATAACACAATGAAAAAATAAAAGGGGAGGCCCTGGGTCTCGAACCCCAGACCTGCCCGATGCGTGCGTGGGAACAAAGTCAGCTGAGCTGGTGCGGTACTACTGTCCCAAAGGGGGATCCACGGGACGAAAACATGCCACAAGGGGGATGCTTGCTCTGCTTTGCAGAGAGGCGCCGACGGCGAAGCTCACCAGAGCGTGGCTTTCTACACACAACAACAACATCTTTTCGGGGATCTACCCCAGGCTAACCTACGCGCCATGAAGGGTGCCTCGGTCACGATGCAGAGGGGCGATGCCCATGCACGCGCAAGCCACAGCAGCTACGGCTGCTGCTACATCGTCAGAGCTCCACGTGCAGGAGCGCTCTACCATCGGCCACGACTAGCGGTAATATGAGGAGAAGGAGGGGGAAAAGGAAGGCTTTCTCACCCACAACACGAGGCGGCATAGCCGAAGAAGAGGAGGCCGTCGACGAAGCAGAGGACGCCGGAGCAGGGAAGTTGCCGACGTCGAGGATGGTGTTAGAGGGGCTCTCTCCATGAATTGAGCACGGGAATGGAACCCCACGACCTTCCGCTTGCCCCTGGACCAGTCGGGGAGGAGGTGTTGGCGCTGATCCACCAGCGACGAGCTCTACCAGGAGCTGGTCATGGCGTCGGAGATGATCGGGTGCGCCCCCGACGGCGCCAGAGGGTGAGAGGAGGGAAGAAATGGGAACCCTAGGACAGGGAGGAGTGCTGACTGCTTATATGGCCTCGGGGGTCGAGCTTCAAGCCACATGATCGAGGGAAGGAGAAGATCGGCGGCTGCGGTTTGGTCGTACAGCGTGACGTAGCGAGGAGGAAGAAGGTCGCGCCACGGGCAGACGCTGGCGACAGGAATAGGCGAGGCCTAGGTAGTGAAGAGGGAACCAGCCCACCTGGGCGCCTGATAAAACATAGAAGAAAATAAAAAGGTTTTCCTATTTTTCAATAAACCAAAAAAAAGAAAAATACCCAGAGCATCACAGGGTTTTGAAAATAAAAATAAGAACACCTCGGGCATGAGGGAATTATGCCCTATTTAAATAAAATACAAATCTGATTTTTAGGACAACTAAATTATATTCCAAATCAGGGTTTTTATATGTTGTTTTATTAAAAACTCCAATTGATATAAAGCTTAAAAACCACAAGACAATACCCCACTCAATCACAAGTTAATACTCTGAATGTTCCACATTTTAAAAACAGGTTCTAGCAAAGTTTGACAAACAAGTTAAATAAATAGAAAGGGGCAGAAGGTTTTGACATAGATTGAAAGCAATGTTGTATGCAAGCATCGTTTGGTAACCCCCACATCATCACACACCACCACAAGCAAGCTAGCAAACCAACAATAATGAAACAATGCAAAATAAAAGCATGATGCCATGATGCAAACATGATGCCATGAAATGATCCACATGAAATGATGACTTCATAACATTCAAAACATGGTTTCAAAGAAGGAAAGGATCCCAATATGGCAAGGATTACATCTGGGGTGTTACATTAGTATAGGAGTTGAGTGATATATTACTCCTTGTATCCGTGGACCAGATTGCATGACCAGAAATTTCTGGAGTTCTTAGGTGGGAATTCAAGTAGTTACTTATAGGACAATCTTCCAAGAAATGCATGATGTTAGTTTGGGATTCGACATCTAGTGGATTCGTTTGTTCACGGTTGTCTTACAACATTTCTCGTTGTGTCTTAAAGAGTCCTTGTAGCTTGCTACGACTCAGGGATGCTTCATATGTCGTGTGCAGTGCCTTGCACATGATGGCTACTGTAAGGATCAAGCCCGTGCGATCCTGTCCACGAAAATATCGGAGGGAATCTCTCTCATGAGTTTGTTCTGGCTAATTTGCAAGCCTCATCCTTTGTTTTGTTGGAATATGGTAATTTGAGTTTCTTCGATGTCAAGTGGTGAATTTGTATTCTTGCAAGAGGTGTTCTCGTATTTATGGGAATGCTGATTCTTTTGCTCAATCAAATTGTCTTATCAATTCTTGTCAACCTGAGTTGTCATATCAATTCTTTTCAACCGATGTGCTTCTCTTCAAGTTATTCTATCCTCTCCAATTTTGCAAGATCAATCGCTCATTTCTTTCCGGAGTTCGTCTCATTTCTTCCAAGTTGTCTTTGTTTTTCCCGCCCTCCCACCCTTTTCTTCAGTTATTAGTTCATCATCCTTGTGCCTTCCTTTTCATTGTTTCTTCCGCTATCTTTTCTTCCGTGTCCTATCCGGTGATTTATTGTGAAGATTCTCAGGAGCTTCGTGTTCATCTTTATTCAATCTTGTTACCTTTTCCGGTGAATTCAATTCAGTTATCTGTGTTCATCATATTCTTTTCATCCTTTCAGTTCTTTCCCATGTTGAAAATTCTTATCAAGTCTTCTTGTGGTCATTTCTCTCTATTCTATCTAGAGCGTTGAAGTTATCTGAGAAGTTTCTTGTTTTCAATTCTTTCAGTTATTTCGAGGGCCTCACCTCATCTAGTTTTCCTGGTACCGGTGCAATCTCTCTCTTTTTGAGCAATCTTTTCAACGGTCATTTCTTTGATTGGTCCCATAACCCACAGGTTCTTTCCTGGGATCTTACCTAGCTCTTGTAATCTTTTTCGGAGATATCTAATTCTTTTCAACTATGACGTAAGTATGTATTCCATCAGTCACGTTCCTTCTTCAAGATCAATTTGAATTAATTCTCATATTTGGCTCAATCTTTCATTCTTCATTATTCCGGAAAGTCTCAGTTATTCTTGGTGATGTTCTCCTCATCATTTGCATCTTGGAAGACCGAAGGAGTGTTTCTCTCAAGTCTTGCTCCATTCTTGTGAAGATTGTCATCTCAGCTTCGTGTTATCCTCTCATTTGTTCCAATCATGAGTATTCCTTCCATATCTATCCGGTGCATTTTAGTGTTGTATTCATTTCTTGATCCTCCAAAGGCCATCATTTCAGCATATTTCTTCGTTCTCAGCTTTCAGCTTTCATCCTCAAATTCTTCTCAAGTGTTGTTTGTTCGTTCGTCTCTCAATTCCTTCTAGTTCTTGTTCAAGTCTTCTCTCTCATGTGGCTCATGATCTCTTCATTCTCATATATGTCCATTCATTCTTGTTATCCCCATTCATTCCAATTCTTAACGGTGTCTCCTTCAAGACTTCTTCAAGTTTGTGCTCATATCTCTCCTCAATCTTTTCAAGAAGAATAAGTGGTATGCTAAATCTGTTGCTTGTCATCAATTTAACTTGATGAAGGATAATCATAACATAATTCTTATTCCTGTTTCATAGTGATTTCAATCTTTCTTCCGGAGTGGCTCATGATATCAACTCTTTATCTAAAGTGCTTCATCTTTATTTTTTCGGAGATCAAGTTTTTCTCAAGTTTCTCTTCGCGAAGTTCCATCTAATTCTTTGCAAGGCCATAATCTTATTCCTTTTAACCTTTAATTCTTTTCTATCATCCTTTCGTTTCGGAGTCTTCCAAGTGGTTCTTCATGGTGGTTTGTTTAGGATTTAATTATTTCTCCAAGTGTTCTTCATTATTCTTGTTGGAGAACCTCAAGTATCCTTTCTCTTGCATTTCAAAGTGCAATTCTTCCTCCTTTATCCTTTGAGGTGGTATTATAGCGTTCTTGTTAGTGGAGGAGTCTCGTAGAGAAGTTGTTTCGAGAATTAAATATGTAAACCCACCGATTCTATGATCATGAGACTTTTCAAACCCATGGTTTCTTCATTGAGCTATCTTGGTTGAGACTTCACCTAAAGATTTATCTAAGGATTGTCGCTATTATGGTGTTGCCATTAATCCAAGTTCTCAATGTATTCTCTTTGTGAACGAAGTTTTGCCTTTCTTGCTGCATCCAATCAATCCTTGGGTCTGTTAGTGGCTGGTTGTCACCTCATGGTTGAGATAGTTTTCTTAAGTCCACTACAAGTTTGTTCTTTCCATTGTTGGTTTTCCAACAACTTCGTTCAATTCTTCTTGCAAGGATGCTTGCCAAATTCAATTACGGTAGAAGTTGTCATTCTCCTTTCATTTTTCTCTCCCCAATGATCTAGTTCCTATTCTCTTGTTCCGGAGGTATTGTGATGTTGCTCTTTTGGGTCAATCATCTTGTTCTATCAAGATCATGTTCTCTCATGGTTTATTCAATTTAGTTAGTTTGTTGTGAATCTTGTCTAGCTCTTCCTATCGTATGTAATTTTTGTCCCCTTTTCCTACCGAAGTGTTGCCGAAATTTTCTATGAATTCTTTCTTGTTTCTCATATCATTCCTCATCTCTATGCAACCTTCAAGGATTATTGGTTTCACTCGTTTTTCAAAGTAGCAACTAAGTTTTACATTTTGCTTTCTCATCATCTCCCCCTTCAATTCTAGGATCTCGGGTCGAGATCCTCTTTTAGTGTAGGAGAGTTGTGATAGGCCGAGACCGACGCCCCAGAAGATTCCCTCTTATTCCGTTCTTGTCGTGTGATTCATTTGGTAGTTGCATTCATCATCTCGTCATGCACATCATCTTCATTGTATTGGCATCCCGTTGCCACCAGTTTTCAAAACTTGCATCCGTTATTAGTTGCCGGTTCTCTCTTTGTTCGTCGTTGCCCGTTCTGAACCCGGCCACACTCGCACGTGCCCACGACATCGTTTAAACCTTGTTTTTAAAAGTGTGAATAAAACTTCATGTGATTGGGTTGAAACTTGGTGTGCGGTCTTATTTTAATATAGGTAGGCAGCCTACCAATTTTCGTTGCAATCGGAGTCCGTCTGATACTCGAACGGTAGACCGTACCGGCACCGTCTCGGTTATTCGCCAGATGTTTCAGTGTTTTAAATCTTTGTCGCCGGGTTGCCTATTTTCCCTCTCATCTCCGCCTAAACCCTCTACATAGTGCACGGACCCTACCCCCAACCTAGTTTGGAAACTTCCCCCATGCCTGAACCCGGCGGTCGTGACCGTTGGGTCCGGATCAACCCTGTTTTACCGCAAACCGTCATCGGTTTGTCCATTGGACCCTAACCTATTTAATCGTGACCGTTTGATTACGATCACAGGGTCCTAAGCTAGTTTCTTTTTCTTATATGGACCAACCCTAGACCTAGGCAGACAACCGTCCTAGGTTTCCTCCCCGCGCCACCACCCTGCGTCTCCCACCTCGAGATCGTCCCAATCCAAAAATCCAAGCCCAAACCCCAATCCCCTCTGCTTCTCCAGCGCCTCCCCTCTGCTTTTCCAGTGGCTCGCCTCTCCGTCCTGGACGCATCGATCAACCGCAGCAGCCTTGTCTGCGTGACCACAAGAGCAGGAGCTCCTGCAGGCACGCATCGCCAGAAGCGGCCTCGTCCCTAATGTCAGGCGAACCCCGGGTGATTCTGTCGTCGTGCACCTCCTCTTGTTGATTCCCCCTCTCTTCCCTGATCTCTTTTCTTATTTGTTTGTCTTCCTCAGGAGCTCCCCGATGCGCCTTGGAACCAGCAGGTTCAGCAACACCGCCGGTGAAGTAGCTCCGCCGACAACCGCTGGATCCGGCCAAGTGCTGCATGAACCGCAACATCCCTCCGCCGCCGAAGCTCGATGCCATGGTCTTTCCCGTCACCGTCCGACCAGCACGTCGAGAATTGCAGGAGCTCCTCCATGCAGCAGGTAGGATCTCTGAATCATGTCGTCTCTCCCTGCTTCCCTTCCCTATTTTCCCTCTCTGAATTCTCTCTCTATCTTGTCTTTGTTCAGGAAAACTACAACCACTACAAACGCCGAGGTCCAACGCTCCCGTAGCCTGCAAGGGCCTTCGTCCATGAGCATCGGAGCACAGCAGGTCCTAGCAGCGCCTCCCCCTTGCCCTTTCTTCTCCTCTCTACATTTCCCCTCTGCCCTCTCTAACCTGTGCTGCTCTCTCTCCTTTCGTAAGAGACCAGGAACGAACAGAGGAGGGGCTTGTTTCATGGACGCCTTGAACCGGAGGTGCTTCCACAAGGAGGTGCCCCATCCCCGACCTCCAGCCTCGACCCATGCCCGGATCCATCCAGAAATCCCCGTCCAATCTCAGCTTCTCCTCGCATGGCCTCCGGCCTCTCTACTTCCCCAAAGTGAGCAAGCTCCTGTGTAACTGAAACTTAGTTTAGTCCTAGATCTGTATAGCCAGGGTTATGTTATATGCTATCTCCGCTGATATCCTGTGTAAGTAGCCTGTTAGCTGAGGTGGTTAGCGCAATGGTGCTACATCCTAGAGGTCCAGGGATCAAATCCCCATTGATGGATAGTATTTTTTTAGGAATTGTGCCTCTTCAGCGCAACAACTTTTGCATGTTTATTTTATGTGTTGTTTAGTATATTTTGCCACAACTACTTAATTAGTCTGGTGGTAGGGCTACTAGTGTCCATCGGAGGGATCTGGTGTTCAAATCCTAGAAAATCAAAATTTTTTGGACAGAGTCACATGCCTTTTTTGTAAAATTCATATAAATTTAACCGTGCACCGGATTAAAATGATTTCAACATGTAAGTTGCATAGAATATTTTGTAGTTTCACAATAACCAACTCCCAAATGTGTTTAAAGTGGTTAACCTACCCGTTTTATTTTGTTTTGCATCAATGCCATGTTATAACGGTTTAAATCATAGTTAAACAACCGTTGCTCCGTCTTGATCATGTGTTATGTGAATCCTGCTTAGAATCTCGTGTAGGTTCATATTATCTTGCTGCTTGTATGTTTTAGAATGTTTGGTGTTGTCATTGCATACATATTGCATTCATGGCATCATATCTTGCGGTGTTCGTATCTTTTGAACCGTAGCTCCATTAGAGATGATCCATATATGTGGATGAACTAGCACGACGTGTAGTTTCACGTGAAACACTTTGTTTTGCCGTTTAACACACATAAAATGTGTTTAGGACAGATATGGACAGATTTAGGAAGTAACACATGGGGTCATTTCGGAGGTGCTATATGTCATTTCCGAACTCATTTAAAATGCCTACATAGGTAGATTAATTATGCTTCACCTCTTGTCATGTTTAGCAACATTTAATATTGCAGTGTACCTAAACGAGAGTGAACTAAATAATTGAATGTGGAGTTTCATCAATATGCAACTCGTTGCATATTGAGCTTCACCTAATGTGTAGTGTTTGGTTGTTGTGAATTGTCATGCCATGTCTTGCATATATACAACTGATCATGCATCATATGAGGATTGCATCTTGTCGTGCATGTGTCGTGGTGAATATCTGGGTTCATGCTTGTTTCCGGTTTGCTCCGTCTCGAGAGAATTCCGCAAGCGTGTCGGAATGTGAGGACCCGTTCGACCATGTCACTTCGTCTGCTTCACGGAATCATTCTTCTTCCAACCGGGATCTCAGGCAAGATGACCATTTCCCTAGATACCATTACTGTCGTTGCCTTGCTAGTTTTACCGTTTCTATCGTTATGTCTCGCTGCCTACCACCTGTTAAATATCAGCCTCCTAACATTGCCATGAAAACCTTCAACCTGTTCACAACCTAGCAAACCACTGATTGGCTATGTTACCGCTTGCTTAACCATGTGTTAGCGTTGCTAGTTGCAGGTGCAGTTGCTTCCATGTGATAACATGGGTTCCTTGTTATATCACCATATTAAATACTATTTAATTTAATGCACCTATATACGTGGTAAAAGGTGGAAGGCACGGCCTTTCTAGCCTGGTGTTTTGTTCCACCTTTGCCTCCTTAGATTCGGCTACCGGTGTTGTGTTCCACAAATGAGCGCTCCTAACATGCTTGGGGTTGTTACGGGAACCCCCTAGATTCTCGTTTTAGGATAAAGCTCGTCTGGCAAGGCCCAACATTGGTACTATATTTCCCCAACATAATAATTCTGTTAATATTGAAAAGCATAGGGCGTCATGAACCCGAGGAGTAATTATACATAATACAGGGAGGGCCAGTGTTGATGGTGCTGGTCCAAAACAGAGCAACTTATTAACGCTGCCCGGGGCAACTCGGCGTCTGGCGTGGTAACCATAGCTCATCCGTCGTGTCCTGAGAACAAGATACACGGTTCTTATCGGGATCGTCGACACGCTGGGCAGCCTTGCTGGACTTGTTTACCTTTATCGAGCGTTTCTTGCGAGGGATTCCAAGGATGCTTAGAGCTAACTCGAGGTTGAGGTTTTCCAATAGGGATCCAAGGAGATCATGGGTTTCCCTGGTCGAGGTCATTCCGTCGTAGCGTGTGGTAGTTTGTGATGGACTAGTTGGAGCACCCCTGTAGGGTTAAATCTTTCTGAATGTCGTGCATGCGATTATGTGGCAACGTTAAAACTTTGTTTAACACTGGTTCTAGACAACTTGAAGTAACTTAATTAAAACTTGCCAACTGAGTGTGCAACCGTGACTGTCTCTTTAGCAAGCTACTTCTTCGATCGAGGACATGGCGGGGTTATGTTTCACGTAAGTAGGTGTTCATGATCATTCATTTGATCATCAGTAGTTCACGTCCGCTATGCGCAGATCATCCCCCTCTTATTTCTTGTACTCGTAAGTTAGCCACCAAATATATGCTTAGTCGCTTGCTACAGCCAAACCACTTAACCGTACCTCACCTATTAAACTTTGCTAGTCCTGATACCTTTGGAAATGAGATTGTTGAGTCCCTTGTGGCTCACAGATTACTACAACACCAGTTGGAGGTACCGGTAAAGGTTACTTGACGTGAGCGGGATGGTTGTTCATTTAGAGTTTCTTCTTCTTCATCGTCATCGATCTAGGATGGGTTCGAGGCCGGCAGCCTGGGATAGCAAGGATGGACGTCGTTCTTTTCTCGTTTGTTTTCGTCCGTAGTCGGACCCTGCTCTTCTTCGTGATATTTATGTATTGTACTGATGTGACTCTGATGTAGCTTGTGGTGAGTGTAAGCCAATTCCATATACTCTTCTCTTCAGTACATGTACTTGTAACGATATCCATTCTTGCCAAACGACGAGATGCGCTTCTATCCCTGTCGAGGCCTTCGTGCCAAAATAAGGATAGGATCGCATCTTGGGCATTACAAGACATGACCGAGACATCTCTCCGGCCAATAACCAACAGCACGGTCTGGATATCCATGTTGGTTCCCACATGTTCCACGATGATCTCATTGGATGAACCATGATGTCAAGGATTCAATCAATCAGGTATGCAATTCCCTTTGTCTATCGGTATGATACTAGCCCGAGATCCGATCATCGGTATCCCTATACCTTGTTCAATCTCGTTACCGGCAAGTCTCTTTACTCGTTCCGTAACACATCATCTCGTGGCTAACCCCTTAGTCACACTGAGCTCAATATGATGATGGATTATCGAGTGGGCCCAGAGATACCTCTCCGTCACACGGAGTGATAAATCCTGGTCTCGATTCGTACAACTCAACAGACACTTTCGCATATACCTGTAGTGCACCTTTATAATCACTCAGTTACGTTGTGACGTTTGGTACACCCAAAGCACTCCTACGGTATCCGGGAGTTGCACAATCTCACGGTCTAAGGAAATGATACTTGACATTAGAAAAGCTTTAGCAGACGAACAACACGATCTAGTGCTATGCTTAGGATTGGGTCTTGTCCATCACATCATTCCCCAATGATGTGATCCCGTTATCAATGACATCCAATGTCCATGATCAAGAAACCATGATCATCTATTGATCAATGAGCTAGCCAACTAGAGGCTTACTAGGGACACATTGTGATCTATATATTCACACATGTATTATGGTTTCTGGTTAATACAGTTATAGCATGAATAATAGACAATTATCATGAACTAGGAAATATAATAATAACCAATTTCTTATTGCCTCTAGGGAATATTTCCAAAAGTCTCCCACTTGCACTAGAGTCATTTATCTAGTTCACATCACTATGTGATTGCAATGAATCCAACACCCATACAATTCTGGGGTTCGTTCATGTCTTGCTTGTGAGAGAGGTTTATTAGTCAATGAGTCTGAACCTTTCAGATCTGTGTGTGGTTTACAAATCTCTACGTGTTCATATAGATACTGCTACCATGCACCATTTGGAACTATTCCAAATGACAGCTCCACTATACGAATCCGGTTTACTACACATAGTCATCCGGATTAGTGACAAAGCTTGCATCGACGTAACCCCTTTGCGACGAACTCTTTAATCACCTCCATAATCGAGAAAATTTCCTTAGTCCACTAGTTACTAAGGATAACTTTGACCACTGTCTAGTGATCCATTCCTGGATCACTCTTGCACCCCTTGACTGACTCATGGCAAAGCACACTTTAGGTGTGGTACACAACATAACATACTTATAGAGCCTACGGCTGATGCATAGGGAACGACATTCGTCCTTTCTCTTTCTTCTACCGTGGTCAGGCTTTTGAGTCTTACTCAAAAAATTACACCTTATAACACAGCCAAGAACTCCATCTTTTGTCGATCTATTTTGAAAACTTTCAAAAAACTTGTCAAGGCATGCATTTTGTTGAAAGTTCTATTAAGCACGTTGATCTATCTCCATAGATCTTGATGCTCAATGTTCAAGTAGCTCATCCTAGTTTTCCTTTGAAAAACTCCTTTCAAACAACCCTTTATGCTTTCCAGAATTTCTACATTATTTCCGATCAACAATATGTTAGCCACATATATTCATCAGAAATTCGATAGTGCTCCCACTCACTTGTTTGGAAATACAAGTTTCTCATAAAATTTGTATAAAACCAAAAACTTTGATCATCTCGTCAAACTGTATATTCCAACTCCAAGATGCTTGCTCCAGTCCATAAAGGGATCGCTGGAGCTTTGCATATTTGTTAGCACTCTTTAAGATCGATAAAATCTTCTGGTCGTATCACATACAACCTTTCCTCAAGGAAGCCGTCGAGGAAACAATATTTTTGACATCCTATCTGCAAGATTTCATAAATGATGCAGCAACTGCTAACATAATTCCAACAAACTTTTAGCATCGCTACGAGTGAGAAAGTATCATCGTAGTCATCTCTTTGAACTTTGTCGAAAACATCTTTGCGACAAGTCGAGTTTTCTTAATAGTGACTTTTCACCATCACCATCTATCTTCCTTTTAAAGACCCATCCATAGTTAATAGTCTTACGACCATCAAGTAGTTCTTCCAAAGTCTATAATTTTTTTCACACATGGATCCTCTCTCGAATTTCATGGCCTCCAGCCATTTGTCGGAATCCGGGCCCACCATCGCTTCTCCATTGCTCTTAGCTTCATCATTGTCCAATAACATGACCTTCAAGACAGGGTTACCGTACCACTCTAGAGTAGTACGCGTCCTTGTCGACCTACGAGGTTCGGTAGTGACTTGATCCGAATCTTCATGATCATTATCATCAGCTTCCACTTCAATTGGTGTAGGCGCGAGAGGAACAACTTCCTGCGCCCTGCTACACACACTGGTTGAAGTGATGGTTCACATAACCTCATCAAGTTTCCACCGAAACTCCCACTCAATTCTTTCGAGAGAAACTTTTCCTCGAGAAAGGACCCATTTCTAGAAACAAACACTTCTGTTTTCGGATCATCTCAACGGAATTACGTGGAGCCCTATTTAAAGTGAATGTCGTTTTCTCTAATGCCTAACCCATAAACGATAGTGGTAATTTGATAAGAAATATCATAGTATGCACAGTCTTTAATAGGGCACGACTATGACATACTGACACACCATCAGACTATGGTGTTCCAGGTGGCATGAGTTGTGAAACATTTTTCACGTGAAACAATTTTAACATTGTCTTAAATGTTTACAAACTAGTAAATCAGATATATATGTTTACCTCCACGATCACATCGTAGACATATTATCCTCTTGTCACAATGATTTTTAACTTCACTCTGAAATTACTTGAACCTTTCAATAATTCAGATTTGTGTTTCGTCAAGTAAATACACTAGTATCTACTCAAATCATCTATGAAGTAAGAACATAATGATATCCACTGCGTGCCTCAGCACTCATTGGACTGCACACATCAAAATGTATTACTTCCAACAAGTTACTTTCTTTTTCCATCTCACAGGAAAATGAGGTCTTTAGTCATCTTGCCCATGTGGTATGATTTGCATGTCTCAAGTGATTCAAAAATCAAGTGAGTCCAAACAATCCATCCGCATGGAGTTTCTTCATGCGATTACACCAACAGGCATGGTTTGCATGTCTCAAACGTTTCAAAAATGGCAGAGTACAAAGATCCATCAGCATGGAGCTTCTTCATGCATTTATACCAATATGACTAAGCAGCAGTGCCACAAGTGGTACTATCATTACTACTTTGTATCTTTTGGCAACAATATTATGAACGTGTGTATCACTACGATCGAGATTCAATAAACCGTTCATTTTAGGTTCAAGACCATTGAAGGTATTATTCAAGTAAACATAATGACCATCATTCTTTTAAATGACTAACCGTATTGCAATAAACATAATCGAATCATATCTATGCTCAACACAAACACCAAATAACAATTATTTAGGTTTAACACTAATCCCAATGGTAGAGGGAGCGTGCAATGTTTGATCACATCAACCTTGGAAACACTTCCAACACACATCGTCACCTTGCTTTCAACTAGTCTCCTTTATTCCGTAGCTTTTATTTCGAGTTACTAACACTTAGAAATTGAACCGGTATCTAATACCATGGTGCTACTAGGAGTACTAGTAAAGTACACATCAATATCATGTATATCCAATAAACTTTTGTCGACTTTGCCAGCCTTCTCATCTACCAGGTATCTAGGGTAGTTCCTCTTCAGTGACTGTTCCCCTTATTACAAAAGCACTCAGTCTTGGGTTTGGGTTCAACCTTGGGTCTCTTCACTAGAGCAGCAACTGGTTTGTTGTTTCATGAAGTATCCCTTCTTTCCCTTGCCCTTCTTGAGACTAGTGGTTTTACGAACCATCAACAATTGATGCTTCTTTTGATTTCTACTTTCGTGGTGTCAAACATTGCGAACAACTCAAGGATCATTATATCCATCCCTGTAATTTGATAGTTCCTCACGAACCTCTAGCAGCTTGGTGGCAATGACTCTGGGGAACTATCACTATCTCATCTGGAAGACTAACTCCCACTTGATTCAAGTGACTTGTAGTACTCAAACAATCTGAGAACATGCTCAACGATTGAGCTTTTCTCCTTTACTTGGTGGACAAAGAATCTTGTCGGAGGTCTCATACCTCTCAACAAGGGCACGAGCATGAAATCCCAATTTCATCTCTTGGAACATCTTGTATGTCCCGCAACGGTCAAAGCGTCTTTAGCGCCTCAATTCTAAGCATTTTAAGCAATATGCATTGAACTATCATGTAGCTATCAAAAACATGTATGTCGGATGTTCACAACATCAATAGACCATGCTTGGGATTCAGCACACCGAGCGGTGCACTAAGGACTTAAGCCTTCTGCTAAGCAACGAGGACAATCCTCGGTTAACGGACCCAGTCCGCACAATTGCTACTTCTATCTTTCAACTAAGTTTTCTATAGGAACATATCAAAAATCACATGGAGCTCTAGCGCAAGTTATAACATAATTTGCAAAAAACCTTTCGACTATGTTCATGATAATTAAGTTCAACTAATCAAATTATTTAATGAACTCCCACTCACATCGACATCCCTATAGTCATCCAAGTGATACATGATCCATGTCGACTAGCCCGTGTCCGATCATCACGTGAGACGGACTAGTCATCAACGGTGAGCATCTCCATGCTGATCGAATCAGCCATACGACTCATGATCGACCTTTCGGTGTCCCATATTCGAGGCCATGTGTGTACATGCTAGGCTCGTCGAGTCAATATATGTGTTTTGCGTGTGTAAACTGGCTTACACTCGTTGTATGCGAACGTTAGAATATATCACACCCGATCGTCGTGTGGTGCTTCGAGACAACGATCCTTCGCAACGGTGCACACTTAGGGGAATACATATCTCGAAATTTTAATGAGGGATCATATTATCTTTGCTACCGGCATTCTAAGCAATAAGATGTAAAACATGATAAACATCACATGCAATCATATAGTGACATGATATGGCCATTATCATCTTGCTCCTTGGATCTCCATCTTCGGGGCATCATGATCATCATCGTCACCGGCATGACACCATGATCTCCGTCATTGTGTGTCCGTGAAGTTGTCACGCCAACTATTACTTCTACTACTATAGCTAATTGTTAGCGCTAAAGTAAAGTAATCAACATGGCGTTGCATCTCATACGATAAATTAAGACAACTCCTATGGCTCCTGCCGGTTGTCATACTCATCGACATGCTAGTCGTGAATCCTATTACAAGAACATGATCAATCTCATACATCACAAATGTAATATCACATCCTTTTGGCCATATCACATCACATAGCATACCCTCCAAAAACAAGTTAGACAGTCTCTAATTATTGTTGTAATTCTTAGGTGGCTGATTTGGGTTTCTAGCAAGAACCTTTATTACCTACGTGACAGCCACAATGTTGATATGCTAATGCTATTTACCCTTCATAAGGACCCTCTTCATAGAATCCGATTCGACTAAAGTGGGAAAGACAGACACCCGCTAGCCACCTTATGCAACAAGTGCATGCCTGTCGGTGGAACCAGTCTCACGTAGTAAATTCAAAAAAATTCCTACGCCATACAAGGATCTATCTATGGAGAGACCAGCAACGAGAGAGGTTGTAGAGCATCTTCATACCTTTGAAGATCGCTAAGCGGAAGCGTTGCTAGAACGCGGTCGATGGAGTGGTACTCGCAGTGATTCAGATCACGGTCAGTTCCGATCTATGTGCCGAATCACGGCACCTCTGCGTTCAACACACGTACATCCCGGTGACGTCTCCCACGCCTTGATCCAGCAAGGAGGAGGGAGAGGTTGAGGGAGAGCTCCGGCAGCACGATGATGTGGTGGCGGTGGAGCTAGGAGGTATTCCGACAGGGCTTCGCCAAGCACCACGGAAGAGGAGGAGCAGGGCTGCGCCGAGAGAGATATTTCATGTGTTGCAGCTCTCCCCATCACCCCAATATATATAGGAGGGAGGGAGAGCGCCGGCCACCCTAGGGTTTCCCCTTGGTGGCGCGGCAGCCCTCCTAGATGGGAGGTGCGGCGGCTAGGGCAGGGAGGGGTGGCGCGCTAGGGGGTGGCTTGCCACCCAAGGCAAGCCCCCACGCCCTAGGGCTACCACTCCTTGGCCCCTCTTGCGCCTTGGGCTGGGGTGGGAGGCACACCAGCCCACTCTGGGCTGGTTCCCTTCCACCTTTCGGCCCATGTAGCCTTTGGGGCTCATTGCACCTTCCCGGTGGACCCCCGGAACCCTTCCGGTGGTCCCGGTATGTTACCGGTGACGCTTGAAACACTTCCGGTGTCCAAAACCTCACATCCTATATATCAATATTTACCTCCGGACCATTTCGGAGCTCCTCGTGACGCCCGGGATCTCATCTGGGACTCCGAACAACCTTCTGTAACCACGTACACTATTTCCCTATAACCCTAGCATCAAAGAACGTTAAGTGTGTAGACCCTACGTGTTCGGGAGACGTGCAGACATGACCAAGACATCTCTCTGGCCAATAACCAACAACGCGGTATGGATATCCATGTTGGTTCCCACATGTTCCACGATGATCTCATTGGATGAACCACGATGTCAAGGATTCAACCAATCCCGTATGAAATTCCCTTTGCCTATCGATAGATACTAGCCAAAGATCTGATCGTTGGTATCCCTATACCTTGCTCAATCTCGTTACCGGCAAGTCTCTTTACTAGTTTCATAACACATCATCCCATGGCTAACCCCTTAGTCACACTAAGCTCAATATGATGATGGATTACCGAGTCGGCCCAGAGATACCTCTCCGTCACACGGAGTGACAAATCCCGGTCTCAATTCATACAACTCAACGGACACTTTCGGATATACCCGTAGTGCACCTTTATAATCACCCAGTTACATTGTGACGTTTGGTGCACCCAAAGCACTCCTATGGTATCCGGGAGTTGCACAATCTCACGGTCTAAGGAAATGATACTTGACATTAAAAAAGCTTTAGCAGACGAACAACACGATCTAGTGCTATGCTTAGGATTGGGTCTTGTCCATCACATCATTCCCCAATGATGTGATCCCGTTATCAATGACATCCAATGTCCATGATCGAGAAACCATGATCATCTATTGATCAATGAGCTATCCAACTAGACGCTTACTAGGGACACATTGTGATCTATATATTCACACATGTATTACGGTTTCTGGTTAATACAATTATAGCCTGAATAATAGACAATTATCATGAACTAGGAAATATAATAATAACCAATTTATTATTGCCTCTAGGGCATATTTCCAACAAGTTGTACTACGTGCAAACATGCCTGTTTTTTGAGAGAATCTAGCCTTTGCATGTAACGATCGATAAAAGAACAGCCATCCAATTGGTCATAGAGCAGCGTATTTTCCTAGCTAGATAACTAGGTGGACAACTCTTACTATCAACATGCTTAACAACTAAAGTTTGCACAAACTGAAATTCACTAAACAGCCATGCTCAAGTCTTGTAGATTATCGTAAAGGACGCTTGCCACCGCAGGGCGACAGCCACAACGACAGACATGGAAGAAATGTGAGTTGCCTTAGAGTGCGAGGCAAGTTTTTCAGAATAGTGGGGGCGGAGGGATAATAAGTTGCCATGTCGTCCTTGTTGGCTGCTCTATTTTTTAAAAGTTGTCGGAGATCTCTTTTGTAATAATAAAAAATAAACCAAGGTTTAACAAAGATTGTAGTATTAAATTCATAGTTTTGAAGGAAAACTAAACATCTCATTGTAAAAGAAACTATGGTAATGTCAAAATGGAAAATAGAACCACACAGAGTCAAATTTTGAAGCATTCCTGCCGAATGCATTAACTACTCTTGGATTTTCAGCATGGATCCTAACGCGAAGTTAGTTCCACGTCAGCTTCAGGGTCATTGAGGGAGTCCGGGACTAAGGGGTCTTCAGTCCATCGGTCTATCTCTATAGGCCGGACAAGTGGGCCGCTCTGTATCTACTACTAATGAGCCAAACTATAAGACGACCATGTGTTCGGCCAAGAAAACTCAGAAGCCTTGGTGTGTGCTCCAAGTCAAGATGGTGGAATCGGCATGTTTATCCCTTAATGATGACCAACCATATGTAAAACCTAGGTACCCCTGGTGTCTATATAAACTGGAGGGTTTTAATTCGTCGAGGACATAACCATCTTCTAGGGTTTGATTCATATGATCTTGTGGTTGATCGACTTTGTAATCATCACACACTCATCAATATAATTGAGCGGGACGTAGGGTTTTACCGCTTTGAGAGGGCCCAAACCTGGATAAATATTGTCCCCGTGCTTCATGCTACCCATCGATTCAAGATCTATTGCTCGGGACTCCCTACCCGAGATCTGTCGGTTTTGACACTCACATTGGTGCTTTAATTGAGAGTTCTGATGTGCGATCGCCAAAGATCGATGGCTCGCTTAGTCATCAGCGATAGGATCCACACTGGGGATGCCATCGTCCCCGTCCAGCTCTTCATGTTCGGTAGCATCGTTCTACATGCTGATGTGGCCGATCACCTCGACTAGCTCGTGGGCTTCACCCGAGAGCACCAGATCAAGTTCGGCAATGTGGAGTATGTCTTTGACACCCACGACGATCTGGTCATTACGGGGCTCTCGGCCTCGACGGATGAGCCCAAAAATCTCAAAGATTTAACTTTTGGCCTACTTCTCGACCCCATCACCAGGCGAGCATTACCTTGGATCCGCCTTTTAGCTCAGATCCAATTAAAGCATTCGAAGACTAGAGTTCGACCTTGGCCTAGCATGGTCCATGTTCCGATGCGCCAGAGGTCAACTCCGCAAGAATTTAGAAGACTAGTCGGGCTGACCTCTCGCTATTGAACAAGATGCTTTCTCAGATCCGAACTATGAATGTTGCTGATGACCCGCTCTCGACCTATACCTAGAACGATCATGAGGCGGTCCATGGGGAATTTTACGTCGCACTGACCATCCACTTTGTAGCCACAATCGAAGATTTAACTGATATTGTCAATTACACCTATGAGGAGGCCGAGGATGTGGACGAACAAGTCGACCCCACTCCCGCTCCCACTACTGCACGGTGGACAGCCACCTCCACCTACGATGTCTATATGGTGCGTACCCCCAGCGATAATGGTTACGACACGATGGGGAAGGGCGGAGACTACACCCCCAAAGAGAATGATGACAAGCCTAGCAAGGAGTCGTCCAAGCATCAACGTCACCGCAAACGATCCAAGGGGTGCAAGGTCACGGGAAGCAACAGGGTAACAAAGAAAACGATACCCCGGACAACCCAGAAGACCTCGGCGACCTTGCTTGACCTGAACAACAACCTGATGACTTGGAGGGGCACGAGGATCAGGATAACCCCGAAGACAACAAAAACCTTCCTCTCTCCGAAGAGGAGGATAGTCTCAGAGACGAGGATTTCATCGTTTTCGAGGACCCGCTAGATCAAGAGAGGTTCAAGCGGCAGCTTATATCCACCACCCTAAGCCTGAAGAAGAAACAGAAGTAAATCAAAGCCGAACAAGACACCCTTAACGACAGATGGACGAAAGTCCAAGCAACCAAAGAAGGGTACGACAATGAGTAGCAGGATCAATACCGAAGCTACCAACGCCGGCGTTTGCTGCCAGAATTTAATGACAAGGGTTTTGAGCCTACACCCCCCAGACGCACTCATGCCAACCATCCAGACCGCCCCCTTGAGGATGGGACATGACGGCTAGGGATGCCGAAGATCGACCCCCCCCCCCCCAGGTAGAAGGAAAGAGTCAATACAGCCTCAGGACCCGTATGACCTACGACACAGCCTGAAAGTTAGAGCGGGTCACACAAGATCCATCTATGGAGCACACTCCTGAAACGGGATTGGTGCCAAGCTTGGCTCGATAGAAAGGATAGAGCCCGGGAACAACAACGGGTCCGTATGATAGCCGACCTCCAGCATGACATAGCTCGGCTCAGGGGCACCTCTCAACCAATGTGCTTTACAGATAAAGTGATGCAGCATCAGTTCCCCGAAGGGTTTAAACCCGTAAACATTGAACAATAAGACGAGACAATGGACCCGGCCATGTGGATTGAAGACTTCCTTCTCCACATTCATATTGCCCGAGGAGATAACCTTCAGTCCATAAAATACTTGCCATTAAAATTGAAAGGACCAGCATGACACTGGTTGAACAGTCTCCCTAAAAATACCATTGGGATCTGGGAAGAGTTTGGGGATGCCTTCCAAGCTTACTTTCAAGGAACTTATGTTAGATACCCGGATGTCGATGACTTGAGATACATGATTCAACGATCCGGCGAGTTAGCTCGACAATTTTGGAACCGATTCCCGACTACGAAAAATCAAATCGTAGATTGTTCGAACACCGAGGAATAGACTCTTTCAGAAACAATATCCAGGACGAGTGGATAGCTTGTCAGCTCAGCCAAGACAAGCCCATAACAATGTCGGCCCTCACCTCAATTATGATCCTCTTTTGTGCGGGTGAGGACAGTTGGCTAGCCATCGAAGCAACACTCCGAGAGACAACGACACCACTGAAGTTCGGGATGGCAATGGGAAACCACAATGCAATAAGGAGAAGCATCTACAGAATAGCGTTGATGACGAGGATACAACAGAAAATGAATGATTCAACAATTCCAAGTCATGATCATGAAGGAAGCCCTCTAAATGGAATCGGGATGGACCTACCGCATTGGAGAAAATCATGGACATGCCCTGCCAGATCCACGGCACCCAGACAAGTCCGGCACCCACACCAACCATAATTGTTGGGTGATCAAATAGGCGAGCAAACTCCTGTTGGAAATATGCCTAGAGGCAATAATTAAATGGTTATTATTATATTTCCTTGTTCATGGTAATTGTCTATTATTCATGTTATAATTGTATTAACAGGAAACATAATACATGTGTGAATACATAGACCACACCATGTCCCTAGTGAGCCTCTAGTTGACTCGCTCGTTAATCAATAGATGGTCATGGTTTCCTCACCATGGACATTGGATGTCATTGATAATGGGATCACATCATTAGGAAAATGATGTGATGGACAAGACCCAATCCTAAGCATAGCACAAGATCGTGTAGTTTGTCTGCTAGAGCTTTTCTAATGTCAAGTATCATTTCCTTAGACCATGAGATTGTGCCACTCCCGGATACCGTAGGAATTCTTTGGGTGTATCAAACATCACACCGTAACTGGGTGACTATAAAGGTGCACTACAGGTATCTCTGAAAGTGTTTGTTGGGTTGGTACAAATCGAGACTGTAATTTATCACTCCGTGTGACGAAAAGGTATCTTTGGGCCCACTCGGTAATACATCATCATAATGATCTCAATGTGACTAAGGAGTTAGTCACGGGATCATGTGTTATGAAAAGAGTAAAGAAACTTGCTGGTAACGAGATTGAACAAGGCATAGGGATACCGACGATCGAATCTTGGGCAAGTAACATACCGATGGACAAAGGGAATTGTATACGGGATAAATTGAATCCTCGACATCGTGGATCATCCAATGAGATCATCGTGGAACATGTGGGAGCCAATATGGGTATCTAGATATCGCTATTGGTTATTGGCCGGAGAGGTGTCTCGGTCATGTCTGCATGGTTCCCGAACCCGTAAGGTCAACACACTTAAGGTTCGGTGACGCTAGAGTTGCAATGGGAATTGTATGTGGTTACCGAAAGTAGTTCGGAGTCCCGGATGATATCTCGGACATCATGAGGAGTTCTGGAATAGTCCGAAGGTGAAGATTTATATATGGGAAGTCTAGTTTCAGTCAGCGGAAAAGTTTCGGGGTTTATCGGTATTGTAGCGGGACCACCGAAAGGGTTATGGGGTCCACCGGGAGGGGCCACTACCCCGGAGGACCATGTGGGTTGAATATGGGTGGGAACCAGCCCCCTAGTGAGCTGGTGCGCCCCCCTCCAAGGGCCCAAGGTGCTAGGGTTAGGAACCCTAGGACGTTGGGGCGCCTCCCACCAACTTAGGAGGCAAGCCTCCCCCCTTGGCCGCCGTCGCCGCCTCTAGATGCATCTAAGGGGTTGGCCCCCTCTCCCCTTCAGCCTATAAATAGATGGGGGTGAGATGGCAGCGGCACCCCTAATCCCCTTGCCCCCGGCGCAACCCTCCCCTTCCTACACCTCCTCCTCTTCTGTAGTGCTTAGCGAAGCTCTACCCGAGAACCACGAGCTCCACCGCCACCACGCCATCATGCTGCTGGAGCTCTCCCTCAACTTCTCCTCCCCCTTTGATGTATCAAGAAGGAGGAGACGTCCCTGGGCTGTACGTGTGTTGATCACGGAGGCGTCGTTCCTTCGACGCTTGGATCGGATCTTCCGCGATTTGAATCGCACCGAGTATGACTCCATCAACCGCGTTGTTTGCAACACTTCTGCTTAGTGATCTTCAAGGGTATTAAGATGCACTCCCTCTCTCATGTTGCTAGCATCTCCTAGATTTTTTTTGAATTATTACTATGTTCCCCGACAATAGTATCACAGCTAGGTCTATGTGTAGATTTTATGCACGAGTAGAACACAAGTAGTTGTGGGCGATGATTTGGCCAATTTGCTTGCCGTTACTAGTCGTATCTTGATTCGGCGGAATTGTGGGATGAAGCGGCCCGGACCGACTTTGCACGTACGCTTACGTGAGACTGGTTCCACCGCCTGACATGCACTTGTTGCATAAGGTGGCTAGCGGGTGTCTATCTCTCCCACTTTAATCGGATCGGATTCGACGAAGAGGGTACTTATGAAGGGTAAATAGAAATTGGCATATCACCGTTGTGGATTTTACGTAGGTGAGAAACGTTCTTCCTAGAAATCCATAGCAGCCACGTAAAACTTGCAACAACAATTAGAGGACGTCTAATTTATTTTTGCAGGGTATGCTATGTGATGTGATATGGCCAAAAGGATGTGATAAAATATATATGATGTATGAGATTGATCATGTTCTTGTAATAGGAATCACGACTTGCATGTCGATGAGTATGACAACCGGCAAGAGCTATAGGAGTTGTCTTAATTTATTGTATGACATGCGTATCAATCAAAATCGCCATACAATTACTTCACTTTATTGCTAACCGTTAGCTATAGTAGTAGAAGTAATAGTTGGCGAGACAACTTCATGAAGACACGATGATGGAGATCATAGTGTCGTGCCGGTGACAATGGTGACCATGTCGCACCCCAAAGATGGAGATCAAAGGTACAAGATGATATTGGCCATATCATGTCACTTTATGATTTGCATGTGATGTTTATCATGTTTTTACATCTTATTTGATTAGAATGACGGTAGCATAAATAAGATGATCCCTCACTAAAATTTCAAGAAATGTGTTCCCCTAAGTGTGCACCGTTGCGAAGGATCGTTGTATCGAAGCACCACGTGATGATCGGGTGTGATAGATTCTAGCATTCACATACAACGGGTGTAAGCCAGATTTACACACATGAAACACTTAGGTTGACTTGACGACCTAGCATGTACAGACATGGCCTCGGAACACGAGAGAACGAAAGGTCGAACACGAGTCATATAGTAGATGCGATCAACATGGATATGTTCACCACTGATGACTAGTCCGTCTCACGTAATGATCGGACACGGCATAGTTGATATGGATCATGTATCACTTAGACGACTAGAGGGATGTCTATCTGAGCGAGAGTTCATTAAAAGATTTGATTAGATGAACTTAATTATCATGAACTTAATCCTAATTTGTGTTTACAATCTATCTTGTAGATCCAACGGCCCACGCTAATGGTGCCCTCAACTTCAACGCGTTCCTAGAGAAAACCAAGCTGAAAGACGATGGAAGCAACTATACGGAATGGGTCCATAACTTTAGCCTCATCCTCATTGTTTCCAAGAAAACATATGTCCTTGATGCACCACTAGGTGATGCACCCATTTTCCCAGCAACTCAAGACATTATGAACGCCTCGCAGTGGCGTAGTGATGATTACTCACTCGTTCAGTGCGGCATGCTTTACAGCTTAGAGTCGGGGCTCCAAAAGTGCTTTGAGAAACACAGAGCATATGAGATGTTCCAAGAGCTGAGAATGGTTTTCCAAGATCATGCCCGGGTCGGGAGATATGAAGTCTCCGACAAGTTCTTCAGTTGTATGATGGAGGAAAATAGTTCTGTCAGCGAGCACATACTCAAAATGTCTCGGTTGCACAAAAGCTTGTCTCAGCTGGGAGTTAACTTCCGGATGACTCGATTATTGAAAGAATCCTCCAGTCGCTTCCACTTAGATACAAGAGCTTTGTGATGAACTTCAATATTAAAGGGATGGAGAAGTCCATTCCTGAGTTATATGATGTGCTGAAATCAGCGGAGATGGAGATAAAAAAGGAACATCAAGTGTTGATGGTGAATAAGACCACCAGTTTCAAGAAAGGCAAGGGTAATACGAACTTCAAGAAGGAAGGCAAAGCAGTTGTCGTGCCCCGTAAATCAGTTACCGGGAAGAAGCCCAAGAATGGACTCAACCATGAGACTGACTGCTATTATTGAAGGGAACCGGTCACTGGAAGCGGAACTGCCCCAAGTACTTAGCGGATAAGAAGTTCGGTAACGTCAAAGGTATATATGATATACATGTTATTGATGTGTACCTTACGAGTGCTCATAGTATCTCATGGGTATTTGATACCGGTGTGATTGCTCACATTTGTAACTCAAAACAGGAGCTGCGGAATAAGCATAGACTGGCGAAGGACAAGGTGAAGATGCGTGTCGGGAATGGTTCCATGGTCGATGTGATCGCCGTCGGCATGCTACCTCTACATCTACCTTCGGGATTAGTTTTAAACCGCAACAATTGCTATTTAGTACCAGATTTGAGCATGAACATTGTATCTGGATCTCGATTGATGCAAGATGGCTACTGATTCAAATCCAAGAATAATGGTTGTTCTATTTATATGAGAGATATGTTTTATGGTCATGCCCTGCTGATCAATGGTTTATTTTTACAGAATATCGAACATGATGTTACACATATTTATAGTGTGAGTACCAAACGATTTAAGGTTGATAATGATAGTCCCACATACTTGTCGCACTACGGCCTTGGTCATATCGGTGTCAAACGCATGAAAAAACTCCAAGCAGATGGACATTTGGAGACTCTTGATTATGAATCATTTGACACGTGCGAACCATGCCTCATGGGCTAGATGACTAAGACTCCGTTCTTCGGAACAATGGAGCGAGCAAGCAACTTGTTAGAAATAATACATACAGATGTATGCGGTCCAATGAGCGTTGAGGCTCGCGGTGGCTATCGTTATGTTCTCACCATCACTGATGAGTTAAGCAGATATGGGTATGTCTAGTTAATGAAACACAAGTCCGAGACCTTTGAAAAGTACAAGGAATTTTTGAGTGAGGTAGAGAATCAACGTGACACGAAAATAAAGTTCTTAAGATCTAATTGTGGTGGAGAATATTTGAGTCACTAGTTTGGCACGCACTTAAGGAAATGTGGAATTGTTTCACAACTCATGTCGCTTGGCACACCTCAGCATAATGGTGTGTCTAAACGTCGTAATCGCACACTTTTGGATTTGGTGCGATCTATGATGTATCTTACTGATTAGCTGCTATCATTTTGGGGATATGCATTGGATACTGCCGCATTCACTTTAAATAGGGCACCGTCTAAATCCGTTGAGACGACACCATATGAACTATGGTTTGGGAAGGTTGTCGCTTCTGAATGTTTGGGGATGCGATTCTTATGTCAAGAAACTTCAACCTGAAAAGCTCGAACCCAAATCGGAAAAGTGCGTCTTCATAGGATACCCCAAGGAAACTACTGGGTATACCTTCTATCTCAGATCTGAAGGCAAGATCTTTGTTGCCAAGAATGGATCCTTTCTAGAGAAAGAGTTTCTCTCATAAGAAGTAAGTGGGAGGAAAGTAGAACTTGATGAGGTAATTGTACCCCCTCTCGAACTGGACAGTAGCACAGTGTAGGAAAATGTTTATGTGGTGCCTGCAACGACTAGAGAGGAAGTTAATGATGATGATCATGAAACGTCGGATCAAGTTACTACTGAACTTCATAGATACATGAAGACACGTTCCGCACCAGAGTGGTACTACAACCCTGTCCTGGAAATCGTGTTGTTAGACAATGGTGAACCTTCTAACTATGAAGAAGCCATGGCGGGCCCGGATTCCAACAAATGGCTCGAAGCCATGAACCCGAGATAGGGTCCATGTATGAGAACAAAGTATGGACTTTGGTGGACTTGCCCGATGATCGGCAAGCCTTAGAAAATAAATGGATCTTTAAGAAGAAGACTAACACAGATGGTAATGTGACCGTCTATAAGGCTCGGCTTGTCGCTAAGGGTTATCGACAAGTTCAAGGAGTTGAGTATGATGAGACTTTCTCACCCGTAGCGATGCTAAAGTCCGTCTGAATCATGTTAGCAGTTGCCGCATTTTATGATTATGAGATCTGGGAAATGGACGTCAAAACGGCATTCCTTCACGGTTTTCTGAAGGAAGAATTGTATATTTCTTAGCGGGAAGCTTTTGTCGATCCTAAGAATGCGGAAAAGGTATGCAAGCTCGAGCGCTCCATCTATGGGCTGGTGCAAGCATCTCGGAGTTGGAACATTTGCTTTGATGAGGTGATCAAAGCATTTGGGTTTGTACGGACTTATGGAGAAGCCTGTATTTACAAGAAAGTTAGTGGGAGCTCTGTAGCATTTCTCAGTTTATACGTGGATGACATATTGTTGACAGGAAATGATATAGAACTTTTGGAAAGCAAAAAGGCCAACTTGAATAAGTGTTTTTCAATGAAGGACCTTGGAGAAGCTGCTTACATATTAGGCATCAAGATCCATAGAGATAGATCGAGACGCCTCGTTGGTCTTTCACAAGGCACATAGCTTGACAAGATATTGAAGAAGTTCAATATGGATCAGTCGAAGAATGGGTTCTTGCCTCAATTGCAAGTTGTGAGATTGATCACAGCTCAATGCCCGATAACGGCAGAAGATAGAGAAAAGATGGTTGTCGTCCCCTATGCCTCAGCCATAGCTTCTATTATGTACGCCATGTTGGGTACCAGACCGGATGTGAACCTTGCCATAAGTTTGGTAGGGAGGTACCAAAGTGATCCCGGAATGGAATACTGGACATCGCTCAACAATATCCTTAAGTGCCTGAAAAGGACTAAAGATATGTTTCTCGTTTATGGAGGTGCCGAAGAGCTTGTCATAAAGGTTCATGTAGATACTAGCTTCGACACAGATCCGGATGACTCCAAGTCACAAACCGGATACATGTATATTTTGAATGGTGGGACAGTCTGCTGGTGCAGTTGCAAGCAAAGCGTCGTGGTGGCATCTAAATGTGAAGCAGAGTACATAGCTGCTTCAGAAGAAGCGCGGGGAGCAGTGTGGATAAAAGAGTTCATCACGGACCTAGGAGTGATTCCCAATGCATCGGGCCCGATGACTCTCTTGTGTCAAAACACTGGAGCTATTGCCATTGCCAAGGAGCCCATGTTTCACAAGAAGACCAAACACATCAAGCACCATTTCAACTCCATTCGTGGTTACATTCAGGATGGAGATATAGATATTTGTAAAGTACATACAAATCTGAATGTCGCAGATTCAATGACTAAACCTCTTCCACAGGCAAAACATGATCAACACCGGAACTCTATGGGTGTTCGATTCATCACAATGTAACTAGATTATTGATTCTAGTGCAAGTGGGAGACTGTTTGAAATATGCCCTAGAGGCAATAACAAAATGGTTATTATTATATTTCCTTGTTCATGATAATTGTCTATTGTTCATGCTATAATTGTACTAACCAAAAACCGTAATACATCTGTGAATACAAAAACCACACCATGTCACTAATGAGCTTCTGGTTGACTAGCTCGTTGATCAATAGATGGTCATGGTTTCCTGACCATGGACATTCGATGTCGTTGATAACGGGATCACATTATTAGAAGAATGATGTGGTGGACAAGACCCAATCCTAAGTATAGCACAAGATCGTGTAGTTCGTCTGCTAGAGCTTTTCTAATGTGAAGTATCATTTCCTTAGACCATGAGATTTTTTAACTCCTGGATGCCGTAGGAATGCTTTGGGTGTATCAAACATCACAACTCACAATGTAACTGGGTCACTATAAAGCTGTAGTACAGGTATCTCCGAAAGTGTGTGTTGGGTTGGTACGAATCGAGACTGGGATTCGTCACTCCGTGTGACGGAGAGGTACCTCTCGACCCACTCGGTAATACATCATCACAATGAGCTCAATGTGACTAAGGAGTTAGTCACGGGATCATGTGTTACAGAACGAGTAAAGAGACTTGCCAGTAACGAGATTGAACAAGGCATAGGGATACCGTGGATCGAATCTTGGGCAAGTAACAGAACGATGGACAAAGGGAATTGTATACGGGATTAATTGAATACCCGACATTGTGGTTCATCCGATGAGATCATCATGGAACATGTGGGAGACAATATGGGTATCCAGATCCTCCTATTGTTTATTGGCTAGAGAGGTGGCTCGGTCATGTATGCACTGGTTCCCGAACCCGTATGGTGTAGACCCTTAAGGTTCGCTGACGCTAGAGTTGTAGTGGGAATTTTATGTGGTTACTGAAAGTTGTTAAGAGTTCCGGATGACATCTCAGATGTCACGAGGAGTTACGGAATAGTCCGGAGGTGAAGATTTATATATGGGAAGTACAGTTTCAGTCACCGGAAAAGATTCACTGTTTATCGATATTGTACCGGGACCATCGAAAGGGTTCCAAGTGTCCATCGGGAGGGGCCACCTACCCCGGAGGACCACATGGGCTGAATATGGGTGGGATAGTGGGCTGGTGGGCCCCCCAAGGGACCAAGGCACCTAGGGTTGGGAACCCTAGGGCGTGGGGGCGCCTCCCACCAACTTGGGAGGCAAGCCTCCCCATTGGCCGCCGCCGCCGCCCCCTCTAGATGCATATAAGGGGCCGGCCCCCTCTCCCCTTCACCTTATAAATATATGGGGGTGAGAGATCAGCGGCACCCCTAATCCCCCTGCCCCTGGCGCAACCCTCCCCCTCCTACACCTCATCCTCCTCCGTAGTTCTTAGTAGAGCTCTGACGGAGAACCACGAGCTCCACCGCCACCATGTCGTCGTGCTGCCGGATCTCTCCCTCAACTTCTCCTCCCCCTTGCTGGATCAAGAAGGAGGAGACGTCCCCGGGTTGTACGTGTCTTGAATGCGGAGGCACCGTTCGTTCGGCACTTGGATCGGATCTTCCGCGATTTGAATCGCCGCGAGTACGACTCCATCAACCGCGTTCTTTGCAATGCTTATGTGTAGCGATCTTCAAGGGTATGAAGATGCACTCCCTCTCTCTCATTGCTAGCATCTCCTAGATTGATCTTGGTGACACGTAGGAATATTTTCGAATTATTACTATGTTCCACGACAACTCGCAGCCGAGGAGTAGGGCAAGAGCCCTTGCAGCAAGGATGATGCGAGCCTCGTAGGATAAGGAGGACAAAAGCAATTCCCTCCTGAGGTAAAAACTATGAACATGATCTACGTTACACACATACCAAAGTAGGAGAGGAAGCATGCGCTTCGGGACGTCTACGCCATAGAGCCCGTAGCCCCGAAGTTCAGCCCATGGTCGTTGCTTCGTATCGCAAATGCGTTGGTTTCTCTCCAAGCTTAAATGGTGATGTAGCACAACAACGACAAGTATTTCTCTCAGTTAAACAACCAAGGTATCAATCCAGTAGGAAGATTCACAAGACTACGTAAGAAACACATGCACACAAATAGCAAATCCTCGCAACCTAACACGTGGAGGGGTTGTCAATCCCTCATGGGTAAAGTAAGGATGGATTGATAGATGCAAATAATAGTGATAGCAAACAGAACGTAGAAAGGTATTTTTGTTTTTTTATAATACAGATCTGAAAAAAAACGAGCAAATAACCTAGAAAAGAAAATAGCAAAGTAAAGGTTGCAAATAGATGATGTGAAGTAGACCCGGTGGCCGTAGGTTTCACTAGTGCCTTCTCTCGAGAAATAGCATACGATGGGTAGACAAATTACTGTCGGGCAATTGATAGAAGAGCAAATAATTATGAAGATATTCAAGACAACGATCATGTATATAGGTATCATGTCCAAGACAAGTAGATCGACTTCTTCCTGCATCTACTTCTACTACTCCACTCATAGACCACTATCCAGCATTGAACTAGTATATTAAGTTCATGGATAAACAGAGTAATTCTTTAAGAATGATGACATGATGTAGACAATATCTATTCATGTAGGAATAGACCCCCATCATTTTATCATTAATAGCAATGATACTGCGTGCCATGTCTCTTTCTGTCAATGAGATTGAGCATCGCAAGATCGAACCCATCACAAAGCAACTCTTCCCATTGCAAGATAAAATATCAAGTTGTCCAGACAAAAACCAAATATCGGAGAAGAAATAAGAGGCTATAATACTCAAGCATGAATATGTTTTCATAGATGTGATCATAAACTCACAATTCATCGAATCCCAACAAACAAACCGCAAAAGAAAGAGTTACATCATATGGATCTCCAAGAGACCATTGTATTGAGAAACAAAACGATTGAGGAAGCCATCTAGCTAGTCCCTACAACCCCGTATGTTTGATATGAACTACTCACGCATCATCGGAGGAGCACCAATGAGGAAGGTGAACCACTCCGTGACTGTGTTCCTCTCCGGAACGGGCTCTAGATTGGATTTTGTGGCTCTGGAACTTGCGGCGGCTGAAATGATTTTTCATCGACTCCCCTATGGTTTGGTGAATACTGGAGTATTTATAGAGCTCACACATAGTGGAGGAGGTGCCTGAGGGGCCCACTAGACACCAGGCCGCGATAGGTCCCTCTAGCGTGCTCTGATGTCTAGTGGCCCCCCTGGGCCTTGTCTGCTGCTCGTTCTTGTCTCCCAAGTTTCCTTCTGGTCCAAAAAAATCTCTATAAAGTTTCATGACATTTGGACCTCGTGAGATATGGATTTTCTACGAAAGAAAAAAAACAGCAAAAAACAACAACTCGCATTAGGCACTATGTCAATAGGTTAGTCCCAAAAAATGATATAAATGTGACATCCTCGGATTAAGCTACAGTAGTTAATGTAGTTAGGCTACATTAATCACATGCTAAAGGGTGCCATGTCATCAAGATTAACTAAGCCAGATTTCCAATTGAAAAACCAAAACTAAATTAAAATTAAAGTTTAAGTCAAATAAATTATTTCTTCAAACTATAAAATAATACACATATTTGGGTTACAAATATTCTCCTAGTATTCATAAAATTGATACCAACATTTTTGTGAGTGTCTAAGCGCCTCAAAATAATTAAACCACATGCCTAAACAATATTTTAAAGTCCTTATAAGTTATATCAATTCAAAAACGCATCAATTAAATCAGAAACCTTTTTGTGACAGTGCCTATTATTGCATTATAATTACTGGTGCAAGTTACAGATTTTATAAGACTAAAATACTCTTGTTTTAAAAAATAGAATAGAAAAGTAACTAAAAGAAAAAATAGACCCCGACCCAACTGGGCCAACTCCCCCAGCCGGCCAACCCCCACAGCCCACTTATACCCACGGGTATATAACCCATGGAACCCTAGCCCAAATCGTCCCCCGGTCCCCACTCCTCCCTCCCGCCGCCAGAAGGCCACAAGGGCCAAACCCCCCTCGTCTCTCCTTCCCCTTGTCAGCCTCTCCCCAGGCTCGCTCGCCCCGCTACCCTCTCCCCATCACTCCCCTCGATCTCACCCTCGACCGAGCCCAGCGCTCGGCCTCCCCGTCGCTCGATCCCAAGCCCCCACCGAAGCCCCCTCCCTTTGTTCTCCTTCCCAGTGCCTCCCAGTGTAGGTCGAAACCCCCAACCACCAGCCTCTCCTCACAGCGCTCCCTCACCGGCTCGCTCACCCCTCGCCCCGCTCGCCCAACGCCTCACTCTGCCTCCCTCATCTCCTCCCCCGGCCGGATCCGTCCGAGCCCCTCCGGTGGCCCACCTCCGTCCTCCTGCGCTCCGGCCTCCTCTGACCGCCTCGCACGGGCCAGCCTGCCGTCGCCAGGAGCTCCCCCGCCGTCCATGTTTCCCTAGCTTCCTACGCCACTGCCTCCGGCCGAGGCTGCTCCTCCGACAACCTCCCCACCGACGCGCTGGCCCTGCCCATCCCTCTCGCCTCACCCCGCGCACCACGGCCGACCCCGTCGCTGGGCTCTCTTCGTCTGACCTCGCCCCAGCCACCCCGTCATCGCCTCCACCGCGCCGCCGTCGCGCCTCCTCGCCGGCCTCCTCACATCGTCCTCGATGACTCTATCGAACCTCGTCGCCCCGATGCCCGGCAACGCCGGTGAGCTCCAGGCCCCGACCACTCTCCCTTCCTTCCTTCCCTCTTCGGTGACCATCACCTCTGCCCTACGTTCATTTCCTCCTGCTAAGTCAGTGGAGAGGAGGAGGGATTATCCATGTATGTTGTTTAGGAAAGAAAATGGAAAGAAATAAAAAAAGGAGTTTTATGTATGTATGTGGACAAGAACGTATGTATGCGAGATTTTATGTGTATGAATATATGTAGATACACATGTATGAATGTATGTGTGTAATAAGAGTGTGTATGTGTGTGTATGTGAAATTTGGTGTACAGAGTGTGTGTGTGTGTGTGTGTGTTGTGTTGTGTGAGGCCGGTGGCCCACTGCCATGTGGGGACAACCCCCCACTCCCACTGACACGGAGGCCCCACACAACCCTCTATTGAAATAATAATAAATAATAATATAAAAATAATATTTAATAAATATTTTAATTAATTAAATAATTAACTAGTGAATTAATTAATGAATGAATTAATTAGGTAATTATAATGATTATGAGTAATTAGAATAATTAAGTAAATCTATTAATATAGATAAGCATTTATCCAAATTGAGTATGACACGTGGGTCTCCCACTAAATTAATCTGATTAATTAATAATTAACCCTAATTACAAATTATGTCTATGACACATGGGACCCACTGGTCAGAATTTACCCAGTCAATTGCTGATGTCAGCATGACATCATGCTGATGTCATAATAGCATTTATTAATTAATTAAATATGTTTTTAATTCTTAAATATTAATAAAACTTTAAAAAATAATATAAAATAAACTGTAAGTCAAATCAAAATATTTTCAACATGAAAGTTGATTAGTAGTACGAGACGAACCGGATACGCGGTCCATTCGTGTGTCACGCATCGCTAGCATAGCAAACATGGAACTTTTCCATCATTTTCGGTCTGACCGGTAGTAGCAACAGACTCGGGAAATATCATCTGATATTTTCACGACCCGTCTATGACGGATGTTACTGCGTTAGCTAATGCCAAGCCTGCATATTGCCGTGTCATGCTTAGTGTTGCACCTCTTGCTACTATTTATTATTTCTCCCCCATCTTCCTACCGGTACACCCCGAGACTGACATTGCTGCCGGGTACATCTACGACCCTGTCGACCAGCCCTTTGCCGCAGAGCAACAAGGAAAGCTAACCCCCTCTTGTTCATCCCTATATCGCTTATTCTTTCTTCCTCATGCTTGCATTAGAATTTTGCTACTGTTGTAGTTAGCTCCTATATCTGATGCATAGCCTAATTTTGATGAACTGCTACTTTCAGTATCGCACTTAAAACTGTTTAGTTTAGGTGGAGCAGTCATCCCCTCTGACCCCGTAGTCTACTTACCCCGCTTTGTTTTCAAGTCTTGATCCTTGATCGACGAGCCAGATCCGACACAACACTCACACCCCCTCAGTTATGCGACGCTACAGAGATACTATCGGGTACCGAGGGTGACACCTCGCAAATTACTATTGATGATATCTCTGTAGTACAGCTAGTCGGTCATGGTTATCGAGGGTGATTCCTCTTTCACCATTCCCGATGATGCTTCTGTCATGCAAACCCTCAAGTGTGGGACCCTCGAGGGTGATTCCTCTAGGTCCACCTTGACGGTTACATTGTTCGGAATCCAACGAGGGTGATACCTCGGATTCCCCCCGATGTTACAACCACACAGTTACTTGATCATGTTACTGGGATCTTTGATGAGTAGATGTTAGGAGGTTGGATTCCCGCGTGGTTATGCCGTTGACATAATTAAAATGATAATGGATTTGGGTATTTGATCTGGGTTGGTCGCAGACCTTTTCTCACCAACTGGCTACGCGGGAAGAATTATGGGTACTCGACGTAGCGGTATCAGCCGAAGCTCTTCAGCCGTCAGCGATGTAGTGAGGCGTGCCCGAGTGGTTCCGATATGCATCGCTCTTGTATTAAGGGGTGCTAGGACTAACATCGGCCGCCCTCGCATCGTGCATGAGCTCGGAGGGCAAGTGGGCCCATGAACCCTTTGTGCTTAGGAGTTAGACTGGCGGGATGGCCTTTCTGTTGAGCTTAGGTGGGGCTGTGACGTGTCGATATTCCGAGGCCGGGAATGACCCAGAAAAGTGAGTCCGGTCAGAGTGTTATTGAGCGTGACGGGAAACTTGGTGCACCCCTCCAGGTATAAAAATTAACTATTCGGATAGTCGTGTCCACGGTTACATGATGACTTGGAGTTGTGCCCTGATCTTATACAACTACAATGTTTACTTAAATGGAATTAGTTGCCACGGGATTGCTTCCTCGCAAGGAGTCTAGGGAGGATCTCTGGGCGTGACCTCATATTAATATTGCTGTAACAATATGACTATAATATTTGTGTTACCTTGTTATACTCTCGTGTATTGTTGCAAGACCCATGAAGATGCTAGTCTTTGATAGGACTAGGCCTTCTCTCTCTATTCTCGCATTCCTGCAGTCAGTCCACATATAACCCCCCTTCTATGATATTGTTGCATACTTAGCATAGTTCTGATATAAGTCTTGCAAGTACTTTGGATGAGTACTCACCATTTCTTTGCTCCCCCTTTGTCCCCTTGATCCGTTGTTGCGACGAGATGATGGAGCCCAGGAGATGGAGTTTCCTACCGACGTCTGCCCCCCTGGCGGTGCCTTCTCCGTGGAGGCTGCTGAAGACCAGGAGTAGTTTAGGAGGTTCCCAGGTAGGAGGCCTCTCCTCATTCGATCGTGTTTCTTTTGTGCTAGCCTTCTCTAAGGCACCCCATGTTTAATGTTTGTACTCAGCTATTTGTTGCTTCCGCTGACTCGTGTGTTTAACGATCTTCTGTATTCTAGACCTCGAGGCCCCTAGCTTGTAATATGAAGCTTTTATTGTTTTATTTGTGTCTAGAGTTGTGTTCTGATATCTTCCCGTGAGTCCTTGAGTTCGATCCTACGCATTTGCGTGTATGATTAGCGTACGATTAAACCGAGGGCGTCACAATAAAGTTGCTATAAAATGATTATAAAACATCCAAAAATGATAATATAACAACATGGAACAAACCAAAATTATAGATACGTTGGAGACATATTAGCATCCCCAAGCTTAATTCCTACTCATCATCGAGTAGGTAAATGATAAAAACAGAATTTTTGATGTGGAATGCTGCCTCACATGTTCATCATATTCTTTTTCTTTTCAGCATGTTCATATGGACTTGTAGAGGATGCAAAGCCATACTCTATAATTTGACATGAACATTTCAATACTCAAGCATATCAACACGCAACCAAGTCTTTCAAAGTATCAAAGCTAAAGAACATTATCCCTAGCCCATCATGCTTTATCATTGATCCTTTCATGCAACACGCTCAAATATTAACTATATCCAATGCTCAAGTATTATAATGGTGTTCCTTAGTTGGTGCTTTATAGGAGAAAATGGAGACTATAATTCAAAAAAAATTGCATAAAGTAAATACATAGGCCCTTTGCAGAGGGAAGCGGGAATTTGTAGAGGTGTCAGAACTCAAAGTGAAAAACTTGGAGATAAATTTTTTTGGCATGTTTTTCCTGTCAATTAGAACAACTAAGAGTTCCCAATATCCTCCATTCTAAATAAATTAAAGGCGGTTCCCAAACTGAACTTAAAGTTTATTCCTTTTTCAACCATTCTTTCACATTCCACGGCTAGCCTTATCCACGGGTATCGTCCATACCAACACTTCCCAAGGAATTTATTATTTGACAACCTAAATTATATATTTTTTATTTTTGGAACTGGGCATCCCTATTGTCGACATACTCTCGTGCAATGACAAGTGAATAAACACTTATCTTGAGAATAACCTATTTAACATGGAAGATACCGTCGACCCCTCGCGGCTTCATGATCGGTATGGGCACACAAAACAGAATTTGATTCTGAACATTAGAGTTGGCACTTGCAAATTTACTTCGAACGACATTCAAATACCATATATAGGTAGGTATGGTGGCCTCATTTGGCACAACTTTGGGTTTAGGATTTGGATGCACAAGCAGTATACCCACTTAGTACAAGTGAAAGCTTGCAAATAGATTGAGAAGCGCCCAACAAAGGAACAAAACTCATCATAAGTGAATATTAAACATAAATAACACCAAATAATGCAACAAAAGTAGCATGTAATTTCATAGCATAATTATTGACTTCATGTGCATGCATAGGGAATCACATACCTTAACACCAATATTCTTACTAGAGCATAATTACTCATCAACATAACTCACATATTACTATCTTCATATCACAAAACTATTGCAAAGAATGAAGTTTAATATCCAATGATCTTCATGAAAGTTTTTATTATATCTTTCCTTGACATTCATCACTTTGGGACTAATTTTCATTTCAAGAAAATTGCCATTGCAAATAAAAAAGCTCTCAAACAAATATAAGTGAAGCACGAGAGTACAAGTTTCTTTAAAATTTTCAACTCTCAAAATTATATAAGTGAAGCAAGAGAGGATTTCTTCAAAATTTCAGCAACTCTCAAAATAATCCAAGTGAAGCATGAGAGAAAATTTCTTCAAAATAACAGCACCACCGTGCTCAAAAAGATATAAGTTAAGTACTTGAGCAATTCCATGGCTTAAAAAAATTAAGTGAAGCATAAAGAGTGATTCTAAGAAATCTTAGCATAATTTGGCTCTCTCAAATGGGTGTGTTGAGCAAGATTTAGTATGACAAAATAACCAGCAAAGAAAGCAAAGACACAAATGATACAAGACGCTTCAAGTAAAACTCATGATATGTGACGAATAAAAATATAGTGCCAAGTAAAATTACCGATGGTTTTTAGAAGAAAGAGGGGGGCCATCCGGGGCATCCCCAAGCTTAGCTGCTTCGTACTCCTAAGATATTGCCTTGGGATGCATTGCGACATCCCCAATCTTAGGATTTCATCACTCCTTATTCCTTCATCCATCGTGATCTCATCCAAAACTTGAAAACTTCAATCACTCAAAACTCAACAAAATTTTCGTGAGATCCGTTAGTATAAGAAAACCAAACTTTACTATAGGTACTCTTGAAAACCTATTCCAATTTTGTTTTAGAATTATACCTACTGTATTTTAACTTTAGCAAGGCTTATGCCCCCTGTTATAGCATATTTCTCCATATGTGGTTTTGGTAATTGATGACAATCCCTATGGACTAATGGTTGCCTTAAGTTTTATTCAAAGGATTTCAAGGAGTTTATATGATAGCCAAGGTGGTACTGAAGGTATTATCCAAAGCATGGTCATAAAGACACAAGGTTGGTCAAGACTAAGACAAAGAGTAAATCAAGTTGATCAACACACAAAGCGTACAAGATGTATTGAGAGGGATCAAGTGATCCCATGGTATGGTAAGCATTGTCCATTACGCTTTTGTGTACTAACCCATGGTCTTCCGTGAGTTATTTGTGTGGTTAGGTGTGTTTCCACGGGATTGCATCAAGAAGAAGATCTCATTCAACCCATGGAGGATGATGTCAAGTGGTGATCGTCATCAAGATTGCGGTGTGCAAGTTCAAGTGGAGCATCACGAAGATATCATGAATCTTGTCGTGCATTGTGGTGGCAATGGACTTGTGAAGATGTGCTCACGAGTGGCTCACCCATAGTGGAGTATGGGGCGGGAATTTAGAAGTCTTCATCAAGCCAACACAATCAAGAAAGTTGGTCCATCTTGAGGAAGTCAAGATCATCATCTTCTAGCTCAAGTGGACTATGTGCAAGGTATAGGTTTGTCCTTGATAAGTTTTCTATTTTAGGATAGATTGCCGTACTATCAAGGGGGCTCTCAAGTGAGTATCTTGATCGTATCGTTCATTGAGAGCTCAAATCATTTGCATCATTGCATCATATTTCTTGGTTCTTGTTTGGTGGTTCTCTTTGTGAATATTGGAGCTTATGGTCATCTTCATGACAAGCTCCAGTTCATCAAAATGGAGTTCATATGCATCTTCTATGATGTTTTCGATGTTGGGATTTTTGCCGATTCTTCATTTATAGAGGTATCACATCTTTATTTGATTTTAATTTTCATAAATGCATGTTCTTAAGATTTCAAACAAGCTTGAGTTTTCTCAATTCAGAGCTCGTATAGGAAAGTTATGGCACTTCAGGGCATGTTTTCTCTCTCAAGCGGAAGTACCGCTCGGGCAGAGTGGTAGTACCGCTCTGGCGGTACTACCACCCTCCCCCGCCATCCAATCTTCAACTTATATTTTTCTTCTGGCATCTTCAGGGTCTTTTTCCTTTTTGAGCGGTAGTACCGCTTGGCGGGAACCGTGGTACGGCTACGGCAGCACTACCGCCCCGAGATCTTTGCCTTTTGCACGTTTTTCCTTGAAAATTCTGTTCCAGCGGAAGAACCACTCTCCTGAGCGGTACCATCGATTGTGCAGAGGCTGAGTGCATAACGGTTGGATTTCGAGGGAACTATTTATGGGGGTCTTCTTCCCCAATGGTCCCTATCCTTCGAGCTCGTGTTTGCCCCCCATTGTTGAACTTCTTAGAGCTTGCTAACTCTTAGTCTCTCCAATGATTCTTGCTAGTTCTTGAGGGAAAAGAGAGAGGATATCTTGATCCACATCTCCACCAATCACTTTCTCCTATATGTGAGGGGACCCCTTGGATCTTGATCTTGAAGTTCTTTGTGAGCTCCTTGTTCTTCCTCTCATATTCCTCCATGGCTTTTGGTGTTGTGGAGGGATTTGCGTGTGAGGGACTTCACCACTTCATGTGTTCTTGGCATTTCATTAGTTGCATCAATTTTAATTCTCCACGGTGATACGTGGAGGTGAAGTTTGAGAAGCTCGTTACCCTTGGGTGCTTGGTACCTTAGGAATTGTTCTTCGTGGATGCTTTGGCGCGCTAGAAGCTTGGTATTGCCTCAGAGCTCAATCATTGTGGTGTAAAGCTCCAGGCAAGCATCGGGGTCTCCAATCAAGTTCTGGAGAATGCCCCGAGCATTTGAGGTCATCACGGGGCCACATTCCATTGTGGTGAAGCTTGGTGGTGTCGTTGGGAGCCTCCAATTAAGTTGTGGAGATTGCCCCGACCTTGTTTGTACGGGTTCGGTGACTGCCCTCAAGGTTTCATTAGTGGAATAAGGACAACTTGCATTGTGCGAGCCCGTGAGGAGATTACGGTGGCCTTAGTGGCATCTTGGGGAGCATTGTGGCTCGACACCTCTCCAAACGGAGATTAACATCCGCAAGGGTGTGAACTTCGGGATACATCATCGTCTTCGTGTGCCTTGGTTATCTCTGACCCGATCCCTTTATTCATGCACTTTACTTTGTGATAGCCATATTGTTTATTGTTATATATATTTCTATCACTTAGTTGTTTATCTTCCTTATCATAAGTTGTTGGTGGACATAGGTGAGCCTAGTTGTTTTACGTTTTGTGCTTGACAAACTAAACGTTAGTTTTATTCCGCAGTTGTTCAAGCCTAAACCATAATTATTTTAAAGCGCCTATTCACCCCCCTCCAAGAAACATGCACGTCCTTCCACCCCCGATATAAACCATAGAATCATTAAAATAAGCACATAACGCAAAGAAAACAGAATATGTTAAAAATAGAACAATCTATAAAGATTCAAAATTTAATCATACTTTTGTAACTCCAAAAATTCTGAAACATTTGGACAACTTAGATAATTTGTATAATAATCTTGTGTAAAAATTCAAATAATTTTGACGTTTCTGTGATTTTGAGGATTTTTCTACTCGACCCAAAAGTTTATGTTTAACAACGGGATTAAAGCAACTAACACCCCATATGATCCTAAAGGCTTCACTTGGCACAAACACTAAATAGAACAGAAAAACACAATTATAACGGTAGCATAATTATGAAAATGTTCAAGAATAGAAAACAAAAGTGAAAATAATTTTTATTCATTGGGTTGCCTCCAAAAAAGCGTTATCGTTTTACGCCCCTAGCTAGGCATATAGTATAGATTTTAAGTGATGTCATCCTTACTGATTGATCCATAGGTTGCCCTCATGATTGATTCACATGGTAATTTTAATTTTAGTTTTAGGGAAGTGTTCCATGCATATTCTTAGTGGAGAATGAAATTCAATATTACCTTCTTTCATATCAATCACGGCCCCTATATTACATGAGAACGGTCTACCAATAATTATTGGACAAGACGGATTGCACTCGGTATCAAGAACAATAAAATCTATGGGAACATAGTTCCTATTTGCAAGAATTAGAACATCATTAATTCTTCCCGTATGTTTTTTAATAGTAAAATCCGCCAAGGTCAAATTGAGTGAAAATTCTTCAGTATTGGTAAAACCAAGCACATCACAAAGAGATTTCGGAATTGTGGAAACACTAGCACCCAAATCACATGAAGCATAGCACTGAAAATTCTTGATTTTGATCTTAATGGTGGGTTCCCATTCATTATGTAATTTTCTAGGAACTGAATTCTCTAGATCTCACTACTGAAATTCAGAAATTTGCCGTCTGCCAAAGCGGACGGCAAAGGGTGCAACCACGGACGGCAAAGGCTTTGCCGTCGGTCAGCTGACGGCAAAGTAGACGGCAAATTAACTGGGACGGCATATATTGCAACGTCCCCGTTATGTGTTAACGGCAGGCCTCCTCCCTTTGCCGTCTGCCTCCCCCCCTTTGCCATGTGGTGGCAGACAGCAAAGAGGGGAGAAAGAGGGGGCAGATTCCCCCCTTTGCCGTCTGCCTCGGGCAGATTCCCCCCTTTGTCGTTTGCCTCCCCCCCTTTGCCATGTGGGGGCAGACGGCAAAGAGGGGAACCAGCCCCTTTTTATTTATTTTTTGTTATATCCAGCATTTTTAACAATAATCAGGATATACATATATATATTTGACATAAATAAATTTCTTTCCGTACTCATAACCATATTAAAATAACCTCTTATATCCAGCTTTCAAGTTGCATCCACGTGCATACAAAATTTCATATACTACACCAGTTTCATCCACGTGCATACAAAGTTTCATATATTCATATACTAAAATAGTTTCAATACAACCCATGGTACAAGAAATCATCTTCAAGCATTCCATCAATATTTTCCAAGCTTCCCATGAAGTGAAGGTAATCTGCAAAATGACAAATAAGAAAGTTAGAAGAATAATACTAGATGAAGTAGTGTATATATAGGTTATTTCGGAGAGAAATTAGCTAAGTATAGACCATTTAGGAGATAACTAAGCTAATTATGTCATTTAGGTGGAACCCTAGCTAACTATAGGTCGTTTCGAAGCTAACTTTGGTAAAATAGGTCATTCGGGAGCAAACTATGCTTATTAAGCCATTTTTGATCTAGCTAGGCTAATTATAGGCCATTTAATACCTAAGTTAGGGGGAATAGGTCATGTTGCAGCTACGTAAGTGTTATTATGTCATTTAGGAGAGAACTTAGCTAACTATAGGTCATGTTTTATTAAATAGACCATTTAGGAGCTAACTAAGCTAATTATGTCATTTCGTAGGATAATTAGCCAAGTATAGGTCATTTTTTATTAAATAGGTCATTTTGGAGCTAACTAAGCTAATTATGTCATTTAGATGGATAATTAGCCAATTTAGGCTTTCCTGGATGAGTCTAAGCTATGTAGAAGAAGAGAAAGAGAAGAAGAAGTAAAAGAAGAAGGAGGAGGAGGAGGAGGAGGAGAAGGAGAAGGAAGAGGAGAAGAAGAAGAAAAGAAGAAGGAGAAGGAGAAGGAGGAAGAAGGAGGAAGAAGAAGGAGAAGGAGGAGCTCCTTCTCCTTCTTCTCCTCCTTCTTCTCCTTCTTCTTATCCTCCTCCCTCTCCTTCTTCTTCTTCTCCTCTTCTTCTTCTTCCTTCCTTTCATTTTTCCTCTTTCTTCTCCTCTTGTCCCCTTCTTCGGGCTAAATTGGCTACGAATGCCTTTTTGGAGCTAATTATGTCATTTCGAGGATAATTAGCTAAGTATAGGTCATTTTGTATTAAATAGGTCATTTTGGAGCTAACTAAGCTAATTATGTCATTTAGATGGATAATTATCCAATTTAGGCTTTCGTGGATGAGTCTAAGCTACGTAGAAGAAGAGAAAGAGAAGAAGAAGTAAAAGAAGGAGGAGGAGGAGGAGGAGGAGGAGAAGGAGAAGGAGAGGAGAAGAAGAAGAAAAGAAGAAGGAGAAGGAGAAGGAGGAAGAAGGGGGAAGAAGAAGGAGAAGGAGGAGCTCCTTCTCCTTCTTCTCCTCCTTCTTCTCCTTCTTCTTATCCTCCTCCCTCTCCTTCTTCTTCTTCTCCTCTTCTTCTTCTTCCTTCCTTTCATTTTTCCTCTTTCTTCTCCTCTCATCCCCTTCTTCGGGCTAAATTGCCTAAGAATGCCTTTTTGGAGCTAATTATGTCATTTCAAGGATAATTAGCTAAGTATAGGTCATTTTTATTAAATAGGTCATTTTGGAGCTAACTAAGCTAATTATGTCATCTAGATGGATAATTAGCCAATTTAGGCTTTCTTGGATGAGTCTAAGCTACGTAGAAGAAGAGAAAGAGAAGAAGAAGTAAAAGAAGGAGGAGGAGGAGGAGAAGGAGAAGGAGAGGAGAAGTGTGCTGTCACGAAGTTTGCCGCCTCCTCAGTAATGAATGCCTCGGCCATCGATGCTTCAATTCTACGTTTATTTTTACACTTAGCTCGAAGCGTCTTCTGCATCCTCTCAGTTGAGTAGCACCATCGATTTTGAACGGGCCCCCCCCATTCTTGCCTCGGTCGGGAGATGCAAAATCAAATGTTGCATTGGATTATAGAAGCCCGATGGAAAGATCTTTTCTAATTTGCAGATCAACTCCGGCGCCAACTCTTCCATTTCATCTAGCACGCCAGGCGATAGTTCTTTCGCACAAAGAGAACGGAAGAAATAGCTCAGCTCTGCCAGTACTAGCAATTCATCCTCAGGGATAAAGCTACGCAACATAACCAGCATTACCCGCTCAATCCATATGTGCCAATCATGACTCTTGAGCCCAAATATTTTCAATTTCTCAAGACTCACTCCCCTCTTTAGATTCGCAGCATACCCATCGGGGAACATCAACCACAATTTCACCCACAATAGCATTTCCCTCATAGCTGGCCTTTCAAGATTGAACCATGCCTTTGGCTTCGCTATGCTTTGCTTTCCTTTCCGTTGTCGCAAGTTTTGCAACGGTCTATCACATAGAGCCTCCAGGTCGATTCTAGCCTTAGGATTATCTTTTGACTTCCCCTCTATGCCGAACAATGTACCAAAAATGGCCTCCGCAATATTCTTTTCAGTGTGCATCACGTCAATGTTGTGTGGGCAAAGGAGGTCTTTGAAGTAAGGGAGATCCCATAAGCATGACTTGTGAGTCCAGGCGTGTTCCGTATTATACCCTTTGAAGTATCTTGGACACAAAGGATCAGGCTCGAAAGCGTTTAACTGATCAAGGGTCTGTTGGCCTGTCAACGCAGCTGGTGCAGTGTTTTTGACAACCCTACCTTTGATGAAATTCTTCTTGTCTTTTCTGAACTGATGGTCAGGATCCAGGAATTGTCTATGCATGTCGAAGCAAGAATACTTGCGACCAGCCTGCAGCCAACGGCACTGAAGAGCTGCCTTGCATGTGGTGCACGGGAACCTTGCATGCACACACCAACCAACGAATAGCGCAAACGCCGGATAATCATGCGTCGAGTACATGTACCACACATGCATTTTGAAATTTGTTTTGGTAGCCGCGTCGTAGGTCTTGATCCCATTATCCCAGGCTTCTTGCAACTCATCCTTAAGCGGCTGCATGTACACATTCATATTCTTCCCCGGATAGTTGGGCCCTGGAATTATCAACGTCAGGAAAATGTTCTTTCTTTTCATAATCTCTTCGGGTGGCAAATTTAGTGGAATGACAAATACAGGCCAACAACTGTATTGTGCTGTCGTCATACCATACACATTGAACCCATCCGTGCAGATGGGAACTCTAGCTTGCCTTGGATCTTCCGATTTATCCTTATGTAATGCATCAAAGTGCCTCCACGCAAAACCATCTAAAGTGTGTACCAGCATCTTGTTCCCATCAGCATCTAGTTCGGTTCTTTTGCCCAATTGGTGCCATGTCATCTGTCTGGCCGTCTCTTCGACCATGAAAAGACGTTGAAGTCTTGGTACGATTGGCACATATCAAAGAACACTAATCGGGATTTTGGTCTGATTCTTCTCACCCATGCCGTTGTCTACCACAATATACCTGGAAGAATTGCAAATGGGGCAATAGTTCAAGGCCTCATACTCAAGCCTAAATAAGGCACATCCATTCTCACGGGCATGTATCTTCTCATAGGGCATCTTAAGTACACGGAGGATTTTCTCTGACTCGTACAGGTTTGCAGGCAGTACATGGCCTTTGGGTAGAAAGCGTCCAAATATCGTCATCATCGCGTCGTAGCATTCTCTACCTAGGTTGAATTGAGCCTTCAAAGCCATTACTTGCGCGATGGCATCCAGCTGACAAAGCTCAGTCTGCTCGTGGAGAGGACGTTTTGAAGACTCCAACATTTCATAGAAGGCCTTTGCAGATTCCTCCATCTCATCGTCCGAATCACGAGCATCATCAAAGTCTTGCACCATGTCTTCAATCCCGGTACCATGCTCGTCGGTGCGACGATGAATCACCTCAGCTCTGGCACGTTGGTCAGACTCACAATGAAAAGTCCACACCGTATAATTAGGCGTAAAACCCCACTTCTGCAGGTGTTTACCCATTTCAAACTCTGTCTGCTTTTTCCAGTTGTCGCAGTTGGGACAGGGGCACCATGTTTTATGCTGGCCATTTGCAAATGCGGCTCTCACAAACCCCCTGGTTTTTGTTAACCATTCATGGGTCATGTCTTTCTGACTAGGGTGACCAGTGTACATCCAAGCACGATCACTCATGTTGCCTAGCTACCTATGGGGGCACAAGAAATAAATATATAATTCATCATCTATATTCATACGCTAATCAAGTTTGTCAGTTTTATTACGTCCATGCAACCTACACGCTAATAGGTAAAGATAGGTCCTAATCCCACCTGAGTATGTGTAGACTGGGTTCATTTTCCCATGCTCTGCTCCAGATGCGACGCAGAATTTCGGCAACACCTCCCCGATGTTCTCCTGATACACATCTCGGCAATAAGCAGAGAGGATGTGTACACGGAGAACAACAGGGGAGGCACTGACGAAATTCCACATCGGATCCAGAGCACAGCATACGGGAAAACAAACCCAATCTACACATACTCGGGCTGTCCATGGATAATGTTGGACAATTCGAAAGGATGGCGGTTATAAATATGCAAATAAATGCATATTTATAGATGTCGCCCTTTCAAACGGGAGACGCATACTGGTCACGCATACTCATGATTGAAGAAACCTATAGCTATCAAGTTTCATCGGCACGAAGACCGGGACAGAGCAAATTAAGGGGGTAGGAGGAGAAGTCATTTGTGCTCACCAACAAACGCAAGGGCGGAGCTCGTCCAACGCACGTGGAGGTCGTCGAACAACTGCACATTGAAACTCACCCGATCAACACAAATATGATGTTTTTATAATTAACATAATCGGAAAATATGTGACCTAACTCATAATTTACAAAATTATGACCCCGTGGGTAGGGGGTCGGGGTCGGGGGTAGGGGGTCGGGGGTCGAGGGTCAGTGGCGTCGGGGGTCGGGGGTCAGGAGTCGGGAGTCGGGGGTTGGAGGTCGGGGGTCGGGGGTCAGTGGTGTCGGGCGTCGGGAGTTGGGGGTCGGGGGTTAGTGGTGTCGGGCGTCGGGGGTCGGGGGTCGGGAGTCGGGTGTCAGTGGAGTCGGGGGTCGGGGGTCGAGGGTCGGGGGTTGGTGGCGTCAGGTGTCGAGGGTTGGTGGCGTCAGGCGTCGAGGGTCGAGAGTCGGGTGTCGGGGGTCAGTGATGTCGGGTGTCGGGGGTCGGGAGTCGGGTGTCAGTGGCGTCGCGGGTCGGGGGTCGAGGGTCGGGGGTTGGTGGCATCGGGCCTCGGGGGTTGTTGGCGTCGGCCGTCGGGGGTCGTGGGCAGGGGGGTCGGGGGTCGGGGTCCTTTTCTTTCTTCTTCTCCTCTCTCCTCTTTTTCTTCTTCTTCTTGTATATCCCTTGTGACCTCACTCGGCCTCCATAACTCTAACTTTCTATTAACCCCCGTTACTAGAAATGGAAACTATCTAGAATCTAGTGTTTTTTTTAGATTTTTGCTTTCCTCCTTGAAAGAAGAGACCACCATTGAAAAAGCACAAAGAAGCAACCGATGCATATATCTCGGGATAACTTTCATTTCTTATATGTGCCACCGGAACTGTCCGTTCCTTGCGTTGCCCCCCTTGTGCCTCCCTTAACCAGGCCCGTGGATTGCTTTACATATGACTGGACGAAAAGGCCCAAATTCTAGGAAATATAAAAGGAGATCAGCCCACTATTATGGAAGCAAAGAGGCCAGCCTAGTACACCATACGAATAGTTATCCCTAAAAAAATAGTTCAGATCTCATCCAAGTACTTCGTTTCCAACCTGCTCCTGCGATCGTGTTCAAAACCTGCTCCTGCGATCGAACCTGTCACCGTGGCCAATTGCTAGATGGTGATCTATTGTATTTCTTTGCCAAGAAGGAAGGGGGCACAAAGGCGCCATCATGTCGATCCATCGGCACATTTTGGCTGGCCGGCCGGACCAATGAGCGACCAAATGAAGGGGAAAAGGTTAGATCGATTTTAGCATTAGATTAGTTTGTGTGTTTCAAACCACATGTTTTTGCAGTTATCTCTAGAACTAGTTTCCTTTTTTTGAGCAAATCATTAGATTAGTTTGTGCCTTTCAAACCATAACAGTGTAATGGTAGAACTAGACATCAACAATTAGCTTGAAAATTACTGATCTTTGATACTAATACCTGGAAATAAAATTTCATATTAATATGGAATATAATCTTTATTTTGTTTACTGAAGAATGACCAAATATAAACTAGCTTGGGGGCTGTTTGGATCAAAGCACATAAGCATTCAACCAAAAAATTCGGGGTTGACCAGATGATATATAGCCTCTGTTTTGGTTAAGGTAAAATTATTTAGCTCATCCTAACCCCATCTGCTACTCGTCTAAAGCTATCTAGAGTCAGGTACAAGGAAACTTCATCGTCAGATGCACTGAAATGAAAAAAAGAAAGAAAAAAATTGAACTCACCAGGGAAGTTGCCGCTGGAGGGGTGTGGCCGCGGGGAGGGGGTGGACGCAGGGAGGGGTGTGGCCGCCGGGAGGGTTGTGGCCGCGGGGAGGGGGTGGCCGCAGGGAGGGGTCACTTGGAGGGGTGTGGCCGCAGGGAGGGGTCGCCGCGGGGAGGGGTGTGGCCGCGGGGAGGGGCCGGGGTGGCCGCGGGGAGGGGGTCGCCCCGGGGACGGGTGCGCCGCGGGGAGGGGGTCGCCGGTGGGAGTGAGGCGGTGCGGCTGCGGGCACCGCAGGGAGGGGTCGTTGCGGGGAGGGGTGTGGCCGCGGGGAGGGGCCGGGGTGGCCGCGGGGAGGGGAGGGGTGTGGCCGCGGCGGGGGCGAGTGACAGTGAGCGCGAGGGGGAGAGAGACAGTACTTTGGAGGGGGGACAGAGAGAGACAGTGAGCGCGAGGGGGAGAAGACAGCCGTTACACGGTCGGCCCCTTTGCCGTCCGCCCCCCGACGGCAAAGGCCTCAAAGGCAGACGGCCAAGGACGACACACGACAAAGCTAGCATTCCGTCGGGCACGGCAGGCATGGGACCCACTCATGCTCTTTGTCGTCTGCCCTTGGTCCCTTTTGTCGTCCGCTAGAAGACGGCAAAGGGCCGACACATGGCAAATAGGATTTTTGCCATCTGTCATCCCTTTGTCCTCCACCTTGTGTTAACTGACGGCAAAGAGGTTCTTTGCCATCAGCCAGCAGACGACAAAGGGATGGCGGACGGCAAAGAACTGGATTCCAGTAGTGTCTAACTTTTCTTCTAAAGATTTTATCACCGCATCCGAAATATGTTTAGTAAAATCTTTATTTTCTTCATAGGCATTGGGTGAATTTATCATATATTTCAAAATAGAAATACACTCAATCAAAGAGCAGCTATCAAAAATAAAAAATTTCCAATCCTAAATAGTGGGTGCATCACTAGGTAAGGTTTTGACCTCTTCAATCACACTTCTTTCAAAAATTTCAATAGGGTTTTCACCCTCTAAATCATGGGAACGCCCTCTAGCTAAAGTTGACACTTCTTCAGTTCCCTCATCATTAATTTTAATATTAGTAAACAAGGAATCAATAGAAGAAGCACCAATAGTTTTAATCTCTTCATCATTTTTGTGAAAGCACTCGAGAAACGCTCTTTCTAGAAATTCTATTTTATCTCTAAGAATAGATGTTATTTTCTTATGTTATTCTATGGAAACATATAAAGCTTTAATTTATTCGTTAATGTCTACCTTAGGAAAAAAATTATTCTTGAGGTTTTCTACACCAGGCGAAATTCCATCAATGCTTCTAGACATATCATCAATCTTATTCAACTTTTATTCTATCATAGTATTGAAGGATTTTTGCACATTGATAAATTGCTTAATGTTAACCTCAAGATAATAGGGTATCCAAACATTATTATTATGAGAATTACCATAGGAATTACATAATTGTTCCCATAAGCACAAAGATAGGAAGAACTTCAGGGATAGGGCCTAGGATTATAATTGTTCCCATAAGCATTATTATTAAAATTGTTTCACGAGTCAAAATTCACATCTACGACATCATTATTTTGCTCAATAAAAAGTGGATGAAGACAGATCATTAGGATCAATAGGAGCATGCTTAATAGCAACCAATTTCATAAGAGCATCAACTTTGTCACTCAAAGCATGAATTTCATCAATAGAATTAACTTTTGTAGTGGTAGGAGCTCTTTCAGTATGCCATTGTGAATAATTAGCCATTATATTATCAAGCAATTTAGTAGCATCATCGAAAGTAATTTCCATAAAAGTACCACCCGTGGAGGAATCTAAAAGATTTCTAGAAACAAAATTCAATCCCGCATAAAAAAATTATATGATCATCCAAAAATTCAAACCATGAGTTGGGCAATTTCTTATCATCAATTTCACCCTTTCCCAAGATTGGGCAACATGCTCATGCTCAAGTTGTTTAAAATTCATAATCTGATTTCTAAGAGAAATAATTTTCGCAGGAGGAAAATACTTTGTGATAAAAGCATCTTTGCACTTGTTCCAAGAATCAATAATATTTCGTGGCAAAGATAAAAATCGAAATTTAGCACGAACATGGAAGAGAACGAAAATAATTTCAGCTTGACGATATCATTGTACACATCCTTCTTCTTTTGCATATCACACAATTTTATGAAAGTGTTTAGATGGTACGCGACATCCTCATTAGGAGTACCGGAAAATTGCTCTTTCATAACCAGACTCAACAAAGAGCCATTAATATCATAAGACTCCGCACTAGTGTCGGGAGGAGAAATAGGAGTGCTAATAAAATCATTGTTGTTGGTATTGGAAAAATCACACAACTTCGAGTTTTCTTGAGCCATCGTGAACAAGAGATGGGGGAGAGGAAACAAGAGATCGGGCAAGAAAACGGCAAATGGAAAGAAGGCAAATAACAGGCATTTTTTGTAAATTGGGGGAGAGGAAAACGAGTGGCAATTGGTAAATAATGTAATTGCAAGGAGATGAGATTTGTGTGTAGGAACCTGATAGATCTTGACTTGATCTTCTCCGACAAAGGTGCCAGAAATCTTGGTTCGTCTCGCAGATGCGTTTGTTTCCCTCCAAGCTTAAAGGGTGATGTAGCACAACGACAGCAAGTATTTCCGTCAATTAAGAAACCAAGGTATCAATCGAGTAGGAAGATCCACACAACTATGTAAGCAACACCTCCACACAAATAGAAAATCATCGCAACCCACGCGTCGAGGGGATATCAATCCCTCGTGGGTAAAGTAAGGATAGATTGATAGATGCAAATAAGAGTGATACAAAAAAGAACGCAGCAAGGTATTTGATACATCTCCAACGTATCTATAATTTTTTATGGTTCCATGCTATTATCTTGTCAAACTTTGGATGTTTTGTATGCATTTTATATCCTTTTTGGGAATAACTTATTAACTCAGTGCCAAGTGCCAGTTCCTGTTTTTCTGTGTTTTTGACCTTTTTCAGAGGAGATTATTAAACGGAGTCCAAATGTAATAAAACCTCCGAAAAGATTTTTTCCGGAGCAGAAGATACACTAGGAGCTGGAGAACCAAGGCAAAGGGCACCAGAGGAGGCCACAAGCCCCTAGCCGTAGCCTGGGGGCCGCGCCTAGCAGGCTTGTGGGCCCCCTGTGGCTCCTTTGCCCTACTTCTTCCGCCTATAAATCCTCGAAAAATCTGAAACCACGAGAGAGATCCACGAAAATACTTTCCGCCACCGCAAGCTTCTGTCTCCGCAAGATCCCATCTGGGGCACGTTCTGGTGCCCTGTCGGAGGGGGATTCAGACACGGAGGGCTTCTTCATCAACACCGTTGCCTCTCCGATGATACTTTAGTAGTTCACCATAGACCTTCGGGTCCATAACAAGTAGCTAGATGGCTTCTTCTCTCTCTTGGATCTTCAATACAAAGTTCTCCATGATCTTCATGGAGATCTATCCGATGTAATATTCTTTTGCGGTGTGTTTGTCGAGATCCGATGAATTGTGGATTTATGATCAGATTATCTATGAATCTTATTTGAGTTTCTTCTGATGTCTTATATGCATGATTTTATATCCGTGTAATTCTGTTCGAGTTGTGGGTTTAGTTTGGCCAACTTGATCTATAATTCTTGCAATGGGAGAAGTGCTTGGTTTTGGGTTCATACCGTGCGGTGACCTCACCCACTGACAGAAGGGGTAGCGAGACACGCATCGTGTTGTTGCCATCAAGGGTAAAAAGATGGGGTAGCGAGACATTCATATATTGCATGAATTTATCCCTCTGCATCATGTCATCTTGCTTAAGGAGTTACTCTGTTTGTTATGAACTCAATACACTAGATGCATGCTGGATAGCGGTCGATGTGTGGAGTAATAGTAGTAGATGCAGAAAGTATCGGTCTACTTGTCTCGGACGTGATGCCTATATGTATGATCATTGCCTTAAATATCGTCATGACTATGCTCGGTTCTATCAATTGCTCGACAGTAATTAGTTCACCCACCGTAATATTTGCTATCATGAGAGAAGCCTCTAGTGAACACTATGGCCCCCGGGTCTACTTCACATCATATTTTCAGCCCTACACTTTTACTTTGTTGCACATTCCGCCTTCAGATCTCACCTTGCAATCAATCGTGAAGGGATTGACAACCCCTTTGTAGCGTTGGGTGCAAGTTTGTTGTTTTTGCTTAGGTACTTTGGAGACTTGGCTTGATACTCCTACTGGATTGATACCTTGGTTCTCAAACTGAGGGAAATACTTACTGCTACTGTGTAGCATCACCCTTTCCTCTTCAAGGGAAAAACCAACACAAGAACAATAGGTAGCAAGAAGAATTTCTAGCGTCGTTGCCGGGGAGCATCAAGTCAAGAATAGTCTTCCTCCAACGTGTCAATCTCTGGCACCGGCGATTATTCTAAGTGAAGCTTATCCAAGTAACCGTCGCAAACTCATCTCTTGCATTTACTTTTTGCCTCTCGTTTTCCTCTCCCCCACTTCTGAAAAACAAAAAATTACAAAAAATATTTGCCTTTTTCGTTTGCCCTTTTCTTTCGATTGCTTTCTGCCTGCTTGTGTGGGATAGTCTACCTATCCTCATGGCTAGACCTACCGCTTCGAACGATACTCCCGAGAGCGAAGTTAGCAATTTCAAACAAAATGAGGAAGAAAACTTAAATGATGCTTGGTATAGGATTTGCAATGCTCAGAGTTGATCTACTCGTAAGCAATCTACTATCGTCCTGCTTCGCAGCTTTTATGTGGGTATTTCCACTTGGAATAGGTATGTTCTTGACACCATCGTAGGAGGATATTTCTTGGGTAGCCATACCGTTGATTCTTACGGTGCTTTAATAAATTTGGTAGGCTCACCCCCACTCATGGTTAATGGAACTACCTTAACTCTGGAACATGTGATGCGTAGGCTGTATATCATTGAAAATAAAGTTGCTACGATTGAACTCATTGAGAATTTGGATAAAAAGATCCACAATCAAATCACTCAGTACGGATGCAAGGTGGGAATGACTTTGAAAAATTTAAAGGTGAGGGAACCCACAGTTAACGAAAAACTAGGTCATGATTCCGCTAGGATTGGCAAACTAGAGGATGTTATAACCAACTTGGGTTCCGCTTTTTCCGCTGTGCACAACACTCCAAATTTTTCCCACAATAGGGCCACCAAGTCTGTTCTTGTTCCTAAAAGTAGTGGTGAACCATCTAGTAAGAGAGTTGAAGACCTTAAGATGATGAGTGTTCACCCTACTTATGGTTTGAGTACCAAAGACGACGATACGTGATTCTTTCGCCTTATGCCTAGCTAAGGGCGTTAAACAATAGCGTTTGTTGGAAGGAAACCCAATGAATTTATCTTTGCTTTTTTGCTTTCTGTTTTGTTGCGTACACACCATCATAATTCTATTATGATTGTGTTTTTTTGTTTCTTTTTGTGTTTGAGCCAAGTAAAACCTTTATGACTAGTTTTCGTGATGGTTGTTTGATCATGCTGGAAAAAGACAAAAACTTTTCGCTCACAAAGTTATTTTTCATTTTTATCCAGAAAGAGCTTGTGAGTTGATTCATTTTTATGCTGGTGGATATGCCAATTTTCCAAATTGTCGTAATTCTTCAGAATTTTTGAGATAGAGAAGTATACGAAGTATATAGATTGCTACAGACTGGTGTGTTTTTGAGAGATTCTGTTTTTGTTGTGTTGATTGCTTATTTTGATGAAACTATGGATAGTATCAGGGGGGTGTAATAGCCATGGAAAAGTGAGAATACAGTAATCTAACACGAGTATAAATAGAAATCAAGTTTGCTACAGTACCTAAAGAGGTGGTAGTTTGTTTCTTGTGCTAATGATATCACGAGTTTCTGTTTAAGTTTTGTGTTCTGACGTTTTCAAGTTTTGGGTGATGTTCTCATGGACAATGGGATAAAGAGTGGAAAGAGCTCAAGCTTGGGGATGACCAAGGCATACCAAGCCAAATTCAAGGACATGAAAAAGCCTAAGCTTGGGGATGCCCCGGGAAGGCATCCCCTCTTTCGTCTTCAATCCATCGGTAACATTACTTGGAGCTATATTTTTATTCACCACATGATATGTGTTTTGCTTGTAGCATCGTGTATTATAGTAGTCTTTTCTTTTTGTTGTGTCACAATCATCCTTGTTGCACACCTTTTGAGAGAGACATGCACTCATCATGAATTTGCTAGAATACTCATTGAGCTTCGCTTATATCTTTTGAGTTAGGCAATTTAGCTCACATGTGCTTCACTTATATCTTTTGAGCTAGATAACTTTGCTCTAAGTGCTTTACTTAGATCTTTGAGAGCACGGCGGTGTCATATTTTGGAGAAATAAGAACTCTCGATCTTCACTGATATATTTTTGAGAGTGATCTCTCTGAGTAACTTGGTAGTTGGCTTGTGCCATGAAAGTAGTCCTAAAGATGATAGGCATCCAAGGAGGATACAATAAAAATTCCATATTCGTGTGCATTGATTAGAAAGAGAATTTTGATTCCTCTCAATTAGTTTTTATACATGGATTTGGTAATATTAAGAGTCATGTTAGTAGGGTGTTGTGAATCTAGAAATACTTGTGTTGAAGTTAATGATTCCCGTAACATGCACGTATGGTGAACCGCTATGTTAGGAAGTCAGGGCACAATTGATTTATTGATTGTCATCCTTTGTGTTGCGGTCGGGATCGCACGATGGTTAACACCTACCAACCCTTCCCCTAGGAGTATGCGTTTAGCAGTTTGTTTTGATTACTAATAAAACTTCCGCAATAAGTATATGAGTTCTTCATGACTAATGTGAGTCCATGGTATAGATGCACTTTCACCTTCCACCATTGCTAGCTTCTGTAGTGCGGCGCAACTTTCGCTGGTGCACAAACCCACCATACCTACCTATTATGGCATTTTCATAGACATTCCGAGCTATATTGCCATGCAACTCCCACCGTTTCGTCTCCCGACATGTGCCTTCATTTTCATATTGCCATTGCAGGATCGTAAGATAGCTAGCGAGTCATACGCTAAGCTAGATCGTTGCACATCCCGGTACACTGCCGGAGGCATTTTCTATAGAGTCATCATTGTTCTAAGCATTGAGCTGTGAGTAATTAAAAGTGTGATGATCATCATTATTAGAGCATTGTCCCATGTGAGGAAAAAAAGAGGCCAAAGATGCCCACAAAAAATGAAAAGAGGCCAAAGAGCCCAAACAAAAAAAAGAGAGAGAAAAAGAGAGAAGGGACAATGCTACTATCTTTTTGCACACTTGTCCTTCACAATAGCACCATGTTCTTCATGATTGAGAGTCTCCTGTTTTGTCACCACCATACACTAGTGGGAATCTTCATTATATAACTTGGCTTGTATATTCCAATGATGGGCTTCCTCAAAATTGCCCTAGGTCTTCGTGAGCAAGCAAGTTGGATGCACACCCACTAGTTCTCCTTTTGAGCTTTGACACACTTATAGCTCTAAGTGCATCCATTGCATGGTAATCCCTACTCTTTCACATTGATATCTATTGATGGGCATCTCCATAGCCCTTTGATACACCGAGTCAATGTGACCATCTCCTCCTTTTTGCCTCACAACCTCCACCACACTCTGTTCCACCTATAGTGCTATATCCATGGCTCACGCTCATGTATTGCGTGAGAGTTGAAAAAGGTTTGAGAAAGTAAGAGTGCGAAAACAACTTGGCCAATACCGGGGTTGTGCATGATTTAAATTCGTTGTGTTGGGATGATGGACCATAGCCACACTATATGATTTTGTAGGGATAACTTTCTTTGGCCTTGTTATTTCGAAAGTTCATGATTACCTTGCTAGTTTGCTTGAAGTATTATTGTTTTCATGTCAATAGCAAACTATTCTTTTGAATCTTACGGATCTGAACATTCATGTCACATGAAAGAATTTACAAAGGACAAATATGCTAGGTAGCATACCACATCAAAAATTCAGTCTTTATCACTCCCCTACTCGAGGACGAGCAGGAGTTAAGCTTGGGGATGCTTGATACGTCTCCAACGTATCTATAAATTTTGATGGTTCCATGCTATTATCTTGTCAAACTTTGGATGGTCTGTATGCATTTTATATCCTTTTTGGGACTAACTTATTAACTCAGTGCCAAGTGTCAGTTCCTATTTTTCCATGTTTTTGACCTTTTTGAGAGGAGAATATTAAACGGAGTCCAAACGGAATAAAACCTCCGAAAAGATTTTTTGCAGAACAGAAGATACGCAGGGAGCTTGAGAACCAAGGCAAAGGGCACCAGGGGAGGCCAGAAGCCCCCTAGCCGCGGCCTGGGGGCACCAGGGGAGGCCACAAGGCGTTACTCTATTTGTTATGAACTCAATACACTTGATGCATGCTGGATAGCGGTCGATGTGTGGAGTAATAGTAGTAGATGCAGAAAGTATCGGTCTACTTGTCTCGGACGTGATGCCTATATGTATGATCATTGCCTTAGATATCGTCATGACTTTGCGCGGTTCTATCAATTGCTCGACAGTAATTCGTTCACCCACAGTAATATTTGCTATCATGAGAGAAGCCTCTAGTGAACACTATGCCCCCGAGTCTACTTCACATCATATTTTCAACCCTACACTTTTACTTTGTTGCACTTTTCGCCTTCAGATCTCACCTTGCAATCAATCGTGAAGGGATTGGCAACCCCTTTGTAGCGTTGGGTGCAAGTTTGCTGTTTTTGCGCAGGTACTGTGGAGACTTGGCTTTATACTCCTACTGGATTCATACCTTGGTTCTCAAACTTAGGGAAATACTTACTGCTACTGTGATGCATCACCCTTTCCTCTTCAAGGAAAAAACCAATGCAAGCTCAAGAGGTAGCAGTATTTTTGGGGTTTTTGATAATATATATCTGAAAACAAAAGAGCAAATAAATTAGAAAAGCAAATAGCAAAGTAAAGGTTTTAAATAGATCATGTGAAGTAGACCCGGGGGTCATAAGTTTCACTAGTGGCTTCTCTCGAGAAATAGAAAATGGTGGGTAGACAAATTCCTGTTGGGTAATTTATAGAAGAGGAAATAGTTATGACGATATTCAAGACAATGATCATATATATAGGCATTATGTCCAAGACAAGTAGACCGACTTCTGCCTGCTTCTACTTCTATTACTCCACACATCAACCGCTATATAGCATGCATCTAGTGTATTAAGTTCATGGAGAAATGGAGTAATGCAATAAGAAAATAACATGATATGGACAAGATCTATTCATGTAGAAACATACCCCATTCTTTTATCCTTAATAGCAATGATATATGTGTGTCATGTCTTTTTGTGTCATTCATACCGAGCACCGCAAGATCGAACCCATCACAAAGCACCTCTTCCCATTGCAAGATAAAAGATCAAGTTGTCCACACAAAAACAAAATATCGGAGAAAAAATACGAGGAAATAATAATCAAGCATGAATATGTTTTCATAGATATGATCATAAACTCACAATTCATCGGGTCCCAACAAACACAGAGCAAAAGAAAGAGTTACATCATATGGATCTCTGAGAGACCATTGTATTGAGAAACAAAACGAGAATCAAAGCCATCTAGCTACTGCCTACGGACCCTTAGGTCTGATATGGACTACTCATGAATCATCACAGGAGCACCAAAGAGGATGGTGAACCCCTCAGTGATCGTGTTCCTCTATGAAACATGCTCTAGATTGGATTTCGTGGCTCTGGAACTTGAAGTGGCTGAAATGATTATTCGTCGACTCCCCTAGGTTTTTCTGAATATTGGGGTATTTATAGAGCTCACAGGTGGTGGCTGACGTGTTTGTGGGCCCACTAGACACCAGGCCATGCGAGGGGCCTCTAGTACGCCCTGATGTCTAGTGGCCCCCGGGCCTCGTCTGCTTCTCATTCTTGGCTCCCAAGTTTCCTTCTAGTACAAAAAGAATCCTTGTTAAGTTTCATGGCATTTGGACATCATCTGATATGGAATTTCTGTGAAGGAAAAAATAGCAAATGGCACTAGGCACTATGTCAATAGGTTAGTCCCAAAAATGATATAATGTTGCTATAAAATGATTATAAAACATCAAAGAATGATAATATAACAGCATGAAACAGTCACAAATTATAAATACATTGGAGACGTGTCAGTCGGCATGCCAGATCTCCTTTGAAAGTAGGGATCACCCGACCAGTATCCGTCATGGAGGGTCACCGGCCCTGGTACTTGACCCCATTATCGATGGTTACCACCTAACTAGAGTCTTCATGGATGGAAGTAGTAGCGTCAATCTAATTTACTGAGATACAGTAAGAAAAATGGGTATTGATCTGTCAAGAATCAAACCCAGCAACACCACCTTTAAAGAGATAATCCCAGGCATCAAATCCCGCTGCATGGGTACCATAAATCTGGCAGTAGTGTTCAGCTCACCCGACAACTTTCGCAACAAAGACTTGATCTTTGACATCGTTGCTTTCCACGGCGGCTATCACGCACATCTCGGTCGTACAACATTCGATCGCTTCAACCTTGTCCCTCATTACGCATGTCTGAAACTTAAGATGCCTGGACCCAAGGGTGTCATCACCGTCAATGGCAACACTGAGCGCTCACTCCAAACTGAGGAGCCAATATTGGTTCTCGCAGTCGAAGTCCAGATCGGCAATGAGGCTCCGAAGTCCCAGTCCACCGTCAAGGCACAAGAAGCAAACAAACAAGCCCAAGCCCTACAACAACTCCCCGAGTCTTCCCACACTCAGCATAAATAGGAACACGCTCCCCACAGCATGGCCTCGCAAGCCGCAAAGTGTGTGCCTCAGAGACACAATTTCATGCTCAAAATACCATGGACAGCGGCGGGGACCATCTATACAAGGACCAAGTGTTTGGTTTCACCAAGCTATGGTCAAACATGTCTTCCAGCACAAATAGGTACCATCTAGGACCTACCCCACAATCAAGCTAACATACTATGGCGACCTCTCAAGACCCTCTCTCAAAGGTCCGCTCACCGATCAATATCTCAAGAGCAAAGGCGCAGACGTGGAGCAGGGCACAACATGGACGTCAAACCACTCGTAAAGGCCCGATGAAAACCTTTCTTATGTAAGTTTATTCTTAAATAAACTATCTGTAATAGTTGCTTTGGCAGTTCGAATTGTACAGGTAGACGTCACGATTTCATCGGAAATAAAAGATGACTTCTTACGGTCCATTGCAATCATTTATGTTGCATAACCCCTTTCCGCTCTTCGAAACCTAAGAAAATCTATTTCGATACATGTTTTAGTTATATACGGCCGGCTAATCGACCGGGGGCTCGATTATAAAACTCGCTCTAAGCATCATTGCGACACTATTTTTTATCTTATGTGCTCGGCATCACGAATATTGCAATATATGAATTGGTTCTGAATTATGTCTTGGGTCAATAGTTGGGTTGCTTGGCTCCTGTGTTTGCCCTCTTCTGTTTCACATGTTCGGCTAGGAGGGTAAAGGGAGAGCCACGTCTATTGTACTTATTGCTCGCCTGGTTAAGTACTTTAGTGGAGAAAGCCGAAAACCGACTATCATATAAGTGAGAATAGGTCGGAGATTTGGTGACAAGTCTTAAAACTAAAATCGATGGAGGTTATGACGTGTTACACGAAGGGTTTGTAATTACACATGCCAAGTGATAATGGTTTAAACCTCGCCTTGTTCGAACAACACAAAACATTAGGGGCTAGTAACTAGTCCCCACAGTCAAGCTCCTAAGGCTAAGTGAAAGCACTAAAGTCACATAGCCTGATTGCCTCGTTTCCCTTCCGCACTACTGCCTCCGGGCACCAACATGTCGGCTAAGGGTTACAATGCAGAGGTCGAAACACCTCTTGTAGCATCTACAAGCTGGTTGAAACCAATGACTAGTAACTTTCATATTAAAACGGCCACACGGGACTCAAAATAAACAAAATAAAGCATGATATACCATCTAGAGCAAGGGCATCATAAATGCACTAGAGTTTAACCGTCATACAATACATGATAGAATGCTCAATCATAAATTACATCCTTGGGGCATAGGGCTTCTATCGCCCGTACACCATCCATTGCAACGGGGAAGTACCTCTTGGGGTACGTGTGCTTATTCCCAAGCGGTGTGGGTCTGGTGGCCATCTCAGTTGGCTTGATCTTTAGCCAATGTGCCATGGTCTTTGCAAAGGCCATCTGAGCTCCCTCGATGCATACAAAATGCTTGAGGATGTCAATCTATCACGTGACATTTCACAACCTCTACACCAAGCCGAAGTAGCTACTCGAGAACGGCTCTGTAGTCCATACCCTGATGCGGAGGTCCTTCATGGTCGGCTCCACAATCGAGTGTAACTCTATCAGCTGTTTCATCTAATCGGTGATAACAAGAGGGTACTCGGGAACTTAAAATTGCGCCTAGAACAGCCTCAGGTCGGTGATACTTGTGATCTGCGTTGGGTTTTCCATGAAGAGAACTGGATTATCGCAGCATAGTGTGGGTAAGTATTCCCTCAATTATGAAACCAAAGTTTATCGAACCAATAGGAATATCAACAACAACCATCTTCAGCGGCTGCACACAAAAGAACAAACAACTTGAACCCAATGCGGGCAAGACGGTTGCCAATCCCCTTTGTCTCGTTATTTGCAAGCAAGTGAGATGTGTACATAATTGTAAATTGCAAAATAAAATAAAAACAAGTAAATGGCAGCAAGGTATTCAAGGTTTTGTAAATATATGGTGAATAGACCCGGGGGGCATAGTTTTCCATAATGGCATCTCTCATGAAAACAACATACGGTGGGTACACAAATTACTGTTGAGTAATTGATAGAAAAGTGGATAGTTATGCGATATTCACGACAATGATCATGTGTATATAGACTTCACATCCATAAACAAATAGGGCGACTCCTGCCTGCACCTATTACAATTACTCCACTCATCGACTGCTATCCAGCATGCATCTCGAGTATTAAGTAAAACAGAGTAATGCATGGAGATTGATGACATTATGTAGACAAAGTGAAGTCAAGCAATATGAGTAAACCCCATCGTGTTACCCTTAGTAGCAGAAACACAAAGACGCATCTTGTCCCCTTCTGTCGCTAGGCTATAGGAATTCGCCAGGTTGAACCTACTACAATGCACCCCTCTCATCAAAGAATTATCAATCTGGTTGGCAAAACTATTTCAATAGATCAGAGAGAATTATGAAGCTATCATAATCATACACATAAGAATCATATTAGTATTCAGGGAAGACTCAAATATTTATCAAGAATAATCTGAACATAAAGCCACAATTCATCGGATCCCAACAAACGCACCGCACAAAAGGATTACATCATATGGATCAAAGCGAAGATGTCATGATCATTGTATTGAAGATCAAGAGAGAGATTGCCATATAGGTACTAGCTATGGACCCATAGGTCTGTGGTGAACTACTCACACATCATCATGAGGGCAGCAAGGTTGATTAAGAGGCCCTCTAAGATCGATCTTCCCTTCGGTAGGGTGCCAGAATGGAGCTCCAGGTGGCATCCCATCGTAACCGAGACTTGTGGAGGCATAAAAAGTGTCTTGATATTTCCTTCAGGGATTTTAGGATATATAAGAATTATAAGCCAGAGAACATAGTCGAGAGGGCCTCGCGGGGACCATGAGCCATGAGGGTGCCCCCAGGTCGTGCCATCTTGGTTTGTGGAGCACTCGGGTGGCCTCCAGCCTTCTTCCGATGCTCTTTGGTCTTCTTGTGGTCCATGAAATAATCTCCAAAAAAATTTAGGTCAATTGGACTTTGTTTGGTACTGAAAACCTGAAAAATGAAAAACATGCGGAAAACAACAACTTGCAATGGGTACTGGGTCAATAGGTTAGTGCTCAGAAATAATATAAATTGGTAAATAAATACCCAAAAAGTATCCTAGAATGATGATATATCAGCATGGAACAATCAAAAATTATAGATATGTTGGAGACTTATCAAGTATCCCCAAGCTTAATTCATGCTCGTCCTCGAGTAGGTAAATGATAAAAACAACATGCTACCCATTATGTAACCTTATGAATGTATGATTATTGAGAAACGATGAATTAAAAAACAATAACATAGCAATACTTGTAAGTATAAGCAACAAAATCATTAATCTTTCAAAGTATACGGTCTTAAAAGCTTGATTTACCCCCATTCATCTTATTATATTAGCAAGGCATGGCTCCATGGTCACCACATTAATAGAAATGTCAAGCACCACGTGCCCAAGTGAGGCAATTGGATCGTACTTTTTCTATATGCATCAACTTTTTATTGTTCACACAATACATGAGCATGAACCATTGGGTAGCATATAGGTGGAGTATAATATGGTGGTAGGTATCAAAGGGGTAAAAAGTGGAGAAGATAGTCTCACATCAACTAGGCATACAAATGGGCTATGGATATGCCCGTCGATAAATATCGATGCAAGGAGTAGGGATTGACTTGCAAATGATGCGATAGTGATTATAAGTGTATGAAAGCTCAACTGAAGCTAAGTGGGGTGTGCATCCAACTTGCTTGCTCATGAAGATCTCGGGCATTTGAGGAAGCCCGTCATCGGAATATAGAAGCCAAGTTTATGAAAAAGTGATTCCCACTAGCATCTGAGTGGTATATCATGAGACTCTCTATATGAAGAACAATGTGCCACTTTGAGGCACAAGTATGGTAAAGGATAGTAGCAAAGTCCCATCTCTCTTTTTCTCTCATTCATATCTTTTATGGTGGGATCATTTGCCCCCCCCCCACTTTCCTCATTGGTACAATGCTCTAATAATGATGATCATCACTCATTTATTTACTTACAACTCAATATTAAGACTGATAGGACAATATGACTTTGTATGAACGCCTCTGGTAGTGTACCAGGATGTGCAAAGATCTAGCATGACATGTATCAAAAATATGATGAACGGTGGCTTCGCCACAATTACTATGTCTGCTCTATATGATCAAGCAAAGCAATATGATGATGAACAAACTAGTCATATGAACTGACGATAGAATTTGCATAGCAATATATCTCGGAATGGCTATGGAAATGCCATGATAGGTAGGTATGGTGGCTGTTTTGAGGAAGATGTAAGAAGGCTTATGTGCGACAGAGTGTGTGATGTCACGTGGTTGGATGCACCAGCGAAAGTTGCACCGATCCTAGAGATGAGAATGGGCAATGCACGGTACCAAAGAGGCTAGCAAATATGAGGAGGTGAGATTGGGTATGTCCATGGTGTCACATTAGTCATATAGAACTCATATACTTGTTGCAAAGTTTTATTAGTTCTATTAGAAAACAAAGTACTACTCGCATGCCCCGAGGGAGAAGGCTGGGTGGAATTAACCATTGCCCAACTCTGACTCAAAATAACACTAGGATTTTAACAAGGAATAGAAATGCTCACATATCATCACCATGCCCTATTAATTTTTAGATTGACAAGAAGTTAACATCTCTTAATATTGACACGTCTATGAATTAATAATAATGCACTCACACCTTTTTCATATAACCACGTCACTATCATTCACCCATAATTTCTCTATATGTGCTACATGATGGTTTTAATTATCACTCATTGAACACCTATGATTTTTGGTCTAGTCTTATGATCCATGGAAATTAATGACACAATTTATTTAACTCTTAAACAAATATAACTGAAGAATGAGAGCATAATATTTCTGTAAAATCTACAGAACACTATGCTCAAAAAGATATAAGTGAAGTACTAGAGCAACTGCTAAGCTCAAAAGATATAAGTGAAGCACATAGACTATTCTAACAAATTATTATGATGGTGGATCTCTCTAAAATAGGTGCATCCAGCAAATGATGATTCTGTCATACTACAAGTAAAATTAAAAAAATGAAAGGATGGTCCAAGCAAAACTCATAGCATGTGATGAATAAAAATGTAGCTCCAAGTGACATACCGATGGATTGAGACGAAAGAGGGGATGCCTTCTAGGCATACCCAAGCTTAGACGCTTGAGTATTCCTAGAATATTACCTTGGGGTTCCTTGTTAATCCCCAAGATTAGTCTTTTGTTACTCCTCATTCCTTTGTACATCGGGATAATACCCAAAACTTGAAAACTTCAATCACATAAAATCAACAAAACTTCGTGATACCTGTTAGTATAAGAAACATATAAAATACATTAGGTACTGTTATAAGTTGATTCTTATTTTATTGTGGCATTAGGTACTGTATTCTAACCTCTCCATCGCTTATACCCCCTGATATAATCCATAGCATCATCAAAACAAGCAAACTATGCACGCAAAAACTGAATCTGACTAAAACAGAATGGTCTGTAGTATTCTGTAATGAACCTATATTTATGTAACTCCAACAATTATGAACAATTAGGAAGACATGAGGAATTTGTATATCAATAATGTGTAAAAAATTCAGCTTAAAAATACGTTCTTGTAAAATCACAGAAATTCTGTACTAGACGTCGGAGTTTTTATTTTCACACAGTATCAATTATACTCATCATACAAATCATCCCAAAGACTTTACTTGGAACAAACACTAAATTAAACATAAAAACACAATCATTATAGAGGAAATAATCATGTTATCACAAACAAACATAACATAAAAAAAAAAGATAACTATTAGGTTGCCTCCCAATAAGCGATATTGTTTTATGGCCCTAGCTAGGCACATTGCATATTTTCAAGTGTTGTCATCTTTGACACTCCTCCCATAAGTATCTCTCATGATTAATTCATAAGGTGGTCTAATTTTATTTCTAGGGAAGTGTTCCATTCCTTTCTTTAATGGGAATTTGAACCTTATGTTTCCCTCTTTCATGTTAATGATTGCGCCTATATTTCATAGGCAGGGTCTTCCAAGTAAAATGGGACAAGTAGTATTGCAATCAATATCAAACACAATGAAATCTAGAGTCACATAATTTTTATTTGCAATTATAAGAACACCATTAATTATACTTGAGGGTTTCTTAATGATAGAATCTGTAAGATGCAAGTTTAGGGGACACTCTTCAATATTAGTGAGACTAAGCACATCACATAAAGATTTAGGTATAATTGAAACACTAGCACCAAGGTCGCACAAAGAATTGAATTAATATTTATTTATCTTAATTTTTATAGTAGGCTCCCACTCATGATGCAACTTTCTAGAAATAGAAACTTCGAGCTCAAGTTTCTCATCATAAGCTTTTACCACAGCTTCTACTATATGTTCAGTAAAAGCTTTGTTTTGTTCATAAGAATTGGGTGAGATAATAATGGATTGCATAAAGGAAATACATTCTACTAAAGAGAAATTATCATAACTAAAGTCCTTGTAATCTAAGATAGTGGGCACATCACTAATTAAAGTTTTGACCTCTCTGAACCCACTTTTTTTAGTTTTAGCATCAAAATCATCACCCTCCAAGCAAAGGGGACGCTCCTCAACTAGAGTTGATTCATAGTGAGTACCTTTATCATTAGTATTCAGAGAAGTAAACAAAGATTCAATAGGATAAGTACCGACCATTTTAAGATCTTCATCATGATTTGTAATAGGGAAGATTCTAGTTCGGCGTCCATCCTATTTACTAGAGTGGTTTGCTTATCGGAGATTTTCCTAACAATTCTTCAATGTGAGAAAATTGTGATAGGAGGTTACACACATCTTTATTAACTTCATCAAGTTTTTTACTAATGGCATCTAGCAAAGTTGAATGTTCCCTTATTTCTGAAGCAAAGAATTTATTATGCTCGTATTGCGAAGTCATGAAGGTTTTCATAGAACCTTCTATTTCCGAGATTCTTTCCTAGTAAGAGGTAGTGTGAATCTATCTTGAGACATGGTGACCGAGCAATCAAACTAACAAGTAGGGCAGGTAAACTAGAGAGCTAAGATGCAAACTAGTGACAAGCTAAGCAAGCAAAGATAAATATTTTTGTATTTTTACTTTTTATGAGTTTCCCACAATGTATGTAAGTATTTCCCACAGTTATGAAACCAAGGTTTATCGAACCAATAAGATTATCAACAACAACCGTCTTCAACAGCTGCACACAAAAGAACAAACAACTTGCACCCAACGTGGCCAAGAGGGTTGTCAATCCCCTTGCTCTTGTTATTTGCAATTAAGTGAGATGTGTAGATAATTGTAAATTGCAAAATAAAATAAAAACAAGTAAATGGCAGCAAGGTATTAAAGGTTTTGTAAATATATGGTGAATCCACCCGGGGGACATAGTTTTCCCTAATGGAATCTCTCATGAAAACAACATACGGTGGGTAAACAAATTAGTGTTGGGCAATTGATAGAAAACCATATAGTTATGTGATATTCACGACAATGATCATGTGTATATATGCATCACACCCTAAACAAATAGGTTGAATCCTGCCTACACCTATTACTTTTACTCCACTCATCGACCGCTATCCAGCATGCATCTAGATTATGAAGTCAAACACAGTAATGCATGATAAGGAGGAAGACAAAGTAAAAACAAAGTAAACTCAAGGAATATTAGTAAACCCCCATCTTGTTAGCCCTAGTAGCAGAAACACAAAGACACATCTTTCACCCTTCTGTTACTATGATATAGAAATTTGCCAAGTCGAAACTACTACAATGCACCTCTCTCACCGAAAAAATATCAATCTAGTTGGCCAACCTATTTCAATAGATGAGAGAGAATTACAAAGCTATCATACTCATGCACATAAGAATCATATTAGTATTTAGAGAACACTCAAATATTTATCATGAATAATCTGAACATAAGCCAACAATTGATTGGATCCCAACAAACGCACCGCACAAAAGGATTACATCATATGGATCAAAGCGAAGATGCAATGATCATTGTATTGAAGATCGGGAGAGAGAGATTGCCATCTAGGTACTAACTGTGGACTCGTAGATCTCCAGTGAACTACTCACACATCATCACGAGGGCAGCAAGGTTGATGAAGAGGCCCTCCATGATCGATCCTCCCTCCGGCAGGGTGCCGGAATGGAGCTCCATATGGCCTCCCATCAGAACACACACTTGCGGTGGCATCAAAAGTGTTTCCGGAATGCCTTTAGGGTTTTAGGATATATGAGAAATTATAAGCAAGAGAAAATAGTCGGGAGGGCCTTGAGGGGCCTACAAGCCATCACAGCGTCCCCACCCCACGTCGCACTGTGTTGGTTTGTGGGGCCCCAGGTGGCCTCCAACATTCTTCCGATGCTCGTTGGTCTTCTTTTTGTCATGAAAAAATCTCCAAAAATTTTTAGGTCAACTAGACTTCGTTTGGTATTGAAAACGTGAAAAGTTAAAACATGCACAAAGCAGCAAGTAGCACTGGGCACTGGGTCAATACGTTAGTCCTTAAAAATAATATAAATTAGTAAATAAATACCCCAAAAGTATTGTGGAGTGATAATATATCATCATGGAACAATAAAAAGTTATAGATATGTTGGAGGCGTATCACTCGGCATCCCCCTCCCGGGACGCGAAGTGCCTCATCGCATTCTCTACACTCCTCGGAAGATCCACAAAAGCGCTTGAGGAATTCCACACTCGCTTGGGTATTGCTAACTTGTTACCATCGGAGACACATTGTAGTAAGTATCTCTTACCATCCGCATTAAGCTTGGCTTGGCGGAGCTCCTTTTGGTAGCCTTGGGCCTCCACCAGCACTTCCAGGATCGTCGAGATCAATGAGGTTAGCTTGGAGGCCTGATCCTTATTCTTTTGCTCAAGGGCCTCACATTTAGGGACGGCATCCTTGAGCTCCAGATGCACCTTGGCCACCCTAGCCTCGTGCTTATCACTGGCGGCTTTTACCTCGCTTACTTGAGTTTGGTGGTTGCTTGTTCGTCCGCGAACTTTTGTTTGGCAGCCTCTTGCCTCGCTTACTTGAGCTCGCCCTTGAGGTTCTCGACTTCCGTCATGACAACTGTAGTTACAACAAAGCACCCCACACTTAAGGATAAAAAACAAAATACCTCACATAATGAGGAAAATTATGGTACTGAGATGTCCAGTTTGGACTTACCTTGCACATTGTCAAACCGTTTGTTGAGAAGGTCGAGCTCCTCCTCGTAGCTCTTGAGATTCCGCTTAATCTCCGCCAGCTCCACGGCGTTGGTGGCTGCCGTCGAAGACGAGGCCTGCATAACGGCTCATACATGTAAGACTCCTGAGCTATAGGATTTTGGATCCTCTGCCAGGATTTTCTTCAAACCTGCTAGAGTCTCGGGGGTTACGGTTCACTTTTACTAGAATCAGTGTTTTTAAAGCTATTTGACCCCTCCTCTAAACTCACATAGGGCTCGGGGGCTGCTATATATGAGTATTGCATCAACCCATCAATTAAATTCTCTTTGTAAACATATATTACAGGATTTACCTTGAAGCTCGTCAAGTGGCCGCCAAAAGCCTCCTTTAGTCCGATGTTAATGGACAGGATGCTTTGTAAAACCGCACCCAGAAGAGCGTGGTGTTCATCGGTGATGAACGAACCATTTAAGGCCTCCTTCATCACGGTCGGCCACCCGGTTTGGGCCCTGTTTGCTATGGGTGGCTCTGGTGGCGGCACCTCGGTTTCCGCTTTGGTGGAAGCCGGAATAGACGACTCTGAGGGCCTTGGGGTCTCCGGAACAGTCTTTGGAGAGAGGTCGGGTTGACCGAGCTCCCCCTCTTTGTTTGCCAGAAGGGATTCACTCACCTAATCTTCGGCGACCGACGTGTTAGCCTCGTCCAGAATATCATCACCCCCGCCCCCCGTGTTCTGCTCAGGAGGGGTCTTTCGTGATAGCACATCCTCGGTCTCCTCGACAACAGGGGGAAGTGTATTGTGTGATGTGGTCCCGCTCTCCGCTAGTTCAGCAAGCGGAGAATCCCCCTCCGAGGCCTAGTTGGTGGGGAGGTCATGCGGCGGGCTACAACATGAAAGGTATGCATATGGTCAGTAATAAACTTCAATACAAAAGAATGATAGAGTATTCTGATTCATACCTTTGGGCCGGGGGATTGACCGTGGGGTTCCTTCGAGGAACCATTTTGAAAGCCTCTTACTTCTCGGCGGAGTCTGGGCCATCATCAAGTAGGTCCATCTGGGCTCTACATTTCCTTTGCAGGCAGAAGGAGGTAGATCTCCCTCGGTGTCTTCAGACGCCGCCCTCTTTCGTGTTCGGGAGGAGTCGCTCTCCTCCCGATCCTCTTACGGCTCTGCCTCAATAGTAGAAGGGTCTTGGGTGTCCTTGGGCTTAGTGTCCGGAGGTCCTCTTGAGAGGAGGCCTCCTTGGGCCTCCTTCTTCTCATCATTCTTCTCCTTGTTCTGCAGAACCGTGTACAACTCCTCGACCAGCATTTCCGTTTGCAAGGCCATCCCGGGGACCTCTGGTAGCGGTGTCGGGCCATTAATCCGTTTGGCTTGCTCTAGCCAGTTCTACGAACGTGGGGAAGAAAAGGAAAGTGCCTTGTTAAAAGGTAGCACCCGAACACAAGAGTAAAATTTTGACATACCCCTATAGGAGGGTGTGCGGCGTTAAGGCCAATGTATGTATCCTCGGTGGGCCAGACCTTTTGGGACTTAAACAACACCTTCTACACCTTGTCGTGTGTGGTGTTCTAAAAGAGAAGCACGGTGACAGGCTGTGTGGCTTGTAATACCACATCGGAGCGACCCATTGTTGGCAAGGTAGGAGGCGACGAAAGAGCATGACCTAAACCACATTGTTCAGTTCAAGCCCCTTCTCTATCAACTTCGAGATGCACCTCCGCAATGACTCCACCTCAGTGGTTGACCCCGGTCGAGCCCCTTCCTCACCCATGACACCAGCCTTGTGGGAGGTCCGGATGTGAATTCAAGGAACGCAGCCCAGTCAGCACTGCATGGTTCGGTGATGTAAAACCAGTCCCTTTTCTATATTTTGACGGTATCTATAAAAGTACCGTTCGTCAACTCTATCAGGTGGAGTTTGTTGATCATCGCCCCCCACAGTCTGCCTGCTGGCCGTGGACTACTTTCGACTTAACATTGAAGACTTTTTGCCACAAGCCGAAGTGTGGCTGGACCCGCAGAAAGGCCTCACACATAATGATGAAGGCCAAGATATGCAAGAAAGAGTTTGGGGCGAGATCATGAAAATCTAACTTGTAGAAGAACATCAGACCCTCACAAAGGGGTGGAGCAGGAAGCCTAGTCCCGGGATGAAATGGGGATGAGACACCACCCTCTTGTCTTGCTTTGGAGTGGGGATGACCTGGCCCTTCTCTCGGTTGTGACGGGTTATGCTGGCTGGAAGATAGTCAGCGCGCTTCAGCTCCTGGATCTCATTCTTGGTGACGCAGGAGGCCTCCAACTTGCCTTTGGAGCCAGAACCGGCCATGGCCAAGCTAAGGCAGTGGCTTGAAGAGATTGGAGGAAGAATGAATCTGGGCAGGTGGAGGCCAGAAGGTTGGAAAGGCGATGGCAATGCAAGAAATGAGAAGCGTGTGGAGGCTATGGTGGGTGTTTTCCTTTTATAAGATGTTATAATCCAAGAGCCCCTTTACTGCACCGCAGACTTTTCCACATTTCGATATAATTGTGTCGTTATGCGTGCATGGGATGGCCATAATCATGAACCATATCTCTTAGAAATGAGGCATGATATCCATATTGATGGAATGTGCTAATGGTGGAACTTCCTCGAACCATGAATTGGGTTTTCATAACTAGTGAGTGGTCATGACTGATCGCGACTCTTCGCAAACAGTTGTCAGACGGAGGCACTTTTCACACTCGAGCGGTTGTCCTTCGAGGCTAAGTAACACATACTACATGTAAATCAGGAAATCATCAGCGTCTGAACTGGTGTTGGTCGAACATACATGGAGAGAAGAACTCGCGCCGCCAGACGGGGACTTTGGGCTCGTGAACCCGCTGGGGATCAAGACACTGGCATTGAAGGCTAGTTAGGGGGCTACGGAGGGAGTCTCAGACTAAGGGGTCCTCGGACCACTAGTCTATCTCTATAGGTCAGACAAGTGGTCCGCTCTATGTGTACTACTCAAGAGCAAAACTATAAGACGACGTCGTGTTTGGCCAGGAAACCTCTAAAGCCTTGGTGTGTGCTCCAAGTCAAGATGGTGGAATCGACATGTTTATCCCTTAATAATGACCGACCATATGTAACCCTGGGTACCCCTAATGTCTACATAAACCGGAGGGTTTTCGTTCGTAGGGAACAACACCATCATCTAGGGTTTACTTCATCTGATCTCGTGATGGATCGACTCTATAATCATCATACATTGACCACACACGCACGCGCCCATGACATCGACAAAATATTTATTTTCTAAAGGTGTATATAAAATATTCTTGGATTGGGATGAAACATGGTGTGTGGTCTTATTTTAATATAGGTAGGACGCCTACCAAATTTTGTCCCAATCGGAGTCCATTTGATACCTGAACGGATGATCGTAGCGGCACCGTCATCGGTTTAATCATCGGGCGTTTTTTAGTGTTTTAAAACTCTCTTTTAACACAGCAATTCAGACCACCTAAGCCAACCCTAAGCCCCTCCGCTTCCGGAGCCGTCGGATCGCGATCCAACGGTGCAAAAACCCCAACCCTAGCGCTATTTTCCCTACAAATAGACCCTAATCTGTAAACCCTCGCCACCCACCTCGAAAACCGCGCCCGAAACCCTAGCCAGCCGCCACTCTCTCCCTCTCTCCCCTCCAGCTGCCGAACCGCGAGATCTAGATCGGGCCCTCCCGGGCCCGAATCGCCAGCGCCGGCCAGCCACATCCAACACCCGAGGGGAGGAGCCAAATACCGCACCGAGCAGCTCGTGCGAGCGTCGGTCGCCTTGCCCCACCGGATTCCGCCGCCGGCTGCCGCGAGATGCCAGCCACGAAGCCGCCCATGCCCTGCCGCCTGCTTCCACCGGCACCGGCAGCACCAGCCGCTGCAGTTCCCTGAGCTGCTGCCAAAGGCAGCCAGCCGAGCAGCCTCCTCCCGCGGCCGGCATCGCCGCCTCTACCTCAGCCCCGGCAACCGGATCTGGCAGCTCCAACTCCTCTTCGTGCCCCACGCGACGTCTGCGGCCTCCACCCTTCCGTTCATCGTGCCATGTTGCACCAGATCGAGGAGCAGGAGGAGCGCCGAGACAAACGGCTCGCAAGAATCGTGTTCGTGAGGGCCGACCTCCAACACGCATGGGCCGCATGCCCTTGAGGCCCAACCAACCGGCCTCCAAGCCCAGTTCGGCCTCCCCATGCCATGGGCCACGGCCCAGCAAGGTGATCACCCGTGCGCTCTCTCCCACCGCCGGCGCATTTCATCTATATTGCACTCACCCTTGTTGGCCCACTAGCTGTAGATTCGACCCGTGTAGGTTTTTTTAGGTCCTACGAATTTATTAATTTAACAAAAAATGCATGATTTTCAAACGTCCGTAATTTTTAAACCGTGCTTCGGATCACAAAACATTATATATGTAAAACATGTAGAATTTCGTGTAGATTAAAATTTTCTATCTCTCATACATATTTAAAACTGTTAACCTTGCTGGTTTCCTCGTTTTGCATGTCGTGCAGTGTTAAAAACGGTTTAATTCATAGCTAGTTAACCGTAGCTCCTTTGAAGATGAGCTATATATGTAAACCGGCTAGAACGACGTGTAGTTTCACGTGAACCACTTTGTTTTGTCGTTTAACAAACATAAAATGTGTTTATGACAAATCTAGACAGATTTCAAAAGTAACACATGGGGTCAGGTCGGAGATGCAATATGTCGTTTCCGGCCTCATTTAAAATGCCTAGATAGGTAGTTTAGTTTGTGCTTCACCCCTTTCCATGTTTAACAACATTTAATATTTTTGTGGAAATAAACGGGAGTGAACTAAATAATTAAACGTGGAGTTTCGTATATGCAACTCGTTGCATATTGAGCTTCACTTAACGTGTAGTGTTTGATTGTTGTGAATTGCATAATTGAAATGGACATGCATCATGTCGTGTATGTGCCGTGGTGAATATTGTGTGTTGATTGTTGTTTCGGTTTACTTCGTCTCGACAGAGTTCCGCAAGCGTGTCGGAATGTGAGGATCCGTTCGACTACATCGTTTCGTCTGCTTCACGGAGTCGTTCTTCTTCCAAGAGGGATTACAGGCAAGATGATCATTTCCCTGGATACCATTACTATCATTGGCATGCTAGTTGTCTCGCTTCTTTCGCTATGTCTTGCTGCCTACCACCTGTTAAATATAAGCCTCCCAACATTGCCATGATAACCTCTAATCTTTCCACTAGCCACCAAACCTTGTTTGGCTATGTTACCGCTTACTCAGCCTTGTTGTTAGCGTTGCTAGTTGCAGGTGTAGTTGCTTCCATGTGAAAACATGGGTTCCTTGTTATATCACCATATTAATTCTATTTAAATTAATGCGTCTGTATACTTGGTAAAAGGTGGAAGTCTCGGCCTTTCTAGCCTGGTGTTTTGTTCCGCCTTTGTCGCCTTAGTTTCGGCTACCAGTGTTATGTTCCATAAATGAGCAATCCTAACATGCTTGGGGTTGTTATGGGGACCCCCTAGATTCTCGTTTTGGGATAAAACTCGTCTAGCAAGGCCCAACATTAGTACTATATTTTCCCAACATAATAATTATGTTAATACTGAAAACATAGGGAGTCATGAACCTGAGGAGTAATTCAACATAATACAGGGGGGCAGTGCTGATGGTGTTGGTACCAAACAAAGCAGCTTATTAACGCTACCCGGGGCAACTCGACGTCTAGCGTGGTAACCATAGCTCATCTGGTGTGCCCTGAGAACGAGATACACTACTCCTACCGGGATTGTCGGCACGTCAAGTGGCCTTGCTGGACTTGTTTTACCTTTCTCGAACATCTTGTGCGAGGGATTTTGAGGATACTTTGGGCTATCTCGAGGTTGAGGTTTTCCAATAGGAACCCAAGGAGATCACAGGTTTCCCTCATCGAGGTCATTTCGTCACAGCGTGTGGTAGCTTGTGATTGACTAGTTGGAGCACCCCTGTAGGGTTAAATCTTTCCAAAAGCCATGCCCGTGGTTATGTGGCAACATGGAAACTTTGTTTAACATCCGTTCTAGATGACTTGAAGTAAACTTAATTAAAAACTTGCCAACTGAGTGCGTAACCGTGACTGTCTCTTTCGTGAGCTCCTTCTCTGATCGAGGACACGGTGGGGTTATGTTTCACCTAAGTAGGTGTTCAGGATCATTCATTTGATCATCCGTAGTTCACGTCCACTGTGCGTAGATCATCCCCCCTCTTATTCTGTACTCGTAAATTAGCCACCTCAAATAATTGCTTAGTCGCTTGCCGCAGCCTCACCACATAACCATACCTCATCCATTAAGCTTTACTAGTCTTGATACTTTTGGAAATGATATTTGTGAGTCCCTGTGGCTCACAGATTACTACAACACAAGTTGCACGAACAGGTAAAGAGTTACTTTGACATGAACGCGCTGATTGTGCTATTTGGAGATTCTTCTTCTTCTTCTTCATCGATCTAGGATGGGTTCCAGGTCGGCAGCCTAGGATTGCAAGGATGGACGTCGTTCTTTTATTGTTTGTTTTCGTCCGTAGGCGGACGCTGCTCTTCTTCATGATGATTGTTTATGTTGTTGTATTAATGTGACTCTAATTTGGCTTCTGGCGAGTGTAAGCCAATTCTTTATACTCATATTTTCAGTACATGTACTTGTAACGATATCCATTCTTGCGAAATAACGAGATGTGTTTCTATCCTTGTCGAGGCCCTCGCGTCAAAATAAGGATAGGACCGCATCTTGGGCATCACAGCCCTCCACCTTATCCTAGAGGACGACTATGATGACGACGACAAGGAGGACATCTCTCACGGTGGCGATGGAGGTGATGAGGCAGAGGCAGGCCTGGCCTCGCTGGTCGGTGACATCGTGGTCGTGTGGTTCCGCTCATGAGAGGGCTTGCCCGCTCCATACTCCTTTGATACCCAACGCCATGGATCCAACGCCGACGTTCCCTCCCCCGATTTGCCTCTAATCTTGTTCGTAATTGGATGCTTAGTTGATCCATAGTTCCCAGGTGTGTGCATTTTCGGATAAGATCACATAGTATGATTTGTATTAGTCTTGCTTGCATTATAGTCCTCATAATATGAACCTATACAATATATGTAGATTTCAAATTGATCAAGCCCATGGAAAATTTTGAATAAACTATTTTTTGAATGCCCCCCGTGGTAGACACTTAGGCATATGGCATGTTTTAGTTAAGCCCAAGTCATTTCGTGGTACATATTTGAAACTAGAAGCTTATTTTTTTCATGTAATTATGTTATGTGTTTGCCATGTCAACTAGATGCTTATGTTGCCATGTATTTTTTTTTATTAAATAGATGTGCTTTTGCTATGGCAACTAGAACCTTATGTTTGGCCATGTAATTCTGTTATGTATTTACCATGGCAAATATACGCTTATGTCACCATGAACACAACATTCCTTGAGTCATTTTGCCTCACATGCCACGAAGAATGTTGCCATGGCATTTTACATTATTTTTAGAACTGACAATTATCACCTTTGTTATTGCCATGTTCTTCCTCGCGGGAGAAATTTAGGTTATTATGTTTCAAAACTCATGGCAAACCTACTTTGTTATACTACAACAAGTTCTTACCTAACACAACATGGTAAATGTTTGTCCATGTCTCATGGTATTTTTCTAATATGAATCTACCATGGCAATTTTTTAGTTCACAATTTTTGTTTTGGAGTGTTCATTCCTTTTTCCCATATTATTCTTCTGATGGCAAATACTCGTTTTAGCTCATGAAAAATAAGGTATTTTTAGGTTAGCTTGAGAATTCCCCCATGCATTTGTTCCAATATTTTCCCCATGGAAAATTCCTGTTTTCAGCCATGGAAAAAATGAGCCATGGACAAATACTCAAGGAAGCTCATGGCAAATGTGTATATTTTTAGCTTGACAACTTTTTTGTACATGTAAGATTGTTCTTATTTTTGCCATGGAAAATTGTTCAAATTTTTGGCATGCACATTTGTAACCTATTTCCCATGGCAAATACACATGTTAGCTCATGGAAAATACGTTAAGGTTAGAATGAGATTTTGTTTCCATGGAAAGTCTGTTCAAATGTTTTTTGCCATGGGAAATTGATTTTTGTATGTATCATGGTAATTTTTAAACAAATTCTTTCATGATGAAAATTTTAAATATTATCGCATGGTAAAATCATCTATATTGTCATGGCAAATTTACTTTTCCATGTCAATTAAATTGCTCATGAAATTTTTTGTCCATTTGCAAAACTTTCATGGTAATTTTTCCTTTGAGAACATTTTGAGCATGTTAAACAAAAACGAAACGGTTTTTCTTACATATAATGTTACATTTCTAAGCACATGCAATTTTTTTTTACTTTGTAGCATTCAAATTTTACTTCTACTTGCCATGGCAAATTTTCTATTTTTAATTTTGGGCAAACTAATCCTTATCCCCTTGGCAAACTTACTTTAACATACATGGGAAATTCCAGTTTTGTTGCCATGGCAAGTTTATTTCATTTTCCATGACCTTTTTAAAATTTTAGTTTACCATGGCAAATTTACTTGAACATACAGGTCATTTTTTACTTTTATTACCATGGCAATACAAGTTTTATCTATGGCAAATTTTGTGCTCTTAGAGAACATTTTATATATTTTTGCCATGCCCATTTTATTTGTAGATACTATGGCATTTTAATTCTTCAAACCATGGAAATTTTACTAATGAGCCATGTGAACACATTTTAAAGTTGGCAAAGCAAGTGTTAAATGGTGTATTTAAGAACAAAAGGACGCGGGGGAGGGGGTCCTTCCAAACAGAATCATTTGATGGATGGAATATCCTTAAGAAAATCTTAAATATTGTATTTTTCTCAAAATACTTAAAGAATGCTTCCTCCGTATTAAAATAAATGACTTAACTTCGTACTAACTTTAATACAAAGTGGGATGGAAGGAGTACTTTGCAACTCCCTCCTTTCTTGTTTATAGGGCTCAACTTAAAAATCTCTCCAACCAAGATAGATGATGAGTGGTAGTAGAATAATTTTGGTTATTTGCAAAAGTACTCAATTAATGTGCTTGTTTTCCTCAAACAATTGTGTTTACCAATACTTTAGTTGCAATGCATGGACGCATGATCAATAAATAACTAAGAACTTTTATATGCATTGTGAGTGTTCTTTTAATCCTTGCATTAAGTAATTTAGTGTACCTCGATATATGAGTGTGTGATGGAAAACAATTGAAATGAGACTTATAAAACGAGAAAACAAAAGTCTTAAGGTAAGCCCTATAAACCCAAAAGGAGGTAGTATCAAACAAGTCTTGTATTTTGAAACAGAGCAGGTACATCACATAGTTCTAATGTGGATGTGGAAACAGTTATTTTTTATCAGATTTAAAATATAAATAAACCCCAATAAACTTTTTAACAAGAACAATGGTGCTTCTACTTGCATGGGTGTTCATCCGAAATAATGAAACAGTTTTGTTAAAACAAATCTAGATGTAAGATAAGTATTACATACATTTAAGTTCTATGTCATTGATCTTATGTAAAGATTCAAGTTGGTATTTTCTTTTTTCAAACTAAAAGAATATAGAGAAATCGCTATCGCCGCCGTCATGCTTTTCCTCAGACGCGCGAGTGGCACTCAACGCAAACGTCTCACGCACAACCTTCTCTACGTCGAGCGTTTCCCCCTCTGCCCCCGAGCCCGCACTGTCGTCGTCCGGCACCGGGATAAACGGAGGCCGTGCCACGTCGAGGACGCGGTCCCAGCACACGCCACGGAAGAAGGCGTGCCGCTTCACGCCGTTGGCGCCTAGCCGCTTGCCGGAGTCCTTTTCCAACAGCCGGGCGATGAGGTCGCGCAGTGGCGTCGGCTCGCCCGGCAGCTCCGGCTGGGCGGTGAGCACGCGTTGGAACGTCTCCCGCCGGCTCCGGCCACGGAACGGCGTGCGCCCATACAGCATCTCGTAGAGCACCACGCCGAGGCCCCACCAATCGACCGCGTAGTCGTGCCCGCTCCCGGCCACGACCTCGGGCGCCACGTAGTACTCCGTCCCGACGAACGAGTTCGACTTCGCCGGCGTCGTCCGCGCGCCTGGCGACGAGCAGCAGGACGATGACGAGGCGGGAGAGGCCTTTCTGGAGGTGGTAGAGGAGGAGGAGGATGACTCCGGCGAGGCTGCCTGGCGAGAGGAGAAGTGTCCGAAGACCAGTGTCTTGTTGTTTTTGCGCTTGCCGCGACGTGCGGAATTAGGCGAAAGCGAGCTGCTGGGAGATGGAGAATTAGCGTCAGGCGGCGGCGGTGGCAACGGCGGGGGAAGGCTGGTGGAGAGGTCGAAGTCGACGAGCATGATGTGGCCAGAGCCCTGGATAAGGACATTGTCTGGCTTGAGGTCACGGTACACAACACCGAGGCCGTGCAGGTGCTCGAGCACGAGCACCAGCTCCGCCGCGTAGAAACGGATGGCGGCGTCGGAGAACGCCAGCCCAGCCTGGCGGCGGCGGAGGGAGTTAAGGTCCCCGCCGGCGCAGCGGTCGATGGCGAAGCCGACGACGGCATCGGTGGCCACGACGCCGCGGAGCGAGGGCAGTAGCGGGTGGCGGACCGCCAGCAGGACGTCGCGCTCGAACCAGATCCTCCGGAGGCCGTCGCCGCCAGCGCCAGGTGCTGGCCCGGCCGCGGCGCTCTTTTGGCGCGCGGCAGCGCGGGACATGGCCTTGAGGGCCATGGGTTGGTCGGCGGAGCAGCCCCCGCCTGCAGCTGCCGCGACAACGGGGACGACGTGGAAGACCACGCCCCTCGCGCCGTGGCCAAGCACTGACATGGCCCTGAGGTCTGCCAGGCTCAGCTGCGGCGGCGGCGGCGGCATGGGCGCCGTGCTCACCATGGCACGCGCACGCGGCGGCGTGAAGCAGAGCTGAATCGAGAAGCGCGAGCATGCACTGCACTGGGCGCGACGCAGAAGCGAAGCTAGTGTCGGTGTTTGGGGTTTAGAACTTTTACAACGTTCGTCACTAGCATGGGCCTTTGCTTAAATCAACAAGATCCCTGGGGCGTGTTCTCTCTGGAAAATTCGTAGCCGCAGCTCACGAGGGAAGAGAGAAACACGGGCGAAGGTTACGGCACGGCGTAAATTACTATAGCCGAACATAGACAGCAGCTCACAACGGTAACGGACGTGGGGAAAAACAAGAGCGAGAAGAGGGCGACGTCCGGTCCGTAGGATCGATATATACGAATCCCTAAGGTCCTGAATAACACTCACGGCACGTGAAATCACAGCTCTATCCTGTAGCGTCCTCCGTCCTGACGATGGTTAGCGTCGTCCTCAGTCCCGATGGTTACCTTGCAAGCAGCCTACGCCAACGCCGCCTGCCTGCTCACGTGTGACCTGTGTGCCTTCCCGGCCGACACGAGGCCACGTCCGTCCGTCCGCGTCAGTAAAGAGCATGCCACAGCTCTGCCCGTGTGCTTCTATGGCTTCCAACTGTCTAACAACCGTCACGAGAACGCCAAAGATAGACATGCAAGGCAAGGCAAATCCTCCGTGCGGGAACCTTTTCATGTTTTTTTTTCGTGTTTGAGGGAGGCAGGTAACCTGATCAAGCAAGCGAGGAAGGATTGTCAGGCTTAAAAGGATGCGGTTTGGTTGCTCTGTCGTTTTTAAGCACTTCCCATGTTTGTTACTGATTGAACATATGCACGCAAAAAACCATCATATGTGCATATTTTTCCCTGCATCGTGGCAACGTCTCTATGCATGTGTTTAGTTGCTCGTGTTGTATGTCCTCATACGGATGCACGTTATTTGGTTGCATACGAGTATAGAGTTATGGTAAAATTATACCCCACTTGGTAAGCTTATTCACTACCATTACACTTTACACACGATCGCACCGAACACACCAACGCCACAACGCTGCCATGACGATGAGCTGAACAAAGATGATGAAGTTGTTAGGCCCAAACTAACGATCCACCTTGCCAACTTTAACCTTACTGCATGCATGCTCTCGCATAAACTTGGAGTAAGCATCTTCTCTCGCGTGCCTAGTCTTAAACCCTCTCTAGCTGATATAGTTGTACCCTGAAGCTTCTTGGTTGCAAGCTTCCCATGAATTGTAAAACCCCTCGAGCTCTTCCGATAAACATCGCATGCATATCACTTGTCCTAATAGTACAAATAAGAAAGGACCGAAGCATCAAGCAAAGGAGTACACAAACACCAAGCAAAGGAGCATACAAATAACAAGCAGTGTAGCAAAAGGCAAGTAGTAAGCATGCATGATTAGACGACATCTCAAGTTTCATCTAGCACTACTACGGTGTCATCCTATGACCACATCCAAAAAAGAGTGTCATCCTACCGCCGCACATTGACCATTAACATGAGAGGTAAGTATATAGCACCTCACCAAAATATAAAGGTGAAAGGACGTGGATGTCACCTAGTGGGAGGGGTGAATAGGCGCTTTAAAATAATTACGGTTTAGGCTTGAACAAACGCGGAATAAAACTAACGTTTAATTTGTCGAGCACAAAACCTAAAGCAACTAGGCTCACCTATGTGCACCAACAACTTATGCTAAGCAAGATAAACAACTAAGTGATAGCAAGATATATGACAAGAAACAATATGGCTATCACAAAGTAAAGTGCATAAGTAAAGGGTTCTGGTAAGAGATAACCGAGGCACGTGGAGACGATGATGTATCCCGAAGTTCACACCCTTAAAAATTCTAATCTCCATTTGGAGCGGTGTGAAGGAACAATGCTCCCCAAGATGCCACTAAGGCCACCGCAATCTCCTCACGCCCTCGCACAATCTAAGATGTCGTGATTCCACTAAGGGAACCTTGAGGGCGGTCACTAAACCCGTACAAACAAGGTTGGGGCAATCTCCACAACTTAATTGGAAGCTCCCAACAACACCACGAAGCTTCACCACAATGGCATATGGCTTCGAGGTGACCACAAATGCTCGGGGCAATCTCCACAACTTAGTTGGAGACCCCGATGCTTGCCCAAAGCTTTAACCACAATGATTGAGCTCCGAGGCACCACCAAGCTTGTAGGATGCCAAAGCATCCACGAAGAACAATCTCTAGGGGTACCAAATACCCAAGGGTAATAAGCTTCTCAACTTCTCACTTCCACATATCACCGTGGAGAACTCAAACCGATGCAACTAATGCAATGGCAAGAACACACGAATTGGTCAAGTCCCTCACACTCAAATCCCTCCACAACAACAAAAGCTATGGAGATATATGAGAGGAAGAACAAAGGAGCTCACAAAGAACTCCAAGATCAAGATCCAAGGGGTTACCCTCACATAGAGGAGAAAGTGATTGGTGGAGATGTGGATCTAGATCTCCTCTATCTTTTCCCTCAAGAACAAGCAAGAATCATTGGAGGGATTGAGAGTTAGCATGCTCTAAGAAGTTGAACAATGGGGGAAGACCAAGAGCTCAATGGATGGATAATGTCCAATGGGGAAGAAGACCTCCTTTATATAGTGGGGAAAGAATCCAACCGCTACCCCCACTCACAACCCAACCGAAGCGGTACTACCGCTGCTAGGAGCGGTACTACCACTGCCAGAACGTCCCACGGAGTGGTACTACCGCCCGAGAGCGATAGTAAAAAATTACTACCGTTCCAGGAGCGGTACTATCGCTGGATAGTGAAACTGACATAACTTTCGCATACGAACTTTGATTCGAGCAAACTCAACCTTGTTGAATTCACAACGACAAGAGCTATCCAATAGCGACATAAAATCTTAAGAACGTGCAGTTATAACAATGGGGGAAGACGGCAAGCTTGAAGCATGATATCTTCGTGATGCTCCACTTGAAGTTGCACACCGCAATCTTAATGGCGATCACCAGTTGATGTCATCCTTCATAGGTTGAATGAGATCTTCCTCTTGACGCAAACCCATGGAAACACACCTAACCTCACATATAACTCTCACGAAGACATGGGTTAGTACACAAAAGCGTTATGGACAATGCTTATCATACCATGGGATCACTTGATCCTTCTCGGTACATCTTGTATGCTTTGTGTGTTGATCATGTTGATTTACTCTCTACTTAGTTTTGGTCAACCTTGTGTCTTTATGACCAATCTTTGGATAATACTTTGAATACCACCTTGGTCATCATATAAACTCCTTGAAACCAACAGATGGACTTCAAGAAATCCTTCGAATATAACTTAAGGCAACCATTAGTCCATAGGGATTGTCATCAATTACTAAAACCACATATGGAGAAATATTCTCTAACAATCTCCCCCATTTTGGTAATTGATGACAATCGGTACAAGAGAGTTTATATAACGAAATAAGCATAACCAAGTGCACACACACAAACCAATAATGCATGCGAACAAGATGTAAATGCTTAAGCAATAAAAGCAAAACCCTCTAGGCATCATCAGACTAAACTCTCTAAACTTCTCTCCGATTGGCATCGATTGCCAAAATGGACAAAAAGTTTAGAAAGCCAATATAGTAGGTGGTCTTCCAAAGTGTGTGTACTTCTCAACAATAGTGCAAAGAAATACACAAATACAATGATAAACATTGGAGGAAAACGAAATATATCTAGGACCCAAAGATTGCAAGAAGGATCGAATGTCACAAAGACATACAAAAGAGAGAAGCAATTAATCAAAAGATACCAATAGGAACAAGCAATCATATGGTCCTACGAACCACATGAAAAAAAGATATTATGATAAGGGCAAAGGAGCATTTTATCAAAACTAGAGAAGCTCCCCATGATTAGTGCACTAATAAGAATTTTTGTATTTGATACAAGTGCACAAAATAGGATCGTTGCTCCCCCAAAATTAATAAAAACACACAACAAGTGCAAGGAAATAGATGAGATGATAAGTATATCACTGGCACAAACCATATGGTTGAGCAACATGTAAAAGAGGCAATATAATAATAGGCTCAACCAAATTGATGTGCGTGAGTCATGGCAAGGCACTTGAGAAGACTAAGATAAGGATGAGGATTACTCATCAACATCGTCTTTAAGTAATGAGAAACAAAGGGCATGACATATCCTTCCCACACACACACTACTAGCAAATGGGTTCACAAGCTTACTAATAAGCAAATTGAGAACCACACTTGTGACAACCCATGGTGAAGAAAGGAAATAATAACCTTGTCAAGAGAAGGGATACCCACAAAAATGTCAAAACCCTCGTCAAGACAAGCATGAGGAAAAATAATCTTCACCACCAAAGAGTGCAGCAAGATGCAAGGATAAAAGATCCGTACTCAAGACAAATCCTTTCACGAAGCCACCAAAGAGTGCAGCAAGATGCAACGGTGGACGTGAAAGAAAAGAGGATATCAAGTAGAGATGTAACTTCTCTCATGTGTAAAAGATTCTAGGTAGAATACAATCATGATGATACATATCCACAAAGAAGGATGTACACACGAAATGGTTACAAGAAGGAACAAACAAGATATCCAAAAGGAAGTCATAAATATACCAATAAGATCTTTGCTTGAAAGCATAACACATGGCCCAATATTTTCTTATTGTACAATATCAACTTCCAACTTATGAACATCAAAGACATCCCAACTAGCAATAAGACATCATCGTTCAGATGTTTTGAGGAAGGAAACAAGTACCACAAGAACGAATCAAGAAATTCATGCCATGATGCAACCTACGAAACATTGAATGCAAGAAATGTATGCATAAAGTAGATACTTGTTACCGAGATAGCATTAGATTGATGTAGTAGATAATGGTTCGTCGATCATCCTAGCTTGGCTCCAATAAGTCCATGGTGTCAACACCTTCCTTGTAGGTGAGCCGAGCATCCAATGCATCTCCAATTGTTTCTATAACAACAACACAAACAAAATGGTGCCCAAACACATTGGGACCAAAGAGTAAGAAAACTATCAATACATAAGACAAACTCCACATAAATATGTGCATATTGATATGAAATTGAATTTCATGCACACTTTAGCCAATTTATGACAAGGTCGAGTTTCCCCTATATATCGGGTCAAGGAAAGAACACATGCAAAAAAAGAAACTATATATATATATATATATATATATATATATATATATAGTAAATATGCATGCTCAACGCATTAAAAAAATCAAATCAACACATAGTTGATAAGACACTAAAAGACAAGGTATCAAGTGAAAATAAAATACCAAACAAAAAATTATCACTTGAAGGATACCAATTAAAAGATACATCAAGGAATGATATCCACTGACACATGCCACACAAAAGGAAACAAGATACAAATTGAAGGAAAACAAACACGAGGTATCTAGTTTCCAAAAGAGAGCTAGGTTCCAAACAAAGCAAACCCTCGACAAATTTTCATGATGGCACAAAGCATCATAATAAGCGAGACTTACCTCCCATCAACACACACTTGATGGGGATTGATGACCCACAAGTATAGGGGCTCAATCGTAGTCCTTTCGATAAGTAAGAGTGTCGAACCCAACGAGGAGCAGAAGGCTCTGATAAACGGTTTTCAGCAAGGTAATAACTGTAAGCACTGAAAGTAGCGGTGACAAGTGATGCTGTAGTGAGGTGAAACGTAGCAAGCGAAAAGTAACAAGTAACAAGTAGTAGCAATGGTGCAGCAAGTGGACCAATCCCTTTTGTAGCAAGGGACAAGCCTGAACAAAGTCTTATAGGAGGAAAAACGCTCCCGAGGACACACGGGAATTTCTGTCATGCTAGTTTCATCATGTTCATATGATTCGCGTTCGTTACTTTGATAGTTTGGTATGTGGGTGGACAGGCGCTTGGGTACTGCCCTTACTTGGAAAAGCATCCAACTTATGATTAACCTCTCTCGCAAGCATACGCAACTACAAAAGAAGAATTCAGACAACTTCTAACCATAGCATTAAACTAGTGGATCCAAATCAGTCCCTTACGAAGCAACGCATAGACTGGGGTTTAAGCTTCTGTCACTCCAGCAACCCATCATCTACTTACTACTCCCCAATGCCTTCCTCTAGGCTCAAATATGGTGAAGTGTTATGTAGTCGACGTTCACATAACACCACTAGAGGAAAAGACAACATACATCATATCAAAATATCGAACGAATATCAAATTCACATGACTATTATTAACATGACTTATCCCATATCCTCAGGAACAAAAGTAACTACTCACAAAGCATAATCATAATCATGATCAGAGGTGTAATGAATAGCATCAAGGATCTGAACATAAACTCTTCCACCAAGTAATCCAACTAGCATCAACTACAAAGAGTAATCAACACTACTACTAACCTTACAAGTACCAATCGGAGTCGTGATATGGAGATTGGTTACAAGAGATGAACTAGGGATTGGAGAGGAGATGGTACTGATGAAGATGTTGATGAAGATGCCTCACCTCCGACGAGAGGAGTGTTGGTGATGACCATGGCGATGATTTCCCCCTCCGGGAGGGAAGTTTCCCCGGCAGGATCGTCCTGTTGGAGCTCTAGATTGGATCTGCTCAAGTTCCGCCTCGTGGCGGCGGCGAAAGCACGAAAAAGCTCCCGAATGATTTTTTTCTGGAACGAAACCCTTCATATAGCAAAAGAGGGGGGCCAGTGGGCCGTCAGGGAGCCCACAAGCTTGCCCTCCGCCACCAGGGGGTGGCGGTGGCAGGGCTTGTGGCGCCCTGGTAGCCCCCCTCTGGTACTTCTTTAGCCGAGTATATTTTATATAATCCCAAAAAATTCCACATAACTTTTCACGGCATTTGGAGATGTGCAAAATAGTGGACTAAGATTTTCAAGTCCAGAATTCCAGCTGCCTGAATTCTCCCTCTTCAAATAAACCTTGCAAAATAAGAGAGAAAAGGCATAAATATGGTACCACAAAGTAATATAATAACCCATAAAGCAATAAATACCAACATGAAAGCTTGATGCAAAATGGACGTATCAACTCCCCCAAGCTTAGACCTCGCTTGTCCTCAAGAAAAAACCAAGTTCCATAAACATGTCCACATGTTGAGGGACGAAGGTGTCGATAAAACATAATACGGACATGAGGGCATCATGATCACACATAGAACAGCAATACATCATAAAGATTCTCATGGGAAAGTAACAATTCCTTCACAAAGCAAAGCATGAAACAAAAACCTTACTGAGTAGTAACCAACAATAGTCCAAAGTCATTGAGGCAATTGCAATTTATCACAACATCAGAAAGAGTCAAGTAAGAGATTGTAAGGAAAATCCACATACTCAATCATCTCTTTTGTTTTCCATAATTGTTACAACTCACATGATACTCATGGTGTCAAAGTTTCAGCTGGACACAGAGGAAGATAGGGGCTTATAGTTTTGCCTCCCAACTATTTACCTCAAGGGTAAAGTCAACAACAATAAAGCATAAGTACCAAACTCCAAGTTGATATATGAATATAGATCTTTCCCAAGCATGTGATGGTAGCCAAGACAAAGGCAAAAATAGGGAATTGATGAAGATCACCATGACTCTTACAAGGGCAAAAAGTAAAGGTACAAGATAGGCCCTTCGTAGAGGGAAGCAGAGTTTGTCATGCGCTTTTGAGGTTTGAATGCGTGTCCTCTTAGTGCGTAGGAACGTCGCTTTATATTGCCTCCTGTGATAAAGAACTTTATTATGCAGTTTGTCGTTTTTATGTCTTCCTCATCATAGGTTTGTACAAAGCTTATTTTCCACACACTAATAGATCATTCATATTAGAGAGCAATTTTTATTGCTTGCACCGATGAAAACTTACTTGAAGGATCTTATTCAATCCATAGGTAGGTATGGTGGACTCTCATGGCAGAACTGGGTTGAAGGTTTATGGATGCACAAGTAGTGTCTCTACTTGGTGCGGGAGTTTTGGCTAATATGAGGTGGAAGAAATCGTCACATGCTAAGGGATCTCTAATCATATAACATTGTTTGGAACCAAGCAAACACAATTCATTATGTTGTCTTCCTTGTCCAACATCTACTCCTAAGCATGTAATAGTTTGGTGAGTGCTCTCAATTGTAAAAAGTGTCTAAGATGATATATTTATATGTGAACCTCTCTTTCCTTATTACTTCTTATTAATTGCAACAATGACTGAGGTCTATGTTGATTTATTCTCAACAAGTTTCAATCATCATAGGTGTCACAAGTGAAGTTATCACTTTTCATAAGATCGTCTCATGATCTTTCATGCTATCGTTCTTTTCATACTTTTGATCATGGCACAAAGCAAAGCCTTTGACTAAGATACTCTTTATTAAATAGATCATAAGCTCGAATACATCGGGGGAGAGACAAAAACAAAAGACTCAAACTAAACACTAAAGACTTATTCCTCTAAGTGAAGAAATAAAAACTGAAAAGGAAAGAACTAAAACAAAGGTAAAAGCAAAATATGTAAAGGTGATACGATACCAGGGAAACTCCCCCAAGCTTGGCAAAAGCCAAGGGGATTGCCCATAACAATGCTTAGTTGTCTTCCTTTTGTGGTGATGGTGGTGGAGTTGTTGCCTTTGATTCCAAGAGAGCTATCAATCTTTGATTTATACCTTTGAGATCTGTGACTTGGTTTTCCAGCAAAACAACTTCACGAGAAAGGGAAATATTGCGAGCACGAGTTGTTTTGCAAAACCTCAAGAGTTCAATCAAGGATGGAGACAACACGTGGAGGAAGGATTGGAGAAAATCCACTTCTTCAACGTCTTCAATATTGAACATAGGTTGAACTTCCTCCCTAGCTTGGGTTTTCTCCTTAGCTTGGTGCCTGGCTTCCGTGACTTCTACTCTTTTCAGATCAGCATCTACTTCCTCATGAACTTGGTGAAGATCATTCTCCCCAACAGATTCCTGAGACATCTTTGCTCTAAATCTGCGGCAGACAACAAGCTCGAAACGAAAACAGAGGAAAACTGCGTGATACGGAGATCAAAACCTTCAGGCGAAAATATATTGATTTTTTTCTGGACCAGAAGGAGTGCTCCGCAAGAAAACGGAGTCCGGGAGGCACACGAGGTGCCCACAAGCCCTCCCTCCGCCACCAGGGGGTAGGTGGCGGCGTCCAAGCTTGTGGCGCCTCGTGTGCTCTCTGGACTGCTTTTTATTTTTCTAATTTTCCAAAAATTCCAAAACAGAGGAAATTTCCTATTCGAAAAGCATCGGAGTCCAATTTCTCACCGAAACAGATACCTCTTCGTTTTCAGGGTCTGAAACAGGATGACAAACATTCCTTATGTACTCCTCTGGAGTTATGACAGTGATGATATTGGTCTCAACATTTATGGGAGTACTAGAGATGTAGTGCTTGATTCTTTGCCCATTTACCACTCTAGGAAAATTTCCTTCCGTGTTATTGATTTTGATGGCACCGGAACGATATACTTCCTCGATAACATAAGGACCTTCCCATTTAGAGAGAAGCTTGCCTGCGAAGAATCTCAAACGAGAATTGTATAGTAGGACATAGTCACCTACATTAAACTCTCGTTTCTGTATTCATTTGTCGTGCCATCTCTTAACCTTTTCCTTGAACAACTTGGCAATCTCATATGCCTGGGTCCTCCATTCATCTAATGAGCTGATGTCAAACAACTGCTTCTCACCGGCAAGTTTGAAATCAAAGTTGAGGTCTTTGATTGCCCAATAAGCTTTGTGTTCTAGCTCAAGAGGTAAACGACAGGCCTTACCGTAAACCATTTTATATGACGACATGCCCATGGGATTCTTATAAGCAGTCCTATAAGCCCATAGTGCATCGTCAAGTTTGCTAGACCAATTCTTTCGAGATCTATTGACGGTCTTTTGTAGGATCAATTTGATCTCCCTATTACTCAACTCCACTTGACCACTAGACTGAGGATGATAAGGAGATGCAACTCTATGGTTGACATCATACTTAGCGAGCATCTTGCGGAAAACAACATGAATGAAGTGTGAACCGCCATCAGTCATCAAATATCTAGGGACTCCAAATCTTGGGAAAATGACTTCTTTAAGCATCTTAATAGAGGTGTGGTGATCAACATTTTTAGTGGGGATAGCTTCTACCCACTTAGTGACGTAATCCGCACCAACTAAGATGTGAGTGTACCCATTGGAACTCGGGAAAGGTCCCATATAATCAAAGCCCCAAACATCAAATGGTTCAATGACAAGTGAATAGTTCATAGGCATTTCCTGACGCTTACTGATGTTCCCAATTCTTTGGCATTCGTCACAAGATAAGACAAACTTACGGGCATCCTTGAAGAGAGTGGGCCAATAGAAACCTGATTGCAATACCTTATGGGCAGTTCTATCTCCAGCGTGGTGTCCTATGTAGGCTTCGGAATGACACTTCCGCAAGATCTGTCCCTGCTCATGTTCAGGCACACAACGTCTAATAACACCATCTACTCCTTCCTTATAAAGGTGAGGATCATCCCAAAAGTAGTGTCTCAAATCAAAGAAGTACTTCTTATTTGGCTACAATATAGTTTGCATAATCGGCATACCATGGTGCACTATGTGAAGTCCGGATGACATTTAATTGCTCATCACGAAAGCTGTCATCAATAGGTAGTGGGTCATCAAGGACATTCTCTAGCCTAGACAAGTTATCTACTACAAGGTTATCAGCACCCTTTCGGTCAACGACGTGCAAATCAAATTCCTGTAGCAGGAGAACCCATCTGATCAGCCTAGGCTTAGCGTCCTTCTTCTCCATAAGGTACTTAATAGCAGCATGATCAGAGTGAATAGTGACTTTGGAGTCAACTATATAAGATCTGAACTTTTCACATGCAAACACGACTGCTAAAAATTCCTTCTCCGTAGTGGCATAGTTTCTTTGGGCACTGTCTAGAGTTTTACTAGGGTAGTGAATAACATTCAACTTCTTGTCAACTCTTTGTCCTAGAACAGCACCAACAACATAATCACTAGCGTCGCACATGATTTCAAAGGGCAAGTTCCAGTCAGGTGGTTGAACAATAGGTGCGGTTATCAAAGCCTTCTTAAGTATTTCGAAGGCTTCCTCACAATCCTCATCAAAAACAAAAGGAACATCCTTCTGCGAGAGGTTGGTAAGAGGCCTAGAAATCTTAGAGAAGTCTTTAATGAACCTTCTATAGAAACCAGGATGACCTAGGAAACTTCGTATACCTGTGATATCTGTGGGGGCAAGGTATTTTCTCAATTGCATCAACCTTAGCCTTATCAACTTCAATGCCTCTTTCAGAGATTTTGTGTCCTAAGATGTGTTCTAAATATGCCCTAGAGGCAATAATAAATTTGTTATTATTTTATTTCTTTGTTCATGATGATCGTTTCTTATCCATGCTATAATTGTATTGATTGGAAACACAATAGTTGTGTGGATACATAGACAAAACACTGTCCCTAGTAAGCCTCTAGTTGACTAGCTCGTTGATCAAAGATGGCCAATGTTTCCTGACCATAGGCAAGTGTTGTCACTTGATAACGGGATCACATCATTAGTAGAATCATGTGATGGACTAGTCCCAAACTAATGAACGTAGCATGTTGATCATGTCATTTTGTTGCTACTGTTTTTGTGCGTGTCAAGTATTTCATCCTATGACCATGAGATCATATAACTCACTGGCACCGGAGGAATACCTTGTGTGTATCAAATGTCACAACGTAACTGGGTGACTATAAAGATGCTCTACAGGTATCTCCGAAGGTGTCCGTTGAGTTAGTATGGATCAAGACTGGGATTTTTCACTCCGTGTGACGGAGAGGTATCTCGGGGCCCACTCGGTAATACAACATCCCACACAAGCCTTGCAAGCAATGTAACTTAGTGTAAGTTACGGGATATTGTATTACGGAACGAGTAAAGAGACTTGCCGGTAAACGAGATTGAAATTGGTATGCGGATACTGACGTCCGAATCTCGGGCAAGTAACATACCGAATGACAAAGGGAATGACATATGGGATTTTATGAATCCTTGGCACTGAGGTTCAAACGATAAGATCTTCATAGAATATGTAGGATCCAATATGGGCATCCAGGTCCCGCTATTGGATATTGACCGAGGAGTCCTTCGGGTCATGTCTACATAGTTCTCGAACCCGCAGGGTCTGCACACTTAAGGTTTGACGTTGTTTTATGCGTATTTGAGTTATATGGTTGGTTATGCAATGTTGTTCGGAGTCCCAGATGAGATCACGGATGTCACGAGGGTTTCCGGAATGGTCCGGAGACGAAGATTGATATATAGGATGACCTCATTTGATTACCGGAAGGTTTTCGGAGTTACTCGGAATATACCGGGAATGACGAATGGGTTCCGGATGTTCACCGGGGGGGCAAGCCCACCCAGGGGAAGCCCATAGGCCTTAGGGGTGCCACGCCAGCCCTTAGTGGGCTGGTGGGACAGCCCAAGAAGCCATATGCGCAGGAAAAATAAAAATAAAAGAAAAAAACGGAAGTGGGAAAGTGGAGAAGGACTCCACCTTCCAATCCTAGTTGGACTAGGATTGGAAGGGGAGGACTCTCCCCCTTGCTTCGGCCGAAACCCTGGGGGCTCCTTGAGCCCCAAGGCAAGGCCCCTCCCCTCCCACCTATATATACGGAGGTGTTAGGGCTGATTTGAGACAACTTTTGCCATGGCAGCCCGACCACATACCTCCCCGGTTTTTCCTCTGGATCACGTTTTTGCGGAGCTCGGGGGGAGCCCTGCTGAGATTAGATCACCACCAACCTCCGGAGCGCCGTCACGCTGCCGGAGAACTCATCTACCTCTCCGACTCTCTTGCTGGATCAAGAAGGCCGAGATCATCGTCGAGCTGTACGTGTGCCGAACGCGGAGGTGCCGTCCATTCGGCACTAGATTGGAGCGGATCGTGGGACGGATCGCGGGACGGTTCGTGGGACGGTTCGCGAGGCGGATCGAGGGACGTGAGGATGTTCCACTACATCAACCGCGTTTATTAACGCTTTTGCTATGCGATCTACCAGGGTACGTAGGTCGGAAATACACTCTCATAGATGGATATCACCATGATAGGTCTTCGTGCGCGTAGGAAATTTTTTGTTTCCCATGCGACGTTCCACAATAGTGGCATCATGAGCTAGGTTCATGCGTAGATGTTATCTCGAGTAGAACACAAAAGTTTTTGTGGGCGGTGATGTGCGATTTGTTGCCCTCCTTAGTCTTTTCTTGATTCCGCGGTATTGTTGGATCGAAGTGGCTCGGACCGACATTACTCGTACGCTTACGAGAGACTGGTTTCATCGCTACGAGTAACTCCGTTGCTCAAAGATGACTGGCGAGTGTCAGTTTCTCCAACTTTAGTTGAATCGGATTTGACCGAGGAGGTCCTTGGATGAGGTTAAATAGCAATTCATATATCTCCGTTGTGGTGTTTGCGTATGTAAGATGCGATCCTACTAGATACCCATGGTCACCACGTAAAACATGCAACAACAATTAGAGGACGTCTATCTTGTTTTTGCAGGGTATGCTTGTGATATGATATGGCCAACGATGTGATGTGATATATTGGATGTATGAGATGATCATGTTGTAATAGTTAATATCGACTTGCACGTCAATGGTACGGCAACCGGCAGGAACCATAGGGTTGTCTTTAAACTAACGTTTGTCTTGCAGATGCGTTTACTGTATTGCTAGGACGTAGCTTTAGTAGTAATAGCATGAGTAGCACGACAACCCCGATGGTGACACGTTGATGGAGATCATGGTGTGGCGCCAGTGACAAGAAGATCGTGCCGGTGCTTTGGTGATGGAGATCAAGAAGCACATGATGATGGCCATATCATGTCACTTATGATTTGCATGTGATGTTAAGCCTTTATGCACCTTATTATGCTTAGAACGACGGTAGCATTATGAGGTGATCTCTCACTAAAATTTCAAGCTCAAATTGTGTTCTCCCCAACTATGCACCATTGCGACAGTTCGTCGTTTCGAGACACCACGTGATGATTGGGTGTGATAGACTCAACATTCACATACAACGGGTGCAAAACAGTTGCACACGCGGAACACTCGGGTTAAGCTTGACGATCCTAGCATGTGCAGACATGGCCACGGAACACATGAGACCGAAAGGTCGAGCATGAATCGTATAGTTGATATGATTAGCATAGAGATGCTTACCACTGAAACTACTCTCGACTCACGTGATGATCGGACTTGAGATAGTGGATTTGGATCATGTACCACTCAAATGACTAGAGAGATGTACTTTTTGAGTGGGAGTTCTTAAGTAATATGATTAATTAAACTAATTGTCATGAACATAGTCTAATGGTCTTTGCGAATTACGATGTAGCTTGCGCTATAGCTCTACTATTTTTATATGTTCCTAGAGAAAATTTAGTTGAAAGTTAATAGTAGCAAACTTTCCGGACTGAGTCTGTAAAACTGAGGATTGTCCTCGTTGCCGCACAGAAGGCTTATGTACTTAATGCACCACTCGGTGTGCTGCACCTCGAGCATCGTCTGTGGATGTTGTGAACATCTAACATACACGTTTCTGATGACTACGCGATAGTTCAGTGCAAAAATCTTAATGGCTTAGAAGCAAGACGCTGAAGACGTTTTGAAACGTCACGGAACATAAGAGATGTTCTAAACAGATGAAATAGTGATTTCATGCTTGTGCCCTTGTTAAGAGGTATGAAACCTCCGACAAGATTCTTTCTCCACAAAGTAAAGGAGAAAAGCTCAATCGTTGAGCATGTGCTCAGATTGTCTGAGTATGACAATCGCTTGAATCAAGTGGGCGTTAATCTTCCAGATGAGATAGTGATGGTTCTCCAAAGTCACTGCCACCAAGCTGTGAAAGCTTCGTGATGAACTATAAAATATCATGGATATATACAATGATCCTTGAGCGATTCGCGATGTTTGAGACTGCGAAAGTAGAAATCAAGAAGGAGCATCAATAGTTGATGGTTAGTAAAACCACTAAGTTTCAAGAAAGGCAAGGGCTGGAAGGGATACTACATGAAACGGCAAAACAGTTGCTGCGCTAATGAAGAGACCCAAGATTAAACCCAAACCCGAGACTAAGTGCTTCTGTTATGAGGGGAACGGTCACTGAGGCGGAGCAACTCTAGATACTTGGTAGATAAGAAGGCTGGCAAAGTCGAAAGAAGTATATTTGATATACATGATGTTGATGTGTACTTTACTAGTACTCCTAGTAGCGTGAGGGTATTGGATACCGGTTCGGTTGCTAAGTGATTAGTAACACGAAATGATAGCTACGGAATAAACAGAGACTAGCTAAAGGCGAGATGACGATACGTGTTGGATGTGTTTCCAAGGTTGATATGATCAAACGTCGCATGCTACCTCTATCATCGGGATTGGTGGTAAAACCTAAATAATTGTTAGTTGGTGTTTGCGTTGATCATGAACATGATTGGATCATGTTTATTGCAATACGATTATTCATTTAAAGAGAATAATAGTTGTTCTATTTGCTTGAATAAATACCCTCAATGGATTATTGAATCTCGATCGTAGTGTTACACATGTTCATAATATTGGTGCCAAAAGATGCAAAGTAATAATGATAGTACCACTTAGTTGTGGCACTGCCACTTGAGTCATGTTGGTACAAAATGCATGAAGAAGCTCCATTCTGATGGATCTTTGTACTCACTCAGTTTTGAAACGTTCGAGACATGCAAACCATACCTGTTGGTTTAAATGCATGAAGAAACTGCATAGAGATGGATCGTTTGGACTCGCTTGATTTTGAATCACTTGAGACATGGAAAACATGCCACATGAAACAAGAGAGTAACTTGTTGGGAATAATGCATTTTTGATGTGTGCAGTCCAATGAGTGCTAAGGCACGCAGTGGATATCATTATGATCTTACTTCACTTACGATTTGAGTAGATACAAGAGTATTTACTTGATGAATCACAAGTCTGAAATATTGAAAAGTTCAAGGCAATTTCAGAGTGAAGATCGTCATGACAAGAGGATAAACTGTCTACGATATGATCATAGAGATGAATATCTGAGTTACGAGTTTTGGTATGGAGTTAAGACAATGTGAAAATTGTTTCGCAGTTCATGCCACCTGGAACACCATAGTGTGATGATGTGTCTGAACGTCATAGCCACGCCCTATTATGATATGGTGCATACTATGATGTCTCTTATTGAATTACCACTATCGTTTATGGGTTATGCATTAGAGACAACCACATTCACTTTAAATAGGGCACCGCGTATTTCCGTTGAGATGACACAGTATAGACTGAGGTTTAGAGAAATCTAAGCTGTCATTTCTTGAAAGTTTGGGGCTGCGACACTTATGTGAAAAAGTTTCAATCTGATAAGATCGAACCCAAAGCAGATAAATGCATCTTCATAGGATATCCAAAACAGTTGGATACATCTCCTATCTCAGATCCAGAAGCAAAGTGTTTGTTTCTAGAAATGGGTCCTTTCTCGAGGAAAGGTTTCTCTTGAAAGAATTGAGTGGGAGAGTGGTGGAACTTGATGAGGTTACTGAACCATCACTTCAACCAGTGTGTAGTAGGGTGCAGGAAGTTGTTCCTGTGGCACCCACACTAATTGAAGTGGAAGCTGATGATGGTGATCATTAAGCATTGGATCAAGTTACTACAAATCTCGTAGGTCGACAAGGTCGCATACTACTACAGAGTGGTACGGTAACCCAGTCTTGGAGGTCATGTTGTTGAACAACAATGAACCTACGAGTTATGGAGAATCAATGGTGGGCCCGGATTTCGACAAATGGCTGGAGGCCATGAAATCCGAGAGAGAATCCATATGTAAGAACAAAGTGTAGACTTTGGAAGAACTACTTGATGGTAGTGAGACTATTAAGTAAAGATGGATCTTTAAAAGTAAGACAGACAATGATGGTGAAACATCACCATTAAGAAAAGCTCGACTTGTCGCAAATATGTTTTCGACAAGATCAAACAATTGACTATGATGAGACTTTGTCACTCGTAGCGATGCTAAAATTCTGTTAGAATTATGTTAGTAGTTGCTGCATTATTTATGAAATATTGCACATAGGAAGACAAAACATTGTTTCCTCGACGGTTTCCTTGAGGAAAAATTGTATATGATACAACCAGAAGGTTTTGTCGATCCTAAAGACACTAACAAGTATGCAAGCTCCAGCGATCCTTCAATGGACTGGTGCAAGCATCTCGTCGTTGGGATATACACTTTGATGAGATCATCAAAGATTTTGGGTTTGTACAAGGTTTATGAGAAACTTGTATTTCCAAAGAAGTGAGTGGGAGCACTATAGAATTTCTGATAAGTATATGTGGTTGACGTTTCATGGATCAGAAGTAATGTAGAATTTCTGTAAAGCATAAAAGGTTGTTTGAAAGGAGTTTTTCAAAGGAATACCTCGATTGAGCTACTTGAACGTTGAGCATCAAGATCTATGGAGATAGATCGAAACGCTTAATAGAAGTTTCAACAAGATGCATGCCTTGACAAGTTTTTGAAGGAGTTCAAAATAGATCAGCAAAGAAGGAGTTCTTGACTGTGTTGTAAGGTGTGAATTTGAGTAAGACTCAGAACCCGACCATGGCAGAATAAAGAGAATAGACGATGGTCGTCTTCTATGCCTTAGCTGTAGACTCTAAAGTATGCCATGCTGAGTACCGCACCTGATGTGTGCCTTGCCTCAAGTCTGTTAAGAAGTACAGAGAGTGATCCAGGATTGAATCAATAAACATCGGTCAAAGTTATCCTTAGTAACTAATGGACTAAGTAATTTTTCTCGATTATGGAGGTGGTTAAAGAGTTCGTGGTAAAGGGTTACGTCGATGCAAGCTTTGACACTAATCTAAATAACTATGAGTAGTGAAACGGATTCGTATAGTAGAGTAGATATTTGGAGTATTTCCGAATAGCACATAGTAGCAGCATCTATAAGATGACATAAAGATTTGTAAAGAACACATGGATCTGAAATTTTCAGAACCGTTGACTAAAACCTCTCTCACGAGCAAGACGTGATCAGACCCCAGAACTATATGGGTGTTGGATTCGTTGAAATCACATGGTGATGTGAACTAGATTATTGACTCTTGTGCAAGTGGGAGACTGTTGGAAATATGCCCTAGAGGCAATAATAAATTAGTTATTATTATATTTATTTGTTCATGATGATCGTTTATTATCCATGCTATAATTGTATTGATTGGAAACACAATACTTGTGTGGATACATAGACAAAACACTGTCCCTAGTAAGCCTCTAGTTGACTAGCTCGTTGATCAAAGATGGTCAAGGTTTCCTGAACATAGGCAAGTGTTGTCACTTGATAACGGGATCACATCATCAGGAGAATCATGTGATGGACTAGACCCAAATTAATGAACGTAGCATGTTGATCGTGTCATTTTGTTGCTACTGTTTTTCTACGTGTCAATTATTTGTTCCTATTACAATGAGATCATATAACTCACTGGCACTGGAGGAATACCTTGTGTGTATCAAACGTCACAACGTAACTGGGTGACTATAAAGATGCTCTACAGGTATCTCCGAAGGTGTCCGTTGAGTTAGTATGGATCAAGAGTGGGATTTGTCACTCCGTGTGACGGAGAGGTATCTCGGGGCCAACTCGGTAATACATGATCACAAGCCTTGCAAGCAATGTAACTTAGTGTAAGTTACGGGATCTTGTATTACGAAACGAGTAAAGAGACTTGCCGGTAAACGAGATAGAAATAGGTGTGCGGATACTCACGATCGGATCTCGGGCAAGTAACATACCGAAGGACAAAGGCAATGACATATGGGATTATATGAATTCTTGGCACTGAGGTTCAAATGATAAGATCTTCGTACAATATGTAGGATCCGATATGGGCATCTAGGTCCCGCTATTGGATATTGAACGAGGATTCCCTCGGGTCATGTCTACATAGTTCTCGAACCCGCAGGTTCTGCACACTTAAGGTTCGACGTTGTTTTATGCGTATTTGAGTTATATGGTTGGTTACCGAATGTTATTAGGAGTTCCGGATGAGATCACGGACGTCACGAGGGTTTCCGGAATGGTCCGGAGACGTAGATTGATATATAGGATGATCTCATTTGATTACCGGAAGGTTTTCGGAGTTACCGGGAATGTACCAGGAATGACGAATGGGTTCCGGATGTTCACCGGGGGGGGGGGGGCAAGCCCACCCGGGGGAAGCCCATAGGCCTTAGGGGTGCCACACCAGCCCTTAGTGGGCTGGTGGGACAGTCCAAGAAGCCCTATGCGCAGGAGAAAGAAAAATAAAAGAGAAAAAAAGGGAAGTGGGAAAGTGGAGAAGGACTCCACCTTCCAATCCTAGTTGGACTAGGATTGGAATGGGAGGACTCTCCCCCTTGCTTCGGCCGAACCCCTTGGGGCTCCTTGAGCCCCAAGGAAAGGCCCCTCCCCTCCCACCTATATATACGGAGGTTTGAGGGCTGATTTGAGACAACTTTTGCCACGGCAGCCCGACCACATACCTGTACGGTTTTTCCTCTAGATCGCGTTTCTGCAGAGCTCGGGTGGAGCCCTGCTGAGATTAGATCACCACCAACCTCCGGAGCGCCGTCAGGTGGCCGGAGAACTCTTCTACCTCTCCGTCTCTCTGGCTCGATCAAGAAGGCCGAGATCATCGTCGAGCTGTACGTGTGCTGAACGCGGAGGTGCCGTCCGTTCGGCACTAGATCAGAGCAGATCGTGGGACGGATCGCGGGACGGTTCGTGGGACGACTCGCGGGGCGTATCGAGGGACGTGAGGACGTTCCACTACATCAACCGCGTTATTAACGCTTCTCCTGTGCGGTCTACAAGGGTACGTAGATCGGAAATCCCCTCTCGTAGAGGGACATCACCATGATAGGTCTTCGTGCGCGTAGGAAATTTTTTGTTTCCCATGCGACGTTCCACAACAAGACGATACCTTCGTTAATCATAAAGTGGCACTTCTCCCTATTCAAGACGAGGTTGGTATCTTCGCATCTTTGTAAGACTCGATCAAGGATGCTGAGGCAATCATCAAAGGAAGACCCGTAAACGGAGAAGTCATCCATGAAAACCTCGATAATCTTTTCACAAAAGTTAGAGAATATAGCCATCATACATCTTTGAAAGGTGGCAGGTGCATTGCATAAGCCAAAAGGCATACATCTATAAGCAAAGTTACCAAAGGGGCAGGTGAAAGTGGTTTTCTCCTGATCATATTGTGCAACAGGTATTTGCGAGAAACCTGAATAACCGTCTAGAAAGCAGAAGTGTGTGTGTCTTGATTGCCTTTCTAGCATTTGGTCGATGAACGGCAAAGGATAATGATCTTTCCTAGTTGCCTTGTTCAGTTTCCGTAAGTCTATCACCATCCTATAGCCGGTAATAATCCTTTGTGGGATTAGTTCATCCTTATCATTAGGAACGATGGTGATACCTCCCTTCTTAGGTACGCAATGTACTGGACTTACCCAATCACTATGAGAAACAGGATAAATGATTCCTGCTTCCACAAGCTTTAATATTTCTTTTCTAACGACCTCTTTCATCTTAGGATTTAATCTCCTTTGATGATCAGCAACTGGTTTAAAGTCAGGATCGGTTTTAATCTTGTGCTGACATAGAGTGGGACTAATACCCTTAAGATCATCAAGAGTATATCCAATAGCAGCACGGTGCTTCCTCAGAGTTTTTAGTAACTTCTTCTCTTCGTGCTCTCAGAGGAGAGCACTAATAATAATAGGATATATCTCCTTCTCATCAAGATAGGCATACTTAAGAGTATCAGGCAACTGTTTAAGCTCGAACACAGGATCACCCTTTGGTGGGGGAGGATCCCCAAGCAGCTCAACAGGCAGATTATTCTTGAGAATAGGATATTGTTCTAAGACAATTTTATCTATCTCATCTCTCTCCTCCATATGCATATCATTTTCATCCTCAAGCAGATATTGCTCTAAAGGATCCGTAGGAGGTACGACAATATAGGCAAGAGCAATGATTTCATCCCTACCAGACGACTCTTTTTCATGGGGTTGTCTTCCAAACTTGGAGAAGTTAAATTTATGAGACACACCCTTGAAACTAACTGTGACAGTCTGCTTAATGCAATCAATGTGGGCATTGATAGTGTTGAGAAAGGGTCTACCAAATATGATGGGACAAAAGTTATCTTGTGCAGTACCAAGGACGAGGAAATCAGTAGGATACTTCGTCTTACCACACAAGACTTCTATGTCTCACACAATTCCCAGGGGGCACATAGTGTCTCTATTAGCTAGCGTAATAGTGAAATCAATGGGTTCTAACTCAGCAGGTGCAATCTCATCTTTGATTTCATCATATAGGGACCGGGGTATTGCACTAACACTAGCTCCCATATCACATAAACCATGGTAACAGTGATCTCCTATCTTGACAGAAACAACGGGCAAGCCAACTAGATGTCCGTATTTGTCTTTCGCGTGAGGTTTAGCAATTATAGCGGAGTCCTCACAGAATTTGATAACATGCCCGTCTATGTCTTCGGTTAAGAGATCTTTGATAATAGCAACACTAGGTTCAACTCTAATCTCCTCAGGGGGTGCAAGTGGTCTAATGTCACCCCTACGTATCACAGTTGGATCTTTAGAATAATCCTTTATCCTAGCAGGGTATGGTGGTTTCTCAGTGTAAACACAAGGAACAACAGGATCACTAAAAGCAATGACTTTATCCTCAACTAGATTGGTTCTGACTATGTTGCTTTCTACAGGAGGATGATACTTAAACCACTTCTCTTTGGGAAGATCGACATGAGCAGCAAAAGATTCACATAGAGAAGCTACTATCTCAGAGTCAAGTCCATACTTAGCGCTAAAATCTCTAGAAGTGTTTGTCTCAACAAAAGATTTAATGCAGTCAAACTGGAAATTCATACCAAACTCCTTACCTTCCTCCATCTCCCAATCTTCAGAGTTACGTTTGATTCTCTCCAATAAATTCCACTTGTGGTCAATATCCTTCTTCATAAAAGAACCGGTACAAGAAGTGTCAAGCATGGTACGATCTTCATGAGAAAGCCGAGCATAAAAGTTTTGAGTGATGATTTCTCTCGAGAGCTCTTGATTGGGGCAAGAATACAGCATTGATTTAAGCCTCCCCCAAGATTGAGCTATGCTTTCCCTGTCACGAGGCCAAAAGTTATAAATAAAGTTCCGATCACGATGTATGTTGTGGGTATAAGTCTGACAGTAGATGTGTAGGGTATGAAAGGATGGGCAGAGCCTTAGCTACGGCGAGGTTGTATGAGTTCATGCCCCTCTATGGTGGAGGTAAAAGCCCTACGTCTCAGTGCTCTTCGGAGCTTAATGTCGAGTGAAATATGGATTACAGTGAAAATGCTAACCCCTGCACCAGTGGGGAGGGGCGGCTTATATAGAGTACGCTGCCCTTCACAACGGTCCGGTGCGCAGGGGTGGAGTAGTGGCGAATAAATGCCTACGTTACAGGTAACGTATGCCTTAAATGCTAATAATGGTGTATGAAAACGTACGACCGTTGCCCTCGAGGGAGGTTACGATATACAGAGTGGAATCCAGTCGGCAGTTTAATACGCTCCGAATGCTCATCTCCGACTGGATGATGGGGGGAATCATTACCGACTGGATGATGGGAAGTGCTTAATTCAGTCGGAACTGACTAAGGGCCTTGTCGCTTAAGAAGGGTAGTCCTTGGGTAGGACCTATAGGGCAGGCCTATGACCCTACCCTGGGACTATGACCCCATAATTAGTCCCCAAATGGATCGGGGTTGGAACGACGAAGTGATGCCTGGAATGCGGATCCGACTGGTATGGATGCGAATTTGGGGTGGTTTGCCTCGATCCATTTTATCCTCTTGACCAGTGATCCGAGTGGATATATCTGTGAAAAAAACCGTCAGAGACCGAGTGCTTCCGCGGAATCTTTCGACGTGACCGGTCAACTGACAGCGACGGATTTTCTCGGATCCTCAAATTTCGGTTGCCGCGCGCTCAGCGGGGATGACGGCATCGTCATCGAGTAGTTTCTGCCGCCTCGATTACCGCGCCTTCATCTCCTCCACCAATACCGCAGCAGCCGGTCGGGGGATAAGATTTCGGGGCCACCTGTTAGTGACCCAGTCGGAAGCTTATTTAAACCTCCCCAGCAAGGGTTTCTCGTTGTGCTCTCCTGATTACTCGCACTCGCCCCGCTTCTCCCGTAGCTCCCTGCGCACTCCAAGCCTCCTCCTTCCTCTCCTCCCCTACGGATCTGCAGCCTCCACCATGACGAAGGGGCAGACGAGCAAGCTCGAGTCGCAGAAGAAGAAGAAGAAGGCGGCGACTCCTGCTCAGCGGTGACAGCGGGCATTGACGGCGGGTTGGATCCAGGGGGATTTCCTCCCCTCCACCGTGACGATGGACGACCTGCTGGAGCTGGTGGAGCAAGGTATGATCGCCAACAAGCCGTGGAGGCTGCAGGCGGAGGGCGAGACGGAGCCGGCGCCCCAAGAGGGGGAGTGCGTCTTGCTGCTCAGTCACGTGTACCGGGGCTTCTCTCTGCCTCCTCATCCCTTCTTCAGAGGTATCATGAACCACTTCAGGGCGCAGCTCCATCACTTTCCTCCCAATGCGATAGCTCATCTTTCTGCATTCGTCGTGCTTTGAGAGTGCTTTATCGGTTGTCCTCCCCATTGGGGGCTCTTTAAGTACATCTTCTCCGCTAGATCCCAAACCGTCAAAAAACTTAGCCAGTCGGACGACAAAACTCATATCCTCCAGCTTTGCGGGGGCTTAGGCTTCCAGAAGAAAAGCAAAAGTAGCTACCCCGCTCTTCAGTTGTCCGAGTCCGTTAAGAACTGACAGTCGACTTGGTTCTATTGCCAGGACGTCGCGTGTCCGAATGCTGCAACTGGGCTGCCACCTTTTAGTCTAGACCGACCGGCTCCGCCCAGGCAGCTTGCGCTCAAGAAGATGGAAAAGATCCAGATCCAACCTCTGGTCGAAGTGCTGATAGATGTCATCCGCAAGGGAGTCACCGGCACGGATCTGCTGGAGACTTTTCTGGGTCGGTGCATCCAGCCTCTGCAAGCTGGACACCACGCCATGTGGCACTACGCGGGGCCTGGGGACTCCACTCGGACTCATCCCGAATGCGTGACCGGGGAGGTTGTGACGGCGTGGGTCCGCGGTATCACAAGCGCCTGCGATAACCCAGAGGAGCCCGGTGAGTGAAGCCCTTCCGCACTGACAACCCTCCTCCGAATGAGGTGAGCATATCTTGCCGAGTGCTTACAATTCCCTTAGATTTGCCGCTTTTTCTTGCATCACCGTCTGATGTCTCATGTTGTCAACTGTATCTTGTGCAGGCGTGGACCAACTGGTATTCTCCCATCTCGAACGGGAATCTGGCTGAGGAAGAGGAAGGCAGCCAGGAGGGCACCATGGACAGCGTCGAGTACGTCTCCGATAGTGGGGAGACGGAGGAGGAGACCGAAGAGGAGGGGGGGGGTGAAGTTGGGGAGCAGAGCTCGCCACCCCCACCACCAGAGCCTAGAACTAAGTGTCGTCACGAACCCGTGACTCCGTCGGCCCCGAGTGCCTCGCCAGCTCCTCCCGTGGTTCCGAGTGCCTTGCCAGCTACTCCTGTGGATCCGAGTGCTCGAAGCACAAAGAGGACCAGGGACGCTGCTGCCGAGCCCACGGACCAACCTTCCAAGGTGACCAAACCGAGTAGATCCAAGCCTCGGAAAGCTTTGCCTCGGATGAGGATCGCTGTTCCCGTTGCCTGAGCGTAAGTGTCTTGTTCTCCTATCGTCTTTCAGTATTTGACTAAACTCATGCTTATCGGTCGAGTGGATTTTACTCGACAGAGCTGCTACCTCCGCCACCTCTCTGCCACGCCAGGAAGACGATCCCATGGATACGGATAACGTTGCCACATCCCAGCAAGGTACGTCGTGATGACTCCGAGGGTTTGCATTATTGTTTCGCGAATTCTGTCTTTAATCTTGCCCTTTTTCCGTGGTCTCATGTCGTTCAGTCGGGCTTCCTTCAGAGGTGATTCATCTGGAGGAGGACGACCAGAAGAGGTCCAGGCAAGCTTCGGTGCCTGTCCTTGAGGTTGTTCCATCTGCTACCGCCCCCGCCATGGACGCGCCGCCGACCGAGACAATGCCGTCGACTGAGACGGTGCTCATCGCGGCTGAACCGACTGGAACAGGACTTGGGATGCCTAAGGAGTCTCCCGTCGTGCCGGGTCCGTCGACCATCCAGTACAACGCCCAACACCCCCCGGAAGATCAAGTGGGAGCCGCCAAGGCGGCCATGGTGCAGGTGGAGTTGATGGCGGGTGATGCCAAGGGGGCGTACGACTCCATCACATCTTTGTACAAGAGAAGCTTGGAGCTCCGGGATGATATCCGAGTAAGTGCGCTAGTAAGTATTTGCTTTCCTCTTGTAACCCACTGGGGGTTTAAGCGATATACTCGGATACAGTAGGATTATTTTGCAGTGGGTTCACTCCGAGTGAACCCAGTGGGTGTAGTCGCCGAGACTTCTGTCGAGTGCTTGCACCGAAAGTTGTCTTTATATACATTTTCCTTGACTTAATCGGATCATAACTAATCTGTCCGAATGATACCAGCGGGGGCACTCCTAGTGCACCCACTGGAAGTAGTCCCCGAGAGTAATTTTACTCAGGTCGGGTAGTAGTAGCCTCATAGGCTTGTTTTTGTTATGTAGCTCAATAGGGCGGACCTGTTCAAGCTTCATGCCAGTGGGGTCACTCTTAGTGAACCCACTGGGTGTAGTCCCCGAGACCGCTGTCGACTGCTTGCGTCGGCAGGGGTCTGAAGAATTTTGAACTTTTATTGTTTTCCTTGTTGAATGTGTCTAATCTTTTCTTCGCACTGATTTGCAGAACACTTGCGAAATGGGATCAGCGTACAATGCTCTGAAGGCTGAAAAGATTCAGCTTGCTACGGAATTTGAGGCAGCTGTGAATGACTTAGCTGGTGTGAAGGTGGCACTTGCTGACCGAGAGAAGTCTTTGGAGGAGTCCCGGGAGACCAACAAGGCATTGGTGGCCGAAATTGAGAAAATGGGCAAGCAAAGAAGTGAACTGATGGGTCAAATGCAGGTGATGAACCGTTGATGCATTTCGCAGGAGAAGTATGTCAACGACTGGGAGAGGAAGATGATTGCACTGCTCGGTGGTAAGCTTCTTGCCGAGTGCTTCTTGACTTTGTAATTCATTCTGCGCTTACTTTCTGCTCTTCTTTTCTTTGCAGATTTTTGTCTGGACGGTCGGTTGTTCCGAACGTCCCACTCGGCGACGAAGCGAATTGGGACATGCTCCGAGCACATATTTGCCTTGGCAGAGTGGGGCCTTTCATCGGCCATCAGAGAGAAGTCATCGGCCAGATCGACAAGGAGCTGTGGACCGAAGACGATTCCCGGCAGGAGATAGAAGGGCTGATGACTCGGCTGGAGGACGTCCCGAACCGAGTGCAGGCGTGGAAGAAATCTGCCGCTTGCTGTGGTGCGGACTTGGTGCTATCGCTGGTCCGAGTGCACTGCAAGGAAGCTCGCGAAGAGAAGCTGAAGGCGTTGCAGGTCGCCAACACCAAGAAGCTTCGATTCGAAGATTTCATGGAGACCTTCCTTGAGACCGCCACTCGCATCGCAGACGGGATCGACCTTGACACTTTTGTGGAGCCTACCAGTCCCGGAGCCAGGCCTAACGATGCTTGAAAAACTTTACCTCGGTATGCCGAGTGGTATCTGTATCAAACTTTGGCCACTGCTGTTGGCTGTCACATTCGTGGTTCGGTGTGGATAAGCTTGATCTACACCGAGCCGCCTATCGTTGAACCTACTTTGAATTCGAATCTAATATTTCGCTCTTCTTTCGCTCTTTTTTGACACGATTTTGGCTCGTGGTTTCTGTTTGGCGTTTCTTTGTGAAGCCAATGGCAAACATGCAGAGCATGTAATTGTTAATTGTCTTCACATCCACATGAGCCTCAATGAGGGTCTGCTAAGCCTCCGAGTGGATGTCGAGCATACACTCGAAGTAAGCTTTTTTACTTAGGCGATTCTGGATCGCAGCTAAGTCCTCGAGTGCGGCATGTCGTGCGCACTCCGAGCAAGTTGATACTCATGTAGTTGTCAGTTGTCTCAACATCCACATGACCCTCAATGAGGGTCTGCTAAGCCTCCGAGTGGATCTCGAGGATACACTCGAAGGAAGCTTTTTTACTTAGGCGATTCTAGATCGCAGCTAAGTCCCCGAGTGCGGCATCTCGTGTGCACTCGGAGCGAGTTGATACTCATGTAGTTGTCAGTTGTGTCGACATCCACATGATCCTCAATGAGGGTCTACTAAGCCTCCGAGTGGATCTCGAGGATACACTCGAAGGAAGCTTTTTTACTTAGGCGATTCAGGATCGCAGCTAAGTCCCCGAGTGCGGCATCTCGTGCGCACTCGGAGCGAGTTGATACTCATGTAGTTGTCAGTTGTCTCGACATCCACATGAGCCTCAATGAGGGTCTGCTAAGCCTCCGAGTGGATCTCTAGGATACACTCGAAGGAAGCTTTTTTACTTAGGCGATTCTTGATCGCAGCTAAGCCCTCGAGTGTGACGTTTAGTGCACACTTGGAGAAAGTTTGTACTTAGGCGATTCTGGATCGCAGCTAAGTCCCCGAGTGTGACGTTTAGTGCACACTCGCAGAAATTTTGTACTTAGGCGATTCTGGATCGCAGCTAAGTCCCCGAGTGTGACGTTTAGTGCACACTCGGAGAAAGTCTGTACTTAGGCGATTCTGGATCGTAGCTAAGTCCCCGAGTGTGACGTTTAGTGCAGACTTGGAGAAAGTTTGTACTTAGGCGATTCTGGATTGCAGCTAAGTCCCCGAGTGTGACGTTTAGTGCACACTCGGAGAAAGACTGTACTTAGGCGATTCTGGATCGCAGCTAAGTCCCCGAGTGTGACGATTAGTGCACACTCGGAGAAAGTCTATACTTAGGCGATTCTGGATCGCAGCTAAGTCCCCGAGTGTGACGTTTAGTGCACACGCGGAGAAAGTTTGTACTTAGGCGATTTTGGATCGCAGCTAAGTCCCCGAGTGTGACATTTAGTGCACACTCGGAGAAAGTCTGTACTTAGGCGATTCTGGATCGCAGCTAAGTCCCCGAGTGTGACGTTTAGTGCACACTCGGAGAAAGTTTGTACTTAGGCGATTCTGGATCGCAGCACAGTTTTTGTTTTGAGACTGGAGTCTGCCAACGCGGAAGAATTCTGAATCTGCAAAAAATCTATCTGCTTTGTGTTACTTCAATGATACTTGTTCTTTACACTGCCCCATTCGGCGGTCACGTGTAGAAGCACTTCAGGAGATCTCCGTTCCATGCTCGCGGCTCATTTGTTTCCCTGTCGAGGTTGTAGAGTCGATATGCTCCATTGTTCGGCACCTTGGAGATGATGAAGGGTCCTTCCCAAGCGGGAGCCAACTTGTGAGGTCTCTGCTGATCCACTCGGAGCACCAGGTCGCCTGCTTGGAATGTACGACTCCTGACGTGCCGTGTGTGAAATCGCCGTAGATCTTGTTGATAAATGGTTGAGCGAGTCAGTGCCATCTCGTGCTCCTCTTCTAGAAGATCCACTCCGTCTTGCCTGGCTTGCTCTGCTTCGGCTTCGGAGAAGAGTTCGACTCATGGAGCGTTGTGAAGCAAGTCACTTGGAAGGACTGCCTCTGCTCTGCAAACGAGGAAGAACAGGGATCGCCCTGTAGATTTATTTGGAGTTGTGCGGAGGCCCCACAACACAGAAGGCAGCTCGATGACCCATGCGCCGACAGCATGTCCAACTTCCCGCAGGAGTCGAGGCTTCAACCCCTGAAGAATAGGTCCGTTCACCCGCTCTGCTTGCCCGTTTGTTTGGGGATGCGCCACAGATGCAAAATCCACTCGGATACCATGGTCTGTACAGAAACCTTTGAATCTGTCCGAGTCAAAGTTTGTGCCATTGTCAGTGATTATGCTGTGCGGTACCCCGAATCTGGAGATGATGTCCCTGACAAACTTGATGGCCGTAAGGGCGTCGAGTTTCTTGATAGGCTTGGCTTCAATCCACTTGGTGAACTTGTCGACTGCCACCGATAGATGTGTGAATCCACCTTGGCCTGTCCTGAATGGACCGACTGTATCTAATCCCCACACTGCAAACGGCCAAACAAGGGGGATTGTCTTCAGCGCAGACGTTGGCTTGTGAGACTTGTTCGAGTAGGACTGACAGCCTTCGCATCGGTCGACCATATCCTTCGCCATTTCATTCGCCTGCAACCAGAAGAAACCAGCTCTGAATGCTTTGGCGACGATTGCTCTTGAGGAGGCATGATGACCGCAAGTTCCCGAGTGAATTTCTTCCAGGATTAAATGCCCCTCCTCAGGGGAGATACATCATTGAAGGACGCCTGAAACACTTTCTTTGTACAACTGGCCATCAATGACGGTGAACGACTTCGACCTGCGGACGATCTGTCTAGGTTGGACCTCATCTTTTGGTAATTCTCGCCTTAGGATGTACGCAATGAATGACACAGTCCAATCGGGGATGATAGCGAGAATCTCCATGATCAGATCAACCACAGCGGGGACCTCGACTTCAGTCGGATCTGTCGAGCTCTTTGGTTGTAACGGTTCCTCTATGAAGGGATCTTCTTTAACTGAGGGAAGGTGTAGGTTCTCGAGGCAGACATCACTCGGGACTGGTCTCCGAGTGGATCCAAGCTTCGCCAACTCATGAGCTGCTTGGTTTTTCAGTCGCGGAACATGGTGGAGTTCCAGACCTTCAAACTTTTTCTCGAGCTTCCTCACTGCGTTGCAGTATGTAGTCATGGTGGGGTTCCTTACGTCCCACTCCTTCATCACTTGATTAACCACCAAATCTGAATCGCCATAGACCATCAGGCGACGGACGCCGAGTGTGATGGCCATGCGCAATCCATAAAGGAGAGCTTCATACTCTGCCTCATTGTTGGAGGAATCGAAATGTATCTGCAACACATACTTGAGTTTGTCACCTTTTGGCGATATGATCACAACGCCAGCGCGGAGCCATTCAACATCTTGGACCCATCGAAGAACATTGTCTAATGAGCCGAGTAGATGTGGGTCGGTTGCTGTTGTTCTACCCATTCTGCTATGAAGTCAGCCAGGGCTTGGGACTTTATAGCTTTCTTGGCCTCGAACTTGATGTCGCAGTATAACATCTCCATTGCCCACTTCGCCACTTGGCCTGATGCGTCCCGGTTGTGGAGGATTTCGACAACGGAGCATCAGAAACGACGATCACCGAGTGGTCTTGGAAATAATGAGCCACCTTCTTCGCAGTCATGTAAATCCCGTAAATAAGCTTTTGATAATGGGGATACCTCTGCTTGGAAGGAGTCTGGACTTCGGAGACATAATACACTGGCCGCTGAAGCTTGTATGCCTTGCCTTCTTCTTTGCGTTCGACTGTGAGAACAGTGCTGACGACTAGATTTGTACCGGCGATGTACAGAAGAAGGGGTTCTTTACTAAGCGGAGCAGTAAGAACCGGGTGGGTGGAAAGCAGGGCTTTGAGGTCGTCGAATGCAATTTGGGCTTCGTCTATCCACTCGAAAGTATCTAATTTCTTCATGAGTCGGTACAAAGGTAGCGCTTTCTCGCCGAGTCGACTGATAAACCTGCTCAAAGCCGCTAGGCAACCTGTGAGCCTTTGAACATCGTGTATTCTGACCGGTCGCTCCATTCGGACGGTGGTCCCGATCTTTTCGGGGTTGACATCGATCCCTCGTTCGGAAACGAAGAAACCGAGTAACTTTCCGCTGGGAACACCGAATGAACACTTGGCAGGGTTGAGCTTGATATCGTACCTACGAAGGTTGGCGAATGTTTCTGCCAAATCAGTCAGCAGGTCGGAACCTTTGCGTGACTTGACTACGATATCATCCATATACGCTTCCACATTTCGACCGATCTGGTTAAGGAGGCATATTTGGATCATGCGCATAAAAGTTGCTCCTGCATTCTTCAAACTGAACGGCATAGTGATGTAGCAGAAGCACCCGAATGGGGTGATGAAGGCTGTTTTTAATTCATCGGGGCCATACAGACGGATCTGATGATATCCCGAGTAGGCATCAAGGAATGACAAACGCTCGAAACCCGCAGTAGAGTCGACAATTTGATCAATGCGGGGGAGCGGGAAATGGTCTTTCGGGCAGACCTTATTGAGATGCTTGAAGTCGATGCACATTCGGAGAGACTTGTCCTTCTTGGGCACCATAACAACATTGGCGAGCCACTCGGAGTGGTGTACCTCGCGAATGAAGTTGGCTACCAAATTTTTAGCCACCTCCTCTCCGATTGCCTTCCTCTTGTGCGCGGCGGACCGACGCAGGCGTTCTCGGACAGGCCGAGCAGCAGGATCCACATGCAGTCGGTGCTCAGCCAACTCCCTGGGTACACCTGGCATGTCAGCGGGCTTCCATGCAAAGACGTCCCAGTTCTCACGGAGGAATTGGATGAGCTCGGCTTCCTATTTTGGATCGAGGGTGGTGGAGATGTTCGTCGGGGCAGCGGTGTCGTTCGTCGGGTGGATGCTGACCTTCTTCGTGTCTCTCGCCGACTGGAATGCGGACTCCGAAGCTAGCTTCTTCGAACGCATCAAGTCAGCGGGGTCGGCTGTCTTCTTGTACTCGTCGAGCTCGAGGATAGCCATCTGCTGATCGGCGATCCTCGACCCCTGCTGCAGACACTCCTCGACCCGCTGCCGATTGCCTGTGACAGTGATCACACCTTTGGGACCTCGCATCTTCAGCTTCAGGTACATGTAACATGGACGGGCCATGAAACGCGCATACGCCGGACGGCCCAGAATCGTGTGGTATGCACTCTGGAAGTCCACTACCTCGAATGTCAGCTTTTCCTTGCGGAAGTTCTTGTCGGAGCCGAAAACGACGTCCAACGAGATCTGCCCGAGTGACTTGGCCTTTCGTCCAGGGACGACTCCGTGGAACTTCATGCTGCTCTCGGTAAGTTTGGACATCAGAATGCCCATCCCCTTGAGAGTGTCGGCGTACATGATGTTCAAGCCGCTGCCGCCGTCCATGAGGACTTTGCGCAGTCGAACTCCTTCCACCACCGGGTCGACGACCAGAGCCTGCCTCCTTGGGGTGGGCACGTGTGCTGGATGATCCGACTGGTCAAAGGTGATCGCAGTCTGAGACCATTTGAGGAACGTGGGGTTGGTTGGGGTGGCCATGTTCACCTCCCTGTTCACCAGCTTCAGACGACTCTTGCTTTCCACGTCAGCAAAAATCATCAGTGTTGCATGGACTTGGGGGAACGGATCCTCCTTGTCCTCGTCATTCTGTTCGTTGTCATTTTCACTCGGCTGCCCTTCGCCGAACCCTTGGATCAGGAGGCGACATTGCCGAGTGGTATGCTTCGGGAATATGGCGTTGCCTTTTTCGTCCATCTTCGTGTGTATTGGACATGGCTGATCCAGGATGTGGTTTCCGAACTTCTTCTTCTTGGGGGTGAACTGAGCCTTCCCCTTGCCCTTGAACTTGGCATTGGTAACGACTGCGGCCTCTGCCTGCGGAGTGGACGGAGCTTTCTGCTTCTCCTTCCGAGTGTTGTTCCCATCTCCATCGGCGACTGCTTTATGCTTGCCGCTACGAATGCGGTCCTCTTCTTCGCCATTTGCATAGCGTGCCGCTATCTCCATCATCTTGCTCATGGCGATGTCGCCTGTCCGACCGAACTTCAGGTACAGATCTCTGTACCGCACGCCTGCCTTGAAGGCGCAGACTGCTTGGTGCTCTGTGACGTTCTCCACCGTGTGGTAGAGGGTTGTCTAACGCTGGATGAAATCGCGCAGGGGCTCATTCTGCTTCTGGACACAGTGCTAGAGCTCCACGAGGCCAGCAGGGCGTTTTCACGTCCCCTCGAACTTCCTGATGAAGACTCGGGCCAGATATGCCCAGCTGTAGATGCTTGATGGAGCTAACTGGTTCAGCCACGCTCGTGCCGAGCCGTCGAGCATCAGGCGCAGATGTTTCATGGCGACCTGGTCATCACCACCACCGATCTGGACCGCCACCCGATAGTCGTCCAGCCACGTTTCTGGCTTGGATTCTCCTGTAAACTTGCTGATCCCCGTCGCCAATCGGAAGTTGGGAGGGATGTCAGCCGAACGGATGGCCCGACTGACACACTCGAGGCCAGAGACGATAGTCCTGCTTCCACTCGGACGGTCTCTATCGTGACCATCGCGGTGGGCTCAACTCCTGTCGACCTTACTCTGGGTGATGTACCCTCTTGCGTCGAGCCTTGGGTCATATGTGTCACCGACCGAACGCCGATCATCATGATGTCGGGGCCCGTAGGGCCCACCCCGCGAAGGGGTGTGTGAACGGCGACGATCTTCGGGGTTCATGGAACGGCTGCCTCCTCTGTGTCGATGTTGAGAATCGGGGCTGAAAACTGACCGATGCGTGTTCGCGTGAACAGAACTATTGTGGATCCTGTTGTGCGACTGGGAGACCGTTGAATTCTGTTGCCGCGCCGTGTGCAACAGGGCACGGATCTGCTCAATCCCTCTGCCAGCCTCTGAATCAGTGGGCTGGAGGGAATCGGCTATCTTGGCGGCAGCCAGGTTGAGGACGGGTGTGCGGAACACCTCGACGTTGCTCTGACGAGTGCGTCGACTGGCAGAATGGCGGGGCTGATGGCGAGCGCCGGATGACTCGCCGACCTGGTCCTCGTTCCGACCAGTTTGGCGGGGACTTTCATGGGAATTGGCCATGTGAACTTCGGCTGCAGGCCCGCGACCCAAGTACTCGGAAGGCAACTCAGTCGGAACTGAGTCCGAGCGCTGGGACGGCGGCGCAACCACAACCGACTCGAGGACCGCCACTTGAGAGGACGCGTTCTGGCGCTCCTGGGCGTGTCGCACCCAATGCTGGAGCCGTGGACGGCATGACCGCTTGTTACGGCACGTGACGGGGGCGAAGATCGACACCGGAGCCGACTGCTGGAGAAGAAGGATGCCGTGGGCGCCGGCACGGAAGTGCGTAGCCCCGTGACTGGGGAGCGCGTCGACGTCGAGAGGCGCATCCCGAAGCCATGCCGAATCGTCGACGATGAAGGAGAGTGCGCCGAAGAGGATCTCATGACCCATGCACCAACCTCCACCGGACGACCTGATGAAAAGATGTAGTCGCAAACTCGCCGGAAGTCGCTTATATGCCTGCCCCACGGTGGGCGCCAACTGTCGTGGGTATAAGTCTGACAGTAGATGTGTAGGGTACGAAAGGATGGGCAGAGCCTTAGCTACAGCGAGGTTGTATGAGTTCAGGCCCCTCTACGGTGGAGGTAAAAGCCCTACGTCTCAGTGCTCTTCGGAGCTTAATGTTGAGTGAAATATGGATTAGAGTGAAAATGCTAACCCCTGCACCAGTGGGGAGGGGCGGCTTATATAGAGTACGCTGCCCTTCACAACGGTCCGGTGCGCAGGGGTGGAGTAGTGGCGAATAAATGCCTACGTTACAGGTAACATATGCCTTAAATGCTAATAATGGTGTATGAAAACGTACGACCGTTGCCCTCCAGCGAGGTTACGATATACATAGTGGAATCCAGTCGGCAGTTTAATACGCTCCGAATGCTCATCTCCGACTGGATGATGGGGGAATCATTACCGACTGGATGATGGGAAGTCCTTAATTCAGTCGGAACTGACAAAGGGCCTTGTCCCTTAAGAAGGGTAGTCCTTGGGTAGGACCTATAGGGCAGGCCTATGACCCTACCCTGGGACTATGACCCCATCAATGTACTAAATGCATAGGATAGAACTTTTGATGAAATTCCAATTTCAACCGATTGTAGTCCCATGATCCAGTATCATCACATAGCCTATACCATGTCAACGCCTTATCCTTCATAGATAAAGGAAATACTTTCTTATTTACCTCATCCTCGGGCAAATCTGTAAGCTTAAATAAACCACAAACTTCATCTACACAGCTCAGATGCAAGTGTGGATGTGAAGATCCATCTCCTGTGAAAGGATTAGCCAGTAGTTTCTCAAGCATACCCGAAGGAATTTCATAAAAGATATTTTCAGTAGGTACCTCAGGTCGAGGAACAACTCCTCGTGCTTCCGTTCATGGTGAAGATACCCCAAACAAACTCGTCAAAGGAACAGTTTCCATATTGACAAGTGACAATAAATTTTAGCACAGTATGTAAATTTTGCCTCACCAATTTCCACTTACCAACGACGCTTCACTCCCTGGCAACGACGCCAGAAAAGAGTCTTGATGACCCACAAGTATAGGGGATCTATCATAGTCCTTTCAATAAGTAAGAGTGTCGAACCCAACGAGGAGCAGAAGGCTCTGATAAATGGTTTTCAGCAAGGTAATAACTGCAAGCACTGAAAGTAGCGGTGACAAGTGATGGTGTAGTGAGGCGAAACGTAGCAAGCGAAAAGTAACAAGTAACAAGTAGTAGCAATGGTGCAGCAAGTGGCCCAATCCCTTTTGTAGCAAGGGACAAGACTGAACAAAGTCTTATAGGAGGGAAAACTCTCCCGAGGACACACGGGAATTTCTATCATGCTAGTTTCATCATGTTCATCTGATTCGCGTTCGTTACTTTGATAGTTTGGTATGTGGGTGGACCGGCGCTTGGGTACTGCCCTTACTTGGACAAGCATCCCACTTATGATTAACCTCTCTCGCAAGCATCCACAACTGCAAAAGAAGAATTAAGACAACGTCTAACCATAGCATTAAACTAGTAGATCCAAATCAGTCCCTTACGAAGCAATGCATAGACTGGGGTTTAAGCTTCTGCCACTCCAGCAACCCATCATCTACTTACTACTCCCCAATGCCTTCCTCTAGGCCCAAATATGGTGAAGTGTTATGTAGTCGATGTTCACATAACACCACTAGAGGAAAAGAAAACATACATCATATCAAAATACCGAACGAATATCAAATTCAGATGACTATTATTAACATGACTTATCCCATGTCCTCAGGAACAAAATTAACTAGTCACAAAGCATAATCATAATCATGATCAGAGCTGTAATGAATAGCATCAAGGATCTGAACATAAACTCTTCCACCAAGTAATCCAACTAGAATCAACTACAAAGAGTAATCAACACTACTAGTAACCTTACAAGTACCAATCAGAGTCGTGAGACGGAGATTGGTTACAAGCGATGAACTAGGGATTGGAGAGGAGATGGTGCTGATGAAGATGTTGATGAAGATGCCTCCCCTCCAACGAGAGGAGTGTTGGTGATCACGATGGCGACGATTTCCCCCTCCGGGAGGGAAGTTTCCCAAGCAGTTTCGTTCTGTCGGAGCTCTAGATTGGATCTGCTGAAGTTCCGCCTCGTGGCGGCGGCGAAACCACCAAAAAGATCCCACTACAAGAAATATGCTCATACATGACTTTTTTTAATATGTCATTGATGAATTCATCTTAAATTTATGACCATTTCATCCGAGATAGTCGTAAAGCGTTTGAGGGGACCAAATCTAGATACAAATTACGACGATGTGAGTCAAAAACGTTGTAACCGCATAAGATGAGATCGTCATAACTTTTACAATGATTACAAAAATGTCGTAACATGTTCTAACTATGTTGACATGTCACTCGTGGGTCCATTCTATCCGATCTCATCCTAGTTTGTGAAGCAACCTACTATTCTATCATTTCAAAAAAATTTGAAAAAATCTCATAAATACTTTGGATCATATATGAAGAAAAATGTGGTCCACATCCATAAAATGTGATCTAACTCTTGTAAAGATTTGTGTGATGCCCTTTTGTAAAATATTTTTGATAGATGTTTCACAAAATTCCTCTATTTTTACTACTTGAAAACTATTTTAAATCAATGATTTTTCGAACCAATAAGAACTTTTCCCACGGATCGATGACATGGCACCCATCCATCCATCCATTTATCTCACCATCTCACATCCATGTATCTACAGGAAAAAAAATGAAAAAAAAACCCACCCGCAGCCCAAACCCTAGCTCAGATCCCATCGACCCCTCCCCCCATCACACCATTCCTCCCTCATCCCCATCCCCTTGCCGCCACCACCTCCTCCTCCCGTCCCCGCCCCCCTCTTGATCCAGTCCTCCCTCGTCCCCATCTCCTCGTAGCGCGGCATGCAAGAACACAACGCAGCATCTCTCTCCCTCTCTGTGTGTCACACACGCGAGTCGCCAAGAAGAGAAGTCCTAAACTTTCTCCTCTCGATCGATCTGTCCTCCTCATCATCCGTCCGTCCGTCGCCACCAGATTTCCTTTCTCCCCAGATTCGCCGCCCCCTCCATCCCCTCCCCCAATTGATTAATCGGATCCCGCCGGACAGAGGTCCCCCAACCCCTGCCCTATCCACCCCATGGTGGCCAACACTGGCGCCGGCACCGGCAGCAGCAAGATCCGCAACGCCAAGCCGGTGAGCACCCCCCGCCCCCTTTCCCTCCGGCCTCCGCCCCGTTCCCGTCGTTTCCTCCGGCGACAGGCTGGATTTTGTATTCTTATTTTATTTTATCTCCGGTCCACGCGTTTGGGTGGTAGTAGCCCTGTTGCAATTCGCTCCTGCTGCTCCGTGCCCTCGATCCGATCAAGGACCTATGTTGTGTTTTCCGATATATGCTCATGTGGTGTTGGATCGATGGCCAGGTACTTCTAGGGGGCGTGGGCAAGTCCAGCCTGGTGCTCCGCTTCGTCAAGGCCCAGCTCGTCGAGTTCCAGGCCAACTCCCTCGCCCTTCCCTTCCCTTCCTTCACATGCCCCAGGCTATGCCGCAAACTGGCCATGACCTGTCTGTTTATGTGTGCTGATTTTGTTTTGCTGGTACGTTTGGCCGGCCGCAGGAATCCACCATCTGAGCCGCCTTCTTCTCACAGACCCTGGCGGTCAACGACGAGACGGTCAAGTTTGAAATCTGGGACACGTCCGGTCAGGAGAGGTACCACAGCCTGGCGCCCATGTAGTACCGCGGCGCCGCCGCCGCCATCGTCGTCTACTACATCACCAACTCGGTCAGTTAGTATGAGTAGAGTCTCTAATGGCTTGCTTGAACTGAGTATCTTGATTCGGTAGTACAACTGCAACCACAACCATGATTAATAGGAATAAATAATTGGTAGTTCTTGAAAAGAATTTCCCATGCTCCTTGTGCGAAATCAAGTCGCCAACTGTGATCTTGAAGATAATCTGGAAACAACTTTAAGTATATATAAAATCATGCTCTGACATAATACTAACATCATTGACATGAAATGTTGGAGCTTCATCAAAAACCATATTGCGGTAACCTTGTCAACTTCAGGGTGAGTTGTGCCCGTGTCAAGTTTGGTGTACAAACCTATTAGGTAGTTGAAACTTCTTTATCCAATCATTATCAGTTGCACTCATTACCCTGCTCTGTTCAACAGAGCCATACCTGTTTGTCCCCGCCCGCTTCCGATGCGGTGGCCGTCGAGGGCAAGCCCATGGTGCTCGTGGCCGAGAAGTTGGGTTTCGCGCTCGTCGTGCGGTCGGGCACCAATGTCGGCCGCGACGTCTTCGAGGCCTCCGACGGCCGTCTCCACATCGTCGGCCGTGTGGGGGCCGGGATCGGCAACGGCTACCTCGTTGTCCTCAAATCTTGCTAGGCTGCTTCGCTCTCTTTCTTTGCCTTTCACAGGTCCTTCTGTGTGTAGCTACTGTTAGTTGTGGCCTTACTGCTTGGAAGAAAGGATCAGGGGCTTTTGCTGCATGAAGGAGGTCCGTATTTGGGGTGTACTGGGTAAACAATTGTTCTCCATCTCTAGTACATCTGTTCAGCCAAGTGAATTTGATCCCATCACTCACTCATTTCTGTTTCACTTGGTGTTCATATGTGAACTTGTGAATTGATACAATATTTACATTGCAGTCATGTTGCTTTTGATAAGCTAATTCAGTACATCGATCGGCCGTTTACAGTAATGATTCACACAATGGCCTGATAGATGTTTACAGTAATGAGTGGACAATGGCCTGATAGAGGTTTCTCTGTTACGCATGGGTAAGTGTTGTCCTACTTTCTATCAGAGGTTATTGCTGCCTACATTCATATTCGTATGCTTTTATTTTCAGTTTATTGTTAGCCATAATTCACAACCTGAGGTGGTCACCTTTGATTTAATACCTGTGAGTCTTCTATACATCATCCTATTCGTGCTAAAACACACTCAGGTTACAACCGAACAAATGGGCTTCTGGTATGGTCTAAACATTATTACAATAAAAATTTGGCCGTATCTACTAACATGGACCGATCGTATAAAAAGAAGAGATTAATGAATCTTATTGCTGTGAGAGAATGCTTCACTATGTAATGTATCTTTTAAAACATTGCATTTTGCTGAGGCTGAATCCTGAAACTGTCTGGACTAGCACCCAGCCTCACGCCACCACCACAAATACTCTAACATTCAAAGGGAAGTCAGGTACTCTTATATCATTGTTTTAAGGTTCATGAATAGGAATTCATACTCAGTTGAATTCATACTGACAGATTACAGATTTCACCAAGTTTATCAGTAACATTAAAAGTCTAGTACTACCAAATATTCTGAATAGGCGTTCATACAGTATCTGTGAAAAATTCTGGATCCCCACCTTCCAAAATGATGGGGAAAGTTCAGGCACAATATACAGTTAGAACTCTCATGTTGCCGTCACGGAAATACTAGCAACAGTCTTTACAATCCTGCAAAGCATCATAATATCTAAATCTGTTTGGTTTGCTTTCTTGACTTGATAGGATCGTGATTTGGTGGTCGAGCCTATGTCAACCACTGGTTCCATTCAGCCGAGCAGGCCAGACATAAGGTCTTCACCTTCAGCATCCAGTGAGAATGTCAGGGCTCGCAATTCAGGTAAAACATACTGCACTTTTACTAGCCATATAAGATCCAACGATTTCATGGACTGTGTTTGACACCTGAGTTCATACATATCAATATCATGTGTGTAGGTTCTAGTTCTAGATCAGCTGCCTCGCCACCAGCAGCACCACAAGCAGGGGCTGCAAATCCTTTACGTTTTGATGCACGGACTATACATTTCTCTGTAAATGCCTGGGTAAGGAAGAAGACACCTTTCTCTTCACTGTATGAATGCGTAATTGTGTAATATTTGCTGAACGGAGCAAATTCATTGGTTCTGATTGCTCCTACAATTACGGCGGTCCTTGTGGACAGCCTAGTTTGCTCCTACAATTACGGCGGTCCTTGTGGACAACCTAGTTTGCTCCTACAATTACGGGATCCTTGCAGACAACCTGACATGGCATCTCCCTTTTTAGTCTTCTCCTTATCAACACCTTCATTCTGTATTGGAAAATCATCTCTTATATATAAATGCTATCACAACGGTTTCCTTACATCACTTGTGCATGTTACCCTTGTTCTTACCTTTATCTCTTGCTTGTTGGTGCACTGTAGTTGAACATGACATGGTCAAACTTTTCCATCTGATCAGGTACTAGTTGTTGCTGGTGTGGGAATGCTTCCGATGTTGCCAAAACACCTTGCAGACAGAGCTTGCAAGCTTTCATTGCTGGGAACAGTCCTCTCCTCAGGATACTCTTTATACAGTACTTATGGGGTAAAATACCTTCCTACGTGAACCTTGAATGGTCCATCCTATTTTTGTTGTGTTTCTCGCCCTGATGACCCAGTTGATCTAATTCACCTTTTTTCCTGTTGTGCATGAAGAAACCAAGAGAATTGAACATGCCTGCAATTCAGAGTTGGTTGCAGTCAGTACTTGGAGCCAAGGATTTTATCCATTTAATGTTCTCTCTGTTGCTCGTCACATCTCAGCTGCACTTAAAGAGTAATATATAGCTTTTCTCTTGCAAGTTCATGATTCTGATATCTGTTTTCTGAAACTTCCATATATATGTTTTAGAAGTTCTGATCTTCTTTTTTTATTTCATAGTTGCTGCCCTACCTGTGTTCTGCTGGGCGCTTTATCATGTTGCCAGATTCCTAAGGCGTAACTTTTCCCGCTCGTCTTTCTATAGGTAGTTATCTGTCGAACTATCTTTAAATTTCATTTGTGTAGTTTGCGGCGCAACCAGTCTCCACTGCCCTGTAGTTATCTGTCGAATTATCTCTGAATTTCTGTTATGTTTTTTAGGGGATACTTGGAAGAGCCTTGCCTTTGGGTGGACACAAACAACACCACGCTCAGCCTTCTTAGCTCAAATGCCGAACTTCCCTTGGGGTTTCTTCTGATCATATCGCTGTTCTCGTATGTTGATCTGATTTCCCTTGGAATCATGGAGACTTTATTTCATCTTAGTTAATGCATCTTATGACTTACAACACCTTGTTATCTTGCAGGTGGCAGCGCAACTTCATGCAGACATTCATGTACTCGAACGTAAGTTATCTTCTGCACATCTGATCTTTATATATGTTCTTACTGCTTCCATGCATTCACTACATAGCTGGGGAATAACATGAGGCACAATTTGATGTGTTTTGCGAAATGTTTCAAGCCATTGCTGAGTGTACACCTAACAACCATCAATTTTCAACTAGCGGCACTTCCTTTAGCAGCTGCAACTTTGTTATAGGGATAGTTGCTTTTCCAATGCATCTTCACTTACTGGTCGTTTTTCCTGGCTTGCTCGTCTGTTATTATTCAGGTGTTGAAGGTGATGTACCGCGCGCCTGTGACATCCAGCTACCACTAGAGCGCGTGGGCGAAGATCGGGCGGACCGTGAACCCGTACATCGACCGCTTCCGTGGCATATTGTAGCACATTTGTGAAGCTGTGAAGTCTTACTCGGTTTAGAGTAGCATATTGTAGCACATCTGTGTTGTAAAGATTGTAATAGATTTATTTATTCGTATATTTGATCAATTTTATGTGTTCTTAGTTATATTTGAAATACATTCTTGGATTGAAAATGGTTAAAGACAATATATTAGTATTAAATTTAGGTTGATTCTAAGTTTGTGCTCTCACATATATTTGTGCCTTCATAATGCTACAGATCAAAATGTAAAAATCTCGAGGCCCAAAACTTGCCAAAACTTTAAGATCAGCATGACATGTTGGACCAATACAAAAATAAAATGGCCAAAAAAAATCAATAGAAAGTAAAAGGCCATAAACCAAAATTTGAAAAAATTAAAATTAAAAGTGGCTATAAATAGGCTAAGGCCCAAAAAGAAGCCCAATAAAAAAGCCTAAAATAATAAAATCAGCCCATGTGATCAAATGAAATGGGTTGGGCTGATTTCAACCATGACGTTTTGATTTCATCGTAATTTTGCCACGTAGGACTGCCACGTAGGAATGGGTTTGATTGCCAACGATGTTTTAGGATCGTCGTAAAGGTTACGACAATCCAGGAATCGTCGTAAAAGTTACGACGATTTTGATCAAAACGTCGTTGCTCTTCATTTCTGATGCTCCGTTTTCGACGCTTGGTTTATCATCGTGAGATCGTCGTAAATTAAAAACCGTGACGTTGTAGCGACGAAAAAATAGCGTCGTGTATTAGCATATTCCTTGTAGTGTCCCGAATGATTTTTTCTGGAACGAAACCCTTCATATAGCAAAAGAGGGGGACCAGTGGGCCGTCAGGGAGCCCACAAGCTTGCCCTCCGCAACTAGGGGGGTGGCGGTGGCAGGGCTTGTGGCGCCCTGGTAGCCCCCCTCTGGTACTTCTTTAGCCCAGTATTTTTCATATAATCCCAAAAAAATCCACGTAACTTTTCAGGGCATTTGGAGATGTGCAGAATAGTGGACTAAGATTTGCTCCTTTTCCAGTCTAGAATTCCAGCTGCCTGAATTCTCCCTCTTCAAATAAACCTTGCAAAATAAGAGAGAAAAGGCATAAATATGGTACCACAAAGTAATATAACAGGCCATAAAGCAATAAATATCAACATGAAAGCATGATGCAAAATGGACGTATCAGGGATCAAAAGATTTTACGATAGACGTATAAAGAGTGTGTTCCAAAGAAAATAGGATAGCTCCCCCAAGGGATGTGCATTATATAGAATTTCCATTTGAATACAAAATGCACAAGATGGTATCATCACTTTCTCTCTATCTGTAGAAACACAAGATATGTTCAAACCAATCCACAAGGGGCAAGGAAGAGAAACGATACATAAAATCCAATGTAAAGATGATTAGCAATATCTACCACATGAAGGGAATACCAATTGTCAAAGGACAAGAAGTATTTTGACACAATTCCCATTGGTAGATTGCAAAAATATCCAACATCATCTTTACTCCTAAAATGCAAGCAAATTATACTTGTAGAGCTAACATGCCACCTAGGAACAAGATAAGTTACAATATCAACACTAAGTGGCAATACCTCAAATATACATATTTTCTAGGCTTGTAATATGCACATAGCATATTACTCCCCCATAATGTGATAACCCAACATTTATTAGCAAGTGGAAAATGAAAACCAACAAGAGATAATTAATGGACCATTTAGAATTCAAATTTCTCATGAGTAGGACATACCACATAAAGACTAGATAAACTTGTAATATCAATCCTAAGTGGTATTACTCATGTATACACATTTATAGGATTGTGAGGTGCGCACAGCACATCACTCCCCCACAATGGATAATCCATTAATCCCTCAAAAGAGCCAACAAAGATACAAAGAGGATGCAAAAAGGCTCAACACAAGACTCACATATACATGATGTGCAAACGAATATACACATACTTGATTACTCAAGATAAGCAAGTTGGAAGCACATCATATACAAACACATGCATGGTACAAAACCACAACATGCAAAGGGGCAAGTAACAAACAATGTAAACAGTTTAAGTAAAAGTTACCATAACGAGGCAAGATACGACGGAGACGTATCAACTCCCCAAGCTTAAAGCCTTGCTTGTCCTCAAGCAAATCAGTTGACAAACTGAGAGAGACAAAAGAAAAACTTTGACGAACTCTGTTTGATCTTGTTGTTGCAACTATGTCTAACTCACAACCAGAATTTCAGTAACATCACAAGCAAACCACATAAGTAAATGACATCTAATTCTCACGGTAAAGTCATATCAATGGCATAATCAACTAGCGAGCAAATAATAATAAGCCTCAAATGTCAACACTTCAATCAAAACAACATGAAGCAGTACGAACAGCTGGTATCTCGCTAGCTCTTTCTGAGACTGCAAAACATAAATCCAGACCACCTTCAAAGACCGAGGGCTGACTAAACATTGTAACTCAAGGCAATGAAGATCCAGTCAGAGTCATACTCAACACAGTTAAAAGCAAAGCATAAAAATGACAGAGGTGCTCTCTAATTGGTGCTTTTATAAGAGGAGGATGACTCAACAGGAACATAAATAGACAGGCCCTTCACAGAGGGAAGCATTGATTTGTAGAGGTGCCAGAGCTCATGCTTTGAAAACAGAGATAATAATTTTGGGTGGCATGCTTTCATTGTCAACGCAATGACTAAGAGTTCTCAACATCTTCCACACTAGACATGCTATAGGCGGTTCCCAAACAGAAATTAAAATTTTGACTCCCCCACCACCAATCAATCACACTCCACGGCTAGCCGAATCCTCAGGTACCGTCCATACCAACATCAATCCTGGGGGAGTTTTGTTTGCAATTATCTTTTCGATTTGACCATGGAACTGGGATTTCCAATTACCGTCCCCTTTCTCGTGAATGATAGTGAATAAACACATATCGAGGATAACACGCCTAGCATGGAAGATACCAATAGCCCCCTGTCACCACATGAGCGGTTCGAGCATGCAAAACACTTTATTTCTTAAAGATTTAGAGAGTGGCACATGCAAATTTACTTGGAACGGCAGGTAGATACCGCATATAGGTAGGTATGGTGGACTCATATGGAACAACTTTGGGTCTATGGAGGTGGATGCACAAGCAGTATTCCTGCTTAGTACAAGTGAAGGGTACTAAAAGACTGGGAAGCGAGCAACTAGAGAGCGACAATAGTCATCAAAATGCATTGAGATTAACTAACATTGAGTGCAAGCATGAGTAGGACATAAATCACCTTGAACATGAACATCATACAGGCTATGTAGATTTTGTTTCAACTACTTGCGTGAACATGCGCCAAGTCAAGCCACTTGAATCATTCAAAGGAGGATACCATCCTATCATACTACAACACAGTCATCACAAAATTCATGTGGGCATCCAAGACAAACCATTATAAGCTCCTAGCTAAGTAAGCATGGCATAAGCAACTATGATCTCTAAGTTGTCATTGCAAACATGTTTCTCTCACAACAAAGTTGAATCAGGCATGATCAGCTAGTCATATTTACAAAGACAAAATAGATCGAGTTCATACCAGCTTTTCTAGGCTCAGTCACTTCATCATATATCGTCATTATTGCCTTTCACTTGCACGACCGAACGATGTGAACAATAATAAGCGTGCTCGTGCATTGGACTAAAGCTGGATTCTGCAGGCAGACACAAAGGAGAAGACAAAGTAATATGGCTCTTTGAAAGCTAAACAGGTATTCATGGAAGAGCCACTAAACATTGACCCAAAGAAAAAGAAAACTATCTACACGGGAAAATTCCCAACAAGCAAAAGAAGAAAAAGAAAATCTTTTTGGGTTTTTCTTCAAACTAGATAGACACACGAAAAGAAAACGAGAAAAATAAATAAACTAACATGGATGATACAGTGGCAAAGTGTGAACACCGACGAACAAAGTGAAAGCATAAGGAAGAATGTAAAGTCGGTGAGAACACGTACTCCCCCAAGCTTAGGCTTTTGGCCTAACTTGGTCTACTCCCAAGGATGGTCCTGGCGAAACCCAAAATCATAATGGGGGTTATACGGGATCGCTGCAGCCACTGCCTGAATAGCTGCCTCACGGAGACGAGCAGCATTTGCCTCCCGCTCATACTCCTCTGCCTCTCCTCTGGTTATGTAATATCTCCGTTTTACCTAAAAGTCAAAGAAGGCAGGAGCAGGAAGGGTAATATGGAAAACACACAGCCGGTTAAATATCAAACAGTATAGGAGGGATTCGTCATCCCTCTCAAAGAACTGGTAGCGTGTCAGAGCGACGCGGTCAAGGAAAGTTGTATGGAGCGAGGGATCTCCTTCGCGGATGGGTACTCCAAGAAAATTTGCTATGCGAGTGGCATAGATCCCACCAAAGAAATGCCCTTCATTAGCATTATTATTTAGCCTCCTTGCTATAATAGCTCCCATGTTGAAACTCTTATCACCCGTTACTGCGCTCTTAAGGGTACTAAGGTCGGGTGCGCAGAGCTGACAACGCTCAATCTTGCCATTAATGCATCTGCCTATGAAGAGGACAAAGTAATGCAAGGCAGGAAAATGAATGCACCCCATGGTAGCCTGTGTAATATCTCTAGTTTCTCCAACAGTTATACCAGAGAAAAAAATCTCTAACTGAAGATTTAGGAGGATCATTGAGGCTACCCCAAATAGGTATCTTGCAAATTCTATTGAAATCCTCTAAATCCATGGTATATGATTTGTCATAGAGATTAAACAGTACCGATGTGTCACGGCCAGCTGAAAATTTGAATCTGCGAACAAAAGAGGCAGTGAGAGCAACATACTGTTCACATTTATCAGAGATGAATTCTTCGAGTCCGACGTTGTGAACAAGTGCATCAAACTTGTCTTTGAAACCTGCCTCAATCATAAATTCATCAGAAGGCCATTCACATTGTAGTACCTGCGCATCCCTTGGTTGGTAAGGATCAGGCTCCCGAATCGCAAGACGGGGACCTCTCTTGCTTGAGGAACCACCATGAAAGTTTCTCCTGAACATCTTCCTTTTCTGAAATTTTCAGTGATTCCAAGGAAAGGTGAACAAGGATCAACAAAACTCGTAGCAACTACTCCCACAAGTGCCTAGAGGCAATATTACGCATCAAAACTACTTGGGACCAGCTAAAATTAGCATCAAAGCTCAAGAACATGATCACCAAGGCAGCAAAAATACGCGGAGTATAAGGCACTAGAGCAAAAACTAATTGGACCAATGGAGGAGTCACTTACCAAGGAGTAATTTCACCAAAACAGTTCGGAGAACGGTAATTTGAGCAAAGAGATCGAAAATCCCAGCAAGAGGAGCAAGAACACGGGTTTGAGCTGCGCAACAATTTTTTCTGAAGGTAGGAGAAGCAGATAAGAGCAAGAATGAGTGGAGGGGGTGCCTATGGGCCCCACAAGCCTAGGTGGCACGGCCAGGGGGTGCCCGCACCCCTAGGGCTTGTGGCCCACTGGTGTGGCCCCCAAACAAGCTCTTTGTCTCAGAATTTTTCAGAAGTTCCAGAAAAAATCATACTTGATTTTCAGGACGTTCGGAGAACTTCTATTTTTGGGGTACATTTCTACCGGACGCTAAAACAGAAAACAGGGAAAACTAAACTAAACACATCATTTTTATTCTAAGCAACCGAAGGTGAAAACTTTGAATAGAGGTTGTAACTCCTCGATTCATCCATCTCATGGTCATCGAAAGAAATCCGTCGATGAGGTTGATCAAGTCTCCTTGACAAACCTTTTCGAATCGCAAAAGAGAACGAAGAATTTTCGAATAGTCACTAGGTCACCTCAATGGGGATGTGTATCTCCCCAACAAGCAAATCATACTTCATCTTGACACGAGGTATAGGGCATTCAAAGCTCCCAATAAGAATCGATGAAGTTTTTTCGATAGCATTGATGCAATGTACTCGATATTGTTTCTTCGGAAAGTGCACCGTATGCTCATTACCGTTGACATGGAAAGTGACATTGCCTTTGTTGCAATCTATAACAGCCCCTGTGGTGTTTAAAAAGGGTCTTCTGAGGATGACCGCCATGGCATCGTCCTCGGGAATATCCAAGATAACAAAGTCTGTTAAGATAGTGACATTAGCAACCACAACAGGCACATCCTCGCAAATGCCGATAGCGAAGAAAGTTGATTTGTCGGCCATTTGCAGAGAAATTTCAGTGGGTGTCAACTTATCTAGTTCAAGTCTACGATAAAGAGAGAGATGCATAACACTAACACCGGCTCCAAGGTCGCATAAAGCAGTTCTAACGTACTTACCTTTAATGGAGCAAGGTATAGTGGGCACACTAGGATCACCCAGTTTCTTAGGAGTTCCACCCTTGAAGGTATAATTAGCCAGCATGGTGTAAATCTCAACCTCAGGTATCCTCCTCTTATTAGTCACAATATCTTTCATGTACTTAGCATACAAAGACATTTTGAGCATATCTATCAAACGCATTTGCAGAAAGACAGGTTTGATCATTTCAACAAAGCGCTCAAAATCCTCATCATCCTTTTTGTTGGATGGTTTGGGAGGAAAGGGCATGGGTTTCTGAACCCATGGTTCCCTTTCTTTACCATGCTTCCTAGCAGTGAAGTCATTCTTATCGTATCTTCTATTCTTAGGATGTGGGTTATCAAGATCAACAGGTTCAATCTCCACATCCTTATCATTGCTAGGTTGAGCATCAACATGAACATCACTATTGATATCATCATTAGGCTCATGTTCATCACCAGATTGTGTCTCAGCATCGGAGAGAGAGACATCGTTTGGACTCTCAGGTGTAGCAGCAATAGGTTTGCTTGCGTGCAAGTTCCTATCATCTTTCTTCTTCTTTCTAGGATGACTAGGTGCATCAGTGCTAACTCCTTGAGAATCTTGTTCAATTCTCTTCGGATGACCCTCAGGATACAGAGGTTCTTGGGTCATTCTACCGCCTCTAGTAACGACTCTGACAGAACTGTCATTCAACTCATTGAGCAAGTCATTTTGAACCTTAAGTACTTGTTCTACCTGAGTAGTAACCATAGAGGCATGTTTACTCAGGAGCTTAAGATCATTGACATTTCTGTCCACACAAGCACTTAAATGACTAAGCATACGAGCATTCTTTTCCAATTGTCTGCTAACATAATCGTTGAAACTCCTTTGTTTGACAACGAAGTTATCAAATTCATCCATGCATAAGCTAGTAGGTTTATCAAAAGGAATATCACTCTCATCAAACCTACGCAGAGAATTTACTTCTACTACCAGTATCGTGTTATCGAGACCATGGATCTCTTCGATAGGTGGTAGATTTTTGACATCTTCAGATTTAATGCCTTTCTCTCGCATAGATTTCTTGGATTCTTGCATATCTTCAGGACTGAGGAATAGAATACATCTTTTCTTCGGAGTTGGCTTAGGAGGTGGTTCGGGAATAGTCCAAGCATTCTCATTGCACAAGATGTTATTCAGTAGAATCTCAGCTTGTTCTATAGTTCGTTCCCTAAAAACACAACCAGCACAACTATCTAGGTGGTCTTTGGAAGCATCGTCAAGTCCATTATAGAAGATATCAAGTATTTCATTCTTCTCAAGAGGGTCATCAGGTAAAGCATTCAACAACTGGATGAGCCTCCCCCAAGCTTGTGGGAGACTCTCTTCTTCAGCTTGAGCAAAGTTGTATATTTCCTGCAAGGCAGCTTGCTTCTTATGGGCAGGGAAATATTTCTCAGAGAAGTAGTAAACCATATCCTGGGGGCTACGCACACAATCAGGAGCAAGAGAAGTGAACCAAGTCTTAGCATCATCCTTTAGCGAGAAAAGAAACAGCTTGAGCATGTAGTAGTGGCGGATCTTTTCCTCACTGGTGAATAGGGTGGCTACATCGTGCAGTTTCGTAAGATGGGCTACAACCATTTCAGACTCATAACCGTGAAAAGGATCAGATTCGACCAGAGTGATTAACTCAGGGTCAACAGAGAATTCATAATCCTTATCGGTCACAAAGATAGGCGAAGTAGCAAACTTCGGGTCATATTTCATCCTAGCGTTCAGAGATTTTTCTTTCCACTTGCGCAGAAGTTTCTCAACATCATAGCTATCCTTACACGCAAGAAAATCCTCAGCTATCTCCCCCTCCATAACATAGCGCGTATCAGGCATAACAGGCAATTCAGGCATAGTAAGTTCTACTTCAATTGTATCAGCAGTTTCAGAAGTATCATCACATCTAGCAGCAACTCTAGCAATTTGTGCATCAAGGAATGCACCTAGTGGCAAAGCAGTATCATCATGCATAGTATCAAGCATAGCATCATCAGGCATAGTATCAAGCATAGCATCATCAGGCATAGTATCAAGCATAGCATCAAAAGCAGCAGAAGTAGCATCATCAAGCATAGGCGACATATCAAGATTTCTAGCAGGAGGCGAAGTCGCAAACTTACTCAAAACTGAAGGTGAATCAAGTGCAGAGCTAGATGGCAGTTCCTTACCTCTCCTCGTAGTGGAAGGCAAGATTTTAGTTCTTTGATCTTTTCGATTCCTCATAGTGATCAGCATACGTCAATCCCAAGTGACTCAGAGAATATAGTTGTGCTTCCCCGGCAACGGCGCAAGAAAAACGTCTTGATGACCCTCAAGTATAGGGGATCGCAACAGTTTTCGAGGGTAGAGTATTCAACCCAAATTTGTTGGTTCACCAAAGGGAAAGAGAAATAATATTCTCAAGTATTAGCAGCTGAGTTTGTCAGATTCAACCACACCTGAAAGATTTGTGTCTGCAAGCAAAGTATCAGTAGCAAAGTAGTATGATAGCAACGGTGCCAGAAACAAAACTGTTGACATCAGACTATTCCTAACTGTTGTATCAATGGCGCCAGTAAGTTGCACGTGGACGAGTAACTATTCTTCCTCGACAACAGTGTCGGAAAAGATCTTGCAAGAAGTAACAGCAAAGTAGCAAGGAACAGCAGTAGCAGCAGCAGCAGAGTAACAGCAGTAGCAACAGAGTAACAACAGCAGCAGCAAAGTGGCCCAATCCCTTTTGTAGCAAGGGACAAGCCAAGAGAAAGTAACGTAGCAAGGACCAGTAGTAAAAGACTCGTAGGCAGTGGATCGGTGATGGATGAGTTTGACGGATGTGATTCATCATGTAACAGCTATAACACGGAGAGATATGTAACTAGCTCCCGTTCGTCAATCTAATGTAGGCATGTATTCCGTATGTAGTCATACGTGCTTAGGGAAAAGAACTTGCATGACATATATTGTCCATCCCTCCCGTGTTAGCGGGGTCCTAATGGAAACTACGGGATATTAAGGTTCTCCTTTAAATAAGGAACCGGACCAACGCATTAACACGTGGTGAATACATGAACTGCTCATACTATGGTCATCTCCGGGAATGGTTCTGGCTATTGTCACTCCGGGGTTGCCGGGTCATAATACATAGTAGGTGACTACAACTTGCAAGATAGGATCTAAAACACACATATATTGGCGACAACATAATAGGTTCAGATCTGAAATCATGGCACTCGGGCCCTAGTGACAAGCATTAAGCATAGCCAAGTAGTAGCAACATCAATCTAGAACATAGTGGATACTAGGGATCAATCCCCGTCAAAACTAACTCGATTACATGGTAGATCTCATCCAACTCATCACCGTCCAGCAAGCCTACGATGAGATTACTCACGAACGATGAAGAGCATCATGGAATTGTCGATGGAGGAAGGTTGATGATGATGATGGCGACGATTTCCCCTCTCCGGAGCCCCGAACGGACTCCAGATCTGCCCTCCACATGAAGAACAGGAGGTGGCGGCGCCTCCGTATCGTAAAACGCGATGAAACCTTCTCTCTGATTTTTTTTCCGGGAAGGACGAAAGATATAGAGCTGAGTTTGGGGGCGGTGGTGCCACGTGGGCCCCACAAGCCCTCACGGCACGGCCTAGGGGGGTGGCTGCGGCCTGTGGGCTTGTGGCCCACTGGCACGCCCCCTCCTGTGGATCTTTGCGCAGGTATTTTTCTTTTATTCCAGAAAAATCTTCGTATTTCAGGACATTCCGAGAACTTTTATTTCTCCACAAAAACAACACCATGGCAATTCTGCTGAAAACAACGTTAGTCTGGGTTAGTTCCATTCAAATCATGCAAATTAGAGTCCAAAACAAGGGCAAAAGAGTTCAAAAAAGTAGATACGACACAGACGTATCAAGGCACATTGGATATAAGATAGAGACTCGATAATATAAATGACTTGGATTGAGATAATATGAATAATGAAGACCCCTTTATTCTTCATTATGTATCCAAGTCTCCAATGTCCTCCAATATCACCTTTTGATAAAGTTTGAGGTTGTTGGTCCCCAACCATGTTGGGTCCTAAGAGGTTAGTCACAATAGCCTTGGCTACCGAAATGTTTATTTTCTTGACACCACTTTGAGTACTGACAAACTTGGCAAACACATTGCCAACCTTATCCTTCCCAAGAGAATAGATATCATCAATAATGATTGGGTTGGATAAATTACCTCTCGTGAAAGAAGAAGCGAAGTGACCCTTCTCACGACATAAGTAGCAACATCTACCCTTTACTTTATTCCCAATTGATTTCTCAACTTGAGGAGTGTTGGATTGAGTCTTATTGGGGAGAGGCCTTTCTTCAACTTGTGGTTGATTATGTGTTTGAACTTGTGGCCGCTTCCCTTGTTGCTTGTGACTTTGGGGCTTCTTCTTTAATGTGCAAGATCTAACATGGTGCCCTTCAATTTTGCACTTGAAGCAAACAATCTTAGGCGAATTCTTGACTTGTTCTTTGCCCTTCTTCTTTAAGGTTTTGGACTTCTTCTTCTTGTTGGGATTGAATCCAAGTCCACCTTTGTCATTTGGGGATTTTTGCCCACACAAGGTATTGTTGAGTATGTACATCCCTTCATGACTCATTTCCAAGTCTTTCTTTAAGGAAGTGACTTGGGCCTTGAGCTCTTCAATTTCCTCTACATGGTTAGTATCAACACAAGTACTAGAGGTAGTATAAGCATCATTATTAGAGAAACAAGTCAAGGAAAGTAATTCATCACAAGATGTAGCAACATTACAAGTAGAGGAATTACGAGGACTAGCACATGGCAATATAGCATTTTTACTAGAAGTAGTGCGAATGTCCACATGAGCCTCACTTGATGTTACCTTGGTAGTAATAGCCTCATGAGCTAATTTTAGCACATTATGGGATACTAGAAGATCCTCATGAGAGCTTGTGAGAATTACATGACTTTCTTGTAATTTTTCATAATTGCTCGATAGCAACTCAACATTCTTCTTCAATATGGATGCTCCACATGAAAGAGAGTTAGTAGCACAAGCATCATCATTAACAATAAGAGGAGAAGGCAACTTGGCAAGCTCTTTAGCATAAGAAGCTTTAAGTTAGGCATGACACTCGGTGAGTTCGATGAGCGAACTCATAATAGCCTTTGAGCCATTTTCGAGGTGCTCATAGTCCTCAAGGAGGTTAGCATGAGCAACTTCAAGATTATCATTTTTAGTTCTAAAATTGTTAGCCACCTCGAGGGCTCTATCATGGGATTTCTTTAATCTAGATAATTCTAGAGAAAAGGTCTGCTTAAGAGATTCCTTGGTGGTTTGTTCATTTTCAAGAGCTTGTGATAGCTCAGCTATCTCATCAGCGTAATCACGCTCATGACCTTCCATTGTCACAATGGTGGCCTCATGCTCCTCGAGATGAGCTTCCAACTCCTCAGTGTATTTCTCGCCCTGAGTGGCAATAGACATGATTTCCATGAAGTTGGAAAAGGCAAGTTTATTCTTATAAAGAGATTTAAAAATTATTTCACCTTTAAATTGTGAGGATGCAATATTATCACTATCTTCATCATTATCATCATCCTCATCATCATCATCATCATCATCATCAGGAGATATATTGGGATTCAAGGTAGGAGATAACTTTGAAGCCTTATCCATAAAGCAAAAGTTAGAAACAATAGATGATGATGTAGGATCCCTTGAAGCATCATTCAACGCCACATCTTGTTCCATGGAGTGGTGGATTTCCTCTACATTGTTAGCAGCACAACTCGAGGAAATAGATACATTTTTATCATGGCAGCAAGATATAGAAATCATATCATCATGAGATTTTGTCAAGTAGTTTTTACATGATATGCAAGGACTATTAACACAAGCATGTAAAACAATTAGAGTGCTCAAAGTGTTAACGCCCAAAGATGAAGCATTCCAATAATATAGTGATGAAGGATCATCAACAATAAGCCCACTATTATCATTGCGATGATCACCACTGCTCACCATATCATTACCTAGTGGCAATCCACATGTAGGTGAAGTAGATTAACTTTGAGAAGACCACACGACCGAGGGTGGAGGGAGAACAATCATTCCCACAAATCTTGGACACACCATTTTATCTTGAAGCTTTATCCACACCTCATGAGCATCCCGGAATGGCATGAGTTGAAATATAACCACATTGCTCAAATCATGAAAAAACACATTAGAAGCTTGAGCATTGAGATAAGAGTTTTTCTCATCCTCTAAAGATATATTTTGAGAATCCTTTGGAGGAGAAAAACCCATATCTACAATTCGCTCTAAATTTGGGTCCATGACCCTCAAGAGATTAAGCATGTGAATTACCCAGACATCAAAATTTGTGCCATCGAAACTAAGAGTGTGAGAGAATCCTAAACCCCTAGTCGACATCCTTACTCTCTAGGTGGTTAAACCTAATAATGAGAGACCTAGCTCTGATACCAATTGAAAGGACGTGAATGCCGCCTAGAGGGGGTGCATAGGCGCTTTAAAATAATTACGGTTTAAGCTTGAACAAATGCAGAATAAAACTAACGTTTAATTTGTCAAGCACAAAACCTAAAACAACTAGGTTCACCTATGTGCACCAACAACTTATGCTAAACAAGATAAACAAATAAGTGATAGCAAGATATATGACAAGAAACAATATGGCTATCACAAAGTAAAGTGCATAAGTAAAGGGTTAGGGTAAGAAATAACCGAGGCACGCGGAGACGATGATGTATCCCGAAGTTCAAACCCTTGCGGATACTAATTTCCATTAGGATCAGTGTGAACACAAAATGCTCCCCAAGATGCCACTAAGGCCACTGTAATCTACTCACGCCCTCGCACAATGCAAGATGTCGTGATTCCACTAAGCGACCCTTGAGGGCGGTCACCGAACACATACAAACAAGGTTGGGGCAATCTCCACAACTTAATTGGAAGCTCCCAACAACACCATGAACCTTCACTACAATGGCATATGGCTTTGAGGTGACCACAAATGCTTGGGGCAATCTCCACAACTTAATTGGAGACCCTGATGCTTGCCCGGATCTTTACACCACAATGATTGAGCTCCGAGGCACCACCAAGCTTCTAGGACGGCAAAGCATTCACGAAGAACAATTTCTAGGGGTACCAAGTACCCAAGGGTAATAAGCTTCTCAACTTCTCACTTCCACGTATCACCGTGGAGAACTCAAACAGATGCAACTAATGCAATGGCAAGAACACACGAAGTGGTCAAGTCTCTCACACTCAAATCCCTCCACAACAACAAAAGCTATTGAGAAATATCAGAGGAAGAACAAGGAGCTCACAAAAAACTCCAAGATCAAGATCCAAGGGGTTCCCCTCACATAGAGGTGAAAGTGATTGGTGGAGATGTGGATCTTGATCTCCTCTCTTTTCCCTCAAGAACTAGCAAGAATCATTGGAGGGATTGAGAGTTAGCAAGATCTAAGAAGGTGCCAATGGGGAAGAACAAGAGCCCAATGGATGGATAATATCCAATGGGGAAGAAGACCTCCTTTATATAGTGTGATAAAGAATCCAACCGTTACCCCCACTCACAGTCTCACCGGAGCGGTACTACACCTGCTAGGAGCGGTACTACCGCTGCCAGAACGTCCGAGGGAGCGGTACTACCGCCCGGGAGAGGTAGTAAAAAATTACTACCGCTCTAGAAGCAGTACTACCGCTGGCACCAGGAGCGGTACTACCGCTGGATACTGAAACTGCCATAACATTCGCATACGAACTCTGAATCGAGCAAACTCAAGCTTGTTGAATTCACAAAGACAAGAGCTATCCAATAGCAACGATATAGAGATATGATACCTCTATGAATGAAGAACCGACAAAAACTTCCAACGTCGAAAACATCATAGAAGATGCATATGGACTCCGTTTTCGATGAACTCGAGCTTGTCATGAAGATGAACATAAGCTCTAAAACTCACAAGGAGAAACACCAAACAAGAACCAAAATATGATGCATGGATGCAAATGGTTTGAGATCTCAGCAAATGATACGATCAAGCTACTCACTTGAGAGCCCCTCTTGACAGTACGACAAACTATCCTACAATAGAATAACCTATCAAGGGCAAACCTATACCTTGCACCTAGTCCTCTTGAGTTAGATGATGATGATCTTAGCTTCCTCAAGATGGACCACCTTTCTTGATTGCTCCCCCATACTCACTATGGGTGAGCCACTCTTCAGCACATTCTTCACAAGTCCATTGCCACCACAATGGACGACAGGCTTGAAGCATGATATCTTCGTGATGCTCCACTTGAACTTGCACACCGCAATCTTAATGACATCCTTCATAGGTTGAATGAGATCTTCCTCTTGACGCAAACCCATGGAAACACACCTACACTACAGGAATCAGCTTCTTTGCCGTCTGCCATCACAGACGGCAAAGACAAAATCCCGGACGGCAAAGGTAAAATCACGGACGGCAAAGATTCTCACGGCCGGCAAAAATTCTGCGTCAGGCTACGACGGCATAGGACCTTCTTTGCCGTCTGCCCCCCCAAAGCGGACGACAAAGCTCTTTGCCGTCAGCTTTCCTTAGGAGCAGTCGGCAAAGTGCTCGAGACGGTAGCCGACTGGCGTTGCCTCCGTTAGGGGTTAACGGAGGCTTTGCCGTCTGCCTCCCCCTCCATCTTTGCCGTCTGCCTCCCCCTCCATGTTTGCCGTCTGCCTACTCCTCCCCTCCCCCCTCCATCTTTGTCGTCTGCCTCCCCCTCCATCTTTGCCGTCTGCCTCTCCCCCCCTCCACTCTTTGCCGTCTGCCTCCTCCTCCCCCCTCCTCTGTGCCCTCTTCTTGGCCGTCTGCCCACCCTGGAGGCTGACGGCAAAGAGACTATATAGACACCCCAGGATGCACAGCTGGCTGCCATGTGGCACCTTTGCCATCTGCCAGCTGATGGCACAGGTCTTTGCCATCAGCTCGCAGACGGCAAAGAGCCCATATAGTGCTTGATTTTTTGTTTTATATTATTTCACAACAAACACATATATATATACATATATTTGACAACACATTTATATAATTCACCACACATATATGATATATAGTTAACCACACATATACTTGCCAACACATATATATAATTCACCAAACATATACGATATACATATAAATTAATGTACATCCCCATATATCCAAAGAACCAACATACAAAGTATTGCACTGTTTATCCATATATACATATACATATAGTTCGACATTGTTCATCAACTCAAATGAAAACTAGATGATATACATATAAAGTTCATCCATCGACATTGTTCAACTCCATGAATGCCAGCTTCCATGCATGTAGTATATCCAATCTGCAAAAATGTGAATAAGAAAGTCAGAAGAAGAACAAAATATGATTCTTTTCAGCTAATTAGGTCATTTTTAGCGGAAAACAAGCTAAGAATATAATATTCATGAGCTAACCAAGGTTCTTATGCCATTTTTAGCTTATTATGGTATTTTGGAGCTAAATGGGTTAATTAAAGCAAGGATAATACAAAAGAGGAGAAGAAAGAGGCGGAGGAGGAGAAGAAGAAGAAGGAATCAAGAAGAAGGAGGAGAAGGAGGAGAAAGAGGAGGAGGAGAAGGACTAGAAGGTCCTTGGCCTTCTCCTCCTCCTTCTCCTTCTTCTCTTCTTCTCCTTCTTCTTCTTCTTTCTTTTCATATTGCCTATTTCTTCTCCTCCTCTCCTCTTGTTGGAGCTAAATTACCTAATTATGTCTTTTTGCAGCTAAATGGGTTAATTATCCCATTTTAGAGGAAAACAAGCAAAGTATATAATATTCATGAGCTAACCAAGGTTCTTATGCCATTTTGAGCTTATTATGGTATTTTGGAGCTAAATGGGCTAATTATGTCATTGTGGGGTTAATTAAAGCAAGGATAATATGAAAGACTAGAATAAAGAGGAGGAGGAGGAGAAGAAGAAGAAATCAAGACGAAGGAGGAGAAGGAGGAGAAGGAGGAGGAGGAGAAGGAGTAGAAGGTCCTTGGCCTTCTCCTCCTCGTCCTGCTCCTCCTCCTCCTTCTTCTTCTTCTCTTCTTGTTCTTCTTCTCTTCTTCTTCTTCTTCTTCTTCTTTCTTTTCATTTTGCCTATTTCTTCTCCTCTTCTCCTCTTGTTGGATCTAAATTACCTAATTATGTCTTTTATGAGCTAAATAGGCTAATTATCCCATATTAGAGGAAAACAAGCTAAGTATATAATATTCCTGAGCTAACCAAGGTTCTTATGCCATTTTGAGCTTATTATGGTATTTTGGAGCTAAATGGGCTAATTATGTCATTGTTGGGGAAATTAAAGCAAGGATAATATGAAAGAGGAGAAGAAAAAGGAGGAGGAGAAGAAGAAGAAATCAAGTAGAAGGAGGAGAAGGAGGATAAGAAGGAGAAGAAGGACTAGAAGGTCCTTGGTCTTCTCCTCCTCCTCCTCCTCCTTCTCCTCCTTCTCTTCTTCTTCTTCTTCTTCTTCTTCTTCTTTCTTTTCATTTTGCCTATTTCTTCTCCTCTTCTCGTCTTGTTGGATCTAAATTACCTAATTATGTCTTTTTTGAGCTAAATGGGCCAATTATCCCATTTTAGAGGAAAACAAGCTAAGTATATAATATTCATGAGCTAACCAAGGTTCTTATGCCATTTTGAGCTTATTATGGTATTTTGGAGCTAAATGGGCTAATTATGTCATTGTTGGGGAAATTAAAGCAAGGATAATATGAAAGAGGAGAAGAAAGAGGAGGAGTAGGAGAAGAAGAATTAATCAATAAGGAGGAGAAGGAGGAGAAGGAGGAGGAGAAGAAGGACTCGAAGGTCCTTGGCCTTCTCCTCCTCCTCCTGCTCCTCCTCCTCCTTCTCCTCCTTCTCTTCTTCTTCTTCTTCTTCTTCTTTGTTTTCATTTTGCGTATTTCTTCTCCTCTTCTCCTCTTGTCGGAGCTAAATTACCTAATTATGTCTTTTTGGAGCTAAATAGGTTAATTATCCCATTTTAGAGGAAAACAAGCAAAGTATATAATATTCATGAGCTAACCAAGGTTCTTATGCCATTTTGAGCTTATTATGGTATTTTGGAGCTAAATGGGCTAATTATGTCATTGTTGGGGAAATTAAAGCAAGGATAATATGAAAGAGGAGAAGAAAGAGGAGGAGGCTGAGGAGAAGAAGAAATCAAGAAGAAGGAGGATAAGGAGGAGAAGGAGGAGGAGAAGGACTAGAAGGTCCTTGTCCTTGTCCTCCTCCTCCTTCTCTTCTTCTTGTTCTTCTTGTTCTTCTTTCTTTTCATTTTTCCTATTTCTTGTCCTCTTCTACCCTTGTTGGAGCTAAATTACCTAATTATGTCTTTTATGAGCTAAATAGGCTAATTATCCCATATTAGAGGAAAAAAAGCTAAGTATATAATATTCCTGAGCTAACCAAGGTTCTTATGCCATTTTGAGCTTATTATGGTATTTTGGAGCTAAATGGGCTAATTATGTCATTGTTGGGGAAATTAAAGCAAGGATAATATGAAAGAGGAGAAGAAAAAGGAGGAGGAGAAGAAGAAGAAATCAAGTAGAAGGAGGAGAAGAAGGAGAAGAAGGACTAGAAGGTCCTTGGCCTTCTCCTCCTCCTCCTCCTTCTCCTCCTTCTCTTCTTCTTCTTCTTCTTCTTCTTCTTCTTTCTTTTCATTTTGCCTATTTCTTCTCCTCTTCTCCTCTTGTCGGAGCTAAATTACCTAATTATGTCTTTTTTGAGCTAAATGGGCTAATCATCCCATTTTAGAGGAAAACAAGCTAAGTATATAATATTCATGAGCTAACCAAGGTTCTTATGCCATTTTGAGCTTATTATGGTATTTTGGAGCTAAATGGGCTAATTATGTCATTGTTGGGTAAATTAAAGCAAGCATAATATGAAAGAGGAGAAGAAAGAGGAGGAGGAGGAGAAGAAGAAGAAATCAAGAAGAAGGAGGAGAAGGAGGAGAAGGAGGAGGAGAAGGACTAGAAGGTCCTTGGCCTTCTCCTCCTCCTCCTCCTTCTCCTCCTTCTCTTCTTCTTCTTCTTCTTCTTCTTCTTTCTTCTCATTTTGCCTATTTCTTCTCCTCTTCTCCTCTTGTTGGACCTAAATTACCCTATTATGTCTTTTTTGAGCTAAATGGGCTAATTATCCCATTTTAGAGGAAAACAAGCTAAGTATACAATATTCATGAGCTAACCAAGGTTCTTATGCCATTTTGAGCTTATTATGGTATTTTGGATCTAAATGGGCTAATTATGTCATTGTTGCGGAAATTAAAGAAAGGATAATATGAAATAGGAGAAGAAATAGGAGGAGGAGGATAAGAAGAAGAAATCAAGAAGAAGGAGGAGAAGGAGGAGGAGAAGGACTAGAAGGTCCTTGGTCTTCTCCTCCTCCTCCTGCTCCTGCTTCTCCTCCTTCTCTTCTTCTTCTTATTCTTCTTCTTATTTCTTTTCATTTTTCCTATTTCTTCTCCTCTTCTCCTCTTGTTGGAGCTAAATTACCTAATTATGTCTTTTTTGAGCTAAATGGGCTAATTATCCCATTTTAGAGGAAAACAAGCTAAGTATATAATATTCATGAGCTAACCAAGGTTCTTATGCCATTTTGAGCTTATTATGGTATTTTGGAGCTAAATGGGATAATTATGTCATTGTTGGGGAAATTAAAGCAATGATAATATGAAAGAGGATAAGAAATAGGAGGAGGAGTAGAATAAGAAGAAATCAAGAAGGAGGAGAAGGAGGAGAAGGAGGAGGAGGAGAAGGACTAGAAGGTCCTTGGCCTTCTCCTCCTTCTCCTCCTCCTCCTCCTCCTCCTTCTCCTTCTTCTCTTCTTATTCTTCTTCTTTCTTTTCATTTTTCCTATTTCTTCTCCTCTTGTTGGAGCTAAATTACAAATTTTGTCTTCTTGGAGCTAAATGGGCTAATTATCTCATTTTAGAGGAATACAAGGTAAGTTTGGAGGAGAAACTTACCGTAGTGGTCATCAAGGAGGAGAAACACCACGGTTGCTCGCGCCGGCTTCGTTTGGAGACGGTTTCCCTGGAGAAGGGTCGTGCGATGCCTCTCGGGAGTTATTCTGCAGAAAAGATATTTTGCAATGTCTCAGTTAGCATGATGACACTCAATTGTTAATACTAGTTTATAATGAAACTCACCGTGCCAATCGAAGAGAAGACGGGCATCGGCGGAGGGACTTGACCGCTCTTCTCGCACAGACCCTGAAGAGTGGGTCGTATTAGTTAGTATTGAAACAGACATTACACACATGATTTGGCTATTGTGAAAAAAAACATACCACAAAAAGCTCGTACAGGGCCCGTTGACCCGCCTCATTCCGGGCCCTCTCCTCCTCAAGCAATCGTGCCGTGGTTTGGACCCTCTCATCAAGAGCAGCCTAAAGAGCACCCTCGCTTGCCAATCTCTCTTTCTCAAGAGAGCCTGGTTTGCCGCTCTCTCTTTCTGAAGAGCAGACTGAAACACCATTCCTCGTTACCACAGTAATGATCTATGGTGACACACATAATGAAATGGATGAAAGTGTTCTAAGTCCGTACAACTAAACTCGATGGCAAGTTCGACTGGCCGTGGACGACGCGTTATCTCAGGACAGCTGCTCGACTGGCGCGCCTTGATCTCCGTAAGAGTGTGTGGATAACGAATTATCCCATCTCCAATGGCTATCGAGCCATGGGGCCTCCCGCCACCAGATATCATCACCAGCTCTGGATCCAAAGGTTCCTGGCTAGGGTTAAAGTCATCCCCTTTCGTAGCCTTCCCCGCGTCCCTGTATGCCACGAGCTTCTGGTGGGATGATATGTTGGTGAAGTTATTGGGATCATCCAGGTCAGACTCAGAGAATGCCTTCGCCTTCTTGTACGAGGCAGTATGGGCCATGCCATAAAGGTCGTACATGTGTGGCATCTCAGTCTTATTGTGATGCGCCTAAAAGAGAGGAACTAAATATTAGCATCAAGAATGAATTGCATGAATCATGAAGCAAATCACAAACCCAGTTTCGTCCAAACTGAAGTAAGTTGGCGATGCCTTGATGGTGTGGCACACCAACCATTTGGCTACGCCGATCCTTCGCATTCTCGTGGACGGCTCGCCAGCTGCCTGTGCACCACTCATCAACCAACGCCTCCCAACAATCCATCTTATCCGCACACCATCTCGGGGGCACCTGTAAGTTATTAGAAAGAATTTTCAGCGCTACGCCTATGAATGAAATCAAGAAAACTATGTAGAAGGACTTAAGAATAGGTAATTACCTTCATGTATTGCTCCTTCTTCAGAAACTTTCCGCGGCAATCCTTCTTCTGCTTCTTAATACCACGCGTGGCGTAGTAATCTCGAATAGCCTGCGGCCGAGCCTCGTGGCGCAAGTTCTGTAGTAACCGCCTACACTCAGCCTCGAGAACCCTGGTCGCCTCCTCCTCATATCCATCCTCACACCTATAGAAGGTCTGCAATCAAACGTGAAAAGACCGATTAGTACAATAATTAGCTATATTATTAATTTTAGATTCTGTAAAAGGATAATTTACCCAAAAGCTCTTGATCACCATCTGGGCCCTCGTGTGGCACAAGACACCATCTATAATCTCCTCCGGCGGGGCCTGCGCAGCCTGGTAGTGCTCCCAGGTAAATGCTAGTGTAGGAACCTAACCCTCACCAGGCAACGTGACAAACCCCGGGAAATTTGTCCGGCAAAGCACACCAAGGACGGAGTTCGGCCTGCGGACTCCAAGAGGTGTACCCATCCCCTACAGTATGATAAGGTCAACGCATTAGATATTTGAACAAACTTGAAGGCAAAAGCTAAAAAAAGGGTAAATTTACTTACCTATCTCCTTCAGGTTTAATCACCGGCCTCTGCTCGCGGGTAGCCGGGGCGACCGGGAGACATGTACTATCACGCTTGTACACGGTGGCCCTGTCCACCTGCACATCCCCCTCACTATTCGTAAGCTCATCCCCGCCATCCCCGCCCCCTGAGCCACCCGGACCCTCGGTCCAATCCGGCAACTCGGTACGATCCGGCCAGGTCTCCCATCCGGGCCTCTCCACGTCGGGTGAAGCCTGCGGAACCGTAGTCTCCTCCGGATGCTCCTGGGCCGAATGCACCTCGACCCGAGGCTGCTCCTGGACCGGAGTCTCATGTGACGAATGCCCATCAACACCAGGCTCCTGGACCGGAGTCCCCGTAGCCTCCTCCGCAAACGGGTCGACCATAGTAGTCCTATGCTCGGGTGAATGAGCTGGTGGTGGTGGCGAGGACGGCTCAACAGACCTCCTGGATCTTCCGCGGCCACCACCTCTCCCTGTACCCTTCCCCTTCTCCCCTACCCGACCAGCACATCTCCCAGTGGGCAATGCCGCCGACGAAGAAGAACCCATGAGTGGTGTCGACAGACTATTTGCCAAGGCTCTACGGAGAGATAGGGGTGGAAGGGAAGTACCACCCCTTGTGTGGGGCGCCTGGGAAGAACCCGTCGAGCGCTCTGGACCAGCACCCACCATCTTTCCACACCTGGTGACCTGCCATGATAAAGATTAAAAGAAATTAGTACAACATAAAAAAATTGAATAACTGACATGAATAATAATATGTACATGAATAATAAAGATTAAAATATATATAATTTAAGTTGTGAATCTTACAAACTAATAATCATCATCAATAAATGCATCATCATCATCACTATCACGCATGTCTTCATGAATGACGTGCTCATCGGGTTCAACGGCGTGAAGTTGTGAAAGGCCTTCCTTTAATCGTTGAAGCATTGACAGGTCATCCGCATCAGTAACCTCTATGAGTTCTAGGTCTTCTTGTTCCGGCTCAGGGCTGGAGTCGGATTCATTGTCACTGTCTACTTCCATGTTCTTGGGTGAAGCACGACGGTTCGTGAAACGTTTCTTGGAAAGACGTGTTTCTTGGAAGAATTCTCCATCATATGTGTCTGGGTTAATGTGAGGTTCATAATCCTGTTCATTTGGGAGAGGTGGTCTGACATGTGGCGGCACTTCATAAACAACATACCAACCTTCCAGATTCTTATCCGTTTGGCATGCCCACGGTAGATAGAAAACATGGGTCGCCTGTTGAACCGTAATATAGACATCAGGAACATCTAAATGGGTGTTTGGATTGATTTCGACTAGTCCTATATGTTCATGAGTCCTTCTAGTCTTTTTCGGCTGGAACCAATAACATTTGAAGACTACGACGTTCGGTGGGTTTTCACCATAGAATTGAAGTTCATAAATTGCTTCAACTCTTCCATAATACTCGATAACACCTTCGCCGATAGCAGAGACACCACAATTTGTAGATTTCCGGTCGGGCATAGATAGCTCTTTGCCAAAGGTATGAAAGAGATACCCGTTGATGTTGTATTTCTCAAATGAACGGACCTTATAGTCAAAACCATTAGCAACTTGTCTCAATTCGGCGTCCATAGACTCTGAATTAGCCTACAAGTTCAATACGAAATGGTTGTTGCATTAGCCGCAAGTTAGACCAAGAATGAAATGGTCCATTATTGATAATTACCGTTTGTTTGAACCAAGAGATGAAACCGGGATAGCTACCTCCTGTCTTTGACAGAAGCTCATACTTTTCGACGGAATCATTTTCGATCACCGCTCCATCCGAGAATTTGACGACGTAACGGCTGTTTGAAATATCCGGGAATAAGAGCAGTTCAAATGAATTAGAAGTTACGAGAAAATGTGCCGAGAACTCACTCGATGTATGGCCGCACTTCTGTTAGGTTGTTGAAGATATACAACGAAATGTTCCGCCATTCCTCGACATCCAACGTTATTGGTTTCGAAGCACCGGCTGGTGTGAGCTTCCCTTCGAATAGGCTGAGGTTGGACCCAACTTTTTTAGGGCCTGCATCATTGTGCCGAGGCTTCGGATTATGCAAATGATGATTTTTGGCTTCGTAGTGTGTTGTCACAAAGTTTGCCACCTCCACAGTAATGAATGCCTCAGCCATCAATGCTTCAATTCTAAGCTTATTTTTACATTTAGCTCGAAGGGTCTTCTGCATCCTCTCAGTTGCATAGCACCAACGATCTTGCACGGGCCCACCCAATCTTGCCTCAGTCGGTAGATGTAAAATCAAATGCCGCATTGGATTAAAGAAGCCCGATGGAAAGATCTTCTCTAACTTGCACAACAACTCCGGTGCAAACTCCTCCATGTCTTCTACTAAGCCAGGCGACAATTCTTTCGCACAAAGAACACGGAAGAAATAGCTCAGCTCCGCCAGTACTAGCCATTCATCCTCAGGAATAAATCCACGTAACATCACCGGCATTACTCGCTCTAGCCATATGTGCCAATCATGACTCTTGAGACCAAATATTTTTCATTTTTGAAGACTCGCTCCCCTCTTTAGATTCGCTGCATACCCATCGGGGAACATCAAGTGCATTTTGACCCACAAGATAATTTCCCTCATAGCTAGCCTTCCAATATTGAACCAGGCCTTTGGCTTCGACCACTTCTGCTTTCCTTTGCCTTCTCGCATGTTTTGTAACGGTCTATGACATAGTGTCTCTTGATCGACTCTAGCCTTAATATTATCCTTTGTCTTCCCATTTATGTCGAACAATGTACCAAAAATAGCCTCTTCGATATTCTTTTCAGTGTGCATCATGTCGATATTGTGTGTAAGAAGGAGGTCTATGAAGTAAGGCAGATCCCAGAAGCATGGCTTGTAAGTCCAGGCGTGTTTTGAATTATACCCCTTGAAATACCCTGGACGCTCTAGATCAGGCTCGAGGGCGTTTAACTGATCTAGGATCTGTTGGCCTGTGAACGTAGGTGGTGCCAAATTTTTGACAACTTTACCTTTGGTAAAGTTCTTCTAGTCTTTTCTGAACTGATGGTGAGGATCCAGGAACTGTCTATGCAAGTCAAAGCAAGAATACTTCCGACCCTCCTCGAACCAATGAAACCGAAGAGCTGCCTTGCATTGGGGGCACGGGAATCTTCCATGCACACACCATCCAGAGAATAGTGCATACGCTGGCAAGTCATGCATAGAGTACATGTACCACACATGCATTTTGAAGTTTTCTTTTCTAGCGGCATCGTATGTCTTGACCCCATTTTCCCAAGCTTCTTCCAATTCATCCTTAAGCGGTTGCAGGTACACATTCATATTCTTCCCCGGATAATTAGGCCCTGGAATTATCAACGTCAGAAATATGTTCTTTCTTTGCATAATCTGCCCCGGGGGGAGATTGAGTGGAATGACAAATATAGGCCAACAACTGTATTGGGTTGTCGTCATGCCGAAGGGATTAAAACCATCCGTGGCAGCGCAGACTCGAGGATTCCTTGGATCTATCAATTTATCCTGATGCAATCCATCGAAATGTTTCCACGCTTCCCCATCTGATGTGTGTACCATCATCTTATTCCCATCCACATCTAGTTCGGTTCTTTTGCCCAATTTGTGCCATGTCATCTGTCTGGCTGTCTCTTCGACCATGAAAAGACGTTGAAGTCTTGGTAGGATTGGCATATACCGAAGAACACTAACTGCGATTTTGGTCTGCCTTTTCTCACGCATACCGTTGTCTACCACAAGATACCTGCAAGACTCGCAATTGGGACAATAGTCCAAGTGTGCATACTCCTTCTAAATAAGACACATCCTTTCTCACATGCATCTATCTTCTTATAGGGCATCTTAAGTACACGAAGTATTTTGTCCGACTGGTACAGGTTTGCAGGCATGACATGGCCTTTGGGTAGGAAACGTCCAAATAGTGTCATCGTCGCGTCGTAGCATTCTCTTCCCAAGTTGAACTAAGCCTTCAGAGCCATTATTTGTGCAATTTCATCCAGCTGACAGAGCTCAGTGTGCTCATGGAGAGGACGTTTTGAAGACTCCAACAATTCATAAAAGGCCTTTGCAGATTCCTCCATCTCATCTTCCGAATCCCGAGAATCATCAAAGTCTTGCACCATGTCTTCGATCTTGGTACCATGCTCGTCCGTGCGACGACGGACCACCTGAGCTCTTGTGCGTTGTATAGACTCACCATGAAATGTCCACATCGTATAATTAGCCTTCAAACCCCTCCTCTGCAGGTGTTTAATCATTACAGCCTCTGTCGTCTTTTTATAGTTGTCGCATCCAGGACAGGGGCAATAGTTTCTTTCCTGGCCATTTGCGAATGCGGCTTTCACAAATTCCTTTGTTTTTACAAACCATTGTTTCGTCATCTCTTTCTGACTAGGGTGACCGGTATACATCCACGCACGATCACTCATCTTGCGTAGCTACTAAAGACAGAAGAAATATATATATATATATAATTTAGCATTTATATTCATCGGTTAATCAGGTTCGCCATTTTTATTACGTCCAGGCAACCTACACGCTAATAGGTAAAGATAGGTCCTAATCCCACCCGAGTATGTGTAGATTGGGTTCTTTTTCCCATGCTCTGCTCCGGATCCAAATCAAAATTTCGGCAGCACCTCCCCGCTGTTCTCCTGATACACGTTTCGGCAATAAACAGAGAGGATGTGCATCCGGAGAACAACAGGGAGGCACTGACGAAATTCCGCATCGGATCCAGAGCACAGCATATGGGAAAACGAACCCAATCTACACATACTCGGGCTGTCCATGGATAATGTTGGACAATTCGAAAGGATGGCAGTTATAAATATGCAAAGACATGCATATTTACAGATGTCGCCCTTTCGAACGGGAGATGCATACTGGTCACGCATACTGATAAATTAATTGAATTACCTAAATCTAGAAAGTTTCATCTGGAAACCGAGCCACAGTAAATGAAGGGGCGGCTGGAGATGAAATTTGTACTAACCCACGAATGCAGGGGCGGAGCTCGTACAACGCACGGGCAGGTCTTCGCACAGCAGACCTCACAGCGACGAGACAACTATCACATGTAAATCCACCTGGTCAACACAAATATTCCAATTATGTCATTTTAGAGGAAAACAAGCTAAGTATATAATATTCATGAGCTAACCAATGCTCTTATGCCATTTTGAGGTTATTATGGCATTTTGGAGCTAAATGGGCTAATTATGTCATTGTTGGGGAAATTAAAGCAAGAATAATATGAAAGAGGAGAAGAAAGAGGAGGAGGAGGAGAAGAAGAAGAAATCAAGAAGAAGGAGGAGAAGGAGGAGAAGGAGGAGGAGAAGGACTAGAAGGTCCTTGGCCTTCTCCTCCTCCTCCTCCTCCTTCTCCTTCTTCTCTTCTTCTTCTTCTTCTTCTTCCTCTTCTTCTTTCTTTTCATTTTGCCTATTTCTTCTCCTCTTGTTGGAGCTAAATTACCTAATTATGTCTTTTTTGAGCTAAATGGGTTAATTATCCCATTTTAGAGGAAAACAAGCTAAGTATATAATATTCATGAGCTAACCAAGGTTCTTATGCCATTTTGAGATTATTATGGCATTTTGGAGCTAAATGGGCTAATTATGTCATTGTTGGGTTAATTAAAGCAAGGATAATATGAAAGAGGAGAAGAAAGAGGAGGAGGAGGAGAAGAAGAAGAAATCAAGAAGAAGGAGGAGGAGAAGGACTAGAAGGTCCTTGGCCTTCTCCTTCTCCTCCTCCTCCTCCTCCTTCTCCTTCTTCTCTTCTTCTTCTTCTTCTTCTTCTTTCTTTTCATTTTGCCTCTTTCTTCTCCTCTTCTCCTCTTGTTTGAGCTAAATTACCTAATTATGTGTTTTTGGAGCTAAATGGGCTAATTATCCCATTTTAGAGGAAAACAAGCTAAGTATATAATATTCATGAGCTAACCAAGGTTCTTATGCTATTTTGAGCTTATTATGGTATTTTGGAGCTATATGGGCTAATTATGTCATTGTTGGGTTAATTAAAGAAAGGATAATATGAAAGAGGAGAAGAAAGAGGAGTAGGAGGAGAAGAAGAAGAAATAAAGAGGAAGGAGGAGAAGGAGGAGAAGGAGGAGGAGGAGAAGGACTAGAAGGTCCTTGGCCTTCTCCTCCTCCTTCTCCTCCTCCTCCTCCTTCTCCTCGTTCTCTTCTTTTCCTTCTTCTTCTTTTTTTCTCCTTTCTCCTTCTTCTTCTTCTTCTTCTTCTTCTTCTTTCTCCTTCTTTTTCTTCTCCTTCTTCTTTCTTCTCCTTCCCTTCCTTCTTCTTCTTCTTCTTCTTCTTCTTCTTATTCTTCTTCTTCTTCCCTTCCTTTTCCTTCTTCTTCTTCTTCTTCTTCTTCTTCTTCTTCTTCTTCTTATTCTTTCTTCTCCTTCCCTTCCTTTTCCTTTTAACCCCCCTATTCGTGCGCCACCACAACATAAGCCCCCCTGTTTGCTTGGCTCCCCTTTAACCCCCCAGTTGTGCTAACAACGTTGCCAATGGCCCCCTTTGAGTTGATTAGCTCTACATTAAGCAAATAATAGCACCGACTAGTCTAATTATTTTCTGAAATGACAAAACTGCCCTGCCTCATCTAGTATAAGTCACACGAGCTGGGCAGAAGCTGCTCCCGTTCTCTGCTCATTCCCCACCCTGACCTAGCCGCCCCAAGCGCTGCTGCGCCTCGCCTCCGCCGCAGCTGCCCCAGCCGCCGCATCTGCCCCAGCCGCCCCATCTCCATTGCTGCTCCAAGGTATGGCAAGCCTCTTCCCTTCCCTAGCCGCCCCATTGCTGCTACACCAACAAAGTCTCCTTCCCTTCCTTTTCCTTCTTCTTCTTTTCCTTCTTCTTCTTATTTTGTTCTTCTCCTTGCTCCTTCTTCTTCTTCTTTCTCCTTCTTCTTTCTTCTCCTTCCCTTCCTTTTCCTTCTTCTTCTTCTTCTTCTTCTTCTTCTTCTTCTTCTTCTCCTTCCCTTCCTTTTCCTTCTTCTTCTTCTTCTTCTTCTTCTTTCTTCTCCTTCCCTTCCTTTTCCTTCTTCTTCTTTTCCTTCTTCTTCTTATTTGTTTTCTTCTCCTTTCTCCTTCTTCTTCTTCTTCTCCTTTCTCCTTCTTCTTCTTCTCCTTTCTCCTTCTTGTTCTCCTCCTTTCTCCTTCTTCTTCTTCTCCTTTCTCCTTCTTCTTCTTCTCCTTTTCTCCTTTACTAAACAAGAAACTAACCTAACTAAACCCAAACTAAAACTGAACCTAAACTAAACTAATTTAACAACCTAACTAACTAGCCTAACTAACCTAATAAACTAAAAAACTAACCTAACTAATTTAACATAAATAAAAATAAGGAAAAACAAAAATAAAATGGGGGGACTCACCGGCGGGGGCGGCTGGGGCATCGGGGCGGTGAGCAGGACGGGTGCGACGGGGCAGTGGGGCGTCGCCAGGGGCAGTGCGGCGGCGGGGGGCAGTGGTGGCGGCGGGGGCAGTGGTGGCGGCGGTGGGGTGCTGTGCGGCGGCGGGGGGCAGTGGTGGCGGCGGTGGGGGGCAGTGGTGGCGGCGGTGGGGGGGCAGGTGAGGGGGCGACGCAGGGGGTGGCGCAGGGGTCGGCGTAGGGGGCGGCACAGGGGTGGCCAGCCGCAGGTGGTGCAGGAGGGAGGCGCGCACGACGGTTTGAAGGAGGGATAGAGCGGGGAGTGGGGAAGTGGAGCGGGGGGGGTAGGGGATAATGGCCGTCAGCTTGGCCGTCTGCCCCCGGACGGCAAAGGGCCCAACAGCAGATGGCAAAGGCTAGGCTGACGGCAAAGAGCCCGTCTGTTGGACCTGGCCAGGCCCAAGGTCTAGTGGGACCCATCTGCCCTCTTTGCCGTCTGCCCTAGGTCTCTTTGCCGTCCGCAAGTAGACTGCAAAGCCCTGGCGGATGGCAAATAATCTTTTTACCATCAGTGAGCCCTTTACCGTCCGCTTTAGGTTAGTTGACGGCAAAGAGGGTCTTTGCCATCTGCCAGCAGACGACAAAGAACTGGCTGATGGCAAATTACTGTTTTCCAGTAGTGCTAACCCCACATATAACTCTCACGAAGATATGGGTTAGTACACAAAAGCGTTATGGACAATGATTACCATACCATGGGATCACTTGATCCTTCTCGGTACATCTTGTACGATTTGTGTGTTGATCATCTTGATTTACTCTCTGCTTAGTCTTGATCAACCTTGTGCCTTTATGAACAATCTTTGGATAATACTTTGAATACCACCTTGGTCATCATATAAACTCCTTGAAGCCAATAGATGGACTTCAAGAAGTGCCTATGGACAAATCCTTTGAATATAACTTAAGGCAACCATTAGTCCATAGGGATTGTCATAAATTATGAAAACCACATATGGAGAAATATGCTCTAACAAGAGGCCATCAAGTTTTCAAGCCCTAGCTACACAAAAGGTACACTGTCATTGTCATTGTCGTCAGCATCGCCGTTCAGGATCATACACGCGCTAACCAGCAACAAGCTCTAGTAGTAATGCTTGCCGAGCTAGCTCCCGAGCTAGAGCACCCTCTGAGCGTCTCCCATGGCAAAAAATTCAATACCATGGGCCTTGTTGTCCAGTACGTGGCTTAGAGCAGCCATGAGAGCCTCCTCGCTGAAGGAACCTTGCTCCATGACAACGATGTACTGGTCAGGGTGGATGACAAGGGACTTTCTTTCCCTGATGGTGGTGGCCACCTCCTTGACTACCCGAGTCATGTTGGTGAAGATGATCTACTCGTCCTCCATCAAGGCCCCCCTCTTCCTGTTCTTATCAAGCACCAGAACATGGTCACTATCCTTTTTAGGATCTTCTAAGTTGATCTCTTAGGTGTGTGGATACTCGGGCATCGGCGAGCCCAACGGCTGACCAGAGACCATGGCATGCTTGCCGGTTGTCGATACTTGTGATCTATGTTGGTTTTTTTCTTGAATAGGAGGGGATGATGTAGCACAATATAGATAGATATTTCCTTTAGTGAGAACCATGGTTATCGAACCGATAGGACGCCGCAACTCCTGTCTTCAATGCCTACGCACAAAAGAGTAAACACTGGCACCCAACAGGCGCAAGAGGGTTGTCAATCCCCTTGAACTCATTACTTGCAAGCAGATAACTAGTGTAGATGATAGTTGGATAAATATGAAGTGTAAAATAATACCATTTGTAAATATATAAGTGAGTAGACCTCGAGGCCATAGTGTTGTCTAGTGAGATCTCTCTTGAAGAAGGCATACAATTGGGAAACAAATTATTGTTGGGCAATTGATAGAAAAGCGCATAGTTATGCAATATTTATTCAGGGCAATGATCGTGTGTATATAGACATCACGTCCATAAGCATGCATCTAGTGTTATTACTCCGCCCATCGACCGCTATCCAACATGCATCTAGACTATTAAGTAAAATAGAGTAATGCTTGAAGAACAATGACATGATGTAGACAAAAGTAAACTCAATTAATATGAATGAACCCCATCGTTGTATCCTTAGTAGAAGCAATACAAATACATGTCATGTCCCTTTCTGTCACTGTGATTAAGCACCGCAAAATTGAACCCACTACAACGCACCCTTCTCACTGAAGATAGATCAATCTATTTGGCCAAACCGATCGGGAGACTTATGAAGCTATAATAATAATACAAATAAGAATCGTATAATTCAGAGAAGACTCCAATTTTTATAATGAATAAACTGAACGTAAACCCACAATTCATCAGATCCCGACAAACGCACCGCACAATGTGATTATCGAATAGACCATAGCAAAGATGGTAAGATGCGATGAACATAGAGAGAAAGAGAGCCATCTGCATACTATCTATGGACCTATAGGTCTGTGGTATACTACTCGTACATCACCATGGGCGCAACAAGGTTGATGTAGAGACACTCCATGATTGACCCCCTCCGGCAGGGCACCGAAACATGGCTCCATATGGACAGACGGCGGAACAAAGACTTGTATCAGAGAAAAGAGTTTTCTGGGAGCTCCCCTGGGGTTTTTGGAATATATGAGAATTTATAATCTAAAGAACGAGGTCGGGAGACGAGCGGCTGGACAACAAGCTAGCAGGACGCGACCACTCCCCTAGGCGCACCCTGTTGGCTTGTGGGGCACTTGTGGGGCCCCCAACCTTCTCCCGAAGCTTGGATATCTTCTTTCGGTCCAGAAAAAATCATCAAAAAGTTATGTGGTATTTGGACTCCGTTTGTTATTGTAAACCTGAAAAGCCAAAAATACGCAGAAAACAACAACTGGCACTTGGCACTAGGTTAATAGGTTAGTGCTAAAAAAATATGAATCGGCAAATAAATGCCCCAAAAGTATCCTAGAATGAAAAAATTATAGCATGGAACAATAAAAAATTATAGATACTTTGGAGACGTATCAACATCCCCAAGCTTAATTCGTGCTCGTCCTCGAGTAGGTAAATGATAAAAACAGAATTTTTGAGGTGACATGCTACCCAACATGTAATCTATTGCAGGTGTGATAACTGAGAAACAATTAATTAACAAACATCATCACAATAATATCCGTGAATATAAGTAACATGATCATGAATGTTCAAAATATGCGATCCTTAAACATTATTTACCCCCCATTCATTTTTAAATATTAGCATGGCATGGCTCCGTCTTCATCCCATAACTACAAATGCCATGAACCATCGTGTTAGGCTAGGCAATTGGATCATACTTTTTGACGCACTTCAGCTTTTTATTACTCACTCAATACATGAGCATGAACCATGGAAATAGCATACGTGTGGAATAGAATATGGTGGTAGGTTTCAAAGAGGTAAAAGTGGAGAATAATATCTTGCATCAACTAGGCGTATCAACAGGCTATAGAGATGTCCATCAATAGATATCAATGCGAGGAGTAGGGATTGCCATGCAACAAATGCCCTAGAGCTATAAGTGTATGAAAGCTCGATTGAAGCTTAGTGGGTGTGCATCGAACTTGCTTTCTCATGAAGACCTCGGGATTTGAGAAAGCCCGTCATCGGAATATACAAGCCAAGTTCTATAATAAAAATCCCACTATCATATGAAAGTGATAAAACAAGAGACTCTCTATATGAAAAACATGGTGCTCCTTTGAAACACAAGTGTGGAAAAATAGGTAGTAGCACTCTCCCTTTTCTCTTTTCTCTCTTTTCTTTTTTTTTCTTTTCTTTCTTTTTCTCTATTTGTATTATTTTTCTTTTGGAGTCTTATCCCGACTTGTGGGGGAATCATTGTCTCCATTATCCTTTTCTCACTCAGACACTGCCCTAAATAATGAATAGCATCACACTTCTATTTACTTACAACTCGATATGAATCACTACTAAACAATATGACTCTATATGAATGCCCCTCACAATGTACTAGGTGTGCAATGATCTAGCATAACATGTTGAACAGTGGATTTGCCACAAATACTATGTCAGCTACCTGATCATCCAAAGCATTATGACAATGGATGTACTAGTCATATGATGTGACGGTGGAAGTTGCATGGCCATATATCTCGGAATGGCCATGGAAATTCAATTCTAGGTAGGTATGGTCGCTGTTTTTAGGAAGATATAAGGTGTCTTATGTGCAACTGAGCATATCATTCCGTTGGGCTTGGCTACACCGCCGAAGTTCGCACCAATCCTCGAGGTGAGAATTGGCAATGCACGGTACCAAAGAGGCTAGCAAATATGAGGTGGTGAGAATGTGTACATCCATGGATTCACATTAGTCATAAAGAACTCACATACATACAGAAGGTTTTATTAGCTCTCTTGAAGCAAAGTACTACTCGCATGCCCCTAGGGAGGAGGTTGGTAGGAGTTAACCATCACGTGCCCCCAAACTAGGCAACACATAACTTCAACAAGTTATAAGAATGCTCAAGCATCATCACCATGCAATAACCAATATTTAGATGAATAGAAAAGTAACATCCTTTAACTATTGATAGTTTTACTAACCAACAAGCATGCGCTCATATCTTTTCATATTACCATATCAATATCATTAACCCACAATTTTTGTTTTATGTGCTACATGTGGTTTTGATTATGCACTCCCTGAATACCTATTATTTTTGGACTAGTCTTATAACCCATGCAAATTTCCAATGTTGTTTATTAAGTATCAAACAAATTTAAGTCAAGACAAGAGTGCAATTATTTCTATCAAATCTGTAAGCCAATGTCCTCTAAAATATATGAGTGAAGTACTAGAGAAACTTCTTAGCCCAAAAGATATAAGTGAAGCACAAAGAGTATTCTAACGGATCATGGTGAACATGTATCTCGATCAAGTTGGTGTGTACAACAAACAATGATTTTTTAAAACTAAAACTAAAGAAAATGATGCTCCAAGCAAAACTCATATCATGCGATGAATACAAATATAGCTCCAAGTGACATACCGATGGATTGAGACAAAAGAGGAGATGCCTTCTAGGGCATCCCCAAACTTAGACACTTGATTCTTCCTACAATATTACCTTGGGATGCCTTTATCATCCCCAAGATTTGGATGTTCCCACTCCTTATTCATTCATCTATCGTGATAACACCCAAAACTTGAAAACTTCAGCATACAAAACTCAACAGAAAACTAGTGAGATCCGCTATAGGATAGGTGAACAATAAACATTAAGTAGTGTTATAAATTGGTTCATATTTTATTATATCATAAGTTACTATATTATAACTTCTCCATGACTTATACCCCCTCCCCTATATAATCGATATCATCATCAAAACAAGCAAACTATGAAAGTGAAAACAGAATCTGTCTAAAACAGAACAATCTGTAGTGATTAGCAAAAACATGCTACTTATGTAACTCCTAAAATTATGAAAATTTCGGAAAACCATAATAATTTGTATAAAAATAATGTGTAAAAATTTCAGATCAAAAGTACATTCTATAAAAATCGTAGAAATTATGAACTGGACGCGGAAGTTTCTGTTTTTGCACCATATGAATTCTACTTATCATTTGAATTATACCAAAGGATTTAATTGAAACAAACACTAATTTAAACATAAAAACAATAATTATAGTATAAATAATCATGTTATCTCACACAAACATAAATTAGAGCATTAAGAATAAGATAACTATTGGGTTGCCTCCCAACTAACGCTATTGTTTTACGCCCCTAGCTAGGCATAATGCATATGATCAATTGTTGTCATATTTGACACTCCACCCACAAGTATCCCTCATGATATTTTGGTAAGGTGGTTTGATTATATTTCTTGGTAAGTGTTCCATACCTTTATTTAATGGGAATTGGGACCTTATGTTTCCCTCTTTCATATCAATTATTGCACCTATAGTTCATACAAAAGGTCTCCCAAGTATTATTGGACAAGGTGGGCTGCATCCAATATCAAGAACTATGAAATATACAAGAACATAATTTCTATTAGCAAGTATAATAACATCATTTATTCTTCCCAAAGGTTTGTTTATACTACAATCCTCAAGAAGCAAGTTAAGGGAACACTGATGTATACCGGAGAGACCAAGTACATCACATAAAGATTTAGGTATTGCTGAAACACTAGAACCTAGGTCACACAAAACATTGAATTCATATTATTTGAGCTTAATTTTAATAGTAGGTTCCCACTCATCATGCAACTTTCCAGGAATAGAGACTTCTAGCTCAAGTTTCTCATCATAGGCTTTTATCATTGCTTCTACTATGTTTAGTAAAAGCCTTGTGTTGTTCATAAACATTGGGTGGCTAATAATGAATTGCACAAAGGAAATACATTCTACTAAAATAGCAACTTTCATAATTAAATTCCTTGTAATACAAGATAGTGGGCACATCACTATGTAAGGTTTTGACCTCTCCAAACCCGTTTTTTTATTTTATCATTATAATCATCACCCTCCAAGCAATTGGGATGCCTTCTAGCTAAAGATGAACCATATTAAGTCCCTCAATAATGTATTTTCAGATTAGTAAACAAAGATTCAATGGGAGAAACCGGGTGGAAGAGCCCTATCTAGGAATTCTCGTTTGGCTTTCAACCTTGCGGTTCTCTCCTAAATCTCATTAATATATATTTGAATAGAGTTAATGGACTAATTGATATGATGATTTGTTGACAAATCTTTATTCTTAAGAGTTTCCACATCAAGAGCAATTTTATCCATGTTCCTAGCCATATCAATAACTTTATGTAACTTTTCCTCTATCATAGTATTAAAAACTTTTTGAGAACAAATGAATTTTCTAATGGAGTTCTCAGTTAGAGCGTAACTTATTATTATTGGTAGAAGGATTCTCTTAAGAACTACCATAAGAGTTTCCATAACTATTAGAGGAGTTACCGGGATATGGCCTAGCATTAAAATTACTTCTATAAGTATTGTTATTGGAATTGTTTCGCGAGATAAAATTGTCATCAATGGTATTATAATTTTTCTCAATCAAAGTAGACAAGGGCATATCATTGGGATCAACATGAGCATTTTTACTAGCAACCAAATCAATAAGAGCATCCACTTTCTCACTCAAAGTAGCGATTTCTTCAACATAATTTACCTTCTTACCAGTTGGAGTTATTTATGTATCCCACTGAGAAAAGTTTGACATAGTGTTGTCAGGAAGTTTGGTGGCATCTGCTAGTGTCACCTCCATGAAGGTACCACCTGTGGCGGGATCTAGAAGTTTTCTAGATACAAAGTTTAGTCCAACATAGAAATTTTGGATAATCATCCACAAGTTCAAACCATGAGTATATAATTTTTTATCATCAATTTCATCCTCTCCCAAGCTTGTGCAGGATGTTGTTGGTCATCTGGCTTAAAATTCATAATTTGATTTCTAAGGCAGATGATCTTAGGAGGAGGAAAATACTTGGTAATAAAAGCATCTTTACATTTATCCCATGTTTCAATACTATTGTGTGATAACTATGAGAAACAAGATTTTGGTTTATCTCGTAAAGAAAAATGAAATAATTTTAGCTTGACCACATGATTATACATGTCCTTTTTATTTTTTATATCACATAATTCAACAAAGGTATTAAGAGGAGCATCGGGATCCTCATTAGGACTTCTCAGAAAATATTCTTTCATTACTAGATTCAACAAAGTAGCATTTATATGATAAGTCTTTGCACTAGTAGTGGGTGTTATAGGAGAACTAATAAAATCATTGTTATTAGTACTTGAGAAGTCACACAACTTAGTATTGTCTTGGGACATGGTGACCGAGCAAGCAAAGTCACAAGCAGAACAGGAAAGTAGCAAGTAAAGCAAGCAAACAAGTAAACTAACAAAGGTAAATATTTTTGTATTTTTGATTTTTATAGCAAGCAAAATATAACAGCAAATAAAAAGTATAACAAGTGAATGATAATTTGTGAGAAGGTACTTGATACTAAGTTGATGATACTCCCTGGTAACGAAGCCAGAAATCCTTCGTGATACTTGTGATCTGTGTTGGGTTTTTCCCCGAAGAGGAGGGGATGATGCAACGTAGTATAGATAAGTATTTCCCTCAGTGAGAACCAAGCTTATGAAACCAATAGGAGGACCACGCAACTCATGTCTTTAGCATCTATGCACAAAAGAATAAACATTTGCACCCAACACGGACAAGAGGTTTGGCAATCCCCTTGAACTCGTTACTTGCAAGAAGATAAGTAATCTAGATGATAGTTGGATAAATATAAAGTGTAAAATAAATAAAAGTAAATAAAGGTAGCGAGTAAATAATAGCGTTTGTGAATTTATAAGTGAATATACCTGGGGGCCATAGTGTTCTATAGTGGCATCTCTCTCAAAGAAGGCATACGATGGGTACCCAAGTTACTGTTGGGCAATTGATAGAAAAGTGCAGAGTTAAGCAAAATTTATTCACGGCAATGATCATGTGTATATAGGCATCACATCCATAAGCAAGTAAACCGAGTCCTGCGTGCATCTACTACTATTACTCCACCCATCGCTATCCAACATGCATCTAGAGTATTAAGTAAACAGAGTAATGCTTGGATAACAATGGCATGATGTATACAAAGGACACTCAATTACTATGAATGAACCCCATCGTTTTATCCTTACTGGCAGCAATGCAAAATGTGTCATGTCCGAGTCTATCACTGGGATTGAGCACTACAAGATTAAACCCACTACAACGCACACCTCTCACTGAAGATATTTCAATCCAGTTGGACAAACCAACTCAATAGATCAGAGAGACTTACCAAGCTATAATAATCATGAAAATAAGAATCATATAATTCAGAGATGACTCAAATCTTTATCATGAATAATATGAACATAAACCCACAATTTATCTGTTCCCAATAAACAAACCACACAAAGTGATTACATCGAATAGATCATCATGAAGATGTGATGAACTTTGTATTGAAGAATATATATATATATATATATGTATATATATATATATAGAGAGAGAGAGAGCCATCTAGATAGTAACTATGGACCCAGAGGCCTGTGGTAGGCTACTCACACATCACCATGGGAGCAGCAAGGTTGATGTAGAGGCCCTCTAAAAGCACAACATGCTCCCTTGGTGGTTTTGATAATTCATGAAAACATACATTGTCTCTTGGACTAACACTTTGACCTAGATATTTCAGGAATATTCCATGGAGAGGCTTGGCTAAAGGTTTATGTGGAGATGCCCCTTGATGCAAGAAAGGAATAGGATTGGATCAAGCTTCAAGCTATTAGACTCTTCATTTTATATTTGCGAGAAATCACTTTTGTGTCCATAGGAAAACCAATACTATTAAAAGGGGGTGAGGTAGTAAAATGAAAGGATTGCTCAAGTGCTCAAAGTTAGCCACCAAAATAGTGAGTCATTTTTCCCACTTATCCATTCTTTCCAATTCCACATACTCAAATTCGGTGTGACCAACTTTCACACTTTGGAACCACCGAGTTTGACCTCAGATAGAAACCCTAGCCATTCCCACCAAATCGGTGCAGCCGAATCCATATCGGTGCTACCGAGTTCAATGTGACCAACATTCTGTTGCCTCAGTACACAAAACTGGAATTTCCGATTTGAGTACCGGTGCCACCGAGTTTGGCCATATAACCGTTAGCTACCTTTTCGGTGCCACCGAGTTGTTTATATCGGTCCCACCGAGATTCAAATGTTACTACCTTTGTGTGAATCGGTACCATCGAGTTTGTAACTTCAATGTCACCTAGTTTGCCACTTTAGGTGTAATGGTTGGATTTTGTGTGCTGCCTATATATACCCCTTCACCCACCTCTCACTCATGGGAGAAGCACTCAGAACACCCACTTCATTGCCAGATCCATTTTCTGAGAGAGAACCACCTACTCATGTGTTGAGACCAAAATATTCCAATCCAACCATTTGAAACATGATCTCTAGCCTCCCCAAATAACTTTCCACCTAATCAATCTCTCATATCCCATGTATATTCAGTGAGAGAGTGATTTTGTGTTGAGGAGACTATCTTTAGAAGCACGAGAGTGAGGAGTTCATTGATCTACCACATCTATTACCTTTTGGAGGGTGGTGCCTCCTAGATTGGTTAGATGTCGCTTAGGAGCCTCCTACATCGTGTTATGCAATTGAAACAAGATGTTTGTAAGGGCAAGGAGATTGCCTACTTCGTGAAGATCTATCGTTATTGGGCGGAAGCCGTGGTGGAATAGACAAGGCCGCTTCTTCATGGACCCCTTGTGGGTGGAGCCCTCCTTGGACTCTCACAGTCGCTACCCTCAGTGGGTTGAAGTCTCCACTAACATGGACATACGATAGCGCCACCTATCGGAACCATGCCAAAATTCATGTGTTAACCTCCTTGCGTTTGGTCTCCCAAGCTCTACTCCTTTACATGTGTAAAGTCGTTACTTTTCTGCTGCCATATATGTTGACTAGCATGTGTACAGTTTACTAGACTTGATAGAACTGCTGAATTTCTGCCTTCCTGGAAATTGGGTTAGGCTAGAAATTTTATCTTAACAAATAGTCTATTCACCCCCCTCTAGACACATCTTCTATCGATCCCTCAATTTGTACCAGAGCAAGGTCTCCAAAACCTTGTTTTAATCACTGTTTGAGGAAGATGAGTGTGACAAGTTCCGGGATTTTTAGCTGTAGAGTGCCTATTCTTCATGGGGAGTACTTTAGACAATGGAAATATTAAATGCTTGATATATTTAATGAGTTCCATTTGCGCAAGTATGTTGAATATCCCTATGCGCCTCCCGTTGATCCCATACATCTTTCTCATGATGATGAAATGGATATGCTTGGTAATTTTAACAATGTTAATCTAATAATTAGAGGATTACCAAGAAATGTGCTTAATCAATTGCAAAACTTTGAGTGTGCTCATACCTTGTGGAAAGGCTTGGAGAAAATATTCCGAATTATTCCTTGCAGAATCTTGATATCATTGTTCACAAATGCATTCCTTTTCACAAAATGAAGCCAACCGATCCTAATTTTGATAAATGCGTATTTGAGCTTCGTGACCTCATGCGTGCCAAAGGAGATGTCATTACTATTAACAATATCATTGTTGAATCCATTCGAATGCATAAACATGAACATTTTCTTAGTCAAAATTCTGATGAAACTCTTGTTTCTTATGAGGGAACTTCATCCGATGATGGTTATGTGGATCATGGCTACTATGATGAAGATGAGGACTTTGACATCGAATATGAGAAGAGCATGAAGAACCTTAGTCTTATGGCAAACCTTAAAGACTACATGCCCGGTGGAAAGGAATGGGTTCTCGAAAGTGGATGCACCGATCACATGACCGGAGATAAAGACATGTTCCATGAGATCACTGTTGGAAATATGCCCTAGAGACAATAATAAAGTGGTTATTATTATATTTCCTAGTTCATGATAATTGTCTATTATTCATGCTATAATTGTATTAACCGGAAACCGTAATACATGTGTGGATATATAGATCACAATGTGTCCCTAGTGAGCCTCTAGTTGGCTAGCTCGTTGATCAATAGATGATCATGGTTTCCTAATCATGGACATTGGATGTCCTTGATAACAGGATCACATCATTAGGGAATGATGTGATGCACAAGACCCAATCCTAAGCATAGCACTAGATCGTGTTGTTCGTCTGCTAAAGCTTGTCTAATGTCAAGTATCATTTCCTTAAACCATGAGATTGTGCAACTATCGGATACCGTAGGAGTGATTTGGGTCTACCAAATGCCACAACGTAACTGGGTGATTATAAAAGTGCACTACAGGTATCTCCAAAAGTATCTGTTGGGTTGTAAAAATCGAGACTCGAATTTGTCACTCCGTGTGACGGAGAGGTATCTCTGGGCCCACTCGGTAATCCATCATCATATTGAGCTCAGTGTGACTAAGGAGTTAGGCACGGGATCATGTGTTACGGAACGAGTAAGGAGACTTGCCTGTAACGAGATTGAACAAGGTATAGGGATACCGACGATCGAATCTCGGGCAAGTATCATACCGGTAGACAAAGGGAATTGCATACGGGATTGACTAAATCCCCGACATCGTGATTCATTCGATGAGGTCATCGAGGAACATGGGGGAACCAACATGGATATCTAGACCCCGCTATTGGTTATTCACCGGAGAGGTGTCTCGGTCATATCTGCATGTTTCCTGAACTCGTAGGGTCTACACATTTAAGGTTCGATGACGCTAGAGTTATAGGGAAATAGTGTACGTGGTTACTAAACGTTGTTCGGAGTCTCGGATGAGATCCCGGACGTCATGGGGAGTTCCGGAATGGTTCGGAGGGAAATGTTTATATATAGGAAGTGAGGAATTCGTCACCGGAAGTGTTTTGGGCGACACCGGTAATGTACTGGGACCACCAGAAAGGTTCCGGGGTCCACGAGGAAGGCCCACCAGCCCCAAACTGCTACATGGGCCTTAAGGTGGATGGGAACCAGCCCATATGTAGGCTGGTGCGCCACCACAAGCAGCCCAAGGCGCAACAAGGGTTGGAGGGGGCAAAACCCTAGGCGTGGGGAGGCCACCTTGTGCCTCAAGGCCCACCCTAGGGCGCCTCCACCTTGGCCGCCGCCCCATGGACCATCTAGGGATGTCGCACCCTTACGGTGGGAAACCCTAAGGGTGGGCACCCTCCTCCCTCGCCTCCTATATATAGTTAGGGTTTTGGGGCTGATTTCAGACAACAATTGCCTCTCTCTCGGCGCAGCCCTACACCTCCTCGTCCTCGTCCTCCGTAGTGCTTGGCGAAGCCCTGTTGGAGTGCCACGTAGCGGGATCAAGGCGTTGGAGATGTCACCAGGCTGCACGTGTGTTGAACGCGGAGGCACCGACGTTTGGTGCATAGATTGGAATCCACCGCAATCTGAATCGCTGCGAGCACGACTCAATCAACCACGTTCTAGCAACGCTTCCGCTTAGCGATCTTCAAAGGTATGAAGATGCTCTACCCCTTTGCTCGTTGCTAGTTTCTGCATAGATAGATCCTTGCATGATGTAGTAATTTTTTTGAAATTACTACGTTCCCCAACACTGGCGTCCGAGCCAATGTTCTGTGCGTAGATTCTATGCACGAGTAGAACAAAAAAGTTGCGGGCACTGATTTTGCCAATTGCTTGTTGTTACTAGTCTTATCTTGATTTGGCGGCATCGTGGGATGAAGCAGCCTGGACTGACTTTACACATACTCTAACGTGAGACTGGTTCCACGGACCGACATGCACTTGTTGCATAAGGTGGCTAGCGAGTGTCTGTCTCTCCCACTTCAGTCGGATCAGATTTCATGAAGAGGGTTCTTATGAAGGGTAAATAGCATTGGCATATCAACGTTGTGTTTGTCACGTAGGTAAGAAGCGTTCTTGCTAGAAACCCTAATCAGCAGCGTAAAACTTGCAACAACAATTAGAGGACGTCTAACTTATTTTTGCAGGGTATGCTATGTGATGTGATATGGCCAAAAGGATGTGATGTTACATATGTGATGTATGAGATTGATCGTGTTCTTGTAATAGGATTCACGACTTGCATGTCGATGAGTATGACAACTGGCAGGAGCCATAGGAGTTGTCTTAATTTATTGTATGAGATGCAACGCCATGTGATTACTTTACTTTATTGCTAAACTTTAGCTATAGTAGTAGAAGTAATAGTTGGAGTGACGACTTGACGAAGACACAATGATGGAGATCATGGTGTCATACGAGTGACAATGATGATCATGGGGCCCCGAAGATGGAGATCAAAGGAGCAAGATGATATTGGCCATATCATGTCACTATATGATTGCATGTGATGTTTATCATGTTTTTCATATTATTGCTTAGAACGACGGTAGCAAAGATAAGATGATCACTCAGTAAAATTTCGAGATATGTATTCCCCTAAGTGTGCAGCGTTGCGAAGGATCATTGTCTCAAAGCACCACGTGATGATCGGGTGTGATATATTCTAACATTCGCATACAACGGCTGTAATCCAGTTTACACACGCAAGACACTTAGGTTGAATAGACGAGCCTAGCATTTACAGACATGGCCTCGAATATGGGAGACCAAAATGTCGAACATGAGTCGTATGGTTGATATGATCAGCATGGAGATGATCACCATTGATGATTAGTCCGTCTCAAGTGATGATCGGACACGGGCTAGTCGACGTGGATCATGTAACACTTGGATGACGAGAGGGATGTCGATCTAAGTGGGAGTTCATTACTAATTTGATTAAATTAACTTAATTATCATGAACTTAGTCTAAAATTGTCTTTAGAAATATTGTAGATCCAATTGCCAACACAAATGTCTCATTCAACTTCAATGCGTTCCTAGAGAAAACCAAGCTATAAGATCATGGGAGCAACTATGCGGATTGGGCTCATAACTTAAAGCTCATCCTCACTGCTTCCAAGAAGGCATATGTCCTTAATGCACCGCTAGGTGATCCTCCCGTTCTCGTGGCAGACCAGGATGTTAGGAACGCCTGGCAGTCGTGGAGTGATGACTACTATCTGGTTCAGTGTGGCATGCTTGACAGTTTAGAACCGGGGCTCCAAAGGCGTTTTGAGCAGCACAGATCATATGAGATGTCCGAGGAGCTGAAACTTGTTTTTCAAGATCATGCCTGGGTCGAGAGATATGAAGTCTCTGACAAGTTCTTTAGCTCTAAGATGGAGGAGAATAGTTCTGTCAGTGAACATATACTCAGAATGTCTCGGTCACACAACTGCTTGACTCAGGTGGGAGTTGAACTTCCATATGATGTGGTCATTGACAGAATCCTCCAATCGCTTCCACCTAGCTATAAAGTATTTGTGATGAATTACAACATGCAAGGGATGGAAAAACACATTCCACAGTTGTAAACAATGCTGAAATGTGGGGAGGTAGAAATCAAGAAAGAACATCAAGTGTTGATGGTCAATAAGACCACCAGTTTCAAGAAAGGCAAGGGTAATAAGAACTTCAAGAAAGACAACAGAGTAGTTGTCGCACCCGGTAAACCAGTTGCCGGGAAGAAGTGAAAGAAAGGACCCAATCCTGAGACTAAGTGCTATTACTTCAAGGGAACCGATCGCTGGAAGCGGAATTGCCCTAAGTACTTAGCGGCCAAGAAGGCCGGCAACGTCAAAGGTATATATGATATACATGTTATTGATGTGTACCTTACCAGCGCTCGTAGTAGCTCCTGGGTTCTTGATACCGGTGCTTCCACTCACATTTACAACTCTAAACCGGAACTATGGAACAAGCTTAGGATGGCTAAGGACGAGGTGACGATGCGCGTCGAGAAAGATTCCAAGGTCGATGTGATCGCCGTCGGCACGCTACCTCTACATCTACCTTCGGGATTAGTTTTAAACCTTAATAATTGTTATCTTGTACCAACTTTGAGAATGAACATTGTATCGGGGTCTCGCTTCATGCAAGATGGCTACTCATTTAAATATGAGAATAATGGTTGTTCTATTTATATGAGCGGTATGTTTTCTGGTCATGCCATGCTGGTCAATGGTATTTATAGTGTGAGTACCAAAAGATGTAATGCTAATAATAATACTCGCAAATACGTGTGGCACTACCACCTTGGTCATATCGGTGTCAAGCGCATGAAGAAACTCCATACAGATGGACTTTTTGAGTCTCTTGATTTTGGATCATTTGACACATGCGAACCGTGCCTCCTGGGCAAGATGGCCAAGACTCCGTTCTCCAGAACAATGTATGCGGTCCAATGAGCGTTGAGGCTCGCGGTGGCTATCGTTATGTTCTCATCCAAACCTATGATTTATGTAGATATGGGTATGTCTACTTAATGAAGCACAAGTCTGAAACCTTTGAAAGGTTCAAGGATTTTCAGAGTGAGGTGGAGAATCAACGTGGCAAGAAAATAAAGTTTCTAGGATCTGATCATGGAGGAGAATATTCGAGTCACGAGTTTGGAACACACCTAAGGAAATGTGGAATTGTTTCACAACTCACGCCGCCTGGCACACCGCAGCGTAATGGTGTGTGTGAACGTCGCAATCACACTCTACTGGATATGGTACGATGTACGATGTCACTTACTGATTTACCGCTATCATTTTGGGGATATGCATTGGAAACTGCCGCATTCACTTTAAATAGGGCACCGTCTAAATCCATGGAGATGACACCGTATGAATTATGGTTTGGCAAGAAACCTAAGCTCTCGTTTCTGAAAGTTTGGGGCTGCGATGCTTATGTGAAGAAACTTCAACCAGAGAAGCTCGAACCCAAAGCGGAAAAATGCATTTTCATAGGATACCCTAAGGAAACTATTGGGTATACCTTCTATCTTAGGTCCGAAGACAAAATCTTTGTTGCCAAGAACGAATCCTTTCTAGAGAAAGAGTTTCTCTCGAAAGAAGTAAGTGGGAGGAAAGTAGAACTTGATGAGGTAATCGTACCTCCTCTCGAACCGGAAAGTAGCGCAGTACAATAAATGTTTTTGAGGAGCCTGCACCGGCTACAGAAGAACTTAATGGTGATGATCATGAAACTCATGATCAAGTTGCTACTAGACCTCAAAGGTCCACAAGGACATGTTCCGCACCAGAGTGGTACGGCAACCATGTCATGGAAATCATGTTGTTGGACAACAGTGAACCTTCAAACTGTGAAGAAGCGACAGCCGTCTCGGATTCGAACAAATGTCTTGAGGCCATGAAATCCGAGATAGGATCCATGTATGAGAACAAAGTATGGACTTTGGTGGACATGCCCAACAATCGGCGAGCCATAGAAAATAAATGGATCTTTAAGAAGAAGACTGACGGGGATGGTAATGTGACCATATATAAGGTTCGACTTGTTGCTAAGGGTTATCGAAAAGTTCACGGGATTGACTACGATGAGACCTTCTCACCCGTAGAGATGCTGAAGTCGGTCCAAATCATGTTAGCAATTGCCGCGTTTTATGATTACGAAATCTGGCAAATGGACGTCAAAACAGCATTCCTGAAAGGTTTTCTTAGGAGAATTGTATATGATACAACCAGAAGGTTTTGTCGATCCTAGCAATGCTAACAAGGTATTAAAGCTCCAGCGCTCCATCTATGGGCTGGTGCAAGCATCTTGGAGTTGGAACATTTACTTTGATGAGGTGATCAAAGCGTTTGGGTTTGTACAGACTTATGGAGAAGCATGTATTTACAAGAAAGTGACTGGGAGCTCTGTAGCATTTCTCATATTATATGTAGATGACATATAGTTGCTGGGAAATGATATATAACTATTGGGAAGCATAAAGGCCTATTTGAATAAGAGTTTTTCAATGAAGGACCTTGGAGAAGCTGCTTACATATTAGGCATCAAGATCGATAGAGATAGATCAAGACGCCTCATAGGTCTTTCACAAAGCACATACCTTGACAAGATATGGAAGAATTTCAATATGGATAAGGCTAAGAAGGGGTTCTTGCGTGTATTACAAGGTGTGAGGTTGAGTACGACTAAACGCCCGACCACGAGAGAAGATAGAGAAAAGATGATTACCGTCCCCTATGCTTCAGCCATAGGCTCTATTATGTATGCCATGCTGTGTACCAGACCTGATGTAAACCTTGCCATAAGTTTGTAGGGAGGTACCAGAGTGATCCAGGAGTGCATCACCGGACACGGTCAAGAACATCCTGAAGTACCTGAAAAGTACTAAAGATATGTTTCTTGTTTATGTAGGTGCCGGAGAGATCGTCGTAAAGGGTTACGTCAAGGCTAGCTTCGTCACAGATCCGTATGACTCCATGTCACAAACCGCATATGTGTATATTTTGAATAATGGGGTAGTTAGCTGGTGCAATTGCAAGCAAAGCGTCGTGGCGGCATCTACATGTGAAGCGGAATGCATAGCTGTTCAGAAGCAGCACGGGAAGGAGTCTGGATGAGGAGTTCATCACCGACCTAGGAGTGATTCAAAGTGCGTCGGGTCCGATGACTCTGTTCTATGACAACACTGGAGCTATTGCCATTGCAAAGGAGCACGTGTTTCATCAGAAGACCAAGCACATCAAGCGCCGCTTCAACTCCATTCGTGGATATATCCAGGATGGAGATATATATATTTGTAAAGTACACACAAATTTGAATGTCGCAAACCCGTTGACTAAACCTCTTCCACGAGCAAAGCATGATAAGCACCAGAACTCTATGGGTGTTCAATTCATCACAATGTAACTAGATTATTGACTCTGGTGCAAGTGGGATACTGTTGGAAATATGCCCTAGAGGCAATAACAAAGTGGTTATTATTATATTTCCTAGTTCATGATTTGTTGGGTCCAAAGTGGGTCCAGCGGGATGCGCCACCAGCCCCAAACTGCTACATGGGCCTAAAGGTGGATGGGAACCAGTCTATATGTATGCTGGTGCACCACTGCAAGCAGCCTAAGGCGTAGCAAGGGTTGGAGGGGGCAAAACCCTAGGCGTGGGGAGGCCACCTTGGGCCTCAAGGCCCACCCTAGGGCGCCTCCACCTTGGCCGCCGCCCCAAGGACCATCTACGGCTGCCACACCCTTAGGGAGGGAAAACCTGAGGGTGGCACCCTCGTCCCTCTCCTCCTATATATAGTGAGGGTTTTGGGGCTGATTTGGGACAACAATTTCCTTTCTCTCGGCGCAGCCCTACACCTCCTCGTCCTCGTCCTCCGTAGTGCTTGGCGAAGCGCTATCGGAGTGCCACGTAGCACCACCGTCACCACGCCGTCATGCTGCCGTAGCTCACCCTAAACCTCTCCTTCCTCCTTGCTTGATCAAGGCGTTAGAGACGTCACCAGGCAGCACATATGTTGAATGCGGAGGTACCGACGTTCGGTGCATAGACCGGAATCCACCGCGATCTGATTCGCTGCGTGTATGACTCCATCAACCGCGTTCTAGCAACGCTTCCGCTTAGCGATCTTCATAGGTATGAAGATGATCTACCCCTTTTCTTGTTACTGGTTTCTCCATTGATAGATCCTTGCATGACGTAGGAATTTATTTGAAATTACTACGTTCCCCAACAATTACACCAAACAGTCGACCTCGAAGGTATGTGACTTTTGGAGATAACTACAAGGGTAAGGTAGTTGGTCTTGGTAAGGTGGCCGTATCTCATGATAGTTCCATTCAAAATTACATGCTTTTTGAATCCCTTGGCTACAATCTTCTTTCCGTATCTGGACTAGCAGACTTTAGTTTCAGTTTGCTATTTACGGAAGTTGACTTCAGAGTGTTTCGTAGAGACAACCATAACATTGTCTTTACTGGTTTTCGTAGAGGTGATCTAAGATATCCAAACCCAGTACATGTCTTATTGCAAACTCTTGTAAAGGTTGGTTATGGCATAGAAGGCTAGGACATGTTGGTATGCGTAACCTTGACAAAGTTATCAAAGGTGATCATATTCTTGGTGTTAAAGATGTTAACTTTGACAAAGATAGACTTTGTAGTGCTTGTCAAGAAGGAAAGCAAGTTGGTGGAAGTCATCCCATTAAGAACATCATGACTACTATAAGAACACTTGAGCCGCTTCACATGGATCTCTTTGGTCCCAATGCTTACAAGATTCTCGGTGTAACTTATTATGGTTTAGTCATTGTTAATGATTTTTCCACATTTACGTTGGTATTATTTCTTGATGATAAGTCGGAGGTACAAAAGATCTTCAACAACTTTGCTTGGAAAGCTCAAAATCAGTTTGATGTGAAGATCAAGAAGGTTCGGAGCGACAACAGAATGGAGTTCATCAACACGAATGTGGATACTTTTCTTGACAATGAAGGTATCTTACATGAGTTCCCGGTGACGTACACACCTCAACACAATGGAGTTGTTGAGAGGAAGAACCGAACTCTCATAGAGATGGCGAGAATGATGCGTGATGAATACAAGACTCTGAGACACTTTTGGGCTGAGGCCGTGGAGAGAGCTTGGCATGCCATAAACCGACTCTACCTACACAAGTTTCTCGGCAAACAGCATACGATCTACTCACCAGTTTCCTACTCGGTTATGGATCAAACTCTCACACTTACCGTCTTTACAACAACTTCACTCGAAAAGTTGAAGAGACGGTAGCTGTGAAGTTTGATGAGACTAACGGTTCGCAAGTCGAACAATTGCCAAATGATGTGGGAGATAAGGAACCTCGGAAGCTATCAAAGACTTGTCAATTGTCAAGATTCGTCCCATAGAGGTCAAGGAAAGAACTTCATCAACTCAAGTGGAAGATCCTACCTCGCATCAAGGCGATCCACAAAACACCATGGAAGCATCCACAAGCAGTACACAACACGATGAAGAGGAGGAAGAAGAACATTGTGATGATCCACCTCAACCTTCCTCACCACCAGCTCAAGGAGATGACAATGTCAACGACAACGTGCAAGATGCTGATGATGAATAAGAACCTCCACCTTCCAACAAGAAGAAGTTGTCAAGAGTTAGAGCAAGAGTCGACAGAGATCATTCGTTGAATCAAATCTATGGTGACATGAACACCGGGAGAATCACTCGCTCTAAATCTAGTTTAGCTAACTTTTGTGAGCATTATTCTTTCATCTCTAGCATTGAACCTTTGAAGGTTGAAGAAGCCCTTCAAGACCCGGATTGGGTGAACTCCATGCACGAAGAGCTACACAACTTCGACAGGAACCAAGTATGGGCACTCGTTGAGAAGCCCGAAGGCGAGCAAAATATCATTTGTACAAGATGGGTGTTTCGAAACAAGCAAGATGAAGATGTATAGGTTGTACGTAACAATGCACGTCTCGTAGCCCAAGGATACACGGAAGTCGAAGGTATGGACTACGGTGAGACATATGCTCCTATTGCTAGACTTGAAGCCATTCACATTCCTCTAGCTTATTCCAATCACCATGATATAACTCTTTACAAAATGGATATCAAAAGTTCCTTTCTCAATGGATAAATTGAGGAAGAAGTTTATGTTAAACAACCTACTGGATTTGTGAACCCTAAGAAACCTTATCATATCTACAAACTTCATAAAGCTTTGTATGGTCTTAAACAAGCCCCTAGAGCTTGGTACAAATTCCTAAGGAAGTTTCTCATTGAAAAGGGTTTTGAGATTGGTAAAATTGATGCAACCGTATTCACTAAAAGAGATAATGGAGAACTATTTGTCTGCCAAATTTATGTGGATGATACTATCTTTGGTTCTACTAACCCACATTTTAGTGAAAAGTTTGGAAAGTTGATGTGAGAGAAGTATGAGATGTCCATGATGAGTGAACTAAAGTTCTTTCTTGGATTGAAAATCAAACAACCGAGAGAAGGTACATTTATCTCTCAAACCAAGTACACCAAGGACTTAATCAGAAAGTTCAACATGCAAGAATGTAAAGGTATGAGAACCCCCATTCCTACTAGTGGACATCTTGACCTCACTAAGGAGGACAAACCGGTTGATCAAAAGGTTTACCGATCAATGATTGGTTCATTCTTATACTCATGTGCCTCCTGTCCTGACATCACGTTGAGCATTTTCATGTGTGCACAATACCAAGCAGCACCAAAAGAGTATCATCTATTGGTTGTAAAAAGGATAGTGAGATACCTTATACATACACCAAACCTTGGCATATGGTATCCCAAGGGATCTTCTTCTAATCTTGTTGGCAATTCCGACTCGGACTATGTCGGAGACAAGGTTGACACAAAATCCACCTAGGGTACATTTCAATTTCTTCGGAGATCTCTTGTGTCTTGGTCATCCAAGAAACAAAACTCGGTATCCTTATCTATTGTCGAAGCTGAATACATTGCTGCTGGATCATGTTGCGCACAATTACTTTGGAAGAAACAAACGCTTAAGGATTATAACATTCATGTTACAAAAGTTCCATTGTTATGTTACAATGAAAGTGCTATTAAGATTGATTATAATCCTGTGCAACATTCTAGAACAAAACACATCCAAGGGCGACATCATTTCATTTGTGATCATGTTGGTAAAGGAGATATAGATGTCAAGCACGTCCATATTGACAATCAATTAGCAGATATCTTTACCAAACCACTTGATGAGAACGTGTTCTTTCACTTGAGGAGTGAGTTGAATATCATTGATGCTTCAAACCTAAGCTATAGTCACTCGGATGCATGCAGGGGCATGAGCTTGATTGCCCATTCCATGATGCCATTGATATGACTATCCCATAACTTGGAAACTATGCTCCCTTGTATCGCATCTAACCTTTTGTAGGTACTTGGAAGAAATACACTCCACAAGATTGCAATCAACTCACATCATAAGAAATCTTGACATGGCCAAGTATCAACAACCTTTTTATTCGGATATGAGGAAGAAGACAACAAAATAATATCCTTGACTATCATTTGATGAAGCTATTCACTCTTGTCATTTGGATATTTTATGTTTTTCCTTGTGCGACAAACCATTGTAGGTGAAAAGTGAACCCAAACGACATGAATTGCTCCCAACTCAAGATGATCTTCATCGACTTTGAGCATCCACAACAAGTTAACCTACATGCCACGTCATCAACATCATTCGAAGGTATGTACTCATATCCTTGATAAAGCTTTACACCAATTCATGAGGTAAAGAAACTCAAGTGATATGAAGACATTGAAATTCTTAATCAAAAAATGGTAACCCTATTTTTGTGCTTAAAGATGAGTATGTCCTATGATCAAGCATCCTTTCTTGACTCCTCAAGTCAAATACACTAATATAGGTGACCTAGTTACTACCCCACATCTAGATGGAGATTATCGATTGGTTCACATTTGACATTTCATACCCTTTCGGAACCATTCAACTCTCATCTACATCTATGTTTATATTAAAAAAAAATATATTATTTGTTATTACTTTATGTTTCTCTTTTACTTTTGTTTTCTTTCACTATTGGTATCTTTTACAATTGGTATCTTGAAACAATTCTTCGATTCTAATCTGTCTATTTTCAAATAAGGAGTTGATATTTATTGTAACTCGGTCCAACCGATTTCTTCGGGAGGCATGATTCTCATTCTCGGTACTATGAAACAAATTTGCCTCGGTGACTCCGATATTAAAACTGCCTTAGCTTTTGTGATATTCTCGTCTTGATTTTTCCCTTAGGGGAAGAAAGACTATCAATGATCCCATGTTTCATTGCCTCGTAACATCTTATTGAAAATTTTCTAAGACAAAATCCATTTTAGCATTATTTTTCTAGGGGGGAAACTTCTCTTGGGGGAGAAAAATCTCAGTGATCACGTACAATATAAGAGGGAGAATAATCTAGGATCCCTAACATAGGGGGAGATAGTTCAAGGAACTCTTATCCATATAAAAGGGGGAGAACATTCGGTGAACTCTACACACTATCTCAGGGGGAGAAAAGACAAATTCAAGGAACACTTATAAAAGAGAGAACTATCCAGGATCCCTTTATCTCGATGAATACTTACCCTCTCACCTTTTTGGAAATTTAGGCCAAAGGGGGAGAAATACTCAAAGCTTATCCAATCAACCTATTTTATAAGGGAGGTATATCACCAAGAAGCTTACATATAAGATGGAGAAATGTCAATCGATGAGATATTTGTTCCTAAAGGAACGTCTATCTGTTGGAAATATGCCCTAGAGGCAATAATAAAATGGTTATTATCATATTTCCTTGTTCATGATAATCGTATATTGTTCATGCTATAATTGTATTAACAGGAAAGAGTAATACATGTGTGAATAAATAGATCACAATGTGTCCCTAGCAAGCCTCTAGTTGGCTAGCTCGTTAGTCAATGGAGGATCATGGTTTCCTGGTCATGGGGATTAGATGTCATTGATAACGGGATCACATCATTGGGAGACTGATGTGATGGACAAGACCCAATCCTAAGCATAGCACTAGACCGTATTGTTCGTATGCTAAAGCTTTTCTAATCTCTGGGCCCACTCGGTAGAACATCATCATGAGCTCAATGTAACTAAGGAGTTAGTCACATGATGACGTTCTACGGAACGAGTAAAGAGACTTACCGGTAACGAGATTGAACAAGGTATAGGTATACCGACGATCGAATCTCGGGCAAGTTCTATACCGACAAACAAAGGGAATTGTATACGGGATTGATTGAATCCTTGACATCGTGGTTCATCCGATGAGATCATCGTGGAGCAAGTGGGAGCCACTATGGGTATCCAGACCCCGCTGATGGTTATTGGCCGGAGAGGTGTCTCGGTCATGTCTGCCTGCCTCCCGAACCCGTAGGGTCTACACACTTAAGGTTCGATGATGCTAGGGTTATAGGGAATTGTTATACGAGGTTATCAAAAGTTGTTCGGAGTCCCGGATGAGATCCCGGACGTCACGTGGAGCTCCGGAATGGTCCGGAGGTAAAGATTGATATATAGGACAGATGGTTTTGGACACCGGAAGTGTTTCGGGCGTCGTCGATAATGTATCGGGATCACCGGGACCTCCAAAGGTGGTCCCGGGGGTCCACCGGAAGGGGGACATGACCCGGGGAGGCTAGATGGGCCAAGTGCGGGAGGGAACCAGCCCCTAGGTGGGCTGGTGCGCCCCCCACACTCAGCCCAAGTCGCAAGAGGTGGAGAGGGGGGAAACCCTAGGCGCTGGTGGGCCTAAGGCCCACCTAGGGGTGCGCCACCCCCTTCCTCTGCCCAGGCCGCCGCACCTCCCATCTGGGGGGGCTGCCACACCACCTAGGGTGGGAACCCTAGGGGTGGAATCCCGCCTGCCCTCCTCCTATATATAGTGGGGGTTTCGGGGCTGTTGGACACACAATTTTCCCTCTCCCTCGGCGCAGCCCTGCTCTTCTTTCTCCTCCTCTCTGCCGGTGCTTGGCGAAGCCCTGCCGGGAGACCTCGTCTCTCCATTGACACCACGCCGTCATGCTGCCGGATATATTCCCCAACCTCTCCCTCCTCCTTGCTGGATCAAGGTGCCGTAGACATCACCGGGCTGCACGTGTGTTGGACGCGGAGGTGCCGTGGTTCGGCACTAGATCGGAATCACAACGCGATCAGAATCGCCGCGAGTACGACTCCATCAACCGCGTTCTAGCAATGCTTCCGCTTAGCAATCTTCAAAGGTATGAAGATGCACTCACCCCTCTCTCGTTGCTGGTCTCTCCATAGGAAGATCTGAATATGCGTAGGAAAATTTTGAATTTATGCTACGTTACCCAACACTATCTACACGGAGATCTACGTGAAGGGAGATATATCAAACCTTACATATTAAGGGGGAGAGAGATAAAATTGTTTTATTGGTTTGACCTTATATTACCCTACCTACTCCCCATATCCAATCCTATGATTGAGTGGGAGAGGAAATTTTTATATTAATCCTTAGGGGAGAAAGATCTTATTTCTCTTGGAGACATATCATTTCATCATATCCTATCTTCAATATGTCTTCAATATCTTGGTACTTTTGAAGCTCTTTGCATCTTTAAAATAGAGTACTCTTGTGTTATGCAACATTTGTTTTCCCAAGTGTACTCCTATGTTAAGACACTCAAGATCGTCAAGGTAAGTATATGCATCATATCCTTGTTCATGATGACCTCTTATTTCTTGCACATATTGTTTGCAAGAGGGAGTCTTGAACAAGGAAACTCTTCATTCACATATGTTTGATGCATATAGCTAGGATGCCTATGACTTTTTTGGTCTTTCTACCTTGTGTGTGTCCATGAATTCCAAAGAAACTATCCTTTAAAGGAATTGCACACATTTAGGGGGAGCCTGTACCAGTCATGTTTCCTTCAAAGCTGTCATATTTTAATGCTTATCTTTATTTGAAGCTTTGATTGTATGTTTTCATCAATTACCAAAAGGGGGAGATTGAAAGCACAATATGCTCCCTTGGTGGTTTGCATAATTAATGACAACATACACTATCTCTTGGACTAACACTTTTACCTAGATATTTCAAGAATAGTCCTTGGAGAGCTTTGCCTAAAGATTTATGTGGATATGCCCCTTGATGCAAGAAAGGAATAGGATTTGCTCAAGCTTCAAGCTAGAAGACTCTTCATTTTATATTTGTGAGAAACCACTTTTGAGTCCATAGGAAAGCCAATACTACTAAAAGGGGGTGAGGTAGTAAAATGAACTGATTGCTCAAGTGCTCAAAGTTTGCCACCAAAATACTCAACATTTTTCCCACATATCCATCTTGTCCAATTCCACATACTCAAATTCGGTGTCACCAACTCTCTCACTTCCGACCCACCGAGTTTGACCTCAGGGAGAAAAACCCTAGCCATTCCCACCAAATCGGTGCAACTGAATCAATATCGGTGCAACTGAGTTTAGTGTGACCAACATTTTGTTGCCCCGGTACACAAAATCAGAATTTACGAGTTTGATATCGGTGCCCCCGAGTTTGGCCATATGACCGTTAGCTACCTTTTCGTTGACACCGAGTTCTGTATATCGGTCCCACCGAGATTCCAAAGTTACTGCCTTTGTTTGAATCGGTACCATCGAGTTTGTAACTTCGGTGTCACTGAGTTTGCCACTTTAGGTGTAATGGTCGGATTTTTTATGCTACCTATATATACCCCTTCACCCACCTCTCACTCATGGTACACACACTTAGAACACACACTTCATTTCCAGATCCATTTTCTAAGAGAGAAACACCTACTCATGTCTTGAGACCAAGATATTCCAATCCAACAATTTGAAACTTGATCTCTAGCCTCCCCAAACAGCTTTCCACCAAATCAATATCTCCTACCCATGCATATTCTGTGAGAGAGTGATTTTGTGTTGAGGAGACTATCTTTAGAAGAACAAGAGCAAGGAGTTCATTGATCTACCATATCTATTACCTTTTGGAAGGTGGTCACTACAGGAATCGAGCATTTTGCCGTCAGGACGCTATAGACGGCAAAGAGCGAATTACAGTCGGCAAAATTTTTGCCGTCAGCCCATGTCGGCAAATAATGTCGTCACACCATGTGCCCGCAAAGGGTATCTTTGCCGTCAGCGTCCGGCAGAGCAGACGGCAAAATGTTTGCCATGAATGAAATTATTTTGCCGTCAGCTTATCTGGTAGACGGCAAAAAATGGTCAGAAGACGTAACGGCCTAACTAACGGTCGACGTTAGCCCTTTTGCCGTCTTCCTCACCCGTACATGACAGCAAAATATGCCACATTTTTTGCCGTCTGCGTAACCTGTACATGGCAGCAAAATATGCCATACTTTTGCCGTCTTCTGAAGTTACACAAGACGACAAACCACATGTTGAGGGCGCCACATTTATTTGCCGTCATGAACATGACATCAAAGAGCATAAATATACAATGTATATATATATATATAACATAATCCATACAACATACATATATATATATATAACATAATCCATACAACATACATATATATATATATAACATAATCCATACAGCATATATATACATATATAACATAATCCATACAGCATATATATAAATATAACATAATCCATACAACATATATATAACATCCGTAATCCATACAGTACATAACACATCCGTAATCCATACATCATATATATAACATCCTTAATCCATATATCATATATATAACATCCTTAGTCCATACAGCATATAACACATCCATAATCCATACATCATATATATAACATCCTTAATCCATAGCACATCCATATATATATATAGCATAATACATAGCACATCTACATATATATAGCATAATCCATAGCACATCCATGTATATATAGCGTAATCCATAGCACATCCATATATATATATATATATATATATATATATATATATATATATAGCGTAATCCATAGAACATCCATGTCACAATATTTGGCATTACTACATAAAATTTGGCATTACGATAAATGTCTTCATGTCAATATCGTAGTTCAAAGAACATCCGTATGACAACCTACAAAATGAAGTCATGCACATATGTCAGATTTTGGCACACAATAAATAAAGGTTTTCATGTCCATAACAACAAAATAAGGTGCGCTAAATCATTTGTACCTAAATGAAATTTTCTCGCCAGTCAATAGTTATAGATTCACACTAAGAGTTCTGATTTTTTTTCACTAGCTAGATGCCTGATGAAATCCCCGTTGGTGCCACTACCAAAGATACGAGGTAAAGTATAAGGACATGATTATCATGTCTGAGAGTTATAGCCATAGTATATGGTACGTACTGATCTGCAAGCACCAATAAAACACGTGACTCTTTATATCTAGCATGAAAATACTTAAGGACATGCCCGGCCCCTGAGCGCAAGGGGGCCCCAGCCTGCATGTTAATTTGTATTGGGATGGACCAAAGTAGCTGGGTCATAATTTCTAAAAGGTATTTATTAAATTCTTATAGGCTGCGCAAATTTGAAACTGATTAGTGTATTTGGTTCTTGTTACTTTTCTTCCTTATGTTCTTGTTAATGTTGGAATGGCTATCTACTTATAAATGTTAAATACCTTTTCAGAAAAAAAGAATGGTTGCAGATCAGTACAAATTTAATAAATACCTTCATATAAGCCATGAACGCTCTTATTGCCAGTAAACGAAAGGAGCGACTGCGTGGTATTGTCAACCTCAGATAAAGCATCTACATGAAGTGTCTGCCCATCCAATAGAAAACAATCCTAGTCAGTCCGGTAACTATAGTCTGTCTAAAGCAAATAAAGGAAAGTTGAAGAATCAAATAGAACCTGGCCCAGGTCGAGTGTTCGGATTTTTGAGAACTCAAGCAGGTCGTCTTCGGTAGACTCCTCCACTTCAGCCTTGCAAAGGGGCATAGAAAAGCAAACACCCTGCAACAATGCAGCCACATGGTCACACAATATGATTGTAAGTGACAATGATATTTGAACCCAGTACAAAGATTTAAATCAACACAGCTTGGATTAGCTTGGAGCAATTCAATGCCCTAGAGACCAATATACCAAGTCAATATTTCATTCCTATTATGGTACCAAATAAGGGTAGAAAATTGACTTCAACAACCAAAAAGATATTTCTTTCAGCAAAATGGGCAAAAAAATACAATAAGCATTGGGTTAATCACAAAAGTATTAAAGATGCTTTATTCACATGTGAAACCAGTATGATGTTGTAACTCATATGCCGTAAGTCCCCAAAAAATGAAAGAGGGAAATGAAGAAATCTATAATATACTCTTTTACATGAAGAAATGAAGAATTGAGTACTTGTCAACCAATAAGTTGATCTACTTAATTGAAATAATTAGAATTTAGAAGTTGCAGGCACTAATGTACATAATTGTTGGTCCGTAACAGAAATGTGGCACTTTAATATGGATTTTAAATAGAAATGTGAAAACGATGATGAGGTCGGAAAAACAAAATGAAGGACTGACCTGTTTTCGTAGTAGTGACCTCATGCCACGTGTAGATTGTGACAAGTAGGCATTACAGGACTGCTTCTCCAAACAGTTTCCGCTGATAAATAGAGCAACAAATTGTTTCGTATAAACTACAGTAACAAAAGTGATGTTCAGTAAGATGAACGAGGGTGAGTCATAGAATGACAGTCTAGTAAAACCCAAAGATTCAATACTTCCAAGGAAAATGAAATATAACTGCAAGCGAAGGTGATCATGACACAAATGCATGTAGAGCCAACGAATGCTTCCATTTTGTAACATGTTTTAATTGTATTCATATACATAATGAAATTAAGGCAGAATATTTGTAGATGGCTTAGTGCCAAAGAGAAAGCACTTTTAGCCATGCACATTTATCATTTATGATATTTTCTACTGCACAAGTGTTTAGTTTATTGTTACTTAGGAATAACCGGTTAAATAAGATAACTTAGAGAGATCCAACTTTTAGTAAAGCAGAGCAGTTCGTGTTTTCTGAAAATCCAATGTATAAATTATTAAAAATACAGGGAAGATCAGTGAAGAGCAGTAATCTAAAGATTGGCAACACTCAAATAACCTGAATTGAACCGCCGCCGCTGTTGACCTGACCTGAACCAGCGCCAGCAGCAATCACAATAGTACAGTCCCTAGTTAGCGTGATATCAATCTTAGAACCCTATCCCGGACTGCTGAAAAATCATGCAGGTTTGGGAAAACTTAAATGTACGATATACATTAAGAGAGAGAAAAACTGAAGTGCAATCAAAGTACCAGTATTGTGTTCTGTAGAGTATAAATCTCCCTCAAGAAAATACGTACTTGAAAGTAACAGAAAGAATCCAGCACTCCAGGATGACTCGCCCTCGCTGCCGCTGCGTCACGCACAATGGACGTTTGAGAGGGAGGCAGCGGCGCGCATGATCTGAAACACATCGGTCACTGGTTACCAAATGGGAGGAGGGCGTTGGTGGCGACCGGAGACAGGTAGGGAGGTCCGACGGTGGCTGGGCACCGGCGGCGTTAGCCGGCGAGGGCACTGGCGGTGGTGGAGGGAGGCCCGACCGGAGGAGTGGTGGAGGGAGGCCCGACTGGAGGTGGCCTACCCTCCCGCCATGTCGCGCAGACGGACGACGGCGGCCGGGGAGGGCACTAGCGGCAGCGGCCGGGGAGGGCCCGGCGGCGGCGGCTGGGAGGCTCGCCGTGAACCCTAGAGGAGGGAACCACCAGTCACGAGAGGGAGGGGCACTTGCGCTCGTTTTTTTATCCGGTATGTTCTTTTTCCACTCGCGGGAGGTAGGGCAGCTGTGTTTTTACTCTTTGTCGTCTTCTATACGAAGTAACTGACGGCAAAGACTAATTTTGGTTGTCTTCTCTTGCTAACCCAAGACGGCAAAACTGCCTGCCATTTGGGTCAGTTAACAGGAGCGTGGACATCTTGTTTTGCCGTCATCCGTAGCATAAGTAGACGGCAAAAATCGTGCTTTTGCCGTCATCTACCCAAATAGTTGACGGCAAAACTATTTTTTGCCGTATGGTTTTTTTTACGTCTATTTTTCATGATTTTTGACGATAGTAACTCTTTGCCGTCTGCCCATGACGGCAAACTTCTCGTTTGCCGTCTGCCCCGATGATTTGCTGACGGCAAAGATTATACCTATCATCAAAATAGCTGATTCCTGTAGTGGGTGCCTCTTAGATTGGTTATGTGTCACTTGGGAGCCTCCTACTTCGTGTTGCGGAGTTGAACAAAGATGTTTGTAAGGGCAAGGAGATCGCCTACTTCGTGAATATCTACTATGAGTAAGGCTAGTCCTTCATGGGCGGAAGCCATGGTGGAATAGACAAGGCCTCTTCTTCGTGGACCCTTATGGGTGGAGCCCTCCTTGGACTCTCGTAGCCGTTACCCTCCATTGGTTGAAGTCTCCACTAATATGGACGTACGATAGCGCCACCTATCGGAACCATGCCAAAAATCGATGTGTTAACCTCTTTGTGCCTGGTCTCCTAAACTCTACTCCTTTACATGTGCAAAGTCTTTACTTTTCCGCTGCCATATATGTTTACTAGCATGTGTAGGGTGTACTAGACTTGATAGAACTGCTGAATTTCTGCCTTCCTTGAAATTGGGTTAGGCTAGAAATTTTATCTTGAAAAATAGTCTATTCATCGCCCCTCTAGACACATCTTCTATCGATCCCTCACCCTCCATGAATGATCCCCCCTCCAGTAGGGCACCGAAACAGGGCTCCAGATGGGACACAACAGAACACAGACTTGCGGCGGCGAAAAAAGTTTTTAGGGAGCTGCCCTAGGTTTTTTGGAATATATGAGAATTTATAAGCCATAGTACGAGGTTGGGAGACGAGGGGGTGGCCCACAAGCTAACATGACGCGACCACACCCCCGGGGGCACCCTGACGGCTTGTGGGACCCTCGTATGGCCCAGACCTTGTCCGAGAGCTTCTAGGTCTTGTTGTGGTCCAAAAAATCATAAAAATGTTTTGTGGTATTTGGAATCCATTTGGTTTTATAAACCTGAAAAGCCAATAACATGCAGAAAATAACAACTAGCACTTGGCACTAGGTTAATAGGTTAGTGCTCAAAAATAACATGAATCAACAAATAAAGGCACAAAAAGTATCCTAGAATGATAATGTTACAGCATGGAACTATAAAAAATTATAGATACATTCGAGATGTATGAGTTACCAGCCCGAAGAAAAAGATCTGCTACATCTGGTAGTAGTTTTGGATGGGCGTGTTTAAGAACACCGTGTCCTTGGCGTGAGCCTAAGAAATAAACATGGGAGAGTGTTTAGTAAGAATGGCAAAGGTTCATAATATTAAATAGCTGGTTAGTTAGATTTGCGTGGTTTGTGAGCTAACCGTGATGTAGCCTTGGTAGTGCTCTGCCTCTAAAAGGATCGAGCACGTGTCCTGATCCCATGAAGCACCACTCAGGTCTCTAAGCTTGGATGTGGTGATCCACCTTGCTCTCCACTTGCTGATGTGGTTCTAGACCTCGGCCGAGATGACCTCCTATCTGCAAAACTTGAACACCTGCTTGGTAATGACGTTCAAGTGCACCTCCTTGAAGCTTTCGTCAGTCCTCTCCCCACTAGGTATGATGTCACACATCTTGTTAAGCACGGATGTCGACATAAATGGTTGCCACTTCATGTAGTTCCCCCTACAATCCTTCTTTGCCTTTGAGGCATCAGCTACTTGTGCAACGACATGAACTGCAGCATTGGGCTCAACCAACACAAATGGAGGGATCATTGGTGAGAGCTTAAAAAGTCTAAATCAGGAACCATTTGGTAGACGGGAGGCCGGGAATCCTCGACATACTATGGCTGGAACTGACTATCGAACAAGACGATGGCCTGACTAAAGTCTTACATACTCATCTCCTAAGCATCATCAAGACCACAACACACTACACATCGACTATACGAACTAGCTGCAAACATTGATAGATCGACTAGCACTAACAAATGCACACATGTATGATCTAGTACAACATGGACACATGGATGATCAAGTTCAACATGGACACATGGCTGATCTAGTTCAACAACACAATAGAGCAGAGTACAACAATAAACATGTACACATAGATGATAGTTCAACACTTCCACACGAGCATACAACACACCAAAGGATACTAAAAATCCATCCATGACCACTAGCTATCAATCCTTGCTGAGAAACAACTCCTAGCATGCTTCAAATCCATCACAACTGACAACTAGGACATCTCTATCTGGAAGATCTAATCCTACCACATGCTTTGATCATGGACACCATCAGAGGAGGCATTGGAGACATCGGGGAAAAGGAGTTGTCCATTTGCCTCCGTCGTCAAGCAGTCACCAGAGCAGTTGAGACGCATACCTCATCGTCAATGTGGAAACATGCGAGAGGGAAAGATCGAGAGATGAAGATGGTGGTGAGATTTTTGCTGCTGCAGTGACCTGGCTATATAGGGCGAGCTATTTTGCACGCGGTGACACTAAATCGTCCCATCGCTTTTTTGGAGAAGGGCGTGAGCTCCTAGCATCTCCCTATTCAGCTGAGCATAGTGCCACATTCCCCTCTCCTCCATCCCTCGAGCCTCGCTCATTGGAAATTGCTAATTCATGTGTTCCTCGTGGGCCTAGTTGAGGAGTGCTTTAAGGTTAGTGCGGGCCAAGGCAATAAAATACCCTTTTTCCTAGGTGGGCCTAGCTAGGCCTAATGCAAGCAACCAAACACATCCCAAGTGCATCTCGGTAGATTAGTCATTGCATCCCCTACTCCCACTGAGGGAGTACAAAACTAGGGGGTCCTTGGGCCTCCTATTTCCCCTCATGGGGTGGGCTCTTTGGCCTATTCGAGCATCAACAGAAGTACTGGATACAAGATGGACTCTTCCAAAGACTTGGAGTGCCATCCATGGAGATGTAGTAATCGGCATATTCCTTCTCTGTTGTAACCGACTTTCTGTAAACCATGGCACCCCTGGCGTCTATATAAGCTAGGGGGTCATGGCTCGTAAAAACAAGGATCAAGCTCACTGCGATTAGGGTTAGACCACAACATTGATCTCATAGTAGATCAACTCTATACTATGTACTATCTCATAAATAACAACAAGAGCAGGACGTAGGGTTTTACCTCCATTAAGAGGGCCCGAACCTCGGTAAAAACACTATCTCCATTGTTCCTTGTTACCCATCGACCTTAGCTCGACAGTTCGGACCCCCTACTCGAGATCGTCCGGTTTCGACACTGACACGCACCATTTCATAATTTTTCATCCGGTGGTTCTCCTAGAAAGATAATGGTTCACCACTAATGTTGAAGATTGTCCATCCATTCATCATCTAACGGCTATCACCATCTTTGTTCTTGATGTTCAATTTTCGGCACAGCACGTTCTCTATTTTGCTCTTAAATTTAGTCTTTACTTTGTAATATACACCTCTATATATACCTACTAATAAAGTCAATAATAATTTTACCCGTCCATCGTCGGTAATTTTGCAAAAATATCCCTACGGTTTTCTACAATTAACCCGGAGTCACGTCCCTATGTGAAATGACGGTTCACCATGGAAAAAAGAAGAGTTGCCCACATCACCCAACACCGACATGTCTAGCTGCATCGCCGCCGCCTTTTTGCCTTGCTTGGCACCAGCGGGAGGCTACCCCGCTTTTGGACTCTCCTTGGCTCGCATCGAAGGCGGCTAGTGACAGGTCGATTCCCCCTCCCTTCCTTGCCGCTATCTATCACAACCATCGTCGTTGCTCCCTCCCCTCGCCCAGCCCGATCTAGATGCCTAACCCGCCCCCTCCCATGTTTGAGCACAGCACGCTTTGTTGGTGAGAATGGCGGCTCATTATGGTTGGATCGAGGCGCAAAGACCCATGCTTGCCAAATCTGGGTGGATCCCCTCCTCGAGGATCTCCTCTTCGAGGAGGAGGATAAGCACAAACTCTATCCAAGCCTCCAATTGCGTGGCAAGCACCAACAAGAATGTTTTTTCCTGGGGAGTGAACAAATTGAATGCACACAACATTGTTACAGGGACAAAGAGTGCAACACCTTTTTCAATTCCTCATTTGATCACACCTTCTCGACTTGATTCCATCTTTGCAGTCATATTCTTGGTTTACTCTTGTACTGAACCTTTTCTCTCCAATATTCGTATTTGTTGTGCTTGCAAAATCATGACTAATACTTTGGTCCATTTTGTGTCAATGTCTAAATGTTGTGTACAATTTCTTTAGATGTAATAACAAATATATTTTATGTGCTTTCTACCATACTGATATGTGTAACCTACCTCCACCCACGCCACCATTCTCAACAAGCACCAAGACATGACTTTGGTTCTCGACAATATCTTCAGTTGTTTCTAGATCTTCAATGAGAATCATCAAGCCCTGTGTTCTTTATTTGAACATTAGACATTGTAATTGTTCCATCCATTAAACCCAAAAGTCAAGAATCAAAAAAGTAATTGGCATATCTTTGTCACCAAGGAAGATTCATAGACAAAAAAGGATCTCTCGTTATGTATAAGATGATGCAATGCACATATCTCTAAATGAAGGACAACAAGTATTTACATCCCATAATGCTAACTGTTGACCATTCTTCTCAAAAGTATCAGGTTAGTATCTCACTTGTCCAGTGTTCATGTGTCATGTAAGCATGAAAATTTAATGTGGTTTTTAATCGTATGTTTAAGGGTAGCTAAATTTCTATGGAGCTACCAAATTATATTTTGGGGATAACAACTCAACCTTCATGATGTAATTATGTTGTAGCATCTCGCATATTTTGAGTTATTATCTAAAAGAGGTGTGGACTGGAGAAATCCATGATAAGTACTAATGTAGAGCTTGGTTTTTTGAGACAATAAACTTAACTGTAATACTGGGATTAAACTTATTTTTTCTACACTCCTACTGTTACAGAAAGAAGAATCCAGATCTTTGTTTATATTTTGTATAATATTGTTGATATAATGTCACACCCTCGATTTTGGCCCTTTCTTTTTCATTCGAATTTCTTTGGATTTTGCTTGCAATTGCTTTTATATGGCTCTACGGTCTGGAAATTTGGGAAGATCATCTCTTCTTAGTTTCCAAAGTGGCTTGTAATTCTCAAATCCATCCCAAGATTATGTCATTTCCATCTTGCCTCTAAGCCAAATTCTTCTTGGTGGGAATATTCCTTTTCTATGAAAGGAATAAACCTATTTGCCCCAGGTTGTGAAGAAACCTATATTTCCGTCTCTCCAAAAATTCCCAAATAATTATCATAATTTTTTTAAGTCATATCTTCTTCAAATAAGGAAAGATCCTTACTTTTACAGTTCAAAAATAATTCAAGGATACTCCTTTTCCTATTCTGCCCTAAATGGAATTTTGTGAAGGAAGTGTCATTTCTATATTCTTGTTTGCCCTCTAAATTTTTATGGACTATTTCCTATCTATATTAGGGTATTATGCGAGAATTCAACTTCATTTTCCTAGTGAACTTTCATCAGCTCACTTCCAAAGTTTATGTCCACAAAGAAACTTTGTGAAGGAGGTACTAGCTAGGAATATCTAAATGATTTGAAATTTTGACATGCCCTTCATATTTTCAAATAATATCTCTACTCCAAGTTTGAGCATTTCACTATCCTCCATGTGAGCCCAGCATCAAATCTTAGTTTTTGGTCAGATTTTCAGTTTGTGAAGCAATTATATTTTATATTGCTTCATTATTTTTGAGAATTTACAGGACCTTCTCCTTCCCATATCTCTTGCCTCCTACAAATTTGGGATAGTTTCATTGAGAAAAAATTTCCCTAGAATGTTTCTTAGTATCTATCGAGAGAGATGGTTTGTGAAGGAGGTGCCATTTTGGTGTATGTAGTTGGTATGAAAAAAATTCAGTGTGTCCATATGCCTCAGTCCCTCATCTCCCCCAAAATTCAACTCAATCCAATCAGGCATCTAAGTGCCTCTTCTTATCTTCCATTTCTGGCCAGCAGGGTACATTGTTAAGCAAGTACGAGCTAGGCATTCTCTTTTGAGCTTAAACTTGGCCAAGATAGTCTCCTTAGTGGTTGATCAAGCTCACCCAAAGCTCGACATCATTCACCAGTTGTGTTTGCCCCAGCAAACAACAAATACCTTGTTGTTCTGTTGTCTTCAAGTTTTGTGTGGTCACATCGTGTGTCCCTATGCTTGTTGCTTTGCTCTTTGGAACTCTCCGGTGAATGACCGATCGCCCAGACATGGTTTGGATGGTCAGAGCACGTGTCGCCGTCGTGTTCACGCGGTGACCATGCGTTTGGCATGCCAATGTCGCGGTCTGGCAAATGGGGTCGTTTCTTCTTGTTTGTTCCCTCGAGCTATCACCACCTAGCCATGTCAAGGGGCTTCCTCATGTCGTCGCCTCGCCCTGGACCCCTCTCCCGCTTTGGATTCTTCCTCTTGGCACCGTCCCCATCGTGGAACAACCGCGCCCGTGACATCGTCTCCCTCCTCCATGGCGTGTTGCCTCAGAGTTCTCCCCGCCTCTTTAAGTAGGTGCGCCAAGCTCAGCAACATCTCGTGGACCACCGCAACCCCTCCCCAAGCCCTCAGGAGCTCCCATTACCGCCATGGCCGCCAACGGCCTTCATCTAAATTGGGGCAATGTCGGCTCCCCCTCTCTCCTAACCTCGCCATGGCTCCGCCCTTGACTCCTCGAAGTTTCCCCGATCCGCAGTAGGTCCCCTCTATTGCTGAGCCTCGCCCCCATGGTCGCCCGAGACGGCCGTCCGCCATGGCCGAAGGGGGCGTGCCCCAGCCGTCTCTTCCCGAGTCCACCGGTGGTACCAACTCCACCGGGGATGACCCGAGCCGCCGAGGCTAGCGCCGGCTATGTCAGGCCTCCTCTGCCCCTGCCCCGATCGGGATGAACAACAAGGAGTGGGGAGGAGAGAGAGATCGTCAGCGTAGGTCCCACCCATTAGCGGGATAGCCCCGGGCCCGCGCGGATAATTGGAAGCGTACTTCTGGGAAGTACGTATTTGCTTTATGGAAAGCAAATTCTGGTGTTCTTCGGGCTGAAATACAGTTTCACTTCTCTGAAAGTGTATTTTCCCAAAGGCGCCTTCTGCCTTATCCTCCAGGGACATATTTGTGAGGATCTTTTTAGAGATTAGTCCCTCATCTTTAATCCTCCATATCTTTGAGCTCCTAACTCTGATGTCTGCTAGATCTACGTTGGTATTTCCCCAAAGAGGAAGGGATGATGCAGTATAGCGATGGTAGGTATTTCCCTCAGTGATGAGACCATGGTTATCGAACCAGTAGGAGAACCTCCTAAGACCACGTAAAAAGCACCTGCACACAAATAACAAATACTCGCAACCCGATGTGTTAAAGGGGTTGTCAATCCCTTTTGGGTTCGGTGCCTCAAGATAGGCGAATAACGTGAGGTAAAAGTGGTAGATAGGATAAATAGATCGTGGAACAAATAAATGGCCGCAAGGTATTTTGAATTTTTGGTTTAATAGATCTGAAAATAAAAACAAAGGAAAACACATTGCAAAGGCAAATATGATGAGAAGACACCCGGGGGCCATAAGTTTCACTCGTGGCTTCTCTCGAGAAAAATAGCAACCGGTGGGAAAACAATTACTGTTGGGAAATTGATATAACTTCAACTAATCATGACGATATCTAGGCAATGATCATTATATAGGCATCACGCCCAAGATTAGTAGACCGACTCCTGCTTGCATCTACTACTATTACTCCACACATCACCGCTATCCAGCATGCATCTAGTGTATTAAGTTCATGGAAAAATGCAGTAATGCAATAAGAACGATGACATGCTGTAGACAAGATCTATTTATGTAGAAATAGACCCCATCTTTTTATCCTAAATAGAAACGATACATATGTGTCATTTCCCTTTGTGTCACTGGGATCAAGCACCGTAAGATCGAACCCATCACAAAGCACCTCTTCCCATTGCAAGATAAATATATCCAGTTGACCAAACAAAACCCAACTATCGGAGAAGAAATACGAGGCTATAATCAATCACGCATATAAGAGATCAAAGAAACTCAAATAACTTTCATGGATAAAAACATAGATCTGATCATAAACTCAAAGTTCATAGGATCCCAGAAAACGCACCGCAAAAACACTTACATCCTATGGATCTCCAAGAGACCATCGTATTGATAATCAAGAGAGAGAGAGAGAGAGAGAGGAAGCCATCTAGCTACAAACTACGGACCCGTAGGTCTATAAAGAACTACTCACGCGTCATCGGAGAGGCACCAATGGACATGATGACCCCCTACATGACGGTGACTAGATTGGATCGGGTGTTTTTGGACTCTGCGGCGGCTGGAATTGATTTTCGTCCCCCCTAGGGTTTCTATAATATTGGGGCACTTATAGAGCAAAGAGGCGGTGCGGGAGGCCAACGAGGAGGGCACAACACACCGGGGCGCGCCTGGGCCCCCAGGCGCGTCCTGGTGGGTTGTGCTCCCATCGGAGCTCCCTCACTTGCGTTCCTCGCCCACCGGATGTATTCTGGCCCAAAAAAATCCACAAAAAGGTTCGCTGCGTTTGGACTCTGTTTGGTATTGATTTCCTGCGATGTAAAAAACATGCAGAAAACAACAACTGGCACTGGGCACTATGTCAATAGGTTAGTACCAAAAATGATATGAAATGACTATAAAATGATTGTAAAACATCCAAGAATGATAATATAAGAGCATGGAACAATAAAAAATTATATATACGTTTGAGACATATCAAACTCCGACTTAGGTGATTCTGAAGCCTTCATTTTCGTCTCATCGAGCTCATTGTGCTGGTATCATTTTCATTATGTCGTCACATACTAAAAATGACCATTTTGCCCTTGCCATTGTTTAGCCCCCTTCGAGAGAGATTTTTTTTCTGGTGGACCATTCCGCGAGTTCCTCCCACTTCTTACCGATGGTTTCGTCATCTCTGGGCAAGCCACGAAAACTACTTGCATGATGGCCTTGAAGTAGCCATGGTTTTCACTTGAATATTTAAATTGTTTGCTCGATTAATAATGTTATTCGTGTCTCGGTTATGCTTGTGGATCCATGCTCATCATCATGCTATGCTCTTATGCACCCTCTTTGTTATGCGATTACTTGTTAGTATCATTCTCATATGTCATGCTGGTTATTAATATGTACTGATGATAGTAGTGTTCATCTGATGCACGATGATCGTTAGTTATGAAAAGTACCTCAGATATGCATGATCATCGCTATGCCATGTTCATGTCCATCCAGTGGACTAAGTGCCTTATTATTGTTGATGCTACTGCTTCACATGTCAAATGGTTATACTTCCCATCCATGTTTATGCTGATATCATGCTCATATGCATTGTCATTTCATCCTATTATTTTATCCTGACTCGGTTCATTAATTTTCAAGTTTAACCGGATATTAATTGAACTTGAACACATGTTGGTTGAGTCATAGAGCGATCGAGTCGAGCTGACCAGTGCAGCCATACTTGCCTGTATGGGAAGGCCTTAATGGGGTCTATTGTCATGCCTATCGATGGTGCCTTCACCTAGGGAAGGTTATGTGTGCGCACTACCCTGTATCAGGCAGGCGGCCATGAGCCTTGTGTTCCCAAGTTGCGTTGTACCCTAGTTGTCCCTGTTTGGGACTGTGTTTGTTTTTCCATGACGGTGGCTGTTGGATGTCCAGAGTGGCATCGGGGCTACCCATGACTTAGCCCAAAGGGGAGTTTGTCAGAGTGACGAGGAGAGTGTCATGCAATAGATTTGTTTTGTTGGAACGTCGCTAGTCCACCCAAATGGGAGCACGAGGCCTTGGGTTCCATAGTGTGGGTATAGTGTACTAACATCTGCAGAGTGTGTATAATCAACAAATAGCCGCGCCCGCACATATGTGCCTAGTTCGCAGTAGGTCACACTATGAGTCAACAGTAATATTAACCAGCTTAATAAACAACCCTGGTTTGATGAGGAGAGAAGTTGATTGATCTTTATGTGTTCACGGGACAGTCACGATTGTATTCTTGATAATGACAAGGTGATCTTGTGAGGATCACGATGGTATTCTTGATTATTGATTGACATTATCCCGTGATTACCATGATGGTTAGTAAGAGTGGCATATCTTTGGTGGTTATGAGTTAACCTCCAAAGAGAGTAAGTTGGTACATGATATTGTAAACATGTTGCATGCTAGCATCATCTTTGTTCATGCCTTGAGTAATATGTTCATGGAATCTGACGCTGTTCTAGCGGTATTTTGTTCACCATGTCTATGCCATTTTGCTCTAGTTGTATCATGTTCATCATTTCTTAAACCTGTAAATGCCATGCTATTGTTTTTCTTGATTGCTTTGGTTGTTGTCAGCTTGCGAGTACATTCAAAGTACTCACGTGGTATGCCATGAGAGATTGCACATCATGCCATGATTGATTGTTGGTCGTGTTTGTGAGCTAGGATAAGCGTTCCATCCATAGTCCCTGCGGAGTGGAGTCCATCTCCTTCGTCATTGTTCCACTGCTAGAAGTTATTTGGTTGCTTTGTTTTGTTCTGCTACTAGCATAGAGCTACCTGAGTAGGCGTAGTGTCATCGTCCCGATGTAATTCATTGTGATATTGGAACCATTATAATCCGTGTTATTTGTAATAAATAGTTGATTTTTTCTATGCCAAGCATTACTGTATTCCAGAAGACTTTATCTTTGGGCTAGAATTCGGGGTGTTACGGTCTCTCTGAGCCGGGGTGGCACATGACTTGGTATAAAAGCGAGGTTTGGCTGTAGAATGCCCTAGCCCACTCGAGTGTTAGAATCGCTAGTCTAGAGTCTATTCGGTTTGTTTCACTTGATTGATGCATTTAATTGTTGCATAACATGCATATAAATTTTTATCTTATCGCTAACGGTTGATCTTGTGAGTGTAGGTGGCATCGGTTTTGATCCACTACATGCGCCCTCCATCTTAGCATACCTACTCTTCGGTATATGGCGTCATCTCTATCCCAGCAGAGTGATGACGAGGTACCTAGTGTTCTAGACACCATCTGTAGGATTGATGCTCAGGTATCACGTAGATATTTTTTCGTTAGCCACACCTATCATTTCAGTGATAGACATGCTTCTATGCCAAATCATTCCATCCAACCCGCCGCATTGGCAACCCTTACTAATCTTTGCTATCAGAAAAGGGCAATGCCTGCCAGACTTATTTTTCACCGCCATAGCATATTAGATCATGGTACACGGAGTTTCCTCGAGATTTGTCTTCTTACACATGCATGCATATTGTTGTGAATAATAGTAAAATATGATGTTGCTTGAATATGATATTATTTGTATGCGTGATGTACTTTTATTTCATTCATTTCTTTTGCTTATTTCTTTGGGCCCTCGGTGTTACCTTATTTCCCCTTATAAAAGTTGCTCATCAACCGATAGCGGACCCAAAGAACCAGTGAGGAGTTCGTATATTTGGAAGCTCTGTTAAACATTATGGGATCCTCAACCGACTGCATTATATTGGGAATACCTGGTCTAAATACAAATGATACTCTCGATTTATTATCAGCATCAAGTATACATCAGTGTGCAACCTTCACAACAGTAATGATGAAAACAGCCGGATTACAAGTGGTGAGCAAGACCAAAAATATATTATCAGTCAAAATAACCGGCACTAGAAATATAGAAGGGTATATATGGCACTGAGTCAACATATCCCAGATAGAAGCTTTTGGTGTAAGCAACCCAGTCTTCCCTCGCAAGCTACCAGAGAAGCTTCCTATGCAAGATTCGTCTATCTTCCTCAGTCTGATACGTGGATGACTTCCTATGCAAGAAACATAGGATTCTTCAGTAAGCTACTGCAGAATCTTCGGGCATAAGGTACCGAGTCTTCCCCTGCAAGTCTTTAAGGGGGAAGCTTCTGAAGTACAGTACCTAGTTTTCTTCAACAAGCTGCCCGCGGAAGCTTCGAGCACAAGCTATTAAGTCTTCCTCAGCCCGATACTCTTGATGGCTTCCAAACCAAGGTGTCCAACCTTCCCCAGTACGACACCGGTGCAAGATATTACATAATGAGATGGTAGTATATGGCAGTGCATCCCAAGAATTAGATCCGCAACAGTTTTGTGAGAAGCAAGAACTAGTCAAAGCACAAGTCTAACTCAGGAACAAGATATTACCATATACACTGTGAGCATGCTGCCAAATTCATGCTAGTCACTCGTACGATGAAATCACAGTAAGAATCTGATAACCCCACCAGATATGCAAGAGTAAGAATGCCAATTATACACCTTACTAGATGATGCAAGGACCGACATGATACAACCTAAGAAAACGATTTTGGCAGTGCTTATCTAGGCCAATTTCCTCACACTCGAGAAGGTGATATCCTTAACCCTTGTCACCAGCTTGTATGATGCATAACAAAAATGAGCTTTGTACAAGAACACGCAAATCTAGCATATATCCTATAGCCCGAGCCATGAACAAGACCATGGTATGATGGCCAAAACATTGCATATGACAGCACCTCTGGTCACACAAAGAATTGAAGATATATATATGGACGAGTTCTTTCAGCAAAGGATCGAGACAAGGAAAACAATAATGAAGGAGCAATACGGGCAATACAGGTATGGTACTTGTTGCATGACCAACATGGTAGACATACCTAGGATAGTCTGATTCAGTATCGATCACCAGGAATATCCACCTAAGGGGTCTACTTCATCTGTAAGGACCTCATATCAAGCTAACCCATTCAACCAACTGATACGTCTCAAACGTATCTATAATTTTTGATGGTTTCATGTTGTTATCTTGTCAACTTTGGATGTTTTATATACCTTTTATATATTTTTTTGGGACTAACTTATTAATTCAGTGCCAAGTGCCAGTTCCTGTTTTTGTGTGTTTTTTGACTCTTTTCAGATCTGATTTTGGAACGGAGTCCAAAGGGAATAAAATCTCCGAAATGATTTTTTCCGGAACAGAAGAAGATCGGGGGACTTGAGGGTCAAGGCAGGAGGCCCAAAGGGAGCCCACAAGCCCTGTACCGCGGCCAGGGGGCCCGCAGCTACCAGGCTTGTGGCCCCCGTGGAGCTCCCCTGCCCTAGCTCTTTGGCCTATATATATTCCCTAAAATCCCAGAAAAAATAAGGGCGTCCACGAAAGATTGAAAACTGAAAATACAGTAACCCAACATCAACATAAGTATAATTTAAGTTTGCTACAGTACCTAAGGAAGTGGTGATTTGCTTTCTTATACTAATGATATCACGAGTTTGTGTTTAAGTTTCGTGTTATGAAGTTTTCAAGTTTTGGGTGAAGTTCTTATGGAGAAAGAGATAAAGAGTGGCAAGAGCTCAAGCTGGGGGATGCCCAAGGCACCCCAAGTTGATTCAAGGATGCCGAAAAAGCCTAAGCTTGGGGATGCCCCGGGAAGGAATCCCCTCTTTCGTCTTCAATCCATCGGTAACGTTACTTGGGGCTATATTTTTATTCACCACATGTTATGTGTTTTGCTTGGAGCGTCTTGTATCGTAGGAGTCTTTTATTTTTGTTGTTTCACAATCTTCCTTGCTGCACACCTAGAGAGAGAGACATGCACTCACCGTGATTTTGTCGAGCTTCACTTATATCCTTTGGTTAGACAATTCAGCTCACATGTGTTTCACTTATATCTTTTGAGCTAGTTGATTTTGCTCTATGTGTTTCACTTCTATCTTTTAGAGCACGGAAGTGCGTGGTGTGGTAGTTGATCTATGCTATGAAAGTAGTCTCAAAAGGGGTAGTTATCGGAAGGGATATGAAAACTTCCACCTTCATGTGCATTGAGTAGTTAGAGAAGTTTGATTCATCTCAATTAGTTTTGAGTTGTGGATGTGGTAATATTGAAGTTATACTAGTAAGGTGATGTGGATCTAGTAATACTTGTGTTGAAGTTAGTGATTCTCGTAGCATGCACGTATGGTCAACCGTTATGTGATGAAGTCTGAGAATGATTAGTTTATTGATGGTCATCCTTTGTGCAGCGGTCGGGATCGCGCGATGGTTTATACCTACCAACCCTTCCCCTAGGAGTATGCATTGAATGCTTTGTTTCGATTACTACTAAAACTTTTGCAACAAGTATATGAGTTCTTCATGACTAATGTTGAGTCCATGGTTTATATGCACTTTCACCTTCCACCATCACTATCTTCTTTAGTGTCGTGCAATTTTCGTCGGTGCATAAAACCACCATTAGCCTCCCTCAAAACAGCCACCATACGTACCTACTATGGCTTTTTCAAAGCCATTCCGAGATATATTGCCATGCAAATACCACCATGACATGTGCCACAACTTCTACATTGTCATTGCATGATCATAAGATAGCTAGCATGATGTTTCCATTGATGTCTATGCCATGCTAGATCATTGTCACGGTACACTACCAAAGGCATTTCATATAGAGTCATCATTGCTCTAAGTTTTGAGTTGTAAGTGTGATGATAATCATTGATGGAGCATTGTCCCATGTGACGAAATAAAAGAGGCCAGCGAAGCCCATTTACAAAAAGAGGCCAAAGATGCCCACAAAAAAAGAGGCCAAAGAGCCCACCAAAAAATGAGAGAAAAAGAGAGAAGGGACAATGCTACTATCTTTCCACACTTGTGCTTATTAAGCACCATGATCTTCATGATTGAGAGTCTCTCGTTTTGTCACCACCATATAGCTAGTGGGAAATTTTCATTATATAACTTGTCTTGTATATTCCAATGATATGCTTCCTCAAAATTGCCTTAGGTCTTCGTGAGCAAGCAAGTTGAATGCACACCCACTAGTTTTCTTTAAGAGCTTTCACATACTCTTAGCTCTAGTGCATCATTTGTATGGCAATCCCTACTCATTCACATTGATATCTATTGATGAGCATCTCCATAGCTCATTGATATGCCTAGTCAATGTGACCATCTTCTCCTTGTTTGCCTTGCAACCTCCACTACACTCCATTCCACTTATAGTGCTAAAACCATGGCTCACGCTCATGTATTGCATGAGAGTTGAAAAAGTTTGAGAAAGTAAAGGTGTGAAAACAATTACTTGGCCAATACCGAGGTTGTGCATGATTTAAATTCGTTGTGCAAGGATGATAGAGCGTAGCCAGACTATATGATTTTGTAGGGATAACTTTCTTTTGGCCTTGTTATTTTGAAAGTTCATGATTACCTTGCTAGTTTGCTTGAAGTATTATTGTCTCCACGTCAATAGCAAACTATTTTTTTGAATCTAATGGATCTGAAAATTCATGTCACATAAGAGGAGTTACAAAGGACATCTATGCTAGGTAGAATGAAAGCATCAAAAATTAATTTTTTATCACTTCCCTACTCGAGGATGAGCAGGAGTTAAGCTTGGGGATGCTTGATACGTCTCAAACGTATCTATAATTTTTGATGGTTTCATGCTGTTATCTTGTCAACTTTGGATGTTTTATATACCTTTTATATCTTTTTTGGGACTAACTTATTAATTCAGTGCCAAGTGCCAGTTCCTGTTTTTCTGTGTTTTTGGCTCTTTTTAGATTTGATTTTGGAACGGCGTCCAAACGGAATAAAATCCCCGAAATGAATTTTTCCGGAACAGAAGAAGATCGGGGGACTTGACGGCCAGGGCAGGAGGCCCACAGGGAGCCCACAAGCCTTGTAGCCGCGGCCAGGGGGGCGCGGCTACCATGCTTGTGGCCCCCCTGCAGCTCCCCTGCCCTAGCTCTTTGGCCTATATATATTCCCCAAAATCCCAGAAAAAATAAGGGCGTCCACGAAACCACTTTTCCGCCGCCGCAAGCTTCCGTTTCCGCGAGATCTCATCTCGAGACCCATCCTGGTGCCCCGTCGGAGTGGACTTTGGAGCTGGAGGGCTTCTACATCAACATCATTGCCTCTCCAATGACTCATGAGTAGTCTACTTCAGACCTACGGGTCCGTAGTTATTAGCTAGATGGCTTCTTCTCTCTCTTGGATCTTCAATACAAAGTTCTCCATGATCTTCATGGAGATCTATCCGATGTAATCCTCTTTGGCGGTGTGTTTGTCGAGATCCGACGAATTGTGGATTTGTGATCAGATTATCTATGAATTACATTTGAGTCTTTGCTGATTTCTTATATGCATGATTTGATATCCTTGTAAGTCTCTCCGAGTCTTGGGTTTTGTTTGGCCAACTAGATCTATGATTCTTGCAATGGGAGAAGTGATTGGTTTTGGGTAGATACCGTGCAGTGACCTTTCCCAGTGACAGAAGAGGCAGCAAGGCACGCATCGTGTTGTTACCATCAAGGGTACCAAGATGGGCTTTCATAATAGATTTGAGATTGTCCATCTACATCATGTCATCTTGCTTAAGGCGTTACTCTGTTCTTATGAACTCAATACACTAGATGCATGCTGGATAGCGGATGACGTGTGGAGTAATAGTAGTAGATGCAGAAATTATCGGTCTCCTTGTTTTCGACATGATGCCTATATGTATCATCATTGCCATATATAATGTCATGACTTTGCGCGGTTCTATCAATTGCTCGACAGTAATTCGTTCACCCACCGTCTACTTGCTTTCATGAGAGAAGCCACTAGTGAACACTACGGCCCCCGGGTCTACTCAAATTATCGTCTCCGCTTTTACTTTTACTTTGCTTTGTTTACTTTTTGCTTTCAGTTCTCACTTTGCAAACAATCTATAAGGGATTGACAACCCCTTCATAGCGTTGGGTGCAAGCTCTTTGTGTTTGTGCAGGTACTTGCGACTTGACGCGATCCTCCTACTGGATTGATACCTTTGTTCTCAAACTGAGGGAAATACTTACCGCCGCTGTGCTACATCACCCTTTCCTCTTCAAGGGAACACCAATGCAAGGCTCCAAGGCCGCGGGGGAATCCTTTGCATACTTGCCAAGGAAATCCCTATAGGCATAGCCAGCAGCACCAACATCATCTGCTCAGAATTGGTAGGATGAACTATCCAAGTCTGTCACGACAGACAAAAGGCCAGCTCAACAGATTTAATTAAGTGATCGTTTTAAAGCAACACACAACCTACTATCTGTTGGGGAACATTGCATAGGAAACATGGTGATGATCATCTACGAGAGGGAGATCGGATCTACATACCCTTGTAGATCTCTAAGCGGGAGTGTTAACAAACGCGGCAGATGTAGTGGAACGTCTCCGCAATCCAAATTGCCGACGTCCCACGATCCGTCCCGATCTAGCACCAAACGGATGACACCTCCATGTTCAGCACACGTACAGCTCGATGACGATCTGCGCCTTCTTGATCCAGCAAGAGAGACGGGGAAGTAGATGAGTTCTCCGGCAGCGTGACTGCGCGTCAGTGATGGTGGTGATCTATTTCTGCACGGCTTCGCCTAAGCGCCGCAAAAATCCGATCTACAGGAACAACTACAAACTAGAGGAGAGGGTAGCACGTGGCTGGAATTGTGTCTCAAAAACCATCAAACCTCTAGTATATATAGGAGGAAGGAGGGGCTAGGCTTTCCCACCAAGGGAGCCTCCCGTTGGCTTGGTCGAACTAGGAGAGGAGGAGTCCTCCTCCAATCCTACTTGGAGTAGGAATCCTCCCCAAGTTGTCCACCTCTTTTGGTTTTTCCACTCTTTACCTCATGGGATTTCTTTGGTTGACTAGTCAGCCCATCAATGGTTTTTGCGCCACCATCAAGTCCACGTGGCCCTCTTGGGGAGTGGTCGGCCCACGGTACCCATTCGTCACTCCCGATACACTACCGGTAATGCCCAAAATCCTTCCGGAATCCGAATACCAACTTCCTATATATCAATCTTCGTTTCTGGAACATTCTCGAACTCCTCGTGGCGTTCGGGATCTCATTCGGGACCCCGAACAAAACTTCAATCATGAGCGCCTATAACTCAACTACACCAAAACGTCACCGAACCTTAAGCGTGCAGACCCTATGGGTTCGAGAACTATGCAGACATGACCTGAGACACTCTCGGGTTAATATCCACTTGCAGATCTGGATGTCCATATTGGATCCTACATATTCCACGAAGACCTTATCGGTTGAACCTCTATGTCAAGGATTCATATAATCCCGTATACCATTGCCTTTGTCCTTTGGTATGTTACTTGCTCGAGATTCGATCGTTGGTATCTCCATACCTATTTCAACCTCGTTACCGGCAAGTCTCTTTACTCATTCCGTCATACAAGATCCCGTGACTAATGATAACCCACAAGTGTAGGGGATCGCAACAGTTTTCGAGGGTAGAGTATTCAACCCAAATTTATTGATTCGACTCAAGGGGAAGCGAAATAATATTCTCAAGTATTAGCAGCTGAGTAGTCAATTCAATCACACCTGAAAGATTAGTGTCTACAAGCAAAGTATCAGTAGCAAAGTGGTATGATAGCAACGGTGCCAGAAAAAGATCTGTTGAGGGCAGACTATTCCTGACTTGTTGTATCAATGGCACGAGAAAAGTCTTGCAGTAGGTAACAGCAAAGTAACAAGTAACAGAAGTAGTGACAACAGTAGCAAGTAACAACAGTAGTGACACCGGTAGCAAGTAATAGCAGTAGTGACAGAAGTAGCAGCAAAGTAACGTAGCAAGGACCGGTAGTTAAAGACTCGTAGGCAGTGGATCGGTGATGGATGATGATGCCAGATGTGATTCATCATGTAACAGCTATAACACGGAGAGATAAGTAACTAGCTCCCGTTCGTCAATCTAATGTAGGCATGTATTCCTTATGTAGTCATACGTGTTTAGGGAAAAGAACTTGCATGACATCTATTGTCCATCCCTCCCGTGGCAGCGGGGCCCTAATGGAAACTACGGGATATTAAGGTTCTCCTTTTAATAAAGAACCGGATCAACGCATTAACAATTGGTGCATATATGAACTCCTCATACTATGGTCATCTCTGGGAGTGGTTCCGGCTATTGTCACTCCAGGGTTGCCGGGTCATAACACATAGTAGGTGGCTACAACTTGCAAGATAGGATCTAAAACACACATATATTGGCGACAACATAATAGGTTCAGATCTGAAATCATGGCACTCGGGCCGTATTGACAAGCATTAAGCATGGCAAAGTAGTAGCAACATCAATCTGTGAACATAGTGGATACTAGGGATCAATCCCCGTCAAAACTAACTCGATTACATGATAGATCTCATCCAACTCATCATTGTCCAGCAAGCCTACGATGAGATTACTCACGAACGGTGAAGAGCATCATGGAATTGGCGATGGAGGAAGGTTGATAATGACGATGGCGACGATTTCCCCTCACCGGAGCCCAGAACGGACTCCAGATCTGCCCTCCAGATGAAGAACAAGAGGTGGCGGCGCCTCCATATCGTAAAACGTGATGAATCCTTCTCTCTGATTTTTTTCCGGGCGAAACGGAATATATTGAGATAAGTTTGGAGGCGGTGGATCCTCGTGGGCCCCACAAGCCTAGTAGGTGCGGCCTGGGGGGTGGCCGCGGCCCGTGGGCTTGTGGCCCACCGGCTCACCCCCTCCAGTGGATCTTTGCGCAAATATTTTTCATTAATTCCATAAAAAATCTCCGTAAACTTTCAGGTTATTCCGAGAACTTTTATTTCTGCACAAAAACAACACCATGGCAATTCTGTTGAAAACAACGTTAGTCCGGGTTAGTTCCATTCAAATCATGCAAATTAGAGTCCAAAACAATGGCAAAAGAGTTCAGAAAAGTAGATACGACGGAGACGTATCAACTAACTCTTCAGTCACATTGCTTGCAAGGCTTGTATATTATGTTGTATTACCGAGTGGGCCCCGAGATACCTCTCCGTCACACGGAGTGACAAATACCAATATTGGTCCATGCTAACTCAACGGACACCTTCGGAGATGCATGTAGGGTACCTTTATAGTCACCCAGTAACGTTGCGACGTTTGATACACACAAGGCATTCCTCCAATGTCAGTGAGTCACATGATCTCATGGTCATAGGAATGAATACTTGACATGCTGAAAACAATAGCAACAAAATGAGACGATCATATGCTACGTTTATTGTTTGGGTCTTGTCCATCACATCATTCTCCTAATGATGTGATCTCATCATCAAGTTACAACACTTGTCTATGGTTAGGAAACCTTAACCATCCTTGATCAACAGGCCAGTCAACTAGAGACTCACTAGGGACACAGTTTTGTCTATATATCGACACATGCATTTATGTTTCCATTCAATACAGTTATAGCATGGATAATAAACGATTATCTTGAAACAGGAAATATAATAATAACTACTTTATTATTGCTTCTAGGGCATATTTCCAACACTATCCACATGGATATATCAACAGAATGAGAAAGCAGAATGTTGAACAACACTCTCGAAGCATGGGCCCTAGCATATGGGAATAAGTTAAAGGAGAGCCTGTCATGGACAAGAATTTCCTTTTAAGGATTGCTCAATGATGTCAAGGATTTAGCTAATCCCGTATGCAGTTCCCTTTGTCCATCGGTATATTACTTGCCCGAGATTCCATCATCGGTATCTCCATACCTAGTTCAATCTCGTTACCGGCAAGTCTCTTTACTCGTTCTGTAATACAAGATTCCGTGACGAACTGCTTAGTCACATTTCTTGCAAGCTTTTTGTGATGTTGTATTACCGAGTGGGCCCCAAGATACCTCTCCATCATACGGAGTGACAAATCCCAATATTGATCCATGCCAACTCCACACACAACCTCAGAGATACCTGTAGAGCATCTTTATAGTGACCTAGTTATGTTGCAATGCTTGATACACACAAGGCATTCCTCCGGTGTTAGTGAGTCACATGATCTCATGGCCATAGGAATGAATACTTGACATGCAGAAAACAATAGCAACAAAATGAGACGATCAGATGCTACGTTTATAGTTTGGGTCTTGTCCATCACATCATTCTCCTAATGATGTTATCCCGTCATCAAGTGACACCACTTGTCTATACCTAGGAAACCTTAACCATCCTTGATCAACAAGATAGTCAACTAGGGACTGAGTAGGGAGACAGTTTTGTCTATATATCCACACATGCATTTATGTTTCCATTATATACAGTTATAACATGGATAATAAACGATTATCTTGAAACAGGAAATATATTAATAACTACTTTATTATTGCCTCTAGGGTATATTTCCAACAGTCTCACACTTGCACTAGAGTCAATAATCTAGCCTCACATCTTCATGTGATTTATAATGTAATGAATCTAACACCCATACAGTTCTGGTGTTGTTCATGCTTTGCTCGTGGTAGAGGTTCAGTCAGCGGATCTGCAACATTCAGGTCCTTGTGTACTTTGCAAATATTTATGTATTCCTCGATGTAATCGCGGACGGCGTTGAAGCGTCGCTTTATGTGTCTGGTCCTCTTGTGAAACCTTGGTTCCTTGGCTAGAGAAATGACACCAGTGTTGTCATAGAACAAATTGATTGGATCCAGTGCACTCGGCACTACTCCAAGATCTGACATGAACTGCTTCATCCAAACACCCTCCTTGGCCACCTCTGAGGCAACTATGTACTCCGCTTCGCAAGTAGAATCACCTACGACGCTTTGCTTGGAACTGCACCAGCTTACCGCACCCCCGTTAGGAACAAATACGTATCCCATTTGTGATTTAGAGTTATCCGGATCAGTGTCAAAGCTTGCATCGACGTAACCTTTTACGACGAGCTCTTCGTCACCCCCATAAACGAGAAGCATTTCTTTAGTCCTTTTCAAGTACTTCAGAATATTCTTGACCACCGCACAGTGTTCCACTCCTGGATCACTTTGGAACCTGCCTGCCATACTTATGGCCAGGCTGATATCCAGTCTTGTGCACATCATGCATACATGAGAGACCATATGGCTGAAGCATAGGGGACGACACTCATCTTTTATCTATCTTCTGAAGTAACTGGACATTGAGTCTTACTCAACTTTATAACTTGTAACACAGGCAAGAACCCCTTCTTGGATTGTTCCATTTTGAACTTCTTCAAAACTTTATCAAAGTATGTGCATTGTGAAAGAGATATTAGGCGCCTCGACCTATCTCTATAGATCTTTATGCCCAATATGTAAGCAGCTTCTCCTAGGTCTTTCATTGAAGAACTTTTATTCAAGTAATCATTTACACTTTCCAAAAACTCCACATTGTATCCAATCAGCAATATGTCATCCACATTAAACATTATAAATGGTATAGAGCTCCCACTCACTTTCTTGTAAATACAAGCTTCTCCAAAAATTTGTATAAACCCAAACGCCTTGATCACCTCATCAAAGCGCTGATTCCAACTCCGAGATGCTTGCACCAGTCCATAAATGGATCCCTGGAGCTTGCATACCTCGTAAGCATTCTCTGGATCGACAAAACATTCAGGTTGTATCATACACAACTCTTTCTTAAGAAACCCATTAAGGAACGGCGTTTTGACATCCATCTGCCAGATTTCATAATCGAAAAATGCAGCTATTGCTAACATGATTGAGACAGACTTAAGCATCGCTACGGGTCAGAATGTCTCATCGTAGTCAACTCCTTGAACTTGTGAAAAACCCTTTGCCACAAGTCGAGCTTTATAAACAGTCACATTACCGTCCGCGTCCATCTTCTTCTTAAAGATCCATTTGTTCTGAATAACCTTGCGACCTTCAGGTAATACTTCCAAAGTTCACACTTTGTTTTCATACATAGATCCTATCTTGGATTTCACAGCTTCTAACCATCTGTTGGAATCCGTGCCCACCATTGCTTCTTCATAATTCGCAGGCTCATTGTTGTCTAACAACATGATAGACAAGAGAGGATTCCCGTACCACTAAGGAGCAGTATGTGCTCTTGTCGACCTGCGAGGTTTGACAGTAACTTGATCTGAAGCTTCATGATCATCATCATTAGCTTCCTCTTCAACTAGTGTTGCCGCGACATAAATTTCTTTCTGCCCTGGGCCACCATCTTGTTGAAGCACAGGTTCTGTAACCTCATCAAGTTCTATCTTCCTCCCACTCAATTCTTTCGAGAGAAAGTCTTTCTCAAGAAAAGCTCCATTCTTAGCGACAAACACTTTACCCTCGGATCTGACATTGAAGGTATACCCAACTATCTCTTTTGGGCAACCTATGAAGACACACTTTTCCGCTTTGGGTTCCATCTTTTCAGGCTGAAGATTTTTGACATGGGCATCACATCCCCAAACTTTAATAAACATGACTTTGGCTTCTTGCCATACCATAGCTCATATGGTGTCGTCTCAATGGATTTTGATGGTTCCCTATTTAAAGTGAATGCAGCTGTCTCTAATGCATAGCCCCAAAACGATAGTGGCAAATCGGTAAGAGACATCATAGATCGCACCATATCTAATAAAGTACGATTACAATGTTCGGACATACCATTACGCTGTTGTGTTCCAGGCGGTGTCAACTGTGAAACAATTCCACATTGTCTTAAGTGAGCACCAAACTCGTAACTCAGATACTCTCCTCCTTGATCACATCGAAGGAACTTGATTTTCTTCCTACGATGATTTTCAAATTCACTATGAAATTTCTTAAACTTTTCAAACGTTTCAGACTTGTGCTTATTCAAGTAGACATAGCCATACCTACACAAATCGTCAGTAAAGGTGAGAAAAGAACGATATCTGCCGCGCGCCTCTATGCTCATTGGTCCGCACACATCAGTATGTTTGATCTCTAATAAGTCACTTGCACGCTCCATTGTTCTAGAGAACGGAGTCTTAGTCATCTTGCCCATGAGGCATGGTTCACATGTGTCAAGTGATTCGAAATCAAGTGACTCCAAAAGTCCATCGGCATGGAGTTTATTCATGCGCTTAACACCAATATGACCTAAGCGGCAGTGCTAGAAGAAAGTGGAGTTATCAATGTTAACTCTACATCTTTTGGTCTCAAAGTTATGGATATGAGTGTCATCACAATCGAGATTCAATATGAACAAACACCTCAAATTGGGTGAATGACCATAAAAGATATTACTCATATAAATAGAACAACCATTAGTCTCAGACTTAAATGAGTAACCGTCACACAACAAAGAAGATCTAGATATAATGTTCATGCTCAATGCAAGCACTTAATAACAATTATTTAAGTTCATAACTAATCCCGATGGTAACTGAAGTGAGACCGTGCCGATGGCGATCGCATCAACCTTGGAACCATTTCTCATGCGCATCGTCACTTCATCCTTCACCAGCCTTCGTTTATTCCGCAGTTCCTGTTTCGAGTTGCAAATGTGAGCAACAGAACCAGTATCGAATACCCAGGCACTACTACGAGAGTTGGTGAAGTACACATCAATAACATGCACTACTGAAAAAACAAAATTTGCCGACAGCTTTAAGCTTTGCCGTCAACAATTTCACGGGGCTGACAGCAAAGAGACTTTGCCCTCAGCCAAAATAGGAGGGGCTGACGGCAAAGAAAATCTATGCCGTCCGCTTTATCTAAGCCGGTAGCCAGCTGACGGCAAAGGACAAAAAAGCTGTCGGCATAGGAAGGCTGACGGCATAGGGGGCTAACCCGGTCGCCGCCTCGACCAGTGCTTAACGGGGGCCGTCTTTGCCGACAGCCAGCTGAGGGCAAAGACTAACGGCTGTCTTTGCCGACAGCTGGCTGAGGGCAAAGACTAACACCTTATCCCCCCGTGCCACGACCTCTTCCCTCTCTCACGTACCTCTCCCACCCTGCTCTCCCGACCCGCCCTGCGCCGCCCCGCCCCGCCGTGCGCCGCCCCGCGCCGCCCTGCTCGCCGGCGCCGCCCCGCGCCCGCCCCATCCCGCGCCGCCCCGCTCCCGCCCCGCCCTGCGCCTCCCCGCGGCCCCCGCCCTGCGCCGCCCCTCACCCGCCCCGCCCTGAGCCGCCCCGCGCCAGCCGTCGGTGGACTCGCCGGTGAGCTCCTGCTCCCCCTTTTTTTTAGTTTATTTTTTCTATGTTAGGGCCTCTTAGATCCTATGAAACGTTTGAAATGGAAGCCTTAGTTAGAATTAGTTAGTATTAGCTTTAGTTAGATTTTTAGTTAGATTTAGTTAGCAATACACGTTAGTACATGTAAGTATTAGTATTAGTTAGCATTACTTAGTATTAGCTTTAGTTAGATTTTTAGTTAGATTTAGTTAGCAATACATGTTAGTACATGTAAGTATTAGTATTAGTTAGCAATAGTTAGTATTAGCATTAGTTAGTATTAGTTAGCATTAGTTAGTATTAGTTAGCATTAGTTAGTATTAGTTAGTAAGTGCAATAGAAAGAAAATAATAAGAAGAAAAGAAATAGAAGAAGAGAAGAGTAACAAAACTTGAATAATAAATTATTAATAATAGATGTTAGTATTAGTTATCTTAATTACCGCGAGTGCGTATTTGTGTTGATTGAGTGCATTTAAATGTGCAGTAGCTTCTCCGCGAGGGATTGGTTTTCGACGACCTCCCCTGCATTCGAAAGTGAGCACATTTGTTAACTCCTCCTCCACCCCCTTTATTTTGCTCTGTTCCGGCCTTCGTGCTGATGACACTATCTAGCTCGGTATTTTTAGTATTAAAATGCAAAGGTGTTGCGTAACCAATATGCATCTCCCGTTCGAAAGGGTTCCTGTCATAAATATGCATGCATTTGCATATTTATAACGGTGATTCTTTCGAATTGTCCAACGTTATCCATGGACAGCCCGGGTATGTGTAGATTGGGTCGTTTCCCACGCTTTGCTCCGGATCCCATGCAGAGTTTCGAATGCTCCTCCTTGTTGTTCTCCGGGTACACATCCTCTCGGTTAGTTGCCGAGACGTGTATCAGGAGAACAGCGGGGAGGTGCTGCCGAAATTTTGCGTTGGGTCGGGAGCAGAGCAGTGGGAAATGATCCAATCTACACATACTCGGGTGGGATTAGGACCCATCTTTACCTAGTAGCTGGTAGGTGTGCATGCCGTGCATCCTAATGTATTAACCATGATTAAAAAATGGCCATAATTAATTTAACATACTTGATGAATTGATAATTTATATTGTTTTATATGTGGATACTATGTAGCTAGGGCTAGTTAGGTCTATTCCGAAGATCAATTCTTAGGGCTAGTTAGGTCTATTTAGTTATAATACTTAGTTTCATTCTTCATTAACTTACATTCATAGGTGCCCCCGAGATGGTTGGCCGATAAGATGGATTGTTGGGAGATGATAGCGGATAGGTGGTGCACAGAGGCTTGGTTGAGCACCCACACTATGGCCAAGGACCGCCGTGCCCAATTGGTTGGTGTGCCACACCACCAAGGCAATGCCAACATCAAGCAATACGCCAAAAAATGGGTATGTGTGCCTTGTTTTGTTTCATCAATAATTCGTTCGTTCATGATTTTTGTTGTACTAATTCTTTGTCTTTTCGTGTAGGCCAAACACAATAACCAGCCCGAGCCTGAGGGATACGCTGCGTTTAGCATGGCCCATAAGGGCTCGTACAAGACGACGAAGGGATATTCTGAGGGGGACGGGCCGTCGGCGTACACAAGCCTGTCCGCCTACAACAAGATGATGTCTTATTCTGAGGTGGTCAAACAGCTGTGCGGGCCTGACTTTCAGCCGAGCCAGAATCCTATCGATCCAGAGGCGTTAATGATCTCTGGTGGCGGTAAGAGTCATGGCATGCTGGCCATGTGTGATGGCTTCGTCCCTATCATGAGACTCTATCTCAGATCAAGTCGAGGCAAACGAGCTCTTCTCCTGCAATACGGCAACGCGCGAGGCCAGTTGATCTTGCCATCGAGGTTAGTTTTCTTCATTATTTCTTTCGTTCTTTTGTCCCTCGATGGATGATGAAAATTCCTTTTGAGGAGTGGTTGCAGGCCGCACTTATGAAGGAGAGGGCGGCCACCAGGCTCTTGTTGGAGGAGAGGGACCGGAATACGTAGAGGTTGCTTGACGAGGAGAGGGCACGCAATAATGCCCATGCGAAGGCCATGCACGACTTCGTTGCGGTAAGTCAGTTTTGTGAGAAGCAATGATATGTGTGAGACGCAACAAGGCTATTTCTTTGACTGCTCAAAAACTAATTTGCACGCAATGTGTGAGAAGCAAGGTTTGCCGCCCCCTCCGCCGATGCCTTCTCTAGCGGGATCGGTGAGTTCCCTTTCAATGACCAACCTTGCACGGTTTTATACCATTGTTTGTCGCCGTGCTAACCACATATTTTAACTCTTGCCTTGTTGCAGCATCATTCAAGAGTTGAATCCCACGATCCCTTTACTTCTCCTGGTGAGAGCCCTAGCAACCCAGCGACCAACGGAGATGCAGCTTCTCCTTCGTTTCTTGGCATTCGGTAAGTTATTCCTCTCCTTCTTATTCTTCTTATTGTTTAGATCAACTTAGATTATGCCAGGCTTTCGTTAGCTTAGTAAATTCTAGTTGATATTAGCCATGGTTTAGTTAGCTTAGTAAATTGTAGTTGATATTAGAGCTCAAAAATGACATAATTAGTTTAGAAAGTTTTAAAAGAAACCAGAAGAGAAGAACAAACAAGAGATGAAGAAATAAGAGAAGAAGAAAGAGGAGAAAAAGATAACTTCTCTTCTTTCTTTTTCTCTATCTTCTTCTTCTTCTTCTTCTTCCACTTCTTCTTCTAATTTCTTAGCTTAATTTAGAGAACTTCTTTCTTATTGTATTCTTCTTCTAAATTCTTTCTCATTATGCAGATTTTGATAAAGCAGCATGGCATATGGATGGATGCTCGAGACTTTGTAATGCACTTGTGTAGTCCTAGATGAACTTTGTAATGCAATTGTATTTGTGGATGCACTTGTGATGCTTTGTAATACTTTGTGATCTTGTTTGCACTTTAATGACATATATTCGTGCTGTTTGCACTTGTGTTGTGTTGTTTGCACTTTGTGATGCACTTGTGGTGCTGTTTAGGGGCAGATTCAATATATATATGTTGCTGTTTGTATTGCAAATGCAGGGAATTAACAGAAAAAAAATATGAAAAAAAAGCAGAGAGGGTCTTTGCCTACAGCTTACTGACGACAAAGGCTCTGCCGTCGGTGGACTGGCGGCAAAGAAGACACGTGGCGGCAGCCTGTGTATTCTGGCAACTCTAGGAATACCAAATTTTTGGCTTTGCCGTCAGCTGGGCTCCAGCTGTCGGCAAAGAGGCGGCCAAGGGGACCCAGGGGTAGGCTTTGCCGTCAGCTGGGCTCCAGCTGTCGGCAAAGAGGCGGCCAAGGGGACCCAGGGGTTTCGGCTTTGCCGTAAGCTCTGCTACGGCTGTGGGCAAAGAGGGGAGGCTTTGCCGTCAGCTTTGCTACGGCTGTGGGCAAAGCCTGCCGTTAACCTTCTAACGGAGCTCGGCCTGCGCCGTTGCCGCCACTGCTCTTTGCCGTCAGCCCGTGCCAGAAAGCTGATGGCAAAGTCTTTGCCGTCGGTCGAGCTCCGGCTGTCGGCAAAGAAGGTGATTGCCGATAAAATCTTGGTCGATACCTTTGCCGATAGCAGACTGACGGCAAAGCCTTTGCCATCAGTTAAACTGTTCTTTGCCGTCAACTCCGGCTGTCGGAAAACTAGCAGATTCCAGTAGTGATGTATATCATATATACCTTGTTTGGCGTTGGCCGCCTTCTTATCGGCCAGATACTTGGGGCAGTTGCACTTCAAGTGACCAGTCCCCTTGCAATAATAGCACCCAATCTTCGTCTTAGGCCCAGCCTTGGGTTTCTTCGTCGGAGGGGCAACGGGTTTGCCACTCTTCTTGGAGTTACCCTTCTTTCCTTTGCCGTTTTTCTTGAAACTAGTGGTCTTATTGACCATCAACACTTGATGTTCTTTCTGGATTTCTGACTCAGCGACTTTCAGCATCGCAAGTAACTCACCGGGTGTCTTATTCATCCCTTGCATGTTATAGTTCAACACAAAGCTCTTGTAGCTAGGTGGTAGTGATTGAAGAATTCTGTTAGTGATTGAAGAATTCTGTTAGTGATAGCTTCTTGTGGGAGAGTGATCCCCAACTCAGCTAGACGGTTTGAGTAACCACACATTTTGAGCACATGTTCATTGACAGACAAATTCTCCTCCATTTTGCAATCATAGAATTTATTGTAGGTCTCATACCTCTCAATCCGGGCATTCTTCTCGAAGATAAACATCAACTCCTATAACATCTCATATGCTTCATGATGTTCGAAATGTCTTCGAAGTCCCGATTCTAAGCCATACAAAACTGCACATTGAACTAGTGAGTAGTCATCCTTTCGAGCTTGCCAAGCGTTCAAAACATATTGGTCATCCGTAGCGGGTGGTTCATCTCCTAGCGCTGCATCAAGGACATAATTATTTTGCCCAGCTTGGAGGATAAGCCTCATATTTTGAGCCCAGTCTACAAAGTTGCTACCATCATCTTTCAGCTTAGCTTTCTCTAGGAACGTATTGAAATTTAGGGTTGCTACTGCGCGAGCCATTGATCTACAATATAAAATTTAGCAAATATTACTTAGACTATGTTCTAGACAATTGAGTTTAGCTAATCATATTACTTATAAAATCCCACTCAAATAGACATCCCTCTAGTTATTCGAGTGTCGCATGATCAAATTCACTAAATAAAGTCTAATCAACACGTGAGTTGAGTGTAGGTTCAGTGGTGAACATCTCCATGTTGATCATATCTACTATATGATTCATGCTCGACCTTTTGGTCTCTTGTGTTCCGACGCCATGTCTATACATGCTAGGCTCGTCAAGTTTAACCGAGTGTTCCGTGTGTGCAACTGTTTTTGCACCCGTTGTATGTGAACGTTGAGTCTAGCACACCCGATCATCACATGGTGTCTCGAAACGACGAACTGTCGCAACGGTGCATAGTAGGGGAGAACACAATATTATCTTGAAATTTTAGTGAGGGATCACCTTATAAAGATACCGTCGTTCTAAGAAAAATAAGGAGCATAAAAGGATTAACATCACATGCAAATCATAAGCGACATGATATGGCCATGATCTTGTGCTTCTTGATCTCCATCACCAAAGCACCGGCATGATCTTCATCGTCACCGGCGCCACACCATGATCTCCATCATCATGATCGCCATCATTGTTTCGCCATCGAGGTTGTCGTGCTATCTATGCTATTGCTACTAAAGCTACTACCTAGCAATATAGTAAACACATCTTCAAGCACAAACTTTAGTTTAAAGACAACCTTATGGCTCCTGCCGGTTGCTGTAGCATCGACGTGCAAGTCGATATTTAACTATTACAACATGATCATCTCATACATCCAATATATCACATCATGTCTTTGGCCTTAGCACATCACATGCATACCCTACAAAAACAAGTTAGACGTCCTCTAATTTGTTGTTGCATGTTTTACGTGGCTGCTATGGGTATCTAGTATGATCGCATCTTACTTGCGCAAAGCCACAACGGTGATATGAAAATTGCTATTTAACCTTCTCCAAGGACCGCCTCGGTCAAATCCAATTCAACTAAAGTTGAAGAAACAGACACCCGCCAGTCATCTTTAAGTAACAAGTTGCATGTTAGTGAATGAAACCGGTCTCTCGTAAGCGTACGAGTAAGGTTGGTTCGGGCCGCTTCAATCCAACAATACTGCCGAATCAAGAAAATACTAAGGAGGGCTGCAAATTCAACATCAACACCCACAAACTCTTTGGTGTTCTACTCATCATTTCATCTACGCATGAACCTAGCTCATGATGCCACTGTTGGGGAACGTTGCATGGGAAACGAAAAAATTCCTACGAACACAAAGACCTATCATGGTGATGATCATCTACGAGAGGGAGATTGGATCCACATACCCTTGTAAACCACTAAGTGGGAAGCATTAAGAAATGCGGTTGATGTAGTGGAACGTCTTCGAGATCCAAATCGCCGCCGTCCCACGATCCGTCCCGATCGAGCACCGAACGGACGGCACCTGCGCGTTCAGCACACGTACAACTCGATGACGATCTCCAACTTCTTGATACAACAAGAGAGACGGGGAAGTATATGAGTTCTCTGGTAGCGTGATGGTGCGCCGGTGATGGTGGTGATCTATTCTTGCAGGGCTTCGCCTAAGCGCCGCAGAAATCCAATCTAGAGGAAAAACTACAAACTAGAGGAGAGGGTAGCACGTGGCTGAAATTGTGTCTCAAAAATCCTCAAACTTCCAATCCTACTTGGAGTAGGACTCCTCCTCAAGTTGTCCACCTCTTTTGTTTTTTCCACTTTTTACCTCATAGGCTTTATTTGCTTGACTAGTCAGCCCATCAAGGGTTGTTGCGCCACCATCAAGGCCATGTGGCCCTCTTGGGGAGTGGTGGGCCCACCTGGTGGGCCCCCGGTACCCATTCGCCACTCCCGGTACACTACGGGTAATGCCCGAAATCCTTCCGGAATCCAAATACCAAGTTCCTATATACCAATCTTTGTTTCCGGACCATTCAGAACTCCTCGTGAGGTCCGGGATCTCATCCAGGACTCCGATAAAACTTCGGTCACCAGCACCTATAACTCAACTATACCGAAACATCACCGAACCTTAAGTGTGCAGACCCTGCGGGTTCGAGAACTATGCAGACATGACATGAGACACTCTTCGGTCAATATCCAATAGTGGGACCTGGATGTCCATATTGGATCCTACAAATTCTACGAAGACCTTATCGGTTGAACCTCTATGTCAAGGATTCATATAATCCCGTATACCATTCCCTTTGTCCTTTAGTATGTTACTTGCCCGAGATTCTATCATCGATATCTCCATACCTATTTCAACCTCGTTACCGGCAAGTCTCTTTACTCGTTCCGTCATACAAGATCTCGTGACTAACTCTTTAGTCACATTGCTTGCAAGGCTTCTATATGATGTTGTATTACCGAGTGGGCCCCGAGATACCTCTTTGTCACACGGAGTGACAAATCCCAGTCTTGATCCATGCTAACTCAACCGACACCTTCAGAGATGCCTGTAGAGTACCTTTATAGTCACGCAGTAATGTTGCGATGCTTGATACACACAAGGCATTCCTTCGGTGTCAGTGAGTCACATGATCTCATGGTCATAGGAATGAATACTTGACATGCAGAAAACAATATCAACAAAATGACATGATCATATGGTACGTTTATATTTTGGGTCTTGTCCATCACATCATTCTCCTAATGATGTGATCCCATCATCAAGTGACAACACTTTTCTATGGCTAGCAATCCTTAACCATCCTTGATAAGCAGGCTAGTCAACTAGAGACTCACTAGGGACACAGTTTTGTCTACATATCCACACATGCATTTATGTTTCCATTCAATACAGTTATAGCATGGATAATAAATGATTATCTTGAAATAACAAATATAATAATAACTACTTTATTATTGCCTCTAGGGCATATTTCCAACACTATCAACATGAATATATCAACAGAATGAGAAAGCAGAATGTTGAACAACACTCTCGAAGCATGTGCCCTAGCATATGGGAATAAGTTAAAGGAGAGCTTGTCATGGACAATAATTTTCTGTTACAAACAAAGTCCCTCAAGTCCCGAGATGCTCCCATTATAAGGTCGTACTCCTTTATACTGGTCACGACATACGACAGTGAAACCTATGGTATGGACCTGATACTCAAGAAAGTGGAGCCATCCAATTGTTAGGGAACATCACATGGGAAACAAAAAATTTCTACGCTTACCAAGATCAGTCTATGGAGATCAACATCTATGAGAGGCGAAGTGCATCTACATACCCTTGTAGATCGCTAAGCGAAAGCGTTAAGAAACGTGGTTCATGTAGTCGAACGGCTTCGCAATCCAATCACGGTCCGTCCCGTGATCCAATCACGAACGTCCTGATCAAGTGCCAAACGGATGGCACTTCCTCTATCCACCAAGCGAGGATGAAGTAGTAGCTGAGCTCTCTGGTAGCACGACGGTGTGGTGATGATGGTGGTGGTGGAATCTCATCGGGACTTCGCCAAGCGATGCCTTAATCACAACAGTGGGAATTACTACGAGAGAGATAGGTATGGTGCCGCCAAGCAATTGTGTGTTGGCCTCCACACTCTCTCTTTATTTATAGGAGGAAAGGTTAGGTAGGGCTCAGCCTGGGCCCCTCCTCCAAGGAGGGAGGGTTGGACGAAGTGGGGAGGAGTCCACCTCCAACAAGGGAGGTGGACAACTAACCCTTGGTCGCATGGGCCCTATTGGGGCCGGTTTCCCAGGGCACCAGGGGCCGGTGCGGCACCTCTTAGGCCCATGTGCCCCCCTCGGGTGGGTGGGGCCCTCCCTGTGGACCCCCGGAACCCTTTCTGCACTCCCGGCACAATACCAAAAACACTCGAAACGTTTCCGAAACCCAAATATCACTTTCCTATATATATATATGGACCATTCCGGAGCTCCTCGTGATGTCTGGAATCTTATCCGAGACTATGAACAACCTTCGACCACCAACATTATCAGTCAACAATACCAAATCATCACCGAACATTAAGTGTGAAGACCGTGCGGGTACGAGAACTATGCAAACATGACCGACACACCTCTATAGTCAATAACCAATAGCGGCACCTAGATGTCCATATTGGTTCCCACATATTCTATGAATATCTATGTCAGCCGAACCAATGATGTCAAGGATTTAGCTAATCCCGTATGCAGTTTCCTTTGTCCATCGGTATATTACTTGCCCAAGGTTCGATCATCGGTATCTCCATACCTAGTTCAATCTCGTTACGGGCAAATCTCTTTACTTGTTCCATAATACAAGATTCCGTGACTAACTATTTAGTCAAATTTCTTGCAAGCTTGTTGTGATGTTGTATTATCGAGTGGGCCCCGAGATACCTCTCCATCATACGGAGTGACAAATCCCAGTATCGATCCGTGCCAACTCCACAGACAGCCTCAGAGATACCTGTAGAGCATTTTTTTGGTCACCTAGTTATGTTGCGACATTTGATACACACAAGGCATTCCTCTGGTGTTAGTGAGTTGCATGATCTCATGGTCATAGGAACAGATATATTGCAATGCACGAAGCAATATGAGTAAACTGGATACGATAAAATGCTATGCTTAGAGTTTGGGTCTTGTCCATCACATCGTTATCCTATTGATGTGATCCCGTTATCAAATGACAACTCGTGTCTATGGCTAGGAAACCTTAGCCATCTTTGATCAACGAGCTACTCCAGCATAGGCATACTAGTGACACTTTGTTGTCTATGTATCCACACATGTATTTGAGTTTCCAACTAATACCATTATAGCATGGATAATAACTGATTCTCGTGAACAAGGAAATATGATAATAACTACTTTATTATTGGCTCTAGGGCATATTTCCAATAAACTCCCACTTGCACTAGAGTCAATAATCTTGTATTACATGGTAATGAATCTAACACCCATAGAGTTCTGGTGTTGATCATGTTTTTCTCATGGAATAGGTTTAGTCAAAGGATCTGCAACATTCAGATCCATATGTACTTTGCAAATTTTCATGTCCTCCTCCTTGATATAATCACGGATGGCGTTGAAGCGACGCTTTATGTGTCTGGTCCTTTAGTGAAACCTTGTTTTTTTGTGTAGAGCAATGGCACCACTGTTGTCACAAAATAGATTCATTGGATCCAGTGCACTGGGCACAACTCCAAGATCCGTCATGAACTGCTTCATCCAGACACCTTCTTTTGCTACTTCTGAAGCATCTATATACTCCGCTTCACATGTGGAATCAGCTACCATGCTTTGCTTAGAAGTGCATCAGCTTACCACTCCACCATTTAGAATAAATACGTATCCGGTTGGAGACTGATAGTCATCTTGATCTATGTCAAAGCTAGCGTCGACGTAATCCTTTACGACGAGATCTTGATCACCTCCATAAACGAGAAACCCTCCCTGGTCCTTTTCAGGTACTTAAGGATATTCTTGACCGATGTCCAATGTTCCACTCGTGGATCACTTTGAAACCTTCTGTCCATACTTATGGAAGGCTGACATCTGCTCTTGTGCACAGTATCACATACAAAATAGAACATATGGCTAATGCATAGGGGATGACACTCATCTTCTCTCTATCCTCTGTAGTCTCTGGGCATTGAGTCTTACTCAACTTCACACCTTGTAGGACCGGCAAGAATCCCTTCTTGGACAGATCCATTTTGAAATTCTTCAAAACTTTATCAAGGTATGTGCTTTGTGAAAATCGAATTAAGCGGCTTGATCTATCCCTATAGATATTTATGCCTAATATGTAAGTAGCTTGTCCAAGGTCTTTCATTGAAAAACTCTTGTTCAAATATATCTTCACACTTTAAAAAAATTCTATATTGTTTCCAATCAGAAATATGTCATCCACATATAATATTAGAAACTCTATAGAGCTCCCACTCACTTTCTTGTAAATAGAAGCTTGTCCAAAAACTTGTATAAACCCAAACGCTTTGATCACCTCACCAAAGTGAAGATTCCAACTCCGAGATGCTTGCACGAGTCCATAAATGGATCGCTGGAGCTTGCATACTTCCTCATCATTCTGTGAATCGACAAAACCTTCGGTTGCATCAAATACAACTCTTCCTTAAGGAAACCATTAAGGAATGTTGTTTGGACATCCATCTACCAAATTACATAATCAAAAAATGCAGTTGTTGCCAACATGATTCTGACGGATTTAAGCATCACTACGGGTGAGAAAGTCTCATTGTTGTCAACTCCTTGAACTTGTGAAAACCCCTTTGCAAGAAGTCGAGCTTTGTAGACGGTATCATTATCGTCCATATCCGTCTTTGTCGTGGTTTTGTCACGGCAGATGCCATGGGGTGGCTTATCGAGAGTGGTTGGGTCCAAAAGGATGCCAGAGGGCTCCGAAAATGGGATCGGGAACAAGAGGTGTGATACACATGATGTACCCAGGTTCAGTGCCCTTCTTGGGAGGTAACACCCCAAGTCGCGCTAGTGTGGCTGAGGAACCGATTGGGCCACAGGGTTGCTCCTTGAGCTGTATGATGAATGAGAAGGAGCTAGCTTACTCTCTCTCTCTCTCTTGTGTGTGTGTGTGTGATGGGGTAGAAATGGCTATTCTTAGCCGGCCAGGGGCCCCACTAGCCGAGGGGTCTTGTCACTTGTATGGCCCGCCTGCTACCGGGTCTCATTGGGAGCCGGAGGGGTGGGTGTAATGCCCCAAGTGTGTAACTTGCCTTATTTGGAACCTTTTGTATGTGGGTCCATCATGTCTTTGCAATCAGAGTGATATTCCATGTGGTATTTGATGTGATGCTTACCTTGTCATCTCTCCCTTTTGCATGCATGCATCCATTCATCCATGCCTTCTTTGTTTTGTTTGTTGTTCTTGTGATCAATGTATGTGGTGTGACATGTGATGATGATATGTGAAGTGGTGTGGGGTGTGGTTAGAAAGTAGGGAGCAACTATGTTGGGTTGCAACTAGGTTTCAAAACTTCTTCCTCTCTATTTATTTCAAGCTCAAATTTCACTTGCTCCATCTCTGTTTCAAAATTGCTCATGTTTTAGTATGAAATGTGATGTGATGTGATGCTATGATTTTAGTGTTTTGAACTTTGTTTTAGTGGTGAAAATATTCATAAAACAGATCAATTAATTCTGTTTTATAAATATTTAAAGTCTCCAAAAATTCCTTTTATATTTTATTTAAATGGGTCATAATTCCCTTATGACCAGGAGCATTTTGTTTTATTTTTTAGCTTCAACGGTGTGGCATGTGTGTTTTGATTTTGTCTCTGTTTATTTTGAAATAGAAAACCCGAGTGGGTTTTCTTTTCCCTTCAGGCGCCATCATGGGCTTCCTTTCCCCTCCAGAGGCCTATCCTCTCCTCCCCAGCGGCAGCCCACGCGCGTTCCTCCCTTCTCTGACGGCGTCTTCTTCCTCCCCTGTTTCTTCCGTCAGTAACAGGCACGCGAGTGAGAGAGTGAGCGACGCCGTGAGATTCACGGACGTCGAGGCCCCTATATAACCTCGGCGTGCGTGCCCTGCTGTCTAGGGTTCCGCATCCTCCCTCCTAGCGCCGCCACCTCCCTTCCATCTCTCTCTCCCTCTCCCTTCAGGTAAGATCTGTAGGAGCAGGTTCAGAGTCAGTGTTGCGCCGGTGTTCCATCATCCCTCCCCTCGTCGCCGGCGCGTTTCCGTCGAGCCCGAGCCGTCCACGAGGGTGGGGAATCAACCCCCGTTCCATTCCAAACGCTAGTGAGGACGATCATCCTCCCTGGCGTCTCCTCCGCGTCGTCGTCGCCGGAGCAGCTGCAGGTCTCGCAGTGGCTGCTACCTCTTCTTCCTCTCCGACGAAGCCAATCGTCCCCGAGCACTCCAACATGCACTGCTCGTCCTCTTCTCCTGTTTCCCCCTCGCGCGTAGCAACCTAGGGCCGTAGCGCCGCCGCTCTGTCGCCGTAGCCGCCGCCTAGTTGTGCGTAGTGGCGCCGCCGTGGCAGGATCCCTCCTGCTGCGGTAGGCAAGGGAATGGATCCCTGGTGGATCCCTCTTCCTCCCTTCAAGCATTTGTTGACCAATTTAGGCCGTAGCTTCCTCGACAGTCGTCCCCTGTTCAGGCCGCCGCCAATCTGTTGCAGGAGCAGAGAGGGGTACCCAATAGTGCAACCTCCTCTTATGTGTTAAGATCAGGAGCAAGAGCGTAGTGGTAGGAGCGTTTTGTGGCATCAGGGGGCTGTGGGTTCGAGTTCCGCATCACCCCCTTTTTTGCTATTTTTTCTCTCGGGCACAGTAGCGCAGGGAGGTAGATTATGCTGTGTAAGCCTTCTGTTCTGTTGAGCTGATGGCAAGTAGTAGAGTGGTATGCTCTTGGGTGTTGACCCAGCAGGTCATGGGTTCGAAACCCCTCTAACCCTTTTTTTTTGTTGTTGTTCCTTTGTGTTGCTTGCTGCTGTTGCTACTATGTGATGCAAATCCTTGCTTGGGAAGCAATTTAGTAGGCGTTTATTTTGTTTAGATTTTTTCCCGTTCCTAGAACCTAGTGTGGTGTGTTATACATGTATGTTAGTTTGTGTTAGTGATGCATGTGTAGGGTATTTGAGTGCAAGTGTGTGTGTGAGAAAGCTCCCATGATGTGTATGTGTGTGGTGCATCACCTAAGAGTTGTGTAGTTGATATATGTGGAGAGTGCTTGTGTGGTGCAAGCAACCATGAGCTTGTGTGTGTGTGTGTGGGTTCCTCCCCCCACATACTTTGTGGTAGGAGTAGTTATTCATGTGTGTGTGCATGTGTGTGTGTCACACACATGCCAAAGGCATGGTGTGCTGTGATAAGCACTTATGGCAAGCTTGTATGTGTAGGTGTAGGAATGCATGTTGTGAGTGTAAGTAAGTGTGTGTGTTTAACTAGCATGTGTAGGTGCTTGATATATGTGTGCTTGATGTATGTGTGTGTGTGTGGTGGTGTGCTAAGGCACATGAACATGAGGTCTACCCCTTATGTGCACCAATGGAGTGATGAGAGTGTGCAAGTAAATTGTGAGGTGATGAACTAGTGGGGACACATGTGATAAAGCACTATTTACCTCTATGTGATTCCATCTAGATTTTCCTTTCAAGTTTGTTCCTATTTGTTATATGCAAGTGCCTAGGTATTATATATGTTTTTGGGGTAGAATCATCCCAGGAATCCAATGGTGGAATCAGATTCCACTTTGGAACACTTTCTGGGAATGTTATATTTCTGTTTTGTTCAATGTTTGGAGGTTGGTTCCATGTGATGTGATGAGCCCAAGAGGATGATTCCTTGTTGAGCCAGTAGAGGGTGAACCCCTCTACAGCATGGTGTTGTTGTTTCATGCTTAGGTGTTTATATGTGCAAGTTGTGCTTAGTCAAAGTAGGCATGTGGCTGAAATTTCAGCTTAGTGAAAATTTGTGATTTTCACTAAGTCTGAGAAACTGCTGTTATTTTCTTCTCCTGTAGTTGTGCTTGCAAAAGTTCATGTGTTGGGAATCAGCCCTTGCTATCAACTGAGAAGTTGGAGCTTTTGTGTTCGTCTAGCTCGCTGTCAATTTTCATTCCATTTGACTTGCTATAGATATTGAGTTGGGTGCTGTCAAAATGCTTCAGAGCATAATCAGCTAGTGAGAATCTGAGAATTTCACGAAGTCCGTGAAAACTGATGTTTTTATCCAACTTAGCAGCTGTAGATCTTTCTGTGTGTAACTTCTTTGTATTATCTTTTTGCTCATGCTTGTAGAGATTTTGAATAACTTCTGCCACATATCTTATTTGGCACATTAGGGTGGCTATAGGTGCTTTGCATGTAGCTCTCAAACTGCTATGATGCTGTTTATGACAGATTGTATAGTTTTGATGTTTCGATGCTTGTGAGTGCATAGTAGATGGTGTGGTGAGATTCGTTGCACCACCCCATCTATACTTGTTTGTTTTGTGATTTGGCAACCTAGGAATACCAGAAGTATGCCACTGGAGTGTGTTGTGATGGATTTGATCCGTAGGACTCCATTTCTTGTTTCGTTGTTTCCGGTTGACCCGTAGCTCTGATTGTAACGTTCTTTATAGGCTTTTGCATCGTTTTCACGCAATGCATCTGTTCATGTCATCCTCATTCATGTCAAGATAGCTTAGAGTGCAGTTCTGCCCAGAAGTTTGTATTTTCTCCTCATGCATGTGCAACTGACTAGAATAGAGATGCATGTTCGTTCTCATCTCATGCATCATGTGTTTGTTGCATCATGTGGTGTTGTTGTTCATTGGGTTCTATTTTTATGTTGGGTAGCACCGGGATTGGAGAGCGGGTACGTGGATCCGGGAGAGTACGTGCAGGACGAACAAGAGCAGTTCCAAGCTGAAGACATCACATGCCAGATGACGTGACCTTGATACCATCTCTAGTCTTGTTATGCTAGATTCACGTTTCCTTCGTCATATGCTTGCTGGATACCATTGAAATAATTGCCTCCTGATATTGCCATGAAACCCAAACACTTTCCCCTCCTAGCAAATATTGAATGGCTAAGTAGGCTTGCTCTGCTTCTAATGTTAGCATTGCTAGTTGCAGGTGCAATGTCTCATGTGATGACATGAGTTTTGATATCATTATGTTAAAACTGTTATTTAATTTATGCACCTATATACTTGGTAAATAACGGAAGGCCTAGCCTTTTGCCGGGTGTTTTGTTCCGTTATTGCCGCCATAGTTTCCGACTACCGGTGTTTGATTCCATAATTGATCGCTCCTAACACGTTCGGGGTTGTTATGGGGACCCCCTTGATAAATCGTGTAGTGTTAAGACTTGTCCGGGAGGACCCAACATTGGTTTTAATCTGCTAATCACTTAATAATAATCTGCATAGGGAATAGCTACCCCGAGGAATTAATCAACAACCCTTGCCAGTGCTCCTCATGAGTGTTGGTCCAAATTGAGCAGATTATGGGGCCACCACAGGGCAACCTGAGGTTTGGTACAACCCGTAGTGTGACCCATCCGTCGTGTCCTGAGACTGAGAGACGCGGCTCTTATCGGGGTCGTCGACACGACGGGAGGTCCTGCTAGTCTTGTCTTACCTTAGCGATATATATTGCGTATAGGAATCCTGGTGAAGCTTTGGTTCTCCCCGGAGTTGAGGTTTTCCTCTAAGGAATCCGACGAGATCACGAGATTCGTGATAGAGGATTACTTTGCGGACCATGACCGTTTGTGATGGACTAGTTGGAGCACCCCTGCATGGTTTAATCTTTCAGAAAGCCGTGCCCGCAGTTATGTGGCAACCTGAAATATTTGTTAACATACGGTTATAGATAACTTGAACTTAATCTAATAAAACTGCCAACGGTGTGCGTATCCGTGACTGTCCCCTTCGAAGACCTCTCTTCGATCGGGAACACGGTGGGGTTATGATTGACGTAAGTAGGTGTTCAGGATCACTTAATGATCAGCTAGTCTTCGTCCCCTAGTATAGACCACCTTCACTAACTTGTTCTACGTAAGTTACTCACCATAAATGCTTAGTATGCTGCAACCCAAACACTGAACCTTCCTTACCTTATAACTTGACTAGTTCTAGCACCGAGGTCATAGATTGCTAAGTCCCTGTGGCTCACAGATTACTTCAACACCCCAACAGGTACAGGTATGCCCGACACAGGTGATCCCGATGGCACGCAGCTGGCGTGGCAGTACGATGACGAGAACGACCGCCTGTACGTGAACTATCCAGAAGACTGAGGCATGGTCGTGATCGTGGGCAAGCATGCAGGGTAGCATAGCCTTTTCTCATGTTATGTAGTCTATAGCGGAACTACCTCGTCTGAATAAATGTGTGTTGTAAACTATGATATTATCTATGAGATGGAAAACGATTCCCTATTTGTCATTCTATTATTATGTATGTGCTATGTTATCGTTCTTGCGAAACGCTTAGATGCGCTTCTTTCCATTTTGGGGCCTCGTCCCCTAAATCGGGAAGGACCGCATCTTAGTCATTACAAGTTGGTAATCAGAGCCTTACAACCATAGGAGCCTTTGTGTGATCGTACTTGGCCGAGGCGAGTCTAGTAAAATATTTTGAGTCTTAGTTATATCGGAGAGTAGGATTCTTTTTTCTCCTTTTCCATGCTCTGGTGAGGTTCTTGTCTTAGGAAATCTTAATTCTAATCCTCTTCTCGCTCAAAATATTTTTTAGGATCACGTGGGTATTTTTGAAATCTATATGATTTCGAGGTGACGGAGTTCTGTCTTGGTGCCTCCTGTCTGCCTTGATTTCTTCTGGGGAGTTGAGCTCCAGGGGATTCTTGTGCACATCACCATCATTCAGATTTCTGAGTATCTAAGAACGAAGGATGTTCGTAATTGCTTCAGTACTAGTAGTGGCGACATAACCCTGATGTCCCCAGTACTGGTGCAGATTGTTCGGGAGTACTGCCATACTTTGTATCTTGTGATCACGAGGGTCTGTTGTATGAAGGTCCGAGATTCTGGTTATGTGTTGAAGGATGTCATACAGTGGACGGGTTAGTATCGGAGTTGTGTGAATATTACTCCTTGTATCCGTGTACCAGATTGCATGACCAGATATTTCGGGAATTCATAGGTGGGATATCAAGTAGTGACTTATAGGGAAATCTTCCTACAGATGCATGATGTGAGGTTGGGGTTCGACATTTAGTGGGTATGTTTGTTCACGGTCGTCTTACAACGGTTCTCGTTGTGTCTTAAAGAGTCCTTGTAGCTTGCTACGACTCGGGGATACTTCGTAAGTCATGTGCACTACCTTGCACAGGATGGCTACTGTAAATTCGAGCCCGTGCGATCTTATCCACGAAGATACCAGATGCAATCTTGATCATATGTTTGTTCCGAGCAGTTCTAGCTCATACTTGTTTGCAAGTGGTCTTAATCAAAATTTTGTCGACAATCACTTTGAGGAAGCATTCTTACTATTTTGTTCGAGTGCAATTGCTAATATTCCTGTTCAGATATTCCTGCCTTTTTAATTCAGCTATACCTTCAATTTATTCTGTGGGCTAATGTGTTGTCCGTCTTCAGGATGGCTCCACCAACTCGTGAGAATCCAGGTCGTGAGGATGTGCAGCCACCACCTCCTCCTCCGGAGAATCCTCCTCTGCCGCTGCCTCCTCCTACAGAGGCTTGGCAAGCGGTGATGGCTGCTACAAATGCAAACACTGAGATGCTGATACAGTTGTTGCAAGAGAGGACTAATCAGCAGCAAGGCAACTTCAATCATGGTGGAAATCAGTTTGCTAATATGAGTCAGTTCCTGTCAAATCAGCCGAAGACTTTCACTTCCTGTGACCAGCCGTTTGATGCTGAGGATAGGATCCGCGACATGAACAAGCACTTTGAATGCAGCAATGTTCGTCCTGAGGATTTTGTCAAGTCTGCAACATTCCAGCTGAAGGGGCAAGCATCTATCTGGTGGCAACAGTTGAAGGATTCCAGGGGTGCTAGAGTGATCACTTGGGATGAGTTTTTCAGTGATTTCAGATCCCACTACATTCCGTCCAGCTTTGTGGAGGAAATGCGTGAGAAGTTCAGGCGCTTGAAGCAAGGTGGTAACTACGTGTACAAGTGCAACGTCGTCTTCCACGAGCTAGCCCGATACGCCTTGGAGGATATCCGTGATCAAAAGAGCAAGATTTATCAGTTCAGAGGTGGTTTGAGAGAAGATTTGCAGTTAGCTCTCGCTTTGCATGATCCCGAGGAGTTCAATAAGTTCTACAACTTAGCTCTCAGGGCTGAGGCAGCTTTGCTCAGGGTGGAGAATTCTAAGAAGCGCTTCAGAGATTCCAGCTCGTCTTCCTCAACTCAGGTGGTTCAGAAGCAACAGAAGTATTGGGTGTCTCCTCCTCCTGCTCGACACACGCAGCAGTTCAAACATTCAGGTGGCCGTGGTTCTTCCCACCCACCCAACCCAGCTTTTCAGCAGAGATTCCAGCAGCAGAAGAAAGGGCCTCCTCAGACACAGTACCGTCAGCCAACGGATGTTACTTGTCACAAGTGTGGGCTGAAGGGTCACTATGCCAACAAGTGCACTTCTCAGCTCCGTCTTCCGCCTCCACCTCCACGCAAACCACCAAGCAATGGTATCGTGAAGTTCAACCCCAGGTCTGCTCGAGTCAACATGGTGAATGCAGCTGAGGCAGAAAACTCGTCAGATGTGATTATGGCTAACCTCCTCGTCAATGATATTCGTCCTAAAGTGTTGTTTGATTCTGGTGCATCGCATTCTTTCTTGTCATATCTTTTTGCGGCAAAGCATGATTTCCTTATTCAAGAGTTGGCTAAGTCTTTGGACATTGTTTCTCCCGGGATGCCTATGAGTTCTCGTTGGGTTGTTCCGGATGTTTCTCTCAAGATGGGTAGTTATTCTTTTCTGGCGTCTCCTATTGTCTTGGGGAATTCCGACATTGATTTGATCCTTGGTATGGACTGGTTGGCCATGAACAAGGCATCGATTGATTGTGAAGCTAAAGAAGTGAACTTACTCACTCTTCAGAGGACGTGATTATCTCCGCGGCGCGCGATGACACAATCCGTCAGTTCTCTTTGAATGAAAAGGGCGAGATTAATCCTATTTCGCAAGTCCCAGTGGTCTGCGAATATGAAGATGTGTTTCCAGAAGAGCTGCCAGGAATGCCTATGCACCGAGAAGTTGAATTTGTTATTGAGCTTGAACCAGGTATTGAGCCTGTGAGCAAACGACCGTACAAATTGGGTCCAGAAGAGATGACGGAACTTAAGAGGCAACTCGATGAGCAGGAGCGTTTGGGTCTGATCATACCGAGCTCGTCTCCTTGGGGCTGTGGAGTTCTGTTTGTCAAGAAGAAGGATGGCACGGACCGATTGTGTGTCGATTATCGTCCATTGAACAAGAAGACAATCAGAAACAAGTATACACTTCCAAACATAAATGAGTTGTTCGAGTAGTTGAAGGGTGCTAAGATCTTCTCCAAGATCGATCTCAGAATGGGCTATCATCAAATTCGCATTCGCGAAGAAGATATTCCGAAGACTACTTTCAAGACAAGTTTTGGCTCGTATGAGTATATGGTCATGTCTTTTGGTCTGGAAAATGCTCCACCGACATTTTGTCCAATGATGAACTACATATTCTCTCCGTTCAAGAATGAGTTCGTCTTGTTGTATCTCGACGACATTCTGGTCTTTTCGGAAACTAAGGAAGAACATGAAGAACATCTCGGGCTGGTGCTTGATAAGCTGAGAGAGCACAAATTCTATGCCAAGTCTTCCAAATGTGAGTTTTGATTGAAAGAAGTCGTCTATCTTGGGCACATCATCTCTGCCGAGGGCATCAAAGTTGATCCGTCAAAGGTGCAGGCCATTGTTGAGTGGGAGCTTCCGCAAAATGTGAAGCAGCTTCGAAGCTTTATCGAGCTTGCAAGCTATTGTAGAAGGTTCGTTGAGAACTTCTCCAAGATTTCTAAGCCTCTCTCAAGTCTTCTTCAGAAGGGTGTGAAGTATGGCTGGTCTCCATAGTGTCAGTTGGCCTTCGACACACTCAAAGAGAAGCTCACCTCTACTCCAGTCTTGGTTCCTCCTGATGACTCCAAACCTTACCAAGTGTTCTACGACGCCTCTCTTCAAGGTCTTAGTGATGTCTTGATGCAAGAGAAGAAAGTGGTTGCTTATACCTCCAGGCAGTTGAAGCCAGCGGAGAAGAATTATTATGTGCATGATCTTGAGCTGGCAGCAGTGGTACATGCTCTGATGACTTGGAGACACCTCTTGTTGGAACGAAAGGTTGAAGTGTTCACCGATCACAAGAGTCTCAAGGAGATCTTCACCTAGCCTAACCTGAATCTTCGGCAAACTCGTTGGGTGGAAATGCTCTAAGATTTTAATCCGAGCATTGAGTACACGCCAAGCAAAGCTAATGTCGTGGCATATGCTTTGAGCAGGAAGGCTTACTGCAACAGTCTCATTCGGAAGCCTCTCCAGCCTAACCTTTGTGAATCTTTCAGAAAGCTCAACCTTCAGTTAGTACCTCAGGGATTTCTTGCAAATTTTCAGATCTCTCCTACCTGGGAAGATCAGGTCCGAGCAACACATCTTCTTGATGCAATGGTGAAGAAAGTCAAGATTGGCTTGGCAAAGGGACTTCCCAAATGTAAGTGTTTCAGTATTGATGCCAGAGACTAGTTATTCTTTGAGGATCGTCTTGTTGTTCCGAAAGGTGATCTCAGAAAGGTAATCATGGAAGAAGCTCATAACTCTCTGCTCTCAATACATCCAGGAAGCTCCAAGATGTATCAGGACTTGAAACAGACCTTCTGGTGGACTCGCATGAAGCGTGAGATTGCTCAGTTCGTAAATGAATGTCATGTATGTCGAAGGGTGAAAGTAGAGCATCAACATCCAGCAGGTCTTTTGCATCCATTGCCCATTCCCAAGTGGAAGTTCGACCATATTGAGATGGATTTTGTCACCTGCACTACTAGGAAATGGCTTGCTAATGGCGCACCTATTTTGGCTACTAATGGCGCACTATAGGTGCGCCACTAGCATCACGCCATTAGATTTTTTTACTAATGGCGCACCACAAGTGCGCCATTAGTATCTGGTATACTAATGGCGCACCAGGCAGTGCGCCATTAGTATTGCTCACGGTGCGCCATTAGTATCTGGTATACTAATGGCGCACCAAGTAGTGCGCCATTAGTATAGATCCCGGTGCGCCATTAGTATAGATCCCGGTGCGCCATTAGTATAGATCCCGGTGCGCCATTAGTATAGATCCTGGTGTGCCATTAGTATAAATCCTGGTGCGCCATTAGTATAGCTTATGGTGTGCCATTAGTATGCCTCCCAGGGCCATATTTACCCATATGCTCTGGCTTACTAATGGCGCACTAGTTGACGATGCGCCACTAGTGTGCTTTTGAAGTGCGCCACTAGTGTGCTTTTGAAGTGCGCCACTAGTGTGCTGAGTGATGCGCCACTAGTATGAATATTAGCTATTTATTTTACTTTTTCTAATATTTGCACAGATTACAAAATATATTATTGCACAGAATATAGATAGCACAACATATAAACAACAGATTTATCGAATACAATAGAAGATTTGTCTCCGAATACAATTCATCATATTAGTCTCCGAATTTAAAATACCGAACAAAATTAGAACATTACAAGTCCTGAGACCGCGAGTAGCAAGTTTGTCTTCACATTACAAGTCGATATCGACCATCTAAACTAACATCACATAGAAGAGAGCTGCGGTCATCACGATGAGCATAATCGCAATGAAACTGGTCTTCATCCGGTTCCTCCAACGCTCCCTCCTCTCTCCCGCTAGATAGCGCGCGTATCTAACTTCCGCTTTCGCCCTTGTGGTGTACCCTTTGTAACTGTTACCGCTGAATCGGTGAACCTGTCTTCGACACTCCTCCCAGTCGTCGTAGACTCCGGGAACCTTACCCTTGTACACGATATACGACGACATCTCTATGCACTAGCCAAACAAAACGTTAGTAGAAATTCACAGAGACATACAAGTTCATTAAAGATAAGATTATTGACAACAAATGAACAAATGCACATTTACAGTATTACATGAAAAATAACGTAAACATCAAAAGGGCATGTAAAGAAATTACCGGGCACAAAGGTTAAATGTCACAAGCGCATATAGCTGCTTGACTTTTACATTTCTTGGCCTTTAACAGGGTACTTGTTTGGATGTTCAGTAAACTTACTACGATTAGTAACCACTTTGAAGGTAGCACGACTAGTGTGTGAGACTGTAGTAACCGAACCACCTGCCATGAATTCAGAAGTTAGAAATGGTAGCATGTAGGCAGCCAAACCAATTATGGTGCCGGAGAATGTAGCATCAGGATGTATTACAGGACCATAGCAGGCCAAAAAATCATGTGGTAGGAGAAAGAACCTATTGCAAGAACAGAGATAAATCGGGTTGTAGTATCAGAGGCAATAAAAATTATTTCTTTCGGGCAAGGTGTTTTTGCGCAAGAGATTAAATGCTCCCTCATGTGCTATACAATCAAACGAAATAGTCCTAAAAAAAGGAAATTCATAATTATTCACGATGTGTTCTATTAAACTGCAGAATCTCTCTTATATAAAAAAACTATATGAGCTGAAATGCCATGAAGCTACTAGCTTGGTTGCTTCTTTTATCTAGCATACACGTACATGATTTGTTATAGCATTCATAAACCAACACATGTTTTGATAAATCTCGAATAGGTTTCATATAACTCAGGTAGGCCACTATCTGATCTTCATCAAGGCAAATCACTAACAATCAGAACACCAAAATCAGCAGCAATAAATTAAATAGCACAAAACCTTATCAAACCGGCAAGTCATCATCAGGTTAACATACTGCACACAAAACTCCATGGCCCTTGCTCACCCCATAGCTTCACAAGGCATACATTAAAACGAATAATCTAACTGGTAGAGACCATAATGCACTAGCTATCACCAATTCTCCGTATCATCATGTTCCATGTGAAGACAACCAAGCAACACTGGCATATCCGATATGACACCCTGAGAAGCACACAAATTCATATGATCTATCACTTTTCCCACAGATGAGACTGTAAGTTTCTTCCTCACCACTGTGTTGCCTCATAGCACAAAGAACAACTAGAATTAAGCATCTTATAAATTCCATCAAAAATTTCAACCCTGAAATTGCAACGAAGGCAGTGCAGTGGTTTGATAGTGCATAATGATACAACATAAGAACATGGCAGCGCAACATGGCTATTGTCTTGGCAGCATATATTAGTACATTGTGTGGTGAAAACTAAAACCAGAGGTTCACTGGAAATGAGTTGCCAAGGTGTTCCCTTAATTCCTTCAGTTCCTTATTATGTTGTCATGTGACATTAAACTAGTAACGGAGAGTGTAACAAGTCACAAAAGCAACCGAAGCAATTACAGAACAGCTTATTAAGTCAACTTGCCGGGGTGAGCAGGCCGGCGAGGCCGCACTCGTCGACGAAGATGCGCGCCGACTCGGCGGCCTTCTTCCCCATCATCTTGGCCTTGAGGGACCAGTCGAACACCTTGCCGTACCTCGCGAGGAACCTCTCCTGCACCTCCGTGTAGAACCCCTCCGTGTCTGCGCCATACAACAATAATCCCCTCCATACCACCTATAAGATAAGAAGATGCTTGTCACTGAAGTTACAAGGCTAGACACAAGAGGGTCAACATACAAGACTAAAATGTAGTATAAAAATGGCATCCATAAAAGGTAAAAGCATCAGTAATCAAAACCTGAGAGCAAGTAAGCTCCATCAGAAGAGAATTTGAGAAAGTTCACTCCGCTAGAATGCCAGTGCCATGTAGTGCAAGTACCCGCATCATATTTACCCCTTACACCATCCCTTTCATCATCAACTTGAGACTTTGCACCATCTGTTCCAGAAAACTTGGCCTTTCCGAAACGTCTCTAGATTAAGATCCTCCCTGTTACATCACCACCAGGAACGATTCTCTCACTTGGATGGAAGGCCAGGGTGCTCAACTCTTTTGTGTGACCAAGCTTTATTTTCCTTATATTGTCATGATTGAAATCTTTCGTAGGTATGCTCCATATATGGAGATGTCTCTTATTTGCAATGCCCAAAAACTGTCCACAACAACTCGCGACAATCTTTTCTGGCTTCCTTGTCTGTTTGGATAAAAGAAAATAATGAGATGGTTAAGTTCTATGGATAGAAAAGCCATAAATTCTCATCTGGGCAATGGAATGCGTAAATCTGGAAACCTCACCTGAGCCAGTTCATTACCAACTTGGCACCCTTTGGTCAAGTCATAACTCCTCATCTGCCCCCACAATTCCTTCTTTTTATTAACTAGCTTACCCTTTGCCTTCTCTTGAATAGCCGTCTTGCTCAAAGCTTCGACAGATACGAATGCGAAAGGAGCGTACACCTCGGTTACTTTCAATGTTTTGCTTATGTTGGGAATCACCTGCGCTCAGATAAGAAACAGTATTAGCCCCACGTACGGTACCTCAACATCAAATCAACAGGCCCAGCACAAGGCGATGGGCGAGCGGCTCACCATGGAGTGGACGGGGGCATCGACCTTGACCTTCCACACCAGCTCGGCGGTGGCAAAGTCCTAGTAGATGAGGAAACCGTCGAGCCCCGCCGTCCAGCAGTGGCTCGCGAGCTTGGCGGTCCTGCTGCTGCCCTTCTGCTGTTGATGTTGCACACGAGGAGGAGATCCACCAGAGCACCGTGCTGACGGAGAAGCCGGATCTGGTGAAGAGAGAAGAAATAGGATGGTCAGAGAGAGAGAGAGAGAGAGGGAGAGAGAGAGAGGGGGGTACCTACCGGCGGGGGGAAGGTGGCGCGGCGGGGCAGTCAGGGGCGCGGCGACCTCAACCCTAGCTGACAGGGAGGTGCGGCGGCGCCGATGGGAGGGCCGACTCGCGGTAGCTCATGTTGACGACCACTGGGGGCGCGGCGCGGAGGAGGGTGCGGACGGTAGGTGGAGGTGCGGTGGGTGGCCGGTGGGTGGAGGTGCAGTGGGCGGCGCGGGGAGCAGGTCGGCTCGGCGAGGAAACAGAGAGCATGACAGGGGCACGGCTCGGTTTTGGGGGTTTGAAAAAAAAACATTTGGCGGTCCATTTTTGTCTACGCGCGTCTATTTTTGCGCTCTATTTTCATGTGTGTGGCGGACAGGGGCAGGAAGGCATCGATTTTCCCATGTTACTAATGGCGCACCACCTACATATGCGCCATTAGTAACCCTGGTTACTAATGGCGCACCACCTGGTGGTGCGCCATTAGTAGTTTTGTTAAAAAAATTATAGTAGTGGCGCACCACCTACATATGCGCCGTTAGTAACCCTGGTTACTAATGGCGCACCTCCTGTGGTGCGCCATTAGTACTTCTGCAAAAAAAAAATTGTGGCGCACCACCAACAGGTGCGCCATTAGTAACACTGGTTACTAATGGCGCACTAGCTGTGGTGCGCCATTAGTAGTTTGCAAAAAAAAAACCAAAAAAAAAAATATGGTAGTGGCGCACTACCAACAGATGCGCCATTAGTAACCCTTGTTACTAATGGCGCACCAGCTGCTGGTGCGCCATTAGTAGTTTTGCAAAAAAATAAAAATAAAACCAAAAAATAGTAATGGCGCACCGAGTGTGTGGTGCGCCATTAGTGTCCATCACACTAATGGCACACCTGCACATGGTGCGCCACTACTATATAGTAGTGGCGCACTGCTTGTGTGGTGCGCCATTAGTATCTATATCATCTATAGCCCTTTTCCTAGTAGTGCTGGTTTCCGAAGTCCAAGAAGGGTAATGATGCCATCTTTGTCGTCATCGACAAGTTGAGTAAAGTGGCTCATTTTCTTCCAGTCAAGGAATCCATCTCCACAGCTCAGCTTGTAGAGCTGTACACTTCCAGGATAGTGTCTTTGCACGGTGTGCCTATGATGATTTCTTCGGATCACGGAACTATCTTCACATCCAAGTTCTGGGACTCTTTTCAGTCTACGATGGGCACGAAGATACGATTCAGCACAACTTTTCATCCTCAGACTAGTGGTCAAGTGGAGCGAGTCAATCAGGTCCTTGAGGATATGCTGAGAGCCTGTGTTATCTCTTTTGGCATGAAGTGGGAAGACTGCCTGCCTTTGTCTGAGTTCTCGTATAACAACAGTTATCAAGCTAGTTCAGGAAAAGCTCTGTTTGAAATTCTCTATGGCAGGAAGTGTCGTAGCCCGCTCAACTGGTCCGAGACCGGCGAGCGTCAAATTCTTGGGAATGACTTGATAGAAGAAGATGAAGAGATGTGCCGGGTCATTCGGGATAATCCCAGAGCAGCGTAGTCCCGTCAGAAGACTTCGTCTATCTCAAGGTGTCTCCTATGAAGGGTACACAATGTTTTGGCATCAAAGGCAAGCTTGCGCCTCGTTTCGTGGGTCCTTTCAGAATTGTTGGCAAGAGAGGCGACCTTGCGTATCAGCTTGAGCTCCCGTCAAACTTGGCAAATGTGCATGACGTGTTCCATGTCTCTCAGCTCCGGAGGTGCTTCAAGACTCCCGAGCGCGATGTTCATCTTCAAGACATCGACCTTCAACCCGACCTATCCTATCGTGAGCATCCAATTGCGATTCTCGAGGCGACTGAGCGCAAGACCCGCAACGGGACTATCAAATTTCTCAAGGTGCAATGGTCACACCATTCCGATAAAGAGGCCACTTGGGAACGCGAGGATCACCTCCGTTCTGAATTCCCTGAGTTCTTTCAGTCTTAGATCTTGGGGCGAAATCTTTTTGTAGTGTGGCAGAGTTTGTAATGCCCCAAGAGTGTAGCTTGCCATATTTGGAACCTTCTGTATGTGGGTCCATCTTGTCTTTGCAATGAGAGTGATGTTCCATGTGGTATTTCATGTGATGCTTACCTTTTCCTGTCTCCCTTTTGCATGCATGCATCCATTTATCCATGCCTTCTTTGTTTTGTTTGTTGTTCTTGTGATCAATGTATGTGGTGTGACATGTGATGATGATATGTGAAGTGATGTGGGGTGTGGTTAGAAAGTAGAGAGCAACTATGTTGGGTTGCAACTAGGTTTCAAAACTTCTTCCTCTCAATTTATCTCAAGTTCAAATTTCACTTGCTCCATCTCTCTTTCAAAAATGATCATGTTTTAGTATGAAATGTGATGTGATGTGATGCTATGTTTTTAGTGTTTTGAACTTTGTTTTAGTGGTGCAAATATTCATAAAACAGATCAATTAATTCTGTTTTATAAATATTTAAAGGCTCCAAAAATTCCTTTTATATTTTATTTAAATGGGTCATAACTCCCTTATGACCAGGAACACTTTGTTTTATTTATTAGCTTCAGCAGTGTGGCATGTGTGTTTCGATTTTGTCTCTGCCTATTTTGAAATAGAAAAGCCGAGTGGGTTTTCTTTTCCCTTCAGGCGCCATCATGGGCTTCCTTTCCCCTCCCGAGGCCCATCCTCTCCTCCCCAGGGGCGGCCCACGCGCGTTCCTCCCTTCTCTGACGGCGTCTTCTTCCTCCCCTGTTTCTTCCGTCAATGACAGGCACGCGAGTGAGAGAGCGAGCGACGCCATGAGATTCACGGATGTCGAGGTACCTATTTAACCTCGGCGTGCGTGCCCTTCTTCCTAGAGTTCCGCATCCTCCCTCCTAGCACCGCCACCTCCCTTCCATCTCTCTCTCCCTCTCCCTTCAGGTAAGATCTGTAGGAGCAGGTTCAGAGTCAGTGTCGCCCCCGGTGTTCCATCGTCCCTCCCCTCGTCGACGGAGCGTTTCCGTCGAGCCCGAGCCATCCACGAGGATGGGGAATCAACCCCCATTCCATTCTTGGCGCTAGCGGGGACGATCATCCTCCCTGGCGTCTCCTCCGCGTCGTCGTTGCCGGAGCAGCTGCAGGTCGCGCGGTGGCTGCTACCTCTTCTTCCTCTCCGATGAAGCCAATCGTCCCCGAGCAATCCAAGGTGTGCTGCTCGTCCTCTTCCCCCGTTTCCCCCCTCGCGCGTAGCAACCTAGGGCCCTAGCGCCGCCGCTCTGTCGCCGTAGCCGCCGCCTAGCTGTGCGTAGTGGCGCCGCCGTGGCAGGCTCCCTCCCGCTGGGGTAGGCACGGGAATGGATCCCTGGTGGATCCCTCTTCCTCCCTGCAAGCAGCCGTTGAGCAATTTAGGTTGTAGCTTCCTCGGCGGTCGTCCCCTGTTCCGGCCGTCGCCGATCTGTTGCAGGAGTAGAGAGGGGTACCCAATAGTGCAACCTCCTCTTCTCTGTTCAGATCAGTAGCAACAGCGTACTGGTAGGGGCGTTTTGTGGCATCAGGTGGCTGTGGGTTCGAGTTCCGCATCGCACCCCTTTTTGCTATTTTTTCTCTCGGGCCCAGTAGCGCAGGGAGGTAGCTTATGCTGTGTAAGCCCTCTATTCTGTCGAGCTGATGGCAAGTAGTAGAGAGGTATGCTCGTGTGTGTTGACCCAGCAGGTCATGGGTTCGAAACCCCTCCGACCCTTTTTTTCCTTTGTGTTGCTTGCTGCTGTTGCTACTATGTGTTGCAAATCCTTGCTTGGGCAGCAAGTTAGTAGGTGTTTATTTTGTTTAGATTTTTTCCCCTTCCTAGAACCTAGTGTGGTGTGTTATACATGTATGTTAGTTTGTGTTAGTGATGCATGTGTAGGGTATTTGAGTGCAAGTGTGTGTGTGAGCAAGCTCCCATGATGTGTATGTGTGTGGTGCATCACTCAAGAGTTGTGTAGTTGATGTATGTGGAGAGTGCTTGTGTGGTGCAAGCAACCATGAGCTTGTGTGTGTGTGTGGGTTCCTTCCCCCACATACTTTATGGTAGGAGTAGTGATTGATGTGTTTATGTGTGCATGTGTGTGTGTCACACACACATGCCCAAGGCATGGTGTGCCTTGATAAGCACTTATGGCAAGCTTGTATGTGTAGGTGTAAAATTGCAAGTTGTTAGTGTAAGTAAGTGTGTGTGTTTAACAAGCATGTGTAGGTGCTTGATATATGTGTGCTTGATGTATGTGTGTTTGTGGTGGTGTGCTAAGGCATATGGACATGAGGTCTACCCCTCATGTGCACCAATGGAGTCATGAGAGTGTGCAAGTGCATGTGAGGTGATGAGCTAGTGGGGACACATGTGATAAAGCACTATTTACCTCTATGTGATTCCAAGTAGATTTTCCTTTCAAGTTTGTTCCTATTTGTTCTATCCTAGTGCCTAGGTATTATATATGTTTTTGGGGTAGAATCACCCCAGGAATCCAATGATGGAATCAGATTCCACTTTGGAACACTTTCTGGAATTGTTATATTTCTATTTTGTTCAATGTTTGGAGCTTGGTTCCATGTGATGTGATGAGCCCAAGAGGATGATTCCTTGTTGTGGCAGTAGAGGGTGAACCCCTCTACAGCATGGTGGTGTTGTTTCATGCTTAGGAGTTTATATGTGCAAGTTGTGCTTAGTCAAAGTAGGGATGTGGCTGAAATTTCACTAAGTCTAAGAAACTGGTGTTATTTTCTTCTCCTGTAGTTGTGCTTGCACAAGTTCATGTGTTGGGAATTAGCCCTTGCTATCAACTGAGAAGTTGGAGATTTTGTGTTTGTCTAGATCCCTATCAATTTTGATTCCATTTGACTTCTTGTAGATATTGATTTGGGTGCTGTCAAAATGCTTTAGAGCATAAACGGCTAGTGAGAATCTAAGAATTTCACCAAGTCCCTGAAAACTGATGTTTTTGTCCAAGTTAGCAGTTGTAGATCTTTCTGTGTGTAACTCCTTTGTATTATATCTTGCTCACGCTTGTAGAGATTTTTAATAACTTCTGCCACATATCTTATTTGGCACATTAGGGTGGCTGTAGGTGCTTTGCATGTAGCTCTCAAACTGATATGATGCTGTTTATGACAGATTGTATAGTTTTGATGTTTCGATGCTTGTGAGTGCATAGTTGATGGTGTGGTGAGATTCCTTGCACCACCCCATCTATACTTGTTTGTTTTGTGATTTGGCAACCTGGGAATACCAGAAGTATGCCATTGGAGTGTGTTATGATGGATTTGATCCGTAGGACTTCATTTCTTGTTTCGTTGTTTCCGGTTGACCCGTAGCTCCGATCGTAACATTCTTTATATGCTTTTGCATCATTTTCAGGCAATGCATCTGTTCATGTCATCCTCATTCATGTCAAGATAGCTTAGAGTGCAGTTCTGTCTAGAAGTTTGTATTTTCTCCTCATGCATGTGCAACTGACTAGAATAGAGATGCATGTTCATTCTCATCTCATGCATCATGTGTTTATTGCATCATGTGGTGTTGTTGTTCATTGGGTGTTATTTTTATGTTGGGTAGAACCGGGATTAAAGAGCGAGTACGTGGATCCGGGAGAGTACATGCAGGATGAACAAGAGGAGTTCGAGAATGAAGACATCACACGCAAGATGACGTGACCTTGATACCATCTATAGTCTTGTTATGCTAGATTCATGTTTCCTTCGTTATATGCTCGCTGCCTACCACTGAAATAATTGCCTCCTGATATTGACATGAAACCCAAACAATTTCTCCTCCTAGCAAATATTGAATGGCTAAGTAGGCTTGCTCAGCTTCTAATGTTAGTGTTGCTAGTTGTAGGTGCAATGTCTCATGTGATAACATGAGTTTTGATATCATTATGTTAAAACTGTTATTTAATTTATGCACCTATATACTTTGTAAATAACGGAAGGCCTAGCCTTTTGCCGGGTGTCTTGTTCCGTTATTGCCACCATAGTTTTCGGCTACCGGTGTTTGATTCCATAACTGATCGCTCCTAACACGTTCGGGGTTGTTATGGGGACCCCCTTGATAAATCGTGTAGTGTTAAGACTTGTCCGGCAGGACCCAACATTGGTTTTAATCTGCTAATCACTTAATAATAATTTGCATAGGGAATAGCTACCCCGAGGAATTAATCAACAACCCGGGCTAGTGCTCCTCATGAGTGTTGGTCTAAATTGAGCAGACTATGGGGACACCACAGGGCAACCTGAGGTTTGGTACAACCCGTAGTGTGACTCATCCGTCGTGTCCTGAGACTGAGATATGCAAGTCTTATCAGGGTCGTCGACACGACAGGAGGTCCTGCTGGTCTTGTCTTAATCTAATAAAACTGCCTAGGGTTTAATCTTTCGGAAAGTCGTGCCCGCGGTTATGTGTCAATTTGGAATATTAGTTAACATCCGGTTATAGATAACTTGAACTTAATCTAATAAAACTGCCAACCGTGTGCGTATCCGTGCCTGTACCGTTCGAAGACTTCTCTTCGACCGGGAACATGGTGGGGTTGAGATTGACATAAGTAGGTTTTTCAAAATCACTTAATGATCAACTAGTCTTCGTCCGCTAGTATAGACCACCTTCAATAACTTGTTCTACGTAAGTTAGCCACCATAAATGCTTAGTATGCTGCAACCTAAACACTGAACCTTCCTTACCTTATAACTTGACTAGTTCTGGCACCGAGGTCATAGATTGCTGAGTCCCTGTGGCTCACAGATTACATCAACACCCCAAGAGGTACAGGTACGCCCGACACAGGTGATCCCGATGGCACGCAGTTGGCGTCGCAGTACGATGAGGAGATCGACCGCCTCTATGTGAACTATCCAGAAGACTGAGGCATGGTCGTGATCGTGGGCAAGCATGCAGGGTAGCATAGACTTTTCTCATGTTATGTGGTCCGTAGCGGAACTACCTTGTCTGAATAAATGTGTGTTGTAAACTCTGATATTATCTATGAGATGGCAAACGATTCCCTATTTGTCATTCTGTTATTATGTATGTGCTATGCTATCGTGCTTGAGAAATGCTTAGATGCGCTTCTTTCCATTTTGGGGCCTCGTCTCCTAAATCGGAAAGGACCGCATCTTAGTCGTTACAGTGGGCCCACTGGTTTGGGGTCTTATCACGCCGCGAGACGGGCTATATAGTGCAGCTGTCATACCCTGTTTTTACCTTGTTTTAACTATAGTCTCTTCAAAACCTGGGTTTATTAAAAACTATTTAAGCAAATGATGTGAGTGTTGTGATTGCCATTGTTTGTGTGTATGCTTGAATGAGAGGATCCAAAAGCAATATTTTTATAACCTGATATTTCCAAAAGACCTTTTTCTCATTTTTTGACTATTTTCAAAACCTTGCTTTGGTTTCCACTACAAGTCCCTATTCCAAGGGAGTGCCTTCTCCCAAAGTTTGTATTCTTATTTTACAACTATTTTAACTCTCCAAAATCATAAAATAATAATTTTATAAAATATTTTTCTATTTTATTTTCATGTCCTTTTCTGAGGCCAAAAATGATATTTCTCGATGGAAAATTATTTTTCTGCTTAGAAAAATCTGAGAAAATTTGGAGATACTAGGAGGACATATATTTTACATACATAAGATTTTCAACCCTTATTTATTTTCAAAATATTTGAGCAAATCCTTGAAAAGCTATTTTGTCTTTTTTGACCTTTTGAAATATTTCCAAAGGAATATTTTCAATAAATTCACAGAAATTTAGCATGCTTCCCACGCTATTTTTGGTGTTCATGCCAAATTTCACCTCATTTCAAGGTGATTTGGTTCACCAAATAATCCAAAAACCCTCTGTGTCCAGAATCAAGTTGTAGCAACTCTACATAGCAAAGTTTGTCCAAATGGCCTGAAACTTTGCAAGAGTGCTCAACACCCCAAATGAGGAGTCCCTGCCAAAAATTTGATTTGTGTGGATTAATTTACCCACATTCTCTTTTGAAAGGACAATACTTCCCATTTGGTGGTAATTTCAAGTTTGCACTATCAAACTTGTCCAATGAAGCTAAAATTTGGTGGAGCATCCTACTTTTGCATCAAAACCAATCCTGTTAACTTTCAGCATCGGTGGTAAAGGTTAACTACCCCAAACACATGTCGAACACCTTCTGCCAATATGGTCAAACAACACTTAACCCCCTCTACTCCCACTCCCTTTCCATTAAACTCTTAGTGGAAGCTGCCAGCACCACTCCTCAACTACATACGAGTGGCCCTTCTCTCGTTCAAAGCAGATGAGCCAAAATCTCCATTTTAGTTTCTAGATATAGACTAGGAGCTCTTCTCCAAGCTCTTTCTTTAACGAGCAGTGAGACCCTCACCTCCCAAACGGCTAAGGGGCATCTAAGCCAACCCCCGGACACGCCAGATAGGGCCAAAGTGCCCTAGAGCGCGCGAGCATGCCATGGCATGCCAAATCTGCGGTCTGCGCGCGCTACAGGGCGCACCCGAGGCAAAGGAGGCCAGCCCTAGCTGGTTCTCACCTCCCCTCGGTGTCTCTCCGCGTATCCGACAAACCTCCTGACTCAGGACAGCCTAGGGCCCCTTCTCCCTCTCTCTGCTGACCAGGGCGACGAGTGCCCACATGAGCCAGATTCGGCCACAAGATCACGGCCCCACAACACGCACCCACTGAGCCCCTATCTCTCTCGTTGAGTCTCTCGGGTCTCAAACCACGTCCACGAAATTGTGGGATCGACCCCGAGCCCTCTCTCCCTCTCCAGCAGCCACAGTGAAACCACCAGTGCTCCTCTGCTCGTTGCACCGTTGCTGACCTATAAATAGGCCCCCCTCGCTCCAGCACCCTCACACCACTCCTCCAGAACCTCAATCGAGGCCACAACCACCTCATTCGAGCATAGAGAGCTTCAGTGGTCGAGATTGACCGAGGCCCCACCGCTTCGGAGCTCCGTCGATCTCGGGCTACAAGCCAGCTCTCGCGCTCCTCTCACCTCCTCCGTGACCGTAGTGAGCTCAGGGAGCTTTTCCACCTCTTCCCCAAGCATTTCCCTGCCCGTAGCACCCAACTCCACCACCTCCCGTAGGAGAAACTACCCTCCGCGTCCACCTCTTGCCCGAGCATTTCCCTGTCCGTAGGTCCACCGCGGCCACCTCGTCGCCGGTGACCCAGGGCCTCCACATCGTTCCTTCGACCACCAGCAAGTAGGCGATGATACCACGGTGTCGTTCCTGTCGTCACCTAGTCTCGAGGGCGTCGGTATCGCTGCCGGCGTGCCTCCCCTCCCTCTGTCCAGCGGAGGAAGACAACCCCGACAGGCATGCCCCACCTGTCGGTGGCTAGTCTCTCCCCTATCTCCTCTCTCTGCCGCTGACCGAAGGGGCCCGCGCGTCACGTTTAAACGTGAAGGTTCGCGCGCACCTGGGCTGCTGGCTGGCTAGCTGGCCGGTTGGCCAGTTGGGCCGTCCCAGCCAGTGCCCGAGCCAGGCCAGGGTTGAGCCCGTTTTTCTTTTTCTTTTGATATTGATTCTAAATGATTTTTGTAAAACTGATTATTTAATCAAATTTAAATATTTATCCACCACAAATCTTCAAAAAATGTGTAGAATTTACTAGTGATGTTGCACTAATTTTTGTAAAAACTTTTACACATACCTTTGATTAAAATATCTAGTTTAAATACTTTAGCAAGTGTTATTTAGGTTTTTAAAATACCATTTTGCACAAAAGCCAGAGACCAATATTTTTAGAACTATAGTAATGATTTATCAGAATAGGATAACATTTTGAAAGTGAGTTTATGCCCTGTTTTTGAATAACCTTCTAGTTTTGTTAATATTATTACGATGATAGATTCCGCGTTCGATGAAGGAGTTGGACCCGCAGACCCCGGATACCTAGCTGAGCAAGGCAAGCAGCCCTTTGACCATGTGTGAGAAAATCTTTTATGCATGGAATATTGATTACTTATTTCCGATGCATAAAATTAAGATTAATCGGAACACCCCGGCATGGTGTATTCGATAGCTCCTCTGGAGCAGTTGCATTGAGCATGACCCTACCATCTATGAGGGTCGCGTTGATAATAAGTTGACAACAAATAGTAGTGCTACACATAGGATGAGCATATGCATGATGATGGTAACACAAAGTTGATACCAAAGGTTTTATGAAAACCCCGTCGGGTGCCACTAATGCCCGAGGTTGGTGATGAGTTAGGTGGCCACTTGTGAAGAAGTGGTGCACCGGGAATATTTTGTGTGAGTGGTTTCGGAAATGGGATTAGATTTATGATGAGTCGACCATCACAACCTTACATGTGCGACCACATTACCCCTTTATGGCACGGGGATTTGTTGATTACTTTGGTCGGTGCTAGCAAAGAGGCCACATTACTAGTGGCGGGAGTGATATGTGGTCACTCTCGTGATGAGGTCGTACCAGGTAGGTCTACTATGTCGTTTTATGTGTTTCGGGCACATCGTTGGTCCCCGCATGGATGGAACGGTCTAGAGTCTGTTCTCGTAAGACGTACATCATGTGGGTTGGGTACCAATCGAGTGGAACTATTTGTCTGGTATCGTCAAGGGAAAGGCAATGATCGGGTACTTACCTCGGGTATGTTATATACCGCGAGTCATGGATGACACGGAAGTTTCCCGAATCACGTGGGTACAACGTACAACCTCTGTAGAGTGTAAAACTATTCGAATAGTCATGTCCACGGTAAAGGACAGTTGGGTAATCCTGCTTAAACTACGTCCAATCATTTCCGCATAAACCAAGTGTGTGTGTGTGTGTGTGTTTAAAAACGTGTGATGTGAGAAAGTTGATATGGTCAAGTTCGGTGACTTGGCATATCGGCTGAACCCAAATTGTTCAACCCTCAGCAGATATGTTGATATTTGTAACCTGTTATTATGTTTACCATCCAGTTTATGATGCATATACATGCAAGTACTTGACCATGTTCATTTTCAATTAAAACCTGATTTCCACAAAGTCTGCATATTACTTTATTATCGTACAAACTACATTGTCCACATCCTGGGCTGTTTGCGAGTACATTCAAAGTACTCACTGGCTTGCCAATGGTTATGTTATTGACCAGACATGGAGGAACCAAAGTTTGAAGAAGAATTCGTCATCGGAGACAAACACATGAACTTGGACGCTTCCCATTCAGAGTGCCTATTGGTGAAGGCTGATGGCATGGGCTCCCGTTTACTACCAAGATTTCCGCTAGTAGTTGTATCAGTGTGATTGGCCTTATAGGCCCTATCTACGTGAGACTTGATCCTGGTGGTCATTTGTTGTATCAAACGGTATGTTTGGATGTAAGACTGTCAATATTCAGTATCTGTGTGTTCGGTCAGCATTGATCTCTGGGATCACTGAGCACGTTCATTTGGCGATCTCGACTCGTAAGTCAGGGTCCCCATAGAGCTGGTATCAGAGCAAGGTTGAGTGTAGGAAGCCTTAGGTAGCATGGACGATAGCCGAGACCATTAGCACACTCAGCCCTTACACTTGAGATTTTCTACACCCTACTACCATTTCATACCACCCAAAAATTTCTAACCGTCTCCTAAAAACCTTGAAGATGGTCGTCGTACCTGAGATGCTTCTGGAAACTGGCTTTCCCCTCCTTTTAGGGGACATCTCGGAGAAGTGTCAAGTACACCGCATGCCCATTTTTCTCTACCACGAGCACTGGGTCAACGCAAACACAAAGGAATATCACGTGGACGTGATAGTGAAGGAAAACGACTCCCCTACTAGTTGGTTCTTTGAAGGACCACATATGGAGAATCTGATGTTGGCAGTGGAGAGAGCAGCACGAGAGGCGCTCGTGCATCTCCGCGATATCCTTCCCGAGATGGCCAACGAGCCGGCTACTCGTCACCTTCCTTTTGTTAAGGATGGGATTGACGAGAGCTGGACACTCAACCCATCCTCGGAAGACGGGACGCCACTCAGGTTTCAGACCTACTACAGCCTCTCCGCCGACACCCTCACTCACCTTCTAATCAAGGAATCTGCGACGCTTCGCCAAGAACTACACCAAGTCAAGGACCTACTTCACCTGGAAAATATGAAGACCCGCAAGGTAAAGAAGGAAGGAGCACCAGGAGGGCAGCCTACTATTGCCTTCCGAGGAGGAATATCACCGCTCCAGGCCACTCCTATACAGAGTCGTCGTCTGACCGTAGAACAATACACTGAGCTCCTCACCGCTTCGCCAACAAAGCGACGCCGTGATGTACCTATTCCTTCCCGCACACCTCTGAAGGAAGAAGACACCAACCAGGATGAAGACGAAGACCATGTAGAGCATGCATACGAGACTGAGCAGTCCACCGCTTGGAGGAACGTCTTAGGCAAGTTAGGAGTCTCCCCTGCGAGGTCAAGTCCATGTATCAGTTTAGGAGAACCACGAGTGTTGTGTGGTTCATGTTCATGTTTTGATGCAAGCCACATTTCTGCCTTAGGCAGCTTGTAAGCGACAACATCACCTGCTTTAATTGAGTATTTGCATAAGATTCCTCAAACCTTTTTATTTTTCTCACACACTTGCATAGTACCGAACTCCCTTATCTAGGCACGTCATCCATATACGATTCCCCGACCACTTCGGAATATTAACCTGCCTGCTCCCAAACAGGATGGTGATTTATACTCGCACCAGTACCTTCGACAACCCCAGCACTCGCACTTCTAGCCAGCAGCCAGGAACCGGTGGGTCTGCCCAAGCTGGAGATCACCCCGAGCAGCAGCAAGGCGACATTCCCCCTCCACCGCCTCCTCCGGAGAGCATGACCGTGTCTTACTTCCTCCAAGCTCTCTGAGAGGAACGTCATGCCAACAATGCCGCCATCTAGCAGTTGGCTCAAGTCTTAGTGAACAATCCACCACAAAACGGAAATGGCAACAGTCGCTCCACTCTGTGTGAGTTTATGAGGACTACGCCTCCCATAGTCACGGAGACAACTGAACCCCTGGATGCCGATGACTGGATCCGCACCATTGAAGACATCCTCGCGCTGGTTAAATGCATCCACGATCGCGAGAAAGTCCTTTATGCTTCTCACTGTCTCGGGGACACGGCTAGGGCTTGGTGGGACGGGTTCCAAATCATGTGGGAAGCGCAGGATATTGATACGTCTTCGTCGTATCTACTTTTCCAAACTCTTTTGCCCTTGTTTTGGACTCTAATTTGCATGATTTGAATGGAACTAACCTGGACTAACACTATTTTCAGCAGAATTGCCATGGTGTTGTTTTTGCGCAGAAATAAAAGTTCTCGGAATGACCTGGAAATTTACGGAGATTTTTTGTGGAATATATTAAAAATACTGGCGCAAGAATCAACCGAAGGGGTGGAGCTGTGAGCCCACATGCCCACCAGGAGCGGGGGCCCCCTGGCCGCGCCTGGCAGACTTGAGGGGCCCACGCTGCTCCACCGCCTCCAATCTCAGCTCTACTTAGTCCCTTTCGTTCGGAAAAAAAATCAAGGAGAAGAGTTCATCGCGTTTTACGATACGGAGGCGCCAACACCTCATGTTCTTCCTTTGGAGGGCAGATGTGGAGTCCGTTCTGGGCTCCGGAGAGGGGAGATTGTTGCCATCATCATCATCAACCTTCCTTCATCGCCAATTCCATGATGCTCTTCACCGTTCGTGAGTAATCTCATCGTAGGCTTGCTGGACGGTGATGGGTTGGATGAGATCTATCATGTAATCGAGTTAGTTTTGACGGGGATTGATCCCTAGTATCCACTATGTTCTGAGATTGATGTTGCTACTACTTTCCCATGATTAATGCTTGTCACTGGGCCCCGAGTGCCATGATTTCAGATCTGACCCTATCATGTTGTTGCTAATATATGTGTGTTCTTGATCCTATCTTGCAAGTTGTAGTCACCTACTATATGTTATGACACGGCAACCCCGGAGTGACAATAGCCGGAACCACTCCCACAGATGACAATAGTATGAGGAGGTCATGTATTCACTAAGTGTTAATGCGTTGGTCCGGTTCTTTATTAAAAGAGGAACCTTAATATCCCATAGTTTCCATTAGGACCCCGCTGCCACGGAAGGGATGGACAATAGATGTCATGCAAGTTCTTTCCCCTAAGCACGTATGACTACATACGGAATACATGCCAACATTAAATTGACGAACTGGAGCTAGTTACATATCTCTCTGTGTTATAGTTGTTGCATGATGAATAACATCCGACATAATCATCCATCACCGATCCAATGCCTACGAGTTTTTCCTACTCGTCCTTGCTATGTTACTTTGTTGCTAGTGCTGTCACTATTGCTACTGTTACTCTATTGCTAGTGCTGTTACTTTGCTGCTACTGTTGTCACTTTGCTGCTACTGGTTATTGTTGCTACTGTTGCTATCATACTACTTTGCTACTGATACTTTGCTAGAGATACTAAGTCTTTCTCCTTGTGGTTGAATTGACAACTCAACTGCTAATACTTGAGAATATTCTTTGGCTTCCTCTTGTGTCGAATCAATAAATTTGGGTTGAATACTCTACCCTCGAAGACTATTTTCTGGCGCCGTTGCTAGGGAAGCACAGCTATATTCTCTGAGTCACTTGGGATTTACGTCTGCTGATCACTATGAGGAATCCGAAAGATCCAAGAACTAAAGTTTTGCCCTCAACTACGAGGACAGGTAAGGAATTGCCATCTAGCTCTGCACTTGATTCACCTTCAGTTATGAGTAAGTTTGCGACACCACCTCCTGCTAGAAATCTTGATATGTCGCCTTGCTAGATGATGCTACTTCTGCTGCCCATGATGCTTATGTAACATCCCAAAATTATAAATTTTGGAATGTTAATATAATTATTAGATTGATTGTTTGTTGGTTGCCTGAGTGATTGAAACTTTTGTGAAATTTGAAACCTTTCGAAACTTTTGAACGAGAGGGAATAAAATGACTTTCCCCTTCTCCGGTGAATTCAAATTCAATTTTTTTAATCAACGAGAGAAGATGACATGACTTCTTAAACTATAAAGAATTTGAACGGAGGTGTTTGCATTTGAATTTCCTTGCATTTCCATTCGTTTTCTTCGTGCAACAAAATGTCGGGAAATACATTTCCACAGAGGAGGAACATGACCCTCGAACCCACGGGCATTTTGAAAGTTATTTGAACCCTCAAACTTAGAGGATCATTTGAAAATTATTTGCAAAAAGAAATAATGCTTTTAGGGATTTTTGGAAAAATCATTTTTTCTGAAGTTTTTATTTTTGCCGCGGAAAAATGCCCATCATCTATATTTTATCTTCCGGATAATTTTAGTATATAAAAACTCTTTATTCCGAATTGATTTGGTTTCCTTTTTAATGTTTTAGTTTCGTAGTTTTGAAAATAGGAAGGAGATCACTTTTATTAGGAAAACTCTAGGTGGCCCATTAAGAACTTTCCAAATTTGGCCCAGGAGATCTTCTTCTTCCTCCTCTCTCCCACGTGACACAGAAACCTTCCATCCATGGAGGAAGGAATCCCCTCCTTCCCGATCTCCCTCCTCCTTCCTTCCGGAGGCCATCCGAGGCCGCCTATAAATTCACCTCGTCCCCCTCTCTCCATTTTTCCCGAGAAAACCTCATCTCCTCGCCTCTAACTCGTGCCCCACCTCGCCGGAGTTGTCACCGGAGAACAACAGAGAACTCCTCCCCCAGCAGTTCCCATGTCGGCCTCCTCCCCTTCGGCACCCTCCTCCACCTCGCCCCCTGTAGCCCCTCCTCCACCGCCGCCACCCCTCCACCTCGCCCCCTGCTGCTCCCTCCCCTCCCTGGAAACCAGCAGCGACCAGCACCACCACGCCAGGAGCTTTCCCCTCCACCTCGCCCCTACAGCCCCCCTCCCCCTTGCAGCCCACCTCGCCCCCCCCCAGGGAACCCCCCCTTGCAGCCAGTGGTTTTGCTAGCCTTAGGACGTTTGCTCCAAACCAAGAAACAAACATCCACCACAGCCAGTAGCATCTTGCCACGTGTACCCCTCTTTTAGCGCTAGTAGCTGCAGTTTTTCTGCCAAAATTAGCAAAAACAGAAACTTCCAATTTTGTTTTGCCCACAACGTTTTATCCCGAAGTCCAATGACATTGATTCTTCTTCCAGTGGCTCACAAATGTCTTGTAGTTTTTAAAAATATATAATTTGTCTATATTTGAAATTTGCAAATATAAGTTAGATCAGATTTAGTTTAAACCCTGTTTTGCCTATTCCAGGAGTTTGAAAAATGATTTTGAGTTGATTCTTTTTTCTACTGTTTTCTAGGGATAAAATCTTACTGTGGTAGAAGTTTCAGAATTTTTAAAATAAGTTTACTGGTGTTTTAAACAGAAACATGTTTCTGCCATACCGGCGCGCGATAAATTCTTTTGCGTAGTCTTTTGCAAATCTTTGCATGTGATGTTATTTTTACTTGGGGGATGATTGAAGTGCTTATGGTGTGATTTGTGTTTGTATCGGTAGATCATCCGGAGTGCGAAGCGTGTTACTTAGAGACGCTCGAGCAAGACAACTATCATCAAGGCAAGTCACTTTTATCATACTATCACCCATGTTTTATATATGCATTGTAGTTCTACTATCCTATGCCCAATTGCATGCTCCTTAGGTACTTGGAAACTTTAGTGTAAGTTTTAGTATCATGTGGTAGGAACACAACAACCCCGACACTTGGCCCCGGGACGACAATTTCTTAATGCTATGCTTGAGTAGACGGGTTATCGGTTGAGTGTATACCACGAGTGATGTGAGATTGATATAATAATCAAGACCGGACTAAGACAAGATTTTCAAGACCTCAGACGTAATGCAACACTGGGTGAAGGACGGTTGATCGGCTCCCTGGAAAACCCAGTGGATGCCCGGGATGCTGGAGAGGCCATGTCATCCTGCGGAAAGCTTCACCCAGGCTCAAAGAGACGGACGGATATTTTCAAGACCCAAGGCTTACCTGCATAGCCACAAGTCATTATGGGCTCTTGCTTGGTTGGACAATGCGGTGACTCTGGACAGGCGGTGCTAGCAGATGTAGACGAATGGTAGGAATGGATGGGCACCGACAGGGATTCAGAGGGACCCGTTGAAAGACCATGTTTTGATCATCCGGTCTTCAAACATCCTGAAGTGCGAGGACATACACGGAGGCGATCAAATCTTGCGGGGAACGTGTGCAAAACTCTGCAGAGTACTCAAACCTAATCGATTAGCCGTGTCGACGGTCATGGATGACTTGAGCCAAAGGAACTGAAGTTATCTGGATTTCTCAACACCATTAAATATATTTGATGTGGGAATTATTGACAACTCGGGTACGAGAACTGGTTGGCGGAACCATCTCGTTAACAACAAACATTGCAGTAACATTTTGTTTTCAACCCCTCTTGTTGTAGGATAAAACTGGCTTTATGCAAAACTTAGCTCCACCGACCAAATATGCATGTAGAGATAGTTGATTATTACTTTACCCCTCGCTTATGTGACTTGTCGGCATATTCAATATGCTGACCTACACGGCTGCAACGTCTTATGTTGCAGATATTTTTCTTCGACGAGTAAGAGTACGATGCAGGGTTACGGTCTACACTCAACTTGCCGTTGGTGTTTATTGGGACTCCACTCCCTTGACCGCTTCCGCTTAGATATTTAAGGTATATATCAGTTTTACGCTATTTTACATGTGATTGCACTTTGATATAAACATTGATGTACTGTGTGTGCCAGCATACTGATCCAGGGATGGCACAGAAACACAGAGGCTTGACTCTTTTTGAGTCGGGTCGCTACAGAGATGGTATCAGAGCACATGTTGACTGTAGGACGTGACCCTAGAAACTGGAATTTCTTAGAGAAGAATCTCTCAAAAAAATTTATTTTCAAGAACACCTTTTACTTCTCATCTCTTTTGATTTCATCAAATGTTCTCTCTCACCTCTAATAGTTATACAATCCCCTTACCCCTTTGACCTCATGAAGAATCAACGGAGCTCTACTTCAAAGTAAAGAGGATTTCAACATGCATTTGAAGAATTGAAGGTGCACCAATTGAAGACTCTCAAGACCCGAAGAACTCGAAGACCCCGAAGCGTTCGAATATTTATATGACCATTAGAAGTCCAAACCCCCGTTATATACCCACGTTAGATACGATGATTTGTGAGCCGTCATTGGTGTGTGTTTTCCGACGGCCACAAATAAAACCTATTCTCAAAAATATTGTTTGTATTGTGTGTATCTCCCTCTCTCTTACCTGTCTCATCCCCAAAACCTCAACCCTACCAGATGGAGTATGAAGCTGGACTTGTAGTATCTGGACCAATGACCCAGCTGGAAGCTGAGATATGGATTCAGAACATGGAGAACCACTTCGGGAGCAACTTGATCTCAAGGAAGTATGAAGTGGAACACGCTCTTCGGTACTTTACACAAAGTGCTGCAATCTGGTGGAAAATGCATCATGCCATACAAGGATTTAGTGGAGCAGAAACCTGGGACGAATTCAAGAAGACTCTGTTAAGATCCCGTCTCATTCGGAAGTGCTATGATTATCTGAAGGAGAAGACTTGTGCATGCAAGATCTGTGGAGAAATAGGACACACCCAGGAAGAACACAAGGATGGATGCCCTCATTGTGAAGGAAATCATCCAGCTGAGGAATGCCCGACTAGTCATGTGACTTGTTTCTTGTGTGAAGGAACCACCCACTACCCAGCTCAGTGTCACATTTACCCCAAGGTACAACAAGTTGTCAAGCAGTAGAAGGATGCAGTAAAGGAAACACTCCAGAAGAAGATTCTAGAAGAGCCGGTGATGAACGAAAATGTTGAAGACCCTGATGGACAAGGTCTGACCAGATTTTTCTCCAATGCATGCTACTCATGTGGAGAAGAAGGACATTATTCACAGGACTGCACGCAGAGAAGCCAAGAATATCTGGGATACTTCCCGACGGAAGAAGTGGAGTTTTATCCGCTTGAAGTAGAAGAACTGGCCAAGATGAAGGAGTCCGGAAAGAAGAAAAAGTACCCTCGGAAGAACCAAATCTCTGCAGACATAGACCTGAGTCATGTCAGAAGTTACAAGTGTAAGAAATTTGGCCACCACAAATACATGTGCTCAGGAAGGAAGCCGGGAACCCAAGGAGCAAAAGCAGAAGCTAAGAAGCCTCGAGAGTTGTCGGAAATCATTTGCTTTTGTTGCAAGGAAGCAGGACATTTTGCTTGCAATTGTCCACAAAGGAAGAAAGCTAAGAAGGAGTAGTTAAGTTTTGGCCGCGGCAATTAGTGTAATATGAAGAACTCTTGTTTTTCATGAGATCATGGAGTGAATTTTTTTTGTAACAGAAGTCCCTGAGATTGTAATAACATCATGAATAAATGGCATTTATTGTCTCATGATGGTCTATGTTGAAACTATATGCGTTGTTTATCTACGAACAAATATCTCTGACCATTATGAGGATATGAGAAAATATGGTCTATGCACGCATGAGTATAATTCATTTAAGAGTGGTAGTAATCGGTAAACCCCACAGGATCCACCGAGAAGGAATGTACCATGATTACCAAGGAGACACATACATTCCTCTGAGTACCTATTTACTGGCACCTGCAGATGACAACTCTCTACGAGTCATTCCTCAAGGGACCCGAAACGATCATGACCCTGACCAGCGATCATGATTACCCGAAAATCCTGAAGGACATGATGAAGCACATTCATCTTGAAGGAGATGCAGTCTACAAAGGCTACCCATTTCTGGAAAATGGAGTGGAACTTTGGTACGTGGAAGTACACCTCCACCATGTGAAAAGAGTTTGTACAAAGACTATGGGGCAATACTTTTTCATTTCACGTGTACCACGAGCAACCTTCTTTGATGCTGTTTGTGAAGCTGCCATGGAAGCCATACGTCAGATTGGAGAAATACTTGAAGCAAGACTCCGTCATACCCAGGAATACCTGAGTGAAGTACGTGCGGAAATGATGGAGATGAAGCTAATGGCCACCATGATGAAGCAAAAGATGGATGATTTCAAGGAGCAAATTGGAAAGTTCGCGTGGAACTAAAGTACCTTCAAGAGAGATAGATGAATAAAGTTGGCAGAAATGCTCGACCATACCGAATCATGTGGATGGAAGCATTTGTAATAGAGTACTTTTGAATTGGAGTTTTGGATAAGAAATTAAGGATGTAATAAAGGATTGATTATGAAATGCATATGATTTATGGAAGAAGCTATGATGGATCAGCAAACGTTTTCTTAGGAGCATACGAAAACCTGCGAGTTGTGAAGATACGATAGATGTTTTGTTCAGCTTGCAGAACCAATGGATTATCCGAACTTCGTTCGTGGACGAGAGAAATTCTGCAACGCTTGTGAGGATGCCCAAGTGTTAGAATGCGAGATTCGCTAAACCTTATACAGAGAAATGATTTGGGTGCGGAATGGACTGATCACCATGACGACTTACTCTTATCATTTATCTTGCTATTCGGAATGGTAAATATGAGAGACTTACCCATATAGAGAAACGACGTTCTTTGAAACTTTTGTTTAAGCCTTAGAATGGTATAAGAAAAGCCCATGTACATGGCACTTGTTGTCACGCGTAGGAAATTTTACGGTGAGGATGAAACCAAGACCCTTCTCTCTGCAGGATAACCACAAATGGTAGACCACCATGAGAACCATCGATATGCTATTTAGAATTGACCACGAGACTGTCAGTTAAGAAGACCCAGTAACGAAAGAAGCTTATATCAACGGGAGAGCATCACCAAAGGATTTAAAATGAAGACTGTGCGATGTCAGTTGCCAAAACCGCAGAGGATCGTTAAAACATTTTGAGGGACCAGTATCTCTCATTTTAAGTGTGGTAGCATCCCACTTTGCCGGAGATTGGATTTGTTAGAAGACCCCCAAACCCTAACCTTTCTTTCTAGCCTCTTCGAATCTCGAGGACGAGATTCATTTTAAGTGTGGTAGTTTGTAACATCCCTAAACTATAAATTTTGGAATGTTAATATAATTATTAGATTGATTGTTTGTTGGTTGCCTGAGTGATTGAAACTTTTGTGAAATTTGAAACATTTCGAAACTTTTGAACGAGAGGGAATAAAATGACTTTCCCCTTCTCCGGTGAATTCAAATTCAATTTTTTAATCAACGAGAGAAGATGACATGACTTCTTCAACTATAAAGAATTTGAACGGAGGTGTTTGCATTTGAATTCCCTTGCATTTCCATTCGTTTTCTTCGTGCAACAAAATGCCGGGAAATACATTTCCAGAGAGGAGGAACATGACCCTCGAACCCACGGGCATTTTGAAAGTTATTTGAACCCTCAAACTTAGAGGATCATTTGAAAATTATTTGCAAAAAGAAATAATGCTTTTAGGGATTTTTGGAAAAATAATTTTTTCTGAAGTTTTTATTTTTGCCGCGGAAAAATGCCCATCATCTATATTTTATTTTCCTGATAATTTTAGTATATAAAAACTCTTTATTCCGAATTGATTTGGTTTCCTTTTTAACGTTTAGTTTCCTAGTTTTGAAAATAGGAAGGAGATCACTTTTATTAGGAAAACTCTAGGTGGCCCCATTAAGCACTTTCCAAATTTTGCCCAGGAGATCTTCTTCTTCCTCCTCTCTCCCACGTGACAGAGAAACCTTCCATCCATGGAGGAAGGAATCCCCTCCTTCCCGATCTCCCTCCTCCTTCCTTCCGGACGCCATCCGAGGCCGCCTATAAATTCACCTCGTCCCCCTCTCTCCATTTTTCCCGAGAAAACCTCCTCTCCTCGCCTCTAACTCGTGCCCCACCTCGTCGGAGTTGTCACCAAAGAACAACAGAGAACTCCTCCACCAGCAGTTCCCACGTCGGCCTCCTCCCCTTCGGCACCCTCCTCCACCTCGCCGCCTGTAGCCCCTCCTCCACCGCCGCCACCCCTCCACCTCGCCCCCTGCTGCTCCCTCCCCTCCCTGGAAACCAGCAGCGACCAACACCACCACGCCAGGAGCTTTCCCCTCCACCTCGCCCCTACAGCCCCCCTCCCCCTTGCAGCCCACCTCGCCCCCCCAGGGAACCCCCCCACCTTCGCCCCCCCCCCTCCACCACCCCTCGCCGGCCCCTCCCCCTTCCCCACCGGAGCTCCCCCCTCCACCTCGGCCAGCACCAGCACGGGAACAGCACAACCCAGCCGAAGGTAACCCCTCCACCCCTGTGTTATTTCCTTTTTTGCTTTTTTTAGCCACTAGATCTTTATCCTACGGCTTAGATTAGATCTTAAAAGTATCTCTTCGGTTTATATTAGTAAACCAGTGGTTTATTTTTCCACTTATGACTTTAGCCAGTGGTTTTGCTAGCCTTAGGACGTTTGCTCCAAACCAAGAAACAAACATCCACCGCAGCCAGTAGCATCTTGCCACGTGTACCCCTCTTTTAGCACTAGTAGCTGCAGTTTTTTTGTCAAAATTAGCAAAAAAAAGAAACTTTCAATATTTTTTTGGCCACAACTTTTTATCCCGAAGTCCAATGACATTGATTCGTTTTCCAGTGGCTCACAAATTTCTTGTAGTTTTTAAAAGCATATAATTTGTCTATGTTTGAAATTTTCAAATATAAGTTAGATCAGATTTAGTTTAAACCCTGTTTTGCCTATTGCAGGAGTTTGAAAAATGATTTTGAGTTGATTCTTTTTGCTACTGTTTTCTAGGGATAAAATCTTACTGTGGTATAAGTTTCAGCATTTTTAAAGTATTTTTACTAGTGTTTTCAACAGAAACAAGTTTCTAGCATACCGGCGCGCGATAAATTCTTTTGCGTAGTCTTTTGCAAATCTTTGCATGTGATGTTATTTTTACTTGTGGCATGATTGAAGTGCTTATGGTGTGCTTTGTGTTTGTATCGGTAGATCATCCGGAGTGCGAAGCGTGTTACTTAGAGGCGCTCGAGCAAGACAACTATCATCAAGGCAAGTCACTTTGATCATACTATCACCCATGTTTTATGCATTGTAGTTCTACTATCCTATGCCCAATTGCATGCTCCTTAGGTACTTGGAAACTTTAGTGTAAGTTGTAGTATCATGTGGTAGGAACACAACAACCCCGACACTTGGCCCCGGGACGACAATTTCTTAATGCTATGCTTGAGTAGACGGGTTATCTATTGAGTGTATACCACGAGTGATGTGAGATTGATATAATAATCAAGACCGGACTAAGACAAGATTTTCAAGACCTCGGACGTAATGCAACACTGGGTGAAGGACGGTTGATCGGCTCCCTGGAAAACCCAGTGGATGCCCGGGATGCTGGAGAGGCCATGTCATCCTGCGGAAAGCTTCACCCAGGCTCAAAGAGACGGACGGATATTTTCAGGACCCAAGGCTTACCTGCACAGCCACAAGTCATTATGGGCTCTGGCTTGGTTGGACAACGCAGCGACTCTGGACAGGCGGTGCTAGCAGATGTAGAGGAACGGTAGGAATGGATGGGCACCGACAGGGATATAGAGGGACCCGTTGAAAGACCATGTTTTGATCATCCGGTCTTCAAACATCCTGAAGTGCGAGGACATACATGGAGGCGATCAAATCTTGTGGGGAACATGTGCAAAACTCTGCAGAGTACGCAAACCTAATCGATTAGCCGTGTCCACGGTCATGAACGACTTGAGCCAAAGGAACTGAAGTTATCTTGATTTCTCAACACCGTTAAATATATTTGATGTGGGAATTATTGACAACTCGGGTACGAGAACTGGTTGGCGGAACCATCTCGATAACAACAAACATTGTAGTAACATTTTGTTTTCAACCCCTCTTGTTGTAGGATAAAACTGGTTTATGCAAAACTTAGCTCCACCGACCAAATATGCATGTAGAGATAGTTGATTATTACTTTACCCCTCTCTTATGTGACTTGCCGGCATATTCAATATGCTGACCTACACGGCTGCAACGTCTTATGTTGCAGATATTTTTCTTCAATGAGTAAGAGTACGATTCAGGGTTACGGTCTACACTCAACTTGCCGTTGGTGTTTATTGGGACTCCACTCCCTTGACCTCTTCCGCTGAGATGTTTAAGGTATATATCAGTTTTACACTATTTTACATGTGATTGCACTTTGATATATACATTGATGTACTGTGTGTGCCAGCATACTCATCCAGGGATGGCACAGAAACACAGAGGCTTGACTCGTTTTGAGTCGGGTCGCTACAGCTTATGATGATGTTATGCTTCATATTGCTTTACCACTAGGTACCCTTGATGCACAAATTGCTAGAGTTGCTGCTAGATGTGATGATAGTTCTGAAACTGTTGATACTATTGAAGTAGAACCTCCTATTTTGCCTGCTAGAACTAGCTCTCCTAGATATGAATTGCCTGATATGCCTGAGGGTTATGTTATGGAGGGAGAGATAGCTGAGGACTTTCCTGCGTGTAAGGATAGCTATGATGTTGAGAAATTACTGCACAAGTGGAAAGAAAAATCTTTGAACGCTAGGATGAAATACGACCCGAAGTTTGCTAGTTCGCCTATCTTTGCGACCGATAAGGATTATGAATTCTCTGTCAACCCTGAGTTAATCACTCTGGTCGAATATGATCCTTTTCATGGTTATGAGTCTGAAAAGGTTGTAGCCCATCTTACCAAACTGCACGATATAGCCACCCTTTTCACTAGTGAGGAGAAGATCCGGCACTACTATATCCTTAAGACTTGGTTCACTTCTCTTGCTCCTGGTTGTGTGTGTAGCCCCCAAGATATGATCTACTACTTCTCTGAAAAATATTTCCCTGCCCATAAGAAGCAAGTTGCCTTGCAGGAAATGTACAACTTTGCGCAAGTTGAAGAAGAGAGTCTCCCACAAGCTTGGGGGAGGCTGGTCCAGCTACTGAATGCTTTGCCTGATCACCCTCTTGAGACGAATGAAATACTTCATATCTTCTATAACGGACTTACCGATGCTTCGAGAGACCACCTAGGTAGTTGTGATGGTTGTGTTTTTAGGGAACGAACTGTAGAATAAGCTGAGATCCTATTGAATAACATCTTGTGCAATGAGAATGCTTGGACTATTCCCGAACCACCTCCTAAGCCAACTCCTAAGAAAAGAGGTATTCTATTCCTCAGTCCTGAAGATATGAAAGAAGCTAAGAAATATATGAAAGAGAAAGGCATTAAATCTGAAGATGTCAAAAATCTACCACCTATCGAAGATACCCGTGGTCTTGATAACCCGATACGGGTAGTAGAAGTAAATTCTCTGCGTAGATTCAATGAGAGTGATATTCCTTTTGATAAATCTGCTAGCTTATGCCTGGATGAATTTGATAACTTCGTTGCCAAACAACAAAGTTTCAATGATTATGTTAGTAGACAATTGGAACAGAATGCTCGTATGCTTAGTCATTTAAGTGCTTGTGTGGACAGAAATGTCAATGATCTTAAGCTTTTGAGTAAGCATGCCTCTATGGTTACTACTCAGGTAAAACAAGTACTTAAGGATCAGAATAACTTGCTTAATGAGATGAATGACAATTCTGTCAGAGTCGTCGCTAGAGGCGGTAGAATGACTCAGGAACCTTTGTATCCTGAGGGTCATCCTAAGAGAATTGAACAAGATTCTCAAGGAGTTCGTACTGATGCACCTAGTCATCCTAGAAAGAAGAAGAAAGATGGGAGGAACTGTTGGAAATATGCCCTAGAGGCAATAATAAATTAGTTATTATTATATTTCTTAGTTCATGACAATCGTTTATTATCCATGCTATAATTGTATTGAATGAAGACTTATATACATGTGTGGATACATAGAAAAAACACTGTCCCTAGCAAGCCTCTAGTTGGCTAGCCAGTTGATCAAAGATAGTCATGGTCTTCTGATTATGAACAAGGTGTTGTTGCTTGATAACTGGATCACGTCATTAGGAGAATCACGTGATGGACTAGACCCAAACTAATAGACGTAGCATGTTGATCGTGTCATTTTGTTGCTACTGTTTTCTGCGTGTCAAGTATTTGTTCCTATGACCATGAGATCATATAACTCACTGACACCGGAGGAATGCTTTGTGTGTATCAAACGTCGCAACGTAACTGGGTGACTATAAAGATGCTCTACTGGTATCTCCGAAGGTGTTCCTTGAGTTAGTATGGATCAAGACTGGGATTTGTCACTCCGTGTAAAGGAGAGGTATCTCGGGGCCCACTCGGTAATACAACATCACACACAAGCCTTGCAAGCAATGTGACTTAGTGTAAGTCACGAGATCTTGTATTAGGAACGAGTAAAGAGACTTGCCGGTAAACGAGATTGAAATAGGTATACGGATACTGACGATCGAATCTCGGGCAAGTAAGATACCGAAGGACAAAGGGAATGACATACGGGATTATATGAATCCTTGGCACTGAGGTTCAAACGATAAGGTCTTCGTAGAATATGTAGGATCCAATATGGGCATCCAGGTCCCACTATTGGATATTGACCGAGGAGTCTCTCGGGTCATGTCTACATAGTTCTTGAACCTGCAGGGTCTGCACACTTAAGGTTCGACGTTGTTTTATGCGTATTTGAGTTATATGGTTGGTTACCAAATGTTGTTCGGAGTCCCGGATGAGATCACGGACGTCACGAGGGTTTCCGGAATGGTCCGAAAACGAAGATTGATATATAGGATGACCTCATTTGATTACCGGAAGAGGTTTTCGGAGTTACCGGGAATGTACCGGGAATGACGAATGGGTTCCGGGTGTTCACCGGGGGGGGCAACCCAGGGGAAGCCCATAGGCCTTGGGGGTGGCGCACTAGCCATTAGTGGGCTGGTGGGACAGCCCAAGAAGTCCCTATGCGCCATAGGAAGAAAATCAAAGAGGAAAAAAAAGAGGAGGTGGGAAAAAGGGGAAGGACTCCTCCTTCCAAACCTAGTTGGATTTGGTTTGGAAGGGGAGGACTCCCCCCCTTGGCTCGGCGGAACTCCTTGGGGGTCCTTGGACCCCAAGGCAAGGCTCCCCCTCTTCTCCCTATATATACGGAGGTTTTAGGGCTGATTTGAGACAACTTTGCCACGGCAGCCCGACCACATACCTCCACGGTTTTACCTCTAGATCGCGTTTTTGCGGAGCTCGGGCGGAGCGCTGCTGAGATTAGATCACCACCAACCTCCGTAGCGCCGTCACGCTGCCGGAGAACTCATCTACCTGTCCGTCTCTCTTGCTGGATCAAGAAGGCCGAGATCATCGTCGAGCTGTACGTGTGCTGAACGCGGAGGTGCCGTCCGTTCGGCACTAGATTGGAGCGGGTCGTGGGACGGATCGCGGGACGGTTCGTGGGACGGTTCGCGGGGCGGATCGAGGGACGTGAGGACGTTCCACTACATCAACCCCGTTTCTTAACGCTTCTGCTGTGCGATCTACAAGAGTACGTAGCTCGAATATCCCCTCTCGTAGATGGAGATCAGCATGATAGGTCTTCGTGCGCGTAGGAAAAATTTTGTTTCCCATGCGACGTTCCCCAACAGTGGCATCATGAGCTAGGTTCATGCGTAGATGTAATCTCGAGTAGAACACAAAATTTTTTGTGGGCGGTGATGTGCGTTTTGCTGCCGTCCTTAGTTTTTTCTTGATTCCGCGGTATTGTTGGATCGAAGCGGCTTGGACCGACATTACTCGTACGCTTACGAGAGACTGGTTTCATCGCTATGAGTAACTCCGTTGCTCAAAGATGACTGGCAAGTGTCGGTTTCTCCAACTTTAGTTGAATCGGATCTAACCGAGGAGGTCCTTGGATGAGGTTAAATGGCAATTCTTCCATCTCCGTTGTGGTGTTTGCGTAAGTAAGATGCGATCCTACTAGATACCCATGGTCACCACGTAAAACATGCAACAACAATTAGAGGACGTCTAACTTGTTTTTGCAGGGTATGCTTGTGATGTGATATAGCCAACGATGTGATGTGATATACTGGATGTATGAGATGATAATGTTGTAATAGTTAATATCGACTTGCACGTCGATGGTATGGCAACTGGCAGGAGCCATAGGGTTGTCTTTAAACTAACATTTGTGCTTGCAGATGCGTTTACTATATTGCTAGGACGTAGCTTTAGTAGTAATAGCATGAGTAGCACGACAACCCCGATGGCGACACGTTGATGGTGATCATGATGATGGAGATCATGGTGTGACGCCGGTGACAAGAAGATCGTGCCGGTGCTTTGGTGATGGAGATCAAGAAGCACGTGATGATGGCCATATCATGTCACTTATGAATTGCATGTGATGTTAATCCTTTATGCACCTTATCTTGCTTAGAACGACGGTAGCATTATGAGGTGATCTCTCACTAAAATTTCAAGACGAAATTGTGTTCTCCCCGACTGTGCACCGTTGCGACAGTTCTTCGTTTCAAGACACCACGTGATGATCGGGTGTGATAGACTCAACGTTCACATACAACGGGTGCAAAACAGTTGCACACGCGGAACACTCGGGTTAAGCTTGACGAGCCTAGCATGTGCAGACATGGCCTCGGAACACATGAGACCGAAATGTCGAGCATGAATCGTATAGTTGATATGATTAGCATAGAGATGCTTACCACTGAAACTATTCTCGACTCACGTGATGATCGGACTTGAGATAGTGGATTTGGATCATGTACCACTCAAATGACTAGAGAGATGTACTTTTTGAGTGGGAGTTCTTAAGTAATATGATTAATTGAACTAATTATCATGAACATAGTCTAATGGTCTTTGCGAATTACGATGTAGCTTGCGCTATAGCTCTACTGTTTCTATATGTTCCTAGAGAAAATTTAGTTGAAAGTTTAAAGTAGCAAACTTGGCAGAGGATTGTCCTCGTTGCTACGCAGAAGGCTTATGTCCTTAATGCACCACTCGGTGTGCTGCACCTCGAGCGTCGTCTATGGATACTGTGAACATCCGACATACACGTTTCTGATGAATACACGATAGTTCAGTGCAAAATACTTAATGGCTTAGAGGCAAGGCGCCGAAGACGTTTTGAAACGTCACGGAACATAAGTGATGTTCTAAAGAGATGAAATTGTGATTTCATGCTTGTGCCCTTGTTAAGAGGTACGAGACCTCTGACAAGATTCTTTGTCCACAAAGTAAAGGAGAAAAGATCAATCGTTGAGCGTGTGCTCAGATTGTCTGAGTACGACAATCGCTCGAATCAAGTGGGAGTTAATCTTCCAGATGAGATAGCGATGGTTCTCCAAAGTCACTGCCACCAAGCTATGAGAGCTTCGTGATGAACTATAACATATCAAGGATAGATACAATGATCCTTGAGCGATTCTCGATGTTTGACACTGCGAAAGTAGAAATCAAGAAGGAGCATCAATAGTTGATGGTTAGTAAAACCACTAAGTTTCAAGAAAGGCGAGGGCTAGAAGGGATACTTCGTGAAACGGCAAAACAGTTGCTGCACTAATGAAGAGACCTAAGATTAAACCAAAACCCGAGACTAAGTGCTTCTGTAATGAGGGGAACAGTCACTGAGGCGGAGCAACTCTAAATACTTGGTAGATAAGTAGGCTGGCAAAAGTCGAAAGAAGTATATTTGATATACATGATGTGTACTTTATTAGTACTCCTAGTAGCATGAGGGTATTGGATACCGGTTCGGTTGCTAAGTGATTAGTAACACGAAATGATAGCTACGGCATAAACGGAGACTAGCTAAAGGCGAGGTGACGATACGTGTTGGAAGTGTTTCCAAGATTGATATGATCAAAACATCGCACGCTCCCTCTACCATCGGGATTGGTGTTAAACCTAAATAATTGTTATTTGGTGCTTGCGTTAAGCATGAACATGATTGGATCATGTTTATTGCAATACGATTATTCATTTAAAGAAAATAATGGTTACTCTATTTGCTTGAATAATCACCGTCAATGGTTTATTGAATCTCGATCGTACACATGTTCATGATATTGGTGCCAAAAGACACGAGGTAATGATGATAGTACCACTTACTTGTGGCACTGCTGCTTGAGTCATGTTGGTATAAATTGTATGAAGAGGCTCCATGCTGATGGATCTTTATACTCACTTGATTTTGAATCACTAGTGACATGCAAATCATACCGCATGAGCAAGGCCTTGTTTTCATTGAGATGAAAACAAACTTGTTGGAAGTGATACATTTTTGATGTATGCAGTCCAATGGGTGCTGAGGCACGCAGTGGATATCATTATGTTCTTACTTCAATGACGATTTGAGTAGAGACAAGAGTATTTACTTAATGAATCAGAAGTCTGAAATATTGAAAAGTTCAATTCTGTTTCGGAGTGAAGTTTGTTGTAACAAGAGGATAAACTGTCTATGATATGATCATAGAAATGAATATCTGAGTTACAAGTTTTGGTACGCAATTAAGACAATGTGGAAATTGTTTCGCAGTTCATGCCACCTGGAACATCATAGTGTGATGATGTGTCTGAACGTCATAGCCACACACTATTTGGTATGGTGCATGCTATGATGTCTCTTATCGAATTACCACTATCGTTTATGGGTTATGCATTAGAGACAACCGCATTCACTTTAAATAGGGCACCGCGTATTTCTGTTGAGATGACACAGTATAGATTGAGGTTTAGAGAAATCTAAACTGTCGTTTCTTGAAAGTTTGGGGCTTCGACACTTATGTGAAAAAGTTTCAGTCTGATAAGCTCGAACCTAAAGCGGATAAATGCATCTTCATAGGATATCCAAAACAGTTGGGTACATCTCCTATCTCATATCCGAAAGCAAAGTGTTTTTTTCTCAAAACGGATCCTTTCTCGAGGGAAGGTTTCTCTATAAAAAATTGAGTGGGAGGGTGGTAGAACTTGATGAGGTTACTGAACCATCACTTCAACCAGTGTGTAGCAGGGCGTAGGAAGTTGTTCCTGTGGCACCTACACCAATTGAAGTGAAAGTTGATGATGGTGATCATCGAGCATCGGATCAAGTTACTACAAACCTCGTAGGTTGACAAGGTCGCGTACTACTGCAGAGTGGTACGGTAACCCTGTCTTGGAGGTCATGTTGTTGAGCAACAGTGAACCTACGAGTTATGGAGGAAGCAGTGATGGAGTCGGATTCCGACAAATGGCTTGAGGCCATGAAATCAAAGAAGAGGATCCATATGTAAAACAAAGTGTAGACTTTGGAGGAACTACTTGATGGTAGTAAGACTATTGAGTAAAGATGGATCTTTGCAAGGAAGACAGACGATGATGGTGATAAGTCACTATTAAGAAAAGCTCGACTTGTCGCAAAGATGTTTCCGACAAGATCAAATAGTTGACTATGATGAGACTTTCTCACTCATAGCTATGCTAAAAGTCTGTTGGAATTATGTTAGTAGTTGCTGCATTATTTGTGAAATACTGCACATAGGAAGACAAAACATTGTTTCCTCGACGGTTTCCTTGAGCAAACATTGTATGTGATACAACCAGGAGGTTCTGTCAATCCTAAAGATACTAACAAGTATGTGAGCTCCAACGATCCTTCATTGGACTGGTGCAAGCATCTCGGAGTTGTAATATACACTTTGATGAGATGATCAAAGATTTTGGGTTTGTACAAGGTTTATGAGAAACTTGTATTTCCAAAGAAGTGAGTGGGAGCACTATAGAATTTCTGATAAGTATATGTGGTTGACATATTGTGGATTAGAAGTAATGTAGAATTTCTGTAAAGCATACAAGGTTGTTTGAAAGGAGTTTTCAAAGGAGTACCTGGATTGCGCTACTTGAACGTTGAGCATCAAAGATCTATGGAGATAGATCGAAAGCGCTTAATGGAAGTTTCAACAAGATGCATGCCTTGACAAGTTTTTGAAGGAGTTCAAAATAGATCAGCAAAGAAGGAGTTCTTGGTTGCGTTGTGAGGTGCGAATTTGAGTAAGACTCAAAACCCGACCCCGGCAGAATAAAGAGAATAGATGAAGGTCGTCTTCTATGCCTTGGCCGTAGAATCTGAAGTATGCCATGCTGAGTACCGCACCTGATGTGTGCCTTGCACTCTGTTGAGAGGTATAGAGAGTGATCCATGATTGAATCACTAGTAGCGGTCAAAATTTATCCTTAGTAACTGATAGATTAAGGAATTTTTCTCGATTATGGAGGTGGTTAAAGAGTTCATCGTAAAGGGTTACGTCGATGCAAGCTTTGACACTAATCCGAATAACTATGAGTAGTGAAATGGATTCGTATAGTAGAGTAGATATTTGGAGTATTTCCGAATAGCACATAGTAGCAGCATCTATAAGATGACATAAAGATTTGTAAAGAACACACGGACCTGAAAGTTTCAAAACCGTTGACTAAAACCTCTCTCACGAGCAAGACTGATCACACCCCATAAATATATGGGTGTTGGATTCGTTGGAATCACATGGTGATGTGAACTAGATTATTGACTCTAGTGCAAGTGGGAGACTGTTGGAAATATGCCCTAGAGGCAATAATAAATTAGTTATTATTATATTTCTTAGTTCATGATAATCGTTTATTATCCATGCTATAATTGTATTGAATGAAGACTTATATACATGTGTGGATACATAGACAAAACACTGTCCCTAGCAAGCCTCTAGTTGGCTAGCCAGTTGATCAAAGATAGTCAGGGTCTTCTGATTATGAACAAGGTGTTGTTGCTTGATAACTGGATCACGTCATTAGGAGAATCACGTGATGGACTAGACCCAAACTAATAGACGTAGCATGTTGATCGTGTCATTTTGTTGCTACTGTTTTCTGCGTGTCAAGTATTTGTTCCTATGACCATGAGATCATATAACTCACTGACACCGGAGGAATGCTTTGTGTGTATCAAACGTCACAACGTAACTAGGTGACTATAAAGATGCTCTACAGGTATCTCCGAAGGTGTTCGTTGAGTTAGTATGGATCGAGACTGGGATTTGTCACTCCGTGTAACGGAGAGGTATATGGGGGCCCACTCAGTAATACAACATCACACACAAGCCTTGCAAGCAATGTGACTTAGTGTAAGTCATGAGATCTTGTATTACGGAACAAGTAAAGAGACTTGCCGGTAAACGAGATTGAAATAGGTATACGGATACTGACGATCGAATCTCGGGCAAGTAACATACCGAAGGACAAAGGGAATGACATACGGGATTATATGAATCCTTGGCACTGAGGTTCAAACAATAAGATCTTCATAGAATATGTAGGATCCAATATGGGCATCCAGGTCCCGCTATTGGATATTGACCGAGGAGTCTCTCGGGTCATGTCTACATAGTTCTCGAACCCACAGGGTCTGCACACTTAAGGTTCGACGTTGTTTTATGTGTATTTGAGTTATATGGTTGGTTACCGAATGTTGTTCGGAGTCCCGGATGAGATCACGGACGTCACGAGGGTTTCCGGAATGATCCGGAAACGATGATTGATATATAGGATGACCTCATTTGATTACCGGAAGGTTTTCGGAGTTACCGGGAATGTACCGGGAATGACGAATGGGTTCCGGATGTTCACCGGGGGGGGGGGGCAACCCACCCCGGGGAAGCCCATAGGCCTTGGGGGTGGCGCACCAGCCATTAGTGGGCTGGTGGGACAGACCAAGAAGGCCATATGCGCCATAGGAAGAAATTCAAAGAGGAAAAGAAAAAAAAGAGGAGGTGGGAAAAAGGGGAAGGACTCCTCCTTCCAAACCTAGTTGGATTCGGTTTGGAAGGGGAGGACTCCCCCCCTTGGCTCGGCCGAACTCCTTGGGGGTCCTTGGACCCCAAGGCAAGGCTCCCCTTCTTCCCCCTATATATATGGAGGTTTTAGGGCTGATTTGAGACAACTTTGCCACGGCAGCCCGACCACATACCTCCACGGTTTTACCTCTAGATCGCATTTCTGCGGAGCTCGGGCGGAGCCCTGCTGAGATTAGATGACCACCAACCTCCGGAGCATCGTCACACTGCCGGAGAACTCATCTACCTCTCCGTCTCTCTTGCTGGATCAAGAAGGCCGAGATCATCAGCGAACTGTACGTGTGCTGAACGCGGAGGTGCCGTCCGTTCGGCACTGGATCGGAGCGGGTCATGGGACGGATCACGGGACGGTTTGTGGGACGGTTCGCGGGGCGGATCGAGGGACCTGAGGACGTTCCACTACATCAACCGCGTTTCTTAACGCTTCTGCTATGCGATCTACAAGGGTACGTAGATCGAATATCCCCTCTCGTAGATGGACATCACCATGATAGGTCTTCGTGCGCGTAGGAAATTTTTTGTTTCCCATGCGACGTTCCCCAATAGGAACTTGCACGCTAGCAACCCTGTTGCTGTTACACCTGAGAGTCCAAACGATGTCTCTGTCTCTGATGCTGAAACATAATCTGGTGATGAACATGAGCCTAATGATAGTATCGATAGTGATGTTCATCAAGATACTCAACCTAGCAATGATAAGGATGTGGAGGTTGAACCCGTTGATCTTGATAACCCACAGCCTAAGAATAGGAGATATGATAAGAATGACTTCGCTGCTAGGAAGCATGGTAAAGAAAGGGAACCATGGGTTCAGAAACCCATGCCATTTCCTCCCAAACCATCCAAGAAAAAGGATGATGAGGATTTTGAGCGATTTGTTGAAATGATTAGACTTGTCTTTCTGCAAATGCGTTTGACAGATATGCTCAAAATGTATCTGTATGCTAAGTACATGAAAGATATTGTGACTAATAAGAGGAGGATACCTGAGGTTGAGATTTCCACCATGCTGGCTAATTATACCTTCAAGGGTCGAACTCCTAAGAAACTGGGTGATCCTGGTGTGCCCACTATACCTTGCTCCATGAAAGGTAGCTACGTTAGAACTGCTTTATGCGACCTTGGATCCAGTGTTAGTGTTATGCCTCTCTCTCTTTATCGTAGGTTGAAATGGATAAGTTGACACCCACTGAAATCTCTCTTCAAATGGCCGGCAAATCAATTGCTTTCCCTGTCGGCATTTGCGAGGATGTGCCTGTTGTGGTTTCTAACGTCACTATCTTAACGGACTTTGTTATCCTTTATATTCCCGACGATGATGCCATGGCGGGCATCCTTGGAAGACCCTTTTAGAACACCGCAGAGGGTGTTATAGATTGCAACAAAGGCAATGCACTACAGGAATTAGCTTCTTTGCCGTCTGCCATCACAGACGGCAAAGAGTATATCACAAATGGCAAAGAGTATATCACAGACGGCAAAGAATCCCACTGTCGGCAAAATTTCTGCGTCAGCCTACGACGACATTGCAGCTTCTTTGTCGTCAGACTCAACGAAGCTGACGGCAAAGAGCTTTGTCGTGAGCTTTTCATAAGATCAGTCGGCAAATATGTCGAGACAGCAGCCGGTAGGCGTTGCCTCTGTTAGGGGCTAACGGAGGCTTTGTCGTCTGCCTCCCCTCTTCTTTGCCGTCTGCCTCCCCCTCTTCTTTGTCGTCTGCCTCCACCTCCTCCTCCCCCCTCCTCTGTGCCCTCTTCATTGTCGTCTGCCTCCCCCCTCTTCTTTGTCGTCTGCCTCCCCCTCTTCTTTGCCATCTGCCCACCCCTAGAAGCAAACGGCAAGGATACTATATGGCCAGCTGCTGCTGCCCAGGTTGCACAGCTGGGCGCCACGTGGCACCTTTGCCATCAGCTGGCAGACGGCAAAGAGCCTATATTGTCACATTTTTGTTTATTTTTTCTATTTCACAGCACATATATATATAATTCATAGCACATATATGATAAATAGGTCACAACACATATATGATATACATATAAAGCTCATGAATCCCATTTTTTCATCAACGTACATCCCATATATCAAAAGAACCAACACATACAAAGTTTCATCCATATATACATACATACAGTTGCACATATATTGTTCATCCATATATACATATACATATAGTTCCAGATTGTTCATCAACTCAAATAAAAACAGGAACTATCCAATGCTAGCTTCCATGCATGTAGTACATCCAATCTGCAAAATGGGAATAAGAAAGTCAGAAGAACAACAACAACAACAACATGTATATGACAAATAAGCTAAATTGAAGAAAAAAAGAGAAGAAGCAAGAAGATAAGAAGGAGAAGAAAAAACAAGAATAAGGAGGAGGGGGAGGAGGAGGAGGATGAGGAGAAGGAGAAGGAGAAGGAGGAGGAGAATGGGAGAAGAAGAAGGAGAAGAAGAAGGAGAATAACGAGGGCTCCTTCTCCTCCTTCTCCTTCTTCTCTTCTTCTTCTCCTCCTCCTTCTTCTCCTTCCCCTTCTCTTCTCTTTCTCTTCTTCTTTTGGTTCTTCCTTTTCATTTCTCCTCTTCTCCTCTTCTTGGAGCTAAATTAGCTAACTATGTGTTTTTGGAGCTAAATGGTCTAATTATGTCATTATAGAGGAAAACAAACTAATTATATAATTTTAATGAGCTAACCAAGGTTCTTATGCCATTTTGAGCTTATAATATCTTTTTGGAGCTAAATGGGCTAATTATGTCATTGTTGGGGAAATTAAGGCAAGGAGAATCTGAAACAGGAGAAGAAAGAGGAGGAGAAGTAGAAGAAGAAGAAATAAAGAATAAGGAGGAGAAGGAGGAGGAGGAGGAGAAGGACTAGAAGGTCCTTGGCCTTCTCCTCCTGCTCCTCCTCCTCCTCCACCTCCTTCTCTTTCTTCTCTTCTTCTTCTCCTCCTCCTTCTTCTCCTTCTCCTTCTCTTCTCTTTCTCTTCTTCTTTTTGTTCTTCCTTTTCATTTCACCTCTTCTCCTCTTCTTGGAGCTAAATTAGCTAACTATGTCTTTTTGGAGCTAAATGGGCCAATTATGTCATTATAGAGGAAAACAAGCTAAGTATATAATATTAATGAGCTAACCAAGGTTCTAATGCCATTTTGAGCTTATAATGTCTTTTTGGAGCTAAATTGGCTAATTATGTCATTGTTGGGGAAATTAAGGAAAGGAGAATATGAAAGAGGAGAAGAAAGAGGAGGAGGAGAAGAAGAAGAAGAAGAAATAAAGAAGAAGGAGGAGAATGAGGAGGAGGAGGAGAAGGACTAGAAGGTCCTTGGCCTTCTCCACCTTCTCCTCCTCCTCCTGCTCATTCTTCTTTCTTTTAATTTTCCTATTTCTTCTCCTCTTCTCCTCTTCTTGGAGCTAAATTAGCTAACTATGTCTTTTTGTATCTAAATGGGCTAATTATCCCATTTTAGAGGAAAGCAAGCTAAGTATATAATATTAATGAGCTAACCAAGGTTCTTATGCCATTTTGAGGTTATTATGTCATTTTGGAGCTAAATGGGCTAATTATGTCATTGTTGGGGAAATTAAGGCAAGGAGAATATGAAAGAGGAGAAGAAAGGGGAGGAGGAGGAGAAGAAGAAGAAATAAAGAAGGAGGAGAAGGACAAGAAGGTCCTTGGCTTTCTCCTTCTCCTCCTCCTTCTTCTCCTTCTCCTTCTCTTCTCTTTCACTTCTTCTTTTTGTTCTTCCTTTTCATTTCTCCTCTTCTCCTATTCTTGGAGATAAATTAGCTACCTATGTCTTTTTGGAGCTAAATGGGCCAATTATGTCATTGTAGAGGAAAACAAGCTAAGTACATAATATTAATGAGCTAACCAAGATTGTTATGCCATTTTGAGCTTATAATGTCTTTTTGGAGCTAAATTGGCTAATTATGTCATTGTTGGGGAAATTAAGGCAAGGAGAACACGAAAGAGGAGAAGAAAGAGGAGGAGGAGAAGAGGAAGAAGAAATAAAGAAGAAGGAGGAGAAGGAGGAGGAGGAGGAGAAGGACTAGAAGGTCCTTGGCCTTCTCCTTCTCCTCCTCCTCCTCCTCCTCCTTCTCGTTCTTCTCTTCTTCTTCTTGTTCTTTCTTTTCATTTTTCCTATTTATTCTCCTCTTCTCCTATTCTTGGAGCTAAATTAGCTAACTATGTCTTTTTGGAGCTAAATGAGCTAATTATCCCATTTTAGAGGAAAAAAAGCTAAGTATATAATATTAATGAGCTAACCAAGGTTCTGATGCCATTTTGAGGTTATTATGGCATTTTGGAGCTAAATGGGCTAATTATGTCATTGTTGGGGAAATTAAGGCTAGAAGAATATTAAATAGGAGAAGAAAGAGGAGGAGGAGGATAAGAAGAAGAAATAAAGAAGAAGGAGGAGAAGGAGGAGGAGGAGGAGAAGGACTAGAAGGTCCTTGGCCTTCTCCTCCTCCTCCTCCTTCTTATCCTTCTCGTTCTCTTCTCTTTCTCTTCTCTTTCTCTTCTTCTTTTTGTTCTTCCTTTTCATTTCTCCTCTTCTCCTCTTCTTGGAGCTAAATTAGCTAACTGTGTCTTTGTGGAGCTAAATGGGCTAATTATGTCATAGTTGGGGAAATTAAGGCATGGAGAATATGAAAGAGGAGAAGAGAAACTTACCGTAGTGGTCATCAAGGAGGAGAAACACGTGGAGAAGGGTCGTGCGATACCGCTCGGGAGTTCTTCTGCAGAATAGGTATTTTGCAATGTCTCAGTTAGCATGATGACACTCAATTATTAATACTAGTTTATAATGAAACTCACCGTGCCAATCGAAGAGAAGACGTGCATCGGCGAAGGGACTTGACTGCTCTTCTCACACAGACCCTTAAGAGTGGGTCGTATTAGTTAGTAATGAAACAGACATTACACACATGATTTGGCTAATGTGAAAAAAAAACTTACCACAAAAAGCTCATACAGGGCCCGTTGACCCGCCTCATTCCGGGACCTCTCCTCCTCAATCAATCTTGCCGTGGTCTGGTCCCTCTCATCAAGAGCAGCCTGAAGAGCAGCCTGGCTTGCCAATCTCTCTTTCTCAAGAGCAGCCTGGTTTGGCAATCTCTCTTTCTCAAGAGCAGCGTGGTTTCCCAATCTCTCTTTCTGAAGAGCAGCCTGAAACACCATTCCTCGTTACCACAGTAATGATCTATGGTGACACACATAATGAAATGGATGAAAGTGTTCTTAGTCCGTACAACTAACCTCGATGGCAAGATCGACTGGCCGTGGACGACGCGTTATCTCAGGACAGCTGCTCGACTGGCGCGCCTTGATCTCCGGGAGAGTGAGTAGACAACGTATTATCCCATCTCCAATGGCTACCGAGCCATGGGGCCTCCCGCCACCAGATATCATCACCAGCTCTGGATCGAAAGATTCCTGGCTAGGGTTAAAGTCATCCCCTTTCGTCGCCTTCCCCGCATCCCTGTATGCCACGAGCTTGTGGTGGGATGATATGTTGGTGAAGTTATTGGGATCATCCAGGTCAGACTCAGAGAATGCCTTCACCTTCTTGTATGAGGCAGTATGGGCCATGCCATAAAGGTCGTACAAGTGTGGCATCTCCGTCTTATTGTGATGCGCCTAAAAGAGAGGAACAAAATATTAGCATGAAGAATGAATTGCATGAATCATGAAGCAAATCACATACCCAGTTTCGTCCGAACTGAAGTAAGTTGGCGCTGCCTTGATGGTGTGGCACACCAACCATTTGGCTACGCCAATCCTTCGCATTCTCGTGGACGGCTCGCCAGCTGCCTATGCACCACTCATCAACCAACGCCTCCCAACAATCCATCTTATCCGCACACCATCTCGGGGGCACCTGTAAGTTATTAGAAAGAATTTTGAGCGCTATGCCTATGAATGAAATCAAGAATAACTATGTAGAAGGACTTAAGAATAGGTAATTACCATCATGTATTGCTCCTTCTTCAGAAACATTCCACGGCAATCCTTCTTCTGCTTCTTAATACCACGCATGGCGTAGTAGTCTCGAATAGCCTGCGGCCGAGCCTCGTGGCATAAGTTCGATAGTAACCGCCTATACTCGGCCTCGAGAACCTTGGCCGCCTCCTCGTCATATCCATCCTCACACCTATAGAAGGTTTGCAATCAAACGTGAAAACACCAATTAGTACAATAATTAGCTATATTGTTAATTTTAGATTGTGTAAAAGGATAATTTACCCAAAAGTTCTCGATCACCATCTCGGCCCTCGTGTAGCCCAAGACACCATCTATAATCTCCTCCGGCGGGGACTGCGCAGCTTGGTAGTGCTCCGAGGAAAATCCTAGTGTAGGAACCTGACCCTCACCAGGCAACATGACAAACCCCGGGAAATTTGTCCGGCAAAGAACACCAAGGACGTAGTTCAGCCTGCGGACTCCAAGAGGGTGTACCCATCCCCTGCAGTATGATAAGGTCAACGCATTAGATATTTGAACAAACTTGAAGGCAAAAGCTAAAAAAAGAGTAAATGTACTTACCTATCTCCTTCAGGTTTAATCACCGGCCTCTGCTCGCGGGTAGCCGGCACGACCGGGAGACGTGTACTACCACGCTTGTACACGGTGGCCCCGTCCACCTACACATCGCCCTCACTATCCGTAAACTCATCCCCGCCATCCCTCCCCCTGAGCCACCCGGACCCTCGGTCTAATCCGGCAACTCGGTCCTATCCGTCCAGGTATCCCATCCGGGCCTCTCCACGTCGGGTGAAGCCTCCGGAACCGTAGTCTCGTGGGCCGAATGCCCCTCGAGCCGAGGCTGATCCTGGACCGGAGTCTCATGGGACAAATTCCCATCAACACCAGGCTCCTGGACCGGAGTCCCCGTAGCCTCCTCCGCAAACGGGTCGACCATAGTAGTCCTACGCTCGGGTGAATGAGCTGGTGGTGGTGTCGAGGACGGCTCAACGGTCCTCCTGGATCTTCCGCGGACACCACCTCTCCGTGTACCCTTCCCCTTCTTCCCTACGCGACCAACACCTCTCCCAGTGGGCAATGCCGCCGACGAAGAAGAACCCACGGGTGGTGTCGACAGACTGTCTGCCAAGGCTCTACAGAGACATAGGGGTGGAAGGGAAGTACCACCCCTCGTGCGGGGTGGCTAGGAAGAACCCGTCGAGCGCTCTGGACCAGTGCCCACGATCTTTCAACACCTGGTGAACTGCCATGATAAAGATTAAAAGAAATTAGTACAACATAAAAAATTGAATAACTGACATGAATAATAATATGTACATGAATAATAAAGATTAATATATATATAATTTAAGTTTTGAATCTTACAAACTAATAATCATCATCAATAAATACATCTTCGTCATCACTATCACGCATGTCTTCAAGAATGACGTGCTCGTCGGGTTCAACGGCGTGAAGTTGTGAAAGGCCTATCTTTAAACGTTGAAGCGTTGACAGGTCATCCGCATCAGTAACCTCTACGAGTTCCAGGTCTTCTGGTTCCGACTCAGGGTGGAGTCGGACTCATTGTTGCTGTCTACTTCCATGTTCTTGGGTGAAGCACGGCGGTTCTTGAAACGTTTCTTGTAAAGACGTGTTTCTTGGAAGAATTCTCCATCATATGTGTCTGGGTTAATGTGAGGTTCATAATCCTATTCATTTGGGAGAGGTGGTCTCACATGTGGCGGCACTTCATAAACAACATACCAACCTTCCAGATTCTTATCCGTTTGGCATGCCCACAGTAGATAGAAAACTTGGGTCGCCTGTTGAGCCATAATATAGACATCAGGAACATCTAAATGGGTGTTTGGATTGATTTAGACTAGTCCTATATGTTCATGAGTCCTTCTAGTCTCCTTCGGATGGAACCAATAACATTTGAAGACTACGACGTTCGGTGGGTTTTCACCATAGAATTGAAGTTCAGAAATTGCTTCAACTCTTCCATAATACTTGATAACACCTTCGCCGATAGCAGAGACACCACAATTTGTAGATTTCCGGTCGGGCATAGATAGCTCTTTCCCAAAGGTACGAAAGAGAAACCGGTTGATGTTGTATTTCTCAAATGAACGGACCTTATAGTCAAAACCATTAGAGACTTGTCTCAATTCGGCGTCCATTGACTCTGAATTAGCCTACAAGTTTAATACGAAACGATTGTTGCATTAGCCGCTAGTTAGACCAAGAAATGAAATGGTCCATTATTGATAATTACCGTTTGTTTGAACCAAGAGATGAAACCGGGATAGCCGCCTCCTGTCTTTGACAGAAGCTCATACTCTTGGACGGAATCATTTTCGATCACCGATCCATCCTAGAATTTGGCGATGTAACGGCTGTTTGAAATATCCGAGAATAAGAGGAGTTCAAAGGAATTAGAAGTTACGGGAAAATGTGCCAAGAACTCACTCGATGTACGGCCCGCACTTCTGTTAGGTTGTTGAAGATATACAACGAAATCTTTCGCCATTCTTCGACATCCAACGTTATTGGTTTCGAAGCACCGGCTGGTGCGAGCTTCCCTTTGAATAGGCTGAGGTTGGATCCACCTTTTTAAGGGACTGCATCATTGTGCCAAGGCTTCGGATTATGCAAATGATGATTTTTGGCTTCGTAGTGTGCTGTCACAAAGTTTGCCACCTCATTAGTAATGAATGCCTCAGCCATCGATGCTTCAATTCTACGCTTATTTTTACATTTAGCTCGAAGGGTCTTCTGCATCCTCTCTGTTGCATAGCACCAACAATCTTGCACGGGCCCACCCAATCTTGCCTCGGTCGGTAGATGTAAAATCAAATGCTGCATTGGATTAAAGAAGCCCGGTGGAAAGATCTTCTCTAACTTGCACAACAACTCCGGTGCAAACTCCCCCATGTCTTCTACCACGCCAGGCGACAATTCTTTCGCACAAAGAACACGGAAGAAATAGCTCAGCTCCACCAGTACTAGCCATTCATCCTCAGGAATAAAGCCACATAACATCACGGGCATTACCCGCTCTAGCCATATGTGCCAATCATGACTCTTGAGACCAAAGATTTTTAATTTTTAAGACTCGCTCCCCTCTTTAGATTCGCTGCATACCCATCGGGGAACATCAAGTGCATTTTGACCCACAAGATAATTTCCCTCATAGGTGGCCTTCCAAGATTGAACCAAGCCTTTGGCTTCGACCACTTCTGCTTTCCTTTGCCTTCTCGTATGTTTTGTAACGGTCTATGACATAGTATCTCTTGATCGACTCTAGCCTTAGTATTATCCTTGTATTCCCATCTATGTCGAACAATGTACCAAAAATAGGCTCTCCGATATTCTTTTCAGTGTGCATCATGTCGATATTGTGTGGAAGAAGGAGGTCTTTGAAGTAAGGCTGATCCCAGAAGCATGGCTTGTGAGTCCAGGCGTGTTTTGAATTATACCCCTTGAAATACACATGACGCTATGGATCAGGCTCGAGGGTGTTTAACTCATCCAGGATCTGTTGGCCTATTAACGCAGGTGGTGCCAAGTTTTTGACAAATTTACCTTTGGTAAAGTTCTTCTTGTCTTATCTGAACTGATGGTCAGGATCCAGGAACTGTCTATGCAAGTCAAAGCAAGAATTCTTCCGACCCTCCTGCAACCAATGAAACTGAAGAGCTGCCTTGCATTGGGGGCACGTGAACCTTCCATGCACACACCATCCAGAGAATAGTGCATACGCCGCCAAGTCATGCATAGAGTACATGTACCACACATGCATTTTGAAGTTTTGTTTTCTAGCGGCATCGTATGTCTTGACCCCATTATCCCAAGTGTCTTCCAATTCATCCTTAAGCGGCTGCAGGTACACATTCATATTCTTCCCCGGATAATTGGGCCCTGTAATTATCAACCTCAGAAATATGTTCTTTCTTTAGATAATCTATCCGGGGGGGAGATTGAGTGGAATGACAAATACAGGCCAACAACTATATTTGGTTGCCGTCATGCCGAAGGGATTAAAACCATCCGTGGCGATGCAAACTCGAGGATTCCTTGGATCTGCCGCTTAATCCTGATGCAATCCATCGAAATGTTTCCACGCTTCCCCATCCGATGTGTGTACCACCATCTTATTCTCATCCGCATCTAGTTCGGTTCTTTTGCCCAATTTGTGCCATGTCATCTGTCTGGCTGTCTCTTCGACCATGAAAAGACATTGAAGTCTTGGTACGATTGGCATATACCGAAGAACACTAACTACGATTTTGGTCTGCCTCTTCTGACCCATACCGTTGTCTACCACAAGATACCTGCAAGACTCGCAATTGGGACAGTAGTCCAAGTGTGCATACTCCTTCCTAAATAAGACACATCATTTCTCACATGCATCTATCTTATCATAGGGCATCTTAAGTACACGAAGTATTTTGTCCGACTAGTACAGGTTTGCAGGCATGACATGTCCTTTGGGTAGGAAGCGTCCAAATAGTGTCATCATCGTGTCGTAGCATTCTCTTCCCAAGTTGAACTGAGCCTTCAGAGCCATTACTTGTGCAATTGCATCCAGCTGACATAGCTTAGTGTGCTCATGGAGAGGACGTTTTGAAGACTCCAACATTTCATAAAAGGCCTTTGCAGATTCCTCCATCTCATCTTCCGAATCCCGAGAATCATCAAAGTCTTGCACCATGTCTTCGATCCAGGTACCATGCTCGTCCGTGCGACGACGGACCACCTCAGCTCTTGTGCGTTGTATAGACTCACCATGAAATGTCCACACCGTATAATTAGGCTTAAAACCCCTCCTCTGCAGGTGTTTAATCATTACAGCCTCTGTCGTCTTTTTATAGTTGTCGCATCCAGGACAGGGGCAATAGTTTCTTTCCTGGCCATTTGTGAATGCGGCTTTCACAAATTCCTTTGTTTTTACAAACCATTCTTTCATCGTCTCTTTCTGACTAGGTTGACCGGTATACATCCACGCACGATCACTCATCTTGCCTAGCTACTAAAGACAGAAGAAATATATTTATATATAATTTAGCATTTATATTCATCGGTTAATCAGGTTCGCCATTTTTATTACGTCCAGGCAACCTACATGCTAATAGGTAAAGATAGGTCCTAATCCCACCCGAGTATGTGTAGATTGGGTTCGTTCTCCCATGCTCTGCTCCGGATCCAATGCAAAATTTCGGCAGCACCTCCCCGTTGTTCTCCTGATACAGATCTCCGCAATAAACAGAGAGCATGTGCATCCGGAGAACAAAATTTCGCATCGAATCCAGAGCACAGCATACGGGAAAACGAACCCAATCTACACATACTCGGGCTGTCCATGGATAATATTGGACAATTCGAAAGGATGGCGGTTATAAATATGCAAATACATGCATATTTATAGATGTCGCCCTTTCGAACAGGAGATGCATACTGGTCACGCGTACTGATAAATTAATTTAATTACCTAAATCTAGAAAGTTTCCTCCAGAAACCAAGCCACAGTAAATGAAGGGGCGAGGAGGAGATGAAATTTGTACTGACCCACGAATGCAGGGGCGGAGCTCGTGCAACGCACGGGGAGGTCTTCGCATAGCAGACCTCACAGCGACAAGACAACTATCACATGTAAATCCACCTGATCAACACTAATATTCTAATTATATCATTTTAGAGGAAAACAAGTTAAGAATATAACATTCATGAGCTAACCAAGGTTTTTATGCCATTTTGTAGCTAAATGGGCTAATTATCTCATTGTTGGGGAATATAAGGTAAGGAGAATAATATAGAGGAGAAGAAAGAGGAGGACGAGAAGAAGAAGAAGAAATCAAGAAGAAGGAGAAGGAGGAGGAGGAGAAGGAGGAGAAGAAGGAGAAGGAGGAGAAGGTATTCTTCTTCTCTTCTTCTCTTCTTCTTCTCTTCTTCTTCTCTTCTTCTTTTCTTCTTCTTTTCTTCTTTTCTTCTTCTCCTTCTTATTTTTGTCTTCTCCTCCTCCTCTTCTTCTTCTTCTTATTCTTATTTTTCTCCTCCTCCTCTTCTCCACCTCCTCCTCTTCTTCTTCTTCCTATTCTTTCTATTAAGCTAACTAACTAACTAACCTATCTAACCAAGCTAACTAAACCTATCGCTAAACCTATATAGCACTAAACAGAAAAAAAAATAACAAAAGCAGAATCTACCACTAAGTAACTAAAAAACATACTAGAAACCACTAAATACCAAACAATAAAAAATAAACTTCTTCTTCTTTTTTCTCTTCTTCTCCTTCTTATTTTTTTCTTATTCTCTTCTTCTCTTCTTCTCCTTCTTATTTTTTTATTCTCTTCTTCTTCTTCTCCTTCTTATTTTTTTCTTCTGCTCTTCTTCTTGTTGTTCTTCTTCTATTTCTTCTCCTCCTCCTCCTCCTCCTACTCATCATCTTCTTCTCCTCTTCTCGTCCTCCTCCTCCTCCTCTTCTCCTCTTCTCCTCCTCCACCTAACTAACCAAGCTAACTGACTAACCTAACTAATTTAACAAGCTACCACTAATTAACAAAACAAAATCTACCACTAAACAACCTACTAAATCTACCACTAAAACTACTAACAAGAACAACTACTAAAACTACTAAAATACAAAAACTACTAACATGAAAAACTACGAAAACTACTAACAAGAACAACTACTAAAACTACTACCACTAAAACTACTAACAAGAACAAAAATCATGCGGGTGGGGGGTGGGGGGGGCTCACCGGGAGGGGCGGCTGTGGCTGGGCCAGGGGTGTTGGGGGTGGCGGGGCGGCCAGGGGCGGCGGCGCGACGGTGGTGGGGCAGCGGCAGCGGGGGCGAGGTGGGGCAGCGGCGCGACGGTGGTGGTGGCTTAGGTGGGCGTCGGGGAGAGGTGGAGCAGCGGCCCCAGGGGGGTGTGGGACACCGGGGCGGCGACGAGGGCGGTGGGGCGGCGGCGGCGGGGGTGACAGGGGCGGCGGCGCGACGGGGGCGGCGGCGCGGCGGTGGTGGCGGCGGTGGGCATCGGGGAGAGGAGTGGGAGAGAGAGAGGGGCGGGGTGAGCCACGGGTGAGAGGGAGAGGGGCGGGGTGGGGGCAAAGAGCTGTTAACGGAGTTACCTCTTTGTCGTTTGCCGGCGGACGGAAAAAAGTCTAGACTCTTTGTCGTGTGCCTCCAGACTCTTTGCCGTCCGCTAGCAGACTGCAAAGAAGGGGCTTCAGTTTGCCCTAACATCCCCGCGGTCAGGTGGGAACATCTACATGTTTGTCGTCTGCTGTGAGACTCTTTGCCGTCTGCTAGCTGACGACAAAGATGTGACTGATAGCAAAAACACTCTATGCCATCAGCTAGTGCTTTGTCGTCCGCTTTGTGGAAGCTCACGGCAAACACACTCTTTGCCATCAGCTAGCACACAACAAAGATTTGGCAGATGGCAAAAAACTGTTTTCCAGTAGTGATGTCACTTTCCATGTCAATGGTAATGAGCATACGATGCAGTTTCCAAAGAAACAATATCGAGTACATTGCATCAATGTTATTAAAAAGTCTTCATCGATTCTTATTGGGAGCTTTGAATGCCCTATACCTCCTATCAAGATGAAGTATGATTTGCTTGTTGGGGATATTCACATCCCCATTGAGGTAACCTAGTGGCTATTCGAAAATTATCCGTTCCTTTTTATGCGATTCGGAAAAGTTTGCCAAGGAAACTTGATCAACCTCATTGACGGATTTCTTTCGATGACCATGTGATGGATGAATCGAGGAGTCACAAACCTCTGTTCCAAGATTTCACCTTCGGTTGCTTAGAAGAAAAACGATAGATTTAGTTTAGTTTTCCTTGTTTTCTGTTCTAAGCGTCCCGTAGAAAAGTACCCCATAAATAAAAGTTCTCCGAATGCAGTGAAAATCAAGTATGATTTTTTCTGGAATTTTTGAAAAATACCGAGTCGGAGAGCTAGTCAGGGGGCTGCACCAGTGGGCCACAAGCCCTGGAGGCGCGGGCACCCCGTGGCCGTGCCTTCCAGGCTTGTGGGGCCCACGTGCACCCGTCCACTTATTCTAGCTCCCATTTGCTTCTCCTACCTCCAGAAAAAATCGTTTCGCAGCTCAAACCCATGTTCTTGCTCTTCTTGCTGGGTTTTTCGATCTCCTTATGCAAAGCACCATTCACCAAGCTGTTTTGGGGAAATTGCTCCTTGGTAAGTGACTCCTCCGTTGGTCCAATTAGATTTTGCTCTAGTGCCTTGTACTTTGTGTATTTTTGTTGCGTTGGTGACCCTGTTCTTGAGCTTTGCATGCTAATTTTAGCTGGTCCCAAGTAGTTTTGATGTGTGATATGGCCTCTAGGCACTTGTGGGAGTAGTTGCTACGAGTTTAGTTGAGGCTTGGTCACTTTTCCTTAGAATCACTAAACTTTCAGAAATTTTCAGAGATAGAAAAGGGAAAAGATGAGGAGGTTCTTAAGAGGCTCTTCAAGCCATGACCCCAAGGATGATGGGAATGAGAAGAAGAAACCCACGTATCCAGTCCCTCGAGTTGCAGAAGTTCGAGCGTGCGAGTGGCCAAGCGATGTGTTCTTACGCGCCACCGGACTTTATGAGGACTTTTACTACTTGGTGGAGAACGCAGGCCTTACCGCCTTCGTTAAAGATAAGTGTCCGCAATACCTCCTCCTCACTAATATTTTCGTGCAAAGCTTTAATTTCTATCCAAGGAAGAATCCTCCTATGGTTGAGTTGAAATTACATGATATCCCCCAACGCATGTCACTTCAGGATTTTTGCAATGTTTGCAAATTACCTTATGTTGGGGATATTTATGAACCTCGTCCACGGGACTTGGAAGCTTTCATAGATACTATTGTTGTAGGAGAGGAGAGAGGAGTGTCTTGCGCTAGAGCTACTAGCATACATTTTCGCATGCTTCGGTACTTCTCAATATTCGTGGGAAAATGTTTGATTGGCCGTGGGAAAGCTGGAGCCCTTAGCTCTCCAGATCTTGCGGTCTTGCGTGAAGCCCTTTACAATGATAAAACTTATAGCTTGGGCGCTATAGTAGCTCAATGGTTCAACACGAACTGTTCTAAAGGTGTTGTCTATGGAGGTATCTATGCTACTCGTATTATTAGACATTTTGAGATACCTATTAGACTGGACGAGGAAGAAGAGATTCTTCTTCCTGAGAGATATCTAGATTATGATAGCATGGTTCTCCATGACTTTCTTTTTTTTGACCGGCTACTGTAGGGAAATCCCCCCCCCCCCAGCCTTTTTTTCTTTTATTCCCATATATAAGAGCAGTATGTACAAGAAGAAATTAGAATGTACAAAAGGGAAGAGGAGCTAAGGCTACAAACCTCAAGGAGGCAAAAAGGAAACCCATTTAAGGAGATCATCCCTGAAACTAGCCTTAATTCTATGAGCTAACAGGGAAATGTCATGAATGAAGCCAGATCTCCATTTTCTGAACTTTGGCTGCTCCTGGTTGAAGACCTTTGCATTTCTGATAGTCCAGATGTTCCAACATGCACTGAAGACCACCTCAGCAAAGAAGGGGTTATGGAAGTCTCTTTTAGCAGCAATAGTAGCACTCCACATGGATGGACCCTGCCATGTGATCTGCAGGTAATTCCAGACCCTGGTACTGAAAAGACAGGTGAAGAATAAGTGATCTCTGTCTTCCTTGACTCGAGCATGACATAGAACACAAAGATTGGAGTCGGAAACATTCCAGTGACGCCGTTCGAGCATGTCTTGAGTGTTAAGCCTGTCCATGATGAGCATCTAGGCAAACATCTTAATCTTCATGGTACAACAGCCTTTCCAGATCCAGTTGAGTAAAGGGTTTGGTGTAATACTGCTGTGAATGTGAGTATAGTATCTCTTGGCTGTGTAGGCTTTAGCATCTTTTCCCCATACCCATCTGTCAGAGGCCTGATGATCAATATCGATGTCTTGAAGCAAAGATTGGACTGAAAGCAGCTCCTGGTAAGCTTGAGCAGACAGTGGCAAGTGGAACATAGAGAGCATGCTATCATCATAAAAGGCTGTAAAGACCTCTTGAGCTGTGCAGAAAGGATCAACCACAAAAGAAAACAGTCTTTGGAATCTAGCAGCCAGGGGCGTAGTGGAATTTCCAATCAACCAGGAGTCAGACCAAAAGAGGAAGGAGTCACCCTTGTTTGGCTGAACATATGTAACTGATCTGAATTTGTCAAGACGTTTACAGATATCCTTCCACCAAAAAGAAACATAAAGGGCAGTTCCCTGAGGTACTGTGTCATGATAGTAAGTGTTCCAAATCAAGTGAACCCATGTGATATCAGCATGATTTAGAAATTTATCAACATACTTGAGGAGGAGTGCTTCATTCTGGATTCCTAGGTTCATAATTCCTAACCCCCCTTTATTTTTAGGTCTGCACACCAGTTGCCAAGCAGCAAGAGGGGGTGCATGATCTTGCCCATTTTTTCTCCATAGACATTGCCTTTGAATTCTTTCAAGCTGCTTCAATATGCCTGGTGGGATATCCAGACTTATTAGAAAGAAGATAGGCACAGAAGACAATGCTGAGTTTAAATACTGTAGCCTTCCCCCGTGAGCTAGAAAAGATGAACTAGCACTGAGTCTTCTTTCCATGTTATCAACCATTGGCATGAGATCAATGATTCTTGGTTTAGTTGTCCCAACTGTTAGGCCAAGGTATGTGAAGGGCAAAGATCCCACTTTGCAGCCAATGGAGTCTGCCAGGTCATGGAGTTGCTGTGGAGGAGTGGTGACAGGTAGAAGGGCAAATTTGTGATAATTTACCTGTAATCCACTGGACTGGGAGAAAAGTAAGAGCATTTTCTTGAACTGTAACAATTGAGGATTATCAGCAGGTAGGATGATAAGGGTATCATCAACATATTGCACTATGGGGAAATCCTTATCATGACAAGGTATGGGGAGCTGAATCAGACCCTCCACCAGTAGTTGGTTAACTAGAGTCTGTAAAAAATCAGCAGCAATAGCAAAAAGCAGTGGGGACATGGGATCTCCCTGCCTGACTCCTTTGTTGCACATAAACTTCTTTCCAGGCACACCATTGATCAGGACCGAAGATGAGCCAGAAGTTAGTAACTACTGGACCCAAAGTATCCATCTGTCATTGAAGCCTTTGTGCTTGAGAATCTGAAAAATGAACTCATGTTCCACAGAGTCAAATGCCTTTTCAAAATCCAGCTTGAGAATGACTATAGGTTTCTTGGATTGATGGCATTGGTGCAGGTACTCCAGAGTCCATCCAACACAATCTTGAATGGTTTTAGACTTGATAAAACCATACTGATTCTTGTGAAGACACTTCGCAATCTGCAACTATAGCCTGTTAGCAATCATTTTGGACAGAAATTTGAGACCCATCCCAGTAAGTGATATAGGTCTGTAATCTCCCACTTGTTCAGGTGATCTCTTCTTGGGAATCAGAGTAATATAAGATGAGTTCATGTTCTCAAGTTGAGCATGACCAGCATGGAAAGCAGCAGCAAGTTGATAAAACTCAGGGGAGATAATGTGCTAGCATTTCTTGAAGAAAAGACCATTAAACCCATCAGGACCAGGAGCTTTGTCAATGGGCATTTCCTGAACAGTCTTGTCCATTTCAGACTTAGAAAAAGGTTGTGTGAGAATATCCAGACCCTCCACGTTATGAAGCATAGATTGTAAATCAAATGCCATGTTAATCCCATGAGAAGTTCCCATTCTATCCTTAAAAGATGCCCAAAAGCATGCAGCAATTTGATCATGATCAGATATGATGGAACCATCATTTAACTTGAGAGATGCAATGGAATTCCTCCTATTTCTCTCAGTAGCCATAGCATGGAAGAATTTAGTGTTTTCCTCACCAACTTTAACAAATCTGATAGTGGCTCTCTTTTTCCAGTATAAGCACTGGAGATGCAAAAGATGCTCCAAATGTAACTTAACAATTTTCCTGAAGTTAGCCTCTGGTCTGAAAAGTGTCCTCAATTCCTCAAGCTCATCCAAACACAACACAACTTGATTACATCTGGAGATGAAAGTTTTCAACTGAGATAGATATGTCTGCCACTTTTTCAGAGCCTGCCTAAGATGTTTCATCTTATCCATAATGATAGCAGTAATATGGGTTTTGCTGGAAGGAATGAGCCAGGATTGCTGAACACATTCCATGAAGCCCTCCATTTCAACCCAGTAGTTTTCAAAGCGGAATAGGTTGCATTTAGGGATGGAAGTGTTGATAGTGACCACACAAGGAACATGATCAGAAGCTGTCTTTCCAAGGGGTAGAACTTGTGTAACAGGATATGAGGAGATCCAGTTGGCTGATGTGAAAAACCGGTCAAGCTGCTCCAGAAGAGGGGAATCTTGCATATTGGACCAAGTGAAAGATCTGTCTTTAATGGGTAGTTCCAGCAATCCCAGATGCCCAAAAATTTCATTGAAGATGAACATGTCATTTACATCAGCCCCAGGAAGGTTTCTGCTGTCAGGGGATCTAATGAAATTAAAGTCTCCAAGAAGCAACCAATTAGCCCAAGTGGGTATTTGAAGATTGTATAGCCAGCTAACAAAAAGATCTCTAGCTTCACCTTGACAAGGACCATAGACATTCACCAAAGTCCAGGATTCACCAGTATGATTTGAGGTAAAGGAGATGATCAAGCCATAGGGTGTGCATTCAACTAACTGACCAATAAGAACAGAGGAGTTTCGAAGGGTGATAAGCCCCCCTGATGCAGCCCTGGAGGGAGAGTAGGCAAACTGATCAAAGCGTTTGGGACAGAAACATTTGACTGTACGAAACTCAATTGACTGCATTTTGGTTTCTTGTAAGCACACCAGAGCAGCTAGGCTCTCATCAATCTTGTTACGGACCGCACGTTGCCTATGGTCCGAATTTAGGCCACACACATTCCAACACAGCACATGCCAACTTCTCGTAGAACGACTATCCATTGCACAATATATGTAGAGCAAAAGCAGGGCTATGTAATAGCCTGTGCGACCAAGGTTTAGATAACCAAAAGACAGAGCAAGTAGAAGTCTCACAGTACATGGAGCCAGTATAGTAACAAATTAACATAGATGAATTAAACATCAGCAGACGATGGCGCGGAATCAGCAGGATCTTCCATAAGTCGATCCACCGTTAATTCTCAGGGGCAATGACTAGTGACTTCCCAACCTCATGTATCACCGGAATAGGAGTGGCAGGAGGTACTTGCACATCATCATACTCCTACGATGGAGAGGGCATTGGCTTGGCCTTGGGCTTCCTCTTCTTGGGGACATGCGCTGGCAGCTCTTGCAGGATCGGTTTGAAGCCATCGCGCTTGATGGAGCCGTGAGTACATCGACGAACAGAGGAGTCGACGACAGGAGTGGCCTTCTTGCCGGGCCCTTTCTTCGTTGGAGCACGAGAATGAAAAGAGAAATCCTCCGCAGATGAAGATGGACTCACAGGGATTACCTCCTGCACTAAGAGTGTGCTGCTAGCAGGCTCTGGTGGTGGTAGCACTGGAGCAGCAAGGTCGAAGGCCACCGCCCATGATCGCTTGGGGATCCAAATGGGCGCCAGAATTGGCATCTGCAGCTGGCGAGGCACGTGCATAGAAGTAGCAGCTCCCATGAGAGCATCAAAAGTGCGGGACCAGGATAGAACTGGCGGCAAAGGAGGCCCGTAAAAAACCCTGGCAGCCCCAACAAAGAGGTTGTCAGACTGAATGTGAGGGGGTTTGTATAGGACAATTGCCAGAGGATTGTCATATTGCGTCTCCTCTATCCCAAGCCCATCCTCCTCCGGCTCAGCATCAGGACCCTGGGCAGTCGGTGCCATGTCAGCAGCAGGGGCAACAGGGTTAGCCACTATCACATCCAGGTCGGGGGCCGGGGGTGCTTGATAAGCGGGTTCCGCCTCCATGTCACCCTGCGGCTGAGGGTCGAGGTCCACAAGCTCATGAACCGAGTCTGATGAAGAAGAACTCGGTTGATCAATCACCATGGACTTTTGATCCTGAACAAGATCAGCAGCAGGTGCTTCCGGGGCCGCTTCAGGTTCCCATCCTCCTCCATCAGCGGCTGTCGGCGATTGTCCCCAACCACCGTCATCATCAGCACCAGCAGCAGGAACCACTGGATCTTCAGGTGCGAGCGGCACCGCATTCCATCCCAACGCAGGGTACGGGGGCAGAGCAAATTGCAGATTGTCGTTGACGAGATGTCCAGGAAGCGGGTGAGGGTTGCCATTGAGGGGCATGGGATCCTCATCATTGGGCAGTAGTTCGGCAGCCGCCGCCCCCAGGATGTATACCGGTGCAGACCAGGACACCTTGCCCCCCCCCCCCCAAGCAGCATATTCAGAGAAGTTGATACTGCGAGGGACAAGTCGGTCGTTTGGGAACGAAGCAAACACAATGGAGCGAACCAAATAAGGATCATCACTGACCCATTGGTGGAACTCTCCGAAGGTGTTGATAGTAGCCCGCAGATCTTCAGTATTGCGGAAGTCTAGGGGGACCCCCAGAAGCATGAGGCAGCCATGACGAAAACCCTCTTGCCCACGGAAACCAACTCCCTGATCATGTCACAGGAAGTGCACCACAGAGTTATGAGCAACTTCCTGTGGAACCATGTGGATCGCAGCATAGCTCTCCGCCGCATCTTTGAGTTCAAACAGCCCAACACCCTCAATCCATGGCTGGGCAGATCGAACCTGCAAACCTCGGTGAAGAAGAAGAGAAGCTACTTCTTGCCGTACCTGGACCACGTGGTCATCCGGGGGCGCAGGGTGGACGTCAGCGATTACGAAGCGCTCATGACGTCTGGTGATGGGGACAGCAGGCGTGGTGTAGGTCCGAGGCAGCCGTTCAGGACCTCCGTCGATGATGTTATGGCCCGGCGGGAGGAAGAACTCATGATCAAGCTCGAAGTTCGCCATTGTGGGAGGCGGTGGCGTAGTGGCAGGCGGCGTCTCGGAGGGAGTTCGAGGATGCGACGGTGATGAGACAGGACGGAACTGTGCTGCAGGCGTTGCGGTTTCACCAAGAGTATCAGCAGTTCCCGAGATATCAGCGACAGGGGAGGTGGTGGGTCTTTTACAGTTCCAAGTAAGACAATTATTACGCATAAAAGAGGCTCCTCATCGTGCGTGGCCCACAGTGCCGTCAGCGAATCCAGGCGAAGCCGTGCAGTTGGCAGCTAGATGTCCCCGAGCGTTACAAATCGAGCAAGAAAAGATTTCCTCAACCATGCCATTAATAAGTTCATCAAAGGCCAGATGGGCTTCCTGCAATGAGGGAATATCCATCCTAGGATTAGGTTCGGGCCAAGAGAAGGAGGTAACCTCAGCAGGCTCATTAATGAGCGTGGAAATCGGCCCAGAGTCCAAACTTTCCATCGAAAATTGATTCTCATAATTCAAAATACCATGAATCTTGGCGGGGTCAGCTGTAGCACGTTGTTGCACGGGAGAAGTTCCATTTAATTTGGCGATTTGAAAATCACCTCCGGGAGATCCGGGGGATGAATCTTGGCGAGAAACTGTGCCGAACATGATATGCGGCGTGGCTGTCGTCCACCGGAGTTCTGCCGGCGGTGGCACAGAGATGATGACACGTTCAGGAGAAGGCACTGAATAACCAGCCTGTTCAAGTGTGAGTAGCTCCTCGTGGGAAACATGACATTTCTAACCCTTGCAAACCTCATATTGTTGGAGGGATGCGAATGTGAGCTTCTTACGAACGGATGATCCAGATTTAAGAGAGGATTTTAGGGGTCTGGAATGCATCGCCATCAGACCTAGTGAGGCTCTCCTCTTAGATGGACTCACAATAATCCATTCAGCATCACATTGCGTCTTCCACAGAGCAAATTACCGACGCCAATTCGGACCACCATGGCCCCATAGATGGAAAAAGCACTTAAAACTTGATCATTTGAACGAGCGTAAGTCCAGAATATGAAAACCAACTTGCATGCAGGACACTTTGAAGGAGAAAACCGAGTCTGTAACTTGAGAGACGCGAAACTCAATAGCAGATCCCCCAATCACAGATTCCAGAGCTGCGGCGACTGTGTCCGTAGAGAGACGGAACACATGACGACCAAAAGAAACCACCATGATGAAAGAGCGGCGATGCTTCATATGGTGCACCGTAACACCAGAGTGACGATAAACCTCATCGGCGAATGCCAAACCATGCGAAAAATCCAGATCCAACGTGGAACCACCCATGCAAGCCATGCACGACCACGTGAGGGGGTCGGGAGGGTTCACCTGAGCAGAGGAGCGGCGAGGAGGGAGGATACGTCAGCTAGAGCACCATATCGCCATGGGGTCGCCGTGGTGGGAGGTGGGAGGTGGGAGTCGCCATCCTTAGCCACTCAATGTTTAGCCCTTGTGAACTGATGATTGTTTCTCCATGACTTTCTTGATAGAGATAATAGAGATATAAATAGATGGATGATTTATAACCTGGTATTTAGTCAGGGTACTCGTGAGACTATTACTTTGCCTGCTCCTTCTTTGTTCAATCTATATACAGGCAGGTACATTATTATGCCCTCGGACATCTACGCATATTGGGGCATAGCCCAACCACAGGTGCCCGTGCCCGAGCTACCAGTCGAGTACCAGACGCCAATTTATCAGTGGGGGCCAGAGGAGCTCACACAACAGTGTCATCCTCAATCCACTCCGGAGTACCCCGGAGCTGGTTATTTCCCTCCTTGGGAGTAGACCAACTTAGGCCAAAAGCCTAAGCTTGGGGGAGTACATGTTTCTCACTGACTTTATATTCTTGCCTATGCTTTCACTTTGTTAGTCGGTGTTCACACTTTGCCACTGTATCATCCATTCTAGTTTATTTTCTTTTTCTCCTTTTCTTTTCGTGTGTTTGTCTAGTTTGAGAAAAACCCAAAAAGATTTTCTTGTTCTTCTTTTGCTTGTTGGGAGCTTTCCCGTGTAAATAGTTTTCTTTTTCTTTGGGTCAAGGTAGAAGACCATGGTTACAATGTTTAGTGGCTCTCGCATGCATATCTGTTCATCTGTCAAAGAGCCATATTACTTTGTCTTCTCCTTTGTGTTTGCTTGTAGATTCCAGCTTAGTCCAATGCACGAGCACTCTTATTATTGTTCACATCATTCGGTCGTGCAAGTGAAAGGCGATAATGACGATATATGATGAAGTGACTGAGCCTGGAAAAGCTGGTATGAACTCGATCTATTTTGTTTTTGTAAATATGACTAGCTCATCATTCCTGATTCAGCTTTGTTGTGAGAGAAACATGTTTGAAATGACAACTTAGAGATCATAGTTTCTGATGCCATGCTTAATTAGCTAGGAGCTTATAATGGTTTGTCTTGGATGTCGACATGAATTTTGAGATGACTACGATGTAGTATGATAGGATGGTATCCTCCTTTGAATGATTCAAGTGGCTTGACTTGGCACATGTTCACGCATGTAGTTGAAACAAAATCAACATAGCCTCTATGATATTAATGTTCATGGTGATTTATGTCCTACTCATGCTTGCACTCAATGTTGGTTAATATCAATGCATTTTGATGACTGTTGTCGCTCTCTAGTTGGTCGCTTCCAAGTCTTTTGCTAGCCTTCACTGGTACTAAGCGGGAATACTACTTGTGCATCCATTTCCATAAACCCAAAGTTGTTCCATATGAGTCCACCATACCTACCTACATGCGGTATGTACCTGCCGTTCCAAGTAAATTTGCATGTGCCACTTTCTAAATCTTCAAGAAATAATCTGTTTTGCAGGCCCGAACCGCTCATGTGGTGACAGGGGCTATCAGTATCTTCCATGCTAGTCGTGTTATCCTCGATATGTGTTTATTCACTATCACTCACGAGAAAGGGGCCGATAATTGGAATGCCTAGTTCCATGCTCAAATTGAAAAGATAATTGCAAACAAAACTCCCCCTGGATTGATGTTGGTATGGATGGCACCCGAGTATTCGGCTAGTCCTGGAGTGTGATTGATCGGTGGTGGGGGAGTCAAAACTTTACTTTTCTATTTGGGAACCGCCTATAGCATGTGTAGCGTGGAAGATGGTGAAAAATCTTGGTCATTGCGTTGACAATGAAAGCATGCCACCCAAAATTATTATCTCTGTTTTCAAAAGCTTGAGCTCTGGCACCTCTGCAAATCAATGCTTCCCTCTGCGAAGGGCCTGTCTATTTATGTTCCTGTTGAGTCATCCTCTTCTTATAAAAGCACCAATTGGAGAGCACCTCTGTCATTTTTATGCTTTGCTTTTGACTAATATTGATTATGACTGTGTCTGGATCTTCTGTGCCATGAATTACAATGTTTAGTCAGCACTTGGTCTTTGAAGGTGCTCTGCATTTATGTTTTGCGGTCTCAGAAAGAGCTAGCGAGATACCATCTGTTCGCACTGCTTCATGATTGTTTTGATTGAAGTGTTGACGTTTGAAACTTGTTATTATTGCTCGCTAGTTGATTATGCCATTGATATGAGTTTACCGTGAGACCTAGGTATCATTTGCTTATGTGGTTAGCTTGTGATCTTGCTGAAATTCTGGATATGAGTTAGACATAGTTGCAACAACAAGATCAAACAGAGTTCATAAAAGTTTTTCTTTTGTCTCTTTCAGTTTGTCAACTGAATTGCTTGAGGACAAGAAAGGTTTTAAGCTTGGGGGAGTTGATACATCGCCATCGTATCTACTTTTCCAAACTCTTTTGCCGTTGTTTTGGACTCTAATTTGCATGATTTGAATGGAACTAACACGGACTAACGCTATTTTCAGCAGAATTGCCATGGTGTTGTTTTTGCGCAGAAATAAAAGTTCTCGGAATGACCTGGAAATTTACGGTTATTTTTTGTGGAATATATTAAAAATATTGGCGCAAGAATCAACCGGAGGGTGGAGCTGTGAGCCCACAAGCCCACCAGGCACAGGCCCCCTGGTCGTGCCTAGCAGGCTTGTGGGGCCCACGTTGCTCCACCGCCTCCAATCTCAGCTCTATTTAGTCCCTTTCGTCCGGAGAAAAATCAAGGAGAAGAGTTCATCGCTTTTTAAGATACGGAGGCGCCGCCACCTCCTGTTCTTCCTCTGGAGGGCAGATCTGGAGTCCGTTCTGGGCTTCGGAGAGGGGAGATCGTCGCCATCGTTATCATCAACCTTCCTTCATCGCCAATTCCATGATGGTCTTCACCGTTCGTGAGTAATCTCACCGTAGGCTTGCTGGATGGTGATGGGTTGGATTAGATCAATCATGTAATCGAGTTAGTTTTGATGGGGATTGATCCCTAGTATCCAATATGTTCTGAGATTGATGTTGCTACTACTTTGCCATGCTTAATGCTTGCCAATATATGTGTGTTCTTGATCCTATCTTGCAAGTTGTAGTCACCTACTGTGTGTTATGACCCGGCAACCCCGGAGTGACAATAGCCGGAACCACTCCCGGAGATGACCATAGTATGAGGAGTTCATGTATTCACTAAGTGTTAATGCGTTGGTCCGGTTCTTTATTAAAAGGAGAACCTTAATATCCCGTAGTTTCCATTAGGACCCCGCTGCCACGGGAGGGATGTACAATAGATGTCATGCGAGTTCTTTTCCCTAAGCACGTATGACTACATACGAAATACATGCCTACATTACATTGACGAATTGGAGCTAGTTACGTATCTCTCCGTGTTATAGCTATTGCATGATGAATAACATCCGACATAATCATCCATCACCGATCCAATGCCTACGAGTTTTTCCTACTCATCCTTGCAACGTTACTTTGCTGCTACTGCTGTCACTGCTGCTACTGTTACTTTGTTGCTACTGTTGTTACTTTGTTGCTACTGCTGTCATTTTGCTGCTATTGGTTACTGTTTCTACTGGTAGTATCATACTACTTTGCTACTGATACTTTGCTGCAGATACTAAGTATTTCAGGTGTGGTTGAATTGACAACTCAACTGCTAAGACTTGAGAATATTCTTTGGCTTCCCCTTGTGTCAAGTCAATAAATTTGGGTTGAATACTCTACCCTCGAAAACTGTTGCGATCCCCTATACTTGTGGGTTATCAGCTATCTCTTGGGCTGTCTTCAAGGAAGGATTCCGCGCTGCTCACGTTCCCCCTGGAATGATGACCATTAAGAAGCGGGAATTCCAATCCTTGAGGCAAGGCAGCGGGACAGTCAAGGAGTACTTGCACAAGCTTAACCTTTTGTCAAGGTATGCACCAGAAGACGTCAACACTAAAGCTGCGAAGGTGGAATGCTTCATGGAAGGACTTCAGCACTCGCTTCAGTACCAGCTTGTTGTGTGTGAATGTCGGACCTTCTGTGATCTGGTAAACAAGGCCCTCATGTTGGAGGATAAGCGTCGTGCGATGGATGATAACCGCAAGCGTAAGATGATGAGCTATGGAGGTTCGAGTAACCAGAAGGAACATGTGTGGCAATCATCCACAGAAAAACCAAGCTATCAGGAGCAGCAGTATAAGGCACCAACGTTCCGCCAGAACTACCAGCCCCAGCAGCATGCCAACCCCAAGGCAGCGATCAATCCACCCAACAGCAGTGGGGTCAAGCCCAACATTCCAGGGAAGGTTACTTGCTTCGGATGTGGTCAGACTGGGCACTACTCCAAGCAGTGCCCCAATAAGAAGCCCGATGCACCATGCCCGAATGCGCCTAATCCAGGACAAGGTCATGGTGCACCAAGAAGGAACCAGGCTCACCACAACCAGCAGTATCACAGAAGGGGACGCGTGAATCACATCTCCACAGAAGAAGCCCAGGAAGACCCGGCCTGCATTCTGGGTACGTTCCTCGTCAACTCCACCCCAGCAGCAGTATTGTTTGATTGTGGTGCCTCACATTCGTTTGTCACCCAAAAGTTTGCAGAAAAATGTGGTTTGAAGCCTACCCTCCTTAATGGGTAAATGATAGTACATACCCCGGGAGCAGTGATAAGGACCAACCTAGGATGTAGAGGAGTCGGGATCAACATTAATGGGATAAGCTTCATAGCAGATCTCTTCGTCATTAAGTCGCAAGGTTTAGACGTGATCCTTGGGATGGATTGGTTGGCCCGGCACCAAAGCATACTGGACTGCGCCAAAAGGGCTATTACCATAACAAGTGACCAAGGGGTCAAAGTGAAGTATGTCCTTGAACCTACCTCCACTCAAGTTCTTGAGGTTAATTGCCTTTCAGAAGAAGAGTTGGACCGAGTACCAATAGTTTGCTAGTACCCGGATGTCTTTCCTGATGAGCTGCCTGGGATGCCTCCTGACCGAGGCATCGAGTTCATCACTGAGCTCATGCCTGGATCAAGGCCTATCTATAAGAAGCATTATAGGATCGGATCTGAAGAGCTAGCCGAGTTGAACAAGCAGTTGGATGAGCAACTCGGGAAGGGATTCATCCGTCCGAGTGCATCACCTTGGGGATCACCTGTTCCATTCGTGTCTAAGAAGGATGGCACTATCAGGATCTGCCTCGATTACCGTTCCCTCAATAAAGTAACGATAAAGAACAAGTACCCACTCCCCAAGATTGAAGACCTATTTAACCAGTTAAATCGTGCCAAGGTATTCTCCAAGATCGACCTCAGATCTGGATATTACCAACTGAAGTCCGACACTAGGACATACCTAAGACGACATTCGTGACCTGGTACGGTTTATACATGTCACATCCCTAGTTTCCATTTGATGTTTAGCAAGAATGTGCTCGTGTTTTATGCTTGCAATAAATATGAAAATAGAAATCAAAGAAAAACCCTAGCACTTCCATATTCAACCCAAACCAAAACTTGTGATAAATCAATGAACCCAAAATGGCCTTCATAAAAGCCCACCATTTTTGATAAATATTGCAAACAATATTTCAGGGGTGGAACTTATTTTAAAATGTTGAATTATTTATATGGGCTTGTATATAATTCAAATATCAACCACAACTATTTTGACTATTTATGGGAATAGTTTGGAGCCAAAATAAAATCAAACAAATGCCAGAAATGATGTAACAGAAATCAGAAAAGAAAGAAAAATAGAAAAAGCTTACGTGCCGCTCACCTTGGCCCAACCCAACTCCCCTCTATCGTCTTCCTCTCGCTAGTCTACAACAGGAGGTGGCCGCCGCTTCCTCCGGCGCGGCCACGCACCTGGATGCCTGCCTGGCCTCTCCGTCACGCTAGCCGCGAAGGGATAAGCCTCCCGAGATGATTCCAACGCTTTCCCTCTCCCCATTCGCTCTCCTGGCTCCCCTCCTATCGGCCGCCATTAGTGCCGAGCTCGAGCTCGAGCTAGCCGTCGCCTCCGGCCACCGCAAGCTTCCCGGAGCACGCCATCGTCTCCGCCTGGTCAAGTACGTCGTCCACACCAAAGGAAACGAGCTCCCGAGCCCTGCATCGCCCCGACGCCGTCGTCTTCTTCCTTGGATCGCCGATGTTCGCCGCCGTCGTTCTCCCTCTCCAGGCCATCCCCGAGACCGCTCTCGATGCCTCTGCAACCCCTGTGAGCTCAGGGTGCCTTTCCCCCTCTCGGATAGGCCCGAGCTTTTGCTCGTCGCATAGGTGTCATAGGAGCCCAGCCCCGCGCGTGTTAAGCCCCGTAGTAGTGACCCCGACGAGGCCCAAGCTTTGGCCGTTGCCCAGCTCGTCACCGGCGTCGATTCCGGCCACCCCAGCCCCTGGGGTTTGCTCCATCGTGCGCGCCATTCAGTGGTCGTTCTCCCAGTGCCTTCCGCTTCATGATTGGTCGTCGGAGGCGCGTTTTCGACGCTCTCCACCGTCCCTGGTGCTGACGGAGGCTCACCGCTGGCGAGATCGACCTCGTCGCCGGTGGGTTCACCCCGCCCCCGCCCCCCCTGAGCCTATGAGAGGTGGGACCAGCCCCAGAGTAATTAAGTTTAATTTAATGAAATAAATAATAAATTAAATCCCTAACCAGTCACTGACATGTGGGCCACCACTGTTAATTAGCTATTTAACTTAAAGTTTAACTAAATACTAACCAGAGTCACTGACTAGTGGGTCCCACTGGTCAGGTTTGACTTTCAACGGCCAGATTGACCTGCTGATGTCATGCTAATGCAGTAATACTATTTCTATTTTAAAATAATTCCAGAATAAGTTCAAAACTTTGGAAATTCATAGAAAATGAATTGTGACTCCAAATTCGACAAATAATATATGTAAAATGATCAGAAAAATTCAATGAACACAATGGTGCTACTTTCATGCATGAAAATCAAAGTTATGGAACAACATCATGTCAAATCAATTAAAGGAATTTAATAAATGTCCCACTTTAAATATTATTTGAACTTGAATTCAAATCAGCATCAAACCAAAGGTTTGATAGCCACACTAGCTCATGCTACATTTCATTTCATGCCATGTTCATGCATCATATTGTTGCATATGAATGCTATCGATTGTCGTTATTATTTCGGTAGGCTTTGCCCATCCGGATACATCCGAATATTCGACTGACGGATTTAATCCTTCTGCTGAGCAACAAGGCAAGCACCCTTTTGATCATCCCGATATAATCCCATGTTCCTGCTCCTGCTCTCACTTATTGCATTAGGACAAAATATTTCAAATGCTTTACTTCGGTAGCTGAACCTATTCCTTTGCATGACATGTCATTGTCATAGTAAATAGCCAAACCTTGCAACCTACCATACCTGGAAGTTGCTTGAGCCATGATATGTCTTATCCTGCTATACTTGCTACGCCTAGAGTTGTGTCAGGTCTGTTTCATCTGGGTCATGAACAGGAATGGATGAATGTGTTCTAGTGACAAAGATTAAGTGTGGAACCTGATTTGGTAAAGGTACCGATGAAAGGCTATGTAGGAGTATATGACGGGTTGTTTCATTGGAATCGTCCTAAGGAACTGAGTTCCGTGTATGTAATCCAAGATTAGTAACTACAGCATGCTGGGCTCTGAAATATGACCCTGCTCGACTTACTAATCGCCTAGTACTCAGTCTAGGAGTTGCAAGTAGTTTCAGGTGTTTATAGTCATGTTGGAGGTCGTGCATAGTGCTGACCTTAGAGGTGGGCTATGATGCGGTAGGCAGTGGCACGGTGTACCAAGTGACACCCGGATGGCGGGCTTGGGAACCCGACGCACATCATTTGGGGCCGTGGCGGAAACCTCGGCCGGACTTCCGTGCGGGTTCACTCTCAAATAGGTGATAAACCTGGACTAGGTATTAGCGTGGTTAACGGTCGTGGTCGAGTCCCTCGCTGGGCTTCCTCTTGAAGGTTGCCGAGGTGTGACGTGCACATGGCGATAAGTGGCGAGAGCGTGTGTGAAGAAGTACACCCCTGCAGGGTTATGATCTATTGGAATAGCCGCGTCCGCGGATATGGACTACTTGGAGACATATGTTGTTCATACATAACCTTAATGGCTACTCATAAAAATATCAAGATAAGTATGAGTATCATGTATGGCATTTTCGTAGGGAGACGGAAAGGAATCCATGATAGTGTATTGTTTTGGTGGTAGTGGACTCGTGTACGACTTATCAAAGTTGTTTAAAACTATTTAAAATTATAGTATAGTCTAGCCAAGAGTCAAATCTGGCTTGCTGCATGAAACTCCACAACCCCCTTTATTGATACATGTGCATGAGTAGATAGATCTGTTCTAAAGTCTTGTTGAGTACCTTTGTACTCATGTTTGTTTAATAAATGTTGCAAAAGATACCCACGAGCCAATAGGTGGGTTTTATCTAGACCTCGATGATGACGAGTAGCTGGTGTCCCAGCTACAACCTGGCCCCTTTTAGAAGGGATCTGTAGATAGTCAGTCTTTAAGCCTTTTCCTTTCAACTGTCTGTACTCAGACAGATTTAATGCTTCCGCTTGGTTTGTATGACTCTACTTGTATGAAATTATTATATAAGACTCTTCCGAGTCTTCTAAATAAATGTTGTGATGTTGTATGGTTATGTTGTGATGCCATTGTTGTATCTATGCATATCAAGTATGTCATGCGTACGTGTGATGCACTGTGATATGTATGGGATCCGACACCTAGTCGTATGCCCTTAGCAGCTCTCTATATAGGAAAATGCCCCTTTGTGTTTCCACCGAGCCTTGGTAGTTCTCTACTGCTCCGGACACATTGGTTGACCGGCATGTATCCTTCTTAGCTGTTGTGTCTTTCACTACGGGGAAATGTCACGCGGTGTAATGCAGCCCTTGTAGCTTGCTACGACTCGTTTACACTCGCTGATGACCGACACCTGCTTTGCTAGGTTATGTATGCCTGTCTCTGTACAGTTGAGCCACTTGAGTTTATGACTAGTAATGTCGACCCGGGTTCTTTGACATTGGAATGCTAGCAACATAATTGCATACGTGAGTCAAAAGGCGCAAACGGTCCCGGCTAAGGTAAGGGGCAGCCGTGGGGTTAACCGTGCGTGAGACCACAAAGGGATGCGATGTGTTACATGCTGGATTCCTATGGCTTAGGATCGGGGTCCCAAAAAAATGAGTGCACAGTCATGTCATTTGGGTTGACCAATGCCTCAGTATACTTCATGTACCTCATGAACAAATTCTTCATGGAATACCTGGATAAGTTTGTCGTCGTCTTCATCGATGACATATTAATCTTCTCCAAGTCCGAAGAAGAACATGAGCAGCACCTGAGGCTAGTACTAGAAAAGCTTCGAGAGCACCAACTTTATGCCAAGTTTAGCAAATGCAAATTCTGGCTGCACGAAATTGAATTCTTGGGTCGGACCATGACGGAAAACGGATTGGCAGTCAATACTTCCAAGATTACCGAGGTAACCAAGTGGGAGTCGCCAATCGATGTGAAGGAAGTCAGAAGCTTCCTCGGATTCACGGGATACTACCACAAGTTTGTGGAAGGATTCTCCTGCATCGCCCGACCAATGACTCGGCTCTTGAGGAAGAGCATGAAGTTCGAATGGACGCCGGAGTGCGAAGAAAGCTTCGAGGAGCTGAAGAAGAGGTTGACCACCGCCCCGGTACTAGCTACTCTAGATATCAACAAGGAGTTCGTGATATTTTGTGATGCCTCCAGAATCGGGCATGGTGGCGTCTTAATGCAAGATCGCAGGGTCGTGCCTTACCTGTCACGCCAACCGCGCATGCATGAGGAGAACTACGCCACTGATGACCTCGAATTGTCAGCAGTAGGGCATGCTCTGAAGACATGGCGACATTACCTTCTGGGGAAGCGATGTGAAATATACACCGACCACAAGAGTGTGAAGTATATTTTTACTCAAAGGGAGTTGAATATGAGGCACAACTGATCGAAGACTACGACCTCGGCATTCAATACCACCCCGGTAAGGCCAATGTGGTGGCCGGTGCCTTAAGCCGGAAGGCCCGCACCTTGAATGCTATGCTCAAGGAAAGGCTACCCGCCTTATATGACGAGCTAGAAAGCTTCGGGTTGGACCTGGTCGAACCAGGATTCCTAGCTAACCTCGAAGTCAAAACCACTCTGGCAGACAACATCAAAGAGGCCTAGAAGGGGCACAAGAGCATTGAAATCATGAAGAAGAAGATACGGGAAGGCAAGGCCTCAGAATTCTCATTGGATGAACAAGGAGTCGTGTGCTTTGGGAAGCGTTCATGCGTACCCAACAAGGCTGAACTCAAGAATTTAATCTTGCAAGAAGCCTAAGACACGCTCTACTTGAGTCACCTCGGTGGGACCAAGATGTATCAAGACCTCCGGGAAAGGTTCTGGTGGCATGGCATGAAGAGGGAAATAGCTTCCTATATCGCCAAGTGCGATGTGTGTCAGCGTGTCAAGGCTGAGCACCAACCTCTCGAGGTGTCCGAATAGAAGTGGCACCGAGTCGGCATGGACGTTGTCATTGTCGACCATCTGACCAAGGTCTCTTACTTCATTTCAGTCAGCACCACTTATGGTGGTGACAAGTTGGCTAGTCTCTACATTGAGCGTATTGTGAGCCTCCATGCAGTTCCCAAGGAGATTGTATCCGACCCAGGCACGCAGTTCACCTCAAGATTCTAGAAGAAGTTCCAAGAAGCTCTGGGAACCAAGCTCTCTTTCAGCACCGTCTTCCACCCACAGACGGGCGAACAGATGGATCGAGTGAATCAGATACTTGAGGATATGCTCCACACTTGTGTCTTAGCACATCGGACCAAATGGGAAGACTGTCTGCCATTCACTGAATTCTCATACAACAATAGCTATCAGTCCAGTCTCCAAATGGCCCCATATATGGACGGAAGTGCTGCACCCCGCTCAACTGGTCCGAAACTGGTGAAGGATAGATTTTCGGGCCAGGCATTCTTTGTGAAGCAGAAGACAAGGTGCAACTTGTCAGGGAGCACCTGAAAGTAGCCAAGTCGCGACAGAAGAGCTATGCGTATTCTCACCGCAGGGAAGTGGAGTTCAACCCCGGAGACTAGGTGTACCTTCGCGTCACACCTCTCTAGGGAACTAAGCGTTTCTACATCAAGGGGAACTTGCTCCAAGGTTCATTGGACCTTTTAAGATCACGGCAAGGCGTGGAGAAGTTGCTTACCAATTGGAGCTACCTCTGGAACTTTCAGGTGTGCACAACGTCTTCCACATGTCACAACTTCGGAAGTGCCTGCAAGCGCCAAACTGTCCAGATCTTTATAAGGACATCGACCATCGAGCCATTGAACTTCAGCCAGACCTCACTTATCGCGAGAGGCTGATTCGCATCATGGACGAAGCTGAGCGTTGTACCAGAAGCCGCACCATCAAGTACTTCAAGGTTCAGTGGAGCAACCACACCGAAGAAGAAGAAACATGGGAGCGTGAAGACTATCTCCGATCCGAATTTCCGTACCTTTTTAGCACCTAGCTTAGGAATCTCAGGGACGAGATTCTTGTAAGGGGATAGGTTTGTCAAACCCTATTTTTACCTTGTTTGAACTATAGTCTCTTCAAAACCTGAGTTTATTAAAAACTTTTTAAACAAATGCTATAAGTGATGTGATTGCGATTGTTTGTGTGTATGCTTCAATGACTGGATCCAAAAACAATATTTTTATAATCTGATATTTCCAAAAAGACATTTTTCTCATTTTTGACTATTTCAAAACCTTGCATTGGGTTTTCACTACAAGTCCTTGATTCCATGGGAGTGCCTAAACCAAAAGATTGTATTCTGATTTTAACACTATTTTAACTCTCCAAAATAATAAAATAATTATTTTACAAAATATTTTTCTCTTTTATTTTCATGTTCTTTTTTGAGGCCAGAAATGATATTTCTCGATGGAAAATTATTTTCTGCCTTTGAAAATTCTGAGAAACTTTAAAGATACTCACACGACTTATATTTTCCATACATAAGATTTTTAACCCTTATTTATGTTCAAAATATTTGAGCAAATCCTTGAAAACCTATTCTGTCTGTTTTGACCTTTTGAAATATTTCCAAAGGAAATATTTTCAATAAATTCCCAGAAAATTTTAGCATGCTTCCCAAGCTATATTTGGTATTCGTGCCAAGTTTCACCTCATTTCAAGGTGATTTGGGTCACCAAATAATCCTAAAACCCTCTCTGTCCAGAATCAAGTGGTGGCAACTCTACATAGCAAAGTTTGTCCAAATGGCCTGAAACTTTGCAGGAGTGCTCAACACCCCAAATGAGGAGTCCCTGCCAAAAAATAAATTTGTGGGGATTAATTTACCCACATTCTCTTTTGAAAGGACATTACTACCCATTTGGGGGTAATTTCAAGTTTGCACTGTCAAACTTGTCCAATGAAGCTCAAATTTGGTGGATCCTACTTTTGCATCAAAACCAATCCTGTTAACTTTCAGCATCAGTGGTGAAGGTTAACTACCCCAAACACTTGTCGAACACCTTCTCCCAATATGGTCAAATAGCACTTACCCCCTCTACACCCACTCCCTTTCCACTAAACTCTTAGTGCAAGCTGCCAGCACCACTCCTCAACTGCACACGAGTGGCCCTTCTCTGGTTCCAAGGAGATGAGCCAAAATCTCCATTTTAGTTTCTGGATCAAGACTGGCAGCTCCTCTCCAAGCTCTTCCTTTGACCAGCAGTGAGACCCTCGGCTCCTAAACGGCTAAGGGGCATCTAAACCAACCCCCGGACACACCAGAGAGGGCCAAAGCGCCCCAGAGTGTGCAGCATGCTGTCGTATGCCAAATCTGCTTTGGGCGCGCTACAGGACGCACCCGAGGCAAAGGAGGTCAGCCTCGGCCGGTTCTAACCTCCCCAAGGTGTCTCTCTGCGTCTCCGACAACCTTCCTGACTCAGGGCAGCCTCACGGCCCCTTGTCCCCCTCTCTGCTGCCAGGGCGACGCGTGCCCGCGCGCGCCAGATTCGGCCAGGGCAACACGCGCGCACTGAGCCCCCCCTCTCTTGTTGAGTCTCTGGGGTCTCAAACCTAGGGATGGCACCCACCGGGTTTGGGTACGGGTGGAGCCACCCCATACCCTTACCCGTCGCCCCAAACCTTACCCATCACCCATACCCATATCTATTGACGGGTACAATTTTTTCCCATACCCATCACCCATCAGGGTAAAAGGGTACCCGCGGGTAAAATTACCCATATTTGCAACACATCAATTTGAGTATTACAAAGTCATAAACAAACACTTCATGACAACAATACACACTCGTAAACAATAACACATTCTGGACGTGGGCTTGTTGCGGGATTTCTTTACATATAATATGTTTAATATGTTGATAAACAATAATTAAGTCCTATTTTTAAATTATATGAGGGTACATGGGTACCTGGTTATGGGTTATACTAAACCATACCCGTACCCACTATACCCGATGGGTTTTAAATTTTCCCGTTTATGTACCCATGGGTATTTTTTGACCCATACCCTTACCCTAATAGGGTTTTTACCCAGAGGGTACGTGGGTAATGGGTACCCATTGCCATCCCTACTCAAACCACATCCGTGAAACCGAGGTATCGACCCCAAGCCCTCTCTCCCTCTCCAGCAGCTGCAGTGAAACCACCAGCGCTCCCCGCTGGGTGCACCGTTGCTGGCATATAAATAGGCCTCCCCTCGCTCCAACACCCTCACACCACTCCTCGAGAACCTCACTCGAGGCCCCAACCACCCCATTCGAGCACAGAGAGCTCTGGTGCTCGAGATCGACCGAGGCCCCGCGGCTTCGGAGATCCGCCGATCTCGGGCTATAGGCGAGCTCTCGCACTCCTCTCACCTCCTCCGTGACCATAGTGAGCTCACAAGGCTTCTCCACCTCTTCCCCGAGCATTTCCCTGCCTGTAGCACCCAATTCCACCACCTCCCGTAGCACCTCCGTCGCGGTCACCTCGTCGCCGGTGACCCGGGGCCTCCGCGTCGTTCCCTCGACCACCAGCAGGTAGGCGACGATGCCACGGTGTCGTTCCTTCCATCACCTGGTCTCAGGGCATCAGTATCCCCGTCGGCGTGCCTCCCCTCCCTCTGTCCAGAGGAGGAAGACGACCCCGACAGGCATGCCCCACCTGTCGGTGGCCAGTCGCTCCCCCTCTCTCCTCCCTCTGCCACTAACCCAGGGGCCTGCACGTCAAGTCTAAACCTGACGACACGCTCGCACCTGGGCTGTTGGCTAGCTAGCTGGCCGGTTAGCCAGTTGGGCCGGCCCAGCAACTCGCCGAACCAGGCCAGGGTTGAGCCCTTTTTTCTTTCTTTTGATATTGATTCTAAATTATTTTTGTAAAATAAATTATTTAATCAAATTTAATTATTCCCCCCCCCCCACAAATGTTCTAAAAATGGGCAGAATTTATTAGTGATGTTGCACTAATTTTTGTAAAAACTTTTACACATAGCTTAGACTAGAATTTCTAGTTTAAATATGTTAGTCGTTGTTATTTAGGTTTTAAAAATACCATTTTGCACAAAAACCAGAGATAAATATTTTTAAACCTATAATAAAGATTTATCAAAATAGGATAACATTTTTAAAGTGAGTTTGTGCCCGGTTTTTGAATGAGCTTCTTATTTTATTACTATTAGTACAACGATAAATTCTGCATTCGACAAAGGAGTTGGACTCAAAGACCCCGAAGACCCCGGATACCTAGCTGATCAAGGCAAGCAGCCCTTTGACCATGTGTGAGAAAATGTTTTATGCGTGGCATATTGATTACTTATATTTGATGCATATAATTAAGATTAATCGGTACACCCCGGCATGGTGTATCCGATAGCTCCTATGGACCAGTTGCATTGAGCATAACCCTACCATTTATGAGGGTCACGTTGACAATAAGTTGACAAGTAATAGTAGTGCTACACATAGGATGAGCATATGCATGATGATGTTAACACAAAGTTGATATCAAAGGTTTTACGAAAACACCGTCGGGTGCCACTAATCCTCGAGGGTGATGATGAGTTAGGTGGCCACTTGTGAAGAATGGTGCACCGGGAATATTTTGTGTGAGTGGTTTCGGAAATGAGATTATATTTATGATGTGTTGACCGTCCCAACCTTACATGTGCGACCACGTTACCCCTTTATGGGACGGGGCTTTGTTGATTACTTTGGTCGGTGCTAGCAAAGACGCCACATTACTAGTGGCGGGAGTGATATGTGGTCACTCTCGTGACGGGGTCATATCAGGTAGGTCGACTATGCCGTTTTTACGTGTTCCAGGCACACCGTTGGTCCCCGCATGGATGGAACGGTCTAGAGTCGGTGCTCGTAGGACGTATATCATGTCGGATGGGTACCAATCGAGAGAACTCATTGTCTCTTATCGTCAAGGGAAGACAATGATCGGGTACTTACCTCAGGTATGTTATATATCGTGAGTCGTGAATGACACGGAAGTTTCCTAGCTCTCGTGGGTACAGCGTACAACCTCTGCAGAGTGTAAAACTATTCAAATAGTCGTGTCCAAGGTCAAGGACAGTTGGGTAATCCTGCTTAAACTATGTCCAGTTGTTTCTACTTAAACCAATCGTGTGTGTGTGTGTGTGTTTAAAAAGGTGTTATCTGAGAAAGTTGATATGGTCAAGTTTGGTGACGTGGCATATCTGGTGAACTCAAAGTGTTCGACCCTCATCAGATACGTTGATATCTGTAACCTGTTGTTGTGTTTACCATATAGTTTATGATGCATATCCATGCAAGTACTTCACCATGTTCATTTTCAATTAAAAACTACGTTCTGCAAAGTCTGCATATTACTTTATTATCATACCAACTGCATTATCCAGATCATGGGCTGTTTGCGAGTACATTCAAAGTACTCCCTGGCTTGCCACTGGTTATGTTATTGACGAGACATGGAGGAACCGGAGTTTGGAGAAGAATTCGTCATCGGAGACGGACACACGAACTAGGCCCTATCTATGTGAGACTTGACCCTGATGGTCATTTGTTGTATAAAATGCTATGTTTGGATGTAAGACTCTCAATATTCAGTATTTGTGTGTTCGATGAGCATTGATCTCTGGGATCACTGAGCACGTTCATCCAACAATCTCGACTTGTAAGTTGGGGTCTCCACAGCAGTGTTGTCTTGCGGGAGCCTGTCGTGGAAAACAATACGGTCAGCCACATTGTGGCCACGCGGGAGCAGGTAATGGAGTGGTTGGAGGCGTGCCATCTCTGTTCCTCCTTGTTTGGTCGCAGTCAGCAACGGTCAACGGTACGACCGCCTCCACTATAGCCATGTGTATGGTGAGCAGTTGTACCTGCGTTGCTGTAGCCATGTTTTGCTGATGTGTCCCTCATGCGTGTGTCAAGGTGATGTGGCAGGGGCTGACCGGTCAGCTTGAGGGCGGCTACGCCCTGAGCCAGCTCACACAGCATAGCCGGACAGGTGTAGCCGACATACGAGGGGGGGACGTTCGCCCCGTTTTGTTTCGGAAAAATGGGAAGTGGCCCGAATAAGCCTACCCCAGGGTTTTCCCCATGTCAGTAGTCCCCAAAGCACAGGAGGCCTGCCAGCTCAGAGCGACGGACCTCGTCGGCTTGGATCCTGCGCTAGCGGGATCGCGGCCAATAGCTGGACCGTTCCATAGCCGGAGCTGGCTGAGTTCATAGTGGGTCGTCGTCCCACGGGCCGCCTCGATCTCTTCGAAGCGCACAAACGGGACACCACATGCGGCATGCTACGGGTCGCGGCCTGACACGCCATGTGGGTGACAATACTGGGCCATGAAGCGGGGGGCGCTTGACTGTGGCCTTGGCCCACGCGCGTGGATCTTCTGCAGGTCGGGGCCGGCGGTTTGAATTCCCCATGCGCAATAATGTCGCCCGTGCAGCATGGGAGTAGTAGGGATCGTGTGTGTCGGATCCTCTCCCCCACTACTCCACAAGAGGTTTAAATGGGTAGGGGAAGGGTGGAGACAGCTATTCGCTCCCCTGCCCTTGTCCTTCGTCTTCCTCCCCGTTCCCCCTCCCGCGCAAAGAGAGAGACGCAGGTTGCGCACTTGCCATGCCGTTGTTCGCCGTCGGTGCTCGTTGAGATTTGCTGGCCTTCACCGTATTTGTCCCCGCGCTCAAGCCTCCTCCGAGCCCGATGACGACCAAGGGCATGTGGGACAGCAGTGATGTTGACGAGGAATTGATTGAGTGCCTCTGCTACCGCCGCAAACTGCCACCGACGGGGTGCGTGGAAGCGCTCCATGGGACGGCGAGGTGGTGGTATTCACCGAGCAGTTCACCCGAGGGTTTGGACTATCGGCGAGCACCTTCTTTTGCCGATTCCTCATGCATTTCAGCCTACATCCCCACCACCTCGGTGCCAATGCCATCCTGCAGATGGCCGCCTTCATCTCCGTGTGTGAGGGCTATTTGGGGATCGAACCATGCGTGGACCTCTAGCGCCGAATCTTCTTTCTCAAGGAGCACACGGTGCTGAACAAAAGCACCAAGCAGAACGAGATGACCGCATGTGGGGTGGTCCTTGTCTACCACCGTAAGGGAGCTGGCTTCCCCAAGCTTCTGCTGCAGGACTCGGTGAAGAGCTGGTAGAAGGGGTTCTTCTACGTGAAGAACATGGAGGCGGACATGGATCTCATCAACCTGCCCGACTTCGTCAACTAAGCTCCCATCGCCATGCTGAACTGGAAGGCGGCCGTGCCGGACTCGGCCAAGGTGAGGGTCCAGCTCTGTGCCCGGCTAGCCTAGCTGACCGGCCCATAGGGCCTCACTAGCGTGGACCTGCTCACCACCATGGAGGCATGCCGGGTGGAGCCGCTGCAGCCCGGCTCGGACCTCATTTGCCAGATGGGCGGCCGACACGACCCGTGTTGTCTCTCCACGAAGGAGCTGAGGGCGGTGCATGCGGTGAGGAGGGTGAATTCTATCTTCGCCGCTAGGATAGATGAGGGGGAGTAGCCATGGGGCAAGACTCCCTACGATTGACAACATCTGGCCCGGTGGTAAGTAACGCGTCACCCTTCCTTTTTTCCGCCGTGTATGCCTCTTTTACATGCCTGACGCTGAATGACCTCCATGGTGGAAGTTGTTTCCCCGACTGCAAGCCTATGGCAAGCTGGCAACCGACATGCCTGAGTCAAACGTCGAGGAGATCAAGGACACCGACGAAGTGGAGCCAGGGACATGGCTCGAGCCGGAGGCGAGGTGTCAGGAGACGACGTGGCATATTCTGAGTAATCAGAGTCGGCTCGTGTGTTCTTTAAATCCGTGCTGCAGGATTTGTCTGATGATGATGCCGAGCTGCCGGCATCACGTGATGTAGCCACCATGGAAGACTCGGTGGCCATGGAGGAGGACGTCAGCGTGCTGAGGAAAAGGCTTCGCAGGGCCAGCCACGGCTCCGCCGAAGGCTAGGTGGACACAGGAGCACACCCATTGGGTGTTGCCCCCAAGAGTCGGGCCGGCTGGGAGGTCGCCGGGTCGAGTCTTAACCGTGGAAGCTTCTATCCTTGTTCTTTGCAGGGCCACCATGATCTCCGGGTGGTTGCGTTCAACGTGTTGCTCGGCCAGTACCGGGAGGCTGAAATCTAGTCGGCGGACGACCAATGTCTGCTGGCCTGAGCCAGCCAGTAGCGGGATCTCCTATAGGAGGAGTGCATCGAGCTGCGCTAGGAGGCGGACCACCTTCAGGCAGAGAATAAGAACCGCGAGGCGTCCCATCGCACGGAGTTGGAGCAGCAGGAGGCGAGCCACCGCAAGGCATTGAAGGTCAAGGATGAGCAGCTGGAGAAGGCGGACGAGGCGGCACAGGCGGCACAAGATGAGCACAACCACTCGATCCAGACATGGTCGACGAGGGAGCATGAGCTACAGGAGGAGGCGGACGAGGTGGACCGGCTTCTAGCCGGTAAGTTTTCTTCGTCTTAATTTTTTCTCCTTGCGCCACCTTGGGCTTGGTGATACGTCTCCAACGTATCTATAATTTTTGATGGTTCCATCCTATTATCATGTCAACTTTGGATGATTTATATGCATGAATATGCTATTTTTGGGACTAACCAATTAACTCAGTGCCAAGTGCAAGTTTCTGTTTTTTCCGTGTTTTTGACCTTTTTCAGAGAAGAATATTAAACGGAGTCCAAACAGAATAAAACCTACGGGATGATTTTTTTCCATAACAGAAGATATGCAGGGGACTTGAGAACCAAGGCCAGAGACCTTGTGGGAGGTCACAAGCCCCCTAGCCGCGGCCTAGGGTGGTGGCCGCGCCTGGCAGGCTTGTGGGCCCCATGTGACTCCTTGCCCTACCTCTTTCACCTATAAATTCTCTGAAATCCCGAAACCAAAGAAGAGAGCCACGGAAATACTTTTTCGCCGCCGCAAGCTTCTATCTCCGCAAGATCCCATCTGGGGACTGTTCTGGTGCCCTGCCGGAGGGAGATTCAGACACGGAGGGCTTCTTCATCAACACCGTTGCCTCTCCGATGATGCGTGAGTAGTTCACCACAGACCTTCGATTCCATATCTAGTAGCTAGATGGCTTCTTCTCTCTCTTGGATCTTCAATACAAAGTTCTCCATGATCTTCATGGAGATCTAGCCGATGTAACCTTCTTTTGCAGTGTGTTTGTCGAGATCCGATGAATTGTTGATTTATGATGAGGTTATCTATGAATATTATTTTAGTCTCCTCTGATCACGTATATACATGATTTCGTATCCTTGTAATTCTCTTCGAGTTATGGGTTTCGTTTGGCCAACTTGATCTATAATTATTGCAATAGGAGAAGTGCTTGGTTTTGGGTTCATACCATGCGGTGTCGTCACCTAGTAACAGAAGGGTTAGAGAGGCACGCATCGTGTTGTTGCCATCAAGGGTAAAAAGATGGGCTTTATATCATATTGCATGAATCTATCCCTCTACATAATGTCATCGTGCTTAAGGCGTTACTCTGTTTGTTATGAACTCAATACACTAGATGCATGTTGGATAGCAGTCGATGTGTGGAGTAATAGTAGTAGATGCAGAAATTATCGGTCTACTTGTCTTGGACGTGATACCTATATGTATGATCATTGCCTTAGATATCATCATGACTTTGCGCGATTCTATCAGTTGCTCGACAGTAATTCGTTCACCCACTGTAATACTTGCTATCATGAGAGAAGCCTCTAGTGAACACTATGGTCGTCGGGTCTACTTCACATCATATATTCAGATCCACAAAATTACTTTGTTGCACTTTTCACCTTCAGATCTGACCTTGCAAATAATCGTGAAGGGATTGACAACCCCTTTATAGCGCTGGGTGCAAGTTTGTTTGTTTTTGCGCAGGTATATTGGTGCCTCATCTTGATACTCCTACTGGATTGATACCTTGGTTATCAAACTGGGGGAAATACTTATTGCTAATGTGCTGCATCACCGTTTCCTCTTCAAGGGAAAAACCAACGCAAGCTCAAGAGGTAGGAAGAAGGATTTCTGGCGCCGTTGCCGGGGAGTATTCAAGTGAAGCATACCAAGTAACTATCGCAAACTCATCTCTTGCATTTACTTTATTTTCCTTTTGCCTCTCGTTTTCCTCTCCCCCACTTCTAAAACGATTTTCCGAAAATACCAAAAAGATTTTCCTTTTTATTCGCTCTTCTTCCGTTCGCCTTTTTGTTGCTATGTTTGCTTGTGTTGCCATGTGCCTTCTATCTGCTTGCATCTTTGCTTGCTAAAAATCTATTGATATGGATCCTCACCCACTTGCTAATCTCTTTAAGAGATCCAATTATGTTGAACCAATTACTAGTGAGTTTTGTGCACTAGATTATCTTTATGAAGTTTTGCTTGAGATGCCTGAATCTGAAAATTGTGATGAAGAAATTTATGAAGTGATTCACGAGGGCTCCTTGAATGAAAAGCATGATCGCAATGGTTTCACTATAAATTCTATTAATGACAATCATGCTAAAAATATGCAAAACCATAAGCTTGGGGATGCTAGTTTTGCTATGTCCACTACTTGTTGCAATGATCATGATTGGGGTGATGATTTTTCTTACGATCTTGAAAATTTGTTTAAGCCTCATGATGAATATGATATTGATAATAATGCTTGCAATAAGATTGAAAGTGGGTTTGGAGAAGTCATGACTTTAGTTGATGATAATCCCACTATTTTTGAAGAGCGTCAACTTTGCATGCATGTGGATCATGAAAAGAATATCCTATGTGATAGTTATATTGTTGAATTTGAATATGTTCCCACATGTAATTATTATGAGAGAGGAAAATATGGTTGTAGAAATTTTCGTATCACTAAATCACCTCTTGTTATGTTGAGATTGCTATTGTCTCTTTCTTCTTCCTTGCATATGGAACTATTGATTCTCTTGACAATTTGTTTTCCTATAAAATTCCTATGCATAGGAAGTATGTTAGACTTAGATGTGATTTTCACATGCTTTATGATGCTCTCGTTGTGCTTCAATTCTTGTCTTTTGTGTGAGCATCATTGAATTATCAATGCCTAGCTAAAAGGCTTTAAAGAAAAGCGCTTGTTGGGAGGCAACCCAATGAATAAATTTATTTTTGCTTTTCGCTTTCTGTTTTGTTGTGTCCACACCATAATAATTCTGTTATGATTGTGTTTTTTATGTTTTAGTTAGTGTTTGTGCTAAGTAGAACCTTTATGATTAGTTTTGGTGATAGTTGTTTGATCATGCTGAAAAAGACAGAAACTTTGCGCTCACGAAATTATTTTTAATTCCTATCCAGAAAGAGCTTTTGAGTTGATTCATTTTTCTACTGATTGATATGCGAATTACCCTAATTTTCAAAACATTTCAGAATTTTTGGGATACAATAGGTATACAAAGTATACAAATTTCTACAAACTAGTCTGTTTTTGACAGATTCCGTTTTTGTTGTGTTGATTGCTTATTTTTATGAAACTATGGTTAGTATCGGGGGGTACTAGCCATGGAAAAGTGAGAATACAGTAATATAACATCAATCTAAATGGAAATCAAGTTTACTATAGTACCTAAAGATTTGGTGGTTTGTTTTCTTATGCTAATGATATCACGAGTTTCTGTTTAAGTTTTGTGTTGTGAAGTTTTCAAGTTTTCGGTGATGTTCTCATGGACAATGGAATAAAGAGTGGAAAGAGCTTAAGCTTGGGGATGCTCAAGACATGACAAGCCAAATTCAAGGACACCAAAAAGCTTAAGCTTGGGGATGCCCCAGGAAGGCATCCCCTCTTTCGTCTTCAATCCATCGGTAACGTTACTTGGAGCTATATTTTTATTCACCACATGATACGTGTTTTGCTTGGAGCGTCGTGTATTATAGGAGTCTTTTCTTTTTGTTTTGTCACAATTATCCTTGCTGCACACCTTTTTGAGAAGGACATGCACTCATCATGAATTTGTTAGAATACTCAATGAGCTTCACTTATATCTTTTGAGCTAGATAATTTTGCTCTAGTGCTTCACTTAAATCTTTGTAGAGCACGACGGTATCATATTTTGAAGAAATAAAAACTCTCGATCTTCACTTATACCATTTTGAGAGTGCTCTCTCTAAGTAACTTGGTAATTGGCGTGTGCTATGAAATTAGTCCTAAATATGATAGGTATCTAAAGAGGACATAATAAAAACTTCCATATTCAAGTGCATTGATTAGTAAGAGAAGTTTGATTCCTCACAATTAGTTTTGAGATATCGATATGGTAATATTAGAGTCATGTTAGTAGGGTGTTGTGAATCTAGAAATACTTGTGTTGAGGTTAGTGTTTCCCGTAGCATGCACGTATGGTGAACCGCTATGTTAGGAAGTCGGAGCATAATTGATTTATTGATTGTCATCCTTTGTGTGGCAGTCGGGATCGCGCAATGGTTAACACCTACCAACCCTTCCCCTAGGAGTATGCGTTTAGCACTTTGTTTCGATTACTAACAAACTTTCGCAATAAGTATATGACTTCTTCATGACTAATGTGACTCCATGGTATAGATTCACTCTCACCTTCCACCATTGCTAGCCTCTCTAGTGCTGCGCAACTATCGCCGGTGCATAAACGCACCATATACCTTCCTCAAAACAGCCACCATACCTACCTATTATGGCATTTTCATAGCCATTCCGAGATATATTGCCATGCAACTCCCACCGTTCCGTCTCATGACATGTGCCGTCACTTTCATATTGCCATTGCAATATCATAAGATAGCTAGCGAGATGTTTCAACGTCATACGCTAAGCTAGATCGTTGCACATCACGGTACACTACCGGAGGCATTTCATATAGAGTCATCATTGTTCTAAGTATTGAGTTGCAAGTAAATAAAAGTGTGATGATCATCATTATTAGAGCATTGTCCTATGTGAGGAAATAAAAAAAATGAGGCCAAAGATGCCCACCAAAAAAATGAAAGAAAAAGAGGCCAAAGATCCCAAACAAAAAAAAATGATAGAAAAAGAGAGAAGGGACAATGCTACGATCTTTTTCCACACTTGTGCTTCAAAATAGCACCATGTTCTTCATGATAGAGAGTCTCTTGTTTTGTCACTTCCATATATGAGTGGGAATTTGCATTATATAACTTGGCTTGTATATTCCAATGATGGGCTTCCTCAAAATAGCCCTAGGTCTTCGTGAGCAAGCAAGTTGGGTGCACACCCACTAGTTTTCTTTTTGAGGTTCCATACACTTATCGTTCTAGTGCATCCGTTGCATCGCAATCCCTACTCATTCACATTGATATCTATTGATGGGCATCTCCATAGCCCATTGATACGCCAAGTCAATATGACCATCTCCTCCTTTTCGCCTCACAACCTCCACCACTCTCTATTCCACCTATAGTGTTATATCCATGGCTCACGCTCATGTATTGCATGAGAGTTGAAAAAGTTTGAGAAAGTAAGAGTGCGAAAACAATTACTTGGCCAATACAGGGGTTGTGCATGATTTAAATTCGTTGTGTGGGGATGATGGAGCATAGCCAGACTATATGATTTTGTAGGGATAACTTTCTTTGGCCTTGTTATTTCAAAAGTTCATGATTACCTTGCTAGTATGCTTAAACTATTATTGTTTTCATGTCAATAGTAAAATTTTGTTTTGAATCTTACGGATCTGAACATTCATGCCACAAGAAAGAAGTTACAAAGAACAAATATGTTAGGTAGCATTCCACATCAAAAATTCGGTCTTTATCACTTCCCTACTCGAGGACGAGCAGGAGTTAAGCTTGGGGATGCTTGATACGTCTCCAACATATCTATAATTTTTTATGGTTCCATGCTATTATCATGTCAACTTTGGATGTTTTATATGCATGAATATGCTATTTTTGGGACTAACCTATTAACTCAGTGCCAAGTGCGAGTTTCTGTTTTTTCCGTGTTTTTGACCTTTTTCGCAGAAAACTATTAAACGGAGTCCAAACGGATTAAAACATGCGGGATGATTTTTTCCATAACAGAAGATATGTAGGGGACTAGAGAACCTTGTGGGAGGTCACAAGCCCCCTAGCCGCGGCCTAGGGGGTGGCCGCGCCTGGAAGGCTTGTGGGCCCCATGTGGCTCCTTTGCCCTACCTCTTTCGCCTATAAATTCTCTAAAATCCCAAAACCAAAGAAGAGAGCCACGAAAATACTTTTCCGCCGCCGCAAGCTTGTGTCTCCGCAAGATCCCATCTGGTGACCGTTCTGGTGCCCTGCCGGAGGGGGATTCGGACACGGAGGGCTTCTTCATCAACACCATTTCCTCTCCAATGATGCGTGAGTAGTTCACCACAGACCTTTGGGTCCATAGCTAGTAGCTAGATGGCTTCTTCTCTCTCTTGGATCTTCAATACAAAGTTATCCATGATCTTCATGGAGATATATCCGATGTAACCTTCTTTTGCGGTGTGTTTGTTGAGATCCGATGAATTGTGGATTTATGATCAGATTATCTATGAATATTATTTGAGTCTCCTCTGATCTCTTATATGCATGATTTCGTATCCTTGTAATTCTCTTCGAGTTATGGGTTTCGTTTGGCCAACTTGATCTATAATTCTTGCAATAGGAGAAGTGCTTGGTTTTGGGTTCATACCGTGCGGTGTCCTCACCTACTGACAGAAGGGGTAGCAAGGCATGCATTGTGTTGTTGCCATCAAGGGTAAAAAGATGGGGTTTATATCATATTGCATGAATCTATCCCTCTACATCATGTCATCTTGCTTAAGGCGTTACTCTGTTTGTTATGAACTCAATACACTAGATGCATGTTGGATAGCGGTCGATGTGTGGAGTAATAGCAGTAGATGCAGAAAGTATCGGTCTACTTTTCTTGGACGTGATGCCTATATGTATGATCATTGCCTTAGATATCATCATGACTTTGCGCGATTCTATCAATTGCTCGACAGTAATTCGTTCACCCACCATAATACTTGCTATCATGAGAGAAGCCTCTAGTGAACACTATGGCCCCCGGGTCTACTTCACATCATATATTCAGATCCACAAAATTACTTTGTTGCACTTTTCACCTTCAGATCTCACCTTGCAAATAATCGTGAAGGGATTGACAACCCCTTTATAGCGTTGGGTGCAAGTTTGTTTGTTTTTGCGCAGGTACATTGGTGCCTCATCTTGATACTCCTACTAGATTCATACCTTGGTTCTCAAACTGAGGGAAATACTTATTGCTACTGTGTTGCATCACCCTTTCCTCTTCAAGGGAAAAACCAATGCAAGCTCAAGAGGTAGCACCTGGCTTTTCTCTTGCCTTAAACCGTGTGCTCGTTTCCTTCCCCGAGATCTATTCTTAGACACAGTAAGTGGCGGAGGCGGTCGTGGAGGTCCACCTTGATGAGGACATGACTACCTTTGATATTATCACAATCATTGCATATGCGTATTTATTTGAGGTGATTTCTGATAAAACTCATGCAGTAATTTATTTATGTTATCTGGAACAAAAGTACTAAACCTGTTTTTAATTTATGCCTAAATGCAGAATGGCCGAACACTTTTATGAATCACGTGTGATGACAAGGGAAGAGGAAATGGTTGGATGCTATTCAAGAGGTCCTCTCATGTAAAAGGAAATAATTAGTTGATGTTCAAGAACTTATCTCACGTCAGTTTTAGCCCAAGAGAAGATAGAGTCCAAGTCTTTCACATTTTGGACTCAAATTCGGACTACACAGACATACCTGTACCAAAACTCCTTCAACGTTTTCATCCGAACTCCGAATTGCGTGATTCTTTTTGGGATGCAAAGTAGATTTTATGTTCTTCTAGGCACAATTGGAATACCTTCAAATTCGTCCAGAGCGTGCAGATATCGACCAAATAATATGACGTTGCACCAGAATTCTAGTCAAACAACAAGTCCAAAGGTGTTGCACCACCTCCACTTAGGCCCATAGGCCTTGTACGACCTAGGGTTAGTATTAGGCTGCCTTGGGATGTCCTCCCACCTCCTTGGCCGCCAGCCCTTTCTCCTATATAAGTAGATCAACCTAGTAGCTTTTTGCTAGGGATTTGTTTAGTTAAAAGTTAGCCATTGCAACTTCGTGTACTTCGTTTGTGTCCAAAGACCACACTAAGGCCGCTTTCGGATCCCCACTCTTATCAATGCTTCATATATATTCGCAATATGCAGATTGCTTTTATCATATTCTTGCTTGTTCTTCGACTGCTTGCAGGAAGAGACCTTCGTGGTCAGGTTGATCGTGCTCCGGTGTGGTCAATAACCTCTTGGAGTTGGTTTAGCGATTGCTAAGGCGCAATGTCGTGCACATTTGTAGTTGGATTGTCGAAGTCGTCAACACCAAATCGATAGTTATCGTCTCATCGAAAGATCGGGACCTCGCCTCTATCAAGTGGTATCAGTTTTCAGGTTGCTCGGTGAGAACTTCCAGTTATCCCTAGATTAGATTTATTTTTCTTACCTATTACCCAAGAAAAAACCACAAAAAGAGTTAGATCTAGTCATCCTTCGTCGAAGCCAGTCTGAGCCTTTGCAATTTTCTTTTTAGTGCTTGCATAGTTGATTTATCGGTTGCATCGTCGTGTCAAGTTGCTGGTCTTAGAGTCTAGTCTTTTAGAGTTTCGAATTTTGTTCAAAAAATTTCACGCCGCCGCCTTACCATCTTCATCGCTGCTGCCATATACCACCACCACGCCGCCGTCATCCCTTCCGTTGTTTCCCACAACCATTCATCAATATTCACCACGTGCTCCAATTGTTCATTGTCATTATCATACTTGAGGTCATTCGCATCTGTGCTTGATCCAATCTGCATCTTAATTGGTTGTTAGAGAGAAGAGAAAAAAAGTAAGAGAAAAAAGTGACCAAAAATAGAGAAAAAAAATAAAAAAAGTGAGAGAAAAAATAGAGAGAAGAGAAAAAAATACAAATTTCGGACTTATCTAGAGTCAATCCCGTATGTGAATTCGGATTAGAAACTCTTTTATACATTGTTCAGTAAAATAGGTGTATCTTGCTCATACGAAGTCCGATTTGGCTCCACGAGTACTCAAATTCGAGCTATTGACCAGCCATATCTTAATAGTTCGTCAAGCTAGTTCATTATTGTCACCTCCAAATCGGCTTTGAAATAGTACTTTCTACCCTCCGAACATCAGGAACACAGTTTGTAAATATTTTTCAGGTTCGTTCCAGAATTTTTTGAGTCCTCATACGATCTCAGAATTGAGTGATTATTTTTTGCATTCGAAAGCTTGAGTCAGTAGCATTCTTGAGAAAAAATATCAAAAATTTTACATCATATTTTCAAGAGGGAAGTTGTACAGATAGTTTTGGTTTATCCTGCTTGGGGGTCATTTATCATCACTATCTTTACTGTTATTGTGATCTTCACTTATATCTTCCTATCGAGAGCTACTTCATCTTATCCTTTGTTGATACTTGTGGTATCCCATGACTCCATTAGTGTTCTAGACTCACGTCCCTAGTACGGTCTAACCTAGGCCAACACAGTACTGTCGTTGAGCATTTATTCAGCATTGTATCTCTGAATTGATTATTGCTAGTCTTTTGTTACCATATATTAAGCCTCCTAGCTCCACATATTTCTACACCGTGTATATATACGTTTACCTGGTAATCGCTTTACTCAATCTTCGGAGATATTGACACCGTCGGTTGCCGGTCACCGCCTGCTGCATGGTAAGAATTTGTAAGACATTGATTTGCTTTACTGTGAGTGTTCTACCACCACATCCTCGTAGTTCATAGGAACTATATTCTCAAATTTTTGTTTCTTGTTTCTACTTGTCATGACAGGATCTAGAGTTCTCAGTTCATGGCCTTCTTCAATCGTGGGAGACGTGCCACCACAAGAACTATTACGAGAGGTGCAGAGAGATACAAATGCACATCATGAGGTTAATGTTTCTATACCACCATTTAATGGCCATTTTAGACCTGCTTTTTATATTGAATGGGAGTTCAAAATCAATGATATATTTGTTTCCCATAATTTTGCTGCACGTAAGAAAGTTAAGGTCGTAGTTAGTTCATTCACTTGTTAGCTTCAGTTTGCTGGAGCGAATATTGTCGGTTACACCCTGATTATATACCTACTACTCGGGATGATCTGAAACTTGCCATGAGACACACATTCGTTCCTGCTTATTATACTCGTGACATGATTAAAAAGCTACAACATTTAAAACAAGGTAGTGACACCGTAACAAAATATTATGATGATTTACAAACAACCTTGTTGCATTCCTCATTAGAAGAAAGTGAAGAAGATTTTATGGATAGATTTTGGGGAGGGTTAAACCATGATATTCAGGAGATACTAATTCATGAAAAGTGTTATCCTATGAATCATTTCTTTCGTCTTACTTGCAAAGCTCAATAGGAAATAAAATGATGTATTGCCCATAAGGAGAACGAGCAAGGTGCTTATTCCAAGAGTTGATATGGTTGTTCCATCAACTACTGGGCGTACGATGACAACCACATCAATTGTTGTGAGGGATACATCACCTTCACCATGTGACATGTTACCATCGAGAGTGCTTACATCATCTAAGTTGATCATAAGAGGTAATGAAAAAGGTACCTCTCTTCCACCTCCACATGAGTATGATGAATGCCTTGTCAATTGCAATGTACCCTATGATGAGCTACCTATTACTTTGATCACACCACCTATTTTAGAGAACTACGTTGATGATTTGACTTTGTCATGTGCTCAAACAACTACAATATCAACAATTTTGAGTGCATCCATTGAATTAACTATTGTTGAGAAAGAACCATGTGAAAAAGGGAATAAATCAAATTTGGATCAAATATGTTTGAAAATAATTGTGCCAATGTTTAATCATTTTAATATGACCTCCAATCTTGGTGATGATTCTATGTCAAATGACATGTTGCATGTTTGCTTAGTTCAGCCTGTTGTAGCATGTACATATGAAACAATTCAATTTTCTTCACACCAATGTTGGGATGGTATAGTGATGAGCATTGTCACCCTTTTGATATAAATAAGAGCTTCACTTATAAGTGCAAACTGAGTTGCAATATTTTCATGCTTTCTACTTCTTGTGACAATATTTTGGCTTTATATTTCATAACATATGAAAGTTACTCATTTATACATGTGTCATATGTGAAAAAACCAAGGGAGGTAAAAAAATGGATGACATATACATATACAACATGTACATGTTGTCCCTTTTGTTAGCGAAATTTTAGATTAAGCGGCGCCGAGGGCGGTTTATTTTCAAAAAGTGGAGGATGATGAGGACATGACTACCTTTGATATTATCACAATCATTGCATATGTGTATTTATTTGAGGTGGTTTCTGATAATACTCATGCAATAATTTATTTATGTTATCCGGAACAAAAATACTTCACCTGTTTTTATTTTATGCCTAAATGCAGAATGGTCGAACACTTGTATGAATCACGTGTGATGACAAGGGAAGAGGAAATGGTTGGATGCTATTCAAGAGGTCCTCTCATCTCAAAGGAAATAATTAGTTGTTGTTCAAGAAGTTCTCACACGTCACTTTTAGCCCAAGAGAAGATAGAGTCCAAGTCTTTCACATTCTGGACTCAGATTCGGACTACACAGACATACATGTAACAAAACTCCTTTAACTTTCTCATCGAGACTCCGAATTGTGTGGTTCTTTTTGGGATGTAAATTAGATTTTATGTGCTTTCAGGCCCAATTGGAGGCACCTTCAAATTTGTCTCGAGCATGGAGATATCGACCAAACAATACGACGTTGCACCAGAATCCGAGTCAAACAACAAGTCCAAAGGTGTTGCACCAGCTCCACTTGGGCCCATAGGTCTTGTACGACTTAGGGTTAGTTTTAGGCTTCCTTGGGATGTCCTCCCACCTCTTGGCCGCCACCCTTGATACGTCCATTTTGCATCATGCTTTCATGTTGATATTTATCGCTTTATGGGCTGTTATTACACTTCACGGTACAATACTTATGCCTTTTCTCTCTTATTTTGCAAGGTTTACATGAAGAGGGAGAATGCCGGCAGCTGGAATTCTGGCCTGAAAAAGGAGCAAGTTTGAGATACTTATTCTGCGCAACTCCAAAAGCCGTGAAAATCAACGAGGATTTATTTTGGAATTTATAAAAAATACTCGGCCGAAGAAGTACCAGAGGGGATCCAGCAGGACGCCACAAGCCTGCTACGCGCGGCCTCCCCCCTGGCCGCGCCTAGGGGGCTTGTGGTCTCCCAGCTGGCCCTCTGCCCCTCTCTTTTGCTAAAAGAAGGGTTTCGTTCCAGAAAAATCAAGAGGAGGCTTTCGGGAGGAATCGCCGCCGCCACGAGGCGGAACTTGAGCAGAACCAATCTAGAGCTCCGGCAGGACGATCCTGCCGGGGAAACTTCTCTCCCGGAGGGGGAAATCATCACCATCGTCATCACCAACCCTCCTCTCATCGGAGGGGACTCATCACCATCAACATCTTCATCAGCACCATCTCATCTCCAAACCCTAGTTCAACTCTTGTAACCAATCTCCGTCTCACGACTCCGATTGTTACTTGTAAGGTTGCTAGTAGTGTTAATTACTCTTTGTAGTTGATGCTAGTTGGATTACTTGGTGGAAGATTATATGTTCAGATCCTTGATGCTATTTGTTACCTCTCTGGTCATGAATGTGATTATGCTTTGTGAGTAGTTACTTTTGTTCCTGAGGACATGGGATAAGTCATGCTATAAGTAGTCATGTGAATTTGGTATTCGTTCGATATTTTTGATGTGTTGTATGTTGTTTTTCCTCTAGTGGTGTTATGTGAACGTCGACTACATAACACTTCACCATTATTTGGGCCTAGAGGAAGGCATTGGGAAGTAGTAAGTAGATGATGGGTTGCTAGAGTGACAGAAGCTTAAACCCTAGTTTATGTGTTGCTTCGTAAGGGGTTGATTTGGATCCACTAGTTTATGCTATGGTTAGACTTTGTCTTAATTCTTCTTTCGTAGTTGCGGATGCTTGCGAGAGGGGTTAATCATAAGTGGGATGATTGTCCAAGTAAGGGTAGTACCCAAGCGCCGGTCCGCCCACATATCAAACTATCAAAGTAGCGAACACGAATCATATGAACTTGATGAAAACTAGCTTGACAGAAATTCCCATGTGTCCTCGGGAGTGCTTTACCTCCTATAAGACTTTGTCCAGGCTTGTCCGTTGCTACAAAAGGGATTGGGCCACTTTTCTGCACCATTTTTACTTTTGTTACTTGCTACTTGCTGCGAATCATCTTGTCACACATATACTTGTTATCGACAATTTCAGTGCTTGCAGAGATTACCTTGATGAAAACCACTTGTTTGATCCTTCTGCTCCTCGTTGGGTTCGACACTCTTACTTATCGAAAGGACTATGATAGATCCCCTATACTTGTGGGTCATCAAGACTCTTTTCTGGCACCGTTGCTGGGGAGTGAAGCGCCTTTGGTAAGTGGAATTTGGTAAGGAAACATTTATATAGTGTGCTGAAATTTATTGTCACTTGTTTCTATGGAAACTAATCCTTTTGAGGGGCTTGTTCGGGGTATCTTCACCTCGAACGGAAGCACAAGGAGTTGCTCCTCAACTTTCTGCACCTACTGAAAATATTTGCTATGAATTTTCTTCGGGTATGCTTGAGAAACTGCTAGCTAATCCTTTTAGAGGAGATGGAACATCACATCCAGACTTGCATCTAATCTATGTAGATGAAGTTTGTAGTTTATTTAAGATTGTAGGTTTACCCGAGGATGAGGTCAGGAATAAGGTCTTTCCCTTATCTTTTAGGGATAAGGAGTTGACATGGTATAGGCTATGTGATGATACTGGATCATGGAACTACAACCGGTTGAAATTGGAATTTCATCAAAAGTTTTATCCTATGCATCTAGTACATCGTGATCAGAATTATATTTATAATTTTTGGCCTCGTGACAGAGGAAGCATCGCTCAAGCTTGGGGGAGGCTTAAATCAATGTTATATTCATGCCCCAACCATGAGCTCTCGAGAGAAATTATCATTCAGAACTTCTATGCTCGGCTTTCTCATGATGATCGCACCATGCTTGATACTTCTTGTATCGGTTCTTTTATGAAGAGAGATATTTACTTCAAATGGAATTTATTGGAAAGAATTAAACGCAACTCTGAATATTGGGAGCTTGATGAAGGTAAGGAGTCAGGTATGAATTTCAAGTTTGATTGCGTTAAATCCTTTGTTCAAACAAATACTTTTTGTGATTTTAGCGCTAAGTATGGACTTGACTCTGAGATAGTAGCTTCATTATGTAAATCATTTGCTGCTCATATTGATCTCCCTAAAGAGAAGTGATTTAAATATCATCCTCCCTTAGAATTCAATGTAGTTAAACCCAATCCAGTTGAAGAGAAAGTCATTGCCTATAATGATCCTATTGTTCCCAGTGCTTACATTAAGAAACCACCTTTCCCCGTTAGGATAAAGGATCATTCTAAAGCTTCAACTGTGATACGTAGGGGCTACATTAGAACACCTACAACCCCTGAGCAAATTAAAGTTGAACCTAGCATTGCTATTATCAAAGATCTCCTATCCGACAATGTTGATGGCCATGATATTCACTTTTGTGAAGATGCTCCTAGAATTGCTAAACCACACGCTAGAGACAAACATAGGCCTGTTGTTGGCACGCCTGTTGTTTCTGTTAAGATAGTAGATCATTGTTATCATGGTTTATGTGATGTGGGTGCTAGTGTTAGTGCAATACCTCAATCCTTATATGATGAAATCAAAGACGAGATTGCACTTGTCGAGATAGAACCCATTGATGTCACTATTCAGCTTGCCAATAGAGATAATATTTTGCATGTGGGAATTGTTAGAGATGTTGAAGTCTTTTTGTGGTAAAATGAAGTATCCTACATATTTCCTCATTCTTGCTACCACACAAGATAGCTTTTGTCCCATCATATTTGGCAGACCTTTCCTCAATATCGTGAATGCTCATATTGACTGTGAGAAGCAAACTGTCACTGTTGGCTTTGAAGGTGTATCACATGAGTTCAATTTCTGCAAGTTTCGTAGACAACCTCATGAAAAAGAGTTTCCTAGTAAGGATGAAATTATTGCCCTAGCTTCTATTGTCTTGCCCCCTACTGATCCTTTAGTGCAATACTTGCTTGAGCATGAAAATGATATGCATATGGATGAAAGGGATGAGATAGATAGAGTTGTCTTAGAACAATATCATATCCTTAAGAATAATTTGCCTGTTGAACTACTTGGAGATCCACCCCCACCAAAGGGTGATCCTGTGTTCGAGCTTAAACAGTTGCCAGATACTCTTAAGTATGCTTATCTTGATGAAAAATAGATATATCCTGTTATAATTAGTACTAGTCTCTCAGATCATGAAGAAAAGAATTTATTGAAAACTCTGAGGAAGCACCGTGCTGACATTGGATATACTGTTGATGATCTTAAGGGAATTAGTCCCACTCTATGCCAGCACAAGATTAAAACCGATCTTGATTCCAAACCAGTTGCTGATCATCAAAGGAGATTAAATCCTAAGATGAAAGAGGTAGTAAGAAAAGAAATACTAAAGCTCCTGGAAGCATTTATTATCTATCCTATTGCTCATAGTGATTGGGTGAGTCTGGTGCATTGCGTCCCTAAGAAGGGAGGTATTACCGTTGTTCCTAATGATAAGGATAAATTGATCCCACAGAAGATTATTACTGGCTATAGGATGGTGATCGACTTTAGGAAATTGAATAAAGCCACTAGGAAAGATCATTACCCTTTGCCTTTTATCGACCAAATGCTAGAAAGACTATCTAAACACACACACTTCTGCTATCTAGATGGTTATTCTCATTTCTCCCAAATACCTGTTGCACAATCTGATCAGGAGAAAACCACTTTCACGTGCCCTTTCGGTACCTTTGCTTACAGACGTATGCCTTTTGGCATATATACTGCACCTGCCACCTTTCAAAGATGTATGATGGATATATTCTCTGACTTCTGCGAAAAGATTGTTGAGGTTTTCATGGATGACTTCTCCGTTTACGGGTCTTCTTTTGATGATTTCCTCAGCAACCTTGATCGAGTCTTGCAGAGATGTAAAGATACCAATCTTGTCTTGAATTGGGAGAAGTGCCACTTGATATTTAATGAAGGCATCGTCTTAGGACATAAAATTTCTAAAAGAGGTATTGAAGTCGATAAGGCTAAAGTTGATGCGATCGAGAAAATGCCATGCCCCACAGATATCAAAGGTATAAGAAGTTTCCTTGGTCATGCTGGTTTCTATAGAATGTTCATTAAGGAATTTTCTAAGATTTCTAGGCCTCTTACAAATATCTTGCAAAAGGATATTCCTTTTTCTTTTGACGATGATTGTGAGGAAGCCTTCGAAATACTTAAGAAGGCCTTGATAACTGCAAATATTGTTCAACCACCTGATTGGAACCTACCTTTTGAAATCATGTGTGATGCTAGTGATTATGCTGTTGGCGCTGTTCTAGGACAAAGAGTTGATAAGAAGTTGAATGTTATTCACTATGTTAGTAAAACTCTAGACAGTGCCCAGAGAAACTATGCTACTACTGAAAAGGATTTTTGAGCAGTCGTGTTTGCATGTGAAAAGTTCTGGTCTTACATTGTTGATTCCAAAGTCACTATTCACACTGATCACGCTGTTATTAAGTACCTCATGAAAAAGAAAGACACTAAACCTAGACATATCATATGGGTTCTCTTTCTACAAGAATTTGATTTGCATGTTGTCGACAGGAAGGGTGCTGAGATCCCAGTAGCAGATAACTTGTCTAGGTTGGAGAATGTTCTTGACGACCCACAACCTATTGATGATAGCTTTCCTGATGAGCAACTGAATGTCATCAATACTTCACGTAGTGCACCGTGGTATGCTGATTATGCAAATTATATCGTTGCCAAATATATACCACCTAGTTTCACATACCAGCAAAAGAAGAAATTCTTCTTTGATTTGAGACATTACTTCTCGGATGATCCTCACCTTTATAAGGAAGGAGTAGATGGTGTTATTAGACGTTGTGTACCTGAACATGAACCGGGATAGATCCTATAGAAGTGTCACTCCGAGGCCTACGGAGGACACCATGCGGGAGATAGAACTGCACACAAGGTATTGCAATCAGGTTTCTATTGGCCAACTCTCTTCAAGGATGCCCGTAAGTTTGTCTTGTCTTGTGACGAATGTCAAAGAATAGGTAATATTGGTAAATGTCAGGAAATGCCTATGAAATATTCACTTGTCATTGAACCATTTGACGTTTGGGGTTTTGATTATATGGGACCTTTTCCAAAATCCAACGGGTATACTCATATCCTAGTTGCTGTTGATTATGTCACTAAGTGGGTAGAAGCTATCCCAACTAGTAGTGCTGATCACAACACCTCTATGAGGATGCTTAAAGAAGTTATTTTCCCTAGATTTGGAGTCCCTAGATATCTAATGACCGACGGTGGTTCACATTTCATTCATGGTGCTTTCCGTAAAACGCTTGCTAAGTACGATGTCAACCATATAATTGTGTCTCCCTATCACCCTCAGTCCAATGGTCAAGTTGAGCTAAGCAATAGAGAGATTAAACTGATTCTGCAAAAGACTGTCAATAGGTCTAGAAAGAATTGGTCTAAGAAGCTCGATGATGCACTGTGGGCTTATCGAACTTCTTATAAGAATCCCATGGGCATGTCTCCGTACGAAATGGTTTACGGCAAAGCATGTCATTTACCTCTTGAGCTTGAGCATGAGGCTTATTGGGCAATCAAAGAGCTCAACTTTGATTTCAAACTTGCTGGTGAAAAGAGGTTATTTGATATTAGCTCACTTGATGAATGGAGAGCTCAGGCATATGAGAATGCCAAGTTGTTCAAAGAAAAGGTTAAGAGGTGGCATGATAAAAGAATACAAAAGCGTGAGTTCAATGTAGGTGATTATGTCTTGCTATATTATTCTCGTTTAAGATTTTTTGCAGGCAAGCTTCTCTCTAAATGGGAAGGTCCTTACATTGTTGAGGAAGTATATCGTTCCGGTGCCATCAAGATTAACAACATGGAAGGTAATTTTCCGAGAGTGGTAAATGGGCAGAGAATCAAGCATTATATCTTAGGTACTCCCAAAAATGTTGAAAGCAATATTATCAATACGATAACTCCGGAGGAGTACATAAGAGCTATTTATCAGCCTGTTTCAGACTCCGAAAACGAAGAGGTATGTGATTCAGTAAGTAAACCGACTCCAAAACTTTTCGAGTAGGAATTTTTCTTTGTTTTGGAATTTTTAGAAAAATAGAAAAATTTAAAGCAGTCCGGAAAGCGCACGAGGAGGCAACAAGCCTGCCAGGCGCGGGCCAACCCCCTGACCGCGCCTAGGGGGCTTGTGACCACCTCGTGTGCCTCCCAGACTGTGTTTTCTTGCGGAGTACTCCTTCTGGTCGGAATAAAATCATTATAAATTCTCCCGTAAGGTCTGACCCTCGTATCACACAATTTCCCTTTGTTTTTGTTTCAAGCTTGTTTCTGCTGCACATCTAGATCGCTATGGCGTCCCCAAAAGCTCTGAAGGACAAGATCTTCGAGAAGGTCATCAATCCCTACCTCGCGGGAGTGCTGCAACAACCTCAATCTTTCGAGATGCGTGAGGGGATGCTGCACATCTGTGATGTTGAGGGGCCCAAGAAGACCGGAAGCGTGGAGGCGAGGCTCGAAGAAATGGAGCAACAAGTCTTCAAGTGCCAAGGGATGGTGGAGCGTGGACTCAACGCCAACCACATGATGATCACGGAGTTCACCAACAAGCACAAGATCGATGCCAATGACATCGGGAAGCACCTCTCCAGGCTCTATGATAGAATTGATCACCTCCAAGCCTAGATCTATGACTTGTAGAACCAAAACAGTGAGTATGAGTATAGATTTAAATCAATACGGTTGGCTGCAGATTTGAGGATTCCGGAGACTCGGTCAACTTTACATGATGGAGCACCTGTGCCTTGGAAGACAGAGGATCAAACCGAGGTTGCAACAACTCCACCACCATCACCATCAAGGGAAGAAAACTATGCATGGGTATGGGCAATCCCCTTGGCTTATGCCAAGCTTGGCGGAGTTGCCCCGGTATCGTATCACCATCATATCTTTTTCCCTTACCTTTTCTTAGTTCTATCCTTTTTGGTTTTATCTTTCTCTAGTAGAATAAAGTTCTTAGTGTTTTAGGCTTGAGTTTTGCTTTGTGTCACCCCTGATGTATTCGAGCTCATGAGCCATATAATAAAGAGTGTCTTAGTTAAGGGCCTTGCCTCATGCCATGATCAAGAGAATGATAAAAGAACAAAAGCATGAAAGATCATGTAATGATCTTATGGGAAGTGATGGCTTCACATATAAAAATAATGTTGATTGAAACTTGTTGAGGGTAGAAAAACGTAGACCTTGGTCATTGTTGCAATTAATAGGAAGTGATAAAGAAGGAGAGGTTCACATATAAATATATCATCTTTAACACCATCTATGATTGTGAACACTCACTAAACTATTACATGCGTAGAAGTAGATGTTGGACAAGGAAGACAACATAATGAATTGTGTTTGCTTGGTTCCGAACAATGTTATATGAATAGAGATCCCTTAGCATGTGACTATTGCTTCCACCTCATATTAGCCAAAACTCTCGCACCAAGTAGAGATACTACTTGTGCATCCATAAACCTTCAACCCAGTTTTGCCATGATAGTCCACCATACCTACCTATGGATTGAATAAGATCCCTCAAGTAAGTTTTCATCGGTGCAAGCAATAAAAATTGCTCCCTAATATGTACAATCTATTAGTGTGTGGAAAATAAGCTTTGTACGAACTTGTGATGAGGAAGACACAAAAGCTGCAGACTGCATAATAAAGTTCTTTATCACAAGAGGCAATATAAAGTGACGTTCCTTCACACTAAGAGGTCGCACATCCAAACCTCAAAAGCGCATGACAACCTCTGCTTCCCTCTGCGAAGGGCCTATCTTGTACATTTACTTTTTTCTCTTGAAAGAGTCATGGTGATCTACACCAATTCCTTATTTCGCCTTTATCTTGGCTAACGTCATATGTTAGGGAAAGATCTATATTCATATGTCAACTTGGAGGTAAGTATTCGTGAATTATTATTGTTGACATTACCCTTGAGGTAAATAGTTGGGAGGCGAAACTATAAGCCCCTATCTTTCTCTGTGTCCGACTGAAACTTTGATCTCATGAGTACCACATGAGTTGGAGCAATTGTAGAAGATAAGAGGATGATTGAGTATGTGGATTTTCTTTACAAGCTCTTACTTGACTCTTTCCGGTGTTATGATAAATTGCAATTGCTTCAGTGACTATAGGCTATTGGTTGTTAATTCTCATTAAGGTTCTTGATCCTTACTTTACTTTGTGAAGGAATTTTCACTTTAGCATCAGAGATTATATGATGATATTGTTGTTCTGATTATGATCATGATGCCTGCATGTTCCTATTTTGTTTTGTCCACACCTCTCTCTCTAAACATGTGGGCATATTTATTTATCTCGGCTTTCGCTTGAGGACAAGCGAGGTCTAAGCTTGGGGGAGTTGATACGTCCATTTTGCATCATGCTTTCATGTTGATATTTATCGCTTTATGGGCTGTTATTACACTTCAGGTACGATACTTATGCCTTTTCTCTCTTATTTTGCAAGGTTTACATGAAAAGGGAGAATGCCGGCAGTTGGAATTCTGGACTGAAAAAGGAGCAAGTTTGAGATACCTATTCTGCGCAACTGCAAAATCCGTGAAAATCAACGAGGATTTATTTTGAAATTTATATAAAATAGTGGGCCGAAGAAGTACCAGAGGGGAGCCAGCAGGAGGCCACAAGCCTGCTAGGCGCGACCTCCCCCTCGCTGCGCCTAGAGGGCTTGTGGGCTCCCAGCTGGCCCTCTGCCCCCCCCCCCACTTTTGCTACAAGAAGGGTTTCGTTCTAGAAAAAATCAAGAGGCGGCTTTCGGGAGGAATCGCCGCCGCCACGAGGCGGAACTTGAGCAGAACCAATATAGAGCTCCGGTAGGACGATCCTGCCGGGGAAACATCCCTCCCGGAGGGGGAAATCGTCGCCATCGTCATCACCAACACTCCTCTCATCGGAGAGGACTTATCACCATCAACATCTTTATCAGCACCATCTCATCTCCAAACCCTAGATCATCTCTTGTAACCAATCTCCGTCTCACGACTCCGATTGGTACTTGTAAGGTTGCTAGTAGTGTTAATTACTCTTTGTAGTTGATGCTAGTTGGATTAGTTGGTTGAAGATTATATGTTCAGATCCTTGATGCTATTCATTGCCTCTCTGGACATGAATATGATTATGCTTTGTGAGTAGTTACTTTTGTTCTTGAGGACATGGGATAAGTCATGCTATAAGTAGTATGTGAATTTGGTATTCGTTTGATATTTTGATGTGTTGTATGTTGTTTTTCCTCTAGTGGTTTTATGTGAACGTCAACTACATAACACTCCACCATTATTTGGGCCTAGAGGAAGGCATTGGGAAGTACTAAGTAGATGATGGGTTGCTAGAGTGACAAAAGCTTAAACCCTAGTTTATGCGTTGCTTCGTAAGGGGCTGATTTGGATCCACTAGTTTAATTCTATGGTTAGACTTTGTCTTCATTCTTCTTTCGTAGTTGCGGATGCTTGCGAGGGGGGTTAATCATAAGTGGGATGCTTGTCCAAGTAAGGGCAGTACCCAAGCGCCGGTCCACCCACATATGAAACTATCAAAGTAGCGAACGCGAATCATATGAACTTCATGAAAACTAGCTTGACAGAAATTCACATTTGTCCTCGGGAGCGCTTTACCTCCTATAAGACTTTGTCCAGGCTTGTCCCTTGCAACAAAAGGGATTGGGCCACTTTGCTGCACCGTTGTTACTTTTGTTACTTGCTACTTGCTGCGAATCATCTTGTCACACAACTACTTGTTACCGATAATTTCAGTGCTTGCAGAGATTACCTTGCTGAAAACCACTTGTCAGATCCTTCTGCTCCTTGTTGGGTTCGACACTCTTACTTACCGAAAGGACTACGATAGATCCCCTATACTTGTGGGTCATCACTCCTATATAAGTAGATAAACCTAGTAGCTTTTTGCTTGGGATTTGTTTAGTTAAAAGTTAGCCATTGCAACTTCGTGTACTTCGTTTGTGTCCAACGACCAAACTAAGACCGCTTCCGGATCCCCACTCTTATCAATACTTCATATATATTCACAATATTCAGATTGCTTTTATCATATTGTTGCTTGTTCTTCGACTGCTTGCAGGAAGAGACCTTAGTGGTCAGGTTGATCGTGCTCCGGCGTGGTCAATAATCTCTTGGAGTTGGTTTAGCGATTGCTTAGGCGCAATGTCGTGCATGTTTGTAGTCGGATTGTCAAAGTCGTCTCCACCAAATCGTTAGTGTTCATCTCATCGAAAGATCGGGACCCTCGCATCTATCACACCTTCAGGAGCATCGGGCATCAGGCATCCATGTCGGGGCATTTGCCACCTGGACAGTGGACAAGGTGGGGATCGACGCCAAGGCCCACATGACAGAGGTGGTATGGGCCATGGAGAGGCTCCACAAGGCCGGGATGGCACTGGTCCGCACCCTGTGGCTGAACACAGTGGATCCTGGCTCCATGAGCAGGGTGTCACGGTGGTTGGAGGCTCGGAGCGTGTGAGTGAGTGTCTGGCAAGCCTCAACGGCACGAGACGGCGCATTAATGGCGCTTTGTGTCACCAAGTTGTGGTACTCAGATCTGAATGTGGCGCTACTCATGTCCCAGCGTGCCGGTACGGATGCGGAGCTGGAGGCGGTCGCCAACGAGCTGTCCATGCAGTCTAGTGACGTTGCATCTTTTGCCACGTAGGACAAATACGTCTCGAAGCGGGGAGTCGATGGCGCGGTGATCCCGGAGGACCAGTACTCGCTGGCTCTGGACGACCTGGAAGGCAGCCCCGGTGAGATGGACATCGAGGGTGCCAACTCCAGCGATGATGCCTATGTCGACCTTGTGCCAGAGGAGAACACGAGCAAGAAGGATGACACGGGATGCACTGGGGCCTGGGACAGAGCTTCTACTTCGGCCTCCGCGAGACGCACCGGGGCCCATGATGGAGACTCCACCTGGACCGTTGCGGGAGGTGCTGGGCTGAAGGATGGAGCCCCCACCGACTAGGGTATTTCTTTTCTTCCTGCATTAGTTAGTCCGTAGTTCTAACCACTTGGTGTGTGATGTAATGAACTTGTGGCCGCGACACTTTATGCTTTCGTGTATAATGTGTCCTTTGGAATTACAAAAAAACTTTGAGCATGCCGACTTGTCCATGGCTTTTTGTCATTTTGGTTTCCGTCTACCCAAAACCTCGTCCTCTTCGGCTTCAGCCCCGCCAGCCGGACAACCAAGAGCCAATCTGTGAGTGGGACGGTGCATCTTCTTTAGGGGGAGTCAGACGTGGGTTTTTTGGAATCCTAGGGATGTTTTAGCTAGGGTGAGTATGACAGAGGACGATTAGAAATAATAAAGGGTTCTGTTAGTCCGAGCCGGTCTCTCCTTCGCAAGCGGCGTTCGTGTGTGGCCAGCTTTCCGTCCTAGAGTCCCAGTAGCCGGACAGCGGAGAGCCGGTCTGTAGCTAGGCGGGTGGTAGGGATTTTTTCTTAGCCTACATTACTTTACTGGCCATGAAGAGAGAGACTGGAGTAGCCAACGAGCCCCCAGGTCCAGGTATTCGGACCGGGGTGCTCGCTCGAGAAGCTATTTGAAGGAAATGAAAGGGTATGCCCCAAGTGCTCGCTTGGGTCACCCACTGCATTCATTAAGCCCGAAAGGGTGGAGGATACATACGTAAACTAGTCCTTTCTAGCAGTAAAACGATGAAGGAGCGCCACATTCCATGTGCGCGCCGATTCCTCGCGGGAGGCATCTCTCTTGCGCTTTTGTGGCTTGTGGGCGTCGATCAGATAGTATGCGTTGTTGTGTAGCGCCTTTCCGGTGATGAACGGACCCTCCCATGGGGAGGATATCTTGTGTTAGCTGGTGGTACACTGGATCCACCTGAGCACGAGGTCCCCCTCACGAAAAGAGAGGGGTCTGATACGTTTGCTATGGTAGTGCTGCAATTTCTGCTCGTAGATGGCCAACCGGTTCAGGGCCAGCTCGCGTGCCTCCTCGAGTAGGTCGACGCTATCTTCTCTCGCTTCTCTTGTGTTCGCCTCCATGTACAAGGTGACACGAGGTGAGTCCCACTCAATGTCCATGGGGATGACCGCCTCAGACCAGTACACGAGAAGAAAGGGGTGAAGCCTGTTGACCGGTTTGGCGTGGTTTGGAGGCTCCACGGGACATCCGTCAGCTCTTCGATCCAACAGCCGGCTGAAAACGTGAGCGGTGCCACAAGTCGTGGCTTGATGCCGGCCAGGATCAAGCCTTTCGCCCTCTTCGTCTGGCCGTTCGACTGCAAATGGGCCACCGATGCAAGGTCGAGCCGGATGCCCTCCTTGAAGCGGAAAAGTGCCATCGCACCCTTCGCGAAATTGGTGCCTTTAACGGTGATGATGCTGTGGGGAATGTTGTTACGGACGATGATATCCTTGATGAACCGGATGGCTATGGGGCCATCCAACTTCTTGATGGGCCTCGCCTCGATCCATTTGGTGAACATGTCGACGGCTACCAACAGGTGCATCATGCCGCCTTGAGCGGTCTTTAATGGTACCACCATGTTGAGCCCCTAGACGGCGAAAGGCTAAGATAGGGGGGTGGTCTTGAGGGCCGTAGTCGGTAGGTGGCTCCGCATGCTGAAGTGTCAGCACACCTTGCACTTGTCGACCAAGTGCATCGCTTCCTCCAGGGCCGTCGCGAGTAAAACCTGTGGCAGAATGCCTAGGCCATCAGGGCCTCGAGGCAGCGTGATGTCCGCACTCTCCATGGTGGATGTGTCAGCGGATCTCTTGCCCCTTCTCCGATTGGATGTAGCACTGCAACATGCCGGTTGCGCTGCGACAAACCTGCTCACGGTTGATGACGGCGTAGGTGGGGGGCACTAGATCCGTCACGCTTTGTCTTTGTTAGGAGGGGGCTCGGCATGCATGAGGAAGGCAAGGATGGGTTGGGCCCATGTCGGGGATGGGATGGGAGCTGGCACCGGCTGGAGCAGAGGACCGGTGGTAGTCGGAGCCCCCGGGCCCGACGTCAAAGTCCTCTAGGCGGAGCCATCAGTCCCTGGGTCCAAGGCGGTGGAGGACGCACCGTCCACTATCATGACAGTCATGGGCTTGGAGTCGACCACCTCAGGGGCAGGGTTGGTCGCAGCCGGCAACACGGAAGGAGCCGGCGAAGCCCCCGCGCTTGTGGAGGAGCCAAAGGGATCCGTGGGCACAAAGATTGACATCGACTCTGGAGACGGCTTGATTGACGGCTTGTGCAGTTATTCGAGGGAGATGTCGGCTAGGATCACCTGGCGGGTGGAGCCAATTTTTGCAAACGCATCTGAAGCCTTGTTGTCCGCCCGAGGACGTGGTGAAACTCAAAACCCTCCAAGTAGTCGATGAGTTATTGGACGAGGAAACGATAGCTGGCCATGTTGGCAACCCTGGCGTCCCATTGGCCAGAGACTCGTTGCACCACGAGGATCGGGTCGTCGAAGCAGAGGATCTGCCGGATGTCGATTTTCTTGGCGAGCCAGAGGCCGTGGACGAGTGCCTTGTTTTCGGCCACGTTGTTGGAGGCGGCAAAGTGGATCTAGAGAGTGTACTTGAGTGGATCTCCCTTTGGGGATGATAGGATGATGCCGGCTCCCAAGTCGGTCTGCATCTTCGAGACATCAAAGTGCATGCACCAGTATGTGGAGTTTGGAGGCGACGGCTTTGAACTGGGTCTCGGCCCAATCGACGAGAAAGTTAGCCACTCTCTTGGACTTGATGATCGTTCATGGCTTGTACTGGATGTCGTGGTAGGCGAGGGCGATTGCTCATTTGGTGATCCGGACGGTGGTGTCCCGGCCGCTCATGATCTCGGAGAGTGGAAGTCGTGCTCACCATGGTGATCACGTGCTCCTGGAAGTATTGCTTTACCTTCTTCGCAGCGAAGTATATGTTGTAGCACATCTTCTCGTAGTGGGGATAGTTCTGCTTGGAGGTGGAGAGGGCCTCACTCAGATAGTAGACAGGGCGCTAGACTGGCAACGCCCTGCCTTCCTCCGACCGCTCCACCACTAGGACGACCCTGACAACGCACGTGGTCGCCGTGATGTACGCGAGAAAAGGTTCCTTGGTTGGCGCGGCCAAGAAGGGCGCGCTGGAGAGGGCGCATTTGAGGTCGCGGAATGCTTCGTCTGCCTCGTCGGTCCATTGGAACTTGGTCATCTTCTTCATGAATTGGTAGAGGGGGAGCGCCTACTCACCCAGTCGGCTGATGAACCGGCTGAGCGAGGCCAAGAAGCCGGCGAACTTCTGGTCGTCACCGAGCTTGGACAGCTTGTGCATGCGCTCGATGGGCTTGATCTTCTCCGGGCTGGCTTCAATGCCGTGCACGGAGACAAAAAAGCCCAGGAGCTGGCCGGCTGGCACACCGAAAACACATTTCTCCGGGTTGAGCCAAACCTTGTACTCCTGCAGGTTGGCAAAAGTCTCACGAAGCTCGTCGAGGAGGCTGAAGTGCTTCTTGGATTTGAAGACGACGTCATCGACGTAGACGTGCATGTTCCTGCCGATTTGGGTTAGGAGGCATTTATGCATGCAGTGGTGGAAGGTGACCCCCATGTTCCTCAAGACGAACAATATGGTGACATAGGAGTAGGCCCCGAAAGGGGTGATGAAGGAGGTCTTCAGCTGGTCGGCAGAGCCCAGCTTGATCTGGTGGTAGCCGGAGTAGGCGTCCATGAAGGACAACATATCGCAGCCGGCCATGGAGTCGATTGCTTGATCGATCTGGGGTAGGGTGAAAGGATCATTGGGGCATGCCTTTTTCAGGATGGTGTAGTCGATACGCATGCGCCATGTTTTGTTCTTCTTCTGCACATGGGCTGGGTTGGCCAACCAGTCCGGGTGGAAAACTTCCATGATGAAGCCCGCTGCAAGCAGCCGGGTGATTTGTTCTCCTTTAGTACGCCGCTTCTCCTTAGAGAAATGGCACGGGGGTTGCTTGACGGGCTTCGCATCCGGCCGCACGTGAAGTTTGTGCTTGGCGTACTTCCTTGGAACTCCCGACATGTGTTTGGTTGACCATGCGAAGATGTCCCAATTCTCACGGAGGGAGTCGATGAGCTCGCCTTCCTATTTGCTGCTGAGATAGGCGCCAATGGTGACGCACTGCTTGGGACTGGATGGATCGAGGGCACCTGCCTAGTGTCCTTGGACGACTGGAACGTGGCCTTGCAAGAGCTGACACGGCCGGCTGCTCGGTGGCCTCGGCCACGAGCTTGTCGATCTGTCATTTATCCTCGATGATCACCAGTGCCTCGGCCAGCCGGTTGTTGTCGCGCGCGCACTCGATCGACTTTTTATAGTCGTTGCTGATGGTGACTATGCCCTTGGGACCTAGCATCTTTAGATTGAGGTAGGCGTAATGGGGGATCACCATGAACATGGCGAGTGCCGGCCTGCTCAGCAGCATGTGATAGAGACTGTTGAGATCCACCACCTCGAACCATATCGGCTCGCGACGGAAGTGGCTTTTGTCACTAAAGAGGATGCCGAGCTGGATCTTGCTGATGGGGGAGCAGGACTTTCCCGGCACGATGCCATGGAAAAACGTCCGTGTCGATTGCAAGTCTTTCTCTTTGAGCTTCAGCTTGAGCAGCATGTCGCGGTACAGGATGTTGATGCTGATACCGCAGTCGACTAGCACCCGCGACAACCGGCAGGTGAGCCTCTTGGAGGCAATGGCGGGGTCGACGACGAGGGCGTAGTTGTCGCGGTTTGGCATAACGGTCGGGTGGTCTCCCAGGTTCGAGGTGATCGTCTTCTTGGACTAGTGCATGTGCTGGGGGACAGAGGGCATGGTGGCGTTCACCTCGCGCTAGCGCTGACGCTGGCTATGTTTGTCACCGACTTCACTGGTAGACGACGTAGGCCCCATCCTGGTTGGGTAACTAGTCAAGGAGGCGGCCGTCGTTGGGGGAGCGGGAGCCAGAATCGGCGTTGGAGCCGGAACTTGAGAAGCCAGAGGCGGGGGAGCCGGAATTCCCTCGCCTCGGGCCAGTCGCTGAGAGAAGATGCACTGCCGGAGCGCGTCGAGCATCTTCTCAAAGGTAAGCTTAGGCTGCCACGCACCCTTGTCGGCTCGTTGGTGTTGGCTGGCGGCCTGGGTAGCTGGCTCCTCTTACTTGTTGGTGGCGACATGCTTGCTCTCATACGGGGAATCCGGTTGGTCGGTCTCCTACTTGTTGTTTCGTTACCCCAGGCCTTCGCCAGCCGGCCACGGGGTGGCCGGCGGTGGGACAGCCTTTCCGGTCGCGGTGACCTTGATCTGCATTGCAGAGTCATCCGTGGCGTACTTGTCCACCTTGGCCATGAGATCCGCCAGGGTGGCCGGCTCCGATCACATGAATTTGTGCTTAAGGAGGGTGCCGTCTCGACAGCCCTCTGAGAAATACTGGATCCCGCACCTCGTGCACCCCTTCGTAGGAGTTGTGCAACTTGGTCCAGCACGTGAGATAGTCATGGAGGGATTTGCCTAACCTGTGGATGCACATGGCCAGCTCGCGGGGTCGGCCGAGAGGCTTGTAGGTGTCGGCAAAGTTGAGGACGGATGCTTCTTCGAAGTCCACCCAGTTGTTGATCAACATGAGGGGAATGTAACGCACCACGGCGCGCTTGTTTCCCCTAGTGATGCCGACTACGGTGGTGTAGTCGATCAGCCAATCTTCTGGTTTGCAGTACCGTTGTACTTTGGAGTGTCGCATGGAAGTGTAAAGCCGGTAGGAAATGGCTCGTCGCGGATCTGGGGGCCAAAGCATCCCGGCCCGATCAGGCCCTCCTCCTCCCAGAGGGCCGATTGCATCAGCCGGTCGAGGCGGATATGGGCGTTGTTTTCACTTCGAGGGACGCGTGGCCTGAGCCGGGCCACGAGCTTAGCTCGAACAGCTGGAGTGGCAAGCGAGTTCACTCTTGCCGCAGAGATGGGGTACGGGTGCGAGCCCGCCGACCGCCTCCCTCCGAGGCGTCATTGCGTTAGCTAGAGAGCGTCGGATGCTCGTTCCCATGCTGGGAGCTCTTGTCGTGGCTCCCTTTTGCCCTCCGGTCGGAGCTGCGAGGGGAGGAGGAGTGCTGGGCATGCTGGTGGCCGCTAGCCACCCGCTGGCCCCTGCCCTCGAGGTAGGGGGACTCAAAGCAGAGCAGGTCGGGTCGAGACGTGCGCGCTGCAAGTTGGCAACGGCAATGAGGTCATGGATGTGCTTCTCATGCTGCGCACGCTCCTCGCCCTCCATGGTGGCCATGTCCTTGTAAGCCACCTGGGAGGCCATCATGTCGGCCGTTGAGGTGTCATAGGTGGCCAGCCTTCCGCCTAGGATTTGGGCGACTACGCGGCTGCGGCTACGAACCTCGCCACGCTGACTGGCCTCGTTGCGAGCTGGGGTGAGACCGTAGGCAGAGTGATACTCACCCTGCACGAACTCCATCTGGCGCCTGGCAGTCGCGAAAGAGGTGGCTTCCGCGAGCAGCTGCTTGCGGTCCGCCTCTAGCTCGGCCGTGGCGACAGTCGAATTGGCTCACAGCGCGATAGAGGTGATTAGCCCATGAAGAGTGGAGCGGAGAGGGTCGGAGGTGTCTGGATGGGCTGTGGTGGCGGCCCCGTGCGCCTTGTCCCTGGCGCGAGACGCCTTGGCAACCTCTTCTGCCTACGCCCTAGCACGGTTGGAACTCGTGGAGGAGCCGGTGGCCATCACGTCCGCCAGAATGCGGGGCCATTAGCGCCGCTCGAGGCGGTAGTCCCGTGAATAATGGTGGGTCGGGGCAGTCGAGCACCTCACTGGGGTACTCGTCAAAGCTGGCGCGTCGTCGAGACAAAGCCTGCCAAAGAGCGTGCAGAGGTCGTCGATGTCGAATGAGACGTCATTGTGGCATGGCTCGTAGGAGGAGCAGGTGATGAGTCCTGATGAGCGGGCAGGGCTGGGGTTCAGTGTCACAGAACCTTCCGCGGCGGCGAGCTCCACGGGCGTGCTGATCAGTCCGGGTGCGAAGCGCCCGGCAATGTTGGCAAAGGGTCCTGCCCGGAGAATGGCTCCGGCGGCGCCGCAGACGGCCCCATGGTGGGCACCAACTATCATGGTCTTCTCACGGAAGATTCCATGGGGTGGCTTATCGAGAGTGGTTAGGGCGGAAAGGATGCTAGCGGACTTCGGAAACAGGATCGGGAACAAGCGTTGCGAGACACACGATGTACCCAGGTTCACGACCCTCCATGGGAGGTAACACCCCTAGTCCTGCTAGTCTGGTTGAGGAACCGACCGGGCCACAGGGTTGCTCCTTGAGCTGTATGGCGGAGGAGGAAGAAGGAGCTAGCTTGCTCTCTCTACCTCTCCCGTGTGTGTGTTGTGGGATGGAACTGTCGACCCCCTGTATGGGGTGGCTTCACGGTGTTTTATAGGTCAACCCTTTGGATTACAATATGCAAATGTGGCGCCTCGGGGACCCAGTTGGCAGCCTCCTTAGCCGACAAGGGGCCCCACCGGTCTAGGGGTCCTGTCACTTGTAGGGCTCGCTGGCTGTCGGGCCCCATCAGGAGCCAGAGGTGTGGGATCACCGATTGGGGGTCTTGTCACGCCGTGGCATGGGTTGTATAGTGTGGCATCATCTTGCGGGAGCCCACCATGGTTAGAGGTACGGTCAGCCTCAGTGTGGCCATGCGGGAGGAGGTAATGAAGTGGTCGGTGCCATGCCGTCACTGTGCCACCTCGTCTTGACACAGTCGATCTTGGTCAACAGTTCGTCCGCCTCCACTTTAGCCATGAGTATGCTGACCAGCGGTACCTGGGCTGCTGTAGCCACATCTCGCTGATGCGAACCTAACACGTTTGTCAGGGTGATGTGGCAGGGGCAGACCCTCCGGCTGGCGGGTGGCTCTCGAGTTGGATGGTGGGCAGCTTCGCCCCGAGCCGGCTCGCAATGCATAGCCGACGAGGGGTAGCAGGCCTATGGGGGGAGACGTCTGCCCTATCTTATTTTGGAAAAAAGGGAAGTGGCCCGAATAAGCTTACCCCGGGGTTACCCCCGCCCCCCGTTAGTATTCTTCTTAAATATCCATTTGTTCTGAATAGCTTTTTGAACTTCAAGTAATACTTTCAAAGTCCATACTTTGTTTTTATACATGGATCCTATCTCCGATTTCATGGCTTCTAGCCATTTGTTGGAATTCGGGCCCACCATCTCTTCTCCATAGCTTGTAGGTTCATCATATTCCGACAACATGACTTCTAAGACATGATTATCGTACCACTCACGAGCAGTACGTGTTCTTTTCGACCTATGAGGTGCGGTAGTAACTTGATCTGAAGCTTCATGATCACGATCATGAGCTTCCTCTTCAACTGGTGTAGGTGTCACTGGAACACTTTCCTATGCCCTACTTCTCTCTGGTTGAAGTGACGGTTCAGTAACCTCATCAAGTTCCACCACTCTCCCACTCAATTCTTTCGAGAGAAACTCTTTCTCGAGAAAGGATCCGTTCTTAACAACATACACTTTGCCTTCGGATCTAAGATAGAAGGTATCAAGTTGAAGCCTTCTGACATAAGCATCGCAACCCCAATCTTTAAGAAACGACAATTTAGGTTTCTTGCCAAACCATAATTCATATGGTGTCGACTGAATGGATTTCGATGGTACCCTATTTAAAGTGAATGCGGCTATCTCCAATGGATAACGCCAAAACGATAGTGGAAAATCGGTAAGAGACATCATAATACGCACCATTCTAATAAGGTACAATTACGACATTCGGACACACCATTATGTGGTGTTCCACAAGGCATGAGCTGTGAAACTATTCGACACAGTCATAAGTGCATGCGAAACTCGTAACTCAGATATTCTCCTCCTAGATCAGATCATAGGAAATTAATCTTCTTGTTATGATGATTCTAAACTTTACTCTAAAATTGCTTGAACTTTTCAAACATTTCAGACTTGTGCTTCATCAAGTAAATATATCTGTATCTACTTAAATCTTCAGCGAAGGTGAGAAAGCAACGATATCCACCGCACGCCTCAAAACTCATTGGACCGCACACATCCGTATGTCTGATCTACAACAAGTCACTTGCCCGTTCCACCGCGCGCCTCAATACTCATTGGACCGTACACGTGAGTATGTATGATCTCTAACAAGTCACTTGCATGTTCCATTATACCGGAAAACGGGGTTTTAGTCATCTTGCCCATGAGGCATGGTTCGCATGTGTCAAGTGATTCAAAATCAAGTGACTGCAAAAGTCCATCAGCATGAAGCTTCTTCATGCGCTTTACACCAATATGACCTAAGCAGAAGTGCCACAAGAAAGTGGTACAATCATTATTCACTCTACATATTTTGGCATTAATTTTATAAACATGTGTACTATTATTATCGAGATTCAACAAGAATAAACCATTCACATTGGATGCATGATCATAAAAGATATTACTCATATAAATAGAACAACCATTATTCTCTGATTTAAATGAGAACCGTCTCACATTAAACAAGAGACAAATATAATGTCTATGCTCAACACAAGCACCAAATAACAATTATTTAGGTTCATAACTAATCCCAATGGTAATCAAAGAGCGAGCATGCCGACAGCGATCACATTAACCTTGGAACCATTTCCCACGTGCATCATCACTTCGTCCTTTGCCAGCGTCCGTTTATTTAGTAGTTCTTGTTACAAGTTACAAATATGAGAAACCGAACCGGTATCAAATACCCAGGCACTACTAGGAGAGCAAGAAAGGTACACATCAATTACATGCTTATCAAATATACCTTTGTTGATGTTGCTAGCCTTCTTATCGTCCAAACACTTGTGGAATTCCGCTTCCAGTTCCCAGTTCCCTTGTAATAGTAGCACTCAGTATCAGGCTTGGGGCTAGCCTTGAGTTTCTTCTCAGGAGTGGCAACTGACTTGCCGTTCTTCTTAAAGTTTCCCTTCTTCCTGCCCTTTCCTTTCTTGAAACTAGTGGTTTTATTTACCATCAACACTTGATGCTCTTTCTTGATTTCTACTTCCGCGACTTTCAGCATTGCGAATAGCTCGAATATTGACTTGTTCATTGCTTACATATTATAGTTCATCATGAAGCTCTTATAGCTACGTGCAGTGATTGAAGAACTCTGTCAGTGACCGTCTCGGGCGGAAGCTCAACTCCCACCTGATTCAAACGGTTGTAGTACCCATACATTCAAAGTATGTGTTCACTGACATAACTGTTCTCCTCCATCTTGCAAGCAATGAATTTACCGGAGGTCTCATACGTTTTGATTCGGCCATTAGCTTCAAAAACTAACTTCAACTCCCGGAATATCTCATATACTCTATAGCATTCAAAACGCCTTTGAAGTCCCGATTCCAAGCCATACAACACGGCGCACTGAACTATTGAGTAGTCATCCACGCATGCCTGCCAGACGTTTACAACATCTGCAGACTCCGCCAGAGGGGGTGCTTCCTCAAGCGGTGCATCAAGGATATAAGCCTTTTGTGAAGCCGTGAGTATAATCCTCAGATTATGGATCCAGTCTGCATAGTTGCTTCCATCGTCTTTCAGCTTAGCTTTCTCTAGGAATGCATTGAAAACCAAGGGAACTACTACGCGAGCCATTGTTCTACAACATAATTTACAAAGAAAACTTATACTATGTTCATGATAATGGGTTCAATTAATCATATTACTTAAGAACTCTCACTCAAATTGACATCCCTCGGGTTGTTTGAGTGTGACATGATCCAAATTCACCAACTCAAGTCTGATCATCACGTGAGATGAGGTGGTTTCAATGGTGAACATCTCCATGTTGATCATATGTACTATATGACTGATGTTCGACCTTTCGGTCTCCTATATTCCAAGGCCATGTGTGTACATGCTAGGCTCGTCAAGTTTAACCCAACTGTTCTGCATGTGCAAAACTGGCTTACACCCGTTGTATGCGAACGTAGAGTCTATCACACCCGATCATCATGTGGTGCTTCAAAACAATGAACCTTCGCAACGGTGCACACTTGGTGAGAACACAATTTTATCTTGAAATTTTAGTGAGGGGCCATCTTATAACACTACCGTCGTCTTAAGCAAAATAAGATGCATAAAAGGAATTATCATAATAGTGACATGATATCGCCATCATCATCTGCTGCTTTTGATCTCCATCTCCAAAGCACCGGCATGATCTCCATCGTCACTGACATGACACCATGATCTGCATCATCATGATCTCCATCATTGTGTCGTCATTCGGGTTGTTGCACCAACTATGCTTTTACCACTATTGCTAACTCATAGCGATCAAGTAAAGCAAAAAGGTACAAATAATTAAAGACAACCCTATAGCTCATGCCGGTTGTCGTACTCATTGACATGCAAGTCGTGATAATTCTATGCAAAACATGATCCTTTCATACATAACATATATCTCATCATGTCATTGGCCATATCATATCACAACATACCCTGCAAAAACAAGTTAGACGTCCTCTACTTGTTGTTGCATATTTTACCTGGCTGCTATGACTAACTAGCAAGAACCGTTCTTACCTACACAAAGACACAACAGTGATATTCAAGTTGCTATTTAACCTTCTACAAGGACCACCTCTATCAAATCCGATTCAACTAAAGTGGGAGAGACAGACACCCGCCAACCATCTTTATGCAAAAAGTTGCATGTCAGTCGATGGAGCCGGTCTCTCATATGTGGACGAGTAAGGTTGGTCCGGGCCGCTTCATCCAACAATACCGCCAAATCGAAATAATACTAAGGAAGTAAGCAATCTAACTATAAACGCCCACAAAGTCCTTTTGTGTTCTACTCATTCATGTTATCTACTCATAGACATTGCTTATGATGCCCCTGTTGGGGAACGTCGCGTGTGAAACAAAAAATTTCCTACATTCACCAAGATCGATCTATGGTGATCAACATCCATGAGAGGGGGAGTGCATCTATATACCCTTGTAGATCTCTAAGTGGAAAAATTAAGAAACATGGTTGATGTAGTCGAACGTCTTCGAGATCCAGTCACGATTCGTCCCGTGATCCAATCACGGACGTCCCGATCAAGTGTCAAACGGACGACACGTCTGCGTTCAGCACACGTACACCTTGATGACGCCTTCACCTCCTCGATCCAGCAAGGGAATATGAAGTAGTAGTTGAGTTCTACAGAAGCACAATGGCGTGGTAGATGTGGTGGTGGTGCGATCTCAGCACGCCTTCGCCAAGCGTTGCCGCGATCACGAGGTGGAGAATTACTACGAGAGAGAGAGAGAGGTATGGCGTTGTCAAGCAATTGTGTGTTGGCTGCCTCCCTATCCCTCTCTATTTATAGGAGGAAGGCGTAGGTAGGGCTTATCCTTGGCCCCTCCTCCAAGGAGGGAGGTTCGGCCGAAGTGGGGAGGAGTCCACCTCCAACAAGGGAGGTGGACACCCTAGGGAGGACTCCTCCTCCACCAAGCCACCTCGTCCACCTAACCCTTGGGCGCATGGGCCCTATTGAGGTCAGCTTCCCAGCCCACCAGGGGGTGGTGTTCCACCTTTTAGGGGGGACCCTCCTGATGGACCCCCGGAACCCTTTCGGCACTCCGGGTACAATACCGAAAACACCAAAAACGTTTCCAGAACCCGAATACCACTTTCCTATATATAAATCTTAATCTACGGACCATATCGTAGCTCCTCGTGATGTTAGGGGTCTCATCTGGGACTCCGAACAACATTCGGTTACAAACATATATAACTAAACAACACCAAATTGTCACTGAACGTTAAGTGTGCAGACTCTGCGGGTTCGAGAACTATGCATACATGAACGAAGCACCTCTATAGGTATTAACCAATAACGGGACCTGGATGTCCATATTAGTTCCCACATATTCTATAAATATCTATATCTGTCGAACCAACGGTGTCAAGGATTCAGCTAATCCCGAATGCAGTTCCCTTTGTCCACGAGTATATTTCTTGCGTGAAATTCGATCATCGGTATTTCGATACCTAGTTCAATCTCAGTACCGACAAGTATCTTTACTCGTTCTGTAATAAAAGACACCATGACTAACTCCTTAGTCACATTGCTTGCACACTTGTTGTGATGTTGTATTACCAAGTGGACCCCGAGATACCCCTCCGTCATACGGAGTGACAAATACAAGTCTTGATCCCTGCCAACTCCACACACATCCTCGGAGATACCTATAGAGTATATTTATAGTCACACAGTTATGTTGCAACATTTGATACACACAAGGCATTCCTCTGATGTTAGTGAGTTTCATGATCTCATGGTCATAGAAATACATATATTGACATGTACAAAGCAATAGTAGTAAACTGTATACGGTCAAACGCTATGCTTTAGGTTTGGTCTTGTCCATCACATCATTGTCCTAATGATGTCATCCCGTTATTAAATGACAACTCATATATATGGCTAGGAAACCTTAGCCACCTTTGATCAACGAGCTAGTCTAGCAGAGGCGTACTAGGGACACTTTGTTGTCTATGTATCCACACATGTATTTGAGTTTCCAATGAATACAGTTATAGCATGGATAATAAATGATTATCATGAACAACGAAATATGATACTAATTACTTTATTATTTCCTCTAGGGCATATTTCCAACACCAGGACGATTCAGTAAGCCCTACGAGAAGTGAGACTCTGCGAGGAGAATGGTTATGATTCACCACACTGTTTTGATCTTGGAGGACATGCATCTATTTGAGTGACCCATTTCAAGGAATAAAACATTTGGTGCCCACCGAGAAAATTGGTTCACACCTCCATGGAATGTTGTTAGTACTGGATGCCACATATATTGGAAGAATCACTCTCGGACTTGTGAGAAGGGCACATAGGTGTGTAATGATATTATACCACACCCTAGCTAAGCCGACAATTTTGAAAGAAATGGGAGCCAGCATAAGCATGAACAAGTGAGGTAATACCGGTCGAAATAAGGATATTGTGAAGCAAACCGCCCCAAAACGAGGCAACCAATCATATTAAATTCTAGGGGAACATCATATGAAGGAAAAGGATACGTGACTTGGAAGCACTTTTCTTAAGTCAGAATATTCATACTTGTTCCCCGAGCAACTAAATCTCGAGGACGAGATTTCTTTAAGGGGGGGAGTTTGTCACACCTTGGATTTTGGCCCTTTCTTTTTCTTTTGAATTTCTTTGGATTTTTGTTGAAATTGCTTTTATATGGCTTTGTGGTCTTGAAACTTGGGAAGATCATATCTTCCTTGTCTCCAAAGTGGCTTGTCATTCTGAAATCCATCCCAAGATCATGTCATTTCCATCTTAGCCCTAAGCCAAATTATTTTTAATGGGAATATTCATTTTTCTATTGAAGGATTAAACCTGTTTTCCCTAGGTTTTGAAGAAACCTATATTTTTGTCTCTTCAAAAATTCCCAAATAATTATCATAAATTGTTTGGGTCATATACTCCTCAATTATGTCAAGATCCTTCCTTTTATTGTTCAAAAATAATTCAAGGATATTCCTTTACCTATTCTACCCTGAATGGAACTTTGTGAAGAAAGTGTCATTTATATATTCTTGTTTACCCTCAAAATTTTGTGGACTCTTTCCTATCCATATTAGGGTATCGTGCCAAAATTCAACTTCATTTTCCTAGTGAATTGTCCTCGGCTAATTTCCAAAGTTTCTGCTCTACTCCAAATTGGAGCATTTGGCCATCCTCCATGTAAGTCCTGCATCAAATCTTTGTTTCTCGTCATATTTTCAGTTTGTTGAGCAACTATATTTTATATTACTTCATTATTGCTAACAATTTACGAGGACCTTATCCTTACCATATCTCTTTCCTCCGCCAAACTTGGAATCATTTCATTGAGAAAATCTTTCCCTAGATTTTTTCTTAGTTTTTGTCTAGAGATATGCTTTGTGAAGGAAGTGTCATTTTGATACATTTAGTTGGTATGAAATTTTTGCAGTGTGTTCATATGCCCAAATCCCTCGTCTCCCCAAAATTGAGCTAAATACAACGAAGCATGTGAGTGCCTCTTCTTATCTTGTATTTGTGGCTACCAGGGTACATTGTTAAGCAAGTACGAGCTAGGCATCTCCTTTTGAGCTGAAACTAGGTCAAGATGATCACCTTAGTGGTTTGTCAAGCTCACGCAAAGCTCAGCATCATTCACCAGTTGTGTCTCCCCCAGAAAACAACAAACATCTTGTTGTTTTGTTATCTTGAAGCTTTCTGTGGTCACATCTTGTGACTCTGTGCTTATTGCTTTACTTTCTAGAACTCTATGTTGAATGATCAATTGACATGATTTTGCGTGTCAGAGCATATGTCACTGTCGTGGTCACCGGTCACGCGTCTGGCATGCCAATGATGCGCTGTGGCGAATTGGGTCCGCTGTTCTCGTCCGTTCCCTTGAGCTATCGCCACCTTGCTTCCTCTCCTCGTCGCCCTCATCCTGGATCCCTCTTCCCCTCCGTATTCTTCCTCTTGGGACCGTCCCCGTCGAGCAATAGCCGCACACGGTGACGTTCGTCGCCTCCGTCCTCCATGGCGTGTTGCCCTCGTCACCAGAGCTCTCCCTTGCGCTTTAAGTTGGTGCCCCAAGCTCCGTGGCATCTCATCGACCCCTGCAGCCCCTCCCCATGCCCTTAGGAGCTCCCATTGCCGTCATGGCCGCTGACAGCCTTCATCTAAATTGGGGCAATGGCGGCTCCCCCTCTCTCCTAACCTCGCCATGGCTTCAACCTTGCCTCACCGAAGTTTCCCCGATCCGCAGCACCTCCTCTCCGCTGCTGAGCCTCGCCCCCATGGTCGCCCAAATCGGTCGTCCGCCATGGCCGAAGGGGAGCCTGCCTCGGCCATCCTCGGTGAGCGTGCCTGGCCGAGGCAGGTGCGACGTCTCCTCCCAAGTCCACTGGTGGTCCCAACTGCACTAGGGACCGCGCGGATAAGTGGAAGTGTACTTCTGCAGAGTACGTGTTCGCTTGCCGGAAAGCCTATACAGTTGTTCTTCGGGCAAAAATATGCTTTCATTTCTATGAAAGCGTATTGTCCTGAAGGCGCCTTCTGACTTATTCTCCGGGGACTTATTTGAGAGGACCTTTTTGCAGATTAGTCTGTGATCTTTAATCGTCCATATCTTCGCTATCGTAACTCCGATCCAGGTGATTCCAAAGAACTCATTTTTGTCTCGTTGAGCCCGTTACGATGGTTCCATTTTTATTATGTTGTCACATACTGAAAATGACCATTTTGTCCTAGCCCTAGTTTAGCCCCCTCCGGGAGAGAATCTTTTCTGGCGAATCATTTCGTGAGTTCCTCACACTTCTTTCCAATGGTTTCATCATCTCCAGGCAAGCCACGAAAACCACTTGCATCATGGCCTTGCAGTAGCCATGGTTTTCACTTGAATATTTTATAATTATTTGCTCGATTACAACTGTTATTCATGTCTCAATTATGCTTGTGAATCCATGCTCATCATCATGTTATGCTCTTATGCACCTCTTAGTTATGTAATTACTTGTTAGTATCATTATCATATGTCATGCTGGTTATTAATACGTGATGGTGATAGTAGTGTTCATCTGATGCATGATGTTCGTCATGCACGACCATCGCTATGCGATGTTCATGTGCATCAGTAGACTAAGTGCCTTATTATTGTTGATGCTAATGCTTCACATGTCAAATGGTTATACTTCCCATCCATGTTTATGTCGATATCATGCTCATATGCATTGTCATTTCATCCTCTTATTTTATCAGACTCGGCTCATTAATTTTCAAGTTTAACCGGATATTAATTGAACTTGAACACATGTTGGCTGATCATAGTGCCATCGAGTTGAGCTGACCAGTGCATCCACGCACTTGCGTGTATGGGAAGGCCTTAATGTGGTCTATTATCATGCCTCTCGCTATTGCATCCAACCAGGGAAGGTTATCTGCACACACTACCTTGATCATGCAGGCAGCCATGAGACTTGCGTTCCCAAGTTGTGTTGGACCCGAGTTTTCCCCGTTTGGGACTGTGTTTGTTTTTCCACGACGGTGACCATTGGATGTCTAGAGTGGCATCCAGGCCACCCATGACTTAGCCCAAACGGGAGTTTGTCGGAGTGACCGGGAGAGTGTCATGCAATAGATTGGTTTTGTCGGAATGTCGTTAGTCCACCCGAATGGGAGCACGAGGCCTTGGGTTCCGTAGTGTGGGTACAGTGTACTAACCTCTACAGAGTGTGTATAGTCTATCGATAGACGCGCCCGCGTGTATGGGCCCTGTTCGTAGTAGGACACACTATGAGTCAAAGTAATAATAACATGCTTAATAAACAACCCTGGTGCGATTATGAAATAAGTTTATTGATCTTTATGTGGTCGTGGGAGGGTCAGGATGGTATTCTTGATAATGATAAGGTGATCTTGTGAGGATCACGATGGTATTCTTAATTATTTATTGATATGATCCCGTGATGACCACGATGGTAAGTAAGAGTGGCATATCTTTGGTGGTTACAAGTTAACCTCCGAACAGAGTAAGTTGCGACATGATATTGTAAACATGCTACATGCTAGCAGCATCTTTGTTCATGCCTTGAGTAATATGTTCATTCCATCTGACGCTGTTCTAGCGGTATTTTGTTCACCATGTATATGCCATGTTGCTCTAGTTGTATAATGTTCATCAATGCTTAAACATGTAAATGTCATGCTATTGTTTGTCTTGATTGCTTTGGTTGTTGTGAGCTTGTGAGAACATTCAAAGTTCTCACCTGGCGTGTCATGCTAGTTTGGAGGTCATGCCATGATTGATTGTTGGTCGAGTTTGCATGCTAGGATAAGCGTTGGAGTCAGTCCCTCCGGAGTGGAGTCCATCGCCTTCGTAGTTGTTCTGCTGCTTAGTTTTTTTCTGCTGCTAGTATTGAGCTACCTAAGCACGCATAGTGTCACCGTGCAAATGTAATTCGTTGTGATATGAGAACCTTTGTAATCTGTATCATTTGTAATAAAGAGCTGATTTTTCTATGCCAAGCAGTGTCATAAACCAGAAGACTTTATCTCTATGCTGGCATACGGGGTGTTCCGGTCTCTCTCACCCGGGGTGCCACATAATATTATGTGTTCCTTTTCTTTTGTGAGATTATACAATGCAAGCTTCCATGCTAAACAGATTTCCATTGCCTAGCATGAACTACTAACTACTACTACTTTGATACTGAGATGTCTCCTTGCCTTTTTATGATACATGCTTAAAAATACTAATTTATTATAATAGCTGGAACATAGAAGGTGAAAGGGTATATATTTGTCTGTTATAGATGTCCGAGCATGAGCAATCGCAGCCACATCTCTAAGTACCTAACCAACATGTTGCTCTGGTGCTAAGCAACCTAAGAGCATCTAAAACCGGACCCCTCATACCCGTCTCAAACGCACGCATAAGTCACCCAATCATTGACCGGTCATAAAAATTCGACCCAGCCAACCTCCCAAACCGGCCACAAATCCTGGGCTGACCGACACCTCATATCCAGCCCAAATATGGGACAGTTATGGTGTCGGGCCCGTGGGACTGGGGGTAGCCGTACCCATCTTCCCGCGGGCCAGACGCGACACAAGCCATGGGCCAAGCATAGTCCACCATTGGACTTCACGGGCATGACCCTCACGAGGCGCATGTCAACAAACATCGTCAGAGGGCGCACCTCATATCTAGCCCAAATACGGGGCGGACTAGTCAAAGGTGGCTCGGCGGGGTCGTGCGGTCCCGTGTCGTCATGTGGGTGATGCGCGCTTTGCCAAGTGGCTGTTGGGTTCTACCGTAGGCGCATTGCATGCAAATTATAATTTTCCCACGCTAAGAAAAACCAAGAACATTCTACGAAGATGGATCACAGATTGTTACCACTAGACACGCAGTGTCGTGCAGCGGCAGTAGATGTGGCAGCATGTCCGCGTGGTCCATCTCCTCCTCGTCTGATCTCCCTCGAACAAATGATCGTCAGATCCCTCTCCCATGAACACTGGGTCGCCTGATCCCACGTACAGGTTCGCCAGAGCGACGCAGGTGCACCGCCTCTAATGGTATCCGTGCATGCAGAAGGAATGCCGTGCGACGGACTGCTAGGTACAGATGACACAGTTGGCGGCAACGAGTTGAGGTGGCTAGGTGCAACACATGCACATACCTAATGACTGCACTGAAGCGATCAACTGATTAAGTGTGTCGCACCACCACTATATATAGGCATCTGGTGCAGGCTCAACTCTTTGGTCTCCTTCCCTTAAGCGTGCGACCCCTTAGGTTCTCATTCACTTGGTTGTGAGACAGACCACGCCCGACTCGGCTAGTCTATAGCGTCCTCTAGCAATACATGCCGACTCCCAGTGTTCGATGAAGTTGGTTAGACGAGCTTGTACTTCATACTTCTGTTCCCTTTGCCATACGATATACGTTGTCGTACTCAAGGCGACATGGTCGTCCTTTTTGCCGCACAACCTCTTTATCATTAAGGGGAATCTGACAAATAATCGGATTACCTCATAATCCTCATCACATGTCCATGTTTATCCAGGTCAGGTCACCCGAGGGGCCCACAGTATATCTCTCCTGATCGGAGGGGCAAATCCCATCTTGCTCGACCACGTCTCATAACATGGGTCTGGACAAGCCCGAAACCTACCATTGTAACTACCCAGTCAGGGAGTAGCATTTGGTCGGCCTAAAGCAAGTCTGTCACCATCACGAGTACATGCGCCAGCTCAGGTCTTAGTACATAGAACGTATGTTGTACTAGAGACTCACAGATGACCTATCGCCGCGTCTCATAGTTTGGTTTGTCCAGCTCAGACCTTATCTCCACGCGGATCTAACTACATTGAATCCGAACAGATCTTTCTGAGTCCATATCATCCGGCTAGCATCCAATTCTACATGTCCAATGAGACCGGACCATCCACCATATCATATGCTAGTCTAGTTGTTTGCACGTCCACACAACTCTTTCGACTAGGAACCATTTAGGATAGCCATCATAGAATGTATAGTCTCACAAACAAGTCACGAACTTGTTAATACACATCACTGATAATGTCTAAGGACTATCTTTATTCATAAACACATAGGAAATATCATCATACATGATTTTCTCTAGGGCATATCTCCAATAGTCTCCCACTTGCACTAGAGTCAATCAAATAGACCTCGAATGCCCATAGGTCTAACTTGCCCCTCATGCTTGGGTTGTGGAAGTGGCTTAGTCAACGAATCTGCGACATTTGCATCCGTGTGAATCTTGGATAAATTAGTATTATCATTCTATACGAGCTTTCGTATCAGGTGATACTTTTGGTATATGTGCCTGGTCTTGTGGTGTTGTCTCGGCTCCTTGGCCTGTGCGACGGCACCTTAATTATCGAAATAAAGTTCCAACGGTTTTGACCAGATCGTAAACACACCAAGATCCTCCAAGAACTTATGAATCCAGACACCTTCGTTTGTAGCTTCACAAGCCGCAATGTATTCGGCCTCTATTGTGCAGTCGACCATCGTATCTTTCTTGGAACTCGTCGAGCTCACAGCTCCTCCATTCATGAAATACATGAATCCAGTTTGCGATCAACAATCAGCCCTTTCGATTTGGAAACTAGCATCAAGTAACCCTTTATGCTAAGCTCCTCCTCACCTCCATAAACTAAGAACATCTCTTTAGTCCTTTTCAGGTACTTCACGATAGATTTCACCGCTACCCAGTGACTCTCACCTGGGTCGACCTGGTATCTCCTTGCTAAGTTTATTGCATAGGCAACATCAGGTCGTGTACATAGCATGGCATACATGATGGATCCTATTGACGAAGCATATGGAATCCTACTCATCCGGTTTCGCTCATCAGAAGTCGTAGGACTTTGAGTCTTGCTCAGCCTTATACCATGTGAGACGAGCAAGAACCCTTTCTTGGCCTCATTCATGTTAAACCGCTTCAACACTTTGTCTATGTACGTGCTCTAGCTAAAGCCGAGTAGCCTCCTCGATCTATTTCTATAGATCTTGATGCCTTAAATGTACACTCCCTCTCCAAGGTCCTTCATTCAAAACTTGCCATTCAATGATTCCTTGAATGAGTTCAGCATCGAAACATCATTTCCGATGAGTAGTATGTCATCCACATATAAGATCAAAAATACTACCGAGCTCCTACTAGACTTCTTGTATAAACAATAGTCCTCTTCGTCCATGACGAAACCAAGGTCAACGATGACTTCATCAAAAAGAATATTCCAACTCCAAGCTACATGACTCAATCCATAAATGGATCTCTTGAGCTTGCATATTTTACCAGCATTAGTTGGATCGACAAAACCTTTAGGTTGTATCATGTATACATCCTCTTTTAAATTTCCATGAACGAAAGCCGTTTTGACATCCATCTACCATATCTCATAATCCAAATATGCAGCCATAGCTAGTATGATCCTCACCGACTTCGGAATCGCTACCGGTGAGTAGGTCTCGTCGTAGTCAATTCCTTGAACTTGTCCATAACCTTTAGCGACAAGCCGAGCTTTGTGGATATGAACATTTCCATCCACATCGGTTTTCTTATTAAAGACCCATTTGCAACCAATGGCTACTACGCCAGGTGGCGGATCAACCAAGTCCCAGACTTGATTATCATCCATGGACGTAAACTCAGATCTCATGGCCTCAAGCCATGCCTCAGAATCTGGGCCTACCATCGCTTCCGCATATGTCGTCGGCTCATGACTTTCTAGCAACAACACATCACACACTTTGCGCAATCTATCCGACCTCCGTGGCTCCGGTGCCGACTCCACTACTCGTTCCCTGACCGACTCTGGTATGATCTGAACACCAGCCGAGTCATTCCTGAGTGGCACTCGAATTTCTTTGAGTCACACTATTCTCTGTCCTGACCGAGAAACTCTTTCTCTTGGAAAACCCCATTCCGAGAAACAAACGATTTGTTCTCTTCTCGGTTGTAGAAGTTGTATCCCAAGGTTTCCCTCGGATATCCCACAAATATGCATTTATCCGACTTGGGTGTAAGCTTGTCCGACATGAGTCGTTTGACAAATGCTTCACAACCCCAAATCTTTAGAAAAGACAAACTAGGACTCTTCCCAGTCCACATCTCATGTGGTGTCTTGTCTATAGATTTTGATGGTACCGTGTTAAGTGTGAAAGCTACAGTTTCTAGAATGTATCCCCGGAATGACAAGGGTAAATCCGATTTTCTCATCATCGATCGGGCCATGTCGAACAAGGTTCGACTTCTCTATTTTGACACGCCATTTCTTTGTGGTGTACCCGGAGGTGTGAGCTGTGGTACTATACCTCGGCTTTTCACATGATCATCAAACTCATGGCTCATGTACTCACCTCCACGATCTGATTGTAGAAGCTTTATCATCTTGTCGAGTTGATTTTAAACCTTGTTCTAAAACTCTTTGAACATTTCAAAAGTATCTAACTTGTGCCTCATCAAATAGATATATCCATATCTACTGAGGTCGTCGGTAAAAGTCACGAAGTACTGATAGCCACCTCTAGCCGTTGTGCTCATTGGACCACACACATCGCTGTGTATAAGCCCCAATAGCTGTGACGCCCTCTCGCAACTCTTTGTAAAAGGAGACTTAGTAATCTTTCCTACCAAGCATGATTCACATGTCTCAAATGACCCGAAGTCACACGAAGTTAGGAGTCCATCATCATGGAGCTTCTTCATGCATTTCAGACTAATGTGTCCAAGCTGGCAATGCTAGAAGTATGTCAGATTTACCTCATTAGGCTTATGCCTCTTGACATTCACATTATAGACTGCTTCTGTTTCTAGATTCAAAATAAATAGCCAATCTACAATGGGTGCATAGCCGTGGAACATTCCATTCAAATAAAATGAACAACCATTGTCCTTTAAATTGATCATAACCTTGACTCGTCAAGCATGAGGCAGAAATAATTTTCCAACTAAGTGTAGGAATGTAATAATAATTATTCAATTCCAAAATAAATCTAGATGGAAGTTGGAGCTGCATCGTGCCGACCTCCAACCTAGAAACTCTAGCTTTGTTGCTGACTCTGATGTCAACCTCCCCTTGTGCCACACGCCTAGTTCTTACGAGCCCCTACATCGAGTTGCAAATATGAACAACCAATCCGGTATCAAATACCCAACATATAGTAGGTATTTCAGCAAGTTAAATGTCTATAACATATGTAATAAGTGTACCTTTTCCTGAAGAAGCATCTACGACCTTCTTGCACTACTAGTAAAAGCCTATACACACGACCTTAGTAGTACCGCTGGAAAAAGTAGCACGCTGCTGCTAATTAGCAGTAGCGCTGATCCACTTGACCGCTACTACTAAGAGCTTAGCAGTGGCGCTGCTTGTCAGAAAAGCGCTACTACTATGTGGGACCAGACGATGCCACCAACGGTAGCTGTAGTAGCAACGCTGTCCATAAGCCAGGGCTACTGCTAAGTTTTTAGTGGTAGCGCTTTGTTTTGAACCACCGCTGCTGCTATTTGGCCCCTTTTAGTAGTAGCGCGCTTCTTTAACCAACACTACTACTACAATAATAGCAGCAGCACGTTCCTGTATTCAGCGCTACTGCTAGTTGCGGCTGGAGCCACCTTTCTACCCCTCTCCCCCTCCTCTCCCCCACTTTGACCTACCTCCCCCTCCTTTCCCCTCTCCACTCTCCACTTTCCACACCATTGTTGCTCTTCTTTTCTCTTCCTCCTACCTCTATTCTCTCCTCATTAATGTCCCCCTCCACCATAACTCTCCTTCATAAATGGCCTCTCTCACATCTCTCTTGGTCCTAGCTAGCTACCTCTCTTCCTCTCCCCATTAATGCCCCCTTCACCATTACGCCCTCTTCATTAGTTAGATAACTAGATTCACCTCTCCTCCCCAACAACTAGATCTAGCTAGCTATTTAGCCATCCACATGTGCTCTTTTGATCGGTCACTCTCTCATCATCTCTCTCGGGCCGAGAGATATATAGGTGAGTAAAAAAAGTTGTTCATTTGAAGATGGGAATATTTGTGTGAATGAGAATGTGTGTGTTTAGAATATATATATATATATATATATATATATATATATATATATATATATATATATGGAGAGATTTGTGCGAATGTGACATGTCCATAAGTATGAAGCAGCTCCAAAGGCTATAGGAAGAGATTGTTGTCATACTATGTGAGCTTGAGATGTACTTCCCGTCCGCGTTCTTTGACGTCGTGGTGCATATGTGTGTCCACATCATGGACGAAATCATCGACCTCGGGCCGACATTCCTTCACAGCATGATGCCGTTCGAGAGGAAAAACGGGTTCATCAAAGGATTCGTTCGTAACCATGCCCGTCCCAAAGGGAGCATCGTCCAGGGGTATCTGACGCATGAGTGCGTCTCCTTTTGCGAGAATTATATAAGCATCGGAGACCCTGTTGTTGGTTTGCCCGTCAAGAAGAACGATGGGAAGCTCTAAGGAGATGGTCACAACAACAGCTAGAGGGAATTGCGCGTGGACTTCTCGGATCGACGGAACGACTTTGAGAGGGCTAACTTAGTAGTGCTACAACACCTAGATGTGGTAGATGATTATGTGGCACGACACAAAGAAAGCATCGCAAAGAAGTACCATGATAAGGGGATGCTCAATATGGACGACGAAATTACTGTACAGCACAACGCTACTTTCTTGCGTTGGTTCAAAGAGCATGTTCTTGAAAATCCCCCGGAAGAGGGTAGTTCGGACGGATTGCTCATACACGCCTTAGCACATGGCCCTGCGCCCAAGCTCGCAACCTATCAGTCCTACGGTATCTATGGGTACACGTTCTACACAGAGGCCAAAGACATGGACAGTGATTACCAGAACTCCGGGGTGACAATTCAATGTGTGACCGACGCCAACGGCACAACTGAAAGATTCTACGGAAGGGTCGAAGAAATGTGGGAGCTTGACTATGCTGGAATGCACGATGCGACGATGTTCCGTGTCAGATGGGCCAAGGACGTCGTAAGAGAAAACAAGTATTTCACCACCAGGTCTATACCCGACGCGAAGAGCACTCCCGTGAACGTTAACATCATCGCAAAAAATGAGCCATGGGTACATGCTAAGCACTTGACACAATGATTGTTCATAACCGACCCGGCCAATCCCAGCCGTGTTGTTGTGAGGAGATCCAAATGGAGCATCGTCGGAATGGATGGAGTCGCCAACGAGGAAGACTATGACCAATACGGCAACCCGATGGGGGAAGATGATGATGACGATGTAGCATACGTGAAAAGAAGATTCAAGACTACATGGCGGCGGAAAGATCGTACTCCATGGCTCCGGAAAAGTCACAAGGAGGGGCTCAATTACTCAGAAACGAACAAGAAAGGGAAGAAGAAGCTCAATGTGAAACGTGGTCGACCCAGGTGATCAAAAACTTACATTTATATATTTGTATATATTTTGTGTACGCACTTAAGTAACTGTTATCGGTCAACTGATATGTTACCACATGAAGGTAAATTCCGGTGATATTCGAGCATAGGGGGGAGAGGGAGACGCCGTCGTCGGGAGAAAAACAAATAATAAAAAGAAAAGTAAAGTAAACAGAAAAGGAAAATAAGAAAAAGAAAAGAAAATAATAAAAGAAAAGAATAAAGAAAAATAAGAAAAATAAAATAATAAAGAAAATAAAGTAAATGGCTTAGTAGTAGCGCTGGTACACAGCCAGCGCTACTACTATGGCACTTAGCGGTAGCGCTGGTACAAAGCCAGCGCTACTACTATGGTTAGCGGTAGCGCTCGTACAAAGCCAGCGCTACTACTATAGTTACCCAGGCTCAAAATTTCCTAACTCCCCCGCCCTCTCCCTCCACTCCCTCCTATCGACCCCCCTCTCCAACCGCCGCCGCACCCCTCCAGCGCCGTCGCACGAAACCCTCCCACGCGCAGCCATCTTGTTGTGCGCCACCGCACCCACCGCTTCCTGCTCCCAGCGCCGCCGCCTCCCCTTCTCGGCACCCACCCTCCCTTCTTGGCGCCCACCGCCCCTCCCTCCCTCCTCCCCTGCTCGACGCCCACCGCCCCTCCCTCCCACCTCCCCTGCTCGGCATCCATCGCCCCTCCCTCCCACCTCCCCTGCTCGGCGACCGCACGCTCCCTGCTCGGCGCCCACCACCCCTCCATCCCACCTCCCCTGCTTGGCGACCGAACAACAAAGGTATGATTCTCCCCTTCTGTTTTCATGTATTTTTTTCATTGCTATTATGTGTTGGTGAATTGTATCAATGGTAGTGGTATTATGTGTTGATGAATTGTATCATTGCTATTATGTGTTGATGAATTGTATCAAGGGCAGGGGGTAATGTAAATGATATTATGCTGAAATAATAGCTAGTAGTAGGAAAGAAAGAAGAAAGCCATTTCTTTATTAGGAAGTAATGTAAATCTGGTGCAGGCGGTAAAGCATTTTATTATATTCCAATTCCTTTTATAAGAATTTGTTTGGTCCTTCTGAATGTCCAAGTGGCCTATGTTTTGCCGGAATGTTGATTCATTTCCGTTCTGGCAAATTTCAGGCGCTCCATATGTCCAATTTTTAGCAAAGGTCATGCCGAAATTTTCGACATGACTTGTGCTAGAAACTAGGGTATATGGAGTACCCGGGATTTGCCGGAAGGGGAATGAATCAACATTCCGACCAAATATAGGCCCCCTTTTCCTCTTCATTATATCTTTTATTTACAATTGTTGCATAGGAAACATGTCTACCAACGCCGAAGTCGTTGGTGGTTCTGCTCCCTCCGCAGACCCCATGGAGGCAGCAAATCACAATTTCGATTACCTCGATGAACACGCCTTGGCGTTGCATGCTGGCGGTAGTGGTCCCAACCCCAACATCAGCGCCGACATCGGCACCAGCATTGGCACCGCCACCGACACCGCCCCCGAGACCGACAACGATGATGTCTTAGCCGGTAAAGCACCGAAGAAGAAGAGGACAAGAAAACCAAACGCGCTTGGCATCGGACAAATTGTGGTCATGGAGATTCACCCCAAGAAGTTAGAGCCAACAATGCGAGAGGAAGTGCGCAAGTGCTGGGGCAATCAACTTGGATGCATCCTCAGGGAAACCGCCAACATTAACGACGAGAGGTTGAAGCTGATACCACATATGGAGCACATGCTCCTAAAGAAGTTGCACAGTAGGTTCATGTTCCCCGGCCGGAATGAAGAGAAATATAAAGAGCCGTGGGATGATCCCGTCATGACAAAAATAAACGAGAAGGCGATGGTGACGTTCACCAACGACTTGTCCTCCTGGAAAGTTCGGGTGAAAAAAGCGGTTGGGAAGAATGAACCGTGGTCCAAGATTCATGCTGATAATTCGACAATAACGGAAGAGGACTTTGCAAAATTCCTGGAGAATTGAGAAAAAGAAGAAGTCAAGGCAAAGTCAGAGAAAATGAAGGCGCTCCAGGCCAAGAACACGCCTCCTCACCGCCTCGGAAGCCGTGGTTATGAGGGGAAGAGGCACATATGGGCCAAGGAGGACGCCGAACGTGAAAGTATCGGGATCCTAAACCCCTTGGCGGAGTTCAGCGACCCGCTGGAGTATGACTAGATCAGGGCCCGGTACAAGTGGGACAAAGAGAGAAAGATCTTTTACACGGACTCGAACACGAGGGAGTTCATGAGGCTTTTGGTAATTGTTATATTACCACATTATCATATTAATTAGATTCCAATCAATTTGACTACAAGTTTTGTCACATTAGTAAACCATCCACATTCCTTTTGCAGAAAGAGCAGCACCAGAAGGCAGCCGACAGTCGTCAGCGAGGCCCAAGTGGGACACCCCATTCAACCGAGCCCTGAACATACTGAAAAAGGTCGGGGTGGACATGCCGCTGTCCTATGGACGTGTGCACGGCGTCGGAGATGGGGCCTCGTGGAACACGTGCTACCCCGAGGAGCCAGAGGAGAGGAGGAAGAGACGGTTGGTCGTCACTCAAGAGAGCATCGACGAGAAGGTCACGATTGCGGTCAATAAGACCAAAGCTGAGACCAAAGAAGAGTTGGTCGACGTAGTCAGTGGGTTGGTCACTGGCGCGGTGGCCAGCTTGATTCCGGCAATTTTCAATTACACAAAGAACAATCCAAATGCACGGCCGGAGGACTTTCCAATTCTCATATTTTTTGGGAGCAATTCGGCGAACACCATAGCACCTGCCCAAGCAACCGCAAAAGATCCCATTACTGTTCATAGTAGCCCGACCTCAGTCTCTGGCATGCTCGGCGGGCCTTCCTCGCTAGCTAAGATCGACGCCCTCACGATAATTAAGCGTCATACCCTTCTCACCAGCATGTCTATAGTCTTCCTTTTCAGTTGCCTTTCAGATGTTTAATGTCGCAGACATGTCTCCTTCGTAGGCCGACGACACCCCGTGCACCCTACTCTACGACATCAAGGTCCAGGAGGTGGTTGTGGGAAAGGCAACCATCGTGAAGCCGAAGGACCGCATGTTCCACAACCGACAGATGCCCGATGGCGTCTTCAAGGTTATCATGGCCAGTGTTTAGCGGGCTACAAGGATTTGCCTCCTCCGATACCAGTCGATGACGACGAGACCCCTAAGACGATTGGCGCATGCAAGAAATGGTTCTTGACTTGGCTGAAGTCTCCTCTTCGTCTCGAGGAGCCCAGTATCACCACTCCAATGCCAACTTCTCAAGACGGTACGAACACCACCCCACCTACCACATTACCTACACATGTCGTGGCGGATGATGGTAGCTACGACGCGAGGGGGAGCCTCCATTAGTGCCAGATCATGTTGCCCCCGATGTCAAAGAAGAAAATGTTGATGATGGCATGGAGGATGATGATGATGACCCAAACCAGTATTTCAATACCGCCTATGATGGATTATTGATGGCTCAGGAGGCCGAAGACTCAGGCTATGACCATGCAAATGATGACTTGATGCTGCCTGATTTCCCGGAGCCGGAACTTCTTAAGGCAGAATGCAAAAAGTCTCTCTTCAAGCCATCCTCGCAGGAGACACCTCCAGATGCCGCCTCTACCCAGCAACCCCCCGAGGCCCGTCCACTGTTTAGCCTGAGGACACTTGGGGTGGTGGTTAGGGAAGGTATGGTGGGCTCACTACCGCCACCCCCAAGAAGCAAAGGAAGAGACCGACCAAGAGACCTAATGGCGCCATAGGTGCTTCAAGCAGCCAGCCGCCTCTGAAACCCCTGGTGGTAGACAGAATACCTGTCGAAGGTAAGCCACGTGTCCACATCGCCGGTGAGCCGATCCTACCTGCCAAAGCGCTAGATCACATACTGAGCAATGATCTAAAGAGACTCCATGAATATGTGCTGGCATTGAGAAAAACCTTCTCGCCCTGAAACATCCAGGATATCCACTTTACGCGGCTCATGTGCCGGGTGGGAAGATGTACGTCGATACCTGGCCCGTGAATACGTTCATCCTGCGATTTGACTACATCTACAACATGTTCCACATGACCAAACTGGATTTACAGTTCATCCGCTTGTATTGCATGTATCTCGACTACGTCATCACGAGGGAGAGCATCGACTATATGTGCGTCGCGGACCCATACTATATGCACGAGGACTTCTTGGGAGTTTGCAAAGAGCACCGTGAGTATGCGAGCAAGTACCTCGGCGAATTCATGATCGCTAATAAGGACAAGAAAGCGATTCTCCTGCCTTATCATCCCTCGTAATTCATCCGCGCATATCCTTTCGACATGTTAATTATTCGTTTGCAAGCATGGTGGCACAACTTAGATGTACTTAATTTGTGAAGTGGGGACGGCGCCGTCCTCATCGTTCTATACCCGGAATACTCCCATGATGTGTACTTGGACTCGTCGAAGAACCTGAAGAAAAAGGATTACACGCACGTCAGGAATGTTCTCGACTCTGCCGTGTGGACCTTCAGCATGACTGGTGGATATATCAAGGTGAAAAGGTCCAGGAATAAAGCACTGGCTTTTGGCCATAAGACCGACTTTGCTGCATCCAGCAATCGAACGAGAGTGAGGCTGATGGATTCTACCACATGCATCACCTGCTGGAGTACAGAAGGGATCATCAACGCCTTCGCATGTCAGCTACTGCTGAAGATGCCGAGATTGTCAGCTGGGCCACAAGCCTTGGAAAGACACCGGATCATCGAATCCGAGCTGAGTTTTATAACGTACAGTGTGAACTAGCCCAAGTGATCATGAAGCAAGTCCTCGAACCAACGGGGATGTTCTACCATGGGCCTATCACGCGGGGTGATGTCCAAGCACTGCTAAGCGCTCATCGTCTGGACATGAAGCCTTTCACGAAGCTCGGTTGCGTCCTCCTGACTATAAAGATTGGGACGCCGACCTGGATGACTGATTGTCAATTACAATGCGTTTTAACTAAATCGTGGTCCTGAACTAGCACGCCTTATCAATACTGTCTTTCTATGGCAAAACTTTGAAATTATGCACGGCGAAACTATGTGATGTAACTAAACCGTGGTCCTGAACTAGCGTAGATCGTTCTAGTTAATTAGTTTGGGTATGAGGAACTTCATCATTTATGTTTACTATTGGTTGCTTTTATTTTGGTAATCATGTCTCTTTTTGTTTTCTTAAGTACATTATGTTGTATATTACCGTTCAAATCAACAACTCATGTTGCAGGTACTAGCTAGATCACAGATGGCGAAGGGATACTACGTCGTGTACGTTGGGAGGGTTCCAGGAGTCTACGACCACTGGCCAGCCGCTCAGGCCCAGGTGCACAGGTACCCAGGTGCTAGCCACAGAGGGTTCGACACGAGAGCCAAAGCAGAAATTAGTTACTTGAGGTGGTCGACACTCCAGCATGAGCAGGGGCGGCACCGTCGGTACTACATAGTCGCGCTCGTCTTCATGTTGGTCGCTCTTCTGTTCTACATCATGTTGTAGATAGAGATGATTAAACTTGTGGGTGTGCCATGACCATGCAGTTGCGCTTACTTGAGACATGACATGATCGCACTTATGTATCGCTATTTTCGAGACTATGTGATGATATTTTCTGTTGAATGATAATGATGATGCATGGTATTATGACAAGACTATTGTATGTCTATGATATGTGAGAAGGGTATATGTTTAATATGATGTGATGAAACTATTGTATATAATCTGTATAAATAAATCACAAATACATAGAGGGTGCAAATCTGCGAAAACTGTAAAAGTTAGCAGTAGCGCTGGTTAATACTTACCAGTAGTGCGGCTTAGTAGGAGCGCTTTCTGCAACCACGCACTACTACTATAGTTAGCAGTAGCGCTGCCCATACCGGCGCTACTGCTAACTATACTTACCAGTAGCGTTGCCCATACCAGCGCTGCTACTGGTTATTAGCTGTAGCGCGATAGCAGTAGCGCTCGGCCCAACGCTACTACTATAGGATTATCAAGCGCTACTGGTAGGCTTTTCCCTAGTAGTGTTGCCTTGCTCAGCAAGCCACTTGCTATAGTTCATCTTCCAGTGACCAGCTTCCTTGCAATGAAAGCAAATGGTCTTTGAGTTCGGTCTGGACTTCGGCTCAGCGGGGAAGACAACCTTCTCCGTGCCCTTTGCCTTACCCTTTTTCTTGGACCAACTCTTTTTGAACTTTGCTGAGTTCTGCACCATCAACACTTCATGCGTGACTTTCTTAATATCCTCCTCTACCACCTTGAGCATCCCATGCAATTCAGTGAGCTTCTTATCCATGCCATGCATATGATAGTTCGAGATGAACGTCCCATAGCTAGCTGGAAGAGAACCCAGAACTGCATCAGTACCCAACTCATCCAAGAGTGGGAACCCCAAAAAAATGAAAGATTGCACGTATCCGGTTATCTTGATCATATGCGGGCTCAGTGGACCACCTTCCTCCAGCTTAGAATCCATCAAGGATCACCAGACGTTGAACCTTTCGGTCCTAGCCTGCACCTGAAACATGATCTTGAGACTCTCAATTGTATAGAAAGTCACATTGTCTTTGAAATGTTGTTGCAAATTGGGTTCCATACAAGCCAACATGAGGCAGTTGATCTCGTTTTATTCATCAACGAGTTTCCGGTAGGCATTCTTGGCTGGGGCATTAGCATTATCAGCACATACCTCTGGAAGTGGATCCTCTAGAACATGTTCCTTTTTTATCGTGCTTGAGAACAATTATCAGATTTCTATAGCACGTGGTAAAGTTTGTTCCATTCAGTTTATCCTTTTCTAGAACTGACTTCAACGCAAAGTTATGAGCAGGTGGTTCCATTAATCTACAATAGAAAATATGCAATCACTAAGAAATGTGTTTATGTAGAGTAATTCAAGCCTTAAATAGAACTACTCCCATTGAAGTCGGCATCCCTCCACATATTTTCAGTGATTCAGGATTCGTCTAGCGTGAGAGACTAGTGAGCTTTATCATCACTGCTAGACAACTTGCCTATTCGGTGAACAACACCTTGCTAATCGTATCTCTATACGACTCCTGTCGGTCAGGTAGGTATCTTAAATCCCGGCTCCCAACCTTCTTTGCCACAAGGCCCAAAAACGTTTTGATAGCCTTGTCAAGTTAACATAATGCAGTGCATGTCCGTGTCCGACATGAACCCTCCAGTTCAAGGACACCTACAAGCATATCAATTTTATGAGCCCAACAATAAAAGTACTTGACGTGCGAAGGTGAACATCTCGAATGGTAATGTGCTTGATATTAACAAGGGATCTTTCTACACTATAACATGCAAAGTAAACAAGAAGCAATATCAATCACGTATAAACATAAACATGTGAAACAGTATGGCTCCTTCACGAACGTCCTTCCAAGGCGGATCCAACTCTGATGGCCAGGGCGAAACTCCATCATGTTCGTCATGTCGGGATGCCAAAACCTCGAACTTGATCTGTGTCCTCCAAGTACTACAACTAGTAATGAATTTACACACAATAACAAGTCGACACGTAGGTCGTTATACAATATAATGATAGCACTTTGGCTCTTGCCGGCTAACAATCATGACACGTAGGTCACATTAAATTACACACATGCATCACATACATATGAGCCATAATATTCACATCAAACCTACAAAATAAACTTATGCATAGAATCGCATTCTATCGGTTTGTGTGATCGTGTACAAGATATTCGTCGCTACACACACAACAGGTTCGAAGTGTTGGGGAATGTTGCATGGGAAACAAAAAAATTCCTACGCACACGAAGACCTACCATGGTGATGATCAACTATGAGAGGGAGATCAGATCCACATACCCTTGTAAATTGCTAAGCGGGAAGCGTTAAGAAACTTGGTTGATGTAGTGGAACTTCTTCGCGATCCAAATTGCCGGCGTCTACTGCTAGCAGTCCCCGGCAACGACACTAGAAGAATGTTGTTGACGTGTCCCTGACTTGATGCCTTTGCGACAACAAAGCCATAACTACTCCCAGTTTCTCAACAATTAGCAATTGTCTTGCAATGGCCCACCAGCGCGTGGGTTCACGACAGTTTTTGAGGCTAGAGTATTCAACCCAAATTTTTTGGTTTGCCAGGCGGGAAGTGAAAGGATACTCTCAAGTATTAGCAGCTGAATGTGTCGGATTCAACAACACCTGAAAGATTAGTATCTGCAAGCAAAGTATCAGTAGCAAAGTAGTATGATAACAACGGTGTCAGAAACAATCTGTTTACAAGGCAGACTATTCCTAACTGTCGTATCATTGGCACGAGTAACTTGCCCATGGACGGGAAATATTCTTTCCCGTTAATGTTGAGCGAAAAAGTATTGTAGCGGGTAGCAGCAGCGTAACGAGTAACAGCAGTGGCAAGGAACAGCAGTAGTGATAGCAGTAGCAAGTAGCAACAGTAGCAAGTAACAGCAGGACAAAGCAAGTAACAGTAGCAGCAAGTAACAATAGCAGCAACAGTTGTAACAGCAGGAGAGCAAAGCAAGTAACAAGAGCAGAGCGAAACAAGTGACAGTAGCAGAGCAAAGCAAGTAACAGCAGCAATGGGACAAACTCGTAGACAATGGGTCGGTGATTCGTTTGGATGACATTCATCATGCAACAGTTATAACACGGAGAGATATGTGGCTAGCCCCCGTTCGTCAATGTGATGTAGGCATGCATTCCGTGTGTAGTCATACGTGCTTAGGGAAAAGAACTTGCATGACATCTATTGTCCATCCCTCCCGTGGCAGCGGCGTCCAATAGGATACTACGGGATATTAAGGTTCTCCTTTTAATAAAGAACCGGAACAACACATTAGCACTTGGTGAACACATGAACTCCTCAAACTATGGTCATCACCGGGAGTGGTTCCGGTTATTGTCACTCCGGGGTTGCCGGGTCATAACACATAGTAGGTAACTACAACTTGCAAGATCGGATCTAAAACACACATATATTGGTGACAACATAATAATTTCAGATCTGAAATCATGGCACTCGGGCCCTAGTGACAAGAATTAAGCATGGCAAAGTAGTAGCAACATCAATCTCAGAACATAGTGGATACTAGGGATCAATCCCCGTCAAGACTAACTCGATTACATGATAGATCTCATCCTACTCATCACCGCCCATCACGAACGATGAAGAGCTTCATGGAATTGGAGAGGGAAGAAGGTTGATGATGACGATGGCGACGACTTCCCCTCTCCGGAGCCCGAAACGGACTCCAGATCTGCTCTCCAGATGAAGAACAGGATGTGGCGGAGCCTCTGTATCACAAACACGATGAAATCTTCTTTCCTGATTTTTGTCTGGACGAAAGTGAATTTATAGAGCTGGAGGTGGGGGCGGCAGAGCCACGTGGGCCCCACAAGCTTGGTTGCCGCGGCTAGGGGGGCCGCGACAACATGGCTTGTGGCCCACTGGCCCATCCCCTCCGGTGGATCTTTGCGCAGGTATTTTTCATATTTTCTAGAAATATTCTCCGTAAATTTTCAGGACGTTCCGAGAACTTTCATTTCTACACAAGAACAACACCATGGCAATTCTGCTGAAAACAGTACCAGTCCGGGTTAGTTCCATTCAAATCATGCAAATTAGAGTCCAAAACAAGGGCAAAAGAGTTTGGAAAAGTAGATACGATGGAGACATATCAACTCCCCCAAGCTTAAAACGTTGCTTGTCCTCAAGCAACTCAGTTGACAAACTGAAAGAGAAAGAAAAACTTTGACAAACTCTGTTTGATCTTGTTGTTGCAACTATGTCTAACTCGTAACCAGAATTTCAGCAAGATACAAGTTAACCACATAAGCAAGTGACCCAAAGGTCTCACGGTAAACTAATATCAATGGCATAATCAGCTAGCGAGCAAATAATAATGAGTTTCAGATACCAACAATTCAATCAAAACAAGCATGAAGCAATATGAATAGGTGGTATCTCGCTAGCTCTCTCTGAGACCACAAAACATAAATGTAGAGCACTTTGAAAGATCAAGGGCTGACTAAACATTGTAATTCATAGCAACGAACATCCACTCATAGTCATACTCAATATCAATCAAAAGCAAAGCATAAAAATGACAGAGGTGTTCTCTAATTGGTGCTTAAATAAGAAGAGGATGACTCAACAGGAAAATAAATAGACAGGCCCTTCGCAGAGGGAAGCATTGATTTGCAGAGGTGCCAGAGCTCAAGCTTTGAAAACAGAGATAATAATTTTGGGTGGCATGCTTTCATTGTCAACACAATGACCAAGAGTTCTCAATATCTTCCACGCTACTCATGCTATAGGCGGTTCCCAAACAGAAAAGTAAAGTTTTAACTCCCCCACCACCAATCAATCACACTCCACGGCTAGCCGAATCCTCGGGTACCGTCCATACTAACATCAATCCGAGGGGAGTCTTGTTTTACTGTTATGTTTTCGATTTAAGCGTGGAACTGGGCATTCCAATTACCAGCCCCTTTCTCATGAATGATAGTGAATAAACACATGTCGAGGATAACACGCCTAACATGGGAGATACCAATAGCTCCCTATCACCACATGAGCGGTTCGGGCATGCAAAACAGATTATTTCTTGAAGGTTTAGAGAATGGCACATGCAAATTTACTTGGAACGGCAAGTAGATACCGCAAATAGGTAGGTATGGTGGACTCTCATGGAAAAACTTTTGGGTTTATGGAAGTGGATGCACAAGCAGTATTCCGCTTAGTACAAGTGAAGGCTAGCAAAAGACTGGGAAGGGACCAACTAGAGAGCGACAACAGTCATCAAGATGCAATGAGTTTGACTAACATGGAGTGCAAGCATGAACATGATATAAATCACCATGAACATGGACATCATAGAGGCTAAGTTGATTTTGTTTCAACTACATGCATGAACATGCGCCAAGTCAAGCCACTCGAATCATTCAAAGGAGAATACCATCCTATCGTACTACATCATAGTCATCTCAAAATCTATGTTGGCATTCAAGACAAACCATTATAAGCTCCTAGCTAAATAAGCATGGCATCAGAAACTATGATCTGTAAGTTGTCATTGCAAACATGGTTCTCTCACAACAAAGCTGAATCTGGGACGACAAGCTATTCATATTTACAAAAACAAAATAGATAGAGTTCATACCAGCTTTTCCAGTCTTAGTCACTTCACCATATATCATCATTATTGCCTTTCACATGCACGATCGAACGATGTGAACAATAATAAGAGTGCTCGTGCATTGGACTAAGCTGAAATCTGCAGGCAGACACAAAGGAGAAGACAAACTAATATGGCTCTTTGAAACCTAAACAGGTATGCATGCGAGAGCCACTAAGCATTGTAACCAATATCTTCTACCTTGACCCAAAAAAAAGAAAACTATTTACATGAGAAAGCTCCCAACAAGCAAAAGAAGAAAGGAAAATCTGTTTGGGTTTTCTCAAAAGGACACAAAACAAGAAAACAATGTCGGGACCCCGATCCTAAGCCATACAACTCTAGCATGTACACATCATATCACTTTGTGGCCTCATGCACGGTAATCACCCCGGTTGCCACCTTACCTTGGCCGGGACCGTTTGCGTCTTTTGGCTCACGTATATGACTATGTTGCCAGCAATCATATGTCAAAGAACCTGGGTCGACATGGCTAGCTATGAACCCAAGTGGCACATCCGTACAGGCACAGGCATACATAACCCAACAAGGCAGGTGTCGGTCATCAGCGAGTGTAGACGAGTCGTAGCAAGCTATAGGGACTCCATTACACCGCGTGACATTTCCCCGTGGGGACAGACACAACAACCAAGAAGGATACATGCCGGTCAATCAATGTGTCCGGAGCAGTACCAAGCTACCAAGGCTCGGTGGAAGCACAAAGAGGCATTTCCCCGTATGGAGTACTACTCAAGGCACACAACTAGGTGTCGAATCCCACACATACCAATGCATTGCAAACATACACACAATATGCACGATATGTGTAGATACAACATGGCATCACAACATAACTCTACAACACATCATTTATTTAATAGACTCCGAAGAGCCAACATAGTTTAATGTTACAAACCAAAGGGATCACATGACCCAACATTCAGAGCATACAAGCATCAAGCAGAAGTTACATGTCTGGGTACAGACATATACTAAAAGCGGCTGGAAGAACCTAAAAGCTACAACGACCCTACCATAGGAGGCAGATCATTGTCTGGGTTCCCAAACTAAACCATCGATGTTAACGTCAAGAGATAACGTAGAGAGAGCGGCGTCTATTCTGCAAAAATGTGAATAAGCAACAGTGAGTACGAAGGTACTCAGCAAGTCTTACATCAGTGCTAACTACATATGCATCAAGTATCAATGAACGGAATTTGTGGGTTTTGTTGCAGAGAAGCCAGCTTTGACCTTTGGCTAACCTATTCTACAACAAAGTTTTATTATCTCTCTCGTCTCCTTACGAGAGAGCGCACACGAGTCCACATAACCACCACATGAATACACCACCATGAATCCTCTCTCGTAATCCTACGAGAAAGCCATCCATAACACTCACACTTATCTGGACCATTTTAGAGTAACCATTAAAGTTATCTATGAACCATGTAAGTATCCAAGCGGTCCATAACCGAGGACGCGGCTATTCGAATAGATAGATACCCTGCAGGGGTGTACTTCGTCACACATGCTTCCGCCACTTATCGCCAAGTGCACATAAAAACCAGCATCTCGGCGACCTTCAAGCGAAAGCCCTGCGAGGGAGTTGGCCACGGACGTTAACCTACTAAGACTCACGCCCAAGACAGTCGCCTATCTGAGTTGGAACCCATAATGGAAGTCCGGCCGAGGTTTCCAACATGGCCTCAAACGATGTGAGCAGGGCCCCAAGCCGGTCCCGACTGGGCCGTTCATCCACTTAGCAAGCCGTGCCACAACCTATGAACGTTTCGAACTACCGCGACTTCTAGACTGAGAAGAGAGTAGTTAATAGGCCGAGAGGGGTCGAGTTACCGGAACCCAATGTGCGGTAGTAGCTAGTCTTGGAACACCAACACAAGATCTCGGGTCCTAAATGTGGCGGTAATGAGACAACCCACCATGTACTCCTACATGGCCTCTCATCGCTACCTTTACCAGAACAGTTTCACATCTTTAACTCTCATCAATAGGACATGATCATTCCGTTACATCATTCCGATGCTCGGACCAAACTCAACCTAAGCATAGCAAGGGTAACAGGGTAAAGCACATATGGCTCAAGCATCTACCAGGTATGCTAGGTTGCATTGGTTTAGCTATTTACTGTGATCAAAATCAGGTCATGCAAAGGAATAGGTGCAGCTATTGTAATACAACTATCAATTGAATCATTTTGTCCTAATGCATAGAAATGAGAGCAGGAGCAAGAGAATAGGATTTTGTCGGAATGTTCAAAGGGGTTTTGCTTGCGTGTTGGCCGGAAGAACTCAGCTATTCTTCGATGCCGGTGATAACTACATCTCGCAAGGTCTATTGACAGATCAAACGAAAGAAATTAATCACGGCAAATGCTTCACAATGATGCATGAGCATGGCAAGTTATCATGATGCTGATTTCATCTAATGCAAGTGATCATAGGTTGAAAGAAGTTTATTTGATCTATATAAGTAATTTTCAAAATCCAATTATATCATTTATAAGCCTATTGTGAATTTGTCATATTCGGCAAGGTTAAGATGTACAAACATGTGTATAAATGCCACCAATGGATTCCTTGCATTTTTCTGATACTTTTTCATATATAAATTATTTCCATCGGAGTTATATTTTAATTTCTATGATTTTTACAAGTTTCAGCAATTTTCTGGAATTAAATTAAATCAGAAACTATTACTGCATCAAGCTGATGTCATCCCTACGTCAGCAGGTCAACCAGCCGGGTCCAGGTCAACCTGACCAGTGGGGTCCACTGGTCAGTGTCCTAGAGGCTAACCCCGCGCTGACCAGCCCCTAATTGAGGTTTGACCAGGCGTGGGGCCCTCTGGCAGCGACTGGGGGGAGGATTAGTTAGCGCTAAGGGCTGGCCACGTCGACGGCTACCGGAGAGAGGTCGCCGGCGACTGAGCCGCGGTGGAGGGCTCGTCGGAGTTGGCCGGAATTGCGCTACGAGGCACTATTTGGCAAGCGTTTGCGGCTACGGGACGCTGGCAGAGCGCCGCATCCATTCCGAGGGTTTTGAGGCGCTGGGGTGGTCTGTGGCCACGGCGGCGACGGGCGGAGCGACGGCGCGCTACGGTCAGCTGGGGGGCGACGGCTACGGTGAGGAACAGGTCATGGGGATAGGGGAAAAAGACGCAGGAGCTCACAGTGATGCGGAGGGGGCACACGGCGAGCTCGGGGAGGCGCGGATGGTCGCGAATCGAGGACGGCGGCCTTCGATGGCCGGAGGAAGAAACGGCGACGATGGCGACGCTGCGGGGGCTCGGGTGCTCGGAGGAGATGATGGAGGGATGCAGCTCGTCGAGGCGGAGGAGTAAAGCTCTGCAGGGAGGCGAGGGGTGGCCGGGGTGGAGCTAGCGACGAGCTTGGGCGGACTGGCAATGGCGGCGAGAAGAGCAGGGGCAGAGAACGAGAGGAGAGGCAGAGAGCAGGGGGGAGAGGATAAGGGAAGGAGCGGGCTCGTGCACTGGCACAGTGGAGGCAGGAGGGGACTCCACGCAAGCACGTGGTGGCGAGGGCGCCGTGCCTTCCTTCTCCTCTGCCTTCTGGCACGAGGAGGAAGACGACAGGGAGACCCCCCTCTGGTGGGCTGGGCCAGGAGGGTGGCGACAGGTAAGTTTTTCTGTTTTTTTCATTTCTCTTTTATTTATTTCTGGCATTTACTTTTAGGATTTAAAATATATAGTTTGACCAAATATAAAACCCAAAAATGTTATTAGGTGACAGAGACAATAATGTCCAATGCCACATAAAAGTTTCAACATTTTTGAAACTTTAAAATAGAAGGAACCAAAATAATTCCATTCGAAATAGCTATTTAGTCAACTCAAAAATCCTTTTTAAAAAGTTCCTGTGACCTAGAATTTTGGTTTGACAATTTTACCTTATGTCACAATTTTGCCAAGTTTTTGGAACATTTTTCTGGTTCCATTTAAGGTATTAAATTTTATTGCCTTCTTGTCAATTGATCAAAACATTTGGGGCTTTGATCACTTCCTATTTAAACATCAAAGTTTTTATAATGCATGCATGAATGCTTGGCAAACAAAAGAAAGCTAGGGCTATGACAAACAAGAAAACAAAAATATACTAACATGGATAATACAGTGGCAAAGTGTGAACACCGATGAACAAAGTGAAAGCATAAGCACGAATGTAAGGTCGGTGAGAACACGTACTCCCCCAAGCTTAGGCTTTTATCCTAGCTTGGTCTACTCCCAAGGACGGTCCTCGAGAAATCCAAAATCATAATCGGGGTTATACGGGAGCGTTGCAGCCACTGCCTGAATAGCTGCCTCACGAAGACGAGCAGCCGTCACCTCCCTCTCATACTCCTCTGCCTCTCCTATGGTTATGTAGTATCTCCGTTTTACCTGAAAGTCAAAGAAAGCAGGAGCAGGAAGGGTAATATGGAAGACACGCTGCCGGTTAAATATCAATCGGTATAGGAGGGATTCATCATCCCTCTCAAGGAACTGGTAGCGTGTCATAGCGATGCGGTCAAGGAAAGCTGTATGGAGCGGGGGATCTCCTGCGCGGATGGGTACTCCAAGAAAATTTGCCATGCGAGTGGCATAGATGCCGCCAAAGAAATCCCCCTCAATAGCATTCTTATTCAGCCTCCTTGTTATAATAGCTCCCACGTTGAAGCTTTTGTCACCCGTAACTGTGCTCTTAAGGATACTAAGGTCGGATGCGCATTGGTGACAATGTTCAACCTTACCGTTAATGCATCTACCTATGAAGAGGGCAAAGTAGTGCAAGGCAGGGAAATGAATGCTTCCTATGGTAGCTTGCGTGATGCCTCTAGTTTCTCCAATAGATATAATAGAGAAAAAATCTCTAACCGAAGATTTAGCAGGATCTTTAAGATTACCCCCACCGGGTATTTTGCAAATTCTATTAAAATCCTCCTAATCCATGGCGTAGGATTTATCATACAGATCAAACAGTATGGATGAGTCACGGCCAACTGAAAATTTAAATCTATGCACGAAATAGGCAGTGAGCATAGCATACTGTTCACATTTATCTGAGAGGAATTCTTCTAACCCGGCATTGCGGACAAGTGTATCAAACTCATCCTTGAAGCCTGCTTCGATCATGAACTCATCGGAAGGCCATTCACATGGTTGTACCGGTGCGTCCCTTAGTTGATAAGGATCGGGCTCCCGAATAGAAAGATGGGGACCCTTCTTACTTGAGGTGCCACCATGAAACTTCCTCCTGAACATAATTTCTTTTGCTGAAATTTTTGAAATTCAAGAGAAAAGTGAATAAAGACCAACCACACCTTGTAGCAACTACTCCTACTAGTGTCTAGAGACCATATCACACGCTAAAACTACTTGGGACCATCTAAAATCAACATTTCAAGCTCAAGAACAGGGTCACCAAGGTAGTAAGAATACGTGAAGGATAAAGCACTCAAGCAAAAACTAATTGGACCAATGGAGGAGTCACTTACCAAGGAGTAATTTCCCCAAAACGGTTCGGAGAATGATGCTTTGAGCAAGGAGATCGAAAATCACAGCCAAATGAGCAAGAACATGGGTTTGAGCTGTGAAACGTTTTTTCTAGAGGTAGAGGAAGAGGATGGGAGATGGAATGAGTGGAGGGGGCCCCTGTGGGCCCCACAAGCTTGCTTGCCGCGGCCAGGGGGTGGCCACGGTGACAGGGCTTGTGGCCCACTAGTGTGGCCCCCAGGCCAGCTCTCAGTCCCAATATTTTTCAAATATTCGAGAAAAAATCATACTAGATTTTCTGGACCATCCGAGAACTTTTATTTTCGGGATATTTTTCTTCGGGACGCTAAAACAGGAAACAGGAAAAACTAAACTAAACCTATCATTTTTCTTCTAAGCAAGAGAAATTGAAAGCTTAAAAAAGAGGTATGTGACTCTTTGATTCATCCATTTCATGGTCATCGAAAGAAATCCGTCAATGGGGTTGATGAAATCCTCATGACAAAGCTTTCTCGATTCGCAAAAGAGAACGGAGAATTTTCGAATAGCCACTAAGCACCTCAATGGGGATGTGAATCTCCCCAACAAGCAAATCATACTTCATCTTGACACGAGGAATAGGGCATTCAAAGCTCCCAATAAGAATCGATGAAGTTTTTTCGATAGCATTGATGCAATGTACTTGATATCTTTTCTTCGGAAAATGCACGGTATGCTCATTACCGTTGACATGGAAAGTGACATTGCCTTTGTTGCAATCTATAACAGCCCTTGCAGTGTTTAAAAAGGGTCTTCGAAGGATGACAACCATGTCATCATCGTCAGGAATATCCTAGATAACAAAGTCTGTTAAGATAGTGGTATTAGCAACCACAACAGGCACATCCTCGCAAATGCTGACAGGGAAATCAGTTGATTTGTCGGCCATTTGAAGAGAGATTTGAACGGGTGTAAACTTATCAAGTTCAAGTCTACGATAAAGAGAGAGAGTCATAACACTAACACCGGCTCCAAGGTCACATAAGGCAGTTCTTATGTAATTTCCTTTAATGGAGCAAGGTATAGTGGGCACTCCGGGATCACCAAGTTTCTTAGTTCCACCTTTGAAAGTGTAATTGGCGAGCATGGTGGAGATCTCAAGATCTCGTATCTTCCGTTTATTAGTCACGATATCTTTCATGTACTTGGCATATGGAGACATTTTGGGCAAATCAACTAACCGCATCTACAGAAAGACGGGTCTTATCATTTCAATAAAGCGCTCAAAATCCTCATCATCCCTTTTCTTGGATGGCTTAGGAGGAAAGGGCATAGGTCTGTGAACCCATGGCTCCCTTTCTTTACCATGCTTCCTAGTAGTGAAGTCATTGCTTGGTTGTGCATCATTATGAACATCGCTGTCCACATTGTAACCAGGTTCATGTTCATCACCAGATTTTGTTTGTGCATCAGACGCAGAAAAATTATTTGGTTCTTCAGGTGTGAAAGTATTTGATGAACTGACATGTAGGTTTCTATCATCCTTCTTCTTATCCTTAGGATGACTGGGTGTGTCAGCATTAATTCCTTGAGAATCTTGATCAATTCTCTTAGGATGGCCTTAAGGGTACAAAGGTTCGTGAGTCATTTTCCCTCCTCTAGTAATGACTCTGACAGAGTTGTCATTTAATTCATTGAGCAGGTCATTCTGAGCTTGAAGTACTTGTTCTACCTAAGTAGTAATCATAGAGGCATGTTTACTCAGAAGCTTCAGATCATTGACATTTCTGTCTACACAAGCACTTAAATGACTAAGCATACGAGTACTTTGTTCCAAATGTCTAATAACATAATCATTGAAACTCTGTTGTTTGGAAACAAAGTTGTCAAATTCATCAAAGCATAGGCTAGCAGGTTTATCAAAAGGAATATCACTCTCACCAAACCTACGCAGAGAATTTACTTCCACTACCTGTATCGGGTTACCGAGACCAAGGATCTCTTCGATAGGTGGTAGATTTTTGACATCTTCAGATCTAATGCCTTTCTCTTGCATAGATTTCTTGGCTTCTTGCATATCTTCGGGACTGAGGAATAGAATACCTGTTTTCTTCGGAGTTGGCTTAGGAGGTGGTTCGGGAATAGTCCAAGCATTATCGTTGATCAAGATGTTATTCACTAGAGTCTCATCTTGTTCTACAGTTCGTTCCCTAAAAACACAACCAGCACAACTATCTAGGTGGTCTCTAGAAGCATCGGTAAGTCCGTTATAGAAGATATCAAGTATCTCGTTCTTCTTAAGAGGGTTATCAAGTTAAGCATTTTGTAGCTGGATGAGCCTTCCCCAAGCTTGTCGGAGACTCTCTTCTTTGAGTTGAGCAAAGTTGTATATTTCCTGCAAGGCAGCTTCCTTCTTATGTGGAGGGAAATATTTCTCACAGAAGTAATAGACCATATCCTGGGGACTACTCACACATCCAGGAGCAAGAGAAGTGAACTAGGCTTTAGCATCATCCTTTAGAGAGAAAGGAAACAACTTAAGGATATAGTACTAGAGGATCTTCTCCTCACTAGTGAAAAGGGTGGCTATATCGTGTAGTTTGGTAAGATGGGCTACGACCGTCTCAGACTCATAACTGTGGAAAGGATCAGATTCGACTAGAGAGATTATCTCACGATCGGCAGAGAATTCATAATCCTTATCGGTGATAAAGATAGGTGAAGTGGCAAACTTCGGGTCGTATTTCATCCTAGCTTTCAGAGATTTTTCCTTCCACTTGAGAAGTAATTTCTCAGCGCCATAGGCATCTTTACACGCAAGAAAATCTTCAGCTATCTCTCCCTCGATAACATCACCCTCAGGTCTATCAGGCAATTCATATATAGGAAAGCTAGATCTAGCAGGAGCAAAAGCAGGTTCTATCTCAATTGTATCGGCAGTTTCAGAAGCATCACGAGCATTGGCAGTAACTCTAGTAATATGAGCATCAAGGAATACCCCTAGTGGCACATCAGGCAAAGTAGTATCTCTAGCATTATCAAGCATAGCATCATCAGGCAAAATAGCATCTCTAGCATCATCAGGCAAAGCAGTATCACGCAAAATAGCATCTCTAGCAGTATCAGGCATAACATCTCTAGCAGTATCAGGCATAGCATCTCTAGCAGTATCAGGCATAGCATCTCTAGCAGTATCAGGCATAGCATCTCTAGCAGTATCAGGCATAGTAGCATCATAAGCATCATCAAGCACAGGCGACATATCAAGATTTCTAGCAGGAGGTGATGTCGCAAACTTACTCATAACTGAAGGTGAATCAAGTGCAGAGCTAGATGGCAGTTCCTTACCTCCCCTCGTAGTTGAGGGCAATACTTTGGTTTTTGGATCTTTCAGATTCTTCATAGTGATCAGCAGATATAAATCCCAAGTGACTCAGAGAATATAGCAATACTTCCCCGGCAACGGCGCCAGAAAAAGCTGCTGCTAGCAGTCCCTGGCAACGACACTAGAAGAATGTTGTTGAAGTGTTCCTGACTTGATGCCTTCGTGAAAACAGAGCCAGAACTGCTCCCAGTTGCTCAACAATTAGCAATTGTCTTGCAATGGCCCACCAGCGCGTGGGTTCTTGACAGTTTTCGTGGGTAGAGTATTCAACCCAAATTTGTTGGTTCGCCAGGCGGGAAGTGAAAGGATACTCTCAAGTATTAGTAGCTGAATGTGTCAGATTCAACCGCACCTGAAAGATTAGTATCTGCAAGCAATGTATCAGTAGAAAAGTAGTATGATAACAACGGTGTCAGAAACAATCTGTTGACAAGGCAGACTATTCCTAACTGTCGTATCAATGGCGCCAGTAAGTTGCCCGTGGACGGGAAATATTCTTTCCAGTCAACGTCGAGCGAAAAAGTATTGTAGCGGGTATCAACAGCGTAACTTGTAACAGAAGTGGCAAGGAACAACAGTAGTGACAGCAGTAGCATGTAACAGCAGGACAAAGCAAGTAACAGTAGCAACAACAGTAGTAACAGTAGCAGAGCAAAGCAAGTAACAGCAGCAGAGCGAAACAAGTGACAACAGCAGAGCAAAGCAAGTAACAGCAGCAGTGGGACAAACTCGTAGGCAATGGGTCGGTGATTCGTTTGGATTACATTCATCATCCAACAGTTATAACACGGAGAGATATGTGGCTAGCTCCCGTTCGTCAATGTGATGTAGGCATGCATTCCGTGTGTAGTCATACGTACTTAGGGAAAAGAACTGGCATGACATCTATTGTACATCCCTTCTGTGGCAGCGGGATCCAAAAGGATACTACGGGATATTAAGGTTCTCCTTTTAATAAAGAACCGGAACAACGCATTAGCACTTGGTGAACACATGAACTCCTCAAACTATGGTCTTCACCGGGAGTGGTTCCGGTTATTGTCACTCCGGGGTTGCCGGGTCATAACACACAGTAGGTAACTACAACTTACAAGATCGGATCTAAAACACACATATATTGGTGACAACATAATAATTTCAGATCTGAAATCATGGCTCTCGGGCCCTAGTGACAAGCATTAAGCATGGCAAAGTAGTAGCAACATCAATCTCAGAACATAGTGGATACTAGGGATCAATCCCCGTCAAGACTAACTCGATTACATGATAGATCTCATCCTACTCATCATCACCCAGCGAGCCTACGAATAGATTACTCACGAACGATGAAGAGCTTCATGGAATTGGAGAGGGAAGAAGGTTGATGATGGCGACGCTGACGATTTCCCCTCTCCGGAGCCCAAAACGGACTCCAGATCTGCCCTCCAGATGAAGAACAGGATGTGGCGGCGCCTCCGTATCGCAAACGCGACGAAATCTTCTCTCCTGATTTTTTTCTGGACGAAAGTGAATTTATAGAGCTGGAGTTGGGGGTGGCAGAGCCACGTGGGCCCCACAAGCTTGGTTGTCGCGGCCAGGGGGGCCGCGGCAACATGGCTTGTGGCCCATTGGCCCATCCCCTCCGGTGGATCTTTGCGCAGGTATTTTTCATATTTTCTAGAAATATTCTCTGTAAATTTCCAGGATGTTCCGAGAACTTACATTTCTGCACAATAACCACAGCATGGCAATTCTGCTCAAAAGAGCGTCAGTCCGGGTTAGTTCCATTCAAATCATGCAAATTAGAGTCCAAAACAAGGGCAAAAGAGTTTGGAGAAGTTGATACGATGGAGACGTATCAGCGTCCCACGATCCGTCCCGATCTAGCGCCGAACGGACGGCACCTCCGCATTCAGCACACTACAGCTCGATGACGATCTATGCCTTCTTGATCCAGCAAGAAAGACGAAGAGGTAGGTGAATTCTCCGACAGCACAACGACGTGGCGGTGATGATGGTGAAGCTACTCCGGTAGGGCTTCGTCATGCAGACCGATCTAGCTACGAGGTGTCACAAAGTAGTGGAAGGAGAGAGGGCTACACAAAGGCTTGAGGTCCAAAACCCCTAAAACCCTCCACTATATATAGGAGGAACCAAGGGGTGGGTGGCTTGCCTCTTGATACGTTGAAAAGGACGTGGATGTTGCCTAGAGGGGGGGGGGTGAATAGGCGCTTTAAAATAGTTAAGGTTTAGGCTTGAACAAATGCGGAATAAAACTAACGTTTAATATGTCAAGCACAAAACCTACAAACAACTAGGCTCACCTATGTGCACCAACAACTTATGCTAAGCAAGATAAACAACTAAGTGATAGCAAGATATATTACAATAAACAATATGTCTATCACAAAGTAAAGTGCATAAGCAAAGGGTTCGGGTAAGAGATAACCGAGGCACGGGGAGACGATGATGTATCCCGAAGTTCACACCCTTGCGGATGCTAATCTCCGTTAGAGCGGTGTGGAGGCACAATGCTCCCCAAGATGCCACTAAGGCCACCGTAATCTCCTCACGCCCTCGCACAATGCAAGATGCCGTGATTCCACTAAGGGACCCTTGAGGGCGGTCACCGAACCCGTACAAATGGCAAACCTTGGGGGCATTCACCGAACCCGTACACGTGGCAACCCTTGGGGGCGGTTATCGGTACCCGTACAAATTTCTCGGGGCAACCTCCACAACCTAATTTGAGACCCCGACGCTTCCCGGAGCTTCACACCACAATGATTGAGCTCCGAGACACCACCACGCTTCTAGGACGCCAAAGCATCCACGAAGAACAATATCAAGGGTACTAAGTACCAAAGGTAGTAAGCTTCTCAACTTCTCACTTCCACGTATCACCGTGGAGAACTCAAACCGATGCAACTAATGCAATGGCAAGAACACACGAAGTGGTCAAGTCCCTCACACTCAAATCCCTCCACAACAACAAAAGCTATGGAGAAATATGAGAGGAAGAACAAGGAGCTCACAAAGAACTCCAAGATCAAGATCCAAGGGGTTCCCCTCACATAGAGGAGAAAGTGATTGGTGGAGATGTGGATCTAGATCTCCTCTCTCTTTTCCCTCAAGAGCAAGCAAGAATCATTGGAGGGATTGAGAGTAATCAAGCTCTAAGAATGTCAACAATGGAGGTAGAACAAGAGCTCAACGGATCGATCAGGCCAAGGGGGAAGAAGACCCCCTTTATATAGTGGGGGGAAGAATCAGACCGTTACCCCCACTCTCTGCCCGAGCTCCAGCGGTACTACCGCTGGCTGCAGCGGTACTACCGCTGGCACTCCAGCGGTACTACCGCTGTCACTCCAGCCGTACTACCGCCAGCTAGCGGTACTACCGCTAGCTGCAGCGGTACTACCGCTGGCACTCCAGCGGTACTACCGCTGGCCCCAGCGGTACTACCACTGGGCCCCTGGTAGTGCAAAGGCACTACCACCGCCAAGAAAGTCTTCGCAAAAAGGTCCGTCCACGAACAACCGCTAGGCAGGCGGTACTAAGCTCCTGGAGCGGTACTACCGCTGACCAGGGGCGGTACTACCGCGAGCCAGCGGTACTACCGCTAGGGCAGCGGAACTACCGCCAACTCTAGCGGTACTACCGCTAGGTCCAGCGGTACTACCGCTAGGTCCAGCGGTACTACCGCTCGCCATTGAAACAACCATAACTTTCGCATACGAGCTCCGAATCGAGCAAACCCAAGCTTGTTGGATTCAGGACGACAAGGGCTATCCAAACAGCGGTTATGAATATGCCAAAGATTTAGAGATGTGAGATCTCTATGAATGAAGAACCGGCAGAAACTCCAACATCGAAAACATCATAGTAGATGCATATGGACTCCGTTTTCGATGAACTCGAGCTTGTCACGAAGATGACCATAAGCTCTAAAACTCACAAAGAGAAACACCAAACAAGAACCAAGAAGTATGATGCAAGGATGCAAATGGTTTGAGCTCTCAACGAACGATACGATCAAGCTACTCACTTGAGAGCCCCCCTTGATAGAACAGCAATCTATCCTAACCAGAAAACCTATCAAGGGCAAACCTATACCTTGCACCTCGTCCTCTTGAGCTAGATGATGATGATCTTGGCTTCCTCAAGATGGACCACCTTTCTTGATTGTGTTGGCTTGATGAAGACTAGTTGATTGCTCCCCACTCTTCAGCATATGTTCACAAGTCCATTGCCACCACAATGGACGGCAAGCTTCAAGCATGCTATCTTCGTGCTGATCCACTTGAACTTGCACATCACAATCTTGATGACGATCACAACTTGACGTCATACTCCATGGGTTGTATGAGATCTTCCTTTCGACGCAAGCCCATGGAAACACACCTAACCCCCACATAGAACTCTCACGAAGACCATGGGTTAGTACACAAACACGTAATGGACAATGCTTACCATACCATGGGATCACTTGATCCCTCCCGGCACATCTTGTACGCTTTGTGTGTTGATCATCTTGATTTACTCTTTGTCTGAGATCTTGATCAACCATGTGTCTCTATGACCATTCTTTGGATAATACCTTGAATACCATCTTGGTCATCATATAAACTCCTTGAACCCAACAGATGGACTTCAAGAAGTGCCTATGGAAAAATCCTATAAATGTAACTTAAGGCAACCATTAGTCCATAGGAATTGTCATCAAGTACCAAAACCACATATGGAGATATATGCTCAATATATGCTCCAACATACGTCTCAAACGTATCTATAATTTTTGATGATTTTACGTTCTTATCTTGCCTTCTTTATATGTTTTATGTACCTTTTTATGTTTTTTTGGGACTAACTTATTAATTCAGTGCCAAGTGCCAGTTCCTGTTTTTTCCGTGTTTTTGACTCTTTTCAGATATGATTTTGGAACGGAGTCCAAACGGAAGAAAAACCCCGAAATGATTTTTTCCCGAGCGGAATAAGTCCAGGGGGCTTTTGGGCCAAGCCAGGTGGGCTCCAGGGAGCCCACAAGCCCCCACTCTGCCACCAGGGGGGAGGCAGTGGTGGGAAGGCTTGTGGCCTCCCTGGCCAACCCCTGACCTAGGTCTTTGTCCTATAAATTCCCAAATATTCCGCAAAAAATCAGGAGAGCCTCGAAAATACTTTTCCGTTGTCGCAAGCTTCCGTTTCCGCGAGATCTCATCTGGAGAACCTTCCCGGCACCCTACCGGAGGGGACTTTGGAGTTGGAGGGCTTCTTCATCATCATCATCGCCCATCCAATGACGCGTGAGGAGTTCACTTTAGACCTACGGGTTCGTAGTTAGTAGCTAGATGGCTTCTTCTCTCTCTTGGATCTTCAGTACAAAGTTCTCCATGATCTTCATGGAGATCTTTCTGATGTAATCTTCTTTGGTGGTGTGTTTGTCGAGATCCGATGAATTGTGGACTTGTGATCAGATTATCTATGATACATATTTGAGTCTTTGCTGATTTCTTGTATGCATGATTTGATATCCTTGTAAGTCTCTCCGAGTCTTGGGTTTTGTTTGGCCAACTAGATCTATGATTCTTGCAATGGGAGAAGTGCTTGGTTTTGGGTTCTGCCATGTGGTGACCTTTCCCAGTGACAGTAGGGACAACAAGGCACACATCAACCAGTTGCCATCAAGGGTAAAAAGATGGGGTTTTATCATTGGTTTGAGATTATCCCTCTACATCATGTCATCTTGCTTAAGGCGTTACTCTGTTCTTATGGACTTAATACACTAGATGCATGCTGGATAGCAGTTGACGTGTGGAGTAATAGTAGTAGATGCAGAAAGTATCGGTCTACTTGTTTCGGACGTGATGCCTATAGAAATAATCATTGCATAGGTATCGTCACGACTCTGCACAGTTCTATCAATTGCTCGACAATAATTAGTTCACCCACCGTCTACTTGCTTTCATGAGAAAAGACACTAGTAAACACTACGGCCCCCGGGTCTATTCACATCCATCGTTTACAACTCCGCTTTTACTTTGCTTTGTTACTTTGTTGCTTTCAGTTCTCACTTGGCAAACAATCTATAAGGGATTGACAACCCCTTCATAGCGTTGGGTGCAAGTTTTTGTGTTTGTGCAGGATCTTGAGATACTGCTCCACCGGATTGATACCTTGGTTCTCAAACTGAGGGAAATACTTACCTACGTTGTGCTACATCATCCTCTGCGCTTCAAGGGAACACCAACGCAGAAGGATTCCTGGTGTCGTCAACGTGCCCATTACTGGCGCCACAGGAAGGTATTTTGTGCAGTAGCATAACGGACATCAGAAGCATTTCTGGCGCCGTTGCCGGGGAGGAGAAATCAAGATCTATCCAAGTAGTACTCAGAAACTCTTCTCTTGCATTTACTTTTGTTGCCAGTTGCCTCTCATTTTCCTCTCCCCCACTTCACATTTTCCGTTTTCATTCGCCTTTCTCCTTCGCCGTTTTCTTTTGCCCTTGCCGGTTTCTTGCTTGCTTGTGTGCTTGTTTGGTTGTTGAAGACATCATGTCTGAAAACACCAAACTTTGCGACTTCTCGAGCACTAATAATAATGATTTTATTAGTACTCCGATTGCTCCCGCCACTAGTGCGGAATCGTATGAAATCAACGCAGCTTTGCTGAATCTTGTTATGAAAGATCAATTCTCTGGCCTTCCTAGTGAAGATGCCGCATCCCATCTCAATACCTTCATTGAGCTTTGTGATATGCAAAAGAAAAGAGATCTGGGTAATGTCGTGATTAAGTTGAAACTTTTTCCTTTCTCATTGCGAGATCGCGCAAAAACTTGGTTTTCTTCTTTCCCTAAAAATAGTATCGATTCTTGGAATAGGTGCAAAGATGCTTACATATCCAAGTATTTTCCGCCGGCTAAGATCATCTCCTTACGTAACGATATCATGAATTTCGAGCAACTTGATCATGAACACGTTGCACAATCTTGGGAGAGGATGAAGCTTATGATTAGAAATTGTCCTGCTCATGGCTTGAGTTTGTGGATGATTATACAAATCTTTTACACTGGCTTGAATTTTTGCTTCTCGCAATATCTTGGACTCCGCCTCAGGTAGAACATTCATGGAAATCACGTTAGGAGACGCTACAAAACTCCTAGACAATATCATGACCAACTACTCTCAGTGGCACACTGAAAGGTCGCGTGCTAGCAAAAAGGTGCATGCTATAGAAGAGATTAACTCGCTTAGTGCTAAGATGGACGAGTTGATGAATTTTGTTGCTAGTAGAAACGCTACCGTAGATCCTATTGGCGTGCCACTATCTTCTTTGATTGAGAGTAGCAACGCTAGTTTGGACGTGAATTTTGTTGGTATGAACAATTTTGGCAACAACAATGCTTTTAGAGGAAACTATGTTCCTAGGCCTTTTCCTAGTAACTCCTCTAACAATTATGGCAATTCCTACGGCAACACTTATGGAAATCATAACAAATTACCCTTTGATCTAGACAGTAATATCAAAGAGTTCATCAACTCTCAAAAGATTTTCAATGCGTCCATAGAGGAAAAACTACTCAAAATAGACGATTTGGCTAAGAGTGTTGATAGGATGTCTTGTGATATTGATGCTTTGAAAGTTAGATGCGCTCCTCCCAAGATCAACTTGGATGAAACTTTGAAAGCTATGTGTATCTCCATGAATGAGAGCAAAGAAAGAACCGCCCAAATTCGCGCTAGACATGAATGGTTTAAAAGGGTGTGTTCTAGTGATGCAAATCACGAATATCTTAAAGTGCTTGGTGTGCCTCCTCTTGAATCTTTGTTTTTGCATGTCAAACCTACTTATGGAGGGGTTGGATATGAATCCACTTTGGTTGAAAAATGCCCCGATGATTCGGAGTCCACCTATCTTGATGAGAAAGGTGTGGAGAGTGGAGTAGAAGAAGTCAAAATTTTGGGTAGTAATGAAACTCCCACTTTGGATTTCAAGGAATTCAATTATGATAATTGCTCCTTGTTTGAATGCATTTCTTTGATGCAATCCATTGCAAACTCTCCACATGCTTATAGTCAAAGCAAAGCCTTTACCGCGCATATCGTAGATGCTATGATGAAATATCTTGAAGAGAAGCTCGAACTAGAAGTCTCTATACCTAGAAAACTTCATGATGAGTGGGAACCTACTATCAAAATCAAGATCAAAAACTATGAGTGCAATGCTTTGTGTGATTTGGGTGCTAGTGTTTCCGCGATTCCAAAGTCTTTATGTGATATTGAAGAGTGTTCTCTTAATTTGCATCTTGCAGATTCTACCATCAAGAAGCCCATGGGGAGGATCGATGATGTTCTTATTGTTGCAAATAAGAACTATGTACCCATGGATTTCATTGTACTTGACATAGATTGCAATCCTTCATGTCCCGTTATTCTTGGTAGACCTTTCCTAAGGACTATTGGTGCTATCATCGATATGAAGGAAGGGAATATTAGATTTCAATTTCCCTTAAAGAAGGGCATGGAGCACTTTCCTAGAAAGAAAATAAGATTGCCTTATGAATCTATGATGAGGGCTACTTATGGTTTGAGTACCAATGATGACAATACGCGATTCCATCACTTTCGCCTAGCTAAGGGCGTTAAACAAAACCGCTTGTTGGGAGGCAACCCAAAGAATCTATCCTTTTTCTTTCTGTTTTGTGTCTTCCACACTTTCATAATTCTGTTATGATTGTGTTTTTTGTGTTTCTTTTTGCTTTTGTCCCAAGCAAAACCGTTATGATTAGTCTTGAGGATGATCGTTTCGTCACGCTGGAAAAGACAAAAACTTTCTGCTCACGAAAAGAATTTTCGTTTTTTTCTGTAAGAGATTTTGAGTTGATTCCTTTTGCTTCTGATTGCTACGCAAATTCTTCAGACTGTAGTAATTTTTTAGAATGATTGAAGTACCAGAGGTATACGAAACATACAGATTGCTACAGACTGGTCTGCTGTTAACAGATTCTGTTTTTGTTGTGTTGGTTGCTTATTTTGATGAAACTATGGATAGTATCGGGGGGTATTAGCCATGGAAGATTGAAAGTACAGTAACCCAACATCAGCACAAGTATAATTTAAGTTTTCTACATTACCTAAGGAAGTGGTGGTTTGCTTTCTTGTACTAATGTTATCACGAGTTTCTGTTTAAGTTTCGTGTTGTGAAGTTTTTAAGTTTTGGGTGAAGTTCTTATGGACAAAAAGATAAAGAGTGGCAAGAGCTCAAGCTTGGGGATGCCCAAGGTACCCCAAGATATTCAAGGTTGTCGTAAAAGCCTAAGCTTGGGGATGCCCCGGGAAGGCATCCCCCCTCTCGTCTTCAATCCATCGGTAACGTTACTTGGGGCTATATTTTTATTCACCACATGTTATGTGTTTTTTCTTGGAGCATATTGTATCGTAGGAGTCTGTTAATTTCTTGTGTCACAATCATCCTTGCTGCACACCTAGAGAGAGATACATGCACACACCGTGATTTTGTCGAGCTTCACTTATATCTTTTGGTAGACAATTTAGCTCACATGTGCTTCGCTTATATCTTTTGAGCTAGATACTTTTGCTCTACGTGCTTCACTTATATCTTTTAGAGTGCAGCGGTGCGTGGCTTGGTAGTTTATCTATGCTTTGAAAGTAGTCTCAAAAGGGGTAGTTATCCAAAGGGATACGAAAACTTCCACCTTCATGTGCATTGAATAGTAGAGAAGTTTGATTCATCTCAATTAGTTTTGAGTTGTGGTTATGGTAATATTAAAATCATGCTAGTAAGGTGTTGTGGATCTAGAAATACTTGTTTTGAAGTTAGTGATTCACATAGCATGCACGTATGGTGAACCGCTATGTGATGAAGTCTGAGCATGACTAGTATATTGATTGTCATCCTTTGCCTGGCGGTCGGGATCGCGCGATGGTTTATACCTACCAACCCTTCCCCTAGGAGTATGCGTTGAATGCTTTGTTTCGATTACTAATAAAACTTTTGCAGCAAGTATATGAGTTCTTCATGACTAATGTTGAGTGCATGGTTTAGATGCACTTTCACCTTCCACCATCACTATCTTCTTTAGTACCTTGCAACTTTCACGGGTGCATAAACCTACCATATAGCCTCCCTCAAAACAGCCACCATACCTACCTACTATGGCTTTTGCAAAGTCATTCCGAGATATATTGCCATGCAACTACCACCATGACATGTGCCACCACGTCTACATTGCGTTTGCACGATCGTAAGATAGCTAGCATGATGTTTCCATTGATGTCTATACCATGATAGATCATTGCCACGGTACCCTACCGAAGGCATTCCGTATAGAGTCATAATTGCTCTAAGTTTTGAGTTGAAAGTGTGATGATCATAATTATTGGAGCATTGTCCCATGTGAGGAAATAAAAGAGGCCAAAGAAGCCCATAAAAAAGAGGCCAAAGAGCCCACCAAAATTAACAAATGAGAGAAAAAGAGAGAAGGGACAATGCTACAACTTTTTCCACACTTGTGCATATTGAGCACCATGATCTTCATGATTAAGAGTCTCTCGTTTTGTCACCACCATATAGCTAGTGGGAAATTTTCATCATATAACTTGGCTTGTATATTCCAATGATAGGCTTCCTCAAATTTGCCTTAGGTCTTCATGAGCAAGCAAGTTGCATGCACACCCACTAGTTTTCTTTAAAGAGCTTTCACATACTTGTAGCTCTAGTGCATCATTTGTATGGCAATCCCTACTCATTCACATTGATATCTATTGATGAGCATCTCCACAGCTCATTGATATGACTAGTAAATGTGACTATCTTCTTTTTTTCCTTGCAACCTCCACCACATTCCAGACCATCTATAGTGCTATAACCATGGCTCACGCTCATATATTGCGCGAGAATTGAAAATGTTTGAGAAAGTAAAGGTGTGAAACAATTACTTGGCCAATACCCGGGTTGTGCATGGTTTAAATTCATTGTGCAATGATGATAGAGCATAGCCATCCTATATGATTTTATAGGGATAACTTTCTTTTGGCCTTGTTATTTTCAAAGTTCATGATTACTTTGCTAGTTTGCTTCAATTATTATTGTTTCCACGTCAATAGAAAAGTATTGTTTTGAATCTAATGGATCTGAACATTCACGTCACATAAGAGGAATTACAAAGGACACCTATGCTAGGTAGCATGAAAGCATCAAAAATTCATTCTTATCACTTCCCGACTCGAGAACGAGCAGGAGTTAAGCTTGGGGATGCTTGATACATCTCAAACGTATCTATAATTTTTGATAATTTCACGCTGTTATCTTGCCTTCTTTGTATGTTTTTGGGACTAACTTATTAATTCAGTGCCAAGTGCCAGTTCCTGTTTTTTTAGATCTGATTTTGGAACGGAGTCCAAACGGAAGAAAAACCCCGAAATGATATTTTTCCCGAACGGAAGAAGTCCAGGGGGCTTTTGGGCCAAGCCAGGTGGGCTCCAGGGAGCCCACAAGCCCCCACTCCGCCACCAGGGGGGAGGCGGCGGTGGGCAGGCTTGTGGCCTCCCTGGCCGACCGCTGACCTAGGTCTTTGGCCAATAAATTCCCAAATATTCCGCAAAAAATCAGAGATCTCATCTGGAGACCCTTCCCGGCACCCTGCCGGAGGGGACTTTGGAGTTGGAGGGCTTCTTCGTTATCATCATCGCCCCTCCAATGACTCATGAGTAGTTCACTTCAAACCTACGGGTCCGTAGTTAGTAGCTAGATGGCTTCTTCTCTCTCTTGGATCTTCAATACAAAGTTCTCCATGATCTTCATGGAGATCTTTCCGATGTAATCTTCTTTGGCGGTGTGTTTCTCGACATCCGATGAATTGTGGACTTGTGATCAGATTATCTATGATATATATTTGAGTCTTTGCTAATTTCTTATATGCATGATTTGTTATCCTTGTAAGTCTCTCCGAGTCTTGGGTTTTGTTTGGCCAACTAGATCTATGATTCTTGCAATGGGAGAAGTGCTTGGTTTTGGGTTCTGCCATGTGGTGACCTTTCCCAGTGACAGTAGGGGCAGCAAGGCACACATCAAGAAGTTGCCAGCAAGGGTAAAAATATGGAGTTTTATCATTGGTTTGAGATTATCCCTCTACATCATGTCATCTGGCTTAAGGCGTTACTCTGTTCTTATGGACTTAATACACTAGATGCATGCTGGATAGCGGTCGACGTGTGGAGTAATAGTAGTAGATGCAGAAAGTATCGGTCTACTTGTTTCGGACGTGATGCCTATAGAAATAATCATTGCATAGATATCGTCACGACTCAGCACAGTTCTATCAATTGCTCGACAGTAATTTTTTCACTCACTGTCTACTTGCTTTCATGAGAGAAGCCACTAGTAAACACTACGGCCCCCGGTTCTATTCACATCCATCGTTTACAACTCCGCTTTTACTTTGCTTTGTTACTTCGTTGCTTTCATTTCTCACTTGGCAAACAATCTATAAGGGATTGACAACCCCTTCATAGCGTTGGGTGCAAGTTTTTGTGTTTGTGCAGGATCTTGAGATACTCCTCCGTCGGATTGATACCTTGGTTCTCAAACTGAGGGAAATACTTACCTCCGCTGTGCTACATCATCCTCTGCGCTTCGAGGGAACACCAACGCAGAAGGATTCCTGGTGTCGTCAACGTGCCCATTACTGGTGCCACAGGAAGGTCTTTTGTGCAGTAGCATAACGGACATCACCTCCTACTGCAAGGAGGAGTCTTCGGCCGAGGCAAGGAGGGAGGAGTCCTCCTCCAATTCGGTTTGGTGGAGGACTCCTTCCTATCTTGTCCACCTCCTTATTTTTTTTCTTTTACTTTTTTATTATTGCCTTGGCAGAAATAGCCTTATTGGGCTGGCCTCACTAGTGCACAAAGGGCTGGTGCGCTACCCATGGGCCTATTTGGTTATCTCCCGGGTGGGTGGCCCCTCCCGGTAAAACCCCGGAACCCATTCGTCACTCCCGGTACTTTACCGGTAATGCTCGAAATTTTTCCAAAAGCCAAATGCAACAATCCTATATATCAATCTTCACTTTTGTATAATTCCGGAGACACTCGGAACGCACGGGATCTCATCCGGGACTCCAAACAACATTCGGTTACCAACATCAATAATTCAACTATACCGAAAACGTCACCGAACCTTAAGTGTGCACACCCTGCGGGTTCAAGAACTATGTAGACATGACAGAGACACTCTCCGGTCAATATCCAATGGCGGGATCTAGACGTCCATATTGGATCCTACATATTCTACGAAGATCTTATCGAATGAAGCTATATGTCAAGGATTCACACAATCCCGTACATCATTCCCTTTGTCCTTCGATACGTTACTTGCCCGATATTCGATAGTTGGTATCACCATACCTATTTCAATCGCGTTACCGGCAAGTCTCTTTACTCGTTCCGTAATACAAGATCCCATGGCTAACTCTTTAGTCACATTGCTTGCAAGGCTTGTTTGTTATGTTGTATTACAGAGTGGGACCTGAGATACCATTCCGTCACACGGAGTGACAGATCTCAGTCTTGATCCATGCTAACTCAACGGACACCTTCGGAGATGCCTTTATATTCACCCAGTAACGTTGTGACATTTGATACACACAAGGCATTCCTCCGGTGTCAGTGAGTTACATGATCTCATGGTCATAGGAATGTATAGTTGACATGCAGAAAACAATAGCAACAAAATGACACGATCATATGCTACGTTTATAGTTTGGGTCTTTGTCCCCCGTCATCAAGTGACAACACTTGTCTATGGCTAGGAAACCTTAACCATCCTTCACCAACAGGCTAGTCAACTAGAGGCTCACTAGGAACATAGTTTTGTCTATAGATCCACACATGCATTTATGTTTCCATTCAATACAATTATAGCATGGATAATAAACGATTTCAGTATTGCCTCTAGGGTATATTTCCAACGGTCTCCCACTTGCACTAGAGTCAATAATCTAGCTTCACATCTCTATGTGATTTACAATGTAATGAATCTAACACCCATACAGTTCTGGTGTTGATCATTTTTTGCTCATGGAAGAGGTTTAGTCAGTGGATCTGCAACATTCAGATCCGTGTGCACTTGGCAAATATTTATGTCCTCCGCCTTGTTGTAATCCCGGATGGCATTGAAGCGTCGCTTTATGTGTATGGTCCTCTTCTGAAACCTTGGTTCCTTTGCTAGAGCAATGGCACGAGTGTTGTCATTGAACAGATTGATTTTGTCCAGTGCACTTGGCACTACTTCAAGATCTGACATGAACTGCTTCACCCAGACACCCTCCTTAGTCGCCTCTGAGGCAACTATGTACTCTGCTTCACATGTAGAATCAGCAACGACGCTTTGCTTGGGACTGCACCAGCTTACCACACCCCCCTTAAGAATAAATATGTATCTGGTTTGAGACTTAGAATCATCCGGTCAGTGTCAAAGCTTGCATCGACGTAACCCTTTACGACAAGCTCTTCGTCACCTCCATAAAGGAGAAACATTTCCTTAGTCCTTTTCAGGTACTTCAGAATATTCTTGATCGCTGCCCAGTGTTCCACTCCTGGATCACTTTGAAACCTGACTGCCATACTTATGGCCAGGCTGACATCCGGTATTGTGCAAAACATTTCATACATGATAGACTCTATGGCTGAGGCATAGGGGACGACACTCATCTTTTCTATCTTCTGCAGCTACTCGACATTCAGTCTTACTCAACTTTATACCTTGTAACACAGGCAAGAACCTCTTCTTGCATTGTTCCATTTTGACCTTCTTCAAAACTTTATCAAGGTATGTGCTTTGTGAAAGAGCTATTAGGCACCTTGACCTATCTCTATGGATCTTTATGCCCAATATGTAAGCAGCTTCTCCTAGGCCCTTCATTGAAAAACTATTATTCAAGTAATCCTTTACGCTTTCCAAAAACTCTACATTGTTTCCAATCAGCAATATGTCATCCACATATAATATTAGAAACACAATAGAGCTCCCACTCACTTTCTTGTAAATACAAGCTTCCCCCAAAACTGGTATAAACCCAAACGCCTTGATCACCTCATCAAAGCGCTGATTTCAACGCCGAGATGCTTGCACGAGTCCATAAAAGGATCGCTGGAGCTTGCATACTTTGTCTGCATTTTTTGGATCGACAAAATCTTCGGGTTGCATCATATACAACTCTTCCTTAAGAAACACGTTAAGGAACGTCGTTTTGACATCCATCTGCCAGATTTCATAATCGAAAAATGCAGCTATTGCTAACATGATTCAGACGGACTTAACAATCGCTACGGGTGAGAATGTCTCATCATAGTCAACTCCTTGAACTTGTGAAAAACTCTTTGCAACAAGTCGAGCTTTATAAACGGTCACGTTACCGTCTGCGTCCGTCTTCTTCTTAAAGATCCATTTGTTCTTAATACCCTTTCGACCTTCGGGTAATACTTCCAAAGTCCATACTTTGTTTTCATACATAGATCCTATCTTCGATTTCATGGCTTCTAACCATCTGTTGGAATCTGGGCCCACCATTGCTTCTCCATAATTCGTCGGTTCATTGTTGTCCAACAACATGATTGACAAGATAGGATTCCCGTACCACTCATGAGCAGTCCGTGCTCTTGTCAACGTGCATGGTCCGACAGTAACTTGATCTAAAGCTTCATGATCACCATCATTAGCATCCTCTTCAACTCGTGTTGCCTCGACAGAAATTTATTTCTGTCCTGCGCCACCATCTGGTTGAAGCAAAGGTTGTACAACCTCATCAAGTTCTATCTTCCTCCCACTCAATTCTTTCGAGAGAAACTCTTTCTCAAGAAAAGCTCCGTTATTAGCGACAAACACTTTGCCCTCGGATCTGAGATAGAAGGTATACCCAACTGTCCCTTTGGGGTAACCTATGAATACACACTTTTTCGCTCTGGATTCCAGCTTTTAAGGCTAAAGCTTTTTGACATAAGCATCACATCCCCAAACTTTAAGAAACGACAACTTTGGCTTCTTGCCATACCACAGTTCATATGGTGTCGTCTCAATGGATTTTGATGGTGCCCTATTTAAAGTGAATGCTGCTGTGTCCAATGCATAGCCCCAAAACAATAACGGCAAATCGGTAAGAGACATCATAGAACGCACCATATCTCATAAAGTACAATTACAACATTCGGACACACCATTGCGTCGTGGTGTTCCAGGCGGTGTCAACTGTGAAACAATTCCCCATTGTCTTAAGTGAGCACCAAACTCGTAACTCAGATAGTCACCTCCTCGATCGGATTGTAGGAATTTGATCTTCTTGTTACGATGATTTGGAACTTCACTCTGAAATTGCTTCAACTTTTCAAAACTTTTAGATTTGTGCTTCATCAAGCAGATATAGCCATACCTACTCAAATCGTGAGTGAATGTGATAAAATAATGATATCTGTCGCGCGCCTCTATGCTAATCGGTCCGCACACATCGGTATGTATGATCTCCAACAAGTCACTTGCACGCTCCAATGTTCCAGAGAATGGAGTCTTACTCATCTTGCCCATGAGACATGGTTCGCATGTGTCAGGTGCTTCAAAATCAAGTGACTCCAAAAGTCCACCAGCATGGAGTTTCTTCATGTGTTTTACACCAATATGACCTAAGCGGCAATGCCACAAGAAAGTGGCGCTATCGTTATTAACTCTACATCTTCTGGTCTCAATGTTATGGACATGAGTGTCATCACTATCGAGATTCAATATGAACAAACCCCTCACGTTGGGTGCATTACCATAAAAAATATTACTCATATAAATAGAACAACCATTATTCTCTGACTTAAATGAGTAACTGTCTCGCAATAAACAAGATCCAGATATAATGTTCATGCTCAACGCAGGCACTAAATAACAATTATTTAAGTTCATCACTAATCTCGATGGTAACTGAAGTGAGACCGTGCCGACGGTGATCGCATCAACCTTGGAACCGTTTCCAACACGCATCGTCACTTCATCCTTCGCGAGCATTCGTTTATTCCGCAGTTCCCGTTTTGAGTTGCAAATGTGAGCAACAAAACCGGTATTAAATACCCAGAAACTACTACGAGAGCTGGTGAGGTACACATCAATAACATGTATATCAAATATACCTTATTTGGCGTTGATGAAAGGACCACGATGACGCCTAGACGGGGGTGAATAGGCTATTTAAAAACTTCTTCGGATTTGTCTTAAACCTAATGCGGAAATAAACTAAGAGGATACTTTTCAAGCACAAATCCTAAATGCAATAGGCACCGCAACGTGCACCAACAACACGATCTACCAAGATGGACACAACACGGTTACTAACAAGCACAAGTAAGTTACAAAAACTTACTTGAGCTATATCACACGACGAGTAGGTGAACGACACAAGATACTAGATCACACTATAGCACACGATATATCAAAAGCTGCATGTGTGAACGTGTGGATATAGAGGGTATGCTTGAAGGATTAATCTTGTACAAAGAAATAGCCAACACAATATAATGAGCACAAACAATATGCAATGTATGTATGCTCAAGTAACACAACTAAACCACAAGTAAGGAGTTAGGGTTAGGGATAACCAAGGTCACTGAGACAAAGATGTATCCCGATGTTCACTTCCTTGGAGGGAAGCTAGTCACCGTTAGAGAGGTGGATGTTACCACGAAGGCACACCAATGCCACGAAGGCTCACCCTATTCTCCCATTGAGATAACACCACGAAGGCGTTTCTCAATCAATAGTGGTAAGCCTTTGAGGTGGCTTCCAAACCCTCACAAACTTTTCTGAGGGTAATCACACGGATTGATTCCTCTCCGAAGAACTCTTACCGCCTAGGAGTCTCCAACCTCCAACAGTAACAATATCACGGGGAATGCTCAAAACTTGCTCAAATCTCAAATAGCTTGGGTTGAGAGGAGGAGAGGGAGACGATCTATCTTTTGAATCGAACAACTCTCAAAGGGGCTCACAAATGCTCCTGTGATCTAAGATTTGGTGTGAGAAAATGTGTGTGAGGTAGAAATGTGTTCTTATCAAGATATGGCTGTGTTGGGCACACAATCTATCCTCCGAAGGGGCCCGGACGACCAGAAGTCTCCGGATGTCTGAGAGTTTGGATCTGATCAAAGGCTCAGCATATCCGAAGGAGGTCAAACGTCCGGCCCTCGGACGTCCGGAGGGATCCGGATGTTCGAGATTTTGACTCTGTTACAAGCCTCCGGAATACCGAAGGGGTCGGTCGTCCGGCCCTCGGACGTCCGGGGTGAGCCGGATGTCCGAGAGTTTGTTACTGTTGGGTTCTGTATGGAAGATCTCAAATGAGAAGTGGATATGTAGTTTTGAGAAAATTTATCGCAAGGCCCGTGATCCCCTCTTAATAGTGCGGGATCCCTAAAGACTCAAGAATCATCAAAAGGGTACTGATGATCCATACTTGAGTGTATACTTTTATTCGCTGATCATCACTCGGCACCACTAACGTCAAAGGAACTGATACCTTTGAGTTAGCCCTTTCACATGAGCTTGATGTTGTTATTCCTTCTTGGCTCAAGTTGAAAGCAAGACATGATGAAGTCTTCAAGTATCTCTCCCATACACAATGTGGAAAGTCTAGCTTATGTATTCATCCTCATTTGTCCACCATGTGAACATCCACAAGAATCAAGCATGTAGTGTTCAGGAATGCTTATCTTGATCTTGTCCTTGTTAGCACATGAGCTTGTCCTTATCAACACAAGATCATTAACAATAGCTTAAGAGGGGATTAGTGATTAGTTGTCTATATGCGTGTTGTCAGCAACATCAAAACATGATAAAGGGCATGATTGCACTTTCAATCTCCCCCTTTTTGGTAGTTGATGACAACATACATATAGCTCTCAAAAATAGTAATAAACATGTGTGGCTTAGGAGAGATTTGTTACGATGCTTATGAAGCTCCCCCTTATAGTATGCATGGTAAGAATGAATGGGAGAGTTTTGTCGAAACTCCCCCTGATTATATGCTTAGTAAAATAGGTAAGTGCGAGAGCTCCCCCTTAATGCGTGCTTTGAAGATAATAGCATGATATAACATTACACCATAATAGTTCAACAATACATAGCATATCATATGAATCAATAATACATAGCATATCATATGAATCAAAGCATATCATATGAATCAATAGGATAGCTTAAAACTCATCATCATATGACACAACGATAATATCATGATATCTCATCACCACATGATAGTTTAACAATACATCATCCATAAGTGATGGCATAGCACATCATCCATAAGTATCGTTACATGATGACACATCATTAAGTTCGACATACTATACATTATGAGAAAAACAAAAATCAAAACTAAGATAAGATAATGTCCTCCCCCTTTGGCATCAAGGACCAAAAAGGAAGGAACCTGGCAATGCTACCACATACTCAAATATCACCCTCATCAAGATCATCATCATCAGGCAGGCCACTGCCACCAGCCTCGTGAAGAAACTCAGCCCACTAAGGGCCAGATGGGAAGCCAAAGTCAGAAGGAGGAGCAGCAGGAAGATCCTCATCATCACTCACATCAAGAGCGCCCAAGTCTCTCAGACGATCCTTGAGGGCATTCTTGGAGGATACGAGGCGAGAAACCACATCATGAGTTTGACCGCACTGGAAACAGAAAGCCTTCATCATGGCAGAATGTGCCTTGCCAATGAATTTGGCAAAGTGACCGAGAGGAGCTGAGCTGGATGAAGGGGTTGCTGACCGGGCAGCAGTGCGGCGAGTGGAGGTGGATGAGGTTTTCTTAGGAGCATAGTCATCCGCCATGTGATTGGGAATGGCCCGCTTGTGATGCGTGTGAGTGGGAGCAACAGTGAATTCAGCAACATGGTGAATAAAGGCCTGGATGAAGGGGCATGAGGGAAGGCTCGCTTGTATTGAAGACTAGCGAGCTGAATGTCATTCCAGAGAAAGTGAGGCACATTAATCTTGCGCTTGGGGAAATCGTGTAAATGTGACATGATATCAATACAGTAGCCCCTGCAGGTCCCCCTGTCACCCACCTTGGGATAGATGGTGCGGATAAGACACTGAAATATGATAAAGAAGGGAGAGCGCCAGATGGATACTTGGTTAAGATCCTTCATCTGTTCGTCTGCATCAAGTTCACGAAGTGGTTTGAGGAGAAAGCCACACGCCTCAGTGGGCTTAGGTGCATGGTTAGGATCACTCTTATGGATTTTGGTGCCAGAGTCGGGGAAACCGAGTGCGGCAACAAACTCAGCATAAGAGGCTGTGAACTCAACATCAGAAGTCATCCAACTAACAATGTTGTTTGAGCCAAAGAAACACGTGGCATAAAATTGATGAATAGCGGCACTGTCAAAATCGCACCGAAAAGCAAAGGGGGCAGCGATCCCCGTTGACTTAATGAGCTCAATGGCACCCGGGTATTTCGCCGGGTGAGTGCGAATATGCTCAAGATCAATGTAAAGATGTACTAAGAGATCCTTAGGAATGATGACAGTAGAAAAGATGTTCGCTTGGACGTGTGTGTGGAAACGTGAGTCCATAGAGTCACGTTCAACAGAAAATTGGTTAACATCGCGACAGAATGTAAAGTAGGAAGACTTAGGAACCTTGGTGAAGTCCTTGACTTCACGACCTAAAGCAGGAGGAGGTTCAAGGGAGATGCGACGAGCATCACCTTCGGGCTGTTCGGGAGGATGCGAGGGCATGTAAGATGGCTTGCGAGAGCCTGTCTTCGAAAGATTCTTCCGAACAGCTACAAATTCCACCCGTTCTTGAACTTCAAGTTCGTCCTCAAAGTCTGAGCCTTCCGAGGGAGACGAGCGAACCGAGCGAACCGGACGTCGGGCGACCCGTTTGACGGGACAGCGGTATTCGTCCTAGTCATCCGACCCTGTACCGTGAGTGGCAAGAGTGGATGAACCGGCAGCGGGCTTGCGAGCTGTGTGCTTGATCCGAGGCATGGTGGAAGATCCTGGCTGCGAGGAGCGTCTGGAGGTGGATCCGGCCAGGGTGGTGACCGAAGGGAGACGAATCCGGTGAAGAACGGCCCAACAGCAGCGAGGAAGGGCCAGGGGACGACGCGGAGGCGGCTGGGGCGAAATAGGGGAGGAGGAGGTGCGTGGTGGTTAGGGCAAAGCCCAGACCCGCGCCCTCCAGCCTCTATTTATAGAGGATCCCCGATGTGTCGGACGACCGACGGGCGCCGGACGTCCGGAAGCCGTCAGCGGTCGGACGACCGACAGGCGTCGGATGTCCGTAAGCTGTCAACGATCGGACAACCGAGGATGGTCGGACGTCCGGACAGGAACAGGCGTCGGACGACCGAGCCGTGCCGGACGTCCGAGAGGGAGGCAGACAATGCTGATGGTTCAAGTGAATCAAGCGGAGGTAACATCCAACAGTATTTCCTATAGTGACTATACCTTCCCAACGCTCGAACAATGGAGTGTGTGGTGGGTTTAACCACCAAGTTCGAGTGCTACCTTGAGACAGGGACACTTAAGTATTTTCTGTCTTGCTCATGATGGTGAGGTGATAAGGAGTATTCTCGCATGTGTAGCAACCGAGGGCCTCTCAACTAACATATTTTGGACATGGTAGGATGTAAATCTTCTAACTCGATTACTATGATAAGTGTGGGTCAAAAATACGGTCAAACGCATGAGTACATAGGATCATGCACAAGTTATCCTATTATAAGAACAAGGCACATGACACAAGGGCCATGGCACAAATTTGTCTCATTCGTATGACCATGAAGTGCTAAGAGAACACCAACACTAAGCATTTCATCAGTGTAATTGACAAGGACATGCAGGAAATTTCAAAGTGGAAAAAGTATTATGTTCATGCAATGATGCAACCTACACAGGGTTGACTCTAATGTTATACATGCATGAAGTAAATACTTGTTACCGGAAAAGCATTGGTATGGCGTAGAAGTAGCCGAGTCCTGTCTTGACTCTAATTTCTTCGTGACCAGCACCATCTTCTTCTGAGAATAAGTCAAGATAGCAATGCTTCTCCAAAGTACCTAAACCACCATTTAAGCACAATATGGTCCCCAAACTTATTGGGTCCAAAGTTAGTCCAACTACAATATATAGGGTAAGATCACTCAATTATGTGCATACAGATATAAGTTTTACTTTCAAGCACACCTTAACCTTTTAATGGATACGTCTGATTTACCATATACATATATTGGATCAAAGATACGATAGACACGCCATGTGCATCTACACAGAGTAGATATGCCTACACAAGACTATCAAAATCCAAGGATATACAATTTGGACAAATGAACACATAATTGTCAATTACAGAACATTCATGTCGTCCAAAATGGATCAGGGTGACAAATCAACATATGATAGCACCCCAAGTTCAACACATGAACCGGTCAAAGCATCAAACCATGTAAGGTATGCATTTTGCACAACCTTACATGCATGTCCCATCCAAGTAGATGTATAAGTGTAGGTAATATGATTATAACTCCCACAACATTATGAAATAAATAGTACGAGCTCAAAGACATGCATGGGAGATTATCGGGAGACACATGAATTTCTCGGCAAGTTATGTAGGTCAAATGAAGGCAAAGCCGAAATAGAATGACCATGAAAAAAACACTGCCAAGCCAGAGATACCATGTGTGAGAGAACACAATGGTATTTAGAATTATCAGTGGTGGTAGATGCCAAACGAGCACAAAGATCGTTTTATACTCACACAAGTGTGATATGGGAGTTTAACCATAAGCATAATGTTTAGATGTCGTACGTTAACATCCCAATTAGTTAGATCATAATGTAGAGAAATAATTCGAAAGGCATGCATCAACTATGCCCTTCTTTTAAGTACGATCTAGCGGCTAAGCCATGAGTATTGGTGTAGTAGAACATCATACTCACGCACATCTAAGGGATTTAGACACCAACAGGGTTATTATGTGAATTAATACATGTGGAGCATGACACGCCACACAGTTATAGAATAACCCCATGTGGTAGATTCTGAGTGGCATACATCGGATGTTTATCTTACCAAGGGTTGTGACGTGCACAAAGCATATCACACTCCCTTAATGTGATAATCCATGTATTTATCATACAAGGCAATCAATCATCCAACTAATCTGATAAGTGGATGCCAATTTGAACTTCGGATGGCTTTGACATCCAACGAAATGATTGGATAATCTTGCACCGTGAATACTAGATGGAGCCCAATACATATATACACATTTTGGATTAGTGATGTGCGTAGAGTAGAACACTTCCCCTTTATGTGATGAGCTATTAACGTCTCAAAAGACCCACACAACGGTGAAACTAGGATGCAAGTAATGATGAGGACTACACACAACTATATGACATACATAACGACCTACACATGATAGATAACACATAACAATCATACTAGTAGGCGCAACATGTCAAAGTACATGCTAGGTACCAAACCTAGACATGAGAAGGAGTGGGGCAGGCAACTTTCAATGTAAACAATTTTAGTACAAGTTACCGCAAAGAGGCACATTGGATACGGGATATGGGCTCGATAATCCAAATGACTTGGCTTGAGATAATACAAATGATGAAGAGTCCTCAAATCTTCATTGTGTATCCAAGTCTCCAATGTCCTCCAAAGTCACCTATTGATCAAGTTTGAGCTTGTTGGTCCCCAACTATGTTGGGTCCTAAGAGGTTAGTCACAATAGGCTTGGCAACCCAAATGGTTCTTTTCTTGACACCATTTTGAGTACCAACAAACTTGGCAAACACATTGCCAACCTTATCCTTCCCAAGGGAATAGATATCATCAATAGTGATTGGGGTGGATAAGTTACCTCTCGTGCAAGACGAAGCGACGTGACCCTTCTTACGACATAAGCAGCAACATCTACCCTTTGCTTTCTTCCCAGTTGATTTCTCACCTCGAGGAGTGTTGGCTTGGGTCTTATTGGGAAGAGGCCTTCCTTCAGCTTGTAACTGAGTATGTGATTGAGTTTGTGGCTGCTTCCCTTGTTGCTTGTGACTTTGAGACTTCGTCTTCAGAGGGCAAGATCTCACATGGTGCCCTTTTACTTTGCACTTGAAGCAAATGATTTTGGCCGAATTCTTGACTTGTTCTAGGCCCCTCTTGTTCTTGTTTGAGTTTACTCCAACATCATTTTTGTCATTCGGAGATGTTTGCTCACCCAGGACGTTGTTGAGTGTGGACATCCCTTCATGACACTGTTCCAAGTCTTTCTTCAAAGAAGTGACTTGGGCCTTCAGCTCTTCGATTTCCTCTGCACGGTCAGTATCAACGCAAGTACTAGAGGAAGTGTAAGCTTCAATGTTAGAGCAACAAGGCAAGGAAAGTAATTCATCACACGAGGTAGAAACATTATGAGTAGACGAATTACGAGGACTAGCACATGGAAATATATTACTTTGACTAAAAGTAGTGCCATTGGCCACATGAGGCTCACTTGATGTTACCTTGGTGATGATAGCCTCATGAGCTAACTTTTGCACATTATGGGAGGTTAGAAGATCGGCATGATAGCTTGTGAGCTTTACATGGTTTTCTTCCAACTTCCCATAATTTCTAGTTAGTAAATCAAGTTGAGCACGTAGCTCAATATTCTCCTTCAATGTTGATACTTCAAAAGAGGTAGAGTTTGATGTACAAGTATCATCAATAATATGAGAGGAGTAAGTAGCAAATAGAGACTTCTCATGAGTAGATTGAAGCTCCTCATAGATCTTAGAGGTTTTGATGAGCTCTCCCTTGACATTATTGCATTCAAGGAGAAGGACCTCAAAATCCTTTTTAAGTTTATCAAGAGTAACTTCAGTCTCTCCTTTTGAAGATCTTAAGTCTCTACATGCTTGATGACTCTTCTCAAGTTCATGTTCAAGTTTTTTACTTTTAGTTTGTTCTTGATTAAGTGAATCATTACAATTTTCAAAGTAAGCAAGAACATCTTGGAATCTTTGAAGAGCGTTATTTTTAGCTTTATGAAGAATTTTACTGATCACATAGACATTTTCAGTCAAGTCATCATCATCATCCTCATCGGAAATATCATCGTTATTGCACAGGGAAGATGATACCTCATTATTACCTCTTGCCATGAGGCACATGTGAACTTGAGGAGTTGATGATGATTCTTTTGGTGAATCAGATTCTTCATTAGTCAAAAGTACTTCATATTTCTTGATTTCCCCTAAATGATTAGTCATAGAGCAACTACGGAGAAACAAGATATTTTGATCAAGAGGACACGGGAAAGCAGGCATATCACCACAGGCATTTGTCAAGGGATCTTTAGGTGAGATGCATGACCTATCAACACAATAATTTACACTATGTGTGGTGCTAGATATGCTCGTGTCCATAGAGGCTATGACATTTTCATCAACATATATTTCTTCACTCACCATGTCATTACCTTGTGAGATTGAAGATGATGAGGTGTGCAAGCAATCGGATATGGAAGTAGTGGTGGACTCTTTATGATCGAAAAGCGTGAAGAGCTCATGCACCAACTCCTTCATCATAATATCGTCTTCATCAAGATTGGACCCACCATATATATCTTCAAGTTAAGTCCAAACTTCATGAGCTGACTTGCAAGTCGAGATAGACTTAAACACTTCAGGAATTATGGTTCGATGAATGGCAAGAAAAGCCTCACAATCAAGATACATTTCATTAGTAGATGAAGATGCATCATCATTTTTGTCGGCAATCCTGACAAGAACAATTCGTAAAGTATTTGGGCCCATGGCCCGAAAGTGATGAAGCATACGAATTCTCCATAGGGTATAATTTGTGCCATCAAAGTCAAAGGTGTCATTGTGCACTAATCCAATAGTCGACATCGATATTCTCTAGGTCATGAAACCAAATTAAAGAGAGACCTTGCTCTGATACAAATTGAAAGGAACACGATGACGCCTTGAGGGGGTGAATAGGCTATTTAAAAATTTGTTCGGATTTTGCTTAAACCTCATGTAGAAATAAACTAAGAGGATACTTTTCAAGCACAAATCTTAAATGCAATAGGCACCGCAACATGCACCAACAACACAATCTACCAAGATGGACACAACACGGTTACTAACAAGCACAAGTAAGTTACACAAACTCACTTGAGCTATATCACACGATGAGTAGGTGAACGACACAAGATACTAGATCACATTATAGCACACGATATATCAAAAGCTGCAACTGTGAACGTGTGGATATAGAGGGTATGCTTGAACGATTAATCTTGTACAAAGAAATAGCCAACACAATATAATGAACACAAACAATACGCAATGTATGTATGCTCAAGTAACACAAGTAAACCACAAGTAAGGAGTTAGGGTTAGGGATAACCAAGGTCCCTGAGACAAAGATGTATCCCGATGTTCACTTCCTTGGAGGGAAGCTAGTCACCGTTAGAGAGGTGGATGTTACCACGAAGGCACACCAACGCCACGAAGGCTCACCCTATTCTCCCTTTGAGATAACACCACGAAGGCGTTTCTCAACCACTAGTGGTAAGCCTTTGAGGTGGCTTCCAAACCCTCACAAACTTTTCCGGGGGTAATCACACGGATTGATTCCTCTGCGAATAACTCCTACCGCCTAGGAGTCTCCAACCTCCAAGAGTAACAATATCACGGGGAATGCTCAAAACTTTCTCAAATCTCAAATAGCTTGGGTTGAGAGGAGGAGAGGGAGACGATCTATCTTTTGATTGGAACAACTCTCAAAGGGGCTCACAAATGCTCTCGGGATCTAAGATTTGGTGTGAGAAAATGTGTGTGAGGTAGAAATGTGTTCTTATCAAGATATGGCTGTGTTGGGCACACAATCTATCCTCTGAAGGGGCCCGGACGACTGGCCCTCGGACGACCAGAAGTCTCCGGATGTCCAAGAGTTTGGATTTGATCAAAGGCTCCGGATATCCGAAGGAGGTCAAACGTCCAGCCCTCGGACGTCCAGAGGGAGCCGGATGTACGAGATTTTGACTCTGTTACAAGGCTCCGGAATACCGAAGGGGTCGGTCATCCGGCCTTCGGACGTCCGGAGTGAGCCGCATGTCCGAGAGTTTGTTACTGTTGGGTTCTGTTTGGAAGATCTCAAATGAGAAGTGGAGATGTAGTTTTGAGCAAATTTATCGCAAGGCCCGTGATCCCCTCTTAATAATGCGGGATCCCTAAAGACGCAAGAATCATAGAAAGGGTACCGATGATCCATACTTGAGTGTATACTTTTATTCGCTGATCATCACTCCACACCACTAACGTCAAAGGAACTGATACCTTTGAGTTAGCCCTTTCATTTGAGCTTGATGTTGTTGTTCCTTCTTGGCTCAAGTTTAAAGAAAGACATGACGAAGTCTTCAAGTAGCTATCCCATACACAATGTGGAAAGCCTAGCTTATGTATTCATCTTCATTTGTCCACCATGTGAACATACACAAGAATCAAGCATGTAGTGCTCAGGAATGCTTATCTTGATCTTGTCCTTGTTAGCACATGAGCTTGTCCTTATCAACACATGATCATTAACAATAGCTTAAGAGGGGATTAGTGATTAATTGTCTATATGTGTGTTGTTAGCAACATCAAAACATGATAAAGGGCATGATTGCACTTTCAGTTGGACGCCTTCTTATCGGCCAGATACTTGGGGTAGTTGCACTTCGAGTGACCTGTCCCCTTGCAATAATAGCATTCTGTTTCCGGCTTAGGTCCAACCTCGTGTTTCTTCGTCGGAAGGGCAATAGCTTTGCCACTCTTCTTGGAGTTACCCTTCTTGCCTTTGTCGTTTTTCTTGAAACTAGTGGTCTTATTGACCATCAACACTTGATGTTCTTTCTTGATTTCTGACTTAGCGACTTTCAACATCACAAATAACTCGTTGGGTGACTTATTCATCCCTTGCATGTTATAGTTCAACACGAAGCTCTGATAGCTAGGTGGAAGTGATTGAAGAATTCTGTCGGTGATAGCTTCTTGCGGGAGTTCAATCCTGAGCTCAACTAGACAGTTAGAGTACCCAGATATTTTGAGCACGTGTTCACTGACAAACGAATTCTCCTCCATTTTGCAAGCATAGAACTTATCGGAGGCCTCATACCTCTCGATCCAGGCATTCTTCTCAAAGATAAACTTCAACTCCTAGAATATCTCATATGCTCCATGACATTCAAAACATCTTTGAAGTCCCAGTTCTAAGCCGTACAAAACTGCATGTTGAACTAGTGAGTAGTCATCCTTACGTGCTTGCCAAGCGTTCAAAACATCTCGGGTTGCCGTAGCGGGTGGTGCATCACCTAGCACAACATCAAGCACATATTCCTTTTCGCAAGGTTGGAGGATAAGCCTCAGATTTTGAGCCCAGTCAACAAAGTTGCTTCCATCATCTTTCAGCTTAGCTTTCTCTAGGAACGTATTCAAATTTAGAGTTGCTACTGTGCGAGCCATTGATGTACAACATAAAATTTTGCAAAATTTACTTAGACTATGTTCAAGACAATTGAGTTTAGCTAATCATATAACTAATAAACTCCCACTCAAATAGACACCCCTCTAGTCATTCGAGTGTTGCATGATCCAAAGTCACTAACTCAAGTCCGATCATCACGTGAGTTGAGTATAGTTTGAGTGGTGAACATCTCCATGTTGGTCATATCAACTATATGATTAATGCTCGACCTTTCGGTCTCTTGTGTTCCGAGGCCACGTCTGTACATGCTAGGCTCGTCAAGTTTAACCCGAGTTTTCTGCATGTGCAACTGTTTTGCACCCATTATATGTGAACGTTGAGTCTATCACACCCGATCATCACGTTATGTCTCGAAATGACAAACTGTCGCAAGAGTGCATAGTCGGGGAGAACACAATTGTATCTTGAAATTTTAGTGAGGGTTCAACTTATAATGCTACCATCGTTCTAAGAAAAATAAGGTGCATAAAATGATTAACATCACATGCAAATCATAAGTGACATGATACGGCCATGAACTTGTGCTTCTTGATCTTCATCACCAAAGCACCGGCATGTTCTCCATCGTCACCGGCACCACACCATGATCTCCATCATTGTGCTGCCATCGAGGTTGTCGTGCTATCTATGATGTTACTACTAAAGCTATTGCCTAGCGATATAGCAAGAGCATCTTCAAGCACAAATTAATTTTAAAGACAACCCTATGGCTCCTACCAGTTGCCGTAGCATCGACGTGCAAGTCGATATTCAACTACTACAACATGATCACCTCATACATCCAATATATCATATCATGTCTTTAGCCATATCACATCACATGCATACCCTGCAAAAACAAGTAAGACGTCCTCTAATTTGTTGTTGCATGTTTTACGTGGCTGCTATGGGTATCTAGTATGATCGCATCTTACTTACGCAAAGCAACAACGGTGATATGCAAATTGCTATTTAACCTTCTCCAAGGACCGCCTCGGTCAAATCCATTCAACTGAAGTTGAAGAAACAGACACCCGCAAGTTATCTTTATGCAACAAGTTGCATGTTAGTCGATGAAACCAGTCTCTCGTAAGCGTACGAGTAAAGTTGGTCTGGGCCGCTTCAATCCAACAATGTCGTTGAATCAAGAAAAGACTAAGGAGGGCAGCAAATTGAACATCAAATACCACAAACTCTTTTGTGTTCTACTCGAGATATCATCTACGCATGAACCTAGCTCATGATGCCACTGTTGGGGAACGTTGCATGGGAAACAAAAAAATTCCTATGCACATGAAGACCTATCATGGTGATGATCATCTACGAGAGTGAGATCGGATCCAAATATCCTTGTAGATCGCTAAGCGGGAAGCCTTAAGAAACGGAGTTGATGTAGTGGAACGTCTTCGCGATCCAAATCGCCGCCGTCCCATGATCAGTCGCAATCTAGCGCCGAACGGACGGCTCCTCCGCGTTCAGCACACGTATAGCTCGATGACGATCTCTGGCTTCTTGATCTAGCAAGAGAGATGAAGAGCTAGCTGAATTGTTCGAAAACACGACGGCGTGGCAGTGATGATCGTGAAGCTACTCCGGCACGGCTTCGCCGTGCCGTACTGATCTAGCTACGAGGTGTCACGAAGTAGTGGAGGGAGAGAGGGCTGCGCAAAGGCTTGAGTCCAAAAACCCTAAAATTCTCCGCTATATATAGGAGGAACCAAGGGGTGGGTGGCTTGCCTCCTACTCCAAGGACGAGCCTTCGGCCGAGGCAAGAAGGGAGGAGTCCTCCTCCAATTCGGTTTGGTGGAGGACTCCTTCCTATCTTGTCCACCTCCTTCTTTTTTTTCTTTTCCTTCTTTATAATGGCCTTGGAGGAAATAGCCTTATTGGGATGGCCTCACCAGGCCACTAAGGGCTGGTATGCCACCCATGGGCCTATTTCGTTCTCTCTTGGGTGGGTGGCCCCTCCCGGTAAAACCTCGGAACCCATTCGTCACTCCCGGTACTTAACAGGGAATGCCCGAAATCTTTCCAGAAGCGAAATGCAACAATCCTATATATCAATCTTCGTTTCCGGACCATCCGGGAGACACTCATGACATCCGAGATCTCATCCGGGACTCCGAACAACATTCGGTTACCAACATCAATAATTCAACTATATAGAAAATGTCACTGAACCTTAATTGTGCAAACCCTGCGGGTTCATGAACTATTTAGACATGACCGAGACACTCTGTGGTCAATATCCAATAGTGGGACCTCGACGTCCATATTGGATCCTACATATGCTACGAAGATCTTATTGATTGAACCTCTATGTCAAGGATTCACAAAATCCCGTACATCATTCGCTCTTTCCTTCGGTATGTTACTTGCCCTAGATTTGATCATCGGTATCACCATACCTATTTTAATCTTTTTACCGGAAAGTCTCTTTACTCGTTCCGTAATACAAGATCCCGTGGCTAACTATTTAGTCACATTGCTTGCAAGGCTTGTTTGTGATGTTGTATTACGAGTGGGCCCCGAGATACCTCTCCGTCACACGGAGTGACAAATCCCACTCTTGATCCATGCTAACTCAACGGACACCTTCGGAGATGCATATAGAGTACCTTTATATCACCCAGTAACGTTGCAACATTTGATACACACAAGGCATTCCTCCGGTGTCAGTGAGTTACATGATCTCATGGTCATAGGAATGTATACTTGACATGCAGAAAACAATAGCAACAAAATGACACGATCATATGCTACGTTTATAGTTTGGGTCTTTGTCCATCACATCATTATTGTTTTCTGCATGTCACATGACAACACTTGTCTATGGCTAGGAAACCTTAACTATCCTTGACCAACAGGATAGTCAACTAGAGTCTCACTAGGGACATAGTTTTGTCTATATATCGACACATACATTTATGTTTCTATTCAATACAATTATAGCATGGATCATAAACGATTATCATGGAATAGGACATATAATAATAACTATTTCATTATGGCCTCTAGGGCATATTTCCAACACGAAGGGGCAGCGCTCCTCGCGGGTGCGGGCAGCGCCCGATGTTTTGGGAAAACACACATCAAATTTGTACTCGAATCACGCTGGATTTTTTGATGTGACCGATCTCATCGATCATCGTAAACCCGATTCGGCTTTACGTTTCACTATTAATCCCGATGGCGGAAACCCACGAGTAGGGGTAGGTTGTGTCACGACCTCATCGATTCCGATGCATAGAAAACATAGCCACAATGATCCCGATGGGCAGTTGATCTCATCAACCGTGCACATAGCCAATCTCAAGAACGACGACGGATCTCATCCGCCGCCTCCACAAATCAAATATGCATCCGATTTTTATACCAAATCCTATAGCACAGGCTCTAATACCACTGTTGGGTTCTACCGTAGGCGCATCACATGAAAATTAGAATTTTCCTAAGCGAAGAACAACCAAGAACATGCTACAAATTTGGATCATAGATTCTTACCACTAGATGCAGAGTGCCATGCAGCGGAAGTAGATGTGGCAGCACGTCCGGGTGGTGTGTCTCCTCCTCGTCAGATCTCCCTTGAACAGCCGGTCGTCGGATCACTCTCCCACAAACTGTCGAGCGCGGATCCCATGTACAGGCTTGCCAGAGCGGCGCAGGTGCACCACTTCTAAAGGTATTTGCGCATGTTGGAGGAACACCATGCGATGGATTGCTACGTCCGGATCACATAGTTGGAGACAACGAGTGGAGGTGGCTAGGTGCAACACATGCACATCCCTAATGAAGGCACCTAAGCGATCAACTGATTAAGTGTGTCGCATCTCCAATATATATAGGAGTCCGGTACAGGCTCAACTCTTGGGCCTCACACATACCCTAAAGCGCACGTGTTCCTTCCCTTAAGCATGCGACCCCTTAGGTTCTCATTCCCTTGGTCGCGAGATGGACCACGCCCAAGTCGGCTAGTTGGTTACAGCCTCTAGCAAGACCTGCCGAATCCAAGTGTCTGATGAAGCTGGTTAGGTGAACCTGTACTTCATACTTCTATATCCTTTGCCACACGATATACGTTGTCGTTCTCAAGGCGACATGGTCATCCTTGTTGCCGCACGACCTCTTTTTCGTTATGGTGAATCTTACCAACATTTGGATTATCTTATAATCCTTATCACATGGCCATGCTTATCCAGGTCAGATCACGCGAAGGGCCTAGAGTATATCTCTCCTGATCGGAGGGCCAAAGCCCATCTTTCTCGACCATGTCTCGCAGCATGGGTCTGGACAAGCCCGAAACCTTGCTTTGTAACTACCTAGTCATAGAGTAGCATTTGGTTGCCCCAAAGTAGTCTGTCACCATCCTAAGTACATGTGCCAGCTCAGGTCTTAGGACATAGAACGTATGTTGTACTAGAAACTCACAGATGACCTGTCGGTGCGTCTCATAGTTAGGTTTGTCCAGCTCAGACCTTATCTCGACTTAGATCTGACTACGTGGAATCTGACCAAATCTTTCTGAGTCCATATTATCTGGCTAGAATCCAATACTACATGATCAGTGAGACCGGACCATCCGTCGTATCATATGCTAGTCTAGTTGGTTGCGCGTCCACAAAACTCTTTCAACTAGGGACGATTTACTGTAGTCATCATACAATGTATAGTCCCACAAAAAAGTCACACACTTGTTAATACACATCATTGATACTGTCCAAGGACTATATTTATTCATAAACACATAGGAAATATCATCATACATGATTGCCTCTAGGGCATATATCCAACAACGGTGCCAGGAGCCTGTCAGCAGGCACGGATGAGGATGCTTTCCTCTTTTATGCTAAGGGAGCAGGGCCACCGTCGGTCCCTAAAGCAATTCCTAATTTTTTTTCCTTTGGTGCAAGAAGACTAGTACAGGAGGATCAACAAGGCGGAGGTCATTCGCGAGCCCGCCAACACGTCACAACAATAAGCTTTTGCACGCGAAGACCGCTTTTATCAGGATAAGCCACAGTCTTGCCCCCATCAAACTTGTCGTTGTGGCAACCCTTCCCACCATGTGTTTCGGAGGAAGAGGATCGTCGCGAGTATAAGAAAGGACAGGCTACCGCCTCTGAGAATTTTTTTTGAGAAGTAGCTAGAACACACCCTTGTACTCTCTCTCACCCTCAAGCCATTCCAACAAGCAGGAGTACGGTTTTACACCGCGAGGTGGACCGAACCTTGGTAAACAGGCGTGCTCGCTGTTCTTCTTCCTTAGGTCGAACACGTGGAGTGTCGCTGTGTGATCACAAAGTAGAGTAGGGCGGGAGAACCTGCGCACCCTGGACTTTGCACCTCTTCGCTCCCCGGAGCCTCGGTTTTGACATTTCGCGTGCCAGGTAGGGATGTGTCATTGTTCCCCAACTCCGCCTCGACTCCATATCTGCCAACCCGATGGCTGAGGCCTGTCGTGTGCATGCCGACTGCCGGGCAGCCCGCCTGGCCCAGACTGCATCGGCTGGCCGCAACAGTGATGGCCGCCACGACTCCATCGGCAAAGAGGTCGGCGCCCCCACCGACCCCGTCGACCGCGAGCAGCAGGACTCCTCCTTCCACCCCTCAATGCAGAAGGATGGCCGCATCACCACGACTTTCTCCTCCCACACCTGCCTTGAGCATGTGAACGCACAGGCCAAGCTACTCATAGCACGTAACCTTGTTTCCTACCGCACAACGAACACCGGTTACGACACCTGGCTAGGCCGCATCACCAAGCTTGTCACCACCGATAGAGAATCCACAACACCCTCCCAATCACTTCGCCCTTCTCTGTCTCGCACTAGGGACGTGGCGCACGGAGACCCTCCACCGCCTCTCCTGTTCAATGACCCAATCGAGCCCCGGTGAGACACGCGCCTGCTTGAACAACACGGTGGGGCCCCTCCACGGGCTCAAGATGAGGCCAGCTGCCAGGTCGTTTGCCACACGCCACCTGCTGCGTGTGTGCTCCTCGAGCAACAACACCAATGCCAAGACTAGATCGTGCAGGATGTCATGGCGTCCGGGCGCCAAAATCGGGCCACCCTCGCGCGGGGCGTCCCCTCGAGCAGCGTGGGCTGCAGGGCCTTCACTCACAGGCTCTGTCGGGTGGTTTGGCCCGTCTAGTTCAAGCCTGAGCTGCCCCCGCGCTACGATGGCGTCGCCAACCCCACAGAGTTCCTCTAGCTCTATGTGCTACACATAGAGGCGGCAGGAAGCAACGACAAGGTCATGGAAAACTGGTTCCCCATGGCCCTCAAAGATGGCACACGCTCATGGCTCATGAACCTGCCCGAAGAATCGATCTCTTCGTGGAGCGAGCTCTGCGAATAGTTCGTCACTAACTTCAAGGGCACGTAGGACCACCCCCTTTCTATGAACAACCTACGGCGCGTGAAGCAGCGCCCGGGGTATACCCTATGCAAGTACATCCAACACTTCAGCCAGGTTTGCAACAAGATCATGTGGGCTTCTGATGAAGCCATCATCATGGCGTTCTCCAACGACATCCGGAACGTGCGGATGTGTCGGAAGCTTGCCTTGAACGACATCTTGAGCACGACCCTGGAGCTATTCAACATCGCAGACAAGTGTGCCCACGCCGAGGAAGGGTGCCTCATCATCCACCACGGCCCCAATACCGCGCCCGATGATGGCAAGGAAAAGGGCAAGGAGGTCAAGCGCAAGGGCCTAGCGGTGCTCGCAATGGAGCGTGTACAGAAGTGCAGCAGCGACCATGATGTGCCCGAGAAGGACCTTCGCCCCCTCTGCGCCTATCACAACATGCACACCCACAACATCGAAGACTACCACGAGCTCAGGTCGCTCCGCAATGAGCACGTCGGCTGGTGCCCGGACCTCAAAGACCATGGTACTAGCTGTGGTGGTGGTCGCGGAGGCGTCATGTGGGAGAGTCGCAATGGAAACCCTTACCTGGGCTGGCGCGAGCAACCCCGTGAGAATAGCTGGCATCACCGCCCTTGTGAGGGCGCCTGGCGCAAACAACCCCGCGAGGCACACCCTTGGGATAATGCGGCTCTTCCGCTGCTTCCGCGCCCAGGAAGAATGATGACAATCATCGTGACGAGGAGGCCAGGAGATATCAGGAACCCACGCCGCCATGTTGAATCGCCTGCTCAAGCAATTCTCCCATGAGGTAAACATCACCTTCTCGAGGCCGGAGGCTGTGTGGCCCATCAGCTGGTCGCAGTATGCCATCACCTTCAATTCCAAGGACGGCCTCAAGTCCACCACTGCCACGGGAGCGCTTCCCCTATTGTGCGGCCCCACCATCAGCAATGTCTCAGTCACCAAGACCCTCATAGATGGAGGTGTCGACCTCAGTGTGTTCTCCGTGGAGACCTTTGAGACACTCCAAGTGCCTTACAACCAGCTGATGCCTACCAAGCCATCTTCAGGGATGACCGATGGTTCCACTATTCCCTTGGGGGCAAGTCCACCTCATTGTCATATTCGACACACACAACAACTACCACATCAAGCTCATTGACTTTGACGTAGTGCACATCAGCCTACTGTACAATGAAATCCTTGCATACCAGACGCTAGCCAAATTTATGGCGGTGACCCTCAAGATGCCTGGCTGCAGCGACGTCATCACCATCGCCCGCGACAAAAAGGATGCGGCATGTTCCCTCGAGCGCGCCTACAGAGCTATCGTAGCCCAGCAATCGGATGGCGAGGGAGATGCCGGACCCTGCGAGGCTGCGTCCCCAAGAAATAAGAAGTCTCTGCCCATCCGATGCCCCACCGAGGCAAGGAATGTATCGTCCAATGTTGGTGATGCAAGAAACGCACCCACGGCCAGCAATTGTCCCCCAGCATAGGAAGGAGTGCCTAGCGCCTCCCCCAAGCTAGGCTCAGGGGCTTCCGCGAGGAAAGTATCTGACTTGACCAGCATGATGACGGAGGTGCTCAGGCATCACTTGGAGGCGTGCTTTGACGTGTGCCCCCGCAAGAAAGAAGTGCGACACCAGGTGCCAGGGGCACAAGAGTTCATCACCCAAGAGATTAACAAGTTGCGGGAGGCACGAGCCATGAAAGGCGAGCGTCGCCCTCGCCGCCTCGCCAACTCGGCCTTTGCCCCCGAAAGTAATGACGAGGCGTGCATGTGCGTCGACATCACACGCCTCAACAGGGATGACTCACGGGACCCCTTCTCGCAAACACGCGTCATCCTGAGCGAGGGAGTCACCACCAGCTACGTACATATGTCCTTCGGTATGGATAACGTAGGCACCACCTTCCAAGGGCTCGCATTGCTCAAGATGGCGCCTTGCAATCCATCGGGCCCTTGCGAGCCCTAAAGACCTGAGGGGCTGACTGGTTCCTAAGCAGTGAGTCTCCGTGTTCTGCTTCGCCAAGCTGCCTGAAAGCACATTGTGCTCCCTTGGTGGTTTCGATAATTCATTACAACATACATTGTCTCTCGGACTAACAATTTTACCTAGATATTTATGGAATAGTCCATCAAGATCTTTGACTAAAGGTGTATGTGGAGATGCCCCTTGATGCAAGAAAGGGATAAGATTGTCTCAAGCTTCAAGATAGAAGACTCTTCATTTTATATTTGTGTTAAATCACTTTTGAGTCCATAAGACATCCAATACTATTAAAAGGGGTGAGGTAGTAAAATGAATTGATTGCTTAAAGTGCTCAAGTTAGCCACCAAAATACTCAGTCATTTTCCCACATAACCATTCTACCAAATTCCACATACTCAAATTCGGTGTCACTAACTTCCACATTTCGGACCCACCAAGTTTGACATAAACCCTAGCCATTCCCATAAAATCGGTGAAACCAAATCCATATCGGTGCTATCGAGTTTAGTGTGACCAACATTCTGTTTCCTCGGTACACAAAATTGGAATTTCCGAGTTTGATTATCGGTACCACTGTTTCTGGCCATCTGACCATTAGCTACCTATGTTGTGCCACCGAGTTGTGTATATGAGTCCCATCGAGATTCAAAAGTTACTGCCTTTGTGTGAATTCGTACCATCTAGTTTGTAACTTCGGTGTCATCGAGTTTCCCACTTTAGGTGTAACAGTTGGATTTTGTGTCCTGCCTATATATACCTCTTCGCCCACCTCTCACTCGGGGGAGAAGCATTCAGAACACACACTTCATTGCGAGATCCATTTTCTGAGAGAGAACCACCTACTCATGTGTTGAGGCGAAGATATTCCAATCAAACTATTTGAAACTTGATCTCTAGCCTCCCCAAACAGCTCGCCACCAAATCAATCTCTCCTACCATGCATATTCTGTGAGAGAGTGATTTTGTGTTCAGGAGACTATCTTTAGAAGCACAGGAGCAAGGAGTTTAATGATGTATCACATCTATTACCTTTTGGAGGGTGGTGCCTCCTAGATTGGTTAGGTGTCTCTTGGGATCCTCCTACTTCGTGTTGAGGAGTTGAACCAAGATGCTTGTAAGGGCAAGGAGATCGCCTACTTTGTGAAGATCTACCGTGAGTAAGGCTAGTCCTTCGTGGGCGGAACCGTGGTGGAATAGACAAGGCCGCTTCTTCCTGGACCCCTTGTGGGTGGAGCCCTCCATGGACTCTCGCAGCCTTTACGCTCCATGGGTTGAAGTCTCCACTAACATGGACATACGATAGTCCCACCTATCGGAACCATGCCAAAATCATTGTGTCAACCTCTTTGTGTTTGATCTCCTAAACTCTACTCCTTTACATATGCCAAGTCTTTACTTTTCCGCTTCCATATATGTTGACTAGCATGTGTAGGGTGTACTAGACTTGTTAAAACTGCTCAATTTCTGCCTTCCTTGAAATGGGTTAGGCTAGGAATTTTATCTTAACAAGTAGTCTATTCACCCGCCTCTAGACACATCTTCTATCGATCCCTCAATTGGTATCAGAGCAAGGTCTCCAAAACCTTGGTTTAATCACCGTTGGAGGAAGATGAGTGTGGCTAGTTCCGGGATTTTTAGTTGTAGAGTGCCTATTCTTGATGGGGAGTACTTTATACAATGAAAATATGAAGTTCTTGATATACTTGATGAGTTCCATTTGCGCAAGTATGTTGAATATCCCTATACTCCTCCAATTGATCCCATACATCCTTCTCATGATGATGAAATTGATATGCTTGGTAGTCTTAACACTCTCCATCTAACCATTAGAGGATTACCAAGAAATGTGCTTAATCAGTTGCAAAACTTTGAGTGTGCTCATACCTTGTGGAAAGTCTTAGAGAAAAGATATCCAGATTATTCCTTGAAAAACCTTGATATCATTGTCCACAGATGCATTGGTTTTCACAAAATGAAGCCAACCGATCCTAATTTTGGTAAATGCCTACTTGAGCTTCGTGACCTCATGCGTGCCAAAGGAGATGTCATTACTATTAACAATATCATTGCTGAAGCCATTCGAATGCATAAACACGAACATTGTCATAGTCAAAATTCTGATGAAACTCTTGTTTCTTATGAGGGAACTTCATCCGTTGATGATTATGTGGAGCATGGCTACTATGATGAAGATGAGGACATTGACATCGAGTATGAGAAGACCATGAGGAATCTTAGTCTTATGGCAAACCCTAGAGACTTAATGGCTGGTGGAAAGGAATGGGTTATCAAAAGTGGATGCACCGATCACATGACCGGAGATAAAGACATGTTCCATGAGATCACACAAAACCGTGGACTTCGAAGGTATGTGACTTTTGGAAATAATTCCATGGGTAAGGTACTTGGTTTTGGTAAGGTGGATGTATCTTATGATAGTTCCATTCAAAATGTCATGCTTGTTGAATCCCTTGGCTACAATCTTCTTTCCGTATCTAGACTAGCAGACTTTGGTTTCAATGTGCTATTTACAAAAGTTGACTCCTAAGTGTTTCATAACGACTACCACAACATTGTCTTTACTAGTTTCCATAGAGGTGATCTATACATTGTTGATTTCTCTAAGATATCCGAACCTCGTATATGTCTTATTGCAAAATCGTCTAAAGGTTGGTTACGGCATAGAAGGCTATGACATGTTGGTATGCGTAATCTTGACAAACTTATCAAAGGTGATCATATCCTTGGTGTTAAAGATCTTATCTTTGACAAAGATAGGCTTTGTAGTGCCTGTCAAGCAGGAAATCAAGTTGGTGGAAGTCATCCCATGAAGAACATCATGACTACTAGAAGACCACTCAAGCTACTTCACATGGATTTCTTTGATCCCAATGCTTACAAGAGTCTCGGTGGAAATTCTTATGGTTTAGTCTTGTTGATAATTTTTCCAGATTTACGTGGGTGTTCTTTCTTGACAATAAGTCGCATGTACAAAAGATCTTCAAGAACTCTGGTTGGAAAGCTCAAAATTAGTTTGAAGTGAAGATAAAGAAGGTTCGAAGTGACAACGGAACATAGTTCAAGAACACAAATGTGGATACTTTTCTTGACGAAGAAGGTATCTGACATGAGTTCTCGGCAACGTACACAACTCAACAAAATGGAGTTGTTGAGAGGAAGAACCGGACTCTCATAGAGATGGGGAGAACGATGCTTGACAAATACAAGACTCCAAGACACCTTTGGGCACAGGCCTTGGAAATAGCTTGCCATGCCATAAACCGACTCTACCTACACAAGCTTCATGGTAAAATGACATACGAGCTACTCACCGGTAACAAACCCCAAGTTGGATACTTTCGAGTATTCGGCTCTAAGTGATATATTCTTAATAATCATTGTTGCTCTAAGTTTGTACCGAAAGCTTATGAAAGTTTCCTACTCGGTTACGGATTTAAATCTCACATTTACCGTGTCTACAACAACTTCACTCGAAAAGTTGAAGAGACGGTAGATGTGAAGTTTGATGAGACTAACGGTTCGCAAGTGAAACAATTGCCAAATGATGTAGGAGATAAGGAACCTTAGGAAGCTATCAAAGACTTGTCCATTGGCAAGATTCGTCCCATAGAGGTGAAGGAAAGCACTTCATCAATACAAGTGTAAGCTCCTACTTCGCGTCAAGGCAAACCACAAAACGGTATGGAAGCATCCATAAACGGTACACGACATGATGAAGAAGAAGAAGAGCATCATGATGATCCACCTCAACCTTCCTCACCACCACCTCAAGGAGATGACTACGTCAACGACAACGTGCAAGATGATGATGATGAAGAAGAAGCTCCACCATCCAACAAGAAGAAGCTGTCAAAAGTTAGAGCAAGAGTAGACAGAGATCATCCGTTGAATAAAAACTATGGTGACATAAAAACCGGGAGAATCGCTCGCTCTAAATATCGTTTAGCTAACTTTTGCGAGCATTATTCTTTCATCTCTAGCACTGAACCTTTGAAGGTTCAAGAATCCCTGCAAGATCCGGATTGGGTGAATGCCATGCATGAAGAGCTACACAACTTAGAGAGGAACCAAGTATGGACACTCGTTGAGAAGCCTGAAGGCGAGCAGAATATCATTGGTGCAAGATGGGTGTTTTGGAACAAGCAAGATGAAAACGGACAAGTTATACACAACAAGGCAAGTCTCGTAGCCCAAGGATACACGCAAGTCGAAGGTATGGACTACAATGAGACATAGGCTCTTGTTTCTAAACTTGAAGACATTCACATTCTTCTAGCTTAAGCCAATCACCATGATATAACTCTTTACCAAGTGGATACCAAAAGTGCCTTTCTCAATGGAGAAATTGAGGAGGAAGTTTATGTTAAAGAACCTCTTGGATTTGTGAACTCTAAGGAATCTAATCATGTCTACAAACTTAGTAAAACTTTATATGGTCTTAAACAAGCCCCTGGAGCTTGGTACAAATGCCTAAGGAAGATTCTCATTGAAAAGGGTTTTGAGATTAGTACAATTGATGACACCTTATTCACCAAAAGAGTTAATGGAGAACTATTTGTTTTCCAAATATATATGGATGATATTATCTTTGGTTCTACTAACCCACATTTTAGTGAGAACTTTGGAAAGCTGATGCGAGAGAACTATGAGATGTCCATCATGAGTGAACTCAAGTTCTTCCTTGGATTGCAAATCAAGCAATCGAGAGAAGGTACATTTATCTCTCAAACCATGTACACCAAGGACTTAATCATAAAGGTCAACATGCAAGAATGCAAAGGTATGAGAACCCCCATGCCTACTAGTGGACTTCTTCACCTCACTAAGGAGTAAAAACGAGTTGATCAAAAGGTTTATCGATCAACGGTTGGTTCATTGCTATATTTATGTGCCTCCCGTCCTGACATCATGTTGAGAATTTTCATGTGTGCGCGATACCCAGAAGCACCAAAAGAGTGTCACCTACTAGCTATAAAAAGGATAGTGAGATACCTTATACATACACCAAACTTTGGCATATGGTACCCCAAGGGATCTTCTTTTAATCTTGTTGGATATTCCGACTCGGACTATGCCGGAGACAAGGTTGACAGAAAATCAACCTCGGGTACATGTGAATTTCTTGGGAGATCTCTTGTTTCTTGGTCGTGCAAGAAACAAACTTTGTATCCTTATCTATTGCCGAAGCTGAATACATTGCCGCTGGATCATGTTGTGCACAATTACTTTGGATGACACAAACGCTTAAGGATTATGGCATTCATCTTAGAAAATTTCCTTTTTTATGTGACAATGAAAGTGCTATTAAGATTGCCTATAATCCTGTGCAACATTCTAGAACAAAACACATCCAAGTGCGACATCATTTCATTCGTGATCATATTGGTAAAAGAAATATAGATCACAAGCACGTTTGTACTGACAAACAATTAGCTAATATCTTTACCAATCCACTTGATGAGAAAGTGTTATGTCATTTGAGGAGTGAGTTGAACACATTGATTCTTCAAACCTAAGCTAGACTCACTTCGAGCATGCAGGGGCATGAGCTTGATTGCCCATTCCATGATGCCATTGATATGACTATCCCATATCTTGGAAACTACGCTCCCTTGTATTGCATCTAACCTTTTGTAGGTACTTGGAAGAAAAACACTCCAAAAGATTGCAATCAACTCAGATCGAAAGCAATCTTGACATGGCCGAGTACCAACAATCTTTTCTTCGAAGATGGAGGAAGAAGACAACAAAATCATGTCCTTGACAATTCTATAATATTGAATTTCACTCATGTCATTTGGATATATTATGTTTTTCCTTGTCTGACTAACCATTGTAGGTGAAAAGTGAACCAAAACGACATGGATTGCTCCCAACTCAAGATGATCATCATCACCATTGATCATCCACAACAAGTGTACCTACATGCCACATCATCAACATCATTTGAAGGTATGTACTCATATCCTTGATAAAGCTTTACACCAATTCACGAGGTAAAGAAACTCAAGTGATATGAAGACATTGAAATTCTTAATCGAATAATGGTAACCCTATTTCACGCTTAACGATATGTATGACCTATGATCAAGCATCCTTGCTTTACTCCTCAAGTCAAATATTCTAATATAGGTGACCTAGTCACCGCCCCACATCTAGATGGACATTATTGTATGGTTCACATTTGACCTTTCATATTCTTTTGGAACAATTCAACTCTCATCTAAATGCATCTATATATTTAAAAAACAAAAATATATATTATTTGTTGCTACTTTATGTTTCTCTTTTACTTTTGTTTACTTTCACAATTAGTATCTTTTACAATTGGCATCTTGAAACAATTCTTTGATTATAATATGTATATTTTCAGTTAAGTTGTTGATTTTCATTGCAACTCGGTCTCACCGATCTGGGAAACTTGGTCCAACTGATTTCTCCCATAGGTCTGATTCACATTCTCGGTTCTACCGAACCAATTTGCCTCGGTAGCTGTGATATAACATTTGTCTTAGATTTCCTGCCATTTTCTTCTGGATTTTTTGCCTTAGGAGGAGAAAGATTATCAATGATCCTATGACTCATTGCCTCCTAATATCTTATTGAAAATTTTCCGAGACAAAATCCGTTTTAGCTTTATTTTATCTAGGGGGAGAAAACTTCTCTTGGGGGAGAAAAATCTTAGTGAGCCCATACAATATAAGAGGGAGAATCATCTAGGATCCCTAACATAGGCGCAGATAGTTCAAGGAGCTCTTATCCATATCAAAGGGGGAGAACATTTGATGATCCCTACAAACTATCTAAGGGGGAGAAAAGACAAATTCGAGGAACCCTTATAAAAGAGAGAAGTATCCAGGATCCCTTTCGCTCAATGAGCCCTTTACCCTCTCTCCTTTTTGGAAATTAATGCCAAAGGGGGAGAAATATCAAAGCTTCCATCCAGTGAACCTATTTATAGGGGAGGAATATCACCAAGAAGCTTACATAAAATAGGGAGACATATCAATCGGGGAGATATTTGTTCCTAACGGAAGGTCTACCTACATGGAGATCTACCTCAACGAAGATATATCAAACCTTACATACTATGGGGAGGAGAGATAAAATTGTTTTATTGGTTTGAACTTATCTTACCCTACCTACTCCCAATATCTACAACGCTATGATTCAAGGGGGGGAGGAAATTTTTACATATTCATCCTTAGGGGAGAAAAGTTATCATTTCTCTTGGAGACATATCTATCATCAAATCCTATCTTCAATATGTCTTCAATATCTTGGTACTTTTGAAGCTCATTGCATCTTTACAAGAGAGTACTCTTGTGTTATCTAATATTTATTTTCTCAAGTGTACTCCTATGTTAAGATGCTCAAGATCCTCAAGGTAAGTATATGCATCATATTCTTGTTCATGGCGACCTCTTGTTTCGTGCACATATTGTTTGCAAGAGGGAGTCTTGAACATGGAAACTCTTCATTCACTTATGTTTGATGCATATAGCCAGGATGTCTATGACTTTTTTGGTTCTTCTACCTTGTGTGTGTCCATGCATTCCAAAGCAACTATCCTTTAAACGAATTGCACACACTTAGGGGGAGCTTGTAGCAGTCATGTTTGTGTCAAAGCTACCATATTCTAACACCTATCCTTATTTCAATATTTGATTGTATATTGTCATGAATTACCAAAAAGGGGGAGATTGAAAGAACAATATGCTCCCTTGGTGGTTTTGATAATTCATGACAACATATATTGTCTCTTGGACTAACACTTTTACCTAGATATTTCAGGAATAGTCCATGGAGAGGTTTGGCTAAAGGTTTATGTGGAGATGGCCCTTGATGCAAGAAATGAATAAGATTGGCTCAAGCTTCAAGCTAGATGACTCTCCGTTTTATATTTGTGAGAAATCACTTTTGAGTCCATAGGAAAGCCAATACTATTATAAGGGGGTGAGGTGGTAAAATGAACTGATTTCTCAAAGTGCTCAAGTTAGCCACCAAAATACTCAGTCATTTTCCCACATAACCATTCTGTCAAATTCCACATACTCAAATTCGGTGTCACCAACTTCCACATTTCGGACCCACTGAGTTTGACCTTAGATAGAAACCCTAGCCATTCCCACCAAATCGGTGCAACCGAATCCAACTCGGCGCTACCGAGTTCAATGTGACCAACATTTTGTTGCCTCGATACATAAAATCAAAATTTCAGAGTTTGAGTATAGGTACCACCCAGTTTGGCCATCTGACCGTTAGCTACCTTTCCGGTGCCACCAAGTTGTGTATATCGGTCCCATCGAGATTCAAAAGTTATTGACTTTGTGTGAATCGGTACCACTGAGTTTGTAACTTCGGTGTCATCGAGTTTGCCACTTTAGGTGTAACGGTTGGATTTTGTGTGTTGCCTATATATACCCCTTCACCCACCTCTCACTCGTGGGAGAAGTACTAAGAACAAACACTTCATTGCCAGATCCATTTTCTAAGAGAGAACCACCTACTCATGTGTTGAGACCAAGATATTTCAATCAAACCATTTGAAAGTTGATCTCTAGCATCCCCAAACAGCTTTCCACCATATCAATCTCTCCTGCACATGCATATTCTGTGAGAGAGTTATTTTGTGTTGAGGAGACTATCTTTAGAAGTACAAGAGCAAGGATTTCATTGATCTACCACATCTATTACCTTTTGGAGGGTGGTGCCTCCTAGATTGGTTAGGTGTCGCTTGGGAGCCTCCTACTTCATGTTGTGGAGTTGAACCAAGATGTTTGTAAGGGCAAGGAGATCGCCAACTTCATGAATATCTACCATGACTAAGGCTAGTCCTTCGTGGGCGGAAGCCATGGTGGAATAGACATGGCCACTTCTTCATGGACCTCTTGTGGGTGGAGCCCTCCGTGGACTCTTGCAGCCGTTACCATCCTTGGGTTGAAGTCTCCACTAATATAAACGTACGATAGGGCCACCTATCGGAACCATGCCAAAAATCATTGTGCCAACCTCTTTCCGTTGTATCTCCTAAACTCTACTCCTTTACATGTGCAAAGTCTTTACTTTTCTGCTGCCATATATGTTGACTAGCATGCATAGGGTGTACTAGACTTGTTCGAGCTACTGAATTTCTGCCTTCCTTGAAATTGGGTTAGCCTAGGAATTTTATCTTGACAAGTAGTCTATTCACCCCCCTCTAGACACATCTTCTATCGATCCCTCACAGCCTGATGCCTCAACAATGCCATAATTACCAGATGACTTTTTGGTTGTTCGAATTGGCAAGGTCTCATCCTTGCAGCATCCTTGCATTTTGGTTATGTAGCGAACCTGATTATCTTTTTGTTGAGTTTATGTTATTCGCCTAAATCTTGTGTTTGATGCCTCGATACCATCTAAAATAGTCGCGCCCTCGCCTAAACCTGGTTCTTCTCTCGGCCATCCCATGACTAGGGCCTGGATATGGTGTCTGTGCTCGGGTCCGTCCCTGCAGTGTTGGTAAAGCCAGGCAATTGAGCTCTGTGTCACAGGCCAGCTCCTGCGCACGTCACCGCACAAAGATCGTTGGTGCTCGCCCTCTCATGGAATCGTCGCGAGTAGGTAGATAAGGGCGCGACCCAATATGTGTAACTGCCAGTTTGGTGTTTTCCGCCTTAGGTACCACACACTCGACGAGACTTTCATTGACCATTTCAAGGAGGAATTCGTCACTGCACCTATGTTGATGCCCGTCCCCACAGTGTCGCTGGGCTTGAGTGACCGAGCTCTGCATGGCGGGCCAGACCCACACACCCTAGATTGTTTGTGCCCCCGGTGTCCAATGAATTTTCGCAGTGGTCTCAGGGCGATCGCCCAGCACGCGTCGCCCTCTCGACACATGTTGCATGAGCTCGCAACTTCGCCAAGGGCCGGGCGCTAGTCGCCCGAGGGCCACAGAAGCGGCTCCTAGGCCCGGCACCTGGAACCCCGAGAGTCTTCGCTCGTGACCCTCTCACGTAGGAATGACGTGGGGTTGTACACGCCCCTAAGACTCCTGGGTCACCACCTCTTGCCTCGGGAGGACTCTCGCCCACACCCAAGTGGAAGCGCTATGCTTCGTGCTGGCAAAACAATCGAATAGCGACTATGCCCACACCCAAGTGTAAGCCCCATGCTCCGCGTTGGCATAACGGTCGAACGACGACCATGCCCACGACCAAGCGGAAGCCCCATGCTCTATGTTGGTGAATAAAACAACTGAGGGCGCCCCACGGACCACACCAACCTCACGGTGAGTTGTGCTCGGCGAGGCTACTGTTGGCCTCCTCCCGCGGCTTGCGCTCGCTAGCCTCCCCTTCGGCCTCACACGACTGGGCCCTAGACATAGTGCATGTGCTCGGCTCGGTCCTAGCAGCACTAAAAACACATGGGGCTGAGCTCTGGCTCGCGGGCCTGCTCACATGCATGTCAAACCACCAAGTCCCTTGGTGTCTGGTCTCCTCACGTGGCATCCAATCGCAAGCTCGCGAGCGCACCTCATTCGGAATGGAGCTTATGCGCGCAAGACTCTTCTTTGGGGCGGATCATCTGAGGGGTCTTGCAAGGTGCACCCGGAGGGTTGGAAGCTACTGATGTTGCAAATCACTAAGGATGAGTGAGGTACACACGGGGCTGGGTCCTGTCGACGCAGAGCGTGATTGCAAGCAAGAGAAAAGCAAAGCACGAGGAGGAAACTCGCGGACCACAAACAATTATTACAAACTGCAAGGGTTCCAGAAATTAAAACAATTGGCTTATGCCCCGTGAGGCAGGATCAGTCTATTGCAGGATGATAAAGGGAAGCTTCAAGAAGAAGGGTCGCCGCGACCATTGTCGTCGCCCACTGCGGCCTCGCCACGCTCCTCGTGGCCACTGGAAGAGAACCTCCCAAGCAACGCGCTTACGTGACTCTCCACAACTTCGGCTGGGTCATCGCGAGATTCTTTGGGACATGACATATCACCTCGGTAACGTAGAAGTCAAGCTCGCGAAGGAGGAGGTGGCTGAAGGCGCGGGTCGCAGCCACGGAGAAGAGGTCTCAAGATTCATCCTCCAGGATCTCGTCCACCTTTCGGGCCATGGCCACGAGCTCCTTCACAAGATTGGATGAAAGCTTGGCATATTTGGCATAGGGTACTGCAAGAGGAGCTTCGAACCACTCTTGGCATATAGAACACAGGGCCTCACAAACCCTGAGCTCAAGGGAAGAAAAATTGGTGCGGGCTGCAACCGCCTTCGTGTCGGCCTCGGCCTGAATCTCCTGCGTCGTGGCATCCATCTTGGCATTGGCCTTGGAGACGTGCTTGGTGTAAGCTTCTTGGGCCTTGGTCATCCCATGCCACAACACCTCCAAACGACCATGCTTCGTGGCCTGTTCGACTGCCATCTTCTCCAGCTCGGAGTCAAACACCGCGAGCTTCGCCTACGGGCCTTGAGGTCGGAGCTTCCCTGCACGCATGGCCTAATCATCTTGAAGTGCCTTCAAGCTGTCCTCCGCCTCATGCAACGCTTTGGCTTCCCCTCCCTTTGTGAGAACGCTCTCGTGAGCCGCCTTTGCCTTGGCGGTCTCCCTCTTGCCTTTCATGATGGCAGCATCGGACCAGATCTGGGCATCTTTCACGACAGTATCAAGTTGGCGTTACCCCATGGCAAGCTTTAGGCGCTCCTCACCGAGACACGTTTATGGTCCTCGAGGTCTACCTCGAGCCGAGCAAGCGTAGGCCAAGCATCAATCAAGGGTCTGTGCTTGAGCCAGACACTGCAATTCTTGAGGGAGAGAGCCTAGCAGAGGGCCGGTATCTCGACGCTTGTTGGCGCTACGACCAAAGAGGCCCCGACGTCATGTGCTTGTGATGTAGGGGGCTATGGTTCCTCCCCCGCGCCCGGCTCACGTGGCATGTGTGGGGGAGCTACCACGTTGACCTCCTAGGCCTTGAAAGGAGGCGCGGCTTAAGGCTACCCCGTGGCGCATCCCGCGTCCTGCCCGTTAGCAGTGTTAAGGGTGGCCGATAGAGGCCGAGGCACCCCCTCCTCCTCCGCAAGCCTTGGCGGGCGGCACCGAAGGCTGGGCAGTTGTGGACTTGGCCAGCAGCGTCGGGGGCTGGGTCATCGCAAAATCGGTGATCAGCCCTCCTCGTCACGCTGGAGAGGTGTTGAGCACCACTAAGGCCCCCGCGTCTCAGGATGAAGAGATGTCCATTCGCCCAAGCATAGCGTCGGACTAGCATAGGGTACCCATGCGCCCGATGGAGCCGCGGTTGGGTGTTGATGCAACCCTCGGGATCAGGGTCGCTTTCACCACGGCAAGTCCCTTCTTCTTCTTCTCCTCTCCGCCGCCGTGGTACCTACGAGGGTAAGGAGTTAGCGCGAACAGACAAATAAAAAATACATGGCGTAGGAACAGTCTGGGGCACTTACTCATCCTCGACATCCCATTTCCTCTTCTTCTCGGCAGCTGATGTCATGGCATCACTGCTCTCAGACGCCGCCTCGACGCTGCATGGGGAACGCTCAACACAGTCTTCAGTGCGTTCGCTCTGGTCTCCCTCTCTGTGAGGGCCCGAGTAGCCCCCTGAGGGGACGCAGCTGTTGCGGGTGCGATTGCAGCCCTGCCGATATGGACTGAAACATCTCCAATGTATCTACTTTTCCTAACGCTTTTCCTCTTATTTTCGACTCTAATTTGCATGATTTGCACGAAACTAACCCCGGACTGACGCTTTTTTCAGCAGAACTACCAAAGTGTTGTTTTTGTGCAGAAATAAAATTTCTCCGAATGGAACAAAACTTTGTGAGGATTTTTTTATATCAATAAAGAGAATTTTTGCAGCCAAGAGACACCTGAGGGGGGCACCTCGGTGGGCATAACACACCAGGGCACGCCTGCCCCCTCCCCCTCGAGGCGTGCCCCGGTGGGTTGTCCCCACCTAGTGGACCCTAGGACCCTGAAACTGACGCTATAAAATCACATTATTCCCGAAAAATGGGAGAGAAAGAATTATCGCGTTTCACGAGACGGAGCCACCGCCGTCTCTCGTTCTTCATCGGAAGGCCAGATCTACACTCCGTTTGGGGCTCCGGAGAGGGGGGTCTTCGATCTTCGTCATCACCAACACATCTCCATCGTCAATTCCATGATGCTCCCCACCGGGAGTGAGTAATTCCTTCGTAGGCTTGCTGGTCGTTGAGGAGTTGTATGAGGTTTATCATGTAATCGAGTAAGTTTAGTTAGGGCATGATCCCTAGTATCCATTATGTTCTGAGACTGATGTTGCTATGACTTTGCCATGCTTAATGCTTGTCACTTTGGCCCGGGTGCTACGATTTCATATCTGAACCGTTTATGTTATCACCATTATATTCAAGTTCTAGATCCGATCTTGCAAGTTATAGTCACCTACTACGTGTTATGATCCGGCAACCCCGGAGTGACAATAGTCGGGACCACTCCCGGTGATGACCGTAGTTTGAGGAGTTCATGTATTCACTGTATGTTAATGCTTTGTTCCGGTTCAATATTAAAAGGAGGCCTTAATATCCCTTAGTTTCCAATAGGACCCCGCTGCCACGGGAGGGTAGGACAAAAGATGTCATGCAAGTTCATTCCATAAGCACGTATGACTATATACGGAATACATGCCTACATTATATTTATGAACTGGAGCTAGTGACATATCGCCCTAGGTTATAACTATCTCATGATGAATATCATCTAACGAGTCACCGATCCAATGCCTATGATTTTACCTGATATTATTCTTGCTAAGTTACTACTGTTGCTAGTGCTATCGCTACTGCTACAAAATCGCTGTTACCGTTATTACAACTGCTGCTACTATCATCAAAACTATCATATTATTGTGCTACTAATCACTTTGCTACAGATAATTAATCTCCAAGTGTGGTTAAATTGACAACTCAGATGCTAATACCTTCATATATTCTTTGTCTCACCTTGTGTCGAATCTATAAATTTGGGTTGAATACTCTACCCTCAAAACTGTTGCGATCCCCTATACTTGTGGGTTATCATGGACCCCCGCTGTTGGCGTCTCGAAAACAGCGTGGGTGGACTCCACCCCCCCCCCCCATCGTGCCGACAGGCCTAGGAGGCATCGCTTGGGGTCGCTCGCGCACTCAACAAATATTGCTATGCTCCCTCGAAAACTATTGCGATCCCCTATACTTGTGGGTTATCAAGACCTTTTTCTGGCGCTGTTGCGGGGGAGCATAGAAATATTTGTTGAGTCACTTGGGATTATTATCATATTATCACTATGAATAATCTGAAGGATGCTAGGACTAAGATTTTTCGCTGTAAGATGAGGGGAGGTAAGGAACTACCATCCAGCTCTACTTTAGATTCACCTTCTGTTATAAGTAAACCCGCAACACCACAACATGCTATTAATTTTAATATGTCGCAAGTTATTGATGATGCTACTTCTTCTAAGAATACTACTCATGAGGATGCCAGTACCTTGCTTAATGATGATGTGCCACTAGGTGAATTTTGTGATGAACTAATTGCTAGAGTAAGACAACATGATATTGTTGAATCCGATGATGAACTTGAGACTGAGAATCTTGGAACACCTACTAGAACTAGTCCTCCTAGGTATGAATTGTCAAAGGTACCGCAAGGTTATACTATGAGTGAGGAGGCAACTAGAGATATTCTTGCTTGTAAGGATAGAGATGATCTAGAGAAATTATTATGCAAGTATAAGGAAAAATCTCTGAATGCTAAAATGAAATGTTATCTTGAGTTTGCTACTTCACCTATCTTTATTAATGATAAGGATTATGAATTCTTTGTCGACCCAGAGTTAATCACTTTGGTTGAATCTCATCCTTTCCATGGTTATGAAACTGAAACTGTTATGGCACATTTTACTAAGTTGAATGATATAGGCACCCTTTTTGGTCATGATGAGAAGATTCGCTATTACTATATTCTCAAGTTATTTCCATTCTCATTAAAGGGTGATTCTAAAGCTTGGTACAATACTCTTGCTCCTGGTTGTGTGTGTAATCCCCGGGATATGATTTATTACTTCTTTGAAAAATATTTCCCTACTCATAAGAAACAAGTTGCCTTGCAAGAAATATTTAACTTTGTGCAAATTGAAGAGGAGAGTCTCTCACAAGCTTGGGGCAGTTGGAGCTTCCCTGCACACATGGCCTATTCGTCTTGAAGTGCCTTCAAGTTCTTCCGCCTCCTCACAACGCTTGGAGGCTACCCCTACCCTTGCGAGTGCGCTCTCGTGAGCCGCCTTTGCCTTGGCGGTCTTCCTCTTGCCTTTCGTGATGGCGGCATTGGACCAGAGCTGGGCATGTTTCACGACAGTATCAAGCTGGTCCTACCCCATGGCAAGCTTTAGGCGCTCCTCATCGAGACACGTTTATGGTCCTTGAGGTCTACCTCAACCTGATCAAGCGCATGTTGGAAATATTATTATATCTCCTGTTTCAAGGTAATCGTTTGTTATCCATGCCATAATTTTATTGAACGAAAACATAGATACATGTGTGGATACATAGACAAATCAATGTCCCTAGCAAGCCTCTAGTTGGCTAGCCAGTTGATCAAGTATGGTTAAGGTTTTCTGACCATATGCAAGTGTTGTCACTTGCTAACTGGATCACATCATTAGGAGAATCATGTGATGGACTAGACCCAAACTATGAACATAGCATGTGATCGTGTCATTTTATTGCTATTGTTTTCTGCGTGTCAAGTATTTATTCCTATGACCATGAGATCATATAACTCACTGACACCGGAGGAATACCTTGTCTGTATCAAACATCACAACGTAACTGGGTGACTATAAAGGTGCTCTACAGGTATCTCTGAATGTGTCCGTTGAGTTAGTATGGATCAAGACTGGGATTTGTCACTCCGTGTGATGGACAGGTATCTCGGAGCCCACTCGGTAATACAACATCACAAACAAGCCTTGCAAGAAATGTGACTAAGTGTAAGTCACGGGATCTTGTATTACGGAACGAGTAAAGAGACTTGCGGGTAACGAGATTGAAATAGGTATGCGGATACCGATGATCGAATCTCGGACAAGTAACATACTGAAGGACAAAGGGAATGACTTATGGGATTATATGAATCCTTGGCACAAAGGTTCAACCGATAAGATCTTCGTAGAATATGTAGGATCCAAGATGGACATCCAGGTCCTGCTGTTGGATATAGACCGAGGAGTGTCTCGGGTCATGTCTACATAGTTCTCCAACCCGCAGGGTCAGCACAGTTAAGGTTCGATGATGCTTTCGTATAGTTGAGTTATATGTGTGGTTACCGAATGTTGTTCGGAGTCCCGGATGAGATCATGGACGTCATGAGGGTTTCTGGAATGGTCTGCAAACGAAGATTGATATATAGGATTGTTTCATTTAGTCACCGGAAAGTTTCGGGCATTACCGGCAGTGTACCGGGAGTGACGAATGGGGTCCGGGTATTCATCGGGAGGGTGCCACCCACCCGGGAGTGAGCCAACTGACCCTAGGGTGGCGCATCAGCTTATGGGCTGGTGAGGCGAGCCCAATAGGGCCATGGCGCCACAAGGGAAAAATACCAAAGGAAAGGGAAAAAATAGGGAGGTGGGAAGGAAGGAGAGGAATCCTTTCCCCAAACTGAATTGGGGTGGGAGTCCACCTCCTCCCTTCGGCCAGCGCCCTTGGGGATCCCTTGATCCCCAAGGCTAGCCCCTCCTCTCCTCCTATATATACTGGTGGTTTTAGGGCTTTTGAGACACAACTTTGCCACGTGCAACTCAAACCTATACCACATAGTTCTTCCTCTTGATCGGATTTATGCGGACCTCGGGCAGAGCCCTGCGGGAGTAGATCATCACCACCACCGGAGCACTGTCACGCTGCCGGAGAACTCATCTACTTGTCCATCTCTCTTGCTGGATCAAGAAGGCCGAGATCGTCATTGAGTTGTACGTGTGCTGATCGCGGAGGTGACGTCCCTTCGGCGCTAGATCGGAATGGATCGTGGGACGGATCGTGGGACAACGGTGATTTGAATCACGAAGGTGTACCACTACATCAACCGCGTTTCTTAATGCTTCCCGCTTAGCGATATACAAGGGTACGTAGATCTAATCTCCTCTCGTAGATGGACATCACCATGATAGGTCTTCATGTGCGTAGGAAATTTTTTGTTTCCCGTGCAACATTCCCCAACAGTGGCATCATGAGCTAGGTTCATGCGTAGATGTTATCTCGAGTAGAACACAAAAAGTTTTGTGGGCGTTGATGTTCGATTTTCTGCCCTCCTTAGTGTTTTCTCGATTCGGTGGTATTGTTGGATTGAAGCGGCGCGGACCGACATTACTCGTACGCTTACGAGAAACTGGTTTCATGGACTGACATGCAACTCATTGCATAAAGATGACTGGCGGGTGTCGGTTTCTTCAACTTTAGTTGAATTGGTTTTGACCGAGGCGGTCCTTGGAGAGAGGTTAAATAGCAATTTTCACATCTCCGTTGTGGTTTTTGCATAAGTAAGATGCGATCATACTAGATACCCATAGCAGCCACGCAAAACATGCCACAACAAAGTAGAGGACGTCTAACTTGTTTTTGCAGGGTATGCTTGTGATATGATATGGCCAATGATGTGATGTGATATATTGGATGTATGAGATGATCGTGTTTTAATAGTTAATATCGACTTGCACGTCGACGCTACGGAAACCGGGAGGAGCCATAGGGTTGTCTTTAAACTAACGTTTGTGTTTGCACATGCGTTTACTATATTGCTAGGTTGTAGCTTTAGTAGTAATAGCATAGATAGCATGACAACCTCAATGGAGGCACGATGATGGAGATAAAGGTGTGGTGTCGGTGACAAGAAGATCATGTCGGTGCTTTGGTGATGGAGATCAAGAAGATGATGGTGATGGATATCATGTCACTTCTGAATTGCATGTGATGTTAATCCTTTTATGCACCTTATTTTTCTTAGAATGACGGTAGCATTATAAGGTGATCTCTCACTAAAATTTCAAGATGAAATTGTGTTCTCCCCGACTATGCACTGTTGCGACAGTTCATCGTTTTGAGACACCACGTGATGATTGGGTGTGATAGACTCAACGTTCACATACAACGGGTGCAAAACAGTTGCACACGCGGAACACTCGGGTTAAACTTGACGAGCCTAGCATGTGCAGACATGGCCTCGAAACACAAGAGACCAAATGGTCGAGCATGAATCGTATAGTTGATATGATTAGCATAGAGATGCTTACCACTGAAACTATTCTCAACTCACGTGATGATCGGACTTGAGTTAGTAGATTTGGATCACGTACCACTCAAATGACTAGAGAGATGTACTTTTTGAGTGGGAGTTTACCAGTAATTTGATTAAGTTAAACTCTAAATTATCATAAACATGGTCTAAGTCCACTTTGCAATATTTTATGTTGTAAATCAATGGCTCACGCAGTACCAACCCTGAATTTCAATATGTTCCTAGAGAAAGCTAAGTTGAAAGATGATGGAAGCAACTTTGTAGACTGGGCTCGTAATCTAAAGCTGCTCCTGCACGATGGGAAGAAGGATTATGTCCTTAATCATGTGCTAGGAGATGAACCACCCACTACGTCTAGACAAGATGTCTTGAACGCCTGGTTAACACGTAAGGAAGACTACTCAGTAGTTCAATGTGCACTCTTGTATGGCTTAAAACTGGGACTTCAACGTCGCTTTGAGCGTCATGGACCATATGAGATGTTCTAGGAGTTGAAGTTTATTTTTCAGAAGAACGCCCGGATCGAGAGGTATGAGACCTCCGATAAATTATATGCTTGCAAGATGGAGGAGAGTTCGTCTGTCAGTGAACGTGTGCTCAAAATGTCTGGGTACTCAAACCGTCTAGCTGAGCTGGGGATTGAACTCCTGCAAGAGGCTATGACTCACAGAATTCTTCAATCACTGCCACCTAGCTATAAGAGCTTTGTGTTGAACTATAACATGCAAGGGATGAACAAGTCACCCGGTGAGTTATTCACGATGTTGAAAGTTGCAGATTCAGAACTCCGGAAAGAGCATCAAGTGTTGATGGTCAATGAGACCACTGGTTTCAAGAGAAACAGCAATGGAAAGAAGGGTAACTCCAAGAAGATCAGCAAGCCTGTTGCCAATCCGTCGAAGAAACCCAAGGCTGGACCTAAGCATGAAACAGAGTGTTATTATTGCAAGGGAATGGGTCACTCGAAGCACAACTGCCCCAAGTATTTGGCTGATAAGAAGGCGGCCAAGGAAAAATCAGGTATATTTGATATACATGTTATTGATGTGTACTTAACCAACTCTCCTAGTAGTGCCCGGGTATTTGATACTGGTTCTGTTGCTGATATTTGCAACTCGAAGCAGGAACTGCGGAATAAACGAAGGCTGGCAAAGGATGAAGTGACGATGCGCGTGGGAAATGGTTCCAAGGTTGATGCAATCGCCGTTTGCATAGTCTCAGTTCAGTTACCATCAGGATTAGTTATGAACTTAAATAATTGTTATTTAGTGCCTGCATTAAGCATGAACATTATATATGGATCTTGTTTATTACGAGACGGTTACTCGTTTAAGTCAGAGAATAATGGTTGTTCTATTTCTATGAGTAATATCTTTTATCGTCATGCACCCAATGTGAGAGGATTGTTCATATTGAATCTTGATAGTGATGATACACATATACATAGCATTGAGACCAAAAGATGTAGAGTTAACAATCATAGCGCCATGTTTTTATGGCACTACCGCTTAGGTCATATTGGTGTAAAGCGCTTGAAGAAGCTCCATTCCAATGGGCATTTGGAGTCACTTGATTTTGAATCACTTGACACGTGCGAACCATGCCTCATGGGAAAGATGACTAAGACTCTGTTCTCCGCAAGAATGGAGCGTGCAAGTGACTTGTTGGAAATCATACATACCATGTGTGCGGTCCGATGAGTGTGGAGGCGTGATACGTCCATTTTGCATCATACTTTCATGTTAATATTTATTGCTTTTATTTCACTTCATGGTACAATACTTATGCCTTTTCTCTCTTATTTTGCAAGTTTTACATGAAGAGGGAGAATGCCGGCACCTGGAATTCGGGCCTGAAAAAGGAGCAAGTTTGAGATGCCTATTCTGCGCAACTCCAAAAGCCGTGAAAATCAACGTGGACTTTTTTTGGGATTTATAAAAAATACTGGGCCGAAGAAGAGCCAGAGGGGTGCCAGCAGGTGGCCACAAGCCTGCTAGGCGCGACCACCCCCCTGGTCGCGCCTAGGGGGCTTGTGGGCTCCCTGCTGGCCCACTGGCCCCCCTCTTCTGCAAAAAGAAGGGTTTCGGTCTCGAAAAAATCAGGAGGAGGATTTTCGGAGGATTCGCCGCTGCCACGAGGCAGAACTTGAGCAGAACCAATCTAGAGCTCCGACAGGACGATCGTGCCAGGGAAACTTCCGTCCCGGAGGGGGAAATCATCGCCATCGTCATCACCAACACTCCTCTCATCGGAGGGGACTCATCACCATCAACATCTTCATCAGCACCATCTCATCTCCAAACCCTAGTTCATCACTTGTAACCAATCTCCGTCTCGCGACTCCGATTGGTACTTGTAAGGTTGCTAGTAGTGTTAATTACTCTTCGTAGTTGATGCTAGTTGGATCACTTGGTGGAAGAGTTTATGTTCAGATCCTTGATGCTACTCATTACCTCTCTCGTCATGAATATGATTGTGCTTTGTGAGTACTTACTTTTGTTCCTGAGGACATGGGATAAGTCATGCTAATAGTAGTCATGTGAATTTGGTATTCGTTCGATATTTTGATGTGTTGTATGTTGTTTTTCCTCTAGTGGTGTTATGTGAACGTCGACTACATAACACTTCACCATTATTTGGGCCTAGAGGAATCCATTGGGAAGTAGTAAGTAGATGATGGGTTCCTAGAGTGACAGAAGCTTAAACCCTAGTTTATGCGTTGCTTCGTAAGGGGCTGACTTGGATCCACTAGTTTAATGCTATGGTTAGACTTTGTCTTAATTCTTATTTCGTAGTTGTGGATTCTTGCAAGAGGGGTTAATCATAAGTGGGATGCTTGTCCAAGTAAGGGCAGTACCCAAGCGCCGGTCCACCCACATATCAAACTATCAAAGTAACGAACGTGAATCATATGAACATGCTAAAAACTAGCATGACAGAAATTCCCGTGTGTCCTCGTGAGCGTTTTTCCTCCTATAAGACTTTGTCCAGGCTTGTCCCTTGATACAAAAGGGATTGGGCCACTTTGCTGCACCGTTGTTACTTTTGTTACTTGCTACTTGCTACGAATCATCTCACCACACAACTACTTGTTACCGATAATTTCAGTGCTTGCAGATTTTACCTTGCTGAAAACCACTTGTCACATCCTTCTGCTCCTCGTTGGGTTCGACACTCTTACTTATCTAAAGGACTATGATAGATCCCCTATACTTGTGGGTCATCAAGACTCTTTTCTGGCACCGTTGCCGGGGAGTGAAGCGCCTTTGGTAAGTGGAAATTGGTAAGGAAACATTCATATAGTGTGCTGAAATTTATTGTCACTTTTCACTATGGAAACTAATCCTTTGAGGGGCTTGTTGGGGGTATCTTCACCTCGAACGGAAGCACAAAGAGTTTCTCCTCAACCTTCTGCACCTAGTGAAAATATTTTCTTTGAATTTCCTTCGGGTATCCTTGAGAAACTGCTGGCTAATCCTTTTACAGGAGATGGAACATCACATCCAGACTTGCATCTAATCTATGTAGATGAAGTTCGTGGTTTACTTAAGCTTGCAGGTTTGCTCGAGGATGAGGCCAAGAAGAAGGTCTTTCCCTTATATTTGAGGGATAAGGCGTTGACTTGGTATAGGCTATGTGATGATACTGGATCATGGGACTACAATCGGTTGAAATTGGAATTTCATCAAAAGTTTTATCCTATGCATTTAGTACATCGTGATCGGAATTATATTTATTCAGAACTTCTATGCTCGGCTTTCTCATGATGATCGCACCATGCTTGACACCTGCTGTACCGGTTCTTTTATGAAGAGAGATATTGACTTCAAATGGAATTATTGGAAAGAATTAAACGCAACTCTGAAGATTGGGACATTGATGAAGGTAAGGAGTCAGGTATGAATTTCAAGTTTGATTGCTTTAAATCCTTTGTTGAAACAAATACCTTTTGTGATTTTAGCGCTAAGTATGGACTTGACTGTGAGATGGTAGCTTCATTGTGTGAATCATTTGCTGCTCATATTGATCTCCCCAAAGAGAAGTGGTTTAAATATCATCATCCCTTAGAAGTCAATGTAGTTGAACCCAATCGAGTTGAAGATAGAGTCATTGCCTATAATGATCCTGTTGTTCCCAATGCTTACATTGAGAAACCACCTTTCCCTGTTAGGATAAAGGATCATTCTAAAGCTTCAACTGTGATATGTAGAGGCTACATTAGAACACCTACACCCCCTGAGAAAAATAGAGTTGAACCTAGCATTGCTATTATCAAAGATCTTATGTCCGACGATGTTGAGGGACATAATATTCACTTCTGTGAAGATGCTACTAGAATTGCTAAACCTCACGCTAGAGACAAACATAGGCCTGTTGTTGGCACGCCTGTTGTTTTTGTTAAGATAGGAAATCATTGTTATCATGGTTTATGTGACGTGCGTGCTAGTGTTAGTGCAATACCTCAATCCTTATATGATGAAATCAAAGATGAGATTGCACCTATTGAGATAGAGCCTATTGATGTCACTATTCAGGTTGCCAATAGAGATACTATTTCTCGTGTGGGAATTGTTAGGGATGTTGAAGTCTTGTGTGGTAAAACAAAGTATCCTGCTGATTTCCTCGTTCTTGCTACCACCCAAGATAGCTTTTGTCCCATCATATTTGGCAGACCTTTCCTCAACACTTTCAATGCTCATATTGACTGTGAGAAGCAAACTGTCAGTGTTGGCTTTGAAGGTGTGTCACACGAGTTCAGTTTCTCCAAGTTTGGTAAACAACCTCATGAAAAAGAGTTGCCTGGTAGGGATGAAACTATTGCCTTAGCTTCTATTGTCGTGCCTCCTACTGATCCCTTAGAGCAATACTTGCTTGAGCATGAAAATGATATGCATATGGATGAAAGGGATGAGATAGATAGAGTTGTCTTAGAACAATATCCCATCCTTAAGAATAATTTGCATGTTGAACTGCTTGGGGATCCACCCCCACCAAAGGGTGATCCTGTGTTCGAGATTAAACAGTTGCATGATACTCTTGAGTATGCTTATCTTGATGAAAAAGAGATATATCATGTTATAATTAGTGCTAGCCTCTCAGAGCATGAAGAAAACAAGTTACCAAAAACTCTGAGGAAACACCATGCTGCTATTGTATATACTCTTGATGATCTTCAGGGCATTAGTCCCACTCTATGCCAGCACAAGATCAAAACTGATCCTGATTCCAAACCAGTTGCTGATCATCAAAGGAGAATAAATCCTAAGATGAAAGAGGTAGTAAGAAAACAAATACTAAAGCTCCTGGAAGCAGGTATTATCTATCCTGTTGCTCATAGTGATTGGGTAAGTCCGGTGCATTGCGTCCCTAAGAAGGGAGGTATTACCGTTGTCCCTATTGATAAGGATGAATTGATCCCATAGAGGATTATTACTGGATATAGGATGGTGATCGATTTTAGGAAATTGAATAAGGCCACTAGGAAAGATCATTACCCTTTGCCTTTTATCGACCCAATGCTAGAAAGACTGTCTAAACACACACACTTCTGCTTTCTAGACGGTTATTCTGGTTTCTCCCAAATACCAGTTGCACAAGCTGATCAGGAGAAAACCACTTTCACCTGCCCTTTCGGTACCTTTGCTTATAGATGTATGCCTTTTGGCTTATGGAATGCAGCTGCCACCTTTCAAAGATGTATGATGGTTATATTCTCTGACTTTTGTGAAAAGATTGTCGAGGTTTTCATGGATGACTTCTCCATTTACGGGTCTTCTTTTGATGGTTGCCTTAGCAACCTTGATCGGGTCTTGCAGAGATGTAAAGATACCAATCATGTCTAGAATTGGGAGAAGTGCCACTTTATGGTTAGTGAAGGCATCGTCTTAGGACATAAAATTTCTGAAAGAGGTATTGAAGTAGATAAGGCTAAGGTTGATGCAATCGAGAAAATGCCATACCCCACAGATATCAAAGGTATAAGAAGTTTCCTTGGTCATGCTGGTTTCTATAGGAGGTTCATTAAAGACTTCTCTAAGATTTCTAGGCCTCTTACCAATCTCTTGCAAAAGGATATTCCTTTTGTTTTTGACGATGATTGTGAGGAAGCCTTGGAAATACTTAAGAAGGCTTTGATAACTGCACCTATTGTTCAACCACCTGATTGGAACTTACCTTTTGAAATCATGTGTGATTCTAGTGATTATGTTGTTGGTGCTGCCCTAGGTCAAAGAGTTGATAAGAAGTTGAATGTCATTCACTATGCTAGTAAAACTCTAGATAATGCCCAAAGAAACTATGCTATTACGGAAAAGGAATTTCTAGCAGTCGTGTTTGCATGTGAAAAGTTCAGGTCTTACATAGTTGATTCCAAAGTCACTATTCACACTAATCACGCTGCTATTAAGTACCTCATGGAGAAGAAAGATGCTAAACCTAGACTTATCAGATGGGTTCTCTTGCTACAAGAATTCGATTTGCATGTTGTTGACAGGAAGGGTGCTGATAACCCCGTAGCAGATAAGTTGTCTAAGTTGGAGAACGTTCTTGATGACCCACAACCTATTGATGATAGCTTTCCGGTGAGCAACTGAATGTCATCAATACTTCCCGTAGTGCACCGTGGTATGCTGATTATGCAAACTATATCGTTGCCAAATATATACCACCTAGTTTCACATACCAGCAAAAGAAGAAATTCTTCTTTGACTTGAGACATTACTTTTGGGATGATCCTCACCTTTATAAGGAAGGAGTAGATGGTGTTACTAGACGTTGTGTACCTGAACATGAACAGGGACAGATCCTACAGAAGTGTCACTCCGAGGCCTACGGAGGACACCATGTGGGAGATAGAACTGCACAAAAGGTATTGCAATTTGGTTTCTATTGGCCCACTCTCTTCAAGGATGCCCGTAAGTTTGTCTTGTCTTGTGACGAATGTCAAAGAATAGGTAATATCGGTAAATGTCAGGAAATGCCTATGAACTATTCACTCGTCATTGAACCATTTGATGTTTGGGGCTTTGATTATATGGGACCTTTTCCAAAATCCAACGGGTATACTCATATCCTAGTTGTTGTTGATTACATCACTAAGTGGGTAGAAGCTATCCCCACTAGTAGTGCTGATCACAACACCTCTATCAGGATGCTTAAAGAAGTTATTTTCCCTAGATTTGGAGTCCCTAGATATCTAATGACCGATGGTGGTTCACATTTCATTCATGGTGCTTTCCGTAAAACGCTTGCTAAGTACGATGTCAAACATAGAATTGCGTCTCCCTATCACCCTCAGTCCAGTGGTCAAGTAGAGCTAAGCAATAGAGAGATTAAACTGATTCTACAAAAGATTGTCAACACGTCTAGAAAGAATTGGTCTAAGAAGCTCGATGATGCACTGTGGGCTTATAGAACTGCCTATAAGAATACCCTGAGCATGTTTTCGTACAAAATGGTGTACGGTAAAGCATGTCATTTACCTCTTGAGCTAGAGCATAAAGCTTATTGGGCAATCAAAGAGCTCAACTTTGATTTCAAACTTGCTGGTGAGAAGAGGTTATTTGACATTAGCTCGCTTGATGAATGGAGAACTCAGGCATATGAAAATGCCAAGTTGTTCAAAGAAAAGGTTAAGAGGTGGCATGATAAAAGGATACAAAAGTGTGAGTTCAATGTAGGTGATTATGTCTTGCTATATAATTCTCGTTTAAGATTTTTTGCAGGCAAGCTTCTCTCTAAATGGGAAGGTCCCTATATTGTTGAGGAAGTATATCGTTTCGGTGCTATCAAGATCAACAACACGGAAGGTAATTTTCCAAGAGTGGTAAATGGGCAGAGAATCAAGCATTATATCTGAGGTACTCCCATAAATGTTGAAAGCAATATTATCAATACCATAACTCCGGAAGAATACCTAAGGCATATTTATCAGCCTGTTTCAGACTCCGAAAACGAAGAGGTATGTGATTCGGTAAGAAAACAAACTCCAAAACTTTTCCAGTAGGAATTTTTCTGTGTTTTGGAATATTTGAAAAGATAGAAAAACTGGAAGTAGTCCGGAAAGCACACAAGGAGGCGACAAGCCTGCCAGGCGCGGGCCCACCCCCTAGTCGCGCTTGGGGGGCTTGTGGCCACCTCATGTGCCTCCCGGACTCCGTTTTCGTGCGGAGTACTCCTTCTGGTCTGAAAAAATCATTATATATTCTCCCGAAAGGTCTGACCCTCGTATCACGCAAATTTCCTCTGTTTTTGTTTCGAGACTGTTTCTGCTGCAGATCTAGATCACTATGGCGTCCCCAAAAGCTCCGAAGGACAAGATCTTCGAGAAGGTCATCAATCCCAAAGCTCACGGGAGTGCTGCAACACCCTCAATCTATCGAGATGCGTGAGGGGATGTTGCACGTCCCTAATGTTGAGGGGCCCAAGAAGACCGGAAGCATGAAGGCGAGGCTCGAAGCAATGGAGCAACAAGTCTTCAAGTGCTAAGGGATGGTGGAGCGTGGACTCAACGCCAACCACATGATGATCACGGAGTTCACCAGCAAGCACAGGATTGATGCCAATGACATTGGGAAGCACCTCTCCAGGCTCTATGACAGGATTGATCACCTCCATGCCCAAATCTATAACGTGCAGAACCAAAACTGTGAGTATGAGTATAGATTTAAATCAATACGATTGGCTGCAGATTTGAGGATTCCGGAGACTCGTTCATCTTTCCATGATGGAGCACCTATGCCTTGGCAGATGGAGGATCAAACCCATGTTGCAACAACTCCACCACCATAACCTCCAAAGGAAGACAACTGATCATGGGTATGGGCAATCCCAATGGCTTGTGCCAAGCTTGGGGGAGTTGCCCCGGTATCGTATCCCCTTGGCTTGTGCCAAGCTTGGGACAGTAGAATAAAGGTATTAGTGTTTTAGTCTTGAGTTTTGCTTTGTGTCACCCCTGATGTATTCGAGCTCGTGAGCCATATAATAAAGAGTGTCTTAGTTGAAGGGCCTTGCCTCATGCCATGATCAAAAGGTTGAGAAAGAACACTAAGACATGATCCCTAGTATCCACTATGTTTTGAGATTGATGTTGCTATGACTTTGCCATGCTTAATGCTTGCACTTTGGGCCCGGGTGCCATGATTTCAGATCTGAACCGTTTATGTTATCGCCATTATATCCATGTTCTAGATCCAATCTTGCAAGTTATAGTCACCTACTACGTGTTCCGGTCCGGCAACCCCGGAGTGACAATAGTCGGGACCACTCCCAGTGATGACCGTAGTTTGAGGAGTTCATGTATTCACCTTGTGTTAATGCTTTGTTCTGGTTCTCTAATAAAAGGAGGCCTTAATATCCCTTAGTTTCAAATAGGACCCCGCTGCCACGGGAGGGTAGGACAAAAGATGTCATGTAAGTTCTTTCCATAAGCACGTATGTGGGGACCCCGACTGGTAAGCCGAGATCGTCGTGCCTAGTGATCCCAAGGATCAATGCTCACTGAACACAGATACTGAATAATAGATTCTTACATCCATACATACCGTTTTATACAATAAATGACCACTTCGGTCGAGTCTTACATACATAGGGCCTTAAAGGCCAAAGCACCAAACTAGACCAATAGCGGAATTATTGGTCGAAAGCGTGAACCCATGCCATCAACCTTAACCTATAGGCATTCTGACTGGAAAGCGTCCTAGCTCGCAAGAACGTCACTGAGTTAATCTTCACCATACTCTGTCTTTCAGACCTGGTCAATGAAATAACCAGTGGCAAGCCAATGAGTACTTTGAATGTACTCGCAAACAGCCCATGATATGTACAATAAAAATGATGGACAACATTATCATGTATCTTTAGTGTAACTCATCTAGGTGGAATGATCATGTATATGCAACAAGTTAAAGAACTACTCTTGAAGAACAGGTTACAGATATCAACATATCTGCTAAGGGTTGAACCATCCGGGTTCACCCTATATGCCAAGTCATCGGACTTGTCATAACCTCAATGTGTCAGCTAAGGGTTAAACCATCCGGGTTTACCCTATATGCCAAGTAATCGGACTTGTCATAGCCTCAATATATTAATGAGGGCTAAACCATCTGGGTTTACCCTATATGCCAAGTCATCGGACTTGTCATAATCTCAATGTATCAACTGAGGGCTAAACCATCCGGGTTTACCCTATATGTCAAGTCACCGAACTTGATCATATTATAGTGATTATCATAACAACACCTTTTTAACACCACACACACACACACTTTTGGTTTAAGCGGAAACATTGGACGTAGTTTAAGCAGCACCACCCAACTGTCCTTGACCGTGGACACGGCTATTCGAATAGTTTACACTCTGCAGAGGTAGTACGCTGGACCCACGAGAAACGGGAAACTTCCGTGTCATCCACGACTCGCGGTATATCACATATACCCGAGGTAAGTACCCGATCATCATATTTCCCCTGACGATACTAGACAAAGAGGTCCACTCGATTGGTACCCAGCCCACATGTTGTACGTCTTACGAGCACCGACTCTGGACTGTATCAACCATGCAGGGACCAACGGTGTGCCTGGAACTCAAAATAACGGCATAGTCATCCTACCTGGCACGACCCCATCACGAGAGTGACACCGATCACTCCCGCCACTAGTAATGTGGCTCTTTGTTAGTACCGACCAGAGTAATCAACAAAGCCCCGTCCCATAAAGGGGTATCGTGGTCGTACTGGTAAGGTTGGGACGGTCGACACATCATAAATCTAATCCCATTTCCGAAACCATACTCACACAAAATCACCGGTGCATCACTTCACCAAAAGTGATCACCAACTCATCATCACCCTCGGGCATTAGTGGCACCCGACGAGGTTTTCATAAACTCTTTATCTAACTCATCATCATGCTTGTGATAATATGCTCTATCATTACTTGTCAACATGGCATTAACATGACCCTCGCGGGGTAGGGTCAAGCTCAATGCAATGATCTTACTTTACTAGTCAACATGAATGTAGCATGATCCCCGTAGACAGTAGGGTCAGCTCATCATGTTTGTGCTCCGAGGGTCTTAGGTGGGGAGACTTGGGGAGAAATTATGTCTGGCAGTGCTAGGCATGGAAGGACTTTAATACTGCAAAGTTTCAGATCTAGCAAAGGAGGATAGCTACTACTTGCTGTTCAAAGCCATGATTCAGCCAGAAATCTATTTGAAGTAGTGTTGCTCATTTTTCCCACATGAGCATGCCATAACTTGGTTCTAAATGAAGCCTTGGCATATATTAGGTGCTCTGGAAAGAGTTGGGGGTGATAGCTTAAGCAGAAGAATGGGAAGAAGGGTAAAACAGTGCTGCCAAGGGTAAAAATGAGAGAAAGTTACAAAGGAACCTTCTCCAATAATTGACCAGTGGTCATGGGAAAGTTACTGGAGGTGAAATATAACTATGTGAGGCTGTGGTAGAAAGTTGAGCTCAAGGAATAAAGTGGAAGGGGCAATAGAAGCCAAATTAGTGAGTGCACACAAGGTGTTTGATCTGTGGTTAGGCTACCAGATGGATTCCAATGGCTATGAAACTTAAGAGGATCAAATAATAGATGAAAATAGGCTTGCACCCCAAATTTGGGATTTGCTGGAGAAGTTTTCCAATGTAGACTTGAAAAACCCTAGAAATGGGCAGAAATGAGTTTCTGCTTAGAACCCTATTCAAATAAATTCCCACAAATCCAATATTTGGTGTAGGGGCATTATTTGAGCATTAAGGCATGCACAAAAATTTTGAGGTCAATTGGACAAACTTTATAATGTAAAGTTTGTCAAAGTCAGAAATCAACAGAGATGGTTTTGAGGGTCTTGGGACGAGTTCCTCTATTCTACTTTATGTACCACTTGGTGTGGATGCCTCATTGGAGTACTGGAACATGTCCACCAAATTTGAGCACAATTGGAGACACTTCACAATGTAGAGTTGCTCAAATTTGATTCTGGACAGAGAGGGTCTTAGAGTGATTAGGGGAGCCAAATCAACTTGTATTGAAATGAAACTTGGCAAGATCATCAAGAATATCATATATGACATGCTAGAATTTTACTGGAATTTATTGAGAATATTTCTTATGGAAATACTCCAAAAGCTTGAAATAGGCACGAATAGTTTTGGAGGGGTTTGCCCAATATTTTGAACATGACCATGTGTTGAAACTCATAAATATGGAATAAATATATCCACTAAGTTTCCCTAAATTTTCTTAAATATTTTGAAAGCAATAAAAATAACTTTCCTTCATAGGAGACCATTTCTGGCCTCATAGAAAAGCTTTTAAATAAATTAATAAAATAACTTTTAAAATAATAATATGGTGGTTTTTGGAAGTCATTTTGATAATGGTTTTAAATAAAACAATTGGTGCAAAAGAGATTCCCTAATCTGAGGACTTGTAGTACAAACCTCATCTCAGGGGTTTGAAAGTTTAATTCAAAGAAAAGATTTTTGGTGAAAATAGTATTTGGTAAAAACAGATATTTATCCTAAACACATGGCATGATCATTAGGCAGGAGATCATGGGATGAGAAGATCATTAAGAGAATGGCAAGAATTAATGGGGATCAATCACATGCAAAACAAACAGACAGACAATAGTCACTCCAGGCATCGCATGCATTCACAAAAAATTTAATTGGTCCTAAATTTTGAAATAAGTTAGTTAGTGAGGAAAGCCAAAAACTGGGATGTGACAACGTATGACTATTTAAGGAATACATGCCTACATTATATTTATGAACTGGAGCTAGTGCCATATCGCCCTAGGTTATAACTGTTTCATGATGAATATCATCAAAGGAGTCACCGATCCAATGCCTACGATTTTGCCTTATATTGTTCTTGCTAAGCTACTACTGTTGCTACTGTTATCGTTACTGCTAGAAAATCACTGCTATCACTGTTACCGTTATTATTGTTGTTGCTACTATCATCAAAACTATCATATTACTCTGCTACTAATCACTTTGCTGCACATAATTAATCTCGAGGTGTGGTTGAATTAACAACTCAGCTGCTAATACCTTCAGATATTCTAGCGCCGTTGCCGGGCAGCATAGCTATATTTGTTGAGTCACTTGGGATTATTATCATGTTATCACTATGAAGAATCTAAAGGATGCTAAGACTAAGATTTTTTCCTCTAAGACGAGAGAAGGTAAGGAACTACGATCCAGCTCCGCTTTAGATTCGTCTTCTGTTATAAGTAAACCCGCAACACCACAACATGGTATTAATTTTAATATGTCGCAAGTTATTGATGATGCTACTTCTTCTATGAATACTACTCATGATGATGCTAGTACCTTGCTTAATGATTATGTGCCACTGGGTGAAATTCTTGATGAACAAATTGCTAGAGTAACACAGCTTGATATTGTTGAATCTGATGATGAACTCGAAACTGAGAATCTTGAAACATCTACTAGAACTAGTCATCCTAGATATGAATTTCCAAAGATACCGGAAGGTTATACTACGAGTGAGGAGGCAACTAGAGATATTCTTGCTTGTAAGGATACAGATGATCTAGAGAAATTATTATGCAAGTATAAGGAAAAATCTCTTAATGCTAAAATGAAATGTGATCCTAAGTTTGCTACTTTGGTTGAATCTCAACCTTTCCATGGTTATTCAACTGAATCTGTTGTGGCACATCTTACTAAGTTGAATGATATAGCCACCCTTTTTGCTCATGATGAGAAGATTCGCTATTACTATATTCACAAGTTAGTTCCATTCTCATTAAAGGGTCAGGCTAAATATTGGTACAATATTCTTGCTCCTGATTGTGTGCGTAATCCCCAGGAAATGATTTATTACTTCTCTGAAAAATATTTCCCTGCTCATAAGAAACAAGCTGCCTTGTAGAAAATATTTAACTTTGTGCAAATTGAAGAAGAGAGTCTCCCACAAGCTTGGGGGAGGCTTCTCCAATTGCTTAATGATTTGCATGATCATCCTCTTAAGAAAAATAAAGTACTTGATATATTCTATAATTGACTAACCGATGCTTCTAGGGATATCCTAGATATTTCTGCATCCATAAACCTTCAACCCAGTTTTGCCATGAGAGTCCACCATACCTACCTATGGATTGAATAAAATCCCTCAAGTAAGTTGTCATCGGTGCAAGCAATAAAAATTGCTCCCTAACATGTATGATCTATTAGTGTGTGGAAAATAAGCTTTGTACGAACCTGTGATGAGGAAGACATAAAAGCGACAGACTGCATAATAAAGTTCTTTATCACAGGAGGCAATATAAAGTGACGTTCCTTGGCACTAAGAGGACACGCATCCAAACCTCAAAAGCGCATGACAACCTCTGCTTCCCTCTGCGAAGGGCCTATCTTGTACCTTTACTTTTTGCCCTTGAAAGAGTCATGGTGATCTTCACCAATTCCTTATTTCGCCTTTATCTTGGCTAACGTCATATGCTTGGGAAAGATCTATATTCATATGTCAACTTGGAGGTAAGTATTCATGAATTATTATTGTTGACATTACCCTTGAGGTAAGCAGTTGGGAGGCAAAACTATAAGCCCCTATCTTTCTCTGTGTCTAGCTAAAACTTTGATCTCGTGAGTACCACGTGAGTTGTAGCAATTGTAGAGAACGAAAGGATGATTGAGTATGTGGATTTGCTTTACAAGCTCTTATTTGTCTCTTTCTGATGTTGTGATAAATTGCAATTGCTTCAATGACTAAAGGCTATCAGTTGTTACTTCTCAGTAAGGTTCTTGATCCATACTTTACTTTGTGAAGGAATTGTCACTTTAGCATGAGAGTTTATATGTTGGTATTGTTGTTCTGATCATGATCATGATGCCTGCATGTTTGTATCTTGTTTTGTCGACACCTCTCTCCCTAAACATGTGGGCATGTTTATTGATCTCGGCTTTCGCTTCAGGACAAGCGAGGTCTAAGCTTGGGGGAGTTAATACGTCCATTTTGCATCATGCTTTCATGTTGATATTTGTCGCTTTTTGGGCTGTTATTTCACTTCACGGTACAATACTTATGCCTTTTCTCTCTTATTTTGCAAGGTTTACATGAAGAGGGAGAATGCCGGCAGCTGGAATTCTAGCCTAAAAAAGGAGCAAGTTTGAGATGCCTATTCTGCGCAACTCAAAAAGCCGTGAAAATCAATGTGGATTTTTTTTGGGACTTATAAAAAATACTGGGATGAAGAAGTGCCAGAGGGGCACCAGCAGGTGGCCACAAGCCTGCTAGGCCCGGGCCCCCCCTGGCCGGGCCTAGAGGGCTTGTGGGCTCCCTACTGGCCCACTGGCCCCCCTCTTTTGCTACAAGAAGGGTTTCGGTCTGGAAAAAGTCAGGAGGTGGCTTTTCGGAGGATTCGCCGCCGCCACGAGGCGGAACTTGAGCAGAACCAATCTAGAGCTCCAGCAGGACGACCCGGTCGGGGAAACTTCCCTCCCGGAGGGGGAAATCGTCGCCATCGTCATCACCAACACTCCTCTCATCGGAGGGGACTCATCACCATCAACATCTTCATCAGCACCATCTCATCTCCAAACCGTAGTTCATCACTTGTAACCAATCTCCGTCTCGCGACTCCGATTGGTACTTGTAAGGTTGCTAGTAGTGTTAATTACTCTTCGTAGTTGATGCTAGTTGGATCACTTGGTGGAAGAGTTTATGTTCAGATCCTTGATGCTACTCATTACCTCTCTGGTCATGAATATGATTATGCTTTGTGAGTAGTTACTTTTGTTCCTGAGGACATGGGATAAGTCATGCTAATAGTAGTCATGTGAATTTGGTATTCGTTCGATATTTTGATGTGTTGTATGTTGTTTTTCCTCTAGTGGTGTTATGTGAACGTCGACTACATAACACTTCACCATTATTTGGGCCTAGAGGAAGGCATTGGGAAGTACTAAGTAGAAGATGGGTTGCTAGAGTGACAGAAGCTTAAACCCTAGTTTGTGTGTTGCTTCGTAAGGGACTGATTTGGATCCACTAGTTTCATGCTATGGTTAGACTGTCTTAATTCTTCTTTCATAGTTGCGGATGCTTGCGAGAGGGGTTAATCATAAGTGGGATGCTTGTCCAAGTAAGGGCAGTACCCAAGCGCCGGTCCACCCACATATCAAACTATCAAAGTAACGAAGCGAATCATATGAACATGATGATAACTAGCATGACAGAAATTCACGTGTGTCCTCGGGAGCGTTTTTCCTCCTCTAAGACTTTGTCCAGGCTTGTCCCTTGCTACAAAAGGGATTGGGCCACTTTTATGCACCGTTGTTACTTTTGTTACTTGCTACTTGCTACGAATCATCTCACCACACAACTACTTGTTATCGATAATTTCAGTGCTTGCAGATTTTACCTTGCTGAAAACCACTTGTCAGATCCTTCTGCTCCTCATTGAGTTCGACACTCTTACTTATCGAAAGGACTACGATAGATCCCCTATACTTGTGGGTCATCAAGGCGCGCGGCGGATATCGTTATTTTCTCACCTTCACTGACGATTTGAGTAGGTATGGATATATCTACTTGATGAAGCACAAGTCTGAAACGTTTGAGAAGTTCAAGCAATTTCAGAGTGAAGTTGGAAATCATCGTAACAAGAACATCAAGTTCCTATGTTTTGGGGCTATGCATTAGAAACAGCTGCATTCACTTTAAATAGGGCACCATCAAAATCCGTTGAGACGACACCATACGAACTGTGGTATGGCAAAAGGCCAAAGTTGTCGTTTCTTAAAGTTTGGGGATGTGATGCTTATGTCAAAAAGCTTCAGCCTGAAAAGCTGGAACCCAAAGCGGAAAAGTGCGTCTTCATAGGTTACCCAATGGAGACAGTTGGGTACACCTTCTATCTCAAATCCGAGGGGAAAGTGTTTGTTGCTAAGAACGGAGCTTTTCTTGAGAAGGAGTTTCTCTCGAAAGAATTGAGTGGGAGGAAGATAGAACTTGATGAGTTTTTCGAACCTCTAATCCCTCTAGATGGTGGCACAGGGAAGGGGGGAAACCTCTGCCGGTTGAGGAGGAAGTTAATGATGATGATCATGAAACTTTGGATCAAGTTCCTATCGGACCTTCCAAGTCGACAAGATCACGTACTACTCCTGAGTGGTACGGTAATCCTCAATTATCAATCATGTTGTTAGACAACAATGAACCTGCGAATTATGAAGAAGCAATGGTGGGCCCGTATTCCAACAAATGGATGGAGGCCATGAAGTCCGAGATAGGATCTATGTACGAAAACAAACTGTGGACTTTGGAAGTATTACCTAAAGGCCGCAAGGCTATTCAGAACAAATGGATCTTTAAGAAGAAGACGGACGCGGACGGTAATGTGACCGTTTATAAAGCTTGACTTGTGGCAAAGGGTTTTTCACAAGTTCAAGGAGTTGACTACGATGAGACATTCTCACTGCTAGCGATGCTTAAGTCCGTACAAATCATGTTAGGGATAGCTGCATTTTTCGATTATGAAATCTGGCAGATGGATGTCAAAATAGCATTCCTTAATGGTTTTCCTAAGGAAGAGTTGTATATGATGCAACCCGAAGGTTTTGTCGATCCAAAGAATGCTAACAAAGTATGCAAGCTCCAGCGATCCATTTATGGACTGGTGCAAGCATCTCGGAGTTGGAATAAGCGCTTTGATGAGGTGATCAAAGCATTTGGGTTTATACAAGTGGTTGGAGAATTTTGTATTTACAATAAGTAAGTGGGAGCTCTGTGGTGCTTCTAATATTATATGTGGATGACATATTGCTGATTGGAAAGAATGTGGGGTTTTTGGAGAGCGTAAAGGATTACTTGAATAAAAGTTTCTCAATGAAGGACCTAGGAGAAGCTGCTTACATTCTAGGCATTAAGATCTATAGGGATAGATCGAGACGCCTCATAGGACATCCATAAAACACATACCTTGATAAAGTTTTGAAGAAGTTCAAAATGGAACAGTCCAAGAAGGGGTTCTTCCCAGTGTTACAAGGTATAAAATTGAGTAAGACTCAGTGCCCAGCAACTGCGGAAGATAGAGAACAGATGAGTTCCATCCCCTATGCTTCAACCATAGGTTCTATCATGTATGCAATGGTGTGCACTAGACCGGACGTCGCTTGGCTATAAGTATGGAAGGCAAGTTTCAAAGTAATCCAGGAGTGGATCACTGGATGGCGGTCAAGAATATTCGGAAGTACCTGAAAAGGACTAAGGAAATGTTTCTCGTTTATGGAGGTGACGAAGAGCTCGTCGTAAAGGGTTACGTCGACGCAAGATTTGACACTGAGCCGAATGACTCTAAGTCTCAAAACGGATATGTATTTATTCTTAATGGGGGTGCGGTAAGCTGGTGCAGTTCCAAGCAAAGCGTCGTAGCAGATCCTACATGTGAAGCGGAGTACATGGCTGCCTCAGAGGCAGCTAAGGAGGGTGTCTGGCTGAAGCAGTTCATGACGGATCTTCGAGTTGTGTCGAGTGCACTAAATCCAATAACTCTGTTCTATGACAACACTGGTGCCACTACTTTAGCAAAGGAACCAAGGTTTCACAAGAAGACCAGGCACATCAGACGATGCTTTAACCTGATCCGCGACTACACCGAAGGGGAGGACGTAAATATTTGCAAAGTGCACACGGACCTGAATGTAGCAGATCCGCTGACTAATCCTCTTCAACGAGCGAAGCAAGATCAATAACAGAACTGTATGGGTGTTAGATTCATAACAATGTAATTCGCATAGCGATGTGAAGACTAGATTATTGACTCTAGTGCAAGTGGGAGACTGTTCGAAATATGCCCTAGAGGAAATAATAAAATAGTTATTATTATATTTCTTGTTTCATGATAATCGTTTATTATCCATGCTATAATTGTATTGAATGAAAACATAGATACATGTGTGGATACATAGACAATGTCCATAGAAAGCCTCTAGTTGGCTAACCAGTTGATCAAGGATGGTTAAGGTTTTCTGACCATATGCAAGTGTTGTCACTTGATAACTGGATCACATCATTAGGAGAATCATGTGATGGACTAGACCCAAACTATGAACGTAGCATGTGATCGTGTCATTTTATTGCTATTGTTTTCTGCTTGTCAAGTATTTATTCCTATGACCATGAGATCATATAACTCACTGACACCGGAGGAATACCTTGTGTGTATCAAACGTCGCAACGTAACTGGGTGACTATAAAGGTGCTCTATAGGCATCTCCTAAGGTGTCCGTTGAGTTAGTATGGATAAAGACTGGGATTTGTCACTCCGTGTGACGGAGAGGTATCTCGGGGCCCACTCGTTAATACAACATCATAAACAAGCCTTGCAAGCAATGTGACTAAGTGTAAGTCACGGGATCTTCTATTACAGAACGAGTAAAGAGACTTGCCGGTAACGAGATTGAAATAGGTATGCGGATACCGAGAATCGAATCTCGGACAAGTAACACACTGAAGGACAAAGGGAATGACATACGAGATTATATGAATCCTTGGCACAGAGGTTCAACCGATAATATATTCGTAGAATATGTAGGATCCAATATGGAAATCCAGGTCCCGCTATTGGATATTGACGGAGGAGTGTCTCGGGTCATGTCTACATAGTTCTCGAACCCGTAGGGTCTGCACACTTAAGGTTCGATGATGTTTTAGTATACTTCAGTTATATGTGTAGTTACTGACTGTTGTTCGGAGTCCCGCATGAGATCACGGACATCATAAGGGTTTTCGGAATGGTCCGGAAACGAAGATTGATATATAGGATGGTTTCATTTGGTCACTAGAAAGTTTCGTGCATTACCTGGAGTGACGAATGGGTTCTGGGTATTCACCGAGAGGGGCCCACCCACCCGGTAGTGAGCCCAATGACTCTAGGGTGGCGCACCAGCCCTTAGTGAGCTGGTGAGGCCAGGCCAATAGGGCCATGGCGCCACAAGGGAAAATATCAAAGGAAAGGAAAAAAAGGAAATAGGGAGGCGGAAAGGAAGGAGTGGACTCCTTCCCCCAAACCGAATTGGGGTGGGAGTCCACCTCCTCCCTTCGACCGGCGCCCTTGGGTCTCCCTTGATCCCCAAGGCTAGCCCCTCCCCTCCTCCTATATATACTGGTGGTTTTAGGGCTTTTGAGACACAACTTTGCCACGTGCAACTCAAACCTATACCATGTAGTTCTTCCTCTAGATCGGAATTCTGCGGAGCTCCGGCGGAGCCCTGCAGGAGTAGATCATCACCACCAGCGGAGCACCGTCACGCTGCCGGAGAACTCATCTACTTATCCTCTCTCTTGCTGGATCAAGAAGGCCGATATCGTCATCGTGTTGTACGTGTGCTGAACAAGGAGGTGTCGTCCGTTCGGCGCTATATCGGAACGGATCGTAGGACGACGGTGATTTGAATCACGAAGCTGTACCACTACATTAACCACGTTTCTTAACGCTTCCCGCTTAGCGATCTACAAGGGTACGTAGATCTAATCTCCTCTCATAGATAGACATCACCATGATAGGTCTTCGTGTGCGTATGATTTTTTCCCATGCAACGTTCGCCAAAAGCGCAGGCCAAGCATCGATCAAGGGTCCGTGCTTGAGCCAGGCACTGCAGTTCCCGAGGGAGAGAGCCTGGCAGAGGGCCGGTGTCTCGGCGCTTGTTGGCGCTACGACCAAAGAGGCCCCAACGTCATGTGCTTGTGATGTAGGAGGCTACGGTTCCTCCCCCGTGCCCGGCTCACGTGGCATGTGTGGGGCAACTACCACGTTGGCCTCCTAGGCCTTGAAAGCAGGCTCGGCTTAAGGCTGGCCCATGGCGCATCCCGCGTCGTGCCCGTCAACGGTGGTAAGGGTGGACGGCAGAGGTTAAGGCACCTCCTCCTCCTCCGCAAGCCTTGGAGGACGGCACCGGAGGCTGGGCAGAAGTGGACTTGGCCAGCAGCGCCGGGGGCTTGGTCGTCGCAAAATCGATGATCAGCCCCCCTCGTCACGCTGAAGAGGTGTTGAGCGCCACAAAGGCGCCCGCGTCTCGGGATGAAGAGATGCCCATTAAACCAAGCATAGCGTCGGGCCAGCACAGGGTACCCCTGCGCCCGATGGAGCCGCGGTTGGGTGTTGATGCAACCTTCGGGATGGGGGTCGCTTTCGCCATGGCAAGTCCCTTCTTCTTATTCTCCTCGTCGCCGCCATGGTATCTACGAGGGTAAGGAGTTAGCTTGAACAGACAAATAAAGATACATGGCGTAGGAACAAGCTGGGGCACTTACTCGTCCTCGACAGCCCATTTCCTCTTCTTATCGGCAGCTGATGGCATGGCATCACCGCTCTGAGACGCCGCCTCGATGCCGCACGGGGAACGCTCGACACGATCTTCAATGCGTCCGCTCTGGTCTCCCCCTTCGTGAGGGCACGAGTAGCCCCCTGAGGGGACGTAGCTGTTGCGGGTGCGATTGTCGCCCTGCCGAAATGGACTTATACGTCTCCAACGTATCTACTTTTCCTAACGCTTTCCTCTTGTTTTGGACTCTAATTTGCATGATTTGAATGAAACAAACCCCGGACTGACACTGTTTTCAGCAGAACTACCATGGTGTTGTTTTTGTGCAGAAATAAAAGTTCTCGGAATGGAACAAAACTATGCAAGGATTTTTTATATCAATAAACAGAATTTCTGGAGCCAAGAGCCATGTCAGGGGGGCACCTGGGTGGGCACAACCCACCAGGGCACGCGTGCCGCCCCAAGCGTGCCCCGATGGGTTGTCCCCACCTGGTGGACCCTATGACCCTGAAACCGACGCTATAAAATTACTTTATTCTAGAAAAAATTGGGAGAGAAAGAATTATTGTGTTTCACGAGACGGAGCCGGCGCCGTCTCCTATTCTTCATCGGGAGGCCAGATCTGGAGTCCGTTTGGGGCTCCGGAGAGGGGGGTCTTCGATCTTCGTCATCGCCAACACATCTCCACTACCAATTCCTTGATGCTCCCCACCAGGAGTGAGTAATTCCTTCGTAGGCTCGCTGGTCATTGAGGAGCTGGATGAGGTTCGTCATGTAACTGAGTTAGTTTTGTTAGGGCCTGATCCCTAGTATCCACTATGTTCTGAGATTGATGTTCCTATGACTTTGCCATGCTTAGTGCTTGCACTTTGGGCCCGGGTGCCATGATTTCAGATCTGAACCGTTTATGTTATCACCATTATAACCATGTTCTAGATCCGATCTTGCAAGTTATAGTCACCTACTACGTGTTACGATCCGGCAACCCCGGAGTGACAATAGTCGGGACCACTCCCGGTGATGACCGTAGTTTGAGGAGTTCATGTATTCACCAAGTGTTAATGCTTTGTTCCGGTTCTCTAATAAAAGGAGGCCTTAATATCCCTTAGTTTCCAATAGGACCCCGCTGCCACGGGAGGGTAGGACAAAAGATGTCATGTAAGTTCTTTCCATAAGCACGTATGACTATTTAAGGAATACATGCCTACATTATATTTATGAACTGGAGCTAGTGCCATATCGCCCTAGGTTATAACTGTTTCATGATGAATATCATCAAAGGAGTCACCGATCCAATGCCTACGATTTTACCTTGTATTGTTCTTGCTAAGCTACTACTGTTGCTACTGCTATCGTTACTGCTACAAAATCACTGCTATCACTGTTACCGTTATTATTGTTGTTGCTACTATCATCAAAACTATCATATTACTCTGCTACTAATCACTTTGCTCCAGATAATTAATCTCGAGGTGTAGTTGAATTAACAACTCAGCTGCTAATACCTTCAGATATTCTAGCGCCGTTGACTGGAAGCATAGCTATATTTGTTGAGTCACTTGGGATTATTATCATGTTATCACTATGAAGAATCTAAAGGATGCTAAGACTAAGATTTTTCCCTCTAAGACGAGAGAAGGAAAGGAACTACCATCTAGCTCTGTTTTAGATTCGCCTTCTGTTATAAGTAAACCCGCAACACCACAACATGGTATTAATTTTAATATGTCGCAAGTTATTGATGATGCTACTGCTTCTATGAATACTACTCATGATGATGCTAGTACCTTGCTTAATGATTATGTGCCACTAGGTGAAATTCTTGATGAACAAATTGCAAGAGTAAGACATCTTGATATTGTTGAATCTGATGATGAACTCGAAACTGAGAATCTTGAAACATCTACTAGAACTAGTCATCCTAGATATGAATTGCCAAAGATACCGGAAGGTTATACTACGAGTGAGGAGGCAACTAGAGATATTCTTGCTTGTAAGGATACAGATGATCTAGAAAAATTATTATGCAAGTATAAGGAAAAACCTCTGAATGCTAAAATGAAATGTGATCCTAAGTTTGCTACTTTGGTTGAATCTCATCCTTTCCATGGTTATTCATCTGAAACTGTTGTGGCACATCTTACTAAATTGAATGATATAGCCACCCTTTTTGCTCATGATGAGAAGATTCGCTATTACTATATTCTCAAGTTATTTCCATTCTCATTAAAGGGTCATGCTAAATATTGGTACAATACTCTTGCTCCTGATTGTGTGCGTAATCCCCAGGAAATGATTTATTACTTCTCTGAAAAATATTTCCCTGCTCATAAGAAACAAGGTGCCTTGTAGAAAATATTTAATTTTGTGCAAATTGAAGAAGAGAGTCTCCCACAAGCTTGGGGGAGGCTTCTCCAATTGCTTAATGATTTGCCTGATCATCCTCTTAAGAAAAATAAAATACTTGATATATTCTATAATTGACTAACCGATGCTTCTAGGGATATCCTAGATAGTTGTGCTGGCTGTTTTTTCAGGGAATGAACTATTGGTCAAGATGAAGAATTATTGAATAACATATTGAAAAATTATGATAATTGGAATCCTCTTGAAACACCTATTAAACCCACTCTGAAGAAGAGGGGTATCTTATATCTTAGTTCTGAAGATATGCAAGAGGTAAAGAAATCTATAAAGGAAAAAGGTATTAAAGCCGAGGATGTTAAAAAATTACCACCTATCAAAGAAATACATGGGCTCGAAGCACCACCACCATCTAAGGTGGTAGAGGTAAAATCTTTAATGAAATTCAATGATAGTAATGATCCTCGTAATAAACATCCTAGTTAATGCATTTATGAGTTTGATAATTACATTAGAAAGCAAGATCACTTCAATGCAAATGTTATGAAACAATTGAAATACAACTCTGGTATGATTGCTCGCTTAAGTGACTTGTTATTTAGAATCTCAAATGATGTTAGAGGTGTAGGAAAGCATTCCTCTATGGTTCAAACTCAATTAGAACAAGTTGCTAAATCTCAAAGGGAGTTACTTGATGAATGAACAATAATATAAGTGACTTTGCTCTTAGTGTAGCCATTAGAGGAGGTAAAATGACTCAGGAACCACTCTATCCTGAGGGACACCCAAACAAAATTGAACAAGACTCTCAAATAATTAACAGTGATGCACCTAGTCCTTCTAAAAAGAAAAGGAAGAAGAAAAATAATAGGACTTTGACAGCCTCTAGTGAACCTGAAATAGAAAAACCTCCTCATAATGATAATGAAGTTTCTATCTCTCATGCTGAAAGTCAATCTGGTAATGAACACTCACCTTCTGATAATGAAAAATATAATGATGAGGATCATGAAGACACTCAACCAAATGATAAAGAACTAGATAAAGATGTTGAGATAGAACCAGCTGTTGATCTTGATGACCCACGACCCAAGAATAAAAGATATGAGCAAACATACTTTGTGGATAGAAAACATGGAAAGGAAAGAGAACCATGGGTTCAAAAGCCTATGCCCTTTGCACCTAAGTCAACTAAAAAGAAAGATGATGAAGTATTTGAATGCTTTGCTGAAATGCTGAGGCCGGTCTTTTTGCGAACTCGCTTGACTGATATCTTAAAAATGCCTCCTTATGCAAAGTATATGAAAGACATCATCACCAATAAGAGAAAAATATCAGAAGCTTAAATATCCACTATTCTTGCTAATTATACATTTAAAGATGGAGTACCTAAAAAACTTGGAGATCCGGGAATACCAACTATACCTTGCTCCATCAAAAGAAATTATGTGAAAACTGCTTTATGTGATTTGGGAGCTGGTGTTTGTGTTATGCCTTCCTCTTTATATAAAAGAGTTGATTTGAATAAGCTCACACCTATTGAAATATCTTTGCAAATGGATGACAAATCAACTGCCATACCTATCTGTATTTGTGAGGATGTGCCCGTTGTTGCTGCTAATGTTACTATTTTGACTAACTTTGTTATACTTGAGATGCCCGAGGACGACAACATGTTCATTATCCTTGTTAGACCCTTCTTGAATACTGCAGGGGATGTTATTGATTGCAATAAAAGAAAGGTGACTTTTCATATCAATGGTAATGAGAATACGGTGCACTTTCCGAAGAAACGGTTCCATGTAAATGGTATTAATGTTATTGAAAAATCTCTGACAATCAATCTTGGAAGTTTTCAACTACCTCTACCTACTGTTAAAAACAAATATGAAATGCTTTTTGTGGGGGACTCATATCCCCGTTGAGGTAACTTAGTGATTTACGAAAGTTCTTAGGTTTCATATTAATCTAAAGTGGTTGTTAATAAGACTTGATCAACCTTATTAGTGCATCCTTTTTGAGAGGTATGAATTTGATGATTTAGTGGGCACTACCTTCAGTCCCTACCTTTTTCTGTTTTTCTTAGTTAAATAAAATAAAATGCCATGCTTTGTGTGTTTTCTGAGTTTTCCGTGCAATAAAAAGTGACCCGAAAATAAAAGTCCTCGGAATGCTCTGAAAATTTAACACGATTTGTTTTTGAATATTTCTGAATTTCTGGTGCAAATAATATCAGAGGGAGGTGCACGAGGTGGGCACAACCCACCTGGGTGCGCCAGGACCCCCAGGTGTGCCCTGGTGGGTTGTGGCCCCACATGGACCCCCTCACTTACTTCTTCTTCCCACATCACTGCATTCACCCAGAAAAAATCATTATTACTCTCTCTCTCTCGTGTTCTTGCTCCCGAAACCGCGAATTTCGATCTCTTTGCTCGAAGTTCCGTTTGCGAAACTGTTTCGGGGATTTGTTGCTTGGTATGTGACTCCTCCATGGGTCCAATTAGTTTTTATTTTGGTGGTTTATATTTGGAATAATTAGCTACTCTTGGTGTTGTTGTAGATGAGCTAGCATGTTGAATTCTTAGATTTCTAAGTAGTTTGAATGCTTGCTATGGCCTCTATACATCCCTATGAGTAGCCGCTATCATTTTTGTGAAGTTTTGTTGAGAAAATTTTGTGGACTAAAAATTTCAGAATTTTGTTCATAGGAAAAATATGAGTTTCTTTAGGAAGTTTGCTTCCATCAAGAACTCCAAGGGGGTTATTGGGGAGTCATCTGACAATGATCTCCATACCCGGAGGTTGGCGGAACTATGGCCGTGCGAGTGGCCGCATAATGCGTTCATGGAAGGGGCTAGAATCCTTCAAGAGTTCACACAATATGCTGCTAATGCCGACCTCACCGACTTCATTGCATCGGAATGCGAACAGTATTATCTCCTCACAAACACCTTCGTGCAAAACTTTCATTTTCATTCTAGGAATAATCCCCCTGAGGTGCATTTTAATTTATATGCTGAAACCCACCAGATGCCACTTAATGAATTTTGTGACTTATGGATGCTTCCTTCTGATGGGGATTTGGTAGAGTGTAAGACCTCAGAGTTTGAAGGTTCTTACCGTACTCTAACAGTGGGGGATGAGAGAGGAGTATCGAGCACCACTGCTGTTAGCTTGCAGTTCCCTCTCGTGCATTAGTTTGCTGTATTTATTGCAAAGTGCTTGCTAGCGAGAGAGAGAGAAGGTGGGTGCACTTAGCGCCCCAGACTTTGTCGTTTTGCGTCGCCCACTTTATGTCGACAACACTTATAGCTTGGGAGCTATTGTGGCATGTCGCCTCCACCTTAACAGATCCAAGGGCAAAATACATGGTGGCATTTACGCTACTCACTTGGCGACTCACTTCAACGCGCAGATACGCGAGCATGATCATCCTTTGCCCAGAGCTTACCTAGATATAGCAGCAATGCAGGACCACCAGTTTACTGTTGTTGATTACCCTGATATTGATATGTCGTACAACTTAGTTTTCAGTGAAAACACTCGTGATATTATTATCTTGCCTGCACCTGCTTTGTTTGATCATGCCATCACGAGCGAATACAGGATTATGCCTGAGGACATTGTTGCTTACCGGAACAACCTAGTTGCAGCACAGGAGGAGCCTAAGCAATGGGACCCTATGGTACCTGCTCCCCAGCACTTCAACATTGGACCTCGCGGCTTCTACGACTGGTGATTACCAAGTTAGGGCAAAATCCTAAGCTTGGGGGAGTATGTATTCCCACCGACATTTCATTCATGTTCACACATTTCATCCCACTAGTTGGTGTCCACACTTTTTCATTGTATCATCCATGTTTAATTTTTTTTTGCTTTCTTCTTGTGTGTTTGAAAAACTTTGAGAAAATACAAAAATATTTTTCTTGCTTCTTTTTGATTTTTTCTTCCTAGTTTAAATTGTTGTAGCACTAAAAAGAAAAGCCAAAAAGATCTCATTGTACTTTTTTTTACTTGTTGGGAGCTTTCCAGTATAAATAGTTTTTCTCCATTTTACTTCTCTTTTCATTTGCGCGTTTGCGAAAAACCAAAAACTCCAAAAATATTTTAGTGTGTTTCTCTGAATTTCTTTTCTTTTTATTGACTCATACCAAGTACAAGATCACGATGAAAATATTAGGTGGCTCTCATTTGCATTATTATTGATCTGATAAAGAGCCCATATTACCTTGTCTTCTCCTCTTGAATAAAATGTTTGCAGATTCCAGCTTAGTCCATGGCACTCTTGCACTATTATTATTTTCAAATCGTTTGTTCGTGCAAGTGAAAGGCAATAATGACGATATTAGATGAATCGGCCGTGGCACAGAGAAATGGTATGAACTCGACTTGTTCTGTTTTTGTAAATATGTTTAACCTAGTATCCATGATTCAGCCTATTATGATCAAACATGTTTGCAATGACAACTAGATATTATAGTTCCTCATGCCATGCATAAGTAGCTAGGAGTGAATAATGACTTATCTTGGATATCAACATTGCGTTAAAATGATTGTGATGTAGTATGATGATATGGTATCCTCCTCTGAATGTTCGAGTGGCTTGACTTGGCACATGTTCATGCATGTAGTTGAATCAAAACCAACATAGCCTCTATGATATTTATGTTCATGGTGTTCATGTCCTACTCATGCTAGTATCCAATATTACTTATGCATAATGCATGTCCATGACCGTTGTTGCTCTCTAGTTGGCCGCTTCTCAACATATTTGCCACCATTCGCCTATACTAAGTGGGAACTCTGCTTGTACATCAAAAACATGAAAACCTAAGTTATTCCAGATGAGTCCACCATACCTACCTATATGCGGTATTACCCTGCCTTCCTAAGTAAATTTACATGTGCCATCTCTAAAAATTTCAAATAAATATCCTTTTGTGTGCCTGGATCTTTCATGGAACGACACGAGGTAGTCGGTATCTTCCATGCTAAGCGGGTTATTCTTAGGTCGAGTGTCTATTCACTTGCCATCGCACGGGAAAAGGGTCGTATTAGGGATGCCCAGTCCCAAACTCTAAAAAGAATTGATCTCTCAAATAATCGAACAAAAACTCCCAATGGAGTCATAACCTTTAAATTTCTGCTTGGGAACCGCCACTATGTGCTTAGCATGGGAGATATTGATAACTGATGGTCGTGAAGTAAATGAGAAGGGTGTATGTCTCAAAATTCCATTTACCTCTGTTTTATAAACTTGAGCTCTGGCACCTCTACAAATCACTACTTCCCTCTATGAAGGGACTATCTATTTACTTTTATGTTGTGTCATCACATTCTAAAATAAGCACCAGAACCTGAGAGCACTGCTGTCATGTTGATGCATTATGTGTAGCTAATGTTGGGTGCATCATGACTGGATCTTTTCTACCATGAATTACAATGTTTAGTCGGTGCTTGAACTTTGGGGGTGCTCTGCATTTTTGTTTTGCGGTCTCGGAAAGGGCTAGCGAGACACCACTATTGTTATATTGTATCATGGTTGTTTTGACAACGTGTTGCTGTTTGAGATATCTTATTATTGCTCTCTAGTTGATTATGTCATTGATATGAGTTAATATAATTTTTAAGAGTTATTTCGACATGGTTAGTTATAACCTTTGCTGAAACCCTGGGTGTTGTTTAAGCTTATTGATGAAACAAGAGCAAAAGAGTTTGTAAAAGTTTTTATTTTTCACTTTCAGTTTATCAACAGAATTGCTTGAGGACAAGCAAAGGTTTAAGCTTGGGGAGTTGATACATCTCCAACGTATCTACTTTTCCTAATGCTTTTCCTCTTGTTTTGCACTTTAATTTGCATGATTTGAATAAAATTAATCCCGGACTCACGTTGTTTTCAGCAAAACTACCATGGTGTTGTTTTTGTGTAGAAATAGAAGTTCTCGGAATGGAATGAAACTTTGCAAGGATTTTTATATCAATAAACAGATTTTCTGGAGCCAAGAGCCACCTGAGGGGTACCTGGGTGGGCACAACCCAACAGGGCGCGCTTCCCCCCAGGCGCACCCCAGTGGGTTGTCCCCACCTGGTGGCCCCTATGACCCTGAAACCGACGCTATGAAATCACATTATTCCACAGAAAACGGGAGAGAAAGAATTATCGCGTTTGATGAGATGGAGCCATCATCATCTCATGTTCTTCATCGGGAGGCTAGTCTGCAGTACGTTTGGGGCTCCGGAGAGGGGGGTCTTCGATCTTCGTCATCACCAACACATCTCCATCACCAATTCCATGATGCTCCCCATCGGGAGTGAGTAATTCCTTCTTAGGCTCGCAGGTAGGTGAGGAGTTGGATGAGGTCCATCATGTAATCAAGTTAGTTTTGTTAGGGCCTGATCCCTAGTATCCATTATGTTTTGAGATTGATGTTGTTATGACTTTGTCATGCTTAATGCTTGTCACTTTGGGCCCTGGGCCATGATTTCAGATCTGAACCGTTTATGTTATCACCATTATATCCATGTTCTAGATCCGATCTTGCAAGATATAGTCACTTACTACGTGTTATGATCCAACAATCCCGGAGTGACAATAGTTGGGACCACTCCCGGTGATGACCGCAGTTTGAGGAGTTCACGTATTCATCGTGTGTTAATGCTTTGTTCCGGCTCTCTATTAAAAGGAGGCCTTAAAATCCCTTAGTTTCCAATAGGACCCCGCTGCCATAGGAGGGTAGGACAAAAGATGTCATGCACGTTTTTACCATAAGCACGTATGACTATTTACGGATTACATGCCTACATTATATTTATGAACTGGAGCTAGTGTCGTATCATCCTAGGTTATAACTGTCTCATGATGAATATCATCCAACGAGTCACCGATCCAATGCCTACGAATTTTCCTTATATTGTTCTTGCTAAGTTACTACTGTTGCTACTGCTATCGTTACTGCTACAAATTTACTGCTATCACTGTTACCATTATTATTGTTGTTGCTGCTATCATCAAAACTATCATATTACTGTGCTACTAATCACTTTGCTGCATATAATTAATCTCCATGTGAGGTTGAATTGACAACTCAGCTGGTAATACCTTTAGATATTCTTTGTCTCCCCTTGTGTCGAACCTATAAATTTGGGTTGAATACTCTACCCTCAAAAACTGTTGCGATCCCCTATACTTGTGGGTTATCATGGACCCCCGCTGCTGGCGTCTCAGCAACTGCATGGGTGGACTCCACCCCCCCCCCCCAAATCGTGTCGGCAGGCCTAGGAGGCATTGCTCGGGGTTGCTCGCCCACGTCATCACCGTCATCCTTGAGGCCGTGTAGGGACCTGTGGAGGTTGGGTAGCAATGTGCATCCGGCGTCCTCTTCCTTCTCCTCCTTTATTGCCTTCGAGTCCTCGAGGCTGCCATCGTCGCTAGAGGACATCACCACGATGGAGGAGCCGCTTTGCGATCCAACCCGGATGCTTGGCACGAGTCCCCATTCATTGAAGCTCAGCCTTGTCATCATAGTTGTACAAAGAAGACGCGGCCTTGCGAGGATCCTCAGGGTCGAGGCTGAGTAGGGACATCAAAGCCCTGCTCAGCTCATCGTATGTCAAGCAGACGGCATGCAGCCTCATCATGTCCCTCGCAGTGGTGTACCCCCACATAGGTCCCGAACGTGCCTAGAGCGGTGTCATGCGCTACCATAGGAATTCCTTGACGATCATCACCCCCGTAAGTTGGGCATCCTTGTGGGTAAAATTCGCTCCAGGACAGGTGCCTCCCTTGGATCAATGAGCTTCTCGTGGATCCACATAGGACTCTGCTCCAGTCGGGTCATCGGGGCCATCAAGAGAAGATTGACCTGGCTTGCGCCCATGAAGACCCAGCAGTGCCGGTAGCCCAAAACCTTTTTCCCGACCTTCACGAGGATGGCCTCGCCCTTGACATCGATGAAGGAGAGACACACGAAACATGGGTCCTTGGCGGTGAACCTCATGCTGAAGAAGTGGCGAAAGAGCACCACGGGCGGACTCACCCCCACGAAAGCCTCACAGTAGAAGGCGAAGATAGTCAGGAGAAGGATGGATTGAGGTTGAAGATGCAGGGCTTAGATTCCGTAATGGGAGAGGATGGTGTCAAAGAATTCGAAAAACGATGGGACCAACCCGGTGTAAACGCTGTGGAGGAAGAAGGGGTAGGTTAACTCCACCATACTACCTCGTGCCATCGAGCCAGGACATATCCCCATTGCCCGCCACTCATTCTAGGCAATGGCGGCCATCAGGAGCACCATACCCAAGTCTTTATCCTTAGCGACAGAGGAATGTGGCAGAGCTATCCTGACTGCGCGAGGGTTTGCGGCTAGTGTCGCGATCTTCGCCTTCTTACCGACTGACACCATTAGCGTGAGGTGGTCGTGAATTGGGCATCGAACTTGTCTCACTCGAGATTGGATCGGGATGGGTGATACATCTCCAACGTATCGATAATTTATGAAGTATTCATGCCATATTTGCCTATGTTTATAATAACTTTATATGGTATTAATTTACTTTATATGATTTATTTAGAACTAACCTGGACTGACGTTGTTTTCAGCAGAATTGTCGTGGTGTTCTTTTTTGTGCAGAAAATGAAAGTTCTCGGAATCGCCCGAAACTTTTTTATGATTTTTTCAGTAAGATTTGAGCAACGTTGGAGAGAAGAACCACCAGAGGAGGCCTGCCACGGAGGCTCAAGCCAACAGGACGTGTCCTGGGCCTTGGCTGCACCCTGATGGCTTGTGGGGCCCATGTGGCTCCGTTTAGCTTGATTCCAACGCTGAAAAATATTATAAATCCCAGAAAGCCTGGAAATAAAGAAGGAACTTCCGCTCCGCCACCGCCACTCTCTGTATCGCTGAAAAACCAATGTGGAGCGATTCTAGTACAAGCCATCTTCATCATCCCCGCGGCGGCCATGACGAGGAGCGAGTAGTTCACCCTCGAGGCTGAGGGTATATACCAGTAGCTATGTGTTCAATTTCTCTCTCTATCTCGTGTTCTTGAGATGGCACGATCTCAAGAACACGGGCTTTGTTAATATAGTTGGATCATATGATGTATTTCCCTTACCATATAGTTGTGATGAATTGAGTCTTTTCCGTTAAGATCTCGTCATGTTGGATTAAGCATATTGGTATGACAACACTTGATGTAAGGCTTGTGTGGGATACCCGTAGTGACATTGGGGTATTCTATTGATTCACTTGATATATGTTGAGGCATCAAATTGCGGGTTTCGGTGACCTTGGGGATCTATGCGTAGGGGTTGATTGCACGTTTTCATACTGTGTTCTCCAATAGAAATCTTGGGGTGCTCCTTGCACGTTCTTCGTGTTTGATCGAATATGATAGCTCTGAAATTGTTTGATGCATGTCGCATAATTTACCCACGGATACTTGAGGTGACATTGGAGTATCTAGGTGACATTAGGGTCGATTGATATGTATCATCGGTGTTATTCTAGTACGAACTCTTAGATAGATCGAACGGAAAGGATAGCTTGATGTTATCTTAGTACAAACTCTTGAATAGATTGAATGGAAAGGATAGCTTGATGTTATCTTAGTACGAACTCTTCAATAGATTGATCGCAAAGAATAACTTTGAGGTGGTTCTACTACCAACACCATATTCATCTTATTGTTCTCCACTTGATAGGAACTTTGGAGTGATTCTTTGTTGCACGTTGAGGGATCGAACTGTGTTAGCATTGTTGAGAGATTGCACTAGTGAAAGTATGTACCCTAGGCCTTATTTCCAAGCATTAATACAATGTTTTGCTTGCTGTTTGCCACTTGTTACCTTGTTGTTTTATATCTTCATATTAAAAAAACCTATATCTACCATCCATATTGCACTTGTATCACCATCTCTTCGCCGTACTAGTGCACCAATAGAATTTACCATGGTATTGGGTGTGTTGGGGACACAAGAGATTTATTGTATTTCATTGCAAGGTTTCTTGAGAGAGACCATCTTCATCCTACACCTCCCATGGATTGATAAAACCTAGGTCATCCACTTGAGGGAAAATTGCTACTATCCGTTAAAACTCTGCGCTTGGAGGCCCAACACGAGTCTACAAGAATAAAGTTGTGTAGTAGGCGTCAAGCTATTTTCTCGCGCCATTGACGGGGAGGTGAGTGCTTGAAGGTATATCTTTAGATCTTGCAATTAAATATTTTAGTTCTTGTTTTTCACTAGTTTGGTTTTATAAAATAAAAATACCAAAAAAATGGAGTTTACATTGCCTCAATGGTTTAGTCTTTTTAATGTCTTCCGTGAAAATAATGGTTTGGAAAATTGTTCCCAATTGTTAGACGAAGAAATTGTGAGAATACTTCATGAGAATTCCTTGAATGATGAGCTTGATTGCAATGTTGTTAGTTTGAATTCTTTGAATGTCCTTGATTTTAATGATACGCAAAGCCACAAGCTTGGGGATGCTACGTTTGATGAAGATGATATTTTTAGTCCCCCAAGTTTTGATGAGCAAATTTATTATGATGATGGCATGCCTCCTATTTATGATGATTATGATGATAACATGTATGCTATAAAGAGCAATGATAACCATTCAACTTATCATCATGATTTTAATATTCAATTTGGTTATGTCAATCAATTGTCTCAAGATAGTTATTTTGTTGAGTTTGCTCCCACTACTATGAATGGGGAAAAAATTACTTATGTGGAGAGTAAAGGAAATTCTATGCTTGCGCATCATGAAGATAATGCTTCATGTGATAGTTATATTGTTGAACTCCTTCATGATGCTACTGAAAATTATTATGAGGGGGGAACTTATGCTTGTAGGAATTGCAGTAATATCAAGTTTCCTCCCTATGTGGTTAAAATCTTGAAGTTTTGCTTGTTTTGCCTTCCTATGATAGTTGATTCTTGTTCCAAAAAATTGTTTTCTCACAAAATACCTATGCATAGGAAGAGGGTTAGACTTAAATGTTCTTGTCATATGCTTCATGATGCCCCCACTGTGTTCCAATTCAATATTTTTACGTGAGCGTCATTGAAATCATCATTCCTAGCTAAAAAGGCTTTAAAGAAAAGCGCTTGTTGGGAGACAACCCAACAGTTTTGCATTCTATTCTTGTGTGTTCACATGATTAATCTACTTTATTAATCATGTTTTGTGTATTTTATTTCAATAAAGTGCCATGTAAAGCCTTTCGGATAGTGTGGAAACTTGTTAGTTTGAATCTCTGCAAAAACATAAACTTTTGCCTCAAGTATATGAATTATGTGATTTTATTGGAAAGTCAAAAAATTCTGAAATTTTTACAGAGTTTTTATATGAAAATTCTATGGGTTTTCCTAAGTTTTCAGAAGTTTTAGAGTCAGGTAAGTATGGTGTTTAGTCGGATCTTCACGAACGGTTCGGTTTTTGACAGATTATGTTTTGCATGCATAGTTTGCTTGTTTTAGTGTTTCTGTAGCTTATATTGAGTGGTATAAATTGTGGGAATTATATAATACCGTAGGTATCATGTGGTAACAATTATCAATCTTGTCCTGACAGTACCTAAGTGAATGATCTATCTTTATTAGACTAACCCATCTCACGAAGTTCCGTTAAGTTTTGTGTGATTGAAGTTTTCAAGTTCTGGGTGAGATGCCGATATGAGGAGAATAAGGAGTGGAAATACCCTATGATTGGGGATTCCCAAGGCAACCCTAAGGTAATATTAAAGGAAGGCCCAAGCGTCTAAGCTTAGGGATGCCCCGGAAACCATCCCCTCTTTCGTCTTCGATATTATCGGTATATCTTACTTGGAGCTATGCTTTTATTCATCACATAATATGTGTTTTTCTTGGAGCGTAATTTTATTTTGTTGTTCTCTGTTAGATGTTATTTATAATGTTTCTTTTCAATAAAAATTTACAAGAATTTCCTTTAGAATACTTGAATTGCATGTGTGATTTGTGCTGTATAAAAACAGAAAGTGTTGCTCTAGTATTTAAATTATATAATTTTACTGGGACGTGGAAAGTTTCTGAAATTTTTACACAGTAGGTTCATATAAATTCTTTATCATGTCCTAAATTTTCATATTTTTGGAGATACAGAAGTACACTGTTTTAATTATTTGCTACAGACTATCCTGTTTAGACCGATTGCTGTCATAGTTTTGTTATCTACTTCTTCTATAGTTTTCCTGACTTATATTGGTAGATATAAATTGTGGAAATGATAGTATACAGTAGATAATGTTTGAAAATTATTATGCAACTTGTCTTGGCAGTACATGAAGTGTTGATTTATTCTTATGTGTACTAACCTATCTCATGAGTTCTTTTCATGTTTTGTGTGGATGAAGTTTTTGAGACATAGGTGAAACCGGGACATGAGAGGATTGAACGAGGTACAAAAGCTCAAGCTTGGCGATTCCCAACGCACACCAAGACAATATTACAAGATATCACAAGCATATAATCTTGGGGATGCTACGCATCCCACCCCTCTTTGTCAACTATCGGTTAGCCTATCTTGAGCCTAAACTTTTATTCGTTCAAAAGATATATGATATTCTTGGAGTGCTATTTTTGTTTTGTTTGTTGTTTGAATAAAATATAAAGATCTAAAAATATTTACTCAAAAAGAGTCCTCATATAGCTATTTAATTGTTTGACTACTTATTGATCTTCACTTATATCTTTTGAGAGTAGTTTGATGTTTACTCATGTGCTTCACTTATATCCTAAGAGTAAAACGTTGAATGAATTGAATATCATAAATGTAAAATTATATATATGCTTAATATGCTTATCCCATGGGGAGTAGTGACTTCACATACTAGGAGTATAACGGTAAAAATGTATTGGAAGTTAGCAAACATAACATTGGTCATTTAAACGATTCATGAAAGAACATTGAAGGAAGAGAGGTTTTACATATAGATATACTATCTTGGACATCACCTATGATTGTGAGCTCCAGTAATTATTTTCAACCTTGATCAAGTAGTTGACGTTGGACAAGGAAGACAACTTAATGGTTATGTTTGTTTATATTCACATAGTAGTTATATTGTCATGGATCCTCTAACATGTGGTGCTTGTTTAGAACCTTTTGCTAGCCAAAACTTCGTACTAAGTAGAGATACTAATTGTGCATCCAAATCCTTGAACCTAGTTTCTTGTCATGAGAGTCTACCGGATCTACCTATGGATTGAATAAGATCCTTTAAGTAAGTTGTCATCGGTGCAAAAAGCAATAAAAAATTGTCCTAAATATACATGATCTTTTATTGGAAGGGAAAATAAGCTTCGTACAAACTAGAGATTGTGAAGAAATAAAAGGGATGGAATGCATAATAAAGGTTTCCATCACAAGGGGCAATATAAAGTGACGTTCCTCTTCATTAACAAATTGAACATCCAAAAATAAAAAGTGCATGACAACCTATGCTTCCCTCTACAAAGGGCCTATCTTTTACGTTTCATGTTGAGTCAACTTCTTATTCCAATCTATTAATTCCCTAGTTGGAAAGCATCATGTCATGGAGAAGGATCCACACACATATATTCAATTTAATATAGGTGATCATGATTCATTATTTGTTGACATTATCCCCGAGATAAATAAGTTGGGAGGCAAAACTTTAAGCCCCTGCCTTCCTTGTGTTTGACTAAAACTATTTGTTCTAAAAATATACTTTGAGTGTTAGCAATCATGGAATACTAAATGATAGTTGAGTATGTGGAATTTCCTAAACCAAAGCTCTTACATAGACCCTTCCTAAAAATGAGATGAATTCTAATTCTTTGATGAGTGAAAACATAGTTTGCTATTTTCAAAGAAAGTTTATGGTCTATACTTTAACATGTGAGTAACTTGCTACTTGATCTTGAGAAGCTTTATGAGAAATACTTGTTGGTTATGATGCTAGAAAAATGGCTGAAATTATCCTGCTCAATATTATATATTATGCTAGCATTCACACTTCATAAATTATTTCTTTTATCATTTACCTACTCGAGGACGAGTAAGAATTAATCTTGGGAATGTTGATACGTCTCCAACGTATCGATAATTTAAGAAGTATTCATGCCATATTTGCCTATGTTTATAATAACTTTATATGCTATTGATGCACTTTATATGATTTATTTAGAACTAACCCGTACTGACGCTGTCTTCACTAGAATTACCGTGGTGTTGTTTTTTGTGCAGAAAATGAAAGTTCTCAGAATCTCCGGAAACTTTTTTATGGTTTTTTCTAGAACATTTGAGAAACATTGGAGTGAAGAACCACCAGAGGAGGGCCTCCACGGAGGCACAAGCCAACAGGGCGCGGCCTGGACCTTGGTTGCGCCCTGATGGCTTGTGGGGCCCACGTGGCTCCGTTGCGCGTGATTCCAATGCTGAATAATCCTATAAATCCCATAAATCCCATAAATAAAGAGGGAACTTCTGCTCCGCCACCGCAACTATCTGTATCGCCAAAAAACCAATCTGCAGCGATTCTAGTACCGTGCCGGAGAGGGAAAACCATCACCGGTGGCCATCTTCATCATCTAGGCGGAGGCCATGACGAGGAGGGAGTAGTTCACCCTCGAGGCTGAGGGTATATACCAGTAGCTATGTGTTCAATTTCTCTCTCTCTCTCTCTCTCTCTCTCTCTCTCTCTCTCTCGTGTTCTTGAAATGGCATGATCTCAAGAACACGGGCTTTGTTAATATAGTTGGATCATATGATGTATTTCCCTTACCATCTAGTTTTGATGAATTGAGTCTTTTCCGTTAAGATCTCGTCATGTTGGATTGAGCATATAGATATGAAAACACTTGATGTAAGTATTGGAAATATTCCCTAGAGGCCATAATAAATTGGTTATTATTATATATTTCCTAGTTCATGATAATTGTCTATTATTAATGCTATAATTGTATTAACCAGAAACCGTAATACATGTGTGAATATATTGATTACAATGTGTCCCTAGAAAGCCTCTAGTTGGCTAGCTCGTTGATTAATAGATGATCATGGTTTCTTGATCATGGACATTGGATGTCATTGATAACGGGATCACATCATTGGGGAATGATGTGATGGACAGGACACAATTCGAAGCATAGCACTAGATCGTGTTGTTCGTCCGCTAAAGCTTTTCTAATGTCAAGTATCATTTCCTTAGACCATGACATTGTGCAACTCCTGGATACCGTAGGAGTGCTTTGGGTGTACCAAACGTCACAACGTAACTGGGTGATTATAAAGGTGCACTACGGGTATCTCCGAAAGTGTCGGTTGAGTTGTACGAATCGAGACCGGGATTTGTCACTCCGTGTGACGAAGAGGTATCTCTGGGCCCACACAGTTATCCATCATCATAATGAGCTCAGTGTGACTAAGGGGTTAGTCACGGGATGATGTGTTACGAAATGAGTAAAGAGACTTGCCGGTAACGAGATTGAACAAGGTATAGGGATACCGACTATCGAATCTCGGGCAAAAATCATACCGATAGACAAAGGGAATTATATACGGGATTGATTGAATCCTTGACATCGTGGTTCATCCGATGAGATCTTCGTGGAACATGTGGGAGCCAACATGGAAATCCAGACCCCTTTGTTGGTTATTGTCCGGAGAGGTGTCTTGACGTCAGCTGTGCTTCCCCAGCAATAGTGCCAGAAAAGTGTTGATCCTTTAATCTCTAGTGTTAGCTAGACGAATTCTTATGACAACGAACCTTCTCCTGTAACGGCGCCAGAAGAATGCTGATAGCACTCCCTGGTAATGAAACTGGAAGAATGTTGTTGATGGCCCACCAGCGCGTGGGTTTGCAGCAGTTTTCGAGGGTAGAGTATTCAACCCAAATTTGTTGATTCGCACGACGGGAGGTGAGAGAATACTCTCAAGTATTAGCAGCTGAATGTGTCAGATTCAACCACACCTGAAAGATTAGTATCTGCAAGCACAGTAGTAACAGCAAAGTAACGAGTAACGGATGTATAACGAGCAATAGCAGTGGCGAGGAACAGCAGTAGTGACAGCAGTAGCAAGCGAAAGTAATAGCAACAGTAGCAGCTGAGCAAAACAAGTAACAACAGTAGCAACAGTAGTAGCAGCAGCAGAGCAAGACAAGTAACAGCAGTAGCAACAGTAGTAGCAGCAACAGAGCAAGACAAGTAACAGCAATAGGACAAACTCGTAGGCAATGGGTCGGTGATTTGTTTGGATGATATTCATCATGCAACAGCTATAACACGGAGAGATATGTGGCTAGCTCCCGTTCGTCAATGTGATGTAGGCATGCATTCCGTGTGTCGTCATACGTGCTTAGGGAAAATAACTTGCATGACATCTATTGTCCATCCCTCCCGTGGCGGCGGGATCCAAAAGGAAACTACGGGATATTAAGGTTCTCCTTTTAATAAAGAATCGGACCAACGCATTAGCACTTGGTGAACACATGAACTCCTCAAACTATGATCATCACCGGGAGTGGTTCCGGTTATTGTCACTCCGGGGTTGCCGGATCATAACACATAGTAGGTAATTACAACTTGCAAGATCGGATCTAAAACACACATATATTGGTGACAACATAATAATTTCAGATCTGAAATCATGGCACTCGGACCCAAGTGACAAGCATTAAGCATGGCAAAGTAGTAGCAACATCAATCTCAGAACATAGTGGATACTAGGGATCAATCCCCATCAAAACTAACTCAATTACATGATAGATCTCATCCTACTCATCACCGCCCAGCGAGCCTACGAATAGATTACTCACGAACGACGAAGAGCTTCATGGAATTGGAGAGGGAAGAAGGTTGATGATGACGATGGCAACAATTTCCCCTCTCCGGAGCCCAAGACGGACTCCAGATCTGCCCTCCAGATGAAAAACGGGATGTGGCGGCGCCTCCGTATCAAAAATGCGACGAAAACTTCTCTTTTTATTTTTTCCGGGCCGAAAGACAACTTATAGAGCTGGAGTTGGGGGCGGCAGGTGCCTGTGGGCCCCACAAGCTTGCCCACCGCCACCAGAGGGGGTGGTGGCGGAGCAGGGGCCTGTGGCCCACTAGCCCACCCCGTGAGGTGGAACTTGGCGCAGGTATTTTTGATATTTTCCAAAACTGCTCCCCGTAAATTTTCAGGACGTTTGGAGAACTTTGATTTCTGCACAAAAATAACACCAAGGCAATTCTGCTGAAAACAGCATCAGTCCAGGTTAGTTCCATTCAAATCATGCCAATTATAGTCCAAAACAAGGGCAAAAGAGTTTGGAAAAGTAGATACGTTGGAGACGTATCAACTCCCCCAAGCTTAAAACCTTGCTTGTCCTCAAGCAACTCAGTTGACAAACTGAGAGAGAAAGAAAAAACTTTGACAAACTCTGTTTGATCTTGTTGTTGCAACTATGTCTAACTCATAACCAGAATTTTAGCAAGATCACTAGTTAACCACATAAGCTAATGACACAAAGGTCTCACGGTAAACTAATAGTAATGGCATAATCAGCTAACGAGCAAATAATAATGAGTTTCAAATACCAACACTTCAAGCAAAGCAAGCATGAAGCAATATGAATAGGTGGTATCTCGCTAGCTCTTTCTGAGACCGCAAAACATAAATGCAGAGCACTTTCAAAGATCAAGGGCTGACTAAACATTGTAATTCATAGCAATGAAGATCCAGTCATAGTCATACCCAATATCAATCAAAAGCAAAGCATAAAAATGATAGAGGTGCTCTCTAATTGGTGCTTATATAAGAGGAGGATGACTCGACCGGAAAATAAATAGACAGGCCCTTCGCAAAGGGAAGCACTGATTTGTAGAGGTGCTAGAGCTCAAGCTTTGAAAACAGAGATAATAATTTTGGGTGGCATGCTTTCATTGTCAACGCAATGACCAAGAGTTCTCAATATCTTCCATGCTACTCATGCTATAGGCGGTTCCCAAACAGAAAAGTAAAGTTTTAACTCCCCCACCACCAATCAATCACACTCCACGGCTAGCCGAATCCTCAGGTACCGTCCATACTAACATCAATCCGGGGGGAATCTTGTTTCACAGTTATGTTTTCGATTTAAGCGTGGAACTGGGCATCCCAAATACCGACCACTTTCTCGTGAATGACTGTGAATAAACACATGTCGAGGATAACACTCCTAGCATGGAAGATACCAACAGCCCTCTGTCACCACATGAGCGGTTCGGGCATGCAAAACAGATTCATTTCTTGAAGGTTTAGAGAGTGGCACATGCAAATTTACTTGGAACGGCAGGTAGATACCGCAAATAGGTAGGTATGGTGGACTCTCATGGAAAAACTTTTGGGTTTATGGAAGTGGATGCACAAGCAGTATTCCGCTTAGTACAAGTGAAGGCTAGCAAAAGACTGGGAAGCGACCAACTAGAGTGCGACAACAATCATCAAGATGCAATGAGTTTGACTAACATTAAATGCAAGCATGAACAGGATATAAATCACCATGAACACGAACATCATAGAGGCTATGTTGATTTTGTTTCAACTACATGCATGAACATGCGCCAAGTCAAGCCACTTGAATCATTCAAAGGAGAATATCAACCTATCATACTACATCATAGTCATCTCAAAATCTATGTTGGCAATCAAGACAAACCATTATAATCTCTTAGCTAAATAAGCATGGCATTAGAAACTATGATCTCTAAGTTGTCATTGCAAACATGGTTCTCTCACAACAAAGCTAAATCTAGGTCGACAAGCTAGTCATATTTACAAAAACAAAATAGATAGAGTTCATACCAGCTTTTCAGTCTCAGACACTTCATCATATATCATCATTGTTACCTTTCATTTGCACGATCGAACAATGAAAACGATAATAAGCGCATTGGAATAAGCTGAATCTGCAGGCAAACACAAAGGAGAAGACAAAATAATATGGCTCTTTGAAAGCTAAACAGGTAAGCATGCAAGAACCAATAAACATTATAACCAATATCTTCAGCCTTGACACAAAGAAAAAAGAAAGCTATTTACACGGGAAAGCTCCCAACAAGCAAAAGAAGAAAGAAAAATCTTTTTAGGTTTTCTCAAAAGGACACAAAACAAGAAATCAAAAAGAAACTAGCATGGATAATATAGGGGCAAAGTGTAAACACCGGCTAACAAAGTGAAAGCATAAGCATGAATGTAAAGTCGGTGAGAACACGTACTCCCCCAAGCTTAGGCTTTTGGCCTAGCTTGGTATACTCCCAAGGTGGGAAATAACCAGCTTGAGGATACTCCGGAGCAGACTGTGGATGCCACTGCTGTGTGAGCTCCTCTGGCTCCCACTGATAAACTGGCGTCTGGTACTCGACTGGCGGCTCGGGCACGGGCGCCTGTGGTTGGGCCAAGCGCCAATATGCGTAGATGTCCGCGGGCATAATAGTGTACCTGCCTGCATGAAGATCGAACAAAGAAGGAGCACGCGAAGTAATAGTCTCCCGAGCACCCTGACTAAACACCAGGTTATAAATCATCCGTCTACTAGCATCTCTATCCAGAAAATCATGGCGAACCATGCTATCATAATCCAGATATCTCTCAGGTAGGAGCATCTCTCCTTCCTCTCCCAGTCTAATGGGTATCTCAAAGTGTCTGGCCAGACGGGTTGCATAGATACCTCCATAGACAACACCTTTAGAACGGTTCAGGTTCAACCAATGAGCTACTATAGCACCCAAGCTATAAGTCTTATCGTTATAAAGGCCTTCTCGCATAACCGCAAGGTCTGGAGAACTAAGTGAGCCAGCCTCCCCACGGCCAATCAAACATTTTCCCACAAATAGTGAGAAGTACCGAAGCACGGGAAAATGTATGCTAGCAATTCTAGCACGAGACACTCCTCTCTCCTCTCCAACAGCAATAGAACCAATGAAATCCTCCAAGTCCCGTGGACGAGGGTCGCGGATATCCCCAACATAAGGTAATTTGCATACATTGCAAAAATCATGTAGCGTCATGCACTGGGGAACATCGTATATCATGAACTCAACCATGGGAGGATTCTTCCTCGGATAAAAGTTGAAGCTTTGAATGAAAATATTGGTGAGGAGGAGATATTGTGGGCACTTATCTTCAACGAACGCAGTAAGACCTGCGTTCTCCACCAAGTAATAAAAGTCTTCATAAAGTCCGGCGGCGCAAAAATTCATCACTTGGCCACTCGCACGCTCGAACTTCTGTGACTCGAGGGACTGCGTACTTGGGGTGATTCTTCTCGTCCTCCTTGGGGTTACGGCTTGAAGAGCCTCTCAAGAACCTCCTCATCTCTTCCTTTTTCTAGCTCTGAAAAATTCTGAAATTTTTAGAGACTTCAAAAGAAAAGTGAACAAGGATCAATCCAACTTGTAGCAACTACTCCTACTAGTGCCTAGAGACCGTATCACGCGCTAAAACTACTTGGGACCAGCTAAAATCAACTTTTCTAGCTCAAGAACAGGGTCACCAAGGTAGCAAGAATTCGCGAAGGACAAAGCACTAGAGCAAAAACTAATTGGACCAACGGAGGAGTCACTTACCAAGGAGTAATTTCCCCAAAACAGTTCGGAGAACGGTGCTTTGAGCAAGGAGGTCGACAATCACAGCCAAATGAGCGAGAACACGGGTTTGAGCTGCGAAACATTTTTTCTGGAGGTGGAAGAAGAGGCTGAGAGCTGGAGTGAGTGGAGGGGGTGCCTGTGGGCCCCACAAGCTTGCACCCCGCCACCAGGGGGGTAGGTGGCGGTGGGGGGGCTTGGGGCCCACTGGTTAGGCCCCCTGACCAGCTCTCAGGCCCAGAATTTTTCAAAAATTCCAGAAAAAATCATACTAAATTTGCAGGACCATCGGAGAACTTTTATTTTCGAGGTATTTTTCTCCGGGACGCTAAAACAGAAAACAGGAAAAGCTAAACTAATTCCATCATTTTCTTCCAAGCAACAGAAAAGGAAAACTCAAAACAGAGGTATGTGCCTCTCTGATTCATCCGTTTCATGGTCATCGAAAGAAATTCATCAATGGGATTGATGAAGTCCTTATGACAAAACCTTCTCGAATTGCAAGAGAGAATGGAGAATTTTCGAATAGCCACTAAGTCACCTCAATGGGATATGAATCTCCCCGACAAGCAAATCATACTTCATCTTGACACGAGGAATAGGGCATTCAAAGCTCCCAATGAGAATCGATGAAGTCTTTTCGATAGCATTGATGCAATGTACTGGATATCGTTTCTTCGGAAAATGCACTGTGTGCTCATTACCATTGACATGGAAAGTGACATTTCCTTTGTTGCAATCTATAACAGCCCCTACAGTGTTTAAAAAGGGTCTTCCGAGGATGATAGCCATGGCATCGTCCTCGGGAATATCCAAGATAACAAAGTCTGTTAAGATAGTGGTATTAGCAACCACAACAGGCACATCCTCACAAATGCCGATAGGGAAAGCAGTTGATTTGTCGGCCATTTGCAGAGAAATTTCAGTGGGTGTCAACTTATCCAACTCAAGTCTATGATAAAGAGAGAGCGGCATAACACTAACACCGGCCCCAAGGTCACATAAGGCAGTTCTTACGTAGTTTGCTTTAATGGAGCAAGGTATAGTGGGCACTCCGGGATCACCAAGTTTCTTAGGAGTTCCACCTTTGAAAGTGTAATTGGCAAGCATGGTGGAGATCTCAAGATCTGGTATCTTCCGTTTATTAGTCACGATATCTTTCATGTACTTGGCATACGGAGACATCTTGAGCATATCAGTTAACCGCATCTGCAGAAAGACGGGTCTTATCATCTCAACGAAGCGCTCAAAATCCTCGTCATCCTTTTTCTTGGATGGGTTAGGAAGGAAGGGCATAGGTCTCTGAACTCGTGGCTCTCTTTCTTTACCATGCTTCTTAGCAGTGAAGTCATTCTTGTAGTATCTCTTAGGTTGTGGATTATCAGGATTAACCGTAGGTTCAATCTCCACATCCTCATCATTGCAAGGTTGACCATTATTATGAACAGCACTGTCCACATTGTCACCAGGTTCATGTTCATCACCTGATTGAGTTTCTGCATCAGACGCAGAAATATCATTAGGTTCTTCAGGTGTGATAGTATTTGGTGAACTGGCGTGCAGGTTTCTATCATCCTTCTTCTTCTCCTTAGGATGACTAGGTGTATCAGCATTGATTCCTTGAGAATCTTGATCAATTCTCTTAGGATGACCTTCAGGATACAAAGGTTCCTGAGTCATTTTGCCTCCTCTAGTAATGACTCTGACAGAGTTGTCATTTAGTTCATTGAGCAGGTCATTCTGAGATTTAAGTGCTTGTTCTACCTGAGTAGTAATCATAGAGGCATGTTTACTCAGAAGCTTCAGAGCATTGACATTTCTGTCTACACAAGCACTTAAATGGCTAAGCATACGAGTACTTTGTTCCAAATGTCTTCTAACATAATCATTGAAACTCTGTTGTTTGGCAACAAAGTTGTCAAATTCATCAAAGCATAGGCTAGCAGGCTTATCAAAAGGAATATCACTCTCGTCAAACCTACGTAGAGAATGCACTTCTACTACCTGTCTCGGGTTATCGAGACCATGGATCTCTTTGATAGGTGGTAGATTTTTGACATCTTCAGATCTAATGCCTTTCTCTTGCATAGATTTCTTGGCTTCTTGCATATCTTCGGGACTGAGGAATAGAATACCTATTTTCTTCGGAGTTGGCTTAGGAGGTGGTTCGGGAATAGTACAAGCATTATCGTTGATCAAGAGGTTATTCAGTAGGGTCTCAGCTTGTTCTACAGTTCGTTCCCTAAAAACACAACCGGCACAACTATCTAGGTAGTCTCTAGAGGCATCGGTAAGTCCGTTATAGAGGATATCAAGTATCTCGTTCTTCTTAAGAGGGTGATCAGGCAAAGCATTCTTTAGCTGGACGAGCCTCCCCCAAGCTTGTGGAAGACTCTCTTCTTGGAGTTGAGCAAAGTTGTATATTTCCTGCAAAGCAGCTTGCTTCTTATGGGCAAGGAAATATTTCTCACAGAAGTAATAGACCATCTCCTGGGGACTACGCACACATCCATGAGCAAGAGAGGTGAACCAGGCTTTAACATCATCCTTTAGAGAGAAAGGAAACAGCTTAAGGATATAGTAGTGGCGGATCTTCTCCTCATTAGTGAAAAGGTTGGCTATTTCGGATAGTTTGGCAAGATGGGCTATGACTATCTCAGACTCATAACCGTGAAAAGGATCAGATTCGACTAGCGAGATTATCTCAGGGTCGACAGAGAATTCATAGTCCTTATCGGTGACAAAGATAGGCGAACTAGCAAACTTCGGATCATTTTTCATCCTAACTTCCCGAGATTTTTCCTTCCACTTGAGAATTAATTTCTCAGCGTCATAGGCATCCTTACACGCAAGAAAATCCTCAGCTATCTCTCCCTCCATAACGTAACCCTCAGGTATATCAGGCAATTCATATCTAGGAGAGCTAGATCTAGCAGGAGAAAAAGCAGGTTCTATCTCAATAGTATCGGTAGTTTCATAAGCATCACGAGCATTGGCAGTAACTCTAGCAATATGAGCATCAAGGAACACTCCTAGTGGAACATCAGGCAAAGGGGTATCTCTAGCAGTATCAAGCATAGCATCATCAGGCAAAATAGCATCTCTAGCATCATCAGGCAAAGCAGTATCAAGCATAGCATCTCTAGCAGTATCAAGCATAGTATCAAGCATAGGATCATCAGGCATAGTATCAAGCATGGCATCTCTAGCAGTAGCATCAAGCATAGCATCATCAGGCATAGTATCAAGCATGTCATCTCTAGCAGCAGGATCACAAGCATCATCAAGCACAGGTGACATATCAAGATTTCTAGCAGGAGGTGAAGTCGCAAACTTACTCCTAACTGAAGGTGAATCAAGTGCAGAGCTAGATGGCAATTCCTAACCTCCCCTCGTAGTTGAGGGCAAGACTTTGGTCTTTGGGTCCTTCAGATTTTTCATAGTGATCAGCAGATATAAATCCAAAGTGACTCAGAGAATATAGCAATACCTCCCCGGCAACGGCGCGAGAAAAATGCTGACGTCAGCTGTGCTTCCCCAACAATAGTGCCAGAAAACTGCTGATCCTGCAATCTCTAGTGTTAGCTAGACGAATGCTTATGACAATGAACGTTCTCCTGTAACGGTGCCAGAAGAATGCTGATAGCACTCCCTGGTAATGAAACTGGAAGAATGTTGTTGATGGCCCACCAGCGCGTGGGTTCGCAGCAGTTTTCGAGGGTAGAGTATTCGACCCAAATTTGTTGATTCGCACGACGGGAGGTGAGAGAATACTCTCAAGTATTAGCAGCTGAATGTGTCAGATTCAACCACACCTGAAAGATTAGTATCTGCAAGCACAGTAGTAAAAGCAAAGTAACGAGTAACGGCAGTGTAACGAGCAATAGCAGTGGCAAGGAACAACAGTAGTGACAGCAGTAGCAAGTAGCAACAGTAGCAAGCGACAGTAATAGAAACAGTAGCAGCAGAGCAAAACAAGTAACAACAGTAGAAACAGTAGTAGCAGGAGCAGAGCAAGACAAGTAACAGCAGTAGCAACAGTAGCAGCAGCAAAGCAAGACAAGTAACAGTAGTAGGACAAACTCGTAGGCAATGGGTCGGTGATTTGTTTGGATGATAATCATCATGCAACAGCTATAACACGGAGAGATGAGTGGCTAGCTCCCGTTCATCAATGTGATGTAGGCATGCATTCCGTGTGTCGTCATACGTGCTTAGGGAAAAGAACTTGCATGACATCTATTGTCCATCCCTCCCGTGGCAGCGGGGTCCAAAGTGAAACTACGGGATATTAAGGTTCTCCTTTTAATAAAGAACCGGACCAACGCATTAGCACTTGGTGAACACATGAACTCCTCAAACTATGATCATCACCGAGAGTGGTTCCGGTTATTGTCACTCTGGGGTTGCCGAATCATAACACATAGTAGGTAACTACAACTTGCAAGATCGGATCTAAAACACACATATATTGGTGACAACATAATAACTTCAGATCTGAAATCTTGGCACTCGGGCCCTAGTGAAAAGCATTAAGCATGGCAAAGTAGTACCAACATCAATCTCAGAACATAGTGGATACTAGGGATCAATCCCCATCAAAACTAACTCAATTACATGATAGATCTCATCCTACTCATCACCGCCCAACGAGCCTACGAATAGATTACTCACGAACGACGAAGAGCTTCATGGAATTGGAGAGGGAAGAAGGTTGATGATGACAATGGAGACGATTTCCCCTCTCCGAAGCCCAAGACGGGCTCCAGATCTGCCCTCCAGATGAAGAACAAGAGGTGGCGGCGCCTCCGTATCGAAAACGCAACGAAAACTTCTCTTTTTATTTTTTCTGGGACGAAAGACAACTTATAGAGCTGGAGTTGGGGGCGGTAGGTGCCTGTGGGCCACACAAGCCTGCCCACCGCCACCAGGGGGTGGTGGCGGAGCAGGGGCTTGTGGCCCACTGGCCCACCCCCTGAGGTGGAACATGGCGCAGGTATTTTTGATATTTTCCAAAACTGCTCCCCGTAAATTTTCAGGATGTTTGGAGAACTTTGATTTCTACACAAAAATAATACCAAGGCAATTCTGCTGAAAACAACATCAGTTGAGGTTAGTTCCATTCAAATCATGCAAATTATAGTCCAAAACAAGGGCAAAAGAGTTTGGAAAAGTAGATACGTTGGAGACGTATCATGTCTCGGTCATGTGTGCATGCTTCCCGAACCCGTAGGGTCTACACATTTAAGGTTCAATGACGCCAGGGTTATAGGGAAATAGTGTACGTGGTTACTGAAGGTTGTTTGGAGTCCTGGATGATATCCCGGACATCACGAGGAGTTCCGGAATGGTCCGGAGGTAAATAATTATATATAGGAAGTGAGATTTGGTCAGCGGAATTGTTTCACGCAACACCGGTAACGTACCGGGACCAGCGGAAGGGTTTCGGAGGTCCACCGGGAGGGGCCACGAGCCCCGAAGGCTGGCATGGGCCAAAAGGTGGAAGGGAACCAGCCCAGAATGGGCTGGTGCGCCTCCCACCAAGGCCCAAGGCGCAGCAAGAGAGGGAAAGGGGCAAACCCTAGCGCAGATGGGCCCTAGGCCCATCGGAAGGCGCCACCCTCCTCTCCCTGCCCTGGTTGCCACCTCCTGGCGCTGATGGGGCTGTCGCCACCCCTAGGGTGGGAACCCTAGAGGTGGCGCACCCTCCTCCCTCTCCTCCTATATATACCCGGGGTATTGGGGATGATTGAAGACACGAACTCTTTCTCTCTCGGCGCAGCCCTACCCCTCTTCTTCCTCGTCTTCCGCGGTGGTTGGCGAAGCCCTGTTGGAGTCCCACGTAGCTCCACCGCCACCATGCCGTCGTATTATCGGAGCTCTCCCTCAACCTCTCTCTCCTCCTTGCTGGATCAAGGCGTGGGAGACGTCACCGGGCTGTATGTGTGTTGAATGCAGAGATGTCGTGATTCGGCACATAGATCGAAATCCACAGCGATCTGAATCGCTGCGAGTAAGACTTCATCAACCGCATTCTAGTAACGCTTCCGCTTAGCAATCTTCATAGGTATGAATATGCTCTTCCCCCTTGCTCGTTTCTGGTCTCTCCATAGATAGATCCTTGTATGGCGTAGGAAAATTTTGGATTTACTACGTTCCCCAACAGTAAGTCTTGCGTGGGATACCCGTAGTGACTTTGGGGTATTCTATTGATTCACTTGATATATGTTGAGGCATCAACTTGCGGGTTGCGGTGACCTTGGGGATCTATGCATATGGTTTGATAGCACGTTTTCATACCATGTTCTCAGATAGAAATCTTGGGGTGCTTCTTGCACGTTCTTTGTGTTTGATTGAATATGATAGCTCTAAAATTGTTTGATGCATGTCGCATAATTTACCTATGGATACTTGAGGTGACATTGGAGTATCTAAGTGACATTAGGGTCGATAGATATGTATCTTAGTATGAACTCTTGAATAGATTGAACAGAAAGGATAGCTTGATGTTATCTTAGTACGAACTCTCGAATAGATTGATCGGAAAGAATGACTTTGAGGAGGTCTACTACCTACACCAATTTCATCTTATTGTTTTACACTAGATAGGAACTTTGGAGTAATTCTTTGTTGCACGTTTAGGGATCCAACTATGTTAGCATTCTTGAGAGATTGCACTAGTGAACGTATGTACCCCAGGCCTTATTTCCAAGCATTAATACAATGTTTTGCTCGCTGTTTGCCACTTGTTACCTTGCTGATTTTATATTTTCAGATTACAAAAACCTATATCTACCATCCATATTGCACTTGTATCACCATCTATTCGCCGAACTAGTGCACCTATAAAATTTACCATTGTATTGGGTGTGTTGGGGACACAAGAGATTTCTTTTATTTGATTGCAGGGTTGCTTGAGAGAGACCATCTTCATCCGACACCTCCCATGGAGTTATAAACCTTAGGTCATCCACTTGAGGGAAAATTGCTACTGTCCTACAAAACTCTGCACTATGAGGCCCAACACGAGTCTACAAGAATAAAGTTGTGTAGTAGACATTAATGGGTCGCGCACAAAGGAGGCTGCGCAGCAAGATGAATGTGAGGCAACAAACAGCAATGATGGTCTCGTGCCACACGCATTATTTACGTCGGCCTAGGTGGTTGCTGAGGCATTGTGGGAAGTAGGGAATCCTAGGCCCCATCATGCGCTATGAGGCGCGCCTGATCCACGAGCGGTTAAGGCCCACGCTGTTTCGCCCTCCAGCTGGCGGAATCATGCATGCCGCGGGACCGAGGGCTACTGTTGGGACCGTGGGACTACGGGTACCCAGGCCCGTTTTCCCGCAGGCCCAGACGCGGCACATGCATGGGGACCAACATAGTCCACCATAGGACTTCACGAGCACGACCCTCACTAGGACCCCCCCCTCACGAGGCGCATCTCAGCTAATGTCATCAGAGGGCCGCGCCAAACCCCCTCACGAGGGCACCTCCTAAGGTTGCCCTCAAGGCCCTCACGGGACAGACATGTGAGTGGTGGCTCGGTGGGGTCGTGCGGTCATGCATCATCGCGCTGCACCAAGCAGTGCTAGGAGTCGTGCCAGCTGGCACAGACAAGGAGGCTTTCCTCTTTTATGCTAAGGGAGCAGGGTCGCCGTCGGTCCCCAAAGCAATCCTTAACGGTTTCCCCTTCAATGCAAGAAGACCATGAAGGGAGGATCTCTAGGACAAAGCTCATCCCCAAGCCCGATAGCACGTCATGCTAGGATGCTTTTGCAGGCGAAGATCACTTTTGTCAGGATAAGCCACAGTCTTGCCCCCCTTCAAACTGGCTGTTGTGGCAACCATTTCCCGCCATATCTTTTCTCGGGAACAGGACCGTTGTGAGTATAAGAGAGGATAGGCTACCGCCATAGAGAAAAAACCCGAGAACTAGCAAGAACTCACCCTTGTACTCTCTCTCACCCTCAAGAAATTCAAACAAGTAGGAGTAGGGTTCTATACCGCGAGGTGGGCCGAACCTGGGTAAACTGCCATGCTTGTTGTTCTTCTTCCTTAGATCGAACACGCCGGAGTGTCACCGTGGGGTCGCAAAGCAGAGTAGGGGTTTAGAGTTCGAATCTCTTGGGTCCTGGAGCCCCGATTCCGACATCTGGGCACTCGGGTAGGGACGCCAGGACGGTATGACGGTGCAGACCCACGTGGAATCGCTCAAAAACTGGGCGGTTCGAGGGACACCTCCTCCGTCGTTGTAGTGTGAACGCCATGTGGCGTCGCACCGGCATGCCACATAATCCCTAGCCCTGCTATTTAAGACGATCGCCAACACCAAAACCCTACTCTCCACATTTTCCTCCTCCCACTCGCCACAGCCGTCAGCCATGCCACCATGACACCTCCACTACATGCCGGAGCACCAGCTTTGGCTCCTTGATCAGGCCCTGATCTATAGGGTTGTGTGGCTACCTCTGGATTCATAGGAGGATTTGGAGGAGGGGGAGGTGGAGAAGAAAGTGGAGGAGGAGCAGGAACCGACAAAGGATGTGGGGGAGGAGGAGGAGGTGTTGGAAATATGCCCTAGAGGCAATAATATAATAGTTTTTATTATATTTCCTAGTTCATGATAATTATCTATTATTCATGCTATAATTGTATTAATCGGAAACCAAAATACATGTGTGAATATAAAGATCATAATGTGTCCGTAGTGAGCCTCTAGTTGGCTAGCTCGTTGAACAATAGATGATCATGGTTTCTTGATCATGGACATTGGATGTCATTGATAACGGGATCACATCATTGGGGAATGATGTGATGGACAAGACCCAATCCTAAGCATAGCACTAGATCGTCTTGTCCGTCCGCTAAAGCTTTTCTAATGTCAAGTATCATTTCCTTAGACTATGAGATTGTGCAGCTCCCGGATACCGTAGGAGTGCTTTGGGTGTATCAAACGTCACAACGTAACTGGGTGATTATAAATGTGCACTACAGGTATCTCCGAAAGTGTATGTTGGGTTGTATGAATCAAAACTGGGATTTGTCACTCCGTGTGACGGAGAGGTATCTCTGGGACCACTCGATAATTCATCACCATATTGAGCTCAGCGTGACTAAGGAGTTCGCCACGGGATGATGTGTTACAGAACGAGAAAAGAGACTAGCCTATAACGAGATTGAACAAGGTATAGGGATACCAACGATCAAATCTCGGGCAAGTATCATATCGGTAGACAAAGGGAATTGCATACGGGATTGATTGAATCCCCGATATCGTGGTTCATCTGATGAGATCATCGAGCAACATGCAGGAACCAACATGGATATCCAGACCGCGTTGTTGGTTATTGACCGGAGAGGTGTCTCGGTCATGTCTGCATGCATCCCGAACCCGTAGGGTCTACACACTTAAGGTTCGATGATGCTAGGGTTATAGGGAAATAGTGTACGTGGTTACTGAAGGTTGTTCGGAGTCCCAGATGAGATCCCAGACGTCATAGGAGTTCCGGAATGGTTCAGAGGTAAAGATTCATATATAGGAAGTGAGGATTTGATCACCGGAAGTGTTTCAGGCGACACCTGTAATGTATCGGGACCACCCGAAGGGTTCTGTGGTCCGCCAGGAAGGGCCTACAACTACGAAAGGGTATTTGGGCCAAAAGGTGGATGGGAACCAGCCCATATGTGGCCTGGTGCGCCACCACCAGCAGCCCAAGGCACAAGAGAGATGATGGTGGGCTAACCCTAGGCGTGGTGGGCAAGCCCTAGGGCGCCACCGCCTCTCCACCCTTGGCCGCCGCCCCTTGCCCTAGATGGGCTGCCGCACCCCTTAGGGTGGGAAGCCCTAAGGGTTGGCACCCTCCGCCCTCTCCTCCTATATATAGTGAAGGTTTTGGGGCTGATTTGAAAAAAATTCTCTCTCTCTCTCTCGGCACAGCCCTACACCTCCTCCTCCTCCTCCTCTATAGTGCTTGGTGAAGCCCTATCGGAGTTACCACGCAGCTCCACCGTCACCATGTCGTCGTGCTGCGGATCTCTCCCTCAACCACCTCCCTCCTTGGTGGATCAAGGCGTTGGAGACGTCACCGGGATGCACGTGTGTTGAATGCGGAGGCACCGACATTCGGTGCATAGACCGGAATCCACCACGATATGAATCGCTGCGAGTACGACTCCATCAACCGCGTTCTAGAAATGCTTCCGCTTAGCGATCTTCAAAGGTATGAAGATGCTCTACTCCTTTACTCGTTGCTGGTTTCTCCACAGATAGATCCTTGTATGGCATAGGATTTTTTGTTGAAATTACTATGTTACCCAACAGTGGCATCTGAGCCAAGGTTCTATGCGTAGATTCTGTGCACGAGTAGAACACAAAAGTTTTGGGCACTGATTTTGTCAATTGCTTGCCATTACTAGTCTTATCTTGATTCGGCGACATCGTGGGATGAAGCGGCCCGGACCAACTTTACACGTACTCTTACATGAGACTAGTTCCACCGACCGACATGCACTTGTTGGATAAGGTGGCTAGCAGGCGTCTATCTCTCCCACTTTAGTCCGATCAGATTCAATGAAGAGGGTCCTTATGAAGGGTAAATAGCATTGACATGTCAATGTTGTGGTTGTCACGTAGGTAAGAAACGTTCTTGTTAGAAACCCTAAATAGCCACGTAAAACTTGCAACACCAATTAGAGGACGTCTAACTTGTTTTTGCAAGGTATGCTATGTGATGTGATATGGCCAAAAGGATGTGATGTTAGATATGTGATCTATGAGATTGATCATGTTCTTGTAATAGGATTCACGACTTGCATGTCGATGAGTATGACAACCGGCAGGAGCCGTAGGAGTTGTCTTAATTTATTGTATGAGATGCAACGCCATGTTGATTACTTTACTTTATCGCTAACGGTTAGCTCTAGTAGTAGAGGTAATAGTTGGCGTGGCGACTTCATGGAGACACAATGATGGAGATCATGGTGTCATGCCGGTGACAATCATGATCATGGTGCCCCGAAGATGGAGATCAAAGGAGAAAGATGATATTGGCCATATCATGTCACTATATGATTGCATGTGATGTTTATAATGTTTTTCACCTTATTGCTTAGAACGACAGTAGCAAAAATAAGATGATGCCTCATTGAAATTTCGAGATATGTATTCCCCTAAGTGTGCACCGTTGCAAAGGATCATTGTCTTGAAGCACCACGTGATGATCTGGTGTGATAGATTCTAATGTTCGCATACAACGGGTGTAAGCCAGTTGACACACGCAAAACACATAGGTTGACTCGACGATCCTAGCATGTATAGACATGGCCTCGAATAAGGGAGGCCGAAAGGTCGAACATGAGTTGTATGGTTGATACAATCAGCATGGAGATGCTCACCATCGATGACTAGTCTGTATCACGTGATGATCGGACACGGGCTAGTCGACGTGGATCATGTAACACTTGGATGACTAGAGGGATGTCGATCTAAGTGGGAGTTCATTAGTAATTTCATTAGATGAACTTAATTATCATGAACTTAGTCTAAAATTGTCTTTACAAATATTGTAGATCCAATGGCCAAGGCAAATGTCCAATTCAACTTCAACGCGTTCCTAGAGAAAACCAAGCTGAAAGAAGATGGGAGGAACTATGCGTACTGGCTCATAACTTAAAGCTCATCCTCATGGCTTCCAAGAAGGCATATGTCCTTGATGCACTGTTAGGTGATCCTCCCATTCCCGTGGCGACCCAGGACGTTAGGAACGCCTGGCAGTCGCGGAGTGATGACTACTCTCTCATTCAGTGTGGCATGCTTTACAGTTTAGAACCGGGACTTCAAAGGCGTTTTGAGCAACACAGAGCATATGAGATGTTGTTACGTCCCAAACATATCTATAATTTGTGCTTTCTCCCTGCAAGTTTTTGGTGATATTGCTATGTGCTTTGTACACTTTCATACCTTTTTCAACATATTTGGACTAACCTACTAACTCAGTGCACCCAGTGCCAGTTTCTGTTTGCTAATGTCCGTGAATTGTAGGTTTATACCCATATTTACAGTGCCCGAAAAATTACACAAAAAATATATAAAAAATCAGCGTTCCACAAGACTCCAAAAGGCCGAAGGAGGGCAAGAGGGGACCCACCACGCCTCAAGGCGCCCTGGTGGCGCGGCCTGCCCCCTCGTCGTGGGAGGAGGCCGCCTGCGTGGGGCCCACCCCCTCTAGTGCCCTACCTTGGCTCCTATTTTTACCCCCGTGGAGGAAACCCTGATTCCAGAACCCTTTTCTCGAGAAGCAATGCCGATCTCCGCCGCCATTGCCAACAAGTTTCGGGCGACCAAAATTCCTATGCCAGCACCCTGCCAGGACAGGGAAGTGCCCCCGGATTCATCTCCATCGACGTTGCTTCCTCCCTCCATGAAGCGGGAGTAGTTCCTCCTCAGGGTTGAGGTCTTCTACAGTAGCTATGTGGTTAATTCTCTCTCCCATGATGTGTTCTTGATTGTGATCATAGGCTATGTTAACCTAGGGTGATCCCATGATGTTCCCCTTCTTCTATGTATTGGATTGATGTACTCACTTGATCTTATCTAGTATAATCCCTGAGACCATGGTGATAGCGGTCTATTGGACATGGATTAGAAGAACATTTTCATGAGTGATTTCCTCTTTTGTGAATTTATTGAAGATTGAGAGTCTCTTGGTGCTTGCCTTTGACAATCCTTGAGATGCGTTGTGGTGATTGTGGTACTCCCTTTGGATGGTCGCGGTGACATTGGGAAATCCATAGATGAGAACTACGAACTCTGAGATGTGCTTTTGTAGCCCTACGTAATTCTCGTCCTCTATTGATCACAAAGGAATGACCTCCGAGTACGTCACCAATGCATGTTTTAGTGGAAATATCATGTGATTAGACTATGTTAATGTTGTTGGGAGTTGCCACTAGTGAAAGTATGAAGCCTAGGCCTTGTTTTTCACCATTGTTACACCGTTTATGCTCACTTTTGTCACTTGCTACCTTGTTGTAATTTTTATAACAAATTTATATTACCTTGCTTTGCCACACCTATCACCCATATTTTACCATCGCTTCGTTGAACTAGTGCACCTATACAATTTACCATTGTATTAGGTGTGTAGGGGACACAAGAGACTTCTTGTTTCTTAATTGCAGGGTTGCTTGAGAGAGACCATCTTCAACCTCTACTTCCCTGAGTTCGATAAACCTTAGGTCATGCACTTGAGGGAAATTGTTGCGGTCCTACAAACATATGCACTTGGAGGCCCAACATTGTCTACAAGAATAGAAGCGTGCATAGACATCAAGCTATTTCTGGCGTCGTTGCCAAGGAGGTGAGTGCTTGAAGGTATATCTTTAGATCTTGCAATTAAATCTTTTTGTTTCTTGTTTTTATTTTCACTAGTTAGGCTTATGGAAAACTGCACTCTTAGTTCGCTGCATGGGTAAGGCCGCTTTACCACACCCGTGGTAGAGAAGTCTACTCCACCTACCGAATGTATCCCATTCAAAATACCACTTGGGATAATTGAAATAATTAAGAATGGTTGTTATGAAGGAGATGGAACAGTCAATCCTAGTATTCATTTGTTGAAACTTACATAACTTTGTGAGTTGTTTAAGATTTCAGGTTTGACAAGAGATGGAGTCATGAGGAAATTATTTGCCTTGTCACTGAAAGGAAAAGCATTAGAATGGTATAGGCTACTAGATGATTCTCGATTGGGAAGATATTCAATCTCTCTTTTACTCCAAGTTTTATCCTCTTCATGAAGTCCATCTGGATCATGGTAACAATGCTTCATGTGATACTTATATTTTTGAGTTTATTCATGATCCCACTGAAAATTATTATGAGAAGGGAACATATGCTTATAGATATTTCAATAATATCAAGTTCCCTCTCTTTATGTTGAAGGTTTTGAAGCTGCACTTGTTTTTCCTTCCTATGCTTATTGCTTTGTTCTTCAATAAATTATTCTATTGAAATATTCCTATGCATAGGAAGCATGTTATACTTAAATGAGTTTGGTATTTGCTTCTTATTCCTACGAGAGCATCATTAAAATCTTAAGCCTATCTTTATGGCTATAAAGAAAGAGCTCTAGGGAGACAACCCTTGTTATCTTTACTTTCAGTTTTTAGTGGTCTTGATGTGTGTTACTACTGTAGCAACATCATTGTATCGTTATTTTTAAGCTTTGTGCCAAGTTTTAGCCTCCTATTGCAAGAAAGTTCAAAAGTTGTGACATGCTGTCGAGAAACAGATTATGTCTGCTTGACGAAAACTTCACCAAAAATCACCAGATCATCTTTTTTATCTGAATTGTTTTGACAGTATGCTCTACACAATTGGCTTTCTAGCTTCTGTTCTGAGTTTTTATATTTGAGATGCAGAAGTGCCCTAAAAAAATTATTTACTACCTGCTGGTGTGTTTTTCACAGATTCTGCCACGTTTTGCGTTTTCATCGTTTTGCAAATCTTAATCTTGCTTTTTCTTTGCAAAAACTTATTGGCAGTCTTGAGAAACAGTAGCTCTTCATAAAAATATTTATTTCCGGTGGAGAAAATTTATTTTATTATGGGTACTGACCACTCTAATCAGCTTATGATGAGTTTCGTACGAAGGGAGTTTGAAGTATGCGATGGAAGATGATGAAAGAAGATCCAGGAGTGTCAAACGCTCAAGCTTGGGGATGCCCCCATGCACCCCCAAGAAATATCCAAGGAGACTCAAGTGTCTAAGCTTGGGGATGCCCCCGTGCATCCCCTTCTCCATCAACAATCACCAGTTCGTCCTTCTCCATGCTATATTTTTATCACTTCATATGTTATGTGCTATGCTTGGAGCGTCCCGCTCTTTACTTTTTAGTTTGTTTTAGTTTTGCTTGCTGATCATAACAAGTTGGAACCTATCCTTCTTTGTTTGGGAGAGAAACACGCTCCACTCCACCCTAGAACACAACATAGGTTTTCATGCTTATCTTTTTGTGTGTTCTTTATCCTTTCATAGTTGATGTCATGCTTAGCTCTTAGTTTTCAAGCTTTATCTTTTTAAGAGCTTTTATTTAGCTTTCTTTTGGAACTCTCTTGAGTTATCATGCTTATCTTGTTTAGATAGTTGGCTTGTTTCACTGAGTTGTGTGTCTTGCATGAGTAGGTAATTGAGGTTGCTATTTAAGTATAGTAGTAACTTGCAATAGTTTTGAGGTATTGGGTTGAGTAATTTTGGACTATTGGTGTCAAGAGCTTGAGCCTATTAGTGATAGGTGTCGTATTTTGGGAAATCCGTGTGTATTTTCAAAAACTAAAAAATTAGTTGAGAACTCTAGCTACTAGATGGATCGCTAACCTCTGGAGGGGTTGGAATATATAGAGTACCCTCACGTTATCATGGGTCGAGGATGCGCAAGGATAACCAAACCCCCAAACACTCCTCATCGAGGTACTTGTCTCTTTGTGAATCTCCTGACTAGATAGAGAGTTACAGATAATAAGTGCATGAGTTCTTCGGACTAATGCGAGTATTCGATTGTTGGCATTTCCACCATCCATATTTTGCTAGCCTCTTCGGTACCCTGCATTGCCCTTTCTCATCTTGAGAGTTGGTGCAAACTTCTTCGGTGCATCCAACCCCTTGGCATGATATGCTCTGTCATCATAAGCCTCATCATATCCTTCCTCAAAGCATCCACCATACCTACCTATTAAGGCATTTCCATAGCCTTTCCGAGATACATTGTCATGCAACATCCACCATCTCATTACTTGATCTTCATGTCAGACATGCTTTTGCTTGATGGAGGAGCCGCATGCTAGTTGGGTCTTGCCCTTATTATTGCTACATGATGCGCTAATTTCATTGCATATCCTGCTACACTGGCAGAGGCATACATTTGCATACATCATGATAGTTTTCATTTGTCTTTATGTTGGGTACTTCTTATAAAGTGTGAAGATCTTCTTTTTATTCTTGTAAAACATAGAGTGTTGCCGTTAAGTGAGCAAAAGATCCCAAAGAGGACAAACTAAAAGATCCCAAAAGAGGACACATGAAAAGATCCCAAAGAGGACAAATGAGAGATAAATAGAAAGAGCCAAAGAGGCCAAAAAAGCAAAAGAAAAAGAAAAAAGGAAATAAAAAGAGAGAAGGGGGCAACACTACTATTCCTTTTGAAAGATCCACACTCGTACTCCATTGTTATATTTGTACTCCATAGAGATTATCATTCATGCATATCTATGTGGGGACCCTTACACTATAGAACTTGGCTTGTATATTACAATGATGAGCCTCCTCAAATGAGCTCTAGGTCTTCATGAGCAAGCAAGTTGGATGCACCCCCACTAGTTCCATTCGAGAGCTTACCTTAGCTCATATGTGCACCTTTGTATGGCAATCCCTACTCCTCACATCATATGTATCATTTGGCTTTCTCTCGCCTATGGTTGTCCTCATTGATGTGAGCCTTTCACACATTTTTTTTCTTCCTTCCCCATCATTATTCTCTTTAACATCCTAAGTGCCAACATATCTTGCTCGCGCTCACCCATTGCATGAGTGCTCAAAGTCGAAAGGGAGAGGATCATTTTGACTTGTGCCTAACTAGTGGTATGGGGATGAGTCAAAATAAGATTCCGAAGGAGACCAAGTGTGAAGTTTTAGTAGATTCAGTTCTAAATTAAACTATATAATACTTTTATGCTCTAAACCCATCTCCCACTTCTTGCACGCAAACACCATTGGGATACTTTCGAGTCACGTATAGCGAGAGCTCTTGCACCTTTATGTTCTTACTTTGCTAGTTTCAATACTAGATATAGACTCTTGCTTGTAATTGTCTTGACTTGAATTGCATATCTTACTTGCTTTACTTTGAAGTTCTTATATGTGTGTTAGCATGTCACCATAGAAATTATTTATGTTATCATTTACCTACTCGGGGATGAGCAGGAATTAAGCTTGTGGATGTCGATACGTCCCAAACGTATCTATAATTTCTGCTTTCTCCATGCAAGTTTTCGGTGATATGTTGGTAAAAAAAAGTGTTGGGTGATATTCCTATTTGTTTTGTACACTTTGATACCTTTTTCAACATATTTGGACTAACCTACTAACTCAGTGCACCCAGTGCCAGTTTTTGTGTGCTCATGTCTGTGAATTGCAGGTTTATACCCATATTTACAGTGCCCTAAAAATTCCACACGAAATGTATAAAAAATCAACGTTCTAGAATACTCCAGAGGGCCGAAGGAGGGCTAGAGGGGGGCACCAGGCCTCTAGGCACCCTGGTCGCACGGCCTACCCCCTGGTCGCGCAAGGAGGCCACCTGGGTGGGGCCCGCCCCCTCTAGTGCCCTACCTTGGCTCCTATTTTTACCCCCGTGGAGGAAACCCTGATTCCGGAACCCTTTTCTCCAGAAGAAATTCCGATCTCCACCGCCATTGCCAACAAGTTTCGGGGGACCAGAATTCCTTTGTCGGCACCCCTGTCGGGACGGGGAAGTGCCCCCGGATTCATCTCCATCGACGTTGCTTCCTCCTTCCATGAACCGGGAGTAGTTCCTCCTCGGGGCTAAGGTCTTCTACAGTAGCTATGTGGTTAATTCTCTCTCCCATGATGTGATCTTGATTGTGATCATAGGCTATGTTAACCTAGGGTGATCCCATGATGTTTCCCCTTCTTCTATGTATTGGATTGATGTACTCACTTGATCTTATCTAGTATAATCTCTGAGACCATGGTGACAGTGGTCTATTGGACATGGATTAGAAGAATATTTTCATGAGTGATTTCCTCTTTTGTGAATTGATTGAAGATTGAGAGTCTCTTGGTGCTTGTATTTGACTGTCCTTGAGATATGTTGTGGTGATTGTGGTACTCTCTTTGGATGGCCGTGGTGACATTGGGAAATCCATAGATGAGAACTACGAACTCTGAGGTGTGCTTTTGTAGCCCTACATAATTCTCGTCCTCTCTTGATCATACAGGAATGACCTCTCAGTACGTCACCAATGCATGTTTTAGTGGAAATATCATCTGATTAGACTATGTTAATGTTGTTGGGAGTTGCCACTAGTGAAGGTATGAAGCCTAGGCCTTGTTTCTCACCATTGTTACACCGTTTATGCTCACTTTTATCACTTGCTACCTTACTGTAATTTTTATTACAGATTTATATTACCTTGCTTTGCCACACCTATCACCCATATTTTACCATCTCTTCTCTGAACTAGTGCACCTATACAATTTACCATTGTATTAGGTGTGTTGGGGACACAAGAGACTTCTTGTTTCTTAATTGCAGGGTTGCTTGAGAGAGACCATCTTCAACCTCTACTTCCCTGAGTTTGATAAACCTTAGGTCATCCAGTTGATGGAAATTGATGTTGTCCTACAAACCTCTGCGTTTGGAGGCCCAACATAGTCCACACGAATAGAAGCGTGTGTAGACATCAATGTTCGAGGAGTTGGAACTTGTTTTTCGAGATCATGCCCGGGTCAAGAGATATGAAGTCTCCGACAAGTTCTTTAGCTATAAGATGGAGGAGAATAGTTCTGTCAGTGAGCACATACTCAGAATATCTGGGTTGCACAACCGCTTGACTCAGCTGGGAGTTGAACTTCCGAATGATGCGGTCATTGACAGAATCATCCAGTCGCTTCCACCTAGCTATAAAGGCTTTTTGATGAACTACAACATGCAAGGGATGGAAAAGACTGTTCCCGAGTTGTATTCAATGCTGAAATCTGCGGAGGTAGAAATCAAGAAGGAACATCAAGTGTTGATGGTCAATAAGACCACCAGTTTCAAGAAGAGCAAGGGTAAGAAAAGGTTCAAGAAAGATGGCAAAGAAGTTGCCGCGCCCGGTAAGCCAGTTGCCGGGAAGAAGTCAAAGAAAGGACCCAAGCATGAGACTGAGTGCTATTACAGCAAGGGAACCGGTCACTGGAAGCGGAATTGCCCCAAGTACTTAGCGAACAAGAAGGCCGGCAACGTCAAAGGTATATGTGATATACTTGTTATTGATGTGTACCTTACCAATGCTCGTAGTAGCTCTTGGGTATTTGATATCGGTGTTGTTGCTCACATTTGCAACTCTAAGAGGAACTGTGGTACAAGCATATGCTAGCTAAGGACGAGGAGACGATGCGTGTCAGGAATGGTTCCAAGGTCGATGTGATCGCCGTCGGCAGGCTACCTCTACATCTACCTTCGGGATTAGTTTTAAACCTTAATAATTGTTATTTAGTACCAACTTTGAGCATGGACATTGTATCGGAAACTCGCTTCATGCAAGATGGTTACTCATTTAAATCTGAGAATAGTGGTTGTTCTATTTATATAAGTGGTATGTTTTATGGTCATGCCCCGCTGGTTAATGGTTTGTTCCTGATGAATCTCGATCATGATGTTACACATATTCATAGTGTGAGTACCAAAAGATGTAAGGTTGATAATGATAGTCACACATACGTGTGGCACTGCCGCCTTGGTCATATTGGCGTAAAGCGCATGAAGGAACTCCATACAGATGGACTTTTGGAGTCACTTGATTTTGAATCATTTGACACATGCGAATCGTGTCTCATGGGCAAGATGACGAAGACTTCGTTCTCTGGAACAATGGAGCGAGCAACCAACTTATTGGAAATAATACATACCGATGTATGCGGTCCAATGAACGTTGAAGCTCGCGGTGGTTATCGGTATGTTCTCACCCTCACTGATGATTTGAGTAGATATGTGTATGTCTACTTAATGAAGCACAAGTCTGAAACCTTCTAAAATTTCAAGGAATTTCAGAGTGAGGTGGAGAATCAACGTGACAAGAAAATAAAGTTTCTAGGATATGATCGTGGAGGAGAATATTTGAGTCACGAGTTTGGCACACACCTAAGGAAATGTGGAATTGTTTCACAACTCACGCCACCTAGCACACCGCAGCGAAACGGTGTGTCTGAACATCGTAATTGCACTTTATTGTATATGGTGCGATCTATGATGTCTCTTACCGATTTACCGCTATCATTTTGGGGATATGCATTGGAAATCGCCGCATTCACTTTAAATAGGGCACCGTCTAAATCCGATGAGACGACATCGTACGAATTATGGTTTGGCAAGAAACCTAAGCTCTCGTTTCTGAAAGTTTGGGGTTGCGATGCTTATGTGAAGAAACTTCAACCACAGAAGCTCGAACCCAAAGAGGAAAAGTGTGTCTTCATAGAATACCCTAAGGAAACTATTGGGTACACCTTCTATCTTAGATCCGAAGGCAAAATCTTTGTAGCCAAGAACTGATCCTTTCTAGAGAAAAAGTTTCTCTCGAAAGAAGTAAGTGGGAGGAATAAAACTTGATGAGGTAATTGTACCTCCTCTCGAACCGGAGAGTAGCGCAGCGCAAGAAAATGTTTATGAGGCGCCTGCACCGGCTAGAGATGAAGTTAATGATGATGATCATGACGCATCGGATCAAGTTGCTATTGAACCTCAAAGGTCGACAAGGGTATGTTTCGCACCAGAGTGGTACGGCAACCCTGTCATGGAAATCATGTTGTTGGACAACAGTGAAACTTCGAACTATGAAGAAGCGATGGCGGGCCCGGATTCCAACAATTAGCTTGAAGCCATGAAATCCGAGATAGGATCCATGTATGAGAACAAAGTATGGACTTTGGTGGACTTGCCCGATGATCGGCGAGCCATAGAGAATAAATGGAGCTTTAAGAAGAAGCCTAACGTGGATGGTAATGTGACCATCTATAAGGCTCAACTTATCACTAAGGGTTATCAACAAGTTCAAGGGATTGACTATGATGAGACCTTCTCACCCGTAGTGATGCTGAAGTCGGTCAAAATCATGTTAGCAATTGCCGCATTTTATGATTATGAAATATGGCAAATGGACGTCAAAACGGCATTCCTAAATGTCTTTCTTAAGGAAGAATTGTATATGATATAGCCAGAAGGTTTGGTCGATCCTAGCAATGCTAAAAAGTATTCAAGCTCCAGCGCTCCATCTATGGGCTGGTGCAAGCATCTCGGAGTTGGAACATTCGCTTTGATGAGGTGATCAAAGCGTTTGGGTTTGTACAGACTTATAGAGAAGCCTATATTTACAAGAAAGTTAGTGGGAGCTCTGTAGCATTTCTCATATTATATGTGGATGACATATTGTTGATGGGAAATGATATAGAACTATTGGAAATCATCAAGGCCTATTTGAATAAGAGTTTTTCAATGAGGCCTTGTTTGGTACTAGTGTATTTTAGGGAATTTGTGGGGATTATCCCGGTCAAACCCCTCAATCCCCACACACCCCATAACACCATTTGGTTCTAGTGTATTTGACATGTTTCATCCCCACAATTCCCCTCAAATTCTCAAATTATAATGCATTTTTCTCAATACCCAATACACTACCCCTAACTAGTGTATTGGGGATAAATGGGGATTTGGAGGGATTGGGTGAAGGTTGGAGTTTCACCCAATCCCTTGGAGGATTATCCCCACCAATCTCTTCAAAAACACTAGTACCAAACAAGGCCTGAAGGACCTTAGAGAAGCTGCTTACATATTAGGCATCAAGATCTATAGAGATAGATCAAGAGTCCTCATAGGTCTTTCACAATGCACATACCTTGACAAGATATTGAAGAAGTTCAATATGGATAAGTCTAAGAAGGGGTTCTTACATGTATTACAAGGTGTGAGGTTGAGTACGACTCAACGCCCGACCACGGCGGAAGATAGAGAAAAGATGAGTACTCTCCCATATGCTTCTGCCATAGGCTCTATCATGTATGCCATGTTGTGTACCAGACCTGATGTGAACCTTGCCATAAGTTTGGTAGGGAGGTACCAAAGTGATCCAGGAGTGGATCACTGGACAGTGGTCAAGAATATCCTAAAGTACCTGAAAAGGACTAAATATATGTCTCTCGTATATGGAGGTGTCAAAGAGCTCGTCATAAAGGGTTACGTCGATGCTAGCTTCGACACAGATCCGGATGAATCCAAGTCACAAACCGGATACGTGTATATTTTGAATAATGGGGCAGTTAGCAGGTGCAGTTGCAAGCAAAGCGTCATGGCGGCATCTACATGTGAAGCAGAGTACATACCTGCTTCGGAAGAAGCACAGAAGGAGTCTGGATGAAGGAGTTCATCACCGACCTAGGAGTGATTCCAAGTGCGTCGGGCCCGATGACTCTATTCTGTGATAACACTGGAGATATTGCCATTGCAAAGGAGCCCAGGTTTCACAAGAAGACCAAGCACATCAAGCGCCGCTTCAACTCCATACGTGGATATATCCAGGATTGAGATATAGATATTTGTAAAGTACACACGGATCTGAATGTCGCATACCCGTTGACCAATCCTCTTCCACCACCGAAACATGATCAGCACCAGAACTCTGTGGGTGTTCGATTCATCACAATGTAACTAGATTATTGACTCTAGTGCAAGTGGGAGACTGTTGGAAATAGGCCCTAGAGGCAATAATAAAATGGTTATTATTATATTTCCTAGTTCATGATAATTGTCTATTATTCATGCTATAATTGTATTAATCAGAAACCGTAATACATGTGTGAATATATAGATCACAATGTGCCCCTAGTGAGCCTCTAGGTGGCTAGCTCGTTGATCAATAGATGATCATGGTTTCTTGATCATGGTCATTGGATGTCATTGATAACGGGATCACATCATTGGGGAATGATGTGATGGACAAGACCCAATCCTAAGCATAGCACTAGATCGTGTTGTTCGTCTACTAAAGCTTTTATAATGTCAAGTATCATTTCCTTCGACCATGAGATTGTACAACTCCCGGATACCGTAGGAGTGCTTTGGGTGTATCAACCGTCACAACGTAACTGGGTGATTATAAAGGTACACTACAGGTATCTACGAAAGTGTATGTTGGGTTGTACGAATCGAGAGTGGGATTTGTCACTCCGTGTGATGGAGAGGTATCTTTGGGCACACTCGGTAATCCATCATCATATTGAGCTCAGTGTGACTAAGGAGTTAGCCACGGGATGATGTGTTACGGAACGAGAAAAGAGACTTGCCGGTAACGAGATTGAACAAGGTATAGGGATACCGACGATCGAATCTCGGGCAAGTATCATATCGGTAGACAAAGGGAATTGCATACGAGATTGATTTAATCCCTGACACCGTGGTTCATCCAATGAGATCAGTGAGGAACATGCGGGAACCAACATGGATATCCAGACCCCGCTGTTGGTTATTGACCGGAGAGGTGTCTCGGTCATGTCTGCATGCTTCGCGAACCCGTAGGGTCTATACACTTAAGGTTCGATGACGCTAGGGTTATAGGGAAATAGTGTACGTGGTTACCGAAGGTTGTTTGGAGACCCGAATGAGATCCCGGACATCACGAGGAGTTCCGGAATGGTGTGGAGGTAAATATTCATATATAGGAAGTGAGGATTTGGTCACCGGAAGTGTTTCGGGCGACACCAGTAATGTACCGGGACCACCGGAAGGGTTCCGGGGTCCACAGGGAAGGACCTACAGCCATGAAAGGCTATTTGGGCCAAAAGGTGGATGGGAACCATCCCATATGTGGGCTGGTGCACCACCACCAGCAGCCTATGGCGCAAGAGAGAGGGTGGTGGGCTAACCCTAGGAGTGGTGGGCAAGCCCACCCTAGGGCGCCACCACCTCTCCACCCTTTGCCGCTGCCCCTTGCCCTAGATGGGCTACGGCACCCCTTAGGGTGGGAAACCCTAAGGGTTGACACCATATTCCCTCTCCTCCTATATGTAGTAAGGGTTTTGGGGCTGATTTGAAAAAAACTTCTCTCTCTCTCTCATCGCAGCCCTACACCTCCTCGTCCTCGTCCTCCATAGTGCTTGGTGAAGCCCTGTCGGAGTTACCATGCAGCTCCACCATCACCATATCGTCGTGCTACCGGAGCTCTCCCTCAACCTGTCCTCCCTCCATGCTGGATCAAGGCGTTGGAGACGGCATCGGGCTGCACGTGTGTTGAACGCGGAGGCACCGACGTTCTGTGCATAGATCGGAATCCACGACGATCTGAATCGCTGCGAGTACGACTCCATCAACCGCGTTCTAGCAACGCTTTCGCTTAGTGATCTTCAAAGGTATGAAGATGCTCTACTCCTTTTCTCGTTGTTGGTTTCTCCATAGATAGATCCTTGTATGGCATAGGATTTTATTTTGAAATTACTACGTTACCCAATAGGAGGAGACGATGCTGGATTTGAGGGAGGAGGAGGTGCCGACGCTGGAGGAGGACGTGGATGTGTGGGCGGAGCAGCAGGCCATCCTGAACTCCATCCACCCAAAGTTGGTTGTGGAGGCAAGATGTCTTTGTCGGTAGGAGATGGAGGTGGCGCGGGCATACCTCAGGGTGACACCTAGCACTCCTACTAGAGCTAAGATGGAAGACATACCTGAGGGTTATGTTATGGATGAGGAGTCTACTAAGGGATTTCTTGCTTGTCAGGACAGGGAGGATCTTAATATTTTGATGAAGAAATTGAAACAAAAATCTATGAACAAAATGATGAAGTATAATCCTAAATTTTCTACCTCTCCTATCTTTGTTAATAATAAAGATTATGAATTGCCAGTTAACCTTGAGTTAATTACTTTAGTAGAATCCGATCCTTCTCATGTCTATGAATCTGCAACTATAGTTGCACATCTTACTAAGTTGAATGAAATAGCCATCCTATTTACTCATGACGAAAAGATTCACTAATACTATATCCTTAAGTTGTTTCCCTTCTCACTAAAGGCCAAAACTAAAGATCGGTTTAATACTTCTGCTCCTAGTTATGTGCGTAGTCCCTAGGATATGATCTACTATTTCTATGAAAAATATTTTCCTACACATAAGAAATAAGCTGCTTTGTAGGAAATATATAACTTTGTGCAACTTGAGGTAGAGCATCTCCCTCAAGCTTCGGGAGGCTTATCCAACTACTATGTGCTTTACCTGATCAACCTCTTAAGAAAAATGAAATACTTGATATCTTTTATAATGGACTAACCGATGCTTCTAGGGACTACCTGGATAGTTCTGTTGGTTGTATTTTCAGGTAAAGAACTGTTGAACAAGTTGATGACTTATTGAATAACTTATTAAAGAATTCTGATGATTGAACTATCCGTGAGCCACTACCTAAGACAACTCTATAGAAAAGAGGTAATCTATTCCTTAGCCCAAAACATATACAAGAAGCAAAGAATTCAATGATCGAGAAGGGTATTAAATTTGAAGAAGTCAAGAATATACGACCTATTGAGGAAATAAATGGACTCGATATCTTGAGAGAGGTAGTAGAGGTAAATTATCTTTATAGATTTGATGAGGGTGATATTCCATATAATAAATATCCTAGTTAGTGCTTAGACGAATTTGATAACTTCATCGTTTAACAAGAAAACCTTAGTATGCAAATTAGTGGTCAATTGAAGCATGATTTCATTATGATTGAACACTTGAGTGAAGTACTTCTTAGAATTTCAAATGCTATTAAAGGATTATGTAAACATCACTCTATGGTTTGAACTCAGCTTGAACAAGTTCTAAATCATAAAATGATTTCATTTAGGAGATTATTGATAAAAAACAATAATCACGTTATTAAAGTAGTTACTAGAGGGGGTAAAATGACTCAAGAACCTTTCTATCCTGAGGGTTATCCTAGAAGAATTGAACAAGGTCCCCAGAGAATTAATGACAATGGACCTAGTTCACCTAAGAACAACAACAAGAAGAAAAAGAATAGACCTTTGCATGCTTCTAGTAAACCTACCTCAGAAAAACCTCTTGAGAATCCCAATAATGTTTCTATTTCTGATGTTGAGACACTGTCTAGTTACGAGCATTCAGCTAGCGATTACGATAGTGACAATGTCAATAATGATCATGGTGATGCTCAACCGAACTATAATAATGAACCAGATAATGATGTGTAAATAGAACCAAAAACTAATTAAGATTGATGGCCCACCTCCTAAGAATAAAAGAGATGATAAAAGAGACTTCGTTGCTAGGAAACATGGTAGATAAAAAGAACCATGGGTTTAGAAACCCATGCCTTTTCCTAGTAAAGCTACTAAGTCCAAAGATGAGGATGCTTTTAATCATTTTGTTGAACTCGTTTGACCTTTATTTTTGCAAGTACCGTTGCGTGATGCTATGAAAATACCTCCATATTCCAAACACATGAAAGATGATGTTGCTAATAAAAGAAAAATACCGAAGTATGAAACTTCTACCATGTTTACAAATTATCCGTTTAAAGGAAAACTACGTGAAAAACTAGGGGATCCAGGAATACCTACTATACCATGCTCCATTGAGAATAATTATGTTAGAACTGCTTTATGTGATTTAGGAGCCAGTGTTATTGTTATGCCTCTTTCTCTATATAAAAGACTCGATTTGAATAAGATGATTCCTACTAAAATTTCCTTGCAAATGGCTATCAAATCCACTTCTATACCTATTGGAATTTGTGAGGACGTACGGTTGTTGTTGCTAATGTTACTATCTTGATGGACTTTGTTATTCTTGAAATGCCCGAGGATGACAATATGTTAGTTATTCTTGGGACACCATTTCTTAACACTGCACTAGTTGTTATTTATTGTAATAAAAGCAAGGTCACCTTTCAGGTCAACAACAAGTAGCACACAATATATTTTCTAAAGAAGCAAAGCAAAGTGAATAGTATCAACTCCATTGAAAAAATTATGACAATTAGTATTGGACATTTTTAATTCCCACTCCCAATTCGTGAAAAGAATTATCAAATTATCACTATTGGAACCATGCTATCCCGGTTGAGGTAACATAGTGGTATATAAAAATTCTTTGGTTTTATGTTAATTGGAAATAGTTTGTCAAAAATATTTGATCAACCTTATTAATGGACTCTTTTTTAGAGGCATATGGTCGATGAATTCCGTAAGCACAACCTTGTGTAACTTTATATTATTTTTTGTTATTTCATACTTAATAAAGATAAAATGCCATGTTTATCTAGTTTTCTCAGTTTTCCATGCAATAAAATGACACGAAATTAAAATTGCTCATAATTGCGTGAAATTTTAATATGATTTTTTTTTGAATGAAATAAATTTTTGGTAATGGACACACTTCAGGGGGTGCACCTTCTACCCACAAGGGGTGCATGGTGCGCTGATACGTCTCCATCGTATCTACTTTTCCGAACTCTTTTGCCCTTGTTTTGGACTCTAATTTGCATGATTTGAATGGAACTAACCCGGACTAACGTTGTTTTCAGCAGAATTGCCATGGTGTTGTTTTTGTGTAGAAATAAAATTCTCGGAATGTCCTGAAAATTTACGGAGATTTTTTGGAATAAAAGAAAAATACCTGCGCAAAGATCCACCGGAGGGGGCGTGCCACTGGGACACAAGCCCATAGGCCGCGGCCAACACCCTAGGTCGCGCCGTGCAGGCTTGTGGGGCACACGTGGCACCACCGCCCCCAAACTCAGCTCTATATCTTCCGTCTCGCCCGGAAAAAAATCAGAGAGAAGGTTTCATCGCGTTTTGCGATACAGAGGCGCCGCCACATCCTGTTCTTCATCTGGAGGGCACATCTGGAGTCCGTTTCGGGCTCCGGAGAGGGGAAATCGTCGCCATCGTCATCATCAACCTTTCTCCATCGATAATTCCATTATGCTCTTCATCGTTCGTGAGTAATCTCATCGTAGGCTTGCTGGACGGTGATGAGTTGGATGAGATCTATCATGTAATCGAGTTAGTTCTTGACGAGGATTGATCCCTGGTATCCACTATGTTCTAGATTGATGTTGCTACTACTTGGCTATGCTTAATGCTTGTCACTAGGGCCCGAGTGCCATGATTTCAGATTTGAACCTATTATGTTGTCGCCAATATATGTGTGTTTTAGATCCTATCCTGCAAGTTGTAGTCACCTAATATGTGTTATGACCCGGCAACCCCGGAGTGACAATAGTCGGAACCACTCCCGGAGATGACCATAGTATGAGGAGTTCATGTATTCACCGCGTGTTAATGCGTTGGTCCGGTTCTTTATTAAAAGGAGAACCTTAATATCCCATAGTTTCCATTAGGACCCCGCTGCCACGGGAGGGATGGACAATAGATGACTACATACGGAATACATGCCTACATTAGATTGATGAACGGGAGCTAGTTACATATCTCTCCGTGTTATAGCTGTTACATGATGAATCACATCCGTCACACTCATCCATCACCGATCCACTTCCTACGAGTCTTTTACTACTGGTTCTCGCTACGTTACTTTGCCTAGGCTTGTCCCTTGCTACAAAAGGGATTGGGCCACTTTGCTGCTACTGTTGCTACTGCTGTCACTTTGCTATTGTTGCTACTGCTATTCCTTGCTACTTCGCTATTACTTGTTGCAAGACTTTTCTGGAGACGTAGCCGGGGAAGAATTCTTCTCAAGAATAATCCCTCGTCAACATGCTATTTACTAGCGCCATTGATACAACAGTTAGGAATAGTCTGCCGTCAACAGATCGTTTCTGGCACCATTCCTATCATACTATCTTGCTACTGATAATTTGCTTGCAGACACTAATCTTTCAGGTGTGGTTGAATCTGACACATTCAGCTGCTAATACTTGAGAATATTCTTTCGCTTCCCGTCGTGCGAACCAACAATATTGGGTTGAATACTCTACCCTCGAAAACTGCTGCGATCCCATATGCTTGTGGGACATTAAGGCTTTTTCTGGCGCCGTTGCCGGGGAGGCACAACTATATTCTCTGATTCACTTGGGATTAACGTCTGCTGGTCACTATGAGGAATCCGAAAGATCCAAGAACTAAAATCTTGCCTTCCACTACGAGGAGAGGTAAGGAACTTCCATGTAGCTCTGCACTTGATTCACATTCGGTTTTGAGTAAGTTTGCGACTTCGCCTCCTGCTAGAAATCTTGATATGTCGCATGTGCTTGATGATGCTACTTCTGCTGCCCATGATGCCTATGATGCTATGCTTGATACTATGCCTGATGATGCTATGCTTGATACTATGCCTGACGATGCTATGCTTGATACTATGCCTGATGATGCTATGCTTGATACTGCTTCACTACTTGGTGCCCTTGATGCACATATTGCTAGAGCTGCTGCTAGATGTGATGATACTTCTGAAACTGCTGATACTATTGAAGTAGAACCTACTACTATGCCTGAATTGCCTGTTATGCCTGATACGCGCTATTGTATGGAGGGAGAGATAGCTGAGGACTTTCTTGCGTGTAAGGATAGCTGTGATGTTGTGAAACTTCTGCGCAAGTGGAAAGAAAAATCTCTGAACGCTAGGATGAAATACGACCCGAAGTTTGCTACTTCGCCTATCTTTGTGACCGATAAGGATTATGAATTCTCTGTCGACCCTGAGTTAATCACTCTAGTCGAATCTGATCCCTTTCACGGTTATGAGTCTGAAACGGTTGTAGCCCTTCTTACCAAACTGCACGATATAGCCACCCTATTCACTAGTGAGGAAAAGATCCGCCACTACTACATGCTCAAGCTGTTTCCTTTCTCGCTAAAGGATGATGCTAAGACCTGGTTCACTTCTCTTCCTCCTGGATGTGTGCGTAGCCCCAGGATATGGTCTACTACTTCTGTGAAAAATATTTTCCTGCCCATAAGAAGCAAGCTGCCTTGCAGGAAATATACACCTTTGCTCAAGCTAAAGAAGAGAGTCTCCCACAAGCTTGGGGGAGGCTCATCCAGCTACTGAATGCTTTGCCTGATCACCCTCTTGAGAAGAATGAAATACTTGATATCTTCTATCATGGACTTACCGATGCTTCTAGAGACCACCTAGATAGTTGTGTCGGTTGTGTTTTTAGGGAACAAACTGTAGAACAAGCTGAGATTCTGTTGAATAACATCTTGTGCAATGAGAATGCTTGGACTATTCCTGAACCACCTCCTAAGCCAACTCCGAAGAAAGTATTCTATTCCTCAGTCCTGAAAATATGCAAGAAGCTAAGAAATCTATGCGAGAGAAAGGCATTAAATCTGAAGATGTCAAAAATCTACCACCTATCGAAGAGATCCATGGTCTTGATAATCCGATACAGGTAGTAGAAGTAAATTTTCTGCGTAGGTTTGATGAGAGTTATATTCATTTTGATAAACCTGCTAGCCTATGAATGGATGAATTTTGATAACTTTGTTGCCAAACAACAAAGTTTCAATGATTATGTTAGCAGACAATTGGAAAAGAATGCACGTATGCTTAGTCATTTAAGTGCTTGTGTGGACAGAAATGTTAATGATCTTAAACTTCTGAGTAAACATGCCTCTATGGTTACTACTCAGGTAGAACAAGTACTTAAAGCTCAGAATGACTTGCTCAATGAGTTGAATGACAATTCTGTCAGAGTCGTCACTAGAGGCGGTAGAATGACCGAGGAACCTTTGTATCCTGAGGGTCATCCGAAGAGAGTTGAACAATATTCTCAAGGAGTTAGCACTGATGCACCTACTCATCCTAGAAAGAAGAAGAAAGGTGATAGGAACCTGCACGCTAGCAACCCTGTTGCTGCTACCCCTGAGAGTACAAACGATGCATCTATATCTGATGCTGAAAGACAATCTGGTGATGAACATGAGCCTAATGATAATATCAATAGTGATGTTCATGATGATGCTCAGCCTAGCAATGATAAGGATGTGGAGATTGAACATGTTGATCTTGATAACCCACAGCCTAAGAATAGAAGATACGATAAGAATGAATTCACTGCTAGGAAGCATGGTAAAGAAAGGGAACCATGGGTTCAAAAACCCATGCCCTTTCCTCCCAAACCATCCAAGAAAAAGGATGATGAAGATTTTGAGGGATTCATTGAGATGATCAGACTTGTCTTTGTGTAGATGCGTTTGACAGATATGCTCAAAATGTCTCTGTATGCTAAGTACATGAAAGATATTGTTACTAGTAAGAGGAGGATACCTGAGGTTGAGATTTCCACCATGCTTGCTAACTACACTTTCAAGGGTGGAACTCCTAAGAAACTAGGTGATCCCGGTGTGCACACTATACCTTGCTCCATTAAAGGCAACTACGTTGGAACTGCGTTATGCGACCTTGGAGCCGGTGTTAGTGTTGTGCCTCTCTCTCTCTCTATCGTAGACTTGAACTAGATAAGTTGACACCCACTGAAATGTCTCTGCAAATGGCCGACAAATCAAATGCTTTCCCTATCAGCATTTGCGAGGATGTGCCTGTTGTGGTTGCTAACACCACTATCTTAACAGACTTTGTTATCTTGGATATTCCTAAGGACGATGACATGGCTGTCATCCTCGAAAGGCCCTTTTTAAACACTGCAGGGGCTGTTATAGATTGCAACAAAGGCAACGTCACTTTCCATGTCAACGGTAATGAGCATACGGTGCACTTTCCGAAGAAACAATATCGAGTACATTGCATCAATGCTATCGGAAAAACTTCATCGATTCTTATTGGGAGCTTTGAATGCCCTATTCCTCGTGTCAAGATGAAGTATGATTTGCTTGTTGGGGAGATACACATCCCCATTGAGGTGACCTAGTGACTATTCAAAAATTCTCCGTCTTCTTTTGCGATTCGAAAAGGTTTGTCAAAGAGGCTTGATCAACCTCACTCACGGATTCCTTTCAATGACCACGAGATGGATGAATCGAGGAGTCACAAACCTCTATTCCAAGCTTTCACCTTAGGTTGCTTAGAAGGAAAATGATAGATTTAGTTTAGTTTTCCCTGTTTTCTGTCTTAGCGTCTGATGGAAAAGTACCCCAAAAATAAAAGTTCTCCGAACGCTGTGAAAATCAAGTATGATTTTTTCTGGATTTTTTGAAAAATACTGGGACAAAGAGTCTGTGTGGGGGCCACACCAGTGGGCCACAAGCCCTAGGGGAGCGGGCACCCCCCTGGTCGCGCCACCCAGGCTTGTGGGGCCCATAGGAACCCCCTCCACTCATTCTTCCTCTCATCTGCTTCTCCTACCTCCAGAAAAAATCGTTTCGCAGCTCAAACCCGTGTTCTTGCTCCTCTTGCTGGGATTTTCGATCTCTTTGCTCAAATCACCGTTCTCCAAACTGTTTTGGGGAAATTACTCCTTAGTAAGTGACTCCTCCATTGGTCCAATTAGTTTTTGCTCTAGTGCCTTATACTCCGTGTATTTTTGCTCCCTTGGTGACCATGTTCTTGAGCTTTGCATGCTGATTCTAGCTGGTCCCAAGTAGTTTTGATGCGTAATATGGCCTCTAGGCACTTGTTGGAGTAGTTGCTACTAGCTTAGTTGAACCTTGTTCACCTTTCCTTTGGGTCAGTGAAAATTTCAGAAAAGGACGATGTTCAGGAGAAACTTTCATGGTGGTTCTTCAAGCAAGAGAGGTCCCCGTCTTGCGATTCGGGAGCCTGATCCTTACCAACCTAGGGACGTGCAGGTTCAACCATGTGAATGGCCTTCTGATGAATTTATGATTGAGGCAGGCTTCAAAGATGAGTTTGATGCACTTGTTCGCAACGTCGGACTCGAAGAATTCATCTCCGATAAATGTGAACAGTATGTTGCTCTCACTGCCTCTTTTGTTCGTAGATTCAAATTTTCAGCTGGTCGTGAGCCATCGGTACTGTTTGATCTCTATGATAAATCGTATACCATGGAGTTATAGGATTTTAGTAGAATTTGCAAGATACCTATTTGGGGTAGCCTCAATGATCCTCCAAAATCTTCGGTTAGAGATTTTTGCTCTGGTATTACAGTTGGAGAAACTAGAGACATTACGCAAGCTACCATGCGGAGTATTCATTTTCCTGCCTTGCATTACTTTGCCCTCTTCATAGGCAGATGCATTAATGGCAAGATTGAGCATTGTCACCTCTGCGCACCCGACCTTGGTATCCTTAAGAGCGCAGTGATGGGTGACAAAAGCTTCAACATGGGAGCTATTATACCACGGAGGCTGAATAAGAATGCTAATGAAGGGGATTTCTTTGGTGGGATCTATGCCACTCGCATAGCAAATTTTCTTGGAGTACCCATCCGCGAAGGAGATCCCCCGCTCCATACAGCTTTCCTCGGTCGCGTCGCTTTGACACGCTACCAGTTCCTTGAGAGGGATGACGAATCCCTCCTATACCGATTGATATTTAACCGGCAGCGTGTTTTCCATACTACCCTTCCTGCTCCTGCTCTCTTTGACTTTCAGGTAAAACAGAGATATTACATAACCAGAGGAGAGGCAGAGGAGTATGAGAGGGAGGCGAAGGTTGTTCGTCTCAGTGAGGTAGCTATTCAGGCAGTGGCTGCAGCGCTCCCGTATAACTCCGATTATGATTTTGGGTTTCGCCAGGACCATCCATGGGAGTAGACCAAGTTAGGCCAAAAGCCTAAGCTTGGGGGAGTACGTGTTCTCACCGACTTTACATTCTAGCTTATGCTTTTACTTTGTTAGCCGGTGTTCACACTTTGCCACTGTATCATCCATGTTAGTTTTTTTTTTTTTTCTCGTTTTCTTTTCGTGTGTCTGTCTAGTTTGAGAAAACCCAAAAATATTTTCTTTTCTTCTTTTGCTTGTTGGGAGCTTTCCCGTGTAGATAGTTTTCTTTTTCTTTGAGTCAAGGTAGAAGATATTGGTTACAATGTTTAGTGGCTCTTGCATGCATACCTGTTTAGCTTTCAAAGATCCATATTACTTTGTCTTCTCCTTTGTGTTTGCCTGCAGATTCCAGCTTTAGTCCAATGCATGAGCACGCTTATTATTGTTCACATCGTTCGGTCGTGCGAGTGAAAGGAAATAATGACGATATATGATGAAGTGACTGAGCCTGGAAAAGCTGGTATGAACTCGATCTATTTTGTTTTTGTAAATATGACTAGCTCATCATGCCTGATTCAGCTTCGTTGTGAGAGAAACATGTTTGCAATGACAACTTAGAGATCATAGTTGCTTATGCCATGCTTACTTAGCTAGGAGTTTATAATGGTTTGCCTTGGTTGCCAACATGAATGTTGAGATGACTATGATGTAGTGTGATAGGATAGTATCCTCCTTTGAATGTTTCAAGTGGCTTGACTTGGCGCATGTTCACGCATGTAGTTGAAACAAAATCAAGATAGCCTCTATGATGTTCATGTTCATGGTGATTTATGTCCTACTCATGCTTGCACTCAATGCTAGTTAATCTCAATGCATTTTGATGACTGTTGTCGCTCTCTAGTTGGTCGCTTCCCAGTCTTTTGCTAGCCTTCACTTGTACTAAGCGGGAATACTTCTTGTGCATCCACTTCCATACACCCAAAGTTGTGCCATATGAGTCCACTATACCTACCTATGTGCGGTATCTACCTGCCGTTACAAGTAAATTTCATGTGCCACTCTCTAAACCTTCAAGAAATAATCTGTTTGCATGCCCGAACCGCTCATGTGGTGACAGGGGGCTATTGGTATCTTCCATGCTAGGCGTGTTATCCTCGATATGTGTTTATTCACTATCATTCACGAGAAAGGGACCGGTAATTGGAATTCCCAGTTCCATGCTCAAATCGAAAAGATAATTGCAAACAAAACTCCCCCAGGATTGATGTTGGTATGGACGGTACCCGAGGATTCGGCTAGCCGTGGAGTGTGATTGATTGGTGGTGGGGGAGTCAAAACTTTACTTTTCTGTTTGGGAACCGCCTATAGCATGTGTAGCGTGGAAGATGTTGAGAACTCTTAGTCATTGCGTTGACAATGAAAGCATGCTGCCCAAAATTATTATCTCTATTTTCAAAGCTTGAGCTCTGGCACTTCTGCAAATCAATGCTTCCCTCGGCGAAGGGCCTGCCTATTTATGTTCCTGTTGAGTCATCCTCCTGTTACAAAAGCACCAATTAGAGAGCACCTCTGTCATTTTTATGCTTTGCTTTTAACTGTGTTGAGTATGACTATGACTGGATCTTCTTTGCCTTGAATTACAATGTTTAGTCAGCCCTTGGTCTTTGAAGGTGCTCTGCATTTATGTTTTGCGGTCTCACAAAGGGCTAGCGAGATACCATCTATTTGTACTGCTTCATGATTGTTTTGATTGAAGTGTTGACGTTTGAGACTTATTATTATTTTCTCGCTAGTTGCTTATGCCATTGATATGAGTTTACCATGAGACCTAGATGTCATTTGCTTATGTGGTTTCCTTGTGATCTTGCTGAAATTCTGGTTGTGAGTTAGACATAGTTGCAACAACTAGATCAAACAGAGTTCGTCAAAGTTTTTCTTTTGTCTCTCTCAGTTTGTCAACTGAGTTGCTTGAGGACAAGCAAGGCTTTAAGCTTGGGAGAGTTGATACGTCTCCGTCGTATCTACTTTTCCAAACTCTTTTGCCCTTGTTTTGGACTTTAATTTGCATGATTTGAATGGAACTAACCCGGACTAACGCTGTTTTTAGCAGAATTGCCATGGTGTTGTTTTTGCGCAGAAATAGAAGTTCTCGGAATGTCCTAAAAATTTACGGAGATTTTTTCTGGAATAAAAGAAAAATACATGCGCAAAGATCCACCTGAGGGGGCGTGCCAGTGGGCCACAAGCCCACAGGCCGCGCCCACCCCCCTAGGCCGCGCCGTGCAGGCTTGTGGGGCCCACGTGGCACCACCGCCCCCAAACTCAGCTCTATATCTTCCGTCTCGCCTGGAAAAAAATCTGAGAGAAGGTTTCATCGCGTTTTGCGATACAGAGGCGCCGCCACATCCTGTTCTTCATCTAGAGGGCAGATCTGGAGTCCGTTTCGGGCTTCGGAGAGGGGAAATCGTCGCCATCGTCATCATCAACCTTTATCCATCGACAATTCCATGATGCTCTTCATCGTTCGTGAGTAATCTCATCGTAGGCTTGCTGGACGGTGATGAGTTGGATGAGATCTATCATGTAATCGAGTTAGTTCTTGACGGGGATTGATCCCTAGTATCCACTATGTTCTACATTGATGTTGCTACTACTTGGCTATGCTAATGCTTGTCACTAGGGCCCGAGTGCCATGATTTCAGATCTGAACCTATTATGTTGTCGCCAATATATGTGTGTTTTAGATCCTATCTTACAAGTTGTAGTCACCTACTATGTGTTATGACCCGGCAACCCCGGAGTGACAATAGCCGGAACCACTCCCGGAAATGACAATAGTATGAGGAGTTCATGTATTCACCGCATGTTAATGTGTTGGTCCAGTTATTTATTAAAAGAAGAATATTAATATCCTGTAGTTTCCATTAGGATCCCGCTGCCATGGGAGGGATGGACAATATATGTCATGCAAGTTCTTTTCCCTAAGCACGTACGACTACATACGGAATACATGCCTACATTAGATTGATGAACGGGAGCTACTTACATATCTCTCCGTGTTATAGATGTTACATGATGAATCACATCCGTCACACTCATCCATCACCGATCCACTGCCTACGAGTCTGTTGCTACTGGTTCTCGCTATGTTGTTGTGCCTAGGCTTGTCCCTTGCTACAAAAGGGATTGGGCCACTTTGCTGCTACTGTTGCTACTGCTGTCACTTTGCTGCTGCTGCTACTGTTGTTCCTTGCTACTTCGTTGTTACTTGTTGCAAGACTTTTCTAGAGCCGTAGCCGGGGAAGCATTCTTCTCAAGAATAATCCCTCGTCAACGTGCTATTTACTGGACCATTGATACAACAGTTAGGAATAGTCTGCCATCAACAGATCGTTTCTGGCACTGTTGCTATCATACTACCTTGCTACTGATACTTTGCTTGTAGACACTAATCTTTCACGTGTGGTTGAATCTGACACATTCAGCTTCTAATACTTGAGAATATTCTTTCGCTTCCCTTGTGCGAACCAATAAATTTGAGTTGAATACTCTACCCTCGAAAACTGTTGCGATCCCATACGCTTGTGGGACATCATGCGCCTACCCCGTCGGCGCGTCCCTTCCCTTGTGAAGCAAGTAGGGATCCACTCACTTACCTCCCACGCCCACTAGCTTCTTCCACCTATAAAATATTTGTGTGCACCCCGAGTTCTTACTTCTAGATACGATTTTTTTTCAATCTCTTTGCTCAGAGCTCCATTTCTGAAATTGTTCACGGAAGTTGTTCCTTAGTATGTTGCTCCTTTGTGTGTCCAATTAGTTTTTTTAGTGGATTATATTTTGCATATTTTGATGTTGTCGATGACCAACAAAATGAGCTTGCACATTGAATTTAGTTGGTCCTAAGTAATTTGAATACTTGATATATCCTCTAGGCATCTATATGATTTTTTCCTATCGATCTTGTTGAGTTTTATTCACCTCTTTTTTGTGGTCATAAATTTCAAAGTTGTGAAAGAAAAATGAATTTGTTTAGGAAGAAGTATTTGGGTGGCTCGTCTAGCCAAAGCACCGCACGTTCGGCATATCATGAACCCCGTGAGAGTTTTGTTGGGGGGTCCGAGGTGAAGTCGTGCCAATGGCCTCGTTACACCTTAATTACTGGCGCTGGTATTAAGTAAGATTTTGATGAATATAGTGAGAATGCCAAGCTTAACGAATTCCTGGAAGATAAGTGCACACAATACTATCAACTTGCCGAATTTTTCATGCAAGAATTTGCACCACTCAGCTAACTCTAGAGTCCTCTTTCATCTTTATGTGAAGTCATCTGAAATCTACAAAATTCCATACTGGGGTTCCCTCGCCGAACTATTGAAAATTGATTATTACACATTTCAAAGTAGCCTCTGTAATGGGGAGGATAGAGGTGTAACACAAGCTAGAATTAGAAGCATTCGATTCCCTACTATTCGTTAGTTTGCCATATTTAGTGGGAGGTGCTTGATTGGTAAGCATGATATTCGTGCATTATGTGCACCTGATTTGAGTATTTTGCATGCTACCATGACTAGTTCTAGGAGGTATAATTTTGGTGATACATCACACGCAGCTTATCCAGAAATACGCTTGGTAGTCTGTATGGAGGGATGTATGCTTCTTGCTTTGCCGGGATCTTTTGCATTACTAGTAGACCTAATGATTTTGTACTCCCTCCTAAATTTTTGGATTTTGATGTTATGCAGCGCCATAAGTTTAGTGGGTATAGGGCTCCGGAGTACGTGTATAAACTAACATTTAATAAAGATCACGATGTTCCTATTGTTTTGTCTGCGCCTTTGCTCTTTGATGTTTATAAGAAACAAAGACATTATATTTACCTAGAGAAGACCGATGAGCAGAATGCTGAAGTGGAGGCCGCTCATCTTGCAGAGGAGGCAACATGGAACGCCGCATCGAGTTATCACTATGACCACTATCCCATACCTGGTGAATTCTTTCAGTGTTCATAGACCAAGTTAGGCCAAAAGCCTAAGCTTGGGGGAGGGGGTACGTATTCTCACCAACATTTCATTTTCATGTTCACACATTCATTGCACTTGTCGGTGTTCATTGTTTTCTTACTTTTTTATTGTGTTCCTTTTGTGTGTTTGAAAAACTTTGTAAACCGAAAAAACATTTCCTACTTCTTTTTTTGCTTTGTCTTTCTTGATTAAATTAGTTCATAGTATTAAAATAAAACCCAAAAATATTTCTCATTCTTCTTCTGTTTTTTGGGATTTATCCCGTGTAAATATTTCTTGCTTCCGTTTTTCTTCTTTCTTTCGCTTCCTTCAGAAAAATAAAAAATCCAAAAATATTTTAGTGTGTTTCTCTAGATTTATTTTGTTTCTTTGAGTCATCATAAGGAGAAGACTTTGTAAGAACTGTTAGTAGCTCATATATCCCTTATTGTTGACCTAACGAAGAGCCAATTATTCCTTGTCTTCTCCTTTGAATAAAATGTTTGCCGATCCCAGCTTAGTCCACGACACCCTTGCGTTATTCTAATTTTCACATCATTAGGTTGGGCAAGTGAAAGGCAAGAATTATGATAATTTGATGAAGTGATTGTATTGAAGAAAAACCAGTATGAACTCTTCCAGTTTTTGTGTCTGTAAATATGTTTACCTCATAATTATTGATTCGACCTATCCTGAGTAAGCATATTTGTGATGAAAATTAGATATTATAGTTTATCATACCATGCTTAAGTAGCTAGGAGTGGATAATATGTTATCTTGTCTGTCAACATGCATTGAAATAGTTATGATGTAGTATGTTAGGATGGTATCCTCCTATTAAGAATTCAAGTTGCTTGACATGGGGGATGTTAAAGGCATTTAATAGATTCAAATCCAAGATAAAATCTATGATATTTATGTTCAGGGTATTTATATCCTACTCATGCTTGTGTTCGGTGTTAACTATTTGTGGCACCCCAGCTTGGACGAACCTGAACCCCATATTCCAGCCCAAATGTCAAGTCTTGTGGAATACGACACTCCTTAGCATAGAAAAAATCAGCTTATTATTACAAACAATTGAGGTACAAGGGTTCGGGTATTGAAAAGGATTACATTTGCACAACAGCAATATGCCTGCTAATGTAGATCTATTCTAGCAGCGAAACAACTCGTAACATCAGGATAACTTCTAGCGGCAGAACAACGACGATGGTGATGGACTCTACTCCGCATGGTCAATGGCTGGGACATGTCCTAGGGCGCAAACTCGGGGTTCCTCGACAAGCAATCAATCACGACAAACCTACAATATGGCATGACACGCCAGGTGAGTACATTGAATGTACTCACAAGCTACAGCAACAACAAAAGCAATCAAGATAAACAATAGCATGTCATTTACTGGTTAATTGATAATGGGCATGATACTACTAGAACAATATGAGAGTGAGTATGGCATGTATATGACTCATGTCATGAGCATGGTGATACTAGCACTAGGAGGAGAGGGAGGGTCGATGTTTAAGGTCTCATGGACCAACTTACTCCGCTCGGGGGTTACTTCAGAACCACTATAGATAACCACCTTAACTACCACCGTGATCATCACACGATCACATCATGATCAACCATCATCAATAATACCATCATGGTTGATACGTCTCCAACGTATCTATAATTTATGAAGTATTCATGCCATGTTTACAATAATTTTATATGATTTGATTAGAACTAATCCGGACTCATGCTGTTTTCAGCAGAATTACCGTGGTGTTGTTTTTGTGCAGAAATAATAGTTCTCGGAATGAGATGAAAATTTACGGAGAATATTTCTGGAAAATATAAAAATACTGGCGAAAGAATCAAAAAAAGAGGTCCACCACCTGGCCACAAGCCAGGGGCGCGCCCCCCTCCCCCTAGGGTGAGGCCCCTGTCTTGTGGGCCCCTCAGGCGCCGCGTTGATGTGAGACCGACGCCAAAAATTCCTATAAATCAAGAAACCTCCAGAAAGAAACCAAGATCGGGAGTTCCGCCGCCGCAAGCCTTCACGGCTACTAAAAACCAATCGGGAGCCCGCTCCGGCACCCTGACGGCGGGGGAAACCATCACCGAAGACCATATTTATCATCCCAGCGGTCTCCATAATGAGGAGGGAGTAGTTCACCCTCGGGGCTGAGGGTATGTACCAGTAGCTATGTGTTTGATCTCTCTCTCTCTCTCGTGTTCTTGAGATCACACGATCTTGATGTATCGCGAGCTTTATTAATATAGATGAATCATACGGAGCTTCCCCTATCTTTTAAGGATTTGAGAACACTTGATGTATGTCTTGCAATGGGATATCCATGGTGACAATGGGGTGTTCTATTGATCCACTTGATTGATATTTTGGTGGTCAACTTGCGGGTTCCATGACCTTGGGAATCTATGCATAGGGGTTGGCACATGTTGTCATCTTGACTCTCCGGTAGAAACTTTGGGGCAGTCTTTGAAGTTCTTTGTGTTGGATTGAACACGAAGAATCAGAAATTGTGTGATGCATATCGTGTAATCAAGCCCATGGGTACTTGTGTTGACATTGGAGTATCTAGGTGGCATTAGGGTTTTGGTTGATGTGTATCTTAAGGTGTTATTTTAGTACGAACTCTAGGGCTGTTTGTGACACTTATAGGGATAGCTCATAAGATTGATCGGAAAAGATAACTTTGAGGTGGTTTCATACCCTACAATAATTTTTCCGTTTGTTCTCCGATATTTGTGACTTTCGAGTGAACTCTTTGTCGCACGTGACGGATTTATATATGATTCAACTATGTTAGTATTGTTTGGAGAACTTGCACTAGTGAAAGTATGGACCCTAGGCCTTATTTCCAAGCATTTATACAACATTTTTCTCGCTTTTTACTATTTGTTACCTTGCTGTTTTTATATTTTCATATTACAAAAACCTATATCTACCATCCATATTACACTTGTATCACCATCTCTTTGCCGAACTAGTGCACCTATACAATTTACCATTGTATTGGGTGTGTTGGGGACACATGAGACTCTTTGTTATTTTATTCCAGGGTTTCTTGAGAGAGACCATCTTCATCATACTCCTCCTACGGATTGATAAACCTTAGGTCATCCACTTGAGGGAAACTTGTTATTGTCCTATAAAACTCTGCGCTTGGAGGCCCAACACGAGTCTACAAGAAGAAGGTTATGTAGTAGACATCAAGCTCTTTTCTGGCGCCGTTGCTGGGGAGGTAAGTGCTTGAAGGTATATCTTTAGATCTTGCAATTAAATCTTTTAATTTCTTATTTTTCACTATTTTGGTGTTATAAAATAAAACTACAAAAAAATTGGAATTGAGATTGCCTCATATGCTTCATCTTTTCAATGTCTTTCGTGAAATAAGGATTCAGAAAATTGTGCTCAATTGGTAGAGGAAGAAATTATGAAAATACTTAATGAGAATTCCTTGAATGATGAGCATGATTTCAATGTTGCTAGTATGAATTCTATGAATATCCATGATGCTAATGATATGCAAAGCCACAAGCTTTGGAATGATATGTTTGATGAAGATGATATTTTTTGCCCCCCAAGTTTTGATGAGCAAAATTATTATGATGATTGCATGCCTCCTAGTTATGATGACTATTCTGATGATACTTACGTGATGAAAAAGAGTGATGATTACTATTATGATACTTGTCATAATTATGAATATCCTTTTACCGAATATTACTCTTTTAATGTGGAACCAATTTGTAGTATTCAATTATTTTATGATACTCCCACTATTAGTCATGAGAAGAATCTTTCTTGTCTGGAGAGTAGTAAAATTTCTATGCTTGTAGATCATGAAAAGAATGCTTTATGTGTTGGTTATATTGTGAAATTCCTTCATCATCCTACTAAAAATTATTATGAGGGAGGAACATATGCTTGTAGGAATTCCAATAATATCAAGTTTCCTCTCTATTTGTTCAAAGTTTTGTAGTTATGCTTGTTTTGCCTTCCTATGCTAGTTGATTCTTGCTCCCATAAATTTTTAGTTCACAACATAGGAAGTGGGTTAGACTTAAATGTGCTTGTCATCAGACATGATGCTCTTTTGCATGTTATAATAATTATTCCTATGTGTGCATCATTGAAATCATCATGCCTAGCTAAAAGGCTTTAAAGAAAAGCGCTTGTTGGGAGACAACCCAACACTTTTACTTTCTGTTTTTGTTGTTCACATGATTAAGCTACTGTAGTAAGCATGGTTTATGCCTTTTATTTCAATAAAGTGCCAAGTAAAGCCTTTGGGATAGTGTGGATGATAGTTGACTTGATTTTGTGCCAAAACAGAAACGTTTGCTCTCAGTCCAGGAATGTTGTAAATTCACTAGAACGTGATTTTAATCTGAATTCTTTACACATGATTGATATATGAATTTCCTGGATTATCCTATTTTTCAGAATTTTTAGAGACAGGGAAGTATGGTTACACTACAGATCTTCACAGACTGTTCTGTTTTTGAGAGTTTCTGTTTTGCATGCATAGTTTGCTTGTTTTAGTGTTCCCATACCTTATATTCAGTTATATAAATTATGTGAATAGTAGAATACAGTAGGGATCATGTGGGAACAATTATGAATCTTGTCTTGACAGTACCTAAGTGAATGATCATTATTTATTATACTAACCCATCTCACGAAGTTCTGTTAAGTTTTATGTGATTGAAGTTTTCAAGTTTTGGGTGAGACACCGATATGATGAGAATAAGGAGTGACAATAACCTAAGCTTGGGGATGCCCAAGGAACCCCCAAGGTAATATCGAAGGAAAAATCAAGCGCCTAAGCTTGGGGATGCCCCGGAAGGCATCCCCTCTTTCGTCTTCAACATTATCGGTATATCTTACTTGGAGCTATATTTTTATTCATCACATAATATGAGTTTTGCTTGGAGCATCATTTTATTTTGTTTTTATCTATTACGTGTTATTTAGAGTGAAGTCTGAAATAAACCCTAAAGATGTAGAACTCGACGCAAATGAACCTTCACCATTAAATCCCTAAAGTTTGTACCCTGTACTTTGGAATCCCGGTCGTTTTTAACCTTATGGGAGTATCCAAACGGGGATTTCCTATGTGGAGTCAAAAAGACCGGGATGGAATGGTTATACAGCACATACTTGGAGGAACCACTTGTCAGCAGGAGAAACAAATAGCAAAATAAATATATAAAAGTGTGTGCGTATGGATTCGAATAAGAGAACTACATGGCGGTCTGGCTGTAGCATAGTTGCGGCTGAGACAAAGAGAACTACAGTTCGCTATGACTCTTTCATGTGAACTGAACCACTCTATTTGCATTTATACTCTCTTTGCTCCTTATCGATTAGCCTTCCTTTATTTTCGCCTTTCATCGAAAAAAAATTTATTTCTTCAAGTAAGAAATGTAAAGTGATAAGAGTGAGCCTAAAACGTGTTTTGTATTCATCCTCAGGAGCATCAATATATATTGTACAAGATTACATGAAGTGAGGGAGAAGAGATACACACGCACACACACATACACAAACTATATCTAACCTCTGATCATATGTTTACGTGAGGATAGAGAGGGAAGGTGCATGCATGATCGCATGCACAACAGCGACAGCGTGAGACCAGCACGGGTTCTCAACGGCATAGTCAAACAAGAACAGAACCTCGATGCCGACACGAACCACTGCAGAGTGCTTGACGACGACTGTGTGATCACGGACGATGGCGAAGTCCACACACTCTCCCATGCAGGCGCGACGTCCTAGAGGACAAGGTAGACGTACATGCGCCAGCATGTGATCGGCGATATGGACGATGGTGAGGACGGCCATGAGGCGCTTGCCGATATGGGCTCAAGTCATCGGCCCGTAGCTCGGCTGATTTGGCGCGCCTTTTTCGTGGCCGCGTACAGACTCCAGCTCCGGGTTCCAATGATATTTCCACGGCAAGCTCACCGGCGGCCGGCGACCATCAGTCTTCAAGAGCGCTGCGGTCGTCCAAAGAGCAGTTCACCGGCGGCCGGCGAGCATCGGTCTTCAAGAGTGATGCAGCCGTCCAAAGAGCAGTCACGCGTCAGAACGGCTTTACATCGCCGTGGGACCAATACCATGCCGATGTGGCAGTCAATAATTTGGTCAGAGTTATCGATCCCGGCCCTCAGTTGTCATGTCATCAAATCCACTCCTAAAACAGCCTCAGGCCTTGTTCGGTTGCGTATGGATTCAAGAGGATTGAAGGGGTTTGAAGGGGATTTAAACCCCTTGCAGGTCAAAATACGTCCCATTCCTCGTCAATCCCCTCTAATCCCCTCCCCAAGAGGATTAACCGAACAAGCCCTCAAGGTTGTTTTTGACCGGGATTAGAAGTATAGGGTACATACTTCAGGGATTCAGATATGAGGGTTTTATTTCAGCGGGGTGTACTAATTCAAGGTTTGTTGGAGACTTCACTCTTTATAGTATTGTTTTTCAATAAAAAGTTTCAAGAATTGCATTAGGATGCTTGCATTGCATGCTTTGGTTGGTGCTGTGTAAAAACGGAAACTGGTGTTTTAGTATTTGAATTTTCATATTTTACTGGAATGTGAAAAGTTTCTGAACTTTTTACACAGTGTTGTCATATAAATTTTATAGCATGTCCTAAATTGTAATAATTTTTAGACTTACATAAGTACACTGGTTTCACAAATTGCTACAGACTGTTTTGTTTGCACAAATTGTTGTCATAGTTTTGTTATCTACTTATCATATAGTTTTCATAGCCTATATTGATAGATATCAATTGTGGAAAGGATAGTAAATAGTAGATGATGTTTGCAATTATTATGCAACTTATATTGGCAGTACATAAAGAGTTGATTTATTATTATGTGCACTAACCTATCTCACGAGTTCTTTTCAAGTTTTGGGTGGCTGAATTTTTTGAGAATAGGTGAAACCGGGATACAAGAGGATTGAACAAGATACAAAAGCTCGAGATTGGGGATGCCCAAGGCACCACAAGTAAATATTTGAAGAACTCTAAAGCATCTAAGCTTGGGGATGCTACGCATTCCACCTCTCTTCGTCAACTATCGGTTAGCCTATGTTGAGCCTAAATTTTTATTCGTTCACATGATGCATCCTATTCTTGGACCACTATTTTTCTTTTGCTTGTTGTTTAAATAAAATACTCAGATCCGAAATTCTTTATTAAGAGAGCGAGAGAAAGTCCTCACATAGCTACTTAATTTTTGACTACTCATTGATCTTCACTTATATGTTTTGGAGTAGTTTTGTCATTTACTTTCGTGCTTCACTTATATCCTGTGATTATATGGTTGAATGAATTAAATATCATAAATCTGAAATTAAATATGCTTCATATACTTATCCCATGGGGAGTAATGACTTCACACATAATAGTATAGGCGGTAAAATTTATTGAAAGTTAGCAAACACCGCACTGGTCACTTGAACAATTCATGAAAGAATATTGAAGGAAGAGAGATTCCACATATAAATATACTATATTGAACATCTTCTATGAGTGTGAGCTCATTAATTATTTTCAAACTTGAGTAAATTAGTTGAAATTGGACAAGGAAGACAACTTAATGAATTATGCTTGGGTATATTTGTATAGAAGTTATATTGTTATGGATCCTCCAACATGTGGTACTTGCTTCCACCTCATACTAGCCAAAACTTCCGCATCAAGTAGAAATACTACTTGTGCATCCAAACACCCTTAAACCAGTTTTGCCATGAGAGTCCACTATAGCTGCCTATGGATTGAGTAAGATCCTTCAAGTAATTTTGTTATCGGTGCAAAAAGCAATAAAAATTGCTCCTAAATATGTATGATCTTTTATTTTAAGGGAAAATAAGCGGTGTATGAACTTGTGATGGTAAAGAAATAAAAGCGACGGGCTGCATAATAAAGGTTGCTATCACAAAGGGCAATACAACATGACGTTCCTTTGCATTAAGGGTTTGCACATCCAAAAACAGAAAACGCATGACAACCTCTGCTTCCCTCTGCGAAGGGCCTATCTTTTACTTTCTAGTACTTACGTTTATTCAAGACTCATGGTGATCTTCACTACTTCCTATATTTCGCCTTTTTCTCTTGGCAAGCGTAATGTGTTGGGGAATGATCTAGACATATATATATATCCATACAAATATATTTGATCATGAATTATTATTGTTGACAATTATTTATATGATAAATAAGTTGGGAGGCGAAACATTAAGCCCCTATCTTTCTCTGAGTTCAATGGATGCTATTTATTCTTAAAATATGCTTTGTGTGTTAATAATCAAGGAAGACTATATGATAGTTGAGTATGTAGAATTTGCTAAATCAAAGCTCTTACATAGACCCTTCCTGAAAATAAGATGAATTGCAATTGTTCGATGACTAGGATTATGGTTGTTAGTTTTTAAGAAACTTTTTGGTCTATACTTTAACATGTGAATAACTTGTTACTTGATCATGAGAAGTTTTATGAGATGAGCTACTGTTTATGGTTTATATTGATGCTAGAAAAAGTGGTTGGAAGTATCATTGATCAAACTTGTGGACTTGCTAGCATTCACACTTCATAAATTATTTCTTTTATCATTTACCTACTCGAGGACGAACAGGAGTTAAGCTTGGGGTTGCTGATACGTCTCCAACGTATCTATAATTTATGAAGTATTCATGCCATGTTTACAATAATTTTATATGATTTTGGTATGATTTGATTAGAACTAGCCTGGACTGACGTTGTTTTCAGCAGAACTACCTTGGTGTTGTTTTTGTGCAGAAATAAAAGTTCTTGGAATGAGCTAACAATTTAAGGAGAATATTTTCGGAAAATATAAAAAATACTAGCGAAAGAATCAACCGGAGGGGGTCCACCACCTGCCCCCCCTAGGGCGCGACCCCTTTCTTGTGGGCCCCTCGAACACCGCCTTGACGTGAGACCGACACCAAAAATTCCTATAAATCAAGAAACCTCAAGAAAGAAACCTATATCGGGAGTTCCGCCGCCGCAAACCTCTAGAGCCACGAAAAACCAATGGGGAGCCCATTTCGGCACACTTCCAAAGGAGGAAACCATCACCAGAGGCCATCTTCATCATCCCAGCGGTCTCCATGACGAGGAGGGAGTAGTTCGCCCTCGGGGTTGAGAGTATGTACTAGTATCTATGTGTTTGACTTATCTCTCTCTCTTGTTCTTGAGATGGCACGATCTTGATGTATCGCGAGCTTTATTAATATAGATGAATCATATGGAGCTTTCCATCTCTATATTTTTTTGATGAATTGAGTTTTCCCTTTGAAGTTTTCTTATCGGATTGGGTCTTTAAGAATTTGAGAACAATTGATGTATGCCTTGCGATGGGATATCCGTGGTGGCAATGGGGTGTTCTATTGATCCACTTGATTGATGTTTTGGTGGTCAACTTGCGGGTTCCGTGACCTTGGGAATCTATGCATAGGGGTGGGCACATGTTGTCGTCTTGACTCTTCGGTAGAAACTTTGGGGCACTCTTTGAAGTTCTCTGTGTTGGATTGAACATGATGAATCTGAAATTGTGTGATGCATGTCGTATAATCAAGCCCATGGGTACTTGTGGTGACATTGGAGTATCTATGTGACATTAGGGTTTTGGTTGATGTGTATCCTAAGGTGTTATTTTAGTACGAACTCTAGGGCTGTTCGTGACACTTATAGGGATAGCTCATAAGATTGATCAGAAAAGATAACTTTGAGGTGGTTTTGTACCCTACAATAATTTCTTCGTTTGTTCTTCATTATATGTGACTTTGGAGTGAACTCTTTGTCGCACGTGAGGGATTTATATATTATTCAACTATGTTAGTATTGTTGGGAGAACTTGCACTAGTGAAAGTATGGACCCTAGGCCTTGTTTCCAAGCATTTATACAATGTTTTTCTCATTGTTTACTATTTGTTACCTTGCTGTTTTTATATTTTCAGATTACAAAAAACTATATCTACCATCCATATTACACTTGTATCACCATCTCTTCGTCGAACTAGTGCACCTATACCATTTACCATTGTATTGGGTGTATTGGGGACACAAGACACTCTTTGTTATTTGATTGCACGGTTGCTTGAGAGAGACCATCTTCATCCTATGCCTCCCACAGATTGATAAACCTTAGCTCATCCACTTGAGGGAAACTTGCTATTGTCCTACAAAACTCTACACTTGGAGGCCCACACGAGTCTACAAGAAGAAGGTTGTGTAGTAGACATAAATGGTCACCACAAGATCACTTTATAATAATACCATCATGATGATCTCATGACCACATAAAGATGAACCAACTTCTTTCCTCGTTGAACTGGGGTTGTTTATTATTCAGGTTATTATTACTGTTGACCCATAGTGTGACCTACTATGAACTATGTCTATATCCGAGGACGCAGCTATCGATATATTATACACTCTGCAGAGGTTAGTACACTATACCCACACCACATAACTCATGGCCTGATGATCCCATTCGGGTGGACCAACAACATTCCCTCAAACCAATCTATTGCATGAAACTCTCCCACCACTCCGACAAACTCCCCTTTGGGCTATGCCATGGGTTGCCCCGATGTCAACTCGTGACATCCTCCACCTTTGTGGACCACCACTGTCATGGCAAAACAAACTCATCCCAAGCAGGGACATAGGTATCGTACTACTATGTGCACACAAGGCTTAGGGCCACCTACCCGATCAGGGTAGTACACACACATAACCTTCCCTAGTTGGAGGCACGAGAGAGAGGCATGACAATAGACCGAATAAGGGCCTCCCATCCATGCACATGTTGTTGCACTGGTGATCTCGGTTAGGTGGCACCATGGCTCAGCCAACAGATTTGTTCAAGTTCGATTGATGGCACGTGTAACTTTAACAGTGACGAGCAGAGCCATAATAAAATGATGAAATAACAATTCATATGAGAAAAGTATCAACATAAACATGGATGGGCAACCTAACCATTTAGCATATGAGTCATAACGTCAACAACAATAATTCATTTATTCTACGAGATGCAAATGAGCATGGCATAGTGATGATCATCCATATGACAAGTATTTTCATATGAGACGATAATAATCCATATGTGCGTAGAATTATCACTAGCATATGACATAATTACTAGAATGAAACCTGATAAAAATAATACTAGCAAATAATCAATTAACTCACTATAGTCCAATGAACATGGCATGATGATGAGCATGGATCCACAAGCATATATGTAAGCATTTAATGAAATATACAAACAGTTATTCAATTGTTCAAGTGAAAACCATGGCTATTGCAAGGCCATCATGCAAGTGGCTATTGTGGCTTGCCTGGAGATGAAGAACTAATCGAGAAGAAGTGCAATGAACTCGTGAGAGATTTGCCGGAAAAGTTTCTCTCCGCGTAGAGCTGAGTAGAGGACAAGGGGAAAATGTTAATTTTAAGAATGTAACAATATAGTGAAAATGATACCAACGGGACAGGCTCAATGAATAGTGAACGTGGGCTTTTGAACCACCTCAGTGAGAGTTACGGTTACGAAGATACGAACATTCATTCGGTAGGCAAAAAATGAAATAAAAACTATCCAATTCTGCTCTTAAGGGACAAACGCCCGCTATTTAACCGTTTCGACCCGCGGCTGAAAAACAAAAAGTGTCTTTTCATGATTACGCTTTCAATGAATTGTAAGCATAAAATGGATATGAAGATGTCGAAGAATACACTTTCGCTTACAAGCAGGCACTCCAGTGCTCTATCTCCTCCTCAACTCCTTCTCCTTCCTCCCAGCACGGTAGAGGAGAGGCGAGGTAGAGAACGTGTCGACGCTCATTCTAGTGACTCCGGCCATCTACAACCTAGGTGAGGGAACTAGTGGCCTCGGAAGCGAGTGATACACCCGTACAGGTGTAGCACGCGCGCCGGGGAGGTCCGAAGCAGCGGTGACTTGGAGCGCCCACAGACATGGCCTTGGGTAATGATGGGCATAGCACTCTCGTCATGGAGAAGGTGGTTAGGGTCACTGGGAAGGCTTGTCGTAGCTAGGGAGAGCTGTGAGGAGGGTTATAGGGAGAATTGTGCTTGGGCTTGCTCTAATTTGAGTCGAGGTTGAGGCGTCCATGACGGCCATAGGAGGGGCATTGGAGCTCTTCGAGCTCGTTGGAGGGGTTGGGAGGACTAAGGGACACTCGAGGGTCAGTGGACATCTTGCGTTGGGCCATGAATCAGACCGAGTCCAATGATGCTGGTCACAGAGTAAGATGGGCCAAGTAGAGGTGGTACATGGTGTTGGAAATATGCCCTAGAGGCAATAATAAATTAGCTATTATTATGTTTCCTTGTTCATAATAATCGTTTATTATCCATGCTAGAATTGTATTGATTGGAAACTCAAATACATGTGTGGATACATAGAAAACACACTGTCCCTAGTGAGCCTCTAATTGACTAGTTCGTTGATCAAAGATGGTCAAGGTTTCCTGGCCATAGGCAAGTTTCGTCACTTGATAACGGGATCACATCATTGGGAGAATGATGTGATGGACAAGACCCAAACTATAAACGTAGTTTATGATCGTGTCAGTTTATTGCTACTGTTTTCTGCATGTCAATGTATCTGTTCCTATGACCATGAGATCATGCAACTCCCGGACACCGGAGGAATACCTTGTGGGTTATCAAACGTCGCAACGTAACTGGGTTACTATAAAGGTGCTCTACAGGTATCTCCGAAGGTGTTTGTTGGGTTGGCATGGATCAAGACTGGGCTTTCTCGCTCCTTGTGACGGAGAGGTATCTCGGGGCCCACTCGGTAATACAACATCACAACAAAGCCTTCCAAGCATTGTGACTAAGGAGTTAGTTATGGGATCTTGTATTACGGAACAAGTAAAGAGACTTGCCGGTAACGAGATTGAACTAGGTATAGAGATACCGACGATCGAATCTCGGGCAAGTAACATACCGAAGGACAAAGGGAATAGTATACGGGATTATATGAATCCTTGACATAGAGGTTCAACCCATAGAGATCTTCGTAGAATATGTAGAAACCAATATGGACATCCAGGTCCCGCTGTTGGTTATTGACCAGAGAGTGTCTCAGGTCATGTCTGCATAGTTCTCGAACCCGCAGGGTCTGCACACTTAAGGTTCGGTGACATTTCGGTATAGTTGAATTATATGTGTTGGTGACCGAAGTTTTGTTCGGAGTCCCGGATGAGATCCTGGACGTCATGAGGAGTTCCGGAATGGTCCGGAAACGAAGATTGATATATAGGAAGTTGGTGTTTGGATTCCAGAAGGTTTTCGGGCATTGTCGGCAGTGTACTGGGAGTGACGAATGGGTTCCGGGGGGCCACTGGGTGGGCCCACCATGCCCCAAGGGGTCCACGTGGGTTTATTGGATGCAGAATAAGGTATAATGGGCTGACAAAGTCATCCAAGGAAAGCCCATGAGGAAAAAGTGGAAAATCCAAAAGAGGTGGGAAAATAAGGAAGGAGTCCTAATCCAAGTGGGATTGGAGGAGAACTCCTCCCTTCCCCACTTCGGCCGACCCAAGGAGGCCTTCCTTGGCGCGCCAAGGCTGCCTCCCCCCCCCCCCCCTCCTATATATACTAGAGATTTAGAGCTTTTGATACACAACTTTGCCACGTGCTGCCCTCTCCTCTAGATTGTAGTTCTTCCTCTAGATCGGTTTTCTGCGGAGCTCGGGCGGAGCCGTGCGGTAATAGATCATCACCATCACCGGTGCGCCGTCGCGCTGCTGGAGAACTTATCTACTTCCCCGTATCTCTTGCTGGATCAAGAGGGCGGAGATCGTCATCGAGTTGTACCTGTGCGGGACGCAGAGGTGTCATCCGTTTGGCACTTGATCGGAACGGGTCATGGGACGGATCGCGAGACGGATCGTGGGACGGTTCGAGGGACGAATCGTGAAGACGTACCACTACATCAACCGTGTTTATTAACGCTTCCGCTTAGCGATCTACAAGGGTATGTGGATCCAATCTCTCTCTCATAGATGAACATCACCATGATAGGTCTTCGTGTGCGTAGGAAAAATTTTGTTTCCCATGCAACGTTCCCCAACACATGGATCCTCAAGAGCGGGCCACATTGTTCTGGACTGAAATGATAGTGGCGCCGGAGGACAACTACGATGCAGTGTAGATGGTGGTCAGGGGGACGGCGCCAGATGACCATGCAAGACCCTTAGTTCTGGAGCCGAAGGAAGAAGAAGAAGCGATGCATGTGGTCGTCAGGGCCTCGGAGCCAGGCAACCGTACCATGCCTATTGTTCTGGACGACAGCGAGGATGAGGAGATGATGCATGCCATGGTCGTGCCTGAGGAAAACTACAATGGCAAGGCCCCCTGCCGCTCCACGAGCCTCCAGGGTCGCCGCGGCTAGGATTTAGTGCTACTATGTAAGATTTACCCTCAATCCCCATTCTCCTTTTACTCAATCTCGATCGAAACCCTAAAAAATCCATCGCCACTTACTACTCATGAAGATGTGTTGATCCATCCTATCGCTACTTACCTTGATTCCCCGTTCCCCTAGCATGCAGATCAAATGTGCGGACCAATTTTAAACATAGATCGAATACTAAAATTGTAAGCGAGGAGGTGAAACTAGGGCTTACCGCCATTGCCTAAGTGTTGCTGGTGATGGACGTCAGTGGTCGAATTGCTCTTCTCTGAACCACTGATCGTCGTTGCCGATGTGAAAGTGGAGAGAGGAGAGAGACAACGACGAGGGTAATTATGACGACTCTTTGAGAAACAACGCGACATCTCGAGCATGGCTCCTCGCTTGAAGTCGGGGACGTCCACGTGCATCAAGTGATCATGCGTGAAAAAAAACTATCGATTCGACGGTTCCCAACGGGCCTTGTCTCAAGGTGATTTTTTCGTGCTATGCAGGACGAACAATGAACGCATTCAATCAAACGGACCATTTTTCCATTTTCTTCTCCCACGGTCCTGATTGGGGTCTATGCGCACAACCAAACACGCCAAACTAATGTTGGTATCCACTCACGCCACATGAGAAAAAAGGTGTTCTTCCCCAAAATAAGATTGGATTCACCGCAAAATTATTTTAACGCAATCCTTTGTTTGTTACACAACTGCAAAGGGATAGCCAGTCCCGCTCCTCGGTGTTAGCAAAAAAACAGCACTGGTTCATTCATCAGAAGCAGGAGCAACTCCCACAAGGTTAAAAATCGGTCTTGCCGAGTCACGCAAATACTTCAATATACCCAATACACACATTTGGGAAATGAGATCAAACAATTTTCTTAAACGGAGGCATGAGATTTGTCTCATCAATTAAATAAGGAAAAACAGAGTTTAGAGTTTTACAAAGCACCCACAAACACGGCATGGCAATTACTCATGGAAAATGATACACTTTTAAAGGTTGCATTTGACGTATGTGAAAGCACAATTGCTCCCTAGGGTGGTTTTGATAATTGATCACAACATATGCATCATTCGACTAATATTTTTATCCAAGTATATTTCAGAAAAGTTCAAATGATGCTTTGGCTAAAGGCTTATGTGGAGATGCCCCTTGATGCAAGAAAGGAATAAGATTGTCTCAAGCTTCAAGATAGAAGACTCTTCATTTTATATTTGTGAGAAATCACTTTTGAGTCCATAGGAGAGCCAGTACTATTAAAAGGGCGTGACATATTAAAATGAACTGGCTGCTCAAGTGCTCAAAGTTATCCACCAAAATACTCAGTCACTTTCCAACATAACCATTTTGTCAATTACCACACACTCAAATTCGGTGCCACCAACTTTCCCATTTCAGCACCACCGAGTTTGATCTCAAACAGAACCCTAGCCATTCCCACCAAACCTGTGCAATCGAAACCATATCGGTGCTACCGAGTTTGGGTGACCAACTTTTTGTTATCTCGGTACACAAAATCAGAATTTTCGAGTTTGAGTATCGGTGTGCAAGACAATTTCAAATAAGTAGACATTGAAGATTTTGTTGGAGAAGAGATGACCCCATGGAATGATGAACTAATCATGCAATTCTACTCAACTGTTCATTCTTATGGAGATGGTTCTATTGTTTGGATGACTGATGGTCACAAGTATGAGTCAACGATTGATGAGTGGGCCACAATCATTGGTGTCCCTAAGCAGAAAGAGAGTGATGTTGATGTATACTCTGAGCCGAAGATGAGTCACAACTCCATGGCCAACATGTACGAGCTAATTCCTCATAAGTTTTTGGTAATTCACAAGATGGGCTCTGTGTACTTCCTGCAAGCGGGAATACCCACAACTAACACCATTCTGAGACACACCTTCATGCCTAAATCAGGTGATGATAAGATGATTAGAGGTCACTCCATCAATTTGTTGCACCATTTGGACTCTCACACTATATTCGGAGTCATGGACTTGATAGTAGAGACTATTCGGAGGACTGTTGCTGATCAGAAAATATCTTGTGGTGAAGTTAGACAAGCATGCATATCTTCTTGATCGTCCCCATTTACCTCTTCAGTCAGAATTTAAAGACAGTGAAGTGGTGATGGATGACAATGATCCCAGCTCAGCTGCAGCTAGAATGGCAGTAGAGGCAGCAGAAGCTGAGTCTGCTAGAAATGTGCCACCACCAGTTCCACACCTCAGAACTCAAGCTTAGCAAATGGCATTTCTAGTTATCTTTGTCCAAGGTATGGAGAAGAACATCCAGAAGATGCTGCAAAACTAGAAGAGTCTAGAGAGAGTCGTGGAAACAAAGTTTCATGACATGGATGTGAAGGTAACGAAGTTGACCACTATAGTCAAACAGCTTCAACATGAAGTTGACTCACTGCAGATTCCACACCCAGATGATGACGATGATGATGATGATGAAGAGTCGCCTCCTCTCACTACCACTCAGTTCAGCACCAGGCCTAGGTCAGCTGTTGTACCTTCTCCGGATACAAGACAAGCTTCATCAGCTCAAGCATCTGCACCTTCAGCTCCAGCTCCCGCTCAAGCACATCTAGTATTTACTCTTCCATCTCTAGGACACTCAACAGAAGCCTTCATGGACGCTCTTCTGTCGACTCCGTCATCAGCTGCCCAGAGAGACGATTAGCTTTATATTTTTGAACTTTTTGGTAATTTGTTGCCAAAGGGGGAGAAATGTATAGATCATAAGGCTTTGAGAGAGAGAGAGCTTTTGACATTATTTGCTCTCATTTGGTTTTACAAAACTTTTGTCTTTTGGATGAACTTATCGAGTTACCTATGTTTGATCATACGCTTTGCTTGGTTGATGCTACGTTGTTATCCTTTTAAGCTATTTATATGATGATCATTCACTTGTCTTGTTGGTGTTATGTGCATTACTATTCCTTCTTATCTTGTATGCGCACCACCAAGTTGTATGTGACATGGAAGAGTGACCCATGATCCCAATTGATTGTGCATTTGCATTCAAACACAAATTTTAAATAATGCACAAATTTAGGGGGAGCTCTTGCTTTTCACATACTTCTCAAGCGTCGATGCTAATCATTGATTATATATTTTGTCGAAGATTTGATGTATATGTTGTCATCAATTACCAAAAAGGGGGAGATTGAAAGCACAATTGCTCCCTAGGGTGGTTTTGATAATTGATCACAACATATGCATCATTGGACTAATATATTTATCCAAGTATATTCCAGAAAAGTTCAAAAGATGCTTTGGCTAAAGGCTTATGTGGAGATGCCCCTTGATGCAAGAAAGGGATAAGATTGGCTCAAGCTTCAAGCTAGAAAAGTCTTCGTTTTATATTTGTGAGAAATCATTTTTGAGTCCATAGAAAAGTCGATACTATTAAAAGGGAGTGAGGTATTAAAATGAACTGGTTGCTCAAGTGCTCAAAGTTAGCCACCAAAATACTGAGTCATTTTTCCCAGATAACCATTATGTCCAATACCACACACTCAAATTCAGTGCCACCAACTTTCACATTTCGACACCACCAAGTTTGATCTCAGACAGAACCCTAGTCATTCCCACCAAATCGGTGCAACCGAAACCATATCGGTGCTACCGAGTTTGGTGACCAACTTTCTGTTGTGTCGGTACACAAAATCAGAATTTTCGAGTTTGAGTATCCGTGTCACCGAGTTGTGTCATCTGACCATTAGCCACCTTTTCGGTGCCACCGAGTTGTGTATATCGGTTCCACCGAGATTCAAAAGTTGTTGCCTTTAGTGCAAGTCGGTACCACTGAGTTTATGACTTCGGTGTCATTGAGTTTGCCACTTTAGGTGTAACGGTTGGATTTTGTGTGCTGCCTATATATACCCCTTCACCCACATCTTATTCGTGGGAGAAGTACTCAGAACACACACTTCATTGCCAGATCCATTTTTCTGAGAGAGAGCCACCTACTCATGTGTTGAGACCAAGATATTTCAATCAAAATATTTGAAACTTGATCTCTACCCTCCCCAAGTCGATTTCCACCAAATCAGTCTCTCCTACCCATACCTATTCTATGAGAGTGATTTTGTGTTGAGGAGACTATCTTTAGAAGCACAAGAGCAAGGAGTTCATCGTTCTACCACATCTATTATCTTTTGAAGGGTGGTGCCTCCTAGATTGGTTAGGTGTCGCTTGGGAGCCTCCTACTTTGTGTTGTGAAGTTGAACCAAGATGATTGTAAGGGCAAGGAGATCACCTACTTTGTGAAGATTTACCGTGAATAAGGCTAGTCCTTCGTGGGCGGAAACCGTGGTGGAATAGACAAGGTCGCTTCTTCGTGGGCCCCTTGCAGATGGAGCCCTCTATGAACTCTCGCAGTCGTTACCCTCTGTGGGTTGAAGTCTCCACTAACATGGACGTACGATAGCGCCATCTATCGAAACCATGCCAAAAATCGCATGTCAACCTCATGCGTCCGATCTTCCTACCTTACTTCTTTACTTTACACTTGCATGTTTTACATTCCGCTCCTACACTCTTAGAACTACATGTGTAGGGTGTGATTGACTTGCCATAACTGCCAAAAACTACCCCTCAACTAAAATTGAGAAAAAGATAAATTTTTATTTTATCAAGTAGTCTAATCACCTATCTCTAGAGATAATTTCTATCGTACAGTCTGAAGCAATCCACCAAAGGCAGTAGAATTTAAGTTACAAAACCAATAAACGTCGCATCCCAGGTTCGTATCAAAAGCTCTGAACAAACCTAATTTGCTAGGAAAATGTGACATCATGAGAAAATTCCGTGGTGTGCAGTGTGACATTGTTTGCAGCATCGCCCGCTAAAGAGATTGGATCATTTGCCCCAGTCTACTTGGGCATTTGATAATTTACAACGCTTTACGTGGGATTAGATTATTTGCCCTGTTTTTCTCTCCTTTGGATAATATGTCCTTTTTATTTACTGTAATCATTTTTGACTTTTAATCCCCATTTTCACCATGTGAAATGACTCTACTGCCCATGTGGTAAATTAGCAATTCTTTCTTTTCTCCCCTAAAGTAGATGTGGGTAAACAAGAACCTGATTCCATATCAGGACTGGCTAATTTTATTGCAAGAATTTCGTCCTTTCGAAAAGCATGATGCTGATTCCCCTCCTTTTTCAAAAATAAGAATCGGAATGACGAATACAGTAAGAATCCTTGCGCCGCAATTGCACTGCATTGTGGAGTTACTTGTTCAGTGGCAGCTTGTTTCACCTCTATTGGTCTGAAAATAGGAGCGCTTGCCATGACATCAGAGAGAATGGTTGCCGCATCGCTGGGAAGTGGGAACTATAACATGACACTCAAAATAGTAAACTAATATTACTACAGTACAACAAATGCAAGTCTAAATGTAGAGTTCTATATAGATCAGTGACCTCCAATCAAATTGACACAGCATCAAAAGGTTGATCTATGATATTAAAATCAAAATAAGTTATGAACTGGACAGGAATTCAGAATTTAGACTCAAACCTGCCTCAGCATGATAAAAAGGATACATGGTATTTACATCTGAAATTGCTCATGGTACAACATTCATCCGTTGGTGGCCAACGCACCACCTAATCATGTACATCCACTGAAACAGGAGTTGTTGATCTCAACTAGAAACTGGTGCACAATCCTCTGAAATGGCAGGATTACAACCAGCAGATTTTCGCAAGGATGCAAATACACCAGAAAAAGTTTTAGACCTCCGTAGAACAACAATACTAGGCCAACAACACTAGGCGTAATACCTGATCATTCAAACAAGCTAGACAACTTGCTTTTGTCAAGAATAGCTGCACACTAAAATCACTCAAACTTCGCACACATTCTCGTATTTACAGAACTTATTGTCCGATCCACCCTCTAACCTCAATACTCTATCCTCACAGGCCGAAACACGAAATTCCTAGCCTTGGGGGAGCATAGCAAGGTTGCCAACGACACAAAGAAGCTAGTCATCGTGCTGATAGAGAACGCCCCAAGGGACACCCATCCATTCTCTCCATGCCAGTCACTGAGCCAGCCATGACGATTATTTCTGGCTATTTTCCCTTCTGGCATCGTTCCATCCATAGTGCACCCTTCCCCACCGCATATCCCAGGGTTTCCTGCCAACGCTCCTGGGAATTTCCGCAGTCCATCGGTTGCTGGCAAAGGCCCAGATAGGCTATTGTAAGAGAGGTTAAGGGCTTCGAGCTCTGTCATGGCAGCAATTACAGGAGGCACCTCCCCTGACAGTCCATTATGTGAGAAGTCCAGCGTTCGCAGCCTTCCCATCCCCCCAAGCCCTGCAGGGATCTGCCCAGCTAAGTAATTACAAGAAAGGTTCAGATACTCCAATCCCTTCATTGCAACCAGCCCTTCAGGTATCTCTCCATGGAGCAAATTCGTTGATAGATCTATACCAGGGGCTGCTCGAAGATCATAGCCCAGTTCAAGCTGCTGGCCTGTGGCATCTACAGATGCTGATACAAACAGTTGAGGTGAAATCATAGCACCTGCTGGAATGCCCTGACCACCTCCTGCGCCATTAAGCACTGAACTTGCATTGAAACCACCATCAGGAATGAAACCCTCAAACCTATTGCCAGACAAATCAAGCCATTGGAGAACCGGGAATGAGAACATCCAATCTGGTAGCTGGCCAGAGAGCTGGTTATCAGCCAGCGACAGCGACCTCAGGCTCTGCCATTTCCCCACAGCACCACTGAGCTGCCCGGTGATCTCATTTCCCGACAAGATCACCACCTCAAGAGACCGGCACCCAGCCAGTGGCAGCGGAATCTCACCAGATATCCTGTTGTTCGACAAATCTAGAACCTTCAGACTATCAAGTGCATCAAGCTCCGGCCGCAGCGCCCCAGAGAGCTGATTCCCCCCGAGACGCAGGTACAGAAGCTGGAAGCAGCCGGCAAGCCCAGCAGGCACTAGACCGGACAGCCGGTTATGTGACAAATCCAGCGCCTGCAAGTAGGTCAGGTTCCCAATCCCAGGCGGGATCTCCCCGGACAGCTGATTGTCCGCAAGGAACAGGCCCTGCAGGCTCCGTATCGCGGTTATCCCCGCAGGGATCTCGCCGGAGAAGCGGTTGTGGGAGAGGTCGAGGAGGAGGAGGCTGGATGCGTCGGGGTCGGCGACGATACGCGGCGGGACGGCACCAGAGAGGGCGTTGCTGGAGAAGTCGAGGGCAACGAGGCGCGAGGAGAAGGAGAACCACGGGGAAAGTGGGAATCCGAGAGAGTTGGACGAGAGATTGAGGGTGCGGAGGGCCGGGAGCGAAGCAGGGAGGCAGGTGGGGATGGCACCGGAGAGCGCGTTGCGGGAGAGGTCGAGGTCGACAAGCGAGCGCGGTAGGGAGCAGGGGAGCTCGCCGGAGAGGGCGTTGGCGGAGAGGTCGAGCTCTCGAAGGCGGCGTAGGAGCGCGAGCGAAGGGGCCGGGAGCGGCCCGGAGAGGTTGAGGCCCGGGAGCGCGAGCGCCGCGACGGAGGGTGGAGCGGCCACGGCGGCGGCGGCGGGTGGGTGGAGCGAGACGCCGAGCCAGGACGCGGAGAGCGGTCCGTGCCAGGAGGAGAGCGCCACGCGGGAGGGCGGGGCGAGGGACGCCCGGAAGGCGAGTAGCGCAGCGCGGTCGGTGGAGGCGGGGGCCACGGGGCGCGGCCCGGCGGCTAGGAGCAGAAGCAAGAGGGCGAGGACGAGGACGAGAGGGGTGGCCGGCATGGTGGTTCGGTTGTGGTGGCGTTGGCCGGCTAGGGTTTTGCGGGGTTTGAACGCTGCCGGCGTGGGAGGTGGTGGCTGGGCAGTGGGAGAGAGTGGATCGGTGACAGTGCAGCGGGGCGCGGGGTGGAAGGTGATTGTGCGTCGTGTCTCGTGTGGGCGTGCGGTAATTTGGAGGAAAATGGTGGCGATGGGGAAGAATCGTTTTCTCGAGCCGGAATGGACGGGTGGCGACGGCGCATTCGCGGGATGCACCGGTGAATGTCGTGGAGTTTCCCATCCGGCCTCCGATAGAACAATAGGCCTTTTTGTTTTAGAAGTCTTGGGATTTTTTAAATTCCAACTAAAAAGTCCCAGTCCCTATTCATTTGTTTTTATGGATTAAACAGGGATTAGAGGTCATTAAATGATATGCAAAAAGATCATGTTACCCCTAATAATATACTACAAGTTATTAAATGACATGCTAGAAGTAGGGACACTGTTGGAAAAGTGTCAAAAAAGTCTCAAAAAGACTCTCATAGAGACTTCTTTTTGTAGTTCCAAATAGCTCATTTTAGTCCCTAAAAATCTCTCTTGTTTGTTTCATATGGGACTAAAAGAAACTTTTTTTAGTCCATACATCAAAAAGTCCCTGGAAACAAACACCCCCATAATGCTAGACGTACGAAAGGATACGAACTTTTATAGGCTGAGTAGGGGCAGCCATCCGACGTGGTTGCAAACGCGGGCTGAGGCGAGAAAACATAGACGTGCCGCAGTTTACGTAGGTTAATAACTAATAGTAAATATGTCCGTACGTTGCAACGGGTTCATTGCGGGGCAAACACCTAGATGCAACAAGCATATCTAGTCATGTGTATGCAATTAAGCTAATTGATAACTCAAAGAAAGAGGAGAATATATGAAACTTCAAGAATTACTCCAGCATCATGCCCAAGAATTACCGTAACCAAGTCAAATCCACAATATCCAGGTATATGTAGTCATTAACATGAAATTTCTTGGTCTAATCCTTGGCTAGTAACATTATTTTTCTAGACAAAACAAACTGAAACAGGGACTTGTATCATATCAGCGAAACTGAAATTGTGAGCAATCGGAAGGAGCACCAATTTTCAGAAAAAATAAACTGAAACTGCGATAGATCCAAGGTGGGGGATGAGTTACACGGGCTTGTATTATACAGCAGGGCAAACAAAGGAAAATTGGTTGAATTCATGCAGCAACGACGTGCATGACCTTTGGTAACATCTAAATTTATCAAATCAATCATGTATTTCCGTGTAACATCTTCTTTTGGAATAAAAAACTATGACCCATTAAATATGATAATTCGAACTTAGTCTTACCAACTCACATTTTTTTAAACCTCCACTGATGATTGTAATAACAACACAAAAGAATTCAGTCGACACAATAAAGTGAGACACACATCAAATCTTGGGGCATGCATAGCCTGTTGCATTTGGCAGACATGCTGTAGAGAGCCCTTTGTTTCAGTGGTCTATTCCAGATCCTTTCAGTGGCATGTTGGTAAGTTATTCACTACATGGATTTTGTCACAACCATCATTCAGTGTCTATCTGAATATATTGTACATCTGTTTGGCTGCGTTCCCTATTTCTGGAGCGGATCAGTAGCCACTCCACTACACTTTTCTTTGTGTTGCAGCAGAAGCAGAAGCAGGTCTGCGGGATGGACGCTGATGAGCAGCTCCACCGTGTTCCTCCACATGCCCGACGAGCAGCTCGTCCGTGTTGCCCGCATGGCCGACAAGCAGCTGCAGCCGGGTGTCGCGCTAGATGCGATGGCTCCTGTCGATCTTGTCCAGATTCGGTGACGGCGGAGAAAGCACGGGCACCGCGGAGCGGAGGGACGAGGGAGAAAACAGTGGAGGTATGGGGGCGCCGCGGCAGAGGAGCCGCCATGGAAGGTCACTACGTCGGCGTTGACAGCGGGCGAGCGCGCGCGTCCGAAGGCCCCGCCTCCATGCCTCCCCTCTGCTCGCCACCATGGAAAAATAAATTACAATTTTTTTTTGGCCCATGCAGGTCTTGAACACTCTAACCACCTGAGCTAATAGGCCATTGTTAGATATTTTAGACAGAATTCGAATATAGTATGGTGTGACAAGATTAGTTGGGAATAATACAAGAGTAGTTTTTCTTTTTTGAGAGAACAATAAGGAGTAGTTGGGAAACAATTGTAGGTCTGAGTCTGACATTAGCCTCCGTAGTGCATGCATGATTGAAGATTATGGTGTTCAGGGCTTTGGCTGAAAACATCTACTCTGCCACGGTAATTCAGCCCCTAGCTTTCTAAAAAAAGAGTAATTCAGCTCCGAAACGCTCAATGACAATGTACAAGGTATCATTTACGGATATATGGAACAAACGGATGACTCATCAGAGGCCCTTAGGCCTATGCCGATTTCAGAGTTGACAGCATGTCTGAAACAACTTAGCACACCCAACATTACTGATCAGCACCTAAAAACTGGTCTCATCTCTACTATTCAGGACTTGCACTGGCCAGGGACTCCAAGACGCACCTCTTCAGCTCCTGGAACTCTGCTCCAGACAGGGATGCTTCAACCAAAAGCCTACGTAATGTTGCCTCAGATGCTTCATCGTAATCCTTCCTCCTCTTCAGAACCAAATGGCCGCTGAGCTCCCAGACTGCTGGATTGATTGTAATGTCGAGAAATTCGTGGCTCGCCTTTCCAGAAGTCTGCTTCTCGGCATAGCACTGGTCGATCGAACATTTCAGAGGGAGATAAAAATATTAAGCCGATAGTCCAGTTCTAGATCAAAAATAAAACTGAGGTTGCATTTGCAATATTGTACTGTAGTAGAAGGAATACTCTCTTGGAAGATTCAGAGATAAGAACATTGAAAGGTCTGTTATTCTCTTGAAGAAGATACATGCATTTGAGACAACCTATGACAGATCCTCCAGCCCCCCTCCTCCTTCAAATACAAAGCCGCTTACTGGGTACTGCACCAGCTGAGAAATGCTGACACCGTTCCCTACGACTGTTAGTTCCTCTGTTGGCGCCTTTTTGACTGGATATTGCACTTTCAGATAGTATGCCTGACAAGCAATATTTGTGAGAGGGGATCATAAGGTGGAGATAATCAATGAAGTTTGAGTATGACTAACTTGGAAGTGGAGGTGATTGGTTGTTGCAAAGGCACCCAGACTGTTATAGCCAACTCTGAAGAAGGGATTTCTTGCCTCCTTTGCGACGTACAAGGCCAGTAAGAAGCTCTCTTGATCAACCCTTTGCGGTAAGCATTCCTGGACTTGAGGGAGCAAAAGCACATGACAATACCCAATTGGGCTCACCTATGACACATAATACAGAAATGATAAACCAGTTTTCAATCTGTCCGAGGTAGAAGTAATATCAGAGATGGAGACACACCGACGTTGATCAAAATGATGTTAGGAGAAGCTGAAAGAGTGGGAGGAGCTACGTCAAAATACTAGGCAGAATCATTCTCAGTTTCTTGGAACCTGAAGATCACCTCCTCTGGTTTAACTTTAGTGAAATTGAACTTCTCACTATGAAATGGCTGGAGGACTTGGTTCATTCCAAATTCAGTTGGCCGCTTCTTCTGGTCACGCCCTTATATCAATGTTGCAACAAAATTGTGTTCTCCAGGTAGCACGTGTGACAAGTAGCAAATTCAGCTAGGGAAAGCGGGTCTGTGGGATGGACGCTGACGAGCAGCTCGTCCGTGCTCCCTGCATGGCCGACGAGCAGTTGTAGCCGGGTGTCGCGCGAGATGCGATGGATCCTGTCGATCTTGTCCAGATTCGGTGAGGGCGGAGAAAGCACGGGCACCGCGGAGCGGAGGGACAGGGGAGCAAACGGTGGAGGTATGGGGGCGCCGCGGTAGAGGAGCCGCCATGGAAGGTCACTACGTTGGTGTTGACAGCGGGCGAGCGCACGCGTCCGACGACCCCGCCTACATGCCTCCCCTCTGCTCGCCGCCATGGACGGTCACTGCATCGGCGTTGACTACTCGCGAGCGCGGGCGTCCGACACCCCGCCTCCGTGCCTCCCCTCTGCTCCTCCTCTCGCCCGAGTAGCGTGCTCGCTGCATCCTTCACGTGCTCGCCGCCGTCGTCCTGCTCCCGATCGGATCGGGAGCGCCGCTGCTCGATCTATCGCCCCAAAAAATTTCGAACCGTTTTTTCATAACTCAATGAGGATTGCGGGTTGAATATCCAAAACATCAAGGACTTTTTTGCAAAACAACGGCGACGTACGGCAGAAGTAGTAGCTACTTTATTACTATATATATATATATATATATATATATATATATACTAGGGAGAGACTAGGACCCATGAAGAAGAAAAAACGGAGCAGCTCGGTTGCCCTCGTTCCAGATTTTTTAAAGCGCCGCCGCGAACGACTTCGGCACGTCGGACGCTGCGTTGCTGCTTGCTGCCGTTCTGTTCGAGCAGTGGTCGTCCGTTGTACCTTCGCATCGCCATTAACATGGCCACAATGTTAACCTATAGAACGGTATATCTTGCAAAAGCCCATATACACATCAAGCATCCGTAGATCAAAGACGTGTAATCAAGCATATGCTTCAATTACTTGCTGAACTTGGATAGTTTGCTTGATGATTCTGCATTGTATATACTTGTGTGGCAATATAATTTTTCATGATTTATAGGCATGGATGACGGAACTTGTGGTGTTCAAGAATTAAGTGACATGTCTATTTCAAGTGATGATGATAGCTTTAAGCAAAGAAAGGGTATCAATGTGGAGCTCGAACATGACCATGGTGAAGCTCATGATCAGCCGCATGTGTTACTTGAAGAACCTGAATGACCTTTGATAATGAGAAGGACATGCGAGAGTACTACATCAAATACGCCAAAGCAAAAGGCTTTGGTGTGACGAGAAGAAGCTCAAACAGGGATGATAATGGACAACTGAGGTACCTTACACTTTCCTGCAGCCGTCATGGTAAAACTCAGTCCAAGTCAAAAAATGAGGTGAAGCCAAATCCAACAGTAGGGCTAGGATGTGAAGCTAAAATTAATATTGCTCGTGATCCTGATGGGAAGTTGTATATTTCGAAGATCATTTTGGATCATAATCATACATTAAGTCCACATAAATCTCGATTGTTTAGATGTAACGAAAGGTTAGAATTCCATTCAAGCGAAATCTTGAGTTGAATGATCGGGTTGGAATTCGAGTAAACAAGAATTTCAATTCTTTTGTTATGGCTGCAGATGGTCACTTAAAGGATTGATATGGTTGACTAGAGGGGGGGGGGGGTGAATAGGCAACGACCACTTTTTAATTAATCTTAACAAGTTAGGGTAAACAACATACGGGTTCACAAAAATGGCAACGATGGGGTGAACCGTAATGAAGCTAACAACAAGAGCTACTAAGACAAGTAAGAGATAGACAACAACATAAGCATACACAAAGTAAAGGTTAGAGATAACCACAAGTGGAACCAATGAAGACGAGGATGTGTTACCGAAGTTCCTTCCCTTTGACGGGAAGTACATCTCCGTTGGAGCGGTGTGGAGGCACAATGCTCCCCAATAAGCCACTAAGGCCACCGTATTCTCCTCACGCCCTCGCACGATGCAAGGTACCGTGATTCCACTATAGGTGCCCTTGAAGACGGCGACCGAACCTTTATAAACAAGGTTGGGGCAAACTCCACACAAAGCTTGGAGGCTCCCAACAAGACCACGAAGCTTCACCACAATGGAATGTGGCTTCGAGGTGACCTCAACCATCTAGGATGCTCAAACACCCAAGAGTAACAAGATCCGCAAGGGATTGGTGGGGGAATCAACTTTTCTCTTGGTGGAAGTGTAGATCTAGGCCTTCTCAACCAATCCCTAAAGAATCAACAAGTTTGATTGGCTAGGGAGAGAGATCGGGCACTTTTGAGCTTAGGGAGCAACAATGGAGCTTGGGAGGGTAAGAGATAAGGTTCCACAGCTAGAAGAACCCCTTATATAGTGGGGGGGGGGAATTCAACCGTCTTCCCACTCACAGCCCGTGCCTAGCAGTACTACTGCTGGATGCAGCGGTACTACCGCTCGCACTCCAGCGGTACTACCGCTGGCTGCAGCGGTACTACCGCTGGACCCATGGTAGTGCATAAGCACTACCGGGCCAACCACCGCCAAGAAAGTCTTCGCAAAAAGGTCCGTCGAAGTACAACCGCTAGGAAGGCGGTACTAAGCTCCTGGAGCGGTACTACCGCTGACCAGGGGCGGTACTACCACCAGCTAGCGGTACTACCGCTGGCTGCAGCGGTACTAACGCTAGCACTCCAGCGGTACTACCGCTAGGGCTAGCGGTACTACCACTAGGCACAGCGGTACTACCGCTGAGGGACCATTTGCTAAGAAGAGATAAACACAAAGGCGGGAGCCACTCCAAAGTTGCAGGCAAGGGGGAAAGGTGATAAAGTGTGTGCGTGCAAAATTGATTCCATCCAAACCTTTCCACTACGGGCCCCCTCTTAATAGTACGGCGTTCCTATGACTCAAATAAAGAGAATCGTAGAGTACACCGTGCTTCTGTTCCATGGAAAGAGGGGGCGATTCGTCTTGTGCCGTTGACGTGTGTTATCTGAAATCTTAAAACACGCGGTTAGTCCTTTGTGGTACTGTCATCAATCACCAAAATTACTTAGGCATAAACTATGCCCTAACAATCTCCCCCTTTTTGGTGGATTGATGACAATACCGAATTTGCACAGTGAATAACATGTGAACAAAAAGATAGAGAAATATGAAAATAAGGAGCATATGACTCACAGCATATGATGGAAATAAATCTCACACTAGTTCAAGTCTCACATCACACAAAGCAAAGATAGCAAATAGAAGCAAACCAAGTTCAAAGCAAACACGAAAGATAAGCAAAGCTAAGCAAAGTTCAACTCTCAAATCCAGCTCCTAGACTCTCTCTCCCCCTTTGGCACAAGACACCAAAAAGGGGCACACCTAACGACACAGGTGGTCACTCCTCATCCTCATCATCCCCAAACCCGTCTGTGGCATCCGGATCGTCCTGCTCCTCCTCATTGTCCTCCTCCTCCTCTGCATCAGACCACTGATAACCTTGAGCCCGCATCCAAGCAGACTCTGGAGTGATGTCGTCCTCTGAGCCGCTGGAGATCTCAACATCAAGTGTCCTCAGGACACGCTTGTGCCTCTGACTGTTCTGTTGGAATTATGCCCTAGAGGCAATAATAAATATAGTTATTAATATAATTCCTGTATCAAGATAATCGTTTATTATCCATGCTATAATTGTATTGAATGAAGACTCATTTACATGTGTGGATACATAGACAAAACACCGTCCCTAGCAAGCCTCTAGTTGGCTAGCCAGTTGATCAAAGATAGTTAGTGTCTTCTGATTATGAACAAGGTGTTGTTGCTTGATAACTGGATCACGTCATTAGGAGAATCACGTGATGGACTAGACCCAAACTAATAGACGTAGCATGTTGATCGTGTCATTTTGTTGCTACTCTTTTCTGCGTGTCAAGTATTTGTTCCTATGACCATGAGATCATATAACTCACTGACACCGGAGGAATGCCTTGTGTGTATCAAACGTCGCAACGTAACTGGGTGACTATAAAGATGCTCTACAGGTATCTCCGAAGGTGTTAGTTGAGTTAGTATGGATCAAGACTGGGATTTGTCACTCCGTGTGAACGGAGAGGTATCTCGGGGCCCACTCGGTAATACAACATCACACACAAGCCTTGCAAGCAATGTAACTTAGTGTAAGTTGCGGGATCTTGTATTACGGAACGAGTAAAGAGACTTGCCGGTAAACGAGATTGAAATAGGTATACGGATACTAACGATCGAATCTCGGGCAAGTAACATACCGAAGGACAAAGGGAATGACATACGGGATTATATGAATCCTTGGCACTGAGGTTCAAACGATAAGATCTTCGTAGAATATGTAGGATCCAATATGGGCATCCAGGTCCCGCTATTGGATATTGACCGAGGAGTCTCTCGGGTCATGTCTACATAGTTCTCGAACCCGCAGGGTGTGCACACTTAAGGTTCGACGTTGTTTTATGCGTATTTGAGTTATATGGTTGGTTACCGAATGTTGTTCGGAGTCCCGGATGAGATCACGGACGTCACGAGGGTTTCCGGAATAGTCCGGAAACGAAGATTGATATATAGGATGACCTCATTTGATTACCGGAAGGTTTTCGGAGTTATCGGGAATGTACCCGGAATGACGAATGGGTTCCGGGAGTTCACCGGGGGGGCAACCCACCCCGGGGAAGCCCATAGGCCTTGAGGGTGGCACACCAGCCCTTAGTGGGCTGGTGGGACAGCCCAAAAGGGCTCTATGCGCCAAGAAGAAGAAAATCAAGCAGAAAGAAAAAAAGGAGGAGGTGGGAAGGAAGGGGGACTCCCTCCCACCAAACCAAGTCCAACTCGGTTTGGGGGGGGGTCCTCCCCCCTTGGACTCGGCCGACCCCCTTGGGGCTCCTTAAGCCCCAAGTCAAGGTCCCCTCCCTCCCACCTATATATACGGAGGTTTTAGGGCTGATTTGAGACGACTTTCCCACGGCAGCCCGACCACATACCTCCACAGTTTTTCCTCTATATCGCGTTTCTGCGGAGCTCGGGCGGAGCCCTGCTGAATCAAGGTCATCACCAACCTCCGGAGCGCCGTCACGCTGCCGGAGAACTCTTCTACCTCTCCGTCTCTCTTGCTGGATCAAGAAGGCCGAGATCATCGTCGAGCTGTACGTGTGCTGAACGCGGAGGTGCCGTCCGTTCGGTACTAGATCGTGGCACTGATCGCGGGATTGTTCGCGGGGCGGATCAAGGGACGTGAGGACGTTCCACTACATCAACCGCGTTCACTAACGCTTCTGCTGTACGATCTACAAGGGTACGTAGATCACTCATCCTCTCTCGTAGATGGACATCACCATGATAGGTCTTCGTGCGCGTAGGAAAATTTTTGTTTCCCATGCGACGTTCCCCAACAGTGGCATCATGATCTAGGTTCATGCGTAGATGTCTTCTCGAGTAGAACACAAAAGTTTTTGTGGGCGGTGATGTGCGTTTTGCTGCCCTCCTTAGTCTTTTCTTGATTCCGCGGTATTGTTGGATTGAAGCGGCTTGGACCGACATTACTCGTACGCTTACGAGAGACTGGTTTCATCGTTACGAGTAACTCCGTTGCTCAATGATGACTGGCAAGTGTCGGTTTCTCCAACTTTAGTTGAATCGGATTTGACCGAGGAGGTCCTTGGATGAGGTTAAATAGCAACTCATATATCTCCGTTGTGGTGTTTGCGTAAGTAAGATGCGATCCTACTAGATACCCACGGTCACCACGTAAAACATGCAACAACAAAATTAGAGGACGTCTAACTTGTTTTTGCAGGGTATGCTTGTGATGTGATATGGCCAATGATGTGATGTGATATATTGGATGTATGAGATTATCATGTTGTAATAGAAATATCGACTTGCACGTCGATGGTACGGCAACCGGCAGGAGCCATAGGGTTGTCTTTATACTAACGTGTGTGCTTGCAGATGCGTTTACTATTTTGCTAGGATGTAGCTTTAGTAGTAATATCATGAGTAGCACGACAACCCCGATGGCAACACGTTGATGGAGATCATGGTGTGGCGCCGGTGACAAGAAGATCGTGCCGGTGCTTTGGTGATGGAGATCAAGAAGCACGTGATGATGGCCATATCATGTCACTTATGAATTGCATGTGATGTTAATCCTTTTATGCACCTTATTTTGCTTAGAACGACGGTAGCATTATGAGGTGATCTCTCACTAAAATTTCAAGACGAAATTGTGTTCTCCCCGACTGTGCAACGTTGCTACAGTTCATCGTTTCGAGACACCACGTGATGATCGGGTGTGATAGACTCAACGTTCACATACAACGGGTGCAAAACAGTTGCGCACGCGGAACACTCGGGTTAAGCTTGACGAGCCTAGCATGTGCAGACATGGCCTCGGAACACATGAGACCGAAAGGTCGATCATGAATCATATAGATGATATGATTAGCATAGGAATGCTTACCACTGAAACTATACTCAACTCACGTGATGATCGGACTTGAGCTAGTGTAAGTGGATCATGAACCACTCAAATGACTAGAGAGATGTACTTTTTGAGTGGGAGTTTAGCGAATAATTTGATTAAGTTAAACTCTAATTATCTTGAGCACAGTCTAAGTCCACTTTGAATATATTTGTGTTGTAGATCATGGCTCACGCGACAGTCATCCTGAATTTTAATACGTTCCTAGAGAAAGCTAAGTTGAAAGATGATGGAAGCAACTTTGTAGACTGGGCTCGTAATCTTAAGCTAATCTTACAAGCTGGGAAGAAGGATTATGTCCTTAATGCTGCGTTAGGAGATGAACCACCCGCTACGGCTGATCAGGATGTTAAGAACGCTTGGTTAGCACGTAAGGAGGACTACTCAATAGTTCAACGTGCAGTCTTGTATGGCTTAGAACCGGGACTTCAACGTCGCTTTGAGCGTCATGGAGCATTTGAGATGTTCCAGGAGTTGGAGTTTATCTTTCAGAAGTACGCCCGGATCGAGAGGTATGAGACCTCCGATAAATTCTATGCTTGCAAGATGGAGGAAAACTCATCTGTTAGTGAACATGTGCTCAAAATGTCTGGGTACTCAAACCGTCTAGCTGAGCTGGGGATTGAACTCCCGCAAGAAGCTATCACTGACAGAATCCTTCAATCACTGCCGCCAAGCTATAAAGGCTTTGTGTTGAACTACAACATGCAAGGGATGAACAAGTCTCCCGGCGAGTTGTTTGCGATGCTGAAAGTCGCAGAGTCTGAACTCCGTAAAGAGCATCAAGTGTTGATGGTGAATAAGACCACTAGTTTCAAGAGAAACAGCAAAGGCAAGAAGGGCAATTCGAAGAAGAGCGGCAAGCCTGTTGCCAATCCGATGAAGAAACCCAAAGCTGGACCTAAGCCGGAAACGGAGTGTTACTATTGCAAGGGTATGGGTCACTGGAAGCGCAATTGCCCCAAGTATCTGGCAGATAAGAAGGCGGGCAAAGAAAAATGAGGTATATTTGATATACATGTTATTGATGTGGACTTAACCGGCTCTCGTAGTAGTGCCTGGGTATTCGATACCGGTTCTGTTGCTCATATTTGCAACTCGAAACAGGAACTGCGGAATAGGTGAAGGCTGGCGAAAGATGAAGTGACGATGCGCGTAGGAAATGGTTCCAAGGTTGATGCAATCGCCGTCGGCACAGTGTCACTTCAGTTACCGTCAGGATTAGTGATGAACTTAAATCATTGTTATTTAGTGCCTGCGTTGAGCATGAACATTATATCTGGATCTTGTTTATTGCGAGACGGTTACTCTTTTAAGTCAGAGAATAATGGTTGTTCTATTTCTATGAGTAACATCTTTTATGGTCATGCACCGAATGTGAGAGGATTGTTCATATTGAATCTTGATAGCAATACGCATATACATAACATTGAGACCAAAAGAGTTAGAGTTAACAATGATAGCGCCATATTTTTTTGGCACTGCCGCTTAGGTCATATTGGTGTAAAGCGCATGAAGAAACTCCATGCTGATGGACTTTTGGAGTCACTTGACTTTGATTCACTTGACACGTGCGAACCATGCCTCATGGGCAAGATGACTAAGACTCCGTTCTCAGGAACAATGGAGCGTGCAAGTGACTTGTTGGAAATCATACATACGATGTGTGTGGTCCGATGAGCGTGGAGGCACGCGGCGGATATCGTTATTTTCTCACCTTCACTGGCGATTTAAGTAGATATGGTTATGTCTACTTGATGAAACACAAGTCTGAAACATTTGAAAAGTTCAAGCAATTTCAGAGTGAAGTGGAAAATCATCGTAACAAGAAGATCAAGTTCCTACGGTCTGATCGTGGGGGTGAATATCTGAGTTTCGAGTTTGGTGCTCACTTAAGACAATGTGGAATTGTTTCACAGTTAACACCGCCTGGAACACCACAGCGTAATGGTGTGTCCGAACGTCGTAATCGTACTCTATTAGAGATGGTGCGATCTATGATGTCTCTTACTGATTTTGCCGTTATCATTTTGGGGCTATGCATTAGAAACAGCTGCATTCACTTTAAATAGGGCACCATCAAAATCCGTTGAGACGACACCATACGAACTGTGGTATGGCAAAAGGCCAAAGTTGTCGTTTCTTAAAGTTTGGGGATGTGATGCTTATGTCAAAAAGCTTCAGCCTGAAAAGATGGAACTCAAAGCGGAAAAGTGCGTCTTCATAGGTTACCCAAAAGAGACAGTTGGGTACACCTTCTATCTCAAATCCGAGGGCAAAGTGTTTGTTGCTAAAAATGGAGCTTTTCTCGAGAAGGAGTTTCTCTCGAGAGAATTGAGTGGGAGGAAGATAGAACTTGACGAGGTTGTCGAACCTCTCATCCCTCTGGATGGTGGCGCAGGGCAAGGGGAAACCTCTGTCATTGCAACGCCGGTTGAGGAGGAAGTTAATGATGATGATCATGAAACTTCAGTTCAAGTTTCTGTCGAACCACACAGGTTGACGAGATCACGTGCTGCTCCAGAGTGGTACGGTAATCCCGTCTTATCAATCATGTTGTTAGACAACAATGAACCTGCGAATTATGAAGAAGCAATGGTGGGCCCAGATTCCAACAAATGGCTGGAAGCCATGAAGTCCGAGATAGGATCCATGTATGAGAACAAAGTGTGGACTTTGGAGGTACTGCCTGAGGGCCGCAAGGCCATTCAGAACAAATGGATCTTTAAGAGGAAGACGGACGCTGACGGTAATGTGACCATTTATAAAGCTCGACTTGTGGCAAAGGGTTTTTCACAAGTTCAAGGAGTTGACTACGATGAGACTTTCTCACCCGTAGTGATGCTTAAGTCCGTCAGAATCATGTTAGCTCGCAGATGGATGTCAAAACGGCGTTCCTTAACGGTTTCCTTAAGGAAGAATTGTATATGATACAACCCGAAGGTTTTGTCGATCCTAAGAATGCTAACAAGGTGTGCAAGCTCCAGCGATCCATTTATGGACTGGTGCAAGCATCTCGGAGTTGGAACAAACGCTTTGATGAGGTGATCAAAGCATTTGGGTTTATACAAGTGGTTGGAGAATCTTGTATTTACAAGAAAGTGAGTGGGAGCTCTGTGGCGTTTCTAATATTATATGTGGATGACATATTACTGATTGGAAACAACATAGAGTTTTTAGAGAGCATAAAGGATTACTTGAATAAAAGTTTCTCTATGAAGGACCTAGGAGAAGCTGCTTACATTCTAGGCATTAAGATCTATAGGGATAGATCAAAACGCCTGATAGGACTTTCACAAAGCACATACCTTGATAAAGTTTTGAAGAGGTTCAAAATGGAATAGTCCAAGAAAGGGTTCTTGCCAGTTCTACAAGGTACGAGATTGAGTAAGACTTAGTGCCCAGCAACAGATGAAGATAGAGAGCATATGCGCTCCGTCCCCTATGCTTCAGCCATAGGTTCTATCATGTATGCGATGATGTGCACTAGACCGGATGTTAGCCTGGCCATAAGTATGGCAGGTAGGTTCCAGAGTAATCCAGGAGTGGATCACTGGACAGCGGTCAAGAATATCCTGAAGTACCTGAAAAGGACTAAGGAGATGTTTCTCGTGTATGGAGGTGACGAAGAGCTCGCCGTAAAAGGTTACGTCGATGCAAGCTTTGACACAGATCCGGACGACTCTAAGTCGCAAACCGGATACGTATTTATTCTTAATGGGGGTGCAGTAAGCTAGTGCAGTTCCAAGCAAAGCGTCGTAGCAGATTCTACATGTGAAGCGGAGTACATGGCTGCCTCGGAGGCGGCTAAGGAGGGTGTCTGGATGAAGCAGTTCATGACGGATCTTGGAGTGGTGCCAAGCGCACTGAATCCAATAACCTTGTTCTGTGACAACACTGGTGCCATTGCCTTAGCAAAGGAACCACGGTTTCACAAGAAGACCAGACACATCAAACGACGCTTCAACCTCATCCGCGACTACGTCGAGGGAGAGGACGTGAATATATGCAAAGTGCACATGGATCTGAATGTAGCAGACCCGCTGACTAAACCTCTTCCACGGCCAAAACATGATCAACACCAGAACTGTATGGGTGTTAGATTTATTACAATGTAATTCACATGGTGATGTGAGGGCTAGATTATTGACTCTAGTGCAAGTGGGAGACTGTTGGAATTATGCCCTAGAGGCAATAATAAATATAATCGTTTATTATCCATGCTATAATTGTATTGAATGAAGACTCATTTACATGTGTGGATACATAGACAAAACACCGTCCCTAGCAAGCCTCTAGTTGGCTAGCTAGTTGATCAAAGATAGCCAGTGTCTTCTGATTATGAACAAGGTGTTGTTGCTTGATAACTGGATCACATCATTAGGAGAATCACGTGATGGACTAGACCCAAACTAATAGACGTAGCATGTTGATCGTGTCATTTTGTTGCTACTGTTTTCTGCGTGTCAAGTATTTGTTCCTATGACCATGAGATCATATAACTCACTGACACCGGAGGAATGCCTTGTGTATATCAAACATCGCAACGTAACTGGGTGACTATAAAGATGCTCTACAGGTATCTCCGAAGGTGTTAGTTGAGTTAGTATGGATCAAGACTGGGATTTGTCACTTCGTGTGAACGGAGAGGTATCTCGGGGCCCACTCGGTAATACAACATCACACACAAGCCTTGCAAGCAATGTAACTTAGTGTAAGTTGCGGGATCTTGTATTACGGAACGAGTAAAGAGACTTGCCGGTAAACGAGATTGAAATAGGTATACAGATACTAACGATCGAATCTCGGGCAAGTAACATACCGAAGGACAAAGGGAATGACATACGGGATTATATGAATCCTTGGCACTGAGGTTCAAACGATAAGATCTTCGTAGAATATGTAGGATCCAATATGGGCATCCAGGTCCCGCTATTGGATATTGACCGAGGAGTCTCTCGGGTCATGTCTACATAGTTCTCGAACCCGCAGGGTGTGCACACTTAAGGTTCGACGTTGTTTTATGCGTATTTGAGTTATATGGTTGGTTACCGAATGTTGTTCGGAGTCCCGGATGAGATCACGGACGTCACGAGGGTTTACGGAATAGTCCGGAAACGAAGATTGATATATAGGATGACCTCATTTGATTACCGGAAGGTTTTCGGAGTTATCGGGAATGTACCCGGAATGACGAATGGGTTTCGGGAGTTCACCGGGGGGGGCAACCCACCCCGGGGAAGCCCATAGGCCTTGAGGGTGGCACACCAGCCCTTAGTGGGCTGGTGGGACAGCCCAAAAGGGCTCTATGCACCAAGAAGAAGAAAATCAAGAGGAAAAAAAAGGAGGAGGTGGGAAGGAAGGGGGACTCCCTCCCACCAAACCAAGTCCAACTCGGTTTGGGGGGGGGAGTCCTCCCCCCTTGGACTCGGCCGACCCCCTTGGGGCTCCTTGAGCCCCAAGGCAAGGTCCCGTCCCTCCCACCTATATATACGGAGGTTTTAGGGCTGATTTGAGACGACTTTCCCACGGCAGCCCGACCACATACCTCCACGGTTTTTCCTCTAGATCGCGTTTCTGCGGAGCTCGGGCGGAGCCCTGCTGAATCAAGGTCATCACCAACCTCCGGAGCGCCGTCACGCTGCCGGATAACTATTCTACCTCTCCGTCTCTCTTGCTGGATCAAGAAGGCCGAGATCATCGTCGAGCTGTACGTGTGCTGAACGCGGAGGTGCCGTCCGTTCGGTACTAGATCGTGGCACTGATCGCGGGATTGTTCGCGGGGCGGATCGAGGGACGTGAGGACGTTCCACTACATCAACCGCGTTCACTAACGCTTCTGCTGTATGATCTACAAGGGTACGTAGATCACTCATCCTCTCTCGTAGATGGACATCACCATGATAGGTCTTCGTGCGCGTAGGAAACTTTTTGTTTCCCATGCGACGTTCCCCAACATGTTCTCCTTCTGGGCCACATGAGTCTGATACTGTCCCTTAGCCTGCATACAGAAGAGAGTCTTCATTTTATCCTGCAGTTTCACTGTCCAAGATTGCATAGCAGAAGAGTGGGACTGAGAAGCGGTGCCTCTGTCAGGAGCAGTCTCTGTGTCAATGTCCATGTGCTGAGATGAAGTTGATGGGTTGGCCCATTTGTCCTTGATGCGGAGCCTGATAGGATCCTGCACAAAGTAATCAGCCTGAAGGTGGAACTCCTCAAGCGGATAGGTGTCTTGCCACTTCTGACGAATATAGGAAAACAAGTAGGCCCCATAGATGGGAACCTTGCGCATCATGATGCAGTTCCAGAGCTCAGTGAACATCACGTCAGAAATATTGAGAGGGGCAGACTCCTTAGTCATAGCCTCCTCACAAAGCAGAATAATCTCAGCCAGAGAACTGTGCACCTCGTCGAAGTTGCCAATGCGAGGGAAGAGGGTGTTGCGGAAGATCCGATGCATGATATCCAGATGCCTGGGGAGCACACCTTTTTTCACATAAAGTTGTTGCAACCTGTCCTTGGCGGGGGCCCTATCAGTGGAAGCTGTAGCATGAGGACGCGACCCAATCAGAGTGTCAGCTCCCTGAAAGTCGACCTTGAGAAATGCCATGAATTCACGCCAGGAACCTGTCATCTTCTGAGTACCAGTCATCCAAACCAGGGTGCGCTCGTCATCAGGCAAGAAGTGAACCGTGACATAGAACTGGGCGACAACATCTGGATCAAAGTCTTTCTTGAAGGAGATGATCTCCTTAACGCCCAGCTTGTCAATCAAAGAGAGAGCGTCACCAAAGTAATCCAGGTTCCGCTGAAGGTGAGCCAAGTCAATCCACTGAACTAGAACAAAACTCTTCTTGAAATGCTTGATGATGTCGCGATAGATCCTGCAGTGATCCTTGACAAAACATGCTCGACATCCCTGATCACAGCCTTCTCTTGGAGATAGTGATTTTTGGTGCGGAACCGCAGAAAGTCCTTAGGGGGCATAATGCGAACGTTGACCCCCTTGTCCCTGTGAGCGGCCTTCTTGAAAGACTTCTTTTTGGGTTGCAGTCCGGAAGTGGCAGAGCCGTCTGGAGCCTCTGGATTGTGATAGTGCTTTGACTGGGTGTCCCGTGGGGGGTTCGAGCGGCGAGCACCACCTGTGACTCACAAGACACACACCGAAAAAGAGCGACAGAAGGAGTCAAGGCAATTAACAAAAAAGAGGCATAAAAGTAAACTCACATTGCCAAGCAAATGAAAAGAAGAAAAATAATATCCTCCTGGCGGTAGTACCGCTACGCCTGGCGGTAGTACCGCTGGGGTCCGAGCGGTAGTACCGCTACCCCTGGCGGTAGTACCGCTGGGGTCCTGGCGGTAGTACCGCTACCCGTGGCGGTAGTACCGCTGGGGTCCAAGCGGTAGTACCGCTACCTGTGGTGGTAGTACCGCTAGGGGTTGACTTTCAGATCTGAATATGAAAAGGACCCATAGAAATGGCTAGATTGGATTTACGAGGGCCATGGGTACTGTGTATAATCACTAAAAACACCACCACAGCCCTAACAACAGGCGGATCACAAGAATCATCTAAATAAAGACATGCCTAGTTAAGAGGAGTCAAGTTTTAGATATAATTCAAAATAGAAGAAATGCTTGATCTAAAACATGAAGAACCTAGGGCATGGCAATATAAAGGCAATGAATCATAGGACCTACACTCCCCTCGAATATCTCCTTCATGCCATCCAAGAACAAAGCACAATACCATAGACATGGATCCAAAACACCAATGCTCCTAACCCTAGAACAAGAAAACATCAACCAAGAGAATAGAGGGAGGAGCTTTACCGGAGTCCATGGCACTTGGTGGAGGAAGGAGAAGTGGAGCAAACCCTCCAACTCAACGGAGAGAAGGGGCTCCACGGATAGAGATACAAATAGGGGGAGTTCGGGGTTGGGGAGGGAGGAGCCACGAGGAAGAAGAAAGAGGCAGGAAAAACGGGCTCCCCCTCCTTTATATAGCCCAAGGGGTACGGGCCAGCGCTAGTACCGTTGTGGTCCTGGCAGTAGTACCGCTACCTGCAGCGGTAGTACCGCTGGGGTCTTGGCGGTAGTACCGCTCCCCCTGGCGGTAGTACCGCTCCCCCTTGAGACAACCCTAAAAAGTCCTAGTTAGGTCGTGATAGACTGGGGTCCTGGCGGTAGTACCGCTACCCCCGGCGGTAGTACCGTTGGGGTCCTCGCGGTAGTACCGCTACCCCTGGCGGTAGTACCGCTACAAATGTCACAACGAGACATAGGATATGAGAAAGACGTGGGCAAATGACAAGTTAGTGAAAATAAGAAGATAGCACCAGCAAGATATACTGACTTGTCATTTTGTATTCTTTCTTCCACATGATAGAAAGGTGGGGCGGTGGCCGAGGCCACCTATGTTTGAGACAAAGGTATGACACCGCGAAGAATTATCCTTTGGTTCATGACCAACGCTCGTCTTTGAAGCACAAGTGCCATTTGGTAATGGCTAAAGTGAAAGACTAGATCAATTTATGCATAATGGGGGAGGAAGAGTTCATTGAGAGGACAACACTCCCCCTATGTCCATGCCTACATCTAGAACAAGATAGAATGCATAGTAAGGTGCAACGTGCCTAGCTTCAATCCGCATTACTTGAATCAATGATATTTAGCTCATGCCTTAACTCCCGGAACCTTGCTTCATCTAGGGTCTTAGTGAAAATATCTGCAAGTTGCTCTTCAGTGTGGATGAAGTGAACCTCAATATCACCTAGCTTGATATGTTCACGAATGAAGTGATGGCGAATATCAATATGCTTGGTCTTTCTATGTTGCACTGGGTTGAGCGAAGTCTTGATAGCACTTTGATTGTCATATAGAAGAGGTACTTTGTCACAAGTGACATCGTAATCCTTTAAAGTTTGCCTCATCCATAGCAATTGTGCACAACAACTTGCAGCTGCCACATACTCAGCTTCGGTGGATGATAGGGAGACACAATTTTGCTTCTTTGAAGACCAACTTACCAGTGAGCGGCCAAGGAATTGGCATCCTCCAGAAGTTGACTTCCTCTCCACACATTCTCCTGCCCAATCTGAGTCAGAATAGCCTACTAGGTTGAAGTTTGCTCCTTTGGGATACCATAGGCCAAAGTTTGGGGTATGAGCCAAATATCGAAAGATTCGCTTAACAGCCATATAATGACTTTCTTTTGGTGCGGATTGAAACCGTGCACATATCCCTACACTCAACATAATATCTGGTCTAGATGCACAAAGGTAAAGGAGGGATCCAATTATCGAGCGATATACCTTTTGATCCACTGCTTTACCATTGGGATCACTGTCAAGCTTGCATCTTGTTGGCATGGGGAACTTGACCGGCTTGACATCTTCAAGCTCGAACCGTTTGAGCATGTCTTGAGTGTACTTGGCTTGTTTGATGAAGGTCCCTTCTAGGCCTTGTTTAATCTCGAAGCCGAGGAAGAACTTCAACTCTCCCATCATGGACATCTCAAATTTCTCGGTCATTAGTGCAGCAAATTCTTCATTGAAGGAAATGTTAGGAGAACCAAAGATAATATCATCAACATATAGTTGGCATATGAACAAATCTCCTTTAACCCTCTTAGTAAAAAGAGTGGGGTCTATCTTCCCAATTTCAAACCCACGATCTTGTAACAACTCAGTAAGATACTCATACCACGCACGTGGGGCTTGTTTAAGGCCATAGAGTGCCTTATTAAGTTTGTACACATGATTGGGAGCTTGGGATGTTCGAATCCCGGGTTTTTTTTTGACATAGACCAACTCATTTAAAGGACCATTAAGAAAGGCACTTTTCACATCCATTTATTGTAATTTGAAGTTATGATGAGAAGCAAATGCAAGCAACATGCGAATAGATTCTAGATGAGAAACAGGGGCAAAGGTTTCACCGTAGTCGATACCCTCGACTTGGGAGTAGCCTTGAGCCACCAATCTTGCCTTGTTTCGAATCACAATCCCATTGGCATCTTGCTTGTTTTTGAATATCCATTTGGTCCCGATGACATTGTGTTCCTCCTTTGGTCTTGGCACTAAATCCCAGACTTGGTTACGCTCGAAGTTGTTAAGTTCTTCATGCATGGCCATAAGCCAATCCTCATCATCGAGCGCTTCCTGTACCTATTGAGGTTCACAATACGAAACAAACGCGTGATGCTCACAATAATTCCAAATTTGTTGATGGGTGGATACTCCCCTTTTTAAACTGCCAAGTACATTCTTCATAAGATGTGACTTGACTCTTAGCTTGTTCGCAATCTTGGCTGCTCGACGCTCCAAGAGTTCTTCATTTGATAACTGCGGAGCATCAACTTGTTTACTTTGCTTGCCCTTGCGTCTTGAGCCTCCCTTGGCACCGGCTGTTGGTGCTGCAGAAGGGAATTGTGAGACAGTATCCTGATCATCTTGACTTTCGACCTGAGCAGGATCACTTGTTTGTCCTTGTACTTGTGGTTGCTCTTGATCTTGATCTTGTGCTTCTACTTGGTATGGATCTTGTGGTTGCACTTGATCTTGATCATGAGCAGGTTCGGAACCTTGGGTAAGTGCTTGAATATCATGGGAGACATCATCATTGTTGGGCAATTTATCTTGACCTTGAGCTTGTTCATCTTGTTGAGAGTCTTCTCTTTGTTCATCCGAAGCGTGTGGGGCTTGTGGGGGTGATGGCTCCACTTGAGTAGAGCATTGTCCTTCTCCTTCGGCCACAAGGGGTTCCTCAATGGGGAGTATTTGACCAATCCCCATTCTTCTTATGGCTTGGGGAGGAATTTCATCACCTACATCACAAAGACCACTTTGCTCCACTTGGGAGCCATTATTTTCATCGAACTCCATGTTACACGTCTCCTCAATGAGTCTGGTGGACTTGTTGAGGACACGGTAAGCATGAGAGTTTGTAGCATAACCAACAAAAATGTCCTCATGTGCTCTAGAATCAAATTTAGCTAAACGTGCACCTTTCTTGAGAATGAAACACTTACAACCGAATACCCGGAAGTACTTGAGATTGGGTTTGTTTCTAGTGAGAATCTCATATGGAGTCTTGTTCAAGCCTTTGCGGATATAGAGCCGATTGGACGCATGGCATGCTGTGTTGATGGCCTCTGCCCAAAAGTTATATGGAGATTTGAATTCCGCCATCATTGTTCTTGCAGCTTCTATCAAGGTTCGGTTCTTCCTTTCTGCCACGCCATTTTGTTGAGGGGTATATGGTGCTGAATATTGATGTTTTATTCCCTCATCACCTAGAAACTCATCCAAGGTGTAGTTCTTGAACTCGGTGCCGTTGTCAATTTCTAATCATCAAGATCTTTGCTTCATGTTGACGTTGAGCTTCATTAGCAAAGTTGATGACTGTTTGTTGAGTCTCACTCTTCCTTTTGAAGAAATATACCCAGGTGTATCTTGAGTAGTCATCAACACTCACCAAGCAGTACTTTCTGCCTCCAAGACTATCAAATGATGGAGGGCCGAAAAGATCCATATGGAGGAGCTCCAATGGCTCTTAGTGTAAATGAGAGTCGTTGGACGATGAGCAGTTTCATGAATCTTTCCTTCAATGCACGCACTGCAAGCACGATCTCTAGCAAAACTCACATTTGTTAGTCCACGAATATGGTCCCCTGTTAGAAGACTTCACAAAGATCTCATATTGACATGAGCTAGTCGGCAATGCCAAAGCCAGCCCACATCAACTTTAGCCATTAAACACGTCGCGGTCTTAGTGGGTCGCTTTGAGAAGTTCACCACATAAAGACCATTTTCGACATATCCAACATAGGCTACTTTAAGAGTCTTGCTCCACAGGAGGACCAAAGTATCAAGATTAAATAATGTGGAAAAACCCATAATTGCAAGTTGACGAACCGAAAGTAAATTGTAGGCAAGAGACTCAACAAGCATGACCTTCTCAATAGATAACTCTTGAGAGATGACCACCTTACCAAATCCCAATACCTTTGACGAGGATGCATCGGCGAATTGGACATGGGTGGGCATAGATGGAGAAGGATGCACATCCACCACTAAGTCCTTGCTTCTGGTCATATGATTTGTTGCTCCACTATTGAGCAACCATGACACCCCACCGGAAGCAAACTCCTGCAATAGATCAAGGCTTGGTTTTAGGTACCCATTTTTTAATGGGTCCTTTCATGTTAGAGACAAGGGTCTTAGGAACCCAGATAGCCCATTCAATGTACTATAGTAGGAACCAACAAATCTGGCATAAACATGCCCATCACTAGCACGACATAAGACATAAGAAGAATTGAGTTTGTCGGCTGTGTGAGTAGGAATGGTTTTGCCCTTCTTGACGTTACCATCGTCCACCTTGTTCCTGTTCACCTCCTGAGTCCCTTCACCCTCTTTGACAAAGATGTCCATGAGGGTAGGAGATCGTTTGTTCCTGTTCCTCCTTTTTCCTTTTGACTTGGAGGTAAGTCCAAGTCCCTCCTTTCCTACAACACCCTTTTGAGTGCTCAAGAGGTCGTTCAGGCTCTTCTCACCTTGTATGCATGCCACAAGGCCCTTCTCAAGTTTCTCCTTTAACTTGGCATTTTCCTCCACAAGATGTACATGCTCACAACAAGGATTAGTTGTACAAGCATTATAAATTAACACAAAGGGAGGACAAGTAGAGGTCTCCTTGGTAAGCTTTGCTTGGAGTTGATCATGAGACTCTTTCAGAGAGAAATGAACACCTTTCAAGACCTTGTGAGCCTTCTCAAGTGTGTCAAACTCCACTTTGAGTCTGTCATGGCCAACCCCAAGAGCATACTTCTCAGACTTAAGCATACGAGTAAGAACAGTATCATGATCTAGTTTCTTTTGCATTTTAGCGCAGTCATCGTTGTATGACTCCTCAAGAGCCAAACGAATAGTGCACTCCTTTTCTAGAGCAATAGATAATTCAGCAATTTCATCGGCATAGTCACGACTGTGTCCGTGAAGCTCGGAGATGGTCTCCTCATGAGACTCGATGAGGTCATTGGCCTCACCCAGTTGTTCCAAGAGAGCAACAAAGTGCTTCTTGGATTCTCCCTTAATAGTGCACAGAAACTTGTCAAGATCATGCTCATTAAGTTCCCCAACATCACTATGATCAACAAAATTTAACAATGAAGGAGCAGTAGTAATGTTGGTCTTAATGATGGGGGTTACCTGATTGATACCTTTTGCCATGAGGCACTTGGTGATGTGGTTCTCGTTGGGGGCGTTGAAGAGAGACACCTTCTGGGGAGAGGGAGTGGCAATAGCAATAGTTGCCGTTGCCACTGTATCATCATCATCATCATCATCATCATCATCGGAAGGGTACTCTTCAAGGGCCACCATCCCCTTTGGGTGAGGTTTCTTCACAAAGTTGTTCTTGATTGGAAATGACTTGGTTTTGTCTTTGCGAATGAGCTTGCCCCCATTGTCTTCCCTTTTCTCATAGGGACATTCGGCCACGAAGTGACTCACGTTACCACAGTTATAACATGTCCTCACTCGTTGCTTGGGTTTGAACCCACTCGAGTTGTTCTTGGTGAAGGTGGGTCTTGAGTTCCTCTTGTTGCCCCAGAATTTCCTTGATGCAAGAGCCATGTGCTCATGATAGGCATACTTTGTGTCTTCAGGGCAGCTCTCCTCTTCCTCATCCTCTTCTTCTTCAAACGTTGCTTTTACTTTTAACGCAAGGTTGGGTGAAGCTGTCTTTGAGCGAACACGAGCAAGTGCATTGTCAGCTGTTTCGTTCATGATTGACATGGCAATGAATTCATCCAACACCTCACTGGAAGACAAGGAGTGGAAGTCTGGTCGCTGACGAATGACAGATGACATGGCTTTGTTGAAAGGCATGATGGCTTTGAGAAACTTGCGCTTGACCCATGTATCATCCACATCCTTGCTCCCATGATCCTTGAGTGCCACAACAATAGCAGTCACCCTCCGATAGAGATCACGAGGGTCCTCGTCTTCCTTCATCACAAACTCATCAGCCTTATCAAGTATCACTTCATAGTTGGACCGTTGAATGCTTGAGCTCCCCTTGTACAACACCATAATGTGCTCCCAACAATCCTTGGCCAAAGTGAAGGGACGCAAGTGAGGAAGATCTTCAGGTGGCACTGCGGACTGGAGAATAAACAAAGCAGAGTGATTGTATTGATTGTCCGCATCTTCTCTTGGAGTGAGGTTGCTTGGATCATGGGGATAATATCCTTGCTCGATGATTCTCCACAAATTTGTTGAGCCGTGATTCAAATGAGACTTAATAGAAAATACCCAGTTAGCAAAGTCACCTTTCACAAGCTTAGGAGGAGGACCAACAGGATTAAGACGCGGTGTGGGAACTGGTCCTCCATATACTACGGGTGGTGGAACAGATGCATACGTCCCATTCCCATCATTTTCGAGAGGTTGGGAAGGTCGCATACCTTTAGCCGTTTCCGTGACGGAATCAGCCTCTGAATCCGGGGTGGTGGGTTTAACCACCAATGCCGGTTCGGGAGAGTTTTTAATTCCCTCCATTAACTCTTTAAGCATGGTCTTGACCTCGTTCGTCATGGATGTCTTGAGTGCGGCCATAGCCGTATTCAAGTCGTCCCTTGTGATCGAAGTCAATTCCATGCCCTTGGTTTGTGCACGGGGAACTCCCGCATCATCTTCCATACTCTTCGGGTGGTTAAACCCTTAATAAAGAGACGTGGCTCTGATACCAATTGAAAGGATCGATATGGTTGACTAGAGGGGGGGGGGGTGAATAGGCAACGACCACTTTTTAATTAATCTTAACAAGTTAGGTTAAACAACATACGGGTTCACAAAAATGGCAACAATGGGGTGAACCGTAATGAAGCTAACAACAAGAGCTACTAAGACAAGTAAGAGATAGACAACAACATAAGCATGCACAAAGTAAAGGTTAGAGATAACCACAAGTGGAACCAATGAAGACGAGGATGTGTTACCGAAGTTCCTTCCCTTTGACAGGAAGTACGTCTCCGTTGGAGCGGTGTGGAGGCACAATGCTCCCCAATAAGCCACTAAGGCCAACGTATTCTCCTCACGCCCTCGCACGATGCAAGGTACCGTGATTCCACTATAGGTGCCCTTGAAGGCGGTGACTGAACCTTTACAAACAAGGTTGGGGCAAACTCCACACAAAGCTTGGAGGCTCCCAACAAGACCATGAAGCTTCACCACAATGGAATGTGGATTCGAGGTGACCTCAACTGTCTAGGATGCTCAAACACCCAAGAGTAACAAGATCCGCAAGGGATTGGTGGAGGAATCAACTTTTCTCTTAGTGGAAGTGTAGATCTAGGCCTTCTCAACCAATCCCTAAAGAATCAACAAGTTTGATTGGCTAGGGAGAGAGATCGGGCACTTTTGAGCTTAGGGAGCAACAATGGAGCTTGGGAGGGTAAGAGATAAGGTTCCACAGCTAGAAGAACCCCTTATATAGTGGGGGGGGGGAATCCAACCGTTTTCCCACTCACAGCCCGTGCCTAGCGGTACTACCGCTGGATGCAGCGGTACTACCGCTCGCACTCAAGCGGTACTACCGCTAGCACTCCAGCGGTACTACCGCTGGCTGCATCAGTACTACCGCTAGCACTCCAGCGGTAGTGCATAAGCACTACCGGGCCAACCACCGCCAAGAAAGTCTTCGCAAAAAGGTCCGTCGAAGTACAACCGCTAGGAAGGCGGTACTAAGCTCCTGGAGCGGTACTACCGCTGACAAGGGGCGGTACTACCGCTGGCTGCAGCGGTACTACCGCTAGGGCTAGCGGTACTACCGCTAGGCACAACGGTACTACCGCTGAGGGACCATTTGCTAAGAAGAGATAAACACAAAGGCGGGAGCCACTCCAAAGTTGCAGGCAAGGGGGAAAGGAGATAAAGTGTGTGCGTGCAAAATTGATTCCACCCAAACCTTTCCTCTACGGGTCCCCTCTTAATAGTACGGCGTTCCTATGAATCAAATAAAGAGAATCGTAGAGTACACCGTGCTTCTGTTCCATGGAAAGAGGGGGCGAGTCGTCTTGTGCCATTGACGTGTGTTATCTGAAATCTTAACACACACGATTAGTCCTTTGCGGTACTGTCATCAATCACCAAAATTACTTAGGCATAAACTATGCCCTAACAGTCACGAAAACCTAACTTTTGGTGAGAAAGATTCTCGCCATTATCTAGAGAAAATAAGAAGGTTAAAACTTGGCAATGGTGATGTTGAAGCTGTTCGTGACTATTTCATCAAAATGCAATCCGACAAGCCAAACTTTTTTAGTGTCATGGATGTTGATGATGAATCCCGACTTCGGAATGTATTTTGGGCTGATGCTAGAAGTAGAGTAGTGTATGAATCTTTTAGTGATGTCATTACTTTTGACACAACATATTTGATGAACAAATATGATATGTCTTTTGCTTGTTTTGTCGGAGTGAATCATCATGGTCAATCAGTGTTGCTAGGATGTGCTTTAGTATCAAATGAAGATACAGACAACATTTGTTTGGTTATTTCAAGCATGGCTCACTTGTATGTCAAATCGTCAACCAAAAGCTATTGTAACTGGTCAGGCAAAAGCAATTCAGAATGGTATGGAAACAGTTTTTACGGAATCTCGATACAGATGGTGCCTGTGGCACATAATGAAAAAGGTTCCAGAGAAGTTGGGTGGATATGATGAATATGATCATATCAAGGTTGTTATGGGTAATGCAGTTTATGATTCATTAACAATTACAGAATTTGAAGTTGCTTGGATGCATATGATTGAGAAGTATGATCTTATTGATAATGAATGGCTTAAAGGGCTTTATAACTATCGACACCGTTGGGTTCCAACATTTGCGAAAGATGCATTTTGGGCAGGTATGTCTATTACACAACGCAGTGAGAGTATGAATGCCTTCTTTGATGGATATGTTAATGCAAAACTACATTGAAGCATTTTGTTAGCCAATGCGAGAATGCTCTTCGTGATAAAGTTGAGAAGGAGAATATTGCTGATTTCAATTCCTTCAATTCAACCATACCTTGTATCACACGATTTGGCATTGAGAATCAATTTCAGTCAATCTATACAAATTCAAAGTTCAAAGAATTTCAAGAAGAGCTAACAGATATTATATATTGTGATCGAAAGTTAATATGAGAAGAAGGGGCAATAGAAACATATGAAATAATCGAGGATTTGCTAATTGATGAAGAAAAGGGATGGAGAAAAGATATTGTGTACCATGTATATTTCACCGAGGAAGAGTTTGAAGTTAAGTGTACATGTCGTCGATTTGAGTTCAGAGGTATTCTATGTAGGCATGTCCTATGTGTGCTCACTCAGAAGAAAATCAAGGAGGTTCCTCCACAATACATCATTGATCGTTGGAGAAAAAAATGTGAAAAGGAAACATAACTTTATCGGATGCACATATGGTGGCATGGAAGGCAGTCCTATTGCCAAACGTTTTGATAGTTTGTGCAATTCCTTCTACCCAGTTGCAGAGATAGGCACCATGTAAAATGATTCATTCAATTCCTTGATTGAAGATCTTAGCTCCTTGAAAATTTTGTACACTAGCAACTCAAGTTCTGAAAGTAATAAGGATCAGGTTGGTACACACGAAGATCAATTGAAGGAAGATGCACCTTCTGATGGGAAGGCAACAAGTAAAACTATACCAAGTCCTATAACTGTTGATGTGTTGGACGTCCTCCTTCAATGAGAAAAGAATCTAAGGTTGACAAGCCTATTCGGCAAGCAAACGAAAAGCGGAAGAAAAATGAACAAAAGGAGAAGAAAAAGGCTACACAGAAGGAGAAGAAGGAAGCTGCACAAAAGGTATTGTTGCTTCTTTTACGTTTTTGTGCTGTTAAAAATAAGGACCCAAATTCGTGAATGTGAGTTCACTAAATTTGTTTATTTCAGGCTCGCTCCATGAATTTAAATAGTAAAAGGTCAAGTAAAAAAAGAAAATCCTCAGAGGATGATGTTCTAGAAAAAAATATTTTGGATCATGCGGTATTTATCTAATTCTTCTTCTCTAGAATGTTTTCATGTTTTTTCTGAGTTAACCGTCTTGCAAACCAAAACAGATTCAGCAAGCTGTTTATTTGGATGGCCAAGCTTGTAGTAGCACAGCTCAGGTATTTTTGCTTGTCATCCTTTTTATTTCTAGTGAACCCTTGAGCATGCATGTCATTTATGATGTTGTGCAACTGTTGGGAAACGTCGCATGGGAAAAAAAATTCCTACGCGCACGAAGACCTATCATGGTGATGCCCATCTACGAGGGGGATTTCAGATCTACGTACCCTTGTAGATCACACAATAGGAAGCGTTAATAAACGCGGTTGATGTAGTGGAAGGTCCTAAGGTCCCTCGATCCGCCCCGCGAACCGTCCCACGAACCGTCCCGCGATCCGTCCCACGATCCGCTCCGATCTAGTGCCGAACGGACGACACTTCCGCGTTCAGCACACGTACAACTCGACGATGATCTCGGCCTTCTTCATCCAGCAAGAGAGACAGAGAGGTAGATGAGTTCTCTGGCAGAGTGACGACGCTCTAGAGGTTGGTGGTGATCTTATCTCAGCAGGGCTCCGCCCGAGCTCCGCAGAAACGCGATCTAGAGGAAAAACCGTGGAGGTATGTGGTCGGGCTGCCATGGCAAAGTTGTCTCAAATCATCCCTAATACCTCAGTATATATAGGAGGGAGGGGAGGGGCCTTGCCTTGAGGCTCAAGGAGCCCCAAGGGGTTCGGACGATGGGGGGGGGGGGAGGAGGAATCCTCCTCCAATCCTAGTCCAACTAGGATTGGAAGGTGGAGTCCTTCCCTTCCTTCCCACTTCCCCTTATTTTCTCTTTGATTTTTCTTATCTCCTGCGCAGGGGCCTTCTTGGGCTTGCCCACCATCCCACTAAGGGCTGGTGCGGCACCCCTAAGGCCTATGGGCTTCCCCGGGGTGGGCTTCCCCGGGGTGGGCTGCCCCCCCGGTGAACATCCGGAACCCATTCGTCACCCCCGGTACATTCCCGGTAATGCCGAAAACTTTCCGGTAATGAAATGAGGTCATCCTATATATCAATCTTTGTCTCCGAACCATTCCGGAAACCCTCGTGACGTCCGTGATCTCATCCGGGACTCCGAACAACATTCGGTAACCAACCATATAACTCAAATACGCATAAAACAACGTCGAACCTTAAGTGTGCAGACCCTGCGGGTTCGAGAACTATGTAGACATGACCCGAGGGACTCCTCGGTCAATATCCAATAGCGGGACCTGGATGCCCATATTGGATCCTACATATTCTACGAAGATCTAATCGTTTGAACCTCAGTGCCAAGGATTCATATAATCCCGTATGTCATTCCCTTTGTCCTTCGGTATGTTACTTGCCCGAGATTCGATCGTCAGTATCCGCATACCTATTTCAATCTCGTTTACCGGCAAGTCTATTTACTCGTTCCGTAATACAAGATCCCATAACTTACACTAAGTCACATTGCTTGCAAGGCTTGTGTGTGATGTTGTATTACCGTGGGCCCTGAGATACCTCTCCGTCACACGGAGTGACAAATCCGAGTCTTGATCCATACTAACTCAATGGACACCTTCGGAGATACCTGTAGAGCATCTTTATAGTCACCCAGTTACGTTATGACGTTTGATACACACAAAGTATTCCTCCGATGTCAGTGAGTTATATGATCTCATGGTCATAGGAATAAATACTTGACACGCAGAAAACAGTAGCAACAAAATGACACGATCAACATGCTATGTCTATTAGTTTATGTCTAGTCCATCACATGATTCACCCAATGATGAGATCCAGTTATCAAGCAACAACACCTTGTACATAGTCAGAAGACCCTGACTATCCTTGATCAACTGGCTAGCCAACTAGAGGCTTGCTAGGGACAGTGTTTTGTCTATGTATCCACACATGTATCTAAGTCTTCATTCAACACAATTATAGCATGGATAATAAACGATTATCTTGATACAGAAATTATAATAATAACTTATTAATCATTGCCTCTAGGGCATAATTCCAACAGCAACATAAATCCACCTGAAATATTTGGAGGTTCATCGACAATGGTTATGCCTCCAATACTAGGAGAATATACAAACATGTTGTTTCAAGATCAGCAAGGATCAACTATAGAGCCCACTTCTGCAGAATTATAGTTTGATGGAATTGGAGGGCTCAACAATATGATGGATCAAAGTTAGACAGGATTTATGTACTTTGAAGATGTTGGATGCAGTATTTTCTATGCTCCAAAGTGATAGAACTGCATATGAAATTTTTATACAAATGCAAATCTCCATGGATATGTCTATGGGCACATTGCTGCTACCTAACTCACATGTTTGAGAGCTTTTGTGGCTTCCATGCCAATCTTGTTTAAATTGAATAGCACCATGCCACTACCCCCAGCCTGATACACTTTATTTATTCCAAAGAATCTCAACTATCAAAGATAGATTAGTAATACATAGGGACCTTTCCAGCAAACAGATTTCTTATTCATGATTCCAATTAGAACATTATGATCACAACATACAAGTCACACAAGCTTTAACATCCTTAAAAATTTTCAGAATTGAACAACCTTTTGTATATTGATTTTACTAATGTTGTCGTAGTAGTCTACAACCGTACAAAATCACATAATGACAAGTACATGGGTTACAATCAAAAGAAACTATATGAGCAATTCTGAGAAGTACATGTTACGGTCAACACGAACTACATGAGCTATTCTGTTCGGAAGTTCCACATTGAAGTTATCTTCTCTTCGTGAGACACGGGTATACTATGCAATCCTATTTGGTCACTGAGTTTGGTCTCTTTTGATTTGGTGAAACTACACTTCTTGCTTCTTGTTGCATTGCATAGAGCACTAGTAGAAAATAGGGCTTTGGTTCGGGCCTGGCCAACCCATTAGTCCCGGTTCTTCACGAACCGGGACCCATGGGGGGCATTAGTCCCAGTTCATGAGCCCAGGGGGCCGGCCGAGGCCTCGTGGGCATTGGTCCTGGTTCGTGTGGACCCATTTGTCCCGGTTCTAGGCACAAACCGGGACCAATGGGTTTAGCCTTGAACCGGTTTAGCCTTGAGAGGGTTACGGCAAAAACTGGATGCACTTCGTGTACAAAACGGACAATCTCTTTCGAAGTATCAGGGTTTCATATGGAAACTCGTTTGTTACAAAGGGATTTCCTTTTTTTGTACTTATTTGAGCTCCATAGTTTTTCTGTGTTCAAAATGCACCATTCAAAGCCACATCATCAATTTACAACCCTTTCTGACTTCATTTGTTATTTTTCAAGCATTTACTGATTATTTTGAGCTATAAGACCATGAAATTGAAAAGCATTTGAAATGAACTCTGAAAAGGTTCCAAGTTGGCATGGTATCATCATTTCACCCACATAGCATGTGCGATAAAGTTGAGAGGGTTACGGCAAAAACTGGATGCACTTCGTGTACAAAACGGACAATCTCTTTCGAAGTATGAGGGTTTCATACGGAAACTCGTCTGTTACAAAGGGATTTCATTTTTTTGAACTTACTTGAACTCCATAGTTTTTCTGTGTTCAAAATGCACCATTCAAAGCCACATCATCAATTTATAACCCTTTCTGACTTCATTTGTTATTTTTCATGCATTTAGTGATTATTTTGAGCTATAAGACCATGAAATTGGAAAGCATTTGAAATGAACTCTGAAAAGGTTCCAAGTTGGCATGGTATCATCATTTCACCCACATAGCATGTGCGAGAAAGTTGAGAGGGTTACGGCAAAAACTGGATGCACTTCGTGTACAAAACGGACAATCTCTTTCGAAGTATCAGGGTTTCATACGGAAACTCGTGTGTTACAAAGGGATTTCATTTTTTGAACTTATTTGAACTCCATAGTTTTTCTGTGTTCAAAATGCACCATTCAAAGCCACATCAACAATTTACAACCCTTTCTGACATCATTTGTTATTTTTCATGCATTTACTGATTATTTTGAGCTATAAGACCATAAAATTGAAAAGCATTTGAAATGAACTCTGAAAAGGTTCCAAGTTGGCAGTGGTTACAATTTTAACACAACACATGATATCCATTACATCTAGGGCACACCATTACATTTTTTCAAGTTCAAATAGTGCACAAATGATAGAATTACATCTAGGGCACAACACACTAGCAGAAACATAACACACACACTGCCACTTAATTGGTTTCTTAGATCAAATAGAAACTAAACTAGCCATAATGATGATGCCAAGAACAAAGAGAAAACCCATTGTTTCCATGAGATCATTCCTTTTCTGCAACTTCAATTGCATTTTCTTGTTTTATTGTTCAGATCCATAACCTTCTTCTCCATCCTACTAGCTTTGATCCAACTACGTTAAAGGCCACCATGGAGCTCCTGAAAAGCTTGCCCCACTAGCTCAGTGGGAGGGGGTCAATCCAAACAACCCAATCACACTCATCAGGAAGCTGTTAATTATGAGTTCACATAATTAGGTGAAATTCATAACTTTGTAATAAATTGATGAAAACAGAGTACCAAATGATGTTTTGAGCAATTACATCGAGTGGACAACCCAAAAACCTTCTTCCCGTGCTTGCTCCACCCCAAGAAACACGACGAGCAGGAATTAGCCCATGCCCCGGGCAACGGTGATTCGAGCGCTCCTCAAGGCCGTAGAAATTGGATTGGGAATGAAAAATTCGGATTGGAACTGCACAGTTCCGCATCCATCCACCTACGAGCCAGAAAGGCGCATATTACGACCCATCCCGCGAAACCCTAGATGAGAAATCACCAAATCCAATGTCAACCGAAAATCCAAATCGACTTACCTCACTGTCTACGGAGGAGCTTGCACACGACATTGCGGACGTACACATGGATGTGCCCCAGCGGTGAAAACAGGGACGAGGCGTGATGGACTGCTAAATCTAGACAAATCTTAGGAAAAATGGAGCTTCCAGGTCGAGCTTCGAGAGGAGAAAGCTTAACTAGTGTGGCTCGGGCATTTCATCGAACACCTCATGTGCATAGGAGGTAAGCTAGAGCACCTAAATGCCCTCCCCTCGCCGGCCAGAAAAAAACAGAGTGCTCTACCGCGGCGATGGGTATATATAGGCAAATTATTTGTCCCGGTTCGTGGCATAAAACGGGGCTAAAGCCCCCCTTCTAAACCGGTTCAAGGCATGAACCGGTACCAATGGATGTGGGCAGGAGCGCGACCCATTGGTCCCAGTTTGTGCCTAGAACCGGGACAAATGGGTCCACACGAACCGGAACCAATGCCCACGAGGCCCTGACAAGCCCCCTGGGCTCATGAACCGGGACTAATGCGCCCCATGGGTTCCGATTCGTGAAGAACAGGGACTAATGGGCTGGCCAGGCCCGAACCAAAGCCCTATTTTCTATTTTCTACTAGTGACCTAGGCCAAAGTGTTTGCAGTCCTCTTCCTGCAAAGCAGAACAATATTCAGGGTTTCCACAAAATTCCGATTAAAAGAAGGAAGAGCTGCTAAGGTACCAAATTCAGCGCTGCAGCTCGTCGATTTGGCCCAGCTGCGCGGGGTTGAGAGCGCCGAGATTGCTCACCGCACGCCGAGGAGCAGCTGGAGCAGCCTCGTCAGCCGCGACGTGGCCAGGTAGTACGCTGTGCCGGCAGGGATAGCCCACGGCGCCGCGAGCGTCCATGCAAGGAGGCCTGTCGGCCGCAACTCAACCAGCCAGTACGCCTCGCCGGGCTCCACAGGGATTACCCACAGTGTCGCCGGCGTTCATAGAACGAGGTTGTCTCGCCGTCCTGGAGGATCCATCCGAGACGCTGTCGACGAGGACGAGATCGCCTCGCCGCATCAGAAGTGCCAGCCATGGCGCATCAACTAGGTGGAGGTCGCCTCGCATCAACTCGCCACAACAGGACGGCGCACCGGAACTCGCCGCATCGGTTGTGATTTGGGAGAGAAAAGAGAAGGGCCGACTGCTTTTTTTCTTTTCTTTTAATGCGTTTTCTCGTCTCACACCGTCATTACAGCCACGTCATATCACTGCCTAATCAGCGTGTAAAAGTTCTTATCCCTTCGTACGTCTAGCATTACTAGAAAGTACTCCAAAAATGCTTTTCTCTACACTAAACGTCTTAAAGCAATTTTAACCTCGCGAGCCAAATGAACACACATTTTTGTCTGCATTTATCTATTTGGGTGGGTTTAACGAATATTTATGTTTGTTTTTTAAAATGGATCGACGCTTGCGTCCAACGCTATACTTGCTCATTTTAAGGCGGCGCAAAAAATATGACATAACTATTTTAAAAATAAAAAATGTTAATTAAACATTAATGCGGGCCTTAACGGTCGGTGATAGTTCACGAGTCCATCATACATTAATTAAGAAAATTAAATTAAGCATAAAACTAGAGGCGCTGTGCGTTAGGCATCCTCCTCGTCGTCATCATCGAGGCCACTCAGGTCGACGAGCGACGGCACCAGGCCAGCCCAGGGGAAAGCCGTCTCACAAGCGACGGCGACGTTGCCCGCCAATGGTTGCACCGCCGTTGGCTGGGCTCTAGCGCGACACTCCTCCTCCTCTGGCTCGGCCTCGCGCTCCAACTCCTCGAGTCGTCGCCCCTTGAAGCCCTCCTCCGCCAGCCGTCGTCACCCCAAACCACATGGGTGGCGCGCTGACCTACTCGCGTACTACGTCGCCCCACACGTACGTCTCCCATACGGGGAGACATGCTCGACTCGGGATTGGCTTGGATGGCGGGGCCACAGGTGGCATGATGCAGTCGTCGGCAGCGAAGAGCTCCATGGCCTCCATGAGCCACACCTGGTAAGCCGTCTCCTCCTCCTCCTTCTTGCGCCGCTTTTCCTCCTCGCTCTCACGGACAACAGCCGCCAGCGACTCCTAGTAGGCGGTCTCCACCCCCTGGTCCTCATCACGCACGACGAGGGGCGCGTCCGCATTCTAGGAATGGGTCGGCTTGGTGGGCCATCAATTTTGTCCGCGGTGAACCAAACGGACGTGGGCGGACGAAATGGGTCGCCTGGTTGGAGTTGCTCTTACATTTTGATATCGAGAGAGTATTGCCTATTCAAAAGTTGAGGTAAGATAGTGTTATACAAAAAATGTTTCATTTCAGTCGAAAATAGTTCGTTAACAAGAATTGATCAACCTTATTGATGAATTATATTTTAGAAGCATACGATCGTGAATTTTGTAAGCACAACTCTCTACAACTTTAGTTTGCTCTATGTTATAGTTAGTTTTAATAAATTTTAAATGCCCTCGATTGCACTGTTTATCTGGTTTTCTATGTTTCTATGAAATAAAATGTCCCAAAATAAAAATATAATATCTCAAAAAATTACTATGTTTTTTGTTGAATAAATAAGAATTTTTTACGTTGAACATACCTCGAGGGGTGCATCAGCACCCTAGAAGCCAGCATGGCGCGGCCACCCCTACGCGCGCTGTTGGGGATATTACCTGTGACTGACCCGCCCTAGTTGGGCCGGGTTAGTCATTAGGCGATTCATCCGAGCAGGTATTTGGGCCTTATCCTGGTCAAATCAAGGTCATATGACGGTTTGTGAATCGTGGAAAGTCTCCAAGCTTCGGAAGATAGCGACTTAGAGACCACCGGGGTCACGATTCGTAGGAAGGAAAGTATCCTTGTAAACCCTAGGGGATTTGACCTGTATATAAAGGCGAGTCCCAGGGGACGAGAGGGTAGGTTAGAAATCATCGAGTGCTAGGTTTGGCGAATTACGCCCCCTTGTAATCGAATCCACATCAATACACACAAAAGCAGGACGTAGGCTATTACCTCCTCACGAGGGGCCGAACCTGGGTAAATCGCCGTGTCTCTCCCGCTTAACCCCTTTGAGTCGCCACCAAGGTGCGATGGCTCCAGTATTAAGTCCTTTCACGAGGACATCTGCCGTGACAAAACCACGACAGTTGGCGCCCACCGTGGGGCCTACGCATGGTGGAGTTGAGTTCTCAAAGGGAGCCCTACCAGGGTTTGGGAGTTACGCGATGGGGCTCATGACTCGGAGCCGCCGCGGGATAACCTACATCGACAACCAGCAATGGGGACCTGAAGCGGATTCAATTGAATCTGGTTACAGGGTCCCCTTCGGCAAGATCAACATCTTCATCGGCATGATCGGATCATCCGCGCCTGAGCCGGACATCTCCACCGACATCGTCGAGCCGGCCAGGTACGTCCGCCTAGTCATAACACCAAATCTGACTCGCCCGGTCTTTGTGGGGTTCACGCAGGGATTAGAGGAGCCAGAACGCTCGGCGACTCAGGAAACAACACCGGTCAACTCCGATGACGAATTGTCCATGGGTGACTCAGATTCAATCCGCTCTCTGCATGGGGATTGTCTTGGGAGCTTGTCGCTGGCCATGGACCCAGAAATCCTTGACCGAACTCGCCGCCAGATCACCATCTAGATGGCTGGGGCGACTCAGCCCACACAAAACCCTACTGGGGCGATGGAACCGGCGTGACGTCCAGGAGCCCGGCCGCAGTCCTAGTGAATTTAGCGGCGGAGGTCACAAGGCTAATGGCGACTCCCCTCACACCAGAGAACCAAGAGGAGATAAACACGGAGCTGGCGAAACTCAGAGAGGCAGTGGCAAAGGCTCATTGGGACACCGAGATGGAGTCCGCCAGGATCGAGACTCGGCAAGCTCAAATTACGTCTGAAAGGATGCGTTTAACCACTGACAACTGGCGGCTCGAGAGACAGCAGCGCGCATCCGACGCCGTCCATCAGCGGAGACACCAGGGTCTCCTGCCCCATGATCTCAACCCGACCCGCCTGTTCGACACTCCACGAACCCCTGGGGCGGGAGCCGCCCCGGGGGGAGGACTGGGCCGCCCGCCTAACCCGCCGGCTCAGCCGATTGAGGGTCACATTCCCCTTGTCCGGACGCCTCAAGGCCACTTTTCCAACCCGGTGGATAACGTGCTTGCCGCAACTCGCCATCTGGAGTCTCTTCCGATTCACGGCAACACCCCAGCCAAGATAGAAGCAAGGAACGCCATCGAGATGTTAAAAACGGCGGTGGTTCAAAACGCCCAGTTCTCACATAGCCTCGAGAGGTTGCATTCCACCCCTCAGGCAAGTTATACCAGGAGCAGGCCAGAGGACCAGCCTGCCGTAAACAGTGGGCCGCGACACTTCCCACACGACAACGCGCCCGAATGAAACCCGCCGGGCCGAGATCTCCCGAACATCCAAGACGCCCCGGCCCCCCTCGTCGGGGGCGGAGGGCGAGTTGGGGTACCATGCTTGTCCCCGGCCCTTTGGAACGAAAGGATGCCCAAAGACTTCAAGGGACCAAGGAAAGTGCCTAATTATACATCGGACCTCGAGCCGACGTCATGGATCGAGAGTTATGAAATCGCCATGGACATGCTCGACGTAAACGAGGCGGTTTGCGCCAGATACTTCACAATGATGCTCGAGGGGTCGGCACGCACTTGGTTGAAAAACTTGCCTCCCAATTCCATCCAGTCCTGGGCCGAGTTAAAAGAGCGTTTCATCAAAAATTTCCGAGGAACTTGCAAACGTCCGATGACGATCGTCGATCTATAGCACTGTGTTCAGCGCCCGGATGAGTCGGCCCACCATTGGTCACGGCGGGTTGCAGAAATTATTCATTCGTCAGATGGTACTACGGCGGCTCAAGCTGTGCTCATCCTCGAGCACAATTGTCATTACGAACCCTTGGTGCAGAAATTGGGGCGGCTCAAACGAAAGGTGCAAGACATGGGCGAGCTGATGGACACCCTCACTAGATATGCCGAGGCCGATGATACCAAAGATCCCGGCGAGGATGGCAAGGCTAATTCGCCTAAGAAGGGCGAGTCATCCAAAAATCATACCCGGTTCCAGGGGCGTAACCGTCACAATCAAGCAATGGCAAGCGGAGACCACAGGAGGAGCCCTCGGACTTAGTCGCCAATACCAACGCTAATAGCGGCAAAAGAAGAATCGAGGTTTCAGTAGGAAGAGGCCGCGTAACTATGAAGAGCTACTCAAGGGCCCTTGCCCGCACCACGCCACGGCTGACGGCCCGGCGAGTCACTCTTGGGAAAACTGCTTCGTGATGCGAGAGTTTCGGGCGGAGGCAATCAAGAAGAGTCAAAATGAAGACCCGGACGAGCGCCAGGAGCAATTCGCCGTGCCCAACCAAAGACAGAACACCTTCGGCGGTTTTCCCGAACAGGGGGCTCAGGGAGGCCCGCAGCCAGGCGGCGGCCAATACCCGGTGCACCACCAGCGGCGGTACAACCCGCCAGGAGTCTTCCAGCAGCCACCCCCACAGGGGGCTCCGCAGGGTCAGGACGATAATGGGGGTTTCTGCAGCAACCCCAAACAGTTAAGTAATGGGCAGTACCACGTTTTCACCACTAATGCTTGCAGGCGTGATAAGAAGGTGAGTCACCGGGCGTACAGTGTATCTGAACCGGCGATTCCCAGATACCTCCATTGGTCTGAGCAGACCATAACATGGAGCAGGGAGGATCACCCGCCAAGAGTAGATAACCCGGTCGATCTAGCGTTGGTCGTGGCTCCCCAAGTGGGGGGTTACACCCTATCAAAGGTACTAATGGATGGTGGCAGCAGCATCAATATCCTATAATTCGACACCTTCCAAAGGATGAATCTATTGGAGAAAGACCTGATGCCTTCAACCACAGTTTTCCACGGAATTGTCCCAGGCAAGTCGGCTTATCCCAGAGGCCGGGTCAGGCTCGCAGTGGCATTTGGAACTGCACAGAATTATAGGTCGGAGTCTCTAATCTTCGAGGTGGTCAAATTGAAAAGCCCCTACCATGCGCTGTTTGGGCCACCGGCTTACGCCCGCTTCATGGCTCGCCCGTGCTATGTTTACCTCAAGCTCAAAATGCCTGGTCCCAAAGGACCCATCACAGTTGATGGAGATAGAAGGATCGCAAAGGAATGTGAAGAAGGGGACGCGGCTTATGCGGAAGTCGCCTGTGCCGCGGAAGAGCTCAAACACCATCGGGCCAATGTTGACCCGGCGGACATGTTGTCACGCCCAAGATGCGACCCTATCCTCAATTTGTCATGAAGGCCTCGTCAGGGATAGAAGCGCATCTCGTCGTGTCGCAAGAATGGATATCTTTAGAAGTACATGTACTGAAAAGAAGAGAGATATATATATATACAGAGTTGGTTTACACTCGACACAAGCTACATCAGAGTCACATCAGTACATTACATAATCATCAAGAGTAAGAGCAGGGTCCGACTACGGACGAAAACAAACGACAAAAGAAGAACGACGTCCATCCTTGCTATCCCAGGCTGCCGGCCTGGAACCCATCCTAGATCGATGAATAAGAATAAGAAGAAGAAACTCCAAATGAACAATCAATGCGCTCGCGTCGAGAAACCTCTACCTGTACCTGCAGCTGGTGTTGTAGTAATCTGTGAGCCACAGGGGACTCAGCAATCTCATTTCCAAAGGTATCAAGACTAGCAAAGCTTAATGGGTGAGGTATGGTTAAGTGGTGAGGTTGCAGCAGCGGCTAAGCATATATTTGGTGGCTAAACTTACGAGTACAAGAATAAAGAGGGGGATGATCTACGCATAACGGACGTCACTACAGATGATCAAATGAATGATCCTGAACACCTACCTACGTCAGACATAACCCCACCGTGTCCTCGATCGGAGAAAGAACTCACGAAAGAGACAGTCACGGTTACGCACACAGTTGGCATGTTTTAATTAAGTTAACTTCAAGTTATCTAGAACCAGTGTTAAACAAAGTTTCCACGTTGCTACATAACCGCGGGCACGGCTTTCCGAAAGATTTAACCCTGCAGGGGTGCTCCAACTAGTCCATCACAAATTACCACAAGCCGCATAGAAATCCTCAATCACGAAGCTCGCGATCTCGTCGGATTCCCTAGTGGAAAACCTCAACTCTGAGTTTACCCAAAGCATCACCGGAATCCCGATGCACAAGATATCTCGTCAAAGGTAAAACTAATCCAGCAAGGACGCCCGACGTGTCGACGTACCCGATAGGAGCCGCGTATCTCGTTCTTAGGACCCGACGGATGGAACTAGCTACGAGTGCGAAACCTCGAGTTTCCCCGTGGTGGCCCCGCAGGCAGACCGTTTGGGACCAACACCATAGCGCTAACTCCCTATGCATTTCAATTTATCAAAATTATAATGTTGGGCAAATGTAGAACCAAAGTTGGGCCTTGCCAGACCAGCTTTAATCTAAAACGAATTATCAAGGGGGTCCCCATAACAACCCCGATCGTGTTAGGAGCGCTCGATTATGGAACATAACACCGGTAGCCGAAACTAAGGGGGCAAAGGTGGAACAAAACACCAGGCTAGAAAGGCCGAGCCTTCGACCTTTTACCAAGTATATAGGTGCATTAAATTAAATAGCATTTAATATGGTGATATAACAAGGAACCCATGCTGTCACATGGGAGCATCTGCACCTGCAACTAGCAACGCTAACAACATGGATAAGCAAGCGGTAACATAGCCAATCAGTGGTTTGCTAGGTTGAACAGGTTGAAGGTTTCATGGCATTGTTGAGAGGCTGATATTTAACATGTGGTAGGCAACGAGACATAACCGATAGAAACGGTAAACTAGCATGGCAATGATAGTAATGGTATCTGGGGAAATGATCATCTTGCCTGAGATCCCGCTTAGAAGAAGAATGCCTCCGTGAAGCAGACGAACCGATGTAGTCGAACGGGTCCTCACAATCCGGCACGTTGCGGAACTCTATCGAGACGAGGCAAACCGGAACACAAATCAACACACGGAATTCACCACAAGATGCACAACACATAAGATGCATGAGCAGCTGAGTATATGCAAGTCACGGCATGACAATTCACACAATCAAACACTACACATTAAGTGAAGTTCAATATGCAACGAGTTGCATATCGACGAAACTCCACATTTAATTACTTAGTTCACTCCCGTTCAGGTACACGACTATATTAAATGTTGTTAAACATGACACGAGGGTGAAGCACAAATTAATCTACCTAGATAGGCATTTTAAATGAGACCGGAAACGACATATAGCATCGCCGAAATGACCCCACTAATCAAATCTTAACTCTGTCCAGATTTGTCCTAATCACATTTTAGGTTTGTTAAACGGAAAAACAAAGTGGTTCACGTGATTCTACTCGTCGTCCTGGTCCATTTACATATATGGCACATCTCCAATGGAGCTACGGACAAATAGTTACGACCTAAACCGTTTTCAACACGTCGACATGCAAAACGATGCAACAACACACTAAACAGTTCTAATTATGCATGAGAGTTGGAAATTATTAACCTACGCAAAATTCTAGACAAGTTACAAATTTGAATCACTCCGATCCGATGCACGGTTTAGAAACTACGCCCGTTTGAAAAACAAAGCTTTTCCTGAAATTAGCAAAGTCCCTGAAAATTGAAAAAAAATCTCACGACGTTAAAAAAAAACAATGGGCCGAATTGCACTATTGTGCAGTGGCCCAGGGCTGAAATCAGCCCAAGTGGTGCTATGGTCAAGAGAAAAAAAATAAACTCAGTAGCAAAAGAATTGAGGCCTCCATGGGATTTGATCTCGGGACCTCTCTGGTGGAGACTAAGGCACCAACCAGTCCAGCTACGAAACAACTATGATAACATATGGGTTTAGCCAATATGAAGGTGCATAAGGGGCCGACCTGAACCAAAAAAACAAACAAAGCAGAATTAGGGGTGCCTGGGATTCGAACCCCAGATCCCTTGGATGAAAACGAGCGGCGCTAGCCACTGGGCTACAGTCGTGTTTGCGACCAACTACGGGTCCTGCGAATTTGAACCATATCAAGGTCGAGACTTAGTCTTCCACGAACGCACCGGGATCTCACCTTCAGATGCAGCAGATATACGCGACGGCAAGGCTTGCTGACGGTTGGAGGCGAGCTGGGGCTGCAGCGAAGTTCGCGGGAACGGGCTGACTGACTTGCTCCCGTCCAGATCCGGCACCTAGCTGTGCTTTGGAGGCAGCCGGCTGGGTCAACGCCGACCCCATCCATGGTGCAGCAGTCCCTGGTTCAGAAAAGATGGTCAGAGAGAGAGGGAGTAGAGGAGGAAAGGAGAGGGAAGGAAGGGAGGCGCGCAGAGGCTCAACGCGGAGGAGCTCCTCTCCTCTGGGCTTGTGCGCGCGGGAACGGGGCGAGCTCCTACGGGTTGCCGGCCGGTGGCGACGGGGCGGGCCTGAACGACGACGCCATGACTCCTATAGCTGCAAAAGAAATAGAGAGAGGGAACTCTCAGAGAGAGAGAGAGAAACGAAAGCAGGGAGGAGAACGAGAGAGAGGCGCAGGGAAGCTCCGGACTCGGACGATGGGCATCTCCGGCGAGGCTCGGGACCACGGGAGCTGGCGGCGGCTAAACTGGGAAAGACCGCCGGTCAACGCGGGGGTGCAGCGAGCGGGATGTCGCGGCTGCTGGCGCTCTGCTGGAGCAGACCGAGGGAAGGGGCTGCGCGCACGATTGGGACGGCGGGGAAATCGAGGAAGGGAGACGGCGGCGAAAAACAAGGAAGGCGGTCTGAGCTATGTGGTTGGATGGGGATGGATGCCAAGGGGAAATTTTCAGTGGGTGGCGGCGGCGAGGCTATTGATGGATGGGAAAGCTAGGGCTAGGTTAGATTAGGTGGTCTATATATAAGGTAGGTTAGATTAGGGATTATTTGGACCCTCTGATTCGGATCGGACGGTCGAAAAAAGTAACTAGGTTAGAGAGTCCAATGGACAAACTGGTGACTGTTTGCGGTAAAACGGGGTTGATGCGGATCCAACGGTCATGACCGCCGGGTTCGGGTTCCGGGAGGTTTTCGGACTGGGTTGCGCGTATGGTCGGAGCACTGTGTAGAGGGCCTCGGCGGGAATGAGAGGGAAAACGGGCGGCGCAGCAACGCAATTTAAAACACCGGGACACGTCCGACGAATAACTGTAGACGGTGCCGCTACGGACGACCGTTCGGGTACCAGACGGACTCCGATCGCGAAGAAATTTGACAGGCGGCCTAGCTAAAATAAAATAAGACCGCACGTCAAATCTCAACCCGATCAGAGAAAGTTTTACGCACACTTTAAAACCAGGGTTTCGACGGTGCCTCAGACGTGTGCGTGTGCGCTCGGACTCAGAACGGACAATGACGAGAACCGACAACTACTAACGGATGCAAGTTTTCAAAACTGGCGGCACGAAGATGCCGATGCGATGCAGATGATGCGCATGATGCGATGATGATGCGACAAATAAAATAAATCATACGACGAAAACGGAAAGGAAAGGGAATCTTCTGGAACGTCGGCATCGGGCTGTCACACATGTCACCCCTGAAGAAGCCAACTACAGACTCTGAGTCGCCCCTCAAGTTCAAACCAACGGATGACACTAAGACAATCGATTTCGTGCTTGGCGATTCATCATAGCAGTTCACCATTGGGACGGGTCTGGACCCCAAATAGGAAAGCGCGCTCATCGAATTCATCCGTGAGAATCGGGACATCTTTGCATGGAAACCTTCTGACATGCCTGGTGTGCCGAGAGAATTCGCTGAGCACCATGTTAATGTTGACCCAAAGTGCAAACCCGTCCAGCAGTACCTTCGCAGATTCAACGAGGAGCGACGCAAGGCAATTGTGGAAGAAGTCGCCCGTCTTTTAGCCGCCGGATTCATCGTGGAAGTTTTTCACCCCAAATGGCTGGCTAACCCGGTTTTGGTACTCAAGAAGAATGGTACTTTTCGTATGTGTATTGACTATACAGACCTCAACAGGGCTTGTCCAAAAGATCCCTTCGCTCTTCCCCGCATCGACCAAATCATTGACTCGGTGGCGGGATGCGAACGATTGTGCTTTCTGGACGCCTATTCAGGATATCACCAGATCAAGATGGCCGTGGAGGATCAAGAGAAAACGGCCTTCATAACCCCCTTTGGGGCCTTTTGTTATGTGTCCATGCCCTTCGGACTCAAGAGTGCGGGGGCGACTTATCAACGCTGCATCCAGAATTGTCTTCGTAACCAAATTGGTCGCAACGTCCATGCCTATGTCGACGATATTGTGATCAAGACCCGCCAGGGGGAGACACTACTGGAAGACCTCAAGGAAACGTTCGATAATCTACGGGTATATCAGATGAAACTAAATCCTACCAAGTGTGTTTTTGGTGTGCCTGCAGGAAAATTGTTGGGTTTCCTGGTATCGGAGCGCGGCATCGAAGCTAACCTGGACAAGATCGAAGCGGTTACCTCCCTCGGAAAGCCGGCGAACATTAATCAAGTTCAATGACTGGCGGGTCGCATTGCGGCTTTAAGTCGTTTTGTGAGTCGCCTCGGGGAGAAGGCGATCCCTCTTTGTCAATTATTGAGGAAATCCGATCGATTTGTTTGGACAAATGAGGCAGACAAGGCGCTCGAGGCCCTGAAATGCCAATTGGTTAACCCGCCGGTCCTGGCAGCCCCAACTGAGAAGGAGCCCATGCTTCTGTATATCGTGGCAAATTCCAAAGCAGTAAGAGTGGCAGTGGTCGTTGAGAGAAAGGAAGAAGGAAAGGAATACCCAGTGCAGCGCCCAGTATATTTTATCAGCGAGGTGCTAACTCTTTCCAAGCAGCGGTACCCACATTGGCAGAAGTTGGTATATGGGGTGTTTATGGCAAGTCGAAAACTTAAGCATTATTTCCAGGAGCACCCTATCACAGTGGTTAGCTCTGCCCCCCTTGGGCACATCATCCAGAATCGGGAGGCAACAGGGCGAATCCCCAAGTGGGCAATAGAGCTTGGGCCTCATCACATACAATATACTCCTCGCACAGCTATCAAGTCTCATGCACTAGTTGATTTCGTTAACGACTGGACAGAGCTACACGCTCCGGAATACCGGCCTGATCTCACTTACTTGACTATTTACTTTGATGGATCCAGGCAGCTGGAAGGCTCGGGGGCTGGTGTGGTGTTGGTATCCCCTCAAGGAGATAAGTTTTGTTACGTTCTTCGACTCATGTTTCCGTGGACTAACAATGCGGCGGAATATGAAGCTTTACTTCACGGCTTGCGACTCGCCAAGGAGATGAACCTAACACGAGTCAGATGTTTCGGTGACTCCAATTTGGTGGCACAACAAGTTTCGGGTACCTGGGATTCTCGGGACCCCATGATGGCGGCTTACAGGCGAGCTGTGTCTGATGTGGCGGATCATTTTCATGGTTATCAGGTGGACCATATTGATCGGTGCCTCAACGAGGCAGCTGATGCCCTCTCGCGACTTGGCTCCCAGAGAAAGCCGGTTCCCCCTAATGTTTTTCTGGATATCTTACATAAACCATCCGTGATTTTACCGTCAGAGGAGGAATTGGCGATACCAGATCCCGAGTCTCAGCTCGTGGCGGCTCTCCATGTCACTCCGGATTGGGTTCTCCCTTATCTGGCTTATCTCGCTCGGGGCGAGTTACCGGCCGACGAAGTTTTGGCTCGCCAGATCGTTCGGCGCAGCAAATCCATGGTCATCATTAATGGCGAGTTATATAAACGAAGCACCTCTAGAGTTTTTCAGCGATGTGTTTCCCCCGAAGAAGGATGAATAATCCTAAATGACATTCATTTCGGAGACTGTGGGCATCACGCCGGGTCACGTTCTTTGGTATCAAAGGCTTTTCGTCATGGTTTCTTTTGGCCGACGGCTCATGCAGATGCAGAAGACATAGTTCGTCGGTGCGAGGGGTGCCAGCGTTATGGGAGGCAGGCTCACGTGCCGGCTCAAGAATTAAGAATGATTCCCATTACTTGGCCTTTTGCGGTCTGGGGGCTGGACATGGTTGGCCCCTTTAAGATGTCCTCCAATAAGAAGACCCACCTGTTGGTGGCGGTTGATAAGTTCACCAAGTGGGTTGAGGCGGAACCTGTTGGGGCTTGCGATGCGGAAACAACGGTCAAATTTTTGAAGAAGCTGATTTTCCGGTTTGGATATCCGCATAGTATCATCACTGATAATGGTACTAATTTGTCCCAAGGGGCGATGCAGGAGTTTTGTCGTCGAGAACATATCCGACTTGATGTTTCTGCAGTCGCTCACCTACAATCTAATGGGCAGGCAGAGCGGGCGAATCAGAAGGTTTTGTGAGGGATTAAGCCCCGACTCATGGTTCCCCTGGAAAAAACCCCAGGGTGTTGGGTTGAAGAGTTACCTTCAGTACTGTGGAGTATTCGGACTACCCCGAACCGATCCACGGGATTCACCCCTTTCTTTTTGGTCTATGGAGCAGAGGCTGTTCTCCCTACTGACATAAGGCATGACTCGCTTAGAGTCGCCGCATATGTGGAACAAGACAATGAGCTGGCGCGTCAAGACTCTTTGGATGCCTTAGAGGAGGCGCGTGACCTGGCTGCGGCCCGTTCGGCTATCTACCATCAGGATCTGCAGCGTTATCATAGTCGCCGGGTTAAGAGTCAGACCTTTCAGGAAGGCGACTTGGTTCTTCGGCTGATACAAGATCGAGCAGGCATGCACAAGCTGTCACCACCTTGGGAAGGGCCGTTCGTCGTCAGCAAGAACCTCCGCAATGGCTCTTATTATTTGGTGGATCTCCGGCCTAATCGGCCGACCACGGAGGCTCAGTCAACTCACCCGTGGAATATTGCCCATCTGCGGCCTTATTACACTTGAGCTCTTAAGCTCTACACTATGTAAGTTTTTCAGTTTCATTATGAAGTAATAAAATACTCCCTGACTTGGGGGCTTCTTCATTAAAAAGCAATTGTGTCATCCTGTTGCGACCTTATGAGCCGACAGAATTTGCATTTAGGGTGTGTGCACGAGCTTTCTGACTCGCCTCATCCTGTCGCGACCTTATGAGCCAACGAAACTTGCATTTAGGGTGTGTGCCCGAGCTTTCTGACTCGCCTCATCCTGTCGCGACCTTATGAGCCGACGAAACCTGCATTTAGGGTGTGTGCTCAAGCTTTCTGACTCGCCTCATCCTATCGCGACCTTATGAACTGACGAAACCTGCATTTAGGGTGTGTGCTCGAGCTTTCTGACTCGCCTCATCCTGTCGCGACATTATGAGCCGACGAAACCTGCATTTAGGGTGTGTGCTCGAGCTTTCTGACTCGCCTCATCCTGTCGTGACCTTATGAGCCGACGAAACCTGCATTTAGGGTCTGTGCACGAGCTTTCTGACTCGCCTCATCCTGTCGCGACCTTATGAGCCGACGAAACCTGCATTTAGGGTGTGTGCTCGAGCTTTCTGACTCGCCTCATCCTGTCGTGACCTTATGAGCCGACGAAACCTGCATTTAGGGTGTGTGCTCGAGCTTTCTGACTCGCCTCATCCTGTCGCGACCTTATGAGCCGACGAAACCTGCATTTAGGGTCTGTGCACGAGCTTTCTGACTCGCCTCATCCTGTCGCGACCTTATGAGCCGACGAAACCTGCATTTAGGGTGTGTGCACGAGCTTTCTGACTTGCCTCATCCTGTCGCGACCTTATGAGCCGACGAAATCTGCATTTATGGATGCATGCTTGAGTTTTCTGACTCGCCTCATCCTGTCGCGACCTTATGAGCCGACGAAACCTGCATTTATGGGTGCATGCTTGAGTTTTTTGACTCGCCTCATCCTGTCGCGACCTTATGAGTCGACGTAACTTGCATTTATGGGTGCATGCTTGAGTTTTCTGACTCGCCTCATCCTGTCGCGACCTTATGAGCCGACGAAATTGCTGTTTTTGTTTAAAGGCATAGCCTTGAGGGTTTTGTAATTTTCTTTCTGATCCCTCTGGGAAATATTTGTTGTCACTTATTTGGTTTTCATATATGCTGTTTTCAAGGCCTAAAGACAGGTTAATGATCAGAACTACTTTGTCCATGGCAAGTTGAGCATCTTAAAGGAGTGTCAAATATTTCAAATCGCCTTAAGGGCGATATAAAGGTTCCTTCAAAAGGGTATCACAAAAACAGTACCGACTTATAAAAAGGACCTATTACATGGCTCTCAGGCCAAATCAATGAGGTTTATTCTGTAGGCACCTTAGGATCATTCTGTTGTGAGCTTTGGCCGACTTCAATTTGCAAGTCGCCCAATACCCAGTTGCACTTAGCAAGAGCTGCGAAGTCATCTTCATCAGTCAGGATTGATGCCAGGTCTGCTTCCAAGTCAAAAGGGTTCTTGGGTCGCCGAGGAGTTAAACTGGTCGACACAAAGGTTGGCGGTTTGACCCTCCTGTTTTTGCTATCATAAGCTGCCTGATACCTTGATAAATGAAGACTTGCTGCGAGTTGGGTTGCTGCCAGTCGGGAGTCCTTGAAAACACGTTGGTAGTCCTCTTCAACGAATTCTGGCCCATCATCTTTAAGTTGAGGAAAGCCTGCTGCTACCTCTTCCGGGTTGATCTCTGGAGCATACGCCAAGCAGCGACTCAGGGCATTCAGAACACCCTTTCGGGCGGCTGACTGAGTTAGCTCGCCAATCTGAGGGGGAAGTGTGGATAGGCAGCCAAGCACCTTCTTTATGGAAGTTATAGGCTCTTTGGCACCCATCACAACTTTAACAGTCAAGACACTGCCGGTGTACAGTTGCTCTGTCAGCGTGTAAATCGCCTTCAGCATGAGCACCCAGTCTTCCTGAAGGTTGGTGGCTCTCGGACCTGAGTAAGGGGTCATGATGATCAGCGACTTACGATAAGAATTATTTATAAAAAAAGAAGAGGAGATCAAACGTTTGAGTAAGCTTACCGAAGACGGCTTGCGTCATGTTGGAGATATGACGCTTCAAGCCGGACAATTCCTGTTGCACGGTGGCCAGCCTGGCTTCAGCTTTCTCTGCTCTTTTTATGGCGGCATCTTGGTCAGCCTGAGCTCTTTTCAACTCGGCTTTGATTTTTTCCAGCTCAGCCAAGGCCAATTGATATTTCTCCTCCGACTTAGCTCGGGCGTCTTGCTGACCAGATAAGTTTTTCTTTAAATCGCCATGCTCCGATTCGGTCTAAGCAAGAGTTTCCTGTTGAAAGTACAAAGCAAGGGCAAGTCTCAGAACTATTGCAAGCAATATCCGTGACACTTGGGGGCTAATGTATAATTTTTTCTTTTCAGATGAAATTATACAATATCAAGACCCGACTCATCTTTTTACTGATGACCCGACCCTTGGGGGTTACTGGTCGCAAAGTTTCTTCTAAATTTTTCAAGACCCGGCTCATCTTTTTACTGATGACCCGGCCCTTGGGGGTTAATGGGAGTAATACAATATAACAAACTTACCTCATGTTTGTTTTTCAACATCCGCAACAGGCTTTTCTCCATCTCGTAGCTCGCCTCCAGGCGACTTGAAAAACCAGAGCAGAGTTCCTTGAACTCCAGATTTTCATATTCAGAAAGCTTCGTCTTGGAGAGTCCAGATCCAGGAATGGCTTGAGAAGAGGATGCCACATGCCTTGACAAAACCGTTGCCGCCGGCTTAGAGAAGCCGGTACCAGTAATAACTACAGCATCCGGGTCTTCTGTTGTCATCAATGGGCTTGGCGACTTAGGGGCATCCATTGCTTCCTTGGGCGAGTCTGGAAGATTCATTTGATTTTTAGGCTCGCCTTGGTCCGAGTTGTCCTGAGTTGGCATTGATTCTTTGATGGGATCTGAAGTTGTGACAGGAGTTGATCCGCTGGTTTTCCTTTTCTTGGCCTGTGCCCTAAAAAGAAGGGAGAAGCGTATTAAGGAATTGAAAGGTTCATTACTCTCAGAATTCAAAACAAGATTATCAAAATATTTACCCTGGAACTCGAATCATTGGTGGAAGTGTCGACATCACTGAGTCGCCAGATGTAGGAGGAGAGTTCTGCAAGAATTATACGTCAACAATATAGGCGGGTTACAGGCGTGATTCAAGGAGAACATGAAGAATTGTCATTCACAAAATACCTCATTTGGTTTCCTCTTGTTCGTTGCTGGTAAGCCGGACACCAGATCACTGGAATGACTTCGCGTCTTCCGATTTGAAGTGTTCTGTGCTTTCTTCAGTAGGAAATTTGGGTCCAAACAAGCATTTGGGTGTGAGAAGGGAACTTTCCCACAAACTCGCCTGGCCGGCTTAGGTGGAGAAGGGGATGAATCGGAGGAAACATAAATTACCTCAACAGAGTCCTCCTGGCTTTCGTTGTCTTCGTTCTATTACAAGGAAAGGGAAAGACATAAATACAAAGATTAACGGTAGTGGATGGCGAGTGAAAAGAGGATGAGTTTTTACCTCTGAAAGTGCATCGCCGACTTGAGATTCATCGACTTCGGATGGCTCAGCCACAGCAGCTTTGCCCTTACCCTTGGTTTTCTTTGAGGGTGGCTTAACATTTTTCATGGCTGGCCTTTTGGGTTTTCTGGACCAGAACTTATCGCCTTTCTGAAATAGTATATGTTACAAAAAAACAATACAAATGAAGCATAAGGAGTAAAACCAAAGGCGGGTTAGATTTGTTCACCTTGGACGCCGGGTTAATTTTGCAGAAAGGCTTGAGACCGATTTGGCCGCATTTTCCCGCAGGCTCGGCAGTCGGTTTCTTGATAATGGTGACAATGTCCTTTTCTGTTAAAGCCGTATGGAAATAACATTGAGGATGATCTAGGGTGCCATCAAATTCGCACATCAGACCGTCCCGACGACTCAGAGGGAGGAGACGCCATTCGACCCAGCAGCGGATTAGGTCAACTCCAGTAAGGCCATTATTCATCAAGGACCTTAATTCGGACAGTATTGGGATGAACTCCGATTCTTCTTCCTCGGTGAGTTTGTCTGGGAGCTTGAAGTTTGTTGGAAGGCGAGTTGACCGGTAGCCCAGAAGTATGTTTTCGCCTGCAGGAGAAGTCTCTTGACAGTAGAACCAAGACTCGCCCCAACCTTTGGGATGGGTGGGCATGGCAAGTGAGGGAAACGGGCTATCCCTGCGGCGTTGGACATTGACACCGCCGAGTTCCAGGCTGGGACCGTTGTGGAATTTCGTTTGGCGATTCAGATGGAAAAAGTGCCAGAATAGAGGAACAGATGGCTCAATCCGCAGATAAGCTTCACAGAAAACTTGGAATTGGCATAAGTTGCTTATGGAATTGGGTCCCAAATCCTGGAGGCGGACGTTCATGAAAGCCATGGCGTCTCTAAGAAACTTCGATCCAGGCGACTTAAAACCTCGCTCCAGGTGTTCAACAAAGACGACTATTTCCCCTTCCCTGGGGTTAGGAAGATCCTCTCCAAACCCGGTGCGCCAGCCGATAACATTCTGGGGATCCAGGTTGCCCGTTTTCACGTAATCAGCCAATATGGTATCGTCAACCTTAGTAGGAAGCCAGTCACTTTTGAAGACGGCGCCCATGCTACAAAGAGGTAAGGTGTGAACTTACATGCCTCGAACATCTACTGTAAGGGATGAAATAAGTTCATTTAAATCGCCAAGTACTTTGTCCACGGACTAAGGGAAGGACTTGACTCGCCATATCAAAGGGCCGAGTCGGTTTATTATGGCGACTTACGAGGTGTGGCTATTTACAAGAGCTGCACTCTAAGAGATGACGGGGACGTTCGTTCGAAATGTCAAAGTGTGAAGACTACAAACAGCTTTCCGCAAACAGTAGGTAAATGGTGGATCTATCAGGCAGGTAAAAAACCCCTGAGAAAAACGACTGGATGCGGCCATTTCTTACCAGGGCAAGACGACGCCCCTCATTTGATGGAACGCTATACTAAAAGATCCATAAGTAAAGATGGATAAATAAAGGTATTCAAGGGAATTGGATATCTCATCAATGTTCGTGTTAATCGGTTCAGGGTATGCGACGTCTGCTCGCGAGGAATATCAAGAACTTAGCAATGGCAGGAACATGGCAATGGCCGGAATTCTGAGCAGGGATTGGATCTTTTCCTAAAAAGGGGGCGAAGGCCTAACCTGATGCTCTCAGACGAAGAGGGCCGCCGACGATGAAGGTTGTTGGAGAAGCACGGAGTTTTCGTCGGGCGACGAGGTCTTCGGCGGCGGCGAAGTTCGTAGCGGACGGCAAGATGGTCGACGACGATGTGGTGGTCGACGGCGGCGGACAGATCGGCCGCGGTGCGAAGCTGGACGACGGCGAAGGCCTAGGGGCGGCGCCAAAGCCTCTCGTGTGAAGGTGGGAAGGACGGCGGCGCCGAAGTCCTCGGAAGGCGATGAGGTTTTCTCGCTGCAGTGATGGGGAAGAGTTTGACGAGACTGGTAGGTGGGGAGCACCAGTCCTGTTCCCCTCTGTCTATTTATCAGAGCCGGCGCTGGAATCGAGGCGCCGTGAGCGGGAACCGCCAGGGACTAAAAAGATTCACTATAAATGCGCGCCGAAGACTTCGGGATAACGATGTGCTAAGATCCGTTGGGGTTGTGTCAATATTCCCGAAAATCGAGGGATAAGAAGAGGCCAACAAGAAATGGTTTGGCGACTTAAAGAATTTTCAGTGCCCGATGGCGGGTTACAATTTCTGACATATGAAGGAAAATGAGGAATGAATCGCCTTCAACTAAGAAGATGTATTGGCATGAAAAAGAAGTTCAAGTCAATTTGGGGCCTAATGTTGGGGATATTACCTGTGACTGACCCGCCCTAGTTGGGCCGGGTTAGTCATTAGGCGATTCATCCGAGCAGGTATTTGGGCCTTATCCTCGTCAAATCAAGGTCATATGACGGTTTGTGAATCGTGGAAAGTCTCCAAGCTTCGGAAGATAGCGACTTAGAGACCACCGGGGTCACGATTCGTAGGAAGGAAAGTATCCTTGTAAACCCCAGGGGATTTGACCTGTATATAAAGGCGAGTCCCAGGGGACGAGAGGGTAGGTTAGAAATCATCGAGTGCTAGGTTTGGCGAATTACGCCCCCCTTGTAATCGAATCCACATCAATACACACAAAAGCAGGACGTAGGCTATTACCTCCTCACGAGGGGCCGGACCTGGGTAAATCGCCGTGTCTCTCCCGCTTAACCCCTTTGAGTCGCCACCAAGGTGCGATGGCTCCAGTATTAAGTCCTTTCACGAGGACATCTGCCGTGACAAAACCACGACACGCGCCCATGTGGCTTGTGGGGGGCACGGGCACCCACTCACTTGGTGCTTGTGCCCTAGTTTTCTTACACCTCTAGAAAAATTCATTATTACTTCAAGCTCGAGTTCTTGCTCATTTTCTAAAAAAATTGACCTCTTTGCTAGGGGCTTTGTTTCCGAAACCTTTTGAAGGAATTGCTCCTTAGTATGTGACTTCTTCATTGGTCCCATTAGATTTTGTTCTAGTGGTCTATTGTTTGTTTACTACTATTGGTGACCAACAAAATGTGCTTGAATGTTCAATTTACTTGGTTCTAAGTAGTTTTAATGCATGATATAGCCTCTAGTCACTTGTGACACTAGTTGCTACCAATAATGTTTTGTTTTGTTCAATTTTTGAGTTGTCTAAAAATCCAGAAAAATATAAATGTTGAGAAGGGTGTTCTCAAGGAGCTCTTCAAGACAGAGTTCCGAGGGAACTTCACGAGAATCACCTAGGTACAATCTTCCTCGTGACATCAAGGTGCGACCGTGTGAATGGTCGTCCAATGCTTTCATGGTTGGAGCTGGTTTTCAACATAATTTCGAACAATTTGTAGAGAATGTCGGCTTGACCACATTCATTATAGATAAGTGTAAGCAACATCATATCCTTAGAAATACTTCCATGCAAAATCCAAATTCATGCCTAGACACAATGTGCCTAGCATTTCATTTCATCTTTATGATCGAACGTTTTAGTTACCTTTTGTTGACTTCTGTCGTATTTGCATGATTACTGCTTAGGGTAGTATGGTAGAACCTCGACCCGGTGAGTTTGATATTTTTTTACAAGAATAACTACAGGAGAAACCAGATGAGTCTTTTATGACCCACAAGTATAGGGGATCACAACAGTCTTGGAGGAAAGTATTTTACCCAAATTTATTGATTTGACACACGGGAGCCATAGAATATTTATAAGCCTCAATAGTTGAGGTATCAGTTCAACCACACCTGGAATATTAGTACTCTGCAGTTGATAGTTTTGATAGCAATAATAGCATTAACGACAGTAACAATACTAGTATTAGTAGTAGTTTTGTAGTTGTTGGAACAATAGTAGCAATAGTAGTAACTTAGCAAACACAATAAAGGAAAAGCGCAGGCATGAAGTATTATTGATATTTGGATGAAATCAATCGTAACAGTCACAATCTAGAGCGAGACAGAACTAGTTCCAATTCATCAATCATATATAGGCATATATTCCGTAACTAGTTATACGTTCTTATAATAAGAAGTTGCATAACATCTTTGTCCAACTATCCCGTGGTAGTGGGTCCTAATAGAAATCTGAGGGTAATTAAGGTCTCCTTTTAATAGACAATTGGAACAAAGCATTAACACATAGTGAATACATGAACTCCTCATACTACGGTCATCACCAAAGTGAATCCCATTTTTTGCCACCTTGGGTTATCTGGATCGTAACACGTATAGGTGCATACAACTTGGAAGATAGGATCCAAAACACACTTATATTCATGAAAAAATAATAGATTCAGATCCAAAATTAAGGCACTCGGGCCCGAGTGACAAGCACAAGCATAATAAAGTCATATCAACATTATTATGAGAACTTAGTGGATACTAGGGATAAAGCCCTAACAATTTGACTCGATTACATGGTCAATCCGATCCATCTACATAATGAAATTAGTCACTCTCGTTGGTGAACACCATGAGGTTGTCGATGCAGAGGGGTTGTTGATGAAGACAACGACGATTTGCCCTCTCGAGAGCCCAAAAATGCTCCATATTAGGCCTCCAGACGAAGAATAGGAGCCGACGGCAGATCCGTATCATAAAACATGATGAAACTTCTCTCTAATTTTTTTTCTCGAAGATGGTACTTATGGAGTTGGCATGAGGTCAAACAGTGTGTGGGGGATGATACTTGTGATCTGCATTGAGTTTTCCATGAAGAGGAACGGGTTATCGCAACACAACACGGGTAAGTATTTCCCTCAGTCATAAAACCAAGGTTTATCGAACCAATAGGAATATCAACCACAATCGTCTTCAACGATTACACACAAAATAACAAACAACTTGCACCCAACTCGGGCAAGAGGGTTGTCAATCCACTTGGTCTCATTATTTGCAAGCGAATGAGGTGTCTAGATAATTGTAGATAATTCTAAAATGCAAAATAAAATAAATGAGAACAAGATATTCAAGGTTTTAACAATATGTTGTGAATAGACCCGGGGGCCATACCTTTCCCTAGTGGCATCTCTCATGAAAAATAGCATACGTTGGGTAAACAAATTACTGTTGGGCAATTGATAGAAGAGCGGATAGTTATGAAATTTTCACAATAATGATCATGTAAATATAGGAATCATGTCCATAAACAAATAGGCCAACTCCTGCCAGGACCTATTAGTATTACTTCACTTCAAGAGCACTTCTATGCTTGCCTCTCTACGTATTAAGTTCATGGCAAACAAAGTAATGCTTGGAGAAAGATGGCATGATGTAGACAAAGTAAACTCAACCAATATGAATAAACCCCATCATTTTACCCTTACTTGCAGCAACACAAAGACACATCTTGTCCCCTTCTATCACTCAGATATAGAAACTCGCCATGTTGAACCTACTAGAACACACCTCTCTCACCGAAGAAATATCAATCTAGTTGGCCAAACTATTTCAATAGATGGGAGAGAATTACAAAGCTATCATAATCATTCACATAAGAATCATATTATATATCAGAGGAGACTCAAATATTTAACATGACTAATCTGAACATAAACCCATAATTCATCGGATCCCAACAAACGCACTCCACAAAAGTGAATTACATCATGTGGATCACAGCAAAGATGCGATGATCATTGTATTAAATATCAAGAGAGAGAGAGAGACTGCCATCTAGGTACAACCATGGACTCGTAGGTCCGTGGTGAACTACTCACACATCATCATGAGGGAAGCAAGGTTGATGAAGAAGCCCTCCGTGATCGATCGCCCCTCCGGCAGACTGCCGGAACAGAGCTCTAGAAGGCTTCCCGTCAAAACAGGGACTTGCGATGGCATAAATAGTGTTTCACAACCTCCCTCGATGTTTTTAGGGTAGATAGGAATTTATAGGCCAGAGTGCGGAGTCAGGAGAGCCACGAGGAGGCCACAAGCCATCTGGACTCCGCCCTGCCCTAGGACGTGCCATGTTGGCTTGTGGGGCCCTCGTGCACCCTCCTACCTCCTTCCGATGCTCCACGGTCTTGTTTTGGTCCAAAAAAATCACAAAAAAATTCACGTCAATTGTACTTCGTTTGGTAATGGAAACCTAAAAAGTGGAAAACGCGCAGAAAACGACAACTGGCACTAGGCACTGGGTCAATAGGTTAGTGCTCAAAAGTAATATAAATTGGTAGATAAGTACATAAAAAGTGTTATAAAATAATAACACAATAGCATGGAACAATCAAAAATTATAGATACATTGGAGATGTATCAAGTATCCCCAAGCTTAATTCCTGCTTGTCCTCGAGTGGGTAAATGATAAAAATTGAATTTTTGATGTGACATGCTATCCATGATGTAATCTTATGCATATGTGCTAATGAAGAAATGATGAATCAACAAATATTAACACAACAATATTTATAAATATAAGGAGCAAAACAATTAAACTTTCAAAGTGTACGATCCTCAAAGATTGTTTCACCCCTATCCATCTTTATTGTATTAGCAAGGCATGGCTCCATCTTCACCACATAACTACAAATGCCAAGCACCACGGTGCCCAAGTCAGGCAATTGGATCGTACCTTTTCAATATGCATCAACGTTTTATTCTTCACGCAATACATGAGCGTGAACCATTGTACGTGGCATATAGATGGAATAGAAAAAGGTGGTACGTTTTAAAGGGGTTGAAAAGTGGAGAAGATAGTCTCGTATCAACTAGGCGTACCAACGGGTTATGGAGATGCCCATCGATAGATATTGACACAAGGGGTAGGGATTTCCATGCAAATGATGCACTAGAGATACAAGTGTATGAAAGCTCTACTAAAGCTAGGTGGGGTGTGCATCCAACTTGTTTGCTCATGAAGACCTCAGGAATTTGAGGAAGCCCGTCATCGGCATATACAATCCAAGTATATAATTTTTTGATTCCCACTAGCATATGAATGATATAACATGAGACTCTCTATATGATGAACATGGTGCCACTTTGAGGCACAAGTGTGGTAGAGGATAGTAGCAAAGTCCCTTCTCTCTTTTTCTCTCATTCATTTTCTATATGGTGAGATCATTTGGCCTCCCCCATCTTTATTTCCTCACTGGTACAATACTCTAATAATGATGATAAGCACACTTTAATTTACTTACAACTCATGGATAACTCTATATGATGAACTATGAAGCACCATGACTCAAATATGAATGCCTCTCGCAGTGTACCAGGATGTGCAATGATCTAGCGTGACATGCATTCATCATATGATAATTGGTGGCTTTGCCACAAATGCTATTATGAATGGTGGCTTTGCCACAAATACCATGTCGGCTCTATATGATCATGCAAAGCAATATGATGATGAACAGACTAGTCATGTGAAGTGACGATGAAATTTACATGGCAATATATCTCGGAATGGCTATGGAAATTCCATAATAGGTAGGTATGGTGGTTGTTTTGAGGAGGACATAATAAGGGTTTGGATGCACCAGCGAAAGTTGCACCAATCCTCGAGGTGAGAATGGGCTATGCGTGGTACCTGAGAGCCTAGCAAATCTGAGGAGGTGAGATTGCGTATGTCCATGGTGTCAGATTAGTCATAAAGAAGTCATACTTATTGCAAAGTTTTATTAGTTTTATCACAAGTCAAAGTACTAACCACATGCCCCGAGGGAGAGAGTTGGTAGGAATCAACCATCGCGCGACTAGGACTCGAAACAACACTAGGTTTTCAATGAGGAATAGAAATGCTCACACATCATCATCATTCCCTTTTAATTTTTTTAGATGTTTGAGAAGTTTTGACATCTTTTAATATCGCACCTCTATAAATTAATGATTATGCACTCACACCCTTTCATATCACCACATCAATATCATTAGCCACAATTTCTCTATATGCCCTACATGATGGTTTTAATTATCACTCATTATTTTTGATATAGTCTTATGACCCATGCAAATTACCTTCACTGTTTATTAACTCTCAAACAAGTATAAGTGAGGAACGAGAGCATATTATTTCTATAAAATCTACATGCCATCATGCTCAAAAAGATATAAGTGAAGTACTAGACCAACTGCTAAGCTCAAAAGATATAAGTGAAGCACATAGAGTATTCTAACTAATAAACATGATGGTGCATCTCTCTCAAATAGGTGTGTCCAGCAATTAATGATTGTGGCAAACTAAAATTAAAAGTAAACAAAAGCAAATGATGCCCCAAGCAAAACTTATATCATGTGATGAATAAAAATGTAGCTCCAAGTAACATACCGATGGATTGAGACGAAAGAGGGGATGCCTTCCCGGGGCGTCCCCAAGCTTAGATGCTTGATTACTCCTAGATTATTACATTGGTGTGCCTTGTGCATCCCTAAGCTTAGGCTCTTGCCACTTCTCATTCCTTTGTCCATCGAGATAATACCCAAAACTTGAAAACTTCAACCACACAAAACTCAACAAAACTTCGTGAGATCCGTTAGTATAGGCAACATAATAAATACTTTTAGGTACTATTATAAATTGATTATTATTTTATTTTAGCATAATGTACTTTATTCTAACTTAACCATGGCTTATACCCCCGATATAATCCATAGCATAATTAAAACAAGTAAACTATGCATGCAAAAATAGAATATGTTTAAAAGAAAGCAGTCTATAGTAATATATTTAATTGGCATACTTATGTAACTCCAACAATTTTGAGAAATTAGGACGATCTTAGGAATTTGTATGTAAGTACTGTTTAAGAAATTGAGCTTAAAAAGACATTCCACTAAAATCAGAGAAATTTTGTACTGGGCGTCAAAGTTTCTGTTTTTGCACCATATCAATTCTAGTCATCATGCAAATCACCCCAAAGGATTTACTTGTCACTAACACTAATTAAAACATAAAAACACAATCATTACAGTAGCAAAAATTATGTCATAATAAGCAAAAAGAAATTAGACAGCAAAAATTGAAGATAACTATTGGGTTTCCTCCCAACAAGCGCTATTGTTTTACGCCCCTAGCTAGGCATATTGCATAATTTCAAGTGTTGTCATTCTTGACATTGAATCTATAAGTGTCCATAATGATAGAATCATAAGGTGGTTTGATTCTATTTCTAGGGAAGTGTTCCATTCCTTTCTTTATTGGGAATTGGAACCTTATGTTGCCCTCTTTGATATCAATGATTGCACATATAGTTTGTAGGAAGGGTCTTCCAAGTATAATGGGACAAGTAGGGTTGCAATCAATATCAAGCACAATAAAATATACATGCACATAATTTTTGTTTGCAATGATAAGCACATTGTTAATTCTATCTAAAGGTTTCTTACTGGTAGAATCCGCAAGATGCAAGTTAAGGGAACATTCTTCAATATTAGTGAGACAAAGTACATCACATAAAGCTTTAGGTATAGTGGAAACACTAGCAACAAGGTTACACAGAGCATTGAATTTATATTTATTTATCTTAATTTTGATAGTAGGTTCCCACTCATCATGCAACTTTCTAGGAATAGAAACTTCGTTCTCAAGTTTCTCATCACACGCTTTTACCGTAGCTTCTACTATATGTTGAGTAATAGATTTATTTTGTTCATAAGCATTGGGTGAGATAATAATGGATTACAGAAAGGAAATACATTATACAAAAGATCAATTATCATAATTAAAGTGCTTGTAGTCCAAGATAGTGGGCACATCACTAGTTAAAGTTTTGACATCTCCAAACCCACTATTTTCAATTTTATCATTAAAATCATCACCCTCCAAGCAAACAGGACGCTCGTTAACTAGAGTTGACTCATACCTAGTCCCTTTATAATTAGTATTCAGGGAAGAAAACAAAGATTCAATAGGATAAGTGATACGTCCCAAACCTATCTATAATTTCTGATTGTTCCATGATCTTTTGGGTGACATTGTTATATGTTTTGCTACACTTTTATATCTTTTTATACATATTTGGACTGACCTACTAACTCAGTGCACCCAGTACCAGTTTCTGTCTGCTGATGTCATTTTTAGAGGGGCTTTTACCTAAATTTCCAGAGCCCCAAAAATTCCGAGAAAAATATATAAAACTCAGCGTGACGGAAGCTTCTAGATCACCGAAGATGGGCCAAAGGGGATCCAGGGGCTGCCCAGGCGGCCTCCCTGCGCGGCCTGGCCCCTGGCCGCGCCCACATGTCGACTGGGTGGGCCCTACCTCCTCTGACGTCCTCCTTTGGCCTATATTTACCCCTCCGATCAGAAACCCTTCCAGCATATCCAGAATCGCGAATTTCTCCATCGTTTCGCCGCCGCAGCGCTTCCGAGATCGGGAGTGTCAGGAGACCTCTTACCGGCACCCTACCGGAGGGAGGATTGACCTCCCGGAGCTTCTCCACCGCCATGGACGCTTCTCGAACGTGTCGTGAGTAGTCCTCCTTGGACCATGAGTCCATGACCAGTAGTTATGTGATGTCTTCTCTCCAATCTTGTGCTTCCATGATTAGCCCTTGTGAGCTGCCCTACATGATCAAGGCATCTATGTAATCTTCATGCTATTGCTATCTCGGTTTGTTGGGATCCGATGGATTATGAGATTATGTTCAGATTGTTATGAGTTATATATTTGATTATCCTTTTATATTATGTTCTTTAGTGATTCATGCATGTTCTCCGTTGCTCTTTATTGCTTTGGCCGAGTAGTAGATTGTAACTCCAAGAGGGAGCGTTATGCATGATTGTGGGTTCATGCCCCCTGATGTCTAGCTTGAGTGATAGAAACATGAGACTAGGGGATGTGTTGTTGCCACCAGGGAGAAAACAACGGTGCTTGAGACCACGGTTGCAAGGATTGTTTACCTTACGCATAGTTCGTTAATGCAGTTGTCCGTTGCTTTGAGTTTACACTTTGGGTGGGGCTCGCAACTTAATACCAGCAAGATGTTCTGGATAGATATCTCGAGGTGGATGATTAGTAAGTAGATGCTGATGAATAAACGGTCTACTTGTCTTGGCGTACTGCTCATTACTATTGAGCCTCTAACTTTCAAGTAGCATAATTAGCATTGCGGTGCGTTTATAATTCTATCAATTGCCCAGCTGGAATTTGTTTACCCAATCATAGTTGTTTATCGTCTTTTGGGAGAGAGACATCACTAGTGAACATCATGTGACTCCGGTCCATATCACCACCATTGCTTACACCTCCATCATTTACTGCTTTTATTTACTTTTCCGTTGCAATCACTATTACTATTCCCTCTTGTGTTTCGATCCTTTCCAAACTACAAGGCCGGAGAGATTGACAACCTCTCTGTACTCGTTGGGAGCAAAGTTATTTGTTGTGTGTGCAGGTCCACGTCTTCTGCTAGAGCCAGGGCAGGGGACACCTACTGTTGATCCTTGGAGTCCTCCTGGTTCGATAAACCTTACAGTCTCCGTGTAAGGGAACTTGCTGCTGACTACATCTCCACCTTCCACTTGGGGTAAACAACGAGGGGCGAGAAGTATATTCATCAATTCGTCATCAATAAGTAGCAATCATTTTAAGGTCTTCATCATGATTATGCTAAAAACCGGGTGGAAGAGCCTTTTCTAGGAATTCTCGCTTAGCTCTCAACTTAGCGGTCCTCTCGTTACTCTCATTGATTGAAACTTGGATATAAATAATAGTCTAATTAGAATCATGCTTAGGAGGCAAAGTTTTACTTTTAAGAGTCTCTACATCAAGAGCAATTATATCCACATTCTTAGCCAAAGTATGAACAATATGCAATTTTTCCTCTACCACAGTATTGAAAACTTTTTGAGAATTAATGAATTACTTAATTGTGTTATCAATATGAGAGGGTACCCTATTAGAATTTGTAGAAGAATTTCCATATGAATTCCCATAAGAATTTCCATAGTCGTTGGAAGAATTACCGGGATACGACCTAGGATTGAAATTACCTCTATAAGCATTGTTGTTAACATTATTTCGAGAGACAAAGTTCACATCAATAACATCATTATTTTGCTCAATGAAGGTAGACAATGGCATATAATTAGGATCAACATGAGCATTTTTATTAGCAACCAAATTCATAAGAGCATCTACTTTGTCACTCAAAGTAGCGATTTTTTCCATAGAATTTACCTTCTTACCAGTTGGAGCTTGTTCGGTATGCCATTGAGAATATTTGAACATAATATTGTACAGAAGTTTGGTGGCCTATCCTAGGGTCACCTCCATGAAGGTACCATGTGCAACAGAATCTAGAAGATTTTTGGATGCAAAATTTAGTCTCTCATAGGAATTTTGAATAATCATCCATAAGTTTAAACCATGTGCAGGACAGTTTATTATCATCAATTACATTATATCCCAAGATTGAGAAACATGTTCTTGTTTTTTTATTTAAAATTCATTATTTGATTTCTTAGGGAGATGATCCTAGCAGGAGGGAAATAGTTGCTAATGAAAGCATGTTTAGACTTATCCCATGTTCTAATACTATTGCCTGGCAAAGATGGCCAAGCTTTTGCTTTATCTCTAAGAGAAAATGGAAATAATTTTAATTTCACAATATCATTGTCCAGGTCATTTTTATTTTTCATATCACAAAGTTCCACAAAAGCATTGAGACGTGAAGCTGGATCCTCATTAGGACTTCCCGAAAATTGATCTTTCATGACAAGATTTAGCAATGGAGCATTAATATCAAAAGCATCCGCACTAGTGGCGGGTGGTATGGGAGTACCAATAAAATCATTATTATTAGTATTTGAGAAGTCACACAACTTAGTAGTATCTTGAGACATGGTGACTACGCAAGCAAAGTAATAATGTAACAAGCAAACTAGAGAACGAAGATGCAATCTAGTGACAAGCTAAGCAAGCAAAGATAAATAATTTTCTTTTTTATGAGACAAACTGAACATACCAGAAAATAAAAAGAGGAAAAAGTGAATGAAATTTTGTGTGGACTTACTTGATAGTTGGTGATGACATTCCCCGGCAACGGCGTTAGAAATCCTTCGTGATACTTGTGATCTGGGTTGGGTTTTCCGTGAAGAGGAACTGGTTATGGCAGCACAATGCAGGTAAGTACTTCCCTCAGTTATGGAGCCAATGTTTATCGAACCAATACGAATATCAACCACAACCATCTTCAACAGCTCCACACAAAAGAATAAACAGCTTGTACCCAACGCGGGCAAGATGGTTGTCAATACCCTTGGTCTCGTTATTTGCAAGCGAATGAGGCATGTAGATAATTGTGAAATGCGAAAACTAAAAGTAAATAAATAGCAGCAAGGTATTGAAGGTTTTAGCAATATGTTGTGAATAAACCCGGGGGAAATAGCTTTCCCTAGTGGCATCTCTTAGAAAAAATAGCGCACAATGGATAAACAAATTACTGTTGGGCAATTGATAGAAGAGAGGATAGTTATGTGACTTCACGGCAATGATGATGTAAATATAGGCATCACATTGATAAGCAAATAAACCGACTCCTGCCTGCACCTATTACTATTACTTCACTTCGAGAGCGCTTCTATGCTTGCCTCTCTACGTATTAAGTTCACGACAAACGAAATAATGCTTGAAGAAAGATGAGATGATGTAGACAAAGTAAACTCGACCAATATGAATAAAACCCATCGTGTTAACCTTCGTAGCATCAACACAAAGATGCAACTTGTCCCCACCTGTCACTAGGATATAGGAACTTGCCAGGTTGAACCTACTACAACACAACTCTTTCACCGAAGAAATATCAATCTTGTTGGCCAAACTATTTCAATAGGTCAGAGAGAATTACGAAGCTATCATAACCATGCACATAAAAATCATGTTATATATCAAAGGAGACTCAAACATTTATCATGCTTAATCTAATGAAAAAATCAGACTTCATCAAATCCCAACAAACGCACCGCACAAAAGTGAATTACATCATGTGGATCAAAGCAAAGATGCGATGATCATTGTATTTAAGATCAAGAGAGAGAGATTGCCATCTAGGTACTGCCATGGACCCCTAGGTCTGTGGTGAACTACTAACACATCATCATGAGGGCAGCAAGGTTGATGAAGAATCCCTCCATGATTGTTCCCCCCTCCAGTAGAGTGCCTGAACGGAGCTCTAGTTGGCCTCCCGTCGGAACAGAGACTTGCGCCGACGTAAAAAGTGTTTCAGGACCTCCCTTGATGCTTTTAGCGTAGATAGGAATTTATAGGCCAGAGAACAAAGTCGGGAGAGCCAGGAGGCAGCCACAAGCCATCTGGGCACCCCATGCCCTAGGGCGTGCCATGTTGGCTTGTGGGGCCCTCGTGCACCCTCCTGCCTCCTTCTGATGCTCCACGGTATTATTTTGGTCCAGAAAAACTCACAAAAGGTTCATGTCAAGTGGACTTCGTTTGGTACTGAAAACCTGAAAAGTGAAAAAACATGCAGAAAACAACAACACGCAGTGGGCACCAGGTCAATTGGTTACTACTAAAAAATAATATAAATTAATAGATAAGTACACAAAAGTATTCTAAAACGATAACATAATAGGATGGACCAATAAAGTGTAGTGAATTTTTTACTGCTAACTCATAAAAAGTATTCTAAAATGATAACATAATAGGATGGATCAACACCCCCAAGCTTTGAACACCGTAAAGTGTAGTGAATTTGTGAACATGGAATGAAATGTCGGTGAGAACACGTAGTCCCTCAAGCTTAGGGTCTTGGCCTAACTTGGTCTAGGGCCACTGATAGTATCTGTCAGGTGTAGGGTAGAACTTGTTTTGTGGCACTAGAGTGTCCAATGGTTGTTCCTTGTTCTCTGCAGCCACCAAGGTTGCTCGATACTCGGTGATGTCGTCTGGAAGTATCTTCCCATGGCATGAAAATCAAACAAGGCAAGAGCAAGCAACGAAAAAGCATCACGTGTTTTCTCACTGTATATCACATTATAATGACAGTGATGCGGGGTAGCAGGATCATTAATAAAGTGGTATTTTACCATGGAAGCATGGTTAAGGTAAGTCTCATGAAGCATACGATCATCATCATGGATAGCCACACTAAGGTGCCTAGCAAGATGACTAGTGTAAATACCACCGTAAATACTACGCCTTGTTCTATTAGTATGAAGACAACATGCGACAATGGCTCCCACACTATAAGTCCTCTCTTTGAAAAGTGCACAATGCAAGAGAGCAAGGTGAGGAGAACTAAGTGTTCGACCTTCTTGTCTACCAGTTAGACAACTTCCTATAAATAGAGCAAAGTAATACACGAAAGGAAAATGCAAATTCGAAGCACTGTCTTTACAAACGCCTCTAAATTCCCCCATAGTTAAAGCGTAAACAAAATCTTCAAACTCATCTGGCCTAGGTTCATCTAGTATCCCCTCATAAGGAAGCATGCATATTTCATAGAAGTATTCAAAAGGCAATTTGAAGGTATGTTCATATAAATGGAATACTATTGCAGGCTTCTCCCGTCTAGGCATGAGATGGAAATGGTGCACAAAATTATTGGTGAGGAGTTGGTACTGGTCACACTTATCTGCGATGAAGTTTGTTAAGCCAATGATGTCCAAGAATTGATCAAACTCGTGGCGTAAAATGGCTTCATTCCTGAACGTGTTGCATGGCCGTTCACATGGTTTCACCTTGGACCTTCGAGGAAGATTTATCACAGGTGGTCCTCTCGAAGTTCTTGCTGAACTCCGACTTGAGGAGCCCCTCGTAAATATATTTCTGACATTTTCCTTCACTAAATTTTTTGAAGCTTTTGACCATGAGAAAGAGGGGAATAAACTTAACAAAGTAGATAGCAACAACTCATATGGATGTTGTTGGAAATATGCCCTAGAGGCAATAATAAATTAGTTATTATTATATTTCTTTGTTCATGATAATTATTTAGTATCCATGCTATAATTGTATTGATTGGAAACATAAATAGATGTGTGGATACTAAGACAAAACACTGTCCCTAGTAAGCCTCTAGTTGACTAGCTCGTTGATCAAAGATAGTCAAGGTTTCCTGACCGTAGACAAGTGTTGTTGATTGATAACGGGATCACATCATTAGGAGAATCATGTGATGGACTAGACCTAAACTATGAACGTAGCATGTGATCGTGTCATTTTGTTGCTATTGTTTTGTGCGTGTCAAGTATTCATTCCTATGACCATGAGATCATGTAACTCACTGACACCGGAGGAATACCTTGTGTGTATCAAACATCACAATGTTACTGGGTGACTATAAAGGTGCTCTACAGGTATCTCCGAAGGTGTCCGTTGAGTTAGCATGGATCAAGACTGGGATTTGTCACTCTGTGTGACGGAGAGGTATCTCGGGGCCCACTCGGTAATACAACATCATATACAAGCCTTGCAAGCAATGTGACTCAAGTGTGAGTCACGGGATCTTGTATACCGGAATGAGTAAAGAGACTTGCCGGTAACGAGATTGAAATAGGTATAGCGATACCGACGATTAAATCTCGGGCAAGTAACATACCAAAGGAGAAAGGGAATGTTATACGTGATTATATGAATCCTTGGCACAGAGGTTCAACCGATAAGGTCTTTGTAGAATATGTAGGATCGAATATGGACGTCTAGGTCCCGCTATTGGATATTGACCGAGGAGTGTCTCGTGTCATGTCTACATAGTTCTCGAACCCGCAGGGTCTGCACACTTAAGGTTCGATGGTGTTTTAGTATAGTTGAGTTATATGTGTTGGTGACCGAAGGTTGTTCATAGTCCCATATGAGATCACGGATGTCACGAGGGTTTCCGGAATGGTCTGGAAACAAAGATTTATATATAGGAAGTTGGTGTTTGGATTTCGGAAAGTTTTTGGGCATTGTCGGCAGTGTACCGGGAGTGACGAATGGGTTCTCGGGGCCCACTGGGTGGGCCCACCACGCCCCAAGGGGGCCACATGGGTTTATTTGATGTACAATAAGGTATAATGGGCTGACAAAGTCGTCCAAGGAAAGCTCATGAAGAAAAAGTGGAAAATCCAAAAGAGGTGGGAAAATAAGGAAGGAGTCCTAATCCAAGTGGGATTGGAGAAGGACTCCTCCCTCCCACTTCGGCCGACCCAAGGAGGGCCTCTTTGGCTGGCTCCCTAAGGGCTTGACCCACCCCTTGGCTCCTCCTAGATATGCTTGAGGTTTTGGGATGTTTGAGACACAACTTTGCCACGTGCAACTCAAACCTACACCTCATAGTTCTTCCTCTAGATTAGATTTTTGCGGAGCTCGGGTGGAGTCCTGCAGGAATAGATCATCACCAACACCGGCGCGCCGTCACACTGCTGGAGAACTCATCTACTTCTCCGTCTCTCTTGCTGGATGAAGAAGGCCGAGATCGTCATCGAGTTGTACGTGTGTTGAACGCGGAGGTGCCGTCCATTCGGCGCTAGATCGGAACGGTTCGTGGGACGACGACGATTTGAATCACGAAGCTGTACCACTACATCAACCGCGTTTCTTAATGCTTCCCTCTTAGCGATCTACAAGGGTATGTGGATCTAATATTCTCTCGTAGATCAACATCACCATGATAGGTCTTCGTGTGCGTAGGATTTTTTTTTGTTTCCCATGCAACGTTCCGCAACAGTGGCATCATGAGCTAGGTTCATTCATAGATGTTATCTCGAGTAGACCATAATTTTTTTTGTGGGTTTTGATGTTCGATTTTCTGCCCTCCTTAGTCTTTTCTCGATTCAGCGGTATTGTTGGATTGAAGCGCCCTGGACCGACATTACTCGTACGCTTACGAGAGACTGGTTTCATCGACTAACATGCAACTCATTGCATAAAGATGACTGGCGGGTGCCTGTTTCTTCAACTTTAGTTGAATTGGATTTGACCGAGGCGGTCCTTGGAGAGAGGTTAAATAGCAATTTTCACATCACCATTGTGGTGTTTGCGTAAGTAAGATGCGATCATACTAGATACCCATAGCAGCCACGTAAAACATGCAACAACAAATTAGAGGACGTCTAACTTGTTTTTGCAGGGTATGCTTGTGATGTGATATGGCCAAGGACATGATGTGATATATTGGATGTATGATATGATCATGTTGTAATAGTTAATATCGACTTGCACGTCGATGCTACGGCAACCGAAAGGACCCATAGGGTTGTCTTTAAACTAACGTTTGTGTTTGCATATGCGTTTACTATATTGCTAGGACGTAGCTTTAGTAGTAATAGCATAGATAGCACGACAACCTCGATGGCGGCATGATGATGGAGATCATGGTCTGGCGCCGCTGACGATGAAGATCATGCCGGTGCTTTGGTGATGGAGATCAAGAAGCACAAGATCATGGCCATATCATGTCACTTATGAATTACATGTGATGTTACTCCTTTTATGCACCTTATCTTGCTTAGAACGACAGTAGAATTATAAGGTGATCCCTCACTGAAATTTCAAGATGAAATTGTGTTCCCCCTGACTGCGCACCGTTGCGACAGTTCGTTGTTTCGAGACACCACGTGATGATTGGGTGTGATAGACTCAACGTTCACATACAACGGGTGCAAAACAGTTGCACACGCGGAACACTCGGGTTAAACTTGACGAGCCTAGCATGTGCAGACATGGCCTCGGACACAAGAGACCGAACGAGCATGAATCGTATAGTTGATATGATTAGCATAAAGATGTTTACCACTGAAACTATACTCAACTCACGTGATGATCGGACTTGAGTTAGTGGATTTGGATCATGCACCACTCAAATGACTAGAGGGATGTATTTTTGAGTGGGAGTTCTTAAGTAATATGATTAATTGAACTAATTATCATGAACATAGTCAAAATGTCATTGTGAATTATGATGTAGCTTGCGCTATAGCTCTAATGTTTTTTATATGTTCCTAGAGAAAATTTAGTTGAAAGATGATAGTAGCAACTTTGCGAACTGAGTCCGTAAAACTGAGGATTGTCCTCATTGCTGCGTAGAAGGCTTATGTCCTTAATGCACCACTCAGTGTGCTGCACCTCGAGCGTCATCTATGGATGTTGCGAACATCTGACATACACGTTTTTGATGACTACGTGATAGTTCAGTGCGTAATACTTAATGGTTTAGAAGCAAGGTGCTGAAGACGTTTTGAATCGTCACGGAACATAAGAGATGTTCTGAGAGATGAAATTGAGATTTCATGCTCGTGCCCTTGTTGAGAGGTTTGAGACCATTGACAAGATTCTTTGTCTACAAATTAAAGGAGAAAAGTTCAATCGTTGAGCATGTGCTCAGATTGTCTGAGTACAACAATCGCTTGAATAAAGTGGGAGTTAATCTTCCTAATGAGATAGTGATGGTTCTCCAAAGCCACTGCCACCAAGCTGCTAGAGCTTCGTCATGAACTATAACATATCAAGGATAAATATGATGATCCTTGAGCTATTCACAATGTTTGACACTGCGAAAGTAGAAATCAATAAGGAGCATCAATTGTTGATGGTTAGTAAAACCACTAGTTTCAAGAAGGGCAAGGGCTAGAAGGGATACTTCATGAAACGGCAAACCAGTTGCTGCTCTAATGAAGATACCCAAGATTGAACCCAAACCCGAGACTAAGTGCTTCTGTTATGAGGGGAACGGTCACTGAGGTGGAGCTACCCTAGATACTTGGTAGATAAGAAGGCTGGCAAAGTCGACAGAAGTATATTTGATATACATGATATTGATGTGTACTTTACTAGTACTCCTAGTAGCACGAGGGTATTGGATACCGGTTCGGTTGCTAAGTGATTAGTAACTCGAAATGAAAGCTATGGAATAAATGGAGACTAGCTAAAGGCGAGGTGACGATACGTGTTGGAAGAGTTTCCAAGGTTGATGTGATCAAAACATCGCACGCTCCCTCTACCATTGGGATTGGTGTTAAACCTAAATAATTGTTGTTTGGTGTTTGTGTTGAGCATGAACATGATTGGATCGTGTTTATTGCAATACGATTATTCATTTAAAGAGAATAATAGTTATTCTATTTGCTTGAATGATTACCCTCAATGGTTTATTGAATCTCGATCGTAGTGTTACACATGTTCATAATATTGGTTCCAAAAGATACAAAGTAATAATGATAGTACCACTTACTTGTGGCATTGCCACTTGAGTCATGTTGGTGTAAAATGCATGAAGAAGCTCCACGCTGATGGATCTTTGTACTCACTCATTTTTGAAACGTTTGAGACATGCAAACCATACCTCTTGGTATAAACGCATGAAGAAAATCCATGCGGATGGATCGTTTGGATTCACTTGAGACATGCAAAATCATACCACATGGAACAAGAAAGTAACTTGTTGGAAGCAATGCATTTTGATATGTGTAGTCCAATGAGTGTTGAGGCACGCAGTGGATATCGTTATGTTCTTACTTCACTAACGATTTGAGTAGATACATGAGTATTTACTTGATGAATCACAAGTTTGAGATATTGAAAAGTTCAAAGCTATTTCAGAGTGAAGATCGTCGTGACAAGAGGATAAACTGTCTACGATATGATCATTGAGATGAATATCTGAGTTGCGATTTTTTGGTACACAGTTAAGACAATGTGGAAATTGCTTCGCAATTCATGCCATCTAGAACACCATAGTGTGATGGTGTGTCCGAACGTCATAGCCGCGCCCTGTTTGATATGGTGCATACTATGATGTCTCTTATCAAAATTACCACTATCGTTTATGGGTTATGCATTAGAGACAACAACATTCACGTTAAATAGGGCACCTCATATTTCCATTGAGATGACACAGTATGAACTATGGTTTGGAGAAACCTGAGGTGTCGTTTCTTGAAAGTTTGGGATTGCGACACTTATGTGAAAAAGTTTCATTCTCATAAGCTCGAACCCAAAGAGGATAAATGCATCTTCATAGGATATCCAAAATAGTTGGGTACATCACCTATCTCAGATCCGAAAGTGAAGTGTTTGTTTCTAAAAACGGGTCGTTTCTTGAGGGAAGGTTTCTCTTGAAATAATTGAGTGGGAGGGTGGTGGAACTTGATGAGGTTAGTGAACCGTCACTTCAACCAATGTGTAGCACGGCGCAGGAAGATGTTCCTGTGACGCCTACACCAATTGAAGTGGAAATTGATGATGGTGATCATTGAGCTTTGGATCAAGTTACTACAAACCTCGTAGGTCGACAAGGTCGCGTACTAGTACAGAGTGGTACGGTAACCCTATCTTGGAGGCCATGTTGTTGAAAAACAATGAACCTACGAGCTATGGAGAAGCGATGGTGGGCCTGAATTCCGACAAATGGCTGGAGGCAATGAAATCCGAGAGAAGATCCATGAATGAAAACAAAGTGTAGACTTTGCAAGAACTACTTGATGGTCGTAGGACTATTAAGTAAAGATGGATCTTTAAAGGGAAGACACACGATGATGGTGAAAAGTCACCATTAAGAAAAGCTCGACTTATCAGAAAGATGTTTCTGACAAGTTCAAAGAGTTGACTATAATGAGACTTTCTCACTCGTAGCGATGCTAAAAGTCTGTTGGAATTATGTTAGCATTTCCTGCATTATTTATGAAATATTGCACATAGGATTTCAAAACATTGTTTCCTCGACGGTTTCCTTGAGGAAAGGTTGTATGTGATACAACTAGAAGGTTTTGTCGATCCTAAGAATGCTAACAAGTATGCAAGCTCTAGCGATCCTTCTATGGACTGGTGCAAGCATCTCAGAGTTGGAATATACACTTTGGTGAGATGATAAAAGCTTTTGAGTTTATACAAGGTTTGTGAGAAACTTGTATTTCCAAAGAAGTGAGTGGGAGCACTATAGAATTTCTGATAAGTGTATGTGGTTGACATATTGTTGATCATAAGTAATGTAGAATTTCTGTAAAGCATAAAGGGTTGTTTGAAGGGGGTTTTTCAAAGGAAAACCTGGATAGAGCTACTTGAACATTAAGTGTCAAAATCTATAGAGATAGATCAAAACGCTTAATAGAACTTTCAACGAAATGCATGCCTTGACGAGTATTTGAAGGAGTTCAAAATAGATCAGCAAAGAAGGAGTTCTTGGTTGTGTTGTAAGGTGTGAATTTGAGTAAGACTCAAAAGCCCGACCACAGCAGAAGAAAGAGAAAGGACGAAGGTCGTCCCCTATGCCTTAGCCGTAGGCTCTAAAGTATGCCAAGCTGTGTACCGCACCTGATGTGTGCCTTGCCATGAGTCTGTCAAGGGGTACAAAGAGTGATCCAGGATTGAATCACTAAACAACGGTCAAATTTATCCTTAGTAAGAAATGGACTAAGGAATTTTCTCGATTATGGAGGTGATTAAATAGTTCGTCGTAAAGGGTTACATCGATGCAAGGTTTGACACTAATCCGAATAACTCTGAGTAGTAAACCGGATTCGTATAGTAGAGTGGTCATTTGGAATATTTCCAAATAGAACGTAGTAGCAGCATCTATAGGATGACATAAATATTTGTAAAGCACACACGGATCTGAAAGGTTCAGAACCGTTGACTAGAAACCTCTCTCACAAGCAAGACTTGATCAAACACCAGAACTCTATGGGTGTTGGATTCGTTAAAATCACATAGTGATGTGAACTAGATTATTGACTCTAGTGCAAGTGGGAGACTGTTGGAAATATGCCCTGGAGGCAATAATAAATTAGTTATTATTATATTTCTTTGTTCATGATAATCGTTTATTATCCATGCTATAATTGTATTGATTGGAAACACAAATACATGTGTGGATACATAGACAAAACACCGTCCCTAGTAAGCCTATAGTTGACTAGCTCGTTGATCAAAGATAGTCAAGGTTTCCTGACCATAGACAAGTGTTGTCGCTAGATAACGGGATCACATCATTAGTAGAATCATGTGATGGACTAGACCCAAACTATGAACGTAGCGTGTGATCGTGTCATGTTGTTGCTATTGTTTTTCTGCATGTCAAGTATTCATTCCTATGACCATGAGATCCTGTAACTCACTAACACTAGAGGAATACCTTGTGTGTATCAAACATCACAATGTTACTGGGTGACTATAAAGGTGCTCTACACGTATCTCCGAAGGTGTCCGTTGAGTTAGCATGGACCAAAACTGGGATTTGTCACTCCGTGTGACGGAGAGGTATGTCGGGGCCCACTCGGTAATACAACATAACATACAAGCCTTGCAAGCAATGTGACTCAAGTGTGAGTCACGTGATCTTGTATTACGGAACGAGTAAATAGACTTGCCGGTAACGACATTGAAATAGGTATAGGGATATCGACGATCAAATCTCGGGCAAGTAACATACCGAAGGACAAAGGGAATGTTATACGGGATTATATGAATCCTTGGCACAGAGGTTCAACCGATAAGATCTTAATAGAATATGTAGGATCCAATATGGACATCCAGGTCCCACTATTGGATATTGACCAAGGAGTGTATCGGGTCATGTCTACATAGTTCTCGAACCTACAGGGTGTGCACACTTAAGGTTCGATGGTGTTTTAGTATAGTTGAGTTATATGTGTTGGTGATCGAAGGTTGTTCAGAGTCCCGGATGAGATAACAGACGTCACGAGGGTTTCCGGAATGGTCCGGAAACGAAGATTGATATATAGGAAGTTGGTGTTTGGATTCCGGAAAGTTTTCGGGCATTTCCGGTAGTGTACCGGGAGTGACGAATGGGTTCCAGGGGCCCACTGGGTGGGCCCACCACGCCCCAAGGGGACCATGTGGTTTTATTGGATGTACAATAAGTTATAATGGGCTTACAAAGTCATCCAAGGAAATCCCATGAAGAAAAAGTGGAAAATCCAAAAGAGGTGGGAAAATAAGGAAGGAGTCCTAATCCAAGTGGGATTGGAGAAGGACTCCTCCCTCCCACTTCGGCCGACCCAAGGAGGGCCTCTTTGTCCAGCGCCCTAAGGGCTTGCCCCACCCCTTAGCTCCTCCTATATATACTTGAGGTTTAGGGCTATTTGAGACACAACTTTGCTACGTGCAACTCAAACCTACACCTCATAGTTCTTCCTCTAGATTAGATTTCTGCGGAGCTCGGGCGGAGCCCTGCAGGAATAGATCATCACCAACACCGGCGCGCCGTCACGCTGCCGGAGAACTCATCTAATTCTCCGTCTCTCTTGCTAGATCAAGAAGGCCGAGATCGTCATCGAGCTGTACGTGTGCTGAACGTGGAGGTGCCGTCCGTTCGGCGCTAGATCGGAACGGATCGTGGGGCGACGGTGATTTGAATCACGAAGCTGCACCACTATATCAACCACGTTTCTTAACTCTTCCCGCTTAGGGATCTACAAGGGTATGTGGATCTAGTATCCTTTTGTAGATGAACATCACCATGATAGGTCTTCGTGTGCGTAATTGTTTTTTGTTCCCCATGCAACGTTCCCCAACAGATGTCTAGAGGCTATATCAAGCATTAAAACTACTTAGAACCAAAAGAATTCAACATTCAAGCTCATTTTATAGTAGAAAATATGATAAATATAAACTATTAGAACAAAAAATAATTGGACACACGGAAGATTCACATACCAAGGAGCAGTTTCTTTGAACTATTTCAAAAATGAAGCTCCGAGCAAAGAGATTGAAATTCCGTATCTAGGAAAGAGCTCAAGCTAAGAACTGAACACAAATTTAAATTAAAGAGGCTAGCAAATATGGAAAGCTGAGTGTGCGGACATTCATGGATTCACATTAGTCATGAAGAACTCACATTACTTATTGCAAAGACTTATTAGCTCTCTCAAAGCAAAGTACTACGACATGCCCTTAGGGAGGAAGTTAGTAGGAGTTAAGCATCACGCGCCCTCGACCTTGACAACACTAAGATTTCAATGAGGAATAAGAATGGTCACACATGATCACCATGCCAAAACCAATATTTAGATGAATGACAAGTAACACCCTATAATTATATAAATTTCTACTAACCATCAACCATGTAGTCACGCCCTTTCATATTATCACATCAATATCATTAACCCACAATTTCTCTGTGATGTGCTACATGGAAGTTTTTATTATGTCCTCCTTGAATACCTATCATTTTTGGACTTGTACTATAACCCATTCAAATTACTGTTGCTCCCTATTATACTCTCAAACAAATATAAAGAAGAACAAGAGTGCAATTATTTTTATAAAATCTACACGCCATCGTGCTCTAAAAGATATAAGCGAAGCACTAGGCCAACTACTTAGCTCGAAAGATATAAGTGAAGCACATCGAGTATTCTAACAAATCATGATGAACTTGCGTCTCTCTAAAATAGGTGGGTCCAAAAAATTGATTGTGGAAAACTAAAACTAAATCAAGCTATAATACTCGACGCCTCCAAGCAAAACACATATCATGTGAGGAATAAAAATATAGCTCCAACTGAAATGACGATGGAATGGAGACAAAACAGGGAATGCCTTCTGGGCCATCCTCAAGATAAGACACTTGATTCTTCCTTGGATATTATCCTGGGGTACCTTCGGAATACCCAAACTTAGGGTCTTGCCTCTTCTTATTCCTTCATCCATCATGAGCACACCCAAAACTTGAAAATTTTAGCACACAAAACTCAATAAAAACCTCTTGAGATCCGTTAGTATAATAGGCAAATCATAAAGTTCAGGTACTGTTATAAACTGATTCATGTTTAATTATTGCATAAGGTACTGTATTCTAATTTCTCCATGACTTATACCCCGAGATATAATCCATAGCATCATCAAAGCAAGCAAACTATGCAAGCGAAAAGAGAATGTGTCTAAAACAGAAATGTCTAAATGATCAACACCAAAACCATACTTCTATAACTCCAAAAAATCGAAAAGATTAGGACAACGTGGGAAATTTGTATATCAATGTTTTGTAAACAATTCAGATTAAGAAGACATTCTAGTAAAGTCATAGAAATACTACACTGGACGTAGAAGTTTTGGTTTTTGCACATAATCAAATCTACTATCATCCAAAACATCCCAAAGGCTTTACTTGTCACAAACACTAATTAAAATGTAAAACACAATCATCACAGTAGAAATAATCTTGTGAACACAGAGTAGAATACAAAAATTAATATAACTATTGGGTTGCCTCCCAACGAGCGATATCATTTTACGCCCCTAGCTAGGCATAATGCATAATATCAAGTGTTGTAATTCTTAGTTTCTGCATCTTGAGATGTGTTTTCTGTGGGGATATTTTTAAAGACAATGGGGAACACATCATTTACTAAGATCTTAGCATTCTCTATGCTACTTTCTTTGAACCCTTCTTGATTCTCTTTCACTATCCAAGAATATTGTTGATTAATACCATTGAAAACTTGTTGGATAATATGTAAAGGAGGAACTTCCTTCTTAGTATTTTCATCAAAAGTATGATTATGAAAATACACATAACTCATCATATAATCTTCATTATATAAAATTTTATCTATCACGGGATGCTCATGACTCATATTATAGAAATCAAAGATCTCTCCAGCCAATCGCACTATATAATCAAATTCATTCATAAGGACAAGAGTGGCTATTTTCTTAGCCTTAGGGTTGTTTATAACGGGTAATTAATAGAAAATCCTTTGCAAAGTGGGATGTGTGAATCTTCTTTCAAGTTTAAGAACACGCATTGAAATTGCGTCGGCATAACTATGAGGTTTTTAAGAATAAGCATGTCATCGCCAACCAAAGTACACGTACAATTAAAGAACTCTTGGATAATATTTTTCCCTATGATATTCCCCTTTCCCACAACAAAAACATTTACAACTAAATATTTGGGAATTTCCTATTTATTTGTTTTTCCATCCTCAGTTCTTTCAATGAAAAACTCGGAGATGATAGCAACTTCAAACAAGCAACACAAGTAAACTCGAGAGTAAAGCAAGCAAACAACTAAACCAACAAAGATCAATATTTTTGTGGTTTTGATATTTTTAGGCAAGCAAAGATAAAGGAAAAAAAGTAGAAAAAGTGAATGATTATTTGTATTAAGGAACCCGATAAGAATTTGATGATATCTCCTCGGTAACGACGCGAGAAATTCTTACTGATACTTGTAAACTGCATTGGATTTGTTTCCGAAGAGGATAGGAGATACAACACAATAGAGATAAGTGGTTCCCTCAATGAGAACTAAGGCTATCGAACCAATTGGAGAACCACAAAATTCTCGTCGTCAGCACCTAGATACAAAAGAGCAAACACTTGCACCCAACACAGGCAAGAGGGTTGTCAAGCCCCTTGAACTCGTTACTTGCAAGGATTAAGTAGTGATAGATAGATAATATAAATATAAAATATGATAATAGGATATAAATGGTAGCTATATTTTTAAGTTTTTAATAATATAGTTTGTCAAGACCCCGAGGCCATAGTTTTTGGCTTTTTGTTAGAGACTTCTCTCTCGAAGAAAGCATATACTGGGTAGACAAATTAGTGTTGGGCAGTTGATAGAAAAACTCATAGTTATGAAATATTTATTCATGGCAATGATCATATTAACATGCATCACATCCATAAGCAAGTAGGTCGACTCGTGCCTACATGTACTACTATTACTCTACTCGTCGACCGCTATCTAGCATGCATCTATAGTATTAAGTATGAAACAGAGTAATGCTTGAAGCAAGATGACATGATGTAGACAAAGTAAACTCAAGCACTATGAATAAAACCCATCTTTTTTTCCTTAATGGCAACAATACAAATACGTGTCATGTCCCCTTCTGCCATTGGGATTGAGCACCACAAGATTGAACCCATCACAACGCATCACTCCCACTGAAGATAAATCAGTCTAGTTGGTCAAACCAAACTGATAGATCGGAGAGAAATATGAAGCTATCATAATCAGGCCTATGAGAAACCAAAAAATACTCAATACATTTTCATGAATAATCAAATCAAAAACCCACAATTCATTGGATCCCAACAAACACAACACCAAGAACATTACATCGAGTAGATGACCACGGGAACCGCGGTGAAATATGTATGAAGCAATATATTTATATGGAGGGATAGCCATCTAGGTAGTAGCTACGAACCAGTAGGTCTGTGATAGATTACTTACACATCACCATGGGAGCAACAAGGTTGATGTAGAGTCCCTCCATAATCGATCCACCCTCCGGAAGAGTATCGGAACAGGGCTGTAGATGGTATCACGGTGAAACAAAAGCTTGCACCGGTGGTAGTATTTCGGGTGGATCTTTGGTGTTTTCCCGATTTATAGAAGTTATAGAGGCGAAGTTATTTCAGGAGGTGCAAGGGGGTGGTACCCATCCACCACGGCATGCCCTGTTGGCTTGGCATTGCATCATGTAGCATATGGCTCCCTCTAAAGCTTTTAGGTCTTATTTTTGTCGAGATAAAATTGTCAAAAAGTTTTGTAGCAGTTGGACATCGTTTGGTACTGATTTCCTGAAAATCAAAAAACAATGCAGAAAACAACAACTACCGCTAGGCACTGGGTTAATAGTTTAGCTCCCAAAAATGATATAAAACAACATATAAATGCATATAAAGTATCCAAGAATGGTAACATAATAGCATAGAACAATAAAAAAAATTATAGATACGTTGGAGACATATCACCCAATTCATTTAGAAGTAACAATGATGAGATATCTCAATAATCCAACTCCAAATGCTCATGTTGCATGTAAACGGGGACATGACTAATTGATTAGTTTGACACTCTATCGATGTTTGCATAGTTTTCCACATAAGTATCGATCACCTCCTTTGTAGTCCTTGCACTAGCTGGTGTTTGAGAACCGGAAGATTGATACATGGTCTTTCAAAGTGATTCCCCTAACCAAATGGTAGTGCCCATACCAGCTATCTCGTCCACTACGTTCGTAGGACTACACGGTAAGGGCCACTACAAAGATCAACCAAGAGAAAAACCATTATGACGTGTGGCTGCACACGTAAGCTTCTCGTCTTGAAGAATCCATCGACCTCTTTGATCCTGGGTGGCTTTCCATATACTTGGGTGAATCCCTAGTTACTCCAGTGTGCCCATCTCCTTGCAACTATTCCACCAAGTGGTGTATTGAGATTGTTGAAGTTATTAAGATTGAACCATTATTTATTAACTCTCTCATCTTTCATGATTTAAGCATACCACCCCGTCTATAAAATCATAGCATAAGACATGTAACTAAAGCAATGGTTCACGAGGCTAGCATATATGGTTATATGTACCCACCTCATGATTCTACTCAACGAATTAAATAACCTACTCATGCATGCAACATGTGGAACTAATGCAAGTAAAACATAGGTATTGTAAAACATGGTCAAGTGAACTTGCTTTTTGATGAGGGTTGAAGATCATTGCACTCATAGTTCTTGATAATTTTACTTATTACACTCTGAGCAATCTATCATAAGCAATTATAACAAAATATTATCAATCACTCAAGGACCCAAAAAGAAAACAAAGGGAAGACTTGTGGAAATTACAACACAATCCAATATAGAGACCGGACAAAACATATTTTTAATAGAAGAAAATTTATAAAATCTTTAGTTCAATAAAAAGTATTTGCAAAGAGTCTGAGTTAATTAGCAAAAGAGTCAACTAAATTGGTGTTATGAAGAAAAAGTTATGACCTAAACAAGTTTAAACATAGAACTGATGAAATTTAATTTTAAAGTATCAAAAGTAGTTTTAGTTGGGTCCACATAATAGATGGGATGAATACGAACCAGTAGAAAAAAAAGAATCTTCTAATTTGGATGTATAGAATTAAAGATATGCTAATAGAAAAATCAGAACATAATCATAAAAAGAGCTGCCATGGCACTGTTTTTGCAAAAAAACGCTAGAATTCATCCAAATGTGGCAAGGGTTCCATGCGGTGCAACGTGAGTGGCTGGAGGGCTGGTGCTGCAATGTCTAAAGAGAGGTTGTCCTTTACTTAACAGAAAATGATTCAGTTAAAAAAGGCAGATCCTATCTAGACCGTACATAATGGATCTAACGGACAAGATGGGTGGCGGCTTACTGCGGGCGGCGATATAGTCCATGCTGGAGAAGACCACCCCCACGGTGTTAGATGTGACGAGGGCAACGTATCCGGTTATCCTCGGGCTCTATGGAGAGTATGGGGCGCGACTTGACATTGCGAGCGTGATGATGGCGGTGACGGTCCTCGGAGACGAAGGGCTGAGGTGGGGCATCATGGTGAAGCTCTAGTGGAGCTCGGAAGTCTGAGGAGGGGATGAGAGTTGGGGAGGGGCTCGGGCGTCGTGAATTGGAGCAAGAAGAAGCACGGGGCCGAGGCTATTTATAGAAGGCCTTGCGTTGATAGGGGGACATATGCATAGAGTCCCGGGATAACTTGAATTGACCAATTAGTCATGGCCATGGTGGACTCTTGTCCGTGGCTTGAGGATGAAACTGATGATAGGGTTCCACCGGTTAGAGAGATAAACAAGAGGGAATGAGGGAAACAACGGTAGCCATTGGATCTTCATAACATGAACGCTCAAGATCGTTACATATCGGTTTGTGAAGTAAACGAAAAAGTCCACGGGTTGAATGTGCATGTGGGCCGATGGTGTGCGCCTCGGCTGGCCATTGTTTAAACAAAACCAGTTTTGATTTAAATTACAAAGAGTATTTTTGGGTCACAACAAATACAAATAGTTTTTTGAAAAAACGAATAATTTCCCTAGATGTGAATGGAGCACTATTAACTTTTTCTTGGGCTAAAATGCGACTTTCAAAAATAATTCTTCTTTCAAATTAATTAATTTGAGTACTAAAAATAATTCTCAAATAAGTTTTAAATTACAAATAATATTCAAATACTATTCCAACTCACTTCTATTTTGAAGAAGTCATTTTATCCTCCCTCATAATTTTATTTCTTGAGTGAAAATGTATTTGAATAAATCCAAACATGTTTTTGTGAACATTTCCATTTCTATTTCTTTTGAAGGAGTCATATTACCTTCTCCCAACTATACTTAGGGTTGGATTTGTTTTTAAATACCAAAATCCAAATAAGATTCAAATGTATACTCTCGAAAAGTCCTTTTATCCCCTCTCATTTAATATTCATACAGTCTAAAATTTTAAATATGCGTAGAAATCATGGTTCGAAAAGAATTATCCTATTAACATTCCAAATTGCAAATTTGGGATGTTGCATTCACTTTGTTTTGCTTCTTCGGTAAATATACCATATGCTCATTATTGTTGACATGGAAAGTGATCTTGCTTTTGTTTAATCAATAGCAACCCGTGAGGTATTAAGAGAAGGTCTTCCAAGAATAACTGACATATGTTCATCCTCGCGCATTTCAAGAATAACAAATCCGGTCAATATAGTAACTAATGACCCAAAAGTATAGGGGATCAATCGTAGTCCTTTCGATAACTAAGAGTGTTGAAGCCAACGAGGAGCAGAAGGAAATGATAAGCAGTTTTCAGCAAGGTGTTTTCTGCAAGTGCTATGAGTAACACCGATAGATAGTTTTGTAGCAACATAATTCATAAAAAGTGACAGCTGACAATAGTAGAAAGTGTGTAGCAAGGCATCCCAATCCTTTTTATAGAAAATGACATGCCTAAAAGTTCTCTTATATGAGGCAAACACACCCGAGGATATATGGGAATTACTGTCTAGTCATGCTCATCATGTTGAGTTGATTCGCGTTCGTTACTTTGATAATTTGATATGTGGGTGGACCGGTGCTAGAGTGTTGTTGCTACTTGAACAAAAACGCACTTATGATTATCCCCTCTTTTAAGCATCTGCATATACAAAAGAAGAATTAAGATAAATCTAACCATAGCGTGAAACATGTGGATCCAAATCAGCCCCTTACGAAGCAATGCATAAATTGGGTTTAAGCTTCCGTCACTCTCGCAAAACCATCATCTACTTTTTACTCCAAAATCCCTTCCTTTAGGCCCATAACATGGTGAAGTCTCGTGTAGTCGATGTTCACAGGACACCACTAAGAGAAGCAACAACATACACATCATCAAAATATCGAAAGAATACCAACTTCACATGATTACTTATAACAAGACTTCTCCCATGTCCTCATGAACAATATTAACTACTCACACCTCATCAACATGTTCATAATCAGAGATGTAATAATGGTGATCAAGGATCTGAATATAATATCTTCCACTAAGTAATCCAACAAGCATCAACTACAAGATGTAATCAACACTACTAGTAACCCACAAATACCAATCTAAGGTTTTGAGACAAAGATTAAATACGAGATATGAATTAGGGTTGGAGATGAGATGGTGCTGGTGAAGATGTCTATGAAGATTGGTTCTCCCACAAAGGAGGAAGCGTTGGTGATGACGATGGCTTCAATTTCCCCTACCGGAAAGGAATTGCCCCGACAGAATCTCTCTGCCAGAGACAAAAAGGGCCTCTGCCCAGGTTTATTCCTCGATACGGCGACGCTTCATCTCGAAAGTATCCTTATGATTTTTCTAGGTCCAAACACACCATATAGGAGAAGAGGCGGGTCGGGAGATCGTTTGGCCACCACGAGGCAATAGGGCGCGTCCAGGGGGGTGGCTGGACCATGTTGGCTCTTGGCCCATAGGTGACCCCCTCTAGTATATTTTTGGTCCAATAATTCTTAAATATTCCATAAAAGTTTGGTGTGAAATTTCAAGTCATTTGGAGCCCAACGATTTTTCATCCTTTTTCTTGGTTTTCACGTCCAGAATTCCAGTTTCCGTCAGTTTCCCTCTTCGTGGTCTGCCTTGCACATTTAAAGAGAAAAGGCATAAGATTGTATCATAATAAGGAATAATGGACAATAATAACATAAATATCAACACAAATTCATGATGCATAATGGACGTATCAACTCGCCAAGCTTAGACCTCGCTTGTCCTCAAGCTAAAACCTAACTCGATAATAACGACCACATGATTTGAGAGAGAGGCATCGATAGAAATAGAATACAGACATGCGGACATCATGAATATTGACATAGAAGCAAAGTTTTCATCATATAGCTTCTCATAAGAAAGTAACAATCCATCCACAATATTTGAAGTATAAGTCATTATCACTATTGACAATCAACAAACCATTTTCTTAGTTATTGAGACAATCATAATTCATCATATTCCATAGAAGAGTCTATCAAAGAGATTTTCATTGTCGCAAGTTCACATAGTCAACTATCACTTAGTCTTCTATGATTGCTGACAATCATTGCATATTTTTGGAGCTAGTGTTTCCATGGAACACATAGGAAGATGGGGGCTTGATAGTTTTGCCACCCAACTTATTACCCTCGAGGATAATATCAACAATAATGTTTCATGATACATCCAACTAGGTATATTTATCTGGATCTATTCTCAACACATGATTCTTGCCAACTAGAGAGTTAATAAGATGGAAAGAGGATAACTTTTATTGGCTCTTGCACAGAAGTAAACTCATGAAGATAAGAGATAGCCCCTTCACAGAGGGGAGCATAGGTTGTCATGCGCTTTTAAGTTTTTGGATGTGCAAACTCTTCATGCAAAGGAGCGTCACTTTATATTGCCCATTATGTTAGCAAACTTTATTATTCACTCTATCGCTTTTATTTCTTTGCCATCACAAGATCGTACAAAGCTTATTTTCCCTTGCAATAAAAGATCATACATATTTAAGAGAAAATTTTATTGATTGATGCACCACTGAAATCTTACTTGAAGGATCTTACTCTATCTATAGGTAGGTATCGTGGACTCTCATGGCAAGAAACTAGATTTCAAGGTTATCGATGCACAAGTAGTATCTCTACTTAGTGCAGAAAATTTTGGCTAGCAAAAGATCTAAAGCAAGCACCACATGTTAAGGGACTCAAGACCATAGACCTTCTAGTGGATGTAAACTATCATGATCATTACATTGTCTTCCATGTCCAACATGAACACTTGATCATTAAATAATATTTGATGGGGGTCACAATCATAAAAGATGCCCAATGTAGTGTATTTTTATGTAAATATCCTCTCCTCTATCATCATTTTGCATAGATTGTATCAATGACTAATGCTATGTTTGTGTATTCTCAACAACTTTTATCATTTATACCTTCTCTATTTAAAGTCATTACTCCCCATGGGACAAGCATATGAGCTTATATTTTAATGCTAGGATGATAGCTGCATGAGAGTAAAGCACACAAACTCAACTAATCTTTATTATATAACTCTCACACACAGTTACAAGGATAGATATATCTCAAAGCAAAAATTCTAAGCAAAGCAAATCTGAAATTTTATTTCTCTAAATGACGATATAACTAAGGATCGAACTAAGATAGATGGTAATGATAAAAGTGATGGTGATACGGTACCAGGGAACGTTCCCAAAGCTTGGAACAAGCTCAGGGTGGTGCCCATTGCCATATCTGCGAGGAAACTAGCCTGAAACAAGAACATAGGAGAAACTCGCGTTGCGGTGGTCAAGACATACGGGAGTATATAAAATTATTTTTCCTAGGTTAGAATACGTGTCCAGGAAGAAAATGGAGTCCAGGAGGCACACGAGGGCCCCACGAGGCAACAAGGCACGCCGAGGGGGCTGGTCGCACCCTATTGGCTCGTGGTCCCCTCGTGGGTCCGCTAACTCCTTTTTATTATTAGAATTTTTCTAAAATACAAAAACCAAGATAAAATATTTTTGTGGAATTTTTGAGTTGCTTTACTTACCGTATCACATACCTACCCTTTTTCAGCGTTCTGGGTGTTCCAAAACGTCTCTCTTATGTGTTCTTCTGGAGTCATAACTTGAATAATTTTAGTATAAAAATTAAGGGGCATACCTAAGATATTGTGTTTAATTCTTTGCCCATTTACCACTCTTAGGTTTTTGCCTTCAAAGTTGTTAATCTTTATAGGATCGGGGCGATAGACCTCCTCAACAACATAAGGTCTTCCCATTTGGACAGAAGCTTACGTGTAAAAATCTGAAATGAGAATTGTACAAAAGAACTAGGCCTCCTACATTGAATTCCCGGTTTTGGATTCTCTTGTCATGCCATCTTTTAACTTTTTCATGAAATAACTTGGCATTTTCATAAGCTTGTGTCCTCCATTCGTCTGATGAGCTAATATCAAATCGCCTCTTTTCACCAGCAAGTTTAAAATCATAGCTGAGCTCTTTGATTGGCCAATAATCTTTACGTTCTAACTCAAGAAGTAAATGGAAAACTTTTCCATAGACCATTTAATAGGGGGGGGGGGTATTCCTATGGGGTTTTTATAAGCAGTTCTATAAGCCGATAGAGCATCATCTAGTTTCTAAGACCTGTTCTTTCTAGATCTATTAACAGTTTTTTGCAAAATCAGTTTTATTTCTCGGTTTCTCAATTCAACTTGGCCACTAGACTTTGGGCGATAAGGTACTGCAATCCTATGGTTAACATCATATTTAGCTAGCAGTTTATGAAAAGTACCATGAACAAATGTGAACCACCATCAGACATTAAATATCCAGGGACTCCAAACCTCAGGAAGATAATATCTTGAAGCATTTAAATAGAAGTTTTATGATCAACACTACTAATTGGAACAACTTCTACCCACTTAGTAATGTAATCAACATCGACTAGATTATGAGTATACCCATTAGAGGAAGGAAAAATGTCCCATATAATCAAAGCCCCAAACATCAAATGGTTCAATAGGAAGTGAATAATTCATAGGCATTTCCTAATGTGAGCCAATGTTACCGATTCTTTGACATTCATCACGTGAAAGGACATACTTATGAGCATCTTTATTTGAGTGGGCGAATAAAAACCAGATTGCAATGCCTTGTGTGCAGTTCTGTCACCAGCATGGTGTCCTTCGTAAGCTTTGGAGTGGAACTTCTATAGGATTTGTCCCTATTCATGCTCGGGCACACAACGTCTAAGAAAACCATCCACTCCTTCTTTATAAAGATGTGGGTCATCCCAAAAGTAATGTCGCAAATCATAAAATAATTTCTCTTTTGTTGATAGGTGAAATTAGGTGGTATATATATAGAGACAATATAGTTGGCATAATTTGCATACCAAGGAGTACTATGTGAAGTATTTATTTTAGCAAGTTGCTCATTAGGAAAACTATCATCAATATGCAATGGGTCATCAAGAATAATTTTCATCCTAGACAAGTTATCTGCCACAGGGTTTTCAGCTCCCTTCCTATCAACAATATACAAATCAAACTCTTGAAGTAAAAGTACCCACCTAATAAGTCTAGGTTCAGAATCTTTCTTTTCCATGAGGTATTTAATAGCAGTATGATCAGTGTGAATAGTAACTTTGGAATCAACAATGTGAGGTCTAAACTTATCACATGGAAACACAATTGCTAGAAATTCCTTCTCAGTGGTATCGTAATTTCTCTGAGCATTGTCTGGGGTCTTACTGGCATAATGAATAACATTCAGTTTCTTTCCTACTCTTTACCCTAGAACAGCACCAACGACATAATCACTAGCATCACACATAATTTCAAATGGTAGATTCCAATCAGACAGTTGGAAAATAGGTGCGGAAATCAATGCTTTCTTTAGTATTTCAAAGGCTTATACACAATCATCATTAAAATTAAAATGAATATATTTTTGAAGATGATTAGTTAATGGCCTAGAAATCTTTGAGAAATCTATAATGAAACGCCTATAAAAACCAGCATGACCGAGGAAACTTTTTATACCTTTAATATCTTTTGGACATGGAATTTTATCTATTGCATCAACTTTAGCTTTGTATACTTTGATGCCCCATTCATAAATTTTATGCCCGAGTACTATACCTTCATTCACCATAAGGTGGCACTTCTCCCAATTCAAGACAAGATTAGTTTCTTCACATCTCTACAAAACTCGATCAAGGTTGCTCAAGCAATCACTAAAAGAAGTCCCGTGAATGGAAAAATCATCCATGAAAACCTCAACAATCTTTTCACAAAATTTGGAGAATATAGCAGTCATGCATCTTTGAAAGGTAGCAGATGCATTGCATAAACCAAAAGGCACCCGTCTATAAGCATAGGTTTGAAAAGGGCATGTGAAAGTAGTTTTCTCTCCTCTTTTGACATAGGTATTTGAGAGAAACCAGAATATCCATCAAGACAACAAAAGTATGTGTGCTTAGATAATCTTTCCAACATTTGATCTTTCCTAATCACTACAGGAATCACCTTCTTTGACGTTTGCCATCACATACGGCAAAGACAATATCCCGGACGGCAAAGACAATACCACAACGGCAAAGATTGTCACGGCCGGCAAAATTTCTGCGTCAGCCTACGACGGCATAGGACCTTCTTTGCCGTCTGCCCCCCCAAAGCGGACGACAAAGAGCTTTGCCGTCAGCTTTCCTTAGGAGCAGTCGGCAAAGCCTTTGAGATGGCAGCCGACAGGCGTTGCCTCCGTTAGGGGTTAACGGAGCCTTTGCCGTCTCCCTCCCCGTGAATCTTTGCCGTCTGCCTCCCCGTCGATCTTTGCCGTCTGCCTTCTCCTCCCCTCCCCTCCCCTCCATCTTTGTCGTCTGCCTCCAGGACCATCTTTGCCGTCTGCCGGGTCCTCCCCTCCCCCCTCTCTCCACTCTTTGCCGTCTGCCTCCTCCTCTGTGCCCTCTTCTTTGCCGTCTGCCCCCCAGGAAGCAGACGGCAAAGAGACTATATGGCCGGCTGCTACTGCCCAGGTTGCATAGCTGGGCGCCACGTGGCACCTTTGCCGTCGGCTGGCTGACGACAAAGGCCTTTGCCATCAGCTGGCAGACGGCAAAGAGCCTATATTGTCACATTTTTATTTATTTTTTCTATTTCACAGCACATATACATATAATTCATATCACATATATCATAAATAGATCACAACACATATATGATATACATATAAAGCTCATCAATGCCATTTGTTCATCAACGTACATCCCATATATCAAAAGAACCAACACATACAAAGTTTCATCCATATATACATACATATAGTTGCACATATATTGTTCATCAACACATTGTTCATCAACACATACAAAGAACCAACACATTGTTCATCAACTCAAATAAAAACGAAAACTAAAGCACTCCAACGCCAGATTCCATGCATGTAGTACATCCAATCTGCAAAATGGGAATAAGAAAGTCAGAAGAAGAAGAAGAACAACATATATATGACAAATAAGCTAAATTGAAGAAGAAAGATAAGAAGCAAGAAGAGAACAAGGAGAAGAAAAACAAGAAGGAGGAGGAGGAGGAGGGGAAGGGGAAGGAGAAGGTGAAGGAGGAGGAGAAGAAGAAAAAAGAAGAGAAGAAGAAGGAGAAGAAAGAGGAGAAGAAGGAGAGAAGAAGAAGGAGAAGAAGGAGGGCTCCTTCTCCTTCTTCTTCTCCTCCTTCTCCTTCTTCTTCTCTTCTTCTCCTCCTCCTCCTTCTTCTTCTCCTTCTTCTTCTCTTCTTCTTCTCTTCTTCTTCTTCTTCCTCCTTCTCCTTCTTTTTGAGCTAAATATTCCAATTATGTCATTTTGGAGGAAAACAAGCTAAGTATATAATATTCATGAGCTAACCAAGGTTCTTATGCCATTTTGAGCTTATTATGGTATTTTGGAGCTAAATGGGCTAATTATGTCATTGTTGGGTTAATTAAAGCAAGGATAATATGAAAGAGGATAAGAAAGAGGAGGAGGAGGAGGAGAAGAAGAAGAAATCAAGAAGAAGGAGGAGGAGGAGGAGAAGGAGGAGGAGGAGAAGGATAGAAGGTCCTTGGCCTTATCCTCCTCCTCCTCCTCCTTCTTCATCTCTTCTTCTTCTTCTATCTTTTCATTTTGCCTATTTCTTGTCCTCGTCTCCTCTTGTTGGAGCTAAATTACCTAATTATGTGTTTTTTGAGCTAAATATTCCAATTATGTCATTTTAGAGGAAAACAAGCTAAGTATATAATATTCATGAGCTAACCAAGGTTCTTGTGCCATTTTGAGCTTATTATGGTATTTTGGAGCTAAATGGGCTAATTATGTCATTGTTGGGTTAATTAAAGCAAGGATAATATGAAAGAGGAGAAGAAAGAGGAGGAGGAGGAGGAGAAGAAGAAGAAATCAAGAAGAATGAGGAGGAGGAGGAGAAGGAGGAGGAGGAGAAGGATAGAAGGTCCTTGGCCTTCTCCTCCTCCTCCTCCTCCTCCTCCTTCTCCTTCTTCTCTTCTTCTTCTTCTTCTTCTTTCTTTTCATGTTGCCTATTTCTTGTCCTCTTCTCCTCTTGTTGGAGCTAAATTACCTAATTATGTCTTTTTTGAGCTAAATGGGCTAATTATCCCATTTTAGAGGAAAACAAGCTAAGTATATAATATTAATGAGCTAACCAAGGTTCTTATGCCATTTTGAGCTTATTATAGTATTTTGGAGCTAAATGGACTAATTATGTCATTGTTGGGGAAATTAAAGCAATTGAAAGGATAATATGAAAGAGGAGAAGAAAGAGGAGGAGGAGGAGAAGAACAAGAAATCAAGGAGGAGGAGGAGGAGAAGGAGGAGGAGGAGAAGGACTAGAAGGTCCTTGGCCTTCTCATCCTCCTCCTCCTCCTCCTCCTTCTCCTTCTTCTCTTCTTCTTCTTCTCTTCTTCTTCTTCTTCTAGCTTTTCATTTTGCCAATTTCTTCTCCTCTTCTCCTCTTGTTGGAGTTAAATTACCTAATTATGTATTTTTTGAGCTAAATGTTCCAATTATCCCATTTTAGAGGAAAACAAGCTAAGTATATAATATTCATGATCTAACCAAGGTTCTTGTGCCATTTTGAGCTTATTATGGTATTTTGGAGCTAAATGGGCTAATTATGTCATTGTTGGGTTAATTAAAGCAAGGATAATATGAAAGAGGAGAAGAAAGAGGAGGAGGAGGAGAAGAAGAAGAAATCAAGAAGAAGGAAGAGGAGGAGGAGGAGGAGGAGAAGGCCAAGGACCTTCTGGCCTTCTCCTCCTCCTCCTCCTCCTCCTTCTTCTTCTTCTTTCTTTTCATTTTTCCTATTTCTTCTCCTCTTGTTGGAGCTAAATTACCTAATTATGTCTTCTTCGAGCTAAATTGGCTAATTTTAGTGGAAAACAAGCTAAGTTTGGAGGAGAAACTTACCGTAGTGGTCATCAAGGAGGAGAAACACCACGGTTGCTCGTGCCGGCTTCGTTTGGAGACGGTTGCCCTGGAGAGGGGTCGTGCGATGCCGCTCGGGAGTTATTCTGCAGAAAAGATATTTTGCAATGTCTCAGTTTGCATGATGACACTCAATTATTAATACTAGTTTATAATAATTCTCACCGTGCCAATCGAAGAGAAGACGGGCATCGGCGGAGGGACTTCACCGCCCTTCTCGCACAGACCCTGAAGAGTGGTTCGTATTAGTTAGTATTGAAACAGACATTACACACATGATTTGGCTAATGTGAAAAAAACATACCACAAAAAGCTCGTACAGGGCCCGTTGACCCGCCTCATTCCGGGCCTCTCCTCCTCAAGCAATCGTGCCGTGGTCTGGTCCCTCTCATCAAGAGCAGCCTGAAGAGCAGCCTGGCTTGCCAATCTCTCTTTCTCAAGAGCAGCCTGGTTTGTCGCTCTCTCTTTCTGAAGAGCAGCCTGAAAAACCATTCCTCGTTACCACAGTAATGATCTATGGTGACACACATAATGAAATGGATGAAAGTGTTCTTAGTCCGTACAACTAACCTCGATGGCAAGTTCGACTGGCCGTGGACGAGGCGTTATCTCAGGACATCTGCTTGACTGGCGCGCCTTGATCTCCGGAAGAGTGAGTGGACAATGTATTATCCCATCTCCAATGGCTATCGAGCCATGGGGCCTCCCGTCACCAGATATCATCACCAGCTCTGGATCCAAAGGTTCCTGGCTAGGGTTAAAGTCATCCCCTTTCGTAGCCTTCCCCGCGTCCCTGTATGCCACGAGCTTCTGGTGGGATGATAAGTTGGTGAAATTACTGGGATCATCCAGGTCAGACTCAGAGAATGCCTTCGCCTTCTTGTACGAGGCAATATGGGCCATGCCATAAAGGTCGTACAAGTGTGGCATCTCAGTCTTATTGTGATGCGCCTAAAAGAGAGGAACAAAATATTAGCATCAAGAATGAATTGCATGAATCATGAAGCAAATCACATACCCAGTTTCGTCCAAACTGAAGTAAGTTGGCGCTGCCTTGATGGTGTGGCACACCAACCATTTGGCTACGCCGATCCTTCGCATTCTCATGGACGGCTCGCCAGCGGCCTGTGCACCACTCATCAACCAACGCCTCCCAACAATCCATCTTATCCGCACACCATCTCGGGGGCACCTGTAAGTTATTAGAAAGAATTTTCAGCGCTACGTCTATGAATGAAATCAAGAAAACTACGTAGAAGGACTTAAGAATAGGTAATTACCTTCATATATTGCTCCTTCTTTAGAAACTTTCCGCGGCAATCCTTCTTCTCCTTCTTAATACCACGCGTGGCATAGTAATCTCGAATAGCCCGCGGCCGAGCCTCGTGGCGCAAGTTCTATAGTAACCGCCTACACTCGACCTCGAGAACCCTGGCCGCCTCCTCCTCATATCCATCCTCACACCTATAGAAGGTCTGCAATCAAACGTGAAAACACCGATTAGTACAATAATTAGGTATATTGTTAATTTTAGATTCTGTAAAAGGATAATTTACCCAAAAGCTCCTCATCACCATCTTGGCCCTCGTGTGGAACAAGACACCATCTATAATCTCCTCCGGCGGGGCCTGCGCAGCCTGGTAGTGCTCCCAGGTAAATCCTAGTGTAGGAACCTGACCCTCACCAGGCAACGTGACAAACCCCGGGAAATTTGTCCGGCAAAGCACACCAAGGACGGAGTTCGGCCTACGGACTCCAAGAGGGTGTACCCATCGCCTGCAGTATGATAAGGTCAGCGCATTAGATATTTGAACAAACTTGAAGGCAAAAGCTAAAAAAGGGTAAATGTACTTACCTATCTCCTTCAGGTTTAATCACCGGCCTCTGCTTGCGCGTAGCCGGGGCGACCGGGAGACGTGTACTACCACGCTTGTACACGGTGGCCCCGTCCACCTGCACATCGCCCTCACTATCCGTAAGCTCATCCCCGCCATCCCCGCCCCCTGAGCCACCCGGACCCTCGGTCCAATCCGGCAACTCGGTACGATCCGGCCAAGGCTCCCATCCGGCCCTCTCCTCGTCGGGTGAAGCCTCCGGAACCGTAGTCTCCTCCGGCTGCTCCTGGGCCGAATGCACCTCGACCCGAGGCTGCTCCTGGACCGGAGTCTCATGGGACGAATGCCCGTGAACACCAGGCTCCTGGACCGGAGTCCCCGTAGCCTCCTCTGCAAACGGGTCGACTATACTAGTCCTATGCTCGGGTGAATGAGCTGGTGGTGGTGGCGAGGATGGCTCAACAGTCCTCCTGGATCTTCCGCGGCCACCACCTCTCCATGTACCCTTCCCCTTCCTCCCTACCCGACCAGCACCTCTCCTAGTGGGCAATGCCGCGGATGAAGAAGAACCCCCAGCTGGTGTCGAAAGACTGTCTGCCAAGGCTCTACGAAGAGATAGGGGTGGAAGGGAAGTACCACCCCTCGTGCGGGGCGCCTGGGAAGAACCCGTCGAGCTCTCTGGACCCGCGCCCACCATCTTTCAACACCTGCCATGATAAAGATTAAAAGAAATTAGTACAACATAAAAAAATTGAATGAGTGACATGAATAATAATATGTACATGAATAATAAAGATTAATATATATATAATTTAAGTTGTGAATCTTACAAACTAATAATCATCATCAATAAATGCATCATCATCATCACTATCACGCATGTCTTCATGAATGACGTGCTCATCGGGTTCAACGGCGTGAAGTTGTGAAAGGCCTTCCTTTAATCGTTGAAGCATTGACAGATCATCCGCATCAGTAACCTCTACGAGTTCCAGGTCTTCTGGTTCCGGCTCAGGGCTGGAGTCGGATTCATTGTCGCTGTCTACTTCCATGTTCTTGGATGAAGCATGGCGGTTCTTGAAACGTTTCTTGGAAAGACGTGCTTCTTGGAAGAATTCTCCATCATATGTGTCTGGGTTAATGTGAGGTTCATAATCCTGTTCATTTGGGAGAGGTGGTCTGACATGTTGCGGCACTTCATAAACAGCATACCAACCTTCCAGATTCTTATCCGTTTGGCATGCCCACGGTAGATAGAAAACTTGGGTCGCCTGTTGAGCCGTAATATAGACATCGGGAACATCTAAATGGGTGTTTGGATTGATTTCGACTAGTCCTATATGTTCATGAGTCCTTCTACTCTTTTTCGGCTGGAACCAATAACATTTGAAGACTACGACGTTCTGTGGGTTTTCACCATAGAATTGAAGTTCATAAATTGCTTCAACTCTTCCATAATACTCGATAACACCTTCGCCGATAGCAGAGACACCACAATTTGTAGATTTCTGGTCGGGCATAGATAGCTCTTTGCCAAAGGTACGAAAGAGATACCCGTTGATGTTGTATTTTTCAAATGAACGGACCTTATAGTCAAAACCATTAGCGACTTGTCTCAGTTCGGCGTCCATAGACTCTGAATTAGCCTACAAGTTTAATACGAAACGGTTGTTGCATTAGCCGCAAGTTAGACCAAGAATGAAATGGTCCATTATTGATAATTATCGTTTGTTTGAACCAAGAGATGAAACCAGGATAGCCGCCTCGTGTCTTTGACAGAAGCTCATACTCTTCGACGGAATCATTTTCGATCACCGCTCCATCCGAGAATTTGACGACGTAACGGCTGTTTGAAATATCCGGGAATAAGAGCAGTTCAAATGAATTAGAAGTTACGGGAAAATGTGCCGAGAACTCACTCGGTGTACGGCCGCACTTCTGTTAGGTTGTTGAAGATATACAACGAAATGTTCCGCCATTCTTCGATATCCAACGTTATTGGTTTCGAAGCACCGGCTGGTGCGAGCTTCCCTTTGAATAGGCTGAGGTTAGACCCACCTTTTTTAGGGTCTCCATCATTGTGCCGAGGCTTCGGATTATGCAAATGATGATTTTTGGCTTCGTAGTGTGCTGTCACAAAGTTTGCCACCTCCTTAGTAATGAATGCCTCAGCCATCGATGCGTCAATTCTATGCTTATTTTTACATTTAGCTCGAAGGGTCTTCTGCATCCTCTCAGTTGCATAGCACCAACGATCTTGCACGAGCCCACCCAATCTTGCCTCGGTCGGTAGATGTAAAATCAAATGCTGCATTGGATTAAAGAAGCCCGGTGGAAAGATCTTCTCTAACTTGCACAACAACTCCGGTGCAAACTCCTCCATGTCTTCTACCACGCCAGGCGACAATTCTACCGCACAAAGAACACAGAAGAAATAGCTCAGCTCCGCCAGTACTAGCCATTCATCCTCAGGAATAAAGCCACGTAACATCACCGACATTACCCGCTCTAGCCATATGTGCCAATCATGACTCTTGAGACCAAAGATTTTTAATTTTTCAAGACTCGCTCCCCTCTTTAGATTCGCTGCATACCCATCGGGGAACATCAAGTGCATTTTGACCCACAAGATAATTTCCCTCATAGCTGGCCTTCCAAGATTGAACCAGGCCTTTGGCTTCGACCACTTCTGCTTTCCTTTGCCTTCTCGCATGTTTTGTAACGGTCTATGACATAGTGTCTCTTGATCGACTCTAGCCTTAATATTATCCTTTGTCTTCCCATCTATGTCGAACAATGTACCAAAAATAGCCTCTCCGACATTCTTTTCAGTGTGCATCATGTCCATGCAAGTCAAAGCAAGAACTGATGGTCAGGATCCAGGAACTGTCGATGGTCATGTCGATGCAAGTCAAGTAAAGTTATTCTTGTCTTTTCTGAACTGATGGTCAGGATCCAGGAACTGTCTATGCAAGTCAAAGCAAGAATACTTCCGACCCTCCTGCAACCAATGAAACTAAAGAGCTGCCTTGCATTGGGGGCACGGGAACCTTCCATGCACACACCATCCAGAGAATAGCGCATACGCTGGCAAGTCATGCATAGAGTACATGTACCACACATGCATTTTGGAGTTTTCTTTTCTAGCGGCATCGTATGTCTTGACCCCATTTTCCCAAGCTTCTTCCAATTCATCCTTAAGCGGTTGCAGGTACACATTCATATTCTTCCCCGGATAATTGGGCCCTGGAATTATCAACGTCAGAAATATGTTCTTTCTTTGCATAATCTGCCCGGGGGGGGGGAGATTGAGTAGAATGACAAATACAGGCCAACAACTGTATTGGGTTGCCGTCATGCCGAAGGGATTAAAACCAGCCGTGGCGGCGCAGACTCGAGGATTCCTTGGATCTGCCGCTTTATCCTGATGCAATCCATCGAAATGTTTCCACGCTTCCCCATCCGATGTGTGTACCATCATCTTATTCCAATCCGCATCTAGTTCGGTTCTTTTGCCCAATTTGTGCCATGTCATCTGTCTGGCTGTCTCTTCGACCATGAAAAGACGTTGAAGTCTTGGTACGATTGGCATATACCGAAGAACACTAACTGCGATTTTGGTCTGCCTCTTGTCACCCATACCGTTGTCTACCAGAAGATACCTGCAAGACTCGCAATTGGGACAATAGTCCAAGTGTGCATACTCCTTCCTAAATAAGACACATCCTTTCTCACATGCATCTATCTTCTCATAGGGCATCTTAAGTACACGAAGTATTTTGTCCGACTGGTACAGGTTTGCAGGCATGGCATGGCCTTTGGGTAGGAAACGTCCAAATAGTGTCATCATCGCGTCGTAGCTTTCTGTTCCCAAGTTGAACTGAGCCTTCAGAGCCATTACTTGTGCAATTGCATCCAGCTGACAGAGCTCAGTGTGCTCATGGAGAGGACGTTTTGAAGACTCCAACATTTCATAAAAGGCCTTTGCAGATTCCTCCATCTCATCTTCCGAATCCCGAGCATCATCAAAGTCTTGCACCATGTCTTCGATCCCAGTACCATGCTCGTCCGTGCGACGACGGGCCACCTCAGCTCTTGTGCGTTGTATAGACTCACCATGAAATGTCCACACCATATAATTAGGCTTAAAACCCCTCCTCTGCAGGTGTTTAATCATTACAGCCTCTGTCGTCTTTTTATAGCTGTCGCATCTAGGACAGGGGCAATAGTTTCTTTCCTGGCCATTTGCGAATGCGGCTTTCACAAATTCCTTTGTTTTTAAAAACCATTCTTTCGTCATCTCTTTCTGACTAGGGTGACCTGTATACATCCACACACGATCACTCGTCTTGCGTAGCTACTAAAGACAGAAGAAATATATTTATATACAATTTAGCATTTATATTCATCGGTTAATCAGGTTCGCCATTTTTATTACGTCCAGGCAACCTACACGCTAATAGGTAAAGATAGGTCCTAATCCCACCCAAGTATGTGTAGATTGGGTTCGTTTTCCCATGCTCTGCTCTGGATCCAACGCAAAATTTCGGCAGCACCTCCCCGCTATTCTCCTGATACATGTCTCCGCAATAAACAGAGAGGATGTGCATCCGGAGAACAACAGGGAGGCACTGACGAAATTCCGCATCGGATCCAGAGCACAGCATACGGGAAAATGAACCCAATCTACACATACTCGGGCTGTCCATGGATAATGTTGGACAATTCAAAAGGATGGCGGTTATAAGTATGCAAAGACATGCATATTTATAGATGTCGCCCTTTCGAACGGGAGACGCATACTGGTCACGCATACTGATAAATTAATTGAATTACCTAAATCTAGAAAGTTTCATCCGGAAACCGAGCCACAGTAAATGAAGGGGGGCGGGGAGGAGATGAAATTTGTACTGACCCACGAATGCAGGGACGGAGCTCGTACAACGCACGGCCAGGTCTTCGCACAGCAGACCTCACAACGACGAGACAACTATCACATGTAAATACTTTGATCAACACAAATATTCCAATTATGTCATTTTAGAGGAAAACAAGCTAAGTATATAATATTCATGAGCTAACCAAGGTTCTTGTGCCATTTTGAGCTTATTATGGTATTTTGGAGCTAAATGGGCTAATTATGTCATTGTTGGGTTAATTAAAGCAAGGATAATATGAAAGAGGAGAAGAAAGAGGAGGAGGAGGAGAAGAAGAAGAAATCAAGAAGAAGGAGGAGGAGGAGGAGAAGGAGGAGGAGGAGAAGGATAGAAGGTCATTGGCCTTCTCCTCCTCCTCCTTCTCCTTCTTCTCTTCTTCTTCTTCTTCTTCTTCTTCTTTCTTTTCATTTTGCCTATTTCTTCTCCTCTTCTCCTCTTGTTGGAGCTAAATTACCTAATTATGTCTTTTTGAGCTAAATGGGCTAATTATCCCATTTTAGAGGAAAACAAGCTAAGTATATAATATTAATGAGCTAACCAAGGTTCTTCTGCCATTTTGAGCTTATTATGGTATTTTGGAGCTAAATGGACTAATTATGTCATTGTTGGGGAAATTAAAGCAATTGGAAGGATAATATGAAAGAGGAGAAGAAAGAGGAGGAGGAGGAGAAGAAGAAGAAATCAAGGAGGAGGAGGAGGAGAAGGAGGAGGAGGAGAAGGACTAGAAGGTCCTTGGCCATCTCATCCTCCTCCTCCTCCTCCTCCTCCTTCTCCTTCTTCTCTTCTTCTTCTTCTCTTCTTCTTCTTCTTCTATCTTTTCATTTTGCCTATTTCTTCTCCTCTTCTCCTCTTGTTGCAGCTAAATTATCTAATTATGTCTTTTTTGAGCTAAATGTTCCAATTATGTCATTTTAGAGGAAAAAAAAGCTAAGTATATAATATTCATGAGCTAACCAAGGTTCTTGTGCCATTTTGAGCTTATTATGGTATTTTGGAGCTAAATGGGCTAATTATGTCATTGTTGGGTTAATTAAAGCAAGGATAATATGAAAGAGGAGAAGAAAGAGGAGGAGGAGGAGAAGAAGAAGAAATCAAGAAGGAGGAGGAGGAGGAGGAGGAGGAGGAGAAGGATAGAAGGTCCTTGGCCTTCTCCTCCTCCTCCTCCTCCTCCTCCTTCTCCTTCTTCTCTTCTTCTTCTTTCTTTTCATTTTTCCTATTTCTTCTCCTCTTCTCCTCTTGTTGGAGCTAATTTACCTAATTATGTCTTTTTTGAGATAAATGGGCTAATTATCCCATTTTAGAGGAAAACAAGCTAAGTATATAATATTAATGAGCTAACCAGGGTTCTTATGCCATTTTGAGCTTATTATGTTATTTTGGAGCTAAATGGACTAATTAATTCCAAAAAACTAAATACCAAACATGTGATCTTCTTTTTGTCTTCTCCTCCTCCTATTCTTCTTCTTATTCTTCCTATTCTTCTTCTTCTTCTTCTCCTCCTCCTCCTCTTCTCCTCTTCTCCTCCTCCTCCTCTTCTTCTTCTTCCTATTCTTCTTCTCCTCTTCTCCTCCTCCTTCTCCTCTTCTTCTCCTCCTCCTATTCTTCTTCTTCTTCTTCTCCTCCTCCTCCTCTTCTCCTCTTCTCCTCCTCCTCCTCTTCTTCTTCTTCCTATTCTTTCTAGTAAGCTAACTAACTAACTAACCAAGCTAACTAAACCTATCGCTAAACCTAGATAGCACTAAACAACAAAAAAAAAATAAAAACAGAATCTACCACTAAGTAACTAAAAAATAATCTAGCTACCACTAAATAACAAAACAAAATCTACCACTAAACTACCAACTAAATCTACTAATTAACTAACTAAATCTACCAACTAACTAAAGTACCACTAAAACTACTAATTAACTAACCTACCAACTAAACTATATATGCCACAACAACTATAATAACAACAACAACTACAATAACAAGAACAACTACTACAACAATAATAAAAAATCATGTCGGTAATTATAATCTAATTCCAAAGAACTAAATACCAAAAAATAAAAAATGAAGGGGGCGGGGGTAGATGGGCTTACCGGCAGTGGGGCTGCGGGGGCGGCGCCGAGGCCTGCGGGGCAGTGGCTGGGCCGGCGGCACCAGCGGTGGGGCTGCGGGGGCGGCACCAGGGGCGCCGGGGGTGGGGCAGCGGGGGCGCACCAGGGGCACCACGGGGCGCCGGAGGTGGGGCTTGAGGGGCGGCACCAGGGGGCGCCGGGGGGTTGTGGGGCTTCGGGGCGGCACCAGGGGCACCGGGGCGGCGTCGGGGGTGGCCGGGCTATAGTGCTGGCGGCGTTGGGCGTCGGGGAGGAGAGAGAGAGAGGGAGGGGCCGTTTGATAGATAGAGAGGGCCGCGGTGGGGGCGGGACAGCCGTTACTAGATTCAAGATCTTTGCCGTCTGCTAGCACACGGCAAAGGGGTCTATACTCTTTGCCGTCTGCCTCTGGCATCTTTGCCGTCAGCCAGCAGACGACAAAGAAGGGAGTAGGTTGACCTAAGGTTCCCCCGGCCAGATGAGCTTCTTTGCCGTCTGTTGGCGCCTTCTTTGCCGTCTGCCGCGAACCGCAAAGAGCTGACTGCTGGCAAAGACCTTCTTTGCCATCAGTTTTGCTGAAGCTGATGGCAAAGAGTGTCTTTGCCGTCAGCTAGCTGACGGCAAAGAATAGGCAGAGGGCAAAATCTCTGATTCCAGTAGTGAATAGCTTTATTTAATTTCCTGAAATCAATTGCCATCCTATAACTAGTTACTATTCTTTGTGGAATAAGTTCATTTTTATCATTAAGAACAACAGTTAAACCTCCTTTCTTAGGAACACAATGAACATGACTTACCCATCTACTATCAGTAATAGGATAAATTATACCTGCCTCCAGAAGTTTTAGTATTTAGTTCTTACCACTTCCTTCATCTTAGGATTTAAGCTGATTTGATGATCAACAATAGGTTTAGCATCCGGTTCCATATAAATCTTGTGCTGTCGTAGAGTGGGGATTATGCCCTTAAGATCATCAAGAGTATATCCAATAGCAGCCATGTGCTTCTTTAGAGTTTTGAGTAACCTCTTTTCTTCATGCTCTAAAAGGTTAGCACTAATAATAACATGATATATCTTCCTTTCATCAAGATAAGCATATTTCAAAGTACTAGGGGATGTATTTAACTCAACCACGAGATCTCCTTTTGGTAAAGGAGGATCCCCTAAGATTTCAACAAGCATGTTGTGTTTGGTGATAGGTGTTTCGTCTAAGGAATATATCATCTATATCATTTCTTCCATTCATATGCATATCATTCTCATGGTCCAGCAAATATTGTTCTAATGGACCTGTAGGAGGCAACACAATAGAATCAAGACCAATAATTTCATATTTACTAGACAACTCCTTCTCTTGTGGTTGTTTACCAAATTTAGAAAAATTAAATTCATGAGACTCATTACCAAAGCTTACTTCAACTTTCTCTGTGACACAATTAATTTCAGGATTAATAGTGTTCAAGAAAGGTTTACCAAATATAATGGGACGAAAGTTATCTTGTTTAGAACCAAGTACTAAGAAGTCAGTGGGGTACTTTAATTTTCCACACAGGACTTCAACATATCTAACTATCCCAAGCGGCGAGATAGTATGGCGATTTGCAAGTTTAATAGTGACATCAATATCTCCAATCTAAGAGGGTGCTATATCATTCATAATTTCTTTATATAAGGTAAAAGGTATAGCACTAACACTAGCACCCATGTAACATAAACCATGATAGCAATGATCTCCAATCTTAACAGAAACAACATGCATGCCAACAACTGGTTTGTTTTTGTCTTCCTTGTCCTGCTCATTTCTAACAGGCTTTGCAATTCTAGTAGCTTCACTACAGAAGTAAATAACATGCCCATTAATATTATCAACCAAGAGATCTTTGACTACATCAATATTAGACTCCACATTTATTTGTTCAGAAGGTTGGGATGTTCTAACATAACTTTTATTAACCACAATTTTAGCTTTAGCATGTTCCCTAATCCTAACAGGAACAAACATTTTCTCGATATAAGTAGTAGGTACAACTAGATCAACATGATAAACAATTGCTTCCTCTTTAACTTTAATGGGTCCCTCTAATAATTTTGTAATAGGTGGATGATATTTAAACCACTTATCCCTAGGGAGATTGACATGAGTAACGAATGTTTCACAGAAAGGAGCTACTATCTCGGAGTCAAGCCCGTATTTATTGCTAATTTATTGAAAGTATCGGTTTCCATAAAATATAGAACACAATCAAACTTAAGCTTTATACGTGGCTCTTTACCTTTATCGAATTCCCAGTCTTCAAAGTTGCATTGAATTCTTTCCAAAAGATCCCATTTGAATTCAATAGTCTTCTTCATATAAGATCCAATAGAGGAAGAATCGAGTTGTACGTGATCATTATGAGAAAGTCAAGAACAAAAGTTTGGTATAATCATTTCTCTCGAGAGATCATGATTGGGGTAGATGTGCATCATAGATTTAAGCCTCCACCAAGCTTGGGCGATGCTTTCTCCTTCATGAGGACACCAATTATAAATAAAATTCCAATCACGATGAACTAGATGCATATGATAAAACTTGTGATGAAATTGTATCTTCAAGCGATTCCAGTCCCATGATCCAATAACATCTCATAGCCTGTAGCACATCAATTCTTTTCCCTCCAAAGATAAAGGTAAAAATTTCTTCTTAACTTTCTCTCCAGGCAAACCTGCAAGCATAAATAATCCACAAACCTCATCAGTATATATCAAGTGATAGTGAGGATGAGTTGTACCATCGTAAAGATTAGCTATAAGTTTCTCTAGCATACCCAAAGGAATCTCATAATAAATATTTTCAGTAGGTTGAGGATCAAAATTTTCAACTTTCGTTCAAGGCGAATATGACCCACAAGTGTAGGGCATCAATTGTAGTCCTTCCGATAAGTAAGAGTATCGAACCCAACGAGGAGCAGAAGGAAATGATAAGCAATTTTCAACAAGGTATTCTTTGAAAGTGCTATGAGTAACATTGATAGATAGTTTTCTAGCAAGATAAATCATAGCAAGTGACAATTTACAATAGTAGCAAGTGTGCACCAAGGTATCCCAATCCTTTTTATATCAAGCCATAGTCCAGAAAGTTCTCTTATATGAGGCAAACACTCCCGAGGACACATGGGAGTTACTCTCTCACTAGTAGAAAATAGGGCTTCGGTTCGGGCCTGGCCAGCCCATTAGTCCTGGTTCTTCACGAACTGGGACCCATGGGGGGGCATTAGTCCCGGTTCATGACCCCAGGGGGCCGGCCGGGGCCTCGTCGGCATTGGTCCCGGTTCGTCTGGGCCCATTTGTCCCGGTTCTAGGCACGAACAGGGACCAATGGGCCGTGCTCCTGGCCCACATCCATTGGTACCGGTTCGTGCCCTATACTGGTTTAGAAGGCCCCGATTTATGCCATGAAAATAATCAGCAAATGCTTTTCACTTTCATGGTCTTGTAGCTCAAAATAATCACTAAATGCATGAAAAATAACAAATGAAGTCATAAAGGGTTGTAAATTGATGATGTGGCTTTGAATGGTGCATTTTGAACACAGAAAAACTATGGAGTTCAAATAAGTTCAAAAAAATGAAATCCCTTTGTAACAGACGAGTTTCCGTATGAAACCCTGATACTTCGAAAGAGATTGTCCGTTTTGTACATGAAGTGCATCCAGTTTTTGTCGTAACCCTCTCAACTCTCTCGCACATGCTATGTAGGTGAAATGATGATACCATGCCAACTTGGAACCTTTTCATAGTTCATTTCAAATGCTTTTCAATTTAATGGTCTTATATCTCAAAATAATCAGTAAATGCATGAAAAATAACAAATGAAGTCATAAAGGGTTGTAAATTGATGATTTGGCTTTCAATGGTGCATTTTGAACACAGAAAAACTATGGAGTTCAAATAAGTTCAAAAAATGAAATCCCTTTGTAACAGACAAGTTTCCGTATGAAACCCTCATACTTCGAAAGAGATTGTCCGTTTTGTACATGAAGTGCATCCAGTTTTTGGCGTAACCCTCTCAACTTTCTCGCACATACTATGGGGGTGAAATGATGATACCATGCCAACTTGGAACCTTTTCAAAGTTCATTTCAAATGCTGTTCAATTTCATGGTCTTATAGCTCAAAATAATCAGTAAATGCATTAAAAATAACAAATGAAGTCATAAAGGGTTGTAAATTGATGATGTGGCTTTGAATGGTGCATTTTGAACACAAAATAACTATGGAGTTCAAATAAGTTCAAAAAAAAGAAATCCCTTTGTAACAAACGAGTTTCCGTATGAAGCCCTGATACTTCGAAAGTGATTGTTCGTTTTGTACACGAAGTGCATCTAGTTTTTGCCGTAACCTTCTCAACTTTCTCGCACATGCTATGTGGATGAAATGATGATACCATGCCAACTTGGAACCTTTTCAGAGTTCATTTCAAATGCTTTTCAATTTCATGGTCTTATAGCTCAAAATAATCAGTAAATGCATGAAAAATAACAAATGAAGTCATAAAGGGTTGTAAATTGATTATGTGACTTTGAATGGTGCATTTTGAACACAAAAAAACTATGGAGTTCAAATAAGTTCAAAAAATGAAATCCCTTTGTAACAGAGGAGTTTCTGTTTGAAACCGTGATACTTCGAAAGAGATTGTTCGTTTTGTACACGAAGTGCATCCAGTTTTTTCCGTAACCCTCTCAACTTTATCACACATGCTATGTGGGTGAAATGATGATACCATGCCAACTTGGAACCTTTTCAGAGTTCATTTCAAATGCTTTTCAATTTCATGGTCTTATAGCTCGAAATAATCAGTAAATGCATGAAAAATAACAAATGAAGTCATAAAGGGTTGTAAATTGATTATGTGACTTTGAATGGTGCATTTTGAACACAAAAAAACTATGGAGTTCAAATAAGTTCAAAAAAATGAAATCCCTTTGTAACAGACGAGTTTCCGTATGAAACCCTCATGCGTCGAAAGAGATTGTCCGTTTTGTACACGAAGTGCATCCAGTTTTTGCCGTAACCCTCTCAACTTTCTCGCACATGCTATGTGGGTGAAATGATGATACCATGCCAACTTGGAACCTTTTCAGAGTTCATTTCAAATGCTTTTCAATTTCATGGTCTTATAGCTCAAAATAATTGGTAAATGCATGAATAATTAACAAATGAAGTCATAAAGGGTTGTAAATTGATGATGTGGCTTTGAATGATGTATTTTGGACACAGAAAAACTATGGAGTTCAAATAAGTTCAAAATAATGAAATCCCTTTGTAACAGACGAGTTTCCGTATGAAACCCTGATACTTCGAAAGAGATTGTCCGTTTTGTACACGAAGTGCATCCAGTTTTTGCCGTAACCCTCTCAACTTTCTCGCACATCCTATGTGGGTGAAATGATGATACCATGCCAACTTGGAACCTTTTGAGAGTTCATTTCAAATGCTTTTCAATTTCATGGTCTTGTAGCTCAAAATAATCACTAAATGCATGAAAAATAACAAATGAAGTCATAAAGGGTTGTAAATTGATGATGTGGCTTTGAATGGTGCATTTTGAACACAGAAAAACTATGGAGTTCAAATAAGTTCAAAAAAATGAAATCCCTTTGTAACAGACGAGTTTCCGTATGAAACCCTGATACTTCGAAAGAGATTGTCCGTTTTGTACATGAAGTGCATCCAGTTTTTGTCGTAACCCTCTCAACTCTCTCGCACATGCTATGTAGGTGAAATGATGATACCATGCCAACTTGGAACCTTTTCATAGTTCATTTCAAATGCTTTTCAATTTAATGGTCTTATATCTCAAAATAATCAGTAAATGCATGAAAAATAACAAATGAAGTCATAAAGGGTTGTAAATTGATGATTTGGCTTTCAATGGTGCATTTTGAACACAGAAAAACTATGGAGTTCAAATAAGTTCAAAAAAATGAAATCCCTTTGTAACAGACGAGTTTCCGTATGAAACCCTGATGCTTCGAAAGAGATTGTCCGTTTTGTACACGAAGTGCATCCAGTTTTTGCCGTAACCCTCTCAACTTTCTCGCACATCCTATGTGGGTTAAATGATGATACCATGCCAACTTGGAACCTTTTCAGAGTTCATTTCAAATACTTTTCAATTTCATGGTCTTATAGCTCCAAATAATCAGTAAATGCATGAAAAATAACAAATGATGTCATAAAGGGTTGTAAATTGATGATGTGGCTTTGAATGGTGCATTTTGGACACAGAAAAACTATGGAGTTCTGTCACATCCCTAGCTCCTTTCATTTGTTTTCCAAGCATTCATGCATGCATTATAAAAAACTTTGATGTTGGAAATAGGAAGTGATCAAAACCCCAATGATTTGAAAAATTGACAACAAGGCAATAAAAATTAATACCTTAAAAGGGACCAAGAAAATGTACCAAATACTTGGCAAAATAGTGACATAAAATAAATTTGTCAAACCAAAATTCTAGGTCACAGGAACTTTTGAAAAAGGATTTTTGAGTTGACCAAATAGCTAATTGGAATGGAATTATTTTGATTCCTTCTATTTTAAAGTTTCAAAAATGTTGAAACTTTTATGTGGCATTGGATATTATAATCTGTGTCACATAATAACATTTTAGGGTTTTATTTTTGGTCAAACAATTTATTTTAAAACCTAAAAGAAAATCCCAGAAATAAATAAAAAGGAAATAGAAAAGAAGAGGAGGAGAGAGCTACATGTCGCCCACCTCCTGGCCCAGCCCACCGGGAGGGCCTCTCACTATCGTCTTCCTCCTCCTGCGAGAAGGCAGGGGAGAAGGTGAGCACGGCGGCTTACCTCGCCACCTCCTTCTCGCGTGGAGCCTTCTCCTTCCTCCACCGCGCCAGCACGAGGCTCCTCTCTCCCTTATCTCCTCCCCCCTGCTCCATTCCTCTCCTCTCTCTCTATTTCCTCTCTTCTCTCGCCGCCTTTGCCGAGCACTGCTCAAGCTCGTCGCCGTCGACCCCGGCCACCCCTCGCCTCCCTGACGTGCTCTTCGGCTCCACCCCGACATGTTGTTCCTCATCGTCAACAACCCCGAGCTCCAGGGCCTCCACAGCGTCGCATCGCCGTCTTCTTCCCCTCCAGCCACCGAAACTCGCCGCCGTCGATTCGTCAGCCAGAGAGCCCCTCCAACCTCGCCGTTGCCAGGAATGGATCCCTTGTGAGCCTCTGATGCTTTCCCCTCTCTCTCCCGCTCGAAATCCCCCTCTAGAGCATCTCCTCGACGAGCTCCACTTTCGGCCGCCGCGCACGATCGTCGCTGGCACTCTCTCCGACGACCCTAGCTCCTTCTGATGGCCCTGGTCGATCAGGCGCTTCGCCAGCAACCTATAGCAGCAAACCCCACTCGATTTGGTGCACTGTAACACGTTTTAGCGCAACTCCGGCGAGCCTACGCCGCGGGTTTGGTCGCCGTTGACGTGGCAGGTCATTAGGACCCTAATTAATCTGCTTCAGACGCTGACAGAGGGCCCCACTGGTGAGTCAAACCTCACTTAGTGCGGGTCAGCTTGGGTTTTAGCCCTGGGTAACTGACCAGTGGGCCCCACTGGTCAGGTTTGACCTGGCCCAGGCGCCGTTGACTGCTGATGCAGTGATGACATCACAGTAACACAGTAATAGCTTTTCTGATATAAAATAATTCTAGAAAATTCCTAAAACTTCTAAAAATCATAGATGAAAACGGATAAGAAAAATCCAAAGAATCTTATTATGGCATGTTCATGCTGGTTTGATTAAGTTAACAACACCAAATAGGCAAAACGATGAATAGGGTAAATTAAATAAATAGTTTGGAGTTGGAATTTGATTCCTATTTGAATTCCACTTCAATTACTATGATCAAACATTGAACTAGCAAAACTAGTACCTCAAATTGCCATCCTCATGCATGTAAAACAAATTATGCATGAGCATCAGGTCGAATCAATTATAAAGGTATCCAGGAAAATACCTTGCTTGAAGTGATATTTGAATCGTGATTCAAATCAACTTCAACTTAAGAGATGATAGACACTTTAGCCCTACCACCTTTCATTTTCACGTCATGAGCATGCATCATGGTGTTGCATTTCCGTGAAGTAAATATTGTTCTTTGTTGTTTGCCGGTGTTGTTCCCTCTCGGTAAACGATGTTTCCGACGAAGTGATCGTTGACATTGATGAAGACTCAATGCTATCTTCACACGTGTCAGGCAAGCAAAGCCCCTTGAGCATATTGAAATAAACCCACTCTCTCGCTCCTGCTCTCTTTTACTGCATTAGGACAAACATGATTCAACTGTACATGTCATCGGTAGTTGAACCCATTCCTCTCCATGACCTGATTTTGTCACAGTAAATAGTTGAAAACACTTAGCATGAGTAGCAACTGCTTGAGCCTTGCTGTGCTTACTCATCCATGCTTGCTTACAATGCCTGCTATGCTTAGAGTCGTGTCGGGTCTGATCCATCTGGATGATGAATTGGAATGGTTGTGTTCATGTCCTACAATGTGAGAGTAAAAGTGTGAATCCGATTTGGTAAAGGTAGCGATGAGAGGCCATATAGGAGTACATGGTGGGTTGTCTCATTGGGACCATCCTTAAGAACTGAGTTCTGTGTATGTTATCCAAGACAAGATACTACCACACATTGGGATACTTAATTGACCCTCTTGGCTTATTAATCGCCTAGATCTCTGTCCAGGAGTTGCAACTAGTTTCTGGTGTTTGTAGGAAAAGTGTTTGCGGCCGTGTTTAGCTCTGCCCGACGGGGTAGGCTTCTCTGCGGTAGATACACAATGGCACGATGTACCAAGTGGCACCCGGATGGTGGGCTTGGGAACGCTGCGCACATCGTTTGGGGCTGTAGAGGAAACCTCGGCCGGACTTCCTTGCGGGTTCAGTCTCAAATAGGCGATAAACCTGGACTAGGGTCTTGTGTGGTTAACGGTCGTGGCCGACACCCACGCCGGTGCTTCCTCTTGAAGGTTGCCGAGATGCATGACGTGCATATGGTGCTAAGTGGTGAGAGCATGTGTGAAGAAGTATACCCATGTAGGGTGAATCAATCTGTTCGAATAGCTGCGTCCTCGGATGTGGACTACTTGGAAGCATTATGTGGTACATAGACAATTTAAATGGATACTCTAAAACATGCAAGATAAGTGTGAGTGCTATGGAAGGCTTTCTCGTAGGGAGATGAGAGTGAATCCATAGTGGTGTATTGATTGGTGAATATGTGGACTCGTGTGCGCTATCCCACCTCAAAGAAAGAGCTTGTAGTACAGGTTAGCCAAGAGTCAAAGCTGGCTTGCTGCAATCAAACCCCACAATTCTTTCACTGAAACATGATGCATATGTAGATAGTTCTGATGTAAGTCTTGCTGAGTACCTTTGTACTCACGGTTGCTTTATTTATGTTTTTTCAGAGAATAATTTAGTCTCATTAAAGGTTTCTACACGATGTGTTCGATGTTGACCGGAATAGCTTGGGAATCCCAGACAGAGGTGTGGCTCCTTTGGTAGGGTCGTAGTAGCTTTTCAGGCTCTTCCACCCACTTTTAGTAGATGTTTGTACCCAAACATGATTTGCTTCCGCTTGATGTTTGTATGACTTGAGTGTCGGGTCACGAGACCCCTGTTTGTAATATCATACTATCTTGATTCTTATGAGTCCTTAATAAAAGCTTGAGTCATATAGTTATGTTGTGATGCCATGTTGTATCTACACATATCATGCATATTGTGTGTATGTTATGAAATGCATTATATGTGTGGGATTTGACACCTAGTTGTGTGCCTTTAGTAGTACTCTTTACGGGGAAATGCCTCTTTGTGCTTCCACCGAGCTTTGGTAGCTTGCTACTGCTCCGGACACATTGATTGACCGGCATGTACCCTTCTTTGCTGCTATGTCTGTCCCTTCGGGGAAATGTCACGCAGTGTAATGGAGTCCTTGTAGCTTGCTACGACTCGTCTACACACGCTGATGACCGACACCTGCTTTGCTGGGTTATGTATGCCTGTCCCTGTATGGATGTACCACTTGGGTTTATAACTAGCCATGTCGACCCGGGTTTTGTCGTTTGAATGCTAGCGACACATTCATATACGTGAGCCAAAAGACACAAACGGTCCCGGACAAGGTAAGGTGGCAGCCGTGGAGTTTACCGTGCGTGAGGCTGCAAAGTGATGTGATGTGTTACAGGCTGGGTTCTTATGATTCAGGATCGGGGTCCCGACAGCTTTGGTATCAGAGCTTGACTGCCTCTAGGATAACCAAGCCAATCTAGTCGATGTTGAGTCTAGCAACTCTTTAGTTATATAAGGGAATTGTTTGTGGAAGGGAACGTAAGGCTCCTTTTACTCCTTTCCTTGTGTCATTCTAATTCTGAGTCACCCTCTTCTTTATTCCACGGGGTTTAAGAATTAGGTTTTCTTATCTATTCATTAGGATGACGAGTTACCATGCTGGAGGCCTATAGGAAAGTTGTTGTCTTCAAGGATCAGTGTCTCCATAAGAATTCAATTGTTATGTTGTCAGTTTCTTGCAGGTTGCCTCATATTTCATGCCCGTACAACCGTTATGTTGTCCAAGTTTTCTAAGGTTTCTAAACAATCTGATGCAATTGCAAAATCCTTCCTCTTATTTCTAATGTCATTTTGGCCAGACAAAGCACACTAATCATTGTGATGAGGTACTTTATTACCTCGACCTATTGTTGAAGTGTTAGGAAACCATGTTACCTCCGAAAACCACCCAATAGTCTAGATGTGTTTTGGTTCCCAGTGTGATAATTCTGGCCATCATTTTCAAAAACATCTCGTGATGTTATTTAGTCAGTAGGTATTCTATTTCTAGGTCTTTGAATCCAAGGATCATTCTGCTCATCTCTGTTGATAGTGTTGCTAGTTCCTTTAGAATGATTAGTAACCTTGTTGTAGCTCCCAAGGTTCATGGTATATCATTCTACCAACACCATGAATCATCTTTGGCAGAAGTTCTCCGTGAACTAAAGATCATAACAAGAGTGCTCGTGATGATTTCTCTAGTCCATATTGTGATTCGGCCAACTCTGCTCTTCTGCATGGGTTATCTGGAAGAATTATGTTGAACTCGTTCGACATGCTAATCTATGCATCCACAACTCAAGAAATCATGTGCTCTTAAGTTGGCCCTATCTAGTTGTATTTTGACCTTCATCATTGAGAGGTTAGTCAAGAGTAGTTGTGCATTCGTGTCATCGATGTCTGTTATTCCTGTAGTTTGTCAAGTTGTGCTATTTCCAATTGACTAGGAGAAGTAAACTCCAGCACCTCATCCATTTCTTAGATTTGGTCAAAGTAGTTATACTCTGCAGATCATGCCAACCCAGCTTTTGTTCTGTTCTATCTTGGAGTATTACCCTCTTTTTGTCAAGAGTGTTGTGAGAATTGCACCATCTCTTAGGAACTCTTGATGTAGTGATACTTCTCGCTATCATTGTTCATCCCTCGGTTTTCGTGTTGGTTGTAACCGGAATATCGACAAGTGAACCATGATGTGTGAAATCAATACTCCTAGCAATGCCATTGTTTAGTAGTTAATGGACAATAAATTCACTCTTATGGTGATGATGATTGAATCGTCATTCTAAGATTGACCGTGCTACCTAGTCCATGTTTCATGGTGCACTTTTCGATCAATGAGTTAGGATTTTGTCAATCCCTCGCTCTATTGATCACATCATCTTGCCCTGAAAAGCGAGATTGTTCCCGAGCTTAATAATATATCGGTGGTTCGTGATTTTCCGAATATCTTCTCGGAAGTATTACCAGGTTGTTTCCTGACTGTTATGATAAGAGCTCGTGATCAAGTTGGTTTCTCTATAAGACATCTTCTCCAAGAATCCGTGTTGGATACCCCGAGCTAGTTGGTTAAGCTAAACAAGAACTTGGAGAGTTGGAAGATAAAAGCTTCGCCTAAACTTAGCTCATTTAAAAAGGATATTTTTCCTTTTTTGTGAGTCTGAAGAAGGTGATATTGTCATCGGCTGATTCGTGTGATCAATTGTTGCATATATTATCTTGTCCAATTTTGATTTGAGTATGGGCTATTGTCAAATCAAACTCAGAACCAAAGATTTTCGTAGCGGTGTCTTACTCATGGATTTCTCTGAGCATACACCATTATATTCTTTGATCTGACAAATGCTATTATCTTGCTCACATAGTTGTGGAAATCCATTTATATGGGTATCTTGATGAATTGTTGTTGAGCCCATCAGCAACATTCTCATTTGTTCCATGATCTATGTTGGACATTAAGCTGGTGCTGGAAACTTTGTAGACATTGTCATCGTGTCTCGAGGACGAGGTATATGTTAGGTGTAAGAAATGTCTTTCTCTAATTCATGTGCATCTGATGCAAGTTGCCACCGTGAATTCGAGAAAAGTTAATTTGTTTCTTCGGAATCATCCCAAGTCAATCATGCAAGTGCGAAGTATTCTATGGTTTGATAGACTGATCATCTTCACTCCATATGTATCTCCTAGCACACCAAGCCACTGATTGATTTGTTCAAGGAAAAGAAGTTAGGTGTTATTCCCGAAGGGCCCAGACGGACTTGCACATAGCTTCGATATCTGCAATGATGGTTCCCAAACCAGAACGCGGTAGTGTTTGATGTAAGACTTTTCATGTACTCATCATTGTCTTGGGCAGTGTGTTCACGTGGGTCTTGCAATCCAGCTCATGTTTTGGAGTTGTCCTCCGTAGTTCATTTCCTCAGAATCTTGTAATGTTATCCCGTCGATTTGTGTTGCAAACTTTCTTTTCGGACATGCTGAGTCTGAAGCATCGTGTCACCAACCGAAGATGAATCTCAGGCAGTTATAATGGTTGGAACTTTCCCCAAGAATTATAATATTGGTCTCTATGTAACCCGGTAAAGTGATGTAATGGCTAACACACCTAGCCGGAAGACTTGATATTATAATATCTTGCATCAGCAATCTTAGTCATCTTCCGTGAGGTTTTTGTATGACTTACTCTGGAAGTTGTTCCTCATGGATCCCCTTTGAGCCCGATGTCCGACCTATACTTGATGTGGTAGATATCAAGCATGACCTATAATTGGGTTGTGCTAGTACATCAAGGAGAACATTAGAATCGGAGTGCTAAATGTCTCTCGGTCGATCAACCAGATTTCGTTCCCTTGCCACAGCTAAGGTGAAATCTGAGGAAGTGTTTTCTTCCTTTGCATCTGCATCCTCCATCACTGTTCATCATAGTAGTAATATGTGTCACCAAGATCTTGGCACATATATTGGTAAAACTTTGATGAATATGGTAATGCTCAAGTTCTTGAGAGCACGCTCAGACACTAGGTTATATCCTCGGTAGTAACTGGAATGTGCCTTCCGTTCGCCGAGTTGTTCTATAACCCTAGTTTCTTTCCAACCTGAGTATGCCATTCTTTCAAATTCCTTCGATCATTTGTGAATTGCCTTCCCTGGTATGAAGGGTTTCAATGATCTCTGTATCAAAAGTAATTCTTTTTTCCACTTAAGGGAATAAATCTACGAGTCACCCTCCTATGGTGCCCCGTTATGGCATGAAGGGTAACATAATCCTCGCTACTTTGAACCCTCGTCTCCATCTAATTTAAGCGTGGGATTGTTGCCTACCAATTGATCCTTTGTCATATGCCTCACTTCCTCGTTTCTGTCATGAGTGTTGTGTTTCAGCTCAAGGGACGTCTCTATATCTTATTCTATGAGTTGATCATGAGTTGCCCGATCTTTGAGAAGATCGAGCCTTGTAGAGTCTATCTGTTCCTTTGTTGTCGTGTTCGATGAAGACCTCGAAGACAAAGATGCCAAGATCAACCTGATGCAATGAATCAACACCTTCAAGAAGGGCAATTGGATCGTGAAGATTCCGATAGTCTAGTGCCCCTCTTCCTCTTCCCGGCTACGCCTAAATCTCGGGACGAGATTCTTGTTTAGTGGGTGTGAGTTGTGACAGCCCTAGCTTTCATTTGTTTGCCAAGCATTCAGGCATGCATTATAAAAAACTTTGATGTTTGAAATAGGAAGTGATCAAAACCCCAATGATTTGAAAAATTGACAACAAGGCAATAAAAATTAATACCTTAAAAGGGACCAAGAAAATGTTCCAAATACTGGGCAAAATAGTGACATAAAACAAATTTGTCAAACCAAAATTCTAGGTCACATGAACTTTTGAAAAAGGATTTTTGAGTTGACCAAATAGCTAATTGGAATGGAATTATTTTGATTCCTTCTATTTTAAAGTTTCAAAAATGTTGAAACTTTTATGTGGCATTGGATATTATTATCTCTGTCACATAATAACATTTTAGGGTTTTATTTTTGGTCAAACAATTTATTTTAAAACCTAAAAGAAAATCCCAGAAAGAAATAAAAAGGAAATAGAAAAGAAGAGGAGGAGAGAGCTACATGTCGCCCACCTCCTGGCCCAGCCCACCGGGAGGGCCTCTCCCTGTCGTCTTCCTCCTCCTGCGAGAAGGCAGGGGAGAAGGTGAGCACGGCGGCTTACCTCGCCACCTCCTGCTCGCGTGGAGCCTTCTACTGCCTCCACTGCGCCAGCACGAGGCTCCTCTCTCCCTTATCTCCTCCCCCTGCTCCATTCCTCTCCTCTCTCTCTCTGTTTCCTCTCTTCTCTCGCCGCCTTTGCCAAGCACTGCTCAAGCTCCTCGCCGTCGACCCCGGCCACCCCTGAAGTGCTCTACGGCTCCGCCCGGACATGCCGTTCCTCATCGTCAACAACCCCGAGCTCCAGGGCCTCCACAGCATCGCATCGCCGTCTTCTTCCCCTCCGGCCACCGGAACTCACCGCCGTCGATTCGTCGGCCAGAGAGCCCCTCCAACCTCGCCGATGCCAGGAATGGATCCCTTGTGAGCCTGCGATGCTTTCCCCTCTCTCTCCCGCTCGAAATCCCCCTCCAGAGCATCTCCCCGACGAGATCCACTTCCGGCCGCCGCGCACGCTCGTCGCCGGCACTCTCTCCGGCGACCCTAGCTCCTTCTGATGGCCCTGGTCGATCAGGCGCTTCGCCAGTAACCTATAGCAGCAAACCCCGCTCGATTTGGTGCACTGTAACGCGTTTTACCGCAACTCCGGCGAGCCTCCGCCGCGGGTTTGGTCACCGGCGACCACCCTCCGGTCGCCGTCGACGTGGCAGGTCATTACGACCCTAATTAATCTGCTTCAGACGCTGACAAAGGGCCCCACTGGTGAGTCAAACCTCACTTAGTGCGGGTCAGCGCGGGTTTTAGCCCTGGGTAACTGACCAGTGGGCCCTACTGGTCAGGTTTGACCTGGCCCAGCCGCTGTTGACTGCTAACGCAGTGATGACATCACAGTGACACAGTAATAGCTTTTCTGATATAAAATAATTCCAGAAAATGCCTAAAACTTCTAAAATTCATAGAAAATAATCTCTAAGTCCGATGAAAATAATTTATATATGAAAAGGATCACAAAAATCTAAAGAATCTGATTATGGCATTTTCATGCTGGTTTGAGAAAGTTAACAACACCAAATAGGCAAAATGATGAATAGGGTAAATTTAATAAATAGTTTGGAGTTGGAATTTGATTCCTATTTGAATTCCACATCAATTACTATGATCAAACATTGAGCTAGCAAAACCAGTACCTCAAATTGCCATCCTCATGCATGTAAAACAAATTATGCATGAGCATTAGGTCGAATCAATTATAAGGGTATCCGGGAAAATACCTTGCTAGAAGTGATATTTGAATCGTGATTAAAATCAACTTCAACTTAAGAGATGATAGACACTTTAGCCCTACCACCTTTCATTTTCATGTCATGAGCATGCATCATGGTGTTGCATTTCCGTGAAGTAAATATTGTTCTTTCTTGTTTGCCGGTGTTGTTCCCTCTCGGTAAACGATGTTTCCGACGAAGTGATCGTTGACATTGATGAAGACTCAATGCTATCTTCACATGTGTCAGGAAAGCAAACCCCCTTGAGCATATTGAAATAAACGCACTCTCTCGCTCCTGCTCTCTTTTACTGCATTAGGACAAACACGATTCAACTGTACATGTTATTGGTAGTTGAACCCATTCCTCTGCATGAACTGATTTTGTCACAGTAAATAGTTGAAACCACTTAGCATGAGTAGCAACTGCTTGAGCCTTGTTGTGCTTACTCATCCATGCTTGCTTACAATGCCTGCTATGCTTAGAGTCATGTCGGGTGTTATCCACCTCGATGATGAATCGGAATGGTTGTGTTCATCTCCTACAATGTGAGAGTAAAAGTGTGAATCCGATTTGGTAAAGGTAGCGATGAGAGGCCTTTATGAGTACATGGTGGGTTGTCTCATTGGGACCGTCCTTAAGAACTAAGTTCTGTGTATGTTATCCAAGACAAGATACTACCACACATTGGGATACTTAATTGACCCTCTTGGCTTATTAATCGCCTAGATCTCTGTCCAAGAGTTGCAACTAGTTTCTGGTGTTTGTAGGAAAAGTGTTGGCGGCCGTGTTTAGCTCTGCCCGACGGGGTAGGCTTCTCTGCGGTAGATACACAATGGCACGGTGTACCAAGTGGCACCTGGATGGTGGGCTTGGGAACCCTGCGCACATCGTTTGGGGCCGTAGAGGAAACCTCGGCCGGACTTCCTTGCGGGTTCAGTCTCAAATAGGCGATAAACCTGGACTAGGTTCTTGTGTGGTTAACGGTCGTGGCCGACACCCACGCCGGTGCTTCCGATTGAAGGTTGCCGAGATGCATGACGTCCATATGGTGCTGAGTGGTGAGAGCATGTGTGAAGAAGTATACCCCTGCAGGGTGAATCAATCTGTTCCAATAGCCGTGTCCTCGGATATGGACTACTTGGAAGCATTACATGGTACATAAACAATTTAAATGGATACTCTAAAACATGCAAGATAAGTGTGAGTGCTATGGAAGGATTTCTCGTAGGGAGACGAGAGTCAATCCATAGTGGTGTATTGATTGGTGAATATGTGGACTCGTGTGCGCTATCCCACCTCAAAGAAAGAGCTTGTAATCGTAGTACAGGTTAGCCAAGAGTCAAAGCTGGCTTGCTGCAATCAAACCCCACAATTCTTTCATTGAAACATGATGCATATGTAGATAGTTCTAATGTAAGTCTTGCTGAGTACCTTTGTACTCACGGTTGCTTTATTTATGTTTTTGCAGAGAAGAACTTAGTCTCATTAAAGGTTTCTACACAATGTGTTCGATGTTGACCGGAATAGCTTGGGAATCCCAGATAGAGGCCTGTCTCCTTTGATAGGGTCGTAGTAGCTTTTCAGGATCTTCCAGCCACTTTTAGTAGATGTCTGTACCCAGACATGATTTGCTTCCGCTTGATGTTTGTATGACTTGAGTGTCGGGTCACGGGACCCCTGTTTGTAATATCATACTATGTTGATTCTTATGAGTCCTTAATAAAAGCTTGAGTCATACAGTTATGTTGTGATGCCATGTTGTATGTACACATATCGTGCATACTATGTGTATGTTATGAAATGCATTATATGTGTGGGATTCGATACCTAGTTGTGTGCCTTTAGTAGTACTCTTTACAGGGAAATGCCTCTTTGTGCTTCCACCGAGCTTTGGTAGCTTGCTACTGCTCCGATCACATTGATTGACCGGTATGTATCCTTCTTTGCTGCTGTGTCTGTCCCTTCGGGGAAATGTCACGCGGTGTAATGGAGTCCTTGTAGCTTGCTATGACTCGCCTACACACGCAGATGACTGACACCTGCTTTGCTGGGTTATGTATGCCTGTCCCTGTACGGATGTACCACTTGGGTTTATAACTAGCCATATCGACCCGGGTTCTTGTCATTTGAATGCTAGCGACACAGTCATATACGTGAGCCAAAAGACGCAAACGGTCCCGACCAAGGTAAGGTGGCAGCCGTGGAGTTTACTGTGCGTGAGGCCGCAAAGTGATGTGATGTGTTACAAGCTGGGTTCTTATGATTCATGATCGGGGTCCCGACAAGTTCAAATAATTTCAAAAAAATGAAATCCCTTTGTAACAGACGAGTTTCCGTATGAAACCCCGATACTTCGAAAGAGATTGTCCGTTTTGTACACGAAGTGCATCTAGTTTTTGTGTTAACCCTCTCAACTTTCTCGCACATGCTATGTGGGTGAAATGATGATACCATGCCAACTTGGAACCTTTTCAGAGTTCATTTCAAATGCTTTTCAATTTCATGGTCTTATAGCTCAAAATAATCAGTAAATGCATGAAAAATAACAAATGAAGTCATAAAGGGTTGTAAATTGAAGATGTGGCTTTGAATGGTGCATTTTGAACACAAAAAACCTATGGAGTTCAAATAAGTTCAAAAAAGTGAAATCCCTTTGTAACAGACGAGTTTCCGTATGAAACCCTGATACTTCGAAAGAGATTGTCCGTTTCGTACACGAAGTGCATCCAGTTTGTGTCGTAACCCTCTCAGCTTTCTCGCACATGCTATTAGGGTGAAATGATGATACCATGCCAACTTGGAACCTTTTCAGAGTTCATTTCAAATGCTTTTCAATTTCATGGTCTTATAGCTCAAAATAATCAGTAAATGCATGAAAAATAACAAATGAAGTCATAAAGGGTTGTAAATTGATGATGTGGCTTTGAATGGTGCAATTTGAACACAGAAAAACTATGGAGTTCAAATAAGTTCAAAAAAATGAAATCCCTTTGTAACAGACGAGTTTCCTTATGAAACCCTCATACTTCGAAAGAGATTGTCCGTTTTGTACACGAAGTGCATCCAGTTTTTGTCGTAACCCTCTCAACTTTCTCACACATGCTATGTGGGTGAAATTATGATACCATGCCAACTTGGAACCTTTTCAGAGTTCATTTCAAATGCTTTTCAATTTCATGGTCTTATAGCTCAAAATAATCAGTAAATGCATGAAAAATAACAAATGAAGTCATAAAGTGTTGTAAATTGACGATGTGGCTTTAAATGGTGCATTTTGAACACAGAAAAACTATGGAGTTCAAATAAGTTCAAAAAAATGAAATCCCTATGTAACAGACGAATTTCCGTATGAAACCCTCATACTTCGAAAAAGATTGTCCGTTTTGTACACGAAGTGCATCCAGTTTGTGCAGTAACTCTCTCAACTTTCTCGCACATGCTATGTGGGTGAAATGATGATACCATGCCAACTTGGAACCTTTTCAGAGTTCATTTCAAATGCTTTCCAATTTCATGGTCTTATAGCTCAAAATAATCAGTAAATGCATGAAAAATAACAAATGAAGTCATAAAGGGTTGTAAATTGATGATGTGGCTTTGAATGGTGCATTTTGAGCACAGAAAAACTATGGAGTTCAAATAAGTTCAAAAAAATGAAATCCCTTTGTAACAGACGAGTTTCCATATGAAACCCTCATACTTCGAAAGAGATTGTCTGGTTTGTACACGAAGTGCATCCAGTTTTTGCCGTAACCCTCTCAACTTTCTCGCACATGCTATGTGGGTGAAATGATGATACCATGCCAACTTGGAACCTTTTCAGAGTTCATTTCAAATGCTTTTCAATTTCATGGTCTTATAGCTCAAAATAATCAGTAAATGCATGAAAAATAACAAATTAAGTCATAAAGGGTTGTAAATTGATAGCAAAAAGAATTATCATAAAAGAAAATAAATAAGTAATTAGAAACGAAAAATAATGCAAAAAACTGGATTTTTTTAACAGTGCCACCTACAAGGCCACCACATACGACTAGAAACCCATTACTAGGGCTAGGATGTAGGCCCGCAGTAGGCCCAATAGGCCCACAAGCACACAGATTGATTTTAGGCCCGTAAGCCTGTAGTAAAGACAAAAAATAAATAAGTAATTAGAAACAAAAAAGAAAGCAAAAAGAACCTGTACGAAATAAAATGCCTTTGTAACAGCCTTAGGACCGGTACTAAAGGAATAAACTAAACAGCTTTTATAAACCTATAGTATTATTGAAATTAAAATTATATAGAATTTATGCAACTAAAATTATCAAAGTATTTTCTTTTCAAAATATTAAAAGCAAAAAGAATTATCATAAAAGAAAATAAATAAGTAATTAGAATTTTGTTACAAACTTTAATAGAAAAAAGAATTATCATAAAATAAAATAAATAAGTAATTAGAAACAAAAATAAAGCAAAAAAACTGGATTTAAAAAAAAAGTGCCACCTAGAGGGCAACCACGACGTGCATACGACTAGAAACCCATTACTAGGGCCAGAATGCAGGCCCGCAGTAGGCCCTATAGGCCCAGAATCACACAAATTGATTTTAGGCCCGTAAGCTTGCAGTAGAGAGGAGCTCGAAGTGGTTGGTTCCGCAGGGCTTATAAACCACTCCGAGCCCCTCTCGGCTAGCGCACCGCGCAAAGGCCTTTGGTCCCGGTTGGTGGCATCAACCGGGACTAAAGGGAGGCATTGGTACCGGTTGGTGCCACCAACCGTGACCAAAGGCCTCTGCTTCCCGCCATTCGGGCTGCTGAAAAGAGACCTTTAGTCCCGGCTGGTGCCACCACCCGGGACCAAAGGCCTTTGCTTCCCGCCCTTTGGGCTGCTGAAAAGAGACCTTTGGTGCCGGTTGTTGACACCAACCGGGACTAAAGGTGTGGCTATATAAGCGGCGGTTTAGAAATTTTGAATTCTCCCCCTCTCTCCATTCGATCCCGACGCCGACGCCGCACCTGCCGCCCCGACGCTGACCCTGCCCCGTCGACGCCGTCGTCCCTCTGCCCCGTCGACGCCGTCCTCGTCGTCGCCGCCACCTACGTCGGCCGCCTGCGCCTCCTGCATCTGCAGCCGCCGACGAGCAGCGCCCGACCCTCCTCCCACGGTGAGATCGGCCGCTGCCACTCCTCCCTCTCCTCCTCTAGATCCGGTGCCAGCCGGCTGATGCCTACGTGCATGCCATCTTTGATTTTCAAATCAGTGATGAGATAAATCCTGTGTACCGGTGCTTGCAGCTAGCGAAATGCGAGGTGTTTTTCATTTGTATGTAGGTAGCTTCCTCATTGTGTGGTTGTTGTGTTCAATATATCACATGAAGTTGGTGATGGATACACAATGAAGTTGTATCGGACTATATTATGTCTAGCATGTATTGTACGACTTGTATGGCGGTGCCATTGTCAAATAAGGCCGGTGGTAGGATTTGTCAATCTATTTCATAGTCTTGTTATAGGTTGGAGTTAAGTTATGTAAACATTTTGCAAAACATCTGCTATCCAGAAGAATTTTTTTCTGTGTTGGCTTGTTGTCCCATTTTTTAGGCAACATTAGCACAAGTATCTTACTAGCTTTCGTATGTGGTTCTAATTGTCCTTTCATTGTTCCCAGTTCTCCTTTTTCTAGGATGGAAGTTCATGTAATCTTCAATAGCAATATTATGAATGGGAGTTCACGATGTGCAATGGCAGTGGTGTCACTTCTTTTCGTTTGAAAAGTAGATATTGTAGTGATATGGAATCAAGTATCATATTATAGTTATTTGTGGCTATTTTTTTCGATGTTCAAAAGTATGTTTGGAGGAAAATTATTCACAAGGTGCTCACCATAGTAGTAGCGGTGGATGTGAAAAGAAGTTCGATAATATCAGTTGATGTGTATAATGATTCACAAGGTCATATAGATGTTAAACCACTATAATATTTATGTCTCCGTAGCAATGCACATGATTTAATTTGGGTAATGAGCCATGCATAATCAAGTGCACAATCCTGAAACTAAAATCAATTTTCGTAGAGAGTAAGCAACTCACTTCTATTACACACCAATAATAAATCAACACTGCATTTTGTGGTCTATCACTGGGTTGTGGCGACAACCCAAAGTTACCATGGAATCATGCTCTAAATACCATCATGCTGGTATGTACAGTCTAGAACATGTACATGGACTTGTAATGAGGATGCAAAAAGGAGTAAAATCGGTATTTGTACCCCAAGGTATCTATATATATCTAATTAAAATTCATATTTATTTTTTTGCCAGTGAATTCATATATCGTTTAAGTGTGTAAAACTGAACCAAAATGCCATCAGTACACTACACCGAGCCCACAACCAAAATTCCATCTCTCCCACGCCCCCGACTCCCGTTCCGTCGCCGCCGCCTCGACCCCATACTCCTCAGCTGCACACCACCTCCTAGCCCATGACTCAAACTACCATCGTTCCCCTCTTGTTTGCTTCGTGGTCGTGGTGGCCATAGACCTGGTCGTCGGCACCCCGTTCATCGCCCCGCTGGCATCTCGACTGCTAGCATCGTAGCTTGAGGGATTAGTACTCCCATGACCTGTCATGCTAGGAGTATCATCACGAGCGCCGACATGGTCGCTACTCTCGCACATATCTCCTTGTACCTCGCTGCCAGTAGGCAATTTTAGCTTTGTGTATCTATTTAATTCATACATACTTGGGATCATTGTTTTATATTGATGTGGTCTCATTTGGGCAACATTTTAGACGTGCGTTGCACGTGCACATATTACTAGTTTATAGTAAGTGCTTAGTAGTTGAACTAGTTGATTTAATAAAACTACTTTATTAAATTTTACTATATATAGAAGTAGTTTATTTTTTGTAAGAACTACTTTATTTTATTTATTTGTAGTAAGTTCTTAGTAGTTGAACTAGTTGATTTAATAAAACTACTTTATTTTATTATATATAGAATTAGTTTATTTTTAGCAAGAAAATTAATAGAACTAGTTTATTTTTTTAGTTCATTTTATGATGCCTATCCCGCATCCTCGTGTCGACTCGGCGGAGGACACCTGCTTGATCAGAGGGGCCTTGTCCGGGACTGGGCTCTGCCCGGCTAGTATTGGGAGGTGCTACCTTCCGGGGGGCGTAGGTTGCAGAGGAGCCAGCCGTTGTTGACCCGATCCTTGTTTGGTGGCGGTCGCGTGGGCCAGTGACGGTGCCGAGGCTTCCGGACACCGGGGAGGTGATACGTCACCGTGTCAGCGAGGAGGACGAGCACGTCCGTCGCTACATGGTTGCGTTGGAGGGCAGGTTCTACAATACCTGGCAGGTTCTTCAGGGATCTCACTGGAGCTATGATCCTGTGATGGTTCCTTCTGTTTGGGTGTCCATTGCCCGCGACGATACCCGTTGGGCGCTACGGTTCTAGCTGTATTAGTGATGCTATATGTATGATAGTATTCGAGGAGTATTAGTGATAATATTCGACGATGTACGGGCACAAGAGATGATGTAGTTTTGCTTATAATTGAATGCATGCTAATTTGAATACTACTTTATTTTACGATTTGGTTTTGCTTATTGGTCCTACCTAATACTGATGACCATGTGCTAAGAACAATTAAGTAGGGTTGGTTCGATGACTATGAGGATGATGATCGTATAACTTGTTATTAATAACGAGTAGAAGTTGTATGATGATGATTAATTAGTAGGACTTGTTATTATATATGATGATGCATGATGCGAGCATGAAGAGTTATTATATATAGAAGTTCAATTATTTCGATATATATAGCGTGTCATGATTATATTGTTGTTTACACACATTTACCACATTAAAACAGGAAATGTCTTACGATGGATATTGCGAGTGTGAATATTGTGGCGACTCTCGGGGTATGTGCGACATGCCTCACCTGCGAGACGATAGGTTCTTCAACATGAAGCTTGACGAGAACGGTGATATGTGCCTCCCTTCCCATGCAAGAAGATATGTGTTGGAGAGGCTCGGTTTTGAAGACCACGAGAGAATTGAGACGAGGAGCGCTAAGCTGAGGACTATACATGGTCACACATTTGTTATCCAAGTATTTAATTTAGTTTTTCAAACAGAATTTGGGTGCCCAAAGTGGGAAGATCTTTGCAAGGCATATGGATTTCAGAAGGGAATGGAAATCACCTTCGATCTTCGTCCTGAAGATAATATGCCAGACAACATCGACATTTGGGTGGTTGTCGATGATATGCTTCCTGTTTTACCTTCATGTGAGTTTCTCAACCATATTTGTCAAGTAATTTGCATTTATATTTATAAATAGTTGGTGTAGTCATCCTATTTTCCTCTGGCAATTTACATGTCATGTGGTGTTCATCGTCTATTAAAAGTTTGGCCAGACGTTGCAGGTTCCTAGTTATCGGGCCATAGTTATAATTTTCTCATGTTACATGTTGTACAAACAACAACAACAACCCAAATTGTCCTTTAAATGATCGTAGCACATATGGTCGTTTTGAATGGTTTATATAATGCCCACATTGTGTGGAACTGTTTAGAGCTCAAGGTGTACTATTACAAAATTGAATTTGATGTTTTAACAAGTTATACTCATATCTTGTGGACAATTACAAAATTTCTAAGTATTTTTGAAACATTAAATTATTACAAAGTTTGGGTGGTTGTCGATGATATGCTTCCTGTTTTACCTCCATGTGAAGTAATTTGCATTTATATTTCGAAATAGTTGGTGTTCATCTATATACTAAATTTGTTAAATTATAATTTACAGCTTATTTCGTTGCTTTGACTGAATTCCGGAAATTAATTGACACGACACACTGCACGTATGGATCACATCTAACTTGGGAGGAGAAGGATGATCTTCTCCACTTTCTTGTTGCTGGTGTTCTGGCTTCTAGGGATACCTTCCCGTATCATTTTGGAATTGGCAAAAATTATTCATTTTACATGCCACTAGTGCATAGGTTGAGTCCAGATGACATTCGCCGAAATGTCTTGGTAAGAGTTTCCTAATTAAGTACGCTCCACTATTGCATTAATGGTGTTGATTACATTGCTAACTAGGTTATTATTATGTTCTTCAACAACAACTGCCACATGATGTAGTGCCTCCATTAATGGACCCAAAAGGTCAATTGAGAATTAGAAGCCCGCTGAGGGCTGAGTTCTATGCTCCATACTTGATTAACTTCAAATCAAGACCAAAAAGACTCCAAATTGAAGCATGGAGAGAAATAAAGAAGGTTCGCAAGCCACAAGCTAGAGACAGTTGGATCTCTGTGATTCATCATGGAGCCATAGGTCTTATTCTGTTTTATGACATTATATCTAAGAGCGAGGACTAGGTCTTATGATAGACAAGTTATTCTAGTTTATATTATTACTTGACATGATCGATTAATTAGGATGCATGATGCATATGATGACTATATATATATTATGATGTTTCTCTGTTTTATTTTATGTTTATCATATGATAACTTGGTATATGATGAGTTGTTATATGATCGATTAGAATACTATTGCCATTTGACGAAAATGATATGAAATGATATAGTGTAAAAAAGATGCATATATGTGCATGTAACTCGTGTCTACATTTTGTAAATATGTTCGAGAAAGCACGACAGATGACCAAGCACGGAGATATATAAGAGAGGACACTTGCCTCTATTAGCTAGCTAATAACAGCCTAAATTAACCCCTAAACCAACACCTTTTAAAAAACCTCAGCTCCAGCCAGGTGCTGACGCGTGGATGCCTTTTGGTCCCGGTTGGTGTCACCAACCGGGACTAAAGGCCCCCCTGCTTGGCTTGGCCGCAGCGGCCACGTGGAGGCCCATCTGTCCCCGTTCGTGTAAGAACCGGGACTAAAGGCAAAGGGCATTAGTAATGACCTTTTTGTCCCGGTTCCAAAACCGGGACAGAAGGCCGTTACGAACCGGGACAAAAGGCCCTTTTTCTACTAGTGTCTAATCATGTTCATCATGTTGAGTTGATTCATATTCGTTACTTTGATAATTTGGTATGTGGATGGACTGGTGCTAAGGTGCTATTTTTACTTGAGCAAGCAAACCACTTATGATTACCCCCTCTCGCAAGCATCTGCAACTATGAAATAAGAATTAAGATAAATCTAACCATAGCATGAAACATGTGGATCCAAATCAGCCGCTTACAAAGGAACATATAAACTAGGGTTTAAGTTTTTTTCACTCTCGCAACCCATCATCTACTTGTTGATACACAATGCTTTCGCTTAGCCACATAACATGGGGAAGTGTCGTGTAGTCGATGTTCAAACCACACCACTAAGAGAAGCAACAACATACACATCATCAAAATATCGAACGAATACCAAGTTAACATGATTACTTATAACAAAACTTCTCGCATGTACTCAGGAACAATGTTAACTAATCACACCACATCATCATGTTCATAATAAGAGGTGTAATAATGGTGATGAAGGATTTGAACATAATATCTTCCACCAAGTAATCCAACAAGCATTAACTACGAGATGTAATCAACACTACTAGTAACCCACAGGTACCAATCTGAGGTTTTGAGACAGGATTGAATACAAGAGATGAACCGGGGTTGGTGATGAGATGGTTCTCGTGAAGATGTTGATGATATTGGTCCTCCCACAAAGGAGGAAGCGTTGGTGATGATGATGGCTTTGATCCCCCCTCCCGAAGAGGAATTTCACTAGTAGAATCTCTGTGCCACAGAGAAAACGGGCCTATGCCCAGGTTTCTATCTCAAGACGGTGGAATTCATCGCGAAAATATCCTTATGATTTTTTTAGGTCAAAACACACAATATAGTAGAAGAGGGGGGGGGGTTGGGAGACTGGCTTGGCCACCATGAGGCAGCACGACGCGACGAGGGGGGTGGTCGTACCCTCTTGGCTCGTGGCCCACTGGTGCCCCCCTCTCGTATATTTTTGTCCCAATGAGTCTTAAATATTCCATTAAAATTATCCAAATGTCTTGATGACCCTCAAGTATAAGGGATCGCAACAGTTTTCGAGGGTAGAGTATTCAACCCAAATTTATTGATTCGACTCAAGGGGAAGTGAAAGAATATTCTCAAGTATTAGCAGCTGAGTTGTCAATTCAACCACACCTGAAAGATTAGTGTCTGCAAGAAAAGTATCAGTAGCAAAGTGGTATGGTAGCAACGGTGCCAGAAAGTGGTTTGTTGACGGCAGACTATTCCTGACTTGTTGTATCAATGTCGCCAGATAAGTGTTGCAGCAGGTAACAACAAAGTAGCAAGTAACAACAGTAGTGACAGCAGTAGTGACAACAGTAGCAAGGACCAGTAGTAAAAGACCCGTAGGCAGTGGATCGGTGATGGATGATTATGCCAGATGTGATTCATCATGTAACAGCTATAACATGGAGAGATAAGTAACTAGCTCCCGTTCGTCAATCTAATGTAGGCATGTATTCCGTATGTAGTCATACGTGCTTAGGGAAAACAACTTGCATGACATATATTGTCCATCCCTCCCGTGGCAGCGGGGTCCTAATGGAAACTACGGGATATTAAGGTTCTCCTTTAATAAAGAACCGGACCAACGCATTAACACTTGGTGAATACATGAACTCCTCATACTATGGTCATCTCCGGGAGTGCTTCCGGCTATTGTCACTCCGGGGTTGCCGGATCATAACACATACTAGGTGACTACAACTTGCAATATAGGATCTAAAACACACATATATTGTCGACAACATAATAGGTTCAGATCTGAAATCATGGCACTCAGGCCCTAGTGACAAGCATTAAGCATGGCAAAGTTGTAGGAACATCAATGTCAGAACATAGTGGATACTAGGGATCAATCCCCGTCAAAATTAACTCGATTACATGATAGATCTCATCCAACTCATCACTGTCCAGCAAGCCTACGATGAGATTACTCACGAACGGTGAAGAGCATCATGGAATTTGCGATGGAGGAAGGTTGATGATGATGATGGCGACGATTTCCCCTCTTCGGAGCCCAGAACGGACTCCAGATCTGCCCTGTAGATGAAGAACAGGAGGTGGCAGTGCCTCCGTATCGTAAAACGCGATGAATCCTTCTCTCTGATTTTTTTCCAGGCGAAACGGAATATATAGAGCTGAGTTTGGAGGCGGTGGAGCCTCGTGGGCCCCACAAGCCCTCACGGCGCGGCCAGGGGGGGTGGCAGCGGCCCCTGGGCTTGTGGCCCACTGGCTCACCTCCTGTGGTGGATCTTTGCGCAGTTATTTTTCATTAATTCCAGAAAAATTCTTCGTAAATTTTCAGGTCATTCCGAGAACTTTTATTTTTTCACAAAAACAACACCATGGCAATTCTGCTGAAAACAGCGTTAGTCCGGGTTAGTTCCGTTCAAATCATGCAAATTAGAGTCCAAAACAAGGGCAAAAGAGTTCGGAAAAGTAGATACGACGGAGACGTATCAGACACCGCTGTGCGTTATTCACGTCATGCATGGAATAAGAGAAAGTACGGTTTCTGGACTAGGGGAGTGTCACATTCCTGGATCCCTAACTATGATTTAATCTTTGTGCTCATGTTTTCTACCATTGCATTCAAGAATTTGAAACAAACTCCAAAGAAGTGGTGCAACTCAAACCAAAAACCCTAGCCACTTCTAATTCAAGGAAAATTCAAATCTTGCCAAAATCAATGAACCCAAAATGGCCTCAAGAAAAGTTCATCTTTTCTGATGAATATTGAAAATAAGTTATAAGGGGTGAAAACTATTCTCAAATCACTTTTGTCATTTTATTTAAAACTAGCAAGTCCCTGAATTCAAACTTATATTTGAATTCAAAAATACATAAGCTTTCAAAAATGCTGAAAACTTTATGGGTGATTGGAAATATTCCAACTAACACCCCAGCATTTTTCAAACTATTTTTAGATTTGATTTTAGTGCCAAAAATAAATTGCAACAAGTGTCAGCAAATAAAACAGAAACATAAAAAATGGAAAAGTCCTATCCTACGCTCAACTTGGCCCAACCAACCTCCATGCTTGTCTTCTTCCTTCTCGCCACTGTGCAGCAGGAGGTGGCGCCGCGTTCTCCAGCGCGCCCACGCAGCTGCACGCGTGCCTGCCTCGCGTGATGCGCTGGAGGGTGGAGATAAACCTCCCCGCAGACATGCCTGAGCTCCCCCCCTCCTCATTCTTCCCCCTGCCCTCTCTCCTCTCGGCCTCCATTGGAGCCCGAGCAGAGCTCGAGCTCGCCGTCACTCTGGCCTACCTCCTTCCCTCCTTAGTCGTGCAGAAGAACTGCCAGGACCCCTGAAGCTTCCAAGCCACAAGCTCGACGCCGAGATGCCGTGAATCACCGAAAAGTCGCCTTCTTCCTCCTCGGATCGCCGATGTTCATCGTCGCCGTTCTTCCTCCTCAGGCCTCCCCCAAGCCTACTTTCAACGCCTGTGCACTCCTCGTGAGCTCAGGATCCTTTCCCCTCTATTTCCCCTCTCGATTCCGAGCTCTAGCACCTGATTCCACCGGAGCCCGACGATGACCGCCATGGTAGCTGGTCGCCGGTGGCTCTCCGATGATCGGCTTGTTGTTCTGAGGCTTGCAAACGCTTTAGCACATCGCATAGATGCTTTAGGAACCCAGCGCCGCACATTTTCACCTCAGTTTCGACTAGCCCGACATCGCCCGAGCTCCGGCAGCCGCCGAGCTCATCACCGGCGTCATCTCCGGCCAGATTAGCCCCGGTTCTATGCAAAAATGTCACGTCTCAGTGGTCGCCGGAGGCCATCGCCGGCGGGATCCACCTCGCCGCCGGTGGATCTCAGTTGCCCTGATTCACTAACACGTGGGCCCCCCGGTTAATTAAGATTAGTAAAAAATAAAAATAACTTATCTAATTAACTTAATCAGACACTGACAGGTGGGTCCTCCTCTGTTAGTTAACTAATTAAGTTAAATCTAAATTAAAACTGACCAGAGACACTGACCAGTGGGTCCCACTGGTCAGGTTTGACTTTCAGCGGCCAGATTGACTTGCTGATGTCATGCTGATGCAATAAAGACTTTTCTGTTTAAAAATAATTCCAGAATAAGTTCAAAACTTTGGAAATTCATAGAAAATTTATTATAACTCGAAATTTGACAAATAATATATGTAAATGGATCAGAAAAATTCAAGGAATCCAATGATGCTATTTTCATGCATGAAAAACAAAGTTATGAAACAGCATCAGGCCAAATCAATTAAAAGAATATGATAGATTATATTCAAATGATATTTTAATTATGATTTCAAATCAAGATCACCCCAAAGGGTTCTGCTAGTCTTTTCAAACCATGCTACATTGCATTTCATGCATCATTTTGTTGCATATGTTTGATGTTGATTGATTCTTGTTATTCCGGTAGGCTCCGCTCCTCCTGATTCCACCGAATATCCGACTGAAGGATATTGTCCCTCTGCTGAGCAACAAGGCAAGCAACCATTTTGATCATCCCGATAAATCCCATGTTCTCGCTCCTGCTCTTACTTATTGCATTAGGTCAAAATGGTTTCACTGTTTTTACCACGTTAGTTGAACCCACTTCCTTTGCATGACCTGTCCTTGTCACAGTAAATAGCTGAACCTTGCAACCTAGCATACTTGGTAGATGCTTGAGCCATGATGTGCCCTATCCTGCTATGCATGCTATGCTTAGATTTGTGTATGGTCTGTCATCTGGGTGATGAACAGAATTGTGGAAACGTGTTCAGTAAGTAAAGGTTGTGTGTTGAACCTGATTTGGTGAAGCTACCGGTGAAAGGCTATGTAGGAGTACATGGCGGGTTGTTTCATTGGAACCGTCCTTAGGTACTGAGTTCCGTTTATGTAATCCAAGACGAGATACTACCACATGCTGGGCCCTGAAATATGACCCCGCTCGACTTATTAATCGCTTAGTACTCGGTCCAGGAGTTGCAAGTAGTTTCTGGTGTTTATAGTCATGCTGGAGGCCGTGCGTACCGCTGACCTTAGAGGTGGGCTATGATGCGGTAGGCAGTGGCACGGTGTACCAAGTGGCACCCGGATGGTGAGCTTGAGAACCCTACGCACTTCGTTTGGGGCCGTGGCGGAAACCTCGGCCGGACTTCCGTGCGGGTTACCCCCAGATAGGCGATAGACCTCGACTAAGTATTAACGTGGTTAACGGTCGAGGTCGACTCCCTCGCTGGGCTTCCGCTTGAAGGTTGCCGAGGTGCATGACGTGCACATGGCGATAAGTGGCGAGAGCGTGTGTGAAGAAGTACACCCCTACAGGGTTATGATCTATTCGAATAGCCGCGTCCGCGGATATGGACTACTTGGAAACATATGTTGTTCAAAGATAACTATAATGGCTACTCATAAAATTGTCGAGATAAGCGTGAGTGTTGTGGACGGCATTTTTGTATGGAGACGGAATGATTCCACGATGGAGTATTGTTGTGGTGTTATTGGACTCGTGTGGGAGAAATCAAAGTTGGCAAAACTATTTAAAAGGCAAGTTGTCTAGCCATGAGTCAAATGCTAGCTTTCCGCATGAAACCCCACAACTCCTTATTGATATATTGCATGAGTAGATAGATTTCCTAAAGTCTTTCCGAGTGCTTTGTACTCACGTTTGCTAAATAAATTGTTGCACAGGTTGTTAATGACCCTAATGGAGGGTTCTACCTAGACATCAACAACGACGAGTAGCTGGTATCCCAGCTACGATCTGGCCCTAGGATGGGTCTGTAGATAGTCAGGCCATGTGCCATTATCTTTCCATGTGTCTATACTCAGACAGTTTTAAATCTTCCGCTGGCTTGTAAGAATTGTGTGTATGACTTGTGATGATGGGTCGTGAGACCCCTACCTTTTAATATTATGTGTGTGGCTCTTCCAAGCCTTCTAAATAAAGTTTGTATGTTTATGGTTATGTTGTGATGCCATCGATGTATCTATACATATCGGTATGCCATGCGTACGTGTGTTGTACTTGATATGTATGGGGTTCGAATACCTAGCCGTAGGCTTTAGTAGAACTCCTTACAGGGAAATGCCCCTTTGTGATTCCAACGAGCCATGGTAGTTCTCTACTGCTCCGGACACATTGGTTGACCGACATGTGTCCTTCTCAGTTGCCGTGTCTGTGCCCTTTGGGGAAATGTCACGCGATGGAATGGAGTCCTTGTAGCTTGCTATGACTCGTCTACATTCGCTAGTGACCGACACGTGCTTTCCTGGGTCATGTATGCCTGTCCCTGTGCGGAACTACCGCTTTGGTTTATGACTAGACATGTCGATCCAGGTTCTTTGTCATTGGATTGCTAGCGACACAATTGCATACATGAGTCCAAAGGCGCAAACGGTCCCGGCTAAGGTAAAGCTGCCGCCGTGGGGATAACCGTGCGCGAGACCGCAAAGAGATGTGATGTGTTACAGGCTGGATTCCTATGGCTTAGGATCGGGGTCCCGACAACGTTGGTATCAGAGCCTGACTGACTGTAGGATTACTAAGCCAAACTAGTCGAAGTTGAGTCTAGAATTTCTTTAGTTATATATAAGGGAATTGTTTGTGGAAGGGAACGTAAGACTCTTGCTTCTCTTCTCAAGTTATTCTATTCTGGCCATCCTCGTCTTTTCTGCGGAGATTAAGGACTGGGTTACTTATCTTCTCTTAGGCTCGTGTTTCTGATCGGTAGATTATAGGACAACGGGTCAAGAGTTACTTCGGGTTTCTTTTATTCTGAGGAAAAGGAAGTAAGGTTTGATGATCATAGAATTGAACTTGATAGTTGAGTGGTTACGCTATCCTATTTTTATGGGTTGTCTCAAAATTGTTTTTGAGCATTTACACCCGTTATGCTGCCCAATTTTATCTTCAGAGCTCTAATGCTTTTGCATTACTCTCTATTTTTAGATGTCTGGCCGTCCTTCTTGTCAGGTGGTTTGTCTGACTAGGTGCATTGATGTGCCGGGTCATACGACCATGCTAGTCAGGATGATGTCAGTGTCCGGTTACCGCTGGTACCCAGAGTACACAGTGGAGGAGCAGTACCGGTTAATTAGAGCCAGTACCTTTGCACTATTAGGGTATTCCCAGATTACCCTGGAGGTGAGGAGCTGATCCATTGGTCTTATGGATTGGGGGTCACTGTTGACATGGCAGTACAAGATGCTGCCTATTCAATGCTGACCATCATTAGGGCTAGACGTGCACTGCTGTAGAATTCAGAGTTCTGCTATGTTCCTGCCTCTCAGCCAGGTGAAGAAGGATACCTCAGTGGGCTCTACTTTGATTCCTCTATGGAGGATCCGCTGCTGCAGTCCACTACTGAGATGCTAGAGAATAGAGAGAGGGATGCTCGTGCCCTACGTATGGAGTTCTATGCTACATGTGTCCGTCTGTGGATGGCTTTGACGCAGCTGGCACCTGTAGTCCAGACAGGGTATGGAGATATGGAGATGCTGAACCCTGTTAGAACCCATCTTCCGGCTCATGTTGACTGGCCTGCTATAGGAGGAGTCACCCCTCTTCGGGGACCTCTACTACCACCAGTCAGGGGACCAAGGCCACACCCGTGTCCTTATGGATCCCAGGGGTCTCAGGCTAGAGTATTTCCTGATCCGCAGGTTGAGCTTCCAGGCCATGGAGGCAATCTTTATGATATGTTCTATGCGGATGCCTGAACCGTGAGAGGAAGGATAGTATGGTAGTAGCTGTACTTTCACAGTCCTGTGTGACTTGTGAAGTATGCTTGTGTCGTGAAATGAATTCCGGAGGCATAGATAAATAATGTATATGAAGCTTGGAAGCCTCTGATGAGTAGTTTCATGTTTTCTGTAGTTTGCTCTTTGGTTAAGGTTGTACTGAACTATGTAATGGTGTGTATGAACCATGGTGTATATATAGCAGTTGCTTGTTACCATGCTGTTCGGATATTCATTTCGCATTCCATGTGTTCAGTGCATTCTTAATCCATAGTTAGTATATATGTTGATATTGGTCTAAGCTGTGAGTTTGTTTGTCAGGATGGTGTTCACCAGGTTGAACCATGCCCGTGTTCATGAGCAAGACGAGGATAGTCAAGCGTCACAGGAGGAACTGCCTCACCCGCCCTCTCTGGCGGAAGTTATGCTTGAGGCAGAGAGAAACAAAAGGGAGACCAACCGTCTGTTAGAGAGTATTGAGCAAAATACGGATCGTCAGCCTAGGAATGCTGCAGTGTCCCTCAATGACTTTGTGAAGCTGAATCCTCCAAAGTTCCATCACTCCGTCGACCCCCTCGACGCTGATGATTGGTTGTGTAGTATATCACACAAGATTCGCTGTGCGAATGTTTCTGAGGCCGACAAGGTGACCTTTGTGGCGTACTTTCTGGAAGGAACCGCCAATCTGTGGTGGGAGAACTTTGAAGCTATGCATCCTGCTGAACTAGCAGCCACATGGGCAGACTTTAGTGCAGCCTTTCGTCTGCACCATATTCCAGAGGGCCTCATTGACAGAAGGAGAGAGGAGTTCTGTGCATTCACCTAGGGGAAGTTGACCGTGGATGCCTATAGCCGCGAGTTCAGTAACCTCGCCTGCTATGCAACAGAGGAGGTGTCTACTGATGCCAAGAAGCAAGCAAGATTCCGTAAGGGTCGGAGCCCCGAGCTTCGTCGTGATTTGCGCCTCCACGAATGTACAAGCTTCCAAGCCCTGGTCAACAAGGAGATGAGTGCCGAGACTGGTCATACCGACTATGAAGCCACAAATAAGCACTCCCGTGACTTTGGCTCGTCATCTGGTTCCGCGTTTCCAAAACGCAGGCTGTGGGTTCCAAACAGTTCTCTGCCGCCAAGATATACTCTGAGGCCATCCTATGTGGCGCCTCAGACGAATCAGACCAACCCTCCAGCTAAAACCTATGGTGGCCCAACTAGCATTGCAGCACCACGTGCCAATCAGCTGATGTGTTACAAGTGTGGAGAACCAGGGCATTATTCCCGAGAGTGTCCTTAGAATGTGGGTGCCAAGCAACCCGGAAAGTCCGTTGGGCAAGGCAAGTCGGGCAAAGCTTATTATGTGAAGCCAACTCCTGCACGTGGCCGTGTGAACTATGTTTCAGCAGAAGAAGCTGCAGAGGATCCCGACGTCATACTGGGTACACTCCTTGTTAATCATCACCCGTCGTCTGTTCTTTTTGACACTGGGTCTTCTCATTCCTTCATTTCAGAAAGTTATGCACAGTTGCATAACATGTCTTTCTGCGATATGCCAATCCCATTGGTTGTCCAAACCCCTCGTAGTAAGTGGCAAACCTACAGGATAACCTATGACAATGAAATTCTAGTAGACATGCTAGTTTTTCTAGCATCCTTGATAGCCTTGAAATCTTCAGCTATCAATATCATCTTGGGTGTGGACTGGGTGTCAGCTCACTATGCCAAGATTGATCCTCATTCTAGAAATGTTCATCTTACCCATCCCTCGGGTGAGATAGTCAATGTCTCTAGTCGAGTTGCCAAATGCCAACTCTATTCCATTAATGCCAACCCTCTTCCGGAACTTGAAGACATTCCGGTAGTCCGTGACTTCCCGGATGTTTTTCCAGAGGAACTGCCAGGAATTCCACCTGACACAGATGTAGAGTTTGTGATAGATCTTGTTTCGGGAACTGTTCCAATAGCCAGAATACCATATCAGATGGCACCCCTGGAGCTAGCCGAACTTAAGAAGAAACTAGATGAGGCCCTGAATAAAGGTTTCATTCATCCTAGCTCTTCTCCTTGGGCTTGTCCCGTCCTCTTCGTCAAGAAGAAAGATGGAACGGATCGGATGGTTATGGATTACCGACCAGTTAACCTGGTCACCATAAAGAACAAGTATCCGCTCCCCAGGATCAATGATCTGTATGATCAGCTCGCTGGATCCTCAGTCTTCTCAAAAATGGATTTGAGGTTGGGATACCATCAAATCAAGATCAAGAATGGGGACATTCCAAAAACGGCTTTTGTCACTCGTTATGGCCAATACGAGTACACCGTCATGTCCTTCGGTTTAACCAATGCCCCAACCACTTTCTCTCGCTTGATGAATTCAATCTTCATGGAGTATTTGGATAAATTCGTCGTAGTATATCTCGACGATATTCTCATCTATTCAAAGAATGAACAAGAACATGCCGAGCATCTAAGGCTGGTATTGATGAAACTTCGAGAGCATCGCCTTTATGCCAAGTTTTCAAAATGTGAATTTTGGTTACCAGAAGTGACCTGTCTAGGTCACGTAATCTCTCGTAAGGGTATTGCTGTCAATCCCGAGAGAGTTCAAGCTGTCCTTGATTGGACTCAACCTGAATCGGTTAAGCAAGTTAGGAGTTTTCTTGGTCTAGCGAGCTACTGTCGCCGTTTTGTCGAGAATTTCTCCAAGGTTGCAAAGCCTCTAACTGAACTCCTCAAGAAAGATAAAAGGTTCGAGTGGACACCACAGTGTGAGCATAGTTTTCAGGAACTGAAAAGACGCCTGACTTCCGGACCTGTGTTGCTACCACCAGATTTCTCTAAGGACTTTGTTATCTACTGCGATGCCTTGCGACAAGGATTAGGTTGCATTCTCATGCAAGATCGTCATGTGATTGCATAAGCATCTCGACAGTTGCGTCCACATGAGGATAATTATCCCACACATGATCTTGAGCTTGCAGCTGTAGTCCATGCACTTAAAACCTGGCGGCATTACCTTCTTGGTAATCGTTGCGAAATTTTCACTGATCACCAAAGCCTGAAATATATCTTCACCCAGCCGGATTTGAATCTCAGGCAAAGACGGTGGGTTGAGTTGATCACGGATTACGACTTAGGGATAACTTACACCCCAGGGAAGGCCAATGTTATGGCTGATGCACTAAGTCGTAAGTCTTATGGTAACAATTTGATGCTACAACGAGGTCAACCACATCTCTATGAGGAATTTCAGAATTTAAATCTTCATATTGTCCCTCAAGGATTCCTTTCTACCCTAGTGGCGAAGCCTACTCTTAAGGGTCAAATCATAGCTGGCCAGAAGCGTGATAAGTGTATATCATGGATCAAGGAGAATATTATTAGCGGAAACGCTAATGAATTCTCCATGAATGATCAAGGTGTTGTGTTCTTCCAGAATCGTCTAGTGGTTCCTAAGAATCCACATCTAAGGCAGTTAATCCTTAAGGAAGCTCATGATTCTCCTCTCACCATTCATCCTGGTAGTACTAAGATGTATCAGGACCTACGCCAGAGGTTTTGGTGGACTAGGATGAAGAGAGAAATTGCTGAGTTCGTTGCTAACTGCGACGTTTGTCGTCGAGTTAAGGCAGGACATCAAAGGCCTGCTGGCACCCTTCAACCTTTAGCTATTCCTGAATGGAAATGGGATAAAGTCTGTATGGATTTCATTACCGGATTTCCCAAGACCAAGAAAGGAAATAATGCTATCTTTGTGGTCATTGACCATCTTTCCAAAGTAGCTCATTTTCTTCCAGTTCGTGAGAGTATAACAGCTAGCCAGCTAGCAGAGTTATATATCTCTCAAATAGTGTCTCTTCACGGTGTTCCTTTGGAGATTAACTCAGACCGTGGAAGTATCTTTACTTCTCGCTTCTGGGAGAGTTTTCAAAATGCTATGGGGAATCACTTATCTTTTAGCACTGCTTTCCATCCTCAATCAAGTGGTCAAGTAGAAAGAGTGAATCAAATCCTAGAAGATATGCTCCGAGCTTATGTTATATCGTTCGGTATGAATGGGGAGAAGTGTCTTCCATTCGCTGAATTTGCTTATAACAATAGTTATCAATCAAGCTTGGGCAAAGCTCCTTTTGAAGTTCTCTATGGACGAAGATGTCGAACACCTCTTAATTGGTCAGAAACCGGAGAGAGGCAACTCTTTGGCCCGGATATGATCCAAGATGCAGAAGAGCAGGTTCGCATTCTTCGTGAAAAGTTGAAAACAGCCCAGTCTCGTCAAAAGAGACAATATGATCGTCATCATAAGGCTGTGACCTTTGAAGTTGATGAGAAGGCTTACCTTCGGGTTACACCTTTGAAGGGTATCCATCGATTCGGTATCAAGGGCAAGTTGGCTCCTCATTACATTGGTCCTTTTCGCATTCTTGCCAAATGAGGAGGAGTTGCCTACCAATTGGAACTTCCTCCGCATATTTCCAAGGTTCATCATGTTTTCCACGTCTCGCAACTCAAGCGTTGCTTTTGGATCCTATCCGTGAAGTGGACCACGAAACGCTTGATCTCCAAGATATCCTTTCATACCGAGGATACCCTGTGCGTATTATTGATCAAGTTGAGTGTACCACTCGACGTCAAAACCTCAAGTTTCCTAAAGTTCAATGGTCAAATCATTCCGAAAAGGAGGCAACATGGGAAAGAGAGGATCGTCTCCGACTTGAGTATCCCGCGCTATTCCCGACGACTTCCAAATCTCGGGACGAGATTCTTTTGAGTGGGGGTGAGTTGTCACATCCCTGGATCCCTAACTAGGGTCTAGTCTTTGTGCTCACGTTTTCTTCCATTGCATTCAAGAATTTGAAACAAACTCCAAAGAAGTGGTGCAACTCAAACCAAAAACCCTAGCCACTTCTAATTCAAGGAAAATTCAAATGTTGCCAAAATCAATGAACCCAAAATGGCCTCAAGAAATGGTCATCTTTTCTGATAAATATTGAAAATAAGTTATCAGGCGTGAAAACTATTCTCAAATCACTTTTGGCATTTTATTTAAAACCAGCAAGTCCGTGAATTCAAACTTATATTTGAATTCAAAAATATATAAGCTTTCAAAAATGCTGAAAACTTTATGGGTGATTGGAAATATTCCAACTAACACCCCAACATTTTTCAAACTATTTTTAGATTTGATTTTAGTGCCAAAAATAAGTAGCAACAAGTGTGAGCAAATGAAACAGAAACAGAAAAAATGGAAAAGTCCTATCCTACGCTCACCTTGGCCCAGCCCACCTCCATGCTTGTCTTCTTCCTCCTTGCCAGTGTGGAGCATGAGGTGGCGCCGAGTTCTTCGGCGCGCCCACGCAGCTGCACGCGTGCCTGCCTCGCCTGATGCGCTGGAGGGTGGAGATAAACCTCCCCGCAGACATGCCCGAGCTCTCCCCCTCCTCATTCTTCCCCCTGCCCTCTCTCTTCTCGGCCCCCATTGGAGCCCGAGCAGAGCTCGAGCTCGCCGTCGCTCTGGCCTGCCTCCTGCCCTCCCGAGCCGCGCAGAAGAACCGCCAGGATCCCCTGAAGCTTCCAAGCCATGAGCTCGACGCCGAGACGCAGTGAATCAGCGAGAAGTCGCCTTCTTCCTCCTCGGATCGCCGACGTTCATCGTCATCGTTCTTCCTCCTCACGCCTCCCCCGAGCCTGCTTTCAACGCCTTTGCACTCCTCGTGAGCTCAAGATCCTTCCCCCTCTATTTCCCCTCTCGATTCCGAGCTCTAGCACCTGATTCCACCGGAGCCCGACGATGACCGCCGCGGTAGCTCATCGCCGGTGGCTCTCCGGTGATCGGCTCGTTGTTCTAAGGCTTGCAAATGCTTCAACACATCGCGTAGATGCTTTAGGAGCCCAGCGCCGCACGTTTTCACCTCAGTTTCGACTAGCCCGACATCGCCCGAGCTCCGGCAGTGGCCGAGCTCGTCACCGGCGTCATCTCCAGCCAGATCAGCCCCGGTTCTATTGAAAAATGGAACGACGGGTGAACGCCGGTCAGTCTGGTGCCTTGTGCCGCGCAAATGGTCGCTGGAATGGGATTTCCGATGCCCTCCGCCGTCTCTGTGGTCGCCGGAGGCCATCGCCGGTGAGATCCACCTCGCCGCCGGTGCATCTGAGCTGCCCTGAGTCACTGACACGTGGGCCCCCCTGGTTAATTAAGATTAGTAAAAAAATAAAAATAACTTATCTAATTAACTTAATCACACACTGACAGGTGGGTCCTCCTCTGTTAGTTAACTAATTAAGTTAAATCTAAATTAAAACTGACCAGAGACACTGACCAGCGGGTCCCACTGGTCAGGTTTGACTTTCAATGGCCAGATTGACTTGCTGATGTCATGCTGATGCAATAAAGACTTTTGTGTTTTAAAATAATTCCAGAATAAGTTCAAAACTTTGGAAATTCATAGAAAATTGATTATAACTCCAAATTTGCCAAATAATATATGTAAATGGATCAGAAAAATTCAAGGAATCCAATGATGCTATTTTCATGCATAAACAACAAAGTTATGAAACAGCATCAGGTCAAATCAATTAAAAGAATATGATAAATTATAATTCAAATGATATTTGAATTATGATTTCAAATCAAGATCACCCCAAAGGGTTCTGCTAGTCTTTTCAAACCATGCTACATTGCATTTCATGCATCATTTTGTTGCATATGTTTGATATTGATTGATTGTTGTTATTCCGGTAGGCTCCGCTCCTCCTGATTCCACCGAATATCCGACTGAAGGATATTGTCCCTCTGCTGAGCAACAAGGCAAGCAACCATTTTGATCATCCCGATAAATCCCATGTTCTCGCTCCTGCTCTTACTTCTTGCATTAGGTCAAAATGCTTTCACTGTTTTTACCACGTTAGTTGAACCCACTTCCTTTGCATGACCTATCCTTGTCATAGTAAATAGCTGAACCTTGCAAGCTAGCATACCTGGTAGATGCTTGAGCCATGATGTGCCCTATCCTGCTATGCATGCTATGCTTAGAGTTTTGTATGGTCTGTTATTTGGGTGATGAACAGAATTGTGGAAACGTGTTCAATAAATAAAGGTTGTGTGTTGAACCTGATTTGGTAAAGGTACCGGTGAAAGGCTATGTATGAGTACATGTCGGGTTGTTTCATTGGAACCGTCCTTAGGAACTGAGTTTCGTGTATGTAATCCAAGACGAGATTCTACCACATGCTGGGCCCTGAAATATGACCCCGCTCGACTTATTAATCGCTTAGTACTCGGTCCAGGAGTTGCAAGTAGTTTCTGGTGTTCATAGTCATGCTGGAGGCCATGCGTAGCGCTGACCTTAGAGGTGGGCTATGATGCGGTAGGCAGTGGCACGGTGTACCAAGTGGCACCCGGATGGTGGGCTTGGGAACCCTGCGCACATCGTTTGGGGCCGTGATGGAAACCTCGGCCGGACTTCCGTGCGGGTTACCCCCAGATAGGCGATAGACCTGGACTAAGTATTAACGTGGTTAACGGTCGTGGCCGACTCCCTCGCTGGGCTTCCGCTTGAAGGTTGCCGAGGTGCATGACGTGCACAAGGCGATAAGTGGCGAGAGCGTGTGTGAAGAAGTACCCCCTGCAGGGTTATGATTTATTCGAATAGCCGCATCCGCGGATATGGACTACTTGGAAACATATGTTGTTCATAGATAACTATAATGGCTACTCATAAAATTATCAAGATAAGCATGAGTGTCGTGGACGGCATTTCCGTATGGAGACGGAATGATTCCACGATGGAGTATTGTTGTGGTGTTAGTGGACTCGTGTGCGAGAAATCAAAGTTGTCAAAACTATTTAAAAATGCAAGTTGTCTAGCCATGAGTCAAATGCTGGCTTTCCGCATGAAACCCCACAACTCCTAATTGATACATTGCATGAGTAGATAGATTTCCTAAAGTCTTGCTGAGTACTTTTGTACTCACATTTTCTAAATAAATTGTTGCAGAGGTTGTTAATGACCCTAATGGAGGGTTCTACCTAGACATCGACGACGTCGAGTAGCTGGTATCCCAGCTACAATCTGGCCCTAGGATGGGTCTGTAGATAGTCAGGCCATGTGCCTTTATCTTTCCATCTGTGTGTACTCAGACAGTTTTATATCTTCCGCTGGCTTGTAAGAATTGTGTGTATGACTTGTGCTGATGGGTCGTGAGACCCCTACCTTGTAATATTATGTGTGTGGCTCTTCCGAGCCTTCTAAATAAAGTTTGTATGTTTATGGTTATGTTGTGATGCCATCGATGTATCTATACATATCGGCATGCCATGCGTACGTGTGTTGTACTTGATATGTATGGGGTTCGAATACCTAGCCGTAGGCTTTAGTAGCACTCCTTACAGGGAAATGCCCCTTTGTGATTCCAATGAGCCATGGTAGTTCGCTACTGCTCCGGACACATTGGTTGAGCGACATGTGTCCTTCTCAGCTGCTGTGTCTGTCCCCTTTGGGGAAATGTCACGCGATGTAATGGAGTCCTTGTAGCTTGCTACGACTCGTCTACATTCGCTGGTGACCGACACCTTCTTTGCTGGGTCATGTATGCATGTCCGTGTGCGGAACTGCCGCTTTGGTTTATGACTAGACATGTCGATCCGGGTTCTTTGTCATTGGATTGCTAGCGACACAATTGCATACATGAGTCAAAAGGCGCAAACGGTCCCGGCTAAGGTAAGGCTGCAGCCGTGGGGATAACCGTGCGTGAGACCGCAAAGAGATGTGATGTCTTACAGGCTGGATTCCTATGCCTTAGGATCAGGGTCCCGACAGGGAGCGATCCAGGTGATCAGAAACCTAAACGTAAACCATTCTCAGCTTGTGGTTGAGAAGGCGAATCCTCGGTTGGGTCCTCGATGGTGGAGACCAAGTGTGTGATAGGTGGGATATAAATTTCCCCGTCGTTAGGTCTACGCCGGATCTGATCATAGACCGAGGATTGGCTGTTGGTTATAACCATAGCCTAGATCCGTCTGAATAACTTGTTTAATGCCAAGATATCTGCGGAGTGCAAACTCTTGGAGTGCGCGGGGTCGATCGGCAACGTCGTTGTACTGGGGCCGTTTAAAGTCGCGCATGCACATTCTTCGATCGAAGATGATCCGAGTGTGTCAACTGGTTTACGCTCTAAGGCTGGACCCAGGGTGGAGGTCGCCCAAGCAGCATGATACACTAATCCCGTCGTTGAGGGGTTGGGACTCGTGAGCTCTTCGAGGGAAGCCGAAAACTTCGTTAGGATAAGATCTCCTCGGGAGTCAGCGATGAACTCTAGGTACCCAAACCTGATCCCCTAATCAAGGGCGAGGTTTCCGACCTGGGCAAGGTGGCCAGTTGGATCGGCGTGCAACACGATGCACCCGAATACAAAGATGTGTCGAGGTACGAAGACATCCCTATTACAGATGTCACTGTTAATGATTAGGCGAGCCATCGATCCTTTAGCGACCCTATAGCGGAACACAGAATGAAAGCACCAATGTCGGTATCAAAACTGGCAGATCTCGGGTAGGGGTCCCGAGCTATGGATTTTGGATGAATTTCTAACACGAAACAAGCGGACAATATTTACCCAGGTTTAGGCCCTATCGAATAGGTAAAGCCCTACGTCGTGCTCGATCATATTGCTGAGTGTATGATTGTTACATAGTCGATCTACCACGAGATCAGTTGACTAAACCCTAGATGATGGTTCTGTTAATGTCCTCTATGAACTAAAACCCTCTGGTTTATATAGACACAAGGGGTACCTAGGGTTACATATGGTCACTTACATCTGGAAATAAACATGCTGATATTATCATCATGAATTGGACCACACACTAAGGCTTCAAAAGTTTCCATCCTAAACACGACGTCATCTTGTAGTCTAGCCCTTCAATGATAGTCATAGAGTGTCCCATGAGTCTGGCCCATAGAGATAGGCCGGCGGCCTGAGGACCCCTTAGTCTCGGACTCCTTTTGTGGTACCTAGGCATTATTGTAGATCCAATTGGCGAGAAAAATTGAAAGCCAAAATAACAACAATTGGATGTCCTCGAATGGATAAAAATATGCACACCAACATGCTCACACAATAACATGTGAAATAAAATATGTCAAACATGCACAACCACTCTAGTATCTACCAAGCACTTTTGCGATGACGGAGTCATCTATATATGAGTACATTGACTTAGGAGCCAAGAAAGAATACTTGATCTTAGGTCATCCTCATCGTTTAAGAAAAAGTGGAAAGATTTTAATGTGTGTACACCTTGTGAGATGCTTTGACTCACGGCTTAGAGCAAAGCTCCCCCTTGATGTGACACCCCCTAAGAGGTATAAACTAACCTTGGGTTTTGTTGTTCACGACTTCATGGAGGTGGAGTAGTAGTGTTGATGAACACCATCTTGAGCTGGGAGCTATCCTTGTTGTTTTCTAATCTCCTCACCAACATGGGTTAGTCCCACACAAGGAACAAATGCAAGGATATCTATGATGATATCCATTGATACATTAATTACCTTGTCCCTTGCTTAACGACGAGGGAATTTGTGGCTCCTTGAACTATTTCATAGAGTTGGTGTTGATTGCAAATAGCTCTTTCCATAAATGAGTGCGAGTGAATTCAGTTGGCGGAGTCACCGCTCGAGAACTTATCTAGTTCTTCTTCTTGGGGACCCACATGAACTTGATGGGGACCCTTAGAACTGAGGTATCACTTGATGAAGTAGAGATAGTGGTGGACTTGGGAACCCAATTGACCATGGCTTAAGATTCCTCTTCAAATGAGTTAATCTCCTCTTGAAGCTTATCTTTTCCCTTGAGCTTGTGGTCGTGTGGTGGAAGATCATCTTGTGCTTTTGTTTCCTTAGAGATAGTAGGATCATATTTCACTTTTTGGGGAACAAACTTTGTCTGGTGGTGTTGACCTTGTTCCCATTGAACTCCATTGGCACTAAACTTTCATTCATAACCAATACCTTGGTTCTTCTGGTTCCATCGTTGCTTGTGCACAATCTCCTCAAATTGCTTACTTTCGGAAAGACTCTTGTAGACACCTTTGTCTATAATTCCTTACAATAAATTGTTTTCTTTCTCAAGTGTAACTTGGCTAAGAGAATCATTAGTGGAATCAATAGAACTACTAGAAGGAACATCATTTGATTTAGCATTCTTATGGCTGCTACTAGATGAAGAACCTTTCTTGACTTTGTTACTACTTTCCCTAGATTTAATTTGTGGGACAAATGTAGACAAGAGTAATCGTCTAACTGTATAAGAAGAACTCCTCTTTCGAAGGTCGTCATTGATAGCTTTAAGAATCTCATGTTATTGCTCTAAATTTAGCTTCTCGAAGCGTAACTTCTCATGAGTTATTAGAAGCTCTCTATGATTTCTTGAGTAGATTCATGAGCTAACTTAAGTGTGTTTAGTTCTTTAGTTAGGCGTTCAGTCTCCTTCTTATAATCATCACATGACTTATCATGATCATTATCAAGTTCATTTTGACTAACATTACTAGTTTTTATCACAGAGTGAGTTAGGATCTCCTAGTAAGTCATCCTCATCACTATTAAATTCAAAGTATTCAGGGTGTGATATCTTGGGGCCTTTAGCCACGAGGCAACTTCCAATTCCTTCATTTGGTGAATAAAACAAGTCATAGGAGTTGGAGGAAACAAGTGCTAGTCACTACATGAGTAGCTTCTTTGCCATCCGCCATAACAGACGGCAAAGACGACCCCACCGACGGCAAAGCTCTTTGCCATCAGCCTCCTGTCGGCAAAGATTCTGCGTCAGCTTACGACGGCATTGTAGCTTCTTTGCCGTTAGCCTTCCCTAAGCGGATGGCAAAGCTCTTTGCCGTCAGTATCTGGCACCGAGCAGTCGGCAAAGAATTTGAGACGGCAGCCGACAGGCGACGCCGCCATTAGGGCTAACGGAGGCTTTGTCGTCCGCTTGCCCCGTAGCCTTTGCCATCTTCTTCCCCCGTAGCCTTTGTCGTCTGCTTCCCCCTAGTCTTTGCCGTTTGCTTCCCCCATAACAGCCCAGTCGTTTTTTCTTCTCTTTGCCGCCAGCCTCCCCGGGCAGCAGACGACAAAGAAGCTATATGGCCAGCTGCTGCTTCCCCCCAGGGTGCACAGCCTGGTGCCATGTGGCACCTTTGCCATCGGTCAGCTGATGGCAAAGCTCTTTGTCATCATCTGGCAGACGGCAAAGAGCCCATATAGCTTCTGTTTTGTTTGTTTTTTATTATTTCACAACACACATAATTATATTTCACAGCAGATATATGATATATATTTCACAACACATATATATAGTTCACCACACATATATGATATACATATAAAGTTCATCAATGTACATCCCATTTATTGAAAGAACCAACATACAAAGTTTTACATTGTTCATCCATAGATACATATACATATAGTTCGACGTTGTTCATCAACTCAAATGAAAACTAGAACTAATAAGTCACTCCATGAATGCCAGCTTCCATGCATGTAGTACATCCAATCTGCAAAAATGTGAATAAGAACGTCAGAAGAAGAACAACATATGATATTTTAGAGGAAAACAAGCTAAGAATATAATATTCATTAGCTAACCAAGGTTCTTATGCCATTTTGAGCTTATTATTCGTTTTGGAGGTAAATGGGCAAATTATGTCATTGTTGGGGAAAATAAGGTAAGGAGAATATGAAAGAGCAGAAGAAAGAGGAGGAGGAGGAGGAGAAGAAGAAATCAAGAAGAAGGAGAATAAGAAGGAGAAGGAGAAGGAGGAGAAGGAGGAGAAGGAGGAGAAGGTCTTCTCCTCCTTCTCGTTCTTATCCTCCTTCTTCTCCTCATCCTCCTTCTCCTTCTCTTCTTCTTCTTCTTCTTCCTTCTTTTAATTTTTCCTATTTCTTCTCCTCTTCTCCTCTTATTGGAGCTAAATTATCTAATTATGTCTTTTTGGAGCTATATGGGCTAATTATGTAATTTTAGAGGAAAACAAGCTAAGAATATAATATTCATGAGCTAACCAAGGTTTTTATGCCATTTTGAGCTTATTATGTTATTTTGGAGGATAATTAGATAAGTTGTGAGCTAACCAAGGTTCTTATGATGTTTTTACCCTAACAAAGCTAATTATGTCATTTTGGACGATAATTATCTAAGTATGACTTTGTTGGGGAAAATAAGCTACGTAGAAGAAGAAAATGAAGAAGCAAGAAGATAAGAAAAAGGAGAATTAGGAGAATGAGAAGGAGGAGGAGGAGAAGAAGAAGATAATAAGAAGGAGAAGAAGAAGGAGAAGAAGTAGGAGAGAAGAAGGAAAAGAAGAAGGAGAAGAAGAAGGAGAAGAAGGAGGAGAGAAGAAGGAGAAGAAGGAGAAGAAGGAGGGCTCCTTCTCCTCCTCCTCCTTCTCCTTCTTCTTCTCTTCTTCTTCTTCTTCCTTCTTTTCATTTTTCCTCTTTCTACCCTTCTTCTCCTCCTCCTCCTCCGCCTCCTCCTCTCCACCTCTTCCTCATCCTCTTCTTCTTCTTCCTCTTATTTTTATTTCTATTTTTCTTTATCCTCTTCTTCTACTTATTCTTCTTTTCTTCTTTTTTCTCTTCTTCTCCTTCTTATTTTCTTCTTCTTCTCTTCTTCTTCTCTTCTTCTTTTCTTATTCTCCTCTTCTCCTCTTGTTGGAGCTAAATTATCTAATTATGTCTTTTTGGAGCTATATGGGCTAATTATGTCATTTTAGAGGAAAACAAGCTAAGAATATAATATTCATGAGCTAACCAAGGTTTTTATGCCATTTTGAGCTTATTATGTCATTTTGAAGGATAATTAGCTAAGTTTTGAGCTAAGCAAGGTTCTTATGATGTTTTTACCCTAACTAAGCTAATTATGTCATTTTGGAGGATAATTAGCTAAGTATGTCTTTGTTGGGGAAAATAAGCTACGTAGAAGAAGAAAGAGAAGAAGCAAGAAGAGAAGAAGAAGGAGAAGGAGGAGAAGGAGAAGGAGGAGGAGGAGAATGAGGAGGATGAGGAGAAGAAGATGAGAAGAAGAAGGATAAGAAGAAGGATAAAAAGGAGGGGAGAAGAAGGAGAAGAAGAAGGAGAAGAAGGAGGGAGAAGAAGAAGGAGGAGAGAAGAAGGAGAAGAAGGAGGGCTCCTTCTCCTTCTTCTACTTCTTATTTATTTTCTTCTTTCATTCTCCTCCTCCTCCTCCTCTTCTTCTTTTCTTCTTCTCCTCTTCCTCTTTCTTATTGGAGCTAAATTATCTAATTATGGATTTTTGGAGCTATATGGGCTAATTATGTCATTTTAGAGGAAAACAAGCTAAGAATATAATATTCATGAGCTAACAAAAGTTTTTATGCCATTTTGAGCTTATTATGTCATTTTGGAGCTAAATGGGTTAATTATGTCATCGTTGGGGAAAATAAGGTAAGAAGAATAAGAAAGCGGAGAAGAAAGAGGAGGAGGAGGAGAAGAAGAAGAAATCAAGAAGAAGGAGAAGAATAAGAAGAAGGAGAAGGAGGTGAAGGAGAAGAAGGAGAAGGTCACCTTCTCCTTCATCTCCTCCTCCTCCTTCTCCTTCTTCTTCTCTTCTTCTTCTTCCTTCTTTTCATTTTTACTATTTATTATCCTCTTCTCCTCTTCTCCTATTTCTTCTAATTATGTGAAAAATGATCTAGAGAAAAAACTTACCGTCGTGGTCATCAAGGAGGAGAAACACCAGGGTTGCTCGCGGCGGCTTCGTTTGGAGACGGTTGCCCTGGAGAAGTGGCGTGCGATGCCGCTCGGGAGTTATTCTACAGAAAAGATATTTTGCAATGTCTCAGTTAGCATGATGATACTCAATTGTTAATACTAGTTTATAATGACCATTGAAATGAAACTCACCGTGCCAATCACAGAGAAGACGGGCATCGGCGGAGGGACTTGACAGCTCTTCTCGCACAGACCCTGAAGAGTCGGTCATATTAGTTAGTAATGAAACAGACATTACACACATGATTTGGCTAATTTGAAAAAAAAAATTACCACAAAAAGCTCGTACAGGGCCCGTTGACCCGCATCATTCCCGACCCTCTCCTCCACAATCAATCGTGCGGTGGTGTGGTCCCTCTCCTCAAGAGAAGCCTGGCTTGCCAATCTCTCTTTCTCAAGAGCAGCCTGGTTTGCCGCTCTCTCTTTCTGAATAGAAACCTACAACACCATCCCTCGTTACCACAGTAATGATCGATGGTCACACACAAAATGAAATGGATGAAAGTTTTCTGAGTCCTTACAACTAACCTCGATGGCAAGATCGACTGGCCGTGGACGAGGCATTATCTGAGGACAGGAGCTCGACTGGCGTGCCTTGATCTCCAGGAGAACGAGTGGACAACGTATTATCCCATCTCCAATGTCTATCGAGCCATGGGGCCTCCCGCTACCAGATTTCATCACTAGATCTGGATCCAAAGGTTCCTGGCTCGGGTTAAAGTCCTCCCCTTTCCTAGCCTTCCTCGTGCCCCTGTATGTCACGAGCTTGTGGTGGGATGATATGTTGGTGAAGTTATTTGGATCATCCAGGTCAGACTCAGAGAATACCTTCGCCTTCTTGTAGGAGGCACTATGGGCCATGCCATAAAGGTCATACAAGTGTGGCATCTCTGTCTTATTGTGATGCGCCTAAAAGAGAGGAACAAAGTATTAGTAAGGGCCTCAAGCTAGCATGAAGAATGAATTGCATGAATCATGAAGCAAACCACATACCCAGTTTCATCCGAACTCAAGTAAGTTGGCGCTGCCTTGATGGTGTGGCACACCAACCATTTCGCTACACCAATCCTTCGCTTTGTCGTGGACCGCTCGCCAGTTTCCTGTGCACCACTCATCAACCAATGCCTCCCAACAATCCACCTTATCCGCACACCGTCTCGAGGGCACCTATAAGTTATTAGAAAGAATTTGAACGCTACGCATATGAATCAAATCAATAAAACAACATAGAAGGCCTTAAGAATAGGTAATTACCTTCATGTACTGCTCCTTCTTCTGATACTTTCTGTGGCACTCCTTCTTCTGCTTCTTAATACCATGCATGGCGTAGTAGTCTCAAATAGCCTACGGCCGAGCCTCATGGCATAAGTCCTGTAATAACCGCCTACGCTCAGCTTCGAGAACCTTGGCCGCCTCCTCGTCATATCCCTCCTCACATGTATAGAAGGTCTGCAATCAAACGAGACAACACCGATTAGTACAATAATTAGCTATATTGTTAATTTTAGATTGTGTAAAAGGATAATTTACCCAAAAGCTCTTGATCACCATCTCGGCCCTTGTGTGGCACAAGACACCATCTATAATCTCCTCCGACGGGGCCTGCGCAGCCTGGTAGTGCTCCCAGGAAAATCCTAGTGTAGGAACCTGACCCTCACCACGCAACGTGACAAACCCCGGAAAATTTGTCCGGCAAAGCACACCAGGGACGCTGTTCGTATTGTGGACTCCATGAGGGTGTGCCCATCCCCTGCAGTATGATAAGGTCAATGCATTAGGTATTTGAAGAAACTTGAAGGCAAAAGCTAAAAAAGAGTAAATGTACTTACCTATCCCCTTCACGCTTAATAACCGGCCTCTCCTCGCGGGTAGCCGGCATGACCGGGAGACGTGTACTACCACGCTTGTACACGGTGGCCCCGTTAACCTGCACGCCGCCCTCACTATTTGTTGTCTCATTCCCATCATCCCCGCCCTCTGAGCCACCCGGACCCTCGGTCCAATCCGACACCTCGGTCCGCTCCGGCCAGGCACCCCATCCAGGCGTATCCACGTCGACCGAAGCCTCAGGAACCAGAGTCTCGTGGGCCCAATCCACCTCGACCCGAGGCTGATCCTGGACCAGAGTCTCATGGGCCGAACGCACCTCGACCCGAGGCTGATCCTGGACCGAAGTCTCATGGGCCGAATGCCCGTTAACCCGAGGCTCCTGGACCGGAGTCCCCGTAGCCTCCTCCTCAAACGGGTCCACCATAGTAGTCCTGTGCTCAGGTGAATGAGCTGGTGGTGGTGGAGAGGACGGCTCAACAGTCCTCCTAGATCTTCTGCAGCCACGACCTCTCCCTATACCCTTCCCCTTCTTCCCTACCCGACTAACACCTGTCCCAGTGGGCAATGCGGCCGACGAAGAACAACCCGCGGGTGCCAACGCTCTACGGAGAGATAGGGGTGGAATGAAGTACCACCCCTCGTGCGTCCCGTCGAAGCAAAACCCGTCGAGCGATCTGGACCCGCACCCACCATCTTTCAACACCTGGTGACTTGCCATGATAAATATTAAACAAATTAGTACAACATACAAAAATTGAATAACTGACATAAATAATAATATGTACATGAATAATAAAGATTAATATATATATAGTTTAAGTTGGGAATCTTAAAAACTAATAATCATCATCAATAAATGCATCATCATCATCACTACAACGCATGTCTTCATGAATGACGTGCTCATCGGGTTCAACGGCGTGAAGTTGTGAAAGGCCTTTCTGTAATCGGTTAAGCATTGACAGGTCATCCGCATCAGTAACCTCTGCTAGTTCCAGCTCTACTTGTTCCGGCTCAGTGGTGAAGTCGGATTCATTGTCGCTGCCTACTTCCATGTTCTGGGGTGAAGCACGGCGGTTCTTGAAACATTTCTTGGAAAGACGTGTTTCTTGGAAGAACTCTCCATCGTATGTGTCTGGGTTAATGTGAGGTTCATAATCCTGTTCATTTGGGAGAGGTGGTCTAACATGTGGTGGCACTTCATAAACAACATATCAACCTTCTAGATTATTATCAGTTTGGCATGCCCACGGTAGATAGAAAACTTGGTTCGCGTGTTGAGCCGTAATATAGACATCGGGAACATCTAAATGGGTGTTTGGATTGATTTCGACTAGTCCTATATGTTTATGAGTCCTTCTAGTCTCCTTCGGCTGGAACCAATAACATTTGAAGAATACGAAGCTCGGTAGGTTTTCACCATAGAATTGAAGTTCATAAATTGCTTCAACTCTTCTATAGTACTCGATAAAACCTTCGCCGATAGAAAAGACACCACAATTTGTAGATTTCCGGTCGGGCATAGATACCTCTTTGCCAAAGGTACGAAAGAGATACCCGTTGATGCTGTATTTATCAAATGAACGGACCTTATAGTCAAAACCATTAGCGGCTTGTCTCAGTTCGGCATCCATAGACTCTGAATTAACCTACAAGTTTAATATGAAACGATTGTTGCATTAGCCGCAAGTTAGACCAATAAATGAAATGGTCCATTATTGATAATTATCGTTTGTTTGAACCAAGAGATGAAACTGGGATATCCGCCTCCTGTCTTTGCCAGAAACTCATACTCTTCGATGGAATCATTTTCGATCACCGCTCCATCCAAGAATTTGGCGACGTATCGGCTGTATGAAATATCCGGGAATAAGAGCAGTTCAAATGAATTAGAAGTTATGGGAAAATGTGCTGAGAACTTACTCGATGTACAGCCGCACTTCTGTTAGGTTGTTGAAGATATACAACAAAATGTTCTGCCATTCTTCGACATCCAACGTTATTTGCTTCGAAGCACCGACTGGTGTGAGCTTCCCTTTGAATTGGCTAAGGTTGGACCCACCTTTTTTAGGGTTTGCATCATTGTGCCGAGGCTTCGGATTATTCAAATGATGATTTTTGGCTTCTTAGTGTGTTGTCACAAAGTTTGCTACCTCCTCAGTAATGAATGCCTCACTATCGATGCTTCAATTCTACGCTAATTTTTACATTTATCTCGAAGCGTCTTCTGCATCCTCTCAGTTGCATAGCACCAACCATTTTGCACGGGCCCACCCAATCTTGCCTCGGTCGGTAGATGTAAAATCAAATGCTGCATTGGATTAAAGAAGCCCGACGGAAAGATATTCTCTAACTTGCACAACAACTCCGGTGCAAATTCCTCCTTGTCATCTACCACGCCAGGTGACAATTATTTCACACAAAGAACACGAAAGAGATAGCTCAGCTCCACCAGTACTAGCCATTTATCCTCAGGAATAAAGCCACGTAACATCACCGGCATTACCCGCTCTAGACATATGTGCCAATCATGACTCTTGAGACCAAATATTTTTATTTTTTCAAGACTCGCTCCCCACTTTAGATTCGCTGCATACCCATCGGGGAACATCAAGTGCATTTTGACCCACGAGAGAATTTCCCTCATAGCTGGCCTTCCAAGATTGAACCAGGCCTTTGGCTTCGTCCACTTCTTCTTTCCTTTGCCTTCTCGTATGTTTTGTATCAGTCTATGACATAGTGTCTCTTGATCAACTCTAGCCTTAGTATTATCCTTTGTCTTCCCATCTCTGTTGAACAATGTACCAAAAATAGCCTGTCCGATATTCATTTCAGTGTGCATCATGTCGATATTGTGTGGAAGAAGGAGGTCTTTGAAGTAAGGCAGATCCGAGAAGCATGGCTTGTGAGTCCAGGCGTGTTTTGAATTATACCCCTTGAAATACCCTGGACGCTCTCGATGAGGCTCGAGGGTGTTTAACTCATCCAGGATCTGTTGGCCTGTCAACGCAGGTGGTGCCAAGTTTTTGACAACTTTACCTTTGGTAAAATTCTTCTTGTCTTTTCTGAACTGATGGTCAGGATCCAGGAACTGTCTATGCAAGTCAAAGCAAGAATACTTCCGACCATCCTGCAACCAATGAAACTGAAGAGCTGCCTTGCATTGGTGGCATGGGAACATTCCATGCACACACCATCCAGAGAACAACGCATACGCTGGCAAGTCATGCATAGAGTACATGTACCACACATGCATTTTGAAGTTTTGTTTTCTAGCGGCATCGTATGTCTTGACCCCATTATCCCAAGATTCTTCCAATTCATCTTTAAGCGGCGGCACGTACACATTCATATTCTTCCCCGGATAATTGGGCCCTAGAATTATCAACGTCTGAAATATGTTCTTTCTTTGCATAATTTGCCCGGGGGGGGGGGGAGATTGAGTGGAATGACAAATACAGGCCAACAACTATACTGGGTTGCCGTCATGCCGAAGGGATTAAAACCATCCATGGCGACACAGACTCGAAGAGTCCTTGGATCTGCTGCTTCATCCGGATGCAATCCATCGAAATGTTTCCACGCTTCCCCATCCGATGTGTGTACCGCCATCTTATTCACATCCGCATCTAGTTTGGTTCTTTTGCCCAATTTGTGCCATGTCATCTCTCTGGCTGTCTCTTTGACCAAGAAAAGACGTTGAAGCCTTGGTACTTTTGGCATATACCGAAGAACACTAACTGTGATTTTGATCTGCCTCTTCTTACCCATACCGTTGTCTACCACAAGATACGTGCAAGACTCGCAATTGGGACAATAGTCCAAGTGTGCATACTCCTTCCTAAATAAGATACATCCTTTCTCACATGCATCTATCTTCTCATAGGGCATCTTAAGTACACGAAGTATTTTGTCCGACTGGTACAGGTTTGCAGGCATGACATGGCCTTTGCGTAGGAAGCGTCCAAATAGTGTCATGATCGCGTTATAGCATTCTCTTCCCAAGTTGAACTGAGCCTTCAGAGCCATTACTTGTGCAATTGCATCCAGCTGACAAAGCTCAGTGTGCTCATGGAGAGGACATTTTGAAGACTCCAATATTTCACAGAAGGCCTTTGCATATTCCTCCATCTCATCTTACGAATCCCGAGCATCATCAAAGTCTTGCACCATGTCTTCGATCCCAGTACCATGCTCGTCGGTGCGACGACGGACCACCTCAGCTCTCGTGCGTTGTATAGACTCACCATGAAATGTCCACACCGTATAATTAGGCTTAAAACCCCTCCTCTACAGGTGTTTAATCTTTACAGCCTCTCTCGTCTTTTTATAGTTGTCACATCTAGGATAGGGGCAATAGTTTCTTTCCTGGCCATTTGCAAATACTGCTTTCACAAAATCCTTGGTTTTTAGAAACCATTCTTTGATCATCTGTTTCTGACTAGGGTGACCGGTATACATCCACGCACGATCACTCATCTTGCCTAGCTACTAAATACACAAGAAATATATTTATATATAATTTAGCATATATATTCATCAGTTAATCAAGTTCGCTATTTTATTACGTCCATGCAACCTACACGCTAATTTGTAAAGATAGGTCCAAATCCCACCCGAGTATGTGTAAATTGGGTTCGTTTTCCCATGCTCTGCTCCGAATTCAACGCAAAATTTCGGCAACACGTCCCAGCTGTTCTCTTGATACACGTCTCCGCAATAAATAGAGAGGATGTGTATCCAGAGAACAACAGGGAGGCACTGCCGAAATTATGCATCGGATCCGGAACAAAGCATATGGGAAAACGAACCCAATCTACACATACTCGCACTGTCCATGGATAACGTTGGACAATTCGAAAGAATCACGGTTATAAATATAAGCAAATGCATGCATATTTACAACTATAACCCTTTCGAATGGGAGACGCATACTGGTCACGCATACTGATAAATTAATTTAATTACCTAAATCTAGCAAGTTTCATCCGAAAACCGACCGACAGTAAATGAAGGGGCCAGGAGGAGATGACATTTGTACTGACCCACGAATGCAGGGGCGGAGTTCGTACAACGCACAAAGAGGTCTTCGCACAGTAGACCTCACAACGACGAGATAACTGTCACATGTAAATCCACCCGATCAACACAAATATGCTAATTATGTCTTTTTGGAGCTATATGGGCTAATTATGTCATTTTAGAGGAAAACAAGCTAATAATATAATATTCATGAGCTAACCAAGGTTTTTATGCCATTTTGAGCTTATTATGTCATTCTGGAGGATAATTAGCTAAGTTATGAGCTAACCAAGGTTCTTATGATGTTTTTACCCTAACGAAGCTAATTATGTCATTTTGGAGGATAATTAGCTAAGTATGTCTTTTATGGGGAAAATAGGCTACGTAGAAGAAGAAAGAGAAGAAGCAAGAAGAGAAGAAGAAGGAGAAGGAGGAGAAGGAGATGGAGGAAGAGGAGAATGAGAAGGAGGAGGAGGAGAAGAAGAAGATAAGAAGAAGGAGAAGAAGGAGGAGAGAAGAAGGAGAAGAAGAAGGAGAAGTAGGAGGGAGAAGAAGAAGTAGGAGAGAAGAAGGAGAGTTCCTTCTCCTCCTCCCCCTTCTCCTTCTTCTTCTCTTGCTGTTCTCTTGTTCTTCTCTTCTTCTTATTCTTCTTCCTTCTTTTCATTTTTCCTCTTTCTTCTCCTCTTCTCCTTTTCTTCTTCTTCTCCTCCTCCTCCTCCTTCGCCTCTTCTCCTCTTCTTCCTCCTCCTCTTCTTCTTCTTCCTCTTATTTCTATTTCTATTTTTCATTATCCTCTTCTTCTACTTATTCTTCTTTTCTTATTTTTTCTCTTCTTCTGCTTCTTATTTTTTTCTTCTTCTCTTCTTCTTCTCTTCTTCTTTTCTTCTTCTCCATCTTATTTTTTTCTTCTCCTCTTCTTCTTCTTCTTCTTCTTCTTCTTCTTATTTTCTCCTCCTCCTCTTCTTCTTCTTCTTCTTCTTCTTATTCTTCTTCTTCTTCTTCTTCTTCTCCTCCTCCTCCTCCTCCTCTTCTTCTCCTCTTCTCCTCCTCCTCCTCTTCTTCTTCTTCTTCCTCTTCTTTCTATTAAGCTAACTAACTACAACAACTACTACAACAACCACAATAACAACAACTACTACAACAACTACAGTAACAAGAACAACTACTACTACAACAACAAAAAATCAACTTTGTAGTTATAATCTAATTCCAATAATCTAAATAACAAATAATTAATTTTCCCATGGGGTGGGGTGTGTGTGTGGGGCCTCACCGGCAGGGGCGGCTGTGGCGTCGTGGGCGGCGGGGACGGGGGTGTTGGGGCGGCGGGCCGGCACCGGGGGTGTTGGGGCTGCAGGGCGGCGTCGGGGGGCTGTGGGGCACCGGGGCTGCGCCGGGGGCGGTGGGGTGGCGGCGGCGGGGCTGTGGGGCACCAGGGTGGCCCCCGGGGCGCCGGGGGCAGCGACGCGACAGTGGTGGCGGCGGTGGGCGTCGGGAGAGGAGTGGAAGAGAGTGGAGCCGTTACACACTGAGTGAGAGAGAGAGAGGGGCGGGGTGGGGGCGAAGAGCCGTTACAGAGTTATCTCTATGTCGTCTGCCTCCGGCCTCTTTGCCGTGTGCTAGCAGACGACAAAGAAGGGACTCCGGTTTGACCTAACGTCCCCGCGGTCAGGTGCGCCCGACGTGTATATTTGCCGTCTGCTTTGTGGCTCTTTGCCGTCCATCAGTCATTTCTTTGCTGTCCGCTTTGTGGTATCTGACGACAAAGACACACTCTTTGCCGTCCGCTGGCTAATGGCAAAGATTTGGCAAACGGCAAAAAACTGAATTCCAGTAGTGAGTCCAGCAACACCTTCATATTTACTATAGTCGTAGTTGGAGTGGTAGCTTATCTCGGGTTGGTTGTCATATTTGGAGCTGGATACCCGTTCAGCAACATGAGCTTGATGTTTTCTTCTTGTGTATCTCTTGGTGTACTTCTTTTTCTTCTCCGAGTCCTTGCTTCTCGGAGTCCTTGCTTCTACGAGAGGGTCTTTTTTCATAGCGATCTTCTCTACTCCTTCTCTCACTTTGAAGTGACTCATCTCTTGATCTTATTATTCTAGGTGCCTCTTCTCTTATCTTGGAGGGGCCATGCACTCATTGGAAAAGTATTCGGGTCTTCCACAATTGTAATTTTCTTGGCCATGACTAGATTAATTCTTCTATTCATATCTTTAGTTGGAGATTCTCTCTTTGTCTCTATTCTTATAGAACTTGTTAAATTTCTTGAATATGAGCCTTATCTCTTCATCAGTAACAAGATTATCACTTGAGGTAGCGGGAGTGTCACTTGAATATTTTCATGCATCACTTGACTTGTTATGGAGCTCTTCTTTATCTTTGAGTGACATTTTCTCAGCAACTATCCTTCCAATAACTTCTGTAGGCTTGAGATTGTTGTAGTTTGACATCATTTGGATCAATGTGCACACAGTGTCGTACTTTCCATACAAAGCTCTAAGGATCTTCTTGATGATGAATTTGTTGGTCATCTCTTCACTTCCTAAGCGGACAATCTCGTTTGTGATGAGAGCAAGCCTGGAGTACATTCGAGTGACTCCTTCACCATCCTTCATCTTGAACTTGTCAAGTTGACTTTGTAGCACATCAAACTTAGATTCCCTCACGGATTCAGTACCTTCGTGCATATCAACCAAAGAATCCCAAATTTCCTTTGCATTTTGAAGATGGCTTATTGAATTCTTCAGGGCATAGGTAGTTCAATAGAATGGTGCATGCTTGAGCACTGTATTCCAACATCTTCAATTCCTCCGCAGTCCCTTCACGATCCGATTGCTTTCCATCACCAAAGAATTCACCTTGCAATCCAACATGAACAATAGCCCAAACGGCGGGGTTATGACCAAGAATATGCATTTTCATTGTGTGCTTCCAACTAGCAAAGTTTGTACCATCGAAGTATGAACCTCTATGGTGGTAATTTCCCTCACTAGACTCCATACTGTCCTAGGTTGTGAAACCAATGCAATTGAGTCCAAAAATGATATACCACTTGTAGGATCCCAAGTATGTCTATAGGGGGTGGTTAGACTACTTAACTAGATAAAAATCTAATATTTTCCCAATTTTAAAGGTTAGAAAGTTTTAGCAATTACATCAAGTCAATCACACCCTACACATGCAAGTCTAAGATTATAGAGGTGGAAAGTAATGATATCCACATGTAAGTAGAGGGTAGGGATAGGAAGATCAAACACAGAGATGGCACATTGATTTTTTGTGTGGTTTTGATAGGTGGTGCTATCATACGTCCATGTTGATGGAGACTTCAACCCACGGAGGGTAACGACTGCGTGAGTTCACGGAGGGCTCGATCCATGAAGGTTCCATGAATAAGCAACCTTGTATATTCCACCATGGCTTACATCCACGAAGAACTAGCCTCACTCAGGGTAGATCTTCACGAAGTAGGCGATCTCCTTGCCCTTACAGACTTCTTGTTCAACTCCACAACGAATGGGTGTCTCCCAAGCGATACCTAAAAATCTAGGAGACACCACTCTCCAAAAGGTAATATATGTGGTATGGATGATGAACTCCTGGCTCCTGTCCTTCAAAAGATAGTATCCTCAACACTCAATCACTCTCTCATATATTTGGCTTGTAGAAGTGATTGATTGGATGGAAAGAAACTTGGGGAGGCTAGAAATCAAGATTCATATGGTTGAAAGGTAATATCTTGATTTCAACGCATGAGTAGGTGGTTCTCTCTCAGAAAATGCATTAGGCAAGTGTTGGCTTGTCCCAAGTGCTCTCTATGAATGAGAGGGAGGTGGAGGGGTATATATAGGCATCTCCAAAAATACAACTGTTACAACATTATTGCCCAACTCGCTGTAACCGAAGTAGAAACTCCGTTACACCGACTAGTGCAAAATGTGGCAACTTTCGGCATTTCAGTGAGACCGATATATAAGAACTTTGGTGGCACCGATTCACAAAACATGGAAAATATGAATTTTTGTAAATGTATACCAAAAGGCTGGTCACTGTTTTCGGTTGCACCAAGTGGCGTCACCGAGTGGCTAAGGTTTGGGTGTGGATTCTATCTCTGGAAAACTCGGTAAGGCCAAATGTGTAAACTTGGTGGCACCGAATTTAGGCTTTAGGGTTTGGACACAATATATTTGTGGGAGAATTCATGAGGATTTTTGGTGGTTAACTCCAAGTACTTGAGCAATCAGCGTTGGGGAACGTAGCATGGGAAACAAAAAAATTCCTACGCACACGCAAAACCTATCATGGTTATGATCATCTACGAGAGGGGAGATCGGACCCACATACCCTTGTAGATCGCTAAGTGCGAAGCGTTAAGAAACACGGTTGATGTAGTCGAACGTCTTCGCGATTCAAATCGCAAGCGTCCCACAAACTCCGTCCCGATCTAGTACCGAACGGACGTCACCTCCGCATTCAACACACGTACAACTTGATGACGATCTTCGCCATCTTGATCCAGCAAGAGAGACGAAGAGGTAGCTGAATTCTCCGGCATCATAATGGCGTGGCGGTGATGGTGGTGGATCTACTTTGGCAGGGCTTCGTCGTGCCGTACCGAACTAGCTACGCGGTGTCACGAAGTGGTGGAGGGAGAGACAGATGCACTATGGCTTGGGGTGCGAAAATCCTCTCTCACCTCCACTATATAAAGGTGGGAGGGACGGGTGGAGCCCTAGGTAAAAAACCCCTACGGTCGGCCGACGCAAGAGGAGAGGGAGGAGTTCTCCTCCAACACAACTTGGAAGGAGCAGTCCTCCTTCCCCAATTCGATTTGGCCTCCTCTCCTTTCCTTTCTCATTATTTCGGCTGAAGTGGCCTTATTGGGCTGGCCACCAGCCCACTAAGGGCTGGTGCGCCACCCTTGGGCCTCTTTGGTTCTCTCCCGGGTGGTGGTCCCTCCCGGTGGAACTCCAAAACCCATTCGTCACTCCCAGTACTTTACCGGTAATGCCTGAAAATATTCCGAAACCAAATGGATACTTCCTATATATCAATCTTCATCTCCAGACCATTACGACAACCTTCATGACGTTCGGGATCTCATCCGGGACTCCGAACAACATTCGGTTACCAACATCAATAATTCAACTATACCGAAACGTCACCGAACCTTAAGTGTGCAGAAACTGCGGGTTCGAGAACTGTGTAGACATGACGGAGACACTCTGTGGTCAATATCCAATAGCGGGACCTGGATGCGCGGGACCTGGATGCCCATATTGGATTCTACATATTCTACGAAGATATTATCGGTTGAACCTCTATGTCAAGGACTCAGTTAATCCCGTATATCATTCCCTTTGTCCTTCGGTATGTTAGTTGCCCAAGATTCGATCGTCGGTATCTCCATACCCATTTCAATCTCGTTACCGGCAAGTCTCTTTACTCGTTCCATAATACAAGATATTGTGGCTAACTCTTTAGTCACATTACTTGCAAGGCTTGTTTGTGATGTTGTATTACCGAGTGGGCCCCGAGATACCTTTCCGTCATACGGAGTGACAAATCCCAGTCTCAATCCTTGCTAACTCAACGGACACCTTCTAAGATACCTATAGAGAACCTTTATAGTCACCCAGTTACGTTGCAACGTTTGATACACACAAGGCATTCCTCCGGTGTGAGTGAGTTGCATGGTCTCAGGGTCATAGGAACGTATACTTGACATTCAGAAAACAATAACAACAAAATTACATGATCACATGCTACGTTTAAAGTTTGGGCCTTGTCCATCACATCATTCTCCTAATGATGTGATCCCGTTATCAAATGACAACACTTGTCTATACCTAGGAAACCTTAACCATCTTTGATCAACGAGCTAGTCAACTAGAGGCTCACTAGGGACATTGTTTTGTTTATGTATCCACACATGCATTTTTGTTTCCATTCAATACAGTTACAGCATGGATAATAAACGATCTTCTCGAAACAGGAAATATAACAATAACTATTTTATTATTGCCTCTAGGGCATATGTGCAAAAATCTGATCATCATAGATACCTCATCCCCTTTAATAGTATTGTCTTTCCTATACACTCAAATGTGATTTCTCACAAAATGTAAAATGTAGACTCTTTAAGCTTGTTGCCATTTGATGTTCCTTGCATCTAGGGAATCTCCTCACAATCCTTTCTCAATCCATTCATTGAACTCTTCCTAAAATATACTTGGTAGAAACATTAATCCAATGAAATATATGTTGTTATTAATTACCAAAACAACCTAGGGAGAAGTTGTGTTTTCACCTCCACGCTGGGCCCAACGGCCTCCTTGACCGGGCCAAGAGCTTTGTCCCTGAAATGGTGGCCATGTTTGGTAGCTTGGAGTACATCGCGAAAACCCGTGGCGATCTCCCCCTATCTAGTTGGGCTCCAAGTTGGCCGGGAAATCCTTGGATACCTCGGCCTTGACCGCGGAACCAAGCTCTGATCCTAGCCTCACACCAGGCACCATAGAAGATCCGACCTCAAGCACGGATTCCTCCCTTCCAATCTCGGATCATGACCTTGAGTCTAATTCCACTCCTCCGTAAGCTTTAAGCCTAGATCTTTGATGTCAGCCGTGCTTCCCCTTGCAACGGCACCAGAAGAATGCTGCTAGCACTCTCCGGCAATCGAAACTAGAAGAATGTTGTTGACGGCCCACCAGTGCGTGGGATCGTAGCAGTTTTCGAGGGTAGAGTATTCGACCCAAACTTGTTGGTTAGCCAGACAGGAGGTGAGAGAATACTCTCGAGTATTAGCAGCTAAATGTGTCAGATTCAACCACACCTAAAAGATTAGTATCTGCAAGCAAAGTAGTAACAGCAAAGTAGTATGATAACAACGGTGTTAGAAACTATTTGTTCATGGCAGACTATTCCTAACGATTGTATCAATGGCGCCAAGTTGCCTCGTTGACGGAAATTGTCAGTTCCCGTCAACGACCAGCGAACCAAAATTGTAGCAGGTAGCAGCAGTGTAACGAGCAAGAGCAGCGGCAAGGAAAAGCAGTAGTGACAACAGTAGCAAGTAGCAACAGCAGCAAGCGACAGTAGTAGCAACAGTAGCAGCAGAGCAAGACAAGTAACAGGAGTAGCAGTAGCAGTAGGACAAACTCGTAGGCAATGGGTCGGTGATTTGTTTGGATGATATTCATCATGCGACAGTTATAACACGGAGAGATATGTGGCTAGCTCCCATTCGTCAATGTGATGTAGGCATGCATTCCGTGTGTCGTCATACGTGCTTAGGGAAAAGAACTTGCATGACATCTATTGTCCATCCCTCCCGTGGCACCGGGGTCCAAAAGGAAACTACGGGATATTAAGGTTCTCCTTTTAATAAAGAACCGGACCAACGCATTAGCACTTGGTGAACACATGAACTCCTCAAACTATGGTCATCACCGGGAGTGGTTCCGGTTATTGTCACTCTGGGGTTGCCGGATCATAACACATAGTAGGTAACTACAACTTGCAAGATCGGATCTAAAACACACATATATTGGTGACAACATAATAATTTCAGATCTGAAATCAAGGAACTCGGGCCCTAGTGACAAGCATTAAGCATGGCAAAGTAGTAGCAACATCAATCTCGGAACAGAGTGGATACTAGCGATCAATCCCATCAAAACTAACTCGATTACATGATAGATCTGATCCTACTCATCACCGCCCAGCGAGCCTACGAATAGATTACTCATGAACGACGAAGAGCTTCATGGAATTGGAGAGGGAAGAAGGTTGATGATGACGATTGCGACGATTTCCATTCTCCGGAGCCCAGACGGACTCCAGATCTGCCCTCCAGATGAAGAACAGGTGGCGGCGGCGGCTCCATATCGTAAACTTGACGAAAACTTCTCTTTTTATTTTTTCTGGGACGAAAGTGAACTTATAGAGCTGGAATTGGGGGCGGCAGAGCCGTGTGGGCCCCACAAGCCTGCCCACCGCCACCAGGGGGGTGGCGGAGCCAGGGCTTGTGGCCCACTGGCTCGCCCCCTCAGGTGGAACTTGGCGCACATATTTTTCATATTTTCCATAAATGATCTCCGTAAATTTTCAGGACGTTTGGAGAACTTTGATTTCTGCTCAAAAATAACACCAAGGCAATTCTGCTGAAAACAACATCAGTTCAGGTTTGTTCTATTCAAATCATGCAAATTAGAGTCCAAAACAAGGGCAAAAGAGCTTGGAAAAGTAGATACGATGGAGACGTATCTATCTTGCATTCAACTCGCCTTCGATCCTATCCTCGATCACCGCTCCGGTCCTATGACATGGGTGTGACTCTACTCCGGACCTAGCCTTGAGCTCGGGTCCGATCACCTTCGAGATGGCCTCGATCCCAAGGAAGGACGACCATGTCCTCAACGTTGCTCCCATGACTCTAGCAAACGTGCTTCAGATCACCCCGATTTATAGCCAGACAATGGACCCAAGTGAAATCTTAGTGTAAAGCGAGATGGTAGACCGAATACAAAACCTTGGGATCTCACATGATAAGACTTGAGTATACGATCTAATCAGATGTAAAGTCGACACCCAAGAATTTATGTCCCACCCACCACCCTCTTAGCTTCTGCAATCGATGATCTCACTAACGTTCACGACTACGCATCTGGTAATGATGATGCGGAGGAGGTCGCTAGGGATAGACCTAGCACCACCCGGTGCAAGACTGGCAAGTGGACAGAAACCTCCACCTAGGATGTATATATGTTGGATACCCCCAGAGATTATCCAGGGGAAATGATGCAGATCTCCCCAATGTTCACGAAGTAGGACACATCAGAGAAGGACAAGCAAAGGCAATACTAATAATGGGAATGCGGATAGTGGCAAGCCTGAGGAAAACAACACGCCTCCAGGTGCCGAGGACCAAGGCAACGCCGAAGAGATCACACCCGGTCATGTTGATGGCATAGGAGAAGAAGAGGTCTCCGATGACCCCGATTACAATGACTACATGTCGAAGATTGTAGACAAAAGTCTCTGATCCGATGAGCTCATATTCCACAAGAATTTTTATCCATGGAGGTCTATTGGAGGCGATAATGGCGACTACTCGTAGTATAAAACTAGGGCGAGCCCGCCTAAAAGATGAACAAGACACACTCAATGACAAGTGGTTAGAGGTCCGTTTGGTCGAACAAAACCTTGAGGATAGACTCGAGAGTCAACCCAAATTTTACTCGCGGAGACACCTACTATCAATATTCGATGATCAAGTAGAGGACTACCAACCAGGAAACTATGATCATTGTTATCAACCACACCACCCTCCCAAGGGGAGGGACAGCCCATCAGGGCGGCCCTAAGAACTCCCTGCCAATGGCCTCCATGAAGCAAAGAACACCAACCACCTCACGTGGACGCTCGACCTTAGGGAGAGATTGGACACTTCACCTTGGTCTTTATACATATCTAGGGTCCGAACACCCGGCGGTCAGGCAGGGCACCATGAATGGTTGGATAGAAATACAATGGCTCGGGAGGACCACCATGTTCGGCCAGCGCCATATGGTCGAGAGGCTATTGTCAGGGCGAGATATGCGGCACACCCAATGTGTTTTACAGGAGAGGTCATGCAACATCAATTCCCATAAGGGTCTAAACCCGTCGACATCAAGCCTTAGGGTGGGACCACAAACCCCATAGCATGAAGTGGAGATTTCCTTCTTCATATCCAGATGGCTAGGGGAGATGATCTGCATCCCATTAAATACCTACCTTTGAAGCTCAAAAGGCCCATGAGGCATTGGCTCAATAGCGTGCCCGTGGACTCTATTGGAAATTGGGAAGAGCTCCAAGATGCATTTCCTGCTAACTTTGAGGGAACCTACATGAGGCCACTAGATGCCGACAATCTAAACCTTATGAAGAAACAGTCCGGCGAGTCATCCCGGAAATTCTAGAACCGACTCTTAACCCAGAAAAACCTAATAATTGGCTTCCCCGAGGAACATGCAATTGCTGCTTTCCAAAATGGCATTCAAGATGAGTGGTTTACTAGACAGCTCGGGCAGGATAAGCCAAAGACCATAACGGACCTTACCTCTCTTATGACTCAATTTTGCGCGGGAGAGTACAACTATCTGACCCGTAGTAATAATAACAACGATGACCGTGGCACCACCGAAGTCCATGATGAGAATGGAAAATCCTGGGGTAATAGAAACAACAAATGTTGTGATAAGGGTAGCAACAACAACGACACTGACTAAACAACAGTAGATGTTGGATTTAGCAACAAGAGCAGTGGCCAGAAAAATAAGCCTTGTAAACAGAAAAAGATGGCCCTTCTACCCACGATACAATCCTTGATAGATGATACTTGTAAACTGCATTGGGATTTTCCCCGAAGAGGAGGGCATAATGCGACATAGTAGATGTAAGTATATCCCTTAGTGAGAACCAAGGTTATCAAACAAATAGGAGTTCCACGCAATTTCCCATCTTTAGAGCGTGCACACAAAAGAGCACATACTTTCTCCCAACGCGGGCAAGAGGGTTGTCAATCCCCTTGAACTCGTTACTTGCAATCGACTCCTTCGTGCATCTGCTACAAGACAGTTTGATAAATATAAATAGAAAATAAAAATAAAGTAAGAAATAACAAGAAGATATTTTTATCCTTTATAATTTCATTTGGAGAGACCCAGGGCCATAGTTTTTGCTAGAGGCTTCTTTCTCGTAGAAAGCATACATGGGTAAACAAATTATTGTTGCGCAATTGATAGAAAAGTGCATAGTTATGCAATATTTATTCAAGTAAATGATCACACATATAGGTATCACGCCCGTAAGCAAGTACAACGACTCCTTCCAGCATCTGCTACTATTACTCCACCCATCAACCGTTATCTAGCATGCATATAGAGTATTTAGTAAAAACAGAGTAATGCTTGGAGGATAATGACATGATGTAGACAGAGTAAATCCAATTAATATGAATGAAACCCGTTGTTTTACCCTTAATGGGAGAAATAAAATATGTGCCATGTCCCTTTTTATCACTGGAATTGAGTACCTTAAGATTGAACCCACTACAACGCCCCTCACCCACTAAAGATAAATCAATCTAGTTGGCCAAACCAAACTGATATATCAGAGAGAATTACGAAGCTATCATAATAATGCATATATATGACAGGTGTTTGGGCATATTTCTCCTAAGTGGTTTTAGTGAGTGATGACAATTGTTGTGCGGACTAATCTTGTGTCCTGAGCATTTCAGAATATTCTCTTCTAGGCACAAGATGACTCGACGCCCCTCGGAGGTTCTCAAAGACGGATTTTCTTCTATGTTTCTCTTCCTAGTTTGAGTCATAGGAAAGTCTTCTTATTAAGAGGGGGTCCGCGTCGGAAAGGTTTGGGTGTAATCCTCAAGCACACACTTCATGCACCAACCTATATTTTGTCCTCAAAGGTGCCCCAATGAGTGTATCCTATGCCTATCCGAAAAGGGTAAGCGGTAGTACCGCTATACCAGCGGTAGTACCGCTGGCGCAGCGGTAGTACCTCTCTCAGCGTGGTAGTAAATTTTTACTACCGATCCAAGAGCGGTACTGCCGCCCCAGGTGTGGTAGTAAACTTTTAATACCGCTCCAGGAGCGGTACTACCGCCCGAAGTGCGCTAGTAGTTTTTTACTACCGCTCCAAGGGCGGTACTACCGGCCTCAGTGCGGTAGTATTATTTTACTACCGCGCTGACGGGCTTTTCTTGCATACTTTTCCCAAGGAGGTGGTGGCACGGTATTATCCTGGTACTACCGTGGTTGGTGAGAAGCTGAGCGATAGTACCGCTTGTACCTTTATGTGGTAGGTGGGTAACGGGTGGATCTGCCCCCCTACTATATAAAGGTATCTTCTTCTTCCTAGAGCTTACTTTCAACCCCTCTAAGCTCCATCGTTCCTCCACAAGCTCTTTTTAGCCCGATCTCTCTCCCTAGCCAATCAACCTTGTTGATTTTCTAGGCATTGCTTGAGAAGGCCTTGATCTACACTTCCACCAAAGGATATTTGATCCCCCCTACTAATCCCTTGTAGATCTTGTTACTCTTGGGTGGTTGAGCACCCTAGACGGTTGAGGTCACCTCGGAGCCACATTCCATTGTGGTGAAGCTCCGTGGTCTTGTTGGGAGCCTCCAAGAATTGTGTGGAGATTGCCCCAACCTTGTTTGTAAAGGTTCGGTTGCCGCCTTCAAGGGCACCTATAGTGGAATCACGGCACCTTGCATTGTGCGAGGGCGTGAGGAGAATACGGTGGCCCTAGTGGCTTATTGGGGAGCATTGTGCCTCCACACAGCTCCAACGGAGACGTACTTCCTGTCAAAGGGAAGGAACTTCGGTAACACATCCTCGTCTTCATCGGTTCCACTTGTGGTTATCTCTTACCTTTACTTTCCATTTGTTGTTGTTGTAGAGTATCTCTTACTTGCTTCTTTACTTGTTGTAAGTAGCATCATATAGGTTTCTCACCTAGTGTCATTTTAGAGAACCTTTATGTTGCTAATCCTTATTTGTTAAGCAAAGCTAAAAATTGGTAGTTGCCTATTTACCCCCCCTCTAGTCAACCATATCGATCCTTTCTATTGGTATCAGAGCCACGTCTCTTTATTAAGGGTTTCACCACCCGAAGAGTATGTAAGACGAAGAGGGAGTTCCCCATGGGCAACCCGAGGCCATGGACTTGACTTCGGTCACAAGGGACGACTTGAATACGGCTATGGCCGCCTTCAAGACGTCCTTGACGAACAAAGTCAAAAGCATGCTTAAAGAGTTAATTGAGGGAATTAAAAGTTCACCCGAACCGGCGTTGGTGGTTAAACCCGCCAACACAGATTCGGAGGCCAATTCCTCTAAAGAAGCTGCTAAAGGTATGCGACCTTCCTCTCCTCTCAAAAAGGATGGGACTGGAACCTATGCCTCAGTTCCACCTCCCATGGTCTATGGAGGACCTGTTCCCACACCGCGTCTTAACCCTGTTGCTCCTCCTCCTAAGCTTGTTAAGGGTGATTTTGCTAACTGGGTGTTTTCTATTAAGTATCATTTGAATCACAGCTCAACAAATTTATGGAGAATCATCGAGCAAGGCTACTATCCTCACGACCCAAGCAACCTCACTCCAAGAGAAGAAGCGGACAATCAATATAATCACTCCGCATTGTTTATTCTACAATCTGCAGTACCTCCTGAAGATCTTCCTCACTTGCGCCCCTTCACTTTAGCTAAGGACTGTTGGGAGCACATTATGGTGCTGTACAAGGGAAGCTCAAGCATTCAACGGTCAAACTATGAAGTGGTACTTGATAAGGCCGATGAGTTTGAGATGAAGGAAGATGAGGACCCTCGTGATCTCTATCGAAGAGTGACTGCTATTGCTGTTGCTCTCAAGGATCGTGGGAGCAAGGATGTGGATGACACATGGATCAAGCGCAAGTTTCTAAAGGCCATCATGCCTTTCAACAAAGCTATGTCATCAGTCATTCGCCAACTAACAAATTTCCACTCCTTGTCTTCCAGTGAGGTGTTGGATGAATTCATTGCAATGTCAATCATGAACGAGACCGCTGACAATGCACTTGCTCGAGTTTTGTCAAAGACTGCTTCACCTAACCTTGCTATAAAGGCAAAGGCAGCTTCTGAAGAAGAAAAAGAGGATGAGGAAGAGGAGAGCTGCCCTGAAGACACTAAGTATGCTTATCACGAGCACATGGCTCTTGCGTCAAGGCAATTCTGGGGCAAGAAGAGGAACTCAAGACCCAACTTCACCAAGAACAACTCAAGTGGGTTCAAACCCAAGCAACGAGTGAGGACATGCTATAACTGCGGTAATGTGAGCCACTTCGTGGTAGAATGTCCCTGTGAGAAGAGGGAAGACAACGGAGGCAAGCTCATTCGCAAAGACAAAACAAAGTCATTCCCAAGCAAGAACAACTTTGTCAAGAAACCCCATCCAAAGGGCATGGTGGCGCTTGATGATGATGATGATGATGATATGGTGGCAACTGCGACTGTCGCTATTGCAACCCCTTCTCACAAGAATATGTCTCTCTTCAACGCCCCCTACGATAATCACATCGCCAAGTGCCTCATGGCCAAAGGTATCGATCAGGTAACACCCAACATTAAGACCAACATCACTAGTGCTCCTTCATTGTTGAATTGTGTTGATGATAGTGATGTTGTGGAACTTAATGATCTTGACAAATTTCTGTGTACTATCAAAGGAGAAACCAAAAGGCACTTTGTTTCTCTTTTGGAACAACTGGGTGAGGCTAATGACCTCATCGAGTCTCATGAGGAGACCATCTCCGAGATGCAAGGACATAGTTGTGACTATGCCGATGAGATTGTGTGGGGACCCCGACTAGCAAGTCGAGTTCGCCGTGCCCAGTGACCCCAAGGATCAATGTTCACTGAACACAGATACTGAATAATAGAGTCTTACATCCAAGTACCGAAATTATTACATCAAACGACCAGAAGGTCGGGTTCAAGAGCGAGGCCTAAAGCCAAATTAAACAGATACATCGAGTAGCGGAAACTCGTAAGGGCTAAGCGGTGCCCATGCCATCAAGCCTATACCGACAGGCATTCTGACTTGGAAGCGTCCTAGATCGCAGGTTCGTCTCCGACGGCGTACTCGTCGCCAAACTCCGGTCCTTCCATGTCTGGTCAATAATATAACCAGTGGCAAGCCAATGAGTACTTTGAATGTACTCGCAAACAGCCCATGATATGAACAGTGAAATTAATGGATAACAAAATCATGCATCTTTAGTATAACTCATCTGGGTGGAATGATCATGGATATGCATCAAGTTAAAGAATTACTTTTGAAGAACAGGTTACAGATATCAACATATCTGCTAAGGGTTGAACCATCCGGGTTCACCCTATATGCCAAGTCATTGGACTTGTCATAACCTCAATGTATTAATGAGGGTTAAACCATCCGGGTTTACCCTATATGCCAAGTCACCAAACTTGGTCATATTACTTACTCTCATAACAACACCTTTTTAACACCACACACACACACACACACTTACACTTGGCTTATGCGGAAATGCTGGACGTAGTTTAAGCAGCACGACCCAACTGTCCTTGACCGTGGACACAGCTATTCGGATAGTTTGACACTCTACAGAGGTAGTACGCTGGACCCACAAGAAACGGGAAACTTCCGTGTCATCCACGACTCGCGGTATATCACATATACCCGAGGTAAGTACCCGATCATCATCTTTCCCCTAACGATACTAGACAAAGAGGATCACTCGATTGGTACCCAGCCCACATGTTGTACGTCTTACGAGCACCGACTCTGGACAGTATCAACCATGCGGGGACCAACGGTGTGCGTGGAACTCATAATAATGGCATAGTCGTCCTACCTGGCACGACCCCATCACGAGAGTGACACCGATCACTCCCGCCACTAGTAATGTGGCTCTTTGCTAGTACCGACCAGAGTAATCAACAAAGCCTCGTCCCATAAAGGGGTATTGTGGTCGTACTGGTAAGGCTGGGATGGTTGACACATCATAAATCTAATCCCATTTCCGAAACCATACTCACACAAAAACATCGGTGCATCACTTCACCAAAACTGATCACCAACTCATCATCACCCTCGGGCATTAGTGGCACCCGACGGGGTTTTCATAAACTCTTTATTTAACTCAACATCATGCTTGTGATAATATGCTCTATCTTTACTTGTCAACATGGTATTAACATGACCCTCAAGGGTAGGGTCAAGCTCAATGCAATGATCTTACTCTACTAGTCAACCTGAAAGTAGCATGATCCTCATAGATGGTAAGATCAAGCTCATCATGCTCATGCTCCGAGGAGCCATGTGAATAACATCATCAACATGCAAGGGCTTTGAATAAGCCTTCGGTACCATCACCACAATGATGAACCGGCATCGTGATCACATGCAACGGGAAAATACCAACTATACTAGCATGCAACAATGTTTGTGCTCAAGTCATGGTCAAAGGGCTACTTGCCTTGGTCAGTTAGGTATCCGGGGTCTTCGAGGTCTTCCGCTCCGGATCCTCCGTCACTCGGTAACTCTACCGTCGAGAAGGAACAAATAAATAATAGCTCACACCAAAACAGATCACAAGGTGCTTTTAAAAATGTTGCAAAGCTTGAATAAATTCAGATTATAATTTTGGAAAATGTTTCCTATGGTTTTTATTAGCTAAGCATATTTATTTAAAAGCAAACAGGAGCGAACAAATGCTTTTATATCATTTTATGATACCAAAAAAGATTCTGTTTTTGATAAATGTCAAACTCTAGAGAATCAATTACTACACATTTTTAGAAAATTGTTCGTGGAAGAATCATATTTTTCTACTGGCTAAATATTTTTATAAAAATCATTTAAGCTGCAGGTTAAAAATAAAAGAAAAAGGCCAGGGGGAAGACCCAGTCGGCCCAGCCAGCAGACCGGCCACCAGGTGTGCGCGGGCCACGTTCAAACCTGACCTGCGGGCCCCTGGGGTCAGTGTCAGCGGCTGCGCGCGCTGGCTGCCCCAGGACAACAACAGGTGGGCTCCACCTGTCAGGTCCTTCTCCTACCTCCAGTCAGAGAGGTGGAGACGGACGCCGACGAGGCTACCGTTGCCCTCAGGCCAATCTAGGAGCAGGAATGGGTCCCTCGTTCCTCCGCCTACCTGCTCGTGGTCGGGACGTCACTGGAGGTGGTCTGGGTCGCCGGCGACGAGGTGATCGTGGCGGAATGGTTTCGGGTTGGCGTCGAGCTAGTGGCTAGGGGCACGGATTCGCTCGGGGGAGTTGGGGGAAATGATCCTGGCGTCAAGGGGAGTGCAATGGGGGGCCGGGCGGCGCAGGAGCCGGTGTGTAGCCAGAGATCGACCGGAGCTGCAAGGCGGAGCGGCCTCGGTCGATCTCGAGCACCGGGGCTCTGCGAGCTCGATTGGGCAGCTAGGGGAAGTCTAGTGGTTGTGCTCAAGCTGCCTGGTGGGTGCTGGGGTGCCGGGGGGACCTATTTATAGGCCAGCGGCGGTGAGCCGACTCGGGCGCGCCGATGACTCACCGTGGCGTGCGTGCGAGCACAGTGAGGTGCTGGCCACGAAACCACGGGTTTGGGACGTGGTTTAGGACCTCCTGGTGCATCGGTCGCAGAGCGAAAGGGAGTGGGGTCGAGCCGCAGCGACCATGCATGCTCGGGCGCGTCGGGCGCGTGCGGGCACGCGTCGCCTGAGCTCTTGCACGCGGAGAGGGGCCCCCTGATGGTAGCTTTGCACAGAGTGGGTGTCGGTTAGCGTTTGGACCTTACTGGGGGGGGGGGGTTGGAACTGGCCGGGGCGACGTCCCCTTGCTGGAGGCTCTCTGTAGCGCGTCTAGAGCGCGGTTTTGGCATGCCACGGCATGCTGGGGCGCTCTGGGGCCCTTTGGACGTGTCCTCCATGTCCTGAGTGTTGCTGGGAGTGTGCCTAGCCATTGTGTGCTAGTGGGAGCACGAGCTGGTCAAAGGAGGCAAGGAACCCAGTGTTGCCAGTACTGGCCTGCGGCTCAAATTGAAGATCTTGTGACTAGTGCTTGGAGTTGGGGAGGGGCTGGTTGACTGGGTGCTCAGGGTGTTCTGGGGCTCTAACTCACCAAGTTTGGGGCTTTGACAATGGGTAAAACAGTGGCTAGGAGGGTTTTTACCATCCTGTCAGTAGGTGTTCGACAATGATTTGGGGTGCTTCCACTCCACCACTGCAACTGAAACTTAACAGGATTGGTCTTGGGGTAAAAACATGGGGTTTCACGAAATTTGGGCTCCATTGAACAAGTTTAGCTTTGTAAACTTGAAAATGCTTCAAAATGACCAGTACAAAGGAAGTGTATCCAAACAGAGTCTCACAAATCCCATCTTTGGTGTGGAGTCCTCATTTGGGGTGTCAAACACCTCTGCAAAGTTTCAGCTCCATTGGAGAAACTTTGCAATGTAGTGTTGTTCCAACTCTTCTGTGGACAGAGAGGGTTTTGGGCTCATTAGGTGCACTTCCCCACCTTGGATCAAGGTGAGATTTTATGTGAGCACCTAATATGGCTTGGGAGGGCTCCTGAAATTTTATGGGAATTTATTGAGATCATTTCCTTTGGAAACATCTCAAAAAGCTAAAACAGACAGAAATGGTTTTCAGGGTTTTACTCAAATAATATTAATATAAAATAGGGTTGGAAATCTCATATATGGAAAATATATGTCCTTCTGAGCTTCCATGAATTTACTCAGAATTTTCTAAGGCAGGAAAGCTATTTTCCTTGTGGGAATATCATTCCTGGCCTTAGAAACAGACATAAATATAAAATAGAAAAATAATATTTTAAATCACAAATTAATGTTTTTAATGAATAAAAATAATATCTGGATGAGATCACCAACTTTGTTTGGAAGTGCCACTTGGCTTCATGAACTAGTAGTGTATTCCAACATGATGAAGGTGATCTTGATATAAAGGAAAAACGGTTTTTGAAGAGAGCAAAATAATAAGTTTTCCACGGGTTTGAGTCATCAACCAAGCAAGCATTCACTCATACAAGGGCTGACATTGCACTCACAACATTATTTAAAAAGTTTTAACAAGCTCTGATTTTTGCAACATAAAATACTTGTGATGAAAAACAGGGTGTGAGAGACCAATCCCTCTTACAAGAATATCGTCCCCGAGATTCCTAAGCTAAGCGTTAAATAGCTCGGGAAATTCTGATCGGAGATAGTCTTCACGTTCCCACGTGGCTTCTGCTTCGGTATGGAATCTCCACTGAACCTTGAAAAACTTGATGGTGCGGCTTCTGGTGCAACGTTCGGCTTCATCCAAAATGCGAATCGGTTTCTCGTGGTATGTAAGGTCCGGTTGAAGGTCAATAGCTTGATCATCAATGTCCTTGTAAAGATCGGGACGGTTCGGCACTTGTAAACACTTCCGGAGCTGTGACACGTGAAACACATTGTGCACACCCGAAAGCTCAGGAGGTAGCTCCAAGTGGTAAGCTACTTCCCCGCGCCTTGTCGTGATCTTGAAGGGTCCAATGAACCTGGGAGCTAGCTTCCCCTTGACGTGGAAACGCTTGGTCCCCTTGAGAGGCGTGACTTGCAAGTACACCTGGTCTCCGGGAACAAACTCCACATCTCTGCGGCAAGGATCCGCATAGCTCTTCTGCCTTGACTTAGCTGCCTCCAAGTTCTCTCGGACAAGCTGAACCTTGTCCCCTGCTTCTTGCAGTGCTTCTGGTCCGAAAACTAGTCCTTCACCGGTTTCGGACCAATTGAGCGGGGTGCGGCACTTCCGCCCATATAACGCTTCGAATGGGGCCATCTGAAGACTGGACTGGTAGCTGTTGTTGTAAGAAAACTCAGCAAACGGCAGGCAATCTTCCCACCTGGCACCATGAGCCAAAACACAGGCGCGGAGCATGTCCTGAAGTATCTGTTTTACCCTCTCGGTTTGTCCGCCCGTTTGCGGGTGGAAAGTCGTACTGAAGGAGAGTTTGGTTCCGAGAGCTTCTTGAAACTTCTTCCAGAATCTTGAGGTGAATTGCATGCCGCGGTCGGGCACGATCTCCTTGGGAACTCCATGGAGACTCACCACTCGATGAATGTATAGACTGGCCAGCTGGCTGCCATCGTAGGTGGTGTTAACGGGGATGAAATGGGCCACCTTGGTCAAATGATCGACTATGACCCAAATGGAGTTATGACCCTTATTCGACCGGGGCAACCCGGTGATGAAGTCCATGCCGACTTTATCCCACTTCCATTCCGGCACTTGAAGAGGTTGCAGCAATCCAGCAGGTCGCTGGTATTCAGCCTTGACTCGTTGGCATACATCGCATTTAGCGACATAGGAGCCAATTTCTCTCTTCATGCCATGCCACCAGAATCGTTCTCGGAGGTCTTGGTACATCTTGGTACCACCTGGATGGATAGAGGACGGTGTGTCATGAGCCTCTTGCAGGATCAAGTCCTTAAGTTCGGCCTTGTTAGGTACGCATAAGCGCTTCCCGTACCACAGTACTCCTTGCTCATCAATCGAGAATCCTGGGGCTTTGCCTTCTCACACCTTCCTCTTGAGGCCTTCGATACTCTTGTGTCCCTTCTGGGCTTCCTTGATGTCGTCTGCCAGAGTAGGCTTGACTTCGAGGTTGGCCAGGTATCCTGGCTCGACTATCTCAAGCCCGAAGCTCTCCATCTCTTCATACAAGACGGGTAACCTTTCCTTGAGCGTGACGTTCAAGGAGCCTGCCTTCCGGCTTAAGGCATCGGCTACCATGTTCGCCTTGCCGGGATGATACTGAATGCTGAGGTTGTAATCCTTGATTAACTCAAGCCATCTCCGTTGCCTCATATTCAGCTCCCTTTGGGTGAAGATATATTTCAGAGTTTTGTGGTCTGTATAGATCTCACATCGCTTCCCCAGAAGGTAATGTCGCCACGTCTTCAGAGCATGCACTACGGCTGCTAGCTCGAGATCATGGGTGGCATAGTTCTCCTCATGCGGTCGCAGTTGCCGTGACAAGTACGCCACGACCCTGCCATCTTGCATCAGGACTCCACCTAGCCCGGTTCCAGAGGCATCACTCTACATCATGGAAGGGCTATTGTGGTCGTACTGGTAAGGCTGGGATGGTTGACACATCATAAATCTAATCCCATTTCCGAAACCATACTCACACAAAAACATCGGTGCATCACTTCACCAAAACTGATCACCAACTCATCATCACCCTCGGGCATTAGTGGCACCCGACGGGGTTTTCATAAACTCTTTATTTAACTCAACATCATGCTTGTGATAATATGCTCTATCTTTACTTGTCAACATGGTATTAACATGACCCTCAAGGGTAGGGTCAAGCTCAATGCAATGATCTTACTCTACTAGTCAACCTGAAAGTAGCATGATCCTCATAGATGGTAAGATCAAGCTCATCATGCTCATGCTCCGAGGAGCCATGTGAATAACATCATCAACATGCAAGGGCTTTGAATAAGCCTTCGGTACCATCACCACAATGATGAACCGGCATCGTGATCACATGCAACGGGAAAATACCAACTATACTAGCATGCAACAATGTTTATGCTCAAGTCATGGTCAAAGGGCTACTTGCCTTGGTCAGTTAGGTATCCGGGGTCTTCGAGGTCTTCCGCTCCGGATCCTCCGTCACTCGGTAACTCTACCGTCGAGAAGGAACAAATAAATAATAGCTCACACCAAAACAGATCACAAGGTGCTTTTAAAAATGTTGCAAAGCTTGAATAAATTCAGATTATAATTTTGGAAAATGTTTCCTATGGTTTTTATTAGCTAAGCATATTTATTTAAAAGCAAACAGGAGCGAACAAATGCTTTTATATCATTTTATGATACCAAAAAAGATTCTGTTTTTGATAAATGTCAAACTCTAGAGAATCAATTACTACACATTTTTAGAAAATTGTTCGTGGAAGAATCATATTTTTCTACTGGCTAAATATTTTTATAAAAATCATTTAAGCTGCAGGTTAAAAATAAAAGAAAAAGGCCAGGGGGGAAGACCCAGTCGGCCCAGCCAGCAGACCGGCCACCAGGTGTGCGCGGGCCACGTTCAAACCTGACCTGCGGGCCCCTGGGGTCAGTGTCAGCGGCTGCGCGCGCTGGCTGCCCCAGGACAACAACAGGTGGGCTCCACCTGTCAGGTCCTTCTCCTACCTCCAGTCAGAGAGGTGGAGACGGACGCCGACGAGGCTACCGTTGCCCTCAGGCCAATCTAGGAGCAGGAATGGGTCCCTCGTTCCTCCGCCTACCTGCTCGTGGTCGGGACGTCGCCGGAGGTGGTCTGGGTCGCCGGCGACGAGGTGATCGTGGCGGAATGGTTTCGGGTTGGCGTCAAGCTAGTGGCTAGGGGCACGGATTCGCTCGGGGGAGTTGGGGGAAATGATCCTGGCGTCAAGGGGAGTGCAATGGGGGGCCGGGCGGCGCAGGAGCCGGTGTGTAGCCAGAGATCGACCGGAGCTGCAAGGCGGAGCGGCCTCGGTCGATCTCGAGCACCGGGGCTCTGCGAGCTCGATTGGGCAGCTAGGGGAAGTCTAGTGGTTGTGCTCAAGCTGCCTGGTGGGTGCTGGGGTGCCGGGGGGACCTATTTATAGGCCAGCGGCGGTGAGCCGACTCGGGCGCGCCGATGACTCACCGTGGCGTGCGTGCGAGCACAGTGAGGTGCTGGCCACGAAACCACGGGTTTGGGACGTGGTTTAGGACCTCCTGGTGCATCGGTCGCAGAGCGAAAGGGAGTGGGGTCGAGCCGCAGCGACCATGCATGCTCGGGCGCGTCGGGCGCGTGCGGGCACGCGTCGCCTGAGCTCTTGCACGAGGAGAGGGGCCCCCTGATGGTAGCTTTGCACAGAGTGGGTGTCGGTTAGCGTTTGGACCTTACTGGGGGGGGGGGTTGGAACTGGCCGGGGCGACGTCCCCTTGCTGGAGGCTCTCTGTAGCGCGTCCAGAGCGCGGTTTTGGCATGCCACGGCATGCTGGCGCGCTCTGGGGCCCTTTGGACGTGTCCTCCATGTCCCGAGTGTTGCTGGGAGTGTGCCTAGCCATTGTGTGCTAGTGGGAGCACGAGCTGGTCAAAGGAGGCAAGGAACCCAGTGTTGCCAGTACTGGCCTGCGGCTCAAATTGAAGATCTTGTCACTAGTGCTTGGAGTTGGGGAGGGGCTGGTTGACTGGGTGCTCAGGGTGTTCTGGGGCTCTAACTCACCAAGTTTGGGGCTTTGACAATGGGTAAAACAGTGGCTAGGAGGGTTTTTACCATCCTGTCAGTAGGTGTTCGACAATGATTTGGGGTGCTTCCACTCCACCACTGCAACTGAAACTTAACAGGATTGGTCTTGGGGTAAAAACATGGGGTTTCACGAAATTTGGGCTCCATTGAACAAGTTTAGCTTTGTAAACTTGAAAATGCTTCAAAATGACCAGTACAAAGGAAGTGTATCCAAACAGAGTCTCACAAATCCCATCTTTGGTGTGGAGTCCTCATTTGGGGTGTCAAACACCTCTGCAAAGTTTCAGCTCCATTGGAGAAACTTTGCAATGTAGTGTTGTTCCAACTCTTCTGTGGACAGAGAGGGTTTTGGGCTCATTAGGTGCACTTCCCCACCTTGGATCAAGGTGAGATTTTATGTGAGCACCTAATATGGCTTGGGAGGGCTCCTGAAATTTTATGGGAATTTATTGAGATCATTTCCTTTGGAAACATCTCAAAAAGCTAAAACAGACAGAAATGGTTTTCAGGGTTTTACTCAAATAATATTAATATAAAATAGGGTTGGAAATCTCATATATGGAAAATATATGTCCTTCTGAGCTTCCATGAATTTACTCAGAATTTTCTAAGGCAGGAAAGCTATTTTCCTTGTGGGAATATCATTCCTGGCCTTAGAAACAGACATAAATATAAAATAGAAAAATAATATTTTAAATCACAAATTAATGTTTTTAATGAATAAAAATAATATCTGGATGAGATCACCAACTTTGTTTGGAAGTGCCACTTGGCTTCATGAACTAGTAGTGTATTCCAACATGATGAAGGTGATCTTGATATAAAGGAAAAACGGTTTTTGAAGAGAGCAAAATAATAAGTTTTCCACGGGTTTGAGTCATCAACCAAGCAAGCATTCACTCATACAAGGGCTGACATTGCACTCACAACATTATTTAAAAAGTTTTAACAAGCTCTGATTTTTGCAACATAAAATACTTGTGATGAAAAACAGGGTGTGAGAGACCAATCCCTCTTACAAGAATATCGTCCCCGAGATTCCTAAGCTAAGCGTTAAATAGCTCGGGAAATTCTGATCGGAGATAGTCTTCACGTTCCCACGTGGCTTCTGCTTCGGTATGGAATCTCCACTGAACCTTGAAAAACTTGATGGTGCGGCTTCTGGTGCAACGTTCGGCTTCATCCAAAATGCGAATCGGTTTCTCGTGGTATGTAAGGTCCGGTTGAAGGTCAATAGCTTGATCATCAATGTCCTTGTAAAGATCGGGACGGTTCGGCACTTGTAAACACTTCCGGAGCTGTGACACGTGAAACACATTGTGCACACCCGAAAGCTCAGGAGGTAGCTCCAAGTGGTAAGCTACTTCCCCGCGCCTTGTCGTGATCTTGAAGGGTCCAATGAACCTGGGAGCTAGCTTCCCCTTGACGTGGAAACGCTTGGTCCCCTTGAGAGGCGTGACTTGCAAGTACACCTGGTCTCCGGGAACAAACTCCACATCTCTGCGGCAAGGATCCGCATAGCTCTTCTGCCTTGACTTAGCTGCCTCCAAGTTCTCTCGGACAAGCTGAACCTTGTCCCCTGCTTCTTGCAGTGCTTCTGGTCCGAAAACTAGTCCTTCACCGGTTTCGGACCAATTGAGCGGGGTGCGGCACTTCCGCCCATATAACGCTTCGAATGGGGCCATCTGAAGACTGGACTGGTAGCTGTTGTTGTAAGAAAACTCAGCAAACGGCAGGCAATCTTCCCACCTGGCACCATGAGCCAAAACACAGGCGCGGAGCATGTCCTGAAGTATCTGTTTTACCCTCTCGGTTTGTCCGCCCGTTTGCGGGTGGAAAGTCGTACTGAAGGAGAGTTTGGTTCCGAGAGCTTCTTGAAACTTCTTCCAGAATCTTGAGGTGAATTGCATGCCGCGGTCGGGCACGATCTCCTTGGGAACTCCATGGAGACTCACCACTCGATGAATGTATAGACTGGCCAGCTGGCTGCCATCGTAGGTGGTGTTAACGGGGATGAAATGGGCCACCTTGGTCAAATGATCGACTATGACCCAAATGGAGTTATGACCCTTATTCGACCGGGGCAACCCGGTGATGAAGTCCATGCCGACTTTATCCCACTTCCATTCCGGCACTTGAAGAGGTTGCAGCAATCCAGCAGGTCGCTGGTATTCAGCCTTGACTCGTTGGCATACATCGCATTTAGCGACATAGGAGCCAATTTCTCTCTTCATGCCATGCCACCAGAATCGTTCTCGGAGGTCTTGGTACATCTTGGTACCACCTGGATGGATAGAGGACGGTGTGTCATGAGCCTCTTGCAGGATCAAGTCCTTAAGTTCGGCCTTGTTAGGTACGCATAAGCGCTTCCCGTACCACAGTACTCCTTGCTCATCAATCGAGAATCCTGGGGCTTTGCCTTCTCACACCTTCCTCTTGAGGCCTTCGATACTCTTGTGTCCCTTCTGGGCTTCCTTGATGTCGTCTGCCAGAGTAGGCTTGACTTCGAGGTTGGCCAGGTATCCTGGCTCGACTATCTCAAGCCCGAAGCTCTCCATCTCTTCATACAAGACGGGTAACCTTTCCTTGAGCGTGACGTTCAAGGAGCCTGCCTTCCGGCTTAAGGCATCGGCTACCATGTTCGCCTTGCCGGGATGATACTGAATGCTGAGGTTGTAATCCTTGATTAACTCAAGCCATCTCCGCTGCCTCATATTCAGCTCCCTTTGGGTGAAGATATATTTCAGAGTTTTGTGGTCTGTATATATCTCACATCGCTTCCCCAGAAGGTAATGTCGCCACGTCTTCAGAGCATGCACTACGGCTGCTAGCTCGAGATCATGGGTGGCATAGTTCTCCTCATGCGGTCGCAGTTGCCGTGACAAGTACGCCACGACCCTGCCATCTTGCATCAGGACTCCACCTAGCCCGGTTCCAGAGGCATCACAATATATTACGAATTCCTTGTTGATGTCTGGGGTAGCCAATACCGGGGAGTTACTTAGCCTCTTCTTCAACTCCTGGAAACTTGCTTCACACACCGGTGTCCACTCGAACTTTCGTCTTTTCTTCAAGAGCTGAGTCATAGGTCGAGCGATGCTGGAGAAACCTTCTACAAACTTGCGGTAGTATCCCGCGAGCCCGAGGAAACTCCTGACATCCTTCACGTCCTTTGGTGATTCCCAGTTGGTCACTGTATTAATCTTAGACTGATCTACGGCCAAACCGCATGCCGCCAGGGTAAGACCCAGAAATCCAAGTTCGTTCAGCCAGAACTGACACTTGCTGAATTTGGCATAAAGCTGGTGCTCTCGAAGCTTTCCCAGAACTAACCTCACGTGTTGCTCATGCTCCTCTTCGGACTTGGAGAAGATTAATATGTCATTGATGAACACGACGACAAACTTGTCCGAATATTCCATGAAGACCTTGTTCATGAGGTACATGAAGTAGGCTGGGGCATTTGTCAAACCGAAGGGCATGACAATGCATTCATATAGACCGTATCGGGTCACGAATGCAGTCTTGGGTATATCTTCGGGTCGAATCTTCAACTGGTAATATCCCGATCAAAGATCGATCTTGGAAAATACCCTGGCCCCGTTTAACTGGTCAAACAGGTCTTCGATCTTGGGGAGCGGGTACTTGTTCTTAATTGTGGCTTCATTAAGAGAACGGTAATCGACGCAGAGTCGAATCGTACCAGCCTTCTTGGAAACAAATAGAATAGGTGATCCCCAAGGTGATGCACTCGGACGGATGAACCCTTTCCTGGGTTGCTCATCCAGCTGCTTCTTCAGCTCTGCCAGCTCTTCGGAACCCATCCTGTAAGGCTTTTTATATATAGGGCTTGATCCGGGCATGAGCTCGATGATGAACTCGATGTCTCGGTCGGGAGGCATTCCGGGTAGCTCGTCAGGAAAGACGTCCAGGTATTCACAGACTACAGACACTTGATCAAGCTCTACCTCGGATAGACTGTTGACTCAAGGCACTTGAGCCGATACTGGCTCGGAGACAAACTTGACCTTGACCCCTTGGTTGCTTGTCATGGTAATGACCCTGTTGGCACAATCCAAAAGACTCTCGTGTGTGGCCAACCAATCCATGCCGAGGATTACTTCTACACCTTGCGATTTAAGCACAATGAGGTCTGCCAAGAAACTCGTCCCATTGATAACTATCTTGACCCTTCTACACCCTAGGTTGGTCCTCAATACTGCTCCCGGGGTTTGAATTGCCATTTGTCCACGGAGTAGAGTGGGTTTCAAACCACACTTCTACGCAAACCTTTGAGTAACAAAAGAATGCGAGGCACCACAATCAAACAACACTATTGCTGGAGTTGAGTTGACGAGGAACGTACCCAGAATGCAGTCCGGGTCTTCCTACGCCTCTTCTGCAGTGATGTGATTGATCCGGCCCCTGCCATTGAACTGCTGGTTGCAGGGGGCCTGGTTCCTTCCTGGTGCACCTTGACCAGGGTTGGGTGCATTGGGACGCGGTGCGTCGGGTTCTTGTTGGGGCACTGCCTGGAATAGTGCCCGGTCTGACCACACCCAAAGCAGGTGACCTGCCCCGGAGGGTTGGTCTTGACTCCACCATTGTTCGGCGGGTTGACTACTGGCTTGGCTTGCTGCTGAGGCAAATAATTCTGGCGGAACACCGGGTTTGCACTGCTGCTGCTGAAAGTTAGGTCTTGCAGGTGCTGACTGCCATGGTCTTGGTCTTGCGCTACTGGGTCCTCCACTGCCTATCAGTTTGCGCTTGCGGGTGTCGTCCATCGCACGACGCTTGTCTTCCAGCATAAGCACCTTGTTAACCAACTCGCTGAAAGTCTGACAATCGCAAACCACCAGCTGGTATTGCAGGGACTGCTGTAACCCTTCCATGAAGCGTTCCACCTTAGCGGCCTCAGTGTTAACATCTTCGGGCGCGTACCTCGACAAGAGGTTAAACTTCTGCACGTACTCCTTAACAGTTCCACTGCCCTGCCTCAAGGCTCGGAATTCCCGCTTCTTAATGGTCATCAGTCCAGGTGGAATGTGAGCCGCGCGAAATCCTTCCTTGAACATTACCCAAGTTATGACTTGCCCTATCCGCATGATCTGGAATCCATCCCACCATGCCCTGGCGGTGCCTCCGAGACAGTGAGAAGCATAAAGGACCTTCTCATGATCGTTGGTGCACTTGACCAGCGCAAGGAGGTCTTCAATGGTGCGGATCCAGTCATTGGCGTCTAGTGGTTCAGTCGTCTCCGTGAATATGGGGGGCGTAGTCCGCATGAACTCAGAAAGAGTAGAGCGGCCACCGCCATTCCCATTCCGCGGCGTGTTGTCCACCAGGACTTGAGTTAGCTGCTGAATAGCGGCGTTGCTGGCTTGACGCTCCTCCCGAAGAGCTTGAAGGAACTAAGCCATCGTCAAGTTCTCAGGAGGAGGTGGTGGCGGAAGGTCTCTAGGCTGCTCGTGGTGACCTCCAGCGTGAGCTTCTCCTTCGGTTCCCTACGACGTCCCTGAGGAGCCGGCGCTGGGGTTGCCGGAGGTGCTGTTGCGGGTTGCGTTCACCATCCTGTCATAGAAACAGACAGGTAAAAATGCCACCTTGCTCGGGAATACAAGGATTCGTTCCTAGTAAGAGGGGGTCCAATACGTGCAAGTGCCAAGTTTTCAAAACCAAAGTTTTTGACAAACGGAAATTGCATTCATAAAAACTAGGTGATGTGGTCACTTACAGGATGCCTAAGGCAATAGGTGACTTACATCATGCACACATACGTAAATTAGAAACGGATACATGGATACCTTATGCTCGGGGTACTCCTAATTGCCTACGCTAAATCCTACGCGGCGGACTGCTCAGTCTCAAAGGAGGATTCAACAGGACCGTCATCTTTGTCCTCGTCTTCATCAACATCTTCTTCCTTTATAGGAGTGGAAGAAAGAATCCGCACATCACGGCGTCTCTTAGGCGAGGCGGCAAAGAGCTCAGTGTACTCTTCCGCTGTCAGGCGGCGACTCCGAAGAGGGACTGCCTGGATGGGTAACACACCACCCCTAGTAGCAACAGCTGTCCTCCCTTCAGGTCCGCCTGCATTCTTTACTTTGCGATTCTGCATTTTCTCAGTGTGGAGCAGGCCCTTGACTAGGTGCAGCTCTTGGCGAAGCTTGGCTGACTCCTTAACCAGGAAGTGCGTGAGGGTGTCCGACGAGAGGCTGAAGTAGGTCTCAAACCTTAATGGCATCCCATCCTCCGTGGCTGGGGTGAGTGTCCAACTCCCATCCATTCCTTCCTTAATGAAAGGTAGGTGACGAGTGACAGGCTCATTAGCCATCTCAGGAAGGATGCTGCGGAGACGCACGAGCACCTCTCATGCGGTCGTCTCCACTGCCAACATCAGCTCTCCCATCTGTGGGCCTTCGAAGAACCAACTAGACGGGGAGTCATTAGCCTTCACTATCACGTCCACATGATATTCCTTAGTGTCGGCGTTGACCCAGTGCTCGTGGTAGAGGAATATGGGCGTGCGACGTACGTGTCACTTCTCGAGACAATACACCAGGAGTAGTGGAAAGCCAGTCTCCAGAAGCGTCTCACGTACGGCAGCCATCTACAAGGCATAGGAGAGAGGTCAGAAGGTTGTATGTGCAAAAGTTTGTGCAAGGCTGGCGTTCTAACGTTCTCGGCTAACGTCCATGCTATCTAAGGCTTCCTATAGTCAGGATGGCTCTGATACCAGTTCTGTGGGGACCCCGACTAGCAAGTCGAGTTCGCCATGTCCAGTGACCCCAAGGATCAATGTTCACTGAACACACATATTGAATAATAGAGTCTTACATCCAAGTACCGAAATTATTACATCAAACGACCAGAAGATTGGGTTCAAGAGCGAGGCCTAAAGCCAAATTAAACAGATACATCGAGTAGTGGAAACTCGTAAGGGCTAAGCGGTGCCCATGCCATCAAGCCTACACCGACAGGCATTCTGACTTGGAAGCGTCCTAGATCGCAGGTTCGTCTCCGACGGCGTACTCGTCGCCAAACTCAGGTCCTTCCATGTCTGGTCAATAATATAACCAGTGGCAAGCCAATGAGTACTTTGAATGTACTCGCAAACAGCCCATGATATGAACAGTGAAATTAATGGATAACAAAATCATGCATCTTTAGTATAACTCATCTGGGTGGAATGATCATAAATATGCATCAAGTTAAAGAATTACTTTTGAAGAACAGGTTACAGATATCAACATATCCTCTAAGGGTTGAACCATCCGGGTTCACCCTATATGCCAAGTCATCGGACTTGTCATAACCTCAATGTATTAATGAGGGCTAAACCATCCGGGTTTACCCTATATGCCAAGTCACCAAACTTGGTCTAATTACTTACTCTCATAACAACACCTTTTTAACACCACACACACACACACACTTACACTTGGTATATGCAGAAACGCTAGACGTAGTTTAAGCAGCACCACCCAACTGTCCTTGACCGTGGACACGGCTGTTCAAATAGTTTGACACTCTGCAGAGGTAGTTCGCTGGACCCACAAGAAACGGGAAACTTCTGTGTCATCCACGACTCGCGGTATATCACATATACCCGAGGTAAGTACCCGATCATCATCTTTCCCCTGACGATACTAGACAAAGAGGTCCACTCGATTGGTACCCAACCCACATTTCGTACGTCTTACGAGCACCGACTCTGGACAGTATCAACCATCCGGGGACCAACGGTGTGCCTGGAACTCGTAATAATGGCATAGTCGTCCTACCTGGCACGACCCCATCACGAGAGTGACACCGATCACTCCCGCCACTAGTAATGTGGCTCTTTGCTAGTACCGACCAGAGTAATCAACAAAGCCCCGTCCCATAAAGGGGTATCGTGGTCGTACTGGTAAGGTTGGGACGGTCGACACATCATAAATCAAATCCCATTTTTGAAACCATACTCACACAAAAACACCGGTGCATCACTTCACCAAAAGTGATCACCAACTCATCATCACCCTCGGGCATTAGTGGCACCCGACGGGGTTTTCATAAACTCTTTATTTAACTCAACATCATGCTTGTGATAATATGCTCTATCTTTACTTGTCAACATGGTATTAACATGACCCTCAAGGGTAGGGTCAAGCTCAATGCAATGATCTTACTCTACTAGTCAACATGATAGTAGCATGATCCTCATAGATGGTAAGATCAAGCTTATCATGCTCATGCTCCGAGGAGCCATGTGAATAACATCATCAACATGCAAGGGCTTTGAAGAAGCCTTCGGTACCATCACCACAATAATGAACTGGCATCGTGATCACATGCAACGGGAAAATACCAACTATACTAGCATGGAACAATGTTTGTGCTCAAGTCATGGTCAAAGGGCTGCTTGCCTTGGTCAGCTAGGTATCCGAGGTCTTCGAGGTCTTCCGCTCCTGATCCTCCGTCACTCGGTAACTCTACCGTAGAGAAGGAATAAATAAATAATAGCTCACACCAAAACAGATCACAAGGTGCTTTTAAAAATGTTGCAAAGCTTGAATAAATTCAGATTATTATTTTGGAAAATGTTTCCTATGGTTTTTATTAGCTAAGCATATTTATTTAAAAGAAACAGGAGCAAACAAATGCTTTTAATATCATTTTATTATACCAAAACAAATTATGTTTTTGATAAATGTCAAACTCTACAGAATCAATTACTAGACATTTTTAGAAAATTGTTGGTGGAAGAATCATATTTTTCTACTGGCTAAATATTTTTATAAAAATCTTTTAAGGTGCTGGTTAAAAATAAAAGAAAAAGGCCAGGGGGAAGACCTAGTCGGCCCAGCCAGCAGACCGGCCACCAGGCGTGCGCGGGCCAGGTTCAAACCTGACCTGCGGTCCCCTGGGGTCAGTGTCAGCGGCTGCGCGCGTTGGCTGCCCCAGGACACCGACAGGTTGTCTCCACCTGTCGGGTCCTTCTCCTACCTCTAGCCAGAGAGGTGGAGACAGACGCCGGCGAGGCTACCGTTGCCCTCAGGCCAATCTAGGAGCGGGAATGGGTCCCTCATTCCTCCGCCTACCTGCTCGTGGTCGGGACGTCACCGGAGGTGGTCTGGGTCGTCGGCGATGAGGTGATCGTGGCGGAAAGGTTTCTGGTTGGCGTCGAGCTAGTGGCTAGGGGCACGGATTTGCTCGGGGGAGTTGGGGGAAATGATCCTGGCGTCAAGGGGAGTGCAATGGGAGGTTGGGCGGCGCAGGAGCTCCGAGGCGGAGGGGCCTCGGTCGATCTCGAGCACCGGGGCTCTGCGAGCTCGATTGGGCAGCTAGGGGGAGTCTAGTAGTTGTGCTGAAGCTGCCTGGTTGGTGGTGGGGTGCCGGGGGACCTATTTATAGGCCAGCGGCGTTGAGCCGACTCGGGCGCGCCGGTGAAACACCGTGTCGCGCGTGCGAGCAAAGTGAGGTGCTGGTCGCGAAACCACGAGTTTGGGACATGGTTTAGGACCTCCTGGTGCATCGGCCGCAGAGGGAAAGCGAGTGGGGTCGAGCCGCAGCGACCGTGCATGCTCGACCGCGTCGGGCGCGCGCGGGCACGCGTCGCCTAAGCTCTTGCGCGAGGAGAGGGGGGCCCTGATGGTAGCTTTGCACAGAGTGGGTGTCGGGGGAGCGTTTGGACCTTACTGAGGGGGTTGGAACTGGCCGGGGCAACGTCCCCTTGCTGGAGGCTCTCTGTAGCGCGTCCAGAGCGTGGTTTTGGCATGCCACGGCATGCTGGCGTGCTCTGGGGCCCTTCGCACGTGTCCTCCATGTCCTGAGTGTTGCTGGGAGTGTGCCTAGCCGTTGTGTGCTAGTGGGAGCACGAGCTGGTCAAAGGAGGCAAGGAACCCAGTGTTGCCAGTACTGGCCTGCGGCTCAAATTGAAGATCTTGTCACTAGTGCTTGGAGTTGGTGAGGGGCTGGTTGACTGGGTGCTCAGGGTGTTCTCGGGCTCTAACTCACCAAGTTTGGGGCTTTGACAATGGGTAAAACAGTGGCTAGGAGGGTTTTTACCTTCCTGTCAGTAGGTGTTCGACAATGATTTGGGGTGCTTCCACTCCACCACTGGAACTGAAACTTAACAGGATTGGTCTTGGGGTAAAAACATGGGGTTTCACGAAATTTGGGCTCCATTGAACAAGTTTAGCTTTGTAAACTTGAAAATGCTTCAAAATGACCAGTACTGTCCTTTACAAAGGAAGTGTGGCCAAATAGAGTCTCACAAATCCCATCTTTGGTGTGGAGTCCTCATTTGGGGTGTCAAACACCTCTGCAAAGTTTCAGCTCCATTGGAGAAACTTTGCAATGTAGAGTTGTTCCAACTCTTCTCTGGACAGAGAGGGTTTTGGGCTCATTAGGCGCACTTCCCCACCATGGATCAAGGTGACATTTTATGTGAGCACCTAATATGGCTTGGGAGGGCTCCTGAAATTTTATGGGAATTTACTGAGATCATTTCCTTTGGAAACATCTCAAAAAGCTAAAACAAACAGAAATGGTTTTCAGGGTTTTACTGAAATAATATTAATATAAAATAGGGTTGAAAATCTCATATATGGAAAATATATGTCCTTCTGAGCTTCCATGAATTTACTCAGAATTTTCTATGGCAGGAAAGCAATTTTCCTTGTGGGAATATCATTCCTGGCCTTAGAAACAGACATAAATATAAAATGGGAAAATAATATTTTAAATCACCAATTAATGTTTTTAATGAATGAAAATAATATCTGGATCAGATCACCAACTTTAGTTGGAAGTGCCACTTGGCTTCATGAGCTAGTAGTGTATCCCAATATGATGAAGGTGATCTTGATATAAAGGAAAAAGGGTTTTTGAAGAGAGCAAAATAATAAGTTTTTCATGGGTTTGAGTCATCAAGCAAGCAGGCATTCACTCATACAAGGGCTGACATTGCACTCACAACATTATTTGAAAAAGTTTTAACAAGCTCTGATTTTTGCAACATAAAATACTTGTGATGAAAAACAGGGTGTGACAGATTGCTGAACTATCTATTGCACTAGAAAAAGAGCGCACTCTTCGTTTAGCTCTTGGAGTCATACAACGATGATTGTGCTAAATTGCAAAAGAAACTAGATCATGCTACTGTTCTTACTCGTATGCTTAAGTCTGAAAAGGATGCTCTTGAGGTTGACCATGACAGACTCAAAGTGGAGTTTGACACACTTGACAAGGCTCACAAGGTCTTGAAAGGTAGTCATTTCTCCCTGAAAGAGTCTCATGATCAACTCCAAGCAAAGCTGACCAAGGAAATCTCTACTTGTCCTCCTTTTGTTTTAATTGATAATGCTTGTACAACTAACCCTTGTTGTGAGCATATACATCTTGTGGAGGAAAATGCCAAGTTGAAGGATAAACTTGAAAAGGGCCTTGTGTCATGCATCCAAGGCAAGAAGAACCTGAATGACCTCTTGAGCAATCAAAAGGGTGTGGTAGGAAAGGAGGGACTTGGACTTACATCCAAGTCTAATAGAAAAAGGAAGAACATGAACAACCGATCCCCCACCCTCATGGACATCTTTGTCAAAGAGGGCGAAGGGACTCAGGAGGTGAACAGGGACAAGGTGGAAAATGGGAGCGTCAAGAAGGGCAAGACCATTCCTACCAACACAGCCGGCAAACTCAACCCTTCCTATGTTTTATGTCGTGCTGGTGATGGGCATGTTTATGCAAGATTTGTTGGTTCTTACTATGAGTTCATTGAATGTGCTATTTGGGTTCCTAAGACCCTTGTCTCTAACATTAAAGGACCCATTCAAAAATGGGTACCTAAAACCAAGCCTTGATCTATTGCAGGAGTTTGCTTCCGGTGGGGTGTCATGGTTGCTCGATAGTGGAGCAACAAATCATATGACCGGAAGCAAGGACTTAGTGGTGGATGTGCATCCTTCCCCATCTATGCCCACCCATGTCCAATTCGCCGATGCATCATCGTCAAAGGTATTGGGATTTAGTAAGGTGGTCATTTCTCAAGAGTTATCTATTGAGAAGGTCATGCTTGTTGAGTCCCTTGCTTACAATTTACTTTCGGTTCGTCAACTTGCAATTATGGGGTTCTCCACATTCTTTAATCTTGATACTGTGGTCCTTTTGTGGAGAAAGACTCTTAAAGTAGCCTATGTTGGATATGTCGAAAATGGTCTCTATGTGGTGAACTTTTCAAAGCGACCCACTAAGACTGCGACTTGTCTAATGGCTAAAGTTGATGTGGGATGGCTTTCGCATCACGGACTGGCTCATGTCAATATGAGATCTCCTCAAAGGGGACCATATTCGTGGACTAACGAATGTGAGTTTTGCCAGAGATCGTGCTTGCAGTGCCTGCATTGAAAGAAAGATTCATGAAACTGCTCATCGTCCAACGATTCTCATTTACACTAAGAGGCCGTTGGAGCTCCTTCATATGGATCTCTTCGGTCCTCCATCATTTGATAGTCTTGGGGGCAGAAAGTACTGCTTGGTGATTGTTGATGATTAATCAAGATACACCTGGGTATATTTCTTCAAGAGGAAGAGTGAGACTCAACAAACTATTATCAACTTTGCTAATGAAGCTCAACGTCACCATGAAGCAAAGATTTTGACGATTAGAAGTGAAAACGACACCGAGTTCAAGAACTACACCTTGGATGAGTTTCTAGGTGATGAGGGAATAAAACATCAATATTCAGCACCATATACCCCTCAACAAAATGGTGTGGCGGAAAGGAAGAACCGGACATTGATGGACGCTGCAAGAACAATGATGGCGGAATTCAAATCTCCATATAACTTTTGGGCCGAAGCCATCAACACAGCATGTCATGCGTCCAATGGGCTCTATATCCGCAAAGGCTTGAACAAGACCCCATATGAGATTCTCACCGGAAACAAACCCAATCTCAAGTACTTCCGGGTATTCGGGTGTAAGTGTTTTATTCTCAAGAAAGGTGCACGTTTAGCTAAATTTGATTCTAGAGCACATGAGGGCATCTTTGGTGGTTATGCTACAATCTCTCATGCTTACCGTGTCCTCAACAAGTCCACCGGGCTCATTGAGGAGACGTGTAACATGGATTTTGATGAAAATAATGGCTCCCAAGTGGATCAAAGTGGTCTATGTGATGTAGGTGATGAAATTCCTCCCCAAGACATAAGAAGAATGGGGATTGGTCAAATACTCCCCATTGAGGAACCCCATGTGGCCGAAGGAGAAGGACAATGCTTTACTCAAGTGGAGCTATCATCCTCACAAGCCCCACACGCTTTCGATGAACAAAGAGAAGACCCTCATCCAGTTGAACAAGCTCAAGATCAATTGCTCAAAGATGGTGATATGTCCCATGATGTAGAAGTGCTTTCACAAGGTTCCGAATCTGTTTAAGATCAAGATCAAGTGCAACTACATGATCTAGACCAAATAGAAGCACAAGATCAAGATCAAGAGCAACCACAAGAACAAGGACAAACTAGTGAACCTGCTCAAGTCGAAGATCAAGTTGCTCAGGATGCTGTCTCTCAATTCGCTTCTGCGGCGCCTAAGAAGGCTACTGGTGCCAAGGGAGGATCAAAATGCAAGGGAAAGCAAAGCAATCAAGTCGATGCTCCCCAGTTATCCAATGCAGAACTCTTGGAGCGTCCCGCAGCCAAGATTGCGAACAAGATAAGAGTCAAGTCACATCTTATGAAGAATGTACTTGGTAGTTTGAAAAGAGGAGTATCCACTCGTCAACAAATTTGGAATTATTGTGAGCATCACGCATTTGTTTCGTATTGTGAACCTCAACAGGTACACGAAGCGCTCGATGATGAGGATTGGCTTATGGCCATGCATGAAGAACTCAACAACTTCGAGCGTAATCAAGTCTGGAATTTAGTGCCAAGACCAAAGGAGGAACATAATGTCATCGGGACCAAATGGATCTTCAAAAACAAGCAAGATGCCAATGGGATTATGATTCGAAACAAGGAAAGATTGGTGGCTCAAGGCTACTCCCAAGTCGAGGGTATCGACTACGGTGAAACCTTTGCCCCTGTTGCTCGTCTAGAATCTATTGGCATGCTGCTTGCATTTGCTTCTCATCATAATTTCAAATTGCAACAAATGGATGTGAAAAGTGCCTTTCTTAATGGTCCTTTAAATGAGTAGGTCTATGTCAAACAACCCCCGGGGTTTGAACATCCCAAGCTCCCCAATCATGTGTACAAACTTAATAAGGCACTCTATGGCCTTAAACAAGCCCCACGTGCGTGGTATGAGTATCTTACTGAGTTGTTACAAGATCGTGGGTTTGAAATTGGGAAGATTGATCCCACTCTTTTTACTAAGAGGGTCAAAGGGGATTTGTTCATATGCCAACTATATGTTGATGATATCATTTTTGGTTCTCCTAACGAATCTTTCAATGAAGAATTTTCTGCACTGATGACCGAGAAATTTGAGATGTCTATGATGGGTGAGTTGAAGTTCTTCCTCGGGTTTGAGATCAAACAAGGCTGAGAAGGGACCTTCGTCAAACAAGCCAAGTACACTCAAGACATGCTCAAGAGGTTCGAGCTAGAGGATGTCAAGCCGGTCAAGTTTCCTATGCCAACAAGATGCAAGCTTGAAAGTGATCCCAATGGTAAAGCAGTGGATCAAAAGGTATATCGCTCCATGATTGGATCCCTTCTTTACCTTTGTGCATCTAGACCGGATATCATGTTGAGTGTAGGGATTTGTGCATGGTTTCAATGTGCACCAAAAGAAAGCCATTTTATGGCCGTTAAGCGAATCTTTCGATATTTGGCTCATACCCCAAACTTTGGTCTATCTTATCCCAAAGGAGCTAACTTCAACCTAGTGGGCTATTCTGACTCAGATTGGGCAGGAGACTGTGTGGAGAGGAAGTCAACCTCTAGAGGATGCCAATTCCTTGGTCATTCACTCGTAAGTTGGTCTGCAAAGAAGCAGAACTGTGTCTCACTATCCTCCATCAAAGCTGAGTATGTGGCAGCTGCAAGTTGTTGTGCCCAGTTGCTATGGATGAGGCAAACCTTAAAGGACTATAGTGTCACTTGTGACAAAGTGCCTCTTCTATGTGACAATCAAAGTGCTATCAAGATTTTCCTCAATCCGGTGCAACACGATAAGACCAAGCATATTGATATTCGCCATCACTTCATTCGTGAACATATCAAGCTAGGTGATATTGAGATTCACTTCATCAACACTGAAGAGCAACTTGCAGATATTTTCACTAAGCCCCTAGATGAAGCAAGGTTCCGGGAGTTAAGGCATGAGCTAAATATCATTGATTCAAGTAATGTGGATTGAAACTAGGCACTTTGCACCTCACTCTGCATTACATCTCGCTCTAGGTGTAGGCATGGACATAGGGGGAGTGTTGTTCTCTCAATGAACTTTCCCTCCCCCATTATGCATAAATCGATCAAGTCTTTCACTTTGGCCATTATTAAATGGCACTTGTGCTTCAAAGACGAGCTATGGTCATGAACCCGAGGATAATTCTTCGCGGTGTCATACCATTTGTCTCAAACATAGGTGGCCTCGTCCACCGCCCTCTCCATTGGAGACTCTGTGTTGTTTCTTTTCTTTTAGTGATCCTTCTTTGTTCCCGTGTTTTGTTTCTTTTTCCTTGCTCAAGATTCTTCTACCGCCTAACGAGTAGAGAGCTCATTTTTTGGCTGTTTTTTGACTTAGAGCTCGGTACTACCGCCCCGAGCATAGTAGTAAAATTATACTACCGCTGGGGGAGCGGTACTACCGCTTACCAGGCGGTACTACCGCCCCCAGCACGGTAGTAATTTTTTACTACCGCTGCTGGAGCGGTACAACCGCTTGGGGAGCGGTTCTACCGTGACGACTACGGTAGTACCGCGCCGCCTCGACCTAGGGGCTATTTAAAGGGCTGGGAGGCCCTTTTCTTTCCCCTCAGCCCTGAGTTCATCTCTTTCTCTCTCTCTCCTCTCTTCAAGAACTGCCCAAAGGAATTGCCGGATTTCCCTATCCGGCCATCGTCCTCCAATTCCGACCGGTGGGATTCTTCCCCATGCGCCATGGACCCCGGTACTGCCCCTCATCTGCGTTCTTGTTCTTTCTTGTTGATTCAATCTAGGGTTAGGGGCATATGGTCTCATGGCACCATTTCTTCACGTGATTGGGATTTAGTGGCAGTCTTGGTTAGTGTGGTCCCTTGGCATAGGGGGTTTGTGTGTCTAGGAGTGCAAAGGTTCCAGATCTGAGGTTTTAGATCTTCATTCGCAGTTTTATTGTTCAAAAATCATGATTAGATCTAGAATTAGGCCTCCCGTGCGGTACTACCGCCCCTCGCGGCACGGTACTACCGCTTATAGAGCGGTAGTAAAATTTTACTACCGCTCCAGCAGCGGTACTACCGCCCTCTGGGCGGTACTACCGCTCTTAGAGCGGTAGTAAAATTTTACTACCGCTCCATCTGCGGTACTACCGCTCCCCTCTGTGCACACACACTTCTCTCTTGTGTTCTTTGGGTTTTCCGGTGTTTTTTGATCTTTGCCTTGACTTGTTTTCCTTGTCTTTCGTGTTTTGTGTGTTTCTTGCGTGTCCCAGGTGGTGGTTCCCGACGTTCAAACCTGCCTCGCACTGCCAGCTCCAAGCGTCCCTCCTCCGACCCATCTGAAGGGTCCAATGCCCCCAAGTGCAGCTTCAAGAACTCTGCTCCGAAGAAGAACTCACTCAACTGGAACACCATGCCGCTTGTTGAGTTTCAACACCGTCGCAAGCTCAACCCCTATGCCAGCAATAGGGAGACATTCCCTGGCGGTGAACTGTTTTGGAACCACGATCAGTTCTTGATTTATGAAGATGTTCTCAGATCGAGGAAGAATCTGTATGTACTGGTGCAATGGATTGATCTTGATCACTTGAAGAAGGACATGTCTTACTTTGGGGAGGCCATCTCTATGGTGGAACAACTTCAGATTGCGGACCTCATCTCGTTTCACCAAGATTTTGACAGTGAGATTGTGGCTCACCTTTTGCTATAGTTCACTTTCACCATGATGATGCTCGTACCATGACCTGGTTGACCAATGGAGTGCAGCTGACTGCTACATCGAAGGATTTCATGGATCTCCTTCAGGTTCGGGATGAGGGCCTCGATACTCCTGTTGACTTGCGCCCCCATGCCAAGCCTCAAGCTACTGCCAAGGAGAAGCTGCTCCCTTAATTCAATGTGAAGCAAACCCCAGCTGGCGAGGTATCTTATGTAATGAACCCCTTTCTGGATGTGATGCACCGCATTTTTCACAACACACTATTTCCCAGAGTTGGCAACAAGGACCAGGTTCACTCTTACCTGGTAGACATGCTACTAATGTGCCAGAAGGGGAAGAATCGTCAGTGTCAACCCCTTGATGTCTCTCATGTCATGTGGAGTGAGCTGTACTCCACAGTCATCAACCGTAAGGTCCCAATCTACGGTCCTTACCTGTTTTACTTCATCAAGACCACTTGGACCAAGACTTTTCCCGGTGCTGAGTTTCTTGCTCATGATTGGGTCCGCCATGAGCCCATCAAACTGCGCCAGAAGGACAAATGGGCCAACACCTCCTCTCGTCCTACTGCCCCAAGGGATTCTAATGAGGATGTGGCTGATGCTGAGGATGAGGCCCCTCTAGAGGCTCACCGACAGGGTGAGGATTCCCATATGCCTGCTTGTGCGGAACCTTCATGGGCCACACAGCTCACTGATAGGATGAAGACCTTGTTCTGCATGCAGGCCAAGGACCAGTACAAGACCCATGTTGCTCAGAAAGAGAGTCGCCAGCGCGACAAATTGATCATGAGGAAGCTTGACTTGCCCTTCTCCAGCGGTTCTGAGCGCGAGATCACCCCGGAGGCTGAATCGATGGCGAAGCACCAGTTTTAGTGGGCTGCATCTGAGGAGGACACCGGCGATGACTCAGATGAGGAGTATCGTGATGAGGAGGACACCGACTGATGTTTCTACCACCTAGGTCGTAGGGCTCCTCTCTGCCTTTTTGGTGTTCCGATGCCAAAGGGGGAGAGAGTGTAGGATTTACTCGTATTCTAGGTTTCCTGGTTATTTGGTTTGATAAAACTTTGTTGCTTTCGTTCTTTGCTTTTGCTTTATGGTTGAGACTATGAGTCATCAGACACTATCATGGTGTGAGATATATGTTTTATCTTCCTTATCTTTTGTCTTAGTATTATCTATCTTGTTATTAGCCTGTGAGACATAGTATCTTGTGGCAGTATTGCTTTGCTCACATGCTTTTCCATGCGTCAATATTCTTACATCTTCTCGTATATATGTAGTAAGGATGGCTTAGTCTATATAATCTAGGGGGAGTGTTCTCTCTATGGTTAGTTGTTGGTATGCACATACCCAGAGGAAACTAGTTCGCAGTTGTGAAATCTTTGGAGTTTGCATATGCCTATCTATATTGTTCTTTGCAAATCCAACATTGTCATCAATCCACCAAAAAGGGGGAGACTTTTGGGGCATATTTCTCCTAAGTGGTTTTAGTGATTGATTACAATTGTTGTGCGGACTAATCTTGTGTCCTGAGCATTTCAGAATATTCTCTTCTAGGCACAAGATGACTCGACGCCCATCGGAGGTTCTCAAAGACAGATTTTCTTCTATGTTTCTCTTCCTAGTTTGAGTCATAGGAACGTATTCTTATTAAAAGGTGGTCCGCGTCGGAAAGGTTTGGGTGGAATCCTCACGCACACACTTCATGCACCCACCTATATTTTGGCCTCAATGGAGCCCCAATGAGTGTATTCTATGCCTATGCAAAAAGGGTAAGCGGTAGTACCGCTGGCAGAGCGGTAGTACCGCTCTCAGAGTGGTAGTAAATTTTTACTACCGCTCCAAGAGCGGTACTGCCGCCCCAGGTGCGGTAGTAAACTTTTACTACCGCTCCAGGAGCGGTACTACCGCCCGAAGTGCGGTAGTAGTTTTTTACTAGCGCTCCAAGGGCGGTACTATCGCCCTCAGTTCGGTAGTATTATTTTACTACCGCGCTGACGGGATTTTCTAGCATACTTTTCCCAAGGAGGTGGTGGCATGGTAGTATCCCGGTACTACCGTGGTTGGTGAGAGGCTAAGCCGTAGTACCGCTCCCAGGAGCGGTAGTACCGCTCTAGGTAGCGGTAGTACCGCTCCAAGAGTGGTAGTACCGCTTGTACCTTTATGTGTTAGGTGGGTAACGGGTGGATCTGCCCCCTACTATATAAAGGTATCTTCTTCTTCCTACAGCTTACCTTCAACCCCTCTAAGCTCCATTGTTGCTCCACAAGCTCATTTTAGCCAGATCTCTCTCCCTAGCCAATCAACCTTGTTGATTTTCTAGGGATTGCTTGAGAAGGCATTGATCTACACTTCCACCAAAGGATATTCGATTCCCCCTACTAATCCCTTGCGGATCTTGTTACTCTTGGGTGGTTGACCACCCTAGACGGTTGAGGTCACCTCGGAGCCACATACCATTATGGTGAACCTCCGCGGTCTTGTTGGGAGCCTCCAAGCATTGTGTGGAGATTGACCCAACCTTGTTTGTAAAGGTTGGGTCGCCGCCTTCAAGGGCACCTATAGTGGAATCACGACACCTTGCATTGTGCGAGGGAGTGAGGAGAATACGGTTGCCCTAGTGGCTTATTGGGGAGCATTGTGCCTCCACACCACTCCAACGGAGACGTACTTCCTGTCAAAGGGAAGGAACTTCGGTAACACATCCTCGTCTTCATCGGTTCCACTTGTGGTTATCTCTTACCTTTACTTTGTAATTGTTGTTGTTGTAGAGTATCTCTTACTTGCTTCTTTGCTTGTTGTAAGTAGCATCATATAGGTTGCTCACCTAGTGTCATTTTAGAGAACCTTTATGTTGCTAATCCTTATTTGTTAAGCAAAGCTAAAAATTGGTAGTTGCCTATTCACCCCCCTCTAGTCAACCATATGGATCCTTTCAACAGGCCAGTAAGGAACTCAATATAATCTCATGAATAACTTGAACATAGTCCCATAGTTCATCGGATCCCAACAAACGCACCGGACAAGAGTGATTACATAAGATAGATCACCGAAGGAATCACGGTGATCGTGGCAATGAAGAACATAGAGAAAGATAGTCATCTAGGTACTTACCACAGACCCGTAGATCTGTGGTAAACTACTCTTAGATCACCATGAGAGGAAATAGGTTGATGTAGAGGCCCTCGATGATTGACCCCCCCCCCCTTCGACAGGGCACCAGAACAGGGTTCCAGATGGGCACATAGCGGAACAGAAGCTTGGGGCGATGGAAAAAGTGTTTTTGGTGGCTCTCTATGGTTTTTGGAATATATGTGAATTTATAGTGGACAAAACAAGGCTTGGAGAGCTAGGAGGTGACCCCAAGACATTAGGACGCAACCACCCCCTGGGCATGCCCTGTTGGCCTGGGGGCACCGAGTGTGCCCTGTGATCTTCCTCCGAAGCTTCCAAGTCTTTATTTTTCCCAAAAAAATCATCAAAAAGTTTTGTGGTATTTGGACTTCGTTTGGTATAATATTCCTGAAAATCCCAAAACATGGAGAAAACAAAAATTGGCACTTTCCATTGGCTTAAAAGGTTAGTGATCAAATATAATATAAATCAGCAAGTAAATATTTAAAAAATATCCTAGAATGATAATATAATAATATGGAACAATAAAAAATTATAGATACATTGGAGATTTATCAGCATCCCCAAGCTTACTTCCTTCTCGTCCTTGAGTAGGTAAATGATAAAATCAGAATTTTTAATGTGACATGGTACCCAACACGTAAAATCTTTCAGCTACGATCATTGAAAAACAATAAATTAATAAACATTAACATAGTAATGTCCATGAACATTAGTAACATAATCATCAAGTTTCAAAATATACGATTCTTAAAGAATGTATACCCCCCATTGATTCTATCATATTGACATGGCATAGCTCCGTCTTCACCACATAAACATAAATTTCATGCACCAGAGTGTTAAGCCAAACAATTGGATCATACTTCTTAGTGCGCATGAACATTTTATACCTCACTCAATACATGAGCGTGAACCATGGATATAGCATATAGGCGGAATAGAATATGGTGGTAGGTTTCAAACGGGTAAAAGGGGAGAAGAAAGTCTCGCATCAACTAGGCAGATCAACAAGCTATGGAGATGCCCTTCAATCGACATCAACGCGAGGAGTAGGGATTGCCATACAATAGATGCACTAGAGTTATAAGTGATGAAAGCTCAACTAGAGCTAAGTGGGTGTCAATCCAACTTGCTTTCTCATAAAGACCTCGGGCATTTGAGGAGGCCCATCATTGAAATATACCAGCCAAGTTCTATAATGAAAAATTCCCACTACACTTCAGGAATCGGAGAATTTGCCATCGGTCCATCCTTCGGCGTCTACTTACTGAAGGAAAAGAAGTTCTTTGACGTCAGTTTCCAAAACAAAGACGACAAAGACGGGACTAATGACAAAGATATTATTTATCATCAGTCCATTCGTTATCGTGTGCTAGCCGACGACAAAAAGACCAAAGGAACACGACAAAGAACTGAGCTGGGCCCACTCGACCATGGACCTGGTTAGGTCAAATGGATGACTTCTTGGTCGTTCGCTAGCAGACGACAAACCGCCCAAAAGAAGACGCAAAGAGGCTGCTAACAGCCATGCCCCGTCCCCACTCCTCTCTCTCTATCTCCCTCCCTCCCTCCTCCCTCTCCCCGACGCCCACCGGCAGCCGCCCTTGCCCATCGGCCGCACCCCGGCACTGCCGCCCCGACGCCCTAGCATCCCCGACACCCCGCCATCTCGGCGCCCCTGCTACCGTCCACCCTACCTTTGCAACCCCGTCGCCCGGCCGTCCCCCTGCCTTTGCAACCCCGTCGCCCGACCGCCCCCTTGAGTGAGCTAGTTCTACCTCCTCTCTTCCCCTTTGTGTATCCTGTGTCGCCCGGCAGCCGCCTACTGTGCATTTTGTTTTGTTTTCTTTTGATGTAATTATATTAGTAATTAGCTAGCTACTGTTAGTTAGATTAGTTAGCTTAGTCAAAAGAAGAAAATTAAATAAGTAATTAGAAAAAGAAGAATATTAGATTAGTAATTAGAATAAGAAGAAAATTAGAAGGAAAAGAAGAAAATAAGAAGGAAAAGAAGAAGAAAAGAAGAAGGAAAAAAGGAAAAAGGAAAAAAGGAAAAGAAGAAGAAGAAGAAGAAGAAGAAGAAGAAGAAGAAGAAGAAGAAAAATAGGAGAAGAGGAGGAGGAGGAGAAGAAGAAGAAAACCAAGAAGAAGAAGAAGTGGAGAAGAAAAGAAGAAGAAGAAGAAGAAGAAGAAGAAGAAAAACAGGAGAAGAGGAGAATAAGAAGATGAATAAGGAAAAGAAGGAAGAAGAAGAGGAAGAAGAAGAAGAGGAGGAGAATAAGAGGAAAAATAGAAGAAGGGGAGAAAGAGGAAGAAAAACAAGAGAAGAAGAAAAGAAGAAGAAGAAGAACAACAACAACAACAAGAAAAAGAAGAAGAAGAAGAAGAAGAAGAAGAAGAAGAAGAAAAGGAAGAAGAAGAGGAGAAGAAGGATAAGTACAGGAGAAAAGAAATGAAAATAGAAGAGGAAAAGTAGTTATCTATATAGAGTTTTTTCTACCGGGATTGAATATTCGTGTTGATCGTGTGGATTTAAATGTGAGTTGTTTCGTCGCTTCGAGGGTTTGGTGTTCGATGACCTCCCCGTGCGACTACCTCCCCTACATGGTCTAGTTGTGAGAACTACTTCCATCTCCTCCCTGACCCTACCCTATTAGCTTTATTCCGGTTGTCATGCCGATGTCACCTCATTCTATTTTCATGTCAGGACTTGTAACTTAGGCGTCTTCTATTCAAAAGGGTGGCATATATAAATATGCATGCATTTGCATATTTATAACCGTCATCCTTTCGAATTGTCCATATTATCCATGGACAGCCCGAGTACGTGTAGATTGGGTTTCGTTTCCCGTGCTCTATTTTGGTGTGAGGAAAAATTTCATCAGTGCCACCCCGTTGTTCTCCGGGTACTCATTCTATTGGCATGTTGCCGAGATGCGTATCAGGAGAACAACAGCAAGGTGCTGCCAAAATTTTGTGCTGGATCCAAAGCAGAGCATGGGAAACGAACCCGATCTACACGTACTAGGGTTGGATTAGGACCCATATTTACCTATTAGAGATGGATTCAATCCATCTATGCCCATTTCTCTTTTGTATGGAGCACTAGGTCTAACCTATTTGGTCACTTTGTCGTCAACTAGGAAAAGGCCGATGGCAAATGGCATGGAAGGCATACGACAAAGGGCATGGTAAGAAGATGGAATAGGGCATCGCAGGTAGACAACAAAGGGCATCGCACAAATGCTCGTGGAGGTAGGGGTGACATCAGCTGACAGATGGCAAAGGTTGCCGTGAGCTAGCAGACGGCAAAGGCAGCTGTTAGCTACCTAATGGGGCTGACAGCTATTCGATGTCGTCTAGCCCCTTTGCCATTTGCTGGTCTAGAAAGACTAACGACAAAGATCTTTACCGTTTGCTGCCTCCCGACAGACGACAAAGAAGGTCTTTACCGTGACTTTCAGTGCCGAAAGTTGAGCCGTCAGCTAGCATACAACAAAGGTCTTTGCCGTCCGCTATGGTAGATGACAAAGAAGCTCATTCCTGTAGTGCTAGCATATGAAAATGACAGAACATGATATCCTCTATATGAAAAACATCGTGGTACTTTGAAGCACAAGTGTGGAAAAAGAAGTAGTAGCACGGTCCCCTCTGTCTTTTCTCTTTTTTCATTTTCTCCCCTTTTTAATTTTATTTTTTCATTTTTTTCTTTCTTTCTCCCTCATTTTTTTTTCTTTTTTTCATTTTTGTTCAGAGTCTCATCCCTACTTGTGGGGGAATCATTGTCTCCATCATCATTTCCTCACACAGATAGTGCTCTAATAAAGAAAATCATCATACTTCTATCTACTTACACCTCGATATGAAAAACTACTAAACATCATGACACTATATGAATGCCTGTCGCAGTTTACCAGGATGTGCAAATAGTGGCTTTGCCACAAACACTATGTCAGCTATATGATCATGCAAACCAATATGACAGTGAGTGTACAAGTCATAACGCGTAATAGTGGAAGCTTCAGGGCAATATATCTTAGAATGGCTATGAAAATGCCATGATAGATATGCATGGTGGTTGTTTTGAGAAATATATAAGGTGGCTTATGTGCAAAAGAGCATATCATGTCACGGGGTTTGGATGCACCAGCAAAGATTGCACCGATCCTCGAGGTGAGAATGGGTATTGCATGACACCAAAGAAGCTAGCAAATATGAGGAGGTGAGAGTACGTACATAATTGGATTCACATTAGTCATAAAGAACTCATATACTTATTGCAAAGCTTTATTATCTTTCTCGAAACAAAGTATTACTTGCAAGCCCCTAGGGAGGAGATTGGTAGGAGTTAACCATCGCGCCCCCGACCTAAACAACAATAGGATTTCAACGACGAATAAGAATGCACACCTTCATCACCATGCCATAACTAATAATCATATGAACAGCAAATTACACCCTTTAACAATAGATATTTATACTAACCAACAACCATGCACTCACACCCTTTCATATTACCACATCAATATCATTAACACATAATTTCTCTTTTATGTGCTACATGAAGGTTTTGATTACGCACTCTTGAGTACGTATTATTATTGGACTAGTCTTATAACCCATGCACATTACCATTACTATTTATTAAACTATTAAACAAATATAAGTTAAGAATGAGAGTGCAATTATTTTTATAAAATATATATGCCAGTGTGCTCTAAAAGATATAAGTGAAGCACAAGAGCAACCCCTTGTCTAAAAGATATACGTGTAGACTCTTCAAGCTGGTTGCCATTTGATGTTCCTTGCATATACTTGGCCTCCAGGTGCCGAGGACCAACGCAATGCCAAAGAGGTCGCACTCGGTCATGTTGATGGCATAGGAGAAGAAGAGGTCTCCGATGACCCCGATTACAATGACTGCATGCCAAGAATCGAGGACGAAAGCCTCGGATCCGATGAGCTCATCGTCCACGAGAATTTGTATCCATAAAGGTCTATTGGAGGCGATAATGGCGATCGCCCGTAGTATAAAACTAGGGTGAGCCCGCCTTAAAGCTGAACAAGACACACTCAATGACAAGCGGATGAGGTCCATTCGGTCGAACTAAACCTTGAGGATAGACTCGAGAGACAACCCAAATTTTACCCGTGGAGATACCTACTATCAACATGATCAAGTAGAAGACTACCAACCACACAACTATGATCATTGTTATCAACCACACCACCCTTCTAGGGGGAGGGACAACCCATCAGGGTGGCCCTGAGAACTCCGTGCCAATGGTCGCCATGAATCACGGAACACCAACCACCTCACATGGACGCTCGACCTTGGGGAGACATTGGACACTTCACCTTGATCTATCTATAAATCTAGCGTCCAAGCACCCGCCAATCAGGCAGGGCGCCATAAATGGCTAGACAGAAATACAAGGGCTCGGGAGGACCACCATGTTCAGCCAGCACCATATGGTCGACAGGCTATTGCCAGGGAGAGATATGCGGCGCACCCAATGTGTTTTATAGGAGAGGTCATGCAACATCAATTCCCATAAGGGTCCAAACCTGTCAACATCAAGCCTTAGGTTGGGACCACAAACCCCACAACATGCATTGAAGATTTCCTTCTTCATATCCACATGGTTAGGGGAGATGATTTGCATCCCATTAAATACCTACCTTTGAAGCTCAAAAGGCCCATGAGGCATTGGCTCAATAGCGTGCCGGTGGATTCTATTGGAAATTGCAAAGAGCTCCAAGATGCTTTTCCTGCTAACTTCGAGGCCACCTACATGAGGCCACCAGATGTTGACAATCTAAGCTTTATGAAGCAACAGTCCGCCGAGTCATCACGTAAATTCTGGAACCGACTCTTAACCCAGAAAAACCTAATAATTGGCTTTCGCGAGGAACAAGCAATCACTGCTTTCCAAAATGGCATTCAAGATGAGTAGCTGACTAGATAGCTCGGGTAGGATAAGCCAAAGACCATAATGGACCTTACCTCTCTTATGACTCAATTTTGCGCGAGAGAATACAACTATCTGACCCGTAGTAATACTAACAACGATGACACTCGCACCACCGAAATCCATGATGAGAATGGAAAATCCTGGGGTAATAGAAACAACAAATGCTGTAATAAGGGAAACAACAACAACGACGCTGAAGAAACAACAGTAAATGCCGGACTTAGCAACCAGAGCAGTGTCCAGATAAATAAGCCTTATAAACGGAAAAAAGATGGCCCTTCTACCCTAGATACAGTCCTTGATAGATGATACTTGTAAACTGCATTGGGATTTTCCCCTAAGAGGAGGGGATAATGCGGCATAGTAGATGTAAGTATATCCCTCAGTGAGAACCAAGGTTATCAAACAAATAGGAGTTCCACACGATTTCCCATCTTTAGCGCGTGCACACAAAAGAGCACACACTTGCTCCCAACATGGGCAAGAGGGTTGTCAATCCCCTTGAACTCGTTACTTGCAAGCAATAAGTAGTGATAGATAGATAGTTTGATAAATATAAATCGAAAATGAAAAGAAAGTAAAAAAATAACAACAACATATTTTTGTCTTTTGTAATTTAATTTGGAGAGACCGACGGCCATAGTTTTCGCGAGAGGCTTCTCTCTCGTAGAAACCATACGATCGGTAAACAAATTATTGTTGGGTAATTGATATAAAAGTGCATAGTTATGCAATATTTATTTGAGTAAATGATCACACAAATAGGTATCACGTCCGTAAGCAAGTACACCAACTTCTTCCTCTATTTTCTACTATTAATCCACCGATCAACCGTTATCCTGCATGCATCTAGAGTATTTAGTAAAAACAAAGTAATGCTTGGAGGATAATGACATGATGTACATAGAGTAAATCCAATTAATATGAATGAAACCCGTCATTTTACCCTTAATGGAAGAAATAAAATGCGTGTCATGTCACCGGGATTGAGTACTTTAAGATTGAACCCACTACAACGCACCTCGCCCACTGAAGATAAATCAATCTAGTTGGCCAAACCAAACTGATATATCGGAGAGAATTAGGCAGCCATCATAATAATGCATATATGTGACAGGCCAGCAAGGAACTCAATATAATGTCATGAATAATTTGAACATAATCCCATAGTTCATCGGATACCAACAAACGCACCGCACAAGAGTGATTACATAAGATAGATCACCGCAGGAATCACGGTGATCGTGGCAATGAAGAACATAGAGAAATATAGTCATCTAGGTGCTTACTACGAACCCGTAGATCTGTGATAAACTACTCACACATCACCATGGAAGCAACAAGGTTGATGTAGAGGACCTCCATGATTGATTCCCACTCGGACTGGGCACCAGAACAGGGTTCCAGATGGGCACATAGTGGAACAGAAGCTTGGGGCGATGGAAAAAGTGTTTCTAGTGGCTCTCTATGTTTTTTGGGATATATGTGAATTTATAGTGGACAGAACAAGGTTGGGAGAGCTCGGAGGTGACCCCAAGCCATTAGGACGCGACCGCACCCTGGGCATGCCCTGTTGGCCTAGGGGCACCCAGTGTGCCCTGTGATCTTCCTTCGAAGCTTTGAGGTCTTTATTTTGTCCTAAAAATCATCAAAAAAATTCGTGGTATTTGGACTTCGTTTGGTACAATATTCCTGAAAAGCCAAAAACATGTAGAAAACAACAATTGGCACTTGCCATTGGGTTAATAGGTTAGTGCTCAAATATAATATAAATCAGCAAGTAAATTCTTAGAAAATATCCTAGAATGGTAATATAATAGCCTCGAACAATAAAAAGTTGTAGATACATTGAAGATGTATCAACATCGCCAAGCTTAGTTCCTCCTCGTTCTTGAGTAGGTAAATGATAAAATCAGAATTTTTAATGTGACATGGTACCCAACATGTAATATCTTTCAGGTACGATCCTGGAGAAACGATGAATTAACGAACATTAACATAGTAATGTCCATGAACATTAGAAACATAATCATCAAGTTTTAAAATTTATGATTCTTAAAGAATGTTTACCCCAATATTGATTTTATCATATTGACATGGCACGACTCCGTCTTCACCACATAAATACAAATTTCATTCACCATGGTGTTAAGCCAAACAATTGGATCATACTTCTTAGTGCGCTTCAACATTTTATACCTCACTCAATACATGAGCGTGAACCATGGATATAGCATATAGGTGGAATAAAATATGGTGGTAGGTTTCAAAGGGGTAAAAGTGGAGAAGAAAGTCTCGCATCAACTAGGCAGATCAATGAGCTATAGAGATGCCCTTCAATCGATATCAACGCGAGGAGTAGGGATTGCCATACAACAGATGCACTAGAGTTATAAGTGATGAAAGCTCAACTAGACCTAAGTGGGTGTCAATCCAACTAGCTTTCTCATGAAGACCTCGGGCATTTGAGGAAACCCATCATTGAAATATACTAGCCAAGTTCTATAATGAAAAATTCCTAGTACACTTTAGGAATCAGAGAATTTTCCATCGGTCCATTCTTTGTCGTCTATTACTGACGGCAAAGAAGTTCTTTGCCATCAGCTTCCAAAACAAAGACAACAAAGAAGTGACTGATGGCAAAGATATTATTTGCCACCAGTCCATTCTTTGTCGTCTGCTAGGAGACAACAACAAGCCCAAAGGAAGACAACAAAGAACCCAGCGGGGCCGACTCGACCATGGACCTGGTTAGGTCAAATGGATGCCTTCTTTGTAGACGCAAAACCGCCCAAAAGAAGACGCAAAGAGGCTGCTAACAGCCATGCCCCGCCCCTCCCCTCTCTCTCTATCTCCTTCCCTCCCTCCCTCCCTCTCCCCGATGCCCACCGGCTGCCGCCCTTGCCCACCGTCTGCCCCACGACAGTGCTGCCCTGATGCCCAAGCATCCACGACAGGCCGCCCTTGCCCACCGTCCGCCCCATGACAGTGCTGCCCTGACGCCCTAGCATCCCCGACAGGCCGCCATCTTGGTGCCCCTGCCTTTGCAACCCCGTCGCCTAGCCGTCCCACTGCCCTTGCGCCCCCATCGCCCGGCAGCCCCCTCAAGTGAGCTATGTCTACCTCCTCTCTTCCCGTGTGTGTATCCTATGTCGCCCGGCCGCCGGCTACTGTGCATTTTGTTTTTATTTCTTTTGATCTAATTATGTTAGTAATTAGCTAGCTACTGTTCGTTAGATTAGTTACGTTAGTTAGAAGAAGAAAATTAGATAAGTAATTAGAAGAAGAAGAAGAAGAATATTAGATTAGTAATTAGAAGAAGAAGAAAATTAGAAGGAAAATCAGAAAATACGAAAATAAGAAGGAAAAGAAGAAGGAAAGAAGAAGGAAAAAAGCAAAAAGGAAAAAAGGAAAAGAAGAAGAAGAAGAAGAATAAAAATTGGAGAAGAGGAGGAGGAGGAGAAGAAGAAGAAGAAGAAGAAGAAGAAGTCGAGAAGAAAGAAGAAGAAGAAGAAGAAGAAGAAGAAGAAGAAGAAGAAGAAGAAGAAGAAGAAGAAGAAGAAGAAGAAGAAGAAGAAGAAGAAGCGGGAGGAGTGAATAAGAGGAAAAAAGAAAAAGAAGGAAGAAGAAGAAGAAGAAAAAAAAAGAGGAGGAGGAGAATAAGAGGAAATATAGACAAAGAGGAAGAAAAAGAGGAGAAGAAGAAAAGAAGAAGAAGAAGAAGAATAAGAAGAAGAAGAAGAAGAAGAAGAAGAAGAGAAGAAAAGGAAGAAGAAGAGGAGAAGAAGGATAAGTACAGGAGAAAAAGATGAAAATAGAAGTGGCAAAGTAGTTATCTATATAGAGTTTTTTCTATCGGGATTGAATATTCGTGTTGATCGTGTGGATTTAAATGTGAGTTGTTTCTTCTCTTCGAGGGTTTGGTGTTCCACAATCTCCCCGTGTGACTACCTCCCCTACACGGTCTAGTTGTGGGAACTAGTTCCATATCCTCCCCAACCCTACCATATTTGCTTTGTTCCGGTTGTCATGCCGGTGTCACTTCATTCTATTTTTATGTCAAGTCTTGTAACCAAGGCGTCTTCCGTTCGAAAGGGTTGCATATATAAATATGCATGTATTTGCATATTTATTAATATCATCCTTTCAAATTGTCCACGTTATCCATGGACAGCCCGAGTACGTGTAAATTGGGATTTGTTTCCCGTTCTCTATTTTGGTCTGAGGCAAAATTTCATCAGCGCCACCCCGTTGTTCTCGGGATACGCATTCTCTTAGCATGTTGCTTAGACGTGTATCAGGAGAACAGCGGGGAGGTGCTGCCAAAAGTTTTTGTTGGATCCGGAGCAGAGCATGGGAAACGAACCCGATATACACATACAAGGGTGGGATTAGGACCCATCTTTACCTATTAGAGATAGATTCAATCCATGAATGCCCGTTTCTCTTTTGTATGGAGCACTAGGGCTAACCCATTTGGTCACTTTGCTGTCAGCTAGAAAAAGGCTAATGGCAAAGGGAATGGAAGGCAGACAACAAAGGGCATGGTAAGCAGATAGCAAAGGGCATCGCAGGTAGACGACAAAAGGGCATGGCATAGAGGCTCGCAGTGGTAGGGGTGACGTCAGCTGACAGACGGAAAATGTTGTCGTCAGCTGGCGGACGGTAAAGGCTGCCGTTAGCCACCTGATGGGGCTGACAGCTATTCAATCCCGTCTAGCCCCTTTGTCGTTTGCTGGTCTAGAAAGACAGAAGACAAAGATCTTTGTCGTTCGCTATCTCCCAACAAACGACAAAGAAGGTCTTTACCGTGACTTTCAGTGCCGAAAGTTGAGCCGTCAGTTAGCAGATAACAAAGGTCTTTATTGTTTGTGAAGTGGTCATTTGTCATCCGCTATGGTAGATGACAAGAAGCCGGTTCCAGTAGTGCTAGCATATGAAAATAACAAAACATGATACCCTCTATATGAAAAACATCGTGCTACTTTGAAGCACAAGTGTGGAAAAAGAAGTAGTAGCACGGTCCCTTCTCTCTTTTCTCTTTTTTGTTTTTCTCCCCTCTTTATTTTCTTTTTTTCATTTTTTTATTTCTTTCTCCCCTTTTTTTGGAATCTCATCCCTACTTGTGGGGGAATCATTGTCTCCATCATCATTTCCTCACTCAGATAGTGCTCTAACAAAGAGAAACATCACACTTCTATCTACTTACTACTCGATATGAACAGCTACTAAACATCATGACTCTATAAGAATGCCTCGGGAAGTTTACCAGGATGTGCAAGTAGTGGCTTTGCCACAAATACTATGTCAGCTATATGATCATGTAAAGCAATATGACAATGAGTGTACAAGTCATAACGCGTAATAGTGAAAGTTTCATGGCAATATATCTTAGGATGGCTATGGAAATGCCATGATAGGTATGGATGGTGGATTTTTTGAGAAAGATATAAGGTCGCTTATGTGCAAAAGAGCATATCATGTCGCGGGGTTTGGATGCACCAGCAAAGTTTGCATCGATCGTCGAGGTGAGAATGGGTAATGCATGACACCAAAGAGGCTAGCAAATATGAGGCGGTGAGAGTACGTACATACATGGATTCACATTAGTCATAAAGAACTCACATACTTATTGCAAAGCTTTATTATATTTCTTGAAACAAAGTACTACTTGCAGGCCCCTAGGGAGGAGATTGGTAGGAGTTAACCATCGCGCCCCCCCGACCTAAACAACACTAGGATTTCAACTACGAATAAGAATGCACACCTTCATCACCATGCCATAACTAATATTCAGATGAACAACAAATTAACAGCCTTTGACAAAAGATATTTATACTAACCAACAACGATGCACTCACGCCCTTACATATTACCACATCAATATGATTAACACATAATTTCTCTTTTATGTGCTACATGAAGGTTTTGATTATGCACTCTTGAATTCGTATTATTTTTGGACTAGTCCTATAACCCATGCAAATTACCATAACTATTTATTAAACTATTAAAAAATATAAGTTAAGAACTTGATTGCAATTATTTTTATAAAATCTATACCCCACCGTGCTCTAAAAGACATAAGTGAAGCACCAAAGCAACTTCTTGTCTCAAAAGATATAAGTGAAGCACATAGAGTATTCAAACATGTCATGGTGAAAATGTTCCTCTATATAGTGTGTAATTCTAGAACAAAATGATCGTGGACAACTAATATCAAAGTAAACTATAATACATGACTCTCCAAGCAAAAATCATATGATGTTACGAATTAAAATAAAGCTCCAAGTGACATACCGATGGATTAAGATGAAAGAGGAGGCATCCCCAAGCTTAGATGATTGATCCTTCCTAGAATTTACCTTGGGGTGCCATGGAAATCCCCAAGATTAGGATCTTTTCCACTCTTTATTACTTCACCCATCTTGATAGCACCAAAATCTTGCAAACTTCAGCACACAAAACTGAACAGAAAACTCGTGAGATCCGTTAGTACAATAGGCGAACCATAAACTTAGATATTGTTATAAATTTACTCATATTTTGTTATCCCATAAGGTATTGTATTCCAACTTCTCCATGACTTATACCTTCCTATATAATCCATATTATCGTTAAAACAAGCAAACTATGCAAGCAAAAATAGAATATGTGTAAAACCGAACAATGTGTAGTGATCAGCACTTAAACCATACTCCTAAACTTTAGAAAATTCTGAAATATTAGGAAAACCTGAGGAATTTGTATACTAGTACTTTCTAATAATATCAGATCGAAAAATTGTTCCATAAAAATCAAAGAATTTCTGCACTTGACGTAGAAGTTCCTGTTTTTGCATGGTATCAACTCTATTTATCATTCAAACCATCCCAAAGGCTTTATTGGGCACAAACACTAATTCAAACATAAAAATATAATTATTACAGTAGAAATAATATTGTTTAATCATAATAACATAAAGTAGAGGAAGAAAAATAAGATAACTATTGGGTTGCCTCCCAACAAGCGATATCGTTTTATGCCCTTAGCTAGGCATACCGCGTTGTTTCAAGTGATATGAATTTTGACATTCAATCCAGAAGTAGCCTTAATGATGCATAAGTATAGGGGGTCAATCATAGTCCTTTGATAAGTAAGAGTGTCGAACCCAACGAGGAGCGGAAGGAAATGACAAGCGGTTTTCAGCAAGGTAATTTTTGCAAGCACTGAAATAGTGGTAACAAGTTGTTTGATAGCAAGATAATTGTAACAAGTGACAAGTAGCAATAGTAACAATAGGTCCAGAAAGGTAGCCAAATACTTTTGTGGAAAAGGGCAGGCCAGAACAATTTCTTATAATAGGCAAAGAGTTCTTTAGGGCACATGGGAATTTCATCTAGTCACTTTCGTCATGTTCGGTTAATTCACATTCGGTATGTTGATAATTTGATATGTGGGTGGAACGATTCTTGGGTGCTGTTCTTACTTGAAAAAACCTCCTACTTATGATTAACCCTCCCGCAAGCATCCGCAATTATGAGAAAATTATTAATAATAAATTCTAACCATAGCATTAAACATAGGGATCCAAATCAGCCCCTTACCAAGTAGTGCATAGACTGGGGTTTAAGTTTGTGTCACTCTCGCAACCCACCCTCTAATTACTACTCCACAATGCATTCCCTTAGGCCCAAAATATGGTCAAGTGTTATTTAGTTGATGTGCACATAACACCACTAAGGGAATCACAACATCCATATCATCAAAATATCGAACAAATATCAACTTCACATGACTACTTGCAACATGATTTCTCCCGTGGCCTCAAGGACAAAAGTAACTAATCACAAGTGATAAATATGTTCATGATCATAGTGGTATAATATAGCATAATGAACGTGAACATATGTTATTCCACCAAATAAATCAGAAAGCATCAACTACAATATGAAACTAACAGTACTAGACACACCCCAGATACCAATCTCAGGTTCCGGTACAAGATTGAGTACAAGAGATGAACTAGGGTTTTGAGAGAAGATGGTGCTGGTGAAGATGTTGATGAGAATTGGCCTCCTCAAGATGAGAGGGTTGTTGGTGAGGACAATGACCTCGATTTCCCCCTCCGGGAGGGAAGTTCCTCCGGAGGAATCGCTCCGCGTGAGGGCAAAAGTGCTCCTGCCCAGGTTCTGCCTCGAGACGGCGGGGCTTCGTCTCGAAAGTCCTCTCCTTAATTTTTTAGGTCAAAAGAAATTTGTAATAGAAGATGGGAACCAGAGGTGGGACAGGTGGCCCACTAGATATCAGGCCGCGCTAGGGGTGCCTAGTGCGCCCTGGTATTTAGTGCTCGCCTGGTGGCCCCCCTCCAACACTTCTTCGTTCTAGTATTTTTTATTATTATAAAATAAATCTCCGTAAATTTTCAGCTCAATTGGAGATGTGCAGAATAGGTATCTTTGACGTAGCTTTTTCAGGTCGAGAATTCCATTTGGCGGTATTCTCCCACTAATTGTACACCATGCATATTATGAGAGAAAAGGCATTACAATTACTCCATCAAGTGGTAAAATGCATAAAAACACTATAAATAATTGTAACAAAACATGATGAAAAATGGACGTATCAACTCCCCCAAGCTTAGACCTTGCTTGTCCTCAAGCAAAAGCCGACAACGAAAATCATGACTAGATGCTTTGAGAGAGAGGTGTCGATAAATACAAAATACGGACATAGAAGCATCACGCTTATTATTATAAAAGAAAATGAAACTTAATAAAAGGCTTGGATCACAATGTTTTCATCATATAACTTTTATCATAAAGGCTTCTTATAAACAAGTAGCAATTCATCACAACATTCAAGTATGAGGCATAAACTCTATTCTAAACTAAAATACTATGTTCTTAGTCAACTTTGCAACATAGTTCATCATATTCTTAGGAAGGGTCACATATTAGAGCTTTTAAGCAAGTCTACATACTCAACCATTGTCACATCCCTGACACCTTAATCAAGTTAGCCTTGTGCTCATGTTTTCTTTGCATTGCATCTAGGAAATTTTCAACAAGAACAAAGCAAATGTTGAAGGAAAATTCTAAAACCCTAGCCACTTTTATAAATAAAGGAAATTTCAAACTAGTTAAAATCAATGAACCCAAAATGGCCTCAAGAAAAGTTCAATCTTTCTGATTATTCTTGGAAGTAAATAAGCAATGAAGAAAACCATTTTCCTGATACTTTAAGCATTTTAAATAAATGCAAAAAGCTACTGGTTTCAAGTTTAAAATTTGAAATCAGAAACTTTAAGCTTTCAAAAATGTTGAAAACTTTAGGAATGGTTGGATATATTCCAACAAATATTCTGCGGTGTTCAACATAGTTTTTAGAAACTATTTGGGAGCTGAAATAAATAGTAAATCAATGAAATAGCAAAACAGAAACAAACAGAAAAAAAAGATAAAATAATTACCTGACGCTCACCTCAGCCCGGCCCAGTAGCGCTGCCGTCTTCCTCCTCGCCAGTAGGAGCAGGAGGTGGCCACCGCGTCGCCGCACGCCTCCACGCAGCTCCCTGGCTGCCTGGCCGCCGCTTCGCGCTGGCAAGCACGGGGATGTCCACCCCGAGCCCGTCCGTATCCGTTCCCCAGCTCTAGTTTCCCCCTCCTCTCGGGATCTCTCCTCCCTCCTTCTGCCGCCATTGCCACGAGCTCGAGCTCGAGCCGCCGCACCTCTAGCCACAGGACCTCCCTTCCGAGTAGTCCAGTAGCTTCGCCTCATCGAGCTGGTTCTCTCTGCAACGGTCGAAGTCTTCCCGAGCTCTGCAACGTCCCCAACGCCATCGTCTTCAACCTTCGGTCGCCGGCGAATCGACGGTGAAACGCCGGCAACAGCCCTTCCCCGAGCTGTCTAAGCCCTTCTCTGCACTCCCCGTGAGCCTGCGATCATTTCCCCTCTACTTCCCCTCGGATCCGTGCCCTCTAGCCACTGGACCATCGATCCCGTACTCCGGCAGCCGCTCCGGCTCGTCGCCGGCCTACTCCGGCCACCTATAGCCCTCCCTGAGGCCAGCGCTATATGAGGTCGGGCCTGGAGATCACTCCAGTGCTCCCAGCATCTTTTTCCGAGCACCACAGCATGTTTTAGCTCTCTCCGGCGAGCCCTCCGCCGCGCCCGTGGTCGCTGCCGGCCATATTCCGGTGGGGGCCGATGTGGCCAGCCTAACCCAGCAGTTTAACGCCTAAACACTCACTAACAGTGGGCCCAAGGCCAAGTCAAACCCACTTAGAGGCTGGTCAGCGCGGGATTAGCCCCTGAGACGCTGACCAGTGGGTCCCCCCTGTCAGGTTTGACCTGATCAGGTCAGTTGACCTGCTGATGTCAGGCTGACGCAATAAAGGGGTTTTCCAGTATAAGAATAATTCCAGAAATGTTTAAACTTCAAAAATTCTTAGAAATTAATCTGTAACTCCAATGAAAATAAATTATATATGAAAAAGTATCAGAAAAATTCAAGGAATCTGAATATGTCATTTACAAACATGTTTGAAAATGTTACAGAACCCAAACATGTAGATTAATGAATAAGTTAATTCTTATAAAAACTTTATAAATGGAATTTAATTTTTTTTTAAAATTTCACTATAAATGACATGATCAAACACTGTCCTAATTACAAACCAGCAACCTAACATGTCATCCCATGCATGTTAAAAGTAAGTTGATCTGAGCATCAGGTCGAATCAATTAAAATGGTATTCGAGAATACCTCGTTTGAAGTGATATTTGAATTTGATTGAAATCAACTTCAAACCTAATACATGTTAGCCATAATAGTATATCACCTTGCATCCTCATTCCATGCTCATGCATCATCTTGATTGCATATGTTTGATATTGATTGTTGTCATTCCTTTCGGTAGGCTCCGGTCCCCCGGATTCCACCGAATATCCGTGTGACAGATATTGTCACTCCTGTGAGCAACAAGGCAAGCAACCATTTTTGATCATCCCGATAAATCCCATGTTCTTGCTCCTGCACTTACTTATTGCATTAGGATCAAATGCTTCAAATGCTTTTGCCACGTTAGTTGAACCCACTTCCTTTGCATGACCTATCCTTGTCATAGTAAATAGCTGAACCTTGCAACCTAGCATACCTGGTAGTTGCTTGAGCCATGATGTGCCTTATCCTGCTATGCATGCTATGCTTAGAGTTGTGTATGGTGTATCATCTGGGAGATGAACAGAATTGTGAGAATGTGTTCGGTAAGCAAAGGTTGTGTGTTGTACCAGTGAAAGGCTGTGTAGGAGTACATGGCGGGTTGTTTCATTAGAACCGTCCTTAGGAACTGAGTTCCGTGTATGTAATCCAAGACGAGATACTACCACATGCTGGGCCCTGAAATATGACCCTGCTCGCCTTATTAATCGCTTAGTACTCGGTCCAGGAGTTGCAAGTAGTTTCTGGTGTTTATAGTCATGCTCGAGGCCGTGCATGGTGCTGACCTGAGAGGTGGACTGTGATGCGGTAGGCAGTGGCACAGTGTACCAAGTGGCACCCTGATGGTGGGCTTGGGAACCCTGCGCACATCATTTGTGGCCGTGGCGGAAACCTCGGCCGGACTTCCGTACGGGTTACTCTCAGATAGGCGATAAACCTAGACTAGGTACTAATGTGGTTAACGGTCGTGGCCGACTCCCTCGCTGGGCTTCCGCTTGAAGGTTGTCGAGGTGCATGACGTGCACATGGTGATAAGTGGCGAGAGCGTGTGTGATGAAGTACACCCCTGCAGGGTTATGATCTATTCGAATAGCCGCGTCCGCGGATATGGACTACTTGGAGACATATGTTGTTCATAGATAACTTAAATGGCTACTCATAAAATTGTCAAGATAAGCGTGAGTGCCGTGGACGGCATTTCCGTATGGAGACGGAATGATTCCAGGATGGTGTATTGTTGTGGTGTTAGCGGACTCGTGTGCGAGAAATCAAGTTGTCAAAATTATTTAAAAATGCAAGTTGTCTAGCCACGAGTCAAATGCTGGCTTTCCGCATGAAATTCCACCATACCTTGTTGATACATTGCATGAGTAGTTAGTTATCCTAAAGTCTTGCTGAGTACCTCCGTACTCATGTTTGCTTATTAAATGTTGCAGAGGTTGCTAATGACCCTAATGGAGGGTTCTTCATAGACATCGACGACGACGAGTAGCTGGTGTCCCAGCTACAATCTGGCCCTAGGTTGGGTTTGTAGTATAGACAGGCCATGTGCCTTCTAGTTGCACCTGTCTGTACTCAGACAGTTTTAAACACTTCCACTGGCTTGTAACTGAATGACTGCTATTATGGGTCGTGAGACCCTTACTGTGTAATATTATGTGTGTGGCTCTTCCGAGCCTCTTAAATAAAGCTTGTATGTTTATGTTTATGTTGTGATGCCATCGATGTATCTATACATATCGGTATGCCATGCGTACGTGTGTCATACTTGATATGTATGGGGTTCGATTACCTAGCCGTGAACTTTAGTAGCACTCCTTACAGGGAAATGCCCCTTTGTGATCCAACGAGCCATGGTAGCTCGCTACTGCTTCGGACACATTGGTTGACCGGCATGTGTCCTTCTTAGCTGTTGTGTCTGTCCCCTTTGGGGAAATGTCACGCGATGTAATGGAGTCCTTGTAGCTTGCTATGACTCGTCTACATTCGCTGGTGACCGACACCTGCTTTGCTGGGTCATGTATGCCTGTCCCTGTGCGGTACTGCCACTTTGGTTTATGACTAGACTTGTCGATCCGGGTTCTTTGACATTGGAATGCTAGCGACACAATTGCATACGTGAGTCAAAAGACGCAAACGGTCCCGGCTAAGGTAAGGCTGCAGCCGTGGGGTTAACCGTGCGTGAGACCGCAAAGGGATGCGATGTGTTACAGGCTGGTTTCCTATGGCTTCGGATCGGGGTCCCGACAACCATCATTTAGTATTCTATGATTGCTAACACGCAACACATACATATGAGCAAAAGGTTTAATTCAGACACAGAGAAAGATAGGGGCTTATAGTGTTGCCTCCCAACGTGTTAACATCAAGGGTGATGTCAACAATAATAACTCATGTCCACCCTCATTTAGCTCGACATATATGTTAGATCTTTCCCCACCACATGATGCTTGACGAAGACCAGATAAAGGAAGTAGAGGAAAATACTTGGACTCTTGCACAAAAGTAAATACATAAAGGTAAAAGATATGTTAGATCTTTCCCCACCCAAGGGGCAATATAACGTAACATTCCTTTGAACTTTTTGGTTGTATGTTAAATCTCTTAGTGCAAAGGAATGTTACGTTATATTGCCCCTTGGGATTGAAACCTTTATTATGCAGTCCGTCGCTTTTATTATTGCCATCTGTAGGTGCACTAGAGAATGGGGTCTCCTATGCCCCAGACTTGTGCACGGGCACAAGCAACACACTTAGCGACAAACACCAAGACAGCCGACGGAAAGGTAAACCCAAGGTTTGCCAAGACCACGCCCCACCAAAGGTGTGAAGAGCCACCCAGGATACAAGGTCCCGGCGAGCCCTCATCGCCGGGAAGACTCACAAGGCCTCGGCAAGCCCTCCTGGCCAGGAAGACTTGCAAGGAGCCGGCAAGCCCCCCTTGCCGGGAAGATGTTCGAGACCCAGGCATGCCATCCTTGCCAGGGAGATGGTCGAGGCAATGGGCGAGGACACCTGGTTGGCAAGCTCCCTCCGCCCGCCAGGTGTCCTTCCCGCCATAGTGCCACCGAACGCCACCGCTCCAGCACATCCCTCGTGCGCCAGCACAAGGCCCAGGTGTCAATACACCTGGGTACGTGTCGAAGCCAACTTGATGCAGGCCAGGGGTCAGACAAAGCATTTATTGCCCCACACACCACAGTAGAAAGATGAGCGGTGAACCCTGTTCACTATGCAACCCGTGAGCACACTATTGGTGACCCCTTTGCCTACAAAAGGAGGCCCAAGGCTCATTTCTAGGGGTTGGACCTTTTGGGTTCTTTAGACTCCCAAATCACCATTTAAGTTATTGTAGCACATAACCCTACAGTAAGCCCCCAATACAAAACTAAGCAGGAGTAGGTTTTTACGCACCAAGCGGCCCGAACCTGGGTAAAGGAGCTTGCCAGTGCTGATCGCTAGCTCCGATCTTGGTGCCGCCTCTCTCCGTTCGTCGAACAATCAAGGGACCCTCAGAGATTCCCATAGGTGTTGATTTCCCGGACATCTTTGGCGCGCTAGGTAGGGGGCTAGACGGCTGAGAGCTTATTTGTGGATTCGAGCAAGTTCTGCACCAGATCTTGAGAATTTGAGCACACCACTGCGGTTCCCCGAAGCGGGGCACATCAGTGGTCGCCCCACTTCTCTATGGCCTCCTAACGCCTGCGCGAGCGCGGGCCAAGGAGGTGGAGACCCTGAGCTTGAAGGCATCAGGTTGATGCGCCGCTCTAGGACAGTGCGCTGCTGTCGGGGGCATGCCTGGGGGCTTCAACGAGGCCTCCGGCGCATACTCCGGCCGACGCACCTCCGCGGAGTGATGCATAGCCATCGAGGACGCGCCAACAGGCCCCGAAGCCCAGGCGCGCACTCTAGCCAAAACGCTTTCCCCCTTGGAAGCGTCGCGTCGTCGCCGAAGATGCGCTCAGGGGATCCACCAGCACAGCCTGGCAAAAGAAGAAAAGGAGTAACACTCGAGAAAACCCTTTCCTATACGATAGTCAAGGACTATCGGCAAGAAACTTGTGGAGGTGAAGTTGTCGGGAAAATGTAACCTCCCACTTGTCGGGGATCTGAGTCCTCGACAAAAGACCCAAACGACGCAGGGAGAAGTGCTGCGGCACAACAGATAAGTATTAGAGATTCTAGATGAAATTCCTTTTTGGAAATCCCGAACTTCGTTTGAGAAACCTGCGTGCAGATGGAACCTTGTCAATATCGGTGCACCTTGGCTCTGTTTCGAACTCATTCAATGTCCTGAACAGCCACAGAGCGCCTTCACATTGTTTCGAACTTGTTAACCAGACCAAGTGGCTACACAACACCTTATTTCGCCTCGAGCCGCGCTCGACGATCTAATGGTTGCATTGAGTGTGGTAAGGAGCCTTGCCGGTAACGACCCCTCCGACGAATTGCTAAGGATCCATTCCTCAGAGCATTAGCGGCAGGACCAGTGTCACGCCCAAGATGCGACCCTATCCTCAATTTGGCACGAAGGCCTCGTCAGGGATAGGAGCGCATCTCGTCGTGTCGCAAGAATGGATATCGTTACAAGTACATGTACTGAAAAGATGAGATATATAAATAGAATTGGCTTACACTTGCCACAAGCAACATCAGAGTCACAGCAGTACATTACATAATCATCAAGAGTAAGAGCAGGGTCCGACTGCGAACGAAAACAATCGACAAAAGAAGAACGACGTCCATCCTTGCTATCCCAGGCTGTCGGCCTGGAACCCATCCTAGATCGATGAAGAAGAAGAAGAAGCAACTCCAAATGAACAATCAACGTGCTCGCGTGAAGTAACCTTTACCTGTACCTGCAACTGGTGTTGTAGTAATCTGTGAGCCACAGGGGACTCAGCAATCTCATTTCCAAAGGTATCAAGACTAGCAAAGCTTAATGGGTGAGGTATGGTTAAGTGGTGAGGTTGCAGCAGCGGCTAAGCATGTATTTGGTGGATAACTTACGAGTACCAGAAATAAGAGGGGGATGATCTACGCAAAACGGACGTGAACTACTGATGATCAAATGAATGATCCTGAACACCTACCTACGTCAGACATAACCCCAGACGATGCTTAAGGTGCAGCACACCGAGTGGTGCATTAAGGACATAAGCCTTCTGCGCAGCAACGAGGACAATCCTCGGCTTTACAGACTTAGTCTGCAAATTTACTACTATCAACTTTCAACTAAATTTTCTCTAGGAACATATAAAAACAGTAGAGCTATAGCGCAAGCTACATCGTAATTCGCAAAGACCATTAGACTATGTTCATGAAAATTAGTTCAATTAATCATATTACTTAAGAACTCCCACTCAAAAAGTACATCTCTCTAGTCATTTGAGTGGTACATGATCCAAATCCACTATCTCAAGTCCGATCATCACGTGAGTCGAGAATAGTTTCAGTGGTAAGCATCTCTATGCTAATCATATCAACTATCGATTCATGCTCGACCTTTCGGTCTCATGTGTTGCGAGGCCATGTCTGCACATGCTAGGCTCGTCAAGCTTAACCCGAGTGTTCCGCGTGTGCAACTGTTTTGCACTCGTTGTATGTGAACGTTGAGTCTATCACACCCGATCATCACGTGGTGTCTCGAAACGAAGAACTGTCGCAATGGTGCACAGTCGGGGAGAACACAATTTCGCCTTGAAATTTTAGTGAGAGATCACCTCATAATGCTACCGTCGTTCTAAGCAAGATAAGGTGCAAAAAGGATTAACATCACGTGCAATTCATAAGTGACATGATATGGCCATCATCATGCGCTTCTTGATCTCCATCACCAAAGCACCGGCACGATCTTCTTGTCACCGGCGTCACACCATGATCTCCATCAACGTGTCGCCATCGGGGTTGTCGTGCTACTCATGCTATTACTACTAAAGCTACGTCCTAGCGATATAGTAAACGCATCCGCAAGCACAAACGTTAGTTTAAAGACAACCCTATGGCTCCTGCCGGTTGCCGTACCATCGACGTGCAATTCGATATTAACTATTACAACATGATCATCTCATACATCCAATATATCACATCACATCGTTGGCCATATCACATCACATCGTTCGCCATATCACATCACAAGCATACCGTGCAAAAACAAGTTAGACGTCCTCTAATTTTGTTGTTGCATGTTTTACGTGGTGACCATGGGTATCTAGTAGGATCGCATCTTACTTACGCAAACACCACAACAGAGATATATGAGTTGCTATTTAGCCTCATCCAAGGACCTCCTCGGTCAAATCCGATTCAACTAAAGTTGGAGAAACTGACACCCGCCAGTCATCTTTGAGCAACGGGGTTACTCGTAGCGATGAAACCAGTCTCTCGTAAGCGTACGAGTAATGTCGGTCCAAGCCGCTTCAATCCAACAATACCGCGGAATCAAGAAAGGACTAAGGAGGGCAGCAAAACACACATCACCGCCCACAAAAACTTTTGTGTTCTACTCGAGAAGACATCTACGCATGAACCTAGCTCATGATGCCACTTCTGGGGAACGTCGCATGGGAAACAAAAAATTTCCTACGCGCACGAAGACCTATCATGGTGATGTCCATCTACGAGAGGGGATGTGTGATCTACGTACCCTTGTAGACCGTACAGCAGAAGCGTTAGTGAATGCGGTTGATGTTGTGGAACGTCCCCACGTCCCTCGATCCGCCCCGCGAACCGTCCCGTGATCAGTCCCACGATCTAGTGCCGAACGGACGGCACCTCCGCGTTCAGCACACGTACAGCTCGACGATGATCTTGGCCTTCTTGATCCAGCAAGAGAGACGGAGAGGTAGATGAGTTCTCCGGCAGCGTGACGGCGCTCCGGAGGTTGGTGGTGATCTTATCTCAGCAGGGCTCCGCCCGAGCTCCGCAGAAACGCGATCTAGAGGAAAAACCGTGGAGGTATGTGGTCGGGCTGCCGTGGAAAAGTCGTCTCAAATCAGCCCTAAAACCTCCGTATATATAGGTGGGAGAGGGGGAGCCTTGCCTTGGGGCTCAAGGAGCCCCAAGGGGGTCGGCTGAGCCAAGGGGGGAAGGTCTCCCCTCCCCAAACCGAGTTGGACTTGGTTTGGTGGGTGGGAGTCCATCCTTCCCTTCCCACCTCCTTTTTTTTTCTTTCTCTTTGATTTTTCTTCCAATGCGCATAGGGCCCTTTTGGTCTGTCCCACCAGCCCACTAAGGGCTGGTGCGCCACCCTCAAGGCCTATGGGCTTCCCCGGGGTGGGTTGCCCCCCCCCCCCCGGTGAACTCCCGGAACCCATTCGTCATTCCCGGTACATTCCCGGTAACTCCGAAAACCTTCCGGTAATCAAATGAGGTCATCCTCTATATCAATCTTCGTTTCCGTACCATTCCGGAAACCCTCGTGACGTCCGTGATCTCATCCGGGACTCCGAACAACATTCGGTAACCAACCATATAACTCAAATACGCACAAAACAACGTCGAACCTTAAGTGTGCAGACCCTGCGGGTTCGAGAACTATGTAGACATGACCCGAGAGACTTCTCGGTCAATATCCAATAGCGGGACCTGGATGCCCATATTGGATCCTACATATTCTACGAAGATATTATCGTTTGAACCTTAGTGCCAAGGATTCATATAATCCCGTATGTCATTCCCTTTGTCCTTCGGTATGTTACTTGCCCGAGATTCGATCTTCATTATCTGCATACCTATTTCAATCTCGTTTACCGGCAAGTCTGTTTACTCGTTCCGTAATACAAGATCCCGCAACTTACACTAAGTCACATTGCTTGCAAGGCTTGTTTGTGATGTTGTATTACCGAGTGGGCCCCGAGATACCTCTCCGTCACACGGAGTGACAAATCCCAGTCTCGATCCATACTAACTCAATTAACACCTTCGGAGATACCTGTAGAGCATCTTTATAGTCACCCAGTTACGTTGCGACGTTTGATACACACAAAGCATTCCTCCGGTGTCAATGAGTTATATGATCTCATGGTCATAGGAACAAATACTTGACACGCAGAAAACAGTAGCAACCAAATGACACGATCAACATGCTACGTCTATTAGTTTGGGTCTAGTCCATCACATGATTCTCCTAATGATGTGATCCCGTTATCAAGTAACAACACTTGCCTATGGCCAGGAAACCTTGTCCATCTTTGATCAACGAGCTAGTCAACTAGAGGCTTACTAGGGACAATGTTTTGTCTATGTATCCACACAAGCATTGTGTTTCCAATCAATACAATTATAGCATGGATAATAAACGATTATCATGAACAAATAAATATAATAATAACTAATTTATTATTGCCTCTAGGGCATATTTCCAACAGCCGCTACGGTCGCCCGTTCGGGTACGAGACGAACTCCGATCGCAACGAAACTTGACAGGCGGCCTAACTACAACTAATAAAGACCGCGCGTCAAATCTCAACCCGATCAGAGGAAGTTTTACGCACACTTTTAAAATATGGATTTGACGATGCCGTGGGCGCGTGCGTGTGTGGTCGGGCTCATAATGGACAACGACGAGAACCGGCAACTAACAACGGATGCAAGTTTGAAAACTGGCGGCAACGGAGATGCCGATGCAATGCAGATGATGCGCATGATGCGATGATGATGCGACAGAAGAAAATAGACACACGGGGAAAACAGAAAGAAAGGGGAATCTTCTGGAACGTCGGCATCGGGCTGTCACAACTGTCCTACACTACAAGAGGAACTCGCCCCGAGATCCAAGAATGAAAGGGGGAGAGGATGAGAAAGAACAAGAGGTAAGAACTTAGTCGCTTCTTTGACAAACGAGTGAAAGAAAAGATCCTTGAAGGTTGCAAAGCGATGAGGAGTGATAAGAGAAAGAAACAAGAATTCACGGAAAATTTCGGCAGCACTTCGGTAGGAAAATGGGACAAAAATTCGATAAGAAGAGAGAATAAGACAATATACATAACAAACAACTAAATAGAACAAGGGAACACCATGATCTTGATAGAACAACATAATAGACCCAAAATGGCAACATCACAATGCCTCCGGAACAATAGAATAGGAACTAGCTCATACGAAGAAGAGAATGAAGAAAAGAATGACAACTACTAACTCAAATGAACTTGACAAGCAGCCTTGCGAGAAGAATTGAACGGAGTTGTTGGAAAAAAACAACAACGAGAAGGACAAGAAAGTAGTGGGCTTATGGAAACCTTTTCAAACTAATGAAGTGACAACCAGCCACTAACAGAACAAGCATTGTTTTGGAGAAACAAGATATGAACAATTTCTTACACCAAGAGGATACAATGAGAACTTGGATTAATGACAAGCACCATGATAGCACAATCCATAGGAAAAGTTTTAGGTGAAATCCAAACCAAGATAGCTCAATGAAGAAATCATGGGTTGCAAATATCTCATGATCATAGAATTGGTGGGTTTAATTATCTCATTCTTGAAAGGAATTCTCTTCGAGGCTCCTACACTAACAAGAATGCTATAATACCACCTCAAATGATAAAGGAAGAACAATGCACTTGGAAAAGCAAGACAAGAAAACTTGAGGTACTCCAACAAGAATCTTGAGGAACACTTGAGAATGGATTGAAACCATGATGAACCACCATGAAGGACCTCCGTATACAAATGAATGATGCAACGATACGAAGGTAGAAAAGAATAAGATTATGACCTTGCCAAAATTTAGATGAAACTTCACAAAGAGATACTTCACAAAACTTGGAACTCCAGAAAAGAAAAGATAAGAACACTAGAAAAGAATTGAAACCATGAGCCACTCTGGAAGAAGAATTGAAATCTCTTGGAAGAAGGAAGAACAAGAATAAGAATTATGTTATGCTTATCCTTCATCAAGTTTAATTGATGAAAAGCAACGGATTTAGCATACCACTTATTCTACTAGAAATGAATCCTGAAGAGGCAGAGAGATAAGCACCACTTGAGGCATGATTGCAGGACGCACCGGATAATCGAGAGACGAACGAAGAGACAACAATTGAGAAGAATTGAGGATGAAGGCTGAAAGCTGAGAACGAAGAATCTTCTAAAATGATGGCCTTTGGAGGAACGAGAATGAAAACAACTCAGAAATGCACCGGATAGCAAGAAACAGATTCTCATGATTGGAAACAAATTCAAGATGATAACACGAAGCTGAAATGATGAATCTCCAAGAGAATGGACCAAGATTCGAGAGAAACACTCCGTCGGATAGCAAGCTGAGAATGATCGAGAACAACACCAAGAATTACTAAGACACTCCGGAATAAAGAAAAATGCAAGGTTGGGCCAAATATGAGAATTAACTCCAATTGATCTTGAAGAAGGAATATGACTGATGAAATTCATTCTTACGTCATAGATGAAAAGATTTAGAAATCTCCGAAAAGATTATAAGAGTTAAATAAGATCCTAGAAAAAACCTGTGGGTTATGGGGCCACTCAAAGAAACCACCGTTGAAAGGATTTCTTAGAAGAGAGATATTGCATCGGTACAAATGAAAACTAGATGAGGTTGAGCACCTCGAAATAATTGAAAGAATTGAAAACATAAACTTTTGAGATATCTTCAACACTCCGGATGGAACATAGATGGAAGAATAACAAGAGAGGCTTGAATAAGAATTTCCAACATGGGAAAGAATTTACAAGGATGAAAAGGATATGATGAACATAGAAGACTGAATTAAATTCACCGGAAAAGAACAGAATGAAGAAATGATGTACTCGACTCCTGAGAATCTTCACAATGAATCATCGGTAAGAGAGAAAAGAACAGACAGCAGAAGCACAGTGAAAAGAAAACTCTTGGATGAAAATCCAAACAGGCGGGAGGGCGGGGATAAACAAAGACAACTTGGGACAGATGAGATGAACTCCGGCATAAAAGAGAGAATAATCTTGCAAAATTACATAAGATTGAATTCAGTTGAAGAGAAGCACACCAGTTGAATGGAATTGATACGATGACTCCGGTTGAAAGGAATTGATAAGACAATTGATAGAGCAAAGAATTAATACTCTCATAAAAATATGAGAATACCTCTTAGAAAAGATCTGAAATCACCACTTGACATCGAAGCAACACAAATTTGTTGGAAGATCGTCCTATAAGTAACTACTTGAATTCCCACCTAAGAATTCCCGAAATATCTGGTCATGCAATGTGGTACACGGATACAAGGAGTAATAATCACACAACTCCTATACTAACCCGTCACCTATATCACATCCCTCAACACACAACCAGAATCTCGGACCTTCATCTACAACAGACCCTCGTGATCACAACGATACAAAGTATGGCAGTACTCCCGAACAATCTGCACCAGTACTGGGGACATCGGGGTTATCTCGCCACTACTAGTATTGAAGCAATTACGAACATCCTTCGTCCTGAGATACTAAGAAATCTGAATGATAACGATGTGCTCGAGAATCCCCTGGAGCTCAACTCCCCTGAAACTTAAAGCAGATAGGAGACACCAAGACATAACTCCGTCACATCGGCATCATATAGATCTCAAAAATATCCGCGTGATCCTAAAAAAATTTGAGTGAGAAGAGGAGTAGAATTAAATTATTACGTCAAGATTCCTCACCAGAGCATAGAAGAGGAGAAAAAAGAATCCTACACTCCGATATATAACTAGACTCAGAGCAGTTTTTTCACTACACTCGACTCGGCCAAGTTCGATCAATCAAAAGGGCTCCTAGGTCGGTACTGCTCTGATACCAACTTGTCATGCCCAAGATGCGACCCTATCCACAATTTGGCACGAAGGCCTCGTCAGGGATAGAAGCGCATCTCGTCTTGTCGCAAGAATGGAAATCGTTACAAGTACATGTACAGAAAAGATGAGATATATACATAGAATTGGCTTACACTCGCCACAAGCTACATTAGAGTCACAATAGTACATTACATAATCATCAAGAGTAAGAGCAGGGTCCGACTGCGGACGAAAACAAAAGACAAAAGAAGAACGACGTCCATCCTTGCTATCCCAGGCTGCCGGCCTGGAACCCATCCTAGATCGATGAAGAAGAAGAAGAAGAAGAAGCAACTCCAAATGAACAATCAACGCGCTCGCGTCAAGTAATCTTTACCTGTACCTGCAACTGGTGTTGTAGTAATCTGTGAGCCACAGGGGACTCAACAATCTCATTTCCGAAGGTATCAAGACTAGCAAAGCTTAACGGGTGAGGTATGGTTAAGTGGTGAGGTTGCAGCAGCAGCTAAGCATGTATTTGGTGGCTAACTTACGAGTACCAGAAAGAAGAGGGGGATGATCTACACATAATGGACGTGAACTACTGATGATCAAATGACTGATCCTGAACACCTACCTACGTCAGACATAACCCCACCGTGACCTCGGTCGGAGAAAGAACTCACAAAAGAGACAGTCACGGTTACGCACACAGTTGGCATATTTTAATTAAGTTAACTTCAAGTTATCTAGAACCAGTCTTAAACAAAGTTTCCACGTTGCCACATAACCGCGGGCACGGCTTTCCGAAAGATTTAACACTGCAGGGGTGCTCCAACTAGTCCATCACAAATTACCACAAGCCGCATAGAAATCCTCGATCACGACACTCGCGATCTCGTTGGATTCCTTAGTGGAAAACGTCAACTCTGAGATTACCCAAAGCATCACCGGAATCCCGATGCACAAGATATCTCGTCAAAGGTAAAAACTAATCAAGCAAGGCCGCCCGACGTGTCGACGATCCCGATAGGAGCTGCGTATCTCGTTCTCAGGACACGACGGATGAGCTAGACGTCGGGATCGCTAAACCTCCGGGTGACCAGAGGGGCGCCGGACATCGCTCAGGTGGGACCAACACTCATGAGGAGCACTGGCCCGGGGGTTGATTAAATTACTCCGCGGGTGCCGGCGGGTCCCTATGCATTATTATTAGGTTATCAGGCAAATGTAGTACCAAAGTTGGGCCTTGCCAGACCAGCTTTAACCTAAAACGAATTATCAAGGGGGTCCCCATAACAACCCCGATCATGTTAGGAGCGCTCATTTATGGAACATAACACGGGTAGCCGAAACTAAGGGGGCAAAGGTGGAACAAAACACGAGGCTGGAAAGGCCGAGCCTTCCACCTTTTACCAAGTATATAGGTGCATTAAATTAAATAGCATTTAATATGGTGATATCACAAGGAACCCATGTTTTCACATGGAAACAACTGCACCTGGAACTAGCAACGCTAACACACGGTTAAGCAAGCAGTAACATAGCCAATCAGTGGTTTGCTAGGTTGAACAGGTTGAAGGTCCTCATGGCATTGTTGAGAGGCCGATATTTAACAGGTGGTAGGCAACGAGACATAATCCATAGAAACGGTAAAACTAGCATCGCAATGAAAGTAATGGTATCTGGGGAAATGGTCATCTTGCCTGAGATCCCGCTTGCAAGAAGAATGACTCCGTGAAGCAGACGAACCGACGTAGTTGAACAGGTCCTCACAATCCAGCACGCTGCAGAACTCTAACGAGACGAAGCAAACCGGAAACACAAATCAACACACTGAATTCCCCACACGATGCACAACACATATGATGCATGGACAGGCTGAATGCAAACAAGTCACGGCAAGACAATTCACACAATCAAACACTACACATTAAGTGAAGTTCAATATGCAACGAGTTGCATATTGACGAAACTCCTCGTTTATTTATTTAGTTCTATCCTGATTAGATACACGGCAATATTAAATGTGGTTAAACATGACAAGAGGTGAAGCGCAAGTAAAGTACCTATCTAGGCATTTTAAATGAGGTCGGAAATGACATATAGCATCTCCGAGACGACCTCACATGTTAATTTACAATTCTATCCAGATCTGAACTAACATATATAATTAGTTGTTAAACAGAAAAACAAATAGGTTCACGTGGTTCTACGCGTCATGGAAAGCAATCTACACATAGAGAACATCTCCAACGTAGCTACGGTTCAAAAGATACAAGCATCGTAAGATATGATGGCATGAATGCAATATGTGTGCAACGACTGTCACGAGCACTTCAAAACATACAACCAGCAAGAGAAAATGAAACTACACAAGATTCTAAGCAAGTTTCATGTAGGACACGATCAAAACGGAGCTACGGTTCAAAAGATACGAGCAAAACAAGAAATCACTACAATCTGCCCAAAACAGCCACATAGCATCTTCTACACCCCACAACTACGAGCTACACAACTCCGATATAATCAACCAACGCATGACACGAAAGAGGGCAAGAATCACTACAACAAACAACTAACAACAACTAGCATGGCATCAAGGATCACTAGGAAAAGAAGTCACAAAATGGCATCCCACACACTATTTCAGACTTACTGAAAATTACACCCCATGAGAGTGCAGTTTTCGATTTGAAGCCATATTGACAGCAGCAAAACCTATAGCTACAGGATCCAAATGGCATGAAAATTCACAGCATGCTAGAGAAACACAAGGTCTACAACTAACTCCATGGGACCAACCTCAAAAGAGCTACAGATCACAAGATACAAGCAAGACAAGACAGCAACAAAATATAACAGATTCCAGACTTAGAAATATTTCAGCTGCTCCAAATCAGCCATATTTCTAGCAACTTGAGGGCAAGCAAACCACACCTAAACATGCATTTCTATTGCAACCAAATATACCAGGGCCTAGAGTAAACATCCAAGAACAACTCTCTAGTTGACAACTTAATCAAACGAAGCACAGAATAATTCCTACGAAAAAGACAAGAGGGCAACATGGCAAAATATCGCGTGAACTAACTTGCTCTAATGCTAAAACTAATTGCACAGAAAAATCCCATGGATTTTTCTACCCCAAAAACATGTTAAACAAGTGGGGTTGCAACAGAAAAATATCACGACACTTAAATGTGAGATAATAACCTATACATGGAAAATAAACTAGCGGCAAAACCCTACGCGCAAAAATACATGGAAAAGAGGTTCCTAACATGGAAAAGAGGTTCCTAACATGGACATTTTATCTAAGGCATTCGGGCAAACCGGACACGCGCTAAAAATAAACTACGGGCAAAACATATTAGGACAGCACGTATTTGTAGGCATACGGTGCGCTAAACGACGTCAAACAATTATGCAAGTTGTAAATTCGTAATCTACGCGAAATCCTACACGAGATACATATATGATTCGTTCCGATCCGACACTCGGTTTAAAAGTTACGGGCATTTTAATATACGTCTATTTTCCTGAAATTAACTAAACCGAAACCTAAAAAAAATAAGACTATCGGGCCTAAACTACTAACAGGATGAATCGGGCATGCGCAATATAACGGGCGCGGGATAGGGGCAGAGGCTCACCTTAGCTGGCCTGGGGCAAGGAGGCAGTGGGCCGAGGCGGGGGGAGTTTCTGGGTCAAAGGAACTGGCGACCTGGGCCGCTCGCGCTTGAGCGAGGCCGGCCTGGCCTGGCGCTGGAGCTGCCCACACGGGGGAGCGAGCGACGCAAGCGCTCGTCGTGTTCCTCCCGACCGGGAGGTGCTGGCGGCGGCGGTTGCCGACGGGAGGGGACCGGCGGCGGGGCTGCGAGGGGAACCGACGGGAATCGGAGCGGCCGGAGCTCGGGGAAGGGTCCCCCGGCTGGATCTGGCCTGAGCCGGCCTTGAGGCGGCGGCTGACGAAGTGGAGGCGGCAGCAGACGAAGGCGGCGGCGGAGCACCAGCGGCGGAGACGCAGGGGCGCGGCGCTGGGGCGGGCTGCCGGCGGGAACGAGGCACGGCCCTTCTGTCGCGGCGGCTCCTCCGATGGGACTCCGAGGGTGGCGCTGCGAGGGCTCCCGGCGGCGAAGGTGGCTTGGGAGGAGGAGGCTGCACGGAGCTCGGAGGCGCACACGAGCGGCGGCGGTGGATCCGGGCCCGGCGGGCCTCGGATGGGCTCGGGCGGGCCCTGGCGGTGGGGAGGAGAGAGGCAGATTTGCTGGGGAGGCGGCTGGTGCGGTTGGTGGGCACGGGATTCGAGGCAACCGCTAGGGTCTGCCTAAAATGGCAGGGAGGGCATCTATTTATAGAAAGGGGCTAGGTTAGAGGGTATCTAGGGGTTTTTCGACCCTCCGATCGCGATCGTGCGGTCCGATCGGAGAGGCGGGCTAGGGTTAGCTCTATAGAGTAGATAATCGGAGACGAGAGGGAGAGCGGGCAGCGCGGCAACGATTTTTAAAACACCGACAACACTCCGATGGTAGACCGAATACGGTGCCGCTATGGTCGACCGTTCGGGTACCAGACGAACTCCGATCGCGACGAAACTTGACAGGCGGCCTAACTACAACTAATAAAGACCGCGCGTCAAATCTCAACCCGATCACAGGAAGTTTTACGCACACTTTTAAAATATGGATTTGACGATGCCGCGGGCGCGTGCGTGTGCGGTCGGGCTCAGAATGGACAACGACGAGAACCGGCAACTAACAACGGATGCAAGTTTGAAAACTAGCGGCAACGGAGATGTCGATGCAATGTAGATGATGCGCATGATGCGATGATGATGCGACAAAAGAAAATAGACACACGATGAAAACAGAAAGAAAGGGTAATCTTCTGGAACGTCGGCATCGGGCTATCACAACTAGTCACGTAGGCAAGATTCCGGAAAACGCAAAGGATGTATCATACAAAGAGATGGATCAGACGCAAAGGAAACAACATTTCATTCATTTGTTTGAGGCAAACTCAGACATATTACATGGATACTTTTAACTACTCTAACCTATGATACTGTGTCTTGGCGAGGAACATGCTTGCCATACAGAAGATCAAGAAGACAAAAAGCGGGGCTCGCGGCACAAGCCAGGCTGGCTCCTCCAAGACCAGCACAATGCCAACGAGAACGGAACCAACCCCGACGAGCTCCAGCGGCCCGGACCTACCTTACTCGTACGCTTACGAGGGACCGGTTTCATCAACTAACATGCAACTTGTTGCATAAAGATGACTGGAGGGTGTCTGTTTCTTCAACTTTAGTTGAATCGGATTTGACCGAGGCGGTCCTTGGAGAGAGGTTAAATAGCAATTTGCACATCACTGTTGTGTTTTTGCGTAAGTAAGATGCGATCATACTAGATACCCATAGCAGCCACGTGAAACATGCAACAACAAATTAGAGGATGTCTAACTTGTTTTTGCAGGGTATGCATGTGATGTGATATGGTCAAAGACATGATGTGATATATTGGATGTATGAGATGATCATGTTGTAATAGTTAAATATCGACTTGCACGTCGATGCTACGGCAACCGGCACGAGCCATAGGGTTGTCTTTAAACCAACGTTTGTGCTTGCAGAGGCGTTTACTATATTGCTAGGTTGTAGCTTTAGTAGTAATAGCATAGATAGTATGACAACCTCGATGGCGCCACGATGATGGAGATCATGATGATGGAGATCATGGTGTGGTGCCGGTGACGATGAAGATCATGTCGGTGCTTTGGTGATGGAGATCAAGAAGCACAGGATCATGGCCATATCATGTCACATATGAATTGCATGTGATGTTAATCCTTTTATGCACCTTATCTTGCTTAGAACTATGGTAGCATTATAAGGTGATCCCCCACAAAAATTTCAAGATAAAATTGTGTTCTCCCCGACTGTGCACCATTGCGACAGTTCGTCGTTTCGAGACAGCACGTGATGATAGGGTGTGATAGACTCAACGTTCACATACAACGGGTGCAAAACAGTTGCACATGTGGAACACTCGGGTTAAACTTGATGACCCTAGCATGTACACACATGGCCTTGGAACACAAGAGACCGAAAGTTCGAGCATGAATCGTATCGTCGATCTGATTAACATAGAGATGTTTACCACTGAAACTATACTCAACTCACGTAATGATCGGACTTGAGTTAGTGAATTTGGATCATGCCACACTCAAATAACTAGAGGGATGTCTATTTGAGTGGTAGTTTATTAGTAATATGATTAGCTGAACTCTAATTGTCTTGAGCATAGTCTAAGTACACTTTGCAATATTCTATGTTGTAGATCAATGGTTCGCGCAATAGCAACCCTGAATTTCAATACATTCCTAGAGAAAGCAAAGCTGAAAGATGATGGTAGCAACTTTGTAGACTGGGCTCGTAATCTGAGGCTTATCCTACAAGCTGGGCAAAAGAATTATGTCCTTGATGCACTGCTAGGAGATGAACCACCCGCTACGGTTGATCAAGATATTTTTAATGTTTGGCAAGCGCGTAAGGAGGACTACTCAGTAGTTCAATGTATAGTCTTGTATGGCTTAGAACCGGGACTTCAATGACACTTTAAACGTCATGGAGCATATGAGATGTTCTAGGATTTGAAGTTTATCTTTGAGATGAATGCCCGGATTGAAAGTTACAAGACCTCCGATAAATTCTATACTTGCAAAATGGAGGAGAATTCGTTTGTCAGTGAACATGTGCTCAAAATGTTTGGGTACTCAAAACCGTCAAGCTGAGCTGCGGATTGAACTCCCACAAGAGGCTATCACTGACAAAATTCTTCAATCACTACCACCTAGCTACAAGAGCTTTGTGTTGAACTATAACATGCGAGGGATGAATAAGCCACCCGGTGAGTTATTTGTGATGCTGAAAATCGTGGAGTCAGAAATCGGAAAGAACATAAAGTGTTGATGGTCAATAAGACCACTGGTTTCAAGAAAAGAGGCAAAGGCAAAACTGTTGCCCCTTCGACGAAGAAACCCAAGGCTGGACCTAAGCCGGAAACTGAGTGCTATTATTGCAAGGGGATGGGTCACTGGAAGCGCAATTACCCCAAGTATTTGGCTGATAAGAAGGAGGCCATCGCCAAACCACGTATATGTGATATACATGTTATTGATGTGTACCTAACCAACTCTCGTAGTAGTGCTTGGGTATTTGATACCGGTTTTGTTGCTCACATTTGCAACTCGCAGCAGGAACTACGGAATAAACGAAGGTTGGCGAAGGATGAAGTGACGATGTATGTGCGAAATGGTTCCAAGGTTGATGCGATCGCCGTCGGCAGGGTCTCACTTCAGTTACCATCGGGATTAGTTATGAACTTAAATAATTGTTATTTAGTGCCTGCATTAAGCATGAACATTATATCTGGATCTTGTTTATTGCGAGACCGTTACTCATTTAAGTTAGAGAATAATGTTTGTTCTATTTATATGAGTAATATCTTTTATGGTCATGCACCCAATGTGAGGGGTTTGTTAATATTGAATATTGATTGTGATGATATACATATCCATCACATTGAGACCAAAAGAAGTACAGTTAACAATGATACCGCCACCTTTTTGTGGCACTGCCGCTTAGGTCATATTGGTGTAAAGCGCATGAAGAAACTCCATACTGATGGGCTTTTGGAGTCACTTGATTTTGAATCACTTGACATGTGCGAACCATGCCTCATGGGCAAGATGACTAAGACTCCGTTCTCTGGAACAATGGAGCATGCAAGTGAATTGTTGGAAATCATACATACTGATGTGTGCGGACCAATGAGTGTGGAGGCGCGCGGCGAATATCGTTATTTTCTCACCTTCACGGATGATTTGAGTAGGTATGGATATATCTACTTGATGAAGCACAAGTCTGAAACATTTGACAAGTTCAAACAATTTCAGAGTGAAGTTGAAAATCATCGTAGCAAGAAGATCAAGTTCCTACGTTCTGATCGAGGGGGCGAATATCTGAGTTATGAGTTTGGTGCTCACTTAAGACAATGTGGAATCGTTTCACAGTTGACACCGCCTGGAACACCACAACGTAATTGTGTGTCCGAATGTCGTAATCGTACTTTGTTAGATATGGTGCGATCTATGATGTCTCTTACCGATTTGCCATTATTGTTTTGGGGTTATGCATTAGAGACAGCTGCATTCACTTTAAATAAGGCACCGTCAAAATCCGTTGAGACGGCACAATCTGAGCTATGGCATGGTAAGAGGCCAAAGATGTCATTTCTTAAATTTGGGGATGCGATGCTTATGTCAAAAAGCTGCAGCCTAAAAAGCTGGAACCCAAAGCGGAAAATTGCGACTTCATAGGTTACCCAAAAGACACAGTTGGGTACACCTTCTATCTTAGATCCGAGGGCAAAGTGTTTGTTGCTAAGAACAGACCTTTTCTTGAGAAAGAGTTTCTCTCGAAGAATTGAGTTGGAGGATGTAACACCCTGTTTTTGGCTCTCGTGACAAATTAACTTATTTCAAAAATTAGGACCAATTAATTTTTTTTGTGAATACTTGTGATGCTTGGAGTGGCTATTGTTTGCCTGTGTGCTTGAGTGCATGTGATTGCTCCCTAATAATTCTATCTATCTTCCAACTCACCTCCTCATTCCATGATATCCTGCCTAAAGATCATGCCATGTGTTTAGGATAAATATATATTTTTGCCAAATATTATTTGCACCAAAAAGCATTTCTTTGAATTAAACTTTCAAACCCGTGAGATGAGGTTTGTACTACAAGTCCTCAAATTTGGGAATTTTGCACCAATTATTTTATTTAAAACCGATTATCCAAATAACTTCCCAAAACCACAATATTATTATTTTAAAAGTTATTTTACTATTTATTTAAAAGTATTCCTGTGAGGCGAGAAGTGACCGCTTATGAAGGAAAGTTATTTTTATTGCTTTCAAAATATTTAAGAAAATTTAGGGAAACTAAGTGGTTATATTTATTCCATATATATGAGTTTCACCACATGGTCAACTTCAAAATATTGGGCAAAACCCTCCAAAACCATTCCTGCCTATTTCAAGCTTTTGAAATATTTCTATTAGAAATATTCTCAACAAATTCCAGTGAAATTCTAGCATGTCATCTATGATATTATTGATGATCTTGCCAAGTTTCATCTCAATCCAAGTTGATTTGACTCCCCTAACTATCCTAAAACCCTTTCTGTCTAGATTCAAATTTGAGCAACTCTACATTGTGGAGTGTCTCCAATTATGCTAAAATTTGGTAGACATGTTCTAGTACTCCAATAAGGCATCCACACCAAGTGGTACATCAAGGAGAATAGAGGAACTTGTCCTAAGACCCTCAAAACCCTCTCTGTTGATTTCTGACTTTGGTAAACTTTACATTATAAAGTTTCTCCAATTGACCTCAAACTTTTTGTGCATGCCTTGATGCTCAAATAATGCCCATACACCAAATAATTGATTTGTGGGAATTGATTTGAATAGGATAGTAAGAAGAAAGCCATTCTTGCCCATTTCATGGGTTTTCCAAGTCTACATTGGAAAACTTCTCCAGCAAATCCCAAATTTGGGGTGCAAGCCTATTTTTATCTATTATTTGATCCTTTTAAGTTTCATAGCCATTGGAATCCATCTGGTAGCCTAACCACAGATCAAACACCATGTGTGCACTCATTAATTTGGCTTCTTTGACCCCTTCCCCTTTTACCCTTGAGCTCAAATTTCTACCACAGCTTCACATGGTTATATTTTACCTCTAGTAACATCCCCATGGCCACTGGTCAATTATTGGGGAAGGACCCTTTGTAACTTTCTCTCATTTTCACCTTTGGATCACTGTTTTACCTCTATTCCCAAACTTCTGCTTAACCCAAAGCCCCCAATTCTTTCCAGAGCATCAATTATATGCCAAGGCTTCATTTAGAACCAAGATATGGCATGCTCATGTGGAGAAAATGTGCAGCACCTCCTCAAGTTCATTTCTGGCTGAAATGTGGCTTTGTACAGTTAGGTTTCACCTCAATTAACCCTCTATTACAAACACCTCCTCAAGTTGATTTCTGGCTGAAATGTGGGTTTGTAAAGCAAGGTTTCACCTCAATTAGTCCTTCTATTACAAGCACTGCTAGACAAGGTTTCACCTCAATTAACCCTATGTGCAAACCATTTTTGCTAGCCTTAAGTTTGCTCCTGCAAACTTAATCGTAGTCCAAGCCCATTCAAACCTCCTTCACTTGGCTCCAAACCCCAGCAGTGACCTCTGGCAAGCATGCCTTGCACGAGGGACATCTTTGTCGGGTCAAACGGTCACCCTAGACACGCGTGGCCATGGTGACCGCGCTGTCAGCCTGCACTACTGGTGCTCTGCACCATTTCTTCGTCTCCTAGCTCATGTTCCGCAGCGGCAGTGTGCCCCAGAGCGCCAAAGAATCCCCTCCTCCTCCTTTGACCCCTCCACGACGCTAGCAAGACTCCAAAAAGGCTCACGGAGCCGTGGTCGTCGTGCCCTGGGTGCACCAGAGAGCCCCGAGCTCCCTCTCCCTCTCTTCCCTCTTACCTTCTCTTCCCCGAGCCTCTCAGGCTCCCATTTAGCTTCTCCTCTCTCCCAGCAACCTCCAAAGCTCCTCCTCTTCTCCCCAAGCTCTCCCTTACCTCCTGTCATGCCTTACCCGAATCTCTCCCTCCGGGAGCAGCAGCAACTCGAGCAACGTCGGGCTCCCCCTTCCCCTTGAAACTTCCCCTACACCCCCTCGTCTCGCCATTGCCCTCCCCTCCTTCCTTTCATCGGGCGACCTCCGCGGCCTCTGTCCTCACCCTCCCGGCGCCCCTGGCAGGAGCGTGCACTCAGGTGAATTCGGGTCGTTGCCCTGAGCTCCCTGGTGGCCGGAGTATACCCGGGGACAGCCTGGGCTGCCGTATCAGCGCCGGCTGCCGGCCCTGTCTTGCCTCCCCACTCTCCCAGCTTGAGCGAGAGGTTGGAGACGGAGCTGACAGGCGGGGCCCCCGCGTCAGCCACACACCGGTCGACCCCCGGCTTTAAGTGGCAGTGCCCTCATCGTTGGCGCCTCCCACACGCGAAGGCGCGTTAGCAAGAGTACACCTTCGGTGTCAACAGGCCTCCCAGGCGGTCTGCGCAACCGGGCCGTTCCACCTCCTTCTCTAGCGCCTAGTGTGCAGGATAGCCAAGTCTGGAGGCCCATTTTGTCTTTTTCATTTATCTGCAATCTTCAAAAATCTCCCATAAATTCATTCTAACTCCAAAAATGTTGATTCAAATTTTTGCAGGTCCCAAAAATCAAGGCCTATCAAGATCTGTGCTTTGCACATTTTTCCAAGTACTTTTCCTGTTGTGTTATTTTTCAAATTCCAATCTGGATAATGAAGGCTCCATCTTGCAAAAATCCCATAGGCTTCAAATGAACTCCAATTGGAGTGATTCAAATTTCCAGAGCCTTCTTATATCATGTACTATGTTTAGAGCCTTGGTCAACATTTTTATCAAGCTTCATTCTGTTGCTTATTATAAATAGCTTCCTATTGCTATTTACTCCATAGTAGAAAATTCCTAGTATATTCATACCAACTCCAAATCCAGTGAAATAACATCCTCAATATTTCTAAAATCATTCTCTGTTAAATGGGTCCTCCACTCATTTTTAACAGAATGATTTATGTTGGCTTCTTCAATGGTCACCTATTCCTCCTTTCATCCATTCAAAATTCCCTGATGATCCAAATATCCTATATCAAGCTTCAGGTATTTTTCTTATGACCAAAGGGGTCCAAGAAAAATATAACTTCTATTTTTGTGACACTTTTATTTCTGCATGTTGTGTGGCTTACCGTGGTTGTTTCCGATGATAGTTGACGGGTAGACAGAGTATTCGGAGTTGGAGCGAAAGACCTCGAAGACTCTGAGGACTTATGTGAGCAAGGCAAGCAGCCCTTTGACCATGATTGAGCATATGTTAGTTTGCATGTTAAATAGCAAGTATTTATGTTGCATATGATCATAAGTGTCGGTAATCATTTGATATGATTTTACCGAAGGCTCCCCGGAGCACATGCATTGAGCTTGACCCTACCCCTTAAGGGTCCTGCTAATACCATCTTGACAACTAAAGGTAGCAGTAGTGTTATCATGAGCATGATGTTGTCATAAAGCAAGAGTTTATGAAAACCCCGTCGGGTGCCACTAATGCCCGAGGGTGATGATGAGTTAGGTGGTCACTTTTGGTGAAGTGATGCACCCGGTATTTGTATGAGTAAGTTTTCGGAAATGGGATTAGATTTATGATGTGTCCACCGTCCCAACCTTACCAGTACGACCATGTTACCCCTTATGGGACGGGGCTATGTTAATTACTCTGGTCGATGCTAGCAAAGAGCCACATTACTAGTGGCAGGAGTGATACGTGGTCACTCTCATGATGGGGTCGTGCCGGGTAGGACGACTATGCCATTTTTATGAGTTCCAGTCACACCGTTGGTCCCCGCATGGTTGGTACTGTCCAAAGTTGGTGCTCGTAAGACGTACAACATGTGGGCTGGGTACCAATCGAGTGGACCTCTTTGTCTAGTATCGTCAAGGGAAAGGCATTGATCGGGTACTTACCTCGGGTATGTGATATACCACGAGTCGTGGATGACACGGAAGTTTCCCGGATCTCGTGGGTCCAGCATACTACCTCTGCAGAGTGTAAACTATTCGAATACCGTGTCCATGGTCAAGGACAGTTGGGTAATCCTACTTAAACTACGTCCTGATATTTCCGCATAAACCAAGTGTGTGTGTGTGTCTGTGTGTCTGTGTGGTGATGATAAAGGTGTTGCTTTGATAGCAATGATATGACCAAGTTCGGTGACTTGGCATATAGGGTGAACCCGGATGGTTCAGCCCTCGACGGATATATTGATATCTGTAACCTGTTCTTCAAGAGTAATTCTTTAACTTGATGCATATTCATGATCATTCCACCCAGATGAGTTACACTAGAGAAGCGTGATATTGTTATCCTTCACTTTCGTTGATTATATCATGGGTTGTTTGCGAGTACATTCAAAGTACTCATTGGCTTGCCACTGGTTATTTCATCGACCAGGTATGAAAGAGCAGGATATGGTGAAGATTAACTCGGTGATGTTCATGCGAGCTAGGACGCTTTCCAGTCAGAATGCCTGTAGGTTAAGGCTGATGGCATGGGTTCACATTTTCAACCAATAATTCCACGATTGGTCCAGTTTGATGTGTTGGCATGTAAGGCCCTATACATGTAAGGCTCGACCGAAGTGGTCATTTATTGTATCAAACGGTATGTATGGATGTAAGACTCTTTTATTCGGTATCTGTGTTCGGTGAGCATTGATCTCTGGGATCACTGAGGACGGCGATCTCGACTCGTAAGTCGGGGTCCCCACAAAGCTGGTATCAGAGCCATCCTGACTGTAGGAAGCCCTTAGCACGGACGTTAATTAGGATAAAACTGCTTTCCAGATCCTTCAAAATACTTACAGAACCTATATATTTTCTCGACTCTCCTAAATCTTCAAAGAAATTGATGGTTATGCTCTAGCCTTCCACCCTTATTTTCTTGGTACTCCTCGTCTACTTTTTCAAAACATGCAAATGGTCGCTCGTACCTTATGCCCTCAGACCACGGGGTAAATTGAAATCCTCGTGCGTAGCCTGCAAGGAAGTAACCTTTCCAGGCAAACACCTGTGCTGAAAGACAGAGAAGACAACTTTGCGACCCGACGACACCAACAGAAGTATCTCCATGAGGAACAAGGACATCGAGGCTTAGAAGATGGTGAAACCCTGGGCACTGTTCCAGAGTGATGCCACTTTCGCCTACGATAATCTCGACATAATATATGCAAACCTTGATCTGCATCACTAATAGAGCGACCCTGTCAATTATAAGGATTGTGTCGACCACCACCGGTGGATGAGAACCTCACCATTTGGTCCGCCTCACCTTAGTGAGCAGGAAAACGGTTCTCTTCATCCCCCTCTCTAGGTGTTGATATCGCAATTATTATGAGTGACAGATCAAAACTCTATCATGTCATGCAAATATCGGTGCATGAAGATGTCCACTTGAGACTCTCGAAGCCTCAGAAGACAACAAGACAATGACAGGATCATGAAGACAACCGAACGCCCTATCAATGACAGGCATGAAGAACCACCTTCGTCAGCAACTTCCCAGACGAGAAGACAACAAGAGTTCTTTACAACTCAAGTGAATTGCTTTGGCAAGCGACAACAAGAGGCGTGACAACACCATGAGAAGGTCCAGAAGACTTAGCGGACTCCTCTTCAGAGCACGAAGCAAGCACGACTGTCGAGTCCCAGAACCTAGGATAGGATGAGTCGTGAATTCCCTATGCGAAGTCGAGTCCGTGAAATGGTTCGGATGGACCATGTTGTGTGTTGCTTATTTTTGTTGGTTGTGCTTTGATATAAGTCGCACTTTGCTTAGGCAACAAGCATGCGGTTATATCACTCATCATATTTTTGATGTTCAAAATAATTTTAGCACTTGTTTTAGTTGACTTTTTAATGCTTGTTTGATTGCACTGAAACCCTTAGACACCCCCTCTGTGCTCTCTCTCCCTCACCCATCTCGACAACTAAAGACTGCAAGGCAAGATGTACCAAGGATCCACTTTGAAGGACGGCTGACACTGAAGACAGTGACTGTGTTATGCTTAATCACGCGCAACCCGTAGGAGTGTGCTTTCCCCTCAAGATTGGAAAACCACACTAGACTAGACTAACCTCCACAAGCCTTTCCGGCTCAAAATTTCTGGTCACGTGTCTAGTACATGGAATTGCCAGAACTCGTGTAGGTCCCCGATAAACCATGCTAAGCACCGGGTTCCTTATGGAATGAGTGATCACTGTGAACAAGTATCCTTCAATCTTATGCTAGCACCGTAACCTTGATGCCATAAGTAGGACCGATCTCAGATACAAGAGTATAGAGTAAAGACTGTCGTGGTGATGATGATATGTGTCTTGAGGATATAGCTAGGCTATCTTGGTGGATCATGAGACACTTATAAAGGTAGGTGAACTTGGTGGAACAATTTAGTATAGTAGCATAACATACCTATCCTTAGAGTAAGATTGGATTTAGTAGGACGATCATTATCGCGATCAACAATATTTTGGTGGTATACATGACTTTAGCAAGTAGATGGCATGATTTGATGCCTTTACCATAATAACTTGGAGTATCAAGTAGACTCCTTATTGGATTTGAGTCTTGGATTTAAATAGGAAATCTTAATAGAGTATCGAGGATGATCAGACCACATGGTTCAGAGTAAATTGGATTTAGCCCGATAATCTCGATCATGATACCTTGTTTCTCGATGGATATATTGTCAAATTGATTTACAACCTATGTGGTTTGGCCTTGGAGATTATATGGCCATGATTATTGAAGTTGGTGGATATACTATGACGTAAATCTTGCAGTAATATGTGAATTATGAGGACTCTAAGAGATTATGTAGAACCCCATCAATGTTGGATTTGGAGGAGTGATAGGTCCAGTAATGATTGATTGGGTTCATGGATCACTTGGTCGGATTCATAGAAAGGAAACAAGATATTGGATTGGTGTACTATGTGATTCCTTAATATAGTAATGCAGTACTTTGTTCATTGTATGATCTAGCTGGACATCGGATTTGTAGCATCCCAGTGTAACCCTAGCAGCTTATATACCTCCCCGAGGTTCTTGCATAGTAATGCATGTGCATTTGGGGCTACACCATACTTGTAGTGTTTGGAGTTTAGTTCTTCCCTCAACATGGAGTTGACTAGCATGAGCGGTGTGGAGTTGACCCATATGGGATGGTATCTTTGATGAGATGAGGTGATATTGTCCCGAGATAGAGGTCGAACTATTGGCATCTAGGGAATGTGCTTAGAGATAAGATGATAACTGTTCTCCCACATCCTAGGTTCCCAGAGACCTTAAAGCTTCACTGAGCCACAAGATGGACGGATTACGACCCTAGAAAATGACTCTAAGTCATTAAAATATGGCCAGTACCCGCCCATAGAAAGTCCCCGTTCTCCTCACCTGACTCATGAGCACTGTGCTTATGCCATGTTTGGGGAAGGTATGTTGTCATCCTCACTGATGACATACTTACTCACCCAGTAAGAGGAAGAACACCTTAGTCCTGTTTGGACGAGCCCCAGGAGCGCCGATTGTTATGCCTCTCGAGGGTACAGTGATATCTCGAGAAGTGGACTTTTCGAAGCAACCCCAAGACGACGGAAGTCTATCCTACTCAAGTCAAGACGAAGAACCGCCGTGGCAAGGAAGACACGACATTGACGAAGGAGCAACTGAAGTCAACCACCGATCATGCACCGACTACATCAACAATGTCAGAAGCCTCGACGACCCAAGACGATGAAGCCTTTGGACAAGAGAAGGAATCGCACGACCTCTCCTTGGTCCAAATCAAGGACGAGAGTACTAGTAGGTCGTGGTGAAGACCCGCCAAAGGTGATTCACCCGCTTGCCGACACGCAAACCTTGGGAGTGGGCGACTGGTTTATACTCTTGGATAGCCAGCTCATACAGAACCCCTCGCACCCCCCCCCCAAGATGGCAGGACCATTCTGGACTCTGAGCCTCCAAGCTTAGGCTCATGGGTCAGACCCAACCCGGACCCTTTCACGAGAAACCCTTGAGGACCACTGCAACGCCCTCAGGGACGAAGACTTTGGTAGTGTGTTCTAACACGAGACATCTTGATGTCACTAACCGGCATGCGAAGCCCCAGGACTAGATCCCAGACACACCATCTTGCCACGTATTCTGACTTTGGAATACACTCGCAAGCCAGAATCTTGCACGGACTTAGTTCACCAAGCCCTTGACCTCGGTCAAGCCTAACTTATTACCAGACCCCACCCACGATCAGGCAAGGACATGCGAAACATTCAAAGTTGTATCATCAAGCACCTCAAGACCACAGCAACATGGGGACATGAAGACTACCTCCTATTCAAGATTTTTGTAACTCACCAACCCCTAGCCTAGAAATCTCGGGGACGAGATTTTCTTAAGGGGGTAAGGTGTGTAACACCCTGTTTTTGGCTCTCATGACAAATTAACTTATTCCAAAAATTAGGACCAATTAATTTTTTTTGTGAATGCTTGTGATGCTTGGAGTGGCTATTGTTTGCATGTTTACTTGAGTGCATGTGATTGCTCCCCAATAATTCTCTCTATCTTCCAACTCACCTCCTCATTCCATGATCTCATGCCTAAAGATCATGCCATGTGTTTAGGATAAATATCTATTTTTGCCAAATATTATTTTCACCAAAAAGCATTTCTTTGAATTAAACTTTCAAACCCCTAGATGAGGTTTGTACTACAAGTCCTCAAATTTGGGAATTTATTTTGCACCAATTATTTTATTTAAAACCCATTATCAAAATAACTTCCCAAAAGCACAATATTATTATTTTAAAAGTTATTTTACTATTTATTTAAAAGTCTTCCTGTGAGGCCATAAGTGACCTCTTATGACGGAAAGTTATTTTTAATGCTTTCAAAATAATTAAGAAAATTCAGGGAAACTCAGTGGTTATATTTATTCCATATATATGAGTTTCAGCACATGGTCATGTTCAAAATATTGGGCAAAACCCTCCAAAACCATTCCTACCTATTTCAAGCTTTCGAAATATTTCTATTATAAATATTCACAATAAATTCCAGTAAAATTCTAGAATGTCATCTATGATATTATTGATGATCTTGCCAAGTTTCATCTCAATCCAAGTTGATTTGACTCCCCTAACTATCCTAAAACCCTATCTGTCCAGATTCAAATTTGAGCAACTCTACATTGTGGAGTGTCTCCAATTATGCTCAAATTTGGTAGCCATGTTCTAATACTCCAATAAGGCATGCACACCAAGTGGTACATCAAGGAGAATAGAGGAACTTGTCCTAAGGCCCTCAAAACCCTCTGTGTTGATTTCTAACTTTGGTAAACTTTACATTATAAAGTTTCTCCAATTGACCTCAAACTTTTTGTGCATGCCTTGATGCTCAAATAATGCCCATACACCAAATAATTGATTTGTGGGAATTGATTTGAATAGGATAGTAAGCAGAAAGCCATTCTTGCCCATTTCATGGGTTTTCCAAGTCTACATTGAAAAACTTCTCCAGCAAATCCCAAATTTGGGGTGCAAGCCTATTTTTATCTATTATTTGATCCTTTTAAGTTTCATAGCCATTGGAATCCATCTGGTAGCCTAACCACAGATCAAACACCATGTGTGCACTCATTAATTTGGCTTCTTTGACCCCTTCCCCTTTTACCCTTGAGCTCAAATTTCTACCACAGCTTCACATGGTTATATTTTACCTCAAGTAACATCTCCATGCCACTGGTCAATTATGGGGGAAGGACCCTTTGTAACTTTCTCTCATTTTCACCTTTGGATAACTGTTTACCTCTATTCCCATACTTCTGCTCAACCCAAAGCCCCCAATTCTTTCCAGAGCATCTATTCTATACCAAGGCTTCATTTAGAACCAAGATATGGCATGCTCATGTGGAGAAAATGAGCAGCACCTCCTCAAGTTGATTTCTGGCTGAAATGTGGCTTTGTACAGCAAGTACTAGCAATACTTGCTTTCTTGAGCTGAAACTTTGCAGTCTTGTAGTCCTTCTATTACAAACACTGCTAGACAAGGTTTCACCTGAATTAACCCTCTGTGCAAACCAGTTTTGCTAGCCTTAAGTTTGTTGTTGCAAACTTAATCGTAGTCCATACCCATTCAAACGTCCTACACTTGGCTCCAAACTCCAGCGGTGACCTCTGGCAAGCATGCCTTGCATGAGGGACATCTTTGTCGGGTCAAACGGTCACCCTGGACACGCGTGGCCATGGTGACCATGCTGTCAGCCTGCACTAATGGTGCTCTGCACCATTTCTTCGGCTCCTAGCTCATGTTCCGCAGCGGCAATGTGCCACAGAGCGCCAGATCATCCCCTCCTCCTCCTTTGACCCCTCCACGATGCTAGCAAGACTCCAAAGTGGCTCAGGGACGCGTGGCCGCCGTGCCCTAGATGCACCAGAGAGCCCCGAGCTCCCTCTCCCTCTCTTCCCTCTTACCTTCTCTTCCCCGAGCCTCTCTGGCTCCCATTTAGCTTCTCCTCTCTCCCAGCAACCTCCGAAGCTCCTCCTCTTCTCCCCAAGCTCTTCCTTACCTCCTGCCATGCCTTAGCCGAATCTCTCCCTCCCGGAGCAGCAGCAACTCGAGCAACGTCGGGCTCTCCCTTCCCCTTGAAACTTCCCCTACACCCCCTCGTCTCGCCGTTGACCTCCCCTCCTTCCATCCGTCGCCGAAGCACCTCGCTCATGGCCTCTCATTGGGCGACCGCCGCGGCCTCTGTCCTCGTCCTCCCGGCGCCGCCTGGCAGGTGCGGGCACTCAGGTGAGTTCGGGCCGTAGCCCTGAGCTCCCTGGTTGCCGGAGCATCTCCGGGGACAGCCTGGGTTGCCGTATCTGCGCCGGCTGCCGGCCCTGTCTTGCCTCCCCACTCTCCCAGCTCGAGCGGGAGGCTGGATATGGAGCTGACAGGCAGGGCCCCCGCGTCAGCCACTCACCGTCGCCCCCCGGCTTTAAGTGGCGGTGCCCTGACCATTGGTGCCTCCCGCACGCGAAGGCGCATTAGCAGGAGTACGCCTTCGGTGTGAATAGGCCTCCGAGGCGGTTTGTGCAACCGGGCCGGCCCACCTCCTTCTCTAGCGCCTAGTGCGCAGGACAGCCAAGTCTGGAGGCCCATTTTGTCTTTTTCATTTATCTGCAATCTTCAAAAATCTCCCATAAATTCATTCTAACTCCAAAAATGTTGATTCAAATTTCTGCAGGTCCCAAAAATCAAGGCCTATCAAAATCCGTGCTTTGCACATTTTTCCAAGTACTTTTCCTGTTGTGTTATTTTTCAAATTCCAATCTGGATAATGAAAGCTCCATCTTGCAAAAATCCCACAGGCTTCAAATCAACTCCAATTGGAGTGATTCAAATTTCTAGAGCCTTATTATATCATGTACTAATTTTAGAGCCTTGGTCAACATTTTTATCAAGCTTCATTCTGTTGCTTATTATAAATAGATTCATATTGCTATTTACTCCATAGTAGAAAATTCCTAGTTTATTCATACCAACTCCAATTCCAGTGAAACAACTTCCTAAATATTTGTAAAATCATTCTCTCTTAAATGGGTGCCTCCACTCATTTCTGACAGAAAGATTTCTGTTGGCTTCTTCAATGGTCACCTATTCTCCCTTTCATCCATTCAAAATTTCATGATGATCTAAATATCCTATATCAAGCTTCAGATATTTTTCCTATGACCAAAGAGGTCCAAGAAAAATATGACTTCTATTTTTGTGACACTTTTATTTCTGCTTGCTGTGTGGCTTACCGTGGTTGTTTCCGACGATAGTTGACAGGTAGACGGAGTATTCGGATTTGGTGCGGAAGAGCTCGAAGACCCCGAGGACTTATGTGAGCAAGGCAAGCAGCCCTTTGACCATAACTGAGCATATGTTACTTTGCATGTTAAATAGCAAGTATTTCCGTTGCATATGATCATAAGTGCCGATAATTATTTGATATGAGTTTACCGAAGGCTCCCCCGAAGCACTTGCATTGAGCTTGACCCTACCCCTTGAGGGTCCTGCTAATACCATGTTGACAAGTAAAGGTAGAACTAGTGTTATCATGAGCATGATGTTGTCATAAAGCAAGAATTTATGAAAACCCCGTCGGGTGCCACTAATACCCGAGGGTGATGATGAGTTAGGTTGTCACTTTTGGTGAAGTGATGCACCCGATATTTGTGTGAGTAAGGTTTCGGAAATGGGATTAGATTATGATGTGTCGACCGTCCCAACCTTACCAGTACGACCATGTTGCCACTTATGGGACGGGGCTATGTTAATTACTCTGGTCGGTGCTAGCAAAGAGCCACATTACTAGTGGCGTGAGTGATATGTGGTCACTCTCGTGATGGGGTCGTGCCGGGTAGGACGACTATGCCATTTTTATGAGTTCCAGTCACACCGTTGGTCCCCACATGGTTGGCACTGTCCAGAGTTGGTGCTCGGAAGACGGACAACATGTGGGTTGGGTACCAATCGAGTGGACCTCTTTGTCTAGTATCGTCAGGGGAAAGGCATTGATCGAGTACTTACCTCGGGTATGTGATATACCGCGAGTCGTGGATGACACGGAAGTTTCCCGTATCTCGTGGGTCTAGTGTACTACCTCTTTAGAGTGTAAACTATTTGAATTGTCGTGTCCACGGTCAAGGACAGTTGGGTAATCCTGCTTAAACTACGTCCTGATATTTCCGCATAAACCAAGTGTGTGTGTGTGTGTGTGTGTGTGTGTGTGTGTGTGTGTGTGTGGTGATGAGAAAGGTGTTGCTTTGATAGCAATGATATGACCAAGTTCGGTGACATGGCATATAGGGTGAACCCAGATGGTTCAGCCCTCGACACATATATTGATATCTGTAACCTATTCTTCAAGAGCAATTCTTTAACTTGATGCATATTCATGATCATTCCACCAATATGAGTTACACTAGAGAAGCATGATATTGTTATCCTTCACTTTCATTGATTATATCATGGGCTGTTTGCGAGTACATTCAAAGTACTCATTGGCTTGCCACTGGTTATTTCATCGACCAGGTATGAAAGAGCAGGATATGTTGAAGATTAACTCAGTGATGTTCATGCGACCTACGAAGCTTTCCAGTCAGAATGCGTGTAGGTTAAGGCTGATGGCATGGGTTCACGCTTTCAACCAATAATTCCGCGATTGGTCCAATTTGGTGTGTTGGCCTGTAAGGCCCTATATATGTAAGACTCGACCGAAGTGGTCATTTATTGCATCAAACGGTATGTATGGATGTAAGAATCTTTTATTCGGTATCTGTGTTCGGTGAGCATTGATCTCTGTAATCACTGAGCACAGCGATCTCGACTCGTAAGTCGGGGTCCCCACAGAGGAAGATCGAACTTGATGAGGTTGTGGAACCGCTGCTCCAAGAGGATGGTGTCGTAGGGCAGAAGGAAATCTGTGTCGAGGCAACACCAATTGAGGAGGAAGCTAATGATGATGATCATGAAGCTTCGGATCAAGTTACTATCGGACCTCGCAGGTCGACAGGATCATGTACTACTCCTGAGTGGTACAGGAATCCTGTCTTATCTATCATGTTGTTAGACAACAATGAGCCTGCAAATTAGGAAGAAGCAATGGTGGGCCCAGATTCCAACAAATGGTTAGAGGCCATGAAATCCGAGATAGGATCTATGTATGAAAACAAAGTGTGTACTGTGGAAGTATTACCTGAAGGTCTCAAGGCTATTCAGAACAAATGGATCTTTAAGAAGAAGATGGATGCGGACGGTAATGTGACCGTTTATAAATCTCAACTTGTGGCGAAGGGTTTTTCACAAGTTCAAGGAGTTGACTACGATGAGACATTCTCACCGTTAGCGATGCTTAAATCCGTCCGAAGCATGTTAGCAATAGCTGCATTTTTCGATTATGAAATCTGGCAGATGGATGTCAAAACGGCGTTCCTTAATGGGTTTCTTAAGGAATTTGTTGATCCAAAGAATGCCAACAAACTATGCAAGCTCCAGCGATCCATTTATGGACAGGTGCAAGCATATCGGAGTTGGAATAAGCGCTTTGATGAGGTGATCAAGGCGTTTGGGTTTATACAAGTTCTAGGAGAATCTTGTATATACAAGAAAGTGAGTGGGAGCTCTGTAGCGTTTCTAATATTATATGTGGATGACATATTGCTGATTGGAAACAATGTGGAGTGTTTGGAGAGCATAAAGGATTACTTGAACAAAAGTTTTTCAATGAAAGACCTAGGAGAAGCTGCTTACATATTAGGTATTAAGATCTATAGAGATAGATCAAGACGCCTGATAGGACTTCCACAAAGCACATACCTTGAGAAAGTTGTGAAGAAGTTCAAAATGGAACAATCCAAGAAAGGGTTCTTGCCTGTGTTACAAGGTATAAAGTTGAGTAAGACTCAATGTCGAGTAACTGCAGAAGATAGAGAAAAGATGAGTACCGTCCCCTATGCTTCAGCCATAGGGTCTATCATGTATGCAATGTTGTGCACAAGACCGGACGTCAGCCTGGCCATAAGCATGGCAGGCGGGTTTCAAAGTGATCTAGGAGTGGAACACTGGGCGGCGGTCAAGAATATTCTGAAGTACCTCAAAAGGACTAAGGAAATGTTTATCGTTTATGGAGGTGACGAAGAGCTCGTCATAAAGGGTTATGCCGACGCAAGCTTTGACACTGATCCGGATAACTCTAAGCCTCAAACCGGATACATATTTATTCGAAATGGGGGTGTGGTAAGTGATGACCCACAAGTATAGGGGATCTATCGTAGTCCTTCGATAAGTAAGAGTGTCGAACCCAACGAGGAGCAGAAGGATCTGACAAGTGGTTTTCAGCAAGGTAATATCTACAAGCACTGAAATTATCGGTAACAAGTAGTTGTGTGATAAGATGATTCGTAGCAAGTAGCAAGTAACAAAAGTAACAACGGTGCAGCAAAGTGGCCCAATCCCTTTTGTAGAAAGGGACAAGCCTGTACAAAGTCTTATAGGAGGTAAAACGCTCCCGAGGACACATGGGAATTTCTGTCAAGCTAGTTTTCATCATGTTCATATGAATCGCGTTCGCTACTTTGATAGTTTGATATGTGGGTGGACCGGCGCTTGGGTACTGCCCTTACTTGGACAACCATCCCACTTATGGTTAACCCATCTCGCAAGAAGAAGGTCTTTCCTTTATCTTTGAACTATAAGGTGTTGACATGGTATAGGCTTTGTGATGATACTGGATCATGGGACTACAATCGGTTGAAATTGGAATTTCATCAAAAGTTTTATCCTATGCATTTAGTACATCGTGATCGAAACTATATTTACATTTTTTGGCCTCGTGACAGAGAAAGCATCGCTCAAGCTTGGGGGAGGCTTAATTCAATGCTATATTCATGCCCCAATCATGAGCTCTCGAGAGAAATTATCATTCGGAACTTCTATGCTCGGCTTTCTCATGATGATCGCACCATGCTTGACACTTCTTGTACCAGTTCTTTTATGAAGAGAGATATTGACTTCAAATGGAATTTATTGGAGAGAATTGAATGCAACTCTGAAGATTGGGAGCTTGAAGAAGGTAGGGAGTCAGGTATGAATTTCACTTTTGATTGCGTTGAATCCTTTGTTGAGACAAATACTTTTTGTGACTTTAGCGCTAAGTATGGACTTGACTCTGAGATAGTAGTTTCATTGTGTGAATCTTTTGCTGCTCATATTGATCTCCCCAAATAGAAGTGGTTTAAATTTCATCCTCCTTTAGAAGTCAATGTAGTTAAACCCACCCCAGTTGAAGAGAAAGTCATTGCCTATAATGATCATGTGGTTCCCAGTGCTTACATTGAGAAACCACCTTTCCCTGTTAGGATAAAGGATCATTCTAAAGCTTCAACTGTGATACGTAGAGGCCATATTAGAACACCTACACCCCTTGAGAAAATTAGAGTTGAACCTAGCATTGCTATTATCAAATATCTTCTGTCTGAAGAAGTTGAGGGACATAATATTCACTTTTGTGAAGATGCTACTAGAATTGCTAAACCTCACGCTAGAGACAAACATAGGCCTATTGTTGGCATGCCTCTGGTTTCTGTTAAGATAGGAGATCATTGTTATCATGGTTTATGTGACTTGGGTGCTAGTGTTAGTGCAATACCTCAATCCTTATACGATGAAGTCAAAGATCAGATTGCACCTGTTGAGATAGAACCTATAGATGTCACTATTTAGCTTTCCAATAGAGATACTATCTGCCTTGTGGGAATTGTTAGGGATGTTGAAGTCTTGTGTGGTAAAACAAAGTATCCTGCTGATTTCCTCGTTCTTGCTACCGCTCAAGATAGCTTTTTTCCCATCATATTTGGCAGACCTTTTCTCAATACCGTCAATGCTCATATTGACTGTGAGAAGCAAATTATCACTGTTGGCTTTCAAGGTGTGTCACATGAGTTCAATTTCTCTAAGTTCAGTAGACAACCTCATGAAAAGGAGTTGACTAGTAGGGATGAAACTATTGCCTTGGCCCATATTGCCGTGCCTCCTACTGATCCCTTAGAGCAATACTTCCTTGAGCATGAAAATGATATGCATATGGATGAAAGGGATGAAATAGATAGAGTTGTCTAAGAACAATATCCTATCCTTAAGAATAAATTGCATGTTGAACTGCTTGGGGTTCCACCTCCACCAAAGGGTGATCCTGTGTTCGAGCTTAAACAATTGCCTCATACTCTTAAGTATGCCTATCTTGATGAAAAGGAGATATATCCTGTTATTATTAGTGCTAGCCTCTCAGAGCAAGATGAAAAGAAGTTACTAAAAACTCTGAGGAAGCACCGTGCTGCTATAGGATATACTCTTGATGATCTTAAGGGCATTAGTCCCACTCTAAGCCAGCATAAGATCAAAACTGATCCGGAATTCAAACCAAGTGCCGATCATCAAAGGAGATTGAATCCTAAGATGAAAGGAGTAGTGAGAAAAGAAATACTAAAGCTCCTAGAAGTAGGTATTATCTATCCTCTTGCTCATAGCGATTCGGTGAGACAGGTGCATTGCGTTCCTAAGAAAGGAGGCATTACCGTTGTCCCTAATGATAAGGATGAGTTGATCCCACGGAGGATTATTACTGGCTATAGGATGGTGATTGATTTTAGGAAGTTGAATAAGGCCACTAAGAAAGATCATTACCCTCTGCCTTTTATCGACCAAATGCTAGAAAGACTATCCAAACACACACACTTCTACTTTCTAGACGGTTATTCTGGTTTCTCCCAAATACCAGTTGCACAATCTGATCAGGAGAAAACCACTTTCACCTGCCCTTTCGGTACCTTTGCTTATAGACGTATGCCTTTTGGCTTATGTAATGCACCTGCCACCTTTCAAAGATGTATGATGGCTATATTCTCGGACTTCTGTGAAAAGATTGTTGATGTTTTCATGGATGACTTCTCCGTTTACGGGTCTTCCTTTGATGATTGCCTCAGCAACCTTTATCGGGTCTTGCAGAGATGTAAATACACCAATCTTGTCTTGAATTGGGAGAAGTGCCACTTTATGGTTAATGAAGGCATCGTCTTAGGACATAAAATTTCCGAAAGAGGTATTGAAGTCGATAAGGCTAAGGTTGATGCAATCGAGAAAATGCCATACCCCACAAATATTAGAGGAATAAGAAGTTTCCTTGGTCATGCTGGTTTCTATAGAAGGTTCATTAAAGACTTCTCTAAGATTTCTAGGCCTCTTACCAACCTCTTGCAAAAGGATATTCCTTTTGTCTTCGACTAGGATTGTGAGGATGCCTTCGAAATACTTAAGAGGGATTTGATAACCGCACCTATTGTTCAACCACCTGACTGGAACTTACCTTTTGAGATCATGTGTGATGCTAGCGATTATAATATTGGTGATGTTCTAGGGAAAAGAGTCGATAAGAAGTTGAATGTTATTCACTACGCTAGTAAAACTCTAGACAGTGCCCAAAGAAATTATGCCACTACGGAGAAGGAATTTTTAGCAGTCGTGTTTGCATGTGAAAAGTTCATGTCTTACATAGTTGATTCCAAAGTCACTATTCACACTGATCATGCTTCTATTAAGTACCTCATGGAGAAGAAGGACGCTAAACCTAGACTTATCAGATGGGTTCTCTTGCTACAAGAAATTGATTTGCACGTTGTCGACAGAAAGGGTGCTGATAACCCAGTAGCAGATAACTTGTCTAGGTTGGAGAATGTTCTTGATGACCCACAGCCTATTGATGATAGCTTTCCCGGTGAGCAACTGAATGTCATCAATGCTTCACGTAGTGCACCGTGGTATGCTGCTTATGCAAACTATATCGTTGCCAAATACATACCACCTAGTTTCACGTACCAGCAAAAGAAGAAATTCTTCTTTGACTTGAGACACTACTTTTGGGGTGATCGTCACCTTTATAAGGAAGGAGTAGATGGCGTTATTAGATGTTGTGTACCTGAACATGAACAGGAATAGATCCTACAGAAGTGTCACTCCGAGGCCTACGGAGGACACCATGCGGGAGATAGAACTGCACACAAGGTATTGCAATCAGGTTTCTATTGGCCCACTCTCTTCAAGGATTCCCGTAAGTTCGTCTTGTCTTGTGACGAATGTCAAAGAATAGGTAATATTAGCAAATGCCAGGAAATGCGTATGAATTATTCACTTGTCATTGAACTATTTGATGGTTGGGGCTTTGATTATACGGGACCTTTTCCCAAATCCAACGGGTATACTCACATCTTAGTTGCTGTTGATTACGTCACTAAGTGGGTAGAATGTATCCCCACTAGTAGTGCTGATCACAACACCTCTATCAAAATGCTGAAAGAAGTTATCTTCCCTAGCTTTGGAGTCCCTAGATATCTAATGATCGAGGGTGGTTCACACTTCATTCATGGTGCTTTCCGTAAAACGCTTGCTAAGTACGATGTCAACCATAGAATAGCGTCTCCCTATCACCCTCAGTCCAGTGGTCAAGTAGAGCTAAGAAATGGAGAGATTAAACTGATTCTGCAAAAGACTGTCAACAGGTGTAGAAAGAATTGGTCTAAGAAGCTCGATGATGCACTGTGGGCTTATTAAATTTCCTATAAGAATCCCATGGGCATGTCTCCGTACAAAATGGTGTATGGGAAAGCATGTCACTTACCTCTTGAGCTAGAGCATAAAGCTTATTGGGCAATCAAAGAGCTCAACTTTGATTTCAAACTTGCTGGTGAGAAGAGGTTATTCGACATTAGCTCGCTTGATGAGTGGAGAACTCAAGCATATGAGAATGTCAAGCTCTTCAAAGAGAAGGTTAAGAGGTGGCATGATAAGAGGATACAAAAGCGTGAGTTCAATGTAGGTGATTATGTCTTTCTATATAACTCATGTTTAAGATTCTTTGCAGGCAAGCTTCTCTCTAAATGGGAAGGTCCCTATGTTGTTGAGGAAGTATATCGTTCCGGTGCTATCGAGATCAACAACACAGAAGGTAATTGTCCGAGAGTGGTAAATGGGCAGAGACTCAAGCATTATATATCAGGTACTCCCATAAATGTTGAAAGCAATATCATCAATACCATAACTCCGGAAGAATACCTAAGGGACATTTATGAGCCTGTTTCAGACTCTGAAAACAAAGAGGTATGAGATTCGGTAAGAAAACAGAGTCCAAAACGTTCCCCATAGGAAATTTTCTCTGTTTTGCAATATTTGAAAATATACAAAAATTGGAAGTAGTCCGGAAAGTGCGCGAGGAGGCGACAAGCCTGCACGGCGCGGGGCCACCCCCTGGCCGCGCCATGAGGGCTTGTGGCCACCTCGTGTGCCTCCCAGACTCCGTTTTCGTGCACGGGACTCCTTCTGGTCTGGAAAAAATCATTATAAATACTTCCGTTTGGTCTGACCCCGTATCACGCAGATTTGATCTGTTTTTCGTTTCGAGCATGTTTTCTGCCGCAGATCTAGGTCAAGATGTCTTCTCAAGAGTCTGTGGGGGAGACCAACCTCCGTCAATTCTATGGAGAAGTTCATGCTGATCTGAAAAGGATGGAGGACATGGAGGCTAAGGAGAGGCTACCTAAATAAACCAAGGGCAAGGCTAAGGAGAAGGATCAGGCATGGGACAAAGTGCAATCTATGCTCAACAAGGAAGAAGTTGAAGAAGTGGATTTCCTCCAACCGTACCTCCACCTACTATCTCCATCTTTGATTGAACTCTTGAGGTTTTGTGAAACAACTCGTGCTCGCAATACTTGTCTCACTCGTGAAGTTGTTTTGCTGGAGAAACATATCACAGATCTCCAAAGTATAAATCGAAGACTGATGGCCCTCTTGGAATCAAAGGTTGCAACAACTCCACCATCACCACCAAAGGAAGACAACTGAGCATTGGTATGGCAATCCCCTTGGCTTTTGCCAAGCTTGGGGGACTTGCCCCGGTATCGTATCACCATCACATCTTTTGCCTTTACCTTTGTCTTTAGTTTTCCTTTTCAGTTTTATCTTTTTCTAGTTGAGTAAAGTCTTAGTGTTTTAGTCTTGAGTTTTGCTTTGTGTCACCCCCGATGTATTCTTGCTTGTGAGCCATATAATAAAGAGTGTCTTAGTTGAAGGGCTTTGTCTCTTGCCATGATCAAAAGAGTGAGAGTAGAACAAAAGCATGAAAGATCATGTAGTGATCTTATGGGAAGTGCTGGCTTCACATATAAAAAGAATGAGGATTGAAACTTGTTGAGGGTAGGCAAACGTAGAACTTGGTCATTGTTGCAATTAATAGGAAGTGATAAAGAAGGAGAGGTTCACATACAATTATATCATCTCTGACACCATCTATGATTGTGAACACTCACCAAACTATTGCATGCCTAGAAGTAGATGTTGGACAAGGAAGACAACGTAATGAATTGTGTTTGCTTAGCTCTGAACAATGTTATATGATTAGAGATCCCTTAGCATGTGAAGATTGCTTCCACCTCATATTAGCCAAAACTCCCGCACCAAGTAGAGATACTACTTGTGCATCCATAAACCTTCAAACCAGTTTTGACATGAGTGTCCACCATACCTACCTATGGATTGAATAAGATCCCTCAAGTAAGTTGTCATCGGTGCAAGCAATAAAAATTGCTCTCTAATATGTATTATCTATAAGTGTGTGGAAAATAAGCTTTATACGAACCTGTGATGAGGAAGACATAAAAGCGACACACTGCATAATAAAGTTCTTTATCACAGGAGGCAATATAAAGTGACGTTCTCCACACTAAGAGGACACGCATTCAAACCCCAAAAGCGCATGACAACCTCTGCTTCCCTCTGCGAAGGGCCTATCTTGTACCTTTACTTTTTGCCCTTGAAAGAGTCATGGTGATCTTCACCAATTCCCTATTTTGCATTTGTCTTGGCTACCGTCACATGCTTGGGAAAGATCTATATTCATATGTCAACTTGGAGGCAGGCATTCATGAATTATTATTGTTGACTTTACCCTTGAGGTGAGAAGTTGGGAGGCAAAACTGCAAGCCCCTATCTTTCTCAGTGTCCAGCTAAAACTTTGTTCTCATGAGTACCACGTGAGTTGTAGCAATTGTAGAGAACGAAAGAATGATTGAGTATGTGAATTTGCTTTACAAGCTCTTATTTGACTCTTTATGATGTTGAGATAAATTGCAATTGCTTCAATGACTAAAGGCCACCGGTTGTTACTTCTCGGTAAGGTTCTCGATCCATGCTTTACTTTGTGAAGGAATTATCACTTTAGCATGAGAGATTATATGTTGGTATTGCTGTTCTGATCATGATCATGATGCATGCATGTTCGTATCTTGTTTTGTCGACACCTCTCTCCCTAAACATGTGGACATATTTATTGAGCTCGGCTTTCGCTTGAGGACAAGCGAGGTTAAGCTTGGGGGAGTTGATACGTCCATTTTGCATCATGTTTTCAAGTTGATATTTATCGCTTCCTTGGATGTTATTTCACTTCACGATACTATTCTTATGCCTTTTCTCTCTTATTTTGAAAGGTTTACATGAAGAGGGAGAATACCAGCAACTGGAATTCTGGCCTGAAAGTGGAGGAAAGTTGAGATACCTATTCTGCACAACTCCAAACGCCGTGAAAATCAACGGAGATTTTTTTCCCAATATATAAAAAATACTGGGCCAAAGAAGTACCGGAGGAGGGCCAGGGGGTGGTCACAAGCCTGCACGACGCGGCCACCCTCCTAGGCCGCGCCATGGGGGCTTGTGGGCACCCTGTTGGCCCACTTGCCCCCCTCTTTTGCTATATGGAGGGTTTCGTCCAGAAAAAAAATCAGACGGGAGCTTTTTCGTGGTTTCGCCGCCGCCAGGAGGCAGAACTTGAGCAGAACCAATCTAGAGCTCCGGCAGGACAGTCCTGCCGGGGAAACTTCCCTCCCGGAGGGGGAAATCGTCGCCATCGTCATCACCAACACTCCTCTCATCGGAGGGGACTCATCACCATCAACATCTTCATTAGCACCATCTCATCTCCAAACCCTAGTTCATCTCTTGTAACCAATATTCGTCTCGCGACTCCGATTGGTACTTGTAAGGTTGCGAGTAGTGTTGATTAATCTTTGTAGTTGATGCTAGTTGGATTACTTGGTGGAAGAGTTTATGTTCAGATCCTTGATGCTACTCATTACACCTCTGATCATGATTATGATTATGCTTTGTGAGTAGTTACTTTTTTTCCTGAGGACATGGGATAAGTCAAGCTAATAATAGTCATGTGAATTTGATATCCGTTCCATATTTTGATATGTTGTATGTTGTTTTTCCTCTAGTGGTGTTATGTGAACGTCGACTACATAACACTTCACCATTATTTGGTCCTAGAGGAAGGCATTGGGAAGTAGTAAGTAGATGATGGGTTGCTGGGGTGACAGAAGCTTAAACCCTAGTTTATGTGTTACTTCGTAAGGGGCTGATTTGGAGCCACTAGTTTGATGCTATGGTTAGACTTTGTCTTAATTCTTCTTTCATAGTTGCGGATGCTTGCGAGAGGGGTTAATCATAAGTGGGATGCTTGTCCAAGTAAGGGCAATACCCAAGCGCCGGTCCACCCACATATCAAATTATCAAAGTAACGAACGCGAATCATATGAACATGATGAAACTAGCATGATAGAAATTCTCGTGTGTCCTCGAGAGCGTTTTTCCTCCTATAAGACTTTGTTCAGGCTTGTCCCTTTCTACAAAAGGGATTGGGCCACTTTGCTGCATCGTTGCTACTTTTGTTACTTGTTGCTTGCTACGAATCATCTCACCACACAATCACTTGTTACCGACAATTTCAGTGCCAGCAGATTTTTCCTTGTTGAAAACCACTTGTCAGATCCTTTTGCTCCTCGTTTGGTTCGACACTCTTACTTATCGAAAGGACTATGATTGATCCCCTATACTTGTTGGTCATCAGTCCGCGCCAGGCAGGCTTGTCGCCTCCTCGTGCGCTTTCCGGACTACTTCAAATATTTCTTTTTTTTCAAAAATTCCAAAACGGAGAAAAAATCCTACTGGAAAGTTTTGGAATCTGTTTACTTACCGAATCACATACCTCTTCGTTTTCGGATCTAAAACAGGCTGATAAATATCCCTTATGTACTCCTCCGGAGTTATGGTATTGATAATATTGCATTCAACGTTTATGGGAGTACCTGAGATAAAATGCTTGATTCTCTGCCCATTTACCACTCTCGAAAAATTACCTTCCGTGTTGTTGATCTTGATGGCACCAGAACGATATACTTCCTCAACAATGTAAGGACCTTCCCATTTAGAGAGAAACTTGCCTGCAAAAAATCTTAAACGAGAGTTATATAGCAAGACATAATCACCTACATTGAACTCACGCTTTTGTATCCTTTTATCATGCCACCTCTTAACCTTTTCTTTGAACAACTAGGCATTTTCATATGCCTCGGTTCTCCATTCATCAAGTGAGCTAATATCAAATAACCTCTTCTCACTCGCAAGTTTGAAATCAAAGTTGAGCTCTTTGATTGCCCAATAAGCCTTATGCTCTAGCTCAAGAGTTAATGACATGCCTTGCCATACACCATTTTGTACGGAGACATGCCCATGGGATTCTTATAGGTAGTTCTATAAGACCACAGTGCATCATCGAGCTTCCTAGACCAATTCTTTCTAGACCTATTGACAGTCTTTTGCAGAATTATATTAATCTCTCCATTGCTTAGCTCTACTTGACCACTTGACTGAGGGTGATAGGGGGACGCAATTCTATGGTCGACATCGTACTTAGCAAGCGTTTTACGGAAAGCACCATGAATGAAATGTGAACCACCGTCGGTCATTAGATATCTATGGACACCAAATCTTGGGAAAATAACTTCTTTAAGCATCCTGATTGATGTGTTGTGATCAGCACTACTAATTGGGATAGCTTCTACCCACTTAGTGACGTAATCAACAACAACTAGGATATGAGTATACCCATTGGATTTTGGAAAAGGTCCCATATAATCAAAGCCCCAAACATCAAATGGTTCAATGACGAGTGAATAATTCATAGGCATTTAGTGACGTTTACCGATATTACCTATTCTTTCACATTCGTCACAAGACAAGACAAACTTACGGGCATCCTTGAAGAGAGTGGGCCAATAGAAACCTGATTGCAATACCTTGTGTGCAGTTCTATCTCCCACATGGTGTCCTCCGTAGGCCTCGGAGTGACACTTCTATAGGATCTGTCCATGTTCATGTTCAGGTACACAACGTCTAATAACACCATCTACTCCTTCCTTATAAAGGTGAGGATCATCCCAAAAGTAATGTCTCAAGTCCAAGAAGAATTTCTTCTTTTGCTGGTATGTGAAACTAGGTGGTATATATTTGGCAACGATATAGTTCGCATAATTAGCATACCACGATGCACTACGTGAAGTATTGATAACATTCAATTGCTCATCAGGAAAGCTATCATCAATAGGTTGCGGGTCATCAAGAACATTCTCCAACCTAGACAAGTTATCTGCTACGGGGTTAGCAGCACCCTTCATGTCGACAACGTGCAAATCAAATTCTTGTAGCAAGAGAACCCATCTGATAAGTCTAGGTTTAGCATGTTTCTTCTCCATGAGGTACTTAATAGCAGCGTGATCAACTATGTAAGACCTGAACTTTTCACATGCAAACACGACTGCTAAAAATTCCTTTTCTGTAGTAGCATAGTTTCTTTGGGCACTGTCTAGAGTTTCACTGGCATAGTGAATAACATTCAACTTCTTATCAACTCTTTGTCCTAGAACAGCACCAACAGCATAATCACTGGCATCACACATGATTTCAAATGGTAAGTTCCAATCAGGTGGTTGAACAATAGGTGCAGTTATCAAGGCCTTCCTAAGTATTTCGAAGGCTTCTTCACAATCATCGTCAAAAACAAAAGGAATATCCTTTTCCAAGAGATTGGTAAGAGGCCTAGAAATCTTAGAGAAGTCTTTAATGAACCTTCTATAGAAACCAGCATGACCAAGGAAACTTCTTATACCTTTGATATCTGTGGGGCATGTCATTTTCTCGATTGCATCAACCTTAGCCTTACCAACTTCAATACCTCTTTCAGAAATTTTATATCCTAAGATTATGCCTTCATTAACCATAAAGTGGCACTTCTCCCAATTCAAGACAAGATCTATATCTTTACATCTCTGCAAGAGTCGATCAAGGTTGCTGAGGCAATCATCAAAAGAAGACCCGTAAACGGAGAAATCATCCATGAAAACCTCAACAATCTTTTCACAAAAGTCAGAGAATATAGCCATCATGCATCTTTGAAAGGTGACAGGTACATTACATAAGCCAAAAGGCATACATCTGTAAGCAAAGGTACCGAAAGGGCAGGTGAAAGTGGTTTTCTCCTGATCAGATTATGCAATAGGTATTTGGGAGAAACTAGAATAACCATCTAGAAAGCAGAAGTGTGTGTGTTTAGACAGTCTTTCTAGCATTTGGTCGATAAAAGGCAAAGGGTAATGATCTTTCCTAGTGGCTTTATTCAATTTCCTAAAATCGTTCACCATCCTATAGCGAGTAATAATCCTTTGTGGCATCAATTCATCCTTATCATTAGGGACAACGGTAATGCCTCCCTTCTTAGGGACGCAATGCACCGGACTCACCCAATCACTATGAGCAATAGGATAGATAATACCTGCTTCGAGTAGCTTTAGTATTTCTTTTCTTACTACCTCTTTCATCTTAGGATTTAATCTCCTTTGATGATCAGCAACTGGTTTGGAATCAGGATCGGTTTTAATCTTATGCTGACATAGAGTGGGACTAATGCCTTTAAGATCATCAAGAGTATATCCAATAGCAGCACGGTGCTTCCTTGGAGTTTTTAGTAACTTCTTTTCTTCATGCTCTGAGAGGCTAGCACTAATAATAACAGGATATATCTCTTTCTCATCAAGATAAGCATACTTAAGAGTATCAGGCAACTATTTAAGCTCGAACACAGGATCACCCTTTGGTGGGGGTGGATCTCCAAGTAGTTCAACAGGCAAATTATTCTTAAGGATAGGATATTGTTCTAAGACAACTCTATCTATCTCATCCCTTTCATCCATATGCATATCATTTTCATGCTCAAGAAAGTATTGCTCTAAAGGATCAGTAGGAGGCACGGCAATAGAAGCTAGGGCAATAGTTTCATCCCTACTAGGCAACTGTTTTTCATGAGGTTGTCTACCAAACATGGAGAAATTGAACTCGTGTGACACACCTTCAAAGCCAACAGTGACAGTTTGCTTCTCAAAGTCAATATGAGCATTAACATTATTGAGAAAAGGTCTGCCAAATATGATGGGACAAAAGCTATCTTGTGCGGTAGCAAGAACGAGGAAATCAGCAGGATACTTCGTTTTACCACACAAGACTTCAACATCTCTAACAATTCCCACAGGGCAGATAGTATCTCTATTGGCAAGCTAAATAGTGACATCAATGGGTTCTATCTCGACAGGTACAATCTCGTCTTTAATTTCATCATATAAGGATTGAGGTATTGCACTAACACTAGCACCCATGTCACATAAACCATTTTAACAATGGTCTCCTATCTTAACAGAAACAACATGCGTGCAAACAACAAGCCTATGTTTGTCTCTAGCGTGTGGTTTAGCAATTCTTGCAGCGTCTTCACAGAAGTGAATATCATGGCCATCAACATTGTCAGATAGGAGTGTTTGATAATAGCAAGGCTAGGTTCAACTCTAATTTTCTCAGGGGGTGTAGATGTTCTAATGTAGCCCCTACGTATCACTGTTGAAGCTTTAGAATGATCCTTTATCCTAACAGGGAAATGTGGTTTCTCAATTTAAGCACTAGGAACAATAGGATCATTATAGGCAATGACTTTCTCTTCAACTGGATTGGGTTTAACTACATTGACTTCTAAGGGAGGATGATATTTAAACCACTTCTCTTCAGGGAGATCAATATGAGCAACAAATGATTCACACAATGAAGCTACTATCTCAGAGTCAAGTCCATACTTAGCGCTAAAATCACAAAAAGTGGTTGTTTCAACAAAGGATTTAACGCAGTCAAACTTGAAATTCATACCTGACTCCTTACCTTCATCAAGATCCCAATCTTCAGAGTTGCGTTTAATTCTTTCCAATAAATTCCATCTGAAGTCAATATCTCTCTTCATAAAAGAACCGGTACAAGAAGTATCAAGCATGGTGCAATCATCATGAGAAAGTCGAGCATAGAAGTTCGGAATGATAATTTCTCTCGAGAGCTCATGATTGGGGCATGAATATAACATTGATTTAAGCCTCCCCCAAGCTTGAGCGATGCTTTCTCTGTCATGAGGCCAAAAATTATAAGTACAATTCCTATCACGATATACTAGATGCATAGGATAAAACTTTTGATGAAATTCCAATTTCTACCGATTGTAGTTCCATGATCCAGTATCATCAAATAGCCTATTCCATGTCAATGCCTTATCCCTCAAAGATAAGGGAAATACCTTCTTCTTGACCTCATCCTCGGGCAAACGTGCAAGTTAAATAAACCACAAACTTCATCTACATAGATTAGATGCAAGTCTGGATGTCATGTTCCATCTCCTGTAAAAGGATTAGCCAGCAGTTTCTCAAGCATACCCGAAGGAAATTCATAGCAAATATTTAACTTCATCTACATAGATTAGATGCAAGTCTGGATGTGATGTTCCATCTCCTGTAAAAGGATTAGCCAGCAGTTTCTCAAGCATACCCGAAGGAAATTCATAGCAAATATTTTCAGTAGGTGCAGCAGGTTGAGGAGCAACTCTTTGTGCTTCCGTTCGAGGTGAAGATACCCCGAACAAGCCCCTCAAAGGATTAGTTTCCATAGTGACAAGTAACAATAAATTTCAGCACACTATATAAATGTTTCCTTACCAAAGGCGCTTCACTCCCCGGCAATGGCGCCAGAAAAGACTCTTGATGACCCACAAGTATAGGGGATCGATCGTAGTCCTTTCGATAAGTAAGAGTGTCGAACCCAACGAGGAGCAGAAGGATCTGATAAGTGGTTTTCAGCAAGGTAATATCTGCAAGCACTGAAATTATCGGTAACAAGTAGTTGTGTGATAAGATGATTCGTAGCAAGTAGCAACTAACAAAAGTAACAACGGTGCAGCAAAGTGGCCCAATCCCTTTTCTAGCAAGGGATAAGCCTGGACAAAGTCTTATAGGAGGTAAAACGCTCCCGAGGACACATGGGAATTTCTGTCAAGCTAGTTTTCATCATGTTCATATGATTCGCGTTCGCTACTTTGGTAGTTTGATATGTGGGTGGACCAGCGCTTGGGTACTGCCCTTACTTGGACAAGTATACCACTTATGATTAACCCCTCTCGCAAGCATCCGCAACTACGAAAGAAGAATTCAGACAATGTCTAACCATAGCGTTAAACTAGTGGATCCAAATCAGCCCCTTACGAAGCAACGCATAAACTAGGGTTTAAGCTTCTATCACTCTAGCAACCCATCATCTACTTACTACTTCCCAATGCCTTCCTCTAGGCCCAAATAATGGTGAAGTGTTATGTAGTCGACATTCACATAACACCACTAGAGGAGAGACAACATACAACACATCAAAATATCGAACGAATACCAAATTCACATGACTACTTATAGCATGACTTATCCGATGTCCAAATTCCCATAATCATGACCAGAGAGGTAATGAGTAGCATCAAAGATCTGAACATATAATATTCCACCAATTAATCCAACTAGCATCAACCACAAAGAGTAATTAACACTACTAGCAACCTTACAAGTACCAATCGGAGTCGCGAGACGGAGATTGGTTACAAGAGATGAATTAGGGTTTGGAGATGAGATGGTGCTGATGAAGATGTTGATGGTGATGAGTCCCCTCCGATGAGAGGAGTGTTGGTGATGACGATGGCTATGATTTCCCCCTCCGGGAGGGAAGTTTCCCCGGCAGGATCGTCCTGCCGGAGCTCTAGATTGGTTCTGCTCAAGTCCGCCTCGTGGCGGCGGCGAATCCTCCGAAAAGCCTCCTCTTGATTTTTTTTCTGGAACGAAACCCTTCTTGTAGCAAAAGAGGGGGGCCAGAGGGCCAAGTGGGCGCCCACAAGCCCCCTAGGCGCGGCCAGGGGGGAGGTCGCGCCTAGCAGGCTTGTGGCCACCTGCTGGCGCCCCTCTGGTACTTCTTCGGCCCAGTATTTTTTATAAATCCCAAAAACAATCCTCATCGATTTTCATGGATTTTGGAGTTGCGCAGAATAGGTATGTCAAACTTGCTCCTTTTTCAGGCTAGAATTCCAGCTGCCGGCATTCTCCCTCTTCATGTAAACCTTGCAAAATAAGAGAGAAAATGTACCGTGAAGTGTAATAACAGCCCAAAAAGCGATAAATATCAACATGAAACATGATGCAAAATGGACATATCAGTAAGCTAGTGCAATTCCAAGCAAAGCGTCGTAGCAGATTCTACATATGAAGTGGAGTACATGGCTGCCTCGGAGGCGGCTAAGGAGGGTGTGTGGATGAAGCAGTTCATGACAACACTGGTGCCATTGATCTAGCCAAGGAACCAAGGTTTCACAAGAAGACCAGATACATCAAACAACGCTTCAACATAATATGCGACTATGTCGAAGGATAGGACGTAAATATTTGCAAAGTGCACACGGATCTCAATGTTGCAGATCCGCTGACTAAACCTCTTCCACGAGCGAAGCATGATCAACACCCGAACTGTATAGGTGTTATATTCGTTACAATGTAAATCACATAGCGATGTGAAACTAGATTATTGACTCTAGTGCAAGTGGGATACTGCTGGAAATATGCCCTAGAGGAAATGATAAAATAGTTACTATTATATTTCCTGTTTCAAGATAATAGTTTATTATTCATGCTATAATTGTATTGAATGAAAACATAAATGCATGTGTGGATATATAGACAAAACTATGTCCCTAGTAAGCCTCTAGTTGACTAGCCAGTTGATCAAGGATGGTTAAGGTTTTCTGACCATATACAAGTGTTGTCACTTGATGACTGGATCACAACATTGGGAGGATGATGTGATGGACAAGACCCAAACTATAAACATAGCATATGATCGTGTCATTTTGTTGCTATTGTTTTCTGCGTGTCAAGTATTCATTCATATGACCATGAGACCATGTAACTCACTAACACCGGAGGAATACCTTTAGTGTATCAAACGTCGCAACGTTACTAGGTGACTATAAAGGTTCTCTACAGGTATCTCCAAAGGTGTTCGTTGAGTTAGCATGGATCAAGATTGTGATTCGTCACTCCGTGTGACGGAGAGGTATCTCGGGGCCCACTCGGTAATACAACATCACATATAAGCCTTGCAAGCAATGTGGCTAAAGTGTGAGTCACGGGATATTGTATTACAGAACGACTAAAGAGACTTGCCAGTAACGAGATTGAAATAGGTATAGGGATACCGATGATCAAATCTCGGGCAAGTAACATACGGAAGGACAAAGGGAATGGTATACGGGATTATATGGATCCTTGGCACAGAGGTTCAACCGATAAGATCTTCGTAGAATATGAAGGATCCAATATGGACAACCAGGTCCTGCTACTAGATATTGACCGGGGAGTGTCTCAGGTCATGTGTGCATAGTTCTCGAACCCGCAGGGTCTGCACATTTAAGGTTCGGTGAAGTTTTAGATATAATTGAGTTATAGGTGCTGGTGACATAAGTTTTGTTCGGAGTCCCGGATGAGATCACGGACGTCACGAGGGTTTCTGTGATGGTTTGTAAACGAAGATGGATATATAGGATTGTTTCAGTTGGCTTCCGGAAAGAATTCGGGCATTACGACAGTGTACCGGGAGTGACGAATGGGTCCCGGGTTTTTACCGGGAGGGGCCACCCACCCAGGGGAGAAACTAATAGGCCCATGGGTGGCGAACCAGCCCTTGGTGGGCTGGTGAGGCCATCCTAATAGGACTATTTCGGCCAAGGGAAAAATCGAAGGAGAAAAAAAAGGAGGTGGGAAGGAAGGAAGGGACTCCACCTTCCAAACCGAATTTGAGTAGGAGTCCCTCCCCCTCCCTTTGGTCGCCGCCCTTGGGGATACCTTGAACCTCAAGGCTAGCCCCTCCCCTCCTCCTATATATACAAGAGTTTTTAGGGTTTTTGAGACATAACTTTGCCACGTGCAACCCTAAACCTCTACTTCGTAGTCCTCCGTCTAGATCGGTTAACTTCGGAGCTCGGGAGGAGCCCTACAGGAATAGATCATAACCATCACCAGCGCGCTGTCACGCTGCCATAGAACTCATCTACTCCCCCGTCTCTCTTGTTGGATAAAGAAGGCGGAGATCGTCATCGAGTTGTACGTGTAGTGAACGTGAATGTGCCGCCCGTTCGGTACTAGATCAGGACGGATCGTGGGACGACGGTGATTTGAATCACGAAGTTGTTCCACTACATCAACCGCGTTTCTTAACGCTTCCCTCTTAGCGATCTACAAGGGTATGTGGATCCGATCTCCCTCTCGTAGATGAACATAACCATGATAGGTCTTCGTTTGCGTAGGAAAATTTTTGCTTCACATGCGACGTTCCCCAACAGTGGCATCATGAGCTAGGTTCATGTGTAGATGTTTTCTCGAGTAGAACACAAAAGTTTTTGTGGGTGTAGATGTTCAATTTGTTGCCCTCCTTAGTCTTTTCTCAATTCGGTGGTATTGTTGGATTGAAGCTGCATGGACCAACCTTACTCGTATGCTTACGAGAGACCGGTTTCATCGACTAACATGCAACTTGTTGCATAAATATGACTGGAGGGTGTCTGTTTCCTCAACTTTAGTTGAATCGGATTTGACCCAGGTGGTCCTTGGATAGAGGTTAAATAGCAATTTGCACATCACTGTTGTGATTTTGCGTAAGTAAGATGCGATCATACTAGATACCCATAGCATCCACGTAAAACATGCAACAACAAATTAGAGGATGTCTAACTTGTTTTTGCAGGGTATGCATGTGACGTGATATGGTCAAAGACATGATGTGATATATTGGATGTATGAGATGATCATGTTGTAATAGTTAAATATCGACTTGCACGTCGATGCTATGGCAACCGGCAGGAGCCATAGGGTTGTCTTTAAATTAACGTTTGTGCTTGCAGATGCGTTTACTATATTGCTAGGTTGTAACTTTAGTAGTAATAGCATAGATAGTATGAAAACCTCGATGGAGCCACGATGATGGAGATCATGATGATGAAGATCATGGTGTGGTGCCGGTGACGATGAAGATCATGCCGGTGCTTTGTTGATGGAGATCAAGTGATGTTAATCCTTTTATGCACCTTATCTTGCTTAGAACGACAGTAGCATTATAAGGTGACCCCTCACTAAAATTTCAAGATAAAATTGTGTTCTCCCTGACTGTGCACCGTTGCGACAGTTCGTTGTTTCGAGACACCACGTGATGATAGGGTGTGATAGACTCAACGTTCACATACAACGGGTGCAAAACAGTTGCACACGCGGAACACTCGGGTTAAACTTGATGACCCTAGCATGTACAGACATGGCCTTGGAACACAAGAGACCGAAAGTTCGAGCATGAATCGTATCGTTGATATGATTAACATAGAGATGTTTACCACTGAAACTACACTCAACTCACGTGATGATCGGACTTGAGTTACTGAATTTGGATCATGCCACACTCAAATAACTAGAGGGATGTCTATTTGAGTGGGAGTTTATTAGTAATATGATTAGTTGAACTCTAATTGTCTTGAACATAGTCTAAGTAAACTTTGCAATATTCTATGTTGTAGATCAATGGTTCGCGCAGTAGCAACCCTGAATTTCAATACGTTCCTAGAGAATGAAAAGCTCAAAGATGATGGTAGCAACTTTGTAGACTGGGCTCGTAATCTGAGGCTTATCCTACAAGCTGGGCAAAAGAATTAGGTCCTTGATGCAGTGCTAGGAGATGAACCACCCGCTACGGCTGATCAAGATGTTTTGAACGTTTGGCAAGCGCGTAAGGAGGACTACTCGGTAGTTCCATGTACAGTCTTGTATGGATTGGAACGGGAACTTCAACGGGACTTTAAACGTCATGGAGCATATGAGATGTTCCAGGAGTTGAAGTTTATCTTTGAGAAGAATGCCCGGATCGAAAGGTATGAGACCTCCGATAAATTCTATGCTTGCAAAATGGAGGACAATTCGTTTGTCAGTGAACATGTGCTCAAAATGTCTGGGTACTGAAAATCGTCTAGCTGAGCTGGGGATTGAACTCCCGCAAGAGGCTATCACTGACAGAATTCTTCAATCACTATCACCTAGCTACAAGAGCTTTGTGTTGAACTATAACATCCAAGGGATGAATAAGTCACCCGACGAGTTATTTGTGATGCTGAAAGTCGCGGAGTCCGAAATCCGGAAAGAACATAAAGTGTTGATGGTCAATAAGACCACTGGTTTCAGAAAAAGCGGCAAAGGCAAGAAGGGTAACTCCAAGAAGAGCGGCAAAATTGTTGCCCCTCCGACGAAGAAACCCAAGGCTGGACCTAAGCCGGAAACTGAGTGCTATTATTGCAAGGGGATGGGTCACTGGAAGCGCAATTGCCCCCAAGTATTTGGCTGATAAGAAGGCGGCCAACGCCAAACCAGGTATATGTGATATACATGTTATTGATGTGTACCTAACCAACTCTCGTAGTAGTGCCTGGGTATTTGATACCGGTTTTGTTGCCCACATTTGCAACTCAAAGCAGGAACTGTGAATAAATGAAGGCTAGCGAAGGATGAAGTGACGATGCGCGTGGGAAATGGTTCCAAGGTTGATGCGATCGCTGTCAGCATGGTCTCACTTCAGTTACCATCGGGATTAGTTATGAACTTAAATAATTGTTACTTAGTGCCTGCGTTAAGCATGAACATTATATCTGGATCTTGTTTATTGCGAGACCGCTACTCATTTAAGTTAGAGAATAATGTCGTTCTATTTATATGAGTAATATCTTTTATGGTCATGCACCCAATGTGAGGGGTTTGTTCATATTGAATATTGATTGTGATGATACACATATCCATAACATTGAGACCAAAAGAACTAGAGTTAACAATGATAGCGCCACCTTTTTGTGGCACTGCCGCTTAGGTCATATTGGTGTAAAGCGCATGAAGAAATTCCATGCCGATGGGCTTTTGGGGTCACTTGATTTTGAATCACTTGACACGTGCGAACCATGCCTCATGGGCAAGATGACTAAGACTTTGTTCTCTGGAACAATGGGGCATCCAAGTGACATGTTGGAAATCATACATACTGATGTATGCGGACCAATGAGTGTGGAGGCACGTGGTGGATATCGTTATTTTCTCACCTTCACTGATGATTTGAGTAGGTATGGATATATCTACTTGATGAAGCACAAGTCTGAAACAGTTGAAAAGTTCAAACAATTTTAGCGTGAAGTTGAAAATCATCGTAGCAAGAAGATCAAGTTCCTACATTCTGACCGAGGGGGCGAATATCTGAGTTATGAGTTTGGTGCTCACTTAAGACAATGTGGAATCGTTTCACAGTTGACAGCGCCTGGAACATGATACGTCGCCAACGTATCTATAATTTTTGATGGTTTCATGCTATTATCTTGTCAAACTTTGGATGTTTTGCATGCCTTTTATTTATTTTCTGGGACTAACTTATTAACTCAGTGCCAAGTGTCAGTTCCTGATTTTCCATGTTTTTGACCCCTTTCACAGGATATTTTCAAATGGAGTCCAAACGGAAGAAAATCCCCCAAAAGATTTTTCTGGAACGGAAGAAGATCGGAGAGCTTGGGGGCCAAGCCAGAAGAGCCACAGGGGCCCCACAAGCCCCCACCCCACGGCCAGGGGGCACGCCATCCAGGCTTGTGGGCCCCCTGGAGGTGCCCTCACCTAGATCTTGCGCCTATAAATTCCCAAATATTCCCAAAAAAACAAGGGACGATCGCAATTACTTTTCCGCTGCCGCAAACTTCTGTCTCCGCAAGATCCCATGTGGGGCACGTCCTGGTGCCCTGCCGGAGGGGAGATTCGGACACGAAGGGCTTCTTCATCAACACCATGATCTCTCTGATGATGCGTGAGTAGTTCACCATAGACCTACGGGTCCATAGCTAGTAACTAGATGACTTCTTCTCTCTCTTGGATCTTCAATACAAAGTTCTCCATGATCTTCATGGAGATCTATCCGATGTAATCTTCTTTTGCAGTTTGTTTGTCGAGATCCGATGAATTGTGGATTTATGATCAGATTATCTATGAATCTTATTTGAGTTTCTTCTGATCCCTCTTATGCATGATTTCATATCCTTGTAATTCTCTTCGAGTTGTGGGTTTTTTTTGGCCAACTAGATCTATGATTCTTGCAATGGGAGAAGTACTTGGTTTTGGGTTCATAGCGTGTGGTGACCTCACCCAGTGACAGAAGGGGTAGCGAGGCACGTATCGTGTTGTTGCCATCAAGGGTAAAAAGATGGGGTTTTCATCATTGGTTTGAGATTATCCCTCTACATCATGTCATCTTGCTTAAAGTGTTACTATGTTCATCATGGACTCAATACACTAGATGCATGCTCGATAGTGGTCGATGTGTGGAGTAATAGTAGTAGATGCAGAAAGTATCGGTCTACTTGTCTCGGACGTCATGCCTATATGCTAGATCATTGCCTTAGATATCATCATGAATTTGCGCGGTTCTATCAATTGCTCGACAGTAATTTGTTCACCCACCGTGATAACACTATGGCCCCCAGGGTCTACTCCACACCATATTTTCAGCCTTACACTTTTTACTTCGTTGCACTTTCCGCCTTCAAATCTCACTTTGCAAACAATCTTGAAGGGATTGACAACCCCTTTGAAACGTTGGGTGCAAGCTTGTTTGTGTTTGCGCAGGTACTTTGGACTTGATGAGGCCCTCCTTCTGGATTGATACCTTGGTTCTCAAACTAAGGGAAATACTTACTGCTCCTGTGCTGCATCAACCTTTCCTCTTCAAGGGAAAAACCAACGCAAATCAGAGAAGTAACAAGAAGAATTCCTAGGCGCTAGGGAAGGACTTTTGTTGCCGCAGCAGAAGAATTTCTGGCACCGTTGCCGGGGAGGAAGATCAAGTCAAGAACTCATCCAAGTAGCTGTCGCAAACTCATCTCTTGTATTTACTTTGTTTGCTAGTTGCCTCTCGTTTTCCTCTCCCCCACTTCACCAATTCGCCTTTTCGTTCGCCTTTTTGTTCGCCCTTTTTCTCTCCCGCTTTTTGTTTGCTCGTGTGCTTTCTTGCTTGCTGAAGTCAGCATGAATGAAAACACCAAACTTTGTGACTTCTCGAATACTAATAATAATGATTTTATTAGTACTCCGATTGCTCCCGCCACTAGTGCGGAGTCATACGAAATCAATGCCGCTTTGCTGAATCTTGTTATGAAAGAGCAATTCTCTAGCCTTCCTAGTGAAGATGTCGCATCCCATCTCAATACCTTCATTGAGCTTTGTGATATGCAAAATAAAAAAGATTTGGATAATGACGTGAATAAATTGAAGCTTTTTCCTTTCTCGTTGCGAGATCGCGCAAAAACTTGGTTTTCTTCTTTGCCCAAAAATAGTATCGATTCTTGGGATATGTGCAAAGATGCTTATATATCCAAGTATTTTCCGCCGGCTAAGATCATCTCTCTCCGTGATGATATCATGAATTTCAAGCAACTTGATCATGAACATGTTGCACAAGCTTGGGAGAGAATGAAATTAATGATTAGAAATTGTCCCGCTCATGGCTTGAATTTCGCTTCTAGAAATATCTTGGACTCCGCCTCAGGTGGAACGTTCATGGAAATCACGTTAGGAGAAGTGACAAAGCTATTAGACAACATCATGACAAACTACTCTCAGTGGCACACTGAAAGGTCACCTAGTAGTAAGAAGGTACACGCTATAGAGGAAATTAACTTGTTGAGTGCTAGGATGGATGAGTTAATGAATTTGGTTGCTAGTAGAAGTGCTCCTTTGGATCCTAATGATTTTCCTTTGTATTCTTTGATTGAGAGTAGCAACGCTAGCTTGGACGTTAATTTTGTTGGTAGAAATAACTTTGGCAACAACAACGCTTTTGGAGGAAACTATGTTCCTAGGCCTTTTCCTAGTAACTCCTCTAATAACTTTGGCAACTCCTACAACAATACCAATGTAAATTACAATAGATTACCCCCTGATCAAGAGAGTAATATCAAAGAGTTCATCAACTCTCAAAAGATTTTCAATGCGTCCATAGAGGAAAAACTACTCAAAATTGACGATTTGGCTAAGAGCGTTGATAGGATTTCTTGTGATGTTGATGCTTTGAAAGTTAGATATGCTCCTCCCAAAATCAACATGGATGAAACTTTTAAAGCTATGCGTGTTTCCATGATTGAGAGCCAAGAAAGAACCGCCCAAATTCGTGCTAGACATGAATGGCTTAAAAAGGCTTGTTCTCGTGATGAGAATCACGAAGATCTTAAAGTGCTTGGTGTGACTCCCATTGAATCTTTGTTTTCTTGTGTCAAACCTAATGATTATGGGGCTGGATATGAATCCACTTTGGTTGAAAAGTGCCCCAATGATTCGGAGTCCATCTATCTTGATGCTAAAAGCATTAAAAGTGGAGTAGAAGACGTTAAAACTTTGAGTATTAATGAAATTACTACCGTGGATTTCAAGGAATTCAATTATGATAGTTGCTCCTTGATTGAATGCATTTATTTGATGCAATCCATGTTGAACTCTCCACACGCTTATAGCCAAAACAAAGCCTTTACCGATCATATCGTCGAAGCTATGATAAAAGCTCTTGAAGAGAAACTTGAATTGGAAGTCTCTATCCCTAGAAAGCTTCATGAGGAGTGGGGACCTACCATCAACATCAGAATCAAAAACTATGAGTGCAATGCTTTGTGTGATTTGGGTGCTAGTGTTTCTACGATTCCAAAGTCTTTATGTGATATTCTGGGTTTTAATGAGATTGAAGAGTGTTCGCTTAATTTGCATCTTGCTGATTCTACTATCAAGAAACCCATGGGAAGGATCAATGATGTTCTTATTATTGCAAATAGGAACTATGTACCCGTGGATTTCATTGTGCTTGACATTGATTGCAATCCTACATGCCCTATTATTCTTGGTAGACCTTTCCTAAGGACTATCAGTGCTATCATCGACATGAAGGAAGGGAATATTAGATTTCAATTTCCTTTAAGGAAGGGAATGGAACACTTTCCTAGAAAGAAAATAATATTGCCTTATGAATCCATGATGAGGGCTACTTATGGTTTGAGCACCAAAGACGACGATACATGATTCTATCGCTACTATGCCTAGCTAAGGGCGTTAAACAATAGCGCTTGTTGGGAGGCAATCCAATGAATTTTTCTTTTTCTTTCTATTTTGTTGCGTCCATACTTTTATAACTCTGTTGTGATTGTGTTTTTTGTGTTTCTTTTTGTGTTTGAGCCAAGCAAAACCTTTATGACTAGTCTTGGTAATGGTTGTTTGATCCTGCTGGAAAAAGACAAAAACGTTTCGCTCACGAGATGATTTTTCATTTTTATTCAGATAGAGATTTTGAGTTGATTCTTTTGGAAGCTGATTGATATTCTGTTTCCCCAGACCGTCGTAATGTTTCAGATTTTTTGAGGTAGCACAAGTATACGAAGTATACAGATTGCTATAGACTGATCTGATTTTGACAGATTCTGTTTTTGTTGAGTTGGTTGCTTGTTTTGATGAAACTATGGTTAGTATCAGGGGGTACTAGCCATGGAAAAGTGAGAATACAGTAGGCCATAATCAATATAGATGGAATTCAAGTTTGCTACAGTACCAAAAGAAGTGGTAGCTTGTTTTCTTGTACTAATGTTATCAGAAGTTTCTGTTTAAGTTTTGTGTTGTGAAGTTTTCAAGTTTTGGGTGACGTTCTCATGGACAAAGAGATAAAGAGTGGAAAGAGCTCAAGCTTGGGGATGCCCAAGGCACCCCAAGCCAAATTCAAGGACACCAAAAAAGCCTAAGCATGGGGATGCCCCGGGAAGGCATCCCCTCTTTCCTCTTCAATCCATCGCTAACATTACTTGGAGCTATATTTTTATTCACCACATGATATGTGTTTTGCTTGGAGCGTCTTGTATCTTAGGAGTTTTTTCGTTTTTGTGTCACAATCATCCTTGCTGCACACCTTTTTGAGAGAGAGAGAGAGATGCACTCATCGTGATTTTGCTAGAATGCTCATTGTGCTTCACTTATATCTTTTGAGCTAGGTACATTTGCTCTTGTGCTTCACTTATATCTTTAGAGCACTGCGGTGCGTGATTTGGTAGTTGGCTTATGCTATGAAAGTAGTCCCAAATGTGCTAGGTACCCAAAGACTATGCAAAAACCTCCATCTTCATGTCCATTAAATAGAAAGAGAAGTTTTGATTCCTCTCAATTAGTTTTGAGACGTGGATTCGGTAATATTGAGAGTTATGTTAGCAGGGTGTTGTGAATCTAGAAATACTTGTGTTGGAGTAAGTGATTCCCCTAGCATGCACGTATGGTGAACCGCTATGTTAGGAAGTTGGAGCATAATTGATCTATTGATTGTCATCCTTTGTGTTGAGGTCGGGATCGCACGATGGTTTACACCTACCAACCCTTCCCCTCGGAGTATGAATTTAGCACCTTGTTTCGATTACTAATAAAAAAATTCGCTATAAGTATATGAGTTCTTCATGACTAATGTGAGCCCATGGTATAGATGCACTTTCACCTTCCACCATTGCTAGCCTCTCTAGTGCCACGCAATTCTCGCCGGTGCACAAACCCACCAAATTCCTTCCTCAAAATAGCCACCATACCTACCTACTAATTCATAGCCATTCCGAGATATATTGCCATGCAAGTGCCACCGTTCCGTCTCAGGACTTGTGCCGTCACTCTCATATTGCCATTGCATGATCATACTAGATCGTTGCACATCCCGGTACATTGCCAGAGGCATTTCCTATGGAGTCATCATCATTGTGATCGTTGAGCTTTGAGTAACTAAAAAGTGTGATGATCATCATTATTAGAGCATTGTCCCGTGTTAGGAAATAAAAAAAGGCCAAAGAGCCCAAAAAAAAAAGAGGCCTAAGATCCCAAATAAAAAAAATGAGAGAAAAAGAGAGAAGGGACAATGCTACTATCTTTTTCCACACTTGTGCTTCATGTTAGCACCACGTTCTTCATGATTGAGAGCTTCTTGCTTTATCACTACCATATGCTAGTGGGAATCTTCATTATATAAACTTGGCTTGTATATTCCAATGATGGGCTTCCTCAAAAAAATTGCCCTAGGTCTTCCTAAGAAAGCAAGTTGCATGCACACCCACTAGTTTTCCTCTTGAGCTTTCACATACTTATAGCTCTAGTGCATCTCTTGTATGGCAATCCCTACTCATTCACATTGATATCTATTAATGGGCATCTCCATATCCCTTTGATACGCCGAGTTAATGTGACCATCTCCTCTTTTTATCTCACAACCACCACCACACTCTATTCCACCTATAGTGCTATATCCATGGCTCGCGCTCATGTATTGCGTGATAGTTATAAAAAGTTTGAGAAAGTAAGAGTGCGAAAACAATTACTTGGCCAATTCCGGGGTTGTGCATGATTTACATTAGTCGTGTGAGGATGATGGAGCATAGCCAGACTACATGATTTTGTAGGGATAACTTTCTTTGGCCTTGTTATTTTGAAAGTTCATGATTACTTTGCTAGTTTGCTTGAAGTATTATTGTTTTCATGTCAATAGCAAACTATTGTTTTGAATCTTACGGATCTGAATATTCATGCCACGTGAAAGAAGTTGCAAAGGAAAACTATGTTAGGTAGCATTCCACATCAAAAATTCATTCTTTATCACTTCCCTACTAGAGGACGAGCAGGAGTTAAGCTTGGGGATGCTTGATACGTCTCCAACGTATCTATAATTTTTGATGGTTTCATGCTATTATCTTGTCAAACTTTGGATGTTTTGCATGCCTTTTATTTATTTTCTAGGACTAACTTATTAACTCAGTGACAAGTGCTAGTTCCTATTTTTTCCATGTTTTTGACCCCTTTCAGAGGAGAATTTGAAACGGAGTCCAAACGGAAGAAAATCCCAGAAAAGATTTTTTTCTGGAACGGAAGAAGATCGGAGAGCTTGGGGGCCAAGCTAGAAGAGCCCCAGGGGCCCCACAAGACCCCACCCCGCGCCCAGGGGGCCATGCCATCCAGGCTTGTGGGACCCCTGGAGGTCCCCTGACCTAGATCTTGCACCTATAAATTCCCAAATATTCCCAAAAAAATCAAGAGATGATCGCAATTACTTTTCCGCCGCCGCAAACTTCTGTCTCCGCAAGATCCCATCTGGGGCACATCCTGGTGCCCTGCCGGAGGGGAGATTCGGACACGGAGGGCTTCTTCATCAACACCATGACCTCTCCGATGATGCGTGAGTAGTTCACCATAGACCTACGGGTCCATAGCTAGTAACTAGATGGCTTCTTCTCTCTCTTGGATCTTCAATACAAAGTTCTCCATGATCTTCATGGAGATCTATCCGATGTAATCTTCTTTTGCATGTGTTTGTTGAGATGCGATGAATTTTGGATTTATGATCAGATTATCTATGAATCTTATTTGAGTTTCTTCTGATCTCTCTTATGCATGATTTCATATCCTTGTAATTCTCTTCGAGTTGTGGGTTTTGTTTGGCCAACTAGATCTATGATTCTTGCAATGGGAGAAGTGCTTGGTTTTGGGTCCATACCGCACGGTGACCTCACCTAGTGACAGAAGGGGTAGCAAGGCACATATCGTGTTGTTGCTATCAAGGGTAAAAGGATGGGGTTTTCATCATTGGTTTGAGATTATCCCTCTACATCATGTCATATTGCTTAAGCGTTACTCTCTTCTTCATGGACTCAATACAATAGATGCATGCTGGATAGCGGTCGATGTGTGGAGTAATAGTAGTAGATGCAGAAAGTATTAGTCTACTTGTCTAGACGTGATGCCTATATGCTAGATCATTGCCTTAGATATCATCATGACTTTGCGCGATTCTATCAATTGCTCGACAGTAATTTGTTCACCCACCGTGATATTTGCTATTATGAGAGAAGCCTCTAGTGAACACTATAGCCTCCAGGGTCTACTCGACACCATACTTTCAGCCTTACACTTTTTACTTCGTTGCACTTTCCGCCTTCAGATCTCACTTTGCAAACAATCTTGAAGGCATTGACAACCCCTTTGAAGCATTGGGTGCAAGCTTGTTTGTGTTTGCGCAGGTACTTTGGACTTGACGAGGCCCTCCTTCTGGATTGATACCTTGGTTCTCAAACTAATGGAAATACTTACTGCTCCTGTGTTACATCACCCTTTCCTCTTCAAGGGAAAAACCAACGCAAATCAGGGAAGTAACAAGAAGAATTCCTAAACGCCAGGGAAGGACTTTTGTTGCCGCAGCAGAACACCACAGCGTAATGGTGTGTCCGAACATCGTAATCGTACTTTGTTAGATATGGTGCGATCGATGATGTCTCTTACCGATTTGCCATTATTGTTTTGGTGTTATGCATTAGAGACAGTTGCATTCACTTTAAATAAGGCACCGTCAAATTCCGTTGAGATGACACCATATGAGCTATGGCATGTCAAGAGGCCAAAGTTGTCGTTTCTAAAAGTTTGGGGATGCGATGCTTATGTCAAAAAGCTTCGGCCTAAAAAGTTGGAACCCAAAGCGGAAAATTGTGACTTCGTAGGTTACCCAAAAGAGACAGTTGGGTACACCTTCTATCTCAAATCTGAGGGCAAAGTGTTTGTTGCTAAGAACGGAGCTTTTCTTGGGAAAGAGTTTCTCTCGAAGCATTGAGTGGGAGGAAGATAGAACTTGATGAGGTTTTGGAACCGCTCCTCCGAGAGGATGGTGGCGCAGGGCAGAAGGAAATCTCTGTCGAGGCAACACCAGTTGAGGAGCAAGCTAATGATGATGATCATGAAACTTCGGAAAAAGTTACTATCGGACCTCACAGGTCGACAAGATCATGTACTGCTCCTGAGTGGTACGAGAATCCTGTCTTATCTATCATGTTGTTAGACAACAATGAGCCTCGAATTATGAAGAAGCAATGGTGGGCCCAGACTCCAACAAATGGTTAGAGGCCATGAAATCCGAGATAGGATCTATGTATGAAAACAAAGTGTGGACTTTGGAAGTATTACCTGAAGGTCACAAGGCTATTCAGAACAAATGGATCTTTAAGAAGAAGACGGATGCGGACGGTAATGTGACCGTTTATAAAGCTCGACTTGTGGTGAAGGGTTTTTCACAAGTTCAAGGAGTTGACTACAATGAGACATTCTCACCGGTAGCGATGGTTAAATCCGTCCGAATCATGTTAGCAATAGCTACAATTTTCGATTATGAAATCTGGCAAAAGGATGTCAAAATGGCGTTCCTTAATGGGTTTCTTAAGGAAGAGTTGCATATGATGCAACCCGAAGGTTTTGTCGATCCAAAGTATGCAAGCTCCAGCGATCCATTTATGGACTGGTGCAAGCATCTCGGAGTTGGAATAAGCGCTTTGATGAGGTGATCAATGCGTTTGAGTTTATACAAGTTCTAGGAGAATCTTGTATATACAAGAAAGTGGGTGCGAGCTCTGTAGCGTTTCTAGTATTATATGTGGATGACATATTGTTGTTTGGAAACAATGTGGAGTGTTTGGAGAGCATAAAGGATTACTTGAACAAAAGTTTTTCAATGAAAGACCTAGGAGAAGCTGCTTACATATTAGGTATTAAGATCTATAGAGATAGATCAAGACGCGTGATAGGACTTCCACAAAGCACATACCTTGAGAAAGTTTTGAAGAGGTTCAAAATGGAACAGTCCAAGAAAGGGTTCTTGCCAGTTTTACAAGGTACGAGATTGAGTAAGACTCAGTGCCCAGCAACTGATGAAAGCACATACCTTGAGAAAGTTTTGAAGAGGTTCAAAATGGAACAATCCAAGAAAAGGTTCTTGCCTGTGTTACAAGGTGTAAAGTTGAGTAAGACTCGATGTCGAGTAACTTCAGAAGATAGAGAAAAGATGAGTATCGTCCCCTATGCTTAAGCCATAGGGTCTATGATGTATGCGATGTTGTGCACAAGACCGGACGTCAGCCTGGCCATAAGCATGGCAGGCAGGTTCCAAAGTGATCTTGGAGTGGAACATTGGGCGACGGTCAAGAATATTCTAAAGTACCTGAAAAGGACTAAGGAAATGTTTCTCGTTTATGGAGGTGACGAAGAGCTCGCCGTAAAGGGTTACGTCGATGCAAGCTTTGAGACTGATCCGGATAACTCTAAGTCTCAAACCGGATGCATATTTATTCCAAATGGGGGTGCAGTAAGCTGGTGCAATTCCAAGCAAAGCATCGTAGCAGATTCTACATGTGAAGCGGAGTACATGGCTGCCAGGGAGGCGGTTAAGGAGGGTGTCTGGATGAAGCAGTTCATGACACATCTTGGAGTTGTGCCAAGTGCACTAAATCCAATAACTTTGTTCTGTGATAACACTGGTGCCATTGATCTATCCAAGGAACCATGGTTTCACAAGAAGACCAGACACATCAAACGATGCTTCAACCTGATTTGCGACTATGTCGAAGGATAGGACGTAAATATTTGCAAAGTGCACACGGATCTGAATGTTGCAAATCCGCTGACTAAACCTGTTCCACGAGCGAAGCATCATCAACACCCGAACTGTATGGGTGTTAGATTCATTACAATGTAAATCACATAGCGATGTGAGACTAGATTATTGACTCTAGTGCAAGTGGGAGACTGTTGGAAATATGCCCTAGAGGCAATGATAAAATAGTTATTATTATGTTTCCTGTTTCAAGATAATCGTTTATTATTCATGCTATAATTGTATTGAATGAAAACATAAATGCATGTGTGGATATATAGACAAAACTATGTCCCTAGTAAGCCTCTAGTTGACTAGCCAGTTGATCAAGGATGGTTAAGGTTTTCTGACCATATACAAGAGTTGTCACTTGATGACTGGATCACATCATTGGGAGGATGATGTGATGGACAAGACCCAAATTATAAACGTAGCATATGATCGTGTCATTTTGTTGCTATTGTTTTCTGCGTGTCAAGTATTCATTCCTATGACCATGAGATCATGTAACTCACTGGCACCGGAGGAATACCTTTTGTGTATCAAACCTCGCAACGTTACTAGGTGACTATAAAGGTGCTCTACAGGTATCTCGAAAGGTGTCCGTTGAGTTAGCATGGATCAAGACTGTCATTTGTCACTCCATGTGACGGAGAGGTATCTCGGGGCCCACTCGGTAATACAACATCACATATAAGCCTTGCAAGCAATGTGGCTAAAGTGTTAGTCACGGGACATTGTATTACAGAACGAGTAAAGAGACTTGCCAGTAACGAGATTGAAATTGGTATAGGGATACCGATGATCAAATCTCAGGCAAGTAACATACCGAAGGACAAAGGGAATGGTATACGGGATTATATGAATCCTTTCCACAGAGGTTCAACCGATGAGATCTTCATAGAATATGTAGGATCCAATATGGACAACCAGGTCCTGCTGTTGGAATTATGCCCTAGGGGCAATAATAAATATGGTTATTATTATAATTCCTGTATCAAGATAATAGTTTATTTTTTATGCTATAATTGTATTGAATGAAGACTCATTTACATGTGTGGATACATAGACAAAACACCGTCCCTAGCATGCCTCTAGTTGGCTAGCCAGTTAGTCAATGATAGTCAGTGTCTTCTGATTATGAACAAGGTGTTGTTGCTTGATAACTGGATCACGTCATTGGGAGAATCACGTGATGGACTAGACCCAAACTAATAGATGTAGCATGTTGATCGTGTCATTTTGTTGCTACTGTTTTCTGCGTGTCAAGTATTTATTCCTATGACCATGAGATCATATAACTCACTGACACCGGAGGAATGCTTTGTGTGTATCAAACGTCGCAACGTAACTGGGTGACTATAAAGATGCTCTACAGGTATCTCCGAAGGTGTTAGTTGAGTTAGTATGGATCAAGACTGGGATTTGTCACTCCGTGTGACGGAGAGGTATCTCGGGGGCCCACTCGGTAATACAACATCACACACAAGCCTTGCAAGCAATGTAACTTAGTGTAAGTTGCGGGATCTTGTATTACGGAACGAGTAAAGAGACTTGCCGGTAAACGAGATTGAAATAGGTATGCGGATACTGATGATCGAATCTCGGGCAAGTAACATACCGAAGGACAAAGGGAATGACATACGGGATTATACGAATCCTTGGCACTGAGGTTCAAACGATAAGATCTTCGTAGAATATGTAGGATCCAATATGGGCATCCAGGTCCCGCTATTGGATATTGACCGAGGAGTCTCTCGGGTCATGTCTACATAGTTCTCGAACCCGCGGGGTCTGCACACTTAAGGTTCGACGTTGTTTTATGCGTATTTGAGTTATATGGTTGGTTACCGAATGTTGTTCGGAGTCCCGGATGAGATCACGGACGTCATGAGGGTTTCCGGAATGGTCCGGAAGCGAAGATTGATATATAGGATGACCTCATTTGATTACCGGAAGGTTTTCGGAGTTACCGGGAATGTACCGGGAATGACGAATGGGTTCCGGGAGTTCACCGGGGGGGCAACCCACCCCGGGGAAGCCCATAGGCCTTGGGGGAGACACACCAGCCCTTAGTGGGCTGGTGGGACAGCCCACAAGTGCCCTATGCACCAAGGAGAAGAAAATCAAGAGAGAAAGAAAAAAAAGGAGGAGGTGGGAAGGAAGGGGGACTCCCTCCCACCAAACCTAGTCCAACTCGGTTTGGGGGGGGAGAGTCCTCCCCCTTGGACTCGGCCGACCCCCTTGGGGCTCCTTGAGCCCCAAGGCAAGGCCCCCTCCCTCCCACCTATATATACGGAGGTTTTAGGGCTGATTTGAGACGATTTTTTCCACAGCAGCCCGACCACATACCTCCACGTTTTTCCTCTAGATCGCGTTTCTGCGGAGCTCGGGCGGAGCCCTGCTGAGACAAGGTCATCACCAACCTCCGGAGCGCCGTCACGCTGCCGGAGAACTCTTCTATCTCTCCGTCTCTCTTGCTGGATCAAGAAGGCCGAGATCATCGTCGAGCTGTACGTGTGCTGAACGCGGAGGTGCCGTCCGTTCGGTACTAGATCGTGGGACTGATCGCGGGATAGTTCGCGGGGTGGATCGAGGGACGTGAGGACGTTCCACTACATCAACCGCGTTCTCTAACGCTTCTGCTGTACGGTCTACAAGGGTACGTAGATCACTCATCCCCTCTCGTAGATGGACATCACCATGATAGGTCTTCGTGCGCATAGGAAAATTTTTGTTTCCCATGCGACGTTCCCCAACAGTGGCATCATGAGCTAGGTTCATGCGTAGATGTCTTCTCGAGTAGAACACAAAAGTTTTTGTGGGCGGTGATGTGCGTTTTTCTGCCCTCCTTAGTCTTTTCTTGATTCCGCGGTATTGTTGGATTGAAGCGGCTTGGACCGACATTACTCGTACGCTTACGAGAGACTGGTTTCATCGTTACGAGTAACCCCCTTTGCTCAAAGATGACTGGCAAGTGTCGGTTTCTCCAACTTTAGTTGAATCGGATTTGACCGAGGAGGTCCTTGGATGAGGTTAAATAGAAACTCATATATCTCCGTTGTGGTGTTTGCGTAAGTAAGATGCGATCCTACTAGATACCCATGGTCACCACGTAAAACTGCAACAACAAAATTAGAGGACGTCTAACTTGTTTTTGCAGGGTATGATTGTGATGTGATATGGCCAACGATGTGATGTGATATATTGGATGTATGAGATGATCATGTTGTAATAGAAATATCGACTTGCACGTCGATGGTACGGCAACCGGCAGGAGCCATAGGGTTGTCTTTATACTAACGTTTGTGCTTGCAGATGCGTTTACTATTTTGCTAGGATGTAGCTTTAGTAGTAATAGCATGAGTAGCAAGACAACCCCGATGACAACACGTTGATGGATGATCATGGTGTGGCGCCGGTGACAAGAAGATCGTGCCGGTGCTTTGGTGATGGAGATCAAGAAGCACGTGATGATGGCCATATCATGTCACTTATGAATTGCATGTGATGTTAATCCTTTTATGCACCTTATTTTGCTTCGAACGACGGTAGCATTATGAGGTGATCTCTCACCAAAATTTCAAGACGAAATTGTGTTCTCCCCGACTGTGCACCGTTGCTACAGTTCGTCGTTTCGAGACACCACGTGATGATCGGGTGTGATAGACTCAACGTTCACATACAACGGATGCAAAACAGTTGCGCACACGGAACACTCGGGTTAAGCTTGACGAGCCTAGCATGTGCAGACATGGCCTCGGAACACATGAGACCGAAAGGTCGATCATGAATCATATATATGATATGATTAGCATAGGGATGCTTACCACTGAAACTATACTCAACTCACGTGATGATCGGACTTGGGATAGTGTAAGTGGATCATGAACCACTCAAATGACTAGAGAGATGTACTTTTTGAGTGGGAGTTTAGCATATAATTTGATTAAGTTAAACTCTAATTGTCTTGAACATAGTCTAAGTCCACTTTGAATATATTTGTGTTGTAGATCATGGCTCACGCGACAGTCATCCTGAATTTTAATACGTTCCTAGAGAAAGCTAAGTTGAAAGATGATGGAAGCAACTTTGTAGACTGGGCTCGTAATCTTAAGCTAATCTTGCAAGCTGGGAAGAAGGATTATGTCCTTAATGCTGCGCTAGGAGATGAACCACCCGCTACAGCTGATCAGGATGTTAAGAACGCTTGGTTAGCACGTAAGGAGGACTACTCAATAGTTCAATGTGCAGTCTTGTATGGCTTAGAACCGGGACTTCAACGTCGCTTTGAGCGTCATGGAGCATTTGAGATGTTCCAGGAGTTGGAGTTTATCTTTCAGAAGAACGCCCGTATCGAGAGGTACGAGACCTCCGATAAATTCTATGCTTGCAAGATGGAGGAAAACTCGTCTGTCAGTGAACATGTGCTCAAAATGTCTGAGTACTCAAACCGTCTAGCTGAGCTGGGGATTGAACTCCCGCAAGAAGCTATCACTGATAGAATCCTTCAATCACTGCCGCCAAGCTACAAAGGCTTTGTGTTGAACAACAACATGCAAGGGATGAACAAGTCTCCCGGCGAGTTGTTTGCGATGTTGAAAGTCGCAGAGTCTGAACTCCGTAAAGAGCATCAAGTGTTGATGGTGAATAAGACCACTAGTTTCAAGAGAAACGGCAAAGGCAAGAAGGGCAATTCAAAGAAGAGCGGCAAGCCTGTTGCCAATCCGCCGAAGAAACCCAAGGCTGGACCTAAGCCTGAAACAGAGTGCTTCTATTGCAAGGGTGTGGGTCACTGGAAGCCCAATTGCCCCAAGTATCTGGCAGATAAGAAGGCGGGCAAAGAAAAATCAGGTATATTTGATATACATGTTATTTATGTGTACTTAACCGGCTCTCGTAATAGTGCCTGGGTATTCGATACCGGTTCTGTTGCTCATATTTGCAACTCGAAGCAGGAACTGCGGAATAGACGAAGGCTGGCGAAAGATGAAGTGACGATGCGCGTAGGAAATGGTTCCAAGGTTGATGCAATCGCCGTCGGCACAGTGTCACTTCAGCTACCATCGGGATTAGTGATGAACTTAAATCATTGTTATTTAGTGCCTGCGTTGAGCATGAACATTATATCTGGATCTTTTTTATTGCAAGACGGTTACTCTTTTAAGTCAGAGAATAATGGTTGTTCTATTTCTATGAGTAACATCTTTTATGGTCATGCACCGAATGTGAGAGGATTGTTCATATTGAATCTTGATAGCGATACGCATATACATAACATTGAGACCAAAAGAGTTAGAGTAAACAATGATAGCGCCATATTTTTGTGGCACTGCCGCTTAGGTCATATTGGTGTAAAGCGCATGAAGAAACTCCATGCTGATGGACTTTTGGAGTCACTTGACTTTGATTCACTTGACACGTGCGAACCATGCCTCATGGGCAAGATGACTAAAACTCCATTCTCCGGAACAATGGAGCGTGCAAGTGACTTATTGGAAATCATACATACCGATGTGTGTGGTCCGATGAGCGTGGAGGCACGCGGCGGATATCGTTATTTTCTCACCTTCACTGACGATTTAAGTAGATATGGTTATGTCTACTTGATGAAGCACAAGTCTGAAACATTTGAAAAGTTCAAGCAATTTCAGAGTGATGTGGAAAATCATCGTAACAAGAAGATCAAGTTCCTACGGTCTGATCGTGGGGGTGAATATCTGAGTTTCGAGTTTGGTGCTCACTTAAGACAATGTGGAATTGTTTCACAGTTAACACCGCCTGGAACACCACAGCGTAATGGTGTGTCCGAACGTCGTAATCGTACTTTGTTAGAGATGGTGCGATCTATGATGTCTCTTACTGATTTGCCGTTATCATTTTGGGGTTATGCATTAGAAACAGCTGCATTCACGTTAAATAGGGCACCATCAAAATCCGTTGAGACGACACCATACGAACTGTGGTATAGTAAGAGGCCAAAGTTGTCGTTTCTTAAAGTTTGGGGATGTGATGCTTATGTCAAAAAGCTTCAGCCTGAAAAGCTGGAACCCAAAGCGGAAAGGTGCGTCTTCATAGGTTACCCAAAAGAGACAGTTGGGTACACCTTCTATCTCAAATCCGAGGGCAAAGTGTTTGTTGCTAAGAACGGAGCTTTTCTCGAGAAGGAGTTTCTCTCGAGAGAATTGAGTGGGAGGAAGATAGAACTTGACGAGGTTGTCGAACCTCTCATCCCTCTGGATGGTGGCGCAGGGCAAGGGGAAACCTCTGTCGTTGCGATGTCGGTTGAGGAGGAAGTTAATGATGATGATCATGAAACTCCAGTTCAAGTTTCTGTTGAACCACGCAGGTCGACGAGATCACGCGCTGCTCCAGAGTGGTACGGTAATCCCGTCTTATCAATCATGTTGTTGGACAACAATGAACCTGCAAATTATGAAGAAGCAATGGTGGGCCCAGATTCCAACAAATGGCTAGAAGCCATGAAATCCGAGATTGGATCCATGTATGAGAACAAAGTGTGGACTTTGGAGATACTACCTGAGGGTCGCAAGGCTATTCAGAATAAATGGACCTTTAAGAAGAAGACGGACGCTGACGGTAATGTGACCGTTTATAAAGCTCGACTTGTGGCAACGGGTTTTTCACAAGTTCCAGGAGTTGACTACGATGAGACTTTCTCACCCGTAGCGATGCTTAAGTCCGTCAGAATCATGTTAGCAATAGCTGCATTTTTCGATTATGAAATCTGGCAGATGGATGTCAAAACGGCGTTCCTTAACGGTTTCCTTAAGGAAGAGTTGTATATGATGCAACCTGAAGGTTTTGTCGATCCTAAGAATGCTAACAAGGTATGCAAGCTCCAGCGATCCATTTATGGACTGGTGCAAGCATCTCGGAGTTGGAACAAACGCTTTGATGAGGTGATCAAAGCATTTGGGTTTATACAAGTGGTTGGAGAATCTTGTATTTACAAGAAAGTGAGTGGGAGCTCTGTGGCGTTTCTAATATTATATGTGGATGACATATTACTGATTGGAAACAACGTAGAGCTTTCGGAGAGCATAAAAGGTTACTTGAATAAAAGTTTCTCTATGAAGGACCTAGGAGAAGCTGCTTACATTCTAGGCATTAAGATCTATAGGGATAGATCAAAACGCCTGATAGGACTTTCACAAAGCACATACCTTGATAATGTTTTGAAGAGGTTCAAAATGGAACAGTCCAAGAAAGGGTTCTTGCCAGTTTTACAAGGTACGAGATTGAGTAAGACTCAGTGCCCAGCAACTGATGAAGATAGAGAGCATATGCGCTCCGTCCCCTATGCTTCAGCCATAGGTTCTATCATGTATGCGATGTTGTGCACTAGACCGGATGTTAGCCTGGCCATAAGTATGGCAGGTAGGTTCCAGAGTAATCCAGGAGTGGATCACTGGACAGCGGTCAAGAATATCCTGAAGTACCTGAAAAGGACTAAGGAGATGTTTCTCGTGTATGGAGGTGACGAAGAGCTCGCCGTAAAAGGTTACGTCGATGCAAGCTTTGAGACAGATCCGGACGACTCTAAGTCGCAAACCGGATACGTATTTATTCTTAATGGGGGTGCAGTAAGCTGGTGCAGTTCCAAGCAAAGCGTCGTAGCAGATTCTACATGTGAAGCGGAGTACATGGCTGCCTCGGAGGCGGCTAAGGAGGGTGTCTGGATGAAGCAGTTCATGACGGATCTTGGAGTGGTGCCAAGTGCACTGGATCCAATAACCTTGTTCTGTGACAACACGGGTGCCATTGCCTTAGCAAAGGAACCATGGTTTCACAAGAAGACCAGACACATCAAACGACGCTTCAACCTCATCCGCGACTACGTCGAGGAAGAGGACGTAAATATATGCAAAGTGCACATGGATCTGAATGTAGCAGACCCGCTGACTAAACCTCTTCCACGGCCAAAACATGATCGACACCAGAACTGTATGGGTGTTAGATTTATTACAATGTAATTCACATGGTGATGTGAGGGCTGGATTATTGACTCTAGTGCAAGTGGGAGACTGTTGGAATTATGCCCTAGAGGCAATAATAAATATGGTTATTATTATAATTCCTGTAGCAAGATAATAGTTTATTATCCATGCTATAATTGTATTGAATGAAGACTCATTTACATGTGTGGATACATAGACAAAACACCGTCCCTAGCATGCCTCTAGTTGGCTAGCCAGTTAGTCAATGATAGTCAGCGTCTTCTAATTATGAACAAGGTGTTGTTGCTTGATAACTGGATCACGTCATTGGGAGAATCACGTGATGGACTAGACCCAAACTAATAGACGTAGCATGTTGATCGTGTCATTTTGTTGCTACTGTTTTCTGCGTGTCAAGTATTTATTCCTATGACCATGAGATCATATAACTCACTGACACCGGAGGAATGCTTTGTGTGTATCAAACGTCGCAACGTAACTGGGTGACTATAAAGATGCTCTACAGGTATCTCCGAAGGTGTTAATTGAGTTAGTATGGATCAAGACTGGGATTTGTCACTCCGTGTGACGGAGAGGTATCTCGAGGGCCCACTCGGTAATACAACATCACACACAAGCCTTGCAAGCAATGTAACTTAGTGTAAGTTGCGGGATCTTGTATTACGGAACGAGTAAAGAGACTTGCCGGTAAACGAGATTGAAATAGGTATGCGGATACTGACGATCGAATCTCGGGCAAGTAACATACCGAAGGACAAAGGGAATGACATACGGGATTATACGAATCCTTGGCACTGAGGTTCAAACGATAAGATCTTCGTAGAATATGTAGGATCCAATATGGGCATCCAGGTCCCGCTATTGGATATTGACCGAGGAGTCTCTCGGGTCATGTCTACATAGTTCTCGAACCCGCAGGGTCTGCACACTTAAGGTTCGACGTTGTTTTATGCGTATTTGAGTTATATGGTTGGTTACCGAATGTTGTTCGGAGTCCCGGATGAGATCACGGACGTCACGAGGGTTTCCAGAATGGTCCGGAAACGAAGATTGATATATAGGATGACCTCATTTGATTACCGGAAGGTTTTCGGAGTTACCGGGAATGTACCGGGAATGGCGAATGGGTTCCGGGAGTTCACCGGGGGGGCAACCCACCCTGGGGAAGCCCATAGGCCTTGGGGGAGACACACCAGCCCTTAGTGGGCTGGTGGGACAGCCCACAAGTGCCCTATGCGCCAAGGAGAAGAAAATCAAGAGAGAAAGAAAAAAAAAAGGAGGAGGTGGGAAGGAAGGGGGACTCCCTCCCACCAAACCTAGTCCAACTCGGTTTGGGGGGGAGAGTCCTCCCCCTTGGACTCGGCCGACCCCCTTGGGGCTCCTTGAGCCCCAAGGCAAGGCCCCCTCCCTACCACCTATATATACGGAGGTTTTAGGGCTGATTTGAGACGATTTTTTCCACGGCAGCCCGACCACATACCTCCACGGTTTTTCCTCTAGATCGCGTTTCTGCGGAGCTCGGGCGGAGCCCTGCTGAGACAAGGTCAACACCAACCTCCGGAGCGCCGTCACGCTGCCGGAGAACTCTTCTACCTCTCCGTCTCTCTTGCTGGATCAAGAAGGTCGAGATCATCGTCGAGCTGTACGTGTGCTGAACGCGGAGGTGCCGTCCGTTCGGTACTCGATCGTGGGACTGATCGCGGGATTGTTCACGGGGCGGAACGAGGGACGTGAGGACATTCCACTACATCAACCGCGTTCTCTAACGCTTCTGCTGTACGGTCTACAAGGGTACGTAGATCACTCATCCCCTCTCGTAGATGGACATCACCATGATAGGTCTTCGTGCGCGTAGGAAAAATTTTGTTTCCCATGCGAAGTTCCCCAACACCTGCTACTGGATATTGACCGAGGAGTTTCTCAGGTCATGTCTGCATAGTTCTCGAACCCGTAGGGTTTGCACACTTAAGGTTCGTTGACGTTTTCGGTATAGTTTAGTTATAGGTGCTGGTTACCGAAGTTTTGTTCGGAGTCCCGGATTAGATCACGGACGTCACGAGGGTTTCCGGAATGGTTCGGAAACGAATATTGATATATAGGATTGTTTCATTTGGCTTCCGGAAAGATTTCGAGCATTACCGGGAGTGTACCGGGAGTGACGAATGGGTCCCGGGTTTTTACCGGGAGGGGCCACCCACCCGGGAGAGAACCTAATAGGCCCATGGTGGCGCACCAGCCCTTAGTGGGCTGGTGAGGCCATCCCAATAGGACTATTTCGGCCAAGGGAAAAATCGAAGGGGAAATAAAAGGAGGTGGGAAGGAACGAAGGGACTCCACCTTCCAAACCGAATTGGAGTAGGAGTCCCTCCTCCTCCCTTTGGCCGCCGCCCTTGGGGATCCCTTGAGCCTCAAGGCTAGCCCCTCCGCTCCTCCTATATATACAAGAGGATTTTGGATTTGTGAGACACAACTTTGCCACGTGCAACCCTAAACCTCTACTTCGTAGTTCTTCCTCTAGAACGGTTTTCTCCGGAGCTCGGGAGGAGCCCTACAGGAATAGATCATAACCATCACGAGCATGCCGTAGAACTCATCTACTCCCCCGTTTCTCTTGCTGGATAAAGAAGGCGGAGATCGTCATCGAGCTGTGCATGTGCTAGATCATAACCGCGTTTCTTAACACTTCCCGCTTAGCGACCTACAAGGGTATGTGGATCTGATCTCCCTCTCGTAGATGAACATCACCATGATAGGTCTTCGTGTGCGTAGGAAACTTTTTGTTTCACATGCGACGTTAACCAACAGTGGCATCATGAGCTAGGTTCATGCGTAGATGTTATCTCGAGTAGAACACAAAAGTTTTTGTGGGCGTAGATGTTCGATTTGCTGCCCTCCTTAGTCTTTTCTCAATTCGGTGGTATTGTTTGATTGAAGCGGCCTGGACCAACCTTACTCGTACGCTTACGAGAGACCGGTTTCATCGACTAACATGCAACTTGTTGCATAAAGATGACTGACGGGTGTCTGTTTCTTCAACTTTAGTTGAATCGGATTTGACTGAGGCGGTCCTTGGAGAGAGGTTAAATAGAAATTTGCACATCACTGTTGTGGTTTTGCGTAAGTAAGATGCGATCATACTAGATACCCATAGGATCCACATAAAACATGCAACAACAAATTAGACGATGTCTAACTTGTTTTTGCAGGGTATGCGTGTGATGTGATATGCTCAAAGACATGATGTGATATATTGGATGTATGAGATGATCATGTTGTAATAGTTAAATATCGACTTGCACGTCGATGCTACGAAAACCGGCAGGATCCATAGGGTTGTCTTTCAACTAACGTTTGTGCTTGCAGATGCGTTTACTATATTGCTAAGTTGTAGCTTTAGTAGTAATAGCATAGATAGTATGACAACCTTGATGGCGTTTTCGGTATAGTTGAGTTATAGGTGCTGGTGACCGAAGTTTTGTTCGGAGTCTCGGTTGAGATCATGGACGTCACGAGGGTTCCTGGAATGGTCCGGAAACGAAGATTGATATATACGATTGTTTCATTTGGCTTCCGAAAAGATTTCGGGCATTACTGGGAGTGTAACGGGAGTGACGAATGGGTCCCGTGTTTTTATCGGGAGGGGCCACCCACCCGGGAGAGAACCTAATAGTCCCATGGGTGGTGCACCTGCCCTTTGTGGGCTGGTGAGGCCAGCCCAATAGGACTATTTTGGCCAAGGGAAAAAATCAAAGGAGAAAGAAAAAAAAGGAGGTGGGAAGGAAGGAAGGGACTCCACCTTCCAAACTGAATTGGAGTAGGAGTCCCTCCTCCTCCCTTCGGCCGACGCCCTTGGGGCTCCCTTGAGCCTCAAGACTAACCCCTCCCCTCCTCCTATATATACTAGAGGTTTTAGGGTTTTTGAGACACAACTTTGCCACGTGCAACCCTAAACCTCTACTTCGTAGTTCTTCCTCTAGATCGATTTTGTGCGGAGCTCAGGAGGAGCCCTACAGGAATTGACCATAACCATCACCGGCGCACCGTCACGCTGCAGGAGAACTCATCTACTTCCCCGTCTCTCTTGCTGGATCAAGAAGGTGGGGATCGTCATTGAGCTATACGTGTGCTAAACGCGGAGGTGCCATCCGTTCGGTACTAGATCGGGACGGATCGTGGGAGGACGGTGATTTGAATCACGAAGCTGTTCCACTACATCAACCGCGTTTCTTTACGCTTCCCACTTAGCGATCTACAAGGGTATGCGGATCCGATCTCCCTCTCGTAGATGAACATCACTATGATAGGTCTTCGTGTGCGTAGGAATTTTTTTGTTTCCCATGCGACGTTCCCCAATGGAGAGGTGGCGCCGAGAGCGGAACTAGCAATCAACAACGGCAAGGTCGTTTACCCAGGTTCGGGCCGCTTGATGCGTAAAATCCTACTCCTGCTTAGTTTGTTTTGGGTGCTTACTATATGGTGATTTGCTACAGTAACTTAGCTGGTGATTAGGGAGTATCAAATCCCAAAAAGTCTAACCCCTCGAGAACGAGCCTTGGGCCTCCTTTTATAGGCAAAGGGGTCACCAACAGTGTGCTCACGGGTTGCATAGTGAACAGGGTTCACCGCTCATCTTCTACGTTGGTGTCACGGGTAGTAAATTCCTTGTCTAACCCCTGACCTGCAGCGAGGTGGTCGCGACTCGTACCCAGGTTGATCAACACATGGGTCTTGTGCTGCCGCATGAAGGATGTGTTGGAGCGGTTGGACTATGGTGGAAACAGGGGTGGACAGCTGGCGAGCGAAAGGACCTTGCTGGTCTGGTGTCCCTGTCGGAGGACCTGATTATCTTCCCGGCAAGGAGGGTTTGTCGGGGGCTTGAACGTCTTCCCAGCAAGGAGGGCTTGTCGGGGCCTTGCCAGTCTTTACGAGTCTTCCCGGCAAGGAGGGCTTGTTGGGGTCTTGCGAATCTTCCCAGCAAGGAGGGCTTGTCGGGGCCTTGTATCTGGAGCTCTTGTACTTTATGCCCTCGAAGAGGGGGGCGTGGCCTCGGTGGGTCTTGGTTTATCTTCCTGCTAGTCTTCCTCGTGCGCTGCTGCCAGGGGCGTTGCCGGTGCCCGTGCATAAGTCTAGGGAACAAGGGACCCGAGTCTCTAGTGCACCGATATTCGGTGTATGTGAACTTCGTTTTGTCCAATATTCCTGAAAAGCCAAAAACATACAGAAAACAAAAACTGGTACTTGCCACCTTGTTAATAGGTTAGTGCTCAAAAACAATATAAATCAGCAAGTAAATGCTTGAAAAGTATCCTAGATTGATAATATAATATCATGGAACAATAAAAAATTATAGATACGTTGGAGATGTATCAGTAGACCTTTCCAAATCCATGGTACGATAGATAAACCAGCCAAACATACAAATCGGAAGTGTTGGGGTATCAAACAAGCAGGAAGGACTTTGGTTAAAATCCCTCGGAAGGACCAACCTCGTAGTGAGGACAAAAATGAACTACCCAAGCCGCGTAATGGAGGCCAAAAACAATTCCCTCTAGAGGTTAAGGATGTGAATATGACCCACATCACTCACATCTTCAAGAAGAAGAGGAAGAGAGCACTTCACGATGTCTACGCCTTAGGGCCAGTGGCACCGACGTACATTCCATGGTCGGCTCACCTGCTCACCTTTAATAGGTAGGAACACATGACCAGTATCCATCAGGTAGGATTGATGGCTTTGGTCCTTGACCTCATAGTAGCAGCCTAAATCTGATATACGCCGCTACAATTAGAAAAATGAGAATCGATTCGTCAAGAAGCAAGTCTAGTAATACCACATTCAAAGGTGCAATACCTGGCGTACACGCACAATGCTCACATACTATTACCCTTGAGGTAGTCTTTGGCTCTCGTGAAAACTTAAGTAGGGAGGACTTGATATTTGATATTGTCCTGTTTCGCATCGGTTATCACGATTTCTAGGGTGGGCTGCCTTCTCCAAATTCAACATCATCCCGCATTATGCCTATTTAAAGCATAAGAGGTCGGGACTAAACACTACAAGAATTGGGCATTTTGTCGTCAGACTGCTACAGACGGCAAAGGCAGAATTATTGACGGCAAAATATGTCGTTTTCATCTATCATTTTTTTTACACGCGGCAAAATATGTCTTTTCCATCTGCCCTTTTTTGCCGTTAGCAGCTGACGACAAAAGTGGTATCTGTCGTCTATAATGATGAAAAGCTGACGACAAAGATCTTCACACACGGCAAATGACCCAATTCCAGTACTAAAAGGGGGTTATCACAATTAATGGTAACATTGAACGCTCCCTCCAAACACAGGAGCAGACTGCTGCTTTCGAAGTCGAGGTCCAAGCACCCGAGTAGGCATCTAAAAATCTCACCTAGCTAAATGTTCAGGTTTCTTCCAAGATCACCTGAGGTGTTTTTCCGTTTCAGCACAAATTACAATGACATCCTAAATAGGGATGCATGTTGTGCAGCTCTCCCCATATAATCTTGCACTATGTACCTCGAGTACATAACTTTACTCTCAAGATCGCATGGGAGACCAACGAGTAGAAAATATGGGCACTGCTGGGGATAAAACCCATAGGATGACCCTCCAGGAAGACGACCAAGCTATCAAGGCAAAAACTCAAGTGGCATGGTTGCAGGAAAGAGCCAAGAAAAGCCCAGAAGCCCAATACCGAGGAGGCAACTCTGTAACAACCCGGAACCGACGCTCCAGAAGATTCCCCTTTTATTTTGTTGATGCCATGTGATTACTTGGTTGTCGCTTTCATCATCGCATCATTCATATTCCATTGGCACTCCCTTGTTGTCTGTTTTCAAAGCTTACATCTGTTATTAGTTGCTGGTTCACTCCGTTTACGTCGTTGACATTTCGGGACCAACCACACACGCACGCACGGAACATCATTTTTTTAAAGTGTGTATAAATCTTTCTTGGATTGCGTTGAAACTTGGCTACGGTCTTATTTTAATGTAGGTAGGCCGCTGCTACTGCGACAACCGACCTTCCATGACAACGGCGCCAGGAATCCTGCTGCTATGGGCTACGCCTATAGGGACTTCCTTGGCAAATATGCAAAGGATTTCCCCGCGGCCTTGGAGCCTTGCGTTGGTGTTACCTTGAAGAGAAAAGGGTGATGTAGGACAGCGGCGGTAAGTATTTCCCTCAGTTTTGAGAACCAAGGTATCGATCTAGTGGGAGGATCGCGTCAAGTCACAAGTACCTGCACAAACACAAAGAGCTTGCACCCAACGCTATGAAGGGGTTGTCAATCCCTTATAGATTGTTTGCAAAGTGAGAACTGAAAGCAAAAAGTAAACAAAGCAAAGTAAAAGTGAAAGTGGAGACGATAGTTGTGAATAGACCCGGGGGCCGTAGTGTTCACTAGTGGCTTCTCTCATGAAAGCAAGTAGACGGTGGGTGAACGAATTACTGTCGAGCAATTGATAGAACAGCGCAAAGTCGTGACGTTATCTATGGCAATGATTGTATCTATAGGCATCACGTCCAAAACAAGTAGACCGATACTTTCTGCATATACTACTATTACTCCACACGTCGACCGCTATCCAGCATGCATCTAGTGTCTTAAGTCCAAAAGAATAGAGTAACGCCTTAAGAAAGATGACATGATGTAGATGAACAATCTCAAATTTATTATGAAAGCCCATCTTGTTACCCTTGATGGCAACAACATGATGCGTGCCTTGCTGCCCCTTCTGTCACTGGGAACGGTCACCACACAGTATGAACCCAAAACCAAGCACTTCTCCCATTGCAAGAATCATAGATCTAGTTGGCCAAACAAAACCCAAGACTCGGAGAGAGTTACAAGGATATCAAACCATGCATATAAGAAATTAGCAAAGACTCAAATATAATTCATAGATAATTTGATCACAAATCCACAATTCATCGGATCTCGACAAACACATCGCCAAAGAGGATTACATCGGATAGATCTCCATGAAGATCATGGAGAACTTTGTATTGAAGATCCAAGAGAGAGTGGAGAGCCGATGATGTTGATGTAGAAGCCCTCCAACTCCAAAGTCCCCTCCGGCACGGCACCGGGAAGGGTCTCCACATGAGATCTCGCGGAAACGGAATCTTTCAGCGGCGGAAAAGTATTTTCGTGGATGCCCTGATTTTTTCTGCGGTTTTAGGGAATTTATAGGCCAAAGAGCTAGGGCAGGGGAGCGCCAGGGAGGCCACAAGCCTGGTTGCCGCGGGCCCCCCTGGCCGCAGCAACAGGGCTTGTGGGCTCCCTGTGGGCCGCCTGCCTTGGCCCTCAAGCCTCCCGATCTTCTTCTGTTATGGAAAAATTTATTTCGGGGATTTTATTCCGTTTGGACTCCATTCCAAAATCAGATCTGAAAAGAGTCAAAAACACAGAAAAAACAGGAACTAGCACTTGGCACTGAATTAATAAGTTAGTCCCAAAAAAGATATAAAAGGTATATAAAACATCCAAAGTTGACAAGATAACAGCGTGAAACCATCAAAAATTATAGATACGTTTGAGACGTATCAGCCGCCTACCAAATTTCACCAAGATCGGAGTTCGTTTGATACCCGAACTGTTGAACATATAGCGGCACTATAACCGGTCAGACATGAGACGTTTCGGTATTTTAAACTATGTCGCCGAGTTGCCCGTTTTCCCTCTGATCTCCGCCTTGCCTCTCTCCACAGTGCATCGTTCCGCTCTATCTTGCTCGAAACTTCTCCCAGATCCGAACCCGGTGGTCATGACCGTTGGATCCGGATCAACCCCGTAATACCCTAAATCGACATTGGTTTTTGAATATAAACCCTCTAACCTATTTTACCATGACCGTTCGATTTAGATCGGAGGGCCAATTAGACCCGATTTAGAAAATAGTTGCAATCTATACATGAAACAAGTCCAATCCTACCCTAACCCTAGCTACCCAATGCTCCCTCCTGATAGCGCCACCACCCGACCTAGTTTTCCCCATCAGGCCAACCCGCAATCGTCTCCTCCCTCATCCTGATCGCGAGCCAGCCCGAGCTCCTCTGCTCGTGCCCCTGCCGCCATTGATCTCGCCCACATTAGCCCCGCCTCACCGGCGACCAGCTCGACCACCAGGAGTGCCGCTCACACCGTGCGGCTGCCGCAACGGCCCCGCCCTCGTACCCCAGCCCACCATCGGCAGCAGGAGCCTCGATCCCGCCATGGCCTCGAGCTGCTTCCATGTGTGCCTCCCACCGGAGCTGCTGCTGGCTGTTGCCTGCCGTCCCGCCCCTGCAGCAGCCCTGGCGCCCCTCCCGCGCTTATCTCCGCAGCGCCGTGCTCCCGCCCCTGTCATTGGACCTCTCCTCCTTGCTGCTCGCCTAAAGCCGTTGCCTTGTCCGACAGCACCAGCCCCGCCTCCACGTCGTCCTCCCTATGTACCTCGCTGCCTCACACTGGCTGGCAACCAGAGGGCCGCCGATCGCGTCGACCCGGCTCGCCCTCGCCCTGCTCCATCTTGCTGCTGAAGGAGCAATGATCCAACGTCGTTCCTCTGCCCGCCTGAGTCCAGCAGTAGTTGGATAGTGTGTCGTAAGTGTGATCTGTGTAGCTCTCGCTTCGATCCAGTTGGACTGGGTCGACTACATCGTCCCTGTTGCTGTAGGTTTGGCCGAGTCCAGTTGCCATGAGCAGCGGCGCCACCAAGGGCATGTGCTGCTTCACGAGGCTGCACCACCGCCTCGGGCCATGTCTGGACCTGAAGGCTGGGCACACTGGCCGACACGGCACGACCCATCTACATTTTTTATCTTTTATTTACATATTTTTTTTATATATATATAACATATAAAATAGCCCAATCGACTAAAATCAGCCCAGAAATACCTAAAAGAGGCCTAAAATCGTGCTTAGCGTGCCGACGGACCGGCCCGTTTAGCTCCCAACATTGCCATGAAAACCTATAACATTCCCACAACCCAGGAAACGACTGTTTCGCTATGTTACCGCTTGCGCAGCCTTTTGATAGTGTTGCTAGTTGTAGGTGTTGTTCCTTCCATGTAAAAATATGGGTTCCTTGTTATCTCATCGTATTGTTGCTAATTAATTTGCTTCAAAACAAGAAATAGTGGGGAGCTTTTGGTCAAGTGTTGGAAGGGACTCCCATCCCAGAGTGTGAAAGCTCTCGGGAGAAGGGAATCAATGCACCTACTCCCTCCGTTTCTAAATATAAGTCTTTTAAGATATTTTATTATGAGTCTACATACGGAGCAAAATGAATGAATCTACACTCTAAAATATGTCTATGTACATCTGTATGTAGTCCACTAATAAAACCTCTTTAAAGACTTATATTTAGGAATGGAGGGAGTATATACTTGGTAAAAGGTGGAAGGTCTGGCCTTCTAGCCTGGTGTTTTGTTCCATCTTTGCCGCCTTATTTTAGACTACCGGTGTTATGTACCATAAATGAGCTCTCCTCACATGCTTGGGGGTTGTTATGGGGACCCCCTAGATTTTTGTTTTGGGATAAAACTCGTCTCGCAAGGCCCAACATTGGTACTACATTTTCCCAAAGTAATAATACCGAACACCGCTAAAGCATAGGGCATCATGAAACCGAGGAGTAATTTAACATAATACAGGGGGGCCAGTGTTGCTGGTGTTGGTACAAAACATAGCCACTTGCAGGGCCACCCGGGATAACTCGGGGGGATTTCTATCCGGCCACCATACGTAGTGCTTATTCGTCATGTCCTGAGAACGAGATACGCAGCTCCTATCGGGATCGTCAACATGTTGGGTGGCCTTGCTGTACTTGTTTTACCTTTATCGAGCGTCTTCTGCAAGGGATTCCGAGGATGCTTTATGCTATCTCGAGGTTGAGGTTTTCGAATAGGAACCCGAGGAGATCACGGGTTTTCCCTGATCGGGGTCATTCCGGCACAGTGTCTGGTACTTTGTGATGGACTAGTTGGAGCAACCATGTGGGGCTAAATCTTTTGGAAAGTCGTGCCCGCTGTTATGTGGCAAACTTGGAAACTTTGTGTAATATCCGGTTCTAGATAACTTGACGTAAACTTAATTAAAACTTGCCAACTGTGTGAGTAACCTTGACTGTCTCTTCTGATGAGTTCTGCATCCGGAAGAGGACGCGATGGGGTTATGTCTGACGTAAGTAGGTGTTTAGGATAATTCATTTGATGATCATTAGATCACATCCGCCATGTGTAGATCACCACCCTCTTTATTCTTTTACTCGTAAGTTAGCCACCTCAAATAAATGCTTAGTCGCTTGCTGCAACCTCACCACTTAACCATACCTCGCCCATTAAGCTTTGCTAGTCTTGATACCTTTGGAAATGAGATTGCTGAGTCCCCTGTGGCTCACAGATTACTACAAAAACAGTTGCAAGTATAAGTAAAGCAATACTTTGTCGTAGCGTGATGATTGTTATATTTGGCGTTTCTTCTTCTTCTTCATCGATCTACGATGGGTTCCAGGCCGACAGCCTGGGATAGCAACGATGGACGTCGCTCTCTTGTCGTTTGTTTTCGTCCGTAGTCGGATCCTGCTCTTCTACATGATGATTGATTATATTGTTGTATTGCGATGTTCATGTTGTAGCTTCTGGAGAGCGTAAGCCAATTCCATATACTCGTCTCTTCTGTACATGTACTTGTAATGATATCCATTCTTGCGAAACGACGAGATGCGCTTATATCCCTGTTGAGGCCCTCGTGCCAAGATAAGGATAGGATCGCATCTTGGACGTCACAAGTTGGTACCAGAGCAGTACCGACGTAGGAGCCCCCTTGATTGATCGAACTTGACCGAGTCGAGTCTAGTGAAAAATCTACTTTGAGTCTACTTATTTATCGGAGAGTAGGATTCTTTTTCCTCCTCTTCTATGCTCTAGCGAGGAATCTTGACGTAAGAATTTTCAGTCTATTCCTCGTCTCACTCATAATTTTTTTAGGATCACATGGGTATTTTGGAATTTATATGATGTCGATGTGATGAAGTTCTGTCTTGGTGCCTCCTGTGTGGCTTGATTACTTCGAGGGAGTTGAGCTCCAGGGGATTCTTGAGCATATTGTTATTGTTCAGATTTCTTAATATCTCACGACGGAGGATGTTCGAAATTGCTTCAATACTAGTAGTGGCGAGATAAGCCCAGCATCCCTAGTACTGGTGCAGAGAGTTGGGGGGTACTGCCATACTTAGTATTGTTGAGTTCTTGATGGTCCAAGATAGATGAACTTGCGGATCATCTCGCTTGTGTTTTGAAAAGTTGCAGGAAAGGTGTAGATGATTACACTGAGTATGTTCCCGGACCCGCAACCGAATTCACAATCAAGAAAGTTTTCGGAAGTTCTTAGGTGGGAATTCAAGTAGTTACCTATAGGATTATCTTCCAATAGATGCATGATGTGAGGTCGGGATTCGACATCTAGTGGGTTCGTTTGTTCACGGTCGTTTTCACAGAGGACAGTCTCGATATAAGTCAACAGATATGCTTCGTCAAGCCTTGTAGTTCGCTATGCCTAGGGAGCATATTCGAGCGTCATTTCAGTATGACAATCCAATGTACGATCGAGCCCGTGTGAACCTTACCAGGACAATATCGGACGAAATCTGTTTCATAAATTTGTTCTGGCTTCTTTAGTAAGCCTCATCCTTTTTTGTGCTGGAGTATGGTAATTCGAGTTGCTTTGATGTAAATCGGTGATTTCATATATTTTCTGAGTGGTGTTCTCATATTTTCATGGGAATGCCAATTCTTTCGCTCAATCAAATTGTCTTATCAATTCTTTTCAACCAGAGTTGTCACGTCAATTCTGTCAACCAGTGTGCTTCTCTTCAAGTGAATTCAATCTTCTCCAATATTTACTAGATCAATCCCTCATTTCTTCCGAAGTTCTTCTCATATGTCCCAAGTTTTCTTTGTTTTTCCCACCCTCCCGCCCTTTTCTTCAATGATTAGATTATCATCCTAGTGCCTTTCTTTTCATTGTTGCTTCTGCTATCTCTTCGTTCGTATTGTATCCGGTGATAGATTGTGAGGATTCTCATGAGTTTTCAATTCATTATTCTTCATTCTTGTTTTCTTCTCCCGTGGATTAATTCAATCTTTTGGTGCATACCTGGCCAAACGGGCTGGCCCGGCCCGGCACGACCGCCCAGGCACCAATATTAGTCGGGTCGTGCCGTGCCGGCCCATGTGCGCAGCCTCCCTGCCCAGGCTAAACAGGCTGGCCCGTCGGCACGCTAAGCACGATTTTGGTCCTCTTTTAGGTAGTTTTGGGCTGATTTTAGCCTATTGGGGTATTTTGTATGTTATATATATATATATGTGTGTGTGTGTGTGTGTAAATAAAAAATAAAAAATGTAAACAGGCCATGTCGTGCCGGCCCGCGTGCCCAGCCTTCAGGCCTAGACACGGTTAGAGGCGGGCTGCGTGCGTGGCACGGTCCTGTTTAAGTCATGTCGTCCCCGGCCCATGGCATGCCGTGCCGGCGGGCTCACGGGTCGGCTTGTTTAGCCCGGCCCGTTTGGCCAGCTATGTTTTGGTGTTCATCATATTCTTTTCATCCTTTTAAATGATTCATGTTTGGTAATTCTTATCCAAGCCTCTCTTATTTATTCATCCATCTCTGTTTTATTTGGAGGGCTGAAGTATGTCAAAATTTTCTTGTTCTCAATCCTCTCAATTATTTCGAGGTTCTCACCTAAACAAGTTTTCATTTGAACCGGTGCAATCAATCTTTCTTAGCAATCATTTCAATGGTGTCTTTCTTTTGAGTGGCCCCATAACCCACAGGTTTTTCTGGGATCATAACTGGCTCTTCTTATCTTTTCTGGAGATCTCTAAATATTTTCAAAGGTGACATAAGAATGATTTTCATCAGTCATATCCCTTCTCCAAGATCAATTCAAATTAGTTTTCTTCGTTGGCTGAAACTTACATTATTCATCATTCTGGAGTGCCTCACTAATTCATGCTGGTGTTTCTCGACATCATTCTCATCTTGGGACAACCGAAGAAGTGCTTCTCTTAAATCTTTGTCCTTTAATTTTATGATTGTCATCTCAGCTTCGTGCCATCCTCTCAATTGCTTCCAATCATGAGAAATTCCTTCCCTATCTATCCAGTGAATTTCAGTGTCGTTTTCATTTCTCAATCCTCCGAAGGCCATCATTTCAGAAGATTTCTTCGTTCTCAGCTCTCACCTTTCATTCTCAAATTCTTATCAACTGTTGTCTCTTCTTTTGTCTCTCAATTATTCTGGTGCTTCATATAAGTTTTCTGTTAGGCGGCTCAAGATCTCTTCACTCTCATGTATTCCATTCATTTCTAATATCCCTATATGTTCTAAATTCTTTAGGTGGATCATAATCTCTTCGGTCTCATGTATCTTCATTCATTCATGGTATTCCCATTCATTTGTAATTCTTGCCGGTGGCTTGTTTAAGCATTCTCTAATTGAATCATGCTCTCTTTGTCCTCATGTGGCCCAGTTCAATCGTATTGTCCTCTTTCATTCCAAATTCTTACCCATGGTTCTTTCAGGACTTCTTCAAGTTTCTACTCTAGCTCTATCTCTCTTTCGTCTTTTCAAGAAGAATAAGTGGTATGCCGAATCTGTTGCTTGTCATCAATTTAACTTGATGAAGGATAAGCATAACATAATTCTTGTTCTAATTTCATCAAAGTGATTTCAATTCTTTTCAGAGTGTCTCACGATATTAATTCCTAATTCTAAGTTTTCCATTTTTCTTTCCGGAGTTCCCATTTTTCACAAGTATCTCTTCGCGGAGCTTCATCTAAAATCTTTGCAAGGCCATAATCTTTTTCTTTCAACCTTCAACTCTTTCTATCATCCTTCCATTCCGGTGGTTCTTCAAGGGTTCAATTCATTCTCAAAGTGTTCTTCAAGATTCTTGTTGGAGTATCTCAAGTGTTCTTCTATTGCATTTCAATGTCCAATTCTTCCTCCTTTTTTGCTGTGAGGTGGTTTTATAGCATTCTTGGCTCACGAGGTTTCTTAAAGGGAGTTTGTTTTCAAGAATGAGATATTTAAACCCACCAATTATTTGATCATGAGATATTTTAAGCCCATGATTTCTTCATTGATGTTATCTTGGATGATATTGCACCTAAAGCTTTTCCTATGGATTGTTGCTATCATGGTGCTTGTCATTAATCCAAGTTCTCATTGTATCCTCTTGGTGTAAGAAGTTTTGCATGTCTTGTTGCTCCCAAGCAATCCTTGTTTTGTTAGTGGCTGATTGTCACCTCATTATTTTGAAATGGTCTCTGTAAGCCCACTACAAGCATATTCTTTTCATTGTTTGTTTTCCAACAACTTTGTTCAATTCTTCTTGTAGGATGCTTCTTAATTCAATTGCGGTAGAAGTTTTCATTTTCTTCTTCATTCTTTCTTCCCAATGATCTAGTTTCTATTCTCTTGTTCCGGAGTAGTTGTGATGTTGCTCTCTTTTATCCATTATCTATTTTTGTCAAGATCTTGTTATTTCCTTGCTTGTTCATTTAACCCGAGTGTTGTGCCCCGCTAAGTTCTTTCCTTTCTTATCAATTTAGTTGGATGTTGTGAATCTTTTCAATTTCATTCCATCATATCAAATTTTGCTTCTATTTCCTACCAAAGTGCTACCGAAATTTTGTCTTAATTCTTGCTTGTTCTTCATGTCATTCTTCAACCCCTTTGCAACCTTCAAGGAACGTTGGTTTCACTTGTTTGTCAAGAAACAACTAAGGTTTACCTATTGCTCTTTCCCTTCCTCTTCCCCTTTTTCATTCTTAGATCTCGGGGCGAGATCTCTTGTTAGTGTTGGAAAGTTGTAACAGCCCAGAACCGACACTCCAGAAGATTCCCCTTTTACTCCGTTGCTCGCGTGTGATTATGCGGTTGTCACATTCATCATTGCAACATTTGCATCATTCGCATTGCATCGGCACTCCGTTGACGTATGTTTTCAAAACTTGCATCCATTATTACTTGTCGGTTCTCTCTGTTTTTGTCGTTGACTTTTCGGGACCAACCACACACGCACGCGCCCACAACATCATTTAAAATATTTGTTTTTAAAACTGTGTATAAATCTTTCTCGGATTGGGTTGAAACTTCGTGTCCAGTCTTATCTTAATGTAGGTAGGCCGCCTACCAAATTTCATTGCGATCGGAGTTCGTTTGATACCCGAACCGTTGAACCTATAGCGGCACTATAGCCGGTCAAGCGTGAGACGTTTCGGTATTTTAAACTCTGTCGCCGGGTTGCCCGTTTTCCTTCTCATCTCCGCCTAGCCTCTCTGCACACTACACCGGTCCACGCGCAACCTAGCCCGAAACTTCCTCGGACCCAAACCCGACGGTCATGACCGTTGGATCCGGATCAATCCCGTAAAACCCTAAACCGTCATCGGTTTTTCAATAGAACCCCCTTAACCTATTTTACCAAGACCATTCTATTTAGGCCGAAGGGCCAATTACACCCCATTCAGAAAATAGTTCCTATTTATATACGAAACTAGTCCAATCCTACCCTAACCCTAGCAATCCAATGCTCCCTCCCGATAGCGCCGCCACCCCACCTAGTTTCCCCCATCGGGCCAATCCACAGTTGTCTCCTCCTTCCTCCCAACTGCGAGCCAGCCCGAGCTCCTCTGCTAGTGCCCCAGCTGCCATTGACCTCGCCCTCGTCAGCCCCGCCTCACCACCGACCAACGTGACCATCAGGAGCACCGCTCGCGCCATGCAGCTATCACAGCGGCCCTGCGCGCCATCGTACCCGAGCCCGTCGTCGGCAGCACGAGCCTCGACCCCGCCATGACCTCGAGCTGCTGCCACGCGTGCCTCCTGCCGGAGCTGCCGTTGGCTGCTTCCTGCCGTCCCGCCCGTGTAGCAGCCAGACAAATGCGATTCTCGATTGCTCAACAATTAGAAATTGTCTTGTAATGACCCACCAGCGCGTGGGATCGAGGCAGTTTTCGAGGGTAGAGTATTCAACCCAAATTTGTTGGTTCGCCGGACAGGAAGTGAGAGGATACTCTCAAGTATTAGCAGCTGAATGTGTTTGATTCAACCACATGTGAAAGATTAGTATCTGCAAGCAAAGTATCAACAGCAAAGTGGTATCATAACAACGGTGTCAGAAACGATCTGTTGACGGCAGACTATTCCTAACGATTGTATCAATGGCGCCAGAAGTTGCCCGTGGATGGAAAATATTCTTTCCCGTCAACGGCGCGAGAAAAAGTATTGTAGCAGGTAGCAGCAGTGTAACAAGTAGCAGCAGTGGAAAGGAACAGCAGTAGTGACAGCTGTAGCAAGTAGCAACAGTAGTAACAGCAGGAGAGAAAAACAAGTAACAGCAGCAGAGCAAAACAAGTAACAGCAGCAGCAACAGTAGTAACAGCAACAGAGCAAAACAAGTAACAGCAGAAGTGGTACAAACTCGTAGGCAATGGGTCGGTGATTTGTTTGGATGATATTCATCAGCCAACAGTTATAACACGGAGAGATATGTGGCTAGCTCCCGTTCGTCAATGTGATGTAGGCATGCATTCCGTGTGTCGTCATACGTTCTTAGGGAAAAGAACTTGCATGACATCTATTGTCCATCCCTCCCGTGGCAGCGGGGTCCAAAAGGAAACTACGGGATATTAAGGTTCTCCTTTTAATAAAGAACCGGACCAACGCATTAGCACTTGGTGAACACATTAACTCCTCACATTATGGTCATCACCGGGAGTGGTTCCGGTTATTGTCACTCCGGGGTTGCCAGATCATAACACATAGTAGGTAACTACAACTTGCAAGATCGGATCCAAAACACACATATATTGGTGACAGCATAATAATTTCAGATCTGAAATCATGGCACTCTGGCCCTAGTGACAAGCATTAAGCATGGCAAAGTAGTAGCAACATCAATCTCAGAACATAGTGGATACTAGGGATCAATCCCCGTCAAAACTAACTCGATTACATGATAGATCTCATCCTACTCATCATCGCCCAGCGAGCCTACGAATAGATTACTCACGAACGATGAAGATCTTCATGGAATTGGAGAGGGAAGAAGGTTGATGATGACGATGGCGACGATTTCCCCTCTCCGGAGCCCAAAACGGACTCCAGATCTGCCCTCCACATGAAGAACAGGATGTGGCGCCGCCTCCGTATCGCAAAAGCGACGAAATCTTCTATCTTTATTTTTTCTGGGAGCAAAGTGAATTTATAGAGCTGAGTTTGGGGGCGGCAGAGCCACGTGGGCCCCACAAGCTTGCTAGCCGCCACGAGGGTGGTGGCGGCTACAGGGCTTGTGGCCCACTGGCCCATCCCCTCCGGTGGATCTTTGCGCAGGTATTTTTCATATTTTCCAGAAATATTCTCCGTAAATTTTCAGGACGTTCCGAGAACTCTCATTTTTGCACAAAAACAATACCAAGGCAATTCTGCCGAAAACAACGTCAGACCAGGTTAGTTCCATTCAAATCATGCAAATTAGAGTCTAAAACAAGGGCAAAAGAGTTTGGAAAAGTAGATACGATGGAGACGTAGCAACTCCCCCAAGCTTAAAACCTTGCTTGTCCTCAAGCAACTCAGTTGACAAACTGAAAGGGAAAGAAAAACTTTGACAAAGTGTGTTTGATCTTGTTGTTGCAACTATGTCTAACTCATAACCAGAATTTCAGCAAAATCACAAGTTAACCACATAAGCAAGTGACACAAAGGTCTCTCGGTAAACTAATATCAATGGCATAATAAGCTAGCGAGCAAATAATAATGAGTTTCAGATACCAACAATTCAATCAAAACAAGCATGAAGCAATATGAATAGGTGGTATCTCACTAGCTCTTTCTGAGACCGCAAAACATAAATGCAGAGCACTTTCAAAGATCAAGGGTTGACTAAACATTGTAATTCATAGCAACGAAGATCCAGTCATAGTCATACTCAATATCAATCAAAAGCAAAGCATAAAAATGACAGAGGTGCTCTCCAATTGTTGCTTATATAAGAAGAGGATGACTCAACAGGAAAATAAATAGACAGGCCCTTCGCAGAGGGAAGCATTGATTTGCAGAGGTGCCAGAGCTCAAGCTTTGAAAACAGAGATAATAATTTTGGGTGGCATGCTTTCATTGTCAACGCAATGACCAAGAGTTCTCAATATCTTCCATGCTACTCATGCTATAGGCGGTTCCCAAACAGAAAAGTAAAGTTTTAACTCCCCCACCACCAATCAATCACACTCCACGGCTAGCCGAATCCTCGGGTACCGTCCATACTAACATCAATCCGGGGGGTCTTGTTTTACAGTTATGTTTTCGATTTAAGCGTGGAACTAGGCATTCCAATTACCGGACCCTTTCTTGTGAATGACAGTGAATAAACACATGTCGAGGATAACACGCCTAACATGGAAGATACTAATAGCCCCCTGTCACCACATGAGCGGTTCGGGCATGCAAAACAGATTATTTATTGAAGGTTTATAGAATGGCACATGCAAATTTACTTGGAACGGCAGGTAGATACCGCAAATAGGTAGGTATGGTGGAATCTCATGGAAAAACTTTTGGGTTTATGGAAGTGGATGCACAAGCAGTATTCCGCTTAGTACAAGTGAAGGCTAGCAAAAGACTGGGAATCGACCAACTAGAGAGCGACAACAGTCATCAAGATGCAATCAGTTTGACTAACATTGAATGCAAGCATGAACAAGATATAAATCACCATGAACACGAACATCATAGAGGCTATGTTGTTTTGTTTCAACTACATGCATGAACATGCGCCAAGTCAAGCCACTTGAATCATTCAAAGGAGAATACCATCCTATCATACTACATCATAGTCATCTCAAAATCTATGTTGGCATTCAAGACAAACCATTATAAGCTCTCAACTAGTTAAGCATGGCATCAGAAGCTATGATCTCTAAGTTGTCATTGCAAACATGGTTCTCTCACAACAAAGCTGAATCAGGCATGACAAGCTAGTCATATTTACAAAAACAAAATAGATAGAGTTCATACCAGCTTTTCTAGTCTCAGTCACTTCATCATATATCATCATTATTGCATTTCATTTGCACGATCGAACGATGTGAACAATAATAAGAGTGCTCGTGCATTGGACTGAGTTGAATCTGCAGGCAAACACAAAGGAGAAGACAAAGTAATATGGCTCTTTGAAAGCTAAACAGGTATGCATGCAAGAGCCACTAAACATTGTAATCAATATCTTCTACCTTAACCCCAAGAAAAAGAAAACTATTTACACGGGAAAACTCCCAACAAGCAAAAGAAGAAAGAAAAATCTTTTTGGGTTTTCTTCAAAAGGACACAAAACAAGAAAACAAGAAAACGAAAATAAACTAGCATGGATAGTACAGTGGCAAAGTGTAAACACCGACTGACAAAGTGAAAGCATAAGCATGAATGTAAGGTTGGTGAGAACACGTAATCCCCCAAGCTTAGGCTTTTGGCCTAGCTTGGTCTACTCCCAAGGCGGGAAATAACCAGCTGCGGGATACTCCAGAGCAGACTGTGGATGCCACTGCTGTGTGAGCTCCTCTGGCTCCCACTGATAAACTGGCGGCTCGGGCACGGGCACCTGTGGTTGGGCCAAGCCCCAATATGCGTAGATGTCCGAGGACATAATAGTGTACTTGCCTGCATGAAGATCGAACAAAGAAGGAGCAGGCAAAGTAATAGTCTCTCGAGTACCCTGACTAAATACCAGGTTATAAATCATCCGTCTACTAGCATCTCTATGCAGAAAATCATGGCGAACCATGTTGTCATAATCCAGATATTTCTCACGGAGAAGCATCTCTCCTTCCTCCCCCAGTCTAACGGGTATCTCAAAGTGTCTGGCAAGACGGGTAGCATAGATACCTCCATAGATGACACCCTTGGAACGGTTTGTGTTCAATCGCTGAGCTACTATCGCACCTAGGCTATAAGTCTTATCGTTATAAAGGCCTTCGCACAAAACCGCAAGGTCTGGAGAACTAAGTGATCCAGCCTCCCCACGGCCAATCAAACATTTTCCCACAAATAATGAGAAGTACCGAAGCACAGGAAAATGTATGCTAGAAATTCTAGCGCGAGACACTCCTCTCTCCTCTCCAACAGCAACAGTACCTATGAAATCCTCCAAGTCCCGTGGACGAGGTTCACGGATATCCCCAACATGAGGTAATTTGCATACATTGCAATAATCCTGTAGTGTCATGCACTCGGGGATATCGTACAACATGAACTCAACCATGGGAGGATTCTTCCTCGGATAAAAGTTGAAGCTTTGAACGAAAATATTGGTGAGGAGGAGGTATTGTGAGCACTTATCTTCAAAGAACGCAGTAAGACCTGCATTCTCCACCAAGTAATAGAAGTCTTCATAACGCCGAGCGACGCGCAAAAGTTCATCACTTGGCCAATCGCACGCTCGAACTTCTATGACTCGAGGAACCACGTATTTGGGATGGTTCTTCTCATCCTCCTTGGGGTTACGGCTTGAAGAGCCTCTCAAGAACCTCCTCATCTTTTCCCTTTTTAAGCTCTGAAAAATTCTGAAATTTTTAGAGACTTTGAAAGAAAAGTGAGTAAGAATTAACCCAACTCATAGCAACTACTCCTACTAGTGCCTAGAGACTGTATCACGGGCTAAAACTACTTGGGACAAACTAAAATCAACGTTTCTAGCTCAAGAACAGGGTCACCAAGGTAGCAAGAGTACGCGAAGGATAAAGCACTAGAGCAAAAACTAATTGGGCCAATGGAGGAGTCACTTACCAAGGAGTAATTTCCCCAAAACGGTTCGGAGAATGGTGCTTTGAGCAAGGAGATCGAAAATCACAGCCAAATGAGAAAGAACACGGGTTTGAGCTGCGAAACAATTTTTTCTAGAGGTGGAAGAAGAGGATGAGAGCTGGAATGAGTGGAGGGGGTCCCTATGGGCCCCATAAGCTTGCTAGCCGCCACCAGGGGGCGGCGGCTGCAGGGCTTGTGTCTCACTGGTTTGGGCCCCAGGCCAGCTCTCAGTCCCCGTATTTTCAAATATTCCAGAAAAAATCATACTGGATTTTCAGGACCATTGGAGAACTTTTATTTTCGGGGTATTTTTCTCCGGGACGCTAAAACAGAAAACAGAAAAAACTAAACTAAATTTATCATTTTTCTTCTAAGCAACAGAAGGTGAAAGCTTAAAACAGAGGTATGTGACTCTTTGATTCATCCATTTCATGGTCATCGAAAGAAATCCGTTAATGGCGTTGATCAAATCCTCATGGCAAAACCTTTTCGAATCGCAAGAGAAAATAGAGAATTGTCGAATAGCCACTAAGTCACCTCAATGGGGATATGTATAACCCCAACAAGAAAATCATACTTCATCTTGACACGAGGAATAGGGCATTCAAAGCTCCCAATAAGAATCGATGAAGTCTTTTCGATAGCATTGATGCAATGTACTTGATACCGTTTCTTCGAAAAGTGCATTGTGTGCTCATTACCGTTGACATGGAAAGTGACATTGCCTTTGTTGCAATCTATAACAGCCCCTGCCGTGTTTAAAAAGGGTCTTCCGAGGATGACAGCCATGACATCGTCCTCGAGAATATCCAAAATAACAAAGTCTGTTAAGATAGTGGTATTAGCAACCACAACAGGCACATCCTCGCAAATGCCTATAGGGAAAGCAGTTGATTTGTCGGCCATTTGCAGAGAAATTTCAGTGTGTGTCAACTTATCCAGTTCAAATCTACGATAAAGAGAGAGCGGCATAACACTAACACCGGCTCCAAGGTCACATAAGGCAGTTCTTACGTAGTTTCCTTTAATGGAGAAAGGTATAGTGGGCACTCCGGGATCACCAAGTTTTTTAGGAGTTCCACCTTTGAAAGTGTAATTGGCAAGCATGGTGGAGATCTCAAGATCTGGTATGTTCCGTTTATTGGTCACGATATCTTTCATGTACTTGGCATATGGAGACATTTTGAGCATATCAGTTAACCGCATCTGCAGGAAGATGGGTCTTATCATCTCAACGAATCGCTCAAAATCCTCATCATCCTTTTTCTTGGATGGCTTAGGAGGAAAGGGCATAGTTCTCTGAACCCATGGCTCCCTTTCTTCACCATGCTTCCTAGCAGTGAAGTCATTCTTATCGTATCTCTTAGGTTGTGGGTTATCAGGATTAACCATAGGTTCAATCTCCACATCCTCATCATTGCTAGGTTAAGCATTATTATGAACATCGCTGTCCATATTGTCACCAGGTTCATGTTCATCACCAGATTGTGTTTCTGCATCAAACGCAGAAATATCATTAGGTTCTTCAGGTGTGACAGTATTTTGTGAACTGGCATGTAGGTTTCTATCATCCTTCTTCTTCTCCTTAGGATGACTCGGTGTATCAGCATTAATTCCTTGAGAATCTTGATCAATTCTCTTAGGATGGCCTTTAGGATACAAAGGTTCCTGAGTCATTTTGCCTCCTCTAGTAATGACTCTAACAGAGTTGTCATTTAATTCATTGAGCACGTCATTCTAAGATTTAAGTACTTGTTCTACCTGAGTAGTAATCATAGAGGCATGTTTACTCAGAAGCTTCAGATCATTGACATTTCTGTCTACACAAGCACTTAAATGGCTAAGCATACAAGTACTTTGTTCCAAATGTCTGCAAACATAATCATTGAAACTCTGTTGTTTGGCAACAAAGTTGTCAAATTCATCAAAGCATAGGCTAGCAGGTTTGTCAAACGGAATATCACTCTCATCAAACCTACGCAGAGAATTCACTTCTACTACATGTATCGGGTTATCGAGACCATGGATCTCTTCGATAGGTGGTAGATTTTTGACATCTTCAGATCTAATGCCTTTCTCTTGCATAGATTTCTTGGCTTCTTGCATATCTTCGGGACTGAGGAATAGAATACCTCTTTTCTTAGGAGTTGGCTTAGGAGGTGGTTCGGGAATAGTCCAAGCATTATCAACCGGCACAACTATCTAGGTGGTCTCTAGAGGCATTGGTAAGTCCGTTATAGAAGATATCAAGTATCTCGTTCTTCTTAAGAGGGTGATCAGGCAAAGCATTCTGTAGCTGGATGAGCCTCCCCCAAGCTTGTGTGAGACTCTCTTCTTTGAGTTGAGCAAAGTTGTATATTTCCTGCAAGGCAGCTTGCTTTTTATGGTCAGGGAAATATTTCTCACAGAAGTAATAGACCATATCCTGGGGACTACTCACACATCTAGGAGCAAGACAGGTGAACCAGGCTTTAGCGTCATCCTTTAGAGAGAAAGGAAACAACTTAAGGATATAGTAGTGGCGGATCTTCTCCTCACTAGTGAAAAGGGTGGCTATATCGTGTAGTTTGGTAAGATGGGCTACGACCGTCTCAGACTCATAACCCTGGAAAGGATCAGATTCGACTAGAGATATTATCTCAGGGTCGACAGAGAATTCATAATCCTTATCGGTGATAAAGATAGGTGAAGTGGCAAACTTCGGGTCGTATTTCATCCTAGCTTTCAGAGATTTTTCCTTCCACTTGAGAAGTAATTTCTCAGTGTCATAGGCATCCTTACACGCAAGAAAATCCTTAGCTATCTCTCCCTCCATAACGTAACCCTCAGGTATATCAGGAAATTCATATCTAGGGGAGCTAGATCTAGCAGGAGCAAAAGCAGGTTCTATCTCAATAGTATCGGCAGTTTGAGAAGCATCACGAGCATTGGCAGTAACTCTAGCAATATGAGCATCAAGGAACACCCGTAGTGGCACATCAGGCAAAGTAGTATCTCTAGCAGTATCAAGCATAGCATCATCAGGCAAGGCAGTATCAGGCATAGCATCTCTAGCAGTATCACGCATAGCATCACTAGCAGTATCAGGCATATCATCTCTAGCAGTATCAGGCAAAGCAGTATCAGGCATAGCATCTCTATCATCATCAGGCATAGGATCTCTAGCAGTATCAGGCATAGCAGCATCATAAGCATCATCAAGCACATGCGACATATCAAGATCTCTAGCAGGAGGTGATGTCGCAAACTTACTCATAACTGAAGGTGAATCAAGTGTAGAGCTAGATGGCAATTCCTTACCTCCCCTCATAGTTGAGGGCAAAACTCTGGTTTTTGGATCTTTCAGATTCTTCATAGTGATCAGCAGATATAAATCCCAAGTGACTCAGAGAATATAGCAATCGCTTCTCCGGCAACGACGCTAGAAAAATGATGTTTAGCAGATCCCTGGCAATGGCTAGACAAATGCTATTCTCGATTGCTCAACAGTTAGACATTGTCTTGCAATGACCCACCAGCGCGTGGGATCGAGGCAGTTTTCGAGGGTAGAGTATTCAACCCTAATTTGTTGGTTCGCCGGACAAGAAGTGAGTGGATACTCTCAATTATTAGTAGTTGAATGTGTCAGATTCAACCACACCTGAAAGATTAGTATCTGCAAGAAAAGTATCAACAGCAAAGTGGTATGATAACAACGGTGTCAGAAACGATCTGTTGACGGCATACTATTCCTAACGATTGTATCAATGGCGCCAGAAGTTGCCCATGGACGGAAAGTATTCTTTCCCGTCAACGGCGCGAGAAAAAGTATTGTAGCAGGTAACATCAGTGTAACGAGTACAGCAGTGGCAAGGAACAGCAGTAGCAAGTAGCAATAGTAGTAACAGTAGCAGAGCAAAACAAGTAGCAGCAGCAGCAACAGTAGTAACAGCAGGAGAGCAAAACAAGTAACAACAGCAGCAACAATTGTAACAGCAGCAGAGCAAAACAAGTAACAGCAGCAGTGGGACAAACTCGTAGGCAATGGATCGGTGATTTGTTTGGATGATATTCATCATGCAACAGTTATAACACGGAGAGATATGTGGCTAGCTCCCGTTCGTCAATGTGATGTAGGCATGCATTCCGTGTGTCGTCATACGTGCTTAGGGAAAAGAACTTGCATGACATCTATTGTCCATCCCTCCCGTGGCAGCGGGGTCCAAAAGGAAACTATGGGATATTAAGGTTCTCCTTTTAATAAAGAACCGGACCAACGCATTAGCACTTGGTGAACACATGAACTCCTCTAACTATGGTCATCACCGGGAGTGGTTCCGGTTATTGTCACTCCGGGGTTACCGGATCATAACACATAGTAGGTAACTACAACTTGCAAGATCGGATCTAAAACACACATATATTGGTGACAACATAATAATTTCAGATCTGAAATCATGGCACTCGAGGCCTAGTGACAAGCATTAAGCATAACAAAGTAGTAGCAACATCAATCTCAGAACATAGTGGATACTAGGGATCAATCCCCGTCAATACTAACTCGATTACATGATAGATCTCATCCTACTCATCACCGCCCAGCGATCCTACGAATAGATTACTCACGAACGATGAAGAGCTTCATGGAATTGGAGAGGGAAGAAGGTTGATAATGACGATGGCGACGATTTCCCCTCTCCGGAGCCCAAAACGGACTCCAGATATGTCCTCCAGATGAAGAACAGGATGTGGCGGCGCCTCCGTATCGCAAATGCGACGAAATCTTCTCTCTTTATTTTTTTCTGGGAAGAAAGTGAATTTATAGAGCTGAGTTTGGGGGCGGCAAAGCCACGTGGGCCCCACAAGCTTGCTAGCCGCCACCAGGGGGTGGCGGCTACAGGGCTTGTGGCCCACTGGCCCATCCCCTCCGGTGGATCTTTGCGCAAGTATTTTTCATATTTTCCAGAAATATTCTCTGTAAATTTTTAAGACGTTCTGAGAACTTTCATTTCTGCACAAAAACAACACCAAGGCAATTCTGCTGAAAACAACGTCAGTCCAGGTTAGTTCCATTCAAATCATGCAAATTAGAGTATAAAACAAGGGCAAAAGAGTTTGGAAAAGTAGATACGATGGAGACGTATCACAGCCCCAACGCTGCTCCCGCCCTCATACCCGCAGCGCCGTGCTCCCTCCCCTGTCGCTGGACCTCTCGTCCTTGCCGCTTGCCTAAAGCCGCTGCTGTTGGGTAACGCAGCAAAAATTCAAAAAAATTCGTACACATATTCAGATCTTCCTATGGAGCGACCAGCAACGAGAGAGGGGTGAGTGCATCTTCATACCTTTGGAGATCGCTAAGCGGAAGCGTTACTAGAACGCGGTTGATGGAGTTGTACTCGCGGCGATTCAGCTCGCGGTGTGATTCCGATCTAATGCCGAACTACGGCACCTCCGCGTTCAACACACGTGCAGCCCGATGACGTCTCCCGCACCTCGAGCCAGCAAGGAGGAGGGGAGGTTGGGGAAGATCTCCAGCAGCACGACGGCGTGGTGTCGATGGAGAGAAGAGGTCTCCCGGCAGGGCTTCGCCAAGCACCGGCACAGAGGAGGAGAAAGAAGGGCAGGGCTGCGCCGAGGGAGAGGGAAAAATGTGTCTCCAAAAGCCCAAAAGTGCCCACTATATATCGGAGAAGGGAGGGGCTGCGCCCCCTTGAGGGTTTCCCTCTCCTGGGAGGGGCGGCAGCCCTAGATGAGGGAAGGTGCGGCGGCCAAGGGGGGAAGGAGGGGTGGCGCACCCTTCTGGTGGGCCTTAGGCCCACCTGCGCTATGGTTCCCCCCCCCCCCTCTCCCTTCTTCTTGCGCCATGAGCTGAGTGGGGGCGCGCCAGCCCACCTAGGGGCTGGTTCCCTCCCGCACTTGGCCCATCTAGCCTCCCGGGGTCGTTGCCCCCTTCCGGTGGACCCCCGGGGCCACCTCCGGTGGTCCCGGTACGTTACCGGTGATGCCCGAAACACTTCCGGTGTCCGAAACCATCCGTCCTATATATCAATCTTTACCTCCGGACCATTCCGACGCTCCTCGTGACGTCCGGAATCTCATCCGGGACTCCGAACAACTTTCGATAACCTCGTATAACAATTCCCTATAACCCTGGCGTCATCGAACCTTAAGTGTGTAGACCCTACGGGTTCGGGAGACAGGTAGACATGACCGAGACACCTCTCCGGCCAATAACCATTAGTGGGGTCTGGATACCCATGGTGGCTCCCACTTGCTCCACGATCATCTCATCGGATGAACCACGATGTCAAGGATTCAATCAATCCCGTATACAATTCCCTTTGTCTGTCGGTGTAGAACTTGCCCGAGATTCGATCGTCGGTATACCTATACCTTGTTCAATCTCATTACCGGTAAGTCTCTTTACTCGTTCTGTAGTACGTCATCGTGTGACTAACTCCTTAGTAACATTGAGCTCATGATGATGTTCTACCGAGTGGGCCCAAAGATACCTCTCCGTCACACGGAGTGACAAATCCCGATCTCGATTCGTACCAACCCAACAGACACTTTCAGAGGTACCCGTAGTGCATCTTTATAGTCACCCGGTTACGTTGTGACGTTTGATACACCCAAAGCACTCCTACGGTATCCGGGAGTTGCACAATCTCACGGTCGAAGGAAAAGATACTTGACATTGGAAAAGCTTTAGCATACGAACAATACGATCTAGTGCTACGCTTAGGATTGGGTCTTGTCCATCACATCATTCTCCTGATGATGTGATCCCGTTATCAATGACATCTAATGCCCATGACCAGGAAACCATGATCATCTATTGACTAACGAGCTAGCCAACTAGAGGCTTGCTAGGGACACATTGTGATCTATTTATTCACACATGTATTACTGTTTCCTGTTAATACGATTATAGCATGAACAATAGACAATTATCATGAACAAGGAAATATGATGATAACCATTTTATTATTGCCTCTAGGGCATATTTCCAACAGTTGCCTCGTCCGACAACACTAGCCCTGCCTCCACGTCATCCTCCATGTGTGCCTCGTCGCCTCAAACCCGCCGGCAACCGGAGGGCCGCTAACCGTGTCGACCCGGCTCACCCTCGCCCTCCTCTGTCTCGCTGCTGAAGGAGCAACGAGCCAGCGTTGTTCCTATGCCCGCCTGAGTCCAGTCGCAGTTGGATAGTGCATCGTTCGCGTGACCCGCTGCGGCTCTTGCTTCGTTCCAGTTGGACCGGGTCAACTGCATCGCCCCTGTTGCTGTTGGTTTTGCCGAGCCCAGTTTCCACGAGCAGCCGCACCATCGAGGGCCTATGCTACTTCGCGTTGGTTCGACTGCGTAATCGTGTACCTCTATCGTCGCCCCAAAGAGCTCGGATTCGTCAAGAGCCTCTCCAAAGTGTACGACTACGTTGCCGAAGACCCATGTACCACTACTTCAACATCCGTCAAGTGAACGACTACTTCCCCTATGACATGAGTACAACTACTTCCACGACGTCCACGACGACATATGTACATCTACACGGCAACAACTCGATCCGCTCCGAATTGCATGCTTCGAAGGTATAACCACCGAGACGATCACCCGTGGACCGAATGCGTTGTTGTAGGAGTTGCGATGTTGTCTGTTTCGTAGATGCCATGTTAGTTGCAGGTACCCCATATTCATGCCTCCGGCACATGGGAACCCGGTAACCGGGATCACCCCATCATTCTTTGGCATGACACACACACACTCCCAATTCGTTGGCACCGATATCTCGTCGAGTTATCGGAACCGGAACGTTGTTGTGTCTATCAAGTGCATGCATGTTGCATTCATGGCATAATATCTTGTGTTGCACGTATCTTTTAATCGTAGCTTCGTTCAAATGTTCTATATGTGTAATCGACTAGAATGACGTGTATAATCACATGCTTCACCTCTTGCCATTTTAACAATATTTAAAAATTTCCATGTACCTAAACGGGAGTGAACTAAATAATTCGAGTGTGGAGTTTCATCAATATGCAACTCATTGCATATTGAGCTTCACTTAATGTGTAGTGTTTGATTGTTATGAATTACCATGCCATGCCTTTCATAATTAAACTGATCATGCTTCATATGTGTTCTGCATCATATCGTGCATAAGTGTGGTGTTATCATGTGTTGATTGTTGTTCTGGTTGTTTCTTCTTCATAGAGTTCCGCAAGTGTGTCAGAATGTGAGGATTCGTTCGACTACGCGGTTCGTCTACTTCACAGATTCGTTCGTCTTTCAAGAGGGATCACATGCAAGATGATCATTTCCCTAGTTACCATTACTATCATTCTCATGCTAGTTTTTTCATTTCTATCGCTATGTCTCGCTGCCTACCACTTAAATGTTAGTCTCCCAACATTGCCCTGAAAACCTCTAACCTTCCCACAACCCAGCAAACCACTGTTTGGCTATGTTACCACTTGCTCAGCCTTTTGATAGCGTTGCTAATTGCAGGTGTTTTTGCTTCCATGTGAAAACATGGGTTTCTTGTTATATCACCATATTATTGCTAATTAATTTAATGCACCTATATACTTGGAAAAAGGTGGAAGGCTTGGCCTTCTAGCCTCGTGTTTTGTTCCATCTTTGCCACCTTAGTTTTGGCTATCGGTGTTATTTTCCATAAGTGAGCGCTCCTAACATGCTTGGGGTTGTTATGGGGACCCCCTAGATTTTTGTTTTGGGATAAAACTCGTCTGGCAAGGCCCAATATTGGTACTACATTTTTCCCAACATAATAATACTGAACACCGTTAAAAGCATAGGGCGTCATGAACCCGAGGAGTAATTCAACATAATACAGGGGGGCAGAGCTGCTCGTGTTGGTCCAAAACAGAGCCACTTGCCAGGCCACCCGGGGCAACTCAGGGGATTTCTATCCGGCCACCGTACGTAGTGCTCATCCTTCGTGTCCTGAGAACGAGATACGCGGCTCCTATCGGGATCGTCGACACGTCGAGTGGCCCTGCTAGACTTGTTTTACCTTTCTCGAGCATCTTGTGCGAGAGATTCCGAGGATGCTTTGGGCTATCTCGAGGTTGAGGTTTTCCAATAGGAACCCGAGGAGATCACGGGTTTTCCCTGATCGAGGCCATTACGGCGTGGCGTGTGGTAGTTTGTGATGGACTAGTTGGAGCACTCCTGCAGGGTTAAATCTTTCAGAAAGTCGTGCCCGCGATTATGTCGCAAACTTGGAAACTTTGTTTAACATCCGGTTCTAGATAACTTGAACTAAACTTAATTAAAACTTGCCAACTGTGTACGTAACCGTGATTGTCTCTTCTCGTGAGTTCTACATCTAGAAGAGGACACGATGGGGTTATGTATGACGTAAGTAGGTGTTCTCGATCATTCATTTGTTCATCATTAGATCATGTCCAGTATGCATAGATCACCCCCCCCCCCCTCTTTATTGTTGTACTTGTAAGTTAGCCACCTCAAATAAATGCTTAGTCACTTCCTGCAGCCTCACCACTTAACCATACCTCACCCATTAAGCTTTACTAGTCTTGATACGTTTGGAAATGAGATTGCTGAGTTCCTAGTATCTTACAAATTACTACAACAACAGTTGGAGGTTCAAGTAAATCAATACTTTGTTATGAGCGCGATGATTGTTCTGTTTGGAGTTTCTTCTTCTTCATCATCGATCTAGGATGGGTTCCAGGCCGGTAGCCCGGGATAGCAAGGATGGACGTCATTCTTTTATCGTTAGTTTTCGTCCTTAGTCGGACCCTGCTCTTCTACTTGATGATTGATTATATTGTTGTATTGGGATGTTCATGTTTTAGCTTGTGGTGAGTGTAAACCAATTCCATATACTCATCTCTTTTGTACATGTACTTGTAAAGATATCCATTCTTACGAAACAACGAGATGCGCTTATATCCCTGTCGAGTCCCTCGTGCCAAAATAAGGATAGGATTGCATCTTGGGAGTTACAAACTCATAGAAGGCCAGCTCATAGGCTAGTATCTGGCGAGCCGGCTGATGAAGGAAGACACAAGGTAGTTTCCATATGAGAGAGACAAGATGACTAGGAATTAGATTAAGTCACGGGTTTCTATGCGACCCGGACTCTGTTGCAATCTCATGTCCTGTGCGTATATAGAAAGGAGATCCCGTGAGTTAGAAAGGACAAATAAGAAATCCTCAAGAGCTTGGTGAGCAATTATGCTCCCTTGTGATTGAAATCATCATCAATAACATAAAAAGTAGGACATAGGATTTTACCTCCATCGGAGGGGCCGAACATGGGTAAAACTTTATCTCTCATACCCGATCAACACCATACAAGCAACCATCTAGTTAGGATGGCTCCTAGACTTAGTCCTATCGCTAGGACATATATTGTTACAAAACAACGATAGTTGGCACCCACCATGGGGCCAGTGCACGACGTTATTGAGTTCTTGGAGGGAGCCCTCCTAGGGATCGAGGCATATGTGATCGGCCATATGACGAAGAGCCATAATGGCAAGCTCTACATCGATGATTTAGGATATGGCCCCGAGGCCGGCTCAATCGAGTACGGGTACTGGGCCCCGTTGGGCAAGATCCATGTGTTCATCGGCAAGATAGGCAAGTGAGGACCCGAGTGGGACATTTGCACCGACATCGTCGAGCCGGCTCGGCGTACTCAACCCGACCGGTCTCAAGTCGGCCAGAGGCATGTCTTCATTGGCTTCACTAAGGGGATCAACCTTGGAGATAATTCTATGACTAGTGGAGACACTCTCGTATACTCGGATGGCGAGACATGAGTTGGAGACACCGAGTTAATTTGACTGCTTTTTGATGGTAGGCTTGGGGGCTATCCTAATAGTAATGCTAACCCGGAGTAACACGAGCTGCCTCGGCACGCCGCCGTTTACATGGCAGGGACCATGGCGGCTCGCGATTCCACAACGGCTGGAGCGGCTAATGGCTCCGGCGTCTCGACACCAGCTCCAAACGTTGTCGGGTCGAGAAAAACGCCGGCTCAAGTCATGGCCAACTTGATGGCAGAGATGACAAAGTTGTTGGATACACAAGTAACTGTGGAAAATCAGGAGGAGCATAATACATAGATAACCAACTTCGCAGGTAGATGACTAAAGTTCAGGAGGAGATCGACACGGAGAATACTCGCATGGTGGATTTATAGGCTCACATCCACAACAAGGCACAACGTTTGAAGGCGGAAGCTTGGAAACTAGGTCTTCATCGAGACACCTCACAGGCAGTTCATCGAAGGAGCCACGAGAGACGCTTGCCCCTTGACCTCAAGTCGACACATTTGTTCGACACTCCGGAGCGCACGCCAGGGACTCGACAACCACGGGAGGATCAACCTCATGAACCGGCTCAGCAGCACCAGAGAATAGAACCACCGCGAGCTTAGTCATCGCTGACTCCTCACTGATTGCATTGGTTTCCCTCCAAGCTTAAAGGCTGATGTAGCATAGCGATGGAAAGTATTTTCCTCAGTTATGAAACCAAGGTATCAATTCAGTAGCAAGATCCACAAGACTATGTAAGCGGTACCTGCACACAAATAACAAATCCTCGCAACCCAACGCGTGTAGGGGGTGTCAATCACTCGTGGGTAAAATAAAATGGTAGAAAGATAGATTGATAGATGCAAATAAAGTAATGGTAAATAAAACGCACCAAGATATTTTTGGATTTTTGATGATATAGATCTGAAAATAAAAGAGCAAATATATTGGAAATGTGAATAGCAAAATAGATCTTGCAAATAGATGATGTGAAATAGACCCGGGGGCCGTAGGTTTCACTAGTGGCTTCTCTCGAGAAAATAGCAAACGGTGGGTAGACAAATTACTATTGGGCAATTGATAGAAGAGCAAATAATTATGACGATATCCAAGACAATGATCATGTATATAGGCATCACGTCCAAGACAACTAAACCGACTCCTGCATGTTAGCTATGTATCCGCACATGTATTTAAGTTTCCAATCAATACAAGTATAGCATGGATAATAAACGTTTACCACGAATAAGGAAATATGATAATAACTAATTTATTATTGTCTCTAGGGCATATTTCCAACAGGAGGTCCTTGCAGAGGCGGACCGTGCGAAGGAGCATGCTCTTAATTTCAAGGGAACAATCAAGTGTCATCGAGTTCTCAACCACAAGAGGGCGTGCGGCCATTTGATACTGATGAATGAATACACTGCCCCCCCCCCCCCCCCCCCCCGCGCGATGCCCTCATCATTGTCAATTATTGTTGGTGCTTTGGGATGCGCAAAAATGTCTTCGATCATCTCTATAATAGCATGTGGACTTTAAAGAAAATTGTGGCCGGATGTATGTGTATACCGTTGGAAGGTCATCTCTTGCTTTGTGTCCATGGACTGGTCCTCCCTTGTTCGCGGATGGATACATGAGGAAATTTTGTGGTCGATGTTGGAGACGCCCTTATAGAAAATTTATGATAACACATACAAACTTGAGCTTCTTGCAGATTTTGGGGTTAATCCCACATTTCACATTTTAGATTTGAAGCCTTATTTAGGTGAGTAAGATGAGGTTCTGTCGAGAACAACTTAAATCCAAGAAGGGGAGGATGATGAAGACATCATTATCACAGTTACACGCATAGCTCCTGCTACTACACATATGGGACCAATTACTAGAGCTCAAGCACGTCAATTAAATTATCACGTACTTTCGTTTCTTCATAATGATTGTAATGTTCATAAGAGTATGGTTTTACCTAAATTGGATGCATTTGGGTTGCTTACGCATAAAGGGCCTAGCATGTATAATAAGGATCAACATTGAAGCATGATCAACATGGAGATGAAAGTGCGCGCCCAGGGAACAAAGACGTAGTTTTTAATGGTGATTTGAACCCTTTGAAGTCATCATAATGACATAAAATGACATGGACGAAATACGTAAGATGTCCTTTCACAAACTTCCTCCATAGCTTGTTATAGGTTTTGCATCACCTTATTTTTTCGCCAAACCCATGTAATTTTGAAATACAACATTACATGTAGTTTTTAGAGTCCGTATTGCAGGGGAAATGACTCAGAAGAGATTTTAGTTCCACCTTGCCAAAGTTGGACGAAATTCCATCGCTTCCCCTCTATAAGTACAATCCTTAGGGCATGATTTAGATTTGGATTTTGTTTATATTAAAGTTCGGTATAGTTGCAACTAGTGCACTTTGCTTGTGTCCAACGACCAGGCCGAGACGTTTCAGAGCCCCACTTTCATCAATAAAGTTTTAATATTATATGTGCAATACCCAGATTGCAATATCAGTTTCTTACCTATTCTTCGTTTGCATGCAGAAAATACACACTCGTGGTCAGCTTGATCATGCTCTAACATGGTCAATAACCTCTTGGATTTGGTTTAACGATTGCTAAGGTGTGATGTCTTTGCTTCATAATTGAATCGTCAACGTTTGTTGTACAAAAGCGATAGTTATCACCTCATCGAAAGACGGGACACATTAACCTCTACCAACTGCCCTATTAGACGGGTGTGGGGGGGGGGGGGGGGGGGGTAGGGTTCCAATTCCCACCAATTATCCCCACGTCCTTGGTCTCTCAGGACGATGTCGCCTCCATCGATCCCGTGCCTTGAAGGCCTCTTCCTCAGCTCAATTGCTTGAGGAGGTCCTTTGGTATGCCTCAAATTGATCTGATTCTCCTTGTGAAATCCTTAAGATTTTCATCGTATTCTCGACTAGGGTATCTCGACAAGTAGATGATCCTTTCCATCCGTAGAATCTGTGTAGAGTCGCATAGAACCACCTGTGTTTGAACCACACGTTGATCTATTCTTGCGTTCCATAGTTTTTGCAAGTTGTGCGTATTGTGGTGTTTTTTTTTTACTAATGATGTCACCAATATGATGGTTTTATGTTTTTCAATCCGCAAACACCTACTCCATCCGTTTTTAAATATAAGCCTTTTAAAGATTTAAATAACGGACTATATACAAAGCAAAATGGTAAATATATACTCTAAAATATGTCTATATATGTCCGTATTTAGTTTATATTGATTTTTTTTAAAAGACTTATATTTAGAAACGGGTGGAGCATATGCTAGGAAGCTAGCGAATGGCTCACTGCTTATTATGAAGAATATAGAATAAAAATTCTCAGTCTCAGCAGTTAGAACCAAAATTCACGTTTTCGTGGAAACGGAAGAGGTACCTAATCTACCAGCTACCTGCTTCATGATAATTATGGCCAATGACTGGGAACAAGTTGAAGGGTCCATGAGAACGTACGGCTGCCAGTTCCTTGCCGCCTTGAGAAAGTATGAACCGTTGAGCTGCATGTACTCATTTAGCATTGGCATGCACTAATTCATGCGTCATGTGCATTTCTCTCGACTAAAGGTGGTGTCATCCATTGCGTTGTGCTGATCAGTTACTGGTCCCCTGCTAAATTGCTCAAGGCTTGCTGCAGCAGGTACATTTGTCCTGCTCGTGCTTCATGACCTGCAGAGACGGTCAGACGACCAAGCTCTCGTTAACATTCCATGACCACAGCCATTGACGCGACGGATCACGGATGTAGCACGTCGACGACATACCTGCAGCTGGCTCTGGAGGCCCCTGATGTGCTCAACCGCGAGGTCCAACATGTCCGAGGTGCTCGTTTGCTGTTTCATTCATCCACAAAAACTATGAGCACGGTGCTTCCGCTGTAGGATGTTTGTACGTATGTATGCATGTGGTACGTACCTTGTCCATGTTGGGCACTAGGTCCTGCAGCTTCCTGAGCTTCTCGCTGATCCTCGTCCTGCGTTCCCTCTCAGCGATGCTCCTCGGGTGCGTCGCGCAGCCGCGCTTGGCCCGCACCTTGAACCCAACCTGGTCCTGCTGCTGCTGCGCCTGCATGTACTTGTCCATCCCGGCCAGCTCCAGCGACGACGAGCTCGCCATGCCACTAAACTGCACCCACCACCACGACCGTAACTCCAAGGAATTAGACATCACATGGGAAGTTTTGGGTGTGAGAGACCGATGATGCTGCTGACCGGCCATGCGGGTGGAATCTGGAGTACAAACGTACCTGAGACTCGTAACCACCGAGATCGAGGGTGCCGATGATCTCCCTCGACTCATCCCACGGCCCCACGATGGAGAAGCCCCCGCTACTGCCGCTGGCCGAGAAGGAACGCGACACGGGGTGCTCGCCGCCCGAGTGCGCAGCAGCGCGGACGACGTCGGCGCCGGGGAATAAGGAGGCGCCCTCGGAGATACGCGAGAGGTGCGCGGCAGTCTGTGGCCCGCCGCTCGTGAAGCTCAGCTGGGATTTCATCTTCGTGCTGCTACTGGTGTTACGGTGGGCTTCGCCGCTGCCACCAGCTACTCCGGCGCCTCTCGAGCCATGATATCCTGCTTGATTTGTTCCAAACACAAAAACAGTTAGTAATCGCTAAACTTCTTCATCGCCTCTTTTTTCAATACCACAATGCTGCTAAATTATACGAGTATTTTTATTACTACATATCGCGAGACAGCTAATTTCATCATCTTCTTTTTCATCTTGACGAGGAATTATTCCCAAATTAATAACGTGTGTCAGCTCCAGGCATTTAATTTGCAGATAAGCTTGATTATTACTCCAGTTTAGTTATGCAAGCATTGATCCATCTAGATGCCAGGACATGTTATGCTTTTGAACGATAGAATCTTATTCTCCTCATCACATAAACAATGGAGGGCGATTAATGAAGTCATCGGCCACTAAAGGAATGGGCACGTCCGTGTGGAGTGCACGCGACGACGCAGGATGCATCTCTGTAGGTTACTATTTTCAGCAAAAGAATGCGTGACGCCACGGTGGATCAGTCAGCTGAACCTGGTCCAAAGGCTGCGTTGGGGCCACCACGCCAAGTGAGCGTGCCACGTGGTCCTGCCGTCGACGAAGGCAAGTTACTTTTAGTTTTAGTTCACCTAACCTCCGCTAGGGTTTTGAACAAACAACGAGCCATTACTTAACGTGCATTAGACGGTGCAACTTGCCATTGAAAAGATAGTGTGTGCAAATGGGGCATGTGGGCCCATGCTAAAGCATTGACCCATCAGTAAAGTCTTGGTGTCCACCAAGGGTTTCGGTGACATTTTAATCCATTTGCTATATAAAAGTACTGTATTATTTAGAGAAGCGAACGGAGTCGAGAAGGTACACTAAATTTAAATAGAGAACAAGTGGCCAACACAAAGAAGTAATTAAGTGCAACTAGGATTATAGAACCTGTACAAATTAGAGACACATCAATACAAAAGTATCTGGAAAAATATATATATAAGCAAGTTGTTTGAAGAAAACCAGTCATGACCAGCCTTTGTTTTGCGCCCCTCCTAGGCAGTTTATTCACATACATCGAAGCTAGAGAGAAAGAGAGAGACACGTCATGGAAGGCACACAAGCAAGCGCCTCTGAGCGGGCTATGCGATGGTGGTGTTGGTTGTGCGGCTTGAACGTGAGGACAGAGAGGTGAGCGGTGAAGCAAGGTCTTAGTGTGAGGATCATCGTCACCTTCGTCCCAGTCTAGTCCAAAGGCCCCGATCCGGGCATGGTAGCTGCAACTAGAAGTATCGATGCGAGATGGAGGCGACACCGAGCAAAAGCTTAAACTGGTGTGTCTTAGTACCTACGATGGTGACACCAACGGGTGTAGCTTACCCCTTTGGGGTGGTGGCAATGTCTTCTCCCCTCTTAAGGCTCTTGAAAAAAAACGTCGGACATGACATATAGGGAGTGGTGGTTCATTTGCTCCTTGGGAGCATCACCGTGGAGCTCTCGATCCTCTCAGTTTTGGTGCATCTAGATCATCATGCGGAAGGGATGGGGTCTTATTGGAGTGGTCGTCACTGTATGGTGGACGTGTTTGTTCTATTGATGTAGAGAAAGGATGGTGTGGGATTCATGACTTAGCTATTTTTCAATACGCAGTTGAAACCTCGAGCCTCTGCATCACTGCGATGAACACAATCTTTATTAAATTTGATGTAAGGCAACGAGACCAAAATCATCGACATGAGGATTACAAACATAGGCAAGTATGTCAGAGCCATTACAATATATGAATGGAACACATATGACTAAGTCGGGCTTCTTACACAACAACACCTCCAAGGAGGAGTGGACGTCCTCACGTTGTTGTCATCCCGTTAAGCCAAAGATAGCGAAGGCTTGAATTTTACTTCATGTATGCCGAGACCAACCACTTAAGGGCATCAATCAACCACTAGAGGGCGCCTTCAACAAGGTAATGGCACATAACATGAGTTTTCACCCCGATATGGAATTGTGTTCAGTCACAAACTTGATGGAGGATCTTTAGGAAGTCACGCCAACTACTACTCGAATCTAGGCCGAAGTGGCACTTGCAAACAAGTGGGGTGTGACCCTACCCAATACCGTCACCAAGACCATCGGGAGGTTGTCCATGTCGTGGCGCGGAGCTGGCCGCTGCCACTCCACATCATGTTAACCGACACGCGCCATCCACCACGTCCCCGGGGTCATTAGCATGATGTCCTCCATGTGAACAGAGGTGGATTCCACACTACTTGATGTCGATGGGAAACAACCAACACACCCTACATCCATCAGCATCATCTTGCGTCGAGAGTCAGATGCTCATCGATGCCCCTCAATGGTGGATGCTTCACCACCGGACGCCAGATGTGGCGTGCAGGCTCGCCGCCTCGGGAGCGTCATCCCATGCTGACCGATTAGCCACTCGCAATAGCTGCTCGCCATCGTCGTGCCGCCGCATGACAATCTAGAATTGTGTGGTTGCCGTTTGCAGGTGATGCGTATGCTAATGGTCGAGTCCAATGCCTCAAAAGTCGTCGCGACAACCAAAATCTTCACTGCATCATAGATGACCTTGGGGAAGACACCCCAACGACTCATACAATCACATCAGGCCACCGGGAGCACCGCCAGCCATCGCCATGCCGCTAATGTCTATGATTTATCTCGACACTCCTCAGCATGGAGAGATATGATAGGGGTCTTCTCCACGCAAACACGCATCTCTATGGTTTCCCTTCTTACTTCAAGCTATGGTTCCTTTTATCCTACACTCTTGGTTGGGTATTAAGCTAGTTTCTTGCATTAGGACATCGCTTCTTGTCCAACAAAGCTTGTCACTTTGTTGCCGATCATCACAACTAACCACGACCTATGGTTGCTCTTGCTCCTAAGCGTCGACACCTTTAATGGGCTCATTACGCATAGGCAATGACGAAGTTAGGCCTGGGGCAAGTAGGGCTATAGCCCTAGACCTAGTAACAACAACCCGTTGCAATTATTTCTTAAAAAAAATATGAAACCGTTAGAGTGCATCACTCAAGCTAGCTTAGCTCTAGACGTAATCTCATGCTAGCTCCGCCTTTGTCCATAGGGTCGCTGAATGGCTGTTGCATGAGCTCCCGGAGATTGTGTGCTCATTTAATGTTGTTTTTTGTGTGCATTTTTTTATTTGTTTGATCATTGATCTTTCATTAAGAGGATTTTCCTCAACACATTTCATTTCAAAAAAATAAATAAATCCGCAACATATTTATTCTTCCGCCTTTTTGGCTTTACGAATTTAAAGCCAGGCTACAACCTATGTGTGTGTAGAGCGGAGTGGTACTACTACTCGTATATGCAAATATACATTTATAGCAAAACAAGTTTAACCAAAACAGGCAGACAGGAGGAGGCGGTAAAGTTGCGCAGTGTACTTGACATACACGGTGCAAGTTGCAGGTGGTGAGGTAGTGGAGCTGCACTTTTGCGGCGCCCCCTGGTGAAAACAGCGTTGTTTTATTCTGTCCTCGATCGGAAGAAAGCGATCGCGCGCGCCGAAACGTTGCTGCTCTTGGTTCGCGGCGGTTGGAACAAAAACATGGACAAGATGGATGTTGCCATTAGCCATTTCAGGTTCTTGTTTCCTCGACAAGCACAAACTACGGAATTACGCGTGCTAAACAGTAGAACTAGCAAGAAAGGCATTAAACAGGCGGGATGAATTCAGGTATCAGCATCGGCGCTTATTACCGTCATCCACCATGAGGTTGGAGAAGAACCCCGCCGGCGAGCTACTGTGCCGGGCCAGCATGTCCGCTCCGTCGTCCTTCATCTCCCCCTCGCCGCCGCGAAACTGGGCGTGGAGGAGGTCGTTGCCGCGCCCTAGCGAGATGTCTCCGCCTCCATACCGCAGACCACCAGCAGCGGCGGCGGCCTCGCTGCCCTCGTGCTTCCCGTGCGGCCCCGACGACGACGAGGAGGAGGGCTCCCCTGCTCCCGCCGGCAAGAACCTCCTCATGTCGATCGTGCGGTTAGCAAAAACAAGCCCGCTTCCGGCGCAGCTGCATCAGCATGCGTCGACGAGCGGCCGGACACGTACTGGTGGATCGATCGACGGGGTGGCGTGGGTCGTCGACGGCCGAGCCGGGGCTATCGCTGGCCTGCGCGTGTGTTTTGGCGTGGAATATTGGCGTGGCCTATCCTATGCGGGGCGGGGGTGGTGCAAGTGGGAGCTAGGGACCGAGAGTGGTGGGCTTTAAAGGGGGGACGGGTTCGTGCAGGGCCCCGTGATTGGTTCTTGGGGCGGGTGTGGCGGCGTGGGGACCGACCGGGTGGGTGCCCGCTACGCCAACTCCAACTCCAAGTGGAAATTAACATCGGTTTCTTGTTTCGGGTTTCAACTCTCCCATCGCAGGAGCCAGGAGGGAGGCTCAAAGCTCAAAGGGGAAAGCCGACTGCTTCCTCTTAATCTCTTATTATTATTTTTGCGAAAGGCTTGCCTCTTGGCACTCCATTTGGAATGCTACTACAGAATAAGGTTTCGCTCCTCTGTCGGTCCTTGCGGATCTAGTCTAGTCCGTTATCCACTCTAGTTTTTATACGTGTTCAAATGCGGCGCTTTACCCGTTCATCCGGCGGGCAGGATATGTAGAATTAGGGTTGACCTATTAGCTACTCCTAGCTAGTAGGATAGTATTGGCTGGCAGGATATGTATATATAGTATTTCACCCGCCCTATTTCTTGATTTCTTCCCATATGTATAGAAGTAGTACACCACAACGTAATAAGCAGGGTAGTACTACCGCGGAAGAATCTTGACAGCACATCTTCATCGGAATCAATTCAGATGCACGCAACATTTACACACACAAAATTAAAGAATTCTTGGGGGAGAGAGGCAGTCAATCTCGCTCCGCATAGGCTGCATGCGCATGCGTTCCCTCCAGAAAAGATGCCCGCCCCCGGGTGCATGCACCTAGCGAGCCCCACAAACGACGATGCGCAGTTTATCGCCAAGTTGCACCATTATTTTATCCCCTCATGACGTACCCGAACCTGGTCTCAAGAATATAAAACAAACGTTCCAAAACCTGCCTTGCCTCTGCCCAAACCAACGTGCAATGAGCGGCCCGGCGCCACCGTCTCCTAGCGCGTATGGATGGTTGGTACACCCACACCGGATGCCGGCGTTTTGGTCTATGGTGTATATACATTTTATATAAACAAAAATAAGTAATTAGATGAAAAGTCATGAAATTCTGAATTTTTATATAAACTTGACCTTGTATTGTACTCCCTCCGTAAACTACTCCATCCGTTCCTAAATATAAGACCTTTTAGAGATTACACTATGAACTACATACGGATGTACATAGACATATTTTAAAGTATATAGATTCACTCATTTTGCTTCGTATGTAGTCTTTTAATGAAATATCTAAAATGTCTTGTATTTTGGAACGGAGGGAGTAAAATAAGAGCGTTTAGATTACTACAGAGGGAGTACTTGTAAAAAAAGTCCACAAAGAAAACCTTTTTGACTTCTTTTGAAAAACAATTTTTCACCAAAATAGTGTCAATACTGACCCGTAACAGCAAATAAATTTCGTTCTTTTGCCCTGACATCAAGGTTAATTTTTATTCGTCAAAATTTATAAACTATTTCAAAAGGAAGTCAAGCCGCCTCCCCTAAGAAAATTAGGGTTTCTTCGCCTCCTGCCGGCACCGGCTGATAGAGGCGAAGTTGTCCATGTCTTTCGATGAGACCGTGGGTATCGCTTTGGTGAAGTGGACTTTGACGATTCGACTACGAACGTGTGAGGACGTCGCGCCTTACGAATCGCGAAACCAACTCCGAGAGGTTATTGATCACACCGGAGCACGATCAACCAGACCACGAAGGTCTGTTTCCTGCATGCAAACGAAGAACAAGCATGAAACCAAGATTGCAATCAAGATATTTCGAATATAAGAGGAAAGCTTTATTGATGAAGGTGGGGTTCTGTGACGCCTTTGTCAGGTCGTAGAAAACAATCGAAGAACGCGAAGTTGCAGCTATGGCGAACTTGTAAACCAAACAAAACCCAAGTCTAAACAGTGCCCTAAGGGCTGTATATATGAGGGAATAGAGAGGCAATTTCGTGACCCTTGGAGGAGGGGTCCGAAAATAGCCCTAAACTCGGTTTCCCCACACATACAGACTCTAGAAATAGCCTATATTATGGTATTTCGAAATTACATGGGCCTGGCCCAAAAATAAGGTGGCGCCACACCTATAATAGCCGATGGACGAAATTTATAAAGTGGCGTCTTGAATATTTCGTCCAAAGCCTTCATGCTCTTCTTATGGTGGCTTTAGAGTGCGAAAATCCCCACTGGAAGCTCCATTGTTCTGTCCCGCACGTGCACCTTCTTCTCCATGCTTGATCCCGCTCCAACGGATATCCTTCTTGTTCATGATAGGTCCTTCATTCATGAGCACAACAAAAGTATCTAACTTAGGCAGCATCATATGTTCATGAACATTAGAAGTATTCCCGAGAAACGAAAGTACCTGGTAATTCAATTGGCGTGCACAAGCTCTGGTAACTGGTCCAGTATGTATAGCAGCTGGGGTTGTGGGTGTAACAATGGTGTTGATGTCCTCATCATCCTCCCCTTCTTGAACTGAAGTCGTCCTCGACGGAAGCTCATCTTCCTCACCCAAATATGGCTTCAAATTTGCAATGTTAAAAGTGAGACTAACCCCAAAATCTGCAGACAGCTCAAGTCTATATGCATTATCATTTATTTTCTCTAACACTTTGAAAGGACCATCAGCACGCGACATTAGCTTTAACTTGCGCAAATCAAGAAACCTATCTTTACGTAAATGCAACCAAACAAGATCTCCAGGTGCATGTTTTCTACCCTTATCTCCAGCAAATTTATATTTAGCATTCATGCGCTCAATGTCTTCCTTAGTTAACTCACGCATCTTTAATATCAAATCAGCACGTTCTTTAGCATCAAAATTAACCTTCTCCGAAGATGGAAGAGGTAACAAATCAATAGGTGCACGAGGTAGGAAACCATATACAACTTGAAAAGGACACATCTTTGTAGTAGAATGCAGCGAACGATTATAACCAAATTCAATATGAGGCAAGCATTCTTCCCACAATTTTAGATTGTTCTTCAAAACAATCCTGTAGACAAAGATCTATTGACTACTTCAGTTTGTCCATCAGTTTGGGGGTGACATGTAGTACTAAAAAGCAATTTTGTCCCCAACTTAGCCCATAAACATCGCCAAAAGTGGCTAAGAAATTTAGCATCACGATCTGAAACAATCGTATTTGGCACACCATGCAAGCGAATAATTTCACGAAAGAACAAATCAGCCACATTAGCGGCATCATCACTTTTATGACATGGTATAAAGTGTGCCATTTTAGAAAATTTGTCCACGACAACAAATATGCTATCCCTCCCCTTCTTTGTTCGAGGTAAACCTAAAACAAAGTCCATAGATATATCCTCCCAAAGAACACTAGGTACAAGCAAAGGCATATATAAACTATGAGGATTGAGTCGTAAATTAGCTTTTTGACATGTCGTGCAGCGAGCAACAAAACGCTCAACATCTCGTCGCATCCTTGGCCAAAAGAAATGTGTAGCAGGTACGTCCTCCGTCTTCTTTACGCCAAAGTGTCCCATCAATCCTCCTCCATGCGCCTCCTATAACAACAAAAGACAAACGGAGCTAGCTGGAATGCATAGCTTGTTAATACAAAACAAAAATCCATTATTAATGATGAACTTGTTCCATGTTCTCCCTTCTTTACAATTCTTCAACACATCTTTGAAATCAGCATCATGCACATATTGATCTTTGATGGTCTCGAAACCAAATATTTTAAAGTCAAGTTGTGAAAGGATCGTATAACGACGAGACAAAGCATCAGCAATAACATTTTCTTTATCCTTCTTGTGTTTAATGACGTGCGGAAAAGTCTCAATGAATTCAACCCATTTAGCATGTCTACGGTTCAGTTTTGCTTGACTTTTAATATGTTTCAAAGATTCATGATCAGAATGTATGACAAATTATTTGGGCCATAAATAATGTTGCCATGTTTCCAAAGTCCGAACAAGAGCATATAATTCCTTATCATAAGTAGAATAATTCAGACTAGGCCCATTTAATTTTTCAGAAAAGTATGCAACAGGTTTACCATCTTGTAATAACACACCTCCTAATCCAATTCCACTAGCATCACATTCAAGCTCGAAAGACTTATTAAAATCAGGAAGTTGGAGTAAAGGAGCATGTGTTAACTTATCTTTCAAAACCGTGAAGGCTTCTTCCTGTGCGGTACCCCAAGAATAAGGCACATCCTTCTTTGTAAGCTCACTGAGAGGTGCAGCAATGGTGCTAAAATCTCTCACAAAACGCCTATAAAACCCGGCGAGTCCAAGAAACTCCTCACTTGTGTGACCATTTTGGACTGCGGCCAACTCTCAATAGCTTCAATCTTGGTTTTATCAACTTCAATTCCCTATGGAGTAACAACATAGCCAAGAAAAGATACTCGGTCTGTGCAAAAGGTGCACTTCCAAGGTTACCAAACAGACGTGCATCACGTAGAGCAGTAAAAACAACAAGCAAATGATCCAAGTGTTCCTCCAAAGATCTACTATAAATCAGTATATCATCAAAGTAGACTACCACAAATCGTCCAATGAAAGCACGTAAAACCTCATTCATTAATCTCATGAAAGTGCTAGGTGCATTAGTCAATCCAAAAGGCATAACTAACCACTCATATAAGCCAAACGTAGTTTTAAATGTCGTTTTCCATTCATCTCCCAATTTCATGCGAATTTGATGGTATCCACTACGCAAATCAACTTTGGAGAAAATTATAAAGCCACTAAATTCATCAAGCATATCATCTAGCCTAGGAATAGGATGACGATAATGAATAGTAATATTATTAATGCCTCTACAATCAACACACATAAGCGATGTACCATCCTTTTTCGGCACTAGAATAATAGGAACAGCACGACGCTGGCTAGCCGGTAATGGCCGTCCGGCGCCGAGCTCCCGGGGAGCATGCGGTGAGCGTAGGCCATGAGGTCGGTGGAGTCGGGGGAACTGGAGCCGGAGAGCGTCTGTGCACCCCTTCATAGCACGCCAAATGTCGGATTCCAGGCTCCGCAGACCCAAGAGAAGGGTCGAACTCTGAGGTGCGCTCGCTCTCTAACCCTGTTCTACCTCTCAACCTCCCGACAACTCTCCGGCGGCACGAGCTAAGGAGAGCGAGCTAGGACACAAGGCAGTTTACCCAGGTTTGGGCCACCTTGTGGTGTAAAACCCTACTCCTGCTTGGATAGATTGCTCGAGGTGGAAGAAAGGTACGAAGGTGGGTTCTTGCCCTAGTACAACACTCTGAGCCTCAGATCCCTCTTCACGGAGGCTGGGCCTCTATTTTATACTAGCTTTGGTACTATTCCCTCCCGAAAACTTTGGCGTGAAGGGTTGCCACAACGGCCATTTCGAAAGGGGAGAGGACTGCAGTCCTCCCTCACAGAGGTGGTTTTCGCGTGCAAAAGCTTCTCTTCATGACGCGTTGGTGGGTTGGAGGGTGACCTCCGTCCCATAGAGCCCCTAGCTTTAGTATTATTGCACCGATTAGGAAACCCTTGGGAGTCACTTCGGGAGCACGCCAGCAAGCCTAGATTTCTTAGAATGGAAGGGGAAACCCTCCCTTTCTGTGTCTGCTGGCATCTCTCATGCGCTGCCTACGCAACCGGTGTCACCCACGCTGAGGCGTAAGGCCGTGAGGCCCTGTTACGTCACCCTCGGTGATCCCACCCTGTGAGACCCTCAGGGCTGGCCTCGTGATTCACCCTTGCCACGGGCGTCCCCTCGCGATCCTCGGTGATGGCCCCTTGCCGCGTGCCTCGCGAGGCGGGGGTCCTTGCGAGGGTCTTCCTCACCGATCTTGCCGGTGGGCCGAACTAGGATCGCCCCACCGTGTCGCACATGCGGCCACAGGCCGACGGTCCTGGGTACCCCGGTCCCAGAGGTGCTAGAGGCATACCGAGAGAGCTCCAACTCGTAAGAAGTTAAATTTTGTTGAGGAAATCGCTACTTGGAATGAAAAAGTGGATGCTCTTATGAATTCGATTGCTAATAAAAATTCCCATGTTGATCCTAATTACATGCCATTGTCTACTTTTATTGTGCAAAATGATAATACCATTGATGTGAATTTTATCTCGCTAAATAATTCCAATAACAATGCATGTAGGGGTAATTTCAATGCTAGGCCATTTCCCGGTAATCCCTCTAGTGGTTATGGCAACTCTTGTGGCAATTCTTATGGAAATCCTTCTACAAATAATAATAAGTTCTCCTATGATCTTGGAAGCACCATTCAAGAATTTATTAATTCTCAAAAGGTTGTCAATACTTTGATGTAGAGGAAATGCTGCATATGATCGATAATTTGGCTAAAAACATAGATAAAATTGCTCTTGATGTAGAAACTCCTAAAAGTAAAGCTTTGCCACGCAAGCATGATTTTAATGAGACTATTAAATCTATCCAAATATCTATGAATGAAAGTAAGGAGAGGACTGCCAAGTTGAAAGCGAAGCGGGAATTCCTAGGAAAAGCTCTCCCACTCGGTCTTGCCCAAAATCATGATGAAGATCTTATGATTATTGGCACTTCTCCTATTATATATTTATTTACTTATTTGAATATAAATGATAAAGGTACTGGATATCTGTCAACTTTAGTTAGAGAGCTTCCCGTTTGCTTGGAGGTGATGATTCTAATGCTAAAACTGAAAAAGTCGGTTTGAAGAGGTCAAAACTTTAACTAGTGATGTGCCCACTATCTTGGATTAAAAGGACTTTAATTATGAAATTTTCTCTTTACTAGAATGAATTTCCTTGTTACAAACCATTATTATCTCACCTAATGCTTATGAACAAAACAAGGCTTTCACTAATCATGTAGTTGAAACAATGATAAAATTTTATGATGAGAAACTTGAACTTGAAGTTTCTATTCCTAGAAAATTGCACAATGAGTGGGAACCTACTATCAAAATAAATATAAATAAATATGAATGCAATGCTTTGTGTGACCTTGGTGCTATTGTTTCAACAATACCTAAATCTCTTTGTGATGTGCTTGGTTTCACTAATGTTCAAGAGTGTTACCTAAACTTGCACCTTGCATATTCTACCATTAAGAAACACTTAGGTAGAATTAATGAAGTTATCATTATTACAAATAAAAATTATGTGCCTGTATATTTAATTGTTCTTCATATTGATTGAAATCCTACTTGTCCAATAATACTTGGAAGACCTTTCCTACGAACTATAGGTGCAATTATTGATATGAAATAGGGAAACATAATCTTCCAATTTCCATTAAAGAAATGGATGGAAGACTTCCCTATAAAGATAATAAAACCACCTTATGAATCCATCACGAGTTTTACTTATGGGTTGGTTTTCAAGGATGACAACACTTGATCATATGCATTATGCCTAGCTAAGGGCATAAAACTATAACGCTTGTTGGGAGGCAACCCAATAGTTATCTTAATTTTTTCATTTCAATTTCTATTTTGGTGAGATGACATTATTATTGCCTTTGTAAAAAAATTGCTTTTATGTTTAAATTAGTTTTTGTATCAAGTAAAGCCATTAGGATGACTCGTACGACAAGTATAATTTATACGGTGCAAAAATAGAAACTTTGACGTCTAGTGGAGAATTTCTATGATTTTAATGGAAATTCTTTTTAAGATGAATGTTGTACACAATATTGATTTACAAATTTCTCAGGTCTTCCTAATGTTTTGGAATCTTTGGAGTTACATAAGTGTAGGTTCATTATTGATTGCTACAAACAATTCCGTTTTAAACAAATTCTGTTTTTCTTGCATAGTTTGCTTGTTTCCATGATGCTATGGATTGTATCGGGGGTATAACCCATGGAGAAGTTAAAATACATTAACTATTATGCACTAATGAAATATGAATTAGTTCACAACAATACCTAAGTATTTGATATGTTGCTTATACTAACGGATCTCATGAAGTTTTGTTGAGCTTTGTGTGATTGAAGTTTTTAAGTTTTTGGTGTTATCACGATGGACAATGGAATAAGGAGTGGCAAGAGCTTAAGCTTTAGGATTCCCAAGGCGCCCCAAGGTAATATTATAGTAAGACTCAAGCGTCTAAGCTTGGGGTTGCCCAAGAAGGCATCGCTTCTTTCGTCTCAATCCATTGATATGTGAGTTGGAGCTTAATTTTTATTCGTCACATGATATGAGTTTTGCTTGGAGCGTCGTTTGCATTAATTTGATTTTTATTTTTAATTTGACACAATAATATTTTGTTGGACACAACAACTTGGTAGATATACACATTCATCATGATTTATTAGAATACTCTATGTGCTTCACTTATATCTCTTAAGCTTAGTAGTTGCTCTAGTATTTTACTTATATATTTTTTAGCATGGTGGCATGTAGATTTTATAACAAAATTTGCACTCTCATTTTTTAGTTATATTTTTTAGAGTTAATAAACAGTAATGGTAATTTGCATGGGTCATAAGGCTAGTCCAAAAATAATATGTATGCAATGAATGATAATCAAACCATCATGTAGCACATAAAGAGAAATTATGGGTTAATGATATTGATGTGGTAATATAAAAGGAGTGTGAGTGCATCATTGTTGATTCGTAGAAGTTCCGGTAATAAGAGGTGTTAATTTCTTATTTCTCGAAATATTAAAAAGGCACTGCGGGGATGTGTGAGCATTTTTATTCCTCGTTAAAATCCTAATATTATTTCGGGTCGGAGTCGCGTGATGGCTAACTCCTCTCAACCCTCTCCCTCGGGGCATGCGAGTAGTTCTTTGATTTGTGATGAAACAAACATAACTTTTTAATAAGTATATGAGTTCTTCAAGACTAATGTGAAACCATGCACATACATAATCTCACCTCCTCATATTTTTCTAGCCTCTCATGTATCGTGCATAGCCCATTCTCACCTCGAGCATAGGTGCAAACTTCACCGGTGCATCCGAACCCCATGACATGATACACCCTATCACACATAAACCTTCCTATATCTTCCTCAAAAGAGCCACCATACGTACCTATCATGGCATTTCCATAGCCATTCTGAGATATATTGCCATGCAAATTCTACCATTACATCATATGACTAGTTCATTCATCATCATATTGCTTTGCATGATCATATAGAGCTCACATAGCATTTGTGGCAAAGCCACCATTCATTATATTGATAATATATATCACGCTAGATCATTGCACATCCTCGTACATTGCTAGAGGCAATTCATGTTTCTCCATAGTTCTTCATATCAAGCTTTCATGAGTTGTAAGTAAATAAAAGCATGGTGATCATCATTATTAGAGCACTATCCGAGTAAGGAAATAAAAATGGGGCACACTAAATGATCCCACCATATAAAAATGAAAAAATGAATGACAGAAAAGAGAGAAGGGACTTTGCTACTATCCTTTACCAAACTTGTGCCTCAAAGTGGCACCTTATTCTTCATATAGAGAGTCTCATGATATGTCATTTTCATATGCTAGAGGGAATCATATTTTTATTATTATAAACTTGGCTTGCATATTCATATGACGGGCTTCCTCAAATACCCGAGGTCATCATGAGCAAGCAAGTTGGATGCACACCCCACTTAGCTTCATTTGAGCTTTCATACACTTATAGCTCTAGTGCATCATTTGCACAGAAATCCCTACTCCTTGCCTTGACATCTATCGATGGGCATCTCCATAGCCCACCGGGATGCCTAGTTGATGTGAGACTATCTTCTCCACTTTTTACCCCTTTGATATCTACCACCATATTCTATTCCACCCATATGATATGTACATAGTTCAATCTCATGTACTGCATGAAGAATAAAAATTTGATTCACACTGAAAAAGTATGATCCAATTGCTTGACTTGGACACTGTGGTGCTTGACATTTGTATTAATGTGGTGAAGATGGAGTCATCCCTAAATATGAATGATGGATGGGGGTAAAAAATTAGGATCGTATACTTTGAATGATTGATGATTTAATTGCTCGTGCTTATCATTATTACTATGTTGATGTTTGTTAATTCATATTTTCTCAGTGATCACACATACAAAAGATTACATATTGGGTACCATTTCACATCAAAAAATCTGTTTTTATCATTTACCTACTCAAGGACGAGCAGGAATTAAGCTTGGGAATGCTTGATACGTCTTCAACGTATCTATAATTTTTTATTGTCCCATGTTGATATATTATCATCCTAGGATAATTTTTGGGTCATAATTTACCAATTTATATTTTTGTAGCACTAACCTATTGAACCAATTCTAGTGCGAGTTGTTGTTTTCTGTGTTCTTTCACTTTTCAGGTTTACTATACCAAACGAAGTCCTATGATTTTTCTGGGCTAAAAGAAGACCTCGAAGATTCGGGAGGAGGCCGAAAGCCACACGAGGGAGGCACTAGCAAGCTGGGCACGACCAGGGGGTCAGCATGCCCTGATTGATTGTCTCTCCCTGGTGGCCCCACTTGCTCCAATCTTTTTCCTATAAATTGACATATATTCCAAAAACCCTAAATATTAGAGATATACACTTTTTTGCCGCTTCAAGACCGTGTTCCACAATGATTCCATATGGAGCTCCATTCCGGCACTCTGCCGGAGGGGGATTGATCACATAGGGCCTCTTCATTAACCTTGCTGCCCTCGTGACGATGTGCGAGTAGTTCACCATAGACCTACAGGTTCGTAGTTAGTATCTAGATGGGCATCTCTCTCTCTTGATCTTCAATACAGTGGTCATCGCATCTTCGCTTTGATCTATCCGTTATAATTCTTTTGTATGGTGTGTTTGTTGGGATCCGATGAGTTGTGGGTTTATGTTCAGGTTATTCATGAAAAGTATTTGAGTCTTCTCTCAAATTATTATGATTGCATGATCATCATAGCCTTGCAATTCTCTCTCATCCATTGAATTGCTTTGCCCAAGTAGTTTGGTCTTCCTTCAGTGAGAGGGGTGAGTTGTAGTGGGTTCAGTGTGATGAGTTTCTATATCCAAGTGACAAAAGGGGCATGTTGCATCTTTGTTTCTGCTTATAAGGATAAAAGGATGGGGTTTATTCATATTGGTTGAGTTTACTTTGTCTACATCATGTCATCATTCTCCAAGCATTATTCTGTTAGTCATGAACTTAATACGTAGAGAGGCAAGCATAGCAGCGCCCTTGAAGGGGAATAATAGAAGTAGGTGCAGGCATGAGTCGGCATATTTGCTTATGGATGTTACACCTATATGCACATGATCATTGCCATGAAAATCGTATAACTATGTGCTTTTCTGTCAATTTCCCAACAGTAATTTGTTAACCCATCATATGTTGCTTTCATGAGAGATGCCACTAGAGAACACTAAGGCCCCCAGGTCTATTCACTTATATATTAAGAAAACTTATAATTTCCTTGTTGTTATTATTTGTCTTTTATTTTATTTTTCAATTTGCAATTCTCTACAATTATCTACACATGTCATTCGCTTGCAAATAACAGGATCAAGGGGATTGACAACCCTCTTGCCCGCGTTGGGTGCAAGTTGTTTACTCTTTTGTGTGCAGCCGCTGAAGATGGTTGAGGATTGATATTCCTATTGGTTCGATAAATCTTGGTTTCTTAACAGAGGGAAGTACTTGCCCGTATTGTGCTGCAAGTACACGTTCCTCTTCATGGAAAACCCAACACATATCACAAGTATCAGCCGCCACGTATCGTTGGTAAGCCCGTTCCTGCGCAACCGCGCAAGTTCCTGCGTTCAACCGCGCAAAGCTTCCACGCCTAGCTCGGTTGGGCACGCGTTGGATAGAAGAAGGTCCCATTATTTTGGGTGTTAAATGGCAAACGATTGGAAAAAACAAAGTGTGTGCAACGACTTAAAGCAGCGCACACGTTCAACACTAAGTAGCGGGTGTGACGATGTGAATGATTGCTATGGGTTGTGTAATATAGTTTGTTTGTGACGAGATGAGGAAGTGAAACAAAAGCCAGAATGGAGAATGGTAATTAAATCAAGTTGGTTAAATTGTAAGGTGAAGATATCAATCGTCCATTGCATATTTAAGTCAAAATGATACTACCAAAACCGTGTGCGGTAAGTGCCACTCTAGTGCGATATAGATTGTCGTGATCTATGTAAATCCTACGGTTGTAGACATGCGATCCACAGTAATGCATTTTGGACAATCAGGACACGTGTGTCGTGGCACAATGTTAGTCATCGCACATGGTTTCAATCCAGAAAAATAACCAAGTTTGTAAATCGGTGCCAAAATTCCTTTTTCGTGTGACACCTCTTCTTTTTACCATGGTCAACAAGTTTCAAGTAAAGTCTAGCATTAGTTTACCTTAATACGCATAGTGTTAAAAAATGCCAACACTCATAGGTAGATGTGCGTCTTGCGGGCCAATAGCTGTTTGTAAATTACAGAGAATAGCAAAAAAAATGACGCTCCAAGCAAAACGCACATTATGTGATGAATTCAAATATAGCTCCAAGTAAGATATAACGATAGTGTTGAAGACAACAGAGGGGGTGCCTTGCGGGGCATCCCCAATCTTAGACGCTTGAGTCTTCCTTGGATATTACCTTGGGGGTTCCTTGGGCATCCCCAAGCTTAGGTTCTTGCTACTCCTTATTCTTCACATATAGATATCTCACCCAAAACTTGAAAACTTCAATCACACAAAACTTAATAGAAACCTGGTGAGATCCGTTAGTATAATAGGCAAAACATAAACTTTAGGTACTGTTATAAATTGATTCATATTTAATTATTTCATAAGGTATTGTATTCTAACTTCTAAATGGCTTATACCCTCCGATACAATCCATAGCATCATCAAAACAAGCAAACTATGTAAGCAAAAAAACAGGATATGTCTAAACAGAACAGTCTATAATGATCAGCACAAATACCAAACTTCGATAACTCAAAAAATTCTGAATAACTAGAAGGACCTATGGAATTTTTATATTAACGTGCTGTGAAACATTCAGATCAAAAAGGCATTCGAGTAATATAACAGAAATTTTGCAATGAACGTGAAAGTTTGTGTTTTTGCATAGGATCAAATCTACTATTATCCAAATCATCCCAAAGCCTTTACTTGGCACATTATTATTATAATACAAAGGATTTGTACAAGGAAATAATTATTTTTGTTGAAAAGTTTTTGTAATTAAGATTCGCAAGGTTTCGATGGACATGAACAAAGCCCAAGGCTAGCCCCCACTTCAACGGTGCTCATCTTTCTGTATTTCACCTTTCTTTTTGAAAAAGTTTTATGTTCCCCACTTTAAACTTTTGTTTTTAATTAGTTTAAAATCAGACAACCGAAATAAACGACTCTCTAAAACTTTCGGGTTGTCTCCGTGGCAGCGCTTTCTTCAAAGCCGTTAAACTAGGCATATAGTGATCAAGTAATTTATCCACCCGGATCCCAAGGTATATCAAAGTCAATTTTAATTAGCAATGATTTTTAATTAAATAGTGAGCACAAAGTGATATATATCATGCTACAGCGAAGTCTAACTCTTTTCCTATGCATTGGAACGTCATAAAAGAACAATTCATACACTTCAAGTAAGGCCAATACATGGCATAAGTGGTTTCTTGCAATTTTATCGTATTGGAAATATAAAGAGGTGCATATTTGGTTTGTCTCTTATAATAATTGCAAGTAGGGGCAGCTAGCACATGCATATTATAATCATCATATGTAGTGGTAAAATATAATCCTTAATAAATGCAAGCTTCCTCGATATAGTGTTGTTGGGATAATTCAAAAAGATAATAGGACTATCATGTGTAGGTGCATTAGCAACAATTTCATTTTTGACATAAAGAACTATAGCAAGTTCATGTTCGTTAGTATAATTCATACTGTCGTCATGGTCACAAGCACGTAAATCATTAAGTTCATCAAAAAAGGATATTTCAATGAATCCACATGATCATATAAACCATCATAGCATTCATTCTTTGGGGTGTGTGAAAGAAAATTAAATAATTTATGAGTTAAAGAGTTTCTCTCATTTATATTTGCCATTTGTCGTTAACTACACGAATGTTTGGAGGCAGTGACTCATTTTCCGTCCGGCCAATGATATTGAGACGGCACAGACTTGATAATCAAATGGCGGGGATGCCTCGTGTCTGCACACCTCACCTCAGAGCCACCACACCGCTCTCTACGCGTCTCCCACGTACACTCTCACACGCGTCAGGGCCCGAGGCAACAAATCCTCCTTCCGCGGATTCATGGCGCCGCGCTATAAGTCTCGTCACGACCCTGCTTGCCAAAGCACGGCAGCCTGTCTAGAGATTCCAGCAGCATCGTCGGCTAGTCCAAACTGAAGCAAGGGAGGTCGAGCGGCATGGAGTCGGGCAAGGAGGCCGCGGCGAACGCCGGCGCGTCGGCGCGCGCCGGCATGGAGAAGACGAGGGCCGCCTTCCAGGGGCAGGTGGACAAGGCGGCGGCGTACACGACAGGGCACAGGGAGGCGGCGGTGGTGAATAAGGAGGCAGCCGAGGTGAAGAAGCAGCAGCGGATGCGCGCCGCCGAGGAGGAGAAGCAGCGCGCCGTGCGAGACAACGCCGCAGCCAAGGAGCGCGCTGAGACGGAGGACCGCCACGGCGGCCACAGCCCTGCGAGCGGCCAGAGCAAGGAATGAGGCGCCCGCGCGTCGCCGGGGCACGGCGGCGCATGACCCGAGCGACCGGCCCGGTGTGATCCAGCTGTTATACGTATCCATTCATGTGGTGTTACGTGTTAACCGTGTCGTGTGTGTTTTCCGTAGCTCGCGTATTGGTGGTGTTTTCCGCTGCTGCTTGTGATGTGTAATCGGACGAGATTTGTGTGTAAAATTGTTAGTACGGATGGTACTCCCTAGTCCTTCTAAAGGTTTCATTTTTCAGCAGAAGGAATAATGTTTTTGTGTTAAAATTTGTATTGTTAGACGTAGAACCTCTTTGGAACCATAATAGATTATGATAATCTGGATTATGAAGATAGATTATATAATCTGGTTTATAAAAATAATCTAGATGGACATGTTTGGAGACCAGATAATATAAACTGTAATTCAGATTTTATATTGCATAATGACTTGTCTGTTCTTTGTTTTTTTTAAAAGAAGGGTGCGATGGTAGGAATGTAATTATCTCCAACTTTACAAGGTTAATGGGTCATTAACAATTGATAATCTGATTTTGGCTGGTATAGAGTAGATTATGAGTTTTTAATAATCTATCCATCTAGTTTTTATAATCTACATCATAAGTTGTTTTATTTAAAGATAGAATAAATTATAAAAACTAGATTATATAATTTGGATGGTGCCAAAAAGGGCATGCTTGATCATCACGATGCAGGTTCAAGGTTCCTGACTTTCACCTCGCAAAAGAAATCCTCACTTTCAAGCCGCCAACCCGGGAATGCATAGCTCATGCCGTCAGCATGGTCAATTCGTCTCAGTAGTACACCCTGTGTGGCTCTGTTCCTAATTATAAGTCGTTTTTCCAATTCAAACTTCTAAATATTGGATATTTTTGCAGTTCAAAAGCAGAGGTAGTAAAACATATCAGATCACCAGGTGAGCTGACTTCAGTGGAGTTCCTTGAGGAAGTCTGCGCGATCCACCAGGGGAGCTCCTACCTGCCGCAGAATAGGGAGACCCTAGCACGCACAGGGGGCTCTCCCTGCCGCAGAATAGGGAGACCCTAGCACGCACAGGGGGCTCCTTCAACTGTGCCCGTCCAGCTTTTTTTTTTTAAATCTAATAATTTCTTTTTTGTCTGTTTCTTTTTTGTCCTTTTCTGCTTTTTTTTGGTTTGTTTTTTCTATTTTTTTCCTTTTCTTTTCGTATTGGTAGTGGAGGGCTTCCTTTTATAGGAGGGGTCTAGGGTTAGAGATTTTTGCATCGTTTTAAGCCGTTCGATCGCAATGGAACAACTCCGGTCGTGCGGTAGTGTAGGTGGATTAGGGGTCGTGTACTTGGGTTTGGTGGGGATGGGACGGAATATTTACGGTCCGATACTAAGTTTTTAAAATCGAAAACGTCAACGGATTAAACGGCTATAATGTTGCTATATGTTTAACCATTGGGGTATCAAACAATCGTCGAATGTGACGAAATTTGACACACGGTCTACCTATAATGTATTAAGACCACACACCTATAATGTATTAAGACCACACACCAACTTTCATCCCAATTCAGAAATATTTTATACGCACCTTTTAAAACAATATTTTATTGATACCGCGGGCGCATGCATATGTGGTTGGTTTCGAAATGGACAACGATAATGACGAGAGAACCGACAACTATGAACGGATGCAAGTTTTAAAAAAAATGGCGGCAACAGAGTGCTGATGCTATGTCAATGATGCGAAAAATGCAATGATGAATGCGACAAACAGGTGGAACACACCTTGAAACTCGAAATAAATGAAAGGCATTTGAAGCATCGGTCTCGGGCTGTTACGGATCTCTAATAAGCTCACGAAAAGACCAGGGAGTACAACGTACATGCTCCAAACCGCGGGATAGCCTACTGGCAGGTAGGTACTGTTAAGACTTTAAGTGAAATCTATTCATACAAAACTAGCAATTCAAGGTATAGTTTGTTGGAAATATGCCCTAGAGGCAATAATAAAATGGTTATTATCATATTTCCTTGTTCATGATAATCGTCTATTGTTCATGCTATAATTATATTAACAGGAAACAGTAATACATGTGTGAATAAATAAATCACAATGTGTCCCTAGCAAGCCTCTAGTTGGCTAGCTCGTTAGTCAATAGATGATCATGGTTTCCTCATCATGGGCATTAGATGTCATTGATAACGGGATCACATCATTGGGAGAATGATGTGATGGACAAGACCCAATCCTAAGCATAGCACTAGATCATATTGTTCGTATGCTAAAGTTTTTCTAATGTCAAGTATCTTTTTCTTCGATCGTGAGATTGTGCAACTCCCGGATACCGTAGGAGTGCTTTGGGTGTATCAAACGTCACAACGTAACTGGGCGACTATAAAGGTGCACTACGGGTACCTCCGAAAGTGTCTGTTGGGTTGGTACGAATCGAGATCGAGATTTGTCACTCCGTGTGACGGAGAGGTATCTCTGGGCCCACTCGGTAGAACATCATCATGAGCTCAATGTGACTAAGGAGTTAGTCACACGATGACATGCTACGGAACGAGTAAAGAGACTTACCGGTAACGAGATTGAACAAGGTATAGGTATACCGACGATCGAATCTTGGGCAAGTTCTATACCGACAGACAAAGGGAATCGTATACGGGATTAATTGAATCCTTGACATCGTGGTTCATCCGATGAGATCATCGTGGAGCAAGTGGGAGCCACCATGGGTTTCCAGACCCCGCTGATGGTTATTGGCCGGAGAGGCGTCTCGGTCATGTCTGCCTGTCTCCCGAACCCGTAGGTTCTACACACTTAAGGTTCGATGACGCTAGGGTTATAGGGAATTGTTATACGAGGTTACCGAAAGTTGTTCGGACTCCCGGATGAGATCCTGGACATCACAAGGAGCTCCGGAATGGTCCGGAGGTAAAGATTGATATATAGGACAGATGGTTTCAGATACCGGAAGTGTTTCGGGCATCACCGATAACGTACCGAGACCACCGGGACCACCGGAGGTGGCCCCGGGGGTCCACCGAAGGGGGGCAACGACCCCGGGAGGTAAGGTGGGCCAAGTGAGGGAGGGAACCAGCCCCTAGGTGGGCTGGTGCGCCTCCCGACTCAGCCCAATGCGCAGGGGAGAGGGAAGGGGGGGGGGGGGGAAACCCTAGGCACAGGTGGGCCTTAGGCCCACCAGGTGGTGCGCCACCCCCTCCCACCCTAGCCGCCGCCTCCTTTCCCATCTGGTGGCTGCCGCACAACCTAGGGGGGAACCCTAGGGGTGGCGCACCCCCTCCCCCTCCTCCTATAAATAGAGAGGGGTTTTGGCCCCTGGGGGACAGACTTCTCCCTCTCCCTCGGCGCAGCCGTGCCCTTCTTTTTCCTCCTCTCTGTCGGTGCTTCGCGAAGCCGTGCCGGGAGACCTCGTCTCTCCATCGACACCATGCCGTCGTGCTGCTGGAGTTCTTCCCCAACCGCTCCCTCCTTCTTGCTGGATCAAGGTGCGGGAGACGTCACCGGGCTGCACGTGTGTTGAACGCGGAGGTGCCGTAGTTCGGCACTAGATCGGAATCACACCGCGATCCGAATCGCTGCGAGTACGACTCCATCAACCGCGTTCTAGTAACGCTTCCGCTTAGCGATCTTCAAAGGTATGAAGATGCTCTTACCCCTCTCTCGTTGCTGGTCTCTCCATAGGAAGATCTGAATATGTGTAGGAAAATTTTGAATTTATGCCACGTTTCCCAATAGCGGCATCCGAGCCAGGTTTTCTATGCGTAGATTCTATGCACGAGTAGAACACAAAAGTTGTGGGCGATGATGTGTCAATTTGCTTGCCGCTACTAGTCTTATTCTTTTCCGGCGGTATTGTGGGATGAAGCGGCCCGGACCGACTTTACACGTATGCTTACGTGAGACTGGTTCCACCGACAGACATGCACACCGTGCATAAAGGTGGCTAGCGGGTGTCTGTCTCTCCTACTCTAGTCGGATTGGATTTGATGAAAAGGGTCCTTATGAAGGGTAAATAGCTTTGGCATATCATCGTTGTGGCTGTCACGTAGGTAAGAAGGCGTTCTTGCTAGAAACCCAAATCAGCCACGTAAAACTTGCAACAACAATTAGAGGACGTCTAACTTGTTTTTGCAGGGTTTGACATGTGATGTGATATGGCCAAAGTTGTGATGTTGCATGTATGATGTATGAGATGATCATGTTATTGTAATAGATTTCACAACTTGCATGTCGATGAGTATGACAACCGGCAGGAGCCATAGGAGTTGTCTTAATTTATTGTATGAGATGCAACGCCATGTGCTTACTACTTTTACTTCATTGCTAACGGTTAGCTATAATAGTAGTGATAGTAGTAGTTGGCGTGATGACTTCACGGAGACACGATGATGGAGATCATGATGAGGGAGATCATGGTGTCACGCCGGTGACGATGATGATCATGCGATGCCCGAAGATCGAGATCGAAAGGGCGAAGATGATAATGGTCATATCATGTCACTATATGATTGCATTGTAATGTTTATCATGTTTTACATCTTATTGCTTAGAACGACGGTAGCATAATAAGATGATCCCTCTTAAAAATTTCGAGAACGTATTCCCCTAAGTGTGCACCGTTGCGAAGGTTCGTTGTCTCGAAGCACCACGTGATGATCGAGTGTGATAGATTCTAACGTTCGCATACAACGGGTGTAAGCCAGATTTACACACGCGAAACACCTAGGTTGACTCGACGAGCTTAGCATGTACATACATGACCTCGAATACAAGAGACCGAAAGGTCGAACATGAGTCGTATGGTTGAATACGATCAGCATGAAGTTGCTCACCATGGTGACTAGTCCGTCTCACGTGATGATCGGACACGGGTTAGTAAACATGGATCATGTATCACTTAGATGACTAGAGGGATGTCGATTTAAGTGGGAGTTCATACTTAATTTGATTAAATGAACTTAATTGTCATGAACTTAGTCTAAAAGTTGTCTTTATAAATATTGTAGATGGCCAACGTCAACCTCAATTTCAACGCATTCCTAGAGAAAAACAAGCTGAAAGATGATGGTAGCAACTATGCGGACTGGGTTCGCAACTTGAAGCTCATCCTTGAAGCAGCTAAAAAGGCTTATGTCCTTGATGCGCCGCTAGGTGACCCTCCCACTCCCGTAGCAGCCTAGAACATTCTGAACGTCTCGCAAACGCGGAGTGATGACTACTCTCTGGTTAGGTGTGGCATGTTATATAGTTTAGAAACGGGGCTCCAAAGGCGTTTTGAGCAACACGGGGCATATGAGATGCTCCAGGAGCTGAAGCTAGTTTTTCAAGCCCATGCCTGTGTCGAGAGATATGAAGTCTCCGACAAGTTCTTTAGCTGTAAGATGGAGGAGAACAGTTCTATCAGTGAGCACATACTCAAAATGTCTGGGTTACCCAATGCGCAGGGGAGAGGGAAGGGGGGCAAACCCTAGGCACAGGTGGGCCTTAGGCCCACCAGGTGGTGCGCCACCCCCTCCCACCCTAGCCGCCGCCTCCTTTCCCATCTGGTGGCTGCCGCACCACCTAGGGGGAACCCTAGGGGTGGCGCACCCCCTCCCCCTCCTCCCATAAATAGAGAGGGGTTTTGGCCCTTGGGGGATAGACTTCTCCCTCTCCCTCGGCGTAGCCCTGCCCTTCTTTCTCCTCATCTCTGCCGGTGCTTGGCGAAGCCCTGCCGGGAGACCTCGTCTCTCCATCGACACCACGTCGTCGTGCTGCTGGTGTTCTTCCCCAACCTCTCCCTCCTCCTTGCTGGATCAAGGTGCGGGAGGCGTCACCGGGCTGCACGTGTGTTGAACATGGAGGTGTCGTAGTTCGACACTAGATCGGAATCACACCGCGATCCGAATCGCTGCGAGTACGACTCCATCAACCGCGTTCTAGTAACGCTTCCGCTTAGCGATCTTCAAAGGTATGAAGATGCTCTTACCCCTCTCTCGTTGCTGGTCTCTCCATAGGAAGATCTGAATATGCATAGGAAAATTTTGAATTTATGCTACGTTTCCCAACATAGTTCATTGCCAAGTTGTGGATGGATGTAGTTTAAAGTTCTAGACAAAAGTTTAACTTAACAGTCTCTGCTTAAACATAGGTATATTAAACAAGTGATGAGAAAAGGGAAAAAAATTTAAATGGGTATTTGAGATCTGGTGGGGGATTGTTAGAATAAATGGCTTGGTCCATCTACAAATTCTGAAATCTCAAAAGAGCCCATAAAATAAATGGCAAGTGAGTTGGACCTTTTTATGTAGCGAGTTCTCTCCACCATTCTAACTGTGTGTTGACAAGAGAAAGGGGAAGACCACATGCGCTCGCTTGCCTTGCATGGCCTGGCATGGCCTGGCCGGGCGGGGCGGGGCGTACGTGCGACATACACGTGAATGATCCGCCGAAATCAGGTATGCCCCCTTGCGGGGGCGCGACTTCCTTTCGTCGTTTTCTTTTTTATATCTTGGTAGAAGTTAATTATTTCTTGTCCGGTAAGTATATGACTTCGAAACCAAGTTGGTTTGAGATCATGGTTGCGACACGGTACCTCCTGTGGTCCTCCTATATATACTGCTTACCCGCATCGGCCAAAGATACACCGAAAAACTAGGTTGTTGCATCATCTCGCAACTTGCGCCGCCACCATAGTCTACCACATCTTGAACACCAACGTGCATCGACATGCGGGAGAGGAGGTCTCCGGAACCGTTCGTCTTTGCGATCCTGCACCGGGAGAGGACGAATTAGGTTTTTAGGAAGCGCTCTGCGCGACTGCTCAAATTCGTCATCGCGGCTCGTCTTTTGTCCAAGTCAGGCATTGCTACTCATCGTCAACAACAACAGATCGTCGCCAACATCGTCATCAACACCATTGCTCCTACAACAGCTAACGAACTGTATGTTATTCGTGGTTTGTTAATGTTTCTTTGTGTAGTTGCTACTCTGTGTGGGATGGTGATGTGCATATTCTGATGTTCATCTAGTTTACTAGATTGTTGCATGCTAGTTTTGGTTCTAGTCGTGAATTGTTTACTAGAATTAATCATGATCTTTCCTAGTTTTCCAACACAAGCATCATCTTGTCCTTGAAGGTGCCAATCCAGGAATAGACTCTGAAACTATGTACTAACTAGAAACAATTTGTTTTTAACACAGGAACTAGCAATTATCGGTCGCTTTCTGTAAGCCAATTGAATTGTTCTTCATTTCATTTCAAATTAATTCATTTAACTGCCAAAGTACACGGACTACAATAAGCTCTTCAAATTTTAAATCAAACATTGACTACAACATCACATCTTGTATTCAACACTAACGGTTAATCACTCACCTCGATTCAAATAAAGTAGTGTGATGCGCAAATCATTGTTAAGGAAATTGTTAACTGGTAGCTACTCGGTTGGCTAGCGAGTACGGGATTAATAAGCTAATCGGTAAGTTAATCGGTCATTTAACCAATTAATCGGATGATATATTAGTTTATCGGCTACTCAGAGACCCTATGAATAGGAATTAATAGGCAAGTTAACTGATTAATCGGGCGAACTCTTGAACAAGGTGCACAAGGCAAACAAAAGTGTTGGGGAAAGTTGCATGGGAAACAAAAAATTTCCTACGCACATGAAGACATATCATGGTGATGTCCATCTATGAGAGGAGATTTGGATCTACGTACCCTTGTAGATCGCACAGCAAGAAGCGTTAAGAAACGCGGTTGATGTAGTGTAACGTCTTCACGTCCCTCGAACCGTCCCACAAACCGTCCCGCGATCCGTCGCACGAACCGTCCCGCGATCCGTCCCACGGTCCATTCCGATCTAGTGCCGAACGGACGGCACCTCCGCGTTCAGCACACGTACAGCTCGAAGATGATCTCGGCCTTCTTGATCCAGCAAGCAAGACAGAGAAGTAGATGAGTTCTTCGGCAGCGTGACGGCGCCCCGGTGCTGGTGATGATCTACTCCTGCAGGGCTCCGCCCGAGCTCCGCAAAAATCCGATCTAGAGGTGGAACTGTGCAGTTTAGGCTAGAGTTGCACGTGGCAAAGTTCTGTCTCAAATCAGCCCAAAACCACCAATATATATAGGAGGGAGGGGGAGGGCTAGCCTTGAGGCACAAGGCCTCAAGGGTGCGCCGGCCAAGGGAGGAGGAGGACTCCTCCTCCAATTCGGTTTGGGAAGGAGGAGTCCTCCTCTTCCTTCCCACCTCCCTCTTTCCCCTTTTCTTTTATTTTCTATTGGTATTTTCGTATGTGGCACCATGGGCCCCTTGGGCTGACTCCACCAGCCCACTAAGGACTTGTGGCGCCACCCTAGTGCCTTGGGCTCATTTCTGGGTGGGTGGGCCCCTCTCGGTGAACTCGTGGAACCCATTCGTCACTCCCGGTACACTACCGGAATTGCCCGAAACTTTCCGGTGACCAAATGAAACCATCCTATATATCAATCTTCGTTTCCGGACCATTACGGAAACCCTCGTGAAGTCCGTGATCTCATACGGGACTCCGAACAACATTCGGTAACCACACATATAACTCAACTATACTAAAACATCATCAAACCTTAAGTGTGCAGACCCTGCGGGTTCGAGAACTATGTAGACATGCCCCGAGGCACTCCTCGGTCAATATTGAATAGAGGGACCTGGATGCCCATATTGGATCCTACATATTCTTCGAAGATCTTATCGGTTGAGCCTCAGTGTCAAGGATTCATATAATCACGTATGTCATTCCCTTTGTCCTTCGGTATGTTACTTGCCCAAGATTTGATCGTCGGTATCCGTATACCTATTTCAATCTCGTTACCGACAAGTCTCTTTACTCGTTCCGTAATACAAGATCCCGTGACTTACACTTAGTCACATTGCTTACAAGGCCTGTGTGTGATGTTGTATTTGTTGGGGAACGTCGCATGGGAAACAAAAAAATTCCTACGCGCACGAAGACCTATCATGGTGATGTCCATCTACGAGAGGGGATTTCCGATCTACGTACCCTTGTAGATCGCACAGCAGAAGCGTTAGTGAACGCGGTTGATGTAGTGGAACGTCCTCACGTCCCTCGATCCGCCCCGCGAACCGTCCCGCGATCAGTCCCACGATCTAGTGCCGAACGGACGGCACCTCCGCGTTCAGCACACGTACAACTCGACGATGATCTCGGCCTTCTCGATCCAGCAAGAGAGACGGAGAGGTAGATGAGTTCTCTGGCAGCGTGACGGTGCTCCGGAGGTTGGTGGTGATCTAATCTCAGCAGGGCTCCGCACGAGCTCCGCAGAAACGCGATCTAGAGGTAAAACCGTGGAGATATGTGGTCGGGCTGCCGTGGCAAAGTTGTCTCAGATCAGCCCTAAAACCTCCGTATATACAGGGGGAAGAGGGGGAGCCTTTCCTTCGGGTCCAAGGACCCCCAAGGGGTTCGGCCGAGTCAAGGGGGGGAGTCCTCCCCTTCCAAACCGAATCCAACTAGGTTTGGAAGGAGGAGTCCTTCCCCCTTTTCCCACCTCCTCTTTTTTTTCTCTTTGATTTTCTTCCTATGGCGCATAGGGCCTTCTTGGGCTGTCCCACCAGCCCACCAAGGGCTGGTGCGCCACCCCCAAGGCCTATGGGCTTCCCCGGGGTGGGTTGCCCCCCCCCCCCCCGGTGAACACCTGGAACCCATTCGTCATTCCCGGTACATTCCTGGTAACTTCGAAAACCTTCCGGTAATCAAATGAGGTCATCCTATATATCAATCTTCATTTCCGGACCATTCCGGAAACCCTCGTGACGTCCGTGATCTTATCCGGGACCCCGAACAACATTCGGTAACCAACCATATAACTCAAATATGCATAAAACAAAGTCGAACCTTAAGTGTGCAGACCCTGCGGGTTCGAGAACTATGTAGACATGACCCGAGAGACTCCTCGGTCAATATCCAATAGCGGGACCTGGATGCCCATATTGGATCCTACATATTCTACGAAGATCTTATCGTTTGAACCTCAGTGCCAAGGATTCATATAATCCCGTATGTCATTCCCTTTGTCCTTCAGTATGTTACTTGCCCGAGATTCGATCGTCAGTATCCGCATACCTATTTCAATCTCGTTTACCGACAAGTCTCTTTACTCGTTCCGTAATACAAGATCCCGCAACTTACACTAAGTCACATTGCTTGCAAGGCTTGTGTGTGATGTTGTATTACCGAGTGGGCTCTGAGATACCTCTCCGTCACACGGAGTGACAAATCCCAGTCTCGATCCATACTAACTCAACGAACACCTTCAGAGCTACCTGTAGAGCATCTTTATAGTCACCCAGTTACGTTGCGACGTTTGATACACACAAAGCATTCCTCCGGTGTCAGTGAGTTATATGATCTCATGGTCATAGGAACAAATACTTGACACGCAGAAAACAGTAGCAACAAAATGACACGATCAATATGCTACGTCTATTAGTTTGGGTCTAGTCCATCACGTGATTCTCCTAATGACGTGATCCAGTTATCAAGCAACAACACCTTGTTCATAATCAGAAGACCGTGACTATCTTTGATCAACTGGCTAGCCAACTAGAGGCTTGCTTGGGACAGTGTTTTGTCTATTTATCCACACATGTATATAAGTCTTCATTCAATACAATTATAGCATGGATAATAAACGATTATCATGAACTAAGAAATATAATAATAACTAATTTATTATTGCCTCCAGGGCATATTTCCAACAGTCTCCCACTTGCACTAGAGTCAATAATCTAGTTCACATCACCATGTGATTCCAACGAATCCAACACCCATATAGTTATGGGGTGTGATCACGTCTTGCTCGTGAGAGAGGTTTTAGTCAACGGTTCTGAAACTTTCAGATCCGTGTGTTCTTTACAAATCTTTATGTCATCTTATAGATGCTGCTACTATGTGCTATTCGGAAATACTCCAAATATCTACTCTACTATACGAATCCATTTCACTACTCATAGGTATTCGGATTAGTGTCAAAGCTTGCATCGACGTAACCCTTTATGACGAACTCTTTAACCACCTCCATAATAGGGAAAAATTCCTTAGTCTATTTAGTTACTAAGGATAACTTTGACCGCTGATCAGTGATTCAATCTTGGATCACTGTGTGTACCTCTTAATAGACTTGCTGCAAGGCACACATCAGGTGCGGTACTCAGCATGGCATACTTTAGAGTCTACGGCTAAGTCATAGAAGACGACCTTCGTCTATTCTCTTTATTCTGCCGGGGTCGGGTTTTGAGTCCTACTCAAATTCACACCTCACAATGCAACCAAGAACTCTTTCTTTGCTGATCTATTTTTAACTCCTTCAAAAACTTGTCAAGGCATGCATCTTGTTGAAACTTCCATTAAGCGCTTTCGATCTATCTCCATAGATCTTTGATGCTCAACGTTCAATTAGCGCAATCCAGGTACTCCTTTGAAAAACCCTTTCAAACAACCTTGTATGCTTTACAAAAATTATACATTACTTATGATCCACAATATGTCAACCACATATACTTATCAGAAATTCTATAGTGCCCCCACTCACTTCTTTGGAAATACAAGTTTCTCATAAACCTTGTACAAACCCAAAATCTTTGATCATCTCATCAAAGTGTATATTCCAACTCCGAGATGCTTGCAGCAGTCCATTGAAGGATTACTGGAGCTTGCATACTTGCTAGTATCTTTAGGATCGACAAAACCTCCTGGTTGTATCACATAAAATGTTTGCTCAAGGAAACCGTCGAGGAAACAATGTTTTGACATCCTACGTGCAATATTTCATAAATAATGCAGCAACTACCAACATAATTTTAACAGACTTTTAGCATCGCTACGAGTGAGAAAGTCTCATCATAGTCAACTGTTTGATCTTGTTGGAAACATCTTTGCGACAAGTCGAGCTTTTCTTAATAGTGACTTATCACCATCATCGTCTGTCTTCCTTTTAAAGATCCATCTTTACTCAATAGTCCTATGACCATCAAGTAGTTCTTCCAAAGTCTACACTTTGTTTTCATACATGGATCCTCTCTCGGATTTCATGGCCTCCAGCCATTTGTCGGAATCCGGGCCCACCATTGCTTTCTCCATAACTCGTAGGTTCACTGTTGCTCAACAACATGACCTCCAAGATAGGGTTACCGTACCACTCTGCAGTAGTACGCGACCTTATCAACCTACGAGGCTTGTAGTAACTTGATCTGATGCTTGATGATCACCATCATCAGCTTCCACTTCAATTGGTGTAGGCGCCACAGGAACAACTTCCTGTGCCCTGGTACACACTAGTCGAAGTGATGATTCAATAACCTCATCAAGTTCTACCACCCTCCCACTCAATTCTTTCGAGAGAAACTTTTCCTCGAGAAAGGATCCGTTTCTAAACACTTTGCTTTCGGATCTGAGATAGGAGATGTACCCAACTATTTTGGATATCTTATGAAGATGCATTTATCCGCTTTGGGTTCGAGCTTATCAGACTGAAACTTTTTTCACATAAGTGTCGAAGCCCCAAACTTTCAAGAAACGACAGTTTAGATTTCTCTAAACCTCAGTCTATACTGTGTCATCTCAACGGAAATACGCGGTGCCCTATTTAAAGTGAATGCGGTTGTCTCGAATGCATAACCCATAAATGATAGTGGTAATTCGATAAGAGACATCATAGCATGCACCATACCAAATAGTGTGTGGCTATGACGTTGATACACATCATCACACTATGATGTTCCAGGTGGCATGAACTGCGAAACAATTTCCACATTGTCTTAACTGCGTACCAAAACTCGTAACTCAGATATTCATTTCTATGATCATATCGTAGACAGTTTATCCTCTTGTTACGACGAACTTCACTCTGAAACAGAATTGAACTTTTCAATATTTCAGACTTGTGATTCATTAAGTAAATACTCTTGTATCTACTTAAATCGTCATTGAAGTAAGAACATAATGATATCCACTGCGTGCCTCAGCACCCATTGGACTACATACATCAAAATGCATCACTTCCAACAAGTTACTATCTTGTTTCATCTCAATGAAAACAAGGCCTTGCTCATGTGGTATGATTAGCATGTCACTAGTGATTCAAAATCAAGTGAATATAAAGATCCATCCGCATGGAGCCTCGTCATGCAATTTATACTAACATGACTCAAGCGGCACTGCCACAAGTAAGTGGTACTATCATCATTACCTCGTATCTTTTGGCACCAATATTATGAACATGTGTAACACTACGATCGAGATTCAATAAACCATTGAAGGTGATTATTCAAGCAAATAGAGTAACCATCATTCTCTTTAAATGAATAATCGTATTACAATAAACACGATCCAATCATGTTCATGCTTAAGGCAAGCACCAAATAACAATTATTTCGGTTTAACACCAATCCCGATGGTAGAGGGAGCATGCGACGTTTTGATCATATCAATCTTGGAAACACTTCCAACACGTATCGTCACCTCGCCTTTAGCTAGTCTCCGTTTACGCCGTAGCTATCATTTCGTGTTACTAATCACTTAGCAACCGAACCGGTATCCAATACCCTCATGCTACTAGGAGTACTAGTGAAGTACACATCAACATCATGTATATCAAATATACTTCTTTCGACTTTTGCCAGCCTTCTTATCTACCAAGTATCTAGAGTTGCTCCGCCTCAGTGATTGTTCCCCTCATTACAGAAGCAGTTAGTCTCAGGTTTGGGTTTAATCTTGGGTCTCTTCATTAGTGCAGCAACTGTTTTGCCGTTTCACGAAGTATCCCTTCTAGCCCTTGCCTTTCTCGAAACTTAGTGGTTTTACTAACCATCAACTATTGATGCTCCTTCTTGATTTCTACTTTCGCAGTGTCAAACATCGCGAATCACTCAAAGATCATTGTATCTATCCTTGATATGTTATAGTTCATCACGAAGCTCTCACAGCTTGGTGGCAGTGTCTTTGGAGAACTATCACTATCTCATCTGGAAGATTAACTCCCACTTGATTCAAGCTATTGTCATACTCATACAATCTGAGCACACGCTCAACGATTGAGCTTTTCTCCTTTACTTTGTGGACAAAGAATCTTGTCGGAGGTCTCGTACCTCTTAACAAGGGCACAAGCATGGAATCACAATTTCATCTCTTTAGAACATCACTTATGTTCCGTGACGTTTCAAAACGTCTTCGGCGCCTTGCTTCTAAGCCATTAACTTTTTTGCACTGAACTATCGTGTAGTCATCAGAAACGTGTATGTCGGATGTTCACAACATCTACAGATGACGCTCGAGGTGTAGCACACCGAATGGTCCATTAAGGACATAAGCCTTCTGCGCAGCAACGAGGACAATCCTCTTCAAAGTTTGCTACTATCAACTTTCAACTAAATTTTCTCTAGGAACATATAAAAATAGTAGAGCTATAGCGCAAGCTACATAGTAATTCGTAAAGACCATTAGACTATGTTCATGAAAATTAGTTCAATTAATCATATTACTTAAGAACTCCCACTCAAAAAGTACATCTCTCTAGTCATTTGAGTGGTACATGATCCAAATCCACTATCTCAAGTCCGATCATCACGTGAGTCGAGAATAGTTTCAGTGGTAAGCATCTCTATGCTAATCATATCAACTATACGATTCATGCTCGACCTTTCGGTCTCATGTGCTTCGAGGCCATGTCTGCACATGCTAGGCTCGTCAAGCTTAACCCGAGTGTTCCGCGTGTGCAACTGTTTTGCACCCGTTGTATGTGAACGTTGAGTCTATCACACCCGATCATCACGTGGTGTCTCGAAACGAAGAACTGTCGCAACGGTGCACAGTCGGGGAGAACACAATTTCGTCTTGAAATTTTAATGAGAGATCACCTCATAATGCTACCGTCGTTCTAAGCAAGATAAGGTGCATAAAGGATTAACATCACATGCAATTCATAAGTGACATGATATGGCCATCATCATGTGCTTCTTGATCTCCATCACCAAAGCACCGGCACGATCTTCTTGTCACCGGCGTTACACCATGATCTCCATCATCATGATCTCCATCAACGTGTCGCCATCGGGGTTGTCGTGCTACTCATGCTATTACTACAAAAGCTACGTCCTAGCAATATAGTAAACGCATCTGCAAGCACAAACGTTAGTTTAAAGACAACCCTATGGCTCCTGCCGGTTGCCGTACCATCGACGTGCAAGTCGATATTATCTATTACAACATGATCATCTCATACATCCAATATATCACATCACATCGTTGGCCATATCACATCACAAGCATACCCTGCAAAAACAAGTTAGACGTCCTCTAATTGTTGTTGCATGTTTTACGTGGTGACCATGGGTATCTAGTAGGATCGCATCTTACTTACGCAAACACCACAACGGAGATATATGAATTGCTATTTAACCTCATCCAAGGACCTCCTCGGTCAAATCCGATTCAACTAAAGTTGGAGAAACTGACACTTGCCAGTCATCTTTGAGCAACGGGGTTACTCGTAGCGATGAAACCAGTCTCTCGTAAGCGTACGAGTAATGTCGGTCCAAGCCGCTTCAATCCAACAATACCGCAGAATCAAGAAAAGACTAAGGAGGGCAGCAAAACGCACATCACCTCCCACAAAAACTTTTGTGTTCTACTCGAGAAGACATCTACGCATGAACCTAGCTCATGATGCCACTGTAGGGGAACATCGCATGGGAAACGAAAATTTTCCTACACGCACGAAGACCTATCATGGTGATGTCCATCTACGAGAGGGGATTTCCGATCTACGTACCCTTGTAGATCGCACAACATAAGCGTTAGTGAACGCGGTTGATGTAGTGGAACGTCCTCACGTCCCTCGATCCGCCCCGCGAACCGTCCCACGATCAGTCCCACGATCTAGTGCCGAACGGACGGCACCTCCGCGTTCAGCACACGTACAACTCGAAGATGATCTCGGCCTTCTTGATCCAGCAAGAGAGACGGAGAGGTAGATGAGTTCTCCGGCAGCGTGACGGCGCTCTAGAGGTTGGTGGTGATCTAATCTCAGCAGGGCTCCGCCCGAGCTCCGCAGAAACGCGATCTAGAGGTAAAACCGTGGACATATGTGGTCGGGCTGCCGTGGCAAAGTTGTCTCAAATCAGCCCTAAAACCTCCATATATATAGGGGGAAGAGGGGGAGTCTTGCCTTGGGGTCCAAAGACCCCCAAGGGGTTCGGCCGAGTCAAGGGGGGGAGTCCTCCCCTTCCAAACCGAATCCAACTAGGTTTGGAAGGAGGAGTCCTTCCCCCTTTTCCCACCTCCTCTTTTTTTTTCTCTTTGATTTTCTTCCTATGGTGCATAGGGCCTTCTTGGGCTGTCCCACCAGCCCACTAAGGGCTGGTGCGCCACCCCCAAGGCCTATGGGCTTCCCCGGGGTGGGTTGCCCCCCCGGTGAACACCCGGAACCCATTCGTCATTCCCGGTACATTCCCGGTAACTCCGAAAACCTTCCAGTAATCAAATGAGGTCATCCTATATATCAATCTTCCTTTCTGGACCATTTCGGAAACCCTCGTGACGTCCGTGATCTCATCCAGGACTCCGAACAACATTCGGTAACCAACCATATAACTCAAATACGCATAAAACAAAGTCGAACCTTAAGTGTGCAGACCCTGCGGGTTCGAGAACTATGTAGACATGACCCGAGAGACTCCTCGGTCAATATCCAATAGCGGGACCTGGATGCCCATATTGGATCCTACATATTCTACGAAGATCTTATCGTTTGAACCTCAGTGCCAAGGATTCATATAATCCCGTATGTCATTCCCTTTGTCCTTCGGTATGTTACTTGCCCGAGATTCGATCGTCAGTATCCGCATACCTATTTCAATATCGTTTACCGGCAAGTCTCTTTACTTGTTCCGTAATACAAGATCCCACAACTTACACTAAGTCACATTGCTTGCAAGGCTTGTGTGTGATGTTGTATTACCGAGTGGGCCCCGAGATACCTCTCCGTCACATGGAGTGACAAATCCCAGTCTCGATCCATACTAACTCAACGAACACCTTCGGAGATACCTGTAGAGCATCTTTATAGTCACCCAGTTACGTTGCGACGTTTGATACACATAAAGCATTCCTCCGGTGTCAGTGAGTTATATGATCTCATGGTCATAGGAACAAATACTTGACACGCAGAAAACAGTAGCAACAAAATGACACGATCAATATGCTACGTCTATTAGTTTGGGTCTAGTCCATCACGTGATTCTCCTAATGACGTGATCCAGTTATCAAGCAACAACACCTTGTTCATAATCAGAAGACCCTGACTATCTTTGATCAACTGGCTAGCCAACTAGAGGCTTGCTAGGGACATTGTTTTGTCTATGTATCCACACATGTATATAAGTCTTCATTCAATACAATTATAGCATGGATAATAAACGATTATCATGAACTAAGAAATATAATAATAACTAATTTATTATTGCCTCTAGGGCATATTTCCAACAGTATTACCGAGTGGGCCCCGAGATACCTCTCCATCACACAGAGTGAGAAATCCCAGTCTTGATCCATACTAACTCATCGGACACCTTCGGAGATACCTGTAGAGTACCTTTATAGTCACCCAGTTATGTTTGACGTTTGATGCACACAAGGTATTCCTCCGGTGCCAGTGAGTTATATGATCTCATGGTCATAGGAATAAATACTTGACACGCAGAAAACAATAGCAACAAAATGACACGATCAATATGCTACGTTCATAGTTTGGGTCTTGTCCATCACATGATTCTCCTAATGATGTGATCCCGTTATCAAGTGGCAACACTTATCAATGGTTAGGAAACCTTGACCATCTTTGATCAACGAGCTAGTCAACTAGAGGCTTACTAGGGACAGTGTTTTGTCTATGTATCCACACATGTATTTGTGTTTCCAATCAATACAATTATAGAATGGATAATAAATGATTATCATGAACAAAGAAATATAGTAATAACTAATTTATTATTGCCTCTAGGGTATATTTCCAACAGTCTCCCACTTGCACTAGAGTCAATAATCTAGTTCACATCACCATGTGATTTTAACGAATCCAACACCCATATAGTTCTGGGGTTTGATCATGTCTTGCTCGCGAGAGAGGTTTTAGTGAGCGGTTCTGAATCTTTCAGATCCGTGTATGCTTTACAAATCTTTATGTCATCTTATAGATGCTGCTACTACGTGCTATTCGGAAATACTCCAAATATCTACTCTACTATACGAATCCGTTTTACTACTCATAGTTATTTGGATTAGTGTCAAAGCTTGCATCAACGTAACCCTTTACGACGAACTCTTTAATCACCTCCATAATCGAGAAAAAAAAATCCTTAGTCCATTAGTTACTAAGGATAACTTTGACCGCTGTTAAGTGATTTAATCCTGTATCACTCTCTATACCTCTTAACAGACTTGTGGCAAGGCACACATCAGGTGCGGCACACAACATGGCATACTTTAGAGTCTATGGCTAAGGCATAGGAGACGACCTTCGTGCTTTCTATTTCTTCTGCCGTGGTCGGGCTTTGAGTCTTTACTCAAATTCACACCTTACAACACAACCAATAACTGCTGCTTTGCTGATCTATTTTGAACTCCTTCAAAAACTTGTCAAGGCATGTATTTGATTGAAAGTTCTATTAAGCGTTTTGATCTATCTCTATAGATATTGATGCTCAACGTTCAAGTAGCTCTATCCAGGTTTTCCTTTGAAAAACTCCTTTCAAACAACCCTTTATGCTTCACAGAAATTCTACATTACTTCTGATCTACAATATGTCAACCACATATACTTATCAAAAATTCTATAGTGCTCCCACTCACTTCTTTGGAAATACAAGTTTCTCACAAACCTTGTACAAACCCAAAAGCTTTAATCATCTCATCAAAGTGTATATTCCAACTCCGAGATGCTTGCACGAGTCCATTGAAGGATCACTGGAGCTTGCATACTTGTTAGTATCCTTAGGATCGATGAAACCTTCTGGTTGTCTCACATACAACCTTTCCTTAAGGAAACCGCCGAGTAAACAATGTTTATGACATCCTATGTGCAATATTTCATAAATAATGCATCAACTGCTAACATAATTCCAGCAGACTTTTAGCATCGCTACGAGTGAGAAAGTTTCATCATAGTCAACTCTTTGAACTTTGTCGGAAACATCTTTGCGACAAGTCGAGCTTTTCTTAATGGTGACTTTTCACCATCATCGTCTGTCTTACTTTTAAAGATCCATCTTTACTTAATATTCCTTTGACCATCAAGTAGTTCTTCCAAAGTCTACACTTTGTTTTCATACATGGATCCTCTCTCGGATTTCATGGCCTCCAGCCATTTGTCGGAATCCGGGCCCACCATCGCTTCTCCATAGCTCGTAGGTTCATTGTTGTTCAACAACATGACCTCCAAGACAGGGTTACCGTACCACTCTGTAGTAGTACGCGACCTTGTCGACCTACGAGGTTTGTAGTAACTTGATCTGAAGCTTAATGATCACCATCATCAGTTTCCAGTTCAATTGGTGTAGGCGCCACAGGAACAACTTCCTGCGCCCTGCTACACACTGGTTGAAGTGACGGTTCAATAACCTCATCAAGTTCCACCACCCTCCCACTCAATTCTTTCGAGAGAGACCTTTCCTCGAGAAAGGACCCGTTTCTAGAAACAAACACTTTGCTTCCGGATCTGAGAGAGGAGATGTATCCAACTGTTTTGGATATCCTATGAAGATGCATTTATCCGCTTTTGTTTCGAGCTTATCAGACTGAAACTTTTTCACATAAGCGTTGCAGCCCCAAACTTTTAAGAAACGACAGCTTAGGTTTCTCCAAACCATAGTCTATACTGTGTCATCTCAATGGGAATACTCGGTGCCCTATTTAAAGTGAATGTGGTTGTCTCTAATGCATAACCCATAAACGATAGTGGCAATTCGATAAGAGACATCGTAGTATGCACCATATCAAATAGGGTGCGGTTATGACGTTTAGACACATCATCCCACTATGGTGTTCTAGGTGGCGTGAATTGTGAAACAATTTCCACATTGTCTTAACTGTGTACCAAAGACTCGCAACTCAAATATTCATCTCTATGATCATATCGTAGACAGTTTATCCTCTTGTCACGACGATCTTCACTCTGATATAGCTTTGAACTTTTAAACATTTCAGACTTGTGATTCATCAAGTAAATACTCCTGTATCTACTCAAATCGCGAGTGAAGTAAGAACATAACGATATCCACTACGTGCCTCAGCACTCATTGGACTGCACACATAAAAAATGTATTACTTCCAACAAGTTATTTTCTTGTTTCATGTGGTATGATTTGCATGTCTCAAGTGATTCGAAATCAAGTGAGTCCAAACGATCCATCTACATGGAGTTTCTTAATGCGTTTATACCAATAGGTATGGTTTGCATGTCTCAAACGTTTCAAAAATGAGTGAGTACAAAGATCCATCACTATGGAGCTTCTTCATGCACTTTATACCGACATGACTCAAGCGGCAGTGCCACAAGTAATTGGTACTATCATTACTACTTTGTATCTTTTGGCACCAATATTATGAACATGTGTAACACTATGATAGAGATTCAATAAACCATTGAGGGTAATTATTCAACCAAATAGAATAACTATTATTCCTTTTAAATGAATAATCATATTGCAATAAACACGATCCAATCATGTTCATTCTCAACGCAAACACCAAATAACAATTATTTAGGTTTAACACCAATCCCGATGGTAGAGGGAGCGTGCGATGTTTTGATCACATCAATCTTGGAAACACTTCCAACACTTATAGTCACCTCGCCTTTAGCTAGTCTCTGTTTATTCCGTAGCTTTCATTTTGTGTTACTAATCACTTAGCAACCAAACCGGTATCCAATACCCTCGTGCTACTAGGAGTACTAGTAAACTACACATCAATATCATGTATATCAAATATACTTCTGTAAACTTTGCCAACCTTCTTATCTACCAAGTATCTAGGGTAGCTCCGCCTCAGTGACCGTTCCCCTCATAACAAAAGCACTTAGTCTCGGGTATGGGTTCAATCTTGGGTTTCTTCATTGGAGCAACAACTGGTTTTCCGTTTCATGAAGTATCCCTTCTAGCCCTTGCCCTTCTTGAAACTAGTGGTTTTACTAACCATAAACAATTGATGCTCCTTCTTGATTTCTACTTTCGTAGTGTCTAACATTACGAACAGCTCAAGGATCATCATATCTATCCTTGATATGTTTATAGTTCATGACGAAGCTCTAGCAGCTTGGTGGCAGTGACTTTGGAGAACCATCACCGTCTCATTTGGAAGATTAACTCCCACTTGATTCAAGCGATTGTTGTACTCACACAATCTGAGCACATGCTCAACGATTGAGGTTTTCTCCTTTACTTTGTAGACAAATAATCTTGTCGGAGGTCTCATACCTGTCAACAAGGGCACGAGCATGAAATCTCAATTTCATCTCTTAGAACATCTCTTATGTTCCGCGATGTTTTCAAAACGTCTTCGGCGCCTTGCTTCTAAGCTTTTAAGTATTACGCACTGAACTATCACGTAGTTATCAAAAACGTGTATGTCAGATGTTCGCAACATCTACAGACGACGCTCGAGGTGCAATACACCGAGTTGTGCATTAAGGACATAAGCCTTCTGCGCAGCAATGAGGACAATCCTCAGTTTTACGGACTCAGTCCGCAAAGTTGCTACTATCATCTTTCAACTAAATTTTCGCTAGGAACATATAAAAATAGTAGAGCTATAGCGCAAGCTGCATCATAATTCGCAAAGACCTTTTGACTATGTTCATGATAATTAGTTCAATTAATCATATTACTTAAGAACTCCCACTCAAAAAATACATCCCTCTAGTCATTTGAGTGGTGCATGATCGAAATCCACTAATTCAAGTCCGATCATCACGTGAGTTGAGAATAGTTTCAGTGGTAAACATCTCTATGCTAAGCATATGAACTATACGATTCATGTTCGACCTTTCGGTCTCATGTGTTCCGAGGCCATGTCTACACATACTAGGCTCGTCAAGTTTAACCCGAGTGTTCCGCGTGTGCAATTGTTTTGCACCCGTTGTATGTGAACGTTGACTCTATAACACCCGATCATCACGTGGTGTCTCGAAACGACGAACTGTCGCAACGGTGCACAGTCGGGGAGAACACAATTTCATCTTGAAATTTTAGTGAGAGATCACCTTATAATGCTACCATCGTTCCAAGCAAAATAAGGTGTAGAAAAGGATTAACATCACATGCAATTCATAAGTGACATGATAGGACCATCATCTTGTGCTTCTTGATCTCCATCACCAAAGCACCGGCATGATCTTCTTGTCACCGGCCCCACACCATGATCTCCATCATCATGATCTCCATCAACGTGTCGCCATCGAGGTTGTCGGGTTACCTATGTTATTATTTCTAAAGCTACGACCTAGCAATATAGTAAACGCATCTGCAAACACAAACGTTAGTTTAAAGACAACCCTATGGCTCCTGCCGGTTGCTGTAGCATCGACGTGCAAGTCGATATTAACTATTACAACATGATCATCTCATACATCCAATATATCACATCACGTCATTGGCCATATCATATCACAAGCATACCCCGCAAAAACAAGTTAGACGTCCTCTAATTTGTTGTTGCATGTTTTACGTGGCTGCTATGGGTATCTAGTATGATCGCATCTTACTTACGCAAAAACCACAACAGAGCTGTGCAAATTGCTATTTAACCTCTCCAAGGACCGCCCCGGTCAAAACCAATTCAACTAGAGTTGAAGAAGCAGGCACCCGCCAGTCATGTTTATGCAACGAGGTTACATGTCAATCGATGAAACCAGTCTCTCTTAAGCGTACGAGTTATGTCGGTCCGGGGCGCTTCAATCCAACAATACCGCCGAATCGAGAAAAGACTAAGGAGGGCAGCAAATCAAATATCACCGTCCACAAAACCTTTTGTGTTCTACTCAATATAACATCTACACATGAACCTAGCTCATGATGCCACTGTCGGGGAACGTTGCATGGGAAACAAAAAAAATTCCTACGAACACGAAGACCTATCATGGTGATGTCCATCTACGAGAGGAGATTTGGATCAACGTACCCTTGTAGATCGCACAGCGGGAAGCGTTAAGAAATGTGGTTGATGTAGTGGAACGTCTTCACGTCCCTCGAACCGTCCCATGAATCTTCTCGCGACCCGTCCCACGAACCGTCCCGCGATCCGTCCCACGGTCCGTTCTGATCTAGTGCCGAACGGACGGCACCTCCTTGTTCAGCACACGTACAACTTGACGATGATCTCGGCCATCTTGATCCAGCAAGCAAGGTGGAGAAGTAGATGAGTTCTCCGGCAGTGTGACGGCGCACCGGTGGTGGTGATGATCTACTCCTGCAAGGCTCCGCCCGAGCTCCGCAGAAATCCGATCTAGAGGTGGAACTGTGTAGTTTAGGCTAGAGTTGCACGTGGCAAAATTGTGTATCAAATCATCCATAAACCACCAATATATATAGGAGGGAGGGAGAGGGCTAGCCTTGAGGCACAAGGCCTCAAGGGTGCGCCGGCCAAGGGAGGAGGAGGACTCCTCCTCCAATTCGGTTTGGGAAGGAGGAGTCCTCCTCTTCCTTCCCACCTCCTTCTTTCCTTTTTTATTTTATTTTCTTTTGGTATTTTATTATGTGGCGCCTGGGCCCCTTGGGCTGACTCCACCAGACCACTAAGGACTTGTGGCGCCACCTTAGTACCTTGGGCTCACTCCCGGGTGGGAGGGCCCCTCCTGGTGAACTCCCGGAACCCATTCGTCACACCCGGTACACTGCCGGAATTGCCCGAAACTTTCCGATGACCAAATGAAACCATCCTATATATCAATCTTCATTTCCGGACCATTGAGGAAACCCTGGTGACGTGGTGATCTCATCTGGGACTCCGAAAAACATTCGGTAACCACACATATAACTCAACTATACTAAAACATCATCGAACCTTAAGTGTGCATACCCCGCGGGTTCGAGAACTATGTAGACATGCCCCGAGGCACTCCTCGGTCAATATCCAATAGCGGGACCTGGATGCCCATATTGGATCCTACATATTCTCTGAAGGTCTTATCGGTTGAACCTCAGTGTCAAGGATTCATGTAATCCCGTATGTCATTCCCTTTGTCCTTGGGTATGTTACTGAGATTTGATCGTCGGTATCCGCATACCTATTTCAATCTTGTTACCGGCAAGTCTCTTTAATCGTTCCGTAATACAAGATCCCATGACTTACACTTAGTCACATTGCTAGCAAGGCTTGTGTGTGATGTTGTATTACCAAGTGGGCCCCGAGATACCTCTCCGTCACACGGAGTGACAAATCCCAGTCTTGATCCATACTAACTCAACGGACACCTTCGGAGATACCTATAGATCACCTTTATAATCACCCAGATACGTTGCGATGTTTGATGCACAAAAGGTATTCCTCCGGTGCGAGTGAGTTATATGATCTCATGGTCATAGGAATAAATACTTGACACGCAGAAAACAATAGCAATAAAATGACACGATCAATATGCTACGTTCATAGTTTGGGTCTTGTCCATCACATGATTCTCCTAATGATGTGATCTCCTTATCAAGTGACAACACTTGTCTATGGTTAGGAAACCTTGACCATCTTTGATCAATGAGCTAGTCAACTAGAGGCTTACTAGGGACAGTGTTTTGTCTATGTATCCACACATGTATTTGTGTTTCCAATCAATACAATTATAGCATGGATAATAAATGATTATCATGAACAAAGAAATATAATAATAACTAATTTATTATTGCCTCTAGGGCAAATTTCCAACAAAAAGGCGTACCACTTTCCAGCCATCGGGTTCAAGGAAAGAGGTGATCTTCGTGTTCAGCCCCGGTAGTGGCCCAGGCTGCCGACATCTTACCACCTAGTTCTTTGGTAACCAGCTCAACTACTGCAGCACTCTTGTACACATCACCAGTGCCAATAGCAACCTGCACTTGGGAAACACAACCATTAGGAAATGCGAAAACTTAAATAGGAATGAAGTGCAAAAATACCTTGCCAAAACCTGAGCATATGCATTGCCCTTGTTATATTATGCGACACCATAGTTGTATGTCAGCTCCAGGATAGTGGTCTTATCCTCCTCGGCATAGCCCATTGTGGCAATTGTGTCTTGCAAAAATCATAAATATGCTCAGTCCATCAAAATTTAAAAGGATGAATGACATCAAAACAACAATTGTCATGTGATGTACCTTGTATTGAGGCACATCCTTCTTCCTTAGAAGCTTCATCCCAAGGGCCTGCATAAAAGACAACTATTAGAACATCACACATATAATTATTGTTCTACTCTTTTTTTTCAAGGATACGTCAAATATTGACGTATCGAGATCATAGATAGAAAGTGCCTAGAAAGGTGAGACAACTATAACTTCGCCACGGCTATCATAGCCATTGTTCAACATGCCGATTACTCACTACTATCCCACTCATCTACTCCAATAGGGACTGATCCTGCCTCTCACAGCATCCCTGCCAGCCTCCAGTCTTGTCCTTCTAAATCAATTTATTGTTCTACTCTAGAGATATACATAAAGGATAGTGTCTAACATTTTAAACAACCTCTCGTTTTACAAAACAATACCTTCTCATAGAACATGATAGACCGAACAAGGTTACCAACACGAAGCGGAACTTGACACAGAGGCTTGGGCGTCAGAACCCTTTGGATAAGCTCGAACATGTAACCATCTATCTTGTGCAAAGGCAATCACAGTGGACTCTCCCTTGACAGGACCAGGAACAAGTGAGCGACGAGGATAGGTGACTCATGACTCGCACGCACGGTAGCCTCAATCTTTTTTTTTGAAAGATCCAGCTGCTGGCTGGCATATATTAAAACGAAGCAGGTAGAGAGAGGGAATACAACAAGGTGGTGGCAATCCATAATAGATCAAAGGAAAAAATTCATAAGAAACAAAAAAGGATAAGACACATCCGTCCCCGTAGGGAAAACCCACTACATGACTACTCCCGTTGAGTCCCCGAAGTGGTGCACGAGGCAGGCCGCTCCTACCTGCCTCCAAATCTCCATGGTATCCTGTATGGAATTTGTTATGTTTCTGACGGCGGGAGTCTTCAGTCTGAAGGTGCAGTCGTTCCTCTCCTTCCAGATTTGTGATAAGATAAGTAGAATCATAGTCCTAATCCCTCTCTTGTGCTCTGGCCTGGCTTTGCTTATCATGTCCATTATGATATCGTGAGGTGTGGTCCTGTCTTTCCATACCGCTGGGTTAAGCGAGACACATCCGTGTCTGGCCGACGATAGTGTCCAAACCTCAAGCACCTTCGTACATTGCCAGAACAAGTGATCTGCCGTTTTGAGATTTCGGAGGCATAGCTGGCAAAAGTACCCATTTGGCCATCCCCTCCTTTGCACGCGGTCGTTGCACCATAGCCTGTTTTGCAATAGAAGCCAGTAAAAGATTTTTAGTCTAGCAGGTGCCCAAGAAGCCCAGATTAGCTTTCTAAAGGGTGATCTTGCGTGCCCCTGGAACTGGGCCTTGTACGCTGAGCTAGCAGAGTATAGCCCCGACGCCTCGTGAATCCAAGAGATGCTGTCCCTGGAGTTTTCCTGGAGGTGAGGCCCGGAAGTTTGTAACCATCTATGCAGCCTAAGCGTCTCTGCCCAAATATGAGCATTGTCGCTGTGGGCAAGGTCCTTTATCCATGTGTCGTTTTGGAGAGCCTCTCTCACTGAACGGTTCTTCTTTCTAGAGTGTTTGTGCAGCGTTGGGAATTCTGATCTAAGGTTTCCCGCTCCCGTCCAGGAGCAGTGCCAGAAAGAGGCCGTTGCCCCGTCTCCTAGTGAAACCGCCGTAGAGGCACAGAAGAGGTTCCTATCGCCGTTATCGCATGGTAGTTGCGAGCCAATCCATGGTCTGTCTGGGCTAGTCCAAGACAGCCAAAGCCATCTCAGCCTGAGAGCCCTGCAGAATCTACGTAGCTCCAAAATCCCTAGGCCTCCATTGTTGATTGGCGAGCAAACCATAGGCCAGTTGACCTTGCATTTACCCCCGGTGATTTGGTCGTCTTGAGCCCAAAGGAAGCGCCTCCTCGCCTTATCTATGTCATCTAGGAATTTCTTTGGTACTCGTAGCACAGCGAGGGCAAAAGTCGGCAGAGCGGTGAGGACGCTGCGAACTAGGACCCGTCTGCCTGCGATGCTCATAAGCTTCCCCTTCCAGCCAGCGAGTCTGGCCCTAATCCTATCAAGGATGTATTGTATGTGCACTAAGCGGAGTCTAGCGATCGTCAAGGGGAGACCAAGGTATCATACCAGGAAGCCTACTATCTGTCCCCCGAAGTTTGCAAGGACGTCGCCGAGGTTTATGTCGCTGCAGCGAATGGCGGATACTGTCGACTTGGCAGGGTTTACGTCTAGGCCCGTGACATGACCGAAGTCCCGCAACAACTGTAACAGGGCGTCGATCTCCCCCTTGTCAGGGTAGGCGAAGATGACCGCGTCGTCCGCATAGAGTACTAGCCTCAATCTAGTACCGCCGCCACCACCCAACGCCAGATCCCTCCTCCGCTGCTACCTCCGGCCGACACATCTTCCTTCCCAGCTACACCTTCCTCTCCTCACCGCCGCCCGAGGCACCCTCCGGCGAAGTCTGAATGGCTCTGGTGAAGGCGGCTACGGGGCCCTTTTCTAGCTGATCGGCACTGTTGCGGCCGTGATCCATGGATCCGGGGCGGCAGCCCATGAAGAGGCGGCGACGTCTTCATCGGGACGGTGACGCGGTGGGGGAGGCCTGTTGTATGCTTGTTGCATGCCTGCGGCGGCGGTAGGTCGGATCAGATCCGACCTCAATCCGACCTTAACTGCAGTGATGACATGATGGGCATGGTCCACAGTTAGATCTGATCCGACCGGTGCGGCCTGCTCCATGCGCGGCGGCGGTGATTGGTGACGGTACCCTGCATATGATGCTGGATGGAGGGTCCTCTTGCGGATCCGGTTGAAAACCCTATTTTTGACACGTTGCCAAAATCAACGATGACGGTGTTTTCCTAGGTCGTTTCCTTCTTGAAGGCATTGTCGTGAAGAAGCTATAGACCCATATCTTCTACCTTCGGAGGAAACCGTAGATCAGTCAGTGGTTTGTGATGTATGAACGTCCTGGAGTCTCGGCGGAGAGGGGTAGCGAAGTCTTGGCGACGTATGTGAGATGATGAACGGGCGTAGGGAGGAAGCACTGTGTGGTGCCGTGGGGGCGTCGACGGCAGGCCTGTCAAGGTCGATGCATCAGTACTTGTTTTGAAGATGAATTGATGGAAGAAGGTGACGACGACCTATTAGTGCATCGGATCGGTTTGTGCCTCAGACCCGGTAGGTGGCTTGGTGGAGGCCTTTGGTTTTAGATGTTAGGCTAGGTGTAAAGTATGGGTATTCGGCTCAAACTTTCTTCATAACTCCATCAATGGATAGGAGTAACGACATATGTTGTCAAGATAGTTACTTCAAACATATTTATGTATTACTTTGTTAGGTCTTTATAAATAATTAATAAAGTGATTACATGGATTTTTTTAAGTACAGAGACCGGGGGTCATCTTCCTTTTCTAAAAAAGTTCACACGACTAATCTTACAACAATAAGATGAATTAATTGTCATAACCAGCTTATACACATGTGTTGCATGCACAACATCATATAAGCCTGAGGGACTCTAACGTGAATGATAAGATGTTCAGATAAACAATGCATACATCCAGTGACGGGTCTAGAAACGGGCCAGGCCCCATGCGAACAGGTCAGGTCCCAGGCAACCTTCGTGTACTGTAGCAACCAACTAGAGTAAATGCTACAGTACATGAACGAGCTTGGCCGCATGCCCCAGGTCGCCGCGTCGGCTGGATGGCCTAAATCTGCCCATGCATACATCCTCATTTGCGATGGCAAAATGTCCAAAGTCCGCTCCAATATCATACTCCTCCGTTCTAAAATAACTGTCTAAAGCTTAGTACAATTTTATACTAAAGCTAATACAAAGTTGAGACACTTATTTTGAGACGGAAAGAATACTTGTCAACACCATAATCTATTGAACGACAACGAAAACAATAGCATAACAGGACCTCGAAAATAACTTATCGGCTCATATCCAGAGAGAAGAATAAGAACCCATTAGTTTGCCAGTATTCTCATCAAGGAAGATACACACGTCGACCAAACATTAACAAGGATATCAAACTGGTTTCATTAGATAAGAGCAACCCTAGTAGACCCCGCATTCGTTCCCGACCCGTAAAATAATCGTCAAAATGCGGGTACAAACCGGAAAGCCTGCCCGACCAGACCGCGCATCTCGCCCCGGCCCGCAAAAAAATTTAGTGGGCGCGGCAAATTCCCGACCGCAACCCGCGAAAACGCGGGTTTCCCGCTCGCGGCTGCGGTGCCCTGCATCACAGAGAAGCAGTTGGCGGGAGGGACATTTCAGCCCGTGCTCTTTTCCCCCTCCTTCCGCCGACGCCCGCCCTTGCTTTTGCCCGCCCGCCGCCGGCGATTCCGGCCATATCTGCAAGCGGAATCGCGCCCCGGGGCCGCACCACACCCTCCCGCGCCGAGCCGCTGCACTGCCCCTCCGGATCCAGCGAGAAGAGCCGCCCCCCGTCGTCGCCGCCGCCAGGGATCGACCACCGTCGAGCGCACCCCCTCGTCGCCGCCCGGGATCACCCACCACCGGTTAGTCCCTTTTTTGTGATTTTTGCGAGCTGTGTAGTAGATTGACGCGCCGGTGTGCGTGTAGATGGCGTTGACCCCGTGCGAGAAGTTTTTACTATCCGATTCGTCCGATTCAGACGACTCAGATGTTGAGACCATGCTTGCGAACTTTCGACAGCAAACATTAGTCATGGCGCTTGCCGTGAAGCAGCATGAAGACGAGCACCGGAAGAGGAGGCGAGGATCGACTCTCGGGCGTTTGTGCATTCCTCGAAATCGCCATCTTGGGAACGAGATGTTGACGCAAGACTATTTCGCGGAGAATCCTACATATCCTCCGCACCTCTTCCGGAGAAGGTACCGAATGCGTCGATCCCTCTTTGTGAAACTTGTTCAAGCTTGCGAGGCAAATGGCCGGTATTTTACTCAAAGAAGGAATGCCGCGGGCTTAAAGGGTTTTAGTGCATATCAAAAAATCTCCGCAGCTATGCGGGTGATTGCATATGGCGTTCCGGCTGACTATGCCGATGAGTATCTTCGCATTGGTGAAGATAGCACAATTGAGTCTATGCGTAGATTTGCGGAAGTGATCATCCGTGTCTTTGGTCCTGAGTATCTCCGGGCACCCAATGAAGATGACACAAAGAAATTGATGGCGTCTAATGAGAGGAGAGGTTGGCATGGCATGCTAGGTAGCATTGATTGTATGCATTGGAATTGAAAAAATAGCCCCAAGGCTTGGCAATGAATGTATTGTGGCAAGTCTCGTGATGCAACAATTGTGCTAGAGGCTGTAGCATCCGAGGATTTATGGATTTGGCATTTCTTTTTTTGGTATGCCGGGCACTCTCAATGATATCAATGTGTTGCAACGATCTCATTTGTTTGCTAGGCTTGCTAGTGGTGATGCTCCTGCTTCCAACTACACTATCAATGGGCATGAATACACAAAGGGGTGCTATCTTGCAGATGGTATATACCCTCCTTGGTGCACATTTGTCAAGAGCATCAAAGAACCCAAAACAAAAAAACAATGTGAATTTGCAAGGGTGCAAGAGGCAATCCGCAAAGACATTGAAAGAGCATTCGGTGTTTTGCAATCTAGGTTTGTCATTGTCCGTGGTCCTGCTCGTTTTTGGGATAAGAAAACCTTGAAGAACATCACGACATATTGTGTTATCCTGCACAATATGATTCTTGAAGATGAGAGAGGATTGAACTTAGAATTCTTTTACGAGGATGTGGGTAGCCGTGTCAAACCAGTTAGAGACCCAAACCGCATTAGAGCTTTTCTCAGACATACAAGGAGATTGAAAATGCAAACACCCACTTTCAACTTCCGGAAGATCCTAGTAAGCACCATTGGCAAAGGGCTGGACACTGACTTATTTTTGTATTCATTTGTATTTGTATTCATGACAAGTTTTGTATTGCACTATGTAAGTTTGCTACGGTTATTTGAATAATTATTTGTAATGCGGATGATTATTGTATTATGTTTGATTCGGATAATTCAGTTTGTTTTGGATTGTTGAATTATTTTGTATTTGATATTTGCGGGCTGATGATATGCGGGATGCAGCGGCGCAAAGAGAAGACCCCGCAAAGCCGACCTGTAAAAATATATATTCTGCGAATATACTTATTTACGGACCCGTTTGGGAGGTCTGTATCTGTGCGAGTCCGGACCAGCCCGCAAAAGCTGTTTTACGCGAAGTGCAATCGCGTTTTGCGGATCAACGGGATGCGAGGTTTGCTAGAGTTGCTCTAAAGGGACAGTCTCATCCACCACGTTATCTGCATCAAGCCATCGAGCCATCGAGTCGCCTTTGGGGGGACCGAGTGGAGGTTGAGGATGTGGACGAGCCGGTGGACGGTAGGTCCACTCCTCAGCCGGCAACACAACTACATCGATCTTCCTTGGCGAGGGTGGAGGTTGAGAGTCACGGGCAGGAGGCCCGGTGGCCGGCTCCGTCTTCACAGCGCTATCTTCCGTCTGCTACGAATTCACACACACACACGAGATATCTCAACCGATAGATGACGAGGGGCGGCTTGGTCAGGACGGCTTGCTAGCCGTGGTGGTCGAGGGGAGACTGCTCCGCCTGTCGATGGGGTGGCACGGGTCCAACTCGCGTGTCAAGATCACCGGGGGCGGCCCATTGCGGCTACTCTGCTCGTGCTAGACAACGATACACTGGTGGGTCACATGATTCATGCTTTGACACCGTCTATCAGTCTTGATTTAGTCGGACATGCGGCTGGTGGTCGTAGCATGACCTATGTGTCCATGAAGGATGTCATCAGTTTTGGAGGGATTCCAGATCCTACATCTGGTGATAGGCGCTGTAGTCACCGAATTCAAGGCCAACCGGATGCCGACGACATATAGTTGGGGTAAACACATGTATGTTGGTAAATACAAGTTGTCCCATTCTTCATTTTTCTAAAAATGAAATTTTAGATAATGCAAACAACTTAGGGATATCTCTTGATGCTAATGGTAAACAAATAGCTAAATCAATTAATGATATGCTAGCTTAGAAGCAGATAGAGCATTGGACTTAATTACAAACCTAGCGGCGGTAAACCTATGAACGAGGCTGAGATTAATAACCTTGCGGTTACAGCGTTACAACGTTTGTGTGAGGATATAGTACCCATAGAGGGATTTTGGATTGAGGAGGAGGATTTCGGATCGGAGGGGTATATGGCTCTTTTGATGCCTGAAGTCATTTCTTAGGTAGCCGCTGATCATGTGGATGTCGAGGTAATTTAGGACAAACCTATAAAAACTTGGAAGATAAAAGTTTGCCCCACATCAATGGTATGTAGGAGTGCGAGGATGAAACAAAAGAAAAAATTCCATGATGAAATATGAAAGGACTATTTCAAAATAACACAGGTCTAGCAGACTTGGCTAGAAGGAGATTCCGTAGAGAAGCTTCGATAGAGCATAAGCTTGATTTTATGGCTTTACTCGATACGGATAGAGATAACTCCACGTTGCAATTTCTTAACACCATTTCAGGTAGTGTTGACTTTGATTGGCATTGCTTACCCCAAGGGGTCGATATACAGGGATCGTACTTGGGGTTAATTGTGAAACATTGGAAGTGTTGAATGTGACATATGGAAAGTTTACTATCAAATTTTGTGTCAGGGCGAAAGTTGATGGTTTCACATGGCTTTGTTGGCTGTTTATGGGGCGGCCCAAGCAGAGCTGAAATCCGATTTCCTCGTAGATTTGGTAAGAATCTGTGGAGATGAAAGGTTGCCTATTCTTGTTGGGGGGTATTTTAACATCATTAGAAGGCAAGAGGAGAAAAACAATGACAACTTCGATGGAAGATGGTCATTTATGTTTAACATGATTATTTAGAGTCTCGATTTGAGGGAGATTGACCACACCGGTAGGCAATTCATGTGGGCTAATTCATTACCGGTGCCAACATATGAGAAGTTTGACCGGGTTCTCACCAGTGTAGAGTGGGAGCAGAAATATCCGTTGTTAATAGTTCACGCATTACAAAGAGCAATTTTCGATCACACACCACTACTGGTTGATTCACGGGAACTGAATCATGTGGGTAACAAAAATATATTCTCTTTCGAATTAGGCAGGTTCGAGAGAGGGGGATTCATGGATCTCATTGCTACAGAATGGGCCAAGGAATCTAGTGGGTCATTTAGTATCGATAGGTGGCAAAACAAAATTAGACACCTGCGCTAGTTCTTGAGAGGATGAGCCAAGAATCAAAGTGGTTTATACAAAGTGGAAAAAGAGAGACACATTCAACTCCTTAATGAGTTGTATGTCAATGCTGAGTCTACACTTCTTAATATGTCAGAACGAAATATTAACAATCACTACTAGAAAAAATCTATAGCTAATATGGACACTAATGGTGCACCGTGCATGTGGTGCGCCACTGCTATATAGCAGTGGCGCACCACATACTGGTGCGCCATTAGTGTCCATATTACTAATGGCACACCATGTGTTTGGTGCGCCATTACTATCTTTGACCTGGACCCCCACCGTTTCCTATACTTACCAGTGGCGCACCGTGGGAAGTGCGCCATTACTAGTTTTAACTAGTAATGGCACACCACGTCCACGGTGCGCCACTACTAATATTATTTTTTCAGTTTTTTTGAAAAACTACTAATGGCGCATTCTTACCAGGTGCGCCATTAGTAACCCTGGTTACCAATGGTGCATTCTTATGTGGGTGCGCCATTGATAACCAGAAGTGAAAAAAACTCCCGCTCCCCTCCCCTCATGGCTCTCCCTCCCGATCCAAATCCAGAAACTCCCGCTCTCGTGGCTCTCCTCCGTCCGGCCGCCCCTCCCACCGCACATGCCGCCTCCCCCACCGCACCTGCGGCCGCCGGCTGAACCCCCTACTCCCCCCTCACCGCTGCGCCACCGTCCGCCTCGCACCGCGCCCTCCCCGCTCCCTTCCTCTCCCCACCGCAACCAGGAACCCCCAATGATGGGCGACGACAAGGGCGTCGCCGCCTCCCCCTCCGCCTCCGCCACGCTCCCCTCCGTCGGCTGCGAGGTTCACCCCGAGGTTCGCCCCCTCCCTCCCCCGCATTTTTGAACATAGATTGAACATAGATGGTGGTCTTGTTCATGTGTTAGCTGATCTAGAACTTCCAGCCTCCACTGCCGAGAGAAATATCAGGTGCCAGAACTAGGACAACCAACCAATTCAGCATAGCATAGCTAGTAATCAGGCTTGGTGGAGTAAAAGGAATCCAGCTGAGCCCATTAAGGGTCGCTGGTGATGGTTTTCACATCACCCCCCTTGGGTAAATGGACATACAATCTGTCTTGAACCAGTTTATAATCAGCGAAGACTCGCTTGTAAAGTTTGCCACTGTCATCTACGATAGCTTGAACTAGATGGTCAATCTCCTTTGCAATCTTAAGATCAAGCAGATCAGAGCAATAGGGCTTCCTTAGCTTTCCATCAGCGAATTCACTAATTCCCCTTCTGTAGCCCACGTTAGGCTTGTTGTGGATGTGCAGGATAGTCTTCTTGAATGTGTTGAACCAGCGATCCTTCTCATCATGGTCAAGCTTATGGTTGAAAGCCTCACACCAGCGCTCATACAAGGCCCAAATGGTTTTGTCTAACTCAAGGTCTTTCTCCTCTACCGCAAACTTCACCTTACCTTCCGGAATTTGTTCTATTAAAAAAAAGTAAGTCTTCTGTCGAATTACAATTTAATACTACACGACGTCTGATGATGCAGTACTAGTAAAACTAAGAGGTACTAGAAGAACGCCAATAACATGTTATCTTATTCCCCCACTTGAGCTTCAGATGGATTGAACATAGATTGAGGGTATGGAATTATGAAAATCCTTTGAACCTGATTTGTATCACTACAAATTGAATATAGGATGAGACTAACCGTTTAAACTTGAAGGTATGAGGTTAGTTTCCAACAAACAAGAATGCAAGTACTTCATAGATACAAATGTCACAATGTTGACAATTTTCTAAGTAACCCAATCCAACCTTGCAGAAATATTGCTTAGAACTGTCGATAAAATGAAATGCTGTGGGTAACCTCTTTTTTTCCTTGAGATCTCATTCACTTGTGATGATAGAGAAAAACATACAACACTCCAATACATGACACGTTGGTACTTGCACATCGTTCCCATTGCAGGACTTAGGAGCACCAAACTTCCATCCAAACTAATGGTCAGCAACCTCTATCTGAACCTCTAAACTACCCTATGTTATGGCGTAGTATGTACTTGCACACCAAAGAATCTGTCAAGCCTAAGCTAGAAAGAAGAATCAAATCAAGAGCAGATGAGCATGACGACATATCGGCGGATGATATAAACCTCCTACCAATGTGTTTCCTACAATGGGATTCTCATAGATTAATTTTGACAAAAGAGAAAATTTTCATCATCATCATCATCATCCCAAGTTGCTGCATTCAGCCAAAGTGTGGATCTACAGCTTAAATGGATTAATTGGATTTTTTTTCTTTACTTAAGCAAAGCTCCTTTGCTGTCAAAATCAATGATAGTGTAGGCCCATATATTCTGGGTGGAAAAGTTTTAAAACAGAGAGACCCGTCCTCTCCCGTATGAAAATTAATTATGATAAATGTGAACTTATTGTGATCAACTTTAGGAGAAGATGATATTAAGACTCTTTCTCAAATTTTTTGTTGTAAAGTTGGGGATTTCCTCCTAGAATATTTGGGAGTACCACTTCATTACCTGAAATGAAGGGGGTAAAATATTCAACCTATTATTGATAAAATCATTAAAAGAATTTGTGGTTGGAGAGGCAGGTTGCTTAGCTATGAGGCTAAGCTGATTCTATTACACACTTGCATTGCTAGTATTCCTATGTATTTGATGTCTGTGATCAAATTTCCAGAATGGTCAATTAAGACCATTACATATCAGACGTCTCACTTTTTTGGGGTAACATGGGGGAGGTTCACAAGTACCACCTTGCTAATTGGGGATTAGTTTCCAGAAGAAGGACTTTGTGGGCCTGGGGGTCATAAACTTGAGGGAGTTTAACATGGCCCTGCTTGCATCTTGGTCTAAGAGATATCTACAGGGATGAGAGAAGCCTTTTGATACTTCATCTGTTGTCAAGTTTGGATGGTTGCAGCACGCTCGTAGCTGAACGTGCCTTTTGATACTTCATCCAACCCTTCATGATATGAAACAAATGCATTTTCTAGTTGATGTAGATAACTAAGTAGTTGTTGTTGTTAACTTGTGATGGTGTTGTTTAATCCTCACATTGCCCTCCTATGATATGATGTTTGCCAATTATTATTCGAACCAATTATTATCTGACAAAGATGAAACTAGAATGCTGATGTTCTTTATTCTTGTTCATTCATGCTTTTCCTTTTTGATACTTCCCTTGCACCAAAATAGTGCTCTTCATGTTTGGTAGCTTTGCTTGTTTTGCCGGAATGTTGATTCATTTCCGTTCCGGCAAATTTCAGGCGCTCCATATGTCCACTTTTTAGTAAATGTCATGCCCAAATTTTCTCTGTTTTAAGAATTGTCGTCTAACGACGAATACGTTATGTGCGAATACTGTCAAGACAAGCGCGGCCTTTGCGACACGCCTTTCCTAGTTGATGATAGGCGCTTCAGCATCATGTTGGATGGGGATTTCGAAGTGGATACAGTAAGTCACAACGACAAGTCTTTTTCCGTAATTAAGCATGCCTTCTTTTGCTTCAACTTATAATTTTTATTTTTTACTATTCTACTAGCGTATCCCCTCCCATGCAAGACATTATGTGTTGGATAAGATTGGTTTCAGTAGTGAAGAAACTATGGAGGTAAAGATAGTTCACTTGAGGACCGAGCATGGTTATACTTTTGCCGTAAAATTGTACGATGCAGACACCTACTCCTTTTTTGAATGCAAAACTTGGGTAGCACTATGCAAGGCTTATGCATTTGAGCCTAATATGCTTATCACCTTTGATATTCGTCCGGAAGATGAAATTGAAGGTAATATCGACATCTGGGTCGATGTGCACACGCCTCCAGTTCTACAATTATGTGAGTTTCTCAAGCACATTTATTAAGTAATTTATATTGTTTATTTAAAAATAGTTGACAACTTATTTCCATTGACAGCTTATTTTCATTCTTCAAAAAATGTACGGAAAAAGGTAGACATAACCTATTACTACAATGATGAAGCAGAATTAACTTGTGAGGAGATACATCATCTTGTCCATTTTATCATTGATCTTGAGAAGTACAATACCAATCAGCAAACTTCCCCACATTATGGTCAATATGTGCCACTAGTGCATGTGGTGAACTACGGTAACATGCATGGAGATTGCATGGTAAGATTTTCTACTATTACGACATCCGTGCATCTTTTGCATAAATTCTTGTAAAACTAAACTACATTGCTAGCTACAAAGCTAATACTATGTTTTTCAACAGAAAATCCCGGAAGATTGTGTGCCTCATCTGATGTTACCAAGAGGTAGCGTTCATGTTATGATGATACGACCAACGTAGCCAGGTCAGCCTAGGTATCTGATGTACTCATGCCCATACCGGATTTCTAAAACCGATGAAGTCATGACAATCAAAGATTGGAAAAAAATGTATGGTCTATCCTGGAGAGCTACTTGGAAGCAACATTGTGCGTAGGCCAAGAATTGGAGACAAGATGATCTCCATTCTCCATAATGGAGAGTCAGGGCCTATCTTGTTTTTTGATATTCTACCTAAGCAGAGGAGTAGGTCCTAGGTTCAATGTGTTATCATGTGCTACAATGTGATGATGTGCTACAATGTGTTAATGTGATCATGTGCTACAATGTATTAAATAGTATTGGTGGTAATGACTATGATGATTATTAGCTATTTCCGAGATGATGTGATGATGTCCTACAATGTGTTAGAGTTGACGATGATGATGATGATGTGCTACAATGTATTTTGTAACCTGTGCACCATCTAAAAGTGCACAGGTTACAATGATGATGATGATGATGATGTGCTACAATGTGCTAAAAAATCCTAATATTCATAGTAGTGGCGCACCATCTAAAAGTGCGCCATTAGTAAACCCACAGCAGTGGCACACTTCTGGGCCTACTAATGGCGCACCAGGTGGAGCGCCACTGTTATGTATATTAACAGTGGCGCACCAAGGTTGCGCCATTACTATTTATTAGTAGTGGCATTGATAATAGTGGCGCACCAATAGTGCGCCATTAATAGGCAAAATAGGTGCGCCACTAATAGCCTTTTTTGTAGTAGTGAATGAGGCTGAGAAGAAGTTACAAACTCTTCTGAGGAGGAGGATATGAAATGGGCTCTTCGAGCGAACGTGGCAAAGGTAGTCCATGGGGATGATAACACACAATTCTTCCACATGATCGCGAATGGGAATCATAGAAAGAAGAAAATAATTCAACTCAAACAAGATGAGGGTACAATTGTAGGGCATCAGAACTTAAAATTGTACAGCTCAGGATACTACAAGAAACTTTTTGGTGCACTCGAAGAGAACTTTGTTTCTTTGGATGAGAGTACAACTAGAGACATACCTCAGCTCTGTTGAGAAGAGAATGCGGTATTGGCAGCTCCGTTCATTGAGAAAGAGGTGTTTCACACAATAGCACAAATGAAACAAAATAAAGCCCCGAGACCGGATGGGTTCCGATTAGAATTTTGTAAGAAGTGTTGGCATATTATAAAGGGAGATCCATTACCTATGTTCCATGATTTGTTTAATGGCCACTTGCAGCTATTTCACCTAAACTTAGGAACAATAACGTTGTTGCTAAAGAAGGTGGAGGCTATTCGCATTGAGCAATTCAGACCAATATGTGTACTCAATCTCTGTTTCAATTTTTTTGCCAAGGTTGGTACGAATAGATTGACGCATATAGCCCACTCGATAGTCCAACCAACCCAACCAACTTTCATGCCTGGAAGACACATCCTAGAAGGGGTCGTTGTCTTGCATGAAACGTTGCACGAAATCCATACAAAGAAACTTGATGGGGTTATCTTTCAAGTGGATTTCAAGAAGGCGTATGGTAAGGTCAAATGGCTATTTCTTCAATAGGCCTGACGCATGAAGGGGTTCAATGAATGTTGGAGGGATCAGGTGGATGCCTTCATTCAGAAAGGTAGTGTTGGGATAAAAGTTACTGATGACATAGGTCACTATTTTCAGACTCATAAGGGCTTGAGATAGGGAGACTCCATGTCTCCCCTGTTGTTCAACATAGTAGCAGTTATGTTGGGAGTCCTTATTGGTCGCGCTAAAGAGAATGAACAAGTAGGAGTACTTGTCCCACACCTTGTAGATGGGGTAGTGTCCATACTACAATATACACACGACACAATCATCTTCATGGAACACGATATCACAATAGATAGGAATATGAAGCTTGTATTTTGCCTATTTGAACAATTGTCTATACTAAAAATAAATTTTAAGAAAAGCGAATTGTTCTATTTTGGAAGAGCAAAAGAGGAACAAGATGCTTACATGCAACTATTCGAATGTGAAATGGGATCATTACCGTTTAGCTACCTAGGGATTCCCATTCATTATAGATGATTCACACATAAGGAATGGAAATGTATTGAAGATAGATTCGATAGAAGACTAAGTTGCTGGAAGGGCAAGCTTATGTCTTATGGAGGTCGACTTGTGTTGATAAACTCAGTTTTGACAAGCCTGCCGATGTTCCTACTATCTTTCTTTGAAGTACCGGTAGGTGTACAAAAAAGACTAGACTTTTACCGATCTCGTATGTTATGGCAATGGGATGAGGCTAAGAAGAAATACAGACAGGAAAGATGGGATATTATTTTCAGACCCAAAGACCAAGGGGGTCTAGGCATTCAGAACTTAGAAGTGAAGAATAGATGCATGTTTAGTAAGTGGTTATACAGGTTATCTACTGAGATCGAAGGGATGTGGGTACAAATCTTGAGGAATAAGTACTTACAGTCTAATACATTTGCCTAGGTATCAGCTAGACCTAACGAATCACCTTTTTGGAAGGGGTTAATGAAGATGAAGGTAATCTTCTTCCAGTATGTGAAGTTTGTAGTTGGCAATTGTACCACGACCAGGTTTTCGGAGGACACATGGCTTGGGGATACACATACCAGGTCATCCGGTAGATGGGCTTAGGCCAGTCCCATGGTCCAACGTCTCGGATAGTGGCACGTTCATTTAGTGACTCATTAATTAATTAACTATTTATGACGGGCAAAAATAAGACTCGGCTCGGCTCATTTCTGCAACCCGCGGTGCGCGAGCGTCGTGACGAGGCGAGGCGTGATACGTCTCCAACGTATCTATAATGTTTGATTGTTCCATGCTGTTATATTATCAACTTGGGATGTTTTATATGCATGTATATGCTATTTTATATCATTTTTGGGACTAAGATATTAACTCAGTGCCCAGTGCCAGTTTCTGTTTTTTCCATGTTTTTGACCTTTTTCAGATAAGAATATTAAACGGAGTCCAAACGGAATAAAACCTTCGGGGTGATTTTTTCCATAACAGAAGGGATCCAGAAGACTTGAGAACCAAGGCAGAGGGCCACGGAGGAGGCCACGAGCCCCCTAGGCGCGCCCAGGGGGGCGCGCCTAGCAGGCTCGTGGCCCCCCTGCCTCCTTTGCCCTACCTCTTATGCCTATAAATTCCCTAAAATCCCCAAACCAACAGAGAGAGCCACAAAAATACTTTTCCGCCGCCGCCAGCTTCTGTTTCCGCGAGATCCCATCTGGGGACCGTTTTGGTGCCCTGCCGGAGGGGGATTCGGACACGGAGGGCTTCTTCATCAACACCATTGCCTCTCCGATGATGCGTGAGTAGTTCACCACAGACCTTCGGGTCCATAGCTAATAGCTAGATGGCTTCTTCTCTCTCTTGGATCTTCAATACAAAGTTCTCCATGATCATCATGGAGATCTATTCGATGTAACTTTCTTTTGCAGTGTGTTTGTCGAGTTCTGATGAATTGTGGATTTATGATCAGATTATCTATGAATATTATTTGAGTCTCCTCTTATTTCTTACATGCATGATTTCGTATCCTTGTAATTCTCTTCGAGTTATAGGTTTCGTTTGGCCAACTTGATCTATAATTCTTGCAATGGGAGAAGTGCTTGGTTTTGGGTTCATACCATGCGGTGTCCTCACCTAGTGACATAAGGGGTAGCGAGGCACGCATCATGTTGTTGCCATCAAGGGTAAAAATATGGGTTTTTTTATCATATTGCATGAATTTATCCCTCTACATCATGTCATCTTGCTTAAGGCATTACTCTGTTTGTTATGAACTTAATACACTAGATGCATGCTGGATAGCGGTCGATGTGTGGAGTAATAGTAGTAGATGCAGAAAGTACCGGTCTACTTGTCTCGGACGTGATGCCTATATGTATGATCATTGCCTTAGATATCGTCATGACCTTGCGTGATTCTATCAATTGCTCGACAGTAATTCGTTCACCCACCGTAATACTTGCTACCATAAGAGAAGCCTTTAGTGAACACTATGGCCCCCGGGTCTATTTTACACATTATATATTCAGATCTACATACAAAAATACCTTGCTGCACTTTTATTTATTTATTTATATTTACCTATTATCACTATCAGATCTCACCTTGCAAGTAACCGTAAAGGGATTGACAACCCCTTTATCGCGTTGGGTGCAAGTTTGTTTTTTTTGCGCAGGTGCCTTGGTGCCTCATCTTGATACTCCTACTGGATTGATACCTTGGTTCTCAAATTGAGAGGAATACTTATCTCTACTTTGCTGCATCACCCTTTCCTCTTCAAGGGAAAAACCAACGCAAGCTCAAGAATTAGCAGGAAGAATTTCTGGCGCCGTTGCCGGGGAGTATTCAAGTGAAGCATATCTACCAAGTACCTATCACAAACTCATCTCTTGCATTTACATTATTTGACATTTTCCTCTCGTTTTCGTCTCCCCCACTTCTAAAATAAAATTTACAAAACTATTTTCCTTTCTTTATTTGCCTTTTCATTCGCCCTTTCTTTCGCTTGCTTTCCATTTGCTTGTGTCCTTGTATGCTTGGTAAGTCACCATGTCTGAAAACATTAAATTGTGTGACTTCTCTAATACTAATAACAATGATTTATTAGTACTCCAATTGCTCCTGCCACTAGTGCGGATTCATATGAAATTAATGTTGCCTTGTTGAATCTTGTTATGAAAGAGCAATTTTCCGGCCTTCCTAGTGAAGATGTCGCATCCCATCTTAATACCTTTATTGAGTTATGCGATATGCAAAAGAAGAAATATGTGGATAATGATATGATTAAATTGAAGCTATTTTCGTTCTCATTATGAGATCAAGCAAAAACTTGGTTTTCATCTTTATCCAAAAATAGTATTGATTCATGGAACAAGTGTAAAGATGCCTTTATTTCCAAGTATTTTCCACCTGTTAAGATTATCTCTCTCGTAATGATATCATGAATTTTAAGCAACTAGATCATGAACATGTTGCAAAATCTTGGGAGATAATGAAATTGATGATTAGAAATTATCCCGCTCATGGCCTAAGTCTTTGGATGATTGTACAAATTTGCTATGCTGGTTTTAATTTTGCTTCTAGAAATATCTTGGATTCCGCCTCTGGTGGAACTTTTATGGAGATCACACTAGGAGAAGCTACAAAACTCCTAGATAATATCATGACAAATTATTCTCAATGGCACACTGAAAGGTCACCTACTAGTAAAAAGGCATGCTATAGAAGAAGTTAACTCTTTGAGTGCTAAGATGGATGAGTTAATGAAGTTGTTTGCTAGTAAAAGTGCTCCTCTAGATCCAAATGATATGCCTTTATCTTCCTTGATTGAGAATAGCAATGAAAATTTGGATGTTAATTTTGTTGATAGGAATAATTTTGGTAACAACAATGCTTATAGAGGTAACTTTAATCCTAGGCCTTTTCCTAGTAATCCCTCTAATAATTTTGGCAATTCCTACAACAATGCTCATGGAAATTATAATAAAATACCCTCTGATCTTGAGAGTAATATTAAAGAGTTTATTAATTTGCAAAATATTTTCAATGCTTCCATAGAAGGAAAACTGCTTAAAATTGATGACTTGGCTAGGACTGTTGATAGAATTTCTATTGATATTGATGCTTTGAAATTGAGATGTGTTCCTCCCAAGATTAATATGGATGAAACTTTGAAAGCTATGAGTGTTTCCATGAATGAGAGTAAAGAAAGAACCACCCAAATTCGTGCTAGACATGAATGGCTTAAAAAGGCGTGTTCTCGTGATGAGAATCACGAAGATCTTAAAGTGCTTGGTGTGACTCCTATTGAATCCTTGTTTTCTAATGTCAATCTTAATGATGGTGCGGCTGGATGTGAATCCACTTTGGTTGATAAACGCCCCAATGATTCGGAGTCTATTTATCTTGATGCTAAAAATAGTAAAAGTGGAGTAGAGGATATCAAAACTTTGAATAGAGTTGAAATTACTACTTTGGATTTCAAGGAATTTAATTATGATGGTTGCTCTTTGATTTAATGTATTTCCTTGATGCAATCCATGCTAAACTCTCCAAATGCTTATAGCCAAAATAAGGCTTTTACCAAACATATCGTCGATGCTATGATGAAATCTCTTGAAGATAAACTTGAGTTGGAAATATCTATTCCTAGAAAACTTCATGATGAGTGGTAACCTACTATAAAAATTAAGATTAAAAATTATGAATGCCATGCTTTGTGTGATTTGGGTGCTAGTGTTTCCACAATTCCAAAATCTTTATGTGATGTTCTCGGTTTCAATGAGATTGATGAGTGCTCTCTTAATTTGGATCTTGCAGATTATACTATTAATAAACCTATGGGAAGGATCAATGATGTTCTTATTATTGCAAATAGGAACTATGTGCCCTCAGATTTCATTGTGCTTGATATTGATTGCAATCCGACATGTCCATTATTCTTGGTAGACCTTTCCTTAGAACTATTGGTGTTGTTATTGATATGAAGGAAGGGAATATTAAATTTCAATTTCCATTAAAGAAGGACAAGGAACACTTTCCTAGAAATAAAATAAAATTGCCTTATGATTCCATTATGAAAGCTACTTATGGTTTGAGCACTGAAGATGACAACACTTAAATCTATTGCCTTACGCCTAGCTAAGGGCGTTAAACGATAGCGCTTGTTGGGAGGCAACCCAATGAATAAATTTATTTTTGCTTTTGACTTTCTGTTTTTTTAGTCCACACCATCATGATTCTGTTATGATTGTGTTTTTTATGTTTTAATTAGTGTTCGTGCCAATTAGAACCTTTATGATTAGTTTTGGTAATAGTTGTTTAATCATGCTGAAAAAGACAGAAACTTTGTGCTCACGAAATTATTTTTAATTCCTATCCAGAAAGAGATTTTGAGTTGATTCTTTTTGCTGATGATTGATATGAAAATTTCCCTAATTTTAATAATTTGTGCAGAATTTTTGGGATAGCAGAGGTATACGAAATATACAGATTGCTACAGACTGTTCTGTTTTTGACAGATTCTGTTTTTGTTGTGTTGATTGCTTATTTTGATGAAACTATGGTTAGTATCGGGGGGTACGAGCCATGGATAAGTGAGAATACAGTAATATAACATCAATATAAATGGAAATTAAGTTTACTGCAGTACCTAAAAAGTTGGTGGTTTGTTTTCTTATGCTAATTATATCATGAGTTTCTGTTTAAGTTTTGTGTTGTGAAGTTTTCAAGTTTTGGGTGATGTTCTTATGGATAATGGAATAAAGAGTGGAAAGATCCTAAGATTGGGGATGACTAAGTCATCCCAATCCAAATTCAAGGACACCAAAAAGCCTAAGCTTGGGGGTGCCCCAGGAAGGCATCCTCTCTTTCGTCTTCAATCCATCGGTAACGTTACTTGGAGCTATAATTTTATTTACCACATGATATGTGTTTTGCTTGGAGCGTCGTGTATTATAGGAGTCTTTGATTTTTGTTTTATCACAATCATCCTTGCTGCACACCTTTTGAGAGAGACATGCACTCATCGTGAATTTGTTAGAATACTAAATGAGCTTCACTTATATCTTTTGAGTTAGGCAATTTAGCTCGCATGTGCTTCACTTATATCTTTTGAGCTAGATAATTTTGCTCCCATGAGCTTCACTTATATATTTTGAGCTAGATAATTTTTCTCTAGTGCTTCACTTAAATCTTTGAAGAGCACGGCGGTGTCATATTTTGTAGAAATAAAACTCTCGATCTTCACTTATATCATTTTGAGAGCGCTCTCTCTAAGTAACTTGGTAATTGGCGTGTGTTATGAAATTAGTCCTAAATATGATAGGCATCCGAAGAGGATATAATAAAAACTTTCATATTCAAGTGCATTGATTAGTAAGAGAAGTTTGATTCCTCACAACTAGGTTTGATATATGGATATGGTAATATTAGAGTTATGATAGTAGGGTGTTGTGAATCTAGAAATACTTGTGTTGAGGTTAGTGATTCCCGTAGCATGCACGTATGGTGAACCGCTATGTTATGAAGTTGGAGCATAATTGATTTATTGATTGTCATCCTTTGTGTGGTGGTCGGGATCGCACGATGGTTAACTGATACGTCTCAGTCGTATCTACTTTTCCAAACTCTTTTGCCCTTGTTTTGGACTCTAATTTGCACGATTTGAATGGAACTAACCCGGACTAACGTTGTTTTCAACAGAATTGCCATGGTGTTGTTTTTGCGTAGAAATAAAAGTTCTCGGAATGACCTGGAAATTTACGGGGATTTTTTTGGAATATATAAAAAATACTGGCGCAAGAATCAACCGAGGAAGTGGAGCATGGAGCCCACAAGCCCACAAGGCGCGGGCTCGCCTGGCCATGCCTGGCAGGCTTGTGGGGCCCACGGAGCTCCACCGCCTCCAATTCCAGCTCTATTTAGTCCCTTTCGTCCGGAAGAAAAATCAAGGAGAAGAGTTCATCGCGTTTTACGATACGGAGGCGCCGCCACCTCGTGTTCTTCCTTTGGAGGGCAGATCTGGAGTCCGTTCTGGGCTCCGGAGAGGGGAGATCGTTGATATGTCTCCAACGTATCTACTTTTCCAAACTCTTTTGCCCTTGTTTTGGACTATAATTTGCATGATTTGAATGGAGCTAACCTGGACTAACGTTGTTTTCAGCAGAATTGCCTTGGTGTTATTTTTGTGCAGAAATCAGAGTTCTCCAAACGTCCTGAAAATTTACGGGGAGCAGTTTTGGAAAATATTAAAAATATCTGCGCCAAGTTCCACCTCAGGGGGTGGGCCAGTGGGCCACAAGCCCTTGCTCCGCCACCACCCCCTGGTGGCGGTGGGCAGGCTTTTGGGGCCCACAGGGACCTGCCACCCCCAACTCCAACTTTATAAGTTGTCTTTCGTCCCAGAAAAAAATAAAAAGAGAAGTTTTCGTCGCGTTTTCGATACGGAGGCGCCACCACCACGTGTTCTTCATCTGGAGGGCAGATCTGGAGTCCGTCTTGGGCTCCGGAGAGGGGAAATCATCGCCATCGTCATCATCAACCTTCTCCCCTCTCCAATTCCATGAATGTGACGCCCTCGGCTTAACCGTACGCTAATCATACACGCAAATGCGTACGACCAAACCCAAGGACTCACGGGGAGATATCACAACACAACTCTAGACACAAATAAAATAACATCAGCTTCATATTACAAGCCAGGGGCCTCGAGGGCTAGAATACGAAAGCTCGATAAACACACGAGTCAGCGGAAGCAACAAATATCTGAGTACAGACATAAAACATGGGGTGCCTTAGAGAAGGCTAGCACAAAAGATACAACGATCGAACGAGGCGAGGCCTCCTGCCTGGGAACCTCCTAACTACTCCTGATCATCAGCGGCCTCCACGTAGTAGTAGGCACCGTCGGGGTAGCAGTCGTCGGTGGCGGGGACCTCCATCTCCTGGGCTTCATCATCTGTTCGCAGCAACCGGATCAAGGGAACAAGGGGGAGCAAAGCAGCGGTGAGTACTCATCCAAAGTACTCGCAAGTCTTACATCAGAACTATTCTAATTATGCATCAGTATCAAAGAAGGGGGGGGGTTATATGTGGACTGACTGCAGCAATGCGAGAATAGAGAGAGAAGGCCTAGTCCTATCGAAGACTAGCATCTTCAGGGTCTTGCAGCAATAGACGAGAGTAGAACAGGGGGGTAACACATTAATAGTCATATTGTTGCAGCAATATTAAAGTGAGGTCACGCCTAAAGATCCTCCCTCGACTCCCTGCGAGGAAGCAATCCCGAGGCAAACTAATTCCAGTTAAGTAACAATTGTAGTTGTATAAGATCGGGGCACAACTCCAAGTCGTCCTGTAACCGTGGACACGGCTATCCGAATAGTTAATTTTCATCCCTGCAGGGGTGCACCACATGTCCCGTCACGCTCGATAACACTCTGGCCGGACATACTTTTCTGGGTCCTGCCCGGCCTCGGAATATCGACACGTCGCAGCCCCACCTAAGACTAATCAGAGAGGCCAGCCCGCCGGTCTAAATCCTAAGCACAAAGGGTTCATGGGCCCAGTTCCCCTTCACGCTCCTGCACGTGGCGTGGGCGGCCGACGTCAGTCCTAGCATCCCTTAATCACAAGCGCGATGCATCTCGGGACCACTCGGGCGCGCGCCGCTACACTGCTGGCATCTGAAAAGCTTCGGCTGATACCGCGACGCCGAGTACCCATAATTCTTCCCGCGTAGCCGGTTAGTGCGAAAAGGTCTCCGACCAACCCAGATCAAATACCCAAATCCATTAGCATCTTAATTAGGCCAGCAACACAGTCTCGCGGGAATCCACCCGTCTTACAACTAATCGCCGAAGATCCCAGTAACATGGTCGAGTAACTGTGTGGTTGTAACATCAGGGGAATCCGAGGAATCACCCTCGTTGGATTCCGAACGACGTACCCGTCAAGGTGGGCTTAGAGGAATCACCCTCGGAGGTCCCACACTCGCGGGGTGGCACGACAGAGACGTCATCGGGAATGGTGAAAGAGGAATCACCCTTGATAACCACGACCGACTAGCTATTCTACAGAGATATCATCAGGAGTACTTAGCGAGGTGTCACCCTCGGTACTCGATAGTATCCCTGTAGCGTCGTACAACGAAGGAGGGTGAACGTGCTGTGTCGGGTCTGGCTCGTCGATCAGGGATCGAGATTGAAAAGCAAGCGGGGCAACTGAACTACGGGGGCAGAGGGGATGACTGCTCCACCTATACTAAGCAGGTTAAAGGTACAGGACTGAAAGTAGCAGTTCATCAAAAACAGGCTATGCATCAGATATAGGAGCTAACTACAACAGTAGCAAAATACTAATGCAAGCAGTAGGAAGAAAGACATAGGCGATATAGGAATGATCAAGGGGAATTTGCTTGCCTTGCTGCTCTGCGGCAAAGGACTGATCGGCAGGGTCGTAGATGTACCCGGCAGCAGCGTCAGTCTCGGGGTCTACCGGTAAGAAGAGGGGGAAGAAACAATAAATAATAGCACCGATGCAACACAAAGCATGACATGGAAATATGCAGGCTAGGCATGAGCTAACGCAGGAACATCCGTCATAGACGGGTCGGAAGAATATCTGACGATATTTTCCGGGTCTCGGGCTACTACCGGTTACACTGGAAACGATGGAAAAGTTCCATGTTTGCCATGCTAGGGACGCGTGACAGACGAACGGGCCGTGTATCCGGGTTCGTCTCGCTTTGCTGATCAACTTTCATGTTGAAAATATTTCGATCTGACTTACGGATTATTTAATATTAATTTTTAAAGTTTTATTAATTATTTAAGAATTAAAAACAGATTTAAAAGATTTAGTAAAATCCTATTATGACATCATCGCGGTGTCAGGCTGACATCACATTTGACCGGTCAACTGACCAGCGGGTCCCGAACGTCATAGGTACAAGTTTTATTTAAGATTAATTATTTATTAATCAGATTAATTCAACGAGGGACCCACGTGTCATACTCTAATTATGTTAATTAATTATTTTAACTAATATATCTATTTATTTATTTATTTTAAGAAAACATTATTTTTAATTATCGCGTGGGGCCTCCCTGTCATTGACAGCGGTGCATTGGCCCCACCGGTAAGTGGCTTAAGGTTATTTTCTCATTTATTTTTATTAGATACCTAACCGCTCAAATACCGTATTTCTCTAAATACCCAAATACACAAATACATACATCACATCTCATACATACATTCATACATACGCATCTAATACACAATTTATTCTTTTTCATTTTTCTTTTCTCTCAACACTCATCTCTCATCTCTCTGTTAACAGAGACAGAGAAGTTCCTTAGCTACTCCACCTAGAAGAACACGAACTTCGAATCCTTCTACCGGAGTCCACCGTCGACGGATCGAGGCCCCGTTTGCCGGAACGGAACCGTGACGTCGAGGAGAACGGTAAGGTGGGAGGAGCCCGAGGAGGGGCTCACCGACGGTGACGTGACGGCCCGGTGAAGCCGGAGTTCGCGCGAAGTGACGGTGGAGACGGTGACGGTGAGGTTCCGGTGGTGACGTGCCGGCGAGGAGGAGCCGGTGAGGAGGGCCCCGGTGAGGAGAGGCCCCCGGAGGTGGAGCCGCCGATGGTGAGGGGCTCGGCCGGCGTGGTGAGGGGGCCGAGAGAGGCCGGCCGAGGTGGAGGCCGAGGGAGCCGGGGCCCCCTGCCGGCGGGGGTGGAGGGGCCGCCGGGGAGGAGGATGAGGGGAGGGGCGGCCGCGGGAGGAAGGGGGCCGTGGGGTGGGGCGGCTCGGTGTAGGAGGTGGCCGTGGGGTGGGGAGGAGGCCGTGGGGGAGGAGGAGGCGGTGGAGGGAGGAGGCCGGCGGGGTAGAGGGCTGCCGGCGGGGAGGGGTGGCCGCCGGCCGGTGGGATGAGGGGCGGCCAGGGAGGGGCGAGATGGGGAGGTGTCGGTCGTGGGAGGGAGATGGGGCGATGGGGTGTGGAGGGGGCGACGGGATCTCGGGGGTGGGGGGGCCGAGAGAGAGGGAGTGGAGGGTGAGGTGGCGGCGTGGGGGTGGGGCCCCCCCACGAGGGGGGCTGGCGGCGGCGGCGGCGTGGGAATGGGAGGGAGTTGGCGTGGGGGGGCTTGACCGCCAGGGGGGCGTTAGGGTTTGGCGGGGGGGGGCCGGCTGGGCCACTTGGCCCAGTTTGGGCCACGGGGGAGTGGGGGTTGTTTTCATTTTTTTTTTTGATTTGTTTTATTTTGTTTTTGTTTTACCTTTTTCCTTTTCTTATTATTTCTTTCTTTCAGTTTTCTTTTCTTTCTTTTACCATTACTATTTCTTCAATACTTCCCTCTTATATGTATATCCTTTTAATACTTGTAATGAACCGATAAGGTGCTTCCCATTGCTTTCAAATCATCGATCCGGACAGACGCGAATCCACGCGGGTCTGAGATGGGAATTCGATGACGTGGCATCATTAGCGGTGATCACTGTAGCTTAATTACAATCACTACTGTAGCAAAAGTCGAGGATGTCACAATTCTCCCCTACTAACAAGAATTCTCGTCCCGAGAATTAAGAGGTAGAGGGAAAGAGCCCGGGGTATTCATCACGAAGATGATCCTCGCGTTCCCAAGTGGCTTCATCTTCGGAGTGATTTGACCACTGCACCTTAAGGAACTTGGTGACCTTGCGACGAGTCTTACGTTCAGCTTGGTCGAGAATGCGGACCGGGTGCTCTTTATAAGAGAGGTCTTGTTGTAGCTCAAGCATATCGTGATCCACTGCTCGAATAGGATCCTTGAAGCAGCGACGGAGTTGAGAAACATGGAAGACATCGTGAACCTGAGAAAGGTTCGCCGGCAGTTCCAATTGATAAGCCACTCTTCCACGCCTTTCGAGAACAGTGAAAGGACCAATATAACGAGGAGCTAACTTGCCCTTGATTCCGAAACGGTGTGCACCTCTCAATTGTGTGACACGAAGATAAGCCTTTTCGCCAGGTTGATAGACCATATCTTGATGATGACGGTCATACTGACTCTTCTGACGAGACTGAGCAGCCTTCAGATTCTCATGAATAATGCGGACTTGATCTTCGGCATGTTGAATTATATCCGGACCGAAGAGTGATCGTTCCCCAGTTTCTGACCAATTCAGAGGAGTTCGACACCTTCGCCCATACAATACTTCGAAAGGGGCCATCTTCAGACTAGCTTGATAGCTATTGTTGTAAGAGAACTCGGCATACGGGAGAGATTCCTCCCATTTCTTACCGAAAGAAATGACACAAGCTCGAAGCATGTCCTCGAGAATTTGGTTGACTCGTTCAACTTGTCCCTGGGATTGAGGATGAAATGCAGTGCTGAAGGACAGATGAGTCCCCATAGCCTTCTGAAAACTTTCCCAGAATTTTGAAGTAAACAAGCTGCCACGGTCCGAACTGATCACCAACGGAATACCGTGAAGTGAAACAACTCTTGACATATAAAGATCTGCCAGCTGACTAGCATTAATCGTTTCTTTGACGGCCAGGAAATGTGCAACTTTGGACAGTCGATCAATGACGACAAGGATAGCATCATTACCTTTCTGAGACCTGGGAAAACCAGTGACAAAGTCCATTTCAACGTGATCCCATTTCCACTCGGGAATAGAGATAGGTTGCAGAGTTCCAGCAGGCTTTTGGTGTTCTGCTTTGATACGCCGGCATATATCACATTCTGCCACATAGCGTGCAATGTCTTGTTTCATATTGGGCCACCAGAATCTTTGCCGGATGTCTTGGTACATCTTGGTACTACCCGGGTGAATAGACAATGGTGTGTCATGAGCTTCTTCCATCACCTTCCCAGTCATCCTGAGATTTTCCCTCTTATTTGGGACGAATAGGCGACCCTTGAAATACAAGGCGCCACCTTCATCAACAGTGAAAAAGGAGGGTTTACCCTTCGCAATATAACTCTTAATCCTGTCGACATCATCGTCAAAGTTCTGTATATTCTTTATGGAGCTCACAAGATCTGGTTCAACCACTAGGTTACTGAGGGAACCCTGATTAACGACACGGAGGTTCATCTTTTGATACTCTTCAGGAGGGGGAACAAGGTAACCCTGAGGAACAATGTGGAGGTTCAGCTTACGGAATTCCTCTTGCAGACGATCGTGAACCTCATGAACCTGGAGGTGGTTGCAGTATGACTTGCGACTTAAGGCATCAGCCATTACGTTAGCCTTGCCAGGGGTATATGATATACTACAGTCAAAATCTGCTATACGCTCCATCCATCTTTGTTGACGCAGGTTCAGCTCCGGTTGAGTGAACAAGTACTTCAAACTTTGATGGTCGGTGTAGATTTCACAGCGATTACCGACAAGGTATTGTCGCCATTCCTTCAATGCATGAATGACTGCGGCAAGTTCGAGATCATGAACTGGGTAGTTCTCTTCATGAGCACGCAGTTGACGTGAAGCATAAGCGATCACCTTGCGATCCTGCATTAGGACACAACCTATTCCTTGACGAGAAGCATCACAGTATATGACGAAATCCCTTTTCGTATCTGGAGGAGCAAGTACTGGAGCGGACGTCAGTTTGTCCTTGAGTGCCTGGAAACTTTCCTGACATTTATCAGTCCATTCATACTTAACACCTTTGTGAAGCAGGTTGGATAAGGGCTTCGCAATCTTGGAGAAGTTCTCGACGAATCGACGGCAATAGCTGGCGAGTCCGAGAAAACTTCTGACTTGCTTGACATTCTTCGGGGGAGTCCAATCAAGAATAGCTTGAATTCGTTCGGGGTTGACCGCAATACCATCCTTGGAAATCACATGGCCAAGGTAAGTCACTTCGTCTAGCCAGAACTCACATTTGGAATACTTCGCATAGAGTTTATGCTCCCGAAGCTTATCCAGTACAAGACGAAGATGTTCAGCATGCTCTTCTTTGTTCTTTGAAAACACCAGAATATCATCCAGATATACCACGACAAATTTGTCGAGGTAGTCCATGAATATATAATTCATCAATCGAGAGAAAGTTGCCGGTGCATTGGTTAAGCCGAAGGACATGACGGTGTACTCGTATGATCCATATCGAGTAACAAAGGCGGTCTTTGGAATATCCTCTTTGCGAACACGGATCTGGTGGTATCCCAATCTCAAGTCGAGCTTAGAGAAAACGGTGGAACCAGCAAGTTGATCATACAAATCATTTATCCGAGGGAGAGGATATTTGTTTTGAATAGTGGCCTGGTTGATAGGACGATAGTCTTGAACCAATCGATTTGTCCCATCCTTCTTCTTAACAAAGAGAGAAGGTGCTCCCCAAGCAGAGGAACTCGGACGGATGAAACCCAGACGGAGCGAGTTGTCAATTTCTTGCTTAAGTTCAAGGAGTTCATGTGGTGGCATTTTATAAGGACGCTTGGCAATAGGAGTGGTACCGGGTACCAAGTCAATGACAAACTCGATAGCTCGAGCAGGGGGAATCCCCGGAAGTTCTTCTGGAAAGACATCTTGGAACTCTCGGACCACTGGAATGTTTTCAATCCCTTCAAGAGGCGACGCATTTAATGCATTCAAAGCATACAGCTGTGCCTCAGCATTACGGACGAGATGAGCATGGTAGCTTACTAGTTCATCTGAAGGGTGTAGGAGGTGGACGATTTTGGTGGCACAAACAATCGATGCCATATGAGCTTTCAACCAGTCCATCCCCAATATGAGATCAATGTTGGATGACTTTAGTAGGATGGGGTTGGCAAGGAATTCTAATCCTTCAATTTCAACTGGAACATGGGGGCAAACCACAGAGGTTCGACATTCGCCCCCAGGGGTGTTTACCACTATCGGGAGGTTCATCTCTTCGCTCCTAATGTTATGCATGTATGCAAAATTTTCCGACATAAAGGAATGCGATGCTCCTGTATCAAACAATACAGAAGCAGGTACTGAGTTAACGAGAAGTGTACCCATCACGGTAGCAGGTTGGTCTTGAGCTTGACCCATATCAATGTTGTTGGCCTGACCACGAACATAAGCAGGCTTAGTGTTAAAGTTGCGGTTCTGGTTGTTGCCACGGCCAGTTGCGGGAAGTGCCAGCTGATTCTGATTCTGCCTGCAGTCTCTAGCACGGTGACCTGGACGGCCACACTTGAAGCACAGCCCGTCCTCGGGACGGGAAGGAGGAACTCGAGGCGGTGGAGCTGGGAGCCTCGGCTGCCTAGGCGGTGGAGGAGGCAGGCGAGGTGCAGCATAGGACGGCCTCGGAGTAGGAGCAGGTGCATGGTACATGTTGTTGGGAATCCAGATCTTCCGCTTCTGTGCAGATGAGCCCGAAGATGAGCCCATGTCACGGTTGCGCTTGCTGCTATCTTTGTATTCCTGCAGACCAGTCTCAACCTGAATAGCCTTGTTCACGAGGGTGGCGAAATCAGCATAGTCCTGAACGAGGAGTGTCAGCTTGATATCAGGGTGGAGGCCTTCACGGAACTTCTCCTGCCTGCGTGCATCAGTCGCAATGTCTTCTTCAGCATAGCGAGATAATTCCAGAAATTCCCGCTGATAAGCATCCACAGTCTTGTTGCCCTGGACCAAGTTGCGGAACTCACGCTTCTTCCGGTCCATGATTCCCTGGGGAATGTATCGAGCACGGAAAGCAGCCTTGAACTCTGCCCAAGTGATGATAGTTCCATCGGGCTGAGAGCGCCTGTGGCTGTCCCACCATTGAGCAGCGGGACCCTTCAGAAAGTATGCGGCAAAGTTGACATAGCTCGCCAGGGGCACATTGGCAGACTCTAGCTCATAAGAAATGTCACGGAGCCAGTCATCAGCATCTAGAGGCTGAGTTGAGCTGCGGTAGATCGCAGGGTTGAGACGGCAGAAGTCTTGCAGTGTCACTCCTTGTGGTTGGTTCATGTTCGGCCTTTGGAACTGATCCATGAGCCCTTGCATAAACTGGCGGTTCAGCTCAAACTGTTGGATCATCCCCGCCATATACTCAGGAGGCGGGGGTGGTGCATCGTTGGCACGGCCACGCGGGCGGCCAGCTGGTCTAACCATCCTGTTAAATATTTAGCAGGGGTAGTTTAGCTTAAAGTAATCGAAAGGCATCGCACGCATTCATGAAGTAATCAAGCATAATGAAAGGGAAATGCGATAGATACTCCATAGTAGTTGAGTTCGACATACAGACCCATACATAAGTTCGATTACAGACTAACGATTAAAAACTCGAAATTTGGCGATAGCCCGGACGCATTTGACGATACCCTGGACTCACTAGGCGGCGCGCAGGCACGCGGTGGAAGAGTACCACAACGAGATGTAGCGATAAGACTACATCAACGTCGGAGAGGACGAACGAATCCTGGTAGCTGGCGGTGATAGAAGGTAGGGACAGGACCCTGTGTCCTGTTGTGACTCTGGTGACGGTACCGCATCCAGTCGAGGAGCTGAGGTCCAAGTGCAGGGGTTCTACCCCCAACATCTGTCCACTCGAGAGCTGATGGTAGCTCTGTCCTGCTCGGCTCGCGGATGCGCAAAGGGGGAACCCTCGGACAGTGTGATGGCTGCAGCTCTGTCAACGCGTCGTAAAGACGAGCGCGTGTAGCATACAACTCCACAGTCAGAGCTCGGAAAGCACGATCCATTGCCTCAGTGTACTGCACCAAAATCCGCGCGTCGTACCGACGCGTCACGTAGGGGGCGCAGACAGCGACGTAGGAACGGTCGTTGCGCTCCCGAACGTCAGAAGCGTAGCCAGTGAGATCAGACCCAGTCTCATCCCCAGCAGGAGCATGCGGGATGTATCTGAAAGGGCTCTCCTCCAGGTGAGGGTACGCTCCACGAAGACGGGTGATGGCGATGTAGGCCGCATCGTGGACGGCCATCTCGACCGACACTCCAATACCACAGAACACGTGGCGCTCGAGGGTCTCGCCGCCCCTCTGGTCGAAGATGCGAACCTCAGCCTGGTACTGGTACTGGTTGTACTCGCGGAAATCCTCGAACACGGTGTACTCGGGGTACCAGCGATATCCCAGCCTGGTCAGGAGGTCGACCAAAATGGCCGGGAACCCAGTCGTCTCGGTGGCCTGTGTCAGGCGCACGTGCTGTCTTGCGGGACGCATCTGAAAATAAGATTGACGGATGTCAATGACAGTGTGTGTAATACATATTCAGGAGAAAAAGAGTAGATAGTCCAGCGCTCCGGATTGATGTGATTCGAGAACCTAATGTTAGAGTTAGTAAAATCTTTGACCCGAAAGAGAAGAGAAAGTAAAGCCCAGAGTATAGGAAAGGAGTAAAAGATACTAATACCACCCAATTGAGATGTGGGCCCGTAAGCCACAACATCAGTGTTAGTAAAGTTTTTCAAACACTAGACTCAACTTCGGCCAAGGAGTTGGAAAGGGGGCTACCTACAGGCAGTTGGCTCTGATACCAACTTGTGATGCCCTCGGCTTAACCGTACGCTAATCATACACGCAAATGCGTACGACCAAACCCAAGGACTCACGGGGAGATATCACAACACAACTCTAGACACAAATAAAATAACATCAGCTTCATATTACAAGCCAGGGGCCTCGAGGGCTAGAATACGAAAGCTCGATAAACACACGAGTCAGCGGAAGCAACAAATATCTGAGTACAGACATAAAACATGGGGTGCCTTAGAGAAGGCTAGCACAAAAGATACAACGATCGAACGAGGCGAGGCCTCCTGCCTGGGAACCTCCTAACTACTCCTGATCATCAGCGGCCTCCACGTAGTAGTAGGCACCGTCGGGGTAGCAGTCGTCGGTGGCGGGGACCTCCATCTCCTGGGCTTCATCATCTGTTCGCAGCAACCGGATCAAGGGAACAAGGGGGAGCAAAGCAGCAGTGAGTACTCATCCAAAGTACTCGCAAGTCTTACATCAGAACTATTCTAATTATGCATCAGTATCAAAGAAGGGGGGGGGTTATATGTGGACTGACTGCAGCAATGCGAGAATAGAGAGAGAAGGCCTAGTCCTATCGAAGACTAGCATCTTCAGGGTCTTGCAGCAATAGACGAGAGTAGAACAGGGGGGTAACACATTAATAGTCATATTGTTGCAGCAATATTAAAGTGAGGTCACGCCTAAAGATCCTCCCTCGACTCCCTGCGAGGAAGCAATCCCGAGGCAAACTAATTCCAGTTAAGTAACAATTGTAGTTGTATAAGATCGGGGCACAACTCCAAGTCGTCCTGTAACCGTGGACACGGCTATCCGAATAGTTAATTTTCATCCCTGCAGGGGTGCACCACATGTCCCGTCACGCTCGATAACACTCTGGCCGGACATACTTTTCTGGGTCCTGCCCGGCCTCGGAATATCGACACGTCGCAGCCCCACCTAAGACTAATCAGAGAGGCCAGCCCGCCGGTCTAAATCCTAAGCACAAAGGGTTCATGGGCCCAGTTCCCCTTCACGCTCCTGCACGTGGCGTGGGCGGCCGACGTCAGTCCTAGCATCCCTTAATCACAAGCGCGATGCATCTCGGGACCACTCGGGCGCGCGCCGCTACACTGCTGGCATCTGAAAAGCTTCGGCTGATACCGCGACGCCGAGTACCCATAATTCTTCCCGCGTAGCCGGTTAGTGCGAAAAGGTCTCCGACCAACCCAGATCAAATACCCAAATCCATTAGCATCTTAATTAGGCCAGCAACACAGTCTCGCGGGAATCCACCCGTCTTACAACTAATCGCCGAAGATCCCAGTAACATGGTCGAGTAACTGTGTGGTTGTAACATCAGGGGAATCCGAGGAATCACCCTCGTTGGATTCCGAACGACGTACCCGTCAAGGTGGGCTTAGAGGAATCACCCTCGGAGGTCCCACACTCGCGGGGTGGCACGACAGAGACGTCATCGGGAATGGTGAAAGAGGAATCACCCTTGATAACCACGACCGACTAGCTATTCTACAGAGATATCATCAGGAGTACTTAGCGAGGTGTCACCCTCGGTACTCGATAGTATCCCTGTAGCGTCGTACAACGAAGGAGGGTGAACGTGCTGTGTCGGGTCTGGCTCGTCGATCAGGGATCGAGATTGAAAAGCAAGCGGGGCAACTGAACTACGGGGGCAGAGGGGATGACTGCTCCACCTATACTAAGCAGGTTAAAGGTACAGGACTGAAAGTAGCAGTTCATCAAAAACAGGCTATGCATCAGATATAGGAGCTAACTACAACAGTAGCAAAATACTAATGCAAGCAGTAGGAAGAAAGACATAGGCGATATAGGAATGATCAAGGGGAATTTGCTTGCCTTGCTGCTCTGCGGCAAAGGACTGATCGGCAGGGTCGTAGATGTACCCGGCAGCAGCGTCAGTCTCGGGGTCTACCGGTAAGAAGAGGGGGAAGAAACAATAAATAATAGCACCGATGCAACACAAAGCATGACATGGAAATATGCAGGCTAGGCATGAGCTAACGCAGGAACATCCGTCATAGACGGGTCGGAAGAATATCTGACGATATTTTCCGGGTCTCGGGCTACTACCGGTTACACTGGAAACGATGGAAAAGTTCCATGTTTGCCATGCTAGGGACGCGTGACAGACGAACGGGCCGTGTATCCGGGTTCGTCTCGCTTTGCTGATCAACTTTCATGTTGAAAATATTTCGATCTGACTTACGGATTATTTAATATTAATTTTTAAAGTTTTATTAATTATTTAAGAATTAAAAACAGATTTAAAAGATTTAGTAAAATCCTATTATGACATCATCGCGGTGTCAGGCTGACATCACATTTGACCGGTCAACTGACCAGCGGGTCCCGAACGTCATAGGTACAAGTTTTATTTAAGATTAATTATTTATTAATCAGATTAATTCAACGAGGGACCCACGTGTCATACTCTAATTATGTTAATTAATTATTTTAACTAATATATCTATTTATTTATTTATTTTAAGAAAACATTATTTTTAATTATCGCGTGGGGCCTCCCTGTCATTGACAGCGGTGCATTGGCCCCACCGGTAAGTGGCTTAAGGTTATTTTCTCATTTATTTTTATTAGATACCTAACCGCTCAAATACCGTATTTCTCTAAATACCCAAATACACAAATACATACATCACATCTCATACATACATTCATACATACGCATCTAATACACAATTTATTCTTTTTCATTTTTCTTTTCTCTCAACACTCATCTCTCATCTCTCTGTTAACAGAGACAGAGAAGTTCCTTAGCTACTCCACCTAGAAGAACACGAACTTCGAATCCTTCTACCGGAGTCCACCGTCGACGGATCGAGGCCCCGTTTGCCGGAACGGAACCGTGACGTCGAGGAGAACGGTAAGGTGGGAGGAGCCCGAGGAGGGGCTCACCGACGGTGACGTGACGGCCCGGTGAAGCCGGAGTTCGCGCGAAGTGACGGTGGAGACGGTGACGGTGAGGTTCCGGTGGTGACGTGCCGGCGAGGAGGAGCCGGTGAGGAGGGCCCCGGTGAGGAGAGGCCCCCGGAGGTGGAGCCGCCGATGGTGAGGGGCTCGGCCGGCGTGGTGAGGGGGCCGAGAGAGGCCGGCCGAGGTGGAGGCCGAGGGAGCCGGGGCCCCCTGCCGGCGGGGGTGGAGGGGCCGCCGGGGAGGAGGATGAGGGGAGGGGCGGCCGCGGGAGGAAGGGGGCCGTGGGGTGGGGCGGCTCGGTGTAGGAGGTGGCCGTGGGGTGGGGAGGAGGCCGTGGGGGAGGAGGAGGCGGTGGAGGGAGGAGGCCGGCGGGGTAGAGGGCTGCCGGCGGGGAGGGGTGGCCGCCGGCCGGTGGGATGAGGGGCGGCCAGGGAGGGGCGAGATGGGGAGGTGTCGGTCGTGGGAGGGAGATGGGGCGATGGGGTGTGGAGGGGGCGACGGGATCTCGGGGGTGGGGGGGCCGAGAGAGAGGGAGTGGAGGGTGAGGTGGCGGCGTGGGGGTGGGGCCCCCCCACGAGGGGGGCTGGCGGCGGCGGCGGCGTGGGAATGGGAGGGAGTTGGCGTGGGGGGGCTTGACCGCCAGGGGGGCGTTAGGGTTTGGCGGGGGGGGCGGCTGGGCCACTTGGCCCAGTTTGGGCCACGGGGGAGTGGGGGTTGTTTTCATTTTTTTTTTTGATTTGTTTTATTTTGTTTTTGTTTTACCTTTTTCCTTTTCTTATTATTTCTTTCTTTCAGTTTTCTTTTCTTTCTTTTACCATTACTATTTCTTCAATACTTCCCTCTTATATGTATATCCTTTTAATACTTGTAATGAACCGATAAGGTGCTTCCCATTGCTTTCAAATCATCGATCCGGACAGACGCGAATCCACGCGGGTCTGAGATGGGAATTCGATGACGTGGCATCATTAGCGGTGATCACTGTAGCTTAATTACAATCACTACTGTAGCAAAAGTCGAGGATGTCACAATGAAGCTCTTCGTCGTTCGTGAGTAATCTATTCGTAGGCTCGCTGGGCGGTGATGAGTAGGATGAGATCTATCATGTAATCGAGTTAGTTTTGATGGGGATTGATCCCTAGTATCCACTATATTCTGAGATTTGATGTTGCTACTACTTTGCCATGCTTAATGCTTGTCATTAGGGCCCGAGTGCCATGATTTCAGATCTGAAATTATTATGTTGTCACCAATATATGTGTGTTTTAGATCCGATCTTGCAAGTTGTAGTTACCTACTATGTGTTATGATTCGGCAATCCCGGAGTGACAATAACCGGAACCACTCCCGGTGATGATCATAGTTTGAGGAGTTCATGTGTTCACCAAGTGCTAATGCGTTGGTCCGGTTCTTTATTGAAAGGAGAACCTTAATATCCCGTAGTTTCCTTTTGGACCCCGTTGCCACGGGAGGGATGGACAATAGATGTCATGCAAGTTGTTTTCCCTAAGCATGTATGATGACACACGGAATGCGTGCCTACATCACATTGACGAACGAGAGCTAGCCACTTATCCCTCCGTGTTATAGCTTTTGCATGATGAATATCATCCAAACAAATCACCGACCCATTGCCTACGAGTTTGTCCTACTACTGCTGTTACTTGTCTTGCTCTGCTGCTACTACTGTTGCTACTGCTGTTACTTGTCTTGCTTTGCTGCTGCTACTACTATTGCTACTACTGTCGCTTGCTACTATTGCTACTTGCTACTGCTGTCACTACTGCTGTTCCTTGCCACTGCTATTGCTCGTTACACTGCCGTTACTCGTTACTTTGCTGTTACTATTGTGCTTGCAGATACTAATCTTTCAGGTGTGGTTGAATCTGACAAATTCAGCTGCTAATACTTGAGAGTATACTCTCACCTCCCGACTGGTAAACCAACAAATTGGGTCGAATACTCTACCCTCGAAAACTGCTGCGAACCCACGCGCTGGTGGGCCATCAACAACATTCTTCCAGTTTCATTGCCGGGGAGTGCTATCAGCATTCTTCTGGTGCCGTTGCTGGAGAAGGTTAGTTGTCATAAGCATTCGTCTAGCTAACACTAGAGATTGGAGGATCATCACTTTTCTGGAGCCATTGCCAGGGAAGCACATCTGACGTCAATCGTCGCCATCGTCATCACCAACCTTCCTTCATCACCAATTCCATGATGCTCTTCACCGTTCGTGAGTAATCTCATCGTAGGCTTGCTGGACGGTGATGGGTTGGATGAGATCTATCATGTAATTGAGTTAGTTTTGAAGGGGATTGATCCCTAGTATCCACTATGTTCTGAGATTGATGTTGCTACTACTTTGCCATGCTTAATGCTTGTCACTAGGGCCCGAGTGCCATGATTTCAGATCTGAACCTATTATGTTGTCGCCAATATATGTGTGTTCTTGATCCTATCTTGCAAGTTGTAGTCACCTACTATGTGTTATGACTCGGCAACCCCGGAGTGACAATAGCCGGAACCACTCCCGGAGATGACCATAGTATGAGGAGTTCATGTATGCACTAAGTGTTAATGCGTTGGTCCGGTTCTTTATTTAAAGGAGAACCTTAATATCCCGTAGTTTCCGTTAGGACCCCGCTGCCACGGGAGGGATGGACAATAGATGTCATGCAAGTTCTTTTCCCTAAGCAAGTATGACTACATACGGAATACATGCCTACATTACATTGACGAACTGGAGCTAGTTACATATCTCTCCGTGTTATAACTGTTGCATGATGAATACCATCCGGCATAATCATCCATCACCGATCCAATGACTACGAGTTTTTCCTACTAGTCCTTGCTATGTTACTTTGCCGCTACTGCTGTCACTGATGCTACTGTTACTCTGTTGCTATTGTTGTCACTGCTGCTAATGTTACTCTGTCGCTACTGCTGTCACTTTGTTGCTGCTGGGTACTGTTGCTACTGGTTCTATCATACTACTTTGCTACTGATACTTGTCTGCAGATACTAAATCTTTCAGGTGTGGTTGAATTGACAACTCAACTGCTAATACTTGAGAATATTCTTTGGCTTCCCCTTGTGTCGAATCAACAAATTTGCGTTGAATACTCTACCCTTGAAAACTGTTGCGATCCCCTATACTTGTGGGTTATCATTAACTTCTACCAACCCTTCCCCTAGGAGTAAGCGTTTAGCACTTTGTTTTGATTACTAATAAAACTTTTGCAATAAGTATATGAGTTCTTCATGACTAATGTGAGTCCATGGTATAGATGCACTCTCACCCTTCCACCATTGCTAGCCTCTCTAGTGTCGTGCAACTTTCGCCGGTGCACAAAACCACCATATACCTTCCTCAAAACCGCCACCATACCTACCTATTATGGCATTTTCATAGCCATTCCGAGATATATTGAGATGCAACTTCCACCGTTCCGTCTCATGACAAGTGCCATCACTTTCATATTGCCATTGCATGATCGTAAGATAGCTAGCGAGATGTTTCAATGTCATACGCTAAGCTAGATCGTTGCACATCCCGGTACACTCCGGAGGCATTTCATATAGAGTCATTATTGTTCTAAGTATCGAGTTGTAAGTAAATAAAAGTTTGATGATCATCATTATTAGAGCATTATCCCATGTGAGGAAATAAAAAAAGAGTCCAAAGATGCCCACCAAAAAAATGAAATTAAAAAAAAGAGGCCAAAGAGCCCATACAAAAAATGAAAGAAAAAGAGAGAAGGGACAATGCTACTTTATTTTTCCACACTTGTGCTTCAAAATAGCACCATGTTCTTCATGATAGAGAGTCTCTTGTTTTTTCACTTTCATATACTAGTGGGAATTTTCATTATATAACTTGGCTTGTATATTCCAATGATGGGCTTCCTCAAAATTGCCTTAGGTCTTCGTGAGCAAGCAAGTTGGGTGCACACCCACTAGTTTTTATTTTTGAGCTTTCATACACTTATAGCTCTAGTGCATCCGTTGCATGGAAATCCCTACTTATTCACATTGATATCTATTGATGGGCATCTCCATAACCCATTGACACGCCGAGTCCATGTGAGCATCTTCTCCTTTTTGCCTCACAACCACCACCACACTCTATTCCACCTATAGTGCTATATCCATGGCTCACGCTCATGTATTGCGTGAGAGTTGAAAAAGTTTGAGAAAGTAAGAGTGCGAAAACAATTACTTGGCCAATACCGGGGTTGTGCATGATTTAAATTCGTTGTGTGGGGATGATGGAGCATAGCCAGACTATATGATTTTGTAGGGATAACTTTCTTTGGCCTTGTTATTTCAAAAGTTCATGATTACTTTGCTAGTATGCTTGAAGTATTATTGTTTTCATGTCAATATTAAACTATAGTTTTGAATCTTCTAGATCTGGACATTCATTCCACAATAAAGAAGTTACAAAGAACAAATATGATAGGTAGCATTCCACATAAAAAATTCGGTCTTTATCACTTCCCTACTCGAGGACGACCAGGAGTTAAGCTTCGGGATGCTTGATAGATCTCCAACGTATCTATAATTTTTGATTGTTCCATGCTATTATATTATCAACTTGGGGTGTTTTATATGCATTTATATGCTATTTTATATCATTTTTGGGACTAACCTATTAACTCAGTGCCCAGTGGCAGTTTCTATTTTTTCCGTGTTTTTGACCTTTTTCAGATAAGAATATTAAACAAAGTCCAAATGGAATAAAACCTTCGGGATGATTTTTCCATAACAGAAGGGATCCAGAAAACTTGAGAACCAAGGCAGAGGGCCACGGAGGAGGCCACAAGCCCCCTAGGCGCGCCCCAGGGGGGGCGCCTATCAGGCTCGTGCCCCCCCCCCCGAGCCTCCTGTGCCCTACCTCTTTCGCCTATAAATTCCCTAAAATCCCAGAACCAACAGAGAGAGCCACAAAAATACTTTTCTGCCACCGCAAGCATATGTTTCCGCGAGATCCCATCTGGGGACCGTTCTGGTGCCCTGCCGGAGGGGGATTCGGACACGGAGGGCTTCTTCATCAACACCATTGCCTCTCCGTGATGCGTGAGTAGTTCACCACAGACCTTCGGGTCCATATCTTGTAGCTATATGGCTTCTTCTCTCTCTTGGATCTTCAATACAAAGTTCTCCATGATCATTATGGAGATCTATTCGATGTAACTTTCTTTTGCGGTGTGTTTGCCAAGATCCGATGAATTGTGGATTTATGATCAGATTATCTATGAATATTATTTGAGTCTCCTCTGATTTCTTATATGCATGATTTCGTATCTGTAGCGACCCGACTCAAGACGAGTCAAGCCTCTGTGTTTCTGTGCCATCCGTGGATCAGTATGCTGGCACACACAGTACATCAATGTATATATCAAAGTGCAATCACATGTAAATAGCGTAAAACGGATATATACCTTAAATATCTCAGCGGAAGCAGTCAAGGGAGTGGAGTCCCAATAAACACCAACGGCAAGTTGAGTGTAGACCGTAACCCTGAATCGTACTCTTACTCGTCGAAGAAAAATATCTGCAACATAAGACGTTGCAGCCGTGTAGGTCAGCATATTGAGTATGCCGGCAAGTCACATATGAGAGGGATGAAAATTAATCATCTATACTATATGCATATATGGCAGGTGGGGCTATAAGTTTTTAGCGAAAAGCAAGTTTTCTCCTACATCAAGAGAGGGGATAAAAGCAAAATATTACTACAAAAGTTGGTTGTTAACAAGATGGTTCCGCCAACCAGTTCTCGTACCCGAGTTGTCAATAATTACCCTCATCAAATATATATAATGGTGTTGAGAAATCCAGATAACTTCAGTTCCTTTGGCTCAAGTTGTCCATGACCGTGGACACGGCTAATCGATTAGGTTTGAGTACTCTGCAGAGTTTTGCACACGTTCCCCACAAGATTTGATCGCCTCCGAGTATGTCCTCGCACTTCAGGGTGTTTGAAGACCGGATGATCAAAACATGGTCTTTCAACGGGTCCCTCTGAATCCCTGTCGGTGCCCATCCATTCCTACCGTTCTTCTACATCTGTTAGCACCGCCTGTCCAGAGTCGCCGCGTTGTCCAACCAAGCCAGAGCCCATAATGACTTGTGGCTGTGCAGGTAAGCCTTGGGTCTTGAAAATATCCGTCCGTCTCTTTGAGCCTGGGTGAAGCTTTCCGCAGGATGTCATGGCCTCTCCAGCATCCCGGGTCATCCACTGGGTTCTCCACGGAGCCGATCAACCATCCTTCACCCAGAGTTGCATTGCGTCCAAGGTCTTGAAAAGTCTTGTCTTAACCGGTCTTGATTATTTAATCAACCTCGCATCAATCGTGTTATGCACTCAACCGAAATCCCGTCTACTCAAGCATAGCAATATGAAATTTGTCGTCCCGGGCCAAGTAACGGGGTTGTTGGGTGCCTACCACATAATACTACAATCTATACTAGAATTTCCAAGTACCTACTCAGCATGCAATTGGGCATAGGATGGTAGAACTACGATGCATAAAACATAGGTGATAGTATGATCAAAGTGACTTGCATGGTATTACTCGATGAGGATAGTCGCTCTCAAAATCCTGATAATTCTACTCGCCACACTCTGAGCAATCTATCGTAAACAAATAGCATTCAATAAACATTCATGCCAAAAAGGAAGAACCAAGAGAACATAAGAACAAAGCATGTCTTGGTGCAAAATAACAACGTACTAAGGTTTAATAAAAAGGTCCTAAGTGTGTTGTAAAGTGAAGGTGCATGAATGAGATCAAAAGATTTATGGACGAGGAACCATTGCTATATAAGCTCGACTTGCATACACTATGGGAGATGATCAAAAATATTGGGAGAACAACATGAATGTTGTTTGACAAATAGTATAAGACATAAGAATTTATTTGTAGAAAGAATTTCTTGAAATGGAGCACTATAACGCAAGTTATAGCGAATTGAAGTATGAATTGAATTTGCATTCAAAAGGTCAAGTGAAGTTGAACTGAAGTACGATGGTTGCGTACAAAAATATATGACATGAGTGTTTAGGGGTAAAAGGAATCAATTCAAAAGGTGGTACGATTTGCAAGATAAGATCAAATGAATGTTCGAATACAAATTTGAATCGCTCAAATTTGTAAGGTTCAAAGGTCGAAACTAATGATGCTACTGGATATAGGAGATCAATATGAGCGTGTAGAAAAAGAATTACTAGATTTGAAATAGCGGATCAAAAGATACAAATACTTCAATATAACATTTAATCGGCTTAGAACGATGTGAACACTTTTGGGCACTAATAGATAAATCTGATTTGATCAAAATTATAAGTTGGAAAGTTAAAACTAACGATACAAACGGGAAGATTACTTTGATACGAATCCGACGCAATTGGATTCATCTAAAACGGAGCAATGGATAAAAAGATATGATCAAAAGAAGTTTGAATATGAATATGAACAAATTTCGAAATTTGAAAATTTCAAAAAGTTGATATGATAGGTTCACAGGATAGGTGGGATCAAGACGAAACTCTAGGCGTTGGTTTCATCTAATTCGGATAAACGAGTAAAAAGTTATGGCTATTTGAAAAATCAGGGCAAGCTGTTTTACGGAAGAAAAGTACTATGTCTAAAAGAATTCTAGTACTAATGTGTAAATACGAAGACTAAATAATATATCTAATTACTCTACCGTATACTAATCTAGGAATACTAGTCTAGAAATAATAAACTACGGGAGTATAAAAAAATACGAAGAGAAATACCTTTAGAATGCAGAGTAAGAATTAATTCCAATGAGGAGACGACCTCGAGAAATCCCGCCGAAGAGGAAAAAAAATATTTTTATTTAATAAATCTAGTTAAACCAAAAGATTGATTTAACCCGAAATAGATGATTTTTGGATGCTCCTATGAATCTATATTTATAGGTGGAAGAGAGGTCTAATGGTCCATAGATAGGCAATGTGGGACTAAACATATACGTATTGTAGTAAAACTAGAAAAAAAGAGGGAAAGAGAGGTGCCGCATGGGCCAAAATCGGCCAGCCTGCATGCACACGGTGCACACACACGTGCATGGCCACATAAGCTTCTTTTTCGTTTTATTTATTTATTTATTTATTTTTTTGCGAACGAACAATTTTTTTAAAACAAAGAAGAAAAACGTATAAATGAAAAAGAGAGAACATTTTATATAGACATATTATATATCAAAATTTTCAGAATAAAATTTTCTAAAACATGAACATATTTTCAAAACCAAATAAAATACTTTAAAAAAAAATTATTTTTTTGCAATAACTTTAAAATGAAAAGGCATTTGAATTTCAAATAAATTGCAAATACTTAAAATTTGAATCAAGACATTGTCTCTGATTTTGGAGTGTCATTTTCCTCCTCTCGTTTGATTTTTTATTTAATCAAAGGGTTTTGAAAATATTCAAACTATAAATTGAAAATGGATTCAAAATAGAAAATTTTGGGAAAGTCATTTTATTCCCTCTCATTTTTTTGAGAAGTTTCAAATTCCACTCAAGTTTCAATCACTCAAACAAACAAACAATCAATCTAATAATTATATTAACATTCCAAAATTTATAATTTTGGGATGTTACAGTATCCTTGTAATTCTCTTCGAGTTATGGGTTTCATTTGGCCAACTTGATCTATAATTCTTGCAATGGGAGAAGTGTTTGGTTTTGGGTTCATACCGTGCGGTGTCCTCACCTAGTGACAGAAGAGGTAGAGAGGCACGCATCGTGTTGTTGCCATCAACGGTAAAAAGATGGGGTTTATATCATATTGCATGAATTTATCCCTCTACATCATGTCATCTTGCTTAAGGCGTTACTCTGTTTGTTATGAACTTAATACACTAGATGCATGCTGGATATCGGTCGATGTGTGGTGTAATAGTAGTAGATGCAGAAAGTATCAGTCTACTTGTCTCGGACGTGATGCATATATGTATGATCATTGTCTTAGATATCGTCATGACCTTGCACGATTCTATCAATTGCTCGACAGTAATTCGTTCACCCACCGTAATACTTACTATCATGAGAGAAGCCTCTAGTGAACTCTATGGCCCCCGGGTCTATTTTAAACATTATATATTCAGATCTACATACAAAAATACGAAAAATACCTTGCTGCACTTTTATTTATTTATTTATTTATTTATTTATATTTACCTATTATCACTATCAGATCTCACCTTGCAAGTAATCGTAAAGGGATTGACAACCCCTTTATCGCGTTGGGTGCACGTTTGTTTGTTTTTGCGCAGGTGCCTTGGTGCCTCATCTTGATACTCCTATTGGATTGATACATTGGTTCTCAAACTGAGGGAAATACTTATATATACTTTGTTGCATCACCCTTTCCTCTTCAAGGGAAAAACCAACGCAAGCTCAAGAAGTAGCAAGGCATGGCGAGGTGAGCCACGCGGCGGAGGAGGAGGACCGCACATGTACAACTCCTCTTCACAAGCTCTCAATGGCAAATGATAGTGCAACCCTTATAAAGGGATATCACTCTTACTACTGTAGCAGTATGGTACTAAACTTCTCACCGCTTGTCGTAGACTCACATGGGCCACAAAGATTAACTAGGGATTATTGTCTTATATGGGCCTAAGCCCATCTATAATCCAACAATCCCTCACCAGATCTCAAGGCACATAAGTTTGTCAACTATTCCAAACAATGTTTGATATACAAAAATTTGCAGTGGAGACTATTAAGTTGAACTTCCACCTAGAGCAACAAGATTAGACTTTTTCACAACAGAACAATGGACTATGCCTTAGATTGTCAATTTAGGATGCAAAAGTTTCACCTATTGTCACATGATACGTGGTTGCCGAAGGCTAAACCCCACGCATGGAGCTTATTATTCATACAACTTACCTTCTCATGAGCTTCCTAGAGATTACCCAAGCTCATAGAATGTGATCAGCAGTCGGGCTCACATAAGTGTGTTCCTCCAAAGAATTCTTGGTAGGTTAGCATCTTGCTTGCACAAGCTTTGGAACACATTAAGACAAAGTCAACCTACCTGACAGGTTACAAGAGTATTGCATCTCCAACGGAGTGGATTAATAAGGATAGTCTCCTCAGTTGACCGCTGGATTATTTTCCCAGGTCCTAATTCATGGGATATCCGATCACATAGGTTGGGTTACCCCCATGAAAACTTACATGGGTCTCATGCCCATATCCCTCGATGCATTTTCTATCACAATTCGTGATAGCCCTTTTGTAAAGGGATCTGCCAGATTCTTAGTCATCTGGATATAATCCAATGTTATGACTCCGGAGTTTATTGAATGCCTCACATATTTCAATCTTCTTCTTATATAATTTGTGGATTGCATGTTGTCCTTTGAACTCTTTTCCTTGGCAATCACTGTTTGATTGTCATAGTTCATAAGGATAGCCGGGACTGGCTTGTCAACCACTCACAAATCCATCAAAAGCTCTCGAAGACATTCTGCTTCGACGCATGATGTGTCTAATGCTGTGAGTTTAGCTTCCATACTCGATCTCGTTAAGATCATATGCTTGCAAGACTTCCAGGAAACAGCACCACCACCAAGTGTGAAGACATATCCACTTGTGGATTTCATCTCATCAGCATCAGATATCCAATTTGAATCAATATACCCTTCGAGTACCGTCGGGTACCCAGAATAGTGAATTCCGTAGTTCACAGTACCTTGCAAATAACACATGACTCACTCAACGGCATGCCAATGCACATATCTGTGGTTGGAAACAAACCGACTTACTTTGCACATAGCAAATGAGATGTCAAGCCAAGTAGCACATGTTAGGCACATGAGTGAACCGACCACATGAGTGTATCTCAATTGATCAACAACGGTGCCTTCAAATTTTCGAATCCGCACGCTAGGATCATATGGTGTTGCAGAAGGTTTGCAGTCAGAATATCCAAAACGACTCAAAATCTTCTCAACATAGTGGGGATGCAAAAGTGTAATCCCATTCTCATTTTCTCGAGGAGCTTGATGTTTCAGATAACATCGGCCACACCTAGTTCTTTCATATCAAAGTTATGAGATAGAAAATCCTTGACCTCCTCAATTACTTTGAGGTGGGTGCCAAATATGAATATGTCATCGACATACAGACAAAGTATTACTCCTTCACCCCCACCATGGCGATAATATACACATTTGTCAGCTTCATTAACAACAAAGCCATCAGATGTCAAAATTGTACTAAACTTCTCGTGTCTTTGCTTAGGCGCTTGTTTCAATCCATACAAGGATTTCAATAGCTTGCACACATTTCTTTCCTGACCATTTACTACAAAGCCATTTGGTTGTTGCATGTAAATTCGTTCGTCTAGCTCTCTGTTAAGGAAAGTCGTCTTAACGTCCATCTGATGATCAAGAAGACAATGTAAGGCAACCAACGAGAGTAACACTCGAATGGTTGCCATTCTAGCCACATGTGAGTAAGTATCATATAAATCTTCTTCCTTTTGGTATAACCCTTCGCCACAAGCCTAGCCTTGTACTTTCTAACACTACCATTGGGCCTAAGCTTCTTCTTGAACACCCACTTACATCCCAATGGTTGGCAACCATAAGGACGATGAGTGATCTCCCAGGTCCTGTTAACCAAGATAGAGTCCATCTCACTCGGGACTGCATCCTTCCACTAGTCAGCATTCGGAGATGCGTAGGCTTTTGATTAGAACTAGAAGTGTCATCATCCATGAGGTACACGAGGAAATCGTCACTAGAAGATTTTGCAATCCTTTGTGTCTTTCTCCTAACAGGAGCTTCCTCATCATCATACATGGAACTTTCATCACTTTTGTGTTCATAATATTCCATCAGAATGGCAGGTTCAGGAGCCTAATTAGATTCTAGTCTAGAAGTGTTTTGCATATCTCTCATGCGAAAAATATCCTTAAAGAATGCTATGCTTCGCATATCCCAGAAAAACACAGTCCACTGTCTTTGGTCCCAACTTACGCTTTTTGGTTATCGACACGTTGACTTTTGCCAAGCAGACATAGGTGCGCAAGTAAGAGAGTGTATTTATTTTCTTTTCCCATTGCTTAAATGGAGTAGTCCCATTATCCTTCGTGGGAACTTTATTCATGACATGACATGATGTCAATACACCCTCCTGATATGTCTCCAATGCATCAATAATTTTTTTATTGTTCCATGCTATTATATTATCATTCTAGGATACTTTTTGACTAAAAATTTACCAACTTATATTATTTTCGAGCACTAACATATTGACCCAGTACCGAGCGCCAGTTGTTGTTCTCTGCATGTTTTTTTGATTTTTGGGTTTATAGTACCAAACGAAGTCCAATCAGCCCAAAACTTTTTTATGTTTTTTTCTGGACCAAAAGAAGACCTAGAAGCCAATAGGGCGCAACGAGGGGGGTCGGCACGCCCTGATGGCTTGTCCCTCCCTGTTGGCCCCTCTACCTCCATTATCTAGCCTATAAATTCACATATATTACAAAAAAACCTAAGGAGGATCGTGAAAAACTTTTTCCACCGCCGCAGGTGTCTGTTCCACAGCGATCCTATCTGGGGATCCATTCCGGCACCCTGCGAGAGGAGGGATCAATCACGGAGGGCTTGTTCATCAACCTTGTTGCCCTCGTGATGACGTGTGAGTAGTTCACCACAGACCTATGGGACCATAGTTAGTACCTAGATGGCTATCTCTCTATCTCTCTTGATCTTCAATACAATGATCATCACATATTCGCTTTGATCTATCCGATGTAATTATTTTGTATGGTGCCTTTGTTGGGATCCGATGAATTGTGGGTTTATGTTCAGATTATTCATGAAAAGTATTTGAATCTTCTCTGACTATTATGATTGTTATTTGCATGATCATCATAGCTTCGTAAATCTCTCAAATCTATTGAATTTCTTTGGCCAAGTAGCTTGCTATTGCTTTAGTGAGAGGGGTGCGCTGTAGTGGATACAACCTGATGGGTTTCTATATCCCAGTGATAGAAGGGGGTAAGAAAAGTCTTTGTGTTTTTTCCAACAATAATAAAATGATGGGGTTTATTCATATTGATTGAGTTAACTTTGTCTACATCATGTCAATGTCCTCCAAGCATTACTCTGTTTGTCATGAACTTAATACGTAGAGAGGCAAGCATAGAAGTGCTCTTAAAGTGGAGTAATAGTAGCAGATGGATGTAGGAGTCGACCTATTTAATTATAATTATGGATGTGATGCCTATATACACATGATCATTACCGTGAAAATCGCTTATCTATCCGCTTTTCTGTCAATTGCCCAACAGTAATTTGTTTACCCACCGTATGTTGCTTTGATGAGAGATGCCACTAGAGAACACTATGGCCCCCAGGTCTATTCACTTATATATACACAGAACTTATCTTTACCGTGCTCTTCTTATTTGTGTTTTATTTTATTTTTCAATTTACAATTCTCTTCAATTATCTACACACCTCGTTCGCTTGCAAACAACGAGATCAAGGTGATTGACAACCCTCTTCCTCGCATTGGGTGCAAGTTGTTTGGTCTTTTGTGTGGAGCTCTTGAAGGCAGTTAAGGATTTATATTCCTATTGGTTCGATAAACCTTGGTTTCTTAACTCAGGGAAATACTTACATGTAGTGTGCTCCAATTACCTGTTCCTCTTCACGGAAAACCCAACGCAGATCACAAGTATCACGAAGGATTTCTGGCGTTGTTGTTTGAGAATATCATCACGAACTATCAAGTAACTTCACACAAATTATCATTCGCTTGTTCTTATTTTTGTGTGAAGTTACTTGATAGTTCGTGATGATATGGATCCTCATCCACTTGCTAATCCTTTCAAATGAGTCGAACATGTTAAACCAATTTCTAGTGAGTTAAGTTCACTAATTATCTTTATGAGGTCTTGCTTGAAAACCGTGAATCTGAAAATTGTGAAATTCATAAAGTGATTCATGATAGTTCCTTGAATGAAAAGCATGATTGCCATGTTGTTACTATACATTCTATGAATATGAATTGAGCTAATTATCATGATTGGGGTGATAAGCATGATGTTTCTTGTGATCTTGATAATTCCATGCTTCATGATGAATCTATGATTGATTATACTATTTGCAACACTATTAAAAGTGGGTTTGGAAGAGCATCGACTTTAGGTAATAATGAGCCCACTACCTTGGAAGGTTATAAGAATTGCATGCATATGGATCATAGAAAGTATGTAATACATGATAACTATATTGTTGAGTATGATTATGATCCTACATGTAATTATTATGAGAGAGGCAAATACGGTTATAGGAATTTGCATGTTACTCAATTATCCCTCTTTGTGTTGAAATTATTAATGCTTCACTCTTCATATTTGGATATGCTAAATTTCACTTGTCTTGAGAATTTGCTTTCCTATAAAATGCCTATGCATAGGAATTATGTTAGACTTAGATGTGTTTTTCACATGCTTTATGATGCTCTCTTCGTGCTTTAATTCTTGTCTATTATGTGAGCATCATTGAAATTTCAAGCCTATCTTAATGGTTATAAAGAAAGAGCTTGTTGGGAGACAACCCAATACTTTATGTTTCGGTGTGTTGACATGATTACTGCCTCTCTAATGATTTTGTTTTTATGTTTAAATTAGTGTTTGTTCCAAGTAAAGCCTTTGGGATGACTTGTATGATAATTAGAATTCATACGGTGCAAACAGAAACTTTGTCGTCCAATGCATAATTTCTCTGATTTTACTGTTACGTATTTTTAAGCTGAATGTTTTACACTCTAATGATGTACAAATTACTCAGATAGTCCTAATTATGCAGAATTTTTGTAGTTACAAAAGTATGGGTTCTTTATAGATCATTACAGACTATTCTGTTTTAGACATACTCTCTTTTGCTTGCATAGTTTTCTTGTTTTCATGATGCTATGGATTGTATCGGGGGTATACGTAACAACCCGGATCTGAGGCTCAAAAGATTCCCCTTTTATTTCATTGTCACAGTGTGATTTAGTTGGTTGTCGCATTCATCATCGCATCATGTGCATCATCCGCATAGCATCGGCACTCCGTTGCCGTCATTTTTCAGAACTTGCATCCGTTCGTAGTTGTCGGCCTCTCCGTTTTTGTCATTGAACATTTGAGACCAACCACACACGCACGTGCCCGCGACATCGTTAAAATGTTGTTAATAAAATTGTGTATAAAATTGTCTCTGAATGGGTTGAAAGTTGGTGTGTGGTCTTGTTTTAGTGTAGGTAAGACGCATGCAAAAATTTCGTCGCAGTCGGAGTCCGTTTGATACCCAAACGGTTAAACCTATAGCAGCACTATTGTCAGTCAATTCGTCGGACGTTATCGGTGTTTGAAAACTTTGTCACGGGCCACAACCTCCCTCTCATCCCCACCTAGCCCATCTACACAGCCCACTAGACCCACCTAGCCCCTCCCTCCGTTCGTGGTCATATGATCGCGATCGGACGGATGAGGTCCAACCCACAATAGTGAATTCCCTATATATAAACCCACCCTATGGAGAGAGTCTCTCACTCTCTAGGGTTCCCCCTTGCCAAAATAGCATCCACCCCCCTAAAAAACCACCTGCTAGCTCCACCTCCTCCCAATCTCGCAACTCTTGTGGTAGTTTGTGATGGATTAGTAGGAGCAACCCTGTAGGGTTAAATCTTTCTGAGATCCGTGCTCGCGGTTATGTGGCAACTTGGAAAGTTTATTTAACACCCAATCATAGCGAACTTGAAGTAAATTTAATTAAAACTCGCCAACTATGTGCGTAACCATGACTATCTCTTCTCGTGAGTTATGCATCTGAGAGAGGACACGGTGGGGTTATGTCTGACGTAAGTATGTGTTCATGATCATTCATTTGATCATCATTAGTCATGTCTGTTTATGCGTAGATCACCCCCCCTCTTATTCTTGTACTGTTAAGTTAGCCACTCAAATAAATGCTTAATTTGTTTCTGCAGCCTCACCACTTAAGCATATCCCACCCATTAAACTATGCTAGTCTTATTACCTTTGGAAATGAGATTGCTCACTCCCTGTGGCTCACAGATTACTAGAACCACATTTGCAGGTACAGGTAAAGCGATACTTTGACGTGAGCGCGATGATCGTGCTATTTGGAATTTCTTCTTCTTCTTCTTCATCGATCTAGGATGGGTTCCAGGCCGACAGACTAGCATAGAAAGGATGGACGTCGTTCTTTTATCATTTGATTTCACCCATAGTCGGACCTTGCTCTTCTACATGGTGATTGAATATATTGTTGTATTGTGTTGTTCATGTTGTAGCTTGTGGCGAGTGTAAGCCAATTCCATATACTCATCTCTTATGCACATGTACGTGACACGATATTCATTCTTGCAAAACGACGAGATGTGCTTCTATCCCTGTCGAGGCTCTCGAGTCAAAATGAGGATAGGATTGCATCTTGGGCGTTTCAAGTTCGTGTCAAAGCAGGACTGACCTAGGAGCCCCTTGATTGATCGAACTTGGCTGAGTCGAGTCTAGTGAAAAACTACATTAAGTCTAGTTATATATCAGAGGGTAGGATTCTTTTTACACATCTTCTATGCTCCGGTGAGGAATCTTGACGTAGGAATTTTAGTAATGCTCCTCTTCTCACTCAAAATATTTTAGGATCACGCGGATATTTTGGATTCTATATGATATTATGTGACGGAGTTATGACTCGGTGCCTCCTGCCTGACTTTATTTCTTCCGAGGAGTTGAGCTCCACGGTATTGTGAGCACAATGTTATCGTTCAGATTTCTTAGTATCTCGGGACGGAGGATGTTCGAAATTGCTTCAATACTAGTAGTGGTGAGAGGAGTTTGGCCTCCCCAATACTGGTGGAGAGAGTGTGGATGTACTGCCATAGTTGGTATCGTTCTGATTACGAGGGTTCGAGATAGATGAGTTTCCGAGACTCTTGTTATGTGTTGACAGATATGTTACATTGGAGTGTAGTATCAAGTTAGGAGTTGTGTTAAGTTTTGCTCCTTGTATCCGTGGACCCGATTGCATACCTGGAAAATTTCGGGAGTTCTCAAGTGGGAATTCAAGTAGTTACCTAGGATTATCTTCCGACATATGCATGATGTGAGGTTGGGGTTCGACATCTAGTGGATTCGTTTGTTTACGATCTTACTAACAGAGGACAGTCTCGATATATGTCGTCGGATATACTTCATCAAGCCTTGTAGTTTGCTACACCTAGAGAGCAGATCCGATCATCATTTCAATATGACAATCCAATGAACGATCGAGCCCGTGCGATCCTTACCACGAAAATATCGAGCGAAATCTATGTCATATATTTGTTTCCGGTTTGTTTCGTAAGCCGCATCCTTTATTTTGTTGGAATATGGTAATTCGAGTTACTTCAACGTCAAGTGGTGATTTCATATCTTTTCTAAGTGATGTTCTCGTATTTCTATGATCGTGCTAATCCTTTTGCTCATTCAATTGGCATGCCAATTCTTTCCATCTGGGGTGCTTCTCTTCAAGTTAATTTAATCCTCTCCAATTTTTGCAAGATCAATCCTTATTTCTTTCCAGAGTTGTCTCATCTCTCCCAAGTTGTCTTTGTTTTCCCCTTCCCTCTCATCCTTTTCTTCGGTGGTTTAATTGTCATCCAAGTGCCTTTATTTCATTCATGCTTCCTCTATCATCTTTTTTGTATCGTATCCGGTGATTCATTGTGAAGATGCTTATGAGTTTTAAGTTCATCAATCTTCATTCTTGTTTTTCTTCCCCGATGGATTCAATTCAAGCTCTTGGTGTTCATCATTTCATTTTCATCCTTTAAATGCTTCTCGTGTTGGAAATTTTCAATCAAGTCTCTCTTTTCAATTCATCTCTCGTTTCTATCTAGAGTGCTGAAGATATCTCAGAAGTTTCTTATTTTCAATCACTTCAATTATTTTGAGGGTCTCACCTCATCAAGTTTCCATTTTTATCGGTGGAATCTCTATTTTTAAGCAATCATTTCAACTTTGTTTTTTGAGTGAGCCCATAACCCACAGGTTCTTCCACAGGATCTTACCTGTCTCTTCTAATCTATTCCGAAGATCTATATTTTTTTTCCAAATGTGACATATGTATGGATTCCATCTATCACATTCCTTATCCAAGATCGCTTCGAAATCATTTTCATCGCTGGCTCAACTTTCCTTATTCATTATTCCAGAGTGTCTCATTAATTCATGGTGGTGTTCTTGTCATTATTCTTAGCGTGGAAGACCGAAGAAGTGGCTCTCTTGAATCTTTGTGTATTCTTTGGGTGTTTCTCATCCTAGCTTCATGCTCTCTCTCAAATTGTTTTTGATCATGAAGAATTCCTTCCATGTCTATCCGGTCCATTTCAGAGTTGTTTTCGTTTCTCGATCCTCCGAAGGCCATCATTTCAGAACATCTCTTCATTCTCAGCCTTCAGCTTTCATTCTCAAATTCTTCTCAGTTGTTGTCTCTTTGTTCGTATCTCAATTGTTCCGATGCTTCGTTCAAGCTCCCTGCTAGGCGGTTCATGATCTCCTTGTTCTCTTGTATCTCCATTCATTTTTAGCATCCTCATTCATTACAGATTCTTACCAGTGGTTCTTTCAAGACTTCTTCAAGTTGTGCTCATATCTCTCCTCAATATTTTCAAGAAGAATAAGTGGTATGCCTAAAATGTTGCGTGTCATCAATTTAACTTGATGAAGCATGAGCATAATATAATTCTTTATCTTGTTTATCAAATGATTTCAATTCTTCTTCCAGAATGACTCATGATATTAATTCTCGATTCCAAATTGGTCATGTTCTCTTTTTCTGTTGTTCCAAAAATTTCCCAAGTATCTCTTTGTGAAGCTTCATCTAAATATTTTTAAGGCCATAATCTTATTCTTTTCATCCTTCAATTCTTTTCTATCATTCTTTCATTCCGGTGTTCTCCAAGAGGTTCTTCATCTAGGATTTAATTCTTTCTCTAAGTGTTCTTCAAGATTCTTGTTGGAGAACCTCAAGTATCCTTTCTCTTGCATTTCAAAGTGCAATTATTCCTCCATTATCCTTTGAGGTGGTGTAATAGCATTCTTGATTCATGAAGAGTCTCAAAGAAAATTAGTTTCAAGAATGAGATATTTAAATCCACCAATTTCTTCGATCATGAGATATTTTCAACACATGATTTTTTTTCATTGAATCAATATTGGATTGGATTTCACCTAGAGCATTTCCTTAAGATTGTTGCTATCATGGTGACCATCAATGATCCAAGTTTTCAATATATACTCTGGGTGAAAGAAGTTTTGCATATCTTGTTGCACCCAAGCAATTTTTGTCTCCGTTGGTGGGTGGTTGTCACCTCATAGTTTGAGATGGTTTCCATAATCCCACCACAAGCTTGTTCATTTTGTCGTGATTTTCCAACAACTCCGTAATATTCTTCTTGTAAAGATGCTCTTCAATTCAATTGGGGTAGAAGTTGTCATATTCTTCTGCATCAAATGATCTAGTTTCTATTCTTTCTTCCGGAGGCTTTCTGTTGTTGCTCTCTTTAATCCATGATCTCATCTTACCAAGAACATATTATTTCCTTGCTTATCAATTTAGTCGGACTATTGTGAAATCTATTCAATTTCCTTCCATCATATCAAGTTTTCTCTCTTTTCATACCGAAGTGCTGTCGAAATTTCTTATGAATTCTAGCTTGTTCCTCATGTCATTCTTCATCTTTTTTGCAACCTCCAAGATTAGTTGGTTTCACTTGTTTGTCAAACAAGCAAATAAGTTTTACCTCTTCCTCTTATCTTCCACTTCCCCTTTCATTCTAAGATCTTGGGGCAAGATTTCTTGTTAGTGTAGGAGAGTTGTAACAGACCCGAACCGATGCTCCGCAAGATTACCCTTTTATTCCGTTGTCGTCATGTGATTTATTTGGTTGCAGCATTCATCGTTGCATCATGTGCATCATCTGGATTGCATCAGCACTCCGTTGCCGTCATTTTTTCAAAACTTGCATACGTTAGTAGTTGCCGGTTCTCTCCGTTTTCGTCGTCGACCGTTTCGAGACCAACCACACACGCACGTCCCGCGACATCATTTAATTATTGTTTTTAGAAGTGTGTATAAAACTTTTACGGATTGGGTTGTAAGTTTGCGTGCGGTCTTTTATAGCGTAGGTAGGTCGCGTGCCAAATTTCATCACAATCGGAGTCCGTTTGATTCCAGGACGGTCGACCATAGCGGCATCGTCATCGTCATCGGTTTATTCGTCGGACATTTTTTGGTTTATTAAACTCTGTCACGGGCCACACCATTTCCCTCTCATCTCAGCCCAAGAGCCTCTGCACATCCCACTTAACCCTCCAAGCCCCTCCCTCCGTTCGCCACCTTCGGATCGCGATCGGACGGACGAGGTCCAACCCACCATAGACCAATCCATATATATAACCCACCTTGTCGACAGAGCCCTCTCACTCCACTAGGGTTTCCCCTTGCCAAATTTACAGCCACCCCCTAGAAAAGCCCACCTTCTAGCCCCACAACCCTTTAATCCCGAAACCCACCCCTAGCCTCCATTTTCAGCCCAAAATTCTGGAATTAGGAGCAGATTTTTCGTCCCCGCGCCCCACCGGACATTGTCCGCCACCACCCTCACAAAGTCCGCCCGACCAGCCGCTCTCGCAGCCAGAAGAGCACCGAGCTCCCGCTGCGCACGCTGTCGCTTCCACGAGCACCTGCCGATGCCCACACCCCCACCGCCAGGCCGGACCTCGCTGGAGTGCCCCGTCACCAACAACCAGGTCGACACCGCCGCCGCATCCTTCTCCTCCTCGTCGCTCTCTAACCTCTCTCTGTGTCTCTATCCAGGAGCCCCGTTGTCGCCGCACACCATTGCCGCCCCTTGATGTCGTCGCCACCAATCGGATCCGGTCGCCACTGCCCCAATCTACCCGCCCCCGCCGTTCGCTCGCTCACCGGATCACCTGAGCAGAGCAGCGCCGCCGGCCATGCGTGTGCTCGCTTGAGCGGAACGACGAGGAGCTTGGCGCTCGACCTCGCCTACGTGGGCCGGTCTCCGAGCGCCAGCCCGCCCCTGCTCGCCTCCAGCCCAAACGTGTAGGCCCAATGGCCCGACCGCGGCCCAGTGGCCTCCTCAGCCTGCCCCGCCTTGCCTCCTCCATCAACCTGGGCCAACCCAGCATCGTGAGTAGCCCTCCGCCTATCCAGCGCCCAATGCGCTCTGTGGTTATCTAGCGTTCATGTCCAATTTCAGGCCCTATTGCATTTTCGGTCGAGTGCATGTTTTTTCCCCAATACATTTCCTATTTAACACAACTTTAATAATTACAGAAAAATGCCATGTTTTTCAATTGCTAATAATTAATTAATCGTGCATCCGATTGAAAAACTTTAGATATGAAAAATGTTTAGAATTTTGTGTAGTTTCACATATCTAACTTTCACACATGTTAAAAATATTTAACTTGTTGTGTTCATTTAATTTTCCAAAATACCATGTTAAAATGATTTAATTCATAGTTAGTTAGCCATATCTCCGATTAAAATGTTTTGTATATGTAACTTGCCTAGAAAAATGTGTAGAATAACGTGGTGACATTTATTTTGCTGTTTAACAACTCTAAAATTGTGCATAGGCAGAACAGTACCGAAACCTAATTTGCATATGGGGACTTTCTAGAATTATTATTCGTTGGTCCGGCCTCATTTAAACTTGCCTAAAATTTCATATAGTTTCGTAATATCTCGTGCTTCCATGATTTAACATGTTGTGGTTGTCATTTGCATACATTTTTCATACATGCCATACCATCTTGTGTTGCTCATATCTTTCAAACCATAGCTCATTTTGCAATGATCTATATACGTATATCGACTAGAATGACATGTAGAATCACATGGTCTACTTTATTTTGCTGTTTAATAAATATAAAATGTGTTTAGTTCAGATCTTGACCAATTTCAAAATTAACATATGGAGTCATTTCGGAAATGCTATATGTTGTTCCGACCTCATTTAAAATGCCTACATGGTGTAGTTTATTTATGCTTCACATTTGGTCATGTTTAACAACAATTAAAATTGTTGTGTAAAAAACGAGAGTGAACTACATGATTTGAACATGGAGTTTCGTCAATATGCAACTTGTTGCATATTGAGATTCACATAATGTGTAGTGTTTGATTGTTGTGAATTGCTTGACCATACCATGCATAATTAAATAGACATGCATCTTAATTGATTGTGCATCATGTTTTGAATATGTGTGGTGTAATGGTGTGTTGATTGTTATTTCCGAATTGCTTCTTCTCGATAGAGTTCTGCAAGCGAGTCGGAGTGTGAGGATTCGTTCGGCTATGTTGGTTCGTCTGCTTCATGGATTCATTCTTCTTCCAAGCGGGATCACACGCAAGATGGTCATTTCCCTAGATACCATTACTATCATTGCCATGCTAGTTGTCTCATTTATTACGCTATGTATCCTTGCCTACCACCTGTTATGCCAGCCTCCTAACATTGCCATGAAAAGCCTCTAACCCCCTCCACATCACAACAAACCTCTGTCTGGCTATGTTAGCGCTTGCTCAACCTGCTTATAGTGTTACTAGTTGTAGGTGCAATTGTTCCATGTGCCAACATGTGTTCCTTGTTATATCACCATATTATTGCTAATTAATTTAATGCACCTATATACTTGGTAAAAGGTGGAAGGCTTGGCCTTCTAGCCTGGTGTTTTGTTCCATCTTTGCCGCCCTAGTTATGTGTGTACCCGTGTTATGTTCCATAATTGAGCGCTCCTAACATGCTTGGGATTGTTATGGGGACCCCCTTGATTTTCGTTTTGAATTAAACTCTTCTGGCAAGGCCTAACATTGGTACTATATTTGCCCAACATAATAATACTGATAATTAATTTGACGCATAGGGAGTTAGTGCTACCCGATGTTTGTTATTCAAGATAATACAGGGGGGAAGTGCTGATGGTGCTGGTCCAAACTAGAGCACTGTGCGGGGACAACCCAGGGTAACTCTGGAGATGTCTGTCAGGCCAACTTACGCTAGCTTATCCATCGTGTCCTTAGAACGAGATACACTACTCCTATCGGGATCGTCGACACGCTGGGCGGCCTTGCTGGATTTATTTTACCATTCTCAAACGTCTTGTGCGAGGGATTCCGAGGATACTTTGGGCTATCTCGAGGTTGGGGTTTTCCACCAGGAATCCGAGGAGGTCACAGGTATTCCGTGGTCGAGGTTTCCGACACAGCTTGTGGTAGTTTGTGATGGACTCGTTGGAGCACACATGCAGGATTAAATCTTTCTGAGGGTTGTGCTTGCGGTTATGTGGCAACTTGGAAACTTTGTTTAACACCCGGTCATAGAAAACTTGAAGTAATCTTAATAAAAACTTTCCAACTGTGTGAGTAATTGTGGTTGTCTCTTCTCGTGAGTTTTGCATTCGAGAGAGGACACGGTGGGGTTATGTCTGATGTAAGAAGGTGTTCAGGATCATTCATTTGAACATCATTAGTCATGCTCGTTTATGCATAGATCACCCCCTGTTATTCTTGTACTCGTAAGTTAGCCACTCAAATAAATGCTTTGTTGCTTGCTCCAGCCTCACCACTTAACCATACCTCTCCCATTAATCTTTGCTAGTCTTGATACCTTTGGAAATGAGATTGTTGAGTCCCTGTGGCTCACAGATTACTACAACAACAGTTGCACGTAAAGGTAAAGCAATACTTTGACGTGAGCGCGATGATTGTGCTATTTGAAAAAAAAATCTTCTTCTTCTTCATCATTGATCTAGGATGGATTCTAGGCCGGCAACCTCGGATAGCAAGTATGGAAGTCGTTCTTTTACCGTTTTATTTCGTCTGTAGTCAGACCTTGCTCTTCTACATGGTGATAGAATATATTGTAGTATAGTGTTGTTCATGTTGTAGCTTGTTGCGAGTGTAAGCCAATTCCATATACTCATCACTTCTGTACATGTACTTGTAATGATATCCATTCTTGCAAAACGACGAGATGCGCTTCTATCCCTATCAAGGCCCTCATATAGGATCACATCTTGGGCGTTTCATCTAGCCCCCTATGAATTCTGGCCCTCATATCTGAAATCTGGGGCTCAGATTTCGTCCCTACCGCAAGGCCGGAGATGTTCGCGGCCAACCCGGACATGTCCTGGCGATCACAGAGCCGCCAGCCCAGGCCGCCGCCTCGTGTGCCCAACCCGCAGCGAAGCGCCTGTGCCTCCCGTGGCCGGGCCTCGCATGTGCCTTCTCGTCGCCTCGCCATGGGCAGAAGATGCCTCTTGCCGGAGCTCACCTCGCCGGAGCCCCACGCCGACTGGAGCTCCTCAACCGCCGCCCCTGCCATGGCACCTTGCCGGAGCTCCTTGTGTGGGCCATGGTATTCGTCGCCCCAAGCTTGCCAACCACCTCCAATACGGGCAGATCCGACGCCGGCCGACCAGATCCGGCCATGCCTCGCCGCTGGTGCCCTCGCCCCATCCTCGCCGCCAGTGCCCACTGCCATGGGACGAAGCCCACGATATGAGGTGCCCCCAAAGCCCCGCCCGAGGCGCGTTATAGTTACGTCGCGCCCATACTGTTGTCTCAGATTCGGCCCGCGTAGTATTTTTTCCCGAATTGCCTAATTATCTAGTAAATTGCATATTTCAAAAAAGTCATCATTTCAAAACATTAATAATTAATTACTTGTACATCGGGTTGAAATAATTTAGATATGTAAAATGTCCAGAATTTCATGTAGATTAATAATTTCCAACTTTCATGCATGTTTAAAAGTGTTTAACCTGCTGTTTGCTTTGTTTTGCATGATGCCATATTAAAATGATTTAATTCATATCAAAATAACCATGCATCGGTTTTAAAAACTTGATACATGAAAAATGTATAGAATTTTGTGTAGTTTCATAATATTCAACTTTCAACCATGCTAAAAATATTTAACTTGTTGTCTTCATGTCATTTGCATTAATGTCATATTAAAACGGTTTGTCTCGTAATTAATTAACCGTAGCTCCGATAAAAATGATGCACACATTTAACTTGACCAGAAAAATGTGTAGAATAACATGGTGCCATTTATTTTGCTGCTTAATAACTCTAAAATTGTGTTATAGGCAGAGTAGTATGGAAATTGTAATTTGCTTATGGGGACTTTCCAGAATTGTTATTCGTTGTTTCGGCCTCATTTAAACTTGTCTAGAATCTCATGTAGATTCATAATAACTTGTTGCATACATGATATAACATGCTTGTGGTTGTCATTTGCATGCATTTTGCATTCGTGGCATGTTATCTTGTGTTGGTCATATCTTTTAGACCATAGCTCCGTTTTAAGTGATTTATATATGTAAATCAACTAGCATGACGTGTAGAATCACGTAGTCCACTTTATTTTTCTGTTTAATGAATATATAACATGTTTAGTTATGATCTGGACCAATATAGAAATTAACATATGGGTCTTTTCATAAATGCTATATGTTGTTTCCGACCTCATTTAAAATGCCCAGATAGGTAGATTATTTATGCTTCACTCTTGACATGCTAAACAACATTTAAAATTGTCGTGTAACTAAAAAAGGGTGAATTGAGTAATTCAAATGTGGAGTTTCGTTAATATGCAACTCGTTGCATGTTGAACTTCACTTAATGTGTAGTATTCATTGTTGTGATTGGCATGCCTTGCATACTAAACCGGAAATGCAGCATACGTATTTGAGCATCATGTCATGCATAAGTTGTGGTGTTTATCATGTGTTGATTGTTTGTTTCTGGATTGTTTCTTTTTGATAGAGTTCCAAACCGATTCGGAGTGTGGGCATTTGTTTGACTACGTGGGTTCGTCTACTTCATGGAATCGTTCTTCTTCCAAGCAGGATCACATGCAAGATGATCATTTGCCTAGATACCACTTCTATCATTGCCATGCTAGTTGTCTCGTTTCTATCGCTATGTCTCGCTTCCTACCACCTATTATGTTAGCCTCCCAACATTTCCATGAAAAGCCTCTAACTCCCTCCACAACCCAGCAAACCCTTGTTTGGCTATGTTACTGCTTGCTCAGCCTTATTATAGCGTTGCTAGTTGCAGGTGTAGATGCTTCCATGTGAAACATGGGTTCCTTGTTATATCACCATATTATTGATAGTTAATTTAATGCACCTATATGCTTGGTAAAGGTGGAAAGCTTGGACTTCTAGCCTGGTGTTTACCATCTTTGCCGCCATAGTTACTTGTGTACCGGTGTGACGTTCCATAAGTGAGCGCTCCTAACATGCTTGGGGTTGTTATGAGGACCCCCTTGATTTTTTTTGTATAAAACTCTTCCAGCAAGGCACAATATTGGTACTATATTTTCTCAACATAATAATTCTAACACTATTAGTAATACATAGGGAGTTAGAGCTACCCGTGGATTAATTTAACATAATATAGGCGGGCCAGTAGGTGTTGGTCCCAAACGGGCTTCCTGCGGGGCCACCGCGAGGGAACTCGAGGATTGGTTTAACTCGTAGCTAGTCCCATCCGGTAGTGCCCTGAGAAATAGATACGTGTGGCTCCTATTGGGATCTGTCCTGCTGGGCGGTCTTACTTCAGGCTATTTCGAGGTTCAGGTTTTCTCTCCATGGCAGCTTGTGGTAGTTTGTGATGGACTAGTTGGAGCATCCTTGCGGTGTTAAATCTTTCGTAAAGCCATGCCCGTGGTTATGTGGCAATTTGGAAGGTTTGTTTAACACCCGTTCATAGCAAACTTGAAGTAAACTTAATTAAAACATGCCAACTATGTGTGTAACCATGCCTTTTTCTTCTCATGAATTCTTTTCCGAGAGAGGACATAGTAGGGTTATGTTTGACGTAAGTAGGTGTTTAGGATCATTTCGTGATCATTATTACTTCACGTCCGTTTATGCATAGATCACCCCTTCTTTTATTCTTGTACTCATAAGTTAGACACTCAAATAAATTCTTAGGTGATTGTTGCAGCCTCACCACTTAACCATACCTCACCCATTAAGCTTTGCTAGTTTTGATACCTTTGGAAATGAGATTGTTGAGTCCCTGTGGCTCACGTATTACTACAACACCAGTTGTAGGTACATGTAAAGTAATAATTTGTTGTGAGCGCGATGATTGTTCTATTTGGAGTTTCTTCTTCTTCTTCTTCTTCGATCATATGATGGGTTCCAGGACGGCATCCTGGGATAGCAAGGATGGAAGTCGTTCTTTTGTCGTTTGATTTCATCCATAGTCGGACCCTACTCTTCTACTTGATGTTTGAATGTATTGTTGTATTGATATGTTCGTGTTCTAGCTTGTGGTGATTGTAAGCCAATTTCATATACTCATCTCTTTTGTACATGTACTTGTAACGATATCTATTTTTGCGAAATGACGAGATGCGCTTCTATCCCTGTCAAGGCCCTCGTGCCAAAATAAGGATAGGATCGCATCTTAGGCATTACAGTATAAGCCATGGAGAAGTTAGAATACATTACCTATTATGCAATAATGAAATATGAATCAATTTTTAATAGTACCTAAAGTATTTTATATGGTTCTTATACTAATGTATCTCACGAAGTTTTGTTGAGTTTTGTGTGGTTGAAGTTTTCAAGTTTTGGGTGTTATCGCGATGGTCAAAGGAATAAGGAGTGGCAAGATCCTAAGCTTGGCGATTCCCAAGGCACCCCAAGGTAATATTCTAGGAAGACTCAAGCGTCTAAGCTTAGGGATGCCCCGGAAGGCATCCCCTCTTTCGTCTCAATCCATCGATATGTCACTTGGAGCTACATTTTTATTTGTCACATGATATGAGTTTTGCTTGGAGCGTCGTTTGCTTTTGTTTGATTTTATTTTTAGTTTTCCACAATCATCATTTGTTGGACACACCTACTTGAGAGAGACACGCGGTCATCATGATTTGCTAGAATACTCTTACGTACTTCACTTATATCTTTTGAGCTTAGAAGTTACTCAAGCACTTCACTTATATCTTTCTCAGAACGGTGGCGTATAGATTTTATAGAAATATTTGCACTATCATTATTCACTTATATTTGTTTGAGATTTAATGAATAGTAATGGTAATTTGTGTGGGTCATAAGGCTAGTTCAAAAATAATAGGTATTGAATGATTAATAATCAAAACCATCATTTAGAACATAAAGAGAAATTATGGGTTAATGATATTGATGTGGTATTATGAAAAAGGTGTGAGTGCATCATTGTTGATTTGTAGAAGTACCGGCATTAAGAGGTGTTAATTTCTTGTTTGTCCGAATATTAAAAAGGCATGGTGGGGATGTGTGAGCATTTCGATTCCTTGTTAAAATCCTAGTGTTGTTCTGGGTCGGAGGCGCGCGATGGTTAACTCCTCCTAACCCCTCCCTCGGGGCATGTGGGTAGTGCTTCATTTGTGATAAACTAATAAAACTTTGCAATAAGTATATGAGTTCTTCATGACTAATGTGAAACCATGGACATACATAGTCTCACCTCCTCATATTTTGCTAGCCTCCTCGGTACCGTCCATCGCCCATTCTCACGTCGAGGATTGGTGCAAACTTCGCCGGTGAATCCAAACCATGTGGCATGATACACTCTATCACACAGAAGCCTTCCTATATCTTTCTCAAAAAAGCCACCATACCTACCTATCATGGCATTTCCATAGCCATTCCAAGATATATTGCCATGCAAATTCCACTGTTATATCATATGACTAGTTTGTTCATCATCATATTGCTTTGCATGATCATATAGAGCTGACATAGAATTTGTGGCAAAGCCACCATTCATCTTATTGCTGATACATGTCACGCTAGATCATTGCACATCCTGGTACATTTCTAGAGGCATTCATATTCAGTCATATTGCTTCATAGTTCTTCATATCGAGTTTTCTTTGAGTTACAAGTAAATAAAAGTGTGATGATCATCACTACTTGAGCATTGTACCAGTAAGGAAATAAAAATGGGGGAGGCCAAATGATCCCACCATAATAGACAAATTGAAAAAAATGAAATGAGGGAAAAAGAGAGAAGGGACTTTGCTACTATCCTTTACCACACTTGTGCCTCAAAGTGGCACCTTGTTCCTCATATAGAGAGTCTCATTATACGTCATTTTCATATACTAGTGGGAATCACTTTTTCATTATTATAAACTTGGCTTGTATATTCCGATGATGGGCTTCCTCAAATGCCCGAGGTCTTCATGAGCAAGCAAGTTGGATGCACACCCCACTTAGCTTCAGTTGATCTTTCATACACTTATAGCTCTAGTGCATCATTTGCATGACAATCCCTACTCCTTGCATTAACATCTACCGATGGGCATCTCCATAGCTTGTCGGTATGCCTAGTTGATGTGACACTATCTTCTTGACTTTTTACCCCTTTGATATCTACCACCATATTATATTCCACCTTTATGATATGTCCATGGTTCACACTCATGTATTGCGTGAAGAATAAAAAGTTGATTCACATTGAAAAAGTATGATCCAATTGCCTAACTTGGACACCTTGGTGTTTGACATTTGTATTAATGTGGTGAATACGGAGCCATGCCTTGCTAATATGAAAGATGAATGGGGGTAAAGATTCTTTTAGGATCATATACTTTGGAAGACTAATGATTTTGTTGCTTGTGCTTATAAATATTACTATGTTGATGTTTGTTAATTCATCATTTCTCAATGAGCATACATCCAAAATATTACATATTGGGTAGCATGTCACATCAAAAATTCTGTTTTTATCATTTACCTACTCGAGGAGGAGCGGGAATTAAGCTTGGGGATGCTTGATACGTCTCCAACGTATCTATAATTTTTTATTGTTCCATGCTCTTATATTATCACTTAGGATATTTTTTGAGTAACAATTTACCAATTTATGTTATTTTTAGCTCTAACCTATTGACCCAGTGCTCGGTGTCAGTTGTTGTTTTCTGCGTGTTTTTTGCTTTTCAGGTTTACAGTACCAAATTTGCCCCTATACCTTTTTATGATTTTTTACTACACCAAAAGAAGACTTGTAAGCATCGGGAGAATACCAGAGTTTACACGAGGTAGGCAGAAGCCAACAGGACGCGGCTAGGGGGTCGACGCACCCTGATGGGTTGTCTCTCCCTGGTGGCCCCTCTACCTCCGTTCTTTGGCCAATAAATTCACATATATTCTAAAAAACCCTAAGAAGGATCATGAAACAACTTTTCCGCCACCACAGGTCTATGTTCCACGGTGATCCCATATGGAGCTCCATTTCGACACCCTACAGAAGGGGGATCGATCATGGAGCGCCTCTTCATCAACCTTGCTACCCTCATGATGATGTGTGAGTAGTTCGCCACAGACCTACGGGTCCGTAGTTAGTACCTAGATGGCTATCTCTCTCTTTCTTGATCTTCAATATAATGATCATCGCATCTTTGCTTTGATCTATCTGATGTAATTTTTTGTATGGTGAGTTTGTTGGGATCCGATGAATTGTGGGTTTATGTTCACACTATTCATGAAAAGTATTCGAGTCTTCTCTGATTATTATGATTCTTATTTGCATGATCATTGTAGCTTTGTAAACATCTCTAATCTATTGAATTGCTTTGGCCAAGTAGCTTGATATTTCTTCAGTGAGAGGGGTGTGTTGTAGTGGGTTCAACCTGACGGGTTTCTATATCCAAGTGACAGAAGGGGACAAGATACGTCTTTGTGTTGTTTCCACTAAGGATAAAACAATGGGGCTTATTCATATTGATTGAGTTTACTTTGTCTACATCATGTCATCGTTCTCCAAGCATTACTATATTTGTCATGAACTTAATATGTAGATAGGCAAGCATACAAGCGCTCTTGAAGTGGAGTAATAGTAGTAGATGCAGGCAGGAGTCAGCCTATTTGCTTATGGGCATGATTCCAATATACACATGATCATTGTCGTGAAAATCACATAACTATCCGCTTTTCTGTCAATTTCCCAACAGTAATTTGTTACCAAATGTATGTTGCTTTCAATAGAGATGCCACTAGAGAACACTATGGCCTTGGGTCTAGTCACTTATATATTCACAAAACTTATCTCTACCTTGTTGTTCTTATTTGTCTTTTATTTTATTTTTCAATTTAAAATTCCCTACAATTATCTACACACCTCGCAAGTTTCTTATTCCAATACTAACTTAAACCCTTCTTTGCATAGAAGGGAGCCCCTAACGAGATTCTTCTTGATAGCGGGCACAAGCTGCACGTTCTCCAGTTGAACAATCTTTCGTGAAGTAAACTTCAGATCTACCATGCCAACACCTTGAAAACAAACATGCGAGCTATTCCTCATCAGGACGGAGCAATCTCGTGCGACCTACTAAGAAGAGAACAATGCCACATGAGCACACACACGTGAATATTGGCCCCCATGTCAACCCACCAATTGGTGGATTGAAAAACTAAAAATACAGTAAATAAACTACCATACCCAGTTACCCCATCAATGTTGCTCATGGTCATATTGACAGAATTGGAGTCATGTCCTAGCTTCTTGTACTTGTTTGGGCACTTGTTTGTCCAATGTTCCTCTGAACCACAACTAAAGAAACCATATCTCCTTTTGTGTTTCTTCTTACCCTTCTTCTTGAAAGTAGTATTTTGCTGGACAGAGTTCTTTCCCTTGAACTTATGGAAATTCGTATGCACCACATTCGCACTAGAAGAACCATGTGCCACTTTCACTTGAGAGTCCTTTGCTCTCGAGTTCTGCTCAACACTTAGATGACCGATGACATCCTCAATAGAGAATTCACGTCTCAAGTGCTTGAGAGAAGTAGCAAAGTTCCTCCATCCACGAGGGAGTTTTGCAATAATGCAACCAAAAAAAAACTTGCCTGCTAACTTACACTTCAGGAGCTCTAGCTCCTTAGCGAGGCACTGTATCTCATGAGCATGTTCCAGAATAGGGCGGTTATCAACCATCATGTAATCATGGAACTGCTCCATAGAACATAGTTTGCTTCCTGCATCGGTTGCGCCGAACTTAGCTTTGAGTGCATCCCACAAGTTTTGGGAACGCTGTAACGTCCCGGACACACCCGTCGGCGGTCGTTACTCCTAGCGGGATCTAGACTGGCCCGACATATCAATACTAGTCTTTTTTGCGCACTTTGTGCTCACTCATGCACACGCGGGATCAACTTCTCGGTCGGTCATCCATCGTGGAACTACTCCAAGCCGAGCACGCTTAACCTAGCAATTCTTTTCGAATGGGATCCTAGAAAAGAAGGAATTCCTTATTGATATGAGTAGTCTATCATCCCTAATAAGCGAGGCTATCACATACACCACCCCTTGAACTTGTGGAAATTCTTGTGCACCACATTGGCACTAGAAGAACCATGTGCCACTTTCACGTGTGAGTCTTTTGCTCTCGAGTTCTGCTCAACACTTAGATGACCGGTGACATCCTCAACACAGAATTCACGTCTCAAGTGCTTGAGAGAAGTAGCAAAGTTCCTCCATCCAGGAGGGATATTTGCAATAATGCAACCCGAAAAACATTGTGCGGTAACTGACTCTTTAGGAGCTCTATCTCCTTAGCGAGGCACTGTATCTCATGATCCTGTTCCACAACAAGACCGTTATCAACCATCATGTAATCATGGAACTGCTCCATAGAACACAGTTTGCTTCCTACATCGGTTGCGCCGAACATAGATTTGAGTGAATCCCACAAGTTTTTGGCAACGCTGTAATGCCCCGGACAAACCCGTCGGCGGTCGTTACTCCTGGCGGGATCTAGACTGGCCCCACATATCAATACTCTTCTTTTCTGCGCACTTTATTCTCACTCATGCGCACCCGGGATCAACTTCCCAGTCGGATCACCCATCGTAGAACTACTCCAAGCCGAGCTAGCTTAACCTGGGAGTTCTGTTCGAATGGGCTCCCGGAAAAGAAGGAATTCCTTATTGATATGAGTAGTCTATCATCCTTAATAAGTCAGCCTATCACATACGCCACAACTCAGAGGAACCGACGTCCTCGCCGGGTCACACGAGCGTTCCCTCTTGGCACAAATGTGTGTGCATCCAGTCCAGTACATGTGCCATGATGTGTGCCACGACGGGTCACAAACGTCATGAACAACATGACTGCAAACATCCGTGTAACCGCGAGGTTCGGCTCTGATATCAACTTGTAACGCCCCGAAAACACCCATCGTCGGTTTTTACCCCTTGCGGGATCTAGACTAGCCCCACATATCAATACTAGTCTTTTCTGCGCACTTTGTCCTCACTCGTGCGCACCCGGGTTCAACTTCCCGGTCGGTCACCCATCCTAGAACTACTCCAAGCCGAGAACACTTAACCTAGGAGTTCTGTTCGAATGGGCTCCCGGAAAAGAAGGTATTCCTTATTGATATGAGCAATCTATCATCCCTAATAAGCACGCTATCACAAACGCGCATATGGAGATATGCATCGACCAACTTGTCTCCTATCATAGTAATTATAAATCCCACAAACATAGTGGTGGCCTCCCTGAATGCCTTCTCTTGTTGAGGAGCAATCATTCCCGCGGGATCCACAACACCAACCCACAACACGTTCATAGTTGTGAGCCACAAGCTGGTCTTGTTTGACAACGCTTAAAATGTGTTCCGGTAAACTTTTCCGGTTTCAGAATAGAGGCGAAGCCATGAATCAAAAAGTGCCTAAAATAAGGTTTTTGGATTGTTGGAAATGTTAGCACTTTCCCAATTAGTCTAATCCACGAGTAAACAACAAGCATGGAAAATAAGGTATGCACTTCATACTGATACCTAAGCATACTAGCACGTACAGTACATAGAACCGAAATATCTATGAACATAACATGTACGGTTAGAACGAGAACGAGTAAATGAGGGATGAACAAATCATGGTGGTGGCAGCGGCGGCGATGACCATGGTGTCTATGTAGGGGAAGTAGTCGAACCAGAGGAGGATAGATCGGGAGCAGTCACGTCGAGACGCTCCCCCAAAAACCTTATTGCAGGAGGCACCTGCTCTCTCGACCAACTGTGCACGCGATCGTCGGATGGGATCAACGGAAGTAGCACACTGAGAGGAACAGTAGATGACGGATAGGGTTGCACACAGAGGGATAGAGTGAATGGATTAGGTTACACCTCACAGTCGGCACATCCTTATATAGGTCGTCGGGTAGATGGGCATGTCTCATTCTCGCAACCCGTGGCACGCGCGCATTGTGACGAGGCGTGGCATGGCGGGCAGAGCAGGAGGAGGAGGAGGAGCGCGCGTGTACAACTCCTCTTTCCAAGCTCCCAATGACAAGTGATAGAGTAGACTTTATAAAGGGGTCTCACTCTTACTACTGTAGCAGTATGGTACTAAACTTCCCACCACTTGTCGTACACTCACATGGGCCATAGAGATTAACCAGGGATTATTATCTTATGTGGGCCTAAGTGCATCTATAATTCAATAGGAAGTACAAAATAAATCAGCGTTTACCCAACCGAGCTCAAGATATGAAAGTGTCTCATCCTCTTACCACCAACTAGTTGAATGCCCATACGTTGCGAGGGCCAACTAATGAATATAAGGAGAGCCCTCGGCTACAACTCTTCGATCATCGGTGAGGGAGTCCGGTATTAGGGAGTCCTTGGGCCGCTTACCTATCCTCATGGGCCGGCCTCTCTAGCTTGTTCGACCGTCGGCAGAAGTGTTGGATTCAAGATGGACTCTTTCGAAGACTTGGCGTGTAATACAAGGAGATGTCGTAATTGGCATATTCCTTCTTTGTTGTAACAGACCTTGTGTAAACCCTGACAACCCTGTCGTCTATATAAGCCAGGGGGTCATAGCTTGTAGGATACATCAAGCTCATTATGATTAGGGTTTAGACCACAACATTAATCCTGCAGTAGATCAACAATGTACTCTGTACTACCCCATCAATAACAACAAGAGCAAGAAATAGAGTTTTACCTCCATTAAGAGGGCCCGAACATTGGTAAAACACCGTATCCATCATCTCTTGTTACCCATCGACCTTAGATCCACAGTTCGGACCCCCTACTCAAGATCGGCCGGTTTTGATACCGACATTGGTGCTTTCATTGAGAGCTCCGTTGTGTGGTCGCAAAAAAGGCTCGATGGCTTGCTTGATCACTAGCGATAGCGTTAAATACGAAGATATCTTCATCTCCTACAAATCCTCTGCTTTGAGCAGTACCACCTCGCACTTCAAGGCGGCTCATCGTTAGATTGACGGGGTCACCCCGGGTCAGAAATTTTTGTTCGACAAGTTTGAATTCATTGCCAACACTAGGGAAGGCCTGATCCTTTCCGAGGTTATGGCTGTGGCGGAAAACCTCGAAAAATCTGAATCTTTAACTTCGGGATCAATTCTGGACCTCGAGTCCGAAATAGATCTTAACCTTGATTTGTCCTCGAGCTAAGATCCGGATATGGAATTCAGAGGCACGGGGGTCATCCCGCCTGAACACACGTCCTACGCCGAAGCCTCGGAATACAATTTCTCAGGGCTCCGAGCGCCAACTCGGCAAATCTCTCATGGTTGAACGAAACAAGGACCCAAGCCCGAACCAATGACTATTCGTACAAGCGGGCCCTGACCCAGGACCTTTCTGACCTCGAAGCTAGGTGCAGGAACTTTATTCTCCATCCACCACCCACTTCGTCGCCACCATAGAAGATCTAACTGATCTGTTAGACTTCTCTTCTGAAGAAGCCGAAGATATGGACACGGTTATTCAATCACCACACCCTCCCATAACGGACGATGGACCGCCACCTCCACGTGCGATGTCTACATGGTGGATACCCCCAGGGAGGAAGGTGATACGGGGAAAAGCGATGATGACACCCCAGCCGAAAACAACGGTGACGAACCTGTCAAACAATGCCACCAGTGCAAAAACCCTAAAGCGCGTAAGGGTTAGGAAAGTTATGCACGCACAGGGGAAAACTCAGATCCCAAGGATACGGAAAATCTCGCTGAATCCCCAAAACCTTCAGACCCCGCATATGAACTCGACCTACCAGGATACATGGATACAGACCGGTCTGAAGATCTCGGCGACTCGAAGACAACAACTACGTCCCTCCGATCGAGGAGGGTGAGAGCGTGGGACCCAAAGATTTTATAGTCCCCGAAGACCCATTGGATCAGGAAGTGTTCATGAAATAGCTCATTGCCACTGCTCGGAGCCTTAAGCAGAGACAGCTCAAAGTCGAACAAGACTCCATTGATGAAACATGGACCAAAGTCTTGGCTGCTAAAGAAGGGTACGGATAGGAGCGACAGGGGCAAACCAAGAGTTACCCACGTCAACGCCTGCACCACCCAGATTCACACAAAATGACCAACCAGACCATCCTCCTCGAGGACGGGACAAGAAAAAAGAACTGGTTCAACCCAAAGACCGATACGATCTACGGCACAAAATTAAGTCTAAGGCAGAACAAACCAAATCCATTTACTGACCTAGAAGTCGCACTCCCGCAAGACAAAACAAATACCAAGCTCGACCCAACCAGAATGATGGAGTTCGGGACACGCAACATGATAGAACATCGACCTATCTCCAGCATGACACGGCTTGGATAAGGGGAGCCACTCACCCAATGTGCTTCATGGATTAGGTAATGCGGCATTAGTTCCTCGAAGGGTTTAAACCCGTAAATATCAAACAGTTTGACGGGACGACAGATCGGGCTGTCTGGATCGAGGATTTCCTCCTTCATATTAACATGGCTCGCGGAAATGATCTCCACACCATCAAATACCTAACACTTAAGCTGGATGAACAACCTCCTAGAAAACTCCACCGGGAGTTGGGAGGACCTTGAATATGCCTTTCAAGACAACTTTCAAGGCACTTATGTCCGGCCACCTGGGTCTGATGACTTAAGCCACATAATCCAGCAGCCTGATGAGTCATCTCGGCAATTTTGGAACAGATTCCTCATGAAGAAAAATCAGACTGTTGATTGTTCGGACGCTGAGGCATTAGCTTCCTCAAGGCACTTATGTTCGACCACCTGGGTCCGATGGCTCGCTCGGACACTTTGACAGGAAAGGCCGAAGACAATGGTCGCCCTCTCCTCCCTCATGACCCGCCATTGCGTGGGTGGGGATACTTGACTGGCTCGACGGAATAACCCTCCCTCAAACCCTGACACTTCTACAGTGTGGGACGGTAATGGAAAGCCACAACACAACAAGAATAAGCGTCAGCACAAAGGGGGTGAAGCTGATGACACGCCAATCAACGTCGGATTCAGCAACTCTAGGCTTGAACCCAAGAAGAAACCTTTCAAGGGAAATCAGGATGGGACGACCGCGTTGGAAAAAATACTCGAGAGGCCTTGTCAGTTTCATGGCACTAGTAATAAGCCTACTACGCACACCAATCATAACTGTTGGGTGATCAAAGCGGTAAGGAAGAACATGGCCGAAGATCAAGCCAAGAGCCTGCACAACAAGGACGATGAAGAGCCTCGTCGCCCGAACAATGGGGGCCAAAAGCAGTTTCCCCCTGAAGTAGAAAATAGTGAACATGATCTATGTCACACACTTGCCCAAAAAGAAAGGAAGCGTGCGCTTCGGGGCGTATATGCTATAGAGCCAGTGGCCCTGAAGTACAATCCATGGTCGGCATGTTCGATCACCTATGATCGCACAGAACACCCCAGCAGTATTTGGTATGGGGGGTTAGCGGCGTTGGTACTCAATACCATCATTGTTGGGTACCATCTCACACGAGTCCTCATGGATGGGGGCAGCAGCCTTAATCCTATTTACAAGCATGCACTACAGAAAATTGGTATTGATCCATGATGAATCAAACCCAGCAAGACCACATTCAAAGGAGTAATTCCTGGCATTGAAGCTCGTTGTTTAGGTATGATAACCCTAGAGGTAGTGTTCGGTTCACCAGATAACTTTCGCAGCGAAGATTTGATCTTCGACATCGTCCCTTTCCGCAGCGGGTACCATGCACTACTCGGTCATACGAAATTCGCTCGCTTTAATGTCGTCCCCCACTATGCATACCTCAAGCTAAAGATGCCAGGACCTAAAGGTTTTATTACAGTCAATGATAACACCGAGCAATCCCTTCGGACCGAGGAACACAATGCGGCTTTAGCAGGCGAAGTACAGGCCGGTGACATGATTCCCAAGCCAAAGGTACCCGTCAAGGAGTATAAATGGGCTTGTGCCCCGCCAAAGTCACATACTACGACAGGTAAATAGGGATACGCTCCTCATAGCAGCACCTTGCCTCCAGCAAAGTATGTACCTCGAAGACACAACTTTGCGCTCAAGATACCATGGGCAGCTATGAGGATTAATAATATAAGGCTTGTTGTTCGGATAAACCGAATCAGGGCTAGTAAAGTCTTTGTACATATACAGGTACCATTAAGGACCGATCTATGCATCAAGCACACGTACACATCAGTGACTTCTCAAGACCGCCATTGACCACAAGAGTTGTTCATTGAAGTTCTCTCTTGTTCAAGGAATATTCTCCAACAAGTGAAGGCGCAAACATGCAGCAGGCTGCTTATAGGAACATCAAGCTAGTCGTACACAACCCTGTGTAAACCTCTACTATGTACTCTTCTGTTCATCTATACATATACAACTGCTTGTGAGGTTCAAATTATACAATTCATAATTCTTCGGAAGTACGAAACACTATTTGTTATCTATGATCTTTACAATGGTTTTTTTTGCTTCCTACTTTCCAGAACTGTTTCCCAAACACTTATACAAGTTAGCTTTTACGCACATATTGGCGAAGCTAACAGGGGGGCTTGGTCTTCATAACTACCCCATTCGAATCGTTATATTACTATTTGGCATTCACGAGTGCGTCGTCTTGGATTTGCGTTATATGCATCAGTTCCGAATTATTTCTTTGGTCAAATGTTTGGTTTACCCATTTACATTCCACTAATTCGGCTAAAAGGGTAAAGGGAGAACCACTATGATTGTACTTCCAACTAGTCTGGTTAAGTACCTTAGTGGAGAAAGCCAAAAACCGACTCACATGATGAGCGAGAGATGGTCTATGATCCGAAGACAATTGTTTAACTACAGAAACGTTAGGGGTTCATCGCTTTCTTCGAAAGGTTTGAATTCATTTAGACAAAGTGATTACATGTTTTTACACCACGGCATAAGCTGGATATCACAAATTTTTGAAAGGGTTTTACTTAGCACCCACGGTCAAGTCTTATTCTCAAATGAAACCATTAAAGCCAAATAGTCTAGTTGCCTGGTTTTCTCCCACATTACCGCCTTAAGGGTGCCAAGAAGTCACCCTCGCTAGAATCTGGTGTGGGCTGAAGCCGACGACTGGAAACTTTCAATATCAAATAACCAAACCAAGAGTTGCAATTTATAGACATGGTCTACCATGCAAGAATTAGAAGGTGTTGTATTATACAACAACTTTTATAGGATAGTATATTTTAATCAAAGACTATGTCCTTAGAGCATAGTGCCTATATAGCTCAGGCACCTCCATAGCAATGGAGAAATACAGTTCGGGGCACATGTTCTCCTTCCCAAGCGGTGGAGGTGCGGTTGCCATCTTAAAGGGATCTAACTTCGGTAGATGCGTCATTGTTTTCGCAAAGGCAATACAAGCTCCTTCAATGCAAACCGAGCGTTTCAAGACATCGGTTCGAGGCGACGCAACAATCAACTTTTGAACCAAGCTGAAGTAGCTAGTGGACAACGGTTCGGCTTGCCACAACCTAATGCACAGGTCCTTCATGGCAGGCTCGGTCATCTTCTGCAGCTCCATCATCTCCTTCAACTGATCAGATGCTAGCTAAGGATCCTCCGGATTTTGGAACTGTGCCCAGAAGAGCCTTTGTTGCGACGTGCCCTCTTGAGAAGCATAGTACTTCTCAGCCTCTCCTGTACTCTTCGGCAGATCGGCAATCGCACCTGGAGAACTCCATATTCGATTAACACATACAAATCTTTGCGCGCCAAAGGTACATCACTTACTAGCTGCAATTTGCTTGATATGATGGACCTCTTTCCGATGATCGTGTGCCTTCTTCCGCGCTTCTTGGAGTGCCACGGTGATCGACGTCAGTTCGGTTGATTATTCTCTTTCTTTCTGCTCAGGGGCCTCATTCTTCGTGATGGCCTCCTTAAGTTCTTGATGAATTTCGTTGACCCGGGCCTCGGATTTATTGCTAATACATTTGGCACATACGACCGCTTCCCTCTATTCGGCGACCTCTTGCTTGGCTTGGCCCAGTTCGGCTTTGAGCCAATCAACATCAGCAGCAATAGCTGTGACACTCATTTGGACAGCATGCATTTAGAGACAAATATTAAAAATAATTGAATAAGAGAGCTAAGTCTTGCACACTTACTTTGAGCGTCTTCAAAACGCTTGTTGATGTGATTCAGCTCCTCTTCAGAAACTTTTAGTTTCCGGTTCATTTCCTCCAACTCGAGAGAGTTGACGGCTGCGGCTAATGCAAAAGCCTGCAGAAGAAGATATTTTGTTAAGTTTTCAGAATCTTTCAAAATTGTTTCGCCAGGGTGCATTCTCTTCAATCCATGAGAGCCTTGGGGGCTACACACACTTTTTTGGAATTACTCTAACCCTCGCATGAGTCTTTGAAACTCACACAGGGCTTGGGGGATACTGGGCATAATAACACTCTTAGTCAATGCATAATTACATACAGAAAAGTATGTGTATTACCTTGATGTCTGCTAACATTGCATTGAAAGCTCCTTAGATGAATGTGGCATTCTGCATGAATGGAAGGATCATTCAGATCTTCCTCCCTTAGGTTAGGCCATCCAGTTCGGAGTGGCTCCGTCGTGGATGGCTCCAAGTGCGCCATAGCAGCCTCCCTTCGTGAAGAGACTAGTACTGATGGCACCAGAGAGGGAGGACCCTCCGGAGTTCTCTTCGGAGGAGACGCAGAAGGTCCGGGCCTTCCCTCCATTGTCGCCATGGAGAGTTCATCTTCCTCGTCCTTCTTGGCCGAATTATTGACCTCGACCATAATATCGTCACCCCCGGCCGTGGTATCCAGCGCGGGGGGGGGGGGGGCTCCCTGGGTACCACCTCCCTGGTCCCCTCGGCTGCAGTGGGAGGTGAGTGGGGCGAGCCGGTACTGCTTTCAGCCAGATTGGCTGCCAAGGAATCCCCCTTCGAAATTTGATCGGTGGGGAAATCACGCTACAGGCTGTAACGCGGAATATGAGCCTAATTAGAACCACAAAAATTAGAGGGAAGGTATATTTGGGTTTTTTTTGTACATACCTTTTTGGTCGTGGTTTCACCCTGAGGGTCCTTCGAGGGACCGGTGCCTCATCCGCAGACTCCCCATCCAAGTCCAGAATGTCGTCGAATAGGGCCATAGGGGCCCTACGTCACTTCTTCGAAGCAACAGGAGCTTGATCACCCTCGGCATCTTCGGACGGCGCCCTTTTCTGGTGTGGGAGCAATCACTTATCCTCTCCTCATCTTCCTCTTCCTCTCCCTCCACGTGGGAGGGAGCCAGTGTCTCTTCGGACTTAGTGTCCAGGGGACCCTTCGACCGAAGACCCTCCCGGATCTTCTTCTTCCCCTTCTTATGTTCCTCCTTCTCCCTCCGAGTCGTGTACGAGGGAGGGGGTGTGTGTGTAAAATTTTAGGATGGAATACCTTGAATTGCAAGCTGCACAGGAAAAACAAAATCATGGACTTTGAGGATGAATATACATATGCTAAAAAGCCTCATATTTTCTTTTTTGTGTAGCTCTCATTTTAACGTATTTCAATCTGAAAATGTACACACCTATACATGTTGTCTCTAGGTACATGCGTACTTTTTCAGATTTGTTTGATAATAAAAATTTTAAATTTTGAAAATTTTAAATTAAACCCTCCATGGAGCTCGGTCTCCATTTGGCATTTTTCATAGCATGATGCATATGACAATTGAACTCCAGTCGAGGCCATACATCATTGAGACAGTAATGGGCATCTTCGCCATCTTTTGTGATGGTTTGGAGCATGTGGGCATCTTTGACAACCGTGACATAGGAGAGCAGCAGACCATCTCCTTAAAGCAACTCCAACCAGGCCTGGCCCTGAGGGGGGGCAGGGGCGGGGGACGGCCGCTCTGGGCCCCCAAAAATGAGGGGCCAGGTTTGTGTTCTACTCTGCTAAAACGATTCGGTTGCAGTTTGTAAAAAGTGATTACTAGGCCTAGGTTAGGTGCACTGATCACGTTTGGAAGATATCGATCACCCACACTAATCACAGACGATGATCATTGTCCATCGCCTATAGGTCGTTTGTCTCCTTTTTTTTCTTTTCACTTGACTCCTTGGAAACCTAATCGCCCGCAGGCTACGGCAGCTGCCAGGAAGGAGATACTAGACACACATGCCCCACCATGGCGTCGGTGTCGCAGCTCGAGCCTACACCTCCCGTCGACAATTTAAGATAAGACGTCCTATTTCTTAACAATTTTGCCTTAACTTATGCCCTAGATCTTTTGCTTCACAGGATGAAGGGTTTTGTCGGTCGTAGTGTTGCACTTGCACAGAAGGACAGAGATGTGAAAGTGATGGCCACCTTAATTGTGGTCTCCAATCTTGAGCGCAGAAGCCCACGAACGCTTTCAAGAATTTGTACAAGGATGAGCAGTACATCGTTGGGCTGCCACATCCAGTTATGTAAGATACCATGTAAACTCTTGGTGCAAGGGATGTTTTGTAGCTTGATGAAAGGTAGTGTTTGTATGGACTTGCAATGCGAAATTATATTCACCTTTTCATTCCGAAAAACCATCAACGAAATGTAAAGACACAACCCAATATATTGTTGGAAATATGAGCAATTTACCATAGGATTTTATTAACAGAAAAGATAGGGAAAACATGACTATCATAAAATAGGTGAAACAAGCCAAGCAATATAGAGATGAGACGACAAAATACATGTGCACATATGATCTAAGAGAGAACATATATAGAGCCGTTCTATGTACACAAAACATCATATGAAAGGATGAGCAGAAAAAGAACATATCAAGAACTGAAAATAGAGCAAGAAGTTGCGGTGGGAACTCAAAGAAAAGGAACACGAGCACGTACTGAGTTGAAGCAGAAGTAGGGTTGGTGTTGGCGTTATCGTTGGACATGTTACCGCAGAGGTGGTCGACGTCGGGGAAGAAGTCGTCGTCTCGGAAGAGATCATCGGTGTCCGTGACGGAATCCAGTAGTCGCACTGAGCTCTCCCCAAAAACCTTATCGCCCTTCTCCCATACAGACTCGAAGGGCGGAGTTTCGGAGGCCTACTGTCCCAACATATGGTGCATGCCGCAAGTCGGGATGGGGAAGAACGTAGCAGCAACACAGAGATAAGGAACCGGTGGTGTCGTGGTTTTGTCACCATAGATGTCCTCGTGAAAGGACTTAAAGATGGAGCCATCGCACCTTGGTGGCGACTCAAAGGGGGTGAGAGAAAGAGAGACTCAGATTTACCCAGGTTCGGCCCCTCGTGTGGAGGTAAAAGCCTACGTCCTCCTTTGTGTAGATTGATGATGGTTTCAATTACAAGGAGGGCGTAACTCGCCTGACCTGGCTCTCGATGATTTCTAACCTGCCCTATCTTCCCTAGGGACTCGCCTTTATGTACATGTCGAGACCCTAGGGTTTATAAGAGTCTTGGCCATGCTACAAATCGTAGCTTTCCCTATCTCTAAGTCACCGTGTCTGCCAAGACTGGCAACTCCCTTGGCAGTGTATCTTGTGTATAGCTCTTGAACCGCCATCTGTTCCTGGGACAAGGGCCGCACTTCTAATGTTGAGTCGCCCCTTTGATGACCCGGCCCACCTATGGCGGGTTATACCGCAGGTAATATCCCTAACATTAGGCCCCAGATTGTCTTGAATTCATTCACGCTAATAAACCTTCACCCACTTGGGGCGACTTATACCATCCTTGCTTTTCGACGAATGATAAGCCGCCATTCATTATGAATTTGTTTGACCCGCTAGGTAATCTTTGATGACATCACCCTATCCCCTTAATTCCGGGGTTTTAATGCCATAACCACCCAACGGATCTTTTGCTCCACATTCACTTATCCCTGAAAACCCACGCGCCATCACTGTAGATTCTCGACTTGTCCCCTCGATCCCCGCTCTGGCCGCCTCGATTCCCGCTCTGGCCACCTCGATTCCTGTTCTGGCTCTTTAAATAGCCGCAGCGGGAGTAGGGGCACCGTCACCTACCCCTACTTCGGCCTCCTTGCGACCTTTGTCCTCCTCGCGCCTTTCGTCCTTCTCGTGTCAGCGCCTCGGCATCCTCACCGGCCCCCGAAGCTTCATCGCCAGCTGTGGGTTCCGGGGCATCTTCGAGCCAACAAAAGGCGCGAAGTTCTCCACGTCCATCTCCGACGCCGCATCCTTCCTGAGGTAAAAACATTTCCCCATTAGGGTTAGACCGAGAATGCCATTGCTCCCGCAAACTAGCTTCGAAATGCAGCGAACGTCCCTTTTTGCTCCTGATCTACTTCATATTCTTACAGTAGATTTTAGCAATAGCAAATCATGGTCACCTTATTGCATCTCTCCGCCACCTTAAGTTCTTACGCCGTAGATTGATGACCCACAAGTATAGGGGATCAATCGTAGTCCTTTCGATAAGTAAGAGTGTCGAACCCAACAAGGAGCAGAAGGCTCTGATAAACAGTTTTCAGCAAGGTAATAACTGCAAGCACTGAAAGTAGCAGTAACAGGTGATGGTGTAGCAAGATGAAACGTAGCAAGTGAAAACTAACAAGTAGCAAGTAGCGGTGCAGCAAAGTGGCCCAATCCCTTTTGTAGCAAGGGACAAGCCTGAACAAAGTCTTATAGGAGGAAAAACACTCCCGGGGACACACGGGAATTTCTGTCATGCTAGTTTCATCATGTTCATATGATTCGCGTTTGTTACTTTGATAGTATGATATGTGGGTGGACCGGCCTTGGGTACTGCACTTACTTGGACAAGCATCCCACTTATAATTAACCCCTCTCGCAAGCATCCGCAACTACGAAAGAAGAATTAAGACAACGTCTAACCATAGCATTAAACTAGTGGATCCAAATCAGCCCCTTACGAAGCAACGCATAGACTGGGGTTTAAGCTTCTGTCACTCTAGCAACCCATCATCTACTTACTACTCCCCAATGCCTTCCTCTAGGCCCAAATATGGTGAAGTGTTATGTAGTCGATGTTCACATAACACCACTAGAGGAAAAGACAACATACATCATATCAAAATACCGAACGAATACCAAATTCACATGACTATTATCAGCATGACTTATCCCATGTCCTCAGGAACAAAAGTAACTACTCACAAAGCATAAACATAATCATGATCAGAGGTGTAATGAGTAGCATCAAGGATGTGAACATAAACTCTTCCACCAAGTAATCCAACTAGCATCAACTACAAAGAATAATCAACACTCCTAGCAACCTTACAAGTGCTAATCGAAGTTGCGAGACGGAGATTGGTTACAAGAGATGAACTAGGGTTTGGAGAGGAGATGGTGCTGATGAAGATGTTGATGGAGATGACTCCCTCCGACGAGAGGAGTGTTGGTGATGACGATGGCGACGATTTCCCCCTCCGGGAGGGAAGTTTCCCAAGCAGGATCGTCCTGCCAGAGCTATAGATTGGATCTGCTCAAGTTCCGCCTCGTGGTGGCGGAGAATCCACGAAAAAGCTCCTCCTTGATTTTTTTCTGGAACGAAACCCTTCATATAGCAAAAGAGGGGGGCAGTGGGCCGTCAGGATGCCCACAAGCCCTGTAGCCGCCACCAGGGGGTGGCGGCTACCAGGCTTGTGGGGCCCTGGTAGCTCCCCTCTGGTACTTCTTTCACCTAGTATTTTTTTATATATTCCCAAAAAACTCCACGTTGATTTTCAGGGCATTTGGAGTTCTGCAGAATAGAGGACTCAGACTTGCTCCTTTTCCAGTCCAGGATTCCAGCTACCGGTATTCTCCCTCTTCAAATAACCCTTGCAAAATAAGCGAGAAAAGGCATAAGTATGGTACCACAAGGTAATATAACAGCCCATAAAGCGATTAGTATCAACATGAAAGCATGATGCAAAATGGACGTATCATAGATCCAGACAATAGTACAGTCGCTTCTTTGTGTTCATAGCCTTCATCATTTTATCAAGTATTATTCTTTTAATTTGGTCCGTCCGTAGATCCGCAATTCACTCCTTGTTTTTAGAAACATGTTTGTCCGTCTTCCGGGAATATCCCTAAGGACAAAGACCTTTGAGTGTCGCCGCTCAGCTCCTTCCACCACAGCGACTTTGACTTATCACCATAGCTACGCCCCTTTTTTCCGGTTGAAGGGCGAGTCGCAATACTAGTGAGTTAGAATGCCTTCACAACCATATTTTGTCACCTATTGGCGAGTCACAAAGTCCTTCTCAGACACATCGTAGATCCCCAACTTGCAAGTTACCGTACTTCATGGTCCTCACTGAACCGCCTTGTTTCCTCTCTCTCCTTTTTTTGTAGTCATGGTTGTTGTTTCGAAATGCAATTGGTTACCAACCAAGATTGATGATGCTATTCTCAAGAAATTTGTTAAGTCGGGTCACCTCGATAGTAAGGAAGTCATTGGTTGGCGAACCGCCCCGGGCGAGTTGATCCCGAACTGTGCCGACGGAGAAGTAGTCATTTTCACCGACTATCTTGAACGAGGTTTTAAGCCGCGTCGGTCAAAGTTTTTCAGAGACGTTCTACATTTCCTTAACGTTCATCCTCAAGACCTGGGACCCAACTCCATCAGCAATCTTTGCTAGTTTCAAGTCTTTTTATGAGGTATACCTGCAAACAAATCCCACAGTTCCTTTGTTTTGGAACTTCTTTCATTTGAATCGCCAGATTGAATTTTACCAATGGACCCAATCATGAACTCGGAGGAGTCAACATCCAGAGATGTCGTGAGCACAGATTTCCATCAGTCCTATTGCCCAGCCATCCCAAAGGTTGGGCCGAGTCATGGTTTTATTGTCACGACACCTCTCCACCTGGCGAGAACCCACTTCCGGGTTTCAGAGAGGATCGCCTGCCCATGGATTTCAAACTGCCTGAGAAGCTCACAAAAGAAGAAGAATCTGAATTCATCCCCATGTTCTCCCGAGTTACGGTCCTTGACCAATAACGGGCTCATTGGAATTGATCTGTTCCATTGTTGGGTGGAATGGAACATTCTTCCCTTGAGTCGCCGAGACGGGTTGATGTGTGAATACGATGGTAGCGTGGACCATCCGCAATGCTTCCACCACAAAAAACTCGCAGAGAGGGACATTATTGGTGTAATTAAGAAGCAAACCGGCGAGTCTTTGGAAGATTGCGCCAAAGTCGGGCTCAAGGCCTTCTGCCGCTCCAACCCGGCTCCGCGAGTAAGAATCTGAGCCGCCCTCCTTTACCTTATAAATACACTTGCCAACACTCTAGGTTTGACATTTTATTTTGTTCAGCAGAAAGATGATCCCTTTTGGCGAAGGGTTCCAAAAGTGATAGCCCAGAGGAACACCAAACCACCACCAAAGAAGAAGAAGAAAATAGGCAAAGGCAAACCGCCGCCAAGGATTCATCCATTGTGGGCGAGTCACGAGCTGTCGAAGAACAATCAGAGGTAAAACTTCCCCTTTACTTATCATATTTATGTTCCGACTCATGCTTATACCATGTGTCTTTATGTGTATGGCGACGACAACGAGAGCCAAGATGATGCGGTTGAGGTAATTTCTATTTCTTCCTACTCACCTTCCCCTTCGCCTAGGCCAGCCAGATGGATCTGTGGGAAAGTCCCCATGTCTCACCCATACGCTTATATGGACCCTGATTTCCTTTTGAAGAAGGCAAGATATACTCCCAAGCGCAAAACCCGGAGCCACTCTGGCGACTTAATTTCCGGGCTACCTGAGAAGACAACCGGTCGGAAGCGCACAAGCGAGGTACACTTTTGTTTAAACACACTCTTCCTTGTGGAAAATACAATTCTCAACTTCCTCAGTCTTCAAACTTTTATTCTGTCAGACTTCTCCCCCTTCATCTAGCGACTCAGCAATGTCAGCTCTCCCGCCAATGATTCGTGTGAAAGGGTGAGTTCCTTTGTTACCTCTCTTTCTTTTCAATAACGATATTTGCCCTAATCTTGGTGCCTTTATCTCAGAGCACAAGCGAAGAAAAGAAAGACTGGCGACTCATCTTCTGCTCCTAGGACGACTGGAGTCTTAGGCACGAGCGCCTCTGTCCCACAGCTTGATGAGGACCGAGTGGCAGCTCATGATGTTCCTGTGGATGATATCCCTGACGTCCGGGATGACTCGCCCGCCATTTTGAAGGAAACTACTGACAAGGTTAACCCGCCGAGCCCTCTCAAGGCGACTAAAGACCCAGATGCCGTCATAATCACTGGCACTGGCTACTCCACACCTTCGGCGGCGGTGCTATCCAAGAACACCTCAAAGGAATCTCATCCGTCCACCGAACAAGATGTCAGTAAGTTGAAGCTTCCCTAGTATGAGAAGCTGGAATTTGATCAACTCTGCTCTGGCTTCGCAAGTCGCCTAGAGACGAGTTATGAAATGAACAAAATCTTGAATCACCAGACGAAAGTTAAACATGAGGTACGTCTAATATGCATTTTCTTCCACCCATTAGCCTTCCAATAGACTAGTCTTTGCTTGATGGAAGTATTGTTTTTGCAATGTCTATCAGACCCATATCTGTCCATAGCCCCCAAGGGCCGGGTCATCTTTTGAAAGATGCGTCGGGTCTTGTATAATTAAAATCTTCAACTTGTAGCCCCCAAGGGTCGGGTCATCTTTTGAAAGATGAGTCGGGTCTTTGTATTTAGTTAAAGTCTTCAACCTATAGCCCCCAAGGGCCGGGTCATCTTTTGAAAGATGAGTCGAGTCTTTGGATTTAGTTAAAATCTTCAACCTGTAGCCCCCAAGGGCCGGGCCATCTTTTGAAAGATGAGTCGGGTCCTGTATTTAGTTAAAATCTTCAACCTGTAGCCCCCAAGGGTCGGGTCATCTTTTGAAAGATGAGTCGGGTCTTGAATATTGTATGACTTCGAATAGATTCATACATTAGCCCCCAAGTGTCAGGAATATTGCTTGCAATAATTTTGAAACTTGTCTCTCCAAATTTTGCTTTGTAGGAATTTGTGACCCAGACTGAGTCAGCTTTATCCGACTTAAGGAAGAATCTAGCCGAACAGCAAAATGCACGGTCTGAGTCAGAGAGGAAATATCACTTGGTTCTGGCTGAACTAGAAAGAATGAAAGCGGATCACCAAAAACTCGAGAGGAAAGCCAAAGCCGACCAAGTCGCCATCCTGAAGCGGGCTGAGCAAGCCGAGGGAAAACTAGAAGCCGCCCAGCAAGAACTTTCCGGCTTGAAAAAGCACAACTCCAACATGACTCTAGCCATGTTTGGTAAGTATTAAACCTTTTTCATTGAAAAAATCAGTCTAATCTCACAAGACTATCAAACATTGATGTGTCCTTTATAGGTTCATGAGCCGCCAATCTCCAAGATGACTGCATGCTGAAGCTAAAGGCTATGTATACCTTTACTGAGCAGTTATATACAGGGGGCGTGCTGACAATTAAAGCAGTGATGGGCAGCAAAGAGTGAGTTAAATCCATCAAGAACATGCTCAGCTACCTGTCCACGTTGCCTCCTCAAATAGAAGAGCTGAAGAGATCAACCGCATGGAAGGGAGTCCTGAACACCCTAAGCCGGTGTTTGGCCTATGCTCCGGCGCTGAAGCCAGAAGAGGTAGCTGCTGGCTATCCTGAACTGAAAGACGACGGGTCGGAGTTCACCGAGGAGGACTACCACCGAGTAATCAAGGAATCCCGCTTCGCAGCGACTCAGCTGGCAGTCGGCTTGGATTCAAACAAATACCAAGCCACATATGATGATAAGAACAAGAAGGTGACTCCTCCCTCGTACAAAATTACTAGCTTGGCTCCTCGCCGGCCCAAGAACCCTTTTGACCTTGACGTGGATCTATCCCTCTTCCTTAATGATGAAGATGAGTTTGTCGCCTTATCCAATTGTAACTAGAAGCTGGGAGATTTACAAATTTAAGTTGGAGAGAGCTCGAGGCAAAGTGACCCGGATGCGGCTTGAGTCTTCTCAAGATGTAATCTTTGCCTTTAAACGACAATCTGATCCTTTCTTTATCGGGGGATGACGCCCGACTTGGCCATGCGAGCCATGTACTAGCTTGTTAGATCTTGTAGGGAAACAATCTGTCCCTCATGCATTTTGATTGAACTTCCTGAATAACTTATCCCTTTAGTATATTCATGAATCGCCCTTTTAAAAATCTTTGTCCTTGATAAGCAAGGAAGTGTCACAGTTCGACATAAAAGCCTTCAACCTGTGTGTCAGGAAAACGTAAGCCGACTCAGTGAGTTATGGTAGAAGATAAACCAGCCCCCTGGGTTATGGCAAAAATAAACCAGCCCTTTGGGTTATGGCAAATAGCAGTTAAAAACTAGCCCAATGAGTCGTGGCGAGTTTTTAAGTAAAATACGACTCAATGATATTATGAAACCTTGTGGTCGTGCCATCAAGAAATAAAATTCGTCGGCTCAATGAGCTGCGACGGGACAAGATGAGTTTGAAAAACTCTAGTGTTACCCCTAGAAGGCTTTTGCATCAGCCTATATTGTTTAGACCGGCTGAACAGGCGCGACTCAAGCTTCAGTGAACCAATGGTTTCTCTATTTTCCATGTGTGGCTCCGGCCGGTACCTTTTATGTTTTAACCAAGGCGAGTTCAGGGTCTAAATGACGGATTGACTCACCCAGAGTACATAAGTCCATGTGGCGACTTGTCCAACACAAGTCCAGTATAACCTTTTGTAATGCGGTAATTTTTCGCTAGCCAAGAGGGTATTCACGCTGAACTCAGTGAGTGGAAGCCCCCAAGACCTATGATTTAGGAAAAGTCGGGCATAGGATTGCAGAAGCGTGTACGCTCTTACTGCAAAACGACTTGGGAACTAGTAGCCCCCAAGTAAGTCGGCTTAATTCTCAAAATCATATAAGGCACCTATGTTTGGACCGTGCAATGTGGCGACTAGTCCTCTTTGGCTTACCAGGGACCAGTTTTGAAATAAGTGCAGCATGGCGACTTATGCTCTTTGGCCTTGATAGCGTCCATGTTTGGATGACTCATAGAACAATAAAGACTCATGCTTTCAGAAGATGAAACAGCAAAGGACCCCGAATTTCGTGGGTGCCGGATTTATTGCTTTTATAAATAATGGATTACAATTTCTGAAATTTGGAAAAAAGAAAGGAGCCCATGGCTCTCAGTGTAGTAAGGCCGCAGGTGGGCTATATTCCAGGGGCGAGTTGTCTCAACCTCTGTAGTTGGCCGATCTGGGCGAAGATCCACCAAGTAGTATGAGCTGTTTCGAAGATTCTTGCTGATGACAAACGGTCCTTCCCACGGAGGTGATAGCTTGTGCATACCAGTGTGATCTTGAATCAAACGGAGCATTAAGTCGCCCTCTTGAAAAGTCAGGCTCTTAACACGGCGGTTGTGGTAGCGTCGCAAGTCTTGTTGGTAGATCGCCGATTGTGACGCGGCCAAGTCACGCTCTTCCTTCAAAGCATCCAACGAGTCTTGTCGTGCCAACTCGTTGTCCTGTTCCACATAAGCGGCGGCTCGCGGTGAATCGTGTCTGATGTCGCTTGGTAACACCGCCTTTGCCCCGTAGACCAGAAAGAAAAGAGTAAAACCCGTGGAGCGATTTGGAGTTGTCCTAATGCTCCATAATACTGAGGGCAATTCTTCCACCCAACACCCTGGAGTACGTTCCAAAGGTACCATGAGCCGAGGCTTAATTCCCCGCAATATTTCCTGATTCGCCCTTTCTACCTGCCCATTAGACTGGGGATGTGCGACCGCAGAGACGTCAAGCCGGATATGTTCACGACTGCAAAACTCTTGCATTGCACCTTTGGATAAATTAGTACCATTGTCAGTAATGATACTATGAGGGTATCCAAACCTGAAAATCAATTTTTTCAAGAATTTGACACCCGCATCTGCATCACAGCTACTAACGGGCTCTGCCTCAACCCACTTAGTAAACTTGTCAACCGCCACCAATATGTGAGTCTTTTTATTGGACGACATCTTGAAAGGGCCAACCATGTCAAGCCCCCAGACTGCAAACGGCCAAGTGATTGGTATCATCCCCAAGTCCTGAGCTGGCACGTGCATCTGACGTCCAAATTTCTGGCAGCAATCACATCGGAGAACTATCTCCTCTGCGTCTGCATGAGCCGTAAGCCAATAGAACCCATGTCTCAAGGCCTTAGAAACCAAAGATTGTGACCCAGCATGATGACCACAGTCGCGTGCATGAATCTCATTGAGGATCATACATCCTTATTCACGAGAGACGCACCTTTGAAATACCCCTGAGGTGCTTCGTTTGTGCAACTCGCCGTTGTGTATGACCATGGATTTACACTGACGGACGATTTGGCGAGCCAATAATTCATCTGTGGGTAACTCGCCTCGGGTGAGATACTCCACATAGGGAGCCGCCCAATCTGGAGTAGCATGAAGAGCCGCCACGAGTTGAGACTCGGGGTCCGGCACCGCCAAGTCTTCTTCTGAAGGCAGTCTCACCGAAGGGTTACGTAATACATCCAAGAAGACATTGGGAGGAACGGGCTTACGCTGTGAACCGAGACGGGAAAGAGCATCTGCTGCTTCATTAAGTCGCCGGTCGATGCGATCCACTTGATAACCATGAAAATGACGCGCTACATCTGCCACAGCTCGTCTGTAAGCCGCCATTAAGGGATCTCTTGAATCCAGGTGCGAGAAACCTGCTGCGCCACCAAATCTGAGTCGCCCAAACATCTGACTCGCGTGAGGTTCATCTCTTTGGCGAGTCGCAATCCATGGAGCAAGGCTTCATACTCTGCTGCATTGTTGGTACATGGGAACATGAGCCGAAGGACATAGCTAAATTTGTCACCTTGAGGTGAAGTTATCACCACGAGAGCCCCCGAGCCTTCCAGTTGCCTGGATCCATCGAAATAGATGGTCCAATAGGTATGATCGGGCCTATCCTCTGGGATTTTCAACTAGGTCCAATCATTGATGAAGTGCACTAGTGCTTGAGATTTAATGGCCGTCCGGGGTGTATACCACACGTGATGGGTCCTAACTCGATGGCCCACTTAGCAATCCGTCCGGTTGCTTCTCAATTTTGTATGATGTCGCCAAGGGGGGTAGAACTGACGACCATGATGGGATGTTCCTGGAAGTAGTGCTTCAACTTCCGACTTCCCATAAACACACCAAAGACCTGCTTCTGCCAATGCGGGTAGCGTTGCTTGGAGAGGGTGAGGACCTCGCTGATAAAGTACACTGGTCGTTGGACCGGATACTCCTTTCCTTCTTCCTTCCGCTCGACAACCACTGCCACGCTAACTGTCTTGGAATTGGCCGCGATGTACAGGAGCATAAGCTCCTTGTCCGTCGGAGCCACCATTACTGGCGGGTTAACTAATTGTCGCTTCAAGGCTTCAAAGGCTTCGCTGGCTTCGTCTGTCCATACGAATTGATCAGTTTTCTTGAGCAGCTGATAGAGAGGGATGACCTTCTCCCTGAGGCGACTTATAAAGCGGCTTAGAGCTGCGACCCGCCATGCGCTGGACTTGGTTAATGTTAGCCGGTTTCCCCAGCGAAGTAATTGCTTCAATTTTGTCCGGGTTAGCTTCAATGCCACGTTCCGACACCAAAAAGCCCAATAATTTTCCTACAGGAACACCAAACACACACTTGATGGGATTAAGCCTCATCTGGTAGGCGCACAAGTTGTCAAAAGTCTCCTTGAGATCTTCCAAGCGCGACTCCTTCTTTTGAGATCTGACCACGATGTCGTCCATGTAAGCGTGGACATTACGACCGATCAGGTTATGCAAACAATTTTGGATGCAACGCTGCTAAGTCGCCCGCGCACTCTTGAGACCGAACCGCATAGACACGTAACATAAAGCTCCGAACGGGGTTATGAAGGATGTCTTCTCCTGGTCCGCCACCGCCATCTTGATCTGGTGGTACCCTAAATAAGCATCCAAGAAACACAAATGCTCGCAATCCACCATTGAATCAATGATTTGATCAATGCGGGGAAGGGCGAAGGGATCCTTCGGACAGGCTGTGTTGACGTCAGTGTAGTCGATGCACATGCGGAAAGTGTCGTTCTTTTTTAGCACCAGGACCGGGTTAGCCAGCCATTCAGGATGGAAAAGCTCGATGATAAACTCGGCGGACAAAAGTCGGGCAACTTCCTCGGCGACCGCCTTACGACGCTCTTCATTAAACCTGCGAAGGTACTGCCGGACTGGCTTGACTTTGGGGTCAGTATTAAGATGGTGCTCAGCGAATTCTCTCGGTACACCTGGCATGTCAGAAGGTTTCCATGCGAAGATGTCCCGATTCTCACGGATGAATTCGATGAGCGTGCTTTCCTATTTGGGATCCAGACCCGTCCCAATAGTGAACTGCTTGGCGGAGTCGCCAGGCGTGAAGTCTATGACCTTGGTATCATCCATCGGTTTAAACTTGAGGGGCGGCTCAAAGTCGATTGTTGGCCTCTTGAGCGGCGTCATGTCTGCCGGATCAACATTGGCTCGGTGAAACTTGAGCTCTTCGGCCGTGCAATCCGACTCGGCATAAGTTGCGTCTCCCTCTTCGCATTCTTGAGTTATATCCTATCTCCACTAATGGTAATAGGTCCCTTAGAGCCAGGCATCTTGAGTTTGACATAAACATAACATGGACGGGCCATGAATCGGGCATAAGCCGACCTTCCAAACAACGCATGGTAGGGGTCTTGATTTTGACCACCTCAAACATGAGAAACTCGCTCCTGTAATTGGACTCTGTGCCAAAACCACGTTAAGTTTAATCCACCCCATTGGATATGCCGACTTACCGGGGACGATGTCGTGGAAGATCGTGGAAGATGGCATCAAGTCTTTCTCCAAGAGATTCATCCATCGGAAAGTATCGAAGTACAGGATGTTAATGTTGTTGCCTCCATCCATGAGGACCTTGGAAAGGGTGTAACCCCCGACTTGGGGGGCCACGACCAAAGCCAAGTCGCCAGGGTTATCTACTCGGGGCGGGTGATCCTCTCTGCTCCAGGTTATGGGTTGTTCAGACCATTGAAGGTACCGGGGGAGCACCGGCTCGACCACGCTGAAGGTTCTATGTTTCACCTTCTGATCCCGCTTGCAGGTGCTGGTGGTGAACACGTGATACTGCCCGCCGTTCAGTTGCTTAGGGTTATTCTAAAAACCGCCATGATCATCCTGTCGTTGGAGATCCCCTTGCGGGGTGGTTGCTGAAACACTCCTGGTGGGTTGTACTACTGGTTGTGAACTTGGTATTGTCCAGCATTGGGTTGCGACCCGCCATGTGGTCCCGACTTAGGAAAGCCGCCGAACGGGCTTTGGCGTGACCCGGGTGCGCCGGGCTGCTCCTGTCGCTGGACCTGATCACCGTCCTGACCTCTTCTGAGCGCCCGGCCCGGAATTCCTGCATCACGTAGCAATCCTCCCAAGAGTGAGTCGCCGGTCCTTCCGCCATGGCATGCTGCGGACAAGGGCCTTTGAGCATCTCGTGATAATTGCGCGGCTTCTTCCCACTGAAGTCCCGCTTCTTCTGGCGCTGGTTTCCGTTGCCGATATTGGTATTAGCGACGAAATTTGTAGGACCTTCCTGTTGTCTCTTTTTCCCTTGCCCACCATGATAGTGGTTGCCCCGGCCGTGAAACTGAGAATGGCCCTTCGACGACTCGCCCTTCCTGGCGGTGCTAGCTTTGTCGTCGTCCTCTCCAGGATCCTTGGTGTCGTCTGACTCAGCATATCTAGTGAGGATATCCATCAACTCGCCCATGTCCTGTACTTTTCTCTTAAGTCCCCCAGCTTCAGTACCAGAGGCTCGTAATGGCAGTTTTTCTCCAGGATCAATACTGCCTGAGCCGCCGAGATGCCCTCTGATGAATGAATAACCTCTGCGACTCGCCGAGTCCAACGATGGGCCGAATCATCTAGCCGCTGAACGCGGTGTTGCAGGTCGACAATGGTCATCAGGCGTTTGCAAGTCCCTCTAAAATTCTTGATGAAGCGCCCTTTTAGCTCTGCCTAGGTGTTGATGGAGTTAGGTGGTAACTTTTTTAACCACGCACGCGTCCTTCCTTCAAGCATCATAGTGAAATACTTGGCGCAACCTGCCTCATTTACGTCGAGCATGTCCATCGCAAGTTTGTAACTCTCGATCCATGACCCAGGTTCGAGATCTGGCGAGCAATTAGGCACCTTCCTGGGTCCTTTGAAGTCCTTCGGCATCCGCTCATTGCGCAGAGTGGGCGCGAGGCATGACACTCCAATGTGGTTGCCTCCGGTGTCGAGAAGCGCAGGTGGCGTCTGGGTGTAAGCCGGATAACCCTGACCCGCCGCGGCTGCAGTTTCCATCTGGCGCGCGGCTCGCGCTGCGTCCACGATGTCTTGGGCCCGTGTGTCGGTCATCCAAGGTGGGTCGTTCTGAGGAAGGCGTCGTTGCCCGCTAGTTACTACGGGTAAGTCCTCATGGCGACTTCTGGGGTGACTCGCCTAAGGCGTGGAGTGTAACCGGTCGAGGCTGTGAGAATAATGTCTATGCTGGACCACAACCGTCTTTAGCATCTCGATGGTGTTTCTTGCCTCTATCTCGGTCGAATAGTTTCCGTAGATCGGGAGGGACTCCAGGTGGCGGGTCGCCGCCAGCACATTATCCACGGGATTTGAGAAGTGGCCTCGTGGTGTCTGGAAACGAGTCGTATGGGCATCCATTGGTTGAGGCGGTGGCGGATTAGGTGGTTGAACCGGGCCTCCCCTTGGAACAGTTTGTAAAGGTCGATCAGGACCCGCCCCAAGGGTGCGCGGGGTGTCGAAGAGGTGAGTTGGGTGGAAGTCGGTCGGGATGTGTCCGTGGTGTCTCCTTTGGTGAACGGCGTCATACGCATGTTGTTGTCTCGAACCGCCAGCCTTCGGCGTTCAGCCATTCCGTCTCTGTTGCGATCGCAGCCTGCTGCGTCTCTACCCTGGCGGCTTAGTGCTTCCATGTCCCACTGAGCCTTGGCCATCGCCTCCTGCAGCTTCTCCAGCTCGGCGTTGATCGACTCCTGATTCTCGGGTGTGACGGCAGTTGCCATGAGCCTGGCGACCTCCGCCGCTAACTCCGCCATGGTTTGAGCTAGGGTTTTCGACGTCCCGTCGGTCTCGTTGTTGCCGGTCGGGTTTTGATGAGGCTGTCCCGCCCCTGCCATATAGATGGCGATTTGTCGATGGGATTTCTCAAGGATTTCGGGGTCCATCGCCAGTGTCAGCCCTCAGTGTTGTCTTTCGTGAAGAGTATGGATTGAATCTATCTCGCCCATGGACGATTCACCGTCAGAATTTGGCGGGGGTGACCTCCTGGGTCGCCGGTTCATCTTGTACGTCGTTTCCCTGTGTAAAACCGAGGAAGGCGCGGCGACTCATGTCCTGTCGCGTGATGGGGAGGACGTACCTGGTCGGCTCGATGATGTCGGTGGAGGTGTCCGGCTCAGGCACATGTGTTCCAATCATGCCGATGAAGACGTTAATCTTGCCGAAGGGGACTCTGTAACCAGATTCGACTGAATTGGCTTCTTGCTCCCACAGCGAGTTGTCGATGTAGTACCTTCCGCGGCGGCTCTTTGTCATGATGTCGACCGCATAGCTTTCTGACCCTGGTAGGGCTCCCTTTGAGAAATCAACTCCACCGTGCGCTAGCCCCATGGTGGGCGCCAACTGTCGTGGTTTTGTCACGGCAGATGTCCTCGTGAAAGGACTTAAAGATGGAGCCATCGCACCTTGGTGGCGACTCAAAGGTGGTGAGCGAAAGCAAGACTCGGATTTACCCAGGTTCGGCCCCTCGTGTGGAGGTAAAAGCCTACGTCCTGCTTTGTGTAGATTGATGATGGTTTCGATTACAAGGAGGGCGTAACTCGCTGGCTCTCAATGATTTCTAACCTGCCCTATCTTCGCTAGGGACTCGCCTTTATATACAGGTCAAGACCCTAAGGTTTACAAGAATCCTAGCCATGCTACAAATCGTAGCTTTCCCTATCTCTAAGTCGACGTGGCTTCCAAGACTGGGAACTCCCTTGGCAGTCTATCTTCTGTATAGCTCTTGAACCGCCATCCGGCTCCTGGGCCAAGGGCCGCACTTCTAATGTTGAGTCGCCCCTTTGATGACCCAACCCAGCTAGGGTGGGTTATACCGCAGGTAATATCCCCAATGGGTGGTGAGAGGAAGTTTTGATGCGTCTCTCTGGAGAGGAGCGACCTTAGTTCGGCTCGGCTCATTTCTGCGTATCTAGCTTCACACAGAGCCATGATCGATACTAGGCTACCATGGGACTGTGGATCTTATGCGTCATACTCTGATATTTTCATGAGTTTACTAGAGAGCACCCTACTCTCATAGATTGCAATGTTAACAATCAGACTCATATAGGTATGTTCTTCAAAAGATGTTCTGCGGGATAACATCTGTGCTTCAATAAGCCACTTCGAACATATTAAGATGTATATCAACCTGCCATGCAGTTTAGGAAAGTATTACATCTTCATGGAGTGGTATTATCAATGATAAGGATACTTTCCTCTCACTTGACCAACAACTTGTCTTCCACATCTAATTCACGGGATCTCCGATCACAAAGAATAGGTTACCACTATGAACAACTCAAATTGTGGGTCTCATACCCATCTCCCTCGATGCATTATCTATCACATTACGTGATAGACCATTAGTAAAAGGATCTGCCAGATTTTTAGATGTTTGGATATAATCCAATGCAATAACTCTGGAGTTTCTCCTTTTCCTGACAGATTTTAACCTTCTCTGAACGTGTCTTGATGACTTCATGTTATCCTTTGAGTTTCTCACTTTCGTCATCACGGTTTGATTGTCGCGGTTCATAAGGATACCTGGTACGGGTTTCTCGACAACCGGCAAGTCACTAAAGAGCCGGCGAAGCCAATCTGCTTCGACCTTAGTTGTATCTAGTGTTGTGAGTTCTGCTTCCATTGTTGACCTTGTTAAGATCGTTTGCTTGCAAGACTTCCAAGAAACAGCGCCACCTCCATGAGTGAATACATATCCTCTTGTGGCCTTTATCTCATCAGCATCAGAGATCCAGTTTGAATCACTATACCCTTCAAGCACCTTTGGGTGTCTAGTATAGTGAATTCCATAATTTGTAGTGCCTTTCAAATAACACAAAACTCTCTCTAGAGCTTTCCAGTGCACATCTCCTGGTTTTGAGACAAACCGACTCAGTTTCCTAACAGCAAAAGATATGTCAGGTCTTGTAGCACTGGCTAAGTACATAAGCGAGCCAATAATCTGAGAATATTTCAATTGATCTCTAGCAATTCTTCGATTCTTTCGAAGCAGCACGCTGGCATCATATGGTGTGGGAGAGGGCTTGCAGTCACTATATCCAAATCGACTCAAGATCTTTTCCACATAGTGAGATTGAAGCAACGTAATCCCACCATCATCATTTCTCAACAACTTGATGTTCAGAATGACATCAGCCACTCCTAAATCCTTCATCTCAAAACAGTGAGATAGGAAATCCTTGACCTCCTTAATAACATTCAAATTTGTTCCGAAAATCAGTATGTCGTCAACATACAAGGAAAGGATAACTCCCTCGCTCCCACCATGGCGATAGTACACACATTTATCAGCTTCGTTTACAACAAAGCCTGCATATGTTAAAGTTCTTTCAAACATCTCATGCCATTGCTTGGGTGCTTGCTGAAGTCCATATAAAGACTTCAGAAACTTGCACACTTATCCTTCATGGCCATCTACTACAAACCCATCTGGCTGTTCCATGTAAATTTCCTCATCCAACTCTCCATTTAGGAAAGCAGTCTTAACATCCATTTGATGAACGAGAAGACCACGTGAGGCGGCTAGTGGAAGTAGTACTCGAATAGTGGTCAGTCGAGCCACAGGTGAGTAAGTATCAAAGAAGTCTTCACCTTCCTTTTGGGTATAACCCTTAGCCACGAGTCGTGCCTTGTACTTATTGATAGTACCATCAGGCCTAAGCTTCTTCTTGAATACCCATTTGCATCCTATAGGTTTACACCCATAAGGACGCTTGTCATAACGGTTAGGGCAGTTAGGTGCCCAATGATCAGGATCTCCGCACCCATGACAAACACCTTTCTTCTTGTCATTCTTCTTCTTGAAGTTGGTGTGATGTATAGCCTTGTTCTTCCCATCGAACTTTGCTTTACCATCAAACTTGCCCTTGTTCTTGAAATTGTGGGGCTGGAAGCTTTTCTTCTGTACCAGATTGGCACTAGATCCTCCCTCAATACCTCGAGCACATGTGTCTTTTGCTCTCGCCTTTTCTTCCACATCAAGAGTACCTATGAGATCCGGAACGGAAAACTCCTGCCTCTTATGCTTCAGTAAGGTAGCAAAGTTCCTCCACGAAGGAGGAAGTTTAGTGATGATGCCTCCGGGAACAAACTTGTCCGGTAGCATGCAACTGAAGTGCTCAAGTTCTCTTGCAAATGACTGTATCTCATGAGCTTGCTAAACCATGGAGCGCTCTTCAGTCATCCTGTAGCCACATAATTGTTCCATGATCTACAGCTTAGTGCCAGCATCCGAGACCCCAAACTTGGCCTCGAGTGCATCCCACATATCTTTTCCATTATCAATTGACGCATAAGGATCAACTATGTTCTCACCAAGAACGCTCAAGAGAGCAGCCTTAAACAAGGTATCCATTTTTTGAAAAGCCAGTTCCTCTTGAGCATCATGATCTCCTTCAGGTTTGCCAAGAGTGGCATCATAGCAGCTCATGGTTTGAAACCATAGAACAGCTCTCACGCACCACCTCTTATAGTGGAGACCCAAGCAGCAAAACCACTCGGGGTAAATTTCCTATAATAAGGTTTTTGGATTGTTGGAAATATGAGCAATTTACCATAGGATTTTATTAACAGAAAAGATAGGGAAAACATGACTATCATAAAATAGATGAAACAAAGCAGGAAATATAGAGATGAGACGACAAAAGACATGTGCACATATGATCTAAAAGAGAACATACATAGAGCCGTTCTATGTACACAAAACATCATATGAAAGGATAAGCAAAAAACGAAACATATCTAGAAGTGAAACTAGAGCAAGAATTTGGGGCAGGAACTCAAAGAAAAGGAACACGAGCACGTACTGAGTTGCAGTAGCAGTAGGGTTGGTGTTGGCGTTGTCGTTGGCCATCTTACCGAAGAGGTGGTCGACGTAGGGGAAGAAGTCATCGTCTGGGAAGAGATCGTCGGAGTCCGTACCGGAATCTAGTAGTCGCGCTGAGCACTCCCCAAAAACCTTATCGCCCTTCTCCCGTACATGACTCGAAGGGACGAAGTTTCGGAGGCCTACTGTCCCAACATACGGTCCACACCGCAAGTCGGGATGGGGAAGAACGTAGCAGCAGCACAGAGAGATGGAACAGGTGGTGAGAGGAAATTCTGATGCGTCTCTCTGGATAGGAGCGACCTCTCTGAGCCGAAGAGAACGAGGGAGACGAAACGAACAGATAGCAGCCGAAGGGTGCAGCGTTCGTGTTCAATATCCACTACAGCAAAATGTTCAGAAAATTTAGTTCGGCTCGGCTCATTCCCGCGGCGCGGTGGGTCGAGGCGGGCGGCAAGGAGGAGCGCGCGTGTATGTCTCTCTTGTTCTCAAGCTCATACATGTGTGGAAACATCCTGCCTTATAAGGAGGTCCATGTGACAGCCCGAGACCGACGTTCAAGAAGATTTCCCCTTTATTCCGTTTTCGTTGTGTGATTATTTTTATTTGTCGCATCATCATCGCATCATGCGCATCATCCGCATTGCATCGGCATCCCGTTGCCGCCAGTTTTGAAAACTGCATCCGTTATTAGTTGCCGGTTCTCTCCGTGTCCGTCGTTGCCCTTGTTGAGCCCGACCACACACGCACGCGTCCGCGACATCGTCAAAACCCTATTATGAAAAGTGCATACAAAATATTCTCTGATTGGGCTGACACTTGGCGTGCGGTCTTGTTTAGGTATAGGTAGGCCGCCTGCCAAATTTCGTCGCAATCGGAGTCCGTATGGTACCCAAACGGTCGACCGTAGTGGCACCATCTTCGGTTATCCGTCGGACGTGTTTCTGTGTTTTCAAAACTTGTTGTCGGGTCGCCCGTTTTCCCTCTCGTCTCCGGCTAGCCACTCCACACTGCCACTTAGCTGCCCCCGCGTTCGAGATTGTTCGATTCCGATCGTACGGTTGAAACCGGGATGAAAAACTGCTAAACCTAGCCCCCCCCAATTGTTATAAATAGACCCCCATGCCATTTTTAGCACCCACTCTCCCCCTGCCTCGATTTCCGCGCCCATCAAACCCTAGCCTCCCTCCTCAGCCTCTCTCTCCTCCCTCCCTCCTCAGCGCCTCCGCCGAGCCCGTGAGCCCACGCGAGGCCCGCCGAGCCCATCTGGCCGCCGCCCCGTTCTGCCCCGAGCTCCCGGGCGCAGCAGCCCCTCTCGAGCCGCGTTGCAGCATGCAACCGCAGCGCCGCACCCGCTCACCGCATCCCACACGCCAGATCCCCATCACCGGTGACCACCAGGCCACCTCCAGATCCGCCGCCACCGCCCGGATCCGCTACCCGCTGCCTCTGTGGTGCCGGCCGCCTGCCCTGTTCCCGCCGCCGCCTTGGCTCCCGATCCAGGCGGGATCGAGTGAGCCAGCCTCTGTGCGTCGCCCGCCAGCACCAGTGGGCCGGTCGGCCAGCGCCACGCGTGCCTAGGCTAGCGCTCCCGTCGTCCCCATTTCCAACGCCCTCGGCCCAGTTCGCCAAGCCGCCAGGCCAGCCTCCCGCGGCCCACGGAGCTCCTTCGGCCCAACACCGACCGGCCTGCCTCCACACCAACCGGCCTTTTGGGCCCAAGGTGAGCAGACGCCCATGCCCATGTGCTATTCCCCGCCCTCGCGTATATTTCTTGTAGTGCGCCGTGTAGTTTCGGCCCAGTAGCAGTAGATTAGGCCCGTGGTTGTTTTTTTCTCCGTCCAGCGATTTATTCCAATTTTAGAAAATTGCATATTTTTCAAACGCTCGTAGATAATTAAACGAGCATCGGATCGAGATGATTTAAATATGAAACTTGTGTAGTTTTTCGCGTAGATTCATAATTTGCAAGTTTCATGTATGTTTGGAGTAGTTTGACTTGCCATATGCCTAGTTTTGCGTGTTGTCCTAATAGGGGATTATCCCATATTAATTTGTGTGCGTGTCTGGATTGCTCAAACCCCGTAGATGAAATGCTCATGTTTTTAGGTACCCTTTTCCATGTATTTTAGAGTAGTTGTTTGCATTTGTCCATGTAGGTTCCGTTGCTAGTTTGTTATACCGCGGTTAGGACATATTCTCACATATTCGTGTGGCGTTATTTTTATTTTGCAACCCCACATGTTATATATGTTTTCGGGGTAGAAAAATCCATAGAATTTAACTGTGCATTTAGTTTTAGCTTTTGAGAAAGATAGTGCGCGTGATATTTTGACATGTTGCCCTTTTGTTTATTTTGTGGGATTTAATCCGTGCATGATATGAAGGAGTTGTCAACTAGAGATTTGTCCTTGGATATGTAGGCTAGCCTCTGGTAGTTTTGGTTGCAATAGAAATCCATGTTTAGCTGTCGTTTGCTTGTTGTCAACATGCTAGAAATATTGCTGCTTTGGAGATGCTGAAATATTTCTAAGTCTGAAATCTGTTATATTTTGTTGTTGTCTTGTCATGAGTTTATCTGGTGATCTGTAGCCTCTTTGAGGTTGGTGCAATGGAGTTAGTTGTAGTCCTTAAGATTCTCTAGCGTGCTGTGAATTTTCATGCCATTTGGAGTCGTGTAGAATATAGTTTTGCTACTATCAATATGCCTTCAGATCAAAAACTGCACTGTCAAAAACTGATATTTTCTCTAAGTCTGAAACTGTGTGTGACATGCCATTTTGAGAGTTCTTTTCCTAGTGATCCATGCTTCCATGCTAAATGTTATTAGTAGTATGTTGTAGTGCATCTTGCCCTCTACTGTCTCATGCCTTGTTTGAGCATATTGGATTTGTGTAGCTAGTTGTTCGAGGGTGTAGAAAATGCTATGTGGCTGATTTTGGCAGATTATGTCTATTTCTTGTTTAGCTCGTAGTTGTTGAACCGTTGCTCCGTTTTGATCGTGTCCTATATGAAACTTTCTTAGAATCTCATGTAGCTTCATATTATCTTGCTGTTTGTATGTTTTTAAATGCTTGTGAGTGTCGTTGCACACATATTGCATTCATGTCATCATATCTTGCGTTGATCACATCTTTTGAACCGTAGCTCCGTTAAAGATGTTCTCTATGTGTAACTTGATTGGAACGACGCGTAGAATCACGTGAACCTATTTATTTTGCTGTTTAAAAAACATTTAAACGTGTTAGATCAGATCTGGACAGAATTATAAATTAACATATGAGGTCATCTCGGAGATGCTATATGTCGTTTCCGACCTCATTTAAAATGCCTAGATAGGTAGTTTAATTACGCTTCACCTCTTGCCTTTTTTAACCACATTTAATATTGTCGTGTGCCTAATCGGGATAGAACTAAATATTTAAACATGGAGTTTCGTCAATATGCAACTCATTGCATATTGGACTCCATTTAATGTGTAGTGATTGATTGTTGTGAATTGCCATGTCATGTCTTGCATATATTCAACTGATCATGCATCATATGTGGATTGCATTTTGTCGTGCATGTGCCGTGGTGAATATCTGTGTTGATGCTTGTTTCCGGTTTCCTTCGTCTCGATAGAGTTCCGCAAGCGTGTCGGAAAGTGAGGACCCGTTCGACTATGTCGGTTCGTCTACTTCACGGAGTCATTCTTCTTCCAAGCGGGATCTCAAGCAAGATGACCATTTCCCCAGATACCATTACTATCATTGCCATGCTAGCTTTACCGTTTCTATCGTTATGTCTCGTTGCCTACCACCTGTTAAATATCAGCCTCTCAACATTGCCATGAAAACCTTCAACATGTTCACAACCTAGCAAACCACTGATTGGCTATGTTACCGCTTGCTTAACCATGTGTTAGCGTTGCCAGTTGCAGGTGCAGTTTCTTCCATGTGATAACATGGGTTCCTTGTTATATCACCATATTAAATGCTATTTAATTTAATGCACCTATATACTTGGTAAAAGCTGGAAGGCTCGGCCTTTCTAGCCTGGTGTTTTGTTCCACCTTTGCCCCCTTAGTTTTGGCTACCGGTGTTATGATCCATATTTGAGCGCTCTTAACACAATCGGGGTTGTTATGGGGACCCCCTTTATAATTCGTTTTAGATTAAAGTTGGTCTGGCAAGGCCCAAGACTGGTACTATATTTGCCCAACATAATAATACTGTTAATACTGAAAAGCATAGGGCGTCATGAACCCGAGGAGTAATTTTACATAATATAGGGAGGGCCAGTGCTGATGGTGCTGGTCCAAAACAGAGCCGTTTGCGGGGCCAACCTAGGGCAACTCGGGAGATTTCTATCAGGCCACTGTACGCTGCGCTCATCCGATCGTGTCCTCAGAACGAGAACGCGGCTCCTATCGGGATCGTCGGCACGCCGGGCGGCCTTGCTGGATTAGTTTTACCTTTGACGAATGTCTTGTGCATCGGGATTCTGGTGATGCTTTGCGTAATCTTAGAGTTGAGGTTTTCCACTAACGAGTCCGTCGAGATCGCGAGTTTCGTGATCAAGGATTTCTATGCGGCTTGTGGTAATTTGTGATGGACTAATTGGAGCATCCCTGCAGGGTTAAGTCTTTCGGAAAGTTTTGCTCGCGGTTATGTGGCAACGTGGAAACTTTGTTTAACACTGGTTCTAGATAACTTGAAGTTAACTTAATTAATATATGCCAACTGAGTGCGTAACCGTGACTGTCTCTTTCGTGAGTTCCTTCTCCGATCGAGGACACGGTGGGGTTATGTTTGATGTAGGTAGGTGTTCAGGATCATTCATTTGATCACCAGTAGTTCACGTCCGCTATGCGTAGATCATCCCCCTCTTATTCTCGTACTCGTAAGTTAGCCACCTCATATAATGCTTAGTCACCTGCTGCAGCCTCACCACTTAACCTTACCTCATCCATTAAGCTTTGCTAGTCTTGATACCTTTGGAAATGAGATTGCTGAGTCCCCTGTGGCTCACAGATTACTACAACACCAGTTGCAGGTACATGTAAAGGTTACTTGACGCGAGCGCGTTGATTGTTCATTTGGACTTGCTTCTTCTTCTTCTTCTTCTTCTTCTTCATCGATCTAGGATGGGTTCCAGGCCGGCAGCCTGGGATAGCAAGGATGGACGTCGTTCTCTTTTCTCGTTTGTTTTCGTCCGTAGTCGGACCCTACTCTTCTTCGTGATATTTATGTATTGTATTGATGTGACTCTGATGTAGCTTGTGGTGAGTGTAAGCGAATTCCATATACTCTTTTCTTCAGTACATGTACTTGTAACGATATCCATTCTTGCGAAACGACGAGATGCGTTTCTATCTCTGTCGAGGCCCTCGTGCCAAAATAAGGATAGGATCGCATCTTGGGCGTTACAAGTTGGTATCGGAGCAGTACCTACCTAGGAGCCCCCTTGATTGATCGAACTTGGCCGAGTCGAGTGTAGTAAAAAACTGCTTTGAGTCTAATTATATATCGGAGAGTAGGATTCTTTTTTCTCCTCTTCTATGCTCTAGTGAGGAATCTTGACGTAACAATTTTAATTCTACTCCTCTTCTCACAAAAAAAAATTAGGATGACGCGGATATTTTTGGAATCTATATGATGTCGATGTGACGGAGTTCTGTCTTGGTGCCTCCTGTCTGACTTGATTTCTTCCAGGGAGTTGAGCTCGAGGGGATTCTCGAGCACATCACTATCATTCAGATTTCATAGTATCTCAGAATGAAGGATGTTCGAAATTGCTTCAATACTAGTAGTGCGAGAGGAGTCCGGCTTCCCCAGTACTGGTGCAGAGAGTTCCAGATGTATCGTCATACTTAGTATCATTGTGATTACGAGTGTATGAAATAGACGAGGTTCCGAGATTCTGGTTATGTGTTGACGGATGTGATACACTGGATGGGTTAGAATAGGAGTTGAGTGATATATTACTCCTTGTATCCGTGGATCAGATTGCATGACCAGAAATTTCAGGAGTTCTTAGGTGGGAATTCAAGTAGTTACTTATAGGACAATCTTCCAACAAATGCATGATGTTAGGTTGGGGTTCGACATCTAGTGGCTTCGTTTGTTCACGGTCGACTTACAGCGGTTCTCGTTGGGTCTTAAAGAGTCCTTGTAGCTTGCTACAACTCGGGGACGCTTCGTATGTCATGTGCACTGCCTTGTACGTGATGGCTACTGTAAGGATCGAGCCCGTGCAATCCTGTCCACAAAAATATCGTACGAAATCTCTCTCATGAATTTGTTCTGGCTTGTTCCGTAAGCCTCATCCTTTGTTTTGTTGGAATATGGTAATTCAAGTTGCTTTGATGTCAAATGGTGAATTCACATCTTTTCCAAAGGTATTCTCATATTTTCATGGGAGTGCATATTATTTTGCTCAATCAAATTGTCATATCAATTCTTTTTCAACCGGAGTCATCTTGTCAATTATTTTAAACCAGTGTGTTTCTCTTCAAGTAATTCTTTCCTCTCCAATTTTGCAAGATCAATCTCTCTTTTCTTTCCGGAGTTCATCTCATCTGTCCCAAGTTGTGTTTGCTTTTCCCCACCCTCCCACCCATTTCTCCAGTGATTCATTTTTCATCCAAGTGCATTTCATTTCATTCTTGCTTCCGCTACCTTTTCTTTCGTGTCCTATCCGGTGATTCCTTGTTAAGATTCTCAGGAGCTTCGTGTTCATCTTTATTCAATCTTGTCATCTTTTCAGGTGAATTCAATTTAGTTGTCTGTGGTCATCATATCCTTTTCGTCCTTGTAATTCTTTCCTATGTTGGAAATTGTTACCAGCCTATATTGTTTATTCATTCCTCTCTCTTTCTATCCGAAGTGTTGAAGGTATCTCAGAAGTTTCTTGTTTTCAATTCTTTCAGTTATTTTGAGGGCCTCACCTCATCTAGTTTTCATTTGTATTGGTGCAATATCTCTCTTCTAAGCAATCCATTCAATGGTGTTTCTTTTGAGTGGGCCCATAACCCACAGGTTCTTTCCCAGGATCTTATCTGGCTCTTGTAATCTTTCCGGTGCTCTCTAATTCTTTTCAACTATGACGTAAGTATGAATTTCATCACTCATATTCCTTCTTCAAGATCAATTTGAATTAATTCCCATATTTGGCTCAACCTTTCATTCTTCATTATTCCGGAGTGTCTCAGTTATTCTTGGTGGTGTTCTCCTCATCATTTTCAGCTTCAAGACCGAAGGGGTGTTTCTCTCAAATCTTGGTCCATTCTCTTGGAGATTAATAATTTCAGCTTTGTGGCATCATCTTGAATTATTCCAGTCATGAGAATCCCTTTCTTGCTATCCAGTGCATCCTGAGTTGTTTTCATTCTCAATCCTCCGAAGGCCATCATTTCAGAAGATTTCTTTGTCTCAGCTTTCAGCTTTCGCTCTCAAATTCTTCTCAATTGTTGTCTCTTCGTTCGTCTCTCAATTATTCTCGTGCCTTGTTCGAGTTTTTCTCTCCGGTGGCTCATGATCTCTTCATTCTCACATATCTCCTCAATCATTTCTAGAAGAATAAGTGTTACGCTAAATCTGTTGCTTGTCATCAATTAAACTTGATGAAGGACAAGCATAACATAATTCTTATTCTTGTTCAGAGTGATCTGAATTCTTCTTCCGGAGTGGATCATGATATCAATTCTTTGTCTCAAGCTTGTCTTCAACATTCTTGTGCTAGTAATTCTGGTTTTCTGCTTCGTTCTTTTTCCAAGAGCTAATTTCTATTTTTTCTAACGGAAGATTTGTGATATTGCTCTCTTCAATCTGTCATTTGGTCCTTTCAATATCATATTGTTCCCTTGTTCAATATAGTAGTTTGTTGTCAATCTTCTCAAGATCTGTCCATCTTATCCAATTTTTGTTCCTCTTTTCCTACCGAAGTGCTGCCGAAATTTTCTGTGAATTCTTGCTTATTCCTCATGGAATTCCTCATCTCTTTGCAACCTTCAAGGATCGTTTGTTTCACTCGTTGGTCAAAGAAGCAACTAAGTTTTACCTCTTGCTTTCTCATCCTCTTCCCCCTTTCATTCTTGGATCTCGGGTCGAGATCCTCTTGTAGTATAGGAGAGTTGTGATAGCCCGAGACCGACGTTCCAGAATATTCCCCCTTTATTCCGTTTTCGTCGTGTGATTATTTTTATTTGTCGCATCATCATCGCATCATGCGCACCATACGCATTGCATCGGCATCCCGTTGCCGCCTATTTTCAAAACTACATCTGTTATTAGTTTTCGGTTCTCTCCGTGTTCGTCGTTGTCCGTGTTGAGCCTGACCACACACGCACGCGTCCGCGGCATCGTCAAAACCCTGTTTTTAAAAGTGCATATAAAATATTCTCTGATTGGGTTGAAACTTGGCATGCGATCTTGTTTAGGTATAGGTAGGCCTCCTGCCAAATTTCGTCGCAATCGGAGTCCCTCTGGTACCCGAACGGTCGACCGTAGCAGCATCGTCTTCGGTTATCCGTCGGACGTGTTTCAGTGTTTTAAAATCTTGTTGCCGGGTCGCCCGTTTTTCGTCTTCTCTTCGGCTATCCACTCTACACAACCACTTAGCCGCCCCTGCATTCTAGATTGTTCGATTCCGATCATACGGTTGAAACCGGGGCGAAAAACTGCTAAACCTAGCCCCCCCCCCCCAATTGTTATAAATAGACCCCCATGCCATTTTTAGCACCCACTCTCCCTCTGCCTCGATTCCCGTGCCACCAAACCCTAGCCGCCCTCCTCAACCTCTCTCTCCTTCCTCCCTCCTCAGCACCGCCGCCGGGCCCGCTGAAAGTGCGTTATATCGACTAGAGGGGGGGTGAATAGGAGATTTTTAGAATTTCATCACTGAGGAAATTCCTTTTGAGGAAATTCCTCACTGATGACCAACTTACAGCGGAAACAGTTAAGGATCAGACGTGCAAACGTTCACAACAGCAGTATTACAGAGTGAAGATTATTAAAACAGATTGCACAGTAAGCAGGCATGCAGAATACAGATGATGATTAACTATTGTGAAGAATTTGGGGTTGAGGAAATTCGGAGAAAGTCTTCAGCTAATTCTTCAAACAGTCACTGTGAAAGTCATCAACACATAATACAGCGAAAGTAAAGAGTTGAGGAATTAGAACCTGATTCTTGGTGAAGACTGTTGTTGATGACCCAGTTCCAACTGCTGTGATAGTTGTACATCTGGTTTGGAGCGGCTTGGTATTGAAACCAAAGGACACCCAGTCCCGGGACACACAGTCCCTACCATATTCTCCTTGAGCTAAGGACACACAGTCCTCGCCCAACACTCGTGGTAAGTCTTCAGGGCAGACTTCCAAACCCTCACAAACTCGGTCACCCGACGATCCACAATTGACTGCTGGATTGCTCTAGACCATGACGCCTAACCGTCTGAAGGATGCACATTCCTCAAAGGTAAAAGGCTTCAGTCCCACACAGGAACAACTTCTTCAGTGATCCTCAATCACTAGGTTTGGGTTGTGGTTTCGGTGGGTGGTGTATTTCCTCACTGATGATTTACTCTCAAAGGCTCTGAGGAATTTGGGTTGCTCTTATGACAAGTGTCAGTTTCTAATGGAGCAGCCAACCAGCTAGTGGTTGTGGGGGGTGGCTATTTATAGCCTGGGAGCATCCCGACATGATTTGACACTAATGCCCTTAAATAATATGACCGTTGGAGTGGATAAGACCAGTGACTTGGCGTGGTTATCGAAACGGTCGGGACCCTCAACTATGAGAGTCCTCATGTCACTCATATTCCTCACTTGAGGCTTTTGGTAGGATTTGGCTTGGGTTGAGCATCATGAGGAAATTCATTCCATAGTGTTACTTTGACCCCCTTTAACAGTACGGTGTTCCTTTTCATCAAATGCGAAGAAAGTAAAACAGAAAACGTAAATCTTCACGCTTCAATTTCTTCAGAATGATTTTCTTCAGGAACCACCGGTCTTCTCAATATCAGTGTCTTCACGAGGGATAACAATTTCATCGCAGATTCCTCGTGATTCATTTCTTCAGCTTCAGACCAATTTCTTCAACTGAAGATATACATTTTTAGGGGTCAATATTCTTCAAATATCTCAAACTCCTCAATGACTTATAGATCCTGTCTACACTTATAAACACATTAGATACTTAACCTATAAGTCTTCAAACCACCAAAATCACTAAGGGGCACTAGATGCACTTACAATCTCCCCTTTTTTGGTGGTTGATGATAATTAGGTTAAGTCTTCAACATGGATCAAAAATATGAAGTGTAAATACTCATTTGAGGAATTTGAAGACAAGATTCACAGAGACTCCCCCTGAAGATATGCATACCTTGAGGATTCTGCTTTTATAGCAGATGCACATTGATGATTTATATCATGGAGATCTCCCCCTGAATCTTGTAAATCATGCATACATATAGCATATTAGATGAAGAAAATGAAGATGCATGATGGCAAATGGTATCTGACGAATTCCAGCATGCGTGCATTAAAACTTGAGGAATAAGCATGCGAAGAAAAACGTTCAAAAACGTCAGAGTACCATCGGGCTTAAGTTACAACTCATTACATAAAAACTTCAGAAGAGCCAAGAGTTTGTAACTTAAATATAGTTCATAGGCCCCAAAAATAACTCCCGTTTGAAGACTAACTCTCAAGTTTCTCCCCCTTTGTCATCAAGTGACAAAAAGGGACAAACTAAGGACTAACGCCCGTGAAGACTTCATTTCTTGGCGGTTGATGAAGATCCTTGACGCTTCTTGGGTGTAGTCTGCTTCCTTGGACCTGTTGCGGTGTCGAGTTGTTCCTCATCAGACTCAGCGGTGCGGAATGAAGAGAAGGAGTTGTCTTCAAGGTCTGGCACTGGAATGGGCCTGAACTTCTTCTTGGGAGGCCACGACCAGTCAAAGTCCTGCTCAAAGTTCATTTCTTCAAGCTCAGTCTGGGTCTTCAGATGTGCAAGTGTGGCCCAGGTGCAATCGAAAACCTCATGCAGATAGTGATGATTAATCTTCACAGAGTTCTGGGTTTCAGTGAGGGTTTTCAAAATGGCACCAAACTGGCGTTTGACCCATTTATGGTTGTGATCCACCTTCTGATGAAGACTGAGGAGAAGCTCTCTGGTGTTTAGCACGCGAGGAGGAACAGGGCTGGGTGGACGAGTCTCAGTATCGTCCCATGAAGAATAAGCGTCTGGTTCTTTAAACTGGCCATCAAGGGGCCTGCTGCCTTCGTCAATCACAGATTTTCCTTTTCCCTCAATGGGCTCGAAAGTCTTCTTGTTGACCCGGATAGGAGGCATATAACCAACATGGTTCTGGAAATCGGCGTGGAAGTTGATGCATGTCCTTGTCCTGAGGAATCTCATGATCCATGGTGCATAAATCTTGTGATCATAGGGGCACATTGCATTGTCAGCCAAAGTCCTCAAGAAGAAATCATGGATATTCATAGGAATACCGTGAATGATGTTGAAGAGGATATTCTTCATGAGGCCTACAACATCTTCTTCATCATCATGGCCTTTGATTGGCGCGAGCACACTGCAGAGAATGCGCTAGACAGACCGAGGTGTGTACTTAAGCTCATGGACGAGGAATGTGGTTCTTGAGGGTTTTCCTGCAGCCAAAGGCTTCATGAGGACTTCCATCATTCCATTTGGCAGCTCACGCTCACCATAAAGCTTCACTGCCCCGTCTGAAGGAATTGGTACGGGCAGTTCTCTGAGGAGTTCAGAAGCGGGAGCCTTGTAGTGAGTGTTTTGGGTCATCCAGTCAAACACCCAAGTGTTGATGTCATCAGCGTTGCCAGAGATGTGCAGAGTGGCATATAACTGAAGAATAAGTTCACTATTCCAGTCTGATATATCTGAGCACATAGGGAGCAAACCTGCATCGTGGAGTACACTGAGGACTGGTTCCATGCAGGGTATTTCTTCAAGCTCATCATGAGGAATGTGCCTGTGCTGGAATATCTTGTTGCGTCCACAGAGCACAGAAGCATAGTAGTTCATCTGAGTCCTTGTCCAAAACTTCAGATGCCTCATTTGAGGCTTGTCATAAGGATTCTCTCCGATGAAATACATGCGTTCCTCAAAGAAATTTTCTTTCTGAAACTTTGGCCGCTTCGAGAATGGCTGGCGCTGAACTGGCTTGATATTGTGCTGAGGAATGGGAGTGGAAACAACCATGGCAGTCTCTGGGTTGAGCACAATGAATTCATTGTCAGGGGCGGGAACATTTTCTTCAGCATTTTCCTCAGGTTGAGGAATTTCATCAGCTGATATTTCTTGCTCTGGCTGAGCGTCAGGCTGAGGAATTTATGCTTCTTTCTCAGCTTGAGGAGTTTGGTCAGCCTGTTCAGAATGAGGAGTCTGCTCAGAATGTGCATTTTCCTCAGCTTGTTTTTCTTCAGCTGGCTTTGTGGTAGAAGCAGATTCATCAGCTGCTGCAGCTGAAGCTTGAGCAGTCTCTGTCTGAGGAACATGAGGTTTGGGACTGTCATCAATTTGGATCTTCTCATCAGTATGTTCCTCAGAGGCAACATCCTTCATTTCCTCATCTGCCCTTGTAGTTGGGTCACCAATGACGACCATTTCATATGAAGGTGCAACATTTAGAGGCACCGGGTCCAGAGGGGCAGATTCTTCAGTTTCCTTGAGGCGCTTTGCCTCAATCTTTTCTTCTGCTGAGGAAGCTTTTCTCTTCTTTGCTTCCTTCTCAGCAGCTCTTGTCTTCTTCGCGTCTGATGCAGACGGGATTATCTTCTTCACCTTTGAAGCTTTTGGTGAAGGTGTTCTTTCTGCAGATTCTTCAGCTGGTAGTGAGGAACCAGCTGGAACAGAGTCATCAGCCTGCTTTGATGAAGCAGCTGGATCAGGAGCAGTTGCATCAGGGGTTGCAGTTTCATCAGTAGCGGTCTCGGTGATGATTTCTTCAATGGCCGGCTCATCAGCACGGCGCTCTTGGTGTTGTTCCTCAGCTTGAGGAATTTCCTCCTCATCAGGAGATGCATCTTATGGCTGCTCAACCAGGGGATGAGGAGTTGGTGCTGGTGGTGGGTGTCGTTTGTTGTAGTCATCAACAGCACTAGTGGCTAGCTTGATGAAATTGCGCTTGATGCTTTTGCGGTCTGACAGTTTGTCACACTTGTCAATCAAGACCTACAGCTCTGCCTGGGTTGACACCAGTGCTTCAGGAGTCAGTTTGAGGAGATTTTGCCTGAGGAATTTCTCCTTTTTGGCCTTTGCAACCTTTGCCTGCCTGTCCTTCTGTTCCTTCCACTTCGCTTCGTTTATGAAGGTGGCCACCATGTGGCTGATGCCAGGAGGAAGTTTCAAATCATCAATGGGTGTGTTTGGGTCCTCATACCATATATTGATGTAGTCGAGGAGGACCTTGGTGTCCATGGCCAGAGGAATAGCACTGCCTGATGCTTGTGCTACCCGTTCTTGCTTGTTCCTGATGATGGCTTGCAGGGTTTCATCATCATAATCATCACTTCCCTCTGATGCAGACGGGACTGCGATGATTTTGCTGGGGCTGGGCAGAGGTGCACGTTCAGTAGTGGCCAAAGTCTTCACAAGTGGTGTTAAAGACTTTGTCTCCGAGCTTGTTGCAGCTGGGAGTGAGGAGTTGGAGCTGGCTGTCGTAGGCTTCACGACATGCTTCTGTACTGGCTTTGGAGGTGGAGCTGAGGATTTTGGTGTAGAGGAGATGGGTGCTGAGGGTTTTGGCACTGATGGTTTTGGTGTTGACGATTTTGGAACCGAGGGTTTTGGAGCTGAGGGTTTTGGAGCTGAGGATTTTGTGACAGAAGCCTGTGCAGACTTCTCTTGAGGCTTTGGAGCCTTTGGCTTTGTTGGCACAGACTGTGGTTGAGAAATCTCTGAGCCTGAGGTTTCTGCTGCTGAGGAATGAGCAACATCGGAGGCAGCAGCTGAGGATTCATTAAATTTCTTCACTGCAGCTTCAGCTTGCTTCTTGAGCTTGGCCAGATGCCTTTCTTTTTCATCTGGGTAGTCATCAAGTGTCATAAGGCTTGAGGGATGTGCTACTTGATGATCCTCAAGTGGGGCCCTTCTGCCTGGAGGCTTCCAAGCGAATTTCTTCGCATATTTTGGAGTCACAAACCTGTACTCCTTCCATTCCTTCGCCCATCTGCGTTCAATCTTCTGCAGCCTAATCTTTCTCTTGGCCATTGTCTCGGGTTCTTCATCAAGCATACAATAGTCCAAGAATATGTCCTCAGGAATATCAGCAGTTGTGTTCTGCTCCAGTTTCTTTCCTCCCTTCTGTTTCCTTTCTTCCTCCATTTTCTTCAGACGAGGAATTTGCTGATGATTTTGAACTCTTGAGGATTCTGATGAGCCTTGAAGAGTTTCTTCCAGAAACGCTGCAAATGAGTTAATGTGATGAGAACCGAGAGATTCATCAGCTGACATGTGTGTACCTGTGAACAGAGTATAGTTGCGAGGAATTTGGAGAGGTCATATGCGTTCTCAGATTTGAAGAAAATGAAAAAGTTTGACAGTTTGAGGAATATAACCAGTGGTTGAGGAATTTGCCTAAGCATACTGTTCTTGGGTTCCAGAGTTGTACAGATCCAAAAATTTGCACAATTGAGGAATCTCGTGAAAATCTTAGATGCTTAGCTAGTTCATCAATGATTGTGGTGATAGATAGTGTTTGAGGAATCACGTGCACATCGTATCTTGAGGAAAAAACAGATTTCTCATAGAAGGGGTAAAATTTCAGATCTAATCTGCTGTAAAAATGGGATATATTTACCTGGAAGGTGCGAACGAAGAACACAGAAAGTAGTGTTGGAGAGGCTCTTCGGTCGAGTGTCCAATGCACCCTAACTAGGTAGCAGAGGACGTCTACGGCAGCGGCGGACGTAGATGTTCCGACTCCGGCGTGATCCTGGCGATGAAAAGGTCGAGGCAGTGAAGCTCTTCCTTACCGGCGACAAGACTACCAGCGGTGGCGCTAGGGTTCGGTGGAGAGTGCGATGACAGGAGAGCGATGAGGCGAAGAAGAGGATACCGAGGGGGATAAGGACCTATTTATAGCCCGAAAGTTACTGTTTGGCGCGAAAGTTTCGGACCAAATAGCCCTTGCCTCTACGTCTCCGCAGGACACGTGTAGCTCCCGTACGATGCGGTGGAGATAGTGGAGATCGTGCTTATCCGATCGTGGGAAGTGGGGGTTCAGTTACTGTTCTTTTAAAAAAACGATTTTTGAAGATTTGAGGATTTTCGTTACAAAATCATCAGCTGACAAGGATGCAGTGAGGATTTTGAACAAAGTTTCAAGTAGAACGCATATGAAGAATTGAATAGACTGGATAAGTATAGCATAGAGGGAAAGTGGGGTCCGATCACATTCACTTAGCAGAAACATCAACTTGAAGAAATAGCAATAAGTGAATGCTATTGAGGACTAGAAATCACAGTCTACCTAGGCAAATGAAAGTCATCAAGTGTTTTTGAAGATTTTGTAATAGATCATCACAATGAAGAACAGCTGTTTTGAAGAAAAATGCATTGTGAGGAAATTGATCATTTGAAGAAAATCAACTTGAGGAATTTCACATTGGGCGGTGGCGTTACCCACCATATAAGAATGTTGATTACAGACGCCGCGTACAATTGTCGTAGGGCCCTGAGAATCAATTTCTTCGTTAATTTCTTCACATTCAGAGTGACTTTCTTCATTGGTTGAAGAAAATCGTTTCATCATGTGTTGCACATCTAAGTCATCAACTTTGCATAAGTGTTAGGATGTGTGCATGTTTTTACAAAACATTTGAAGACTCTAAGATATTTAGCTCACACCGCAACTTGCAAAACCTTTTCTCATCCAAGAGCTTAGTGAAGATATCTGCCAATTGATCATCAGTCTTCACATGGTCGATGAGGATATTGCCCTTGAGGACATGGTCCCGAAGAAAATGATGACGAATCTGGATGTGCTTGGTCTTCGAGTGTTGTACTGGGTTGTATGCAATCTTGATAGCACTCTCATTGTCATAGTAGAGAGGCACATTCTTCATGTTGATGCCGTAATCCTTGAGGGTTTGCTTCATCCATAGTAATTGAGCACAGCAAGAACCAGCAGCAATGTACTCAGCTTCGGCAGTGGAGAGTGATACGCAGTTCTGCTTCTTTGAGGACCAGCACACTAGTGATCTTCCGAGGAAATGGCATGTGCCAGAAGTTGACTTGCGATCCACACGGTCACCAGCATAGTCTGAATCAGAATACCCTACCAGATGAAGATTGGAGCCCTTGGGATACCATAATCCTAGTGTTGGTATGTGAGCTAAATATCGAAGAATATGTTTCACAGCCTTATGGTGTGATTCCTTCGGTTTTGCTTGAAAACGTGCACACATGCAAACACTAAGCATTATATCTGGCCTATATGCACATAGATACAATAAGGATCCAATCATAGAACGGTATACCTGCTGATCGAAATCTTTACCATTTTCATCAGTGCCGAGGTGACCGTTGGTAGGCATTGGAGTCTTGGCACCTTTGCATTCGTGCATGTCGAATTTCCTCAGAACATCCTTGAGGTATTTCTCTTGTGATATGAAGATTCCATTGCTTTGCTGACGAATTTGAAGACCTAAGAAGAATTTTAGCTCCCCCATCATGGACATTTGATATTCTTCACTCATCATGTAGGCAAATTCATCACTGTATCTTTTGTCAGTACAGCCAAATATGATATCATCAACATATATTTGACATACAAACAGCTCATTATCATAGGATTTTGTGAAAAGAGTTGGATCGAGTGAACCAGGTTTGAAGCCTTCCTTCATGAGGAATTCCTTCAATGTATCATACCATGCCCGAGGGGCTTGCTTGAGGCCATACAGAGCCTTTTTTAGTCTGAAGACTTTGTCTGGATTCTTTGGATCCTCAAAATCTGGGGGCTGAGCAACATATACTTCTTCCTCAAGCTTACTTTTCACATCCATTTGATATAAGGTGATGTTATGATGATTAGCATAAGCAAGTAGTATTCGAATAGCTTCAAGTCTAGCAACAGGTGCAAAAGTTTCATCAAAATCTATTCCTTCAACCTGGGTGTAGCCTTGGGCTACTAGTCGTGCCTTGTTCCTCACCACTTGACCGTCCTCATCTTGCTTGTTTCGGAAAATCCACTTGGTGCTGATGATGTTATGCTTGCGAGGATCTGGTCGTTTGACGAGCTCCCATACGTCATTCAGCTTGAATTGAATAAGTTCGTCTTGCATGGCTTGGATCCACTCCGGTTCCAGAAAAGCCTCAGCTACTTTTGAGGGTTCTGTGATGCATACAAAGGAAAAATGCCCACAAAAGTTAACTAAGTGTGAAGCTTTTGAGCGAGTGAGAGGACCTGGCGCGTTGATGTCATTGAGGATTTTGTCAAGTTCTACTTCATTTGCAATCCTTGGATGAGCTGGTTGAGGATTTTGTCTGGGCTGAGGAAGTGGTGCTGTTGCAATTTCCTCAGGAGCATCTTCTTGGTTTTCATCAGCGATGGGGATCGTTTCTTCACCAATTTCCTCAGTGGGGACAATGTCTTCAGTAGGCTTAAGCTTTATTGCTTCCTCAGGAGACAGCTTATCTGGATCAGAAGGCAATTGCTCTCTTTGTGAGCCATTAGTTTCATCAAACCACAGATCTACAGTCTCAACAACTTTGTTGTGATAGTTGTTGAAGACTCTGTAGGTGTGCGAGTCCTTTCCATAACCGAGCATAAAACCTTCATGTGCCTTAGGTGCAAATTTTGAGCTATGATGAGGATCTCTAATCCAGCATTTTGCACCGAAGACTTTGAAATAACTTACATTGGGTTTCTTGTCAGTGAGGAGTTCATATGAGGTTTTCTTGAGGAATTTGTGAAGATATACCCTGTTGATGATATGACATGCAGTGTTGATTGCTTCGGGCCAGAAGTGACGAGGAGTCTGATATTCTTCAAGCATAGTTCTTGCCATTTCGACCAGAGTCATGTTCTTTCTTTCGACGACACCATTCTGCTGAGGAGTATAAGGAGCAGACAATTCATGAGTAATACCAAGTTCATCAAGATAATCATCAAGACCAGTGTTTTTGAACTCGGTTCCATTATCACTCCTGATATGTTTGATCTTGATGCCGAAGTTCATCGAGGCCCTTGAAGAAAATCGTTTGAAGATTTCCTGCACTTCAGTTTTATACACTATAATATGCACCCAAGTGTATCTGGAATAATCATCAACTATGACAAAGCCGTATAGAGATGTTGCATTGGTTAGTGTGGCATAGTGAGTAGGTCCAAATAAATCCATATGAAGCAATTCAAATGGACGTGTAGTGGTCATGGTGGTTTTGGAGGGATGCTTGGATCTGGTCATTTTCCCAGATTCACAAGCATCGCAGAGATGATCCTTGAGGAATTTGACTGATTCGATGCCAATGACATGCTTCTTCTTTGCAAGTGTGTGCAAATTCCTCATGCCTGCATGACCTAGTCTTCGGTGCCACAGCCATCCTTCTGAGGTTTTTGCTAGTAAGCAAGTGGCTGGTTGAGGACCTGTAGAGAAATCAATAATGTACAAATCCCCTCTTCTTACACCTTCGAAGACTTTGGATCTGTCAGATTCCATGATGACTACACATCTATATCTACCAAAGATAACAATCATATCAAGATCACAAAGCATCGAGACTGACATGAGGTTAAAACCAAGGGATTCAACAAGCATCACTTTGTCCATATGCCTATCCTTGGAAATAGCTACTTTGCCAAGTCCCAATACCTTGCTTTTACCTTTATCAGCATATGTGATTTGCTTCAGAGGTGATGGAGTTAGTGGCATATTCATCAGTAGGCTTTTATCACCAGTCATGTGATGTGTGCAGCCACTATCGAGAACCCACTCAGTATTTTTGGGTTTGTCATCCTGCAGATGAATTAGTACAGCTTACCATCTCATATGCTTCAGATTTGAAGAATATGATACTAATTTCATCAGTTCAGTGATTTCATCATAACAGAAATGTAAGGACGTCTGAAATATTTCTATTTCATCAATCATTAGCTTGCGTCCTATCAAGCGTTCCTCAGGTCTCTAGCAAATTCTTCAGATGATGATTTTCATCTGGAGACCTGACCTGCAGAAGTGATTAGTTTGATTTCTTCACCACCCACATGTGAAGGGGTGGCAAAGCGTTCATCATCCTGCGAGCACCATATGAGAAAGGTGGCATTGAAGCTAATGCACTTCTCTTAACAGTAGGGGGGTTAAAGTACTCATATGAGTATGCAGAGAACTGGTTTGAGGATTTATGAACATAATTATTTGAGGAGTAGCGCTCATATTCATATTCCTTGTAGTTTCCCTGCATGTTAGACGCATAAGCACGGGTATGAGCATAGTTTTGACCAGTTGAGGATTTTGATCCTCTTGAAGACTTTGGTCCTCCTGAGGAATTTGATCTGGGGTTCAGATTCTTCAGAGGTGGTGTCATGAGGACATTCACTTGAAGATTTTCAAGACAACTTTTGGGAACCCAGATTTTCCTCAGAGGAGGGCCATTCCTGCAGTTAGTTCCAACATATCGAGCAAATACTTCACCAGATTGATTTTTGAACAGTTTATAGTTGGAATCAAATGACTCATCCGAGGAATAGGATAATTCACATGAGAAGCCAGTTAGATTAGATGAATCAAAAGGAGGCCCAGTAGCAGCAACCCATGAGGTTTTGGGATACTGCTCAGGTTTCCAAGAAGATCCATCAGCATTTAATTTCCTCTCAAAGGCAATTCCTTCTTTCCTCGGGTTCCTGTTCAAGATCTACTTTTTGAGCACATCACAAAGGGTTTGGTGTCCTTTGAGGCTTTTGTACATGCCTGTCACGTACAATTCCTTCAACCCTGCATTTTCATCAGTAACATTTGTGTTTTCCTCAAGTGAGAAAATAGACACAGCAGGTGCAGTTGAAGAATTTGTAGCATTTGATGATTCTGGTGAGGAATTAGCAGTTTCACGTTCAATGCATTTAAGACATGGAGGAATAAATTCAACTTGACTAGCGCTAATCTGTTGAGCTAGTAATGAATCATTTTCCATACGAAGATCATCATGAGACATCCTCAGCTTCTCAAGATCAAGCTTTCTTTGAAGGAATTCGTAGGAAAGCTTCTCATGATCAGTGAGGAGTGTATCATGACGATCCTGAAGATTATCAAATCTAGACTGAAGATTTTTCATGTCATCAGCGAGGATTTGATTAAGATTCATTTCATCATTCAACAGATCATCACTTTTGTCTAGCAGTTTTTGAAGCTTTTCCAGAGCAGTTTGTTGTTTAGTGGCAATGATAGCAAGTTTACTGTAACTGGGTTTCTTATAATCATTAGGTTCACAGTCACTTGAATCAGAGGAGGAGGCATTATTTGATACCTTTGAACCTTTTGCCATGAAGCAATAGGTTGGAGCGAAGTCATCAGCATAGTCATCAGTATGGATGTTGCACTCATTTTCTTCAAGATTGAAGATTGACTTGCTGACGAAAGTGGTAGCTAGTGCAAGACTAGCCTGTCCGGATTCTGAGTCTTCTCCAGAGCCTTCTTCTTCATCACATTCCTCTGATTCTGCCTCGGAGTCCATTTCCTTGCCAATAAGTGCCCGAGCCTTTCTGAAGCTAGTCTTCTTGTGTGAAGAGGACTTTGAAGATGAGGATTTTGAGGATTTCTTCTTTTTCTTCGAGTCATCAGAACTGTCATCCTTGTATTTCTTCTTCTTTGATTCCTTTCCCAAGCGGGGACAATCAGCAATGTAATGACCTGATTTCTTGCACTTGTGCCAGGTCCGTTTCTTGTAGTCCTCAGATGCAGATTCTGATTTCCTCATGTCTCTTCTTGATGATTTACCGAACTGGCCTCGTCGTGTAAATCTCTAGAAGTTCCTCACAAGCATTGCAAGCTCCTGACCAAATTCTTCAGGGTCACAACTGCTGTCATCTGTGTCTTCTTCTTCAGATGAGGAAATTGCTCTAGCCTTCAGTGCACGTGGTCTGGAATAGCTTTGCCCATATAGATCTCTCTTTTCTTCTAGCTGGAATTCATGAGTATTTAGCCTTTCAAGGATATCAGCTGGATCTAGCATCTTGTAGTCTGGTCTTTCTTGAATCATCAGAACTAGAGTGTCAAATGAAGAATCCAAAGATCTCAGCAGTTTCTTCACAACTTCATGATCAGCGATGTCTCGAGCTCCCAGTGCTTGCAGTTCATTTGATATGTCAGTGAGGCGATCAAAGGTGTCTTGGCAGCTTTCATTGTCATGTCTCTTGAAGCGATTGAAGAGATTGCGAAGAATATCAACACGAGAGTCACGTTGGGTTGATACTCCTTCATTTACCTTGCACAGTCTCTCCCAGATCAGTGTTGCAGAGCCTAAGGCACTTACTCTTCCAAACTGGCCAGGGCTCAGATGACCACAGATGATGTTCTTCGCTTGAGAATCGAGTTGCTTGAATTTCTTCACATCAGCTCCAGTGACACTGGCAGAAATGATGGGGACACCATTTTCCACAATATACCAGAGATCATTGTCTATAGCTTGTAGATGCATTTGCATTTTGTTCTTCCAGAAGGGAAAGTTCTTTCCCTCGTAGGTAGGACATGCTGCAGTCACCTTAAACATGCCTGCATCGACATAACTAAAACTCCAGGTGGTTAAACCAAAATCACACAGAACAAGGGAGTACCTTGCTCTCATACCAATTGAAAGTGCGTTATATCGACTAGAGGGGGGTGAATAGGAGATTTTTAGAATTTCATCACTGAGGAAATTCCTCACTGATGACTAACTTACAGCGGAAACAGTTAAGGATCAGACGTGCAAACGTTCACAACAACAGTATTACAGAGTGAAGATTATGAAAACAGATTGCACAGTAACAAGGCACGCAGAATACAGATGATGATTAACTATTGTGAAGAATTTGGGGTTGAGGAAATTCGGAGAAAGTCTTCAGCAAATTCATCAAACAGTCACTGTGAAAGTCATCAACACATAGTACAGCGAAAGTAAAGAGTTGAGGAATTAGAACCCGATTCTTGGTGAAGACTGTTGTTGATGACCCAGTTCCAATTGATGTGATAGTTGTACATCTGGTTTGGAGCGGCTTGGTATTGAAACCAAAGGACACCCAGTCCCGGGACACACAGTCCCTACCGTATTCTCCTTGAGCTAAGGACACACAGTCCTCGCCCAACACTCGTGGTAAGTCTTCAAGGCAGACTTCCAAACCCTCACAAACTCGGTCACCCGGCGATCCATAATTGGCTGCTGGATTGCTCTAGACCATGACGCCTAACCGTCTGAAGGATGCACAGTCCTCAAAGGTAAAAGGCTTCAGTCCCACACAGGAACAACTTCTTCAGTGATGCTCAATCACTAGGTTTGGGTTGTGGTTTCGGTGGGTGGTGTATTTCCTCACTGATGATTTACTCTCAAAGGCTCTGAGGAATTTGGGTTGCTCTTATGACAAGTGTCAGTTTCTAATGGAGCAGCCAACCAGCTAGTGGTTGTGGGGGGTGGCTATTTATAGCCTGGGAGCATCCCGACATGATTTGACACTAATGTCCTTAAATAATATGACCGTTGGAGTGGATAAGACCAGTGACTTGGCGTGGTTATCGAAACGGTCGGGACCCTCAACTATGAGAGTCCTCATGTCACTCATATTCCTCACTTGAGGCTTTTGGTAGGATTTGGCTTGGGTTGAGCATCATGAGGAAATTCATTCCATAGTGTTACTTTGACCCCCTTTAACAGTACGGTGTTCCTTTTCATCAAATGCGAAGAAAGTAAAACAGAAAACGTAAATCTTCACGCTTCAATTTCTTCAGAACGATTTTCTTCAGGAACCACCGGTCTTCTCAATATCAGTGTCTTCACGAGGGATAACAATTTCATCGCAGATTCCTCATGATTCATTTCTTCAGCTTCAGACCAATTTCTTCAACTGAAGATATACATTTTTAGGGGTCGATATTCTTCAAATATCTCAAACTTCTCAATGACTTATAGATCCTGTGTACACTTATAAACACATTAGATACTTAACCTATAAGTCTTCAAACCACCAAAATCACTAAGGGGCACTAGATGCACTTACACCCGCGAGCCCACGCAAGGCCCGCCGAGCCCATCTGGTCGCCGCCCCATTCTGCCCCGAGCTCCCGGGCGTAGCAGCCCCTCCCGAGCCGCGCTCCAGCGTGCAGCCGCCGCGCCGCGCCCGCTCGCCGCATCCTGCACGCCGGATCCCTGTCGCCGGCGACCACCAGGCCGCCTCCAGATCCGCCGCTGCCGCCCAGATCCGCTGCCCGCCGCCTCTCTGGTGTCGGCCGCCTGCCCTGCTCCCGTCGCTGCCCTGGCTTCCGGTCCAGGCGGGATCGAGGGAGTCAGCCTCTGCGCATCGCCCGCCAGCGCTAGTGGGCCGGTCGGCCAGCGCCAGGCGCGCCCCAGGCCAGCGCCCCCGTCGGCCCCATCTCCAGCGCCGTCGGCCCAGTTCGCCGAGCCACCAGGCCAGCCTCCCGCGGCCCAGGGAGCTCCTTCAGCCCAGCACCGACCGGCCTGCCTCCGCACCAACCGACCTTTTGGGCCCAAGGTGAGAAGACGCACGTGCCTATGTGCTATCCCCCGCCCCGGCGTATATTACTTGTAGTGCGTCGTGTAGTTTCGGCCTAGTAGCAGTAGATTAGGCCCGTGGTTGTTTTTTTCTCCGTCCAGCGATTTATTCCAATTTCAGAAAATTGCATATTTTTCAAACGCTCGTAGATAATTAACCGAGCGTCGGATCGAGATGATTTAAATATGAGACTTGTGTAGTTTTTCGCGTAGATTCATGATTTGCAACTTGCATGCATGTTTGGAGTAGTTTGACTTGCCATATGCCTAGTTTTGCGTGCTGTTTTAATAGGGGATTATCCCGTATTAATTTTTATGCGTGTGAGGATTGCTCAAACCCCGTAGATGAAATGCTCATGTTTTAGGGACCCTTTTCCATGTATTTTAGAGTACTTATTTGCATTTGTGCATGTAGGTTCCGTCACTAGTTTGTTATACTGCGTTTAGGACATATTCTCGCATATTCGTGTGGCGTTATTTTTATTTTGCAACCCCACATGTTATATATGTTTTTGGGGTAGAAAAATCCATAGAATTTAACTCTGCGTTTATTTTTAGCTTTTAAGCAAGTTAGTGTGCGTGATATTTTGACATGTTGCCCTTTTGTTTATTTTGTGGGATTTAATCCGTGCATGATTTGAAGGAGTTGTCAACTAGAGATTTGTCATTGGATATGTAGGCTAGCCTTTGGTAATTTTGGTTGCAATAGAAATCCATGTTTAGGTGTCATTTGCTTGTTGTCAACATGCTAGAAATATTGCTGATTTGGAGATGCTGAAATATTTCTAAGTTTGAAATCTGTTATATTTTGTTGCTGTCTAGTCATGAGTTTATCTGGTGATCTGTAGCTCTCTTGAGGTTGGTGCAATGGAGTTAGTTGTAGTCCTTAAGATTCTCTAGCATGTTGTGAATTTTCATGCCATTTGGAGTCCTGTAGAATAGAGTTTTGCTGCTGTCAATATGCCTTCAGATCGAAAACTGCACTGTCAAAAACTGATATTTTCTCTAAGTCTGAAACTGTGTGTGACATGCCATTTTGAGAGTTCTTTTCCTAGTGATCCATGCTTCCATTTTGAGAGTTCTTTTTCTACCGGTGTTATGATCCATATTTGATCGCTCCTAACACGATCGGGGTTGTTATGGGGACCCCCTTGATAATTCATTTTAGATTAAAGCTGGTCTGGCAAGGCCCAACATTGGTACTATATTTGCCCAACATAATAATGCTGTTAATACTGAAAAGCATAGGGAGTCATGAACCCGAGGAGTAATTTTACATAATACAGGGAGGGCCAGTGCTGATGGTGCTGGTCCAAAACAAAGCCGTTTGCGGGGCCAACCCAGGGCAACTCGAGAGATTTCTATCAGGCCACTATACGCTGCGCTCATCCGGTCGTGTCCTGAGAACGATATACGCGGCTCCTATCGGGATCGTTGACACGTCGGGCGGCCTTGCTGGATTAGTTTTACCTTTGACGAATATCTTGTGCATCGGGATTCCGGTGATGCTTTGGGTAATCTCAGAGTTGAGGTTTTCCACTAAGGAGTCCGTCGAGATCGCGAGTTTCGCGATCAAGGATTTCTATGCGGCTTGTGGTAATTTGTGATGGACTAGTTGGAGCACCCCTGAGGGTTAAATCTTTCGGAAAGCCGTGCCCGCGGTTATGTGGCAACATGGAAACTTTGTTTAACACTAGTTCTAGATAACTTGAAGTTAACTTAATTAAAATATGCCAACTGAGTGCGTAACCGTGACTGCCTCTTTCGCGAGTTCCTTCTCCGATTGAGGACACGGTGGGGTTATGTTTGACGTAGGTAGGTGTTCAGGATCATTCATTTGATCACCAGTAGTTCACGTCCGCTATGCGTAGATCATCCCCCTCTTATTCTCGTACTCGTAAGTTAGCCACCTCATATAATGCTTAGTCGCCTGCTGCAGCCTCACCACTTAACCTTACCTCACCCATTAAGCTTTGCTAGTCTTGATACCTTTGAAAATGAGATTGCTGAGTCCCCTGTGGCTCACAGATTACTACAACACAAGTTGCAGGTATAGGTAAAGGTTACTTGACGCGAGCGCGTTGATTGTTCATTTAGAGTTGCTTCTTCTTCTTCTTCATCATCGATCTAGGATGGGTCCCAGGCCGGCAACCTGGGATAGCAAGGATGGACGTCGTTTTGTTTTCTCGTTTGTTTTCGTCCGTAGTCGGACCCTGCTCTTCTTCGTGATATTTATGTATTGTACTGATGTGACTCAGATGTAACTTGTGTCGAGTGTAAGCCAATTCCATATACTCTTCTCTTCAGTACATGTACTTGTAACGATATCCATTCTTGCAAAACGATGAGATGCGCTTCTATCCCTGTCGAGGCCCTCGTGCCAAAATAAGGATAGGATCGCATCTTGAGCGTTACAGTCCAACTCCCACTAAACTAGCAATGTGGGACTAAACATTTCCACCTCTTGCCTTGCACAAATGAGATGCGTGGACCTCTAGAATTTATTAGGAATTTTTGAAATTATATATTGAGCTGGCCTGAAAGTAGATAAAAATTCCAGCATATATGACCAAGTGGTTGATTCTGTCCCGCAATAAAACAAGACGGGCATGCGAATGCTAATATGCAAACGAATGTACATGAAATAATCGAACAATTATTTTTCTATAGAAAATGATAATCACTTCTACATGTTTTGTTAGTAGTACGTAAAATCTTAAAGTTGCACAAAATTTGTATTGAAAATAGTTTTTGAAAGTTCAAAGGGCCCCGTGTTCTAGTTTCGTTCCGGATCCCTAAAATCTTAAAACCGACCGTGACTCCAACGTGTCTCTAAGACTTTACTTCTTAAAACCCATCCTCAATAATTTCTTAGTACCGAGAGGGTTAACTCCCAAAGGAGTTTTTTTTGCTAAATTGTCCTCTTTTACGTAGATACATGTTTTAAAATTCGTTTCAAACACAAGTTGAACTTTATTTCAAACGCAGACACTCACGTGTGCTAAACATAATCCATGTCTCGATAATTTGTTTTAGTGACACAAAAATGCCATAATATTAAACAAAAACCGACGTAACAGAAGTCTCACTACTACGTACTTCCTCTATTTCTAAATATAAGTCTTTTTAAAGATTTTACTAGAAACTACATACGGAGCAAAATGAATAAATCTACACTCTAAAGTATGTTTATATACATGTAGTCTTTTAGTGAAACCTTTAAAAAGACTTATATTTAGGAACGGAGGAAGTACATATATGTCCTTTTAGCTTCTCCCGTTCCCACATATATGTCTTTTTAGAGGTTTCACTAGGAAGTACATACGAATATATATAGACATATTTTTTAACGATTTCACTAAAGAACTACATATGAATGTATATAAACATACTTTAGAACATAGATTTATTTATTTTGCTCCGTATGTAGTCCCTTAATAAAAAATATTACAAGAATTATATTTAGAAACGGAGGAAGTATGATTATACAATACTTCTTCAACTAAATGAGAAAGCTAACGTCCACTTGACTCGACATTAGCGACAGATCCGCACGATCCCTTCCGCTCGTTTTAGTACCGATTTTACCGAATTTTATTTCTTTCTCTTGAAAACCGTAGTACATACTGTTTTGTTTCTTTCTTTTTCTTCCTATTGGTTTTTCTCGCAGAAAATGGTGACAACAGGAAATGAACCTTGTACCTAGTGGTTTAGTCCTACTCTTGCTAGCCATTTAGGTTAATACCTCGCTAGTGTTTAGATACAGGTTAGGTTGTTTTTATTTCCACAAGAGCTGCTAGTGCATTACTAAAACATACCCCGGGATGGGTGAGTTGTTGAGTACATACCCCGGTAACTTCCATGTAAATACATGGTAATACACGCATATCGTAGCTCATAACTCACGCGCAAACATCGTGATAACTTTTGACCCAAGAAAAAAGTTGTTGACAAACACACACCGATAACTTATATAAAAAATTAACATGATAATATACGCACAACAGAGCTGATAATTTACTTAGCCGAAGTGTGGTAATTCTTTGACCAAGGGAAAAAGTTGTTGAACCGCCCTTCCTCATAACTCATGTCTACTAGCATGGTAATCTATGCACATTAGGGTTGATAACTTACTTAGCCGAGATATGGTAACTATTTTTAACTTGCGAGGCCGAGGGGGGTTGTTGAAAAATTACATGGTAAATTATGTATAAAAACATGGTAACATGGGCATAACCAAACTGATAACTCACCACAAACAACATGGTAACTTTGATCCTGAATGGGTTGTTTGAAAACATACCCCTGATAACTTTTGTGTTAATAGTAAGGTGCTACACACACATTATACGCACAATAAAGCTGACAATTTACTTAGCGAAATGCGTTTATTTTTTTAGAAGGAAAAAAGTTGTTGAACCGCCCTTCCCTGGTAACTCATGTCTACTAGTATGGTAATCTACACACATCAGCATTGATAACTTACTTAGCCGAGACATGGTAACTATTTTTGACTTGGGGAGGGGGTGCTGAAAAAATTACATGATAAATTATGTATAAAAAGCATGGTAACATGCGCACAACCAAACTGATCACTCACTCACAAACAACATGGTAACTTTGATCCGGGATGGGTTGTTTGAAAACATACCCCCGATAAATTTTATGTTAATAGCAAGGTGCTATACGCACTGTATACATGATAACTGCCACATGCTTTAAGCTTCTCGTACTGTAGTTACTAGCCTTATCATGGTATAGTTATCATGTTGCTCATACTATGTTTATCACGTTGGTCACACCCAAGTTACCAAGCCAATCTTTATTATTTTTTCTCATATGACAGAAATAAGAAAGGTTTAAATAACATTGATTATCTACAATAGACAACAACTAAAGATAGCTTAGTTGGTTATTGGGCTCAAAGTCTAATGAATAGACTTGGGTTTGAATCTCCTTTCTAGCATTTTTATTTTATTTTCATATTGTGTAGCCAAAAACCAGAAAACCCATTAAAGATTTACTATTAACGTATAGATTTTTGAGAGAAGAAAAAAATGAAATTGAGCGTGCAGGTCGTGAGAGGAAGATTGGTTACGATCGTCCGGATCAAACGCTAACCTTCCGTCGACTGGACCACGTCCTCAACTAGAATGAGTGCATGCTGATATCCTACGCTCCTCCCTAGAGTGCATGCTGATCGTCCATCGGCCACATCGTAGAGGGCAAAGCCAAGATTCAGACATAGTGGACAAAAGATATAACAAACACAACAAGAGGTTCTCCTAAACCAAAGAAGAAGAAATTTTACTCCAGCAAACTTATGCTTCATACACCGTGGCATGATTCAAGAAGCTTCTAAGTTGCTTATGCTTCATCAAGATATCGTAGAATCGTGTCCAACTCTGTTTCTACTTTCTTTCCGAATTGATATACAATATGGGTTGGGATGTCCTTTGTGAATACACTGTAGCAACAACTTGTGGGGTGTCATCTAATTCTAGATACAGTTAAACCACCATGGTTTTCTGCATGCCATTTACAAATGTACTCCTACATGCTTAAGATATACCGTGATGTGATTTCAAAAAGCTTCTATGCTGCTTATGCTTCATTAGGATGTCGCAGAATCGCAGCCGACATTATTTCTATTTTATTTCCCAACTGATATACAATATGTGCTGGGATGTCCACTGTGGATACACTGTATTTTCCGCTAGCTGATCGTTTACGGGCTACACATAACTACCGGAAACATCCTGAGCCTACTCCTCGGTAGGAGGATCCACCCAACGGCCATGGTCCTTGATTAGCTGAATCAAGGCTTCAGTGGCACCCTCCATTGCAATTCCCCGTTGCACAACAGTCTACAGCAAAAAGATACATGGTGTCAATGGAAGGAAACGATGGCAGTAAGACTGGTTTCATATATTTATTCACGCCATCACCACACTATTAAAAGGTATACTCAACAGATTCATGAACAAATTTGAATGAATCACAACTGTACCAAAATATCCATCTGATATGATTCAATATAAATGTGTTGGACTGTTACCTTCCCAACATAAAGGTCGATCTTTCCAGGAGCACCTCCAACGTATCCAAAATCGGCATCAGCCATCTCTCCTGGCCCATTAACAATGCAACCCATAATAGCAATCTGCCACAACACACACACACATATATATTGAATCAGGCCAATGTTTTACCTAAAATGAATGGAAACAGTCAAGTGTTAGAGAGATTACAGAGACGCCAGGCAGATGAGAGGTCTTCTCTCTAATCTGAGCACTGATTTCTTGGAGGTCGAAGAGCGTTCGCCCACAAGAAGGACAAGAGACATATTCCTGCAGAATTCATTAACAGTCAGAAATGGCTCAATTGATTTTATTTTTTCAGGAGATATAATAACCAAACAGTTCCCCCCTGTTTGGCTGATATTGGGAGGTAATTCTCAAATTTTCATTGTGACAAGGAGAGTGTGAAGAGATCTAGAGGCAGAGCATGCCCTATCTATTAAGAAAACAATGCATGAACGTACAGTTTTTGTGTTGCGCATCCGGCAACCCTGTAGCAAGTTGAAGGATGTATCCCTCAAGAATTCAAACTCCTGGTTAGCAGCTTCAAGAAGTACACCATCACCCAGACCATCAACTAGAAGAGCACCAATATTGCTCCCAGCACCAATAACAAGACCATCTCTGCATTTATTTGAATAGTTTAAGTACAACATAACAAACACTCAGGAATTCCAATGCGAAGAATATTTGAGTCACCTATCAATGCTTTTAGGGAAATCAATGTGATGGATCACAGGGAAGTTCAAACCATTGGTCTCTAAGTACTCAAACAGCCTGTAAAACAAGAACAAGAATATATATGTTAGGTAGGCACAACAAATCAGAAGCACCATAGTGGTATTATGATCTGTTAAGTATAATCCTTGAAACACAAAACATTAATTGTACTCCCTCCGTCCAGTGTCAAAAATGGTCTTACATTTTGGGACAGAGGGAGTAGTATACACTTTACTATTTAGTTCATCATATCAACATTTCATTATGTGGAACATACTGCAGTGAACTTTCAAATTTGCCCACTGTGTGCACATACCTCCTAGCAGCATGTACTCTACCAGTCTTCTCTTCACCATATGGAACGTTATGTAACAACATAGTTATATTATCAACACTCTTAAGAACATCTAGCTGCTCATATGATTCATCTCCACGAAGAGTGACAGCAAATCTAGTGCCTACAAGCAAAAAGAGTAAGTCATATAACAGGCAAATCAATATCTTTAAACACAGAGTTTGAAATTTAGAGGAGTCAGAGACAATTTGCTACCTTCTGGCAAAAGCTTGTTTGCATCACTTGATAGTTCATCGAGGGTGACAAGCACAATTGCATGTGGGAGTGGCTTTGTCAATTGCTCTGATAAGGGAGTCAACACGCCCATGCTGATGTCAACTAATCTTTTGAGTGCAAGTCTCTGTACAGAAATACAAATTATAGCTGGCAATCTTTCATAAAGGAATAGAACATTATATACAAATGCCTGCCACTTGAGAGGAGGGGGGGCAGCAAAAGAAATGGATGAAACTCACTGCTTCAGCATCTTCTACAGGGGGGAGTTCTCTCAAAAGAATTGAATCTACAGTTGCCAAATCCTAATGTTCATACAAGAAATCAGTCAGTTTAAACTGAAGTCCCTCTAAAAATAGTTGTATACTACTCCCTCTGTTCCTAAATATAAGTCTTTTTAGAGGTTCCACTAGAAGACTACATACGGATGTATATAGACATACTTTAGAGCGTAGATTCACTCATTTTGCTCCGTATGTAGTCCCCTAATGAAATCTCTAAAAAGACTTATATTTAGGAACGGAGGGAGTAGAAGATACAGTTATAGAAGACCAGACCTTGAAAGGCATGCCAACTATAAGCTTCGCAGCAAGAGACCTATAAAGGAGCTCAGGAGCCTGGCAAATAAAGGAGGCTTTCATCATTACAGAACACATTGATTCAAACGCGAAATATATATATATCTTTGCTGTAGCTATTTTCTCAATTCAAATAACAAAATAGCCTTCTTGCTAAATGCATGGAAACTAAGAGACTGTTGAAAGCCATCCTGGTTTAGATTAGAAAATAGCTGCATAGAGATACCTTTTGGTGGGGTCACATAAGGAAAATATCAATATAGACCACAAAAAAGGGCAAGGAGATGCAGGTTACCTTCAACTGATCTAAGGACACTGACATCAGAACAGAGCCATCACGATGAAGGACACCTCTGTAATCTACTGCCTCACCCTGTTGTAAGAGCGATTTGTAAGAAATATGGCACCATTAGTTTTAATGATCTAGACATCTAGTAAATATTTGTTTTCTACTTACCTCCTTCTGTAAAGGCAACTGGCCACTTCTACGCTGGAAATCAAAATAGCGCCTATGTTTTTCTTCAAATGGGGCCTGAGAGCACAAGATAAATGTTTTAAGAGTGCTCAAACAATCAGATAAGGAAAAACACTCCTGAAAAAAGTAACATTGCACTATAGCAACTAAACAAGAGGAAAATGAAATGCTAGGGAAAGGAAAAGTTCATTACCACCCCTATTTGAAGGTTTGCAGCCTGAGTTCCAAGATTTGCGAGTCTCCTGCAAGGATCAATTTCTTCCTCTGGTGGTTCTGTGAGGGATACACGGATTGTATCACCCAAGCCATCCTACAAGACAAAAATGGAAGGTATGCCTTACAACCTGTTCAAGACAAAAAAGCATACACATATATATAGGCCTTACAAGAGACTACTAGTCATATGTGTGACATGTGTCAGACGATAGCATGGCAAAGGTCTCGAGATACAACAAAGTAACATACAAGCACGGCACTGGAAAGTGATCAAGCAAATCTAGTCTTGTACATCTCAATCAGCGCACTGGCAAACTATTATTCAGTACTCTAAAACTCCAGTTTTGGAATCAGCTATTCGAAGTGAGCTAGGGACCTGGATACCAAAGTTTATTGAGTCAGATAAGCAACCTCAGCTTCCAGCCATAAGCTTTGAAAAGAAAAGTATTATTGATTCATAAGAAATCAATCAAGCTTCCCATGTAATTCTACTCAATTTAAGAACACTTGTAAGAAAGAAACTCATTCAGGCAACACTATGAAGTAACAATGTATTTACCATCAAAAGTGTTCCGATGCCAATAGCAGACTTCATCCTCCCATCTTCACCCTCACCAGCTTCGGTAACTCCCAAGTGCAAAGGATAATCCCATCCAAGGTTATACATTTCCGCTACAAGCAGGCGATATGCTTGGACCATGACAACAGGGTTACTTGCTTTCATTGAAAATACAAAGTTATGGAAGTCCAAATTCCGACAGATCCTAGCAAATTCCAAAGCAGACTCAACCTGAAATTAGTATGCAGAAAATGTCATGCATCTGTCAAATGACGGTAAAAATATATCCTCAGGAAAGAAATAATCACCATTCCCCTTGGAGAATCACCATAGTAGCTCATTATCCGGTCAGAAAGACTACCATGATTTGTTCCGATACGCATGGCTCTTCCATACTTCTTGCATTTCTCAACCAATGGAGAAAAGACCTGAAATGATATTACAGCGGCGCGCAAGTAAGATCACACATGATATGTTCGTATGGAATGAAGCAGCAGCAAGCAAATGAATGAAGTTCTGACCCTCTCAATGTGTTCAAGCTCCTTTTCGTAATCGTCTTCAGTATATTCCAGCTTTTCAAATTGGGCACGGCGATCGGCTGAAAGTAATGTTCTCAGCACTGATGATAAAAGATTAAGAATTTAGCCAACGCAAATGGGATACATCATGGTATCACTTACCAAAGTTTCCTGGGTTAACACGGATTTTGTCAAAGCATTCAGCCACTCTTAAAGCTACTGTAGGCGCAAAATGGATATCGGCCACTAGAGGGATGTTGTAACTGTTGAAACACAAAAGGAAAGTGAGGGACTCATTCATGAGAACTAACAGGATCTGTAGCGATTTTTTGATCCAGTACTTACTTCTTCTGGACAAGAGTGTTCTTAATCTCAAAGCAGGCATCAGCTTCCTTTTTACCCTGGACGGTTATTCTAACAAAATCAGCGCCTCTGTCTGCAATCCTCATCACCTGCAACAGTGTGATCGATATACTTGATCAGTTCACTAGACAGAAAACATGTAAACGATAAGAGGATTATGCAGGGCTGGCATCCACAGATAGAGAGCACACCTCTTCCACAGTCTTGGCAACATCCTTGGTATCTGAGGTAGTCATAGTCTGAATCCTCATGGGGTGATCACTGCCGAGTGCCACGTTCCCGACCATCACAGTGCGTGTTTTCCTCCTCCTTGTCTGGTGTATAGATTCGCAGTACTTCTGCCTGGGAACTAAAGAACAACAAATGGCGAAAATCATTCAGTATTTCAGATGATAGGTAGGTAGTACAAAGGCACAGAATAACTCGGGAACAAATTCAGTGCCTCCCATATGCAAGGAGGCCAGAGCATGGGAATTAGTATACCTAGAAGTGGGCTTCCTTCGGAGGCCGGCTCGAGCTCCATGGTATCAGACTCTGTACTTGAGCTCTTGACCACGAGCGCCCTGCCTCTTGCGGACCCCATCCTCAGCGCACCGGGAACGGAGAGGATCTTGGCGAAGTCGACGCTCTTGGTGTAGCCGACGCCTCCGTCGCGGACCTTGACGTACGGAAGCGGAGCCGGTGCCACCCCGGTGGCCATGGCTATGCCTATGCCCAAGCTTCGAAAGCTCGCCTACGCAATCCTACAAACACCTGCGGGGCAACCAAAGTTAGAGGTGAGGTGAGCAATGGCTCATCTTCCGTATGCTTTATAGTAATTGGCACGAAATGGTATATTCGCCCATTGCTCGGTGTACGGCAACAGGACAAGGCTGGTGTTTTGTTTTCCAAGTGACAGTATACCTCCTTTTTTTAAGAAATGAACCCGAAACAAAATTTAGGAAAAGGGTTCGTTCGAACTACAATTCTGCAACCAATCGGGGACAGCTTTGGTTCAAATTGATTCCTCCAACATCCCGGCAGCCGGAACGACGATCGGAATCGCAGAGAGCGAGAAGGAAAAGCACCGAACCTCGCAGCACCGTCCCGCGGCGCCTCTCCTCCGCCCTCGTCCCTCGTCGCGGGCCGCTCAGCCGACGGCAGCGACGCGGGGAAGCAAGCAGGAGCGGTGGGCTGCGAGCGCGTGTGCTCCTGTAGGCAGCGACAGCGAGGACTGGAGATGGCTGGTGGAAGTGTGGAGCGCGAGTGGTGCGGTTTGTGCCGGCGTACCGGATAGCCTTTGCTTTCCTTTTTATCTCCGTCGCTGCGTGGACCGGGCGTTTCCGGCGGCGTTGCGTCGGGACGTGTCGCCCGAGTCAGTGGTCCTGATGGACTCGGTCCGCAAGGCGCTGCGGAGGCTGCGAGTGTGGAAGTGGAGTTCCGGGCGCTCCCCGCCATGATTTCATCGTGCCACTGTCGTCTTCCCGTCTTCTGTTCGTTTTACAGTTCTATACTCAGATTTTCTACGGTTCGAGTTTCTGTTCCGGTTGTTTACTGGTGAAACTGTATGGACCAGAAAAATCATGTGATGGTCGTCGTTGCTGCGGATGGAGGAGAAAGTTCCACAGTCCTGCGCAACCTTCCAGTTAGAGCATTCCTAACCAAACCCCTATTGAAAATATAATTTCATTTTTTCTCTACTCCCTTCGTCACGGTTCAGAAGGTGTTTGAAAATTCTTTAAAACCTAATGGTTATTGATTAATTGTAAGATGGGCTAAAAAATAACATTCACATTAATACCTATACATATATAGAAGTAATACAACAAAGTACTAATTAACTGTTAGGATTAAATGAAATACGTCATAAACCTTATTTATTATCGTGTCTTCTAAACTATGATGGAGGGAGTACTACTCATTTTATTCCTTCGTTCTTTTATGTAGGGTATTAGGACTAAGACACATAATTATATACATGTTAAGACGACTTCGGCTAAATCATTGATTAGCAGTAACTACATTATTTAGGATAGGAAAGTAAGAGATACATGTAATCAAGTGCAGGATATTTTTCTTTTTTCTCTTTACAAGAAAAGATGCATACAATCAGAGAAGAGATATTTTCTTTATTTTGAAGGGCTAACCACGAAATTGTGAGGAATTAAAAGAAATACACCTTACATTACGAAATTTTATCAAAAAATAAATACACATTATATAAAAGAACGAAGGGAGTATGTCGCACCTAACCGATCACTTAAACCGGTTAGTGGAGTAAAAAAAATAGTCCAACCCTTATCCCACGAGTATATTTACTCCGGCTTGAAGCGGACAAGTAAAAAATTCTCTTTCTCTTTGCTTACTTTCTTTTGCCTCATTCTCCCTTTTGTCATGTCGTTGATGCGTCCTTCGTCCTTCCCCGTTGCCCCCTTTTCTTACTATGGCCGGACACGGTGGCCGGAGGTCTCCGGCACGCCCGCGGGTCGTCGTTCGCCAGTGCATCCTCAAGTCGCTGTCGGTCGGCCGATCCTCCTGACCCACCCGATTTGTTGATTTCTCGAAGCTTCCTCCACCGCGACCATCGAGGAGGACCTACCTCGGCGTCCGACAGTGTTCACGGGGGACATGGGTGGCGGAGATCATCAAACAGGAGGCCCACCAACGGAAGTGGATCGGCTCGTTCCACACAGCGGAGCTCACGGCGGTGGAGTACAAGTGGCAAGTCGGTTCCACAGCGCCACTGCCCGGCTGAACTTCCCGTTCGGGGTGTCGGCGGTCCACCTCATCCTGTCGGACCCGGGGGTGGTGAACATGAAGATGGCACAGGAGGACCGAGAGGCGAGGGAACGCCTCGAGGCGAGGCCGTCGATGAGGCGTACATGAAGGACCTCCGCCGGTAGCACCCGGAGCTCGTGGAGGCGGAGCGGTCGATATTCGTCGTCAATGGCGGGGAGGTCATCGTCATCTCCGATGACGAGGTGGAATGAGGACGGCGAGGAGGAAGAGTTCGACTTCAAGGAGTGCTAGAGCATCTACCCCGACCACGACAACGAAGGATTGGCTCGATGTCTACTAGGACCGTTGAGTAGTTTTTAGTGTTGTTTTAAATTTAATGTAGTTTTAAAAAATTTTTAGTGTTCAGTTGTGAAGATTGCCTATATTTAACTTATGTTTAAATGTATGCAACTTTTGGTTCAGAATAGATTGAATTTATGCAAATTTTACATTTTACTTCGTTAAGTTTGGATGATCGGTTAGAACTAATTAAAACTTAGTCGGTATAAATACTTCACTAAGGCTTACTCGACCGAATATTGCACTATTTTTTAGGGAATACTGCATTTCTTAGCTTTCGGTAGGATTGATGTTTCGTTTGTTTAGTTATTACTACTACAACCTTATCAAAATATAAGACGACTTGTATTTTGATCGAAGTATTATACTCTCTTCATAAAAATATATAAAAGCGTTTAAATAACTAAACTATATGTGTTTACGGAGGAAGTACTAGCAAACCCCGGACTGTAACATGAACAGGGACCCGTTTTAGTGGTCAAACCGCATGTTCAATGCGGAGAGCACGTGGAAATCAGCGTGTGCAAAGAAAAGAACGGTTTGCATCTGCTGGAGACAGATGGAGAGGTCGCGGCGCATGTATTGACTTTGGGCACAGCACGGAACACATTTCAGTGTGCTGGTGGCATTCTCCCCATGTGGGGGGAAGAAAGTGCCATACATGCCTGGCACCTGCGACTTTCGGTTTGCTGACCAAATACAAAACTCTGTTCCACAATTTTACATTTAGGTTTTAAGAACGAGTTAATTACAGAAAACATTAACATTGAAGGCTAGGTTGCAAAAACCACACTTCTATAGAATTATGCTAAAAACACTAATTCTCAGGCTATTTTTTTTACAAAAAACACTATTTAACTCTTTTAATCCATTTGATGATGATTATGACAGGTGGAGCCCATTTTTATTTACATGGCGTTTGTTTTTGCAAAAAGCTCCTTATATAGAAAACAGAACAGCCAACCAACCCTCCCTCCTGCTCACTGCCGCCGGCTTACCCACTGCCCCCGCCGGCTGCGGCAGCTCGAACGAGGCGCCGGTGAAGGTGTCCCTTGCGGCATGGCGGTCCTTGGCGAGGTGCTCGACGAAGGGCCAGGAATGGCGCCGTCGGCGCGGGCCTCAACTTCGGGGAAGGAGTTGACCATGGAGCCGGCGTCGGTACGTCGAAGGCATGGACGACAGGCGCCGAGTGGTCGGAGCCTGCGCCGACAACGTCGACGGCGTCGACATCCACCAAAAGTTGCCCCGACCCGGTGGCCAGCGGATCGTCGCCGATGACGTCGAGGGCAGCGGAGGCCCAGGAGGAGGACGGGTCTGCTTGCCTGTGTCACGAGCGAGGTGGATGCATGCGAGATTGGAGGCGAAGACGGCGACGAGGGCGCGCTGGTCGCCAGACCTCCTCGCCAACCACAGCGCCGGTGGCCCTCGAGCCCACCCTAACGCACTACCTCGACCCGCTGATGCGGTGGCCCACGTGCGGCGGCAGGCGGCGCCACACGCTAGAGATGAGGAGAAGGAGTCCCGCGGTGCGCCACCTCGCCGACGACATGACCCATGGACGGCGTGGTGTTGCATGCTCTCCCAAATCCTAAGATATGATTCCTTTTTTGTTTTTATTAAAGAGTGTGTTTGTAAAATTACATGGACTTTTGTAGGTACAGAAAATTCCTCATATAACGACGCCTGACGTGAACCGTTACTGTAACGCGCAAGATGTGATCCTATCTTTATTTTTGGCGCGAGGGCCTCGACAGGTATAGCAGTGCATCTCGTCGTTTTGCAAGAATGGATATCGTTACAAGTACATGTACTAAAGAGATGAGTATATGGAATTGGCTTACACTCGCCACAAGCTACATCAAGTTCACATCAATACAACAACATAATCAGTCATCATGAAGAAGAGCACGGTCCTACTACAGACGAAAACAAACGATAAAATAATGACGTCCATCCTTGCTATCCGAGGTTGCCGGCCTGGAACCCATCTAGATCGAAGAAAAAGAAGAAGAAGAAGAAGAAGAAGAAGAAGAAGAAGAAGAAGAAGAAGAAGAAGAAGAAGAAGAAGAAGAAGAAGAAGAAGAAACTCGGAATAGAACAATCATTGCGCTCACGTCAAAGTATTGCTTTACTTGTACCTGCAACTGGTGTTGTAGTAATCTGTGAGCCACAGGGACTCAGCAATCTCATTTCCAAAGGTATCAAGACTAGCAAAGCTTAATGGGTGAGGTACGGTTAAGTGGTGAGGCTGTAGCACGAGACTAAGCATTTATTTGAGGTGGCTAAATTACGAGTACAAGAATAAGAGAGGTAGATAATCTATGCATACCGGACGTGAACTAATGATGATCAAATGAATGATCCTGAACACCTACCTACATCAGACATAACCCCACCGTGTCCTCAATTGGAGAAGGAGCTCACGAAAGAGACAGTCACGGTTACGCACACAGTTGGCATATTTTAAATAAGCTTACTCCAAGTTATCTAGAACCGGATGTTAAACAAAATTTCCACGTTTGCCACATAACCGCGGGCACGGCTTTCCGAAAGATTTAACCCTGCAGGGGTGTGATGACCCACAAGTATAGGGGACAATCGTAGTCCTTTCGATAAGTAAGAGTGTCGAACCCAACGAGGAGCAGAAGGATCTGACAAGTGGTTTTCAGCAAGGAAAAATCTGCAAGCACTGAAATTGTCGGTAACAAGTGATTGTGTGGTGAGATGATTCGTAGCAAGCAACGAGTAACAAAAGTAGCAACGATGCAGCAAAGTGGCCCAATCCCTTTTGTAGTAAGGGACAAGCCTGGACAAAGTCTTATAAGAGGAAAAACGCTCCCGAGGACACACGGGAATTTCTGTCATGCTAGTTTCATCATGTTCATATAATTCGCGTTCGTTACTTTGATAGTTTGATATGTGGGTGGACCGGCGCTTGGGTACTGCCCTTACTTGGACAAGCATCCCACTTATGATCAACCCCTCTCGCAAGCATCCGCAACTACGAAAGAAGAATTAAGACAAAGTCTAACGATAGCATTAAACTAGTGGATCCAAATCAGCCCCCTTACGAAACAACGCATAAATTAGGGTTTAAGCTTCTGTCACTCTAGCAACCCATCATCTACTTACTACTTCCCAATGCCTTCCTCTAGGCCCAAATAATGGTGAAGTGTTATGTAGTCGACGTTCACATAACACCACTAGAGGAAAAACAACATACAACATATCAAAATACCGAACGAATACCAAATTCACATGACTATTATTAGCATGACTTATCCCATGTCCTCATGAACAAAAGTAACTACTCACAAAGCATAATCATAATCATGATCAGAGGTGTAATGAGTAGCATCGAGGATCTGAACATAAACTCTTCCACCAAGTAATCCAACTAGCATCAACTACAAAGAGTAATCAACACTACTAGCAACCTTACAAGTACCAATCGAAGTCGTGAGACGAAGATTGGTTACAAGATATGAACTAGGGTTTGGAGATGAGATGGTGCTAATGAAGATGTTGATGGTGACGAGTCCCCTCCGATGAGAGGAGTGTTGGTGATGACGATGGCGACGATTTCCCCCTCCGAGAGGGAAGTTTCCCTGACAGGATCGTCCTTCCGGAGCTCTAGATTGGTTCTGCTCAAGTTCCGCCTCGTGGCGGCGGCGAAACCACGAAAAAGATCCCTTCTAATTTTTTCCTCGACCAAACCCTCCATATAGAAAAAGAGGGGGTGAGTGGGCCGCCCACAAGCTGTTGGGGAACGTCGCATGGGAAACAAAAAATTTCCTACGCGCACGAAGACCTATCATGGTGATGTCCATCTACGAGAGGGGATTTCCGATCTACGTACCCTTGTAGATCGCACAGCAGAAGCGTTAAGAAATGCGGTTGATGTAGTGGAACGTCCTCACGTCCCTCGATCCGCCCCGCGAACCGTCCCACAAACCGTCCCGCGATCTGTCCCACGATCCGCTCCGGTCTAGTGCCGAACGGACGGCACCTCCGCGTTCAGCACACGTACAGCTCGACGATGATCTCGGCCTTCTTGATCCAGCAAGAGAGACGGAGAGGTAGATGAGTTCTCCGGCAGCGTGACGGTGCTCCGGAGGTTGGTGGTGATCTAATCTCAGCAGGGCTCCGCCCGAGCTCCGCAGAAACGCGATCTAGAGAAAAACCATGGAGGTATGTGGTCGGGCTGCCGTGGCAAAAGTTGTCTCAAATCATCCCTAAAACCCCACTATATATAGGAGTGAGGGAGGGGAGGAGGCAGTCTCAAAACCTAAAGGTTTGGCCGAAATTGGTGGTGGAGGAGTCCTACTCCAATCCTACTTGGAGTAGGATTCCACCTTCCCACTTGGAAACTCTTTCCACCTTGTGTTTTTTCCTTCTCAAACCTTATGGACCTTAGTGGGAACTTATTCCAGCCCACTAGGGGCTGGTTTATCTCTTCCCATAGCCCATGAGACCCCTTGGGGCGTGACACCCCTCCTGATGGTCCCCGGCACCCCTCCCGGCACTCCGAGTACACTACCGATGAGCCCGAAACTTTTCCGGTAATGCACGAAAACCTTCCGGTAACCAAATAAGGTCATCCTATATATCAATCTTCGTTTCCGGACCATCCGGAAACCCTCGTGACGTCCGTGATCTCATCTGGGACTCCGAACAACATTCGGTAACCAACCATATAACTCAAATACGCATAAAACAACGTCGAACCTTAAGTGTGCAGACCCTGCGGGCTCGTGAACTATGTAGACATGACCCGAGAGACTCGTCGGTCAATATACAATAGCGGGACCTGGATGCCCATATTGGATCCTACATATTCTACGAAGATTTATCGTTTGAACCTCAGTGCCAAGGATTCATATAATCCCGTATGTCATTCCCTTTGTCCTTCGGTATGTTACTTGCCCGAGATTCGATCGTCAGTATCCGTATACCTATTTCAATCTCGTTTACCGGGAAGTCTTTTTACTCGTTCCGTAATACAAGATCCCGCAACTTACACTAAGTCACATTGCTTGCAAGGCTTGTGTGTGATGTTGTATTACCGAGTGGGCCCCGAGATACCTCTCTGTCACACGGAGTGACAAATCCCAGTCTCGATCCATACTAACTCAACGAACACCTTCGGAGATACCTGTAGAGCATCTTTATAGTCACCCAGTTACGTTGCGACGTTTGATACACACAAAGCATTCCTCCGGTGTCAGTGAGTTATATGATCTCATGGTCATAGGAACAAATACTTGACACGCAGAAAACAGTAGCAACAAAATGACACGATCAACATGCTACGTCTATTAGTTTGGGTCTAGTCCATCACATGATTCTCCTAATGATGTGATCCCGTTATCAAGTAACAACACTTGCCTATGGCCAGGAAACCTTGACCATCTTTGATCAACGAGCTAGTCAACTAGAGGCTTACTAGGGACAGTGTTTTGTCTATGTATCCACACAAGTATTGTGTTTCCAATCAATACAATTATAGCATGGATAATAAACGATTATCATGAACAAAGAAATATAATAATAACTAATTATTATTGCCTCTAGGGCATATTTCCAACACAAGCCCCCATGGCGCGGCCTGGGGGGTGGCGCGCCGTGCTGGCTTGTGGGCACCCCCTGGTGCCCCTCCGGCACTTCTTTGGCCCAGTATTTTTTATATATTGGGAAAAAAAATCTCCGTTGATTTTCACGGCGTTTGGAGTTATGCAGAATAGGTATCTCAACTTTGCTCCACTTTCAGGCCAGAATTCCAGTTGCCGGTATTCTCCCTCTTCATGTAAACCTTGCAAAATAAGAGAGAAAAGGCATAAGAATAGTACCGTGAAGTGAAATAATAGCCAAAGAAGCGATAAATATCAACATGAAAACATGATGCAAAATGGACGTATCAGGGTGCTCCAGCTAGTCCATAAAAAATTACCACAAGCCGCATAGAAAGCCTCGATCACGAAGCTCGTGATCTCCTCGGATTCCTTAGTGGAAAACCTCAACTCTGAGATAGCCCAAAGCATCACCGGAATCCCGATGCACAAGATATGTTGTAAAAGTTAAAACTAATCCAGCAAGGCCGCCCACGTGTCGACGAACCCGATAGGAGCCGCATATCTCGTTCTCAGGACACGGCCGGATGAGCACTACGTATGGTGGCCGGATAGACATCCCCCGAGTTGCCCCGGGTGGCCCCGCAAGTGGCTTTGTTTTGGACCAACACTCATGAGGAGCAATGTCCCGGGTTGTTGATTAATTATCCACGAGGTCCGGAAAGTCCATATGCAATTTTAATAGCTTGTTAGGCAAATGTAGTATCAAAGTTGGGCCTTGCCAGACCATTCTTTATCTAAAACGAATTATCAAGGGGTCCCCATAACAACCCCGATCGTGTTAGGAGCGCTCAACTATGGAATATAACACCGATAGCCTAAACTAGGGCGGCAAAGATGGAACAAAACACACCAGGCTAGAAAGGCCGAGCCTTCCACCTTTTACCAAGTATATAGGTGCACTAATTTAAATAGCATTAATATGGTGATATAAACATGGAACCCATGTTATCACATGGAAGCAACTGCACCTGCAACTAGCAATGCTAGCACATGGTTAAGCAAGCGGTAGCATAGCCAATCGGTGCTTTGCTAGGTTGTAGAAAGGTTGAAGGTTTTCGTGGCAATGTTGGGAGGCTTATTAAACATGTGGTAGGCATCGAGACATAGCGATAGAAATGAAAAAACTAGTTTGGCAATGGTAGTAATGGTATCTAGGAAAATGATCATCTTGCCTGTGATCCCGCTTGGAAGAAGATCGAATCCGTGAAGCACATGAACCGACGTAGTCGAACGGATCCTCACACTCCGAAGCGGATCGGAACACTATCGAGAAGAAGCAACTGGAACAACAATCAACACACGATAACACCACAACACATGCACGATATGATGCATAACCAAATATGACGTATGATCGGTTCAATTATGCAAGGCATGACATGGCAATTCACAACAATCAAACACTACACATTAAGTGAAGCTCAATATGCAACGAGTTGCATATTGACGAAACTCCACATTTGAATTTCTTAGTTCACTCCCGTTTAGGTACACGTCAATATTAAATGTTGTTAAACATGGAAGGAGGTGAAGCATAATGAAACTACCTATCTAGGCATTTTAAATGAGGTTGGAAACAACTTATAGCATCTCCGAAATGACCCCATATGTTATTTCGAAATCTATCCACATCTGAACTAACATGTTTTAATGTTTGTTAAACATCAGAATAAATATGTTCACGTGATTCTACACGTCGTTCTAGTCCATTTACATATATGGATCATTACAAACAGAGCTACGGTTCAAAAGATATGATCACCGTAAGATATGATGCCATGAATGCAATATGTATGTAAATTGCAGCCACAAGAATTCCAAACCATGAAGTTAGTAGTGGTCAAGATGCACAATAACCCTCTACCAAATACAAGTTGCATGGAAGGAGGGAACACTTGTAAATGAGCTCACAAAATGGCAAGTTGCACACATTTTTGGACTTGGTGAAAATAACAGTTTTGACAGTGCAGTTTTCGACCAGAAGGCATATTGGCAACAGCAATACTATATGCTACAGGGTATAGAATGGCATGAAAATTTACAGCATGCTAGAGAATCTTAATAACTACAAATAACTTCATCGCACCAACCCCAAAGGGGTTGTAGAACACTAGCAAATATCATGGCAAGGCAGCAACAAAATATTACAGATTCAGACTTAGAAATATTTTCAGCATCTCAAATCAACACTATTTTCTAGCATGTTGGCAGCAAGAAAACAACACCTAAGCATGGATTTCTACAGCAACCAAAAATACCCGGTGCTAGCATGCATGTACAAGGGCATATCTCATGTTGACAAGTCATTCATATCATGCACGGAATAATTCACACAAAATAAACAAAAGGACAACATGGCAAAATATCATGCACGCTAACTTGCTCAAAAGAAAAAACTAAATTTACAGTTGAATTCTATGGATTTTTCTATCCCGAAAACATATATAATATGTGGGTTTTTAAATAAAACCAATGCCACCACATATATGTGAGAATACGACATAAACCGTACATTGCAAACTATTTATGGCACCTACACAAGAAGAGCAATGTAACTATTTTTACCATGCATGAAAATGCGATGCAATCAACATGAACATTTTACATACGGGGTTTAATCAATTGGGATGCATGCCTAAATATCTACGGAATAAAAACCTCTTAACGTAACACCACGCAAATCTATGCAGACACCAGGTTAAAAAGCTTTAAAAATGCATGCAAGTTTTAAAATATTAATCTACACGAAATTCTACACGTTTTACATATAGAATTTGTTGTGATCCGTTGCACGGTTTAAAAGATACTGACATTTTAAAATCAATGGTTTTCGTGAAATTAGCAAATTCACAGGACGTAGAAAAAACTACAACGGGCCAAAAGCATCTATGTGCTGAAACAGTGCACGGGCGCAAGATAACTACACGTCACACGCGCGAGGAATAGGCAGAGGGGAAGGCCTCACCTACGTGGCTGCTTGGGCCGGTGAGGCTTGTAAGTTGGGCCGACGGGGTGAGGCGGCTGGGCCTCAGGCGAAGCCGGGCTGGCTAGGCCGAGCGGTTGGGCCATGCGTGGAGCGTTCACCGCAAGGAGGAGGCAGGGATCAATCGAGACTCTCCTCCTCCCGATGTTGGCTGCACCGACAGCGCCCATGGTGGTCAACGATGGCGGGAACCATTGCGGGAAGGCGAACGGGACGGGGGCGACCGGATCCGGAGGCGGGCTGGCCGAATCTGCCCGCTCATGGTGGATCTGGCGCTGATCTGCGTTCAGAGCTTGGCAGCAAGGGCTCACGGAGCTAGGATTCATGGCGGTGGGCGACGGAGTAGATCCGGGGCACAGCTACTGGCAGCGGAGGAGGCCGTGCATGGGGCGACGGTGACGGACCGACGAGGCTTAAGTGAGCTCGCTCCAGCGAGGAGGCAGGGGCACATGGGTGGCGTGATGAGGCCAACTCCATGCGTGACACACGTAACCTCACGGCTCTCCCGCGAGCGAGGCTCGGGCGGCTGCGGCGGTTCGGGCCCGGGCGGGCTTCGGATGGGCTCAACGGGTTGCGGCTGGAGGTGGGAGGTGGAGCTGGCGGCTAGGGTTTAGGGCACGGGAAACGAGGGGAAGAGAGAGAGAGGGGCGAGATTAGGTAGGGGAGGTTTGTTTAAATAGGCAAGGGGCTAGGGTTAGCAGTTTTACGACGTTTTCGGACCCTCCGATCTCGATCGGACGGCTCCGGTTGCGCCCTAGGGTTGGGTAGGCTAGTGGGATGTGAAGAGCTGGTTGGGCCAAGAAGAGAAGGAGGTTTGGGGCCCGACACAATATTTTAAAACACCAAAAAACGTTTGGCGATAAACCGATGACGGTGCCGCAACGGTCGACCGTTCGGGTATCAGACGGACTCCGATTGCAACGAAAATTGGTAGGCGACCTACCTACACTAAAATAAGACCGCATGCCAAGTTTCAACCCAATCTAAGAACATTTTATACACACCTTTAAAACAAATATTTAATTGATGCCGCACGCGCGTGCGTGTGTGGTTGGTCTAAAAGCGATCAACCACAAAACGAAGAGAACCGACAACTAATAACGGATGCAAGTTTTGAAAACAGACGGCAACAGAGTGCCGATGCAATGCGGATGATGCACATGATGCGATGATGAATGCGACAAACAAATAATTAACACGGAGACAATGGAATAAAAAGGGAATCTTCTGGAGCGTCGATCTCAGTCTGCTACAGTTACACCACATTATCATTTGCGGGACCCGTCGGTCATAATCATGCTTAAATCGATCTAAGTCATCGACTAGTGTTTTTAACAAAAAATTAGCCTAAAAATTAGTATTTTTGGGCACAATCCCATAGAAGTGTGGTTCCTCCAACCCTAATCTTCAATGTCGATGTTTTCCAGAATTAACTCTTTTGAGAACACTATTTGACACGGGGATAACCTCGGGGTTGACCAAAAGTAAGGACTTCTTCATTCCCCCTTGATAAATGTACACAGGCCGGCCGCTTCCCCACAAGGGGTCGATTGCTCCTGGCATGTTGCACGGTCGAGCTGGCTCGGGCAAGGCTACTCTCCCACCGGCTCGACTGCACCCCGCTAGCGGCGGTCAGCCCGAGTAACATCGCCCTAACAAACCGCGGCAGAGGCATCATCACCAAAGGCATGGCTACAGCGGCTCAGGTACCGCTGACCTGGTCGCGCATGGTTATGGTGGGGGGGGGGGAGGTTTCGTACCACTGATCGTTGCTGCCTGCGACCAGCCAAGGCGGCACAGTGACGAGCACTCCGGCGTGGCAAAAGTGCAGTCGACCATACCGTTGACCGAAGTCGGCTACACAAGACAACTCACACAATGCAGCGCATGCCGTTGCGTAACAAACACGCACCAATAGCAGCGCCCGACCGGGAGGCCCCAGCTCCAAACGGGACCCAGCAGCCAACAGGCCCCTACATGCGACAAGACTAATCCAGCCGGTTGGCCCCCTAACCGGCTTGAGAGGCTGCCACCCGGGTCACACCCGGCACCATCTATACCTATTGTAAGCAAGGGGTTGGCATATAAAACCCCCTGGTACTGCCCCATGCAAGGCGTCGGCCGGTCACACACTCACACTACATAGGAGAGGCAAAGAGAGCATCCAGCTCCTTCTTCCTCCTCGATCATACACCTCAAGGAGCATATGGTAGCCCCATCCGGTTTATCAAACAACATAATCAGGACTAGGGGTGTTACCTCCCATGGAGGGCCCCGCACCTGGGTACATCGAGTGTCTCGCACCGCTTGTCCCTAATCTCGCTTCCAGAGCCCACCGGCGTTCTTACGGTCCCAACCACGTACGATTAGCCACCCCCATGGCATATGCCGTGAGAAGACAACGGTTGTTGGCACCCACCGTGGGGCCGTCCGCAGCGCCGTCCGGAGTCACGCTCCAGGCGGGACTGCTCGCCAACTCCGTGGTCCGCATCGCGTCTGAAACGATCGGCATGCTCGTGGAGCTTTCCCTCGCGGAAGCCTCTACATCGTTGAGCCCCGGCTCCACCTGCTCTGTAGGCCTCGCCGTCTCTCCTCCTGACGACTCGTGCCATAGCCATGCCTTGCCCGACATCGACGACCTCTACGAGCTCTTCAGCAAGCTGTGGCTCGACGGTGCGCCTACGTTCGATGAGTACCCCATCGAAGTGATGGACTGCATCGACCCACCATCATTCGCGGGAGCAACCTTCTCGAGTAGTGCATGTGACCTTCGCATCCTCGCGGAGGTGATGGTCACCGGCTCCATCAAGAGCTCTGGTCACACCAGGGCGCAAGCGCACCCGGCCGCCGTCGGGGCTATCGCTAGAGCCGAGGCGCAAGAGACCGCCACCGCGGCTCGCCCTGGTACCTTTGATCCTCTCTGCTTCACACTACAAGGGCTGAGCACCCCCATCGCGCCAACGGCTAACCCAGCCACAACCACGGCTGAGCTAGAAATGGCCCACTGATACGTCTCCGTCGTATCTACTTTTCCGAACTCTTCTGCCCATGTTTTGGACTCTAATTTGCATGATTTGAACGGAACTAACCCGGACTGACGTTGTTTTCAGCGGAATTGCCATGGTGTTGTTTTTGTGCAGAAATGAAAGTTCTTGGAACGTCCTGAAAATTTACGGAGATTTTTTCTGGAATAAAAGAAAAATACCTATGCAAAGATCCACGTGAGGGGGTGTGCCAGTGGGCCACAAGCCCACACGGCGCGGCCACCCCTAGGCCGCGCCATTCAGGCTTGTGGGGCCCACGTGGCACCACCACCCCCAATCTCAGTTCTATATCTTCCGTTTCGCCTGAAAAAAAATCAGAGAGAAGGTTTAATCGTGTTTTGCGATACGGAGGCGCCGCCACATCCTGTTCTTCATTTGGAGGGCAGATCTCGAGTCCGTTTCGGGCTCTGGAGAGGGGAAATCGTCGCCGTCGTCATCATCAACCTTTCTCCATCGACAATTCCATGATGCTCTTCATCGTTCGTGAGTAATCTCATCGTAGGCTTGTTGGACGATGATGAGTTGGATGAGATCTATCATGTAATCGAGTTAGTTCTTGAAGGGGATTGATCCCTAGTATCCACTGTGTTCTAGATTGATGTTGCTACTACTTGGCTATGCTTAATGCTTGTGAGTAGGGCCCGAGTGCCATGATTTCAGATCTGAACCTATTATGTTGTCGCCAATATATGTGTGTTTTAGATCCTATCTTGCAAGTTGTAGTCACCTACTATGTGTTATGACCCGGCAACCCCGGAGTGACAATAGCCGGAACCACTCCCGGAGATGACCATAGTATGAGGAGTTCATGTATTCACTGCGTGTTAATGCGTTGGTCCGGTTCATTATTAAAAGGAGAACCTTAATATCCCGTAGTTTCCATTAGGACCCCTCTGCCACGGGAGGGATGGACAATAGATGTCATGCAAGTTCTTTTCCCTAAGCACGTATGACTACATACGGAATACATGCCTACATTAGATCGATGAACGGGAGCTAGCCACATATCTCTCTGTGTTATAGTTGTTACATGATGAATCACATCCGTCATACTCATCCATCACCGATCCACTGCCTACGAGTCTTTTACTACTGGTTCTCGCTACGTTACTTTCCCTAGGCTTGTCCCTTGCTACAAGAGGGATTGGGCCACTTTGCTGATGCTGTCACTTTGCTGCTGCTGTTGCTACTGTTGTTACTTGTTACTTTGCTGCTGCCGCTACTACTGTTCCTTGCTACTCCTCTATTACTTGTTGCAAGACTTTGTTGGCGCTAACATCCCGTCAACAGGGCCTTTTTCTGGCGCCATTGCTGGGAATTGCCAAAGCTTTTTCTGGTGCCGTTGCTATCATACTACCTTGCTACTGATACTTTGCTTGCAGACACTAATCTTTCAGGTTTGGTTGAATTGGCAACTCAGTTGCTAATACTTGAGAATATCCTTTAGCTTCCCGTTGTGAGCGAATCAAAAAATTTGGGTTGAATACTCTACCCTCAAAAACTGTTGCGATCCCATACGCTTGTGGGACATCACCCGCCTGCAGCTGCTCGTGGAGGCCACCGCCCTTGCGTGTGCCAAGCGCTGGATGGAGTGCGCACCGCGAGTACAACTCCGCCTATGGCCTCACCCCGGCTGGCAATGAGCCCAACCAACGCGGTGAGGTTCGTAGCCGTGGGCACGTATTCGCCGAGATCCTCAGTGGTAGGCTCCCCACCTACGATAATCCCGCGGCCAACATGAGGGTCGCTCAGATGGCCTACGAGGAGTTGGTCACCCTCGAGGGCAAAGAGCATGTGCAGCAAGAAAATCACATCCATGACCTCATCGTTGCTGCCAACTTGTAGCAGGCTCGCTTCGATCCGGACTACCCTAGCACCCAGTCGCCTCACCTCAGGGATGAGGACCTGTGGATGACCTTTGGCTGCCAACAAGCCAAATACTCTTCCTCTCCCCGTGGTTCCGATCGGCGCACAGACGGGAGCCGCGGCGGGTGCTCCCAACCCAGAGACGAGCAACCAGCAGTCTCCAGCTGGTGTAACAACACCCCCAAGGGGGGCAGTCAGCTCGCCCCCATGCCCCACATCCGAGGCGGGAGCGTGCGCACTCGCTGGATCCCTTTGTTCAGGCCGAGCTCGCTCGCCGGCTTAGACCACGCATCCCTCAAAGCAAGAACGACGCTGGCCTTCGGATCGACCAGCTGGCCTAATCCGCCCTCCTTGAGGAGGAGGGCCCAATCGACCCGGTATGCTTCGGTCCCCGGATCCGTAAAGAGCTGTTTCCCACCGGCTTCACTCTTCCCCGAGACACCCCCAAGTACAACGGGATGGCCAAGCCAGAAGACTGGTTGATCGACTACACCACCACAATCGGCATCGCCCAGGGCAACAAGCATGACGCGGTGCGCTACATCCCGCTCATGCTGACCGGCTCGGCAAGGACTTGGCTTAACAGCTTGCCCGCCAACAGCATCAACGCATGGATAGACTTCGAGGAAGCCATTGCCCGCAACTTCACCGGCATCTACAAGCGTCCCAGTTGTCCTCGCGAGTTGTCCATGTGCGTCCAACCAGAGCAGGAACCCCTCCACGACTACCTCACATGTTGGACCGAGCTGGACAACTCATGAGAAGGGGTACACGAGGTTCAGGTCATCCAGTACTTCATTGAGGGTTGCCGAGATGGTACCCTCCTCAAGCACAAACTCATGTGCTCGGAGCCGGCCACTCTGGTCGAGCTCATGGCCAAGGCGGACAAGTACGCCATGATGTACTCCGCAATGTGGATCAAGGTCATTACAACCGGCAAGGCCGTCGCATCACCGACTACCTTGCGGCCGACTGCCAACAACTCGGGGCAGAAAAACAACAAGCGAAAATCCGATCATCCGGATCCCCGGTACGGGGGCAAGCAGGTTGCCACCACGGAGGAAGAGCTGCTGGCTGCCCAGGCCGCCAGCCAACACCAACGGGGCGTGATGACCCACAAGTATAGGGGATCAATCATAGTCCTTTCGATAAGTAAGAGTGTCGAACCCAACGAGGAGCAGAAGGATCTGACAAGTGGTTTTCAGCAAGGTAAAATCTGCAAGCACTGAAATTGTTCGTAACAAGTGATTGTGTGGTGAGATGATTCGTAGCAAGCAACAAGTAACAAAAGTAGCAACGGTGCAGCAAAGTGGCTCAATCCCTTTTGTAGCAAGGGACAAGCCTGGACAAAGTCTTATAGGAGGAAAAATGCTCCCGAGGACACACAGGAATTTCTGTCATGCTAGTTTTCTTCATGTTCATATGATTCACGTTCATTACTTTGATAATTTGATATGTGGGTGGACCGGCGCTTGGGTACTGCCTTTACTTGGAGAAGCATCCCACTTATGATTAACCCCTCTCGCAAGCATCCGCAACTATGAAAGAAGAATTAAGACAAAGTCTAACCATAGCATTAAACTAGTGGATCCAAATCAGCCCCCTTGCGAAGCAACGCATAAACTAGGGTTTAAGCTTATGTCACTCTAGCAACTCATCATCTACTTACTACTTCCCAATGCCTTCCTCTAGGCCCAAATAATGGTGAAGTGTTATTTTTTGTAGTCGACGTTCACATAACACCACTAGAGGAAAAACAACATACATCATATCAAATTACCGAACGAATACCAAATTCACATGACTACTTTTAGCATGACTTATCCCATGTCCTCAAGAACAAAAGTAACTACTCACAAAGCATAATGATAATCATGACCAGAGAGGTAATGAGTAGCATCAAGGATCTGAACATAAAATCTTCCACCAAGTAATCCAACTAGCATCAACTACAAAGAGTAATCAACACTACTAGCAGCCTTGCAAGTATCAATCGGAGTCGCGAGACGAAGATTGGTTATAAGTGATGAACTAGGGTTTGGAGATGAGATGGTGCTGATGAATATGTTGATGGTGACGATCCCCCTCGGATGAGAGGAGTGTTGGTGATGACGATGGCGATGATTTCCCCCTCCGGGAGGGAAGTTTCCCCGGCAGGATCGTCCTGCCGGAGCTCTAGATTGATTCTGCTCAAGTTCCGCCTTGTGGCGGCGGCGAATCCACGAAAAAGCTCCTCCTTCATTTTTTTTGGATGAAACCCTTCATATAGCAGAAGAGGGGGGCCAGTGGGCCAGCAGGCTGCCCACAAGCCCTCATGGCGCGGCGAGGGGGGGGGGGGTGGCCGCGCCGTGCAGGTTTGTGGCCACCTGCTGGCGCCCCTCTGGCACTTTTTCGGCCCAATATTTTTTATAAATCCGGAAAAAAATCCTCGTTGATTTTTACAGCGTTTGGAGTTTTGCAGAATAGGTATCTCAACTTTGCTCCTTTTTCAGGCCAGAATTCCAGCTGCCGGCATTCTCCCTCTTCATGTAAACCTTGCAAAATAAGAGAGAAAATGCATAAGAATTGTACCGTGAAGTGAAATAACAGCCCAAGAAGCAATAAATATCAACATGAAAACATGATGCAAAATGGACGTATCAACTCCCCCAAGCTTAGACCTCGCTTGTCCTCAAGGGAATGCCTAGCTCAATAAATATGTCCACATGTTTAGGGAGAGAGGTGTCGACAAAACAAGATACGAACATGCATGCAACATGATCATGATCAGAACAGCAATACCAACATATAATCTCTCATGCTAAAGTGATAATTCCTTCACAAAGTAAAGCATGGATCAAGAACCTTACCGAGAACTAACAACCGATAGCCTTTAGTCATTGAAGCAATTGCAGTTTATCACAACATCAGAAAGAGTCAAATAAGAGCTTGTAAAGCAAATCCACATGCTCAATCATTCTTTCGTTCTCTACAATTGCTACAACTCACGTGGTACTCATGAGATCAAAGTTTCAGCTGGACACACAGAAAGATAGGGGCTTATGGTTCTGCCTCCCAACTGCTTACCTCAAGGGTAATGTCAACAATAATAATTCATGAATACTTACTTCCAAGTTGACATATGAATATAGATCTTTCCCAAGCATATGACGTTAGCCAAGATAAAGGCAAAATAAGGAATTGGTGAAGATCACCATGACTCTTTCAAGGGCAAAAAGTAAAGGTACAAGATAGGCCCTTCGCAGAGGGAAGCAGAGGTTGTCATGCGCTTTTGAGGTTTGGATGCGTGTCCTCTTAGTGCGGAGGAACGTCACCTTATATTGCCTCCTGTGATAAAGAACTTTATTATGCAGTCTGTCTCTTTTATGTCTTCCTCATCACAGGTTCGTACAAAGCTTATTTTCCGCACACTAATAGATCATACATATTAAGGAGCAATTTTTATTGCTTGCACCGATGACAACTTACTTGAGGGATCTTATTCAATCCATAGGTAGGTATGGTGGACTCACATGGCAAAACTGGGTTGAAGGTTTATGGATGCACAAGTAGTATCTCTACTTAGTGCGGGAGGTTTGGCTAATGTGAGGTGGAAGCAATCGTCACATGCTAAGGGATCTCTAATCATATAACATTGTTCGAAACCAAGCAAACACAATTCCTTATGTTGTCTTCCTTGTCCAACATCTAATTCTAGGCATGCAATAGTTTAGTGAGTATTCACAATCATAGATGGTGTCAGAGATGATGTATTTATATGTGAACCTCTCCTTCTTTATCACTTCCTATTAATTGCAACAATGACCAAGGTCTACGTTTGCCTACCCTCAACAAGTTTGAATCGTCATTCTTTTTATATGTGAAGCCATCACTTCCCATAAGATAATTACATGATCTTTCATGCTTTTGTTCTATTCTCACTCTTTTGATCATGGCAAGAGGCAAAGCCCTTCAAATAAGACACTCTTTATTATATGGCTCACGAGCTCGAATACATCGGGGGTGACACAAAGCAAAACTCAAGACTAAAACACTAAGACTTTTAATCTACTAGAGAAAGAGGAAACTAAAAAAGGAAACTAAAACAAAGGTAAAGGCAAAAGATGTGATGGTGATATGATACCGGGGCAACTCCCCCAAGCTTGGCACAAGCTAAGGGGATTGCCCATACCAATGCTCAGTTGTCTTCCTTTGGTGGTGGTGGAGGAGTTGTTGAAACATGGGTTTGATCCTTCGTCTTCCAAGGCATAGGTGCTCCATCATGGAAAGATGAACGAGTCTTCGGAATCCTCAAATCTGCAGCCAACCGTATCGATTTAAATCTATACTCATACTCACAGTTTTGGTTCTGCGGGTCATAAATCTGGGCCTGGAGTTGATCAATCCTATCATAGAGCCTGGAGAGGTGCTTCCCAATGTCATTGGCATCAATCCTGTGCTTGTTGGTGAACTCCGTGATCATCATGTGGTTGGCATTGAGTCCACGCTCCACCATCCATTGGCACTTGAAGACTTGTTGCTCCATTGCTTTGAGCCTCGTCTCCACGCTTCCGGTCTTCTTGGGCCCCTCAACATCACGGATGTGCAACATCCCCTCACGCATCTCGATAGATTGAGGGTGTTGGAGCACTCCCGTGAGGTAGGGATTGATGACCTTCTCGAAGATCTTGTCCTTCGGAGCTTTTGGGGAAATCATAGCGATCTAGATCTGCAACAGAAACAGGCTCGAAACGAAAAACAAAGGAAATCTGCGTGATGCAGGGGTCAGACCAAACGGGAGTATATATAATGATTTTTTTTTCAAACCAGGAGTACTCCGCACGAAAACGGAGTCCGGGAGGCGCACGAGGTGGCCACAAGCCCTCCCGGCGCGGTGGGCCCGCGCCGTGCACGCTTGTCGCCTCCTCGCGCACTTTCCGGACTACGTCCAATTTTTTTATTTTTTCAAATATTCGAAAACGGAGAAAATTTCCTACTCGAAAAGTTTTGGACTCTGTTTTCTTACTGAGTCACATACCTCTTCGTTTTCGGAGTCTGAAACAGGCTGATAAATATCCCTTAGGTATTCTTCCGGAGTTATGGTATTGATAATATTGCTTTCAACATTTATGGGAGTACCTGAGATATAATGCTTGATTCTCTGCCCATTTACAACTCTCGGACAATTACCTTCCGTGTTGTTGATCTTGATAGCACTGGAACGATATACTTCCTCAACAACATAGGGACCTTCCCATTTAGAGAGAAGCTTGCGTGCAAAGAATCTTAAACGAGAGTTATATAGCAAGACATAATCACCTACAATGAACTCATGCTTTTGTATCCTCTTATCATGCCACCTCTTAACCTTTTCTTTAAAAAACTTGGCATTCTCATATGCCTGAGTTCTCCATTCATCAAGCGAGCTAATATCAAATAACCTCTTCCCACCGGCAAGTTTGAAATCAAAGTTGAGCTCTTTGATTGCCCAATAAGCTTTATGCTCTAGCTCAAGAGGTAAATGACATGCTTTACCGTACACCATTTTGTACGGAGACATGCCCATGGGATTCTTATAGGCAGTTCTATAAGCCCACAACACATCATCGAGCTTCTTAGACCAATTCTTTCTAGACCTGTTGACAGTCTTTTGCAGAATTAGTTTAATCTCTCTGTTGCTTAGCTCTACTTGACCAGTGGACTGAGGGTGATAGGGAGACGCAATTCTATGGTTGACATCGTACTTAGCAATCGTTTTACGGAAGGCACCATGAATGAAGTGTGAACCACCGTGAGTCATTAAATATCTAGGGACTCCAAATCTAGGGAAAATAACTTCCTTAAGCATCCTCATAGAGGTGTTGTGATCAGCACTACTAGTGGGGATAGCTTCTACCCACTTAGTGACGTAATCAACAGCAACCAGGATATGAGTATACCCGTTGGATATTGGAAAAGGTCCCATATAATCAAAGCCCCAAACATCAAATGGTTCAATGACAAGTGAATAGTTCATAGGCATTTCCCGACGTTTGCTAATATTACCTATTCTTTGACATTCGTCACAAGACAAGACAAACTTATGGGCATCCTTGAAGAGAGTGGGCCAATAGAAACCTGATTGCAATACCTTGTGTGCAGTTCTATCTCCCGCATGGTGTCCTCCGTAGGCCTCGGAGTGACACTTCCGTAGGATATGTCCCTGTTCATGTTCAGGTACACAACGCCTAATAACACCATCTACTCCTTCCTTATAAAGGCGAGGATCATCCCAAAAGTAATGTCTCAAGTCAAAGAAAAATTTCTTCTTTTGCTGATACGTGAAACTAGGTGGTATGTATTTGGCAACGATATAGTTTGCATAATCAGCATACCACGGGGCACTACGTGAAGCATTGATGACATTCAGTTGCTCATCGAGAAAGCTATCATCAATAGGTTGTGGGTCATCAAGAACATTCTCCAACCTAGACAAATTATCTGCTACTCGGTTATCAGCACCCTTTCCGCCGACAACGTGAAAATCAAACTCTTGTAGCAAGAGAACTCATCTGATAAGTCTAGGTTTAGCGTCCTTCTTCTCCATGAGGTACTTAATAGCAGCATGATCAGTGTGAATAGTGACTTTGGAATCAACTATGTAAGACCTGAACTTTTCACATGCAAACACGACTGCTAAAAATTCCTTCTCCGTAGTAGCATAGTTTCTCTGGGCACTGTCTAGAGTTTTACTAGCATAGTGAATAACATTCAACTTCTTATCAACTCTTTGCCCTAGAACAACACCAATAGCATAATCAGTAGCATCACACATGATTTCAAAAGGCAAGTTCCAATCAGGTGGTTGAACAATAGGTGCAGTTATCAAAGCCCTCTTAAGTATTTCGAAGGCTTCCTCACAATCATCATCAAAGACAAAAGGAATATCCTTTTGCAAGAGATTAGTAAGAGGCCTAGAAATCTTAGAGAAGTCTTTAATGAACCTTCTATAGAAACCAGCATGACCAAGGAAACTTCTTATACCTTTGATATCTGTAGGGCATGGCATTTTCTCGATTGCATCAACCTTAGCTTTATCGACTTCAATACCTCTTTCAGAAATTTTATATCCTAATACGATGCCTTCATTAACCATAAAGTGGCACTTCTCCCAATTCAAAGATTGGTGTCTTTACATCTCTGTAAGACTCGATCAAGGTTGTTGAGGCAATCATCAAAAGAAGACCCGTAAACGAAAAAGTCATCCATGAAAACCTCGACAATCTTTTCACAAATGTCAGAGAATATAGCCATCATACATCTTTGAAAGGTGGCAGGTGCATTACATAAGCCAAAAGGCATACGTCTCTAAGCAAAGGTACCGAAAGGGCAGGTGAAAGTGGTTTTCTCCTGATCAGATTGTGCAACTGGTATTTGGGAGAAACCAGAATAATCATCTAGAAAGCAGAAGTGTGTGTGTTTAGACAACCTTTCTAGCATTTGGTCGATAAAAGGCAGAGGGTAATGATCTTTCCTAGTGGCTTTATTCAGTTTCCTAAAATCGATCACCATCCTATAGCCAGTAATAATCCTCTGTGGGATCAATTCATCCTTATCATTAGGGACAACGGTAATGCCTCCCTTCTTAGGAACGCAATGCACCGGACTCACCCAATCACTATGAGCAACATGATAGATAATACCCGCTTCTAGGAGCTTTAGTATTTATTTTCTTACTACCTCTTTCATCTTAGGATTTAATCTCCTTTGATGATCAACAGCTGGTTTGAAGTCAGGATCAGTTTTAATCTTGTGCTGGCATAGAGTGGGACTAATGCCCTTAAGATCATCAAGAGTATATCCAATAGCAGCACGGTGCTTCCTCAGAGTTTTTAGTAACTTCTTTTCTTCATGCTCTGATAGGCTAGCACTAATAATAACATGATATATCTCCTTTTCATCAAGATAAGCATACTTAAGAGTATCAGGCAACTGTTTAAGCTCGAACACAGGATCACCCTTTGGTGGGGGTGGATCTCCAAGCAGTTCAACAGGCAGATTATTCTTAAGGATAGGATATTGTTCTAAGACAACTCTATCTATCTCATCCCTTTCATCCATATGCATATCATTTTCATGCTCAAGCAAGCATTGCTCTAAGGGATCAGTAGGAGGCACGGCAATAGAAGCTAAGGCAATAGTTTCATCCTTACTAGGCAACTCCTTTTCATGAGGTTGTCTACCAAACTTGGAGAAATTGAACTCATGTGACACACCTTCAAAGCCAACAGTGACAGTTTGCTTCTCACAGTCAATATGAGCATTGACGGTATTGAGGAAGGGTCTGCCAAATATGATGGGACAAAAGCTATCTTGAGCGGTAGCAAGAACGAGGAAATCAACAGGATACTTCGTTTTACCAGACAAGACTTCAACATCCCTAACAATTCCCACAGGGCAGATAGTATCTCTATTGGCAAGCTGAATAGTGACATCAATAGGCTCTATCTCAATAGGTGCAATCTCGTCTTTAATTTCATCGTATAAGGATTGAGGTATTGCACTAACACTAGCACCCACGTCACATAAACCATGAAAACAATGATCTCCTATCTTAACAGAAACCACACGCATGCCAACAACAGGCCTATGTTTGTCTCTAACGCGAGGTTTAGCAATTCTAGCAGCATCTTCACAAAAGTGAATATTATGTCCCTCAACATCGTCGGACATAAGATCTTTGATAATAGCAATGCTAGGTTCAACTCTAATTTGCTCAAGGGGTGTAGGTGTTCTAATATAGCCTCTACGTATCACAGTTGAAGCTTTAGAATGATCCTTTATCCTAACAGGGAAAGGTGGTTTCTCAATGTAAGCACTGGGAATCACATGATCATTATAGGCAATGACTTTCTCTTCAACTGGAGTGGGTTTAACTACATTGACTTCTAAAGGAGGATGATATTTAAACCACTTCTCTTTGGGGAGATTAATATGGGCAGCAAAGGATTCACACAACGAAGCTACTATCTTAGAGTCAAGTCCATATTTAGTGCTAAAGTAACAAAAAGTATTTGTCTCAACAAAGGATTTAACACATTCAAACGTGAAATTCATACCTGACACCTTACCTTCTTCAAGCTCCCAATCTTCAGAGTTGCGTTTAATTCTCTCCAATAAATTCCATTTGAAGTCAATATCTCTCTTCATAAAAGAACCGGTACAAGAAGTGTCAAGCATGGTGCGATCATCATGAGAAAGCCGAGCATAGAAGTTCTGAATGATAATTTCTCTCGAGAGCTCATGATTGGGGCATGAATATAACATTGATTTAAGCCTCCCCAAGCTTGAGCGATGCTTTCTCTGTCACGAGGCCAAAAATTATAAATATAATTCCGATCACGATGTACTAAATGCATAGGATAAAACTTTTGATGAAATTCCAATTTCAACCGATTGTAGTCCCATGATCCAATATCATCACATGGCCTATACCATGTCAATGCCTTATCCTTCAAAGATAAAGGAAATACCTTCTTCTTGACCTCATCCTCGGGAAAACCTGCAAGCTTAAATAAACGACAAACTTCATCTACATAGATTAGATGCAAGTTTGGATGCGATGTTCCATCTCCTGTAAAAGGATTAGCCAGAAGTTTCTCAAGCATACCCGAAGGAAATTCAAAGCAAATATTTTCAGCATGTGCAGCAGGTTGAGGAGCAACTCTTTGTGCTTCCGTTCGAGGTGAAGATACCCTGAACAAGCCCCTCAAAGGATTAGTATCCATAGTGACAAGTGACAAAAAATTTCAGCACACTATATGAATGTTTCCTTACCAAGTTCCACTTACCAAAGGCGCTTCACTCCCCGGCAACGGCGCCAGAAAAGAGTCTTGATGACCCACAAGTATAGGGGATCAATCGTAGTCCTTTCGATAAGTAAGAGTGTCGAACCCAACAAGGAGCAGAAGGATCTGACAAGTGGTTTTCAACAAGGTAAAATCTGCAAGCACTGAAACTGTCGGTAACAGGTGATTGTGTGCTGAGATGATTCGTAGCAAGCAACAAGTAACAAAAGTAGCAACGGTGCAGCAAAGTGGCCCAATCCCTTTTGTAGCAAGGGACAAGCATGGACAAAGTCTTATAGGAGGAAAAATGCTCAAGAGGACACACGGGAATTTCTGTCATGCTAGTTTTCATCATGTTCATATGATTCGCGTTCGTTACTTTGATAGTTTGATATGTGGGTAGACCGGCGCTTGGGTACTACCCTTACTTGGACAAGCATCCCACTTATTATTAACCCCTCTCGCAAGCATCCGCAACTACGAAAGAAGAATTAAGACAAAGTCTAACCATAACATTAAACTAGTGGATCCAAATCAACCCCTTGCGAAGCAACGCATAAACTAGGGTTTAAGATTCTGTCACTCTAGCAACCCATCATCTACTTACTACTTCCCAATGCCTTCCTCTAGGCCCAAATAATGGTGAAGTGTTATGTAGTCGACGTTCACATAACACCACTAGAGGTAAAACAACATACGACATATCAAATTACCGAATGAATACCAAATTCACATGACTACTATTAGCATGACTTATCCCATGTCCTCGGGAACAAAAGTAACTACTCACAAAGCATAATCATAATCATGACCAGAGAGGTAATGAGTAGCATCAAGGATCTGAACATAAACTCTTCCACCAAGTAATCCAACTAGCATCAACTACAAAGAGTAATCAACACTACTAGCAACCTTACAAGTACCAATCGGAGTCGCGACACGGAGATTGGCTACAAGTGATGAACTAGGGTTTGGAGATGAGATGGTGCTGATGAAGATGTTGATGGTGACGAGCCCCCTTCGATGAGAGGAGTGTTGGTGATGACGATGGCGATGATTTCCCCCTCCGGGAGGGAAGTTTCCCTGGCAGGATCGTCATGCCAGAGCTCTAGATTGGTTCTGCTCAAGTTTCGCCTCGTGGCGGCGGCGAATCCACGAAAAAGCTCCTCCTTCATTTTTTCTAGACGAAACCCTTCATATAGAAGAAGAGGGGGCCAGTGGGCCACCAGGCGGCCCACAAGCCCTCATGGCGCGGCCAGGGGGTGGCCGCGCCGTGCAGGCTTGTGGCCACCTGTTGGCGCCCCTGTGCTGCTTCTTCGGCCTAGTATTTTTTATAAATCCGGAAAAAATCCTCGTTGATTTTTACGGCGTTTGGAGTTGCGCAGAATAGGTATCTCAACTTTGCTCCTTTTTTAGGCCAGAATTCCAGCTGTCGGCATTCTCCCTTTTCATGTAAACCTTGCAAAATAAGAGAGAAAAGGCATAAGAATTGTACTGTGAAGTGAAATAACAGCCCAAGAAGCGATAAATATCAACATGAAAACATGATGCAAAATGGACGTATCAGGGCGGTAAGGGCGCCTGACATCCCAAACTCACCTTCGAGCAAATGCTCGAGGCGCCCTGCAAGATACACACCGGGGCAAAGCCGGCTACGCACACGCTCCGGCAGTGCAGCTTCTCCGAGCAATTGGCCCGAGGTGAGGGCCTTCCGGCTCCTCCACCTACGGCTCCTCAACCACCGACTCCTATGCCAGCTCCGGCTTTGGCTCCCCCCAACAACGGTCGTCTTTACGACCAATTCCCCAACCAGGACGGGGCCTTGATACGTCTCCAACGTATCTATAATTTTTGATGGTTCCATGCTATTATCTTGTCAACTTTGGATGTTTTGTATGCATTTTATATCTTTTTTGGGACTAACCTATTAACTCAGTGCCAAGTGCCAATTCCTGTTTTTTCCGTGTTTTTGACCCTTTTCAGAGAAGAATATTAAACGGAGTCCAAACGGAATAAAATCTTTGGAATGTTTTTTCTGTAACAGAAGATACGCGGGGAACTTGAGAACCAAGGAAAAGGACCCTGGGGGAGGTCACGAGCCCCCTAGGCGCGGCCTGGGAGGCACGCCTAGCAGGCTTGTGCCCCCCTGGCTCCTTTGCACTACTTCTTCCGCTTATAAATTCTCCAAAAATCTGAAATCACGAGAGAGAGCCACGAAAATACGTCTCCGCCGCCGCAAGCTTCTGTCTCCGCAAGATCCCATCTGGGGCACGTTCTGGTGCCCTGCCGGAGGGGGATTCGGACACGAAGGGCTTCTTCATCAACACCATTGCCTCTCCGATGATGTGTGAGTAGTTCACCACAGACCTTCGGGTCCATAGCTAGTAGTTAGATGTCTTCTTCTCTCTCTTGGATCTTCAATACAAAGTTCTCCATGATCTTCATGGAGATCTATCCGATGTAATCTTCTTTTGCGGTGTGTTTGTCGAGATCCGATGAATTGTGGATTTATGATCAGATTATCTATGAATATTATTTGAGTCTCCTCTGATCTCTTATATGCATGATTTCGTATCTTTGTAATTCTCTTCGAGTTGTGGGTTTCGTTTGGCCAACTTGATCTATAATTCTTGCAATGGGAGAAGTGCTTGGTTTTGGGTACATACCGTGCGGTGTCCTCACCCAGTGATAGAAGGGGTAGCGAGGCACGCATCGTGTTGTTGCCATCAAGGGCAAAGAGATGGGGTTTATATCTATTGCATGAATGTATCCCTCTACATCATGTCATCTTGCTTAAGGCGTTACTCTGTTTGTTATGAACTCAATACACTAGATGCATGCTGGATAGCAGTCGATGTGTGGAGTAATAGTAGTAGATGCAGACAGTATCGGTCTACTTGTCTCGGACGTGATGCATATATGTATGATCATTGCCTTAGATATCATCATGACTTTGCACGATTCTATCAATTGCTCGACAGTAATTCGTTCACCCACCGTAATACTTGCTATCATGAGAGAAGCCTCTAGTAAACACTATGGCCCCCGGGTCTACTTCCCTTCATATTTTCAGCTCTACACTTTCACTTTGTTGCACTTTCCGCCTTCAAATCTCACCTTTCAATCAATCGTGAAGGGATTGACAACCCCTTTATAGCATTGGGTGCAAGTTTGTTTGTTTTTGCGCAGGTACTTTGGAGACTTGCCTTGATACTCCTACTGGATTGATACCTTGGTTCTCAAACTGAGGGAAATACTTACTGCTACTGTGTTGCATCACCCTTTCCTCTTCAAGGGAAAAACCAACGCAAGCTCAAGAGGTAGCAAGAAGAATTTCTGGCACTGTTGCCGGGGAGGATCAAGTCAAGAATATTCTCCCGTCAACATGCCAATTTCCGGCGTCGTTTCCGGGGAGTATCAAGTCAAGAATAGTCTCCCTTCAACGTGTCAATTTCTGGCACCGGGGACTATTCTAAGTGAAGCTTATCCAAGTAACTGTCGCAAACTCATCTCTTGGATTTACTTTTTTTTTCCTTTCGTTTTCCTCTCCCCCACTTCTGAAAAACAAAAATTTACATTTTTTTTGCCTTTTTCGTTCGCCCTTTTCTTTCTCTTGCTTTCTGTTCGCTTGTGCGTGTGTCTGCCTGCTAAGACCTGTATGGCCCAACCAAAGGGTTATGATGCTTACTATAAAAGGTTGGAAGAGATTGAATCTAGTGTTAAAGGCTTCATGTCTACACAGTTTGATTATAATAGTTACTTTCGTAGAGAACTAAGGGAGCAAAATTCTTGTATGGCTTTTATGAATAAAGAAGTTGATGATATGGCCAAAGAATTCCTTGCGCTAAATTCTGAGTTTGCTCGTCTTGAAAAATTGGTAGGCCAGATTTCTCATAAATAGGCTACCTTAGTCAATAAAATGGCTGCTAAACCTGAAATATGTGATGAGAATCACGAAGATCTTAAAGTGCTTGGAGTGATTCCCATTGAATCCTTGTTTTCTAATGTCAAACCTAATGATGATGGGGCTGGATATGAATCCACTTTGGTTGAGAAACGCCCCAATGATTCGGAGTCTATCTATCTTGATGCTAAAAGCATTGAAAGTGGAGTAGAGGATATCAAAACTTTGAGTAGTAATGAAATTACTACTTTGGATTTCTAGGAATTCAATTATGATAGTTGCTCTTTGATTGAATGTATTTCCTTGATGCAATCCATGCTAAACTCTCCACACGCTTATAGCCAAAACAAGGCCTTTACCGATCATATCGTCGATGCTATGATGAAATCTCTTGAAGAGAAACTTGAGTTGTAAGTTTCTATTCCTAGAAAACTTCATGATGAGTGGGAACCTACTATCAAAATCAAGATTAAAAACTATGAATGCAATGCTTTGTGTGATTTGGGTGCTAGTGTTTCCTCTATTCCAAAGTATTTATGTGATGTTCTAGGCTTCAATGAGATTGATGAGTGCTCTCTTAATTTGCATATTGCGGATTCTACTCTTAAGAAACCTATGGGAAGGATCAATGATGTTCTTATTATTGCAATTATGAACTATGTACCCGTAGATTTCATTGTGCTTGATATTGATTGCAATCCGACATGTCCTATCATTCTTGGTAGACCTTTCCTAAGGACTATTGGTGTTGTCATCGATATGAAGGAAGGGAATATTAGATTTAAATTTCCATTAAAGAAGGGCATGGAACATTTTCCTAGAAATAAAATAATATTTCTTTATGAATTCATGATGAGGGCCACTTATGGTTTGAGCACCAAAGACGATGATACTTGATTCTATCGCCTTATGCCTAGCTAAGGGCGTTAAACAATAGCGCTTGTTGGGAGGCAACCCAATGAATTTACCTTTGCTTTTTGCTTTCTGTTTTGTTGTGTACACACCATCATAATTCTGTTATGATTGTGTTTTTTGTGTTTCTTTTTGTGTTTGTGCCAAGTAAATCCTTTATGACTAGTTTTGGTGATGGTTGTTTGATCTTGCTCAAAAAGACACAAACTTTGCGCTCACGAAATTATTTTTAATTCCTATCGAGAAAGATCTTTTGAGTTGATTTTTTTTGCTGTTGGTTGATATGCCAATTTCCCTAATTGTCATAATGTTTCAGAATTTTTGAGATACCAGAAGTATACAGATTTCTACAGACTGATCTGTTTTTGACAGATTCTGTTTTTGTTCTGCTGATTGCTTATTTTGATGAAACTATGGATAGTATTGGGGGGTACTAGCCATTGAAAAGTGTGAATACAGTAATATAACACCAATATAAATATAAATCAAGTTTGCTACATTACCTAAAAAGGTGGTGGTTTGTTTTCTTATGCTAATGATATCACGAGTTTCTGTTTAAGTTTTGTGTTGTGAAGTTTTCAAGTTTTGGGTGATGTTCTCATGGACAATGGGATAAAGAGTGGAAAGAGATAAATCTTGGGGATGCCCAAGGCATCCCAAGCCAAATTCAAGGACACCAAAAATCCTAAGCTTGGGGATGCCCCTGGAAGGCATCCCCTCTTTCATCTTCAATCCATCGGTAACGTTACTTGGAGCTATATTTTTATTCACCACATGATATGTGTTTTGCTTGGAGCGTCGTGTATTATATGTGTCTTTTTTTTGTCACAATCCTGCACACCTTTTTGAGAGAGACATGCACTCATCGTGATTTTGCTAGAATACTCATTGAGCTTCGCTTATATCTTTTGAGTTAGGCAATTTAGCTCGCATGTGCTTCACTTATATCTTTTGAGCTAGATAACTTTGCTCTAATGCTTCACTTAGATCTTTCTAGAGCACGACGGTGTCATATTTTGGACAAATAAGAACTCTCGATCTTCACTTATATCTTTTTGAGAGTGCTCTCTCTGAGTAACTTGGTAATTGACTTGTGCTATGGAAGTAGTCCTAAAGATGATAGGCATCCAAAGAGGATATAATAAAAACTTCCATATTCATGTGCATCAATTAGTAAAGAGAAGTTTGACTCCTCTCAATTAGTTTTGAGACATGGATTTGATAATATTAAATTTAAAATATGTTCGCTTTTGCAACTATTGTTCTGAAATTTCAAAAAATGTTCCCATTTAAAAAAATTGGTCATTATTTGCAAAATTTGTTCCAGTATTTAAACAATGTTCTTGTTTTTTTAAAAATTTATTCACAAGCTGACAACTTGTTCATAAATTACACAAAATGTTCATATTTTCATATTATTTAGGTGTTTCAAAAAATGTTCTAGTTTAAAATTTGTGTTTATAAATTTTGTCTGGAAATTTTAAAATATGTTAGCATTTCCAACTTTTGTTCTAGAACCTAAAAAATGTTCCCATTTCAAAAATTGTTCCCATTTTGAAAGTCCTTCACAATTTATTCGTTATTTTGAAAGATGTTTGGAATTTCTAATTTTCTAGAAAAACACAAGTTGTTCAAATTTCAACGAATGCTCATTAAATTTATTTTTCATGTTTTTCAAAAATCATTCATATTTACAAAAATACACATTCAGAAATTCAGTTTTTTTATTATTCTCAGAATTTGTTCAGGTTTTCATTTTTTTCCTATTTTAATAAAACTTCATGTTTAAAAAACTATGTTTTGCGTTTCTGAAAGTTATTCGTGTTTTTAGTTTTTGTTTTCGTTCAACATAAATGTTTGGGTTTTAATTACAAATTCAGAAAAAATCAGATTTTTTTGCCTTCTCCATAATATGTTCATGTTTTTATATTGTGTTCGAGTTTTGAAATTTGTTCACATGTTTCGATAAGTGTTCAGTTATTTTAGCATTTCAAAATTCTTTTCATGATTTCAAACATTTCTCACATACTTAATAACTTTTACCAAATTTTTCAAAAGAATGGTCGAAAAAGTTTGAAATAAATATGATCTGCGCGTGCATATTGTTTTAGATTTCGCACTAGATAATTTTAGTGCACGCCAGCCCGAGTGGCAAGCGTTACTAGCTTTGGAGCTGGAGGTAATGAGTTTGAATCCCACCTTCGTCCTATTATTCCTTTGATATATATGTCGCCACATCGCATAAATGGGCCAACCCACTCGGCACTTCGTGTGTGCGCCGCGACGACAATTTGCCGAAAGCGTGTCCAATAGGACGTCCCGTTCTCTTCTCTCATCACAACCCTCTTTTCCGTCAATCTCTCTCCCCAAAAATAACAAGCCCAAGGAGTGTCATAGTTTACACTAGATTTTGATAGTCTTTTGGGAGATATTAGGGGTTGATTATGTCTGATCCTGTGTGCCAAATGGTTCTTTTGGGATTCTTAGGGATCCCGTGTTGGACCGGAAAAATACTTCGAAAATATTAAAAAAAGATGTGCCAAACCGACAATTATTCTCCTCATTTGTATACCTATAAATGTATAAGTTTTATTCCCACCATGTTTCTTGCTCCTATCTTGCTTATAGCTCTCTAGTCTTATGAAGGCAAGACCCAACTGAGTGTGCACATAAAACCCGCTTCAGATTTGCAGAAGTTGAGTGACTAAGTCAGCGAAGCTAGACAGTCGCTGACTGAAGGGTCGGTTCTTTTGGTGACTTAAAAAATAAGCTGCCTCTTCTCCTGCTTTCCCCTTAAGCAGCCGTCCATATTCAATGGGGCTTCTAAACTAGTGATGAGATAATTAATTTAAAAGCCTCACCAAATTTATTTTAAGCTGACAAAAGGCAGCTTATTTTTTAAGCTATCCAAAAAACTGGCTAGTCCTACCTGAGACATCATAGTTCAGATCAACATTTCAAATATGATGTTAGAACAAAAAAATTACAATACAAACCTGCATGACTCAACGTTTAATGTCACAATGTTGAATAGTACTCGTGTACAATAGATCAATCTAGACCACTCATTTTTATAGACAGAAATAATAAATGCCACACATGTGGCACGAAGGGGTTGTTTGATTTGTGACTAAGTTTGTTAAAGGTTATCATACTCAAGGTTAGGTAAGTTTGATCAACTTAGATGGATTTTTGTTCAAGCCACACCTTAGACAAGCCACACAAGGGGTGCCACATCACATACATTAAAAAAATTGACAAAATTCCTTTGGACTTTCCAACTTGTGATTCTTATTTTTAAGAACTGGCCTTAGTCAAGTGTAATAACATTTTCTGAAAAACTATAGCATTGCTAGGTGTAAAAACAAACAGCCCCGAAGTAATATCACCTTGATATTTTTACACTAAAGTTGTCATAACAAACAATCCTTAAAAACTGAAATTGCCATCCAAACAGAAAGTTGCCACGCTTCACAACTTAAGTTGCCATTTTTGAATAAGTTTTCATCAAAAAATGTCAAGGAAAAATTACTTCGGCTATACATGTGGCATTTATTGATTCAAAATGGCTAAATAAGAATATTGTAATCGTGACATAGCCACTATAAGTCATCAGTATGCCATGGACTGTTGCAATTGTTGTTTGAAAACTAAAATAATCAAGTTTATCATTTAGCAATATACAATTATTTATCTCATATATATATACAAGTTGATTAGGCGGAAGTTGCCATGGTCTTGCTAGAGAAACAAGTCGTCCTGTACGATCAAATAAAACAAGCCTAAGAGCATCTACCGGACTGAGCAAATTCAGTCCTCTATACGTTCGCGCACACATTCGGTCACGTCCGTGACGCATCCAGATGACCCCTCATATTTTATTTCATGCACATCCTAGAATGCATCCAAACGGCCCCTCATATTTTACTCCGTGCATCCACATACCTCATATCTGGACTCTCAAATTCATATAAAGCCATGCATGTCGATCACCTGTTACAAATTATCTGAATTCAACAGTTTTAAGCAAAAGCAAATGATATCATAGTTCAACCAAACAGACTTGCCAAAATGAAATCAATATCTCAGAGACAAGTGCTAATTGTTGGATCACTAGCCAGACGAGTTCATCCATGCGTCCTGCTCCGCATGGGCATCCATCTCCGCCAGCATCCGGGTTGCCTCCTCCGCCTGCATCCTGGCAACGATCGCCAAGTGCGTCCGGGCTGCCTCGCGTGCATCCTAGCCTCCTGCTCCATTGTCGCAGTCGTAGCCGTCCTGGCCGCCTCCAACACTCTACGGCCGTTGATCTCTTTCTTCATCTCCACAAGACAAGTTTTGGCAATGTTCATCCAACGTGGATTCATCCGCGAGCATGATTTTTACATCCTCTACGTCGCGTGAGAGTTGCAACCTCTCCTTTTCGAGCTCAATCTCTTCAAATGTCTTGTCCTTTTGAAGTTCCCATTTGATCGTCGCCTCTTGCTTCTCCAACTCAATCATCTTCCTCTCAATTTTAAGCCGCCTCTCTTCCCTCGTCCGATCTCACTCCATCCTATCCCTTTGCGCATCCAACATAAGCTTGTATCTCTCCTTTTTCTTGTTCTCCCTTGCCGAAAAAATGACCGTCCATCTTGACAACATTTTTGTAGTCGCGGCGTCACGGGAGATCCTTGCCTTCTGCCACCTACGGGCGATGTTCTCCGGCTTGCAAGACGAAGCGAAGGAAGGGCCGCTGGCCGGCAAGGCAGACTACATCTCAGTCGCGGAGTCGGGACGGGCTGGAAGACACCATGACGGCGGATCCGGACAGATGGTGAGGATGGAGAGTAATGGTGTCGGACGGTGAGGGGTCGAACGCGAAAAATGTTGGAGGGCGACGGGGCGAGGGAGAAGGGTTTGGAGGATTTTATGCAATTTGTGGTGGGGACGGGCTGTCGGATTCGACATGACGGGCGTTCCTTGAACACCCGGTCTTCTCCATACCCGTTCCATATTTGAACTCGAAATGAGGAGTGCTCTTGAATCCGGACGTTTGTAACCGGTTTAGAAGACCTCTTTGGTTTGAACTTTTATGACCGGACAACCTGATCAGGCTTTTACGACGGATTTAAGAATCCGAATATAGATGCTCTAAAACTAGGTGCGACGTCGACCCAACATCACAACAATGACCAAACTGTGCATCGTGCATCACATGCTAGCTGCCCGCGGTCTTCATTCTAATTTAAGCACGATGCTAATTAAAAAAATGGAACACAAGCTAGACTTGGGTACGTACCTAGAAGTTTCCAGAGTTAGTTCACATGCAAAAGTTGATGAGTTGATATATACACTTCTTTTGTTCTTAAATATAAATTATTTTAAGGATTTTATTAGAAACTACATATGAAGTAAAATGGATGAATCTATACTCTAAAATATATATAAATCTATTCTTATGTAGTATCCTAATGAAATCTTAAAAAAAAAAATTAAAAACGTAGGAAGTACTGTTTACTTGACCGATGACAATAGGTCTTTCACGATAAGTTGATAAGTTGATAGCCGAAGGTATATATGACGATATGCTTTGGTGGAAGCTTCCTAGGAGCTACGTCCCTCACTTGACACAAGGCAGTGCATGCATAAGTAGTTGGGGGCGTGTTTGATTAATTTTTGAGCAAGACCTGGTTGAGATAAAAAAAAATGAGTAAGGCCGAGTGAAGACTGGTTGAAGAAAGATATGATAAAATACGGTGTTTACGTATTGCTTGGTCCCAAAATAAGGTCTTATCATCTAAAAAAAAGGTCTTATCATCATTAAAATAAATTTTACCTGATATTTGATTTCTTACATGTACGAACGATTAGATGTTAACAACCACATTTAACAAAGAGATTACAGTGCACACATGCTTCGATCACAAAGGAAACCGCGGGCACAACTCTTGGTTGGCGCCCGCGTTACCGGCCACGCTAGTGTACCAGCTGCGGCCTGCTCCGGCCTTTGGACACGCTCCCCTCGCTGGCGGTCACCGACGAGAAGAAGGACGTGGATGTCACAGACGTTATACCCGACATGGTTAGGTTCGGCTTGGTGAAGTCGAGAGCCAGGCTCTACGGGTGCGGAGCCGGGGCAACCACCGACACGAGTGTGACAACCCCGGAGGCCCCTACATCTCCGACGTCGTCAGTAGTAGTTTCTCCGCGAAAGAAGACTTCTACGCCACACCCGGAGCCGTCCACAATGGAGCAACTCTGAACTGGGTGGCCGACCATGAGGGAGGAGGTTCTCAATGGCTCTTCCATTCCCGAAGAGTGCCTCACTCATCTGAGTGCGGTATTGAGAAGCATTCAGTTCAGTGACAGCGGTCTGAAAGATGCCTTCGACGTACTGTTGGCAGATATCAAGGTAATACGCGTACTCTTCTTCCTTCATAAAATAATTCTGTTTTTTGTATTATCTATAAGTAATCTTATGCTCAGTAGCCTTCGAGCCGTGTGTGAGTTAGGAGAACTCATACGAGGGTCAGAATATTTCGGAAAAAGTCGCATGCAACCCCCAAGACTCTGGTAGGATGATAAAAATACCCTAGCAGAGGATTTCAAAAAATCTAATAACTGACAAAGTCTGAAACTTCTTATCTGCATGCCTCAACTTCGGCCGCAACCCCCAACTTCCTGAAATTGGCGGAAATGATTCGAAAACTAAAGGTTTCCAAAGAAGAGATGGACCGCATCAACAAGCGGTTTGAGAACGCACACGGTAGGTGTTCGAACCTTTGTTTTCTCATAAAAATGAGGTGTTTGATATATCTGTCTCTAAGTGCAATCTATTTGAATGACCATCATAGCTGTTGCTGAAGATGTCGAGCGGCTTAAAGCCAAACTGGACAAGGCCAAGGAGGAGACCACCGAACAAAGAGCCGAGGCCGAATAGGCCCAGTCTTCTAATGAGATGTACGAGACGAGGGTCACTCAGGTACATTAAGAGATCAAGGAAGCCTTCATAAAAAATGAGGCACTTGAGCAAAAGAATAAAGAAAAATCTTCTGAGATGACCTTGGTAATTTCCGCACTCCAAGAAGCGCAGAAGGAGGCACACGATCATCGAATGGAGATCTGCCAAATCAAGAAAATTGCTGATGGTAAGAGATATTTACTACATTGTATATTTGACGGAAAAAGATTTCATTGTTTACTCGAGTTTGGAGTTCTCGAGGTGCAATTGTGGATCTCTCGAAGAGTGCCGCGAAAGATGTGATGCACTATGCATCCGAGGTGGGCGAGGTCCGCAAAGGATTTTCAAGGTGCAATTTCAAGTGCCCGAGCAACCCATGCTTGTCTCCGATCAGTTGAACCAACTAATGGAGCTGTGTAAGATGACACAACCGGCTAATACGTCCATTTTGCATCATGTTTTTACTATTATTTATAGTGTTTTTATGCATTATACCTTTGGTGGAGTAATTCTAATGCCTTTTCTCTCATATAATGCAAGGTTTACAATAAGAGGGAGAATGCCAGTAGATGGAATTGTGGATATGAAAAAAGTTCGTAAAATATACCTATTTTTCACATCTCTAAATGGGTTGAAACTTTACGGAGATTTATTTTGGAATAAAGGAAAAATACTACAGGAAAGAAGTACCAGAGCGGGACACCACATACTCACTAGGCACCAGGGCACGCCAGCCCCTGGCACGGCCTAGTGGTTAGGGGGCCCCTGGCCCACCTATGGCGACCATCTTCTAGGATAAAATCTCTTTTGAATTGAAAAAAACAGGAGGGGACTTTCGGGATGAAGCGCCGCCGTATCGAGGCGGAACCTCGGCACGAGCACTTCTCCCCTCCGGCAGAGCGATTTCGCCGGAGGAACTTTCCTCCCGGAGGGGGAATCAAGGCCTTCGTCATCATCAACAACCCTCTCATCTTGGGGAGGACAATATTCGTCAACATCATCATCAACACCATCTCCTCTAAAAACCCTAGTTCATCTCTTGTGCTCAATCTTGTACCGGAACTCCAGATTAGTACCTGGGGTGTGACTAGTACTGTTGATTACATATTGTAGTTGATGCTTTATGGTTTATTTGGTGGAAGATCATATGTTCAGATCCAATATGCTATTTAATACCTCTCTGATCATGAGCATGTTTATCACTTGTGAGTAGGTAGTTTTTTTCTTGAGGCCACATGAGGTCATGTTGCAAGTAGTCATGTGAAGTTGATATTCGTTTGATATTTTGATGATATGAATGCTGTGATTTCCTTAGTGGTGTTATGTGAACATCGACTACATAACACTTCACCACATTTGGGCCTAAGGGAATGCATTGTGGATTAGTAATTAGATGGTGGGTTGAGAGAGTGAGAGAAACTTGAACCCCAGTTTATGCGCTATTCCGTAAGGGGCTGTTTTGGATCCCTATGTTTAATGCCATGATTAGCATTTATTCTTAATACTTTTCTCATAGTTGTGGATGCTTGCGGGAGGGTTAATCATAAGTGGGAGTCTTGTTCAAGTAATAACAACACCCACGGACCGGTCCACCCACATATCAAATTATCAAAGTACCGAACGCGAATTAACCCTGCATGACGAAAGTGACTATATGAAATTCCCGTGTGCCCTCAAGGATGCTTTGCCTATTATAAGAAACTGTTCCGGCCTGTCCTTTGCCACAAAAGGATTTGGCTACCTTTCTGCACCTATTGTTACTATTGCTACTTGTCACTTGTTATAATTATATTGCTATCAAACAACTTGTTATCGCTATTTGAGTGCTTGCAGAAATTACCTTGCTGAAAACCGCTTGTCATTTCCTTTTGATCCTTGCTGGGTTTGACATTCTTACTTATCAAAAGGACTATGATTGATCCCCTATACTTGTGGGTCATCAAGATTCTTTTCTGTCCCTGTTGCCGAGGAGTGAAGCACCTTTGGTAAGTGGGATTTGGTAATGGAAAATTTATGTTACGTGCTGAAATTTACTGTTACTTGTCAATGTGGAAAGTAATCCTTTGATGGGTTTGTTCGGGGTATCTTCACCTCGACCGGAAACAACAAGAGTTGTCCCTCAACCTGCCGAACCAACTGAAAATGTTTATTATGAAATTCCTTCGGGTATGATAGTGAAACTGCTAGCTAATCCTTATGCAGGAGATGGAGAAAAACATCCCGATATGCACCTAATCTATGTGGATGAAGTTTGTGGATTATTTAAGCTTGCATGTTTATCCGGAGATGAAGTCAATAAGAAGATTTCCCTTTATCTTTTTTCTGGGGGGGGAGCATTGACATGGTATAGGCTATGTGATAATACACGATCTTGGAACTGGAATCGATTGCAATTGGAGTTTCACCAAATAATTTATCCTATACATCTTGTTCATCGTGATCGGAATTTTATCTATAATTTTTGGCCTCGTGAAGGAGAAAGTATCGCCGTAGCTAGGGGAGGCTGAAGTCAATGTTATATTCATGCCCCAATCATGAGCTCCCAAGGGAAATTATTATTCAGAATTTTTAGGCTCGACTTTCTCGTAATGATTAAAATATGCTCGATACTTCTTGTTCTGGTTCTTTTATGCAGAAGACTATTGAATTCAGGTGGGATCTTTTGGAAAGAATTAAACACAACTCTTTATATTGGGAACTCGATGAAGGTAAATATTCAGGTATAAAAGTTAAGTAAGATTGTGTTAAATCTTTTATGAATACCGATGCTTTCAATGATTTTAGCACTTAATATGGACTTGACTCTAAGATTGTAGCCTCATACTGTGAAACCTTTGGTGATCATGTTGATCTCCCTAAAGAGAAATGGTTTAAATATCATCCACCTATTAAATAAAAAGTTGAAGAACCAACTTAAGTTGAGGATGAAACTACCATTTACAATGTTGACCCAGTTGTGCGTACTGCTTATATTGAGAAACCAGCTTTCCGTGTTAGGATAAAGGAACATGCTAAAGCTTCAACCGTGGTTAGCAAAAGTTATGTTAGAAAAACCAAACCCTTTGATAAAATCAAGGTAGAACCAAGTATTGCTATGGTTAAAGATCTCTTGGTCTATACTATTTATGGGCATGCTATTTATTTTTGTGATGAAGGTGCTAGAATTGCCAAGCCTGATACTAAAGATAAAAACTGAGCCGTTGTTGGCATGCCTATCGTCTGAGTCAAAATAGGATATCATTGCTATCATGGTTTATGTGATATGGGTGCTAGTGTTAGTGCTATTCCTATTACCTTATATCAAGAAATTATGCATGAGATACAACCCGCTGAAATAGAAGACATAGATGTTACTATTAAACTTGCTAATAGATACACCATCACACCATTTGAGATTGCTAGTCATATTGAAGTCTTGTGTGGAAAAGTAAAATACCCTACTGATTTTCTAGTACTTGGCTCACCACAAGATGATTTTTGTCCCATAATATTTGGTAAACCCTTCTTGAACACTGTCAATGCTTAAATAGATTGTAAGAAGGAAATTGTCAATATTAATTTTGGTGGTATGTCTCATGAGTTTACTTCCCCAAGTTCAGTAAGCAACCCCATGATAAAGAATTGTCTAGTAAATATGAAGTAATTGGTCTTGCTTCTATTGCCATTCCTCCCACTGATCCATTAGAACAATATTTGCTAGATCATCAAAATAATATGCATATGCGTGAAAGAATTGAACTAGATAATATGTTCTTTGAGAAAAAGCCTATCCTTAAACACAACTTGCCTGTTGAAACTCTAGGAGGTGCTCCTCCACCCAAGGGTGATCCTGAGTTTGAACTAAAGCAATTAGCCGGCACTTTGAAATATGATTATCTTGATGAAAATAAGATATATCATGTTATTATGAGTGCTAACCTTACAGAGCATGAAGAAGAAAGGTTGTTAAAAACTTTAAGGAATCACCGAGCTTCTATTGGGTATACTCTTGATGATCTTAAGGGCATTAGTCCCACTCTCTGTCAGCAAAATATTAATATGGAACCAGATGCTAAACCCGTTGTTGATCACCAAGGAATACTGAATCCCAAAATGAAATAAGTTGTAAGAAATCAAATATTAAAGCTTCTTGAAACAAGTATAATTTATCCCATAGGTGATAGTAGATGGGTAAGTCATGTTCATTGTGTTCCTAAGAAAGGAGGTATTACTGTTGTTCCTAATGATAAAAATGAACTCATTCCACAAAGAATTGTGACTGGCTATGGAATGGTAATTGATTTTGGAAAATTAAACAAAGCTACTAGAAAATATCATTATCCTTTACCTTTCATAGACCAAATGCTAGAAATATTATCGAAGCACACACATTTTTGCTTTCTAGATGGCTATTCTGGTTTCTCTCAAATACGTGTGTCACAACCTGGTCAAGAGAAAACCACCTTCACTTGTCCTTTTGGAACCTATGCTTACAGACGTATGACTTTGGATTATGGAATGCACCTTCTACCTTTCAAAGATGTATGATTGCTATATTTTCTGATTTTTGTGTAAAGATTGTTGAGGTATTCATGGATGATTTTTCCATTTATGGAACTTCTTTTGATGATTGCTTAAGCAACCTTGATCGAGTTTTGTACAGATGTGAGAAATCTAACCTTGTCTTGAATTGGGAGAAGTGCCACTTTATGGTAAAGGAAGGTATTATCTTGGGTCATAAATTTTCCGAATGAGGTATTTAGGTGGATGATACGTCTCAAACGTATCGACTTTTCCAAACACTTTTGCTATTGTTTTGGCCTCATTCTTGCATGATTTGAACGAAACTAACCCGGACTGACGTTGTTTTCAGCAGAGTTGCCTGTATGGTTTTCTTGTGTGCAGGAAAATGGATATTTAGACGTCCTGGAAATTCCCATAAAAAATAGAGAAAATCCACAAACCGGGAGGGACCATGGGCCAGAAGATGGGCCAGAGGGGAGCCACAGGCCCCCCAGGCGACCTGCTGGCGCGGCCTTCCCCCTGACCGCACCGGGAGGCCGCCTGGGCAAGGCCCACCCCCCTGTGGTGCCCTACTTTGGCTCCTATTTTTACCCGTGACGAAGAAATTCCAAAAGAGGAGTCGTTTTGCAAGTTCTCGACGCGGAGCCGCCGCCACCCTCGGTTCTTCTTCATGAGAGCTAATCTGGAGGTTGTTTTGGCCTCCGGATAGGGGAAATCGTCGCCATTGTCATCACCATCACCACTCCATCATCCTTTCATGGCTTCTCGCATCATGTGTGAGTAATTCCCTGTTGTAGGTGAAGGGGGTGGGAGAGATTGGATGAGTTAGATCATGTAATAGTTCGTCGAATTGTTGGGGGCATGTTGCCTATCATCTACTATGGTGTTTATCATCTTTGCTACTACTTGTTACTCTTAATGCTTGTCACTTTGGGCCCGAGTGTCATGATTTCAGATCTGAATACTTTATGTTTTCATGAATATATTTGTATTCTAGATCCTATCTATGAGTAGTATGCACCTATTATAGTCCGGAACCGGCGATCCCAATGGTGACAACTTGGGACACCAAAGGGGATAGACTATAGTTTGAGGATTCCATGTATCCATTGATTGTTAATGCTTTGTTCTGGTGCTCTTTGACAGGAGCACCTTAATCTCCATAAGTCCCTTTTGTTCCCGTTGATAGTGGGATGGTAGGACAAAAGATGTTGTGTAAGTTCTTATTGCAAGAACGCACGACTACCTCGGGATACATGCCTAATGTTTGATATATGCCTAGATGATCATTACTTTTCTATGTGGCTTGCCCCAAGTTAAATACATGATATCTCTCATCCATGACCAACCATCCATCTCCTTAGCCTACAGTGTTTTAATCCTGCTAGTCACAAGTAGCTTTACTTCCGCTGTTTTACTTTCATTGATGTGCCACTTTTTCCGTTGCCACCATCACTTCCATATCACCGTTGCTACTAATATTTCGTTGCCAAGCAAGTATCTTTCAGGTGCGGGTGAATTGAAAACTCAACTGTTAAACTTATAAATATTCTTTGGCTCCCCTTGTGTCGAATCAATAAATTGGGTTAACTTACCCACAAAGACTGTTGTGATCCCCTACACTTGTGGGTTATCAAGACCTTTTTCTGGCGCCGTTGCTGGGGAGCATAGCTTTATTTACAAGTCTACTTGGAGTTATTTTGCTTGCTGTGATTTATTCACTATGGGTAAGAAAGGAGACCTCAAGGTTCCAATTTTACCATCTAGTACGAGAAAAGGTACAGTTCTTAGCATTAGCGCTACGCTTGATTCACCTTCCATTATGAGTAAGTTTGCTTCACTGATACGTCTCCAATGTATCTATAATTTTTGATGGTTTCTTGCTATTATCTTGTCAAACTTTGGATGTTTTGCATGCCTTTTATATATTTTTTGAGACTAACTTATTAACTCAGTGCCAAGAGCCAGTTCCTGTTTTTCCATGTTTTTGACCCCTTTCAGAGGAGGATTTTGAACGGAGTCCAAACGGAATGAAACTGCCAAAAAGATTGTTTCCGGAACAGAAAAAGATCGGAGAGCCGGACAATCAGGGAAGGGGGCCACCAGGGACCCCACAAGCCCTCATGGCACGGCCAGGGAGGCGCGCCCCCTGGCTTGTGGGCTCCCTGAGGCTCTGATACGCCTCAAAACGTATCTATAATTTTTGATGGTTCCATGCTATTATCTTGTCAACTTTGGATGTTTTATATGCATGAATATGCTATTTTATATCTTTTTTGGGACTAACCTATTAACTCAGTGCCAAGTGCGAGTTTCTGTTTTTTCCGTGTTTTTGACCCTTTTCCAGACGGAGTCCAAATGGAATGAAACTTTACGATGATTTTTTCGGACCAAAAGAGACCCCCGAAGCTTTGGAACAAGGCCAGAAGAGCCACGAGGGAGTCACAAGCCCATGGGGCGCGGCCTACCCCCAGGTCGCTCCGTGCAGGCGTGTGACCCCCTCGTGGGCCCAACTGACGCAATTCCACCGCCATAAATTCCTATAAATTTAGAAACCCCCAGAAAGAAACCCAGATCGGGAGTTCCGCCGCCGCAAGACTCTTTAGCCACCAAAAACCAATCTGGAGCCCGTTCCGGCACCCTGCCGGAGGGGGAATCCATCTCCGGTGGCCATCTCCATCATCCCGACGATCTCCATGACGAGGAGGGAGTAGTTCACCCTCGGGGCTGAGGGTATGTACCAGTAGCTATGTGTTTGATCTCTCTCTCTCGTGTTCTTGAGATGTCTTGATCTCGATGTACCGTGGGCTTTGCTACTATAGTTGGATCTTATGATGTTCTTCCCCCTCTCCCTTCTTGTAATGAATTGAGTTTCCCCTTTGAAGTTATCTTATCGGATTGAGTCTTTGAGAACACTTGATGCATGTCTTGCACGGGTCTATCTGCTGTGATCAACTTGCGGGTTTGTGACAATTGGGAACCTATGCATATGGGGTTGGCACACGTGGATTCATGTGAGTACTCGATGTATGTTTTGGTGATCAACTTGCGGGTTCATGACATTGAGAACCTATGCATAGGGGTTGGCACACGTTTTGACTCTCCGGTAGAAACTTTGGGGCACTCTTTGAAGTTCTATGTGTTGGTTGAATAGATGATTATGAGATTGTGTGATGCATATCGTATAATCATGCCCACGGATACTTGAGGTGACAATGGAGTATCTAGGTGACATTAGGGTCTTGGTTGATATGTATCTTAAGGTGTTATTCTGGTACGAACTCTTGAATAGATCGATCAGAAAGAATAACTTTATGGTGGTTTTGTACCCGACAATAATCTCTTCGTTTATTCTCCGCTATTAGTGACTTTGGAGTGACTCTTTGTTGCATGTTGAGGGCTAGTTATATGATCCAATTATGTTATCCTTGTTGAGAGAACTTCACTAGTGAAAGTATGAACCCGAGGCCTTGTTTCCACGCATTGCAATACCGTTCATGCTCACTTTTGTTACTAGTTACCTTGCTGTTTTTGTAATTTCAGATTACGAAAACCTATATCTACCATCCATATTGCACTTGTTTCACCATCTCTTCGCCGAACTAGTGCACCTATACAACTTATCATTGTATTGGGTGTGTTGGGGACACAAGAGACTCTTTGTTATTTGGTTGCAGGGTTGCTTGAGAGAGACCATCTTCATCCTACGCCTCCCGCGGATTGATAAACTTTAGGTCACCCACTTGAGGGAAAACTGCTACTGTCCTACAAACCTGTGCACTTGGAGGCCCAACAATGTCTACTAGGAGAAGTTTGCGTAGTAGACATCAAGCATTTTTCTGGCGCCGTTGCCGGGGAGGCTAGGTAAGCGGCACTAACATCCCCTCAATGAAGCATTTTCCGGGGAGTTTAGCGCTTGAAGGTATATCTTTAGATCTTGCAATCGAATCTTTTTTTTCTTGTTTTTTCGCTAGAAAACTACAAAAAAATGGAATTGAGGATGCCTCATATGCTCCATCTTATCAGTGTCTTTCGTGAGCATGATGGGAAGGAAAATTGTGCTCAAGTGCTGAAAGAAGAATTACATAGAATGCTTGGCATAGAATATGTGAATGATGAGCATGATTGCAATGTTCTTAGCATGAGTTCTTTGAATACCCATGATGCTAAGGATATGCAAAGCCACAAGCTTGGGGATGCTATATTTGATGAAGATGATCTTTTTAGTTCTTCCACTTTGAATGATGAAAATCATTTTGATGAAAACATGCCCCCTATCTATGATGATTATTGTGAGGATACTTATGCTTGGAAGAAGAGGGATGATAAAGCTTGTCATACTTTCGAAAACCCCTTTGCTAAACCTTGCTTTTTCATTGTGGACACAATTTGTAGTGCTCAAGTCTTTTACGATACTCCCACTACTATTCTTGAGAATATATTTCCTTATGTGGAGAGTAGTAAAATTCCTATGCTTGTAGATCATGAAAAGAAAACCTTAGGTGCTGGTTATATTGTTGAATTCATTCATGATGCTACTGAAAATTACTATGAGAGAGGATCATATGCTTCTACTTATTGCAATAGTATCAAACTTCCTCTCCATGTGTTGAAATTTTTGAGGCTATGCTTGTTTTGCCTTCCTATGCTAGTTGATTCTTGCTCCAATAAATTGTTTGATCACAAAATCCCTATGCATAGGAAGTGGGTTAGACTTAAATGTGCTAGCCATATGCTCCATTATGCTCTCGTTGTGTTTCAATCCTTACCTTTTATGTGAGCATCATTGAAATCAATGCCTAGCTAAGGGCGTTAAACGATAGAGCTTGTTGGGAGGCAACCCAATGAATTTATTTTTGCTTTTTGCTTTCTATTTTGCTTTTTCCACACCATCATAATTCTGTTATGATTGTGTTTTTTGTGTTTATTTTAGTGTTTGTGCCAAGTAAAGCCTTTATGATAGCTTGGGTGATAGTTGTTTGATCATGCTGGAAAAAGACAGAAACTTTCTGCTCACGAAATTATTTTTCATTTCTATCCAGAAAGAGATTTTGAGTTCATTATTTTTCCTGCTGATTGATATGCAAATTTCCCTAATTGTCATAATTTTTCAGATTTGTTTTAGGTACCAGAAGTATACGAAGTATACAGATTCCTACAGACTGGCCTGTTTTTGACAGATTCTGTTTTTGTTGAGTTGGTTGCTTGTGTTGATGAAACTATGGTTAGTATCAGGGGGGTACTAGCCATGGAAAAGTGAGAATACAGTAGACCATAATCAATATAGATAGAATTCAAGTTTTCTTCAGTACCAAAAGAAGTGGTAGTTTGTTTTCTTGTACTAATGTTATCACAAGTTTCTGTTTAAGTTTTGTGTTGTTAAGTTTTCAAGTTTTGGGTGATGTTCTCATGGGAGATAAGGAGTGGAAAGAGCTCGAGCTTGGGGATGCCCAAGGCATCCCACGCCAAATTCAAGGACACCAAAATGCCTAAGCTTGGGGATGCCCCGGGAAGGCATCCCCTCTTTCGTCTTCAATCCATCGGTAACAATACTTGGGACTATATTTTTATTCACCACATGATATGTGTTTTGCCTGGAGAGTCTTGTATCGTAGGAGTCCTTTCTTTTTGTTGCGTCACAATAATCCTTGTTGCACACCCTTTTGAGAGAGAGAGACATGCACTCATCGCGATTTTGCTAGAATGCTCATTGTGCTTCACTTATATCTTTTGAGCTAGATACTTTTTCTCTTGTGCTTCACTTATATCTTTTGAGCTAGATACTTTTGCCCTTGTGCTTCACTTATATCTTTAGAACACGGTGGTGCGTGATTTGGTAGTTGGCTTATGCTATGAAAGTAGTCCCAAATGTGATAGGTACCTAAAGAGGATACAAAAACCTCCATCTTCATGTGCATTGAATAGAAAGAGAAGTTTTTATTCCTATCAATTAGTTTTCAGACGTGGATTCGGTAATATCAAGAGGTATGTTAGTAGGGTGTTGTGAATCTAGAAATACTTGTGTTGAAGTTGGTGATTCCCGTAGCATGCACGTATGGTGAACTGCTATGTTAGGAAGTCGGAGCATAATTGATCTATTGATTGTCATCCTTTGTGTTGAGGTCGGGATCGCGCGATGGTTAACACCTACCAACCCTTCCCCTCGGAGTATGCGTTTAGAAATTTGTTTCGATTACTAATAAAAACTTTCGCAATAAGTATGTGAGTTCTTCATGACAAATGTGAGCCCATGGTATAGATGCACTTCCACCTTCCACCATTGCTAGCCTCTCTAGTGCCGCGCAATTCTCGTCGGTACACAAACCCACCAAATTCCTTCCTCAAAATAGCCACCATACCTACCTACTATGGCATTTTCATAGCCATTCCGAGATATATTGCCATGCAACTCCCACCGTTCCGTCTCATGACTTGTGCCGTCACTCTCATATTGCCATTGCATGATCGTAAGATAGCTAGCGAGATGTTTCAACGTCATACGCCATGCTAGATCATTGCACATCCCGGTACAGTGCCGGAGGCATTTCCTATAGAGTCATCATCATTGTGATCTTTGAGCTGTGAGTAAATAAAAGTGTGATGATCATCATTATTAGAGCATTGTCCCATGTGAGAAAAAAGAGGCCAAAGAGCCCAAAAACAAAAAAAGAGAAAACAAAAGAAAAAAAGAGGCCTAAGAGCCCAAATGAAAACGAGAGAAAAAGAGAGAAGGGACAATGCTACTATCTTTTTCCACACTTGTGCTTCATAATAAGCACCATGTTTTTCATTATTGAGAGCCTCTCGTTTTGTCACCACCATATACACTTGTGGGAATCTTCATTATATAACTTGGCTTGTATATTCCAATGATGGGCTTCCTCAAAATTGCCCTAGGTCTTCATGAGCAAGCAAGTTGGATGCACACCCACTAGTTTTTCTTTTGGGCTTTCACATACTTATAGCTCTAGTGCATCCTTTGTATGGCAATCCCTACTCATTCACATTGATATCTATTAATGGGCATCTCCATAGCCTTTTGATATGCCGAGTCAATGTGACCATCTCCTCCTTTTTGTCTCACAACCACCACCACACTCTATTCCACCTATAGTGCTATATCCATTGGTCGCGCTCATGTATTGGGTGATAGTTATAAAAAGTTTGAGACAGTAAGAGTGCAAAAATAATTACTTGGCCAATTCCGGGGTTGTGCATGATTTAAATTAGTTGTGTGGGGATGATGGAGCATAGCCAGACTATATGATTTTGTAGGGATAACTTTCTTTGGCCTTGTTATTTTGAAAGTTCATGATTACCTTGCTAGTTTGCTTTAATTATTATTGTTTTCATGTCAATAGCAAACTATTGTCTTGAATCTTACGGATCTGAACATTCATGTCACGTGAGAGAAGTTACAAAGGACAACTATGCTAGGTAGCATGCAAGATCAAAAATTCATTATTTATCACTTCCCTACTCGAGGACGAGCAGGAGTTAAGCTTGGGGATGCTTGATACGTCTCCAACGTATCTATAATTTTTGATGGTTCCATGCTATTATCTTGTCAACTTTGGATGTTTTATATGCACGAATATGCTATTTTATATATTTTTTGGGACTAACCTATTAACTCAGTGCCAAGTGCCAGTTTCTGTTTTTTCCGTGTTTTTGACCCTTTTTCAGATGGAGTCCAAATGGAATGAAACTTTACGATGATTTTTTTGGACCAAAAGAGACCCCCGAAGCTTTGGAAGAAGGCCAGAAGAGCCACGAGGGAGTCGCAAGCCCATGGGGCGCGACCTACCCCCCAGGTCGCACCGTGCAGGCTTGTGACCCCCTCGTGGGCCCAACTGACGCAATTCCACCGCCATAAATTCCTATAAATTCAGAAACCCCCAGAAAGAAACCTAGATCGGGAGTTCCGCCGCCGCAAGCCTCTGTAGCCACCAAAAACCAATCTGGAGCCCGTTCCAGCACCCTGCCGGAGGGGGAATCCATCTCCGGTGGCCATCTTCATCATCCCGACAATCTCCATGACGAGGAGGGAGTAGTTCACCCTCAGGGCTGAGGGTATGTACGAGTAGCTATGTGTTTGATCTATCTCTCTCTCGTGTTTTTGAGATGTCTTGATCTCGATGTACCGTGGGCTTTGCTACTATAGTTGGATCTTATGATGTTCTTACCCCTCTCCCTTCTTGTAATGAATTGAGTTTCCCCTTTGAAGTTATCTTATCAGATTGAGTCTTTGAGAACACTTGATGTATGCCTTGCACGTGTCTATCTGTTGTGATCAACTTGCGGGTTTGTGACAATTGGGAGCCTATGCATATGGGTTGGCACACGTGGATTCATGTGAGTACTCGATGTATGTTTTGGTGATCAACTTGCGGGTTCGTGACATTGGGAACCTATGCATAGGGGTTGGCACACGTTTTGACTCTCCGGTAGAAACTTTGGGACACTCTTTGAAGTTCTATCTGTTGGTTGAATAGATGATTCTGAGATTGTGTGATGCATATCGTATAATCATGCCCACGGATACTTGAGGTGACAATGGAGTATCTAGGTGACATTAGGGTCTTGGTTGATATGAATCTTAAGGTGTTATTCTAGTACGAACTCTTGAATAGATCGATTAGAAAGAATAACTTTATGGTTGTTTCGTACCCCACAATAATCTCTTCGTTTGTTCTCCGCTATTAGTTACTTTGGAGTGACTCTTTGTTGCATGTTGAGGGCTAGTTATATGATCCAATTATGTTATCTTTGTTGAGAGAACTTCACTAGTGAAAGTATAAACCCTAGGCCTTGTTTCCACGCATTGCAATACCATTCGTGCTCACTTTTGTTACTAGTTACCTTGCTGTTTTTGTAATTTCAGATTACGAAAACCTATATCTACCATCCATATTGCACTTGTTTCACCATCTCTTCGCCGAACTAGTGCACCTATACAACTTACCATTGTATTGGGTGTGTTGGGGACACAAGAGACTCTTGTTATTTGGTTGCAGGGTTGCTTGAGAGAGACCAGCTTCATCCTACGCCTCCTGCGGATTGATAAACCTTAGGTCACCCACTTGAGGGAAAACTGCTATTGTCCTACAAACCTGTGCACTTGGAGTCCCAACAACGTCTACAAGGAGAAGGTTGCGTAGTAGACATCACGTTTGCCCTAGGTTTTGCGCCTATCTATTCTCTTAAATTCCATGAAAAATCAGGAGATCATCGGAAGTACTTTTCCGCCACCGCAAGCTTCTGTCTCCACAAGATCCCATCTGGGGCACGTTCTGGTGCCCTGCCGGAGGGGGATTCGGATACGGAGGGCTTCTTCATCAACACCATGACCTCTCCGATGAAGCGTGAGTAGTTCACCATAGACCTACGGGTCCATAGCTATTAGCTATATGGCTTCTTCTCTCTCTTGGATCTTCAATACAAAGTTCTCCATGATCTTCATGGAGATCAATCCGATGTAATCTTCTTTTGCGGTGTGTTTGTCGAGATCCGATGAATTGTGGATTTATGATCAGATTATCTATGAATCTTATTTGAGTTTCTTCTGATCTCTCTTATGCATGATTTCATATCCTTGTAATTCTCTTCGAGGTGTGGGTTTTGTTTGGCCAACTAGATCTATGATTCTTGCAATGGGAGAAGTGATTGGTTTTGGGTTCATACCGTGCGCTGACCTCACCCAGTGACAGAAGGGGTAGCGAGGCACGCATCGTGTTGTTGACATCAAGGGTAAAAAGATGGGGTTTTCATCATTGGTTTGAGTTTATCCCTCTACATCATGTCATCTTGCTTAAGGCGTTACTCTGTTCGTCATGAACTCAATACACTATATGCATGCTGGATAGCGGTCGATGTGTGGAGTAATAGTAGTAGATGCAGAAAGTATCGGTCTACTTGTCTCGGACGTGATGCCTATATGTATGATCATTGCCTTAGATATCATCATGACTTTACGCGGTTCTATCAATTGCTCGACAGTAATTTGTTAACCCACCGTGATATTTGCTATTTTGAGAGAAGCCTCTAGTGAACACTATGGCCCCCGGGTCTACTCCACACCATATTTTCAGCCTTACACTTTTTACTTTGTTGCACTTTCCACCTTAAGATCTCACTTTGCATACAATCTTGAAGGGATTGACAACCCCTTTATAGCGTTGGGTGCAAGCTCATTTGTGTTTGCGCAGGTACTCTGGACTTGACGAGATTCTCCTACTGGATTGATACCTTGGTTCTCAAACTGAGGGAAATACTTACTGCTCCTGTGCTGCATCACCCTTTCCTCTTCAAGGGAAAAACCAACGCAAGCCCAGTCTCCGTCAACGTGTCAATCTCTGGCACTGTTGTCTGTTGCCGTAGCATTCACCACCATCACATGCTACTTCTACCGAGTCTGTTACTATGCGTGATACTTTTGATGATGCTTCCACTACTATTGATGAGCCTGGTTTACTTGGTTATTTTATTGAGTCTCAGATTGCTAAGGCTGCTAAGCAGTCTGGAATTGAACTTCCTGTTACACGCTACCCCATTGGTAGATCTTTTGGTTACCCAGACTTGAGTGGTCTTAAGGAAAGAATTATTGATGATGATTTATGCAAGGAACTTATAGAGTGTGCTGACACTAACCCTGCTTTTGTTAAGAAGCTGCTTGAAAAGCATTCTATGAAGAACAAGTTTACTCCTGATCCTAAGTTTGCTTCATCTCCTATTTGCATTCAGGATGCTGATTTTCATTTCTCTGTCGATCTTTCACTTATATCCACAGTTGAAGCTGACCCTTTTTATGGCAGAGAAGATGACGATGCTATTGCACACCTTACCAAACTCACTAAGTTGGGTGGCTTATTCACCACAGAGGACAAGAAGAGAAATTATTATATTACTAAGATACTCCCTTCTCTTTGAAGGAAGATGCTAAAGCATGGTATGATGCACTACCATATTGTTCCATTAAGAGTCCTCAAGATTTAGCTCAATCTTTTGTTGCTAAATATTTTCCTGCTCATAAGGAACATGCTGCTTTACAAAGAATTTATAACTTTAAAAAGTTGCAGGATGAGCACCTCCCTAAAGCTTGGGGGAGGTATTGCACTTTGCTTAAGGCTAGACCGGTACATGGAATCCTAAGAATGAATTACTTGACATATTTTATGATGTTCTAACCGATGAATCTAGAACCTATCTGGATAGTTGTGTTGGTTGTGTTTTCAGGGAAAGAACACCGGACGATGTCGAAGAATTAATGGGCAAGATAGCTAAGAATCATGATGATTGGTCCGTTCCTGAACCACCTCCATCACCCAAGAAGAGAGGTATGCTTTTCTTGAGCCCAGAAGTTATGCAAGAAGCCAAGAAGTCTATGAAAGAGAGAAATATTAAAACTGAAGATGTGAAGAATCTACCTCCTATTGAGGAATTATGTGAGCCTGTCACTCACCCACCTATGGTAGAAGTACACTCTCTTTTAGAATTCAATGCAAGTGACGTCCCTCATGGTAAGCCTCCTCATCAATGTTTAGATGAGCTTGATAATTTCATTGTCAAGCAAAATCACTTTAATGAGCGGATTCAAAGCCAATTGCATGATAATTCCCTTGCTATCAAAAGTTTGCTTGATGTTCTAAGTAGAACTGTTAATGATGTTAAAGGTCTTGTTAAGCATTTGCATATGGTTCAAACTCGGCTTGAACAAATTTCTAATGTGCAAAAAGATTTGTTTGCTAACAATGCCAAACAAGTTGATATGTAGGCATATGGTATAAAGACCCGAGGAAGTACACATACCGAGGACCCCCTTTATCCAGAGGGGCATCCAAAGTGGATCGAGCAAGATTCACAATTGCAGGAAGAAGGCACTGTCAGCTCCCCGAGGAAGAAGAACAAACACAAGGAGGCTGACAACTCCAATAATCCCATAATTGATGAAGAAACAATTGTTGATCCTAATAGTATATCTATTTTCGATGCTGAAACTGAAGATGGTGCTGAACCTCATAAAGATAATGAGAAGATTGATCCTCCTGAGATACGAGAAGAAGAAGCACCACACAAGCACAAAAGATATACTAGAGAAGATTTTGTTCCAAGAAAACATGGGAAGGAAAGAGAACCATGGGTACAAAAATCAATGCCCTTCCCAGGTAAGTCTTTCAAAACTAAAGAAGAAGAGCATTACAATAAATTTTGTGATTGGATGAAACCTCTTTTTCTTCAAATTCCTTTGACCGATGCTATTAAGTTGCCTCCGTACTCAAGGTATATGAAGGATATTGTTACTAATAAAATAAAAGTTCCTAATGAGGCAATATCTACTATGCTTGCTAATTATTCTTTCAGTGGCAAGATTCCTGAGAAGCTTGGTGATCCAGGTATTCCCACCATTCCTTGCTCCATAAAAGATAACTATGTCAGAACTGGTTTATGTGATCTTGGTGCAGGAGTGAGTGTTATGCCTTTCTCTCTTTACAAAAGGTTTTGTCTAGATAAATTAATCCCTACAGATATCTCTCTTCAAATGGCTGATAAGTCAACAACCGTTCCTGTAGGTATTTGTGAGGATGTTCCCGTTGAAGTTGCTAAGTGCTTGATCCTTACTGACTTTGTTGTGATTTACATGCCCGAGGATGGGAGCATGTCTATTATTCTTGGTAGACCTTTTCTTAACACCGCAGGTGCTATTATTGATTGCAATAAAAGAAAGGTAACCTTCAATGTTAATGAGAAATAGCACACGGCATGGCCTTAATTCTATTGAGAATATTGAGACCGTGAAGGTTGGAGATTGGGATTGTCCATTACATGCGCACGACAAATACAAAACCATTATGATGGGGACAATATCCATTGAAATAAAGGTACCATGATTGCTTTATAAGAAGTGAAACTTTTTGCTCAAATATAACACCTATTTGGTAGTAAGACTTGATCAACCTTGCTAACAAATATGTTTTATATGAGTAAAAAAGAAAAGCTTGTTATGTTTTCATTTCCTTTAAATTTCATCCTCCTTCCTATACCCAAGTTTAATGTTTTTGAAACTTCATATGTTTAATCTTTGTTTCGAGATTTTCGGAAATTTTGCAGCTTTCAGTATTTTGAATTTTTTGTGGTTGCCGGTTGCAGCAAAAACAATTCCCGGTTTGAGCTCACGTCGGTACTTTCAACAAAAACTCTAGTCCATCGCCGTGCATGATTGCAACATATTTTCTATACGGTTGTAGCATTGACTCTGCTGATTTCAGCAAATCTCACTTTTAAAAAATCCGTCACCTTTGGTTTCTATCATTTTCATTCGTCGGTTCCAGCATTTTATTTCATCAGTTGCAGCATTTTTCTCAGCCGGATGCAACATTTTTATAGTAGAGTAGATCTTGATATGGCTGGAGGTAGAAGAAAGGTAACAGGTAGAGCAAGAGGTAACCAAGGGAGAAAAAAAAGACAGTCGCACGGGGCCATAACATACAAGTGTGAGACGTGGTAGAGCAATTTTCCTGAAACTGCAAGGCCAACGTGACACGAAAGTGGCGTGATATGCGTATTATACGCGCGAGAGAGCGCGGCCGACCGAAAAGTTGCGCCGGCACGCCGTATATAAACATTTATCATAAGTAGGGTGGGGCGTGTTTAGTTAATTTTTGAGCAGGACCTAGTTGATAATAAGTAATTTTTGAGCACACTTGTTAAAGAAAGATATGATAAAATACGGTGTTTATGTATTGCTTGGTCCCAAAATAAGGTCTTGTCATCATGAAAATATTTTTTACCCAATATTTGGTTGCAAATATGCATGACGATTAGGTGTTAACAACCACATTTAACAAAGACATTACAGTGCACACGTGCTTCGATCACAGAGCTAACCACGACACGGTCAACGCCCGCGTTACCGACCGTGCTAGTGTAACAGTCGCAACTTGCTCCTGCCCTTGGACACGCTCCCCTCGTCGACGATCACCGGTGAGAAGAAGGACGAGGATGTCACACACGTCGCGCTCGACATGGTCTGGTTCGGGTTGGTCAAGTCCAAAGTCGGGCTTTGCGGGTGCGGGGTTGAGGCAACCACCGACACGAGTGTGACGATGGTCAAAGGAGCAGGCACGACCATCACGATGGCCAGAGGGCGCGATGGGGTGGGAGAGCAGCGCCCGGATCTAGAGGAGGCATGGACTGGGCCGGGCCACGTCGGATGCAGGTGCAGAAGCATGAGATGGGGAGGAGAAGGAGCACAAAGCTCTGGTGGCATCAAGAGAAGGATGCGTCAGCCGAGCATGCCCGTAAGCCGGCAACGTGGCCGTCGACGTTGACGACAAGGCTACCGACGCCAAGGACCATGCCGGAGTGGTGCGATCCGTAGGTCGCCACTGACATGACACAAAACACCCCAAAAATGTGTGTTTGCGCGTGTGTGTGCGCACGCATATCCCGCACACACTCGTCGGCATGAACGGGGACCTCATGTGCCACAACATCGAGTTAGTCGCCGACCGCTTACACATGGGGCTTGGTTGCAAGATGATGTACAACGCTCGTGTGAATGGAATTAGAACATCAAGGCACATATTTTTTGTTTATAGCTTACTTTGGATAGAAGCAAGGTTATGTAGAGGAGAATACGTGCAAACCATGTACATGTATGTGTAGTTAGAGCCACCCACATGGGTTCTAGAGTATCTCACGGGCTTGGCTCACTAAAAACTGTCGATTTAAATATTTCCAGCAATACAGACAAACTGATGCTTTAAGAATCGTGTCGTGTAGACGTAACAATATTTGCATATAAATAGACAACCTAACACGAAAAAAAACGTTCAAGGAGACAAATTTGGCTGTATGATGGATTCTAAAGGCGCCCCTCGAAGGACTACATGGTAAAAAAGAAAAAAACATCCGAAGGACTAGATGACTGCATATTGCAGAGGTAGGTTGGGACATTATTATATAACTGTAAGAGTATGCTCTTCTGGGTATACGATTTTGATGTTGGAATTAGCCAAAAACGCACTGTCTAACCAGAAAAATAAATGGAAGAGAAATTGAAAACCTTTGTGCACTTGTGGTCCTATATTTGTGACAAAAGAAAATGAGTACTCCACGAACGAATTTATGATTGGATAATTATTAGGTGTAGCACTATCCTCTGTCCATCAAAGTCTAAATTCAACACTTAACGCTTTGGTTTTAATGGTGTTCCAGGGAAAGTTTTCTACTACAAAAAAGGTGTGTGACAGGGAGATCCTCTCTCACCCTTACTTTTTGTTCTCGCAGCTGATTCTCTAGAGTCCATTTTTATTGAGGCCATGAAAAACAAACTAATTGATCCTCCTATAGAAAGTCAGGCTTGTCCATAATTTTCAGTAATCCAGTATGCTAATGACACTATTCTTGTACTTCCCGCCCAACCAGTGCAACTTGCTCACATCAAGAATCTCCTCATGCACTTCACTGCCTTTACTGGACTCAAACTGAATTATGAATAGTTCATTATGGTGCCGATCAATGTTCCTGAAGCCCAGCTCCCCAATTTGTTATCCTTGCTAGAATGCAAGCGTGGAAGTTTCCCTTTTGCATATTTTGGACCTCCAATGGGCACCTCAAAACCAAAAATTGAACATTTCAGCCCAATATTGCAGAGGATTGAGAGAAGACTCTCTGGGTGCTCAACATTATTATCTTCTGATGGAAGGCTGCCACTTATTAAGTCAGTTTTTGCCTCTCTTCCAATTTTCTTCATGAGTACACTTGCAATGCCAACCTGAGTAGTTGAGCAGCTCAAGAAATTTCTAAGAAACTTCTTTTGGAGTAAACATGGGATGTAGGACGGCCCTTGGTCGGGCGGCCCCGATGGTGGCGGACCTCCAACCCTCCCCCTCTTGGCTTGGGTGGTTCGGGCAGCCCGGGTCCAGGTGGTGCTCCTCGGCGACAGCAGCCTGGCGCGGATGCAGGGATTCCCTTGGTGCGGCATGGGTGGTCTGGGTGACGAAGGTGCTGTCATTGGTGGTTGGGCGGTGGTGGTGCTCTGGCCTTGCATGCCTAGATCTGGGCCCCTCAGGCCCGATCTGGGTAAGGTCGGGCCTGCCTCGTTGCCTCTGGTTGGCCTACGGCACGACTCGCGATGGGGATGACAATGTTGACGACGCATCGCTGTAGCATGGAGATGGGAGCTTCACGGGCTTGTCTGTGCCCGACCGGGATTTTGGGCTTCTCATGAGGGCAGCGGCGACGGCGGCCTACGTGCAGCAGCACGACAACGGGGACTTTACGAGCCCCGGGGCTCGGTCGGGCCTCTTTGGCCTCGTGTGTCCCTGCTACTGTGTTCGGTCGACACCCGATGATGATGGTGGAGGACGCCCTCCAGGTGGTTGCACTGCTGCCGCCCTCAGGTTCCAATGGCTCGGTGTGGTCTCGTCATCGTGTCCGGATGCCAACTGTCTAGGACGATGGAGATGGTTCCCTCCTGCGTGGTTGTCCTCCGGTCGGACCTTGTCTACGGGTTGTTCGCCTCAGACTGGCCGACCTTGCTACGGCGGCCATGGTGAGATGGCGATGGTGACTGCAAGACCGTGGTGGTGTATGTTGGTGGATGGCATGCTTGGTGGAGCACGTGTGATTGTCCGGGAGGTGGTATTCTGGGGGTCGGGAGAAATCCTTGTCATTTTACACCGACAAGGTGACGCTTGAGAGTGTCACCCTTCCTTCCTGAAGGGTGTCGGGTACCTCCTCCCCACTCCTCGGAGCGTACCGGGGGAAATCTAGGACCTGTCCGGACAACAGTGTCGTCTTCGTCACTATCCTTCTTGGAGGTGCTTCTTGATACGCGATGAATTAGGGTGTTTGGATCGTGGTGAGAATACTCTGAAGGGGACACACCAGTTGCGAGTCATTGTCGTTTTCGTTAATGCGTCGACGTTGGCATTGTTTTTCTTTTTCTTTTAGGCATGGATGTATTGTTTGTGAGAGTAGTGGTTTCTTGTTATACCATTATATATATAACGGGGCGAAAACCTATTTCATGATACCTCTTAGAGATTTGAAAACAACTCTATCCTTTTTATGATTTTCCTTTGTTGATTGTGAGTATGTATGTAATATCTTGTTTTGGATGTTTTGAGAGCACATCTGTGATCCAAACTTGTTCAACTAGTTTGTCCTATTGTGTTTCTTGTGTTTTTGTGATTATTTTCCTTTGCCGCATCCAAATTGTGAAGATTGGTCCTATAATACCTTGGGCATACCAGAATTGCGCACCATAAATCCCCCTTTGTCTTTTTTTTTTGAATGTTGACACGAGAGCTACCAAATTCGTTGATCAGAAAAGGTATTACAAGTAACACCCTCAAAAAAAGAATGCACCGCGTAAGACGAGTATCAAAAGAAGAAGAATGAAAAATGATACTCAGTTTATAAGAAAAACCGGGCGAAAACCTAAAACAACCCCTAAAAACCAGGCCTAAAGCACCACAACACATACAACATATCAGAAAACCAACACCCCACAACACACCTGGCGAGGCACTCAAGCGTTTTAAGCCCACACGTGAATTGAAGAAGAATTGAACTGCAGGAATCCATGCTGCACACGCAAGCCAAATAGGAGTCCATCCATTGGTTAACACCAATATTTTGACCGGGCAACTGTAGCCATCAATCCAAACATCCCCTACAGTTACATGTGTGTTGACGGATATCTGGATTCAATGACTGGGGTAAGGACAGAGTTGCCTTGTCATGACAAAGTGCGCCCCTCTTGGCCACTTCTTTTTTTGTACGAAATAGGTAATGCATGCACTTTCGAGATCAACATGCACTACTTGTTACTCCCTCCATTTCTAAATATAAACGATTTCATTAAAAAATTATATACGAATGTATATAAACATATTTTAAAATATAAATTTAGTCATTTTGTTTTATATGTAATCTTCTAGTAAAATATCTACAAAGACATGTATTAGATTAGAAAAAGAAACTACCCTCCAAAAGAATGAAACTATTTAAAAAATGTGAAACTTAGCACGGAGGGTTTTGGAGATTGAAGGGGATTTGGTGATCCTCTCTCATTCATCCAGTTCTCTTCTCTCATCACAACCCTCTTTCCTGTCAATCCCTTTCCCCCAAAATAACAGGCCCAAGCGGTGTCACAGTTTACACTAGATTTTGATAGTTTTTTGGAGGTATTAAAGGTTGAATATGTCTGATCCTGTCTGTGAAATGGTATTTTTGGGACTCTTAGGGATCCTGTGTTGGACCGGAAAAATACTTCAAAAAGATTAAAAATGGATGTGCCAAACTAACAGTTATTCTCCGCATTTGTACATCTATAAATGTATAAAAATTTATTCCCACCATGTTTCTTGCTCGTATCTCGCTTATAGCTCTGTACTCTTATGAAGGCAAGACCCAACTAATTGTGCAGATAAAATCCGCTTTAAATTTGCCGAAGTTGAGTGATTAAGTCAGGGAAGATACAATGTCGCTGACTGACAGACGAGCTTTTGGTGACTTAAAAACAAGCCGCCTGTTCTTGTGCTTTCACCTTAATCCTCTGTCCATATGCACCGGGGATTCTAAACTAGTGATGATATATTTAACTTAAAAGCCTTAAAAAATTAGAGAACATTTAATTTTTGAAACTAAGAAGAGGCAGCTTATTTTTTAAGCAGTCCAAAAAACTGGCTAGTCCTACCTAAGACATCATAGTTCAGCTCAACGCTTCAAATATGATATTACAAAAAAAAAAAAAACTACAACACAAACCTGCATGACTCAACGCTTAATGTTACAACGTTGAACAATAGTCGTGTACAATAGACCAATCTAGATCGGTCATATTTTATAGACTGTAATAATAAGTGCCACACGTGTGGCACGAAGAGGCTGTTTGATTTGTGACTAAGTTTGTTAAAGGTTACCATACTTAAGGTTAGGTAAGTTTGATCAACTTAGATGAGTGTTTAGTTCAAGCCACACCTTAGGCAAGCCACACTATGGTCCCACATCACATACACTCAAAAAATGTGACAAAATTCCCTTAGACTTTCCGGCTTGTGGTTCTCATTTTGAAGAACTGGCCTTAGACAAGTGTAATAACATTGTCCGGAAAAGTATAGCATTGCTAGGTGTAAAATCAAACAACCTTGAAGTAATATCACCTTGATATGTTTTACACTGAAGTTGTCATAAAAAACAATCCTAAAAAACTTAAATTGCCATCCAAACGGAAAGTTACCATGCTTCACAACTTAAGTTGTCATTTTTAAATAAGTTTTCATCAAAAAAGTCAAGACAAAATTACTTCGTGCTACACATGTGGCATTTATTGATTTAGAGTGGCTATATCAGAATACTGTAACCGTGACATGGCCACTCTAAGTCAGTCAGTGTGCCATGGACAGCTGCAATAGTTGTTTGAAAACTAAAATAATCAAGTTTGTCATTTAGCAACATACAATTATTTATCTCATATACATATATACAAGTTGATTAGGCTGAAGTTGCCATGGTCTTGCTAAAGAAACAAGTCGACATGTATGATCAAATTAAAGAAGGGCTAAGACAATCTAGAGCCGGACTAAGCAAATCCGATCCCATGTACGCCCGCGAACGCGTTTGGACACGTCCACGGATGCATCCAGACGGCCCCTCATATTTCGTTCCGTGCATCCACATACCTCGTCTCCTCACTCTTAAATTCGTATAAAGCCATGCATGTCGATCATTCAGTACAAATTGTTCAAATTCAACAGTTCTAAACAAAAGGAAATAATATCATAGTTCAACCAAACGGACTTTCCAAAATGAAATTGATGTCCGACCGACAAGTGCTGATTGCCAAATCACTGGCCGGACGAGTTCATCCATGCATCCTGCTCTGCCTGGGCATCCATCTCCGCCTGCATCCGGACTGCCTCCTCCGCGTGCATCCTGGCAACGATCGACGCCTGCATCTGGGCTCCCTCGGCCGTGTGCATCCTACCCGCCTGCTACATTGCCGTAGCCGTAGCCGCCCTGGCCGCCCCAGCGCTCTACGTCCGTTGATCTCTTTCTTCATCTCCACAAGACAATTTTTGGCATGTTCATCCAACGTGGATTCATCCGCGAGCATGCTTTTTTACATCCTCTACGTCGCGTGAGAGTTACAACCTCTCCTTCTCGAGCTCAATCTCTTCAAATGTCTTGCCCTTCTGGAGTTCCCATTTGATCGCCGCCTCTTGCTTCTTCAACTCAATTTTCTTCCTCTCAATTTCAAGTTGCCTCTCTGTCCTCGTCCGATCCCACTCGATCCTCTCCCTTTGCGCATCCAACATAAGCTTGTATCTCTCCTCTTTCTTGTTATCCCTTGCCGAAAAAATGTCTATCCATCTTGACAATGTTTTTGTAGTCGCGGCGTCACGGGAGATCCTTGCCTTCTGCCCCTTATGGGCGATGTTCTCCGGCTTACAAGACGAAGCGAAGGAAGGGCCGATGACTGGCAAGGCGGACTGCATCTCCGTCGCGGCGTCGGGGATGGGCTGAAAGACATCACGGTGGCGGATCGGGACACGTGGTGAGGATGGAGAGCAAGGGTGTCAGACGGTGAGGGGTCGTGGGAGGACGGCGGGAGGAGGAGTAGGGTTTGGAGGATTTGATGCAATTTAAGGTAGGATCGGGCTGTCGGGTTCAACATGACGGACGTTCCCACGCTTCCCCATATCAGCCCCATATTTGGGCAAAAAAGGGAGGGGGAGGGGGGAGGGGACGGTCAGCCCGAACGTTGGTGCCGGTTTAAGAGACCCGTCTTAATTGAATTTTTGTGATTGATCAATAATCAGACGGCCTGTCCAAGCATTTGAAACGGGTTTAAGAAATCCGATTGTAGATGCTTTAAAAGTATGTGCGGTGTCGACCCAACATCACAAACATGACAAAACTGTGCATCGTGCATCACATGCCAGCGGCCGGCGGTCTTCGTCCTAATTTAAGCACGATGCTAATTAAAAAACTGGAATACAAGCTAGACTTGGTTACGTACCCAGAAGTCTCTACACGTAGTTCACATGCAAAAGTTGATGAGTTGATATATATTACTTGACCGATGACAATACACTAGAGGGGACACGACCTATAGCCCCGGCCTATAAGGAGCTTTAGTCCCGGTTCACCAACCGGGACTAAAGAGGCGGGACTAAAGTCCTAACCTTTTCGTCGCGGCCCTGTTACACGCCGGGACTAAAGGTGCTCCACGTGGGCGCCTCGTAGCGCCCCAGGGGCAGGTCCTTTAGTCCCGGTTCGTTACACGGACGGGGACTAAAGATTTTCAGATTTTGCTGGTTTTTGGGTTTTTTTTTGAATGAAACTATTTTTGGGTTTTAGGGTTTTAGGGTTTAGGAGTTCGGGAGATTAACTTGATGCCTCGTTTGGTGTTCGGAAATTAGTTTTCATATAATTTAAATAGGAATAATTATGCATATATATATATATATATATATATATATATATATATATATATATATATATATATATAAGATTAACTTATCTTACAAGCGATCATATATATACAATTATATGGAGATCTGAATTATCGGGATTAGAGCCCATCTATTCGATTACATGGACGAACATCAGTAATGGCCCTTAGCTACACTAAATCGTTCTTTGTCTTCTATAGCTTCCGTCCTCAGAAATCTCGCAAGCTCCTCTGCAACAGCAATCGCGCGTTGCTGTGGTAGGACCTTCGTCCTCAAGGCCGTGTGCTATATAAGAAGAGGAGATGAATATGAATATCAATCATGATAACAAAGAATGACGGGTAAAAATAGAGGTGTGAATGTTCATTCTTACGTCGAATCTGTGATCCTTGAACTCAGAGGTAAACGTGCGAATGGTCTCGCAAACATAGTATCCGCATAGATGCGTTCCCCGTGGCTGCTGGTCGCACTTTACGAGAATAGAATATAAATAATCAAAATAGTAATCTAGCATCATAAATGTATTGAAAATTAATAGAAGTATATCATACTACTACTTAGCTGAGCCGCTCTAAAGGTCAGCTTCTCAGAAAAGTTACTGGTAGTCACGCACTTGAACCGCTTCCAAACCCTGCCCGACAAGGATAATGATTTGTTAAGTTTTTCATTAATTGATATATCAGAAAATCATCGAAAGAGACCGATAGAGCGCAAGAATGATTAAAATTACCCTTGGAGCAGGTCCTGCAGGCTTTGGAACTGTTCCAAGGGTCTCGATAATGGGTCGAAGGCATCAACTCTTCCCTTATCAATTTGAATGTCCAACAGAATCCAATGGAAGCTGCACATGTATATATATATATGTGTGTGTGTGTGTCAGTAACTTATCAATTACACTTATAAGTGAATGGACACAACAGATTAAAGACCCTCAGCTGAAGTTGTATGGAAACAATATGTGGTCACAGAAATTTTGATCTGTTAGAAACCTTAGAAGGTTTTCCTCCGCCTCCTCGGGGTTTGTCAGTTAGTGTCACGACCCCGATCCTAAGCCATAGGAATCTAGCCTGTAACACATCGCATCCCTTTGTGGTCTCACGCACGGTTAACTCCACGGCTGTAGCCTTACCTTAGCCGGGACCATTTGCGTCTTTTGACTCACGTATGTGATAGTGTCGCTAGCAATCCAATGTCAAAGAACCCGGATCGACATGTCTAGTCATAAACCAAAGTGGCAGTACCGCACAAGGACAGGCATACATGACCCAACAAAGCAGGTGTCGGTCATCAGCGAATGTAGACGAGTCGTAGCAAGCTACAAGGACTCCATTACATCGCGTGACATTTCCCCAAAGGGGACAGACACATCAGCTAAGAAGGACACATGCCGGTCAACCAATGTGTCCGGAGCAGTAGCGAACTACCAAGGCTCGTTGGATCACAAAGGGGCATTTCTTTGTAAGGAGTGCTACTAAAGTTCACGACTAGGTATTCGAACCCTATACATATCAAGTACGACACACGTACGCATGACATACCGATATGTATAGATACATCGATGGCATCACAACATAACCATAAACATACAACCTTTATTTAAGAGGCTCGGAAGAGCCACACACATAATATTACACATTAAGGGTCTCACGACCCATAATAACAGTCATACAAATACAAGCCAGCGGAAGAGTTTAAACTGTCTGAGTACAGACAGGGCAACTAGAAGGCACATGGCCTGACTATACTACAGAGCCGACGTAGGGCCAGATCGTAGCTGGGACACCAGCTACTCGTCGTCGTCGATGTCTACGAAGAACCCTCCATTAGGGTCATTAGCAACCTCTCCAACATTTATTAAGCAAACATGAGTACGAAGGTACTCAGCAAGACTTTAGGAGAACTAACTACTCATGCAAGGTATCAAAAGGTATTGTGGGGTTTCATGCGGAAAGCCAGCATTTGACTCGTGGCTAGACAACTTGCATTTTGAAATTAGTTTTGACAACTTGATTTCTCGCACACGAGTCCACTAACACCACAACAATACACCATCGTGGAATCATTCCGTCTCCATACGGAAGTCCGGCCGAGGTTTCTGCCACGGCCTCAAACGATGTGCGCAGGGTTCCCAAGCCCACCATCCGGGTGCCACTTGGTACACCGTGCCACTGCCTACCGCATCACGGTCCACCTCTCAGGTCAGCACCATGCACGGCCTCCAGCATTACTATAAACACCAGAAACTACTTGCAACTCCTGGACCGAGTACTAAGCGATTAATAGGACGAGCGGGGTCATATTTCAGGGCCCAGCATGTGGTAGTATCTAGTCTTGGAATACATACACGGAACTCAGTTCCTAAGGACGGTTCCAATGAAACAACCCGCCATGTACTCCTACACAGCCTTTCACCGGTACCTTTACCAAATCAAGTTCAACACACAACCTTTGCTCACCGTACACATTCCACATTTCTGTTCATCTCCCAGATGATAGACCATACACAACTCTAAGCATAGCATGCATAGGAGGATAAGGCACATCATAGTTCAAGCAACTACCAGGTATGCTAGGTTGCAAGGTTCGGCTATTTACTGTGACAAGGTTAAGTCATGCAAAGGAAGTGGGTTCAACTATCGTGGCAAAAGCAGTTGAAGCATTTGATCTTAGATGCAATAATTAGGTGCAGGAGCAAGAACATGGGAGTTATCGGAATGATCAAAGGGGTTGCTTGCCTTGTTGCTCAGAGGAGGAACGATATCCGTCAGACGGATAGTCGGTGGAATCCGGGGGTTCGGAGCCTACCGAAATGAATGGCAACATTCAATAACAATCATATGCACTCAAAATGATGCGTGAGCATGGCATGAGAATGCAAGGTGATAAGTTATTATTTTCAACATGTATTAGGTTTAGAGTTGATTTGAATCACATTCGAATAGCAATTCAAACGGGGTATTCTCGGATACCGGTTTAATTGATTCGACCTGATGCTCAGATCAACTTGATGTTAACATGCATGAAATGTCATGTTATGGTACTGATTTGTAATTAGGACAATGGTGAACATTGTATATATAATGAAATTTGAATACTTCTGCAAATTCCAATTAAAAAGTGATTATAAGAATTGAATTATTCCTTATTCCACAATTTAGGGTTCTGTAACTTTTTCAAACATGGTTGAAAATAGCATAATCAGAATCCTTGAAAATAGCGGAGGGGCTCGGAAACGGCGCACAGGGGGCCAAATGCTGCGCGGAGAGCACCAGAGGAACGACACGTCTCCCGCAGCTTCATTTCTGCACTTAGCCGGGGCTGTTCTGGCCGAAGATGACGCCGGCGACGAGCTTGGCGGCGGCCAAGGCTCGGGCGTCATCAGGATCTTTGAATCAGAGGGATCTATGCTTGGTTCTTAGCTGCTACAGCATCTACGCGTCGACCTGGAGCTGCTGGTGCCCTCGGAAGGACGAGCTGATCATCGGAGGGCTACCGGCGACGAGCGGCAGCGGCGGTCCTCGTCGGGCTCCGGTGAAACTAGAGCTAGAGGAGGGGATCGACAGGGAAAACTTAGGGAAAACGACCGCATGCTCACGGGGAGTGCAGAGCAGAGCTTAGACGGCTCGGGGAAGGCCTGGGGGCGACGAATCGACGGGAGAGGTCCGGCGGCCGGAGGTGGAAGACGACGGCGTTGCGGGCATTGCACGGCTCGAGGAAGCTTTGGCTTCTGCAGAGATGACCGGGGCGACGAGGCGGAGCTAATGGCGTGCTCTGGGAGGGAATCCTATGGCCAGGGGCATGGGCAGCTCGAGCTCGAGCTCGGCTCTAATGGCGACAACAAGGAGGAGGAGGAGATCCGGGAGGAGGAAGAGAACCGAGGCGGGGAATGGATAGGGGAGGCCCTGGGGAGCTTATCCCCGTCGTCGCCAGCGCGACGCGGCGGCCAGGCTGGCACGCAGGTGCGTGGCCGCGCCGGAGGGGGCGGCGGCCACCTCCTGCTGCCTACTGGCGCGAGGGAGGGGACGAGCGAGGGATGGGCCGGGCGAGACTTAGGCGACAGGTAAGGTTTTTCCATTTTTTTCTGTTTTTGTTTTTCTGTTTTGCTAATTATTGTTTTGCTAATTAATTCAGCTCCAAAACAAAAAGTAAAAACTATTTTAGACCTCCTGAAATATTTGTTATAATATCCCCAACCATTTCCAAGGTTTTCAACATTTTTGGAAATTTATAGTTTCTGATTTCAAATTTAAAACTTGAAACCAGTAGCCTTTTTCATTTATTCTAAAAGCTTAAAGTGTCAAGAAAATAGTTTTCTCCAATGCTCATTTACTTTCATGATTTATCAGAAAGTTTGAACATTTCTTGAGGCCATTTTGGGTTCATTGATTTTGAACTAGTTTGAGATTTCCTTTAATTGAAATGGTGGCTAGGGTTTTGAGTTTTTCCTTTGCCACTTTGTTGTTTTTGTTGAAACTTCTTAGATGCAAATGGAAAGAAGACATGAGCACAATGCTATCTTGCTTAAGGGTTAGGGATGTGACAACTCACCCCCACTCAAAAGAATCTCGTCCCGAGATTTAGAAGTCGTCGGGAATAACGCAGGATACTCAAGTCGGAGACGATCCTCTCTTTCCCAAGTTGCCTCCTTTTCAGAATGATTTGACCATTGAACTTTAAGAAACTTGAGGTTTCGACGTCGAGTGGTATGCTCATCTTGATCAAGAATACGCACGGGGTATTCTCGGTATGAAAGGTTATCTTGGAGATCAAGCGTTTCGTGGTCCACTTCACGGATAGGATCCGAGAAGCAACGCGTGAGTTGCGAGACGTGGAAAACATCATGAACCTTGGAAAGATGCGGAGGAAGTTCCAACTGGTAGGCAACTTCTCCTCGTTTGGCAAGAATGCGAAAAGGACCAATGTAACGAGGAGCCAATTTGCCCTTGATACCGAATCGATGGGTACCCTTCAAAGCTGTAACCCGAAGGTAAGCCTTCTCGTCAACTTCAAAGGTCACAGCCTTATGATGACGACCATATTGGCTCTTTTGACGAGACTGGGTTGTTTTCAACTTTTCACGAATAATGCGAACCTGCTCTTCTGCATCCTGGATCATGTCCGGGCCAAAGAGTTGCCTCTCTCCGGTTTCTGACCAATTAAGAGGGGTTCGACATCTTCGTCCATAGAGAACTTCAAAAGGGGCTTTGCCCAAGCTTGATTGATAACTATTGTTATAGGCGAATTCGGCGAATGGAAGGCACTTCTCCCAATTCATACCGAACGAAATAACACAAGCTCGGAGCATATCTTCTAGGATTTGATTCACTCTTTCTACTTGACCACTTGATTGAGGATGGAAAGCAGTGCTGAAAGATAAGTGAGTCCCCATGGCATTCTGAAAACTTTCCCAGAAGCGAGAAGTAAAGATACTTCCACGGTCCGAGTTAATTTCCAGGGGAACACCATGAAGAGACACTATTCGAGAGATATATAACTCTGCTAGCTGGCTAGCTGTTATACTCTCACGAACAGGAAGAAAATGAGCCACTTTGGAAAGACGGTCAATGACCACAAAGATAGCATTATTTCCTTTCTTGGTCTTGGGAAATACGGTAATGAAATCCATGCTAACTTTATCCCATTTCCATTCAGGAATAGCTAAAGGTTGAAGGGTGCCAGCAGGCCTTTGATGTTCTGCCTTAACTCGACGACAAACGTCGCAGTTAGCAACGAACTCAGCAATTTCTCTCTTCATCCTAGTCCACCAGAACCTCTGGCGTAGGTCCTCATACATCTTAGTACTACCGGGATGAATGGTGAGAGGAGAATCATGAGCCTCCTTAAGGATTAACTGCCTTAGATGTGGGTTCTTAGGAACCACTAAACGATTCTGGAAGAACACAACACCTTGATCATTCATGGAAAATTCTTTAGCGTTTCCGCTAAAAATATTCCCCTTGATCCGTGATATACCCTTGTCACGCTTTTGGCCAGCTATAATTTGATCCTTAAGAGTAGGCTTCGCCACCAGGGTAGAAAGGAATCCTTGAGGAACAATATGAAGATTCAATTTCCGAAAGTCCTCATGGAGATGTGGTTGACCTTGTTGTAGCATCAAATTGTTACAATAAGATTTACGACTTAGTGCATCGGCCATAACATTGGCCTTCCCCGGGGTGTAAGTTATCCCTAAGTCGTAATCCGAGATCAACTCAACCCACCGTCTTTGCTGAGATTCAAATCCGGCTGGGTGAAGATATATTTCAGACTTTGGTGATCAGTGTATATTTCGCAACGATTACCCAAAAGGTAATGTCGCCAGGTTTTTAGTGCATGGACCACAGCTGCAAGCTCAAGGTCATGTGTGGGATAATTATCCTCATGTGGACGCAACTATCGAGATGCGTATGCGATCACATGACGATCTTGCATGAGAATGCAACCTAATCCTTGTCGCGAGGCGTAGCAATAGATAACAAAGTCCTTAGAAAAATCTGGTGGTAGCAACACAGGTGCGGAAGTCAGGCGTCTTTTCAGTTCCTGAAAACTATGCTCACACTGTGGTGTCCACTCGAACTTTTTATCCTTCTTGAGGAGTTCAGATAGAGGCTTTGCAACCTTGGAGAAATTCTCGACGAAGCGGCGACAATAGCTCGCTAAACCAAGAAAACTCCTAACTTGCTTAACCGATTCAGGTTGAGTCCAATCAAGGACAGCTTGAACTCTCTCGGGATTGACAGCAATGCCCTTACCAGAGATTACGTGGCCTAGATAGGTCACTTCTGGTAACCAGAATTCATATTTTGAAAATTTGGCATAAAGGCGATGCTCTCGAAGTTTCATCAATACCAGCCTTAGATGCTCGGCATGTTCTTGTTCATTCTTTGAGTAGATGAGAATATCATCGAGGTATACTACGACGAATTTATCCAAATACTCCATAAAGATTGAATTCATCAGTCGAGAGAAGGTGGCTGGGGCATTGGTTAAACCGAAGGACATAACGGTGTACTCATATTGGCCATAACGAGTAACAAAGGGCGTTTTTGGAATGTCCCCGTTCTTAATCTTGATTTGATGGTATCCCAACCTCAAATCCATTTCAGAGAAGACTGAGGATCCAGCGAGCTGATCGTACAGATCGTTGATCCTGGGGAGCGGATACTTGTTCTTTATAGTGACCAGGTTAACTGGTCGGTAATCTACAACCATCCGATCCATTCCGTCTTTCTTCTTGACGAAGAGGACGGGACAAGCCCGAGGAGAAGAGCTAGGACGAATGATACCCTTGTTCAAGGCCTCATCTAATTGCTTCTTAAGTTCGGCTAGCTCTAGGGGTGCCATCTTATAAGGTCTTCTAGCTATTGGGACAGTTCCCGGAACAAGATCTATCACAAACTCTACATCTCTGTCAGGTGGAATTCCTGGCAGTTCCTCTGGAAAAACATCCGGGAAGTCACGGACTACCGGAATGTCTCCAAGTTCCGGAAGAGGGTTGGCATTTAGGGAATAGAGCTGGCATTTGGCAACTCGAGTAGAGACATTTACTATCTCGCCCGAGGGATGGGTAAGTTGGACATTTCTAGAATGAGTATCAATCTTGGCATAGTGAGCTGACATCCAGTCCATGCCCAAGATGATATTAATATCTGAAGATTTCAATGCTATCAATGAGGCTAGAAAAACTAGCCTGTCTACTAGAATTTCATTGTCATAGGTTATCCTAGAGGTTTGCCATTTACTACCAGGGGTTTGGACAACCAATGGGATTGGCATATCACAAAATGACATGTTATGCAACCATGCATAACTTTCCGAAATGAAGGAATGAGAAGACCCAGTGTCAAAGAGAACGGACGATGGGTGATGATTAACAAGAAGCATACCCAGCGTGACGTCGGGATCCTCCGCAGCTTCTTCTGCTGACACATAGTTCACACGGCCACGTGCAGGAGTTGGCTTCACATAATAGGCTTTGCCCGACTTGGCCTGCCCGACGGACTTTCCGGGTTGCTTGGCACCCACATTCTGAGGACACTCACGGGAATAATGCCCTGGTTCTCCACACTTGTAGCATATCACCTGGTTGGCACGTGGTGCAGCATTGCTAGCTGGACCACCATAAGCTTTTGCTGGAGGGTTGGCCTGATTCGTCTAAGGCGCCATGTAGGATGGCCTCGGAGTGTATCTTGGCGGCAGAGAACTGTTTGGAACCCACAGCCTGCGTTTTGGAAACGCGGAACCAGAAGATGAGCCAAAGTCACGGGAGTGCTTCCTTGTGGCTTCGAAGTCAGAATGACCAGTCTCCGCACTGATCCCTTTGTTGACCAGGGCTTGAAAACTTGCACACTCATGGAGGCGCAGGTCTCGACGCAACTCAGGGCTCAGACCCTTACGAAACCTTGCTTGCTTCTTGGCGTCAGTAGACACCTCCTCTGTTGCATAGCGGGCGAGGTTACCGAACTCGCGGCTATAGGCATCCACAGACAACTTGCCCTGAGTGAAGGCACAGAACCCCTCTCTCTTTCTGTCCATCAGGCCCTCTGGAATATGGTGCACACGAAAAGCTGCACTGAAGTCTGCCCACGTGGCCACTGGTTCAGCGGGACGCATAGCTTCAAAATTCTCCCACCACAGATTGGCGGGTCCCTCCAGGAAATACGCCGCAAAGGTCACCTTGTCGGCCTCAGACACATTCGCCGAGCGAATCTTGCGTGAGATGCTGCACAGCCAGTCATCAGCGTCGAGGGGATTGACGGAATGATGAAACTTTGGAGGATTCAGCTTCACAAAGTCATTGAGGGACACTGCAGCATTCCTAGGCTGTCGAGCCGTATTCTGCTCAATACGCTCTAGCAGTCGGTTGGTCTCCCTTTTGTTTCTTTCTGCCTCAAGCATCACTTCTACCAGAGAAGGTGGGTGAGGCAGGTCTTCCTGCGATGCTTGACTACCCTCACCTTGCTCATGAGCAGGGGCACGGTTCAACCTGGTGAACACCATCTTGACAAACAAACTCATAGCTTAGACCAATATCATATCAATACTAGCTATGGATTAAGAATGTACTGAACACACGGAATGCGGAAATGAATATCCGAACAACATGGTAACAAGCAACTGCTATATATACACCATGGTTCATACACACCCTTACATAGTTCAGTATAAACTTACTCGAAGAGCAAACTACTGAAATGGTGGAACTACTCATCACAGGCTTACAAGCTTCCTATACATTATTTATCTAGGCCTCCGGAATTCATTTCACATTACTACCATACTTCACAAGTCACGCAGGACTGTGAACGTATGGCTACTACCATACTATACTTCCGCTCACAGCTCAGGCATCCGCATAGAACATCTCACAGAGATTACCTCCATGACCTGGAAGCTCAACCTGCGGATCAGGAAACACTCTAGCCTGAGATCCCTGGGATCCATAAGGACACGGATGTGGCCTTGGTCCCCTGACTGGTGGTAAGAGGGGTCCCCGAAGAGGTGTGACTCCTCCTATAGCTGGCCAGTCAACGTGGGCCGGAAGATGGGTTCTAACAGGGTTCAGCATCTCCATCTCTCCATACCCTGTCTGGACTACCGGTGCCAGCTGCGTCAAAGCTGTCCACAGACGGGCACGGGTAGCATAAAGCTCCATGCGGAGAGCACGAGCATCCCTGTCTCTGTTCTCTAGCATCTCAACAGTGGACTGCAGAAGTGGATCCTCCATAGAAGAATCAAAATAGACTCCACTGAGGTATCCCTCTTAACCAGACTGAGAGGCCGGAACATAGCAGAACTCTGAATTCTGCAGCAGTGCATGTCTCGCTCTCATAATAGTCAGCATTGAATAGGCAGCATCCTGTACTGCCATGTCAACGGTGACCCCCAACCCATAGGACCAATGGATTGGCTTCTCAGCTCCAGGGTAGTCTGGAAATACCCTAACAGTGCAGATGTACTGGCTCTGGTTGAAGTCTCGGTACTGTTCCTCCACTGTGTACTCGGGGTACCAGCGGTAACCGCACACCGACATCACCCTGACCAGCATGGCCGTATGACCCGGTACATCAATGCACCTGGTCAGACGTACCACTTGACGAGAAGGACGGCCAGGCATATGTAAATAGAGAGTAATGCAAAAGCATTAGAGCTCCGAATGCAAAAATTGGGCAGCATAACGAGTGTAAATGCTCAAAAACAAATTTTGAGACAACCCAAAAATGGAATAGCGTAACCACTCAACTATCAAGTTCAACTCTCTGATCATCAAACTTACTTCCTGCTTCCTAGGAATAAAAGAAACCCAATATCGCTCGACCCGTAGTCCTATAATCTACCGATCAGAAACACGAGCCTAGGAGGAGATGAGTAACCTAGTCCTTAATTCCCGTAGAAAAGACGAGGATGACCAGAATAGAATATCTCGAGAAGAGAACAAGAGTGTTACGTTCCCTTCCACAAACAATTCCCTTATATATAACTAAGAAATTCTAGACTCAACTTCGACCAGTTTGGCTTAGTAATCCTACAGTCAGTCAGGCTCTGATACCAACGCTGTCGGGACCCCGATCCTAAGCCATAGGAATCTAGCCTGTAACACATCGCATCCCTTTGTGGTCTCACGCACGGTTAACTCCACGGCTGCAGCCTTACCTTAGCCGGGACCGTTTGCGTCTTTTGACTCACGTATGTGATAGTGTCGCTAGCAATCCAATGTCAAAGAACCCGGATCGACATGTCTAGTCATAAACCAAAGTGGCAGTACCGCACAAGGACAGGCATACATGACCCAACAAAGCAGGTGTCGGTCATCAGCGAATGTAGACGAGTCGTAGCAAGCTACAAGGACTCCATTACATCGCGTGACATTTCCCCAAAGGGGACAGACACATCAGCTAAGAAGGACACATGCCGGTCAACCAATGTGTCCGGAGCAGTAGCGAACTACCAAGGCTCGTTGGATCACAAAGGGGCATTTCTTTGTAAGGAGTGCTACTAAAGTTCACGACTAGGTATTCGAACCCTATACATATCAAGTACGACACACGTACGCATGACATACCGATATGTATAGATACATCGATGGCATCACAACATAACCATAAACATACAACCTTTATTTAAGAGGCTCGGAAGAGCCACACACATAATATTACACATTAAGGGTCTCACGACCCATAATAACAGTCATACAAATACAAGCCAGCGGAAGAGTTTAAACTGTCTGAGTACAGACAGGGCAACTAGAAGGCACATGGCCTGACTATACTACAGAGCCGACGTAGGGCCAGATCGTAGCTGGGACACCAGCTACTCGTCGTCGTCGATGTCTACGAAGAACCCTCCATTAGGGTCATTAGCAACCTCTCCAACATTTATTAAGCAAACATGAGTACGAAGGTACTCAGCAAGACTTTAGGAGAACTAACTACTCATGCAAGGTATCAAAAGGTATTGTGGGGTTTCATGCGGAAAGCCAGCATTTGACTCGTGGCTAGACAACTTGCATTTTGAAATTAGTTTTGACAACTTGATTTCTCGCACACGAGTCCACTAACACCACAACAATACACCATCGTGGAATCATTCCGTCTCCATACGGAAATGCCGTCCACGACACTCACGCTTATCTTGACAATTTTATGAGTAGCCATTGAAGTTATCTATGAACAACATATGTCTCCAAGTAGTCCATATCCGCGGACGCGGCTATTCGAATAGATCATAACCCTGCAGGGGTGTACTTCGTCACACACGCTCTCGCCACTTATCGCTATGTGCACGTCATGCACCTCGACAACCTTCAAGCGGAAGCCCAGCGAGGGAGTCGGCCACGACCGTTAACCACACTAGTACCTAGTCCAGGTTTATCGCCTATCTGAGAGTAACCCGTACGGAAGTCCGGCCGAGGTTTCCGCCACGGCCTCAAACGATGTGCGCAGGGTTCCCAAGCTCACCATCCGGGTGCCACTTGGTACACCGTGCCACTGCCTACCGCATCACGGTCAACCTCTCAGGTCAGCACCATGCACGGCCTCCAGCATTACTATAAACACCAGAAACTACTTGCAACTCCTGGACCGAGTACTAAGCGATTAATAGGACGAGCGGGGTCATATTTCAGGGCCCAGCATGTGGTAGTATCTAGTCTTGGAATACATACACGGAACTCAGTTCCTAAGGACGGTTCCAATGAAACAACCCGCCATGTACTCCTACACAGCCTTTCACCGGTACCTTTACCAAATCAAGTTCAACACACAACCTTTGCTCACCGAACACATTCCACATTTCTGTTCATCTCCCAGATGACAGACCATACACAACTCTAAGCATAGCATGCATAGCAGGATAAGGCACATCATAGTTCAAGCAACTACCAGGTATGCTAGGTTGCAAGGTTCGGCTATTTACTGTGACAAGGTTAAGTCATGCAAAGGAAGTGGGTTCAACTATCATGGCAAAAGCAGTTGAAGCATTTGATCTTAGATGCAATAATTAGGTGCAGGAGCAAGAACATGGGAGTTATCGGAATGATCAAAGGGGTTGCTTGCCTTGTTGCTCAGAGGAGGAACGATATCCGTCAGACGGATATTCGGTGGAATCCGGGGGTGCGGAGCCTACCGAAATGAATGGCAACATTCAATAACAATCATATGCACTCAAAATGATGCGTGAGCATGGCATGAGAATGCAAGGTGATAAGTTATTATTTTCAACATGTATTAGGTTTAGAGTTGATTTGAATCACATTCGAATAGCAATTCAAACGGGGTATTCTCGGATACCGGTTTAATTGATTCGACCTGATGCTCAGATCAACTTGATGTTAACATGCATGAAATGTCATGTTATGGTACTGATTTGTAATTAGGACAATGGTGAACATTGTATATATAATGAAATTTGAATACTTTTGCAAATTCCATTTAAAAAGTGATTATAAGAATTGAATTATTCCTTATTCCACTATTTAGGGTTATGTAACTTTTTCAAACATGGTTGAAAATAGCATAATGAGAATCCTTGAATTTTTCTGATACTTCTTCATATATAAATTATTTTCATTGGAGTTACAGATTAATTTCTATGATTTTTACAAGTTTTAGCAATTTCCTGGAATTATTTTTATACTGGAAATTCTATTTATTGCATCAGACTGACGTCAGCAGGTCAGCCGACCTGTTCAGGTCAAACCTGACAGGGGGGCTCCACTGGTCAGCCTCTCTGGGACTAATCCCGCGCTGACCAGCCCTAACTCAGGTTTGACTTGGCCTTGGGCCCACTTGTCAGCGAGTGATTAGGTGCTGAGCGGCTGGATTAGCTTTGCCACGTCGACATCCACCGGCGGCGAGGTCGTCCTCGCCGGCGGGGAGCCTCCGGCGACCACCAGCACGGCGGAGGGGCTCGGAAACGGCGCACAGGGGGCCAAATGCTGCGCGGAGAGCACCAGAGGAACGCCACGTCTCCCGCAACTTCATTTCTGCACTTAGCCGGGGCTGTTCTGGCCGGAGATGACGCCGGCGACGAGCTTGGCGGCGGCCAAGGCTCGGGCGTCATCGGGGTCTTTGAATCAGAGGGATCTACGCTCGGTTCTTAGCTCCTACAGCATCTACGTGTCGACCTGGAGCTGCTGGTGCCCTCGGAAGGACGAGTTGATCATCGGAGGGCTACCGGCGACGAGCGGCAGCGGCGGTCCTCGTCGGGCTCCGGTGAAACTAGAGCTAGAGGAGGGGATCGACGGGGAAAACTTAGGGAAAACGACCGCATGCTCACGGGGAGTGCAGAGCAGAGCTTAGACGGCTCGGGGAAGGCCTGGGGGTGACGAATCGACGGGAGAGGTCCGGCGGCCGGAGGTGGAAGACGACGGTGTTGCGGGCGTTGCAGGGCTCGAGGAAGCTTCGGCTTCTGCAGAGATGACCGGGGCGACGAGGCGGAGCTAATGGCGTGCTCTGGGAGGGAATCCTATGGCCAGGGGCATGGGCAGCTCGAGCTCGAGCTCGGCTCTAATGGCGACAGCAAGGAGGAGGAGGAGATCCGGGAGGAGGAAGAGAACCGAGGCGGGGAATGGATAGGGGAGGCCCTGGGGAGCTTATCCCCGTCGTCGCCAGCGCGAGGCGGCGGCCAGGCAGGCACGCAGGTGCGTGGCCGCGCCGGAGGGGGCGGCGGCCACCTCCTGCTGCCTACTGGCGCGAGGGAGGGGACGAGCCAGGGATGGGCCGGGCCAGGCTTAGGCGAGAGGTAAGGTTTTTCCATTTTTTTCTGTTTTTGTTGTTCTGTTTTGCTAATTAATTCAGCTCCAAAACAAAAAGTAAAAACTATTTTAGACCTCCTGAAATATTTGTTATAATATCCCCAACCATTTCCAAGGTTTTCAACATTTTTGGAAATTTATAGTTTATGATTTCAAATTTAAAACTTGAAACTAGTAGCCTTTTTCATTTATTCTAAAAGCTTAAAGTGTCAAGAAAATAGTTTTCTCCAATGCTCATTTACTTTCATGATTTATCATAAAGTTTGAACATTTCTTGAGGCCATTTTGGGTTCATTGATTTTGAACTAGTTTGAGATTTCCTTTAATTGAAATGGTGGCTAGGGTTTTGAGTTTTTCCTTTGCCACTTTGTTGTTTTTGTTGAAACTTCTTAGATGCAAATGCAAAGAAGACATGAGCACAATGCTATCTTGCTTAAGGGTTAGGGATGTGACAGTTAGCGTCGCTATATGTATTTTATCTGGGTCAATAAACCCAATATTTAGGATGATCTTACTTTTACACTCCAGAATCTTCATTCTGCATAATAGAGTACAAGTTATATACAGACAATGAATTGAAATAACTAAACAAGTTATATGTAGACAACGAATTAAAAAACTTACAGACAATAGCAACTCATAAGCGATTTGTCGAGGGCGTCACCATTGTACATCTGGAAGAGTTCATCAAAGTCGAGATGGATTTCTTCGGAGCGGCCGTAGTACTCCCGTGGGACACTCAGCACGATCATCGTTCTCCCATTCTTTAATTCACTTAAGTACCATTTATGCAAGTAACTCATATTTGTTGGGAGATCATCTTTGCTGACCAAAGGCTCTCCCATGACAAACTGTGGCTTAGGGGCTACCACAGCCTTGGGTATCCTGTCGTCTTGGGAAGCCAGCAAATCTTCAACCGAGATACCACATTCATCCGCCAACTCCTTTGCTCTTTCAAAAGCTTGCCCCTGCACCGGAGGGGGAACATTCTCGGTTAACACCTTGAGGGGTGGGATCGACTGTTTGTCCTGTTGTCCAAGCTGAGGAACGTCTGATTTTTTCTTGCTTGTAGTTGAACTTGATTTGCTCCCACTTGCACTTGCAAGTGAGCTGCTCTTTTTCACTTCCTTCTGCAATGTGCGTGTATAGTCATCAGGCTTATAGTGTAAGTCATACTGTGATGGAGTGGTTATGAAGTCTTTTGCCCATGCTATGTGCTTCTCGGTGTATTCCGGGCGGGGCTCGGGTTCCTTCCTTTTCATCTGCGCATCATGTTGTTCCTTTGCTATCCTGGCGTTTTCCTCGGGGGTACGATCATAAGGTCTGATAGGAAGATTAGCATGAGGTACCTTTGGGAGGGGCGACAGTTTGCACTTTGGGGAGCTCCATCGCTTAGAAATCTTCGACGGAGCGTTCTTGCTGGCACGCTTCCGCTTAGTATCATGTGCCGGCGGCGGAGACGGACGACCCAAGTCCGGCGGCGGTGATCGAGATGGACTCGTGTTGTGCTGGCCGACGTCATGTGGAGGGCTTGGAGGTAATGGAGGTGTAGGTGACCTGCGACGACTCGGAGGTGGTGTTGTCCTTGGGGCCGAGCCTGGAAGCTTGATGTAGTTCTTGTCCCATAGGATGACTCCACCCAGTACTTCTCCGAGTGTCCTCTCATCTTCGGGTCCAGCTATGTCGAGCTCCATATCATTAAACCCCGTCATGATTTCATCCACCCCGACTTTAGCAAAGCCAGCTGGAATCTCACGGCCATGCCAGCGTGCATCAGGGCCAGAAGGTAAAGCTTGTCTGACGGCCACCTTCATGGATATGTTCTTGAATTTCTGATGGAGTTCACATGATGTTGACTCCTTGATTCCATCCACGGGGTAGCCGGGACCGCCCTCTCTCATTCTTCGTTCATCGTCGGGCGGGGCCTCAGATTCAGCCACGCTGCTTTTCCGCGTAGATGGGGCGCCGGTAATATCAAGTGCAGGATCTTCCTGGCGCGGTACTCCTCTAAGTTCATCAATCTGCTTCTGTTGCTCGTTAATCCTGGCAAGCAACCGGTTGAACTTGTCATTCTCCTCATCCTACTGCCGCTTCTTTGCTCTCTCTCGGCTTCTATAAGTGTCTTGGTCTCTGGAAAACCCAAGCCACCACGTGTAAGAAGGACCGAAGCCTCGCGTTCGTCCTCCATGTTCGTCATTGCCGAGGACCAATGTGAGCAAATCTTTATCTCTATCTGCAGTGAACTTTCTTTGTCCCTCCTTAATTTCTTCCACTATCCTTTTCCAATTCTCCCTGGGTATCCTAAGCTCGTCATTGCAGATGAGGTCCCCTGTTGTTTCGCCGTACGACCCACCATGCGCAAGGAACCAATTTCTTGCTCTCAATTCCCACTCATCACGGAGTGGTTCAGGTACGATGCCTTTATCTATCAGATCTTGCTCTTTCTTATCCCACTTTGTGATGGCAGTCTCATAGCCCCCTGGCCCCAGCTTGTGGTGATATTTCTTCTTGTCGGCATTTATCTTGTTCTTTTCTGATAATGCTTGGGCATCTTATGACTCCTTGTACTCTTGAAATGCCTTCCAGTGATTCGCCTGCTTGGCTAGATACCCCTCGAATACTGGCACTTTCTGTGTCTTCAGATAGTTTTTCCATAGCTTCTTCTTCCAGCTACGGAACAGTTCGGCCATCTTCTTCAGAGTTCACTACTTGACTTTGGCCCTCAGTTTGTCTGCGGCGTCTTCATTCTCACATTCTGGCAGGTTGAAATGTGACATGAGATCATTCCAAAGATTATCTTTGTACCTTTCGGCGACATAGTCACTATCGGCTGCCCCTTTGCGCTTGTTCCACTCCCGAACGCTGATCGGGACGTGATCCCTAACGAGAACTCCGCATTGCTTCTTGAATGTGTCAGCAGCATTCTTAGGAAGCTTGGGCTCGCCCGTAGGAAATATCACCTCAAATGTGTAATGCGTTCGTGCATCCAACTTTCTAGTCGGGCCTCGTTTCGTAGTTTTGCTCGATGTGGAGGCCTAAGAGGGAGAAACATTCGTCAAATGAATGTATATGTATACAATATAGAGCTATCTCCAATATTTTTCACATATTACAAGTGATTGTCGAACTTCATATGTATACCTCGCCGGACTTCTCCTCTTCACCGGCTTCTCCATCAGTGGAGCTATCACCTTCTCCGTCATTGGACCTATCTCCTGCCCCATCGGCTTCATCTTCGTGTCGCTCGACCTCCATTCCAACGTCCTAGTTTAGATATGATGACGGAGATTCAGCTGGTTCAACGTCGGGGCCGTCTTTGATTATATCTTCGAGAAGTTCTTCCTCTTCGAGGTTCCTGATATGTGGATCCATAGTTTTGCAAAAAACGGATTCTCTTAACCTTTGTACCAAAAAAGAATTATTCTATCAGGAACTCCGTTCCAAAACAACTTAAGTCCCGGGTCGTGGCTCCACCCGGACTCCTAGATTTCTGCATAGTATTCAAAGTAGGAGTACTTTTCCAATTTGAGCATTCAATAAGCAAAACCAAATCGTAAAATAAAGTAGTATTCAAATTAGCATGCATTCAATTATAAGCTAATACATCATCACTTTTGTCCGTACATCGTCGAATATTATCACTAATACTCCTCGAATACTATCATACATATAGCATCACTAATACATCTAGAACCGTAGCGCCCGACAGGTATCGGGGCGGGCGGTGGACACCCAAAGAGAAGGAACCATCACAGGATCATAGCTCCAGTGAGATCCCCGAAGAACCTGCCAGGTATGCTCGAACCTGCCCTCCAACGCAACCATGTAGCGATGGACGTGCTCATCCTCCTCGCTGACACGGTGACGTACCACCTCTGCGGTGTCCGGAAGATTCGGCACCCTCACTGGCCCACGCAACCGCCACCAAACAAGGATCGGGTCAACGACGGGCTGGCTCCTCACCAACCTACGCCCCCCGGAAGGTAGCACCTCCCAATACCAGCAGGGCGGAGCCCAGTCCCGGACAGGGCCCCTCTGATCAAGCAGGTGTGCTCCGCCGATTCGACGACGAGGATGCGGGATAGGCATCGTAAAATGAACTAAAAAAATAAACTAGTTCTATTAATTTTCTTGCTAAAAATAAACTATTAACACTTAAGCATATACAATAGCAAAATTAAACTATTAACACTTAAGCATATACAATAGCAAAATTAAGCAATAATCTAAGAAACACTATTAACACTTTAGCATATACACTATACAATAGCAAAATTCCTCCTCTTCTTATTTTCATTTTTCTTCTCCTCCTCTTCTTTTCTTCTCTTCTCCTCCTCTTCTTTTCTTCTTTTCTTATACACTATACACTATATACACTATAGCAAAATTCCTCCTCTCCTTATACACTATACACTTAAGCATATACACTATACAATATACACTTTTTCTTCTTTTCTTCTCCTCCTCTTCTTATTTTCATTTTTCCTAATCTTATTTTCTTATTTTTGTTCATATTTCTTCTTCTTGTAACCCTAACCTAATTCTAAATATTACTAACCCTAATAATCTAACACAAACCTGATAACAATAGGAATTAAATGACAAAAAGAATCTTTTTCTTTTTCTTCTTTTCTTCTCCTTTTTCTTCTTTTCTTCTACTTTTTCTTCCTTTCTTCTCCTTTTTATTCTTCTCTTCTCCTTTTTCTTCTTTTCTTCTATACTCGCCGGAGTGTTGTGGAGGAGGGGGCGGGGGGCTTACCGACCGGAGGTGTCGACGGAGCGCGGCGAGGAGGACGGCGCGGCGGCGAGGAGGACGACCGACGGCGAGGAGGACGACAGGCGGCGGTGAGCAGGACGGCGGGCAGCCTGACGGCGTCGGTTAGTTCGTCGCTGTGCCGCGCCGGGCAAGAGAACGAGACGAAGAAGAAGAGAAATGGATGAATTGGGTTGGAAATTTTGGAAGTCCCGCTTATATAGGTGGATCTATAGTCCCGGTGCGTGGCTCGGGCCGGGACTAAAGACCCCCTTTAGTCCCGGGTGGAGCGACGACCCGGGACTAAAGGCCTCTTTTCGGGCAGACCAAGAGGCGGGAAGCAGGGGGTCTTTAGTCCCGGTGCGTGGCTCCAGCCGGGACTAAAGGGTGTCTTTAGTCCCGGGGCGTGGCTCCACCCGGGACTAAAGCCCCTCCTCGGCTGCACGATAAGTTTAGTCCCACCTCGCCTAGCGAGGGGGACTAACACTTGTTTATAAGCCCCGTCGCAGCTTGTCAATCGAGCTCCTCTCTAAAGCAGGCTTACGGGCCTAAACTTACTGAAAATTGAAACTATATTCGAAATTGTGGAGAAAATTCAATCTGAATTCAAAGTGAATTCAGGTTGAATTTTGTCCATGATTACTCATATAGTTTCAATTTTTTTCTATGATAATGAAATTTGAGAATTATTTTTGCATATTTGAGAATTTGACAAAACTATGATAATGAAAAGTGTTTCAAATTGAATAAATAATGCAAAACTATTTACTATTTTCATAATTAATAATTTTGACTATCCAAACTATTATCTATTTTGTTATTTTCAATTAAAAACTATGTTTATTAAAAATTCTTTTTGCATATTTGAGAATTTGACAAAACTATGATAATGAAAAGTGTTTCAAATTGAATAAATAATGCAAAACTATTTTATATTTTCATGATTAATAATTTTGACTATCCAAACTATTATCTATTTTGTTATTTTCAATTAAAAACTATGTTTATTAATTTTTTTTTTGCATATTTGAGAATTTGACAAAACTATGATAATGAAAAGTGTTTCAAACTGAATAAATAATGCAAAACTATTTTTTATTTTCACAATTGATAATTTTGACTGTCCAAACTATTATCTATTTTATTATTTTCAATTAAAAACTATGTTTATTAAAAATTCTTTTTGCATATTTGAGAATTTGACAAAACTATGATAATGAAAAGTGTTTCAAATTGAATAAATAATGCAAAACTATTTTATATTTTCATGATTAATAATTTTGACTATCCAAACTATTATCTATTTTGTTATTTTCAATTAAAAACTATGTTTATTAAAAAATCTTTTTGCATATTTGAGAATTTGACAAAACTATGATAATGAAAAGTGTTTCAAATTGAATAAATAATGCAAAACTATTTTTTATTTTCACAATTGATAATTTTGACTATCCAAACTATTATCTATTTTATTATTCTCAATTAAAAACTATGTTTATTAAAAATTCTTTTTGCATATTTGAGAATTTGACAAAACTATGATAACGAGAAGTGTTTAGAATTGAATAAATAATGCAAAACTATTATTTATTTTCATAATTAATAATGTTGACTGTCCAAACTATCAAAATGCACCATTCAAAGGCACATCACAAAATTTCAACAATTTCTGACTTCATTTGGTATATTTCGTGCATTTACTTATTTTTTTTGAGCTAGTTGACCCTGAAATTGAAAAGCACTACAAATGAACTGTGAAAATGTTGAAAGTTGGCATGCTATCACCATTTCATCCACATAGCATGTGTTAAAAAGTTGAGAGGGCTACGACAAAAACTAGATGCAGTTTGTGTACAAAAGTGACAATCTCTCTCGAAGTAGCAGGGTTTCGAACGAGAACTCATCTCTTACAAAGGGATTTCATTTTTTTGAAATTATTTGAACTCCATACTTTTTGTGTGTTCAAAATGCACCATTCAAAGGCACATCACAAAATTTCAACAATTTCTGACTTCATTTGGTATTCTTCGTGGATTTACTTATTTTGTTGAGCTAGTTGACCCTGAAATTGAAAAGCACTACAAATGAACTCTGAAAATGTTGAAAATTGGCATGCTATCATCATTTCACCCACGTAGCATGTGTTAAAAAGTTGAGATGGCGACGACAAAAACTGGATGCACTTCGTGTACAAAACTGACAATCTCTCTCGAAGTAGAAGGGTTTTGAACGAGAACTCATCTCTTACAAAGGGATTTCATTTTTTTGAACTTATTTGAACTCCATACTTTTTTCGTGTTCAAAATGCACCATTCAAAGGCACATCACAAAATTTCTACAGTTTCTGACTTCATTTGGTATTCTTCGTGCATTTACTTATTTTTTTGAGCTAGTTGACCTGAAATTGAAAAGCACTACAAATGAACTCTGAAAATGTTGAAAGTTGGCATGCTATCATCATTTCACCCACATAGCATGTGTAAAAAAGTTGAGAGGGCTACGACAAAAGCTGGATGCAGTTCGTGTACAAAACTAACAATCTCTCTCGAAGTAGCACGGTTTCGAACGAGAACTCATCTCTTACAAAGGGATTTCATTTTTTTGAACTTATTTGAACTCCATACTTTTTGTGTGTTCAAAATGCACCATTCAAAGGCACATCAAAAAATTTCAACAATTTCTGACTTCATTTGGTATTATTCGTGCATTTACTTATTTTTTTTGAGCTAGTTGACCCTGAAATTGAAAAGCACTACAAATGAACTCTGAAAATGTTGAAAGTTGGCATGCTACAATCATTTCACCCACATAGCATGTGTTAAAAATTTGAGATGGCGACGACAAAAACTGGATGCAGTTCATGTACAAAACTGACAATCTCTCTCGAAGTAGAAGGGTTTCGAACGAGAACTCATCTCTTACAAAGGGATTTCATTTTTTTGAACTTATTTGAACTCCATACTTTTTGTGTGTTCAAAATGCACCATTCAAAGGCACATCACAAAATTTCAACAATTTGTGACTTCATTTGGTATTCTTCGTGCATTTACTTATTTTGTTGAGCTAGTTGACCCTGAAATTGAAAAGCACTACAAATGAACTCTGAAAATGTTGAAAGTTGGCATGCTATAATCATTTCACCCACATAGCATGTGTAAAAAAGTTGAGAGGGCTACGACAAAAACTGGATGCAGTTCGTGTACGAAACTCACAATCTCTCTCGAAGTAGCAGGGTTTTGAACGAGAACTCATCTCTTACAAAGGGATTTCATTTTTTTGAACTTATCTGAAGTCCATACTTTTTGTGTGTTCAAAATGCACCATTCAAAGGCACATCACAAAATTTCAACAATTTCTGACTACATTTGGTATTCTTCGTGCATGTACTTATTTTTTTGAGCTAGTTGACCCTGAAATTGAAAAGCACTACAAATGAACTCTGAAAATGTTGAAAGTTGGCATGCTATCATCATTTCACCCACATAGCATGTGTTAAAAAGTTGAGAGGGCGAAGACAAAAACTGGATGCAGTTTGTGTACAAAACTGACAATCTCTCTCGAAGTAGCAGGGTTTCGAACGAGAACTCATCTCTTATAAAGGGATTTCATTTTTTGAACTTATTTGAACTCCATACTTTTTGTGTGTTCAAAATGCACCATTCAAAGGCACATCACAAAATTTCAATAATTTCTGACTTCATTTGGTATTCTTCGTGCATTTACTTATTTTTTTTGAGCTAGTTGACCCTGAAATTGAAAAGCACTACAAATGAACTCTGAAAATGTTGAAAGTTGGCATGCTATCATCATTTCACCCACATAGCATGTGTAAAAAAGTTGAGAGGGCTACGACAAAAACTGGATGCGGTTCGTGTACAAAATTGACAATCTCTCTCGAAGTAGCAGGGTTTCGAACGAGAACTCATCTCTTACAAAGGGATTTCCTTTTTTTGAACTTATTTGAACTCCATACTTTTTGTGTGTTCAAAATGCACCATTCAAAGGCACATCACAAAATTTCAACAATTTCTGACTTCATTTGGTATTCTTCGTGCATTTACTTATTTTTTTGAGCTAGTTGACCCTGAAATTGAAAAGCACTACAAATGAACTCTAAAAATGTTGAAAGTTGGCATGCTATCATCATTTCACCCACATAGCATGTGTTAAAAATTTGAGATGGCAACGACAAAAACTGGATGCAGTTCGTGTACAAAACTGACAATCTCTCTCGAAGTAGCAGGGTTTTGAACGAGAACTCATCTCTTACAAAGGGATTTCATTTTTTTGAACTTATTTGAACTCCATAGTTTTTGTGTGTTCAAAATGCACCATTCAAAGGCACATCACAAAATTTCAACAATTTCTGATTTCATTTGGTATTCTTCGTGCATTTACTTATTTTTTTTGAGCTAGTTGACCCTGAAATTGAAAAGCACTACAAATGAACTCTGAAAATGTTGAAAGTTGGCATGCTATCATCATTTCACCCACATAGCATGTGTTAAAAAGTTGAGGGGGCTACGACAAAAACTGGATGCAGTTTGTGTACAAAACTGACAATCTCTCTCGAAGTAGCAGGGTTTCGAACGAGAACTCATCTCTTACAAAGGGATTTCATTTTTTTGAACTTATTTCAACTCCATACTTTTTGTGTGTTCAAAATGCACCATTCAAAGGCACATCACAAAATTTCAACAATTTCTGACTTCATTTGGTATTCTTCGTGGATTTACTTATTTTGTTGAGCTACTTGACCCTGAAATTGAAAAGCACTACAAATGAACTCTGAAAATGTTGAAAATTGGCATGCTATCATCATTTCACCCACGTAGCATGTGTAAAAAAGTTGAGATGGCGACGACAAAAACTGGATGCACTTCGTGTACAAAACTGACAATCTCTCTCGAAGTAGCAGGGTTTCAAACGAGAACTCATCTCTTACAAAGGGATTTCATTTTTTGAACTTATTTGAACTCCATACTTTTTGTGTGTTCAGAATGCACCATTCAAAGGCACATCACAAAATTTCAACAATTTCTGACTTCATTTGGTATTCTTCGTGCATTTACTTATTTTTTTGAGCTAGTTGACCCTGAAATTGAAAAGCACTACAAATGAACTCTGAAAATGTTGAAAGTTGGCATGCTATCATCATTTCACCCACATAGCATGTTTTAAAAAGTTGAGAGGGCTACGACAAAAACTGGATGTAGTTCGTGTACAAAACTGACAATCTCTCTCGAAGTAGTAGGGTTTCGAACGAGAACTCATCTCTTACAAAGGGATTTCATTTTTTTGAACATATTTGAACAACATACTTTTCGTGTGTTCAAAATGCACCATTCAAAGGAACATCACAAAATTTCAACAATTTCTGACTTCATTTGGTATTCTTCGTGCATTTACTTATTTTTTTGAGCTAGTTGACCCTGAAATTGAAAAGCACTACAAATGAACTCTGAAAATGTTGAAAGTTGGCATGCTATCATCATTTCACCCACATAGCATGTGTTAAAAAATTGAGAGGGCGACGTCAAAAACTGGATGCAGTTTGTGTACAAAACTGACAATCTCTCTCGAAGTAGCAGGGTTTCGAACGAGAACTCATCTTTACAAAGGGATTTAATTTTTTAACTTATTTTAACTCCATAATTTTTGTGTGTTCAAAATGCACCATTCAAAGGCACATGAAAATTTTTCAACAATTTCTGACTTCATTTGGTATTCTTCGTGCATTTACTTATTTTTTTTGAGCTAGTTGACCCTGAAATTGAAAAGCACTACAAATGAACTCTGAAAATGTTGAAAGATGACATTCTATCATCATTTCACCCACATAGCATGTGTAAAAAAGTTGAGAGGGCTACGACAAAAACTGGATGCAGTTTGTGTACAAAACTGACAATCTCTCTCGAAGTAGTAGGGTTTCGAACGAGAACTCATCTCTTACAAAGGGATTTCATTTTTTGAACTTATTTGAACTCCATACTTTTTGTGTGTTCAAAATGCACCATTCAAAGGCACATCACAAAATTTCAACAATTTCTGACTTCATTTGGTATTCTTCGTGCATTTACTTATTTTTTTTGAGCTAGTTGACCCTGAAATTGAAAAGCACTACAAATGAACTCTCAAAATGTTGAAAGTTGGCATTGTATCATCATTTCACCCACATAGCATGTGTAAAAAAGTTGAGAGGGCTACGACAAAAACTGGATGCAGTTCGTGTACAAAACTGACAATCTCTCTCGAAGTAGCAGGGTTTCGAACGAGAACTCATCTCTTACAAAGGGATTTCATTTTTTTGAACTTATTTGAACTCCATACTTTTTGTGTGTTCAAAATGCACCATTCAAAGGCACATCACAAAATTTCAACAATTTCTGACTTCATTTGGTATTCTTCGTGCATTTACTTATTTTTTTTGAGCTAGTTGACCCTGAAATTGGAAAGCACTACAAATGAACTCTGAAAATGTTGAAAGTTGGGATGCTATCATCATTTCACCCACATAGCATGTGTTAAAAAGTTGAGAGGGCGACGACAAAAACTGGATACAGTTCGTGTACAAAACTGACAATCTCTCTCGAAGTAGCAGGGTTTGGAACGAGAACTCATCTCTTGCAAAGGGATTTCATTTTTCTGAACATATTTGAACAACATACTTTTCGTGTGTTCAAAATGCACCATTCAAAGGCACATCACAAAATTTCAACAATTTCTGACTTCATTTGGTATTCTTCGTGCATTTACTTATTTTTTTTGAGCTAGTTGACCCTGAAATTGAAAAGCACTACAAATGAACTCTGAAAATGTTGAAAGTTGGCATGCTATCATCATTTCACCCACATAGCATGTGTTAAAAAGTTGAGAGGGCGACGTCAAAAACTGGATGGAGTTTGTGTACAAAACTGACAATCTCTCTCGAAGTAACAGGGTTTCGAACGAGAACTCATCCCTTACAAAGGGATTTAATTTTTTAACTTATTTTAACTCCATAATTTTTGTGTGTTCAAAATGCACCATTCAAAGGCATATCAAAAAATTCCAACAAATTCTGACTTCATTTGGTATTCTTCATGCATTTACTTATTTTTTTTGAGCTAGTTGACCCTGAAATTGAAAAGCACTACAAATGAACTCTGAAAATGTTGAAAGTTGGCATTCTATCATCATTTCATCCACATAGCATGTGTAAAAAAGTTGAGAGGGCTACGACAAAAACTGGATGCAGTTCGTGTACAAAACTGACAATCTCTCTCGAACTAGCTGGGTTTCGAACGAGAACTCATCTCTTACAAAGGGATTTCTTTTTTTGAACATATTTGAACTCCATACTTTTTGTGTGTTCAAAATGCACCATTCAAAGTCACATCACAAAATTTCAACAATTTCTGACTTCATTTGGTATTCTTTGTGCATTTACTTATTTTTTTGAGCTAGTTGACCCTGAATTTCAAAAGCACTACAAATGAACTCTGAAAATGTTGAAAGTTGGCTTGCTATCATCATTTCACCCACATAGCATGTGTAAAAAAGTTGAGAGGGCTACGACAAAAACTGGATGCAGTTCGTGTACAAAACTGACAATCTCTCTCGAAGTAGCAGGGTTTCGAACGAGAACTCATCTCTTGCAAAGGGATTTCATTTTTTTGAACTGATTTGAACTCCATACTTTTTGTGTGTTCAAAATGCACCATTCAAAGGCACATCACAAAATTTCAATAATTTCTGACTTCATTTGGTATTCTTCGTGCATTTACTTATTGTTTTCGAGCTAGTTGACCCTGAAATTGAAAAGCACTACAAATGAACTCTGAAAATGTTGAAAGTTGGCATGCTATCATCATTTCACCCACATAGCATGTGTAAAAAAGTTGAGAGGGCTACGACAAAAACTGGATGCGGTTCGTGTACAAAATTGACAATCTCTCTCGAAGTAGCAGGGTTTCGAACGAGAACTCATCTCTTACAAAGGGATTTCCTTTTTTTGAACTTATTTGAACTCCATACTTTTTGTGTGTTCAGAATGAACCATTCAAAGGCACATCACAAAATTTCAACAATTTCTGACTTCATTTGGTATTCTTCGTGCATTTACTTATTTTTTTTGAGCTAGTTGACCCTGAAATTGAAAAGCACTACAAATGAACTCTCAAAATGTTGAAAGTTGGCATGCTATCATCATTTCACCCACATAGCATGTGTTAAAAATTTGAGATGGCAACGACAAAAACTGGATGCAGTTCGTGTACAAAACTGACAATCTCTCTCGAAGTAGCAGGGTTTTGAACGAGAACTCATCTCTTACAAAGGGATTTCATTTTTTTGAACTTATTTGAACTCCATACTTTTTGTGTGTTCAAAATGCACCATTCAAAGGCACATCACAAAATTACAACAATTTCTGATTTCATTTGGTATTCTTCGTGCATTTACTTATTTTTTTTGAGCTAGTTGACCCTGAAATTGAAAAGCACTACAAATGAACTCTGAAAATGTTGAAAGTTGGCATGCTATCATCATTTCACCCACATAGCATGTGTTAAAAAGTTGAGATGGCGACGACAAAAACTGGATGCAGTTCGTGTGCAAAACTGACAATCTCTCTCGAAGTAGCAGGGTTTCGAACGAGAACTCGTCTCTTACAAAGGGATTTCATTTTTTTGAACTTATTTCAACTCCATACTTGTTGTGTGTTCAAAATGCACCATTCAAAGGAACATCACAAAATTTTAACAATTTCTGACTTCATTTGGTATTCTTCGTGCATTTACTTATTTTTTTTTGAGCTAGTTGACCCTGAAATTGAAAAGCACTACAAATGAACTCTGAAAATGTTGAAAGTTGGCATGCTATCATCATTTCACCCACATAGCATGTGTAAAAAAGTTGAGAGGGCTACGACAAAAACTGGATGCAGTTCATGTACAAAACAGACAATCTCTCTGGAAGTAGCAGGGTTTTGAACGAGAACTCATCTCTTACAAAGGGATTTCATTTTTTTGAACTTATTTGAACTCCATACTTTTTGTGTGTTCAGAATGCACCATTCAAAGGCACATCACAAAATTTCAACAATTTCTGACTTCATTTGGTATTCTTCATGCATTTACTTATTTTTTTGAGCTACTTGACCCTGAAATTGAAAAGCACTACAAATGAACTCTGAAAATGTTGAAAGTTGGCATGCTATCATCATTTCACCCACATAGCATGTGTAAAAAAGTTGAGAGGGCTACGACAAAAACTGGATGTAGTTCGTGTACAAAACTGACAATCTCTCTCGAAGTAGTAGGGTTTCGAACGAGAACTCATCTCTTACAAAGGGATTTCATTTTTTTGAACATATTTGAACAACATACTTTTCGTGTGTTCAAAATGCACCATTCAAAGGCACATCACAAAATTTCAACAATTTCTGACTTCATTTGGTATTCTTCGTGCATTTACTTATTTTTTTGAGCTAGTTGACCCTGAAATTGAAAAGCACTACAAATGAACTCTGAAAATGTTGAAAGTTGGCATGCTATCATCATTTCACCCACATAGCATGTGTTAAAAAATTGAGAGGGCGACGTCAAAAACTGGATGCAGTTTGTGTACAAAACTGACAATCTCTCTCGAAGTAGCAGGGTTTCGAACGAGAACTCATCTTTACAAAGGGATTTAATTTTTTAACTTATTTTAACTCCATAATTTTTGTGTGTTCAAAATGCACCATTCAAAGGCACATGAAAATTTTTCAACAATTTCTGACTTCATTTGGTATTCTTCGTGCATTTACTTATTTTTTTTGAGCTAGTTGACCCTGAAATTGAAAAGCACTACGAATGAACTCTGAAAATGTTGAAAGATGGCATTCTATCATCATTTCACCCACATAGCATGTGTAAAAAAGTTGAGAGGGCTACGACAAAAACTGGATGCAGTTCGTGTACAAAACTGACAATCTCTCTCCAAGTAGCAGGGTTTCGAACGAGAACTCATCTCTTACAAAGGGATTTTATTTTTTGAACTTATTTGAACTCCATACATTTTGTGTGTTCAAAATGCACCATTCAAAGGCACATCACAAAATTTCAACAATTTCTGACTTCATTTGGTATTCTTCGTGCATTTACTTATTTTTTTGAGCTAGTTGACCCTGAATTTGAAAAGCACTACAAATGAACTCTGAAAATGTTGAAAGTTGGCATGCTATCATCATTTCACCCACATAACATGTGTTAAAAAGTTGAGATGGTGACGACAAAAACGGGATGCAGTTCGTGTACAAAACTGACAATCTCTCTCGAAGTGGAAGGGTTTTGAACGAGAACTCATCTCTTACAAAGGGATTTCATTTTTTTGAACATATTTGAACTTCATACTTTTTGTGTGTTCAAAATGCACCATTCAAAGGCACATCACAAAATTTCAACAATTTTTGACTTCATTTGGTATTCTTCGTGCATTTACTTATTTTTTTTGAGCTAGTTGACCCTGAAATTGAAAAGCACTACAAATGAACTCTGAAAATGTTGAAAGTTGGCATGCTATCATCATTTCACCCACATAGCATGTGTAAAAAAGTTGAGAGGGCTACGACAAAAACTGGATGCAGTTCGTGTACAAAACTAACAATCTCTCTCGAAGTAGCAGGGTTTCGAACGAGAACTCATCTCTTACAAAGGGATTTCATTCTTTTGAACTTATTTGAACTCCATACTTTTTGTGTGTTCAAAATGCACCATTCAAAGGCACATCACAAAATTTCAACAATTTCTGACTTCATTTGGTATTCTTCGTGCATTTACTTATTTTTTTTTGAGCTAGTTGACCCTGAAATTGGAAAGCACTACAAATGAACTCTGAAAATGTTGAAAGTTGGCATGCTATCATCATTTCACCCACATAGCATGTGTTAAAAAGTTGAGAGGGCGACGACAAAAACTGGATACAGTTCGTGTACAAAACTGACAATCTCTCTCGAAGTAGCAGGGTTTGGAACGAGAACTCATCTCTTGCAAAGGGATTTCGTTTTTTTGAACATATTTGAACAACATACTTTTCGTTTGTTCAAAATGCACCATTCAAAGGCACATCACAAAATTTCAACAATTTTTGACTTCATTTGGTATTCTTCGTGCATTTACTTATTTTTTTTGAGCTAGTTGACCCTGAAATTGAAAAGCACTACAAATGAACTCTGAAAATGTTGAAAGTTGGCATGCTATCATCATTTCACCCACATAGCATGTGTTAAAAAGTTGAGAGGGCGACGTCAAAAACTGGATGCAGTTTGTGTACAAAACTGACAATCTCTCTCGAAGTAGGAGGGTTTCGAACGAGAACTCATCTCTTACAAAGGGATTTAATTTTTTAACTTATTTTAACTCCATAATTTTTGTCTGTTCAAAATGCACCATTCAAAGGCATATCAAAAAATTCCAACAATTTCTGACTTCATTTGGTATTCTTCGTGCATTTACTTATTTTTTTTGAGCTAGTTGACCCTGAAATTGAAAAGCACTACAAATGAACTCTGAAAATGTTGAAAGTTGGCATTCTATCATCATTTCATCCACATAGCATGTGTAAAAAAGTTGAGAGGGCTACGACAAAAACTGGATGCAGTTCGTGTACAAAACTGACAATCTCTCTCGAACTAGCTGGGTTTCGAACGAGAACTCATCTCTTACAAAGGGATTTCTTTTTTTGAACATATTTGAACTCCATACTTTTTGTGTGTTCAAAATGCACCATTCAAAGGCACATCACAAAATTTAAACAATTTCTGACTTCATTTGGTATTCTTTGTGCATTTACTTATTTTTTTGAGCTAGTTGACCCTCAATTTCAAAAGCACTACAAATGAACTCTGAAAATGTTCAAAGTTGGCTTGCTATCATCATTTCACCCACATAGCATGTGTAAAAAAGTTGAGAGGGCTACGACAAAAACTGGATGCAGTTCGTGTACAAAACTGACAATCTCTCTCGAAGTAGCAGGGTTTCGAACGAGAACTCATCTCTTGCAAAGGGATTTCATTTTTTTGAACTGATTTGAACTCCATACTTTTTGTGTGTTCAAAATGCACCATTCAAAGGCACATCACAAAATTTCAATAATTTCTGACTTCATTTGGTATTCTTCGTGCATTTACTTATTGTTTTCGAGCTAGTTGACCCTGAAATTGAAAAGCACTACAAATGAACTCTGAAAATGTTGAAAGTTGGCATGCTATCATCATTTTACCCACATAGCAATTGTTAAAAAGTAGAGAGGGCGACGTCAAAAACTGGATGAAGTTCGTGTACAAAACTGACAATCTCTCTCGAAGTAGCAGGGTTTCGAATGAGAAATCATCTTTTACAAAGGTATTTCATTTTTTTGAACTTATTTGAACTCCATAATTTTTGTGTGTTCAAAATGCACCATTCAAAGGCACATGACAAAATTTCAACAATTTCTGACTTCATTTGGTATTCTTCGTGCATTTACTTATTTTTTTTGAGCTAGTTGACCCTGATATTGAAAAGCACTACAAATGAACTCTGAAAATGTTGAAAGTTGGCATGCTATCATCATTTCACCCACATAGCATGTGTTAAAAAGTTGAGAGGGCTACGACAAAAACTGGATGCAGTTTGTGTACAAAACTGACAATCTCTCTCGAAGTAGTAGGGTTTCGAACGAGAACTCATCTCTTACAAAGGGATTTCATTTTTTGAACTTATTTGAACTCCATACTTTTTGTGTGTTCAAAATGCACCATTCAAAGGCACATCACAAAATTTCAACAATTTCTGACTTCATTTGGTATTCTTCGTGCATTTACTTATTTTTTTTGAGCTAGTTGACCCTGAAATTGAAAAGCACTACAAATGAACTCTCAAAATGTTGAAAGTTGGCATGCTATCATCATTTCACCCACATAGCATGTGTAAAAAAGTTGAGAGGGCTACGACAAAAACTGGATGCAGTTCGTGTACAAAACTGACAATCTCTCTCGAAGTAGCAGGGTTTCGAACGAGAACTCATCTCTTACAAAGGGATTTTATTTTTTGAACTTATTTGAACTCCATACATTTTGTGTGTTCAAAATGCACCATTCAAAGGCACATCACAAAATTTCAAAAATTTCTGACTTCATTTGGTATTCTTCGTGCATTTACTTATTTTTTTGAGCTAGTTGACCCTGAATTGGAAAAGCACTACAAATGAACTCTGAAAATGTTGAAAGTTGGCATGCTATCATCATTTCACCCACATAACATGTGTTAAAAATTTGAGATGGTGACGACAAAAACGGGATGCAGTTCGTGTACAAAACTGACAATCTCTCTCGAAGTGGAAGGGTTTTGAACGAGAACTCATCTCTTACAAAGGGATTTCATTTTTTTGAACATATTTGAACTTCATACTTTTTGTGTGTTCAAAATGCACCATTCAAAGGCACATCACAAAATTTCAACAATTTCTGACTTCATTTGGTATTCTTCGTGCATTTACTTATTTTTTTTGAGCTAGTTGACCCTGAAATTGAAAAGCACTACAAATGAACTCTGAAAATGTTGAAAGTTGGCATGCTATCATCATTTCACCCACATAGCATTTGTAAACAAGTTGAGAGGGCTACGGCAAAAACTGGATGCAGTTCGTGTACAAAACTAACAATCTCTCTCGAAGTAGCAGGGTTTCGAACGAGAACTCATCTCTTACAAAGGGATTTCATTTTTTTGAACTTATTTGAACTCCATACTTTTTGTGTGTTCAAAATGCACCATTCAAAGGCACATCACAAAATTTCAACAATTTCTGACTTAATTTGGTATTCTTCGTGCATTTACTTATTTGTTTTGAGCTAGTTGACCCTGAAATTGGAAAGCACTACAAATGAACTCTGAAAATGTTGAAAGTTGGCATGCTATCATCATTTCACCCGCATAGCATGTGTTAAAAAGTTGAGAGGGCGACGACAAAAACTGGATACAGTTCGTGTACAAAACTGACAATCTCTCTCGAAGTAGCAGGGTTTGGAACGAGAACTCATCTCTTGCAAAGGGATTTCATTTTTTTGAACATATTTGAACAACATACTTTTCGTGTGTTCAAAATGCACCATTCAAAGGCACATCACAAAATTTCAACAATTTCTGACTTCATTTGGTATTCTTCGTGCATTTACTTATTTTTTTGAGCTAGTTGACCCTGAAATTGAAAAGCACTACAAATGAACTCTGAAAATGTTGAAAGTTGGCATGCTATCATCATTTCACCCACATAGCATGTGTTAAAAAGTTGAGAGGGCGACGTCAAAAACTGGATGCAGTTTGTGTACAAAACTGACAATCTCTCTCGAAGTAGCAGGGTTTCGAACGAGAACTCATCTCTTACAAAGGGATTTAATTTTTTAACTTATTTTAACTCCATAATTTTTGTGTGTTCAAAATGCACCATTCAAAGGCATATCAAAAAATTCCAACAATTTCTGACTTCATTTGGTATTCTTCGTGCATTTACTTATTTTTTTTGAGCTAGTTGACCCTGAAATTGAAAAGCACTACAAATGAACTCTGAAAATGTTGAAAGTTGGCATTCTATCATCATTTCATCCACATAGCATGTGTAAAAAAGTTGAGAGGGCTACGACAAAAACTGGATGCAGTTCGTGTACAAAACTGACAATCTCTCTCGAAGTAGCTGGGTTTCGAACGAGAACTCATCTCTTACAAAGGGATTTCTTTTTTTGAACATATTTGAACTCCATACTTTTTGTGTGTTCAAAATGCACCATTCAAAGGCACATCACAAAATTTCAACAATTTCTGACTTCATTTGGTATTCTTTGTGCATTTACTTATGTTTTTGAGCTAGTTGACCCTGAATTTGAAAAGCACTACAAATGAACTCTGAAAATGTTGAAAGTTGGCATGCTATCATCATTTCACCCACATAGCATGTGTTAAAAAGTTGAGGGGGCTACGACAAAAACTGGATGCAGTTCGTGTACAAAACTGACAATCTCTCTCGAAGTAGCAGGGTTTCGAACGAGAACTCATCTCTTGCAAAGGGATTTCATTTTTTTGAACTGATTTGAACTCCATACTTTTTGTGTGTTCAAAATGCACCATTCAAAGGCACATCACAAAATTTCAATAATTTCTGACTTCATTTGGTATTCTTCGTGCATTTACTTATTGTTTTCGAGCTAGTTGACCCTGAAATTGAAAAGCACTACAAATGAACTCTGAAAATGTTGAAAGTTGGCATGCTATCATCATTTTACCCACATAGCAATTGTTAAAAAGTAGAGAGGGCGACGTCAAAAACTGGATGAAGTTCGTGTACAAAACTGACAATCTCTCTCGAAGTAGCAGGGTTTCGAATGAGAACTCATCTCTTACAAAGGGATTACATTTTTTTGAACTTATTTGAACTCCATAATTTTTGTGTGTTCAAAATTCACCATTCAAAGGCACATCACAAAATTTCAACAATTTCTGACTTCATTTGGTATTCTTCGTGCATTTACTTATTTTTTTTGAGCTAGTTGACCCTGATATTGAAAAGCACTACAAATGAACTCTGAAAATGTTGAAAGTTGGCATGCTATCATCATTTCACCCACATAGCATGTGTTAAAAAGTTGAGAGGGCTACGACAAAAGCTGGATGCAGTTTGTGTACAAAACGGACAATCTCTCCCGAAGTAGCAGGGTTTCGAACGAGAACTCATCTCTTACAAAGGGATTTCATTTTTTTGAACTTATTTGAACTCCATAATTTTTGTGTGTTCAAAATTCACCATTCAAAGGCACATCACAAAATTTCAACAATTTCTGACTTCATTTGGTATTCTTCGTGCATTTACTTATTGTTTTCGAGCTAGTTGACCCTGAAATTGAAAAGCACTACAAATGAACTCTGAAAATGTTGAAAGTTGGCATGCTATCATCATTTCACCCACATAGCATGTGTAAAAAAGTTGAGAGGGCTACGACAAAAACTGGATGCGGTTCGTGTACAAAATTGACAATCTCTCTCGAAGTAGCAGGGTTTCGAACGAGAACTCATCTCTTACAAAGGGATTTCCTTTTTTTGAACTTATTTGAACTCCATACTTTTTGTGTGTTCAGAATGAACCATTCAAAGGCACATCACAAAATTTCAACAATTTCTGACTTCATTTGGTATTCTTCGTGCATTTACTTATTTTTTTTGAGCTAGTTGACCCTGAAATTGAAAAGCACTACAAATGAACTCTCAAAATGTTGAAAGTTGGCATGCTATAATCATTTCACCCACATAGCATGTGTAAAAAAGTTGAGAGGGCTACGACAAAAACTGGATGCAGTTCGTGTACAAAACTGACAATCTCTCTCGAAGTAGCAGGGTTTCGAACGAGAACTCATCTCTTACAAAGGGATTTCATTTTTTGAACTTATTTGAACTCCATACTTTTTGTGTGTTCAAAATGCACCATTCAAAGACACATCACAAAATTTCAACAATTTCTGACTTCATTTGGTATTCTTCGTGCATTTACTTATTTTCTTTTGAGCTAGTTGACCCTGAAATTGAAAAGCACTACAAATGAACTCTGAAAATGTTGAAAGTTGGCATGCTATCATCATTTCACCCACATAGCATGTGTAAAAAAGTTGAGAGGGCTACGACAAAAACTGGATGCAGTTCGTGTACAAAACTGACAATCTCTCTCGAAGTAGCAGGGTTTCGAACGAGAACTCATCTCTTACAAAGGGATTTCATTTTTTGAACTTATTTGAACTCCATACTTTTTGTGTGTTCAAAATGCACCATTCAAAGGCACATCACAAAATTTCAACAATTTCTGACTTCATTTGGTATTCTTCGTGCATTTACTTATTTTTTTTGAGCTAGTTGACCCTGAAATTGAAAAGCACTACAAATGAACTCTCAAAATGTTGAAAGTTGGCATGCTATAATCATTTCACCCACATAGCATGTGTAAAAAAGTTGAGAGGGCTACGACAAAAACTGGATGCAGTTCGTGTACAAAACTGACAATCTCTCTCGAAGTAGCAGGGTTTCGAACGAGAACTCATCTCTTACAAAGGGATTTCATTTTTTGAACTTATTTGAACTCCATACTTTTTGTGTGTTCAAAATGCACCATTCAAAGGCACATCACAAAATTTCAACAATTTCTGACTTCATTTGGTATTCTTCGTGCATTTACTTATTTTCTTTTGAGCTAGTTGACCCTGAAATTGAAAAGCACTACAAATGAACTCTGAAAATGTTGAAAGTTGGCATGCTATCATCATTTCACCCACATAGCATGTGTAAAAAAGTTGAGAGGGCTACGACAAAAACTGGATGCAGTTCGTGTACAAAACTGACAATCTCTCTCGAAGTAGCAGGGTTTCGAACGAGAACTCATCTCTTACAAAGGGATTTCATTTTTTTAACTTATTTGAACTCCATACTTTTTGTGTGTTCAAAATGCACCATTCAAAGGCACATCACAAAATTTCAACAATTTCTGACTTCATTTGGTATTCTTCGTGCATTTACTTATTTTTTTTGAGCTAGTTGACCCTGAAATTGAAAAGCACTACAAATGAACTCTCAAAATGTTGAAAGTTGGCATGCTATAATCATTTCACCCACATAGCATGTGTAAAAAAGTTGAGAGGGCTACGACAAAAACTGGATGCAGTTCGTGTACAAAACTGACAATCTCTCTCGAAGTAGCAGGGTTTCGAACGAGAACTCATCTCTTACAAAGGGATTTCATTTTTTGAACTTATTTGAACTCCATACTTTTTGTGTGTTCAAAATGCACCATTCAAAGGCACATCACAAAATTTCAACAATTTCTGACTTCATTTGGTATTCTTCGTGCATTTACTTATTTTCTTTTGAGCTAGTTGACCCTGAAATTGAAAAGCACTACAAATGAACTCTGAAAATGTTGAAAGTTGGCATGCTATCATCATTTCACCCACATAGCATGTGTAAAAAAGTTGAGAGGGCTACGACAAAAACTGGATGCAGTTCGTGTACAAAACTGACAATCTCTCTCGAAGTAGCAGGGTTTCGAACGAGAACTCATCTCTTACAAAGGGATTTCATTTTTTTAACTTATTTGAACTCCATACTTTTTGTGTGTTCAAAATGCACCATTCAAAGGCACATCACAAAATTTCAACAATTTCTGACTTCATTTGGTATTCTTCGTGCATTTACTTATTTTTTTTGAGCTAGTTGACCCTGAAATTGAAAAGCACTACGAATGAACTCTGAAAATGTTGAAAGTTGGCATGCTATCATCATTTAACCCACATAGCATGTGTTAAAAAGTTGAGAGGGCTACGACAAAAACTGGATATAGTTCGTGTACAAAACTGACAATCTCTCTCGAAGTAGAAGGGTTTCGAACGAGAACTCATCTCTTACAAAGGGATTTCATTCTTTGAACATATTTGAACTCCATACTTTTTGTGTGTTCAAAATGCACCATTCAAAGGCACATCACAAAATTTCAACAATTTCTGACTTCATTTGGTATTCTTTGTGCATTTACTTATTTTTTTGACCTAGTTGACCCTGAATTTGAAAAGCACTACAAATGAACTCTGAAAATGTTGAAAGTTGGCATGCTATCATCATTTCACCCACATAGCGTGTGTTAAAAAGTTGAGGGGGCTACGACAAAAACTGGATGCAGTTCGTGTACAAAACTGACAATCTCTCTCGAAGTAGCAGGGTTTCGAACGAGAACTCATCTCTTGCAAAGGGATTTCATTTTTTTGAACTTATTTGAACTCCATGCTTTTTGTGTGTTCAAAATGCACCATTCAAAGGCACATCACCAAATTTCAATAATTTCTGACTTCATTTGGTATTCTTCGTGCATTTACTTATTGTTTTCGAGCTAGTTGACCCTGAAATTGAAAAGCACTACAAATGAACTCTGAAAATGTTGAAAGTTGGCATGCTATTATCATTTTACCCACATAGCAATTGTTAAAAAGTAGAGAGGGCGACGTCAAAAACTGGATGAAGTTCGTGTACAAAACTGACAATCTCTCTCGAAGTAGCAGGGTTTCAAACGAGAACTCATCTCTTACAAAGGGATTTCATTTTTTTAACTTATTTGAACTCCATACTTTTTGTGTGTTCAAAATGCACCATTCAAAGGCACATCACAAAATTTCAACAATTTCTGACTTCATTTGGTATTCTTCGTGCATTTACTTATTTTTTTTGAGCTAGTTGACCCTGAAATTGAAAAGCACTACAAATGAACTCTGAAAATGTTGAAAGTTGGCATGCTATCATCATTTAACCCACATAGCATGTGTTAAAAAGTTGAGAGGGCTACGACAAAAACTGGATATAGTTCGTGTACAAAACTGACAATCTCTCTCGAAGTAGAAGGGTTTCGAACGAGAACTCATCTCTTACAAAGGGAGTTCTTTTTTTGAACATATTTGAACTCCATACTTTTTGTGTGTTCAAAATGCACCATTCAAAGGCACATCACAAAATTTCAACAATTTCTGACTTCATTTGGTATTCTTTGTGCATTTACTTATTTTTTGAGCTAGTTGACCCTGAATTTGAAAAGCACTACAAATGAACTCTGAAAATATTGAAAGTTGGCATGCTATCATCATTTCACCCACATAGCATGTGTTAAAAAGTTGAGGGGGCTACGACAAAAACTGGATGCAGTTCGTGTACAAAACTGACAATCTCTCTCGAAGTAGCAGGGTTTCGAACGAGAACTCATCTCTTGCAAAGGGATTTCATTTTTTTGAACTGATTTGAACTCCATACTTTTTGTGTGTTCAAAATGCACCATTCAAAGGCACATCACAAAATTTCAATAATTTCTGACTTCATTTGGTATTCTTCGTGCATTTACTTATTGTTTTCGAGCTAGTTGACCCTGAAATTGAAAAGCACTACAAATGAACTCTGAAAATGTTGAAAGTTGGCATGCTATCATCATTTTACCCATATAGCAATTGTTAAAAAGTAGAGAGGGCGACGTCAAAAACTGGATGAAGTTCGTGTACAAAACTGACAATCTCTCTCGAAGTAGCAGGGTTTCGAATGAGAACTCATCTCTTACAAAGGGATTACATTTTTTTGAACTTATTTGAACTCCATAATTTTTGTGTGTTCAAAATGCACCATTCAAAGGCACATCACAAAATTTCAACAATTTCTGACTTCATTTGGTATTCTTCGTGCATTTACTTATTTTTTTTGAGCTAGTTGACCCTGATATTGAAAAGCACTACAAAAGAACTCTGAAAATGTTGAAAGTTGGCATGCTATCATCATTTCACCCACATAGCATGTGTTAAAAAGTTGAGAGGGCTACGACAAAAACTGGATGCAGTTTTGTACAAAACTGACAATCTCTCTCGAAGTAGCAGGGTTTCGAACGAGAACTCATCTCTTACAAAGGGATTTCATTTTTTGAACTTATTTGAACTCCATACTTTTTGTGTGTTCAAAATGCACCATTCAAAGGCACATCACAAAATTTCAACAATTTCTGACTTCATTTGGTATTCTTCGTGCATTTACTTATTTTTTTTTGAGCTAGTTGACCCTGAAATTGAAAAGCACTACAAATGAACTCTCAAAATGTTGAAAGTTGGCATGCTATCATCATTTCACCCACATAGCATGTGTAAAAAAGTTGAGAGGGCTACGACAAAAACTGGATGCAGTTCGTGTACAAAACTGACAATCTCTCTCGAAGTAGCAGGGTTTCGAACGAGAACTCATCTCTTACAAAGGGATTTCATTTTTTGAACTTATTTGAACTCCATACTTTTTGTGTGTTCAAAATGCACCATTCAAAGGCACATCACAAAATTTCAACAATTTCTGACTTCATTTGGTATTCTTCGTGCATTTACTTATTTTTTTTTGAGCTAGTTGACCCTGAAATTGAAAAGCACTACAAATGAACTCTGAAAATGTTGAAAGTTGGCATGCTATCATCATTTCACCCACATAGCATGTGTAAAAAAGTTGAGAGGGCTACGACAAAAACTGGATGCAGTTCGTGTACAAAACTGACAATCTCTCTCGAAGTAGCAGGGTTTCGAACGAGAACTCATCTCTTACAAAGGGATTTCATTTTTTTAACTTATTTGAACTCCATACTTTTTGTGTGTTCAAAATGCACCATTCAAAGGCACATCACAAAATTTCAACAATTTCTGACTTCATTTGGTATTCTTCGTGCATTTACTTATTTTTTTGAGCTAGTTGACCCTGAAATTGAAAAGCACTACGAATGAACTCTGAAAATGTTAAAAGTTGGCATGCTATCATCATTTAACCCACATAGCATGTGTTAAAAAGTTGAGAGGGCTACGACAAAAACTGGATATAGTTCGTGTACAAAACTGACAATCTCTCTCGAAGTAGAAGGGTTTCGAACGAGAACTCATCTCTTACAAAGGGATTTCATTTTTTGAACATATTTGAACTCCATACTTTTTGTGTGTTCAAAATGCACCATTCAAAGGCACATCACAAAATTTCAACAATTTCTGACTTCATTTGGTATTCTTTGTGCATTTACTTATTTTTTTGAGCTAGTTGACCCTGAATTTGAAAAGCACTACAAATGAACTCTGAAAATGTTGAAAGTTGGCATGCTATCATCATTTCACCCACATAGCGTGTGTTAAAAAGTTGAGGGGGCTACGACAAAAACTGGATGCAGTTCGTGTACAAAACTGACAATCTCTCTCGAAGTAGCAGGGTTTCGAACGAGAACTCATCTCTTGCAAAGGGATTTCATTTTTTTGAACTTATTTGAACTCCATACTTTTTGTGTGTTCAAAATGCACCATTCAAAGGCACATCACAAAATTTCAATAATTTCTGACTTCATTTGGTATTCTTCGTGCATTTACTTATTGTTTTCGAGCTAGTTGACCCTGAAATTGAAAAGCACTACAAATGAACTCTGAAAATGTTGAAAGTTGGCATGCTATCATCATTTTACCCACATAGCATGTGTTAAAAAGTAGAGAGGGCGACGTCAAAAACTGGATGAAGTTCGTGTACAAAACTGACAATCTCTCTCGAAGTAGCAGGGTTTCAAACGAGAACTCATCTCTTACAAAGGGATTTCATTTTTTTAACTTATTTGAACTCCATACTTTTTGTGTGTTCAAAATGCACCATTCAAAGGCACATCACAAAATTTCAACAATTTCTGACTTCATTTGGTATTCTTCGTGCATTTACTTATTTTTTTTGAGCTAGTTGACCCTGAAATTGAAAAGCACTACAAATGAACTCTGAAAATGTTGAAAGTTGGCATGCTATCATCATTTAACCCACATAGCATGTGTTAAAAAGTTGAGAGGGCTACGACAAAAACTGGATATAGTTCGTGTACAAAACTAACAATCTCTCTCGAAGTAGAAGGGTTTCGAACGAGAACTCATCTCTTACAAAGGGATTTCTTTTTTTGAACATATTTGAACTCCATACTTTTTGTGTGTTCAAAATGCACCATTCAAAGGCACATCACAAAATTTCAACAATTTCTGACTTCATTTGGTATTCTTTGTGCATTTACTTATTTTTTTGAGCTAGTTGACCCTGAATTTGAAAAGCACTACAAATGAACTCTGAAAATGTTGAAAGTTGGCATGCTATCATCATTTCACCCACATAGCGTGTGTTAAAAAGTTGAGGGGGCTACGACAAAAACTGGATGCAGTTCGTGTACAAAACTGACAATCTCTCTCGAAGTAGCAGGGTTTCGAACGAGAACTCATCTCTTGCAAAGGGATTTCATTTTTTTGAACTTATTTGAACTCCATACTTTTTGTGTGTTCAAAATGCACCATTCAAAGGCACATCACAAAATTTCAATAATTTCTGACTTCATTTGGTATTCTTCGTGCATTTACTTATTGTTTTCGAGCTAGTTGACCCTGAAATTGAAAAGCACTACAAATGAACTCTGAAAATGTTGAAAGTTGGCATGCTATCATCATTTTACCCACATAGCAATTGTTAAAAAGTAGAGAGGGCGACGTCAAAAACTGGATGAAGTTCGTGTACAAAACTGACAATCTCTCTCGAAGTAGCAGGGTTTCAAACGAGAACTCATCTCTTACAAAGGGATTTCATTTTTTTAACTTATTTGAACTCCATACTTTTTGTGTGTTCAAAATGCACCATTCAAAGGCACATCACAAAATTTCAACAATTTCTGACTTCATTTGGTATTCTTCGTGCATTTACTTATTTTTTTTGAGCTAGTTGACCCTGAAATTGAAAAGCACTACAAATGAACTCTGAAAATGTTGAAAGTTGGCATGCTATCATCATTTAACCCACATAGCATGTGTTAAAAAGTTGAGAGGGCTACGACAAAAACTGGATATAGTTCGTGTACAAAACTGACAATCTCTCTCGAAGTAGAAGGGTTTCGAACGAGAACTCATCTCTTACAAAGGGATTTCTTTTTTTGAACATATTTGAACTCCATACTTTTTGTGTGTTCAAAATGCACCATTCAAAGGCACATCACAAAATTTCAACAATTTCTGACTTCATTTGGTATTCTTTGTGCATTTACTTATTTTTTTGAGCTAGTTGACCCTAAATTTGAAAAGCACTACAAATGAACTCTGAAAATGTTGAAAGTTGGCATGCTATCATCATTTCACCCACATAGCATGTGTTAAAAAGTTGAGGGGGCTACGACAAAAACTGGATGCAGTTCGTGTACAAAACTGACAATCTCTCTCGAAGTAGCAGGGTTTCGAACGAGAACTCATCTCTTGCAAAGGGATTTCATTTTTTTGAACTGATTTGAACTCCATACTTTTTGTGTGTTCAAAATGCACCATTCAAAGGCACATCACAAAATTTCAATAATTTCTGACTTCATTTGGTATTCTTCGTGCATTTACTTATTGTTTTCGAGCTAGTTGACCCTGAAATTGAAAAGCACTACAAATGAACTCTGAAAATGTTGAAAGTTGGCATGCTATCATCATTTTACCCACATAGCAATTGTTAAAAAGTAGAGAGGGCGACGTCAAAAACTGGATGAAGTTCGTGTACAAAACTGACAATCTCTCTCGAAGTAGCAGGGTTTCGAATGAGAACTCATCTCTTACAAAGGGATTACATTTTTTTGCACTTATTTGAACTCCATAATTTTTGTGTGTTCAAAATTCACCATTCAAAGGCACATCACAAAATTTCAACAATTTCTGACTTCATTTGGTATTCTTCTTGCATTTACTTATTTTTTTTGAGCTAGTTGACCCTGATATTGAAAAGCACTACAAATGAACTCTGAAAATGTTGAAAGTTGGCATGCTATCATCATTTCACCCACATAGCGTGTGTTAAAAAGTTGAGAGGGCTACGACAAAAACTGGATGCAGTTTTGTACAAAACTGACAATCTCTCTCGAAGTAGCAGGGTTTCGAACGAGAACTCATCTCTTGCAAAGGGATTTCATTTTTTGAACTTATTTGAACTCCATACTTTTTGTGTGTTCAAAATGCACCATTCAAAGGCACATCACAAAATTTCAACAATTTCTGACTTCATTTGGTATTCTTCGTGCATTTACTTATTTTTTTTGGGCTAGTTGACCCTGAAATTGAAAAGCACTACAAATGAACTCTCAAAATGTTGAAAGTTGGCATGCTATCATCATTTCACCCACATAGCATGTGTAAAAAAGTTGAGAGGGCTACGACAAAAACTGGATGAAGTTCGTGTACAAAACTGACAATCTCTCTCGAAGTAGCAGGGTTTCGAACGAGAACTCATCTCTTACAAAGGGATTTCATTTTTTGAACTTATTTGAACTCCATACTTTTTGTGTGTTCAAAATGCACCATTCAAAGGCACATCACAAAATTTCAACAATTTCTGACTTCATTTGGTATTCTTCGTGCATTTACTTATTTTTTTTTGAGCTAGTTGACCCTGAAATTGAAAAGCACTACAAATGAACTCTGAAAATGTTGAAAGTTGGCATGCTATCATCATTTAACCCACATAGCATGTGTAAAAAAGTTGAGAGGGCTACGACAAAAACTGGATGCAGTTCGTGTACAAAACTGACAATCTCTCTCGAAGTAGAAGGGTTTCGAACGAGAACTCATCTCTTACAAAGGGATTTCATTTTTTTAACTTATTTGAACTCCATACTTTTTGTGTGTTCAAAATGCACCATTCAAAGGCACATCAAAAAATTTCAACAATTTCTGACTTCATTTGGTATTCTTCGTGCATTTACTTATTTTTTTTGAGCTAGTTGACCCTGAAATTGAAAAGCACTACGAATGAACTCTGAAAATGTTAAAAGTTGGCATGCTATCATCATTTAACCCACATAGCATGTGTTAAAAAGTTGAGAGGGCTACGACAAAAACTGGATATAGTTCGTGTACAAAACTGACAATCTCTCTCGAAGTAGAAGGGTTTCGAACGAGAACTCATCTCTTACAAAGGGATTTCATTTTTTGAACATATTTGAACTCCATACTTTTTGTGTGTTCAAAATGCACCATTCAAAGGCACATCACAAAATTTCAACAATTTCTGACTTCATTTGGTATTCTTTGTGCATTTACTTATTTTTTTGAGCTAGTTGACCCTGAATTTGAAAAGCACTACAAATGAACTCTGAAAATGTTGAAAGTTGGCATGCTATCATCATTTCACCCACATAGCGTGTGTTAAAAAGTTGAGGGGGCTACGACAAAAACTGGATGCAGTTCGTGTACAAAACTGACAATCTCTCTCGAAGTAGCAGGGTTTCGAACGAGAACTCATCTCTTGCAAAGGGATTTCATTTTTTTGAACTTATTTGAACTCCATACTTTTTGTGTGTTCAAAATGCACCATTCAAAGGCACATCACAAAATTTCAATAATTTCTGACTTCATTTGGTATTCTTCGTGCATTTACTTATTGTTTTCGAGCTAGTTGACCCTGAAATTGAAAAGCACTACAAATGAACTCTGAAAATGTTGAAAGTTGGCATGCTATCATCATTTTACCCACATAGCAATTGTTAAAAAGTAGAGAGGGCGACGTCAAAAACTGGATGAAGTTCGTGTACAAAACTGACAATCTCTCTCGAAGTAGCAGTGTTTCGAATGAGAACTCATCTCTTACAAAGGGATTTCCATTTTTTGAACTTATTTGAACTCCATAATTTTTTTGTGTTCAAAATGCACCATTCAAAGGCACATCACAAAATTTCAACAATTTCTGACTTCATTTGGTATTCTTCGTGCATTTACTTATTTTTTTTGAGCTAGTTGACCCTGATATTGAAAAGCACTACAAATGAACTCTGAAAATGTTGAAAGTTGGCATGCTATCATCATTTCACCCACATAGCATGTGTTAAAAAGTTGAGAGGGCTACGACAAAAACTGGATGCAGTTTGTGTACAAAACTGACAATCTCTCTCGAAGTAGCAGGGTTTCGAACGAGAACTCATCTCTTACAAAGGGATTTCATTTTTTTAACTTATTTGAACTCCATACTTTTTGTGTGTTCAAAATGCACCATTCAAAGGCACATCACAAAATTTCAACAATTTCTGACTTCATTTGGTATTCTTCGTGCATTTACTTATTTTTTTTGAGCTAGTTGACCCTGAAATTGAAAAGCACTACGAATGAACTCTGAAAATGTTAAAAGTTGGCATGCTATCATCATTTAACCCACATAGCATGTGTTAAAAAGTTGAGAGGGCTACGACAAAAACTGGATATAGTTCGTGTACAAAACTGACAATCTCTCTCGAAGTAGAAGGGTTTCGAACGAGAACTCATCTCTTACAAAGGGATTTCATTTTTTGAACATATTTGAACTCCATACTTTTTGTGTGTTCAAAATGCACCATTCAAAGGCACATCACAAAATTTCAACAATTTCTGACTTCATTTGGTATTCTTTGTGCATTTACTTATTTTTTTGAGCTAGTTGACCCTGAATTTGAAAAGCACTACAAATGAACTCTGAAAATGTTGAAAGTTGGCATGCTATCATCATTTCACCCACATAGCGTGTGTTAAAAAGTTGAGGGGGCTACGACAAAAACTGGATGCAGTTCGTGTACAAAACTGACAATCTCTCTCGAAGTAGCAGGGTTTCGAACGAGAACTCATCTCTTGCAAAGGGATTTCATTTTTTTGAACTTATTTGAACTCCATACTTTTTGTGTGTTCAAAATGCACCATTCAAAGGCACATCACAAAATTTCAATAATTTCTGACTTCATTTGGTATTCTTCGTGCATTTACTTATTGTTTTCGAGCTAGTTGACCCTGAAATTGAAAAGCACTACAAATGAACTCTGAAAATGTTGAAAGTTGGCATGCTATCATCATTTTACCCACATAGCAATTGTTAAAAAGTAGAGAGGGCGACGTCAAAAACTGGATGAAGTTCGTGTACAAAACTGACAATCTCTCTCGAAGTAGCAGTGTTTCGAATGAGAACTCATCTCTTACAAAGGGATTTCCATTTTTTGAACTTATTTGAACTCCATAATTTTTTTGTGTTCAAAATGCACCATTCAAAGGCACATCACAAAATTTCAACAATTTCTGACTTCATTTGGTATTCTTCGTGCATTTACTTATTTTTTTTGAGCTAGTTGACCCTGATATTGAAAAGCACTACAAATGAACTCTGAAAATGTTGAAAGTTGGCATGCTATCATCATTTCACCCACATAGCATGTGTTAAAAAGTTGAGAGGGCTACGACAAAAACTGGATGCAGTTTGTGTACAAAACTGACAATCTCTCTCGAAGTAGCAGGGTTTCGAACGAGAACTCATCTCTTACAAAGGGATTTCATTTTTTTAACTTATTTGAACTCCATACTTTTTGTGTGTTCAAAATGCACCATTCAAAGGCACATCACAAAATTTCAACAATTTCTGACTTCATTTGGTATTCTTCGTGCATTTACTTATTTTTTTTGAGCTAGTTGACCCTGAAATTGAAAAGCACTACAAATGAACTCTCAAAATGTTGAAAGTTGGCATGCTATCATCATTTCACCCACATAGCATGTGTAAAAAAGTTGAGAGGGCTACGACAAAAACTGGATGCAGTTCGTGTACAAAACTGACAATCTCTCTCGAAGTAGCAGGGTTTCGAACGAGAACTCATCTCTTACAAAGGGATTTCATTTTTTGAACTTATTTGAACTCCATACTTTTTGTGTGTTAAAAATGCACCATTCAAAGGCACATCACAAAATTTCAACAATTTCTGACTTCATTTGGTATTCTTCGTGCATTTACTTATTTTTTTTGAGCTAGTTGACCCTGAAATTGAAAAGCACTACAAATGAACTCTGAAAATGTTGAAAGTTGGCATGCTATCATCATTTCACCCACATAGCATGTGTAAAAAAGTTGAGAGGGCTACGACAAAAACTGGATGCAGTTCGTGTACAAAACTGACAATCTCTCTCGAAGTAGCAGGGTTTCGAACGAGAACTCATCTCTTACAAAGGGATTTCATTTTTTTAACTTATTTGAACTCCATACTTTTTGTGTGTTCAAAATGCACCATTCAAAGGCACATCACAAAATTTCAACAATTTCTGACTTCATTTGGTATTCTTCGTGCATTTACTTATTTTTTTTGAGCTAGTTGACCCTGAAATTGAAAAGCACTACGAATGAACTCTGAAAATGTTGAAAGTTGGCATGCTATCATCATTTAACCCACATAGCATGTGTTAAAAAGTTGAGAGGGCTACGACAAAAACTGGATATAGTTCGTGTACAAAACTGACAATCTCTCTCGAAGTAGCAGGGTTTCGAACGAGAACTCATCTCTTACAAAGGGATTTCATTTTTTGAACATATTTGAACTCCATACTTTTTGTGTGTTCAAAATGCACCATTCAAAGGCACATCACAAAATTTCAACAATTTCTGACTTCATTTGGTATTCTTTGTGCATTTACTTATTTTTTTGAGCTAGTTGACCCTGAATTTGAAAAGCACTACAAATGAACTCTGAAAATGTTGAAAGTTGGCATGCTATATCATTTCACCCACATAGCATGTGTTAAAAAGTTGAGGGGGCTACGACAAAAACTGGATGCAGTTCGTGTACAAAACTGACAATCTCTCTCGAAGTAGCAGGGTTTCGAACGAGAACTCATCTCTTGCAAAGGGATTTCATTTTTTTGAACTTATTTTAACTCCATACTTTTTGTGTGTTCAAAATGCACCATTCAAAGGCACATCACAAAATTTCAATAATTTCTGACTTCATTTGGTATTCTTCGTGCATTTACTTATTGTTTTCGAGCTAGTTGACCCTGAAATTGAAAAGCACTACAAATGAACTCTGAAAATGTTGAAAGTTGGCATGCTATCATCATTTTACCCACATAGCAATTGTTAAAAAGTAGAGAGGGCGACGTCAAAAACTGGATGAAGTTCGTGTACAAAACTGACAATCTCTCTCGAAGTAGCAGGGTTTCGAATGAGAACTCATCTCTTACAAAGGGATTTAATTTTTTTGAACTTATTTGAACTCCATAATTTTTGTGTGTTCAAAATGCACCATTCAAAGGCACATCACAAAATTTCAACAATTTCTGACTTCATTTGGTATTCTTTGTGCATTTACTTATTTTTTTGAGCTAGTTGACCATGATATTGAAAAGCACTACAAATGAACTCTGAAAATGTTGAAAGTTGGCATGCTATCATCATTTCACCCAAATAGCATGTGTTAAAAAGTTGAGAGGGCGACGACAAAAACTGGATGCAGTTTGTGTACAAAACTGACAATCTCTCTCGAAGTAGCAGGGTTTCGAACGAGAACTCATCTCTTACAAAGGGATTTCATTTTTTGAACTTATTTGAACTCCATACTTTTTGTGTGTTCAAAATGCACCATTCAAAGGCACATCACAAAATTTCAACAATTTCTGACTTCATTTGGTATTCTTCGTGCATTAACTTAATTTTTTTGAGCTAGTTGACCCTGAAATTGAAAAGCACTACAAATGAACTCTCAAAATGTTGAAATTTGGCATGCTATCATCATTTCACCCACATAGCATGTGTAAAAAAGTTGAGAGGGCTACGACAAAAACTGGATGCAGTTCGTGTACAAAACTGACAATCTCTCTCGAAGTAGCAGGGTTTCGAACGAGAACTCATCTCTTACAAAGGGATTTCATTTTTTGAACTTATTTGAACTCCATACTTTTTGTGTGTTCAAAATGCACCATTCAAAGGCACATCACAAAATTTCAACAATTTCTGACTTCATTTGGTATTCCTCGTGCATTTACTTATTTTTTTTGAGCTAGTTGACCCTGAAATTGAAAAGCACTACAAATGAACTCTGAAAATGTTAAAACTTGGCATGCTATCATCATTTAACCCACATAGCATGTGTAAAAAAGTTGAGAGGGCTACGACAAAAACTGGATGCAGTTCGTGTACAAAACTGACAATCTCTCTCGAAGTAGCAGGGTTTCGAACGAGAACTCATCTCTTACAAAGGGATTTCATTTTTTGAACATATTTGAACTCCATACTTTTTGTGTGTTCAAAATGCACCATTCAAAGGCACATCACAAAATTTCAACAATTTCTGACTTCATTTGGTATTCTTCGTGCATTTACTTATTTTTTTTGAGCTAGTTGACCCTGAAATTGAAAAGCACTACAAATGAACTCTCAAAATGTTGAAAGTTGGCATGCTATCATCATTTCACCCACATAGCATGTGTAAAAAAGTTGAGAGGGCTACGACAAAAACTGGATGCAGTTCGTGTACAAAACTGACAATCTCTCTCGAAGTAGCAGGGTTTCGAACGAGAACTCATCTCTTACAAAGGGATTTCATTTTTTGAACTTATTTTAACTCCATACTTTTTGTGTGTTCAAAATGCACCATTCAAAGGCACATCACAAAATTTCAACAATTTCTGACTTCATTTGGTATTCTTCGTGCATTTACTTATTTTTTTTGAGCTAGTTGACCCTGAAATTGAAAAGCACTACAAATGAACTCTGAAAATGTTGAAAGTTGGCATGCTATCATCATTTCACCCACATAGCATGTGTAAAAAAGTTGAGAGGGCTACGACAAAAACTGGATGCAGTTCGTGTACAAAACTGACAATCTCTCTCGAAGTAGCAGGGTTTCGAACGAGAACTCATCTCTTACAAATGGATTTCATTTTTTTAACTTATTTGAACTCCATACTTTTTGTGTGTTCAAAATGCACCATTCAAAGGCACATCACAAAATTTCAACAATTTCTGACTTCATTTGGTATTCTTCGTGCATTTACTTATTTTTTTTGAGCTAGTTGACCCTGAAATTGAAAAGCACTACGAATGAACTCTGAAAATGTTGAAAGTTGGCATGCTATCATCATTTAACCCACATAGCATGTGTTAAAAAGTTGAGAGGGCTACGACAAAAACTGGATATAGTTCGTGTACAAAACTGACAATCTCTCTCGAAGTAGCAGGGTTTCGAACGAGAACTCATCTCTTACAAAGGGATTTCATTTTTTGAACATATTTGAACTCCATACTTTTTGTGTGTTCAAAATGCGCCATTCAAAGGCACATCACAAAATTTCAACAATTTCTGACTTCATTTGGTATTCTTTGTGCATTTACTTATTTTTTTTAGCTAGTTGACCCTGAATTTGAAAAGCACTACGAATGAACTCTGAAAATGTTGAAAGTTGGCATGCTATATCATTTCACCCACATAGCATGTGTTGAAAAGTTGAGGGGGCTACGACAAAAACTGGATGCAGTTCGTGTACAAAACTGACAATCTCTCTCGAAGTAGCAGGGTTTCGAACGAGAACTCATCTCTTGCAAAGGGATTTCATTTTTTTGAACTTATTTGAACTCCATACTTTTTGTGTGTTCAAAATGCACCATTCAAAGGCACATCACAAAATTTCAATAATTTCTGACTTCATTTGGTATTCTTCGTGCATTTACTTATTTTTTTGAGCTAGTTGACCCTGAATTTGAAAAGCACTACAAATGAACTCTGAAAATGTTGAAAGTTGGCATGCTATCATCATTTTACCCACATAGCAATTGTTAAAAAGTAGAGAGGGCGACGTCAAAAACTGGATGAAGTTCGTGTACAAAACTGACAATCTCTCTCGAAGTAGCAGGGTTTCGAATGAGAACTCATCTCTTACAAAGGGATTTCATTTTTTTGAACTTATTTGAACTCCATAATTTTTGTGTGTTCAAAATGCACCATTCAAAGGCACATCACAAAATTTCAACAATTTCTGACTTCATTTGGTATTCTTCGTGCATTTACTTATTTTTTTTGAGCTAGTTGACCCTGATATTGAAAAGCACTACAAATGAACTCTGAAAATGTTGAAAGTTGGCATGCTATCATCATTTCACCCACATAGCATGTGTTAAAAAGTTGAGAGGGCGACGACAAAAACTGGATGCAGTTTGTGTACAAAACTGACAATCTCTCTCGAAGTAGCAGGGTTTCGAACGAGAACTCATCTCTTACAAAGGGATTTCATTTTTTGAACTTATTTGAACTCCATACTTTTTGTGTGTTCAAAATGCACCATTCAAAGGCACATCACAAAATTTCAACAATTTCTGACTTCATTTGGTATTCTTCGTGCATTAACTTAATTTTTTTGAGCTAGTTGACCCTGAAATTGAAAAGCACTACAAATGAACTCTCAAAATGTTGAAAGTTGGCATGCTATCATCATTTCACCCACATAGCATGTGTAAAAAAGTTGAGAGGGCTACGACAAAAACTGGATGCAGTTCGTGTACAAAACTGACAATCTCTCTCGAAGTAGCAGGGTTTCGAACGAGAACTCATCTCTTACAAAGGGATTTCATTTTTTGAACTTATTTGAACTCCATACTTTTTGTGTGTTCAAAATTCACCATTCAAAGGCACATCACAAAATTTCAACAATTTCTGACTTCATTTGGTATTCTTCGTGCATTTACTTATTTTTTTTGAGCTAGTTGACCCTGAAATAGAAAAGCACTACGAATGAACTCTGAAAATGTTGAAAGTTGGCATGCTATCATCATTTAACCCACATAGCATGTGTTAAAAAGTTGAGAGGGCTACGACAAAAACTGGATATAGTTCGTGTACAAAACTGATAATCTCTCTCGGAGTAGCAGGGTTTCGAACGAGAACTCATCTCTTACAAAGGGATTTCATTTTTTGAACTTATTTGAACTCCATACTTTTTGTGTGTTCAAAATGCACCATTCAAAGGCACATCACAAAATTTCAACAATTTCTGACTTCATTTGGTATTCTTCGTGCATTTACTTATTTTTTTTGAGCTAGTTGACCCTGAAATTGAAAAGCACTACGAATGAACTCAGAAAATGTTGAAAGTTGGCATGCTATCATCATTTAACCCACATAGCATGTGTTAAAAAGTTGAGAGGGCTACGACAAAAACTGGATATAGTTTGTGTACAAAACTGACAATCTCTCTCGAAGTAGCAGGGTTTCGAACGAGAACTCATCTCTTACAAAGGGATTTCATTTTTTGAACTTATTTGAACTCCATACTTTTTGTGTGTTCAAAATGCACCATTCAAAGGCACACCACAAAATTTCAACAATTTCTGACTTCATTTGGTATTATTCGTGCATTTACTTATTTTTTTTTGAGCTAGTTGACCCTGAAATTGAAAAGCACTACAAATGAACTCTCAAAATGTTGAAAGTTGGCATGCTATCATCATTTCACCCACATAGCATGTGTAAAAAAGTTGAGAGGGCTACGACAAAAACTGGATGCAGTTCGTGTACAAAACTGACAATCTCTCTCGAAGTAGCAGGGTTTCGAACGAGAACTCATCTCTTACAAAGGGATTTCATTTTTTGAACTGATTTGAACTCCATACATTTTGTGTGTTCAAAATTCACCATTCAAAGGCACATCACAAAATTTCAACAATTTCTGACTTCATTTGGTATTCTTCGTGCATTTACTTATTTTTTTTGAGCCAGTTGACCCTGAAATTGAAAAGCACTACAAATGAACTCTGAAAATGTTGAAACTTGGCATTCTATCATCATTTAACCCACATAGCATGTGTAAAAAAGTTGAGAGGGCTACGACAAAAACTGGATGCAGTTCGTGTACAAAACTGACAATCTCTCTCGAAGTAGCAGGGTTTCGAACGAGAACTCATCTCTTACAAAGGGATTTCATTTTTTGAACTTATTTGAACTCCATACTTTTTGTGTGTTCAAAATGCACCATTCAAAGGCACATCAGAAAATTTCAACAATTTCTGACTTCATTTGGTATTCTTCGTGCATTTACTTATTTTTTTTGAGCTAGTTGACCCTGAAATTGAAAAGCACTACGAATGAACTCTGAAAATGTTGAAAGTTGGCATGCTATCATCATTTAACCCACATAGCATGTGTTAAAAAATTGAGAGGGCTACGACAAAAACTGGATATAGTTCGTGTACAAAACTGATAATCTCTCTCGAAGTAGCAGGGTTTCGAACGAGAACTCATCTCTTACAAAGGGATTTCATTTTTTGAACTTATTTGAACTCCATACTTTTTGTGTGTTCAAAATGCACCATTCAAAGGCACATCACAAAATTTCAACAATTTCTGACTTCATTTGGTATTCTTCGTGCATTTACTTATTTTTTTTGAGCTAGTTGACCCTGAAATTGAAAAGCACTACAAATGAACTCTCAAAATGTTGAAAGTTGGCATGCTATCATCATTTCACCCACATAGCATGTGTAAAAAAGTTGAGAGGGCTACGACAAAAACTGGATGCAGTTCGTGTACAAAACTGACAATCTCTCTCGAAGTAGCAGGGTTTCGAACGAGAACTCATCTCTTACAAAGGGATTTCATTTTTTAAACTTATTTGAACTCCATACTTTTTGTGTGTTCAAAATGCACCATTCAAAGGCACATCACAAAATTTCAACAATTTCTGACTTCATTTGGTATTCTTCGTGCATTTACTTATTTTTTTTGAGCCAGTTGACCCTGAAATTGAAAAGCACTACAAATGAACTCTGAAAATGTTGAAAGTTGGCATGCTATCATCATTTCACCCACATAGCATGTGTAAAAAAGTTGAGAGGGCTACGACAAAAACTGGATGCAGTTCGTGTACAAAACTGACAATCTCTCTCGAAGTAGCAGGGTTTCGAACGAGAACTCATCTCTTACAAAGGGATTTCATTTTTTTAACTTATTTGAACTCCATACTTTTTGTGTGTTCAAAATGCACCATTCAAAGGCACATCACAAAATTTCAACAATTTCTGACTTCATTTGGTATTCTTCGTGCATTTACTTATTTTTTTTGAGCTAGTTGACCCTGAAATTGAAAAGCACTACGAATGAACTCTGAAAATGTTGAAAGTTGGCATGCTATCATCATTTCACCCACATAGCATGTGTAAAAAAGTTGAGAGGGCTACGACAAAAACTGGATGCAGTTCGTGTACAAAACTGACAATCTCTCTCGAAGTAGCAGGGTTTCGAACGAGAACTCATCTCTTACAAAGGGATTTCATTTTTTGAACTTATTTGAACTCCATACTTTTTGTGTGTTCAAAATGCACCATTCAAAGGCACATCACAAAATTTCAACAATTTCTGACTTCATTTGGTATTCTTCGTGCATTTACTTATTTTTTTTGAGCTAGTTGACCCTGAAATTGAAAAGCACTACGAATGAACTCTGAAAATGTTGAAAGTTGGCATGCTATCATCATTTAACCCACATAGCATGTGTTAAAAAGTTGAGAGGGCTACGACAAAAACTGGATATAGTTCGTGTACAAAACTGATAATCTCTCTCGAAGTAGCAGGGTTTCGAACGAGAACTCATCTCTTACAAAGGGATTTCATTTTTTGAACTTATTTGAACTCCATACTTTTTGTGTGTTCAAAATGCACCATTCAAAGGCACATCACAAAATTTCAACAATTTCTGACTTCATTTGGTATTCTTCGTGCATTTACTTATTTTTTTTGAGCTAGTTGACCCTGAAATTGAAAAGCACTACAAATGAACTCTGAAAATGTTGAAAGTTGGCATGCTATCATCATTTCACCCACATAGCATGTGTAAAAAAGTTGAGAGGGCTACGACAAAAACTGGATGCAGTTCGTGTACAAAACTGACAATCTCTCTCGAAGTAGCAGGGTTTCGAACGAGAACTCATCTCTTACAAAGGGATTTCATTTTTTGAACTTATTTGAACTCCATACTTTTTGTGTGTTTAAAATGCACCATTCAAAGGCACATCACAAAATTTCAACAATTTCTGACTTCATTTGGTATTCTTCGTGCATTTACTTATTTTTTTTGAGCCAGTTGACCCTGAAATTGAAAAGCACTACAAATGAACTCTGAAAATGTTGAAAGTTGGCATGCTATCATCATTTCACCCACATAGCATGTGTAAAAAAGTTGAGAGGGCTACGACAAAAACTGGATGCAGTTCGTGTACAAAACTGACAATCTCTCTCGAAGTAGCAGGGTTTCGAACGAGAACTCATCTCTTACAAAGGGATTTCATTTTTTTAACTTATTTGAACTCCATACTTTTTGTGTGTTCAAAATGCACCATTCAAAGGCACATCACAAAATTTCAACAATTTCTGACTTCATTTGGTATTCTTCGTGCATTTACTTATTTTTTTTGAGCTAGTTGACCCTGAAATTGAAAAGCACTACGAATGAACTCTGAAAATGTTGAAAGTTGGCATGCTATCATCATTTAACCCACATAGCATGTGTTAAAAAGTTGAGAGGGCTACGACAAAAACTGGATATAGTTCGTGTACAAAACTGACAATCTCTCTCGAAGTAGCAGGGTTTCGAACGAGAACTCATCTCTTACAAAGGGATTTCATTTTTTGAACATATTTGAACTCCATACTTTTTGTGTGTTCAAAATGCACCATTCAAAGGCACATCACAAAATTTCAACAATTTCTGACTTCATTTGGTATTCTTTGTGCATTTACTTATTTTTTTGAGCTAGTTGACCCTGAATTTGAAAAGCACTACAAATGAACTCTGAAAATGTTGAAAGTTGGCATGCTATATCATTTCACCCACATAGCATGTGTTAAAAAGTTGAGGGGGCTACGACAAAAACTGGATGCAGTTCGTGTACAAAACTGACAATCTCTCTCGAAGTAGCAGGGTTTCGAACGAGAACTCATCTCTTGCAAAGGGATTTCATTTTTTTGAACTTATTTGAACTCCATACTTTTTGTGTGTTCAAAATGCACCATTCAAAGGCACATCACAAAATTTCAATAATTTCTGACTTCATTTGGTATTCTTCGTGCATTTACTTATTGTTTTCGAGCTAGTTGACCCTGAAATTGAAAAGCACTACAAATGAACTCTGAAAATGTTGAAAGTTGGCATGCTATCATCATTTTACCCACATAGAAATTGTTAAAAAGTAGAGAGGGCGACGTCAAAAACTGGATGAAGTTCGTGTACAAAACTGACAATCTCTCTCGAAGTAGCAGGGTTTCGAATGAGAACTCATCTCTTACAAAGGGATTTCATTTTTTTGAACTTATTTGAACTCCATAATTTTTGTGTGTTCAAAATGCACCATTCAAAGGCACATCACAAAATTTCAACAATTTCTGACTTCATTTGGTATTCTTCGTGCATTTACTTATTTTTTTTGAGCTAGTTGACCCTGATATTGAAAAGCACTACAAATGAACTCTGAAAATGTTGAAAGTTGGCATGCTATCATCATTTCACCCACATAGCATGTGTTAATAAGTTGAGAGGGCGACGACAAAAACTGGATGCAGTTTGTGTACAAAACTGACAATCTCTCTCGAAGTAGCAGGGTTTCGAACGAGAACTCATCTCTTACAAAGGGATTTCATTTTTAGAACTTATTTGAACTCCATACTTTTTGTGTGTTCAAAATGCACCATTCAAAGGCACATCACAAAATTTCAACAATTTCTGACTTCATTTGGTATTCTTCGTGCATTAACTTAATTTTTTTGAGCTAGTTGACCCTGAAATTGAAAAGCACTACAAATGAACTCTCAAAATGTTGAAAGTTGGCATGCTATCATCATTTCACCCACATAGCATGTGTAAAAAAGTTGAGAGGGCTACGACAAAAACTGGATGCAGTTCGTGTACAAAACTGACAATCTCTCTCGAAGTAGCAGGGTTTCGAACGAGAACTCATCTCTTACAAAGGGATTTCATTTTTTGAACTTATTTGAACTCCATACTTTTTGTGTGTTCAAAATTCACCATTCAAAGGCACATCACAAAATTTCAACAATTTCTGACTTCATTTGGTATTCTTCGTGCATTTACTTATTTTTTTTGAGCTAGTTGACCCTGAAATTGAAAAGCACTACAAATGAACTCTGAAAATGTTGAAACTTGGCATGCTATCATCATTTAACCCACATAGCATGTGTAAAAAAGTTGAGAGGGCTACGACAAAAACTGGATGCAGTTCGTGTACAAAACTGACAATCTCTCTCGAAGTAGCAGGGTTTCGAACGAGAACTCATCTCTTACAAAGGGATTTCATTTTTTGAACTTATTTGAACTCCATACTTTTTGTGTGTTCAAAATGCACCATTCAAAGGCACATCACAAAATTTCAACAATTTCTGACTTCATTTGGTATTCTTCGTGCATTTACTTATTTTTTTTGAGCTAGTTGACCCTGAAATTGAAAAGCACTACGAATGAACTCTGAAAATGTTGAAAGTTGGCATGCTATCATCATTTAACCCACATAGCATGTGTTAAAAAGTTGAGAGGGCTACGACAAAAACTGGATATAGTTCGTGTACAAAACTGATAATCTCTCTCGAAGTAGCAGGGTTTCGAACGAGAACTCATCTCTTACAAAGGGATTTCATTTTTTGAACTTATTTGAACTCCATACTTTTTGTGTGTTCAAAATGCACCATTCAAAGGCACATCACAAAATTTCAACAATTTCTGACTTCATTTGGTATTCTTCGTGCATTTACTTATTTTTTTTGAGCTAGTTGACCCTGAAATTGAAAAGCACTACAAATGAACTCTGAAAATGTTGAAAGTTGGCATGCTATCATCATTTCACCCACATAGCATGTGTAAAAAAGTTGAGAGGGCTACGACAAAAACTGGATGCAGTTCGTGTACAAAACTGACAATCTCTCTCGAAGTAGCAGGGTTTCGAACGAGAACTCATCTCTTACAAAGGGATTTCATTTTTTGAACTTATTTGAACTCCATACTTTTTGTGTGTTCAAAATGCACCATTCAAAGGCACATCACAAAATTTCAACAATTTCTGACTTCATTTGGTATTCTTCGTGCATTTACTTATTTTTTTTGAGCTAGTTGACCCTGAAATTGAAAAGCACTACAAATGAACTCTGAAAATGCTGAAAGTTGGCATGCTATCATCATTTCACCCACATAGCATGTGTAAAAAAGTTGAGAGGGCTACGACAAAAACTGGATGCAGTTCGTGTACAAAACTGACAATCTCTCTCGAAGTAGCAGGGTTTCGAACGAGAACTCATCTCTTACAAAGGGATTTCATTTTTTTAACTTATTTGAACTCCATACTTTTTGTGTGTTCAAAATGCACCATTCAAAGGCACATCACAAAATTTCAACAATTTCTGACTTCATTTGGTATTCTTCGTGCATTTACTTATTTTTTTTGAGCTAGTTGACCCTGAAATTGAAAAGCACTACGAATGAACTCCGAAAATGTTGAAAGTTGGCATGCTATCATCATTTAACCCACATAGCATGTGTTAAAAAGTTGAGAGGGCTACGACAAAAACTGGATATAGTTCGTGTACAAAACTGACAATCTCTCTCGAAGTAGCAGGGTTTCGAACGAGAACTCATCTCTTACAAAGGGATTTCATTTTTTGAACATATTTGAACTCCATACTTTTTGTGTGTTCAAAATGCACCATTCAAAGGCACATCACAAAATTTCAACAATTTCTGACTTCATTTGGTATTCTTTGTGCATTTACTTATTTTTTTGAGCTAGTTGACCCTGAATTTGAAAAGCACTACAAATGAACTCTGAAAATGTTGAAAGTTGGCATGCTATATCATTTCACCCACATAGCATGTGTTAAAAAGTTGAGGGGGCTACGACAAAAACTGGATGCAGTTCGTGTACAAAACTGACAATCTCTCTCGAAGTAGCAGGGTTTCGAACGAGAACTCATCTCTTGCAAAGGGATTTCATTTTTTTGAACTTATTTGAACTCCATACTTTTTGTGTGTTCAAAATGCACCATTCAAAGGCACATCACAAAATTTCAATAATTTCTGACTTCATTTGGTATTCTTCGTGCATTTACTTATTGTTTTCGAGCTAGTTGACCCTGAAATTGAAAAGCACTACAAATGAACTCTGAAAATGTTGAAAGTTGGCATGCTATCATCATTTTACCCACATAGCAATTGTTAAAAAGTAGAGAGGGCGACGTCAAAAACTGGATGAAGTTCGTGTACAAAACTGACAATCTCTCTCGAAGTAGCAGGGTTTCGAATGAGAACTCATCTCTTACAAAGGGATTTCATTTTTTTGAACTTATTTGAACTCCATAATTTTTGTGTGTTCAAAATGCACCATTCAAAGGCACATCACAAAATTTCAACAATTTCTGACTTCAATTGGTATTCTTCGTGCATTTACTTATTTTTTTTGAGCTAGTTGACCCTGATATTGAAAAGCACTACAAATGAACTCTGAAAATGTTGAAAGTTGGCATGCTATCATCATTTCACCCACATAGCATGTGTTAAAAAGTTGAGAGGGCGACGACAAAAACTGGATGCAGTTTGTGTACAAAACTGACAATCTCTCTCGAAGTAGCAGGGTTTCGAACGAGAACTCATCTCTTACAAAGGGATTTCATTTTTCGAACTTATTTGATCTCCATACTTTTTGTGTGTTCAAAATGCACCATTCAAAGGCACATCACAAAATTTCAACAATTTCTGACTTCATTTGGTATTCTTCGTGCATTAACTTAATTTTTTTGAGCTAGTTGACCCTGAAATTGAAAAGCACTACAAATGAACTCTCAAAATGTTGAAAGTTGGCATGCTATCATCATTTCACCCACATAGCATGTGTAAAAAAGTTGAGAGGGCTACGACAAAAACTGGATGCAGTTCGTGTACAAAACTGACAATCTCTCTCGAAGTAGCAGGGTTTCGAACGAGAACTCATCTCTTACAAAGGGATTTCATTTTTTGAACTTATTTGAACTCCATACTTTTTGTGTGTTCAAAATTCACCATTCAAAGGCACATCACAAAATTTCAACAATTTCTGACTTCATTTGGTATTCTTCGTGCATTTACTTATTTTTTTTGAGCTAGTTGACCCTGAAATTGAAAAGCACTACGAATGAACTCTGAAAATGTTGAAAGTTCGCATGCTATCATCATTTAACCCACATAGCATGTGTTAAAAAGTTGAGAGGGCTACGACAAAAATTGGATATAGTTCGTGTACAAAACTGATAATTTCTCTCGAAGTAGCAGGGTTTCGAACGAGAACTCATCTCTTACAAAGGGATTTCATTTTTTGAACTTATTTGAACTCCATACTTTTTGTGTGTTCAAAATGCACCATTCAAAGGCACATCACAAAATTTCAACAATTTCTGACTTCATTTGGTATTCTTCGTGCATTTACTTATTTTTTTTGAGCTAGTTGACCCTGAAATTGAAAAGCACTACGAATGAACTCAGAAAATGTTGAACGTTGGCATGCTATCATCATTTAACCCACATAGCATGTGTTAAAAAGTTGAGAGGGCTACGACAAAAACTGGATATAGTTCGTGTACAAAACTGACAATCTCTCTCGAAGTAGCAGGGTTTCGAACGAGAACTCATCTCTTAGAAAGGGATTTCATTTTTTTGAACTTATTTGAACTCCATACTTTTTGTTTCTTCAAAATGCACCATTCAAAGGCACATCACAAAATTTCAACAATTTCTGACTTCATTTGGTATGATTCGTGCATTTACTTATTTTTTTTTGAGCTAGTTGACCCTGAAATTGAAAAGCACTACAAATGAACTCTCAAAATGTTGAAAGTTGGCATGCTATCAATATTTCACCCACATAGCATGTGTAAAAAAGTTGAGAGGGCTACGACAAAAACTGGATGCAGTTCGTGTACAAAACTGACAATCTCTCTCGAAGTAGCAGGGTTTCGAACGAGAACTCATCTCTTACAAAGGGATTTCATTTTTTGAACTTATTTGAACTCCATACTTTTTGTGTGTTCAAAATTCACCATTCAAAGGCACATCACAAAATTTCAACAATTTCTGACTTCATTTGGTATTCTTCGTGCATTTACTTATTTTTTTTGAGCTAGTTGACCCTGAAATTGAAAAGCACTACAAATGAACTCTGAAAATGTTGAAACTTGGCATGCTATCATCATTTCACCCACATAGCATGTGTAAAAAAGTTGAGAGGGCTACGAAAAAAACTGGATGCAGTTCGTGTACAAAACTGACAATCTCTCTCGAAGTAGCAGGGTTTCGAACGAGAACTCATCTCTTACAAAGGGATTTCATTTTTTGAACTTATTTGAACTCCATACTTTTTGTGTGTTCAAAATGCACCATTCAAAGGTACATCACAAAATTTCAACAATTTCTGACTTCATTTGGTATTCTTCGTGCATTTACTTATTTTTTTTGAGCTAGTTGACCCTGAAATTGAAAAGCACTACGAATGAACTCTGAAAATGTTGAAAGTTGGCATGCTATCATCATTTAACCCACATAGCATGTGTTAAAAAGTTGAGAGGGCTACGACAAAAACTGGATATAGTTCGTGTACAAAACTGACAATCTCTCTCGAAGTAGCAGGGTTTCGAACGAGAACTCATCTCTTACAAAGGGATTTCATTTTTTGAACTTATTTGAACTCCATACTTTTTGTGTGTTCAAAATGCACCATTCAAAGGCACATCACAAAATTTCAACAATTTCTGACTTCATTTGGTATTATTCGTGCATTTACTTATTTTTTTTGAGCTAGTTGACCCTGAAATTGAAAAGCACTACAAATGAACTCTGAAAATGTTGAAAGTTGGCATGCTATCATCATTTCACCCATATAGCATGTGTTAAAAAGTTGAGAGGGCTACGACAAAAACTGGATGCAGTTCGTGTACAAAACTGACAATCTCTCTCGAATTAGCAGGGTTTCGAACGAGAACTCATCTCTTACAAAGGGATTTCATTTTTTTGAACATATTTGAACTCCATACTTTTTGTGTGTTTAAAATGCACCATTCAAAGGCACATCACAAAATTTCAACAATTTCTGACTTCATTTGATATTCTTCGTGCATTTACTTATTTTTTTGAGCTAGTTGACCCTGAAATTGAAAAGCACTACAAATGAACTCTGAAAATGTTGAAAGTTGGCATGCTATCATCATTTCACCCCTATAGCATGTGTTAAAAAGTTGAGAGGGCTACGACAAAAACTGGATGCAGTTCGTGTACAAAACTGACAATCTCTCTCGAAGTATCAGGGTTTCGAACGAGAACTCATCTCTTACAAAGGGATTTCATTTTTTTGAACATATTTGAACTCCATACTTTTTGTGTGTTTAAAATGCACCATTCAAAGGCACATCACAAAATTTCAACAATTTCTGACTTCATTTGGTATTCTTCGTGCATTTACTTATTTTTTTTGAGCTAGTTGACCCTGAAATTGAAAAGCACTACGAATGAACTCTGAAAATGTTGAAAGTTGGAATGCTATCATCATTTAACCCACATAGCATGTGTTAAAAAGTTGAGAGGGCTACGACAAAAACTGGATATAGTTCGTGTACAAAACTGACAATCTCTCTCGAAGGAGCAGGGTTTCGAACGAGAACTCATCTCTTACAAAGGGATTTCATTTTTTTGAACATATTTGAACAACATACTTTTTGTGTGTTCAAAATGCACCATTCAAAGGCACATCACAAAATTTCAACAATTTCTGACTTCATTTGGTATTCTTCGTGCATTTACTTATTTTTTTTGTGCTAGTTGACCCTGAAATTGAAAATCACTACAAATGAACTCTGAAAATGTTGAAAGTTTGCATGCTATCATCATTTAACCCACATAGCATGTGTTAAAAAGTTGAGGGGGCTACGACAAAAAGTGGATGCAGTTCGTGTACAAAACTGACAATCTCTCTCGAAGTATCAGGGTTTCGAACGAGAACTCATCTCTTACAAAAGGATTTCATTTTTTTGAACATATTTGAACAACATACTTTTTGTGTGTTCAAAATGCACCATTCAAAGGCACATCACAAAATTTCAACAATTTCTGACTTCATTTGGTATTCTTCGTGCATTTACTTATTTTTTTGAGCTAGTTGACCCTGAAATTGAAAAGCACTACGAATGAACTCTGAAAATGTTGAAAGTTGGCATGCTATCATCATTTAACCCACATAGCATGTGTTAAAAAGTTGAGAGGGCTACGACAAAAACTGGATGCAGTTCGTGTACAAAACTGTCAATCTCTCTCGAAGTAGCAGGGTTTCGAACGAGAACTCATCTCTTACAAAGGCATTTCATTTTTTTGAACATATTTGAACTCCATACTTTTTGTGTGTTCAAAATGCACCATTCAAAGGCACATCACAAAATTTCAACAATTTCTGACTTCATTTGGTATTCTTCGTGCATTTACTTATTTTTTTGAGCTAGTTGACCCTGAAATTGAAAAGCACTACGAATGAACTCTGAAAATGTTGAAAGTTGGCATGCTATCATCATTTAACCCACATAGAATGTGTTAAAAAGTTGAGAGGGCTACGACAATAACTGGATGCAGTTCGTGTACAAAACTGTCAATCTCTCTCGAAGTAGCAGGGTTTCGAACGAGAACTCATCTCTTACAAAGGGATTTCATTTTTTGAACTTATTTGAACTCCATACTTTTTGTGTGTTCAAAATGCACCATTCAAAGGCACATCACAAAATTTCAACAATTTCTGACTTCATTTGGTATTCTTCGTGCATTTACTTATTTTTTTTGAGCTACTTGACCCTGAAATTGAAAAGCACTACAAATGAACTCTGAAAATGTTGAAATTTGGCATGCTATCATAATTTCAACCACATAGCATGTGTAAAAAAGTGGAGAGGGCTACAACAAAAACTGGATGCAGTTCGTGTACAAAACTGACAATCTCTCTCGAAGTAGCAGGTTTTCGAACGAGAACTCATCTCTTACAAAGGGATTTCATTTTTTGAACATATTTGAACTCCATACTTTTTGTGTGTTCAAAATGCACCATTCAAAGGCACATCACAAAATTTCAACAATTTCTGACTTCATTTGGTATTCTTCGTGCATTTACTTATTTTTTTTGAGCTAGTTGATCCTGAAATTGAAACGCACTACAAATGAACTCTGAAAATGTTGAAAGTTGGCATGCTATCATCATTTCACCCACATAGCATGTGTCAAAAAGTTGAGAGGGCTACGACAAAAACTGGATGCAGTTCGTGTACAAAACTGACAATCTCTCTCAAAGTAGTAGGGTTTCGAACGAGAACTCATCTCTTACAAAGGGATTTCATTTGGTTGAACATATTTGAACAACATACTTCTTGTGTGTTCTAAATGCACCATTCAAAGGCACATCACAAAATTTCAACAATTTCTGACTTCATTTGGTATTCTTCGTGCATTTACTTATTTTTTTTGAGCTAGTTGACCCTGAAATTGAAAATCACTACAAATGAACTCTGAAAATGTTGAAAGTTTGCATGCTATCATCATTTGACCCACATAGCATGTGTTAAAAAGTTGAGGGGGCTACGACAAAAATTGGATGCAGTTCGTGTACAAAACTGACAATCTCTCTCGAAGTATCAGGGTTTCGAACGAGAACTCATCTCTTACAAAAGGATTTCATTTTTTTGAACATATTTGAACAACATACTTTTTGTGTGTTCAAAATGCACCATTCAAAGGCACATCACAAAATTTCAACAATTTCTGACTTCATTTGGTATTCTTCGTGCATTTACTTATTTTTTTGAGCTAGTTGACCCTGAAATTGAAAAGCACTACAAATGAACTCTGAAAATGTTGAAAGTTGGCATGCTATCATCATTTCACCCCCATAGCATGTGTTAAAAAGTTGAGAGGGCTACGACAAAAGCTGGATGCAGTTCGTGTACAAAACTGACAATCTCTCTCGAAGTAGCAGGGTTTCGAACGAGAACTCATCTCTTACAAAGGGATTTCATTTTTTTGAACATATTTGAACTCCATACTTTTTGTGTGTTCAAAATGCACCATTCAAAGGCACATCACAAAATTTCAACAATTTCTGACTTCATTTGGTATTCTTCGTGCATTTACTTATTTTTTTGAGCTAGTTGACCCTGAAATTGAAAAGCACTACGAATGAACTCTGAAAATGTTGAAAGTTGGCATGCTATCATCATTTAACCCACATAGCATGTGTTAAAAAGTTGAGAGGGCTACGACAAAAACTGGATGCAGTTCGTGTACAAAACTGTCAATCTCTCTCGAAGTAGCAGGGTTTCGAACGAGAACTCATCTCTTACAAAGGCATTTCATTTTTTTGAACATATTTGAACTCCATACTTTTTGTGTGTTCAAAATGCACCATTCAAAGGCACATCACAAAATTTCAACAATTTCTGACTTCATTTGGTATTCTTCGTGCATTTACTTATTTTTTTGAGCTAGTTGACCCTGAAATTGAAAAGCACTACGAATGAACTCTGAAAATGTTGAAAGTTGGCATGCTATCATCATTTAACCCACATAGAATGTGTTAAAAAGTTGAGAGGGCTACGACAATAACTGGATGCAGTTCGTGTACAAAACTGTCAATCTCTCTCGAAGTAGCAGGGTTTCGAACGAGAACTCATCTCTTACAAAGGGATTTCATTTTTTGAACTTATTTGAACTCCATACTTTTTGTGTGTTCAAAATGCACCATTCAAAGGCACATCACAAAATTTCAACAATTTCTGACTTCATTTGGTATTCTTCGTGCATTTACTTATTTTTTTTGAGCTACTTGACCCTGAAATTGAAAAGCACTACAAATGAACTCTGAAAATGTTGAAATTTGGCATGCTATCATAATTTCAACCACATAGCATGTGTAAAAAAGTGGAGAGGGCTACAACAAAAACTGGATGCAGTTCGTGTACAAAACTGACAATCTCTCTCGAAGTAGCAGGTTTTCGAACGAGAACTCATCTCTTACAAAGGGATTTCATTTTTTGAACATATTTGAACTCCATACTTTTTGTGTGTTCAAAATGCACCATTCAAAGGCACATCACAAAATTTCAACAATTTCTGACTTCATTTGGTATTCTTCGTGCATTTACTTATTTTTTTTGAGCTAGTTGATCCTGAAATTGAAACGCACTACAAATGAACTCTGAAAATGTTGAAAGTTGGCATGCTATCATCATTTCACCCACATAGCATGTGTCAAAAAGTTGAGAGGGCTACGACAAAAACTGGATGCAGTTCGTGTACAAAACTGACAATCTCTCTCGAAGTAGTAGGGTTTCGAACGAGAACTCATCTCTTACAAAGGGATTTCATTTGGTTGAACATATTTGAACAACATACTTCTTGTGTGTTCTAAATGCACCATTCAAAGGCACATCACAAAATTTCAACAATTTCTGACTTCATTTGGTATTCTTCGTGCATTTACTTATTTTTTTTGAGCTAGTTGACCCTGAAATTGAAAATCACTACAAATGAACTCTGAAAATGTTGAAAGTTTGCATGCTATCATCATTTGACCCACATAGCATGTGTTAAAAAGTTGAGGGGGCTACGACAAAAATTGGATGCAGTTCGTGTACAAAACTGACAATCTCTCTCGAAGTATCAGGGTTTCGAACGAGAACTCATCTCTTACAAAAGGATTTCATTTTTTTGAACATATTTGAACAACATACTTTTTGTGTGTTCAAAATGCACCATTCAAAGGCACATCACAAAATTTCAACAATTTCTGACTTCATTTGGTATTCTTCGTGCATTTACTTATTTTTTTGAGCTAGTTGACCCTGAAATTGAAAAGCACTACAAATGAACTCTGAAAATGTTGAAAGTTGGCATGCTATCATCATTTCACCCCCATAGCATGTGTTAAAAAGTTGAGAGGGCTACGACAAAAGCTGGATGCAGTTCGTGTACAAAACTGACAATCTCTCTCGAAGTAGCAGGGTTTCGAACGAGAACTCATCTCTTACAAAGGGATTTCATTTTTTTGAACATATTTGAACTCCATACTTTTTGTGTGTTCAAAATGCACCATTCAAAGGCACATCACAAAATTTCAACAATTTCTGACTTCATTTGGTATTCTTCGTGCATTTACTTATTTTTTTGAGCTAGTTGACCCTGAAATTGAAAAGCACTACGAATGAACTCTGAAAATGTTGAAAGTTGGCATGCTATCATCATTTAACCCACATAGCATGTGTTAAAAAGTTGAGAGGGCTACGACAAAAACTGGATGCAGTTCGTGTACAAAACTGTCAATCTCTCTCGAAGTAGCAGGGTTTCGAACGAGAACTCATCTCTTACAAAGGCATTTCATTTTTTTGAACATATTTGAACTCCATACTTTTTGTGTGTTCAAAATGCACCATTCAAAGGCACATCACAAAATTTCAACAATTTCTGACTTCATTTGGTATTCTTCGTGCATTTACTTATTTTTTTGAGCTAGTTGACCCTGAAATTGAAAAGCACTACGAATGAACTCTGAAAATGTTGAAAGTTGGCATGCTATCATCATTTAACCCACATAGAATGTGTTAAAAAGTTGAGAGGGCTACGACAATAACTGGATGCAGTTCGTGTACAAAACTGTCAATCTCTCTCGAAGTAGCAGGGTTTCGAACGAGAACTCATCTCTTACAAAGGGATTTCATTTTTTGAACTTATTTGAACTCCATACTTTTTGTGTGTTCAAAATGCACCATTCAAAGGCACATCACAAAATTTCAACAATTTCTGACTTCATTTGGTATTCTTCGTGCATTTACTTATTTTTTTTGAGCTACTTGACCCTGAAATTGAAAAGCACTACAAATGAACTCTGAAAATGTTGAAATTTGGCATGCTATCATAATTTCAACCACATAGCATGTGTAAAAAAGTGGAGAGGGCTACAACAAAAACTGGATGCAGTTCGTGTACAAAACTGACAATCTCTCTCGAAGTAGCAGGTTTTCGAACGAGAACTCATCTCTTACAAAGGGATTTCATTTTTTGAACATATTTGAACTCCATACTTTTTGTGTGTTCAAAATGCACCATTCAAAGGCACATCACAAAATTTCAACAATTTCTGACTTCATTTGGTATTCTTCGTGCATTTACTTATTTTTTTTGAGCTAGTTGATCCTGAAATTGAAACGCACTACAAATGAACTCTGAAAATGTTGAAAGTTGGCATGCTATCATCATTTCACCCACATAGCATGTGTTAAAAAGTTGAGAGGGCGACGACAAAAACTGGATGCAGTTCGTGTACAAAACTGACAATCTCTCTCGAAGTAGCAGGGTTTCGAACGAGAACTCATCTCTTACAAAGGGATTTCATTTTTTGAACTTATTTGAACTCCATACTTTTTGTGTGTTCAAAATTCACCATTCAAAGGCACATCACAAAATTTCAACAATTTCTGACTTCATTTGGTATTCTTCGTGCATTTACTTATTTTTTTTGAGCTAGTTGACCCTGAAATTGAAAAGCACTACAAATGAACTCTGAAAATGTTGAAACTTGGCATGCTATCATCATTTCACCCACATAGCATGTGTAAAAAAGTTGAGAGGGCTACGAAAAAAACTGGATGCAGTTCGTGTACAAAACTGACAATCTCTCTCGAAGTAGCAGGGTTTCGAACGAGAACTCATCTCTTACAAAGGGATTTCATTTTTTGAACTTATTTGAACTCCATACTTTTTGTGTGTTCAAAATGCACCATTCAAAGGTACATCACAAAATTTCAACAATTTCTGACTTCATTTGGTATTCTTCGTGCATTTACTTATTTTTTTTGAGCTAGTTGACCCTGAAATTGAAAAGCACTACGAATGAACTCTGAAAATGTTGAAAGTTGGCATGCTATCATCATTTAACCCACATAGCATGTGTTAAAAAGTTGAGAGGGCTACGACAAAAACTGGATATAGTTCGTGTACAAAACTGACAATCTCTCTCGAAGTAGCAGGGTTTCGAACGAGAACTCATCTCTTACAAAGGGATTTCATTTTTTGAACTTATTTGAACTCCATACTTTTTGTGTGTTCAAAATGCACCATTCAAAGGCACATCACAAAATTTCAACAATTTCTGACTTCATTTGGTATTATTCGTGCATTTACTTATTTTTTTTGAGCTAGTTGACCCTGAAATTGAAAAGCACTACAAATGAACTCTGAAAATGTTGAAAGTTGGCATGCTATCATCATTTCACCCATATAGCATGTGTTAAAAAGTTGAGAGGGCTACGACAAAAACTGGATGCAGTTCGTGTACAAAACTGACAATCTCTCTCGAATTAGCAGGGTTTCGAACGAGAACTCATCTCTTACAAAGGGATTTCATTTTTTTGAACATATTTGAACTCCATACTTTTTGTGTGTTTAAAATGCACCATTCAAAGGCACATCACAAAATTTCAACAATTTCTGACTTCATTTGATATTCTTCGTGCATTTACTTATTTTTTTGAGCTAGTTGACCCTGAAATTGAAAAGCACTACAAATGAACTCTGAAAATGTTGAAAGTTGGCATGCTATCATCATTTCACCCCTATAGCATGTGTTAAAAAGTTGAGAGGGCTACGACAAAAACTGGATGCAGTTCGTGTACAAAACTGACAATCTCTCTCGAAGTATCAGGGTTTCGAACGAGAACTCATCTCTTACAAAGGGATTTCATTTTTTTGAACATATTTGAACTCCATACTTTTTGTGTGTTTAAAATGCACCATTCAAAGGCACATCACAAAATTTCAACAATTTCTGACTTCATTTGGTATTCTTCGTGCATTTACTTATTTTTTTTGAGCTAGTTGACCCTGAAATTGAAAAGCACTACGAATGAACTCTGAAAATGTTGAAAGTTGGAATGCTATCATCATTTAACCCACATAGCATGTGTTAAAAAGTTGAGAGGGCTACGACAAAAACTGGATATAGTTCGTGTACAAAACTGACAATCTCTCTCGAAGGAGCAGGGTTTCGAACGAGAACTCATCTCTTACAAAGGGATTTCATTTTTTTGAACATATTTGAACAACATACTTTTTGTGTGTTCAAAATGCACCATTCAAAGGCACATCACAAAATTTCAACAATTTCTGACTTCATTTGGTATTCTTCGTGCATTTACTTATTTTTTTTGTGCTAGTTGACCCTGAAATTGAAAATCACTACAAATGAACTCTGAAAATGTTGAAAGTTTGCATGCTATCATCATTTAACCCACATAGCATGTGTTAAAAAGTTGAGGGGGCTACGACAAAAAGTGGATGCAGTTCGTGTACAAAACTGACAATCTCTCTCGAAGTATCAGGGTTTCGAACGAGAACTCATCTCTTACAAAAGGATTTCATTTTTTTGAACATATTTGAACAACATACTTTTTGTGTGTTCAAAATGCACCATTCAAAGGCACATCACAAAATTTCAACAATTTCTGACTTCATTTGGTATTCTTCGTGCATTTACTTATTTTTTTGAGCTAGTTGACCCTGAAATTGAAAAGCACTACGAATGAACTCTGAAAATGTTGAAAGTTGGCATGCTATCATCATTTAACCCACATAGCATGTGTTAAAAAGTTGAGAGGGCTACGACAAAAACTGGATGCAGTTCGTGTACAAAACTGTCAATCTCTCTCGAAGTAGCAGGGTTTCGAACGAGAACTCATCTCTTACAAAGGCATTTCATTTTTTTGAACATATTTGAACTCCATACTTTTTGTGTGTTCAAAATGCACCATTCAAAGGCACATCACAAAATTTCAACAATTTCTGACTTCATTTGGTATTCTTCGTGCATTTACTTATTTTTTTGAGCTAGTTGACCCTGAAATTGAAAAGCACTACGAATGAACTCTGAAAATGTTGAAAGTTGGCATGCTATCATCATTTAACCCACATAGAATGTGTTAAAAAGTTGAGAGGGCTACGACAATAAATGGATGCAGTTCGTGTACAAAACTGTCAATCTCTCTCGAAGTAGTAGGGTTTCGAACGAGAACTCATCTCTTACAAAGGGATTTCATTTTTTGAACTTATTTGAACTCCATACTTTTTGTGTGTTCAAAATGCACCATTCAAAGGCACATCACAAAATTTCAACAATTTCTGACTTCATTTGGTATTCTTCGTGCATTTACTTATTTTTTTTGAGCTACTTGACCCTGAAATTGAAAAGCACTACAAATGAACTCTGAAAATGTTGAAATTTGGCATGCTATCATAATTTCAACCACATAGCATGTGTAAAAAAGTGGAGAGGGCTACAACAAAAACTGGATGCAGTTCGTGTACAAAACTGACAATCTCTCTCGAAGTAGCAGGTTTTCGAACGAGAACTCATCTCTTACAAAGGGATTTCATTTTTTGAACATATTTGAACTCCATACTTTTTGTGTGTTCAAAATGCACCATTCAAAGGCACATCACAAAATTTCAACAATTTCTGACTTCATTTGGTATTCTTCGTGCATTTACTTATTTTTTTTGAGCTAGTTGATCCTGAAATTGAAACGCACTACAAATGAACTCTGAAAATGTTGAAAGTTGGCATGCTATCATCATTTCACCCACATAGCATGTGTCAAAAAGTTGAGAGGGCTACGACAAAAACTGGATGCAGTTCGTGTACAAAACTGACAATCTCTCTCGAAGTAGTAGGGTTTCGAACGAGAACTCATCTCTTACAAAGGGATTTCATTTGGTTGAACATATTTGAACAACATACTTCTTGTGTGTTCTAAATGCACCATTCAAAGGCACATCACAAAATTTCAACAATTTCTGACTTCATTTGGTATTCTTCGTGCATTTACTTATTTTTTTTGAGCTAGTTGACCCTGAAATTGAAAATCACTACAAATGAACTCTGAAAATGTTGAAAGTTTGCATGCTATCATCATTTGACCCACATAGCATGTGTTAAAAAGTTGAGGGGGCTACGACAAAAATTGGATGCAGTTCGTGTACAAAACTGACAATCTCTCTCGAAGTATCAGGGTTTTGAACGAGAACTCATCTCTTACAAAAGGATTTCATTTTTTTGAACATATTTGAACAACATACTTTTTGTGTGTTCAAAATGCACCATTCAAAGGCACATCACAAAATTTCAACAATTTCTGACTTCATTTGGTATTCTTCGTGCATTTACTTATTTTTTTGAGCTAGTTGACCCTGAAATTGAAAAGCACTACAAATGAACTCTGAAAATGTTGAAAGTTGGCATGCTATCATCATTTCACCCCCATAGCATGTGTTAAAAAGTTGAGAGGGCTACGACAAAAGCTGGATGCAGTTCGTGTACAAAACTGACAATCTCTCTCGAAGTAGCAGGGTTTCGAACGAGAACTCATCTCTTACAAAGGGATTTCATTTTTTTGAACATATTTGAACTCCATACTTTTTGTGTGTTCAAAATGCACCATTCAAAGGCACATCACAAAATTTCAACAATTTCTGACTTCATTTGGTATTCTTCGTGCATTTACTTATTTATTTGAGCTAGTTGACCCTGAAATTGAAAAGCACTACGAATGAACTCTGAAAATGTTGAAAGTTGGCATGCTATCATCATTTAACCCACATAGCATGTGTTAAAAAGTTGAGAGGGCTACGACAAAAACTGGATGCAGTTCGTGTACAAAACTGACAATCTCTCTCGAAGTAGCAGGGTTTCGAACAAGAACTCATCTCTTACAAAGGGATTTCATTTTTTTGAACTTATTTGAACTCCATACTTTTTGTGTGTTCAAAATGCACCATTCAAAGGCACATCACAAAATTTCAACAATTTCTGACTTCATTTGGTATTCTTCGTGCATTTACTTATTTTTTTTGATCTAGTTGACCCTGAAATTGAAAAGCACTACAAATGAACTCTGAAAATGTTGAAAGTTGGCATGCTATCCCCATTTCACCCACATAGAATGTGTTAAAAAGTTGAGAGGGCTACGACAAAAACTGGATGGTGTTCGTGTACAAAACTGACAATCTCTCTCGAAGTAGCACGGTTTCGAACGAGAACTCATCTCTTACAAATGGATTTCATTTTTTTGAACTTATTTTAACTCCATAATTTTTGTGTGTTCAAAATGCACCATTCAAAGGCACATCACAAAATTTCAACAATTTCTCACTTCATTTGGTATATTTCGTGCATTTACTTATTTGTTTTGAGCTAGTTGACCTTGAAATTGAAAAGCACTACAAATGAACTCTGAAAATGTTGAAAGTTGGCATGCTATCATCATTTCACCCACATAGCATGTGTTAAAACGTTGAGAGGGCTACGACAAAAACTGGATGCAGTTCGTGTACAAAACTGACAATCTCTCTCGAAGTAGCAGGGTTTCGAACGAGAACTCATCTCTTACAAAGGGATTTCATTTTTTTGAACTTATTTGAACTCCATACTTTTTGTGTGTTCAAAATGCACCATTCAAAGGCACATCACAAAATTTCAACAGATCTGACTTCATTTGGCATTCTTCGTGCATTTACTTATTTTTTTTGAGCTAGTTGACCCTGAAATTGAAAAGCACTACAAATGAACTCTGAAAATGTTGAAAGTTGGCATGCTATCATCATTTCACCCACATAGCATGTGTTAAAAATTGGAGAGGGCTACGACAAAAACTGGATGCAGTTCGTGTGCAAAACTGACAATCTCTCTCGGAGTAGCAGGGTTTCGAACGAGAACTTATCTCTTACAAAGGGATTTCATTTTTTTGAACTTATTTGAACTCCATACTTTTTGTGTGTTCAAAATGCACCATTCAAAGGCACATAACAAAATGGACAATCTCTCTCGAAGTAGAAGCGACCCCCACAATAAGAGACGACATTCTTCTTCTCTCATATATGGTGGACACTAGCTCACCTAATTTTTCAACCGTCGATGATGGTCGCTACTCCTACTTCCCCTAGTGCATAACCAATATCTAGCACAAGGAGAAGAAGGAGAAGCGACCCCCACAACAAAAGTGGTTCCGCGGCACGCCACGTGGTTCCGCTGCACGCCACGTGGTTCCGCTGCACGCCACGTGGGACTAATGGTATTTCATTTTTAAATGATTGTTTTAATCAAAAACAGATCTGTTACAAAAGGGATTTCATTTTTTGAACTTATTTGAACTGAAGACTTTTTGTATATATATGTGGTCGAAATGCATGATACCATGAAGTTAGAAAGGGCTAAACCATTCAAAAATAGCAAATGAAGTTAGAAAGGGCTAAACCATTCAAATTTGGAAACTATAATGGCACAAACAGAAACTAGACATGTATAAATTGGTCCAAGAAGTACATGATGTTGAGGAACGTCGCATGGGAAACAAAATTTTCCTACGCGCACGAAGACCTATCATGGTGATGTCCATCTACGAGAGGGGATGAGTGATCTACGTACCCTTGTAGATCGTACAGCAAAAGCGTTAGAGAACGCGGTTGATGTAGTGGAACGTCCTCACGTCCCTCGATCCGCCCCGCAAACAATCCCGCGATCAGTCCAACTATCTAGTACCGAACGGACGGCACCTCCGCGTTCAACACACGTACAGCTCGACGATGATCTCGGCCTTCTTGATCCAGCAAGAGAGACGGAGAGGTAGAAGAGTTCTCCGACAGCGTGACGGCGCTCCGGAGGTTGGTGATGATCTCGTCTCAACAGGGCTCCGCCCGAGCTCCGCAGAAACGCGATCTAGAGGAAAAACTATGGAGGTATGTGGTCGGGCAGCCGTGAGAAAGTCGTCTCAAATCTGCCCTAAAAGCCCCATATATATAGGAGGAGGGAGGGGGACCTTGCCTTGGGGTCCAAGGGACCCTCAAGGGGTCGGCCGAGCCAAGGGGGGGAGGACTCCCCCCCCAAACCGAGTTGGACTTGGTTTGGTGGGAGGAGTCCCCCTCCCTTCCCACTTCCTCCCTCTTTTTTTTCTTTTCCTTTGATTTCCTTCTCTTGGCGCATAGGCCCCCTTGGGGCTATCCCACCAGCCCACTAAGGGCTGGTGTGTCTCCCCAAAGACTATGGGCTTCCCCGGGGTGGGTTGCCCCCCCCCGGTGAACTCCCGGAACCCATTCGTCATTCCCGGTACATTCCCGGTAACTCCGAAAACCTTCCGGTAATCAAATGAGGTCATCCTATATATTAATCTTCGTTTCCGGACTATTCCGGAAACCCTCGTGACGTCCGTAATCTCATCCGGGACTCCGAACAACATTCGGTAACCAACCATATAACTCAAATACGCATAAAACAACGTCGAACCTTAAGTGTGCAGACCCTGCGGGTTCGAGAACTATGTAGACATGACCCGAGAGACTCCTCGGTCAATATCCAATAGCGGGACCTGGATGCCCATATTGGATCCTACATATTCTACGAAGATCTTATCGTTTGAACCTCAGTGCCAAGGATTCGTATAATCCCGTATGTCATTCCCTTTGTCCTTCGGTATGTTACTTGCCCGAGATTCGATCGTCAGTATCCGCATACCTATTTCAATCTCGTTTACCAGCAAGTCTCTTTACTCGTTCCGTAATACAAGATCCCGCAACTTACACTAAGTTACATTGCTTGCAAGGCTTGTGTGTGATGTTGTATTACCGAGTGGGCCCCGAGATACCTCTCCGTCACACGGAGTGACAAATCCCAGTCTTGATCCATACTAAATCAACTAACACCTTCGGAGATACCTGTAGAGCATCTTTATAGTCACCCAGTTACGTTGCGACGTTTGATACACACAAAGCATTCCTCCGGTGTCAGTGAGTTATACGATCTCATGGTCATAGGAATAAATACTTGACACGCAGAAAACAGTAGCAACAAAATGACACGATCAACATGCTACGTCTATTAGTTTGGGTCTAGTCCATCACATGATTCTCCCAATGACGTGATCCAGTTATCAAGCAACAACACCTTGTTCATAATCAGAAGACACTGACTATCATCGATCAACTGGCTAGCCAACTAGAGGCATGCTAGGGACGGTGTTTTGTCTATGTATCCACACATGTAAATGAGTCTTCATTCAATACAATTATAGCATGGATAATAAACTATTATCTTGATACAGGAATTATAATAATAACTATACATTTATTATTGCCTCTAGGGCATAATTCCAACACATGATACTAGTCCAAACAGTACATAATAATAGCTACCATAGATATATATACAAGTGTTCGACGTTAAGAACACTACTCGTCTGAATCATCTAAATCAGAATGTCCACGTTCCTCGAGGTGACGCTGGCCATAGTTGACGACTCGAATCTTGCGGTACAACTCGTATGAAACGTATGCATCTTTTGCTGCATAGTCAATGTTGATATCATCAAGTGGGCCCTTCTCCCAAAGTTTGTGCTGAGACTTTGGGAAACTGGTCTTCATATCACCATATGACTCGTCGATCAAGGCAACTGCCATATTAGCCATCGAAGTCCTGTCATGTCGAAGCCTGAATATCGTTTGGAGATCAACGAGGCAACCAACTGGTATCTCAATATCGAAGTTGTGCCTCATCTTCAGCTTGTCGTTCCTTATGTCAACGAAAGCAAAAGTGATGCCGCTGCGAAGGAACTCCATGAGTTCTGGACAATGCTTGTCACTCCTGCAACAGAAACAAATTAAAATGGAACAAATGTTACATACTGCTGCAATAAGGAAACATGTTTCACTACAACTAAAGAGAAACTTATCTTTAGGATTCAAATAGAAGATATGCAATGGAACCTAGAGAGATCACTATAGCTATCCAATGGAACCTTGAGAGATCACTAGCTATATGGAATTTTCATGACTATGACATATCATATTGCTATCCAATGGAACCTAGAGAGATCACTAGCTATATTCAATTTTCATAACCTTGGATCAAAGAACACCGCATAAAATTGTATCACTACAACTATGATTTCAATGGAACATATTGAACCAATCAGATTTTTCAGATTATGGAACACTATTCCAATCAGATTGTGTTTCCTTCAACTAATCAAAATTGTTTCACTACAACTATTTGAAGCAAACCAACTAAGATTCCAATGGAACATATTAAACACTAGTTGATTCTAATATGATTTTTCAGATTATGGAACACTATTCCAATGAGATTGTGCTCCCCTTCAACTAATCAAAATTGTTTCACTACAACTATTTGAAGGGAACCAACTATGATTCCAATGGAACATATTAAACACTAGTTGATTCTAATACGATTTTTCAGATTATGGAACACTATTCCAATTAGATTGTGCGCCCCTTCAACTAATCAAAATTGTTTCACTACAACTATTTGAAGGAAACCAACTATGCTTGAAACAAATAAACTTACAATGTCATTATCTTGGATCAAAGAAAGCCTCAAAACTTACCTCGCCCATTGGAAGATCAAGACATGGCGTGCGAAGCATAGTTGGATGACGGCAACACCGCATTGATCGGCCGTGTACTCCAGATCAAGCCCCAAGAACTTCTCATGATCCGCTGCGTGGTCAAACCATTTTTCCTTCAATTGTTGAAGAAAAAACGGCACCTCGTTGCTCAGGTTCGTGTACACGACATCGAGCATCGTCGTGCCATGTGCGAGCACCTTACGAAAGCTAGTTGGCATGGTGGAAGAAGAGAAGGGAAGAAGAGAGGAGAAGAACAGAGGAGAATAACAGAGAGGGCGACGCGAGAGAGAAGAAGAACAGAGAAATGGCAACTGTACGCTTCGGTTCGTGCTTTTCATCGCCCGAAACGACGCGGGATGCAAACCGTTTGGGCCTTTAGTCCCGGATTGAGCCACCAAACGATACTAAAGAGGTATACCAAACGGTTGCCACCACTACGGCAGGCCACGTGTTAGGCCTTTAGTCCCGGGTTGAGCCACCAACCGGGACTAAAGAGGTATACCAACGGTCGCCACCACTACGGCAGGCCACGTGTTAGTCCTTTAGTCCCGGGTTGAGCCACCAATCGGGACTAAAGGGGGATACGAACGGTTGCCACCACCACTGCCCGCCGCGTAGCCCTTTAGTCCCGGTTTGGGACATGAACCGGGACTAAAGGCTCCTTACGGGCCGGGACTAAGGTCTCGAGGGAGGCATTGAGAATTGGGGCGACGTGGCCGGGCCTTTAGTCCCGGCCCAGAGGCAGGCCGGGACTAAAGGGTCCAGGCCAAAGGCCCGTTTTCCACTAGTGATAGGTCTTTCATGATAAGTTGATAGCCGAAGGTATATATGACGATATGCTTTGGTGGGAGCTTCCTAGGAGCTACGTCGCTCATTTGACACAAGGCAATGCATGCATAAGTACTCCCTCCGTTCCTAAATATAAGTCTTTTAAACGATTTCACTAGAGGACTACATACGGAGCAAAATGAGTGAATCTACACTCTAAATTATGTCTATATACATCCGTATGTAGTCCTCTAGTGGAATCTCTAAAAAGACTTATATTATGGAACGGAGGGAGTGGTTGTGGGCGTGTTTAGTTAATTTTTGAGCAAGACCTAGTTGAGAATAAGTAATTTTTGAGCACACTGGTTGAAGAAAGATATGATAAAATACGGTGTTTACATATTGCTTGGTCCCAAAATAAGGCCTTGTCATCATGAAAATATTTTTGATCCGATATTTGGTTGCAAATATGCATGACGATTAGGTGTTAACAACCACATTTAACAAAAACATTACAGTGCACACGTGCTTCGATCACAAGGTAACCACGGGCACAACTCTTGGCCGATGCCCGCGTTACCGACCGCGCTAGTGTACTAGCCGAGACCTGCTCCTGCGCTTGGACATGCTCCCCTCGTCGACGATCACCGGCCAGAAGAAGGACGTGGATGTCACACACGTCGCGCCTGACATGGTCTGGTTCGGGTTGGTGAAGTCCACAGTCAGGCTTTGCAGGTGCGGGGTCGAGGCAACCGCCGACACTAGTGTGACGACGGTCAAAGGAGCGGGCATGGCCATCACGATGGCCAAAGGGCGCGATGGGGGTGGGAGAGGAGCGCCCGGATCTAGAGGAGGCAGGGACTAGGCCGGGCAACGTCGGATGCAGGTGCAGAAGCATGAGAGGGGGAGGAGAAGGAGCACGAAGCTCTAGTGACGTAAAGAGAAGGATGCGCTAGCCGAGCACGCCGCCGTCGACGTTGATGACAAGGCTGCCGACGGCAAGGACCATGCCGGAGTGGTGCGATCCGTAGGTCGCCACTGCCATGACACACAACACCCCAAAAAATGTGTGTGTGTGTGTGTGTGTATGCGCGCGCACATATCCCGCACACACTCGTTGGCATGAACGGGGACCTCATGAGCTACTGCATCGAGTTAGTCGCCGACCGCTTACTCATGGGGCTTGGTTGCAAGATGATGTACAACGCGATGAAGCTACTCGTCAAAGGAAACTTCAAACGATCGACGGTATGCTATGAATTCGTCAAAATTCGTCTAAAAAGGATCCAAATATGAACATGAGATTCAACATATATAGTGAACAAAAATATGACTCATTGTCTGAATGGAATTAGAACATCATGGCACATATTTTTTGTTTATAGCTTACTTTGGATAGAAGCAAGGTTATGTAGAGGAGAATATGTGCAAACCATGTACATGCAAGGGTAGTTAGAGCCACACACCTGGGTTCTAGAGTATCTCATGGGCTTGGCTCGCTGAAAACTATCGATTTAAACATTTCTAGCGATACAGACAAACTGATGCTTTAAGAGTCGTGTTGTGTAGACTTAACAATATTTGCATATATATAGACAACCTAACACGAAAAAAGTACGTTCAAGGAGACTGATTTGGCTGTATGTTGGATTCTAAAGGCGCCCCCTGGAAGGACTACCCCGCAAAAAAGAAAAAGCATCCGAAGGACTAGATGACTACATATTATAGAGGTAGGTTGAGACGTTATTATATAACTGTAAGAGTATGCTTTTCTGGGTATACGATTTTGATGTTGGAATTAGCCAAAAACGCACAGTCTAACCAAGAAAATAAACGGAAGAGAAACTGGAAAGCTTTGTGCACTTGTGGCCCTATATTTGTGACAAAATGAGTACTCCACGTACCAATTTATGATTGGATAATTATTAGGTGTAGCACTATCCTCTTTCTATCAAAGTTTAAATTCAACACTTAATGCTTTGGTTTTGATGATGTTCCAGGGAAAGTTTTCTACTACAAAAAAGGTGCATGACAGGGAGATCCTCTCCCATCCTTACTTTTTGTTCTGGCAGCTGATTCTGTACAGTCCATTTTTATTGAGGTCATGAAAAACAAACTAATTGATCTTCCTATAGAAAGTCAGGCTTGTCCACAATTTCTAGTAATCTAGTATGCTGATGACACTATTCTTGTACTTCCTGCCCAACCAGTGCAACTTGCTCACATCAAGAATCTCCTCATGCACTTCACTGCCTTTACTCGACTCAAATAAATTATGAATAGTCCATTATGGTGCCGATCAATGTTCCTGAAACCCAGCCGGCCAATTTGTTATCCTTGCTAGGATGCAAGTGTGGAAGTTTCCCTTTTGCATATCTTGGACCTCCAATGGGCACCTCAAAACCAAAAATTAAAGATTTCAGCCCAATATTGCAGAGGGTTGAGAGAAGACTCTCTCGGTGCTCAACATTATTATCTTATGATGGAAGGCTGATACTTATTAAGTCAGTTTTAGCCTCTCTTCCAATTTTCGTCATGAGTACACTTGAAATGCCAACATGAGTAGTTGAGCAGCTCAAGAAATTTCTAAGAAACTTCTTTTAGAGGAAATATGGGATGGAGGACAGGGATACAACACTAGTTGCATGGAAAAAAATTGTAAACGAAAAATGTAGGGAGGATTGAGGATTCTTGACATTTTAACTCACAACAAAGCATCACTTATGAAGAACCTTCACAAATTGCTAAATATGGTAGACACCCCATGGGTCAGATTGATTTGGGAGAAACATTATCAACATGGGCCACCTACTCACACTAGGGTGGGATCCTTATGGTGAAAACCACATATTGCACTTCTAGATGAATTTAAGAATATCAACAAATGCAAGATTGCTTCTGGATAGAGTTCTCTATTTTGGCAAGGCAATTGAGTAGAAGAATCACTAGAATACAAATTTCCACAATTCCATTCATTTGCTACGAACACTAAAAATTTTGTTCAGCAATTCTATGAGACCCCTGTCTGGACTGATTTATTTCATCTACAACTTTAACGGAAGCCTTCAATCAACTCAACTTGTTGAGAAGCTTGGTACCAGAACTGACACATTCAGAAAAAGATCAATGGAGCCATGGGGGACATCAATCCAAATATTTCTCCATGTAGATTTACAACATATTGATAACAAGCACAGAGGAACATCGTGTTTTTAAGATGAGCTAGAAGAGTAAAAGTAGACTCAAGCATAAGATCTTGTGGCTAGTTGTGCATGATAGGATAAACACTAGACATTTACTCCAAAGAAAAAGGATGCATTTGGAAAACCTTTTTTCAGATTATAATCAAAATGTTTAAGAGATTGTTTTGCATATTTTCTGGGACTATAACTTTGCTCAGGATTGTTGGAACGCATTATTGCCTCACAAGAGGAGGGGAACATCACTATATGAAGACTGATATATGCATGAGAGAAGCTACTAATAAATTCTCCACAAAAATTATCATTGTCGGGTGCTTGAACATCTGGACTCAAAGGAATGGCAAAACAATTAGAGGACACCCACAGACTCTTCAAGGATGTAGATTCTTCTTTAAGCAAGATCTCAATCTACTTCAATTCAAGATCAAAGAAAAGCATATTCAACACTTTAGGAAGCGGATAAGTAATAATATTTAATTTCATGGCTTATTTCCCTATAGAAGGCATAGGTTAATTTTTTTAAAAAGGTTTTTGGCCTCTGGAAGGCTTGTAAATGTTTAAATTATTTTTAATTAATATACCGTAGAACTGTTCTTCTATGGTTTCCCTGGTAAAAATTTGAACACCGTCACAACTTTAGAGCCCGATGACACAAGTCCATCACGAGGATGCCGCCACTGCCACACCATCTTTACTTGAACAGACTTGTTTCTAAATCCTTCCCCAACTCTACGACCAATCAACTCAAGATTTGAAGAATCAATATTTAGCATCACCATCTCCATAGCCAAAGGCAAGACGACGAACAACGAAAAATCCAAAGATACTAAAGTATAAAAACAATCCACACACGCGGATCCTACAACCCCCCTTACCACCAATGATCGAGGTAGTTGGTAGAGGGGAGCCACTGTAGGGCGGTGGCGGAGGAAGCGGTCCTAGCAACGCACACGAGATCGCCTTTCTTTCTTCTCTTCGAAGAAATAAAATGACTCATTGTGACTCGGCTGTCCATTTTGAGCACTACTTGGTAGATGTTTATTCATTTGGTGCCAACTCAGTCTCTGAGAAGTGCTGATAGGGGTAAGATGTGTGTGCGTGCATTCATAGGATGTGTGTATGTGTGCATGTACGAGCGACTTTATATGTACTGTGTTAAAAAAGGAGGACTCTTCTCATGCGGGATTTGACTTTGAAAGTCAATGTTGAAATACAGATGGATTTTAGGCCCATAAAACAATTTCAGGCAAATCTCTAAAGACCCATGTGAGTATCATGATTAGGTGGTGTGAAGTTTCGTACCGCTCCGAAAGGGGAGAGGTTTTTGGATTTTCTTAAAAAATATTCCCTTACACATGATAGTGGAGTATGGGAATAACACCGGTTCTCATGCCCTCCTTGGACGCGCTACGAATCCGAGACGTGAGATCGTGAGTCTTCCCAGACTCATGCATGGGTCCAGTCCCATGTCTCACTACCACGACCGTCTATATATTGGCTGCCTTGACAACTCTAGTCATCGCATAGACCTCCGGAACCCCGTCCTATGCAATCCTGCACGAGGAGAACGATGGCCAGGTTTTTGGGGAGCGTATCTGTGACAGCCCGCGACCGAGTTCCATAAGATTCCCCTTTTATTCCGTTGCCGCTGTGCGATTAGGTTGTCTGTCGCATTAATCATCGCATCATGCGCTTCATCTGCATTGCATCGGCACTCCGTTGCCGTCAGTTTTCAAAGTTGCATCCGTTATTAGTTGTCGGTTCTCTCCATTTTCGTCGTTGACCGTTTTGAGCCCGACCACACACGCATGCGTCCGCGGCACTGTTAAAATTCTTATTTTAAAAAGTGTGTATAAAATATTCTTGGATTGGGTTGAAACTTGGTGTGCGGTCTTAATATTATGTAGGTAGGCCGCCTGCCAAATTTCATCGCAAACGGAGCTCGTTTGATACCCGTACCGTTTATTATATAGCGGCACTATAGTTGGTTTATCGTCAGACGTTTTTTGTGTTTTAAAAAACTCTGACAGGCCGCACCATTTCCCTCTCATCCCTACATAGCCCGTCTACATAGCCCATTGGATCCAACTAGCCACTTCCTCCTTTCGTGGTCGTTGAATCGCGATCGGACGGACGAGGTCCACCCCACCATAGCCCAATCCTATATAGAGCCACCCCATGGAGAGACCTCTCTCACTCCACTAGGGTTCCCCCTAGCCAAAATTGCAGCCACCCCCCCTCAAAAATCCCACCTGCTAGGCCAAACCCTCTAAATCTCGCAGCCCTATCCTCCCCAGCCTATCTCAGCCAACCCGGACATGTCCGGACGACTACAGAGCCCCGAGCAGCCTCCCTGCGCCGCCTCGCTATGCCTGCCTCCCGCAACACCCGTCGGGCCCCTCCGGCGAGCCGCCCCACAGGTCGACGAGGTCAGGACCCCGCTGCCCGTGCCCTTCTCCCTCCTCCCTTATCTAAGGTCTCTCTCTCCCTCGCAAACTCATCTCCTCTCTCTCTCTTTTTTGCAGGTGCATCCAGCCGCCGCCGCATCTGTAGGTCGCCGATGACCCGCCTCCAACCAGGATCCAGTCGCCCCGACTGCGTCCCAGCCGGATCTGTCCGTTCTCGGCCTCCTTGTGCCTCGCCCGGCACCTGCCCCGCCATTGAACCCCACCGCTGGTGCCTGCTCGTGCGTCCGCTCGAGGAAGAGGACGAATCCTCGTGGACCAGGCCTTGCGCGCCGCCAGCCGGCCCAGCATTGCCCAGCTGAGGCCCAGCCGCACCTCGCCCCGCGCCATGGGCCGACTCCTCCGTGCCCAAGCCGAGCCGGCCTGCCACCCTCATCTCCTCCGAGCCGGTCCTCGAGCCCACTCTGGTGAGCTGTCCCCCGAAGCCCCCTCTAATTTGCGCCCGTGGCGCCTTTTAATTAACTAACGCCCATGCCTTGTTGGCCCAGTTTAGCAGATTCGGCCCGTTAGATTTTTTTTAGGTTTTTCAGATTTATTTAATTTCAGAAAAATAGCATATTTTTAAACGCCCGTATCTAATAATCCGTGTGTCGGATTGCGACAAGTTAGATATGTATATTGTCTATAATTTCATGTAGGTTAATAATTCCCAACTTTCATGCATGATAAAAATACTTAAACGTGTTGTTTGCATCTGTTTGTGAGTCGACGTGTTATACACCGTTTGGGTCGTAGTTAATTTACCGTAGCTCCGTTGTAGATGAGCCATATATGTAAATGGATTAGAACAAATATTAGAATCACATGTACCACTTTGTTTTGCCGCTTAAGAAACATAAAATGTGATTAGGGCAAATCTAGACAGATTTAGAAGTTAACGCATGTGGTCATTTCGGAGATGCTATATGTCGTCTCCGGCCTCATTTAAAATTGCCTATATAGGTAGATTAATTTGCGCTTCACCCCTTGCCATGTTAAAAACATTTTAATATTGTTGTGTTAATAAACGAGAGTGAACTAAATAATTAAATGTGGAGTTTCGTTAATATGCAACTCGTTGCATATTGAGCTTCACTTAATGTGTAGTGTTTGCGTGATGTGAATTGTCGTGTCGTGCCTTGCATATTTGAAATTGATCATGCATCATATTAGGGCGTGCATCATATCGTGCATGTGTCGTGGTGAATATCGTGTGTTGATTCTTGTTTCCGGTTTGCTTCGTCTCGATAGAGTTCCACAAGCGTGTAGGAATGTGAGAATTAGTTCGACTACGTCGGTTCGTTGATTCACGGAGTCGTTCTTCTTCCAAGCGGGATCTCAGGCAAGATGAACATTTCCTCAGATACCATTACTCTCATTGCGATGCTAGTTTTTTCGTTTCTTTCGTTATGTCTCGCTGCCTACCACCGTTAAATAGCAGCCTCCCAACAATGCCATGAAATACCTTGAACCTGTTCACAACCTAGCAAACCACCGATTGATTATGTTACTGCTTGCTTAACCATTGGATAGCGTTCTAGTTGCAGGTGTAGTTGATTCCATGTGATAACATGGGTTCCTTGTTATATCACCCTATTAATGCTATTTAATTTAATGCACATATATACTTGGTAAGAGGTGGAAGGCTCGACCTTTCTAGCCTGGTATTTTGTTCCACCTTTGCCTCCTTAGTTTCGGCTACTTGTGTTATATTCCATAAATGAGTGCTCCTAGTATGCTTGGGGTTGTTATGAGGACCCCCTAGGTTCTCGTTTTGGGATAAAGCTCGTCTGGCAAGGCCCAACATTGGTACTATATTTTCCCAATAAAATAATTCTGTTAATACTGAAAAACATAGGGCGTCATGAACCCGAGGAGTAATTCAACATAATACAGCGAGGGCTAGTGCTGATGGTGCTTGTCCAAAACAAAGCACTATGCGGGGCCAACCCATGGTTACTTGGGTGAATTCTATCAGGCCACCGTATGCGTCGCTTATCCGTCGTGTCCCAAGAACGAGATACATGGCTCCTATCGGGATCGTCGATGTCGGGATCCCGATCCTAAGCCATAGGAATCCAGCCTGTAACACATCGCATCTCTTTGCGGTCTCACGCACGATTATCCCCACGGCTCCAGCCTTACCTTAGCCGGGACCGTTTGCGCCTTTTGAGTCACGTATGCAGTTGTGTCGCTAGCAATCCAATGTCAAAGAACCCGGATCGACATGTCTAGTCATAAGCTAAAGAGACAGTTCCGTACAGGGATATGCATACATGACCCAGCAAAGCAGGTGTCGGTCATCAACGAATGTAGATGAGTCGTAGCAAGCTACGAGGACTCCATTACATACGCGTGACATTTCCCAAAGGGACAGACACAACAACTAAGAAGGACACATGCCGGTCAACCAATGTGTCCGGAGCAGTAGCGAACTACCATGGCTCGATGGAATCACAAAGGGGCATTTCCCCGTAAGGAGTGCTACTGAGGCATACGACTAGGTATTGGAATCCCATACATATCAAGTACAACACACGTACGCATGGCATACCGATATGTATAGATACATCGATGGCATCACAACATAACCATAAACATACAAACTTTATTTAGAAGGCTCGAAAGAGCCTCACACATAATACTACACAGATAGGGGCCTCACGACCCATCATCATAATTCATACACACAAGTCTTACAAGCCAGCGGAAGATTTAAAATTGTCTGAGTACAGACAGATGAAAAGACAAAGGCACATGTCCTGAGTATCTACAGACCCATCCTAGGGCCAGACCGTAGCTGGGATACCAGCTACCCGTCGTCGTCGATGTCTAGGTAGAACCCTCCATTAGGGTCATTAACAACCTCTGCAACAATTTATTAAGCAAACGTGAGTACAAAAGTACTCAACAAGACTTCAGGGTAAACTATCTACTCATGCAATGTATCAACAAGGAGTTGTGGGGTTTCATGCAGAAAGCGAGCATTTGACTCTTGGTTAGACAACTTGCATTTTTAAATAGTTTTGACAACTATGTTTCTCGGACACGAGTCCACTAACACCACAACAATACTCCATCGTGTAATCATTCCGTCTCCCTACGGAAATGCCGTCCACAACACTCACGCTTATCTTGACAATTTTATGAGTAGCCATTATAGTTATCTATGAACAACATATGTTTCCAAGTAGTCCATATCCACGGACGCGGCTATTCGAATAGATCATAACCCTGCAGGGGTGTACTTCTTCACACACGCTCTCACCACTTATCGCGATGTGCACATCATGCACCTTGGCAACCTTCAAGCGGAAGCCCAGCGAGGGAGTCGGCCACGACCGTTAACCACACTAATACTTAGTCCAGGTCTATCGCCTATCTAAGGGTAACCCGCACGAAAGTCCGACCGAGGTTTCCGCCACGGCCCCAAACGATGTGCTCACGGTTCCAAGCCCACCATCCGTGTGCCACTTGGTACTCCGTGCCACTGCCTACCGCATCATAGCCCACCTCTAAGGTCAGCGCTACGCACGGCCTCCAGCATGACTATAAACACCAGAAACTACTTGCAACTCCTGGACCGAGTACTAAGCGATTAATAAGTCGAGAGGGTCAATTAAGTATCCCAACGTATGGTAGTATCTAGTCTTGAATTACATACACGGAATCAGTTCCTAAGGACGGTTCCAATGAAACAACCCGCCATGTACTCCTACATAGCCTTTCACCGGTACCTTTACCAAATCAGGTTGAACACACAACCTTTATCAACTGAACACATTCTCACGATCCTGTTCATCACCCAGATGACAGACCATACACAACTATAAGCATAGCATGCATAGCAGGATAAGGCACATTATGGCTCAAGCATCTACCAGGTATGCTAGGTTTCAAGGTTCAGCTATTTACTGTGACAAGGACATGTCATGCAAAGGAAGTGGGTTTAGCTAACGTGATAAAAGCAGTGAAAGAATTTGACCTAATGCAATAAGTAAGAGCAAGAGCGAGAACATGGGATTTATCGGGATGATCAAAATGGTTGCTTGCCTTGTTGCTCAGCAGAGGGGTGATATCCGTCAGTCGGATAATCAGACGTATCTGGAGGGGGGGAGCCTACTGGAATAACAACAAACAATCAATATCAAACATATGCAACAAAATGATGCATGAAATGCAATGTATCATGGTTTAAAATGACTAGCAGAACCCTTTGGGGTGATCTCGATTTGAAATCATAATTCAATTATCATTTGATTTATAATTTATCAACTTATTTTAATTGATTTTACCTAATGGTGTTTCATAACTTTGTTTTTCATGCATGAAAATAGCACCATTGGATTCCTTGGATTTTTCTGATCCATTTACATATATTATTTGTCAAATTTGGAGTTATATTCAATTTTCTATGAATTACCGAAGTTTTGAACTTATTTTGGAATTATTTTTAAATAGAAAAGCTTTTATTGCATCAGCATGACATCAGCAGGTCCAACTGGCCGTCGAAAGTCAAGCCTGACCAGTGGGACCCACTGGTGAGTGACTCTAGCCAGTTTTAATTTAGATTTAACTTAATTAGTTAATTAACAGAGAAGGACCCACCTGTTAGTGTTTGTTTAAGTTAATTAAATAGGTTATTTTTTATTTTTACTAAATTTAATTAGCCAGGGGCTGGCCCCACCTGTCATAGGCTCAGGGGGGTCAGATCCACCGGCGGCGAGGTCGATCTCGCCGGCGGTGAGCCTCCGGCGACCACCAGAACGACGGAGGGGCTCGGAAATGCATCTCCGATGAGCAAACTTCACGCGGAGGGCACAAAACGAACGACACTTCACCCGCGGCTCCATTTTTGCACGCAGCATGGGATGAAATGGTCGGAGATGACGCCGACGACGAGCTTGGCGGCGGCTGAAGCTCGGGCTATGTCGGGATCAACTAAATCGAAGGCAAAACGAGCGGGGCTTAGCTCCTAGCGCACCTACGCGTCGCACTGAAGCCATTGGTGGCCTCAGATGGACCAGCCGTTCACCGGAGAGCTACCGACGACGAGGTCCCGCGGAGGATCTCGTCGGGCTCCGGCGAAATCGGGGCCTAGAGGAAGGGATCGAGGGGGAAAACTTAGCGGAAAGGACCGTGAGCTCACGGGGAGTGCAGAGGCGTGGAGAGTGGGCACGGGGATGGCCTGAGGAGGAAGAACGACGACGGAGAACTCCGGTGACCCGAGGAGGAAGATGACAGTGTCACGGCATCTCAGGGGTTCTTGGCATCGCGCGACTAGCTGGGGAGCTTCAGGGAGCGAAGGCGAATCCGTTGTGCGGTTCAGGAGAGAGGGAGAAGGGCTGGAGCGATGGCGAGGTCGAGCTCAAGCTTCGGTCATGGCGGCCGAGAGAGGGAGAAGAGAGCAGGGCGAATAAGGAGGGGATGAGCTCGGGGAGGCCTCGGGGAGCTTATCCCCGTTCGCGCCAGCGCGACGCGGTGGCTAGGAAGGCACGCAGCTGCGTGGGCGCGCCGGGGAACACGGCGGCCACCTCCTGCTCCGACTGGGAGGAGGAAGACGACAGGCTAAGGTGGGCTGGGCCTCAGGTAAGCGCTAGATAGGTCTTTTCCATTTTCTTTCCTTTCTGTTTTCTGTTTTATTCTTTCTGATATTGTTTAATTTACTTTTGGCTCCAAACTATTCCTAAAAATAGTTTAAAAAATACCAGAGTGTTAGTTGGAATATTTCCAACCACTCATAAAGTTTTCAACATTTTTGGAAACTTTGAATTATTTGAAATCAAATATATAATTGATTTCAATAGTTTTTAAGTTAAATTTAAAATGCCAAAGATAGTCTGAAAATAATTTTCATCTCTGGTATTTTGTTTTCAACACTTATCAGCAAGATTGGACTTTTATGAAGGCCATTTTGGATTCATTGATTTTGCACTTGTGTGAATTCTTTTGAATAAGAAGTGGCTAAGGTTTTACTTTGGATTTCACCACTTATTTTTGGTTTATTTTAATTTCTTGAATGCAATGAAAGAAGACATGAGCACAAGTTGTTAAACCCTAACAGGGAATCTATGGATGTGACAACTCACCCCCACTCAAAAGAATCTCGTCCCGAGATTTGGAAGTCGTCAGGAATAGCCCGGGATACTCAAGTCGGAGACAATCCTCTCTTTCCCATGATTTGCCTCCTTTTCAGAATGATTTGACTATTGAACTTTAAGAAACTTGAGGTTTCAACGTTGGGTGGTACGGTCAGCTTGATCAAGAATACACACACGGTATTCTCGGTATGAAAGGTTATCTTGGAGATCAAGCGTTTCGTGGTCCACTTCACGGATAGGATCCGAAAACCAACGCCTGAGTTGCGAGACGTGGAATACATCATGAACCTTGGAAAATGCGGAGGAAGTTCCAATTGGTAGGCAACTTCTCCTCGTTTGGCAAGAATGCGAAAAGGACCAATATAACGAGGAGCCAACTTGCCCTTGATACCGAATCGATGGGTACCCTTCAAAGGTGTAACCCGAAGGTAAGCCTTCTCGTCAACTTCAAAGGTCACAGCCTTATGATGACGATCATATTGGCTCTTTTGACGAGATTGGGCTGTTTTCCACTTTTCACGAATAATGCGAACTTGCTCTTCTGCATCCTGGATCATATCCGGACCAAAGAGTTGCCTCTCTCCGGTTTCTGACCAATTAAGAGGTGTTCGACATCTTCGTCCATAGAGAACTTCAAAAGGAGCTTTGCCCAAGCTTGATTGATAACTATTGTTATAAGCAAATTCGGCGAATGGAAGGCACTTCTCCCAATTCATACCGAACGATATAACACAAGATCGGAGCATATCTTCTAGGACTTGATTCGCTCTTTCTACTTGACCACTTGATTGAGGATGGAAAGCAGTGCTAAAAGATAAGTGAGTACCCATGGCATTCTGAAAACTCTCCCAGAAGCGTGATGTAAAAATACTTCCACGGTTTGAGTTAATTTCTAGAGGAGCACCATGAAGAGACACTGTTCGAGAGATATATAACTCTGCTAGCTGGCTAGCTGTTATACTCTCATGAACTGGAACAAAATGAGCTACTTTGGAAAGACGGTCAATGACCACAAAGATAACATTATTTCCTTTCTTGGTCTTGGGAAATCCGGTGATGAAATCCATACTGAATTTATCCCATTTCCATTCAGGAATAGCTAAAGGTTGAAGGGTGCTAGCAGGACTTTGATGTTCTGCCTTAACTTGACGACAAACGTTGCAGTTAGCAACGAACTCAACAATTTCTCTCTTCATCCTAATCCACCAAAACCTCTGGCGTAGGTCCTGATACATCTTAGTACTACCAGGATGAATGGTGAGAGAAGAATCATGAGCCTCCTTAAGGATCAATTGTCGCAGACGTTTGCTCTTAGGAACCACTAGACGATTCTGAAAGAACACAACACCTTGCTCATTGATAGAGAAATCCCTAGCGTTTCCGCTAGCAATATTCTCCTTGATCCGGGATATACCCTTGTCATATGCCTGCACGGCTATGATTTGATCCCTAAGAGTAGGCTTCGCCAACATGGTAGAAAGGAATCCTTGAGGAACAATGCGAAGATTTAACTTCCGAAATTCCTCATAGAGATGTGGTTGACCTCGTTGTAGCATTAGGTTGTTACAATAAGACTTACGACTTAGTGCATCAGCCATAACATTGGCCTTCCCCGGGGTGTAAGTTATCCCTAAGTCGTAATCAGTGATCAACTCAACCCACCGTCTTTTCCTGAGATTCAAATCCGGCTGGGTGAAGATATATTTCAGACTTTCGTGATTGATACGTCTCCATCGTATCTACTTTTCCAAACTCTTGTGCCCTTGTTTTCGACTATAATTTGCATGATTTGAATGGAACTAACCTGGACTGATGCTTTTTTCAGCAGAATTTCCTTGGTGTTATTTTTGTGCACAAATCAAAGTTCTCCAAACGTCCTGAAAATTTACGGGGAGCAGTTTTGGAAAATATAAAAAATATCTGCGCCAAGTTCCACCTCAGGGGGTGGGCCAGTGGGCCACAAGCCCTGGCTCCGCCACCATCCCCCTGGTGGCGGTGGGCAGGCTTGTGGGGCCCAGACGGCTCTGCGGCCCCCAATTCCAGCTCTATAAGATCCCTTTCGTCCCAGAAAAAATAAAAAGAGAAGTTTTCGTCGCGTTTACGATACGGAGGCGCCGCCACCACCTGCTCTTCATCTGGAGGGCTGATCTGGAGTTCGTCTTGGGCTCCGGAGAGGGGAAATCGTCGCCATCGTCATCATCAACCTTCTTCCCTCTCCAATTCCATGAAGCTCTTCGTCATTCGTGAGTAATCTATTCGTAGGCTCGCCGGGCGGTGATGAGTAGGATGAGATCTATCATGTAATCGAGTTAGTTTTGATGGGGATTGATCCCTAGTATCCAAGATGTTCTGAGATTGATGTTGCTACTACTTTGCCATGCTTAATGCTTGTCACTAGGGCCCGAGTGCCATGATTTCAGATCTGAAATTATTATGTTGTCACCAATATATGTGTGTTTTAGATCCGATCTTGCAAGTTGTAGTTACCTACTATGTGTTATGATCCGTCAACCCCAGAGTGACAATAACCGGAACCACTCCCAGTGATGACCATAGTTTGAGGAGTTCATGTGTTCACCAAGTGCTAATGTGTTGATAAGGTTCTTTATTAAAAGGAGAACCTTAATATCCCGTAATTTCCTTTTGGACCCCGCTGCCACGGGAGGGATGGACAATAGATGTCATGCAAGTTCTTTTCCCTAAGCACGTATGACGACACATGGAATGCATGCCTACATCACATTGACGAACGGGAGCTAGCCACATATCTCGCCGTGTTATAACTCTTGCATGATGAATATCATCCAAACAAATCACCGACCCATTGCCTACGAGTTTGTCCTACTACTGTTGCTACTGCTGTCACTTGTTTTGCTCTACTGCTGCTACTACTGTTGCTACTTCTGTCACTTGTCTTGCTCTGCTGCTACTGTTTCTACTACTGTCGCTTGCTACTGTTGTCACTGTTGCTTTTCCTTGCCGCTGCTATTGCTCGTTACACTGCCGTTACTCGCTACTTTGCTGTTACTACGTTGCTTGCAGATACTAATCTTTCAGGTGTGGTTGAATCTGACAATTCAACTGCTAATACTTGAGAGTATTCTCTCACCTCCCGTCGTGCGAATCGACAAATTTGGGTCGAATACTCTACCCTCGAAAACTGCTGCGAACCCACGCGCTGGTGGGCCATCAACAACATTCTTCTAGTTCCATTGTCGGGGAGTGCTAGCAGCATTCTTCTGGTACCGTTGCAAAGGGGAAGAATAGTTGACATCAAGCATTGTTCTGGCACCATTGCCAGGGATTGCAATCAGCATTTTTCTAGCGCCGTTGCCGGGGAGGTATTGCTATATTCTCTGAGTCACTTGGGATTTATATCTGCTGATCACTATGAAGAATCTGAAGGATCCGAAGACCAAAGTCTTGCCCTCTACTACGAGGGGAGGTAAGGAATTTCCATCTAGCTCTGCACTTGATTCACCTTCAGGTATGAGTATGTTTGCGACATCACCTCCTGCTAGAAATCTTGATATGTCGCCTGTGCTTGATGATGCCTATGATGCTACTGCTAGAGATGCTATGCTTGATACTGCTTTGCCTGATGATGCTAGAGATGCTATTTTTCCTGATGATACTATGCTTGATACTGCTAGAGATGCTATGCCTGATACTGCTAGAGATACTATGGCTGATGATGCTATGATTGATACTGCTAGAGATACTCCTTCGCCTGATGTTCCACTAGGGGTATTCCTTGATGCTCATATTGCTAGAGTTACTGCCAATGCTCGTGATGCTTCTAAAACTGCCGATACTATTGAGATAGAACCTGGTTTTGCTCCTGCTAGATCTAGCTCTCCTAGATATGAATTGCTTGATATACCCGAGGGTTACGTTATGGAGGGAGAGATAGCTGAGGATTTTCTTGCGTGTAAGGATGCCCATGACGCTGAGAAATTACTTTTCAAGTGGAAGGAAAAATCTCGGGAAGCTAGGATGAAAAATGACCCGAAGTTTGCCACTTCGCCTATCTTTGTCACCGATAAGGATTATGAATTCTCTTTCGATCCTGAGATAATCTCTCTAGTCGAATCTGATCCTTTTCACGGTTATGAGTCTGAGACGGTCATAGCCCATCTTGCCAAACTTCACGAAATAGCCAACCTTTTCACTAATGAGGAGAAGATCCGCCACATCCTTAAGTTGTTTCCTTTCTCTCTAAAGGATGACGCTAAAGCCTGGTTCAGCTCTCTTGCTCCTGGGGGTGTGCGTAGTCCCCAGGAGATGGTCTATTACTTCTGTGAGAAATATTTCCCTGCCCATAAGAAGCAAGCTGCCTTGCAGGAAATATACAACTTTGCTCAACTCCAAGAAGAGAGTCTTCCACAAGCTTGGGGGAGGCTCATCCAGCTACAGAATGCTTTGCCTGATCACCCTCTTAAGAAGAACGAGATACTTGATATCCTCTATAACGGACTTACCGATGCCTCTAGAGACCAACTAGATAGTTGTGTCGGTTGTGTTTTTAGGGAACGAACTGTAGAACAAGCTGACACTCTACTGAATAACATCTTGATCAACAATAATGCTTGGACTATTCCGGAACCACCTACTAAGCCAACTCCGAAGAAAAGAGGTATTCTTTTCCTCAGTCCCGAAGATATGCAAGATGCCAAGAAATCTATGCAAGAGAAAGGCATTAGATCTGAAGATGTCAAAAATCTACCACCTATCGAAGAGATCCGTGGTCTCGATAACCCGATACAGGTAGTGGAAGTGAATTCTCTGCATAGGTTTGATGAGAGTGATATTCCTTTTGATAAACCTGCTAGCCTATGCTTTGATGAATTTGACAACTTTGTTGCCAAACAACAGAGTTTGAGTGATTATGTTAGTAGACATTTGGAACAAATTACTCGTATGCTTAGCCATTTAAGTGCTTGTGTAGACAGAAATGTCAACGATCTGAAGCTTCTGAGTAAACATGCCTCTATGATTACTACTCAGGTAGAACAAGTACTTAAAGCTCAGAATGACCTGCTCAATGAATTAAATGACAACTCTGTCATAGTCATTACTAGAGGAGGCAAAATGACTCAGGAACCTTTGTATCCTGAAGGTCATCCTAAGAGAATTGATCAAGATTCTCAAGGAATCAATGCTGATGCACCTAGTCATCCTAAGGAGAAGAAGAAGGATGATAGAAATCTACATGCCAGTTCACCAAATACTGTCACACCTCAAGAACCTAATGATATTTCTGCGTCTGATGCAGAAACACAATCTGGTGATGAACATGAACCTGGTGACAACATGGACAGTGACGTTCATAATAATGCTCAACCTAGCAATGATGAGGATGTGGAGATTGAACCTATGGTTAATCCTGATAACCCACAACCTAAGAAATACGATAAGAATGACTTCACTGCTAGGAAGCATGGTAAAGAAAGAGAGCCATGGGTTCAGAGACCTCTGCCCTTTCCTCCTACGCCATCCAAGAAAAAGGATGATGAGGATTTTGAGCGCTTCGTTGAGATGATAAGACCCATCTTTCTGCAGATGCGGTTAACTGATATGCTCAAGATGTCTCTGTATGCCAAGTACATGAACGATATCGTGACTAATAAACGGAAGATACCAGATCTTGAGATCTCCACCATGCTTGCCAATTACACTTTCAAAGGTGGAACTCCTAAGAAACTTGGTGATCCCGGAGTGCCCACTATACCTTGTTCCATTAAAGGAAACTACGTAAGAACTGCCTTATGTGACCTTGGAGCCGGTGTTAGTGTTATGCCGCTTTCTCTTTATCGTAGACTTGAATTGGATAAGTTGACACCCACTGAAATTTCTCCGCAAATGGCCGACAAATCAACTGCTTTCCCTATCGGCATTTGCGAGGATGTGCCTGTTGTGGTTGCTAACACCATTATCTTAACATACTTTGTTATCTTGGATATTCTTGAGGACGATGCCATGGCTATCATCCTCGGAAGACCCTTTTTAAACACTGCAGGGGATGTTATAGATTGCAACAAAGGCAATGTCATTTTCCACGTCAACAGTAATGAGCACACCGTGCACTTTCCGAAGAAATGATATCAAGTACATTGCATCAATGCTATCGAAAAGACTTCATCGATTCTTATTGGGAGCTTTGAATGCCCTATTCCTCGTGTCAAGATGAAGTATGATTTGCTTGTTGGGGAGATACTTATCCCCATTGAGGTGACTTAGTGGCTATTCGAAAATTCTCCGTTCTCTCTTGCGATTCGAGAAGGTTTTGTTATGAGGACTTGATCAATCCTATTGACGGATTTCTTTCGATGACCATGAAACGGATGAATCAAAGAGTCACATACCTCTGTTTTGAGCTTTCATTTTCTGTTGCTTAGAAGAAAAATGATAGAAGTAGTTTTGTTTTTCCTGTTTTTCTGTTTTAGCGTCCCGGAGAAAAATACCTCGAAAATAAAAGTTCTCCGATGGTCCTGAAAATTTAGTATGATTTTTTATGGAATTTTTGAAAATTTCTCGGCCTGAGAGCTGGCCTGGGGGCCAGACCAGTGGACCACAAGCCCTGCCAGCGCCACCTACCCCCCTGGTGGCGGGGTGCAAGCTTGTGGGGCCCACAGGCACCCCCTCCACTCATTCCAGCTCTCAGCCTCTTCTTCCACCTCCAGAAAAAATTGTTTCACAGCTCAAACCCGTGTTCTTGCTCATTTGGTTGTGATTTTCGATCTCCTTGCTCAAAGCACCATTCTCCGAACCGTTTTGGGGGAAATTACTCCCTGGTAAGTGACTCCTCCATTGGTCCAATTAGTTTTTGCTCTAGTGCTTTATCCTTCGCGTATTCTTGCTACCTTCGTGACCCTGCTCTTGAGCTTGAAAGGTTGATTTTAGCTGGTCCCAAGTAGTTTTAGCGCATGATACGATATCTAGGCACTAGTAGGAGTAGTTGCTACAAGGTGTGGTGGGTCTTTATTCACTTTTCTCTTGAACTTCAAAAATTTCAGCAAAAGGAAATTATGTTCACGAGGAAATTTCATGGTGGTTCCTCAAGTAAGAAGGGTCCTCGTCTCTCTTTTCGGGAGCCCGAACCTTTTCAACTAAGGGACGCACCGGTGCAACCATGTTAATGGCCTTCCGATGAGTTCATGATCGAAGCAGGCTTCAAGGATGAGTTTGATACACTTGTCCACAATGCCGGGTTAGAAGAATTCCTCTCAGATAAATGTGAACAGTATGCTATGCTCACTGCCTCTTTCGTGCGCAGATTTAAATTCTCAATTGGCCGTGACTCATCCAAACTGTTTGATCTGTACGATAAATCCTATACCGTGGATGTGGAGGATTTCAATAGGATTTGCAAGATACCCGATGGGGGTAGTGTTAATGATCCTCCTAAGTCTTCGGTCAGAGACTTTGTCTCCAGTATAACTGTTGGCGAAACCAGAGATATCACGCAAGCCACCATAGGAAGCATCCATTTCCCAGCCTTGCACTACCTTGCCCTCTTCATAGGTAGGTGCATTAACGGCAAGGGTGCACATTGTCACCTATGCGCTTCCGACCTTATTATCCTTAAGAGCGCAGTGACAGGTGACAGGAGCTTCAATATGGGAGCTATAATAGCAAGGAGGCTGAATAAAAATGCCAGTGAGGGGGATTTCTTTGGTGGAGTTTATTCTACACGCTTAGCAAATTTTCTTGGAGTATCCATCGGTCCAGAAGACCCTCCTCTCCGTACAGCCTACCTTATCGTGTCGCTCTAACACGCTACCAGTTCCTTGAGAGAGATCATGGATCCCTCCTATATCGCTTGATATTTAACCGACAACGTGTTTTCCATATTACCCTTCCTGCTCCTGCGTTCTTTGACTTTTAGGTAAAATGAAGATACTACATAACCATAGGAGAGGCAGAGGAGTATGAGAGGGAGGCGACTGCTGCTCGACTTCGTGAGGCAGCTATTCAGGAAGTGGCTGCAGCACTCCCGTATAACACCCATTATGATTTTGGGTTTCGCCAAGACCATCCATGGGAGTAGACCAAGCTAGGCCAAAAGCCTAAGCTTGGGGGAGTATGTGTTCTCACCGACCCTACATTCATGCTTATGCTTTCACTTTGTGAGCCGGTGTTTACACTTTGCCACTGTATTATTGATGCTAGTTTATTTTCGTTTTCTTGTTTTCTTGTTTTGTGTCCTTTTGAGAAAACCCAAAAATATTTTTCTTTCTTCTTTTGCTTGTTGGGAGATTTCCCGTGTAAATAGTTTTCTTTTTCTTTGTGTCAAGGTAGAAGATATTGGTTACAATGTTTAGTGGTTCTTCCATGCATACCTGTTTAGCTTTCAAAGAGCCATATTACTTTGTCTTCTCCTTTGTGTTTGCGTGCAGATTCAGCTTAGTCCAATGTGCTTATTATTGTTCACATCGTTCGATCGTACAAATTAAAGGCAATAATGATGATATATGATGAAGTGACTGAGGCTGAAAAGCTGGTATGAACTCTATCTATTTTGTTTTTGTAAATATGACTAGCTTGTCGACCCAGATTTAGCTTTGTTGTGAGAGAACGATGTTTGCAATGACAACTTAGAGATCATAGTTTTTGATGCCATGCTTATTTAGCTGAGAGTTTATACTGGTTTGTCTTGAATGCCAACATAGATTTTGAGATGACAATGATGTAGTATGATAGGATGGTATTCTCCTTTGAATGTTTCAAGTGGCTTGGCTTGGCGCATGTTCATGCATGTAGTTGAAACAAAATCAACATAGCCTCTATGATGTTCGTATTCATGGTGATTTATATCCTGTTCATGCTTGCATTTAATGTTAGTCAAACTCATTGCATCTTGATGACTGTTGTCGCTCTCTAGTTGGTCGCTTCCCAGTCTTTTGCTAGCCTTCACTTGTACTAAGCGGAATACTGCTTGTGCATCCACTTCCATAAACCCAAAAGTTTTTCCATGAGAGTCCACCATACCTACCTAGTTGCGGTACCTACCTGCCATTCCAAGTAAATTTGCATGTGCCATTCTCTAAACCTTCAAGAAATAATCTGTTTTGCATGCCCGAACCGCTCATGTGGTGGCAGAGGGCTATTGGTATCTTCCATGCTAGGAGTGTTATCCTCGACATGTGTTTATTCACAGTCATTCACGAGAAAGGGGCCGGTAATTTGAATGCCCAGTTCCACGCTTAAATCGAAAACATAACTGTAAAACAAGACTCCCCCCGGATTAATGTTAGTATGGACGGTACCCGAGGATTCGGCTAGCCGTGGAGTGTGATTGATTGGTGGTGGGGGAGTTAAAACTTTACTTTTCTGTTTGGGAACCGCCTATAGCATGAGTAGCATGGAAGATATTGAGAACTCTTGGTCATTGCGTTGACAATGAAAGCATGCCACCCAAAATTATTATCTCTGTTTTCAAAGCTTGAGCTCTCGCACCTCTACAAATCAATGCTTCCCTCTGCGAAGGGCCTGTCTATTTATTTTCGTATTGAGTCATCCTCCTCTTATATAAGCACCAATTAGAGAGCACCTCTGTCATTTTTATGCTTTGCTTTTGATTGATATTGAGTATGACTATGACTGGACCTTCGTTGCTATGAATTACAATGTTTAGTCAGCCCTTGATCTTTGAAGGTGCTTTGCATTTATGTTTTGCGGTCTCAAAAAGAGCTAGCGAGATACCACCTATTCATATTGCTTCATGCTTGTTTTGATTGAAGTGTTGGTATTTCAAACTCATTATTATTTGCTCATTAGCTGATTATGCCATTGATATTAGTTTACCGTGAGACCTTTGTGTCATTTGCTTATGTGGTTAATTTGTGATCTTGCTGAAATTCTGGTTATGAGTTAGATATAGTTGCAACAATAAGATCAAACAGAGTTTGTCAAAGTTTTTCTTTCTCTCTCAGTTTGTCAACTGAGTTGCTTGAGGACAAGCAAGGTTTTAAGCTTGGGGGAGTTGATACGTCTCCGTCGTATCTACTTTTACAAACTCTTTTGCCCTTTTTTTGGACTATAATTTGCATGATTTGAATGGAACTAACCTGGACTGACGCTGTTTTTAGCAGAATTGCCTTGGTGTTATTTTTGTGCAGAAATCAAAGTTCTCCAAACGTCCTGAAAATTTACGGGGAGCAGTTTTGAAAAATATAAAAAATATCTGCGCCAAGTTCCAACTCAGGGGGTGGGCTAGTGGGCCACAAGCCCTAGCTCCGCCACCACCCCCTGGTGGCGGTGGGCAGGCTTGTGGGGCCCACACGGCTCTACCGCCCCCAATTCCAGCTCTATAAGATTCCTTCCGTCCCAAAAAAAATTAAAAGAGAAGTTTTCATCGCATTTACGATACGGAGGCACCGCCACCACCTGTTCTTCATCTGGAGGGAAGATCTGGAGTCCGTCTTGGGCTCCGGAGAGGGGAAATCGTCGCCATCGTCATCATCAACCTTCTTCCCTCTCCAATTCCATGAAGCTCTTCGTCGTTCGTGAGTAATCTATTCATAGGCTCGCTGGGCGGTGATGAGTAGGATGAGATCTATCATGTAATCGAGTTAGTTATGATGGGGATTGATCCCTAGTATCCACTATGTTCTGAGATTGATGTTGCTACTACTTTGCCATTCTTAATGCTTGTCACTAGGGCCCGAGTGCCATGATTTCAGATCTGAAATTATTATGTTGTCACCAATATATGTGTGTTTTAGATCCGATCTTGGAAGTTGTAGTTACCTACTATGTGTTATGATCCGGCAACCCCGGAGTGACAATAACCGGAACCACTCCCGGTGATGACCATAGTTTGAGGAGTTCATGTGTTCACCAAGTGCTAATGCGTTGGTCCGGTTCTTTATTAAAAGGAGAACCTTAATATCCCGTAGTTTCCTTTTGGACCCCGCTGCCACGGGAGGGATGGACAATAGATGTCATGCAAGTTCTTTTGCCTAAGCACGTATGACGACGCACGGAATGCATGCCTACATCACATTGAGGAACGGGAGCTAGCCACATATCTGTCCATGTTATAACCGTTGCATGATGAATATCATCCAAACAAATCACTGACCCATTGCCTACGAGTTTGTCCTACTACTGTTGCTATTCCTGTCACTTGTTTTGCTCTGCTGCTGCTACTACTATTGCTACTGCTGTCCCTTGTTTTGCTCTGCTGCTGCTACTACTGTTGCTACTGTTGTCACTTGTCTTGTTCTGCTGCTACTGTTGCTACTATTGTCGCTTGCTACTGTTGCTACTAGCTATTGCTGTCACTACTGCTTTTCCTTGTCGCTGCTATTGCTCGTTACACTACCGTTACTCGCTACTTTGCTATTACTACGTTGCTTGCAGATACTAATCTTTCACATGTGGTTGAATCAGACAATTCAACTGCTAATACTTGAGAGTATTCTCTCACCCCCCGGCGTGCGAATCAACAAATTTGGGTCGAATACTCTAGCCTCGAAAACTGCTGCGAACCCACGCGCTGGTGGGCCATCAACAACATTATTCTAGTTTCATTGCCGGGGAGTGCTAGCAGCATTCTTCTGGTACCGTTGCAAAGGGGAAGAATAGTTGACATCAAGCATTGTTCTGGCACCATTGCCAGGGATTGCAATCAGTGATCAGTGAATATTTCGCAACGATTACCAAGAAGGTAATGTCGCCAGGTTTTAAGTGCATGGACTACTGCTGCAAGCTCGAGATCATGTGTGGGATAATTATCCTCATGTGGATGCAACTGTCGAGATGCGTATGCAATCACATGACGGTCCTGCATGAGAATGCAACCTAATCCTTGTCGCAAGGCGTCGCAGTAGATAACAAAGTCCTTAGAGAAATTCGGTGGTAGCACCACAGGTACGGAAGTCAGGCATCTTTTCAGTTTGTGAAAACTATGCTCACACTGTGGTGTCCACTCGAACCTTTTTATCTTTCTTGAGGAGTTCAGTTAGAGGCTTTGCAACCTTGGAGAAATTCTCGACAAAGCGGCGACAGTAGCTCGCTAGACCAAGAAAACTCCTAACTTGCTTAACCGATTCAGGTTGAGTCCAATCAAGGATGGCTTGAACTCTCTCGGGATTAACAGCAATACCCTTACCAGAGATTACGTGACCTAGATAGGTCACTTCTGGTAACCAAAATTCACATTTTGAAAACTTGGCATAAAGGCGATGCTCTCGAAGTTTCATCAATACCAGCCTTAGATGCTCCGCATGTTCTTGTTCGTTCTTCGAGTAGATGAGAATATCATCGAGGTATACTACAACGAATTTATCCAAATACTGCATGAAGATCGAATTCATCAAGCGAGAGAAGGTGGTTGGGGCATTGGTTAAACCGAAGGACATGACGGTGTACTCGTATTGGCCGTAACGAGTGACAAAAGACGTTTTTGGAATGTCCCCGTTCTTGATCTTGATTTGATGGTATCCCAACCTCAAATCCATTTTTGAGAAGACTGAGGATCCAGCGAGCTGATCATACAGGTCGTTGATCCTAGGGAGCGGATACTTGTTCTTTATGGTGACCAGGTTAACTGGTCGATAATCTACAACCATCTGATCTGTTCCGTCTTTCTTCTTGACGAATAGGATGGGACAAGCCCAAGGAGAAGAGCTAGGACGAATGAAACCTTTCTTCAAGGCCTCATCTAGTGGCTTCTTAAGTTCGGCTAGCTCCAGGCGTGCCATCTTATAAGGTCTTCTGGCTATTGGAACGGTTCCCGGAACAAGGTCTATCACAAACTCTACATCTCTGTCACGTGGAATTCCTGGCAGTTCCTCTGGAGAAACATCCGGGAATTCACGGACTACCGGAATGTCTTAAAGTTCCGGAAGAGGGTTGGCATTGAGGGAATAGAGTTGGCATTTGGCAACTCGAGTAGAGACATTGACTATCTCACCCGAGGGATGGGTAAGCTGAACATTTCTAGAATGAGTATCAATCTTGGCATAATGAGCTGACATCCAGTCCGTGCCTAAGATGATATTGATATCCGAAGATTTCAGGGCTATCAAGGATGCTAGAAAAACTAGCCTGTCTACTAGAATTTCATTGTCATAGGTTATCCTGGAGGTTTGCCACTTACTACCAAGGGTTTGGACAACCAATGGGATTGGCATGTCACAGAAAGACATGTTATGCAACTGTGCATAAGTTTCTGAAATGAAGGAATGAGATGACCCAGTGTCAAAAAGAACAGACGCTGGGTGACGATTAACAAGGAGCGTACCCAGTAAGACGTCGGGATCCTCTACAGCTTCTTCTGCTGAAACATAGTTCACACGGCCACGTGCAGGAGTTGGCTTCACATAGTAAGCTTTTCCCGACTTGCCTTGCCCAACGGACTTTCCGGGTTGCTAGGCACCCATATTCTGAGGACACTCTCGGGAATAGTGCCCTGGTTGTCCACACTTGTAACAGATCACCTGGTTGGCACGTGGTGCATCATTGCTAGCTGGACCACCATAGGTTTTTGCTGGAAGGTTGGTCTGATTCGTCTGAGGCGCCCCATAGGATGGCCTCGGAGTATATCTTGGCGGCACAGAACTATTTGGAACCCACAGCCTGCGTTTTGGGAACGCGGAACCAGATGACGAGCCCGAGTCACATGAGTGCTTCTTTGTGGCTTCATAATCGGTATGACCAGTCTCAGCACAGATCGCCTTGTTGACAAGAGCTTGAAAGCTTGTACATTCGTGGAGGCGCAAATCACGACGAAGCTCAGGGCTCAGACCCTTACGGAATCTTGCTTGCTTCTTGGCGTCAGTTGACACCTCTTCAGTTGCATAGCGGGCGAGGTTACCGAACTCGCGGCTATAGGCATCCACGGTCAATTTTCCCTGGGTGAATGCACATAACTCCTCTCTCTTTCTGTCCATCAGGCCCTCTGGAATATGGTGCAGACGGAAGGCTGCACTAAAGTCTGCCCATGTGGCTGCTGGTCTGGCAGGACGCATAGCTTCAAAGTTCTCCCACCACAGATTGGCGGGTCCTTCCAGAAAGTACGCCGCAAAGGTCACCTTGTAGGCCTCGGAAACATTTTCAGAGCGAATCTTGCGTGATATACTACACAACCGGTCATCAGCGTCGAGGGGATCGACAGAGTGATGGAACTTTGGAGGATTCAGCTTCACAAAGTCATTGAGGGACACTGCATCATTCCTAGGCTGACGAGCCGTATTTTGCTCAATACGCTCTAACACACGGTTGGTCTCCCTTTTGTTTCTCTCTGCCTCAAGCATAACTTCCGCCAAGAGGGCGGGTGAGGCAGTTCCTCCTGTGATGCTTGACTACCCTCTCCTTGCTCATGAGCAAGAGCACGGTTCAACCTGGTGAACACCATCATGACAAACAAACTCACAGCTTAGACCAATATCAACATCAACACTAACTATGGATTAAGAATGCACTGAACACATGGAATGCGGAAATGAACATCCGAACAACATGGTAACAAGAAACTACTATATATACACCATGGTTCATACACATCATTACATAGTTCAGTACAACCTTAACCGAAGAGCAAACTACTGAAAACATGAAACTACTCATCACAGGCTTCCAAGCTTCCTATACATTATTTATCTATGCCTCCGGAATTCATCTCACGACACAAGCATACTTCACAAGTCACACAGGATTGTGGAAGTACAACTACTACCATACTATCCTTCCACTCACGGTTCAGGCATCCGCATAGAACATCTCATAAAGATTGCCTCCATGGCCTGGAAGCTCAACCTGTGGATCGGGAAACACTCGAGCCTGAGACCCCTGGGAACCGTAAGGACACGGGTGTGGCCTTGGTCCCCTGACTGGTGGTAGTAAATGTCCCCGAAGAGGGGTGACTCCTCCTATAGCAGGCTAGACAACATGAGACGGAAGATGGGTCCTAACAGGGTTCAGCATCTCCATATCTCCATAACCTGTCTGGACTACAGGTGCCAGCTGTGTCAAAGCCATCCACAGACGGGCACGTGTAGCATAGAGCTCCATACGAAGGGCACGAGCATCCCTGTCTCTATTCTCTAGCATCTCAGCAGTGGACTGCAGCAGCGGATCCTCCATAGAGGAATCAAAGTAGACCCCACTGAGGTATCCCTCTTCTCCTGGCTGAGAGGCAGTAACATAGCAGAACTCTGAATTCTGCAGCAGTGCATGTCTAGCCCTCATGATGGTCAGCATTGAATAGGCAGCATCTTGTACTGCCATGTCAACAGTGACCCCCAATCCATAAGACCAATGGATCGGCTCCTCAGCTCCAGGGTAATCTGGGAATACCCTAACAGTGCAGAGGTACTAACTCTGATTAGAATCCCGGTACTGCTCCTCCACTGTATACTCTGGGTACCAGCGGTAACCGGATACGGACATCATCCTGACAAGCATGGCCGTATGACCTGTCTCATCAATGCACCTAGTCAGGCGGACCACGTGACGAGAAGGAGAGCCAGGCATATGAAAATAGAGAGTAATGCAAAAGCATTAGAGCTCAGAAGACAAAATTGGGCAGCATAACGGTTGTGAATGCTCAAACAAATTTTGAGACAACCCACAAAGATAGGATAGCATAACCACTCAACTATCAAGTTCAATTCCATGGTCATCAAAACTTACTTCCTTTTCCTTGAAATAAAAGAAACCCGAAGTAACTCTCGACTCGTTGTCCTATAATCTACCGATCAGAAACACGAGCCTAAGAGAAAGATAAGTAACCTAGTCCTTAATCTCCGCAGAAATGACGAGGATGACCTGAATAGAATAATTAAAGAAGAGAAGCAAGAATCTTACGTTCCCTTCCACAAACAATTCCCTTATGTATAACTAAAGCAATTCTAGACTCAACTTCAACCAGTTTGGCTTAGTAATCCTACAGTCAGTCAGGCTCTGATACCAACGCTCTCGGGACCTCGATCCTAAGCCATAGGAATCCAGCCTGTAACACATCACATCTCTTTGCGGTCTCACGCACAGTTATCCCCACGGCTGCAGCCTTACCTTAGCCGGGACCGTTTGCGCCTTTTGACTCGCGTATGCAGTTGTGTCGGTAGCAATCCAATGTCAAAGAACCCGGTTCGAAATGTCTAGTCATAAGCTAAAGCGGCAGTTCCGTATAGGGACATGCATACATGACCCAGCAAAGCAGGTGTTGGTCATCAACGAATGTAGATGAGTCGTAGCAAGCTACAAGGACCCCATTACATACGCGTGACATTTCCCAAAGGGACAGACCAATAGCTAAGAAGGACACATGCCGGTCAACCAATGTGTCCGGAGCAGTAGCGAACTACCATGGCTCGGTGGAATCACAAAGGGGCATTTCCCCGTAAGGAGTGCTACTGAGGCATACGACTAGGTATTCGAACCCCATACATATCAAGTACAACCCACGTACGCATGGCATAACGATATGTATAGATACATCGATGGCATCACAACATAACCATAAACATAAAAACTTTATTTAGAAGGCTCGGAAGAGCCTCACACATAATATTACACAGATAGGGGCCTCACGACCCATCATCATAATTCATACACACAAGTCTTACAAGCCAGCGGAAGATTTAAAACTGTCTGAGTACAGACAGATGGAAAGACAAAGGCACATGTCCTGACTATGTACAAACTCATCCTAGGGCCAGACCACAGCTGGGATACCAGCTACCCGTCATCGTCGATGTTTAGGTAGAACCCTCCATTAGGGTCATTAACAACCTCAGCAACAATTTATTAAGCAAACCTGAGTACAGAAGTACTCAGCAAGACTTTAGGATAAACTATCTACTCATGCAATGTATCAACAAGGAGTTGTGGGGTTAAATGCAGAAAGCCAACATTTGACTCTTGGCTAGACAACTTGCATTTTAAATAGTTCTGACAACTATGTTTCTCGCACACAAGTCCACTAACACCACAACAATACTCCATCGTGGAATCATTCCGTCTCCCTACGGAAATGCCGTCCATGACACTCACACTTATCTTGACAATTTTATGAGTAGCCATTATAGTTATCTATGAACAACATATGTTTCCAAGTAGTCCATATCCGTGGACGCGGCTATTCGAATAGATCATACCCCTGCAGGGGTGTACTTCTTCACACACGCTCTCGCCACTTATCGCTATGTGCACGTCATGCACCTCGGCAACCTTCAAGCGGAAGCCGAGCGAGGGAGTCAGCGACGACCGTTAACCACGCTAATACTTAGTACAGGTCTTTTGCCTATTTGAGGGTAACCCGCACGGACGTCCGGCCGAGGTTTTCGCCACGGCCCCAAACAATGTGGCAGGGTTCCCAAGCCCACCATCCGGGTGCCACTTGGTACACCGTGCCACTGCCTACCGCATCATAGCCCACCTCTAAGGTCAGCGCTACGCACGGCCTCCAGCATGACTATAAACAGGAGAAACTACTTGCAACTCCTGGACCAAGTACTAAGCGATTAATAAGTCGAGAGGGTCAATTAAGTATCCAAATGTGTGGTAGTATCTAGTCTTGGATTACATACACGGAACTCAGTTCCTAAGGACGGTTCCAATGAAACAACCCGCCATGTACTCCTACATAGCCTTTCACCGGTACCTTTACCAAATCAGGTTCAACACACGACCTTTACCAACTGAACACATTCCCACGATCCTGTTCATCACTCAGATGACAGACCATACACAATTCTAAGCATAGCATGCATAGCAGGATAAGGCACATCATGGCTCAAGCATCTACCAGGTATGCTAGGTTGCAAGGTTCAGCTATTTACTTTGACAAGGACAAGTCATGCGAAGGAAGTGGGTTCAGCTAACGTGATAAAAGCAGTGAAAGCATTTGACCTAATGTAGTAAGTAAGAGGAGGAGCGAGAATATGGGATTATCGGGATGATCAAAATGGTTGCTTGCCTTGTTGCTCAGCAGAGGGGTGATATCCGTCAGTCGGAAAATCAGACGTATCCAGAGCGGCGGAGCCTACCAGAATAACAACAAACAATCAATATCAAACATATGCAACAAAATGATGCATGAAATGCAATGTAGCATGGTTTGAAATGACTAGCAGAACCCTTTGGGGTGATCTTGATTTGAAATCATAATTCAATTATCATTTGATTTATAATTTATCAACTTCTTTTAATTGATTTGACCTGATGCTGTTTCATAACTTTGCTTTTCATGCATGAAAATAGCACCATTGGATTCCTTGGATTTTTCTGACCCATTTACATATATTATTTGTCAAATTTGGAGTTATATTCAAATTTCTATGAATTTCCAAATTTTGAACTTATTCTGGAATTATTTTTAAACATAAAGGCTTTTATTGCATCAGCATGACATCAGCAGGTCCAACTGGCCGTCGAAAGTCAAGCCTGACCAGTGGGACCCACTGGTCAGTGACTCTAGCCAGTTTTAATTTAGATTTAACTTAATTAGTTAATTAATAGAGAAGGACCCACGTGTCAGTGTCTGTTTAAGTTAATTAAATAACTTATTTTTTTATTTTTACTAAACTTAATTAGCCAGGGGCTGGCCCCACCTGTCATAGGCTCAGGGGGGTCAAATCCACCGGCGGCAAGGTCGATCTCGCCGGCGGTGAGCCTCCAGCGACCACCAGAACGGTAGAGGGGCTCGGAAATGCATCTCCGATGACCAAACTTCACGCGGAGGGCACTAAACGAACGACACTTCACCTGCGGCTCCAGTTTTGCATGCAACAGGGGATGAAATGGCCGGAGATGACGCCGGTGACGAGCTTGGCTGCGGCCGAAGCTCGGGCTATGTCGGGATCGACGAAACCGAAGGCAAAACGAGCGTGGCTTAGCTCCTAGAGCACCTACGCGTCGCACTGAAGCCATTGGTGGCCTCAGATGACCAGCCGTTCACCGGAGAGCTACCGACGACGAGGTCCCGCAGGGGATCTCGTCGGGCTCCGGTGGAATCGGGGCCTAGAGGAAAGGCCTGAGCTCACAGGGAGTGCAGAGGCGTCGAGAGTGGGCGCGGGGATGGCCTGAGGAGGAAGAACGACGGCGGCGAACTCCGGTGACCCGAGGAGGAAGATGACGGCATCACGGCATCTCAGGGGTTCTTGGCGTCGCACGACTAGCTGGGGAGCTTCAGGGAGCGAAGGTGAATCCGTTGCGCGGTTCAGGAGAGAGGGAGAAGGGCTGGAGCGACAGCGAGCTCGAGCTCAAGCTTCGGTCATGTCGGCCGAGAGGGGTAGAAGAGAGCAGGGCGAATGAGGAGGGGATGAGCTCGGGGAGGCCTCGAGGAGCTTATCCCCGTTCGTGGTAGCGCGACGCGGTGGCTAGGCAGGCACACGGCTGCGTGGGCGCGCTGGGGAACATGGCGGCCACCTCCTGCTCCGACTGGCAGGAGGAAGACGACAAGCTAAGGTGGGATGGGCCTCAGGTAAGCGCTAGATAGGTCTTTTACATTTTCTTTCCTTTCTGTTTTCTGTTTTATTCTTTCTGATATTGTTTAATTTATTTTTGGCTCCAAACTATTCCTAAAAATAGTTTGAAAAATACCAGAGTGTTAGTTGGAATATTTCCAACCACTCATAAAGTTTTCAACATTTTTGGAAACTTTGAACTATTTGAAATCAAATATATAATTGATTGCAGTAGCTTTTAAGTTAAATTTAAAATGCCATAGATAGTTTGAAAATAATTTTCATCTCTAATATTTTGTTTTCAACACTTATCAGAAATATTGGACTTTTAATGAAGGCCATTTTGGATTCATTGATTTTGCACTTGTTGGAATTCTTTTGAATAAGAAGTGGCTAAGGTTTTGCTTTGGATTTCACCACTTCTTTTTGGTTTATTTTCATTTCTTGAATGCAGTGAAAGAAGACATGAGCACAAGTTGTTAAACCCTAACAGGGAATGCAGGGATGTGACAGTCGACACGTCTGGCGACCTTGCTGGACTTGTTTTACCTTTCTTGAGCGTCTTGTGCGAGGGATTCCGAGGATGCTTTGCGTTATCTCGAGGTTGAGGTTTTCCAAAAGGAAGCCAAGGAGATCACGGGTTTCCCTGATCGAGGTCATTCTGTCGCAGCGTGTGGTAGTTTGTGATGGACTAGTTGGAGCACTCCTGCAGGGTTAAATCTTTCGCAAAGCCGTGCCCGCGGTTATGTGGCAACGTGAAAACTTTGTTTAACATTCGGTTCTAGATAACTTGAAGTAAGCTTAATTAAAACTTGTGAACTGAGTGTGTAACCGTGACTGTCTCTTTCGTGAGCTCCTTCTTTGATCGAGGACATGGTGGGGTTATGTGTGACGTAAGTAGGTGATCAGGATCATTCATTTGATCATCAGTAGATCGCGTCCGGTATGCGTAGATCCTCCCCCTTTTTATTCTTGTACTTGTAAGTTAGCCACCTCAAATAAATGCTTAGTCGCCTGCTGCAGCCTTACCACTCGAATATACCTCACCCATTAAGCTTTGCTAGTCTTGATACCTTTGGAAATGAGACTGCCGAGTCCCTGTGGCTCATAGCTTACTACAACACTAGTTGCAGGTACAGGTAAGGAGTTGCTTTGATGTGAGCGCAATGATTGTTCATTTGGAGTTCATTTTCTTCTTCTTCGTCGATCTAGGATGGGTTCTAGGACGGCAGCGTGGGATAGTAAGGATGGACGTCATTCTTTTATCGTTTGTTTTCGTCCATAGACGAGCCCTGCTCTTTTTTATGATGATTGTATGTATTGTACTGATGTGACTTTGTTATAGCTTGTAGCGACTGTAAGCCAACTCCTTGTACTCATCTTTTCAGTACATGTACTTGTAACTATATCCATTCTTGCGAAACGATGAGATGCTTTTCTATCCCTTTTGAGGCCCTCGCGCCCAAATAAGCATAGGACTGCATCTTGGGCGTAACAGTATCCAACACAACCGCTCACCAATGTTCATCTTCGTCCACTAGTCACACTACGTCCTGGTATTATTCATCATCACCATGAGTTAGACCAAGCCTGAGAACAAGGTTGTCGAGGATACAACAGCCGCAACGGCTTTAACATGGCCGGCCGGAGGGTATAATTAGTTTATCAGTCTCCTCTTTACTTTTGTGTTTGTCGTACTTGTTGTTCACTTAGATGTATTTGTTGTATGTGTAGTACATGCTTACATGGTTAAATGCCAATATGAATAAATAGTATTAGCGCCATGCTTATGCTTTATTTATGTATTAAATCAATCAAAAATTGCTAATTTATTAAACACTCTGGGTACCTAATTTTGTAGGCAATTTTTGATTCATGACTTTTCTACAACATTCAAATTTAACATGTTTATGCGTTAGACATTTTAAGCGTTGGTAAACAAAAACTATCTTGTGGCTCACAATGATGAACATGTTCTAGATCGTTGGTGGTCCTCCTGAAGGAACATTACTCCTGTAGAGGATAAGTGCGATCGGAGAACAACTAGTTGACGCATATCTACATATGTAGCTTGCCAAGAAACTGTTAGATCCGAGCGAAGGTAAGTAAAGCACAACAGATGTTTGAAGTGAGATGTATGTCATGGAGCAGTTCTATGATTATAGTATGGTTGAGAACTGCCCCATACTGGACCAGATTCATAAGATACAGTGGATCATTAAGGAGCTCAAACTCCTTAAGTGTGAGTAGCCAGACAAGTTTATCGCGAGATGCATAATTGCTAAACTCCGTCCTTCCCGGAGGAGCTTTGTGACACGTCCATTTTGCATCACCATCAACTACTATATTTTATAATATTTTAATAATATATTTCACGTTCCGATGTAATTGTAATGCGCTCTGTCTTTTAAAATGCAAGATTTACAAAGAGAGGGGAATTGCCAGACAACTTGAAATGTGGACATAAAATGCAATAGAAGAAAAGGAAACTTTTCGGAGATCAAAATCAACATGGGATTTTGAGGAATTATTTTGGAATATATTTAGTATTATGGAGCGAAGATGGGCCAGAGGGGACCCACTAGACATCCATGCGGTTTGGTGGGTCGACCGACCCCTAGCCACGCTCCATGGACGTGTGGGGCCCTAGTGCCTCATCTCATGATCTCCATTTTCCTTAAATTCATATTTACCCTAGAAAAAATCACTAATAATCCTTGTGAATTTCCGTTGCACTCTGCGAGGCAAAACTTTGGCGGAGCACTTTTGCTCTCTAGTGGAGTGATTCTTCTGGGGAAACCTACCCTCACAGGGAGAAATTAAAGCCTTCAACATCATCAAGACTCCAATTCTCGTGGGGATCATCATATTCATCAACATCTTCACCAACACCCTCTCATCTCCAGACCCTAGTTCTTCCCTTTTGTTCAGTCTTTCTATCAAACCTTAGATTGATAACTGGGAGTACTTATGAGTGTTGATTATACCTTCTTATTGATGCATAGGACATTTATTGGTGAAAAATTGTTGAGTACATATTGTCCATCATATATTATACGTACTGATCATGACCCATATGATGAGTTCTGAGTAGTTCCATTTGTTCTTGAGGACATGGAAGAAGTCTTGTTGCTATTAATCACGTGAAGTTCATTACCTCTCAATGTTTTGATGATATGTTGTGTTTTCCTTACTCTACTCGTGTTATGTGAACGCTTACTAGCTAACACTTCACCATCTTTGGGACTAGGGAAGGCATTATGTATTTAGTTCCTAGATGATGGGTTGCGGGAGTAATAATACCCAATCCCTAGTTTATGAATTTTTTCGTGAGGGCCTTTTTTGGATCCTATTGCTTAATAATATGGATATATTTATCTGAATTACTTCTCTAGGATTTGTGGATTCTTACATGGAGGATGTCATGGTTTTGTCACGGCAGATGTCCTCGTGAAATGACATAAAGATGGAGCCATCACACCTTGGTGGCGAGTCAAAGGGGGTGAGCAAAAGCGAGACTCAAATTTACCCAGGTTCGGCCCCTCGTGTGGAGGTAAAAGCCTACGTCCTGCTTTGCGTGGATTGATGATGGTTTCGATTACAAGGGGGCGTAACTCGCCTGACCTGGCTGATTTCTAACCTGCCCTATCTTCCCTAGGGACTCGCCTTTATATACAGGTCGAGACCCTAGGGTTTACAAGATTCCTGGCCATCCTACAAATCGCAACTTTCCCTATCTTTAAGTCACCGTGTCTTCCAAGACTAGGAACTCCCTTGGCAGTCTATCTTCTGTATAGCTTCTTGAACCGCCATCTGGCTCCTGGGCCAAGGGCCGCACTTCCAATGTTGAGTCGCCCCTTTGATGAACCGGCCCACCTAGGGTGGGTTATACCGCAGGTAATATCCCCAACATTAGGCCCCAGATTGTCTTGAATTCATTCACGTCAGTAAGCCTTCACCCACTTGGGCCGACTTATACCATCCTTTCTTTTCGACGAATGATAAGCCGCCATTCGTTATGAATTTGTTTGACCCGCCAGGTAATCTTTGATGACATCACCCTATCCCCTTAATTCCGGCATTTTTAATGCCATAACCACCCAATGGATCTTTTGCTCCACATTTACTTATCCCAAAACCCAAGCGCCATCACTGCAGATTCTCGACTTGCCGCCTCGATCCCCGCTCTGGCCGCCTCGATTCCTGCTCTGGCCGCCTCGATTCCCGCTCCGGCTGCCTCGATTCTGATTCTGGCTCTCTAAATAGCCGCAGGGGGAATAGGGGGGCACCGTCACCTACCCCCACTTCGGCCTCCTCGCGAACTTCGTCTTCCTCGTGCCCTTCATCTTCCTTGCGTCAGCATCTCGGCTTCCTCACCGGCCCCTGAAGCTTCACCACCTACCGTGGGTTCCTGGGCGTCTTCAAGCCGACAAAAGGTGCGAAGTTCTCCGCGTCCGTCTCCGGCGCCGTCTCCTTCCTCAGGTAAACACATTTCCCCATTAGGGTTAGACCGAGAACGCCATTGCCCCCGCAAGCTAGCTTTGAAACGCAACGAACGTCCCTTTTTGCTCCAGATCTGCTTCATATTCTTACGGTAGATTTTCGCAGTAGCAAATCATGGTCACTTATTGCATCTCTCCGTCACCTTAAGTTCTTGCGCCGTAGATCCAGACAATAGTACTGCCGCTTCTTTCCGTTCATAGCCTTCATCATTTTATCAAGTATTATTCTTTGAATTTGGTCCGTCCGTAGATCCGCAATTCACTGCTTGTTTTTACAAACAGGTTTGTCCGTCTTCCGGGAATATCCTTACGGCAAAAGACCTTTGAGTGTCGCCGCTCATCTCCTTCCATCACAACGACTTAGACTTATCACCATAGCTACGCCCCCTTTTTTCCAGTTGAAGGGCGAGTCGCAATACCTTAAATATGTTTTCATAAATCACCCAACTAGCGAGTTCGAATGCCTTCGCATCCATATTTTGTCACCTATTGGCGAGTCACAAAGTCCTTCTCAGACACATCGTAGATCCGAACTGGCGAGTTACCGTACTTCATGGTCCTCACTGAACCGCCTTGTTTCCTCTCTCTCCTTTTTTTTGTAGTCACGGTTGTTGTTTCGAAATGCAATTGGTTACCAACCAAGATTGATGATGCTATTCTCGAGAAATTCATTAAGTCGGGTCACCTCAATAGTAAGGAAGTCATTGGATGGCGAACCGCCCCGGGTGAGTTGATCCCCAACCCTGCCGACGGAGAAGTAGTCATTTTCACTGACTATCTTGAACGAGGTTTTAAACCGCCTGGGTCAAAGTTTTTCCGAGACGTTCTGCATTTCCTTAACGTTCATCCTCAAGACTTGGGACCCAACTCCATCAGCAATCTCTGCTAGTTTCAAGTGTTTTATGAGGTATACCTGCAAAAACAGCCCACAGTTCCTTTATTTTGGAACTTCTTTCATTTGAACCGCCATACTAAATTTACCAACGGACCCAATCATGAACTTGGAGGAGTCAATATCTAGAGACGCCGTGAGTGCGGATTTCTATTAGTCCTCCTGCCCAGCCATCCCAAAGGCTGGGCTGAGTCATGGTTTTATTGTCGCGACACCTCTCCACCTGGCGAGAACCCACTTCCGGGTTTCAGAGAGGATGGATAGCCCATGGATTTCAAACTACCCGAGAAGCTCACAAAAGAAGAAGAATCTGAATTCATCCCCATCTTCTCCGAGTAACGGTCCTTGACCAATAACGGACTCATTGGGATTGATCTGTTCCGTTACTGGGTGGAATGGAACATTCTTCCCTTGAGTCGCCGAGACGGGTTAATGTGTGAATATGATGGTAGCGTAGACCATCCGCAATGCTTCCACCACAAAAACCTCACAGAGAGGGACATTGTTGGTGTAATTAAGAAGCTAACCGGCGAGTCTTTGGAAGAATGCGCCAAAATCGGGCTCAAGGCCTTCTGCCGCTCCAACCCGGCTCCGCCAGTAAGAATCTGAGCCGCCCTCCTTTACCTTATAAATACACTTGCCAATGCTCTCGGTTTGAAATTTTATTCTGTTCACCAGAAAGATGATCCCTTTTGGCGAAGGGGTCCAAAAGTGACAACCCAGAGGAACACCAAACCACCACCAAAGAAGAAGAAGGAAGCAGGCAAAGGCAAGGCCGCCGCCAAGGATTCATCTATTGTCGGCGAGTCACGAGCTGTCGAGGAACAGTTAGAGGTAAAACTTCCCCTTTACTTTACATCTTTATGTTCCGACTCATGCTTATACCATGTGTCTTTATGTGTAGGGCGATGAGAACGAGAGCCAAGATGATGCGGTTGAGGTAATTTCTATTTCTTCCGACTCACCTTCCCCTTCCCCTAGGCCAGTCAGACAGATCTGTGGGAAAGTCCCCATGTCTCACCCATATGCTTATATGGACCCTGATTTCCTTTTGAAGAAGGCAAGATATAGTCCCAAGAGCAAAACCCGGAGCCACTCTGGCGACTTAATTTCCGGGCTGCTTGAGAAGACAACCGGTCGGAAGCGCACAAGAAAGGTACACTTTTGTTTAAACACAGTTTTCTTTGTGGAAAATACAATTCTCAACTTCCTTAATCTTCAAACTTTTATTCTGTCAGACTTCTCCCCCTTCATCTGGCGACTCGGCAATGTTAGCTCTCCTGCCAATGATCCGTGTGCAAGGGTGAGTTCCTTTGTTAACTCTCTTTCTTTTTAATAACGATATTTGCCCTAATCTTGGTGCCCTTATCTCAGAGCACAAGCAAAGAAAAGAAAGACTGGCCACTTATCTTCTGCTCCTAGGACGACTGAAGTCTTAGGCACGAGCGCCTCTGTCCCAGAGCTTGATGAGGACCAAGTGGCAGCTCATGATGTTCCTGTGGATGATATCCCCGACGTCCGGGATGACTCGCCCGCCATTTTGAATGAAACTGCTAACAGGGTTAACCCACCGAGCCCTCTCAAGGCGACTAAAGACCCAGATGCTGTCATAATCACTGGCACTGGATACTCCACACCTTCGGCGGCGGTGCTATCCAAGCATACCTCAAAGGAATCTCATCCTTCCGCCGAACAAGATGTCAGTAAGTTGAAGCTTCCCTAGTATGAGAAGCTGAAATTTGATCAACTCTGCTTTGGCTTCGCAAATCGCCTAGAGACGAGTTATGAAATGAACAAAAGCTTGATTCAACACATGAAAGTTAAACATGAGGTACGTCTATTATGTATTCTCTTCCTCTCATTAGCCTTCCAATAGACTAGTCTTTGCTTGATGGAAGTATTGTTGTTGGAATGTCTATCAGACCCATATCTGTCCATAGCCCCCAAGGGTCGGGTTATCTTTTTCAAAGATGCGTCGGGTCTTGTATATAATTAAAATCTTCAACCTGTAGCCCCTAAGGGATGGGTCATCTTTTGAAAGATGAGCCGGGTCTTGTATTTAGTTAAAAATCTTCAACCTGTAGCCCCCAAGGGCCGGGTCATCTTTTGAAAGATGAGCCAGGTCTTGTATTTAGTGAAAGTTCTTCAACCTGTAGCCCCCAAGGGCCGGGTCATCTTTTGAAAGATGAGCCGGGTCTTGTATTTAGTTAAAATTCTTCAACCTGTAGCCCCCAAGGGCCGGGTCATCTGTTGAAAGATGAGCTAGGTCTTGAATATTGTATGACTTTGAATAGAATCATACATTAGCTCCCAAGTGTCTGGAATATTGGTTGCAATAATTTTAAAACTTGTCTCCCCAAATTTTGTTTTGCAGGAATTTGTGACCCAGACTGAGTTAGCTTTAGCCGACTTAAGGAAGAATCTAGCCGAACAACTAAATGCACGGTCTGAGTCGGAGAGGAAATATCACTTGGTTCTGACTGAACTGGAAAGAATGAAAGCTGATCACCAGAAACTGGAGAGGAAAGGCAAAGCCGACCAAGTCGCCATCCTGAAGCGGGCTGAGCAAGCCGAGGGAAAATTAGAAGCCGCAAAGCAAGAACTCTCCGGCTTGAAAAAGCACATCTCCAACATGACTCTTGCCATGTTTGGTAAGTATTAACGCTTCTTTATTGCAAAATGAGTCTAATCTCCCAAGACTATCAAACACTGATGTGTCCTTTGTAGGTTCACGAGCCGCCAATCTCCAAGATGACTGCATGCTGAAGCTAAAGGCTATGTATACCTTCACCGAGCAGTTATATACAGGGGGCGTGCTGACAAATAAAGCAGTGATGGGAAGCAAAGAGCCAGTTAAATCCATCAAGCACATGCTCAGCTACCTGTCCACGTTGCCTCCTCAAATAGAGGAGCTGAAGAGATCAGTCGTCCGGAAGGGAGTCCTGAACACCCTAAGCCGGTGTTTGGCCTATGCTCCGAAGCTGAAACCAGAAGAGGTAGCTGCTGGCTATCCTGAACTGAAAGACGACGGGTTGGAGTTCACCGAGGAGGACTACCACCGAGTAATCAAGGAATCCCGCTTCGCGGCCACTCAACTGGTAGTCGGCTTCTATTTAAACAAATACCAAGCCGCATATGATGATAAGAACAAGAAGGTGACTCCTCCCTCGTACGAAATTACTAGCTTGGCTCCTAGCCAGCCCAAGAATCCTTTTGACCTTGACGTGGATCTATCCCTCTTCCTTGATGATGAAGATGAGTTCGTCGCCTTATCCAAGTGTAATTGGAAGCTGGGCGACTTACAAATTGAAGTTGGAGAGAGCTCGAGGCAAGGTGACCCAGAGGCGGCTTGAGTCTTCTCAAGATGTAATCTTTGCCTTTAAAAGATAATCTGATCCTTTCTTCATCGGGGGATGCCGCCCGACTTGGCCATGCGAGCCATGTAATAGCTTGTTAGATTTTGTACGGAAACAATCGGTCACTCGTGCCTTTTGATTGACCTTCCTGAATAACTTATTCCTTTAGTCTATTCATGAATCGCCCTTTTAAAAAGCTCTGGCTTTGATAAGCAAGGAAGTGTGATAGTTCGACATAAAAGCCCTCAACCTGTGTGTCAGAAAAACGTAAGCCGACTCAGTGAGTTATGGCAAAGGATAAACCAGCCCCATGGGTTATGGGAAAAATAAACAAGCCCTTTGGATTATGGCAAATAGTAGTTAAAAACTGGCCCAATGAGTCGTGGCGAGTTATAAACAAAAGCCGACTCAAAGATATTATGAAACCTTGTGGTCGTGCCATCAAGAAATAAAATTCGTCGACTGAATGAGCTGTGACAGGACAAGACGAGTTTGCATAACTCTAGTGTTACCCCTAGAAGGCTTTTGCAGCAGCCTATACTATTTAGACCGGCTGATCAGGCGTGAGTCAGGCTTCAGTGAACCAATGGTTTCCATATTCTCCATGTGTGGCTCCGGCCGGTACCTTTTATGTTTTAACCAAGGCGAGTTCAGGGTCCAAATGACGGATTGACTCACCCAGATACATAGGTCCATGTGGCGACTTGTCCAACAGATAGTCTAGTATAACCATTTGTAATGCGGTAATTTTTCGCTAGCCAAGAGGGTATTCAGGCTGAACTTAGTGAGTGGAAGCCCCCAAGTGACCTATGATTGAGGAAAAGTCGGGCATAGGATTGCAGAAGCGTGTACGCTCTTACTGCAAAAGGACTTGGGAACTGGTAGCCCCCAAGTAAGCCGGCTTAATTCTCAAAATCATATAAGGTGCCTATGTTTGAACCGTGCAACGTGGCGACTGGTCCTCTTTGGCTCATCAAGGCCCTGTTTTGAAATAAGTGCAGCATGGCGACTTCTGCTCTTTGGCCTTGATAGCGTTCATGTTTGGACGACTTATAGAACAATGAAGACTCATGCTTTCTGAAGCTGAAATGACAAAGGACCCCAAAGTTCGTGGGTCCCGGCTTTATTGCTTTCATAAATAATGGATTACATTTTCTGAAATTTGGAAAAAAGAAAGGTGCCCATGGCTATAAGTGTAGTAAGGCCGCAGTTGGGCTATATTCCAGGGGCGAGTTGTCTCAACCTCTGTAGTTGCCGATCTGGGCAAAGATCCACCAAGTAGTATGAGCCGTTTCGCAGATTCTTGCTAATGACAAACGGTCATTCCCACGGAGGTGATAGTTTGTGCATACCAGTGTGATCTTCAATCAAAGGGAGCACCAAGTCGCCCTCTTGAAAAGTCCGGCTCTTGACACGGCGGCTGTGGTAGCGTCGCAAGTCTTGTTCGTAGATCGCCGACACTGACGCGTCCAAGTCACATTCTTCCTCCAAAGCATCCAACGAGTCTTGTCGTGCCAGCTCGTTGTCCTGTTCCACATAGGCGGCGAATCGCGGTGAATCGTGTCTGATGTCGCTGATACGTCCCCAACGTATCTATAATTTTTGATGGTTCCATGCTATTATCTTGTCAACTTTGGATGTTTTATATGCATGAATATGCTATTTTATATCTTTTTTGGGACTAACCTGTTAACTCTGTGCCAAGTGTCAGTTTCTATTTTTTCCGTGTTTTTGACCCTTTTTCAGACGGAGTCCAAATGGAATAAAACTTTGCGATGATTTTTTTGGACCAAAAGAGACCCCCGAAGGTTTGGAAGAAGGCGAGAAGAGCCACGAGGGAGTCACAAGCTCGGGAGGCGCGACCCCCCCTAGGCCGCACCTACCAGGCTTGTGACCTCCTCGTGGGCCCAACCGACGTAATTCCACCACCATAAATTCCTATAAATACAAAACCCCCCAAAAAGAAACCTAGACCGGGAGTTCCGCCGCCGCAAGCCTCTATAGCCACCAAAAACCAATCTGGAGCCCGTTCCGGCACCCTGTCGGAGGGGGAATCCATCTCCGGTGGTCATCTTCATCATCCCGACGATCTCCATGACGAGGAGGGAGTAGTCCACCCTCGGGGCTGAGGGTATGTACCAGTAGCTATGTGTTTGATCTCTCTCTCTCTCTCGTGTTCTTGAGATGTCATGATCTCGATGTACCGCGTGCTTTGCTACTATAGTTGGATCTTATGATGTTCTTCCCCCTCTCCCTTCTTGTAATGAATTGAGTTTCCCCTTTGAAGTTATCTTATCGGATTGAGACTTTGAGAACACTTGATGTATGTCTTGCACGTGTCTATCTGTGGTGATCAACTTGCGGGTTTGTGACAATGGGAACCTATGCATATGGGTTGGCACACATTTGGATATTCATGTGAGTACTCGATGTATGTTTTGGTGATCAACTTGCGGGTTTCGTGACATTGGGAACCTATGCATATGGGTTGACACACGTTTTGACTCTCTGGTAGAAACTTCGGGGCATTCTTTAATTGGGGAACGTCGCATGGGAAACAAAAATTTTCCTACGCGCACGAAGACCTATCATGGTGATGCCCATCTACGAGAGGGGATGAGTGATCTACGTACCCTTGTAGACCATACAACAGAAGCGTTAGAGAACGCGGTTGATGTAGTGGAACGTCCTCATGTCCCTCGATCCGCCCCGTGAACAATCCCGCGATCAGTCCCACGATCTAGTACCGAACGGACGACACCTCCGCGTTCAGCACATGTACAACTCGACGATGATCTCGGCCTTCTTGATCCAGCAAGAGAGACGGAGAGGTAGAAGAGTTCTCCGGCAGCGTGACGGCGCTCCGGAGGTTGGTGATGACCTTGTCTCAGCAGGGCTCCGCCCGAGCTCCGCAGAAACGCGATCTAGAGGAAAAACCGTGGAGGTATGTGGTCGGGCTGCCGTGGAAAAGTCGTCTCAAATCAGCCCCAATACCTCCGTATATATAGGTGGGAGGGAGAGGACCTTGCCTTGGGGCTCAAGGAGCCCCAAGGGGGTCGTCCGAGTCCAAGGGGGGAAGGCTCCCCCCCAAACCGAGTTGGACTTGGTTTGGTGGGTGGGAGTCCTTCCCTTCCTTCCCACCTCCCTTTTTTTTCTTTCTCTTTGATTTTTCTTTGTATGGCGCATAGGGCCCTTTTGGGCTGTCCCACCAGCCCACTAAGGGCTGGTGCGCCACCCTCATGGCCTATGGGCTTCCCCGGGGTGGGTTGCCCCCCCCGGTGAACTCCCGTAACCCATTCGTCATTCCCGGTACATTCCCGGTAACTCCGAAAACCTTCCGGTAATCAAATGAGGTCATCCTATATATCAATCTTCATTTCCGGACCATTCCGGAAACCCTCGTGACGTCCATGATCTCATCTGGGACTCCGAACAACATTCGGTAACCAACGATATAACTCAAATACACATAAAACAACGTCGAACCTTAAGTGTGCAGACCCTGCGGGTTCGAGAACTATGTAGACATGACCCGAGTGACTCCTCGGTCAATATCCAATAGCGGGACCTGGATGCCCATATTGGATCTTACATATTCTACGAAGATCTTATCGTTCGAACCTCAGTGCCAAGGATTCATATAATCCCGTATGTCATTCCCTTTGTTCTTCGGTATGTTACTTGCCCGAGATTCGATCGTCAGTATCCGCATACCTATTTCAATCTCGTCTATCGGCAAGTCTCTTTACTCGTTCCGTAATACAAGATCCCACAACTTACACTAAGTTACATTGCTTGCAAGGCTTGTGTGTGATGTTGTATTACTGAGTGGGCCCCGAGATACCTCTCCGTCACACGGAGTGACAAATCCCAGTCTTGATCCATACTAACTCAACTAACACCTTCGGAGATACCTGTAGAGCATCTTTATAGTCACCCAGTTACGTTGCGACGTTTGATACACACAAAGCATTCCTCCGGTGTCAGTGAGTTATATGATCTCATGGTCATAGGAATAAATACTTGACACACAGAAAACAGTAGCAACAAAATGACACGATCAACATGCTACGTCTATTAGTTTGGGTCTAGTCCATCACGTGATTCTCCCAATGATGTGATCCAGTTATCAAGCAACAACACTTTGTTCATAATCAGAAGACACTGACTATCACTGATTAACTGGCTAGCCAACTAGAGGCATGCTAGGGACGGTGTTTCGTCTATGTATCCACACATGTAAATGAGTCTTCATTCAATACAATTATAGCATGGATAATAAACTATTATCTTGATACAGGAATTATAATAATAACTATACATTTATTATTGCCTCTAGGGCATAATTCCAACAGTCTCCCACTTGCACTAGAGTCAATAATCTAGCCCTCACATCACCATGTGAATTACATTGTAATAAATCTAACACCCATACAGTTCTGGTGTCGATCATGTTTTGGCTGTGGAAGAGGTTTAGTCAGCGGGTCTGCTACATTCAGATCCGTGTGCACTTTGCATATATTTACGTCCTCTCCCTCGACGTAGTCGCGGATGAGGTTGAAGCGTCGTTTGATGTGTCTGGTCTTCTTGTGAAACCGTGGTTCCTTTGCTAAGGCAATGGCACCCGTGTTATCACAAAACAAGGTTATTGGATTCAGTGCGCTTGGCACCACTCCAAGATCTGTCATGAACTGCTTCATCCAGACACCCTCCTTAGCCGCCTCCGAGGCAGCCATGTACTCCGCTTCACATGTAGAATCTGCTACGACGCTTTGCTTGGAACTGCACCAGCTTACCGCACCCCCATTAAGAATAAATACGTATCCGGTTTGCGACTTAGAGTCGTCCGGATCTGTGTCAAAGCTTGCATCGACGTAACCTTTTACGGCGAGCTCTTCGTCACCTCCATACACGAGAAACATCTCCTTAGTCCTTTTCAGGTACTTCAGGATATTCTTGACCGCTGTCCAGTGATCCACTCCTGGATTACTCTGGAACCTACGTGCCATACTTATGGCCAGGCTAACATCCGGTCTAGTGCACAACATCGCATACATGATAGAACCTATGGCTGAAGCATAGGGGACGGAACGCATATGCTCTCTATCTTCATCAGTTGCTGGGCACTGAGTCTTACTCAATCTCGTACCTTGTAGAACTGGCAAGAACCCTTTCTTGGACTGTTCCATTTTGAACCTCTTCAAAACTTTATCAAGGTATGTGCTTTGTGAAAGTCCTATCAGGCGTTTTGATCTATCCCTATAGATCTTAATGCCTAGAATGTAATCAGCTTCTCCTAGGTCCTTCATAGAGAAACTTTTATTCAAGTAACCTTTTATGCTCTCCAAAAACTCCATGTTGTTTCCAATCAGCAATATGTCATCCACATATAATATTAGAAACGCCACAGAGCTCCCACTCACTTTTTTGTAAATACAAGATTCTCCGACCACTTGTATAAACCCAAATGCTTTGATCACCTCATCAAAGCGTTTGTTCCAACTCCAAGATGCTTGCACCAGTCCATAAATGGATCGCTCGAGCTTGCACACCTTGTTAGCATTCTCAGGATCGACAAAACCTTCGGGTTGTATCATATACAACTGTTCCTTAAGGAAACCGTTAAGGAACGCCGTTTTGACATCCATCTGCCAGATCTCATAATCGAAAAATGCAGCTATTGCTAACACGATTCTGACGGACTTAATCATCGCTACGGGTGAGAAAGTCTCATCGTAGTCAACTCCTTGAACTTGTGAAAAACCCTTTGCCACAAGTCGAGCTTTATAAACGGTCACATTGCCGTCAGCGTCCGTCTTCCTCTTAAAGATCCATTTGTTCTGAATAGCCTTGCGGCCCTCGGGTAGTACCTCCAAAGTCCACACTTTGTTCTCATACATGGATCCTATCTCGGATTTCATGGCTTCTAGCCATTTGTTGGAATCTGGGCCCACCATTGCTTCTTCATAATTTGCAGGTTCATTGTTGTCTAGCAACATGATTGATAAGACGGGATTACTGTACCACTCTGGAGCAGCATGTGGTCTCGTCGACCTGCGTGGTTCGACAGAAACTTGATCTGGAGTTTCATGATCATCATCATGAACTTCCTCCTCAACCGGTGTCGCAATGACAGAGGTTTCCCCTTGCCCTGTGCCACCATCCAGAGGGATGAGAGGTTGGACAACCTCGTCAAGTTCTATCTTCCTCCCACTCAATTCTCTCGAGAGAAACTCCTTCTCGAGAAAAGCTCCGTTTTTAGCAACAAACACTTTGCCCTCGGATTTGAGATAGAAGGTGTACCCAACTGTCTCTTTTGGGTAACCTATGAAGACGCACTTTTCCGCTTTGGGTTCCAGCTTTTCAGGCTGAAGCTTTTTGACATAAGCATCACATCCCCAAACTTTAAGAAACGACAACTTTGGCCTTTTGCCATACCACAGTTCGTATGGTGTCGTCTCAACGGATTTTGATGGTGCCCTATTTAAAGTGAATGCAGCTGTTTCTAATGCATAACCCCAAAACGATAACGGCAAATCGGTAAGAGACATCATAGATCGCACCATCTCTAACAAAGTACGATTACGACGTTCGGACACACCATTACGCTGTGGTGTTCCAGGCGGTGTTAACTGTGAAACAATTCCACATTGTCTTAAGTGAGTACCAAACTCGAAACTCAGATATTCACCCCCACGATCAGACCGTAGGAACTTGATCTTCTTGTTATGATGATTTTCCACTTCACTCTGAAATTGCTTGAACTTTTCAAATGTTTCAGACTTGTGCTTCATCAAGTAGACATAACCATATCTACTTAAATCGTTAGTGAAGGTGAGAAAATAACGATATCCACCGCGTGCCTCCACGCTCATCGGACCACACACATCGGTATGTACGATTTCCAATAAGTCACTTGCACGCTCCATTGTTCCTGAGAACGGAGTCTTAGTCATCTTACCCATGAGGCATGGTTCGCACGTGTCAAGTGAATCAAAGTCAAGTGACTCCAAAAGTCCATCAGCATGGAGTTTCTTCATGCGCTTTACACCAATATGACCTAAGCGGCAGTGCCACAAAAATATGGCACTATCATTGTTAACTCTAACTCTTTTGGTCTCCATGTTATGTATATGCGTATCGCTATCAAGATTCAATATGAACAATCCTCTCACATTCGGTGCATGACCATAAAAGATGTTACTCACAGAAATAGAACAACCATTATTCTCTGACTTAAAAGAGTAACCGTCTCGCAATAAACAAGATCCAGATATAATGTTCATGCTCAACGCAGGCACTAAATAACAATGGTTTAAGTTCATCACTAATCCTGATGGTAACTGAAGTGACACTGTGCCGACGGCGATTGCATCAACCTTGGAACCATTTCCTACGCGCATCGTCACTTCATCTTTTGCCAGCCTTCGTCTATTCCGCAGTTCCTGTTGCGAGTTGCAAATATGAGCAACAAAACCGGTATCGAATACCCAGGCACTACTGCGAGAGCCAGTTAAGTACACATCAATAACATGTATATCAAATATACCTGATTTTTCTTTGGCCGCCTTCTTATCTGCAGATACTTGGGGCAATTGCGCTTCCAGTGACCCATACCCTTGCAATAGTAACACTCCGTTTCAGGCTTAGGTCCAGCTTTGGGTTTCTTCGTCGGAGTGGCAACAGGCTTGCCGCTCTTCTTCGAATTGCCCTTCTTGCCTTTGCCGTTTCTCTTGAAACTAGTGGTCTTATTCACCATCAACACTTGATGCTCTTTACGGAGTTCAGACTCTGTGACTTTCAGCATCGCAAACAACTCGCCAGGAGACTTGTTCATCCCTTGCATGTTGTAGTTCAACACAAAGCCTTTATAGCTTGGCGGCAGTGATTGAAGGATTCTGTCAGTGATAGCTTCTTGCGGGAGTTCAATCCCTAGCTCAGCTAGACGGTTTGAGTACCCAGACATTTTGAGCACATGTTCACTGACAGACGAGTTTTCCTCCATCTTGCAAGCATAGAATTTATCGGAGGTCTCATACCTCTCGATCCGGGCGTTCTTCTGAAAGATAAACTTCAACTCCTGGAACATCTCAAATGCTCCATGACGCTCAAAGCGACGTTGAAGTCCCGGTTCTAAGCCATACAAAACTGCACATTGAACTATTGAGTAGTCCTCCTTACGTGTTAACCAAGCGTTCTTAACATCCTGATCAGCCGTAGCGGGTGGTTCATCTCCAAATGCAGCATTAAGGACATAATCCTTCTTCCCAGCTTGTAAGATTAGCTTAAGATTACGAGCCCAGTCTACAAAGTTGCTTCCATCATCTTTCAACTTAGCTTTCTCTAGGAACGTATTAAAATTCAGGATGACTGTCGCGTGAGCCATGATCTACAACACAAATATATTCAAAGTGGACTTAGACTATGTTCAAGATAATTAGAGTTTAACTAAATCAAATTGTTCGCTAAACTCCCACTCAAAGAATACATCTCTCTAGTCATTTGAGTGGTTCATGATACACTTACACTAGCTCAAGTCCGATCATCACGTGAGTTGAGTATAGTTTCAGTGGTAAGCATCCCTATGCTAATCATATCATCTATATGATTCATGATCGACCTTTCGGTCTCATGTGTTCCGAGGCCATGTCTGCACATGCTAGGCTCGTCAAGCTTAACCCGAGTGTTCCGCGTGCGCAACTGTTTTGCACCCGTTGTATGTGAACGTTGAGTCTATCACACCCGATCATCACGTGGTGTCTCGAAACGATGAACTGTAGCAACGGTGCACAGTTGGGGAGAACACAATTTCGTCTTGAAATTTTAGTGAGAGATCACCTCATAATGCTACCGTCGTCCTAAGAAAAATAAGGTGCATAAAAGGATTAACATCACATGCAATTCATAAGTGACATGATATGGCCATCATCACGTGCTTCTTGATCTTCATCACTAAAGCACCGGCACGATCTTCTTGTCACCGGCGCCACGCCATGATCTCCATCAACGTGTTGCCATCGGGGTTGTCGTGCTACTCATGCTATTACTACTAAAGCTACATCCTAGCAAAATAGTAAACGCATCTGCAAGCACAAACGTTAGTATAAAGACAACCCTATGGCTCCTGCCGGTTGCCGTACCATCGACGTGCAAGTCGATATTTCTATTACAGCATGATCATCTCATACATCCAATATGTCACATCACATCGTTGGCCATATCACATCACAAGCATACCCTGCAAAAAGAAGTTAGACGTCCTCTAATTTTGTATATATCCCGGTAACTCCGAAAAACTTTCCGGTAATCAAATGAGGTCATCCTATATATCAATCTTCGTTTCTGGACCATTCCGGAAACCCTCGTGACGTCCGTGATCTCATCTGGGACTCCGAACAACATTCGGTAACCAACCATATAACTCAAATACACATAAAACAACGTCGAACCTTAAGTGTGCAGACCCTGCGGGTTCGAGAACTATGTAGACATGACCCGAGTGACTCTTTGATCAATATCCAATAGCGGGACCTGGATGCCCATATTGGATCCTACATATTCTACGAAGATCTTATCGTTTGAACCTCAGTGCCAAGGATTCATATAATCCCGTATGTCATTCCCTTTGTCCTTCGGTATGTTACTTGCCCGAGATTCGATCGTTAGTATCCGCATACCTATTTCAATCTCGTCTATCGGCAAGTCTCTTTACTCGTTCTGTAATACAAGATCCCGCAACTTACACTAAGTTACATTGCTTGCAAGGCTTGTGTGTGATGTTGTATTACCGAGTGGGCCCCGAGATACCTCTCCGTCACACGGAGTGACAAATCCCAGTCTTGATCCATACTAACTCAACTAACACCTTCGGAGATACCTGTAGAGCATCTTTATAGTCACCCAGTTACGTTGCGACGTTTGATACACACAAAGCATTCCTCCGGTGTCAGTGAGTTATATGATCTCATGGTCATAGGAATAAATACTTGACACGCAGAAAACAGTAGCAACAAAATGACACGATCAACATGCTACGTCTATTAGTTTGGGTCTAGTCCATCACGTGATTCTCCTAATGACGTGATCCAGTTATCAAGCAACAACACCTTGTTCATAATCAGAAGACACTGACTATCTTTAATCAACTGGCTAGCCAACTAGAGGCTTGCTAGGGATGGTGTTTTGTCTATGTATCCACACATGTAAATGAGTCTTCATTCAATACAATTATAGCATGGATAATAAACGATTATCTTCATACAGGAATTATAATAATAGCTATATTTATTATTGCCTCTAGGGCATAATTCCAACATCTTTGAAGTCTATGTGTTGGTTGAATAGATGATTATGAGATTGTGTGATGCATATCATATAATCATGCCCACGGATACTTGAGGTGACAATGGAGTATCTAGGTGACATTAGGGTCTTGGTTGATATGTGTCTTAAGGTGTTATTCTAATACGAACTCTATGATGGGTCGAACGGAAAGAATAGCTTCGTGTTATTTTACTACGGACTCTTGAATAGATCGATCAGAAAGAATAACTTTGTGGTGGTTTCGTACCCGACAATAATATCTTCATTTGTTCTCCGCTATTAGTGACTTTGGAGTGACTCTTTGTCGCATGTTGAGGGCTAGTTATGTGATACAATTATGTTAACATTGTTGAGAGAACTTCACTAGTGAGAGTATGGACCCTAGGCCTTGTTTCCACGCATTGCAATACTGTTCGTGCTCACTTTTGTTACTAGTTACCTTGCTGTTTTTGTAATTTCAGATTACAAAAACCTATATCTACCATCCATATTGCACTTGTATCACCATCTCTTCGCCGAACTAGTGCACCTATACAACTTACCATTGTATTGGGTGTGTTAGGGACACAAGAGACTCTTTGTTATTTGGTTGCAGGGTTGCTTGAGAGAGACCATCTTCATCCTACGTCTCCCACTGATTGATAAACCTTAGGTCACACACTTGAGGGAAAATTGCTACTCTCCTACAAACCTCTGCACTTGGAGGCCCAACAACGTCTACAAGGAGAAGGTTGCGTAGTAGACATCAGTCGCTTGGTAACACATCTTCTGCCCCGTAGACCAGAAAGAAAGGAGTAAAACCCATGGAGCGATTTGGAGTTGTCCTGATGCTCCGTAATACTAAGGGAAATTGTTCCACCCAACACCCTGGAGTACATTCCAAAGGTACCATGAGCCGAGACTTAATTCCCCGCAATATTTCCTGGTTCGCCCTTTCTACCTGCCCATTAGACTAGGGATGTGCGACCGCAGAGACGTGAAGCCGGATATGTTCTCATGAGCAAAAACTCTTGCATTGCACCTTTGGATAAATTAGTACCATTGTCAGTTATGATACTATGGGGGTATCCAAACCTGAAAATCATTTTTTTAAGAATTTGACAATCGTATCTGCATCACAGCTACTAACGGGCTCTGCCTCAACCCACTTAGTAAACTTGTCAACCGCCACCAATAGGTGTGTATTTTTATTAGACGACATCTTGAAAGGGCCAACCATGTCAAGCCCCCAGACTGCAAACGACCAAGTGATTGGTATCATCCGCAATTCAGAGCCGGCACGTGCATGTGACGTCCAAATTTCTAGCAGCCATCACATCGGCGAACTATCTCCTCTGCGTCTGCATGTGCCGTCAGCCAATAGAACCCATGTCTGAAGGCCTTAGAAACCAAAGATCGAGACCCAACATAATGACCACAGTCGCCTGCATGAATCTCATTGAAGATCATTCATCCTTCTTCAGGAGAGACGCACCTTTGAAATACCCCTGAGGTGCTTCGTTTGTGCAACTCGCCATTGTGTATGACCATGGAATTACACCGACGGACGATTTGGCGAGCCAATAGTTCATCTGCGGGTAACTTGCCTCGGGTGAGATACGCCCATAGGGAGCCGCCCAATCCGGAGTAGCATGAAGAGACGCCACGAGTTGAGACTCGGGGTCCTGCACCGCCAAGTCTTCTTCTGAAGGCAGTCTCACCGAAGGGTTATGCAATACATCCAAAAAGACATTGGGAAGAACCGGCTTACGTTGTGAACCGAGATGGGAAACACCATCCACTTCTTCATTAAGTCGCCGGTCGATGCGATCCACTTGATAACCATGAAAATGACCTGCTACATCTAACACAGCTCGTCTGTAAGCCACCATTAAGAGATCCCTTGAATCCCAGGTGCGAGAAACCTGATGTGCCACCAAATCTGAGTCACCCAAACATCTGACTTGTGTGAGGTTCATCTCTTTGGAAGTCGCCATCCATGGAGCAAGGCTTCATACTCTGCTGCATTGTTGGTACATGGGAACATGAGCCGAAGGACATAGCAAAACTTGTCACCTTGAGGCGAAGTTATCACCACGCCAGCCCCTGAACCTTCGAGTTTCCTAGATCCATCGAAATAGATGGTACAATAAGTATGATCGGGCCTATCCTCTAGGATTTGGAACTCGGTCGAATCATTGATGAACTCCACTAGTGCTTGAGATTTAATGGCCGTCCGGGGTGTATACCGCACGTGATGGGGCCCTAACTCGATGGCCCACTTAGCAATCCGTCCTGTTGCTTCTCGATTTCGTATGATGTCGCCAAGGGGAAGAAATGACGACTGTGATGGGGTGTTCCTGGAAGTAGTGCTTCAGCTTCCGACTTGCCAGAAACACCCCAAAGACTAGCTTCTGCCAATGCGGTAGCGTTGGTTGGAGAGGGTCAGGACCTTGCTGATAAAATACACTAGTCGTTGGACTAGATACTACTTTCCTTCTTCCTTCCGCTGGACAACCACTGCCACGCTAACTTCCTTGGAAATGGCCGCGATGTACACGAGCATAGGCTCCTTGTCCGTCAGAGCCGCCAATACTCGCGGGTTAACTAATTGTCGCTTCAAGGCTTCAAAGGCTTCGTTGGCTTCGTCTGTCCATACGAATTGATCAGTTTTCTTGAGCAGCTAATAGAGAGGGATGGCCTTCTCCCCGAGGCGACTTATAAAGCGGCTCAGAGCTGCGATACGGCCCTTCATGCGCTGGACTTGGTTAATGTTAGCCGGTTTCCCCAGTGAAGTAATTGCTTCAATTTTGTCCAGGTTAGCTTCAATGCCATGTTCCGACACCAAAAAGCCCAATAACTTTCCTGCGGGAACACCAAACACACACTTGGTGGGATTAAGCCTCATCTGGTAGACGCGCAAGTTGTCAAAAGTCTCCTTGAGATCCTCCAAGAGCGACTCCTTCTTTTGAGATCTGACCACGATGTCGTGCATGTACGCGTGGACATTACGATCGATCTGGTTATGCAAACAATTTTGGCTGCAACGTTGGTAAGTCGCCCCCGCGCTCTTGAGCCCGAACGACATAGACACGTAATAGAAAGCTCTGAAGGGGGGGGGGGGGGTTATGAAGGATGTCTTCTCCTGGTCTGCCACCGCCATCTTGATCTGGTGGTACCTTGAATAAGCATCCAAGAAACACAAACGCTCGCAACCCGCCGTTGAATCAATAATTTGATCAATGTGGGAAGGGCGAAGGGGTCCTTCGGATAGGCTCTGTTGAGGTCAGTGTAGTCGATGCACATGCGGAAAGTGCCGTTCTTTTTTAACACCAGGACCGGGTTAGCCAGCCATTCAGGATGGAAAACCTCGATGATAAACCCGGCGGCCAAAAGCCGGGCGACTTCCTCTCTGATCGCCTTACGATGCTCTTCATTAAACCTGCGAAGGTACTGCCGGACTGGTTTGACTTTGGGGTTAGTATTAAGATGGTGCTCGGGGAATTCTCTCGGTACACCTCGCATGTCAGAAGGTTTCCATGCGAAGATGTCCCGATTCTTATGGATGAATTCGATGAGCACGCTTTCCTATTTGGGATCCAGACCCGCCCCAATAGTGAACTTCTTGGTGGAGTCGCCAGGCGTGAAGTCTATGGACCTTGGTATTGTCCGTCGGTTTAAACTTGAGGGGAGGCTCAGAGTCGGTGGTTGGCCTCTTGAGCGCCATCATGTCTGCCGGATCAACATTGGCTTGGTGAAACTTGAGCTCTTCGGCCGCGCAAGCCAACTCGGCATAAGTTGCATTCTTGGGCTATCTTCGTGTCTCCACTGATGGTAATAGGTCAATTTGGGCCAGGCATCTTGAGTTTGAGATAAACATAACATGGGCGGGCCATGAATCAGGTGTAAGCCAGCCTTCCAAAGAACGCATGGTAGGGGCTCTTGATTTTGACCACCTCGAACATGAGAGACTCGCTCCTATAATTGGACTCTGTGCCAAAGACCACGTTAAGTTTAATCCGCCCAATTGGATATACCGACTTACCGGGGACGATGCCGTGGAAGACCGTGGACAATGGCATCAAGTCTTTCTCCAAAATATTCATCAGTCGGAAAGTATCAAAGTATAAGATGTTAATGTTGCTGCCTCCATCCATGAGGACCTTGGAAAGGGTGTAACCCCCGACTTGGGGAGCCACGACCAAAGACAAGTTGCCAGGGTTATCTACTCGGGGCGGGTGATCCTGCCTGCTCCAGGTTATGGGCTGTTCAGACCAGTGAAGGTACCGGGGGAGCACCGGCTCGACCACGCTGAAGGTTCTATGTTTCACCTTCTGATCTTGCTTGCAGGTGCTGGTAGTGAACACGTGATACTGCCTGCTGCTCAGTTGCTTAGGGTTATTCTGAAAACCTCCAAGATCATCCTATCGCTGGAGATCCCCTTGCGGGGGTGGTTGCTGAAACACTTCTGGCGGGTTGTACCGCTGGTTGTGAACTTGGTATTGTCCAGCGTTGGGTTGCGACCCGCCCTGTGGTCCTGGGTTAGGAAAGCTGCCGAACGGGCTTTGGCGTGACCCGGGCGTGCCGGGTTGCTCCTGTCGCTGGCCCTGATCACCGCCCTGACCCCTTCTGAGCACCTCGGCTCGGAATTCCTGCATCACATAGCAATCCTCCCAAGAGTGAGTCGCCGGTCCCTCCGCCGTGGCATGCTGTGGACAAGGGCCTTTGAGGATCTCGTGATAATTGCGCGGCTTCTTCCCACTGTAGCTTCGCTTCTTCTGGCACTGGTTTCCGTTGCCGGTATTGGTATTAGCGACGAAATCTGTAGGACCTTCCAGTTGTCTCTTTTTGCCTTGCCTACCATGATGGTGGTTGCCCCGGCCCTGAAACTGAGAATGGCCCTTCGATGACTCGCCCTTCCCGGAGGTGCTAGTTTTGTTGTCATCCTCTCCAAGATCCTTGGTGTCATCCGACTCAGCATATCTAGTGAGGGTGTCCATCAACTCGCCTATGTCATGTACTTTTCGCTTAAGTCGCCCCAGCTTCAGAACCAGAGGCTCGTAATGACAGTTTTTTCTCCAGGATCAATACTGCCCGAGCCGCCAAGATTCCCTCTGATGAATGAATAACTTCTGCGACTCGCCGAGTCCAATGATGGGCCGACTCATCCGGCCGCTGAACGTAGTGTTGCAGGTTGACAATGGTCATCGGGCGTTTGCAAGTCCCTCTGAAATTCTTGATGAAGCGCTCTTTCAGCTCTGCCCAGGTGTTGATGGAGTTAGGCGGTAAGTTTTTTAACCATGCATGTGCCGTTCCTTCAAGCATCATAGTGAAATACTTGGCACAAACCGCCTCATTTACGTCGCGCATGTCCATCGCGAGTTCGTAACTCTCGATCCATGACCCTGGTTCGAGATCTGGCGAGTAATTAGGCACCTTCCTAGGTCCTTTGAAGTCCTTCGGCATCTGCTCATTGCGCAGAGCCGGCGCAAGACATGAAACTCCAATGTGCTTACCTCCGGTGTCGAGAGGCGCGTGAGGTGTCGAGTGATACGTCTCCAACGTATTTATAATTTTTGATGGTTTCATGCTATTATCTTGTCAAACTTTGGATGTTTTGTATGCCTTTTTTTATCTTTTTTGGGACTAACTTATTAACTCAGTGCCAAGTGCCAGTTCCTGTTTTTCCTTGTTTTTGACCCTTTCGAGAGGAGGATTTTGAACGGAGTCCAAACGGAATAAAACTTCCGAAAAGATTTTTTCCGAAATAGAAGACGATCGGGAGACTTGAAAACCAAGGCAGAGGGTCACCAGGGACTCCACAAGCCCTCATGGCGCGGCGAGGGGGGCCTGCGCCTCCCATGCTTGTGGGCTCCCTGGGCCTCCTCTGCCCTAGGTCTTTCGCCTATATATTTCCTGAAATCCCAGAAAAAATCAGGAGATCATCGAAAGTACTTTTTCACCGCGCAAGCTTCTGTCTCCGCAAGATCCCATCTAGGGCACGTTCTGGTGCCCTACCCGAGGGGGGATTCAGATACGGAGGGCTTCTTCATCAACACCATGACCTCTCCGATGATGCATGAGTAGTTCACCATAGACCTACGGGTCCATATCTAGTAGCTAGATTGCTTCTTCTCTCTCTTGGATCTTCAATACAAAGTTCTCCATGATCTTCATGGAGATCTATCCAATGTAATCTTCTTTTGCGGTGTGTTTGTCGAGATCCGATGAATTGTGGATTTATGATCAGATTATCTATGAATCTTATTCGAGTTTCTACTAATCTCTTATATGCATGATTTCATATCCTTGTAATTCTCTTCGAGTTCTGGGTTTTGTTTGGCCAACTTGATCTATGATTCTTGCAATGGGAGAAGTGCTTGGTTTTGGGTTCATACCGTGCGGTGACCTCACCCAGTGACATAAGGGGTAGCAAGGCACGCATCATGTTGTTGCCATCAAGGGTAAAAAGATGGGGTTTTCATCATTGGTTTGAGTTTATCCCTCTACATCATGTCATCTTTCTTAAGGCGTTACTCTGTTCGTCATGAACTCAATACACTAGATGCATGCTGGATAGCGGTCGATGTGTGGAGTAATAGTAGTAGATGCAGAAAGTATCGGTCTACTTGTCTCGGACGTGATGCCTATATGTATGATCATTGCCTTAGATATCGTCATGATTTTGCGCGGTTCTAGCAATTGCTCGACAGTAATTTGTTCACCCACTGTAATATTTGCTATTTTGAGAGAAGCCTCTAGTGAACACTATGGCTCCCGAGTCTACTTCACACCATATTTCCAGCCTTACTCTTTTACTTCATTGCACTTTCCGCCTTCAGATCTCACTTTGCAATCAATCTTGAAGGGATTGACAACCCCTTTATAGCGTTGGGTGCAAGCTCGTTTGTGTTTGCGCAGGTACTCTGGACTTGACGAGATTCTCCTACTGGATTGATACCTTGGTTCTCAAACTGATGGAAATACTTAATGCTCCTGTGCTACACCACCCTTTCCTCTTCAAGGGAAAAACAGAAGCAAGTCTCCGTCAACGTGTCAATTTCTGGCGCTGTTGTTTGAGAAGTAGCAGAAGGATTTCTGGCGCCGTTGCCGTGGAGGATCAAGTCAAGAACTCATCCAAGTAAGTGTCGCAAACTCATCTCTTGCATTTACTTTTTTGCCTCTCGTTTGCCTCTCCCCCACTTCTGAAAAAAACAAAAAATTACAAAAATATTTGCCTTTTTCGTTCACCCTTTTTGCTGCTTGCTTTCTGTTCGTTTGTGTAGGATAGTCTACCTGTCCTCATGGCTAGATCCACCACTTCGAACGATACTCCCGAGAACGATGTTCTCAATTTCAAACAAACTGAGGAAGAAAACTTAAAGGACGCTTGGTATAGGATTTGCAATGCTCAGAGCAGATCTACTCATAAGAAATCTACTACCGTCCTGCTTCGCGGTTTTTATGTGGGTATTTCTCCTTGGAATAGGTATATTCTTGACACCATCGTAGGCGGAAATTTGTTGGGTAGCCATACAGTTGATTCTTACGGAGCTGTAATAAATTTGGTAGGCTCACCCCCACTCATGGTTAATGGAACTACCTTAACTCTGGAACATGTGATGCGTAGGTTGGACGTCATTGAAAATGAAGTTGCTACGATCGAATTTATTGAGAATTTGGATAAAAAGATCCACAATCAAATCACTCAGTACGGATCCAAGGTGGGAATGGTTTTGAAAAATTTAAAGGAGAAGGAACCCACAGTTAACGAAAAACTAGGTCATGATTCCGCTAGGATTGGCAAACTAGAGGATGTTATAACCAACTTGGGTTCCGCTTTTGCCGCTGTACAGAATACTCCAAACTTTGCCCACAATAAGGCCACCAAGTCTATTTTTGTTCCTAAAAATAGCGGTGAATCATCTAGTAAGAAATATGAAGACCTGAAGATGATGAGTGATCACGCTACTTATGGTTTGAGCACCAAAGACGACGATACATGATTCTATCGCTTTATGCATAGCTAAGGGCGTTAAACAATAGCGCTTGTTGGGAGGCAACCCAATGAATTTATCTTTTTCTTTCTGTTTTTTTTGTGTCCACACCATCATAATTCTGTTACGATTGTGTTTTTTTGTTTCCTTTTGTGTTTGAGCCAAGCGAAACCTTTATGACTAGTCCTTGTGATGGTTGTTTGATCCTGCTGGAAAAAGACAGAAACTTTTCGCTCACGAGATTATTTTTCATTTTTATTCAGAAAGAGATTTTGAGTTTAGTCTTTTTGCTTCTGGTTGATATGCCTTTTTCCCAGGCAGTCAAAAGTTTTCCGAATTTTTGAGGTGCCAGAAGTATACGAAGTATACATATTGCTACAGACTAGTCTGTTTTTGACAGATTCTGTTTTTATTCAGTTGGTTGCTTGTTTTTATGAAACTATGGATAGTATCGGGGGGGGGGGGGGTACTTGCCATGGAAAAGTAAGAATACAGTAATTTAACACCAATATAAATATAAATCAAGATTGCTACAGTACCTAAAGAGGTGGTAGTTTGTTTTCTTGTGCTAATGATATCACGAGTTTCTGTTTAAGTTTTCTGTTGTGAAGTTTTCAAGTTTTAGGTGATGTTCTCATGGACAAAGGGATAGAGAGTGGAAAGAGCTCAAGCTTGGGGATGCCCAATGCATCCCAAGCCAAATTCAAGGACACCAAAAAGCCTAAGCTTGGGGATGCCCCGGGAAGGCATCCACTCTTTCGTCTTCAATCCATCGGTAACATTACTTGGAGCTATATTTTTATTCACCACATTATATGTGTTTTGCTTGGAGCGTCTTGTATCGTAGGAGTCTTTTCTTTTTGTTGTGTCACAATCATCCTTGTTGCACACCTTTTTGAGAGAGACATGCACTCATCGCGATTTTGCTAGAATACTCATCGTGCTTCACATATATCTTTTGAGCTAGATAATTTTGCTCTATGTGCTTCACTTAGATCTTTTAGAGCACGGTGGTGCGTAACTTGGTAGTTGGCTTGTGCTATGAAAGTAGTCCCAAAGGTGATAGGTACCCAAAGAGGATACAAAAACCTCAATCTTCATGTGCATTGAGTAGAAAGAGAAGTTTGATTCCTCTCAATTAGTTTTGAGACGTGGATTTGGTAATATTAAGAGTTATGTTAGTAAGGTGTTGTGAATCTAGAAATACTTGTGTTCAAGTTAGTGATTCCCGTAACATGCACATATGATGAACCGCTATGTTAGGTAGTCGGAGCATAATTGATCTTTTGATTGTCATCCTTTGTGTTGCGGTCGGGATCGCGCGATGGTTAACACCTACCAACCCTTCCCCTAGGAGTATGCGTTTAGGACTTTGTTTCGATTACTAATAAAAACTTTCACAACAAGTATGTGAGTTCTTCATGACTAATATAAGTCCATGGTATAGATGCACTATCACCTTCCACCATTGCTAGCCTCTCTAGTGTTGTGCAATTTTCGCCGGTACACAAACCCACCATAGGCACTTCCTCAAAACAGCCACCATACCTACCTACTATGGCATTTTCATAGCCATTCCGAGATATATTGCCATGCAACTCCCACCGTACCGTCTCATGACTTGTGCCGTCACTCTCATATTGCAATTTCACGATCGTAATATAGCTAGCGAGATGTTCCAATGTCATGCGCCAAGCTAGATCGTTGCACATCCCGGTACACTGCCGGAGGCATTTTCTATAGAGTCATCATCATTCTAAGCTTTGAGTTGTGAGTAAATAAAAGTGTGATGATCATCATTATTAGAGAATTGTACCATGTGAGGAAATAAAAAAAAGAGGCCAAAGAGCCCAAACAAAAAAGGGGAGAGAAGAGAAAAAAGAGAGGCCAAAGAGCCCAAATAAAAAAAAGAGAGAAAAAGAGAGAAGGGACAATGCTACTATCTTTTTCCACACTTGTGCTTCATAATAGCACCATGTTCTTCATGATTGAGAGCCTCTCGTTTCGTCACCACCATATTATAGTGGGAATCTTTATTATATAACTTGGCTTGTATATTGCAATGATGGGCTTCCTCAAAATTGCCCTAGGTCTTTGTGAGCAAGCAAGTTGGATGCACACCCACTAGTTCTCCTTTTGAGCTTTCACATACTTATAGCTCTAGTACATCCTTTGTATGGAAATCCCTACTCATTCACATTGATATCTATTAATGGGCATCTCCATAGCCCTTTGATACGCCGAGTCAATGTGACCATATCCTCCTTTTTTGTCTCACAACCACCACCACACTCTATTCCACCTATAGTGTTATATCCATGGCTTACGCTCATGTATTGCGTGATAGTTATAAAAGGTTTGAGAAAGTAAGAGTGCAAAAACAACTACTTGGACAATACCGAGGTTGTGCATGATTTAAATTAGTTGTGTGGGGATGATGGAGCACAGCCAGACTATATGATTTTGTAGGGATAACTTTTTTTGGCCTTGTTATTTCGAAAGTTCATGATTACCTTGCTAGTTTGCTTGAAGTATTATTGTTTTCATGTCAATAGCAAACTATTGTTTTGAATCTTACGGATCTGAACATTCATGTCATATGAAAGAAGTTACAAAGGACAACTATGCTAGGTAGCATTCCACATCAAAAATTCAGTCTTTTTCACTTCCCTACTCGAGGACGAGCAGGAGTTAAGCTTGTGGATGCTTGATACGTCTCCAACGTATCTATAATTTTTGATGGTTTCATGCTACTATCTTGTCAAACTTTGGATGTTTTGTATGCCTTTTTTATCTTTTTTGGGACTAACTTATTAACTGAGTGCCAAGTGCCAGTTCCCGTTTTTTCCGTGTTTTTGACCCTTTTCAGAGGAGGATTTTGAACAGAGTCCAAACGGAATAAAACTTCCGAAATAGAAGACGATCGGGGACTTGAGAACCAAGGCAGAGGGTCACCAGGGACCCCACATGCCCTCATGGCACGGCCAGGGGGGCCGCGCCTCCCACACTTGTGGGCTCCCTGGGCCTCCTCTGCCCTAGGTCTTTTGCCTATATATTCCCTAAAATCCCAGAAAAATCACGAGATCATCGAAAGTACTTTTCCGCCACCGCAAGCTTCTGTCTCCGCAAGATCCCATCTGGGGGACGTTCTGGTGCCCTGCCGGAAGGGGGATTCAGATATGGAGGGCTTCTTCATCAACACCATGACCTCTCCGATGATGCGTGAGTAGTTCACCATAGACCTACGGGTCCATAGCTAGTAGCTAGATGGCTTCTTCTCTCTCTTTGATCTTCAATACAAACTTCTCCATGATCTTCATGGAGATCTATCCGATGTAATCTTCTTTTGCGGTGTGTTTGTCGAGATTCGATGAATTGTGGATTTATGATCAGATTATCTATGAATCTTATTTGAGTTTCTTCTGATCTCTTATATGAATGATTTCATATCCTTGTAATTCTCTTCGACTTATGGGTTTTGTTTGGCCAACTTGATCTATGATTCTTGCAATGGAAGAAGTGCTTGGTTTTGGGTCTTGCGGTGACCTCACCCAGTGACAGAAGGGGTAGCGAGGCACTCATCGTGTTGTTGCCATCAAGGGTACAAAGATGGGGTTTTCGTCATTAGTTTGAGTTTATCCCTCTACATCATGTCATCTTGCTTAAGGCGTTACTCTGTTCGTTATGAACTCAATACACTAGATGCATGCTGGATAGTGATTGATGTGTGGAGTAATAGTAGTAGATGCAGACAGCATCGGTCTACTTGTCTCGGACGTGATTCCTATATGTATGATCATTGCCTTAGATATCGTCATGACTTTGCACGGTTCTATCAATTGCTCGACAATAATTTGTTCACCCACCGTAATATTTGCTATTTCGAGAGAAGCCTCTAGTGAACACTATGGCCCCGGGGTCTACTTCACACCATATTTTCAGCCTTACTCTTTTACTTCGTTGCACTTTCCGCCTTCAGATCTCACTTTGCAATCAATCTTGAAGGGATTGACAACCCCTTTATAGCGTTGGGTGCAAGCTCGTTTGTATTTGCGTAGGTACTCTGGACTTGACGAGATTCTCCTACTGGATTGATACCTTGGTTCTCAAACTGAGGGAAATACTTACTGCTCCTATGCTGCACCACCCTTTCCTCTTCAAGGGAAAAACCAACGCAAGAAAGTCTCCGTCAACGTGTCAATTTCTGGCGCTGTTGTTTGAGAAGTAGCATCGAGGTGTAAGCCGGATAAACCTGACCCGCCGCAGCTGTTGATTCTATCTGACACGCAGCTTGCGCCGCGTCCACGATGTCTTGGGCTCGTGTGTCGGGCATCCCAAGTGGGTCGTTTTGAGGAAGGCGCCGCTGCCCGCTGGTTACTGCGGGTAAGTCCTCGTGGCAACTTCTGGTGTGACTCGCCTGAGGCGTGGAGTGTAACGAGTCAAGGCTATGAGAATACTGCGCGTGCTGGACCACGACCGTCTTTAGCATCTCGATGGCATTTCTCGCCTCTATCTCGGCCGAGGAGTTTCCGTAAATCGGGAGGGACTCCAGGTGGCGAGTTGCCGCCAGCACATTATCCACGGGATTCGAGAAGTGATCTCGTGGCATCTGGAAACGAGTCGCATGGGCATCCATTGGTTGAGGCGGTGGCGGGTTAGGTGGTTGAACCGGACCTCCCCTCGGAACAGTTTGTAAAGGTCGATCAGGACCCGCCCCAGGGGTGCGCGGGGTGTCGAAGAGGCGAGTCGGGTGTAAGTCGGCCGGGATGCATCCGTGGTGTCTCCTTTGGTGAACGGCGTCGGACGCATGCTGCTGTCTCTCGAGCCGCCATCCTTCGGTGTTCAACCGTTCCATCTCTGCTGCGGTCGCAGCCTGCTGCGTCTCTACCCTGGTGGCTTCTGCTTCCATGTCCCGCTGAGCTTTGGCCATCGCTTCCCGCAGCTTTGCCAACTCGACGTTGATAGACTCCTGACTCTCGGGCGTGACGGCAGTCGTCATGAGACTGGCGACCTCCGCCGCTAACTCCGCCATGGCTTGAGCTGGGGTTTTCGATGTCCCGCCGGTTTCGTTGTTGCCGACCGGGTTTTGCTGAGGCTGTGCCGCCCCTGCCATATAGATGGCAATTTGTCGATGGGATCTCTCAAGGATCTCGGGGTCCATTGCCAGTGACAGCCCTCCGAGTTGTCCTTCGTGAAGAGGATGGACTGAATCTGTCTCGCCCATGGACGAGTCACCGTCAGAATTAACGGGGGTGACCTCCTGGGTCGCCGGTTCGTCTTGTACGTCGTTTCCCTGCGTAAAACCGACGAAGGCACGACGACTCCTGTCCTGTCATGTGATGGGGAGGACGTACCTGGCTGGCTCGACGATGTTAGTGGAGGTGTCCAACTCAGGAACGGGTGTCCCAATCATGCCGACGAAAATGTTGATCTTGCCGAAGGGGACTCTCTAACCACATTCGAGTGAATCGGCTTCTGGCCCCCACTACGAGTTGTCGGTGTAATACCTTCCGTTGCGGCTCTTCATAATGATGTCGACCGCATAGCTTTCTGACCCTGGTAGGGATCCCTTTGAGAACTCAACTCCACCGTGCGCTAGCCCAACGGTGGGCGCCAACTGTCGTGGTTTTGTCACGGCAGATGTCCTCGTGAAAGGACTTAAAGATGGAGCCATCACACCTTGGTGGCGACTCAAAGGGGCTGAGGGTAAGCGAGACTCAGATTTACCTAGGTTCGGCCCCTCGTGTGGAGGTAAAAGCCTACGTCCTGCTTTGCGTGGACTGATGATGGTTTCGATTACAAGGGGGGCGTAACTCGCCTGACCTGGCTCTCAATGATTTCTAACCTGCCCTATCTTCCCTAGGGACTCGCCTTTATAAACAGGTTGAGACCCTAGGGTTTACAAGAGTCCTGGCCATGCTACAAGTGGTAGCTTTCCCTATCTTTAAGTCACCGTGTCTTCCAAGACTGGGAACTCCCTTGGCAGTCTATCTTCTGTATAGCTTCTTGAACCTGTTGGGGAACGTCGCATGGGAAACAAAAATTTTCCTACGCGCATGAAGACCTATCATGGTGATGTCCATCTACGAGAGGGGATGAGTGATCTACGTACCCTTGTAGATCGCACAGCAGAAGCGTTAGAGAATGCGGTTGATGTAGTGGAACGTCCTCACGTCCCTCGATCCGCCCCGCGAACAATCCCGCGATCAGTCCCACGATCTAGTACCGAACGGACGGCACCTCCGGGTTCAGCATACGTACAGCTCGACGATGATCTCGGCCTTCTTGATCCAGCAAGAGAGACGGAGAGGTAGAAGAGTTGTCCGGCAGCGTGACGGCGCTCTGGAGGTTGGTGATGTCCTTGTCTCAGCAGGGCTCCGCCCGAGCTCCGCAGAAACACGATCTAGAGGAAAAACTATGGAGGTATGTGGTCGGGCAGCCGTGAGAAAGTCGTCTCAAATCTGCCCTAAAAGCTCCATATATATAGGAGGAGGGAGGGGGACCTTGCCTTGGGTTCCAAGGGATCCCCAAGGGGTCGGCCGAGCAAGGGGGGAGGACTCTCCCCCCCCCAAACCGAGTCCTACTTGGTTTGGTGGGAGGGAGTCCTTCCCCTTTCCCACTTCTTCCTTTTTTTTCCTTTCCTTTGATTTTTTCTCTCTTGGCGCATAGGGGATTGGTGGGCTGTCCCACCAGCCCACTAAGGGCTTGTGTGACCCCCCCAAATGCCTATGGGCTTCCCCGGAGTGGGTTGCCCCCCTCCGGTGAACTCCCGGAACCCATTCGTCATTCCCGGTACATTCCCGGTAACTCCGAAAAACTTTCCGGTAATCAAATGAGGTCATCCTATATATCAATCTTCGTTTCCGGACCATTCCGGAAACCCTCGTGACGTCCGGGATCTCATCCGGGACTCCAAACAACATTCGGTAACCAACCATATAACTCAAATACGCCTAAAACAACGTCGAACCTTAAGTGTGCAGACCCTGCGGTTTCGAGAACTATGTAGACATGACCCGAGAGAATCCTCGGTCAATATCCAACAGCGGGACCTGGATGCCCATATTGGATCCTACATATTCTACGAAGATCTTATCGTTTGAACCTCAGTGCCAAGGATTCGTATAATCCCGTATGTCATTCCCTTTGTCCTTCGGTATGTTACTTGCCCGAGATTTGATCGTCAGTATCCGCATACCTATTTCAATCTCGTTTACCGGCAAGTCTCTTTACTCGTTCCGTAATACAAGATCCCGCAACTTACATTAAGTTACATTGCTTGCAAGGCTTGTGTGTGATGTTGTATTACCGAGTGGGCCCCGAGATACCTCTCCGTCACACGGAGTGACAAATCCCAGTCTTGATCCATACTAACTCAACTAACACCTTCGGAGATACCTGTAGAGCATCTTTATAGTCACCCAGTTACGTTGCGACGTTTGATACACACAAAGCATTGCTCCGGTGTCAGTGAGTTATATTATCTCATGGTCATAGGAATAAATACTTGACACGCAGAAAACAGTAGCAACAAAATGACACGATCAACATGCTACGTCTATTAGTTTGGGTCTAGTCCATCACGTGATTCTCCCAATGACGTGATCCAGTTATCAAGCAACAACACTTTGTTCATAATCAGAAGACACTGACTATCATTGACTAACTGGCTAGCCAACTAGAGGCATGCTAGGGACGGTGTTTCGTCTATGTATCCACACATGTAAATGAGTCTTCATTCAATACAATTATAGCATGGATAATAAACTATTATCTTGATACAGGAATTATAATAATAACTATACATTTATTATTGCCTCTAGGGCATAATTCCAACAGTCTCCCACTTGCACTAGAGTCAATAATCTAGCCCTCACATCACCATGTGAATTACATTGTAATAAATCTAACACCCATACAGTTCTGGTGTCGATCATGTTTTGGCCGTGGAAGAGGTTTAGTCAGCGGGTCTGCTACATTCAGATCCGTGTGCACTTTGCATATATTTACGTCCTCCTCCTCGACGTAGTCGCGGATGAGGTTGAAGCGTCGTTTGATGTGTCTGGTCTTCTTGTGAAACCTTGGTTCCTTTGCTAAGGCAATGGCACCAGTGTTGTCACAGAATAAGGTTATTGGATCCAGTGCACTTGGCACTACTCCAAGATCCGTCATGAACTGCTTCATCCAGACACCCACCTTAGCCGCCTCCGAGGCAGCCATGTACTCCGCTTCACATGTAGAATATGCTACGACGCTTTGCTTGGAATTGCACCAGCTTACTGCACCCCCATTAAGAATAAATACGTATCCGGTTTGCGACTTAGAGTCGTCCGGATCTGTGTCAAAGCTTGCATCGACGTAACCTTTTACGGCGAGCTCTTCGTCACCTCCATACACGAGAAACATCTCCTTAGTCCTTTTCAGGTACTTCAGGATATTCTTGACCGCCGTCCAGTGATCCACTCCTGGATTACTCTGGAACCTACCTGCCATACTTATGGCCAGGCTAACATCCGGTCTAGTGCACAACATCGCATACATGATAGAGCCTACGGCTGAAGCATAGGGGACGGAGCGCATATGCTCTCTATCTTCATCAGTTGCTGGGCACTGAGTCTTACTCAATCTCGTACCTTGTAACACCGGCAAGAACCCTTTCTTAGACTGTTCCATTTTGAACCTCTTCAAAACTTTATCAAGGTATGTGCTTTGTGAAAGTCCTATCAGGCGTTTTGATCTATCCCTATAGATCTTAATGCCTAGAATGTAAGCAGCTTCTCCTAGGTCCTTCATAGAGAAACTTTTATTCAAGTAACCTTTTATGCTCTCCAAAAGCTCTACGTTGTTTCCAATCAGTAATATGTCATCCACATATAATATTAGAAATGCCACAGAGCTCCCACTCACTTTCTTGTAAATACAAGATTCTCCAACCACTTGTATAAACCCAAATGCTTTGATCACCTCATCAAAGCGCTTGTTCCAACTCCGAGATGCTTGCACCAGTCCATAAATGGATCGCTGGAGCTTGCATACCTTGTCAGCATTTTTAGGATCGACAAAACCTTCGGGTTGCATCATATACAACTCTTCCTTAAGGAAACCGTTAAGGAACGCCGTTTTGACATCCATCTGCCAGATTTCATAATCGAAAAATGCAGCTATTGCTAACATGATTCTGACGGACTTAAGCATCGCTACGGGTGAGAAGGTCTCATCGTAGTCAACAGCTGGAACTTGTGAAAAACCCTTTGCCACAAGTCGAGCTTTATAAACGGTCACATTACCGTCAGCGTCCGTCTTCTTCTTAAAGATCCATTTGTTCTGAATAGCCTTGCGGCCTTCAGGTAGTATCTCCAAAGTCCACACTTTGTTCTCATACATGGATCCTATCTCGGATTTCATGGCTTCTAGCCATTTGTTGGAATCTGGGCCCACCATCGCTTCTTCATAATTCGCAGGTTCATTGTTGTCTAACAACATGATTGAGAAGACGGGATTACCGTACCACTCTGGAGCAGCGCGTGATCTCGTCGACCTGCGTGGTTCAACAGAAACTTGAACTGGAGTTTCATGATCATCATCATTAACTTCCTCCTCAACCGGTGTAGCAACAACAGAGGTTTCCCCTTGCCCTGCGCCACCATCCAGAGGGATGAGAGGTTCGACAACCTCGTCAAGTTCTATCTTCCTCCCACTCAATTCTCTCGAGAGAAACTCCTTCTCGAGAAAAGTTCCGTTTTTAGCAACAAACACTTTGCCCTCGGATTTGAGATAGAAGGTGTACCCAACTGTCTCCTTTGGGTAACCTATGAAGACGCACTTTTCCGCTTTGGGTTCCAGCTTTTCAGGCTGAAGCTTTTTGACATAAGCATCACATCCCCAAACTTTAAGAAACGACAACTTTGGTCTTTTGCCATACCACAGTTCGTATGGTGTCGTCTCAACGGATTTTGATGGTGCCCTATTTAAAGTGAATGCAGCTGTTTCTAATGCATAACCCCAAAATGATAACGGCAAATCGGTAAGAGACATCATAGATCGCACCATCTCTAACAAAGTACGATTACGACGTTCGGACACACCATTACGCTGTGGTGTTCCAGGCGGTGTTAACTGCGAAACAATTCCACATTGTCTTAAGTGAGTACCAAACTCGAAACTCAGATATTCACCCCCACGATCAGACCGTAGGAACTTGATCTTCTTGTTACGATGATTTTGTACTTCACTCTGAAATTGCTTGAACTTTTCAAACGTTTCAGACTTGTGCTTCATTAAGTAGACATAACCATATCTACTTAAATCGTCAGTGAAGGTGAGGAAATAACGATATCCGCCGCGTGCCTCCACGCTCATTGGACCACACACATCGGTATGTATGATTTCCAACAAGTCACTTGCACGCTCCATTGTTCCGGAGAACGGAGTCTTAGTCATCTTGCCCATGAGGCATGGTTCACACGTGTCAAGTGAATCAAAGTCAAGTGACTCCAAAAGTCCATCAGCATGGAGTTTCTTCATGCGCTTTACACCAATATGACCCAAACGGCAGTGCCATAAAAATATGGTGCTATCATTGTTTACTCTAACTCTTTTGGTCTCAATGTTATGTATATGCGTATCGCTATCAAGATTCAATATGAACAATCCTCTCACATTCGGTGCATGACCATAAAAGATGTTACTCATAGAAATAGAACAACCATTATTCTCAGACTTAAAAGAGTAACCGTCTCGCAATAAACAAGATCCAGATATAATGTTCATGCTCAACGCAGGCACTAAATAACAATGATTTAAGTTCATCACTAATCCCGACGGTAGCTGAAGTGACACTGTGCCGACGGCGATTGCATCAACCTTGGAACCGTTTCCTACGCGCATCGTCACTTCGTCTTTCGCCAGCCTTCGTCTATTCCGCAGTTCCTGCTTCGAGTTGCAAATGTGAGCAACACAACCGGTATCAAATACCCAGGCACTACTATGAGAGCCGGTTAAGTACACATCAATAACATGTATATCAAATATACCTGATTTTTCTTTGCCCGCCTTCTTATCTGCCAGATACTTGGGGCAATTGCGCTTCCAGTGACCCATACCCTTGCAATAGAAGCACTCCGTTTCAGGCTTAGGTCCAGCCTTGGGTTTCTTCGGTGGATTGGCAACAGACTTGCCGCTCTTCTTCGAATTTCCCTTCTTGCCTTTGCCGTTTCTCTTGAAACTAGTGGTCTTGCTCACCATCAACACTTGATGCTCTTTACGGAGTTCAGACTCTGCGACTTTCAGCATCGCAAACAACTCGCCGGGAGACTTGTTCATCCCTTGCATGTTGTAGTTCAACACAAAGCCTTTATAGCTTGGCCGCAGAGATTGAAGGATTCTGTCAGTGATAGCTTCTTGCGGGAGTTCAATCCCCAGTTCAGCTAGACGGTTTGAGTACCTAGACATTTTGAGCACATGTTCACTGACAGACGAGTTTTCCTCCATCTTGCAAGCATAGAATTTATCGGAGGTCTCATACCTCTCGATCCGGGCGTTCTTCTGAAAGATAAACTTCAACTCCTGGAACATCTCAAATGCTCCATGACGCTCAAAGCGACGTTGAAGTCCCGGTTCTAAGCCATACAAGACTGCACATTGAACTATTGAGTAGTCCTCCTTACGCGCTAACCAAGCGTTCTTAACATCCTGATCAGCCGTAGCGGGTGGTTCATCTCCTAGCGCAGCATTAAGGACATAATCCTTCTTTCCAGCTTGTAAGATTAGCTTAAGATTACGAGCCCAGTCTACAAAGTTGCTTCCATCATCTTTCAACTTAGCTTTCTCTAGGAACGTATTAAAATTCAGGATGACACTTGCATGAGCCATGATCTACAACACAAATATATTCAAAGTGGACTTAGACTATGTTCAAGATAATTAGAGTTCAACTTAATCAAATTATATGCTAAACTCCCACTCAAAAAGTACATCTCTCTAGTCATTTGAGTGGTTCATGATCCACTTACACTATCCCAAGTCCGATCATCACGTGAGTCGAGAGTAGTTTCACTGGTAAGCATCCCTATGCTAATCATATCAACTATATGATTCATGATCGACCTTTCGGTCTCATGTGTTCCGAGGCCATGTCTGCACATGCTAGGCTCGTCAAGCTTAACCCGAGTGTTCCGCGTGCGCAACTGTTTTGCACCCGTTGTATGTGAACGTTGAGCCTATCACACCCGATCATCACGTGGTGTCTCGAAACGACGAACTGTAGCAACGGTGCACAGTCGGGGAGAACACAATTTCGTCTTGAAATTTTAGTGAGAGATCACCTCATAATGCTACCGTCGTTCTAAGCAAAATAAGGTGCATAAAAGGATTAACATCACATGCAATTCATAAGTGACATGATATGGCCATCATCACGTGCTTCTTGATCTCCATCACCAAAGCACCGGCACGATCTTCTTGTCACCGGCGCCACACCATGATCATCCATCAACGTGTTGCCATCGGGGTTGTCGTGCTACTTATGCTATTACTACTAAAGCTACATCCTAGCAAAATAGTAAACGCATCTGCAAGCACAAATATGTTAGTATAAAGACAACCCTATGGCTCCTGCCGGTTCCCGTACCATCGACATGCAAGTCGATATTTCTATTACAACATGATCATCTCATAGATCCAATATATCACATCACATCATTGGCCATATCACATCACAATCATACCCTGCAAAAACAAGTTAGACGTCCTCTAATTTTGTTGTTGCATCTTTTACGTGGTGACCAAGGGTATCTAGTAGGATCGCATCTTACTTACGCAAACACCACAACGGAGATATATGAGTTGCTATTTAACCTCATCCAAGGACCTCCTCGGTAAAATCCGATTCAACTAAAGTTGGAGAAACCGTCACTTGCCAGTCATCTTTGAGCAAAGGGGGTTACTCGTAACGATGAAACCAGTCTCTCGTAAGCGTACGAGTAATGTCGGTCCAAGCCGCTTCAATCCAACAATACCGCGGAATCAAGAAAAGACTAAGGAGGGCAGGAAAACACACATCACCGCCCACAAAACCGTTTGTGTTCTACTCGAGAAGACATCTACGCATGAACCTAGCTCATGATGCCACTGTTGGGGAACGTCGCACGGGAAACAAAAATTTTCCTACGCGCACGAAGACCTATCATGGTGATGTCCATCTATGAGAGGGGATGAGTGATCTACGTACCCTTGTAGATCGCACAGCAGAAGCGTTAGAGAACGCGGTTGATGTAGTGGAACGTCCTCACGTCCCTCGATCCGCCCCGCGAACAATCCCGCGATCAGTCCCACGATCTAGTACTGAACGGACGGCACCTCCGCGTTCAGCACACGTACAGCTCGACGATGATCTCGGCCTTCTTGATCCAGCAAGAGAGACGGAGAGGTAGAAGAGTTCTCCGGCAGCGTGACGGCGCTCCGGAGGTTGGTGATGTCCTTGTCTCAGCAGGGCTCCGCCCGAGCTCCGCAGAAACACGATCTAGAGGAAAAACTATGGAAGTATGTGGTCGGGCAGCCGTGAGAAAGTCGTCTCAAATCTGCCCTAAAAGCCCCATATATATAGGAGGAGGGAGGGGGACCTTGCCTTGGCATCCAAGGGATCCCCAAGGGGTCGGCCGAGCCAGGGGGGAGGAATCTCCCCCCCAAACCGAGTCCTACTTGGTTTGGTGGGAGGGAGTCCTTCCCCTTTCCCACTTCTTCCTTTTTTTTTTCCTTTCCTTTGATTTTTTCTCTCTTGGCGCATAGGGGATTGGTGGGCTATCCCACCAGCCCACTAAGGGCTGGTGTGACCCCCCCAAATGCCTATGGGCTTCCCCGGAGTGGGTTGCCCCCCTCCGGTGAACTCCCGGAACCCATTCGTCATTCCCGGTACATTCCCGGTAACTCCGAAAAACTTTCCGGTAATCAAATGAGGTCATCCTATATATCAATCTTCGTTTCCGGACCATTCCAGAAACCCTCGTGACGTCCGGGATCTCATCCAGGACTCCGAACAACATTCGGTAACCAACCATATAACTCAAATACGCATAAAACAACGTCGAACCTTAAGTGTGCAGACCCTGCGGGTTCGAGAACTATGTAGACATGACCCGAGAGAATCCTCGGTCAATATCCAACAGCGGGACCTGGATGCCCTTATTGGATCCTACATATTCTACGAAGATCTTATTGTTTGAACCTCAGTGCCAAGGATTCGTATAATCCCGTATGTCATTCCCTTTGTCCTTCGGTATGTTACTTGCCCGAGATTCGATCGTCAGTATCCGCATACCTATTTCAATCTCGTTTACCAGCAAGTCTCTTTACTCGTTCCGTAATACAAGATCCCGCAACTTACATTAAGTTACATTGCTTGCAAGGCTTGTGTGTGATGTTGTATTACCGAATGGGCCCCGAGATACCTCTCCGTCACACGGAGTGACAAATCCCAGTCTTGATCCATACTAACTCAACTAACACCTTCGGAGATACCTGTAGAGCATCTTTATAGTCACCCAGTTACGTTGCGACGTTTGATACACACAAAGCATTCCTCCGGTGTCAGTGAGTTATATGATCTCATGGTCATAGGAATAAATACTTGACACGCAGAAAACAGTAGCAACAAAATGACACGATCAACATGCTACGTCTATTAGTTTGGGTCTAGTCCATCATGTGATTCTCCCAATGACGTGATCCAGTTATCAAGCAACAACACTTTGTTCATAATCAGAAGACACTGACTATCACTGACTAACTGGCTAGCCAACTAGAGGCATGCTAGGGACGGTGTTTTGTCTATGTATCCACACATGTAAGTGAGTCTTCATTCAATACAATTATAGCATGGATAATAAACTATTATCTTTATACAGGAATTATAATAATAACTATACATTTATTATTGCCTCTAGGGCATAATTCCAACAGAACCGCCATCCGGCTCCTCAGCCAAGGGCTGCACTTCCAATGTTGAATCGCCCCTTTGATGACCCGGCCCACCTAGAGCGGGTTATATATCCCCAACAGAGGGTATGCTCATAACTAGGTATTTTTCTTCAAGTTAAAACACTACCTTAGGTTTGGTCCACCCACACAACACTTATCAAAGCAATGAACGGTAACTTAATGAATCATGGTGAAAGTAACTTGATGAGATTCACATGTGTCCTCAAGAGCGTTTTAGCAATTATAAGAACACATCCGACATGTCCTTAGCATACATAAGGATTGGGCCACATGCTGCACCTATGTACTTTTTTACTATTTTCCTTGTTACGGTTAATCTTGCTATCAAACTATCTATCAAAATTATCTTTACATCACTTGTAGTGAAACTTTGCTGAAAACTACTTGTCAAGTCCTTCTGCTTCTGGTTGGGTTCGACACTCTAACTTATCAAAAGGACTATGATTGATTCCCTATACTTGTGGGTCATCACTTTTCTACAACTCCTAAGCATCACAGACGTGAATTCTTAGTAGAGGATGCCATTGATCATCTGAGTGTTGAAAAGAATTTGAGAGCAAATAAATCGCACACCAAGGTGGATGGTGGACCTTATAGGGCCAATATGGTGCATAAGAACATCGACAAGTTGAAGGGAAAGAACTCGGTCTAGCAGAATAGCATCTTCAATAAGAAGAGTAAGAAGAACAATAAGAAAGACAAGAAGAAAGGTGGTGCTTCACATGCGGTTGGGAAGACCATTGGGCCTCCAAGTGCCTGCAGAAGTTCAAGAAACCAGGACAAGACAATGAGTCCGTTAATGTGGCTATGATCAACAATGAATGAGGGGCATTCATATTCCCATTCAAATCAGAAAGGCCTTGCTCAACACAACCTTGTGCAGCACGTGAATCAAAATTTTCATGAATTTGATCCACATCAACATCATGCAAAAAATTATTTGTGTTGGATTGAATATGATAGACGAAATTGTTTGATGCATGTCGCGTAATTTTCCCACAGATACTTGAGGTGACATTGGAGTATCTAAGTGACATTAGGGTTGATTGATATGTATCATGGATGTTATTATAGTATGAACTCCAGGGTTGTTTGTGAAACCTATAGGAATAGCCCAAAAGACTGATCAGAAAGAATAACTTTGAGATGGTTCTACTACCTACAACAATTTCATCTTATTGTTCTCCGCTAAACATGAACTTCGGAGTGATTCTTTGCTGCGCGCTGAGCGATGGTCATATGATTCTATTATGTTGGCATTGTTGAGAGATTGCACTCGTAAAAGTATGAACCCTAGGCCTCATTATCAAGAATTTATACAAAGTTTTGCTTGTATGTTCCACTTATTATCTTGTTGTCTTTATATTTTCAATTTACAAAGACCTATATCTAATATCCATACTACACTTCTATCATCATCTCTTCGCTGAACTAGTGCACCTATACAATTTGCCAGTGTATTGGGTGTGTTGGGTGATAACCCACAAGTATGGGGGATCAATTGTAGCCTTTCTCGATAAGTAAGAGTGTCGAACCCAACGAGGAGCTAAATGTAGGACTAATATTCCCTCAAGTTCTATCGACCACCGATACAACTCTACGCACACTTTACGTTCGCTTTACCTAGAACAACTATGAAACTAGAAGTACTTTGTAGGAGAGATAGGCTAGGCTTGCAAGAAAGTAGAGAACACGTAAATAAAACTAGGGGCTGGTTAGATAAAGAAACAACTACGAGTGTCTAACGAGTGTGGAAAATTGGTGGTAGGAATTGCGGAATTGTCCCTAAGAAATTGCCTACGTTACTAGATCGATAGCAAGTATTATGTGGGAGAGGACTCTGCTAGCATGTCATCCCTTACTTGGAATACTATGCACTTATGATTGGAACTATTAGCAAGCGTCTGCAACGACTAACGTTCATTAAGGTAAAACCCAACCATAGAAATAAGATATATTGGTCCCCCTTCAATCCAATATGCATCAATTTCTATGCTAGGTTTGAAGCTTCTGTCACTCTAGCCTGCCAACACATAGTCCTATCAACATACAACTAACCCTATGGTGTGATCCACGCGCGCGATCATATGATGGGCACCAAAGGACATCAACATAACCACAAGCAAATTAAACCAATCATAGCAATTCATCAATCACAGATAGGACAACGATAATCTACTCAGACATCATAGGATAGCAACACATCATTGGATAATAATATGTAGCATAAAGCACCATGTTCAAGTAGAGGGTACAGCGGGTTGCGGGAGAGTGAACCGCTAAATATAGATGGGGGAAGATGATGGAGATGTTGGTGAAGATGACGGATGTGTTGGTGTAGATCGCCGTCACACCATGATGTCCCGGGCGGCGTTCTGGCACCGCCGGGAGAGAGGGGGAGAGAGACCCCCTCCTTCTTCTTCTTCCTTGACCTCCTCCCTAGATGGGAGAAGGTTTTCCCCTCTGGTCCATGGTCTCCATGGCGGCGGAGGGCCGAGAGCCCCTCCGAGATTGGATCTCCGCCGCCGTACCTCCTGGTGGCGGCTACATGGCTTGTGGGCCCTTCATGCATCACCTCGCATTGATTCTTGTTCCCAAAAATCATAAATATTCCAAAAAAAATCCCGGTAAGTTCTTGTTACGTTTGCACTTCGTTTGGTATCGATATTCTGCGAAACAAAAAACATGCAACAAACAGGAACTGGCACTGGGCACTGGATCAATATGTTAGTCCCAAAAATAGTATAAAAAGTTGCCAAAAGTATATGAAAGTTGTAGAATCTTGGCATGAAACAATCAAAAATTATAGATACGACGGAGACGTATCAGCATCCCCAAGCTTAATTCCTGCTCGTCTTCGAGTAGGTAAATGATAAAAAAGATAATTTTTGATGTGGAATGCGACCTAGCATAATCTTGATCATATAATCTAATCATGGCATGAATACTAAAACACGAGTGATTCGAAGCAATAGTCTGTGATTTGACATAAAGACAATAATATTTCAAGCATACTAACAAAGTAATCATGTCTTCTCAAAATATCATGGCCAAAGAAAGTTATCCCTACAAAATCATATAGTCTGGCTATGCTCCATGTTCCCCGCATAACGTATTTAAATCATGCACAACCTCGGTTTTAGCCAAGCAATTATTTCATACTTTAGTGTTCTCAAACTTTTTCAACTTTCACGCAATACATGAGCGCGAGCCATGGACATAGCACTATAGGTGGAATAGAATATGGTGGTTGTGGAGAAGACAAAAAAGGAGGAGATAGTCTCACATCAACTAGGCGTATCAACGGGCTATGGAGATGCCCATCAATAGATATCAATGTGAGTGAGTAGGGATTGCCACGCAACGGATGCACTAGAGCTTATAAGTGTATGAAAGCTCACAAAAGAAAGTAGTGGGTGTGCACCCAACTTGCTTGCTCACGAAGACCTAGGGCAATTTTGAGGAAGCCCATGATTGGAATATACAAGCCAAGTTATATAATGAAAATTTCCCACTAGTATATGGAAGTGACAACATAGGATACTCTCTGTCATGAAGATCATAGTGCTATTTGAAGCACAAGTGTGGAAAGAGGATAGTAGCAATTGTTGTCCCTTCTCTCTTTTCTCTCATTTTTTTGTGGGCTCTTTGGCCTCTTTTTTTATACTTTTTTTATTTTGGTGGGCATCTTTGGCCTCTTTCTTGTAAATGGGCTTCACTGGCCTCTTTTATTTCCTCACATGGGACAATGCTCTATTAATAATGATCATCACACTTACAACTCAATACTTAGAGCAATGATGACTCTATATGAAATGCCTTCGGTAGTGTACCGTGACAATGATCTAGCATAGCAATGACATCAAAAAACGGACAAGCCACGGAAACATCATGCTTGCTATCTTACGATCCTGAAATGGCAATATGGAAGTGGTGGCACATGTCATGAGACGGAACGGTGGTAGTTGCATGGCAATATATCTCGGAATGGCTATGAAAATGTCATAATAGGTAGGTATGGTGGCTGTTTTGAGGGAGGCTATATGGTGGGTGTAATGCACCGGCGAAAGTTGCGCGGTACTAGAGAGGCTAGCAATGGTGGAAGGGTGAGAGTGCGTATAATCCATGGACTCAACATTAGTCATAAAGAACTCACATACTTATTGCAAAAGTCTATTAGTCATCGAAACAAGGTACTACACGCATGCTCCTAGGGGAAAGGTTGGTAGGAGTTAACCATTGCGCGATCCCGACCTCCACACAAAGGATGACAATAAATAAATAAATCATGCTCTGACTTCATCACATAATGGTTCACCATACGTGCATGCTACGGGAATCACAAACCTAAACACAAGTATTTCTACGAATACACAATTACTCACTAGCATGACTCTAATATCACATATTCATGTCGCAAAACTATTGCAAGGAATCAAACATATCATATTCAGTGATTTACAAGTTTTATGTAGGATTTTATGACTAACCATGTGAATGGCCAACTCCTGTTAACTCTCTAAATAGGCATAAGTGAAGCATGAGAGTTTAATTCTTTCTACAAAAGATATGTCCCGCTCTAAAAAATATAAGTGAAGCAAAAGTCCATTCTACAAATTGCGGTTTTCTTTGTGTAGGGAAACTGGCAATCCAAACTTCAAAAGATATAAGTGAAGCACAAGAAGCATTCTATACATCCAACCAAGGACTATATCATACCAGCATGGTGCACAAACGAAAAAGAAAAAATAAACACAAAAGACGCTCCAAGCATTTGCACATATCATGTGACAAATTAAAATATAGCTCCGAGTAAAATTACCGATAGATTGTAGACGAAAGAGGGGATGCCTTCCGGGGCATCCCCAAGCTTAGACGCTTGAGTCTTCCTTGAATAGTACCTTGGGGTGCCTCGGGCATCCCCAGGCTTAGGCTCTTGCCTCTCCTTATTCCTTCATCCATCATGCTCTCACCCAAAACATGAAAACTTCAATCACACAAAACTCAACAAAACTTCGTGAGATCCGTTAGTATAATAAAATAAATCACCACTTCAAGTACTGTTGTGAACTCATTCTAAATTCATATTAGCATTGTATCTACTGTAATCCAACTTCACCATGGTTCATACCCCCCGATACTACCCATAGATTCATCAGAATAAGAGAACAATGCATAGAAAACAGAATCTATCAAAACAGAATAGTCTGTAGCAATCTATATATTCCGTAAACCCTGATATCTCAAAAAATATGAACAATTATGAATGTATGGAAAATTTGCATATCAATCAGCATAAAAAAGAATCAACTCAAAATCTCTTCCAGAATAAAAATGAAAATGAATTTCATGAAAGAAAGTTTCTGTCTTTTCTTAGCGTGATCAAACAAGTATCGCCCAAACTAATCGTAAAGGCTTTGCTTGGCACATTATTTTTAAAAACACAAAGGAATTGTACAAGGGGATAATTATTTTTGTGAGAAACTTCCATGAAAAATTCTACATTGTTTCCATGAGCATGAACACAAGTGTTCTAGGTCGACCCTCACTTCCACAATGCATGACCTTTCAATCGCTTCTCTTTTTGAAAAAGTTTTAAGTTCCCCTCTATATTTTTCTGTTTTTAAACTAAATAAAAGCACTCAACAGAAATAAATGACTCTCTAAAACTTCCGGGTTGTCTCCCAGGCAGCGCTTTCTTTAAAGCCATCAAGCTAGGTATAAAGTGCTCAAGTAATGGATCCACCCGGATCCCAAGGTATATCAAAGCCAATTTTAATTAGCAATGATTTGTAATTTAGTAGTGAGCACAAGGTAACATATATCATGCAATGACGAAGTCTAACTCTCTTCCTATGCATTGGCATGTCATAAAAGAACAACTCATGCACATCAAGTAAAGGCCAATACATAGCATAAGCAGTTTCTTGCAATTTTATCATATTGGAAACATAGAGAGGTGGAGATGTAGTTCCTCTCTCATAATAATTGCAAGTAGGAGCAGCAAGCACATGCATATTATATTCATCAAAATCATCATGTGTAACATAAGGAACTATAGCTAGCTCATCTTCATAAGCATCATTCATATTGACATTATGGCCACAAGCGTAGCAAGCATCAAGTTCATCAAAAAGGGATATTTCAAACGAATCCAAGGGATCATAGCATTCATCCTTCGGTAAGAACGAAGGAAAATTAAATAATGTATGAGTAGAAGAGTTACTCGCATTAGAAGGTGGACACCGGTAGCTAGGCCGTTCTTCCTCCTTTTGTTCTTCGCTCTCCTCGTCATCTTTTTCATCTAATGAGCGCACAATTTCAGCATTTTCTTCTTCCATAGTTTCCTGTAAAACAATAGTCTCTTCTTGGGCAGCATAGGATTTCTCCTTAAATCGTTCAATATGGGCATTATATTCATAATTAGTATAACCATAACGAAGCATAGCCAAATTTTTAGATCGGTAAGGAGCATCATCATTATCATCATACCTTTTAAACACAGCCTCAATTCATAAGCACCCATAAAAGCAACAAACTCTTCTATTTGATCCACATCATAGTAATCATATATACCATTAGCATAAGAAGCCAAGGTTCTATGATCATTAAACTCACAAGAAAAGGGAAGGTGTGGAGCCTTCATCCTAGAGCAACAAGTAACACCATGTCTCTTGCATAGTTCCCAAGCATACCATTTCAACAAATGGATTTGATGCCATAAAAGTTTCCCTTTTTGAGTCAAGCGATAATCCCTAGAGTATTCACATTGATCCAACGTGTATCCGATTATATAATTGAATGGGGATTTCTCAGGACTATTAAAGAAGTACATAATATTTCCACATAACGAGCATCGAGGGTTTTAGGAGGTTCCCCATCTCCAAGAGTAGCAAGTACACCTAATTTTTTTGGTATTTCGTGTTCCATATCCATAACTAAACATAGAGAACAACTTAGAACATCAAATAAATCTACTTAGTGATAAAGCAAACAAGCACACACGAGAATATTCACCCCACGCTATTGCTCCCCGGCAACGGCGCCAGAAAAAGGTCTTGATAACCCACAAGTATAGGGGATCAATTGTAGCCTTTCCCGATAAGTAAGAGTGTCGAACCCAACGAGGAGCTAAAGGTAGGACAAATATTCCCTCAAGTTCTATCGACCACCAATACAACTCTACGCACACTTTACGTTCGCTTTACCTAGAACAAGTATGAAACTAGAAGTACTTTGTAGGAGAGATAGGATAGGCTTGCAAGAAAGTAAAGAACATGTAAATAAAACTAGGGGCTGTCTAGATAAAGAAACAACTACGAGTGTCTAACGAGTGTGGAAAAGTGGTGGTAGGAGTTGCGGAATTGTCCCTAAGCAATTGACTATGTTACTAGATCGATAGCAAGTATTATGTGGGAGAGGCCTCTGCTAGCATGTCATCCCTTACTTGGAATTCTATGCACTTATGATTGGAACTATTAGCAAGCGTCCGCAACTACTAACGTTCATTAAGGTAAAACCCAACCATAGCAATAAGATATATCGGTCCCCCTTCAATCCCATATGCATCAATTTCTATGCTAGGTTTGAAGCTTCTGTCACTCTAGCCTGCCAATACATAGTCCTACCAACATAAAACTAACCCTATGGTGTGATCCACGCACGCGATCATATGATGGGCACCAAAGGACAGCAACATAACCACAAGCAAATTAAACCAATCATAGCAATTCATCAATCACCGATAGGACAACGATAATCTACTCAGACATCATAGGATAGCAACACATCATCGCATAATAATATGTAGCATAAAGCACCATGTTCAAGTAGAGGGTACAGCGGGTTGCGGGAGAGTGAACCGCTGAATATAGATGGGGGAAGATGATGGAGATGTTGGTGAAGATGACGGAGGTGTTGGTGTAGATCGCCGTCACACGTTGATGTCCCGGGCAGCGTTCCGGTGCCGCCGGGAGAGAGGGGGAGAGAGCCCCCTCCTTCTTATTCTTCCTTGACGTCCTCCCTAGATGGGAGAAGGGTTACCCCTCTGGTCCATGGTCTCTATGGTGGCGGAGGGGCAAGAGCCCCTCCGAGATTGGATCTCTCTCTCTGTGTTCTTCTATTTCTGCGCTCCCAGATTCTGCGTTTCACCGTTTCTTAAATTACCGGAGATCAGTAACTCCGATTGGGATGAAATTGTAACACTATTTCCTTCCGGATATTATCTTTCTTGCGGCGAAAGAAGGGCTCCAGCCACCTTAAGGAGTGGCCACAAGCCTGCCAGCCGCCGCCGTACCTCCTGGTGGCGGCTACAGGGCTTGTGGGCCCTCCGTACATCGCCTCGCGTTGATTCTTCTTCCCAAAAATCATAAATATTCCAATAAAAAATCCACGTAAGTTTTTATTACGTTTGGACTTCGTTTGGTATGGATATTCTGCGAAACAAATAACATGCAACAAACAGGAAGTGGCAGTGGTCACTGGATCAATATGTTAGTCCCAAAAATAGTATGAAAAGTTGCCAAAAGTATATGAAAGTTGTAGAATATTGGCATGAAACAATCAAAAATTATAGATAGGACGGAGACGTATCATTGGGGACACAAGAGATTTCTTATATATGATTGCATGGTTGTTTGAGAGAGACCATCTTCATCCCACACCTCCCACGGATTGATAAACCTTAGGTCATCGACTTGAGGGAAATTTGTTGCTGTCCTACAAAACTCTACACATGGAGGCCCAACAACGTATACAAGAATAAAGTTGGATAGGAGACATCAAGCTAATTTCTGGCGCCGTTGTCAGGGAGGTGAGTGCTTGAAGGTATATCTTTAGAGCTTGCAATTAAATGTTTTATTTTGTTGTTTTTCACTAGTTTGGTTTTACAAAAGAAACTACAAAAAATGGAATTTAGATTGCCCAATTTGCTTCGTCTTTATAATGTCTTTCGTGAAAATGATGGTTCGGAAAGTTGTGCTCAATTGCTAGATGACAGATTTATGAAAATGCTTAATGTGAAATCCTTGAATGATGAGCATGATATGTTGTTATGAATTCTCTGAATATGCATGATGCTAATGATATGCAAAGCCAAAAGCTTAGGGATGCTATGTTTGATGAAGATGCTATTTTTAGTCCCCAAGTTTTGAGGAGCAATTTTATTATGATGAAATCATACCTCCTATCTATCATGATTAGTGTGATGACATTTATGCTATAAAGAATCTGGATAATCATGAAATTTGTCATCTTGATTTTAATTTTCACATGGATTATATCAATAAATTATCTCATGATAGTTATCTTGTTCAGTTTGCTCCCACTACTATGAATGATAAGAATTTTGCTTGTGGGTAGTAATAAAAATTCTATGCTTGTGCATCATGAAAATAATGCTTTATGTGATATTTATATTGTTGAATTCCTTCATGATGCTACTCAAAATTATTATGAGGGGGGAACATATGATTGTAGGAATTGCAATAATATCAAGTTTCCTCCTGCTACTGCAACAAAAGACCTTCCAACGGCGCCAGAAACAAGCGTGCTGACGGGAGACTATTCTTGTCTTGTTACTCCTCAGCAAAGGCACCAGGAATCCTTCTGCTACGGCTACGCCTTTAGGGACTTCCTTGGAAAATATGCAAAGGATTCCCCTGTGTCCTTGGAGCCTTGCGTTGGTGTTCCCTCGAAGCGGGAAGGGTGATGTAGCACAGCGGCGGTAAGTATTGCCCTCAGTTTTGAGAACCAAGGTATCGATCGAGTGAAGGATTATCACAAGTACCTGCACAAACACAAAGAGCTTGCAACCAACACTACGAAGGGGTTGTCAATCCCTTATAGATTGTTTGCCAAGTGAGATCTGAAAGCAACAAAGAAACAAAGCAAAGTAAAAGCGAAAGTGGAAACGATAGGTGTGAATAGACCCGGGGGCCGTAGTGTTCACTAGTGGCTTCTCTCATGAAAGCAAATAGACGATGGGTGAACGAATTATTGTCGAGCAATTGATAGAACCGCGCAAATTCATGACGTTATCTAAGGCAATGATTATATCTATAGGCATCACGTCCAAAACAAGTAGACCGATACTTTCTGCATCTACTACTATTACTCCAGACATCGACCGCTATCCAGCATGCATCTAGTGTATTAAGTCCAAAATAACAGAGTAACGTCTTAAGCAAGATGACATGATGTATATGGACAATAGCATATCTACGATAAAAGCCCATCTTGTTACCCTTGATGGCAACAACACGATGCCTGCCTTGCTTCCCCTTCTGTCACTGGGAAAGGTCACCACACAGTATGAACCCAAAACCAAGCACTTCTCCCATTGCAAGAATCATAGATCTAGTTGGCCAAACAAAACCCAAGACTCGGAGAGACTTACAAGGATATCAAATGATGCATATAAGAAATCAGCAAAGACTCAAATTTATATCGTAGATAATCTGATCACAAATCCACAATTCATCGGATCTCGACAAACACACCGCCAAAGAGGATTACATCGGATAGATCTCCATGAAGATGATGGAGAACTTTGTATTGAAGATCCAAGAGAGAGAAGAAGCCATCTAGCTACTAACTACGGACCCGTAGATCTAAAGTGAACTACTCACGAGTCATTGGAGGGGCCATGATGTTGATGAAGAAGACCTCCAACTCCAAAGTCCCCTCCGGCAGGGCACCGGGATGGGTCTCCAGATGAGATCTGGCGGAAACAGAAGCTCGCATCGAAGGAAAAGTGTTTTCGTGGATGCCCTGATTTTTTCAGGATTTTTAGGGAATTTATAGGCCAAAGACCGAGGGCAGGGGAGCGCCACGGGGGCCACAAGCTTGGTTGTCGCGGCCTCCCCCTGGCCGCGGCAACAGGGCTTGTGGGCCCCCTGTGGGCCCACTTGTTTGGCCCTCAAGCCTCCCGATCTTCTTCCGTTCTGGAAAAATTTATTTCGGGGATTTATTCCGTTCCAAAATCAGATCTGAAAAGAGTCAAAAACACAAAAAAACAGGAACTGGCACTTGGCACTGAATTAATAAGTTAGTCCCAAAAAATATATAAAAGGTAAACAAAACATCCAAAGTTGACAAGATAACAGCGTGAAACCATCAAAAATTATAGATACGTTTGAGACGTATCACCTCTCTATGTGTTCAAAGTTTTGAGGTCGTGCCTGTTTTGCCGTCCTATGCAAGTTGATTATTGCTACAATAAATTGTTTGCTTGAAAAATCCCTCTGCACTGGAAATGGGTTAAACTTAAATATTCTTGTCATGTGATTCATGATCCTCTCTTGCATGCCTCAGTTACTACTTTTTATACGAGCATCATTGATATCATCATGCCTAGCAAAAAGGCATTACAGAAAACACTTGTTGGAAGACAACCCAGCTCTTTTACTTTATTTTTTGTGTCTTCACATGATTAATCTACTGTGATAATCATGTTTTATAGCTTCATTTTAATAATGTGCCAAGTACAGCCTTTGGGATAATGTGGATACTTGTTTGTTTGATTCTGTGCAAAAACACAAACTTTTACGTCCAGTGCAGAATTTCTCTGATTTTACGGGACCGTAAAAAAATTCTTACATTTTATACAAAATTTCCATGCAAATTATTTGCATTGTCCTACTTTATCAGAACTTTTAGTGTGAGGTAAGTATGGTGTTCATTCAGATCATCACGGGTTATTCTATTTTGATACATACTGTTTTGTATGCATAGTTTGCTTTTTAGTGTTTTCATAGCTTATATTTAGTGATATTAATTATGGTAATGATATAATATAGTAGCTTTTATGCGTGAACAATTATAAATCTTGTCTTGACAGTAGCTTAGTGAATGTTTTATCGTTATTATACTAAACCATCTCACAAAGTTTCGTTAAGTTTTGTGTGATTAAAGTTTTCAAGTTTTGGGTGAGATATAGATATGAGGTAAAAAGGGAGCGTAAATAACCTAAGCTTGGGTTTGCCGAAGGCACCCCAAGGTCACAACCAAGGAAGACTCAAGCGTCTATGCTTCGGGATGTCCAGGAAGGTATCCCCTCTTTCATCTCCAACATTATCGGTATATCTTACTTGGAGCTATATTTTTATTCATCACATGATATATTTTTTGCTTGGAGCATCATTTTATTTTGTTTCATATGTTGTATGTTCATTATAATCTTTATTTTCAATAAAAAGTTCCAAGAATTGCCTTTAGAGTGCTTGAATTGCATGTGTGATGTGTGTTGTACAAAAACAAAAACTTTTCATGTAGTATTTGAATTATCAGATTTTACTGGAACGTGAAAAATTTCTGATATGCTTACAAAGTACTTTCACACAAATTGTTTATAACTTCCTAAAGTTTCAGATTTTTTTTATTTACAAAAGTACACTATTTAAATAGATTTATACAGACTATTCTGTTTGGACAGATTGCTATCATAGTTTTGTTATCTACTTATCCTAGAGTTTTCATGGCTCATATTAGTGGATTTAAATTGTGTAAATGATAGTATACAATACCTAATATTTGAAAATTAGTATGCAACTTTTCTTCGCAGTACACGAAGTGTTGATTTATTCTTACGTGTACTAACCTATCTCACGAGTTCTTTTCAAGTTTTGTGTGGATGACGTTTTAGAGATTTAGGTGAAACCGGGATATAAGAGGATTGAAGGAGATACAAAAGCTCAAGCTTGGGGATTCCCAAGGACCCCAAGTAAATATTTCAAGAAGTCTCAAGCATCTAAGCCTAGGGATGCTACGCATCCCACTTTTCTCCGTCAACAAATATCGGTTAGCCTATATTGAGCCTAAATGTTTTTTGTCCACATGACATGTGCTATTCTTGGAGTGTATTTTTGTTCTCTTTGCTGTTTGAATAAAATACTAAGATCCAAAAATCTTTATTGAGAGATAGTTATCACACAACTACTTAAATTTTTGAGTACTCATTGATCTTCACTTATATCTTCTAGAGTAGTTTGATTGTTTGCTCTTGTGCTTCACTTATATCCTAATAGTAAATTGTGAATGAAGGAAATATCATAAATGTGAAATTATCAATGTGCTTTATGTCTTGTAGTAGTTTCAAATTGAAGTAAAATCTATTGAAAATCATTATATTGGTCATATGAGCAATTCATGAATGATTAGTATAAGAAAAAGAGAACTTTAACATACAAATATATTATCTTGGACATCTATTATGATTGTGAATACCCATCAATTATTTTCAAACTTGACCAAATAGTTCAATTTGGACAAGAAAGACAACGTAACGGTTATGTTTGGGTATATTTTCATAGAAGTTATATTGTCGTGGATCCTCCAACATGTGGCGCTTGTTTAGAACCTTTTGCAAGCCAAAACTTTGTACTAAGTAGAGATACTACATGTGCATACAAATACTTGAACCATTTTACTTCCATGAGAGTCCATCATACCTACATATATATGGTATTTCACTGCCATTCCAAGTAAATTTCCATGTGCCACCTCTAAGCATTCAAATAAACAACCGTTTTGTGTGCCTGTACCGTTCATGGAGCGATGGGGCGTCATTATCTTTCATGCTAAGAGAGTTATCCTCAACAAGTGTTTATTCACTTGTCATTGCACGAGATAGGCTGTTAAAAAAGGATGCCCAGTCATGCATAATACAAAAATAAATAAACAAGAACTCCCCTAGAAAGTTGATGGTTTGTAGGGCACCCGTAGATATAGCTAGCCATGGATTGTGTTTGAATGGTGGAGGGGGAGTAAAATTTCAATTCTGTTTGGGAACCGCCGGTAATTGGATTAGCATGGAATATATTGAAACTCTTGTTCTCACGTTTACATGAAAGGCACAACACCCAAAATTAAATATTCATCTCTATTTTAAAACAATGAGCTCTGGCACCTCTCCAAATCCTTGCTTCCCTCTGCGGAGGGACAACCTATTTACTTTCATGTTACTTACTTTTCATGTTGAGTCAAATTCTTATTCCAACTTCGATCTATTTGTTGGCAAGCACCATGTGGTGGGGAAATATCCAAACATATATATCCACCCAAATATATTTGATCATGATTCATTATTATTGACAATTATCTTTATGATAAATATGATCGGAGGCGAAACATTGAGTCCCTATCTTTCTCTGTGTTCGATGGATGTTATAGGTTCTAAAAATATGCTTTGAATATTAGCAATCATAGAACACTATATCATAATTGAGTATGTGGAGCTATTACTTAGACTTGACGATGCATTGAAATTATTTGACGACTAAGAACATATGATGTTGAGTTTCAAGAGAATGCATTGTTTGAACCATGACATGTGAATTGATGGCTACTCAACCATGATGATTTTTATGAAAAAGTTGCTCGTTATGATGCTAAAAAAAGTGATTAGAATTATGATTGATCAAACTTATATACTATGCTAGAGTTCACACTTCATAAATTATTTCTTTTATTATTTACCTACTCGAGGACGAGTAGAAATTAATCTTGGGGATGTTGATGTTGGAAATATGCCCTAGAGGCAATAATAAAATGATTATTATCATATTTCCTTGTTCATGATAATAGTCTATTGTTCATGCTACAATTGTATTAACAAGAAACGGTAATACATGTGTGAATAAATAGATCACAATGTGTCCCTAACAAGCCTCTAGATTGGCTAGCTCGTTGATCAGTAGATGATCATGGTTTCCTGATCATGGACATTGGATGTCATTGATAACGGGATCACATCATTGGGAGAATGATGTGATGGACAAGACCCGTTCCTAAGCATAGCACTAGATAGTATTGCTCGTATGCTAAAGCTTTTCTAATGTCAAGTGTCTTTTCCTTCGACCGTGAGATTGTGCAACTCCCGAATACCGTAGGAGTGCTTTGGGTGTATCAAACGTCAGAACGTAACTGGGTGATTATAAAGGTGCACTACGGGTATCTCCGAAAGTGTCTGTTGGGTTGGTACGAATCGAGATCGGGATTTGTCACTCCGTGTGACGGAGAGGTATCTCTGGGCCCAGTCGGTAGAACATCACCATAATGAGCACAGTGTGACTAAGGAGTTAGTCACGGGATGATGTGCTATGGAACGAGTAAAGAGACTTACCGGTAACGATATTGAACAACGTATAGGTATACCGACGATCGAATCTCGGGCAAGTTCTGTACCGACAGGCAAAGGGAATTCATACGGGATTGATTGAATCCTTGACATCGTGCTTCATCCGATGAGATCATCGTGGAACATGTGGGAGCCACCATGGGTATCCAGATCCGCTGATGGTTACTGGCCGGAGAGTGTCTCGGTCATGTTTTCATGATTCCCGAACCCATAGGGTCTACACACATAAGGTTCGGTGACGCTAGGGTTATAGGGAGTTGTTATACGAGGTTACCGTAGGTTGTTCGGAGTCCCGGATGAGATCTCGAACGTCACGAGGAGCTCCGAAAGGGTCCGGAGGTAAAGATTGATATATAGGATGGATGGGTTTGGGCGCCGAAAATGTTTCGGGCACCACCGACAAAGTGTCGGGACCACCGGAAGGGTTCCGGAGGCCCACCGGGAGGGGCCACAAGCCCCGGAAGGCTACATGGGCCAAGCGTGGGAGGGAACTGCTGCTGGCTATGCCTATAGGCATTTCCTTAGCAAATATGCAAAGGATTCCCCCGCGGCCTTGGAGCCTTGCGTTGGTGTTCCCTTGAAGAGGAAAGGGTGATGTAGCACAGTGACAGTAAGTATTTCCCTCGGTCTGAGAACCAAGGTAACAATCCAGTAGGAGGATCACATCAAGTCACAAGTACCTGCACAAACACAAAGAGCTTGCACCCAACTCTATGAAGGGGTTGTCAATCCCTTATAGATTGTTTGCAAAGTGAGAACTGAAAGCAAAAAGTAAACAAAGCAAAGTAAAAGTAAAAGCGGAGATGGTAATTGTGAGTAGACCCGGGGGTTGTAGTGTTCACTAGTGGCTTCTCTCATGAAAGCAAGTAGACGGTGGGTGAACGAATTACTGTCGACCAATTGATAGAACCGCGCACAGTCATGATGTTATCTATGGCAATGATCATACATATAGGCATCACGTCCAAAACAAGTAGACCGATACTTTCTGCATCTACTACTATTACTCCACACGTCGACCGCTATCCAGCATGCATCTAGTGTATTGAGTTCATAAGAATAGAGTAACGCCTTAAGCAAGATGACATGATGTAGATGGACAATCTCAAATCTATGATGAAAGCCCATTTTGTTACCCTTGATGGCAAAAACACGATGCGTGCCTTGCTGCCCCTTCTGTCACTGGGAAAGGTCACCGCACGGTATGAACCCAAAACCAAGCACTTCTCCCATTGCACGAATCATAGATCTAGTTGGCCAAGCAAAACCCAAGACTCGGAGAGACTTACAAGGATATCAAATCATGCATATAAGAAATCAACAAAGTCTAAAATATAATTCATAGATAATCTGATCACAAATCCACAATTCATCGGATCTCGACAAACACACCGCCAAAGAGGATTACATCAGATAGATCTCCATGAAGATCATGGAGAACTTTGTATTGAAGATCCAAGCGAGAGAAGAAGCCATCTAGCTACTAACTACGGACCCGTAGGTCTGAAGTAGACTACTCACGAGTCATTGGAGAGGCAATGATGTTGATGTAGAAGCCCTCCAGCTCCAAGTCCCCTCTGGCAGGGCACCTGGAAGGGTCTCCAGATGAGATCTCGCAGAAACGGAAGCTTGTTGCGGTGGAAAAGTGGCTTCGTGGATGCCCTGGTTTTTTCTGGGATTTTAGGGAATATATAGGCCAAAGAGCTAGGTCTGGGGAGCTCCAGGGGGGCCACAAGCTTGGTAGCCGCGGGCCCCCCTGGTCGCGGCTACAGGGCTTGTGAGCCCCCTGTGGGCCTCCTGCCTTGGCCCTCAAGTCCCCCGATCTTCTTCTATTCTGGAAAAATTCATTTCGGGGATTTTATTCCGTCTCGACTCCATTCCAAAATTAGATCTGAAAAGAGTCAAAAACACAGAAAAAACAGGAATTGGCACATGGCACTAAATTAGTAAGTTAGTCCCCAAAAAGATATAAAAGGTATATAAAACATCCAAAGATGATAAGATAACAACATGAAACCATCAAAAATTATAGATACGTTTGAGACGTATCAAGCATCCCCAAGCTTAACTCCTGCTCGTCCTCGAGTAGGGAAGTGATAAAGAATGAATTTTTGATGCTTTCATGCTACCTAGCATAGATGTCCTTTATAACTCCTCTTACGTGACATGAATGTTCAGATCCGTTAGATTCCAAACAATAGTTTGCTATTGACGTGGAGACAATAATACTTCAAGCAAACTAGCAAGGTAATCATGAACTTTCAAAATAACAAGGCCAAAAGAAAGTTATCCCTGCAAAATTATATAATCTAGCTATGCTCTATCATCCTTGCACAACGAATTTAAATCATGCACAACCTCGGTATTGGCCAAGTAATTGTTTTCACACCTTTACTTTCTCAAACTTTTTCAACTCTCACGCAATACATAAGCGTGAGCCATGGTTTTAGCACTATAAGTGAAATGGAGTGTGGTGGAGGTTCCAATGTAAACAAGGAGAAGATGGTCACATTGACTAGGCATATCAATGAGCTATGGAGATGCTCATCAATAAATATCAATGTGAATGAGTAGGGATTTCCATACAAATGATGCACTAGAGCTAAGAGTATGTGAAAGCTCTTGAAGAAAACTAGTGGGTGTGCATCCAACTTGCTTGTTCACGAAGACCTAAGGCAATGTTGAGGAAGCCCATCATTGGAATATGCAAGGCAAGTTATATAATGAAAATTTCCCACTAGCAATAGGGTGGTGACAAAACGAGAGACTCTCAATCATGAAGATCATGGTGCTTAATATGAAGCGCAAGTGTGGAAAGGAGATAGTATCATTGTCCCTTCTATCTTTTTCTCTCATTTTTTTGGTAGGCTCTTTGGCCTCTTTTTTATGTGGGAATCTTTGTCCTCTTTTTGTAAATGGGCTTCGCTGGCCTCTTTTATTTCCTCACATGGGACAATGCACCATCAATGATGATCGTCACACTTACAACTCAAAACTTAGAGCAATGATGACTCTATATGTAATGCCTTCGGTAGTGTACCGTGACAATGATCTAGCATGGCATAGACATCAATGGAAACATCATGCCAGCTATCTTATGATCATGCAATGGCAATGTAGAAGCTGTGGCACATGTCATGGTGGTAGTTGCAATGGCAATATATCTCGGAATGGCTTTGAAAAAGCCATAGTAGGTAGGTATGGTGGTTGTTTTGAGGGAGGCTAATGGTGGGTTTTATGCACCGGCGAAAGTTGCACAACACTAAAGAATATAGTGATGGTGGAAGGTGAAAGTGCATCTTAACCATGGACTCAACATTAGTCATGAAGAACTCATATACTTGTTGCAAAAGTTTTAGTAGTAATCGAAACAAAGCAATCAATGCATACTCCTAGGGGAAGGGTTGGTAGGTATAAACCATCGCGCGATCCCGACCGCTACACAACGGATGACAATCAATAAACTAATCATGCTCAGACTTCATCACATAGCGGTTCACCATACGTGCATACTACGGGAATCACTAACTTTAACACAAGTATTTCTAGATCCACAACACCATACTAGTATAACTTCAATATTACCACAACCACAACTCAAAACTAATTGAGATGAATCAAACTTCTCTAACTACTCAATGCACATGAAGGTGGATGTTTTCATATCCCTTTGGATAACTACCCCTTTTGAGACTACTTTCATAGCAAAGATCAACTACCACGCCACGCACTGTCGTGCTCTAAAATATAGAAGTGAAGCAGATAGAGCAAAATCAACTAGCTCAAAAGATATAAGTGAAACACATGTGAGCTGAATTGTCTAACCAAAGGATATAAGTGAAGCTCGACAAAATCACGGTGAGTGCATGTCTCTCTCTCTCTAGGTTTGCAGCAAGGAAGACTGTGACACAACAAAAATAAAAGAATCCTACGATACAAGACGCTCCAAGAATAACACATAACATGTGGTGAACAAAAATATAGCCCCAAGTAACGTTACCGATGGGTTGAAGACGAAAGAGGGGATGCCTTCCCGGGGCATCCCCAAGCTTAGGCTTTTTTGGCATCCTTGAATCAACTTGGGTTGCCTTGGGCATCCCAAGCTTTATCTCTTGCCACTCTTTATCTCTTTGTCCATAATAACTTCACCCAAAACTCGAAAACTTCACAACACGAAACTTAAACAGAAACTCGTGATATCATTAGTATAAGAAAGCAAATCACCACCTCCTTAGGTACTGTAGCAAACTTAGATTCTACTTATCTTGATGTTGGGTTACTGTATTTTCAATCTTCCATGTCTAATACCCCCCGATACTATCCATAGTTTCATCAAAATAAGCAACCAACTCACCAAAAACAGAATCTGTTAACAGCAGACTAGTCTGTAGCAATCTGTTTACTTCGTATACTTATGGTACTTCAACAATTCCGAAAAATTACGAAAGTCTGAAGAATTTGCGTAGCAATCAGCAGCAAAAAGAATCAACTCAAAAGCTCTCACAGAACAAAAATGAAAATTCTTTTTGTAAGCAGAAAGTTTCTGTCTTTTCCAGCATGATCAAACGATCATCCCCAAGACTAATCATAATGGTTTCACTTGGCACAAACGCAAAAGAAACACAAAAAACACCATCATAACAGAATTATGAAAGTGTGGAAAACAAAAAACAGAAAAAAAGGATAGATTCGTTGGGTTGCCTCCCAACAAGCGCTATTGTTTAACGCCCTTAGCTAGGCATAAGGTGATGGAATCACGTATAGTCATCTTTGGTGCTCAAACCATAAGTAGCCCTCATCATAGATTTATAAGGCAGTCTTATTTTCTTTCTAGGAAAATTCTCCATGCCCTTCTTTAGAGGAAATTGAAATCTAATATTCCCTTCCTTCATATCGATGATATCACCAATAGTCCTTAGGAAAGGTCTACCAAGAATAATGGGACATGAAGGATTGCAATCTATGTCAAGTACAATGAAATCCACGGGTACATAGTTCTTATTTGTAAAAATAAGAACATCATTGATCCTTCCCATGGGTTTCTTGACAGTAGAATCCGCAAGATGCAAATTAAGAGAACACTCTTCAATCTCATGAAAACCAATAATATCACATAAAGACTTTGGAATAGTGGAAACACTAGCACCCAAATCACACAAAGCATTGCATTCATAGTTTTTTATTTTGATTTTGATAGTAGTTTCCCACTCATCATGAAGTTTTCTAGGTATAGAGACTTCTAATTCGAGTTTCTCTTCAAGATATTTCATCATAGCATCTACGATATGTGCGGTAAAGGATTTGCTTTGGCTATAAGCATGTGGAGAGTGTGCAATGGATTGCATCAAGGAAACGCATTCAAACAAGGAGCAACTATCATAATTGAATCCCTTGAAATCCAAAGTGGGAGTTTCATTACTACCTAATATTTTGATTTCTTCTACTCCACTCTCCACACCTTTATAATCAAGATAGGTGGACTCCGAATCATTGGGGCGTTTTTCAACCATAGTGGATTCATATCCAGCCCCTTCATCAATAGGTTTGACACGCGAAAACAAAGATTCAAGAGGAGTCACACCAAGCACTTTAAGATCTCCGTGATTTGCATCACTAGAACGCACCCTTTTAAACCATTCATGCTTACCGCGAACTTGGGCAGTTCTTTCTTTGCTCTCATTCATGGAGACACACGTAGCTTTTAAAGTATCCTCCAAGTTGACCTTGGGAGGAGCACATCTAACTTTCAAAGCATCAATATCAAAAGACATCCTATCAACGCTCTTAGCCAAATCGTCAATTTTGAGTAGTTTTTCCACTATAGACGCATTGAAAATCTTTTGAGAGTTGATGAACTCTTTGATATTACTCGCTAAATCCAAGGGTAAATTGTTATGATTTCCATAAGTGTTGTTGTACGAATTTCCATAGTTGTTAGAGGAGTTACTACGAAAAGGCCTAGGAACATAGTTTCCTCTAAAAGCATTGTTGTTGCCAAAATTGTTCCTACCAACAAAATTAACTTCCAAACTAGCGTTGCTACTCTCAATCAAGGAAGATAGTGGCATGTCATTAGGATCTAAAGGAGCATTTCTACTAGCAACCAAATTCATCAACTCATCCATCTTAGCACTAAGCGAGTTAATTTCTTCTATAGCGTGTACCTTTTTGCTAGCAGGTGACCTTTCAGTGTGCCACTGAGAGTAGTTGGTCATGATATTGTCTAGGAGTTTTGTAGCTTCTCCTAACGTGATTTCCATGAACGTTCCACCTGAGGCGGAGTCCAAGATATTTCTAGAAGCAAAATTCAAACAAGCGTAAAAGATTTGTATAATCATCCACAAACTAAAGCCATGAGCGGGACAATTTCTAATCATTAACTTCATCCTCTCCCAAGATTTTGCAACGTGTTCATGATCAAGTTGCTTGAAATTCATGATATCGTTACGGAGAGAGATAATCTTAGCCGGCGGAAAATACTTGGATATGTAAGCATCTTTGCACTTATTCCAAGAATCGATACTATTTTTAGGCAAAGAAGAAAACCAAGTTTTCGCACGATCTCGCAAAGAGAACGGAAAAAGCTTCAATTTAACAACATCATTATCCACATCTTTCTTCTTTTGCATATCGCAAAGTTCAATGAAAGTATTAAGATGGGATGCGACATCTTGACTAGGAAGTCCAGAAAATTGCTCTTTCATAACAAGATTCAGCAAGGCGGCGTTGATTTCATATGATTCTGCACTAGTGGCGGGAGCAATCGGAGTACTAATAAAATCATTATTATTAGTATTCGAGAAGTCGCAAAGTTTGGTGTTTTCAGCCATGATGACTTCAACAAACAAACAAGAACACAAGCAAGCAAGAAAACTGGCAAAGGAAAACGGCAAAAGGCAAATGAAACCGGCAAAGGAGAAAGGCAAATGAAAACGGCAAATGTGAAGTGGGGGAAAGGAAAACGAGAGGCAACTGGCAAAAAAGTAAATGCAAGAGATGAGTTTGTGACACTTACTTGGATAGATCTTGACTTGATCTCTCCCCGGCAACGGTGCCAGAAATCCTTCTGCTACTGGCTACGCCTATAGGGATTTCCTTGGCAAATATGCAAAGGATTCCCCCGCGGCCTTGGAGCCTTGCGTTGGTGTTCCCTTGAAGAGGAAAGGGTGATGTAGCACAGCGGCGGTAAGTATTTCCCTTAGTTTGAGAACCAAGGTATCAATCCAGTAGGAGGATCGCGTCAAGTCATAAGTACCTGCACAAACACAAAGAGCTTGCACCCAACGCTATGAAGGGGTTGTCAATCCCTTATAGATTGTTTGCAAAGTGAGAACTGAAAGCAAAAAGTAAACAAAGCAAAGTAAAAGTAAAAGCGGAGATGATAATTGTGAGTAGACCCAGGGGCCGTAGTGTTCACTAGTGGCTTCTCTCATGAAAACAAGTAGACGGTGGGTGAACGAATTACTATCAAGCAATTGATAGAACCGTGCAAAGTCATGACGTTATCTATGGCAATGATCATACATATAGGCATCAGGTCCAAAACAAGCAGACTGATACTTTCTGCATCTACTACTATTACTCCACACATCGACCATCCAGCATGCATCTAGTGTATTGATTTCATAAGAACAGAGTAACGCCTTAAGCAAGATGACATGATGTAGATGGACAATATCAAATCAATGATGAAAGCCCATCTTGTTACCCTTGATGGCAACAACACGATGCGTGCCTTGCTACCCCTTGTGTCACTGGAAAAGGTCACCGCACGGTATGAACCCAAAACCAAGCACTTCTCCCATTGCAAGAATCATAGATCTAGTTGGCCAAACAAAACCCAAGACTCGGAGAGACTTACAAGGATATCAAATCATGCATACAAGAAATCAGCAAAGACTCAAATATAATTCATAGATAATCTGATCACAAATCCACAATTCATCGGATCTCGACAAACACACCGCCAAAGAGGATTACATCGGATAGATCTCCATGAAGATCATGGAGAACTTTGTATTGAAGATACAAGAGAGAGAAGAAGTCATCTAGCTACTAACTACGGACCCGTAGGTCTGAAGTAGACTACTCATGAGTCATTGGAGAGGAAATAATGTTGATGTAGAAGCCCTCCTGCTCCAAAGTCCCCTCCGGCAGGGCAACGGGAAGGGTCTCCAGATGAGATCTCGCGGAAACGGAAGCTTGCGGTGGCGGAAAAGTGGTTTTGTGGACGCCCTGCTTTTTTCTAGGATTTTAGGGAATATATAGGCCAAAGAGCTAGGGCATGGGAGCTCCAGGGGGGCGACAAGCTTGGTAGCCGCGGGCACCCCTGGCCGCGGCTACAGGTCTTGTGGGCCCCATGTGGGCCTCCTGCCTTGGCCCTCAAGTCCCCCGATCTTCTTGTGTATTGGAAAATTTCATTTCGGGTATTTTATTCCGTTTGGACTCTGTTCCAAAATCAGATCTGAAAAGAGTCAAAAACACAGAAAAACAGGAACTGGCACTTGGCACTGAATTAATAAGTTAGTCCCAAAAAAGATATAAAAGGTATATAAAACATCCAAAGTTGACAAGATAACATCATGAAACCATCAAAAATTATAGATACGTTTGAGACGTATCAGGAACCCGCCTCTGGGTGGGTTGGTGCGCCCCCCACACTCAGCCCAGGCGCACCAGAGAGGGAGGGAGGGGAAACCCTAGGCGATGGTGGGCCTAAGTCCAACCTAGGGGTGCGCCACCCCCTCCTCCCTGGCCGCCACCCCCTCTCCCATCTAGGGCTGCCTGATGTCTACTACACAACCTTCTTCTTGTAGACGTTGTTGGGCCGCCAAGTGCAGAGGTTTGTAGGACAGTAGGAATTTTCCCTCAAGTGGGTGACCTAAGGTTTATCAATCTGCGAGAGGCGTAGGATGAAGATGGTCTCTCTCAAGCAACCCTGCAACCAAATAACAAAGAGTCTCTTGTGTCCCTAACACACCCAATACAATGGTAAGTTGTATAGGTGCACTAGTTCGGCGAAGAGATGGTGATACAAGTGCAATATGGATGGTAGATATAGGTTTTTGTAATCTGAAATTACAAAAACAGCAAGGTAACTAGTAACAAAAGTGAGCACGAACAGTATTGCAATGCGTGGAAACAAGGCCTAGGGTTCATACTTTCACTAGTGAAGTTCTCTCAGCAATGATAACATAATTGGATCATATAACTAGCCCTCAATCATGCAACAAAGAGTAACTCCAAAGTCACAAATAGCGAAGAACAAGCAAAGAGATTATTGTCGGGTATGAAACCACAACAAAGTTATTCTTTCTCATCGATCTATTCAAGAGTCTGTAGTAAAATAACACGAAGTTATTCTTTTCGTTCGATCCATCATAGAGTTCGTACTAGAATAACACCTTAAGATACATATCAACCAAGACCTTAATGTCACCTAGATACTCCATTGTCACCTCAAGTATCCGTGGGCATGATTATACGATATGCATCACACAATCTCAGAATCATCTATTCAACCAACACATAGAACTTCAAAGAGTGTCTCGAAGTTTCTACCGGAGACTCAAAACGTCTGCCAACCCATATGCATAGGTTCCCAATGTCACGAAACCCACAAGTTGATCACCAAAACATACATCGAGTACTCACATGAATATCCAAACGTGTTCCAATCCATATGCATAGGTTCCCAATGTCACAAACCCGCAAGTTGATCACCATAGATAGACACGTGCAAGACATACATCAAGTGTTCTCAAAGACTCAATCCTATAAGATAACTTCAAAGGGGAAAGTCAATTCAGTACAAGGGATAGGGGGAAGAACATCATAAGATCCAACTATAGTAGCAAAGCCCGCAGTACATCGAGATCATGACATCTCAAGAACACGAGAGAGAGATCAAACACATAGCTACTGGTACATACCCTCAGCCCCGAGGGAGAACTACTCCCTCCTTGTCATGGAGATCGCTGGGATCATGAAGATGGCCACCGGAGATGGATTCCCCCTCCGGCAGGGTGCCGGACCGGGCTCCAGATTGGTTTTTGGTGGCTACAAAGGCTTGCGGCGGTGGAACTCCCGATCTAGGTTTATTTTTGGGGGTTTCTGAATTTATAGGAATTTATGGCGGTGGAATTACGTCGGTTGGGCCCACGAGGGGGTGATACGTCTCAAACGTATCTATAATTTTTGATGGTTTCATGCTGTTATCTTGTCATCCTTGGATGTTTTATGTACCTTTTATATCTGTTTTGGGACTAACTTATTAATTCAGTGCCAAGTGTCAGTTCCTTTTTTTTGTGTGTTTTGGCTCTTTTCAGATCTGATTTAGGAACGGAGTCCAAACGTAATAAAATCCCCGAAATAAATTTTTCCCGGACGGAAGTAGATCAGGGGGCTTGAGGGCCAAGCCAGGAGGGCTACAAGGGGCCCACAAGCCCCCTATCCGCCACCAGGGGCGGCGACCAGCAGGCTTGCGGCCTCCCTGGCGCCCCCCTGACCTAGCTCTTTTGCCTATATATTCCCTAAAATAAAGAAAAAAATCAAGGGATCCACGACAATACTTTTCCGCCGCCTCAAGCTTCCGTTTCCACGAGATCTCATCTGGAGACCCTTCCCGGTGCCCTGCGGGAGGGGACTTTGGAGTTGGAGGGCTTCTACATCAACATCATCGCCCCTCCAATGACTCGTGAGTAGTTCACTTCAGACCTACGGGTCCGTAGTTAGTAGCTAGATGGCTTCTTCTCTCTCTTGGATCTTCAATACAAAGTTCTCCATGATCTTCATGGAGATCTACCGATGTAATCCTCTTTGGCTGTGTGTTTGTCGAGAACCGATGAATTGTGGATTTGTGGTCAGATTATCTATGATATATATTTGAGTCTTTGCTGATTTCTTATATGCATGATTTGATATCCTTGTAAGTCTCTCCGAGTCTTGGGTTTTGTTTGGCCAACTAGATCTATGATTCTTGCAATGGGAGAAGTGCTTGGTTTTGGGTTCTTACCGTGTGGTGACCTTTCCCAGTGACATTAGGGGCAGCAAGGCACGCATCGTGTAGTTGCCATCAAGGGTAACAAGGTGGGCTTTGTCGTAGATATGAGATTGTCCATCTACATCATGTCATCTTGCTTAAGGTGTTACTCTGTTCTTTTGGACTTAATACACTAGATGCATGCTGGATAGCGGTCGATGTGTGGAGTAATAGTAGTAGATGCAGAAAGTATCGGTCTACTTGTTTTGGACGTGATGCCTATAGATATAATCATTGCCATAGATGACGTCACGACTTTGCGCGGTTCTATCAATTGCTCGACAGTAATTTGTTCACCCACCGTCTACTTGCTTTCATGAGAGAAGCCACTAGTAAACACTACGGCCCCCGGGTCTATTCACACCTATCGTTTCCACTTTCGCTTTTACTTCGCTTCGTTACTTTGTTTCTTTCATTTATCACTTGGGGAACAATCTATAAGGGATTGACAACCACTTCATAGCGTTGGGAGCAAGCTTTTTGTGTTTGTGCAGGCACTTGAGATACTCCTTCACTGGATCGATACCTTGGTTCTCAAACTGAGGGAAATACTTACCACCGCTGCGCTACATCACCCTTTCCGCTTCGAGGGAACACCAACGCAAGGCTCCAAGGACACGGGGGAAATCCTTTGCATATTTGCCTAGGAAGTCCCTTAAGGCGTAGCCGTAGCAGAAGGATTCCTGGTGCCGTCAGCACGTTTCTGGCGCCATTGGAAGGTCTTTTGTTGCAGTAGGAGGGGGTCACAAGCTTGCTTGGTGCGGCCTAGGGGGTCGCGCCTCATGGGCTTGTGACTCCCTCGTGGCTCTTCGGGCCTTCTTCCGAAGCTTTGGGGGTCTCTTTTGGTCCAAAAAAATCATCGCAAAGTTTTATTCCATTTGGACTCCGTCTGAAAAAGGGTAAAAAACACGGACAAAACAGAAACTCGCACTTGCCACTGTGTTAATAGGTTAGTCCCAAAAAAGATATAAAATAGCAAATTCATGCATATAAAACATCCAAAGTTGACAAGATAATAGCATGGAACCATAAAAAATTATAGATACGTTGGAGATGTATCAAGCATCCCCAAGCTTAACTCCTGCTCGTCCTCGAGTAGCGAAGTGATAAAGACCGAATTTTTGATGTGGAATGCTACCTAACATATTTGTCCTTTGTAACTTCTTTCTTGTGGCATGAATGTTCAGATCCATAAGATTCAAAACAATAGTTTACTATTGACATGAAAACAATAATACTTCAAGCATACTAGAAAAGTAATCATGAACTTTTGAAATAACAAGGCCAAAGAAAGTTATCCCTACAAAATCATATAGTCTGGCTATGCTCCATCATCCCCACAAAACAAATTTAAATCATGCACAACCCCAGTATTGGCCAAGTAATTGTTTTTTCACTCTTACTTTCTCAAACTTTTTAAACTCTCACGCAATACATGATCGTGAGCCATGGATATAGCACTATAGGTGGAATAGAGCGTGGTGGAGGTTGTGAGGCAAAAAGGAGAAGATAGTCACATTGACTTGGCGTATTAATGGGCTATGGAGATGCCCATGAATAGATATCAATGTGAATGAGTAGGGATTGCCATACAACGGATTCACTAGAGCTATAAGTGTGTGAAAGCTCAAAAGGAGAACTAGTGTGTGTGCATCCAACTTGCTTGCTCACGAAGACCTAGGGCAATTTTGAGTAAGCCCATCATTGGAATATACAACCAAGTTATATAATGAAAATTCTCACTAGTATATGGAAGTGTCAAAACAAGAGACTCTCTATCATGAAGAACATGGTGCTATTTTGAAGCACAAGTGTGGAAAAAGATAGTAGCATTGTCCCTTCTCTCGTTTTCTCTCTTTTCTTATTTGTTTGGGCTCTTTGGCCTATTTTCATTTTTTTTGGTGGGCATCTTTGGCCTCTTTTTTTATTCCTCAGATGGGACAATGCTCTAATAATGATGATCATCACACTTTTATGTACTCACAACTCAATACTTAGAACAATGATGACTCTATAGGAAATGCCTCCGGTAGTGTACCAGGATGTGCAACGATCTAGCTTAGCGTATGACGTTGAAACATCTCGCTAGCTATCTCACGATCATGCAATGGCAATATGAAAGTGACGACACCTGTCATGAGAAGGAACGGTGGGAGTTGCATGGCAATATATCTCGGAATGGCTATGAAAATTCCATAATAGGTAGGTATGATGGCCGTTTTGACGAAGGTATATGGTGGGTTTGTGCACCGGCGAAAGTTGCGCGGTACTAGAGAGGCTAGCAATGGTGGAAGGTAAAAGTGAATCTATACCATGGACTCACATTAGTCATGAAGAACTCATATACTTATTGCGAAAGTTTTTATTAGTAATTGAAACAAAGTGCTAAACGCATACTCCTAGGGGAAGGGTTGGTAGGTGTTAACCATCGCGAGATCCCGACCGCCACACAAAGGATGATAGTCAATAAATCAATTATGCTCCGACTTCCTAACATAGCGGTTCACCATACGTGCATGCTACGGGAATCACTAAGTTCAACACACATATTTCTAGATTCACAACACCCTACTAGCATAACTCTAATATTACCATATCCATATCTCAAAACCAATTGAGAGGAATCAAACTTCTCTTACTAATCAATGCACATCAATATGAAGGTTTTTGTCCTCTTTGGATGCCTACCATATTAGGACTAGATTCATAGCCTAAGCAAGGTACCATGCTGTTTAAGACTGTCAAAATGATCTAAGTGAAGCACGAAAGTTCAACTAGTTCTATAAAATAGAACCATTGCAATGCTCTACAAAGGTATAAGTGAAGCACTAGAGCAAAAGACAAACTACTCCAAAAGATATAAGTGAAGCTCAATGAGTAGTTGAACAACTATTTGTCTATGTGGAGACTCTCCCATCTAAGAATTTCAGATCGTAAGTACCTTATTCTAACAAAATAAAATGACGCTCCAAGAAAAACACATATCATGTGGTGAATAAAAATATAGCCCCAAGTAAAGTTACCGATGGATTGAAGATGAAAGGGGGGATGCCTTCCAGGGGCATCCCCAAGCTTAGGCTTTTTGGTATTGTTGAATATGGCTTGGGATGCCTTGGGCATCCCCAAGCTTAGGCTCTTGCCAATCCTTGTTCCATAGTCCATCGAAACTCTACCCAAAACTTGAAAACTTCACAACACAAAACTTAACGGAACTTCGTGAGATGGGTTAGTATGATAACGAGCAAATCAATCACTTGGGTACTGTCAAAACAAGACTAATAATTATTTTCACACAATGCCTACTGTATCTTACTATTTCCACAATTTATATTACTCAAAATAATCTATGGGAACACCAAAACAAGCAAACTATGTATTGAAAACAGAATCTGTTAAAAACAGAACAGTCTGCAATGAACTGAATGAGAACCATACTTCTGGACCTCCAAAAATTCTGAAAAATTATGAAAATTAGGGAAATTTGTGTATCAATCATCAACAAAAATAATAAACTCAAAATCTCTCTCTGGATAGAAATAAAAAATAATTTCGTGAGCAGAAAGTTTCTGTCTTTTTCAGCATGATTAAACAGCTATCACCCAAACTAATCATAAAGGCTTTACTTGGCACAAACACTAATTAAACACAAAAAACACAATCATAACTGAATTATGATGGTGTGGACAAAAAAACAGAAAGCAAAAAAGAAAAAATAAATTCATTGGGTTGCCTCCCAACAAGCGCTATTGTTTAACGCCCTTAGCTAGGCATGATGATTTCAATGATGCTCACATAAAAGATAACGACTGAAGCACAACGAGAGCATCATGGAGCATATGGATATCACATTTAAGTCTAACCCACTTCCTATGCATAGGCATTTTTTGAACAAACAACTTGTTGGAGCAAGAATCAACTAGCATAGGAAGGCAAAACAAGCATAGCTTCAAACATTTCAACACATGGAGAGGAAGCTTGATACTATTGCAATAAGTAGAAGCATATGATCCTCTCTCATAGTAATTTCAGTAGCATCATGAATGAATTCAACAATATAAACAACACCTAAGTCTTTCTTTTCATGATCTACAAGCATAGGAATTTTACTACTCTCCACATAAGGAAATCTATTCTCAAGAATAGTAGTGGGAGTATCGTAAAAGACTTGAGCACTACAAATTGTGTCCACAATGAAAAAGCAAGGTTTAGCAAAGGGGTTATCGAGAGTATGACAAGTTTTATCATCCCTCTTCTTTATAGCATAATTATCCTCACAATGATCATCATAGATAGGGGGCATGCTTTCATCAAAATGATTTTGATCATTCAAAGTGGAAGAACTAAAAATATCATCTTCATCAAATATAGCATCCCGAAGATTGTGGCTTTGCATATCATTAGCATCATGAGTATTCAAAGAATTCATGCTAATAACATTGCAATCATGCTCATCATTCACATATTCTATGCCAAGCACTCTATGTAATTCTTCTTTCAGCGCTTGAGCACAATTTTCCTTCCCATCATGCTCACGAAAGACTTTGAAAAGATGGAGCATATGAGGCATCTTCAATTCCATTTTTTTGTAGTTTTCAAGAGAAAGAACAAGAAACAAAAAGATTCGATTGCAAGATCTGAAGATATACCTCCAAGCGCTAACCTCCTCGGCAACGGTGCCAGAAAAGAGCTTCGTTGACGGGATGTTAGTGCCGCTTACCTAGCCTCCCCGGCAACGGCGCCAGAAAAGAGCTTGACGTCTACTACGCAACCTTCTTCTTGTAGACGTTGTTGGGCCTTCAACTGCAGAGGTTTGTAGGACAGTAGCAATTTTCCCTCAAGTGGGTGACCTAAGATTTATCAATCCACGGGAGGCGTAGGATGAAGTTGGTCTCTCTCAAGCAACCCTGCAAACAAATAACAAAGAGTCTCTTGTGTCCCCAACACACCCAATACAATAGTAAGTTGTATAGGTGCACTAGTTCGGCGAAGAGATGGTGATACAAGTGCAGTATGGATGGTAGATATAGGTTTTTTTAATCTGAAATTACAAAAACAGCAAGGTAATTAGTAACAAAAGTGAGCACAAACAGTATTGCAATGCGTGGAAACAAGGCCTAGGGTTCAACTTTCACTAGTGAAGTTCTCTCAACAATGATAACATAATTGGATCATATAACTAGCCCTCAATCATGCAACAAAGAGTCACTCCAAATTCACTAATAGCGGAGAACAAACAAAGAGATTATTGTCGGCTACGAAACCACCACAAAGTTATTCTTTCTGATAGATCGATTCAAGAGTCCGTAGTAAAATAACACGAAGCTATTCTTTCCGTTCGATCCATCATAGAGTTCGTACTAGAATAACACCTTAAGATACATATCAACCAAGACCCTAATGTCACCTAGATACTCCATTGTCACCTCAAGTATCCGTGTGCATGGTTATACGATATGCATCACACAATCTCAGAATCATCTATTCAACCAACACATAGAACTTCAAAGAGTGCCCCGAAGTTTCTACCGGAGAGTCAAAAAGTTTGCCAACCCATATGCATAGGTTCCCAATGTCACGAAACCCGCAAGTTGATCACCAAAACATACATCGAGTACTCACATGAATATCCAAACGTGTACCAACCCATATGCATAGGTTCCTAATGTCACAATCCCGCAAGTTGATCACCACAGATAGACTCGTGCAAGACATACATCAAGTGTTCTCAAAGACTCAATCTGATAATATAACTTCAAAGGGGAAACTCAATTCATTACAAGAAGGGAGAGGGGGAGGAACATCATAAGATCCAACTATAGTAGCAAAGCCCGCGGTACATCGAGATCATGACATCTCAAGAACACGAGAGAGAGATCAAACATATAGCTACTGGTACATATCCTCAGCCCCGAGGGAGAACTACTCCCTCCTTGTCATGGAGATCCCCGGGATGATGAAGATGGCCACCGGAGATGGATTCCCCCTCCGGCAGGGTGCCGGAACGGGCTCCAGATTGGTTTTTGGTGGCTACATAGGCTTGCGGCGGTGGAACTCCTAATCTAGGTTTCTTTTTGGGGGTTTCTGAATTTATATAAAATTTATGGCGGTGGAATTACGTCGGTTGGGACCACGAGGAGGTCACAAGCCTGCTAGGTGCGGCCTAGGGGGCGCGCCTCATGGGCTTGTGACTCCCTCGTGGCTCTTCTGGCCTTCTTCCAAAGCTTCGGGGGTCTCTTTCGGTCCAGAAAAAATCATCGCAAAGTTTTATTCCATTTGGACTCCGTCTGAAAAAGGGTCAAAAACACGGAAAAAACAGAAACTCGCACTTGGCACTGAGTTAATAGGTTAGTCCCAAAAAAGATATAAAATAGCATATTCATGCATATAAAACATCCAAAGTTCACAAAATAATAGCATGGAACCATGAAAATTATAGATACGTTGGAGACGTATCACTGTCGCCCTCCTCAAGAGGTAAACCATAATGGGGGTGCCACCCCTCTCTTCCGCCTATATATAGTGGGGTTTTTGGCCTGTGGAGATACGGTTTTCTATCTCGCTCTCGGCGCAGCCCTGCTCTTCTTCTTCGTCCTCTCCAACGGTGCTTGGCGAAGCCCTGTCGGGAGACCTTGTCTCTCCATTGACACCACGCCATCGTGCTACCGAAGATCTTCCCCAACCTCTCCCTCCTCCTTGCTGGATCAAGGTGCAGGAGACGTCACCGGGATGCACGTGTGTTGAATGCGGAGGTGCCGTGGTTCGGCACTAGATCGGAATCACACCGCGACCTGAATTGCCGTGAGTACGACTCCATCAACTGTGTTCTAGCAACGCTTCCGCTTAGCAATCTTCAAAAGTATGAAGATGCACTCTCCCCTCTCTCGTTGCTGGTCTCTCCATAGGAAGATCTGAATATGGCGTAGGAAAATTTTAAATTTATGCTACGTTAGCCAACAGTTGATACGTCTCCAATTTATCCATAATTTATGAAGTATACATGGCGTGTTTGCTTATGTTTACAAAACTTTTATATTGTTTTGGTGCACTATAGATGATTTCTCTAGAACTAACCCGGACTCATGATGTTTTCAGCAGAATTACCATGGTATTGTTTTTGTGGAGAAAATTGAAGTTCTCAGAATCGCCCAAAACTTTTCTATAATTTTTTCATGAGAAAATAAGGAACATTAGAGCGTAGAACCACCATAGGGGAGCCACCTCTGGGCCACAAGCCAACAGGGTGCCCCCCTATGTCACACCCTGATGGCTTGTGGGCCCCACGTGGATCCGTTCGTCGTGATTCCAACACTGAAAAATCCTATACATACGAGAAACCCACAAATAAACAAAGAACTTCGCTCCGCCGCCGCAACTCTGTGTAGCAACAAAAAACACATCTGGGGCCTTTCCAGTACCCTCCCCGAGAGGCGAAATCATCTATGGTAGCCATTTTCATCATCCCAGTGAAGGCCATGACGAGGAGGGAGTAGTTCACCCTCGGGGCCGAGGGTATGTACCAGTAGCTATGTGTTCAATCCCTCTCTCGTATTATTGAGATGGCACGATCTTGTTGTATCACGAGCCTTGTTAATATACTTGGATCATATGATGTTATTCCCTTGCTACCTTGTTGTGATGAATTGAATCTTTCCCTTTAAGATCTTGTTATGTTGGATTGAATATTTTGGTTTGAGAACACTTCATGTATGTCTTGCATGCGGATGCCCTTATTGGCATTGGGGTATTAAAGTGAGTCACTTGATATGTGTTATGGCATCAACTTGTGGATTCCGGTGACCTTGGGGATGTATGCATATGGTTTGATTGCGCGTTTCAATACTATGTTCTCCAATAGAAATCTTGGGGTGTTCCTTGAAGTTCTTTGTGTTGGATTGAATATGATAGATCTGAAACTGTTTGATGCATGTTGCATAATTTACCCAAGGATACTTGAGGTGACATTGGAGTATCTAGGTGGTATTAGGGTTGATTGATATGTATCATGGGTCTTATTCTAGTACGAATTTTAGGGGTGTTTGTGAAACTTACACGAATAGCTCAAAAGATTGATTAGAATGAATAACTTTGAGGTGGTTCTACTACCTACACCAATTTCATATTATCGTTCTCCGCTAGATAGGAACTTTAGAGTGATTCTTTGTTGCATGTTTAGGGATGATCATATGATTCTATTATGTTAGCATTGTAATATTATCAAAAATCCAGTTTCTCACATATTGCTGAGCTGGCCCATCACTTATAATGCTGGCTCATCTAATTGAGCGACTCTTGGATTTCCTCAACCTGTGCTCTATAGTAAACTACAACACTTATGGATTTTTCAAGCAGATATTTGCCAGGTTGCACCGCAAACCATGAGTAGTGATTTCATCTCAAGGAAAACAACATTATTCTAGGATATTCGTACAAACAATAAAATACCGGTTTACATTACAACCAAGATTAAGTATTCATTCAAATCAGATTAATATCAGTTCGAGAGAACTTTTGAAGTGCATTGTGATGAGGTATATTATTCTCATAGAGTCCCAAGTCACTTCTCGCATACGACCCGACACTTGGGGTCTACATTATTCAAATCAAGATTACATCAAGTATGAAAGTCCCATGTTGCTGCAAGCATGCACGACTACACTTGGGGGATAATGCATAGTCATTTTGACTAGTCTCATTGAATATCCAACCCACCAAGTAATGATGAGCCGGCCCTTGGGGGCTACGAATTGCTCCTATCAAAAATTCAAAGTGACCCGAATCATGGGGGCTACAATGTATGATGTTTTTATTTCCAAAAGTAGAAGTACATGTAAGTGCCGAGTCGCTGCAGGAAACAAAATCGGCACTTGGGGGCTACATTGCTTAGATCAAATTTCCTAAAGTCCCAAGTTGCTCCACGCATGCGACACAGCACTTGGGGGCTACAATATTCAGTAGTTTAACAGATTATGATGTCCTAATTGAAGACACAAACCATCACATACCGATGAGCCGACCCTTGAGGGCTACACATGTAAAAAAGAAAATAATTCAGTTTATAACTGACGACTCACATGACAACCCGGATTTCTTCGAAAGATATCTACCTACAAATTTCAAAGTTCCAGGATGTTGCACGCAAAACAACTCGACCCTTGGGGATACACTAGATGAAGCTTTATAAAGGTACAAGACAATTCCAAGTCCCAGGCTGTTGCAGGCAAGACAACCCGACACTTGGGGGCTACACAACCAAGATATTTTTCTATCCAAAGCACCAAGTCATCATGAACTAATAAACTGGAAGCTTGGGGGCTACAGGTAATGTGGAGATAAAAAAGAGAGGAAGTACATCCTCAAGCAATCAATTTAAAGTGTAGTTGAAGCATTGAAAGACTGGTTCAACATATTTTTATCTAGCTGAAGCATTGAAAGATCAGCTCCACATCACACGGATTTATTTATTCCTAATAATTTTATCAAGTTAACTGGAGTGTAGTTTGTTTAACCTCGCATCTTCAACAATCACGACAGAGCATTATCAAAGATCATTATCCGACAGAGTCTATACAAGCAACCCGGCTTCACAAGTTGGAAGTGTTCAACAACGGACGACTTTTTTTCCCAATATTGTTCATCAAAACCGAAGGAATGAAAGCCGGCACAACTTCATATGGTTTTCTTATATCCAATATTTTATCAAGCTAAAGCATCGGAGGCCGACTCAACGACATATGGGTGTTTAATTCCCAATATTTCATTGCAAAGGACATTGACCAGCTAAATGATTGTGAAGACGGCTCGAAGAAACGAGGATTTTCAAGGAGCCACTTCATTAAAGTAAGCCGGCCAAGGAGCAAGCCGGTCCCTTAACGTATTTATTGTTCTTATTACATGAGGTTACAATGAATAAATTCAAGATAACTTGGGTGCTAATGTCGGGGATTGATACGTCCAAAATGCATCACTATTTTGTATCATAATTTGTCTCTTTTCATTGATATATTTCACTTTACGATGGTGTACTTATAGTGTTTTGGCTTATTTTACACAGTTTACCACTTTCCAGTGCCGAAACATCACACACAGGATTCAGCGGAGAAAATAGCACGAAGAGTTGCAATATCAGAACATCTCCAATTGCGCTGGAATTTTGAGGGAAGAAGTTTCCGAACAGATCCCGGAGAGAGGCCAAAGAAGGGCCGGAGGGGGGCCACATGTCACCCACGCGACCTGCTGGCGCGCCCCTCCTAGGCCGAGCCAGGAGGCCGCCTGGGTGATGGGCCCCGCCTCCGGTGCTCTACTTTGTCTTATATGTTCTTATTGACCTAAAAGTTCTCGGAAGTGAAGAGTTTTCGCAATTGCGCCACCGCTCCGCGGCGGATACCTACAGAGAAGAAAAGACCTCCCGACGGGCAGATTCCGCACGGGAGAATTCCTCCCGGAAGGGGAGATCGTCCTCATCGTCATCACCATGGTCACAGGCATCATCGAGATCATCATCAACATCATCACCAACACCAACACAATCTCCACCTTCATCCCATCTACTTCACCATTGCAATCGGAGCTGTACCTTGCACTATTCATCCCCTCTACTCTACCGGTGTTGATTACTCTTTTGTGGTGAATGCTATTAAGTTTTGTTGGAGAATAATTGTTATGACCAGATTGTTAATCATATTTTCATCACCTTTGATCATGATCTCTTTTATGTCTTGTGAGTAGTTCCATTAATTCTTGAGGACATAGGAAAAGTCTAGATGGTAGTAGTCATATGATGTTGAAGTAATATGTGTTGATTGATATTTAAGTTATGGTGTTATTCTTCTAGTGGTGTTATGTGAACGTCGACTACATACCACTTCGCCTTTTTAAGGACCTAGGGGAATGCATTGTTTATAAAGAATGCTTATGGTGGGTTGCTGGTGTGACAGAAACCCGAAGCCCAGTTTGCATACTTTTGCATGACGGAGTATTGGATCTTAAAGCTTATTGCTATGGTTAGGCTTTGCCTTAATTTGTCTCTCGTATTTGCGGATGCTTGCAAGAGGGATTAATCATAAGAGTGTACTTGTCTTAGACTAGATGGTGCACTAGTTAAGATCCACCCACATAACACTTATCAATACAAAACATAGTACTAGACAGAGTATGGCGAAAGCACTTGACTATCTATCCCGTACGTCCTCAAGAATGCCTTAGTATTTATAAGTTTAGTCCCTCATCTTATCCTTTGTGTTTAAAAGTATTGGGGCACTTGCTGCACCTCTGCACCATTTACTTTACTTGCATTTATTTCCTTATTGCTTATACTAGAAAACCCATAAAAGCTACCTTTCAGTACTTGCAGTTATTCCTTGGTCAAGATCACTTGTCAATACCTTCTGCTCCTCGTTGGGTTCGACACTCTTACTTATCGAAAAGGCTACGATAGATCCCCTAAACTTGTGGGTCATCAATACCATTTTCTGGCGCCGTTGCCGGGGAGTGTTGCACTATTGATAAGTGAAATTGGTAAGGAAACCTTTATGCTGTATGTGCTATTTTTGTTTTATTGTTTCCACTTTGTATCCCTATGGACAACTCTACTCTTAGTTTGTTGCTTGTGAGGAACCGCCCCAAGCTATTATGGTGGAGAAGCCTCCCCCACCAACTGAAATTGTGCCTTTTAAAATACCAACTGGTATTATTGATTGTGTTTTGGCTAATCGATATGCAGGAGATAGACATCTAGGTGAACACTTTCTATATCTTTCACAACTATGCTCCTTATTTAAGCTTGCAGGAATATTGATTGACTTTGTTATGAGAAAGCTATTCTCTCTATCATTAAAAGATAAGGCTTTGGATTGGTATAGGCTTCTTGATGACTCTCATTTACTAAATTGGCAAGATCGTATGCCTCTCTTTTATGCAAATTTTTATCCTCTTCATGAACTACACCAAGACAGGAATTATATTTATAACTTTTGGTCTCGTGACGGAGAAAGCATCGCTCAAGCTTGGGGGAGATTGAAGTCCTTAATGCTCAAATGTCCAAATCATGAGCTCTCCAAAGAAATTATTCTCACAATTTTTATGCAAGGCTTTCTCGTCAACATAAAGAGATGCTTGATGCTTCCTCTAGTGGGGCATTCTCCAACAAAAGCAATGAAGCTAAGCGAGATCTTATTGAAAGGGTCTAGAAGAACACCGAAAACTAGGAGATTGATAAAGGTATTGAACCCGTTATAAATTATGAACGTGATTACATTGAGAGTTATGTGAAAACTGATTACTTTAATACTTTTTGCGCTAAGATTGGTCTTGATTCCCAGCTTGTAATTGATTTTTGCAAAGACTTTGCCTCTCATATTGAATCTTCTGAGAAGAAGGAGGATCGACACCATAAACCTTTTAAGGATTTACCTGTTGATATTAATGTTGTTGACCATATCTTTTCTACAGATGTATATGAAAAGCCCCCTTTTCCCGCAAGGATGAGGGAGCATTGTTTTTTCACACGCATCCTGAATAAAAGTGAAAGAACGACCGATGAGCATGAGGACCTGATTAAAGTCAATCCTCAAGTTGCATTAGTCAAGGATCTTGTTACTAGTAACATTGAGGATTCTAATATAAATTTTTGTGCTGTTTCCACTAACCTTATTACATCCAAGAATAAAGGCCCAATTTCATGTACTCAGTTGTATCAGTTAAAATAGGAGATCATAATTATTATGGGCTATGTGATTTGGGATCCACTGCTAGTGCTATTCCTTTTTCACTTTATCAAGGGATTATGAATGAGATTCTACCATGTGAAATTGAACAAGTTGATGTTACTATTCATCTCGCAAACAAAGAAACTATCTATCCTATTGGAATTGTCCGAGATGTTGAAGTTCTATGTGGAAAGGTAAAATATCCTACCGACTTTATAGTACTTGGTTTAGTACAAGATAGTTTTTGCCCTATTATCTTTGGTAGGCCTTTTCTCAAAACTTGTGAAGCTATTACAGATTGCAGGAAAGGAAAAGTATCTGTTGAATTTAATGGTGAGCCATACGAATTTAACCTTTCTAAATTCTCGAAGCAAACTCGTGGTACTGATCTACCTAGTAATGATAAACTTCTATTGCTATTCCTCCTAACGATCCTTTGCAGCAATTTATGTAAAACCACGAGAATGATATGCATATGTAGGAAAGGAATGAGCTAGATGACATATGCTTGAGACAACCTGATATCCTGAAGCACAACCTTCCGGTTTAACCTTTTGGAATTTTATCAAAACCAAAAGAAGACCCAGTGTTTGATCTTAAACCTCTTCCTAGTATGCTCAAGTATGCTTATATAGATTAAAAAAGTATATCCTGTTATTATCAATTCTAACCTTCCAGGATATGAAGAAGAGCGATTATTGGAAGTCCTTCGTAAACACCAAGGCGCGATTGGGTATACCCTTGATGATCTTAAGGGGATTAGTCCATCTATTTGTCAGCATACTATCAATCTTGAGCCTGATGCTAAACCGGTTGTTGATCATCAACGACGGTTAAACCCGAAGATGAAGGTTGTTGTGAGGACTGAAATCCTCAAGCTTCTAGCCGCAGGTATTATCTACCCTATAGTTGATAGTAAGTTGGTAAGTCCAGTACATTGTGTTCCCAAGAAAGGAGGTACGACTGTGGTTCCTAACGATAAGAATGAACTAATACATCAAAGAATTATTATTGGATATAAAATGTGTATTGATTACAGGAAGCTGAACAAGGCAACCAGGAAGGACCACTACCCTCTGTCGTTCATCGACCAAATGCTTGAAAGGTTATCCAAAAACACTCACTTTTGCCATCTTGATGGGTACTATGGTTTCTCTCAAATTCATGTTAATACTACCGAAAAAGAAAAGACCACTTTTACTTTTCCCTTTGGTACTTATGCTTATAGATGTATGCCTTTTGGTTTATAAAATGCTCCTGCTACTTTTCAAAGGTGTATGTTCGCTATCTTTCATGGTTTTTGCGAGGAAATTGTGGAGGTCTTCATGGACGATTTCTCCATCTATGGAACCTATTTTGACCATTGTCTCTACAACCTTAATAAAGTTTTGCAGATATGTGAGGAGACAAACTTGGTACTAAACTGGGAGAAGTGCCACTTCATGGTCAATGAAGGAATTGTTCTTGGCCACAAGATTTCTGAAAAAGGAATCGAGGTGGACAGGGGAAAGGTTGAAGCAATCGAGTGAATGCCTTATCCAAAAGACATCAGAGGTATTCGTAGTTTCCTCGGTCATGCTGGTTTCTATAGGAGATTTCTTAAAGACTTTACTAAAACTTCAAAACCCCTCACTAATCTTATCCAGAAGTATATTCCTTTTGTGTTTGATGAAGATTGTAAGGAAGCCTTCGAAATTCTTAAGAAAGCCTTGATAACCACCCCTATAGTCCAACCACCTGATTGGAATTTGCCTGTTGAAATCATGTGTGATGCTAGTGATTTTGCTGTTGGAGCTGTGTTAGGACAAAGGGTTGATAAGAAATTGAATGTCATCCATTATGCTAGAAAAACCCTTGAAACTGCTCAAAAGAATTACGCTACTACTGAGAAAGAATTTTTAGCGGTAGTGTTTGCTTGTGATAAGTTTAGGACTTACATTGTTGATTCTAAAGTCATCGTTCATACTGATCATGCTACTATTAAGTATCTTATGGAAAAGAAGGATGCCAAACCAAGGCTTATCAGATGGGTCCTTCGTCTTCAAGAATTTGATTTGCATATTGTTGATAGTAAAGGAGCAGACAACCATGTAGCAGACAACCTTTCTAGGATGGAGGACATACCACACGATCCCCTTCCAGTCAATGATAGTTTTCCTCACGAACAATTAGCTATTTTACAGGTGAAATCTAATTCAGATCCATGGTATGCAGATTATGCTCACTTTATTGTTGCAAAGTTTTTGCCTCCAGGTTTAACATTCCAGCAGCGGAAGAAGTTTTTTTACGACTTGAGGTATTAATTTTGGGATGACCCACCTGTTTTTGGAGAAGGTGCGGATGGAATTGTGAGGAGATGCATACCGGAGCATGAGTAGAAGGATATCTTGAGACAATGTCATAGCAGTCCTTATGGAGGACATCATGCTGGTGAGAGGACCGCACACAAGGTTCTCCAATCAGGTTTTTATTGGCCTACTCTCTTTAAAGATGCTAGAAATTATGTTCTATCCTGTGATAAGTGCCAGAGAGTTGGTAATATTAGTAGGAGGAATGAGATGCCTATGAATTATTCGCTAGTCATTGAGCCTTTTGATTGTTGGGGTTTTGATTTTATGGGTCCTTTCCCTCCTTCACACAAGTACACTCACATCTTAGTAGCTGTAGATTATGTGACCAAGTGGGTTGAAGCAATCCCCACCGAAATTGCTGATCACAAGACATCTTTGAAAATGCTCAAGGATGTAATCTTCCCTAGGTTTGGTGTACCTACGTACCTCATGACCGACGGAGGACCACATTTTACACACAGTGCTTTTACAAAAGCTCTAGCGAAATATGATGTTAATCATAGAATTGCTTCACCTTACCCCCCTCAAAAAAGTGGGCAAGTTGAGCTCACGAATAGAGAGATCAACTTGATCTTGCAAAAGACAGTGAACAGTTCTAGAAAGGCCTGGTCCAATAAGTTAGGTGATGCCTTGTGGGCATATAGAACTGCTTACAAAAACCCCATGGGGATGTCTCCGTATAAGATAGTTTATGGCAAGGCATGCCATCTACCTCTAGAGTTAGAGCATAAAGCTTTCTGGGCTATTAGAGAGCTTAATGTTGATCCAAAGCTTGCCGGTGAAACGCGTCTTATGAACTTGACTTCTCTAGATGAGTGGATAAGTGAAGCTTACGAGAGCGCAAAAATGTTCAAAGAAAATGTAAAGAAGTGGCATGACAAGAGAATTTTGAAACGTGAATTTAATGTTGGTGACAAAGTTTTGTTGTATAGATCTCGTTTCAGGTTTTCTCCAGGTAAATTACTTTCCAAGTGGGAAGGACCGTATCATATCGAAGAAGTCTACCGCTCCGGTGCAATCAATATTAATAATTTTGAAGGCACAAAACCACATGTTGTGAATGGGAAAAGACTCAAGCATTACATGGATGGAGACCCCATCAATGTAGAGGTGGATGTGATACAGGTAGCCACTCACGAAGAACATATTGCAACACTGTATCACACATCAGCAGAAGCAGAATAAGAAAAGCTATGAAATACGGCAAGGAAACTTCGCGAACATCAATAAAAGTTCCGTATTATGCATTTTTGCAAAATTAGGAACATTCTGAGCCGAAGCGGAGCCGGAGAGGAGCTCCAGGTCACCCAGGCGACCTGTTGTCGCGGTCTAGGCCCTAGCCGCTCCAGGAGGCCGCCTGGACCACCCGGAGTTCGTCTTCGACCCTACTTTGGCTTGTTACCATCCTTTTGGTGCAGAAAAGTTTCCTATATATTTTCCCAGATCATCCCAGCTTTGTATCTTGCGGTTCCGTGCGTTTTCTTTTCGATCTGTTTGTGCCAGGAGAACTTTCAGCAAACTTAGGCACCATGGCTTCCCCAAAGTCTCCCAAGGACAAGTTCATCGTCAATGTCATCAACCCTTATCTCGCAGAGGTAAAGGGACACCCTTAAACCCTTTGGGTGGAGGATGGTGTCCTCCACAAAGAAGATTTGAAGGGACCTGTCAAGGAGGGGAGCACCAGGGCTAGGCTGGAAGAAGTGGAGCAAGAAGTCTTCAAGTACAAGTTGATAATCGAGCGTGGTGTCGAGGCCAACTGTGATATCATCGCTGAGCTGAAGAGGGAACATGAGGAGGACATGAAGGAAGTGCGATCAATCATATCCGCACTAAAAACCAAAGTGTGCGAGCTTCAAGGGCACATCTACGACCTTCAAAACGAGAACTATGAGTATGAACTTAAGTTTTTGTGCATGGGCTTATCTGCCGCAAGCAGGATCCTGGAGACTGAAGAATCCTGTGTGGAGGGAGGACCTCTTCCATGGAAGGGTTTCGCTAAGGATTACCTGAGGAACAAGAACAAGGATGATGAGTGAAATCTTAATGGGTAATGGCATTCCCCTAGCTTGTTCCAAGCTTGGGGGAGTGCCCGGTATCTTTATTTTTAACCTTTAGCTTTTATGGTCAAGTTTAGTGTCGTATCATGTCTAGGGAAGTTATCTTATGAAATAGGTGTTTGCATTGAGGTCTATCACTCCTTTGTGGAGAGTTTGTATCCGTGAGCGTGCAGTGTCTATGATGGAATATTAATGAGAAGTCTATTCGTTTCTTTGCTACACTTGGTATTCTTTTCATGCAATCGATCTTATATGCTGGTTCTTATGGGAGTATTGATCTTATACATCAGGTATGGCTTTGAAAACTTTATTTAATCTTGGCAAACATAGCATTGGTCATAACAACAAGCATGAGTTTTTCTAGTAGCGACACAACCAAAACCTTTATCTTCTTATGCTTGAAGTGTTATGCTGACAAGGAAGACAACTTGTTGTTTTATGCCAATTCTTTATGTTAAACTCTATATTGTTTTGCATCCAAGTCAACATTATTTGTCTGCTCTCAAAAGCCTTTGCTAGCCAACCCTTGCATTAGGAGGGAATACTGCTTGTGCATCCATATCCTGAAACCTCAACCTTCTCAAGAGTCCACCATACCTTCCCTATGCGTGGTATTTCATCGCCACTCCTAAAGTATATTACTCATGTGCTATATTTAAACCTTCAAATATTACTCCATGTTTTGTGCCTCTGCTTTAGTTCATGAGGAAGTAGTAGGTAATTCATGATCTTCTCATATTGGACAAGTTTTATCTTGGGTTTGCATGTCTAATCTGCAAACCCCTAATACGAGGAGGGACTAGCATGAGCGCGCCCAGCTCGTAAAAGATAATAACAACAAACTAAACATCCTTCATGCTGTGTTGATGAGAAATCAGAAAACTTTGGTAGTGATAAACAAAGGAGACCATGGGGATGTGATCGTCCCCACTTTGGGAGTCGTTCCTCAAAACTTGTCCAGCATGAGAAGTATTGGGCTATCTACTAGCATTCGTTGGCAAATTATGCACCTCTCAAAAGCCTATTTTACAATCTTGTTGATTTTAAAATCTCTAAGAAAGCTCTAGCACATGAGTTTTCCTACTTCCCTCTGCGAAGGGCCAATGTTTTACTTTTATGTTGAGTCAGTAAAACCTACTTCTTTCTATCCTAAAAAGAGCAGACACCTTATGTTGACAAAGATGCATGCATTTGTATTGTTTCATTGAGAATTGCCATATCACACCTTCGTTCACATTATCATTAAGATAAGTGATTTGTTTGTTAAGCCTAGCTAAAGCAAACATCTTCCTTTGTGTTAGCATTTTCACCTCTTGACTAACAACATGTTCTTTCAAAAAGGTTCAATTGAGCTCATCAAAATATAAGAGGAAGAGCAAACGTTAAAAGTTATTAGTTTTTCTTTGACCAAGGACATGTTTGCCATGGTTTGATGAGTTTTCTTAGGTCTACTTTTGATTGTAATTTATATTACTCTTTCATAAGGGCCTTATGAGTTGAGATTGCTGTTGAGGATGGTTGACTTTAGTAGAGAAATTATGATGCTTCTTGTCCGTATTCTTATTTATCGACACTTCACTCTCTAAACTTGTGGATAGGTTTAGCGAGCTCAGTATTCGCTTGGGGACAAGTGAGGTCTAAGCTTGGGGACAAGCGAGGTCTAAGCGAAGTCCAAAATTCATCACTATTTTGTATCATAATTTCTATATTCATTGATATATTTCACTTTATGATGGTGTGCTTAGAGTGTTTTGGCTTATTTTACACAGTTTACAACTTTCCGGTGCCGAAACAGCAGACACATGATTCAGCAGAGAAAATAGCATGAAGAGTTGCAATATTAGAACATCTCCAATTGCGCTAACGAAACAGATCTCGAAGACATGCCAAAGAAGGGCCAGAGGAGGGCCACAGGTCACCGAGGTGACGTGCTGGCGCCCCCCTAGGTCGCACCAGGAGGCCGCCTGGGTGATGGGCCCCGCCTCCGGTGCTCTCCTTTGGCCAATATGTTCCAATTGACCTAGAAGTTCCGGGAACAGAAGAGTTTTCGTGATTCCGCCGCTGCTCCATGATGGAAACCTACAGAGAAGAAAAGACCTTTCCGGCGGGCAGATTCCGCCGGGGAGAATTCCGCCCGGAAGGGGAGATTGTCCTCATCATCATCACCATCGTCACAGTCATCATCGAGATCATCATCACCATCATCACCAACACCAGCACCATCTACACCTTCATTCCATCTACTTCACCATTGCAATCGGAGTTGTACCTTGCACTATTCATCCCCTCTACTCTATCGGTGTTGATTACTCTTTTGTGGTGAATGCTATTGAGTTTTGTTGGAGAATTATTGTTATGACCAGATTGCTAATCATATTTTCATCACCTCTGATCATGATCTCTTTTATGTCTTGTGAGTAGTTCCATTAGTTCTTGAGGACATGGGAAAAGTCTAGATGCTAGTAGTCATATGATGTTGAAGTAATATGTGTTGATTGATATTTAAGTTATGGTGTTATTCTTCTAGTGGTGTTATGTGAACGTCGACTACATGACACTTCGCCTTTTTAAGGATTCAGGGGAATGCATCGTATATAAAGAATGCTTATGGCGGGTTGCCGCAGTGACAGAAACCTAAACCCCGGTTTGCATACTCTTGCATGAGGGAGTATTGGATCCTAAAGCTTATTGATACGGTTAGGATTTGCCTTAATTTCTCTCTTGTATTTGCGGATGCTTGCAAGAGGGATTAATCATAAGGGTGTACTTGTCTTAGCCTACATGGTGTGCTAGTTAAGATCCACCCACATAACACTTAACAATACAAAACATAGTACTAGACAGAGTATGGCGAAAGCACTTGACTATCTCTCCCGTGTGTCCTCAAGAATGCCTTAGTCTTTATAAGTTTAGTCCCTCGGCTTATCCTTTGTGTTTAAAAGGATTGGGCCACTTGCTGCACCTCGGCACCATTTATGTTACTTGCATTTATTTCCTTGTTGCTTATATTAGAAAACCCATAAAAAGTTACCTTTCAGTACTTGCAGTTATTCCTTGCTCAAGATTAGTTGTCAATACCTTTTGCTCCTCGTTGGGTTTGACACTCTTACTTATAGAAAAGGCTACGATAGATCCCCTACACTTGTGGGTCATCAGGGATATACCCCACGGTTTGGCACGCCCAGGAGGTATGATCGGGCCACGAGGTATGACCCGGTCCATTAGCTAGCGGCTCGTGGGTCACCCCACTTGCCAGATCGACCTGGACGATGAGGCCCAAGGCCGATTGTGCAAGCCGGCGTAAGGCGGATCATGGAGAGGCCTAGAAGGTGGCTCACAGATAAGGCCCAAGAAGAGGAGGAATTCCCTCCAAGAGAAACAAGGTCTGGATTAGGATTGAAGAGAAGCTAGTCCAAGTCCTAGTAGGACTCTATGTAAGCCTACCCCTTCAACCTATATAATGTGGGGTAGGGCACCCCAAGAGGGACAAGTTAGGTTAAGTCCAGACAACATAAATCATTGGATAGACATATTAGAAACCCAGGAGGCTAGACGTAATGATTCCACACCTTATAATCGACATCTTCATCAATGAAACACAAGCATGACGTAGGCTTTTACCTTTATCGGAGGGGCCGAACCTAGGTAAACTCGCATCTCTCGATTCCGACCAACCCCTCTCCAGCCGCGACCTAGATGTGATGGCCTCACACCTAAGTCCTTGCATGAGGACATCTGTCATAACAAAACCACGACACTACCAATGCAATTCTTTCACCCACGCTTTATCAGCATACTTCAGGTCTCTCATGAGGCATGGTTTCAACCCTTGCAAAATCATCCTTTTTGCCTGCTCTGCCAGCCATTTGACTGCTGGTAAGCCACGGAGGTGTAATTAAGCCGAATGTCCTGAGTGTAGGAGAACTCACGGAACTCATTTGAGTCAAAGTTAGACCCGTTGTGTGTGATTATGTTGTCGGAGTCGAGCATGGCCACCTGCCTAACCATGGTTTGAGGAGCCACGTCGTGCTTGATCCATCACTCGAGCCGTGAGAGCCTGGAGCGCTTGCGGTGGCGTACAACGCAACGGAGGGGCGCCGAACAATAAGGGACTGACGTCTTCCCAAGTAGGACTCCGAACGAAGTTGCACGGCAGTGCGCCGCACCAGGAGCGGACAACGCATCTGTGTTCAGCAGAGCTTCCTATAGCCATGGTGCTGGGGATATTCCCCACGGTTTGACCTGTCCAAGAGGTATGACCCGACCCACCATTTGGAGTCTCGTAAGGTAACCTTATTTAGCGGGTCGACCTGGACAACAAGGACTAAGGCTGAGTGTGCATCTCGACGGAAGGTGGCTTATGGAGAGGCCTCGAGGGTTGTCTCGGAGAGAAGGCCCAAGAAGAGGAAGAATTCCCTCACAAGAGAAGCAAGACGTGAATTAGAATTCAAGATAGACTAGTCCTAGTCCTAGTAGGACTCTGCATGTAAGTCTATCGCTTCAACTTATATAAGGAGGAGCAGGGCACCCCAAAAAAAGGTAAGTCATTAGAGAGAGACAGGTTAGAAAGACTCAAGAGTTAGGTTAGCGATTTCGCATCCTTGTAATCGAGCTCAACATTAATTAACACCGAAAGCAGGACATAGGTTTTACCTCCATCGGAGGGGCCGAACCATTGTAAACTCGCGTCTGTCGATTCCGATCAACCCCATTCAGGCTATCACCTACTTGTGAGGGCCTTACACTTAAGCCCTTTGACGAGGACATCTACCATGACAAAATCACGACAGTTGGCATCCACCATGGGGCTGTGTATGGTGATGTTGAGTTCATGAGATCAACAAGGCTCGTGATATGCCGGATAAGAAAACAGTTGCAGAGAATGATCTACACGTCTCCTTGTTCGTTAGTCGAGAAACTTTAAGGAGGATGCCGAATCCAGCGAGTTGCCCTTCGCCGCAGTCTTGCATCTGCCACATCGAGATTGTTTTGTCTGCATTCGTAATCCGTCGAGACAAACAAGAAATTGATAGCTGCTACGCCGCACTACAAACGCGTACGCCATTTATCAAAGGGAAACTTTTCCCTTCGGCACGCCAGCGGAAGCAACGCGCCAGTCGCTCATTGCAAACGCGTCTCGCGCGCGACCCGCGTGTATGACCATGCAACATTTCCCCCTGTGTTGATCGTTTAAATTTGCTACAACATGTGTCCTAATTTGCTACGTTTGTCCACTAAAAAAGTGCATATACGTTTGGTTGCAACCTCAGTTCGTCGAATTTTTTGCTACAACCGGTATTTTGTTTTGCTACAACCATGTTAATTTTTTCTACAACTGGGATCATTTTTGCTGCAACCTTTCACTAAAAAAGTTGCATACACGTTTGTGAGAGTTGCAATCCGAGTTCACCGGATTGTTTTGCTTATTTTGTTTGCTACCATGCATCATCAGCTTATTTTTTTGTTACGACCACATTGATATTTTTTTGATACAACTATTTTTTCTTGCAACCGTGGACAAAAATTACTGCATCATGGATAAAATTTATTGCATCGAGAAATTTTACTACATGAAAATCTAACAGTACGACCCGCATGCAGGTGGCGGATTGGGCAGACAGGGTAGCCGGCAGAAAGTTTTGACCTGCGCATAGCACTGCCCTTTATCAAATGATGAACTTTATATGTCAGGGAAAGACGGTTCCCGCATACGTCGGTTCCCGCATCGTGCGTGCGGTTACAAGTAGGGATTAACTTAATTAATTACATAATTAATTAAACTCTAACACTCCCCCTAATCTATACTTGTTCTTGAACGTGTTCATCATCTTGTAATAGTCTCCTCCAAAAACCCTGTGGGAAAAATATAAGGAGTGGTGTAGTATATGCAGCTAAAACTCCTTCAAACCCTGTGGGAAAATAAGGAGAAAATGATACCGCATATAATGGTTATTGCCTCCATTAACTCCATATGAAATGCATCCATAGAATAAGAGGACAATAAATATGTCGTATATACTTTTCCTAAAAACCCCGGTGGGGAAAACAGATAGTATGACATGTGTTCTTATGTTGATATTACCTCATTAAAAACCTTGATGAGAACCTCTAGAGTAAACTCATAAAGGGGAAAAGAGTGTAATATGAGGCTTTGAACAGTTACAGTTCAAGAAGATACCCCCCTGACTCTTGAAAATCTCGGAGCCGTCGCATACCAATTCCATGAAGGTATTTCTGGAATGTTGAAGCTGGTAGAGACTTTGTGAAAAGATCAGCGAGATTATCACATGACTTGACTTCCAAGATGTTGATTTCACCACTTTTCTGGAGTTCATGGGGATAAAACAACTTAGGGGCAATATGCTTAGTGACATTGCTCTTTATGTATCCTGTTTGCATCTGTGCAACACAAGCCGCATTATCTTCATAGATAATGGTAGGTGATTCGATAGAACCAATTCCACATGACTGTTGTATGTGGTTTATCATTCTGCGAAGCCACGTGCATTCACGTGATGCCTCATATAAAGCAATTATTTCAGAATGATTGGTAGATGTTGCAACAAGGGTCTGTTTCGAAGACTTCCATGATATAGCAGTTCCACCATGTAGGAACACAAAGCCGGTCTGCGATCTGGCATTATGGGGATCAGATAAATAGCCAGCATCTGTATATCCAATTATACTAGAGTCCAGTTTTTCCTGGAACTGAAAGTATAGACCAAGATCCTTTGTGCCTTGGAGATATCGAAAGACATTCTTGACTCCCGGCCAATGGCGTTTGGTGGGAGCTGCACTGTGTCTAGCAAGTAGATTTACTGCAAATGCAATATCAGGTCTTGTGCAATTTGCAAGATACATAAGCGCTCCAACAGCACTGAGATATGGAACCTCAGGTCCCAAAATCTCTTCACCATCATCCCTTGGTCTGAACGGATCTTTCTCTACGTCTAGAGATCGAACCATCATGGGAGTTTTAGATGCGTAGGATTTGTCCATATTGAATTTCTCCAATATTTTCTGGATATAGGCAGCTTGGTGTACCATTATTCCTGAGGTAAGGTGCTCGAGTTGGAGACCCAAGAAAAATTTGGTTTGACCCAAATGCTTCATCTCAAATTCCATCTTTAGGTGATTGCGTGCTTTATCAATATCTGATGCATTGCCGATGATGTTGATATCATCAACATACACAGAAATGATGCAAAATCCTGTAGAGGACTTCTTGATGAAGACACATGGTCAATCATCACTATTGGATTAACCTTTCTGAAGAAGGAACTCACTTAGTCGGTTGTACCACATCCGCCCCGACTGTTTTAAGCCATACAATGACTTATTCAGCTTTACACAATATATGTTGCGTTTTGCATTGTTACTCGGGACAGAGATACCGTGAGGAACCTTCATATATATGTCCGAATCTAGTGACCCGTAAAGATATGCGGTCACGACGTCCATCAACTGCATGGATAGACGATTTTGTACTGCCACAGATATAAGATATCGAAAAGTTGTTCCACTCATTACTGGAGAGTATGTCTCATTGAAATCAATGTCGGGTTTCTGCGTAAAACCTTGTGCTACGAGCCTTGCTTTATATCTCACCACCTCATTGTTATCATTCCGTTTCCGGAGGAAAACCCATTTGAATCCCACAGGGAAAACATTGGGAGGTGTAGGTATTTCTTCAGTGAATACCTTCCTTTTGTTAAGCGAGGCAATTTCTGCTTGGATTGCATCCTTCCATTTAGGCCAGTCGGAGCGCCTTTGGCACTCCACGATAGACTTTGGATCATGATCAGTGATAAGGATATCTGCAATCTTTTCAGCAAAATATATGTCGACAGTCGTAGACTTGCGGTCAAATGATTCTCCAGAATCAACATAGTTGATGGAAATTTCTTGCACCCCTAGAGACTCTTCGTTATTTCCCAATACGATTGAGTCTAGGTGTTCCGATGTTACAGCTAGTTTGTGCACACTGGAGCAGGGTTGTGAAGGTTGCCCTTCTACTGGATGTAAACTACCCATAAGGTGTTTATCAACGTTGAGTTGACTTGCATTTACTGATTTTGAGGATTTTCTCCTCTCTCTCCTTTGCTGCTTGCGAGAAGCAGGTTCCGGGTCAGTTGCCGTACTACTCCCCCTCTTTTTAGGAACAGGGAGTTGAGTGGTTTTAGTTGGTACCTCCACTCTTTCGGGCGCATTCCTGGCTGGAATCTAGGATTTTGTAACACCTTTTAGATCAGTAAATGAATCTGGCAGATTATTTGCAAGATGTTGGAAATTAATAATTTTCCGAACTTGTAGTTCGGTCTCTTGAGTACGTGGATCAGAGGTTGAAATGGCAATGGCATTCCAATCAATTTCCGGGCATTCTTTCTGGTACTTGAAATCTCCCCCTAATGCCGGAAAATGTTCCTCGTCAAAAATGCAATCACCGTGACGGGCTGTGAATAGATCCCCAGTAAGAGGTTCCAGGTACTTGATAATCGACGGTGATTTGTACCCCACATAGATCCCAAGTTTCCTGTGTGGGCCCATGGATGTCCGTTGTGGTGGTGAGATTGGGACGTATGTAGCACATCCGAACTTACGCAGATGGGAAATGCTGGGAGGATTTCCACGTACCAATTGCAGAGGGGAAGTACTGTGATATGCAGTAGGTCGCAATTGGATTAAGTTAGCAGCGTGTAAAATTGCATGACCCCAACACGAAGTTGGCAAGCTGCAATTCATTAACAAAGGTCTTGCAATGAGTTTGATCCTTTTAATTAGAGATTCAGCCAAACCATTTTGAGTATGGACGTATGGGACAGAGTGCTGAACTTCTATCCCCAAGGCCATGCAATAGTCATTGAAAGCACATGAAGAGAATTCTGCAGCATTGTCCATGCGAATTGATTTAATCCGATTTTCTGGATAATGGGCCTGTAACTTAATTACTTCCCGCATTATCTTGGAAAATGCATGGTTTCGTGTGGATAGAAGGCACACGCGTGACCATCGTGTAGATGCGTCAATCAGAACAATGAAATTCCGAAATGGTCCAGATAATGGTTGGATAGGACCACAAATGTCACCTTGAATGCGTTCAAGGAACTGAAGCGGTTCAGCTTGTATTTTAAGGTGTGATGGCCTCAAAATTAGTTTCCATGTGGCGCAGGATGTGCACACAAAGTCTGATGACTGAGGAAACTTTGACTCAAGCAAATTATGACCAATGGAATTGCTACTAATTTTCCTCATCATCCCAACACTGGGGTGGCCAAGGCGATCATGCCAAGTTTGGAATGCATTAACATTCTGAAAAATTACCTTGTAAGCAACATGTTCTACGGTCTTGATGTACGTATAGTACAGTCCGGACGATAGTGAAGGAATTCTTTCAAGTACTTGCTTGCCATATCCGTAATCTTTTGTGAAGAGTAGAAACTCTTCTTTGTTGTCCTCATGAGTTTCAATGTGAAAACCATTTTTACGGATATCTCAAAAACTGATGAGGGTACGGGATGAATCGGGATACAGCAAGGCATCCTCAATTGTCACTTGTGTACCACATGGGAGGGTAAATATGGCACGTCCATTTCCAACAATTACCGTATCGCGTCCAGCGATTGTCAAAATATCTCCATTCATCTTTTTCAGAGTCTGAAAATATTTCAACTCCCTCAGAATGGAGTTTGTGGTAGCACTGTCCACAAGGCATAATTCCTCTTCCATCGGATTGTCCCCGTAGAAAGCTATATATAAGAATGAGGAATTTTCAATAAGAAAACCTTATTTCAATACATAGAATACAATCTTATTATATCAAAGTGCTGATACAATATATAAATGACAACAATACTTATGTTCTATTACAATCATCACACATGGATATGATTTATTTAATAAATCGATCACTAAGGAGATAATGGGACTAATCGAAGTCTCCAAACATGTCGGTTGAGGCGTACTCAACCATCATGTTCTCCGTGTCTGTAGGATCCTCTCATGTATGGAGTGTCATGGTGTTGCTAGATCTGGGAGGAACATCTTGCGAACCACCAGCTCCATTGGTGCCATCCGGATGAAGGTTGAAGTTGGCTTCAAACCTTTTCCCGTGAGGTACTTTGCGTCCCTTAGATTGTTCATACAGAATTGCCAGATGCTTCGGGGTCTTGCACTTATTGGTAGGATGCGTGTAGCATCCACACTTGTCACAAAGCTTAGTTTTATCAAACTTGGGCTTTGCGGTGCCTTTCCCACGGTCCGAGTTTCCAGGCTTTCTGTTCCGGTTGCGCTTGCGTTTACCCTTGAAGTTCGATGGCTTGCCATGGGACGCACCATCAAACTTTCGTTTGTTCACGACGTTCATATGAACTTCAGGCAGAGGTTGGGAACCAACCGGACGCTGAGAACCATTCTTAGCGAGTAGTTCATCATGCTTTTCAGCCTGAAGTAGGATATGAATGAGGTCGGAATAAACTTGGTAGTCACGAGCGCGGTACTGTTGCTGGAGGACCCTTTCAGATGGGAGCATAGTAGATAGAGTTTTTTCTATCTTTTCCGCATCAGTATGTTCCTTCCCGCAAAAGCGTAATTTGGAACTTATCTTATGAACCTCGTGATTGTATTCCCCGATGGATTTGAAATCCTGGAGTCGGATATGCGTCCAATCATGGAGTGCTTCCGGCAGGACAACTGCCTTTTGCTGTTCATACCTCGTCTTGAGGGCCTGAAACAGAGTAAGTGGGGATTCCTCCTCCAAATATTCAGATTTGAGATTTGGGTGGATATGGTGCCTTATGATGTATAAGGCGGCATATTTCTGTTCATCTCTCAATGGTGTGACTCCATCCTGGAGAGGATCTGCCGGAGTCTGGATTGCACGCACTAATCCACGGGATGCAAGAGCGATCTTGATGTCCATGGCCCAGGTAGGATAGTTGTGGCCATTGAGGTCGAGTGCATCGAACTCTCTTCCAGCCATTAGTTACCTACATGGGTAAACCAGAGATTATTGATTTACACCGTGGTAAATAAAAACCTTCATGGTTACGTTGTATTGAACGTTGCAAAATTAATGTTAACTTCAAGAAATGGGCTTGAAATCATTAGTGTGACTTTCAAATTGTTAAGTTTGACACATTGTAGATACGCCCCAAAAGAAAATTTGGGGTCCGTCTCTCAGAACTAGAGAGTATAATCTGATAAAAATCAGTAGATACTCATGTTTCTAGTACCTTATGTCATAACTTAATAAAATGTATGGGAGGGCACAATATTAAGCAATCATCATATCAATATGATAGAATGTAGGCTTAATCGTAGTGGCGATAATCTGCTATGCAGTAGATCAACTCACTACTGTGTGGTCCCAAAACATCAATTTGAAAGAAAAACACTTTGAAATTTTGCATATCAACTCGTGCTCGTATTAAGCCAAAAGCTCAATTAAGACGAGGGGTTGATTTTTATTTGCAAGAAATTTAAAATCTCAATTACAAATAATACGGGTAATAAATCTCAACATGTAGCAAACATGGAAATATATATTACATCACATATATGCTGGAATACAAAGTACTCTACAGAAATTAAAACAGGAGTTAAGCAGGATCTAAAACAGGGATTAGTCTACTGCTAGATCTACTATTGATGCTACTGGAATTAACCTAAAACAGATATCAAATAGTACTAGTATACTACTGCTAGACCACGTGTGCTCTGCTAGATCTTTCCAACACCGCAGTACACAGACATCTATTTAGTCACCGAGAGGATAAGGCAGCGCTCAGCTTAGCATTCAGTCACCAGAGCAAGAATAGCTAGTGCGCCAGGGAGAGCCGCCCGTGCTGCACCGCAGCTTTCACCGGTGACGGGCGAGTGTGCCTCCGCCGCGCACGTCCTCCTCTTCGTCGGAAGACCCGCCCGGGTGCAGAGAGCCAGGCGAGGCGCCGTTCGCGAGCCCCAGGGAAGCCGGGCTCCAGGAGCCAGCGCGCGGGACGCGGTTGCTCGACGGAGAGCCCGCCGCCGCGAGGCCGAAGGGCATCAGCCGGCGGCGCGTCGGAGGGGTCGCCGGCGTCGGGGACGGCAGGCGCGGGCGCGGGGGCGAAGCCGGCGCTGCAGACTGCAGGCACAGGCGTGGGTGCGCAGCTAGCGCCGCGCAGGAAAAACTGCGGGCAGCGGAGCCAAAGCCGGAGGCGCAGGCGCCGACACAGGGCACGGGCGCGGAGGCGGAGGCGCCGGTCGGCGCGGGGGCGGAGGCGCCGGTCGGCGCGAGCACGGGCGCGGAGGCGGAGGCGCTGGTCGGCGCGAGCACGGACGCGCGGGCGGAGGCGCCGAACGCGAAGGTGGAGGCGCCTGTCGGCGCGAGCACGGATGCGCAGGCGGAGGCGCCGGCCGGCGCGGGGGCGGAGGCGCCGAACGCGAAGGTGGAGGCGCCGGTCGGCGCGAGCAGGGACGCGCAGGCGGAGGCGCCGAACGCGAAGGTGGAGGCGCCGGTCGGCGCAGGGGCGGAGGAACCTCTCCCCATCTCGACAACCGCAGGGGTCGGAGACGGGAGGCGTGGCCCGGCGGTGCTGGTAGAGCCGACCTCGAAGATGGTGACGGGGGCCTGCTCGACGGAGTCCACAGCGGCGATGGCTTCATACCCGTGGAGTGGGCAAACTACCCATCCATGGGCAGAGCACCAAAAGCCCGGCGGCGGCGCTCCCTGTGCCGCGTCGGCCCCGAGCATCGGCGGGGCAGGGCCAGCCGAGGGCATCCAGTGCGAGCGGGGCGCGGGGCTCGGCGCCAACTGCCGGATTCGCACCGCTCAGGGAGCGGGTGCCCAGGCCGTGACGGATCGCTCGGTAGCCACCGGCGCCGTGGCGGCGGCCGATGTAGCGACCCGCTCGATGGCGTCGACCGTCGAAGCGGCGGCGCTCTCCGAACCTGCGGTGGAGAGCAGCAAGGCGGCGACGACGGACGTCGTTCTGCAGCAGGCGACGAAGGTTCGTCGGCATTGAACGAGGCATCCTACCTTTTCTTCCTGTCGATCTCTTCTCGTCGAAAGCACTCTCGAAGAAGCAGTGCTGATAACGTGTTGTCATTGAAATGAGAGAGATGTAAATGAAAACAACTGTCAACTTTATTCTTGATGATGAACTTGATATGTCAGGGAAAGACGGTTCCCGCATACGTCGGTTCCCGCATCGTGCGTGCGGTTACAAGTAGGGATTAACTTAATTAATTACATAATTAATTAAACTCTAGGATCGCCAATGGCACAAACGCGCACGAGTAATCAGCGTGGACGTGTACACGCGCAACTCCCGAGGGATTCCATAGCAACGGCAGGAGGCAAAACCGAAGGTGTTTGGTATGCTTCAATTTTTTTTTACGTCAAGGCAATGTTGATGGAAAAGTCTAACAATCAGCTGGCGGATTCAGCGTGGAACGTCCCCCACCACTAGCGTGTGACGCATGTCCTCATGGGTCGGTGCACCGCTTTAGTATTTCTTGCATCACTGATTCAATTCTGTAACATGACTGATGTTGTAAAAAAATTCTGTAACATGATTTTTGCTGCAAAAGTTTCTTCCGTAACAATACACATGTTGCAAAAAAGAAGACAAAGATGTTTGCAACATGACCTTTGTTGCAAAAATGTCTTTCGTGAGAGTACCTATATTGCAAAAAGACAAAGAAAAAAATTCTATAACCTGATCTATGTTTCAAGAGTTTTCTGTAACATGACCTTTGTTGCAAAAGTTTCTTCCGCAACAGTATCTATGTTGCAAAAAGACGAGGAATCTTTTTTTGCAACCTGACCTACGTTGCAAAAGTTTTCTGTAACATGACCATTTTTACAATGAGTTTTACGGCACGACCTGTGATGCAAATGTTTCCGTAACATTACCTCGGTTGCGAAAGTTAAGAACATGAGTCAACCGCGCTATGATATAGGATCTGACGGTTCGCGACCCGGCTGATCTTTTAAAAAGATCAGCCGGTAGCCCCGGTTGATCCATTAGAGCATGGTTAATAGTATAGCCAACTGTTGGCTATAGGCAGTCTTATAGCCCGTCTTATAGCTAGCTTGTACAATAGTTAACTATAAAAGAATACTATTTTTATCATATATGGCCCACCTTTCATTCTCACAAAGCATCTAGGAGCACGTGCTAGAGCTGACTCTTCACGAAGAGCCCGCTTCCCTTCTCTCTCCTCTTCTCCCTCATCCAACTCAGCAAGAATGTAGTATTTTAATCCTTACAGTCTGCTGACTGTACCTTATTGTACTTGCTCTTAAACTAGACGGAGTACTAGTCCGAGGAGAAGTCATCTCCAAATCAGCGAAGGAAAGAATGAACGGGCTTCAAGATCAGCTAGATGCTCCACGTGAAGACCAAGACAAAAAGAAGTCAGATGCTGGTGTGATTTTTCACAACCATGGCATACCATCACTTCATGAAAAAGAAAACATAGCCTAATGGTGCTACTACCCATGTGGGATACAAGAAGACGCGTATTTGTTTGATCGATGGGCGCGTGACATAAAGTGATCCAATCTAATAGTACTAATCCTGGTGCAGTTCGGATTATGTATTTCGTCGATGATCGAAAGCAGGCCATGATTATATTTTAAATCACGCGACGCATTAGCAAACATCCGCATTCATCTGTAAAAATATCAGATGTTATCCATCTTATTTTACCAATACACCTTTAATTTTATTAAAAATAATTACTTTAACCTATAATATTTTTACACATGTTATTCATTATAAAGATGACATTATACTGTGGATATGGAGCGTGCGCGAGTATCATTCTGCATCGGTATTCGTCCATGCCGTGTTGCGTTTGACTCGCACGCATGCGTCATCTTCAAACGTCGTCGCGGTCGACTCATGCGTCCGCGCTGGCTAACAATGCCGCGGCCGACTTGCATGTTCGTGCTAATTTACAGTGCCATGACCGACTCTCGTGTCCGCGTCGGCTTACATCGCCGTGCCAACTCGTCCGTACGAGCCGACGTGCGCAAGCTGTCACCACCGTGGTTCAGTCTACATCAACATGCGAGAGCCACCCAACGGACGTGCACAAGCCACCGCCTCCGTGGTCCGGTCTACATCAACAACGCCACAGCCGACTCGCCATACGTGCCCGCTTACAACACAACGGCCGACTCGCCGTCCGTGCAAGTTTACAACGCCATGGCCGTCTTGCCGTCCGCGCTGGCTACAACGCCACGACCAACTCACCGTCCATGTAGGTTTGTAACGCCGCAGCCGACTCACACACATCAAAGCCAACTCACAGACGTCGCGGCCAACTCTCGCTTCCGCGCTATCAAGCCAGTTTTCAACGTAGTGACTAACTACCACATCTACATCAACACGTGGGGGCAGCAATCACCCGTACGAGCCGCCAAATGGACACGGACAATCCACCGTCCCCATGGTTCGATCTACATCAATAGGTCATCTATGAGTCTATAGTACAACATACGTTCTATGCCATAAGACCTGAGGTGGCGCGTCTATTCGGGATGGTAACAGACTTGCTTTGGACCGATCAAACGCTACTCGGTGACTGGGTAGTAACAAAGGTAGGTTTCCGGCTTGTCCAGACCCGTGCTGCAAGACATGGTCGAGCAATATTGGATTTGCCACTCCGACCAGGAGATATATGCTTTGGGCCCCTTGGCTGATCTGACTAGGATATGCATGGCTATGCGACGAGTATTATGAGATAATCCGAAGTGTTGGTCAGATTCACAGGAACGAGAAAGAGGTTATGCTACAACAAGGATGACCATGTCGCCTTGTGCACGACAACATATATCGTGTGACAAAGGGAATAGAAGTACGAAGTACAGGTTCTGATGCGACCGTCAACAGAGAATCAATGGCGCTAATAATTTTTTCAATCTTTCACGGTACGGTGTCACTGAGACAATGTGGCGCTCGCGATCTTGTAGATGCAATCACCACGAAAACAACACAGACACCCAACCAAAAATAAGTATGTGGACAATCTTCAACACACCAACAGCAAATTAGATACGACGTCTTCAATCTCTTGCCAAAAAGCACAAAGCAATTCTTAAAGCTTCTGGATGGAACACACACAATAACTCGTCGCCAAGAGAAGATAGCCCGGCTTCTAGTTCCTGTTTAACAACCAAAAACCAACTCCCCCGTATACGGCCGAAGTCGGCCTTCTGTATAGGCGAGAAAAAAAACAATCAGGCAAAACCGACTTAAACAAGGATACTACACAAACTCCTTCTCTCCTACCTTCATAATCATATCTTCACTGATTTAATTATTCGGCAACGCTGATCACAAGATTCCAAAATATTACTACTTTCCTTTCCTTGTGTTGATCAGCGCACGACTCATACTGTGCATCAAACTTTTGCATGGAGTCCTGGACTTCGGCTCAACTTCATCTGTTGCTGCGATCTCAATGGGAATTTCTCCAACAAAAATACATGCCACCCTATTATGATAGAACTTGCTCACATGATGCACTGTCTGATTGATGTCGTGAACAATGATACATTTCTTTGTTTCCTGACGTAGAGCTGGCATTATATATTTCTCCTTTCTTTCATGGTTAGTCTTATCAACAATGCCATTAGAGACATCACATGGGGTCATATCATCCTCCCTCCCTTGAAAGAAAATCGACCTCGGTTTTTATCTATACTTTGCTGATTTTTTTCTTGAACACTTCAACGGTACACATTATATCCTTCACCTCCTTGGGAAGAATGGTATAGAACTCACCCTTATGCATAAAAGTGTATTTGTTGGTTCGTTCATGATAAAGAGCGTTAACATCGTGTTACCACGGACGCCCCAAAATAAGATGGCAAACATGACATGGAATAACATCGCATTCCACTTTATCAACATAGCCATCAACAGAAAAAGGAACCTTCGCCCTATGAGTTACCTTCACTTTGCCAACATCATTTATCCACTGCATATAGTATGGTCTTGGGTGCTCCCATGTTGGCAGCGAAAGAGACTCCACCACGTCATTGCTAATCATGTTGCTAGCACTGCCACCATCAATTATTAGTTTGCAAGCTTCTCTCTTGATGGTACATGCAGTTTGAAAAATTCTATGTCACTTCCCTTGGTCAACAATGGTCTTGTCATCTCGTTGGACCTTATGAGCAAGCAAACTCTCCATATTAGGACTATCTTGAGGATAACATAATATGGTATCACCATGATCTCTTTCAATTCCATCCTCTAACTTAGGCGTCTCATCTTCATATTCTGAAATATATTCCGCATCAACAAGTAGAACCCTCTGTTGATTGGAGCATTCGTGTTCATGTTTCCACGCCCTTCACACTTGTAGCAAATAATATTACGATGATGAGACGAAGTCGCATTAAATGAAACATGAGAAACCACCTTTGATGCAGTCGCCACTTTGCTTTGTTCAATGCTTCCTGACTTTTAAGAAGTAGCTGGTTTAGCACTAAACCCACCATCGATAGGAGAAGAACCACGTCGCTCACTGTTGTAAGTTGGACGAGTCTCAGAAGCTTGCTTCTCCAATACCCAACGTCCAGCACGCTCCGCTTGATGAAGTAACCCATGAATATCATTATATTGCATTAAATCAACACATTCACGAATCTTTTCTTCTAGCCCCTCGAAGAAACGTACCATGTTCGCCTCCGTAGACTCTCGTACAGTCGTGCGGATCATCAAAACTTGCATATCTTTGTAGTACTCATCAACTGATTTTGTACCTTGCAGTAGACGACGCAATCTACTATGAAGCTGGCGAGTGTAATAAGCAGGCACAAAACGTAATCTCATGATTCTCTTCATCTCAGCCCATGTCGCTGGTCGCTCGTGAGTACGGTTCTTATTATCCCACCATACAAGAGCATACTCTGTAAATTCCATTAATGCAACACGAACCTTCTTTTCTTCGGAGTAGTTGTGGCCATAAAAAATTTGATTTACGCCCATCTCCCACTTCAAATACTTCCCTAAGTCAGAACAACGTCCCGAGAATTCAGGTATGGTTATCTTGATTCGAACTAAACCATCATCCTCCAGGGCACCATTGCCGCCATGGTCGCGGTGCCGCCCAGCATGTCGGTGAGCCTCCGCCTCATGATGTGGTCAGCAAGGTAAGGCTCCACGTGCGTTGGAGTCCCCAGAAAAATCACTATCACCGTCGTTGTCATGGTCACGACGTCGTCATGGTGAGCGGGATTGTCGGGGTGCCACGTCTCTCATCTGAAGGCGTTGAACTCCTGCAGTGAGACGATTAACACTCTCGGTCACCACGTGTAGACTATCAGTGCACTGTCGATCGCTGGCAGTCAAACGCTCGTTCAATCAGTCGTCAACGCTTACAATATTTGTATACAACTCCTCAACTCTTGTATGAAGCTTCTTTTTGGCTCCCTTGATCGACATCAGATGGATACGTAAATCATCTCTTGTCTCGAGATCCACCGGAAGTTCGTCACCCTCCTCATGATCAGATTTCTCATCTTGTGACTTCACCATCTCTCAAACAATTGGATCAAAAAGAAAGAAAAAATTGTACCGTGATCAACCTTGCTCTGAATACCACTTGATGCAACCGTCGATAGAGAATCAACGACGCTAATAAATTTATCATTCTTTCACGTTATAGTGTCACCTGAGGCAACATGGCGCTCGCGATCTTGTAGATGCAATCACCACGAAAACAACACGCACACCCAACAAAAGGAAGTACGTGAACGATCTTCAACAGACCAGCAACAAATTAGAGACGGGGTCTCCAATCTCTTGTCAAAAGCACAAAGCAATTCTTAAATCTTCTCGACAAAACACACGCAATAACTCATCGCCAAGGGAAGATAGCCCGGCTTCTAGTTTCTGTATAAAACCCAAAAACCAACTCCCCCGTAAACGGCCGAAGCCGGCCTTTTATATAGGCGAGAAAAAAAACAATCAGGCAAAACGGACTTAAACAAGGATACTACGCACACTCTTCCTCTCCTACCTTCCTAATCATATCTTAACTAATTTTATTATCTGACAACGCTGATCACAAGATTCCAAAATATTACCACTTTCCTCGTGTTGATCACGCACGACTCATAGTGTGCATCAGACTTTTGCATGGAGTCCTGAACTTCGGCTCAACTTCATCCATTGCTGCGATATGAATGAGAATTTCTCCAACAAAAATACATGCCATCCTATTATGATAGAACTTGCTCACGTGGTGCACTGTCTAATTGGTGTCGTGAACAATGATACATTTCTTTGTTTCCTGATGTAGAGCTGGCACTATATATTTCTCCTTTCTGCCATGGCTAGTCTTATCAACAATGCCATTCGAGACGTCATATGGGGTCATATCATCGTCCCTCCTTTGAAAGCCAACCCAGCCGGCCCATAACCAGCAGCGTAGCTAGCCCAGCCAGCGTGCACTCGCCGCAGCCCAGCTGCGCGCGTGTGTTGTGCCTTCCCCAACGTGGTCCGCTGCACTGGTCACCTGCAGCCCCTCTGCCGCTTGTCGTCCTTGACCTTATTTCCACCTCCATCTTACAGTGGAGGCAAAGCGGGGGCCGCGCCATGGACAGGGGGCTGGTCCTAGGCTTCCTCCGTCTTATTAAACCGCAGCAAGACTAGTGTTCCAGCCTCATTTCCTTCTCCCCCTCTTCTGTTGCCAACGCGTAGGGCAGCCACCGCAGCCAACGCCACCATGGCGAGAGAAGGAGCTCGCTCCTCTCCAGCATGATAATCGCCGCCACACTCTCCCAGTCAGCTAGCGCAAGGGCCTCGTCGTTCTCGTTGTCCCCGTTGTCCCCGACATCCTCCATAGCATCACGGGATTGAAGGAGCCGCGTCAAGCCTATGCTTCCTCTCCGTCGCGCTGCGCACCTCTGTGCTTCCTCTCCGTCAAGACGGCCTGCTCCTCGTCATCTCCAGCAACGCATGGTGACAAACTGCCTCCCCCTCGTTCTCTTCTACCATTAGAAGTCGAGCCTTGCCGTGTCGCAGCCGCACCCGCGGTGCACCTCGCCGCTGATAGCCCTGAAAGGACATGGATGTCGCCTAGAGGGGGAGGATGAACAGACGCTTGAAAATAATTACAGTTTAGGCTTCAACAAATGCAGAATAAAACTAACGTTTAATTTGCCAAGCACAAAACCTGAAAGAACTAGGCTCACCTATGTGCACCAACAACTTATGCTAATCAAGATAAACAACTAAGTGATAGCAAGATATATAACAAGAAACAATATTTCTATCACAAAGTAAAGTGTATAAGTAAACGACTCAGGTAAGAGATAGCCGAGGCACACGGAGACGATGATGTGTCCCGAAGTTCACACCCTTGCGGATGATAATCTCCGTTAGGAGCGGTGTGGAGGCACAATGCTCACCTAGATGCCACTAAGACCACCGTAATCTCATCATGCCCTTGCACAATGCAAGATGTCGTGATTACACTAAGAGACCCTTGAGGACGGTCACCGAACCCTTACTAACAAGGTTGGTGCAATCTCCACAACTTAATTGGAGGCTCCCAATGACACCATGAACCTTCACCACAATGGACCGTGGCTCCATGATGACCTCAAATGCTTGGTGCAATCTCCACAACTTAATTGGAGACCCCGACATTTGCCCAGAGCTTTACACCAGAATGATTGAACTCTGAGGCACCACCAAGCTTCTAGGACGCCAAAGCATCAACGAAGAACATTTTCTAGGGTACCAAGTACTCAAGGGTAACAAGCTTCTCAAACTTCACTACCACGTATCTCCGTGGAGAACTCAAACCTATGAACCAAATGCAATGGCAAGAACACACGAAGTGTACAAGTCCCTCACACTCAAATCCCTCCACAACAACAAAAGCTATGCAGGAATATGAGAGGGAGAACAAGGAGCTTACAAAGAACTCCAAGATCAAGACCAAGGGGTTCCCCTCAAATAGAGGAGAAAGTGATTGGTGGAAATGTGGATCTAGATCTCCTCTCTCTTTTCCCTCAAGAACTAGCAAGAATCATTGGAGGGATTGAGAGTTAGCAAGCTCAACGAAGGTCAACAATGGAGGGAAAATATGAGATCAACTGATAGAAACGCATTGGGGAAGAAGACCCCCTTTTATAGGCCTCCCCAAATCGAACCGTTATGCGCTCAGTCAGTGCACAAGCATTAGTACCGCTCAGCCGAGCGGTACTTCCGTTGGAACGGAAGTTTCAAGGAAAAACATACAAATAGCAAAGATATCGGGGTGGTAGTGTCATCGGCGAGGTACTACCGCACGCCCGAGCCGTACTATCGCTGGAACAGTACTACCACTTCCCCCAAGCAGTACTACCGCCCAAAATGTAAAAAGACCCTGTTTAGAGAAAAACAACTCTCGTAGTGAAACTGTCATAATTTTCGCATACGAGCTCTGAATCGAGCAAACTCAATCTTGTTCGATTGAGGACGACAAGGTCTATCCAATAGCAAAACTTTGGCAGAGCACTTTTGCTCTCTAGTGGAGTGATTCTTCCGGGGAAACCTACCCTCAGAGGGAGAAATTGAAGCCTTCAACATCATCAAGACTCCAATTCTCGTGGGGATCATCATATTCATCAACATCTTCACCAACACCCTCTCATCTCCAGACCCGAGTTTTTCCCTTTTGTTCAGTCTTTGTATCAAACCTTAGATTGATAATTGGAGTACTTATGAGTGTTGATTATACCTTCTTGTTGATGCATATGACATTTATTGGTAAAAAATTGTTGAGTAAATATTGTCCATCATATATTATACCTACTGATCATGACCCATATGATGAGTTGTGAGTAGTTCCATTTGTTCTTGAGGACATGGAAGAAGTCTTGTTGCTATTAATCACGTGAATTGATTACCTCTCAATGTTTTGATGATATGTTGTTTTTTCCTTACTCTACTCGTGTTATGTGAACGCTGACTAGCTGACACTTCACCGTCTTTGGGACTAGGGAAGGCATTATGTATTTAGTTCGTAGATGATGGATTGAGGGAGTGATAAAACCCAATCCTTAGTTTACGAATTTTTCTGTGAGGGCCTTTTTTGGATCCTATTGCTTAATGCTATGTTTATATTTATCAGAATTACTTCTCTAGGATTTCTGGATGCTTGCATGGAGGGTATACTCATAACTAGGTATTTTTTTCAAGTTAAAACACTACCTTAGGTTTGGTCCACCCACACAACACTTATCAAAGCAGTGAATGGTAACTTAATGACTCATGGTGAAAGTACCTTGACAAGATTCACATGTGTCCTCAAGAGCGTTTTTGCAATTATAAGAACACATCCGACATGTCCTTAGCATAAATAAGGATTGGGCCACATGTTGCACCTAATTACTTTTTTTACTATTTTCCTTGTTACGGTTAATCTCGCTATCAAACAATCTATCAAAATTATCCTTACATCACTTGTAGTGAAACTTTGCTGAAAACTACTTGTCAAGTCCTTCTGCTTCTAGTTGGGTTCGACACTCTTACTTATCAAAAGGACTATCATTGATTCCCTATACTTGTGGGTCATCACTTTTCTACAACTCTTAAGCATTAGAGACGTGAATTCTTAGTAGAGGATGCCATTGAACATCTGGGTGTTGAAAAGAATTTGAGAGCAAATTAATCACACACCAAGGTGGATGGTGGACCTTATAGCGTCAATATGGTGCATAAGAACATCCACAAATTCAAGAGAAAGAACTCGGTCTAGCAGAATAGAATCTTAAAGAATAAGAGTAAGCAGAACAATAAGAAAGACAAGAATAAAGGTGGTGCTTCACATGCATTCGGGAAGACCATTGGGCCTCTAAGTGCCCGCAGAAGTTCAAGAAACCAGGACAAGACTCTGAGTCTGTCAATGTGACTATGATCAACGATGAATGAGGGGCATTCACATTCCCAATCAAATCAGAAAGGCGTTGCTAAACACAACCTTGTGCAGCACGTGAATAAAAAAATTCATGTATTTGATCCACATCAACATCATGCAGACAATTCTTTGTGTTGGATTGAATATGATAGATGAAATTGTTTGATGCATGTCGCATAATTTTCCCACACATACTTGAGGTGACATTGGAGTACCTAAGTGACATTAGGGTTGATTGATATGTATCATGGATGTTACTATAGTATGAACTTTGAGGAATAGCCCAAAAGACTGATCAGAAAGAATAACTTTGAGGTGGTTCTACTACCTACACCGATATCATGTTATTGTTCTCCACTAGATAGGAACTTTGGAGTGATTCTTTGTTGCACGCTGAGCGATGATCATATGATCCTATTATTTTGGCATTGTTGAGAGATTGCGCTCGTGAAAGTATGAACACTAGGCCTTATGACCAACCATTTATACAACATTTTGCTCGTTGTTTTCCACTTGTTATCATGCTGTTTTTATATTTTCAGTTTACAAAAACCTATATCAACTATCTATACTACACTTCATCACCATCTCTTCGCTGAACTAGTGCACCTGTACAATTTGCCATTGTATTGGGTGTGTTGGGGACACAAGAGATTTCTTGTATTTGATTCCACTGTTGTTTGAGAGAGACCATCTTCATTCCACACCTCCCACGGTTTGATAAACTTTAGGTCATCCACTTGAGGGAAATTTGATGCTCTCCTACAAAACTCTACACATGGAGGCTCAACAACATATACAAGAATAAAGTTGCGTAGTAGACATCAAGCTATTTTCTCGCGCCGTTGACGGGGAGGTGAGTGCTTGAAGGTATATCTTTAGATCTTGCAATTAAATATTTTATTTTCTTGTTTTTCATTACTTTGGTTTTACAAGAGAAAAATACAAAAAATGGAATTTAGATTGCCTCATTTGCTTCGTTTCTATAATGTCTTTCGTGAAAATGATGGTTCGAAAAGTTGTTCTCAATTTCTAGAGGACAGGTTTATGAAAATCCTTAATGTGAAATACTTGAATGATGAGCATGATATGTTGTTATGAATTCTCTGAATATCCATGATGCTAATGATATGCAAAACCACAAGCTTAGGGATGCTCTGTTTGATGAAGATGCTATTTTTAGTCCCCAAGTTTTGATGAGCAATATTATTATGGTGAAATAATGCCTCCTATCTATCATGATTACTGTGATGACATTTATGCTATAAAGAATCAGGATGACCATGAAATTTGTCATCATGATTTTAATTTTCACATGGATTATATCAATCAATTATCTCATGACAGTTATTTTGTTGAGTTTTCTCCCACTACTATGAATGATAAGAATTTTCCTTGTGTTGGTAGTAAAAAAAATCTATGCTTGTGCATCATGAAAAGAATGCTTTATGTGATATTTATATTGTTGAATTCCTTCATGATGCTACTGAAAATTATTATGAGGGAGGAACATATGATTGTAGGAATTGCAATAATATCAAGTTTCCTCCCTATGTGTTCAAAGTTTTGAAGTCGTGCCTGTTTTGCCTTCCTATGCAAGTTGATTATTTCTACAATAAATAGTTTTCTTGAAAAATCACTATGCATTGGAAATGGGTTAGACTTAAATGTTCTTGTCATGTGATTCATGATGCTCTCTTGCATGCGTCAGTTACTACTTTTTATACGAGCATCATTGATATCATCATGCCTAGATAAAAGGCATTAAAGAAAAGCACTTGTTGGAAGACAACCCAACACTTTTACATTATTTTTTGTGCTTGACATGATTAATCTAATGTGATAATCATCTTTTGTAGCTTTTATTTCAATAATGTGCCAAGTACAACCTTTGGGATAATATGGATACTTGTTTGTTTGATTCTGTGCAAAGACAAACTTTTATGTCCAGTGCTGAATTTCTCCGATTTTACGGGACGGTAATTTTTTTTGAAATTTTATACAAAATTTCCATGCAAATTATCTGCGTTGTCCTACTTTTTCAGAACTTTTAGTGTCAACTAAATACGTGTTCATTCAGATCTTCACGGACTATTCTATTTTTGATAGATACTGTTTTGCATGCATAGTTTGCTTGTTTTGATGTTTTCATAGCTTATATTTAGTGATATTAATTATGGTAATGATATAATACAGTATTTATTATGCGAGAACAATTATAAATCTTGTCTTGACAGTACCTAAGTGAATGTTTTATCTTTATTATACTAACCCATCTCATAAAGTTTCGTTAAGTTTTGTGTGATTGAAGTTTTCAAAATTTGAGTGAGATATCGATACGAGGTGAAAAGGGGGCATCAATAACCTAATCTTGGGGATACCCAAGGCACCCCCAAGGTAACAACCAAGGAAGACTCAAGCGTCTAAGTTTGGGATGTCCAGGAAGGTATCCCCTCTTTCATCTCCAACATTATCGGTATATCTTACTTGAAGCTATATTTTTATTCGTCACATGATATGTGTTTATCTTGGATCATCATTTTATTTTATTTTAATCTGTTATATGTTCATTATAATCTTGGTTTTCAATGAAAAGTTCCAAGAATTGCCTTTAGAGTGTTTGAATTGCATGTGTGATGGGTGATGTACAAAAACAGAAACTTTTCCTGTAGTATTTGAATTATCAGATTTTACTGGAACATGGAAAATTTCTGAAATTCTTACAAAGTACGTTCACACAAATTGTTTATAACGTCATAAAGTTTCAGATTTTTTGGAGTTACAGAAGTACACTATTTAAATAGATTTATACAGAGTATTCTGTTTAGACAGATTGCTATCATAGTTTTGTTATGTACTTATCCTAGAGTTTTTATGGCTTACATTAGTGGATTTAAAATGTGTAAATGATAGTATACAATAGCTAATATTTTAAAATTAGTATGCAACATGTCTTGGTTGTACAGGAAGTGTTGATTTATTCTTAAGTGTACTAACCTATCTCACGAGTTCTTTTCATGTTTTGTGTGGATGAAGTTTTAGAGACTTAGGTGAAACCGGGATATGAGAGGATTGAAGGAGATACAAAACCTCAAGATTTGGGATTCCCAAGGCACCCCAAGTAAATGTTTCAAGAAGTCTCAAGCATCTAAGCCTGGGGATGCTACGCATCCCACTTCTCTCCGTCAACAAATATCAGTTAGCCTATGTTGAGCCTAAATTTTTATTTGTCCACATGACATGAGCTATTCTTGTAGTGTTTTTCTATTTTCTTTGTTGTTTGAATAAAATACTAAGATCCAAAAATCTTTATTGAGGGAGAGTTCTCACATAGCCACTTAATTTTTTGAGTACTCATTGATCTTCACTTATATCTTCTAGAGTAGTTTGATTGTTTGCTCTTGTGCTTCACTTATATCCTAATAGTAAAATGTGAATGAATGAAATGTCATAAATGTGAAATTATCAATGTGCTTTATGTCTTGTAGTAGTTTCAAATTTGGTTTAGAAAGTAAAATCTATTGAAGTTTAACAATCATTATATTGGTCATATGAGCAATTCATGAATGATTAGTATAAGAAAGAGAACTTTAACATACAAATATATTATCTTGGACATCTATTTTATTGTGAATACCCATAAATTATTTTCAAACTTGATCAAATAGTTCAATTTGGACAAGATATACAACGTAACAGTTATGTTTGGGTATATTTTCATAGAATTTATATTGTTGTGGATCCTCCAACATGTGGTGCTCGTTTAGAACCTTTTGCTAGCCAGAACTTTGTACTAAGTAGAGATACTACTTGTGCATACAAATACTTGAACCATTTTTATTCCGTGAGAGTCCATCATACCTACCTATATATGGTATTTCACTGCGATTCCAAGTAAATTTGCATGTGCCACCTCTAAGCATTCAAATAAACATCCGTTTTGTGTGCCTGTACCGCTCATGGAGTGATGGGGCTTCATTATCTTTCATGCTAAGAGAGTTATCCTCAATAAGTGTTTATTCACTTGTCATTGCACGAGATAGGCTGGTAAAAAGGATGCACAGTCATGCATAATACAAAAATAAATAAACAAGAACTCCCCCTTGAAAGTTGATGGTTTGGAGGGCACCCGTGGATACGGCTAGCCGTGGAATGTGTTTGAATGGTGGAGGGGCAGTGAAATTTCAATTCTATTAGGAACCGCTGTCACAGCCCAAGTTTGCCTTGCTTGTCATTGCATTTTGTGCATGCATTCAAATTGCATTGAATCTGGAAATGGAAGTGATCAAGCCAAATGAGTTGAAATTGACAAAAGGGCAATAAAAATATTACCTTAAAAGGAACGAGAAAAATGTTCCAAATATTTGGGAAAATAGAGACACGGAATAAATTTGTCAAACCAAATTTCTCAGTCACAGGAACTTATGAAAAGGGTTTTTGATTGGATTAAATAACTGTTTGGAATGAAGTTATTTTGTTTTCTTTTAAAATAAAAGTTTCAAAAAAGTTGAAACTATTTTGTGGCATTGATTATTTTTATTACTGTCACATAATACTATTTTAGGGTTTTATAAAATGATTAAATGGTTTATTAAAATCCTAAATCTAAATGCCAGAAAGAAATAAAACAAAATGAGGAAAGAGAGAGAGGGAATTTACCTCGCACCTACCTGGTCCAGTCCAGCCCACCAGGGGCACGGCTGTCTTCTTCCTCCTGCCAGGAGGAGAAGCAGCTGCGTGCCGACGCGCCGGCGAGCGCGGCCACGTCCCGTGGCCACCTCCTGCTTGCCCGAGCCACGCAGATGGCGGGGATGAGTACCCGTGCACGCCTCTCCCTTCTCCACCCCTCTCTAGCTTCCGTCCATCTCTCTCTCGCCCTCTCCCACCAAGGCCGAGCCTGCTTGTCGCCGTCGAACATCGTAGCCGTGGCCACGAGCCCCCTCTATCCCAGCTCCTGTGCCCCAAAGCCCTGACGTGCTCCTCCTCGTCCCCTGGAAGAAGGAATCAAGCCCGGAGGCCCCCTGTCATCGCCTCGCCGCCATCTTCTCCACCTCCGGCCGCCAGACCTCTTCCGTCGATTCGCAGCATATGAAGCAACCCCAAGCTTGCCGTCGACGCCATAAGACTTGCGGTGAGCTCCGGATCCGTTTCCCCCTTGCTTTGCTGTCGTTCCCCTCTCCTAGCACCCCGTGCCACCGGAGTCCGAAGATCGTTGCCGCCGGCCATGGCGCCACCGTGGTCAGTGCCACCTAGGGCCGCTGCCGAGCACCTCCCTGTGCTCTCCGCGCCCACAGGAAGCCGTAGCCGTCTTCAACTCCTTCTTCCGTGCCTCGTAGGCCGTTCCCCACCGTGGCCGATCTCCAGCGAGCGCTCCGCTCGTCGCCAGCGATGCTCCGGTCCACTCTAGCCCTAGTCGTTGCCCCCGCTGGATCGGGTGCTTCGCGAGCTCTCTATAGCCGTCAACCGCGTGCAAAATGGGCCGCTGTAGCGCCGTTTAGTTCAGCTCCGGCGAGCCTCCGCCGCGCCCGTGGTCGCCGCCGGCCAGGCTCCGGTAGCCCTGACGTGGCCAGCCATTAGCCAGTACTAACCCCCCCCCCAGAGCCACTGACACAGGGCCCCACGCGTGGGTCAAACCCCACTTAGTGCGGGTCAGCGCGGGATTAGCACCTGGGTCACTGACCAGTGGACCCCACTGGTCATGTTTGACCTAGCCCAGGCGTAGTTGACTGCTGACGCAATGCTGATGCAGTGCTGATACAGTAATTGATTTCCTATTATAAAATAAATCCAGGAAATTGCTAAAACTTGTAAAAATCATAGAAATTAAAATATAACTCGGATGAAAATAATTTATATATGAAAAAGTATGAGAAAAATCCAAGGAATCCGATTATGTCATTTTCATGCATGTTTGAAAAAGTAAACATCACCAAATTGGCAAAATGGTGAATAGGATAAATTTCATAATTAGTTTGGAGATGGAATTTGATACTTATTTGAATTCCACTTCAATTGTTATGACCAAACATTGGTCAATGCAAATCAGTACCTCAAAATACTAACCCCATGCATGTTCGAACAATTTGTTATGAGCATTAGGTCGAATCAATTATCAGGGTACTTAGAAAGATACCCGGCTTGAAGTGATGTTTGGATCCTAATTCAAACCAACTTCAACTTAAGAAATGATAGCCACATTAGCCCTGTCACCTTTCATTTAATGTCTTGAGCATGCATCATAGTGTTGCATTTCCGTGAAGTAATTGTTGTTCTTTCTTGTTTGTCGGTGTTGTTCCCTCTCGGTGAACGATGTTTCCGACGATGTGATCGTTGACATTGGTGAAGACTCATTGCTATCTTCAGACGTGTCAGGCAAGCAAACCCCTCTTGAGCATATTGATATAAACCCACCCTCTTACTCCTGCTCTCTTTTACTGCATTAGGACAAACACGTTTCAACTGTACATGTTATCGGTAGTTGAACCCATTCCTTTGCATGACCTGATTTTGTCACAGTAAATAGTTGAAACCTTTTAGCATGAGTAGCAACTGCTTGAGCCTTGATGTGCTTACTCATCCATGCTTGTTTACAATGCCTGCTATGCTTTGAGTCGTGTCGGGTCTGATCCGTCTAGATGATGAATCGGAATGGTTGTGTTCATGTCCTACAATGTGAGAGTAAAGGTGTGAATCTGATTTGGTAAAGGTAGCGATGAGAGGCCATGTAGGAGTACATGGCGGGTTGTCTCATTGGAACCATCCTTAAGAACTGAGTTCTGTGTATGTTATCCAAGACAAGATACTACCATGCATTGGGCCCTGAAATATGACCCCGCTCGGCTTATTAATTGCCTAGATCTCTGTCCAGGAGTTGCAATTAGTTTCTGGTGTTTGTAGGAAAAGTGTTGGCGGCCGTGTTTAGCTCTCCCCGACAGGGTAGGCTTCACTACGGTAGATACACAATGGCACGGTGTACCAAGTGGCACCCGGATGATGGTCTTGGGAACCCTGCGCACATCGTTTGGCGCCGTAGAGGAAACCTCGGCCGGACTTCCTTGCGGGTTCAGTCTCAAATAGGCGATAAACCTGGACTAGGGTCTTGTGTGGTTAACGGTCGTGGCCGATACCCACGCCAGTGCTTCCGCTTGAAGGTTGCCGAGATGCATGACGTGCATATGGTGCTAAGTGGTGAGAGCATGTGTGAAGAAGTATACCCCTGCAGGGTGATTCAATCTGTTCGAATAGCCACGTCCTCGGATATGGACTACTTGGAAACATTACGTGGTACATAGACAATTTAAATGGATACTCTAAAACATGCAAGATAAGTGTGAGTGCTATGGAAGGCCTTCTCGTAGGGAGACGAGAGTGGATCCATGGTGGTGTATTGAATTGGTGAATATGTGGACTTGTGTGTTCTATCCCACCTCAAAGAAAGAACTTGTAGTCATAGTACAGGTTAGCCAAGAGACAAAGTTGGCTTGCTGCAATCAAACCCCACAATCCTTTGATTGAAACATGACGCATATGTAGATAGTTCTGATGTAAGACTTGCTGAGTACCTTTGTACTCACAGTTGCTTTATTTATGTTTTTGCGGAGAAGACTTAGACTCATTAAAAGGTTCTACGCGATGTGTTTGATGTTGACCGGAATAGCTTGGGAATCCCAGACGGAGGTATGGCTCCTTTGGTAGGGTCGTAGTAGCTTTTCAAGCTCTTCCAGCCACTTTTAGTAGATGTCTGTACCCAGACATGATTTGCTTCCACTTGTTGTTTGTATGACTTGAGTGTCAGGTCACGAGACCCCTGTTTGTAATATCATACTATGATGACTCTCATGAGTCTTTAATAAATGCTTGAGTCATAGAGTTATGTTGTGATGCCATGTTGTATCTACACATATCGTGCACAATGTGTGTATGTTTGAAATGCATTATATGTGTGGGATTCGACACCTAGTTGTTTGCCTTTAGTAGTACTCTTTACAGGGAAATGCCTCTTTGTGATTCCATCGAGCCTTGGTAGTTTGCTACTGCTAGGAACACATTGATTGACCGGCATGTATCCTTCTTCGCTGCTGTGTCTGTCCCCTCGGGGAAATGTCACGCGGTGTAATGGAGTCCTTGTAGCTTGCTACGACTCGTCTACACACGCTGATGACCGACACCTGCTTTGCTGGGTTATGTATGTCTGTCCCTGTACGGTTGTACTGCTGGGGTTTATAACTAGTCATGTCGACCCAGGTTCTTTGTCGTTTGAACGCTAGCAACATATTCATATACGTGAGCCAAAAGACGCAAACGGTCCCGGCCAAGGTAAGGTGGCAGCCGTGGAGTTTACCGTGCGTGAGGCCGCAAAGTGATGTGATGTGTTACAGGCTAGGTTCTTATGACTCAGGATCGGGGTCCCGATAGCTTTGGTATCAGAGCTTGACTGCCTGTAGGATAACCAAGCCAAACTGGTCGATGTTGTGTCTAGCAACTCTTTAGTTATATAAGGGAATTGTTTGTGGAAGGGAACGTAAGGCTCTTTTTACTCCTTTCCTTGTGTCATTCTTATTCTGAGTCACCCTCTTCTTTATTCTACGGGGTTTAAGAATTAGGCTTTCCCATCTATTCATTAGTATGACGAGTTACTATGTTGGAGACTTATAGGAAAGTTGATATCTTCAAGGATCAGTGTCTCCATAAGAATTCAATTGTTATGTTGTTAGTTTTCTTGCAGGTTGCCTCATAATTCATGCCCGTACAGCCGTTATGTTGTCCGAGTTTTCCAAAGATCCCAAATAGTCTGATGCAATTGCAAATTCCTTCCTCTTTTCCCAATGTCTTTTGGCCGAACAAAGCACACTAATAATTGTGTTGAGGTACTTTATTACCTCGATGTTTTGTTGAAGTATTAGTTAAACATGTTACTCGGAAAACTACCCAATAGTCTAGACGTGTGGTATGTCTTCCAGTGCGATAGTTCTGGCCATCATTTTCGAAAAACATCTCGTGATGTTAAATAGCTTGTAGGTACTCTATTTCTGGGTCTTTGAATCCAAGGATCATTCTGCTCACTTCTGTTGATAGTGTTGCTAGTTCCTTTAGAATCATTAGTAACCTTGTTGTAATTCTCAAGTTGCATGGTATATCATTCTTCCAATACAATGGACCATCTCTGTCAAAAGTCCTTCGTGAACTAAAGATCATAAAAAGAGTGCTCGTGATGAGTTCTCCACTCCATATTGTGATTCTGCCTACTCCGCCCTTCCGCATGGGTTATCTGGAAGAATTATGTTGAACTCGTTCGACATTCTAATCCATGCATCCATAACTCAAGAAATCATGTGCTTTTGAGTTGCCCCTCTTTAGTTGGATTTTGACCTTCATCATTGAAAGGATAGTCAAGAGTGGTTGTGCATTCATGTCATTGATGTCTTCTATTTTGTGGTCTGTCAAGTTGTTCTATCCTTGAAAGACTATGAGAAGCAAACTCCAGTACCACATCCATTTCTTGGATTGGGACAAAGTAGTTGTATTCCGCAGATCGAAATGCTAACCCAGCTTTTGTTCTGTTCTATCTTGGAGTATTACCCTCTTGTTGTCAAGAATGTCGTGAGAATTGCACCATCTCTTATGAGCTCTTGATGTAGTGATACTTTTCGCTATCATTCTTCATTCCTCGGTTTTCGTGTTGGTTGTAACCAGAATATCGACAAGTGAACCATGATGTGTGAAATGAATACTCCTAGCAATGTTGCATGGTGATGATGATTGAATCATCATCCTAAGATTGAGCGTGCTACCTAGTCCATGTTGCATGGTGCACTTTTCGATCGATGGGTTAGGATTGTGTAATACCTCGTTCTATTGATCACATCATCTTGCCCTGAAAAGCGAGATTGTTCCCGAGCTTAATAATATATCGGTGGTTCGTGATTTTCCGAATATCTTCTCGGAAGTATTACCAGGTTGTTTCCTGACTGTTATGATAGATCTCGTGATCAAGTTGGTTTTTCTATAAACCAACCCCTTTTCCAAGAATCCGTATTGGATACCCCGAGCTAGTTGATTAAGCTAAACAACAACTTGGAGAGTTGGAAGATAAAAGCTTCGCCTAAACTCAGCTCATTTAAAAGGGATATCTTTCTGTTGTGTGAGTCTGAAGAAAGATGATATTTTCATCGGTTGATTCGTGTGATCAATTGTGGCATATATTATCTTGTTCAATTTTGATTTGAGCATGGGCTATCGTCAAATCAAACTCAGAACCAAAGATTTTCGTAGCGGTGTTTTACTCATGGATTTCTCTGGGCATACACCATTATATTCTTTGATCTGACCAATGCTATTATCTTCCTCACATAGTTGTGGAAATCCATTTATATGGGTATCTTGATGAATTGTTTTTGAGCCCATCGGCAACATTCTAATTTGTTCCATGATCTATGTTGGACATTAAGCTACTACTGGAAACTTTGTAGACATTGTCTTCGAGTCCCGAACACGAGGTATATGTTAGGTGTAAGAAGTGACTTCCTCTAATTCATGTGCATCTGATGCAAGTTGTCGCCGTGAATTCGAGAAAAGTTAATTTGTTTCTTCGGAATCATCCCAAGTCAGTCATGCAAGTGCGAAGTATTCTATGGTTTGATAGACTGATCATCCTCACTCCATATGTATCTCCTAGCACACCAAACCACTGATTGATTTGTTTAAGGAAAAGAAGGTAAGTGCCATTCCTGAAGGTACCAGACGGACTTGCACATAGCTTTGTCATCCGCAATGATGGTTCCCATCCAGAACTCGGTAGTGTTTTGTTGTAAGACTTTTCATGTGTTCACAGTTGTCTTGGGCAGTGTGTCCACGTGGGTCTTGCGATCTAGCTCATGTTTTGGAGTTGTCTTTCGTAGTTCATTTCCTGAGAATCTCGCAACGTTATCTCGTCGATTTGTGTTGCAAACTTTCTTTTGGACATGCTGAGTCGGAAGCATCGTGGCACCAACCGGAGCTGAATCTTAGGCAGTTATAATGGTTGGAATTTTCCCCAAGAATTATAATATTGGTCTCTATGTAACCCGGTAAAGTGATGTAATGGCTAACACACCTAGCCGGAAGACTTGATATTATAATATCTTGCATCAGCAATCTTAGCCATCTTCCGTGTGGTTTTTGTATGACTTATTTTATAAGTTGTTCCTCATGGATTCCCTTTGAGCCCGAAGTCCGATCTATATTTGATGTGCTAGATATAAAGCATGACTTATAATTGGGTTGTGCTAGTACATCAAGGAGAACATTAGAAGCGGAGTGCTAAATGTCTCTCGGTCGATCAACCAGATTTCGTTCCCTTGGCACAGCTAAGGTGAAATCTGAGGAAGTGTTGTCTTCCTTTGCATCTGCATCCTCCATCACTGTTCATCATGGTAGTATGTTGTGTCACCAGGATCCTTGGCATGGATGTTGGTAAACCTTGATGAATATGGAAATGCTCAAGTTCTTGAGAGCACACTCAGACACTAGGTTATATCCTCGGTAATATTTGGAATGTGCCATCCGTTCGCCGAGTTGTTCCATAACCCTAGTTTCTTTCCAACCTGAGTATGCCATTCTTTCAAATTCCTTCAAACAATCATTCGTGAATTGTCTTTCCTGATAGGAAGAGTTTCAATGATCTTAGGATCAAAAGTAATTCTTTTTGACACTTAAGGGGAATAACTCTAAGATTCACCTTCCTAAGGTGCCCCGTTGTGGTATGAAGGGCAACCTAATCCTCGCTACTTTGAAACCTCGCCAACATCTGTTTTAAGCCTGGATTTGTTGCCTACCAATTGAACCTCTGTCATATGTCTCATTTCCTCGTCCGTGTTATGTGTGTTGTGTCTCAGCTCAAGGGACGTTCCTATGTCTCATTCTATGAGTTGATCTTGAGTTGCCCGATCTTCGAGGAGATCGAATCTTATGTTGTATCCCTGTTCTTTTGACGTCAAGCTAAATGAAGACCTCAAGGACAAAGATGTCAAGATCAACATGGTGCGATGAATCAACGTCCTCGGGAGGGGCAAATGGATCTTGAAGATTGTGGTAGTTTAGTGCCCTATTCCTCTTCCCGACTATGCTTGAATCTCGGGACGAGATTCTTGTTTAGTAGGGGTGAGCTGTCATAGCCCAAGTTTGCCTTGCTTGTCATTGCATTTTGTGCATGCATTCAAATTGCATTGAATCTGGAAATGGAAGTGATCAAGCCAAATGAGTTGAAATTGACAAAAGGGCAATAAAAATATTACCTTAAAAGGAACCAGAAAAATGTTCCAAATATTTGGGAAAATAGTGACAGGGAATAAATCTGTCAAACCAAATTTCTAAGTCACACGAACTTATGAAAAGGGTTTTGATTGGATTAAATAACTGTTTGGAATGAAGTTATTTTGTTTTCTTTTAAAATAGAAGTTTCAAAAATGTTGAAACTATTTTGTGGCATTGATTATTTTTATTACTGTCACATAATACTATTTTAGGGTTTTATAAAATGATTAAATGTTTTATTGAAATCCTAAATCTAAATGCCAGAAAGAAATAAAACAAAATTAGGAAAGAGAGAGAGGGAATTTACCTGGCGCCTACTTGGTCCAGCCCAGCCCACCAGGGGCACGGCTCTCTTCTTCCTCCTGCCAGGAGGAGAAGCAGCTGCGTGCCGACGCGCCGGAGAGCGCGGCCACGTCCCGTGACCACCTCCTGCTTGCCCGAGCCACGCAGATGGCGGGGATGAGTACCCCGTGCACGCCTCTCCTTCTCCACCCCTCTCTGGCTTCCGTCCATCTCTCTCTCGCCCTCTCCCACCATGGCCGATCCTGCTTGTCGCCGTCGATCATCGTAGCCGTGGGCACGAGCCCCCTCTGTTGGGGAACTTCGCATGGGAAACAAAAAATTTCCTACGCGCACGAAGACCTATCAAGGTGATGTCCATCTACGAGAGGGGATTTCCGATCTACGTACCCTTGTAGATCGCACAGCAGAAGCGTTAGTGAACGCGGTTGATGTAGTGGAACGTCCTCACGTCCCTCGATCCGCCCCGCGAACCGTCCCACGATCTAGTGCCGAACGGACGGCACCTCCGCGTTAAGCACACGTAAAGCTCGACGATGATCTCGACCTTCTTGATCCAGCAAGAGAGACGGAGAGGTTGATGAGTTCTCCGGCAGCGTGACGGCGCTCCGGAGGTTGGTGGTGATCTGATCTCGGCAGGGCTCCCCCCGAGCTCCGCAGAAGCGCGATCTAGAGGAAAAACCGTGGAGGTATGTGGTCGGGCTGCCGTGGCAAAGTTGTCTCAAATCAGCCCTAAAACCTCTGTATATATAGGTGGGAGAGGGGGGCCTTGCCTTGAGGCTCAAGGAGCCTCAAGGGGGTCGGCCGAGCCAAGGCGGGGAAGTCCTCCCCTTCCAAACCGAATCCAACTAGGTTTGGAAGGTGGAGTCCTTCTCTCCTTTCCCACCTCCTCTTTTTTTTCTCTTTGATTTCTTATCCTTTGGCACATAGGGCCTTCTTGGGCTGTCCCACCAGCCCACTAAGGGCTGGTGCGCCACCCCCAAGACCTATGTGCTTCCCCGGGGTGGGTTGCCCCCACCCCCCCCCCCCCCCCGGTGAACACCCGGAACCCAGTCATCATTCCCGGTACATTCCCGATAACTCCGAAAACCTTCCGGTAATCAAATGAGGTCATCCTATATATCAATCGTCATTTCCGGACCATTCTGGAAACCCTCGTGACATTCGTGATCTCATCCGGGACTCCGAACAACATTCGGTAACCAACCATATAACTCAAATACGCATAAAATAACGTCGAACCTTAAGGGTGCAGACCCTGCGGGTTCGAGAACTATGCAAACATGACCCGAGTGACTTCTCGGTCAATATCCAATAGCGGGACCTGGATGCCCATATTGGATCCCACATATTCTACGAAGATCTTATCGTTTGAACCTCAGTGCCAAGGATTCATATAGTCCCGTATGTCATTCCTTTTGTCCTTTGATATGAAACTTGCCCGAGATTCGATCGTCAGTATCCGCATACCTATTTCAATCTCGTTTACCGGCAAGTCTCTTTACTCGTTCCGTAAAACAAAATCCCGCAACTTACACTAAGTCACTTTGCTTGCAAGGCTTGTGTGTGATGTTGTATTACCGAGTGGGCCCCGAGATACCTCTCCGTCACACGGAGTGACAAATCCCAGTCTCGATCCATACTAACCCAACGAACACCTTCGGATATACCTGTAGAGCATCTTTATAGTCACCCAGTTACGTTGCAACGTTTGATACACACAAAGCGTTCCTTCGGTGTCAATGAGTTATATGATCTCATGGTCATAGGAACAAATACTTGACACGCAGAAAACAGTAACAACAAAATGACACGATCAACATGCTACGTCTATTAGTTTGGGTCTAGTCCATCACGTGATTCTCCTAATGACGTGATCCAGTTATCAAACAACAACACCTTGTATATAATCATAAGACCCTGACTATCTTCGATCAACTGGCTAGCGAACTACAGGCTTGCTAGGGACAGTGCTTTGTCTATGTATCCACACATGTATATAAGTCTTCATTCAATACAATTATAGCATGGACAATGAACGATTATCTTGACATAGGAATTATAATAATAACTATATTTATTATTGCCTCTAGGGCATAATTCCAACAGTCTCCCACTTGCACTAGAGTCAATAATCTAGCCCTCACATCATCATGTGAATTACATTGTAATAAATCTAACACCCATACAGTTCGGGTGTTGATCATGCTTTGCCCGTGGAAGAGGTTTAGTCAGCGGGTCTGCTACATTCAGATCCGTGTGCACTTTGCATATATTTACGTCCTCCCCTTCGACGTAGTCGCGGATGAGGTTGAAGCGTCGCTTGATGTGTCTGGTCTTCTTGTGAAACCGTGGTTCCTTTGCTAAGGCAATGGCACCCGTGTTGTCACAGAACAAGGTTATTGGATTCAGTGCGCTTGGCACCACTCCAAGATCCGTCATGAACTGCTTCATCCAGACACCCTCCTTAGCCGCCTCCGAGGCAGCCATGTACTCCGCTTCACATGTAGAATCTGCTACGACGCTTTGCTTGGAACTGCACCAGCTTACCGCACCGCCATTAAGAATAAATACGTATCCGGTCTGCGACTTAGAGTCGTCCAGATCTGTGTCAAAGCTTGCATCGACGTAACCCTTTACGGCGAGCTCTTCGTCACCTCCATAGACGAGAAACATCTCCTTAGTCCTTTTCAGGTACTTCGGGATATTCTTGACCGCCGTCCAGTGATCCACTCCTGGATTACTCTGGAACCTGCCTGCCATACTTATGGCCAGGCTAACGTCCGGTCTAGTGCACAACATTGCATACATGATAGAACCTATGGCTGAAGCATAGGGGACGGTGCTCATACGCTCTCTATCCTTATCAGTTGCTGGGCACTGAGTCTTACTCAATCTCGTACCTTGTAAAACTGGCAAGAACCCTTTATTGGACTGTTCCATTTTGAACCTCTTTGAAAACTTTATCAAGGTATGTGCTTTGTGAAAGTCCTATCACGCGTTTTGATCTATCCCTGTAGATCTTAATGCCTAGAATGTAAGCAGCTTCTCCTAGGTCCTTCATAGAGAAACTTTTATTCAAGTAATCCTTTATTCTCTCCAAAAACTCTACGTTGTTTCCAATCAGCAATATGTCATCCACATATAATATTAGAAACGCCACAGAGCTCCCACTCACTTTCTTGTAAATACAAGATTCTCCAACCACTTGTATAAACCCAAATGCTTTGATCACCTCATCAAAGCGTTTGTTCCAACTCCGAGATGCTTGCACCAGTCCATAAATGGATCGCTGGAGCTTGCACAACTTGTTAGCATTCTTAGGATCGACAAAACCTTCGGGTTGCATCATATACAACTCTTCCTTAAGGAAACCGTTAAGGAACGCTGTTTTGACATCCATCTCCCAGATTTCATAATCGAAAAATGCAGCTATTGCTAACATGATTCTGACGGACTTAAGCATCGCTACGGGTGAGAATGTCTCATCGTAGTCAACTCCTTGAACTTGTGAAAAACCCTTTGCCACAAGTCGAGCTTTATAAACGGTCACATTGCCGTCAGCGTCCGTCTTCTTCTTAAAGATCCATTTTTTCTGAATAGCCTTGCGGCCCTCAGGTAGTACTTCCAAAGTCCACACTTTGTTTTCATACATGGATCCTATCTCGGACTTCATGGCCTCTAACCATTTGTTGGAATCTGGGCCCACCATTGCTTCTTCATAATTTGCAGGTTCATTGTTGTCTAACAACATGATTGACAAAACGGGATTACCGTACCACTCTGGAGCAGCACGTGGTCTCGTCGACCTGCGTGGTTCGACAGGAACTTGAACCGGAGTTTCATGATCATCATCATTAACTTCCTCCTCAACCGGTGTCGCAACGACAGGGGTTTCCCCTTGCCCTGCGCCACCATCTAGAGGGATGAGAGGTTCGACAACCTCATCAAGTTCTATCTTCCTCCCACTCAATTCTCTCGAGAGAAACTCCTTCTCGAGAAAAGCTCCGTTTTTAGCAACAAACACTTTGCCCTCGGATTTGAGATAGAAGGTGTACCCAACTGTCTCTTTTGGGTAACCTATGAAGATGCACTTTTCCGCTTTGGGTTTCAGCTTTTCAGGCTGAAGCTTTTTGACATAAGCATCACATCCCCAAACTTTAAGAAACGACAACTTTGGCCTTTTGCCATACCACAGTTCGTATGGTGTCGTCTCGACGGATTTTGATGGTGCCCTATTTAAAGTGAATGCAGCTGTGTCTAATGCATAACCCCAAAACGATAACGGCAAATCGATAAGAGACATCATAGATCGCACCATCTCTAATAAAGTACGATTACGACGTTCGGACACACCATTACGCTGTGGTGTTCCAGGCGGTGTCAACTGTGAAACAATTCCACATTGTCTTAAGAGAGCACCAAACTCGAAACTCAGATATTCACCCCCACGATCAGACCGTAGGAACTTGATCTTCTTGTTATGATGATTTTCAACTTCACTCTGAAATTGCTTGAACTTTTCAAATGTTTCATACTTGTGCTTCATTAAGTAGACATAACCATATCTACTCAAATCGTCAGTGAAGGTGAGAAAATAACGATATCCGCCGCATGCCTCTACGCTCATCGGACCGCACACATCGTTATGTATGATTTCCAACAAGTCACTGGCACGCTCCATTGTTCCGGAGAACGGAGTTTTAGTCATCTTGCCCATGAGGCATGGTTCGCACGTGTCAAGTGAATCAAAGTCAAGTGACTCCAAAAGTCCATCGGCATGGAGTTTCTTCATGCGCTTTACACCAATATGACCTAAGCGGCAGTGCCACAAAAATATGGCGCTATCATTGTTAACTCTAACTCTTTTGGTCTCAATGTTATGTATATGTGTATCACTATCAAGATTCAATATGAACAATCCTCTCAAATTGGGTGCATGACCATAAAAGATGTTACTCATAGAAATAGAACAACCATTATTCTCTGACTTAAAAGAGTAACCGTCTCGCAATAAACAAGATCCAGATAAAATGTTCATGCTCAACGCATGCACTAAATAACAATTATTCGAGTTCATAACTAATCCTGATGGTAACTGAAGTGAAACTGTGCCAATGGCGATTGCATCAACCTTGGAACGATTTCCTACGCGCATTGTCACTTCATCTTTCGCCAGTCTTCGCCTATTCCGCAGTTCCTGTTTCGAGGTGCAAATATGAGCAACAGAACCGGTATCGAATACCCAGGCACTACTACGAGAGCCGGTTAAGTACACATCAATAACATGTATATCAAATATACCTGATTTTTCTTTGGCCGCCTTCTTATCAGCCAGATACTTGGGGCAGGTGCGCTTCCAGTGACCCATACCCTTGCAATAGTAGCACTCTGTTTCAGGCTTAGGTCCAGCTTTGGGTTTCTTCGTCGGATTGGCAACAGGCTTGCCGCTCTTCTTTGAATTACCCTTCTTGCCTTTGTCGTTTCTCTTGAAACTAGTGGTCTTATTCACCATCAATACTTGATACTCTTTACGGAGTTCACACTCTGCGACTTTCAGCATCGCAAACAACTCGTCGGGTGACTTGTTCATCCCTTGCATGTTGTAGTTCAACACAAAGCCCTTATAGCTTGGCGGCAGTGATTGAAGGATTATGTCAGTGATAGCCTCTTGCGGGAGTTCAATCCCCAGCTCAGCTAGACGGTTTGAGTACCCAGACATTTTGAGCACATGTTCACGGACAGACGAATTCTCCTCCATCTTGCAAGCATAGAATTTATCGGAGGTCTCATACCTCTCGATCCGGGCGTTCTTCTGAAAGATGAACTTCAACTCCTGGAACATCTCATATGCTCCATGATGCTCAAAGCGACGTTGAAGTCCCGGTTCTAAGCCATACAAGACTGCACATTGAACTACAGAGTAGTCCTCCTTACGTGTTAACAAAGCGTTCTTAACATCCTGGTCAGCCGTAGCGGGTGGTTCATCTCCTAGCGCAGCATTAAGGACATAATCCTTCTTCCCAGCTTGTAAGATTAACTTAAGATTACGAGCCAAGTCTACAAAGTTGCTTCCATCATCTTTCAACTTAGCTTTCTCTAGGAACGTATTAAAATTCAGGGTGACTGTCGCGTGAGCCATGATCTACAACACAAATATATTCAAAGTGGACTTAGACTATGTTCAAGATAATTAGAGTTTAACTTAATCAAATTACTTGCTAAACTCCCACTCAAAAAGTACATCTCTCTAGTCATTTTGAGTGGCTCATGACCCACTTACACTAGCTCAAGTCCGATCATCACGTGAGTTGAGTATAGTTTCAGTGGTAAGCATCCCTATGCTAATCATATCATCTATATGATTCATGATCGACCTTTCAGTCTCATGTGTTCCGAGGCCATGTCTGCACATGCTAGGCTCGTCAAGCTGAACCCGAGTGTTCCGCGTGTGCAACTGTTTTGCACCCGTTGTATGTGAACGTTGAGTCTATCACACCCGATCATCACGTGGTGTCTCGAAACGACGAACTGTAGCAACAGTGCACAGTCAGGGAGAACACAATTTCGTCTTCAAATTTTAGTGAGAGATCACCTCATAATGCTACCGTCGTTCTAAGCAAAATAAGGTGCATAAAAGGATTAACATCACATGCAATTCATAAGTGAGATGATATGGCCATCATCACGTGCTCCTTGATCTCCATCACCAAAGCACCGGCACGATCTACTTGTCACCGGCGCCACACCATGATCTCCATCAACGTGTCGCCATCGGGGTTGTCGTGCTACTCATGCTATTACTACTAAAGCTACATCCTAGCAAAATAGTAAACGCATCTGCACGCACAAACGTTAGTTTAAAGACAACCCTATGGCTCTTGCCGGTTGCCGTACCATCGACGTGCAAGTCGATATTATCTATTACAACATGATCATCTCATACATCCAATATATCACATCACATCGTTGGCCATATCACATCACAAGCATACCCTGCAAAAACAAGTTAGACGTCCTCTAATTTTGTTGTTGCATGTTTTACGTGGTGACCATGGGTATCTAGTAGGATCGCATCTTACTTACGCAAACACCACAACGGAGATATATGAATTGCTATTTAACCTTATACAAGGACCTCCTCGGTCAAATATGATTCAACTAAAGTTGGAGAAACCGAAACTTGCTAGTCATCTTTGAGCAACGGGGTTACTCATAGCGATGAAACCAGTCTCTTGTAAGCGTACGAGTAATGTCGGTCCAAGCCGCTTCAATCCAACAATACCGCGGAATCAAGAAAAGACTAAGGAGGGCAGCAAAACGCACATCACCGCCCACAAAAACTTTTGTGTTCTACTCGAGAAGACATCTACGCATGAACCTAGCTCATGATGCCACTGTTGGGGAACTTCGCATGGGAAACAAAAAATTTCCTACGCGCACGAAGACCTATCAAGGTGATGTCCATCTATGAGAGGGGATTTCCGATCTACGTACCCTTGTAGATCGCACAGCAGAAGCGTTAGTGAACGCGGTTGATGTAGTGGAACATCCTCACGTCCCTCGGTCCGCCCCACGAACCGTTCCGCGATCCGTCCCACGATCTAGTGCCGAACGGACGGCACCTCCGCGTTCAGCACACGTACAGCTCGACGATGATCTCGGCCTTCTTGATCCAGCAAGAGAGACGGAGAGGTAGATGAGTTCTCCGGCAGCGTGACGGTGCTCCGGAGGTTGGTGGTGATCTGATCTCGGCAGGGCTCTGCCCGAGGTCCGCAGAAACGCGATCTAGAGGAAAAACCGTGGAGGTATGTGGTCGGGCTGCCGTGGCAAAGTTGTCTCAAATCAGCCCTAAAACCTCCGTATATATAGGTGGGAGAGGGGGGGCCTTCCCTTGAGGCTCAAGGAGCCTCAAGGGGGTCGGCCGAGCCAAGGGGGGGGGGGGGGAAGTCCTCCCCTTCCAAACTGAATCCAACTAGGTTTGGAAGGTGGAGTCCTTCTCTCCTTTCCCACCTCCTCTTTTTTTTCTTTCCCTTTGATTTCTTATCCTTTGGCGCATAGGGCCTTCTTGGGCTGTCCCACCACTAAGGGCTGGTGCGCCACCCCCAAGGCCTATGGGCTTCCCCGGGGTGGGTTGCCCCCCCCCCCCCGGTGAACACCCGGAACCCATTCGTCATTCCCGGTACATTCCCGGTAACTCCGAAAACCTTCCATAATCAAATGAGGTCATCCTATATATCAATATTCGTTTCCGGACCATTCCGGAAACCCTCGTGACGTCCGTGATCTCATCCGGGACTCCGAACAACATTCGGTAACCAACCATATAACTCAAATACGCATAAAACAACGTCGAACCTTAAGTGTGCAGACCCTGCGGGTTCGAGAACTATGCAGACATGACCCGACTGACTCCTCGGTCAATATCCAATAGCGGGACCTGGATGCCCATATTGGATCCCACATATTCTATGAAGATCTTATCGTTTGAACCTCAGTGCCAAGGATTCATATAATCCCGTATGTCATTCCCTTTGTCCTTTGATATGTTACTTGCCCGAGATTCGATCGTCAGTATCCGCATACCTATTTCAATCTCGTTTACCGGCAAGTCTCTTTACTCGTTCCGTAATACAAAATCCCGCAACTTACACTAAGTCACTTTGCTTGCAAGGCTTGTGTGTGATGTTGTATTACCGAGTGGGCCCCGAGATACCTCTCCGTCACACGGAGTGACAAATCCCAGTCTCGATCCATACTAACTCAACGAACACCTTCGGATATACTTGTAGAGCATCTTTATAGTCACCCAGTTACGTTGCAACGTTTGATACACACAAAGCATTCCTTCGGTGTCAGTGAGTTATCAAACAACAAAATGACACGATCAACATGCTACGTCTATTAGTTTGGGTCTAGTCCATCACGTGATTCCCCTAATGACGTGATCCAGTTATCAAACAACAACACCTTGTATATAATCATAAGACCCTGACTATATTCGATCAACTCGCTAGCCAACTAGAGGCTTGCTAGGGACAGTGCTTTGTCTATGTATCCACACATGTATATAAGTCTTCATTCAATACAATTATAGCATGGACAATAAACGATTATCTTAACACAGGAATTATAATAATAACTATATTTATTATTGCCTCTAGGGCATAATTCCAACACCCTCTAGCCCAGCTGTTGTGCCCCAAAGCCCTGCCGTGCTCCTCCTCGTCCCCTGTAAGAAGGAATCAAGCCCAGAGGCCCCGTGTCATCGCCTCGCCGCCATCTTCTCCACCTCCGACCGTCGGACCTCTTCCGTCGATTCGCAGCATATGAAGCAACCCCAAGCTTGCCGTCGACGCCATAAGACTTGCGGTGAGCTCCGGATCCGTTTCCCCCTTGCTTTGCTGTCGTTCCCCTCTCCTAGCACCCCGTGCCACCGGAGTCCGAAGATCGTTGCCACCGGCCATGGCGCCACCGTGGTCAGTGCCACCTAGGGCCGCTGCCGAGCACCTCCCTGTGCTCTCCGCGCCCGCATGAAGTCGTAGCCGTCTTCAGCTCCTTCTTCCGTGCCCCGTAGGCCGTTCCCCACCGTGGCCGAACTCCGGCGACCGCTCCGCTCGTCACCGGCGATGCTCCGGTCCACTCTAGCCCCAGCCGTTGCCCCCGCTGGATCGGGTGCTTCGCGAGCTCTCTGTAGCCGTCAACCGCGTGCAAAATGGGCCGCTGTAGCGCCGTTTAGTTCAGCTCCGGCGAGCCTCCGCCGCGCCCGTGGTCGCCGCCTGCCAGGCTCCGGTAGCCCTGTCGTGGCCAGCCATTAGCCAGTACTAACCCCCCCCCAGAGCCACTGACACACGGCCCCACGCGTGGGTCAAACACCACTTAGTGCGGGTCAGCGCGGGATTAGCACCTGGGTCACTGACCAGTGGACCCCACTGGTCAGGTTTGACCTAGCCCAGGCGTAGTTGACTGCTGACGCAATGCTGATGCAGTGCTGACACAGTAATTGATTTCCTATTATAAAATAAATCCAGCAAATTGCTAAAACTTGTAAAAATCATAGAAATTAAAATATAACTCGGATGAAAATAATTTATATATGAAAAAGTATGAGAAAAATCCAAGGAATCTGATTATGGCGTTTTCATGCATGTTTGAAAAAGTTAACATCACCAAATAGGGAAAATGGTGAATACGATAAATTTCATAATTAGTTTGGAGATGGAATTTGATACTTATTTGAATTCCACTTCAATTGTTATGACCTAACATTGGTCACTGCAAATCAGTACCTCAAAATACTAACCCCATGCATGTTCGAACAAATTGTTATGAGCATCAGGTCGAATCAATTATAAGGGTACTTAGAAAGATACCCGGCTTGAAGTGATGTTTGGATCCTAATTCAAACCAACTTCAACTTAAGAAATGATAGCCACATTAGCCCTGTCACCTTTCATTTCATGTCTTGAGCATGCATCATAGTGTTGCATTTCCGTGAAGTAATTGTTGTTCTTTCTTGTTTGTCGGTGTTGTTCCCTCTCGGTAAACGATGTTTCCGACGATGTGATCGTTGACATTGATGAAGACTCATTGCTATCTTCAGACGTGTCAGGCAAGCAAACCCCTCTTGAGCATATTGATATAAACCCACCCTCTCACTCCTGCTCTCTTTTACTGCATTAGGACAAACACGTTTCAACTGTACATGTTATCGGTAGTTGAACCCATTCCTTTGCATGACCTGATTTTGTCACAGTAAATAGTTGAAACCTTTTAGCATGAGTAGCAACTGCTTGAGCCTTGATGTGCTTACTCATCCATGCTTGTTTACAATGCCTGCTATGCTTAGAGTCGTGTCGGGTCTGATCCGACTGGATGATGAATCGGAATGGTTGTGTTCATGTCCTACAGTGTGAGAGTAAAGGTGTGAATCTGATTTGGTAAAGGTAGCGATGAGAGGCCATGTAGGAGTACATGGTGGGTTGTCTCATTGGGACCATCCTAAAGAACTGAGTTCTGTGTATGTTATCCAAGACAAGATAGTACCATGCTTATTAATTGCCTAGATCTCTGTCCAGGAGTTGCAATTAGTTTCTGGTGTTTGTAGGAAAAGTGTTGGCGGCCGTGTTTAGCTCTGCCCGACGGGGTAGGCTTCACTACGGTAGATACACAGTGGCACGGTGTACCAAGTGGCACCCGGATGATGGGCTTGGGAACCCTGCGCACATCGTTTGGCACCGTAGAGGAAACCTCGGCCGGAATTCCTTGCGGGTTCAGTCTCAAATAGGCGATAAACCTGGACTAGGGTCTTGTGTGGTTAACGGTCGTGGCCGACACCCACGCCAGTGCTTCCGCTTGAAGGTTGCCGAGATGCATGACGTGCATATGGTGCTAAGTGGTGAGAGCATGTGTGGAGAAGTATACCCCTGCAGGGTGATTCAATCTGTTCGAATAGCCGTGTCCTCGGATAAGGACTACTTGGAAACATTAGGTGGTACATAGACAATTTAAATGGATACTCTAAAACATGCAAGATAAGTGTGAGTGCTATGGAAGGCCTTCTCGTAGGGATATGAGAGTGGATCCATGGTGGTGTATTGAATTGGTGAATATGTGGACTCGTGTGCGCTATCCCACCTCAAAGAAAGAACTTGTAGTCGTAGTACAGGTTAGCCAAGAGTCAAAGCTGGCTTGCTACAATCGAACCCCACAATCCTTTCATTGAAACATGATGCATATGTAGATAGTTCTTATGTAAGACTTGTTGAGTACCTTTGTACTCACGGTTTCTTTATTTATGTTTTTGCAGAGAAGACTTAGACTCATTAAAATGTTCTACGCGATGTGTTTGATGTTGACCGGAATAGCTTGGGAATCCCAGACAGAGGCCTGGCTCCTTTGGTAGGGTCGTAGTAGCTTTTCAGGCTCTTCCAGCCACTTATAGTAGATGTCTGTACCCAGACATGATTTGCTTCCGCTTGTTGTTTGTATGACTTGAGTGTCGGGTCACGAGACCCCTGTTTGTAATATCATACTATGATGACTCTTATGAGTCTTTAATAAATGCTTGAGTCATAGAGTTATGTTGTGATGCCATGTTGTATCTACACATATCGTGCACAATGTGTGTATGTTTGAAATGCATTATATGTGTGGGATTCGACACCTAGTTGTTTGCCTTTAGTAGTACTCTTTACAGGGAAATGCCTCTTTGTGATTCCATCGAGCCTTGGTAGTTTGCTACTGGTCGGAACACATTGATTGACCGGCATGTATCCTTCTTTGCTGTTGTGTCTGTCCCCTTGGGGGAATGTCACGCGGTGTAATGGAGTCCTTGTAGCTTGCTACGACTCGTCTACACACGCTGATGACCGACACCTGCTTTGCTGGGTTATGTATGTCTGTCCCTGTACGGTTGTACCGCTGGGGTTTATAAGTAGTCATGTTGACCCGGGTTCTTTGTCGTTTGAACGCTAGAAACATATTCATATACGTGAGCCAAAAGATGCAAACGGTCCCGGCCAAGGTAAGGTGGCAGCCGTGGAGTTTACCGTGCGTGAGGCCGCAAAGTGATGTGATGTGTTACAAGCTAGGTTCTTATGACTCAGGATCGGGGTCCCGACAACCGCCAATAATTGGATTAGCATGGAAGATATTGAAACTCTTTTTCTCACTTTTACATGAAAGGCACACCACCCAAAATTACTTATTCATCTCTATTTTAAAACATTGAGCTCTGGCACCTCTACAAATTATTGCTTCCCTCTGTGAACGGACAACCTATTTACTTTCATGTTACTTACTTTTCATGTTGATTCAAATTCTTATTCCAACCTTGATCTATTAGTTGGCAAACACCATGTGGTGGGGAAATATCCAAACATATATATCCACCCAAATATATTTGATCATGATTCATTATTATTGACAATTATGTTTATGATAAATATGATCAGAGGCGAAACATTAAGTCCCTATCTTTCTTTGTGTTCGATGGATGTTATTTGTTCTAAAAATATGCTTTGAGTATTAGCAATAATAAAACACTATATGATAATTGAGTATGTGGAGCTATTACTTAGACTTGACGATGCATTGAAATTGTTTGATGACTAAGAACATATGATGTTGAGTTTCAAGAGAATGCATTGTTTGAACCATGACATGTGAATTGATGGCTACTCAACCATGATGATTTTAATAAAAAAATTGCTGGTTATGATGCTAGAAAAATTGATTAGAATTATCATTGATCAAACTTATATACTATGCTAGCATTCACACTTCATAAATCATTTCTTTTATTATTTACCTACTCGAGGACGAGTAGGAATTAAACTTGGGGATGCTGATACGTCTCCAATTTATCCATGATTTATGAAGTATACATGCCGTGTTTGCCTATGTTAACAAAAAAATGGTTTTGGTGCACTATATATGATTTATGTAGAACTAACCCGGATTGACGATGTTTTCAACAGAATTACCATGGTATTGTTTTAGTGCACAAAATGAAAGTTCTTTGAATCACCCAAAACTTTCCTATAATTTTTTCTTGAGGAAATAAGGAATATTAGAGCGTAGAACCACCGGAGGGGAGCCACCTGTGCGCCACAAGCCAACAGGGTGCCCCTAGGTCACACCCTGATGGCTTGTGGGCCCCATGTGGATCCGTTCGGCGTGATTCCAACGCTGAAAAATCCTATATATACGAGAAACCCCACAAATAAACAAAGAACTTCGCTCCATCGCTGCAACTCTGTTTATCGAAATCTGGAGCCTTTCCAGTACCCTGCCCAAGAGGCGAAATCATCTCTGGTAGCCATCTTCATCTTCCCTATGGAGGCCATGACGAGGAGGGAGTAGTTCACCCTCGGGGCCGAGGGTATGTACCATTAGCTATGTGTTCAATCCCTCTCTCGTATTATTGAGATGGCACGATCTTGATGTATCATGGGCCTTGTTAATGTAGTTGGATCATATGATGTTATTCCCTTGCTACATTGTTGTGACGAATTGAATCTTTCCCTTTAAGATATCGTTATGTTGGATTGAATATTTTGGTTTGAGAACACTTCATGTATGTCTTGATTGCGGATACCCTTATTGGCATTAGGGTATTCAAGTGATTCACTTGATACGTGTTATGGCATCAACTTGAGGATTCCGGTGACCTTGTGCATCTATGCATAGGGTTTGTTTGCTCGTTTTCATACTATGTTCTCCGATAGAAATCTTGGGGTGCTCCTTGAAGTTCTTTGTGTTTGATTGAATATGATAGATCTGAAACTGTTTGATGCATGTCGCATAATTTACCCAAGGATACTTGAGGTGACATTGGAGTATCTAGGTGACATTAGGGTTGATTGATATGTATCATGGGTGTTATTCTAGTACGAATTCTAGGTTTGTTTTGACACTTATAGGAATAGCTCAAAAGATTGATTAGAAAGAATAACTTTGAGGTGGTTCTACTACCTACACCAATTTCATATTATTGTTCTCCGCTAGATAGGAACTTTAGAGTGATTCTTTGTTGCATGTTGAGAGATGATCATATTATTCTATTATGTTAGCATTGTAATAGTATCAAAAATCCTGTTTCTCTCATATTGCTGAGCTGGCCCATCACTTATAATGACGGGTCATCTAATTGACCAGCTCTTGGATTTCCTCAACCTGTGCTCTATAGTAAACTACAACACTTATGGATTTTACAAGCATATATTTGCCGGGTTGCACCGCAAACCACGAGCAATGATTTCATCTCAAGGACAACAACATTATTCCAGGATATTCGTACAAACGATAAAATAGCGGTTTACATTACAACCACGGTTAATGGTTCATTCAAATCTGATTAATATCAGTTCGAGAGAACTTCTGAAGCGCATTATGATGAGGTATATTATTCTCATAGATTCCCAAGTCACTTCACACATACGACCCGACACTTGGGGGCTACATTATTCAAATCAAGATTACATCAAGTATGAAAGTTCCGTGTCGCTGCAAGCATGCACGAGAACACTTGCGGGATAATGCATAGTTATTTGGACTAGTCTCATTGAATATCCAACCCACCAAGTAATGATGAGCCGGAGTGGGGGCTACCAATTGCTCCTATCAAAAATTCAAAGTGACCCGAAGCATGGGGGCTATATTGTATGATGTTTTTCTTTTCAAAAGGAGAAGTACATGTAAGTGTCGAGTCGCTGCAGGAAAACAACTTGGCACTTGGGGGCTACACTACTCAGATCAATTTTCCTAAAGTCCCAAGTCGCTCCACGCATGCGACCCGACACTTGGGAGCTATAACATTCAGTAGTTTAACAGATTATGAGGTCCAAATTGAAGACCCAACCCATCACATACTGATGAGCCGGCCCTTGGGGGCTACACATGTGAAAAGCAAATAATTTAGTTTATAACTAACGACTCTCATGACCACCCGGAGTTCTTCAAAAGATATCTACCTACAAAGTTCAATGTTCCAGGTTGTTGCAGGAAAAACAAGTTGGCCCTTAGGGGCTACACCAAATGAAGCTTTATAAAGGTACAAGAAAATTCCAAGTCCCAGGCTGCTGGAGGCAAGACAACCTGACACTTGGGTGCTACACAACCAAGATATTTTTCTATCCAAAGCACCAAGTCATCATGAACTGATAAACAGGGAGCTTGGGGGCTACATGTAATGTGGAGATAAAAAAGAGAGGAAGAACATTCTCAAGCAATCTATTTTAAAGTGGAGCTGAAGCATTTAAAGACTGGCTCGACATATTTTTATCTAGCTGAAGCATTGAAAGACTCGCTCCACATCACATGGATTTCTTTGTTCCTAATAATTTTATCAAGTTAACTGGAGTGCAGTTTGTTTAACCTGGAGTCATCACCAATCACGACAGAGCATTATCAAAGATCATTATCCGACAGAGTCTATACAAGCAACCTAGCTTCGCAAGTTGGAAGTGGTTCAACAACGGACGAATTTTTATTCCCAATATTGTTCATCAAAACCGAAGGAATGAAAGCCGACTCAACTTCATATGGTTTTCTTATCTCCAATATTTTCATCAAGCTAAAGAATTGGAGGCCGACTCAACGACATATCAGTTTTTAATTCCCAATATTTCATTGCAAAGGACATTGACCAGCTAGATAATTGTGAAGGCGGTTAGAAGAGACTAGGATTTTCAAGGAGCCACTTCATTGAAATAAGCCGGCCAAGGAGCAAGCCGGTCCCTTAACATATTTATCATTCTTATTACATGAGGTTACAATGAATAAATTCAAGCTAACTTGGGGGCTAATGTCGGGGATATACCCCACGTATTGACTCATCCAGGAGGTATGACTCGGTCCATCAGCTAGCGGCTCGTGGGTCATCCCACTTCCCAGATCAACCCGTACGATGAGGCCCAAGGCCGAGTGTGCAAGCCGGCGTAAGGCGGATCATGGAGAAGCCTAGAAGGTGGCTTAGAGAGAAGGCCAAAGAAGAGAAGGAATTCTATCCAAGAGGAACAAGGCCTGGATTAGGATTGAAGAGAAGCTAGTCCAAGTCCTAGTAGAACTCTATGTAATCCTACCCTTTCAACCTATATAAGATGGGGTAGGGCACCCCAAGAGGGACAAGTTAGGTTAAGTCTAGAGAATACCAATCATTGGATAGACATATCAGAAACCCTCGAGGCTAGAAGTAATGATTCCGCACCCTATAATCAACATCTTCATCAATGAAACACAAGCAGGAGGTAGGCTTTTACCTTTATCGGAGGGGCCGAACCTAGGTAAACTCGCATCTCTCGATTCCGACCAACCCTTCTCAAGCAACGACCTAGATGCGATGGCCTCACACCTAAGTCCTTGCACGAGGACATCTATCATGACAAAACCAGGACAGTACCGATGGCAATCCTTTCACCTAGGATTTAGTAGCATACTCCAGGTCCTCATGAGGCATGGTTTCAACCCTTGCAAAATCATCGGATTTGCTTGCTCTGCCAGCCATTCGACTGCGGGTAAGCCACGGAGGCGTAATTAACCCGAGTGGCCTGAGTGTAGGAGAACTCACGGAACTCATTTGAGTCAAAGTTAGACCCGTTGTATGTGATTATGTTGTCGGAGTCGAGCATGGCCACCAGCTCAGCCACGGTTTGAGGAGCCATGTCGTGCTTGATCCATCATTGGAGCCATGAGCACCCGAAGCGCTTGCGGTGGCATACAACGCAGTGGAGGGGCGCCTAACAATAAGGGACCGACGGCTGCCGAAGTAGGACTCTCAACGAAGTTGCATGACAGTGCACCGCACCACGGGCGGAAAATGCATCTGTGTCCAGCAGAGCTTCCTGCAGCCATGCCGTTGGGGATATTCCCCGTAGTTTGACTCGGCCAGGAGATATGACCCGACCCACCATTTGGCGGCTCGTAAGGTAACCTTGTTTACCGGGTTGACCTGGACAACAAGGCCTAAGGCTGAGTGTGCATCTCGACGGAAGGTGGCTTATGGAGAGGCCTCAAGGGCTGTCTCGGAGAGAAGGCCCAAGAAGAGGAAGAATTCCCTCACAAGAGAAGCAAGACCTGAATTAGAATTCAAGATATACTAGTCCTAGTCCTAGTAGGACTTTGCATGTAAGACTACCGCTTCAAGTTATATAAGGAGGAGCAGGGCACCCCAAGAAAAGTTAAGTCGTTAGAGATAGACAGCTTAGAAAGACTCGAGAGTTTGGTTAGCGATTCCGCATCCTTGTAATCAAGTTCATCATTAACTAGTGAAAGTGCCCATGCGTTGCACCGGGTTAGATTTTTTTTTTTCGAATCATGAATTTGTATTTAAAAAGCTCACCCCTCCATTCAGGTACTGCATTGTCCGTGCGTTGCAACGGGACAAACAAGAAAATCATGTAATGGAAAAACGGGAGATAATGTCGAGCTAGATGGGGATGGAGGTGATGGTAATGGATCACGTCTATCTGATTATCTGATGCTTTTACAACATGACCGAGAAGGTCACTTATTTGGGTTTCTTGTAGTGTATGCTAACCAAATACAAAATTTAATGTGATATGCTGCAATATTGTGTTCTGGTCACCCATGTACCCAACTACTAAACACTCAGCAAGACAAAATTATATAGACATATGTGATACATGTCTACTATCCGCAACAACTATATTTGCTACAGTAAACTAATGAATTTACAGACAGATGAGGACCATCAAATGCTTCAAAAGTACATGCGCCAAAGTAGGCCTACGCGACGACTAATGATCTTCTGGCAAAATCGACGGAGGCGATGGCACATTGTCTTGCGGCTAAGTCGATGGCGGAGAAGTTGACGGGCTTGACGGTTGCAAAGTCGACACATCCAGTAAGCAATTAAGCTAATTGATAACTGAAGAAAGGGAAGATCTTCAAGAATTACTACAACATCATATCCAAGAATTACTCTAACCAAGTTGAAGAATCTGACAGGAACAGGAGATATAATATACTTAACATATTCTATGGAAACAAAAATGCAGACCAAAAAAACAATAGTGTATGACATATTACAATGGTGGTAGCAATATAATGGAACTAATCTCTTTTTTTAATTGTAAAATAAATCTGAAGTATGGAAGCAACATATGAGAAAGAAGAAGCATATGTGATATAATCTAAAGTTACCATGAGGAGGAAGCATGGAAATGTGCTCTGTAAATATGACTATTCTTAATTGGAGGCCCAATTAGATAAGGTTAAGACATGATGTGGAGATGCAAGTTTCTACTATCTACATGCCTAATTTATCAAAATAAAGTGTTGAACAGGAGAAGCATTATATCTTGTGATAGTAGAAGCACATGTTACTAACTGGAAGCTCCACTATAGGAAGTATGAAAAAAATTCTATCTCAACATAACTCATTTCAATTGGAAACGTATAAATTTGAAAACAGAAATTAACTGAAGAGCAGCATGCATATCTATGCAAGTTCATGGGATCCAAAATCTGCCTAGATAATCAAATTCGGGATGCTTTAGTGATCAAATACACAATGGGCTGAAAAAATTCACACACAACATCAGTCAAAAAGTCTGCACACACTGAACATATATCTACCAATGAATATTTGGCAGACAATGTATTAGAAACCTAATTGAATTGCTGAAACTTTATATTTTCAAATTGGGAGTAAACTGAGGTCCTATTTAATTTTACTGCGCATCTCAAACAAAAGTTGGTCCTCCCACCGGCTCCTGAATTTGCTAAAGATTAGTATGTGTGCAGCGTTAGAGCAGGCAGAGGATGCGCTACTCATTGAGGAGGAACCATTCCGCTCATGTGGACATAGATCCAGGCGGCAGAGATCCTCCAACGGCGGATCTTGGCAGAGGCGGCGACGCTGGGAGGTGCAGCCGATGGGGAAGGCGAGGGGCAGCCAGATCCGCAAGGAACTGGAGTAACCGATTGGAAAGGGGGCCTTGGGAGGCGAGCTCGTCGCGGATGAAATCGCCGGTAGCGATGTGGGGCATGCTGAGCAGCCACAAGAGGCGGCCGGTGTAGGTGCCCTTGTCCACCCTGGGGCAGCCGAGGAACACCCAGTTCACGCGCGCCCCGTCCTCGATGGGTCCTGTGTCGCCTAGCCCAGCTCAACGCCCCGCCGCGGGCGCCCCCTTGGCCCACGCCCCTACCGCCCACATTGCTCCACGGATGCTAGGCTCCACATCGATGCCCTAGACGCGTCCGGACCAGGGGAGGGGCAAAGAGCGCGGCGACCGCAGCCAGAGCCTCTGCATCGCGTTGAGCAGCCCGTTGCGGTCGGTTGCGCGCACTCGAACCGACTGGCACGATCCCGGAGTGTGGCGGCCTCGGTCTTGGCGTCAGCGAACCGCGCGAGAAGGAGGGCACAGCGGAGAGGAGTCAGGCTGCGGTGCGGGGAGGGTGCGACGGAGAGGATGGATGGCGTAGTGAGGGGAGGACGACACGACGGAGGACGCAGGCCGGCCGCGGGGAGGCGGTGGATCCAGATGAGGGTTTGGGAGGCATGGTCGCTCCACTCGGGCATGAGGATTTTCTTTTCAAATGTGTCCACGGGTGAGGTGCGGCGACGGCGACGAGCGGGATGCGGTGTGGCGGCGGCGGCGAGCGGGATGAGGTGTGGCGGCGGTGGCAAGGGAAAGGTTCGGGATAGGGTTCGATCTAACTCGGGTGCGGGTCAGGGATCGCGAAGCATTTTTCTCCATATCCACTTACGTAGGGACTGCGGGTTGAATACACAAAACTACAAAGGCTTATTTTGCAAAACGATCGCGACGGGTTTTTCGACACAAGCAGTAGCCCCTTTATTATTAGGTAAAGATTAACACCGAAAGCAGGACATAGGTTTTTACCTCCATCGGAGGGGTCGAACCTTTGTAAACTCGCGTCTGTCGAGTCCGATCAACTCCATTCAAGCTACCACCTACTTGCGAGGGCCTCACACTTAAGCCCTTTCACGAGGACATCTGTCGTGACAAAAACACGACAGTTGACGTCCATCACGGAGCTGCGTATGTTGGTGTTGAGTTCATGAGATCGAGAAGGCTCGTGATATGCCGGATAAGAAAAGAGTTGGCACAGAAGGATCTACATGTCTCCTTGTACGTTAGTCGAGAAACTTTAGGCTTTGTTCGGTTACGTCTTCCACGTCGGGATCGAAGCCGAAACCCGGTGAAACCCCGAGGTTTTGCCCCGATCGGGATTAAATCTATGTGAACCATTTAACTGTGTTCGGTTAAACCGGATGCAGAATCGGGCGATTTGTCCTTCGCCGCAGTCTTGCATCTGCCACATCGAGAATGTTTTGTCGGCATTCGTAATCCGTCGAGACAAACAGGAAATTGGTAGCTACTACGCCGCCCTACAAAGGCGTACACCATTTATCAAATCGTCGGATCGCCAATGGCACAAACGCGCACGCGTAATCAGCGTGGACGTGTACACGCGCAACTCCCGAGGGATTCCACAGCAGCGGCAGGAGGCAAAACCGAAGGTGTTTGGTACGCTTCAATATTTTTTACGTCAAGGCAATGTTGATCCATTAAACTAACTAGAGGGAGTACTAGTCCGAGGAGAAGTCATCTCCAAATCAGCGAAGGAAAGAAAGAACGGGCGTCAAGATCAGCTAGATGCTCCACGTGAAGACCAAGACAAAAATAACTCAGATGCTGGTGTGATTTTTCACAACCATGGCACACCACCACTTCATGAAAAAAAAAAAACATAGCCTAATGGTGCTACTACCCATGTGGGATACAACAAGACGCGTATTTGTTTGATCGATGGGCGCGTGACATAAAGTGATCCAATCTAATATTAGTCCTAGTGCAGTTCGGATTATGTATTACGTCCATGATCGAAAGCAGGCCATGATTATTTTTAAAATCACGCGGCGCATTAGCAAACATCTGGGTTCATCCGTGAAAATATCAGGTGTTATTTATCTTATTTTATCTGTACCCTTTAAATTCCATTAAAAACAAATTACTTTGATCTGCAATATTTTTACGCATGTTATTTCATTACTAGCAAAAGGGCTCATGCGTTGCAATGGAAGAAAAAATACCACACGGCACACGCTCTTAATTTATAAAAAATGTCTATAATTTGAGAATTTATAGTTACGATACAAATAAAGATGGTCTTATCCTACAAAAATGCAGTTCAAAATTTCACAGGTCTTCTATTTTAACACGGCTTGCATATAGATTTAATACGTACAAAGAATCAATCAAGTGACCTTCAGTTTCATCTCTAATCCTAATTTTGTTGACGTGTTCATCCCCAATCCGGATGAGTACCGGTATGAAAGAAAGACGAATAATGACTTATTTATTAAGATTGCACCCTAGATGGTATTTTTATTAAACGCTTAACAGATAAAATAATATCATATTTAAATTCTACATATTTTTCTAATCAAATTCCATGTATAATATGTTAAATTTGGAGTTACGGTTTAAAAGATATGAGTATTTTAAAAAATATTTAATATATACTACGAGTTTAATGTCATAAACAGTAAGGGCTTTTTTGTAAAATTACCTCGATGGGTTTTCCGACGGAAGCGATAGCCTCTTTATTATTAGGTAAAGATAAAGATGACATTATATCATGGATATGGAACATGCGCAAGCATAATTCTGCACCGGTGTTCGTCCGTGTCGTGTTGCGTGTTTGACTCGCACGCGTGCGTCATCTTCAAACGTCGCGACCGACTCACGCGTCCCTGCTGGCTAACAATGTCGCGGCCGACTTGCACGTCTGTGTCAGTTTACAGTGCCGCGACCGACTCTCCTGTCCACGCCGGCTTACATTGCCGCGCCGACTTGTCCGTACGAGCCGCTCAACAGGTGTGTGCAAGCCGCCATCGTTGTGGTCCAGTCTACATCAACATGCTACAGCCACCCAATGAACGTGCACAAGCCTTCACCTTCATGGTCCGGTCTACATCAACAACGCCACGGCCGACTCGCCATACATGCCCGCTTACAACACAACGGCCAACTCGTCGTCCGTGCACGTTTACAATGCCATGGCAGACTCGCCGTCCACGCTGGCTACAACGCCACGACCAACTCACCATCCACATAGGTTTGTAATGCCGCAGCCGACTCACAGACATCAACGCCAACTCACAGACGTCGCGGCTCAATCCACGCTATCAAGCCGGTTTTGAACGCCGTGGCTAACTACCAGATCTACATCAACACGTCGGGGCCGCAATCATCCGTACGAGCCGCCCAATGGACACAGACAATCCGCCGCCCCCGGGGTCCGGTCTACATCAACACGCCGGCACCATGCCTGACCGTACGAGCCGCCAAACGGACGCGCGGAAGCTGCCGCCCCCGCGGCCCGGTATCCTCCAACAACATTGGAGCAAACTAAAAAAAGTGACATTTGGAATAATGTCTTACACAACGTTGCCAAAGCATGCGCGAGTCTCCACTCGCGTTGGGTTGCTCAATGGATAGACGCATTGGCCTGCTATCCCCGCGGTCCGGTCAAATTCAACATATCAAAAGAAACATGAGTACTTTTCATGAAGGAAACGTCCCCCGAAGAGCACAGAGAGCTGGCCACAGAAGAGCCGGTAATTCAAAAGCCAGCAACAGAGGAAAATGGCACTGGTGGAGCCAGGAGAGCCGGACGAAGTAAGAATAGCAAAGAATGGGTCAATAGGCATATGAACTCAATTTGGCCACGACATTTGCCAAAGATATGCGATGAGCATCACAAAAATCATCAACTCGCCACATCGTCTCCAGTTTCAATAAATACCATCATTCAACTATCAACGTTACACCGGCTTATGCTACAGCCAAGTATGAAGACTCTCAAGCCGCCTCCTCGAGTCGACTTAAGACTCATGGTCTATACAGACATGGCTCGACAGATTTGGTCGTTTTCAACAAATACAAGATCCCTAGGTCATTGAAAGCAAGATAACACGGTCTTGGGGCCTGATTCCTTATTGACGGAAAAATAAAGTTCACCAAAGAGGACTATGTTGGAGATATGCCCTAAAGACAATCATGTATGATGATATTTCCTATGTGTTTATGAATAAAGATAGTCCTTGGACATTATCGATGATGTGTATTAACAAGTACGTGATTTGTTTGTGAGATTATACATTGTTTGGTAAGTGTCGTAAATGGTCACTAGTCGAAAGTGTTGTGTGGACGCGCAACCAATCACACTAGCATATGACATGGTGGATGGTTCGGTCTCACTGGCCATGTAGCATTGGATATTAGCCGGATAATATGGACTTAGAAAGATATGGTAGGATTTGATGTAGTCGGATCCGAGTTGAGATAAGGTCTGAGTTGGACAGACCCAACTATAAGACGCATCAATAGGTCATCTATGAGTCTATAGCACAACATATGTTCTATGCCCTAAGACCCGAGCTAGCGCGTGTACTCGGGATGGTAACATACTTGCTTTCGACCAAACAAACGCCACTCCGTGACTGGGAAGTAAAAAAAAAGTTTCACAGGAACGAGAAAGAGGTTATGCTACAACAAGGATGACCATGCCGCCTTGTGCACGACAACATATGTCGTGTACAAAGGGAATAGAAGTATGAAGTACAGGTTCTGATGTGACCGTCAACAGAGAATCAACGACGCTAAAAAATTTATCAATCTTTCACGGTACGGTGTCATGTGAGACAACGTGGCGCTCGCGATCTTGTAGATGCAATCACCACGAAAACAACACGCACACCCAACAAAAGGAAGTACGTGGACGATCTTCAACATACCAGCAGCAAATTAGAGACGGCGTCTCCAATCTCTTGCCAAAAGCACAAAGCAATTCTTAAAGCTTCAAGACGGAACACACGCAATAACTCGTCGCCAAGGGAAGATAGCCCGGCTTCTAGTTTGTGTTTAACAGCCAAAAACCAACTCCCTCGTACACGACCGATGTCAGCCTTTTATAGAGGCGAGAAAAAAACAATCAGGCAAAACCGACTTAAACAAGGATACTACAAAGACTCTTTCTCTCCTACCTTCCTAATCATATCTTAACTAATGTAATTATTCGGCAACATTGATCACAAGATTCTAAAATATTACTACTTTCATTGTGTTGATCACGCACGACTCATACTATGCATCAAAATTTTGCATGGAGTACTGAACTTCGGCTCAACTTCATCCGTTGTTGCGATCTGAATGGGAATTTCTCCAACAAAAATACATGCCACCCTATTATGATAGAACTTGCTCACGTGGTGCACTGTCCGATTGGTGTGGTGAACAATGATACATTTCTTTGTTTCCTGACGTAGAGGTGGCACTATATATTTCTCCTTTCTTCCATGGTTAGTATTATCAACAATGCCAATAGAGACGTCATATGGGGTCATATCATCCTCCCTCCCTTGAAAGAAAACCGACCTCGGTTTTGATCTATACTTTGCTGATTTTTTCTTGAACACTTTGACGGTACACATTATATCCTTCGCCTCCTTGGGAAGAATGATATAGAACTGACCCTTATGCATAAAAGTGTATTTGTTGGTTCGTCCATGATGAAGAGCGTTAACATCGTGCTGCCATGGACACCCCAAAATAAGATGGCAAACATGAAGTGGCATAACATCGCATTCCATTTTATCAACATAGCCATCAACAGAAAAAGGAACCTTCACCCTATGAGTTACCATCACTTTGCCAACATCATTTATCCACTTCATATAGTATGGTCTTGGGTGCTGCCATGTTTGCAACGAAAGAGACTCCACCACGTCATTGCTAATCATGTTGATAGCATTGCCACCATCAATTGTTAGTTTGCAAACTTCTCTCTTGATGGTACATGCAGTTTGAAAAATACTACGTCACTTCCCTTGTTCAACAATGGTCTTGTCATCTCGTTGTACTTTATGACCTAGCAAACTCTCCATATTAGGATTACCTTGAGGATAACATAATATGGTATCACCATGACCTCTTTAAATTCCATCCTCTAACTTAGGCGTCTCATCTTCAGATTCTGAAATATATTCCGCATCAACAAATAGAACCCTCTGTTGATTGGAGCATTCGTGTTCATGTGTCCACGCCCTCCACACTACTAGCAAATAATATTACGATGATGAGAAGAAGTCGCATTAGAGGAAACCTGAGAAACCTCCTTTGATGCAGTCACCACTTTGCTTTGTTCAATGCTTCCTGACTTTTAAGAAGTAGCCGGTTTAGAATTAAACCCACCATCGATAGGAGAACAACCACGTCGCCCACTATTGTAAGTAGGACGAGTCTCAGAAGCTTGCTTCTCCAATACCCATCGTTCAGCACGCTCCGCTTGATGAAGTAACCCATGAATATCCTTATATTGCATTAAATCAACATGACCATGCATCTTTTCTTCAAGCCCCTTGAAGAAAGGTACCATGGTCACCTCCGCAGACTCTCGTACAGCTGTGCGGATCATCAAAACTTGCATCTCTTTGTAGTACTCATCAACTGATTTTGTACCTTGCACTAGACGACGCAATCTACTATGAAGCTGGCGAGTGTAATAAGCAGGCACAAAATGTTCTCTCATGATTCTCTTCATCTCAGCCCAAGTCGCTGGTCGCTGGTGAGTACGGTTCTTAATATCCCACCATACAAGAGTATACTCTATAAATTCCATTGATGCAACAAGAACCTTCTTTTCTTCGGAGTAGTTGTGGCCATCAAATATGTGATTTACGCGCATCTCCCACTCCAAATACTTCTCTAGGTCAGAACAACGTCTCGAGAATTCAGGTATGGTTATCTTGATTCGACCTAAACCATCATCCTCCTGGGCACCATTGCCGCCATGATGGCGGTGCCTCCCAGCATGGCGGTGAGCCTCCGCCTCATTACGTGGTCGGCGAGGTAAGCCTCCATGTGCATCAGAGTCCCCAGAAAAATCACCATCACCGTTGTTGTCATGGTCACGACGTCGTTGTTGTGAGCGGGATTGTCGGTGCGTCACGTCTCTCGTCCGAAGGCGTTGAACTGCTGCAGTGAGACGATTAAGACACTCGATCACCACCTGTAGACTATTTGTGCGTTGTCGATCGCTGGCAGTCGAACACTCTTTCAATCTATCCTCAATGCCTACAATATTTGTAGACAACTCCTCAACCCTTGTATGAAGCTTCTTGTTGGATCCCTTGATCGACATCAGATGGATACACAAATCATCACTTATCTCGAGATCCACCGAAAGTTCGTCACCCTCCTTATGATTAGATTTCTCAACTTGTGACTTCACCATTTCTCAAAAAATTGTATCAAAAAGAAAGAAAAAATTGTACCGTGATCAACCTTGCTCTAAATACCCCTTGATGCGATCGTCAACAGAGTATCAATGGCGCTAATAAATTTCTCAATGTTTCACGGTACGGTGTCACCTGAACGTGGCCCTCGCAATCTTGTAGATGCAATCACTACGAAAACAACACGCATACCCAACAAAAGTAAGTACGTGGACGATCTTCAACAGACGAGCAGCAAATTAGAGATGATGTCTCCAATCTCTTGCCATAGCACAAAGAAAATCTTAAAGCTTCTCGATAGAACACACACGATAACTCATGGCCAAAGGAAGATAGACCGGCTTCTAGTTTCTGTTTAACAGCCAAAAACCAACTCCCCCGTGCACGGACGAAGCCGGCCTTTTATATAGGTGATAAGAAAACAATCAGGCAAAACTGACTTAACTAAGGATACTATAGAGACTCTTTATCTCCTACCTTCCTAATCATATCTTAATTAATTTAATTATTTGGCAACGCTGATCACAAGATTCCAAAATATTACTTCTTTCCTCGTGTTGATCACACACGACTCATACTGTGCAACAGACTTTTGCATGGAGTCCTAAACTTTGGCTCAACTCCATCCGTTGTTGCGATCTGAATGGGAATTTCTCCAACAAAAATGCATGCCACCCTATTATGATAGAACTTGCTCACGTGGTGCACTGTCTGATTGGTGTCCTGAACAATGATAAATTTCTTTGTTTCCTCACTTAGAGCTGGCACTATATATTTCTCCGTTCTTCCATGGTTAGTCTTATCAACAGTGCCATTAGAGACGTCACATGGGTTCATATCATCCTCCCTCCCTTGAAAGCCATCCCAGCCGACACATAACCAGCAGCGCAGCTAGCCCGGCGAGTGTGCCGTCGCCGCAGCCCAGCTGCGCGCGTGTGTCGTGGTCCACTGCACAGGCCACCTGCAGCCCCTCAACCGCTCGTCGTCCTCGACCTGCTTTCCACCTCCCTCTCACAGTGAAGGCAAAGCGGGGGCCGCGCCATGGCCAGGGGGCAAGTCCTAGGCTTCCTATGGCCTATTTAAACCACAACAAGCCAAGGGTTCCAGCCTCATTCCCCTCTCCCCGTCTTCTGCCGCCGCCGTGTAGGGTAGCCACCGTAGCCAACGCCACCATGGCTAGAGAAGGAGCTCGCTCCTCTCCGGCATGATCATCGCTGCCGCACTCTCCCGGTCGGCTAGCGCGAGGCCTCGTCATTCTCGTTGTCCCTGGTGTCCCTGACGTACTCCAGAACGTCACGGGATTGAAGGAGCCGCTTTAAGCCTCTGCTTCCTATCCATAAATACGACCTTCTCCTCATCATCTCCAACAACACAGGGTGAGAAACTCCCTCCCCCTTGTTCTCTTCTACCATTTGAAGCCGAGCCTTGCCGTGCCGCACCCGCACCCGCGGCCGCTCCTCGCCATCGATAGCCCTGAAAGGACGTGGATGTCGCCTAGAGGGGGAGGATGAATAGACGCTTTAAAATAATTACGGTTTAGGCTTGAACAAATGCGGAATAAAACTAACGTTTAATTTGTCAAGCACAAAACCTGAAACAACTAGGCTCACCTATGTGCACCAACAACTTATTCTAATCAAGATAAACAACTAAGTGATAGCAAGATATATAACAAGAAACAATATTTCTAACGCAAAGTAAAGTGCATAAGTAAACGGCTCGGGTAAGAGATGACCGAGGCACACGGAGACGATGATGTATATCGAAGTTCACACCCTTGCGGAAGATAATCTCCGTTTGGAGCGGTGTGGGGGCACAATGCTCCCCAAGATGCCACTAAGACCACCGTAATCTCCTCATTCCCTCGCACAATGTAAGATGTTGTGATTCCACCGAGGGAACCTTGAGGACGGTCACCGAACTTGTACAAACAAGGTTGGGGCAATCTCCACAACTTAATTAGAGGCCCCCAACGACACCACGAACCTTCACCACAATGGATTGTGACTCCATGATGACCTCAAATGCCCGGGGCAATCTCCACAACTTAATTGGAGACCCCGACGTTTGCCCAGAGCTTTACACCACAATGATTGAGCTTCGAGGCACCACCAAGCTTCTAGGACGCCTGATCATCAACGAAGAACAATTTCTAGGGTACCAAGTACCCAAGGGTAACAAGCTTTTCAAACTTCACTACCACGTATCACCGTGGATAACTCAAACCTATGCACCAAATGCTATGGCAAGAACACATGAAGTGGACAAGTCCCACACTCAAGTCCCTCCACAACAACAAAGGCTATGGAGGAATATGAGAGGAAGAACAAGGAGCTTACAAAGAACTCCAAGATCAAGACAAAGGGGTTCCCCTCACATAGAGGAGAACGTGATTGGTGGAAATGTGGATCTATATCTCGTCTCTGTTTTCCCTCAAGAACTAGCAAGAATCATTGGAGGGATTGAGAGTTAGCAAGCTAAAAGAAGGTCAAAAATGGAGGGCAAATATGAGCTGAATGGATAGAAACACATTGGGTAAGAAGACCCCCTTTAATAGGCCTCCCCAAATCAAACCGTTATGCACTCAGTCAGTGTACAAGCAGTAGTACTGCGCAGTCGAGCGGTACTTCCGTTGGAATGGAAGTTTTAAGGAAAAAGGTGCAAATAGCAAAGATATCGGCGTGATAGTGCCGTCGGAGTGGTACTATCACACGCCCCAGCGGTACTATCGCTGGAGCGGTACTACCGCTCCACCCAAGGAGTACTACTGCCCAAAATGTAAAAAGACCCCGAAGAAGCCAGACAAAATATTTAAGCGGAAGTAGCCGCGGTAGTACACAATGGAAGTACCGCCCAAGCGGTACTACCGTTGTACCGAGGGGTACTACCGGCTGTTTAGAGTAAAACAAGCTCCGAATCGAGCAAACTCAAGATTGTTGGATTCATGACGACAAGAGCAAACTCAAGCTTGTTGGATTCAGGAAATCTTAAGAACATGCAGTTATGAAACTGCCAATGATAAAGAGATGTGAGACCTCTATGAATGAAGAACTGGCAAAAACTCCAACATCGAAAACATCATAGAAGATGCACATGTACTCCATTTTCGATGAACTCGAGCCTGTCATCAAGATGACCATAAGCTCTAATACTCACAAAGAGAAACACCAAACAAGAACCAAGAAATATGATTCAAGGATGCAAATGGTTTGAGCTCTCAACGAATGATACGATCAAGTTACTCACTTGAGAGCTCCCTTGACAGTACGACAATCTATCCTAAAATAGAAAAATCTATCAAGTGAAAACCTACACCTTGCACATAGTCCATTTGAGCTAGAATATGACGATCTTGACTTCCTCAAGATGGACCACCTTTTTTGATTGAGTTAGCTTGATGAAGACTAGTTGATTGCTCCGCCATGCTCACTATGGGTGACCCACTCTTCATCCCATCTTCACAAGTTCATTGCCACCACAATGGATGGCAAGCTTCAAGCATGATATCTTCATGATGACCCACTTGAACTTGCACACCGCAATCTTGCCACTCTTTAGCACATCTTCACAAGTCCATTGCTATTATAGTGGACGACAAGCTTCAAGCATGATATCTTCGTGATGATCGACTTGAACTTGCACACTACAATCTTGATGACGATCACCACTTGACGTCATCCTCTATGGGTTCTATGAGATATTGCTCTTAACACAAGCCCATGGAAACACACCTTGAAAACTACCTTGTCATCATATAAACTCCTTGAAACCGACAGATGTACTTCAAGAAGTTCCTATGAAAAAATCCTAAAAATGTAACTTAAGGCAACCATTAGTCCATACGGATCGTCATCAATTACCAAAACCACATATGGAGAAATATGCTCTAACAAGCCCGTAGCCTCACCATGCCCGAGCTCAAGCTCAAGCTCAAGCTCCCCATAGCAGCGCATGTAGGAGCGGTCTGACCTCGGTAATGGGTTCCCCGCCATGTGCCGCGTCTCCGCAGCCGCTCGTGCGCCCCGTTGGTCGCCGGAGACCTCGCCGGCAACGTCGAGTGCCTCTCTGTTGTTGGGCAGAGGAAAGGCAAAGCCTTTTGGTAGGATAAGTTTGGTGGCGTCCCTCCTAGTTCAGTAAACCAAGCATATCCGAGTGGTCAATGCCTCGCCCTCGACCCAGGATCATAGCTTTTATCCACCTCTCATGAAAAAGACAAATTTAAGCCGATTGAGGTGGAAGCGGGTTAAATTTGAACTGCAGCTACCTTATTGCTTGCTCATGATTTATTCTAAAAATAGTTTCTAGGTACATAAGTATACATTTAATCAGAGAAACACCAAAAGTTTTCCAAGATTCAACCCCTAGCTAGGAACGGTCATGCGCGCCGTTTTTAACCGTATTTTGAAACGGGCATGAAAAATTCACTAATTAATAATCAAAAAATTGGAAAACTTTCGCATTGTGCCACTAAATGTGACCAAGTTACGAGTAAGAATAATGAACTTGTAGTACATCAATTATTTTAAAAAGTATTCTCACAAATGAGCTATCATGTATGAAGATTCATGGCTTTAAGCCAAATGATCAATCTTATGGCCACATTCATGGCATAGTTTGCTCAAATGATCTTATATTGTGCACAAGGGTGCATATTGGAATGGCAAACAATGTTGCCTAAGGAAATTTTTATTTTCTTTGAACGAAAAATTCATTTTCCATTTTTCGAGTGCCCCAAATGAATTTTTTTGTGAAGGCCCTACCATATTTGTTGCTAAATTGGACCCAATAATTTTTCTAAAATATTAGTCCATATTTTATGTACAATTGACCAAATTGTTGGCTGTAAATACCTTTTATCCACCTCTAGTAAAAAAGACACATTTCCGCTGATTCCGCTCGAAGCGGGTCAAATTTGATCTGCAGTTGCCTTATATCTTGCTCATTATTTTTTCCAAAAATAATTTCTAGGTAAATAAGTATCCATTTTATGAGATAAACATGGTGTGGTGGAATACATCGAGGTATGGACGGTGTCCGAGGGCCCCAACTCGAGAGCGCGTAAACGAGCATGCCATCCGCGCGAATGTGGCGTTGCCACATATTCTGGGAGGCATAGGCATGTGTGGTGGGTTGGTCACTCCCCCGATAGGTGTTAATAAGAATAATACAACAGAACTATCTCACGAGGAGACTGTACTAAGCTCAAATACTAATTAGAAACCAAATTTTTGATTAGCGGTGGGGGAAATTCACATGGCAAATGGGCGTGAGTTTTGGATGAGGATGATTATCTACTAAGGAGACTATCTTGGAAAATTTTCAGCTCAAATGGAGGATCCTAGGTGGCATTTCCTTTGCAAAGTATCACACTAGACAGAAATATGGATGTTGAAGCCGGGCTCAAATGGATGAATGGATTGAGCTGAAATTTGGTGGAGGCTGGTCATTTGGGCATAGGAAAGCACTGTAAAAATTTGATACCATTTGGACATGCCAAAGTGGGATTTCCTTCACAATGCTTTACTTTGGACAGAAACTTGGAAAACTTATTGAGAGGAATTGGCTAAATGAAATGAGCTCAAATTTGGTGGAGGTAAATTATATAGGTAGGAACATGTCGTGGTAAATTGTTAGCGATAATTAAGAAATATAAAATATATTTGCTTCACAAACTGAAAATATGACCAGAATAAAAGATTGGATGAAGAGCTCACATGGTTCCTTGGATAGAGCTCTAATTTTATTGAGAGTGATGATTTGGGCATATGGAATATTTGGAAAAATCCTGGATCATTTGGATAATCTAAGCTAGTACTTCCTTCACAAAGGTTCTCTCTCGGTAGAAACTTCGGAATTTTTTTGAGGAAGACTTAGTAGGCAAATAGAGCTGAATATTGGCATGTGGCAATTATTTGGATATGGACTATTGCCAAAAACGTTTGCGGGAAATAGGAGGGGTCTAGATAGCACTAGCTTTGCAATGTGCCAATTTGGACATAAAATAGAAATTGATCCTGGGCTCACGTAGATGATTGCATTGATGTGCAATTTACAGGAAGATGATAATCTGGGCACATGAAGGAACTGTAAATTTTTTATACCAGTTGGATAAATAAAAATTCTACTTCCTTCACAATGCTCCCCACTTAACAGAATATTGGGAAAAATACTGAGGGAAATTGGCTAAAATAAATGAGCTAAAATTTTGTGGACGGAGTTTATATGGTCATGGTCATGTCCTGGTAAATTTTCATCAATTATAAAAGCAATATAAAATGTAGTTGCTTCACAAATTGAAAATATTACCAGAAACAAAGATTCGATGATGAGCTCACATGGATTGTTAGATGGGGATCAAATTTTATGGAGAGCTATGATTTGGGCATATAGAAGATGTTGTGAAAATTCAACTCATTAGGATATTACAAGCTAGTTCTTCCTTCACAAAGCTTCTAGATGAACAGAAACTTTGGAAATTCGCTGAGAAATATTTACTTCGCAAATGGAGATACAATTTTTCATGAGGCGATGATTTGGATAGGAAAGAGTGCCCAAAAATTTTGAGGGCAATTACGAAAATATAAATAGCACTTCCTTCGCAAAGTGCTATTCTGAACAGAATAGGGAAATGAATATTGCCGAATTATTTTTGAACTAGGGAAGGAAGGGTTTTGACATATTTGTAGAATATATGATCCAAAGAATTTATGAGAGTTTTTGGGGTATTTTGGGAATGACAGAAATGTTGGTTGATTCACAATATAGGGCAGAAATTGAGTAGTGGACGACACATTGGCAAAACGGATGAGATGGCGCCTAGTTATAGCAATGAACCACAATTTACAAGGCTATGAACATCTATATTGGTCATGATCAGCCAGAAATAAGGCAGCGGACTAGTGGTATGTGCTTTACGACCATTTCGTGTAAGGGAATTACGACCTTTCTGACTACTTGGTCGTTATGGTTTAGCGTTTGGAGCCCCCCCCCCCTCGCAAACAGCTTACGACCAATTGGTCTCAAATGGTCATAGATTTACGACCATTTCTTCCAGGGTCACTACCAGAAGGTCAGAAGTTGACATATCTCTTGTAGTGTGTTTACTAATGATGAAAATATACGTTACTATTATATCCTTCAGCTATTTTCCTTTCTCGTTGAATGGCGAGGCCAAGGAATGGTTCCTTTCTCTCGCTCCTGGTTTTATGCGTAGTCCCGAGGATATGCTTTATTACTTTTCAAAAAATATTTTCCTTCTCATAAGAAACAAACTAGCTTACATAAAATATTTAACTTCGTGCAAAATGAAGAAGAGAATCTCCTGAAAGCTCGGGAGAGGCTTCTCGAGTTACTTAGAGCTTTTCCTCATCATCCTCTTAACAAAAATGAAATTCTTGATATATTTTATAATGGTCTAACGATGCTTGTAGGGAATCCCTAGATAGTTGTGTTGGTTGTGTTTTCTGGGAAATAACTGTTGGGCAAGCTCAAGAATTATTGAATAACATATTGCGAAATGCCAATGATTGGACTCCTCCCAAACCACCTCCAGAATCCATTCAAAAGAAGAGATGTATTCTATTCCTTAGCCTTGAAGATATGCAAGAACAAAAAATATATATGAAAGAGAAAGGTACTAAAATTCAAGATGTCAAGAATTTACCACCTATCAAAGAAATACATGGACTTGACACCCTCACACGGGTAGTAGAGTTAAATTCTACCCGTTCCTTTAATTGGAGTGATATACCTTATATTGGGACTCCTAGTCAATGCGTTGATGAATTTGATAATTACATTGTTAAGAAAAACAACTTCAATAATTACATTAAGGATCAATTAAGACGTAATGCCATGATGATAGACTGCTTAAGTGACTTGATGTTTCGAATTGCTAATAATGTGTAAGGTCTTGGTAAATATGCTTCTATGGATCACACCAAACTAGACCAATGTAATGACCCAAGTGTAACATTTCCATATTTGGAACCTTGCCATGTTTGGATCCATGATGTCATGGTTATGGAAGTATCATTTCATGTGGTCATGCCTTGTCTTCCGCTTTGCATCATGCGTCCATAGTTTTCATACCATTCTTGTGTTGTTGTCGTGTTGGTCCTTATGTGTGGTGTGATGAGTGTATGTGGTGTGTGAAGTGATGTGCAAAACTTGGGTTCCAACCTTGCTTATTCTTCCAAGCTAGGTTTCAACAAAACCCTCCTTTATTTTCTTAAGCTCAAGATTTACTTTCTCTAACCCTAATTTCAAAATGTAGATCATTTAAAGTATTTTCTTGTGGATGTGGTGCTATGACTAGGGTGTTTTAAAACTTTTCTTAAGTGGGGTTTTATTCACAAAACAGATTACAATAATTCCGTTTTGTAAATATTTCTTTGCTCCAAAAATCATCTTGCTATTTTATTTATTTGGGTCATAATTCCCTTATGCCCAGGGTCATTTTTGTTTTATTTTTGGAGACATAGTTTTTCCCTAGGAGTTTTATTTGCTGTGGCCTTGTGTTAAATGGAAAAAACCCAAAGGGTTTTTTCTTCCTGCTATTTGGCGCCACCCGACTGGGCTTCCTCCCCTCGCTCGCCCATCTCCTCTCTTCTCTCGCTAGGCAGCCCACCAACGCGACCGTCTCCTACCTCGCTGTCGTCACTCTTGTATGACGCCATCCCCTCCGCCGATCTTCCTTTCTCCATGATCCTATGGCTCCAGCTCGCATCCCGAGGGCAATATAAGCAGCAGGAGCTTCCCCTCGAAGCCCTAACCCTTCTCCTCTCTCCTCTCTCTCCCTGGCGCCGTCAGGAGGCGGCTCGAGCTCCCCTCCGCCATGGCCGGCCCCTGGTGAGGTCGTCGCCGTCGAGCCCGTCTCTCTCCTTCCTCTCCAACCGATCCAAGAGCAAGCGGTGACCCAGGGGAGTCCATTCCCGTAGCAGGGAGCCGCCGATCGCCTCTGCATCCACGACGTCCACGACGACCTCTTCCTCCTTTGCTCCGATGGGATCTTCCGCAGTGACTTATTCCTCGTTGTCACCTGCGTCCTCCATGTCGAGCCTGCTTCCTCTCCTCGACGCGTAGGGTGAGCTAGCCCTAATATCCTCCCATTCCCTGCTGTAGATCCCCTCCTAGGTAGAAGCAGCTCCGCCGTCGTTCTTCTCTATAGCCGACGCCTCCGTGCGCGTTATTGTCGTAGTTGCAGGTGCCCCTCTCGTGTGATTAGGAGTGAAATGGGCTCGTCTCGTTCCCCTCTTCCTCCCAGCTAGTGCCCGTTGCTCGATTTAGGCCGTAGCATCGCCGGTGGCCATCCCCTGTTCCGGCCACCATCAACCTGTAGCAGGTTCAGAGGGGGATGCTCAAAAGACCAAAGCCCCCCTCTCTGTTAAGTACCGCATGTGTAGCCGACTGGTAGCAGTGGTGTTTTGGCGGAGTGGTGACCGTAGGTTCCAGTCCTAGCGCACCCCTTTTTTAAAGTTGGTGATTTGTGGGCAGTAGCTCGACAGGAGCAGCATAGCATGCTTGTGATCCCTCCTCTGTCGAAGTACTTGTGCTTGCCGAGTGGTGTGTGTTGGGTGTGCTCCACGGAGACCTGGGTTCGATCCCAGGGTCCTCCTCTTTATTTATTTGTTGTTGTTCCTTTTCGTTTTCTTTCTTTTACTTTTGCAGCAAGTTTGCTTATGTTAGGTTTCAATACCAGGGTAGATCTTCTCCCTTCTATGCTTAGTAACATGCATGTATGAGTATGTTTGGTGTGTGGGTGTAAGTGTGTGCTCATCCCCGTGTGTAGTTGTGTGTGTATGTGTGTGCACATGGGTGAGTTGTGCACCTATGTGAGAGGGTGTGTGTGTGCTTTTGGTGGAATTTGCACATGTGCAAGAGATCACTCCTCTTGTGCACCTCTTGTGTATGTGAGTAGGATGTAGGAGCATGTGTGTAGGTGTGAAGGTGCTCATGCATGTGTGTGTGTGGGCATGAGTGTAATTGAGCACTTGAGCATGAGGGCTCACCTCTCATGCTTGCCACCAAGTTGTTATTGGTGGAGTGTAGTCTTCTGTGTGTAGAGTGTAGGTGAGGATATAGGTGTTCTTCACATGTGATATTGCACTATTTGGGAGTTTATGATTCTATGTAGATTTCGAGCAATTTTGTGCCCACATGTTATATGCAAGTACCCAAGTTATATATGTTTTTGGGGTAGAAACATCCCAGGAATCCATTGGTGGAATTATATTTCACTTTGGAGCACTTCGTGGAAATGCATATTTTTGTATTGATGCTATGTTTAGAGCTCGGTGCCATGTGGTGTGTTGAGCCTATGAGGATGATTCCTTGATGTGGCAATAGTGGGTGAACCCCTCTACAACATGGTAGTTTTGTTTTTCTCATAGGAGTTTGTATGTGCTAGTTGTGCCTCGCAAAGTTGACACTTGGCTGAAGATTACAGATTTGTGAAAACCCTGTGATTTTCACCAAGTCTAGGAATCTGCTGATATTTTCTTCCCTTGTTGTTGTGGTTGCAAAAGCTCATGTGTTGGGAATCAGCCCTTGCAACAAACTAAGGTTTGTGATCTTTTGGGTTTGTCTAGCTCTCTGTTAAATTTCATGCACTTTCACTTCCCGTGGATATCATTTTGGAGGCTGTCAAAATGCTTCAGAGCATAAGAAGCTGGTGAAAATTTAAGATTTTCACTAAGTCCCAGAAATCTGTTATTTTTGTCCAAGTTAGTGCATGTAGATCTTCTTGTGTGTGACTCCTTTGTATTATCTTCTTGCTCGGGCTTGTAGAGATTTTGAGTGGCTTTTGCCACATATCTTGGTTGGCTCATTTGGGTGGTTGTAGGTACTTTGAATGTTGTAGGCAAAATGCCATGATGCTGTTAAAAACAGATTGCATAGTTTTGTTGTTTTGAAGCTTGTGAGTGCATAGTTGATGGTGTGGTGTGATTCCAAGCACCACCCCACTTCTAGTTGTTTGTTTGATCATGTGGCAACCTGGTTACACTAGAGAAGTGCCATTGGGGTGTGCTTGTGGTGGATTGGAACCGTAGGACTCCATATCTTGTTCCGTAGTTTCCGGTTGATCCATAGCTCTGTTCTCTATGTTCTTTATATGTTTTTGCATTGTTTTCTCGTGATTCACCTGTTCATGCCATCTTCATGCATGTCAAGAAAGCTTAGTGTGAAGTTCTGTCCAGAAGTTTACCTTCTCTTCTCATGCATATGCAAGTGACTAGAATAGTGATGCATGCTTCATTCCCATCTCATGCATCATGTGGTATGTTGCATCATGTTGTGTTGGTGTTCATTGGCTGTTATTTTTATCTTGGGTAGCGCCGGGATCGGAGAGCGAGTACATGGATTCTGGAGAGTACGTGCAGGACGAACAAGAGCAGTTCCAAGCTGAAGACATCACAGGCAAGATGATCGTGACCTTGATACCGTATCTAGCTTTGTTATGCTTAGAATCACGTTTCCTTCGATATATGCTCGCTGCCTACCACTTGATATAATTGCCTCCTGACATTGCCATGAAACCCAAACACCTTCCCCTCCTAGCTAATGTTGTTTGGCTAAGTAGGCTTGTTCAGCTTCTAATGATTAGCTTTGCTAGTTGCACGTGCCACCTGTCTCATATGATAACATGAGTATTTTGATATAATTATGCTTAAACTGCTATTTAATTAATGCACCTATATACTTAGCAAATGACAGAAGGCCTAGACTTTTGCCGGGTGACTAGTTCCATTATTGTCGCCTTAGTTTCGGCTACTGGTGTTTGATTCCATAACTGTTCGCTCCTAACACGTTCGAGGTTGTTATGGGGACCCCCTTGATAAATCGAGTAGTGTTAAGACTTGTCCGGCAGGACCCAACATTGGTTTTAATTTGCTAATCACTTAAGGATAATTTGCATAGGGAATAGCTACCCCGAGGATTTAATCAACAACTCGGGCCAGTTCTCCTGATGAGTGTTGGTCCAACCCAGAGAAGCTTATTACGCTCCCCGGGGCAACTCGGTGTTTTGGCGTGGTAACCATCGCTCATCCGTCATGTCCTGAGACTGAGATACGCGGCTCTTATCGGGGTCGTCGACACGACGAGAGGTCCTGCTAGATTTTCCTTACCTTAGCGATATATCTTGCATATAGGAATCCCGGTGAAACTTTGGGTCTCCTCAAAGTTGAGGGTTTCCTCTAAGGAATCCGACGAGATCACAAGATTCGTGATAGAGGATTACTTTGCGGCCCGTGACCGTTTGTGATGGACTAGTTGAGCACCCCTGCAGGGTTTAATCTTTCGGAAAGCCGTGCCCGCGGTTATGTGGCAACATGGATAATTTGTTAACATCCGGTTCTAGATAACTTGAACTAACTCTAATAAAACTGCCAACCGTGTGCGTATCCATGACTGTCTCTTTCGAACACCTCTCTTCAATCGGGAACACGGTGGGGTTATGTTTGACGTAAGTAGGTGTTTAGGATCACTTAGTGATCACCTAGTCTTCGACCGCTCGCGTAGACCACCATATCTATAACTCTGATGTTCGTAAGTTAGCCACCACAAATGCTTAGGATGCTGCAACCTAAACACAGAACCTTCCTCACCTAATAACTTGACTAGTTTCGGTACCAAGGTCATCGATTGCTGAGTCCCCGTGGCTCACAGTTTACTACAACACCCCAACAGGTAGAGGTACGCCCGACGCAGGTGATCCAGATGCCACGCAGCTGGCGTGGCAGTACGATGAGGAGAACGACCGTCTGTACATGAACTATCGAGAAGACTAAGGCCGTGGTCGTTATCATGGGCGAGCATGCGGGATATCATAGTCTTTTCCTTGTTTTTGTAGCCCGTAGCGGGACTATCTTGTCTGAATAATTGTGCGGATGTAACTCTGATATTATACTATGTGAGATGGAAAATGAATGCCCTATTTGTCCATCTTAATTTATGTATGTGCTATGATTATCTCACTTGCAAAATGCATAGATGCGCCTCTTTCCCTTTTGGGGCTGTCGTGGGTATAACTCTGACAGTAGATGTGTACGGTACGAAAGGATGGGCAGAGCCTTAGCTACAGCGAGGTTGTATGAGTTCAGGCCCCTCTACGGTGGAGGTAATAGCCCTACGTCTCAGTGCTCTTGGGAGCTTAGTGTCGAGTGGAATATAGGATTACAGTAAATGCCAACCCTTGCACCAGTGGGGAAGGGCAGCTTATATAGAGTGCGCTGCCCTTCACAACGGCCCGGTGGACAGGGATGGAATAGTGGCGAATAAGTGTCTACGTTACAGGTAACGTATGCCTTAAATGCTAATAATGGCGTATGAAAACGTATGACTGTTGCCCTCCTGGGAGGTTACGGTGTACAGAGTGGAATTCAGTCGGTACGTTAAATACGCTCCGAATGCTCGTCACTGGCTGGATGATGGGGGAGTCCTTAGTTCAGTTGGAACTGTCTAAGGGCCTTGTCCTTTATGAAGGGTAGTCCTTGGGTAGGACCTATAGGGCAGGCCTATGATCCTACCCTGGGACTATAACCCCATCATTAGTCCCCGAATGGATCGGGGTTGGAACGATGAAGTGATGCCTGGAGTACGGATCCGACTGGTATGGATGTGACTTTGGCGTTGTTTGCCTCGATCCATTTTATCCTCTCAACCAGTGATCCGAGTGAATATACCAGTGAAATGAACCATCAGGGACTGAGTGCTTCCGCGGAATCTTTCGATGTGACCAGTCAAACCGACAGCGACGGATTTTCCGGGATCCTTAAATTTTGGTTACCGCGCGCTCAGCGGGGATGACGACATCGCGATCGAGTAGTTTCTGCCGCCTCGATTACCGCGCCTTTATCTTCTCCACTAACATCGTAGCAGCCGGTCGGGGGATAAGATTTCGGGGCCACCTATTAGTGACTGAGTCGAAAGCTTATTTAAGCCCCTTCGGTGGGGATTTCTTGTTGCGCTGCTCTTGTTCCTCGCATTCACCTCGCTCCTCCCGTAGCTCCCTGCGCGCTCCAAGCCTCCTCCTTCCTCTCCTCCTCTGCGGATCTGTTGCCTTCACCATGACGAAGGGGCAGACCAGCAAACTCGAGTCGCAAAAGAAGAAGAAGAAGGGGGCGGCCCCTGCTCAGCTGCGATAGTGGGCACTGCCGGCGGGTTGGATCCAGGGGATTTCCTCCCCTCCACAGTGACGGCGGACGACTTGCTGAAGCTAGTGGAGCACGGCATGATCGCCAACTAGTCCTGGAGGCTGCCGGCGGAGGGCGAGACGGAGCCGGCGCCGCAGGAGGGGGAGCGTGTCCTGCTGCTCAGCCACGTGTTCAGGGGCTTCTCCTTGCCTCCCCACCCTTTCTTCCGAGGTATTATGAATCACTTTGGGGCGCAGCTCCATCATTTTCCTCCGAACACGATAGCCCATCTTGCCGCATTCGTCACGCTTTGCGAGTGCTTTATTGGATGCCCCCCCCACTCGGGGCTCTTTAAGTACATCTTCTCCGCTAGGTCCCAAACTGTCAAAAAGCTTAGCCAGTCGGATGATAAAACCCATCTCCTCCAGCTCTGTGGGGGCTTAGGCTTCCAGAAGAAAACGAAGAGTACCTACCCCCCTCTCTAGTTGTACGAGTCAGTTAGGAACTGGCGGTCGACCTGGTTCTATTGCCAGGACATCGCTTGTCCGAATGCTGCGACTGGGTTGCCACCTTTTAGCCTAGACCGGCCGGCCCCTCCCAGGCAGCTTGCGCTCTCAAAGGTGGAAAAGATCCAGATCCAACCTCTGGTCGACGCGCTGATAGCTGTCGTCCGCAAGGGAGTCACCGACACGGATATGCTGGAGACTTTTCTGGGTCGGCGCATCCAGCCGCTGCTAGCCCGACACCACGCCATGTGGCACTACGGGGGGCCTGAGGATTCCACCCGGACTCATCCAGAATGCGTGACCGGGGAGGTTGTGACAGCGTGGGTCCGCGGAATCACAAGCGCATGCGACAACCCCCGAGGAGCCCGGCGGGTGAATCCCTTCCGCGCCGATAATCCTCCTCCGAATGAGGTGGGCACATCTTGTCGAGTGCTTTCAATCTTCTTAGATTTATCGCTTTTCTTGTACCGCTGCCTGACGTCTGACGTTGCCGACTGTGTTTTGTGCAGGAGTGGACCAACTGGTATTCTCCCGTCTCGAACGGGAATCCAGCTGAGGAAGAGGAGGGCAGTCAGGAGGGCAACGTGGATAGCGGCAAGTACGTCTCCAACAGTGGGGACACGGAGGAGGAGACTGCAGAGGAGGAGGGGGAGGTTGGGGAGCAGAGCTCGCTACCTCCACCATCAGAGCCTTGAACTAAGCGCCGTCAGGAACCCGCGGCTCCGACGGCTCCTCTAGCGGCCCCGAGTGCTCCGCCAACCTCTCGTGTGGCTCAGAGTGCTCGGAGTGTGAAGAGGACCAGGGACGCTGCTGCAGAGGCCATGGACCAGCCGTCCAAGGTGGCCAAACCTAGTGGGCCCAAGCCTCGGAAAGCTTTGCCTCGGATTAGGATCACTGTTCGAGTCGCCTCAGCGTAAGTGACTTGTTCTCCCATCTTCTTTCAGTATCTGATCGAACTCGTGCTTATCCGTCCAGTGGATTTCACTCAACAGGGCTTCTACCTCCGCAACCTCTCTGCCGCGCCAAGACGATGATCCCATGGATACGGATAACGCTGCCACATCCCAGCAAGGTACGCTGTCACGACTCTGAGAGTTTGTATTATTGTTTCGCGAGTGTTGTCTTTAATCTTGCCCTTTTTCTATAATTTCATGTTGTTCAGTCGGGCTTCCTTCGTAGGTGATTCATCTGGAGGACGACGACCAAAGGGGGTCATGGACAGCTTTGGCGCCTGTCCGTGAGGTTGTCCCATCTGCTGCTGCTCCCACCATGGACGTGCCGCCGACTGAGACGGTGCCCCTCGCGGCGGAACCGACTGGAGCGGAGCTTGGGATGCCCAAGGAGTCTTATGTCGTGTCGGGTCCGTCGACCGTTCAATATGACACCCGACACCTCCCGGAAGACCAGGTGGGGGCCGCCAAGGAGGCCATCGTGCAGGTGGAGCTGATGGTGGGTGACGCCAAGGGTGCGTATGACTCCATCGCGTCTTTGTACAAGAAAATCTTGGAACTCCGGGACGATATCCGAGTAAGTGCGCTAGTAAGTGTTTACTTTCCTCTTGTTACCCACTTGGGTTTAAGTGATATACTCGGATACAATATGATTATTTTGCAGTGGGTTCACTCCGAGTGAACCCAATGGGTGTAGTCCCCGAGACTTCTGTCGAGTGCTTGCACCGGCAGTTGTCTTTATATGCATTTTTCGTGACCTGATCAGATCAGAGCTCATCTGCCCGAATGGTACCAGTGGGGGCACTCCGAGTGCACCCACTGTGTGTAGTCCCCGAGAGTAGTGTTACTCAGGTCGAGTAATAGTAGTCTCATAGGCTTGTCTGTTTTCCATGTAGCTCAACAGGGCCGACCTGTTCGAGCTTCATGCCAGTGGGGTCACTCTTAGTGAACCCACTGGGTGTAGTCCCCGAGACCGCTGTCGATTGCTCGCATCGGCACGGGTCTGAAGAACTTTGAGCTTTGATTGATTTCCTTGTTGAATGTGTCTGATCTTCCCTTTGCGCTTATTTGGCAGAAGACTTGCGAAATGGGATCCGCGTACAATGCTTTGAAGGCTGAAAAGATTCAGCTTGCTGCGGACTTGAAGGCGGCTGTGAATGACCTGGCTCGTGTGAAGGGGGCTCTTGCTGACCGAGAGAAGTCTTTGGAGGTCTCCCGGGAGACCAACAAGGCATTGGTAGCCGAAATTGAAAAATTGAAGAGTCAAAGAACCGAACGGATGGCTCAGCTGAAGTTGATGAACAATCGGTGCATGGCGCAGGAGAAGTACGTGAGCGACTTGGCAAGGAAGATGGTTGCACTGCTCGGTGGTAAGCTTTTTGCCGAGTGCTTCTTGACTTTGTAGTTCATTCTGCACTTACTTTCTGCTTGTCTTTTCTTTGCAGATTTTTGTCGGACGCTGAGGCTGAAGCAGCCGACATTGAGCGGTCAGTTGTTCCGAACGTTCCACTCGGCGACCAAGCCAATCGGGACTTGCTCCGAGCGCATATTCGCCTTGGCAGAGTGGGACCTTTCATTGGCCGTCTGAGAGAAGTCATCGGCCGGATTGACAAGGAGCTGTGGCCCGAAGACGATTCCCAGCGAGAAATAGAAGGGTTGATGACTCGGCTGGAGGACGTCCCGAATAGAGTGCAGGCATGGAAAAAGTCTGTCGCTCGTTGTGGTGCGGACGTGGCGCTATCGCTGGTCCGAGTGCACTGCAAGGAAGCTCGTGAAGAAAAACTGAAGACGTTGCAGGTCGCTAACACCAAGAAGCTTCGATTCGAAGATTTCATGGAGACCTTCCTCGACACAACCACTCGCATCGCAGACGGGATCGACCTTGACACCTTTGTGGAGCCTGCCAGTCCCGGTGCTAGTCCTGGTGACGCTTGAAAAACTTTACCTCGGTATGCCGAGTGGTATCTGTATCAAACTTTGGCCACTGCTGTTTGCCGTTACATTCGTGGTTCGGTGTGGATAAGATTGATCCATACTGAGCCGACTGATCGTAGATCCAACTTTGAATTCAAATCGAATATTTTGCTCTTCTTTCGCTAAGTTTTTTTTGACACGATTTTGGCTCGTGGTTTTTGCTTGGTGTTTCTTGGTGAAGCCAATGGAAAACATGCGGAGCATGTAATTGTCAGTTGTCTTCACATCCACATGAGCCTCATTGAGGGTCTGCCAAGTCTCCGAGTGCGCACTCGGAGCGAGCTTTTACTTAGGCAACTCTGGGTCGCGGCTAAGTCTTCGAGCGCGACTGTAAGCTCGCACTCGGAGCGAGTTGTTACTCATGTAGTTGTCAGTTGTCTTCACATCCACATGAGCCTCAATGAGGGTCTGCTAAGCCTTCGAGTGGATCTCGAGGATACACTCGAAGGAAGCTTTTTACTTAGGCGATTCTGGATCGCACCTAAGTCCCCGAGTGCGGCTTTTAGCGCGCACTCGGAACGAGTTTGTACTTAGGCAATTCTGGATTGCAGCTAAGTCCTCGAGTGCGGCTGTAAGCTCGCATTCGGAGCGAGTTGTCACTCATGTAGTTGTCAGTTGTCTTCACGTCCACATGAGCCTCAATGAGGGTCTGCTAAGCCTCCGAGTGGATCTCGAGAATACACTCGGAGGAAGCTTTTTACTTAGGCGATTCTGGACCGCGGCTAAGTCCCCGAGTTCGGCTGTAAGCTCGCACTCGGAGCGAGTTTTTTACTTAGGCGATTCTGGGTAGCAGCTAAGTTCCCGAGTGCGAATTTTAGTGCACACTCGGAGCGGGTTTGTACTTAGGCGATTCTGGATTGCAACTAAGTCCCCGAGTGCGACTTTTAGTGCACACTCGGAGCGGGTTTGTACTTAGGCGATTCTGGATCGCAGCTAAGTCCCCGAGTGCGGCTTTTAGTGCGCACTCGGAGCGAGTTTGTACTTAGGCGATTCTCGGTCGCAGCTAAGTCCCCGAGTGCGGCTTTTAGTGTGCACTCGGAGCGAGTTTTTACTTAGGCGACTCTGGGTCGCAGCTAAGTCCCCGAGTGCGACTTTTAGTGCACACTCGGAGAGAGTTTTTCACTTAGGCGATTCTGGGTCGTAGCTAAGTTCCCGAGTGCGACTTTTAGTGCACACTCGGAGCGGGTTTGTACTTAGGCGATTCTGGATCGCAGCTAAGTCCCCGAGTGCGGCTTTTAGTGCGCACTCGGAGCGAGTTTGTACTTAGGCGATTCTGGGTCGCAGCTAAGTCCCCGAGTGCGGCTTTTAGTGCGCACTCGGAGCGAGTTTTTTACTTAGGCGATTCTGGGTCGGAGCTAAGTTCCCGAGTGCGACTTTTAGTGCACACTCGGAGCAGGTTTGTACTTAGGCGATTCTGGATCGCACCTAAGTCCCCGAGTGCGGCTTTTAGTGCGCACTCGGAGCGAGTTTGTACTTGGGCGATTCTGGGTCGCAGCTAAGTCCCCGAGTGCGGCTTTTAGTGCGCACTCGGAGCGAGTATTTTAGACCGGAGTCTGCAAACGCGGAAGAATTTTGAACCTGCGAGAAATCAATCTGCTTTGTATTACTTCAATGATACTTGTTCTTTACATTGTTTCCGTCGGCGGTCACGTGTAGAAGCGTTTCAGGATATCTCCATTCCATGCTCGCGGCTCGTTCGTTTCCCTGTCGAGGTTGTAGAGTCGATATGCTCCGTTGTTCAGCACCTTAGAGATGATGAAGGGTCCTTCCCAGGCGGGAGCCAACTTGTGAGGTCTCTGCTGATCCACTGAGAGCACCAGGTCGCCTGCTTGGAATGTGCGACTCCTGACGTGCCGCACGTGAAAACGCCGCAGATCTTGTTGATAAATTGTTGAGCGAGTCAGTGCCATCTCGCGCTCTTCTTCTAGAAGATCCACTCTGTCTTGCCTGGCTTGTTCTGCTTCAGCTTCGGAGAAGAGTTCGACTCGTGGAGAGTTGTGAAGCAAGTCACTCGTAAGGACCGCCTCTGCTCCATAAACGAGGAAGAACGGGGATCGCCCTGTAGATCTTTTCGAAGTTGTGCGGAGGCCCCACAGCACCGAAGGCAGTTCGGTGACCCATGCGCCGGTGGCATGTCCAACTTCTCGCAGGAGTCAAGGCTTCAACCCTTGAAGAATAAGACCATTTGCCCGCTCTGCTTGCCCGTTTGTTTGGGGGTGTGCCACAGATGCAAAATCCACTCGGATTCCTTGGCCTGTGCAAAAGCCTCTGAACCTGTCCGAGTCGAAGTTTGTGATGTTGTCGGTGATTATGTTGTGCGGAACCCCGTATCTGGAGATGATGTCTCTGATGAATTTGATGGCCGTGAGGGCGTCAAGCTTCTTGATGGGCTTGGCTTCAATCCACTTGGTGAACTTGTCGACTGCTACCAGCAGATGAGTGAATCCCCCTTGGCCTGTTCTAAATGGTACGACTGTATCTAATCCCCACACGGCGAACGGCCAAACAAGAGGGATTGTCTTCAGCGCAGATGTTGGCTTGTGGGACTTGTTCGAATAGAACTGACAACCTTCGCATCTGTCGATCATATCTTTTGCCATTTCATTCACCTGCAACCAGAAGAAACCAGCTCTGAATGCTTTGGCGACGATTGCTCTTGAGGAGGCATGATGGCCGCAGGTTCCCAAATGAATTTCTTTCAAGATTAACTGTCCCCTTCTCAGGGGAGATGCACCGCTGAAGGACGCCTGAAACACTTTCCCTGTACAACTGGCCATCAATGACGGTGAAGGACTTCGATCTGCGGACGATCTGCCTAGCTTGGACTTCGTCTTCTGGTAACTCTTGCCTCAGGATGTACGAGTGAACAACACAGTCCATTCGGGGATGAGAGCAAGAATCTCCATGATCAAATCAACCACAGCAGGGACCTCGACTTCAGTCGGATCTGTTGAGCTCTTCGGTTGTACTGGTTCCTCTGTAAAATGATCTTCTTTTACTGAGGGGAGGTGTAGGTGCTCGAGGCAGATATCGCTCGGGACTGGTCTCCGAGTGGATGCAAGTTTTGCCAATTCATCAGCTGCTTGGTTTTTCAGTCGCGGAACATGGTGAAGTTCCAGACCTTCAAAATTCTTCTCGAGCTTCCTTACCGCGTTGCAGTATGCAGTCATGGTGGGGTTCCTTACATCCAACTCCTTCTTGACTTGATTAACCACCAAATCCGAGTCGCCATAGACCATTAGGCGACGGACGCCGAGTGTGATGGCCATGCGCAATCCGTAAAGGAGAGCTTCGTACTCTTCCTCGTTGTTGGAAGAATCAAAGTGTATCTACAACACATATTTGAGTTTATCACCTTTTGGCGATATGATCACTACGCCAGCGCCGGAGCCATTCAACATCTTGGACCCATCGAAGAACATGGTCCAATGAGCCGAGTAGATGTGAGTCGGTTGCTGTTGTTCTACCCATTCTACTATGAAGTCAGCCAGAGCTTGAGACTTTATAGCCTTCTTGGCTTCGAACTTGATGTCGCGGTATAACATCTCCATTGCCCACTTCGCCACTCGGCCTGATGCGCACAGATTGTGGAGGACTTCCGACAACGGAGCATCAGATATGAAAGACACCGAGTGGTCTTGGAATCAATGAGCCACCTTCTTTGCAGTCATGTAGATCCCGTAAATAAGCTTTTGATAATGGGATACCTCTGCTTGGAAGGAGTCAGGACTTCGGAGACATAACATACTGGCCGCTGAACCTTGTACGCTTTGCCTTCTTCTTCGCGTTCGACTGTGAGAACAGTGCTGACGACTTGATTTGTAGCCGTGATGTACAGAAGAAGGGGTTCTTTACTGAGCGGGGCAGTAAAAACCGGCTGGGTGGAAAGCAGGGCTTTGAGGTCGTCGAATGCAATTTGGGCTTCGTCTGTCCACTCGAGAGTATCTGATTTCTTCATGAGTCGGTACAGAGGTAACAACTTCTTGCCGAGTCGAGCGATAAACCTGCTCAAAGCTGCTAGGCAACCTGTGAGCCTTTGAACATCATGTATTCTGACCGGCCGCTCCATTCGGATGATGGTCCCGATCTTTTCGGGGTTGACATTGATCCCTCGTTCGGGAACGAAGAAACCGAGTAACTTTCCGCTGGGAACACCGAATGAACACTTGGCAGGGTTGAGCTTGATATCGTACCTACGAAGGTTGGCGAATGTTTCTGCCAAGTCAGTCAGCAGGTCGGAACTGCATGACTTGACTACGATATCGTCCATATATGCCTCCACATTTCGACCGTTCTGGTCAAGGAGGCATTTTTGGATCATGCGCATAAAAGTTTCTCCTGCATTCTTCAAACCGAATGGCATAGTGATGTAGCAGAAACACCCGAATGGGGTGATGATGGCTGTTTTTAATTCATTCGGACCATACAGACGGATCTGATGATAGCCCGAATAGGCATCAAGGAATGATAAACGCTCGCAGCCCGCAGTCGAATCAACAATTTGATCAATGCGGGGGAGCGGGAAATGATCTTTCGGGTAGACCTTATTGAGATGTTTGAAATCGATGCACATACGGAGAGCCACTCGGAGTGGTGTACCTCGCGAATGGAGTTGGCCGCCAAAAGTTTAGCCACCTCCTCTCGGATTGCCTTACTTTTGTGCGCGGTGGACCGACGCAGGCGTTCTCGGACGGGCCGAGAAGCAGGATCCACATGCAGTCGGTGCTCAGCCAACTCCCTGGGTACACCTGGCATGTCAGCGGGTTTCCATGCGAAAATATCCCAGTTCTCACGAAGGAATTGGATGAGCTCGGCTTCCTATTTTGGATCAAGGGTGGTGGAGATGTTCGTCGGGGCAGCGGTGTCGTCCGTCGGGTGGATGCTGACTTTCTTCGTGTCTCCCGCCGACTGGAATGCGGACTCTGAAGCTGGCTTCTTCGAACGCATCAAGTCAGCGGGGTTTGTTGTCTTCTTGTACTCGTCCAGCTCAAGGATAGCCATCTGCTGATCGACAATCCTCGACCCCTGCTGCAGACACTCCTCGGCTCGCTGCCGATTGCCTGTGACCGTGATCACACCTTTGGGACCCGGCATCTTCAGCTTCAAATACACGTAACATGGACGGGCCATGAAACGCGCATACGCCGGACGGCCCAGAATCGCATGGTATGCACCCTGGAAGTCCACCACCTCGAATGTGAGCTTTTCCTTGCGGAAGTTCTTGTCGTAGCCGAAAATGACGTCCAACGCGATCTGGCTGAGTGACTTGGCCTTTCGTCCACGGACGACTCCGTGGAACTGCATGCTGCTCTCGCTAAGTTTGGACATCGGAATTCCCATCCCCTTGAGAGTGTTGGCGTACATAATGTTCAAGCCGCTACTGCCGTCCATGAGGACTTTGCGCAGTCGGACTCCTTCCACCACCGGGTCGACGACCAGAGCTTGCCTCCCTGGGGTGGGCACGTGCGCTGGATGGTCCGACTGATCAAAGGTGATCGCAGTCTGAGACCATTTGAGGAACGTGGGGTTGGTTGGCGTTGCCATGTTCACCTCCCTGTTCACCAGCTTCAGTCGACTCTTGCTTTCCACGTCAGCAAAAATCATTAATGTTGCATGGACTTTGGGGAACGGATCCTTCTTGTCCTCATCATCCTGCTCGTTGTCCTTTTCACTCGGCTGCCCTTCACCGAACCCTTGGATCAGGAGGCGACATTGCCGAGTGGTGTGCTTCGGGAATATGGCATTGCCTTCTTCGTCCATCTTCGTGTGGATTGGACATGGCTGATCCAGGATGGAATTCCCGAACTGTTTCTTCTTGGGGGTGTACTGAGCTTTCCCCTTGCCCTTGAACTTGGCATTTGTAACGGCTGCCGCCTCTGCCTGCGGAGTGGATGGAGCTTTCTGCTTTTGCTTCCGATTGCTGTTCCCATCTCTGTTGGCGACTGCCTTATGCTTGCCGCGACGTATGCGGTCCTCTTCTTCGCCGTTTGCATAGCGTGCGGCTATCTCCATCATCTTTGTCATGGAGATGTCGCCTGTCCTACCGAACTTCAGGTACAGATCTGTGTACCGCACGCCTGCCTTGAAAGCGCAGACTACTTGGTGCTCAGTGACGTTCTCCACCATGTGGTAGAGGGTCGTCCAGCGCTGGATGAAATCGCGCAGGGGCTCATTCTGCTTCTGGACACAGTGCTGGAGCTCGATGAGACCAGCAGGGCGTTTGCACGTGTCCTCGAAGGTCCTGATGAAGACTCGGGACAGATCTGCCCAGCTGTAGATGCTTGACGGAGCCAACTGGTTCAGCCACGTTCGTGCCGAGCCATCGAGCATCAGGGGGAGATGTTTCATGGCGACCTGGTCATCTCGGCCACCGATCTGGACTGCCACTCGGTAGTCGTCCAGCCATGTTTCTGGCTTGGACCCCCCTGTGAACTTGCTGATTCCCGTCGCCAATTGGAAGTTGGGAGGGATGTCAGCCGAACGGATGGCCCGACTGAAGCACTCGGGACCAGAGACGATTGTCCTGCTTCCACTCGGACGGTCTCTACCGTGACCATCACGGTGGGCTCGACTCCTGTCGACGTTCCTCTGGGCGATGTACCCTCTTGCGTCGGGCCTTGGATCATACGCGTCACGGATCGAACGCCGATCATCGTGATGCCGGGGTCCGTGAGGCCCACCCCGCGGAGGGGTGCATGAACGGCGACGATCTTCGAGATTCATGGAACGGCTGCCCCCTCTGCGACGCTGATGAGAGTCGGGGATCAAAATCGACCGATGCGTGTTCGCGTGAACATAACTGTTGTGGATCCTGTTGTGCAACTGGGAGACCGCCGAATTTTGCTGCTGCGCCGTATGCAATAGGGCGCGGATCTGCTCGATCCCTCTACCAACCTCTGAATCAGTCGGTTGGAGGGAATCTGCTATCTTGGCGGCGGCAGCCAGGTTGAGGACGGGGGTGCGGAACACCTCGACGTTGCTTTAGCGAGTGCGCCGACTGGCAGAACGGCGGTGTTGACGACGAGCGCCGGATGATTCGCCGACCTCATGCTTGTTCCGACCAGTTTGGAGGGGACTTTCATGGGAATCAGCCATGAGAACTTCAGCTGCAGGCCCGCGACCCAAGTACTCGGAAGGTAACTCAGTCGGAACTGAGTCCAAGCACTGGGACGGCGACACGACCACGACCGACTCCAGGACCGCCACTTGAGAGGACGCTTCTGTCGCGCTTGGGCGTGTCGCACCCAACGCTGGAGCCGCGGACGGCGGGACCGCTTGTTGCGGCGCGTGACGGGGGCGAAGATCGACACCGGGGCCGATTGCTGGAGAAGAAGGATGCCGCGGGCACCGGCACGGAAGTGCGTAGCCCCGTGACTAGGGAGCGCCTCGACGTCGAGAGGCGCATCCCAAAGCCATGCCGAATCGTCGACGATGAAGGAGAGTGCGCCGAAGAAGATCTCACGACCCATGCACAAATCTCTGCCAGACGACATGATGAAAAGATAAAGTTGCAAACTCGCCGGAAGTCGCTTAGATGCCTGCCCCATGGTGGGCGCCAACTGTCGTGGGTATAAGTCTGACAGTAGATGTGTAGGGTACGAAAGGATGGGCAGAGCTTTAGCTACAGCGAGGTTGTATGAGTTCAGGCCCCTCCACGGTGGAGGTAAAAGCCCTACGTCTCAGTGCTCTTGGGATCTTAGTGTCGAGTGGAATATAGGATTACAGTAAATGCCAACCCTTGCACCAGTGGGGAAGGGCGGCTTATATAGAGTGCGCTGCCCTTCACAACGGCCCGGTGGACAGGGATGGAATAGTGGCGAATAAATGTCTATGTTACAGGTAACGTATACCTTAAATGCTAATAATGGCGTATGAAAATGTATGACTGTTGCCCTCCTGGGAGGTTACGGTGTACAGAGTGGAATTCAGTCGGTACGTTAAATACGCTCGGAATGCTCGTCACCGACTAGATGATGGGGGAGTCCTTAGTTCAGTCGGAACTGTCTAAGGGCCTTGTCCTTTATGAAGGGTAGTCCTTGGGTAGGACCTATAGGGCAGGCCTATGACCCTACCGTGGGACTATAAGCCCATCAGGGGCATCACCCCCTAAATAGGAAAGGGCCGCATCTTAGTCATTACAACCAAGTTGCTTAGTCACAAAATGATTTGCTTGCTGAAATAAATAATAATATGAATGACTATAGGAGGTAGAATGACTAAGGAACCTCTTTATCGCGAGGGTCACCCTAAAAGAATAGAACATGATTCTCACAGAATTAATGATGATACACCGAGTCCTTCGAAGAAGAAATAGAAAAAGAAAAAGAAAGATGATAGGATGCATGCTCCTAGTAAACCTGATATTGAAAAACCTGCTAAGAATCATAATGATGTTTATGTTTCTGATGCTGAGACACAATCTCGTAGTGAACATTAACTTAGCAATAATGATAATGATAATAATGATGTTCATGTAGAAGATCCATGAAATATTAATAAGGAACCTAATAATGATCTGGAAATATAACTTGGTGAAAATCTTGATAACCCACATACTAAGAATAAACGTTGTGATAAAAGAGACTTTGTTGCTAGAAAGCATGGAAAATAAAGAGAGCCATGGGTTCAGAAACCCATGCCCTTCCCTCGTAAGCCTTCTAAAGGTAAGGACAAGGAAGGATCTGAACGCTGCGCTGAAATGATTGGACTTGACTTTTTGTGCACGCTCTTTACTAATATTTTGAAAATGCCTGTGTATGCTAAGTATATGAAGGGTATAATTACCAAAAAAAAAATACTTGAAACCAAAATTGCTACTATGCTTGTTAATTATTCTTTTGATGGTGAAGTATCTAAGAAGTTGGGAGATCTTGGCATACCCACTATACCTTGCTCTATTAGAAGAAACTATGTTAAAACTGCTATATGTGATTTAGGAGCCAGTGTTAGTGTTATGCAATTTGTCACTTTATAAATGATTGGATTTGAATAAGCTTACACCCACTGAGATATCTTTGAAAATGGATGATAAATCCACTGCTTTACCTATTGGAATTCGCGAGGATGTTCCTGTTGTGATTGCAAATGTTACTATCTTAACAGACTTTGTTATTCTTGACATGCGTGAGGATGATAATATATCGATCATCCTTGGTAGACCCTTTCTAAATACTCCAGTGGCTATTATTGATTCTAACAAAATCAAAGTTACTTCATATGTCAATGGCAAGCAACATATCATGCATTTTCTGAAGAAGCAAGCCTTGGTTAATAATATTAATGTTATTAACCCCAGTGCCATGGTTTTGATTGGAAAATTTAAAATCCCTCTATCTACTGCGAAGAAAAGATATTGCAATCTTATTGTTGGGGACTTGCAAATCCCCGTTGAGGTAACCTAGTGATATTTGGAAGTTCTTCGGTTTTAAGTCAATTGGAAACGGTTGTTAATAAGACTTGATCAACCTCATTAATGGATCCTTTTTGAAAGACAATTTATTGATGTATTCTATCTCGGTGTTTTCTTCCACCTTTGATGCCCTAGTTACTTGTGTACCGGTGTTATGTTCCATATTGAGCGCTCCTAACATGCTTGGGGTTGTTATGTGGACCCACTTGATTTTCGTTCTGGGATAAAACTCTTCTAGCAAGGCCCAACATTGTTACTATATTTTCTCAACATAATAATATTGAACACCGTTATTAACGCATAGGGAGTTAGCGCTACCCGTGGATTAATTCAACATAATACACGGGTGGCCGGTGCTGACGGCGTTGGTCCCAAACGGGCAGACTACGGGGCCATCGTGAGGAAACTTGTGGTTTGGTTTTACTCGTAGGATTTCCCATCCGGTAGTTCCCTAAGAAAGACATACGTGCGACTCCTATTGGGATTTGGCCTGCCTGGCTGTTTTGCTGGTTTGTTTTACTCTTATTGAAGGTCTTGTGCACTCGGATATCATGAATACCTCGGGCTATCTCGAGGTCGAGGTTTTCTCTCCATGGCAGCTTGTGGTAGTTTATGATGGACTAGTTGGAGCACCCTCCAGGGTTAAATCTTTTTGAAAGCCATGGCCGTAGTTATGTGGCAATTTGGAAACTTTGTTTAACACCCAGTCATAGCAAACATGAAGTAAACTCAATTAAAATATGCCAACTCTGTGCGTAACCCTGACTTTGTGTTTTGTGAGTTCTACATCTGAGAGAGGACATGGTGGGGTTATGATTGACTCGTAAGTAGGTGTTCATGATTATCTCTTGATCATTATTAGTTAACGTCTGGTTATGCATAGATCACCCCTCTCTTATCCTTGTACTCATAAGTTGGCTACTCAAACAAATTCTTAGTTTCTTTGTGTAGCCTCACCACTCAACCATACCTCACCCATTAAGCTTTGCTAGTCTTGATACCTTTGGAAATGAGATTGCTGAGACCCTGTGGCTCACTGATTACTACAAAAACAGTTGCAGGTATAGGTAAAGTGATACTTTGAGGTGAGCGCGATGATTGTTCTATTTGGAGTTTCTTCTTCTTCTTCATCGATCACAGGATCGGTTGCGGGTCGGTAGCCTAGGATAGAAAGGATGGACGTTGTTTTTTCATTTGATTACGGCCGTAGTCGGACCCTGCTCTTCTCCATGGTGATTGATTGTATTGATGTATTGTGATGTTCATGCTGTAGCTTGTGTCGAGTGCAATCCAATTCCATATACTCATCTCTTCTGTACATGTACTTGTAACTGTATCCACTCTTGCAAAACGATGAGATGCACTTCTATCCGTGTCGAGGCCCTCATGCCAAAATAAGTATAGGATTGCATATTGGGTGTTACAAGTTGGTATTAGAGCAGTACCGACCCGGGAGCCCCCTTGATTGATCGAACTTGGCCGAGTCGGGTCTAGTGAAATACTACTTTGAGTCTAGTTATATATGTGAGAGTTGGATTCTTTTTACTCCTCTTCTATGTTGTGGTGAGGAATCCTGACGTAAGAAACTTTAATTATATACCTCTTGTCACTCAATTTTTTTTAGGATCACACACGTATTTTGGAGCCTCTATGATGCCGATGTGATGGAATTCTGACTTGGTGCCTCCTGTTATCGAGGATTTGAGCTCCAAGGGTTTCTTGAGACATTGCTATCATTCAATTTCCTTAGTATCTCAAGACGGAGGATGCTCAAAATTGCTTCAATGCTCTTTGTGGCGAGAGGAGTTTGGCGTCACCCAATACTGGGGAGAGCGTCCAGATGTACTGCCATAATTTGTATCGTTGTGATAACGAGGGTGTGAGGTAGATGAATTTGCGGAACTTTTCAGATATGTGTTGATAGTTGTGGGAAAAGTCATGTAGTTGATTACACTGAGTAGGTTCCGAACCCGGAACGCATAACCAAGAAAGATTTCGGAAATTCTCAGGTGGGAATTCAAGTAGTTACCTAGGATTATCTTCCAACAGATGCATGATGTGAGGTTGGGGTTCAACATCTAGTTGATTCGTTTGTTCACGGTCTTTCTTACAGAGGACAGTCTCAACATGCTTCATCACACATGCTCCGTCAAGCCTTGTAGTTCACTACGCCTAGAGAGCATATTTGAGTGTCATTTCAATATGACAATCCAATGTACGACCGAGATTGTGCAAACCTTACCACAAAAATATGGGACGGAATCTGTGTCATGAATGTGTTTTTGGCTTAATTGCAAGCCTAATCCTTTGTTTTGGTGGAGTATGATAATTCAAGTTGCTTCGATGTCATGCGGTGATTTCATATCTTTCCTAAGTAGTGTTCTCATATTTCTATCGGGATGCTAATCCTTTTGCTCTATCCAATTTTCATGTTAATTCTTTCCAACCGGTGTGCCTCTCTTCAAGGGAATTCTACCCTTTTCAATATTTGCAAGATCGATCCTCATAGTTTCTTTCCAGAGTTCGTCTCATTTGTCCCAAGTTGTATTTGTTTTTCCCACATTCCCTCCCTTTTTCTTCCATGATTAATTATCGTCGAAGTGTCTTTCTTTTTATTGTTGGTTCCGCTATCTTTTCTTTCATATTGTATCTGGTGATTCATTGAAGATTCTCAGGAGTTTTGAGCTCATCATTCTTCATTCTTGTTTTCTTCCCCGATAGATTCAATTCAAGCTTTCGGTGTTCATCATATCCTTTTCGTTCGCTAAATGACTCCTATGGTGTGGAAATTCTTGTCGAAGCCTCTCTTATTTATTCATCCCTCTCTATTCTAGCCGAGGTAATGAAGATATCTCTAAATATTCATGTTTTTATTCAATCCTTTTAAATTATATCGAGGGTCTCACCTCATCGAGTTATCATTTGTACTGGTGCAATCTCTCTCTCTCTAAGCAATTGTTTCAACGGTGTTTTCTTGGAGTGGCCCCATAACCCACATGTTCTTCCCAGGATATTACATGGCTCTTTTAATCTTTTTGAGAGATCTGAAGATCTTTTCATATATGACGTAAGAATGATTTTCATCGGTCATATTCTTATCCAAGATCTATTGAAATTAATTTTAATTTGGCTCAACCTTTTCCTTATTCATTATTCCGGAGTGTCTGAGTAATTCTTGGTGGTGCTTCTTGCCATCATTCTCTGCATTGAAGACCGAAAAAGAGTTCCTCTTGAATCCTTGTCCATTATTTTGAAGATTGTCATCTCAGCTTCATGCTTCTCTTGAATTCTGTCCAATCATGAGGAATTACTTCCATATCTATCCGGTGCATTTCAGAGTTGTTTCCATTTCTCGATTCTCCGAAGCCCATCATTTCAGAAGATTTCTTCGTTCTCACCTTTCACCTTTTGTTCTCAAATTATTCTCAATTGTTGTCTCTTTGTTCGCATCTCAATTATTCTGGTGCTTCATTCGAGTTCCCTCCTAGATGGATCATGATCTCTTCATTCTCAGTTCTTTCCATTCATCCATGGTATCCTGATCGTTTCAAATTCTCACTCGTGTTTCGTTGAAGACTTCTTCAGTTTGTGCTATATATCTCTCTTCTATCTTTTTCTAAAGAATAAGTCATATGCTAAATCTGTTTCTTGTCATCAATTAACTTGATGAAGGATAATCATAACAGAATTATTATACTTTTTTCATCAAGTTATTTCAATTCTTCTTCTCGAGTTGTTCATGATATCAAGTTCTCGATTCTAAGTGCTTCATCTTCTCTTCTTTAGAATTCCAGGTTGTTCATGGAAATCTTTGCAATGTCATAATCTAATTCTTGTCAACCTTCATATCTTTTGATCGTTCTTTTGTATACAGAGGTTCTTCATGGTGGGTCATCAAGGATTTAATTCATTCTCGAAGTATTCTGCAAGATACTTACTGAAGGAGCTGAAGTATTCTCATCTTGCATTTCCAAGTGAAATTCTTCCTCCATTATCCTTTGAGGTAGTGTTATAGCATGCTTGATTCATGAAAATTCTCAAAGAGAATTTGTTTCCAGAATGACATAATTAAACCCATCTTTTCTTCCATTGAGCTATCTTAGTTTAGATTTCACCTAAAGCTTTTTCTAAGGATTGTTGCTATTATGGTGATTATCGTTGGTCCAAGTTCTCAATGTATCCTCTAGGTGAAACAAGTTTTCATATCTTGTTGCTCCCAAGGAATCTTTGTTTGTGTTAGTGGCTGGTTGTGACCTCATAATTTTGAGATGGTTTTCATAAGTCCACTACAAGCTTCTTCTTTTTGTTGTTGATTTTCCAACAACTCCGTTCAATTCTTCTTGTAAGGACGCTTTTCAAATTCAATTGTGGTAGAAGTTCTCATTTTATTCTCCATCTAATGATCTAGTTTCTATTCTTTTGTTCCGGATGCTTTGTGATGTTGTTTTCAATCTATTATCTTAGTTTTATCAAGATCTTGTTCTTTTCTTGCTTCCCCATTTAACCGTAGTGTTGTGAATTCTTTTTCAAGTTCTCTCCCTCTTATTAATTTTGCCTCTCTATTTTCTACCAGAGTGCTGACCAAATTTATTTTGAATTCCTCTTTGTTCTTCATGTCATTCTTAATCTCTTTGCAACCTTCAAGGATCATTGGTTTCACTCGTTTGTCAAGAAGCAACTTAGTTTTACCTAATCCTTTCCTCCTCCCCTTCTTATTCTAAGATCTCGGGTCGAGATCTCTTGTTAGTGGAGGAGAGTTCTAACATCCCAAAACCGAGGCTCCAGATGATTCCCTTTTTAATTTCGTTATGACCTTGTGATTTATTTGGTTCTCGCATTCATCATGGCATCATTCGCATCAACTGCATTGCGTCGGCACTCCGTTGCCATCATTTTTCAACACGTGAATCCGTTCGTACTTGTTGATCCTCTCCATTTTTGTTGTTGACCGTTTGAGACCAACGATGCATGCACGCACGTGCGGCATCGGTAAAATATTGGTTTTTTTAACTGTGCATAAAACATTCTCGGAATGGGTTGAAAGTTGACATAAGGTCTCAATATACTCTAGGTAGACCGTCTGCCAAATTTTGTCGCATTCAGAATTTGTTTGATACCCAAACCGTTAAACCTATAGCGGCACTATAGCTGGTCAAATTATGTGGCATTTTCGGTTTCAAAAACTTTGTCGTCGGGCTGCCGTTTTCCCTCTTTCCATAGTGCATCGACCTGTTCACAACCTTGCCCGAATCTACCCCCCCCCCCACCCCCGACTCGAACCGGAGGTCGTGACCATTGGATCCAGATCAACCCTGTAATACCTCAAACCATCATTGGTTTTGCAATTGGGCTCACTAACCAATTTATCTCGACCATCCGATCTGAATCAGAGGATCGACATAGCCCTAAACTTATCCCACCCTATATATGGACAAAACCCTAGCGTGCAACCCTAGGTCCTAGCCCTCTTGTGTCGTCGTGCTGTTGCCATTCTCTCTTGGGATTTCTCCCAATCCAAAATCCACGAAGCACAACCACCTCTCGATCCGTTGACCACTCTCCTTGTTTTCAGCCACCGGCCAACCGCATCCATCCTTCCATCCCCTCACCAAACAGAGCAAGCCCCGCAGACCACACGAGCTCGAGGCCTCGATCTGGGTCCTCCTCCTCACGTCGCAGCCCTGAGGAGATGGTAGTTTGAGCTCCTCCTCTCGCGCACGTTACCTCCAATAGTAGCACTAAAACCGGAACATGCCGATGTCGGCACCTCACGAGACTACCCCATAGTCCAGGAGTTCCTGCTTGAGCGGGATCTCTTGCACCCAAGACCCCATGCGCCTTTGCCTCGCCTCGACTCTGCCTGCCGCCGATGACTTCGGAGGAGCACCGCCAGGTCAGCTAAGCCAAGTCGTCGCCGTTCCTTCCCATTTCCCGGGTCCCTCTCGTTCCGCTGTGTCATTTGCCTTGTAGGTTGTCGCACTGCAGCTCAACACCATGGCCATCCTGAAGGAGCTCCGTGTCGCCATTGTCGTGGTCGACCTCGAGTCCTCGACAAGCCCCGCCGTCGGGAATGGGGCACACACCTTGGATCCGTTGGGTCTCAACTTCCCTTGCCTCTCCGTCGCTCGGGTTTGCTTACCTCCAGGCTCCAGCCATCTTTAGTGCCCATCAAAGCCTCCACGCAGCTGCGGCCCATCTTTGCTTTGCCACTGCATCGAGCAGAGCTGCTGCTTGCTCGTGCCACTGAAGAACCAGCCAGCCTAGCTTCCCCAGGCCAGACCAGGCACAAGGTGAGCTCCCAACTCCCATTGTTTTTCCTCACTCGCGCACCCAATCGCTCCGACGAGCCCGCGTACGACTGCTATAGAAAGGCCGACCCTTGATGTTCGTTGTTTCTTTTATTTCGGAACCCTTCTGGCATGTAGAGGGTATTTACAAGGGTACCCTATTTACAAACGCCTGTATATTACAACATAAGCAGCGATCCAGCCGAGTTGGTTAGTGCATTCAGACTCCATCCAAGGGGTCTTGGGTTTGAACCCAGCGCACCCCTAATTTCTATGTTCGTTTCTGTTTGTTTGGAATATTTGTGTTTCAGTTCGCAGATTTCACCTCTAAGCATATAGTCATCTTAGCTCAGCTGGTCATTCCATCGATCATACACCTTAGGGGACTGGAGATGGAATCTGAGAAACCCCACACGTTTTCTTGTTTTTCATTTGTTTTCAGATTAAAAAAAAAAGACCCTCACATTGTGAAATCCATGTGAAAATAACCATACATAAAATTTAGAATAATTTTTATATGTAAAGTGTTCAGAATTTTGGGTAGATTAATAATGTGCAACTTTCATCCATGTTTGAAATGTTTAATCTTGTTGTTTGATTAAATTTCCATAATTCCATGCTAAAACAATTTTCATCATAACTAAATAACTGTAGCTCCGATTAAAATGATTCACGTATGCAACTTGACTAGAAAAATGCATAGATTTGGTGCACTTTCTTTTCTTGTTTAATAAATATAAAATATGTTTAGGACTGACCTGGGCATTTTTTGAAAATTGCATACGGGGTCGTTTCGGAAATGTTATATGTTGTTTCCAGTCTCATTTAAAATGTCTAGTTGATTTAATTGTTTGCTTAATACCACCTTCACCTTATGCCATGCCTACCCATGTTAAAGGACATTTAATATTGATGAGTACATAAATGGGAGTGAACTCAATGAATTGATTGTGGAGTTTCCTCAATATGCAACTCATTGCATATTGTACTTCACTTAATGTGTAGGAGTTGATTGTTGTTATTGGCATGCCTTGCATATTTTAACCGGACATGCATCATATTTGAATGTGCATCATGCCATGCATATGTTGTGGTGTTTATCATGTGTTGATTGTTTGTTTCTGGATTGTGTCTTCTCGATAGAGTTCTGAACCGCTTCGGAGCGTGAGGATTCATTCAACTACGTCAGTTTGTCTACTTCACGGATTCGTTCTTCTTCCATGCTGGATCCAGGCAATATGATCATTTCCCTATATACCAGTACTATCATTGCTATGCTAGTTGTGTCAGTTCTATCGCTATGTCTCGCTATCTACCACCTGTTATGTCAAGCCTCCCTACATTTCCATGAAAAGCCTCTAACCCCTCCACATCCGAGCAAACCTTTGTTTGGCTATGTTACTGCTTGCTTGGCCCTTCTTATAGCGTTTCCAGTTGCAAGTGTAGTTGCTTCCATATGAAACATGGATTTCTTGATATATCACAATATTATTTCTATTTAATTTCATGCACCTATATACTTTGTAAAAAGTGGAAGGCTTGGCCTTCTAGATCGGTGTTTTGTTCCACCTTTGCCGCCCTAGTTACTTGTGTACCGGTGTTATGTTTCATATTGACCACTCCTAACATGCTTGGGGGTGTTATGGGGACCCCCTTGATTTTCGTTCTTGGATAAAACTCTTCCGGCAAGGTCCAACATTGGTACTATATTTGCGCAACACAATAATATTGAACACCGTTAGTAACACATAAGGAGTTAGCGCTACCTGTGGATTAATTCAACATAACACACGGGGCCAGTGCTGATGGTGTTGGTCCCAAATTGCTAGACTGTGGGGCCACCGTGAGGAAACTCGTGGTTTGGTTTTACTCGTAGGCTTTCCCATTTGATAGTACCCTGAGAAAGAGATACGCGTGACTCATATTGGGATCTTGCCTGCCGGGCGGTCTTGCTGGATTTGTTTTACTCTTATCGAAGGTCTTGTGCACTCGGATATCGATGATCCGTCGGGCTATCTCGAGGTTGAGGTTTTCTCTCCAGGCCAGCTTGTGGTAGTTTGTGATGGACTAGTTGGAGCATCCGTGCAGAGCTAAATCTTTTATAAAGTCGTGCCCACGGTTATGTGGCAACTTGGAAACTTTGTTTAACACCTGATCATAGCAAACTTGAACTAACTCAATTATAATATGGCAACTATGTGCGTAACCATGATTGGCTCTTCTCATGAGTTTTGCATCTGAGAGAGGACATGGTGGGGTTATGTTTGACTCGTAAGTTGGTGTTTAAGATCATTTCTTGATCATTATTAGTTCATGTCCGTTACGCATAGATCACCCCTCTTATCCTTGTACTCGTAAGTTAGCCACTCAAATAAAAGCTTAGTTGCTTGTTGCATCCTCACCAGTCAACCATACCCCCACCCATTAAGCTTTGCTAGTCTTGATACCTTTGGAAATGTGTTTGCTGAGTCCTTGTGGCTCACTAATTACCACAACAACAGTTGCAGATATAGGTAAAGCGATACTTTGGCGAGAGCGTGATGATTGTTCTATTTGGAGTTTCTTCTTCTTTTTCTTCATCGATCATAGGATGGGTTTGAGGCCGGCAGCCTGTGATAGCAAGGATGGACGCCGCTCTATCGTTTGATTACGTCCGTAGTCGGACCCTGCTCTTCTACATGGTGATTGATTGTATTGTTGTATTATGATGTTCATGTTGTAGCTTGTGGCGAGTGTAAGCTCATTCCATGTACTCATCTCTTCCGTACTTGTACTTGTAATGATATCCATTCTTTCAAAATGACGAGATGCGCTTCTATCCCTGTCGAGGCCCTCGTGCCAAAATAAGGATACGATCGCATCTTGGGCTGTACAATATTCCTCCTCGAGAATAACTCGAGGAGCACCCTTCTATTGTGATCACCTATAGTCACACCAACAGGACTAGGGGTTTTACCTCATCAGAAGGCCCCGAACCAGGATAGATCGACGTCATATGTCTTGCGCCTTCACCCATTCCAAGATGCCACCGGCGCCCATCAGCCCCAAATCACAAACTAAGCCACCCCGTGGCATCTCTCTCGGAAATACGATGACAGTTGGCACCCACCATGGGTCCGGTAGCAACGTCGGCCAAAGTAACGTTCCGTGCTGGACCTTTCACCCCTTCTGGCAAGCACGTGGCGCATGGCTTGGTCATGTGCTACGACACACTCGACTGCGTGAACGACAACGGCCACTGCCTCGAGGACGCAGACTTCCCCGTCGGTGGCTCCATCGCCCCCTTCGGCTCACATCGTGTCTACGTCGCAGTCGTCCCCGACGAGTACCCCGCCGAGGTGCTCAACTGACATGAGTTGCGGTCGTTTGATGATGATGACATGTCCATCGAACTCAGCTACCTATGCATTCGCATGGAGGTAATGACCGCCATCTCGCTGGGCAATACATCATTGTACCGAACCCCGCTCCGCGCCGTAGTGGACACATTGTGCGTGCCCATCCTGGTTGTGGCCGACCATGCGACCACAACCGCGGAACTGGACAACCACCGCCAGCGCCTGCTCGCGGAGGTGGAAGCATTGGAGATTACCTAGCGCGAGTTCGGGGCCGCAGGACGCGAGTTCAATATAGCCCACGACCTCAGCCGGCTGCCCCTGGACTAGCTGTCTAGTGGAAGTGTTGCGTTGCGGCGGCGCTATCTGCCAGGAGCTGGCTGGCGTTCGCCCTGTCTACGACACCCCCGTCAAGAACATGAGAGCCGCGCGGGCTGTCCTCAGCGAGCTAGGAGAGCTCGAGGGACCGGCCCGTTAGGCACAGTAGGAGCGCATCCGCGTTCTTGTGGAGGATGCCAACACGTAGCAGGAACAGCTGGCCTAGTCGTTTTGCGACCTGGCCGGTTCTCTCTCGAGGACCAACAACGACCTCATCGACCCTCGTCGGCCCGCGACTGGCCGGCGAGACACGCACAAGGCATCTTCGCGCGTCGATGCAAATCGTCGCTGCAACAGCCGGCACACACGCAACCGCGATCGGCCAGACCGCGGCGTGTCGGTTGTCAGCAGCCGTGTGAACAAGCCGACTGGCGAGGGCAACCGCTAGCCAGCATGAAGCAACCATCACGGAGATTGTGATCGGGCGGCCGAGCAGTCGACGGCTCATCGCTCGGTGGTCGAACGCATCAGCCCATGTCATCTATACGGCAAGGACACCCGCTTCCTCCTGGAGCGCCTCACGAAATCCCCGGCCGCCGAGGAAGAGAGCACTACCGGCCCACCCTGCTTCGGGCCACGCATCCTGAAGGAACCGTGTCCCAAGGGCTTCACCTTAGTGCACGACAACCGCAAGTACAACGGCTCAACCAAGCATGAGGATTGGTTGACCGACTACAGCACCGCCTTTGGCATCGCCGGCGGCAACAAGAGAGTGGCAATATGCAACGCACCTCTCATGTTGCTCGGCTCGTCCCGGACCTGGCTTAACAGCGTGCCGGACGGTAGTGCCAACGAATAGATGGACTTCCAGGAGGTGTTTGTGTGCAACTTCACCGTCACGTACAAGCGTCCCCGCTGTCCCCATCAGCTTGCCCTATTCGTATAGGGCCCGACCGAGCTCCTCCACCCCCTACCATGCTCTCTTGGGCCAGTCCACCTTGGCCAAGTTCATGGTGGTCCCCCATTATGCATACCTGAAGATGAAGTTACCGGGTCCGCACGACATCATCACCATCACCGGCGACTACAAGAAGTCGACCGAGTGCACACTCGCTGGCTCTAAGCTGGCCGAATCCATCGTCATCACCGAGGAGCGGCGACAAATGGACTAGCTCGTGGTGCTCGCCCGCTTGCCGGTGGCCATGCCCGAGGCCAAGCTGAATTAGCCGGATGTGGAACGCCAGTTCTAGCCGGCCACCCGTAGGCACACCAAGGGGGTCCCCCTCAATCCATCTGACCCAACCGGCAAGTACGTCATGGTGGGGGTCGGCCTGAGTGACAAATAGGGAAGTGAGCTCGTCGACCTCCTCTTTGAGAATTGAGCTATCTTTGCATGGACCCCAAGGGACATGCCAGGAGTCGGAAGTACATCGAGCACTACTTATACGTCCGACCGGATGCAAAGCCGTTCAAGTAACCATTGTGTCGCTTCTCCGAGTAGTAGCGGAAAACCAGTGGTGAAGAGATCGCCCGACTGCTAGCAGCCGGCTTCATCATGGAAATCTTCCACCCAGACTGGTTGGCGAACCTAGTCCTCGTGCTGAAGAAAAAAAAGACTTGGCGCATATGTATTGACTACACGATCCTGAACAAGGCATGCCCCAAGGATCCATTCGCTCTACCCCATATCGATCAAGTCATCGACTCGATGGTCGGCTGGGAGGTATTGTCCTTCCCGGATGCCTACTCACGCTACAACCAGATTAAGCTTAATCCAGCTGACCAGATGAAAACAAATTTCATCACCCCCTTCGGGGCATTCTACTACATCACCATGGAATTTGGGCTGAAAAATGCCAGCGCCACCTTCCAGCGCCACGTGCACGTCTACGTGGAAAACATTGTGTAAAAACCAAGAAGAGACACACCCACCTGGATGATGTCAAATAGACGTTCATGAGCCTGCGTGAGTTCGAGATCTGGTTGAACCGGGAGAAATGTGTGTTTAGCGTCCTGACCGACCAACTCCTTGGTTTCCTCATTTACGAGCGGGGGATTGAGGCCAATCCAGAGAAGGTTAGGGGCATCGAGCGGATGGCTCGGCCGATCAACCTCGCCAGTGTCTAGAAGATCACCGGCTCCCTCGCCTCACCTATCCGCTTCATCAGCCGGCTCAGGTAGAAGGCCCTCCCCCTCTACTGCCTCCTCAAGAAAGCGGACAACTTCGTCTGGAGTGACCACGCCGATGAGGCCCTGCGTGACCTCAAGTACGCGCCGACCACCGTGCCCGTGCCGGCTGTGCCGGCTGACAAGGGGTGATGCTGCTCTACATCATAGTGACCAGCCATGTGGTTAGCATCGTCATGGCCGTCAATCGCTCGAAGCCGGGTAGAGCCCAGCCGGTCCAACAACCGATCTACTATCTGAGCAAGGTGTTATCCGCCTCCAAGCAAAACTACCCTCACTATCAAAAGATGTGTTACGGCGTGTTCCTGGCGGACCGAAAGCTTAAGCCCTACTTCGAGGAGCACCAGATCACGACGGTGACCTCCGCTCCTCACGAGGAGATCATGGGCAACCGGGACGCGGCCTGTCGGATCGCCAATTGGGCCATCCGACTCCACCCGTTGGCGCATACATTTCGACAGACAGAGGATGCACACCGGCCTCTGGGCCGGCACCACCCTCTCTTCCCCGAAGGGGGATTGTCAACAATACGTTATGCAGATCCACTTCACCATCTTGAAAAACGTGGAGGAGTATAAAGTTGTCGGCGTTCTGAGAATGGGGGTACCCAGACCTGCCTGCCTGCGGCCCAGGGCTGGCCACTTCATCGACCTAAACCAACGGGCCCGGCACCACTCAATACAAGGCCCTCGCGAGGGGCCAAGCCTCGCGAGGAGGAGCAGCATCAATACCCGTAGGGGGCCTCCTTAGGACCCCTACGGAGCGGCGGATTTTCCAAGGCGAGGTCCATCCTCAGGAGTCATGGATGACGCAGAAGAAGGACAGACGAGCAGCGGACAGTGGGGCGGCACAGTTTCCCCTTTAGTGCAAAGCAGGCAAGGACATACCAGGGGTTCCTAAGGCATCTCCAAAAGGTTTCCAATCTGGTGCAACAAGACCATGGCTGCCTGCCGGCAGGACGGACATCATCCCTGAACTAGCCCCTATAGCGCTGGCACCTACTTTGCAGGCGAAGACCACTTTTGGGTAGGGGAAGCATGTTCCCCTGTCCCCCTTTGAAATTGGCCGTTGTGGGATCCCTTCCCACCGAGACGATAAGGGAAGAGGACCGGGGCCACCACTATATATAGAGAGTAGCTTACTTCGTTGAGGGGGATCGGACCCGAGATCCATTCATCCACTAGCATCACACATAGCCACCCAACCTCCGGAGGCTCGCGAGCACTGTTCTAGTTCATCCACCAACCTCCACGAGAGGCAATACACCAAAGCAGGAGTAGGTTATTACACATCCCAGCGGCCCGAACCTGGGTAAACTGCTGCGTCTTATGTCTTCCTCAGCATCAAGTGAGTTATTTGCCTTGTCCATCGAGCAACGCGCTAGGCGAGGCGAGCCAGTGAGAGATCTTCGTACACGCCCCTGAGTTTGAATCTTTAGGGTTTTGCGGAGCCCGAAATCCAACATTTGGCGTGGCAGGTAGGGGGCGTGTCAAGGTCTCCTCCGAGCTTCATCTTCCCTAAGCCCCACTGCTCCGATGCCCGGCGCCCAACAAACTTCCTCGAGCCTTCTCGAGCTGGCTTCTAACCGCGACACCACGGCGGCTGGAAGAACGTGTACCGACATCATTATACTGAGCGGCTCGTACCAGATCATCAACATTGTCTCCACCACCGCAACCACCAGCTCCACCCAGGTGCACGACGGCTGGGAGGCGCCCCCGGCATCCATGGCACACCGCGTCAACTTGGGGGACCTCAACGCCCACGACACGCTGTAGATGGCAAGCGAGATGCTCCGACAGCGACCGACACAAGGGGGCATCGACGCCTGGGTAGACCACATCAAGGAGCTGATCGCCATCGCCCAGAAGGCCATCCAACCCAGCTCTTCTTCGAGGCCGCATGCACCGGGTGCCGAGGTCTCGTACCTCATGCCGGTCCCTGGGCATGCAAGCGAAGGGGCCCCTCCTGCGTTGGGCGGGTCCGAGAGAGACGTGCCTCGTTCTGCCCTCCTCCTCCTCCATATTCCGGCAGCCGACACCGAGGCGCAGCACGCCGGCAACCACCGGGGGCGTGAAGAGAACGGAGGGACGATCGAAGCAGACACCGGCATGCATCAGCAAGACGAGGTCGTCCCCCAACAGTCTGGGGTGGCCAGGCGGGAGCGCTCCCTCCTGCGCAGCCAGCAGAAGGCGGATGCATCGACGCGGGCAAACTACGACAAGAGAGATACGCCGGGGCACCAAGGGGGGAAGTCAGCACCGACAGCAACATGAACAAGTGTCTTCGCGTGGAGGCCTATCGCAGTAAGATCTTCGAGCAACACGGCCGGGGGGGCCCCTCCGCTGCCGAGAGGGACCGCCACCGTTGCACTGCTGAACGACTTCGAAGGACGATCAAACGCCTACATGGGTCCGTATGTACCGGAGTATGCGACATCACCTGACCCTCTCGACGAGGAAGAGCCTCAGGCATCCACCCCGGGCGCCTAAGAGGCGCCAGCAGGGAGGTGCTCTCGAGCCGCGAGACGTGGCGCCAGCCGACTCCTTCGCGGAGGAACTACGAAGGGCCGAACACCAGGCCTCAGGAGGATGAGTCAGGTGCAGCAATGAGACACAAATGGCGTGGGCCACCCGCGGCAACCACGATGCAGGCGTGGGCGCCGAGGGCCAGGCCTCGCGAGGCGCTCCTCAGACACAAAGAAGCTATTCAATGTATTTTTTTCGGTTTCCTGCCTTAGGAAGTGTCTGATGACTACAGGAAGTTCAAATATTCAGGGCATGCCTTTGCATGTCATATCATTTACGCAAGCTTCCATAACTTCTGGTGCATCCATTCGGTGACCTGACATCTTGCCTTGCTTGCATCTTTGGGCGATCTACCCCCCCCCCCCCCCAGCTTGGGGGCTCGGACCGGTGCACGACACCCCGTCACGGGACCTGGGGAGGCCCCCCGGCTCCCCAGGGCCACAATCAGCACGAAAAGATGGGGTCGCTTGAGCATTAAAAGGGGGCTCCACGGACACTCGGTCGTTATCAAGGGTGCTAGGGATTGACCCCGTAGCTTCGTCCATTCATTCGGTCGCATGCAACTACGGTTGGGAAATGTGCAGGACTGGATACTGGTGACGCAGAGCCGCTCGAACGTCAAAGGGGGCTCCTGAGCATGGCGCCTCAGGAGTCTCACCAGTCACAAAGCCATTTGGCCACTTGGTCAGTGCCTTACCACGTGAGGCGCCTCACGGCGGTAGGGAAATGTGCAGGACTGGGACCTGTCGACGTAGCGCAATAAAAAAGCCCTCAACCGCTCTCAGGATAATGTGCACGCGGGACCTGCATCAACCCACGACAACTCTGCATTGTCCTTCAATCCTTCCAGAACCTACTTAATCCCGTGACACTCTCACGTAATAATGAGCCGAGGATGTATATGCCCAAGCCCCCCCCCCCCCCGAGGACGCGGAAGAGGTCCACCCCACATGCCTAGTGGAAGCCCTATGCTTAGTGCTGGGGGGATAGGGCGGAGGCCCTCAACACAGTCCACCAATGAGTTCCGGAATCATGCGCCTATGGCCTGGGGGGTAGGGACACTCATAAGGCCAAAGTGTCCTCGCGACCTCCGAGATACACCCCCAGTGTGACAATCTCACGTAATAACGGGCCTAGGGTGCATACGTCCAGGGCCCCCAAGGACGCGGAAGGGGTCCACCCCACGCCTAGTGGAAGCCCTATGCTCCACGCTGGGGAGAGTGCGGGGGCACCCAATCCAGTCCACCAATGACTATGCCCCCAGCTGGCAAAGGAACCAACACAGTCCACCAATGACTATGCCAGCCTAGGTGCCGGACGCGGCGTTTGATTGCTTCTTCCTGGATCTTGAACTATCTTCTCCTAGATTTAAAGTTGCCAATTTCAAAAGTTGATGTTTTGAAAAAAAGGGGGGGGACTTTCTCTTGCGCTTTCTTGCTTCACTGGCTCTAAAGCCTCCTTTTCTGGACGACATTTTTTGAGGACATGAACGCTCCGGACCTCCCCTCGGCGCCAAGGAGCATGAAAGCAAGGACTTGCCACACCAGGGGCAAACATTTTTCAATGGTCAACCCCCGCTCGGGGGTCCAGTCCGAAACACGATACCACCACAAAGTGTCTAGGGAGGCCTCAGGGCCCCCTAGGGCGATGATCAAAGGGACGGGATGCGGAATCGCTCGAGCGCCAAAAGGGGGCTCCTCGGCACCGCCTCAGGAGCCTTACCAGTCAAAATGCCACTCGCCACTCATGTGTCGTCCTGGAGCTCCGGTTAGTTTCGGGAGTGGCGAGGCCCCGCCCTTTGAAGTGCGTCGAACCTAACGACGGTGGGGAAATGTGCGGGACTGGGGCCTTTCAACGTAGAGCGGCTTGAGTGTCAAGGGGGGTTCCTGAGCTTCACCTATCCACCGAGCGGCCACGCCCGCGAGGGCCGTTGGGAGTGGTCAGGCAACACCGCTGCCATTCAATGAGAACAATGATGGCCTGCGTGGTTCTTGGAGATCGTGCCGTCGTGGCCTGGCGCACCCCGGACGCCTCGAGGAGTGAGAACGTCACCACATGGCTGTTGGACACGTGTGCCGCCTGGACCGCGGGAAAATATGGCCCGCGACACTTCTGGATTCCCTCAAGGCTTCGCCAGGAAGCAAACCCAGGCGTGCCTTGGGCCCGGGGGCTACTATCGGTGTTCTGGGAATGGGGGTACCCAGATCTGCCTGCCTGCGGCCCAGGGCTGGCCCACTTCATCGAGCTAAACCAACGGGCCTGAAACCACTCAAGACAAGGCCCTTGCGAGGGTCGAAGCCTCGCGAGGAGGAGCAGTATCAAGACCCGCAAGGGGCCTCCTCAGGACCCCTCCAGAGCGGTGGATATTCCAAGGCGAGGCCCATCCTCACGAGTCAAGGATGACGTAGAAGAAGGACAGACGAGCAGTGGACAGCGGGGCGACATAGTTTCCCCTTTAGTACCAAGGGGGCAAGGACGTACCACGGGTTCCCAAGTCATCTCCAAAAGGTTTCCATCCTGGTGCGACAAGACCATGGCCACCCGCCGGCAGGACGGACGTCATCCCTGAACCAGCCCCTACAGCGCTGGCAGCTACTTTGCAGGCGAAGACCACTTTTCGGTAGGGGAAGCATGTTTCCCTGCCCCCTTTGAAATTGGCCGTTGTGGGATCCCTTCGCCGAGACGATAAGGGAAGAGGATCGGGGCCGCCACTATATACGAAGAGTAGGTTACTTCGTAGAGGGGGATCGAATCCGAGATCCATTCATACACTAGCATCACACATAGCCACCCGGCCTCCGGAGGCTCACGAGCACTGTGCTAGTTCATCCACCAACCTCCACGAGAAGCAATCCACCAAAGGAGGAGTGGGGTATTACCCTTCCCAGCTTCCCGAACCTGGGTAAACTGCCGCGTCTTGTGTCTTCCTCACCATTGAATGAGTTCTTTGCCTTGTCAGTCGAGCAACAAGCTAGGCGAGGCGAGCCTATGAGAGATCTTCATACATGCCCTTGAGTTCGAATCTTTAGGGTTTTGCGGAGCCTGAAATCCGACAAAAGCGTTCACGCATGGCCTCCGGCTAGCGAGGGAGATAGGCGTCTGGCGCATTCTATGCTTCGGCGACTACGACCTTGTTGTGCAGCAAGTCACTGCCTAGTGGGAGGCGAGGGACGCAAACATGGCCAAATACTACTTCCTGGTCTAGCAGCTGACCTACAACTTTGAAGGTTGCGAGTTCCACCACGTCCTTGAAGCCGGCAACGAGGCCGCCAACACGCTCGTGAAGATCGGCTCCACCCGGCAACCCATCCCCGCCGGCGTGTCTCTCGAGCATCTGCGTAAACCCTGCATTACGCCATCTCCGGATTCCGAGTCCATCTTCATCTTGACAGACCCGGGGGCTGCCAGCGCCAACTCGGGGGCTTCCCTGCCTCGCTCGGGGGCTGCCGCCGCCGGATCTCCGGCCGCGGCCCCCACCAACTTGCCAGTTGTTCCAGCCAGCCCGAGGGTAGCTCCTCACGGCCAGGGGGCTGCGGGCCTCTCCTTGGGGTCCACCCCGTCCGTCTTCGGGATAGCGGAGGCCGGCCTACCGGCTGTCGACCCCGCCCCAACGAGATCATCCACGACGGCCATGCTGACAATGGTAACGGCCGCTCCTGGGCGCAACCTGCCTGCAGACGAGGTCGAGGCCTGAAAAATTCAATGGCGTTCTGTCGCCTACACCATCAACAAAGAGCTGGTCGAGGAGTGCAACGGCTGGCAGTGCTTCAAGGCGTGTAGTCACCAGCCAGGCGTAGCCCTGCGAACCATCCTAGTCACATGGCCATGTGCCGTGTCGGGCCTGGACATTGTGGGCCCATTTAAAACCGTCCGAGGCAGCGTGACGCACCTCCTGGTGTCCCTCGACAAATTCACGAAGTGGATCGAGGCCAGGCCAATAAAGAAGCTTGACAACCCGACAACTGTCACACTCATCAAGGACATTGCTATCCGCTACGGCCTCCCCAATAGCGTCATCACCGAAAACGACACAAATTTTGCCAAGGGCGCGCTCACTCGCTACTCTGACGCGCATGGAATCTTGTTGGACCTCGCGTCCGTAGCCCACCCACAGTTAAACGGCTAGGAGAGCGGGCCAACAGCCTCATCCTGGCCGGCCTAAAGCCGTGGCTAGTCGAGCCGTTGGAGCGCTTGGTCTACGTATGGGTCAAGGAACTGACCGTTGTGCTATGGATCCTGTGGACCACGCACAACCGGTCGACCGGTTTCACCCCCTTCTTCATGGTATACGTGGAAGAAGCAATCATCCCCAGTGATGTCAAGTTTGACTCGCCACGAGTCACCCTCTACATGGAGGCTGACGCAAAAGAAGCCCGAGAAGATGGCGTCAATATCCTTGAGGAGGCACACAAGATGGCAATGTCCATATCAACCATATACGAGCAAGGCCTACGACGCTATCATAACCGTCGGGTCAAGCCCCTCTCATTCTCAGAGGGTGACCTGGTGCTCCAGCTAATCAAACGAACAACCGGCTAGCACAAGGTGTCCGCCCCATGGGAAGGCCCCTTCATCATCAGCAAAGTGTTGAGCAACAACGTCTACTACCTGATCGATGCGCAGAAGCTAAGAAAGAACAAGAAGGACACCTCTGGTTCCGAGACGGAGCACCCATGGAATGCGTAGCTCCTTCGTCCGTTTTAAAGTTAAAGCAAGTGTATGTATGTATCGCCTCCTTTTGAGTAAATAAATGAACATCCGGCACCTTCGAGTAGGAGTCGAGGACTGCCTTTACATTCCTATCTATGACATAGTTATTATCTTCTTTCACCGGTCGGCCCCGGACCGAACCAGCCGGCCCGGGGACTGGAAGGCCCACCCAATCCCTCTCCGGCTTGGCAAAGTACTATACCCCATCCACCGCGGCCTAACCCTTGCCTGGCTACAGACCACAACCTGGCTGTCTGGCCAGCGGGAGCACAGGCAAAGGGGCAGGGCGGATAGGAAAAATCGACAAGGCGCGGGCCGGGTCCGGCCGCATTTAATGGTCCGTCCAAAACCAAACTTGCAATAGCCTAAAGTACCAACACCCTGCCCTCCCACAACGCACTCCTCCCCCAGTCATAGTCTGCAAGTCAGCTGGCCTGCAGGAAAAAAAGGCAAAGGAGGTAGGGCGCATGGGAAAAATGACTAAGGCAAGGAAAGTGCCGAACGGGCCGATAAACGACAACCAACAAGTTAAAATAATTGAAGTGCTTAAATAAATATAGCCTCAGAAGGTCGATAGTGCATTACTTTAAACTTACACCCTAGTGGGTGGACTTGTTCATAACAAAGTTCAAAAGCTGACAAAGAGCAGGAGGCAAAAAGATCTACACTACTGGCGGCTGGTGGTCCATGTACTCGTTGCCAACCGATGGGGGCATCTCGCCCACGACCGACTCGTCGGCCGATGGAGTCTGCTGGCAGGCCTTTGCGTCGCCACCGGTGGAGTCCCTTGCTCAGGCATCCCCATGTCATCAGCCGGTTGTTTCTTCTATCCCACCTCGGCATCGGTAGTCGGCAGCTCCGCCGCCTCCACACAGGATACGGCCGCCCTGCCGACATCCGCCTCGCCGACCACGTCCTCGGCAGTAGGCTCCCCCGAGCTGGAGCTGACCTCGTCATCGCTGTAGCCGACCGGGACGCCGTACTCATCCTATGGGACGGGCGCATCGTCTTCACCCAGCTCGGGGAAGTACGCGTCCGGTGACTCATAGTTGGTCAGATCATTGGCCCAAAGGCCAATGGCTTCGCCGCGCCGCGCCAAGTGCACCCGCGCCTCCGCCCGAATGGTGGCCAGCTAGCCCAGGTTGATGCCCGGGTACTAGGAAAAGGTAAAGGCCAATGCCATCTGGGCGCCGCCACACGCCGCCAACGCCCTCCACGCATTGAACCGGCCCACGACATGCTCAAGCCACCACGCCACATGGCCGGCAGGAATCTCCGCCGCTTGGTTGGGCCAAAGCGCCTAGATGCGGCCCTAGCCCAGAGCCCAGAGCCGCTCGTAGACCGCATGCGCATAGGTCACCCGGACCTCGCAAGCGAGGGCTACCTCCTCCACCCAACCAACGTCCTCATCCACGTCGCACCCCTCCCGACATTGTTCTTCCGGGCGCTCCGCCATCGCCCGCTCCACCCGCGGCTGGATCTCCACGAAACGAGCTGGTCCAACAAAAGAAGATAAGACTCAAGATAATAAGCTAGGGCTAGCGCCGGCCGGCGGCTGTCGGCGGTTCCGACGAAATATAACCAACAAAAGACCAAGACGCTTACCGGAGAAGATCTCGTTAACTTCATGGAAGAGCTTTAACGCGGTGGCCGCCTCTCGCTCCGCCCTCGCCTTGGCCGCCTCTACCCTACAAAGATCCTCTACGAGTCGGCAACCTTGGCGCGAAGGGTCTCCACCTCCTGCCCGCTCGTGGCCGACGCGTGTGAGGCTGCCTTCTTCGCTGCAACCTCTTGCTAGAGCTCCCCGGTGAGCCGCCCCACCTCCGCCGTGTGGGTGGTCCTCAGTTGCTCCACGGCCGCCCGCTCGGCCTCAAGCTCCCTCCCTAGCCGGTCGTGGTCACTGGCGACCTTGTTGTGCTTGTATAGGACGCCCGCGAGTGAGCGGTGCAACTCCACCGCCTCGGCCTTGGGGATGGCCCCGCTTTGCATCAAAGCACTAGTAAACAGCTGACTCGATAAGAACACATCAACAACAAACAAGATTTGACCCGGCTGCTGCGCAACCGCGCAGCCGACCCGAATCTCGAGGACTACACGAAGTAGGTGTGCTCTCTCGCACCCACCAACTCGAAGACGTACATCGGGCCTTCTACAGCTCAGCCGTGCGGAGGTTGAGATCCTTTCGGACCTTAAAGTAAGAGTTCTTGCTGAACCTGCACAACGTGGCTACCTCCTTAATGAGCGCGTCGAGCTTCGCCATGTCAGCATTTGAAGGAACTACAGGAAAAAATTAGAAGACAGATGAAGACTTGGCCTGGCTGCCACACAATGGCACAGCTGACCCGAATCTCGGGTACTACACCCAGTGGGTGCACTCACGCACCCCCATTGAAAATCATGCAAAACGAAGAATTTACAATGCCTACCTGAACCACCCTCTCCACCAGCTGGAAGTTGCTCACCTTCGACTCGGCAAAGCCGGCTATCCCGTCATGGTACTATGCCATCACGTCCGTCGCACCAGTCGGCATGCTGGCCTTCCCGCCGGATGAAGAACTTGCCTCGATCGCTCCGGGAGTGCGTCTCAGCTTCGCCCACTCCTCCAACACGGCGGACATTGACCGGCCCATCTGGCCGGCCCCGTCGGCGCGAGACACTCCCGGCGCCGGCAGGTTCGGCCGCATCGACAAAGTGAACAGGGCCTGGTTGTCACCGCCACTAACCTGACACTCGACTCGGAACTCTAGACCGGGCGCCGAACTTGGCACCTCCTCTACCACCTCCACTGGCTCCACTGTCGGCGGTACCTCCGTATCTGGTGCCAGCTCCGGTGCCTGCTCTCGGCGCGGCTCCGTGCGGGTCGGCAAGACCTTCGAGGCATGAGCCTCGGGGGTCACCAGTGTCGTGGTGTCATTGGCCGCCTTGGCTGAAGGGCCGCTCGAGCAAGAGTTGGGCGAGCCTTGGCCGAAGTTGGGCGACGTGCTCCATTTCGAGCCTCGCCGTTGACGCATGCTCCACGGCCATTTTCGTGGTACTCTCGCCCTTGGGGCCCAATGGGGCCGACGGAGGGACTTCAATGGCCTCGTTGCGATAATAAAGAAAAGGGAACAAGCTCAGTATGGCCAATAAAAGGAAAATAAAGATAGAATGAGCTCCAAAGGAAACTTACCCCGAAACGAGGGGGGTCAGGCGTCTTTGGCGCCCTGTGCATCGGCGGACGGGTGCCCGGTGGCAGCGCGGCCGACCGAGCCTTTTTGGCTGGCGGGGCAATTTGCAGTCCTCATACGATCACTTCTCCATGCACCACTGCTCGGCGGTGTGGCGACGGGCCGGCTACCCCGCACTAGTGGAGAAATGGCTAGCCACAACTCTTGTTTGTGGCACGCCTTTCTCAACAACGCACACACTAATATTTTCAAATAGTGCCAACGTAGGCCCAATTCATACGCCACATCTATTTGCTTCGTGCTGGCATTGCCAAAATAGGCCCGGTGTGGCAGGTTGCGTGCATTAGGCCTATGCCACCACTAATCGATTTTAACCGCTCCAACTGACCCACAGTAAAAAAACTTATAGTCTTTTTCGTCCTCCTTCGCAAGACGCCGCACCCGGCTCCACCTCTGCCAGACGCCCCTCCCCCTCGGCCTCTGCCCGACGATGCTGTCGCCTCTGCCCAACGTAGCCGTCGCCTCCGCCCGACACCGACACCGTTGCTGCCCACCGTCGCCGCCGCCACCGCCCGACGCCCCTGAGCACCTTGCTACGGTAACAAAACTCCTTCCTTGGCGCTAGGAATTCTTCTTGCTACTTCTCTTGTCCGTGTCAGTTTTTCCCTTGAAGAGGAAAGGGTGATGCAGCACACGAGCAGTAAGTATTTCCCTCAGTTTGAGAACCAAGGTATCAATCCAGAAGGAGGGTCTCGTCAAGTCGAGAGTACCCGCGCAAACACAAACAAGCTTGCACCCAACGCTTCAAAGGGGTTGTCAATCCCTTCAAGATTGTTTGCAAAGTGAGATCTGAAGGCGGAAAGTGCAACAAAGTAAAAAGTGTAAGACTGAAAATATGGTGTGGAGTAGACCCGGGGGCCATAGTGTTCACTAGAGGTTTCTCTCAAAATAGCAAGTAATACGGTGGGTGAACAATTAGTGTCGAGCAATTGATAGAACTATGCAAAGTCATGACGATATCTAAGGCAATGTTCATACACATAGGCATCACGTCCGAGACAAGTAGACCGATACTTTCTGCATCTACTACTATTACTCCACACATCGACCACTATCCAGCATGCATCTAGTGTATTGAGTTCATGATGAATAGAGTAACGCCTTAAGCAAGATAACATGATTTAGAGGGATAATCTCAAACCAATGATGAAAACCCCATATTTTTACCCTTGATGGCAACAACACGATGCGTGCCTCGCTACCCCTTCTGTCACTGAGTGAGGTCACCGCACGGTATGAACCCAAAACCAAGCACTTCTCCCATTGCAAGAATCATAGATCTAGTTGGCCAGACAAAACCCACAACTCGAAGAGAATTACAAGGATATGAAATCATGCATAAGAGAGATCAGAAAAAACTCAAATAAGATTCATAGATAATCTGATCATAAATCCACAATTCATCAGATCTCGACAAACACACCGCAAAAGAAGATTACATCGGATAGATCTCCATGAAGATCATGGAGAACTTTGTATTGAAGATCCAAGAGAGAGAAGAAGCCATCTAGTTACTAGCTATGGACCCGTAGGTCTATGGTGAACTACTCACGCATCATCGGAGAGGTCATGGTGTTGATGAAGAAGCCCTCCGTGTCCCAATCCCCCCTCCGGCAGGGCACCAGAACATGCCCCAGACGGGAACATGCGGAGACAGAAGCTTGCGGCGGCGGAAAAGTAATTTCGATGATCTCCTGATTTTTTTGGGATTTTTAGGGAATATTTAGGCGCAACCCCTAGGTCAGAGGGTGCTCAGGGGGCCCACAAGCCTGTGGGCCACGACATCCCCCATGGCCGCGGGGTGGGGGCTTGTGGGGCCCCTGAGGCTCCCCTGCCTTGGCTCTCAAGCTTCCCGATCTTCTTCGGTTACGGAAGAAATCTTTTTGGGGATTTTCTTCCGTTTGGACTCTGTTTCAAAATCTCCTCTGAAAGGGGTCAAAAACATGGAAAAAACAGGAAATGGCACTTGGCACTGAGTTAATAAGTTAGTCCCAAAGAATATATAAAAGGCATGCAAAACATCCGAAGTTTGACAAGATAATAGCATGAAACCATCAAAAATTATAGATACGTTGGAGACCTATCAAGCATCCCCAAGCTTAACTCCTCCTCGTTCTCGAGTAGGGAAGTGATAAACAATGAATTTTTGATGTGGAATGCTACCTAGCATAGTTGTCCTTTGCAACTTTTTTCACGTGACATGAATGTTAAGATCCGTAAGATTCACAACAATAGTTAGCTATTGACATGAAAACGATAATACTTCAAGCAAACTAGCAAAGTAATCATGAACTTTCAAAATAACAAGGCCAATGAAAGTTATCCCTACAAAATCATATAGTCTGGCTATGCTCCATCATCCTCACACAACTAATGTAAATCATGCACAACCCCGGTATTGGCCAAGTAATTGTTTTCGCACTCTTACTTTCTCAAACTTTTTATAACTATCATGCAATACATGAGCGCGACCATGGATATAACACTATAGGTGGAATAGAGTGTGGTGGTGGTTGTGAGACAAAAAGGAGGAGATGGTTACATTGAATCGGCGTATCAAAAGGCTATGGAGATTCCCATTAATAGATATCAATGTGAATGAGTAGGGATTGCCATACAAGAGATGCACTAGAGCTATAAGTATGCGACAGCTCAAAAGGAGAACTAGTGGGTGTGCATCCAACTTGCTTGCTCACGAAGACCTAGGGCAATTTTGAGGAAGCACATCATTGGAATATACAAGCCAAGTTATATAATGAAGATTCCCACTAGCATATGGTAGTGACAAAGCAAGAAGCTCTCAATCATAAAGAATACGGTGCTATCATGAAGCACAAGTGTGGAAAAAGATAGTAGCATTGTCCCTTCTCTCTTTTTCTCTCTTTTCTCTCTTTTCTTTTCATTTGGGCTCTTAGGCCTCTCTTTTTTCTTTTCTATTTTTTCTTGGTTTTCTTTGTTTTGGGGCTCTTTGGCTTCTTTTTTTTTATTTCCTCAGCTGGGACAATGCTCTAATAATGATGATCATCACACTTTTATTTACTCACAACTCAAAGATCACAATGATGATGACTCCATAAGAAATGCCTCTGGCAGTGTACCGGGATGTGCAACGATCTAGCATGGCGTATGACGTTGAAACATCTCGCTAGCTATCTTACGATCATGCAATGGCAATGAGAGTAACAGCACAAGTCATGAGACGGAACGGTGGGAGTTTCATGGAAATATATCTCAGAATGGCTATGAAAATGCCATAGTAGGTAGGTATGGTGGCTGTTTTGAGGAAGGAATTTGGTGGGTTTGTGCACCGGCGAGAATTGCTTGGCGCTAGAGAAGCTAGCAAAGGTGAAAGGTGAAAGTGTATCTATACCATGGACTCACATTAGTCATGAAGAATTCACATACTTGTTGCGAAAGTTTTTATTAGTAATCGAAACAAAGTGCTAAACGCATACTCCGAGGGGAAGGGTTGGTAGGTGTTAACCATCGCGCGATCCCAACCTCCACACAAAGGATGACAATCAATAGATCAATTATGCTCCGACTTCCTAACATAGCGGTTCACCATACGTGCATGCTATGGAAATCACTAACTTCAACACAAGTATTTCTAGATTCACAACACCCTACTCACATAGCTCTTAAAATTACCACGTCCACGTCTCAAAACTAATTGAGAGGAATCAAAACTTCTCTTTCTACTCAATGCACATGAAAATGGAGGTTTTTGCATCCTCTTTGAGTACCTACTACATTTGGGACTACTTTCATAGCATAAGCCAACTACGAAATCACGCATCGCCGTGCTCTAAAAGATATAAGTGAAGCACAAGAGCAAAAGTATCTAGCTCAAAAGATATAAGTGAAGAACTAAGAGCATTCTAGCAAAATCACGATGAGTGGATGTCTCTCTCTCTCAAAAAGGTGTGCATCAAGGATGATTGTGACGCAACAAAATAAAAAGACTCCTACGATACAAGACGCTCCAAGCAAAACACATATCATGTGGTGAATAAAAATATAGCTCCAAGTAATGTTACCGATGGATTGAAGACGAAAGAGGGGATGCCTTCCCGGGGCATCCCCAAGCTTAGACTTTTTGGTGTCCTTGAATTTGGCTTGGGATGCCTTGGGCATACCCAAGCTTGAGCTCTTTCCACTCCTTATCTCTTTGTCCATGAGAACGTCACCCAAAACTTGAAAACTTCACAACACAAAACTTAAACAGAAACTCGTGATAACATTAGCACAAGAAAACAAACTACCACTTCTTTTGTTACTAAAGCAAACTTGAATTCCATCTATATTGGTGTTGGGCTACTGTATTCTCACTTTTCCATGGCTAGTACCCCCAATACTAACCATAGTTTCATCAAAACAAGCAACCAACTCAACAAAAAACAGAATCTGTCAAAAACAGACTAGTCTGTAGCAATCTGTATACTTCGTATACTTTTGGTACCCCAAAAAATCTGAACAATTGCAACAGCCTGGGCAAAAGGCATATAAACCATAAGCAAAAAGAATCAATTCAAATGCTATTTCTGAATAAAAATGAAAAATCATCTCGTGAGAGAAAATTTTCTGCCTTTTTCCAGCAGGATCAAACAACCATTACCAAGACTAGTCATAAAGGTTTTGCTTGGCTCAAACACAAAAAGAAACACAAAAACATAATCGCAACAGAATTATGATGGTGTGGACGCAACAAAACAGAAAGAAAAAGATAAATTCAATGGGTTGCATCCCAACAAGCGCTATTGTTTAACGCCCTTAGCTAGGCATTGATATTTCAATGATGCTCACATAAAAGATATCAATCGGACACGAAGAGAGCATCATGAAACATGTGAAAATCACATCTAAGTCTAACATACTTCCTATGCATAGGCATTTTATAGGAAAACAAATTATCAAGACAACCAATAGCTGCCATATGCAAGGAAGAAGAAAGAGACAATAACAATCTCCCCATAACGAGAGGTAATTTGGTAACATGAAAGTTTCTACCACAATACTTTCCTCTCTCATAGCAATTACATGTGGGATCATATTCGAATTCAACAATGTAACTATCACATAGGATATTCTTTTCATGATCCACATGCATGCAAAGTTGACACTCTTCAAAAATAGTGGGATTATCATCAACTAAAGTCATGACTTCTCCAAACCCACTTTCAATAATATTGCAAATATCATATTCATCATGAGGCTTAAACAATTTTTCAAGATCATAAGAAAAATCATCTCCCCACTCATGATCTGTGCAACAAGTAGTGGACATAGCAAAATTAGCATCCCCAAGCTTAGGGTTTTGCATATTTTTAGCATGATTGTCACTAATAGAATTTATAGTGAAACCATTGCAATCATGCTTTTCATCCAAGGAGCCCTTGTGAATCACTTCAAAAATTTCTTCCTCACAATTTTCAGATTCACGCATCTCAACTAAAACTCCATAAAGATAGTCAAGTGCACTCAACTCACTAGCAATTGGATGAACATAATTGGATCTCTTAAAGAGATTAGCAAGTGGATGAGGATCCATATCACTATATTTTCAGCAAGCGGAGATGCAAGCATATTGAAGGCATATGGCACACAAGCGAAAAGAAAGAAAGCGAGACAAAAGGGTGAACGAAAAAGGCAAACGAAAAAAGGCAAACGAAAAAGGCAAATTGTGAAGTGGGGGAGAGGAAAACGAGAGGCAACTGGCAAACAAAGTAAATGCAAGAGATGAGTTTGCGGCACTTACTTGGATGAGTTCTTGACTTGATCCTCCCCGGAAACGGCGCCAGAAATTCTTCTGCTACGATAACAAAAGTCCTTCCTTGGCGCTAGGAATTCTTCTTGCTACTTCTCTTGAAGAGGAAAGGGTGATTCAGCACAGGAGCAGTAAGTATTTCCCTCAGTTTGAGAACCAAGGTATCAATCCAGAAGAAGGGTCTCGTCAAGTCCACAGTACCTGTGCAAACACAAACAAGCTTGCACTGGACGCTTCAAAGGGGTTGTCGATCCCTTCAAGATTGTTTGCAAAGTGAGATCTGAAGGCGGAAAGTGCAACGAAGTAAAAAGTGTAAGGCTGAAAATATGGTGTGGAGTAGACCCAGGGGCCATAGTGTTCACTAGAGGCTTCTCTCAAAATAGCAAGTAATACAGTGGGTGAACAAATTACTATCGAGCAATTGATAGAACCGCGCAAAGTCATGACGATATCTAAGGCAGTGATCATACATATAGGCATCACGTCTGAGACAAGTAGACCGATACTTTCTGCATCTACTACTATTACTCCACACATCGACCGCTATCGAGCATGCATCTAGTGTATTGAGTTCATGACGAACAGAGTAACGCCTTAAGCAAGATGACATCATGTAGGGGGATAATCTCAAACCAATGATGAAAACCCCATCTTTTTACCCTTGATGGCAACAACATGATGTGTGCCTCGCTACCCCTTCTGTCACTGAGTGAGGTCACCGCACGGTATGAACCCAAAACCAAGCACTTCTCCCATTGCAAGAATCATAGATCTAGTTGGCCAGACAAAACCCACAACTCGAAGAGAATTACAAGGATATGAAATCATGCATAAGAGAGATCAGAAGAAACTCAAATAAGATTCATAGATAATCTGATCATAAATCCACAATTCATCGGATCTCGACAAACACACCGCTAAAGAAGATTACATCAGATAGATCTCCATGAAGATCATGGAGAACTTTGTATTGAAGATCCAAGAGAGAGAAGAAGACATCTAGTTACTAGCTATGGACCCGTAGGTCTATGGCGAACGACTCATGAATCATCAGAGAGGTCATGGTGTTGATGAAGAAGCCCTCCGTGTCCGAATCCCCCCTCCAGCAGGGCACCAGAACGTGCCCCAGATGGGATCTTGCGGAGACAGAAGCTTGCGGCAGCGGAAAAGTAATTTCGATGATCTCCTGATTTTTTTGGGATTTTTAGGGAATATATAGGCGCAACCCCTAGGTTAGATGGCGCTCAGGGGGCCCACAAGCCTGTGCGCCGCGGCCTCCCCCTGGCCGCGGGGTGGGGGCTGGTGGGGCCCCTGAGGCTCCCCTGCCTTGGCTCTCAAGCTTCCCCATCTTCTTCCGTCACAGGCACATGAAGGTTGTAGAAGGTACTACATACGTCAATTTTATTATTAGTCTGTCCTTTTTGGAATGATTCAATTATGACCACTATTTTTTCCACTTGCATGTTTTTTGAAAATCATTATGGAGATAATGAAATGGAATTACCCATCATGACAACTACAATAACTAAACACACATAAACCATACTTTCGTCCATCTGAGTGGCCAACATTTAAAAAACTGAAGTGCATATTCATAAACAATATCTAGAAAAGAGCCAAGGGGCAGCTCAACGACAAATGCTAGCATCACTAAGTTCTTGAGACATGCTCATGCTGCCGCTCCTTCTTAAGTTTAATTACATAGTGCATCTACACCCAAGTTGGGCACTCAGAATTAGGGCTGAGGTTATATATATATATATATATATATATATATATATATATATATATGTGTGTGTGTGTGTGTGTGTGTGTGTGTGTGTGTGTGTGTGTGTGTGTGTGTGGTAGCATATATATGAGCACACTTAATTTGTCATATGTGTTTGGTAGCATATATATGAGCACACTTAATTTGTCTCATGTTTGTGTGTTTGTAGCATGGAGGACTCTAGTTTGTGGATAGCCTCCTCTGACCATTGGTCTGGGTATGGCTCAAAGAAAGGCGTCGTGAGCACCAACCAGGTAATTACGTTTACAAAAAATATGCATGAGCTAGCATTGCAAATATCCATTTATCTAACCATTATTTAATTGTTGATGATTTGAAACCCTTGCCACGCATACGCACCAGCTTGTCCGGCTTCTCCATCACATGTTGTGCAGGAGACACGTGACGTGCACGTGCTCTATCACGAGATGATCGTGTCACGTTAGTCTACCATGAAGGCCCTGTAGGAGTTGAATGACTCCTTGAAGAAGGAGCAGGATAGGATTATCAACGACAACGACATTGTCCACTACAAGATTTTCAATTTAGAACGTCAAATCAACTCGCTGAGCCTTGAGATAAGCAAGCTCAAGAAGGAAATACAAGTAGTGAAGAAGGGGAAGACTCAACTGAAGATGGAGAAAGCACATTACATCATGGAGGGGTAGATGAATAGGGATAAGTTTTGTGTGCTTAATTTAGTCCTTGGAGGAAAGCAGTTAATGTCGAGAGCGGGGAGGGTACATAGCTAGATGCATGTGAAGTTGATATTTATCTTTTATGAATTTGGTATAATTATTTTAGTTTGTGAGGCTAGCCGGTACTATTTTGTGAATTGTTGAAACGTTTACTTTGCGAAGCTGGTTAGTAGTTTTTGTTAGCCAAATATGACAATTCCGATGTGCAACTCTCTCAAACGCCATAAAATACTACTGGTGTAGACTCCAACGCCACCACTATATTTTAATAGTGGCGCCATATTGGTGGCTTCTTGTAACAGCCCCAATGCAACACCTTCCCCTTTTGTATATATTTCCTTGTATGACATACTTGCTATGTTAATGTTAAGTGGAACGAGATTGATCTTATCTTCATTATCTATTACATCATGGCATCATGCATAATATCATTCATATTTGTCTTGTGGTGCTTGTCCTCCACCTTGGTGTTTGTAAGTGTGAGTGCAATGTGTGGATGTGCCTTGGTGTTTGAAATGTGATTGGGTGCAACAAGATCCAACTCAAAACACTCTTGTTGCACCATAGCACCTAAAACCTTATTCCTTTTAATTTGTGGCAGGTTAAAAAGTTTTTGTTTTACCACAATAAAAGTGTTCCTCCCCTTCTTAAAATATCCTTATTAATTGTGGAGTGCAACACCCTCTGGTTTGGTTTCATTTTCCTTTTGGTTTTAATTAAAACAGAGCCCCATATCAAATAAAAGGCATTTATTTTGCTCTTTAAAAAATGCCCAATTTATTTTTATAAATTGTGGCATGATTTTAGAAGACCACAACTATTTTTATTTTGTTTAAAAACTTCTCCTATTAACCCCCGGGATTCAACTAAACCCTTTGTTATGTTTTATTTGGTTAAGCTTTTAGCTCAGAGAGATAGAGTATAGCCGACCCAGCTCTGTTGTTTCGGCCGAGAGCCCGCCAGCGCGACCCTCTCTTCCTCCTCGCGACGTCACCCTATACGACCCCAGCTCCACCATCTATCGCTCTCCAGCGCATATCAAACGGCCATGAGATCATGGCTAGACCTATTTAGCTCCACCCCAGCCTCTCCGACCCTAACCCTTGCCGTTGCCCTCCTCCTCTCCCTCCTAGCGCCATCGGGGCGATCCCCCGAGTACCACCACTGACGCCATGGCCGGCTCTCGTAGCAACTCATCACAAGCGTAGCGTCGCCCCACTTCTTCCCCCACTGGACCAGGAGCTCGTGGAGGACCATGCGGTTCCGTTCTCGCGAAGATCGGGCACCAAGGTCGACCACCTCGACGTCCACGACGATCGACTCTTCTTCCACCTCCAGCGACCTCTTCTGCACTAGAACCACGACGTTGACGCCGTTCTCCCCTATCCGTCGCGTGAGACCCTCTCCTCTGCCCTCTCGGTGAGCGCGCATCACCGCTTCCCCTTGCCCTCTCTGCATCGCCATCGCCGCGTGAAATCGAAGAGCCGCCAATGTTGCACTGGTGAGCCGCGTAGCTGTAGCCGCTCGTGCGTAGCCGCATGTATGCATGCATGTTGTGTAAGCTAGGGAGATGTCCCCCTGCTTCGTTCCAGCCTAGCATACGAGTAGATCCCTGCATAGCACGTGTAGCTGTGCCTGTGTGCACCGGCAAGATCGTCGTCAGCGTTTCTCTGCTAAGCAGGCAAGGCGCCCCCTTTTTTCGATATCAGCTAGGGTGGATCCCCTCCTTGGGTAGATCTACCACACCAGCTCGAGCAGTTCGAGCGCTGCGAGATCACCTTGAGGTCGCGGGTTCGAAACCCAGCGCCCCTTTGCTTTCCCTGCTTTTCCTTCGGTGTATGAGTGTGTAGTATCTGTTTACCTTGTTGGTTTCCTCTGCTAGACCAGTACCCACATCCTACCATATTGGCAAACGAGCCACCACAGCGCCTTTGGTCAATGGTTCGAGTCCCTGCCGCCCCCTTTTATATTTTGGGGATTTTTCCCTTGTGTAGCGCTTGGCAGTGCACTACTAGAAAAAAAGGCTATTAATGCCGCACCTATTTAGCCTATTATAAGGACGCACTATAGCTGTGCCATTATTATCACGCCACTACTAATAAATAGGACCAGAAGTGCGCCACTACTGTGGGTTTACTAATGGCGCACTTGTAGATGGTACGCCACTACTATGAATATTAGGATTTTTTAGCACATTGTAGCACATCATCATCGTCATCATCATCATTGTAACCTGTGCCCTTTTAGATGGTGCACAAGTTACAAAATAGATTGTAGCACATAATAACACGTTGAACCTAGGACCTACTCCTCTGCTTAGGTAGAATATCAAAAAACAAGATAGGCCCTGACTCTCTATTATGGAGAATGGAGATCATATTGTCTCCAATTCTTGGCCTACGCACAATGTTGCTTCCAAGTAGCTCTCTAGGATAGACCATACATTTTTTCCAATCTTTGATTGTCATGACTTCATCGGTTTTAGAAATCCGGTATGGATAGGTGTACATCAGATACCTAGGCTGACCTGGCCATGCTGGTCGTAGCATCATAACATGAACGCTACCTCTTGGTAACATCAGATGAGGCACACAATCTTCCGGGATTTTCTGTTGAAAAACATAGTATTAGCTTTGTAGCTAGCAATGTAGTTTATTTTTACAAGAATTTATGCAAAAGATGGATGGATGTCGTCATAGTAGAAAATCTTACCATGCAATCTCCATGCATGTTACCGTAGTTCACCACGTGCACTAGTGGCACATATTGACCATAATGTGGGGAAGTTGCTGATTGGTATTGTACTTCTCAAGATCAATGATAAAATGGACAAGATGATGTATCTCCTGACAAGTTAATTCTGCTTCATCATTGTAGTAATAGGTTCTGTCTATCATTTTCCGTACATTTTTTGAAGAATGAAAATAAGCTGTCAATGGAAATAAGTTGTCAACTATTTTTAAATAAAAAATATAAATTACATAATAAATGTGGTTGAGAAACTCACATAATGGTAGAACTCGAGGCGTCTGCACATCGATCCTGATGTCGATATTACCTTCAATTTCATCTTCCGGACGAATATCAAAGGTGATAAGCATATTAGGCTCAAATGCATTATCCTTGCATAGTGCTACCCAAATTTTGCATTCAAAATAGGAGTAGGTGTCTGCATTGTACAATTTTACGGCAAAAGTATAACCATGCTCGGTCCTCAGGTGAACTATCTTTACCTCCCTAGTTTCTTGAGTACTGAAACCAATCTTATCCAACACATAATGTCTTGCATGGCAGGGGATACGCTAGTAGAATAGTAAAAAATAAAAATTATAAGTTGAAGGAAAAGAAGTCATGCTTAATTACGAAAAAAGACTTGTCGTTGTGACTTACTGTATCCACTTCGAAGTCCCCATCCAGCATGATGCCGAAGCGCCTATCATCAACTAGGAAAGGCATGTCGCAAAGGCCGCGCCTGTCTTGACAGTATTTGCACATAACGTATTCGTCGTCAGACGACAATTCCTAAATCAGAGAAAATTTGGGCATGACATTTACTAAAAAGTGGACATATGGAGCGCCGAAATTTGCCAGAACGGAAATGAATCAACGTTCCGGCAAAACAAGAAAAGCTACCAAACATGAAGAGCACTCTTTCGGTGCAAGGTAAGTATCAAAAAGGAAAAACATGAATGAACAAGAATAAAGAACATCAGCATTCTACTTTCATCTTTGTCAAATAATAATTGGTTCGGATAACAATTGGCAAACATCATATCATAGGAGGGGAATGTGAGGATTGAACAGCACCATAACAAGTTAACAACAACATCTACTTAGTTATATACATCAACCAAAAAATGCATTTGTTTCATATCATGGGCACATGAGTAACAAAGATGAAACGATTCACCTACATCTTAACTGTCTTTTGCCTAGTAACCATGCTTCAAACTAAAGTGTCATAGTTCATCTTAAGGCAACCAAACAGCATAACTTGAATCAGCAGTTCAAAAACACTAAAGCACACCAAATATAATCATGTCATTTCAAATAGCTTCTAGTTATGCTGTTTTAAGCTGATGTTTGGTGTGTTTCTGCTATTTGAAGCTATTCTGATGCAGTTCAAATATAATCATGTCACTTCAAATAGCTTCAAATAGCATGAAAATAGCAAGGTTCATCTTAAGGCACACCAAATACAATCATTGTTCAAAAACACTAAAACACACCAAATATAATCATCAGTTCAAGGCTTCCAGGGACAACGGTCAATGGTCCTTCACATGACATGTGAGCTTCTGTCACCAGCATCTCTTAAACTATGGGATCACATGCCCTGCAATTTGGTCATGACTGTAAAGGTAATTCCTTTGCGAAGTGGCAGGAACAGAGGCTTTACGCTAATGATCATCTGGACATGATGAAGCTAAACTGTGCTGGATGCACATTCTGAAGGACCGATAAAGTGAGAATAGAAAATTCGATTGTGGGTTTGCAGTTACATACATGTAGTGCACTTTATGGTGTTCACCTTGACAGGTAAAAAAATACAGTTCATTTTATATTGAGAAAGGGACTAGTGGCAAGCAAATTGATGTACCTTTTCAGGTCATGCATGGTAGGAATACCATTAGTTTGGATGGAAGTTTGGTGCTCCTAAGTCCTGCAATGGAAAGGATGTGCAAGTACCAACGTGTAATGTATTGGAGTGTTGTATGTTTTGCTCTATCGTCACAAGTGAAGGAGATCTCAAGGAAAAAAAGACTGTCCTGCACATCCACAACAAGCCTAACGTGGGATAAAGAAGGGGAATTATTGAATTCGCTGATGGAAAGCTAAGGAAGCCATGTTGCTCTGATCTGCTTGATCTTAAGATTGCAAAGGAGATTGACCATCTAGTTCAAGCTATCGATGACAGTGGCAAACTTTACAAGCGAGTCTTCGCTAATTATAAACTGGTTCAAGACAGATTGTATGTCCATTTACCCAAGGGGGGTGATGTGAAAACCATCACCAGCAACCCTTAATGGGCTCAGCTGGAATCCTTTTACTCCACCAAGCCTGATTACTAGCTGTGCTATGCTGAATTGGTTGGTTGTCCTAGTTCTGGTACCTGATATTTCTCTCGGCAGTGGAGGCTGGAAGTTCTAGTCAGCTAACACATGAACAAGACAACCATCTATGTTCAATCTATGTTCAAAAATGCGGGGGAGGGAGGGGGGCGAACCTTGGGGTAAACCTCGCAGCCAAAGGAGGGGAGCGCGGCGGAGGCGGAGGGGGAGGCGGCGGCGCCCTTGTCGTCGCCCATCATCGGGGGTTCCTGGCAGCGGTGGGGAGAGGCAGGGAGCGGGGAGGGAGCGGTGCGAGGCGGACGGTGGCGCAACGGCGAGGGGGGAGCAGGGGGTTCAGCCGGCGGCGGTAGGTGTAGTGGGGAGGCTGTTGGAGGGCTAGCCGGTGGCGGCAGGTGCGGTGGGAGGGGCGGCCGGTGGGAGGGGCGGCCGGAGGGAGGAGAGCGGGAGTTTCTGGATTTGGATCGGGAGGGAGAGCCACGAGGGGAGGGGAGCGGGAGTTTTTTTTCACTTCTGGTTATCAATGGCGCACCCACATAAGAATGCGCCATTGGTAACCAGGATTACTAATGAAGCACCTCGGAAGAATGCGCCTCGGAAGAATGGCGCACCGTGGACGTGGTGTGCCATTACTAGTTAAAACTAGTAATGGCGCACTTCCCACGGTGCGCCATTGGTAAGTGTAGGAAAGGGTGGGGGGCCAGGTCAAAGATAATAATGGCGCACCAGACACAGGGTGCGCCACTGCTATATAGCAGTGGCGCACCACATGCATGGTGCGCCATTAGTGTCCATATTAGCTATAGGCTTTTTTCTAGTAGTGGTGTAGCTAGAATAGGTTAGTTTCTTCCCCTATTAGTGCAGCTACTCTCGTGTAGCCCTGTGGTAAGGGGGCAGTGTGTGTTGGGGTGAGGTAGTGTGTTCGACCCCCACTACTCCCCTTTTATTTTCTGTGTTATGTTGTATAGTGTGCCACTGACAAGTGGGCCACAGGGTCCACCTGTCATGCACTAGGGGCCCATGGTGCCTATGACCACTAGGGCCACCTGTTAAATTATTTTTTAGTGCTGTTTTATTGCTTGTGTGTTATTTCCATTTTTGGATAATTCCATAAATGGAATATGCTAAATCTCGCATATGCCAAATCTGCCAATGATTTGGACATATAAGTGTTGTAGGAATTAGAGTAGTTTTTCTTTTCTCTTTTGTGGTAGTTTTATGCATGCAAGTATAGTGGTGTGATATATGATTTTGGGGTAGAAAAACCCAAGGAATCCAATGGTGACATTGTATTTCATATTTGTGCAAGTCACAAAAATGTCATTTTGTGATGAAGTGGCACTTTGTCATTTTTGTAGGATTAATTCTATGCATGCCATGAAGTTTGTGCCAACATGAAAGTTCTAGCTTTTTATGTTTACTAGGGCCTGGTATTTTTGTTTAGCATGATACTCTTATGAATAGGTGGATCCATTGCTGTTTTCAAGGGATGAAAATGTTGTTGTTTGGGTAGCTAGAGATATTTCTAGTGTTGGAACCATTATTTTCTTCCCCTGTTGTGACATGGTTTCCATGAATGTGTTGATCTTTGGTGGCTTCACCAATGGCATAAATTGTAGTGGTTGAACCCATCTACAACTTCAGGACACAAGATTGTTCATAGGACTTGCATCATAGTTTTATTCTTTGTCAAAAGTTCCTATTCTGCTGAAAATGAGAGCAAGTGAAAATCTGTAATTTTCACTAAGTCTAAGATTTTGCTAGTATTTTCATGCCCTGTTGATTGGATGCTAGTAAGTTTTATGTGAGGTTTTATCCCACGCAATGAACTAGTGTTTGTTTGAATTTGTGTTCCTATTCACCTGTGTTACATTTCATGCCTTAAGGTGGGATGTAGCTACTTTAATTCTTGTGAGTAAAGTGGTAAGATGCTAGTGGGCAGATTGTGTGCTATATTGTTTTGGGCTTTGTGTGAGCTATGCTTTATGTATTTATGTGTTATTTAGCTCTATGCCACCAGGAATTTTATTCTTGTTCCAGTGGCAACCTTGGAATGCCAAGTGGGTGCCCATAGCTACTCGTATTTTGCTGTTATGTCTCTATAGCCCCTCATATCTTGTTTTGTAGTTTCAGGGAGCTACGTAACTTGGTTCTCAATGTTCTTTATATGTTTTTGCACCGTCTTCATGTGTTGCATCTATTTATGAAATGTTCATGCATGTCTAAATAAGTCAACATGAGGTTCTGTCCAGAATAGTAATAACTCAAGTAATGCATGAAAGATGAATGGTATAGAGATGCCATGCTTCCTTTCATGCCACACATGCATCATATTGCTTGTACCATTATCACTTGCTGGTGGCTGCTTATTTCTATTGGATAGCATCGGGTGCTGAGAACGAGTTCAAGGATTCTATTCATAACGTTCAGGAAGATAAAGAGCAGTTCGAGTCTGAAGATCTTATGGGCAAGATGATCGTGACCTGGACACTGTTTTTAGCTTTGTTATGCCTAGTTGAATCGTTTCCATCGTTATTCACCGCTGCCTACCACCTGATAATTAAGCCTCCAAACATTGCCATGAAACCTCTAACCCTTCACCTCCTAGCAAATATTGTTTGGCTAAGTTAGCTCTTGCTCAACCAATTGATAGTTTTGCTAGTTGCAGGTGTAAGCTGGTCCATGTGATAACATGGGCAATTTGATTATCATTTTGTTTAAATGCTATTTAATTAATTCACCTATATACTTGGTAAGAGGTGGAAGGCTTGGACTTTTTCTAGGTGATTTGTTCCGCTTTTGCTGCCTTAGTTTCGGCTACCGGTGTTTTATTCCATAACTGAGCGCTCCTAACACGTCCGGGGTTGTTATGGAGACCCCCTTGGTTAATCGTTTAGTGTTAAAGCTTGTCTGGCAAGACCCAACATTGGTTTTAAATTTGCTAACAACTTAATAATTAAAGCATAGGGAATAGCTACCTCGAGGAGACTTAATCAACAACCCGGGCCAGTGCTCCTCATTAGTGTTGGTCCAAACTAGAGCACTGTGGCGGGGCCAACCCAGGGCAACTTGGGAGATCTCTATCAGGTCCTGTAAACTAGCTTATCTATCATGTCCTGAGACTGAGATACACGGCTCTTATCGAGTCCGTCGACACGCCGGGTGGTCTTTCTAGACTTGTCTTACCATAATGATATGTCTTGTGCATTGGAATCCCGGTGAGACTTTCGGTCTTCTAAGAGTTGAGGTTTTCCACTAAGGAATCCAACGAGATCGACGGTTTCTATGTGGCATGTGGTAATTTGTGATGGAGGGTTGAATCTTTCAGAAAGCCGTGCCCACGGTTATGTGGCAACCATGTAAACTTTGTTAACATCCGGTTCTAGACAACTTAAAGTAACTTAATTAAAAACTGCCAACTGTGTGCGTAGTCGTGATTGTTTCTTCGGAGTTCCTTCTCTCATCAAGAACACGGTGGGGTTATGACTGACGTAAGTAGGTGTTCAAGATCACTTAGTGATTATTCTCTGTGATTATTCTTTGTTAATGAACGTCATGCGTAGACCACCATACCTTTAATTCTTGTTCAACGTAAGTTAGCCACCACAAATGCTTAGGCTACTGCAAACTCAAACACATACCCCATCCTTACCCAAAAACTTAGTTAGATGAGATGCCATGGTCATGAGATTGCTGATTGCTTGTGGCTCAGAGATTAGTACAACCACCCACAGGTACATGTACTGCAGATACAGATGCTATCGAGGATACCCAGCTGAACTCGGAGTTTGACAAGGACAGTGGCTGTTTGTAAGTGACATATCCTAATGACTAGAGGACCTTTGTCGTGATCGTGGGCCTAGTGAGGCGGGAACATTACTTTTGTCGTTTAGCTTGTCTGTAGTCGGACCGTGCCTTCTGAATGATTTGAGTAAATGTTGTGTGGATCTTGTAACTTAACTTGTGGCAAGTGTAAGCCAAATCTTATACGCATCTGTCTTGTATGTATTGCTACGTTTACCGTTCTTGCGAAACGCTTAGATGCACCCCTTTGCCCTTTTTAGGAGTCGCCCCCAAATAAGGAAAGAGCCGCATCTTAGACGTTACACTTTGGTTGTCCATGCTAGAAGGTTCCATTTTGCCACGCCATAGCTAGGCTTTTTTGCACTAATGCCGCAGCCGGTCGGTTCCCAGTCGGGAGCTCCTCGCTCCCTCCTCACCGGCGGCGCCGGGGCGGCTCCGCTGTCGTAGGAGGCACATCCACAATGCACACATCATCATCATCATCATTGTCGGTCCAATCCTTCAAAGTCACGTCACGGCAGCACTCACCAGATGGCCTCCACCTCATCCTCCTCCGCCTCCGGCAGATTAGTCCCCGCCCCAATCATTATCGTGGGAGTGAGAGTCCTCTCGGTCTGGCACAAAGACTTACGGGTTCGGACCGTCCGTCGCCAGCTGCCGGCTGAAAAGCTGAAAGGAGCGCAATACGTGTCAGCCGCCACGACAAGAAACCAAATGCAACTTGAGTCGGTCGGAACTTACCGGCAGCGCACGGTTGTTGCGGTAGAACAACTTCATGCCAAACCACCACCCCTCCACGTCCAGCCTAAATTGGGTGATGGCATTTACCCTGGCGGCTATCTTTCCCGGCGCCAGCTCGAAGGTCGAAAGCTGGGAGGGTCCTTCAGGAGACCCGTGTCACAGATTCGGTGCGGCTGCTCCTGCAGCGGTAGCACCCGATAGGAGATGAAGGAAGCCATGAGTTCCGGGGCCAACAACCGCATGGAGGCCTTGAGCTGCTTCACGTGGGCCACAACCACCGTAACCTCATTGTTGCATCCCTTGAGGTCCTAGCTCACGCCAGTTGGTGGCTCATCGGTGAAAGGTTGGAGGTTGACCCAGTGTCGCACTTCCCCCACGTTGTGGACGTAGAAGAACGACCGCTGTCACTTTTTGAAGGAGTCAATCAGCTTCATTCACGAGAAGAGCGTGTTCCGCCCGGCGTACACCACCGCACCATTGCAGGAGCATGTTACCTCCTTGTTTTCCTGCACATGGAAGTTGAAGACTAGCCAGAAGAAGGAAGAAAAGGGACAGAAGCCCAACTACCGCTCGCACAACATGGCAAAGCATGCGAGGTACAACACCGAATTGGGCCCCAAATGATGCATATGGAGCTCGTAGAAGTCCAAGAACTGCCGCATGAAGCGGCTCGCCGGCAACCCGAAGCTGACGGGGAAGTGCGTCCCGAACACCACACGCTCATCATCCTGCGGCTCCGGCACACGCTCGTTCCCCGACACACGTGTCTCCACTCGCTCCTCCAACGGGATCCTGCTCGTCCGCCGGAGGTAATCAATGTGGGCCTTCGTGATCATGGAGCCCTCCGACAAGACGGCGGGCATCGCGGTCATCTCTGCGTCTGTTGACAGCGGGCGGAGAGGAAGAAGTTGGAGATATGGCCCGAGCAAACCGAACATGGGAAAGCGCTACAGGCGCGAGGCGGAAGGAACAATAGAGAGCGCTGCTGGCACGAGCAGGGAGATTAGGCGGTAGCAGGCGCTGCGGGCGTGAGGAGGAAGGACGAACGATGGAGAGCTCTAGTTCAAAACTAGTGCAAGGTGGGAGACGAGGAGGGGGAAGGCAATGGTGGCCTCAGCTTGTCCTCATCCCCCTTTTTAAACCCTAGGATGACGTGGGGTGTGGGATCACTTACGTCCACACCCCGCACTAACCCATGACGCACGCGTGCATTAATCACGCGGGGTATCCTAACCGGCGACCCACGCCGCAGAAGATCCCGCTCGTGGGCCGAGGCCTGGAAAGCTAGGCATGCAGAGGTGTCCCATCGCACGCGTAGTAGCGGGCCTGTCACCTGTGACTCGACCACAGGTGGTGTGCGCAAGCCGGTGCTGATCCCGAAGCGACGTCACGGGACCCCACACGTCCCAACACCTGGCTGGACCTCAGCCGGCTGTCGTGTCAGCCGTCCCGCGGTCAGACATCTCACCCAGATCTTCGGCAGGCTCATCAATTCCAACGACGAACAATCTCCAGGGGGGAGCGCACGCCCTCCTAGTTCGGAGGCCTCCAGACCCAATAGCTTCGAGGGCTACTGATGGGGTAATGGCCCCTAGTTATACCTAAGTGGAGGAAACCCCACTCCAAGATATTTAGGGGCGGGCCGGCTCGGCGTAGGCGGCCCGTCTAGCCATCGTGCGACTAGCTCGCTCGCGATAGCTGGCCCCAATGGCAGACGGTGGGTCAGCGCCCGTCCCATCCACTTGGACTGGTGTACAACTACAAGACAAGACCCCTGATGCGGGGGCACGTGTGGCAACAGTGCTTGTTGACGGGTCCGGCGAGGCTACATGGCATCATGATGCGAGCAGGGCGAGGCTACACGGCTACCGGTCACTAACGAGGATGACCGAGCGAGGCGGCCTTGTAGCAAAGCTTGTGCATACCAACTCCCTGACGACCAATGTGCTGACACTATAGAATCCGGCCGGCAGGCCCTGCGTTGGATAGGACTCGACAGCCGGGGGGCCCTGCGGCCAGCGTGAGGAGCTCGCAGCCGGGTCCCGCCCCTTCTTTTCCCCCAGTACTGTACACCTCTGGCTAGCCTATAAAGACGAACCCCATCCCCCAAAGAGAGGGCCTCGCCGGTGAGCACTTGAATACACATAATTCCCTATACAGGTAGCGAGAGTTCCATCTCCCTCCTCACAATCAGCTCGAGGAGCACCCTTGTATTGCGATCACCTATAGTCACACCAGTAGGACTAGGTGTTTTACCTCATCAAGGGGCCCTGAAACTAGATAGATCGGCTTCATGTGTCTTGCACCTTCACCCATTCCCACACGCCGTCGTCGACCGTTGTCCCCAAACCATGAACTAAGCCACCCCCTCGCATCTGCCGCGGAAATACCACGACAACTATCTATTTTACTTTTATGTTGAGTAATCACCCTCTTACTAAAATCACCATATTGTAGAGCACTATTGTCATTCTTATGATTTGAGTCTAGTTAAAGTTTGATGTGAGTATCAACTGGATCTTTTCTACCTTCAATTATAATGTTTAGTCATTGCTTGAACATTAGAGGCGCTCTGCATTTATGTTTTGCGGTCTCAGAAACAACTAGTGAAATACCATGTAGCCATATTATTGTTGGAAATATGCCCTAGAGGCAATGATAAAATAGTTACTACTACGTTTCCTGTTTCAAGATAATCGTTTATTATCCGTGCTATAATTGTATTGAATGAAAACATAGATACATCTATGGATACATAGACAAAACAATGTCCCTAGCAAGCCTCTAGTTGGCTAGCCAGTTCATCAAGGATAGTCAAGGTTTTCTGACTATGTGCAAGTGTTGTCACTTGATAAGTGGATCACATCATTAGGAGAATCATGTGATGGACTAGACCCAAACTATGAACGTAGCATGTGATCATGTTATTTTATTGCTATTGTGTTCTGCTTATCAAGTATTTATTCATATGACCATGAGATTATATAACTCACTGGCACCAGAGTAATATCTTGTGTGTATCAAACATCGCAACGTAACTGGGTGACTATAAAGGTACTCTACAGGTATCTCTGAAGGTGTCCGTTTAGTTAGTGTGGATCAAGACTGGGATTTGTCACTCCGTGTGACGGTGAGGTATCTTCGGGCCCAATCGGTAATACAACATCACACACAAGCCTTGCAAGCAATGTGACTAAGTGTAAGTCACGGGATATTTTATTGTGGAACGAGTAAAGAGACTTTCCGGTAACGAGATTGAAATAGGTATGCGGATACCGATGATCGAATCTCAGGCAAGTAACATACCGAAGGACAAAGGGAATGACATACGGGATTATATGAGTCCTTGACACTGAGGTTCAACCGATAAGATCTTCGGCAAATATGTAGGATCCAATATGGGCATCCAGGTACCGCTATTGGATATTGCCCGAGGAGTACCTCGGGGCATGTTTACATAGTTCTCGAACCCGCATGCCTTCACACTTAAGGTTCAGCGATGTTTTTAGTATAGTTGAGTTATATGTGTGGTTATCGAATGTTGTTGGGAGTCGCGGATGAGATCACGGACGTCACGAGGGTTTCCAGAATGGTCCGGAGACGAAGATTGATATATAGGATGACTTCATTTGGTTACCGGAAGGTTTTCGGGCATTACCGGGATTGTATGAGGAGTGACGAATGGGTCCCGGATGTTCACCGGGAGGGGGGCAACCCACCCAGGGGAAGCCCAAAGGCCCTAGGGGTGGCGCACCAGCCCTTATTGGGCTGGTGGGACAGACCGAAGGGACCTATGCGCCAAGAAAGAAAAACCAAAGAAAAGAAAAAAAGAAAGGTGGGAAGGAAGAGAAGGACTCCACTTTCCAATCCTAGTTGGACTAGGATTGGAGTAGGACTCCCCCTCCCTAGCCGCCGCACCCTTGAGGTATTGGCCCTCAAGGCAAGCCTCCTCCCCCTCCCTCCTATATATAGTGGTGATTTAGGGCTGATTTGACACAACTTTTGGCACGTGCAACTCACATCTAAACACCATAGTTTTACCTCTAGATCGTATTTCTGCGGAGCTCGGGCGGAGCACTGCAGGAGTAGATCCTTCACCACCACAGGAGCGCCGTCACGCTGCCGGAGAACTCATCTACTTCTCCGTCTTTCTTGCTGGATCAAGAAGGCCGAGATCATCGTCGAGTTGTACGTGTGCTGAACGCAGAGGTGCCGTCCATTCGACTACATCAAAGAAAAACCAAAGAAAAGGAACGGATCGTGGGACGGATCGCTGGACGGTTCGTGGGACAGTTCGCGGGGTGGATCAAGGGACGTGAGAACGTTCCACTACATCAAACGCGTTTGTTAACGCTTCATGTTGTGCGATCTACAAGGGTACGTAGATCCAAATCTCCTCTCGTAGATGGACATCACCATGATAGGTCTTCGTGTGCATAGGAAATTTTTTGTTTCCCATGCGACGTTCGCCAACCTTGGCATCATGAGCTAGGTGCATGCGTAGATGTTATCTCAAGTAGAAGACAAAGGGTTTTGTGGACGGTGATGTTCGATTTGCTGCCCTCCTTAGTCTTTTCTCGATTCGACGGTATTGTTGGATTGAAGCGGCCCGGACCGACATTACTCGTATGCTTACGAGAGACTGGTTTCATCGACAGACATGCAACCTCGTTGCATAAAGATGACTAGCGGTTTTCGGTTTCTTCAACTTTAGTTGAATTGGTTTTGACCGAGGCGGTCCTTGGAGAGAGGTTAAATAGCAATTTGCACATCTCCGTTGTGGTTTTTGCGTAAGTAAGATGCGATCATACTAGATGCCCATAGCAGCCACGTAAAACATGCAACAACAAATTAGAGGACGTCTAACTTGTTTTTGCAGGGTATGCTTGTGATATGATATGGCCGATGACGTGATGTGATATATTGTGTGTATGAGATGACCATGTTGTAATAGTTAATATCGACTTGCACGTCGATGCTACGGCAACCGGCAGGAGCCATAGGGTTGTCTTTAAACTAACGTTTGTGTTTGCAGATGTGTTTACTATATTGCTAGGTGGTAGCTTTAGTAGTAATAGCATAGATAGCACGACAACCTCGATGGCGACATATTGATGGAGATCATGATGATGGAGATCACGGTGTGGAGCCGGTGACAAGAAGATCATGCTCGTGCTTTGGTGATGGAGATCAAGGAGCACAAGATGATGGCCATATCATGTCACTTATGAATTGCATGTGATGTTAATCCTTTTATGCACCTTATTTTGCTTAGAATGACGGTAGCATTATAAGGTGATCTCTCACTAAAATTTCAAGATGAAATTGTGTTCTCCCCGACTGTGCACCATTGCGACAGTTTCGAGACACCACGTGATGATCGAGGGTGATAGACTCAATGTTCACATACAACAGGTGCATAACAGTTGCACACGCGGAACACTCGAGTTAAACTTGACGAGCCTATCATGTGCAGACATGGCCTCGGAACACATGAGACCGAAAGGTCGAGCATGAATCATATAATTGATATGATTAGCATAGAGATGCTTACCATTGAAATTATTCTCCACTCACGTGATGATCGGACTTGACTTTGTGTATTTGGATCATGTACCACTCAAATGACTAGAGAGATGTACTTTTTGAGTTCGAGTTTATCAGTAATTTGATTAAGTTAAACTCTAATTATCTTAAACAGAGTCTAAGTCCACTTTGCAATATTTGTGTTGTAGATCAATGGCTCACGCAATAGTCACCCTGAATTTTAGTACGTTCCTAGAGAAAGCTAAAATGAAAGATGATGGAAGAACTTTGTAGACTGGGCTCGTAATCTTAAGTTGCTCCAGCAAGCTCGGAAGAAGGATTATGTCCTTAATGTTGCGCTAGGATCTGAACCACCCGCTACGTCTAGCCAAGATGTTTTGAACGCCTGGTTAACACGTAAGGAGGACTACTCAGTAGTTCAATGTGCGATCTTGTATTGCTTAGAGCCGAGACTTCAACGTCAGTTTGAGCGTCATGGGGCATATGAGATGTTCCAGGAGTTGAAGTTTATCTTTCAGAAGAATGCCTGGATGGAGAGGTATGAGCCCTCCGATAAATTCTATGCTTGCATGATGGAGGAGAATTCGTCTGTCAGTGAAGATGTGCTCAAAATGTCTGGGTACTCAAACCGTCTAGCTGATCTGAGGATTGAACTCCCGCAAGAGGCTATCACTGACATAATTCTTCAATCACTGCCACCTAGCTATAAGGGCTTTGTGTTGAACTATAACATGCAAGGGATGAACAAGTCACCCGGCGAGTTATTCGCGATGCTGAAAGTCGCAGAGTCACAACTCCGGAAAGAGCATCAAGTGTTGATGGTCAATAAGACCACTAGTTTCAAGAGAAACGGCAAAGGCAAGAAGGGTAACTCCAAGAAGAGCGGCAAGCATGTTGCCAATCCGACGAAGAAACCCAACGCTGGACCTAAGCCTGAAACAAAGTGTTATTATTGCAAGGGACTGGGTCACTGGAAGCGCAACTGCCCCAAGTATTTGGCTGATAAGAAGGCAGCCAAGGAAAAATCAGGTATATTAGATATACATGTTATTGATGTGTACTTAACCAACTCTCCTAGTAGTGTCAAGTTCTCCGGAATAATGGAGCATGCAAGTGACTTGTTGGAGATCATACATACCGATGTGTGCGCTCGGATGAGTGTGGAGGCGCGTGGAGGATATCGTTATTTTCTCACCTTCAGCCACGATTTGAGTAGGTATGGATATATCTACTTGATGAAGCACAAGTCTGAAACGTTTGAGAAGTTCAAGAAATTTTAGAGTGAACTTGAAAATTATCGTAACAAGAAGGTCAAGTTCCTACGGTGTGATCGTGGGGGTTAATATCCGAGTTTTGAGTTTGTGCTCACTTAAGACATTGTGGAATTGTTTCACAGTTAACACCGCCTAGAACACCACAACATAATGGTTTGTCTGAACGTCGTAATCATACTTTGTTAGAAATGGTGCAATCTATGATTTCTCTTACGGATTTGCCGTTATCATTTTGGGGTTATGCGTTATAGATAGCTATATTCACTTTAAATAGGGCACCATCAAAATCCATTGAGATGACTATACAAACTGTGGTACGACAAAAGACCGAAGCTGTCGTTTCTTAATGTTTGGGGATGTGATGCTTATGTCAAAAAGCTTCAGCCTGAAAAGTTGGAACCCGAAGCGGAAAAGTGCGTCTTCATAGGTTACCCAAAAGAGACAGTTGGGTACACCTTCTATCTCAAATCCGAGGGCAAAGTGTTTGTTGCTAAGAAAGGATCTTTTCTTGAGAAGTAGTTTCTCTCGAAAGAATTGAGTGGGAGGAAGATAGAACTTGATGAGGATGTCGAACCTCTAGTCCCTATAGATGGTGGCGCAGGGCAAGGGGAAACCCCCATCGAAGCGACGCCGGTTGAGGAGGAAGTTAATGATGATGATCATGAAACTTTGGATCAAGTTCCTATCGACCTCACGGGTCGACAAGATCAGGTACTACTCGTGAGTGGTATGGTAATGTCGGGACCCCGATCCTAAGTCATAGGAATCCAGCCTGTAACACATCGCATCTCTTTGCGGTCTCATGCACGGTTAACTCCACGGCTGCAGCCTTACCTTAGTCGGGACCGTTTGCGTCTTTTGACTCACGTATGCAATAGTGTCGCTAGCATTCCAATGTCAAAGAACCCAGATCGACAAGTCTAGTCACAAACCAAAGTGGCAGTACCGCACAAGGACATGCATACATGAACCAACAAAGCAGGTGTCGGTCACCAGCCAGTGTAGACGAGTCGTAGCAAGCTACAAGGACTCCATTACATCGCGTGACATTTCCCCAAAGGGGACAGACACATTAGCTAAGAAGGACACATGCCGGTCAACCAATGTGTCCGGAGTAGTAGCGAACTACCAAGGCTCGTTGGATCACAAAGGGGCATTTCCTTGTAAGGAGTGCTACTAAAGTTCACGACTAGGTAATCGAACCCCATACATATCAAGTACGACACATGTACGCATGGCATACCAATATGTATAGATACATCGATGGCATCACAACATAACCATAAACATACAATCTTTATTTAAGAGGCTCGGAAGAGCCACACACATAATATTACACATTAAGCGTCTCACGACCCGTAATAGCAGTCATTCAGTTACAAGCCAGCGGAAGAGTTGAAAACTGTCTGAGTACAGACAGGTGCAACTAGAAGGCACATGGCATGACTATACTACAGACCCAACGTAGGGCCAAATCGTAGCTAGGACACAAGCTACTCGTCATCGTCGATGTCTACGAAGAACCCTCCATTAGGGTCATTAGCAACCTCTGCAACATTTATTAAGCAAACATGAGTATGGAGTTACTCAGCAAGACATTAGGATAACTATCTAATCATGCAATGTATCAATAAGGTATTGTGGGGTTTCATGCGGGAAGCCAGCATTTGACTCGTGGCTAGACAACTTGCATTTTAAAATAATTTTGACAACTTGATTTCTCGCACACGAGTTCACTAACACCACAACAATACACCATCGTGGAATCATTCCGTCTTCATACGGAAATGCCGTCCACGACACTCACACTTATCTTGACAATTTTATGAGTAGCCATTGAAGTTATCTATGAACAACATATGTCTCCAAGTAGTCCATATCCGCGGATGCGGCTATTCGAATAGATCATAACCTTGCAGGGGTGTACTTCGTCACACACGCTCTCGCCACTTATTGCCATGTACACGTCATGCACCTCGGCAACCTTCAAGCCGATCTGAGAGTAACCAGACTAGTACCTAGTCCATGTTTATCGCCTATCTGAGAGTAACCCGTACGGAAGTCCGGCCGAGGTTTCCGCCACGGCCTCAAAGATGTGCGCAGGGTTCCCAAGCCCACCATCCGGTTGCCACTTGGTACACCATGCCACTGCCTACCGCATCATAGCCCACCTCTCAGGTCAACACTATGCACGGCCTCCAACCTGACTATAAACACCAGAAACTACTTGCAACTCCTGGACCGAGTACTAAGCGATTAATAAGTCGAGAGGGTCAATTAAGTATCCCAACGTGTGGTAGTATCTAGTCTTGGATTACATACACGGAACTCAGTTCCTAAGGACGGTTCCAATGAAACAACCTGCCATGTACTCCTACACAGCCTTTCACCGGTACCTTTACCAAATCAGGTTCGACACACAACCTTTGCTTACCGAACACATTCTCACAATTCTGTTCATCTCCCAGATGACATACCTTACACAACTCTAAGCATAGTATGCATAGCAGGATAAGGCACATCATGGCTCAAGCAACTACCAGGTATGCTAGGTTGCAAGGTTCGGCTATTTACTGTGACAAGGTTAGGTCATGCAAAGGAAGTGGGTTCAATTAACGTGGCAAAAGCAGTTGAAGCATTTGATCCTAATGCAATAAGTAAGTGCAGGAGCAAGAACATGGGATTTATCGGGATGATCAAAATGGTTGCTTGCCTTGTAGCTCAGAGGAGTGACAATATCCGTCACACGGATATTCGGTGGAATCCGGGGAGCGGAGCCTACCGAAAGGAATGACAACAATGAATAACAAACATATGAAATCAAGATGATTTATGAGCATGGCATGAGAATGCAAGGTGATATACTATTATAACTAACATGTATTAGGTTTGAAGTTGATTTGAATCACATTCAAATATCACTTCAAACGAGGTATTCTCGGATACCGTTTTAATTGATTCGACCTGATGCTCAGATCAACTTGATGTTAACATTCATGGGATGACATGTTAAGTTGCTGGTTTGTAATTAGAACAGTGTTTGATCATGTCATTCATAAAGAAATTTAAATATTATCCATATTCCATTTATAAAGTATTTATAAGAATTGACTTATTCATTAATCTACATGTTTGGGTTCCATAACATTTTCAAACATGATTGAAAATAACATATTCAGATTCCTTGAATTTTTCTGATACTTTTTCATATATGAATTATTTTCATTGGAGTTACAGATTAATTTCTATGAATTTTTGAAGTTTTAAACATTTCTGGAATTATTCTTATACTGGAAAATCCCTTTGTTGCGTCAGCCTGACATCAGCAGGTCAACCGACCTGTTCAGGTCAAACCTGACAGGGGGGACCCATTGGTCAGCCTCTCTGGGGTTAATCCCGCGCTGACCAGCCCCTTAAGTGAGTTGATTTGGCCTTGGGCCCACTGTCAGCGAGAGATTAAGCATTTAAACTGCTGGATTAGGTTGGCCACGTCGGCCCCCACCGGAATATGGCCGGCGGCGACCACGGGCGCGGCGGAGGGCTCGCCGGAGAGATCCAAACAGCGCTACGGCCGTCGGTTTTGGGCGCAGAATAGAGATACAGGCAGCTAGTGAAACGCCGCATCTAAAGGGGTGGAGCTGGACCCGGTGGTCACTGAAATCCTTGTCGGCGATGAGGTCAGCGGCAGCTGCGGCTCGGGCATCGACGGAAGTGCCGATGCAGGGGGCTAGCGAGCTGGGAGAGAGGCCCTACGCCATCTACAGAGCTCGAGGAGCTCATTCCTGAGCTCGGCCTCGCGAGCTGAGTACCACAACGACGACAATGACATGGCCGGCGACGAGGTCCTTCGGGCTCCGGCGGCTAACGTTGTTAAAGGAGGGGGAGGCCTCGGGAAGAGGGGGAACAGGAAGAGGAGCTCACGGCGGATCTTGTGAGGCTGCCGGCAGGGTCGGGGAGGACCGGGAGACGACGGATCGATGACGACCGGAGCTTCGGGGAGAGAGAGATCCGAGAGGGGAAGGGGATCGAGAGGCCTAGGGGAGAGGATAGAGCCGCGGGGAGGAGGATAAGAAGGCACAGGCGTCGCGCTGGCGCTCCTGGAGGCCTCTAGCAGCGAGGAGGCAGGCAGGAGGTGGCCGGCTCGGCCGCCATGCTCATCTTCTCCCCTGCCTACTGGTAGGAGGAGGAAGATGACCGGGGAGCCCCTGGTGGGCTGGGCCGGCGACAAATAGAGGTAAACCCTTCCTTTCTCTTATTTCTTTTCTATTTTGTTTCTGTTTTGCTAACTATTGTTTTGTTATTTATTTCAGCACCAAAATAGTTTGTAAAAACTAATTTGAACACCCCAGAATATTTTGGAAAGTATCCAATCATTCCTAAAGTTTTCAATATTTTTGAAAACTTAAAGTTTCTGATTTCAAATTTAAAACTTGAGGACAATAGTTTTTTGCATTAATTTAGAATGCTTAAAGTGTCAAGAAAAAGGTTTTCTTCATTGCTTATATACTTTCATGATTTATGAGAAAGATTGAACTTTTCTTGAGGCCATTTGGGGTTCATTGATTTCAACTAGTTTAAATTTTCCTTCATTTGAGAAGTGGCTAGGGTTTTAGCATTTTCCTTCATCACTTGCTTTATTCTTGTTGAAAATTTCCTAGATGCAATGCAAAGAAAACATGAGCACAAAGCTAACTTGCTTAAGATGTCAGGGATGTGACAACTCACCCCCACTCAAAAGAATCTCGTTCCGAGATTTAGAAGTCGTCGGGAAAAACGCAGGATACTCAAGTCGGAGACGATCCTCTCTTTCCCAAGTTGCCTCCTTTTCAGAATGATTTGACCATTGAACTTTAAGAAACTTGAGGTTTCGACGTCGAGTGGTACGCTCAGCTTGATCAAGAATACGCACGGGGTATTCTCAGTATGAAAGGTTATCTTGGAGATCAAGCGTTTCATGGTCCACTTCACGGATAGGATCCGAAAAGCAATGCTTGAGTTGCGAGACGTGGAAGACATCATGAACCTTGGAAAGATGCGGAGGAAGTTCCAACTGGTAGGCAACTACTCCTCGTTTGGCAAGAATGCGAAAAGGACCAATGTAACGAGGAGCCAACTTGCACTTGATACCGAATCGATGGGTACCCTTCAAAGGTGTAACCCGAAGGTAAGCCTTCTCGTCAACTTCAAAGGTCACAGCCTTATGATGACAATCATATTGGCTCCTTTGACGAGACTGGGCTGTTTCCAACTTTTCACGAATAATGCGAACCTGCTCTTCTGCATCCTGGATCATATCTGGGCCAAAGAGTTGCCTCTCTCTGGTTTCTGACCAATTAAGAGGTGTTCGACATCTTCGTCCATAGAGAACTTCAAAAGGAGCTTTGCCCAAGCTTGGTTGGTAGCTATTGATATAAGCGAATTCGGCAAATGGAAGGCACTTCTCCCAATTCATACCGAACGATATAACACAAGCTCGGAGCATATCTTCTAGGATTTGATTCACTCTTTCTACTTGACCACTTGATTGGGGATGGAAAGCAGTGCTAAAAGACAAGTGAGTCCCCATGGCATTCTGAAAACTTTCCCAGAAGCGATAAGTAAAGATACTCCCACGGTCCGAGTTAATCTCCAGGGGAACACCATGAAGAGACACTATTCGAGAGACATATAATTCTGCTAGCTGGCTAGCTGTTATACTCTCACGAACGGGAAGAAAATGAGCCACTTTGGAAAGACGGTCAATGACCACAAAGATAGCATTATTTCCTTTCTTGGTCTTGGGAAATCCGGTAATGAAATCCATGCTAACTTTATCCCATTCCCATTCAGGAATAGCTAGAGGTTGAAGGGTGCCAGCGGGCCTTTGATGTTCCGCCTTAACTCGACGACAAACGTCGTAGTTAGCAACGAACTCAACAATTTCTCTCTTCATCCTAGTCCACCAAAACCTCTGGCGTAGGTCCTGATACATCTTTGTACTACCGGGATGAATGGTGAGAGGAGAGTCATGAGCCTCCTTAAGGATCAATTGCCGCAGACGTTTGCTCTTAGGAACCACTAAAGGGTTCTGAAAGAACACAACACCTTTCTCATTGATGGAGAAATCCCTAGCGTTACCGCTAGCAATATTCTCCTTGATCCAGGATATACCCTTATCATAAGCCTGCACGACTATGATTTGATGCCTAAGAGTAGGCTTCGCCACCAGGGTAGAAAGGAATTCTTGAGGAATAATATGAAGATTCATCTTCCGAAATTCCTCATAGAGATGTGGTTGACCTTGTTGTAGCATCAAATTGTTACAATAAGGTTTACGACTTAGTGCATCAGCCATAACATTCGCCTTCCCCGGGGTGTAAGTTATCCCTAAGTCGTAATCCAAGATCAACTCAACCCACCGTCTTTGCCTGAGATTCAAATCTGGCTGGGTGAAGATATATTTCAGACTTTGGTGATCCGTGAATATTTCGCAAGATTACCCAAAAGGTAATGTCGCCAGGTTTTTAGTGCATGGACCACAGCTGCAAGCTCAAGGTCATGTGTGGGATAATTATCCTCATGTGGACGCAACTATCGAGATGCGTATGCGATCACATGACGATCTTGCATGAGAATGCAACCTAATCCTTGTCGCGAGGCGTCGCAATAGATAACAAAGTCCTTAGAAAAATCTGGTGGTAGCAACACAGGTGCGGAAGTCAGGCGTCTTTTTCAGTTCCTGAAAACTATGCTCACACTGTGGTGTCCACTCGAGCTTTTTATCCTTCTTAAGGAGTTCAGTTAGAGGCTTTGCAACCTTGGAGTAATTCTCGACAAAGCGGCGACAATAGCTCGCTAGACCAAGAAAACTCCTAACTTGCTTAACCGATTCAGGTTGAGTCCAATCAAGGACAGCTTGAACTCTCTCGGGATTGACAACAATACCCTTACCAGAGATTACGTGACCTAGATAGGTCACTTCTGGTAACCAAAATTCACATTTTGAAAACTTGGCATAAAGGCGATGCTCTCGAAGTTTCATCAATACCAGCCTTAGATGCTCGGCATGTTCTTGTTCGTTCTTCGAGTAGATGAGAATATCATCGAGGGATACCACGACGAATTTATCCAAATACTCCATGAAGATTGAATTCATCAGACGAGAGAAGGTGGCTGGGGCATTGGTTAAACCGAAGGACATGACGGTGTACTCATATTGGCCATAACGAGTAACAAAAGCCGTTTTTGGAATGTCGCCGTTCTTGATCTTGATTTGATGGTATCCCAACCTCAAATCCATTTTGGAGAAGACTGAGGATCCAGCGAGCTGATCATACAGGTCGTTGATCCTGGGGAGCGGATACTTGTTCTTTATGGTGACCAGATTAACTGGTCGGTAATCTACAACCATCCGATCCGTTCCGTCTTTCTTCTTGACGAAGAGGACGGGGCCAGCCCAAGGAGAAGAGCTAGGACGAATGAAACCTTTGTTCAAGGCCTCATGTAGTTGCTTCTTAAGTTCGGCTAGCTCCAAGGGTGCCATCTTATATGGTCTTCTGGCTATTGGAACAGTTCCCGGAACAAGATCTATCACGAACTCTACATCTCTGTCAGGTGGAATTCCTGGCAGTTCCTCTGGAAAAACATCCGGGAAGTCACGGACTACCGGAATGTCTTCATGTTCCGGAAGAGGGTTGGCATTTAAGGAATAGAGTTGGCATTTGGCAACTCGAGTGGAGACATTTACTATCTCACCCGAGGGATGGGTAAGCTGGACATTTCCAGAATGAGTATCAATCTTGGCATAGTGAGCTGACATCCAGTCCATACCCAAGATCATATTAATATCCTAAGATTTCAAGGCTATCAATGAGGCTAGAAAAACTAGCATGTCTACTAGAATTTCATTGTCATAGGTTATCCTAGAGGTTTGCCATTTCCTACCAGGAGTTTGGACAACCAATGGAATTGGCATATCACAAAAAGACATGTTATGCAACTGTGCATTACTTTCTGAAATGAAGGAATGAGAAGACCCAGTGTCAAAGAGAACAAACGCTGGGTGATGATTAACAAGAAGCGTACCCAGCATGACGTCGGGATCCTCTGCAACTTCTTCTGCTGACACATAGTTCACACGGCCACGTGCAGGAGTTGGCTTCACATAGTAAGCTTTGCCCGACTTGCCTTGCCCGACGGACTTTCCGGGTTGCTTGGCACCCACATTTTGCGGACACTCACAGGAATAATGCCCTGGTTCTCCACACTTGTAGCATATCACTTGGTTGGCACGTGGTGGAGCATTGCTAGCTGGACCACCATAAGTTTTTGCTGGGGGGTTGGTCTGATTCGTCTGAGGCGCCACGTAGGATGGCCTCGGAGTGTATCTTGGCGGCAGAGAACTATTTGGAACCCACAGCCTGCGTTTGGGAAACGCGGAACCAGAAGATGAGCCAAAGTCACGGGAGTGCTTCCTTGTGGCATCAAAGTCAGTATGACCAGTCTCGGCACTGATCGCCTTGTTGACCAGGGCTTGAAAGCTTGCACACTCGTGGAGGCGCAGATCACGACGAAGCTCAGGGCTTAGACCCTTACGGAATCTTGCTTGCTTCTTGGCGTCAGTAGACACCTCCTCTATTGCATAGCGGGCGAGGTTACCGAACTCGCGGCTATAGGCATCCACGGTCAACTTGCCCTGAGTGAAGGCACATAACTCCTCTCTCTTTCTGTCCATCAGGCCCTCTGGGATATCGTGCAGACGAAAGGCTGCATTGAAGTCTGCCCATGTGGCTGCTGGTTCAGCGGGACGCATAGCTTCAAAGTTCTCCCACCACAGATTGGCGGGTCCTTCCAGGAAATATGCCGCAAAGGTCACCTTGTCGGCCTCAGAAACATTCGCAGAGCGAATCTTGCGTGCGATGTTGCACAACCAGTCATCAGCGTCGAGGGGATCGACGGAATGATGAAACTTTGGAGGATTCAGCTTCACAAAGTCGTTGAGGGACACTGCAGCATTCCTAGGCTGACGAGCCGTATTCTGCTCAATACGCTCTAACAGTCGGTTGGTCTCCCTTTTGTTTCTCTCTGCCTCTAGCATAACTTCCGCCAGAGAGGGCGGGTGAGGCAGGTCTTCCTGCGACGCTTGACTACCCTCGCCTTGCTCATGAGCAGGGGCACGGTTCAACTTGGTGAACACCATCCTGACAAACAAACTCACAACTTAGACCAATATCATATCAATACTAGCTATGGATTAAGAATGTACTGAACACACGGAATGCGGAAATGAATATCCGAACAACATGGTAACAAGCAACTGCTATATATCCACCATGGTTCATACACACCCTTACATAGTTCAGTACAAACTTACTCGAAGAGCAAACTACTGAAATTATGAAACTACTCATCAGAGGCTTACAAGCTTCCTATACCTTATTTATCTAAGCCTCCGGAATTCATTTCACATCACAGGCATACTTCACAAGTCACGCAGGACTGTGAACGTACGGCTACTACAATACTATCCTTCCGCTCACAGCTCAGGCATCCGCATAGAACATCTCATAGAGATTACCTCCATGACCTGGAAGCTCAACCTGCGGATCAGGAAACACTCTGGCCTAAGATCCCTGGGATCCATAAGGACACGGATGTGGCCTTGGTCCCCTGACTGGTGGTAAGAGGGGTCCCCGAAGAGGGGTGACTCCTCCTATAGCTGGCGAGTCAACGTGGACCGGAAGATGGGTCCTAACAGGGTTCAACATCTCCATATCTCCGTACCCTGTCTGGACTACCGGTGCTAGCTGCGTCAAAGCCGTCCACAGACGGGCACGGGTAGCATAAAGCTCCATGCGGAGAGCACGAGCATCCCTGTCTCTGTTCTCTAGCATCTCAACAGTGGACTGTAGTAGTGGATCCTCCATAGAAGAATCAAAATAGACTCCACTTAGGTATCCCTCTTCACCAGGCTGAGAGGCCGGAACATAGCAGAACTCTGAATTCTGCAGCAGTGCATGTCTTGCTCTCACAATGGTCAGCATTGAATAGGCAGCATCTTGTAGTGCCATGTCAACAGTGACTCCCAACCCATAGGACCAATGGATTGGCTCCTCAGCTCCAGGGTAGTCTGGAAATACCCTAACAGTGCAGATATACTGGCTCTGGTTGAAGTCTCGGTACTGTTCCTCCACTGTGTACTCGGGGTACCAGTAGTAACCGCACACCGACATCACGCTGACCAGCATGGCCGTATGACCCGGTACATCAATGCACCTGGTCAAACATACCACCTGACGAGAAGGACGGCCAGGCATCTGTAAATAGAGAGTAATGCAAAAGCATTAGAGCTCCAAATGCAAAATTGGGCAGCATAACGGCTGTAAATGCTCAAAAACAAATTTTGAGACAACCCAAAATGGAATAGCGTAACCACTCAACTATCAAGTTCAACTCTCTGATCATCAAACTTACTTCCTTTTCCTAGGAATGAAAGAAACCCAATATCTCTTAACTCGCAGTCCTATAATCTACCGATCAGAAACACGAGCCTAGAAGAAGATGAGTAACCTAGTCCTTAATTCCCGCAGAAAACACGAGGATGACCAGAATAGAATAACTTGAGAAGAGAACAAGAGTATTACGTTCCCTTCCACAAACAATTCCCTTATATATAACTAAAGCAATTCTAGACTCAACTTCGACCAGTTTGGCTTAGTAATCCTACAGTTAGTCAGGCTCTAATACCAACGTTGTCGGGACCCCGATCCTAAGTCATAGGAATCCAGCCTGTAGCACATCGCATCTCTTTGCGGTCTCACGCACGGTTAACTCGACGGCTGTAGCCTTACCTTAGCCGGGACCTTTTGCGTCTTTTGACTCACGTATGCAATAGTGTCGCTAGCATTCCAATGTCAAAGAACCAGGATCGACAAGTCTAGTCACAAACCAAAGTGGCAGTACCGCACAAGGACATGCATACATGACCCAACAAAGCAGGTGTCGGTCACCAGCGAGTGTAGACGAGTCATAGCAAGCTACAAGGACTCCATTACATCGCGTGACATTTCCCCAAAGGGGACAGACACAGCAGCTAAGAAGGACACATGCCGGTCAACCAATGTGTCCGGAGCAGTAGCGAACTACCAAGGCTCGTTGGATCACAAAGGGGCATTTCCTTGTAAGGAGTGCTACTAAAGTTCACGACTAGGTAATCGAACCCCATACATATCAAGTACGACACACGTATGCATGGCATACCAATATGTATAGATACATCGATGGCATCACAACATAACCATAAACATACAAGCTTTATTTAAGAGGCTCGGAAGAGCCACGCACATAATATTACACATTAAGGGTCTCACGACCCATAATAGCAGTCATTCAGTTACAAGCCAGCGGAAGAGTTTAAAACTGTCTGAGTACAGATAGGTGCAACTAGAAGGCACATGGCCTGACTACACTACAGACCCAACGTAGGGCCAGATCGTAGCTGGGACACCAGCTACTCGTCGTCGTCGATGTCTACGAAGAACCCTCCAATAGGGTCATTAGCAACCTCTGCAACATTTATTAAGCAAACATGAGTACGGAGGTACTCAGCAAGACTTTAGGATAAGTATCTACTCATGCAATGTATCTATAACGTATTGTGGGGTTTCATGCGGGAAGCCAGCATTTGACTCGTGGCTAGACAACTTGCATTTTAAAATAATTTTGACAACTTGATTTCTCGCACATGAGTCCACTAACACCACAACAATACACCATCGTGGAATCATTCTGTCTTCATATGGAAATACCGTCCACGACACTCACGCTTATCTTGACAATTTTATGAGTAGCCATTGAAGTTATCTATGAACAACATATGTCTCCAAGTAGTCCATATCCTTGGACGCGGCTATTCGAATAGATCATAACCCTGCAGGGGTGTACTTCGTCACACACACTCTCGCCACTTATCGCCATGTGCACGTCATGCACCTCGGCAACCTTCAAGCGGAAGCCCAGCGAGGGAGTCGGCCACGACCGTTAACCACACTAGTACCTAGTCGAGGTTTATCGCCTATCTGAGAGTAACCCGTACGGAAGTCCGGCCGAGGTTTCCGCCACGGCCTCAAACAATGTGCGCAGGGTTCCCAAGCCCACCATCCGGGTGCCACTTGGTACACCGTACCACTGCCTACCGCATCATAGCCCACCTCTCAGGTCAGCACTATGCACGGCCTCCAGCATGACTATAAACACCAGAAACTACTTGCAACTCCTGGACCGAGTACTAAGAGATTAATAAGTCGAGAGGGTCAATTAAGTATCCCAACGTGTGGTAGTATCTAGTCTTGGATTACATACACGGAACTCGGTTCCTAAGGACGGTTCCAATGAAACAACCCGCCATGTACTCCTACACAGCCTTTCACCGGTACCTTTACCAAATCAGGTTCAACACACAACCTTTGCTTACCAAACACATTCTCACAATTCTGTTCATCTCCCAGATGACAGACCTTACACAACTCTAAGCATAGCATGCATAGCAGGATAAGGCACATCATGGCTCAAGCAACTACCAGGTATGCTAGGTTGCAAGGTTCGGCTATTTACTGTGACAAGGTTAGGTCATGCAAAGGAAGTGGGTTCAACTAACGTGGCAAAAGCAATTGAAGCATTTGATCCTAATGCAATAAGTAAGTGCAGGAGCAAGAACATGGGATTTATCGGGATGATCAAAATGGTTGCTTGCCTTGTTGCTCAAAGGAGTGGCAATATCCGTCATACGGATATTCGGTGGAATCCGGGGGAGCGGAGCCTACCGAAAGGAATGACAACAATCAATAACAAACATATGCAATCAAGATGATTTATGAGCATGGCATGAGAATGCAAGGTGATATACTATTATAACTAACATGTATTAGGTTTGAAGTTGATTTGAATCACATTCAAATATCACTTCAAACGAGGTATTCTCGGATACCGTTTTAATTGATTCGACCTGATGCTCAGATCAACTTGATGTTCACATTCATGGGATGACATGTTAAGTTGCTGGTTTGTAATTAGAACAGTGTTTGATCATGTCATTCATAAAGAAATTTAAATATTATCCATATTCCATTTATAAAGTATTTATAAGAATTGACTTATTCATTAATCTACATGTTTGGGTTCTGTAACTTTTTCAAACATGATTGAAAATAGCATATTCAGATTCCTTGAATTTTTCTGATACTTTTTCATATATAAATTATTTTCATTGGAGCTACAGATTAATTTCTATGAATTTTGGAAGTTTTAAACATTTCTGGAATTATTCTTATACCGGAAAATCCCTTTATTGCGTCAGCCTGACATCAGCAGGTCAACTGACCTGTTCAGGTCAAACCTGACAGGGGGGACCCACTGGTCAACCTCTCTGGGGTTAATCCCGCGCTGACCAGCCCCTTAACTGAGTTGACTTGGCCTTGGGCCCACTGTCAGCGAGAGATTAAGCATTTAAACTACTGGATTAGGTTGGCCACGTCGGCCCCCACCGGAATATGGCCGGCGGCGACCACGGGCGCGGCAGAGGGCTCACCGGAGAGAGCCAAACAGCGCTACGGCCGTCGATTTTGGGCGCAGAATAGAGCTACAGGCAGCTAGCGAAACGCCGCATCTAAAGGGGGTGGAGCTGGACCCGGTGGTCACCGGAATCCTCGCCGGCGATGATGTCAGCGGCGGCTGCGGCTCGGGCATCGACGGAAGTGCCAATGCAGGGGGCTAGCGAGCTGGGAGAGAGGCCCTCGCCATTTACAGAGCTCGAGGAGCTCATTCCTGATCTCGGCCTCGCGAGCTGAGTACCACAACGACGTCATTGACATGGCCGGCGACGAGGTCCTTCGGGCTCCGGCGGCTAACGTGGTTAAAGGAGGGGGAAGGCCTCGGGAAGAGGGGGAACAGGAAGAGGAGCTCACGACGGATCTTGTGAGGCTGCCGGCAGGGTCGGGGAGGACCGGGAGACGACGGATCGACGGTGACCGGAGCTTCGGGGAGAGAGAGAGATCCGAGAGGGGAAGGGGATCGAGAGGCCTAGGGGAGAGGATAGAGACGCTGGGAGGAGGATAAGAAGGCACAGGCGTCGCGCTGGCGCTCCTGGAGGCCTCCAGCAGCGAGCAGGCAGGCAGGAGGTGGCCGGCTCGGCCGCCATGCTCATCTTCTCCCCTGCCTACTGGCAGGAGGAGGAAGATGACCGGGGAGCCCCTGGTGGGCTGGGCCGGCAACAAATAGAGGTAAACCCTTCCTTTCTCTTATTTCTTTTCTATTTTATTTCTGTTTTGCTATTTATTTCAGCTCCAAAATAGTTTGTAAAAACTAATTTGAACACCCCAGAATATTTGTTGGAAAGTATCCAATCATTCCTAAAGTTTTCAACATTTTTGAAAACTTAAAGTTTCTGATTTCAAATTTAAAACTTGAGGACCGTAGTTTTTTGCATTAATTTAAAATGCTTAAAGTGTCAAGAAAAAGGTTTTCTTCATTGCTTATATACTTTCATGATTTATCAGAAAGATTGATCTTTTCTTGAGGCCATTTTGGGTTCATTGTTTTCAACTAGTTTGAATTTTCCTTCATTTGAGAAGTGGCTAGGGTTTTAGCATTTTCCTTCGTCACTTGCTTTATTCTTGTTGAAAATTTCCTAGATGCAATGCAAAGAAAACATGAGCACAAAGCTAACTTGCTTAAGATGTGAGGGATGTGACACGTAATCCTGTCACAACCCTAAATTGTGTTGTTGTTTTTATTTTTGGTTGCATCAAAAAGCATCCATGCATCATGTTAAAATCCTTTTGAACCCTAAATGGAGATGACCAAACCCTACCACCAAATAAAATCCAAATAGGATCAACAAGGATTATTTTCAATAACCCAATTGGTCTCCAAAAATGTTCCCCCTTTTTGATAAATGTTGGAAATAACATACCAGGGGTGAAAGCTATTTTAAGAATACCTTTGGCGTTTTATTTTAATAAATAAGTTAAACAAGATAATTAACCTAATGACCCACTGATAGTGGCCCAGACCCTAATTAGAAGTAAAAGTTTAAAATTAAACTCTTTTTAGTAAATGTGACACTGACGTGTGTCCCCCACACGTCAGGTTTGACCCGGACCAGGTCAGTTGACCTGCTGATGTAATGCTGACGCAGAGTTGACGCAATAAGTAACTTCCTATTATATTTTTTTTCTTCAGAAAATGCCTAAAACTTCTAAAAATATAGAAAATAAAATATAACTCAGATGAAAATAATTTATATATGTAAAATGATCAGACAAATTCAAGAAATCTAATTATGACATTTTCATGCATGTTCGCGATAGTTAACATCACCAAGTAGGCAAAATGATGATTAGGGTAAATTTAATAAATAATTTGGAGATGGAATTTGGTATATATTTGAATTCCACTTCAACTAACAACACCAAACATTGAGCTAGGAAAACCAGTACCTCAAAATGCCATCTTCATGCATGCTAAAACAAGTTCTACCTGGGCATCAAGTCGAATCAATTAAAAGGGTATCCAAAAAATACCTTGCTTGAAGTGATATTTGAATTCTAATTCAAATCCAGCTTCAACCTAAGAAATGGTAGCTATATTGGCCCTGCCACTTCTCATCTTCAGTTCATGGTCATGCATCATAGTGTTGCATTTCTGTGAAGTAATTATTGTTCTTTCCTGTTTGCCGGTACTGTTGCCTCTCGGTAGATGATGGTACCGACGACGTGATCGTTGACATTGATGAAGACTCATTGCTATCTTGAGACGTGTCAGGCAAGCAAACCCCCTTGAACATACTGATATAAACCCACTCTCTCGCTCTTGCTCTCTTTTATTGCATTATGACAAACACGATTCAACTGTTATATGTTCTCGTTAGTTGAACCCATTCCTCTGCATAACCTCATTTTGCCACAGTAAATAGTTGAAACCACTTAGCATGAGTAGCAATTGCTTGAGCCCTGATGTACTTACTCATCCAGGCTTGCTTACTGTGCCTGCTATGCTTAGAGTTGTGTCGAGTCTGATCCATCTGGATGATGAATCAGAATGGTTGTGTTCATGTTCTACAGTGTGAGAGTAAAGGTGTGAATTCAATTTGGTAAAGGTAGCGATGAGAGGCCATGTAGGAGTACATGGTGGGTTGTCTCATTGGGACCATCCATAAGAACTGAGTTCTGTGTATGTTATCCAAGACAAGATACTACCATGCATTGGTCCCTGAAATATGACCCCGCTCGGCTTATTAATTGCCTAGATCTGTGTCCAGGAGTTACAATTAGTTTCTGGTGTTTTTAGGAAAAGTGTTGGTGGCCGTGTTTAGCTCTACCCGACGGGGTAGGCTTCTCTGCGGTAGATACACAGTGGCACGGTGTACCAAGTGGCACCCGAATGGTGGGCTTGGGAACCCTACGCACATCGTTTGGGGCCGTAGAGGAAACCTCGGACAGACTTCCTTACGGCTTCAGTCTCAAATAGGTGATAAACCTGGACTAGGGTCTTATGTGTGTTTAACGGTCGTGGCCGACACCAACGTCAGTTCTTCTGCTTGAAGGTTCCCGAGATGCATGACGAACATATGGTGATAAGTGGTGAGAGCATGTGTGTTGAAGCATACCCCTGCAGGGTGATTTAATTTGTTTGAATAGCCGCGTCCTCGGATATGGACTACTTGGAAACATTAAGTGGTACATAGACAATTTAAATGGATATTCTAAAACATGCAAGATAAGTGTGAGTACTATGGATGGCCTTCTCGTAGGGAGACGAGAGTGGATCCATGGTGGTGTATTGATTGGTGAACATGTGGACACGGGTGCGCTATCCCACCTCAAGGAAAGAACTTGTAGTAGTAGTACAGGTTAGCCAAGAGTCAAAGCTGGCTTGCTGCACTCAAACCCCACAATCCTTTCATTGATACATGATGCATATGTAGATAGTTCTAATGTAAGGCTTGCTGAGTACCTTTGTACTCAAGGTTGCTTTATTTATGTTTTAGCGGAGAAGATTTAGTCTCTTTAAATGGTTCTACATGATGTGTTCGATGTTGACCAGAATAGCTTGGGAATCCCAGATAGAGGTCTGGTTCTTTTGGTAGGGTCATGGTAGCTTTTCTAGCTCCTCCACCCATGTTTAGTAGATGTATGTACCTAGACATGTTTTGCTTCCGCTTGATGTTTGTATGACTTGAGTGACGGGTCACGAGACCCCTGTTTGTAATATCATTCTATGTTGACTTTTATGAGTCTTTAATAAAAGCTTGAGTTATAGAGTTATGTTGTGATGCCATGTGGTATCTACACATATAGTGCATATTGTGTGTATGTTATGAAATGCATTATATGTGTGGGATTCGAAACCTAGTGGTGTGACTTTAGTAGTAGTCTATACGGGGAAATGCCTCTTTGTGCTTCCACCGAGCCTTGGTAGCTTGCTACTGCTCCGGACACATTGATTGACCGGCATGTATCCTTCTTTGTTGTTGTGTCTGTCCCTTCGGGGAAATGTCTCGCAGTGTAACGGAGTCCTTGTAGGTTGCTACGACTCGTCTACACACGCTGATGACCGACACCTACTTTGCTGGGTTATGTATGCATGTCCCTGTACGGATGTACCACTTGGGTATATAACTAGTCATGTCGACCCGAGTTCTTTGTCGTTTGAATTCTAGCGACACATTCATATACGTGAGCCAAAAGACGCAAATGGTCCCGACCAAGGTAAGGTGGCAGCCGTGGAGTTTACCGTTCGTGAGGCCGCAAAGTGATGTGATGTGTTACACGCTGAGGTCTTATGACTTAGGATCGGGGTCCCGACAGCTTTGGTATCAGAGCTTGACTGCCTGTAGGATAACGAGGGCAAACTGGTCGATGTTGTGTCTAGCAACTCTTTAGTTATATAAGGGAATTGTTTGTGGAAGGGAACGTAAGGCTCTTTTTACTCCTTTCCTTGTGTCATTCTTATTCTGAGTCATCCTCTTCTTTGTTCTATGGGGTTTAAGAATTAGGCTTTCTCATCTATTCATTAGGATGACGAGTTACAATGTTGGTGGTCTTTAGGAAAGTTGTTGTCCTCAAGGATCAGTTTCTCCATAAGAATTCAATTGTTGTGTTATCAGATTCTTGCATGTTGCCTCATATTTCATGCACGTACAACCGTTATGTTGTCCGAGTTTACTAAGGCTTCTAAACAATCTGTTGCAATTGCAAATTCCTTCCTCTTATTTTTAATGTCTTTTGGCCAGACAAAGCACACTAATCATTGTGATGAGGTACTCTATTGCCTCGACATATTTGTTAAAGTGTTAGGAAACAATGTTACCTCCAAAAACCACCCAACAGTCTAGATGTGTTCTGGTTCCCAGTGTGATAATTTTGGCCATCATTTTCGAAAAACATCCCGTGATGTTATTTAGTTAGTAGGTATTCTATTTTTAGGTTCTTGAATCCAAGGATCGTTCTGCTCACTCCTGTTGATAGTGTTGCTAGTTACTTTAGAATGATTAGTAACCTTGTTGTAGTTCCCAAGGTTCATGGTATATCCTTCTTCCAACACCATGGACCATCTCTCGCAGAAGTTCTTCATAAATTAAAGATCATAACAAGAGTGCTTGTGATGAGTTCTCTACTCCATTTTGCGATTCTGCCAACTTCGCCCTTCTGCATGGGTTATCTGGAAGAATTATGTTGAACTCGTTTGACATGCTAATCTATGCATCCACAACTCAAGAAATCATGTGCTCTTGAGTTGGCCCTATCAAGTTGTATTCTGACCTTCATCCATGAGAGGATAGTCAAGAGTAGTTGTGCATTCGTGTCATCAATGTCTTTTATTCCTGTGGTCTATCAAGTTGTTCTATTCTCGAATGACTCGGAGAAGCAAACTCCAGTACCTCATCCATTTCTTGGATTGGGTCAAAGCAGCTGTATTCCGCAGTTCAAAATGCCAATCTGGCTTTTGTTCTGTTCTATCTTGGAGTATTACCCTCTTTTTGTCAAGAGTGTTGTGAGAATTGCACCATCTCTTATGAGCTCTTGATGTAATGGTACTTCTCTCTATCATTGTTCATCCCTCGGTTTCCGTGTTGGTTGTAACCGGAATATCGACAGGTGAACCATGATGTGTGAAAGCAATACTCCTAGCAATGACATTGCTTAGAAAGTTAGTGGACAATAATTTCACTCTTATGGTAATGGTGACTGAATCGTCATCCTAAGATTGACCGTGCTACCTCGTCCGTGTTTCATGGTGCATTTTTAGATCAATGGGTTAGGATTGTGTCAATCCTTCACTCTTTGATCATATCATCTTGCCCTGAAAAGCAATATTGTTCCCGAGCTTAACAACATATCGATGGTTCATGATTTTCTGAATATCTTCTCGGAAGTATACCAGGTTTTTCCTGACTGTTATGATAGAGCTCGTGATCGAGTTGGTTTCCCTATAAGCCATCTTATCCAAGAATCCGTGCGGAGCTAAATGATAAGAACCCGATCCTGAATCATAAGAACCCAGCCTGTAACACATCACATCACTTTGCGGCCTCACGCACGGTAAACTCCACGGCTGCCACCTTACCTTGGCCGGGACCGTCTGTGTCTTTTGGCTCACGTATATGAATGTGTCGCTTGCATTCAAACGAGAAGAACCCGGGTCGACATGGCTAGTTATAAACCCAAGTGGTACATCCGTACAGGGACAAGCATACATAACCCAGCAAAGCAGGTGTCGGTCATCAGCGTGTTTAGACGAGTCGTAGCAAGCTACAAGGACTCCATTACACCGCGTGACATTTCCCCGAAGGGACAGACACATCAGCAAAGAAGGATACATGCCGGTCAATCAATGTGTCCGTAGCAGTAGCAAGCTACCAAGGCTTGGTGGAAGCACAAAGAGGCATTTCCCCATAAAAAGTACTATTAAAGGCACACAACTAGGTGTCGAATCCCACACATGTAATGCATTTCATAACATACACACATTATGCACTATATGCGTAGATACAACATGGCATCACAACTTCATGGCATATAGAGAAACCAACTTGATCACGAGCTCTTATCATAACAGTCATGAAACAACCTGGAATACTTCCCAGAAGATATTCGGAAAAACACGAACCACCGATATATTAATAAGCTCGGGAACAATCTCGCTTTTCAGGGCAAGATCATGTGATCAATAGAGCGAGGGATTGCAAAATCCTAACTCATTGATCGAAAAGTGCACCATGAAACAATGACTAAGTAGCACGGTCAATCTTAGGATGACGATTCAATCACCATCATCATAAGAGTGAATTTATTGTCCACTAGCTTCCAAACAAAACATTGCTAGGTGTATTGATTTCACACATCATGGTTCACTTGTCGATATTCCGGTTACAACCAACACGAAAACCAAGGAATGAACAATGATAGCGAAAAGTATGACAACATCAAGAGCTCATAAGAGATGGTGCAATTTTCACGTCACTCTTGACAAAAATAGGATAATACTCCTAGATAGAACAGAACAAAAGATGGGTTAGCATTTCGATCTGTGGAATACAACTACTTTGACCTAATCCAAGAAATGGATGAGGTACTGGAGTTTGCTTCTCCCAGTCATTCGAGAATAGAACAACTTGACAGACCACAGGAATAAAAGACATTGATGACACAAATGCACAACTACTCTTGACTATCCTCTCATGGAAGAAGGTCAGAATACAACTAGATAGGACCAACTCAAGAGCACATGATTTCTTGAGTTGTGGATGCATAGATTAGCATGTCGAACGAGTTCAACATAATTCTTCCAGATAACCCATGCAGAAGGGCGAAGTAGACAAAATCAGAATATGAAGTAGAGAACTCATCACCAGCACTCTTGATATGATCTTTAGTTAACGGAGAACTTCTGCTAAAGATGATCCATGGTGTTGGAAGAATGATATACCACGAACCTTGGAAACTACAACAAGGTTACTAATCATTCTAACGGAACTAGCAACACTATCAACAGAAGTGAGCAGAATGATCCTTGGATTCAAGGACCCAGAAATAGAATACCTACAAACTAAATAACATCACGAGATGTTTTCTAAAATGATGGCCAGAATTATCACACTGGAAACATAGAGCACATCTAGACTATTGGGTGGTTTTCGGAGGTAACGGGGTTTCCTAACACTTCAACAATAGGACGAGGTAATAAAGTACCTCATGACGATGATTAGTGTGCTTGGCCTGGCCAAAAGACATTAACTCGAGATGAGAGGATTTGCAATTGCATCAGACTATTTAGAAACCTTGGAAAACTCGGACAGCATAACGACTGTACGGCAAGAATTATGAGGCAACCTGCAAGAAAACTAAAAACATAACAATTGAATTCTTATGGAGACACCGATCCTTGAAGACAACAACTTTTCTATAGGCCTCCAGCATAGTAACTCGTCATCCTAATGAATAGATGAGAAAGCCTAATTCTTAAACCCCATAGGATAAAGAAGAGGGTGACTCAGAATAAGAATGACACAAGGAAAGGAGTAAAAAGAGCCTTACGTTCCCTTCCACAAAGAATTCCCTTATATAACTAACGAGTTGCTAGACTCAACATCGACCAGTTTGGCTTGGTTATCCTACAGACAATGAAGCTCTGATACCAAAGCTGTCGGGACCCCGATCCTAAATCATAAGAACCCACCATGTAACACATCACATCACTTTGCGGCCTCACGCACGGTAAACTCCACGGCTGCCACCTTACCTTGGCCGGGATCGTTTGCATCTTTTGGCTCACGTATATGAATGTGTCGCTAGCATTCAAACGACAAGAACACGGGTCGACATGGCTAGTTATAAACCCAAGTGGTACATCCGTACAGGGATAGACATACATAACCCAACAAAGCAGGTGTCGGTCATCGGCGTGTGTAGACGAGTCGTAGCAAGCTACAAGGACTCCACTACACCGCGTGACATTTCCCCGAAAGGATAGACACAGCAGCAAAGAAGGATACATGCCGGTCAATCAATGTGTCCGGAGCAGTAGCAGGCTACCAAGGCTCGATGGAAGCACAAAGAGGCATTTCCCCATAAAAAGTACTACTAAAGGCACACAACTAGGTGTCGAATCCCACATATATAATGCATTTCATAACATACACACATTATGCACTATATGCGTAGATACAACATGGCATCACAACATAACTCTATGACTCAAGATTTTACTAAAGACCCATAGGAATCAACATAGTATGATATTACAAACAGGGGTCTCGTGACCCGTTACTCAAGTCATACAGACATCAAGCGGAAGCACAACATGTCTGGGTACAAACATCTACTAAAAGTGCCTGGAAGAGCCTGAAAAGCTACTACGACCCTACCAAAGGAGCCAGACCTCTGTCTGGGATTCCCAAGCTATTCTGGTCAACATCGAACACATCGCATAGAAACCTTTAATGAGACTAAATTCTTCTCTGCAAAAACATAAATAAAGCAACCGTGAGTACAAAGGTACTCAGCAAGACTTACATCAGAACTATCTACATATGCATCATTTTTCAATGAAAGAATTTTGGGGTTTGATTGCAGCAAGCCAGCTTTGACTCTTGGCCAACGTGTACTACGACTACAATTTCTTTCTTGGGCGTGGGATAGCGCACACGAGTCCACATATTCACCAAAGCAATACACCACTGTGGATCCACTCTCGTCTCCCTACGAGAAGGCCTTACATAGCACTCACACTTATCTTGCATGTTTGAGAGTATCCATTTAAATTGTCTATGTACCACGTAATGTTTCCAAGTAGTCCAGATCTAAGGACGCGACTATTCGAACAGATTATATCACCATGCACAGGTATACTTCTTCACACACGCTCCCACCACTTATCACCATATGCACGTCATGCCTCTCGGCAACCTTCAAGCAGGAGCACTCGCGTGGGTGTCAGCCACGACCGTTAACCACACAAGACCCTAGTCTAGGTTTATCGCCTATTTGAGACTGAACCCTTAAGGAAGTCCGACCGAGGTTTCCTCTACGACCCCAAATGATGTGCGCAGGGTTCCCAGGCCCACCATCCCGGTGCCACTTGGAACACCGTGGCATTGTGTATCTACCGCAGAGAAGCCTACCCCGTCGGCAGAGCTAAACACGGCCACCAACACTTCTCCTACAAACACCAGAAACTAATTGCAACTCCTGGATGGGGATCTAGGTGATTAATAAGCCAAGAGGGTCAATTAAGTATCCCAATGTGTGGTAGTATCTTGTCTTGGATAACATACACAGAACTCAGTTCTTAAGGATGGTCCCAATGAGACAACCCACCATGTACTCCTACATCGCCTCTCATCGCTACCTTTACCAAATCGGATTCACACTTTTACTCTCACACTGTAGGACATGAACACAACCGTTCCGATTCATCATCCAGATGGATCAGACCCGACACGACTCTAACGATAGCAGGCATTGTAAGCAAGCACGGATGAGTAATCACAAGAAGGCTCAAGCAGTTGCTACTCATGCTAAGTGGTTTTAACTATTTACTGTGACAAAATCAGGTCATGCAGGGGAATGGGTTCAACTACCGATAACATGTACAATTGAATCGTGTTTGTCCTAATGCAGTAAAAGAGAGCAGGAGCGAGAGAGTGGTTTCATATCAATATGCTCAAGGGGGTTTGCTTGCCTGACACGTTTGAAGATAGCAATGCGTCATCATCAATGTCAACGATCACATCGTCGGAACCATCGTGTACCGAGAGGGAACAATACCAGCAAACAAGAAAGAACAATAGTTACTTCATAGAAATGCAACACTATGATGCATGATCAAGAAATGGAAAAGAAATGTGGCAGGGCCAATATAGCTACCATTTCTTAGGTTGAAGCTGGATTTGAATTAGAATTCAAACATCACTGCTAGCAAGGTATTTCGGGGTACCCTTTTAATTGATTCGACCTGATGCTCACGTACAACTTGTTTGAGCAGGCATGAAGAAGGCATATTGGCGTGCTTAGTTTCCTAGATCATTCTTTGGTCATAGTAATTGAAGTGGAATTCAAATAGGAATCAAATTCCAACTCCAAACTATTTATTAAATTTACCCTAATCATCATTTTACCTATTTTGTGATGTTAACTTTCTCAAACCAGCATGTAAATGCCATAATCAGATTCTTTGAAATTTTCTGATCATTTTTCATATATAAATTATTTTCATTGGACTTACGGATTATTTTCTATGATTTTTAGAAGTTTTAGGCATTTTCTGGAATTGTTTTATATTAGAACACCAACTACTGCGTCATCATTGCATCAGCAGGTCAACCAGCCTGGTCAGGTCAAACCTGATAGCCAGGGCCCACTGGTTAGTGACACAGGGCTAATCCCCGATCAAACCAGAGGCTAACCAGGCTTTGACCCCAAGTGGGGACCTCTATCAGTGGCTAGGGGGGTTATCACTGGTTAATGACTGGCCACGTCGGCCCCCACCGGAGGGTGGTCTCCGGCGACCATAGCCACGGCGGAGGGCTCGCAGGAGTTGTGCTAATTCATGCTACAAAGGTCCAAATCGAGCGCGGCTTGCAGCTACGGGACGCTAGCGAAGCGCCCGATCTGGCAGGGGCATCAGGAGAAGCTAGGGTGGCCGGGAGAGGTGCCGGCGACGAGCGTGCGCGGCGGCCGGAAGTCGGGCTCGACGGGGATGTGCTCTGGAGGGGGTTTTCGAGCGAGAGAGAGAGAGGGGAAAACATCAGGGGCTCACAAGGGATCCATTTCTGGCATCGGGGAGGTCGGAGAGACCCGGTGGCAGTAGATCGACGGCGGCAGATCCCGGTGGTCGGAGGAGGAAGCGGCGGCGGTGAGGGTGATGCAGGGGGCTTCGGCTCGATTCCGATGACTGGAAGGTGCAGCACGTCATGGCGTTGCGGATTGGCAGCTCAGGGAGCCGCTTCTATGGACGGAGGGGCATCGTCGACGGTGAGCTGGCTACGGCGTCAATGGCGACAGGGGAGAGGGAGAGACACAGAGATGGGGAGAGACCAGGGAGGGGGATAAGCTCGAGGTGGTTTGGGTGGCGCAAGGATAAGGAAGAGGGAAGGGGCGATGAGGCAGACAGGCAGCTGCCGGCATGGAGGCCTCGGCCGTACGTCGTGGCGAGCTTCTCCTGTGCCTTCTTGCAGGAGGAAGAAGACACCTCTGCCCCTGGTGGGCTGGGATAGCAGGTGGGCCAGCAGGTGAGCGTAGGATAGATTATTTCTCTCTGTTTTTCCTTTTTCTGTTTTTATTTCTTTCTGGTATTTAGGTTTAGGTTTTAAAATAAAATGTTTAAATATTTTATAAAACCCTAAATTAGTGTTATGTGACAGTGATAAAAATAATCAATGCCACAAAATAGTTTCAATATTTTTGAAACTTTTATTTTAAAAGAAAACAAAATAACTCCATTCCAAACAGTATTTGATCAAATCAAAAATCCTTTTCAAAATGTTCCTGTGACTTAAAATTTTGGTTTGACAAATTTATTCCCTATCACTATTTTCCCAAATATTTGGAACATTTTCCTGGTTACTTTTAAGGTATGATTTTTATTGCCTTTTTGTCAAATTTCAACTCATTTGGGCTTGATCACTTCCCATTTTCAGATTCAATGCAATTTGAATGCATGCATGAAATGCAATGGCAAGCCAGACAAACTTGGGCTGTGACAACTCACCCCCACTAAACAAGAATCTCGTCCCGAGATTCAGGCATAGTCGGGAAGAGGAAGAGGGGCACTCAACTATCGGAATCTTCATGATCCAATTGCCCTTCTTGAAGCTGTTGATTCATTGCATCTTGTTGATCTTGACATCTTTGTCTTCGAGGTCTTCATCTAACACGACGACAAGAATAGAAAGACTCTACAAGATTCGATCTCCTCAAAGATCGAGCAGCTCAAGATCGACTCATAGAATGAGACATAGAGACGTCCCTTGAGCTGAAACACAACACTCATGACAGAAACGAGGAAGTGAGGCATATGACAAAGGTTCAATTGGTAGGCAACAAAATCCATGCTTAAAACAGATGATGACGAGGTTTCAAAGTAGCGAGGATTAAGTTACCCTTCATACATGACATTTTCATATATGAAAAATATAACTCAGATGAAAATAATTTATATATGAAAAATGATCAGAAAAATTCAAGGAATCTGATTATGACATTTTCATGCATGTTTGACATAGTTAAGATCACCAAGTAGGAAAAATGATGATTAGGGTAAATTTAATACAATAGTTTGGAGATGGAATTTGGTATATATTTGAATTCCACTTCAACTAACAAGACCAAACATTGAGCTAGGAAAACCAATACCTCAAAATTCCATCTTCATGCATGCTAAAACAAGTTATACCTGAGCATCAGGTCGAATCAATTAAAAGGGTATCCGGAAAATACCTTTCTTGAAGTGATATTTGAATTCTAATTCAAATCTAGCTTCAACCTAAGAAATGGTAGCTATATTGGCCCTGCCACTTCTCATCTTCATTTCATGATCATGCATCATAGTGTTGCATTTCTGTGAAGTAATTATTGTTCTTTCTTGTTTGCCGGTACTGTTCCCTCTCGGTAGACCATGGTTCCGACGATGTGATCGTTGACATTGATGAAGACTCATTGCTATCTTCAGACATGTCAGGCAAGCAAACCCCCTTGAACATACTGATATAAACCCACTCTCTCGCTCCTGCTCTCTTTTATTGCATTAGGAAAAACACGATTCAACTGTTATATGTTCTCGGTAGTTGAACCTATTCCTCTGCATAACCTGATTTTGCCACAGTAAATAGTTGAAACCACTTAGCATGAGTAGCAACTACTTGAGCCCTGATGTACTTACTCATCCATGCTTGCTTCTTGTGCCTGCTATGCTTAGAGTTGTGTCGAGTCCGATCCATCTCCATGATGAATCGGAATGGTGAGTTATGTGTATGTTATCCAAGACAAGATACTACCATGCATTGGGCCCTGAAATATGATCCCATTCGGCTTATTAATTGCCTAGATCTGTGTCCAGGAGTTACAATTAGTTTCTGGTGTTTGTAGGAAAAGTGTTGGTGGCCGTGTTTAGCTCTGCCCGACGGGGTAGGCTTCTCAACGGTATATACACAGTGGCACGGTGTACCAAGTGGCACCCAGATAGTGGGCTTGGGAACCCTGCGCACATTGTTTGGGCCGTAGAGTAAACCTCGGTTGGACTTCCTTACGGGTTCAGTCTCAGATAGGCGATAAACCTGGACTAGGGTCTTGTGTGGTTAACGGTCGTGGCCGACACCCACGGCAGTGCTTTCGCTTGAAGGTTGCCGAGATGCATGACATGCATATGGTGATAAGTGGTGAGAGCATGGGTGAAGAAGTATACCCATATAGGGTGACTTAATTTGTTCGAATAGCCGCGTCCTCGGATATGGACTACTTGGAAACATTACGTGGTACATAGACAATTTAAATGGATACTCTAAAACATGCAAGATAAGCGTGAGTGCTATGGATGGCCTTCTCCTAGGGAGACGAGAGTGGATCCATGGTGGTGTATTGGTTGGTGAATATGTGGACTCGTGTGCGCTATCCCACCTCAAACAAATAACTTGTAGTACTAGTACAGGTTAGCCAAGAGTCAAAGCTGGCTTGCTGCACTCAAACCCCACAATCCTTTCACTGATACATGATGCATATGTAGATAGTTCTGATGTAAGGCTTGCTGAGTACCTTTGTACTCACGGTTGCTTTATTTATGTTTTTGCAAAGAAGATTTAGTCTCTTTAAAAGGTTCTACACGATGTGTTCGATGTTGACCAGAATAGCTTGGGAATCCCAGACAGAGGTCTGGTTCCTTTGGTAGGGTCGTGGTAGCTTTTCGGGCTCCTCCAACCATTTTTAGTAGATGTCTGTACCCAAACATCTTTTGCTTCCGCTTGATGTTTGTATGACTTTAGTGACGGGTCACGAGACCCCTCTTTGGAATATCATTCTATGTTGACTTTTATGATTCTTTAATAAAAGCTTGAGTTATAGAGTTATGTTGTGATGCCATGTTGTATCTACACATATAGTGCATATTGTGTGTATGTTATGAAATGCATTATATGTGTGGGATTCGACACCTAGTGGTGTTCCTTTACTAGTACTCTTTACGGGGAAATGCCTCCTTGTGCTTCCACCGAGCCTTGGTAGCTTGCTACTACTCCGGACACATTGATTGTTCGGCATGTATCCTTCTTTGTTGATGTGTCTGTCCCTTTGGGGAAATGTCACGCGGTGTAACGGATTCCTTGTAGCTTACTACGACTCGTCTACACACACTCATGACCGACACCTGCTTTGCTGGGTTATGTATGCCTGTCCCTGTACGGATCTACCACTTGGGTATATAACTAGTTATGTCGACCCTGGTTCTTTGTCGTTTGAATGCTAGCGACACATTCATATACGTGAGCCAAAAGACGCAAACGGTCCCGACAAGGTAAGGTGGCAACCGTGGAGTTTACCGTGCGTGAGGCCGCAAAGTGATGTGATGTGTTATAGACTGGGTTCTTATGACTTAGGATCGGGGTCCCGACAAATCCTGTCTTATCAATCATGTTGTTAGACAACAATGAACTTGCAAATTATGAAGAAGCAATGGTGGGCCCGGATTCCAACAAATGGCTAGAGGCCATGAAGTCCGAGATAGGATCTATGTATGAAAACAAAGTGTGGACTTTGGAAGTATTACCTGAAGGCCTCAAGGCTATTCAGAATGAATGGATCTTTAAGAAGAAGACACACGCAAACGGTAATGTGGCCGTTTATAAAGCTCAACTTCTAGCAAAGGGTTTTTCACCAGTTGAAGGAGTTGACTACGATGAGACGTTCTCACCGGTAGCGATGCTTAAGTCCGTCCGAATCATGTTACCAATAGGTGCATTTTTCGATTATGAAATCTGGCAGATGGATGTCAAAACGGCGGTCCTTAAAGGTTTTTTAAGGAAGAGTTGTGTATGATGCAACCCGAAGGTTTTGTCGATCCATAGAATGCTAACAAAGTGTGCAAGCTCCAGCGATCCATTTATGGATTCGTGCAAGCATCTCGGAGTTGGAATAAGCGCTTTGATGAGGTGATCAAAGCATTTGGGTTTATACAAGTGGTTGGAGAATCTTGTATTTACAAGAAAGTGAGTGGGAGCTCTGTGGCGTTTCTAATATTATATGTGGATAACCTATTGCTGATTGGAAACAACGTGGAGTTTTTAGAGAGCGTAAAGGGTTACTTGAATAAAAGTTTCTCTATGAAGGACCTAGGAGAAGCTGCTTACATTCTAGGCATTAAGATCTATAGGGACAGATCAAGACGCCTGATAGGACTTTCACAGAGCATATACCTTGATAAAGTTTTGAAGAAGTTCGAAATGGAACAGTCCAAGAAAGGGTTCTTGCCAGTGTTACAAGGTATAAAGTTGAGTAAGACTCAGTGCCCAGCAACTGCGGAAGATAGAGAACAAATGAGTTCCGTCCCCTATGCCTCAGCCATAGGTTCTATCATGTATGCAATGTTGTGCACTAGACCAGACGTCAGCTTGGCCATAAGTATGGCAGGGAGGTTTCAAAGTAACCTAGGAGTGGATCATTGAATGGCGGTCAAGAATATTCTGAAGTACCTGAAAAGGACTAAGGAAATGTTTCTAGTTTATGGAGGTGACAAAGAGCTCGTCGTAAAGGGTTACGTCGACGCAAGCTTTGACACCGATCCGGATGACTCTAAGTCTCAAACCGGATACGCATTTATTCTTAATGGGGGTGCGGTAAGTTGGTGCAGTTCCAAGCAAAGCGTCATAGCATATTCTACATGTGAAGCGGAGTACACGGCTGCCTCGGAGGCAGCTAAGGAGGGTGTCTGGATGAAGCAGTTCATGACGGATCTTGGAGTTGTGCCGAGCGCACTAAATCCAATAACTCTGTTGTGTGACAACATTGGTGCCATTGCCTTAGCAAAGGAACCAATGTTTGACAAGAAGGCCAAGCATATCAAACGATGCTTCAACCTCATCCACGACTACGTCGAAGGAGAGGACGTAAATATCTGCAAAGTGCACACGGATCTAAATGTAGCAGATCCGCTGACTAAACCTCTTCCACAGGCAAAACATGATCTACACCAGAATTGTATGGGTGTTAGATATATTACAATGTAAATCGCATGGCGGTGTGAGGACTAGATTATTGAATCTAGTGCAAGTGGGAGACTATTGGATATATTCCATAGAGGCAATGATAAAATAGTTATTATTATGTTTCCTGTTTCAAGAAAATCGTGTATTATCCATGCTATAATTGTATTGAGTGAAAACATAGATACATGTGTGGATACATAGACAAAACAATGTCCCTAGCAAGCCTCTAGTTGGCTAGCCAGTTGATCAAGGATACTCAAGCTTTTCTGACTATGTGCAAGTGTTGTCAGTTGATAACTAGATCACATCATTAGGAGAATCATGTGATGGACTAGACCCAAACTATGAACGTAGCATGTGATCGTGTCATTTTGTTGCTATCGTTTTGTGCGTGTCAAGTATTTATTCCTATGACCATGAGATCATATAACTCACTGGCATCGGAGGAATACCTTGTGTGTATCAAACATCGCAACATAACTGGGTGACTATAAAGGTACTCTCAGGTATCTCCGAAGGTGTTCATTGCGTTAGTATGGATCAAGACTGGGATTTGTCACTACGTATGACGGGGAGGTATCTTGGGGCTCACTCGGTAATACAACATCACACACAAGCCTTGCAAGCAATGTGACTAAGTGTAAGTCACGAGGTCTTTTATTACGGAACGAGTAAAGAGACTTGCCGGTAACGAGATTGAAATAGGTATGCGGATACAGACGATCGAATCTCGGGCAAGTAACATACCGAAGGACAAAGGGAATGACATACATGATTATATCCTTCACTGAGGTTCCACCAATAAGATCTTCGGAGAATATGTAGGATCCAATATGGGCATCCAGGTCCCGCTATTGGATATTGACCGAGGAGTGTCTCGGGTCATGTCTACATAGTTCTCGAACCCGCAGGGTCTGCACACTTAAGGTTCGATGATGTTTTAGTGTAGTTGAGTTATATATGTGGTAACCAACAGTTGTTCGGAGTCCCGGATGAGATCACGGACATCACGAGGGTTTCTAGAATGGTCCAGAAACGAAGATTGATATATAGGATGGTTTCATTTGGTCACCGGAAAGTTTCAGGCATTTCCGACATTGTACCGGGAGTGACGAATGGGTTCTGGGTGTTCATCGGGAGGGGCCCACCCACCCGGGAGTGAGCCCATGGTCTTATGGTGACGCACGAGGCCCTTAGTGGGCTGGTGTAATTAGACCAAGATGGCTATGGCACCATATGTGAAAAAAACTAAGGAAAGAAAGAAAGAAAAGGAAAGAGCGAGTTGGGAAGGAAGAGGAGGACTCCTCCTTCCCAAACCGAATTGGAGGAGGAGTCCTCCTCCCCCTTCGGCCGGCGCACCCTTGGGACCCTTGTGCCCAAGGCTAGCCCCTCCCCTCCTCCTTTATATACTAATAGTTTAGGGCTTTTTGAAACTCAACTTTGCCACGTGCAACTCAAGCCTATTCCACATAGTTTTACCTCTAGATCGGATTTCTCCGGAGCTCGGGCGAAGCCCTGCACGAGTAGATCATCACCCCCACAGGAGCGCCGTCACGCTGCCGAGAACTTATCTACTTCTCCGTCTCTCTTCCTGGATCAAGAAGGTTGAGATCGTCATCGAGCTGCACGTGTGCTGAACGCGGAGGTGCCGTCCGTTCGGCGCTAGATCGGAACATATCGTGGCACGGATCATGGGACGACGGTGATTTGAATTACAAAGCTGTACCACTACATCAACCGTGTTTCTTAACGCTTCCCGCTTAGCGATCTACAAGGGTACGTAGATCTAATCTCCTCTCGTAGATGGACATCACCATGATAGGTCTTGCTGTGCGTAAGAATTTTTTTTGTTTCCCATGCAACGTTCCCCAACAATTATATCATGATTGTTTTGACAAATTGTTGGCATGTGAGATGTCTTATTATTGCTTGCTAGTTGGTTATGTATTGCCATGATTGAATATGATGCTTAATTGTTATCTTGAACACTAGCTAAGCATATATACATCAACGAGAACAAAAGAGTTTGTAGAATTTTTCTTTATCACTTTCAATTTATCAACTGAATTGCTTGAGGACAAGCAATGAGTTAAGCTTGGGGGAGTTAATACGTCTCCAACGTATCTACTTCTCCAAACATTGTTGCTCTCATTTTGGACTCTAATTTGCATGAATTGAATAGAGTTAAGCTTGCTGTTATTTTTGTGCAGAAATAGAAGTTCTTGAAATTGGATGAAACTTTTTGTGAATTATTTTGGAATATATATATAGAATTATGGAGCAAAGAACCACCAGAAGGGGATTCCTGTAGGCCACAAGCCAAATGGGCGCCCCCATGGTCAAGCCCTGATGGCTTGTGGGGTCCACGTGGCTCCTTCAACCCTAATTCTAGTCCTATAAATTCAAATATTTGGAGAGAAAATCAGAGAGAATATTTCGTCGCGCTTTACAATACGGAGCCGCCGCCACCTCCCATTCTTCCTCGGCAATGCTGATCTGGAGTGGGTTTGGGACTCCGAAGAGAGGGATTTGTCGATGTTGTCATCATCAACCCTTATCCATCAATAATTCCATGATGATCACACTAGGTGTGAGTAATTTTTTAGTAGGCTCGTTTGTTGGTGATGAGGTTTGGATGAGATTGATCATGTAATCATATAAAGTTTGATAGGGCTTGATCCATAGTATCCAATATGTTCTCAGATTGATGTTTCTATGACTTTGCTATGATTAATGCTTGTCACTAGGGCCCGAGGACATGATTTCAGATCTAAACTTATTATGTTCTCTCTGAATATGAAAGCCATTTGGATCCTATCTTACAAGCTGTATGCACCTATTACGTGTCTTGATCTCCATACCCCAAGGTGACAATAATTGGGATTCTTTCTAGTGATTGTCGTAGTTTGAGGAGTTCATGTATTCACTATGTGTTAATGCTTTGTTACGGTTATATATTAATAGGATGCCTTAATATCCCTAAGTTTCCAATAGGACCCCGCTGCAACGGGAGGGTAGGACAAAAGATGTCATGCAAGTTCTTATCGCAAGCATGTATGATTATATACGGAATGCATCCCTACATTATATTTATGAACTGGAGCTAGTTCTGTGTCTCTCTAGTGTGTAACTGTTACATGATTAATGTCATCCATATCTTTTCATCCCTGATCTATATGCCTACGCTTTACAAATACTGAATCCTGCTAAGTTACTACTGCTGCTGTTACTGTCACACCTGCTACTCACATGCTACTATCACACCAATTGCTACTGCCACTTCTCTTACCAAAATTGCTACTGCCACATGATACCATTAAAATATGTAACAACATACATATCATCGAAATATCGATTGAATACCAACTTCACATGATTACTTATAACAAGACTTCTCCCATGTCCTCAAGAACAATAGTAACTACTCACACCTCATCAACATGTTCAAGATGAGGGGTATAATAATAATGATTATGGATCTGAACATAGTATCTTCCACCAAGTAATCCAACAAGCATCAACTACAAGAGGTAATCAACAAAACTTCCATAGGTATCAATCTGAGGTTTTGAGACAATGATTGGATACAAGGGATGAACTAGGTTGGAGATGAGATGGTGATCGTGAAGATGTTGATGAATATTGGTCCTCCCACAAAGGAGGAAGCATTGGTCATGACGATGGCTTGAATTTCCCCCTCCCGTAGGTAAGTTTCCCTCAAAGAATCTCTCTGTCGGAGAACAGAAGGGCCGCTGCCCAGGTTTCCGCCTCGAGACGGCGGCACTTCATCTCGAAAGGTTGCTTCTGATGTTTTCTACGCTAAAACACACCATATAGTAGAAGACGAGGAGACCTGCAGGGGCCCCACAAGCCATCAGGGCATGCCTACGGGGGTGGGCATCTCTTGTTGGCTTGTGGCCAGCAGGTGGCCGCCCTTTGGTATATTTTTGGTCCAATAATTCTTAAATATTCCATTAAAATTCTCCATGAAGTTTAGGTCATTTGGAGTTTGGTGATTTTTCCTGCCTTTTTCTTGGTTTCCCGGTCCATAATTCCAGTTTCCAGATATTTCCCACTTTGTGTTGGACCTTGCATACTCAGAGAGAAAGGGCATAATAACTGTATGATAATAAGGAATAATGTACAAGAATAACACAAATATCAATAAGGAATCATGATGCAAAATGGACGTATGAACTCCCCCAAGCTTAGACCTTGCTTGTCCTCCAGCGAAAGCCGAGCTCAAAAATAATAGCCACATGATTTGAGAGGGAGAAGACAATAAAAACAAAATACAGACATGAGATCATCATGAATATTAGGATAATAGCAACTATTTTAACATATATCTCCTCAAAAACAAGTAGTAATCCATTCACAGTTATTGGGGTAGGAAGCATTAACCTTATTGTAAATCAACAAACTATGTTCTCAGTCATTGGGACAATCATAATTCATCATATTTCAGAGGAGAGTATATGTAAGAGCTTTCTCATTGGCAAGTTCACATACTCAACTATCATTTAATGTTCTATGATTGCTCACGCTCAAGACCTATTTTTTCGAGCAAATATTTCCATAGGACACATAGGAAGATAGGGGCTTAAATGATTTGCCATCCAACTGATTTACCTCAAGGATAATCTCAACAATAATAAATCATTATCATCTATATCCACCTAGATATATAAGTCTGAATCTTTCCTCAACACATGATGCTTGCCACTATAGAGTTAATAGGTAGGAAGAGGAATAAACTTTATTGACTCTTGCACAGCAGTGAATACATAAAAGTAAAAGATAGGCCCTTTGCAAAGGGAAGTAGAGGTTGTCGTGCGCTTTCAAATTTTTGGATGTGCAAACTCTTTGTGCAAAGGAAGGTCACTTTATGTTGCCCCTTATCATAGCAAACTTTATTATGCACTCTCTCTCTTTTATTTCTTTGCCATCACAAGATCGTACAAAGCTTATTTTCCATTGCCTAAAAGATCATACATATTTAAGAGAAATTTATATTGCTTGATGAACCGATGACAACTTACTTGAAGGATATTATTCAATCCATAGGTAGGTATGGTGGACTCTCATGGGAATAAAATGGGTTCAAGGGGTTATGGATGCACAAGTAGTATCTCTACTTAGTGCGGAAAACTTTGTCTAACAAAATATCTAAAGTAAGCACCACATGTTCAAGGATCAAAGACCATATAACGTCTTTGTGAATATAATAATTACATTGTCTTCCATGTACGACATCAACACTTGATCGATATATAATATTTGGTGAGGGATCACAATCGTAAAAGATGTCCAAGATAGTGTATTTGTATGTGAATCTCTTCTCCTCTAACATAATCTTTCTTAGATTGTATCAATGTCTAATACTATGTTTGATTATTCTCAACAACTTTTATCACTTATACCCTTTTTTATGTGAAGTTGCTACTCCCCATGTGATAAGCATATGATCTTTTCTATTTCTTTTACCGGCATGCTATGATGGTGGGCGCATACAAGTAAAACACACAAACTCAACTAATCTTTATTATATAACTCTCATACTCGATCACGAAGGTACGTAGATCACAAAGAAAAATTTCTAAGCTAAGTAAATCTGAAATTTTATTTCTCTAAAGTAAAAAATAGCTAAGGATCGAACTAATAAATATAGTGATGGTAAAAGTGATGGTGATACGATATCGGGGCCCCTCCCCCATATTTCACGAAGGTTTGTTCTCTACAAAGGTTACTAGGGTAGCCTTCAAGTCCCCCATCTCATGAAATAGATGTTGAATCATTGCAGTGTTCTTTTGTACTTCCACCATGATATGTTTATTTTCTTCCAATGGGCCTCCTCGTGGTAGATTCACATTGCGCTTCCTGAGCTACATGGGCTCTCCTCCCCATTGGTGGCCAAGGATTTAGAGAAGAGGATATGCCTGCTAACATTCCACGTTCTGTGGCTAGGGGGTGCACTTCCATGGAGTCAATAGGATCTTCTCCTGAGATAACCTCCTTAGAGCATTCTTGTTCGAGTTCCATCTGTAACAACCATGCTTGGTCCTCGATGTTGTTGGAGCAGGACGAAGACATAGCTCCATGCCTTTGGCAATCTGTCATAAAATAGCTTGAAACAATAGTAGAGGAAAAAATCGTGATGCGGTGGTCAAATCATCCGAGAGTATATATAATAATTTTCCCGGTTAGAATACATGTCGGGAAGAATACGGAGTCCAGAAGGCACACGAGGGCCCCACAAGGCATGAAGGCGCGCCCAAGGGGGTGTGCGCGCCCTCTTGGCTTGTTCCTCCCTCACGAGTCCCCGTGACTCCTTTTTATTTTTAGAATATTTCTAAAGTACCAAAAATAACAGAACATATTATTTGGAATTTTTGGAGTAGGTTTTCTTACGGGTTATTTATTTCTGTGCCCCGCTTCGCTTTGTTTTGCTCGTTTGTGCCCCACTCGCTTAACTTGCCTATTTTTCCCTACTTCACTCTATCCCACTCTCCCAGGCGGCCAAGCGGCCGTTTCCGTTGTGTCATGGTTTTGTCACGACATATGTCCTCGTGAAAGGACTTCGTGATGAGGCCATCACAACTATGTGGTGACATAAAGGGGTTGATTGGGAACGAAAGTCAAGTTTGCCCAGGTTCGGCCCCTCCGATAGAGGTAAAAGCCTACGTCCTCCTTTGTGTGTATTGGTGATGAAATAGATTAGAAGGGTGCGGACCCGCCTCACCTAGATCTCGATTGATTGTAACTTCACCGTGTCGGCCTTAGGTACTAGCCTTTATATATAGGTCGAGACCCTAGGCTTACAAGAGTCCGGGTCACGTTATCTTTCATGAACCGATATGTCCCTAACTCGCCTTGCTCCTTTGGCAAGCAAACCTCCTGGCGATCTTCACCCTTATGGGCCTTGAGTTTCCATCTTCGTGTCCTGGGCCGCCGCCCGCTCACCTTGGTAACCCGCCTTGCATCTCCTGTCTTGCATGCCATGGCCCATCTTGAGTATGGGCATTGAGCCGCCATCATTCTTGACCTGGCCTCATAGGGCGAGTTATATGGCGGGATAATATCCCCAACATTAGGCCCAGATTGACTTGAATTTATTCATGTAAATAGTCTTTACTTTAATCTTGGCGGCTCGTATGCAATTCATGTCTTGTCTTCCAAGGTAGAAATGCGGACTTCAAATGTCTTCTTAAGCACCTGCCCCATTTATCAATGACGTGACCCGCCCCAAGATTCTAGGGTTTTAATGATTTCATTGTAACGAGTCCTTTGACTTATCCATTTGGCTCGAAAATTGAGGTGCCCCTAGCTCCGAAATTTACTGCACTTCCTGGATTCCCGCGCCTGCCGTTTTCATTTCAGCACGTGGCCTTTAAATACACATGAGGGCACTTTTTACCTTTTACCTTGCCGCCCACTTCTTCTTCTTGCTCCAGCTCGGACCCTCACTGCGCCTTGATACGTCCATTCTGCATCATGCTTTCATCTTGATATTTATCGCTTCCTGGGCTGTTATTTCACTTCACGGTACAATACTTATGCCTTTTCTCTCTTATTTTGCAAGGTTTACATGAAGAGGGAGAATGCCGGCAGCTGGAGTTCTGGCCTGAAAAAGAAGCAAGTTTGAGATGCCTATTCTGCGCAATTCCAAAAGCCGTGAAAATCAACGTGGATTTTTTTGGGGTTTATAAAAAATACTGAGCCGAAGAAGTGCCAGAGGGGCGCCAGCAGGTGGCCACAAGCCTGCTAGGCGCGGCCACCCCCCGTGGCCGCGCCTAGGGGACTTGTGGGCTCCCTTCTGGCCCACTGGCCCCCTCTTTTGCTACAAGAAGGGTTTCGGTCTGGAAAAAATGATAGGAGGCTTTTTGGAGGATTCGCCGCCACCACGAGGCGGAACTTGAGCAGAACCAATCTAGAGCTCCGGCAGGACGATCTTGCCGGGGAAACTTCCCTCTCGGAGGGGGAAATCGTCGCCATCGCCATCACCAACACTCCTCTCATCGGAGGGGACTCATCACCAACAACATCTTCATCAGCACCATCTCATCTCCAAACCCTAGTTCATCTCTTGTAACCAATCTCCGTCTCACGACTCCGACTGGTACTGGTAAGGTTGCTAGTAGTGTTAATTACTCTTTGTAGTTGATGCTAGTTGGATTACTTGGTGGAAGAGTTTATGTTGAGACCTTTGATACTATTCATTACCTCTATGGTCATGAATATGATTTTTCTTTATGAGTAGTTACTTTTGTTCCCGAGGACATGGGATAAGTCATGCTATAAGTAGTCATGTGAATTTGGTATTCGTTCGATATTTTGATCTGTTGTATGTTGTTTTTGCTCTAGTGGTGTTATGTGAACGTCGACTACATAACACTTCACCATTATTTGGGCCTAGAGGAAGGCATTGGGAAGTAGTAAGTAGATGATGGGTTGCTAGAGTGACAGAAGCTTCAACCCTAGTTTATGCATTGCTTCGTAAGGGGCTGATTTGGATCCATTACTTTAATGTTATGGTTAGACTTTGTCTTAATTCATCTTTAGTAGTTGCGGATGCTTGTGAGAGGGGTTAATCATAAGTGGGATGCTTGTCCAAGAAAGGGCAGTACCCAAGCGCCGGTCCACCCACATATCAAACTATCAAAGTAACGAACGCGAATCATATGAACATGATGAAAACTAGCATGACAGAAATTCCCATGTGTCCTCGGGAGCTTTTTTCCTCCTATAAGACTTTGTCGAGGCTTGTCGCTTGCAACAAAAGGTATTGGGCCACTTTTCTGCACCGTTGTTACTTTTGTTACTTGCTACTTGCTACGAACCATCTCACCACACAACTACTTGTTACCGATAATTTCAGTGCTTGTAGATTTTACCTTGCTGAAAACCACTTGTCAGATCCTTCTGCTCCTCGTTGGGTTCGACACTCTTACTTATCGAAAGGACTATGATAGATCCCCTATACTTGTGGGTCATCAAGACTCTTTTCTGCCCCGTTGCCGGGGAGTGAAGCGCCTTTGGTAAGTGGAACTTGGTAAGGAAACATTCGTATAGTGTGCTGAAATTTATTATCACTTGTCACTATGGAAACTAATCCTTTGAGGGGCTTGTTCGGGGTATCTTCATCTCATATGTAAGAACAAAGAGTTGCTCCTCAACCTGCTGCACCTACTGAAAATATTTGCTTTGAATTTCCTTCGGGTATGCTTGAGAAACTGTTGGCTAATCCTTTTACAGGAGATGGAACATCACATCCAGACTTGCATCTAATCTATGTAGATGAAGTTTGTGGTTTATTTAAGCTTGCAGTTTTGCTCGAGAATGAGGTCAAAAAGAAGGTCTTTCCCTTATCTTTGAGGGATAATGCGTTGACATGGTATAGGCTATGTGATGATACTGGATCATGGAACTACAATAGGTTGAAATTGGAATTTCATCAAAAGTTTTATCCTATGCGTTTAGTACATCGTGATCGGCATTATATTTATAATTTTTGGCCTTGTGACAGAGAAAGCATCGCTCAAGCTTGGGGGAGGCTTAAATCAATGTTATATTCATGCCCCAACCATGAGCCCTCGAGAGAAATTATCATTCAGAACTTCTATGCTCGGTTTTCTCATGATGATCGCACCATGCTTGACACTTCTTGTACCGGTTCTTTTATGAAGAGAGATATTGACTTCATATGGAATTTATTGGAGAGAATTAAACGCAACTCTGAAGATTGGGAGCTTAAAGAAGGTAAGGAGTCAGGTATGAATTTCAAGTTTGATTGCGTTAAATCCTTTGTTTAAACAAATACTTTTTGTGATTTTAGAGCTAAGTATGGACTTGACTCTGAGATAGTAGCTTCATTGTGAGAATCATTTGCTGCTCATATTGATCTCCCCAAAGAGAAGTGGTTTAAATATCATCCTCCCTTAGAAGTCAATGTAGTTAAACCCAATCCAGTTGAAGAGAAAGTCATTGCCTACAATGATCATGTTGTTCCCAGTGCTTACTTTGACAAATCACCTTTCCCTGTTAGGATAAAGGATCATTCTAAAGCTTCAACTGTGATACGTAGAGTCTACATTAGAACACCTCACTAGTAGAAAACAGGGCTTTGGTTGGGGTTATCAGTCCCGGTTCATGACCCCAGGGGGCCGGCCGGGCCCTCGTGGGCATTGGTCCCGGTTCGTCTGGACCCATTTTTCCCGGTTCTAGGCATGAACCAGGACCAATGGGCTGCGCTCCTCGCCCACATCCATTGGTACCGGTTCGTGCCTTTAACCGGTTTAGAAGGGGGGCTTTAGCCCCGGTTTATGCCACGAACCGGGATAAATAATTTGGCTATATATACCCATAGCCGCAGCAGAGCACTCTGTTTTTTCTGGCCGGCGAGGGGAGGGCATTTGGGTGCTCTAGCTCACCTCCTATGCACATGAGGTGTTCGATGAAATGCCCGAGCCAAACTAGTTAAGCTTTCTCCTCTCGAAGCTCGACCTCGGAGCTCCATTTTTTCCGAGATTTGTCTGGATTTAGTGGTCCGTCACGCCCCGTCCCCATTTTCACCGCTGGGGCACGTCCATGTGTACGTCCGTAATGTCGTCTGCAAGCTCTTCCGCAGACAGTGAGGTAAGTCGATTTGGATTTTCGGTTGACATTGGATTTGGGGATTTCTCATCTAGGGTTTCACGGGATGGTCCGTAATATGCGCCTTTCTGGCTCGTAGGTGGATGGCTGCGGGATTGTGAAGTTCCAATCCGAGTTTTTCATTCCCAATCCAAGTTTCTACGACCTTGAGGAGCGCTCGAATCACAGTTGCCCGGGGCATGGACTAATTCCTGCTCGCCGTGTTTCTTGGGGTGGAGCAAGCACGGGAAGAAGGTTTTTGGGTTGTCCACTCGATGTAATTCCTCAAACATCATTTGGTACTCTGTTTTCATCGACTTATTGCAAAGTTATGAATTTCACCTAAGTATGTGAACTCTGATTTAACAGCTTCCTGATGAGTGTGATTGGGTTGTTTTGATTGGCCCCCCTCCTACTGAGCTAGTGGGGCAAGCTTTTGAGGAGCTCCACACTGGCCTTGAATGTGGTTGGATCAAAGCTAGTAGGATGGAGAAGAAGGTTATGGATCTGAACAATGAAAACAAGAAAATGCAATTGAAGTTGAAGAAAAGGAATGAGCTCATGGAAACAATGGGTTTTCTCTTTGTTCTTGGCATTAGCATTGTGGGTAGTTTAGTTTCTAGTTGGTCTAAGCAAGCCAATTAAGTGGTAGTGTGTGTGTTATGTTTCTGCTAGTGTGTTGTGGCCTAGATGTAATTCTATCATTTGTGCACTGTTGTGAACTTGAGAAAATGTAATTTTGTGCCCTAGATGTAATGGATATCATGTGTTGTGTTAAAATTGTCACCACTGCCAACTTGGAACCTTTTCAGAGTTCATTTCAAATGATTTTCAATTTCATGGTCTTATAGCTCAAAATAATCAGTAATTGCATGAAAAATAACAAATGAAGTCAAAAAGGGTTGTAAATTGATGATTTGGCTTTGAATGGTGCATTTTGAACACAGAAAAACTATGGAGTTCAAATAAGTTCAAAAAAATAAAATCCCTTTGTAACAGACGAGTTTCCGTATGAAACCCTGATACTTCAAAAGAGATTGTTCGTTTTGTACACAAAGTGCATCGAGTTTTTGCCATGACCCTCTCAACTTTCTCACACATGCTATGCGGGTGAAATGATGATACCATGCCAACTTGGAACCTTTTTATAGTTCATTTCAAATGCTTTTCAATTTCATGGTCTTATAGCTCAAAATAATCAGTAAATGCATGAAAAATAACAAATGAAGTCAGAAAGGGTTGTAAATTGATGATGTGGCTTTGAATGGTGCATTTTGAACACAGAAAAACTAAGGAGTTCAAATAAGTTCAAAAAATGAAATCCCTTTGTAACAGACGAGTTTCCTTATGAAACCCTGATACTTCGAAAGATATTGTCCGTTTTGTACACCAAGTGTATCCAGTTTTTGCCGTAACCCTCTCAACTTTCTCGCACATGCTATGTGGGTGAAATGATGATACCATGCCAACTTGGAACCTTTTGAGATTTCATTTCAAATGCTTTTCAATTTCATGGTCTTATACCTCAAAATAATCAGTAAATGCATGAAAAATAAAAAATGAAGTCAGAAAGGGTTGTAAATTGATGATGTGGCTTTGAATGGTGCATTTTGAACACGGAAAAACGATGGAGTTCAAATAAGTTCAAAAAAATGAAATCCCTTTGTAAGAGACGAGTTTCCATATGAAACCCTAATACTTCGAAACAGATTGTCCGTTTTGTACAGGAAGTGGATCCAGTTTTTGCCGTAACCCTCTCAACTTTCTCGTACATGCTATATGGGTGAAATGATGATACCATGCCAACTTGGAACCTTTTCAGAGTTCATTTCAAATGCTTTTCAATTTCATGGTCTTATAGCTCAAAATAATCAGTAAAGGCATGAACAATAACAAATGAAGTCAGAAAGGGTTGTAAATTGATGATGTGGCTTTGACTGGTGCATTTTGAACACACAAAAACTGTGGAGTTCAAATAAGTTCAAAAAAATGAAATCCCTTTGGAACAGACGAGTTTGCATATGAAATCGTGATACTTCGAAAGAGATTGTCCGTTTTGTACACGAAGTGCATCCAATTTTTGCCGTAACCCTCTCAACTTTCTCACACATGCTATGCGGGTGAAATGATGATACCATGCCAACTTGGAACCTTTTCAGAGTTCATTTCAAATGCTTTTCAATTTCATGGTCTTATAGCTCAAAATAATCAGTAAATGCATGAAAAATAACAAATGAAGTCAGAAAGGGTTGTAAATTGATGATGTGGCTTTGAATGGTGCATTTTGAACACAGAAAAACAATGGAGTTCAAATAAGTTCAAAAAAATGAAATCCTTTTGTAACAGACGAGTTTCCGTATGAAACCCTGATACTTCGAAAGAGATTATCCGTTTTGTACACGAAGTGCATCCAGTTTTTGCCGTAACCCTCTCAACTTTCTCGCACATGCTATCTGGGAGAAATGATGATACCATGCCAACTTCGAACCTTTTCAGAGTTCATTTCAAATGCTTTTCAATTTCATGGTCTTATAGCTCAAAACAACAGTAAATGCATGAAAGATAACAAATGAAGTCAGAAAGGGTTGTAAATTAATGATGTGGCTTTGAATGGTGTATTTTGAACACAGAAAAACTATGGAGTTCAAATAAGTTCAAAAAATGAAATCCCTTTGTAACAGACGAGTTTCCGTATGAAACCCTGATACTTCGAAAGAGATTGTTCGTTTTGTACACGAAGTGGATCCAGTTTTTGCCGTAACCATCTCAACTTTCTCGAACAAGTTATGTGGGTGAAATGATGATACAATGCCAACTTGGAACCTTTTCAGAATTCATTTCAAATGCTTTTCAATTTCATGGTCTTATAGCTCAAAATAATCAGTAAATGCATGAAAAATAACAAATGAAGTCAGAAAGCGTTGTAAATTGATGATGTGGCTTTGAATGGTGCATTTTGAACATAGAAAAAGTATGGAGTTCAAATAAGTTCGAAAAAATGAAATCCCTTCGTAATAGACGAGTTTCCGTATGAAACCCTGATACTTCGAAAGAGATTGTCCGTTTTGTACACGAAGTGCATCCAGTTTTTGCCGTAACCATCTCAACTTTCTCGAACATGCTATGTGGGTGAAATGATGATGCCATGCCAACTTGGAACCTTTTCAGAATTCATTTCAAATGCTTTTAAATTTCATGGTCTTTCAACTAAAATTATATAGAATTTAGGCAACTAAAATTATCAAAGTATTTTCAGTTCAAAACATTAAAAGTAAAAAAGAATTGTCATAAAAGAAAATAAATAAGTAATTACAATTTTGTTACAAACTTTAATAGCAAATAGAATTATCATAAAAGAAAATAAATAAGTAATTAGAAACAAAAAAGAAAGCAAAAAAACTGGATTTTTTAAAGAAAAGTCCACCTACAGGGCCACCACGGCGTGCATACGACTAGAAACCCATTACTAGGGCCAGGATGCAGGCCCACAGTAGGCCCAATAGGCCCACAAGCACACACAATGATTTTAGGCCCGTAAGCCTGCAGTAGAGAGGAGCTCGAAGTGGTTTGTTCGGCAGGGCTTATAAACCACTCCAAGCCCCTCTCGGCTGGCGAGGTGGGACTAAACATAGCACCGCACCGCGCAAGGCCTTTGGTCACGGTTGGTTGCACCAACCGGGACTAAAGGGGGGCATTGGTACCGGTTGGTACCACCAACCGGGACCAAAGGCCTCTGCTTCCCACACTTCGGGGTGTTGAAAAGAGACCTTTGGTCCCGGTTGGTGACACCAACCGGTACCAATGCCCCCCTTTAGTCCCGGTTGGTACCACCAACCGGGACCAAAGGCCTCTGCTTCCCGCCCTTCGGGCTTCTGAAAAGAGACCTTTAGTCTCGGTTGGTGACACCAACCGGGACTAAAGGGGGCATTGGTACTGGTTGGTGGCACCAACCGGTACCAATGGCTTTGCTATATAAGACAGCACTTGTGAAAAAATCGTCGGTTCTTCGATCCCTCCGACGACGCCGCCACGCTGCCCGAGCTCGCCGTGCCTCTGTCGCGCCCCCAACCACGCCGCCGTTGCCCGGCCCGACCACGCCGTCGTCGCCCCTTCCCCTCGACCACGCTGCGCGCCCTCGCCGTGCCTCCGTTGCGCCCTCGACCCGCCCCGTCGACGCCGTTGCCGCCCTCTGCCCGTCGACGCCAGCGCCCCTGCCCCAACCACGCCGCCATCACCCCTGCCCCGACCACGCCACCGTCGCCCCTGCCCCGACCACGCCACCGTCGCCGCCCTCTACACCGATGCCAGCGCAGTGCCTCTGCCCATGCCCCGACCACGCCGCACATCTCCTTGGTCAGGCCGGCGCCGCCCACCGTGTCCTCTCCTTTCTTTTTTTTTAGATTATATGATGTTTTTCTCCAGATTATGTGTATATGTGTGAGTATATGTATGTGTGTATATTTGATTATATGTCCTTTTTTAGATTTTGTGTTCATATATATGATGATTTTTTTTTTGCATTTTTATAAAAATGTATATATGTATGTATGTTCTGTGTCCATATAAAAGTTAGACTTTTAGTACATTTGGGTACATTTTAGGTTAGTTTTATCTATATATGTTCTCTGATTTAGTACATTTTAGGTTAGTTTCATTTTTAGAAAAGTTTTATATATTTAGGAAAAGAAGGAAGAGAAGGAAGAAGGAAGTAGGAAGAAGAAGAAAAAGTTTTATATATGCAAAAGTTAAATTTTTAGAAAAGTATTATATATAGCTAGGAAGATAAGGAAGAAGAAGAAAAAGAAAGAGAGGAAAAAGGAAAATAAGAAGAGGAAGAAAGGAGAAGAAGAGGAGAGGAAGAAGAGGAAAAATGAAGAAAAAGAAGAGGAGAAGAAGAAAGGATTATAGAAGAAGAAGAACAAAATAGAACATTTTTTTCTTCTTCTTCTCTATTCCTTTCTTCTTCTCCTTTTTTTCTTCTTTTTTTTCTTCAATTGCTTCTCTTATATTCCTTCTTCTTCTCCTCTTTTTATTTATTCTTTTGTATTCTTATTTTTTATCGGGTATGTCGTTGTCGATATACCCCCTCCCGATAACTTCAACACTAGGGGGTCGATATACCCCCTCCCCGATAACATTATTTTCCCATGTATGTATGTCGTCGTTATCGATACAAACCCCTCCCAGATAACTTCGACATGAGGGGCGGTCGATATATATACCCCCTCTCGACCGTGATAACTTATACCACGGGAGCACCCCCCCCCCCGGCCCTCTCGCTCGACCAAAACTCTCGAGGACACCCAAACCCTAGATTAAACGATGTTGGTCTCCTACCCCCTCCCGCCGCGCCCCTACGTGACAAACTCTCTCGAGGCCACCCAAATTTACCAAGTTAAAAGAGCATTGTCGTCGAGGCCACCCCAAACCCTTGAAGCGTTGTCGATGCCACCCCAAACCCTTGAAGCGTTGCTGAGGCCACCCCAAACCCTAGAGAAGCAGCGTCGAGGCCACTAATATGATTCCTTATTACGATCAGCTAGCTAGTTCTACATTTGACACTAATATATCCATCTGTCATGTTTGAATAATAATTGTCATGTTGTAAATATTTGCAGAAACTATGCAGCACCCCCGAGACAAAGCAACAGAAGAGATTTTGGGGGAAATAGTCGCAAAAGGAAGTGATGTCGTCTTGTCGTTTCTCAACGACACCGATGGTGGAAGGACACGGTGAAGAAGAAGGCTATGCTTATGATGGCTCCGGTGACCCATTAATGCCAGTACAAGGAGAAGGCTATGATTATGATGGCTCCAGTGACCGAACCGAGTTTGGCCAGGTATATATATTAGTTAAGCCTGTGCTGACTAGCCAATTGATGCATTCATTGTTTTCGTATGTATACATATTAATTAACTCTCGTCTTTCTTATTTTTCTAGCCCTCCGGATCAAGCAGAACTTCGGTAAAGAGACGAGGCCCGAAGAAAAAGTTGCGCTCGGATGAAAGGTTGGAGATCACAGCAATCGCGCGCGATGGCAAGTCGATTGAACCATACCGGACAAAAGAAGCATTTGCTAATCAGTGCGGGGTTCTTGTTAGGGACAAGATCCCGATCAGTATCCAGCAATGGTTAAAGCCTAAGAAGGAAGACCCTGAGGTGTCTTATGTCTCCGATATGCAGAAAGAAGATCTTTGGACAACGCTTAAGGCAAATTTCACCCTACCGCCAGAGGAGGATCCGGAGAAGCCAGTTATAGAGCAATTGATTAAGTCTCATGCTCTTAGGAAGATGGCAGAACTATTGAGGAGGTGGAAGAATGAGGTGAAAATGTTTGTCGACAAAGAAATTACACCAGAATTCACCGGCCAGTTTGAGAAGATCAGAGATCACTGGTCCACATTTATGGCCCACAATACATCGGAAAAGAGTAAGAAGAAGTCAACGACAAACAAGAAAAATGCTGCGAAGAAGAAGCATCACCATCGCACGGGGTCAAGTGGCTACCTCAAAGCCCGACCTTTGTGGGACAAGGCTGAGAATGACCTGATTGCTAAAGGGGTCGAACCAGAGACATTGAACTGGCCAGACCGTTCCCGGACTTGGTTCTTCGGGGTTGGCGGAACCTTGGACCTTGTATGAGGGAAATGCGTTTGGACGGAAGAGCAACTGCGAATACCCGTCACAAGGCTTAAGGGGTATATCGAGAAAGTGCAGCAAGGGACATTCGTTCCAGACAGAGAGAAGGACGAGCTCACAATGGCCCTCGGGAATTCTGAGCACCCTGGACGGACACGAGGCACGCCAGGCTGCGTTCCATGGAAGGTTGGGTTTCCGGACGCAGGGGTTACAAATGCCAGGAGAGGAGGAAGAAAGTGGAGCATAGCCAACTGCAGGCGCTGCACGAAAGGGTACAAGGGCTAGAGGAAAGAGAAGCACATCGCAGCAAACGACCTGCCGAAGCTTCCCTTGAAGCTACCCCGCCATCTCAGCAGAGAAGCAACATGGCTTCCATCGAGCAGACTCAGCAGCTGGACCCTGTCTTCACGGCTCCTCCTAGCTACCCCGTGGATGCTATCACAGAGTCTCAACATTGCCACCTTATGGCGGGATGGATGACATTGAAAGTCAAGGTGGCTGTTGGAGTTGTTTTACCTACTGAACCTGGCACAACCTACTACGACCGTTCGATTCCAGAAGGATAATCTAGGGTGATGGTGGATCAAATAACGGACGGATTTGAGGACCTTGAGCTTGACCACCCTACGGGTGAAGATGAGATTCGGCTGGGTTCTTCTCTGAAGACTACATCCTATGGCGGAAGGAGCTCATGAACCTTCCGAACTTGACACCTCCGCCTCCTCCTCCTCCTCCGGTGAGTCAGGCCACTCCGCCTCCTCCTCCGGCGAGTGATCAGGGCACTCAGTCTCCTTCTCCTCCTCCGCCTCCTCCTCCGGCGAGTGATCAGGGCACTCAGTCTCCTTCTCCGGTGCATGGAGGCACTCGGACTCCTTCTCCGCCTGCGCCGGCACGCCCGAGCAGCCAACCTCCTCCTTCTCTGCCTCATCAACAAGGGAGGAAGAGACCCGCCGCTGCTCCGGCTGCTCTGGCGCGTCGTCCTTCTACTCCGCCTCGTAAGAAAGGAATGACAGCCGCAGCCGCTCCGTCTGCTCCGGCATCTAGCAGTACAGCCAGAGGCAGGCAATACAAATACGGTCCTTCTCTGAAGACTCCAGAGAAGTTACCATACGAGAGGAGCCAGGAGGAAAACGCGAAGATCGTGCAAGCCGAAGTGAAAAATTTCTTTGAAGGGGTGAAAGCAAAGAATCATCCACCTCCGGAGGAGAAGATAGATCCGGTAAAAGCGAAGCGTACTCTGGCTGCCCTGAAAAACCACCAAAGTCTCCGACGAAAGCCAACTATGAGCGCATTATTACAAAGTCATTTATCGAAGCGGAGCAGTCGGGAAGTACTGTCAGTGCTCAAAGGTCAGCAGAACGATGAGCTGGGAAAAAAGTTGCCCAGCTCGGCGAACAAGCGAACCAATCGTTCCCCCCGCTCAAGGTGTCTAGCGATATCGTCGCTAATCATCCGGGGATCTTGTTGCCCGGTACCAATCCTGCAGATTACCTGCCCGACGGTGCACATTTTGATTTATTGGAGGTGGACGAACACAAATACGTGTACGGGAAGCCTCTCGTCAAGATGAAAGATCTCTAACAACGATGATGCGAAGATTCCATGATTGGTACATGAAAACCTGCAAAGAGTCTGGGGGAGTAATATTTTGGTGTTGAGAGTTAGAGAGGAGCATGACCTCGTTGGACTTGAACTGTTGATGGTTCCATTTGATGTGTTCTTCCCGTTTTTCAATCTAAAGGCCCTCGACAAATTAATGATCACTTGCTACTGCATGTAAGTAGTACTACTTCTGTCATTAAGTCTCTATATATAGGTGAGCTCTTTCATTGCATGTATTTTTAATTATCCTCACTATATTATATGCAGATTGAAGATCGTCGAATTGAAGAAAAGACAAATCGGTGATATTGGGTTCATTAACACAAATCTCGTAGATACATTCATCATTAAATTTCAGGCCAAAGATACCGAGGCCAACCTGCTACAATCGTTTGTATTGAATCAAAACAAAGCTATAATACTCTTCCCTTACGAATTCCAGTGAGTGTTACTGTCTTGTGAATATTCGGTTTCCCTTATTAGTCAAGGTTATAGTAATGTAATTGATGAGTTATGCATGCGTGCGCAGCTTCCACTATATTCTCCTAGAGATTAAGCTTGAGCAAGGACTAGTAACCGTCTTAGACTCGAGACGAAAAGATCCCAACGAGTATGCGGACATGACTGAAATTCTACAAAAGTAAGTTAAATCGATCATTATCACACCATATTGGTAACTTTGTTCATTTCCTGATATCAAGTAATTGTTTTATTTGTCTGGCAGGGTTTGGAAAAAATTCACCTCAAAAATTCTGGGGCTGCCGAAGAATCTGCAATTTATACACCCGAAAGTAAGTACTATAGTAGCATGTTCCACACATCTCCTAGTGATTCAAGCGCTAGTTTCATCAATACCATTTATCATGCTTACGAACTATCAATTTGATTGACCTTTATTTCTTGTAAAGTGGTTGTGGCAGGAACCAGGGAATGATTACTCTGGATACTACATTTGCGAGTCCATCCGCCACAAGACCTGTGAGCGGGGCTACTCTGACAAGCAATATGACGTGCGTAAATAATAATATTCACAATTTTATTTTATTACCATCATTTGTGTTCAGTTTCATTTATTCATATATATGTATTGACCCCCTTCTTAAAATTAGACATTTCGGATGCGGGATGAACTCCTACCATCACATCGTATGCGAGGAATTCAAGAGGAATTGGCGGCATTCTTTCTTGACCACGTGATCGCTAAAGACGGAGAATACCATGTGAACCCTAATAAGTTGAATTTTAATTAGGAGATTATATTGTAAGAGATAATTATATTGTATATATGTAGCCAGTAGCGTCGGATAGATATACGGGAACTTGTTGTTCGACCAATCTCTCAGAGAAGGAGAGGTGGTCGATATCACTTCTCTCTGTATGCATATGTTCATGATGATCTTCTCTTTCCTTCATTTGCTTACTAGCTAGCGTGTCTAGTCCTCTCTATACGTATATTATGTAGCGTCGACCAAGCACGGAGATAAGACATGACACTTCTCTCTATTCATTAGCTAGCTAACACAATATATGAAACACCTAAATTAACCTCCCAAAACTCCCTGAACCCCACCCCCCTTAAAAAAAACCCACCACCTGAAATGCTGACGCGTGGATGCCTTTTGGTCCCGGTTGGTGTCACCAACCGGGACTAAAGGCCCCCTGCCTGGGCTCGCCGCACCGGCCACGTGGGGGCCCATCTGTCCGGTCCGTGTAAGAGTTGAACCTAGGGACTAAAGGCCAAGGGCATTAGTAACGACCTTTTAGTCCCGGTTCCGAAACCGGGACAGAAAGCCCTTACGAACCGGGACAAAAGGCCCTTTTTCTACTAGTGCCTACACCCCCTAAGGAAATTAGAGTTGAACCTAGCATTGCTATTATCAAAGATCTCTTGTCCGACGATGTTCGGGGACATAATATTCACTTCTGTGAAGATGCTGCTATAATTGCTAAACCTCACGCTAGAGACAACCATAGGCATGTTGTTGGCACACCTGTTGTTTCTACTAAGATAGGAGATCATTGTTTTCATGGTTTATGTGACGTGGGTGCTAGTGTTAGTGCAATACCTCAATCCTTATATGATGAAATTAAAGATGAGATTGCACCTGTCGAGATAGAACCTATTGATGTCACTATTCACCTTGCCAATAGAGATACTATCTGCCCTGTGGGAATTGTTAGGGATGTTGAAGTCTTGTGTGGTAAAATGAAGTATCCTGCTGATTTCCTCGTTCTTGCTACCACTCAAGATAGCTTTTGTCCCATCATATTTGGCAGACCTTTTCTCAATACTGTCAATGATCATATTGACTGTGAGAAGCAAATTGTCACTGTTGGCTTTGAAGGTGTGTCACATGAGTTCAATTTCTCCAAGCTTGGTAGACAACCTCATGAAAAAGAGTTGCCTAGTAAGGATGAAACTATTGCCCTAGCTACCATTGTCATGCCTCCTACTGATCCTTTAGAGCAATACTTTCTTGAGCATGAAAATGATATGCATATGGATGAAAGGGATGAGATAGATAGAGTTGTCTATTGAACTGCTTGGGTATCGACCCCCACCAAAGGGTGATCCTATGTTCGAGCTTAAACAGTTGCCTGATACTCTTAAGTATGCTTATCTTGATGAAAAAGAGATATATCCTGTTATTATTAGTGCTAGCCTCTCAGAGCATGAAGAAAAGAAGTTACAAAAAACACAGAGGAAGCACCGTGCTGCTATTGGATATACTTTTGATGATCTTAAGGGCATTAGTCCCACTCTATGCCAGCACAAGATTAAAACTGATCCTAATTCCAAACAAGTTGCTGATCATCAAAGGAGATTAAATCCTAAGATGAAAGAGGTAGTAAGAAAAGAAATACTAAAGCTCCTGGAAGCAGGTATTATCTATCCAGTTGCTCATAGTGATTGGGTGAGTCCGGTGCATTGCGTCCCTAAGAAGGGAGGCATTGCCGTTGTCCCTAATGATAAGGATGAATTGATCCCACAGAGGATTATTACTGGCTATAGGATGGTGATCGATTTTAGGAAATTTAATAAAGCCTCTAGGAAAGATCATTACCCTTTGCCTTTTATCGACCAAATGCTAGAAAGACTGTTTAAACACACACACTTCTGCTTTCTAGACGGTTATTCTAGTTTCTCCTAAATACCAGTTGCACAATCTGATCAGGAGAAAACCACTTTCACCTGCCCTTTCGGTACCTTTGCTTATAGACGTATGCCTTTTGGCTTATGTAATGCACCTGCCACCTTTCAATGATGTATGATGGCTATATTCTTTGACTTTTGTGAAAAGATTGTTGAGGTTTTCATGGATGACTTCTCCGTTTACGGGTCTTCTTTTGATGATTGCCTCAGCAACCTTGATTGAGTCTTGCAGAGATGTAAAGACACCAATCTTGTCTTGAATTGGGAGAAGTGCCACTTTATGGTTAATGAAGGCATCGTCTTAGGACATAAAATTTCTGAAAGAGGTATTGAAGTCGATAAGGCTAAGGTTGATGCAATCGAGAAAATGCCATACCCCACAGATATGAAAGGTATAAGATTTTTCCTTGGTCATGCTGGTTTCTATAGAAGGCTCATTAAATACTTCTCTAAGATTTCTAGGCCTCTTACCAATCTCTTGCAAAAGGATATTCCTTTTGTTTTTGACGATGATTGTGAGGACGCCTTCAAAATACTTAAGAAGGCTTTGATAACTGCACCTATTGTTCAACCACCTGATTGGAACTTACCTTTTGAAATCATGTATGACGCTAGTGATTATGTTGTTGTTGCTGTCCTAGGGCAAAGAGTTTGATAAGAAGTTGAATGTTATTCACTATGCTAGTAAAACTCTAGACAATGCTCAAAGAAACTATGCTACTACGGAAAAGGAATTTTGAGCAGTCGTTTTTGCATGTGAAAAGTTCAGGTCTTACATAGTTGATTCCAAAGTCACTATTCACACTGATCACGCTGCTATTAAGTACCTAATGGAGAAGAAAGACGCTAAACCTAGACTTATCAGATGGGTTCTCTTGCTACAAGAATTCGATTTGCATGTTATCGATAGAAAGGGTGCCGATAACCCAGTAGCAGATAACTTGTCTAGGTTGGAGAACATTGTTGATGACCCACAACCTGTTGATGATAGCTTTCCTGATGAGCAATTGAATGTCATCAATGCTTCCCGTAGTACACCATGCTATGCTGATTATGCAAACTATATCGTTGCCAAATATATACCACCTAGTTTCACATACCAGCAAAAGAAGAAATTCTTCTTTGGCTTGAGACATTAGTTTTGGGTTGATCCTCACCTTTATAAGGAAGGAGTAGATGGTGTTATTAGACATTGTGTACCTGAACATGAACAGGGACAGATCCTACAGAAGTGTCACTCCGAGGCCTACGGAGGACACCATGTGGGAGATAGAACTGCACACAAGGTATTGCAATCAGGTTTCTATTGGCCCACTCTCTTCAAGGATGCTCGTAAGTTTGTCTTGTCTTGTGACGAATGTCAAAGAATAGGTAATATCAGTAAACGTTAGGAAATGCCTATGAACTATTCACTTGTCATTGAACCATCTGATGTTTGGGGCTTTGATTATATGGGACCTTTTCCAAAATCCAATAGGTATACTCATATCCTAGTTGATGTTGATTATGTCACTAAATGGGTAGAAGCTATCCCCACTAGTAGTGCTGATCACAACACCTCTATCAGGATGCTTATAGAAGTTATTTTCCCTAGATTTGGAGACCCTAGATATCTAATGACCGACGGTGGTTCACATTTCATTCATGGTGCTTTCCGTAAAACGCTTGCTAAGTACGATGTCAACCATAGAATTGCGTCTCCCTATCACCCTGAGTCCAGTGGTCAATTAGAGCTAAGCAATAGAGAGATTAAACTGATTCTGCAAAAGACTATCAACAGGTCTAGAAATAATTGGTCTAAGAAGCTCGATGATGCACTGTGGTCTTATAGAACTTCCTATAAGAATCCCATGGGCATGTCTCCGTACAAAATGGTGTACGGTAAAGCATGTCATTTACCTCTTGAGCTACAGCATAAAGCTTATTGGGCAATCAAAGAGCTCAACTTTGATTTCAAACTTGCTGGTGAGAAGAGGTCATTTGATATTAGCTCGCTTGATGAATGGAGAACTCAGGCATATGAGAATGCCAAGTTGTTCAAAGAAAAGGTTAAGAGGTGACATGATAAAAGGATACACAAGCGTGAGTTCAATGTAGGTGATTATGTCTTGCTATATGATTCTCGTCTAAGATTTTTTGCACGCAAGCTTCTCTCTAAATGGGAAGGTCCCTATATTGTTGAGGAAGTATATCGTTCAGGTGCTATCAAGATCAACAACACGGAAGGTAATTGTACGAGAGTGGTAAATGGGCAGAGAATCAAGCATTATATCTCAGGTACTCCCATAAATGATGAAAGCAATATTATCAATACCATAACTCCGGAAGAATACCTAAGGGATATTTATCAGCCTGTTTCAGACTCCGAAAACGAAGAGGTATGTGATTCGGTAAGAAAATAGACTCCAAAACTTTTCCAGTAGGAATTTTTCTCCGTTTGGGAATATTTGAAAAAATAGAAAAATTGGAAGTAGTCCGGAAAGCGCGCGAGGAGACGACAAGCCTGCCATGCGCGAGCCCACCCCCTGGCCGCGCCTGGGGGGCTTGTGGCCACCTCGTGTGCCTCTCGGACTCCGTTTTCGTGCGGAGTACTCCTTCTGGTCTAGAAAAAATTATTATATATTCTCCCGAAAGTTCTGACCCTTGTATCACGCAGATTTCCCATGTTTTCGTTTCGAGCCTGTTTTCTACCGCAGATCTAGGGCAAGATGTCTTCTCAAGAATCATAGGGGGGAGCTATGTGGCCGATAACCTTGCTAACCCCAAGGTCTATGGGGACTTGGGTCGTTATGGTTGAATGACTGATGAGGAAGAAGATTATGACCCCAAGGGGAAGGAAGGAACAAGCTCCGATGAGGAGGAGGCTCCTCTACCCCCACCTGGAGACACCCATGTGGAGTTCAAGAAGTCGAGCCTCCCTGACTCAAGGAAGAAGCCTAAGACTTTGTTTATCCCTTCTCGTTTCTTGCAGGAAAGTAAGCAGGAATTATGCCAAAGGGTGCTAAGGCTTGAAGAGGAAAATTATGATGTGAGGGAGCAGAATTAGTGTTTTAGGCTTGAGTTTTGCTTTGTGTCACCCCCGATGTATACGAGCTCGTGAGCCATATAATAAAGAGTGTCTTAGTTAAAGTGCCTTGCCTCATGCCATGATCAAAAGATTGAGAAAAGAACAAAAGCATGAAAGATCATGTAATGATCTTATGGGGAGTGATGGCTTCACATATAAAAAGAAAGATGATTGAAACTTGTTGAGGGTAGACAAACGTAGACCTTGGTCATTGTTGCAATTAATAGGAAGTGATAAAGATGGAGAGGTTCACATGTAAATATATCATCTTTTACACCATCTATGATTGTCAACACTCACTAAACTATTGCATGCTTAGAAGTATATGTTCGACAAGGAAGACAACATAATGAATTGTGTTTGCTTGGTTCCGAACATTGTTATATGACTAGAGATCCCTTAGCATGTGACGATTGCTTCCACCTCATATCAGCCAAAACTCCTGCACCAAGTAGAGATACTACTTGTGCATCCATAAACCTTCATCCCAGTTGTGCCATGAGAGTCCACCATACCAACCTATGGATTGAATAAGATCCCTCAAGTAAGTTTTCATAGGTGCAAGCAATAAAAATTGCTCCCTGATATGTACGATCTATTAGTGTGTGTAAAATAAGATTTGTACGAACGTGTGATGAGGAAGACATAAAAGTGACAGACTACATAATAAAGTTCTTTATCACAGGAGGCAATATAATGTGACGTTCCTCCGCAATAAGAGGACACGCATCCAAACCTCAAAAGTGCATGACAACCTCTGCTTCCCTCTGCAAAGGGCCTATCTTGTACCTTTACTTTTTGCCCTTGAAAGAGTCATGGTGATCTTCACCAATTCCTTATTTCGCCTTTATCTTGGCTAACGTCTTATGCTTGGTAAAGATCCATATTCATTTGTCAACTTGGAAGTAAGTATTGATGAATTAATATTGTTGACTTTACCCTTGAGGTAAGCAGTTGGGAGGCAAAACTATAAGCCCCTATCTTTCTCTGTGTCCAGCTGAAACTTGGATCTCATAAGTACCATGTGAGTTGTAGCAACTGTAGACAATGAAAAGATGATTGAGTATGTGGATTTGCTTTACAAGCTCTTATTTGACTCGCTCTGATGTTGTGATAAATTGCAATTGCTTCAATGACTACAGGCTATTGGTAGTTAATTCTCGGTAAGGTTCTTGATCCATGCTTTACTTTGTGAAGGAACTGTCACTTTAGCATGAGAAATTATATGTTGGTATTGCTGTTCTGATCATGATCATGATGCATGCATGTTCGTATCTTGTTTTGTCGACACCTCTCTCTCTAAACATGTGGGCATGTTTATTGATCTAAGCTTTCGCTTGAGGACAAGCGAGGTCTAAGCTTGGGGGAGTTGATACGTCCATTTTGCATCATGCTTTCATGTTGATATTTATCGCTTCTTGGGCTGTTATTTCACTTCACGGTACAATACTTATGCCTTTTGTCTCTTATTTTGCAAGGTTTACATGAAGAGGGAGAATGCCGGCAGCTGGAATTCCGGCCTGAAAAAGGAGCAAGTTTGAGATGCCTATTCTGCGCATCTCCAAAAGCCATGAAAATCAACGTGGAATTTTTTTGGGGTTTATAAAAAATACTGGGCCGAAGAAGTGCCAGAGGGGCGCGAGCAGGTGGTCACAAGCCTGCTAGGCGTGGCCACCCCCTGGCCGCGCCTAGGGGGCTTGTGGGCTCCCTGCTGGCCCACTGCCCCCCCCTCATTTGCTACAAGAAGGGTTTCGGTCTGGATAAAATGAGAGGAGGCTTTTCGGAGGATTCGCCGCCGCCACAAGGCGGAACTTGAGCATAACCAATCTAGAGCTCCGGCAGGACGATCCTGCCGGGGAAACTTCCGTCCCGGAGGGGGAAATCGTCGCCATCGCCATCACCAAGACTCCTCTCATCGGCGGGGACTCAGCACCATCAAAATCTTCATCACCACCATCTCATCTCCATACCCTAGTTCATCTCTTGTAACCAATCTCCGTCTCGCGACTTCGATTGGTACTTGTAAGGTTGCTAGTAGTGTTAATTACTCTTTGTAGTTGATGCTAGTTGGATTAATTGGTGGAAGAGTTTATGTTCAGATCTTTGATGCTACTCATTACCTCTCTGGTCATGAATGTGATTATGTTTTGTGAGTAGTTACTTTTGTTCCTGAGGACATGGGATAAGTCATGCTATAGGTAGTCATGTGAATTTGGTATTCGTTCGATGTTTTGATGTGTTGTATGTTGTTTTTCCTCCAGTGGTGTTATGTGAACGTCGACTACATAACACTTCACCATTATTTGGGCCTAGAGGAAGGCATTGGGAAGTAGTAAGTAGATGATTGGTTCCTAGAGTGACAGAAGCTTAAACCCTAGTTTATGCGTTGCTTCGTAAGTGGCTGATTTGTATCCATTAGTTTAATGTTATGGTTAGACTTTGTCTTAATTCTTCTTTCATAGTTGCGGATGCTTGCAAGAGGGGTTAATCATAAGTGGTATGCTTGTCCAAGTAAGGGCAGTACACAAGCGCCGGTCCACCCACATATCAAACTATCAAAGTAACGAACGCGAATCATATGAAGATGATGAAAACTAGCATGACAGAAATTCCCGTGTGTCCTCGGGTGCGTTTTTCCTCCTATAAGACTTTGTCCAGGCTTGTCCGTTGCTACAAAAGGGATTGGGCCACTTTTCTGCACCGTTGTTACTTCTGTTACTTGCTACATGTTACGAATCATCTCACCACACAACTACTTGTTACCGATAATTTCAGTGCTTGCAGATTTTACCTTGCTGAAAACCACTTGTCAGATCCTTCTGCTCCTCGTTGGGCTCGACACTCTTACTTATCGAAAGGACTATGATAGATCCCCTATACTTGTGGTTCATCACGCCTCCGCCGTCGCATCCCCCATCATCGATCGATCAGGTCTAGGTACACCGCATCATGCGACTTCACCTCCGTACTGCGGGTCTCCTCCTCTGCCGTAAGCGCCATCGGGTAAGTTCCTTTATCCTCCGAGATCTACGTGTTAATCCATCATATTTCGATAGAGTTCGTCGAAGTTCATCCCATGTTCGTCACCATTGCCGGCCTACTTGGCCCTCCAATGAATATTTTTCCATCATTAGATTGCGGTAGATGTAGTGATTTGGTTCCCTGCATAGCACCCCCTAGATGCTTTGTGAGATTCGTTAAGTAATGAACTGCCACTCTTTCCATACCTCGCTATCATATAGGGTTATTTTATTATTCCCCTTTTGAACCATTGGTAGATCCATATTTCTATGCAATTTGGTAGAAACCTGTTTGTGCCACACTTAGTACAAAATCTGAAATCTTTATCCCTTTGTAAGCCGCCTTTACTTTATACCAGCTTCCTTAATAAGATTGTAACTCGCTAGCTTTGTAAGTCGCTTATTTTTTAAATGGCGACTCACGTTAGGGCGACTTGAATATTGTAGATTGCTCTGTTACTTCTTTCTTGAGTCCCTTTCTCTTCAAACAATCTATTCATCATTTGGATAACCCGCCAGACATATCTTTGCACCTCCTTTTCCTCCGAAATCCACTCTCATGTCAAAACCTTCCACATGCGACTGGCTGCCGTCGGAGATTTCGGAAGCCACGCTCCAGCAGTGTGTGACCTTAGGGTCTTGTCACCCAAGGAAGAGATCGGATGGCAAGCCTTTGCTAGGGAAGTACGTCCACGACCCGGCAAAGGGGAAGTAGTTGTTTTCACTGATCACCTTGAACGAGTCTTTATACACCCGGGGTAAAAAATCTTTCGAGACACCCTCCACTTCTAGAATCGTCATCCTCAAGACCCGGGCCCCAATTCGATCAACAACTTATGCCAATTTCATGTTTTTTGTGAGGTATACTTGGGAATAGAGCCCACAATTCTTTTATTCAGGGAATTCTTTTATCTAAACCACCACACGGAAGTTGTTGATGCGCCCAGCTTGGAACTAGGCAGGGTAACAATGCAGTGGAGAAGAGAGCGTGGTTTCCCTGCTGCTACCTTGCCTAGCCACACCAAAGACTGGTGGAAAACTTGGTTTTACTGCAAGAATACTACACCCGCCAACGAGAACCCCCTGTCGGGTTTTAGAGAGGAACGCCTTTTCATGGGTTTTGAACTTCCCGATTCACGAACTTCAGAAGAGCATCCTACCATTGCCTTCGTATGGACGAAGCTCGGAGCCTTGACAGCCAATGGTTTAACCGGGATTGATGTGACCTGGTGCTGGGTAGATTGGCGGATCATGCCCCTGAGTCGTCGTGGCACCTTGATGTGCGAGTATGATGGTGACTTAAACAATGCGCACCATTTCACCAACGTCAAGCTCAATTCAGATGAAGTCAAAAAAATTGTAAAGAGACTCTCAAGCGAGCCAAAAGAGGTTTGTTGCAAAATTGGACTGAAGCCATTCTGTACTCAAAATCCGGCTCCTGCGGTAAATAACATTAACCATCTTCCGCCTTGCTTATGCTTTCCTTTATTGCTTTCAAACTTAACTCCTTGTCAATATTTTTGCAGAAAAACTCGCCCTTCTAGAGACGGAAACAACCAAAAATGACTGTCAAGAAAGTTAAAGCCTCCCCAAAAAACAAGAAGACCAAGGAGACTATAGACGAGTGATCTACTATGGGAGAGTCACAAACGTTCGATGACCAATCTAAGGTAAACATTTATTTTTCCCCTATTTTTAACATGTGCTTTACTAATTACTTGTTCAATCTCAGGATGATGTTACTGATGATCAAGACGAAGACGTTGAGTTAATTTCATTCTCTTCCGACTCACATCTTTCCTTCGCAAGGCCACCAATGCGTGTTGTTAGAAAAATTCCTTTGTATCACCCGGAAGCACATTTGGCTACCTGTTTCCTTTTGAAGAAGCCTTTATTTGCACAAAGGCGCCAAACCCGAAGCTCTTCGGGTGATCTTGCAATGGGTTTACCTGAGAAATCCTCCACTCGTGAACGACGGAAAGAGGTACCTCATAAATTCCCATTTCCTATTAAATCTAATCTCATTCAACGGCCTCTTGAATCTTTTGACTCAAGTTATCAGGAATCACCACCTTCATCGGGCGGCTCAACAACATCAAAGCTACCACCTCTTGTTTTCCTTCCAGGGTAACTTTTATTTTTATGTCTAATACTTGCCTTAATACTTTTAATCCGTTGTATATGTCATAATATTTATCCTTCAGGGCAAAGACTAAGAAGAGGAAGGCTGGCGGGTCATCAAATAATCATGAAGCACGTGAACAAGAAGAACTGGAATTTACTGTTCCTGAGACTCATGTTGAGGCGGCTGACACACTGATACGTCCAAAACGTATCTATATTTTTTGATGGTTTCATGCTACTTTTATGATTTTGATAATTGTTTTTATATTAAGTTTATGATTTATTTGTACTAACCTACTAATAGTTGCAAAAGTGCACAATTTTCTTGTTTTACACTTTTATATGTAGGAACTATCAAAAATTGAAGAGGAAACCTTGTTGGAGTCGAATTGGGAGTTTCCTGAAATCCGTCTGAAAACTCTTTTTAAAGATTGCCACGTTACGGGTCGAAAACGGCCTCAAACGGAAATCTCACACAAGACAAAATTGTGGTGCATTTTATGTTGATAATTCTAGACATAAAATTTGGCCCATTTGGAGTTTAGACGGTCCAGGAAAACCCGTATTACTGGAGGACAAATATCTGATTACGGGATTACGGGAATCGGTGACGTGATTGACTCCAACTCTTACCATATTTGATGGATTCGGCCAAGCCACGACTTTGGGACCTCATTAGGGCTGAGAGGGTTCCCTAGGAAGGTTCTACAGGTGCCCAAGAGCCCTTGAATCAAAGGGGCATCCATCGGAGGGCCAAGGATGATCGTCCCAGCTCATATAAGGAGAGAAAACCCCTGATTTCTGGGCAGCCACCAAAAGCCACGAATTTTGCCTCCCGCATGGCCTCATCTCCATGGGGTAGGGCCTATCTACAGCACCAAGAAGCAATGGAGGAAGGAGGCTAAGGGGCGGATCTCCCCCATGAAGGCCGGACGGCGCAGGAGGAGCGTCGTGCGCCGCCGCTGGCCGCCGTCGCCGCCCTGCACCTCGCGTGCTGCCCCTTCTCCATCCTCTCCGCCATGATGCCGCCTTGACCAACACCTCCATATAATCTCCTCCATAGCTACAACGGTCCACTCTCCCACAAACCTCTGTATTCCCCTATGTAAACATGGTGTTAGATGTTATAAATTATTTGCAAATGATCTATTATATCTATGTCATGTTTGTGTAGTTAACTTTTGTCATATGATTGATTGTTGAATCTCCATGGATGGTTTGAGCTATATATTGAATTTGTTACAATACTATGGTGCCCATCATATGTTTATGCGCGCATGGATCACATCATAGGCTTTGTACTATGTGGAGAAAGCTTGAGGGTGGGTTGTTTGAGTGACAGAAACATGAGCCCCAATCTAGTGATCAAAGCATATGGGATAAAGAGGACCTTTTGATCTTAATGCTATGCTTGGGTATTTTTACCTTCAGGTATCTTCTAGTATTTACGAATGTTTGCTATAGTTCCAATCATAAGTACTTGCAATCATTGGATAGTGAGAGGTTGTTAGCTTTGCCTCTCCCACATAAAAGACGAATATCAACCTTGTATTTCACTATTTGATCATGGACAATTCCACCACAATTACCACCATTTTCCGCACTCGTGGTACTATAAGTTTATGGTTACTTAGTATATTTTATTGCTACAACACAAACATTTACTTTCTTGTATTTATTATATTGCAAATCTTTCTCCCATACCCGTATTCTCACTCTAGTTTTATCTCCTAGATATTGCAAAACGTTTAGTGTGCGTAGAGTTGTGTCAATGGTTGATTGAACTTGAGAGAATATTTATCCCACTTTAGCTCCTCGTTGGGTTCGACACTCTTACTTATCGAAAAGGCTATACACGATCCCCTATACTTGTGTGATATCAAGACCTTTCCTGGCGCCGTTGCCGGGGAGCAATAACGTGGGGTGAATGTTCTTGTGTGCACTTGTTTGCTCTGTCTCTAAGTAGTTTTACTTTCAGTTTTAAGTTGTTCTCTATCTTTATATGGATAGGTAATGCGAATTACAAAAAAATGTAGTTGTACTTGTTATCTAAAAACGTTTTCAAAAAGGAAAGTGATTGGAAAGATGAGTAATGGTTATGTGGGGGTCGACCTTGAACACTTGTGTTCATGCCTATGAAACCAAAAAAATTCTTTCCATGGAAGCTTTTCAGTTAAAAACTAGTATATATTGTGTATATATCGTACATATTCCTCTGTATCATAAAAATAAAATGTATAGATAACTTCTAGTTTATTTATGATGCAAGTTTGCCACTTTGCTGCCTAGAAACAGATTTCCGTGCTCCACCGTAGAAAATTTTAAAAATCACCAGAACGTGATCTTGATCTGAAATTTCTTGCGTGCAAAGTAATGTTTATTACATTACTTTCATTAGTTTTTCCTTTTCTGATTTGAGGTGTGTTGATAGGTCTAATAATTAGATCTTTACTGATTGTTCTGTTTAGAAAGATTTCCTGTGCTTCATTGTAAAAAACGTGATAAATCTCAGAATAGTATTTTTATCTAAACGTTTTTGTGCATAAACCTCAGATTATGATCTGTCTTTCATTAGTTTTGAGTTTTTAGATTTGAGCTACCTAACTATCTTGTTGAGTGCACCTCAATGAAGTATTCAAGAATATTCAATCATCAAAGCTTGGGCATGCCCAAGGCATCCCTCCTTTTTCCATGCCTAGATAAAAGGCGTTAAAGAAAAGCGCTTGTGGGAAGCAACCCACTTTGTTTTTCTTATGTTTTCATGTTGTTTTCTTTCAGTTTGTTTTGTTTTCTTTGAGTCTTGGAAGTTTTTTCCTATGTATCAACCTCTCTTTATTCTTTTTATTTCGTTTTGTGCCAAGTTTTAGCCTCCGATTGCAAGAAAGTTCAAAAGTTGTGACATGCTGTCCAGAAACAGATTTTGTCTGCTTGACGGACAAATTTGCCCAAAATCACCAGATCATATTTTTGATCTGAATTGTTTTGACAGTATGCTCTATATAATTGACTTTCTGGCGTCTGTTCTGAGTTTTGTGATTTGAGTTTCAGAAGTGCCCGAAACAATTATTTACTACCTGCTGGTCTGTTTTTCCTAGATTATGCCCAGTTTTGCGTTTTCATTGTTTTGCAAATCTTAAGCTTGCTTTTTTTTTGAAAAATACTTTTGGAAATCTTGAGAAACAGTAGCTCTTCCTGAAAATATTTATTTATAGTAGATAATAAATTATTTTATTATGGGCACTAACCATTCTAATCAGCTTATGATGAGTTTCGTATGAAGGAAGTTTTCAAGTATGCGATGGAAGATGATGAAAGAAGATTCAGGAGTGTCAAGCGCTCAAGCTTGGGGATGCACCCATGCACCCCCAAGAAATATTCAAGGAGACTCAAGCGTCTAAGCTTGGGGATGCCCCGTGCATCCCCTTCTCCATCAACAATCATCAGTTCGTCCTTCTCCATACTATATTTTTATCACTTCATATGTTATGTGCAATGCTTGGGGCGTCCCGCTCTTTACTTGTCAGTTTGTTTAGTTTTCTTTGCTTTAATAAATGGTTGGATCCCAGCATATTAGTTTGGAGAGAGACACGCTCCGTTTTAATTTCTTAGAACACTCTAGTTTTCACTCCTATTGTTATGTGAGTGTACACCTTTTGCTAGTACCGCTCTATAGCTCTTGTTTTCCACTCATATTTTGTTTAGAGCTTGTTAGTTTGCTTCAGTCATATATGATTATCTCTCTGATATTTAACTAATATTATTTATGAGAGTTGTTTCAAGAAAGTTGTTTGGTGTTGGATAAGAGTAAAATATTGCATGCTTATAGTGGTGCAATAGGAAGCTCGTTTAGACCGTGGCTTAGACTTTAACATGTCATGTTAGATATTACCTTAATTATATGCTTAGTAGTTATTGATGTAGCATGACTTGTCTCAAATAGCTGAGCGAGCTTAATGTGTCATTGAAAGAATCATGTGTCGTTTCTATCATATCGAAGCATAATATTGTGGTATTCTCCTTTACTACTTCATTTGCGTTGACTTGGCGCATGCTTACACCATGTTATGACTACAAACCAGTCACTTATAGCCTCTATGATCATTTAGTTTGTGACTTGTAATACCATTTATGCTTTAATTAATAATGTTTTTGTCGCTATGCATGATTATGGCCATTATTGCTCTCTTAATTTGTCGCTCTCAGTCTTTTGCTAGCCTCCACCTGTGCTGAGTGTGAGAACTACTCGTGCATCCAACTCCCAAAAACCAAAGTTTACCAAATGTGTCCACCATACCTACCTACATGTGGTATTTAACCGCCACTCCAAGTAAAGTTGTCACGTGCTACCTTGGAAACTTTCAAAATTATTCCGGTTTTGTGCCTTTGTTTTAGCTCATGAGGAAGTAGCAGATAATTCATGATCTTCTTATATTGGACAAGCTTTATCTTGGGTTTGCATGTCTAATCTACGAACCCCTAATACGAGGAGGGGCTGGCATAAGTGCGCCCAGCTCGTAAAAGATAATAGCAACAAACAAAACCTCCTTCACGCTTTGTTCATGAGAAATCAGAATAGTGATAAACAAAACCTCCTTCACGATGTGTTCGATGTTTACCAGAATAGCTTGGGAATCCCAGACAGAGGTCTGGTTCCTTTGGTAGGGTCATGGTAGCTTTTCTGGCTCCTCCACCCATTTATAGTAGATGTATGTACCCAGACATGTTTTGCTTCCGCTTGATGTTTGTATGACTTGAGTGACGTGTCACGAGACCCCTGTTTGTAATATCATTCTATGTTGACTTTTATGAGTCTTTAATAAAAGCTTGAGTTATAGAGTTATGTTGTGATGCCATGTGGTATCTACACATATAGTGCATATTGTGTGTATGTTATGAAATGCATTATATGTGTGGGATTCGAAACCTAGTGGTGTGACTTTAGTAGTACTCTTTACGGGGAAATGCCTCTTTGTGCTTCCACCGAGCCTTGGTAGCTTGCTACTACTTCGGACACATTGATTGACCGGCATGTATCCTTCTTTGTTGATGTGTTTGTCCCTTCAGGGAAATGTCACGCGGTGTAACGGAGCCCTTGTAGCTTGCTACGACTCGTCTACACACGATGATGACCGACACCTGCTTTGCTGGGTTATGTATGCCTGTCCCTGTACGGATGTACCACTTGGGTATATAACTAGTCATGTCGACCCGGGTTCTTTGTCGTTTGAATTCTAGCGACACATTCATATACGTGAGCCAAAAGACGCAAATGGTCCCGACCAAGGTAAGGTGGCAGCCATGGAGTTTACCATGCGTGAGGCCGCAAAGTGATGTGATGTGTTACAGGCTGGGTTCTTATGACTTAGGATCGGGGTCCCGACAGCTTTGGTATCAGAGCTTGACTGCCTGTAGGATAACGAGGGCAAAGTAGTCGATGTTATGTCTAGCAACCCTTTATATAAGGGAATTGTTTATGGAAGGGAACGTCAGGCTCTTTTTACTCCTTTCCTTGTGTCATTCTTATTCTGAGTCATCCTCTTCTTTGTTCTACGGGGTTTAAGAATTAGGATTTCTCATCTATTCATTAGGATGACGAGTTACTATGTTGGAGGTCTTTAGGAAAGTTGTTGTCCTCAAGGATCAGTTTCTCCATAAGAATTCAATTGTTGTGTTATCAGATTCTTGCACGTTGCCTCATATTTCATGCACGTACAGCCGTTATGCTATCCGAGTTTTCTAAGGTTTCTAAACAATCTGTTGCAATTGCAAATTCCTTCCTCTTATTTTTAATGTCTTTTGGCTAGACAAAGCACACTAATCATTGTGATGAGGTACTCTATTGCCTCGACATATTTGTTAAAGTGTTAGGAAACCATGTTACCTCCAAAAACCACCCAACGGTCTAGATTTGTTTTGGTTCCCAGTGTGATAATTTTGGCCATCATTTTCGAAAAACATCCCGTGATGTTATTTAGTTAGTAGGTATTCTGTTTTTAGGTTCTTGAATCCAAGGATCATTCTGCTCACTCCTGTTGATAGTATTGCTAGTTACTTTAGAATGATTAGTAACCTTGTTGTAGTTCCTAAGGTTCATGGTATATCCTTCTTCCAACACCATGGACCATCTCTGGCAGAAGTTCTTCATAAATTAAAGATCATAACAAGAGTGCTTGTGATGAGTTTTCTACTCCATTTTGTGATTCTGCCAACTTCTCCCTTCTGCATGGGTTATCTGGAAGAATTATGTTGAACTCGTTTGACATGCTAATCTATGCATCCACAACTCAAGAAATCATGTGCTCTTGAGTTGGCCCTATCTAGTTGTATTTTGACCTTCATCCATGAGAGGATAGTCAAGAGTACTTGTGCATTCGTGTCATCAATGTCTTTTATTCCTGTGGTCTATCAAATTGTTCTATTCTCGAATGACTGGGAGAAGCAAACTCTAGTACCTCATCCATTTCTTGGATTGGGTCAAAGCAGCTGTATTCCGCAGTTCAAAATGGCAATCTGGCTTTTGTTCTGTTCTATCTTGGAGTATTACCCTCTTTTTGTCAAGAGTGTTGTGAGAATTGCACCATCTCTTATGAGCTCTTGATGTAATGGTACTTCTCGCTATCATTGTTCATCCGTCGGTTTCCGTGTTGGTTGTAACCGGAATATCGATAGGTGAACCATGATGTGTGAAAGCAATACTCCTAGCAATGACATTGCTTAGAAAGTTAGTGGACAATAATTTCACTCTTATGGTAATGGTGACTGAATCGTCATCCTAAGATTGACCGTGCTACCTAATCCATGTTTCATGGTGCATTTTTTGATCAATGAGTTAGGATTGTGTCAATCCTTCACTCTTTGATCATATCATCTTGCCCTGAAAAGCGATATTGTTCCCGAGCTTAACAACATATGGGTGGTTCGTGATTTTCTGAATATCTTCTCGTAAGTATACCAGGTTTTTCCTGACTGTTATGATAGAGATCGTGATCAAGTTGGTTTCCCTATAAGCCATCTTCTCCAAGAATCCGTGTTGGATACCCCGAGCTAGTTGGTTAGGCTAAACAACAACTTGGAGAGTTGGAAGTTAAAAGCTTCGCCTAAACATAGCTCATTTAAAAGGGATATTTTTCCTGTTGTGAAGTCTTGAAGAAGATGATATTGTCATCGGTTGATTCGCGTGATCAATTGTTGTATATATTATCTTGTCCAAATTTGATTTGAGTATGGGCTATTGTCAAATCAAACTTAGAGCCAAAGATTTTTGTAGCGGTGGCTTACTCGTGGATTTCCTTGAGCATACACCATTGTATTCTTTGATCTAACCGATGCTATTATCTTGCTCACATAGTTGTGGAAACCATTTATATGGGTATCTCAATGAATTGTTGTTGAGCCCATCGGCAACATTTTCATTTGTTCCATGATTTATGTCGTACATTAAGCTAGTGCTAGAAAATTTGTAGACATTGTCTTCGTGTCTTGTGCACGAGGTATATGTCAGGTGTAAGAAGTGACTTCCTCTAATTCATGTGCATTGGTGCAAGTTGCTGCCACGAATTTGAGAAGGTCGTTTTGTTATCTTCGGAATCATCCCAAATCAGTCATGCATGTGCGAAGTATGCTGTGGTTTGATAGCTTTGCAACCTCTCTCTCCATATGTATTTCCTAGAACACCAAGCCACTGATTGATTTGTTCAAGGAAAAGAAGTTAAGTGCCATCCCTGAAGGTACCAGATGGACTTGCACATGGCTCCGTCATCCGCAATGATGGTTCCCACCCAGAACTTGGTAGAGTTTTTGTTGTAACACTTTCCATGTGCTCATCGTTGCCTTGGGAAGTGTGTTCACGTAGGTCTTGCAATCCAGCTCATGTTTTGGAGTTGTCTTCCGTAGTTCATTTCCCGAGAGTCTTGCAACGTTATCTCGTCGATTTGTATTGCAAACTTTCCTTTTCAGACATGATGAGGCTGAAACATCATATCACCAACCAGATCTGAATCTCAGGAAGATATGATGGTTGTAACGCTTCCCAAGGATTATAATATTGGTCTCTCTGTAACCCGGTAAAGTGATATAATGGTTAACACACCTAGCCGGAAGACTTAATATTATAATATCTTGCATCAGCAACCTTAGCCATCTCCCCGTGAGGTTTTGTATGACTTTTCTTGGAGGTTGTTCCTCATGGACTCCCTTTGACGCCCCGAAGCCGACCTATACTTGATGTGCTAGATATCAAGCATGACCTATAAATGGGTTGTGCTAGTACATCAAGGCGAACATTAGAAGTGGGGAGCTAAATGTCTCTCAGTCGATTAACCAGATTTCGTTCCCTTGGCATAGCTAAGGTAAAATCTGAGCAAGTGTTGTCTTCCTTTGCATCTGCATCCTCCATCACTGTTCATCATGGTAGTATGTTGTGTCACCGGGATCCTTGGCACGGATATTGGTAAAACTTTGATGAATATGGAAATGCTCAAGTTCTTGAGAGCACGCTCAGACACTATGTTATATCCTCGGTAGTAATTGGAATGTGCCTTCCGTTCGCCGAGTTGTTATGTAACCCTAGCTTCTTTCTAACCTCAGTATGCCCTTATTTCAAATTCCTTCAAACAATCATTTGTGAATTGCCTTCCCTGGTATGAAGAGTTTCAATGATCTCTGTATCAAAAGTAATTCTTTTTGCCGCCTAAGGGGATAACTCTACGAGTCACCCTCCTACGGTGCCCCGTTATGGTAGGAAGGGTAACTTAATCCTCGCTATTTTGAACCCTCGTCTCCACTAATTTAAGCGTGGGATTGTTGCCTACCAATTGAAACTTTATCATATGCCTCACTTCCTCGTTTCTGTCATGAGTGTTGTGTTTCAGCTCAAGGGACGTCTTTATGTCTCATTCTATGAGTTGATCATGAGTTGCTCGATCTTCGAGAAGATCGAATCTTGTAGAGTCTATCTGTTCCTTTGTTGTCGTGTTAGATGAAGACCTCGAAGAAAAAGATGTTAAGACCAGCATGATGCAATGATTCAATATCTCCAAGAAGGGCAATTGGATCGTGAAGATTGCGATAGTTTAGTGTCCCCTTTTCCTCTTCCCGACTACGCCTGAATCTCGGGACAAGATTCTTGTATAGTGGGGGTGAGTTGTCACAACCCTAGATTGTGTTGTTGTTATTATTTTTGGTTGCATCAGAAAGCATCCATGCATCATGTTAAAATCCTTTGGAACCCTAAATGGGGATGACCAAACCCTAGCACCAAATAAAATCCAAATAGGATCAAAAAGGATTATTTTCAATAACCCAATTGGTCTCCAAAAATGTTCCCCCTTTTTGATAAATGTTGGAAACAACATACAAGGGGTGAAACCTATTTTAAGAATACCCTTGGCGTTTTATTTTAATCTCCAAAGCCACTAAAATCACCAACATAAAGTAGTTTGAATATTTGAGAATGTTATAAAATGTTGAATCTTTTACATGGGTTTGGAAATATTCCAAGTAACACCCAAAAATTACTTTCACTATTCATAAAACTAGTTTGGAGCCAAAAATAAAGTTAATCAATGCCAGAAATGCAAAAGAGAAAGAAAAATAAATGGAAACAACTAACCTGCGCTCACCTGAAGCGGCCCAGCCCACCAGGGGCACCACCGTCTTCTTCCTCCTGCGAGGAGGAGAAGCAACTACGTGCCCGACGCATCGCCGGGCACGGCCACGTCCCCTGGCCACCTCCTGCTTGCCTCCGGTCGTCCGGAGCTGGCTAAGGATGCCACACTCTCTCCCTCGCCTCCCTCAACCTCTTTCCTTGCTCCCTCTCTCTTACTTCCCCCTGTGTCTCTCTTCCTCGCACACGCCCGAGAGCGCCGGCGAACACCACCGCGGCCACCGGCCCCCTCTAGCCCAGCGACTGTGTCCCCTAGCTCTGTCGTTCTCCTCCCCATGTCTACACCAGAAGAATCGACCTCAGACACCCTGCAACGCCGCCATCTGCATCATCTTCACCGCCAGCCACCGGACGTCGCCGTCGTCGATTCGCAGCATCTCAAGCGACCCCGAGCTTGCCGTCGACGCCATAAGACTCGCGGTGAGCTCTGGATCCGTTTCCCCCCTTGCCTCATCGCCGTTCCCCTCTCCTAGCGCCGTGTGCCACCATAGTCCGAAAGCCGTTGGCGCCGGCCATGGCGCCGCCGTGGATAGAGACACCTAGGGCCGCAACCGAGAACCTCTTCGCACTCATCGCGCTCGCAGGAAGCCGTAGCTGCCTCCAACTCCTTCTCCCGTGCCCCGTAGCCCCGTTCCCCACCGTGGCCGAACTCTGGCGACCGCTCCGCTCGTCGTCGCCAGTGCTCCAGCCCACCTCAGCGCCCTAAATCGGCTGGAATAGATGTGGGCGAGTCCCAGCTCCATGTAGGTGGCCTTCGCCGCTCGATTGGTCACCGGAGGGTGATTTCCGATCACCTCCGCCGTCTCAAACCTTGCCGGCGTCGAGTCGCCGGTGGGTCTGACCCTGTCAACCATGGAGTTGACCCCCTTGGGTCACCTACATGTGGGGCCTAGCCCGTGTCAATTTAGAGTAATTTGAGAAATAAGTTAAACAAGATAATTAACCTAATGACCCAGTGACAGTGGGCCGAGACCCTAATTAGAAGTAAAAGTTTAAAATTAAACTCTTTTTAGTAAATGTGACACTGACGTGTGGCCCCCTGTCGGCACCCCGATCCAGAATCATAAGAACCCAGCCTGTAACACATCACATCACTTTGCGGCCTCACGCATGGTAAACTCCACGGCCGCCACCTTACCTTGGTCGGGACCGTTTGCGTCTTTTGGCTCACGGATATGAATGTGTCGCTAGCATTCAAAGAAGAAGGACCCGGTTCGACATGGCTAGTTATGAACCCAAGTGGTACATCCATACAGGGACAAGCATACATAAGCCAGCAAAGCAGGTGTCGGTCATCAGCGTGTGTAGACGACTCATAGCAAGCTACAAGAACTCCATTACACCGTGTGACATTTCCCCGAAGGGACAGACACAGCAACAAAGAAGGATACATGCCGGTCAATCAATGTGTCCGGAGCAGTAGCAAGCTACCAAGGCTCGGTGGAAGCACAAAGAGGCATTTCCCCGTAAAAAGTACTACTAAAGGCACACAACTAGGTGTCGAATCCCACACATATAATGCATTTCATAACATAAACACATTATGCACTATATGCGTAGATACAACATGGCATCACAACATAACTCTATGACTCAAGATTTTATTAAAGACTCATAGGAATCAACATAGTATGATATTACAAACAGGGGTCTCGTGACCCGTCACTCAAGTCATACAGACATCAAGCGGAAGCACAACTTGTTTGGGTACAGACATCTACTAAAAGTGGCTGGAAGAGCCTGAAAAGCTACTACGACCCTACCAAAGGAGCCACACCTCTGTCTGGGATTCCCAAGCTATTCCGGTCAACATCGAACACATCGAGTAGAAACCTTTAATGAGACTAAATTCTTCTCTGCAAAAACATAAATAAAGCAACCGTGAGTACAAAGGTACTCAGCAAGACTTACATCAGAACTATCTGCATATGCATCATGTTTTAATGAAAGGATTGTGGGGTTTGACTGCAGCAAGCCAGCTTTGACTCTTGGCTAACCTGTACTATGACTACAAGTTATTTCTTTGAGGTGGGATAGCGCACACTAGTCCACATATTCACCAAAGCAATACACCACTATGGATCCACTCTCGGCTCCCTATGAGAAGTCCTTACATAGCACTCACACTTATCTTCCATGTTTTAGAGTATCCATTTAAATTGTCTATGTACCACGTAATGTTTCCAAGTAGTCCATATCCGAGGACGCGGCTATTCGAACAGATTAAATCACCCTGCAGGGGTATACTTCTTCACACACGCTCCCACCACTTATCACCATGTGCACGTCATGCATCTCGGCAACCTTCAAGCGGAAGCACTGGCGTGGGTGTCAGCCACGACCGTTAACCACACAAGACCCTAGTCCAGGTTTATCGCCTATTTGAGACTGAACCCGCAAGGAAGTCCGGCCGAGGTTTCCTCTACGGCCCCAAACGATGTGCGCAGGGTTCCAAAGCCCACCATTCGGGTGCCACTTGGTACACCGTGCCACTGTGTATCTAACGCAGAGAGCCTACCCCGTCGGGCAGAGCTAAACACGGCCACCAACACTTTTCCTACAGACACCAGAAACTAATTGCAACTCCTGGACAGGGATCTAGGCGATTAATAAGCCAAGAGGGTCAATCAAGTATCCCAATGTGTGGTAGTATCTTGTCTTGGATAACATACACGAAACTCAGTTCTTAAGGACGGTCCCAATGAGACAACCCACCATGTACTCCTACATGGCCTCTCACCGCTACCTTTACCAAATCGGATTCACACTTTTACTCTCACACTATAGGACATGAACACAACCATTCCGATTCATCATCCAGATGGATCCGACCCGACACGACTCTAAGCATAGCAGGTATTGTAAGCAAGCATGGATGAGTAAGCACAACAAGGCTCAAGAAGTTGCTACTCATTCTAAGTGGTTTCAACTATTTATTGTGACAAAATCAGGTCATGCAGAGGAATGGGTTCAACTACCGATAACATGTACAGTTGAATCGTGTTTGTCCTAATGCAATAAAAGAGAGCAGGAGCGAGAGAGTGGGTTTATATCAATATGCTCATGGGGGGGTTTGCTTGCCTCACACGTGTGATGATAGCAATGAGTCTTCATCAATGTCAACGATCACATCGTCGGAACCATCGTCTACCGAGAGGGAACAGTACCGGCAAACAAGAAAGAACAATAGTTACTTCACAGAAATGCAACACTACGATGCATGATCAAGAAATGGAAATGAAATGTGGCAGGGCCAATATAGCTACCATTTCTTAGGTTGAAGTTGGATTTGAATTAGAATTCAAACATCACTTCTAGCAAGGTATTTTCTGGATACCTTTTAATTGATTCGACCTGATGCTCAGGTACAACTTGTTTGAGCATGCATGAAGAAGGCATATTGGGGTGCTGAGTTTCCTAGATCATTGTTTGTTCATAGTAATTGAAGTGGAATTCAAATAGGAATCAAATTCCAACTCCAAACTATTTATTAAATTTACCCTAATCATCATTTTGCCTATTTGGTGATGTTAACTTTCTCAAACCATTATTGAAATGCCATAATCAGATTCTTTGGATTTTTCTGATCATTTTTCATCTATAAATTATTTTCATTGGACTTACAGATTATTTTCTATGATTTTTAGAAGTTTTAGGCATTTTCTGAAATTGTTTTATATTAGAAAACCAACTACTGCGTTAGCACTGCGTCATCATTGCATCAGCAGGTTAACCAGCCCTGGTCAGGTCAAACGTGACAGCCAGGGCCCACCGGTCAGTGTCACAAGGCTAATCCCCGGTCAAACCAGAGGCTAACCAGGCTTTGACCCCAAGTGGGGCCCTCTGTCAGTGGCTAGGGGGTTATCACTAGTTAATGACTGGCCACGTCGGCCCCCACCGGCGGGTGGTCGCCGGCGACCATACAGTGGCGGAGGGCTCGCCGGAGTTGTGCTAATTCACTCTACACAGGTCCAAATCGAGCGAGGCTTGCAGCTACGGGACACTGGCGAAGCACCCGATCTGGCAGGGGCATCAAGAGAAGCTAGGGTGGCCGGGAGAGGTGCCGGCAACGAGCGTGCATGGCGGCCGGAAGTCGGGCTCGACGGGGATGTGCTCTGGAGGGGGTTTTCGAGCGAGAGAGAGAGGGGAAACATCAGGGGCTCACAAGGGATCCATTTCTGGCATCGGGGAGGTTGGAGAGACCCGGTGGCAGTAGATCGAAGGTGGCGGATCCCAGTGGTCGGAGGAGGAAGCGGCGGCGGTGAGGGTGATGCACGGGCTTCAGCTCGATTCCGATGACTGGAAGGTGCGGCACGTCATGGCGGAGCAGATGGGCAGCTCAGGGAGGCGCTTCTGTGGCCGGAGGGGCGTCGTCGATGTTGAGCTGGCTACGGCGTCAATGGCAACAGGGGAGAGGGAGAGACAGAGAGATGGGGAGAGACAGGGGAGGGGGATAAGCTTGAGGTGGTCTGGATGGCGCAAGGATAAGGAAGAGGGAAGGGGCGATGAGTCAGGCAGGCAGCTGCCGGCGTGGAGGCCTTGGCCGTACGTCGTGGCGAGCTTCTCATGTGCCTTCTTGCAGGAGGAAGAAGACGCATGTGCCCCTGGTGGGCTCGGATAGCAGGTGGGCCAGCAGGTGAGCGTCGGATAGATTATTTCTCTCTGTTTTTCCTTTTTCTGTTTTTATTTCTTTCTGGCATTTAGGTTTAGGTTTTAAAATAAAATGTTTAAATATTTTATAAAACCCTAAATTAGTGTTATGTGACAGTGATAAAAATAATCAATGCCACAAAATAGTTTCAATATTTTTGAAACTTTTATTTTAAAAGAAAACAAAATAACTCCATTCCAAACACTATTTGATCCAATCAAAAATCCTTTTCAAAATATTCCTGTGACTTAAAATTTTAGTTTGACAAATTTATTCCCTCTCACTATTTTCCCAAATATTTGGAACATTTTCCTCGTTCCTTTTAAGGTATTATTATTATTGCCTTTTTGTCAAATTTCAACTCATTTGGGCTTGATCACTTCCCATTTTCAGATCCAATGCAATTTGAATGCATGCATGAAATGCAATGGCAAGCAAGGCAAACTTGGGCTGTGACACCCCCACACGTCAGGTTTGACCCAGACCAGGTCAGTTGACCTGCTGATGTAATGCTGACGCTATAAGTAATTTCCTATAGTATTTTTTTTCCAGAAAATGCCTAAAACTTCTAAAAATCTTAGAAAATAAAATATAACTCAGATGAAAATAATCTATATATGAAAAATGATCAGAAAAATTGAAGGAATCTGATTATGACATTTTCATGCATGTTTGAGATAGTTAACATCACCAAGTAGGCAAAATGATGATTAGGGTAAATTTAATAAAATAGTTTGGAGATGGAATTTGGTATATATTTGAATTCCACTTCAACTAACAAGACCAAACATTGAGCTAGGAAAACCAGTACCTCAAAATTCCATCTTCATGCATGCTAAAACAAGTTATACCTGAGCATGAGGTCGAATCAATTAAAAGGGTATCCGGAAAATATCTTGCTTGAAGTGATATTTGAATTCTAATTCAAATCCAGCTTCAACCTAAGAAATGGTAGCTATATTGGCCCTGCCACTTCTCATCTTCATTTCATGATCATGCATCATAGTGTTGCATTTCTGTGAAGTAATTATTGTTCTTTCTTGTTTGCCGGTACTGTTCTCTCTCCGTAGACCATGGTTCCGACGATGTGATCGTCGACATTGATGAAGACTCATTGCTATCTCCAGACATGTCAGGCAAGCAAACCCCCTTGAACATACTGATATAAATCCACTCTCTCGCTCCTGCTCTCTTTTATTGCATTAGGACAAACACGATTCAACTGTTATATGTTCTCCGTAGTTGAACCCATTCCTCTACATAACCTGGTATTGCCACAGTAAATAGTTGAAACCACTTAGCATGAGTAGCAACTGCTTGAGCCCTGATGTACTTACTCATCCATGCTTGCTTACTATGCCTGCTATGCTTAGAGTCTGATCCATCTCGATGATGAATCGGAGTGGTTGTGTTCATGTTCTATCGTGTGAGAGTAAAGGTGTGAATTCAATTTGGTAAAGGTAGCAATGAGAGGCCATGTAGGAGTACATGGTGGGTTGTCTCATTGGGACCGTCCTTAAGAACTGAGTTCTGTGTATTTTACTACCATGCATTGGGACCTGAAATATGATCCCACTCCGCTTATTAATTGCCTAGATATGTGTCCAGGAGTTACAATTAGTTTCTGGTGTTTGTAGGAAAAGTGTTGGTGGCCGTGTTTAGCTCTGCCCGACGGGGTAGGCTTCTCAGCGGTATATACACAGTGGCAGGTGTAGCAAGTGGCACCCAGAAGGTGGGCTTGGGAACCCTGCGCACATTGTTTGGGGCCGTAGAGGAAACCTCGGTTGGACTTCCTTACGGGTTTAGTCTCAAATAGGCGATAAACCTGGACTAGGGTCTTGTGTGGTTAACGATCGTGGCCGACACCCACACCAGTGCTTCCGCTTGAAGGTTGCCGAGATGCATGACATGCATATGGTGATAAGTGGTGAGAGCATGTGTGAAGAAGTATGCCCCTACAGGGTGACTTAATCTGTTCCAATAGCCGCGTCCTCGGATATGGACTACTTGGAAGCATTACGTGGTACATAGACAATTTAAATGGATACTCTAAAACATGCAAGATAAGTGTGAGTGCTATGGATGGCCTTCTCGTAGGGAGACGAGAGTGGATCCATGGTGGTGTATTGATTGGTGAATATGTGGACTCCTGTGCGCTATCCCACCTCAAAGAAAGAACTTGTAGTAGTACTACAGGTTAGCCAAGAGTCAAAGCTGGCTTGCTGCACTCAAACCCCACAATCCTTTCATTGATACATGATGCATATGTAGATAGTTCTGATGTAAGGCTTGGTGAGTACCTTTGTACTCACGGTTGCTTTATTTATGTTTTTGAAGAGAAGATTTAGTCTCTTTAAAAGGTTCTACACGATGTGTTCGATGTTGACCAGAATAGGTTGGGAATCCCAAACAGTGGTCTGGTTCCTTTGGTAGGGTCGTGGTAGCTTTTCGGGCTCCTCCAGCAATTTTTAGTAGATGTCTATACCCAGACATGTTTTGCTTCCGCTTGATGTTTGTATGACTTTAGTGACGGGTCACGAGAGCCCTGTTTGGAATATCATTCTATGTTGACTTTTATGATTCTTTAATAAAAGCTTGAGTTATAGAGTTATGTTGTGATGCCATGTTGTATCTACACATATAGTATATATTGTGTGTATGTTATGAAATGCATTATATGTGTGGGATTCGAAACCTAGTGGTGTGCCTTTAGTAGTACTCTTTACGGGGAAATGCCTCTTTGTGCTTCCACCGAGCCTTGGTAGCTTGCTACTACTCCGGACACATTGATTGTTCGGCATGTATCCTTCTTTGCTGATGTGTCTGTCCCTTTGGGGAAATGTCACGCGGTGTAACGGAGTCCCTGTAGCTTACTACGACTCGTCTACACACGCTGATGACCGACACCTGCTTTGCTGGGTTATGTATGCCTGTCCCTGTACGGATGTACCCCTTGGGTATATAACTAGTCATGTCGACCCGGGTTTTTTGTCGTTTGAATGCTAGCGACACCTTCATATATGTGAGCCAAAAGACGCAAATGGTCCCGGCCAAGGTAAGGTGGCAGCCGCGGAGTTTACCGTGCGTGAGGCCGCAAAGTGATGTGATGTGTTATACGCTGGGTTCTTATGACTTAGGATCGGGGTCCCGACAAATCCTGTCTTATCAATCATGTTGTTAGACAACAATGAACCTGCAAATTATGAAGAAGCAATGGTGGGTCTGGATTCCAACAAATGGCTGGAGGCCATGAAGTCCGAGATAGGATCTATGTATGAAAACAAAGTGTGGACTTTGGAAGTATTACCTGAAGGCCTCAAGGCTATTCAGAATGAATGGATCTTTCCGAAGAAGACACACGCAAACGGTAATGTGGCCGTTCATAAAGCTCGGCTTCTGGCAAAGGGTTTTTCACAAGTTGAAGGAGTTGACTATGATGAGACGTTCTCACCGGTAGCGATGCTTAAGTACGTCCGAATCATGTTACCAATAGCTGCATTTTTCGATTATGAAATCTGGGAGATGGATGTCAAAACGGCGGTCCTTAACGGTTTTTTAAGGAAGAGTTGTATATGATGCAACCCGAAGGTTTTGTCGATCCATAGAATGCTAACAAAGTGTGCCAGCTCCAGCGATCCATTTATGGACTGGTGCAAGCATCTCGGAGTTGGAATAAGCGCTTTGATGAGGTGAGCAAAGCATTTGGGTTTATACAAGTGGTTGGAGAATCTTGTATTTGCAAGAAAGTGAGTGGGAGCTCTATGGCGTTTCTAATATTATACGTGGATAACCTATTGCTGATTGGAAACAACGTTGAGTTTTTGGAGAGCGTAAAGGGTTACTTGAATAAAAGTTTCTCTATGAAGGACCTAGGAGAAGCTGCTTACATTCTAGGCATTAAGATCTATAGGGACAGATCAAGACGCCTGATAGGACTTTCACAGAGCATATACCTTGATAAAGTTTTGAAGAAGTTCAAAATGGAACAGTCCAAGAAAGGGTTCTTGCCAGTGTTACAAGGTATAAAATTGGGTAAGACTTAGTGCGCAGCAACTACGGAAGATAGAGAACAAATGAGTTCCGTCCCCTATGCCTCAGCCATAGGTTCTATCATGTATGCAATGTTATGCACTAGACCAGACGTCAGCTTGGCCATAAGTATGGCAGGGAGGTTTCAAAGTAATGTAGGATTGGATCACTGAACGGCGGTCAAGAATATTCTGAAGTACCTGAAAAGGACTAAGGAAATGTTTCTAGTTTATGGAGGTGACAAAGAGGTCGTCGTAAAGCGTTACGTTGACGCAAGCTTTGACACTGATCCGGATGACTCTAAGTCTCAAACCGGATACGCATTTATTCTTAATGGGGGTGCGGTAAGCGGGTGCAGTTCCAAGCAAAGCGTCGTAGCAGATTCTACATGTGAAGCGGAGTACACGGCTGCCTCGGAGGCAGCTAAGGAGGGTGTCTGGATGAAGCAGTTCATGACGGATCTTGGAGTTGTGCTGAGCGCACTAAATCCAATAACTTTGTTGTGTGACAACATTGGTGCCATTGCCTTAGCAAAGGAACCAAGGTTTGACAAGAAGGCCAAGCATATCAAACGACGCTTCAACCTCATCCACGACTACGTCGAAGGAGAGGACGTAAATATCCGCAAAGTGCACACGGATCTAAATGTAGCAGATCCGCTGACTAAACCTCTTCCACAGGCAAAACATGATCTACACCAGAACTGTATGGATGTTAGATATATTACAATGTAAATCGCATGGCGGTGTGAGGACTAGATTATTGACTCTAGTGCAAGTGGGAGACTATTGGATATATGCCATAGAGGCAATGATAAAATAGTTATTATTATGTTTCCTGTTTCAAGATAATCGTTTATTATCCATGCTATAACTGTATTGAGTGAAAACATAGATACATGTGTGGATACCTAGACAAAACAATGTCCCTAGCAAGCCTCTAGTTGGCTAGCCAGTTGATCAAGGATAATCAAGCTTTTCTGACTATGTGCAAGTGTTGTCACTTGATAACTAGATCACATCATTAGGAGAATCATGTGATGGACTAGACCCAAACTATGAATGTAGCATGTGATCGTGTCATTTTGTTTCTATTGTTTTCTGTGTGTCAAGTATTTATTCCTATGACCATGAGATCATATAACTCACTAGCATCGGAGGAATACCTTGTGTGTATCAAACGTCGCAACATAACTGGGTGACTATAAAGGTACTCTACAGGTATCTCCGAAGGTGTCCATTGCGTTAGTATGGATCAAGACTGGGATTTGTCACTACGTGTGACGGGGAGGTATCTTGGGGCTCACTCGGTAATACAACATCACACACAAGCCTTGCAAGCAATGTGCCTAAGTGTAAGTCACGGGATCTTTCATTACGGAACGAGTAAGGAGACTTGCCGGTAACGAGATTGAAATAGGTATGCGGATACAGACGATCGAATCTCGGGCAAGTAACTTACCGAAGGACAAAGGAAATGACATACGGGATTATATGAATACTTGACACTGAGGTTCCACCAATAAGATCTTCGGAGAATATGTAGGATCCAATATGGGCATCCAGGTCCCGCTATTGGATATTGACCGAGGAGTGTCTCGGGTCATGTCTACATAGTTCTCGAACGCGCAGGGTCTGCACACTTAAGGTTCGATGATGTTTTAGTGTAGTTGAGTTATATGTGTGGTTACCAAATGTTGTTCGGAGTCCCGGATGAGATCACGGACATCACGAGGGTTTCCAGAATGGTCCAGAAACGAAGATTGATATATAGGATGGTTTCAGTTGGTCACCGGAAAGTTTCGGGCATTTCCGACAGTGTACCGGAAGTGACGAATGGGTTCCGGGTGTTCACCGGGAGGGGCCCACCCACCCGGGAGTGATCCCATGGTCTTAGGGTGGCGCACGAGGACCTTAGTGGTCTGGTGGAATCATACCAAGAAGGCTATGGCGCCACATGTGAAAAAAAACTAAGGAAAGAAAGAAAGAAAAGGAAAGAGCGAGTTGGGAAGGAAGAGGAGGACTCCTCCTTCCCAAACAGAATTGGAGGAGGAGTCCTCCTCCCCCTTCGGCCGGCGCACCCTTGGGGCCCTTGTGCCCCAAGGCTAGCCCCTCCCCTCCTCCTCTATATATTGATAGTTTAGGGATTTTTGAGACTCAACTTTGCCACGTGCAACTCAAGCCTATTCCACATAGTTTTACCTCTAGATCGGATTTCTGCGGAGCTCGGACGAAGCCCTGCACGAGTAGATCATCACCACCAAAGGAGCATCGTCACGCTGCCGAGAACTTATCTACTTCTCCGTCTCTCTTCCTGGATCAAGAAGGCTGAGATCGTCATCGAGCTGCACGTGTGCTGAACAAGGAGCTGTCGTCCGTTCGGTGCTAGATCGGAACATATCGTGGGAGGGATCTTGGGACGACGGTGATTTGAATTACGAAGTTGTACCACTACATCAACTGTGTTTCTTAACGCTTCCCGCTTAGCGATCTACAAGGGTACGTTAGATCTAATCTCCTCTCGTAGATGGACATCACCATGATAGGTCTTCCTGTGCGTAGGAATTTTTTTTGTTTCCCATGCAACGTTTCCCAACAATTATATCATGATTCTGTTGACAAATTGTTGGCACATGAGATGTCTTATTATTGCTTGCTAGTTGGTTATGTATTGCCATGATTGAATATGATGCTTAATTGTTATCGTGAACACTAGCTAAGCATATATACATCAACGAGAACAAAAGAGTTTGTAAAAGTTTTCTTTATCACTTTCAATTTATCAAGTGAACTGCTTGAGGACAAGCAATGAGTTAAGCTTGGGGGAGTTAATACGTCTCCAACGTATCTACTTCTCCAAACATTGTTGCTCTCGTTTTGGACTCTAATTTGCATGAATTGAATAGAGTTAAGGTTGCTGTTATTTTTGTGCAGAAATAGAAGTTCTTGAAATTGGATGAAACTTTTTGTGAATTATTTTGGAATATTTATATATAGAATTATGGAGCAAAGAACCACCAGAGGGGGATTCCTGTAGGCCACAAGCCAAATGGGCGCCCCATGGTCAAGCCCTGATGGCTTGTGGGGTCCAGGTGGCTCCTTCAACCCTAATTCTAGTCCTATAAATTCAAATATTTGGAGAAAAAATCAGAGAGAATATTTGGTCGCGATTTATGATACGGAGCCGCTGCCACCTCCCGTTCTTCCTCGGCAATGCTGATCTGGAGTCGGTTTGGGACTCCGAAGAGAGGGATTTGTCGCTGTTGTCATCATCAACCCTTATCCATCAATAATTCCATGATGATCACACTAGGTGTTAGTAATTTTTTAGTAGGCTCGTTTGTTGGTGATGAGGTTTGGATGAGATTGATCATGTAATCATATAAAGTTTGATAGGGCTTGATCCATAATATCCAGTATGTTCTCAGATTGATGTTTCTATGACTTTGCTATGATTAATGCTTGTCACCAGGGCCCGAGTGACATGATTTCGGATCTAAACTTATTATGTTCTCTCTGAATATGAAAACTATTTGCATCCTATCTTACAAGCTGTATGCACCTATTACGTGTCTTGATCTCCATACCCCAAGGTGACAATACTTAGGATTCTTTCTAGTGATTGTCGTAGTTTGAGGAGTTCATGTATTCACTATGTGTTAATGCTTTGTTACGGTTATATATTAATAGGATGCCTTAATATCCCTAAGTTTCCAATAGGACCCCGTTGCCACGGGAGGGTAGGACAAAAGATGTCATGCAAGTTCTTATCGCAAGCATGTATGATTATATACGGAATGCATCCCAACATTATATTTATGAACTGGAGCTAGTTCTGTGTCGCTCTAGTGTGTAACTGTTACATGATTAATGTCATCCATATGTTTTCATCCCTGATCTATATGCCTACGCTTTACAAATACCGAATCCTACTAAGTTACTACTGCTCCTGTTACTGTTACACCTGCTACTCACTTGCTACTGTCACACCAATTGCTACTGCCACTTCTCTTACCAAAATTTCTACTGCCACATGATACCATTAAAATATGTAACAACATACATATCATCGAAATATTGATTGAATACCAACTTCACATGATTACTTATAACAAGACGTCTCCCATGTCCTCAAGAACAATAGTAACTACTCACACCTCATCAACATGTTCAAGATCAGAGGTATAATAATAATGATTATGGATTTGAACATAGTATCTTCCACCAAGTAATCCAACAAGCATCAACTACAAGAGGTAATCAACAAAACTTCCATAGGTATCAATCTGAGGTTTTGAGATAACGATTGGATACAAGGGATGAACTAGGTTGGAGATGAGATGGTGATCGTGAAGATGTTGATGAATATTGGTCCTCCCACAAAGGAGGAAGCATTGGTGATGACGATGTCTTGAATTTCCCCCTCCCGGAGGTAAGTTTCCCTCAAAGAATCTCTCTGTCGGAGAACAGAAGGGCATCCGCCCAGGTTTCCGCCTCGAGACGGCGGCACTTCATCTCGAAAGGTTGCTTCTGATGTTTTCTACACTAAAACACACCATATAGTAGAAGACGGGGAGACCTTCAGGGGCCCCACAAGCCATCAGGGCATGCTTACGGGGGTGGGCGTCTCTTGTTGGCTTGTGGCCAGTAGGTGGCCGCCCTTTGGTATATTTTTGGTCCAATAATTCTTAAATATTCCATTAAAACTCTCCATGAAGTTTCAGGTCATTTGGAGTTTGGTGACTTTTCCTGCCTTTTTCTTGGTTTCCCGGTCCAGAATTCTAGTTTCCAGATATTTCCCACTTTGTGTTGGACCTTGCATACTCAGAGTGAAAGGGCATAAGAATTGTATGATAATAAGGAATAACGTACAAGAATAACACAAATATCAATAAGGAATCATGATGCAAAATGAGCGTATGAACTCCCCCAAGCTTAGACCTTGCTTGTCCTCCAGCGAAAGCCGAGCTCGAAAATAATAGGCACATGATTTGAGAGGGAGAAGACAATAAAAACAAAATAAAGACATGAGATCATCATGAATATTAGGATAATAGCAACTATTTTAACATATATCTCCTCAAAAACAAGTAGTAATCCATTCACAGTTATTGGGGTAGGAAGCATTAACCTTATTGTAAATCAACAAACTATGTTCTCAGTCATTGGGACAATCATAATTCATCATATTTCTGAGGAGAGTATATGTAAGAGCTTTCTCATTGGCAAGTTCACATACTCAACTATCATTTAATGTTCTATGATTGCTCATGCTCAAGACCTATTTTTTGGAGCAAATATATCCATAGGACACATAGGAAGATAGGGGATTAAACGATTTGCCACCCAACTGATTTACCTCAAGGATAATCTCAACAATAATAAATCATTATCATCTATATCCACCTAGATATATAAGTCTGAATCTTTCCTCAACACATGATGCTTGCCACTATAGAGTTAATAGGTAGGAAGAGGAATAAACTTTATTGACTCTTGCACAGGAGTGAATACATAAAAGTAAAAGATAGGCCCTTTGCAAAGGGAAGTAGAGGTTGTCGTGCGCTTTCAAATTTTTGGATGTGCAAACTCTTTGTGCCAAGGAAGGTCACTTTATATTGCCCCTTATCGTACAAAGCTTACTTTCCATTTCCTAAAAGATCATACATATTTAAGAGAAATTTATATTGCTTGATGAACCGATGACAACTTACTTGAAGGATCTTATTCAATCCATAGGTAGGTATGGTGGACTCTCATGGGAATAAAATGGGTTCAAGGGGTTATGGATGCACAAGTAGTATCTCTACTTAGTGCGGAAAACTTTGTCTAACAAAATATCTAAAGTAAGCACCACATGTTCAAGGATCAAAGACCATATAACGTCTTTGTGAATATAATAATTACATTGCCTTCCATGTACGACATCAACACTTGATCAATATATAATATTTGGTGAGGGATCACAATCGTAAAAGATGTCCAAGATAGTGTATTTGTATGTGAATCTCTTCTCCTCTAACATAATCTTTTTGAGATTGTATCAATGTTTAATACTATGTTTGATTATTCTCAACAACTTTTATCACTTATACCCTTTTTTATGTGAAGTTGCTACTCCCCATGTGATAAGCATATGATCTTTTCTATTTCTTTTACCGGCATGCTATGATGGTGGGCGCATACAAGTAAAACACACAAACTCAACTAATCTTTATTATATAACTCTCATACTCGATCACGAAGGTACGTAGATCAAAAAGAAAAATTTCTAAGCTAAGTAAATCTGAAATTTTATTTCTCTAAAGTAAAAAATAGCTAAGGATCGAACTAATAAATATAGTGATGGTAAAAGTGATGGTGATACTATATCGGGGCCACTCCCCCATATTTCACGAAGGTTTGTTCTCTACAAAGGTTACTAGGGTAGCCTTTAAGTCCCCCATCTCATGAAATAGATGTTGAATCATTGCAGTGTTCTTTTGTACTTCCACCATGATATGTTTATTTTCTTTCAATAGGCCTCCTCGTGGTAGACTCACATTGCGCTTCCTGAGCTACATGGGCTCTCCTCCCCATTGGTTGCCAAGGATTTAGAGAAGAGGATATGCCTGCTAACATTCCACGTTCTGAGGCTAGGGGGTGCACTTCCATGGAGTCAATAGGATCTTCTCCTGAGATAACCTCCTTAGAGCATTCTTGTTCGAGTTCCATCTGTAACAACCATGCTTGGTCCTCGATGTTGTTGGAGCAGGACGAAGACATAGCTCCATGCCTTTGGCAATCTGTCAGAAAATAGCTTGAAACAATAATAGAGGAAAAAATCGTGATGCGGTGGTCAAATCATCCGAGAGCATATATAATAATTTTCCCGGTTAGAATACATGTCGGGAAGAATACGGAGTCCAGAAGGCACACGAGGGCCCCACAAGGCATCAAGGCGCACCCAAGGGGGTGTGCGCGCCCTGTTGGCGTATTCCTCCCTCACGAGTCCCCCTGACTCCTTTTTATTTTTAGAATATTTCTAAAATACCAAAAATAACAGAACATATTATTTGGAATTTTTGGAGTAGGTTTTCTTACGGGTTATTTATTTCTGTGCCCCGCTTCGCTTTGTTTTGCTCGTTTGTGCCCGACTCGCTTAACTTGCCTATTTTTCCCTACTTCACTCTATCCCACTCTCCCAGGCGGCCAAGTGGCCGTTTCCGTCGTGTCATGGTTTTGTCACGATAGATGTCCTCGTGGAAGCACTTAGTGATGAGGCCATCACAACTATGTGGCGACTCAAAGGGGTTGATCGGGAACGAAAGTCAAGTTTGCCCAGGTTCGGCCCCTCCGATAGAGGTAAAAGCCTACGTCCTACTTTGTGTGTATTGCTTATGAAATAGATTACAAGGGTGCGGACCCGCCTCACCTAGATCTCGATTGATTGTAACTTAACCATGTCGGCCTTAGGTACTCGCCTTTATATATAGGTCGAGACCCTAGGCTTACAAGAGTCCGGGTCACGTTATGTTTCATGAATCGATAGGTCCCTAACTCGCTTTGCTCTTTTGGAAAGAAAACCTCTTGGCGATCTTCACCCTTATGGGCCTTGAGTTTCCATCTTCGTGTCCTGGGCCGCCGTCAGGTCACCTTGGTAACCCGCCTTGCGCCTCCTGTCTTGCATGCCATGGCCCATCTTGAGTATGGGCATTGAGCCGCCATCATTCTTGACCTGGCCTCATAGGGCGAGTTATATGGCGGGATAATATCCCCAACATTAGGCCCAGATTGACTTGAATTTATTCATGTAAATAGTCTTTACTTTAATCTTGGCGGCTCGTATGCAATTCATGTCTTGTCTTCCAAGGTAGAAATGTCGACTTCAAATGTCTTCTTAAGCACCTGCCCCATTTATCAATGACGTCACCCGCCCCAAGATTCTAGGGTTTTAATGATGTCATTGTAACGAGTCCTTTGACTTATCCATTTGGCTCGAAAATTGAGGTGCGCCTAGCTCTGAAATTTACTGCACTTCCTAGATTCCCGCGCCTGCCATTTTCATTTCAGCACGTGGCCTTTAAATACACATGAGGGCACTTTTTACCTTTTACCTTGATCCCCACTTCTTCTTCTTGCTCCAGCTCAGACCCTCACTGCGCCTTGATACGCCCATTTTGCATCATGCTTTCATGTTGATATTTATCGCTTCCTGGGCTGTTATTTCACTTCACGGTACAATACTTATGCCTTTTCTCTCTTATTTTGCAAGGTTTACATGAAGAGGGAGAATGTCGGCAGCTGGAATTCTGGCCTGAAAAAGGAGCAAGTTTGAGATGCCTATTCTGCGCAGCTCCAAAAGCCGTGAAAATCAACGTGAATTTTTTTTGGGGTTTATAAAAAATACTGAGCCGAAGAAGTGCCAGAGGGGCGCCAGCAGGTGGCCACAAGCCTGCTAGGCGCGGCCACCCCCCGTGGCCGCGCCTAGGGGGCTTGTGGGCTCCCTGTTGGCCCACTGGCCCCCTCTTTTGGTACAAGAAGGGTTTCGCTCTGGAAAAAATGAGAGGAAGCTTTTTGTAGGATTCGCCGCCGCCACGAGGCGGAACTTGAGCAGAACCAATCTAGAGCTCCGGCAGGACGATCCTGCCGGGGAAACTTCCCTCTCGGAGGGGGAAATCGTCGCCATCGCCATCACCAACACTCCTCTCATCGGAGGGGACTCATCACCAATAACATCTTCATCAGCACCATCTCATCTCCAAACCCTAGTTCATCTCTTGTAACCAATCTCCGTCTCGCGACTCCGGCTGGTACTTGTAAGGTTGCTAGTAATGTTAATTACTCTTTGTAGTTGATGCTAGTTGGATTACTTTGTGGAAGAGTTTATGTTGAGATCTTTGATGCTATTCATTACCTCTCTGGTCATGAATATGATTTTGCTTTCTGAGTAGTTACTTTTGTTCCTGAGGACATGGGATAAGTCATGCTATAAGTGGTCATGTGAATTTGGTATTCGTTCGATATTTTGATATGTTGTATGTTGTTTTTCCTCTAGTGATGTTATGTGAATGTCGACTACATAACACTTCACCATTATTTGGGCCTAGAGGAAGGCATTGGGAAGTATTAAGTAGATGATGGGTTGCCAGAGTGACAGAAGCTTAAACCCTAGTTTATCCGTTGCTTCGTAAGGGGCTGATTTGGATCCATTACTTTAATGCTATGGTTAGACTTTGTCTTAATTCTTCTTTCGTAGTTGCGGATGCTTGCAAGAGGGGTTAATCATAAGTGGGATGCTTGTCCAAGTAAGGGCAGTACCCAAGCGCCGTTCCACCCACATAGCAAACTATCAAAGTAACGAACGCGAATCATATGAACATGATGAAAACTAGCATGCCAGAAATTCCCATGTGTCCTCGGGAGCATTTTTCCTCCTATAAGACTTCGTCCAGGCTTGTACCTTGCTACAAAAGGGATTGGGCAACTTTTCTGCACCGTTGTTACTTTTGTTACTTGCTACTTGCTACGAACCATCTCACCACACAACTACTTGTTACCGATAATTTCAGTGCTTGCAGATTTTACCTTGCTGAAAACCACTTGTCAGATCCTTCTGCTCCACGTTGGGTTCGACACTCTTACTTATCGAAAGGACTATGATAGATCCCCTATACTTGTGGGTCATCAAGACTCTTTTCTGGCCCCGTTGCCGGGGAGTGAAGCGCCTTTGGTAAGTGGAACTTGGTAAGCAAATATTCATATAGTGAGCTGAAATTTGTTGTCACTTGTCACTATGGAAACTAATCCTTGAAGGGGCTTGTTGGGGGTATCTTCACCTCATATGTAAGCACAAAGAGTTGCTCCTCAACCTGCTGCACCCACTGAAAATATTTGCTTTGAATTTCCTTCGGGTATGCTTGAGAAACTGTTGGCTAATCCTTTTACAGGAGATGGAACATCACATCCAGACTTGCATCTGATCTATCTAGATGAAGTTTCTGGTTTATTTAAGCTTGCAGGTTTGCCCGAGGATGAGGTCAAAAAGAAGGTCTTTCCCTTATCTTTGAGGGATAATGCGTTGACATGGTATAGGCTATGTGATGATACTGGATCATGGAACTACAATAGGTTGAAATTGGAATTTCATCAAAAGTTTTATCCTATGCATTTAGTACATCGTGATCGGAATTATATTTATAATTTTTGGCCTCGTGACAGAGAAAGCATCGCTCAAGCTTGGGGAGGCTTAAATCAATGTTATATTCATGCCCCAACCATGAGCTCTCGAGAGAAATTATCATTCAGAACTTCTATGCTCGGTTTTCTCATGATGATCGCACCATGCTTGACACTTCTTGTACCGGTTCTTTTATGAAGAGATATATTTACTTCAGATGGAATTTATTGGAGAGAATTAAACGCAACTCTGAAGATTGGGAGCTTAAAGAAGGTAAGGAGTCAGGTATGAATTTCAAGTTTGATTGCGTTAAATCCTTTGTTGAAACAAATACTTTTTGTGATTTTAGTGCTAAGTATGGACTTGACTCTGAGATAGTAGCTTCATTGTGTGAATCAATCGCTGCTCATATTGATCTCCCCAAAGAGAAGTGGTTTAAATATCATCCTCCCTTAGAAGTCAATGTAGTTAAACCCAATCCAGTTGAAGAGAAAGTCATTGCCTACAATGATCCTGTTGTTCCCAGTGCTTACTTTGACAAATCACCTTTCCCTGTTAGGATAAAGGTTCATTCTAAAGCTTCAACTGTGATACGTAGAGGCTACATTAGAACACCTCACTAGTAGAAAACAGGGCTTTGGTTCGGGCCTGGCCATCCCATTAGTCCCGGTTCTTCACGAACCGGGACCCATGGGGGGTATTAGTCCCGGTTCATGACCCCAGGGGGCCGGCCGGGCCCTCGTGGGCATTGGTCCCGGTTCGTCTGGACCTATTTTTCCCGTTTCTAGGCATGAACCAGGACCAATGGGCTGCGCTCCTCACCCACATCCATTGGTACCGCTTCGAGCCTTGAACCGGTTTAGAAGGGGGGCTTTAGCTCCGGTTTATGCCACGAACCGAGACAAATAATTTGGCTATATATACCCATAGCCGTGGCAGAGCACTCTATTTTTTCTGGCCGGCGAGGGGAGGGCATTTGGGTGCTCTAGCTCACCTCCTATGCACATGAGGTGTTCGATGAAATGCCCGAGCCACACTAGTTAAGCTTTCTCCTCTCGAAGCTCGACCTCGGACATCCATTTTTCCTGAGATTTGTCTAGATGTAGTGGTCCGTCACGCCCCGTCCCCATTTTCACCACTGGGGCACGTACATGTGTACGTCCGCAATGTCGTCTCCAACCTCTTCCGCAGACAGTGAGGTAAGTCGATTTGGATTTTCGGTTGACATAGGATTTGGGGATTTCTCATCTAGGGTTTCACGGGATGGGCCGTAATATGCGCCTTTCTGGCTCGTAAGTTCATGGATGCGGGATTGTGCAGTTCCAATCCTAGTATTTCATTCCCAATCCAAGTTTCTACGGCCTTGAGGAGCGCTCGAATCACCGTTGCCCGGGGCATGGCCTAATTCCTGCTCGACGTGTTTCTTGGGGTGGAGCAAGCACGGGAAGAAGGTTTTTGGGTTGTCCACTGGATGTAATTCCTCAAACATCATTTGGTACTCTATTTTCATTGATTTATTGCAAAGTTATGAATTTCACCTAAGTAGGTGAACTCTGATTTAACAGCTTCCTGATGAGTGTGATTGGGTTGTTTTGATTGACCCCCCTCCCACTGAGCTAGTGGGGCAAGCTTTTGAGGAGCTCCATGGTGGCCTTGAATGTAGTTGGATCAAAGCTAGTAGGATGGAGAAGAAGGTTATGGATCTGAACAATGAAAACAAGAAAATGCAAAAAATATGAAGAAAAGGAATGAGCTCATGGAAACAATGGGTTTTCTCTTTGTTCTTGGCATCAGCATTGTGGGTAGTTTAGTTTCTATTTGGTCTAAGCAAGCCAATTAAGTGGCAGTGTGTGTATTATGTTTCTGCTAGTGTGTTGTGGCCTAGATGTAATTATATCATTTGTGCACTGTTGTGAACTTAAGCAAAATTAATTTTGTGCCCTAGATGAAATGGATATCATGTGTTGTGTTAAAATTGTCTCCATTGCCAACTTGGAACGTTTTCAGGGTTCATTTCAAATGATTTTCAATTTCATGGTCTTATAGCTCAAAATAATCAGTAAATGCATGAAAAATAACAAATGAAGTGAAAAAGGGTTGTAAATTGATGATGTGGCTTTGAATGGTGCATTTTGAACACAAAAAAACTATGGAGTTCAAATAAGTTCAAAAAAATGAAATCCCTTTGTAACTCACGAGTTTCCGTATGAAACCGTGATACTTCGAAAGAGATTGTTTGTTTTGTACACAAAGTGCATCCAGTTTTTGCCGTAACCCTCTCAACTTTCTCGCACATGCTATGTGGGTGAAATGATGATACCATGCCAACTTGGAACCTTTTTAGAGTTCATTTCAAATGCTTTTCAATTTCATGGTCTCATATCTCAAAATAATCAGTAAATGCATGAAAAATAACAAATGAAGTGAGAAAGGGTTGTAAATTGATGATGTTGGCTTTGAATGGTGCATTTTGAACACAGAAAAACTATGGAGTTCAAATAAGTTCAAAAAAATGAAATCCCTTTGTAACACACGAGTTTTCGTATGAAACCCTCATACTTCCAAAGAGATTGCCCGTTTTGTACACGAAGTGCATCCAGTTTTTGCCGTAACTCTCTCAACTTTCTCGCACATGCTATGTGGGTGAAATGATGATACCATGCCAAGTTGGAACCTTTTGAGATTTCATTTCAAATGCTTTTCAATTTCATGGTCTTATACCCCAAAATAATCAGTAAATGCATGAAAAATAACAAATGAAGTTAGAAAGGGTTGTAAATTGATGATGTGGCTTTGAATGGTGCATTTTGAACACACAAAAACTATGGAGTTCAAATAAGTTCAAAAAAATGAAATCCCTTTGTAACAGACGAGTTTCCATATGAAACCCTAATACTTCGAAAGAGATTATCCGTTTTGTACACGAAGTGCATCTAGTTTTTGTCGTAACCCTCTCAACTTTCTCGCACATGCTATCTGCGTGAAATGATGATACCTTCCCAACTTGGAACCTTTTCAAAGTTCATTTCAAATGCTTTTCAATTTCATGGTCTTATAGCTCAAAATAATTAGTAAATGCATGAAAAATAACAAATGAAGTCAAAAAGGGTTGTAATAGACGAGTTTCCGTATGAAACCCTCATACTTCGAAAGAGATTGTCCGTTCTGTACACGAAGTGCATCCAGTTTTTGTCGTAACCCTCTCAACTTTCTCGTACATGCTATGTGGGTGAAATGAGGATACCATGCCAACTTGGAACCTTTTCAGGGTTCATTTCAAATGCTTTTCAATTTCATGGTCTTATAGCTCAAAATCACAGTGAATGCATGAAAGATAACAAATGAAGTCGGAAAGGGTTGTAAATTGATGATGTGGCTTTGAATGGTGCATTTCGAACACAGAAAAACTATGGAGTTCAAATAAGTTCAAAAAAATGAAATCCCTCTGTAACAGACAAGTTTCCGTATGAAACACTGATACTTCAAAAGAGATTGTCCGTTTTGTACTAGAAGTGCATCCAGTTTTTGCCGTAACCATCTCAACTTTCTCGTACATGCTATGTGGGTGAAATGATGATACCATGCCAACTTGGAACGTTTCGAGAGTTCATTTCAAATGCTTTTCAATTTCATGCTCTAATAGCTCAAAATAATCAGTAAATGCATGAAAAATAACAAATGAAGTCAGAAAGGGTTGTAAATTGATGATGTGGCTTTGAATGGTGCATTTTGAACACAGAAAAACTATGGAGTTCAAATAAGTTCAAAAAACTGAAATCCCTTTGTAACAGACGAGTTTCCGTATGAAACCCTGATACTTCGAAAGAGAATGTCCGTTTTGTACACGAAGTGCATCCAGTTTTTGCCGTAACCCTCTCAACTTTCTCGCACATGCTATGTGGGTGAAATGATGATACCATGCCAACTTGGAACCTTTTCAAAGTTCATTTCAAATGCTTTTCAATTTCATGGTCTTATAGCTCGAAATAATCAGTAAATGCATGAAAAATAACAAATGAAGTCAGAAAGGGTTGTAAATTGATGATGTGGCTTTGAATGGTGCATTTTGAACACAGAAAAAGTATGGAGTTCAAATAAGTTCGAAAAAATGAAATCCCTTTGTAACAGACGAGTTTCCGTATGAAACCCTGATACTTCGAAAGAGATTTTCCGTTTTGTACACGAAGTGCATCTAGTTTTTGCCGTAACCATCTCAACTTTCTCGCACATGCTATGTGGGTGAAATGATGATACCATGCCAACTTGGAACCTTTTCAAAATTCATTTCAAATGCTTTTCAATTTCATGGTCTTTCAACTAAAATGATATAGAATTTATGCAACTAAAATTATCAAAGTATTTTCTGTTCAAAACATTAAAAGTAAAAAGAATGATGATAAAACAAAATAAATAAGTAATTATAATTTTGTTATAAACTTTAATAGCAAAAAGAATTATCATAAAAGAAAATAAATAAGTAATTAGAAACAAAAAAAGAAAGCAAAAAGAACCTGTACCAAATAAAATGCCTTTGTAATAGCCATAGAACTGGTACTAAAGGAATCAACTAAAAAGCTTTTATAAACCTCTAGTATCATTGAAACTAAAATTGTATAGAATTTATGCAACTAAAATTATCAAAGTATTTTCAGTTCAAAACATTAAAAGCAAAAAGAATTATCATAAAGAAAACAAATAAGTAATTAGAATTTTGTTACAAACTTTAATAGCAAAAAGAATTATCATGAAAGAAAATAAATAAGTAATTAGAAACAAAAAAGAAAGCAAAAAAACTGGATTTTTTTTAAAGTGCCACCTACAGGGCCACCACGGCCTGCATACGACTAGAAACCCATTACTAAGGCCAGGATGCAGGCCCACAGTAGGCCCAATAGGCCCACAAGCACACACCATGATTTTAGGCCCGTAAGCCTGCAGTAGAGAGGAGCTCGAAGTGGTTGGTTCGGCAGGGCTTATAAACCACTCCGAGGCCCTGTCGGCTAGCGAGGTGGGACTAAACATAGCACCGCACCGCGCAAGGCCTTTGGTCACGGTTGGTTGCACCAACCGGGACTAAAGGGGGGCATTGGTACCGGTTGGTACCACCAACCGGGACCAAAGGCCTCTGCTTCCCGCCCTTCGGGGTGTTGAAAAGAGATCTTTGGTCCCGGTTGGTGACACCAACCGGTACCAATGCCCCCCTTTAGTCCCGGTTGGTGCCACCAACCGGGACCAAAGACCTCTGCTTCCCGCCCTTCGGGCTTCTGGAAAGAGACCTTTAGTCCCGCTTGGTGACACCAACCGGGACTAAAGGGGGCATTGGTACCGGTTGGTGGCACCAACCGGTACCAATGGCTTTGCTATATAAGACAACACTTGTGAAAAATTCGTCAGTTCTTCCATCCCTCCGATGACGCCGCCAGGCTACCCGAGCTCGCCGTGCCTCTGCCGCGCTCCCGACCACGCCGTCGTTGCCCGGCCTAACCACGCCGTCGTCGCCCCTGCCCCCCAACCACGCCGCACGCCCTCGCCGTGCCTCTGCTACGTCCTCGACCCGCCCCGTCGACACCGTCGCCGCCCTCTGCCCGTCGACGTCATCGCCCCTGCCCCGACCACGCCGCCGTCGCCCCTTCCCCGACCACGCCGCCGTCGCCGCCCTCTACACCGACGCCGGCGCCGTGCCTCTGCCCCTGCCCCGACCACGCCGCACCTCTCCTTGGTCAGGCCGGCGCCGCCCACCGTGTCCTCTCCTTTGATTTTTTAGATTATATGATGTTTTTTCCATATTATGTGTATATGTGTGAGTATATGTATGTGTGTATATCTGATTATATGTACTTTTTTAGATTTTTTGTTCATATAAATGATGATTTGTTTTTTGCATTTTTATAAAAATGTATATATGTATATTTGTTCTCTGACCATATAAAAGTAAGATGTTTAGTATATTTGGGTACATTTGAGGTTAGTTTTATCTATATATGTTCCCTGATTTAGTACATTTTAGGTTATTTTCATTTTTAGAAAAGTTTTATATATTTAGGAAAAGAAGGAAGAGAAGGAAGAAGGAAGAAGGAAGAAGAAGAAAAAGTTTATATATGCAAAAGTTACATTTTTAGAAAAGTATTATATATAGCTAGGAAGATAAGGAAGAAGAAGAAAAAGAAAGAGAGGAAAAAGGAAAATAAGAAGAGGAAGAAAGGAGAAGAAGAGGAGAGGAAGAAGAGGAAAAATGAAGAAAAAGAAGAGGAGAAGAAGAAAGGAATATAGAAGAAGAAGAACAAAATATTTTTTTCGTCTTTTTTTCTTCAATTGCTTCTCTTATATTCCTTCTTCTTCTCCTCTTTTTATTTATTCTTTTGTCTTCTTATTTTTTATCGGGTATGTCGTTGTCGATATACCCCCTCCCTAGATTAAACGATGTTGGTCTCCTACCCCCTCCCGCCGCGTCCCTATGTGACAAACTCTCTCGAGGCGACCCAAATTTACCAAGTTAGAAGAGCGTTTTCCTCGAGGCCAGCCCAAACCCTTGAAGCGTTGTCGAGGCCACCCCAAACCCTTGAAGCGTTGCCGAGGCCACCCCAAACCCTAGAGAAGCAGCGTCGAGGCCACTAATATGATTCCTTATTGTGATTAGTTAGCTAGTTCTACATTTGACACTAATATATCCATCTGTCATGTTTTAATAATAATTGTCATGTTGTAAATATTTGCAGAAACTATGGAGCACCCCCGAGACGAAGCAACATAAGAGATTTTGGGGGAAACAGTCGCAAAAGGAAGTGATGTCGTCTTGTCGTTTCTCAACGACACCGATGGTGGAAGGACAGGGTGAAGAAGAAGGCTATGCTTATGATAGCTCCGGTGACCCATTAATGCCGGTACAAGAAGAAGGTTATGATTATGATGGCTCCGGTGACCGAACCGAGTCCGTCCAGGTATATATATTAGATAAGCTTGTGCTGACTAGCTAATTGATGCATTCATTGTTTTCGTATGTATAAATATTAATTATCTCTCGTCTTTGTTCTTTTTCTAGCCCTCCGGATCGAGCACAACTTCGGTAAAGAGACAAGGCCCGAAGAAAAAGTTGTGCTCGGATGAAAGGTTTGAGATCACAGCAATCGCGCGCGATGGCAAGCCGATTGAACCGTACCGGACAAAGGAAGCATTTGCTAATCAGTGCGGGGTTCTTGTTAGGGACAAGATCCCGATCAGTATACAGTAATGGTTAAAGCCTAAGAAGGAAGACCCTGAGGTGTCTTATGTGTCCGATATGCAGAAAGAAGATCTTTGGACAACGCTTAAGGCAAATTTCACCCTACCGCCAGAGGAGGATCTGGAGAAGCCAGTTATAGAGCAATTGATCAAGTCTCATGCTCTTAAGAAGATGGCAGAATTATTCAGGAGGTGGAAGAATGTGCTGAAAATGGTTGTCGACAAAGAAATTACACCAAAATTCACCGGCTGGTTTGAGAAGATCAGAGATCACTAGCCCACATTTATGGCCCACAATACATCGGAAAAGAGTAAGAAGATGTCAACGATAAACATGAAAAATGCTGCGAAGAAGAAGCATCACCATCGCATGGGGTCAGGTGGCTACCTCAAAGCCCGACCTTTGTGGGACAAGGCTGAGAATGACCTGATTGCTAAAGGGGTCAAACCAGAGACATTGAACTGGCCAGACCGTTCCCGGACTTGGTTCTTCGGGGTTGGCGGAACCTTGGACCCTGTATCTGGGAAGTGCGTTTGGACGGAAGAGCATATGCGAATACCCGTCACGAGGCTTAAGGGGTATATCGAGAAAGTGCAGCAAGGGACGTTCGTTCCAGACAGAGAGAAGGACGAGCTCACAATGGCCCTTGGGAATCCTGAGCACCCTGGACGGACACGAGGCACGCCAGGCTCCGTTCCATGGAAGGTTGGGTTTCCGGACGCAGGGGTTACAAATGCCAGGAGAGGAGGAAGAAAGTGGAGCATAGCCAACTACAGGCGCTGCAAGAAAGGGTACAAGGGCTAGAGGAACGAGAAGCAGATCGCAGCAAACGACCTGCCGAAGCTTCGCTTGAAGCTACCCCGCCATATCAGCGGAGAAGCAACATGGCTTCCATCGAGTAGACTCAGCAACTAGACCCTGTCTTCACGGCTCCTGCTAGCTACCCCGTGGATGCTATCACAGAGTCGCAACATTGCCACCTTATGGCGGGATGGATGACATTGAAAGTCAAGGCGGCTGTTGGAGTTGTTTTACCTACTGAACCTGGCACAACCTACCACGGCCGGTCGATTCCAGAAGGATAAGCTAGGGTGATGGTGGATCAAATAACGGACGGATTTGAGGACCTTTAGCTTGACCACCCTACGGGTTAAGATGAGATTCGGCTAGGTTCTTCTCTGAAGACTACATGCCTATGGCGGAAGGAGCTCATCAACCTTCCGAACATGACACCTCCGCCTCCTCCTCCTCCTCCGGTGAGTCAGGACACTCCGCCTCCTCCTCCGGCAAGTGATCAGGGCACTCAGTCTCCTTCTCCTCCTCCGCCTCCTCCTCCGGCGAGTGATCAGGGCACTCAGTCTCCTTCTCCGGCGCATGGCGGCACTCCGACTACTTCTCCACCTGCGCCGGCACACCCGAGCAGCCAACCTCCTCCTTCTCCGCCTCGTCAACAAGGGAGGAAGAGACCCGCCGCCGCTCCGGCTGCTCCAGCGCGTCGTCCTTCTATTCCGCCTCGTAAGAAAGGAATGACAGCCGTAGCCACTCCGTCTACTCCGGCGTGTAGCAATACAGCCAGAGGCAGGCAATACAAATATGGTCCTTCTCTGAAGACTCCAGATAAGTTACCATACGAGAGGATCTAGGAGGAAAACGCGAAGATCGTGCAAGCCGAAGTGAAAAACTTCTTTGAAGGGGTGAAAGCAAAGAATCATCCACCTCCGGAGGAGAAGATAGATCCGGTAAAAGCGAAGCATACTCTGGCTGCCCTGAAAAACCACCAAAGTCTCCGACGAAAGGCAACTATGAGCGCATTATTACAAAGTCATTTATCGAAGCGGAGCAGTCGGGAAGTACTGTCAGTGCTCAAAGGTCAGCAAAACGACGAGCTGGGAAAAAAGTTGCCGAGCTCGGCGAACAAGAGAACCAATCGTTCCCCCCGCTCAAGGTGTCTAGCGATATCGCCGCTAATCATCCGGGGATCTTGTTGCCCGGTACAAATCCTGTAGATTACATGCCCGACGATGCACATTTTGATTTATTGGAGGTGGACGAACACAAATACGTGTATGGGAAGCCTCTCGTCAAAGATGAAAGATCTCTAACAACGATGATGCGAAGATTCCATGATTGGTACATGAAAACCTGCAAAGAGTCTGGGGGAGTAATATTTTGATGCTGAGAGTTAGAGAGGACATGACCTCGTTGGACTTGAACTGTTGATTGTTCCATTTGAGGAGTTCTTCCCGTTTTTCAATCTAAAGGCCCTCGATAAGTTAATGATCACTTGCTACTGCCTGTAAGTAGTACTACTTCTGTCATTAAGTCTCTATATATAGGTCAGCTCTTTCATTGCATGTATTTTTAATTATCCTCACTATATTATATGCAGATTGAAGATCGTCGAATTGAAGAAAAGACAAATCGGTGATATTGGGTTCATTAACACAAATCTCGTAGATGCATTTATGATTAAATTTCAGGCCAAAGATACCGAGGCCAACCTGCTACAATTGTTTGTATTGAATCAAAACAAAGCTATAATACTCTTCCCTTACGAATTCCAGTGAGTGTTACTGTCTTGTGCATATTTGATTTCCCTTATTAGTCAAGGTTATAGTAATGTAATTGATGAGTTACGCATGCGTGCGCAGCTTCCACTATATTCTCCTAGAGATTAAGCTTGAGCAGGGACTAGTAATTGTCTTAGACTCGAGACGAAAAGATCCCAACGAGTATGCGGACATGACTGAAATTCTATAGAAGTAAGTTAAATCGATCATTATCACACCATATCGGTAACTTTGTTCATTTCCTGATATCAAGTAATTGTTTTCTTTGTCTGCCAGGGTTCGGAAAAGATTCACCTCAAAAACTCTGGGGCTGCCGAAGAATCTACAATTTATACACCCAAAAGTAAGTACTATAGTAGCATGTTCCACGCATCTCCTAGTGATTCAAGCGCTAGTTTCATCAATACCATTTAGCATGCTTGCAAACTATCAATTTGATTGACCTCTATTTCTTGTAAAGTGGTTGTGGCAGGAACCAGGGAATGATTACTGTGGATACTACATTTGCGAGTCCATCCGCCACACGACCTGTGAGCGGGGCTACTCTGACAAACAATATGACGTGCCTAAATAATAATATTCACAATTTTATTTTATTACCATCATTTGTGTTCAGTTTCATTTATTCATTTATATGTATTGACCCCCTTCTTCAAATTAGACATTTCGGATGCGGGATGAACTCCTACCATCAGATCGTATGCGAGGAATTCAAGAGGAATTGGCGGCATTCTTTCTTGACCACGTGATCGCTAAAGACGGAGAATACCATGTGAACCCTAATAAGTTGAATTTTAATTAGGAGATTATATTGTAAGAGATAATTATATTGTATATATGTAGCCAGTAGCGTCGTATAGATATACGAGAACTTGTTGTTCGACCAATCTCTCAGAGAAGGAGAGGTGGTCGATATCACTTCTCTCTGTATGCATATGTTCATGACGATCTTCTCTTTCCTTCATTTGCTTACTAGTTAGCGTGTCTAGTCCTCTATATACGTATACTATGTAGCATCGACCAAGCACGGAGATAAGAGAGGACACTTCTCTCTATTCATTAGCTAGCTAACACAATATATGAAACACCTAAATTAACCCCCCAAAACCCCCAAACCCCCCCCTCCTCACAAAAAACAAAAACCCTAGCACCTGAAATGCTGACGCGTGGATGCTTTTTGGTCCCGGTTGGTGTCACCAACAGGGACTAGAGGCCCCCTGCCTGGGCTTGCCGCATCGGCCACGTGGAGGCCCATCTGTCCCGATTCGTGTAAGAGTTGAACCTAGAGACTAAAGGCCAAGGGCATTAGTAATGACCTTTTAGTCCCGGTTCCGAAACCGGGATAGAAGGCCCTTACGAACCGGGACAAAAGGCCCTTTTTCTACTAGTGCCTACACCCCTAAGAAAATTAGAGTTAAACCTAGCATTTCTATTATCAAAGATCTCTTGTCCGACGATGTTGAGGGACATAATATTCACTTCTGTGAAGATGCTGCTAGAATTGCTAAACCTCACGCTAGAGACAACCATAGGCCTCTTGTTGGCACACCTGTTGTTTCTGCTAAGATAGGAGATCATTGTTATCATGGTTTATGTGACGTGGGTGCTAGTGTTAGTGCAATACCTCAATCCTTATATGATGAAATTAAAGATGAGATTGCACCTGTCGAGATAGAACCTATTGATGTCTCTATTTAGCTTGCCAATAGAGATACTATCTTCCATGTGGGAATTGTTAGGGATGTTGAAGTCTTGTGTGGTAAAACGAAGTATCCTGCTGATATCCTCGTTCTTGCTACCACTAAAGATAGCTTTTGTCCCATCATATTTGGCAGACCTTTTCTCAATACTGTCAATGATCATATTGACTGTGAGAAGCAAACTGTCACCGTTGGCTTTGAAGGTGTGTCACATGAGTTCAATTTCTCCAAGTTTGGTAGACAACCTCATGAAAAATAGTTGCCTAGTAAGGATGAAACTATTGCTCTAGCTTCCATTGTCGTGCCTCCTACTGATCCTTTAGAGCAATACTTGCTTGAGCATGAAAATGATATGCATATGGATGAAAGGGATGAGATAGATAGAGTTGTCTTAGAACAATATCCTATCCTTAAGAATAATTTGCCTATTGAACTGCTTGGGGATCCACCCCCACCAAAGGGTGATCCTATGTTCGAGCTTAAACAGTTGCCTGATACTCTTAAGCATGCTTATCTTGATGAAAAAGAGATATATCCTGTTATTATTAGTGCTAGCCTCTCAGAGCATGAAGAAAAGAAGTTACTAAAAACTCTAAGGAAGCACCGTGCTGCTATTGGATATACTCTTGATGATCTTAAGGGCATTAGTCCCACTCTATGCCAGCACAAGATTAAAATTGATCCTGATTCCAAACAAGTTGCTGGTCATCAAAGGAGATTAAATCCTAAGATGAAAGAGGTAGTAAGAAAAGAAATACTAAAGCTCCTGGAAGCAGGTATTATCTATCCAGTTGCTCATAGTGATTGGGTGAGTCCAGTGCATTGCGTCCCTAAGAAGGGAGGCATTACCGTTGTCCCTAATGATAAGGATGTATTGATCCCACAGAGGATTATTACTCGCTATAGGATGGTGATCGATTTTAGGAAATTTAATAAAGCCACTAGGAAAGATCATTACCCTTTGCCTTTTATCGACCAAATGCTAGAAAGACTGTTTAAACACACACACTTCTGATTTCTAGACAGTTATTCTGGTTTCTCCTAAATACCAGTTGCACAATCTGATCAAGAGAAAACCACTTTCACCTGCCCTTTCGGTACCTTTGCTTATAGACGTATGCCTTTTGGCTTATGTAATGCACCTGCCACCTTTCAATGATGTATGATGGCTATATTCCCTGACTTTTGTGAAAAGATTGTTGAGGTTTTCATGGATGACTTCTCCGTTTACGGGTCTTCTTTTGATGATTTCCTCAGCAACCTTGATCGAGTCTTGCAGAGATGTAAAGACACCAATCTTGTCTTGAATTGGGAGAAGTGTCACTTTATGGTTAATGAAGGCATCGTCTTAGGACATAAAATTTCTGAAAGAGGTATTGAAGTCGATAAGGCTAAGGTTGATGCAATCCAGAAAATGCCATACCCCACAGAAATGAAAGGTATAAGAAGTTTCCTTGGTCATGCTGGTTTCTATAGAAGGTTCATTAAAGACTTCTCTAAGATTTCTAGGCCTCTTACCAATCTCTTACAAAAGGATATTCCTTTTGTTTTTGACGGTGATTGTGAGGACGCCTTCGAAATACTTAAGAAGGCTTTGATAACTGCACCTATTGTTCAACCACCTGATTGGAACTTACCTTTTGAAGTCATGTGTGACGCTAGTGATTATGTTGTTGGTGCTGTCCTAGGGCAAAGAGTTGATAAGAAGCTGAATGTTATTCACTATGCTAGTAAAACTCTAGACAATGCTCAAAGAAACTATGCTACTACGGAAAAGGAATTTTTAGCAGTCGTGTTTACATGTGAAAAGTTCAGGTCTTACATAGTTGATTCCAAAGTCACTATTCACACTCATCACGCTGCTATTAAGTACCTAATGGAGAATAAAGACGCTAAACCTAGACTTATCAGATGGGTTCTCTTGCTACAAGAATTTGATTTGCATGTTATCGATAGAAAGGGTGCTGATAACCCAGTAGCAGATAACTTGTCTAGGTTGGAGAACGTTCTTGATGACCCACAACCTATTGATGATAGCTTTCCTGATGAGCAATTGAATGTCATCAATGCTTCCCGTAGTACACCGTGCTATGCTGATTATGCAAACTATATCGTTGCGAAATATATACCACCTAGTTTCACATACCAGCAAAAGAAGAAATTCTTCTTTGACTTGAGACATTACTTTTGGGATGATCCTCACCTTTATAAGGAAGGAGTAGATGGTGTTATTAGACATTGTGTACCTGAACATGAACAGGGACAGATCCTACAGAAGTGTCACTCCGAGGCCTACGGAGGACACCATGTGGGAGATAGAACTGCACACAAGGTATTGCAATCAGGTTTCTATTAGCCCACTCTCTTCAAGGATGCCCATAAGTTTGTCTTGTCTTGTGACGAATGTCAAAGAATAGTTAATATCAGTAAACGTTAGGAAATGCTATGAACTATTCACTTGTCATTGAACCATTTGATGTTTGGGGCTTTGATTATATGGGACCTTTTCCAAAATCCAATAGGTATACTCATATCCTAGTTGTTGTTGATTATGTCACTAAGTGGGTAGAAGCTATCCCCACTAGTAGTGCTGATCACAACACCTCTATCAGGATGCTTAAAGAAGTTATTTTCCCTAGATATGGAGACCCTAGATATCTAATGACCTACGGTGGTTCACATTTCATTCATGGTGCTTTCCGTGAAACGCTTGCTAAGTACGATGTCAACCATAGAATTGCGTCTCCCTATCACCCTCAGTCCAGTGGTCAAGTACAACTAAGCAATAGAGAGATTAAACTGATTCTGCAAAAGACTGTCAACAGGTCTAGAAATAATTGGTCTAAGAAGCTCGATGATGCACTGTGGTCTTATAGAACTTCCTATAAGAATCCCATGGGCATGTCTCTGTACAAAAGGTGTACGGTAAAGCATGTCATTTACCTCTTGAGCTAGAGCATAAAGCTTATTGTGCAATCAAAGAGCTCAACTTTGATTTCAAACTTGCTGGTGAGAAGAGGTTATTTGACATTAGCTTGCTTGATGAGTGGAGAACTCACGCATATGAAAATGCCAAGTTGTTCAAAGGAAAGGTTAAGAGATGACATGATAAAAGGATAAAAAAGCGTGAGTTCAATGTAGGTGATTATGTCTTGCTATATAATTCTCGTTTAAGATTTTTTGCAGACAAGCTTCTTTCTAAATGGGAAGGTCCCTATATTGTTGAGGAAGTATATCGTTCCGGTGCTATGAAGATCAACAACACGGAAGGTAATTGTCCGAGAGTGGTAAATGGGCAGAGAATCAAGCATTATATCTCAGGTACTCCCATATATCTTGAAAGAAATATTATCAATACCATAACTCCAGAAGAATACCTAAGGGATATTTATCAGCCTATTTCAGACTCCGAAAACGAAGAGGTATGTGATTCGGTAAGAAAACAGACTCCAAAACTTTTCCAGTAGGAAGTTTTCTCCGTTTTCGAATATTTGGAAAAATAGAAAAATTGGAAGTAGTCCGAAAAGCGCGCGAGGAGGCGACAAGCCTGCCAAGCGTGAGCCCACCCCATGGTCGCGCCTAGGGGGCTTGTGGCCACATCGTGTGCCTCTCGGACTCCGTTTTCATGCGGAGTACTCCTTCTGGTCTGGAAAAAATCATTATATTTTCTTTCGAAAGGTCTGACCCTTGTATCACGCAGATTTCCTATGTTTTCGTTTCGAGCCTGTTTTCTACCGCAGGTCTAGGGCAAGATGTCTTCTCAAGAATCATAGGGGGAGAGCTATGTGGCCGATTACCTTGCTAACCCCGAGGTCTATGGGGACTTGGGTCGTTATGGTTGGACCACTGATGAGGAAGAAGATTATGACCCCAAGGGGAAGGAAGGAACAAGCTCCGGTGAGGAGGAGGCTCCTCTACCCCCACCTGGAGACACCCATGTGGAGTTCAAGAAGTCGAGCCTCACTCACTCAAGGAAGAAGCCTAAGACTTTGTTTATCCCTTCTCGTTTCTTGCAGGAGAGTAAGCAGGAGTTATGCCAAAGGGTGCTAAGGCTTGAAGAGGAAAATGATGATCTGAGGGAGCAGAATTTTATGCTCAAGTGGCAATTAAACAAGCTCAAGACCTCTGCAACAACTCCAGCACCATCACCTCCAAAGGAAGACAACTAAGCATGGGTATGGGCAATCCCCTTGGATTTTTCCAAGCTTGGGGGAGTTGCCCCGGTATTGTATCACCATCACATCTTTTGCCTTTACCTTTGTTTTAGTTTGCTCCTTTTCAATTTTCTCTTTCTCTAGTAGAATAAAGATCTTAGTGTTTTAGGCTTGAGTTTTGTTTTGTGTCACCCCTGATGTATACAACCTCATGAGCCATATAATAAAGAGTGTCTTAGTTGAAGTGCCTTGCCTCATGCCATGATCAAAAGATTGAGAAAAGAACAAAAGCATGAAAGATCATGTAATGATCTTGTGGGGAGTGATGGCTTCACATATAAAAAGAATGATGATTGAAACTTGTTGAGGGTAGACAAACGTAGACCTTGGTCATTGTTGCAATTAATAGGAAGTGATAAAGAAGGAGAGGTTCACATATAAATATATCATCTTTGACACCATCTATGATTGTGAACACTCACTAAACTATTGCATGCTTAAAAGTAGATGTTCGACAAGGAAGACAACATAATGAATTGTGTTTGCTTGGTTCCGAACAATGTTATATGACTAGAGATCCTTTAGCATGTGACGATTGCTTCCACCTTATATCAGCCAAAACTCCTGCACCAAGTAGAGATAATGCTTGTGCATCCATAAACCTTGAACCCAGTTGTGCCATGAGAGTCCACCATACCAACCTATGGATTGAATAAGATCCCTCAAGTAAGTTTTCATCGGTGCAAGCAATAAAAATTTCTCCCTAGTATGTATGATCTATTAGTGTGTGTAAAATAAGATTTGTACGAACATGTGATGAGGAAGACATAAAAGCGACAAACTACATAATAAAGTTCTTTATCACAGGAGGCAATATAAAGTGACGTTCCTCCGCAATAAGAGGACACACATCCAAACCTCAAAAGCGCATGACAACCTCTGCTTCCCTCTACGAAGGGCCTATCTTGTACCTTTACTTTTTGCCCTTGAAAGAGTCATGGTGATCTTCACCAATTCCTTATTTCGCCTTTATCTTGGCTAACGTCTTATGCTTGGTAAAGATCCATATTCATCTGTCAACTTGGAAGTAAGTATTCATGAATTATTATTGTTGACTTTACCCTTGAGGTAAGCAGTTGGGAGGCAAAACTATAAGCCCCTATCTTTCTCTGTGTCCAGCTGAAACTTGGATCTCATAAGTACCACGTGAGTTGTAGCAATTGTAGACAATGTGGATTTGCTTTACAAGCTCTTATTTGACTCTCTCTGATGTTGTGATAAATTGCAATTGCTTCAATGAGTACATGCTATTGGTTGTTAATTCTCGGTAAGGTTCTTGATCCATGCTTTACTTTGTGAAGGAATTGTCACTTTAGCATCAGAAATTATATGTTGGTATTGCTGTTCTGATCATGATCATGATGCCTGCATGTTCGTATCTTGTTTTGTGGACACCTCTCTCTCTAAACATGTGGGCATGTTTATTGATCTAAGCTTTCGCTTGAGGACAAGCGAAGTCTAAGCTTGGGGGAGTTGATACGTCCATTTTGCATCATGCTTTCATGTTGATATTTATCGCTTCTTGGGCTGTTATTTCACTTCACGGCACAATAGTTATGCCTTTTCTCTCTTATTTTGCAAGGTTTACATGAAGAGGGAGAATACCGGCAGCTGGAATTCTGGCCTGAAAAAGGAGCAAGTTTGAGATGCCTATTCTGCGCATCTCTAAAGCCATGAAAATCAACGTGGAATTTTTTTGGGGTTTATAAAAAATACTGGGCCGAAGAAGTGCCAGAGGGGCGCCAGCAGGAGGCGACAAGCCTGCTAGGCGTGGCCACCCCCTGGCCGCGCCTAGGGGGCTTGTGGGCTCCCTGCTGGCCCACTGGCCCCCCTAATTTTCTACAAGAAGGGTTTCGGTCTGGATAAAATGAGAGGAGGCTTTTCGGAGGATTCGCCGCCGCCACAAGGCGGAACTTGAGCAGAACCAATCTAGAGCTCCGGCAGGACGATCCTGCCGGGGAAACTTCCCTCCCGGAGGGGGAAATTGTCGCCATCGCCATCACCAACACTCCTCTCATCGGCGGGGACTCATCGCCATCAAAATCTTCATCAGCACCATCTCATCTCCAAACCCTAGTTCATCTCTTGTAACCAATCTCCGTCTCGCGACTCTGATTGGTACTTGTAAGGTTGCTAGTAGTGTTAATTACTCTTTGTAGTTGATGCTAGTTGGATTAATTGGTGGAAGAGTTTATGTTCAGATCTTTGATCCTACTCATTACCTCTCTGGTCATGAATATGATTATGTTTTGTGAGTAGTTACTTTTGTTCCTGAGGACATGGGATAAGTCATGCTATAAGTAGTCATGTGAATTCGGTATTCATTCGATATTTTGATGTGTTGTATGTTGTTTTTCCTCTAGTGGTGTTATGTGAACGTCGACTACATAACACTTCACCATTATTTGGGCCTAGAGGAAGGCATTGGGAAGTAGTAAGTAGATGATGGGTTCCTAGAGTGACAGAAGCTTAAACCCTAGTTTATGCGTTGCTTCGTAAGGGGCTCATTTGTATCCATTAGTTTAATGTTATGGTTAGACTTTGTCTTAATTCTTCTTTCATAGTTGCGGATGCTTGCGAGAGGGGTTAATCATAAGTGGTATTCTTGTCCAAGTAAGGGCAGTACACAAGCGCCGGTCCAGCCACATATCAAACTATCAAAGTAACGAACGTGAATCATATGAACATGATGAAAACTAGCATGACAGAAATTCCCATGTGTCCTCGGGAGCGTTTTTCCTCCTATAAGACTTTGTCCAGGCTTGTCCCTTGCTACAAAAGGGATTGGGCCACTTTTCTGCACCGTTGTTACTTTTGTTACTTGCTACTCGCTACGAATCATCTCACCACACAACTACTTGTTACCGATAGTTTCAGTGCTTGCAGATTTTACCTTGCTGAAAACCACTTGTCAGATCCTTCTACTCCAAGTTGGGTTCGACACTCTTACTTACCGAAAGGACTACGATAGATCCCCTATACTTGTGGGTCATCACGCCTTCGCTGTCGCATCCCCCATCATCGATCGATCGGGTCTAGGTACACCGCATCGTGCCACTTCACCTCCGTACTACGGGTCTCCTCCTCCGCCGTCAGCGCCATCGGGTAAGTTCCCTTATCCTCCGAGATCTGCGTGGTAATCCATCATATTTTGATAGAGTTCATCGGAGTTCATCCCATGTTCGTCGCCATTGCCGGCCTACTTGGCCCTCCAATGAATCTTTTTCCATCATTAGATTGCGGTAGATGTAGTGATTTGGTTCCCTGCATAGCACCCCGTAGATGCTTTGTGAGATTCTTTAGGTAATGAACTGCCACTCTTTCCATACCTCGCTATCATCTAGGGTTATTTTATTATTCCCCTTTTGAACCATTGGTAGATCCATATTTCTATGCAATTTGGTAGAAACCTGTTTGTGCCACACTTAGTAAAAAATCTGAAATCTTTATCCCTTTGTAAGCCGCCTTTACTTTATACCAGCTTCCTTAATAAGATTGTAACTCGCTAGCTTTGTAAGTCGCTTATTTTTTAAATGGCGACTCACGTTTGGGCGACTTGAATATTGTAGATTGCTCGATTACTTCTTTCTTGAGTACCTTTCTCTTCAAACAATCTATTCATCATTTGGATAACCCGCTAGACATATCTTTGTAGCTCCTTTTCCTCCGAAATCCACTATCATGTCAAAACCTTCCACATGCGACTGGCTGCCGTCGGAGATTTCGGAAGCCACGCTCTAACAGTGCGTGACCTTAGGGTCTTGTCACCCAAGGAAGAGATCGGATGGCGAGCCTTTGCTAGGGAAGTACGTCCACGACGCGGCAAAGGGGAAGTAGTTGTTTTCACTGATCACCTTGAACGAGTCTTTACACACCCGGGGTAAAAAATCTTTTGAGACACCCTGCACTTCTACAATCTTCATCCTCAAGACCCGAGCCCCAATTCGATCAACAACTTATGCCAATTTCATGTTTTTTGTGAGGTATACTTTGGAATAGAGCCCACAATTCTTTTATTCAGGGAATTCTTTTACCTAAACCGCCACACAGAAGTTGCTGATGCGCCTAGCTTGGAACTAGGCACGGTAACAATGCAGAGGAGAAGAGAGCGTGGTTTCCCTGCTGCTTCCTTGCCTAGCCACACAAAGACTGGGGGAAAACTTGGTTTTACTGCAAGAATACTACACCCGCCAACGAGAACCCCCTGTCGGGTTTTAGAGAGGAACGCCTTTTGATGGGTTTTGAACTTCCCGATTCACTAACTTCAGAAGAGCATGCTACCATTGCCTTTGTATGGACGAAGCTCGGAGCCTTGACAGCCAATGGTTTAACCGGGATTGATGTGACCTGGTGCTAGGTAGATTGGCGGATCATGCCCCTGAGTCGTCGTGGCACCTTGATGTGCGAGTATGATGGTGACTTAAACAATGCGCACCATTTCACCAACGTCAAGCTCGATTCAGATGAAGTCAAAAAAATTGTAAAGAGACTCTCAAGCGAGCCAAAATAGGTTTGTTGCAAAATTGGACTGAAGCCATTCTGTACTCAAAATCCGGCTCCTGCGGTAAATAACATTATTCTTCCGCCTTGCTTATGCTTTCCTTTATTGCTTTCAAAATTAACTCCTTGTCAATATTTTTGCAGAAAAACTCGCCCTTCTAGAGACGGAAACAACCAAAAATGACTGTCAAGAAAGTTAAAGCCGCCCCAAAAAAGAAGAAGACCAAGGCAACTATAGACGAGTGATCTACTATGGGCGAGTCACAAACGTTGGATGACCAATCTAAGGTAAACATTTATTTTCCCCCTGTTTTTAACATGTGCTTTACTAATTACTTGTTCAATCTCAGGATGATGCTACTGATGATCAAGACGAAGACGTTGAGTTAATTTCATTCTCTTCCGACTCACATCTTTCCTTCGCAAGGCCACCAATGTGTGTTGTTAGAAAAATTCCTTTGTATCACCCGGAAGCTCATTTGGCTCCCCGTTTCCTTTTGAAGAAGCCTTTATTTGCACAAAGGCGCCAAACCCGAAGCTCTTCGGGTGATCTTGCAATGGGTTTACCTGAGATATCCTCCACTCGTGAACGACGGAAAGAGGTACCTCATAAATTCCCATTTCCTTTTAAATCTAATCTCATTCAACGGCCTCTTGAATCTTTTGACTCAATTTATCAGGAATCGCCACTTTCATCGGGCGGCTCAACAACATCAATGCTACCACCTCTTGTTTTCCTTCGAGGGTAACTTTTATTTTTATGTCTAATACTTGCCTTAATACTTTTAATCTGTTGTATATGTAATAATATTTATCCTTCAGTGCAAAGGCTAAGAAGAGGAAGGCTGGCGGGTCATCAAACAATCCTGAAGCATGTGAACAAGAAGAACTGGAATTTACTGTTCCTGAGACTCATGTTGAGGCGGCTGACACACCGATACGTCCAAAACGTATCTATAATTTTTGATGGTTTCATGCTACTTTTATGATTTTGATAATTGTTTTTATATTAAGTTTATGATTTATTTTTAGTAACCTATTAATAGTTGCAAAAGTGCACAATGTTCTTGTTTTACACTTTTATAAGTAGGAACTATCAAAAATTGAAGAGGAAACCTTGTTGGAGTCGAATTGGGAGTTTCGTGAAATCTGTCTGACAACTCTTTTTCAAGATTGCCACGTTACGGGTCGAAGCCGGCCTCAAACAGAAATCTCACACAAACAGAAATCTCACACAAAATCGCTATTCTGAGCCCATGTAAAAGAGCCTCGTGCTCAGCTGCATTATTAGTGCAAGGAAACATGAGTCGCAAAACATAGCAAAAGTTGTCTCCTCGCGGAGAGGATAACACCATACCAGCTCCCGAGCCTTCCAATTGCGTGGAACCATCGAAGTGGATAGTCTAATACGTGTTATCCAGCCTATCTTGTGGAATCTGTAACTCGGTCCAATCATTGATGAAATCCACCAAACCCTGAGACTTGATGGTCGTGCGGGGCATGTACTTCACGTGATGAGGACCAAGCTCAATTGCCCACTTAGCAATCCGTCTGGTGGCCTCGCGATTCTGTATAATGTCCCCAATCAGCGCCGAGCTGACCACGGTATTGGGTGCTCCTGAAAGTAATGTTTCAGCTTTCGGCTCGCCATAAAAATCCCAAATACCAGCTTCTCCCAATGTGGGTATCATTGCATAGACAAGGTTAACACCTCGCTGACAAAATACACCGGCCGCTGAACCGGATACTCCTTTCCTTCTTCCTTGCGCTCGATGACTACCGTGAGACTTACCACCTTTGGATTAGCGGCAATGTAAAGGTCCATGGGCTCCTTATCTGTCGGGGCGTCTAACACGAGCATCTCAGTAAGATGTTTCTTGAGGGCTTTAAAGGCCTCATTAGCTACATGCGTCCAAACGAAGTGATCTGTCTTCTTGAGCAACTAGTAGAGGGGGATGGCCTTCTCACCGAGGCGACTTATGAAGCAGCTCAATGCCGCGATGCGACCCGCCATGTGCTGGACCTGGTTGATATTGGTCGGCTTAGCAAGGGAACTTATCGCGTTAATCTTGTACGGGTAAGCCTCGATGCGACGCTCAAACACGAGGAAATCTAAATACCTGCCTGCAGGAACACCCAAAACACACTTGGTCGAGTTAAATTTCATCTGGTATACTCGAAGATTATCAAACGTCTCCTTGAGATCTTCCAAGAGTGGTTCCTTCTTCTAAGATTTCATCACGATATCATCAACATAGGCGTGAACATTGCGTGCAATCTGACTGTGCAAAGTATTCTGAATACAGCGTTGATAAGTCGGCCCCGCGCTCTTAAATTCAAAGGGCATAGAAACATAACAGAAAGCGCCAAAAGGGGTTATGAAAGCCGTCTTTTCCTGATCCTCCTTGGCCTTCTTGATCTCGTGGTAACTGTAATACGCATCCAGAAAGCACAAACGCTCACAACCCGTCGTGGAGTCAATGATTTGATCGATACGGGGGAGAGCGAAAGTATCCTTTGGACAAGCTTTGTTGAGATCGGTGTAATCAATACACATGCGAAAGGTGCCTTTCTTCTTGAGAACTAAGGTCGGGTTAGCCAGCCATTCTGGGTGGAAAACTTCGATGATGTACCCTCACGGCGAGGAGCCGGGCGACTTTTTCCCCGATTGTCTTGCGTCTCTCCTCGTTAAAATGATGGAGGTATTGTCGAACTGGTTTGATAGTTTTCATCATGTTCATATGATTTGCGTTCGCTACTTTCATAGTTTGATATGTGGTTGGACCGGTGCTTGGGTGTTTTCCTTACTTGGACAAACATACCACTTATGATTAACCCCTCTCGCAAGCATCCGCAACTATGAAAGAAGAATTAAGACAAAGTCTATCCATAGCATTAAACTGGTGGATCCGAATCAGCCCCTTGCGAAGCAACGCATAAACTATGGTTTAAGCTTCTGTCACTCTAGCAACCCATCATCTACTTATTACTTCTCAATGCCTTCCTCTAGGCCCAAATAATGGTGAAGTGTCATGTAGTTGACGTTCACATGACACCACTAGAGGAAAGACAACATACAACGCATCAAAATATCGAACGAATACCAAATTCACATGACTACTTATAGCAAGACTTATCCCATGTCCTTAGGAACAAACGTAACTACTCACAAAGCATAATTATGTTCATGATCAGAGATGTATTGAATAGCATTAAGGATACGAACATATGATCTTCCACCAAGTAATCCAACTAGCATCAACTACAAGGAGTAATTAACACTACTGGCAACCTTACAAGTACCAATCGGAGTCGCGAGACGGAGATTGGGTACAAGAGATGAACTAGGGTTTGGAGATGAGATGGTGCTGATGAAGATGTTGATGGAGATGAGTCCCCTAGGATGAGAGGAGTGTTGGCGACGACTATGGCCATGTTTTCCCCCTCCGGGAGGGAAGTTTCCAAGGCAGGACAGCCCTGTCGGAGCTCTAGATTGGTTCTGCTCAAGTTGCGCCTCTTGGCGGCGACGTTTCTGCCCGAAAGCTCTCTCTTGATTTTTTTCTGGGATGAAACCCTCTATATAGCAGAAGATGGGTCCCGGAGGGGTAACAGGGTGCCCACGAGCCTGCTAGGCGCGCCCTAGGGGGCGGCTGCAGGGCTCGTGGTCCACTCGCAGCGTATCTTCAGTTGATTCTTTCTCTGATATTTTTTATATATTCCATAAAAAATCCTTGTAATTTTGCAGGTCATTCCGAACACTTTTATTTCTACACAAAAACAACACCATGGCAGTTCTGCTGAAAACAGCGTCAGTTCGGGTTAGTTTCATTCAAATCATGCAAACTAGAGTCCAAGACAAGGGCAAAAGAGTTTGGAAAAGTAGATACGTTGGAGACGTATCAAACCTTCACCGCATTAGGGTAAGGTTTCGATCCCTCTTTGCACTCCAAATTACAAATCTTGTACAAATAGGTTTGTCTATCTTCAGACCCACGATTGAAACCTCCCTATCCAGAAGATACATCGAGTATATTAGAGAATGAAGGAAGATTTAGGGTTAACTGTCCACAAAACTGAATTTCGGTGTCGCCAAGTAAGAAAAATCGGCCCTATCGATTTTGGTTTTGGCCTACTGAGAACAGTGTCCGTGAAACCGAGTTTCCTTTTCGGTGAAACCAAAAACGTTACCAAGTTTCTATTAAAGAGAATATCAGCCTCGGTGGCTCCGAATTTTCGTCTCGGTGGAACCAATATACCTTTTTGCTGAGAGTTAGAGTGAAAAAATTTCGAGTTCAAACTTGCAAAAACTTCTGAATTTTTGTGATGCTCATCCACTCCAACTCTTCTAATTTTCTTCACAGGTTCATCTTGCTTGCTTGGTGATTGTCAGTATGTCAGGCCCAGAAGATAGACAAAATGATTTCAGAGAGCCCAGTGTTGAGATGGATTGAGGAACTAGTCCTGAGAGGACAGCTTCTGACCCAGGTACACCAAGCTCTCATGATTTACCAAAGGCAGCTACCAGGTCAAGGAAGAAGCTTAATTCTAATGAGGAGGATGCTGATTTCATCCCAGATGAAAGCGTTCCCCAGAAGCAAAAGGAGAGAGTCAATATGAGAAAGACTAAGAAAATGTTACGGCAGACCAGATTTAGTGAGAGTTTCAGAGGCTACTCGGAAAGGGATGTAGCTCACCCTTGAAGGCCCTTCTTCCAGGCAATCTAAGAAGCCATGGCAGATGTGACGCCCTCGATTTAATCGTACGCTAATCATACACGCAAATGCGTACAATCAAACTCAAGGACTCACGGGAAGATATCACAACACAACTCAAGACACAAATAAAACAATATCAGCTTCATATTACAAGCCAGGGGCCTCAAGGGCTAGAATATGTAAGCTCGATAAACACACGAGTCAGCGGAAGCAACAATATCTGAGTACAGACATAAAACATGGGGTGCCTTAGAGAAGGATAGCACAAAAGATACGATGATCGAACGAGGCGAGGCCTCCTGGCTGGTAACCTCCTAACTACTCCTGGTCTTCAGCGGCCTCCACGTAGTAGTAGGCACCGTCAGGGTAGCAGTCGTTGGCGGCGGGAACCTACATCTCCTGGGCTCCATCATCTGGTCGCAGTAATGGATCAAGGGGGCAAAGGGGGAGCAAAGCAACGGTGAGTACTCATCCAAAGTACTCGCAAGTCTTACATCAGAAATATTCTAAGTATGCATCAGTATCAAAGAAGGGGGTGGTTATATGTGGACTGACTGCAGCAATGCGAGAATAGAGAGAGAAGGCCTAGTCCTATCGAAGACTAGCATCTTCAGGATCTTGCAGCAATAGACGAGAGTAGAACAGGTGTAACACAATTAATAGTCATATTGTTGCAGCAATTATTAACATGAGGTCACGCCTAGAGATCCTCCCTCGACTCCTTGCGACGAAGCAATCCTGGGGCAACTAAAAATCCAGTTAAGTAACAATTGTAGTTGTATAAGATCAGGGCACAACTCCAAGTCAACCTGTAACCATGGACACGGCTATTCGAATAGATAAGTTCTTCCCTGCAGGGGTGCACAACATATTCCCCGACGCACTCGATAACACTAAGGCCGGACATACTTTTCTCGGTCCTGCCCGGTCTCGGAATATCGACACGTCGCAGCCCCACCTAAGACTCAACAGAGAGGCCAGCCCGCCGATCTAACTCCTAAGCACAAAGGGTTCATGGGCCCACTTGCCCTCTGCGCTCCTGCACGACGCGTGGGCGGCCGAGGTCAGTCCTAGCACCCCTTAATACAAGAGCGATGCATCTCGGGACCACTCGGGCGCGCGCCGCTACATTACTGACATCTGAAAATCTTCGGTTGATACCGCGACGTCGAGTACCCATAATTCTTCCCACGCAGACGGTTAGTGCGTAATAAGGCCTTCCAACCAACCCAGATCAAATACCCAAATCCATTCTCATTTTAATTAGGCCATCGACACAATCTCGCAGGAATCCACCCGTCTAACAACTAATCACCAATGTTCCCAGTAACATGGTCGAGTAACTGTGTGGTTGTAACATCGGGGAAAATCTGAGGTATCACCCTCGTTGGATTCCGAATGATGTATCCGTCAAGGTGGGCTTAGAGGAATCACCCTCGGGGGTCCCACACTTGAGGGGTTGCATGACAGAGGCATCGTCGGGAATGGTGAAAGAGGAATCACCATTGATAACCACGACCGACTAGTTGTACTACAAAGATATCATCAGGAGTACTTAGCGAGGTGTCACCCTCGGTATGCGATAGTATCTTTGTAGCGTCGTACAACTAAGGGGGGCGTATGTGTTGTGTCGGGTCTGGCTCGTCGATCAGGGCTCGAGATTTGAAAACATAGCGGGGCAACTAGACTACGGGGTCAGGAGGGATGACTGCTCCACCTATACTAAGCAGATTTAAAGTACAGTATGAAAGTAGCAGTTCATCAAAAATAGGCTATGCATCACATATAGGAGCTAACTACAACAGTAGCAAAATTCTAATGCAAGCATGAGGAAGAAAGAATAGGTGATATAGGGATGATCAAGGGGGGTTTGCTTGCCTTGTTGCTCTGCGTTAAAGGACTGATCGACAGGGTCGTAGGTGTACCCGGCAGCAACGTCAGTCTCGGGTTCTACCGATAAGAAGAGGGGGAAGAAACAATAAATAATAGCAACAGATGCGACACGATACATGACATGGCAAGATGCAAGCTAGACATGAGCTAACACAGGAACATCCGTCATAGACGGGTCGGAAGAATATCTCACAATATTTTCCGTGTCTGTGGCTACTACCGGTCAGACTGAAAACGATGGCTAGGGACGCGTGACACACGAATGGACCGTGTATTCGGATTCGTTTCGTTTTGCTGATCAACTTTCATGTTGAACGTATTTTGATCTAACTTACGGATTATTTTATATTAATTTTTAAAGTCTTATTCAATATTTAGGAAATAAAAACTGATTTAATTAATTTGATTAAATGCAATGATGACATCAGCATGATGTCATGCTGACATCAGCAGTTAACTAGTCAACTGACCAGTGGGTCCCATGTGTCATAGACACAGTTTTTAATTAAGGTTAAATATTAATTAATGAGATTAATTTAGTGAGGGGGACCCACGTGTCATTCTCCAATAAGATAATTATTTATCCTATTTAACAGATTATCTAAATTATCCAATTAATTAATTAACTAACTAATTAAATAATATATCCAATTATTTATTTATTTTATTATAAAAACATATATATATTTTCTTTTTGTTTTTCTTTTCTCTATCAACATGCATACATACCCAATACATACATACGTACATAAAGCATCTAATACATACATTTTCTTTTTTATTCTCTAACAAAAATCTGTGTGCTCATCTCTCAACACACAGAAAAGGGGCATCTCCATCTACACCTACACGATCCTAACGACGTCAGAACACGGCGGCGATCGCCCAAATGGAACCGAGACGGTGCAAGGAAGAAGATGGTAGGAGGAGCACGAAAAAGGGCTCACCGGCGTCGACGGGAAGGCCCGGTGAAGCCGAAGTTCTCGGGGAGGGGCGGAGGAGACGACATCGGACCCAGCGTGGAGGAGGACGAGGTGGTGGCGGTGGTGGTTCCGGCGAGGTTGGTGACGATGGGGCCGGTCGGGTGACGAGGAGGGCCGGCCGAGGGCATCGGTTGTGGAGGTCGCCGGAGGGGTGGAGGCGCTCGGCGTTGAGATCCCAGGGAGGCTCGGTCGATGATGGGAGGGGTAGGGCCGAGCGAGACCTGGCAGGGAGGGGAGCGTGGCGACGGGGATCGATGGGGTCCCAGGGGAGGCGCTGACGAGGGGGAACTAGGTGAGCGGCACTGGGCGAGGCGAGCGGGTCGGTAAGGGAGGGGTGAGGCGAGCGGGACGTGGGGCCTGGGATCCGACGGGCTCCCAGGGGGATCGAGCCGGAGGCTTGGGTGAGGGCGAGCGGGATCCGATCCAGGTGAGGGCGCTCGGTAGGTGGGGGTTGGTGGGAGTTGCGGTTGGGTGGAGCGGGAGAGAGGCGCGACGAGGAAGGGCCTCCTCCCTGGCGGCGGTGGCAGGAGGAGTGGGAGGGAGTGGAGCTAGGGTTGCCCTAGTGGGGGGGGCTTTATACCCCCACCCATTAGGTGGGCCGAATGGGGGTGGCCGGCTGGGCCATTGTGGCCGAGTTGGGCCAGGGGCTTTTGTCCTTTTTTTGATTATTTATTTTTATTTAGTATATCCTTTTATTATTTAATTTTAATTACTTTCTTTCATTTATTTAGTTTACATAAAGCTTCTGTTTTAAATATATAAAGATTATCAATAATTTCAAAAGTGCGCGATTCACATTTATAATTCGTTAAGGAATTTTTATAACTCCCTCACATTTTTATTTTAACATTATAAAACTTTTCTCGTTCGACTTTATTATTTTAAGTTTTGAATTTTGATTCGGTTTCAACTAACACGAGATCAACGATATAATTCACGGTGACGTGGCATCATTAGCGTGTGATCACTGTAGCTTAATTACAATCATCACTATAGCAAAAGCTGAGGATGTCACAGTAGAAAAGAGCCAGGTAGAGAGTAGTGCATGTTGTTGGAAGGCCAACATCTGTGTATGAAGATCAAACAGAATTTGCCGATGAAGAGGAGGAAGAAATTCAGCTGAGAACCCTACTGCTAAGAAGAAGCTCATGCATGGTGCTATGCCTAAGAAGGCTGCACCCAAACTTTGAGCACCTAAGAAGCCAGTAGCTCCCAAGAGGACTACTAAGGACATACCTGTAGCGGAGAAGAACAAAGGATGTGTGTCCAGAGAGGCTGCAGAGGAGGAGGAAGAAGATGCATCTGTGCTAAGAAAGTTGAGAGCTCACTTGCCATTGCACAATGATGCCCATCCTGTTGCTAAGGACATGAATAAGAGAAGGGATGAAGGATTAAGGCAGTGGAGGACTATATATCCATGTGCTATCAGGAGAAGAACTACTATTGATCCTTTTTTCACACTAAGGAGCAACAAGTTTTTTTATGAGACAGTGTTGCTAGACAAGAGTCCTACATTGAGTGACATGCGATGTGTTGATTGGAATTACATCAAGGATAATGAGGACTACTTTCCTCATGTGAGAGAGAATTCAGGCTGCTTGATATTGAATATTTTGTTGGCAGAGAGATGACAACTTGGAATGACGAGATGATTATGAAATTTTATCCAATTGCTCATTTCTATCTAGATGGAATGATAGTGTGGATGACAGAAGGTCACCGATATGAGTCTACCGTAGATGAGTGGGCCACTATCATTGGTGCCCATGTGGCACAAGAGGGAGACATGGATGTGTACTCAGAACCCAAGATGAATCACAACACAATGGCAAACATGTACAATCCAATGCCCCATCAATATCGGCACACACAAAAATTTGGCTCTACCTATTTTCTACAAGCAGGAATACCAACATGAAACACCATTATGAGATATACCTTGATACCTAAGTCAGGATATGATAAGATGATCAGAGGTTATTCCATTAACATGCTGCACCACTTAGACACCCACATCTAGATTAGAGTAATGGACTTGATAGTTGAGACTATCAGGAGGACTGCTGCAGGTCGGAAGAGATCTTCTGGGTATGCACCATACATTCAGATGTTCATCAATGCAAAGATTGACAAGCATGCATGTCAACTTAATCGTCCACACCTACCATTACAACCAGAGTTCGGGGACAATGAAGTTGTGATGGACCCCAGCTATCCCGGCTCAGCTAGAGCACGCTAGGCAGCAGAGGTAGAGGTAGCTAGAGATGCTCCAACTCCACAGCTCAGAACTACAGAGGAGCAGATGTATTTTCTTATGAGAACCATCCAAGGGGTGGAGAAGAGTATTACAGAGATTTTGCTGAACCAGAAGAACCTTGAAAGGATCGTGGAGACTAAATTCCATGACCTGGATGTCAAAGTGACGGAGTTGACTACCACTGTTGAGTAGCTCCAACATGAGGGTGATGTAGTGCATATATCCCGTTCCAACAGTGATGATCAAGAGTCGCCTCTTCCTACAACTACTAAGTTTGGGACCTCGCCTAGGTCTGCAGTTCTGCCAGTGACGAAAGCAAGACTAACTTCATCAACTCAAGCATCAGCACCTTTAGCTCCAGCTCCAGCTCCTGCACCTCCAGTGTACACACCTCCAACAAGGACATCCGTAGAAGCCTTCATAGACGCTCTTCTATCCACTCCAACGACTGCTACCGGAGGAGATCAAGCATAGAGAGACTCTTAGTTCTACACCTTTGAACATTTTGGTAACTTGTTCCCAAAGGGGGAGAAGTGTATAGATCAATTAGGGCTTGGAGAGAGAGAGACGGAGCTTTGCCTTTCATTTTCTCTCGTTTGGTTTGACAGTACTTTTGATCTTTTGGTTGACTTACACTTCGTTGTCTTTGATCATACGCTTTGATTGTTGATGCTACTATGTTATACCTTTGAGCTACCCACATGATGATCATTCATTTATTTGTTTGGTGTTATGTGCATTACTATTCATTCATATCATTTATGCGCACCACCAAGATGTATGTGACATGAAAAAGTGACCCATGCATGATCCTAATCGATTGTGCATTTACATTCAAACACAAATTAAAATAATGCACAAATTTAGGGGGAGCTCTTGCTTTTCACATACTTGTCAAACTGATGATGCTAATCACTGATTATATCTTTTGTCGAAGCTTTGATCTATATGTTGTCATCAATTACCAAAAAGGGGGAATTTGATAGAACAATTGCACCCTAAGGTGGTTTTGGTAATTAATAACAACATATGTACCATTGGCTGGTCAAAAAAACATATGTATCATTGAACTAATGATCTTATCCAAGTATATTTCAGAAAAGTTCAAAGATGCATTGGCTAAAGGATTGTGAGGAGAAACCCCTTGATGCAAGGAAAGGAATAGGCTTGGCTCAAGTTGCAAGAAAGATGACTCTATGTTTTACATTTGTGATACTTCACTTTTGAGTCCATAGGGAAGTCAATACTATTAAAAGGGGGTGAGGTATTATGATGAATTGGTTGCTCAAGTACTTAGAGATAGCCACCAAAAATACTCGGCATTTCTTTCACCAAAATCTTCGTCCCAAGCCAAAATAGCAAAATCGATGCCACTAAGTTTTCCCACTTGGCCCTACCGATTTTCCCAGTGACGGATCCTTTGCCAAACCCTAATCTCTCAGTACCACCAAGTTTCACATCGGTGCCACCAAAAGACGGTGACCAACTTTCTCGTGTCTCTGTTTCAAGAATCGGAATTTCCGAGATTGAAATCGGCACCACCAAGAATTGGAAACTGCCCTAGGTCATCGTATGTGTACCACCGAGATTCATATATTGGTCTCACCAAGAATTCAAAAGTTGCCACATTTAGTGCCACTCGGTACCCCCAAGATTCATTTCGGTGTCATCGAGTTGGCCAATAATGTTGTAACGGTTGGATTTTGGGGGGTGCCTATATATATGTGACAGCCCGAGACTGACGCCCAGAAGATTCCCCCCTTTATTCCGTTTCCGTCGTGTGGCTATTTTATTTTGTTGGTTGCATCGTCATGTAGTTTGCATCATCGCATCATGCATGGCATCATGTCAACTGTGTTTTGTCGGTGTTGCTTGTTGCCGTGTTGTTGGGTGTTAGTGCTTCGTGAGTGTGACGTCGTTTGTTGGCGTGATGAGAATGCGTGCGTGAGAGCCACCGCTAAACCCTTTTGCACCGAGGGCCTAAGACCTTTACTCCCCCTCTCCCCTCTCATTTCCTTTTTGTGGTTTGGCTAAAGATTTTAGTTTTAACCCCTATTTTCAAAAAATAAATATTTGTCTTCTTTTAAAGAAAAATCATTTTATTAAATGTAGGGCAACCCTTGGGTTTTTATTTAATTCCTTCTTTTGTTTTATTTTCAAACCGTCTCATTTTCTTTTCTCTTTTAAAAGGGCTTTTATTTTATTCGTTAAATGAAAGAGGTTTTGTTTTATTCTTAAAAAGGTTTCATTTTTATTTGTTTTTAAAAAAACCCCAATCTATTTTTAGAGTTGGGGTTTATTTGTTTTTTTTTAAAGGAGCAAAGGCATTTCCTTTATTTTATTATCCTTTTTTTCTTTGTTAAAAGCCTTTTTTTAGTTAAAAACTGTCTGTTTTAAAAGTGTTAAAATAAAAAAAACAAAAGAGAGGAGGAGCCCAGCCTGCCGAGCCGGTCCATGGCCCAGCAGGCTCCCCTCAAACCCTAGCATCCCTCAGCCCGATCCCGTCTCTCCCTCTCGTCCTCCCCAGCGCCTCCTCCCTCAGCCCGACCGCCCTCCCCTCTCGATCCCGCAGCAACCGAGCTGCTCCACCTATCCACCGGAGTCCCTCGCTGCTCGCCCCCCCCCCCCCGTGCCAAGCCCCTCCCTCGTCCTCGCCGGCCGCAGCCGTTGGTTCCAGCGCCGCAGCCCCGCTCGCCATGGCCGCCTCCTTCCCCTCGAGCCGCCCCGTGCTCCTCCCTCGAGCTCGCCGGAACCGCCGCCTTGGTGCGTCCCTGACGCCGCCGCACCGTCCTGCCCGCGACGCCCGCCGTGGTCGCCCTCGCTCCTGCTCTCCGCCATGGCGTCCCCTGCGCCCGCGCGGTCGCCGGCCCCACCGCCCGAGATCGCCCGCCAGAAGTCCTCGTCCCCGCGCGGCCGTGCTCCCCTCGACGACCGTGCCGCCACGCTCGCCGTGTCCGCAGTCGCCGTTCCCTGTTCGACGCCTGCCCCCGCCTCCAGGGCATCGCCTCGAGTTGCCGTTGCTTCCCTGCCGCCGCCGTTTTGCTGTGTTACCTGCTTTGCTTCCTGCTGGCCAGTGTGCTATTGATGCTGTAGCGTAGACGTTGTTCCTGTAGCCAGTTGATTTTGATGTTGCTACTTTTGTCGAGCCCCCTTGGCGTTCCCTGCCGAGCTGTGCAGTTGTCGTGGTTGCTCTGCCAGTTGCTGTGCCATTCTGCGCTAGCCGAAGCATGCTGTTGTCCTGCTGCTGCCGTATCGCGTGCCTGCTAGCTCTGGCTGCCGCTGCTAGGTTGTATGCTGCTAGCTTGCGTGTTTGCTGCTAGTTGATTGGAAGCTAGCTGCAGCTAGATAGTGCTAGCTAGCCTTGCTGCCGCCTTGCTGCTTGCGTCGCGTTGCGGTTTGCTGCCGCTTGCCGTCGCCGCTTGCTGTTGCCTTGCCCGGTTGCATGTTGGAACATCGCAAAGACCACGTGCACCATCCCCGCCGCCGTGGATCGTCGACAAGATCGGCGAGTACCACGACGTCCCCGACGACCCCCCGAACATCTACGGATTCGTGAACGATTACCAACGCCGAAGACCTGAGAACCACGACGCCGAGCGAACGACTACCGTCGACGAGACCGTGTACCACTACTTCAACTATCGGCGCGTGTACGACTACTTCCACGACGACTACGACGATCTTGTACCCCTTCACCGATCGAAGGTATACCTATGAGACGTGGTCGAGAACCGTTTGCATGTGATGTATGAGTTGTATCGTGTGTATGCACCGTATGTTTTGCGTCGTATGTAGCTGTAGCACGTTGTATCACTTTTGTTGTGCCCCGACACATGGGAACCCGATATACGTGATCACCCCATTCTTTAATTAACGTTCCCGCACTCGCTTCCTATACGTTGGCACGATATCTCGACGAGTATCGGGATAGGAACGTTGCCGTGGCTTCGTTTCCATGTTGCCGACATAGTTTCCCTTTCGTTCGCCATGGCGACACAAGTTTCTTTCTCTTCTTGCCCGTGATGTTTGCACTCGCATGCATGACGCATTCATGGCATATAATCTTGTGTTGCATGTTCTTGTGTCGTGGCTCCGTTCTTGTTCCGCGAGTTAAATCGACTAGGTTGCCTTGTAGGACCGTCGCTTCACCCCTTGCCATGTTAACAACAATTTAATATTGCCGTGTAAATAATCGGGAGTGACTTAAATAACTAATCGTGGAGTTTCGTCGATATGCAACCCGTTGCATATCGAGCTTCAATTAATGTGCAGGGTTTGCGTGAGATGAATTTCCATGCCATCCCTTGCATCGTTGAACTATTCATGCATCATATTAGGTTGTGCATCATGTTGTGCATCGTGTGGTGAATATTTGTGTTGATGTTTGTTTCCGATTTGCTCCGTTCCGATAGAGTTCGGCAAGTGTGTCGGAATGTGAGGACCCTTCGACTACGTTGGTTCGCCGACCTCTCGGAGATGTTCTTCTTCCAAGCGGGATCTCAAGCAAGATGATCATTTCCCCAGATATCATTACTATCATAGCCTTGCTAGTTTACCGTTTCAATCGATTATGTCTCGTTGCCTACCACTTGTTAAATATCAGCCTCTCAACAATGCCATGATTACTTCAACCTGTTCGACCTAGCAAACCACTGATTGGCTATGTTACCGCTTGCTTAACCCTGTTGTTAGCGTTGCTAGTTGCAGGTGCAGTTGCTTCCATGTGATAACATGGGTTCCATGTCATATCACCATATTTAATGCTATTTAATTTAATGCACCTATATACTTGGTAAAAGGTGGAAGGCTCGGCCTTTCTAGCCTGGTGTTTTGTTCCACCTTTGCCCCCTTAGTTTCGGCTACCGGTGTTATGTTCCATAAACGAGCGCTCCTAACACGATCGGGGTTGTTATGGGGACCCCCTTGATAATTCGTTTTAGATTAAAGCTGGTCCGGCAAGGCCCAACATTGGTTCTACATTTGCCCAACATAATAATTCTGTTAACATTGAAATGCATAGGGCGTCATGAACCCGAGGAGTAATTTTACATAAACAGGGGGGGGCCAGTGCTGATGGTGTTGGTCCCAAACGGTCTGCCTGCGGGGCCACCGCGAGGAAACTCGAAGTTTGGCACCCGTAGCTAGTTCCATCTGTCGTGTCCTGAGAACGAGATACGCGGCTCCTATCGGGATCGTCGACACGCCGGGCGGCCTTGCTGGATTAGTTTTACCTTTGACGAGATATCTTGTGCATCGGGATTCCGGTGATGCTTTGGGAAATCTCAGAGTTGAGGTTTTCCACTAGGGAATTCGACGAGATCGCGAGCTTCGTGATTGAGGATTTCTATGCGGCTTGTGGTAATTTGTGATGGACTAGTTGGAGCACCCCTGCAGGGTTAAATCTTTCGGAAAACCGTGCCCGCGGTTATGTGGCAACGTGGAAACTTTGTTTAACACTGGTTCTAGATAACTTGAAGTTAACTTAATTAAAATATGCCAACTATGTGCGTAACCGTGACTGTCTCTTTCGTGAGTTCCTTCTCCGATCGAGGTCACGGTGGTGTTATGTCTGACGTAGGTAGGTGTTCAGGATCATTCTTTTGATCATGAGTAGTTCACGTCCGTTATGCGTAGATCTTCCTCCTTTTACTTCTTGTACTCGTAAGTTTAGCCACCAAATATATGCTTAGCCGCTGCTGCAACCTCACCACTTAACCATACCTCACCCATTAAGCTTTGCTAGTCTTGATACCTTTGGAAATGAGATTGCTGAGTCCCCTGTGGCTCACAGATTACTACAACACCAGTTGCAGGTACAGGTAAAGGTTACTTGACGCGAGCGCGTTGATTGTTCATTTGGAGTTGCTTCTTCTTCTTCTTCATCGATCTAGGATGGGTTCCAGGCCGGCAGCCTGGGATAGCAAGAATGGACGTCGTTCTTATTTTCTCGTTTGTTTTCGTCCGTAGTCGGACCCTGCTCTTACTCTTGATGATTATGTAATGTACTGATGTGACTCTGATGTAGCTTGTGGCGAGTGTAAGCCAACTCTTTATATATCTCTTCTTTTTAGTACATGTACTTGTAACGATATCCATTCTTGCGACACGACGAGATGCGCTTCTATCCCTGAAGAGGCCCTCGTGCCAAATTGAGGATAGGGTCGCATCTTGGGCGTGACAATATACCCCTCCACCTCCTCTCACTCGTAGAGCAAGCACTCGGGAGCCACCTACTCATGTGTTGAGATCAAGAGATTCCTATCCATCCATTTGAAACTTGAGAGGATGAACATGGATCTCACACACAAATCCCTCCACAACAAAAAAAGCTATGGAGAATATGAGAGGAAGAACAAAGGGGTTCCCTTCACATAGAGGAGAAAGTGATTGGTGGAAATGTGGATAAAACCTTTTGTCTTCATGACCAATCTTTGGATAAAACCTTGAATACCACCTTGGTCATTATATAAACTCCTTGAAACCAATAGATGGACTTCAAGAAGTGCCTATGGACAAATCCTTTGAATATAACTTAAGGCAACCATTATTCTATAAGGATTGTCATCAATTACCAAAACTACATATGGAGAAATATGCTCTATAACACCATTGATATACTCTTATATATGCATGTGTAGGGCGAACTTGACTAGTCATAATTGCTATAACTGGCCCACAACTAAAATTGGGAAAAGGCTAAGTTTTTATCTGGTCAAGTTGTCTAATCACTCCCCTCTAGACATACTTCGGATCCTACAATGGCCATGTCCTGAAATGACATGGTTTGTCGCATCTCGGATTGGGAATTTGAAACATCTCTTTTTATATAACCAAGGAGCCTCTGATCACCTCCCTAATAGTCTCCAAGGACACCCATGCAATATGAGGTTGACAAACTGAGTTCATGCAAAGCCCTTATTATTTGGTGGTCTTCTCGTGGAATCTTTTGGTGAGACTGGTAAAACCTAACTTTCTCTTCCTACTACACTAGAGGATGGTTATGCTCTTTTGTAAAACATGTGACGGTCCATCAGTTTTCTCGGAGCCCAACAATCACGTGTGCCTTGCAATCACGATGTTGCAACATGTTCCTTTTTCGTGTGTCACTCATGTTCATCCAAACTCCAGGGCGTCTGCTAGCATTGCTTGAATGTGTTGCAATACTGTGTGTAGTGCTATCACATTCACTATGGTCACCACCCTTTCGTGCATGAACACATGTGAAAGTCCTACTAATTAACTTTGTGGGTCCTCTCGCCTGGTTGTTCTTCGAAGCGGATGCTCTCATTCCAAACCCATGGCTGAAAGGATATTGTTGTAGTAATCTCTTGCATTGTCAATTGTATTAAAGGTCATGCCCACATATGGAACAAGTGGTTGTGGTGATATTGCATCACCATCTCTATCATCCTTATCCTATTGTAAATCAGTAGCATTAATCATCCCTTTCATATTCATTCCATTTCAAGCAGAAATGTGCTCCCTGATGTAGCACTCATTATCCTCAACTCCAACATCAACAACCTATATTTTGTGTCATTGTTGCAGGAAAAAGTATGAGATTATAAGCAAATAAGGTAGAATGGCACAGTTTATGGCATGCTGCAAGTGCTACTACAATCATCAACTCCTTCTAATAGAATGATAATATTTTGGTCATGATGTTTGTAAGCTTTTCTAGAAGATGCATCATTTGTTTTATTCAACTTTTTTAGTGAAGAAACTAGTCCAACATAATCATATGTGATTAGCATGCAACATATTCAACACATATACAACATAACTACAAAAGTCAATGCTTTCATATCATGACCCATATGCAACATGCACATTATTTGAGGACTTTTTTGTTGCAATTCTTAACCTAGACTTTTTTTAAACAACAATTCATATATGGCTTCAGTTAAGAAAGAATCGGTGCACAGAGTACAGATGTTGATGCACTACTCAAATTGCTTCATATATGAGTAGACATTTAATAGAGGACACAAAATCAGTAACATGGCACTCTCAATTTGTTGCATGCATGTGTGAATCTAGGGTTTGTTGCAAGTTTCCCAAGCATGCGAGGAGCTAGCCCGGGAGCCATCAGACGAGAAGACCAGAGGGTTACGGAGCTCCCTTGTAGCTCCAAGACGGAGAATCCGCTCGCCGGCGATTATTGAGGCTGATTTGGCCTGCATGTTGTTGGATGGAGCACCACACCTTATATCCATGTCGGCCGACAGCATAGTCCGCACGATATGCTGACTTGCCATGGCACGCAGGAGGGGGTGTCAACTTGCTGCAGTCGGCGACGGGCTTGCTCCCGCGCGGCGGTGATGGTTTAGGAGGTGGATGCGGAGGAGTTGTCGCCGGAGAGCTGCACGGGATGTTGATGCGGAGGAGTTGCCGCCGGGGTGCTGCAAAGGAGATGAGCGTGGAGGTGCTACAGAGGATGAGGTGCCGTCGGGGAGCTGCCAATTAGGTTGTCGTAGACATGCTGCAGAGGAGAATTTGATGTCGGGGAGCCGACGTCGAGGTGCTCCGCTAGGGATATTGCCCATGCCCTGCTTCGGACGGATGGAGAGAAGTGTAGCAGCGGATGAGGAATTTGCTTCCACCAAAGTTGTTGCAGCATTGTCGTTTTACGATCAGACGGTGTGTTTCCAACGACACGTATCGTCCATCCAGCGGCCACGGATAAGTGACAATTAACGGTTGATTTGTCGGCTGTCAAGACCGGTTTAGCAGCCGGCTTACATGATCCTACGAGGACAGGTATACAACTTCGATTTAAAATGTCATTACATACATAGAAAACATTCAGATTCAACCGACTAATTTCTGTAAAAAATTACTTGGGTCGCTCGCATGCCACGCCGTCTTGTGGTCCCGCGACGCCTCCCCTATCATCGTCTCCCACACTTCTTTATATGTGATGTGGCGTGGCCGCCGGCGGCTGCTGCAATTGGAAAACCACATCTCCTCTCCCCCTTCCCGTGGCCTGGCCTTCCTCTTCTCCGTCGAATCGACCACCGTCGGTGCTTCAGAGACACCGCATCGCGATGCAGCATCCATGGCTGAGATGAAGAGAGGAGTTTGGCGACGGTGTTGCAACAGAGCATCCATGTGGCTGGTCGCGCGGCGAAGGTGCGGCAACGAAGCATCCAAGGCGCTGCTCGTCGGGGACGGTGCTGCACCGCAACATCCATGGCGTTGCTCGCCGGCGACGATGCTGCAACGTTGGTGCTTCAACGGGGCATGGTCGGGAGATCCGTGTTGCGATGAAGCATCATCGAGAGCCGCCGGTGCTTCAGTGGAGCATCACCGGGGTCCGCTGGTGTTGCGTTGACACATCATCGAGACGCCGATGTTTTAATGGAGCATCGTCGGACCATGGGGTATTTCAGTGGAGCATCGCTATGATCGAGAATCGATACTCCGGTGAAAGGAGCTGCTACCGAGCTGCTGCTCCGATGAGTGGGGAGGAAGACGAGCATTGCCAACAAGAGAAGGAAGACATAGGGCACTGTGTTGCGAGCAGGTGATCAAATGGCCACGCGCAGTACATCGGATGGCTATCCAAGCAGTTGATATTTTCTAAGATCAACATTTGTAGCAGTGTCCTAGGTACATACACCAAATCTTATACAAGTCGAAAACACTATAAAATAAACAGATTTATGAATCTTAACGCAGATGGACGGTTCACATTCTACGTGGCCCCGCCCCTGCGTGTCACAAATCCATCCAGTCCCTCCGATGCGTTTGTGGTTTGTTCTGACTCTGGTGTTCTGCAAGCGTCATGGTTATTGTTTTTTGCAAGGTAAATGCTTGGGAACGACGCGCCGGCCAAACGACGCGCTGGTCGTCTCTACACATGCACGCGCTATCCCCTCCTCAGGCAGCCACGTGGCACGGTGACCCATGAAGCTAGCTTTCCTTCCTTGTCCTTTTCTTTTCTCCAAACGCTTTGTCTTATTCCCGGCACATCTCATGTCTTTTTTCTTCGAGTGCGCTACTATCTCGGTGTAACAAATAGAAACTAGTATGTCGTATCACCGATTCCGACGAGGGCATCCACCATGGGAAACATTTCCCTTCGGCGCGCCGGCGGAAGCAACGCGTTGGTCGCTCGCTGCCCACGCGTCTCGCGCGCGACCCGCGCGTTTGGCCATGCAACATTTTCCCCTATGGTGATCATTTAAATTTGCTACAACCTGTGTCCAAATTTGCTACATTTGTCCAATAAAAAGCTGCATATACGTTTGGTTGCAACCTCAGTTCATCGAATTTTTTGCTACAACCGGTGTTTTTTTTTTTGCTACAACCATGTTAATTTTTGCTACAACCGGTATCATTTTTTGTTACAACCGTTCACTAAAAATATTGCATACACGTTCGTCAGAGTTGCAACCCGAGTTCATCGGATTGTTTTGCTACAACCCTCATTTTGTTTTGTTACCACGCATCATCAGCTTCTGTTTTTTGTTACGATCACGTTGATTTTTTTTGCTACAACTATATTTTTATTGCAACAGTTGACAAAGATTACTGCATTGTGAACGAAATTTGTTGTATTAATTTATTTATTTTTGCTGCATGAAGATCTAACGATACAATCCGCGTGTAGCTGACGGGCGGCCGCCCGCCGACGCGTCGGCATATAGCGCTGCCCTTTTTGCAACCTTATATTCCTTCTATATCGGCCACATGCAGCTCCCCGTTAATAAAAGGAACATGCTCTAACACTATATATAACTCGCTAGCCCGCGCTTGCTCTATGAACATCCAATACTTCCAAATCAACCCTAAATTCACCCCGCGTACCTAAATGGCACTGCTCGGAAACCTAACAGCAAGCCCCGCCGCCACCATTATTCGTAAGATGCGGCAGGCGGAGCGCGCCGACGGCCCGGCGTCCATGCTGGCCATAGGAACGGCGAACCCGGCTAACTGCGTGCGCCAGGACGAGTACGCGGACTACTACTTCCGCATCACCCAAAAGCAGCACCTCACCAAGCTCAAATCCAAGCTCAGCAGAATCTGTATGCGACATCTTTAATTACTCTGTTAGTCCGTAATATTAAACTAATTCCAGTTAATCCGTGAGACTGATGCATGCTCGCGCATTTGCTCTCATGCATGGCTGCGTACGTGTTTGATGTGATCAGGTGACAGGTCGGCCATCAAGAAGCGCTACTTCCACCACACGGAGGAGTTGCTGCAATATCACCCGGAGTTCATCGACCGCACGTTGCCATCCCTAGATGCCCGGATGGACATCGCAGCCACCGCCGTTCCGGACCTCGCTGCAGCGGCTGCGGGCAAGGCCATCGCCGAGTGGGGCCGCCCAGCCGCCGACATCACCCACCTCGTCGTCAGCACCTACTCCGGCGCCCACATGCCGGGCGCCGACCTCCGCCTGGCCTCCCTCCTCGGCCTCGACCCGTCCGTCCGCCGCACCATGCTCTACCTCAACGGCTGCTCCAGCGGGTCCGCCGCGCTCCGCCTCGCCAAGGACATCGCCGAGAACAACCGCGGTGCCCGCGTCCTCGTCGCCTGCGCCGAGCTCACCCTCATCTTGTTCCGCGCGCCCGACGAGGCCCACGTCGACACGATCATCATGCAGGCTCTCTTCGGCGACGGCGCGGCCGCCGTGATAGTTGGCGCCGAACCAGACGCCTCCGCCGAGCGCCCGATTTTCGAGATGGTGGCCGCCGCGCAGAGCGTGATACCTGAGACTACGCACGGCGCCGTCGGGCGACTTCGGGAAGACGGGCTCGTCTTCAACCCTTCCTTCGAGATGCCGGCGCTGATCCGGGAAAACATCGAGCAGTGCATGGCCGACGCAGTCGCGCCGCTTGGGTTGAGCGGTGGCTGGAACGACCTTTTCTGGGCGGTTCATCCCGGCGGGCGGGCAATCTTGGACAGTGTGGAGGCGGGACTCCGGTTGGAGCCCAAGAAGCTGACGGCAAGCCGGCATGTACTCAGTGAGTACGGAAACATGTCCGGGCCGACAGTCATCTTCGTCCTCGACGAGATCCGCCGCCGTCGTGAGCATGTGGTGGGTGGCCACGGTCTGGGTGTATTGCTTGGGCTCGGGCCGGGTGTCTCAGTTGAGACGATGCTGTTGCGTGCCACTTGGTAGCTAAAACTAGTAACTAACTACTTCCTCTTAAAAAAAAGCTACTCCCTATATTTCCTTGTATTTTTACTAGTACAAATGCCCGTGCATAGCACCGGACAAGAAAAAATATATAATATCCTTGTTGTGTCATTATGCAGCATTAATTGAAATAAATGTGTATAATAATATATCAATCACATTATAGCCGATAGCTTTTATTTAGACAATGAAATAATTTCATGTTTCATACACACTTTAATATAAAATTATATATGCTACAACATAATGCCTACAAGCCGATATAACATAGCAACAAATATTATCATGTGAAGATTGGATCTATTATTGATGATATTCATGTGATAATTTTCTGAGACCAGCAAGATTTATTTAGAAAGTGAGAAACATGATATATCGCAAGCAAAAAAATTTGATTATATCATTCAACATTCTATATGCATGAGAAGTTTTCATAGAGCAATGGATGATAAACATGAACCACACTGTGCGGCCTCAAAATATCAACAATAGCATAAGATAGCAGATATGCGTGTCCACATGTTTTCAGCATCGTTCAAAACTTAATAGGTTCAATTACTAATTTAGCACGCATCAATGACAAACAAGATCAGCACCTAAGCCATGCTCAACTGTACTCTTTGCAAAAGCAATCTAGAATCAACATTGTAGATATTACAGGGACAAAAACATCCCTAGACTACCGCTGTAAGGATTTTACTAATCATGAAAAATAAAAATAAAATAATAGAGAGAACATGTCATCACACAGTCACACTTCCATTAGTAAACCATGTCCATGTGGTTGAGGATGCAAGTATAGTATATATCTATACATAAATATAACTGATGGAATCTTTGGAGTGATCAACAAAGATTCTACAAATTCAGCAATCACCATTTGTTCCTTGGATCCAAGAGTTTCAGAAAGATTCTTCAGGTACACAGATAATGCAGCTTCTACAGCACCACCATCAGCAGCAACTACCTGCATGACCAATACTTGCAAACCTTCTATTGCCAATTCCCAATTCACTATAATGAGTGGATCTCTCAAAATTTGGTCAGATATGCAACCAATAAAAAGCAGTCTTGCGTATAGTAACTAAAAATTTACTTGTAGTAACTGAATCACATAATAGTTTTGCTACAACAACCAAAAATTTACTTGTATATTGGTGAGAGAGGCAACCAAAAATTTGGTCAGACACGCAACCAAATTCTCTTTTCATTAATTTAGCATTTACTTGCATAGTAACTGAATCCTATAACAATTTTGCTTTAGGAACTGTAGTCTACATATGTTTTGTTTCTTTTGCACTTCAGTTGCTATGTCTAAAATGAAATACACATGGGAGGACCATGAATCCACGACCAACAACTCAAATCTAATATGTATATGCATATTGGACTATTTTAATCGATACGACCAAAGGTTTCAGCACTGAATAAAATAAATGTAGTGATGGACAATGAATGGTCTAGGCCATGGTGTGCAACAACTGAACAATATGCTCGTTGTCTTCCATGGTGGAGCTGGAGTGGCGGCCAGCCAGCCACAGCTGAAAACCCCCGCCCGACATTGTTGGAGCAGGAGCCACGATACATCGGTAGAGCCTCGTAATCTTAGCATGGAGCGGACGGTTGCGACATGTAAGTTGCGGCAGCAACTCTGACCATTGCACGCTGACAGCCTGCTCGTACTTGACCTTGCTTCTCGATCACCTAAGCACACATGGAATGAACAACCATTGCAAATTTCAGCATGATGTGGTGAAGTAATTTGAAAAATGAAGTAGTGTGCGTACGCATCTGAAGATGGTGGTGTAGTCGGAGCTGATCTCAAGCTCGTGCCACGGGTGGGCGGTGACGGAGCAGCAGAAAATGCGGCTCGGGATGGGCGTTGGCTTGATGCCAGGCCGGCTGGGGCGGCGGCCCAGGGGAGTGCTGCGAGCAAGCGCGACGAGTGTCGTCCTCGTGTAGAGGCGGGCAAGGACAGGCAGCGGCGCTGCTTCAGGTCGAGCGGGATGGCCCGCCGATGGCGATGACGGCGGGGCTCGGTCGGATTCGGGAGGATTTGGCCGGGGTGGATCCATTTTTGGCGGATTTGATGGATTTGATGTGGATGCGGGCAGATCGGGCGAGATTGAGGGCGGTGGCGCCATGGCCCTCCTGGAGATCTGGGGAAGATGCGGTCGCTGGCCGCCGCCCTCGCCAAGTCCTCGTTGGAGAGCCGCCGTCCCGCGTCCTCCAACGCCTCCTCGTGCCCGCGCGACGCCCCATGCCCTCGCCAAGTCCTTGACGGAGCGCCGCCGGCAGGCGTCCTCCCGCGCCTCCTTGTGCCCGCGCACCGCCCCCACAACCTCGCCTCTCCTCGTGCTCGCGCACCGCGCCCAAAGTCTCGCCTCGCCAGCGAGAAGGCCCGCGCGAGACGTGGAAGGAGGTGGCGGTGGGATGGGATCGAGATGGGATCGGTGGTGACGGAGGTGTCGTTGGGTTATTTCTTCTTTTCTTTCTCTGATACGTACCATTTCTGACTGACTTGGGGACTGCGGGTTAATTACGTGAAACGATAGGGACTTTTTTGCAAAAACGCCGCGACGGACGACAGAAGCACTCTGTGCTTTATTATTAGGGAGAGATTGTTTATCCAAATATGAAAAGAAATTTATTTAATAAATATGTATTGTAAATTTGACCATAATTATGTAAAAAAAATATGTACGCTCTACTCTCTTCCTTTCAGTTGAAAGGGTCCAGCCCAACAATCTCATCAACTAGAATTTATAACCGCTAATAACCAAACCGTTTAAACCCATAACCAACTATACCCAAACTGGTTTCTCCACATACCCAAACCAAAACCAAACTAAAAAAATTCAGCCCAATAAAACCTGAACCAATCAAACCCAAAGTAAGAACCGAGCCGTTACACCCGGTTTTTTAATAACCATTCTCACGTTTAGGTAGAACAGAGATTTTGTAGTTTAGAAAACCCTCACTCCGTTTCATAATATAATACGTTTTTGGAAGCTATAGTAGCTTGCAGAAATATCTTTTATTATGAGACTGAGGAAGTAGTTAATTATCAGGTCGATGGTCGACTTTCTATCCTTCAATAATATGTCAACGATATGGACCAGGACCTCGAAAAAGGAAGAACTCTGAAATTAATTTTGTCAACATTCGATCATCTTTCAGGTGTGAAGCTAAACTTCCACAAAAATGAATTGTTTTGTTTTGGCGAGTCTCGAGATGAGGTTCACCTATGTTGAATTGTATTGCTGTCGGCAAGGCCGGTTTTCGATTAAATATTTGGGGATACCGATATATTACTAGAGACTCACAAATGGTGAATGAAAATACATCGAAAAGAGACTACACAAAAGGCTAAACAGTTGGAAATATAAACTGCTATCTCTAAGTGGAAGGTTGGTTCTCATAAATTCAGTCCAAAGTAATATGGTACTGTATATGATATCCTTCTTCCAACTTCTGAAAGGAGTCTTACATAGATCAGACTATTTACGATCAAGATTCTTTTGGCAAGGAGATAGCGAAAGAAAAAATATCGACTGGCTAAATGAAGTGTGGGTATTGGTGACCTTGAGGTTAAGAATACTGACATCCTCGGTAAGTGGTTGTTTAAGCTGTCAGCGGAAGATGGTGTATGACAAACCTTTGTAAGAAAAAAATATGTACAAAGGTAGTATCCCAAGTATATTGTAAACCTAGGGACTGGTCTAATGGCTACGAAAAAATATTCCTTCCGCTATCGATCCTTTCCAATTAAAGATGGCTCTGAGATGAGATTCTAGGAGGACAAGCGGATAGGTAAGGCCACACTCCGGGAACTGTTGGGGATATTACCTACGGTGTAACCCGCCCTAGTTGAGCCGGGTCATTAAGGGGGCGACTCATTCATTGGTAATACATGCCTTGGCCCAGGAGCCGGATGGTGGTTCAGGAGCTATACAGAGGATAGACCGCCAAGGAGGTCTCCAGTCTTGGAAAGCACGACGATTTAAAGATAGGTTAAGCTACGATTGGTAGCATAGCCAGGACTTTTGTAAATCCTAGGTCCTCGACCTATATATAAAGGCGAGTCCCTGGGGAAGATAGGGGAAAGTAAGAAATCATCGAGAGCTAGGTCAGGCGAGTTACGCCCTCCTTGTAATCGAAACCATCATCAATCTACACAAAGCAGGACGTAGGCTTTTACCTCCGCGCGAGGGGCCGAACCTGGGTTAATCTGAGTCTCGCTTTCGCTCACCCCCTTTGAGTCGCCACCAAGGTGCGATGGCTCCATCTTTAAGTCCTTTCACGAGGACATCTGCCGTGACAAAACCACGACAGTTGGCGCTCACCGTGGGGCTAGCGCACTATGGAGTTGAGTTCTCAAAGGGAGACCTACCAAGGTCAGAAAGCTATGCGGTCGGCATCATGACGAAGAGCCGCCGCGAAAGGTACTACATCGACAACTCGCTGTGGGGGCCAGAAGCCGATTCAGTCAAATCTGGCTACGGAGTCCCCTTCGGCAAGATCAACATCTTCATCGGTATGATTGGAACACCCGTGCCTAAGCCGGACATCTCCACCGACATTGTCGAGCCGGCTAGGTACGTCCTCCCCATCACACGACAGGACATGAGACGCCATGTTTTTGTCGGTTTTACACAGGGAGCTAGCATACAAGACGAACCGGCGATCCAGGAGGTCACCCCCGTCAATTCTGACGTCGAGTCATCCACCGGCGAGGCAGATTCAATTCATCCTCTTCAGGAAGGACAACTCAGAGGGCTGTCACTGGCAATGGACCCCGAGATCCTTGAGAGATCCCATCGACAAATCGCCATCTATATGGCAGGGGCGGCACAACCTCAGCAAAACCCGTCCGGCAACAATGAGACCGGCGAGACATCGAAAACCCCGGCTCAAGCCATGGCGGATTTAATAGCGGAGGTCACCAAGCTCATGGCAACCGCCGTGACACCCGAAAATCAGGAATCGATCAATGCCGAGCTGGTGAAGCTGCGTGAGGCGATGGCCAAAGCCCAACGGGACATGGAAGCGGAAGCCGCCAGGATAGAGACGCAGCAGGCCATGATCGTCGCGGAGACGGAACGGCTGAACACCGAAGGCTGGCGGCTCGAGAGACAACAGCGTGCGTCCAACGCCATTCACCAAAGGAGACACCACGGACGCATTCGGGCCGACTTACATCCAACTCGCCTCTTCGACACCCCGCGCACCCCTGGGGCGGGTCCTGATCGACCCTTACAAGCTGTTCCGGGGGGAGGTCCGGTTCAACCACCAAACCCGCCGCCGCCTCAACCAATGGATGCCCACACAACTCGCTTCCAGACACCACGAGGCCACTTCTCAAATACCGTGGATAATGTGTTGGCGGCAACCCGCCACCTGGAGTCCCTCCCGATTTACGGAAACTCTACGGCCGAGATAGAAGCGAGAAACGCCATCGAGATGCTGAAGAGAGCAGTGGTCCAACATGCGCAATATTCACACAGCCTTGACCGGTTACACTCCACGCCCCAGGCGAGTCACACCAGGAGTCGCCACGAGGACCTACCGCAGTGACCAGCGGGCAATGGCGTCTTCCTCAGACCAACCCACTTGGGATGCCTGACACGCGAGCCCATGACATTATGGACGCAGCACGAGCCGCGCGTCAGATGGAAACGGCAGCCGCGACGGGTCAGGGTTATCCGGCTTACACCCAGACACCTCCCGCACCTCTCGATGCCGGAGGCAAGCACATTGGGGTGTCGTGTCTCCCCCAGCTCTACGCAATGAGCGGATGCCGAAGGACTTCAAAGGACCAAGTAAGGTGCCCAATTACATGCCAGATCTCGAACCAGGATCATGGATTGAGAGTTACGAACTTGTGATGGACATGCTCGCCGTAAACCAGGGGGTTTGCGCCAAGTATTTCACTATGATGCTTGAAGGAATGGCGCGTGCATGGTTGAAAAACTTGCCGCCTAACTCCATCAACACTTGGGCAGAGTTAAAGGAGCGCTTCATTAAGAATTTAAGAGGGACTTGCAAACGCCCGATGACCATCGTCGACCTACAACACCGCGTCCAGCGGTTGGATGAGTCGGCCCATCACTGGACTCGACGAGTCGCAGAAGCTATTCATTCATCAGATGGCATCTCGGCGGCTCAGGCAGTGTTGATTTTGGAGAAAAACTGCCATTACGAGCCTCTGGTGCTGAAGCCGGGGCGACTTAAGCGTAAAGTGCAGGACATGGGCGAGTTGATGGATACCCTCACCAAATATGCCGAGTCACATGACACCAAGGATCCTGGAGAGAACGATGACAAGGCTAGCACCGCCAGGAGGGACGAGTCGTCGAAGGGTCATTCTCAGTTTCAGGGCCGGGGCAACCACCACCATGGTGGGCAAGGCAAAAAGAGACAACAGGAAGGTCCCACAGATTTCGTTGCTAACACCAATACATGCAACGGAAACCAGCGCCAAAAGAAGCGGGTTTTCAGTGGGAAGAAGCTGCGCAATTATCATGGGATCCTCAAAGCCCCTGCCCACAACATGCTACGGCCGAGGGGCCGGCGACTCACTCTTGGGAGGACTGCTACGTAATGCAGGAGTTCCGAGCTGAGGCGCTCAAGATAGGCCAGGGTGGTGATCAGGGCCAGCGACAGGAATAGTTCGGCGCGCCCGGGTCACGACAGAGCCCGTTTGATGGTTTTCCTAACCCGGGTCCATAGGGCGGGTCACAACCCAACAGTGGACAATACCAAGTTCACAACCAACAGCAATACAACCCGCCATAAGTGTTTCAGCAACCACCCCCACAAGGGGATCTTCAGCGACATGATGATCATAGCGGTTTCCAGAATAACCCTAAGCAACTGAACAGCGGGTAGTACCATGTGTTCACCACCAGCACCTGCAAACGGGATCAGAAGGTGAAGCATAGAACCTTCAGTATGGTTGAGCCAGCGCTCCCTAGGTACCTTCACTGGTCTGAATAGCCCATAACCTGGAGCAGGGAGGATCACCCGCCCCGAGTGGATAAACCTGGCGACTTGGCTTGGTCGTAGCTCCCCAAGTCGGAGGATACACCCTTTCCAAAGTCCTCATGGATGGAGGCAGCAGCATTAACATCCTATACTTCAATACCTTTCGAAGGAGGAATCTCTTGGAGAAAGACTTGATGCCATCGTCCACGGTCTTCCACGGCATCGTTCCGGGTAAGTCGGCGTATCCAATTGGGCGGATTAAACTTAACGTGGCTTTTGGCATAGAGTCCAATTACAGGAGCGAGTCTCTCATGTTTGAGGTGGTCAAAATCAAGAGCCCCTACCACTCGTTGTTTGGAAGGCCGGCTTACGCCCGATTCATGGCCTGCCCATGTTATGTTTATCTCAAGCTCAAGATGCCTGGTCCTAAGGGACCTATTACGATCAGTGGAGACAGGAAGGTAGCCCAAGAGTGCGAAGAGGGAGACTCGTCTTATGCCGAGACGGCTTGCGCGGCCGAAGAGCTCAAGTTTCACCAAGCTAATGTTGATCCAGCAGACATGACGCTGCTCAAGAGGCCAACGATCGACTCTGAGCCGCCCCTCAAGTTTAAACCAACAGACGATACCAAGGTCATAGACTTCATGCCTGGCGACTCAACCAAGCAGTTCACTATTGGGACGGGTCTGGATCCCAAATAGGAAAGCGCGCTCATCGAATTCATTCGTGAGAATCAGGACATCTTCGCGTGGAAACCTTCTGACATGCCAGGTGTACCGAGAGAATTCGCTGAGCACCATCTTAATACTGACCCCAAAGTAAAGCCAGTCTGGCAATACCTTCGCAGGTTTAATGAGGAGCGACGTAAGGCGATTGGAGAGGAAGTCGCCCGACTTTTGGCCGTCGGGTTCATCATCGAGGTTTCCCATCCTGAATGGTTGGCAAACCCGGTCCTGGTGCTAAAAAAGAATGGCACTTTCCGCATGTGCATCGACTACACTGACGTCAACACAGCATGTCCGAAGGATCCCTTCGCCCTTCCCCGCATTGATCAAATCATTGACTCGACAGCGGGTTGCGAGCGTTGGTGTTTCTTGGATGCTAATTCAGGGTACCACCAGATCAAGATGACGGTGGCAGACCAGGAGAAAACATCCTTCATAACCCCCTTCGGAACCTTCTGTTACGTGTCTATGCCGTTCGGGCTCAAGAGTGCGGGGGCGACTTATCAGCGTTGCATATAAAATTGTTCGCATAACCAGATCGGTCGTAAAGTCCACGCTTATGTGGACGACATCGTAGTCAGATCTCAGAAGAAAGAGTCGCTCTTGGAGGATCTCAAGGAGACTTTTGACAATTTGCGTGTATACCAGATGAGGCTTAACCCCACCAAGTGCGTGTTTGGTGTTCCTGCAGGAAAGTTATTGGATTTTCTGGTGTCTGAACGCGGCATTGAAGCTAACCCGGACAAAATTGAAGCGATTACTTCTCTAGGAAAGCCGGCTAATATTAAGCAAGTCCAGCGCATGGCGGGTCGTATTGCGGCTCTAAGTCGTTTTATAAGTCGCCTTGGGGAGAAGGCCATCCCTCTTTATCAGCTGCTCAAGAGGACTGATCAATTCGTATGGACGGATGAAGCCAACGAAGCCTTTCAAGCCTTGAAGCGACAATTGGTTAAGCCGCCCGTGCTGGCGGCTCCGACGGACAAGGAGCCTATGCTTTTGTACATCACGGTCAATTCCAAAGCAGTGAGTGTGGCAGTGGTTGTCGAGCGGGAGGAAGAAGGAAAGGAATACCCGGTTCAGCGACCAGTATATTTTATCAGCGAAGTCCTGACCCTCTCCAAACAACGCTACCCGTATTGGCGGAAGCTGGGCTTTGGGGTGTTTATGGCGAGTCAAAAACTGAAGCACTACTTCCAAGAGCATCCCATCACGGTAGTCAGATCTGCCCTCCTTGGAGACATTATACAAAACCGAGAAGCAACAGGATGGATTGCTAAGTGGGCCATTGAGTTAGGGCCCCATCACGTGCGATATACTCCCCGTACGGCCATCAAGTCTCAAGCACTAGTGGACTTCATAAACGATTGGACCGAGTTGCAAATTCCAGAGGATAGGCCCGATCATACCTATTGGACCATCTATTTCGACGGATCCAGGCAGTTGGAAGGCTCGGGGGCTGGTGTGGTGATAACCTCGCCTCAGGGTGACAAATTTTGCTATGTCCTCCGGCTCATGTTTCCATGTACCAACAATGCAGCAGAGTATGAAGCCTTGCTCCATGGATTGCGACTCGCCAAAGAGATGAACCTCACGCGAGTCAGATGTTTAGGTGACTCAAATTTGGTGGCACAACAGGTTTCTGGCACTTGGGATTCTAGAGATCCCTTGATGGCGGCTTACAGGCGAGCTGTTTCGGATGTAGCGGGTCACTTTCATGGTTATCAAGTGGATCACATCGACCGGCGACTCAATGAAGCAGCAGATGCTCTTTCCCGTCTCGGTTCACACCGTAAGCCGGTTCCCCCCAATGTCTTTTTGGATGTATTACATAACCCTTCAGTGAGGTTACCTTCAGAGGAAGATTTGGCGGTGCCAGACCCTGAGTCTCAACTTGTGGCGGCTCTTCGTGCCACTCCAGATTGGGCGATTCCCTACATGGCGTATCTCACACGAGGCGAGTTACCCGCGGATGAGTTATTAGCTCGCAAAATCGTTCATCGGTGCAAATCCATGGTCATACACAACGGCGAGTTGCACAAGCGAAGCACCTTGGGAGTATTTCAAAGGTGTGTCTCTTCTGAGGAAGGATGTATGATCCTCAATGAAATTCATGCAGGCGATTGTGGTCATCATGCCGGGTCACAATCTTTGGTTTCTAAGGCCTTTAGACATGGGTTCTATAGGCTGACGGCTCATGCAGACGCGGAAGAGATAGTTCGCCTATGTGATGGTTGCCAGAAATTTGGACGTCAGATGCACGTGCCGGCTCAGGAGTTGGGGATGATCCCAATCACTTGGCTGTTGATACACCTCAAACGTACCTATAGTTTTTTATGGTTCCATGCTATTATCTTGTCAACTTTGGATGTTTTGTATGCATTTTATATCTTTTTTGGGACTAACCTATTAACTCAGTGCCAAGTGGCCGTTCCTGTTTTTTCCGTGTTTTTGACCCTTTTCAGAGAAGAATATTAAACATTGTCCAAACGGAATAAAATCTTCAGAATGATTTTTTCTGTAACAGAAGATACGTAGGGAACTTGAGAACCAAGGCAAAGGATCCCGGGGGAGGCCACAAGCCCCCTAGCCACGGCCTGGGGGCGCCTACCAGGCTTGTGCCCCCCCCGTGGTTCCTTTGCCCTACTTTTTCCGCCTATAAATTCCCCAAAAATCTGAAACCACTAGAGAGAGCCACGAAAATACTTTTCTGCCGCCGCAAGCTTCTGTCTCCGCAAGATCCCATCTGGGGCATGTTCTGGTGCCCTGCCGGAGGGGGATTCGGACAAGGAGGGCTTCTTCATCAACACCATTGCCTCTCTGATGATGCGTGAGTAGTTCACCACAGACCTTCGGTTCCATAGCTAGTAGCTAGATGGCTTCTTCTCTCTCTTGGATCTTCAATACAAAGTTCTCCATGATCTTCATGGAGATCTATCCGATGTAATCTTCTTTTGTGGTGTATTTGTCGAGATCCGATGAATTGTGGATTTATGATCAGATTATCTATGAATATTATTTGAGTCTCCTCTGATCTCTTATATGCATGATTTCGTATCCTTGTAATTTTCTTCGAGTTGGGGGTTTCGTTTGGCCAACTTGATCTATAATTCTTGCAATGGGAGAAGTGCTTAGTTTTGGGTTCATAGCGTGCGGTGTCCTCAACCACTGACAGAAGGGGTAGCGAGGCACACATCGTGTTGTTGCCATCAAGGGTAAAAAGATGGGGTTTATGTCTATTGCATGAATTTATCCCTCTACATCATGTCATCTTGCTTAAGGCGTTACTCCGTTTTTTATGAACTTAATACACTAGATGCATGCTGGACAGTGGTCGATGTGTGGAGTAATAGTAGTAGATGCAGAAAGTATCGGTCTACTTGTCTCAGACGAGATGCCTATATGTATGATCATTGCCTTAGATATCATCATGACTTTGTGTGATTCTATCAATTTCTCGACAGTAATTCGTTCACCCACCGTAATACTTGCTTTCATGAGAGAAGCCTCTAGTGAACACTATGGCCCCCGGGTCTACTTCACATCATATTTTCAGCTCTACACTTTTACTTTGTTGCACTTTCCACCTTCAGATCTCACCTTGCAATTAATCGTGAAGGGATTGACAACCCCTTTATAGCATTGGGTGCAGGTTTGTTTGTTTTTGTGTAGGTACATTGGTGACTTGCCTTGATACTCCTACTGTATTAATACCTTGGTTCTCAAACTGCGCGAAATACTTATTGCTACTGTGTTGCATCACCCTTTCCTCTTCAAGGGAAAAACCAATGCAAGCTCAAGAGGTAGGAGCCATTTGCAGTCTGGGGCTAGACATGGTTGGCCCTTTCATGATGTCGCCCAATAAAAAGACTCACCTATTGGTGGTGGTTGACAAGTTTACTAAGTGGGTCGAGGCAGAGCCTGTTAGTAGCTGTGATGCAGATACGGCTGTCAAATTCTTGAAAAAAATGGTTTCCGGTTTGGATACCCTCATAGTATCATTACTCATAATGGTACTAATCTATCAAAGGGTGCAATGCAAGAGTTTTGCAGTCGAGAGCATATCCATCTTGACGTTTCTGCAGTTGCACATCCCCAGTCTAATGGGCAGGCAGAAAGGGCGAATCAAGAGATACTGCGGGGAATCAAGCCCCAGATTACGGTGCCTTTGGAACATACTCCAAAATGTTGGGTGGAAGAGTTTCCCTCGGTATTATGGAGCATCAGGACCACTCCCAACCGCTCCACGGGTTTTACTCCTTTCTTTCTGGTCTGCGGGGCACAGGCGGTGTTGCCAAGTGACATCACACACGATTCACCGTGAGTCGCCGCCTATGTGGAACAGGACAACGAGTTGGCACGACAAGATTTGTTGGATGCTTTGGAGGAAGAGTGTGAGTTGGCCGCGTCACGGTCGGCGATCTATCAACAAGACTTGCGACGCTACCACAACTGCCATATCAAGAGTCGGACCTTTCAAGAGGGCGACTTAGTGCACTGGATAATTCAGGATCACACTGGTATGCATAAGTTATCACCTCCATGGGAAGGACCATTTGTCATCAGCAGTAATCTTCGGAACAGCTCACACTACTTGCTGGATCTTTGCCCAGATCGGCCAACTACAGAGGTTGAGATAACGCGCCCCTGGAATATAGCCCACCTGCGGCCTTAATACACCTAGAGCCATGGGCTCCTTTTCCTTTTTACAAATCTCAAAACTTGTAATCTTTTATTTATAAAGCAATAAAGCCGGCACCCACGAACTTCGTGGTACTTTGTCGTTTCATCTTCTGGAGAACATGGGTATTTATTGTTCTATAAGTCGTCCAAACATGGACGCTATCAGTGCCAAAGAGCATAAGTCGCCATGTTGCACTTATTTCAAAACTGGGTACTGATAAGCCAAAGAGGACCACTCGCCATGTTGCACAGTTCAAACATGGGCACCTTATATGATTTTCAGAATTAAGTCGGCTTACTTGGGGGCTATTAGTTCCCAAGTCGTTTTGCAGTAAGAGCGTACACGCTTCTGCAATCCTATGTGCGACTTTTCCTAATCATAGGTCACTTGGGGGCTTCCACTCACTGAGTTCAGCGTGAATACCCTCTTGGCTAGCGAAAAATTACCGCATTACAAATGGTTATATTGGACTATGTGTTGGACAAGTCGCCACATGGACCTATGTACTCTGGGCGAGTCAATACGTTATTTGGACCCTGAACTCGCCTTGGTTAAAACATAAAAGGTACCGGCCAGAGCCACACATGGAAAATAGAGAAACCATTGGTTCACTGAACCTGCTTCACCGAAGCTTGACTCGCGCCTGATCAGCCGGTCTAAACAATATGGGATGTTCCAAAATCCTTCTTGGGGTAACACTAGAATTTTGCAAACTCGTCTTATCCTGTCGCAGCTCATTGAGCTGACGAATTTTATATCTTGGTGGCACGGCCACAAGGTTCCATAACACCCTTGCATAACTCGTCGTGACTCATTAAGCCGGCCTTGGTTCATAACGACTCATTGGGACGGTTTTTAAACTATTATTTGCCATGACCCAGGGGGCTGGTTTATCTTTTGCCATAACTCACTGAGTCGGCTTGTGGTGTTTTTTCCTGACACACAAGTTGAAGATTTTTTATGTCTAACTATGACACTTCCTCGCTTATCAAGAAGAAGGATTGTAAAGGGCGATTCACGATTCACATAAAGGATAAATTATCGAGCAATGTCGAGCAAAAGGCATGGGCGAAAGACTGTTTTCCTACAAACTAATAAACTATTACATGGCTCACACGGCCAAGTCGGGCGTCGTCTCCCGATCAAAGAAGAGATCAGATTGTTTTTTAAAGCAATGGTTACATCTTAAGAAGACTCAAGCCGCCTCCAGGTTGCCTTGCCTCGAGCTTTCTCCACCTTCAATTTGTAAGTCGCCCAGCTTCGAGTTACAGTTGGCCAAGGCGACGAACTCATCTTCATTATCAAGGAAGGTTGATATATCTGCTTCGAAATCAAATGGATTCTTGGGCCGCCGAGGAGTCAGGCTGGTGGTTTCATACGACGGAGGAGTCACCTTCTTGTTATTATCACCATACACAGCTTGGTATTTGTTTAAATCCAAGCCGGCTGCTAGTTGAGTCGCTGCAAAGCGGGACTCTTTGATCACTCGGTGGTAGTCATCTTCGGTGAACTCCGACCCCTCGTCCTTCAGTTCAGGATAGCCATCAACTACCTCCTCTGATTTCAGCTTGGGAGCATAGGCGAGGCACCGACTTAAGGTAATCAGGGCTCCTTTCCGGGAGGCTGATCTCTTCAGCTCCTCCACTTGAGGAGGCAACATAGACAGGTAGCCAAGCATGCTCTTGATGGACTTGACTGGCTCTTTGTTGCCCATCACTGCAGTTATCGTCAGCACACTCCCTACATACAACTGCTCGGTGAAGGTATATATCGCCTTTAGTTTCAGCATGCAGTCGTCTTAGAGATTGGCACCTCGTGGACCTACAAAGGATAAATCAGTGGTTATTAGTCTTGGCAAACTGGACTGATTTTTTCGATGAAGGAAATTGCTCCTTACCAAACATGGCTTGAGTCATGTTGGAGATGTGCTTTTCAAGCCAGAGAGCTCTTGCTGAGCGGCTTCTAGTTTATCCTCTGCTTTCTCAGCCCGCTTCAGGAGGGCGGCTTGGTCAGCTTTGGCCTTCTTTTCAAGCTTCTGGTGATCAGCCTTCATTTTTTCTCTTTCATCCAGGACCACCTAATACTTCTTCTCAGACTCAGACCGAGCATTCTGCTGTTCGGCTAAATTTTTCTTTAAATCAGCCAGGGATGACTCGGCCTGGGTCACAGATTCCTGCAAACCAAAATTTGGGGAGGCAAGTCTCAAAACTATTGCAAGCAATATTCCTGACACTTGGGGGATAATGTATGATTCTATTCGAAGTCATACAAAATACAAGACCCGGCTCATCTTTCAAAAGATGACCCGACCCTTGGGGGCTACATGTTGAAGTTTTTCTTTAACTATAAGACCCGGCTCATCTTTCAAAAGATGACCCACCCTTGGGGGCTACAGGTTGAAGTTTTTCTTTAACTCCAAGACCCAGCTCATCTTTCAAAAGATGACCCGACCCTTGGGGGCTACAGGTTCAAGTTTTTCTTTAACTGCAAAGACCCGACTCATCTTTCAAAAGATGACCCTGCCCTTGGGGGCTACAGGTTGAAGTTTTTCTTTAAACTACAAAGACCCGGCTCATCTTTCAAAAGATGACCGGCCCTTGGGGGCTACAAGTTGAAGTTTTTCTTTAACTACAAGACCCAGCTCATCTTTCAAAAGATGACCCGGCCCTTGGGAGCTACAGGTTCAAGATTTTAACTATATACAAGACCCGGCTCATCTTTCAAAAGATGACCCGGCCCTTGGGGGCTACAAGTTCAAGATTTTAACTATATACAAGACCCGTCTCATCTTTCAAAAGATGACCCAGCCCTTGGGGCTATGGACAGATACGGGTCTAACATACATTGCAACAAAAATTATTTCATCGAGCAAGACTAGTCTATTAGAAGGCTAATGGGTGGAAGAGAATACATAATAGACGTACCTCATGTTTAATTCTCATTATGTGGATCAAGCTTTTATTCATTTCATAACTCGTCTCCACGCGACTTGCGAAGCCACAACAGAGTTGGTCAAATTCGAGCTTCTCATAATGAGGAAGCTTCAACTTACTGTCATCTTGATCTGTGGAAGGATGAGATTCTTTTGAGGTGTGTATGGATAACACCGTCGCTGCAGGTTTGGAGTAGCTAGTTCGAGTGATGATGATGGCCTCTGGATCCTCAGTCGCCTTGGAAGGGCTCGGCGGGTTAACATTGTCAGCGGTTTCCTTTAAGATGCCTGGCGAGTCATCCCGGATGTCAGGGATGTCATCCACAGGAACATCATGAGCCGCCACTTGGTCCTCGTCAAGCCCTAGGACAGAGGCGCTCATGCCTAAGACCTCAGTCGTCTTAGGAGTGGAAGACGAGTCACTAGTCTTTCTTTCTTTTCGTGTGCTCTGAGATGAAGGCATCAAAATTAGGGAAAATGTAATTATTGGGAAGAGAAAGTGTTAATGAAAGAACTCACCCTTGTACACGAATCATTGGCAGAAGAGGTGACATCGCTGAGTCGCCAGATGAAGGAGGAGAAGTCTGAAAGAATAAAGTTTAAAAAGTGAAGGAGTTGTGAATCGCATTTCCACAAGGAAGAGAGTGTGTTTAAACAAGAGTATACCTCGCTCGTACGCTTCCGTCTGGTTGTCTTTTCAGGCAACCCGGAAATTAAGTCGCCAAAGCAGGCTCTAGGTTTTACGCTTGGGAGTATATTTTGCCTTCTTCAAAAGGAAATCAGGATCCATATAAGCATTTGGGTGAGACATGGGAACTTTCCCACAAATCTGCCTGGCTGGCCTAGGTGAAGAGGAAGGTGAGTCGGAAGAAATAGAAATTACCTCAACCACGTCATCTTGGCTTTCATAATCATCACCCTACGTATAAAGGCACATGGTATAAGCATGAGTCAGAACATAAGGATGATAAGTAAAGGGGAAGTTTTACCTCTGATTGTTCTTCAACGGCTTATGACTCGCAGATGACGGATGAATCCTTGGCGGCGGCTTTGTCTTTGCTTGTTTTCTTCTTCTTCTTCGGAGGCGGCTTTGTTGTTTTTTTGGTGGTCACCTTGGGTCCCCTTCGCCAAAAGGGATCACCTTTCTGGTGGATAGAATAATATGTCAAACCCGGAGCATTGGCACGTATATTTAAAAAGGTAAAGGAAGGCGACTTGGATTGTTAGCGGTAGAGCCGGGTTGGAGCGACGGAAGGGCTTGAGCCCGATCTTGGCACAGTCTTGCAAAGACTCGCCGGTTAACTGCTTGATTATCCCAACAATGTCCTTCTCTGCGAGTTTTTTATGGTGGAACCATTGCGGATGGTTCACGCGGCCATCATATTCACACATCGGACCATCCCGGTGACTCAGAGGAAGAATGTTCCATTCCACCCAACAACAGAATAGATCAACCCCGGTGAGCCCGTTATTGGTTAGTGATCGCAACTCGGAGAAGATACGGATGAATTCCGACTCTTCTTCTTCTGTAAGCTTCTCGGGCAGTTTGAAGTCCATGGGCAGGCGATCTTCTCTATAACCAGGAAGTGGGTTCTCACCAGGAGGAGAAGTGTCTCGACAGTAGAACCAAGACTCGGCCCAGCCTTTGGGATGGATGGGCAGAAGGAAAGATGGAAACCCATGTTCGCGGCGCCGCTGGATGTTGACTCCTCCGAGTTCATGATTGGGCCCGTTGGAAAATTTGGTCTGGCGATTCAAATGGAAGAAGTTCCAAAATAACGGAACTATGGGCTCTCTTTGCAGGTATACCTTGCAAAATACTTGAAACTGGCAGAATTACTGATGGAGTTGGGTCCCAGATCTTGGGGATGAATGTTGAGGAAATGTAGAGTGTCTCTGAAGAACTTTGACACGGGCGGTTTGAAGCCTCGTTCCAGATGGTTAGTGAAAACGACTATTTCCCCATCAGTAGGGTTAGGGATGACCTTGCCTGGGGCGGTTCGCCAACCAATGACTTCCTTACTATCGATATGACCTGACTTGACAAACTTCTCAATAATAGAATCATCAATCTTGGTTGGTAACCAATCGCATTTTGAGACGTCGACCATGACTACAAAAGGAGGAAAAAAGGCGGCTCAATGAGGACCATGAAATATGGTAACTCGCCAGTTGGAGATCTACGATGTGTGTGTAAAGACCTTGTGACTCGTCATTAGGTGACTAAAAGTATGGATATGAAGGCATTCTAACTCGCCAGCTGAGCAATTTATGGTATGTCTACGAAGATGTTATGACTCGCCCCTCGACCGACAAAAGACGTAGCTATGGTGATAATCTAACTCGCCGTAGTGGAAGAAGGTGAGCTGCAACTCTCGAAGGATTTTTTCCTTAGGGATATTCCCGAGAGAAGGATAAACATGTTTCTAAAAGCGAGCAGTAAATTACGGATCTACGAGTGGATTGAATTAAAAAGATAATACTTGGCAATATTGTGAAGGCTACGAACGCAAGAATGCGGTGGTGCTATCATTTGGATCTACGGAGTAAAACTTCAAAATGGTCGAGAGATGCAATGAGACTATCAAGGTTTGCTACTACAGAGGATCTACCGCAAAAATATTAAGTGGGTCCAGAGCAAAGAAAGATGTTCGTTGCGTTTCGGAGCTAACTTACAAGAACAATGGAGTCCTCGGTCTAACCCTAATGGAGAAAGGCATTTACCTGAGAGAGGAGGACGACGCCGGGAATGGACGCGGAGAGCTTCGCGCCTTCGACTGGCTCGGAGACGCCCAGGTTGCAACGGCACGCGACAGAGCTTCGGGGACCGGCGAGGAGGCCGAGGCGCTGGCGCGAGGAAGAAGAAGGACGCGAGGAAGCCGAAGTGGGGGTAGGTGACGGAACCCCCACTCCACCCTGCGGCTATTTAAAGGGACAGAGTTGGAATCGAGGCGGCTGGCGGGGGAGTAGAGGTGACAAAACTGAAAATTTGCAATGATGGCGCCTAGATTTTCGGGATAAGTAAATGGCGGTGCAAAAGATCCGTTGGGTGGTTACGACATTAAAATCCCGAAATTGAAGGGATAGGGTGATGTCATCAGAAACAGCATGGCGGCTGATACGTCTCCGTCGTATCTACTTTTCCAAACTCTTTTGCCCTTGTTTTGGACTCTAATTTGCATGATTTGAATGGAACTAACCCGGACTAACACCGTTTTCAGCATAATTGCCATGGTGTTGTTTTTGTGCAGAAAGAAAAGTTATCGGAATGACTTGAAAATTTACGGAGATTTTTTCTAGAATTAATGTAAAATACCTGCGCAAAGATCCATCGGAGGAGGTGAGCCAGTGGGCCACAAGCCCACCAGGCGCGGGCCCCCCCCCCCGGCCGCGCCTGGCAGGCTTGTGGGGCCCACGAGGCTCCACCGCCTCCAATCTCAGCTCTATATATTCCGTTTCGCCCGAAAAAAATCAGGGAGAAGGATTCATCGCGTTTTACGATACGGAGGCACCGCAACCTCCTGTTCTTCATCTGGAGGGAAGATCTGGAGTCCGTTGTGGGATCCGGAGAGGGGAAATCGTCGCCATCGTCATCATCAACCTTCCTCCATCGCCAATTCCATGATGCTCTTCACCGTTCGTGAGTAGTCTTATCGTAGGCTTGCTGGACGGTGATGAGTTGTATGAGATCTATCATGTAATCGAGTTAGTTTTGATGGGGATTGATCCCTTGTATCCACTATGTTCTGAGATTGATGTTGCTACTACTTTGCCATGCTTAATGCTTGTCACTAGGGCCCGAGTGCCTTGATTTCAGATCTGAACCTATTATGTTGTGCCAATACATGTGTGTTTTAGATCCTATCTTGCAAGTTGTAGTCACCTACTATGTGTTATGACCCGACAACCCCGGAGTGACAATAGCCGGAACCACTCCCGGAGATGACCATAGTATGAGGAGTTCATGTATTCACCAAGTGTTAATGCGTTGGTCCGGTTCTTTATTAAAAGGAGAACCTTAATATCCTGTAGTTTCCATTAGGACCCCGCTGCCACGGGAGGGATGGACAATAGATGTCATGCAAGTTCTTTTCCCTAAGCACGTATGACTACATACAGAATAGATGCCTACATTAGATTGACGAAAAGGAGCTAGTTACATATCTCTCCGTGTTATAGCTGTTACATGATGAATAGTGATACGTCCATTTTGCATCATGCTTTCATGTTGATAATTATCGCTTTATGGGCTGTTATTATACTTTGTGGAACCTTACTTATGCCTTTTCTCTCTTATTTTGCAAGGTTTATTTGAAGAGGGAGAATACCGGCAGCTAGAATTCTGGACTGGAAAAGGAGCAAGTTTGAGTGCTTTATTCTGCGCAACTCCAAATGCCCTAAAAATCAATGTGGATTTTTTTTGGATTTTACAAAGATACTGGGCGAAAGAAGTGTCAGAGGGGAGCAACCAGGGGCCCACAAGCCTGGTTGCCGCGGCCTATCCCCTGGTCGTGGCAATAGGGCTCGTGGGCACCCTGGCGGCCCACTGGCCCCCCTATTTTTCTATATGAAGGGTTTCATTCCAGAAAAAAAAATCATTCAGGAGCTTTTTCGTGGTTTCGGCTCCGCGGAACTTGAGTAGATCCAATCTAGAGCTTCGGCAGGACGATCCCGCCAGGGAAACTTCCCTCCCGGAGGGGGAAATCGTCGCCTTCATCATCACCAACACTCCTCTCATCGGAGGGGAGGCATCTTCATCAACATCTTCATCAGCACCATCTCCTCTCCAATCCCTAGTTCATCTCTTGTAACCAATCTCCGTCTCGCGACTCCGATTGGTACTTGTAAGGTTGCTAGTAGTGTTGATTACTATTTGTAGTTGATGCTAGTTGGATTACTTGGTGGAAGAGTTCATGTTCAGATCGTTGATGCTATTCATTACACCTCTGATCATGATTATGATTATGCTTTGTGAGTAGTTACTTTTGTTCCTCAGGACATGGGATAAGTCATGCAAATAATAGTCATGTGAGTTTGGTATTCGTTCGGTATTTTGATATGTTGTATGTTGTCTTTTCCTCTAGCGGTGTTATGTGAACGGCGACTACATAACACTTCACCATATTTGGGCCTAGAGGAAGGCATTGGGGAGTAGTAATTAGATGATGGGTTGCTGGAGTGACAGAAGCTTAAACCCCAGTCTATGCGTTGCTCCGTAAGGGGCTGATTTGGATCCACTAGTCTAATGCTATGGTTAGACGTTGTCTTAACTCCTCTTCCGTAGTTGCGGATGCTTGCGAGAGGGGTTAATCATAAGTGGGATGCTTGTCCAAGTAAGGGCAGTACCCAAGCGCTGGTCCACCCACATATCAAACTATCAATGTAACGAACGCGAATCATATGAACATGATGAAACTAGCATGACAGAAATTCATGTGTGTCCTCGGGAGCGCTTTTCCTCTTATAAGACTTTGTTCAGGCTTGTCCCTTGCTACAAAAGGGATTGGGCCACTTGCTGCACCGTTGCTACTACTTGTTACTTGTTACTTTTCGCTTGCTACGTTTCACCTCACTACACCATCACTTGTAACCGCTACTTTCGGTGCTTGCAGTTATTACCTTGCTAAAAACCTTTTATCAGAGCCTTCTCCTCCTCGTTGGGTTTGACACTCTTACTTATTGAAAGGACTATGATTGATCCCCTATACTTGTGGGTCATCAAATAGCATCCGACATAATCATCCATCACCGATCCAATGCCTACGAGTCTTTTACTACTGGTCCTTGCTACGTTACTTTGCCGCTACTGCTATCACTGTTGCTGTTGTTACTCTGTTTCTACTGTTGTTACTCTGCTGCTACTGGTTACTGTTGCTACTGCTGCTATCATACTACCTTGCTATTGATACTTTGCTGCAGACACTAAATCTTTCAAGTGTGGTTGAATTGACAACTCAACTACTAATACTTGAGAATATTCTTTCGCTTCCCCTTCAGTCGAATCAATAAATTTGGGTTGAATACTCTACCCTCGAAAACTGTTGCGATCCCCTATACTTGTGGGTTATCATTGGCTCACACAATTCATGATGGATGGCGGATTATCATCTGTCAAAAGATAGAAGTGATACAAGTGGCCCCAAAATGAGTGGAGGTTTATTGGCGTGAATAAATTCAACACAATCTGGGGCCTAATGTTGGGGATATTACTTGCGGTGTAACCCGCCCTAGTTGGGTCGGGTCATTAAGGGGGCGACTCATTCATTGGTAATATCGGCCTTGGCCTAGGATCCGGATGGCGGTTCAAGATCTATACAGAGGATAGACCGCCAAGGAGGTCTCCAGTTTTGGAAAGCAGAACGATTTAGAGATAGGGAAAGCTACGATTGGTAGCATAGCCAGGACTTTTGTAAATCCTAGGGCCTTGACCTGTATATAAAGACGAGTCCATGGGGAAGATAGGGGAAAGTAAGAAATCATCAAGAGCTAGGTCAGGCGAGTTACGCCCTCCTTGTAATCGAAACCATCATCAATCTACACAAAGCAGGACATAGGATTTTACCTCGGCGTGAGCGGCCGAACCTGGGTAATTCTGAGTCTCGCTTTCTCTCACCCCCTTTGAGTCGCCACCAAGGTGCGATGGCTCCATCTTTAAGTCCTTTCATGAGGACATCTGCCGTGACAAAACCACGATAGGAACAATATTCAACTGTACATAATATTGTTCCTCACAAGGATGAAACTATGACCATGGTTTTGGAATCCTTTCCTCTGAATGTGATGTTCTCACAAGATTTCATAGGCTCCAAACTTGAATCATGGAACGATTGGATAAATCTTCTCATCGAGATACATTTATCACATGGTGTCGATGAATATCGGTGGAATCCGAACGCATGCGATAAATTGTTGGTAAATTCAATGTATAGAGCACTGATCCAGTGAGATGTGTGAGTTGATAATAATAACATGATCTGGAAGATTAAGATACAGCTTAAGAAAAAAAATCTTTCCTTGGTATCTTAGTGAAGGTGTCATTCTTACCAAAGACAACCTTATTAAAAGGAATTGGCATGGAAGTATGCAATGTGTTTTTTGTCATCATGATTCACCTTCAGTTACGAGTAAGTTTGCGACATCACCTCCTGCTAGAAATCTTGATATGTCGCCTGTGCTTGATGATGCTACTTCTGCTGCCCATGATGCTTATGATGATGCTATGCTTGATACTGCTTTGCCTGATGATGCTATGCTTGATACTGCTTTGCCACTAGGTGCATTCCTTGATGCACAAATTGCTAGAGTTGCTGCTAGATGTGTGATACTTTTGAAACTGCTGATACTATTGAAGTAGAACCTCCTATTTTGCCTGCTAGAACTAGCTCTCCTAGACCTGAATTGCCTGTTATGCCTGAGCGCTATGTTATGGAGGGAGAGATAGCTGAGGATTTTCTTGCGTGTAAGGATAGCTATGATGTTGAGAAACTACTGCTCAAGTGGAAAGAAAAATCTCTGAACGCTAGGATGAAATACGACCCGAAGTTTGCTACTTCGCCTATCTTTGTAACCGATAAGGATTATGAATTCTCTGTCGACCCTGAGTTAATCACTCTGGTCGAATATGATCCTTTTCACGGTTATGAGTCTGAAACGGTTGTAGCCCATCTTACCAAACTGCACGATATAGCCACCCTATTCACTAGTGAGGAAAAGATCTACCACTACTATATCCTCAAGTTGTTTCCTTTCTCGCTAAAGGATGATGCTAAGACTTGGTTCACTTCTCTTACTCCTGGTTGTGTGTGTAGCCCCGAGGATATGGTCTACTACTTCTCTGCAAAATATTTCCCTGCCCCTAAGAAGCAAGTTGCCTTGCAGGAAATATACAACTTTGCTCAAGCTGAAGAAGAGAGTCTCCCACAAGCTTGGGGGAGGCTCGTCCAGCTACTGAATGCTTTGCCTGATCACCCTATTGAGAACAATGAAATACTTGATATCTTCTATAATGGACTTACCGATGCTTCCAAAGACCACCTAGATAGTTGTGTTGGTTTTGTTTTTAGGGAACGAAATGTAGAACAAGCTAAGATCCTATTGAATAACATCTTGTGCAATGAGAATGCTTGGACTATTCCCGAACTACCTCCTAAGCGAACTCCAAAGAAAAGAGGTATTATATTCCTCAGTCATGAAGATATGCAAGAAGCCAAGAAATCTATGCGAGAGAAAGGCATTAAATCTAAAGATGTCAAAAATCTACCACCTATCGAAGAGATCCATGGTCTTGATAACTCGATACAGGTAGTAGAAGTAAATTCTCTGCATAGATTCGATGAGAGTGATATTCCTTTTGATAAACCTGCAAGCCTATGCCTGGATGAATTTGATAACTTTGTTGCCAAACAACAAAGTTTCAATGATTATGTTAGCAGACAATTGGAACAAAATGCTCGTATGCTTAGTCATTTAAGTGCTTGTGTGGACAGAAACGTCAAGGATCTTAAGCTTCTCAGTAAACATGCCTCTATGGTTACTACTCAAGTAGAACAAGTACTTAAAGCTCAAAATGACTTGCTCAATGAGTTGAATGACAATTCTGTCAGAGTCTTTACTAGAGGCGATAGAATGACCCAGGAACCTTTGTATCCTGAGGGTCATCCTAACAGAACTGAACAAGATTCTCAAGGAGTTAGCACTGATGCACCTAGTCATCCTAGAAAGAAGAAGAAAGATGATAGGAACCTGCACGCTAGCAACCCTGTTGCTGCTACACCTGAGAGTCCAAACGATGTCTCTGTCTCTGATGCTGAAACACAATCTGGTGATAAACATGAGCCTAATGATAATATCAATAGTCATGTTCATGTTGATGCTCAACCTATCAGTGATAAGGATTTGGAGATTGAACCTGTTGATCTTGATAACCCACAGCCTAAGAATAGAAGATACGATAAGAATGACTTCACTGCTAGGAAGTATGGTAAGGAAAGGGAACCATGGGTTCAGAAACCTATGCCCTTTCCTCCCAAACCATCCAAGAAAAAGGATGATGAGGATTTTGAGCGATTTGTTGAAATGATTAGACCTGTCTTTCTGCAAATGCTTTTGACAGATATGCTCAAAATGTCTCCATATGCTAAGTACATGAAAGATATTGTGACTAATAAGAGGAGGATACCTGAGGTTGAGATTTCCACCATGCTTGCTAATTATACCTTCAAGGGTGGAACTCCTAAGAAACTAGGTGATCCTGGAGTGCCCACTATACCTTGCTCCATTAAAGCTAACTACGTAAGAACTGCTTTATGCGACCTTGGAGCCGGTGTTAGTGTTATGCCTCTCTCTCTTTATCGTAGACTTGAACTGGATAAGTTGACACCCACTGAAATCTCTGTGCAAATGGCCGACAAATCAACTGCTTTCCCTATCGGCATTTGCGAGGATGTGCCTGTTGTGGTTGCTAACGTCACTATCTTAACATACTTTGTTATCTTGGATATTCCCGAGGATGATGCCATGGCGGTCATCCTCGGAAGACCCTTTTTAAACACTGCAGGGGCTATTATAGATTGCAAAAAAGGCAATGTCACTTTCCATGTCAACGGTAATGAGCATACGGTGCACTTTCTGAAGAAACAATATCGAGTACATTGCATCAATGCTATCGAAAAAACTTCATCGATTCTTATTGGGAGCTTTGAATGCCCTATACCCCGTGTCAAGATGAAGTATGATTTGCTTGTTGGGGAGATACACATCCCCATTGAGATGACTTAGTGACTATTCGAAAATTCTCTATTCTCTTTTGCGATTCGAAAAGGTTTGTCGAGGAGACTTGATCAACCTCATTGATGGATTTCTTTCGATGACCATGAGATGGATGAATCGAGGAGTCACAAACCTCTGTTCCAAGCTTTCACCTTCGGTTGCTTAGAAGAAAAATGATAGATTTAGTTTAATTTTCTCTGTTTTCTGTTTTAGCGTCTAGTAGAAAAGTACCTCGAAAGAAAAGTTCTCCGAACGTCCTGAAAATCAAGTATGATTTTTTCTGCATTTTTGAAAAATTATGAGACAAAGAGCTTGTCTGGGGGCTGCACCAATAGGCCATAAGCCCTTGAGGCGCGGGCACCCCCTGGCCGCGCCACCCAGGCTTGTGGGGCCCACAGGCACCCCCTCCACTCATTCTTGCTCTCATCTGGTTCTCCTACCTCCAGAAAAAATCGTTTCGCAGCTCAAACCCGTGTTCTTGCTCCTCTTGCTCGGATTTTCGATCTCTTTGCTCCAAGCACCATTCTCCAAACTGTTTTGGGGAAATTGCTCCTTGGTAAGTGACTCCTCCATTGGTCCAATTAGTTTTTGCTCTAGTGCCTTATACTCTGCGTATTTTTGTTGCCTTGGTCACCATGTTCTTGAGATTTGCATGCTGATTTTAGCTGGTCCCAAGTAGTTTTGATGCGTAATATGGCCTCTAGGCACTTGTGGGAGTAGTTGCTACGAGTTTTGCTGAGCCTTGTTCATTTTTCCTTAGAATCACTAAAAATTTCAGAAATTTTCAGAGATAGAAAAGGGAAAAGATGAGGAGGTTCTTAAGAGGCTTTTCAAGCCGTGACCCCAAGGATGATGGAAGTGAGAAGAAGCCCAAGTATCAGGTCCCTCGAGTCGCAGAAGTTCGAGCATGCGAGTGGCCAAGCGACATGTTCTTACGCGCCGCTGGAATTTATGAGGACTTTTATCACTTGGTGGAAAACGCAGGCCTTACCGTCTTCGTTGAAGATAAGTGTTCGCAATACCTCCTCCTCACTAATATCTTCGTACAAAGCTTTACCTTCTATTCGATGAAGAATCCTCCTATGGTTGAGTTCAAACTTTATGATATCCCCCAACGCATGACACTCCAGGATTTTTGCAATGTTTGCAAATTACCCTACGTTGGGGATATTCATGAACCTCGTCCACGGGACTTGGAAGCTTTCATCGATACAATTGCTGTAGGAGAGGAGAGAGGAGTGTCTTGCGCTAGAGCTTCTAGCATTCATTTTACCGTGCTTCGGTACTTCTCATTATTTGTGGGAAAATGCTTGATTGGCCGTGGGAAAGTTGGGTCCCTTAGTTCCCCAGATCTTGCGTTCTTGCGCGAAGCCCTTTATAATGATAAAACTTATAGCTTGGGCGCTATAGTAGCTCAACAGTTGAACACGAACCGTTCTAAGGGCATTGTCTATGGAGGTATCTATGCTACTCGTCTTGCTATACACTTTGAGATACCTGTTAGACTGGAGGAGGAAGAAGAGATTCTTCTTCCCGAGAGATATGTAGATTACGATAGCATGGTTCGCCATGACTTTCTTGATAGAGATATAAATAGAAGGATGATCTATAACCTGGTATTTAGTCAGGGTACTCATGAGACTATTACTTTGCCTGCTCCTTCTTTGTTCAATCTTCATGCAGGCAGGTACATTATTATGCCCTCGGACATCTATGCATATTGGGGCATAGCCCAACCACAGGTTCCCGTGCCCGAGCCACCAGTCGAGTACCCAACGCCAGTTTATCAGTGGGAGCCAGAGGAGCTCACACAACAGTGGCATCCTCAGTCCACTCCGGAGTACCCCGGAGCTGGTTATTTCCCTCCATGGGAGTAGACCAACTTAGGCCAAAAGCCTAAGCTTGGGGTAGTACGTGTTTCTCACCGACTTTATATTCTTCCTTATGCTTTCACTTTGTTTGTCGGTGTTCACACTTTTCCATTGTATCATCCATGCTAGTTTATTTTCTTTTTCTCGTTTTCTTTTCGTGTTTTTGTCTAGTTTGAGAAAAAAAACAAATGATTTTTTTGTTCTTCTTTTGCTTGTTGGGAGCTTTCCCGTGTAAATAGTTTTCTTTTTCTTCGGGTCAAGGTAGAAGACCGTGGTTACAATGTTTAGTGGCTCTCTCATGCATACCTGTTTAGCTGTCAAAGAGCCATATTGCTTTTTCTTCTCTTTTGTGTTTGCCTGCAGATTCCAGCGTAGTCCAATGCACGAGCATGCTTATTATTGTTCACAACATTCGGTCGTGCAAGTGAAAGGCAATAATGACGATATATGATGAAGTGACTGAGCCTGGAAAAGCTCGTATGAACTCGATCTATTTTGTTTTTGTAAATATGACTAGTTCATCATGCCTGATTCAGCTTTGTTTTGAGAGAAACATGTTTGCAATGACAACTTAGAGATCATAGTTTCTTATGCCATGCTTACTTAGCTAGGAGCTTATAATGGTTTGTCTTGGATGCCCACATGAATTTTGAGATGACTGTGTTGTAGTATGATAGGATGGTATCCTCCTTTGAATGATTCAAGTGGCTTGACTTGGCGCATGTTCACGCATGTAGTTGAAACAAAATCAACGTAGCCTCTATGATATTCATGTTCATGGTGATTTATGTCCTACTCATGCTTGCACTCAATTTTAGTTAATCTCAATGCATTTTGATGACTGTTGTCGCTCTCTAGTTGGTCGCTTCCCAGTCTTTTGCTAGCCTTCACTTGTACTAAGCGGGAATACTGCTTGTGCATCCACTTCCATAAACCCAAAGTTGTTCCATGTGAGTCCAGCATACCTACCTATATGCGGTATCTACCTGCCGTTCCAAGTAAATTTGCATGTGCCACTCTCTAAATCTTCAAGAAATAATCTGTTTTGCATGCCTAAACTGCTCATGTGGTGACAGGGGGCTATCAGTATCTTCCATGCTAGGCGTGTTATCCTCGATATGTGTTTATTCACTATCATTCACGAGAAAGGGGACGGTAATTGGAATTCCCAGTTCCATGCTCAAATCAAAAAGATAATTACAAACAAAACTCCCCCTGGATTGATGTTGGTATGGATGGCACCCGAGGATTCGGCTAGTCGTGGAGTGTGATTGATCGGTGGTGGGGGAGTCAAAACTTTACTTTTCTGTTTGGGAACCGCCTATAGCATGTGTAGCGTGGAAAATGTTGAGAACTCTTAGTCATTGCGTTGACAATGAAAGCATGCCACCCAAAATTATTATCTCTGTTTTCAAAGCCTGAGCTCTGGCACCTCTGCAAATCAATGCTTCCCTCTACGAAGGGCCTGTCTATTTATGTTCCTGTTGAGTCATCCTCCTCTTATAAAAGCACCAATTAGAGAGCACCTCTGTCATTTCTATGCTTTGCTTTTAACTGTGTTGAGTATGACCGTGACTGGATCTTCTTTGCCATGAATTACAATGTTTAGTCAGCCCTTGGTCTTTGAAGGTGCTCTGCATTTATGTTTTGCGGTCTCAGAAAGAGCTAGCAAGATACCATCTGTTCGTACTCGTTCATGTTGTTTTGATTGAAGTGTTGACATTTCAGGCTTATTATTATTTGCTTGCTAGTTGATTATGCCATTGATATGAGTTTACCGTGAGACCTAGATCTCATTTGCTTATGTGGTTTGCTTGTGATCTTGCTGAAATTCTGGTTATGAGTTAGACATAGTTGCAACAACAAGATCAAACGGAGTTCGTCAAAGCTTTTCTTTTGTCTCTTTCAGTTTGTCAATTGAATTGCTTGAGGACAAGCAAGGCTTTAAGCTTGCAGAGTTGATACGTCTCCGTCGTATCTACTTTTTTGAACTCTTTTGCCCTTGTTTTGGACTCTAATTTGTATGATTTGAATGGAGCTAACCCGGACTAACGTTGTTTTCAGCAGAATTGCCATGGTGTTGTTTTTGTGCAAAAATAAAAGTTCTCGGAATGACCTGAAAATTTACGGAGAATTTTTCTGGAATTAATGAAAAATACCTGCGCAAAGATCCACCGGAGGAGGTGAGCAAGTGGGCCACAAGCCCACCAGGCGCGACCCCCCTGGTCGTGCCTGGCAGGTTTGTGGGGCCCACGAGGCTCCACCACCTCCAATGTAAGCTCTATATATTCCGTTTTACTCGGAAAAAAATCAGGGAGAAGGATTCATCACGTTTTACGATACGGAGGCGCCACCACCTCCCGTTCTTCATGTGGAGGGCAAATCTGGAGTCCGTTCTGGGCTCCGGAGAGGGGAAATCGTCGCCATCGTCATCATCAACCTTCCTCCATTGCTAATTCCATGATGCTCTTCACCGTTCGTGAGTGATCTCATCGTAGGCTTGCTGAACGGTGATGAGTTGGATGAGATCTATCATGTAATCTAGTTAGTTTTGACGGGGATTGAGCCCTAGTATCCACTATGTTCTGAGATTGATTTTGCTACTACTTTGCCATGCTTAATGCTTGTCACTAGGGCCCGAGTACCATGATATCAGATATGAACCTATTATGTTGTCGCCAATATATGTGTGTTTTAGATCCTATCTTGCAAGTTGTAGTCACCTACTATGTGTTATGACCCGGCAACCCCGGAGTGACAATAGCCGGAACCACTCCCGGAGATGAGCATAGTATGAGGAGTTCATGTATTCGCCAAGTGTTAATGCGTTGGTCCGGTTCTTTATTAAAAGGAGAACCTTAATATCCCGTAGTTTCCATTAGCACCCCGCTGCCACGGGAGGGATGGACAATAGATTTCATGCAAGTTCTTTTCCCTAAGCACGTATGACTACATACGGAATACATGCCTACATTAGATTGACGAACGGGAGCTAGTTACATATCTCTCCGTGTTATAGCTGTTACATGATGAATAGCATCCGGCATAATCATCCATCACCGATCCAACGCCTACGAGTCTTTTACTACTAGTCCTTGCTACGTTACTTTGCCGCTACTGCTGTCACTTCTGCTGCTGTTACTCTGTTGCTACTATTGTTACTTTGGTGCTACTCGTTACTGTTGCTACTGCTGCTATCATACTACCTTGCTACTGATACTTTGCTGCAGACACTAAATCTTTCAGGTGTGGTTGAATTGATAACTCAACTGCTAATACTTGAGAATATTCTTTCGCTTCCCCTTGAGTCGAATCAATAAATTTGGGTTGAATAATTACCCTCGAAAACTGTTGCGATCGCCAAAAGATAGAAGTGATACAATTCGCCCCAAAATGAGTGGAGGTTTATTGGCATGAATAAATTCAAGACAATCTGGGGCCTAATGTTGGGGATATTACTTGCGGTGTAACCCGCCCTAGTTGGGCCGGGTCATTAAGGGGGCGACTCATTCATTGATAATACAGGCCTTGGCCCAGGAGTCGGATGGCGGTTCAGGATCTATACAGAGGATAGACCGCCAAGGAGGTCTCCAGTCTTGGAAAGCACGGCGATTTAGAGATAGGGAAAGCTACAATTGGTAGCAAAGCCAGGACTTTCGTAAATCCTAGGGCCTCGACTTGTATATAAAGACGAGTCCCTCGGGAAGATAGGGAAAAGTAAGAAATCATCGAGAGCTAGGTCAGGCGAGTTACGCCCTCCTTGTAATCGAAACCATCATCAATCTACACAAAGCAGGACGTAGGCTTTTACCTCCGCGTGAGGGGCCGTACCTGGGTAAATCTGAGTCTCGCTTTCTCTCACCCTCTTTGAGTCGCCACCAAGGTGTGATGGCTCCATCTTTAAGTCCTTTCACGAGGACATCTGCCATGACAAAACCACGACAGGAACAATATTCAACTCTACATAATATTGTTCCTGACAAGGATGATACTATCACCATGGTTTTGGAATCCTTTCCTCTGAATGTGATGTTCTCACGAGATTTCATAGGCTCCAAACTTGAATCATGGAACGATTTGATAAATCTTCTCACCGAGATACATTTATCACATGGCGTCAATGAATATCGGTGGAATCCAAACAAGTGTGATAAATTGTTGGTAAATTCAATGTATAGAGCACTGATCCAGTCAGATGTGTGAGTTGATAATAATAACATGATCTGGAAGATTAAGATACAACTTAAGAAAAAAATCTTTCCTTGGTATCTTAGTGAAGGTGTCATTCTTACCAAAGACAACCTTATTAAAAGGAATTGGCATGGAAGTATGCAATGTGTTTTTTGTCATCATGATAAAACAATAAAATATTTGTTCCGCCATGTAGTTTTGCCAATATTTTTGGCAACTCTTACATGGAATTGATCAAGAGTTTATAATTCTTATCAAGGTGGAAGCAGTTGTCGTTATTTAGTCCTTTTGGCTGAGTGGAAATGAAAGGTATTAACAATACAAGTACTTTCATTATGTAGGTTATCTATAGGCGTACCGGTACACTATGTTTATGATTGTCTCTACAAAGGGTGCAGAATCAAGACCTATTTCCGGAGGTATCTACACGCTCGAAGCACATGACGAGGGATAATTTTACCAAACATGAGCATGATCTTAGGATTGGCTCTCCTACAGTTTAGGCGTTATACAAACTCGCGATTTCTTGTATTTCGCCTTTTTAGTTTTTTAGCTTTGACTTGTTTTGACTATGCGCATCTCAATTATGCGAAGGTCGAATATATTGCTTAAATCTTTAAGTAATAAAGCGGTATTTATCAAGAAAAATGATTCTAAGAGAGTATCTAATAAGTAAGCTTGTCTTGCTTGAAAAATCATAATTGTTGGCGCATTAATCTACATTAACTCCAGTAATTTCATTTGTGGGTTTCCATCTAATGATTGCATTGAATGATTTAATCGGTCTTAAAATCTAAATATATGTGAAACAAAAGTAAAAATGGGAATAATAAATTGAAAAATGGGCAAGATAGGCCCTTTAAACTAAAAATGAAGGAGTAAAAACTTATTTAGAAGAAAGAAAGATAGCCTCTAGACCTCTCCATCTTCAAATGTATATAATATTATTTATTAAAGTTGATGTAATGAAACAAGGCTAAAATCATGTGAGGTTTATTACAAGCTATGTATGAAAGACCTATTACTAAGTTGATTTTTTCACAGTAATGGCTTCAAGAAATTTTAATACACTTATGTAGTCACCATGTTCGACCAAATACAATCAGGACAAGGATGATCATCGTGAATGCAATGCCCATCCAATCAAGATCATGGAGACAATGTTTTCAGAGGATTTCCTCTCGTTTCCTCTCCTACCTCTATGCTGTTAGGACAATCTTTTCGTCAAGCGCCTAGATTCCCCCCACCTCTTCATGTCACTCCGACAGCCGAAAGCAGGGAGAGGAATACTGCTGCCTCCACTCCGGTTAGTAATTTAGGTTAGAGTTTTATAGTCCTTGTAGGTGCGTCGTTCCGGAAGATGGCGGTGTTTCTTCATCAAGTTTGTCATCCTGGGATTTGATCCCCCTTGAGTTTGTCCGTTTGGACGTAGTCGTAGGAGCTGTGGTGTAGAATTCTGCCATCTTCTAGGGACGCTGAGGTTAGGGTTTCTCGTTATGTGGTGAGATTCGATACTTGTTGCTTCACATCTATGCAACAGTTTAACGGTAACGACTACGACTCCTGGGCGCTGGTTCTTAGGGACACGTACATGAAGACTTCCCTGTTGTCAACGGCTTGCTCAAGTCAACTCCGACAGGGAATGACGACAACGATGTGTTCAGCGGCTCCTTCTGGCGGCACTGGTGGTCGCTCGGTTGTCTCGGAATTTTGATGTAATTTTTATTATGTTTGAAATACTTTTTGCTTCTGGTGAACTTTTATAATAAATATGATCTTTTTTGCAAAAATGGAGATAACGCTTTCGACAAGGCATCAACCCAAGTTCATCGTTGTTGTGCAAGACAAATTAATGATAGTACTCGGAACAACATTTTTCACCCACCGGACATGAAGCGGCACTAACTAGTACCTCCGTTTCTTTTTAGTCCGCATATAAGAGATTAAATGGACCCACTTCCCATCCCTAAAGGTCCTCCTTCGATGGCCAGACACTACTGGAAAACCATAGTTGCCGACGGCCTTGTCTACGCTGACGGCAGCAGTCGGCACATTTAAAGCTATGCTGACAGTCTTTGTTAGGCCGTCGGCTTACTCAGACCGTCGGACTATTCTCCTCTATGCCTAAGGCCACCGCCGGCAAAGAAAGGTTGTCGGTCTACTTTATAGTACGCCTACCTTTGTTGTTGGCATAAACGGGTCATCGGCATAGCTGTGGGCCTGATGACCCCCTTCGTGACGCGGGGCTAACGCCGTCGAATCTATGCCGACGGTTGGACGGCTAGACATCGGCATAGATACGCATGACACGTCACCAATCCAGGGCGCACCCACCACGTGCCCTGGCCCGCAGCTATGCTGACGGCTGACGTCGGCATACCAGCCACTTCATCGATCTAGGGCTCGATGATTCGTGAGCGTAGGTAAGCCGACTCGGCATAGATTTGTGTTAGTTTTTTCCTTTTTTATTTGTTTTCTCTTTTTTATTTATTCATCTTTTTCTCAAAACTAATTTGATTAACTTAAATGTGCCTTATCTAAACAAAAAACATAGCTCAATTATATATTGATTGCCCCCCTCACGAACGTCGCCCCCGCCGTGTTTCGGAGGGGGAAACGGTAAACACGGAGGGAATCTGGTTAGACGAGACGGGGTACGTGGGGGTTAGCAAACACACGAGGTCTTGTGGTGGGCCCTCCTACGCGTGTGGAAGCGTGGTGGCAGGCGCAAGCACCCGGCACACGGCTCCATGGGTGTGCCCCCCCCATCGCGGGCGTCGCTGCCGCCGTGTCACGGAGGGGGGAAACAGCCACGTCGGGCCGACACAGAGGGAATCTTGGGGTGGGTTGGGCCGGGACCGTGTTCGGGGGTGTAGCTATGGGCTGGGCTATGATAACCGTGTGGAAAAGTCCATCGGTCAAACCCGGTCCGGCGTAAGTCAAAGGACTAGATCCGTCGATCGTCTGTGTCACGGTTAGACGGGACGGGGTACCTAGGGGGTAGCTATACCGCCAAGTCATGCGGTGGGCCCTCCTACGGGTGTGGAAGTGTGCCCCCCTCACGGGCGTCGCTGCCGCCGTGTCACGGAGGAGGGAAACGGCCATGCCGGGCCGACATGGAGGGAATCTTGGGCCGGGACCGTCTTCAGGAGTGTAGCTATAGACTGGGCTATGACAACCCGGTCAAAAGGTCCATCGGTCAAACCTCGTCCGACGTAAGTCAAAAGGCTAGATCCGTCGGCCGTCTGTGTCAGGGTTAAACGGGACGACGTACCAAGGGCGTAGCTATGCTGTCAGGTCTTACGGTGGGCCCTCCTACGCGTTCAGTTGACAAAATTGGGATATGATAAGTGGTTATGTCATCATTATGATCTTGCTAAAAAATTGAAGGACAAAATTTGACACTTGACAAAATATGAATTTTTTTGTAGTTTAAAGTGTCTTTGCTTGATGTGAGGTGATGACCTATTTTTTCACTCGGTGGAATTAACATGATTTGTGGTGTTCCATCGTCGTGGAGTGATCATCGACGTTGGAGGTGTTGGTCCACGATCGTCCCTCCTCTGATCGACTACATTCTCTACATCGAAGCGTGAGCAATAATTCCAGCACCTCGTCCACTTTTTTTCCATGTCACTAGATTTCATTTTCACATCAAGTCGCGGAACATAGGCGTCTCTCGTCCAAAAGGGTTGCATTGATAAATATGCATTCAATTGCATATTTATCACCACTGCTCTTTTGGATTGTCCACCATTTTCCACGGACAATCCAAGGATGTGTAGATTGGGTACGGTGTCCATGCTCTACACCGTTCTGAGACAGGATTTCAGCGGCGCCTCCCCGTTGTTCTCTGAATGCACATTCTCCCGACTATTTGCCGAGAGGAGTATTTGGAGAACATCGGGGAGGTGATGTCGAAATTCTATCTCGGAAATGGGTAGAGCATGGACTACGTATTCAATTTACACATTCTCGGGTGGGATTAGGACCCATCTTTACCTATTAGAGATGTAGGTTGATTAGATGCCGTTTCTCGTCAACCCTATAAAAAATAAAACATTGATGTGAGCAACAAGGCCTTTGTCGAGCCTAGGAATCTCGAGGTGCGGGAGTACTTGCAACGGGTGAAGGCAAACGAGGATTACAACCGTCAGATGATGGCGCTTAGTTTTGCCCTCTTAAAACCAAGCTAGACCTTGTACTTTCATTCCTTTTGACCTTCTAGTTTCCTTGGTTAAGTAACATCCAGGCTATGTTGGCGTCTTGGAATAACCACACGGATCCACCACAAAATGGGACCCCCACCACCTGTTGGAGAACCCAAACGTGCCCACGTTCGATTAATGGGTGGCACTAGGCAGTCAGACTCCGGTTAGTACATTTGCCTAACTATTGACAAAGTAGCTCTCGTTCATTCAACACTATCATCTCATATTTACCCTTACAATCTCTTCTCAAATATGTAGGGGGCTAGTGGCTCGACTCCTCCTTCGTCGAGTTCTGGCTTTCTTGGCTAATCTTGGTGGCGATGGCGATGATGATGCTTGTGTCTCATACTTGTGTTCATTATCATATCATACTTTTTATGTTCCGTTCTTATTTACCGTTCTTTAGATGGTGATGATGATGCTTGTGTCTCATACTTGTGTTCATTAAGTTTCGCCGATGATGATCTTGATGATCTTTAGATGATGATGATGATCTTGGTGTGATCTGTCATATTTGTGTGTTGAATTTGCTGTGATCTTGATGATCTTTAGATGATGATCTTGAGTTTGAATGTCATATCTGTCATATCTGTCATATTTGTGTGTTGAATTTGAATGAAATGGACAAAACAGAAAATATTAAAAAAATAGAGCAGAACTATGCCGACGGCAAGGCCGTCGGCACAGATATGCCCAGGGGAACCAGTAGCTGACACGCGGCACCACTATGCTGACGGCCTAGCCGTCGTCTTAGACTAACCCCCTATGCCGACGGCCAGGCCGTCGACTTATATCTGTGCCCCAGATGGCCCAGCAACCGATACGTCGCGGGGATATGCCGATGGCCAGACCGTCAGCATATCCCCGCCACGTGTCACCCTACGACACCGACGACTCAATGACGACGCCGTCTGCGGCCGTCACGTGAAAAAATGCGCCGAGGGCTAAACTATGCCAACGGCCATATGAAAGTCTATGGCCGACGGGTTATCTATGCCAACGGTCCGACACAACTATGCTGACGTATTCTATGCCGACGGCTGAATGCCGACAGCGGCCGACGGCATAGATCTAGGCCGACGGCAAAAGGGTTTATGCCGATGGCCAAGGGTCGTCGGTACAGGGGAATAGTCTAGTAGTGAGATTCATGCAGGCGTGCTCATATACTCCACCACCAGCCATCACACAACCCTTGCATACACGACATCCATCGTCGAAGGTGCGTGGAGCAAGTGAACTGGAGGACGAGTCCCACATACGCGCTTGCCATCTAGGTTCGGCATGTCACAAATACCCGCTACCGTCGTCTATCGTATGGGCTTTGCTTGTCGGCCACGTATGGCTCCTGCAATACACTTTTGTTAAGACACATTAATTGTTGTTACTCCCTTCGGAGTTTTTTTACTCAGTATATAGTTTTGTCTTGAGTTAAATTTAAAGAAAAATGACTAAAGATTATAAATGCAGCATGGAATTAATTTTCGTGTGTATATCTTTAATATTGCATATGTTGATTATATCTAATATAAATTTGTTCAAATTTTATAAAATTGGACTTAGATAAGATCGTCGTCCTAGTGTGTACGTCTTGGCAGGGTTGGAGGCCTGGAGCACACACATCACAAACTCGTTGGTCATGTGGAAAATGCATTTGGGTATGATGTTTACCAATGGGCGGTCGGGCCATATTACAGGAATGTTCCTACCGGCCGTGTCGTGGTCATGTGGGACTCTCTATTTCTCCAATGAAGAATTTGTCCTCTCCGCTCTGTTCGTTGCGTCTTGCTCCACGGCTCTGTTCGCTACGACTTCCCATCGAATGAGTAAGCAAGCACGCACCAGCCTAGGCGCAATGGTTGCATCATCAGTCGTCGCGCTGCGAGAAAGGATTGGATTCAGAGCGCACTATGAAGGATGTTGCCGACGGCTCACCGAGGGGAATGTGATAATCAGCCACCTCGTTTATTTTTCCCAGATTATCAGTCAGTCAGTCAGTCAGTCAGCTGACCCACAAATAATTCATGTGACATGCTATGCTAGATTAGTGCATCTTTAGCGCTCGTCCTCAAACCAAACCGCATCTTCAACAGCTCGTCTAAAGGGTTGTCCATACTTGTTTAGATGGCTAAAGACAAAAAAAAAGCCTTCCAACAACTCGTGCATACGGCCATGTAAATATACACATCCTCCAAATCGAGGTCCACGACGTCCAGCCCTGGACATCGTCGACCCGTCGTCCGCAGCCAACAGCTCCTCCTTCACGCTGAGACGAGGAAGAGGCACGCCATCGCGAGGGCGCCGTCGTCCCGCGCCGTCGTCTAGGTACGCCACGGATCCAGATGCCGCCGCGACGCTCGAGCTCGGGGGGGGGGGGGGGGAGGGGGGCGCCGCCACGACGCTCGAGCTCGGGGGGCGGGGAGGGGGGGCCGCGACATGCGAGCTCGGGGGGCGGGGGGGGGGGGGGGGGCACGACACGCGAGCTTGAGGGCGGGGGGAGGGGGTGGAGTGCCGCCGCGGTGCTCCGGGCGTCGGGGGGTGGTGGGGTGGGGGATAGGGTCCGCGGGCCGCCGTCGCCGCTGGTCGAGGCCGGCGGTTAGGGGAGGGCAACGATGGCTCCTCGCTCGCCTGAGGCCGCCCGCGCTGAGGCAGCTCCTCCTGCTCGGTGGCTCCTGGCTTGCCTAAGGCAGCCCCAAAATGAGTGGAGGTTTATGATCCGTCAAAAGATAGAAGTGATACAAGTCGCCCCAAAATGAGTGAAGGTTTATTGGCGTGAATAAATTCAAGACAATCTGGGACCTAATGTTGGGGATATTACTTGCGGTGTAACTCGCCCTAGTTTGGCCGGGTCATTAAGGGGGCGACTAATTCATTGGTAATACACGCCTTGGGCCAGGAGCCGGATGGCGGTTCAGGAGCTATACAGAGGATAGAACGCCAAGGAGGTCTCTAGTCTTGAAAAGCACGGCGATTTAGAGATAGGGACAACTACAATTGGTAGCAAAGCAGGACTTTTGTAAATCCTAGGGCCTCGACCTGTATATAAAGACGAGTCCCTCGGGAAGATAGGGGGAAGTAAGAAATCATCGAGAGCTAGGTCAGGCGAGTTATGCCATCCTTGTAATCGAAACCATCATCAATCTACACAAAGCAAGACGTAGGCTTTTACCTCCGCGTGAGGGGCCGAACCTGGGTAAATCTGAGTCTTGCTTTCTCTCACCCCCTTTGAGTCGCCACCAAGGTGCGATGGCTCTATCTTTAAGTCCTTTGACGAGGACATCTTCCGTGACAAAACCACGACATGAACAATATTCAACTCTACATAATATTGTTCCTCACAAGGATGATACTATCACCATGGTTTTGGAATCCTTTTCTCTGAATGTGATGTTGTGACGAGATTTCATAGGCTCCAAACCTGAATCATGGAACAATTTGATAAATCTTCTCACCAAGATAAATTTATCACATGGCGTCGATGAATATCGGTGGAATCCGAACGCGTGTGATAAATTGTTGGTAAATTCAATGTATAGAGCACTGATCCAGTCAGATGTGTGAGTTGATAATAATAACGTGATCTGGAAGATTAAGATACAGCTTAAAAAAATCTTTGCTTGGTATCTTAGTGAAGGTGTCATTCTTACCAAGGACAACCTTATTAAAAGGAATTGGCATGGAAGTATGCAATGGTTTTTTGTCATCATGATAAAACAATAAAATATTTGTTCCTCCATGTAGTTTTGCCAATATTTTTGGCAGCTCTTACATGGAACTGATCAAGAGTTTATAATTCTTATCAAGGTGGAAGCAGTTGTCGTTATTTAGTCCTTTTGGCTGTGTAGAAATGACAAGGTAGTAACAATACAAGTACTTTTATTATGTAGGTTATCTATAGGCCGTACACTATGTTTATGATTGTCTCTACAAAGGGTGCAGAATCAAGACCTATTTACGGAGGTATCTACACGCTCGAAGCACATGACGAGGGATAATTTTACCAAACATGAGCATGATCTTAGGATTGGCTCTCCTACAGTTTAGGCGTTATACAAACTCGCGATTTCTTGTATTTCGCCTTTTTAGTTTTTTAGCTTTGACTTGTTTTGACTATGTGCATCTCAGTTATGCGAAGATCGAATATAATGCTTAAATCTTTAAGTAATAAAGCGGCCTTTATCAAGAAAAATGATTCTAAGAGAGTATCTAATAAGTAAGCTCGTTTTCCTTCAAAAATCATAATTGTTGGCGCATTAATCTACATTAACTGCAGTACATTCATTTGTGGGTTTCAATCTAATGATTGCATTGAATGATTTAATGAGTCTTAAAATCTAAATATATGTGAAACAAATGTAAAAATGGGATTAATAAATTGAAAAAATGGGCAATATAGGCCCTTTAAACTAAAAATGAAGGAGTACAAACTTATTTAGAAGAAAGAAAGATAGCCTCTAGACCTCTCCATCTTCAAATGTATACAATATTATTTATTAAAGTTGATGTACGGAAACAAGGCTAAAATCATGTGAGGTTCATTACAAGCTATGTATGAAAGACCTATTACTCAGTTGATTTTTTCACAGTAATGGCTTCAAGAAATTATAATACACTTATGTAGTCATCATGTTCGACCAAATACAATCAGGACAAGGATGATCATCGTGAATGCAATGCCCATCCAATCAAGATCATGGAGGCAATGTTTTCAGAGGATTTCCTCTCGTTTCCTCTCCTACCTCTAGGCGGTTAGGACAATCTTTTCGTCAAGCGCCTAGATTCCCCCCACCTCTTCATGTCACTCCGACAGCCGAAAGCAGGGAGAGGAATACTGATGCCTACACTCCGGTTAGTAGTTTAGGTTAGAGTTTTATAGTCCTTGTAGGTGCGTCGTTCCGGAAGATGACGGTGTTTCTTCATCAAGTTTGTCTTCCACGGATTTTGATCCCCCTTGAGTTTGTCCGTTTGGACGTAGTCGGAGGAGCTCTGGTGTAGAATTATGCCATCTTCTAGGGACGGTGAGGTTAGGGTTTCTCGTTATGTGGTGAGATTCGATGCTAGTTGCTTCACATCTATGCAACAGTTTAACGGTGACGACTATAGTCCAGGGCGCTGGTCCTTAGGGACACGTACATGAAGACTTCCCTGCTGTCAACGGCTTGCTCAAGTAAACTCCGACAGGGAATGATGACAACGATGTGTTCAGCGGCTCCTTCTCGCGGCACTAGAGCTCGGTTGTCTCGGAATTTTGATGTAATTTTTATTATGTTTGAAATACTTTGTGCTTCTGGTGAACTTTTATAATAAATATGATCTTTTTTTGCAAAAATGGAGATAACGCTTTCGACAAGGCATCAACCCAAGTTCATCGTTGTTGTGGAAGACTAATTAATGATAGTACTCGGAACAACATTTTTCACCCACCGGACATGAAGCGGCACTAACTAGTACATCCGTTTCTTTTTAGTCCGCATATAAGAGATTAAATAGACCCACTTCCCATCCCTAAAGGTCCTCCTTCGATGGCTAGACACTACAAGAAAACCATAGTTTCCGACGGCCTTGTCTACACCAACGGCAGCAGTCGACACATTTAAAGCTATGCTGACAGTCTTCGTTAGGCCGTTGGCGTACTCAAACCGTCGGGCTATTCTCCTCTATGCCTACGGCCACCGTCGCCACAGAAAGGTTGTCGGCCTAGTTTAGAGTACGCCTACATTTGTTGTTGGCATAAACGGGTCGTCGGCATAGCTGTGGGCCCGATGACCCCCTTCGTGACGCGGGGCTAACGCCGTCGAATCTATGACGACGGCTGGACGGCTAGCCGTCGGTATAGATACGCATGACACGTCACCAATCCAGGGCGTACCCACCACCTGCCCTGGCCCGCAGCTATGCCGACGGCTGACGTCGGCATACCAGCCACTTCATCGATCTAGGGCTCGATGATTCGTGAGCGTAGGTAAGCCGGCTCGACATAGATTTGTGTTAGTTTTTTCCTTTTCTATTTGTTTTGTCTTTTTTATTTATTTTTCTTTTTCTCAAAACTAATTTGATTAACTTAAATGTGCCTTATCTAAACAAAAAACATAGCTCAATTATATATTGATTGCCCCCCTCACGAACGTCGCCCCCGCCGTGTTACGGAGGGAGAAACGGTCCACACGGAGGGAATATGGTTAGACGGGACGGGGTACATGGGGGGTAGCAAACACGCGAGGTCTTGTGGTGGGCCCTCCTTCGCGTGTGGAAGCGTGGTGGCAGGCGCAAGCACCCGGCACGTGGCTCCATGGGTGTGCCCCCCTCGCGGGCGTCGCTGCCACCATGTGACGAAGGGGGGAAACAACCACGTCGGACCGACACGGAGGGAATCTTGGGTTGGGTTGGGTCGGGACCGTGTTCGGGGGTGTAGCTATGGGCTGGGCTATGATAACCTTGTGAAAAAGTCCATCGTCCAAACCCGGTCCGACGTAAGTCAAAGGACTAGATACGCCGGTCGTGTGTGTCACGGTTAGCCGGGACGGGGTACCTAGGGGGGTAGCTATGCCGGCAAGTCATGCGGTGGGCCCTCCTACGCGTGTGGAAGCGTGGTGGCACACGCAAGCACCAGGCACGCGGCTCCGGGGTGAGCCCCCCCTCACGGGCATCGCTCCGCCGTGTCACGGAGGAGGGAAATGGCCACGTCGGGCCGACATGGAGGGAATCTTGGGCCGGGACCATGTTCAGGAGTGTAGCTATAGACTGGGCTATGACAACCCGGTGAAAAGGTACATCGGTCAAACCCCGTCCGGCGTAAGTCAAAGGGCTAGATCCGTCGGCCGTCTGTGTCAGGGTTAGACGGGACGGGGTACCAAGGGCGTGGCTATGCCGTCAGGTCTTGCGGTGGGCCCTCCTACGCGTTCAATTGACAAAATTGGGATATGATAAGTGGTTATGCCATCATTATGATCTTGCTAAAAAATTGAAGGACAAAATTTGACACTTGACAAAATATGAATTTTTTTGTAGTTTAAAGTGTCATTGCTTGATGTGAGGTGATGACCTATTTTTTCACTCGGTGGAATTAACAGGATTTGTGGTGTTCCATCATCGTGGAGTGATCATCGACGTTGGAGGTGTTGGTCCACGATCGTGCCTCCTCTGATCGACTACATCCTCTACATCGAAGGGTGAGCAACAATTCCAGCACCTCGTCCGCTTTTTTTCATGTCACTAGATTTCATTTTCACATCAAGTCGCGTAACCTAGGCGTCTCCTGTCCAAAAGGGTTGCATCGATAAATATGCATTGAATTGCATATTTATCACCATAGCTCTTTCGGATTGTCAAGTGTTTTGCACAGACATCCCAAGGATGTGTAGATTGGGTACGGTGTCCATGCTCTACCCCGTTCTGAGATAGGATTTCGGCGGCGCCTCCCCGTTGTTCTCCGAATGCACATTCTCCTGGCATTTTGCCGAGAGGTGTATTTGGAGAACATCGGGGAGGTGATGTCAAAATTCTGTCTCGAAAATGGGTAGAGCATGGACTATGTATTCAATTTACACATTCTCGGGTGGGACTAGGACCCATCTTTACCTATTAGAGATGTAGGTTGATTAGATGACGTTTCTCGTCAACCCTATAAAAAATAAAACATTGATGTGAGCAACAAGGCCTTTGTCGAGCCTAGGAATATCGAGGTGCGGGAGTACTTGCAACGGGTGAAGGCAAACGAGGATTACAACCGTCAGATGATGGCGATTTGTTTTGCCCTCTTAAAACCAAGCTAAAACTTGCACTTCCATTCCTTCTGACCTTCTAGTTTGCTTGGTTAAGTAACATCCAGGCTATGTTGGCGTCTTGGAATAACCACATGGATCCACCACCAATGGGACCCCACCACCACCTATTGGAGAACCCACACGTGCCCACGTTCGATGAATGGGTGGCACTAGGCAGTCAGACTCCGGTTAGTACATTTGCCTAACTATTGACAAAGTAGCTCTCGTTCATTCAACACTATCATCTCATATTTACCCTTACAATCTCTTCTCAAACATGTCGGGGGCTGGTGGCTCGACTCCTCCTTCGTCGAGTTCTGGCTTTCTTGGCTAATGTTGGTGGCGATGGCGATGATGATGCTTGTGTCTCATACTTGTGTTCATTATCATATCATACTTTTATGTTCCGTTCTTATTTACCGTTCTTTAGATGGTGAGGATGATGCTTGTGTCTCATACTTGTGTTCATTAAGTTTCGCCGATGATGATCTTGATGATCTTTAGATGATGATGATGATCTTGGTGTGATCTGTCATATTTGTGTGTTGAATTTATTGTGATCTTGATGATCTTTAGATGATGATCTTGAGTTTGAATGTCATATCTGTCATATTTGTGTGTTGAATTTGAATGAAATGGACAAAACAGAAAATATTAAGAAAACAGAGCAAAACTATGCCGACGGCAAGGCCGTCGGCACAGATATGCCCAGGGGAACGAGTAGCTGACACGTGGCACCACTATGCTGACGGCCTGGCCGTCGTCTTAGACTAACCCCCTATGCCGACGGCCAGGCCGTCGGCTTATTTCTGTGCCCCAGATGGCCCAGCAACTGATACGTGGCGGGGATATGCCGATGGCCAGGCCGTCAGCATATCCCCGCCACGTGTCACCCTACGGCACCGACGACGCAATGACGACGCCGTCTGCGGCTGTCTCGTGAAAAAATGCGCCGAGGGATAAACTATGCCAACGACCATACGAAAGTCTATGCCCGACGGCTTATCTATGCCAACGGTCTGACACAACTATGCCGACGTATTCTACGCCGACGGCTGAATGCCGACAGCGGCCGACGGCATAGATCTAGGCCAACGGCAAAAGGGTCTATGCCGATGGCCAAGGGTCGTCGGCACAGGGGAATAGTCTAGTAGCGAGATTCATGCAAGTGTGCTCATATACTCCACCACCCGCCATCACACAACCCTTGCAAACACGACATCCATCGTCGAAGGTGCCTGGAGCAAGTGACCTGGAGGCCGAGTCCCACATACGTGCTTGCCATTTAGGTTCTGCATGTCACAAATACCCGCTACCGCCGTCTATCAGATGGGCTTTGCTTGTCGGCCACGTATGGCTCGTGCAATACACTTTTGTTAAGACACATTAATTGTTGTTACTCTCTTTGTATTTTTTTACTCAGTATATAGTTTTGTCTTAAGTTGAATTTAAAGAAAAATGACTAAAGATTATAAATGCAGCATGGAATTAATTTTCGCGTGTATATCTTTAATATTGCATATGTTGATTATATCTAATATAAATTTGTTCAAATTTTATAAAATTGGACTTAGATAAGATCGTCGTCCTAGTGTGTACGTCTTGGCAGGGTTGGAGGCCTGGAGCAGACACATCACAAACTCGTTGGTCATGTGGAAAATGCATTTGGGTATGATGTTTACCAATGGGCGGTCGGGCCATATTACAGGAATGTTCCTACCGGCCGTGTCGTAGTCATGTGGGACTCTCTATTTCTCCAATGAAGAATTTGTCCTGCTCCACGGCTCTGTTCGTTGCGTCCTGCTCCACGGCTCTGTTCGCTACGACTTCCCATCGAATGAGTAAGCAAGCACGCACCAGCCTAGGCGCAATGGTTGCATCATCAGTCGTCGTGCTGCGAGAAAGGATTGGATTCAGAGCGCACTATGAAGTTGCCGACGGCTCACCGAGGGGAAGGGTGATAATCAGCCACATCGTTTATTTTTCCCCAGAGATTATCAGTCAGTCAGTCAGTCAGTCAGTCAGTCAGCTGACCCACAAATAATTCAGAAAGAGCGATATTGTGACATGCTATGCTAGATTAGTGCATTTTTAGCGTTCGTCCTCAAACCAAACCGCATGTAAGAGCATCTCCAACAGCTCGTCTAAAACGTTGTCCATACTTGTTTAGACGGCCAAAGACAAAAAAAGCCTTCCAACAGCTCGTGCATACGGCCATGTAAATATACACATCCTCCAAATCGAGGTCCACGACGTCCAGCCCTGGACATCGTCGACCCTCGTCCGCAGCCAACAGCTCCTCCTTCACGCTGAGACGAGGAAGAAGCGCGCCATCGCGAGGGCGCCGTCGTCCCGCACCGTCGTCCAGGTACGCCACGGATCCAGATGCCGCCGCGACGCTCGAGCTCGGGGGGGGGGGGGGGGGTGGCGGGGGGGCGCCGCCACGACGCTCGAGCTCGGGGGGCAGGGAGGGGGAGCCGCGACACACGATCTCGGGGGCGGGGGGAGGGGGTGGAGTGCCGCCGCGGTGCTCCGAGCATCGGGGGGTTGGGGTGTGGGCGGTGGGGTGGGGGATAGGGTCCGCGGGCCGCCGCCGCCGCTGGTCGAGGCCGGCGGTTAGGGGAGGGAAACGGCGGCTCCTCGCTCGCGTGAGGCCGCCCGCGCTGAGGTAGCTCCTCCTGCTCGGTGACTCCTGGCTTGCCTGAGGCGGCCCCTCCTGCTCTGGTTATATGTATACCTGAATGTGTGCATTTGCATTCGACACTGTGTATGAGTTCAGGCCCCACTCTTGGAGGTAACAGCCCTACATCTTAGGTGCTCGGGCGCTCTTGCAGTGTGGATTGTGTAATACAGGGGTGCGAACTCTTCTGCGAGAGGGAGGGGTGGCTTATATAGAGTGCACCACCGCTCATCAATACCTCAGCATCTAAGGGCTCGCTCAATATGAGTTAAAGATATACATTACTGATAACGTAAGTGGGTAATAAATGTTACTAAAGACCATTGGCTGAACGTGTGTCCGTTGGCCCTTGTGGGTGACTTGTGGTCTTCAATGCCGACTGGAATGCTTTCGAGTGTATACGGGTTGTCGAGTGGATGGAAATATAATCCGAGTGTTTTCGTACCGAGTGACTTTTAAGCGCCATCTTCATGCAGTCGAAATTTTTTGTCTGACCCTTGGCCTAATAATGAGTTGCCCTTGGGTAGGACATTTAGTTCAGGCCCGTGACCCTACCCTAGGTACGTATCCCCAAAATTAGCCCCCGAATGATCGGGGTTCGAGTGATGAAGGAGTCGACGTGAGTTCTTATCGAGTCGTTCTGATCTTGGTCATTTTCCTCATATTGACAAAACTTCGGGTCGACTGAAATCTTCGTCGTTCGCCTTGATCGATTCTGTTGCGAAGTTTACCCGAGTGATTTCTGATGCTTGGGCTCATTCCGAGTGTCTGACAGGATCTTTTGATATGACTGATCACTACGACAGGTCCGGATCTTACGGGATTCGAAATTTCGGTTTCCGCGCGCCTCGCGGGGATGATGCAACTGTCACGCAAGTGGAGCAACGACGCATCGATTATTGCACCGTCATCATCGCCACACGTCACGTCTCCACTGATATCGGGATATGTTGAGATCTCGAGGGCCCACCAATCGGTGACTCAATCGGTCGCTTATATAAATGCAGCCGTGGCTAGGGTTACGGCTGCGCTTTGATATTTTCTTGCTTCTCCTCCTCCTTTGTCTCACCAGCCTCGCTCAATATTTCCCGCAGCCATGATGAAAGGCAAAACCTCCAAGCTTGAGCGCGCCAAGAAGGGCGGCAAGGGGAGAAAGACCTGTCGGACCGCCGTGCCGCCAGGGTGGATATAGGGGGACTTTCTCCTGTCCACCGTGACGAAGGAGGATGTCTTGGATCTCGTTGAGCACGGGATGGTGGCGGAGAACTCATGGAGACTGCCAGGGGTGGAGCTTGAGCCGGCACCTCGCGAGGGGGATTGGGTCCTCCTCCTCACTCATATCGAGCGAGGTTTTTCTCTACCTCCACACCCTTTCTTTCGTGGCTTCCTCTTTTATTTCGGGATTCAACTTCATCATCTTCCTCCCAACACTGTTGCATACCTTTCCTTGTTCATCACTATGTGTGAGTATTTCTTGGGCTGCCCTCCTCATTGGGGGTTGTTCAAGAAGATATTTACTGCCCGATCTCAAATAGTGAAAAAAGTGAATCCCGGGGACACTCGGACCAACGTTATCCAGTTGTGCGGTGCTTTAGGGATTCAGAAAAGGAATAGGAGTACTTATCCTCTAATGACCCTCCCTGAATCGGTTAGGAACTGTTGTCGTCATGGTTCTACTGCAAGGATATTGCATCTCCGAACATGTCGACTGGTCTTCCCCCTTTCACCTTAGATCATCCAACTGCCCCTAGAATATTGACAATATTCGAGGATGAGAAGGGAGAGGTGGATATGTTGGCGGGTGAGGTGATTAACTTGGTCAGAAACGGGCTGACTGGCATGGACCTGCTGGAGACATTCCTCAGTCGGTGCATTCCGCCCCTTCAGGCGAGGGACCATGCCATGTGGCATTACTCTGGTTATGAAGATTCCACTCGGTCTCACCCAGAAGAAGTTGATCAAGAGACGGTAAGCTAGTGGATCAAAAGCATCACCGGTCCTTGCGACAACCCTGTGGGATCCAAATGAGTCGCGTCATATTCTGCTAAGAATAAGCCGCGGAAATTGGTATGTTACACCTTTGCCGAGTGTGTTCATGTCTTCGTCGAGTGACTCATATTTTTCCAACTGACTCTGTTGTCTTTGTTCTTTTGTAGGAATGGACCCACTTGCACTCTCCTGTGCCCAACGGGGAGCGGTTCGATCTTCGGGCAGAAAGCAAAGGCGGCAGCGCCGAGAGAGAGTACGTTGATGACAACGAGTAAAGCGAAGATGCTTCGAAGGACAGCGAAGAAGAAGAACAACCTCCTCCACGTCCTGAACTAAGCAAGGCCACGACCCAACAGCTGCACCGAGCAAAACAGCCGCCTCCAGCAGCAGAAGTTGAAGTGGGACCGAGCCGTCGCAATTGACGCTGCAGAGAAGGCTGCGAAGCAGCCAAAGCGTGACACGCCGAAACTTCGGAAGGCCTTGCCGCGAATGAGAATCGCCGTGTCGGTCGCCTCAGCGTAAGTGTTTATCTTTTTCATCTCGCCACTGTGTCTTTTCAAACTTCTCGTGACCGAGTGCAATTTGTTTGTCGGTGCTACTACTTCGGTGTCGACTCCTGTCGAGACGGGAGAGGATCGTATGGACCTAGACGTCGTGGATCAGCCTACACCTCGACCAGGTATGATAAGCATTAGCTTCACTCTGTTTTATATATTGGATCTGTCGACTGATTTGACCATCACTGCCTCAGCTTCGGGTGTCATTTTCTTAGATGACAATCCAAAGCCGCAACATAGAGGTGCAGAACAAACTCCTGCCGAGCCGGTTACGTCTGCACTAGAGATGCCTGCGTCAAGTGTTCCTCCAGTCGGTTCGGGTGCTATGGCAACAACCCCTCCGACTGGATCAACTGTTGTGACGACTACGCAGAGTTTGACTCTGGTAACCTAGGCTGCCACTATCGTGACGCCAACTTCCTCATCAATTGCATTCTCTATGCATCGCGTCCCAGAGGAGCAGACCGGCGCTGCCAAAGAGGCAATGATCCAGGCCGAGCTGATGATGCATCGAACAAAGGAGGGGTTCGAGGCCAGTAAGTTGGCGTATGACGCTAGCTCGGCACTCGAGGCGAACATCCGAGTAATTTCCACTATAAGTTATTTTTCGATTCAATCTTATCAAACTTCTTGCTTTACACTTTACACCCACTCGCGTAGTAGTTTGTCTTTTACTCCAGTGGGGCACGCTCAATGAACCCACTGGGTGTAGTCCCCGAGGCTGCTATTGAATGCTTGCATCAGCAGGAGTCTATATTTGAGATGTGTGTTTTATATTTGACTCGGCCATGTCGGACCTGGTCGAGTGTTTCTGTATCCAGTGGGGGCACTCTTAGTGCAACCACTGGGTGTAGTCCCCGAGACCGTTGCCGAGTGCTTTCCTCCTCAATGGTCTAATTGAGAATTAGTAAATGTTTGACTCGGGCAGAACGGGTCTGACCGAGTAGTTTTGTATCCAATCGGGGCACGCTAAGCCCACTCGGTGTAGTCCCCGAGACTCGTGTCAATCGTTTATGAAGGACAGTAGTCTTAAGAACCTGGGTGAGTGTGGCGGGCCGCTAATTGGTCGAATAACTTGTATTTTTCACTCGGAAGTAGAAAAATAATTGTGTTGAATGAGACTTACTTTTCCACTCGGATACTTTTCAGAAGGCTTGCGAGATTGGGTTGCAATATACCCAGATGGAATCCGACAAGAACCAACTTCAGCTGGAGTATGATCCAATGAAAAAGGTGCAGGAAGACAAGGATCTAGTCCTTGCAAAGCTGAAGGAGAAGTCTGAAGCTGATGAACTGAAGCTTGCAGACTTTGACAGGTTGATCGCAGAAAATGAGAAAATGAAAAAAGAAAGAGATGAGTTGGCAAAGAAGCTTAACTCTATGGCAAAGAGGGGAAACGCCATAGAAATTTTTGTAAAACATTCCTAGCGAAGATGCTTGCGTCCCTCATTGGTATGTTCTCTTTGTCGAGTAAATCTTTGCACTTTTCATTGAATGAAATGCAGCTGATGCTTCGTTTTTCTTCTTCCATAGAATTTTGTCCGAACTACGAGAAAGAGACCTTCAAGGTGGAGGCATACTTGGACCCCATCAAGTTTCTTGTGCCTGATGACTTGGCCGTAAATATGTATCGCTTCAACTGCCACCTCGTGAAAGTTCAAGGATATCTCACTCGACTGCGAGCTGCTGTGTGGGGAATCAACAAAGAGCCGTGGCCTGAAGATACGTTCCGCGTCGATCTGGAAGCTGTGATGGAGCGCTTGTATCGGGTTTCTGAGAGAGTCCAAGCATGGAAGAAATCCGCTGCTTGGTGCGGAGCTGATGTTACTCTTTCCCTTGTCAGGGTCCACTATAAGGAGGCGAGAGAAGACAAACTGAAAATGCTCCAAGTAGCGAATACCAAGAAGCTCCAGTTCGAGGATTTTATGGAGACCTTCATTAGTGCTACGACTCGAATTGCTTATGGAATTGATCTCGATACCTTTGTCGAGCCAGCAAGTCTCGGAGGTCCTTGAGGAGAAAACTGTCGTTGTTCCCAAAAATCTTTAAATTTTCCTCGGTATGCCGAGTGGTCGATGTATCGTTAAACTTCGTTCAGGTGTTTAACCCGAGTACTTTATGTCTGCGCGGATAACTTTGATCCATGTTGAGCTCTTTTGAATCTATCTACTTTTGATATTTGCAAGATTTTCTTGGTTTCCTTCGAGTGAATAGATTGCTATTCATTCAGAAAAAAGTTTTTGACCTAGGCGATTTGCTCATATCGAAGTTTCTGAGTGTGAAGTCTTTTTTCCACTCAAACTATATTTTTACTTAGGTGAATCGTGTTCAGCTAAGCCACCGAGTGTGAGGATCGCTCTCCACTCGGAGTACATCTTGTACTTAGGCGAAGACTGGGTCGCAGCTAAGCGCCCGAGTGAATAGTTTTTATCCACTCGGAAGAGTTTGTTAACTTAAGCAAATCTTGTTCGCAGCTAAGCCCCCGAGTATGAGGATCGCTCTCCACTCGGAGTACATTTTGTACTTAGGCGAAGACTGGTTCGCAGCTAAGCATCCGAGTGAAAAGTTTTTATCCACTCGGAAGAGTTTGTTAACTTAGGTGAATCTTGTCGCAGCTAAGCCCCCGAGTGTGAGGATCGCTCTCCACTCAGAGTACATTTTGTATTTAGGCGAAGACTGGTTCGCAGCTAAGCCTCCGAGTGAATAGTTTTTATGCACTCGGAAGAGTTTTTTAAATTAGGCGAATCTTGTCGTAGCTAAGCCCCCGAGTGTGAGGATCGCTCTCCACTCGAAGTACATTTTGTACTTAGGCGAAGACTGGGTCGCACCTAAGTGCCCGAGTGAATAATTTTTATTCACTTGGAAGAGTTTGTTAACTTAGGCAAATCTTGTTCGCAGCTAAGCCCTCGAGTGTGAGGATCGCTGTCCACTCGTAGTACATTTTGTACTTAGGCGAAGAATCGATCGCACCTAAGTGCCCGAGTGAATAGTTTTTATCCACTCCGAAGAGTTTGTTAACTTAGGCGAATCTTGTTCGCAGCTAAGCCCCCGAGTGTGAGGATCGCTATCCACTCGGAGTACATTTTGTACTTAGGCGAAGACTGGATCGCAACTAAGCGCCCGAGTGAATAGTTTTTATCCACTCGGAAGAGTTTGTTAACTTAGGCGAATCTTGTTCGCAACTAAGCCCCCGAGTGTGAGGATCGCTCTGTTGGGGAACGTAGTAAATTCAAAAAAATTCCTACGCCATACAAGGTATGGAGAGACCAGCAAGGAGAGAGGTTGTAGAGCATCTTCATACCTTTGAAGATCGCTAAGCGGAAGCGTTACTATGAACGCGGTCGATGGAGTCGTACTCGCAGCGATTCAGATCGCGGTCGGTTCCGATCTATGTGCCAAATAACGGCACCTCCGCGTTGAACACACGTACAACCCAGTGACGTCTCCCACGCCTTGATCCAGCAAGGAGGAGGGAGAGGTTGATGGAGAGCTCCGGCATCACGACGACGTGGTGACGGTGGAGCTACGAGGTCTCCCGGTAGGGCTTCGCCAAGCACCGTGGGAAAGGAGAAAGAGGAGAAGCAGGGTTGCACCGAGAGAGAGATTTCGTGTGCTCAAATCAGCAAAAAAACCCACTATATATAGGAGGAGAGAGAGGGGGCGCCCCCTTTAGGGTTCCCACCCCCAAAGGGTGCGGAAGCCCCATCTAGGGCTGGTGGTGGCGGCCAGGGCAATAGAGAGGGGAGTGGCGCACCCCAGATGGGCCTTAGGCCCATCTGCACTAGGGTTTCCCCCCTTCCCTCTCTTGTGGCACCTTGGGCCTAGGTGGGAGGCGCACCAGCCCACTCTGGGCTGGTTCTCTTCGACCTTTTGGCCCATGCTAGCCTTTGGGGCTGGTGGCCCCTGCCGGTGGACCCCCAAAACCCTTTCGGTGGTCTCGGTACATTACCGGTGTCGCCCGAAACAATTCCGACGACCAAATCTCACTTCCTATACATAATTCTTTACCTCCGGACTGTTCCGGAGCTCCTCGTGACGTCCGGGATCTCATCCGGGACTCCGAACAACCTTCGGTAACGTCGTATACCAATTCCCTATAACCCTAGTGTCATCAAACCTTATGTGTGTAGACCCTACGGGTTCGGGAGGCATGCAGACATGACCGAGACACTTCTCCGGCCAATAACCATCAGCGGGGTCTGGATACCCATGGTGGCTCCCACATGTTCCATGATGATCTCATCGGATGAACCACGATGTCAAGGATTCAATCAATCCCGTATACAATTCCCTTTGTCTACCGGTATAGAACTTGCCCGAGATTCGATCATCGGTATCCCCATACCTTGTTCAATCTCGTTGCCGGTAAGTCTCTTTACTCATTCCGTAGCACATCATCCCGTGACTAAGTCCTTAGTCACATTGAGCTCATTATGATGATGTTCTACCGAGTGGGCCCAGAGATACCTCTCCGTCACACGGAGTGACAAATCCCGATCTCGGTTCGTACCAACCCAACAGATAATTTTGGAGATACCCGTAGTGCACCTTTATAGTCACCCAGTTACGTTGTGACGTTTGATACACCCAAAGCACTCCTACGGTATCCGGGAGTTGCACAATCTCACGGTCGAAGGAAAATATACTTAAAATAGAAAAGCTTTAGCATACGAACAATACGATCTAGTGCTATGCCTAGGATTGGGTCTTGTCCATCACATCATTCTCCTAATGATGTGATACCGTTATCAATGACATCCAATGTCCATGATCAGGAAACCATGATCATCTATTGATCAACGAGCTAGCCAACTAGAGGCTTGCTAGGGACACATTGTGATCTATTTATCCACACATGTATTACTGTTTCCTGTTAATACAATTATAGCATGAACAATAGATAGATTATCAAGAACAAGGAAATATGATAATAATTGTTTTATTATTGCCTCTAGGGAATATTTCCAACAGTCTCCCACTTGCACTAGAGTGAATAATCTAGTTCACATCCCTATGTGATTGCAATGAATTCAACACCCATACAGTTCTCGGGTTCGATCATGTCTTGCTTGTGAGAGAGGTTTATAGGTTCAGACCCGTGTGTGCTTTACAAATCTCTACGTCATCCTATAGATTCTACTACGCCCCATGTGGAACCATTCCAAATGATTGCTTCACTATACGAATCCGGCTTACTACTCATAGTCCTCCGGATTAGTGACAAAGCTTGCATCGACGTAACTTCTTTACGATGAACTCTTTAATCTCCTCCATAATTGAGAAAAATTCTTTAGTCCATTAGTTACTAAGGATAACTTCGACCGCTTTCCAGTGATCCATTCCTGTATCACTTTTATACCCCACGACTGACTCATGGCAAGGCACGCTTTAGGTGTTGTACACAACATATCATACTTGTAGAGCCTACGGCTGATGCATAGGGGACGACATTCGTCCTTTCTCTTTCTTCTGCCATGGTCGGGCTTTGATTCGTACTCAAATTTACACCTTGCAACATAGCCAAGAGCTCCTTCTTTGCTGATCTATTTTGAACTCCTTCAAAAACTTGTCAAGGCATGCATTTCGTTGAAAGTTCCATTAAGCACTTTGATCTATCTTTATAGATCTTGATGCTCAACTCTTAAGTAGCTACATCTAGGTTTTCCTTTCAAAAAACTCCTTTCAAACAACCCTTTATGCTTTGCAGAAATTCTACATTATTTCCGATCAACACTAGGTCATCCACATATATTCATCAGAAATTCTATAGTGCTCCCACTCACCTTTTGGAAATACAAGTTTCTCACAAACTTTGTATAGAACCAAAAACTTTTATCATCTCATCAAAGTGTATATTCCAACTCCGAGATGCTTGCTCCAGTCCATAGAAGGATCGCTCGAGCTTTGCATACTTGTTAGCACCCTTTAGGATCGACAAAATCTTCTGGTTGGATCACATACAACCTTTCCTCAAGAAACCGTCGAGGAAACAATATTTTGACATCCTATCTGCAATATTTCATAAATGATGCAACAACTGCTAACATAATTTCAACAGACTTTCAGCATCGCTATGAGTGAGAAAGTCTCATCGTAGTCAACTCTTTGAACTTTGCCAAAAACACCATTGCGACAAGTCGAGCTTTCTTAATGTTGACTTTTCACCATCATCGTCTGTCTTCCTTTTAAAGATCAATTCAGAGCTAATAGTCTTATGACCATCAAGTGGTTCCTCCAAATTCTATACTTTTTTTTTCATACATGGATCCTCTCTCGGATTTCATGGCCTCCAGCCATTTGTCGGAATCCGGGTCCACCATCGCTTCTCCATATCTCGTAGGTTCATTATTGTCCAACGACATGACCTCTAAGACAAGTTTACCATACCACTCTGTAGTAGTACGCATCCTTGTCCGCCTACGAGGGTTTTGGCAGTGACTTGATCCGAAACTTCATGATACAGTGTAGGCGCCACAGGAACAACTTCCTTCGCCCTACCAGACACTGGTTGAAGTGATGGCTCAATAACCTCATCAAGTATCCACTATACTCCCACTCAACTCTTTCAAGAGAAACCTTTCCTTGAGAAAGGACCTGTTTCTAGAAGCAAACACTTTTGCTTCCGGGTCTGAGATAGGAGGTATACCCAACTGTTTTGGGTGTCCTATGAAGATGCATTTATCCTATTTGGGTTCGAGCTTATCCGGATGAAACTCTTTCACGTAAGCATTGCAGCCCCAAACTCTTAAGAAATGACAACTAAGGTTTCTCTGAACCATAGTTCATACAGTGTCATCTCAACGGAATTGTGTGGTGCCCTATTTAAAGTGAATGCGGTTCTCGCTAATGCCTAACCCATAAACGATAGTGGTAATTTGATAAGAAATATCATAGTATGCACTATGTCTAATAGTGCACGATTATGACATACGGACACACCATCAGACTATGGTGTTCGAGGTGGCATGAGTTGTGAAACATTTTTCACGTGAAACAATTTTCACCTTGTCTTAAACGTTTACCAAACTCGTAACTCATATATATATGATTATCTCCACGATCACATCGTAGACATATTATCCTGTTGTCACGATGATCTTCAACTTCACTCTAAATTACTTGTACCTTTTTCAATAATTCAGACCTATGTTTCATCAAGTAAATACACTAGTATCTACTCAAATCAGTTGTGAAGTATGAACATAATGATATCCACTGCGTGTCTCAGTACTCATTGGACTGCACACATCAAAATGTATTACTTCCAACAAGTTACATTCTTGTTCCATCTCACTGGAAAAAGAGGTCTTCAGTCATCTTGCCCATGTGGTATGATTTGCATGTCTCAAGTGATTCAAAAATCAAGTGAGTCAAATGATCCATCCGCATGGAGTTTCTTCATGCGTTTATACAAACAGGCATGGTTTGCATGTCTCGAACGTTTCAAAAATGAGTGAGTACAAAGATCCATCAGCATGGATCTTCATCATGCATTTTATACCAATATGACTCAAGCAGAAGTGCCACAATTAAGTGGTACTATCATTACTACTTTGTATCTTTTGGCAACAATAGTATGAACATGTGTATCACTCCGATCGAGATTCAATAAACCATTCGTTCTATGTGCAAGACCATTTAAGGTATCATTCAAGTAAACAGAATAACCATTATTCTCTTTAGATGAATAATCGTCTTTGCGGTTAACATAATCCAATCATGTCTATGCTCAACGTAAACACCAAATAACAATTATTTAGGTTTAACACTAATCTCGATGGTAGAGGGAGCGTGCGATGTGTGATCATATCAACCTTGGAAACACTTCCAACACACATCGTCACCTTGCCTTTAGCTAGTCTCTGTTTATTCCATAGCTTTTATTTCGAGTTACTAAAACTTAGCAACCGAACCGGTATCTAATACCCTCATGCTACTAGGAGTACTAGTAAAGTACACATCAATATCATGTATATCTAATATACTTTTGTCGACTTTGCCATCCTTCTCATCTACCAAGTGTCTAGGGTAGTTCCTCTTTAGTGACCGTTCCCCTCATTACAGAAGCACTTAGTCTCGGGTTTGGGTTCAACCTTGGGTCTCTTCACTGGAGCAGCAACTGGTTTGCGTTTAATGAAGTATCCCTTCATGCCCTTTCCCTTCTTGAAACTAGCGGTTTCACAAACCATCAACAATTGATGCTCCTTTTCGATTTCTACTTCCGCGCTATCAAACATAGTGAATAGCTCAAGGATCATCATATCCATCCTTGATATGTTAAAGTTCATCACGAAGCTCTAGTAGCTTGGTGTCAACGACTTTGGAGAACTATCACTGTCTCATGTGGAAGATCAACTCCCACTCGATTCAAGCGATTGTAGTACTCAAACAATTTGAGCACATGCTCAATGATTGAGCTCTTCTCCTTTACTTTTGCAGACAAAGAATCTTGTCGGAGGTCTCATACCTCTCAACAAGGGCACGAGCATGAAATCCCAATTTCATCTCTTGGATCATCATGTATGTCTTGCGACGTTCAAAACGTCTTTAACGCCTTAATTCTAAGTCGTTCAAGCAATATGCACTGAACTATCATGTAGTAATCAAAAATGTGTATGTGGGATGTTCGCAACATACATAGATCATGCTTGGGTTTCAGCACACCGAGCGGTGCCTTAAGGACATAAGCCTTCTGTTTAGCAATGAGGACAATCCTCAGTTAACGGACCGAGTCCGCATAATTGCTACTTCTATCTTTCAACCATATTTTCTCTAGGAACGTATCAAATACCGTAGAGCTATAGCATAAATTACAACATAATTTGCAAAGACCTACATGACTATGTTCATGATAATTAAGTTCATCTGATGAACCCCCACTTAGATCGACATCCCTCTAGTCATCCAAGTGTTACACGATCCACGTCGACTAGCCCATATCCGATCATCAAGTGAACCGGATTAGTCATCAATGGTGAGCATCTCCATGCCGATCGTATCAACCGTACGACTCATGTTCGACCTTTCTATCTCCTGTATTCGAGGCCATGTATGTACATGCTAGGCTCGTTGAGTCAACCTAAGTGTTCTGCGTGTGTGAACTAGCTTACACCCGTTGTATGCGAACGTTAGAATCTATCACACCCGATCATCACGTGGTGCTTCGAGACAATGATCCTTCGCAACGGTGCACACTTAGGGGAATACTTTCTCGAAACTTTCATGAGGGATCATCTTATGTTTGCTACCGTCTTTCTAAGCAATAATATGTAAAAAAAGAAACATGATAACATCACATGCAATCATATAATGACATGATATGGCCATTATCATCTTGCTCCTTTGATTACCATCTTCGGGGCACCATGATCATCATCGTCACCGACATGACACCATGATCTCCATCATCATGTTCTCCATCATTGTGTCTCCGTGAAGTCGTCACGCCAATCTATTACTTCTACTACTATAGCTAACGTTTAGCAATAAAGTAAAGTAACCAACATGGTGTTGCATCTCATACAATAAATTAAGACAACTCCTATGGCTGCTGTCGGTTGTCATACTCATCGACATGCAAGTCCTGAATCCTATTACAAGAACATGATCAATCTCATACATCACATATGCAACATCACATTCTTTTGGCCATATCAGATCACATAGCATACCGTGCAAAAACAAGTTAGACGTCCTCTAATTGTTGTTGCAAGTTTTACGTGGCTGATTTGGATTTCTAGCAAGAACGTTTCTTACCTATGTGACAGCCACAACGTTGATATGCCAATGTTATTTACCCTTCATAAGGACCCTCTTCATAGAATCCAATCCGACTAAAGTGGGAGAGACAGACACCCGCTAGCCACCTTACGCAACTCGTGCATGTTTGTCGGTGGAACCATTCTCACGTAATACTACGTGTAAAGTCGGTCCGGGACGCTTCATCCCACGATGCCGCCAAATCAAGATAAGACTAGTAATGGCAAGAAATTGACAAAATCAGCGCCCACAACTTTTGTGTTCTACCCGTGCATAGAATCTACGCGTAGAACCTTGGCTCGGATGCCACTGTTGGCGAACGTAATAAATTCAAAATTTTCCAACGCCATACAAGGATCTATCTATGGAGAGACCAGCAACGAGAGAGGTTGTAGAGCATCTGCATACCATTGAATATCGCTAAGCGGAAGCGTTACTATGAACGCAGTCGATGGAGTGGTGCTCGCAGCGATTCAGATAGCGGTCGGTTCCGATCTATGTGCCGAATCACGGCACCTCCGTGTTCAACACACGTACAGCCCGGTGACGTCTCCCACGCCTTGATCCAGCAAGGAGGAGGGAGAGGTTGAGGTAGAGCTCCGGCATCACGACAGCGTGGTGGCGGTGGAGCTACGAGATCTCTCGGCAGGGCTTCGCCAAGCATTGTGGGAGAGGAGAAAGGGGAGAAGCAGGGCTGTGCCGAGAGAGAGATTTCGTGTGTCTCAAATCAGCAAAAACCTCCACTATATATAGGGGGAGAGGGAGGGGCGCCCTGATGACCCACAAGTATAGGGGATCTATCGTACTCCTTTCGATAAGTAAGAGTGTCGAACCCAACGAGGAGCAGAAGGATTTGACAAGTGGTTTTCAGCAAGGTAATATCTGCAAGCACTGAAATTATCAGTAACAAGTAGTTGTGTGGTGAGATGATTCGTAGAAAGTAGCAAGTAACAAAAGTAGCAACGGTGCAGCAAAGTGTCCCAATCCCTTTTGTAGCAAGGGACACGCCTAGACGAAGTCTTATAGGAGGTAAAACGCTCCCGGGGACACATGGGAATTTCTGTCAAGCTAGTTTTTATCATGTTCATATCATTGACGTTCGTTACTTTGATAGTTTGATATGTGGGTGTGCCGGTGCTTGGGTGCTTCCCTTACTTGGACAAGCATCCCACTTATGATTAAACCCTCTCGCAAGCATCCCCAACTACGAAAGAAGAATTAATACAAAGTCTAACCATAGCATTAAACTAGTGGATCCAAATCAGCCCCATACGAAGCAACGCATAAACTAGGGTTTAAGCTTCTGTCACTCTAGCAACCCATCATCTACTTACTACTTCCCAATGCCTTCCTCTAGGGCCAAATAATGGTGAAGTGTTATGTAGTCGACGTTCACATAACACCACTAGAGGAAAAACAACATACAACACATCAAAATATCGAACGAATACGAAATTCACATGACTACTTATAGCATGACTTATCCCATGTCCTCAGGAACAAAAGTAACTACTCACAAAGCATAATCATATTCATGACTAGAGAGGTAATGAATAGCATCAAGGATTTGAACATATAATCTTCCAGCAAGTAATCCAACTAGTATCAACTACAAAGAGTAATTAACACTACTCGGAGTCGCGAGACGGAGATTGGTTACAAAAGATGAACTAGGGTTTGGAGATGAGATGGTGGTGATGAAGATGTTGATGGTGATGAGTCCCCTCCAATGAGAGGAGTGTTGGTGATGACGATGGCGACGATTTCCCCATCCGGGAGGGAAGTTTCCCCGGAAGGATCGTCCTGCCGGAGCTCTAGATTGGTTCTGTTCAAGTTCCGCCTCGTGGCGGCGGCTAATCCTCCGAAAAGCCTCCTCTTGATTTTTTTCAGGACGAAACCCTTCTTGTAGCATGTAACATCCCAAATTTTGGAATGTTAGAATAATTATTAGATCGTTTGTTTGTTTGCTTGAGTGATTGAAAGCTTGAGTGAAATTTGAAAACTTTTCAAAACTTTTGAATGAGAGGGAATAAGATGACTTTCCCCATCTCCGATGAATTCAAATTCAATCTTTTAAAAGCAAAGAGAGAACATGACATGACTTCTTCAACTATAACGAATTTGAACGGAGTTTGCATTTGAATCCTTTCAAAATATTTGCCCTTGCTTCTATATTTTTCTTCCCCGAGAAAATGCCCCGACAAAATTCTTGCACGCAAGAAAGAGCGGAGGAAAATGACCCTCCAAAATGTGAGGCATTTCTGAAATATTTTGAGCCAAGAAGACCCAAGTTATATGGAGAAATTAATTGCCAAAAAGAAATAAAGCATTTCGGGATTTTCTAAAAAACATTTTTTTGAAGTATTTATTTGGTAGTGGAAAAATGCCCATCTTTTTGGATTTATTTTTCTGAAAACTTTAATATATTATACCCCTATATTCCAAGGATATTCTATTTCCTTTTAATCGTATCAATTCCTGTTTTAATAAAAAGGGAAAGATATCTCTTATTTTAGGAATGTACTTGGGCCACGTTAGGAAACCAATTTGGCCCAATCCCACCTTCTTCTTCCTCCTCACGAGCTTCCTTCTGTGGCCATGGCAGAAGCTTCCCAGGAAGCTTCCCTCCCCCGATTCGCGGGCTACACTTCCTTCCCGAGCCTCCCACCACCCCTATAAGAACGCCCCTCCTCTCCTCGTTCCATTTTCCCCATCAGCTCGCCCTCTCCCTGCCCGTAGCCACGACGCCCCCACCATTGTTGTTCCTGCAAGGAGCCGAATAGAAGAACACCCAGGAGCCCCTGACGCCCCCTTCCTCGCCTCCGGGACCCCCTCCGCCGTTCCCCCTCCCCGCCGGCGACCTCCCCACCTCGCCGGAGCAGCTAACTCGCCGGAGTTCTTCCTCTGTGTCACCCATGGTGGGATCCACGGAATCCCGTATTGCAGTTTTTTCAGAAAATTGCAATTTAGAAAATTCATATCTATTAGTCTATAACTCCGATTTAGGTGATTCTTTTTGCGTTGGATAAAATTTTTTATGTAGTTTCTGAAGATATATAATTTGTCTATGTCTGGATTTATAAAAATTGAGTTAGATCAGATTTGAATTCAAGCTTGTTTTGCTTATTCCGGGAGTTTAAAAATAGCTTTTAATTTGATTCTTTTTGCTGATGCTTCCTATTGATCATATCTTTCAGTAGTTTAAGTTTCAATTTTTTAAAAATATTTTTAATTGGGGTTTTTACCAAAACAGATTCTGTTTTAGTTCTTTTAGGATTATAGCTATTTCTTTTTCTATATTTCTTTTTAAATTAGTTTCTTTTATATTTGAGAAAGTTTATATTTGGTTTTCTGTTAGACAACAGTAGCTTTGCGAAAAGTTTTGATTTTGATTTTTATATGTTATCATGAAATCAATTCTAGTTCCCTAATAACTTGCAATTGGTTTCTCCACTGTTTCAAATCCCATTTGGAAATACTTTCAAAAAAGTTTTGTGAAAAATACTCTATTTTATCTTAGTTAAATTTGTATCTTAGTTCCCTGTTATTATTTCCAGTTAGAACAAAAACTATTTAGTGTTTGACGTAGTAGAAGACTCCCTAGTCTTATTTGATGTTTCCTTCGGATTCCTATTCGCTCTCTCTTTTGTTTTGATTGCTAGAATGATTGCTAGTATGAGTGCTTATGTGAATGATATGTTTGTTATATAGATTTCATCGGAGAGTGACGAGTAGTCTATCAAGTTATTTCTCGAGAAATTCTTCTTCGTCAACATCGCCAGACAAGTCATTTGATCATGTATCACCTATGTTTTATGCATCGTAGTTCTACCATCCTATGCCCAATTGCATGCTGACTAGGTACTTGGAAATTATGGTTACATATTGTAGTATCATGTGGTAGGCACCCAACAACCCCGTTACTAGGCCCGGGACGACAAATTTCATATTGCTATGCTTGAGTAGACGGGATTTCGGTTGAGTGCATAACACGAGTGATGCGAGGTTGATTAAATAATCAAGACCGGTTAAGACAAGATTTTCAAGACCTCGGACGCAATGCAACTCTGGGTGAAGGACGGTTGATTGGCTCCCTCGAGAACCCATTGGATGACCCGGGATGCTGGAGAGGCCATGACATCCTGCGGAAAGCTTCACCCAGGCTCAAAGAGACTGACGGGATATTTTCAAGACCCAAGGCTTACCTGCACAGCCACAAGTCATTATGGGCTCTGGCTTGGTTGGACAACGCAGCGACTCTGGACAGGCGGTGCTAGCAGATGTAGAAGAACGGTAGGATTGGATGGGCACCGACAGGGATTCAGAGGGACCCGTTGAAAGACCATGTTTTGATCATCCGGTCTTCAAACACCCTGAAGTGCGAGGACATACACGGAGGCGATCCAATCTTGTGGGGAACGTGTGCAAAACTTTGCAGAGTACTCAAACCTAATTGATTAGCCGTGTCCACGGTCATGGAAAACTTGAGCCAAAGGAACTGAAGTTATCTGAAATTCTCAACACAAATAATAATATTGATGTGGTTATTATCGACAACATGTGTACGAGAATTGGTTGGTGGAACCATCTCGTTAACAACCAACAATGTAGTAATATTTTGCTTTTAGCCCCTCTCTTGATGTAGGAGAAAACTTGCTTTTTGCTAAAAACATACAACCCCACCTGCCATATATGCATATAGTATAGATGATTACTTTTCACCCCCTCTCATATGTGACTTGCCGGCATATTCAATATGCTGACCTACACGGCTGCAACGTCTTATGTTGCAGATATTTTCTTCGACGAGTAAGAGTACGATTCAGGGTTATGGTCTACACTCAACTTGCCGTTGGTGTTTATTGGGACTCCACTCCCTTGACTGCTTCCGCTAAGATATTGAAGGTATATATCAGTTTTACGTTATTTACATGTGATTGCACTTTGATATATACAATGATGTACTGTGTGTGCCAGCATACTGATCCAGGGATGACACTGAAACACAGAGGCTTGACTCGTTTTGAGTCGGGTCGCTACAGAAATGGTATCAGAGCACATGTTGACTATAGGACGTGACCCTAGAAACTGGAAATTTCTTAGGAAAGGATCTCTCAAAATATTTATTTTCAACAACACCTTTTACTTCTCATCTCTTCTGATTTCATCGAATGGTCCCTCTCACCTCAAATAGTTAGACAATACCCTTACCCCTTTGACCACATGAAGGATCAACTAAGTCTCACTTCAAAGTAAAGAGGATTTCATCACGGATTTGAAGAATTGAAACTGCACCAATTGAAGACTCTCAGGACCCGAAGAATTCGAAGACCCTGAAGCGTTCGAATATTTATATGACCATTAGAAGTCCAAACCCCTGTTATATACCCACGTTAGTTACGATGATTTGTGAGCCGTCATTGGTGTGTGTTTTCCGACAGCCACAAATAAAGACCTATTCTCAAAACAATATTGTTTGTATTGTGTGTACCTCCCTCCCTCTCTTACCCGTCTCATCCCCAAAACCTCAACCCTACCAGATGGTGTATGAAGCTGGACTTGTAGTCTCTGGACCAATGACCCAGCTGGAGGCTGAAATATGGATTCAGAACATGGAGAACCACTTCGGGAGCAACTTGATCTCAAGGAAGTATGAAGTGGAACACGCTCTCCAGTACTTTACCCAAAGTGCTGCTATCTGGTCGAAAATGCACCATGCCATACAAGGATTTAGTGGAGCAGAAACTTGGGACGAATTCAAGAAGACTCTATTAAGATCCCATCTCATTCGGAAGTGCTATGATAATCAAGAGGAGAAGACTTGTGCATGCAAGATCTTTTGATAAATAGGACACACCCAGGAAGAACACAAGGTTGGATGCACTCATTGTGAAGAAAATCACCCAGCTGAGGAGTGCCCAAGTAGTCAGGTGACTTGTTTCCTTTGTGAAGGAACCACCCACTACCCAGCTCAGTGTCACATTTACCCCAAGGTGCAACAGGTTGTCAAGCAGCAGAAAGATGCAGTGAAGGAAACCCTCAAGAAGAAGATTCTAGAAGAACCTATGATGATTGAAAATATAGAAGACCCTGATGGACAAGGTCTGACCAGATTTTTCTCCAATGCATGCTACTCATGTGGAGAAGAAGGACATTATTCACAGGACTGAACGAATAGAAGCCAAGAGTATCTGGGAAACTTCCCCATGGAAAAAGTGGAGTTTGATCCACTTGAAATAGAAGAACTGGCCAAAATAAAGGAGTCCGGAAAGAAGAGAAAGTACCCTCGGAAGAGCCAAATTTCTGTAGACATAGACCTGAGTCATGTCAGATGTTACAAGTGTATGGAATTTGGCCACCACAAATACATGTGCTCAGGAAGGAAGCCGGAAACCCAAGGAGCAAAAGCAAACACTAAGACGCCTCGAGACTTGTCAGAACTCATTTGCTTTCGTTGCAAGGAAGCAGGACATTTTGCTAGCGATTGTCCACATGGGAAGAAAGCTAGAATGGAGTAGTTAAGTTTTGACCATGGCAATAAGTGTAATCTGAAGCACTCTTGTTTTTCATGAGATCATGGAGTTGAAATTTTTGTAACAGAAGTCCCTCAGATTGTAATAACTTCATGAATCAATGGAATTTATTGTCTCATGATTGCCTATGTTGAAACTGTATGCGTTGTTCTCTCTACGAACAAAGATCTCTGAACATTTATGAGGATATGAGAAAATAGGGTCTATGCAGGCATGAGTATAATTCATTTGAGTGTGGTAGTAATCGGTAGACCCACAGGATCCATTGAGTAGGAGTGTACCATGATTACCAAGGAGACACATACATTCCTCTGAGTACCTATTTACTGACACCTGCAGATGACAACTCTCTACGAGTCATTCCTCAAGGGCCCAGAAACGATCATGACCCTGACCAGTGATCTTGATTACCCGAAAATCCCGAAGGACATGATGAAGCACATTCATCTTGAAGGAGATGCAGTCTACAAAGGCTACCCATTCATGGAAAGTGGAGTAGAACTTTGGTATGTGGAAGTACACCTCCACCATGTGAAAGGAGTTTGTCCAAATACTATGGGGCAATACTTTTTCATTTCACGTGTACCACGAGAAACCTTCTTTGATGCTGTTCGTGAAGCTGCCATGGAAGCCATACGTCAGATTGGAGAGATACTTGAAGCAAGACTCCGTCATACCCAGGAATACCTGAGTGAAGTGCATGCGGAGATGATGGAGATGAAACTCATGACCACCATGATGAAGCAAAAGATGGATGATTTCAAGGAGCACATTGGAAAGTTCCAGTGGAACTAAGTATCCCCAAGGGAGACGAATGAATAATGTTGGCAGAAATGCTCGACCATACCGAACAATGTGGATGGCAGCATTTGTAATAGAGTACTTTTGAATTGGAGTTTTTGATAAGAAATTAAGGATGTAATAAAGGTTTGATTATGAAATGAATATTATTTATGGATTAACCAATACCTTTTCATGGTAAACACACCAATGGAAAGTATCCCGCAGAACGGAGTGTGTACCAAAAATAAGTGCGAGGACTATTTTTATGATGGTTACCCCAAGAGTATGGTGGAATGAAACACTATGGAATTTAAAGGCAGAGTAATTCCAAGTATGCCTGAAACCCACAGACCCCGGGACTAACAAGGATCAAGTACTATCTTTTGGAGAAGGAAACTTGGATTAGCAAACGTTTTCTTAGGAACATATGAAAGCCAGAGAGTTGTGAAGATACGATAGATGTTTTGTTCAGCTTGCAGAACCAATGGATTATCCGAACTTCGTTCGTGGACAAGAGAAATTCTGCAACGCTTGTGAGGATGCCCGAGTGTTAGAATACGAGATTCACTAAGCCTTATACAAGGTAATGATTTCAGTGCGACATGGCTTGGTCACCATGACGACTTACTATTATCATTCTCTTGCTATTCGGAATGGTAAATCTGAGAGACTTACCCATAGAGAGAGACGACGTTCTTTGAAGCTTTTGTTTAAGCCTTAGAATGGTATGATGAAAGCCCCATGTACATGGCATTTGTTGTCACGCGTAGGAAATTTTACGGTGAGAATGAAACCAAGACCCCTCTCTCTGCAGGATAACCACAAATGGTAGACCACCATGAGAACCATCGATATGTTATTTAGAATTGACCACGAGACTGTCAGTTAAGAAGACCCAGTAACGGAAGAAGCTTATATCAACAGAAGAGCACTCGATTTTGATGGAAAACGTTATGAATATAACGGGAGAGCATCACCAAAGGATTTAATATAAAGACTGTGCGATGTCAGTTGCTAAAACCCCAGGGGATTGTTAAATTTTTAAGGGACCGGTATCTCTCATTTGAAGTGTGGTAGCATCCCACTTTGCCGGAGGTTGGATTTGTTAGAAGGCCCCCAAACGCAAACCTTTTTTTCTAGCCCCTCCGAATCTCGAGGACGAGATTCATTTTAAGTGTGGTAGGTTTGTAACATCCCAAATTTTGGAATGTTAGAATAATTTAGATCGTTTGTTTGTTTGCTTGAGTGAAATTTGAAAACTTTTCAAAACTTTTGAATGAGAGGGAATAAGATGACTTTCCCCATCTCCGATGAATTCAAATTCAATCTTTTAAAAGCAAAGAGAGAAGATGACATGACTTCTTCAACTATAACGAATTTGAATGGAGTTTGCATTTGAATCCTTTCAAAATATTTGCCCTTGCTTCTATATTTTTCTTCCCCGAGAAAATGCCCCGACAAAATTCTTGCACGCAAGAAAGAGCGGAGGAAAATGACCCTCCAAAATGTGAGGCATTTCTGAAATATTTTGAGCCAAGAAGACCCAAGTTATATGGAGAAATTAATTGCCAAAAAGAAATAAAGCATTTCGGGATTTTCTAAAAAACATTTTTTTGAAGTATTTATTTGGTAGTGGAAAAATGCCCATCTTTTTGGATTTATTTTTCTGAAAACTTTAATATATTATACCCCTATATTCCAAGGATATTCTATTTCCTTTTAATCGTATCAATTCCTGTTTTAATAAAAAGGGAAAGATATCTCTTATTTTAGGAATGTACTTGGGCCACGTTAGGAAACCAATTTGGCCCAATCCCACCTTCTTCTTCCTCCTCACGAGCTTCCTTCTGTGGCCATGGCAGAAGCTTCCCAGGAAGCTTCCCTCCCCCGATTCGTGGGCTACACTTCCTTCCCGAGCCTCCCACCACCCCTATAAGAACGCCCCTCCTCTCCTCGTTCCATTTTCCCCATCAGCTCGCCCTCTCCCTGCCCGTAGCCACGACGCCCCCACCATTGTTGTTCCCGCAAGGAGCCGAACAGAAGAACACCCAGGAGCCCCTGACGCCCCCTTCCTCGCCTCCGGGACCCCCTCCGCCGTTCCCCCTCCCCGCCGGCGACCTCCCCACCTCGCCGGAGCAGCTAACTCGCCGGAGTTCTTCCTCTGTGTCACCCATGGTGGGATCCACGAAATCCCGTATTGCAGTTTTTTCAGAAAATTGCAATTTAGAAAATTCATATCTATTAGTCTATAACTCCGATTTAGGTGATTCTTTTTGCGTTGGATCAAAAATTTTATGTAGTTTCTGTAGATATATAATTTGTCTATGTTTGGATTTATAAAAATTGAGTTAGATCAGATTTGAATTCAAGCTTGTTTTGCTTATTCCGGGAGTTTAAAAATAGCTTTTAATTCGATTCTTTTTGCTGCTGCTTCCTATTGATCATATCTTTCAGTAGTTTAAGTTTAAATTTTTTAAAAATATTTTTAATTGGGGTTTTTACCAAAACAGATTCTGTTTTAGTTCTTTTAGGATTATAGCTATTTCTTTTTCTATATTTGTTTTTAAATTAGTTTCTTTTATATTTGAGAAAGTTTATATTTGGTTTTCTGTTAGACAACAGTAGGTTTGCGAAAAGTTTTGATTTTGATTTTTATATGTTATCATGAAATCAATTCTAGTTCCCTAATAACTTGCAATTGGTTTCTCCACTGTTTCAAATCCCATTTGGAAATACTTTCAAAAAAGTTTTGTGAAAAATACTCTATTTTATCTTAGTTAAATTTATATCTTAGTTCCCTGTTATTATTTCCAGTTAGAACAAAAACTATTTAGTGTTTGACGTAGTAGAAGACTCCCTAGTCTTATTTGAAGTTTCCTTCGGATTCCTATTCGCTCTCTCTTTTGTTTTGATTGCTAGAATGATTGCTAGTATGAGTGCTTATGTGAATGATATGTTTGTTATATAGATTTCATCGGAGAGTGACGAGTAGTCTATCAAGTTATTTCTCGAGAAATTCTTCTTCGTCAACATCGCCAGACAAGTCATTTGATCATGTATCACCTATGTTTTATGCATCGTAGTTCTACCATCCTATGCCCAATTGCATGCTGACTAGGTACTTGGAAATTATGGTTACATATTGTAGTATCATGTGGTAGGCACCCAACAACCCCGTTACTAGGCCCGGGACGACAAATTTCATATTGCTATGCTTGAGTAGACGGGATTTCGGTTGAGTGCATAACACGAGTGATGCGAGGTTGATTAAATAATCAAGACCGGTTAAGACAAGATTTTCAAGACCTCGGACGCAATGCAACTCTGGGTGAAGGACGGTTGATTGGCTCCCTCGAGAACCCATTGGATGACCCGGGATGCTGGAGAGGCCATGACATCCTGCGGAAAGCTTCACCCAGGCTCAAAGAGACTGACGGATATTTTCAAGACCCAAGGCTTACCTGCACAGCCACAAGTCATTATGGGCTCTGGCTTGGTTGGACAACGCAGCGACTCTGGACAGGCGGTGCTAGCAGATGTAGAAGAACGGTAGGATTGGATGGGCACCGACAGGGATTCAGAGGGACCCGTTGAAAGACCATGTTTTGATCATCCGGTCTTCAAACACCCTGAAGTGCGAGGACATACACGGAGGCGATCCAATCTTGTGGGGAACGTGTGCAAACCTAATTGATTAGCCGTGTCCACGGTCATGGACAACTTGAGCCAAAGGAACTGAAGTTATCTGAAATTCTGAACACAAATAATAATATTGATGTGGTTATTATCGACAACATGGGTACGAGAATTGGTTGGTGGAACCATCTCGTTAACAACCAACAATGTAGTAATATTTTGCTTTTAGCCCCTCTCTTGATGTAGGAGAAAACTTGCTTTTTGCTAAAAACTTACAGCCCCACCTGCCATATATGCATACAGTATAGATGGTTACTTTTCACCCCCTCTCATATGTGACTTGCCGGCATATTCAATATGCTGACCTACACGGCTGCAACGTCTTATGTTGCAGATATTTTCTTCGACGAGTAAGAGTATGATTCAGGGTTACGGTCTACACTCAACTTGCCGTTGGTGTTTATTGGGACTCCACTCCCTTGACTGCTTCCGCTAAGATGTTGAAGGTATATATCAGTTTTACGTTATTTACATGTGATTGCACTTTGATATATACACTGATGTACTGTGTGTGCCAGCATACTGATCCAGGGATGACACTGAAACACAGAGGCTTGACTCGTTTTGAGTCGGGTCGCTACATAGCAAAAGGGGGGAGCCAGAGGGCCAAGTGGGAGCCCACAAGCACCCTAGGCGCAGCCAGGGGGCCCGCGCCTAGGAGGCTTGTGGCCTCCTACTGGCGCCCCTCTCGTTCTTCTTCGGCCTTGTATTTTTATAAATCCAAAAAAATCCACGTTGATTTTCACGGCTTTTGGAGTTGCGGAGAATAGGTATCTCAAACTTGCTCCTTTTTCAGGCCAGAATTCCAGCTGCCGACATTCTCCCTCTTCAGGTAATCCTTGCAAAATAAGAGAGAAAATGCATAAGTATTGTACCGTGAAGTGTAATAACAGCCCAAAAAGCGATAAATATCAACATGAAAGCATGATGCAAAATGGACGTATCAACTCCCCAAGCTTAGACCTCGCCTGTCCTCAAGCGAAAGCCGAGATCAATAAACATGCCCACATGTTTAAAGAGAGAGAGCGGTGTCGACAAAACAAGATACGGACATGCAGGCATCATGATCATAGCTAGAACAGCAATATAATCATATCATCTCTTATGCTAAAGTGACAATTCCTTCACAAAGTAAAGTATGGATCAAGAACCTTACCGAGAATTAACAACCGATAGCCTTTAGTCATTGAAGCAATTGCAATTTATCACAACATCGAAAAGAGTCAAATAAGAGCTTGTAAAGCAAATCCACATACTCAATCATCTTTTCGTTCTCTAAAATTGCTACAACTCACGTGGTACTCATGAGATCAAAGTTTCAGTTGGACACAGAGAAAGACAGGGGCTTATAGTTTCGCCTTCCAACCACTTACCTCAAGGGTAATGTCAACAACAAAAATTCATGAATACTTACCTCCAAGTTGACATATGAATATAGATCCTTCCGTAGCATATGACGTTAGCCAAGATAAAGGCGAAATAAGGAATTGGTGAAGATTACCATGACTCTTTCAGGGGCAAACAGTAAAGGTACAAGATAGGCCCTTCGCAGAGGGAAGCAGAGGTTGTCATGCGCTTTTGAGGTTTGGATGTGTGTTCTCTTAGTGCGGAGGAATGTCACTTTATATTGCCTCGTGTGATAAAGAACTTTATTATGCAGTCTGTCGCTTTTATGTCTTCCTCATCACAGGTTCGTACAAAGCTTATTTTCCACACACTAATAGATCATACATATTAGGTAGAAATTTTTATTGCTTGCACCGATGACAACTTACTTGTGGGATCTTATTCAATCCATAGGTAGGTATGGTGGACTCTCATGGCAAAACTGGGTTGAAGGTTTATGGATGCACAAGTAGTATCTCTACTTGGTGCGGGAGTTTTGGCTAATATGAGGTGGAAGAAATCGCCACATGCTAAGGGATCTCTAGTCATATAACATTGTTTGGAACCAAGCAAACACAATTCATTATGTTGTCTTCCTTGTCCAACATCTACTTCTAAGCATGCAATAGTTTAGTGAGTGTTCACAATCATAGATGGTATCAAAGATATATTTATATGTGAACCTCTCCTTCTTTATCACTTCCTATTAATTGCAACAATGACCAAGGTCTACGTTTGTCTACCCTCAACAAGTTTCAATCATCATTCTTTTTATATGTGAAGCCATCACTTCCCATAAGATCATTACATGATCTTTCATGCTTTTGTTCTCTTCTCATTCTCTTGATCATGGCATGAGTCAAGGCCCTTAACTAAGACACTCTTTATTATATGGCTCACGAGCTCGAATACATCGGGGGTGACACAAAGCAAAACTCAAACCTAAAACACTAAGACCTTTATTTCTACTAGAGAAAGATAAAACCAAAAAGGAACGAACTAAGAAAAGGTAAATGCAAAAGATGTGATGGTGATACGATACCGGAGAAACTTCCCCAAGCTTGGCACAAGCCAAGGGGATTGCCCATACCCATGCTTAGTTGTCTTTCTTTGGAGGTGATGGTGATGGAGTTGTTTTGTCTTTTGATTCCAAGAGAGCCATCAATCTTTGATTTATACCTTGGAGATCTCTGATATGTTTCTCCAGCAAAACAACTTCACGAGTGAGATAAGTATTGCAAGCGCGAGTTGTTTCAAAAAACCTCAAGAGTTCAATAAAGGATGGAGACAGTAGGTGGAGGTAGGGTTGGAGGAAATCCACTTCTTCAGCTTCTTCCTTGTTGAACACAGATTGTACTTCGTCCCACGCCTGATTCTTCTCCTTAGTTCTGCCCTTGGCTTCCGTGACTTACACTCTTTTCAGATCAACATCTACTTCTTCATAGACTTGAGGGAAATTGTTCTCCCCGACAGATTCCTGAGACGACATCCTTGCTCTAAATCTGCGGTAGAAAACAGGCTCGAAACGAAAACAGAGGAAATTTGCGTGATACGCTGGTCAGACCTTTCAAGAGAATATATAATTATTTTTTCGACCAGAAGGAGTACTCCGCAAGAAAACGGAGTCCGGGAGGCACACGAGCTGGCCACAAGCCCCCGAGGCGCGACCACGGGGGTGGCCCTCGCCTGGCAGGCTTGTCGCCTCCTCGTGCGCTTTCCGGACTACTTCAAATTTTTCTGTTTTTTCAAAAATTCCCAAACGGAGGAAAAATCCTACTGGAAAAGTTTTGGAGCATGTTTACTTACCGAATCACATACCTCTTCGTTTTCGGAGTCTGAAACAGGAAGATAAATATCCCTTAGGTATTCCTCCGGAGTAATGGTATTGATAATATTGCTTTCAACATTTATGGGAGTACGTGAGATATAATGCTTGATTCTCTGCCCATTTACAACTTCCGGACAATTTCCTTCCATGTTGTTGATCTTGATAGCACTGGAACGATATACTTCCTCAACAATGTAAGGAACTTCCCATTTAGAGAGAAGCTTGCCTGCAAAAAATCTTAAATGGGAATTATATATCAATACATAATCACCTACGTTGAACTCACGCTTTTTATCCTTTTATCATGCCACCTCTTAACCTTTTCTTTGAACAACTTGGCATTCTCGTATGGCTGAGTTCTCCATTCATCAAGCGAGCTAATATCAAATAATTTCTTCTCACCAGCAAGTTTGAAATCAAAGTTGAGCTCTTTGATTGCCCAATAAGCCTTATGCTCTAGCTCAAGAGGTAAATGACATGATTTATCGTATACCATTTTGTACGGAGACATGCCCATGGGATTCCTTTAGGCAGTTCTATAAGCCCACAATGCATCATCGAGCTTATTAGACCAATTCTTTCTAGACCTATTGACAGTCTTTTGCAAAATCAGTTTAATCTCTCTATTGCTTAGCTCTACTTGACAACTGAACTGAGGGTGATAAGGAGACGCAATTCTATGGTTGACATCATACTTAGCAAGCGTTTTACGAAAATCACCATGAATGAAATGTGAACCACCGTCGGTCATTAGATATCTAGGGACTCCAAATCTAGGGAAAATAACTTCTTTAAGCATCCTGATAGAGGTGTTGTGATCAACACTACTAGTGGTGATAGCCTCTACCCACTTAGTGACGTAATCAACAGCAACTAGGATAGGAGTATACCCGTTGGATTTCGGAAAAGGTCCCATATAATCAAAGCCCCAAACATCAAATGGTTCAATGACAAGTGAATAATTCATAGGCATTTCCTGACATTTACCGAAATTACCTATTCTTTGACATTCGTCACAAGACAAGACAAACTTACAGGCATCCTTGAAGAGAGTGGGTCAATAGAAACCTGATTGCAATACCTCGTGTCTCATTCTATCTCCCGCATGGTGTCCCCCGTAGGCCTCGGAGTGACACTTCTGTAGGATCTGTCCCTGTTCATGTTCAGGTAAACAATGTCTAATAACACCATATACTCCTTCCTTATAAAGGTGAGGATCATCCCAAAAGTAATGTCTCGAGTCAAAGAAGAATTTCTTCTTTTGTTGGTATGTGAAACTAGGTGGTATATATTTGGCAACAATATAGTTTGCATAATCAGCATACCACGGTGCACTACGTGAATTATTGACGACATTCAATTGCTCATCAAGAAACTTAACATCAATAGGTTGTGGGTCATCAAGAACATTCTCCATCCTAGACAAGTTATCTGTTACGGGGTTATCAGCACCCTTCCTGTCGACAACGTGCAAATCAAATTCTTTTAGCAAGAGAACCCATCTGATAAGTCTAGGTTTAGCGTCTTTCTTCTCCATTAGGTACTTAATAGCAGCATGATCAGTGTGAATAGTGACTTTGGAATCAACTATGTAAGGCCTGAACTTTTCACATGCGAACACCACTGCTAAAAATTCCTTTTCCGTAGTAGCATAGTTTCTTTGGGCACTGTCTAGAGTTTTACTAGCATAGTGAATAACATTCAACTTCTTACCAACTCTTTTCCCTAGAACAACACCAACACCATAATCACTAGCATCACACATGATTTCAAAAGGTAAGTTCCAATCAGGTGGTTGAACAATAGGTGCAGTTATCAAAGCCTTCTCAAGTATTTCAAAGGCTTCCTCACAATCATCGTCAAAAATGAAAGGTATATCCTTTTGCAAGAGATTGGTAAGAGGCCTAGAAATCTTAGAGAAGTCTTTAATGAACCTTCTATAGAAACTAGCATGACCAAGGAAACTTCTTATACCTTTGATATCTGTGGGGCATGGCATTTTCTCGATTGCATCAACCTTAGCCTTATCAACTTCAATACCTCTTTCGGAAATTTTATGTCCTAAGACGATGCCTTCATTAACCATAAAGTGGCACTTCTCCCAATTCAAGACAAGATTTGTGTCTTTACATCTCTGCAAGACTGGATCAAGGTTGCTGAGGCAATCATCAAAAGAAGACCCGTAAACGGAGAAGTCATCCATGAAAACCTCAACAATCTTTTCACAAAAGTTAGAGAATATAGCCATCATACATCTTTCAAAGGTGGCAGGTGCATTACATAAGCCAAAAGGCATACGTCTGTAACCAAGGTACCGAAAGGGCAGGTGAAAGTGGTTTTCTCCTGATCAGATTGTGCAACAGGTATTTGGGAGAAACCAGAATAACCGTCTAGAAAGCAGAAGTGTGTGTGTTTAGATAGTCTTTCTAGCATTTGGTCGATAAAAGGCAAAGGGTAATGATCTTTCCTAGTGGTTTTATTCAATTTCTAAAAATCAATCACCATCCTATAGCCAGTAATAATCCTTTGTGGGATCAATTCACCTTTATCATTAGGGACAACACGGATACCTCCCTTCTTAGGGACGCAATCCACCGGACTCACCCAATCACTATGAGCAACATGATAGATAATACCTGCTTCGAGGAGCTTTATTATTTCTTTTCTTACTACCTATTTCATCTTAGGATTTAATCTCCGTTGATGATCAACAACTGGCTTGGGATCAGGATCAGTTTTAATCTTGTGTTGGCATAGAGTGGGACTAATGCCCTTAAGATCATCAAGAGGATATCCAATAGCAGCACGGTGCTTCCTGAGAGTTTTTAGTAACTTCTTTTCTTCATGCTCTGAGAGGCTAGCACTAATAATAACAGGATATATCTCTTTTTCATCAAGATAAGCATACTTAAGAGTATCTGGCAACTGTTTAAGCTCGAACACATGATCACCCTTTGGTGGGGGTGGATCCCCAAGCTGTTCAACAGGAAGATTATTCTTAAGGATAGCATATTGTTCTAAGACAACTCTATCTATCTCATCCCTTTCATCCATATGCATATCATTTTCATGATCAAGCAAGTATTGCTCTAATGGATTAGTAGGAGGAACGACAATAGAAGCTAGGGCAATAATTTCATCCTTACTAGGCAAATCTTTTTCATGAGGTTGTCTACCAAACTTGGAGAAATTGAACTCGTGTGACACACCTTCAAAGCCAACAGTGACAGTTTGCTTCTCACAGTCAATATGAGCATTGACAGTATTGAGAAAAGGTGTGCCAAATATGATGGGACAAAAGCTATCTTGGGTGGTAGCAAGAACGAGGAAATCAGCAGGATACTTCATTTTACCACACAAGACTTCAACATCCCTTACAATTCCCACACGGTAGATAGTATCTCTGTTGGCAAGCTGAATAGTGACATCAATGGGTTCTATCTCGACTGGTGCTTTCTCATATTTAATTTCATCATATAAGGATTGAGGTATTGCACTAACACTAGCACCCACGTCACATAAACCATGATAACAATGATCTCCTATCTTAACAGAAACAACACGCGTGCCAACAACACGCCTATGTTTGTCTCTAGCGTGTGGTTTAGCAATTCTAGCAGCATCTTCACAGAAGTGAATATTATGGCCATCAACATTGTCGGACAGGGGATCTTTGATGATAGCAATGCTACGTTGAACTTTAATTTTCTTAGGGGGTGTAGGTGTTCTAATGTAGGCTCTACGTATCACAATTGAAGCTTTAGAACGATCCTTTATCCTAATTGGGCAAGGTGGTTTCTCAATGTAAGAACTGGGAACAACATGATCATTATAGGCAATGACTCTCTCTTCAACTGGATTGGGTTTAACTACATTGACTTATAAGGGTGGATGATATTTAAACCACTTCTCTTTGTGGAGATCAATATGAGCAGCAAATGATTCACACAATGAAGCTACTATCTCAGAGTCAAGTCCATACTTAGCGCTAAAATCACAAAAAATATTTGTTTCGACAAAGGATTTAACGCAATCAAACTTGAAATTCATACCTGACTCCTTACCTTCATAAAGCTCCCAATCTTCAGTGTTGCGTTTAATTCTCTCCAATAAATTCCATCTGAAGTTAATATCTCTCTTCATAAAAGAACCGGTACAAGAAGTGTCAAGCATGGTGCGATCATCATGAGAAAGCCGAGCATAGAAGTTCTGAATTATAATTTGTCTCAAGAGCTCATGGTTGGAGCATGAATATAACATTGATTTAAGCCTCCCCCAAGCTTGAGCGATGCTTTCTCTGTCACGAGGCCAAAAATTATAAATATAATTCCGATCAGGATGTACTAAATGCAAAGGATAAAACTTTTGATGAAATTCCAATTTCAACCGATTGTAGTTCCATGATCCAGTATCATCACATAGCCTATACCACGTGAACGCCTTATCCCTCAAAGATAAGGGCAAGACCTTCTTCTTGACCTCATCCTCGGGCAAACCGGCAAGCTTAGATAAACCACAAACTTCATCTACATAGATTAGATGCAAGTCTGGATGTGATGTTCCATCTCCTGTAAAAGGATTAGCCAGCAGTTTCTCAAGCATACCCGAAGGAAATTCATAGCAAATATTTTCAGTAGGTGCAGAAGATTGAGGAGAAACTCTTTGAGGTGAAGATACCCCGAACAAGCCCCTCAAAGGATTAGTTTCCATAGTGACAAGTGGCAATAAATTTCAGCACACTATATAAATGTTTCCTTACCAATTTCCACTTAGCAAAGGCGCTTCACTCCCCGGCAACGGCGCCAGAAAAGAGTCTTGATGACCCACAAGTATAGGGGGTCTATCATAGTCCTTTCGATAAGTAAGAGTGTCGAACCCAACGAGGAGCAGAAGGATCTGACAAGTGGTTTTCAGCAAGGTAATATCTGCAAGCACTGAAATTATCGGTAACAAGTAGTTGTGTAGTGAGATGATTCGTAGCAAGTAGCAAGTAACAAAAGTAACAACGGTGCAAAAAAGTGGCCCAATCCCTTTGTAGCGAGGGACAAGCCTGGACAAAGTCTTATAGGAGGTAAAACGCTCCCGAGGACACATGGGAATTTCTGTCAAGCTAGTTTTCATCATGTTCATATGATTCACGTTTGTTACTTTGATAGTTTGATATGGGGGTGGACCAGTGCTTGTGTACTACCCTTACTTGGACAATCATCCCACTTATGATTAACCCCTCTCGCAAGCATCCGCAACTACGAAAGAAGAATTAAGGCAAAGTCTAACCATATCATTAAACTAGTGGATCCAAATCAGCCCCTTACGAAGCAACACATAAACTAGCGTTTAAGCTTCTGTCACTCTAGCAACCCATCATCTACTTACTACTTCCCAATGCCTTCCTCTAGGCCCCAATAAAGGTGAAGTGTTATGTAGTCAACGTTCACATAACACCACTAGAGGAAAAACAACATACAACACATCAAAATATCGAACGAATACCAAATTCACATGACTACTTATAGCATGACTTATCCCATGTCCTCAGGAACAAAAGTAACTACTCACAAAGCATAATCATATTCATGACCAGAGAGGTAATGAATAGCATGAAGGATATGAACATATAATCTTCCACCAAGTAATCCAACTAGCATAAACTAAAAAGAGTAATTAACACTACTAGCAACCTTACAAGTACGAATCGAAGTCGCGAGACGGAGATTGGTTACAAGAGATGAACTAGGGTTTGGAGATGAGATGGTGCTGATGAAGATGTTGATGGTGATGAGTCCCCTCCGATGAGAGGAGTGTTGGTGATGATGATGACGACAATTTCCCCCTCCGGGAGGGAAGTTTCCCCGACAGGATCGTCCTTTGGGAGCTCTAGATTGGTTCTGCTCAAGTTCCGCCTCGTGGCGGCAGCGAATTCTCTGAAAAGCCTCCTCTTGATTTTTTCAGGACGAAAAACTTCTTGTAGCAAAAGGGGGGGGGAGCCAGAGGGCCAAGTGGAAGCCCACAAGCCCCCTAGGCGCGGCCAGGGGGCCCGCGCCTAGCAGGCTTGTGGCTTCCTGCTCGCGCCCCTCTGGCACTTCTTCGGCCCAGTATTTTTTATAAATCCCAAAAAAAATCCATGTAGATTTTCACAGCTTTTGGAGTTGTGCAGAATAGGTATCTCAAACTTGCTCCTTTTTCAGGCCAGAATTCCAACTGTCGGCATTCTCCCTCTTCATGTAATCCTTGCAAACTAAGAGAGAAAAGGCATAAGTATTGTACCGTGAAGTGTAATAACAACCCAAAAAGCAAAAAATATCAACATGAAAGCATGATGCAAAATGGACGTATCACGCCCCTTTAGGGTTCCCACCCCGAAAGGGTGCGGCAGCCCCATCTAGGGCTGGTGGTGGCGGCCAGGTCAAGAGAGAGGGGGTGGCGCACCCGAGATGGGCCTTAGGCCCATCTGCACTAGGGTTTTCCCCTTCCCTCTCTTGTGGCGCCTTGGGCCTAGGTGGGAGGCACACCAACCCACTCCGGGCTGGTTCTCTTTCATGTTTTGGCCCATGCTAGCCTTTGGGGCTGGTGGCCCCTCTCGGTGGACCCCGAAACCCTTACGGTGGTCCTGGTACATCACCGGTGTTGCCCGAAACAATTCCGCCGACCAAATCCTCACTTCCTATATATAATTGTTTACCTCCGGACTATTCCTGAGCTCCTCGTGACGTCCGGGATCTCATCCGGGACTCCGAACAACCTTCGGTAACATCGTATACCAATTCCCTATAACCCTAGCGTCATCGAACCTTAAGTGTGTAGACCCTATGGGTTCGGGAGGCATGCACACATGACCGAGACACTTCTCCGGCCAATAACCATCAGTGGGGATGGATACCCATGGTGGCTCCGCATGTTCCACGATGATCTCATCGGATGAACCACGATGTCAAGGATTCAATCAATCCCGTATACAATTCCCTTTGTCTACCGATATAGAACTTGCCCGAGATTCGATCGTCGGTATCCCCATACCTTGTTCAATCTTGTTGCCAGCAAGTCTCTTTACTCGTTCCGTAGCACAACATCACGTGACTAACTCCTTAGTCACATTGAGCTCATTATGATGATGTTCTACCGAGTGGGCCCAGAGATACCTCTCCATCACACGGAGTGACAAATCCCGATCTCAATTCGTACCAACCCAACAAATACTTTCGGAGATACCAGTAGTGCACCTTTATAGTCACCCAGTTACGTTATGATGTTTGATACACCCAAAGCACTCCTACGGTATCCGGGAGTTGCACAATCTCACGGTCGAAGGAAAAGATACTTGAAATTAGAAAAGCTTTAGCATACGAACAACACGATCTAGTGTTATGCTTAGGATTGGGTCTTGTCCATCACATAATTCTCCTAATGATGTGATCCCGTTATCAATGACATCCAATGTCCATGATCATCTATTGATCAACGAGCTAGCCAACTAGAGGCTTGCTAGGTACACATTGTGATCTATTTATCCACACATGTATTACTGTTTCCTGTTAATACAATTATAGCATGAACAATAGACGATTATCACGAACAAGGAAATATGATAATGACCATTTTATTATTGCCTCTAGGGCATATTTCCAACACGCTCTCCACTCGGGGTACATTTTGTACATATGCGAAGACTGGTTCGTAGCTAAGCATCCTAATGAATAGATTTTATCCACTCGGAAGAGTTTGTTAACTTAGTCGAATCTTGTTCACAGATAAGCTCCCGAGTGTGAGGATCGCTCTCCACTCGGAGTACATTTTGTACTTAGGCGAAGACTGGTTCGTATATAAGCATCCGAGTGAATAGTTTTATCCACTCGGAGGAGTTTGTTAACTTAGGCGAATCTTGTTCGCAGCTAAGCCCCCGAGCGTGAGGATCGCTCTCCACTCGGAATAGGATTCGTGCGTGTAGCCACTCGACTCGAATCGACAAAAATTGAAGAGGTTATTACTTTGACGAGCAAATTTACTCAGCAAACTTCGTGTGTTACATCGGATAGACCAGTGATCAAGCATAAAAACGTTTGAGCAGATCCGCATTCCATGCGCGCGGTTCATCAGTCCTCTTCTGGAGATTGTAGAGTCGGTAGGCTCCATTGTTTAACACCTTAGTGACGATGAAAGGCCCTTCCCAAGAAGGAGCTAGCTTATGAGGTCGTTGTTGATCCACTCTGAGTACGAGATCACCTTCATGAAACGCCCGATTCCTCACATGCCTTGAATGAAAACGCCGTAGGTCTTGTTGATAAACTGTGGATCAAATCATCGCTATCTCGCGTTCCTCCTCCAAAAGATCCACTCCATCTTGACGTGCTTGCTTGGCTTAAAATTCTGAATAGAGATCCATTCGGGGGGAACTGTGAAGCAAGTCACTTGGTAGAACGGCTTCGGCTCCATAGACCAGGAAGAAAGGAGTTCGCCCAGTCAACTAGTTTGGAGTTGTCCTCAGACCCCAGAGAACAGAAGGTAGTTCAGTCACCCAAGCGCCTGCGGCATACTCAAGGTCTCGCATGAGTCGAGGCTTTAATCCTTGTAGGATAAGACTATTCGCTCGCTCTACTTGGTCGTTGGTTTGTGGATGGGCAACATATGCATAATCCACCCAGGTCCCTTGATTAGTGCAGAAACGTCTGAAATCATCCGAATCAAAGTTGGACCCATTGTCTGTGATGATGCTATGCGGGACTCCATACCAGAATGTAATTTCCTTCACAAACTTGATGGTTGTGCGGGTATCCAGCTTCTTGATTGGCTTAGCTTCAATCCATTTGGTGAACTTGTCGACTGCAACGAGCAAGTATGTGAACCCACTTCGGACCTGTTCGGAAAGGCCCGACCATATCTAACCCCCAGACAGCAAGCGGCCAAAGGAGAGGGATTGTCTTCAGGGCAGATGCAGGTTTGTGAGACAGGTTGGAGTAGAACTGACAGCCTTCACAACGGTCGATGAGATCTTTGGCCATTTCATTCACGCATGGCGAGAAGAATCCAGATTGGTATGCTTTGTCAACAATGGTCCGTGAAGACGCATGATGGCCACAGGTCCCCGAGTGGATCTCTTCCAGAATGAGTTGGCCCTCCTCATGGGAGATGCATCATTGAGCTACGTCGGTCATGCTCTCTCTGTAGAGCTGATCACCCATTACTTGAAGGCCTTTGACCTGTGGACAATTTGTCGGGCTTCGTCTTCGTCCTCTGGCAGCTCTTGCCTTAAGATGTATGCAATATACGGCATTGTCCAGTCGGGGGTAATCACCAAAATCTCCATGATGAGATCGACGACTTCTGGAACATCAACTTCAGTCGGATCGGAAGTACTTGTTGGTTGTGGGGCTCTTCAGTGAAAGGATCCTCTTGCACTGACGGAGTGTGCAAGTGTTCCAAACATACATTGTTGGGTATAGGCTTCCGAGTAGATCCGATCTTAGCCAATTCATCAATTGCGTTGTTCTACAGTCGGGGTACATGATGGAGTTCTAAGCCTTCGAACTTCTTCTCCAACTTCCTCACTGCATTGCAGTAACCTGTCATGGCAGGGTTCCTGACGTCCTACTCCTTCATCACCTGATTGACCACTAAGTCTGAGTCGCCGTAGACCATCAGGCGTCGGACGCAGAGTGAGATGGCCATACGCAACCCCTAAAGGAGAGCTTCATACTCAGCCTCATTGTTGGATGAGTCCAAGTGGATCTGAATGACATATTTAAGCTTGTTGCCTTTTGGAGACACCAGTACTACACCAGCACCAGACCCATTTAACATTTTGGATCCATCAAAGAACATAGCCCAATGCGTCAAGTGAATCTGGGCTGGCTGTTGCTGTTCCACCCACTCGGCCATAAAATCAGCCGGGGCCTGATATTTGATGGCTTTCTTTGCTTCAAACTTGATATCCAAATACAAAAGCTCCGTAGCCCATTTGGCCACTCGGCCCGTTGCATCCCGATTGTGAAGGATCTCCGATAGCGGAGCATCACTGACGACTGATATGGAGTGATCTTGAAAGTAATGTGCCACTTTCTTTGCTGTCAAATATATTCCATAAAGAAGCTTCTGGTAATGGGGATACCTTTGCTTCGAATGAGTCAACACTTCTGAAATATAGTAGAATGGACGTTGAACCTTGTAGGCTTTACCTTCTTCTTCTCTCTCGATAGTCGGGACTGTACTAACGACTTGATTGGTGGCTACAATGTATAGGAGCAGTGGTTCTTTGCTCCGCGGAGCAGCAAGAACCGACTAGGTGGAAACCAGAGCTTTGAGCTCTACAAACGCTCCTTCTGCTTCATCATTCCACTCGAATACATCCGACTTCTTCATCAGTCGGTACGAAGGCAGTGCCTTCGCACCGAGACGAGATATAAACTGACTCAATGCTACCAGACATCGTGTAAATTTTGTACGTCATGCACTCGCACAGGGCTCTGCAATCGAACGATGGCATCGATCTTCTCGGGGTTGACGTCGGTCCCTCGTTCGGAAACGAGAAAACCGAGTAAGTTGCCCCAAGGAACGCCAAAAGTGCACTTAGCTGGATTTAGCTTGATGTCGTACTTCCTCAAATTAGCAAATGTTTCTGCTAAGTCAGTCAGCAGGTCGGAACCTTTGCGTGACTTGACAACAATATCATCCATGTATGCTTCAATATCCTGACCGGTCTGGTTGAGCAGACACTTCTGGATCATGCGCATGAAGGTTGCACCAGCATTCTTCAGACCACAAGGCATAGTGATGTAACAGTAACACCCGAAAGGGGTGATGAAGGCTGTTTTTATTTCATCTGGGCCAGACAGACAGATCTGATGGTAACCAGAGTAAGCATCCAAAAAAGACAAACGCTCGCATCCCGCAGTTGAATCGACAATTTGATCAATCCAGGGGAGCAAGAAGTGGTCTTTCGGACAGACCTTATTAACGTTTTTGAAGTCGATACACATGAGAAGGGAATTGTCCTTCTTGGGAAGCATGACAACATTCGAGAGCCACTCAGAGTAGTAAATCTCACGAATGAATTTGGCTTCCAAGAGTTTTGCTACCTCCTTGCCGATTGCGTTCCTTTTCTCTGTTGCAGATCATCGTAGGCGCTCTCTGACTGGCTTAGCCTTTGGATCCACTCACAAATGGTGCTCAGCCAGCTCCCTGGGTACACCCGGCATGTCAGCAGGCTTCCATGCGAAGATGTCCTAGTTCTCACAGAAGAACTCGATGAGCTCGGCTTCCTATTTGCTGTCGAGTGTCGTGGATATGTTGGTTGGAGATGCATTGGGATCAGTCAGATGGACGTTCACTGGCTTGACCTCTCCTGTCAACTTAAAAGCGGACTCAGAAGCAGGCTTCTTAGAGTGCATTAGGTCAGCTGGGTCGGCAGTACTCCGGTATTCTTCCAATTCTACCACGGCCATCTACTGATCTGCAATCTTTGAACCTTGTTGCAAACACTCTTCACCTTTCTGTCAATTGCCAGAAACAGTGATGACCCCTTTAGGGCCTACCATCTTCATCTTTAGGTACATGTAACATGGTTAGGCTATGAAACGTGCATAAGCAGGACAACCAAGAATAGCATGGGATGCACTCTAGAAGTCTAGCACCTCAAATGTCAGCTTCTCTTTGAGAAAATTCATGTCAGAGCCGAAAACAACATCCAGACCGATCTGGCCGAGTGACTTGGCCTTCTTCCGTGGGATAACTCCATGAAAGTACATGGTTCTCTCGCTGAGTCGGGACATCGGAATTCCCATCCCCTTGAGAGTTTCTGCATATAAGATATTGAGTCCACTCCCTCCATCCATCAAGACTTTGCGAAGCCGAACACCTTCGACAACTCGGTTGACCACCAGAGCCTGGCGACATGGAGTCGGAACAATAGCTGGATGATCCGACTGATCAAATGTAATGGGTGTTTGCGACCACTTCAGGTATGTGGGGGTGGTAGGTACTGCCATGTTGACCTCCCTGTTGATGACTTTCAGTCAACTTTTGCTTTCTACGTCAGCAAAAATCATCAGAGTTGCATTGACCTTGGGGAAGTCATCCTTCTCTTCATTATCTTCTTCTTTAGGTTCTTTTCCACCCGACTGGTCCTTGAACTCTTGGACCAACAGTCGGAACTATCGAGTGGTATGCTTTGGCAATATCAGGTTGCATTCATCATCTTTCTTCATGTGAAAAACACACGACTGATCCAAAACATCAGACTGCATGTTGCACTTATTGGGGGGGGGGGAGTGGTGCCTTGGCCTTTCCCTAAAACTTCCTGGCCGCCAGAGCGGCTGCTTCTGCTGGGGTTGCATTCTCAACTTTCCGCTTCTGCTTCCGATTGGAATTAGCGTCAGCGTTGTCGACTGTTTGACATGTCGTGTGAGCGACCAAACTTTAGATACAACTCTCGATATCTGACACCTGCCTTGAAGGCGGATAATGCTTGGTGCTCGGTAACATTCTCCACTGTGTGGTGAAGAGTGGTCCAACGCTGAATGTAATCGTGCACTGACTCACTCGGCTTCTGCACATAGTGTTGTAACTCAAAAAGGCCACCAGGACGCTTGCAAGTGCCCTCGAAGGTCTTAATGAACACTCGAGCTAGATGTACCCAACAATATATACTTCAAGGCGCCAGTTGATTCAGCCATGCATGGGTCAAACCGTCCAGCATCAGGGGCAAATGCTTCATTGCAACATTGTCGTTGCCGCCGCCAATCTGTACTGCAACTCGATTATCATCCAACCAAGTTTCGGGCTTGGACTCACCTGTGAACTTGACTCCAGCCGCCAACCTGAAGTTGGGAGGAATATAAGCAGAGCCGTACTGAAACAGTTGTCGTGGGTATAAGTCTGACAGTAGATGTGTAGGGTACGAAAGGATGGGCAGAGCCTTAGCTACGACGAGGTTGTATGAGTTCAGGCCCCTCTACGATGGAGGTAAAATCCCTACGTCTCAGTGCTCTTGGGAGCTTGTTGTCGAGTGGAATATGGATTACAGTGAATTGCTAACCCCTGCACCAGTGGGGAAGGGCGGCTTATATAGAGTGCGCTGCCCTCCACAACGGTTCGGTGCACAGGGGTGGAGTAGTGGCGAATAAATGCCTATGTTACAGGTAACATATGTCTTAAATGCTAATAAAGGTACATGGAAACGTATGACCGTTGCCCTCCAGGGGGGTTACGATGTACAGAGTGGAATCTAGTCGGTAAGTATGATACGCTCCGAATGCTCATCTCCGACTGGATGATGGAGGAATCGTCACCGACTGGATGATGGGAAGTCCTTAATTCAGACGGAACTGACTAAGGGCCTTATCCCCTATGAAGGGTAGTCCTTGGGTAGGACCCATAGGGCAGGCCTATGACCCTACCCTAGGACTATAACCCCATCAACACTCGAGACCGGAAACTGCGGTTCCACTTCCACTCGGTTGATCTCCGTAGAGACCATCCCGGTAGGCTCTGCCTCTGTGGATCCTTCTTTGTGGAAGTACATCGCTTGCATCAAATATGGGGTTCCGCTCGTCACCGAGCGGGCGCCGGTCATCATTGTGTCGGGGCACATACGAGCCTCGCCACGGAGGAGAATGCACTCAACGGTGGTCATCGGGATGATAACGAGGGGGAAACTAGTTCCGACCCTGGTCGATGCTGATACTCTCGGTGGCCCCCGTCCGTGTGGCACTCTGGTGAACCTGGACTGTAAAATGATCGGACTGTTTCTGCCCTTGGTGAATTGTTGTGTAATCTATTTATCGACTGTGATTCAGCCGAATTCTGCTCCTGTGCTACTTGAAGCAAAGCGCGAATCTTCTCTAAGCCTCTGCCTGCCTCTGAATCTGAAGGCTGGATTGAATCTTCTATTTTGGCTGCTGCTGCGACATTGAGTACCGGGGTACGATATACCTATGTATTGGCGCAATGATCGCCTGAGAAGAGTTGTCACTGAAGCTGACTGGAAGTTTGAGGACGATGACGACCGTGTCCAGACGACGGTTCGTCGGCCTCGTGCCCACCACGACCGAACCTGGGTGGGCTCTCCGCGGATCCCGACATGAAGACCTTGATGTTGGGTTGCAGCTATGACACTCGGAAGGAACGTCGGACTCGACTGATGCCGAGTGGATCGGGTCCTGAAAGGGTATAACAGGCTCGATGACTGCAACCTGAGGGATCGACGGAGATAACACCTGATGAGCCACCGCGTGCTTCACCCGTCGCTCGAGTCGAGAGTGACCAGATTGCTTGTGGTGACAAACATCAGAGTAAAGATCCAACAACGGAGTCGACGGCTACAGAAGGACAACATCGAAGGAGTTTGAAGGGAAGTGCGTACCTCCACGGACTGGGAGCGCCTCGATGTCGAGTGGCACTTCTGGAAGCCATGTCGAGTCGTCGGCAACGAAGATGAGGGTGCCGAAATGGATCTCACCACCCATGAACGAATAGCCGCCGGAAGACATGACGAAGAGTGAAAAAATGCAAACTTGCCAGAAGTCGCTTAGACGCCTGCCCCACGGTGGGCACCAACTGTCGTGGGAGTAAACCTGACATTAGTGGTGTAGGGTATGAATGGAGAGGGCAGTTTCCTAGCTATGACAAGATTGTACGCAAGATGTATGAGTTCAGGCTGCTCTCTTGGAGGTAACAACCCTACGTCTCAGGTGCTGAGGAGCTCTTGAAGTGTGGATTGTGTAATACAGGGGGTGCGAATCCTTGTGCCAGAGGGGAGGGGTGGCTTATATAGAGTGCGCCACCTCTCATCAATACCTCAACATCTAAGGGCTTGATCAATATGAGTTAAAGGTATACATTACTGATAATGTAAGTGGGTAATAAATGCTACTAAAGACCATTGGCTGAACGTGTGACCGTTGGCCCTTGTGGGTGACTTCTGGTCTTCAATGTCGACTGGAATTCTCCCGAGTGTATACGGATTGTCGAGTGGATGGAAATATAATCCGAGTGTTTTCATACCGAGTGAGTTTTAAGCGCTATCATCATCCAGTTGGAATCTTCTATCTGACCCTTGGCCTAATAATGAGGTGCCCTTGGGTAGGACATTTAGGTCACGCCTGTGACCCTACCCTAGGTACATATCCCCATCATTACTCAACTTCCATATGTTGTGTGAGAGTAATAGGCCATTTATTTGTGCAGCGGGCCGAGGCACTTGTTTTATACAAGTCCAAAGATCCTAAAAATAGGCAATTTGCATTGCTACATTGCTGGTTAGAATTGCAAAAGCATCCAAAGTGGGAGACTCATGTGGTTTCGAAGGGGCCTCAAAAAAAGCAGAAGAAAACTTTTGATGCAAGTCCAGGTACAACTTCTAATGAAGAAGACTTCGGCAGCCCTGATGCTCTTGATACAGAGATTAGTCCTGATGGACATAAGCAAGATAAAGAAAGTTCACGGAAAGTTAGAGCTTCCGATGCTCTTGCTCCGAAGTTATCATTAGAAACTGTGTGGGCACAAAAGCTCGAGAAGGCGGAGGTGAAAGAGACCACGAAGAATGCTCGTTATGAGCGAGCATTTGAATTGCAAGAGAAGCAAATTGCAATGCAGGAGAGGCAGATGGCACAGAAACAATTTGAGTTAGAAGAGAAGATCATGTCCATGGACACTAGTGCTATGAGTGGGGCAGAACAACAATACTACACGGACAAGCAGAATGAGATTGTCGCTCACCGATAGAACACATCAGGTTTGTCGTGTGAACTAGTTCTCATGTAAACTATTTATCGTGTGAATTATTTATTATGTTAACTATTTGTCGTGTGAACAAGCAGAACAAGTTTATTGGAAACATTGCTACAACTGAAATAGTACATGAAAAGATTCAACTACATAATTATTCATCTCCAAACTTCTGCCAGATGTGCTCAACTAGATCATCTTGAAGAGAGTGAAATGTGCTCATTGTGGAGGAGAGAAGACACAAGACTTGGAAGAGAGATAAGAGAAGCACAAGATGGAATGATTTAAGAGAGGTGAGAATGGGTCGTATATATAGGACTGGAATAGAGCCATTGGAATAGAGCCGTTGGAATAGAGTTGTTGGAATAGAGCCGTTGGAGGTTATAAAATGGTAGTTGAATTGGTAGTTATAAAATATTATTAAAATATAGGAGAGAGTATATACACGTTCTATATATAGTCGTTCTGCTGCAAAACTGGATGTGTATACAAGGGAATCTTTTTGAACCATTATCTATATGAACATATAGACATCCAAATATAGACATGCTATTGAAGATGATCTAAGCATCCGAATCTAGCGATCCAGGTTCTGTCATTCATTTCATGTCTGTATGCATGTATCAATCCGCCGAACAGTCCGACGTGCCTTTTTACGCAATCCGAAAATAAATTAGAAGGCTATGCGGGCGTTCGGACAGCAACCACCTTTTTTCTAACCACCGTGGCCCATCCAAAATCCTCTTCCATCGTCCGCAAGCGTTTTTCCCGACATCAATTGCCCGCATTCATGCCGCTCTGGAGCGTTCGGTCCATATTGAATCCGAAATTGGGCGGACGTGACCTCTCACTCGCTCCAGCGTTAAAGCGGCGCACGAAATGAGGCCACCATCCGTTGCACGTCTAACAGAACACGCCTCTGTACGACGTTCAAACGTCTCCAATAAACTCGTGTGTGCGTCGACAAACCTGGACCACACGTCCGTTCGCAAGCCAGACAACATTAAACACAACGTCGGACAAGCTCCTCGTGTCTACTTGCTATTTAAAGGAGGCCAAACGACGGGCAAGAATCACACCACTCCTCCGCTCCCCGTCTCCACCTTCCACCACTTTCTCCATAGTTTCAATGGCATCGGATGAGCAGAAGAAGCAGTTCTCCAACATAAAATCCGGCTGGGTGGTCCGCCAAGCCTGCCGGATATGAGCCACGTAACTCGTGGCTCCATCTCCCTCACCTAGCCCGACGGAGCAAGTTGCCACTCCATGCTAGCGCGTAAATCAACAACTCACCGCTCCAAGCCAGCTCGCGAAGGAGCGGTGAGTTGCTCCAGGCAGGCACGCGTGAGAGCAAGGTGGAGCGGACATCATGGCTGCCATGCACAAGGCTAGACGCACGTCCATCCACTGTGAATGTTGGCGGAACCGCACCTGGTCAGCGGAGAAAGAAGTCAGCTATGCGGAGATCGATGAGTCAGTGGCCAGCGCATCCGTGTACGCCGTTAACATCGAGGAAAAGTAGAACATCGGAGGCCACCGCCGCTTTGGTCCCACGAAGGCAACAACTCGCAAGTTGTCGGCGTACACAGCTGGTGTCTCATCCTCTCTCGCGGGCCACCGTCATCCCCTGCCCAAAAACCAACCATGATCCATGCTTCACGAAAGCAGATGCAACCCGTCCCCTTCGGCTAAAGCACCCCCTTTGCCACTCTAACGAGCAACACAACTGGATGTAGGGAACATAAGGGGGAGTAATATACCTCCTTGGCTCCCCGCAGTCTAATGAGTTGGTTATCGTACATGGGAAAGACAAAGAGATTTGCCACGGCTGGCCGTACACTAGTGTAGTGTATGCATGTCGTGGGAATGGAGCTCCATGCACATGACGTGCACATAGATTTACCTTTTTGTTAAATATATCCAAAGTGTAAATGTTTTCATCCGGTTTATATGGAATCCACCTTATCGGAACTAATTTGTCCGGATAGTTCAAATAGTTGCTGAAATGTATGTGGGCAATGTTGGATGGTGGCCTTCGACATCAGTGTCCGCGGACTGGTATCCCTATCCGTAGACGGATGCCGGCATAAATTTATGGGTCGGTGTTGGGGATGCGTCATACGCCTCAAACGTATCTACTTTTCCAAACACTTTTGCTATGGTTTTGCCCTCTAATTCACATGATTTGAATCGAACTAACCCGAACTAACGTTTTTTCCAGAAGAACTACCGTGGTGATATTTTTTTGCAGAAACAAAAGTTCTGAGAATTGGACGAAACTTTTTGTGAATTATTTCGGGAATATATGAGGAATTATCGAGCAAAGAAATACCAGAGGGGCTGCCTCTAGGCCACAAGGCAACAGGAAGCGCTCGGCCCCTGAGCGTGCCCTGTTTTGTGATGGGGCCCATGTGGCTCCCCCGACCCTCATTCCACTCCTATAAATTCATATCTTTGGAGAGAGAAATTGGAGAGAAGATTTCATCGTGTTTTACGAGGTGGGGCCTTCGCCACCTCTTGTTCTTCCTCAAGAGAGCTGATCTGGAGTGTGTTCTAGGCTCCGGAGAGGGGGATTCGTCGCTGTCATCATCACCAACCATTCTCCATCAACAATTCCATGATGCTCACCACCGGGAGTGAGTAATTTCTTTGTATCCTCACTGGTTGTTGAAGGGATTTGGATGAGATTGATCATGTAATTGAGTTAGGTTGATAGGGATTGATCTCTAGTATCCATTATGTTCCTAGTTTGATGTTGCTATGACTTTTCTATGCTTAATGCTTGTCACTAGGGCCCGAGTGCCATGATTTCAGATGTGAACCTATTATATTTTCTCTGAATATGAAAGTGTTTAGATCCTCTTTTTTAAGTTGTATGCACCTATTATGTGGTATGATCCGCATCCCCAAGGTGACAATAATTGGGATTCTTTCCGGTGATTGCCATAGTATGAGGAGTTCATGTATTCACCATGTGTTAATGTTTTGTTCTGGTTCTCTATTAAAAGGAGGCCTTAATATTCCTTAGTTTCCATTAGGACCCCGGTGAAATAGGAGGGTAGGAGAAAAGATGTCATACAAGTTCTTATCGCAAGCACGTTATGCATAGTCATCGAATTCCGAGCCTAAGATTTCAAGGACAACGGACGAGCAGAACAATTCCATTTTAGTTTCTTGAAGGCATACAATGGGGCCGATTGTCGTGTCCAGCAGCGGGCAAATGGGGATGCGCCGGGCATGCGTGTTGAGGCCGCATACATTCCAAACAACGATATTAAGGTTGTGATCCATGAACACATGGTCGACGTGGTGCGCAACATGCACAACCTAGGGCGTGGCGGCCCTCTACACACTTAACGCGATGGTCATCGGGTTAGCCATGCTTGTTAGGATCTCCTGGTCGACCAGGGCAGCATTGGTCAAGAGCACCATGAGCAAGATTGGCACCGCAAACAGGTCAACTTACGCCTTCATCTTGACGGAGGCGATCTTCTGATTAACCCCAACAATCCTGAGAGTGCGGAGTAGTTGGACCTGGGCTCTCCTCCCTGCGATGGGTGGTGCCGCCGGCTAGGGTGTGGTCGCGGCTGAGCAGCCACGTTGGGGGGCGAAGCTGAGCAGACGATGTGGCCTCTTTCCTAGGGTAGGTAGGGCTGCAACGATGTGCTTTGTGGCTGCGGCGAAAAACTCACCCAGCATCCATGTCTTTGGTGTAGCAAGGCGTCCACGGAATCAGCGCAGTGTGATCAGCGGGGTTGCGAACCGAGAGCCATGCTGGATTGTGTTTGTTGTTGGTTTGTGGTCCAGTGGGATCTATAGTGGGCCTTGGCATGTCGGGATGGACCTGGGGCCGTTGTAGGATCGTGACTGGCGTGTCAGGCTCGGTCTTTCTTGTGCAGGAGTTCGTGCCAATGGTGGATTGGTCTTCCGCACACTCCGCGTCGCGCGTGTGGGACCCGGAGGCATTGTCAGTTTGCTCACTGGGGCCCTCAAGAGGCGCTAGCATGGACGAGACCGTCATTAATTCATTAGCGTAAAAATTAGGCTAAATAGGCAATTAGCATATTCCTTAGTATATTCTAACAAGTCGTTAGAATCCTAGCGTTGTCCAGGCGCAGTAGATAGGGAACCATCGTCATATCTTTTCAAACCATCGTCGTGTCTTTCTGAAACTACGCAAGTTAATGTAACCGACATTGTAAGCATTTGTTCACGCCATATATATACCTGAATACAACATCAGTGGGAACATCCTTTTCACTTTCAATCTCACTCTTTCTCTTCACGTTATCATGCACGCATTGCTCTTACAAAGATAATAGGCTACATGAGAGAAGAAAGGTGAGAATAGATGGATTCTCTATCAGACCTTGCTTTTGCCTTCGCTAGGTTCGTGGCCAGGGAGCATCGCCGTTTCCGTATTCCTTGCCGGACTTATGGTATGGCCGCTGTTCATCGTCGGAACATTGGACGTCGCCATCAGCGTCACCTGAACAGGAATGGAGGCCTCAACCGCCGGAGTGCACCATAACATGCTCCTCTTCGTCCCTACGGTCCTGGTGGTGGCCTCCTTCTCCGCCATGCTCATCGCCAGCGCCTCCATAGTTGTCACCATTCGGTGCACCGAAGCAATCCCCCTAGAGCGCTAGGACCGAGTACGAGGATAGATGTGCCCAGGGAAGAGGTCCTGGTCATGCCCCAAGAGGCTGCTGCCGCACCAAACGATGTCGAAGAACAGGTTGCTGCAGTGCCGAATATCGCTGCAGGGGTCGGGATCGAGCACGAGGACGAGGCCTCTGCCTCCAACAACACCACAGATGACGCTGAACTGCCGCCTAATACGTCTCCAACGTATCTATAATTTTTGATGGTTCCATGCTATTATCTTGTCAACTTTGGATGTTTTCTATGCGTGAATATGTTATTTTATATCTTTTTTGGGACTAACCTATTAATTTAGTGCCAAGTGCCAGTTTCTGTTTTTTCCATGTTTCTGACCTTTTTCAGAGAAGAATATTCAACGGAGTCCAAACGGAATAAAACGTGTGGAATGATTTTTTCCATAACAGAAGATACGCAGGGGACTTGAGAACCAAGGCAAAGGACCTCGGGGGAGGTCACAAGCCCCCTAGCCGCAGCCTCGGGGGGCACTCCTAGCAGGCTTGTGGGCCCCCCGTGGCTCCTTTTCCCTACTTCCTTCGCCTATAAATTCTCTAAAAATCCAAAACCACCAGAGAGAGCCACAAAAATACTTTTTTGCCGCCGCAAGCTTCTGTCTCCGCAAGATCCCATCTGGGGACCGTTCTGGTGCCCTGCCAGAGGGGGATTCGCACACGGAGGGCTTCTTCATCAACACCATTGCTTCTCTGATGATGCGTGAGTAGTTCACCACAGACCTTTGGGTCCATAGCTAGTAGCTAGATGGCTTCTTCTCTCTCGTGGATCTTCAATACAAACTTCTCCATGATCTTCTTGGAGATCTATCCGATGTAACTTTCTTTTGCGGTGTGTTTGTAGAGGTCCGATTAATTGTGGATTTATGATCAGATTATCTATGAATATTATTTGAGTCTCCTCTGATCTCTTATATGCATGATTTCGCATCCTTGTAATTCTCTTCGAGTTGTGGGTTTCGTTTGGCCAACTTGATCTATAATTCTTGCAATGGAAGAAGTGCTTGGTTTTGGGTTCATACCGTGCGGTGTCCTCACCTAGTGACAGAAGGGGTAGCGAGGCACGCATCGTGTTGTTGCCTTCAAGGGTAAAAAGATGGGGTTTATATCACATTGCATGAATTTATCCCTCTACATAATGTCATCTTGCTTAAAGCGTTACTCTGTTTGTTATGAACTCAATACACTAGATGCATGTTGGATAGTGGTCGATGTGTGGAGTAATAGTAGTAGATGCATAAAGTATCGGTCTACTTGTCTCGGACGTGAGGCCTATATGTATGATCATTGCCTTAGATATCATCATGACTTTGCGCGATTCTATCAATTGCTCGACAGTAATTCGTTCACCCACCGTAATACTTGCTATCATGAGAGAAGCCTCTAGTGAACACTATGGCCCCCGGGTCTACTTCACATCATATTTTCACATCTACACTTTTACTTTGTTGCACTTTCCACCTTCAGATCTCACCTTGCAAATAATCATGAAGGGACTGACAGCCCCTTTATAGCGTTGGGTGCAAGTTTGTTTGTTTTTGCGCATGTCATTTGTGCCTCATCTTGATACTCCTACTGGATTGATACCTTGGTTCTCAAACTGAGGGAAATACTTACTGCTACTGTGCTGCATCACCCTTTCCGCTTCAAGGGAAAAACCAACGCAAGCTCAAGAGGTAGCAAGAAGAATTTCTCGCGCCGTTGCCGAAGGATCAAGTCAAGAATAGTCTCCCGTCAATGTGCCAATTTCTGTCCCCGTTGCCGGGGAGTATTCAAAGTGAAGCATATCCAAGTAACTGTCGCAAACTCATCTCTTGCATTTACATTATTTGCCTTTTTCCTCTCGTTTTCCTCTCCCCCACTTCTGAAAAAAATACAAAAATCTTTGCCTTTTTCGTTCGCCCTTTTCTTTCGCTTGCTTTCTGTTTGCTTGTGCGCTCGTCTGCCTGCTAAGACCTGTATGGCCCAACCAAAGGATTATGATGCTTACTATAAAAGGTTGGAAGAGATTGAAACTAGTGTTAAAGGCTTCATGTCTACACAATTTGATTATAATAGTTACTTTCGTAGAGAACTAAGGGAGCAAAATTCTTTTATGGCTTTTATGAATAAAGAAGTTGATGATATGGCCAAAGAATTCCTGGCGTTAAATTCTCAGTTTGCTCGTCTTAAAAAAATGGTAGGCCAGATTTCTGATAAACACGCTACCTTAGTCAATAAAATGGCTGCTAAACCTGAAATATGTGATGAGAATCACGAAGATCTTAAAGTGCTTGGTGTGACTCCTATAGAATCCTTGTTTTCTAATGTCAATCCTAATGATGATGGGGCTGGATATGAATCCACTTTGGTTGAGAAACACCCCAATGATTCGGAGTCTATTTATCTTGATGCTAAAAGCACTGAAAGTGGAGTAGAGGATATCAAAACTTTGAGTAGTAATGAAATTACTACTTTGGATTTCAAGGAATTCAATTATGATAGTTGCTCTTTGATTGAATGTATTTCCTTGATGCAATCCATGCTTAACTCTCCACATGCTTATGGCCAAAATAAGGCCTTTACCGATCATATCGTTGATGCTATGATGAAATCTCTTGAAGAGAAACTTGAGTTGGAGATATCTATACCTAGAAAACTTCATGATGAGTGGGAACCTACTATCAAAATCGAGATTAAAAACTATGAATGCAATGCTTTGTGTGATTTGGGTGCTAGTGTTTCCGCTATTCCAAAGCGTTTCTGTGATGTTCTAGGCTTCAATGAGATTGATGAGTGCTCTCTTAATTTGCATCTTGTGGATTCTACTGTTAAGAAACCTATGGGAAGGGTCAATGATGTTCTTATTATTGAAAATAGAAACTATGTACCCGTAGATTTCATTGTGCTTGATATTGATTGCAATCCAACATGTCCCGTCATTCTTGGTAGACCTTTCCTTAGGACTATTGGTACTGTCATCCATATGAAGGAAGGGAATATTAGATTTCAATTTCCATTAAAGAAGGGCATGTAACACTTTCCTAGAAAGATAATAAGATTGCCTTATGAATCCATGATGAGGGCTACTTATGGTTTGAGCACCAAAGACGACGATACTTGATTCTATCGCCTTATGCCTAGCTAAGGGCGTTAAACAATAGCGCTTGTTGGGAGGCAACCCAGTGAATTTATCTTTGCTTTTTTGCTTTCTGTTTTGTCGTGTCCTCACCATCATAATTCTGTTATGATTGTGTTTTTTCTGTTTTGTTTTGTGTTTGTGCCAAGTATAACCTTTATGATTAGTTTTGGTGATGGTTGTTTGATCGTGCTGAAAAAGACAGAAACTTTGTGCTCACGAAATTATTTTTAATTCCTATCCAGAAAGAGATTTTGAGTTGATTATTTTTGCTGCTGGTTGATATGCAAATTTCCCTAATTGTCATAATTGTTGAGATACCTGAAGTATACGAAGTATACAGATTGCTACAGACTTGTGGGTTTTTGACAGATTCTGTTTTTGTTGTGTTGATTGCTTATTTTGATGAAACTATGGATAGTATCAGGGGGGGTACTAGCCATGGAAAAGTGAGAGTACAGTAATATAACATCAATCTAAATAGAAATCAAGTTTACTACAGTACCTAAAGAGTTGGTAGTTTGTTTTCTTATGCTAATGATATCACGAGTTTCTGTTTAAGTTTTGTGTTGTGAAGTTTTCAAGTTTTGTGTGATGTTCTCCTGGACAATGGGATAAAGAGTGGAAAGAGCTTAAGATTGGGGATGCCCAAGGTATCCCAAGCCAAATTCAAGGACACCAAAAATCCTAAGCTTGGGGATGCCCCGGGAAGGCATCCCCTCTTTCGTCTTCAATCCATCGGTAACGTTACTTGGAGCTATATTTTTATTCACCACATGATATGTGTTTTGCTTGGAGCGTCATGTATCATAGGAGTTTTTCTTTTTTCTGTCGCAATAATCCTTGTTGCACACGTTTTTGAGAGGGACATGCACTCATCGTGAATTTGCTAGAATACTCAATGAACTTCCTTATATCTTTTGAGTTAGGCAATTTATCTCGCATGTGCTTCACTTATATCTTTTGAGCTAGATAATTTTGCTCTAGTGCTTCACTTAAATCTCTTTAGAGCACGACGGTGTCATATTTTGTAGAAATAAAAACTCTCGATCTTCACTTATATATTTTTGAGAGTGCTCTCTCTAAGTAACTTGGTAATTGGCGTGTACTATGAAAGTAGTCCTAAAGATGATAGGCATCCAAAGAGGATATAATAAAAACTTCCATATTCAAGTGCATTGCTTAGTAAGAGAAGTTTGATTCCTCACAATTAGTTTTGAGATATGGATTTTGTAATATTAGAGTTATGTTAGTATGGTGTTGTGAATCTAGAAATACTTGTGTTGAAGTTAGTGATTCCCGTAGCATGCACGTATGGTGAACCGCTATGTTAGGAAGTCGGAGCATAATTGATTTATTGATTTTCATCCTTTGTGTGGCGGTCGGGATCGCGCGATGGTTAACACCTACCAACCCTTCCCCTAGGTGTATGCGTTTAGCACTTGGTTTTGATTACTAATAAAACTTTCGCAATAAGTATATGAGTTCTTCATGACTAATGTGAATCCATGGTATAGATGCACTTTCACCTTCCACCATTGCTAGCATCTCTAGTGTCGCGCAACTTTTGCCGGTGCACAAACCCACCATATACCTTTCTCAAAACAGCCACCATACCTACCTATTATGGCATTGTCATAGCCATTCCGAGATATGTTGCCATGAAAGTCCCACCGTTCCGTCTCATGACTTGTGCCGTCACTTTCATATTGCCATTGCATGATCGTAAGATAGCTAGGGAGATGTTTCAACGTCATACGCTAAGCTAGATCATTGCACATCCCGGTACACTGCCGGAGGCATTTCCTATAGAGGCGTCATTGTTCTAAGTATTGAGTTGTGAGTAAATAAAAGTGTGATGATCATCATTATTAGAGCATTGTCCCATGCGAGGAAATAAAAAAAAGGCCAAAGATGCCCACCAAAAAAATGAAAAGAGGCCAAAGAGCCGAAACAAAAAAAAAGAGAAAAAGAGAGAAGGGACAATGCTACTATCTTTTTCCACACTTGTGCTTCAAAATAGCACCATGTTCTTGATGATAGAGAGTCTCTTGTTTTGACACTTCCATATACTAGTGGGAATTTTAATTATTTAACTTGGCTTGTATATTCCAATGATGGGCTTTCTCAAAATTGCCCTAGGTCTTTGTGAGCAAGCAAGTTGGGTGCACACCCACTAGTTCTCCTTTTGAGTTTTCACACGCTTATAGCTCTAAGTCCATCCGTTGCATGGTAATCCCTACTCATTCACATTGATATCTATTGATGGGCATCTCCATAGCCCGTTGATATGCCGAGTTGATGTGACCATCTCCTCCTTTTTGCCTCACAACCTCCACCACACTCTATTCCCCCTATAGTGCTATATCCATGGCTCACGCTCATGTATTGCGTGAGAGTTGAAAAGGTTTGAGAAAGTAAGAGTGCGGAAACAATTACTTGGACAATACCGGGGTTGTGCATGATTTAAATTCATTGTGTGGGGATGATGCAACATAGCCAGTCTTTATGATTTTGTAGGGATAACTTTCTTTGGTCTTGTTACTTCAAAATTTCATGATCACTTTGCTAGTATGGTTGAAGTATTGTTGTTTTCATGTCAATAGTAAACTATTGTTTTGAATCTTACGGATCTAAACATTCATGCCACAAGAAAGAAGTTACAAAGGACAAATCTATTAATTCAGTGCCAAGTGCGAGTTTCTGTTTTTTCGTGTTTCTGACCTTTTTTAGAGAAGAATATTAAAGGGAGTCCAAACGGAATAAAACCTGCGGAATGATTTTTTCCATAACAGCAGATACGCAGGGGACTTGAGAACCAAGGCAAAGGACCTCGGGGGAGGTCACAAGCCCCCTAGCCGCGGCCTGGGGGGCGGCGCCTAGCAGGCTTGTGGGCCCCCCGTGGCTCCTTTGCCCTACTTCTTCCGCCTATAAATTCTCTAAAAATCCAAAACCACCAGAGACAGCCACGAAAATACTTTTCCGTCGCCGCAAGCTCTGTCTCCGCAAGATCCCATCTCGGGACCGTTCTGGTTCCCTGTCGGAGGGGGGATTCGGACACAGAGGGCTTCTTCATCAACACCATTGCCTCTCTGATGATGCGTGAGTAGTTCACCACAGACCTTCGGGTCCATAGCTAGTAGCTAGATGGCTTCTTCTCTCTCTTGGATCTTCAATACAAAGTTCTCCATGATCTTCATGGAGATATATCCAATGTAACTTTCTTTTGCGGTGTGTTTGTCGAGGTCCGATGAATTGTGGATTTATGATCAGATTATGTATGAATATTATTTGAGTCTCCTCTGATCTCTTATATGCATGATTTCGTATCCTTGTAATTCTCTTTGAGTTATGGATTTCGTTTGGCCAACTTGATCTATAATTCTTGCAATGGGAGAAGTGCTTGGTTTTGGGTTCATACCGTGCGGCGTCCTCACCTAGTGAGAGAAGCGCTAGCGAGGCACGCATCATGTTGTTGCCATCAAGGGTAAAAAGATGGGGTTCATGTTATATTGCATGAATTTATCCTTTTACATCATGTCATCCTGCTTAAAGCGTTACTCTGTTTGTTATGAACTCAGTACACTAGATGCATGCTGGAGAGCGGTCGATGTGTGGAGTAATAGTAGTAGATGCAGAAAGTATCGGTCTACTTGTCTCGGATGTGATGCCTATATGTATGATCATTGCCTTAGATATCATCATGACTTTGCGCGATTCTATCAATTGCTCGACACTAATTCGTTCACCCACCGTGATACTTGCTATCATGAGAGAAGACTCTAGTGAACACTATGGCTCCCGGGTCTACTTCACATCATATTTTCAGATCTACACTTTTACTTTGTTGCACTTTCCACCTTCAGATCTCACCTTGCAAATAATCGTGAAGGTATTGACAACCCCTTTATAGCGTTGGGTGCAAGTTTGTTTGTTTTTGCGTAGGTACATTGGTGCCTCATCTTGATACTCCTACTAGATTGATACCATGGTTCTCAAACTGAGGGAAATACTTTCTGCTACTGTGCTGCATCACCCTTTCCTCTTCAAGGAAAAAACCAACGCAAGCTGAATAGGTAGTACCGCCTCCTCCGTTCGGTGTACGCGCCCATGGAGAGGATGCTTGCTGGACCAAGCGCCGTATGGCTCGTCGATGACCTAGATCGCTACTTCTCCGACGAGGAACTCATGGTGCCGCCTTCGCTGATGTACTCTTGCCTAGGCTACGGGTACGAGTCGGGCATGCCGTCCCCAACACCATCTAACGAGGAGCCGGAGCACTTCAACCTGCCGGGCTACGACCCACTACCGGTGTTCTCCTCCCTGCCTGCTGCAGTCCCCCTGGACGCACTCAAGCCGAGGCTCGTCATCAACCTCCTGTCGAAGGTGAAGACAGAGGAGATCGAGGCTGCGGCACCGATGCCCGCTCTCCCAGTGCTCCGCGACCTCAACCACCCAGCGCTGAAAGTGGAGGAGGAGGAGCACCAGGAAGCAGCGCCGCCGTCCGCCCTCCCAACGCCCTCGCCGAAAGCTCATGTGCTACTACGCTGCTTCGCATCAGCCATGGCTGCCCATCCCTGTGCAATCCGCACCGGCACTTGGTCGCCCGAGGCACTTGGCCTCACCGTTCGTGTCGCAGACCTCCACCTCCACGAGGCCGCCTCCAACCTCCCCTCCTCCTCTGCGGAGGGGCCGCTCCGCCGCTGAAGGAGCCGACCATGGGCACCAGTGTGGAGCAGAACAAGTAGCACTCGTGATTTGGGAGAGAAAGTGTATGATTTGGGGATATACATGACCCATTCTTTCCTGGATTACTTTTGACCAGGTCCAACGCTCCAAGCAGTGCCGACACAACCATGTGCCACGAAAAGACAAAACTGGCCACTCTGATTGTGATGTGGTAATCAAGCTTGTGATGTGTTAATTTACTATTGTATTTCCTAGTTGAAAATCTATCCCTTTAGCAATATTAAGGTGCTATAAATTTATGTTTAGGACCCGCGGTTTGTTTTATAACCATGTATGGTGTTGTAAATACATGTTCTAAACCTTATGTCTATTAGAATTTCAAATTTGTAAAATGACATGTTGTAAATAAATTTGCTTTTAGTATATTATAACATGTTATTTGGTACAACAATTTTATTTTTGCATTTGAAATATATTTTTTCTTCCAAAATTCTCTTTTTAATATAAAATAAAGGCCAAATAAAATATGAGATTATTTTGAACTATATTTGTGCAATCACACAGTAATGGCATCTCTATTGTATATTACAGTTTGCCTATTACTCAGAGGTATTTTTTATGCCTCCATAGTGCTCTTCCAAATATATCAAAATTCGGTAATCTTCCCATATGTGGCTTACAAATTATAAATGTTCCTCTAGAACATATTTATTGTTTACCAAAATATAGTTTACTATCAAGTAAAATTAATCAAATGCATGCTTATACATGCAGAAAATATGGCTGACATCAATAAGAAAGAATTCCAAGAACTACAAATAGATGGAAGTAACTATCTATCATGGGCCATGGATATGAAGATATTCTTAAGTGGACGTAACCTTGGTCCTTGTATTGTCGCACCCCCCGAAAATGCTCCAGAAATACCTCAAATGGTACACTATGCAGCATTGCACTACATAAGGCACCACCTCCATCATAATTTAAAAACTGAATATTTGATGGAGGAGGACCCATTAGCTTTATGGGACTCCCTCAAGGAGAGATATGACCAACAAAGAGAAGTAATGTTGCCAGAAGCCCAAAGAGAATGGTCTCTTATAAGGTTTCAGGACTTTAAGTCTGTTGCTGCATATAATTCTGCCGTGCATAAAATTAACTTCAAACTGAGATTTTGTAATCAACAAGTTTCAGATGCGGACTTAATAGAGAAAACCTTATGTACTTTCCATTCCTCGATGAGGATATTGCAACAGCAGTATCGTCAACAAAAAATACACAAAGTATTCTAAGCTCATATACACATTAATTTAGGCTGAGAAGCTTGATAAACTTCTCATGAAGAATCACAATGCTCACCCAACGGGTGCCATGCCTATCCCTGAAGTACATGCTAATGCTCATTTTACTAGTAAATTTGGAAACCATAAAAGGAACTTTCAGAAATTCAAGAGAAAATGGAAAAAGAACAATAGTCACAAGACCAATGGTCAAACTAAGGGGAAAGGTCATTTCAAGAAGAATGATCAAAATGACAACTCTCAAACTTGTCAAAGGTGTGGATGCATGAATCATCGTACTAATCAATGCCGAATTCCCAAACACCTTGTGGATCTATACATGAAGTATGGCGGAAAAGGCAAACAAGTTCAAGGAAATAAAGTTGAAGCTCACTTCAACGCTATTCAAGATAACCCTCAAGCTGGTCCTTTTCAAAGCGCTATTCAAGTATACAAGCCAAAGGACGATATCATCCTCAATGAAGACATGCTTGTGGATTACACCCGAGATGTTTTTGGAGACCTCAGTTAATCTCCATAAACAAGTTGATATCACTTAGCTATTTAATACTACAAGATGTTATATATTGTATAACAATAAGTAGAATAAAGTCTTTCAAACTATGTATGTTATATTATGTGAATCACACATAATGTTGTAATAAATTTATATTTAATATTGTAACATATATATTATGTATGTAATTTGATGGATATATGAATAAGAAGTAAATTTATTCTAAAATATTCTATTTCTATCTATAGAATTTTAAAGGGAACAATCCGACGGAAGAAGAGTTATGTTTAGTGGATAGTGCTACCACTAACACGATTCTGAGGGAAGCAAAATATTTTCAAACTCTTACTAAGAGAAAGGAAAATGTTCTGACCATAACAGGAAGTAACAAATCAATTATTGGTTCAGGAAGAGCCACATTCACACTCCCTATGGGTACTACCATTGTAATTCAGAATGCACTCTTGTATCCTGAATCTACACGTACCCTTATAAGTTTCAAAGATATCCGATCTAACAATTTTCATCTAAAAACAGTAGAGGTGGATAACAAAGAATTTTTGCTTTCAACAAAAAGCAACGGGTATACGGAACAAACTCCTGAAAAATTCCCTTCATTTTCATCCAGATTATACTTTACATACATAAAACCCGTACCTTATGTTGCATACAAAACAATTTTTCAAAATATTGATAAATTTAAGACTTGGCATGATCACCCTCGTCATCCTACAATAAGTATGATGAGAAAAATTATAAGTAATTATGTTGGTCATAATTTACCAATTAAAATATTTCTCAAATCATCAGATTTTATATGCACCGCGTGTGCTACTCGAAAATTAATTATTTAGCCATCTTATCTTAAAGTTAAAAATGAGTCACTTAATTTTCTTGAAAGAATTCATGAAGATATATGTGGTCCAATACAACCTCAATCCGGACCATTTAGGAACAGCATGGTGCAAATCGATGGATCTACTAGATGGTCACATGTGTGTCTATTATCCACACGTAACCATGCCTTTCCAAATTAATTGCTCAAATTATCAAATTGAGAGAAAATCATCCTGAACATGGGATAAAAACAATAAGAATGGATAATGCTGCTGAATTTAGTTCACGCGCATTTAATGATTATTGTATGGCTTTAGGAATTCATCTAGAACATTCAGTACCCTATGTTCATACTCAAAATGGAATGGCTGAATCTTTAGTCAAAAGAGTAAAATTAATTGCTAGACCACTATTATAGAATTGCAATTTACCAACCTCTTGTTGGGCACATGCGGTTTTACACGCCGCGGATAAGATGCAAGTCAGACCAACTGCATATCATGAAACTTCCCCGTTTCAAATAGTACGTGGCAATCAGCCAAGTATTTCCCATCCGCGAAAATTCGGTTGCGTTGTATACGTACCGATATCACCACCACAGCATACATCTATGGGCCCCCATAGAAAACTAGGAATCTATGTGAGATATAATTCTCCGTCAATTATAAAATATTTAGAACCCCTAACAGGGGACCTGTTCATAGCCCGGTACGCTGACTCAATTTTTGATGAGGACCATTTCCCGGCATTAGGGGGAGAAACAAACCACAAATAATGCGAGGAAATAGATTGGAATGTTATAGGCATCCAGTCCTTAGATCCACGTACAAAAGAATCTGAATCTGAAGTTCAAAAAAATATAAATTTGCAACACTTTGCAAATAACCTGTGAGACGCATTTACTGATCACAAAGGTGTCACTAAATCTTATATCCCCGCAGTGAATGCACCAGAACGAGTAGAGGTACCAAATAAAACTACTCAACTCCCAATTACAAATGAAAGGGGGAGAAATCTGGTCACAGGGGAAAAGGCTTCTCTAAAGCCTCCGCAGAAAAATAGAAAATAAAAATCTATGACACTAAATGCAAATGAACTTCAAGTTGATGGACACCAAATAGATGTTCAACATCTAGAACCCAACATAAATGTGCACACAAATTATAATGTTGGGATATCGAAACAATCAGACTCCATTGTTATGGGAAATCACACGGTGCCTGAAGAAATTAATGAAATATCCATAAATTATATTGATTCACGAGAAACATACAATAGAAGCACTACAGTTGTCACCACAGATTTCTCCTCAAAAATTGCTGAAACCCTTCAATTGGATCCAAAGCCAAAATCTATGAAAGATTGCCTCAAGCGCTCGGATTGGCCTAAACGGAAGGAAGCAATTGAGGTAGAATTGCACACGCTTAACAAAAGAGAGGTATTTTCTAAAATAATGCCTACTCCTCATAAAGTCTTCCCCGTGGGAGCTAAATGGGGTTTTGTTCGAAAAAGGAACGAAAACAATGAGGTGGTGAGATATAAAGTGAGACTAGTTGCTCAAGGGTTTACGCAGAGACCCGGTATCGACTACGACGATACATATTCTCCTCTAATGAGTGGAATTACATTTTGATACTTAATATCTTTGGCAGTACAAATGAATCTATCAATGCACTTAATGGATGTGGTGACCGCTTATCTATATGGATAACTTGATGTGGAAATTTGTATGAAAGTCCCTGATGGACTTAAAATTCTGAATCGTAATATAAATCGCAACATGTCTTGTGTAAAACTACAAAAGTCACTCTATGGCTTGAAGCAGTCGGGAAAATGTGCTATAACCGACTTAGTGAGTTCCTTCTCTGTAAAGGATACTCGAATAACAACGATTGCCCATGCGTATTGATGACCCACAAGTATAGGGGATCAATCGTAGTCCTTTTGATAAGTAAGAGTGTCGAACCCAACGAGGAGCAGAAGGCTTTGATAAACGGTTTTCAGCAAGGTAATAACTGCAAGCACGGAAAGTAGCGGTAACAAGTGATGGTGTAGTGAGGTGAAACGTAGCAAGCGAAATGTAACAAGTAACAAGTAGTAGCAATGGTGCAGCAAGTGGCCCAATCCCTTTTGTAGCAAGGGACAAGCCTGAACAAAGTCTTATAGGAGGAAAAACGCTCCCGAGGACACACGGGAATTTCTGTCATGCTAGTTTCATCATGTTCATATGATTCGCGTTCGTTACTTTGATAGTTTGATATGTGGGTGGACCGGCGCTTGGGTACTGCCTTACTTGGACAAGCATCCCACTTATGATTAACCTCTCTCGCAAGCATCCGCAACTACGAAAGAAGAATTAAGACAACGTCTAACCATAGCATTAAACTAGTGGATCCAAATCAGCCCCTTACGAAGCAACACATAGACTGGGGTTTAAGCCTCTTTCACTCCAGCAACCCATCATCTACTTACTACTCCCCAATGCCTTCCTCTAGGCCCAAATATGGTGAAGTGTTATGTAGTCGACGTTCACATAACACCACTAGAGGAAAAACAACATACAACATATCAAAATACCGAACGAATATCAAATTCACATGACTATTATCAGCATGACTTATCCCATGTCCTCAGGAACAAAAGTAACTGCTCACAAAGCATAATCATAATCATGATCAGAGGTGTAATGAATAGCATCAAGGATCTGAACATAAACTCTTCCACCAAATAATCCAACTAGCATCAACTACAAAGAGTAATCAACACTACTAGTAACCTTACAAGTACCAATCGGAGTCGTGAGACGGAGATTGGTTACAAGAGATGAACTAGGGATTGGAGAGGAGATGGTGCTGTTTAAGATGTTGATGAAGATGCCTCCCCTCCGATGAGAGGAGTCTTGGTGATGACGATGGCGACGATTTCCCCCTCCGGGAGGGAAGTTTCCCCGGCAGGATCGTCCTGCCGGAGCTCTAGATTGGATCTGCTCAAGTTCCGCCTCGTGGCGGCGGCGAAACCACGAAAAAGCTCCCGATTGATTTTTTCTGGAACGAAACCTTTCATATAGCAAAAGAGGGGGGCTAGTGGGCCGTCAGGGAGCCCACAAGCTTGCTAGCCGCCACCAGTGGGGAGGTGGCGGTGGCAGGGCTTGTGGCGCCCTGGTAGCCCCCCTCTGGTACTTCTTTAGCCCAATATTTTTTATATAATCCCAAAACATTCCATGTAAATTTTCAGGGCATTTGGAGATGTGCAGAATAATGGACTAAGATTTGCTCCTTTTCCAGTCCAGAATTCCAGCTGCCTGAATTCTCCCTCTTCAAATAAACCTTGCAAAATAAGAGAGAAAAGGCATAAATATGGTACCACAAAGTAATATAACAGCCGATAAAGCAATAAATATCAACATCAAAGCATGATGCAAAATGGACGTATCAACCCCCCCAAGCTTAGACCTTGCTTGTCCTCAAGCGAAAACCAAGTTCCATAAACATGTCCACATGTTTAGGGGTGAAGGTGTCGATAAAACATAATACGGACATGAGGGCATCATGATCACACATAGAGCAGCAATACATCATAAAGATTCTTATGGGAAAGTAACAATTCCTTCACAAACCAAAGCATGAAGCAAAAACCTTACCGAGAAGTAACCAACAACAGTCCAAAGTCATTGGAGCAATTGCAATTTATCATAATATCAGAAAGAGTCAAATAAGAGCTTGTAAGGCAAACCCACATACTCAATCATCTCTTTTGTTTTCCACAATTGTTACAACTCACATGGTACTCATGGTGTCAAAGTTTCAGCTGGACACAGAGAAAGATAGGGGCTTATAGTTTTGCCTCCTAACTATTTACCTCAAGGGTAAAATCAACAACAATAAAGCATTAGTACTCAACTCCAAGTTGATATATGAATATAGATCTTTCCCAAGCATGTGACGGTAGCCAAGACAAAGGCAAAAATAGGGAACTGGTGAAGATCACCATGACTCTTACAAGGGAAAAAAGTAAAGGTACAAGATAGGCCCTTCATAGAGGGAAGCAGAGGTTGTCATGCACTTTTTAGGTTTCAATGCGTGTCCTCTTAGTGCGGAGGAACGTCACTTTATATTGCCTCCTGTGATAAAGGACTTTATTATGCAGTGTGTCACTTTTATGTCTTCCTCATCACAGGTTCGTACAAAGCTTATTTTCCACACACTAATAGATCATACATATTAGAGAGCAATTTTTATTGCTTGCACTGATGACAACTTACTTGAAGGATCTTATTCAATCCATAGGCAGGTATGGTGGACTCTCATGGCAAAACTGAGTTGAAGGTTTATGGATGCACAAGTAGTAGCTCTACTTGGTGCGGGAGTTTTGGCTAATATGAGGTGGAAGCAATCGTCACATTCTAAGGGATCTCTAATCATATAACATTGTTTGGAACCAAGCAAACACAATTCATTATGTTGTCTTCCTTGTCCAACATCTACTCCTAAGCATGTAATAGTTTGGTGCGTGCTCACATTTGTAAAAAGTGTCTAAGATGATATATTTATATGTGAACCTCTCTTTCCTTATTACTTCTTATTAATTGCAACAATGACTGAGGTCCATGTTGATTTATTCTCAACAAGTTTCAATCATCATAGGTGTCATATGTGAAGTTATCACTTTCCATACGATCGTCTCATGATCTTTCATGCTATCGTTCTTTTCATAGTTTTGATCATGGCACAAAGCAAAGCCCTTGACTAAGATACTCTTTATTATATAGCTCGCAAGCTCGAATACATCGGGGGAGACAGAAGGCAAAAGACTCAAACTAAACACTAAAGACTTATTCCTCTAAGAGCAGAAATAAAAACTGAAAAGGAAAGAACTAAAAAAAAGGTAAAATCAAAAGATATAAAGGTGATATGATACCAGGGCAACTCCCCCAAGCTTGGCAGAAGCCAAGGGGATTGCCCATACCAATGCTTAGTTGTCTTCCTTTGGTGGTGAAGGTGGTGGAGTTGTTGAAGTAGTCCGATCCTCCGTCTTCCAAGGCATAGGTGCTCCATCATGGCAGGATGAACGAGTTGCCGGAATCCTCAAATCTGCAGCCAACCTTATTGATTTAAATGTGTACTCATACTCACGGTTTTGGTTCTGCAGGTCATAGATCTGGCCCTAAAGTTGATCAACCCTGTCATAGAGCCTGGAGAGATGTTTCCCAATGTCAATGGCATCCATCTTGTGATTGCTAGTGAACTCCGTGATCATCATGTGGTTGGCGTTGAGTCCATGCTCCACCATCCCTTGGCACTTGAAGACTTGTTGCTCCATTGCTTCGAGCCTCGTCTCCACGCTTTTGGTCTTCTTAGGCCCCTCAACATCACGGATGTGCAACATCCCCTCGCTCATCTTGATAGATTGAGGGTGTTTCAGCACTTCTGTGAGGTAGGGATTGATGACCTTCTCGAAGATCTTGTCCTTAGGAGCGTTTGGGGAAGTCATGATGATCTAGATCTGCCACATAAATAGGCTCGAAAAGAAAATAGAGGAAGACCGCATGATACGGAGATCAAAACCTTCGGGCGAATATATATTGATTTTTTCTGGACCAGAAGGAGTGCTCCGCAAGAAAACGGAGTCCGGGAGGCACACGAGGTGCCCACAAGCCCTCCATCCGCCACGAGGGGGGTAGGTGGCGGCTTCCAAGCTTGTGGCCGCCTCGTGCGCTCTCCGGACTGCTTTTTATTTTTCTAATTTTCCAAAAATTCCAAAACGAAGGAAATTTCCTACTGGAAAAGCATCGGAGTCCAATTTCTTATCGAACCAGATACCCCTTCATTTTCAGGGTCTGAAACAGGCTGATAAACATCCCTTATGTACTCCTCTGGAGTTATGACATTGATGATATTGGTCTCAACATTTATGGGAGTACCAGAGATGTAATGCTTGATTCTTTGCCCATTTACCACTCTAGGAAAATTTCCTTCCGTGTTATTGATTTTGATGGCACCGGAACGATATACTTCCTCGATAACATAAGGACCTTCCCATTTAGAGAGAAGCTTGCCTGCAAAGAATCTTAAACGAGAATTGTATAGTAGGACATAATCACCTACATTGAACTCTCGTTTCTATATTTGTTTATCGTGCCATCTCTTAACCTTTTCCTTGAACAACTTGGCATTCTCATATGCGTGGGCCCTCTATTCATCTAACGAGCTGATATCAAACAACCGCTTCTCACCGGCAAGTTTGAAATCGAAGTTGAGCTCTTTGATTGCCCAATAAGCTTTGTGTTCCAGCTCAAGAGGTAAATGATAGGCCTTACCGTAAACCATTTTATACGGCGACATGCCCATGGGCTTCTTATAGGCAGCCCTATTAGCCCATAGTGCATCGTCAAGTTTGCTAGACCAATTCTTTCGAGATCTATTAACAGTCTTTTGTAGGATCAATTTGATCTCCCGATTACTCAATTCCACTTGACCACTAGACTGAGGATGATAAGGAGATGCAACTCTATGGTTGACATCATACTTACCGAGCATCTTCGGAAAACACCATGAATGAAGTGTGAACCGCCATCAGTCTTCAAATATCTAGGGACTCCAAATCTTGGGAAAATGACTTCTTTAAGCATCTTAATAGAAGTGTGGTGATCAGCATTTTTAGTGGGGATAGCCTCTACCCACTTGGTGACATAATCCACAACAACTAAGATGTGAGTGTACCCATTGGAACTCGGGAAGGGTCCCATATAATCAAAGCCCCAGACATCCAATGGTTCAATGACAAGTGAATAGTTCATAGACATTTCCTCACGCTTACTGATGTTCCCTATTCTTTGGCATTCGTCACAAGACAAGAAAAACTTATGGGCATATGCATCCTTGAAGAGAGTGGGCCAATAGAAACCTGATTGCAATACCTTATGGGCAGTTCTATCTCGAGCATGGTGTCCTCCGTAGGCTTCGGAATGACACTTCTGCAAGATCTATCCCTGTTCATATTCAGGCACATAGCGTCTAATAACACCATCTACTCCTTCCTTATAAAGGTGAGGATCATCCCAAAAGTAGTGTCTCAAATCAAAGAAGAATTTCTTCTTTTGTTGATAGGTGAAACTGGGTGGTATGTATTTGGCTATGATATAATTTGCGTAATCAGCATACCACGGTGCACTATGTGAAGCGCGGATGACATTTAATTGCTCATCAGGAAAGCTGTCATCAATAGGTCGTGGGTCATCAAGGACATTCTCTAGCCTAGACAAGTTATCTGCTACAGGGTTATCAACACCCTTTCGGTCAACGACGTGCAAATCAAATTCCTATAGCAGGAGAACCCATCTGATCAGCCTAGGCTTAGCGTCCTTCTTCTCCATAAGGTACTTAATAGCAGCATGATCAGAGTGAATATTGACTTTGGAATCAACTATATAGGATCTGAACTTTTCGCATGCAAACACGACTGCTAAAAACTCCTTTTCCATAGTGGCATAGTTTCTTTTGGCACTGTCTAGAGTTTTACTAGCGTAGTGAATGACATTCAACTTCTTGTCAACTCTTTGTCCTAGAACAACACCAACAGCATAATCACTAGCGTCGCACATGATTTCAAAGGGCAAGTTCCAGTTAGGGGGTTGAACAATAGGTGCGGTTATCAAAGCCTTCTTAAGTATTTCGAAAGCTTCCTCACAATCCTCATCAAAAACAAAAGGAACATCCTTGTGCAAGTGGTTGGTAAGAGGCCTAGAAATCTTAGAGAAGTCTTTAATGAACCTTCTATAGAAACCAACATGACCTAGGAAACTTTGTATACCTCTGATATCTGTGGGGCAAGGCATTTTCTCAATTGCATCAACCTTAGCCTTATCAACTTCAATGCCTCTTTCAGAAATTTTGTGTCCTAAGACGATACCTTCGTTAACCATAAAGTGGCACCTCTCCCAATTGAAGACGAGGTTGGTATCTTCGCATCTCTGTAAGACTCGATCAAGGTTGCTGAGGAAATCATCAAAGGAAGACCCGTAAACGGAGAAGTCATCCATGAAAACCTCGACAATATTTTCACGGAAGTCGGAGAATATAGCCATCATACATCTTTGAAAGGTGGCCGTTGCATTGCATAAGCCAAAAGGCATACGTCTATAAGCAAAGGTACCGAAGGGGCAGGTGAAAGTGGTTTTCTCCTGATCAGATTGTGCAACAGGTATTTGCGAGAAACCTGAATAACCGTCTAGAAAGCAGAAGTGTGTGTATTTTGATAGCCTTTCTAGCATTTGGTCGAAAAAGGCAAAGGATAATGATCTTTCCTGGTTGCCTTGTTCAGTTTCCGGAAGTCTATCACCATCCTATAGCTAGTAATAATACTTTGTGGGATTAGTTCATCCTTATCATTAGGAACGACGGTGATACCTCCCTTCTTAGGAACGCAATGTACTGGACTTGCCCAATCACTATGAGCAATAGGATAAATGATTCATGCTTCCAGAAGCTTTAATATTTATTTTCTAACGACCTCTTTCATCTTAGGATTTAATCTCCTTTGATGATCAACAAATGGTTTAGAATCATCATCGGTTTTAATCTTGTGCTGACATAGAGTGGGACTACTACCCTTAAGATTATCAAGAGTATATCCAATAGGAGCACAGTGCTTCCTCAGAGTTTTTAGTAACTTATTCTCTTCGTGCTGTGAGAGGAGAGCACTAATAATAATAGGATATATCTCCTTCTCATCAAGATAGGCATACTTAAGAGTGTCGGGCAACTGTTTAAGCTCGAACACAGGATCACCCTTTGGTGGGGGAGGATCCGCAAGCAGCTCAACAGGCAGATTATTCTTGAGAATAGGATATTGTTCTAAGGCAATTTTATCTATCTCATCTCTTTCCTCCATATGCATATCATTTTCATGCTCAAGCAGATATTGCTCTAAAGGATCCGTAGGAGGTACGACAATAGAGGCAAGAGCAATGCTTTCATCCCTACCAGACGACTCTTTTTCATGGGGTTGTCTTCCAAACTTGGAGAAGTTAAATTCAGGAGACACACCCTCAAAACTAACAGTGACGGTCTGCTTAATGCAACCAATGTGAGCATTGATAGTGTTGAGAAAGGGTCTACCAAATATGATGGGACAAAAGCTATCTTGTGTAGTACCAAGGACGAGGAAATCAGTAGGATACTTCGTCTTACCACACATGACTTCTACGTCTCTCCCAATTCCCACAGGGCAGATAGTGTCTCTATTAGCTAGTGTAATAGTGACATCAATGGGTTCTAGCTCAGCAGGTGCAATCTCATCTTTGATTTCATCATATAAGGAACGGGGTATTGCACTAACACTAGCTCCCATATCACATAAACCATGGTAACAGTGATCTCCTATCTTGACAGAAACAACGGGTAGGCCAACTACAGGTCCGTATTTGTCTTTCACGTGAGGTTTAGCAATTCTAGTGGAGTTCTCACAGAATTTGATAACATGCCCGTCTACGTCTTTGGTTAAGAGATCTTTGATAATAGCAACACTAGGTTCAACTCTAATCTCCTCAGGGGGTGCAAGTGGTCTAATGTAACCCCTACGTATCACAGTTGGAGCTTTAGAATAATCCTTTATCCTAGCAGGGTATGGCGATTTCTCAGCGTAGGCACAAGGAACAAGAGGATCACTAAAAGCAATGACTTTCTCCTCAACTAGATTGGTTTTGACTATGTTGCTTTCTACAAGAGGATGATACTTAAACCACTTCTCTTTGGGAAGATCAACATGAGCAGAAAAAGATTCACATAGAGAAGCCACTATCTCAGTGTCAAGTCCATACTTATTGCTAAAATCTCTAGAAGTGTTTGTCTCAACAAAAGATTTAACACAATCAAACTGGAAATTCATACCTGACTCCTTACCTTCCTCCAGCTCCCAATCTTCAGAGTTAAATTTTATTCTTTCCAATAAATTCCACTTGTGGTTATCCTTCTTCATAAAAGAACCGGTACAAGAAGTGTCAAGCATGGTACGATCTTCATGAGAAAGCCGAGCATAAAAGTTTTGAGTGATGATTTCTCTCGAGAGATCATGATTGGGGCATGAATATAGCATTGATTTAAGCGTCGCCCAAGCTTGAGCTATGCTTTCCCTGTCACGAGGCCAAAAGTTATAAATAAAGTTCCGATCACGATGTACTAAATGCATAGGATAAAACTTTTGATGAAATTCCAATTTCAACCGATTGTAGTCCCATGATCCAGTATCATCACATAGCCTATACCATGTAAACGCCTTATCCTTCAAAGATAAAGTGAAGACTTTCTTCTTTACCTCATCCTCGGGCAAACCTGCAAGCTTAAATAAACCACAAACTTCATCTACATGGATCAGATGCAAGTCTCGATGTGAAGATCCATCTCCTGTAAAAGGATTAGCCAGCAGTTTCTCAAGCATACCCGAAGGAAATTCATAAAAGATATTTTCAGTAGGTACCTCAGGTTGAGGAAAAACTCCTCGTGCTTCTGTTCGTGGTGAAGATACCCCGAACAAACTCCTCAAAGGAACAGTTTCCATAGTGACAAGTGACAATAAATTTCAGCACAGTATATAAATGCTTCCTTACCAATTTCCACTTACCAAAGGCGCTTCACTCCCCGGCAACGGCGCCAGAAAAGAGTCTCGATGACCCACAAGTGTAGGGGATCAATTGTAGTCCTTTCGATAAGTAAGAGTGTCGAACGCAACGAGGAGCAGAAGGCTCTGATAAATGGTTTTCACCAAGGTAATAACTGCAAGCACTGAAAGTAGCGGTAACAAGTGATGGTGTAGTGAGGTGAAACGTAGCAAGCGAAAAGTAACAAGTAACAAGTAGTAACAATGGTGCAGAAAGTGGCCCAATCCCTTTTGTAGCAAGGGACAAGCCTGAACAAAGTCTTATAGGAGGAAAAACGCTCCCGAGGACACACGAGAATTTCTGTCATGCTAGTTTCATCATGTTCATATGATCCGCGTTCGTTACTTTGATAGTTTGATATGTGGGTGGACCGACGCTTGGGTACTGCCCTTACTTGGACAAGCATCCCACTTATGATTAATCTCTCTCGCAAGCATCCGCAACTACGAAAGAAGAATTAAGACAACGTCAAACGATAGCATTAAACTAGTGGATCCAAATCAGCCCCTTAAGAAGCAACGCATAGACTGGGGTTTAAGCTTCTGTCACTCCAACAACCCATCATCTACTTACTACTCCCCAATGCCTTCCTCTAGGCCCAAATATGGTGAAGTGTTATGTAGTGACGTTCACATAACACCACTAGAGGAAAAACAACATACAACATATCAAAATACCGAACGAATATCAAATTGACATGACTATTATCAGCATGACTTATCCCATGTCCTCGGGAACAAAAGTAACTACTCACAAAGCATAATCATGATCATTATCAGAGGTGTAATGAATAGCATCAAGGATCTGAACATAAACTCTTCCACCAAGTAATCCAACTAGCATCAACTACAAAGAGTAATCAACACAACTAGTAACCTTACAACTACCAATCGGAGTCATGAGACGGAGATTGGCTACAAGAGATGAACTAGGGATTGCAGAGGAGATAGTGTTGTTGAAGATGTTGATGAAGATCCTCCCCTCGGACGAGAGGAGTGTTGGTGATGACGATGGCGACGATTTCCCCCTTCGGGAGGGATGTTTCCCCGGCAGGATCGTCCTGCCGGAGCTCTAGATTGGATCTGCTCAAGTTCCGCCTCGTGGCGGCGGCAAAACCACGAAAAAGCTCCCGATTGATTTTTTCTGGAACGAAACCCTTCATATAGCAAAAGAGGGGGGCTAGTGGGCCGTCTGGGAGCCCACAAGCTTGCTAGCCGCCACCAGGGGGAGGTGGCGGTGGCAGGGCTTGTGGCGTCCTGGTAGCCCCCCTCTGGTACTTCTTTAGCCCAGTATTTTTTATATAATCCCAAAAAATTCCACGTAAATTTTTAGGGCATTTGGAGATGTGCAGAATACTAGACTAAGATTTGCTCCTTTTCTAGTCCAGAATTCCAGCTGCCCGAATTCTCCCTCTTCAAATAAACCTTGCAAAATAAGAGAGAAAAGGCATAAATATGGTACCACAAAGTAATATAACAGCCCATAAAGCAATAAATATCGACATGAAAGCATGATGCAAAATGGACGTATCACGTATTTATAAAGAAATCCTCAAACGGATTTTGCATCATCTCAGTATATGTTGATGATCTCAACATCATTGGCAATGCAACAGATATATCGGTAGCACGCAATCATTTAATGACGGAGTTTGAGATGAATGATTTGGGGAAAACCAAATTCTGCTTAGGTTTACAATTTGAGGATTTTCCCTCGGGAATACTCGTTTATCAACCCGCTTATATTCAGAAAATTTTGGAAAAATTCAACATGGATAAGTAATATCCGTCCAAAACATCTATGGTCGTCCGATCCTTGATATGAATAAGGATCCTTTTAGACCTAGGGATGATAACGAGGAGGTATTGGGACCTGAATTTACATACCTCACTGCCATAGGGGCACTAATGTACCTTGCAAATTGTACTAGACCAGACATTGCCTTTGTAGTAAATTTACTAGCTCGACATAGTGCAACTCCAACAAAACGTCATTGGACGGGAGTAAAGAATATCTTCAGATATTTACAAGGTACTAAAGATCTTGGTTTATTCTATCGGAAAAATCAAGACATGACCCTTATTGGATATACTGATGCTAGATATCTTTCTAACCCCCGTAATGCCAGGTCACAAACAGGGTTTGTATTTTTATATGGTGGCACTGTTATTTGATGGAAGTCAACAAAACATACATTGGTAGCAACTTCCACTAATCATTCTGAAATAATTGCATTATTTGAAGCTTCACGAGAATGTGTATAGCTCCGCAGAATGATAAATCATATTCACACATCATGTGGTATCGGTTCATTAGAATCACCTACTATTATCTATGAATATAATGCTACATGTGTTTCCCAAATGCATATGGGATATATTAAAAGTAATATCACAAAACACTTCTCCCCAAAACTATTTTTCCCTCACAAGTTACAGAAAGATGGAGAAAATAATATTTTGCAAATAAAATCTTGTGACAATCTTGCAGATTTGTTCACTAAGTCTTTGCTCGGAGCAGCATTTCAAAAATGCATTCATGACATTGGTATGAGACGACTATGAAATTTGCAAAGTTCACGGGAAGAAATTTCCTAGAATAACTTTTGAGTTTTCCAATGGATTTCTCATGTAATTTTGAATAAGTGATAAAATATACTAACGATATATGAATTTTCTATAGATTCTCTTATATTTTCTTACGTGGATATAAATAGTACAAAATTGAAGATTCTCAAAGTTGTAAGATCAAGGATCAAGAAAAGTCAAGACTTTCCATACTCAGGATATATGAAGAATCTTAAGACAATGAAGATTAATAACACCGATGTCCAAGGGGGAGTGTTAGGAATTAATTAGCGTCAAAATTAGGCTAAATTGGCAATTAGCATATTTCTTAACATATTCTAACAAGTCGTTAGAATCCTAGCGTTGTCCAGACACAATAGATAGGGAACCGTCGTCATATCTTTTCAAACCGTCGTCGTGTCTTTCTGAAACTAGGCGAGTTAATGTAACCGACATTGTAAGCATGTGTTCAAACCATATATATATATACCTGAATACAACATCAATGGAAACATCCTTTTCGCTTTCAATCTCACTCTTTCTCTTCAGAGACACCGTCCTGCCCAGACAAGGCCGCAAGCCGCACTAGCATTGCGGGCAGCGAGTCTGGCACCTCCCTCACGGCGGCCAGGTCCCCATGGGCCATCCTATAAGAAGAGCCACGCGTGGCCCTCTAACAATCGTCTTGGGATGCGCAGCCAGTGTCCTAGTTTGAATCCCGAGCCGGTTCTCGAGTGTTCTCCACCAATGGGGGGTCTCCACCTAGCACCTGGCCCTGGTCATTTCCTGCGACCGCGGTCTTTGCCGCCAAAGTGGTGTTGCTCGCTCGCGCGTCACTCATGGCCCTAGTGCCCGCAGCGGTTCCACCTGCAAAGGTTGCACTTGCACACCTTTCCTCTTTCCTTTTCAAGCCTGGCTACGAAATGCATGTGGCCCATGCTGACCAAGCCATGGGGCCATGCTGCGATGGTCGTGTTGTACACGCAGTGACGCTTCCGCACACGCAAGGGGAGGCTAGGTGGGCGCCATGGCGATCCCATCAGCCCGGAAAGTGCAGTTCTTGGCTCGCAAGAGCGAGTTGTCCATGGTCATTCCATCCGTCCGGCCTGGAGGCTGCACATCCGTACGTTGGCGCTTGCGCCCACAGTGGTGCGCCCGCCCTCGGCCAGGACCAGGCGCCCGGTCGTGGCCCGTGCCATCGCGCGTGTCTTTGCTCTCCTGTCTGGCGCCATGCTGGCCACAGAGGGTCGGCACTCTATTTGTCAAAACATGAGACACGCCAATGGCGACGGGGTACTACGTGAGGGTCTCGATGATGTGTGTGTCGGAGCTCAGTCGTGCAGGGACCTGCTCAACGATTGATACGTCCCCATCGTATCTACTTTTCTAAACTCTTTTGCCCTTGTTTTGGACTCTAATTTGCATGATTTGAATGGAACTAACCTGGACTAACGATGTTTTCAGCAGAATTGCCATGGTGTTGTTTTTGCACAGAAATAGAAGTTCTTGGAATGACCTAGAAATTTACGACGGGTTTTTGTGAAATATATAAAAAATACTGGCGCAAGAATCAACCGAAGAAGTGGAGCGTGGAGTCCACAAGCCCACCAGGCGTGGGGCCCCCTGGCCGTGCCTAGCAGGCTTGTGGGGACCACGTTGCTCCACCACCTCCAATTCCAGCTCTATTTAGTCCCTTTCGTCCGGAAAAAAATCAAGGAGAAGAGTTCATCGCGTTTTACGATATGGAGGCACCGCCACCACCTGTTCTTCCTCCGGAGGGCAGATCTGGAGTCCGTTCTGGGCTCCGGAGAGGGGAGATCGTCGCCATCGTCATCACCAACCTTCCTTCATCGCCAATTCCATGATGCTCTTCACCGTTCGTGAGTAATCTCATCGTAGGCTTGTGCTACTGCAACAAAAGACCTTCCAACGGCTCCAGAAACAAGTGTGCTGACGGAAGACTATTCTTGTCTTGATACTCCTCAGCAACGGCACCAGGAATCCTTCTGCTACGGCTACACCTTTAGGGACTTCCTTGGCAAATATACAAAGGATTCCCCCGTGGCCTTGGAGCTTTGCGTTGGTGTTCCCTCTAAGCGGAAAGGGTGATGTAGCACAGTGGCGGTAAGTATTTCCCTCAGTTTTGAGAACCAAGGTATCGATCCAGTGAAGGATTGTCACAAGTAACTGCACAAACACAAAGAGCTTGCACCCAACACTATGAAGGGGTTGTCAATCCCTTATAGATTGTTTGCCAAGTGAGAACTCAAAGCAAAAAGAAACAAAGCAAAGTAAAAGCGAAAGTGGAAACGATAGGTGTGAATAGACCCGGGGGCCGTAGTGTTCACTAGTGGCTTCTCTCATGAAAGCAAGTAGACGGTGGGTGAACGAATTACTGTCGAGCAATTGATAGAACCGCGCAAAGTCGTGATGTTATCTATGGAAATGATTATATCTATAGGCATCACGTCCAAAACAAGTAGACCGATACTTTATGCATCTACTCCTATTACTCCACAGGTCGACCGCTATCCAGCATGCATCCAGTGTATTAAGTTCATGAGAACAGAGTAACGCCTTAAGCAAGATTACATGATGTAGATGGACAATCTCGTATCTACGATAAAATCCCATCTTGTTACCCTTGATGGCAACAACACGATGTGTGCCTTGCTGCCCCTTCTGTCACTTGGAAAGGTCACCACACGGTATGAACCCAAAACCAAGCACTTCTCCCTTACAAGAATCATAGATCTCGTTGGCCAAACAAAACCCAAGACTCGGAGAGACTTACAAGGATATCAAATCATGCATATAAGAAATCAGCAAAGACTCAAATATATATCATAGATAATCTGATCACAAATCCACAATTCATCGGATCTCGACAAACACACCGCTAAAGAGGATTACATCAGATAGATCTCCATGAAGATCATGGAGAACTTTGTATTGAAGATCCAAGAGAGACAAGAAGCCATCTAGCTACTAACTATGGACCCGTAGGTCTGAAGTGAACTACTCACGAGTCATTGGAGGGGCGATGATGTTGATGTAGAAGCCCTCCAACTCCAAAGTCCCCTCCGGTAGGGCACCGGGAAGGGTCTCCAGATGAGATCTCGCGGAAACGGAAGCTTGCAGCGGCGGAAAAGTGTTTTCGTGGATTCCCCTATTTTTTCTGTAGTTTAGGGAATATATAGGCGAAGGAGCTAGGTCAGGGGGGCGCCAGGGAGGCCACAAGCCAGGTAGCCGCCGCCCCTGGTGGCGGCTACAGGGCTTGTGGGCCCCCTATGGCTCTCCTGCTTTGTCCCTCAAGTCCCGTGATCTTCTTCCGTTCTAGAAAAAATTATTTCGGGGATTTTATTCCGTTTGGACTCCATTCCAAAATCAGATCTAAAAAGAGCCAAAAACACAGAAAAACAGGAACTGGCACTTGGCACTCAATTAATAAGTTAATCCCAGAAAAGATATAAAAGGTACATAAAACATCCAAAGTTGACAAGATAACAACATGAAACCATCAAAATTATAGATACGTTTGAGACGTATCAAGCATCCCCAATCTTAACTCCTGCTCGTCCTCGAGTAGGGAAGTGATAAAGAATGAATTTTTGATGCTTTCATGCTACCTAGCATATATGTCCTTTGTAACTCCTCTTATGTGACGTGAATGTTCAGATCCATTAGATTCAAAACAATAGTTTGCTATTGACGTGGAAACAATAATACTTCAAGCAAACTAGCAAGGTAATCATGAACTTTCAAAATAACAAGGCGAAAAGAAAGTTATCCCTACAAAAGCATATAGTCTGGCTATGCTCTATCATCATTGCACTACGAATTTAAATAATGCACAACCCCGGTATTGGCCAAGTAACTGTTTTCACACCTTTACTTTCTTGAACCTTTTCAACTCTCACGCAATACATGAGCGTGAGCCATGGTTTTAGCACTATAAGTGGTGTGGAGTGTGGTGGAGGTTGCAAGACAAATAAGGAAAAGATGGTCACATTAACTAGGCATATCAATGAGCTGTGGAGATGCTCATCAATAGATATCAATGTGAATGAGTAGGGATTGCCATACAAATGATGCACTAGAGCTAAGAGTATGTGAAAGCTCTTAAAGAAAACTAGTGGGTGTACATCCAACTTGCTTGCTCATGAAGACCTAAGGCAAATTTCAGGAAGCCTATCATTGGAATATACAAGCCAAGTTATATAATGAAAATTTCCCACTAGCTATATGGTGGTGACAAAACGAGAGACTCTCAATCATGAAGATCATGGTGCTTAATAAACACAAGTGTGGAAGGATAGTAGCATTGTCCCTTCTCTCTTTTTCTCTCATTTTTTGGTGGGCTCTTTGGCCTCTTTTATTATTATTTATTATTTTTATTTTTATTTTGGTGGGCATCTTTGGCCTCTTTTTGTATATGGGCTTCGCTGGCCTCTTTTAATTCCTCACATGGGACAATGCTCCATCAATGATGATCATCACACTTACAACTCAAAACTTAGAGCAACGACGACTCTATATGGAATGCCTTCGGTAGTGTACCGTGGCAATGATCTAGCACGGCATAGACATTAATGGAAACATCATGCTAGCTATCTTCCGATCATGCAATGGCAATGTAGACGTGGTGGCACATGTCATGGTGGTAGTTGCATGGCAATATATCTCGGAATGACTTTGAAAAAGCCATAGTATGTAGGTATGCTGGCTGTTTTCATGGAGGCTAATGGTGGGTTTTGTGCACCGGCGAAAGTTGCACGACACTAAGAAGATAGTGATGGTGGAAGGTGAAAGTGCATCTAAACCATGGACTCAACATTAGTCATGAAGAACTCATATACTTGTTGCAAAAGTTTTAGTAGTAATCGAAACAAAGCATTCAACGCATACTCCTGGGGAAAGGGTTGGTAGGTATAAACCATCGCGCGATCGCGACCGCCACACAAAGGATGACAATCAGTAGACTAATCATGCTCAGACTTCATCACATAGCAGTTCACCATACGTGCATGCTACGGGAATCACTAACTTCAACACAAGTATTTCAAGATCCACAACACCTTACTAGCATAACTTCAATATTACCACAACCACAACTCAAAACTAATTGAGATGAATCAAACTTCTCTAACTATTCAATGCACATGAAGGTGGAAGTTTTCCTATCCCTTTGGATAACTACCCCTTTTGAGACTACTTTCAAAGTATAGATCAACTACCAAGCCACGCACCGCCGTGCTCTCAAATATATAAGTGAAGCACATAGAGCAAAATCAACTAGCTCAAAAGATATAAGTGAAGTACATGTGAGCTGAATTGTCTACCAAAGGATATAAGTGAAGCTCGACAAAATCATGGTGAGTGCATGTCTATCTCTCTAGGTGTGCAGCAAGGATGATTGTGACACAACAAAAATAAAAGACTCCTACGATACAAGACGCTCCAAGCAAAACACATAACATGTGGTGAATAAAAATATAGCCCCAAGTAACGTTACCGATGGATTGAAGACGAAAGAGGGGATGCCTTCCCGGGGCATCCCCAAGCTTAGGCTTTTACTGCATCCTTGAATCATCTTGGGGTGCCTTGGGCATCCCCAAGCTTGAGCTCTTGCCACTCTTTATATTTTTCTCCATAAGAACTTCACCCAAAACTTGAAAACTTCACAACACGAAACTTAAACAGAAACTCGTGATAACATTAGTATAAGAAAGCAAACCACCATTTCCTTAGGTACTGTAACAAACTTAAATTCTACTTATGTTGATGTTAGGTTACTGTATTTTCAATATTCCATGGCTAATACCCCCCCCCCAATACTATCCATAGTTTCATCAAAATAAGCAACCAACTCAACAAAAACAGAATTTGTTAACAGCAGACCAGTCTGTAGCAATCTGTATACTTCGTATACTTCTGGTACTTCGAAAATTCTAAACAATTACGACAGTATGATGAATTTGCGTAGCAATTAGCAGCAAAAAGAATCAACTCAAAAGATCTTACAGAAAAAAAATGAAAATTCTTTCGTGAGCAGAAAGTTTCTGTCTTCTCCAGCATGACCAAACGATCATCCCCACGACTAGTCATAACGGTTTTGCTTGGCACAAACACAAAAAGAAACACAAAAAACACAATCATAACAGAATTATGAAAGTGTGGAAAACACAAAACAGAAAGAAAAAGGATAGATTTGTCGGGTTGCCTCCCAACAAGCGCTATTGTTTAACGGCCTTAGCTAGGCAAAAGGTGATGGAATGACGTATAGTCATCTTTGGTGCTCAAACCATAAGTAGCCCTCATCATAGATTCATAAGGCAATTATATTTTCTTTCTAGGAAAGTGCTCCATGCCCTTCTTTAGAGGAAATTGAAATCTAATATTCCCTTCCTTCATATCGATGATAGCACCAATAGTCCTTAGGAAAGGTCTACCAAGAATAATGGGACATGAAGGATTGCAATATATGTCAAGTACAATGAAATCCACGGGTACATAGTTCTTATTTGCAACAATAAGAACATCATCGATCCTTCCCATGGGTTTCTTGACAGTAGAATCCGCAGGATGCAAATTAAGAGAACACTCTTCAATCTCATGAAAACCAAGGATATCACATAAAGACTTTGGAATCGTGGAAACACTAACACCCAAATCACACAAAGCATTGCACTCATAATTTTTGATCTTGATTTTGATAGTAGGTTCCCACTCATCATGAAGTTTTCTAGGTATAGAGACTTCTAGTTCGAGCTTCTCTTCAAGAGATTTCATCATAGCATCTATGATATGCGCGGTAAAGGCTTTGCTTTGGCTATAAGCATGTGGAGAGTTTGCAATGGAATGCATCAAAGAAATGCATTCAAACAAGGAGCAACTATCATAATTGAATTCCTTGAAATCCAATGTGGGAGTTTCATTACTACCCAATATTTTGATTTCTTCTACTCCACTCTCCACACCTTTATCATCAATATAGGTGGACTCCGAATCACTGGGGCCTTTTTCAACCAAAGTGGATTCATATCCAGCCCCTTCATCAATAGGTTTGACACGCGAAAACAAAGATTCAAGACGAGTCACACCAAGCACTTTAAGATCTTCGTGATTTACATCACTAGAACGCACCCTTTTAAATCATTCATGCCTAACACGAATTTGGGCGGTTCTTTCTTTGCTCTCATTCATGGAGACACACATAGCTTTTAAAGTTTCATCCAAGTTGACCTTGGGAGGAGCACATCTAACTTTCAAAGCATCAATATCACAAGACATCCTATCAACGCTCTTAGCCAAATCGTCAATTTTGAGTAGTTTTTCCTCTATGGACGCATTGAAAATCTTTTGAGAGTTGATGAACTCTTTGATATTACTCTCTAAATCAGAGGGTAATTTGTTGTGATTTCCATAAGTGTTGTTGTAGGAATTGCCATAATTGTTAGAGGAGTTACTAGGAAAAGGCCTAGGAACATAGTTTCCTCTAAAAGCATTGTTGTTGCCAAAATTGTTCCTACCAACAAAATTAACGTCCAAACTAGCGTTGCTACTCTCAATCAAGGATGATAGTGGCATGTCATTAGGATCTAAAGGAGCATTTCTACTAGCAACCAAATTCATCAACTCGTCCATCTTAGCACTAAGCGAGTTAATTTCTTCTATAGCGTGTACCTTTTTGCTAGCAGGTGACCTTTCAGTGTGCCACTGAGAGTAGTTGGTCATGATATTGTCTAGGAGTTTTGTAGCGTCTCCTAACATGATTTCCATGAACGTTCCACCTGAGGCGGAGTCCAAGATATTGTGAGAGGCAAAATTCAAGCCAGCGTAAAAGATTTGTATAATCATCCACAAACTCGAGCCATGAGCGGGACAATTTCTAATCATTAACTTCATCCTCTCCCAAGATTGTGCAACGTGTTCATGATCAAGTTGCTTGAAATTCATGCTATCGTTACGTAAGGAGATAATCTTAGCCAGCAGAAAATACTTGGATATGTAAGCATCTTTGCACTTATCCCAAGAATTGATACTATTTTTAGGAAAAGAAGAAAACCAAGTTTTTGCGCGAACTCGCAACGAGAAAGGAAAAAGATTCAACTTAATCACGTCATTATCCACATCTATTTTCTTTTACATATCGCAAAGCTCAATGAAGGTATTGAGATGGGATGCGGCATCTTCACTAGGAAGGCCAGAGAATTCCTCTTCCATAACAAGATTCAGCAAAGTTGCGTTGATTTCATACGATTCCGCACTAGTGGCGGGAGCAATCGGAGTACTAATAAAATCATTATTATTGGTACTCGAGAAGTCGCAAAGTTTGGTGTTTTCATCCATGATGACTTCAACAAACAAACAAGCACACAAGCAAGCAAGAATACCGGCAAAGGAAAACGACAAAAAGGCAAAAGAAAACGGCAAAGGAGAAAGGCAAATGAAAACGGAAAATGTCAAGTGGGGGAGAGGAAAACGAGAGGCAACTGGCAAAAAAAGGTAAATGCAAGAGATGAGTTTGTGAGACCTACTTGGATAGATCTCTCCTTCCGCGGCAACGGCGCCAGAAATACTTCTGCTACTGCAACAAAAGACTTTCCAACGGCGCCAGAAACAAGCGTGCTGACGGGAGACTATTCTTCTCTTGATACTCCTCAGCAACGGCACCAGGAATCCTTCTGCTACAACTACGCCTTTAGGGACTTCCTTGGCAAATATGCAAAGGATTCCCCCATGGCCTTGGAGCCTTGCGTTGGTGTTCCCTCGAAGCGGAAAGGGTGATGTAGCACAGCGGCGGTAAGTATTTCCCTTAGTTTTGAGAACCAAGGTATCGATCCAGTGAAGGATTATCACAAGTACCTGCACAAGCACAAAGAGCTTGCACCCAACACTATGAAGGGGTTGTCAATCCCTTATAGATTGTTTGCCAAGTGAGAACTAAAATCAAAAAGAAACGAAGCAAAGTGAAAGCGAAAGTGGAAACGATAGGAGTGAATAGACCCGAGGGTCGTAGTGTTCACTAGTGGCTTCTCTCATGAAAGCAAGTAGACGGTGGGTGAACGAATTACTGTCGAGCCATTGATAGAACCGCGCAAAGTCGTGACATTATCTATGGCAATGATTATATCTATAGGCATCACATCCAAAACAAGTAGGCCGATACTTTTTGCATCTACTACTATTACTCCACACGTCGATCGCTATCCAGCATGCATCTAGTGTATTAAGTTCATGAGAACAGAGTAACGCCATAAGCAAGATGACATGATGTAGATGGACAATCTCGTATCTACGATAAAAGCCCATCTTGTTACCCTTGATGGAAACCACACGATGCGTGCCTTGCTGCCCCTTCTGTCACTGGGAAAGGTCACCACACGGTATGAACCCAAAACCAAGCACTTCTCCCATTGCAAGAATCATAGATCTAGTTGGCCAAACAAAACCCAAGACTCAGAGAGACTTACAAGGATATCAAATCATGCATATAAGAAATCAGCAAAGACTCAAATATATATCATAGATAATCTGATCACAAATCCACAATTCATCGGATCTCGACAAACGCACCGCTAAAGAGGATTACATCAGATAGATCTCCATGAAGATCATGGAGAACTTTGTATTGAAGATCCAAGAGAGAGAAGAAGCCATCTAGCTACTAACTACGGACCCGTAGCTCTGAAGTGAACTACTCACGAGTCATTGGAGGGGCGATGATGTTGATGTAGAAGCCCTCCAACTCCAAAGTCCCCTCCAACAGGGCACCGGGAAGGGTCTCTAGATGAGATCTCGCGGAAACGGAAGCTTGCGGCGGCGGAAAAGTGTTTTCGTGGAATCCCCTATTTTTTCTGTATTTTAGGGAATATATAGGTGAAGGAGCTAGGTCACGGGGGCACCAGGGAGGCCACAAGCCTGGTAGCCGCCCCCCTGGTGGCGGCTACAGGGCTTGTGGGCCCCCTGTGGCTCTCCTGCCTTGGCCCTCTAGTCCCGTGATCTTTTTCCCTTCTCGAAAAATTTATTTCTGGGATTTTATTCCGTTTGGACTCCGTTCCAAAATCAGATATGAAAGGAGTCAAAAACACAGAAAAACAGGAACTGGCACTTGGCACTGAATTAATAAATTAGTCCCAAAAAAGATATAAAAGGTACATAAAACATCCAAAGTTGACAAGATAACGTCATGAAACCATCAAAACTTATAGATACGTTTGGGACGTATCAGCTTGCTAGACGGTGATGGGTTGGATGAGATCTATCATGTAATCGAGTTAGTTTTGACGGGCATTGATCCCTTGTATCCACTATGTTCTGAGATTGATGTTACTACTACTTTGCCATGCTTAATGCTTGTCACTAGGGCCCGAGTGCCATGATTTCAGATCTGAACCTATTATGTTGAGGCCAATATATGTGTGTTCTAGATCCTATCTTGCAAGTTGTAGTCACCTACTATGTGTTATGACCCGGCAACCCCGGAGTGAAAATAGTCGAAACCGCTCCCGGAGATGACCATAGTATGAGGAGTTCATGTATTCACTAAGTGTTAATGCGTTGGTCCGGTTGTTTCTTAAAAGGAGAACCTTAATATCCCGTAGTTTCCATTAGGACCCCGCTGCCACGGGAGGGATGGACAATAGATGTCATGCAAGTTCTTTTCCCTAAGCACGTATGACTACATACGGAATACATGCCCACATTACATTGACGAACTGGAGCTAGTTAGATATCTCTCCGTGTTATAACTGTTCATAATGAATAACATCTGACATAATCATCCATCACCGATCCAATGCCTACGAGTCTTTCCTACTGGTCCTTGCTATGTTACTTTGCCGCTACTGCTGTCACTTCTTCTACTGTTACTCTGTCGCCACTGCTGTCACTGCTGCTACTATTACTCTGCTGCTACCGTTGTCACTATTGCTACAGGTTACCGTTGCTACTGTTGCTATCATACAACTTTGCTACTGATACTTTGCTGCAGACACTTAATCTTTCAGGTGTGGTTGAATTGACAACTCAACTGCTAATACTTGAGGATATTCTTTGGCTTCCCCTTTTGTCGAATCAACAAATTTGAATCGAATACTCTACTCTTGAAAACTGTCGCGATCCCCTATACTTGTGGGTTATCAAGACCTTTTTATGGCGCCGTTGCCGGGGAAGCATAGCTATATTCTATGAGTTACTTAGGATTTACGTCTGCTGACCACTATGAGGAATCCGAAAGATCCAAGAACTAAAGTTTTGCCCTCAACTACGAGAACAGGTAAGGAACTGCCATCTAGCTCTGCACTTGATTCACCCTCAGTATTGAGTAAGTTTGCGACACCACCTCCTGCTAGAAATCTTGATATGTCGCATGTGCTTGATGATGCTACTTCTGTTGTCCATGATGCTTGTGATGATGCTATGCTTGATACTGCTTTGCCACTAGGTGCATTCCTTGATGCACAAATTGCTAGAGTTGCTGCTAGATGTGATGATACTTCTGAAACTGCTGGGATTATTGAAGTAGAACCTGCTATTTCACCTGTTAGAACTAGCTGTCCTAGATATGAATTGCCTGTTATGCCTGAGGGTTATGTTATGGAGGGAGAGATAGCTGAGGACTTTCTTGCTTGTAAGGATAGCTATGATGTTGAGAAATTATTGCGCAAGTGCAAAGAAAAATCTTTGAACGCTAGGATGAAATACGACACGAAGTTTGCTACTTCGCCTATCTTTGTGACCGATAAGGATTATGAATTCTCTGTCGACCCTGAGTTAATCACTCTGGTCGAATCTGATCCTTTTCACGGTTATGAGTCTGAACCGGTTGTAGCACATCTTACCAAACCGCACGATATAGCCACCCAATTCACGAGTGAGGAAAAGATCCGCCACTACTATATCCTTAAGCAATTTCCTTTCTTGCTAAAGGATGATGCTAAGACTTGGTTCACTTATCTTGCTCCTGGTTGTGTGCGTAGCCCCCAGGATATGATCTACTACTTCTCTGAAAAATATTTCCCTGCCCATAAGAAGCAAGCTGCCTTGCAGGAAATATACAACTTTGCACAAGTTGAAGAAGAGAGTCTCCCACAAGCTTGTCCAGCTACTCAATGCTTTGCCTGATCACCCTCTTGAGAAGAATGAAATACTTGATATCTTCTATAATGGACTAACCGATGCTTCTAGAGACCACCTAGATAGTTTTGCTGGTTGTGTTTTCAGGGAACGAACCATAGAACAAGCTGAGATCCTATTGAATAATATCTTGTGCAATGAGAATGCTTGGACTATTCCCGAACCACCTCCGAAGCCAACGCCTAAGAAAAGAGGTATCCTATTCCTCAGTCCCGAAGATATGCAAGAAGCTAAGAAATCTATGAAAAAGAAAGGCATTAAATCTGAAGATGTTAAAAATCTACCACCTATCGAGGAGATCCATGGTCTCGATAACCCGATACAGGTTGTAGAGGTAAATTCTCTTCGTAGATTCAATGAGAGTGATATTCCTTTTGATAAACCTACTAGCTTATGCCTGGATGAATTTGATAACTTTGTTGCCAAACAACAAAGTTTCAATGATTATGTTAGCAGACAATTGGAACAGAATGCTCGTATGCTTACTCACTTAAGTGCTTGTGTGGACAGAAACGTCAATGATCTTAAGCTCTTGAGTAAACATGCCTCTATGGTTACTACTCAGGTAGAACAAGTACTTAACGCTCAGAATGACTTGCTCAATGAGTTGAATGACAATTCAGTTAGAGTCGTTACTAGAGGCGGTAGAATGACCCAGGAACCTTTCTATCTTGAGGGTCATCCTAAGAGAATTGAGCAAGAGTCTCAAGGAGTTAGCACTCACGCACCTAGTCATCCTAGGAAGAAGAATAAAGATGATAGGAACTTGCACGCTAGCAACCCTGTTGCTGCTACACCCGAGAATCCAAACGGTGTCTCTGTTTAGGATGCCGAAACGCAATCTGGTGATGAACATGAGCTTAATGATAATATCAATAGTGATGTTCATGTTGATGCTCAATCTAGCAATGATAAGGATGTGGAGATTGAACCTGTTGATCTTGATAACCCACAATCTAAGACTAGGAGATACGATAAGAACGACTTTGCTGCTAGGAAGCATGGTAAAGAAAGGGAACCATGGGTTCAGAAACCCATGCCCTATCCTCCCAAACCATCCAAGAAAAAGGATGATGAGGATTTTGAGCGATTTATTGAAATGATTAGACCTCTCTTCCTGCAAATGCGTTTGACAGATATGCTCAAAATGTCTCCATATGCTAAGTACATGAAGGATATTGTGACTAATAAGAGGAGGATACCTGAGGCTGAGATTTCCACCATGCTCGCTAATTACACCTTCAAGGGTGGAGCTCCTAAGAAACTAGGTGATCCCGGAGTGCCCACTATACCTTGCTCCATTAAAGGCAACTACGTTAGAACTGCTTTATGCGACCTTGGAGCCGGTGTTAGTGTTATGCCTCTCTCTCTCTCTTTATCGTAGACTTGAATTGGACAAGTTGACACCCACTGAAATCTCTCTGCAAATGGCCGACAAATCAACTGCTTTCCCTATCGGCATTTGCGAGGATGTGCCACTTGTGGTTGTGAACGTTACTATCTTAACAGACTTTGTTATCCTGGATATTCCCGAGGACGATGCCATGGCGGTCATCCTCGGAAGACCCTTTTTAAACACTGTAGGGGCTGTTATTGATTGCAACAAAGGCAATGTCACTTTCCATGTCAATGGTAATGAGCATATGATGCACATTCCGAAGAAACAATATCGAGTACATTGCATCAATGCTATCGAAAAATCTTCATCGATTCTTATTGGGAGCTTTGAATGCCCTATACCTACTGTCAAGATGAACTATGATTTGCTTGTTGGGATATGCACATCCCCATTGAGGTAACCTAGTGACTATTCGAAAATTCTCCGTTCCTTTTTATGCGATTCGAAAAAGTTTGTCAAGGAGACTTGATCAACCTCATTGACGGATTTCTTTCGACGACCATGAGACGGGTGAATCAAGGAGTCACAACCCTTTGTTTCAAGCTTTCACCTTCGGTTGCTTAGAAGAAAAATGATAGATTTAACTTTAGTTTTCCCTGTTTTCTGCTTTTAGCGTCCCGTAGAAAAGTGTCCCGAAAATAAAAGTTCTCCGAATGTCCTGAAAATCAAGTATGATTTTTTCTGAAATTTTTGAAAAATTCTGAGACAGAGAGCTAGTCAGGGGGCTGCACCAGTGGGACACAAGCCCTGGAGGCGCGGGCACCCCCCTGGCCATGCCTACCAGGCTTGTGGGGCCCATGTGTCCCCCTCCACTTATTCTAGCTCCCATCTGCTTCTCCTACCTCCAGAAAAAATCGTTTCGCAACTCAAACCCGTGTTCTTGCTCTTCTTGCTGCGATTTTTGATCTCCTTGTGCAAAGCACCATTCACCAAACTGTTTTGGGGAAATTGCTCCTTGGTATGTGACTCCTCCATTGGTCCAATTAGTTTTTGCTCTAGTGCCTTATACGTCGCGTATTTTTGCTTCCTTGGTGACCTTGTTCTTGAGATTTGCATTCTAATTTTAGCTGGTCCCAAGCAGTTTTGATGCGTGATATGGCCTCTAGGCACTTGAAGGAGTAGTTGCTACGAGTTTAGTTGGGCCTTGTTCACTTTTCCTTTGAGTCACTAATTTTTTTAGAAAAGGAAGATGTTCAAGAGAAACTATCATGGTGGTTCCTCAAGCAAGAAGGGTCCCCGTCTCGCGATTCGGGAGCCCACTCCTTACCAATAGAAGAACGCACAGGTACAACCGTGTGAATGGCCTTCTGATGAATTCATGATTGAGGCAGGTTTCAAAGACGAATTCGATACACTTGTTCACAACGTCGGACTCGAAGAATTCATCTCCGATAAATGTGAACAGTATGTTACTCTCACTACCTCTTCTGTTCGTAGATTCAAATTTTCAGCTGGCTGTGACACATCTGTACTATTTGATCTCTATGACAAATCATATACCATGGATTTAGAGGATTTCAATAGAATTTGCAAGATACCTGTTTGGGGTAGTCTCAATGATCCTCCTAAATCTTCGGTTAGAGATTTTTTCTCTAGTATAACTGTTGGAGAAACTAGAGATATTACGCAGGCTACCATGGGGAGCATTCATTTTCCTGCCTTGCATTACTTTGCCCTCTTCATAGGTAGATGTATTAATGGCAAGATTGAGCATTGTCACCTCCGCGCACCCGACCTTATTATTCTTAAGAGCGCAGTAACATGTTATAGAAGTTTCAAAATGGGAGCTATAATAGCAAGGAGGCTGAATAATAATGCTAATGAAGGGGATTTCTTTGGTGGGATCTATGCCACTCGCATAGCAAATTTTCTTGGAGTACCCATCCGCGAGGGAGATCCTCTGCTTCATACAGCTTTCCTTGATCGCGCCGCTATGACACACTATAAATTCCTTGAGAGGGATAATGAATCTCTCCTATACCGGTTAATATTTAACCAACAGCGTGTTTTCCATATTACCCTTCCTGCTCCTGCCTTCTTTGACTTTCAGGTAAAACGGAGATATTACATAACCACAGGAGAGGCAGAGGAGTATGAGAGGGAGGCAAAGGCTGATCGCCTCCGCGAGGCAGCTATTCAGGCAGTGGCTGCCGCGCTGTCATACAACCCCCATTATGATTTTGGATATCGCCCGGACCATCCATGGGAGTAGACCAACTTAGGCCAAAAGATTAAGCTTGGGGGAGTATGTGTTTCTCACCGACTTTATACTATTGCTTATGCTTTCACTTTGTTCGTCGGTGTTCACACTTTGCCACTGTATCATCCATGCTAGTTTATTTCTTTTTCTCGCTTTCTTCTCGTGTGTTTGTCTAGTTTGAGAAAACCCAAAAATATTTATCGTTCTTCTTTTGCTTGTAGTGAGCTTTCCCGTGTAAATAGTTTTCTTTTTCTTTGGGTCAAGGTAGAAGAGCATGGTTACAATGTTTAGTGGCTCTCGCATGCATATCTATTTATCTGTCAAAGAGCCATATTACTTTGTCGTCTCCTTTGTGTTTGCTTGGAGATTCCAGCTTAGTCCAATGCACGAGCACTCTTATTAGTGTTCACATCATTCGGTCGTGCAAGTTAAAGGCAATAATGACGATATATGATGAAGTGACTGAGCCTGGAAAAGCTGGTATGAACTCGATCTATTTTGTTTTTGTAAATATGACTAGCTCATCGTTCCAGATTCACCTTTGTTGTGAGACAAACATGTTTGCAATGACAACTTAGAGATCATAGTTTCTGATGCCATGCTTAATTAGCTAGGATCTTATAATGGTTTGTCTTGGATGCCAACATGAATTTTGAGATGATTATGATGTAGTATGATAGGATGGTATCCTCCTTTGAATGATTCAAGTGGCTTGACTTGGCGCATGTTTACGCATGTAGTTGAAACAAAATCAACATAGACTCTATGATATTCATGTTCATCGTGATTTATGTCCTACTCATGCTTGCACTCAATGTTGGTTAATCTCAGTGCATTTTCATGACTGTTGTCGCTATCTAGTTGGTCGCTTCCTAGAGTTTTGATAGCCTATATGCGGTATCTACCTGCCCTTCCAAGTAATTTTGCATGTGCCAGTCTCTAAACCTTCAAGAAATAATTTTTTTTGCATGCCCGAACCGCTCATGTGGTGACAAGGGGCGATCAGTATCTTCCAGGCTAGGCGTGTTATCCTCGATATGTGTTTATTCACTATCACTCACAAGAAAGGGGCCGGTAATTGGAATGCCCAGTTCCATGCTCAAATCGAAAAGATAATTGCAAACAAAACTCCCCCTGGGTTGTTGTTGGTATGGACGGCACCCGAGTATTCGGCTAGCCGTGGAGTGTGATTGATCGGTGGTGGGGGAGTCAAAACTTTACTTTTCTGTTTGGGAACCGCCTATAGCATGTGTAGCGTGGAAGATGGTGAAAACTCTTGATCATTGCGTTGACAATGAAAGCATGCTACCCAAAATTATTATCTCTGTTTTAAAAGCTTGAGCTCTCGCACCTCTACAAATCAATGCTTCCCTCTGCGATGGTCCTATCTATTTATGTTTCTGTTGAGTCATCCTCTTCTTATAAAAGCACCAATTAGAGAGCACCTCTGTCATTTTTACGCTTTGCTTTAGACTGATGTTGAGTATGACTGTGACTGGAGCTTCTTTGCCATGAATTACAATGTTTAGTCAACCCTTCGTCTTTGAAGGTGCTCTGCATTTATGTTTTGCGGTCTTAGAAAGAGCTAGCGAGATACCATCTGTTCGCACTGTTTCATGATTGTTTTGATTGAAGTGTTGACGTTTGAAACTTACCATTATTGCTCGCTAGTTGATTATGCCATTGATATGAGTTTACCATGAGACCTAGATGTCATTTGCTTATGTGGTTTGCTTGTGATCTTGCTGAAATTCTGGATATGAGTTAGACATAGTTGCAATAACAAGATCAAACAAAGTTCGTAAAAGTTTTTCTTTTGTCTCTTTCAGTTTATCAACTGAATTGTTTGAGGACAAGCAAGGTTTTAAGCTTGGGGGAGTTGATACGTCTCCATCGTATCTACTTTTCCAAACTCTTTTGCCCTTGTTTTGGTCTCTAATTTTCATGATTTGAATGGAACTAACCTCGACTAACGCTGTTTTCAGCAGAATTGCCATGGTGTTGTTTTTGCGCAGAAATAAAAGTTCTCGGAATGACTTGGAAATTTACGAGGATTTTTTGTGGAATATATAAAAATACTTGCGTAAGAATCAACCGAAGAAGTGGAGCGTGGAGCCCACAAGCCCACAAGGCGCCCCTCGGCCACGCCTGGTAGGCTAGTGGGGCCCACGTTGCTCCATCGCCTCCAATTCGAGCTCTATTTAGTCCCTTTCGTCCCGAAAAAAAATCAAGGAGAAGAGTTCATCACGTTTTACGATACGGAGGGGCCGCCACCTCCTGTTCTTCCTTTGGAGGGCAGATCTAGAGTCCGTTCTGGGCTCCCGAGAGGGGAGATCGTCGCCATCATCAAAACTAACCTTCCTTCATCGCCAATTCCATGATGCTCTTCATCGTTCGTGAGTAATCTCATCGTAGGCTTGCCGGACGGTCATGGGTTGGATGAGATCTATCATGTAATCGAGTTAGTTTTGACGGGGACTGATCCCTAGTATCCACTATGTTCTAAGATTGATGTTGCTACTATTTTGCCATGCTTAATGCTTGTCACTAGGGCCCGAGTGCCATGATTTCAGATCTGAACCTATTATGTTGTCGCCAATATATGTGTGTTCTTGATCCTATCTTGCAAGTTGTAGTCACCTACTATGTGTTATGACCCGGCAACGCCGGAGTGACAATAGCCGGAACCACTCCCGGAGATGACCATAGTATGAGGAGTTCATGTATTCACTAAGTGTTAATGCGTTGGTTCGGTTCTTTATTAAAAGGAGAACCTTAATATCCCGTAGTTTCCATTAGGACCCCGCTGCTACGGGAGGGATGGACAATAGATGTCATGCAAGTTCTTTTCCCTAAGCACGTATGACTACATACGGAATACATGCCTACATTACATTGACGAACTGGAGCTAGTTACATATCTCTCTGTGTTATAACTGTTGCATGATGAATAACATCCGGCATAATCATCCATCACCGATCCAATGCCTATGAGTCTTTCCTAATGGTCCTGGCTACGTTACTTTTCCGCTACTGCTGTCACTGCTTCTACTCTTACTCTCTCGCTACTGTTGTCGCTGCTGCTACTGTTACTCTACTTCTACTGATGTCACTAATGCTACTGGTTACCGTTGCTACTGTTGCTATCATACTACTTTTCTACTGATACTTTGCTGCAGACACAAAATCTTTCAGGTGTGGTTGAATTGACAACTCAACTGCTAATACTTAAGGATATTCTTTGGCTTCCCCTTGTGCCGAATCAACAAATTTGGGTCGAATACTCTACCCTCGAAAACTGTCGCGATCCCCTATACTTGTGGGTTATCAAGACTGATTTCCAGGATGGCGGCGCGGCGGATGTTGTCGGGGTCATGCAGATGCCTTGCCACTCGGAACGTGGCCATGTCCTTTTTGGACCGTGTGTTGGGGTGGAGGCATTCAATCCAGCAGCTCCCTTCAAGGATATGCTCAGCGGTGGAGAGGTGCCAGCCCTGCGCGGGGATGCCGCGGAGCTCTAGCTCCAGCAATACTCTTGATAACCCACAAGTATAGGGGATCGCAACAGTTTTCGAGGGTGGAGTATTCAACCCAAATTTATTGATTTGACACAAGGGGAGCCAAAGAATACTCTCGAGTATTAGAGTTGAGTTGTCAATTCAACCTCACCTGAAAGACTTAGTATCTGCAAGAAAGTTTTAGTAGCAAAGTAGTATGATAGTAACGGTAGCGGCGGTAACAGTAGCAGTAGTAATTTGTATAGCAAGTGCGATAGCAGTAGCGGTAAAGTAACTTAGCAAGGACCAGTATAGGAAAAGATCGTAGGCATTGGATCGGTGATGGATACTTATGTCGGATGGCATTCATCATGTAACAGTTATAACATAGGGTGATATGTAACTAGCTCCAGTTCGTCAATGTAATGTAGGCATGTATTCCGTATTTAGTCATACGTGCTTATGGAAAAGAACTTGCATGACATCTTTTGTCCTAACCTCCTGTGGCAGCGGGGTCCTAATGGAAACTAAGGGATATTAAGGTCTCCTTTTAATAGAGAACCGGAACAAAGCATTAGCACATGGTGAATACATGTGATCCTCATACTATGGTCATCTCCGGGAGTGGTTCCGGCTATTGTCACTCCGGGGTTGCCAGGTCATAACACATAGTAGGTGACTACAACTTGCAAGATAGGATCAAGAACACACATATATTGATGAAAACATAATAGGTTCAGATCTGAAATCATGGCACTCGGGCCCTAGTGACAAGCATTAAGCATAGCAAAGTAGTAGCAACGTCAATCTTAGAACATAGTGGATACTAGGGATCAAACCCCATGAAAACTAACTCGATTACATGATAGATATCATCCAACCCATCACCGTCCAACAAGCCTACGATGAGATTACTCACGAATGATGAAGAGCATCATGGAATTGGCGATGGAGGATGGTTGATGATGATGACGGCGTCGATGTCCCCTCTCCGGAGCCCAGAACAGACTCCACATCTGCCCTCCCAAGGAAGAACAGGCGATGGCGGCAGCTCCGTATCATGAAACGCGATGAACTATTCTCTCCTGAATTTTTCTCGGCAAGAGAGATTATATAGAGTTGGAGTTGGAGGCTGCGGAGCCACGTGGGCCCCATGAGCCTGCCAGGCGTGCCTTAGGGGGCGCCACCTGGGCTCGTGGGCCCCTGGCTCCGTGTCTTCGGGTAATTCTTGCGCTAGTATTTTTTATATATTCCACAAAAAATCCTCATAAGTTTCGAGGTCATTCCGAGAACTTTTATTTCTGCACAAAAACAACACCATAGCAATTCTGTTGAAAACAGCGTTAGTCCGGGTTAGTTCCATTCAAATCATGCAAATTAGAGTCTAAAACAAGGGCAAAAGAGTTTGGAAAAGTACATACGATGGAGACGTATGAACTCCCCCAAGCTTAAAGACTTGCTTGTGCTCAAGCAATTTAGTTGACAAACTGAAAGAGACAAAAGAAAAACTTTTACGAACTTTGTTTGATCTTGTTGTTGTAATTATGTCTAACTCATATTCATATTTTTAGCAAGATCATAAGCTAACCACATAAGCAATAACATTTAGGTCTCATGGTGTACTCATATCAATGGCATAATCAACTAGCGAGCAATAATAATAAGTTTCAAACGTCAACACTTCAATCAAAACAATCATGATACAATATGAACATATGGTGTCTCGCTAGCCCTTTCTGAGACCGCAAAACATAAATGCAGAGCACCTTCAAAGACCAAGGGCTGACTGAACATTGTAATTCATGGCAAAGAAGATCCAGTCATAGTCATACTCAATATCAACTAATAGAAAAGCATAAAAATGACAGAGGTCCTTTCTAATTGGTGCCTTTTATAAGAAGAGGATGACTCAGCAGTAATGTAAATAGATAGGCCCTTCGCAGAGGGAAGCATTGATTTGTAGAGGTGCAAGAGCTCAATCTTATAAAACAGAGATAAATAATTTTGGGTGGCATGCTTTCATTTTCAACGCGATGACCAAGAGTTTTCACCATCTTCCATGCTACAAATATTATAGGCGGTTCCCAAACAGAACAGTAAAGTTTGGACTCCCCACCACCGATCAAGCACACTCCACGACTAGCCGAATCCTCGGGTGCCGTCCATACCAACAACAATCCAGGGGGAGTTTTGTTTGCAATTCAGTTGAAATCATGCAAACCATAGCAATTCTGCTGAAAACAACGTTAGTCCGGGTTAGTTCCATTCAAATCATGCAAATTAGATTCCAAAACAAGGGCAAAAGAGTTTGGAAAAGTAGATACGATGGAGACGTATCAACTCCCCCAAGCTTAAAGCCTTGCTTGTCCTCAAGCAATTCAGTTGACAAACTGAAAGAGAGAAAAGAAAAACTTTTACGAACTTTGTTTGATCTTGTTGTTGTAATTATGTCTAACTCATATTCGTATTTTCAGCAAGATCATAAGCTAACCACATAAGCAATAACATTTAGGTCTCATGGTGTACTCATATCAATGGCATAATCAACTAGCGAGCAATAATAATAAGTTTCAAACGTCAACACTTCAATCAAAACAATCATGATACAATATGAACAGATGGTATCTCGCTAGCCCTTTCTGAGACCGCAAAACATAAATGCAGAGCACCTTCAAAGACCAAGGGCTGACTGAACATTGTAATTCATGGCAAAGTAGATCCAGTCATAGTCATAGTCAATATCAACTAATAGAAAAGCATAAAAATGACGGAGGTGCTCTCTAATTGGTGCATTTTATAAGAAGAGGATGACTCAACAGTAATGTAAATAGATAGGCCCTTCGCAGAGGGAAGCATTGATTTGCAGAGGTGCCAGAGCTCAAGCTTTTAAAACAGAGATAAATAATTTTGGGTGGCATGCTTTCATTTTCAACGCGATGACCAAGAGTTTTCACCATCTTCCATGCTACAAATATTATAGGCGGTTCCCAAACAGAACAGTAAAGTTTTGACTCCCCCACCACCGATCAATCACACTCCACGACTAGCCAAATCCTCGGGTGCCGTCCATACCAACAACAATCCAGGGGGAGTTTTAGTTTGCAATTATATTTTTGATTTGATTTGAGCATGGAACTGGGCATTCCGATTACTGGCCCCTTTCTCGTGAGTGATAGTGAACAAACACGTATCGAGGATAACACACCTAGCATGGAAGATAATGACCGCCCCTTGTCACCGCATGAGCGGTTCGGGCATACAAAACATATTATTATTTGATGATTTAGAAAGTGGCACATGCAAATTTACTTGGAACGGTAGGTAGATACCGCATATAGGTAGGTATGGTGGAGTCATATGGAATAACTTTGGGTTTATGGAAGTGGATGCACAAGCAGTATTCCCGCTTAGTACAAGTGAAGGCTAGCAAAAGACTGGGAGGCGACCAACTAGAGAGCGACAACAGTCATCAATATGCATTGAAATTATGCAATGTTGAGTGCAAGCATGAGTAGGATATAAATCACCATAAACATGAATATCGTAGAGGCTATGTTGATTTTGTTTCAACTACATGCGTGAGCATGTGCCAAGTGAACTTGGAGGATACAATCCTATCATACTACATCATAATCATCTTGAAATTCATGTTGGCATCCAAGACAAACCATTATAAGCTCCTAGCTAATTAAGCATGGCACCAGAAACTATGATCTCTAAGTTGTCATTGCAAACATGTTTATCTCATAACAATGTTGAATTAGGAACGATGAGCTAATCATATTTACAAAAATTAGGTCGAGTTCATACCATCTTTTCGAGGCTCAGTCACTTCATCATATATCGTCATTATTGCCTTTCACTTGCACGACCAAATGATGTGAATAATAATAAGAGTGTTCGTGCATTGGACTAAGCTGGAATCTCCAAGCAAATTCAGAGGAGAAGACAAAGTAATATGGCTCTTTGACGGATAACCAATAATGCATATGAGAGCCACTAATCATTTTAATCATGGTCTTCTACCTCGACCCAAAGAAAACAAAAACTATTTACACGGGAAAGCTCCCAACAAGCAAAAGAAAAACGGGATCTTTTTTGGGGTTTTCTTTTAATTACCACTAAGCATTCTAGAAAGTAGACTTACAACTATTTTTTTTGTTTTTCTCATTTTTAAACAAACACGCGAGAAGAATGCAATAAAAAGAAATAAATTAGCATGGATGATACAATGGAAAAGTGTGAACACTGACTATCAAAGTGAATGTGTGAGCATGAATATAAAGTTGTTGAGAAACACGTACTCCCCCAAGCTTAGGCTTTTGGCCTAAGTTGGTTTAGTTCCACGGCTGGTCCGGGTGATATCCAAAATCATAATGGGGGTTGCACTGGGACGCGGCAGCTACCGCGTGAACAACTGCCTCACGGAGGCGAGCAGCCTTCACCTCCCTCTCATGCTCCTTTGCCTCTCCTCTGGTTATGTAATATCTCCATTTTCCCTGAAAGTCAAAGAAGGCGGGAACAGGAAGGGTAATATGGAAAACACGTTGTCGGTCAAATATTAACCAGTATAGGAGGGATTCATTATCCCTCTCAAGGAACTGATAGCGTATCATAGCGGCGCGATCAAGGAAAGTTGTATGGAGCGGGGGATCTCCTGTGCAGATGGGTATTCCAAGAAAATTTGCTATGCGAGTGGCATAGATCCCACCAAAGAAATCCCCTTCATTAGCATTATTATTTAGCCTCCTCGCAATTATAGCTCCCATGTAGGAACTTCTATCACCCGTTACTACGCTCTTAAGAATACTAAGGTCAGGTGCGCACAGGTGACTATGGTCATGCTTGTCGTTAATGCATCTACCTATGAAGAGGGCAAAATAATGTAAGGCAGGAAAATGAATGCTCCCCATGGTAGCCTGCATAATATCTCTAGTTTCTCCAACGGTTATACTAGAAATAAATTCTCTAACCAAAGACTTAGGAGGGTCATTGGGACTACCCCAATCAGGTATCTTGCATATTCTATTGAAATCCTCTAAATCCGTAGTATACGATTTGTCATAGAGATCAAACAGTATGGATGTGTTACGGCCAACTGAAAATTTGAACCTACGAACTAAAGAGGCAGTGAGTGTAGTATATTGTTCATATTTACTGGAGATGAATTCTTCGAGCCCGGCGTTGCGAACAAATGTATCAAAATCGTCCTTGAAACTTGCATCAATCATGAATTCATCAGAAGCCCATTCACATGGTTGCACCGGTGTGTTCCTCGGCTGATAACGATCGGGCTCCCGAGTCGCGAGACGGGGACCCCTTTTGCTTCAGGAACCGCCATGATAGTTGTTCCTGGACATCCTCCCTTTTGTGAAATAACACTGAAATTTTTAGTGACATGAAATAAAAGTGAACAAGACTTAACAAAACTCATAGCAACTACTCCTACAAGTGCCTAGAGGCCATATCATGCATCAAAACTACTTGTGACCAACTAAAATTAACAGGCAAAGCTCAAGAACAGGGCCACCAAGGCAGCAATAATATGCAATGAATAAAGCACTAGAACAAAAACTAATTGGATCAATGGAGGAGTCAGATACCAAGGAACAATTCCCCAAAACAGTTTGGTGAATGGGGCTTTGCACAAGGAGATCGGAAAATGCAGCAAAATGAGCAAGAACACGGGTTTGAGCTATGGAATGATTTTTTCTGGAGGTAGACGAAGGAGATGGGTGTTGGAATAAGTGGAGGGGGGCCACGTGGGACCCACGAGCCTACCAGGTGCGCCCAGGGGGGTGGGCGCGCCTCCTAGGATCGTGGCCCACTGGTGCATACCCCTGACTAGTTATCTATCTCAGAAATTTTTAAATATTCCAGAAAAAATCATACTTGAATTTCAGGGCATTTAGAGAACTTCTATTTTCAGGTCACTTTTTTATTGAACGGATAACGCGGGAGAAACAGGAAAATAATGCTATTTTTATTATTTTTCTACTAAATAACAGAAAGTAAGAGTTGGGAACAGAAGGTTATGACTTCTAGATTCATCCATCCCATGGTCATCACAAGAAATCCATCAATGAGGTTGATCAAGTCTCCTTGACAAACTTTTTTCGAATCACATAAAACCGCAGAATTTCCGAATAATCACTAGGTTACCTCAAGGGGGATATGCATATCCCCAATAACAGGTATATCATATTTCATCTTGACAGTAGGTATAGGGAATTCAAAGCTACCAATAGTAATTGATGAAGATTTTTCAATAGCATTAATGCAATGAACTCGATATTGTTTCTTCGGAAAGTGCACCGTGTGCTCATTACCATTAACATGGAAAGTGACATTGCCTTTGTTGCAATCAATAACAGCCCCTGGTGTGTTTAAAAAGGGTCTTCCAAGGATGACCGCCATGGCATCATCCTCGGGAATATCAAGAATAACAAAGTCCGTTAAGATAATAATGTTCGCAACCACAACAGACACATCCTCGCAAATGACAATAGGTAAAGCAGTTGATTTGTAGGCCATTTGCAAAGAAATTTCAGAGGTGTCAACTTATCTAATTCAAGTCTACGATATAAAGAGAGAGCATAACACTAACACCGGCTCCAAGATCACATAAAGCAGTTCTAACATAATTTCCTTTAATGGAGCAAGGTATATTGGGCACCTCGGGATCACCTAGTTTCTTAGGAGTCCCACCCTTAAAAGTGTAATTAGCAAGCATGGTGGAAATCTCAACATCAGGTATCATTCTTTTATTAGTCACAATATCTTTCATGTACTTAGCATAAGGAGACATTTTAAGCATATCAGTCAAACGCATTTGCAAAAAGATAGGTCTAATCATTTCAACAAAGTGCTCAAAATGCTCATCATCCTTTTTCTTGGATGGTTTGCGAGGAAAGGGCATGGGTTTCTAAACCCATGGTTCTCTTTCTTTACCATGCTTCCTAGCAATAAAATCATTCTTATCATATCTCTTGTTCTTAGGTTGTGGGTTATCAAGATCAACAGCAGGTTCAATCTCCACATCATTATCATTACTAGGTTGAGCATCAACATGAACATCATTATCAATATTATCACTAGGCTCATGCTCATCACCAGATTGTGTTTCGGCTTCACAAATAGAAGCATCATTTGAATTCTCAGGTGTAACAACAACCGGTTTACTAGCATGCAAGTTCCTATCATCTTTCTTTTTCTTCCTATTACCAGGATGACAAGGTGCATCAGTATTAACTCCTTGAGAATCTTGTTCAATTCTCTTAGGATGGCCCTCAGGATACAAAGGTTCCTGAGTCATTCTAGCACCTGTAGTGACAACTCTAACAGAATTGTCATTCACTTCATTAAGCAAGTCATTTTGAGCCTTAAGTACTTGTTCTACTTGAGTAGTGACCATAGAAGCATGTTTACCAATAATCTTAAGATCATTAACATTTCTATCCACACAAGTACTTATATGATTAATCATACGAGCATTTTGTTTCAGTTATCTGCTAACATAATCATTAAAACTTTGTTGTTTGGCAACAAAGTTACCAAATTCATCTAAGCATAAGCTAGCAGGTTTATCATAAGGAATATCACTCTCATAGAATCTACTAAGAGAATTTACCTCTACTACCTGTGTCGGGTTATCAAGAGCATGTATTTCTTCAATAGGTGGTAGATTCTTAACATCTTAAGATTTAATACCTTTCTCTTGCATAGATTTATTGGCTTCTTTCATATCTTCAGGACTGAGGAATAGAATACCTCTTTTCTTTGGAGTTGGCTTCGGAGGTGGTTCAGGAATAGTCCAAGCATTTTCATTGCTCAAGATATTATTCAATAGAATTTAAGCTTGTTCCACAGTTCGTTCCCTGAAAACACAACCATCACAACTATCTAGGTGGTCCCTAGAAGCATCGATTAGACCATTATAAAAGATATCAAGTATTTCATTTTTCTTAAGAGGGTGATCCGGCAAAGCATTAAGTAACTGGACAAGCCTGCCCCAAGCTTGTGGGAGACTCTCTTGTTCAATTTGCACAAAGTTATATATATCCTGCAAGGCAACTTGTTTCTTCTGGGCAGGAAAATATTTCTCAGAGAAGTAGTATATCATATCCAGGGGACTACGCACACAACCAGGAGCAAGAGAAGTAAACCAAGTTTTAGCATCACCCTTTAGTGAGAAAGGAAACAACTTGACGATATAGTAGTATGAATTTTTTCCTCATTAGTGAATAGGGTGGCTATATCATTGAGTTTAGTAAGATGGGCTACAACAGTTTCAAATTCATAATCATGAAAATGATCAGATTCAACCAAAGTGATTAACTCAGGATCTACAGAGAATTCATAATCCTTATCAGTAACGAAGATGGGTGAAGTAGCAAACTTAGGATCATATTTCATTCTAGCATTCAGGGATTTTTCTTACCACTTGCGTAATAAATTCTCAAGATCATAGCTATCCTTACAAGCAAGAAAGTATTCAGCTACCTCTCCCTCCGTAGCATAACCCTTAGGTATATTAGGCAATTCATATCTAGGAGAGCTAGGTCTAACAGGTGTAACAGCAGGTTCCACAGCAATAATTTCATCAGTTTCAGAACTATCATCAGATTCACCAGTAACTCTAGCAATTTGTGCATCAAGAAATTCACCCAGTGGCATATCATTATCAAGCAAAGCATCATCATAAGCATCATGGATAGCAGGAGTAGCATCATCAAGCACAGGCGACATATCAGAATTACCAGTAGGTGGTGGTGTCGCAAATTTACTCATAACTGAAGGTGAATCAATTGCAGAGCTAGATGGCAGTTCATTACCTGTCCTCGTAGTTGAGCGCAAGACTTCAATTTTTGAATCTCTCGGATTCCTCATAGTGATCAATAGATATAAATCCCAAGTGACTCAGAGAATAGAGTTATGCTCCCACGCAACGGCGCCAGAAAAAGGTCTTGATAACCCACAAGTATAGGGGATCGCAACAGTTTTTGAGGGTAGAGTATTCAACCCAAATTTATTAATTCGACACAAGGAGAGCCAAAGAATACTCTCGAGTATTAGCAGTTGAGTTGTGAATTCAACCACACCTGAAAGACTTAGTATCTGCAGCAAAGTAGTATGATAGTAACGGTAGCGGCGGTAACAGTAGCTGTAGTAATTTGTATAGCAAGTGTGACAGCAGTAGCAGTAAAGTAACTTAGCAAGGATCAATATAGGAAAAGCTCGTAGGCATTGGATCGGTTATGGATAATTATGTCGGATGGCATTCATCATGTAACAGTTATAACATAGGGTGATATGTAACTAGTTCCAGTTCGTCAATGTAATGTAGGCATGTATTCCGTATTTAGTCATACGTGCTTATGGAAAAGAACTTGCATGACATCTTTTGTCCTACCCTCCCGTGGCAGCGGGGTCCTAATGGAAACTAAGGAATAGTAAGATCTCCTTTTAATAGAGAACCGGAACAAAGCATTAGCACATGGTGAATACATGGGATCCTCATACTATGGTCATCTCCGGGAGTGGTTCCAGCTATTGTCACTCCGGGGTCGCCGGGTCATAACACATAGCAGGTGACTACAACTTGCAATATAGGATCAAGAACACACATATATTGATGAAAACATAATAGGTTCAGATCTGAAATCATGGCATTCGGGCCCTAGTGACAAGCATTCAGCATAGCAAAGTAGTAGCAACATCAATCTTAGAACATAGTGGATACTAGGGATCAAACCCCATCAAAACTAACTCGATTACATGATAGATCTCATCCAACCCATCACCGTAGAGCAAGCCTACGATGAGATTTCTCACGAATGATGAAGAGCATCATGGAATTGGCGATGGAGATGGTTGATGATGACGACGGCGTCGATTTCCCCTCTCTGGAGCCCAGAACGGACTTCAGATCTGCCCTCCCGAGGAAGAATAGGCGGTGGCGGCGGCTCTGTATCGTGAAAGGCGATGAACTCTTCTGTCCTGATTTTTTTCCTCGTGACAGAGATTATATGGTGTTGGAGTTGGAGGCTGCGGAGCTACGTGGGCCCCACGAGCCTACCAGGCGCGCCTCCTGGGCTCGTGGGCCCCTGGCTCCGTGTCTTCAGGTAATTCTTGCACCAGTATTTTTTATATATTCCACAAAAAATCCTCGTAGGTTTCCAGGTCATTCCAAAAACTTTTATTTCTGCACAAAAACAACACCATGACAGTTCTGCTGAAAACAGCGTTAGTCTGGGTTAGTTCCATTCAAATCATGCAAATTAGAGTCCAAAACAAGGGCAAAAGAGTTTGGAAAAGTAGATACGATAGAGGCGTATCAAATACTCGAACTCGCGAGAGCCGACATGGGCGAGCTTGCTCCATGGCCGCATGGAGAACGAGAAGCACGATGAGTTGACGAATTTTTTTCTTGTAGAGGCGATGCTTGGTGGCGAGGGGTTGGAAGAGGATGAGGAAGTCCTCGGGCGGTGGGAATGCACCGTAAAGTCCTCATCGGCAATCTTGAAGGTGTTGATCAGCACGTCGGCGACCTCGGCAATCGAAACGCATGGCATGTTGCCAGTAATGGAAGCAACCATTACGTGGTCCAGTACCTCCGTCGCCTCCTCCATCTTGATTGAATGCGCCATGATCACACGCATGGGCTCGGGAGCGTGTTGCACATGCTTTGTGCTTGCAAGAGCGATGGCAGGCAACAGTGGAGGTGGTGGTGGCGTGACCTGGCAAGGGGGCTCACTTGAGCGGTCGGGCCCGTGCGGCCGGTGGCGGCACACAGCTGTGCTGCGGTGTTCTGGCGGTTGGGGCCGCAGGAGCACATGTCGTGGTCGGACATGAGGCAGCTCCCGCATCTGCTGTCATTGGTGCAATCTCTGACGCGGTGCCGGTGGTCAAGGCAGGGAAAGCACAACCTAGAGATTTCCTACGGCGAGGGGTTGCTGCATCACATAAGCGGGGGGCTTGGCTCGACCTCCATGCGCGATGGCAGAGGCGGTTCCTGCACCGCAGCTGCTGGTAGCTATCAGCGTCGACCTCGACGCCGCCAGAGGCACGATGCACCTCAGAGCGGGGGCCGAGGCGGGTTGAGGCGGGCGTGTGAGATGTGGTTGCGGCCTACGGGGCGAGGGGCGCCGGGAAGATCTCTCATCGTCTCTTTCCCCCCGTTCTAGATCACTGTAGCTCGAGGCCTATTCGGATGCTACATTGGCTAGTGACCCTTCGAATCATCGTTCACTTCCTGCTTACTATATTTTTCTTGCTGGTTCTCTCATTGCTTGGAAGACGAAGAAGCAGAATGAGGCGACTTGATTTATGTTCGAGTGCACATGCCAAATTGCGAGCTATGGCTTTTCTAACGGCACAGGTGACATGATTACGATGTCTACTAGAGGATTTTGGTGTTTTTGTTACTGCGCCTACCATCCTCTTGTCATACAGCACATGTGCTATCAGTATTGCACACGACCGTGTGAAGCATGAGCTTACCAAATATATTGGTGTTAATGCCTTCTCTGTGTGTGCTCCTATGCATGATCATTTTATTACTTCAGTATGTGCCTTCTGATTTACAGCTAGCATACTTCTTCACAAAGGCCGAGACCAATAGCAACATGGATTTCACCTTTCTAAAGTTAGTGTTGTGAATCCATCATAAATTTGAGGGGAGTGTTAGAGTTATATTGACGATGACCTTTGGCCTTTTGTATTCTAGCCTTTTGGCATTTTTGTACATGTATGTATGTTCGCTTTGACCTGTTAATACTATAAGGTCAACTCTAACCGGTTCCCTAAAAATAGTGGAGGATCAAGTGAAATAAACCCTTAGTGGAGTATTTTTACTCCACTAAGTTTTTGTCGGACCTAACCGATCCCCTAGATATAACGTTGTAATTTTTTTCATTCGCATTTCATTTTTGGCCATCAAAACACATTTCTTTGCTTTTTTATTTCATTCAACGACATTTTAATACATTTTAGTACATAATCCATCAACTCTTCGCTACGAGAGCAAAAGAAAAAGAACCACAATTAGACATTTTAAAAGATATCCAACTTTCATGACTACTCCTACTAGTTGGATTAATATCTTCTCTAAGTATTCATTGTTGATTCTCTCTATTGGCTTTTCGAGCTTGCACACTTATTTTTTCTTTGTTTCCGAAAAATCAATGGTGCTTTGCATCTAGTCTCATCTCTAGCCTCTATTCTAGCAACGAGTGCATGAGCATCTATGAAATTCCATGCTATCAATAGATTGATGTAATCTTCTTACCAATACCAAAACTTGGATCCATCCTACACACACACTTGAGTAAACAATGAGCTACCAAAACTACGCTGAACCCAGTAAACAACCGAATCAAAAGAAGCACATGCCCCATCTTTTTTGTACTTGAAGGACACCCATCCGGGATGTTCCAACATGGAGGAAACTAGGGGCGCCACATTGCGTGGGCAGTCGTCGCACTTTATGACAGGCAACAAGGAATCGATGAGCCGCTGGTCCAGCATCCAGCTCGGGCGACGGTGGGATGTTTCTTTGTGGGCAAACCGATGACGAGAGATATCCGAGCGGCTAGAGATGAATTCAACACATGCATGTGGAACGGAGGCGTTCTCGGGGTTGTGTAGTCCGGTATCCCGCAAATCCATGGCAAAGGCACAGCGGCCGGCGGCCGGATGTGTTAAATTCGACGGCGACGACGACAATCTCAGATCTACCAGTTGTAAACAAGCGACGGGGTGATAGGGTCCCAAATTCGGGCGGTCAAGGACCGTGGCGGAGGCTACAGACGTCTGCAATGGTGAGTAGTGGCCAACATGGGGTGGAAGGATGGCGTCGGCATAAATGGGGCGCAGGACTTGGCGGGGGCGGTAATGGAGTGAAGGATAGTTTTTCTTCAAATGGGAGCAGTGGAGCAAAAATATAAACGATGGAGGCGGTTGGGAATAATTTATTCTTCGCTATCGACCAGTAAGAATCAGCTAGGTATCGATTAAAGGCGGCCGCTGTGGATCAACCGACTAATTTCCTGGGAAATCAGTCGGGTCACCAGCCGTTCAATGCATCCTCCCAAAGCCGTTGGATTGGGTCAACACAAACACACGCATTGCCGTAGCCACATAGGGCCTCGTGCTCGCAGCAGGAGCCTTGTCCCCCCTTGCCAGCAGCGCAAAACACTTCGCCGACCGTGCCAACGATGGTGCACTGTAGTGCCTACCCGGCTACATCGCAGCTCAATGGTGTCAATGAAGCTTCCCCCAGATGAGTTTTTCATATTCGGTGAAGAACTGGCAGGATTCTTGGTTTTACGGCCAAGACATCCCAGTCAGCGAGGGTCATTCGGGCCTCTCGCCCTATACTGTTGACAGGATTGAGTCGGATCCTTCCTTGATCGTGTCCAAGGAGGAGAAGACCAATGTAGATATCTTAGTCATAGTGTTAGTTGACTTGATGCGGAAGGGTGTGAACAGGATGGACCTCCTGGAAGTCTTCTTCGAGCGTAGGATCCAACGTCTCCATGCCAGAGTCCATCTAATGTGGAAATATGAAGGGCCGAGTGATCCAACCCGTGGCCATCCTAAGGAGATTGGGGAAGAGGCGCTGGAGAATAAACTCAGGGCCATCACTCCGGTGAGGGACAATATCAGGGGCTCCAAGCAGGTGCCCCCTTTCTCAGTAGAGCAGCTGCCGAATGAGGTAAGTTATCGAGCATCTCGACCGAGTGAACTTCTTTGTTGCTTCAACTCCTATTTTTCTGATTTTGCTTTCTTCATTCGTTAGGCTTTTACAGGACTAGTTAGTTCCGTTCCGATGGTTGACCATTTTCCATTGACGTGGAGAGCGACACTCAGAACCAGGACAACGAGCACCCAAAGGGCTCGAAGAACGATGACGATGATGACAACGATGATGAGGAGACGGAGGAGAGCGACGATGTCGTGGGTATAAGTCTGACAGTAGATGTGTAGGGTACGAAAAGGATGGGCAAAGCCTTAGCTACGGCAAGGTTGTATGAGTTCAAGCCCCTCTGCGGTGGAGGTAATAGCCCTACGTCTCAGTGCTCTGGGAGCTTGTTGTCGAGTGGAATATGGAATACAATGAGTTGCTAACCCCTGCACCGGTGGGGGAGGGTGGCTTATATAGAGGGCGCTACCCTCCACAACGGTTCGGTGCACAGGGGTGGAGTAGTGGCGAATAAATGCCTACGTTACAGGTAACGTACGTCTTAAATGCTAATAAAGGCACATGGAAACGTATGACCGTTTTCCTCCAAGGGGGTTACGATGCACGGAGTGGAATCCAGTCGGTTAGTTTGATAAACTCCGAATGCTAATCTCCGACTGGATGGTTGAGGATCTGTTACCGACTGGATGAAGGGAACTCCTTAGTTCTGTCGGAACTGACTAAGGGCCTTGTCCCTTATGAGGGGTAGTCCTTGGGTTGGACCTACAAGGCAGGCCTATGACCCTACCCTAGGACTATGACCCCATCATTAGTCCCCGAATGGATTGGGGTTGGAACGACGAAGCGATGCTTGAAGTTTGGATCCGACTGGAACGAATGTGACTTTGGCGTTGCTTGCCTCGCTCCATTTTATCTTTTCTCACCAATGATCCGAGTGGAATTATTTGTGGAACAAACTTTCGGAAACCGAGTGCTTCTAGGGTGTCTCTTGACGTGACCAGTCAACTGACAGCGGCGGATTTTCCGGGATCCTCAAATTTCGGTTACCGCACGCTCAGTGGGGATGACGCCATCGCGCTCGAGTAGCGCCTGATGCCTCGATTCTCGCGCCTTCATCCTCTCCACTGATATCGCCACGGTTGGTCGGGGGATAAGGTTTCGGGGCCACCTGCCAGCGACCTAGTCGGAACCTTACTTAAATCTCAGCGACGAGGGTTTTTCGTTATGCTCGCCGGATCTTTTGCCTTTGCTTGCTCCGTCCTTCTCGCCACCTCCAGTGCACCTAAACTCCTTCCTCCTCCTTCCCCTCCGCGGATCTGCAGCTTTCGCCATGATCAAGGGTCAGACTAGCAAGATGGAGGCGAGGAAGAAGAATGGGAAGGTGGCGGCTCCTGCTCAGCGGCGACAGCGAACGTTGCTGGCGGGGTGGATCCAAGGCGACTTCCTCCCCTCCACGGTGATGGAGGGGGATCTGCTGCAGCTGGTGGAGCACGGGATGATCATGCACAAGTCATGGAGGCTGCCGGCGGAGAATGAGGCTGAGCCGGCGCCCCGGGAGGGGGAGCGCGTCCTGCTGCTCAGCGATGTATATCGAGGTTTCTCTCTGCCCCCGCATCCTTTCTTCAAAGGCATTAGGAACCACTTCGGGGCGCAGCTTCATCACTTTCCCCCGAATGCTATAGCCCATCTCTCTGCTTTCATAGTCCTGTGCGAGTGCTTCATCGGCTGTCCTCCCCATTGGGGGCTGTTCAAACATATTTTCTCTGCTAGATCCCAAACTATCAAACGACTTCACCAGTCGGATGATAAGACACACCTTCTCTAGCTCTGCGGAGGCTTAGGTTTCCAGAAGAAGAGTAGGAGTAGTTATCCTGCCCTTCAGCTGAGAGAGTCGGTTAGGAACTGGCAGTCGACGTGGTTCTACTGCCAAGACGTTGCGTGCCCGAATGCCACGACAGGGTTGCCTCCCATTAGCTTAGATCGACCCGCTCCGCCTAAGCAGCTTGCGCTCACGAAGGCGGAGAAGAACGACATCCAACCTCTGGTCGACGCGCTCGTAGATGTCGTCAGAAGTGGGGTCACCGGCATAGATTTGCTGGAGGTTTTCCTCGGTCGGCGCATCCAACTCCTGCAGGCTCGCGACCACGCCATGTGGCATTATACGGGGCCCGAAGATTCCACTCGGACCATCGTCGTGGGCGTGACCGAGGAGAAGGTGGCGTCGTGGGTGCTCCAGATCACAGGCTCCTGTGAGAACCCCAGAGGGTCCCGGCGAGTGAAGGCTTTCTGCGCGGACAATCCTCCTCCGAACCAGGTGAGTACCATTTGTCGAGTGCACGTAACTGTCTTAGTTTTATTGCTTGCTTGAATCTCTGTGTGACGTCTGATGTCGCCAACTGTATTTTATGCAGAAGTGGACCAACTGGTTTTCTCCTGTCTCAAACGGGAACCAAGCCGAGGAGGAGGAGGAGGAGGGCAGCCAGGAGGGCAGCGTGGAGAGCGCCGAGTATGTCTCCGACAGCGGGGAAACGGAGCAAGAGACTAGTGAGGAAGAGGAGGAAGACGAAGAGCAGGACTCGCCGCCCCCGCTGCCAGAGCACTGAACCAAGCGCCGACATGAACCTGCAGTTCTCTCGGTCCCTCCAGCATCCTCGAGTGCTCCGCCCACTGCTCCCGTGGTCCCGAGTGCTCGGAGCACCAAGAGGACCAGGGATGTTGCTGCTGAGCCTGCGGGTCAGCCTTCCAAGGTGGCCAAACCGAGCGGATCTAAACCTCGGAAGGCTTTGCCGCGGATGAGGGTCACTGTTCCCGTCACCTCCACGTAAGTGCATTGATATTCTTCTTCTTCTGATATTCGATTGAATTTTTGTTTGATGGTCGAATGAATTTCACTCGACAGGGTTGCCACCTCTGCCACCTCTCCGGAGCGCCAGGAGGATGATCCCATGGATGCGGACAGCGTCGTCTCGTCCCAGCCAGGTGCGTTGTAGCAATTCCGAGAGTTTTATGTTATCGCATCGCGAATTCTGTCTTCGGTCTTGCCCCTTTCTTTCTGAGATCTCGCGCCGTTCGGTCTGTCAGGGGCGATTTGTGTGGATGAGGGTGACCAGGGGAGACCTGAGCAAGCTGCGGAGCCTGTCCTCGAGGCCGTTCCACCAGTTACTGCTCTCGCCGCGGACGTGCCGCCGACTGAGGCGATGCCGCCGACTGAAACAGCGCTGGTGGCTGATGAACCGACTGGAGCGGGCCTTGGGATGCCCAAGGAGCTTCCAACGATGCCAGGCCCGTCGAATGTCGAGTTCAACGTCCAGCACCTCCCGGAGGATTAGGTGGGAGCGGCCAAGGGGGGCATGGTGCAGGCGGAGCTAATGGCGGGAGAAGCCAAAAAAGCGTACGACTCCATCGCATCCCTGTACCAGCGGAGCTTGGAGCTGCGGGACGATATTCGAGTAAGTGGGCTAGTAAGTATTTACTTTTCTCTTGTAACCCACTGGGTGTGCTCGGATACCGTATGATGTTTGCAATGGGTTCACTCTGAGTGAACCCAGTGGGTGTAGTCCCCGAGACTTCTGTCGAGTGCTTGCACCGGCAGTTGTCTTTATGCACATCGTCTTTGAATTGGTCAGATCCGTAAATAATATGGTCGACTGCTAACAGTTGGGCCACTCGGAGTGCACCTACTGTAAGAGTCCCCGAGAGTAATTTTACTCAGGTCGGGTAGTATTAGCCTCGTAGGCGTAGGTGTTGTCATGTATCTCAATAGGGCGGACCCGTTTGAGTTTCATGCCAGTGGGGTCACTCTCAGTGAACCCACTGGGTGTAGTCCCGAGACCGCTGTCGACTGCTTGCGTCGGCAGGGGTCTGAAGAACTTAGACTTTTTATTGTTGGATTGTCTGATCGTCTCTTGGTGCTGGCTGGCAGAAAACTTGTGAAATGGGGATAGCATACGAGACTCTCAGGGCTGAAAAGATTCAGTTTGCTGGTGAGCTGGATGCGGCACTGCTTGCAATGGATGGTATGAAGGACGTTCTGGTAGAACGAGAGAAGTCGTTGGAGCAGGCTCGTGAAGAGACCAAGGCACTGACTGCTGAAGTTGAGAAGATGGGGAAACAAAGGACCACGCTAATGGGACAAATGGACGTACTGAACAAACGGTGTATAGCGCAGGAGAAATACGCCAGTGACTCGGATCGGCAGATGATGACACGTCTGGGTGGTAAGTCCTGTTTTTCCGAGTGCTTGTGGTATGTGCGTTACACTCGGCGCTTATTGTTTGCTTGTCCTATTGTTGCAGATTTTTGCATGGACGCTGAAGCTGAAGCAGCTGACGTGGAGCGGTCGATTCGCGAGAACATTCCACTCGGCGAGGACGCCAATCGAGATCTGCTTGCAGCGCACATTCGCGTGGGCAAAGTTGGTCCTTTCATCGGTCGACTGAGAGAAGTCGTCGGCCGGATCGACAAGGAGCTTTGGCCTGAAGATGAGTCGCGGCAGGAGATGGAAAACTTGATGACCCGACTGGAGGAGGTCCCCAACCGAGTGCAGTCATGGAAGAAATCTGCGGCTTGCTGTGGTGCAGACGTTGCTCTGTCCCTGGTTCGAGTGCATTGCAAGGAGGTGCGCGAGGAGAAGCTGAAAGCATTGAAGGTCGCCAACACGAAGAAACTTCGATTCGAAGACTTCATGGAAACTTTCCTTGAGAGTGCCACCCGCATCGCCGAGCCGACTATCTTTCCTTGATCCACACCGAGCCGACTATCTTTGTTTGAACTTTGAATTTGAATCGAATCCTTTGCTCTTCTTTTGCCAAAGAGTTGCTGAGACGAGTTTGGCCCGAGTTTTTGTTTGGCGTTTCTTGATGAAGCCAATGGCAAACATGCGGAGCATGTAAGTGTCAGTTGTCTTGACATCTGCATGAGCCTCTCTGAGGGTATGTTGAGTCCCCGAGTGTATCTGTGGGATACAGTCGTAGGAAGCTTTGTACTTAGCCAATTCTTGATCGCAGCTAAGTCTCCGAGTGCGACGTTTAGTGCACACATGGAGAAAGTTAGTACTTAGGCGATTCTTGATCGCATCTAAGTCTCCGAGTGCGACGTTTAATGCACACTCGGAGAAAGTTATTACTTAGGCGATTGTTGATCGCAACTAAGTCCCCGAGTGCGACGTTTAGTGCACGCTCGGAGAAAGTTATTACTTAGGCGATTCTTGATCGCAGCTAAGTCCCCGAGTGCGACGTTTAGTGCATACTCGGAGAAAGATATTACTTAGGCGATTCTTGATCGCAGCTAAGTCCTCGAGTGCGACGTTTAGTGCACACTCGGAGAAAGTTATTACTTAGGCGATTCTTGATCGCAGCTAAGTCCCCCAGTGCGACGTTTAGTGCACACTCGGAGAAAGTTATTACTTAGGCGATTCTTGATCGCAGCTAAGTCCCCGAGTGCGACGTTTAGTGCACACTCGGAGAAAGTTATTACTTAGGCGATTCTTGATCGCAGCTAAGTCCCCGAGTGCGACGTTTAGTGCACACTCGGAGAAAGTTATTACTTAGGCGATTCTTGATCGCAGCTAAGTCCCCGAGTGCGACGTTTAGTGCACACTCGGAGAAAGTTAGAACTTAGGCGATTCTGGATCGCAGCTAAGTTTTTTTTTTGAGACCGGAGTCTGCGACCGCGGAAGAATTTTGAATCTGCAAAAGCTCAATCTGCTTTATATTATTTCATCAATACTTGTTCTTTACATTGCTTCAGTCGATGGTCACGTGTAGAAGCGCTTCAGGAGATCTCCGTTCCATGCTCGCGGCTCATCTGTCTCCCTATCGATGTTGTAGAGTCTGTATGCTCCGTTGTTTAGCACCTTGGAGATGATGAAGGGTCCTTCCCAGGAAGGAGCCAACTTGTGAGGTCTTTGTTGATCCACTCGGAGCACTAGGTCGCCTGCTTGGAACGTGCGACTCCTGGCGTGTCGTGCGTGAAAACAACGCAGATCTTGTTGATAAATGGTTGAGCGAGTCAGTGCCATCTCGCGCTCCTCCTCTAGAAGGTCCACTCCGTCTTTCCTTGCTTGTTCTGCTTCAGCTTCGGAGAAGCGTTCGACTCGTGGAGCGTTGTGAAGCAAGTCACTCGGAAGGACTGCTTCTGCTCCGTAAACGAGGAAGAACGGTGATCGCCCTGTAGATCTGTTCGGGGTTGTGTGGAGACCCCAAAGCACTGAAGGTAGCTCGGTGACCCATGCGCCACCGGCATGTCCCACCTCTCGCAGGAGTCGGGGCTTCAAACCTTGCAGAATAAGTCCATTCGCTCGCTCTGCTTGTCCATTGGATTGAGGATGCGCCACGGAAGCAAAATCCACTCGGATACCTTGTCTTGCACAGAAACCTTTGAATCTGTCCGAGTCAAAGTTTGTCCCGTTGTCCGTGATTATGCTGTGAGGTACACCGAATCTGGAGATGATGTCCCTGACAAACTTGATGGCTGTTAGGGCGTCGAGCTTCTTGATGGGCTTGGCTTCAATCCATTTTGTGAACTTGTCGACTGCCAACAACAGATGCGTGTATCCTCCTTGGCCTGTCCTGAGTGGACCGACTGTATCTAATCCCCATACTGCAAATGGCCACACAGGAGGGATTGTCTTCAACGCAGATGTTGGCTTGTGGGACTTGTTGGAGTAGAACTGACAGCCCTCACACCGGTCGACCATATCTTTAGCCATTTCGTTTGCCTGCAGCCAGAAGAAACCAGCTCTGAATGCTTTGGCGACGATCGCTCTCGAAGAGGCGTGATGACCGCAGGTTCCCGAGTGAATTTCCTCTAGGATTAGCTGCCCCTCCTCTGGGGAGATGCATCGTTGAAGAACGCCTGAAACGCTTTCCTTGTACAACTGGCCATCAACGACAGTGAACGACTTCGACCTGCGGACTATCTGCCTGGCCTGGACTTCGTCTTCTGGCAATTCCTGCTTCAGGATATATGCAATGATCGGCACAGTCCAATCGGGGATGACAGCAAGAATCTCCATGATCAGATCAACCACGGCAGGTACGTTGACTTCAGTCGGATCTGTCAAACTCTTTGGTTGTACTGGTTCTTGTGTGAAAGGATCTTCTTTGACTGAGGGAAGGTGGAGGTGCTCGAGGCAGACGTCACTCGGGACTGGTCTCCGAGTGGATCCGAGTTTTGCCAACTCATCAGTTTCTTGGTTCTTCAGTCACGGAACATGGTGGAGTTCTAGACCTTCAAACGTCTTCTCAAGCTTCCTCACTGCATTGCAGTATGTGGTCATGGTGGGGTTCCTGACGTCCCACTCTTTCATCACTTGATTAACCACCAAATCCTAATCGCCATAGACCATCAGGCGACGGACGCTGAGTGCGATGGCCATACGCAGTCCGTAAAGGAGAGCTTCATACTCTGCCTCATTGTTGGAGGAATCAAAGTGTATCTGCAGCACATATTTGGGTTTGTCGCCCTTTGGCGATACGATCACAACGCCAGCGCCGGATCCATTCAACATCTTGGACCCATCAAAGAACATTGTCCAATGAGCCGAGTAGATGTGGGTCGGTTGCTGTTGTTCTACCCATTCTGCTATGAAGTCAGCCAGGGCTTGAGACTTTATAGCTTTCTTGGCCTCGGACTTGATATCGCAGTACAACATCTCCATTGCCCACTTCGCCACTCGGCCTGATGCGTCCCGATTGTGGAGAATTTCCGACAACGGGGCATCAGAAACAACAGACACCGAGTGGTCTTGGAAATAATGGGCTACCTTCTTCGCAGTCATGTAATTCCCGTAGATAAGTTTTTGATAGTGGGGATACCTCTGCTTGGAAGGAGTGTAGCGACCCGACTCAAGACGAGTCAAGCCTCTGGTGTTTCCGTACCATCCCAAGATCATGCTGGTACACACTCAGTACATAATGTATATATTCAAGAGTTCAATCACACAGCTTTATTAATCGAAATCTCATAAAGAGTACTTTATTACAATAAAGGATTACAATAAAGTGGCTGAAGGCCATCTCATGAGATATCTAACGAAGACTAGCGGAAGCATCATGTAGACGAGTCCATCCGTCTCCAGGGCATGTCGCTGAGCGTAGATCGTAGCCTCACTCCTGGTCGGAAAAGTACTCTGCAACATGATACATTGCAGCCGTGTAGGTCAGCATATTGAATATGCCGGCAAGTCATCAAAGAGAGGAGTAAAATAATAATCAACTATCTCTACATGCATATTTGGCCGGTGGGGCTAAGTTTTGCATAAAGCCAGTTTTATCCTACCACAAGAGGGGTTGGAAGTTAAATTTTACTACATTGTTTGGTGTTAACGAGATGGTTCCGCCAACCAATTCTCGTACCCGAATAGTTGTTAACACCCACATCATTATTAAGTTGTGTTGAGAGTTCAGGGGAAATTCAATGCCTTCGGCTCAAGTTGTCCATGACTGTGGACACGGCTAATCGATTAGGTTGGGCACTCTGCAGAGTTTTGCACACGTTCCCCACAAGATTTGATCGCCTCTGTGTTTGTCCTCGCACTTCAGGGTGTTTGAAGACCGGATGATCAAAACATGGTCTTTCAACGGGTCCCTCTGAATCCCTGTCGGTGCCCATCCATTGCTACCGTCCTTCTACATCTGCTAGCACCGCCTGTCCAGAGTCGCCGCGTTGTCCAACCAAGCCAGAACCCATAATGACTTGTGGCTGTGCAGGTAAGCCTTGAGTCTTGAAGTCTCCGTTCGTCTCTTCGAGCCTGGGTGAAGCTTTCCGCAGGATGTCATGGCCGTCCCCAGCATCCCGGGCCATCCACTGGTTTCTCCAGGGAGCCGATCAACCGTCCTTCACCCAGAGTTGCATTGCGTCCGAGGTCTTGAAAATCTTGTCTTAACCGGTCTTGATTATTTAATCAACCTCGCATCACTCAACCGAAAACCCGTCTACTCAAGCATAGCATTAAGAAATTGTCGTCCCGGGGCCAAGTATCGGGGTTGTTGTGTGCCTACCACATGATACTACAACTTATACTAAAATTTTCAAGTACCTATGCAGCATGCAATTTGGGCAAAGAAAGGTGAACTACCATGCATCGAAAACATAGGAAAATAACGTGATCAAAATGACTTGCCTTGATGATAGTTGTCTTGATCGAGCGCTTCTAAGTAACACGCTTCGCACTCCGGATGATCTACCGATACAAACACAAAACACACCATAATCACTACAATCAAGCAACAAGTAAAAATAACATCACAAGTAAGGATTTGCTAAGGCCTAAGTAAAAGAATTCAACATGCGTCACTAAGGCAGAAACTTTTTTCTGTTAAAAACACCAGTAAAATTACTTTAAAAATTTCGAAAACTCCTACCACAGTAAGATATAATCACTAGGAAGCAGTAGCAAAAAGAATCAACTAAAAATTATTTTTTAAACTCCTAGAGTAGGCAAAACAAGGTTTAAACTAAATCTGATCTAACTTATATTTGAAAATTTCAAACATAGACAAATTATAGGTTTTTAAAAACTATTGAAAAATTGGAATCTAGTGGAACAAGAATCAACATCATTGGACTTCCGGATCAAAAGTTATGGCCAAAACAAAATAGAAACTTTGCTGTTTTCGCAACTAGACAGAAAAAAGAACTAATTTGCTAACAGACAGGGGGGTATGCGTGGCGCGCTGTGATTGGCTAAGGGGGTGTTTGCTGCGAGGATTATAAGCAAACGGCCGAAATCTAACTAAAGGCTCCGGCTAACAGTTAAGTGAAATAAAAACCACTGCGGTTTTCTGGGCTAAACCGAAGGGGTATCCTACTCTAATCTACACCATTGAAAATAGATCTAAGGGCAAACCAAGAAAAGAAAAAAAAATAGAAACAGGAGGAAGGGCCTTACCGCAGTAGTGGCTGGGCAACTCCGGCAGGGGTGAGGGTCGCCGGCGAGGGTGGGGAAGGGGCCGGTGGTGGCGACGGGACGGGGAGGCGGCGGCGGCTTCCCTCTGGCGAGGCGGGGCGTCGAGCGGAGTCGGGGGTGGCACTGGGGTGGCTGCCCCCAGGTGCGGCCGAAGTGGGGCTTCGGGCTCCGGTGGTGGCTGCAGCAGGGGCTCGGGGCGGCTGCTCGGCGAGGTGGTGGTGGGAACGGGGTGCGGCCGGGGCTCGGGGTTTATATAGGCCGGGAGGGGCTTGGGGAAGGAAAGGGGAGGGGCTGCGAGAGGATCCGGCGGTGGGGAATTCGGGCTGGAGTCGGGCGCACTGTTTAGGAAAGAGAGGTGGAAGGTGACCGGTGGGAGGGGCAGTTCGGGCGGGGGCCCCGCGTGGCAGTGGGAGGGAGGGGGGCTGCGGAGGGAAGGGTGGCCGAGATCTAAGGGGATCGGGATCCCGGGCTGTGGGGGTGGCGGCCCACTCCTAAAGTGTGCCCAGGCGGTTGCCTTGTAAAAAAAAGACTTTCCTAATTAAATCTTTTTCCGAAACAAAAAAGGAAAAGGAGTAAAAAGGAAATAAATCAAATATTTAATATGGAGTATTATATACCCAAAAAAATCAGAAAAATATCCTCTACCCGAATAACATTTTTCCAAAGCAAAAATAAAAACTTAAAAAAAATGTTTTTTTTCCAGAAGTTCCCTAAAATGCTTTATTTCTTTTTGCAAATAATCTTTGGATTTCTTGGCTCCAATATTTCAGAAATGCCCGCACTTTGGAGGGTCATTTTCCTCCGCTCTCTCTCTTGCGTGCAAGAGAGTATTTCCCCGGGCATTTCTCGTGTGAGGAAAAATAGAAAATGCAAAAACAAAAGACGAAAGAATTTAAGTGCCAACTTTATTACAACCAATATGCATAGATGCTTAGCTACAATGTAAAACATTCCCAACTAGGAAAATTGGGATGTTACAAGGAGTCAGGACTTCACAGACGTAGTACACTGGCCGCTGAACTTTGTATGCTTTGCCTTCTTCTTCTCGTTCGACTATAAGAATAGTGCTGACGACCTGATTTGTAGCCGCGATATACAGAAGAAGGGGCTCTTTACTGAGCGGAGCAGTAAGAACCGGCTGGGTGGAAAGTAGGACTTTGAGGTCGTCGAATGCGACTTGAGCTTCGTCTGTCCACTCGAAAGTATCTGATTTCTTCATGAGTCGGTACAGAGGAAGTGCTTTCTCGCCGAGTCGACTGATGAACCTGCTCAAAGCCGCTAGGCAACCTGTGAGCCGTTGAACATTGTGTATTCTGACCGGCCTCTCCATTCGGACGATGGTCCCGATCTTTTCGGGGTTGACATCGATCCCTCGTTCGGAAACGAAGAAACCGAGTAACTTTCCGCTGGGAACGCCGAATGAGCATTTGGCGGGGTTGAGCTTGATATCGTACCTACGAAGGTTGGGGAATGTTTCTGCCAAGTTAGTCAGCAGGTCGGAACCTTTGCGTGACTTGACTACGATATCATCCATATACGCCTCCACATTCCGACCGATCTGGTCGAGGAGGCATTTTTGGATCATGCGCATAAAGGTAGCTCCTGCATTCTTCAAACCGAATGGCATAGTGATGTAGCAGAAGCACCCGAATGGGGTGATGAAGGCTGTTTTTAATTCATCGGGGCCATACAGACGGATCTGATGATAGCCCGAGTAGGCATCAAGAAATGACAAACGTTCGCAGCCCGCAGTCGAATCGACAATTTGATCTATGCGGGGGAGCGGAAAATGGTCTTTCGGGCAGACCTTATTGAGGTGCTTGAAATCGATGCACATTCGGAGCGACTTGTCCTTCTTGGGAACCATGAAAACATTAGCGAGCCACTCGGAGTGGTGAACCTCGCGAATGAAGTTGGCTACCAAAAGCTTGGCTACCTCTTCCCCGATTGCCTTCCTCTTGTGCGCGGCGGACCGGCCAGACGTTCTTGGACGGGCCGAGCGGTGGGATCCACATGCAGTCGGTGCTCAGCCAACTCCCTGGGTACACCCGGCATGTCAGAGGGTTTCCATGCGAAGATGTCCTAGTTCTCACGGAGGAATTGGGTGAGCCCGGCTTCCTTTTTAGGATCGAGGGTGGTGGAGATGTTCGTCGGGGCAACGATGTCCTCCGTCGGGTGGATGCTGACCTTCTTCGTCTCTCCCGCCGACTGGAATGCAGACTCCGAAGCTGGCTTCTTCAAGCGCATCAAGTGAGCGGGGTCGACTGTTTTCTTGTACTCGTCGAGCTCGAGGACGGCCATCTGCTGGTCGGCGATTCTTGATCCCTGCTGCACACACTCTTCGGCCCGCTGTCGATTGCCCGTGATGGTGATCACACCTTTCGGGCCTGGCATCATCAGCTTCAGATATACGTAACACGGACGGGCCATGAAACGCGCATACGTTGGGCGGCCCAGAATTGCATGGTAAGCGCTCTGGAAGTCCACCACTTCGAACGTCAGCTTTTCCTTGCAGAAGTTCTTGTCGGAGCCGAAAACGACGTCCAACGCGATCTGGCCGAGTGACTTGGCCTTCCGTCCAGGGACGACTCCATGGAACTGCATGCTGCTCTCGCTGAGTTTGGACATCGGAATGCTCATCCCCTTGAGAGTGTCGGCGTACATGATGTTCAAGCCGTTGCTGCCGTCCATGAGGACTTTGCGCAGTCGGACTGCTTCCACCACCGGGTCGACGACCAGAGCCTGTCTCCCTGGGGTGGGTACGTGTGCTGGATGATCCGACTGGTCAAAGGTGATCACAGACTGAGACCATTTGAGGAACTTGGGGTTGGTAGGGGTGGCCATGTTCACCTCCCTGTTCACCAGCTTCAGTCGGCTCTTGCTCTCAACGTCAGCAAAAATCATTAGTGTTGCATGGACTTGGGGGAATGGATCCTCCTTATCCTCCTCATCATGTTCATTGTACTTTTCACTCGGTTGCCCTTCACCGAACCCTGGATCAGGAGGCGACACTGTCGAGTGGTATGCTTCGGATATATGGGGTTGCCCTCTTCATCCATCTTCGTATGAACCGGACATGGCTGGTCCAGGATGGGATTATTGAACTGCTTCTTCTTGGGGGTAAACTGAGCCTTCCCTTTGCCCTTGAACTTGGCATTGGTCACGGCTGCAGCTTCTGCCTGCGGAGTGGATGGAGCCTTCTGCTTTTGCTTCTGAGTGTTACTCCCATCTCCATCACCGACTGTCTTGTGCTTGCCGCTTTGGATGCGGTCCTCTTCTTCGCCATTTGCATAGCGTGCTGCTATCTCCATCGTCTTGCTCATGGAGATGTCACCTGTTCGGCCGAACTTTAGGTACAGATCCTTGTACCGCACGCCTGCCTTGAAGGTGCAGACTGCTTGATGCTCGGTGACGTTCTCCACCGTGTGGTAGAGAGTTGTCCAACGCTGAATGAAATCACGCAGGGGCTCATTCTGCTTCTGGACGCAATGCTAGAGCTCCACGAGGCCCGCAGGGCGTTTGCACGTCCCTTCGAAGGTCCTGATGAACACTCGGGCCAGATCTGCCCAACTGTAGATGCTTGAGGGGGCCAACTAGTTCAGCCACGCTCACGCCGAGCCGTCGAGCATCAGAGGGAGGTGCTTCATGGCGACATGGTCGTCTCCTCCTTTGATCTGGACTGCCACTCGGTAATCATCCAGCCACGTTTCTGGCTTGGACTCTCCTGTAAACTTGCTGATTCCTGTCGCCAATCGGAAGTTGGGAGGGATGTCAGCCGAACGGATGGCTCAACTGAAACACTCGGGACCAGAAACGATGGTCATGCTTCCACTCGGACGGTCAATATCGTCACCATCGCGGTGGGCTCGGCCCCTGTCGACCCTTCGCTAGGCGATACACCCTCTTGCGTCGGGCCTTGGGTCGTAAGTGTCACCGACTGAACGCCGATCATCATGATATCGGGGCCCGTAGGGCCCACCCCGCGGAGGGGTGCGTGAACGACGACGATCTTCGGGATTTATGGAACGGCTGCCTCCCCTGTGTCGCTGATGGGAGCCAGGGCTGTGAACTGACCGATGCATATTCGCATGAACAGAACTATTGTGGATCCTGTTGTGCGGCTGGGAAACAGCCGAGTTTTGCTGCTGCGCCGTGTGCAACAGGGCGCGGATTTGCTCGATCCCCCTGCCAGCCTCTAAATTAGTCGGCTGAAGGGAATCGGCTATCTTGGCAGCCGCAGCCAAGTTGAGGAGGGGTGTGCGGAACAACTCCATGTTGCTCCGCCGAGTGTGCCGACTAGCAGAACGGCGAGGTGGACGACGCGCGCCGGACGTTTCGCCGACCTCGTGCTCGTTCCGGCCAGCTTGACGGGGATCTTTATGGGAGTTGGCCATTTGTACTTCTGCTGCAGGCCCGCGACCCGCGTACTCGGAAGGAAACTCAGTCGGAACCGAGTCCGAGCACTGGGACGGCGGGGCAACCACAACGGACTCTAGAACCGCCACTTGTGAAGACGCGTTCTGGAGCGCCTGGGCGTGTTGCACCCAACGCTAGAGCCGCGGAAGGCGGGACCGCTTGTTGTGGCGCGTGACGGCGGTGTAGGTCGACACCGGAGCCGACTGCCGGAGAAGAAGAATGCCGCGGGCGCCGGCACGGAAGTGCGTAGCCCCACGGCAGGGAAGCGCCTCGACGTCGAGAGGGGCGTCCGGAAGCCACGCCGAATCGTCGACATGGAAACTTATGACCGTTTCCCTCCAGGGGGGTTACGATGCACAGAGTGGAATCCAGTCGGTTAGTTTGATAAACTCCGAATGCTAATCTCCGACTGGATGGTCGAGGATCTGTTACCGACTAGATGAAGGGAACACCTTAGTTCAGTGGAACTGACTAAGGGCCTTGTCCCTTATGAGGGGTAGTCCTTGGGTTGGACCTACAAGGCAGGCCTATGACCCTACCCCAGGACTATGACCCCATCAGACGACGAGCACGGAGATGAGGCAGAATCTTCTCCGTGTGACGAGGTTCTTGCCGAAACCCGTTCCAAGGCGTGTCAGAACCGTGGGGTCCGTGCTGGCGCCTTGAAGACTCCATTGGTGGTGAAGCCGACTGTGTCGGCGATGCCGACCCGCATCTCTAAACAGAGTCGGAGGAAACCTGTGACGCTGCAGGAGCAGGTCGCCAAGCAGCCAAAGATCACAAGCTCCAAACCTCGCAATGTCATTATGCCATGACTCAAGGTTAACGTACTCGTGGCTTGAGCATGAGTATTCTCGCTGAGTGATCTATCCTAGTTTGAGCAATGTCTTCCAAGTGATGATTGGATTTTTGTTGTTTCTGTTGTAGGCTTGATACTTTGAGTGCTTCACTGGAACCAAGACCTTTGACAAAGGTTGAGCCGACGTTGATGTTGCTTCATCTAAAGGTAACACTTGAGCTTTTCTGGTGGTTCATTCGAGACTCGGGTTTTAGCTATACGAGTGTGATGACCCAAAAGTGTAGGGGATCTATCGTAGCCTTTTTGATAAGTAAGAGTGTCGAAACCAACGAGGAGCAGAAGGTATTGACAAGTGATCTTGGGCAAGGAATTACTGCAAGTACTGAAAGGTAGCTTTTTATGGGTTTTCTAGTATAAGCAACAAGGAAATAAATGCAAGTAAAGTAAATGATGCTGAGGTGCAGAAAGTGGCCCAATCCTTTAGAACACAAAGGATAAGACGAGGGACTAAACTTATAAAGACTAAGGCGTTCCTGAGGACACACGGGGGAGATAGTCAAGTGCTTTCGTCATATTCCGTCTAGTACTACGTTTTGTATTTGTAAGTGTTATGTGGGTGGATCTTAACTAGTGCATCGTCTCGGCTAAGACAAGTACACACTTATGATTAGTCCTTCTTGCAAGCATCCGCAAATACAAGAGAGAAATTAAGGCAAAGCCTAACCATAGCAATAAGCTTTAGGATCCAATGCTCCCTCATGCAAAAGTATGCAAACTGGGGTTCAGGTTTCTGTCACTCCGGCAACCCACCATAAGCATTCTTTATAAACGATGCATTCCCCTATGTCCTTAAAAAGGCGAAGTGTTATGTAGTCGACATTCACATAACACCACTAGAAAAATAACACCATAACTTAAATATCAATCAACACATATTACTTCAACCTCATATGACTACTAGCATCTAGACTTTTCCCATGTCCTCAAGAACTAATGGAACTACTCACAAGACATAAAACACATCATGATTAGAGGTGATGAAAATATGATTAACAATCTAGTCATAAAAATAATCCTCCAACAAAACTCACTAGCATTCATCATAAAAGAGTAATCAACACCGGTAGAGTAGAGGGGATGAATAGTGCATGGTACAACTCCGATTGCAATGATGAAGTAGATGTGATGAAGGTGGAGATGGTGCTGGTGTTGGTGATGATGGTGATGATGATCTCGACGGTGCCCGTGACGAAGGTGATGACGATCTCCCCTTCCACGAGGAGTTCTCCCCGACGGAATCTGCCTGCCTGAAAGTTCTTTTCTTCTCTGTAGGTTTCTGCCGCGGAGCGGCGGCGGAATCGCGAAAACTCTTCTGTTCCCAGAATTTTTAGGTCAAGAGGGACATATAGGCCAAAGGAGAGTATCGGGGGTGGGGCCCGTCACTCAGGCGGCCTCTTGGCACGGCCTAGGGGGTGCTTCAACAGGTCGCTTGGGTGCCCTGTGGCCCCCCTCCTGCCCTTCTTGGGCCTTTCTTCGGGACCCATTCGGAAACTTCTTCCCTCAAAATTTCAGCTCAATTGGAGATGTTCTGATATTGCAACTCTTCATGCTATTTTCTCCGCTGAATCATGCGTCTGCTTTTTCGGCAGCGGAAAGTTGGAAACTGTGAAAAATAAGCCAAAAGACTATAAGTACATCATCATAAAGTGAAATATATCAATGAATAGAGATAAATTATGATACAAAATAGTGACGCATTTTGGACGTATCAACTACCCCAAGCTTAGACCTCGCTTGTCCCCAAGAGAATACTGAGCTCGGTAAACTTGTCCACAAGTTTAGAGAGTGAAGTGTCGATAAATAAGAATACAGACTAGAAGCATCATAATTTCTCTACTAAACTCAACCATCCTCAACAACAATCTCAACTCGTAAGGCTCTTATGACAGAGTAATATCAATTACAATAAAAAGTAGAGCTAAGAAAACTCATCAAACCATGACAAACATGTCCTTGGTCAAAGAACAACTAATAACTTTTAACTTTTGATCTTCCTCTTATATTTTGATGAGATCAATTAAAGCTTTTTGAAAGAACATGTTATTAGTCAAGAAGTGAAAATGCTAACACAAAGGAAGATGCTTGATTTAGCTAGGCTTAACAAACAACTCACTTATCTTAATGATAATGTACACAAAGGTGTGATATGGCAATTCTCAATGAAACAATATAAATGCATGCATCTTTATCAACATAAAGTGTCTGCTCTTTTCAGGATGGAAAGAAGTATGTTTACTGACTCAACATAAAAGTAAAAGATTGATCCTTCACAGAGGGAAGTAGGGAAAACTCATGTGCTAGAGCTTTTAGGGAGTTTGAAATCAACAAGATTGTAAAACAAGCTTTTGAGAGCTGCAAAATTCGTCAACGAATGCTAATAGATAGCCCAATACTTCTCGTGTTGGACAAGTTTTGAGGAACGGCTACCAAAGTGGGGACGATCACATCCCCTTAGTCTCCTTTGTTTATCACTACCAAAGTTTTCTGATTTCTCATCAACAAAGCGTGAAGGAGGCTTTGTTTGTTGTTATTATCTTTTACGAGTTGGGTGCGCTAATGCCAGTCCCTCCTCGTATTAAGGGTTCGCAGATCAAATGCAAACCCAAGATAAAAATTGTCCAGTATGAGAAGATCATGAATTACCTACTACTTCCTCATGAGCTAAAGTAGAGGCACAAAATAGGGAGTAATATTTGGAGCTTTAAAGATAGCACATCAGTAATATACTTTAGGAGTGGCGGTGACATACCACATATAGGGAAGGTATGGTGGACTCTTGGGAAAGTTGAGGTTTCAGGGTATGGATGCAAAGGCTTTTAAGAGCAGACAAATAATGTTGACTTGGATACAAAACAATATAAAGTTTAACATAAAGAATTAGCATAAAACATCAAGTTGTCTTCCGTGTCAGCATAATACTGCAAGCATAAGAACATAAAGGTTTTGGCTATGTCGCTACTAGAAAAACTCATGCTTGTTGTTATGACCAATGCTATGTTTGCCAAGATTAAATAAAGTTTTCAAAGCCATACCTGATGTGTAAGATCAATATTCCCTTAAGAATCACCATATAAGATCGATTGCGTGAAGAGAATACCAAGTGCAGCAAAGAAACCAATAGACTTCTCATTAATATTCCATCATAGACACTGCACGCTCAGGGATACAAACTCTCCTCAAAAGAGTGATAGACCTCAATGCAAACACCTATTTCATAAGATAAATTTCCTAGAAATGATACGACACTAAACTTGACCAAAATAAGTAAAGGATAAAAATAAAGATATCGGGCACTCCCCCAAGCTTGGAACAAGCTAAGGGAATAACATTACCCGTGAAGATTTCACTTTTCATCCTTGTTCTTGTTCGTCGGGTAATCCTTAGCGAAACGCTTCCATGGTAGTGGTCCTCCATCCACACAGGATTCTTCAGTATCCAGGATCCTGCTTTCGGCAGCTAAGCCCAAGCGCAAAAACTTAAGTTCATACTCACAGTTCTGGTTTTGGAAGTCATAGATGTGCCCTTGAAGCTTAAACACTTTGGTTTCTAGTGTGGATATGCTTGATCGCACTTCCTTCATCTCCACCTCATGCTCCCTCTTCATCTCAGCGATGATATCATAGTTGGCCTCAACACCACGCTCGATCATCAACTTGTACTTGAAGACTTCTTGCTCCACCTCTTCCAGCCTGGCCCTGGTGCTCCCCTCCTTGACACGTCCCTTCAAATCCTCTTTGTGGAGGACACCATCCTCCACCCAAAGAGTTTGAGGGTGTCTTATTACCTCTGTGAGATAAGGGTTGATGACGTCGACGAAGAACTTGTCCTTGGTAGACTCTAGGGAAGCCATGGCACCTAAGTTTGGTGAAAGTTCTCCTGGCACAAACAGATCGAAAATAAAACGCACGGACTCGCAAGATATAAAGTCGGGATGATCCGGGAAAATATATAGGAAACATTTCTGCACCGAAAGGAAGGTAACAAGCCAAAGTGGAGTCGGAGACGGGCTCCAGGTTGTCCTGGCGGCCTCCTGGCACGGCCAGGGGCCATCCCGCGCCAGCAGGTTGCCTGGGTGACCTGGAGCTCCTCTCCGGCTCCGCTTCGTCTCAAAATTTTCCTAATTTCGCAAAAACACATAATACAGAACTTTTATTGATGTTGGCAAAGTTTTCTTACTGTATTTCATACCTTTTCTTATTCTGCATATGCCGGTGTCTGATACAGTGTTGCAATATGTTCTTCATGAGTGGCTACATGTATCACATCCGCCTCTACATTGACGGGGTCTCCAGCCATGTAATGCTTGAGTCTTTGCCCATTCACAACATGTGGTTTTGTGCCTTCAAAATTATTAATCTTGATTGCACCGGAGCGGTAGACTTCTTCGATATGGTACGATCCTTCCCACTTGGATAGTAATTTACCTGGAGAAAACCTGAAACGAGATCTATACAACAAAACTTTGTCACCAATATTAAATTCACGTTTCAAAATTCTCTTGTCATGCCACTTCTTTACCTTTTCTTTGAACATTTTTGCGCTCTCGTAAGCTTGACTTCTCCACTCATCTAGAGAAGTCAAGTTCATGAGACGCTTTTCACCAGCAAGCTTTGGATCAACATTAAGCTCTCTAACTGCCCAGAAAGCTTTGTGCTCTAATTCTAGAGCTAGATGGCATGCCTTGCCATAAACCATCTTACACGGAGACATCCCCATGAGATTTTTGTAAGCAGTTCTGTACGCCCACAAGGCATCTCCTAACTTATTGGACCAGTCCTTTCTAGAACTGTTCACTGTATTTTGCAAGATCAACTTGATCTCTCTATTTGTGAGCTCAACTTTCCCACTTGTTTGAGGATGGTAAGGAGAAGCATTTCTATGATTAACATCATATTTCGCTAGAGCTTTTCTAAAAGCCCCGTGTGTGAAATGTGATCCTCCGTCGGTCATGAGGTACCTAGGTACACCAAACCTAGGGAAGATTACATCCTTGAGAATTTGCAAAGATGTCTTATGATCAGCACTTTCAGTGGGGCTTGCTTCAACCCACTTGGTCACATAATCTACACCTACTAAGATGTGAGTGTACTTGTGTGAAGGAGGGGAAGGACCCATAAAATCTAAACCCCAGCAATCAAAAGGCTCAATGACTAGCGAATAATTCATAGGCATATCATTCCTCTAACTAATATTACCAACTCTCTCGCACTTATCACAGGATAAAACATAATTTCTATCATCTTTAAAGAGAGTAGGCCAATAAAAACCTGATTGGAGAACCTTGTGTGCGGTCCTCTCACCGGCATGATGTCCTCCATAAGGATTGCTATGACATTGTCTCAAGATATCCTTATGCTCATGCTCCCGTAAGCATCTCCTCACAATTCCATCTGCACCTTCTCTAAAAAGATGTGGGTCATCCCAAAAGTAATACCTCAAGTCGTGGAAGAACTTCTTCCGCTGCTAGAATGTTAAACCTCGAAGCAAAAACTTTGCAACAATGAAGTTAGCATAATCTGCATACCACGGATCTGAATTAGATTTCACCTGTAAAACAGCTAACTGTTCGTCAGGAAAACTATCATTGACCGTAATAGGATCATGTGGTATGTCCTCCATCCTGGAAAGGTTGTCTGCTACAGGGTTGTCTCCTCCTTTCCTATCAACAATCTGTAAATCAAATTCTTGAAGAAGAAGGACCCATCTGATAAGCCTTGGTTTGGCATCCTTCTTTTCCATAACATACTTAATGGCAGCACGATCAATATGAATAATGACTTTGGAATCAACAATGTAAGGCCTAAACTTATCACAAGCAAACACTACCGCTAAAAATTCTTTCTTAGTAGTAGCATAATTATCTTGAGCAGTGTCAAGGGGTTTGCTAGCATAATGGATAACATTCAATTTCTTATCAACCCTTTGTCCTAACACAACTCCAACAGCAAAATCACTAGCATCACACATGATTTCAAAAGGCAAATTCCAATCACGTGGTTGGACTATAGGGGTGGTTATGAAGGCTTTCTTAAGAACTTCGAAGGCTTCCTTACAATATTCATCAAACACAAAAGGAATATCCTTCTGGAGAAGATTAGTAAGGGGTTTCGAATTTTAGAAAAGTCTTGAATAAATCTCCTATAGAAACCATCATGACCGAGGAAGGTACGAATACCTCTCATGTCTTTTGGATAAGGCATTCTCTCAATTTCTTCAATCTTTGCCCTGTCCACCTCTATTCCTCTTTCATAAATCTTGTGGCCAAGAACAATTCCGTCATTGACCATGAAGTGTCACTTCTCCCAGTGGAGTACCAAGTTTGTCTCCTCACATCTCTACAAAACTTTGTCACCAGTATTATATTCACGTTTCAAAATTCTCTTGTCATGCCACTTCTTTACCTTTTCTTTGAACATTTGTACGCTCTCGTAAGCTTCACTTCTCCACTCATCTAGAGAAGTCAAGTTCTTGAGACGCTTTTCACCAGCAAGCTTTGGATCAACATTAAGCTCTCTAACTGCCCAGAAAGCTTTGTGCTCTAATTCTAGAGCTAGATGGCATGCCTTGCCATAAACAATCTTATACGGAGATATCCCCATAGGATTTTTGTAAGCAGTTATGTACGCCCACAAGGCATCTCCTAACTTATTGGACCAATCCTTTCTAGAACTGTTCACTGTGTTTTGCAACATCAACTTGATCTCTCTATTTGTGAGCTCAACTTTCCCACTTGTTTGAGGATGGTAAGGTGAAGCAATTCTATGATTAACATCATATTTCGCTAGAGCTTTTCTAAAAGCACCGTGTGTAAAATGTGATCCTCCGTCGGTCATGAGGTACCTAGGTACACCAAACCTAGGGAAGATGACATCCTTGAGCATTTTCAAAGATGTCTTATGATCGGCACTTTCAGTGGGGCTTGCTTCAACCCACTTGGTCACATAATCTACACCTACTAAGATGTGACTGTACTTATGTGAAGGAGGGGAAGGACCCATAAAATCTAAACTCCAGCAATCAAAAGCCTCAATGACTAGCGAATAATTCATAGGCATATCATTCCTCCTACTAATATTACCAACTCTCTCGCACTTATCACAGGATAAAACATAATTTCTAGCATCTTTAAAGAGAGTAGGCCAATAAAAACCTGATTGGAGAACCTTGTGTGCGGTCCTCTCACCGGCATGATGTCCTCCATAAGGACTGTTATGATATTGTCTCAAGATATCCTTCTGCTCATGCTCTTGTAAGCATCTCCTCACAATTCCATCCGCACCTTCTCTAAAGAGATGTGGGTCATCCCAAAAGTAACACCTCATGTCGTGGAAGAACTTCTTCCGCTGCTGGAATATTAAACCTGGAGGCAAAAAATTTGCAACAATAAAGTTAGCATAATCTGCATACCATGGATCTGAATTAGATTTCACCTGTAAAACAGCTAACTGTTTGTCTGGAAAACTATCATTGACCGGAATAGGATCATGTGGTATGTCCTCCATCTTGGAAAGGTTGTCTGCTACAGGGTTGTCTCCTCCTTTCCTATCAACAATCTGCAAATCAAATTCTTGAAGAAGAAGGACCCATCTGATAAGCCTTGGTTTGGCATCCTTATTTTCCATAACATACTTAATGGCAGGATGATCAATATGAATAATGACTTTGGAATCAACAATGTAAGGCCTAAACTTATCACAAGCAAACACTACCACTAAAAATTCTTTCCCAGTAGTAGCATAATTCTTTTGAGCAGTGTCAAGGGGTTTGTTATCATAATGGATAACATTTAATTTCTTATCAACCCTATGTCCTAACACAACTCCAACAATAAAATCACTAGCATCACACATGATTTCAAAAGGCAAATTCCAATCAGGTGGTTGGACAATAGGGGCGGTTATGAAGGCTTTATTAAGAACTTCGAAGGCTTCCTTACAATCTTCATCAAACACAAAAGGAATATCCTTCTGGAGAAGATTAGTAAGGGGTTTCGAAGTTTTAGAAAAGTCTTTAATAAATCTCCTATAGAAACCAGCATGACTGAGGAAGGTACAAATACCTCTCATGTCTTTTTGATAAGGCATTCTCTCAATTGCTTCAATCTTTGCCCTGTCCACCTCGATTCCTCTTTCATAAATCTTGTGGGCAAGAACAATTGCCTCATTGACCATGAAGTGGCACTTCTCCCAGTTGAGTACCAAGTTTGTCTCCTCACATTTGTGCAAAACTTTATTAAGGTTGTGGAGACAATGGTCAAAAGAGGTTCCATAGACGGAGAAACTGTCCATGAAGAGCTCCACAATTTCCTCACAAAAACCATCAAAGATAGTGGACATACACCTTGGAAAAGTAGAACGAGCATTGCATAAACCAAAAGGCATACGTCTATAATTATAAGTACTAAAGGGACAAGTAGAAGTGGTCTTCTCTTGATCAACGGTATTAACATGACTTTGAGAGAAGCCAGAGTACCCGTCAAGATAGCAAAAGTGAGTTTTTTGGATAACCTTTCAAGCATTTGGTCAATGAACGGCAGCGTGTAGTGGTCTTTCCTGGTTGCCTTGTTCATCTTCCTGTAATATACACACTCTATGTCCAATAATAATTCTTTGAGGTATTAGTTTATTCTTATCATTAGGAACCACAGTCGTACCTCCTTTCTTGGGAACACAATGCACTGGACTTACCCACTTACTATCAGCTATAGGGTAGATAATACATGCGGCTAGAAGTTTGAGGATTTTGGTCCTCACAACATCCTTCATCTTCCGGTTTAACCGTCGTTGATGATCAACAACTGGTTTAGCATCAGGCTCAAGATTGATAGTATGCTGACAAATAGATGGACTAATACCCTTAAGATCATCAAGGGTATAACCAATAGCGCCTCAGTGTTTATGAAGGACTTCCAATAATCGCTCTTCTTCATATCCTGACAGGTTAGAATTGATAATAAGAGGATATATTTTCTTTTCATCTAAATAAGCATACTTAAGCGTACTAGGGAGAGGTTTAAGATCAAGCACCGGGTCTTCTTTTGGTTTCGATAAAATTCCCAAAGGTTCAACCGGAAGGTTGTGCTTCAGGATAGCAGGTTGTATCAAGAATATATCATCTAGTTCATTCCTTTCCTGCATATGCATATCATTCTCGTGGTTTCCCATAAATTGTTGTAAAGGATCGTTAGGAGGAATAGCAATAGAAGAAATCTCTTCAAAAAAATTATCATTACTAGGTAGATTGGTACCAAGAGTTTGCTTCGAGAACTTAGAAAAGTTAAATTCATATGGCTCACCATTAAATTCAATAAATACGTTTCCTTTCCTGCAATCTATAATAGCTCCACAAGTTTTGAGAAAAGTCCTACCAAAGATAATAGGGCAAAAACTATCTTGTACTGAACCAAGTACTAGAAAGTCGATAGGATATTTTACCTTTCCACATAGAACTTCAACATCTCGCACAATTCCAATTGGAGAGATAGTTTCTTTATTTGCAAGATGAATCGTAACATCAACTTCTTCAATTTCACATGGTAGAATCTCATTCATGATCTCTTGATAAAGTGAAAAAGGAATAACACTAGCACTAGATCCCAAATCACATAGCCCATAATAAATATGATCTTCTATTTTAACAGATACAATGGGAGTACGTCAAATTGGGCCTTCATTCTTGGTTGTAACAAAGTTAGTGGAAACATCACAAAAATTTATATTGGAATCCTCAATATTAATAGTAACAAGATCCTTGACTAATGCAACTTGAGGATCGACTTTAATCAGGTCCTTATGCTCATCAGTCGTTCTTTCACTTTTATTCAGGATGCCTCTGACAAAAGAATGTTCCCTCATCCTTGCGAGAAAAGGGGGATTTTCATATTCCACTACAGGAAAGATAGGGTCAACAACATTAATATCAACAGGTAAATCCTTAAAAGGTTTATGGTGTTGATCCTTCTTCTCCTCAGAAGAGTCAATATGAGAGGCAAAGTCTTTGCAAAAAAACAACTAGAAGCTGGGAATCAAGACCAATCTTAGCACAAAAGGTATTGAAGTAATCAGTTTTCACATAGCTCTCAATGTAATCATGCTCATAATTTATAACGGGTTCAATACCTTTATCAATCTCCCAGTTTTCACTGTTCTTCTGGATCTTTTCAATAAGATGCCATTTAGCTTCAGTGCTTTTGTTGGAGAATGCCCCACTAGAGGAAGCATCAAGCATCACTTTATCTTGACGAGAAAGCCTTGCATAAAAATTTGTAACAATAATTTATTTGGAGAGCTCATGATTGGGAAATTTGGGCATTAAGGATTTCAATCTCCCCCAAGCTTGAGCGATGCTTTCTCCCTCACGACATCAAAAGTTATAAATATAGTTCCTGTCTCGATGTATTTTAAGAAGAGGATAAAACTTTGCATAAAAGAGAGGCATAAGATCTTGCCAATTTAGTAAATGAGAGTCATCAAGAAGGCTATACCAATCCAAAGCCTTATCTTTTAATGATAGAGAGAATAACTTACTCATAACAAAATCCATCGATATACATGCGAGCTTAAATAAGGAGCATAGTTGTGAAAGATATAGCAGGTGTTCACCTCGATGTCTATCTCCTGCATATCGATTAGCCAAAACACAATCAATAATACCAGTTGGTATTTTAAAATGCACAATTTCAGTAGGTGGGTGTTGGGGATATTACCTATGGGTAACCCGCCCTTAGTGGGCCGGGTCACCAAAGGGGTGACTCGCCATTAGTTGCGCGTCCCAAGGACCATGAGCTGAAAGGCGATTCAAGAGATCGTGCAGATGATGGGTTATCAAGGAAGCTCCTAATCGTGGGGGACACGGCGACTTAGAGATAAGGAAAGCTACAAAGAGTAGAATGGCAGGACTTTGTAAACCCTAGGGCCTCGACCTGTATATAAAGGAGAAAGTAAGAAATCATCGAGAGCTAGGTCAGGCGAGTTACGCCATCCTCGTAATCGAAACCACCATTAATCCACACAAAGCAGGACGTAGGCTTTTGCCTCCTCACGAGGGGCCGAACCTGGGTAAATATGAGTCTCGCTTTTGCTCACCCCCTTTGAGTCGCCACCAAGGTGTGATGGATCCATCTCTAAGTCCTTTCACGAGGACATCTACCGTGACAAAACCACGACAGTTGGCGCCCACCGTGGGGCTAGCGCACGGTGGAGTTGAGTTCTCGAAGGGAGCCCTACCAGGGTTAGAAAGCTATGCGGTCGGCATCATGACTAAGAGCCGCCATGGGAAGTACTGCATCGACAACTCGTTGTGGGAGCCGGAGGCCGATTCCGTCGAATCTGGCTACCGAGTCCCCTTCGGCAAGATCAACGTCTTCATCGGCATGATCGGGACGCCTGTGTTTGAGCCGGACATCTCCACCGACATCGTCGAGCCGGCCAGGTACGTCCTCCCTGTTACACGACGAGACAGGAGTCGCCATGTCTTCGTCGGTTTTACGCAGGGAGACGACGCACAAGACGAAGTGGCGAGCCAGGAGATCACCCCTGTCAATTCTGATGGCGAGTCATCCATGGGCGAGACAGAATCGATCCGCCCTCTTAAGGAAGGACAGCTCGGGGGCTATCGTTGGCAATGGATCCCGAGGTCTTCGAGAGGTCTGGTCGGCAAATCGCCATCTACATGGCGAGGTCAGCACAGCCTCAGCGGAATCTAACTAGCAATAACGAGACTGGGGGAACATCCAAACCCCCAGCGCAAACCATGACGGAGCTGGCAGCGGAGATCGCCAGCCTCATGGCAACCACCATCACGTCTGAAAATCAGGAGTCTGTCAACTTCGAGCTAACTAAGCTGCAGGAGGCAATGGAAAAGGCCCAGCGGGACATGCAAGCAGAAGCCGCCAGGATTCAGACGCAGCAAGTCGCGGTCGCAGCAGAGACGGAGCGACTGAACACCGAAGGCTGGCGGCTCGAGAGACAGCAACACGCGTCTGACGCCGTTCACCAAAGGAGGCACAATGGGCGCATCCCGGCCGACTTAGACCCAACTCGCCTTTTCGACACTCCGCGCACCCCTGGGGCGGGTCCGGATCGGCCTTCACAAACCATCCCGAGGGGAGGAGCGGTTCCACCGCCCAATCCGCCGCCACCTCAGCCAATGGATGCCCATGCGACTCGGTTCCAAACGCCACAAGGTCACTTCTCAAATCCCATGGACAATGTGCTGGTAGCGACCCACCACCTGGAGTCCCTTCCGATCTACGGAAAAACCCCGGTCGAGATAGAAGCCAGAAACGCCATCGAGATGCTAAAGACGGCCGTGGTTCAGCACGTGCAGTATTCCCATAGCCTTGATCGGCTACACTCCACACCTCAGGTGAGTCATACCAGAAGTCGCCATGAGGACTTCCCCGCAGTAACCAATGGGCCATGACGACTCCTTCAACATGACCCGCTCGAGATGCCCTACACGCGAGCCCAGGATATTGTGGATGCAGCGCGAGCCGCGCGGCACATGGAGCCAACGGCCGGGGCGGGTTAGGCTTACCCGTCTTACATGTCGTCACCTCCCACGCCCCTGGACGTGGGGGCAAGCACATTGCGGTACCGTGTCTCGCGCCAGTTTTGTGCAATGAGCGTATGCCAAAGGACTTCAAAGGACCCAGGAAGGTGCCCAACTACTCGCCGGATCTCGAACCCGGGTCATGGATCGAGAGCTACGAACTCACGATGGATATTCTTGACGTAAGCGAGGTGGTCTGCGCTAAGTACTTCACTATGATGCTTGAAGGGACGGCACGCACATGGCTGAAAACCTGCCGCCCAACTCCATCAAAACATGGGCAGAGTTGAAGGATCACTTCATAAAAAACTTCAGAGGGACCTGCAAGCGCCCAATAACTATCGTCGACCTACAGAACTGCATCCAGCGGCCGGATGAGTCAGCCCACCATTGGACCCGCCGAGTCACGGAAGTTATTCATTCATCGGAAGGCATCTCCGCGGCTCACGCGGTGTTGATCCTGGAGAAGAACTGCCATTATGAACCTTTGGTACTGAAGCTAGGAAGACTCAAGAGAAAGGTACAGGACATGGGCGAGTTAATGGACGCCCTTACCAAATATGCTGAGTCGGACGACACCAAGGATCCTGGAGAGGGCGACGACAATATTAGTGCCGCCAGGAAGGGCGAGCTACACAAGGGCCATTCCCAGTTTCAAAACCGGGGCAACAACCACCATGGCGGGCATGGCAAGAAGAGGCAACAAGAAGGTCCAATGGAATTCGTTCCTAATATTAATACCGGCAACGCGAACCCACGTCAGAAGAAGCGGGGCTTTAGTGGGAATTAACCACGTAATTACCATGAAATGCTAAAAGGCCCGTGCCCACAGCACGCCACAGTCGAAGGACCGGCGACTCACTCGTGGGAAGATTGCTACGTGATGCAAGAATTTCGAGCCGAGGCGCTCAGGAGAAGTCAAGGCGGCGAGCAGGGCCAGTGACAGGACCAACCCGGCGCGTTCGGGTGACGCCAGGTCACGTTCGGGGGTTTTCCTAACCAAGGACCACATGGCGGGTCGCGGCCCAATGCTGGCCAATACGAAGTTCACAACCAGCAATACCACCCACCGGGAGTGTTCCAACAACCCCCCCCCTCCCCCGCAAGGAGACCCCCAACAGCAGGAGGATCGGGGCGGGTTCCAAAATAACCCCAAACAATTGAACAGTGGGCAGTACCATGTGTTCACCACCAACACCTGCAAGCGGGATCATAAGGTGAAGCATAGAACTTTCGTAGCTGAGCCGGCGCTCCCCCGATACCTTCACTGGTCTGAGCAATCCATAACATGGAGTAGGGAAGACCATCCACCCCGAGTGGACAACCCTGGCGACTAAGCCTTGGTCGTGGCTCCACATGTCGGGGGATACACCCTCTCCAAGGTCCTTATGGACAGAGGCAGCAGCATCAACATCCTATATTTTGACACTTTCCGGCGGATGAACCTCTTGGAGAAAGACCTGATGCCATCATCCACGGTCTTCCACGGCATTGTTCCCGGTAAATCGACATTACCGATTGGGCGGATTAAGCTTAACATGGCTTTTGGCACGGAGTCGGACTACAGGAGCGAGTCCCTCCTGTTCGAAGTGGTCTCAATCAAGAGCCCCTATCATGCGCTGTTTGGACGACCGACGTACGCCAAATTCATGGCCCGCCCATGCTATGTTTACCTCAAGCTCAAGATGCCTGGACCTAAGGGTCCGATTACCGTCCACGGCGACAGGAAGATAGCCCAAGAGTGTGAAGAAGGATATGTAGCTTATGCCGAGCCGGCTTGCGCGGCTGAGGAACTCAAGTTTCACCAATCCAATGTCGACTCAGCGGACATGACGCCGCTCAAAAGGTCGACCATCGATTCTGAGCTGCCGCTCAAGTTTAAACCAACGGACGACACCAAGGTTATCGACTTTACGCCAGGCGACTCCACCAAGCAGTTCACTATTCGGGCGGGTCTCGACCCCAAATAGGAAAGCGCGCTCATCAAATTCATCCGTGAGAATCGGGACATCTTTGCATGGAAACCTTCTGACATGCCGGGTGTACCGAGAGAATTCGCTGAGCACCATCTTAATACTAACCCTAAAGTTAAGCCAGTTCGGAGAAGAAGTAGCCCCGCTCTTTGCCGCTGGGTTTATCATCGAGGTTTTCCATCCTGAGTGGCTGGCTAACCCGGTCCTGGTCCTCAAGAAGAATGCCACTTTCCGCATGTGCATTGATTACACCGACCTTAACAGAGCCTGTCCGAAGGATCCTTTCGCCCTTCCCCGCATTGATCAGATTATTGATTCGACGGTGGGTTGCGAACGTCTGTGTTTCTTGGACGCTTATTCAGGATACCATCAGATAAAGATGGTGGGGGCGGATTAGGAGAAGACTTCCTTCATAACCCCATTCAGAGCTTTCTGTTACGTGTCCATGCCGTTTGGGCTCAAGAGTGCGGGGGCGACTTACCAGCGCTGCATCCAAAAATGCTTAACACAGCTAGATAGGACGTAACGTCCATGCTAATGTGGACGATATCGTGGTCAGGTCTCGCCGCAAGGAGTCGCTCTTGGAGGATCTCAAAGAAACCTTCGACAACCTGCGCGTTTACCAGATGAGGCTTAACCCCACCAAGTGTTTTTTTGGTGTCCCTGTGGGGAAGTTATTGGGTTTATTGGTATCAGAGCGTGGCATTGAAGCCAACCCGGATAAGATTGAGGCAATTACCTCACTTGGGAAACCAGCCAACATTAACCAGGTGCAGCGTATGGCGGGTCGAATCACGGCGTTGAGCCGCTTCATAAGTCACCTTGGGAAGAAGGTCATCCCTCTCTACCAGCTGCTCAAGAAAACTGATCGTTTCGTATGGACGGACGAAGCCAATGAAGCCTTCGAAGCCCTGAAGCGACAATTAGCTAACCTGCCAGTGTTGGCGGCTCCGGCAGACAAGGAACCTATGCTCGTGTACATTGCAGCCAATTCCAAAGCGGTCAGCGTCGCAGTAGTTGTCGAACAAAAGGAACAAGGAAAGGAGTACCCGATCCAGCGACCGGTGTACTTCATCAGCGAGGTCCTCACCCTCTCCAAGCAACGCTACCCACATTGGCAAAAGTTGGTTTTTGGGGTGTTCATGGCGAGTCAAAAGCTGAAACATTACTTCCAGGAACACCCGATCACGGTCGTCAGCTCCGCCCCCCTTGGCGACATCATACAGAATCGAGAGGCTACTGGACGGATTGCTAAGTGGGCCATCAAGCTTGGATCCCATCAGGTGCGATATACGCCTCGGACAGCCATCAAATCTCAAGCACTCGTGGACTTCATGAATGATTGGACCGAGTTACAAATCCCTGAGGGGAGACCAGATCTTACATATTGGACCATCTATTTCGATGGGTCCAGACAGTTGGAAGGCTCGGGGGCTAGTGTGGTGATAACTTCGCCTCAAGGTGACAAATTTTGCTATATCCTTCGGCTCATGTTCCCATGTACCAATAATGCAGCAGAATACGAAGTTTTGCTCCATGGTTTGCGACTCGCCAAAGAGATGAATCTCACACAAGTGAGATGTTTGGGCGATTCAGTTCTGGTGGTGCAGCTGGTTTCTGGCACCTGGTACTCATGAGACCCTCTGATGGTCGCTTACAGACGAGTTGTGTTAGATGTGGCGGGTCACTTCAATGGTTATCAAGTGGATCACATCGACCGACGGCTTAATGAAGCAGCAGACGCTCTTTCCCGCCTTGGTTCGCAGCGTAAGACGGTTCCTCCCAATGTCTTTTTGGATATATTACATAACCCTGAAGTGAAATTGCCTTCAGAGGAAGATTTAGCGGTACCGGACCCCGAGTCTCAACTCATGGCGGCTCTTCATGCTACTCCAGACTAGGCGATTCCTTACATGGCGTACCTCACCAGAGGCGAGTTACCAGCCGACGAGTTGCTAGCTCGCCAATTCGTCTGTCGGTGTAAATCCATGGTCATACACAATGGAGAGTTACACAAACGAAGCAACTCGGGGGTATTTCAAAGATGCGTCTCTTCTGAAGAAGGATGTATGATCCTCAATGAGATTCACGCGGGCGACTGTGGTCATCATGCTGGGTCCCGATCCTTGGTTTCTAAAGCTTTCAGACATGTGTTTTATTGGCTGACGGCTCACGCAGACGCAGAGGAGATTGTTCCCGATGTGATGGCTGCCAAAAGTTTGGACGCTAGATGCATGTGCCGACTCAGAAATTGCGGATGATACCAATCACTTGGCCGTTTGCAGTCTGGGGGCTTGATATGGTCGGTCCCTTCAAGATGTCTTGCACCAAAAAGACTCACCTATTGGTGGCGGTTGACAAATTTACCAAGTGGGTGGAGGCGGAACGTGTTAGCACTTGTGACGCCTACACGGCTGTCAAATTCTTGAAGAAACTGATTTTCAGATTTGGATATCCTCATAGTATCATTACTGACAATGGTACTAACCTATCCAATGGTGCAATGCAAGAGTTCTGTTCACGAGAGCATATCCGGCTTGATGTTTCCGCGGTTGCACATCCCCAGTCCAATGGACACGCAGAGAGGGCGAATCAGGAAATATTGCGGGGGATTAAGCCTCGGCTCATGGTACCTTTGGAACGCACACCAGGATGTTGGGTCGAGGAGTTGCCATCAGTACCGTGGAGTATCAGGACGACTCCAAACTGCTCCACAGGTTTTACTCCTTCCTTTCTGTTCTACGGGGCAAAAGCGGTGTTACCAAGTGACATCAAACATGATTCCCTACGAGTCGCCGCCTACGTGGAGCAGGACAATGAGTTGGCGCGACAAGACTCGCTGGACGCCTTGGAGGAGGAACGTGACTTGGCTGCGTCACGGTCGGCGATTTACCAACAGGACTTGCGACGTTACCATAGTCGCCAGGTCAAGAGCCGAGCTTTCCAAGAAGGCGACTTAGTGCTCCGTTTGATTCAAGATCATACTGGTATGCACAAGCTCTCACCTCCATGGGAAGGGCCGTTTGTCGTTAGCAAGAACCTTCGGAACGGCTCATATTATTTGGTGGATCTTTGCCCAGATCGGCCAACTACACAGGTTGAGACAACTCACCCCTGGAACATAGCCCATCTGCGGCCTTACTACACCTAGAGCGATGAGCTCCCCCCTTTTTTCTTTACAAGTTTTCAGAAAATTGTAATCCATGAATTATGAAAGCAATCAAGCCGACACCCACGAATTTCGGGGTCCTTTGTCGTTTCAGCTTTTGAAAGCATGAGTCTTTATTGTTCTATAAGTATCCCAAACATGCACGCTATCAAAGTCAAAGAGTGTAAGTCGCCATGCTGCACTTGCTTCAAAACTAGGCTTTGATAAACGCCAAAGAGGACCAACGTTTCCACGTTGCATGGTTCAAACATAGGCGCCTTATATGGTTTTGAGAATCAAGCCGTCTTACTTGGGGGCTACTAGTCCCCAAGTCGTTTTGCAGTAAGAGCGTATACGCTTCTGTAATCCTATGCCTGGTTTGTTCCTAAATCATAGGTCACTTGGGGGCTTCCACTCATCGAGTTCAGCCTGAATACCCTCTTGGCTAGAGAAAAATTACCGCATTACAAATGGTTATACTGGACTATGTGTTGAACAAGTTGCCACATGGACCTGTGTACTCAGGGTGAGTCAATCCGTTATTTGGACCCTAAACTCACCTTGGTTAAAACATAAAAGGTACCGGCCAGAGTAACACATGGGAAATAGAGAAACCATTGGTTCATTGAACCTGCTTCATAGAAGCTTGACTCGCGCCTGATCAGCCGGTCTAAAACAACAAGGCTTTTTTGCAAAAGCTTCCTAAGGGTAACACTAGAGTTTTGCAAACTCGTCTTATCCTATCGAAACTCACTGAGTCGATAAAACTTTTACTTCTTTATAACAAGATCACAAGGTTTCTTAACATATCTTTGAGCCGGCTTTGATTATCACTCGCTCCGACTCATTTTTCTCACCATAACCCGGGGGCTGATTTATTCCTCACCATAACCCGGGGGCTGATTTATTTCTCGCCATAACCCGGGGGCAGATCTATTTCTTGCCATAACTCGGGGGCTGATTTATTTCTTTCCATGATCCAGGGGGCTGGTTTACTCCTCGTCATGTACTTACTAACTCGACTGCTGTTTTTCCTAAACACATCAGGGAAAAACTTGTTTGTCACATTGTGACATTCCTTGGTTTATCAAAATTGCAGGCGAGTCATGCATAGATTCGAGGACTACCAGCGGTTCCATCAAAGAGTAATATGACATACTTGGTGTTTCACACACACTAACAAGGCTATTACATGGCTCGCATGGCCAGAATGAGTGTCATCCCCCGGTGAAGGAAGGATCCATAGGCGAACCAGGCTGCCACCGAGTCGCCTTGCCTTGAGCTCTCCCGACCTTCGATTCGTAAGTCTCCGAGCTTCGAGTTACACTTGGACAAGGCAATGAACTCGTCTTCATCATCAAGGAAGAGAGATAGGTCCATGTTAAGATCAAAAGGATTCTTGGGCCGACTAGGAACCAGGCTAGCAGTTTCATATGAAGGAGGTGCCACCTCTTTTTGGCCTCGTCATAGGCGGCTTGGTATTTGTTCACATCTAAACTGGATGCGAGTTGAGTCGCCGCATAGCGAGATTATACGATGGTTCGGTGATAGTCCACCTCGATGAATTATGACCCGTCATCTTTCAGCTCGGGGTAGCCGGCGGCTATTTCTTCAGTTTTGAGCTTAGGGCCGTACGCTAAGCATCGACTCAGGGTGTTCAACACTCCCTTTCGGGCGGCTGATCTTTTTAATTCCTCTATCTGAGGAGGCAATGTGGACAGGAAGCCGAGCCTCTGCTTGATGGTCATCCCTGGTCCCTTGTTGCCCATCACTGCCTTGATTGTCAGCATGCCCCCGGTGTATAGCTGCTCAGCGAAGGTATATATGGCTTTTAGCTTAAGCAGGCAGTCATCCGAAAGATTCGCGGCTCGCGCACCTGCAAAGGGTACATCAGTGTTTGATAATTTTTGATACCATATTAGTTAATCAAACAGTCAAAGGATAACGGTTACCAAACATGGCAGCTGTCATAGTGGACACATGCTTTTTAAGCCGGTTAGCTCTTGCTGGGCGGCTTCCAAATTCTCCTAAGCCTGCTCAGCACGCTTAAGAATGGCGGCTTGATCGGCCTTGGCTTTCTTCTCAAATTTTTTCTGGTCAACCTTCATCTTCTCCAGCTCAGCCTGCAGTAAGTGGAATTTCTTCTCCAACTCGGAGTGTGCATCCTGTTGTTCAGCCATATTTTTCTTTAAGTCAGCCACCGCCGACTCAGTCTGTGTCACACACTCCTGCACATCAAATTTGGGGAGACAAGTTTCAGCATTATTGCAAGCAAAACTCCTGATACTTGGGGGCTAATGTATGATTTTCATCAAAATCATACCATATGCAAGACCCGGCTCATCTTTCAAAAGATGACCCGGCCCTTGGGGGCTACAGATTGAATTTTTTCTCTAAAAGCAAGACCCAACTCATCTTTCAAAAGATGACCCGGCCCTTGGGGGCTACAGGTTGATGTTTTTTGTCTAAATGCAAGACCCGGCTCATCTTTCAAAAGATGACCCAGCCCTTGGGGGCTACAGGTTGAAGTTTTTTTCTCTAATACAAGACTCGGCTCATCTTTCAAAAGATGATCCGACCCTTGGGGGCTGCAGGTTGGAGATTTTTTATATTCGAAGACCCGGCTCATCTTTCAAAAGATGAGTCGGCCCTTGGAAGGCTAATGGATGTAGGAAAATACGTAAACATACGTACCTCGTATTTAGTCCTCATAAGACGGTCAAGCTCTTGTTCAGTTTGAAATCCCTCTCCAGATGACTTGTGAAGTCAGAACAAAGTTGGTTGAATTCCAGCTTCTCATATTGGGGACTTTTGAGGGTGTTTGTGTCTTTATCAGGAGAAAAGCGAGTTGCCTTGGAGGTATGTTTGGAAAGCACTGCAGTCTGAGGAGTGGAGTAGCCAATGCCAGTGACCACGACGTCTGGATCATCAATCGCCTTGAGAGGGCTTGGCGGGTTACTCTTACCAGCGCTCTCCTTCAAAATGACGGGCGAGTCATCCCGAGCTTCGGGAATATCGTCTGCAGGAATATCATGAGCCGCCGTTTTCTCTTCATCAGTCTCAGGAACAGAGGTGCTTGTGCCTAAGGCGTCAGAAGTTCGGAGAGCAGAAGATGGGTCGCTGGTTTTTCTTCTCTTTGCTTGTGCCCTACGACAAAAGCACCAAGATTAAAAGCACATATCATTATTTAGAAAAAAAATGGATTAGCAAATAAGACACCCTTGCACACGAATCATCGGCGGGAGAGCTGATACTGCCGAGTCGCCAGATGTAGGGGAGAAGTCTGACAGAACAAAGGCTTGAAGTTGAAAAAGTGGCGAGTCATATTTTACACGACAAAGGGTATGATAAAACAAGAATATACCTCGTTGGTGCGGTTCCGGCTGGTTGTCTTGTCAGGCAATCCGGTGATTAAGTCGCCAGAGCGACTACGGGTCTTGCGCGTGGGGGTAAATCTTGATTTCTTCAAAAGGAAATCAGGGTCCATAAAAGCATGTGGGTGAGACATGGGCACTTTTCTGTAGATCCGCCTGGCTGGTCTAGGGGAAGGAGAAAGTGAGTCAGAAGAAATGAGAATTACCTCGACTGCATCATTTTTACTCTCATGATCCTCGCCCTACACATAAGGATGTATGGTATAAACGTAAGTCGGAACACATAGATGATGAGTGAGGGGAAACCTTACCTTCGAGCGCGCCTCGTCTGCTTGTGAGTCGCCAACAAAAGATGAATCTTTTGTGGCGACTTGTTGGACTTCGGGGCCGCCGCTTTGGGGCCCCTTCGCCAAAATACATCGATTTTCTGATAGATAGAGGCAAATCTTAAGCCAAGAACATTGTTAAGCATAAAAAAGACAAAGGGCGGCTTGGGTTCTTGCTGGTGGCATCGGGTTGGCAAGGCACAAGGCCTTAAGACCAATCTTGGCACATTCCTCCAAGGTTTCGCCGGTTTGTTTCTTGATGACTCCGACGATTTCGCTCTCTGAGAGTCTGTGGCGATTGAAGCACTGTGGATGGTCTACTGTACCATCGTAGTCATACATCAGCCCGTCTCGGCGACTCAGGGGAAGGATGTTCCATTCTATCCAGCAGCGGAATAGGTCGATCCTGATGAGCCCGTTTTTGTTCAGAGATTTCAACTCGGAGAAGATTGGGATAAACTCTGATTCTTCTTCTTCTGTGAGCTTATCAGGAAATTTGAAGTCCATAGGCAGGCGGTCTGCTCCGAAGCCCGGGAGAGGGTTCTCGCCAGGTGGAGAAGTGTCTCGGCAGTAGAACCATGACTCGGCCCAGCCTTTGGGATGGCTGGGCAGAAGAACTGTCGGAAATCCATGTTCGCGGTGTCATTGGATGTTGACTCCTCCGAGCTCATGGTTGGGACTGTTGGGAAACTCGGTCTGGCGGTTTAGATGGAAAAAGTTCCAGAATAAGGGGATCACGGGTTCTCTCTGCAAATATACCTCGCAGAAGACCTGGAACTGGCATAGGTTGCTGATGGAGTTGGGTCCGAGATCTTGAGGATGGACGTTGAGAAAATGCAGGACATCCCAGAAAAACTTTGACCCGGGCGGTTTAAAACCGTGTTCAAGGTAATCGATAAAGATTACTACTTCTCCTAGAGCGGGGTTGGGAGTCAACTCGCCCGGGGCGATTCTCCAACCAATGGTTTCCTTGCTGTCAAGGAGACCCGCCTTAACAAACGTCTCAAGCGTGGCATCCTCGACTTTGGTTGGTAACCAGTCACACTTCGTAATGGCCATGACTACAAAAGAGAGGGGAACGAGGCGACTTAGTAAAATCCTAGGAAATGTTCTAACCCGCCGGTACGGGTCTGCGGTGTTTGTAAAAGATTTGGTAACCTACCAAATGGTTGGCGTACGTCGTAGCCCGTTATTTGGGTGTTCTATGGGCATATCTTCAAAAGTATGCCAACTCGCCCTTCAGACTGGAAGAGAAGGTGTCATAACTATGGCAATAAAACTAAGTCGCTATGAAGGCTGGAGCTAAACGGTGACTCTCAGAGGTGTTTTCTTCCTTAGAGATATTCTCAACAGATGAACAAACATGTTTCTAAAGATAGGTAGTAAGTTGTGGATCTACGGACAGGTCAAAATGGAAGGATATTGCCTGGAAAAATGATAGAGAACTATGCACATAACGCGGCAACAACATTGGGTCTACGGTATGAAGGTCTAAGCTAGCGGAAGGACATGATCAAGTGGCCGAAGCCTGCTACTGCATAAGGCTTATCACGAAAGCATGAAACGGATTTAAAGCAGATAAAGGTGTTCGTCGCATCGTGGAAGCTAGTCTGCAAGAAACTACAGTCATGGTGTTTTTGGCCTAACCCTAAATGTAGGGAATGTGTGTACGTGAGGGCAAGAGATCGATGCCGGGGACGAATGCGCAGTGCTCTATGTTCCTTGACGCTCGGTAGATCACGGTTGATGGAGAAGCTCCGGGAGCCGCAGGCGACGCCAGGGTGCTGGTACTCGGAGATGAAGTGCGCGAGGAAGACGAGGAAGAGATGAAGGTTGGTGACGGGATCTCCTCCCCTCCCATTTCCGTTGTTATTTAAAGGGCAGGAACGGAAGTCGAGATTGTCGAGGCGGAGATCGAGGCGACAAGTCAGAGATTGCAATGATGGCGCCTAGATTTTCGAGATAAGCAATTAAGAACAAAAGATCCGTTGACGGTTGCGGTGTTAGGAGCCTTGGAATAAGGGGTCGAGGTGATGCCATTCAATACTACATGGCGACTCAAATCAAGTACAATGGATGGCGACTTAACATTCACCGAGGGTTAGAAATAGGAGAGTCGCTCCAAGTTGATGGAAGTTTATTGACATGAATGAATTCAGGATAATCTAGGGCCTAATGTTGGGGATATTACCTATGGGTAACCCACCCTTAGTGGGCTGGGTCACCAAAGGGGCGACTCGCCATTAGCTACGCATCCCAAGGCCCAGGAGCTGAAAGGCGGTTCAGGAGATCGTGCGGATAATGGGTTATCAAGGAAGCTCCTGATCGTGGGGGACATGGCGACTTAGAGATAAGGAAAGCTACAAAGAGTAGAATGGAAGGACTTTGTAAACCCTAGGGCCTCGACCTGTATATAAAGGCGAGTCCCAGGGAGAGGTTCGGCGGGTTAGAGAGAATCGAGAGGTAGGTCAGGCGAGTTACACCCTCCTTGTAATCGAAACCACCATTAATCCACACAAAGCAGGACGTAGGCTTTTACCTCCTCACGAGGGGTCGAACCTGGATAAATCCGAGTCTTGCTTTCGCTCACCCCCTTTGAGTTGCCAACAAGGTGCGATGGCTCCATCTCTAAGTCCTTTCAGGAGGACATCTGTCGTGACAAAACCACGATAGTGGGGGAGGCCTCACCACCACAATAGCATTGTGGCGGTTCCCCACAAGCAACAAACCAAGAGCAGAGTTGTCCATACGGACAAAAAGTGGAAATAGTAAAACAAAAACAGCACGTACAGTGTAAAGGTTTCCTTACCAATTTCACTTACCAATAGCGCTACGCTCTCCGTCAACAGTGCCAAAAAATGGTCTTGATGACCCACAAGTGTAGGGGATCTATTGTAGCCTTTCCGATAAGTAAGAGTGTCGAACCCAACGAGGAGCAGAAGGTATTGACAAGTGATCTTGAGCAAGGAATAACTGCAAGTTCTGAAAGATAGCTTTTTATGGGTTTTCTAGTATAAGCAACAAGGAAATAAATGCAAGTAAAGTAAATGATGTCGAGGTGCAAAAAGTGGCCCAATCCTTTTGAACAGAAAGGATAAGCCGAGGGACTAAATTTATAAAGACTAAGGCGTTCCTGAGGACACACGGGAGAGATAGTCAAGTGCTTTCATCATATTCCATCTAGTACTACGTTTTGTATTGATAAGTGTTATGTGGGTGGATCTTAACTAGTGCACCGTCTAGGCTAAGACAAGTACACTCTTATGATTAATCCTTCTTGCAAGCAACCGCAAATACAAGAGAGAAATTAAGGCAAAGCCTAACCATAGCAGTAGGCTTTAGGATCCAATACTTCCTCATGCAAAATTATGCAAACTGGGGTTCAGGTTTGTGTCACTCCGGCAACCCACAATAAGCATTCTTTATACATGATGCATTCCCCTAGGTCCTTAAAAGGTGAAGTGTTATGTATTCGACGTTCACATAACACCACTAGAAGAATAACACCATAACTTAAATATCAATCAACACATATTACTTCAACATCATATGACTACTAGCATCTAGACTTTTCCCATGTCCTCAAGAACTAATGGAACTACTCACAAGACATAAAAGAGATCATGATCAGAGGTGATGAAAATATGATTAACAATCTGGTCATAACAATAATCCTCCAACACAACTCAATAGCATTCACCACAAAAGAGTAATCAACACCGGTAGAGTAGAGGGGATGACTAATGCAAGGTACAACTCCGATTGCAATGGTGAAGTAGATGGGATGAAGGTGGAGATGGTGTTGGTGTTGGTGATGATGGTGATGATGATATCGATGATGCCCGTGAGATGGTGATGACGATGAGGACGATCCCCCTTCCGGGAGGAGTTCTCCCCGGTGGAATTTGCCCGTCGGAAAGGTCTTTTCTTCTTTGTAGGTTTTCGCAGCGGAGCGGCGGCGGAATCGCGGAAACTCTTTTGTTCCCAGAATGTTTACGTCAATAGGGACATATAGGCCAAAGGAGAGTGCCGGGGTTGGGGCCGTCACTCAGGCGGCCTCCTGGCGCAGCCTAGGGGGCGCCAGCAGGTTGCCTGGGTGACCTATGGCCCCCCTCCGGCCCTTCTTTGGCCTGTCTCCAGGACCCATTCGAAAATTTCTTCCCTCAAAATTTCAGCTCAATTGGAGATGTTCTGATATTGCAACTCTTCATGCTATTTTCTCCGTTGAATCCTGTGTGTGCTGTTTCGGCACCGGAAAGTTGGAAACTGTGAAAAATAAGCCAAAACACTATAAGTACATCATCATAAAGTGAAATATATCAATGAATAGAGATAAATTATGATACAAAATAGTGATGCATTTTGGACGTATCAGAGTGGCCTTTTGAATGTCTTGTGACCATGTGTAGAGCCGCGAACCGTGATTGAACTCGACGCCGACGTCCCCTCTGTAGTTGGAGAAGTGCTGAAGCAGGCTCCAACTCCCAGCCAAGTGAGCATCAAGGCAAAGACTCCCGTGGTGTAGGAGACCAACTCGGCTCGGGCGTCACTCGGACTGTATCTGCTAACCACTATGTCACCTCTCCCCAAGGATCGCAACATCTTTCAGCTCCACCATACCCCGCAGGGTAAGGAGGAGGCATGCAAGGAAGCCTTGGCTCAGTTGGACATGATGGTTGGTCGATTGAAGGAGGTGTATGACGCGAGTGAAGTCATGGGAAAGAACATTCGGGTGAGTCCTTTACATACGCCTTTGTCTCTGTATCTGTTCCCGATTGGGAACTCCTAGTGGGCATGCTCGGGGGCACACCCAGTGGGTGTTTTCTTTCAGTGGGGGCACACTAAGCGCACCCACTGGGTGTAGTCCCCGAGGCTACGGTCGACTGAAGCAGTCAGCGGTAATCTTATTTTCTGAGTTTGTTTGACACAGGCTAGTAGGGTGCGGAGCCCTTTTCTTTTCTCTATCTCACTAGTGGGGGTGCGCTGAGCGCACCCATTGGGTGTAGTCCCCGAGGCTACCGTCGACTGAGGCAGTCGACGATAGTCTCAGTTTTCTTGTCTTGATCAATAGAGGTTGGTCGGTGTGGAGCCCTTATCCCCTATCGCTCAAGTGGGGGCATCGCTGAGTGCACCCACTAGGTGTAGTCCCTGAGGCTACCATCAACATAAGCAGTCGGTTGTAGTCTTAGAGTTGTGATATTATATTATGCCTTACTTGTATTTGTTGATGACACACTACTTGTGGGCCTAGGGGTGTGATGATGCTGTCGAGAAAGAGTTGCAGGAACTCCGACTGAGCCTCGATGCTGAAAAAGCCAAGAACAAGTGACTGGAGTACGAAAAATGAACAAGTGAAGGTAAGCTCTTGTTATTCGGTTGATTACCGCTTTGATTATCTTTTCTTATCCAACTAAGGCTATCTTGTCAAATCACCTTTCTAAGAGGCTAAGGAATTCCATTTCTCTAATTACCATGAAGGATGCCCTCGAGAAAAGGGATGAAGAGCTCGCATCCTCTTGGATGGAGACCATGCACAAGACCCAGGCGGCCGAGGCCAAGCTCAAGCCGGTTGGAACTTTGGAAGAAGAGAATCGGCTTCTGAAAGTCGGTGTGGAGAAGACTGCAATGGAGCTTGCCGAGCTGAAGAAGTACTATCTTGAGTGAGAGACCAACTTTGAGAAGGTCGCCACCAAGAAATCTGAGCTGGAGAAGTTCGTTGAGGACTTCAGTTTTGGAACTATGTGAGAAGCTCAAAGGTATGTTGAACGTCCGAATGGTTCCCCATTGACACTCTGAAATTTGCGAGTGACGTTTCTCATCCTTTGTTTTCCCGTTGAGTGCAGCCTTCGTCGTTGAAGTTGAAGAAGAGACGGCGCGAATAGAGAAAGAGCTTGATCCCAAGAGAGGGCTTCTGAAGGACAGCGATGCTTTGTCTCTCCTTATGCTGGAGGCTCACGTCTATTATGTATTGGCTTGTTTCAAGTTCCTCTAGTTAGGCGTTGGGAGATAGACTAAGAGAAAGCCCCTGATAGTACACCCGTGAAGTATGCCCAGACCATCGTGAACCGTGTGAAGGCCATTCCCAATGAACACAAGTCATGGAAGCAGTCATCGGCGAGGGCCGGAGCTGACATTGCCCTTTCACTCATCCGCATCCATCGCAAAGGGGTGGATGAAGAAAAGTTGAAGAGTTTGTGGGGCGTCAACCGCAAAAGCGCCAAGTTTGAAGACTTCATGGAGATGTTCATGATGGCCGCCACTCGGATTGCGGAGGCGATCGATCTTGACACCTTCGTGGAAGGAGTGGAATCTTCGGCCTCCGAGTGATGCTTGAAGGAAAAACAGTTAAGTTGCAATTCGTCTCGGAATGTTGAGTGATTTTATGTAACCCAAACTTCGAGCGGGCTCTCGACCATGTCTTATGCGTACCTTTGGTTGAACTTGATCCCATTTATCCATGTTTGAGTTTGGATCTTACTTGCCCGGTCGTGTTTATTTGGGCCACTTTTGGCCGAAAACCGGTTCGCATCTGAGTCCCCGAGTGTGGATGTTTTCCTCACTCGGATTGTCTTTGATTTAGATGAAAGCTGGTTCGAAGCTAAGCCCCCCCCCCCGAGTGTGAAAGTTGTCCTCACTGGGGATTGGTTTTTTAGTTAGGCGAATGCTGGTTCGCAGCTAAACCCCCGATTGTGGAGGTTGTCCTCACTTGGGATCATTTTTGACTTAGGCGAATGCTGGTTCGCATCTAATCTCCCGGGTGTGGATGTTCTCCTCACTCGGAATCGTTTTCGATTTAGGCGAATGCTGGTTCGCACTAAGCCCCTTAGTGTGGAGCTTGTCCTCACTCGGGATTGTTTTCGACATAGGCGAATGTTGGTTCGCAGCTAAGCCCCTGAGTGTGGAGGCTGTCCTCACTCGAGATTGTTTTTAACTTAGGCGAATGCTAGTTCGCAGCTAAGCCCCTGAGTGTGGAGGTTGTCCTCACTCAGGATCGCTTTTGACTTAGGCGGATGCTGGTTAGCAGCTAAGCCCCCGAGTGTGCAGGTTGTCCTCACTCGGGATTGTTTTTTTTACATAGGAAAATGCTGGTTCGCTGCTAAGCTCGCGAGTGTGGAGGTTGTCCTCACTCGGTATTGTTTTCCACTTAGGAGAATGCTGGTTTGCAACTAAGCCCCCGAGTGTGGAGTTTGTGCTCACTCCGGATTGTTTCCGACTTAGGCGAATGCTGGTTTGCAGCTAAGCCCCCGAGTATGGAGGTTGTCCTCACTCGGGATCATTTTTGACTTAGGCGAATGCTGGTTTGCAACTAAGCCCCCGAGTGTGGAGGTTGTACTCACTCGGGATCGTTTCTCCCTAGGCGAAAGCGGAATCACTGCTAGGGATGATTGTCATGTTCATCTTGGTGCTCGAATGAGGATCTTGCCTTCATTCGGGGCCACTTTAACTTAGGCGAAGACTGGTTCGGAGCTAAGCCCCCGAGTGTGGAGGCTGTCCACACTCGGGGAAGGGTTTACCTTAGGTGAAACAAGTTCACTACCAAGAAATGTTTGTTTTGTTTATCTTGGCATCTGAATGAAGATCTTGACTTAGTTTGGAATCGCTTTAACTTACGCGAAACTGGTTCAGAGCTAAGCCCCCGAGTGTGGAGGCTTCCAAGATCACTCTGGGAAGGGTTCACCTTAGGCGAAACAAGTTCGCTACCAAGAAATGATTGTTCTTGCAAACACGATGATGGTTTGTCCATCTTGGCATCCGAATGAAGATCGTGACTTCATCGGAACCGTTTTAACTTAGGCGAAAGCTGGTTCGCAGCTAAGCCCCCGAGTCAGGGGGTTGTCCGCACTCGACGCAAGTTTTACCTTAAGACAAAACAGGTTCGCAATTAAGGACTTTCTACCCAATGGGGGCATGTTTCACCGGAGTGAGGTATTTGTGGATAGTTGAAGAAAGTAAACGCTTTATTCTTCTAATCATTCATATTCATTACAGGAAATTAAAAGGAAATTTCTATGTGTAGAACTTACGGAGTAGGTCCGCATTCCATGTTCTTGGTTCCTCCACGTCATTATAGATGTTGTACAATCAATAAGCTCCATTGTGCAGGACTTTGGAGATGGCGAATGGCCCTTGCCACAGAGGTGCTAACTTGTGTGGTTTCTGGTTGTCCAGTCGGAGGACCAAATCTCCCTCTTGAAACGCTCGACCCCTGACTTGCGTGTCATGGTAACGTCATAGGTTCTACTGGTACACCGTGGACCGAATGAGGGTCAGCTCTCTCTCTCTCTCTCTCTCTTCCTATAGAAGATCCAAATTGTATTGGCATGCTGCTTCAGCTTCAACTTCATTGTACTACTCCACTCGGGGAGAGTTGTGATGTAAGTCACTCACCAGAGCATCTTCTGACCCATACACCATGAAGAACGAAGTATGCCTGGTTGAACGATTCAGAGTCGTTCGCATACCCCACAAGACGGATGGTAATTCTTCTACCCATACGTCTGCGACATATTTGAGGTCTCTCATCAGCCGGGGCTTCATCCTTGAAGTATCAAACCATTCGCATGTTCCGCCTACCCATTCGACTGTGGGTGCGCAAGTGGCGTAATTAACCTGAGTACCTTGGGAGTGATAGAACTCGCAGAACTCTTCCGAGTCGAAGTTGGTTCCATTGTCGGTGATGATGTCGTGACGGACTCCGAATCTGAAGATGATCTGCCGAATGAAGCTGACGGCAGTTGCCGCGTCCAAGGTTTTGATGGTGAAAGGATCAATATGGTTGACTAGAGGGGGGTGAATAGGCAACTACCACTTTTTAGCTTTTCTTAACATATTAGGGTTAGCAATAAAAGGTTCTCTAGATGAACAACTAGGTGAGAAACCTATATGATGCTAACAATAACAACAACAAGCACAAGTAAGGAATACCACACAACAATAGCAAGCACAAAGTAAAGGTAAGAGAGAACCACAAGTGGAGCCGGTGGGGACGAGGATGTGTTACCGAAGTTCCTTCCCTTTGACAGGAAGTATGTCTCCGTTGGAGCGGTGAGGAGGCACAATGCTCCCCAATAAGCTACTAGGGCCACAGTATTCTCCTCAAGTCCTCACAGAATGCGAGGTGTCGTGATTCCACTTGTGGTGCCCTTGAAGGAGGAAACCGGACCTTTACAAACAAGGTTGGGGCTATCTCCACACAAATCTTGGAGGCTCCCAACAAGACCACGGAGCTTCACCACAATGGAATGTAGCTCCGAGATAACCTCAACCATCTAGGGTGCTCAAACACCCAAGAGTAACAAGATCCGCAAGGGATTAGTCGGGGAATCAAATATCTCTTGGTGGAAGTGTAGATTTGGTCCTTCTCAACCAATCCCTAGAAAATCAACAAGTTTGATTGGCTAGGGACAGAGATCGGGCGAATATGAGATTTGGAGCAACAATGGAGCTTGGAGAGGTGAGAGGTAAGCTTTGAAAGGAAGAAGACCCCTTTATATAGTGGGGGGGGGGGGAATCCAACCTTTACCCCCCACTCACAACACGAGTAGAGCGGTACTACTGCTGCTAGGAGCGGTACTACCGCAAGGTAGGTTCACCAACCACCGTAGTAAAATGTTAGTATCGTGCCTACCACTGCTGAGGAAAAAGGATGCGCAAAAAGTCCAATGGAGCGGTAGTAAAAATGTACTACCACCCAAAGAACGGTACTACCGCCCAGAGAGCGGTAGTAAAAAACTACTACCACCCACAAAGCGGTACTACCGCTGGCCCTTTTGCAAAGACACAGAGGAACAAGTTCGAGCTCCATTGAAGCAAGGGAAAGGTGGTGCAATAGAAATGTGTACGTGTTGGTTCCACCCAAACCTTTCCGACGCAGACCCCCTCTTAATAGTACGGCTTTCCTACGACTCAAATCCATCTAAGAGAAACATAGAAAACCACCATCTTTGAAAGACACCGAGGGGCACTGAATCGTCTTGTGCCTGGTCATGAATTATCTGAAATGCTGAATGCACACGATTAGTCAGGATGTGTACTGTCATCGATCACCAAAACCACTTAAGGAGAAATATGCCCTAACAATCTCCCCCTTTTCGGTGAATTGATGACGATACATGATTTGCACAAAGAGATATAATAAAAACATAGGCCAACCCAAAATCTATAAACTAGAGACAGGCTCCCCCTTGATGTGTGCATATTTAGATAAATGCCATGGCCAGCAAAGCACACAACCTAGGAAAAAAGACTCCCCTAGATGTTATAGATGAGGCACTCCTTGCAACAACCTGATAAAATACTAAGTATGGAAGCAAGGCATAGCATGTGAGCATGAAGATAAGGGCACATAATAAATAGACTCACAAGCTACTAACATACTGGATAATAATGAGACAATAAAGATAGAGAAGAGATAGCATGTGTCTCACACCATATGATCGAGTACGAATCCGGGTCTCACACACATAATAAAAACAACCAAAGTGACAACGAAAGTTTAGCGAATAAAGAGACACTGAAAATGAAGCAAATCCTACACTCTCCCCCCCCTTTGGCATCGAGACACCAAAAAGACAGAGAGGACACCTAAAACACAGGTGGTAGCTCTTGAGGCATAAAGATCACCCATCAGACTCATCCTCAGACTCATCAGACGCTTCAGACTATCCCATTGCAGGTTCTTCTTCTTCATCCAATCAGCTTCACGGGTGATGACCTCCTCAGACCCGCTGGAGATGTGCATGTCGAGCTTCCTCATAATCAGCTTGTCACACTGACGGCTCTCCTTCTGAGCAACGTGAGTCATATACTTCCCCTTGGCCTACATACAGAACAAAGTCTTCATCATGTGCTTGAGCTTCTTGGCCCAGGATGGCTCAGCACAGGAAGGCACATGTCTCTCTAGGCTGCCCTCAACCTCAGCCTCAGCCTCAGCCTCGGTCTCTTCATCATCAACCTCCATGTGGGCAACAACACGTGTAGTGGAGGTGTTGGCCCACTTGTTCTTCTGTCGCAACTTAATGGGCTCATGGCGGATCCAGTCGGGAGCATAAAAGACCACGTCTGGAAAGGCCTTTGACCACTTCTCCCTGATAAAGTAGAACAAGTAAGGTCCATAGATGGGGACCTTATGGTGAAACACCGCCGGATGAAGCTCGCTCCACATGACATGGGACACATCGAGTGGTCCAGTAGCACGAGTCCACCCTTTCTCACACATGAGGAGCATGTCCACCAGATAAGAGTGCCCCCGGTCCTTGTTGCCAACCCGAGGAAAGAGCGAGTTGCGAAATATCCCGTGCATGACATCCAGAAAATTGTTAAGCACAAAAGTGGGCTCACTAGTGGAGGGCACCTTCTTGATATGGAAAGGCAGCAGCTTCTCCTTAGGGACAGCATTGGGGTTCGCGTGTGGGCGCAAACGAACTGGCGTATCAAGCCCCTCATCACGAACATGCAGAAGATCCATAAAATCTTGCCAGGTACCAGACAGCTTCTCCCCATTTTACATCCAAGTCATAGTATGCTCCGGATCAGAGTGGAAGTGACCTGTAATGAAGAACTCAGCCACAATCTCCGAGGCGAAGTCAAGGTGAAACGTAATGAGCTCCTCGATCCCAACCTGCCCTACCATATCCAAAGCCTCACCGAAGTATGTCAGGTCCTTATTGAGATGAGCCAAGTCGATCCACTGAACCGGGACATAGTTGTTCTTCTTGGTCTTGATGACATCTTGCTAGATAAGAGCGTGCTACTTGGACCAGTACAGTTCACAACCCTTGAGGTGAACTCTTTTGGTGGCATAGGGATCGCACTTCCGGCGAGCCAGAAACTCAGCTTGCGGCATAGTCTCAAAGCAGACATTGGACTCCTTGTTCTTGTGGGCCGGCATCTTGAAACTACGCTTCGGAGGATTGGACCTCTCCGGTGCATCTCCCATTGCGAAACCGCTTGGACTTGGTATCTAGAGACACCACCTAAGACACGCAACCCAAACACAATAAAACGACAAAAGAAGTCAAGGCAAAGACCAAAACAGATGAGAAAACCTTAGAGAAATGAGAACAAGAAGGACAAAGCATGTATGTACAGGGCACAGCGCTAGTACCGCATGTCAAGCGGTAGTAAAAAATTACTACCGCCTTGACAGCGATAGTACCGCTCTTGGGGGCGGTAGTACCGTAGTTTAGGTGGTAGTAAAATTTTACTACCGCACCCACTGCGGTAGTACTACTCCAGGAGGACCGGTAGTACCGCACGGGTGAAAACCATCACACCTGACATAGAAAGCTTCAGATCCCGTATTACCGGAGACCCAAACTCACATGATGTTTGCTACTAAGTAAAATTTCTACCACACAAGCATTCTCCACCCATCCATGCATGATAAGATTGTAACATGAAATGATGAACTAACTCATATGGCCCCAACCCTAGATTCAACAAGAACAAACCAAAGTGAAGGGAACTAGGGGCAATACCAAGGTCCATGGCATGAGGGAGAGGGGGGAGACAATCTCATCGAACGGAGTGGGAGGAGATTGGCCGGAGAAGGAGATCCGGCGAGTCCCTCTCGCATTGTTCTTGAGAGAGAGAGAGAGAGAGAGAGAGAGAGAGAGAGAGAGAGAGAGAGAGAGAGAGAGAGAGAGAGAGAGCCACGAGATGAATGGGTATGGGGGAGAAGGAACTGCCCCTGCCCTAATATAACCCCCTGTGGCTATAGCGGCGCGGTAGTACTGTGGTCATTGCGGTAGTAAAGTTTTACTACCGCTAGCTGAGCGATGTTACCGCTCGTCCAGCGGCAGTGAAATTTAATTGTTGTGCGTGGAGCGGTAGTACCGTGCCCTCTTTAAAAAGAACAGTTTGAAACTTTGCCATAACCAGAAAAAGAATGCGGGAAAACCTAGGTGAAGATAAGAAAAGTGAAACAAGCACGAAACACAAACACAGAACCTAATCTTCTGACGAAGAGAGGGTGGTGGCCAGAGCCACCAATGTTTGAGACAAATGGTACGACACCGCAAAGAATTATCCTTGGGTTCATGACCAAGGCTCGTCTCTGAAGCACAAGTGCCATCAATAATGGCTAATGTGAAAGATGTGATCAATTTATGCATAATGGGGAAGGGAAAGTTCATTGAGAGAATAACACTCCCCCTATGTCCATGCCTACATATAGAGCTAGATATAATGACGAGTGTGGTGTGTTGTGCCCAGCTTCAATCCACATTGCTTGAATCAATGATATTTAGCTCATGCCTTAACTCGCGGAACCTTGATTCATCTAGAGGCTTCGTGAAAATATACGCAAGTTTCTCTTGAGTGTTGATGAAGAGGAACTCAATATCTCCATGCTTGATATTCTCATGAATAAAGTGATGACGAATATCAATATGCTTGGTCTTGCTATGTTGCACCGGATTGAGAGAAATCTTGATAGCACTTTGATTGTCACATAGAAGAGGCACTTTGTCACAAGTGACACCGTAATCCTTAAAAGTTTGCCACATCCATAGCAATTGAGCACAACAACTTGTGGCAGCAACATACTCAACCTCGGTGGAAGACAGAGAGACACAATTTTGCTTCTTTGACGACCAACTTACCAAAGAACGACCAAGGAATTGACATCCTCCAAAAGTTGACTTTCCCCCCACACAGTCTCCCGCCCAATCTTGGTCAGAGTAGCCCACTAGATTAAAGCTTGCTCCTTTGCGGTACCATAAGCCAAAGTTTGGGGTATGAGCCAAATATCGAAAGATTCGTTGGACTGCCGCATAGTGGCTTTCCTTTGGTGCGGATTGAAACCGTGCATAAATTCCTACACTCGACATGATATTCGGTCTAGATGCACAAAGGTAAAGCAAAGATCCAATCATGGAGCAATATACCTTTTTATCCACTCCTTTACCATTGGGATCATTGTCAAGCTTGCTCTTGGTTGGCATAGGAAACTTGACCGTCTTGACGTCCTCTAGCTCAAACCTCCTGAGCATGTCTTGAGTATACTTGGCTTGTTTGATGAACGTTCCTTCTATACCTTGTTTGATTTCGAACCCAAGAAAGAATTTTAACTCACCCATCATAAACATCTCAAACTTCTCAGTCATTAGTGAAGCAAACTCTTCATTGAAAGATTTGTTAGGAGAACCAAAAATAATATCATCAAAATATAGTCGGCATATGAATAAATCCCCTTTGACCCTTTTGGTAAAAAGGGTGGGATCAATTTTCCCAATTTCAAACCCACAATCTTGCAATAACTCGGTAAGGTACTCATACCACACACGTGGGGCTTGTTTGAGGCCATAGAGCGCCTTATTGAGTTTGTATACATGATTGGGGAGCTTAGCATGCTCGAAACCCGAGGGTCGTTTGACATATACCAACTCATTCAAGGGATCATTAAGAAATGCACTCTTCACATCCATTTGTTGCAACTTGAAATGATGATGAGATGCAAATATAAGCAGCATGTGAATAGATTCAAGGCGAGCAACAGGGGCAAAGGTTTCATCGTAGTCGATACCCTCGATTTGTGAGTAGCCTTGAGCCACCGGTATTGCCTTGTTTCGAACCACAATGCCATTCGCATCTTGCTTGTTCTTGAAGATCCATTTGGTCTCAATGATATTATGTTCCATCGTTGGCCTTGGCACTAATTCCCAAACCTGATTGTGGTCGAAGTTGGTAAGTTCTTCATGCATGGCCATAAGCCAATCCTCATCATCGAGTGCTTCATGTACCTGTTAGGGTTCACAATAAGAAACAAATGTGTGATGCTCACAATAGTTTAATATTTGTTGACAAGTGGATACCCCCCCCCTTTTAAGCTTCCAAGCATATTTTTCATGATATGTTCTTTGACCCTGAGGTTGGATAATATCTTGGCAGCGCAACACTCCAAGAGTACCACGCTAGGTAATTGTGGAGAAACATCTTGATCATCTTGAGTACCGTCTTGAGCTTGCTCACTATCTTGCCCTTGATCTTGTGGTAGCACTTGATCTTGAGCTGGCTCGGAATCTTGAGCATGATCTTGGACATCATCTGATGTATTACCATCTTCATGTAGTTGATCTTGTCCTTGATCTTGTTCAGCGAGTTGAGGGCCTTCACTTTGTTCTTAGGAAGCGTGTGGGTCTAGCGAGGGTGATGGCTCCACTTGAGTAGAGCATTGTCCTTCTCCTTCAGCCACAAGGGGTTCCTCAATGGGGAGTATTTGACCAATCCCCATTCTTCTTATGGCTTGAGGAGGAATTTCATCACCTATATCACAAAGACCACTTTGCTCCACTTGGGAGCCATTATTTTCATCAAACTCTACGTTACACGTCTCCTCAATGAGTACGGTGGACTTGTTGAGGACACGGTATGCATGAGAGTTTATTGTGTAACCAACAAACATTCACTCTTGAGATCTAGAATCAAATTTATACAAACGAGCACCTTTCTTGAGAATGAAACACTTACAACCGAACACCCTTAAGTACTTTAGGTTGGGCTTGTTTCCGTTAAGAATCTCATATGGAGTCTTGTTCAAGCCTTTGCGGAGGTAGAGCCGATTGGATGCATGACATGCTGTGTTGATGGCTTCGGCCCAAAAGTTGTATGGAGATTTGAACTCTTCCATCATTGTTCTTGCTGCGTCCATCAATGTCCAGTTCTTGCTCTCTGCAACACCATTCCGTTGAGGGGTATAGGGTGCTAAATATTGGTGCTTGATCCCCTCATCACTAAGGAACTCATACAAGGTGTAGTTCTTGAACTCGGTGCCATTTCACTTCTAATCATCGAAATTTTGCTTCATGTTGACGTTGAGCTTCATTAGCAAAGTTCATGATGGTTTTTTGAGTCTCACTCTTCCTCTTGAAGAAATATACCCAAGTGTATCTTGAGTAACCATCCACTATCACCAAGCAGTACCTTCTACCCCCAAGACTATCAAAGGATGGAGGACCAAAGATATCCATGTGGAGGAGCTCCAAGGGCCTCTTAGAGTACATGATAATCGTGGGACGGTGAGCCATTCCATGAAGCTTTCCTTCAATACAAGCACTTCAAGCAAGGTCTATGGCAAAACTCACATTTGTTAGTCCACAAACATGGTCCCCTTTGAGGAGACTTTGCAAAGATCTCATATTGACATGAGCTAGCCGACGATGCCAAAGCCAACCCACATCAACTTTAGCCATTAGACAAGTCGCGGTCTTAGTGGGTCAGTACAAAAAGTTCACCACATAGAGACCGTTTTTGACATATCCAACATATGCTACTTTAAGAGTATTGCTCCACAAACGGGCCACGGTATCAAGATTAAAGAACATGGCAAAGCCCATGATTGCAAGTTGACAAACAGAAAGCAAATTCTATGCAAGGGACTCAACAAGCATGACCTTCTCTATAGATAAATCTTGAGAGATTACCACCTTGCCAAATCCCAATACCTTAGATGTTGATGCATCAGCAAATTGGACATGGGTGGGCATAGATGGAGTAGGATGCACATCCACCACCAAGTCCTTGCTCCCGGTCATATGATTTATGGCTCCACTATCGAGCAACCATGGCACCCCACCGGAAGCAAACTTCTATGATAGATCAATGCTTGGATTTAGGTACCCATTCTTGAATGGGTCCTTTGATGTTAGAAACAAGGGTCTTAGGAACCCAAATAGCCCATTTAAAGTACTCATAACAAGAACCAACAAATTAAGCATAAACATGCCCATCACTAGCACGACATAAAACATAGAAAGGATTAAAGTCACCGTCTCTGTTGGTAGGGACGGTTTTGCCCTTCTTGGCATTACCACCCCCTTCCTTGTTATTTTTCTCCTTATGAGTACTCTCACCCTCTTTGACAAAAGTGTCCTTGAGAGTAAGAGATTGCTTATTCCTATTCTTCCTTTTCTTCTTAGACTTGGGTGCAAGTCCAAGTCCCTCCTTTCGTACAGCTTCCTTTTGATTACTCAAAAGGTCATTTAGGTTCTTCTCGCCTTGGATGCATGACACAAGGCCCTTCTCTAGTTGTTCTTTCAACTTGGCATTTTCCTCCACAAGACGCACATGCTCACAACAAGGTTTAGTAGCACATGTTGTAAATATGCCTTAGAGGCAATAATAAAGTGGTTATTATTATATTTCCTAGTTCATGATAATTGTCTAATATTCATGCTATAATTGTATTAACCGAAAACCGTAATACATGTGTGAATATATAGATCACAATGTGTCCCTAGTGAGCCTCTAGTTGGCTATCTCATTGATCAATAGATGATCATGGACATTGGATGTCATCGATAACAGGATCACATCATTAGGAGAATGATGTGATGGACTAGACCCAATCCTAAGCATAACACTAGATCGTGTTCTTCGTGTGCTAAAGCTTTCTAAAGTCAAGTATCGTTTCCTTAGACCATGAGATTGTACAACTCCCAGATACCGTAGGAGTGCTTTGGGTGTATCAAACATCACAACGTAACTGGGTGATTATAAATATGCACTACAGTTATCTCCGAAAGTGTCTGTTGGGTTGTATGGATCGATACTGGGATTTGTCACTCCGTGTGACGGAGTGGTATCTCTAGGCCCACTCGGTAATGCATCATCATACCGAGCTCAATGTGACTAAGGAGTTAGCCATGGGATGATGTGTTGCGAAACGAGTAAAGAGACTTGCCGGTAACGAGATTGAACAAGGTATAGGGATACTGATGATTGAATCTCGAGCAAGTATCATACCGGTAGACAACGGGAACTGCATACAGGATTGATCGAATCCCCGACATTGTGGTTCATTCGATGATATCATCGTGGAACATGTGGGAACCAACATGGATATCCCGACCCCGTTGTTGGTTATTGACCGGAGAGGTGTCTCTGTCATGTCTGCATGGTTGCCGAACCCGTAGGGTCGACACACTTAAGGTTCGATGACGCTAGGGTTATTATGGGAATAATATACGTGGTTACCGAAGGTTGTTCAGAGTCCCGGATGAGATCCCGGACGTCATTGGGTGTTCGGGAATGGTTCGGAGGTAAAGGTTCATATATAGGAAGTGGAGTTTTGATCGCCGGAAGTGTTTTGGGATTCGTCGATAATCTACCGGGACCACCGGAAGGGTTCCACGGGTCCACCGGGAGGGTCCACCAGGCCCAAGAGGCTACATGGGCGAAAAGTGGATGGGAACCAGCCCCTAGGTGGGCTGGTGCGCCACCCACCTTGGCCCAAGGCGCACAAGGGGTCTAAGGGGGCCAACCCTAGGTTGTGCAGGGGCTGCCTTGGGCGACAAGCCCACCCCTAGGGCGCTACCCTCCTCCATCTTGGCCGCCACACCACCTAGGGGAAACCCTAGGGTGGCCGGACCCTCCTCCCCCTCCTCCTATATAAACCCAAGGGGTTTGGGGCTGCAAACACATAATTTCTCTCTCCCTCGGTGCAGCCCTACCTCTCCTCCTACTTGTCCTCCATAGTGCTTGACGAAGCCCTGCCGGAGTACCACGCAGCTCCACCGTCACCACGTCGTCGTGATGTCGGAGCTCTCCCTCAACCTCTCCTCTCTCCTTGCTGGATCAAGGCGTGGAGACGTCACCGGGCTGCACGTGTGTTGAACGCGGAGGCATCGTTGTTCGGCGCTTAGATCGGAATCCACCGTGATCTGAATCGCTATGATTACGACTCCATCAACCGCGTACATAGTAACGTTTCCGCTTAGCGATCTTCAAAGGTATGAAGATGATCTACCCTTTGCTCGTTGCTAGTTTCTCCTAGATAGATCCTTGTGAAGTGTAGGAATTTTTTTGAAATTACTACGTTCCCCAACAGTGGCATCTGAGCCAGGTTATATGCGTAGATTCTATGCATGAACAGAACACAAAAGTTGTGGGCGATGATTTGTCAATTGCTTGTCGTTACTAGTCTTATCCTTTTTCAGCGGTATTGTGGGATGAAGCGGCCTTGACCGACCTTACACGTACGCTTACGTAGGGATGGCAATTTTATCCATGGATCTAGATACCCGTGGATACCCGACCCGGTTGGGCAAGGGTATGGAGCGCATTTCTTCCCATGGATCCATGGATATGGATACGCATGTACATCCCAGTTGGGCAGAATTGTAATTTTTGCTCCATGGATATCCAGTGGATACCCATATGACACATGGGCCCTTATGGAACTGACACTAATCTAAGCAAATGTCCAAGGCCAAGTCACTCGCAGTCAGAGAAGGTCGAAGTCTGAACCATGTTCCCTAATCCCCCACAACTCCACTAACATAATTATTAAACCTAATCTTAGTTAACGAACAATGAAGAGTTAATTTGATCTTTGGGAAGGCTTCATGTTGATTTTTCTATGCCCATGGAGCTCCATGATATATGGATTGCCAATGAGTTTGGACATGGGCACAATTTGTGCCCATGGATACTTTGGTGGATGGGTAGAGGGTAGTAATATGGGTCATGGGTTGGATTTGGACCAGCTTCGCCCACTTGAAACCCAACCCATTGCCATCCCTACGCTTACGTGAGACTGGTTCCACCGCCTCACATGCACTTGGTGCATAAGGTGGCTAGCGCGTGTCTGTCTCTCCCACTTTAGTCGAATTGGATTCGATGAAAAGGGTCCTTATGAAGGGTAAACAGAATTGGTATATCAACGTTGTGGTTGTCACGTAGGTAAGAAGCATTCTTGCTAGAAAACCAAATCAGCCGCGTAAAACTTGCAATAACAACTAGAGGACGTCTAACTTGATTTTGCAGGGTATGCTATGTGATGTGATATGGCCAAAAGGATGTGATGTTACATATGTGATGTATGAGATTGATCATGTTCTTGTAATAGGATTCACGACTTGCATGTCGATGAGTATGGCAACCGGCAGGAGCCATAGGAGTTGTCTTAATTTATTGTATGAGATGCAACGCCATGTGATTACTTTACTTTATTGCTACACCGTTAGCTATAGTAGTAAAAGTAATAGTTGGCGAGACAACTTTTGCAAAGACAGAATGATGGAGATCATGATGATGGAGATCATGGTGTCATGCCGGTGACAATGATGATCATGTTATGCCCCGAAGATGGAGATCAAAGGAGCAAGATGATAATGGCCATATCATGTCACTATATGATTGCATGTGGTGTTTATCATGTTTTTCATCTTATTGCTTAGAACGACGGCAGCAAAGATGAGATGATCCCTCATTAAAATTTCGAGATAAGTATTCCCCTAAGTGTGCACCGTTGCGAAGGATCATTGTCTCGAAGCACCACGTGATGATCGGGTGCGATAGATTCTAACCTTCGAATACAAGGGGTGTAAGCCAGATTTACACATGCAAAACACTTAGGTTGACTCGACGAGCCTAGCATGTACAGACATGACCTCGGAATACGGGAGACCAAAAGGTCTAACATGAGTCGTATGGATGATACGATCAACATGGAGATGCTCACCACTGATGACTAGTCCATCTCACGTGATGATCGGACATGGGCTAGTCGATGTGGATCATGCATCACTTGGATGACTAGAGGGATGTCTATCAGAGTGGGAGTTCATTAAATAATTTGATTAGATGAACTTAATTATCATGAACTTAGTCTAAAATTTTCTTTACAAATACTATAGATCCAATGGCCAACGCAACTGTCCCATTCAACTTCAACGCGTTCCTAGAGAAAACCAAGTTGAAAGACGATGGGAGAAACTATGTGGACTGGGCTCGTAATTTAAAGCTCATCCTCATGGATTCGAAGAAGGCATATGTCCTTGATGCTCCGCTAGGTAACCGTCCCATTCCCGTGGCATCCCAAGACGTTCGGAATGCATTACAGTCATGGAGTGATGACTACTCTATGGTTCAGTGTGGCATGCTTTACAATTTAGAACCGGGGCTCCAAAGGCATTTTGAGCAACATGGAGCATATGAGATGTTCGAGGAGCTGAAACTAGTTTTTCAAGCTCATGTCCGGGTCGAGAGATATGAAGTCTCCGCCAAGTTCTTCAGTTGTAAGATGGAGGAGAATAGTTATGTCAGTGAACACATACTCAGAATGTCTGGGTTGCACAACCGCTTGACTCGGCTGGGAATTGAACTTCTGGATGACACGGTCATTGGCAGAATCCTCCAGTAGCTTCCACCTAGCTATAAGGTATTTTTGATGAACTACAACATGCAAGGGATGGATAAAACTATTCCAGAGTTGTATTCAATGCTGAAATCAGCAGAGGTATAAGTGAGGAAAGAACATCAAGTGTTGATGGTGAATAAGGCCACCAGTTTCAAGAAAGGCAAGGGTAAAAAGAACTTCAAGAAGGACGGAAAAGCAGTTGCCGCGCCCGGTAAACTAGTTCCCCGAAAGAAGCCAAAGAAAGGACCCAAGCGTGATACTGAGTGCTATTATTGCAAGGGAACCGGTCAGTGGAGGCGGAATTTCCCTAAGTACTTAGCAGACAAGAAGGCCGATAACCTCAAAGGTATATATGATATACATGTTATTGATGTGTACCTTACCAGCGCTCATAGTAGCTCCTTGGTATTTGATACCGGTGCGGTTTCTCACATTTGCAACTCAAAATAGGAACAATGGAATAAGCGGAGGCAGGCAAAGGACTAGGTGACGATGCGCTCCGGGAATGGTTTCAAGGTCGATGTGATCGCCGTCAGCACACTACATCTACATCTACCTTCGAGGTTAGTTTTAAACCTTAACAATTGTTATTTAGTACCAGCATTGAGCATGAACATTCTATCAGGATCTCGGTTGATGCAAGATGGCTACTCATTTAAATCTGAGAATAATTGTTGTTCTATTTATATGAGTGGTATGTTTTATGGTCATGCCTCGCTGGTCAATTTTTTTATTCTTGATGAATCTCGAACGTGATGTTACACATATTCATAGTGTTAGTACCAACAGATGTAAGGTTGATAATGATAGTCCCACATATTTTTGGCACTGCCTCCTTGGTCATATCGGTGTCAAGCGCATGAAGAAACTCCATACATATGTACTTTTGGAGTCTCTTGATTTTGGATCATTTGACGCATGTGAATCGTTCCTCAGGGGCAAGACGACCAAGACTCCGTTCTCCGGAAGAATGGAGCGAGCAGCCTACTTGTTGTAAATAATACATACTGATGGATGCGGTTCAATGAGCGTTGATGCTCATGAAGGCTATCGTTATGTTCTCACCCTCACTGATGACTTAAGGCAGATATGGGTATGTCTACCTAATGCAACACAAGTCTGAAAGCTTTCAAAGGTTGAAGGAATTTCAGAGTGAGGTGGAGAATCAACGTGACAAGAAAATAAAATTCCTATGATCTCATCGTCAAAGAGAATATTTATGTCACGAGTTTGGCACGCACCTAAGGAAATATGGAATTGTTTCATAACTCACGCCGCCTGGCACACCGCAGCGTAACGGTGTGTCTGAATGTTGTAATCACACTTTATTGGATATGGTGCGATCTATGATGTCTCTTACATATCTACCGCTATCATTCTAGGGATATGCATTGGAAATTTCCGCATTCACTTTAAATAGGGCACCGTCTAAATCCGTTGAGAAGACACCGTATGAATTATGGTTTGGCAAGAAACCTAAGATGTCGTTTCTGAAAGTTTGGGGCTGCGATGCTTATGCGAAGAAACTTCAACCTGAGAAGCTCGAACCCAAAGTGGAAAAATGTGTCTTCATAGAATACCCTAAGGAAACTATTGGGTATACCTTCTATCTTAGGTCCGAAGGTAAAATCTTTGTTGCCAAGAACGGATCCTTTCTAGAGAAAGAATTTCTCTCGAAAGAAGTAAGTGGGAGGAAAGTAGAACTTGATGAGGTAACTGAACCTCCTCTCGAACCAGAGAGTAGCGAAGCACAAGAAAATGTTTCTGAGGTTCCTGTACCGGCTAGAGAAGAAGCTAATGATGATGATCATGGAACTCCAGATCAAGTTGGTACTGAACCTCGAAGGTAAACAAGGACACGTTCCGCACCAAAGTGGTACGGCAACCCTGTCATGGCAATCATGTTGTTGGACAATAGTGAACCTTCGAACTATGAAGAAGCGATGGTGGGCTCGGATTCCAACAAATGGCTTAAGGCCATGAAATCCGAGATAGGATCCATGTATGAGAACAAAGTATGGACTTTGGTGGACTTGCCCGATGATCGGCGAGCCATAGAAAATAAATGGATCTTTAAGAAGAAGACTGACGCGGATGGTAATGTGACCATCTATAAGGCTCGACTTGTCGCTAAGGGTTATCGACAAGTTCAAGGGATTGACTACGATGAGACCTTCTCACCCTAGAAATGTTGAAGTCGGTCTGAATCATGTTAGGAGTTGCCGCATTTTATGATTCTGACATCTGGCAAATGGACGTCAAAACGGCATTCCTAAACGGCTTTCTTAAGGAAGAATTGTATATGATACAGCCGGAAGGTTTTGTCGATCCTAATAATGTTGACAAGGTATGCAAGCTCTAGCGTTGCATCTATGGGCTGGTGCAAGCATCTCGGAGTTGGAACATTCACTTTGATGAGGTGATCAAAGCGTTTGGGTTTGTACATACTTATGGAGAAGCCTATATTTACAAGAAAGTGAGTGGGAGCTCTATAGCATTTCTCATATTATATGTGGATGACATATTATTGATGGTAAATGATATGGAACTATTGGAAAGCATAAAGGCATATTTGAATAAGAGTTTTTCAATGAAGGACCTTGGAGAAGCTGCTTACACATTAGGCATTCAGATCTATAGAGATAGATCAAGATGCCTCATTGGTCTTTCACAAAGCACATACCTTGACAAGATACTGAAGAAGTTCGATATGGATAAGGCCAAGAAGGGGTTCTTGCCTATATTACAAGGTGTGAGATTGAGTATGACTCAACGCCCAACCACGGCAAAATATAGAGAAAAGATGACTAACGTCCCCTATGCATCAGCCATAGGCTCTATTATGTATGCCATGTTGTGTACCAGACCCGATGTGAACCTTGCCATAAGTTTGGTGGGGAGGTACCAAAGTGATCCAGGAGTGGATCACTAGACAGCGGTCAATAACATCCTTAAGTACCTGAAAAGTACTTAAGGATCCAGGAGTGGATCACTAAACAGCGCCGCCACCTCCTGTTCTTCATCTGGAAGACATGTTTCTCGTATATTGAGGTGTCGAAGAACTTGTTGTAAAGGGTTACGTCGATGCTACCTTTGACACTGATCCGGATGACTCCAAATTACATACCGGATATGTGTATATTTTGAATAATGGGGCAGTCAGCTGGTACAGTTGCAAGCAAAGCGTTGTTGCGGCATCTACATGTGAAGCGGAGTAGATAGCTGCTTCAGAAGCAGCACATGAAGAAGTCTGGATGAAGGAGTTCATCACCGACCTAGGAGTGATTCCGAGTGCGTCGGGCCCGATGACTCTCTATTGTGACAACTGGTGCTATTGCCATTGCCAAGGAGCCCAAGTTTCACAAGAAGACCAAGCACGTCAAGCACCGCTTCAACTCCATTCGTGGATACATCCAGGATGGAGATATAGATATTTGTAAAGTACATACGGATCTGAATGTCGCAGATCCGTTGACTAAACTTCTTCCATGAGCAAAACATGATCAGCACCAGAACTCTATGGGTGTTCGATTCATCACAATGTAACTAGATTATTGACTCTAGTGCAAGTGGAAGATTATTGGAAATATGCCCTAGAGGCAATAATAAAGTGGATATTATTATATTTCCTAGTTCATGATAATTGTCTAATATTCATGCTATAATTGTATTAACCGGAAACAATAATACATGTGTGAGTATATAGATCACAATGTGTCCCTAATGAGCCTCTAGTTGGCTAGCTCGTTGATCAATAGATGATCATGGTTTCCTCATCATGGACATTGGAAGTCATTGGTAATGGGATCACATCATTAGGAGAATAATGTGATGGATAAGATCCAATCCTAAGCATAGCACTAGATCGTGTTGTTCGTCTGCTAAAACTTTTCTAATGTCAAGTATCATTTCCTTAGACCATGAGATTGAACAACTCCCGGATACCATCGGAGTGCTTTGGGTGTATCAAACCTCACAAAGTAACTGGGTGATTATAAAGGTCCACTACAGGTATCTTCGAAAGTGTTTGTTGGCTTGTACGAATCAAGATGGGATTTGTCACTCCGTGTGACGGAGAGGTATCTGTGGGCCCACTCGGTAATGCATCATCATACTGAGCTCAATGTGACTAAGGACTTAGCCACAGGATGATGTTTTGCTAAACGAGTAAAGAGACTTGCCGGTAACGAGATTGAACAAGGTATAGGGATACCAAGGATCGAATCTCGGGCAAGTATCATACCGGTAGACAAAGGGAATTGCATACGGGATTGATCGAATCGCCGACATCATGGTTCATTCGATGAGATCATCGTGGAACATTGATAACCCACAAGTATAGGGGATCACAACATTTTTCGAGGGTAGGGTATTCAACCCAAATTTATTGATTCGACTCAAGGGCAAGCCAAAGAGTATTCTCAACTATTAGCAGTTGAGTTATCAATTCAACCACACCTGAAAGATTTAGTGTCTGCAGCAAAGTATCAGTAGCAAAGTAGTATGATAGCAGCAGTAGCAACGGTAACCAGTAGCAGCAGAGTAACATCAGTAGCAACAGAGTAACAGTAATAGCAGTGACAGCAGTAGTGGCAAAGTAACGTAGCAAGGACAAGTAGGAAAAACTCGTAGGCATTGGATCGGTGATGGATGATTATGCCGGATGCTATTCATCATGTAACTGTTATAACACGGAGAGATAAGTAACTAGCTCCAGTTCGTCAATCTAATGTAGGCATGTATTCTGTATGTAGTCATACGTGCTTAGGGAAAAGAACTTGCATGACATCTATTTCCCATCCCTCCCGTGGAAGCGGGGTCCTAATGGAAACTACGGGATATTAAGCTTCGCCTTTTAATAAAGAACCGGACCAATGCATTAACACTTGGTGAATACATGAACTCCTCATACTATGGTCATCTCCGAGAGTGGTTTCGGCTATTGTCACTCCGGGGTTGCCTGGTCATAACACATCGTAGGTGACTACAACTTGCAAGATAGGATCAAGAACACACATATATTGGCGACAACATAATAGGTTCAAATCTGAAATCATGGCACTCGGGCCCTAGTGACAAGCATTAAGCATGGCAAAGTAGTAGCAACATCAATCTCAGAACATAGTGGATACTAGGGATCAATCCCCGTCAAAACTAACTCGATTACATGATAGATCTCATCCAACCCATCGCCGTCCAGCAAGCCTACAATGAGATTACTCACGAACGGTGAAGAGCATCATGGAATTGGCGATGAAGGAAGGTTGGTGATGACGATGGCGACGATCTCCCCTCCTCGGAGCCCAGAACGGACTCCATATCTACCCTCCCGATGAAGAACATGAGGTGGCGGCGCCTCCATATCGTAAAACGCGATGAACTCTTCTCCCTTATTTTTTTCCGGATGAAACGGTCTAAATAGACCTGGATTTGGAGGCGGTGGAGCATTGTGGGCCCCACAAGCCTGCGAGGCGCGGCCAGGGGACGCACCTGGTGGGCTTGTGGGCTCACAGCTCCACTTCCTTCGCTGATTCTTGCGCCAGTATTTTTCATAAATTCCAGAAAAATTCTCCGTAAATTTTCACGTCATTCCGAGAACTTTTATTTCTACGCAAAAACAACACCATGGCAATTCTGCTGAAAACAGCGTTAGTCCGGGTTAGTTCTATTCAAATCATGCAAATTAGAGTCCAAAACAAGGGAAAAAGAGTTCGGAAAAGTAGATACGACGGAGACGTATCAACTCCCCCAAGCTTAAAGCTTTGCTTGTCCTCAAGCAATTCAGTTGACAAACTGAAAGAGACAAAAGAAAAACTTTGATGAACTCTGTTTGATCTTGTTGTTGCAACTATGTCTAACTCATAACCAGAATTTCACAAGCAACCACATAAGGAAATGACATCTAGGTCTCATGGTAAACTCATATCAATGGCATAATCAACTAGTGAGCAAATAATAATAAGTCTCAAACGTCAACACTTCAATCAAAACAATCTTGAAGCAGTACGAACAGATGGTATCTCACTAGCTCTTTCTGAGACCGCAAAACATAAATGCAGAGCACCTTCAAAGACCAAGGGCTGACTAAACATTGTAATTCATGGAAAAGAAGATTCAGTCACAGTCATACTCAACACAGTTAAAAGCAAAGCATAAAAATGACAGAGGTGCTCTCTAATTGGTTCTTTTATAAGAGGAGGATGACTCAACAGGAACATAAATAGACAGGCCCTTCGCAGAGGGAAGCACTGATTTGCAGAGGTGCCAGAGCTCAAGCTTTTAAAACAGAGATAATAATTTTGGGTGGCATGCTTTCATTGTCAACGCAATGACCAAGAGTTCTCACCATGTTCCATGCTACACATGCTATAGGCGGTTCCCAAACAAAAAAGTAATGTTTTGACTCCCCAACCACCGATCAATCACACTCCACGACTAGCCGAATCCTCGGGTGCCGTCCATACCAACATCAATCCAGGGGGAGTTTTGTTTGCAATTATCTTTTTGATTTCAGCATGGAACTGGGCATTCCAATTACCGCCCCTTTCTCGTGAATGATAGTGAATAAACACATATCGAGGATAACACGCCTAGCATGGAAGATATTGATAGCCCCTTGTCACCACATGAGCGGTTCGGGCATGCAAAACAGATTATTTCTTGAAGGTTTAGAGAGTGGCACATGCAAATTTACTTGGAACGGCAGGTAGATACCGCATATAGGTAGGTATGGTGGACTCATATGGAACAACTTTGGGTTTATGGAAGTGGATGCACCAGCAGTATTCCCGCTTAGTACAAGTGAAGGCTAGCAAAAGACTGGGAAGCGACCAACTAGAGAGCGACAACAGTCATCAAAATGCATTTAGATTAACTAACATTGAATGCAAGCATGAGTAGGACATAAATCACCATGGACATGAATATCATAGAGGATATGTTGATTTTTTTCAACTACATGCGTGAAAATGCGCCAAGTCAAGCCACTTGAATCATTCAAAGGAGGATACCATCCTATCATACTACATTATAGTCATCTCAACATTCATGTGGGCATCCAAGACAAACAATTATAAGATCCTAGCTAATTAAGCATGGCATCAGAAACTATGATCTCTAAGTTGTCATTGCAAACATGTTTCTCTCACAACAAAGCTGAATCAGGAACGATGAGCTAGTCATATTTACAAAAACAAAATAGATCGAGTTCATACCAACTTTTCCAGGCTCAGTCACTTCATCATATGTCGTCATTATTGCCTTTCACTTGCACGACCGAATGATGTGAACAATAATAAGAGTGCTCATGCATTGGACTAAGCTGGAATCTGCAGGCAAACACAAAGGAGAAGACAAAGTAATATGGCTCTTTAACAGATAAACATGTATGCATGCGAGAGCCACTAAACATTGTAACTATGGTCTTCTACCTTGACCCAAAGAAAAAGAAAACTATTTACACGGGAAAGCTCCCAACAAGCAAAAGAAGAAAAATGAAATCTTTTTGGGTTTTCTCAAACTAGACATACACACGAAAAGAAAACGAGAAAAGAAATAAACTAGCATGGATGATATAGTGGCAAAGTGTGAACACCGACTAACAAAGTGACAGCATAAGCAAGAATATAAAGTCGGTGAGAAACATGTACTCCCCCAAGCTTAGGCTTTTGGCCTAAGTTGGTCTAGTCCCAAGGAGGGAAGTAACCAGCTCCGGGGTACTCCGGAGTGGCTGAAGATGCCACTGTTGTGTGAGCTCCTCTGGCTCCCACTGATAAACTGGCGTCTAGTACTCGAATGGTGGCTCGGGCACGGGCACATGTGGTTGGGCTAAGCCCCAATATGCGTAGATGTCTGAGGGCATAATAATGTACCTTCCTGCATGAAGATTGAACAAAGAAGGAGTAGGCAAAGTAATAGTCTCACGAGTACCCTGACTAAATACCAGGTTATAAATGATCCTTCTATATATATCTCTATCAAGAAAGTCATGGCGAACCATGCTATCATAATCTAGATATCTCTCGGGAAGAAGAATCTCTTCTTCCTCGTCCAGTCTAATAGGTATCTCAAAGTGTCTAGCAAGACGAGTATCATAGATACCTCCATAGACAATGCCTTTAGAACGGTTCGTGTTCAACCATTGAGCTACTATGGCGCCCAAGCTATAAGTTTTATCATTATGATGGGCTTCGCACAAGACCGCAAGATCTGGGGAGCTAAGGGACCAAGCTTTCCCACGGCCAATCAAACATTTTCCCACAAATAATGAGAAGTACCGAAGCACGGGAAAATGTATGCTAGCAACTCTAGCACAAGACACTCCTCTCTCCTCTCCTACATAAATAGTATCGATGAAAGCTTCCAAGTCCCGTGGACGAGGTTCATGAATATCCCCAACATAAGGTAATTTGCAAACATTGCAAAAATCCTGGAGTGACATGCGTTGGGGAATATCATAAAGTTTGAACTCAACCATAGGAGGATTCTTCTTCGGATAGAAGTTAAAGCTTTGTACGAAGATATTAGTGAGGAGGTATTGCGGACACTTATCTTCAACGAAGGCGGTAAGGCATGCGTTCTCCACCAAGTAGTAAAAGTCCTCATAAAGTCCGGTGGCGCGTAAGAACACATCATTTGGCCACTCGCACGCTCGAACTTCTGCAACTCGAGGGGCCGGATACTTGGGCTTCTTCTCACTTCCATCATCCTTGGGATCACGGCTTGAAGAGCCTCTTAAGAACCTCCTCATGTTTTTTCCTTTTTCTATCTCTGGAAATTTCTGAAATTTTAGTGATTCTAAGGAAAAGTGAACAAGGCTCAATGAAACTCGTAGCAACTATTCTGACAAGTCCCTAGAGGCCATATTACGCATCAAAACCACTTGGGACCAGCTAAAATTGGCATGCAAAGCTCAAGAACATGGTCGCCAAGGCAGCAAAAATACGTGAAGTATAAGGCACTAGAGCGAAAACTAATTGGACCAATGGAGGAGTCACTTACCAAGGAGTAATTTCCCCAAAACAGTTCGGAGAATGGTGCTTTGAGCAAGGAGATCGAAAATCCCAGCAAGAGGAGCAAGAACACGGGTTTGAGCTGCGAAACGATTTTTTTCTGGAGGTAGGAGAAGCACATGAGAGCTACAATGAGTGGAGGGGTGCACGTGGGCCCCACAAGCCTGGTAGGCGCGGCCAGGGGGTGCCCGCGCCTCGAGGGCTTGTGGCCCACTGGTGCAGTCCCCAGACTAGCTCTTCGTCTCCGTATTTTTCAAAAAATCCAGAAAAAATCATACTTGATTTTCAGGACGTTCGGAGAACTTTTATTTTCGGGGTACTTTTCCATGGGACGCTAAAAGCAGAAAACAGGGAAAACTAAACTAAATCTATCACTTTTCTTCTAAACAACCGAAGGTGAAAGCTTGGAACAGAGGTTTGTGACTCCTCGATTCATCAATCTCATGGTCATCGAGAGAAATCCGTCAATGAGGTTGATCAAGTCTCCTTGACAAACTTTTTCAAATCGCAAAAGAGAACAGAGAATTTTCGAATAGTCACTAGGTTACCTCCATGGGGATATGTGTTTCCCCAACAAGCAAATCATACTTCATCTTAACAGGAGGTATAGGGCATTCAAAGCTCCCAATAAGAATCAATGGAGTTTTTTCGATAGCATTGATGCAATGTACTATATATTGTTTCTTCGAAAAGGGCACCATATGCTCATTACCGTTGACATGGAAAGTGACATTGCCTTTGTTGCAATCTATAATAGCACCTGCAGTGTTTAAAAAGGGTCTTCCGAGGATAACCGCCATGGCGTCGTCCTCGGGAATATCCAGAATAACAAAGTCTGTTAAGATAGTGACGTTCGCAACCACAACAAGCACATCCTCGCAAATGCCGATAGGGAAAGCAGTTGATTTGTCGGCCATTTGCAGAGAGATTTCAGTGGGTGTCAACTTATCTAGCTCAAGTCTACGATAAAGAGAGAGAGGCGTAACACTAACACCGGCTCCAACGTCGCATAAAGCAGTTCTAACGTAGTTTCCTTTAATGGAGCAAGGTATCGTGGGCACACCGGGATCACCTAGTTTCTTAGGAGTTCCACCCTCGAAGGTATAGGTAGCAAGCATGGTGGAAATCTCAACCTCAGGTATCCTCCTCTTAGTAGTCACAATATCCTTCATGTACTTAGCATACGGAGACATTTTGAGCATATCTGTCAAACGCATTTGCAGAAAGATGGGTCTAATCATTTCAACAAATCTCTCAAAATCCTCATCATCCTTTTTCTTGGATGGTTTGGAGGGAAAGGGCATGGGTTTCTGAACCCATGGTTCCCTTTCTTTACCATGCTTCCTAGCAGCGAAGTCATTCTTATCGTATCTTCTATTCTTAGGCTTTGGGTTATCAAGATCAACAGGTTCAATCTCTACATCCTTATCGTTGCTAGGTTGAGCATCATCATGAACATCACTATTGATATTATCAATAGGCTCATGTTCATCACCAGATTGTGTTTCAGCATCAGAGACAGAGACATCGTTTGGACTCTCAGGTGTAGCAGCATCTGGGTTGCTCGCGTGCAAATTCCTATCATCTTTCTTCTTCTTTCTAGGATGACTAGGTGCATCAGTGCTAACTCCTTGAGAATCTTGTTCAATCCTCTTAGGATGACCCTCAGGATACAAAGGTTCCTGGGTCATTCTACCGCCTCTAGTGATGACTCTGACAGAATTGTCATTCAACTCATTGAGCAAGTCATTTTGAGCCTTAAGTACTTGTTCTACTTGAGTAGTAACCATAGAGGCATGTTTACTCAGAAGCTTAAGATCATTGACATTTCTGTCCACACAAGCACTTAAATGACTAAGCATACGAGCATTCTGTTCCAATTGTCTGCTAACATAATCATTGAAACTTTGTTGTTTGCCAACAGAGTTATCAAATTCATCCAGGCATAAACTAGCAGGTTTATCAAAAGTAATATCAGTATCATCAAAGCTACGCAGAGAATTTTCTTCTACTACCTGTATCGGGTTATCAAGACCATGGATCTCTTCGGTAGGCGGTAGATTTTTGACATCTTCATATTTAATGCCTTTCTCTTTCATAGATTTGTTAGCTTCTTGCATATCTTCAGGACTGAGGAATAGAATACCTCTTTTCTTCGGAGTTGGCTTAGGAGGTGGTTCGGGAATAGTCCAAGCATTCTCATTGCACAAGTTATTATTCAGTAGGATCTCAGCTTGTTCTACGGTTCGTTCCCTAAAAACAAAACCAGCACAACTATCTAGGTGGTCTCTAGAAGCATCGGTAAGTCCATTATAGAAGATATCAAGTATTTCATTCTTCTCAAGAGGGTGATCAGGCAAAGCATTTAGTAGCTGGAAGAGCCTCCCCCAAGCTTGTGGGAGACTTTCTTCTCCAGCTTGAGCAAAGTTGTATATTTCCTGCAAGGCAGCTTGCTTCTTATGGGCAGGGAAATATTTTTTAGAGAAGTAGTAGACCATATCCTGGGGGCTACACGCACAACCAGGAGCAAGAGAAGTGAACCAAGTCTTATCATCATCCTTTAGCAAGAAAGGAAACAGCTTGAGGATATAGTAGTGGCGGATCTTTTCCTCACTAGTGAATAGGGTGGCTATATCGTGCAGTTTGGTAAGATGGGCTACAACCGCTTCAGAATCATAACCATGAAAAGGATTAGATTCGACCAGAGTGATTAGCTCAGGGTCGACAGAGAATTCATAATCCTTATCGGTCACAAAGATAGGCGAAGTAGCAAACTTCGAGTCGTATTTCATCCTAGCGTTCAAAGATTTTTCTTTCCACTTGAGCAGTAATTTCTCAACATCATAGCTATCCTTGCACGCAAGAAAGTCCTCAGCTATCTCTCCCTCCATAACATAACACTCAGGCATATAAGGCAATTCATTTATAGGAGAGCTAGTTCTAGCAGGAAAAATAGCAGGTTCTACTTCAATAGTATCAATAGTTTCAGAAGTATCATCACATCTAGCAGCAACTCTAGCAATTTGGGCATCAAGGAATGCACCTAGTGGCAAAGAAGTATCAAGCATAGCATCATCAAGCAAAGCAGTATCAGGCATAGCATCATCATAAGAATCATGGGCAGCAGAAGTAGCATCATCAAGCACAGGCGACATAACAAGATTTCTAGCAAGAGGTGGTGTCGCAAACTTACTCATAACTGAAGGTGAATCAAGTGCGGAGCTAGATGGGAGTTCCTTACATGTCCTCGTAGTTTGGGGCCATACTTTAGTTCTTGGATCTATCGGATTCCTCATAGTGACCAGCAGACGTAAATCCCAACTGACTCAGAGAATATAGCTTTGCTTCCCCGGCAACGGTGCCTGAAAAAGGTCTTGATAACCCACAAGTATAGGGGATCGCAACAGTTTTCGAGGGTAGAGTATTCAACCCAAATTTATTGATTCGACTCAAGGGGAAGCCAAATAATATTCTCAAGTATTGGCAGTTGAGTTGTCAATTCAACCACACCTGGAAGATTTAGTGTGTGCAGCAAAGTATCAGTAGCAAAGTAGTATGATAGCAGGAGTAGCAACGGTAACTAGTAGCAGCAGAGTAACAACAGTAGCAACAGAGTAACAGTAACAGCAGTGACAGCAGTACCGGAAAAGTAACGTGGCAAGGACCAGTAGGAAAAACTCATAGGCATTAGATCGGTGATGGATGATTATGTCGGATGCTATTCATCATTTAACAGTTATAACACGGAGAGATAAGTAACTAGCTCCAGTTCGTCAATCTAATGTAGGCATGTATTCCGTATGTAGTCATACGTGCTTAGCGAAAAGAACTTGCATGACATCTATTGTCCATTCCTCCCGTGGCAGTGGGGTCCTAATGGAAACTACGGGATATTAAGCTTCTCCTTTTAATAAAGAACCGGACCAACGCATTAACACTTGGTGAATACATGAACTCCTCATACTATGGTCATCTCCGGGAGTGGTTCCGGCTATTGTTACTCCGGGGTTGCCGGGTCATAACACATAGTAGGTGACTACAACTTGCAAGATAGGATCAAGAACACACATATATTGGCGACAACATAATAGGTTCAGATGTGAAATCATGGCACTCGGGCCCTAGTGACAAGCATTAAGCATGGCAAAGTAGTAGCAACATCAATCTCAGAACATAGTGGATACTAGGGATCAATCCCCATCAAAACTAACTCGATTACATGATAGATCTCATCCAACCCATCACCGTGCAGGATGCCTACGATGAGATTACTCACGAACGGTGAAGAGCGTCATGGAATTGGCGATGAAGGAAGGTTGGTGATGACGATGGCGATGATCTCCCCTCTCCGGAGTCCAGAACGGACTCCAGATCTGCCCTCCAGATGAAGAACAGGAGGTGGCGGCGCCTCCATATCGTAAAACGCGATGAACTCTTCTCCTTGGTTTTTTCCGGATGAAACAGACTAAATAGAGCTGGATTTGGAGGCGGTGGAGCGGTGTGGGCCCCACAAGCATGCCACGCGCGGCCAGGGGGGCCCGCGCCTGGTGGGCTTGTGGGCTCACAGCTCCACTTCCTCCGTTGATTCTTGCGCCAGTATTTTTCATAAATTCCAGAAAAAATTCTCCGTAAATTTTCAGGTCATTCCGAGAACTTTTATTTCTGTGCAAAAACAACACCATGGCAATTCTGCTGAAAACGACGTTAGTCCGGGTTAGTTCCATTCATATCATGCAAATTAGAGTCCAAAACAAGGGCAAAAGAGTTCGGAAAAGTAGATACGACGGAGACATATCAAACATGTGGGAACCAACATGGATATCCAGACCCCTGCTATTGGTTATTGACCGGAGAGGTGTCTCAATCATGTATGCATGGTTCCCGAACCCGTAGGGTCTACCCACTTAAGGGTCGATGACACTAGCGTTATTGTGGGGATAATATATGTGGTTACCGAATGTTATCCAGAGTCCCAGATGAGATCCCGGACGTCACAAGGAGTTCCGGAATGGTCCGGAGGTAAAGATTCATATATAGGAAGTGGAGTTTTGATCGCCGGAAATGTTTCGGGATTTGTCGGTAATGTACCGGGACCACCCAAAGGGTTCCGGGGGTCCACCGGTAGGGGCTACCAGCCCCAAGAGGTTACACGGGCCAAAGTGGACGGGAGCCAGCCCCTAGGTGGGCTGGTGTGCCACCCACCCTGGCCCAAGGCGCACAATGGGGCTAAGGGGGGCAACCTTGGGAGGCAAGCCCACCCCTAGGGCGCCGCCCTCCTCCATCTTGGCCGTCGCACCACCTAGGGGAAACCCTAGGGTAGCCGGGCCCTCCTCCCCCTCCTCCTATATAAACCCAAGGGGTTTGGGGCTGCAAACACACAATTCCTCTCTCCCTCGGCGCAGACCTACCTCTCCTCGTCCTCCGTAGCGCTTGGCGAAGCCCTGCCGGAGTACCACGCAGCTCCACCGTCACCACGCCGTCGTGCAGCCGGAGCTCTCCCTCAACCTCTCTTCTCTCCTTGCTGGATCAAGGCATAGGAGACGTCACCGGGCTGCACGTGTGTTGAACGCGGAGGCGCCGTTGTTCGGCGCTTAGATCAGAATCCACCGCGATCTGAATCGCTACGATTACGACTCCATCAACCACATTCATAGTAATGCTTCCGCTTAGCGATCTTCAAAGGTATGAAGGTGCTCCACCTTTTGCTCATTGCTGGTTTCTCCTAGATAGATCCTTGTGAAGCATAGGAATTTTTTCTAAATTACTATGTTCCCCAACAGCACAAGCATTATCAATTAGAACGAAGGGATGACAAGTAGAGATCTCCTTGGTTAGTTTGGAGTTGATCATGAGACTCCTTAAGAGACGAATGAATACCTTTCAAGACCTTCTAAGCCTTTTCAAGTGTGTCAAATTCTTCCTTGAGTCTATCATGGCCAACCCCAAGTGCAACCTTCTCGGACTTAAGCACACGGGTAAGAACAGTAGCATGATCAAGCTCTTTTTGCAATTTAGCACAGTCAACGTTGTGTGACTCCTCAAGAGCCAAACGAAGACTGCACTCTTCCTCTAGAGCAATGGATAGTTCTGCAATCTCATCGACATATTCATGACTATGTCCCTGCATCTTGGAGATTGTATCCTCATGAGACTCAATGAGATCATTGGCCTCACCAAGTTGTTACAAAAGAGCAACAAAGTGCTTCTTGGATTCACATTTGATCTTACACAAGAATTTGTCAAACTCATGCTCATCAAGTTCCACTACTTCACTATCATCAACACAATCTAATAATGAAGGAGCAGTAGTGATAGTAGTCTTGATGCTGGGGGTTACCTGATTGATACCTTTGGTCATAAGGCACTTGGCGATGCGGTTCTCGTTGGACGCCGAATAGAGACACCTTGGGGGAGGAGGTGGCAATGTCCATGGTAGCCGTTGCCATCCACTCACGGCTTGTATCATCCTCGTCATTATCGGAGGTGTACTCTTCAAATGCCACCAGCCCCTTTGGATGAGACTTCTTGGTGAAGTGATTCTTGTTTGGGAAATACTTGGCTTTGTCTTTGCGAATGATCTTGCCCCCGTTGTCTTCCCTCTTCTCATAAGGAACATCCACCACAAAGTGACTCACATTGCTGCAATTGTAGCAAGTCCCCACTCGTTGCATGTTCTTGGACCCACTAGAGTTGTTCTTGTAGAAGTTGGGCCTTGAGTTTCTCTTGTTGCCCCAAAATTGCCTTGATGCAAGAGCCATGTGCTCGCGATAAGCATACTTTGTGTCTTCGGGGCAACCCTCTTCTTGATCTTCCTCTTCTTCATCGGGCATGGCATTGGCTTTCAAGGCAAGGTTGGGTGAGGCTTTCTTTGACCGCACACGAGCAAGAGCATTTTCGGCTATCTTGCTCATGATATTCATGGCGATGAAATCATCCAACACTTCAATTGAGGTCAAGGAGTGGAAATCCGGCCTTTGACGGATTACAGAAGACATGGCTTTGTTGAATGGCATGATGGCCTTGAGAAACTTACGCTTGATCCAATTGTCATCTGTATCCTTGCTCCCAGGATCTTGGAGAGCAACAGCAAGAGCATTTACCCTCCGGTAGAGGTCGTGGGGATCCTCATCTTCTAGAATCACAACTCATCAGCCTCATTAATTTCCACTTCAAAGTTGGACCGTTGAATACGAGATCTCCCCTTGTACAACACCATGATGTGCTCCCAACAATCCTTGGCACAAGTGAATGGGCGCAAGTGAGGTAGATCTTCAGGAGGAACCGCGGATTGAAGGATGAACAACCGAAATGATTATATTGATTGTCTGCCTCTTCTCTTGGAGTGAGGTTGCTTGGGTCATGTGGGTAGAAGCCTTGTTCAATGATTCTCCACATATTTGTTGAGCTGTGATTCAAATGAGACTTGATGCAAAACACCCAATTAGCAAAATCACCTTTAACAAGCTTAGGAGATGGACCAAGGTTATTAATATGCGGTGTAGGGACTGGTCCTCCATAGACCGAGGGAGGAGGAACCGGGGAAAAGGTTCCCGTCCCATTCTTGTTAAGAGGATAAGAAGTTTGAGTACCTTTAGCCGCTTCCTTGGCGGAATTGGCCTCCGACTCCGATGTGGAAGGTTTAACCACCATCACCGGTTCGGGAGAATTTTTCAACCCCTCAAATAATTCTTTAAGCATGGACTTGACTTCGATCGTCATGGACGTATTGAGTGAGGCCATAGCCTCATTCAAGTCGTCGCATATAATCGAAACCAACTCCATGGCCTCGGGCATTTCACTCGCACCACCACCGTCGTCAACCATACTCTTCGGGTGGCAAAACCCTTAATAAAGAGACGTGGCTCTGATACCAATTGAAAGGATCGATATGGTTGACTAGAGGGGTGAATAGGCAACTACCAATTTTTAGCTTTTCTTAACAAATTAGGGTTAGCAACAAAAGTTTCTCTAGATGAACAACTAGGTGAGCAACCTATATGATGCTAACAATAACAACAACAAGCACAAGTAAGGAATACCACACAACAATAGCAAGCACAAAGTAAAGGTAAGAGATAAGCACAAGTGGATTCTCTGGAGACGAGGATGTGTTACCGAAGTTCCTTCCCTTTGACAGGAAGTACGTCCCCGTTGGAGAGGCGTGGAGGCACAATTCTCCCCCAAGAAGCCACTAGGGCCACCGTATTCTCCTCACGCCCTCACACAATGCGAGGTGTTGTGATTCCACTAGTGGTGCCCTTGAAGGCGGCAATCGTACCTTTACAAACAAGGTTGGGGCTATCTCCACACAAAGCTTGGAGGCTCCCAACAAGACCGCGGAGCTTCACCACAATGGAATGTGGCTCCGGGGTGACCTCAGCCGTCTAGGGTTCTCAAACACCCAAGAGTAAAAAGATCTCCAAGGGATTAGTGGGGGAATCGAATATCTCTTGGTGGAAGTGTAGGTCTCGGCCTTCTCAACCAATCCCTAGAAAATCAACAAGTTTGATTGGCTAGGGAGAGAGATCGGGTGAATATGAGCTTTGGAGAAACAATGGAGCTTGGGGAGGTGAGAGGTAAGCTTCCAGAGGAAGAAGACCCCTTTATATAGTGGGGGGATCCAACCGTTACCTCCCCCCCCCCCCGCCACTCACAGCACGAGCACGGCGGTACTACCGCTGCTAGGAGCAGTACTACCACTGCTAGGAGTGGTACTACCACAAGGTAGGTTCACCAACCACAGTAGTAAAAAGTTACAACCGTGCCTACCACTGCTGAGGAAAAAAGGATGCGCTAAAAGTCCAACGGAGCGGTAGTAAAAAACTACTACCGCCCAAAGAGCGGTACTACCGCCGAGAGAGAGGTAGTAAAAAAAACTACTACCGCCCAGAGAGCGGCGCCTGCAGTACTATCGCTGGCACCGGCGGTACTACCTCTCGCCCTTTTGCACAGAGAAGAACAAGTTGGAGCTCCATTGAAGCAAGGGAAAGGTGGTGCAATAGAAATGTGTACGTGTTGATTCCACCCAAACCTTTCCGAAGCGGACTCCCTCTTAATAGTACGGCTTTCCTACGACTCAAATCCACCGAAGGGAAACATAGAAAACCACCATCTTTGAAATACAACGAGGGGCACCGAATCGTCTTGTGCCTAGTCATAAATTATCTGAGATGCTCAATGCACATGATTAGTCCGCAAGGGTACTGTCATCAATCACCAAAACCACTTAAGGAAAAATATGCCCTAACAGATGGGTTTAGCTTCGACCTACTTGGTGAACTTATCCACCACAACTAGCGGGTGAGTGAATCCAGTCGCCCGGTGCGTAAAGGACCGACAATGCCAACGTCCCATGCGGTGAATGGCCAAGTGATCAGAATCATTTTTTAGCATGGATGCAGGCTTGTGCGATCGATTCTTGTAGAAGTGACATCCGACGCACAGGTCCACCAAGTCCCTAGGTGCCTCATTGGCTCGAGGCCAATAAAAAGATACTCGCAAAGCCTTGGCCACCCAAGTCTGAGAGGACGCGTGATGTCCACAAGTTCCCGACTGGATCTTGTGCAGAATTTGTAGTCCTTCCTGTCGGTAAATGCACTTTTGGCGGACTCATGTAACACTCTTCTTGTATAGTTTGTCTCCGAGCACTTCGAAAGCTTTAGACTGCCGAATGATTTGGCGGGCTTCCTCTTTATTATCGGGGAGCTCTTGCCGGAGCACTTAAGCCAGATAAGGTTGTGTCCATTCACACGTGATGACAAACATCTCATGGACAAGGTCAACCACGGCTAGGACGTTAATCTCAGTCGGATTAGAAGAACTGATTGCTTCTGGGGGCTCTTCTGTGAAGGGATCCTCCTTGACCGAAGGGGTGCGTAAATTCTCGAGGAACACGCCCTTTAGAACGATTTTCCGAGTGGAGCCGGTCTTTGCCAAATCATCGCCTGCTTGATTCTTGGCTCGGGGCACATGGTGCATTTCCATCCCTTTGAAGTTTTTTCCAGTTTCCTAACTGCGTTGTAGTAGACTATAATTGCTGGGCTTCGAATGTTTCATTCCTTCATTACTTGATTGACAATGAGATCTGGGTCGTCATAAACCATCGGTCTATGGATGCCGAGCGAGATAGCCATGCGAAGCCCGTACAGGAGGGCCTCTTACTCGGCTTCGTTGTTGGATGAATCAAAGTGAATCTAGAGCATGTAGCTTAGTCGGTCTCCCTTGGGGGAAACAAGAACCACTCCAGCCCCCGAGCCATGGAGCATTTTGGATCCATCGAAGAACATGGTCCAATGTCGGGAATGTCCGGAGCCGGCTGCTCTTGCTCTACCCATTCGGCAAGAAAGTCCACCAGGGGCTGAGACTTCATTACCTTCTTGGCTTCAAAATCTCCAGCAGTAGGAGCTCAGTCGTCCATTTGGCCACTCGGCCAATAGCGTCCTAATTGTGTAGGATTTCCACCAGGGCAGCGTCACTGATGACAGTGACCTAGTGATCTTGGAAATAGTGGACTACCTTCTTCACTATAAGGTAGATCCCATAGACCAGCTTCCGGTAGTGTGGATATCTTTGTTTCGAGGGGGTCAATACCTCGGAGATGTAGTAGATGGGCCTTTGTACCTTGTACACCTTCCCCGTTCTTCATGATCTATAGTGAGTACGGTGCTAACCACTTGGCTAGTGGCAGCAATGTACAAGAGCAAGGGCTCCTGGCTGCTCGGAGCACCTAACACTGGCTAGGTGGAAAGCAGAGCTTTAAGTTGGTCGAATGCGACGTGCAACTTGTCAGTCCACTCGAATCTGTCAGATTTCTTCATCAATCGGTAAAGAGCCAGAGCCTTCTCACCAAGTCTTGAGATGAAGCGGCTCGGGGCTGCAAGGAAGCCCATAAGCCTCTGCACATCATGGATGCGCTCCGGTCGTCTCATATGTACGATGGCACCGATCTTGTCGGGATTGGCATCATACCCCGTTCGAAAACAAGGAAACAGAGTAGCTTTCCAGCTTGTACACTGAAGGTGCATTCGGCCGGACTGACCTTAATCCCAAAGCGTTGAAGGTTTGTGAAAGTTTCGGCGAGGTCGGCTAGGAGGTCGGAACCTTTTCTGGACTTGACCACGATGTTGTCCATGTACGCTTCGACATTCCGACTGGTCTATTCCTTCATGCACTTTTGAATCATGCGCTGCAAGGTAGCTCCAACATTTTTTAGGCCGAGTGGCATCGTGACGTAACAAAAATACCCGAATGGGGTGATGAAGGTTGTTTTTATTTCTCAGGTCCATACATTCGGATCTGGTGGTACCCGGTGTACGCATCCAGGAATGACATGTTTTCACATTCGGCAGTCGAATCTACGATTTGATCTATGCAGGGCAGAGGGAAGTGGTCCTTCGAGAAGGCCCGGTTGAGATGCTTGAAATCAATGCATGATGACCCACAAGTATAGGGGATCTATCGTAGTCCTTTCGATAAGTAAGAGTGTCGAACCCAACGAGGAGCAGAAGGATCTCACAAGTGGTTTTCAGCAAGGTAATATCTGCAAGCACTGAAATTATCGGTAACAAGTGGTTGGGTGGTGAGATGATTCGTAGCAAGTAGCAAGTAACAAAAGTAACAACGGTGCAGCAAAGTGTCCCAATCTCTTTTGTAGCAAGGGAAAAGCCTGGAGAAAGTCTTATAGGAGGTAAAACACTCCCGAGGACACATGGGAATTTCTGTCAGGCTAGTTTTCATCATGTTCATATGATTCACGTTCGTTACATTGATAGTTTGATATGTGGGTGGACCGGCGCTTGGGTACTGCCCTTACTTGGACAAGCATCCCACTTATGATTAACCCCTCTCACAAGCATCCGCAACTACAAAAGAAGAATTAAGACAAAGTCTAACCATAGTATTAAACTAGTGGATCCAAATCAGCCCCCTAGGAAGCAACGCATAAACTAGGGTTTAAGCTTCTGTCACTCTAGCAACCCATCATCTACTTACTACTTCCCAATGCCTTCCTCTAGGCCCAAATAATGGTGAAGTGTTATGTAGTCGACGTTCACATAACACCACTAGAGGAAAAACAACATACAACACATCAAAATATCGAACGAATACCAAATTCACATGACTAGTTATAGCATGACTTATGCCATGTCCTCAGGAACAAAAGTAACTACTCACAAAGCATAATCATAATCATGACCTGAGAGGTAATGAGTAGCATCAAAGATCTGAACATAAACTCTTCCACCAAGTAATCCAACTAGCATCAACTAGAAAGAGTAATTAACACTACTAGCAACCTTACAAGTACCAATCGGAGTGGCGAGACAGATATTGGTTACCAGAGATGAACTAGGGTTTGGAGATGAGATGGTGCTGATGAAGATGTTGATGGTGATGAGTCCCCTCTGATGAGAGGAGTGTTGGTGATGACGATGGCGATGATTTCCCCCTCCGGGAGGGAAGTTTCCCCGACAAGATCGTCCTGCGGGAGCTCTAGATTGGTTCTGCTCAAGTTCCGCCTCGTGGCAGCGGCGAATCCTCCGAAAAGCCTCCTCTTGATTTATTCCAGACCGAAACCCTTCTTGTAGCAAAAGAGGGGGGCCAGTGGGCCAGCAGGGAGCTGACAAGCCCCCTAGGCGCGGCTAGGGGGGAGGCCGCGCCTAGCAGGCTTGTGGCATCCTGCTGGCGCCCCTCTGGCACTTCTTCGGCCCAGTATTTTTTGTAAATCCCAAAAAAAATCCTCGTTGATTTTCACGGCTTTTGGAGTTGTGTAGAATAGGTATCTCAAACTTGCTCCTTTTTCAGGCCAGAATTCCAGCTGTGGGCATTCTCCCTCTTCATGTAAACCTTGCAAAATAAGAGACAAAAGGCATAAGTATTCTACCGTGAAGTGTAATAACAGCCCAAAAAGAGATAAATATCAACATGAAATCATGATGCAAAATGGACGTATCAACTCCCCCAAACTTAGACCTCACTTGTTCTCAAGCGAAAGCCGAGATCAATAAATATGCCCACATGTTTATAGAGAGAGGTGTCGACAAAACAAGATACGAACATGCGGGCATCATGATCATTGTCAGGACAGTAATACCATCATATCATCTCTTATGCTAAAGTGACAATTCCTTCACAAAGTAAAGCATAGATCAAGAACCTTACCGAGAATTAACAACCGATAGCCTTTAGTCATTGAAGCAATTGCAATTTATCACAACATCAGAAAGAGTCAAATAAGAGCTTGTAAAGCAAATCCACATACTCAATCATCCTTTCGTTCTCTACAATTGCTACAACTCACGTGGTACTCATGAGATCAAAGTTTCAGTCGGACACAGAGAAAGATAGGGGCTTATAGTTTTGCCTCCCAACTGCTTACCTCAAGGGTAATGTCAACAATTATAATTCATGAATACTTACTTCCAAGTTGACATATGAATATAGCTCTTTCCCAAGCATATGACGTTAGCCAAGATAAAGGCGAAACAAGGTATTGGTGAAGATCACCATGACTCTTCAAAGGGAAAAAAGTAAAGGTACAAGATAGGCCCTTCGCAGAGGGAAGCAGAGGTTGTCATGCACTTTTGAGGTTTGGATGTGTGTCTCTTAGTGAGGAGGAACGTCACTTTATATTGCCTCTTGTGATAAAGAACTTTATTATGCAGTCTGTCGCTTTTATGTCTTCCTCGTCACAAGTTCGTACAAAGCTTATTTTCCACACACTAATAGATCATACATGTTAGAGAGAAATTTGTATTGGTTGCACCGATGACAACTTACTTGAGGGATCTTATTCAATCCATAGGTAGGTATGATGGACTCTCATGGCAAAACTGGGTTGAAGGTTTATGGATGCACAAGTAGTTTCTCTACTTGGTGCGGGAGTTTTTGGCTAATATGTGGTGGAAGCAATCGTCACATGCTAAGGGATCTTTAATCATATAACATTGTTCGGAACCAAGCAAACACAATTCATTATGTTGTCTTCCTTGTCCAACATCTACTTCTAAGCATGCAATAGTTTAGTGAGTGTTCACAATCATAGATGGTGTCAAAGATGATATATTTATATGTGAACCTCTCCTTCTTTATCACTTCCTATTAATTGCAGCAATGACCAAGGTCTATGTTTGTCTACCCTCAACAAGTTTCAATCATCATTCTTTTTATATGTGAAGCCATCACTTCCCATAAGATCATTACATGATCTTTCATGCTTTTGTTCTTTTCTCAATCTTTTTTATCATGGCAAGAGGCAAAGCCCTTCAACTAAGACACTCTTTATTATATGGCTCACGAGCTCGAATACATCGGGGGTGACACAAAGCAAAACTAAGACTAAAACACTAAGACTTTTATTCTGCTAGAGAAAGAGAAAACTGAAAAGAACAAACTAAAACAAAGGTAAAGGCAAAAGATATGATGGTCATACGATACCGGGGCAACTCCCCCAAGCTTGGCACAAGCCAAGGGGATTGCCCATACCCATGCTAAGTTGTCTTCCTTTGGAGGTGATGGTGGTGGAGTTGTTGCAATCTTTGATAACAAGAGGGCCATTAATCTTTGATTTATACCTTGGAGATCTGTGATATGTTTCTCCAGCAAAACATCTTCACGAGTGAGATAAGTATTGCGAGAACGAGTTGTTTCACAAAACCTCGAGAGTTCAATCAAGGATGGAGATAGTAGGTGGAGGTAGGGTTGGAGGAAATCCACTTCTTCAACTTCTTCCTTGTTGAGCACAGATTGCACTTCGTCCCATGCCTGATTCTTCTCCTTAGTTTTGCCCTTGGTTTCTTTAGGTAGACTTTCCTTAGCCTCCATGACCTCCATCCTTTTCAGATCAGCACTTACTTCTCCATAAACTTGAGGGAGATTGTTCTCCCCCAGAGATTCCTGAGACGACAACTTGCTCTAAATCTGTGACAGAAAATAGGCTCGAAACGGGAACAGAGGAAATCTGCGTGATACGAGGATCAGACCCTACGGGAGAATATATAATGATTTTTTCCAGACCCGAAGGAGTACTCCGCACGAAAACGGAGTCCGGGAGGCACACGAGGTGGCTACATGCCCCCCAGGTGTGGCCAGGGGTGGGCCCGCGCCTGGCAGGCTTGTCGCCTCCTCGCGTGCTTTTCGGACTACTTCCATTTTTTGTATTTTTGCAAATATTCCAAAACAGAGAAAAATTCCTACTGGAAAAGTTTTGGAGTATGTATACTTACCGAAACATATACCTCTTCGTTTTCGGAGTCTGAAACAGGCTGATAAATATCCCTTAGGTATTCTTCCGGAGTTATGGTATTGATAATATTGGTTTGAACATTTATGGGAGTACCTGAGATATAATGCTTGATTCTCTGCCCATTTACAACTCTCGGACAATTACCTTTCGTGTTGTTGATCTTGATAGCACCGGAGCGATATACTTCCTCAACAATATAGGGACCTTCCCATTTAGAGAGAAGCTTGCCTGCAAAGAATCTTAAACGAGAATTATATAGCAAGACATAATCACCTACATTGAACTCACTCTTTTGTATCCTCTTATCATGCCACCTCTTAACCTTTTCTTTGAACAACTTGGCATTTTCATATGCCTGAGTTCTCCATTCATCAAGCGAGCTAATGTCAAATAACCTCTTCTCACCAGCAAGTTTGAAATCAAAGTTGAGCTCTTTGATTGCCCAATAATCTTTATGTTCTAGCTCAAGAGGTAAATGGCATGCTTTACCGTACACCATTTTGTATGGAGACATGCCCATGGGATTCTTATAGGCAGATCTATAAGCCCACAGTGCATCATCGAGCTTCTTAGACCAATTCTTTCTAGACCTATTGACAGTCTTTTGCAGAATTAGTTTAATCTCTCTATTGCTTAGCTCTACTTGACCACTGGACTGAGGGTGATAGGGAGATGCAATTCGATGGTTGACATCGTACTTAGCAAGCGTTTTACAGAAAGCACCATGAATGAAATGTGAACCACCGTCGGTCATTAGATATCTAGGGACTCCAAATCTAGGGAAAATAACTTCTTTAAGCATCCTGATAGAGGTGTTGTGATCAGCACTACTAGTGGGGATAGCTTCTACCCACTTAGTGACGTAATCAACAGCAACTAGGATATGAGTATACCCATTGGATTTTGGAAAAGGTCCCATATAATGAAATCCCACACATCAAATGGTTCAATGACAAGTGAATAGTTCATAGTCATTTCCTGACGTTTACCGATATTACCTATTCTTTGACATTTGTCACAAGACAATACAAACTTATGGGCATCCTTGAAGAGAGTGGGCCAATAGAAACCTGATTGCAATACTTTGTGTGCAGTTCTATCTCCTGCATGGTGTCCTCCGTAGGCCTCGGAGTGACACTTCTGTAGGATTTGTCCCTGTTCATGTTCAGGTACACAATGTCTAATAACACCATCTACTCTGTCCTTATAAAGGTGAGGATCATCCCAAAAGTAATGTCTCAAGTCAAAGAAGAATATCTTCTTTTGCTGGTATGTGAAACTAGGTGGTATATATTTGGCAACGATATAGTTTGCATAATCAGCATACCACGGTGCACTACGTGAAGCATTGATGACATTCAATTGCTCATCGGGAAAGCTATCATCAATAGGTTGTGCGTCATCAAGAACGTTCTCCAACCTAGACAAGTTATCTGCTACTGGGTTATCAGCACCCTTCCTGTCAACAACATGCAAATCAAATTCTTGTAGCAAGAGAACCCATCTGATAAGTCTAGGTTTAGCGTCTTTCTTCTCCATGAGGTACTTAATAGCAGCATGATCAGTGTGAATAGTGACTTTGGAATCAACTATGTAAGACCCGAACTTTTCACATGCAAACACGACTGCTAAAAAATTCCTTTTCCGTAGTAGCATAGTTTCTTTGGGCATTGTCTAGAGTTTTACTAGCATAGTGAATAACATTCAACTTCTTATCAACTCTTTGCCCTAGGACAGCACCAACAGCATAATCACTAGTATCACACATGATTTCAAAAGGTAAGTTCCAATCAGGTGGTTGAACAATAGGTGCACTTATCAAAGCCTTCTTAAGTATTTCGAAGGCTTCCTCACAATCATCGTCAAAAACAAAAGGAATATCCTTTTGCAAGATATTGGTAAGAGGCCTAGAAATCTTAGAGAAGTCTTTAATGAACCTTCTATAGAAACCAGCATGACCAAGGAAACTTCTTATACCTATCTACTTCAATACCTCTTTCAGAAGTTTTATGTCCTAAGACGATGCCTTCATTAACCATAAAGTGGCACTTCTCCCAATTCAAGACAAGATTGGTGTATTAATATCTCTGCAAGACTCGATCAAGGTTGCTAAGGCAATCATCAAAAGAAAACCCGTAAACGGAGAAGTCATCCATGAAAGCCTCAACAATCTTTTCACAAAAGTCACAGAATATAGCCATCTATCATCTTTGAAAGGTGGCGGGTGCATTACATAAGCCAAAAGGCATACGTCTATAAGCAAAGGTACCGAAAGGGCAGGTGAAAGTGGTTTTCTCCTGATCAGATTGTGCAATAGGTATTTGGGAGAAACCAGAATAACCGTCTAGAAAGCAGAAGTGTGTGTGTTTAGACAGTCTTTCTAGCATTTGGTCGATAAAAGGCAAAGGGTGATGATCTTTCCTAGTGGCTTTATTCAATTTCCTAAAATCGATCACCATCCTATAGCGACTAATAATCCTCTGTGGGATCAATTCATCCTTATCATTAGATATAAAGGTAATACCTCCCTTCTTAGGGACGCAATGCACCGAACTCACCCAATCACTATGAGCAACAGGACAAATAATACATGCTTCCAGGAGCTTTAGTATTTCTTTTCTTACTACCTCTTTCATCTTAGGATTTAATCTCTGTTGATGATCAGCAACTGGCTTGGAATCAGGATCAATTTTAATCTTGTGCTGGCATAGAGTGGGACTAATGTCCTTAAGATCATCAAGAGTATATCCAATAGCAGCACGGTGCTTCCTCAGTGTTTTTAGTAACTTCTTTTCTTCATGCTCTGAGAGGCTAGCACTAATAATAACAGGATATATCTCTTTTTCATCAAGATAAGCATACTTAAGAGTATCTGGCAACTGTTTAAGCTCAAACACGGGATCACCCTTTGGTGGGGGTGGATCCCCAAGAAGTTCAACAGGCAAATTATTCTTAAGGATAGGATATTGTTCTAAGACAACTCTATCTATCTCATCCCTTTCCTCCATATGCATATCGTTTTCATGCTCAAGCAAATATTGCTCTAAGGGATCAGTAGGAGGCACGACAATAGAAGCTAGGGTAATAATTTCATCCTTACTAGGCAACTCTTTTTCATGAGGTTGTCTACCAAACTTGGAGAAATTGAACTTGTGTGACACACCTTCAAGGCCAACAGTGATAGTTTGCTTCTCACAGTCAATATGAGCATTGATAGTATTGAGAAAAGGTCTACAAAATATGATGGGACAAAAGTAATCTTGTGTGGTAGCAAGAATGAGGGAATTAGCAGGATACTTCATTTTACCACACAAGACATCAACATCTCTAACAATTCCCACAGGGCAGGTAGTATCTCTATGGGCAAGCTGAATAGTGACATCAATAGGTTCTATCTCGACAGGTGCAATCTCGTCTTTAATTTCATCATATAAGGATTGAGGTATTGCACTAACACTAGCACCCACGTCACATAAACCATGATAACAATGATCTCCTATCTTAACAGAAACAACACGCGTGCCAACAACAAGCCTATGTTTGTCTCTAGCATGTGGCTTAGCAATTCTAGCAGCATCTTCACAGAAGTGAATATCATGGCCATCAACATTGTCGGATAGGAGATCTTTGATAATAGCAATGCTAGGTTCAACTCTAATTTTCTCAGGGGGTGTAGGTGTTCTAATGTATCCCCTACGTATCACAGTTGAAGCTTTAGAATGATCCTTTATCCTAACAGGGAAAGGTGGTTTCGCAATGTAAGCACTGGGAACAATAGGATCATTATAGGCAATGACTTTCTCTTCAACTGGATTGGGTTTAACTACATTGAATTATAAGGGAGGATGATATTTGAACCACTTCTCTTTGGGGAGATCAATATGAGCAGCAAAAGATTCACACAATGAAGCTACTATCTCAGAGTCAAGTCCATACTTAGCGCTAAAGTCACAAAAAGTATTTGTTTCAACAAAGAATTTAACGCAATCAAACTTGAAATTCATACCTGACTCCTTACCTTCTTCAAGATCCCAATCCTCAGAGTTGCATTTAATTCTCTCCAATAAATTCCATTTGAAGTCAATATCTCTCTTCATAAAAGAACCGGTACAAGAAGTGTCAAGCATGGTGCGATCATCATGAGAACGCCAAGCATAGAAGTTCTGAATGATAATTTCTGTCGAGAGCTCATGATTGCGGCATAAATATAACATTGATTTAAGCCTCCCCCAAGCTTGAGCGATGCTTTCTCTGTCATGAGGCCAAAAATTATAAATATAATTCCGATCACGATGTACTAAATGCATAGGATAAAAGTTTTGATGAAATTCCAATTTCAACCGATTGTAGTCCCATGATCCAGTATCATCACATAGCCTATACCATGTCAACGCCTTATCCCTCAAAGATAAGAGAAAGACCTTCCTCTTGACCTCATCCTCGGGCATACCTGCAAGGTTAAATAAACCACAAACTTCATCTACATAGATTAGATGCAAGTCTGGATGTGATGTTCCATCTCGTGTAAAAGGATTAGCCACCAGTTTCTCAAGCATACCCGAAGGAAATTCAAAGCAAATATTTTCAGTAGGTGCAGCAGGTTGAGGAGCAACTCTTCGTGCTTCCGTTCGAGGTGAAGATTCCCCGAAAAAGCACCTCAAAGCATTAGTTTCCATAGTGACAAGTGACAATAAATTTCAGCACACTATATGAATGTTTCCTTACCAAGTTCCACTTACCAAAGGCGCTTCACTCCCCAGCAACGGCACCAGAAAAGAGTCTGATGACCCACAAGTATAGGGGATCTATCGTAGTCCTTATGGTAATTAAGAGTGTCGAACCCAACGAGGAGCAGAAGTATTTGACAAGTGGTTTTCAGCAAGGTAATATCTGCAAGCACTGAAATTATCGGTAACAAGTGGTTGTGTGGTGAGATGATTCGTAGCAAGTAACAAAACTAACAATGGTGCAGAAAAGTGTACCAATCCCTTTTGTAGCAAGGGACAAGCCTCGACAAAGTCTTATAGGAGGTAAAACGCTCCCGAGGACACATGGGAATTTCTGTCAAGCTAGTTTTCATCATGTTCATATGATTCACATTCGTTACTTTGATAGTTTGGTATGTGGGTGGACCGGCGCTTGGGTACTGCCCTTACTTGGACAAGAATCCCACTTATGATTAACCCCTCTCGCAAGCATCCGTAACTACAAAAGAAGAATTAAGACAAAGTCTAACCATAGCATTAAACTAGTGGATCCAAATCAGCCCCTTAGGAAGCAACGCATAAACTCGGGTTTAAGCTTCTGTCACTCTAGCAACCCATCGTCTACTTACTACTTCCCAATACCTTCCTCTAGGCCCAAATAATGGTGAAGTGTTATGTAGTCGACGTTCACATAACACCACTAGAGGAAAAACAACATACAACACATCAAAATATCGAACGAATACCAAATTCACATGACTACTTATAGCATGACTTATCCCATATCCTCAGGAACAAAAGTAACTACTCACAAAGCATAATCATAATCATGTACATAGAGGTAATGAGTAGCATCAAAAATCTGAACATAAACTTTTCCACCAAGTAATCCAACTAGCATCAACTACAAAGAGTAATAAACACTACTAGCAACCTTACAAGTACCAATCGAAGTCGCGAGGCGGATATTAGTTACAAGAGATGAACTAGGGTTTGGAGATGAGATGGTGTTGATGAACATGTTGATGGTGATGAGTCCCCTCCGATGAGATGAGTGTTGGTGATGACGATGGCGACGATTTCCCCATCCGGGAGGGAAGTTTCCCCGGCACGATCGTCCTACCGGAGCTCTAGATTGGTTCTGCTCAAGTTCCGCCCCGTGGCAGCGGCGAATCCTCCAAAAAGCCTCTTCTTGATTATTTTTTCAGATCGAAACCCTTCTTGTAGCAAAAGAGGGGGGCCAGTGGGCCAGCAGGGAGCTCCCAAGCCCCCTAGGCTCGGCCAGGGGGGAGGTCGCGCCTAGCAGGCTTGTGGCCTCCTGCCGGCGCCCCTCTGGCACTTCTACGGCCCAGTATTTTTTATAAATCCCAAAAAAATCCTCGTTGATTTTCACGGCTTTTGGAGTTGCGCAGAATAGGTATCTCAAACTTGCTCCTTTTTCAAGCCAGAATTCCAGCTGCCGACATTCTCCCTCTTCATGTAAAGCTTGCAAAATAAGAGAGAAAAGGCATAAGTATTGTACCGTGAAGTGTAATAACAGCCCAAAAAGAGATAAATATCATCATGAAAGCATGATGCAAAATGGACGTATCAATGCACGTTCGGAATGAATTCTTCTTCTTTGGCACCATGACCACATTCTCCTACCCCTCGGAGTCGAAGACCTCGTGCATGAACTCGACAGCTAGGAGTCGAGCGATCTCCTCGTATTGCCCTACGCTTCTCAATGGAGGAATGGCGCAGGTGTTCCTTGACGGGCTTAACCATTGGGTCCACTTGGAGGCGGTGCTCAGCCAGCTCCCTAGGAATCCTTGGCATGTCAGACGGCTTCCATGCGAAGATATCCCACTTCTCACGGAGGAACTCGATGAGCTCGGCTTCCTATTTCCCTTCGAGTGAAGTGGAGATGTTCATCGCAGAAGCACTTCGGTCGGTGGGGTGGACGTGGACCTGCTTCGTCTCGTCGGCCAACTGAAAGGTGGACTCAGTAGCCGGCCGCTTCAACTTGAGCAGATGTGCGGTGTTCACTGCCTTCTTGTGCCCGTCCAGCTCGGCTGCAAGGACCTGCTCATTAGCGATCCTAGAGCCTTGCTGGAGGCACTCCTCGCCAACCTTCCGATTGCGAGTCACCATGATCATGCCTTTCATCTCTGACATCTTAAGCTTAAGATACACGTAACATGGTCAGGCCATGAAACGTGCATAGGCGGGCCTACCCACGATGGCGTGATAGGCGGTGCGAAAGTCAACCACTTCGAAGGTCAACCTTTCCTTGCGATAATTCTTCTAGCTGCCGTATACGACATTCAAAGTGATCTGGCCGAGTGATTTGGCCTGCTTCCCGGGTGTTAGAGCATATTTCTCCGTATGTGGTTTTGGTAATTGATGACAATCCCTATGGACTAATGGTTGCCTTAAGTTATATTTGAAGGATTTGTCCATAGCAATTCTTGAAGTCCATGTGTTGGTTTCAAGCAGTTTATATGATGACCAAGGTGGTATTCAAGGTATTATCCAAAGAATGTCATAAAGACACCAGGTTGATCAAGATCATCAAACAAAGAGTAAATCAAGATGATCTACACACAAAGCGTACAAGATGTACTGAAAGGGATCATGTGATCCCATGGTATGGTAAGCATTGTCCATAACGCTTTTGTGTACTAACTCATGGTCTTCATGAGAGTTCTTTGTGGGGTTAGGTGTGTTTCCAATGGTTTGCGTCAAGAGGAAGATCTTCGTGAAGGATGACATCAAGTGGTGATCGTCGTCAAGATTGTGATGTGCAAGTTCAAGTGGAGCATCACGAAGATAACATGCTCGAAGCTTGCCGTCCATTATGGTGGCAATGGACTTGTGAAGATGTGCTGAAGAGTGGCTCACCCATAACGAGTATGGGTGAGCAATCAACTAGTCTTCATCAATCCAACGCGATCAATAAATGTGGTCCATCTTGAGGAAGTCAAGATCGTCATACTCTAGCTCAAGTGGAGTATATGCAAGGTATAGGTTTGCCCTTGATAGGTTTTTCTATTTTAGGATAGATTGTCGTACTGTCAAGAGGGGCTCTCAAGTGAGTAGCTTGATCCTATCGCTCGTTGAGCTCTCAAACCATTTGCATCCTTGCATCATCTTTCTTGGTTCTAGTTTGGTGATTCTCTTTGCGAGTTTTAGAGCTGATGGTCACCTTCGTGAGAAGCTCGAGTTCATCGAAAACGGAGTCCATATGCATCTTCTATGATGTTTTCGATGTTGGAAGTTTTTGTTGGTTCGTCATTCATATAGATTTCACATCTCTATATCTTTGGCATTTTCATTTCTACATGTTCTTAAGATTGTCGTCCTCAATCTAACAAGCTTGAGTTTGCTCGATTCAAAGCTCGTATGTGAAAGTTATGGCAGTTTCAGTACGAGAGTTGTTTTTCTCTAAACAGGCGGTAGTACCGCTTGGGCGGTACTTCTGCTGTGTACTACCGCTGCTACTTCCACTTCAGTATTTTCTCTGGCTTCTTTGGGGTCTTTTTACATTTTGGGCGATAGTACCGCAGGTGCCAGCGATAGTATCGTTGTCACCGGCTTCTACTACGAGCGCCTACGGTAGTAAGAGCAGGCATAGTTTTTTACTACCGCCCTTAGGCGGTAGTATTGCAAAACCGTGTCTGGTACTACCATGCCAGATTTTTGCACAGCCGTAGCCTCAACGGAGGTAGACACGGAAGTAATTTTTACTTCTCTGTACCTCCTCTAGCAGTTGGATACTACCCTGCGATAGTACCGCTCGTTGCCCCATGCAGTAGTTTCTCCCTCTGCCACTACTATGTCTGCGGTAGTACCACACCGGGCAGCGGTAGTACCGCTATGCTCGGGATGAAAGAGGGGGTAACGGGCAGATTCTCCCCCTCCCCCACCTTATAAAGGGGGGTCTTCTTCCCCAATGGTCATCTATCCGTTAAGCTCGTGTTTCCCCCCCATTGTTGACCTTCTTAGAGCTTGCTAAATCTCAATCCCTCCGATGATTCTTTCTAGTTCTTGAGGCAAAAGATAGAGGAGATCTAGATCCACATCTCCACCAATCACTTTCTCCTCTATGTGAGGGGAACCCCTTGGATCTTGATCTTGGATTTCTTTGTGAGCTCCTTGTTCTTCCTCTCATATTCCTCCATAGCTTTTGTTGTTGTGGAGGGATTTTAGTGTGAGGGACTGTACCACTTCGTGTGTTCTTGCCATTTCATTAGTTGCATCAGTTTGAGTTCTCCACGGTGATATGTGGAAGTGAGAAGTTGATAAGCTTATTACCCTTTGGTAGTTGGTACCTTAGAGATTGTTCTTCGTGGATGCTTTGGCATCCTAGAAGCTTGGTGGTGCCTCAGAGCTCAATCATTGCGGTGTAAAGCTCTAGGCAAGCGTCGGGGTCTCCAATTAAGTTGTGGAGGTTTCCTCGAGCATTTGAGGTCACCTCGAAGCCATATGCCACTGTGGTGAACCTTCGTGGTGTCATTGGGAGCCTCCAATTAAGTTGTGGAGATTGCCCCAACCTTTGTTTGTACGGGTTCGAGGACCGCCCTCAAGGGTCCCTTATTGGAATCACAGCATCTTGCATCGTGCGAGGGCATGAGGAGATTACGGTGGCCTTAGTGGCATCTTGGGGAGCATTGTGCCTCCACACCGCTCCAAATGGAGATTAGCATCCACAAGGGTGTAAAGTTCGGGATACACCATCGTCTCTGCGTGCCTCAGTTATCTCTTACCCGAACCCTTTACTTATGCACTTTACTTTGTGATAGCCATATTGTTTCTTGTCATATATATTGCTATCACTTAGTTTTTTTATCTTGCTTAGCATAACTTGTTGGTGCACATAGGTAAGCCTAGTTGTTTTAGGTTTTGTGCTTGACAAATTAAACGTTAGTTTTATTCCGCATTTGTTCAAGCCTAAACCGTAATTATTATAAAGTGCCTATTCACCCCCTTCCCCCCTCTAGGAAACATCCACGTCCTTTCACCGGGGATGACCCCGTGAAACTCCATGTTATTCTTGCTTAGCCGAGACAACGGGATGTCCATAGCTTTGAGAGTGTCCACGTATATGATGTTGAGGCCGCTGCTACCATCCATGAGCACTTTCCACAGTCGGAACCCATTGACCGCTGGATCGACCACCAACGCCTGCCTCCCTGGGGTGGCTATGTTGGTCGGGTGATTCGATTGGTCGAATATGACGGGAGTCTTCGCCCAGTCGAGGTATTTTGTGACAGTCGGGTCTACCATGTTCACTCCTTGATTGATAACCTTCAATCATTTCTTGCTCTAGACGTCAGCAAAGATCATGAGGGTACCCTCAATGTTCGGATACCAGAGGTGTCCGCTGGGTCATCCTCATCTTCCTTGTCCCCGAAGGGCTCTCTGTCCATCTCCTTCTAGAGCAGGCGGTAGTCGCGAGCCGTGTGCTTGGCGGGGATGGTCTCCCCTTCGTCGTCCTTCCGAGCATGAATCGGACACGGCTGGTCCAAAAGGCTGCTCTTGGACTCGGCCTTCTTTTTCCCTCCCTAATCCTTTTTCTTTTTCTTGGACTTGTTCTACCTCTGTCATGGGACAATAGCTACTTCGGCTTTGCCCGGTGGGTTGCTCTTTCTCTTTTGCTTTTTCCTGGTGTTACCCGATTGAGGGGCTTCACTGGTTCGGTCTTTACTACTGCGGAGGCGGTCTTCCTCTTCGCCGTTCATGTATCGATTGGCGATTTCCATGGCCGAATTGAGGGACAGGTCCCCCGATTGGCCGAACTTGAGAATCAGCTCTCGATACCGAGTGCCTGCTTTGAAAGCGCACACAGCCTCGTGTTCGGTGAGATTCTCCACGATGTTGTGCAGTGTGGTCCACCACTAGATGTACTCCCTAAGAGTCTCGTTGTTCTTCTATACACAATGTTGCAGCTCTGTCAAGCCACCTGGACGCTTGTAGGTGCCCTCGAAGGTCTTGACGAACACTCAGGCAAGATTGACCCAGTTGTGGATGTTGCTGGAGGGCGCCTGATTGAGCCACGTCCTTGCTGACCCCTCTAACATGAGGGGCGGATGCTTCATAGAGACATAATTATCACCACCGCCTATCTGGACGGCCACTCGGTAGTCTTCCAGCCAAGTCGCTAGCTTTGACTCACCTTTGAACTTTCCAATCCCCATGGACAATCGGTAATTGGAGGGCATCTCCGCCTATCGGATGTGTCGGCCGAAGCACTCAAGGTCGGACACTCCCCGGCCAGCCTAAGACCGATCAAGCATGTGTTGCATGATTATAGACCGAGCGTTGAACTAGGAGGGCGATAGCCGTCGTCCCCATTACCCCAATGCCGACTAGGCTTGGCTTGCGGTCATGGGTCGGCGGCCGAGTGAGCCACTCCCCGGGGGAGGTGACCTACTTCGGACCAGATGATCCTGCCTACGGTCCCCGTGAAGGCCTCTCGGAAGAGGAGGAAACCTTTGGTGTCTTCCCTGCATGTGCGGGCTATGAGCCGATTGCACGGTGTTCGCTTGAATGGACTTGTTGTGGATGCGATACCGCGAGTGCAACACCACGGAATTCTGCTGTATGGCATGGCAGTCTTTAAGAGAGCTTGGATATGTTGAATGCCTTCTCCGGCTGCACTATCACTCGACTGAATGGAATCGGCGATCCAAATGGTTGCGGCCAGGTTCAGCAAAGGTAACTGCATCACCTTGATGTGAAGCGGGTGGTCGTTCGGGAACAACTACCGACGACTACGGCTGGAGCTCGGCTGGTCCCTCGCGGCCCGAGCGTTGAGTGACCGCTGAAGTCGCTGGAGTCGCTCGCGCTCGGCCAGATTGGCGAGACACGCGTTCTCCTGCGTGATATCCTACGGGGTGTTCCTGGTGATGGGGGTGCGGAGAGCTTGATCGCTCCTCCGCCGAAGTTCCTCCCGTTGCTGCTCGGTGAGCGGTTGCGGGACGTGGTGGCTGTCGCCGTCGTGGCGCCGATCTCCGCCATCACGCACGGGAGAATTTTCCATGGCGAAACCTGGGTTGCCTCCCTTGTTCGTGTCAGCCATCAACACCTCGGAGGCACCCCTACTGCTTTCGCAGTTGGAGTCGCCGAGTGGTTCCTCGCTTGATGAAGAAAAGAGGTTGACGGTGGGCTCATCAGAGCTGAGCGTAGCCACCTGCCCCGAGATGGCCTGGTTGGCCATGGCGTGCTTGATACACCGCTGGATGCGTGAGCTCCCGGAGCGCTTGCGACGGACAACAGCGGGGCATGGGGGCGCCGAGTGATACGGCACTGATGGCTGCTGGATGAGGACTCCATGTGCAACCGCGCTGAAATGTGACGTACCTCGAGCAGGGAGGGCATCGGTGTCGAGTGGCGCATCCTGCAGCCATGTTGAGTCATCGACAATGAAGCTGAGGCAAACGAAGAGGATATCTTCGCCGAGTGTCATCATGTTGACAAAAATGTAAATAACCTACAACTGCGCTGGATTTGCTAGATGTGCAGTCCCATGGTGGGTGCCAACTGTCGTGGGAATGACCTTGACAATAGTACCTAGGGGTACGAACAGAGGGGCGAAGTCTAACTAGGCGTTGTGGATACACTCGGATGTACAAGTTCGGGCCTCACTCGGAAGTGGTAACAACCTTACGTCTCGAGCCCTAGGGCGGACGTTTTCTTATGGGGTATGAAAGATTACAAGGTGGTGAACCCTTGAGCTGTAGCCCGAGAGTGGCTTATATAGTGTATGCCACGATCGACCAAGCTTCATTACAAGGTGAGTTAATGCTAATAAACAAAGGAGTTACTAGAAACAACATCTATTACACGCAGCGTTACTGGTAACGTGGGTCTTCACTGGACTTCTTGCGATGGATTAAGTCCTTAGCCGTTGCAGCCTCTTCGCTGCCATCGCCTTGTTGTGGTCCGAGTGCCAGGTTGCATCCGACTGACACAAGGCGATCTGAGTGACTCCGGGCAGGCCGAGTAACGGTAAGCTGTATCGAGTGAGGTCGAGACTACACCAGTGGCTTGAAGGACACTGATGTCTGGGGGGTCTAGGTGGGCCTAGGGAAGCAGGTTCGTATGCTTACCCCTAATGTACAACCCCGTCACGCGTTGTATCGCAGCTCTTGGCGCAACCGGTGACGCATCGTTGCAGCATCGAGCTCTCTTGGTCGTCGCGCAAGCGCTACATCACAGCACCATGAGCTACCGAGGACCGCTCCACTACATCACCAACGTGCGCATGCGGCTGCCACAAACGTCGGGGGTGCTCTGGCCGCCACCGGTGAAGCTTCAATGTGACGACTGGTGAAGCTTCCTTGCAGCACCGAGCTTCAGGCCGCCGTTCGAGCGCTGCATCATAGCACCGGAAGTCGGCGGCAAAGTACTCCACTGCAACACCGCCACGCGCACGCGGCGGCGCCGTCTGGTGATGCGACGACGACGGGGTTTCTCCGATGAAGCACGTGACGAACGTGCGACGACGACGGGGTTTCTCCGATGAAGCACGTGACGAACGACACAACGCAGCTGCTGCGGCGGAGATGCTAGTTGTGGTGGTCGCTGTCGTTTCCCTAGTTGGCCACGACTGTGGATGAGCGGCGTGCACGGGGCTTCTGATTTTACTAGTAAGAGAAAGAGATGGGGCAGGAGCTAGTGGAAGAGCATCCGTCGGAAAAAGATTAATTATGGAGCCACAGGCAAGGCGTCCCGCTGAGGTGTGCCGCATACGGATAAGAACTGATTGAGAAGCGGGTCTCCATCGAGACGCGTGCCGCGCGTGTTAGGAGGCTTACACCGTAGTGTAATCAATCGACTGATTTTAATCCATTTCTCAATTAAAAGAATAAAATTATAATTATAATTCTCCAACTAATTATAAAATATCGCTTAGAGTTGTCCTAAGTTGCTACTCTCTTAACATCAACGGTTGAGAGGATGACTCGGCCTCGCAAGTCGAAAGTTATTGGGAGATATTCTTTCGGCATCAACACCTATCCAAGGAGAGTGGTTGGGTTCATTGTATTTGCAGCACAGTGTCCTAGTGATTTAGACGTGGTAACGGTTATTGAATTCAATTGTTAGGTTTGATGGTCTAACCTTGCGCTTGACCGTACAGATGGGCAATGTAGCCGGTCAAATATAATACAGACATTCTGGTCTGATGATTACAGTGGCGTTTTCGAAAATTTCGAGCGAATAACATTTTCCAATGCCCCTTTCTTTTCTGGACCTGAATGCCCATCGGAAGGCACTCAAGCTCTCTTCAAAATAAAACACCAGGCAAATGATTGTTCAAAAAAAACACCAGGCAAACGACTTAAGGCTCGTCATAGTGCTTTTTCCTAAGTGGTTTGCCCATTGGAGTATGATTCTTCTTGACATGTCAATTAGTCCATTTAGGTCCTGTTTGGAACCATAATATATTACGATAATCTAGATTGTGAAGATACATTATATAATTTGATTTATAAAAATAATCTAAATGAGTATGTTTAAAGATCAGATTATACAAAATGTAATCTAGATTTTACATTTCATAATAATAACCTATATGCCCTCTATTTTTTAAAAGAAAAGGATGACGGTGGAAGGATTGTAATTATCTTCAACTTTACAAGGGTAATGGGTCATTAGTAATCCATAATCTGATTTTAGCTGGGTAGAGTAGATTGTGAGTTTTTTAATAATATGTCTATCTAGTTTTTATAATATACATTATAATCTGTTTTATTTGGAGACATAGTAGATTATAAAAAAACGGACTATATAATCTGAATGGTTCCAAACAGGGTCTTAGATGAGATGATATCAAATTAAATGAAGAAAAAAGTCAGTATTAGTATGATAGTAGCATAATAGTACTCCATCACGGGTAGCCTTAGAGCATCTTCAATAGTGACCGTAAAAAACGCGCACGCGGAGAAATTTTGCATTTTAGCGTGCGCGGGACGATTGGGCGCACTCCAGAGGGCGCGAAAAAATCAGACGCACGCTAGATTTGGCGCGCGGCGCTCGGTGTGCACTATAAATCCAGCGCATTTTCCATGCGCCTTTCCACCGCTCCCACGCGCCCCTCGCCTCGCCACGTGCTTTCTGCCGCTCTTTCGCCGCACCACCATGCCGCCACATCGCCGCGGAAACTTCGGGCTACCGCGGCGTTCACGCACGCCCCTCCGACACCTTCGACGTTGAGATCCGTTCCGACGGCACGCGCCTCGGCCTCGGCACGTACAACACCGCCGACGAGGTCGCCCGCGCGTACGACGTGGCTGCGTGGCGCCTTAACCGGACTCGTAGGGAAATGAATTTTTTTCGAGGTGATGACGCGAGAGTGGGCGCAGCAGCTCGTGCCTCCCCACGGGTTGTCACCAAAGAGGACCGTCGCCTAAACCGGAGGTTGGAGCGCCGCCTCGGCATCGCTAAGATGGACGAACATGTCATCGTGGAGTGGCGCCAACAGCTTCCGCATGACGTTCTCGACGAGCACGCATTCTTTGCGCGAAGGAGGGCGGAACAAACCGCCTATCGTGAGGACAAACGTACACGCAAACAAGTCGCACTCTTCAACATGGAGCTCAAAAAAGCATCGACTTGGTCCTCCAATGATGAACGATGGGCTGACGCCTTCATCACCACGACGGAGTCGAACACCAACGCGTCAGAGAAAGACGACGAGGAGTAGTTTATCATTTTTTATCTTTTTTATTGTTTTTTTATTATATACTAGATGAACTATTGGCGAGGACTTATTTATATCTATGTGAACTATCTATACTATCTATCATTTATTATCTTGTATTTGCGTAGAATGTATAACTTGAATTTTTAGTGCGTCAGATTTTTAAGGTAAACGTTTGTGGCCGGTGCGCCGGTCGGCCGCACGTGACCCGCGCACACAGCTGACTTGGGATGCAACTTTTTTCTCGTCTAAATTGTCGCAACGAGCGTTCATATTTACTACAAGCATTTTTTTATTTGCTATATTTGTCTAGTAAAAAAGTTGCATATATGTTTAGTTGCAATTCGAGTTCGTTGGATTTTTGCTACAACCAGAGTTTTGACTTTTGTTACAACCATGTTATTTTTGCTACAACCGGCATCATTTTTTGTTGTAACCTTTCACTAAAAATGTTGCATACACGTTCACGTAGATATTTGCTACAACCGACGTTTGACTTTTGCTACCACGCACCATCAGTTTTGTTTTTTTTCTACGATCACGTAGATACTTTTTTGGCTACAACTTTTTGTTGCAACCGTTGATGAAATTGTTGCATCGTGAACGAAATTTGTTTCATCGAAGAAAAATGGTTGCATGAAGATCTAACGGCGCGGCCCGCGTATAGCTGACAAATCAGGCGTCCCGCGCGCGTTCGGTCGGTCGCGCGGCGCGGAGCATTGCCCAATTTTTAATTTTGTAATAAAGAGGCGCGCGTGATTGAGATGCTCTTAGAGCATGGTTAATAGTATAGCCAACTGTTGACTATAAGCAATCTTATAACCCATCTTATAGCTAGCTTGTACAATAGTTAGCTATAAAAAAGTACTATTTTTATTATATATGGCCCACATTTCATTCTCATAAAGCACCTAGGAGCACGTGCTATAGCTGACTCTTCACGAAGAGCCCGCTTCCCTTCTCTCTCCTCTTCTCTCTCATCCAACTAAACAAAAATATAGTATTTTAATTCTTACAGCCTGCTGACTATACTTTATTGTACTTGCTCTTACCTGCGCCTCAAGCGGCAATAAAAACACTGCGCCTCAAGCGGCAATAAAACACGTTCGGCTCCCTCCTGTGGCCTGAACCTCAAACGTTGATCATTCCAATCCTCCCTCCCGACTTCCATACGTCTCTCGCACCCTTACTGCGCCGTACCGTACGCAAGGCATGAGTGCCACCGGGAGGAAGTTGGCCGCGCTACCGGCGCTCGGGTGGTGGCTCGTGGTGGTCGGCGCCGTCCGCCTCGTCTTCGCCTGGTCCGGCTTCTTCGACGCCTGGGCCGTCCGTTCCGGCACCTACTCCAACACGCACGGTGCGCCCAGTCATCTTCTCCTCGATCGGTCTCATCTTCCCGTATACATACGCACATCCTTTTGGCTAATCGGTCCATACAACATGCGCGCGTGCACGCACTCGTGCAGTGACTGATGTGCATGCGCGTACCGTCGGGGTGTGGACGCTTCTGTCGTGCACTCTCTGCTTCCTCTGCGCCTTCAACCTCGAGAACAAGCCGCTCTGCGCCGCAACTCTCTTGTCATTCGTCTACGCCTATGGGCATTTCGTTGCTGAATACCTGGTGTACCGTACCATCACCGCTGCAAGCCTCGGAACGCTCGGCTTCTTTGCAGGTAACAACCCACAGCGTCTCTGACAAAGTGCAATTTTGTTTTCTTAGCAGTAATAACTGTTGGATATATTCTCTCTTGTGCTTGCAGTCCCGTCGATCATCTGGACGGTGCTCCACTGGAGGAACACTCTTGGCTACCGTGCTACGAAGCGCTCATGAGCTTGTTCCACTGTTAGGGTCTGTTTGGTTGGAGACTAATTTTGTCAAGTCAAAGTGTGGCAAGTCATAAAGTGTGGTTGAAAAAACGAACGCCAAACTTTGGTAAAAGTTGACAAAAAACTTGACTCTATGACAAATAGGTCATAGCGACAATAAAGTATGGCAAGCCAAAGTGTGACAAAAACCAAACATATGCCAACTAAACTCTGGCTGTCAAATTTTGACTTGCAAAATGTGGCTAGAAACCAAACAGGCCCTTAATCTGTTATCGCCTCGTCAACGGATAGAGCCTTCAGAACTTGCCTATCAAGAGAATAAATTTCGCTGCAAATCGGTTTTATTTACTTTTGTCATGTGTATGCTGTATCATCCCATCCATGAAACTATTAAACGAAGAGTACCGACACTCTTTTATGATCCCTTGTTATGCCTTTGCAACTCTACTTTATGCAGGGGCGGACCCAGGATTGGGTCAAGCTAGCGTCACTAAGGCTAATCATAGTGAAGAGTATCATATAGTAGTATCATGCATATGATACTATTGTATGATACTCCCTCCGTCTCGGTGTATTAGGCATCTTATGAAAATCAAATAATTCCAAAACGTTAAGACACATTACAGTAGTACTAGTTGCATGTATATTAATTAGACCACATTTATTAATTGAAGGACCAATGCATGTAATTTATGTGTCATGTTTTTTGAATTTAAAGAGGTCTTCTAATTAATAGCATGTTTTTAGTTGAAAAAGGAATACTCCCTCCGTCACGGTTTAGAAGGCACAGTTAAACTTGCGTGCGTTTCCAAAATAGACAAGGTTTAAGGCACGAAAGCAATTACTCTTATTAATTAGTACTAGTACTAGTCATGCATGCGCCCTCCCAATTTGCTGCTCAGGCATTAGTACTAGTATTTTCTCAGTTGATTAGGCGCACTAGCATTTACACCTGCTACATCTCACGACCAATCGATGACAACCTTGGTCTCAGATATTTTCAAGCGTGCCTTCTAAACCGTGACGGAGGGAGTAGTGTGATTGGCTTCCTCTAGAATTTAATTCCTTCTCCTACCCAATCTCTACGTGCTAGGTTGCAGTGCACCTTCTAATATACCTAATGCACCGAGACGGAGGAAGTAATACTTTTATAGTGCATAGTATCATAAAGTAGTATCATAAATGATCTTATTTATTGACATGCATGACACATAGGGGGTGTTTCTTTTCAGGAACTTTTTTATGTAGGGACTAAAAGAGGGACTTTTAGGGACTAAAAGAGGGTATTTGAGACTAAAGGAAGAAGTCCCTATGGGAGGGTCTTTTTGGGACTTTTTTGGCACTTTTTCCAACAGTGCCCCTACTTTTAGTATGTCGTTTAATAACTTCTAGTACATTAGTAGGGGTAACATGGTCTTTTTGTATGTCATTTAATGACCTCTAGTCCCTGTTTAGTTCCTGGAAAAAACGGATGGGGACTAGGGACTTTTTAGTTGGGACTAAAAAAAGCTTAGGACTTTTTAAAGAAACAGGGTCATAGTAGCATAGCATTTAACATGTTACGGTATCTACCTATGTTACTCTAACCATCTCTTTTTTTTTAATTATTTGCCACATCAGCATGTTTGTTAGTCTCAAATATATGATACTATCTTAGTTACTCCCACTATGGCCAGTCTAAAAGTGCAGCTACAGTGCATGCGAGTGTTAATTGAAGGTCGTATTAGTCTTCACGTGCAGTGCCCTCCTCTTTACCAAAATAATTATAGTTGACGAGAACTAGACTACTCCCTCCATTTCAGTTTATAAGTCCGACATATGTATGTAGGTCGCCAATTTAACCAACTTAATGATAATCATATATTACAAAAAATATATCATTAAAAACTTTAGATGTTCTATTTTTTAATGATATAATTTTTGTATTAAACAATAAATTTTATGTAAGTCAAATTAACGATCTAGATACACGTGCGTGCCATATAAACTATGACGAAGGTAGTAGTTCTTTTCAACTATAATTATTTAGGTACAAAGGGAGTATATGATAGCATATAGATCTTCGTTTATGACATGCAGTATGAGCTCTCTCCTGTCATGCATCCTATATAAATAGTACAAAATAATAAAAATGAATACTAGGACAAAATGAAATAACAAGTGAATTTTTGGGGTATCAAATCGGGTCGACCATTCTATTCCATGTGAAGTTTCGTGAAGAAATGACGTCTATCGTATTCTCGGCAAAAAAGAAAAAAAATGACTATATAAAAGGTTTAAATGAAGAGAAAACCTAACTTGTAGCGTGCGCATGGGTGCCTTTCGATGCGGCGGCTGCCCAACCGTCTGTTTCGTTACTTTCTATTTTTTTAAGCCACGCGATGAATTTTTTATAGATGCATGATTTGAGTGGTGTGACATTTTCAACTACGGAACGGTACAAAGTCCTAGAATACAGAGATGCTACTACACCAGTAGTGCAAGAAATCAGATACAGTGCACATACATGAATGTTGCAGTGTTCTGATCTGTTTTCCGCTGTATCATGGACATCCAAAATACTATACTAAAGTTGCATGTTAACGCTAAGGCACACATTCTCTTCCTCTCTTTGTTGTTATATCCGGTTCTAGAATAAGTTTTTTAACAAGTACATTTTCACAAAATGTAGATGCTATAAACTATTAGTCCCTCCGTTTAAAATAAATGTGGTTGATCTAGTGCAAAATTTATACTCATATAAATTAAATATGTGACACTTATTATCAAAATTTGATAGAGGAGCACAATTTTTTTCAAGTGTTTTATGCTCCAAAACGGATGTCTAGTATCACACAACTAGATAGTCAATAAGTTTTGTGCTTAAACCCTGCTCACTAAGGATTACATACGGCAGAAATTAGAGAACACAGAACTCACAAATTGTTTGTAATCAAATTTAGTTCTTTCTAAACAACCTACATGATTGTTCTAAAAAAGCCGGTAGCTATTAAAAAAATCAGGTAGTTGCGTCGAACAATTTGGCAATTGCTCATAGAAATTTTAATAAGTGTATTTTAAAACAACTTGGTAGCCGTGTTAAAGATTTTTTTTGGCAATTACTTTGTACACAACCTGATAACTATATCATAACAATCTGATAGTTGTTCGTTAAAAATGTGGTAGCTGTATCAAAACAACATCTTTTGGCAATTCCTATCCAAACAACCTAGTAACTATATCAAAACAATATTTAGTTGTCGGTAAAAAATATGGTATTATCAAAACAACATGGTAGCTGTAAATGTTACAAATAAGCATAGTATAATGGCAAGTGGCAGGGTTAAACTTTTTAATATGGTAAGTAAGCACAATAAACCCGACAAGTAAGTATACTTGCAACTGGCACAATTAAGCTATTAATATGGCAATCAAGAAAAATAAAATCGACAAGTAAGTCTAGAGGTAAATGACATGGATAAATTCTTAATATCTTACGTAAGCACGCTAAATCTTACAAGTAAGTATAGGGGCAAGTGGCACGCTTTAAACTATTAATGTGAAAAGCAAGAAAAACAAATCCGACAAGTAAGTGTAATGGCAAATGACATAATTAAACTCTTAATCTGACAAGCAAACAAGCAAGCAAAAATAAATCCGACAAATAAGTATAGTGACAATTGACACTGTTAAACTGTTAATGTGACAAGCAAGCAGAATAAACTTTTCAAGTAAGTATTGTGAAAAATGATACGGTTAAAATGTTAATACGACAATTTAGCATAGTAAATCTCACAAGTAAGTATAGTGGTAAGTGATATGGTTAAACTATCAATATGTCAAGCAAGCAAAATAAATCCAACAAGTATATATAGTGGCAAGCGGCACAGTTAATATCTCAAGCAAGCAAAATAAATTCGATAAGTAACTATAATGGAAAGTGGCACAATTAAACTGTAATATAGCAAGTAAGCACAACAAATTTGATAGGTAAATATAGTTGACCAATGAAATAGTTAAACCGTTAATATGACAAGCAACTATAATGATTTGACAAATATGTACAATGGCAAGTGATTAAAATATGGAAGCACGCAAACATGAGACAAATTCACTGTTCTGACCCACATGACGTAAACAATTCATAAAACAAACTTACGCTGAAAAGAATTTACGTTTTGACCTATTTAGAAACGCCATAAACCGTGGCGTTGCACGTCAACTATGAAACGTTAGTCTACTCTCACGTTGCTGCCTCATTGTAAAACGTCAGTCTAATCTGGCGTTTATTCTTCCCTGCAACGCCAGTCTTCCAATGCCTGTGGCGTTTCAGCCTCATGCATTGCGGTCTCTCTCTCTCGATCGTGTTGCTCCATTGAAGGGAGCATCACACACACCCACGCACGCACGCATTTATTCATTCATTCACGTCCTACGAGAGGGATTTTTTCACTGTTCTGACCCACGAGACGAAAAAATGCATAGAATGAACTCGATTTAAAACTATTTCACGATCTGACCCCTTTTAGAAACGCCAGAGCCCGTGGCGTTGCTGGTGTACATAGAAACGCCAGTCTAGAGTGTCGTTTCTGTTTCACATCGAAACGCCGATCTAGCTCGTGTTTCTGGCGGAGTAAGAAACGCCACAAGTAATGGCGTTTTCATTTGTTACTCCAACGCCAAGATATATGGCGTTGTCGCCCGGGGCTGTTGCTGCCGCTGGTCTGCATGGCGGAGCATGCAGCCATCACTCCCCTGTGCTAGCTAGCTAGCTAGCTATGTACTACCTCCGTCATGCGTGGCATTTAATGGCATTGCATTTGCGCATGGGGCAGCCACCTGTGGCTGTGATGGAGCACGTCATGGGGACATGTCCCCAGCCGCGGGATTTTTTCACTGTTTTGATCCTTAAGTCGCAAATTCATTACGTAACGAACTCGTTTGGAAAGAATTTCACGTTTTGACCCTTTTGGAAACGCCATAGGCCGTGGCGTTGCAGGCCTTATGCCAAACGTCAGTCTACTCGACGTTGCAGGCCTCATGTGCAACGCCAGTCTACTGGACGTTGCAGGCCTTAGCAGAAACGCCAAGGAGGCTGGCGTTGCAGGCCTCATAAGTAACTCGCCCGCGCGCCCCTTCGTCCACCTCAAGATCTTTCTTCCTCTTCCTCCACGAAAAAGCTCTCCCTCCTCCTCCAAATCCCCCCTTCGATCTCCCTCCTCCCCCAACCGTTTTGTTGGTTCTTTGGGGCAAATCGAAGAGGCCGGTAAGCTCCTCCAATCCCTCCAATTAGTTTTTGCAATGATTTTGTATTTGTGTAGATTTTTTTTGCACTAGGTGTACGTATGTTTTGAAGTAAAATTTATTTTGTGATTGTTAATAGGTGTAGTTTATGGTTTGTCTAAGTGTAGTTTTTGGTGGCTATATGTATAACCTAGGTTTTGTTCATATTATTCGCATTAGGTTTATGCCTAGGTTTAGTTCATATTATTCGAAGAGGTCGATAAGAATTTTGTTCATATTATGTAGGATGTTTCGGCCCGATAAATATCCGGGTCTTGATGACTACTACGAGCAGAAGCATCGTGCGGTGCTAGTTGAAAGAGGAGAGGTAATTATGATTGTGTTGATGATTATTTTTATATACTCCATGATTTTTATATTTTGACAAGTTGAGTCAATTAACAAATTATGCGTTTGTTTGTTTAGGTTCCTCCACTACTTCGTTTGAGGGGGCACAACCCGAATGAAACTCTTGTATATGACCCTCGTTACGAGCCTTATTTTAGAAGAATGGATCTTCTTCAATTTGTGCTCAACTTTAAAGGCACACCACCATGGTTGAACGCCACGGCCCTAACAGCACTTACGGATCGATGGAGGCCGGAGACGCACTCTTTTCACCTTCCTCTTGGTGAGATGAGCATAACCTTGGAGGGTATTGCTATGATCACCGGGCTTCCTATCGAGGGCAGGGCTCTTACAGGGAAGGTTAGGGCCGCCGGGTGGCGACAACGGGTTGCGGCATTGGTTGGTGTTGAACCCGAGCCATGGACTGATGAAACTAGGAAGGATCCTAGGCCATCCAGTGTGTTGTTCTCTTGGATACAAAGACATTTTCACAGATGCCCAAAGGATGCTAGTCCGCTTGTTGTGGAGAGGTTCGCGAGAGCTTATCTCTGGAATCTTTTGACCCAAGTGGTGTTTCTGGATGGCACTAGGGACACAGCCTCATGGATGTTCTTGGATCCTCTTCGTGACTGGGATGTGAAGTGGAGTTGGGGTTCGGTGGCACTAGCCTTCTTGTACCGTCAGGTATGGCTTAATATCATGCATTTTCATTTTATTCAATGGGATATGATGCATTTTCATTTTATTAAATCTGTAGTTGGATGGAGCGTGCATGAGGAGTAAGCCGACGTCATGTCTTGGAGGTTTCGTCTGGGCCCTACAGGTTTGGATGTGGGAGCGTATCCCTGTTGGCCGGAACTTCAGCCTTGCTCCGGAAGAACCCTGGAAGTACCCGTTTGACGGGGATGAGGAGCGATACCCCACTATCGCACACACATGGGCTAATGTCCAATGGACGAGTATCGCGGCTATGGGGCGGTATAAGGCATACATAAGCGAGCTTGACATGCTAACTTACGAACAGGTAAATGCTTTATCAAATTTGCTGATTTTTTTTCATGGATGGTTGAGTGACTTGTTGTTATGTAGGTTAATTGGAGGCCGTACACGGTACTTAGACAGTTCCCTCTGAACAACATGTGCCTTTGTGACCAGCATCTTTGGCGTGTGCGGTGCGCGATGATATGCTTTTATGCGGTGGAGTGGCATCTTCCTCATCGTGTTTCAAAGCAGTTCGGGGTACAACAACGCACCCCGCCGGATTACGTCGAGACAAGTGTGAAGCTACATAAGTGAGTCTTTTGTATCACGTGTTTCTCCTGTTGATCAATGTCTAACATGAAAAAATGAAACTGATGTAGTATTCTAATTCTTTGTAGGACAAACCTGTTGGAAATATGCCCTAGAGGCAATAATAAATTAGTTATTATTATATTTCTTTGTTCATGATAATCGTTTATTCTCCATGCTATAATTGTATTGATTGGAAACACAATACTTGTGTGGATACATAGACAAAACACTGTCCCTAGTAAGCCTCTAGTTGACTAGCTCGTTGATCAAAGATGGTCAAGGTTTCCTGGCCATAGGCAAGTGTTGTTACTTGATAACGGGATCACATCATTAGGAGATTCATGTGATGGACTAGACCCAAACTAATAGACGTAGCATGTTGATCGTGTCATTTTGTTGCTACTGTTTTCTGCGTGTCAAGTATTTGTTCCTATGACCATGAGATCATATAACTCACTGACACCGGAGGAATGCTTTGTGTGTATCAAACGTCGCAACGTAACTGGGTGACTATAAAGATGCTCTACAGGTATCTCCGAAGGTGTTCATTGAGTTAGTATGGATCAAGACTGGGATTTGTCACTCCGTATGACGGAGAGGTATCTCGGGGCCCACTCGGTAATACAACATCACACACAAGCCTTGCAAGCAATGTGACTTAGTGTAAGTTGCGGGATCTTGTATTACGGAACGAGTAAAGAGACTTGCCGGTAAACGAGATTCAAATAGGTATGTGGATACTGACGATCGAATCTCACACAAGTAACATACCGAAGGACAGAGGGAATGACATACGGGATTATGTGAATCCTTGGCACTGAGGTTCAAACGATAAGATCTTCATAGAATATGTAGGATCCAATATGGGCATCCAGGTCCCGCTATTGGATATTGACCGAGGAGTCTCTCGGGTCATGTCTACATAGTTCTCGAACCCGCAGGGTCTGCACACTTAAGGCTCGACGTTGTTTTATGCGTATTTGAGTTATATGGTTGGTTACCGAATGTTGTTCGGAGTCCCGGATGAGATCACGGACGTCACGAGGGTTTCCGGAATGGTCCGGAAACGAAGATTGATATATAGGATGACCTCATTTGATTACCGGAAGGTTTTCGCAGTTACCGGGAATGTACCGGGAATGACGAATGGGTTCCGGGAGTTCACCGGGGGGGGGGGGGGGCAACCCACCCCGGGGAAGCCCATAGGCCTTGGGGGAAACACACCAGCCCTTAGTGGGCTGGTGGGACAGCCCACAAGTGCCCTATGCGCCAAGGAGAAGAAAATCAAGAGAAAAAGAAAAAAAAGGAGGAGGTGGGAAGGAAGGGGGACTCCCTCCCACGAAACCTAGTCCAACTCGGTTTGGGGGGGGAGAGTCCTCCCCCTTGGACTCGGCCGACCCCCTTGGGGCTCCTTGAGCCCCAAGGCAAGGCCCCCTCCCTCCCACCTATATATACGGAGGTTTTAGGGCTGATTTGAGACGACTTTTCCACGGCAGCCCGACCACATACCTCCACGGTTTTTCCTCTAGATCGCGTTTCTGCGGAGCTCGGGCGGAGCCCTGCTGAGACAAGGTCATCACCAACCTCCGGAGCGCCGTCACGCTGCCGGAGAACTCTTCTAACTCTCCGTCTCTCTTGCTGGATCAAGAAGGCCGAGATCATCGTCGAGCTGTACGTGTGCTGAACGCGGAGGTGCCGTCCGTTCGGTACTAGATCGTGGGACTGATCGCGGGATTGTTCGCGGGGCGGATCGAGGGACGTGAGGACGTTCCACTACATCAACCGCATTCTCTAATGCTTCTGCTGTACGGTCTACGAGGGTACGTAGATCACTCATCCCCTCTTGTAGATGGACATCACCATGATAGGTCTTCGTGCGCGTAGGAAATTTTTTGTTTCCCATGCGACGTTCCCCAACAGTGGCATCATGAGCTAGGTTCATGCGTAGATGTCTTCTCGAGTAGAACACAAAAGTTTTTGTGGGCGGTGATGTGCGTTTTGCTGCCCTCCTTAGTCTTTTCTTGATTCCGCGGTATTGTTGGATTGAAGCGGCTTGGACCGACATTACTCGTACGCTTACGAGAGACTGGTTTCATCGTTACGAGTAACCCCCTTTGCTCAAAGATGACTGGCAAGTGTCGGTTTCTCCAACTTTAGTTGAATCGGATTTGACTGAGGAGGTCCTTGGATGAGGTTAAATAGCAATTCATATATCTCCGTTGTGGTGTTTGCGTAAGTAAGATGCGATCCTACTAGATACCCATGGTCACCACGTAAAACATGCAACAACAAAATTAGAGGACGTCTAACTTGTTTTTGCAGGGTATGCTTGTGATGTGATATGGCCAACGATGTGATGTGATATATTGGATGTATGAGATGATCATGTTGTAATAGTTAATATCGACTTGCACGTCGATGGTACGGCAACCGGCAGGAGCCATAGGGTTGTCATTATAACTAACGTTTGTGCTTGCAGATGCGTTTACTATTTTGCTAGGACGTAGCTTTAGTAGTAATAGCATGAGTAGCACGACAACCCCGATGGCGACACGTTGATGGAGATCATGGTGTGACGCCGGTGACAAGAAGATCGTGCCGGTGCTTTGGTGATGGAGATCAAGAAGCACGTGATGATGGCCATATCATGTCACTTATGAATTGCATGTGATGTTAATCCTTTTATGCACCTTATTTTGCTTAGAACGACGGTAGCATTATGAGGTGATCTCTCACTAAAATTTCAAGACGAAATTGAGTTCTCCCCGACTGTGCACCGTTGCTACAGTTCGTCGTTTCGAGACACCACGTGATGATCGGGTGTGATAGACTCAACGTTCACATACAACGGGTGCAAAACAGTTGCGCACGCGGAACACTTGGGTTAAGCTTGACGAGCCTAGCATGTGCAGACATGGCCTCGGAACACATGAGACCGAAAGGTTGAGCATGAATCGTATAGTTGATATGATTAGCATAGAGATGCCTACCACTGAAACTATTCTCGACTCACGTGATGATCGGACTTGAGATAGTGGATTTGGATCATGTACCACTCAAATGACTAGAGAGATGTACTTTTTGAGTGGGAGTTCTTAAGTAATATGATTAATTGAACTAATTGTCATGAACATAGTCTAATGGTCTTTGTGAATTACGATGTAGCTTGCGCTATAGCTCTACTGTTTTTATATGTTCCTAGAGAAAATTTAGTTGAAAATTGATAGTAGCAAAACTTTGCAGACTGGGTCTGTAAAACCGAGGATTGTCCTCGTTGCTGCGCAGAAGGATTATGTCCTTAATGCACCACTCGGTGTGCTGCACCTCGAGTGTCGTCTGTGGATGCTATGAACATCCGACATACACGTTTCTGATGACTACACGATAGTTCAGTGCAAAATACTTAATGGCTTAGAAGCAAGGCGCCGAAAACGTTGTAAAACGTTACGGAACATAGGTGATGTTCTAAAGAGATGAAATTGTGATTTCATGCTTGTGCCCTTGTTAAGAGGTACGAGACCTCCGACAAGATTCTTTGTCCACAAAGTAAAGGAGAAAGGCTCAATCGTTGAGCGTGTGCTCAGATTGTCTGAGTACGACAATCGCTTGAATCAAGTGGGAGTTAATCTTCCAGATGAGATAGTGATAGTTCTCCAAAGTCACTGCCACCAAGCTGTGAGAGCTTCGTGGTGAACTATAACATATCAAGGATACATACAATGATCCTTGAGCGATTCGCGATGTTTGACACTACGAAAGTAGAAATCAAGAAGGAGCATCAATAGTTGATGGTTTGTAAAACCACTAAGTTTCAAGAAAGGCAAGGGCTAGAAGGGATACTTCGTGAAACGGCAAAACAGTTGCTACACTAATGAAGAGACCCAAGATTAAACCCAAACCCGAGACTAAGTGCTTCTGTAATGAGGGGAACAGTCACTGAGGCGGAGCAACTCTAGATACTTGGTAGATAAGAAGGCTGGCAAAAGTCAAGAGAAGTATATTAGATATACATGATGTTGATGTGTACTTTACTAGTACTCCTAGTAGCATGAGGGTATTGGATACCGGTTCGGTTGCTAAGTGATTAGTAACACGAAATGAAAGCTACGGCATAAACGGAGACTAGCTAAAGGCGAGGTGACGATACGTGTTGGAAGTATTTCCAAGGTTGATATGATCAAACGTCGCACGCTCCCTCTACCATCGGGATTGGTGTTAAACCTAAATAATTGTTATTTGGTGCTTGCGTTAAGCATGAACATGATTGGATCGTGTTTATTGCAATACGATTATTCATTTAAAGAGAATAATGGTTACTCTATTTTCTTGAATAATCACCGTCAATGGTTTATTGAATCTCGATCGTAGTGTTACACATGTTCATAATATTGGTGCCAAAAAGATACGAGTTAATGATGATAGTACCACTTACTTGTGGCACTGCCGCTTGAGTCATGTTAGTATAAATTGCATGAAGAGGCTCCATGCTGATGGATCTTTGTACTCACCTGATTTCGAATCACTAGTGACATGCAGACCATACCACATGAGCAAGGCCTTGTCTTCATTGAGATGAAATAAGATAGTAACTTGTTGGAAGTGATACATTTTGATGTATGCAGTCCAATGGGTACTGAGGCACGCAGTGGATATCATTATGTTCTTACTTCACTGACGATTTGAGTAGATACAGGAGTATTTACTTAATGAATCACAAGTCTGAAATGTTGAAAAGTTCAAATCCGTTTCAGAGTGAAGTTCGTCGTAACAAGAGGATAAACTATCTACGATATGATCATAGAAATGAATATCTGAGTTACGAGTTTTGGTACGCAGTTAAGACAATGTGGAAATTGTTTCGCAGTTCATGCCACCTGGAACATCATAGTGTGATGATGTGTCTGAACGTCATAGCCACGCACTATTTGGTATGGTGCATACTATGATGTCTCTTATCGAATTACCACTATCGTTTATGGGTTATGCATTAGAGACAACCGCACTCACTTTAAATAGGGTACCGCGTATTTCCGTTGAGATGACACAGTATAGACTGAGGTTTAGAGAAATCTAAACTGTCGTTTCTTGAAAGTTTGGGGTTTCGACACTTATGTGAAAAAGTTTCAGTCTGATAAGCTCGAACCTAAAGCGGATGAATGCTTCTTCATAGGGTATCCAAAACAGTTGGGTACATCTCCTATCTCAGATCCGAAAGCAAAGTGTTTGTTTCTAGAAACGGATCCTTTCTCGAGGAAAGGTTTCTCTCGAAAGAATTGAGTGGGAGGGTAGTAGAACTTGATGAGGTTATTGAACCATCACTTCAACCAGTGTGTAGCAGGGCGCAGGAAGTTGTTCCTGTGGCGCCTACACCAATTGAAGTGGAAGCTGATGATGGTGATCATTGAGCTCCGAATCAAGTTACTACAAACCTCGTAGGTCGACAAGGTCGCGTACTGCTGCAGAGTAGTACGGTAACCCTGTCTTGGAGGTCTTGTTGTTGAGCAACAGTGAACCTACGAGTTATGGAGAAAGCGATGGTGGGCCCAGATTCCGACAAATGGCTGGAAGCCATGAAATCCGAGAGAGGATCCATGGATGAAAACAAAGTGTAGACTTTGGAAGAATTACTTGATGGTCATAGGACTATTGAGTAAAGATGGATCTTTAAAGGAAGACAGACGATGATGGTGATAAATCACTATTAAGAAAAGCTCGACTTGTCGCAAAGATGTTTTCGACAAGATCAAACAGTTGACTATGATGAGACTCTCTCACTCGTAGCGATGCTAAAGGTCTGTTAGAATTATGTTAGTTGTTGATGCATTATTTATGAAATATTGCACGTAGGATGTCAAAACATTGTTTTCTCGACGGTTTCCTTGAGCAAACATTGTATGTGATACAACCAGAAGGTTTTGTCGATCCTAAAGATACTAGCAAGTATGCAAGCTCCAGTGATCCTTCAATGGAATGGTGCAAGCATCTCGGAGTTGGAATATACACTTTGATGAGATGATCAAAGATTTTTGGGTTTGTACAAGGTTTATGAGAAACTTGTATTTCCAAAGAAGTGAGTGGGAGCACTATAGAATTTCTGATAAGTATATGTGGTTGACATATTGTGGATCAGAAGTAATGTAGAATTTCTGTAAAGCACACAAGGTTGTTTGAAAGGAGTTTTTAAAGGAATACCTAGATTGAGCTACTTGAACGTTGAGCATCAAAGATCTATGGAGATAGATCGAAAGCGCTTAATGGAAGTTTCAACAAGATGCATGCCTTGACAAGATTTTTGAAGGAGTTCAAAATAGATCAGCAAAAAGGAGTTCTTGGTTGCGTTGTGAGGTGTGAATTTGAGTAAGACTCAAAACCCGACCACGGCAGAATAAAGAGAATAGACGAAGGTCGTCTTCTATGCCTTAGCCGTAGAATCTAAAGTATGCCATGTTGTGTACCGCACCTGATGTGTGCCTTGACTCAAAATCTGTTGAGAGGTACAGAGAGTGATCCATGATTGAATCACAAGCAGCGGTCAAAATTTATCCTTAGTAACAAATGGACTAAGGAATTTTTCTCGATTATGGAGGTGGTTAAAGAGTTCGTCGTAAAGGGTTACATCGATGCAAGCTTTGACACTAATCCAAATAACTATGAGTAGTGAAACGGATTCATATAGTAGAGTAGATATTTGGAGCATTTCCGAATAGCACGTAGTAGCAGCATCTATAAGATGACATAAAGATTTGTAAAGAACGCACGGATCTGAAAGTTTCAGAACCATTGACTACAACCTCTCTCACGAGCAAGACGTGATCTGACCCCAGAACTATATGGGTGTTGGATTCGTTGAAATCACATGGTGATGTGAACTAGATTATTGACTCTAGTGCAAGTGGGAGACTGTTGGAAATATGCCCTAGAGGCAATAATAAATTAGTTATTATTATATTTCTTTGTTCATGATAATCGTTTATTCTCCATGCTATAATTGTATTGATTGGAAACACAATACTTGTGTGGATACATAGACAAAACACTGTCCCTAGTAAGCCTCTAGTTGACTATCTCGTTGATCAAAGATGGTCAAGGTTTCCTGGCCATAGGCAAGTGTTGTTACTTGATAACGGGATCACATCATTAGGAGAATCATGTGATGGACTAGACCCAAACTAATAGACGTAGCATGTTGATCGTGTCATTTTGTTGCTACTGTTTTCTGCGTGTCAAGTATTTGTTCCTATGACCATGAGATCATATAACTCACTGACACCGGAGGAATGCTTTGTGTGTATCAAACGTCGCAACGTAACTGGGTGACTATAAAGATGCTCTACAGGTATCTCCGAAGGTGTTCATTGAGTTAGTATGGATCAATACTGGGATTTGTCACTCCGTATGATGGAGAGGTATCTCGGGGCCCACTCGGTAATACAACATCACACACAAGCCTTGCAAGCAATGTGACTTAGTGTAAGTTGCGGGATCTTGTATTACGGAACGAGTAAAGAGACTTGCCGGTAAACGAGATTCAAATAGGTATGCGGATACTGACGATCGAATCTCACGCAAGTAACATACGGAAGGACAGAGGGAATGACATACGGGATTATGTGAATTCTTGGCACTGAGGTTCAAACGATAAGATCTTCGTAGAATATGTAGGATCCAATATGGGCATCCAGGTCCTGCTATTGGATATTGACCGAGGAGTCTCTCGGGTCATGTCTACATAGTTCTCGAACCCGCAGGGTCTGCACACTTAAGGTTCGACGTTGTTTTATGCGTATTTGAGTTATATGGTTGGTTACCGAATGTTGTTCGGAGTCCCGGATGAGATCACGGACGTCACGAGGGTTTATGGAATGGTCCGGAAACGAAGATTGATATATAGGATGACCTCATTTGATTACCGGAAGGTTTTCGGAGTTACGGGGAATGTACCGGGAATGACGAATGGGTTCCGGGAGTTCACCGGGGGGGGGGGGGGGGGCAACACACCCCGGGGAAGCCCATAGGCCTTGGGGGGAACACACCAGCCCTTAGTGGGCTGGTGGGACAGCCCACAAGTGCCCTATGCGCCAAGGAGAAGAAAATCAAGAGAAAAAGAAAAAAAAGGAGGAGGTGGGAAGGAAGGGGGACTCCCTCCCACCAAACCTAGTCCAACTCGGTTTGGGGGGGGGAGAGTCCTCCCCCTTGGACTCGGCCGACCCCCTTGGGGCTCCTTGAGCCCCAAGGCAAGGCCCCCTCCCTCCCACGTATATATACGGAGGTTTTAGGGCTGATTTGAGACGACTTTTCCACGGCAGCCCGACCACATACCTCCACGGTTTTTCCTCTAGATCGCGTTTCTGCGGAGCTTGGGCGGAGCCCTGCTGAGACAAGGTAATCACCAACCTCCGGAGCGCCGTCACGCTGCCGGAGAACTCTTCTACCTCTCCGTCTCTCTTGCTGGATCAAGAAGGCCGAGATCATCGTCGAGCTGTACGTGTGTTGAACGCAGAGGTGCCGTTCGCTCGGTACTAGATCGTGGGACTGATCGCGGGATTGTTCGCGGGGCGGATCGAGGGACGTGAGGACGTTCCACTACATCAACCGCGTTCTCTAACGCTTATGTTGTACTGTCTACGAGGGTACGTAGATCACTCATCCCCTCTCGTAGATGGACATCACCATGATAGGTCTTCGTGCGCGTAAGAAAATTTTTGTTTCCCATGCGACGTTCCCCAACAAAACCGGCAAAGCAATAAGACTGTCATCAATTGGGAGGAGCACCACATGACTTGGGTGGACATGTGGAATGCTCAGAGACAACATCGAGTTGAAAATGATGAAACACCCGACACTGACGAGGCGGCATACTTAAGGCATTTGGAGTGGATGCGTACAAAGTACAGAGTTATCCATAAGGCTGCCTGGACTCGTTCCGATTGCTTGGACTTACTGCCGAGCGAGGCTGCTGATGTTGCATTCAACAATTCAATTAGGGAGACAGTTGGAGCGCATCTTGACTATGGTCCTCTCCATGACCGAATGGTACGTCCCTCCTTTAAAATATAAACAAGTGTCATTTATTTGTGGGTGGTATGTCACATGTGTTTTATCCAGGGCACGGAGCTATGGAGATGTATCAACGAGAGTAACGTGGTCCTTGGTCGTGCCCCATGTCCACAAACGGACGGACATGTTAGAACTACTCTGCAGGTTTGATGCCTTGTTAACCTTTGTTTTGTCGTACCTTTGTTAGCATATTAACATGTCATTATCTTTTCCTTGCGCAGAAGGTCGCCAATCGGTGCCGCACACTAGCGGCTTTACTTTCTTGCCACGGTGTTTCGTCCACCGATGTGAGGGCACGTGCGTAGTACACGATGGATGTGCAGTCTTCCGCTCGTCCGTCTTTGAGTCGACCACATGCTTCTTCTAGCCGAGCACATGAAGAGGAGATTGAAGAAGAAGAGGAGTCCGACAACGAGGCCGCGGATCCGGACTTCATTGAGTTTGGGGCTTCGCAGATGGAAGATGCTCTGCAGCCAAGTCAACCCACTCAGCCGACGGAAGAAACACGTCAAGCTAGCTCAAGGAACATCAGACGTCCTGGCTGGCAGAACACTCCAGAGGGCTACGTTACTAAGGGCAAGATGGCTGCGAAGAGAGGGAGGAAGTGAAGTGTTATGACCTATGTCGTATTCTGAGTGTTATGATGTTGTATTTGAACTATGTTTTCTGTGGAACTATCCAGTTTTTATCTTCTTCAGTATGAACTTTGAATTACGGTGTTATGTTTGTTGAACTATGAACTATATTCTATGAAATATGTTATGGTGTTATGTTTTGATGAATGGTGTTATGCTGTTTTGAATTATGGCTTTGAATTATGGTGTTATGTTTTGATGAATTATGGCTTTGAATTATGGTGTTATGTTTTGATGAATTATGGATTTGAATTATGGTGTTATGTTTGTTGATCAAAACAGTGAAAAAATTCTGAAATTGGGGTACTGGACTAAGGACTAAGGTAACGCCAGCAGGCTTGGCGTTTCTGGTTGAGTCTGCAACGCCAGCAGGCTTGGCGTTTCTGGTAGGGCTGCAACACTGGCGATGACCTCAGTACTCCGGTACTGGACTTAGGAAACGCCAGTAGGGTTGGCGTTTCTGGTTGGGTCTGCAACGCCAGAAGGCCTGGCGTTTCTGGTATGGCTGCAACGCTAGCGAGGACCACCGTACTGCGGTACTGGACTAAGGAAACGCCAGGGAGCCTGGCCTTTCTGGTATAGTCTGCAATGCTAGCAGGCTTGGCGTTTCACTGTTTTTATCACATAGTCATTTAGCTCTCTTAGCACATAGCACATTTAGCACATTTAGCACATAGCACATACATACATAGCACATTTAGCACATTTAGCACATCATACATACATAGCACATTTAGCACATTTAGCATAAAGAATACACATAACATAGCCCATATAAAGTTCCCATTAAAGTTCACGTCGATAGATGCATAATAGGTTCTTAAAGTACATAATAGTGGATTTCATAGTCAGATAGCACGCAAGGGAACAAGGTTCAACACATAGGGTTCAAACATGAAAGCGTGCATGACAAATAGAAGCCTCCGGCTCTATTGCGTCAAGCAAGGCCCCTTCCCCTTTTTCTTCTTCCTCTCTTCCTCCTCTTCGTCTTCCCTTTTGCGCATTTTTGAAGCCTCTTACAGCACCCTCTCCATGAAGAGTTCCTCCTCCCGCTCTCTCTTTGTTGCACCCTCTGCCATAGCAATCTTAAATTTAGCTGCCCATTCATTGTGACGTTGCTCCATCGCCTTCTTGTGTTTGTCCTTCATCTTTTTCTCATAAGCACAATGCTCAAGAAACATTTTGAGGTCCTCCTTCCTTTTTGCTTCAAACTCCTCGTACTGGCGCTCCCTCTCCATCTTCTTTGCTTCGGCTGCGTCCTGCTCTCTCAACTTCTTTGCAGCCCTCTCCATCAACCGCTGCTCCTCACTGGCTGCATCCTTCTCTGCCCCCACTCCATTTTCTCCTTGTTGGGTTGAGACGCCGCCATACCTACATAAAACATCAAGGCTCACATTAATACATCCTCGTAGGTAATAACATCAAAACATCTAGGCATGAAAAACAACATGATAGATAAACTTACGGAAATTCTCCTCGTAGGTAACCGAACATTCGTCTACCACCACCCGAACCTCTACCCATAAAACCAGCACGTCTACCACCACCGCCGGATCCTCGTCCCATAGCAAGGCCACCACGTCTACCACCGTCGGATCCTCGTCCCATAGAAAGGCCACCACTTGAACCACCACGTCTACCACCGCCGGATCCTCGTCCCATAGCAATGCCACCACTTGAACCACCACGTGTACCACCGCCGGATCCTCGGCCCACGGGAAGGCGACCACTTGAACCACCACGTCTACCACCGCCGGATCCTCGTCCCATAGCAATGCCACCACTTGAACCACCACGTCTACCACCGCCAACACTTGAACCACCTCTGCCCCCCACATCACTAGTAGATGAGTTGTTTCTTTTGCAAGTCCTCTTATTATGTGTCGTTTCATTGCAATCACCACATTGTTTTCTATCACGTGTCTCCATGAAATGCCCACTACCAAACTCTCTGGTGCTCATCAGGTCATCCATATCATTCCTGTATCGTTTTGTTCTCCTTCTACCCTTCGGTTGAACCATCATCTCTGGATCCAGACTAATATTAGGGCCGTGATACTCGGGCCACTGTGATGGGTCAATAAAAGGGTGGAATCTCGACGCCCATGTTAACTGATGAGTTTGCAAGTTGAATTCATGCAACCTCACAACTACACCATTAGAGAAGGGCAAATTCCTCATGCGACATGCCGTCATCATGTGCGAGCATGTCCAGTGGTACTTACTAGGACGCTCACAAGTGCAATGCCGCGTCTGAAGGGAAACCATAAATGAGCGACCACCATATGATTGCCCATCTCTCGTTGTACCGCCTGGCTCATCCACTTGGTATTTCATTTCAGCGTTATCGAAATAAGTGGCTCGCTGCATGGCTGACTTCTCCTTTTGAAACTCTAGCCACTCGGCAACCTTCTTCGGATAGATCTCATTGGGAGGCTTCTCACTCTCACCAATCAACTTGCCAATTTCTTCTGAGTGCTTAAGAAAATACTCATTTATCTTGTAAAAGATATATTCAGCTATTGCCGTGACCGGCAACTGACGTGCCCCCTTCAAGACAAAGTTGAAGCACTCAACAAGATTGCTTGTCATGTCGCCATATCTCATGCCTCCTTCGTCACATGCACGTGACCACTTATGTCTCTCATCTATATTCCTTTTTAGGGATTCTTTTCCACCTTCATTTGCCTTCTCATATATTTTGTTCAATCGTTTAGTGAACGACTCAACGGAGAAGGCCACACATGCGGAGTTAAGATCCTTCGCCAGATCTTTGTTCTTACAAGCCCTGTAAAAGTTTGCAACGAAGTGCCTCATGCACCATCGATGGTGAAGCCTCGCATGCCCAGGAATGTGAACATCCACGGCCTTCAATATGCCTTGGTGCCGATCGGATATGATGCATACCTCCCTATTGGGAGGAATCACCGTGCTTCTCACAAGTCTCATGAACCATTCCCAGTTGTCTTGGTTCTCCGCTGACACCAATGCAAATGCCACAGGTAACACCTGATCATTAGCACCATGTGACATTGCTATCATTAGTGTGCCCTTGTATTTGCCAGTCAGGAATGTTCCATCTATAGACAAAACCGGACGACGATGCTCAAAAGCTGCAATGCATGGGCCAAACGTCCAAAAGGCACGACGGAACACTCCTTCAATATCTTGGACATAGTGGTACATTCCGGGGTTTCTATAGGCCATCGCGCCCAGCAACCGGGGTAGCATGTTGTACGCCTCTTCCCATCCACCGTACAACATTCTAAAAGCGACCTGTTTGGCATTCCATGTCTTCCCGTACTTGACCTTATATCCAAATCTCTCGAAAACCCAACTCATCAACAACTTCACTTTAATGGTTGGATCCTTAGCTATATGTTTCTGGTATTTATAACCGATGAATTCCGAGGTTAACTGACGGTGTGTCCCTGGTGCTTCATCTGTCGGCGGTGTGCATTGGTGAGTTGCAATGCAACTACTTATCTTCCACATACCATCTTTCATGAGTCTTGAATTGACTTTCCATTTGCATTTTTCTACCTCACATTTCACGGTGTATCGCTTGTGGCAGTCCGAGTAAGCAACTCTGAAAGGCCTGTAGTGCTTGACGGCATACTCACACAACCACATCTTCAATTCTAGAATGTCCTCAAACATCAAACCTTTCTTTAGGTAAGACGTTGAGATCGCGTTGGGTGTGCTACTTGGGAACATTCTAGCCTCAATTGTCTTGCTCATGCCACCGTTGACTAAAGCCTTATCTGCAAGCCTAACATCACAAAACAAGGGAACTTTGTGATCCCTCCCGGTGATTTTTGTATACCACTCAGCTTCTTTCTCAGTGAAGCCATCCTCATCCAACTCATTCAGCGGGACTTCATCATCCGACACATCCACACAAGCACGCTAATAAACAATGTCAGGATCCATGTCATCATGCCTTACTTGAGCCTCTACGTCACCAACATTGTTGTGTTGCCTCTCATACTCTTCGTCGGACTCATTACCATCATCTTTGATCGATGCACTACCTCCAAACTCATATTGGGGATACTCATTGATGGGGCCATAGTCCTAGGGTAGGGTCATAGGCCTGCCTTGTAGGTCCAACCCAAGGACTACCCCTCATAAGGGACAAGGCCCTTAGTCAGTTCCGACTGAACTAAGGAGTTCCCTTCATCCAGTCGGTAACAGATCCTCGACCATCCAGTCGAAGATTAGCATTCGGAGTTTATCAAACTAACCGACTGGATTCCACTCTATGCATCGTAACCCCCCTGGAGGGAAAAGGTCATACGTTTCCATGTGCCTTTATTAGCATTTAAGACGTACGTTACCTGTAACATAGGCATTTATTCGCCACTACTCCACCCGTGTGCACCGAACCGTTGTGGAGGGCAGCGTACTCTATATAAGCCACCCTCCTGTTGGAATTATGCCCTAGAGGCAATAATAAATGTATAGTTATTATTATAATTCCTGTATCAAGATAATAGTTTATTATCCATGCTATAATTGTATTGAATGAAGACTCATTTACATGTGTGGATACATAGACAAAACACCGTCCCTAGCATGCCTCTAGTTGGCTAGCCAGTTGATCAATGATAGTCAGTGTCTTCTGATTATGAACAAGGTGTTGTTGCTTGATAACTGGATCAAGTCATTGGGAGAATCACGTGATGGACTGGACCCAAACTAATAGACGTAGCATGTTGATCGTGTCATTTTGTTGCTACTGTTTTCTGCGTGTCAAGTATTTATTCCTATGACCATGAGATCATATAACTCACTGACACCGGAGGAATGCTTTGTGTGTATCAAACGTCGCAACGTAACTGGGTGACTATAAAGATGCTCTACAGGTATCTCCGAAGGTGTTAGTTGAGTTAGTATGGATCAATACTGGGATTTGTCACTCCGTGTGACGGAGAGGTATCTCGGGGCCCACTCGGTAATACAACATCACACACAAGCCTTGCAAGCAATGTAACTTAGTGTAAGTTGCGGGATCTTGTATTACGGAACGAGTAAAGAGACTTGCCGGTAAACGAGATTGAAATAGGTATGCGGATACTCACGATCGAATCTCGGGCAAGTAACATACCGAAGGACAAAGGGAATGACATACGGGATTATACGAATCCTTGGCACTGAGGTTCAAACGATAAGATCTTCGTAGAATATGTAGGATCCAATATGGGCATCCAGGTCCCGCTATTGGATATTGACCGAGGAGTCTCTCGGGTCATGTCTACATAGTTCTCGAACCCGCAGGGTCTGCACACTTAAGGTTCGACGTTGTTTTATGCGTATATGAGTTATATGGTTGGTTACCGAATGTTGTTCGGAGTCCCGGATGAGATCACGGACGTCACGAGGGTTTCCGTAATGGTCCGGAAACGAAGATTGATATATAGGATGACCTCATTTGATTACCGGAAGGTTTTCGGAGTTACCGGGAATGTACCGGGAATGACGAATGGGTTCCGGGAGTTCACCGGGGGGGCAACCCACCCCGGGGAAGCCCATAGGCCTCGGGGGAGACACACCAGCCCTTAGTGGGCTGGTGGGATAGCCCACAAGTGGTCTATGCGCCAAGAGAAGAAAAATCAAGAGGAAAGGAAAAAAACGGGAGGAGGTGGGAAGGGAGGAGGACTCCCTCCCACCAAACCTAGTCCAACTCGGTTTGGGGGGGGGAGAGTCCTCCCCCTTGGACTCGGCCGACCCCCTTGGGGCTCCTTGAGCCCCAAGGCAAGGCCCCCTCCCTCCCACCTATATATACGGAGGTTTTAGGGCTGATTTGAGACGACTTTTCCACGGCAGCCCGACCACATACCTCCACGGTTTTTCCTCTAGCTCGCGTTTCTGCGGAGCTCGGGCGGAGCCCTGCTGAGACAAGGTCATCACCAACCTCCGAAGCACCGTCACGCTGCCGGAGAACTCTTCTACCTCTCCGTCTCTCTTGCTGGATCAAGAAGGCCGAGATCATCGTCGAGCTGTACGTGTGCTGAACGCGGAGGTGCCGTCCGTTCGGTACTAGATCGTGGGACTGATCGCGGGATTGTTCGCGGGGCGGATCGAGGGACGTGAGGACGTTCCACTACATCAACCGCGTTCTCTAACGCTTCTGCTGTACGATCTACAAGGGTACGTAGATCACTCATCCCCTCTCGTAGATGGACATCACCATGATAGGTCTTCGTGCGCGTAGGAATTTTTTTGTTTCCCATGCGACGTTCCCCAACAGTGGCATCATGAGCTAGGTTCATGCGTAGATGTCTTCTCGAGTAGAACACCAAAGTTTTGTGGGCGGTGATGTGCGTTTTGCTGCCCTCCTTAGACATTTCTTGATTCCGCGGTATTGTTGGATTGAAGCGGCTTGGACCGACATTACTCGTACGCTTACGAGACACTGGTTTCATCGTTACGAGTAACCCCCTTTGCTCAAAGATGACTGGCAAGTGACGGTTTCTCCAACTTTAGTTGAATCAGATTTGACCGAGGAGGTCCTTGGATGAGGTTAAATAGCAACTCATATATCTCCGTTGTGGTGTTTGCGTAAGTAAGATGCGATCCTACTAGATACCCATGGTCACCACGTAAAACATGCAACAACAAAATTAGAGGACGTCTAACTTGTTTTTGCAGGGTATTATTGTGATGTGATATGGCCAACGATGTGATGTGATATATTGGATGTATGAGCTTATCATGTTGTAATAGAAATATCGACTTGCACGTCGATGGTACGGCAACCGGCAGGAGCCATAGGGTTGTCTTTATACTAACGTTTGTGCTTGCAGATGCGTTTACTATTTTGCTAGGATGTAGCTTTAGTAGTAATAGCATGAGTAGCACGACAACCCCGATGGCAACACGTTGATGGATGATCATGGTGTGGCGCCGGTGACAAGAAGATCGTGCCGGTGCTTTGGTGATGGAGATCAAGAAGCACGTGATGATGGCCATATCATGTCACTTATGAATTGCATGTGATGTTAATCCTTTTATGCACCTTATTTTGCTTAGAACGACGGTAGCATTATGAGGTGATCTCTCACTAAAATTTCAAGACGAAATTGTGTTCTCCCCGACTGTGCACCGTTGCTACAGTTCGTCGTTTCGAGACACCACGTGATGATCGGGTGTGATAGACTCAACGTTCACATACAACGGATGCAAAACAGTTGCGCACGCGGAACACTCGGGTTAAGCTTGACGAGCCTAGCATGTGCAGACATGGCCTCGGAACACATGAGACCGAAAGGTCGATCGTGAATCACATAGTTGATATGATTAGCATAGGGATGCTTACCACTGAAACTATACCCAACTCACGTGATGATCAGACTTGGGATAGTGTAAGTGGATCATGAACCACTCAAATGACTAGAGAGATGTACTTTTTGAGTGGGAGTTTAGCATATAATTTGATTAAGTTGAACTCTAATTATCTTGAACATAGTCTAAGTACACTTTGAATATATTTGTGTTGTAGGTCATGGCTCACGCGACAGTCATCCTGAATTTTAATACGTTCCTAGAGAAAGCTAAGTTGAAAGATGATGGAAGCAACTTTGTAGACTGGGCTCGTAATCTTAAGCTAATCTTACAAGCTGGGAAGAAGGATTATGTCCTTAATGCTGCGCTAGGAGATGAACCACCCGCTACGGCTGATCAGGATGTTAAGAACGCTTGGTTAGCACGTAAGGAGGACTACTCAATAGTTCAATGTGCAGTCTTGTATGGCTTAGAACCGGGACTTCAACGCCGCTTTGAGCGTCATGGAGCATTTGAGATGTTCCAGGAGTTGGAGTTTATCTTTCAGAAGAATGCCCGGATCGAGAGGTATGAGACCTCCGATAAATTCTATGCTTGCAAGATGGAGGAAAACTCGTGTGTCAGTGAACATGTGCTCAAAATGTCTGGGTACTCAAACCGTCTAGCTAAACTGGGGATTGAACTCCCGCAAGAAGCTATCACTGACAGAATCCTTCAATCACTGCCGCCAAGCTATAAAGTCTTTGTGTTGAACTACAACATGCAAGGGATGAACAAGTCTCCCGGCGAGTTGTTTGCAATGCTGAAAGTCGCAGAGTCTAAACTCCGTAAAGAGCATCAAGTGTTGATGGTGAGCAAGACCACTAGTTTCAAGAGAAACGGCAAAGGCAAGAAGGGCAATTCGAAGAAGAGCGGCAAGCCTGTTGCCAATCCGCCGAAGAAACCCAAGGCTGGACCTAAGCCTGAAACAGAGTGCTTCTATTGCAAGGGTATGGGTCACTGGAAGCGCAATTGCCCCAAGTATCTGGCAGATAAGAAGGCGGGCAAAGAAAAATCAGGTATATTTGATATACATGTTATTGATGTGTACTTAACCGGCTCTCGTAGTAGTGCCTGGGTATTCGATACCGGTTCTGTTGCTCATATTTGCAACTCGAAGCAGGAACTGCGGAATAGACGAAGGCTGGCGAAAGACGAAGTGACAATGCGCGTAGGAAACGGTTCCAAGGTTGATGCAATCGCCGTCGGCACAGTGTCACTTCAGCTACCATCGGGATTAGTGATGAACTTAATCATTGTTATTTAGTGCCTGCGTTGAGCATGAACATTATATCTGGATCTTGTTTATTGCGAGACGGTTACTCTTTTAAGTCTGAGAATAATGGTTGTTCTATTTCTATGAGTAACATCTTTTATGGTCATGCACCGAATGTGAGAGGATTGTTCATATTGAATCTTGATAGCGATACACATATACATAACATTGAGACCAAAAGAGTTAGAGTAAATAATGATAGCGCCATATTTTTGTGGCACTGCCGCTTGGGTCATACTGGTGTAAAGCGCATGAAGAAACTCCATGCTGATGGACTTTTGGAGTCACTTGACTTTGATTCACTTGACACGTGCGAACCATGCCTCATGGGCAAGATGACTAAGACTCCGTTCTCCGGAACAATGGAGCGTGCAAGTGACTTGTTGGAAATTATACATACCGATGTGTGTGGTCCAATGAGCGTAGAGGCACGCGGCGGATATCGTTATTTTCTCACCTTCACTGACGATTTAAGTAGATATGGTTATGTCTACTAGATGAAGCACAAGTCTGAAACATTTGAAAAGTTCAAGCAATTTCAGAGTGAAGTGGAAAATCATCGTAACAAGAAGATCAAGTTCCTACGGTCTGATCGTGGGAGTGAATATCTGAGTTTCGAGTTTGGTGCTCACTTAAGACAATGTGGAATTGTTTCGCAGTTAACACCGCCTGGAACACCACAGCGTAATGGTGTGTCCGAACGTCGTAATCGTACTTTGTTAGAGATGGTGCGATCTATGATGTCTCTTACTGATTTTCCGTTATCATTTTGGGGTTATGCATTAGAAACAACTGCATTCACTTTAAATAGGGCACCATCAAAATCCGTTGAGACGACACCATACGAACTGTGGTATGGCAAAAGGCCAAAGTTGTCGTTTCTTAAAGTTTGGGGATGTGATGCTTATGTCAAAAAGCTTCAGCCTAAAAAGCTGGAACCCAAAGAGGAAAAGTGCAGGTTACCCAAAAGAGACAGTTGGGTACACCTTCTATCTCAAATCCGAGGGCAAAGTGTTTGTTGCTAAAAACGGAGCTTTTCTCGAGAAGGAGTTTCTCTCGAGAGAATTGAGTGGGAGGAAGATAGAACTTGACGAGGTTGTCGAACCTCTCATCCCTCTGGATGGTGGCGCACGGCAAGGGGAAACCTCTGTCGTTGCGACGCCGGTTGAGGAGGAAGTTAATGATGATGATCATGAAACTCCAGTTCAAGTTTCTGTTGAACCACGCAGGTCGACGAGATCACGCGCTGCTCCAGAGTGGTGAGGTAATCCCGTCTTGTCAATCATGTTGTTAGACAACAATGAACCTGCAAATTATGAAGAAGCAATGGTGGGCCCAGATTCCAACAAATGGCTAGAAGCCATGAAATCCGAGATAGGATCCATGTATGAGAACAAAGTGTGGACTTTGGAGATACTACCTGAGGGCCGCAAGGCTATTCAGAACAAGTGGATCTTTAAGAAGAAGACGGACGCTGATGGTAATGTGGCCGTTTATAAAGCTCGACTTGTGGCAAAGAGTTTTTCACAAGTTCTAGGAGTTGACTACGATGAGACTTTCTCACCCGTAGCGATGCTTAAGTCCATCAGAATCATGTTAGCAATAGCTGCATTTTTCGATTATGAAATCTGGCAGATGGATGTCAAAACGGCGTTCCTTAACGGTTTCCTTAAGGAAGAATTGTATATGATGCAACCCGAAGGTTTTGTCGATCCTAAAAATGTTGACAAGGTGTGCAAGCTCCAGCGATCCATTTATGGACTGGTGCAAGCATCTCGGAGTTGGAACAAACGCTTTGATGAGGTGATCAAAGCATTTCGATTTATACAAGTGGTTGGAGAATCCTGTATTTACAAGAAAGTGAGTGGGAGCTCTGTGGCGTTTCTAATATTATATGTGGATGACATATTACTGATTGGAAACAACGTAGAGCTTTTGGAGAGCATAAAAGGTTACTTGAATAAAAGTTTCTCTATGAAGGACCTAGGAGAAGTTGCTTACATTCTAGGCATTAAGATCTATAGGGATAGATCAAAACGCCTGATAGGACTTTCACAAAGCACATACCTTGATAAAGTTTTGAAGAGGTTCAAAATGGAACAATCCAAGAAAGGGTTCTTGCCAGTTTTACAAGGTACGAGATTGAGTAAGACTCAGTGCCCAGCAACTGATGAAGATAGAGAGCATATGCGCTCTGTCCCCTATGCTTCAGCCATAGGTTCTATCATGTATGCGATGCTGTGCACTAGACCGGATGTTAGCCTGGCCATAAGTATGGCAGGTAGGTTCCAGAGTAATCCAGGAGTGGATCACTGGACATCGGTCAAGAATATCCTGAAGTACCTGAAAAGGACTAAGGAGATGTTTCTCGTGTATGGAGGTGACGAAGAGCTCGCCGTAAAAGGTTACATCGATGCAAGCTTTGACACAGATCCGGACAACTCTAAGTCGCAAACCGGATACGTATTTATTCTTAATGGGGGTGCAGTAAGCTGGTGCAGTTCCAAGCAAAGCGTCGTAGCAGATTCTACATGTGAAGCGGAGTACATGGCTGCCTCGGAGGCGGCTAAGGAGGGTGTCTGGATGAAGCAGTTCATGACGGATCTTGGAGTGGTGCCAAGCACACTGAATCCAATAACCTTGTTCTGTGACAACACTGGTGCCATTGCCTTAGCAAAGGAACCACGGTTTCACAAGAAGACCAGACACATCAAACGACGCTTCAACCTCATCTGCGACTACGTCGAGGAAGAGGACGTAAATATATGCAAAGTGCACACGGATCTGAATGTAGCAGACCCGCTGACCAAACCTCTTCCACGGCCAAAACATGATCGACACCAGAACTGTATGGGTGTTAGATTTATTACAATGTAATTCACATGGTGATGTGAGGTCTAGATTATTGACTCTAGTGCAAGTGGGAGACTGTTGGAATTATGCCCTAGAGGCAATAATAAATGTATAGTTATTATTATAATTCCTGTATCAAGATAATAGTTTATTATCCATGCTATAATTGTATTGAATGAAGACTCATTTACATGTGTGGATACATAGACAAAACACCGTCCCTAGCATGCCTCTAGTTGGCTAGCCAGTTGATCAATGATAGTCAGTGTCTTCTGATTATGAACAAGGTGTTGTTGCTTGATAACTGGATCACGTCATTGGGAGAATCACGTGATGGACTGGACCCAAACTAATAGACGTAGCATGTTGATCATGTCATTTTGTTGCTACTGTTTTCTGCGTGTCAAGTATTTATTCCTATGACCATGAGATCATATAACTCACTGACACCGGAGGAATGCTTTGTGTGTATCAAACGTCGCAACGTAACTGGGTGACTATAAAGATGCTCTACAGGTATCTCCGAAGGTGTTAGTTGAGTTAGTATGGATCAAGACTGGGATTTGTCACTCCGTGTGACGGAGAGGTATCTCGGGGCCCACTCGGTAATACAACATCACACACAAGCCTTGCAAGCAATGTAACTTAGTGTAAGTTGCGGGATCTTGTATTACGGAACGAGTAAAGAGACTTGACGGTAAACGAGATTGAAATAGGTATGCGGATACTGACGATCGAATCTCGGGCAAGTAACATACCGAAGGACAAAGGGAATGACATACGGGATTATACGAATCCTTGGCACTGAGGTTCAAACGATAAGATCTTCGTAGAATATGTAGGATCCAATATGGGCATCCAGGTCCCGCTATTGGATATTGACCGAGGAGTCTCTCGGGTCATGTCTACATAGTTCTCGAACCCGCAGGGTCTGCACACTTAAGGTTCGATGTTGTTTTATGCGTATATGAGTTATATGGTTGGTTACCGAATGTTGTTCGGAGTCCCGGATGAGATTACGGACGTCACGAGGGTTTCCGGAATGGTCCGGAAACGAAGATTGATATATTGGATGACCTCATTTGATTACCGGAAGGTTTTCGGAGTTACCGGGAATGTACCGGGAATGACGAATGGGTTCCGGGAGTTCACCGGGGGGGGGGGGGCAACCCACCCTGGGGAAGCCCATAGGCCTTGGGGGAGACACACCAGCCCTTAGTGGGCTGGTGGGACAGCCCACAAGTGGTCTATGCGCCAAGAGAAGAAAAATCAAGAGGAAAGGAAAAAAAAAGGGAGGAGGTGGGAAGGGAGGAGGACTCCCTCCCACCAAACCTAGTCCAACTCGGTTTGGGGGGGGAGAGTCCTCCCCCTTGGACTCGGCCGACCCCCTTGGGGCTCCTTGAGCCCCAAGGCAAGGCCCCCTCCCTCCCACCTATATATACGGAGGTTTTAGGGCTGATTTGAGACGACTTTTCCACGGCAGCCCGACCACATACCTCCAGGGTTTTTCCTCTAGATCGCGTTTCTGCGGAGCTCGGGCGGAGCCCTGCTGAGACAAGGTCATCACCAACCTCCGGAGCGCCGTCACGCTGCCGGAGAACTCTTCTACCTCTCCGTCTCTCTTGCTGGATCAAGAAGGCCGAGATCATCGTCGAGCTGTACGTGTGCTGAACGCGGAGGTGCCGTCCGTTCGGTACTAGATCGTGGGACTGATCGCGGGATTGTTCGCGGGGCGGATCGAGGGACGTGGGGACGTTCCACTACATCAACCGCGTTCTCTAACGCTTCTGCTGTACGATCTACAAGGGTACGTAGATCACTCATCCCCTCTCGTAGATGGACATCACCATGATAGGTCTTCGTGCGCGTAGGAAAATTTTTGTTTCCCATGCGACGTTCCCCAACACCTCCCCCACTGGTGCAGGGGTTAGCAACTTATTGTATTCCATATTCCACTCGACAACAAGCTCACAGAGCACTGAGACGTAGGGCTATTACCTCCACCGCAGAGGGGCCCGAACTCATACAACCTCGCCGTAGCTAAGACTCTGCCCATCCTTTTCGTACCCTACACATCTACTGTCAGACTTATACCCACGACAGTTGGCGCCCACCGTGGGGAAGGCGTCTAAGCGACTTCCCGTGAGTTTGCGACTACTTCATTTCCTCATGTCGTCCGGTGGAGATTCGAGCATGGGTCACCAGATCTTCTTCGGCGCTCTCTCCTTCATCGTCGACGATTCGGTGTGGCTTCGGGATGCCCCTCTCGACGCCGAGGCGCTTCCCCGCCGTGGGGCTACGCACTTCCGTGCTGGCGCCCGCGGCATTCTTCTTCTCCAGCAGTCGGCTCCGGTGTCGACCTACACCGCCATCACGCGCCGCAACAAGCGGTCCCGCCGTCCGCGGCTCCAGCGTTGGGTGCAACATGCCCAGGCGCGCCAGAACGCGTCTTCACAAGTGGCGGTTCTAGAGTCCGTTGTGGTTGCCCCGCCGTCCCAGCGCTCGGACTCGGTTCCGACTGAGTTTCCTTCCGAGTACGCGAGTCGTGGTCCTGCAGCAGAAGTACACATGGCCAACTCCCATAAAGATCCCCGTCAAGCTGGCCGGAACGAGCACGAGGTCGGCGAAACGTCCGGCGCGCGTCGTCCACCTCGCCGTTCTGCCAGTCGGCACACTCGGCGGAGCAACGTGGAGTTGTTCCGCACACCCCTCCTCAACTTGGCTGCGGCTGCCAAGATAGCCGATTCCCTTCAGCCGACTGATTCAGAGGCTGGCAGGGGGATCGAGAAAATCCGCGCCCTGTTGCACACGGCGCAGTAGCAAAACTCGGCTGTTTCCCAGTCGCACAACAGGATCCACAATAGTTTTGTTCATGCGAATACGCATCGGTCAGTTCACAGCCCTGGTTCCCATCAGCGACACAGGGGAGGCAGCCGTTCCATAAATCCCGAAGATCGTCGCCGTTCACGCACCCCTCCGCGGGGTGGGCCCTACGGGCCCCGACATCATGATGATCGGCATTCAGTCGGTGACACTTACGACCCAAGGCCCCACGCAAGAGGGCGTATCGCCCAACGAAGGGTCGACTGGGGCCGAGCCCACCGCGATGGTTACGATATTGACTGTCCGAGTGGAAGCAGGACCATCGTTTCTGGTCCCGAGTGTTTCAGTCAAGCCATCCGTTCGGCTGACATCCCTCCCAACTTCCGATTGGCGACGGGAATCAGCAAGTTTACAGGAGAGTCCAAGCCAGAAACTGGCTGGATGATTACCGAGTGGCAGTCCAGATCGGAGGAGGAGACGACCATGTCGCCATGAAGCACCTCCCTCTGATGCTCGACGGCTCGGCGCGAGCGTGGCTGAACCAGTTGGCCCCCTCAAGCATCTACAGTTGGGCAGATCTGGCCCGAGTGTTCATCAGGACCTTCGAAGGGACGTGCAAACACCCTGCGGGCCTCGTGGAGCTCCAGCATTGCGTCCAGAAGCAGAATGAGCCCCTGCGTGATTTCATTCAGCGTTGGACAACTCTCTACCACACGGTGGAGAACGTCACCGAGCATCAAGCAGTCTGCGCCTTCAAGGTAGGCGTGCGGTATAGGGATCTGTACCTAATGTTCGGCCGAACAGGTGACATCTCCATGAGCAAGATGATGGAGATAGCAGCACGCTATGCAAATGGCGAAGAAGAGGACCGCATCCGAAGCGGCAAGCACAAGACAATCGGCGATGGAGATGGGAGTAACACTCGGAAGCAGAAGCAGAAGGCTCCATCCACTCCGCAGGCAGAAGCTGCAGCCGTGACCAATGCCAAGTTCAAGGGCAAAGGGAAGGCTCAGTTTACCCCCAAGAAGAAGCAATTCAATAATCCCATCCTGGACCAGCCATGTCCGGTTCATACGAAGAGGGCAACCCCATATATCTGATGCATACCACTCGACAGTGTCGCCTCCTGATCTAGGGGTTCGGCGAAGGGCAACCGAGTGAAAAGGACAATGAACAGGATGAGGAGGATAAGGAGGATCCGTTCCCCCAAGTCCATGCAACACTGATGATTTTTGCTGACGTTGAGAGCAAGAGTCGACTGAAGCTGTTGAACAGGGAGGTGAACATGGCCACCCCTACCAACCCCAAGTTCCTCAAATGGTCTCAGACTGCGATCACCTTTGACCAGTCGGATCATCCAGCACACGTACCCACCCCAGGGAGACAGGCTCTGGTCGTCGACCCGGTGGTGGAAGGAGTCCGACTGCGCAAAGTCCTCATGGACGGCGGCAGCGGCTTGAACATCATGTACGCCGACACTCTCAAGGGGATGGGCATTCCGATGTCCAAACTCAGCGAGAGCAGCATGCAGTTCCATGGAGTCGTCCCTGGACGGAAGGCCAAGTCACTCGACGAGATCGCATTGGACGTCGTTTTCGGCCCCGACAAGAACTTCTGCAAGGAAAAGCTAACGTTCGAAGTGGTGGACTTCCAGAGCGCTTACCACGCAATTCTGGGCCGCCCAGCGTATGCGCGTTTCATGGCCCGTTCGTGTTACATATATCTGAAGCTGAAGATGCCAGGACCGAAAGGTGTGATCACCATCACGGGCAATCGACAGCGGGCCGAAAAGTGTCTGCAGCAGGGATCAAGAATCGCTGGCCAGCAGATGGCCGTCCTCAAGCTCGACGAGTACAAGAAAACAGTCGACCCCCTGACTTGATGCGCTCGAAGAAGCCAGCTTCGGAGTCTGCATTCCAGTCTGCGAGAGAGACGAAGAAGGTCAGCATCCACCCGACGGAAGACACTGCTACCCCGACAAACATCTCCACCACCCTCGATCCTAAATAGGAAGCCGAGCTCACCCAATTCCTCCATGAGAACTGGGACATCTTCGCATGGAAACCCTCTGACATGCCGGGTGTACCCAGGGAGTTGGCTGAGCACCGACTGCATGTGGATCCCACCGCTCGGCCCGTCCGAGAACATCTGTGCCGGTCCGCCACGCACAAGAGGAAGGCAATCGGGGAAGAGGTAGCCAAGCTTTTGGAAGTCAACTTCATTCGCGAGGTTCACCACTCCGAGTGGCTCGCTAATGTTGTCATGGTTCCCAAGAAGGACAAGTCGCTCCGAATGTGCATCGACTTCAAGCACCTCAATAAGGTCTGCCCGAAAGACCATTTTCCGCTCCCCCGCATCGATCAAATTGTCGATTCGACTGCGGACTGCGAACGTTTGTCATTTCTTGATGCCTACTCGGGCTATCATCAGATCCGTCTGTATGGCCCCGATGAATTAAAAACAGCCTTCATCACCCCATTTGGGTGCTTCTGCTACATCACTATGCCATTCGGTTTGAAGAATGCAGGAGCTACCTTTATGCGCATGATCCAAAAATGCCTCCTCGACCAGATCGGTCGGAATGTGGAGGCGTATATGGATGATATCGTAGTCAAGTCACGCAAAGGTTCCGACCTGCTGACTGACTTGGCAGAAACATTCGCCAACCTTCGTAGGTACGATATCAAGCTCAACCCCGCCAAATGCTCATTCGGCGTTCCCAGCGGAAAGTTACTCGGTTTCTTCGTTTCCGAACGAAGGATCGATGTCAACCCCGAAAAGATCGAGACCATCGTCCGAATGGAGAGGCTGGTCAGAATACACGATGTTCAACGGCTCACAGGTTGCCTAGCGGCTTTGAGCAGGTTCATCAGTCGACTCGGCGAGAAAGCACTTCCTCTGTACCGACTCATGAAGAAATCAAATACTTTCGAGTGGACAGACGAAGCTCAAGTCGCATTCGACGACCTCAAAGTCCTACTTTCCACCCAGCCGGTTCTTACTGCTCCGCTCAGTAAAGAGCCCCTTCTTCTGTATATCGCGGCTACAAATCAGGTCGTCAGCACTGTTCTTACAGTCGAACAAGAAGAAGAAGGCAAAGCATACAAAGTTCAGCGGCCAGTGTACTACGTCTCCGAAGTCCTGACTCCTTCCAAGCAGAGGTATCCCCACTATCAAAAACTTATATACGGGATTTACATGACTGCGAAGAAGGTAGCCCATTATTTCCAAGACCACTCGGTGTCTGTTGTTTCTGATGCCCCGTTGTCGAAAATTCTCCACAATCAGGACGCATCAGGCCGAATGGCGAAGTGGGCAATGGAGATGTTGTACTGCGATATCAAGTTCGAGGCCAAGAAAGCTATGAAGTCTCAAGCCCTGGCTGACTTCATAGCAGAATGGGTAGAACAACAGCAACCGACCCACATCTACTCGGCTCATTGGACAATGTTCTTTGATGGGTCCAAGATGTTGAATGGCTCCGGCGCTGGCGTTGTGATCGTATCGCCAAAGGGCGACAAACTCAAATATGTGTTGCAGATACACTTTGATTCCTCCAACAATGAGGCAGAGTATGAAGCTCTCCTTTACGGACTGCGTATGGCCATCGCACTCGGCGTCCGTCGCCTGATGGTCTATGGCGATTCGGAGTTGGTGGTTAATCAAGTGATCAAAGAGTGGGACGTCAGGAACCCCACCATGACCACATACTGCAATGCAGTGAGGAAGCTTGAGAAGAAGTTTGAAGGTCTAGAACTCCACCATGTTCCGCGACTGAAGAACCAAGCAACTGATGAGTTGGCAAAACTCGGATCCACTCGGAGACCAGTCCCGAGTGATGTCTGCCTCGAGCACCTCCACCTTCCCTCAGTCAAAGAAGATCCTTTCACAGAGGAACCAGTAGAACCAAAGAGTTTGACAGATCCGACTGAAGTCGACGTACCTGCCGTGGTTGATCTGATCATGGAGATTCTTGCTGTCATCCCCGATTGGACTGTGCCGATCATTGCATATATCCTGAAGCAGGAATTGCCAAAAGACGAAGTCCAGGCCAGGCAGATAGTTCGCAGGTCGAAGTCGTTCACTGTCGTTGATGGCCAGTTGTACAAGGAAAGCTTTTGAGGCATTCTTCAACGATGCATCTCCCCAGAGGAGGGGCAACTAATCCTGGAAGAAATTCACTCGGAACCTGCGGTCATCACGCCTCTTTGAGAGCGATCGTCGCGAAAGCATTCAGAGCTGGTTTCTTCTGGCTGCAGGCAAATGAGATGGCTAAAGATATGGTCGACCGATGTGAGGGCTGTCAGTTCTACTCCAACAAGTCCCACAAGCCAACATCTGCGTTGAAGACAATCCCTCTTGTGTGGCCGTTTGTGATATGGGGATTAGATACAGTCGGTCCATTCAGGACATGCCAAGGAGGATACACACATCTGTTGGTGGCAGTCGACAAGTTCACAAAATGGATTGAAGCCAAGCCCATCAAGAAGCTCGACGCCCTAACAACCATCAAGTTTGTCAGGGACATCATCTCCAGATTCGGTGTACCTCACAGCATAATCACGGACAACGCGACAAACTTTGACTCGGACAGATTCAAAGGTTTATGTGCAATACAAGGTATCCGAGTGGATTTTGCTTCCGTGGCGCATTCTCAATCCAAAGGACAAGCAGAGCGGGCGAATGGACTTATTCTGCAAGGTTTGAAGCCCCAACTCCTGCGAGAGGTGGGACATGCCGCTGGCGCATGGGTCACCAAGCTACCTTCAGTGCTTTGGGGTCTCCGCACAACCCCGAACAGATCTACAGGGCAATCACCGTTCTTCCTCGTTTACGGAGCAGAAGCAGTCCTTCCGAGTGACTTGCTTCACAATGCTCCACGAGTCGAACTCTTCTCCAAAGCTGAAGCAGAACAAGCAAGGCAAGACGGAGTGGACCTTCTAGAGGAGGAGCGCGAGATGGCACTGACTCGCTCAACCATTTAACAACAAGATCTGCGGCATTTTCACGCACGACTCGTCAGGAGTCGCACGTTCCAAGCAGGCGACCTGGTGCTCCGAGTGGATCAGCAAAGACCTCACAAGTTGGCTCCTACCTGGGAAGGACCCTTCATCATCTCCAAGGTGCTGAACAACTGAGCATACAGACTCTACAACATCGACAGGGAGACAAACGAGCCGCGAGCATGGAACGGAGATCTCCTGAAGCGCTTCTACACGTGACCGTCGACTGAAGCAATGTAAAGAACAAGTATTGATGAAATAATATAAAGCAGATTGAGCTTTTGCAGATTCAAAATTCTTCCGCGATCACAGACTCCGGTCTCAAAATAAAAACTTAGCTGCGATCCAAAATCGCCTAAGTTCTAACTTTCTCCGAGTGTGCACTAAACGTCGCACTCGGGGACTTAGCTGCGATCATGAATTGCCTAAGTAATAACTTTCTTCGAGTGTGCACTAAACGTCACACTCGAGGACTTAGTTGCGATCAAGAATCGCCTAAGTAATAACTTTCTCTGAGTGTGCACTAAACGTCGCACTCGGGGACTTAGCTGCGATCAAGAATCGCCTAAGTAATAACTTTCTCCGAGTGTGCACTAAACGTCGCACTCGGGGTCTTAGCTCCGATCAAGAATCGCCTAAGTAATAACTTTCTCCGAATGTGCACTAAACGTCGCACTCGAGGACTTAGCTGCGATCAAGAATCGCCTAAGTAATAACTTTCTCCGAGTATGCACTAAACGTCGCACTCGGGGACTTAGCTGCGATCAAGAATCGCCTAAGTAATAACTTTCTCCGAGCGTGCACTAAACGTCGCACTCGGGGACTTAGCTGCGATCAAGAATCGCCTAGGTAATAACTTTCTCCAAGTGTGCACTAAACGTCGCACTCGGAGACTTAGATGCGATCAAGAATCGCCTAAGTACTAACTTTCTCCGTGTGTGCACTAAACGTCGCACTCGGAGACTTAGCTGCGATCAAGAATCGCCTAAGTACAAAGCTTCCTGCGACCGATCCCACAGATACACTCGGGGACTCAACAGACCCTCATTGAGGCTCATGTGGATGTCAAGACTACTAACAATTACATGAGTAGCAGACCCTCATTGAGGCTCATGTGGATGTCAAGACCACTGACAATTACATGAGTAGCAGACCCTCATTGAGGCTCAAGTGGATGTCAAGACCACTGACAATTACATGAATTCCAACCCGCTCGGAGTGCGTCTCGTCTGTCGCACTCGACAACTTAGCCGCGGTCATGAGTCGCCTAAGTATTCTATTACCTTCGACTGTATCCTACAGACCCACTCGGCGACTCCGCAAGACCCTCAGAGAGGCTCATGCAGATGTCAAGACAACTGACACTTACATGCTCCGCATGTTTGCCATTGGCTTCATCAAGAAACGCCAAACAAAAACTCGGGCCAAACTCGTCTCAGCAACTCTTCGGCAAAAGAAGAGCAAAGGATTCGATTCAAATTCAAAGTTCAAACAAAGATAGTCGGCTCGGTGTGGATCAAGCTTACCCACACCGATCCAAGAATGTGATGGCCAACAACAGTGGCCAAAGTTCCTTACAAATCAACACTCGGCATACCGAGGATAAAGTTTTCTTAAGCGTCATCCGGATTAGCGCCAGGACTGGAGGGCTCTACGAATGTGTCCAGATCGATCCCGTCGGCGATGCGGGTGGCACTCTCAAGGAAAGTTTCCATGAAGTCTTCGAATCAAAGTTTCTTCGTGTTGGCGATATTCAATGCTTTCAGCTTCTCCTCGCGCACCTCCTTGCAATGCACTCGGACCAGGGACAGAGCAACGTGTGCACCACAGCGAGCCGCAGATTTCTTCCATGACTGCACTCATTTTGGGACCTCCTCCAGTCGGGTCATCAAGTTTTCCATCTCCTGCCGCGAATCATCTTCAGGCCAAAGCTCCTTGTCGATCCGGCCGACGACTTCTCTCAGTCGACCGATGAAAGGACCAACTTTGCCCACGCGAATGTGCGCTGCAAGCAGATCTCGATTGGCGTCCTCGCCGAGTGGAATGTTCTCGCGAATCGATCGCTCCACGTCAGCTGCTTCAGCTTCAGCGTCCATGCAAAAATCTACAACAACAGGACAAGCAAACAATAAGCGCCGAGTGTAACGCACATACCACAAGCACTCGGAAAAACAGGACTTACCACCCAGACGCGTCATCATCTGCCGAGCCGAGTCACTGACGTATTTCTCCTGCGCTATACACCGTTTGTTCAGCACATCCATTTGTCCCATTAGCGCGGTCCTTTGTTTCCCCATCTTCTCAACTTCAGCAGTCAGTGCCTTGTTCTCTTCACGAGCCTGCTCCAACGACTTCTCTCGTTCTGCCAGAACGTCCTTCATACCAGCCATTGCAAGCAGTGCCGCATCCAGCTCACCAGCAAACTGAATCTTTTCGGCCCTGAGAGTCTCGTATGCTGTCCCCATTTCACAAGTTTTCTACCAGCCAGCACCAAGAGACGATCAGACAATCCAACAATAAAAATTCTAAGTTCTTCAGACCCCTGCCGACGCAAGCAGTCGACAGTGGTCTCGGGGACTACACCCAGTGGGTTCACTGAGAGTGACCCCACTGGCATGAAACTCAAACGGGTCCGCCCTATTGAGATACATGACAACACCTACGCCTACGAGGCTAATACTACCCGACCTGAGTAAAATTACTCTCGGGGACTCTTACAGTAGGTGCACTCCGAGTGCCCCAACTGTTAGCAGTCGACCATATTATTTACGGATCTGACCAATTCAAAGACAATGTGCATAAAGACAACTGCTGGTGCAAGCACTCCACAGAAGTCTCGGGGACTACACCCACTGGGTTCACTCAGAGTGAACCCATTGCAAACAGCATACGGTATCCGAGCACACCCAGTAGGTTACAAGAGAAAAGTAAATACTTACTAGCCCACTTACTCGGATATCGTCCCGCAGCTCCAAGCTCTGTTGGTACAGGGATGCGATGGAGTCGTACGCTTTTTTGGCTTCTCCCGCCATCAGCTCTGCCTGCACCATGGCCCCCTTGGCCGCTCCCACCTGATCCTCCGGGAGGCGCTGGACGTTGAACTCGACATTCGACGGGCCTGGCATCGTTGGAAGCTCCTTGGGCATCCCAAGGCCCGCTCCAGTCGGTTCATCAGCCACCAGCGCCGTTTCAGTCGGCGGCATCGCCTCAGTCGGCGGCACGTCCGCGGCGAGAGCAGTAACTGGCGGAACAGCCTCGAGGACAGGCTTCGCAGCTTGCTCAGGTCTCCCCTGGTCACCCTCATCCACACAAATCGCCCCTGACAGACCGAACACCGCGAGATCTCAGAAAGAAAGGGGCAAGACCGAAGACAGAATTCGCGATGCGATAACATAAAACTCTTGGAATTGCTACAACACACCTGGCTGGGACGAGACGACGTTGTCCGCATCCATGGGATCATCCTCCTGGCGCGCCGGAGTGGTGGCAGAGGTGGCAACCCTGTCAAGTGAAATTCATTCGACCATCAAACAAGAGTTCAATCGAATATCAGAAGAAGAAGAATATCAATGCACTTACGTGGAGGTGACGGGAACAATGACCCTCATCCGCGGCAAAGCCTTCTGAGGTTTAGATCCGCTCAGTTTGGCCACCTTGGAAGGCTGACCCGCAGGCTCAGCAGCAACGTCCCTGGTCCTCTTGGTGCTCCGAGCACTCGGGACCACGGGAGCAGTGGGCGGAGCACTCGAGGATGCTGGAGGGACCGAGAGAACTGCAGGTTCATGTCGGCGCTTGGTTCGGTGCTCTGGCAGCGGGGGCGGCGAGTCCTGCTCTTCGTCTTCCTCCTCTTCCTCACTAGTCTCTTCCTTCGTTTCCCCGCTGTCGGAGACATACTCGGCGCTCTCCACACTGCCCTCCTCCTCCTCCTCGTCCTGGTTCCCGTTCGAGATAGGAGAAAACCAGTTGGTCCACTTCTGCATAAAATACAGTTGGCGACATCAGACGTCACACAGAGATTCAAGCAAGCAATAAAACTAAGACAGTTACGTGCACTCGACAAATGGTACTCACCTGGTTCGGAGGAGGATTGTCCGCGCAAAAAGCCTTCACTCGTCGGGATCCTCTGGGTTCTCGCAGGCGCCTGTGATCTGGAGCACCCACGACGCCACCTTCTCCTCGGTCACGCCCACGACGATGGTCCGAGTGGAATCTTCGGGCCCCGTATAATGCCACATGGCGTGGTCGCGAGCTTGTAGGGGTTGGATGCGCCGACCGAGGAAAACCTCCAGCAAATCTATGCCGATGACCCCCTTCTGACGACATCTACGAGCGCATCGACCAGAGGCTGGATGTCGTTCTTCTCCGCCTTCGTGAGCGCAAGCTGCTTAGGCGGAGCGGGTCGATCTAAGCTAAAGGGAGGCAACCCTGTCGTGGCATTCGGGCAGGCAACGTCTTGGCAGTAGAACCACGTCGACTGCGAGTTCCTAACCGACTCACTCAGCTGAAGGGCAGGATAACTACTCCTACTCTTCTTCTGGAAACCTAAGCCTCCCCAGAGCTGGAGAAGGTGTGTCTTATCATCCGACTGGTGAAGTCGTTTGATAGTTTGGGATCTAGCAGAGAAAATATGTTTGAACAGCCCCCAATGGGGAGGACAGCCGATGAAGCACTCGCACAGGACTATGAAAGGAGAGAGATGGGCTATAGCATTCGGGGGAAAGTGATGAAGCTGCACCCCGAAGTGGTTCATAATGCCTTTGAAGAAAGGATGCGGGGGCAGAGAGAAACCTCGATATACATGGCTGAGCAGCAGGATGCGCTCCCCCTCCCGGGGCGCCGGCTCGACCTCATTCTCCGCCGGTAGCCTCCACGACTTGTGCACGATCATCCCGTGCTCCACCAGCTGCAGCAGATCCCCCTCCGTCACCGTGGAGGGGAGGAAGTCGCCTTGGATCCACCCCACTGGCAACGCTCGCTGCCGCCGCTGAGCAGGAGCCGCCGCCTTCCCCTTCTTCTTCCTCGCCTCCATCTTGCTAGTCTGACCCTTGGTCATGGAGGAAGCTGCGGATCCGCGGAGGGGAAGGAGGAGGAAGGAGTTTAGGTGCACTGGAGGTGGCGAGAAGGATGGAGCAAGCAAAGGCAAAAGATCCGGCGAGCGTAACGAAAAACCCTCGTCACTGAGATTTAAGTAAGGTTCCGACTGGGTCGCTGGCAGGTGGTCCCGAAACCTTATCCCCCGACCAACCGTGGCCATATCAGTGGAGAGGATGAAGGCGCGAGAATCGAGGCGTCATGCGCTACTCGAGCGCGATGGCGTCATCCCCGCTGAGCGTGCGGTAACCGAAATTTGAGGATCCCGGAAAATCCGTCGCTGTCAGTTGACTGGTCACGTCAAGAGATACCCTGGAAGCACTCGGTTTCCGACAGTTTGTTCCACAAATACTTCCACTCGGATCATTGGTCAGAAAAGATAAAATGGATCGAGGCAAGCAACGCCAAAGTCACATCCGTTCCAGTCGGATCCAAACTTCAAGCATCGCTTCGTCGTTCCAACCCCAATCCATTCGGGGACTAATGATGGGGTCATAGTCCTAGGGTAGGGTCATAGGCCTGCCTTGTAGGTCCAACCCAAGGACTACCCCTCATAAGGGACAAGTCCCTTAGTCAGTTCCGACTGAACTAAGGAGTTCCCTTCATCCAGTCGGTAACAGATCCTCGACCATCCAGTCGGAGATTAGCATTCGGAGTTTATCAAACTAACCGACTGGATTCCACTCTGTGCATCGTAACCCCCCTGGAGGGAAACGGTCATACGTTTCCATGTGCCTTTATTAGCATTTAAGACGTACATTACCTGTAACGTAGGCATTTATTCGCCACTACTCCACCCCTGTGCACCGAACCGTTGTGGAGGGCAGCGCACTCTATATAAGCCACCCTCCCCCACTGGTGCAGGGGTTAGCAACTCATTGTATTCCATATTCCACTCGACAACAAGCTCCCAGAGCACTGAGACGTAGGGATATTACCTCCACCGCAGAGGGGCCTGAACTCATACAACCTCGCCGTAGCTAAGGCTCTCCCCATCCTTTTCGTACCCTACACATCTACTGTCAAACTTATACCCACGACACTCATTGACTTGCACTTCTACTTTATACTCAACAATAGGTGCCACACCATTATACGGGTTCAAATCATCTACTATGGGTTGGTTCAAGTCAACATGAAGAGGAGCATTGACCACCGTACTAGCAAACACTTCGAGTGACTTGTCTACCGAGGATGCAACAGCCTCCTTGTATGCAACCCAATGCAAATTAGACTTGATAGGCATTGTATTCATTCGACACTTGTGTGCTGACCCAACATCATATCTTCCTAATAATTCTACTTGGTCACTTGGATCAACCCACTTCAATCTTATCCGAGTTTCTGCCACAACCTCTTCATAAGTAGGACTATCAAGAAATGTCAACACTTCCTCATATTTGTCAACAATAGCAACATTCATGAATGCCTCTTTGTCAACATAATGAATATTCACAATCTTGTCCATCTAAAAAAGGGGACAAAATTACCAATTCTAGGTATAACAAAACAACTAACAAAACATTACCCTAACCATTTGCATCCAAATTAGGCATTAACACAAACCCTAACCCTAAACCTTGTCCATCCAAATTAGGCATAACACAAAACCTAACACTAAACCTAACCCTTCTCCAACCAAACTAGGCATAACCCTAAATCTCCTCAATAATAAGAAACCAACCAATACAAGGCAACATAAATAGAACACCTAGTGCAAAAAAAATCTACACAAATACAAAATCATTGCAAAAACTAATTGGAGGGATTGGAGGAGCTTAGCGACCTCTTTGATTTGCCCCAAAGAACCTACTAAAAGGTTGAGGGAGGAGGGAAATCAAAGGGGGGGTCATGAGGAGGAGGGAGAGCTTTTTCGGGCTAACAAGAACAAGAGGAGAGGAGAAATGGTGGTTGGTGGGCGAGGGGGTCAGGGTGGCAGAATATAAAGGCAAGAAACGCCATAGCTACTAGCGTTTCACCTCAGGTCTGCAACGCCACACTAGACAGGTGTTTCACCTCAGGTCTGCAATGCCACATTACACACGCGTTTGAAAGAACGTCTGCAACGCCACAATAGATGACGTTTCATAACACGGCTGCAACACCACGGACTATGGCGTTTTAAAAAGGGTCAAAACGTGAAATTCTTTCCAAACGAGTTCGTTACGTGATGAACTTGCACCTTAAGGATCAAAACAGTGAAAAAAATCCCCAGCCCGGTCGGGCTGTGTGCAGTGCTGCAGGTGCACACTACCCGATACTGCACCACGCACGCACGTACGTATGTACGTATTTAACTCGTCCCTTCATTCAACCCTCATGACCCAGCTCCTCGACCAGATCATACTACGTGCATTGAATGGGGAACTGCAAAGGAGCGAAGATGCCTGGATGGAAACGCCATGGTTAATGGCGTTTGTCGCCTGGATGGCAACGCCAATGACATTGGCGTTTTGACCTGGCCTGCAACGCGAGTTGGACTGGCGTCTGAATGTAGATCAGAAACGTCACGGTGGAGTGGCGTTTCTACGTGCAGCTGCAACGTCACTGGTTGTGGCGCTAAAAGGATCGATCATGAAATCTTTTCAGACTGGGTTCATTTTATGCTCAACTTCAAACAAGAGGTTAGACCAGTGAAAAAATCCCTACGAGAGAGTAGGGCATGACTGATCGCAGCGGTACGTACGTACCAAGTGGGGCACTGGAGCGCAACAGGCGAGCCCCGCGCCTTGGTCGACCGCTGCCTGCGCCCATCAATGCACGCACACTGACGACGAAAGCTGCCATGCATGCTGCCTGCGCCCATCAATGCATGCACACTTCGACGGCATGGTCCCCTTGTCCAGTTGACTTGTGCTTCACCTGGCAAAATCGACAAATTTGATTCCTCGACACACAAAAATCACAAACTGAACTATTTTTAAAAAAATCACTCAACTGATCCTTTTGTATGGCATACGACGCTTAGACGCCACACTATACTGTGTGACGGCTTAGCTATAGACGTCACACCCCTAGCCCCCCTCACGCATCTCACTCCTGCAGTGTGGCGGCTTAGACACAGGCGCCACAGTGCCATTTAAATCTCTGCCACATGCCGAGGCCCTCCTCCTTTATTCTCCTTTTCATGACCATGGCTTGCATGTAATCATCACTGCAGTACTGGTTGCCAACGCCGCTGGTCTTGGTGTCACTGATTCCTTGGCTTCCTTGCATAGCTTTGTGCACGAACACTGTCCCCGTCGTCCTGGCCATGTGTCGTGTTTTTCATAGACCCCGAAGGAAAAGGTGCTCTCTTGTCAAGATTTGGCTTTCCATTAGCAACATCTAAAGTGTGCACCGCAAAGGGGGTGGGAAAATCTCATGCAGATTAACTTTGTTTTTCTTTGCCTTTGTGGCTTTTGGAGCAGAGCATTTGCGTGCATGCATGATGAAGCCATGAGTGGTTAGTTGCCAAGTGTGATAAGCATGCCACAATGAATACCGAATGAGTTGCCTCACGCAGACCTTGAGGCGATCTACTCTCTTGTTTAACTAAAAAAATGAACACTGCTAGAAGAATTATCTGTGGGGAGTGGAGTTATATTCTACAGGACTAGTACTGTTTTAGAGGTGAACTTTGCTTCTGAAGATTGTAAAAAAGACAATGGAACTAAGATAAAAAAAAAAGCTTTGACAAACTAATTTATAACAAGAATATACAGGGACTCATCTCTTATCCCCAGGAAACAAGGAGGCAAATCTATGACTTGTGAGGCTGATTAAGTACACACAAAAAGTAAAGAAAGATGCATGGAAATCAAAATGGCAGTGCTTCATCTCTCACCTTTCTTCTCGTTGCAAGTGCTCGGACCTCTGTACATCTATATTCAGTACAGAGAACAAACTGGGAGAAGTCAGTCTTGTACTCCGGACAGAAGAATACAATTCACACAATATAATTGCAAACAAGAGTGATGGGTGCATGGCGACTGAAGAAAATGACCTGCAGATGGCTCTTGACTTGGAATATGGTAAGCTCCTTCACACCAATGACCTGAAGAACCGGCTTAGGGGTAGCATCTGAAATTAATAACGGACAGGACATGATTAGGATTCTGAAGAGATTAACAGGAAAGGAACAACCCATAAGGCAGCAAGTACAATGGCCTGGCTACACAATAAGTAGCAGCAGAGACATGGCAAGAAACTAGATTCATCATTCATGTACAAACACAGCAGACAACAGGTGCAAAACAAGAAGGAAAAATGGATGCGGGGAGGACAAACGAAAGAAGTGGCAGTGTGGCGCCTGCGACTAAGGCGCCACACTGCGGGGATGGGGTGGAGTCAGATGCCAGCGTGGTCAGGGGTGTGACGCCTACGGCTAAGGCGTCACACGGTGTAGTGTAATGTTTAAGTGTCAAACGCCATACAAAAGGGTCAGCTGAGTAAAAAAAATTCAAACGCAGTCCAGTTTATGATTTTTTTTGTTTAGGGTTAAATTTGACGATTTTGCCGCTTAGCCTCGCACACTCCAGGTACACATGGACGTAGATGAGACAAGACAAGGCAGAACATTATGCAGTCTCGTGGAGTAGTCACTCGCAAAAAAAAAGGTCTCGTGAAGTAGCAGATCTACTCCTACCATGTTCGTTGAGGAGGCATGCATGCATGCAATGCAAGGCCGGTACTGTGTATGCTGGGAATCCGATGGACGACTATACAGCCACGCACAACAAAATGTCCTCTCTGCATGCATGCTGCTACAGCCGTAGCTTTGCCATTCATTGTGCTGTAGAGGGCCCTATCGAGCTACAGTATGGTAGCTTTGCCATGCATGCTGCTACAGTCTACAGTGGCATGTTGCACCGACACAAGGACGCACGTAAGCGTTGGAGGACAGTACGGTGCTATAGGCAAAACGCCAAGGGTATCCAATGCGCTGAAACGCTATTGCCAGGCGTGGCTAGCAACGCAACGTTGGGCTACCGTTTGAATATGTGCCAGAAACGCCGCTCTGAAATCTTTTCAGAACAAGTTCGTTCTGTAAATTGTTTACGTCAGTCACGTGGGTTGGAACAGTGAATTTGTCTGCAAACATGCTAATACTGTTTGAGCGTGCACCCGCTGTCGATGGATCTTTAGCATTGTTTTTGCGGGAAGGATCTTTGGCATTGACATGACTGGTCACAGATGAGACATGAGCAGTCAATCTTACTGCATGCATACAGTAAAAGGTTTGTTTTTATTTTTATTTTTATAGCATTTTGACTGGGATGGGAAGATCCCCTGCGCTGCATGCATAGAGGAGGGTGAAGACGACGGTCGGTAACTAGGGTCTCTTCCATTCAAGCACCTCTCAGGGGAGCACGCCACTTTAGATAATGGTTGGTTTAAGGCTGGTCATAATGGTAGTATTATACTTCCTTCGTTTTTAAATATAAGTCTTTTAATCGATTTCACTAGAGGACTACATACGGAGTAAAATGAGCGAATCTATACTCTATAGTATGTCTATATACATCCGTATGTAGTCTTCTAATGAAATTTCTAAAAAGACTTATATTATGGAACGGAGGGAGTAGGTAGTATCATGCATGTCAACTAGGTAATTTTGATGAGGTATCATAGAATTAAACAAAGAAAGAGAGAGTTGAGTATCATATTATGATACCGTATCATATTAAATGTTGTGCTACTATGTGTCATGCATGGTAATAAATGATATATCCTATGATACTAACATATGATACTATGCATTACGGGTGTATTATCATACGCTAGTATCATATGCATGATACTACTTAATGATACTTCCCATTACAACCAACCTAATATGGGAGCGCATAAATGCAGTGACGTCCTTGAATAAATTGTAGGTTGGACTGTATTTTTCTCACTAAGAATATAATGAATATTACTTTTTCGTGAAACTTCATACATGAGTAGAATGAACGATCAAGTTTGACTCTCCAAAATTTCAGATTTTTATTCATTTATTCTAGTTTTTATTTTATTTTACTGTTCATATAGGATGAGCTTCTACCCATCTTCCCCTTGCTTTATTACTTTATAGAGTCTTTTGCATTATTAACTTATATGTGATGTTATTTTCCTTATCTCTCCCGTGTTTAATTACTTGAAAAAAAAATTAAGCCACTACTACAAATCAGTGGGATGATTACTTTTTAAGAAGTCATCCGGCTAGAGAACCATTTTATCTGCGTGCTAGTGGTCGTTGGATTACAACAACGCCACGAGAGCAGTAGACGTGTGCCTGCTTCAACGCAACAACGTGTACCCAAACAAAAGCTCCACTGCAGCTTTCCTCGCGCACCGCCGTCGTCGAGTGGAGCACCAAAGCAACACCTATGACGTCCGGTGAACCTTCATTGCAGCGCTGACAGAGCTCCAACGAAGCACCGGAGCTTCCGACGAAGCTCCATTGCAGCTTCGATGAAGCTAACACAGCACCCACGCATCCGGCGAAGCTCCATTCGAGCTCCGACAGAGCTCCAACGCAGCAACGACGTGTCCGGCGAAGCTCCATTACAGCCCTGACGGAGCTACTACGCATCACCGGCACGTTCGACGAAGCTTCATTGCTGCGTGACTATGCCTTCGATGGCCCAGCGTTGCTCCCAACAACTTCAAGGCAGCATCGCCGGAGTTGCAGCATTCTCGTCGGCCACTATCGATGGTGTAGGATCGTTAGAAGGTGTGTCTAGAGGGGGGGGTGAATAGACTACTTGTCAAGATTAAAATCGTAGCCTTTTCCCAATTTTTTGGTTGGCAGATTTTAGCAATTCTAACAAGTCTAGTACGCCCTACAGATGCTAGTCAACATATATGACAGCAGAAAAGTAAAGACTTTGCACGTGTAAAGGAGTAGAGTTTAGGAGATCAAATGCAAAGAGGTTGACATAGCGATTTTTGGCATGGTTCCGATAGGTGGCGCTATCGTACATCCATGTTAGTGAAGACTTCACCCATGGAGGGTAACGGCTGCAAGAGTCCACGGAGGGCTCCACCCATAAGGAGTCCACGAAGAAGCGGCCTTGTCTATTCCACCACGACTTCCGTGCACACAGGACTAGCCTCACTCACGATAGATCTTCACGAAGTAGGCGATCTCCTTGCCCTTACAAACATCTTGGTTCAACTCCACAACACGAAGTAGGAGGCTCCCAAGCGACACCTAACCAATCTAGGAGGCACCACCCTCCAAAAGGTAATAGATGTAGTAGAATGATGAACTCCTTGCTCTTGTGCTTCTAAAGATAGTCTCCTCAACACAAAATCACTCTCTCACAGAATAGGCATGGGTAGGAGAGATTGATTTGGTGGAAAGCAGCTTGGGAAGGCTAGAGATCAAGTTTCAAATGATTGGATTGGAATATCTTTGTCTCAACACATGAGTAGGTGGCTCTCTCAGCACATGAATCTGACAATGAAGTGTGTGTTATGAGTGATTCCTCTACGAATGAGAGGTAGGTGGAGGGGTGTATATATGTAGCATGTAAAATCCAACCGTTACACCTAAAGTGGCCAACTCGGTGACACCGAAGTCATCAACTCGGTGGTACTGACTTGCACTGAAGGCAACAACTTTTGAATCTCGGTGGAACCGATATACAGAACTCGGTGGCACCAAAAAAGGTGGATAACGGTCAGATGACAGAACTCGGTGACACCGATACTCAAACTCGGAAATTCCGATTTTGTATATACCGAGGCAACAGAAAGTTGGTCACCTAAACTCGGTAGCACCGATATGATTTCAGGTGCACCGATTTGGTGGGTTTGGCTAGGGTTCTGTGTGAGATGAAACTCGATAGTGCCAAATCTGGAAACTTGGTGGCATCGAATTTGAGTGTATGGTTTTGGACAGAATGGTTATGTGGGAAAAATGACTTAGTATTTTTGGTGTCTATCTCTAAGAACTTGAGCAACCAGTTCATTTTAATACCTCACCCCCTTTTCTCACAAATATAAAATGAAGAGTCTTCTAGCTTCAAGCTTGGGCCAATCTTATTCATTTCTTTCATCAAGGGGCATCTCCACATAATCCTTTAGCCAATGCTCTCTATGGACTATTCCTGAAATATACTAGGTAAAAGTGTTAGTCCAAGAGACAATGTATGTTGTCATGAATTATCAAAACCACCAACGGAGCATATGTCCTTTCAGTCTCCCCCTTGTTGGTAATGAGGACAACATACAATCAAAGCTTCAAATAAGGATAGACATTTGAATATGGTAGCTTTGAAAGATGCATGACTAGTACAAGCTCCCTCTAAGTGTGTGCAATCCTTTAAAGGATAGTTGCTTTGGACTGCATGGGCACACACAAGGTAGAAGGACAAGACAAGTCATATAGATCTTGGCTATATGCATCAAACATGTGGGAATGTAGAACTTCCATGTTCATAACTCACTCTTGCAAACAATATGTACAAGAGACAAGAGATCATCATGAACAGGGATGCGATGCATATACTTACCCTGAGGTTCTTGAGCGTCTTAGCAGTAGGAGTACACTTGGGAAAAGAAATGTTAGATAACACAAGAGTACTCTATTGTAAAGATGCAAAGAGCTTCAAAATTACCAAGATATTGAAGACATATTGAAAATAGGATTTGATGATAAATATGTCTCCAAGTGAATTTAGAACTTTCTCCCCTAAGAAATAATATGTAAGAGTTTCCACTCCCCTAAATCATAGCATGTAGATATTGGGAGTAGGTAGGGCAAGACAAGTTCAATCTCTCAATAGTTTTATCTTTTGATTGAATAAATATGTAGCAATGATAGAAACAATTTTATCTCTCTCCCCATTAATATGTAAGGTTTGATACATCTCCCCTTAGGCAACCTTCCCTTGGGAACATATATCTCCCCCTGTTGATATTTCTCCCTCTTTATGTAAGCTTATTGGTGATATTTCTCCCTTATAAACAGGTTCATTGGAAGCTTTGATGTTTCTCCCCCTTTGGAATTAATTGCCAAAAAGGCTAGAGGGTAAGGGCTCATTGAGAGAAAGGGATCCTGGATACTTCTCTCTTTTATAAGGGTTCATTAAATTTTCTCCCCCTTTAATATGGACAAGAGTTCCTTGAACTATCTCCCCCTATGTTAGGGATCCTAGATGATTCTTCCTCTTATATTGTACGGAATCACTCAGGTTTTATCCCCCTAGAGAAATTTTCTCCACTTCGAAAAATAATGCTAAAATGGATTTTGTTTCCCAAAATTTTCAATAATATCTTAGAAGGCAATGAAACATGGGATCATTGATAATCTTTCTCCCCCTAAGGCAAAAATCCAGAAGGTATCAGAAACACTAAGACAGTGATAATGTCGTAGTCACCGAGGCAATATGGTTCGGTAGAACCGAAGATGATAGTTAGGCCTTTGAGAGAAATTAGTTGGACCGAGTTTCGCAGATCGGTGAGACCGAGTTGCATTATAAATCAACTCCCTAATAGAAAATAGACACAAAATTCCAAATGAGAAAGAAAATAAGAGAAAACAAATACATTTTTTGAAATATATATATACATACATATAGATGAGAGTTGAATGGTTCCAAGGAAGTTTGCAATGATAAATGTGAACCATACAAGAATCTCCATCTATATGTGGGGAGGTGACTAGGTCATATATATTAGAGTATTTGACTTGAGGAGTCAAGCAAGATTGCTTGATCATAGGTCATACTCATTATTAAGCACAAAAATGGGGTTACCATTTTTTGATTAAGCATTTTAATGTCTTCATATCACTTGAGTTGCTTTACCTCATGAACTGGTGCAAAACGTTATCAAGGATATCAGTACATGCCTTCGAATGATGTTGATGATGGGGCATGTAGGTGAACTTGTTGTGGATGCTCAACGTTGATGAAGATCATCTTGAGTTGGGAGCTATCCATGTAGTTTTGGTTCTCTTTTCACTTACAATGGTTAGTCATGCAAGGAAGACAATAATATATCCAAATGACAAGAGTGAATTTCATGATCATATAATTGTCAAGGATAAGATTTTGTTGTCTTCTTCCTCCATCTCCGAAGAAAGGATTGTTGATACTTGGCTATGTCAAGATTGCTTTTGATGCGACTTGATGGCAATCTTGTGAAATGTAGTTCTTCCAAGTACCTAGAAAAGATTAGATGCAATACAAGGGAGCATAGTTTCCAATTTCCAAGAAGTATTATAGTGTCAAATCAATAGCATCAAGGAATAGTCAATCAAGCTCATGACCTTGCATGCAACCGAGCGCGTCTAGCTCAAGTTTGAAGCATCAATGATGTTCAACTCACTCCTGAAATGACAAAATACTTTCTCATGAAGTGGTTTGGTAAAGATATCAGCTAATTATTTGTCTGTACGAATATGCTTGAGATCTATATCTCCTTTACCAACATGATCACGAATGAAATGATGTCTCACTTGGATATGTTTTGTTCGAGAATGTTGCACATGATTATAGGTAATCCTAATAGCACTTTCATTGTCACATAACAATGGAACTTTTATAATATGAATGCCATAATCCTTAAGAGTTTGAGTCATCCAAAGTAATTGCGCACAACATGATCTAGCGACAATGTATTCCGCTTCGGCAGTAGATAAAGATGCCGAGTTTTTTTTCTTGGATGACCAAGACACAAGATATCTCCCAAGAAATTGACATGTACCCGAGGTGGATTTTCTATCAACCTTGTCTCCAGCATAGTCCAAGTCGGAATAACCAACAAGATTAAAATAAGATCCCTTGGGATACCATATGCCAAAGTTTGGTGTATGTATGAGGTATCTCACTATTCTTTTCACACCCAATAGATGCCACTCTTTTCGTGCCGCTTGATAACGGGCACACATGCAAACACTCAACATGATGTCAGGACGGGAGGCGCATAAATATAGCAATGAACCAATCATTGACCGGTAAACCTTTTGATCAACTAGTTTGTCCTCCTTAGTGAGGTCATGATGTCCACTAGTAGGCATGGGGGTTCTCATACCTTTGCATTCTTGCATGTTGAACTTCCTCATTAAGTCCTTGGTGTACTTAGTTTGAGAGATAAATGTACCTTCTCTCGGTTGCTTGATTTGCAATCCAAGGAAGAATGTGACATCCTCGACTTTTGCTACAATAAATATTGCAATTAAGCTACAGTGATCACCCGCTAATGATGCCACATCATCGTTAATGGTATCAACGACCTCATGTTGGTTGAAACCGAATCGAAATTCGAAACCTTGAGATTAAATCAAACGTGGAAAGGATTCGTTTGATGAAATGAAAATGTCAGGGGAGTTATAAAAATTCCCTAGCGAAGTATAAAAATGAATCGAGCACTTTTGGAATATTTGATAATTCCAATATATTTAAAAATGAAGCTTTAAATAAAATAGAGAAAATAAAATATAGTAAATGTGAGAGAAATTAATAAAAGAAAGAAGTAAAAGTATATATTATAAATTATAAAAGATAGTAAGTAAAATTAGATATTAAGAATAATTAGAAATAATAGAAAAACAAAAACAAAACAAAACAAAAAAAAGGGGAAAAAGAAACTCCCCACCCCTGGCCCAACTCGGCCTTAGAGGCCCAGCCGGCCAGACCACTCTCACCGCGGGGGAAACCCTAGCGAACCCCCGTGTTCGCCCTCGCAACTCCCCCCCCGTTTCCCAGCGCCACCGCCAGGGCTCCCGCCCTCGATCCCGCAGCCAACTCCCCTCGTGGGGACCCCCTCCCACCGACAACGCCCCCTCTCGCTACCCCCACGTGGCCCCCTCCCACCGATCCCTCCGCTCCTCTCGGTCACGAGAGAAAATATCTCTCGTCTCTCTCTCGTAACCCACAACCCACCGACAGTCCCCCGCCCACGAGCCTCCTCCTCTCGTTCCCTTCTCCTCTCTGGAGGCCGAACACCCTCCCAAATCCACCCTCGCCGGCGAGCCACCTCTCCCTCCTGGCCTCCTCCTCCCACCGGCGAGCCACCCCGAGGCCCCCACCTCCTCACCTTGCCTCACCTCCCCACCAAGGCACCAGCCCCCGTCGGCCCCTCAACCCCCCACCGAGCCACCCCACTTTTCCCCGGCCGGCCAAGCTCCGGCGCCCCCACCCCGTCGGCCGACCCCAACCCCCGTCGGCCTTCCTTCCGCTCGGTCCAGGAGGGACCGGGCAGGGAGGACCTCAACCTCGCCGGATCCGACCGGCCTCACCTCGGCTGACCCCCCTCCTTCAACGTCGCCCCCCCTCCGGGAGGGCCTCGACCTCGCTGACACGTCCTCACCGGCACCACCGTCGTCACCACCGTCACCTCCGCTTTCCCGCAAACTCCGGCTTCACCGGGCCGTCTCATCAACGTTGGTGAGCCCCTCCTCGGGCTCCTCCCACGATCTCGTTCCCCTCGCCGTCCCGGTTCCGTTCCGACGAACGGCACTCCAATCCGGCGCCGTTAGGTTCATGTAGGAGTTCGTGGAGATGTAGATCTCTCTCTCTTTGTGAAGTTCTCTCTGTTAACACACGGGTGAGAGTTGTGAGAGTTAAATAAATAAATAAAATAAATGATGTATAAGATGCGTATGTATGTATGTATGTATGTATGTATGTATGAGATGCGATGTATGTATTGCGTATATAGGTATTTGGAGGAATACGATAATTGCATGATTATGTATTTGTGAAAAAGATGAGTATATGGCCTAAAGTCACTTACCGGTGGGGCCAACGCACCCGTTGTCTATGACACGGAGCCCCCACGCGATAATGTTAATGTTTTATTAAATAAATAAATAGATATATTAGTTAAATTAATTAATTGGATAATTAGAATAATTAGAGTATGACACGTGGGCCCCCCACTAAATTAATCTGATTAATTAATATTTAATCTTAATTAAAACTTGTGCCTATGACGTTCGGGACCCGCTGGTTAGTTGACCAGTCAACTGTTGATGTTAGCATGACATCATGCTGATGTCATAATAGCTTTTTATTAAATTATTTAAATTTGTTTTTAATTCCTAATTATTGAATAAAACTTTAAAAATTAATATTAAATAATCCGTAAGTCAGATCAAGTTATTTTCAACATGAAAGTTGATCAGCAGAACGAGACGAACCGGGATACACGGTCCATTCGTTTGTCACGCGTCCCTAGCTTAGCAAACATGGAACATTTCCATCGTTTCCAGTATGACCGGTAGTAGCCCGAGACCCGGAAAATATCGTCAGATATTCTTCCGACCCGTCTATGACGGATGTTGCTGCGTTAGCTCATGTCTAGCCTGCATCTTGCCATGTCATGCTTTGTGTTGCACCGTTGCTATTATTTATTGTTTCTTCCCCCTCTTCTTACCGATAGACCCCGAGACTGACGCTGCTGCCGGGTACATCTACGACCCTGCCGATCAGTCCTTTGCCGCAGAGCAGCAAGGCAAGCAAACCCCCCTTGATCATTCCTATATCGCCTATGTCTTTCTTCCTACCGCTTGCATTAGTATTTTTGCTACTGTTGTAGTTAGCTCCTATATTTGATGCATAGCCTGTTTTTGATGAACTGCTACTTTCAGTCCTGTACCTTTAATATGCCTAGTATAGGTGGAGCAGTCATCCCCTCTGACCCCGTAGTTCAGTTGCCCCGCTTGTTTTCAAATCTCGATCCCTGATCGACGAGCCAGCCCTGACACAGCACATACACCCCCTTCGTTTGTACGATGCTACAAAGATACTATCGGGTACCGAGGGTGACACCTCACTAAGTACTCCTGATGATATCTCTGTAGTATAGCTAGTCAGTCGTGGTTATCGAGGGTGATTCCTCTTTCACCATTCCCGATGACGCCTCTGTCGTGCAACCCCTCAAGTGTGGGACCCTCGAGGGTGATTCCTCTAAGCCCACCTTGACGGGTACATCGTTCGGAATCCAACGAGGGTGATACCTCGGATTCCCCCGATGTTACAGCCACACAGTTACTCGACCATGTTACTGGGATCTTTGGTGATTAGTTGTAAGACGGGTGGATTCCCGTGAGACTGTGTTGCTGGCCTAATTAAAATGTTAATGGATTTGGGTATTTGATCTGGGTTGGTCTGAGACCTTTTCGCACTAACCGGCTATGCGGGAAGAATTATGGATACTCGGCGTCGCGGTATCAGCCGAAGCTTTTCAGATGTCAGCAATCGTAGTGGCGCACGCCCGAGTGGTCCCGAGATGCATTGTCCTTGTGATTAAGGGATGCTAGGACTCACGTCGGCCGCCCTCGCATCGTGCAGGAGCGCGGAGGGGAACTGGGCCCATGAACCCTTTGCGCTTAGGATTTAGACCGGCGGGCTGACCTCTCTGATTAGTCTTAGGTGGGGCTACGACGTGTCGATATTCCGAGGCCGGGAAGGACCCAGAAAAGTATGTCCGGCCAGAGTGTTATCGAGCGTGACGGGACATGTGGTGCACCCCTACACGGATGAAAATTAACTATTCGGATAGCCGTGTCCACGGTTACAGGACGACTTGGAGTTGTGCCCCGATCTTATACAACGACAATTGTTACTTAACTGGTATTAGTTTTCCTCGGGATTGCTTCCTCGCAGGGAGTCGAGGGAGGATCTTTAGGCGTGACCTCACTTTAATATTGCTGCAACAATATGACTATTAATGTGTTACCCCTGTTCTACTCTCGTCTATTGCTGCAATACCCTGAAGATGCTAGTCTTCGATAGGACTAGGCCTTCTCTCTCTATTATCGCATTGCTGCAGTCAGTCCACATATAACACCCCCCTTCTTTGATACTGGTGCATATTTAGCATAGTTCTGATGTAAGACTTGCGAGTACTTTGGATGAGTACTCACCGCTGTTTTGCTCCCCCCTTGTCCCCTTGATCCGTTTGCTGCGACCAGATGATGGAGCCCAGGAGATGGAGGTCCCCGCCGCCGACGACTGCTACCCCGACGGTGCCTACTACTACGTGGAGGCCGCTGATGATCAGGAGTAGTTAGGAGGTTCCCAGGCAGGAGGCCTCGCCTCGTTCGATCGTTGTATCTTTTGTGCTAGCCTTCTCTAAGGCACCCCATGTTTTATGTCTGTACTCAGATATTTGTTACTTCCGCTGACTCGTGTGTTTATCGAGCTTTCGTATTCTAGCCCTCGAGGCCCCTGGCTTGTTATATGAAGCTGATGTTATTTTATTTGTGTCTAGAGTTGTGTTGTGATATCTTCCCGTGAGTCCTTGGGTTTGATCGTACGCATTTGCATGTATGATTAGCGTACGATTAAATCGAGGGCGTCACAAGTTGGTACCAGAGCCGACTGCGTGTAGGTAGCCCCCTTTCCAACTCCTTGGCCGAAGTTGAGTCTAGTGTTTGAAAAACTTTACTAACACTGATGTTGTAGCTTACGGGCCCACATCTCAATTGGGTGGTATTAGTATCTTTTACTCCTTTCCTATACTCTGGGCTCTACTCTCTCTTCTCTTTCGGGTCAAAGATTTTACTAACTCTAACATTAGGTTCTCGAATCACATCGACCCGGAGCGCTGGACTATCTACTCTTTCTCCTGAATATATATTGCACACACTGTCATTTGACATCCGTCAATCTTATTTTCAGATGCGTCCCGCAAGACAGCACGTGCGCCTGACACAGGCCACTGAGACGACTGGGTTCCCGACCATTTTGGTCGACCTCCTGACCAGGCTGGGATATCGCTGGTACCCCGAGTACACTGTGTTCGAGGATTTCCGCGAGTACAACCAGTACCAGTACTAGGCTGAGGTTCGCATCTTCGACCAGAGGGGCGGCGAGACCCTCGAGCGCCACGTCTTCTGTGGTATTGTTGTGTCGGTCGAGATGGCCGTCCATGATGCGGCCAACATCGCCATCACCCGTCTCCGTGGAGCGTACCCTCACCTGGGGGAGAGACCTTTCAGATACATCCCGCATGCTCCTGCTGGGGATGAGACTGGGTCTGATCTCACTGCCTACGCTTCTGATGTTCGGGAGCGCAGCGACCATTCCTATGTCGCTGTCTGCGCCCCTACGTGACGCGTCGCTACGACGCGCGGTTTCTGGTGCAGTACACTGAGGCAATGGATTGTGCTTTCCGAGCTCTGACTGTGGAGCTGTATGCTACGCGCGCTCGTCTTTACGACGCGTTGACAGAGCTGCAGCCATCACACTGCCCAAGGGTTCCCCCTATGCGCATCCGCGAGCCGAGCAGGACAGAGCTACCGTCAGCTCTCGATTGGACTGATGTTGGGGGTAGAACTCCTGCACTTGGACCTCAGCTCCTCGACTGGATGCGGTACCCTCACCAGAGTCACAACGGGACACACGGTCCTGTCCCTACCTTCTATCACCGCCAGCTACCAGGATTCGATCGTCCTCTCCGACGTTGATGTAGCCTTATCGCTACATCTCGTTGTGGTACTCTTCCACCGCGTGCCTTCGCGCCGCCTAGTGAGTCCAGGGTATCGTCTAATGCGTCCGGGCTATCGCCAAATTTTGAATTTGTAATCGTTAGTCTGTAATCGAACTTAGGTATGGGTCTGTATGTCGAACTCAACTACTATGGAGTATCTATCGCATTTCCCTTTCATTATGCTTGATTACTTCGTGAATGCGTGCGATGCCTTTGCAATTACTTTAAGCTAAACTACCCCTGTTAAATATTTAACAGGATGGTTAGACCAGCTGGCCGCCCGCGTGCCCGTGCCAACGATGCACCACCCGCCTCGTGAGTATATGGCGGGGATGATCCAACAGTTTGAGCTGAACCGCCAGTTTATGCAAGGGCTCATAGATCAGTTCCAAAGGAAGAACATGAACCAACCACAAGGCGTGACACTGCAAGACTTCTCCCGCCTCAACCCTGCGATCTACCGCAGCTCAACTCAGCCTCTTGATGCTGATGACTGGCTCCGTGACATTTCTTACGAGCTTGAGTCCGCCAATGTGCCCCTGGCGAGCTATGTCAACTTTGCCGCCTACTTTCTGAAGGGTCCCGCTGCTCAATTGTGGGAAAGCCACAGGCGCTCTCAGCCCGATGGAACTATCATCACTTGGGCAGAGTTCAAGGCTGCTTTCCGTGCTCGCTACATTCCCCAGGGAATCATGGACCGGAAGAAGCGTGAGTTCCACAACTTGGTCCAGGGCAACAAGACTGTGGATGCTTATCAGCGGGAATTTCTAGACTTATCTCGCTATGCTGAAGAAGACATTGCAACTGATGCACGCAGGCAGGAGAAGTTCTGTGAAGGCCTCCACCCTGATATCAAGCTGACACTCCTCGTTCAGGACTATGCTGATTTCGCCACCCTGGTGAACAAGGCTATTCAGGTTGAGACTGGTTTGCAGGAATACAAAGATAGCAGCAAGCGCAACCGTGACATGGGCTCATCTTCGGGCTCATCTGCACAGAAGCGGAAGATCTGGATTCCCACCAACATGTACCATGCACCTGCTCCTGCTCCGAGGCCGTCCTATGCTGCACCTCGCCTGCCTCCTCCACCACCTAGGCAGCCGAGGCTTCCAGCTCCACCGCCTCGGGTTCCTCCTTCCCATCCTGAGGATGGGCTGTGCTTCAAGTGTGGCCGTCCGGGTCACCCTGCTAGAGACTGCAGGCAGAATCCAAATCAGCTGACACTTCCCGCAACTGGCAGTGGCAACAACCAGAACCACAACTTCAACGCTAAGCCTGCTTATGTTCGTGGTGAGGCCAACAACATTGATATGGGTCAAGCTCAAGGCCAGCCTGCTACCGTGATGGGTACACTTCTCGTTAACTCAGTACCTGCTTCTGTATTGTTTGATACAGGAGCATCGCATTCCTTTATGTCGGAAAGTTTTGCATTCATGCATGGCATTAAGTACGAAGAGATGAACGTCCCAATAGTGGTAAACACCCCCTCAGGCCAATGCCGACCCTCCATGGTCTGCTCCAATGTCCCCATTGAAATTGAAGGATTGGAATTCTTTGTCTCTCCCATGTTATTAAGTTCTTCCAACATTGATCTCATACCGGGGATGGACTGGTTGAAAGCTCATACGACATCGGTCGTTTGTGCCACCAAGACCATCCACCTCCTACACCCTTGAGATGAATTAATAAGCTACCATGCTCATCTCGTCTGTAATGCTGAGGCACGGCTGTATGCTTTGAATGCATTAAATGTGTCGCCTCTTGAAGGGATTGAAAACATTCCAGTGGTCCGAGAATTTCAAGATGTCTTCCCAGAAGAACTTCCGGGGATTCCCCCTGCTCGAGCTGTCGAGTTTGTCATTGACTTGGTACCCGGTACCACTCCTATTGCCAAGCGCCCTTATAAAATGCCACCACATGAAATCCTTGAACTTAAGCAAGAAATTGACAACTCGCTTCGTCTGGGTTTCATCTGTCCGAGTTCCTCTGCTTGGGGAGCACCTTCTCTCTTTGTTAAGAAGAAGGATGGGACAAATTGATTGGTTCAAGACTATCGTCCTATCAACCAGACCACTATTCAAAACAAATATCCTCTCCCTCGGATAAATGATTTGTATGATCAACTTGCTGGTTCCACCGTCTTCTCTAAGCTTGACTTGAGGTTGGGATACCACCAGATCCGTGTTCGCAAGGAGGATATTCCAAAGACCGCCTTTGTTACTCGATATGGATCATACGAGTACACCGTCATGTTCTTCGGCTTAACCAATGCACCGGCAACCTTCTCTTGATTGATGAATTATATATTCATGGACTACCTCGACAAATTTGTCGTGGTATATCTGGATGATATTATGGTATTTTCGAAGAACAAAGAAGAGCATGCTGAACATCTTCGTCTTGTACTAGATAAGCTCCGGGAGCATAAACTCTATGCAAAGTATTCCAAATGTGAGTTCTGGCTAGACGAAGTGACTTACCTTGGTCATGTGATTTCCAAGGATGGTATTGCAGTCAACCCCGAACGAATTCAAGCTATTCTTGACTGGACTCCCCCGAAGAATGTCAAGCAAGTCAGAAGTTTTCTCGGACTCGCCAGCTATTGCCGTCGATTCATCGAGAACTTCTCCAAGATTGCGAAGCCCTTAACCAACCTGCTCCACAAGGGTGTTAAGTATGAGTGGAGTGATAAATGTGAGGAAAGTTTCCAGACACTCAAGGACAAACTGACGTCCGCTCCAGTACTTGCTCCTCCGGATACGAAAAGGGATTTCGTCATATACTGTGATGCTTCTCGTCAAGGAATAGGTTGTGTCCTAATGCAGGATCGCAAGTTGATCGCTTATGCTTCACGTCAACTACGTGCTCATGAAGAGAACTACCCAGTTCATGATCTCGAGCTTGCCGCAGTCATTCATGCATTGAAGGAATGGCGACAATACCTTGTCGGTAATCGCTGTGAAATCTACACCGACCATCAAAGTCTGAAATACTTGTTCACTCAACCGGAGCTGAACCTACTTCAACAAAGATGGATGGAGCGTATAGTAGATTTGGACTGTAGTATATCATATACCCCTAGCAAGGCTAACGTAATGGCTGATGCCTTGAGTCGCAAGTCATACTGCAACCACCTCCAGGTTCATCAGGTTCACGATCGTGTGCAAGAGGAATTCCGTAAGCTGAACCTCCACATTGTTCCTCAGGGTTACCTTGTTCCCCCTCCTGAAGAGTGGCAAAAGATGAACCTTCATGTTGTTAATCAGGGTTCCCTCAGTAACCTAGTGGTTGAACCAGATCTTGTGAGCTCCATAAAGAATCTGCAAGGCTTTGACGATGATGTCGACAGGATTAAGAGCTATATTGCGAAGGGTAAACCCTCCTTTTTCACTGTTGATGAGGATGGCGCCTTGTATTTCAAGGGTCGCCTATTCGTCCCAAATAAGAAGGAAAATCTCAGGATGACTGGGAAGGTGATGGAAGAAGCTCATGACACACCATTATCTATTCACCCGGGTAGTACCAAGATGTACCAAGACATCCGGCAAATATTCTGGTGGCCCAATATGAAACAAGACATTGCATGCTATGTGGCAGAATGTGATATATGTCAGCGTATCAAAGCAGAACACCAAAAGCCTGCTGGGACTCTGCAACCTATCTCTATTCCTGAGTGGAAATGGGACCATGTTGAAATGGACTTTGTCACTGGTTTTCCCAGATCTCAGAAAGGTAATGATGCTATTCTTGTCGTCATTGATCGACTGTCCAAAGTTGCACATCTCCTGGCCGTCAAAGAAACAATTAATGCTAGTCAGCTGGCAGATCTTTATATGTCAAGAGTTGTTTCACTTCACGGTATTCTGTTGGTAATCAGTTCGGACCGTGGCAGCTTGTTCACTTCAAAATTCTGGGAAAGTTTTCAGAAGGCTATGGGGACTCATCTGTCCTTCAGCACTGCATTTCATCCTCAATCCCAGGGACAAATTGAACGAGTCAACCAAATTCTCGAGGACATGCTTCGAGATTGTGTCATTTCTTTCGGCAAGAAATGGGAGGAATCTCTCCCGTATGCCGAGTTCTCTTACAACAATAGCTATCAAGCTAGTCTGAAGATGGCCCCTTTTGAAGTATTGTATGGGCGAAGGTGTCGAACTCCTCTGAATTGGTCAGAAACTGGGAAACGATCACTCCTCGGTCCGGATATTATTCAACATGCCGAAGATCAAGTCCGCATTATTCATGAGAATCTGAAGGCTCCTCAGTCTCGTCAGAAGAGTCAGTATAACCGTCATCATCAAGATATGGTCTATCAACCTGGCGAAAAGGCTTATCTTCGTGTCACACCAATGAGAGGTGCACACCGTTTCGGAATCAAGGGCAAGTTAGCTCCTCGTTATATTGGCCCTTTCACTTTTCTCGAAAGGCGTGGAAGAGTGGCTTATCAATTGGAACTGCCGGCGAGCCTTTCTCAGGTTCACGATGTCTTCCATGTTTCTTAGCTCCGTCGCTGCTTCAAGGACCCTATTCGAGCAGTGGATCACGATATGCTTGAGCTACAACAAGACCTCTCTTATAAAGAGCATCCGGTCCGCATTCTCGACCAAGCTGAACGTAAGACTCGTCGCAAGGTCACCAAGTTCCTTAAGGTGCAGTGGTCAAATCACTCTGAAGATGAAGCCACTTGGGAACGCGAGGATCATCTTCGTGATGAATACCCCGGGCTCTTTCCCTCTACCTCTTAATTCTCGGGACGAGAATTCTTGATAGTAGGGGAGAATTGTGACATCCTCGACTTTTGCTACAGTAAATATTGTAATTAAGCTACAGTGATCACCCGCTAATGATGCCACATCATCGTTAATGGTATCAACGACCTCATGTTGGTTGAAACCGAATCGAAATTTGAAACCTTGAGATTAAATCAAACGTGGTAAGGATTCGGTTGATGAAATGAAAATGTCAGGGGAGTTATAAAAATTCCCTAGTAAAGTATAAAAATGAATCGAGCAATTTTGGAATATTTGATAATTCCAATATATTTAAAAATGAAGCTTTAAATAAAATAGAGAAAATAAATATAGTAAATGTGAGAGAAATTAATAAAAGAAAGAAGTAAAAATATATATAATAAATTATAAAAGATAGTAAGTAAAATTAGGTATTAAGAATAATTAGAAATAATAGAAAAAGAAAAACAAAACAAAACAAAAAAGGGGAAAAAGAAACCCCCACCCCGTGGCTCAACTAGGCCTAGAGGCCCATCCGGCCAGGCCTCTCTCACCGCGGGGGAAACCCTAGCGAACCCCCGTGTTCCCCCTCGCAACTCCCCCGCCCGTTTCCCTGCGCCGCCGCCAGGGCTCCCGCCCTCGATCCCGCAGCCAACTCCCCTCGTGGGGGGCCCCTCCCACCGACAACCCCCCCTCTCGCTACCCCCACGTGGCCCCCTCCCACCGATCCCTCCGCTCCTCTCGGTCACGAGAGAAAATATCTCTCGTCTCTCTCTCGTAACCCACAACCCACCGATAGTCCCCCCACGAGCCTCCTCCTCTCGTTCCCTTCTCCTCTCTGGAGGCCGAACACCCTCCTAGATCCACCCTCGCCGGCGAGCCACCTCTCCCTCCCGGCCTCCTCCTCCCACCGGCGAGCCACCCTGAGGCCCCCACCTCCTCACCTCGCCTCACCTCCCCACCAAGGCACCAGCCCCCGTCGGCCCCTCAACCCCCCACCGAGCCACCGCACTTTTGCCCGACCGACCAAGCTCCGGCGCCCCCACCCCGCCGACCGGCCCCAACCCCCGTCGGCCTTCCTTCCGCTCGGTCCAGGAGGGACCGGGCAGGGAGGACCTCAACCTCGCCGGATCCGATCGGCCTCACCTCGGCCGACCCCCTCCTTCAACGCCGCCCCCCTCCGGGAGGGCCTCGACCTCGTCGGCACGTCCTCACCGGCACCACCGTCGTCACCACCGTCACCTCCGCTTTCCCGCGAACTCCGGCTTCACCGGGCCGTCTCATCAACGTTGGTGAGCCCCTCCTCGGGCTCCTCCCACGATCTCGTTCCCCTCGCCGTCCCGGTTCCGTTCCGACGAACGACACTCCGATCCGGCGCCGTCAGGTTCATGTAGGAGTTCGTGGAGATGTAGCTCTCTCTCTCTCTTTGTGAAGTTCCGTGTGTTAACACAGAGGTGAGAGTTGTGAGAGTTAAATAAATAAATAAAATAAATGATGTATAAGATGCGTATGTATGTATGTATGTATGAGATGCGATGTATGTATTGCGTATATAGGTATTTGGAGGAATACGATAATTGCATGATTATGTATTTGTGAAAAAGATGAGTATATGGCCTAAAGTCACTTACCGGTGGGGCCAACGCACCCGCTGTCTATGAGAGGGAGGCCCCACGCGATAATTAAAATAAATAAAAATAATGTTAATGTTTTTATTAAATAAATAAATAGATATATTAGTTAAATTAATTAATTGGATAATTAGAATAATTAGAGTATGACACGTGGGTCCCCCACTAAATTTATCTGATTAATTAATATTTAATCTTAATTAAAACTTGTGCCTATGACGTTGGGGACCCGCTGGTCAGTTGACCAGTCAACTGTTGATATCAGCATGATATCATGCTGATGTCATAATAGCTTTTTATTAAATTATTTAAATCTGTTTTTAATTCCCAATTATTGAATAAAACTTTAAAAATTAATATTAAATAATCCGTAAGTCAGATCAAAATATTTTCAACATGAAAGTTGATCAGCAGAAGGAGACGAACCCGGATACACGGTCCATTCGTCTATCACGCGTCCCTAGCTTAGAAACCATGGAACATTTCTATTGTTTCCAGTATGACCGGTAGTAGCCCGAGACCCTGAAAATATCGTCAGATATTCTTCCGACCCGTCTATGACGGATGTTGCTGCGTTAGCTCATGTCTGGCCTGCATTGTGCTTGTGATTAAGGGATGCTAGGACTGACGTCGGCCGCCCTCGCATCGTCCAGGAGCGCGGAGGGGAACTGGGCCCATGAACCCTTTGCGCTTAGGATTTAGACCGGCGGGCTGAGCTCTCTGATTAGTCTTAGGTGGGGCTGCGACTTGTCGATATTCCGAGGCCGGGCAGGACCCAAAAAAGTATGTCCGGCCAGAGTGTTATCGAGCGTGACGGGACATGTGGTGCACCCCTGCAGGGATGAAAATTAACTATTTGGATAGCCGTGTCCATGGTTACAGGACGACTTGGAGTTGTGCCCCGATCGTATACAATACAATTTTTACTTAACTGGTATTAGTTTGCCTCGGGATTGCTTCCTCGCAGGGAGTCGAGGGAGGACCTTTAGGCATGACCTCACTTTAATATTGCTGCAACAATATGACTATTAATGTGTTACCCCTGTTCTAGTCTCGTCTATTGCTGCAAGACCCTGAAGATGCTAGTCTTCGATAGGACTAGGCCTTCTCTCTCTATTCTCGCATTGCTGCAGTCAGTCCACATATAACACCCCCCTTGTTTGATACTGGTGCATATTTAGCATAGTTCTGATGTAAGACTTGCGAGTACTTTGGATGAGTACTCACCGCTGTTTTGCTCCCCCCTTGTCCCCTTGATCCGTTTGCTGCGACCAGATGATGGAGCCCAGGAGATGGAGGTCCCCGCCGCCGACGATTGCTACCCCGATGGTGCCTACTACTACGTGGAGGCCGCTGGTGATCAGGAGTAGTTAGGAGGTTCCCAGGCAGGAGGCCTCGCCTCCTTCGATCGTTGTATCTTTTGTGCTAGCCTTCTCTAAGGCACCCCATGTTTTATGTCTGTACTCAGATATTTGTTGCTTCCGCTGACTCGTGTGTTTATTGAGCTTTCGTATTCTAGCCCTCGAGGCCCCTGGCTTGTAATATGAAGCTGATGTTATTTTATTTGTGTCTAGAGTTGTGTTGTGATATCTTCCCGTGAGTCCTTGGGTTTGATCGTACGCATTTGCATGTATGATTAGCGTACGATTAAATCGAGGGCATCACAAAGAATTTCAGCTCACACATCATGGACATCTCATACTTCTCTCACATCTACTTTCCAAACTTTTCACTAAAATGTTGGTTAGTAGAACCAAAGATAATATCATCCACATATATTTGGCATACAAATAGTTCTCCATTAACTCTTTTAGTGAATAAGGTTGCATCAATTTTACCAATCTCAAAACCCTTTTCAATGAGAAACTTTGTTAGGCATCTGTACCAAGCTTTAGGGGCTTGTTTAAGACGATATAAAGATTTACGAAGTTTATAAACATGATTAGGTTTCTTAGGGTTCACAAATCTGGGAGGTTGTTTAACATAAACTTCGTCCTCAATTTCATCATTAAGAAAAGAACTTTTGATATCCATTTGGTAAAGAGTTATATCATGGTGATTAGCATAAGCGAGAAGAATGTGAATGGCTTCAAGTCTAGCAATGGGTGCATAAGTCTCACCGTAGTCCATACCTTTGACTTGCGTGTATCTTTGGGCTACAATACGCGTCTTGTTGCGTACAACTTGTCCATATTCATCTTGCTTGTTTCTAAGAACCCATCTTGTACCAATGATGTTCTGCTCACCTTCGGGGTTTTAAACAAGTGTCCATACTTGGTTCCTCTCGAAGTTGTGTAGCTCTTCGTGCATGCATTTACCCAATACGGATCTTGAAGGGCTTCTTCAACCTTCAAAGCTTGAGTGCTAGAGATGAAAGAATAATGCTCACAAAAGTTAGCTAAGCGAAATTTCGAGCGAGTGATTCTCCTGGTTTTTATGTCATCGTAGATTTGATTCAACGGATGATCTCTTTCCACTCTTGCTCTAACTCTTGACAATTTTTTCTTGTTGGATGCTGGATCTTCTTCATCATCGTCATCTTGCACCTTGTCCTTGACGTCATCATCTCCTTGAGGTGGTGGTGAGGAAGGTTGAGGTGGATCATCACAATGTACTTCTTCCTTTTCTTCATCATGTCGTCTACCGCTTGGGATGCTTCCATGTTGTTTTGTGGTTCGCCTTGACGTGAAGTAGGAGCTTCCACTTGAGTTGATGAAGTACTCTCCTTCATCTCCATGGGAAGAATCTTGCCAATGGATAAATATTTGATGGCTTTCGAAGGTTCCTTATCTCCTACATCATTTGGCAATTGTTCGACTTGCAAACCATAATCTCATCAAACTTCACATCTAGCGTCTCTTGAACTTTTTGAGTGAAGTAGTTGTAGACACGGTAAGTGTGAGAGTTCGATTCATAACCGAGTAGGAAACATTCATAAGATTTAGGAGCAAATTTAGAGCGACGTTGCTTATCAAGAATATAGCACTTAGAGCCGAATACTCGAAAGTATCCAACTTGGGGTTTGTGACCAGTGAGTAGCTCGTATGTTGTTTTACCATGAAGCTTGTGTAGGTGGAGTTATTTTATAGCATGGCAAGCTGTTTCCACGGCTTATGCCCAAAAGTGTCTTGGAGTCTTGTATTGATCAAGCATCGTTCTCGCCATCTCTATGAGAGTCCGGTTCTTCCTCTCAACGAATCCATTTTGTTGAGACGTGTACGTTGCCGAGAACTCATGTGAGATATCCTCTTCGTCAAGAAAGGTGTCCACATTCATCTTCTTAAACTCCGTTCCATTGTCGCTTCGAACCTTCTTGATCTTCACTTCAAACTGATTTTGAGCTTTCCGAGCAAAGTTCTTGAAGATCTTTTGTACGTGCGACTTATCATCAAGAAAGAATACCCACGTAAATCTGGAAAAATCATCAACAATGATTAAACCATAAGAATTTCCACCGAGGCTCTTGCAAGCATTGGGACCAAAGAGATCCATGTGAAGCAACTCGAGTGGTCTTCTTGTAGTCATGATGTTCTTCACGGGATGACTTCCACGAACTTGCTTTCCTGCTTGACAAGCACTACAAATTCTATCTTTGTCAAAGATAACATCTTTAACACCAAGAATATGATCACCTTTGATAGGTTTGTCAAGATTATGCATACCAACATGTCCTAACCTTCTATGCCATAACCAATCTTTAGAAGATTTAGCAATGAGACATTTACGGGGTTTGTATTTCTTAGAGAAATCGAAATGTATAGATCACCTCTACGGAAACGAGTAAAGACAATGTTATGGTTGTTGCTACAAAACAGTCGGTAGTCAACTTTCGTAAATAGCACATCGAAACAAAGTCTGCTAGTCTAGATACGGAAAGAAGATTGTAGCCAAGGGATTCAACAAGTATTGAATTTTCAATGGAACTATCATGAGATAAGGCCACCTTACCAAGACCAAGTACCTTGCCCATGGAGTTATCTGCAAAGGTCACATACCTTCGAGGTCCACGGATTGGTGTAATCTCATGGTACATGTCTTTATCTCCGGTCATGTGATCGGTGCATCCACTATCGAGAACCCGCTCCTTTCCACCGGCCATGTAATCTCTAAGGTTTGCCATAAGACTAAGGTTCATCATGGTCTTCTCATACTCAATGTCAAACTCCTCATCTTCATAGTAGTAGCCATGCTCCACATAATCATCATTGGATGAAGTTCCCTCATAAGCAAGAAGAGTTTCATTAGAATTTTGACTATGACAATGTTCATATTTATGCATGCGAATGGCTTCAACAATGATACTGTTAATAGTAATGACATCTCCTTTAGCACGCATGAGGTCAAGAAGCTCAAATAGACATTTATCAAAATTAGGATCACTTGGCTTCATTTTGTGAAAGGCAATGCATTTGGGGACAATGATATCAAGATTTTCAAGGAATAATTTGGATATCTTTCCTCTAAGTTTTTCCACAAAGTATGAGCACACTCAAAGTTTTGCATTTGACTAAGCACATTTCTTGGTAGTCCACTAATGATTAGATTAAAGATGTTAATATTATCAAGCATATCAATTTCATCATCTTGAGAAGGATGTATGGGATCAATGGGACGAGCATAGGGATACTCAGCATACTTGCGCAAATGGAACTCATCAAATATATCAAGCATTTCATCTTTCCATTGTCTAAAACACTCCCCATCAAGAATAGACACTCTACAACTAAAAATCCCGGAACTAGTCCCATTCATCTTCCTCCAACGGTGATTAAACCAAGGTTTTGGAGACCTTGCTATGATCCCAATTGTAGGATCGTTAGAATGTGTCTAGAGGGGGGGTGAATAGACTACTTGTCAAGATAAAAATCCTTGCCTTTTCCCAATTTTGTGGTTGGCAGATTTTAGCAATTCTAACAAGTCTAGTACAACCTACACATGCTAGTCAACATATATGGCAGCGGAAAAGTAAAGACTTTGCACATGTAAAAGGAGTAGAGTTTAGGACATCAAACGCAAAGAGGTTGACATGGAGATTTTTGGCATGGTTCCGATAGCTAGCGCTATTGTACGTCGATGTTAGTGGAGACTTCGACCCACGGAGGGTAACAAATGCGAGAGTCCACGGAGGGCTCCACCCACAAGGGGTCCATGAAGAAGCGGACTTGTCTATTCCACCACTTCTTCCGTCCATACAGGACTAGCCTCACTCACAGTAGATCTTCACGAAGTAGGCGATCTCCTTGCCCTTACAAATATCTTGGTTCAACTCCACAAAGCGAAGTAGGAAGCTCCCAAGCAACACCTAACCAATCTAGGAGCCACCACCCTTCAAAAGGTAATAGATGTGGTAGAACGATGAACTCCTTACCCTTGTGCTTCTAAAGATAGTCTGCTCAACACAAAATCACTCTCTCACAGAATAGGCATGGGCAGGAGAGATTGATTTGGTGGAAAGCAGCTCGGGGAGGCTAGAAATCAAGTTTCAAATGGTTGGATTGGAATATCTTGGTATCAACACATGAGTAGGTGGCTCTCTTTCAGAAAAATGGATCTGGCAATGAAGTGTGTGTTCTGAGTGCTTCCTTTACGAATGAGAGGTAGGTGGATGGGTATATATAGGTTGCACCCAAAATCCAACCGTTACACCTAAAGTGGCCAACTCGGTGACACCAAATTCATCAATTCGATGGTACCAACTTGCACTAAAGGCATCAACTTTTGAATCTCACTGGAACCGATATACACAACTCGGTGGCACTGAAAAGGTGGCTAACGATCAGATGACGCAACTCGGTGACACTGATATTCAAACTCGAAAATTCTGATTTTGTGTACCGAGGCAATAGAAAGTTGGTCACCTAAACTCGGTAGCAGCGATATGGATTTTTTGCACCGATTTGGTGGGTTTGGCTTGGGTTCTGTGTAAGATGAAACTCAATAGTGTCGAATCTGAAAACTTGGTCACCTAAACTCACTGGAACCGATATACACAACTCGGTGGCACTGAAAAGGTGGCTAACGATCAGATGACGCAACTCGGTGACACTGATATTCAAACTCGAAAATTCTGATTTTGTGTACCGAGGCAATAGAAAGTTGGTCACCTAAACTCGGTAGCAGCGATATGGATTTTTTGCACCGATTTGGTGGGTTTGGCTTGGGTTCTGTGTAAGATGAAACTCAATAGTGTCGAATCTGAAAACTTGGTGGCACCGAATTTGAGTGTATGGTTTTGGACAGAATGGTTATGTGGGAAAAATGACTGAGTATTATTGGTGACTATCGCTGAGTACTTGAGCAACCAGTTCGTTTTAATACCTCACCCCCTTTTAACAGTATTGGCTTTCTTATGGACTCAAAATTGATTTCTCACAAATATAAAGTGAAGAGTCTTCTAGTTTGAAGCTTGGGACAATCTTATTCATTTCTTGCGTCAAGGGGCATCTCCAAATAATCCTTTAGCCAATGCTCTCTATAGACTATTCCTGAAATATACTAGGTAAAAGTGGTAGTCCGAGAGACAATGTATGTTGTCATGAATTATCAAAACCACCAAGGGAGCATATGTGCTTTCAGAGGGTCACCGTCGCAGCACCGTGTGCTCCATTGCATCTCTAGGTGGGTGATCCCCCTTTCATATGTACGATATGACAGTTCGGCTCCCTCATCCGCCTCAGGAGGGTCTCAGAGCAACAGCTATAGCGGCAGAGAAAGTGGAAGCGTGGCCATGGCAAGGAGCAGCGGTAGAGAGTCGCGATTGAGATGAAAGGGATTTGGAGAAAAGAGATAAGGACTGGGTGCTTCCACGTGTGTGGCTGAAAATAAGGATGGGTGGTTGACTAGTGGTAGGTGGGTTTAATGGACATGTGGCGAGCAAAGCAAGCGGCTTAAGGAGGTGTGAAATGAGCCGGTTGAATCTAACACTTTTCCAAAAACTTATACATGTGACATGCATGTTACTATCTATGTTATTCCCACTAAGAATAGTCTCAGTGAGGCCCTGAAAGCTACATGTTGAAATATAGGATGGGTTTTAAGCCCATCTAACAATTTCAGCGAAATCTTCAAAGTCTCATGTAGGTGTCATGACAAGGGATGATGGAAAATTTAGTACATCCTACTAGTGGAGAAAGAATTTGACATGGTTTATCTTCCACATGCTATTGGAGATTCACAAAAGAAGAGTCCCTCGTGCACTCCTCATTGCCCGCCTCGCCATGACGCGCCGCAGGTTGTAGGATTGAGCCGAGCTCATACCTATCTGCTTATTTTTGTCGGCCTGTCAGATCGTACATTGTGCCCACTCGTACGTGAATCCATTCTACATCTCTCCACCATATATAGGTGAGCTCTTGGACAACCCTAGCCGGCACGAAGAGATCATGTCTCTTCCATGCGAACTATCCCCTGTTGTTCCTTTACTGCTACTGCCACCGGCGACTCCGTCACATTCACCGCATACATGGTTGACAGGACAGAAGGCCTCTAAAACCTCACCTCTTTGGATCCTGTACGGAAGAGGGGCAATTAGGTTTTTAGGGAGTGACTACGCAGCTGCTCGCCTCCATTCGTGTAACGCCCAAGATGCGACCCTATCCTTAATTTGGCACGAGGGCCTCGTCAGGGATATAAGCGCATCTCGTCGTTTCGCAAGAACGGATATCGTTACAAGTACATGTACTGAAGAGAAGAGTATATGGAGTTGGCTTACACTCGCCGCAAGCTACATCAGAGTCACATCAGTACAATACATAATCATCATGAAGAAGAGCAGGGTCCGACTACGGACGAAAATAAACGAGAAAAGAAGAATGACGTCCATCCTTGCTATCCCAGGCTGCCGGCCTAGAACCCATCCTAGATCGAAGAAGAAGAAGAAGAAGAAGAAGAAGAAGCAACTCCAAATGAACAATCAACACGCTCGCGTCAAGTAACCTTTACCTGTACCTGCAACTGGTGTTATAGTAATCTGTGAGCCAGAGGGGACTCATCAATCTCATTTCCAAAGGTATCAAGACTAGCATAGCTTAATGGGTGAGGCATGGTTAAGTGGTGAGGCTGCAGCAAGCGACTAAGCATTATATGATGTGGCTAACTTACGACTACAAGAAATAAGAGGGGAAGACCTATGCATAATGGACGTGAACTACTGTTGATCAAATGAATGATCGTGAACATCTACTTACGTCAGACACACCGTGTCCTCGATCGGAGAAGGAGCTCACGAAAGAGATAGTCACGGTTACGCACTTAGTTGGCATGTTTTAATTAAGTTAACTTCAAGTTATCTAGAACCAGTGTTAAACAAAGTTTCCACGTTGCCACATAACCGTGGGCACGACTTTCCAAAAGATTTAACCTTGTAGGGGTACTCCAACTAATCCATCACAAATTACCACAAGCCGCATAGAAATCCTCGATCACGAAACTCGCGATCTCGTCGGACTCCTTAGTGGAAAACCTCAACTCTGAGAGTACCCAAAGCATCACCGAAATCCCGATGCACAAGACATTCGTCAAAGGTAAAACTAATCCAGCAAGGCCACCCGGCGTGTCGACGATCCCGATAGGAGCCGCGTATCTCGTTCTCAGGACACGACAGATAAGCTACGCGTACGGTTTCCTGATAGAAATCACCCAAGTTGCCCTAGGTTGGCCCAGCATAGTGCTCTTTTTGGACCAGCACCATCAACATTGGCCCTCCCTGTATTATGTAGAATTACTCCTCGGGTTCATGACGCCCTATGCTTTCAGTATTAACAAAATTATTATGTTGGGAAAATGTAGTACCAATGCTGGGCCTTGCTAGACCAGCTTTAATCTAAAACGAATTATCAAGGGGGTCCCGATAACAACCCCGATCGTGTTAGGAGTGCTCAATTATGGAACATAACACCGGTAGCCGAAACTAAGGGGGCAAAGGTGGAACAAAACACCAGGCTAGAAAGGCCAAGCCTTCCACCTATTGCCAAGTATATAGGTGCATTAAATTAAATAGCAATTAATATGGTGATATAACAAGGAACCCATGTTGTCACATGGAAGCAATTGCACCTGCAACTAGCAACGCTAACACATGGTTAAGCAAGTGGTAACATAGCCAAACAGTGGTTTGCTAGGTTGTGAAGAGGTTGAAGGTTTTCATGGCAATGTTGAGAGGTTGATATTTAACATGTGGTAGGCAACGAGACTTAACGATAGAAATGGTAAAACTAGCATGGCAAGGATAGTAATGGTATCTCGAGAGATGGTCATCTTGCCTCAGATCCCGCTTGGAAGAAGAATGACTCCGTGAAGCAGACGAACCTATGTAGTCGAACGGGTCCTCACAATCCGACACGCTTGCAAAACTCTATCGAGACGAAGGAAACCGGAAACAAGCATCAACACACGATATTCACCACACGATGCACAACACATATGATGCATGAGCGGTAACATATATGCAAGACATAGCATGACAACTCACATAATAAAACACTACACATTAAGTGAAGTTCAATATGCAACGAGTTGCATATTGACGAAACTCCACATACGAATTATTTAGTTCTATCCCGATTAGGTACACGGCAATATTAAATGTGGTTAAACATGGCAAGAGGTGAAGCGTGAGTAAACTACCTATCTAGGCATTTTAAATGAGGTCGGAAATGACATATAGCATCTCCGAGATGACCTCATGCGTTAATTTATATTTTGTCCAGATCTGTCCTAATCACATTTTATGTTTGTTAAACGGCAAAACAAAGTTTTTCACATGATTCTACTCGTCGTTCTGGTCCATTTACATATATGGCACATCTCCAACGGCTTTACGGTTCAAAAGTTACGGGTAAAACGGTTTTAGCTCGACACGACACGCAAAACGAGGTAAACAGCAAGGTTAACAATTTTTATCATGCATGAGAGTTGGAAATTATTAACCTACGCGAAATTCTACTCAAGTTACAAATTTGAATCACTCCGATCTGATGCACAGTTTAGAAACTACGCTCGTTTGAAAACAATGCTTTTTCTGAAATTAGCAAAGTCCGTGGAAATTGGAAAAAACAGACGACGTTAAAAAAAAACAATGGACCGAATTGCACTATAGTGCAGTGGCCCAGGGCTGAAATCGGCCCAATGAACAGGAGCGTGATGTGCAAAAAAAATATAGAACATGGCAAAATATTGGGACTTGACTGGGATTCGAACGAGGGACCTCCTGGTTGCTAGAGCTGTGGGTTAACCAACTTGCCTACTGCATGTTTGTATGATGAAGGTAGCGCAATAGCAATTGAACAAATGCAACAGGAGTTACCCATCGAGGCCAAAAAGAAAAAAAGAAAAGGTGCAGCCATGGGGTTCGATCCCTGCACCTCAAGGATGCAAGCGCCGAGAGCCAACCAGCTGGACTAACTAGCCTTTGTGATAAAACGTGGGTTCTATTCTGTATGACATATACCTTGCGCGAATCTGACGAAACTGAAGAAACAAAGACACAACCTTCTGTTCCAGGGCGGGGCTTGCTACGTCAACAAAAGTCGTTCCCCGGCAGTGGTGCCAGAGATCCTTCTGTCGTCTCTTGAGCTTGCGTTGGTTTTTCCCTTAAGAGGAAAGGGTGATGCAGCACAGGAGCAGTAAGTATTTCCCTCAGTTTGAGAATCAAGGTATCAATCCAGTAGGAGAATCTCGTCAAGTCTAGAGTACCTGCGCAAACACAAAAGAGCTTGCACCCAACGCTTTAAAGGGGCTGTCAATCCCTTCAAGATTGCCTGCAAAGTGAGATGTGAAGGCGAAAAGTGCAACGAAGTAAAAAGTGTAAGGCTGAAAATATGGTGTGGAGTAGACCTGGGGGCCATAGTGTTCACTAGAGGCTTCTCTCAAAATAGCAAATATCACGGTGGGTAAACAAATTACTGTCGAGCAATTGATAGAACCGCGCAAAGTCATGACAATATCTAAGGCAATGATCATACATATAGGCATCACGTCGGAGACAAGTAGACCGATACTTTCTGCATCTACTACTATTACTCCACACATCGACCGCTATCCAGCATGCATCTAGTGTACTGAGTTCATGATGAACAGAGTAACGCCTTAAGCATGATGACATGATGTAGAGGGATAATCTCAAACCAATGACGAAACCCCCATCTTTTTACCCTTGATGGCAACAACACGATGCGTGCCTCGCTACCCCTTCTGTCACTGGGTGAGGTCACCGCACGGTATGAACCCAAAATCAAGCACTTCTCCCATTGCAAGAATCATAGATCTAGTTGGCCAAACAAAACCCACAACTCGAAGAGAATTACAAGGATATGAAATCATGCATAAGAGAGATCAGAAGAAACTCAAATAAGATTCATAGATAATCTCATCATAAATCCACAATTCATCGGATCTCGACAAACACACTGCAAAAGAAGATTACATCGGATAGATCTCCCTGAAGATCATGGAGAACTTTGTATTGAAGATCCAATAGAGAGAAGAAGCCATCTAGTTACTAGCTATGGACCTGTAGGTCTATGGTGAACTACTCACGCATCATCGGAGAGGTCATGGTATTGATGAAGAAGCCCTCCGTATCCGAATCCCCCCTCCGGCAGGGCACCAGAACGTGCCCCAGATGGGATCTTGCGGAGATAGAAGCTTGCGGCGGCGGAAAAGTACTTTCAATGATCTCCTGATTTTTTTTGGGATTTTTAGGAAATATATAGGCACAACCCCTAGGGCAGAGGGCGTCCAGGGGCCCCACAAGCCTGAGCGCCGCGGCCTCCCCCTGGCCGCAGGGTGGGAGCTTGTGGGGCCCCTGGGCCCCCCTGCCTTGGCTCTCAAGTCTCCTGATCTTCTTCCGTTACAGAAAAATTCTTTTCGGGGATTTTATTCCGTTTGGACTCCGTTCCAAAATCTCCTCTGAAAGGGGTCAAAACATGGAAAAAACAGGAACTAGCACTTGACACTGAGTTAATAGGTTAGTCCCAAAAAATATATCAAAGGTATGCACAACATCCAAAGTTTGAGAAGATAATAGCATGAAACCATCAAAAATTATAGATACGTTGGAGACGTATCAGGGCTGCAGCGAATTCCATGGCAGGATCTGCTTGGGGATGAGGTCCGAAGGCGCGGGAATGGCGGGGTTCGATAGATCCGACACCGGGGGTTCCATTCCCGGCGACGAGGAGGATTGGGGCGGCGCGGAGGCACAGATCGGGTGGCCAGCTGCAGCTCCTCTCCATGGCTGCCTGCGGGAGAACATGGGAAGAAAGCGCTCGGCTGCACCTGCTTCTAACCGAGAGAGAACAGAGAGATATGTGAGGTTGAGAGAGAGAAGAAATAGAGATGGGAGAGCAGAGAAAGAGCACGTGGCAACCTGCTGGCTTCAACCTGAGAGCGATGGATGCGTTAGCAGATGCTCCTGCTGTTGCAGGGAGGAGGAGCAGATCGAGCTCCTCGGGTGCGTGCTCGCGCGAGGAAGCGGGAGCATCTCAGGAGGTTTTGGCCGCAGACGGGTAGTAGGCGAGGGTGAACTCGGTCACTTCGGCCTCTCAACTGGGTGGAGCGGGAGCTCGGCTGTGGCTGCGGGCTAGCTTTGGTTGGATGCGAACGCACAACGAGGAGGAGGGGTCGGTCGGGAGGAGATCCCGAGGGAGAGGGTGGCGGCGGCGCTGCGGGAATTGGGGAAGGAATGGATGGGACAAGGCTCCTAGTTTGTAGGGTTAGGCTAGCTTTAGGTCTAGGGTTGGTGTATATATACCTAGTGGTTAGGTTTTAGGGGCATGTGGATCTTTCGGCTTAGATCGGGTGGTCGAGATAATTAGGATGGGGAGTCCAATGGACAACCGATGACGATTTGCAGTAAAACCGGGTTGATCTGGACCCAACGGTCACGAGCACCCGGTTTGGGTTTCGGGAGGTTTCCGGACTAGGCTACGCGTAGGGTCGGTGCACTGTGCAGAGGGGCTAGGCGGGGATGAGAGGGAAAACGACAACCCGACGACAGAGTTTAACGATGTCGCGGGCGCGTGCGTGTGTGGTTGGTCTCAAACGGTCAACGACAAAACGGAGAGAACCGGCAACTAATAACGGACGCAGTTTTGAGAACTGGCGGCAACGGGATGCCAATGCAATGCAGATGATGCGCAAGATGCAATGATGATGCGACAAATAAAAAATAAACACCCGACGAAAACGGAATAAAAGGGGGAATCTTCTGGAACGTCGGTCTCGGGCTGTCACAATTCTCCTACACTACAAGAGGATCTCGACCCGAGATCCAAGAATGAAAAGGGGAAGAGGATGAGAAAGCAAGAGGTAAAACTTAGTCGCTTCTTTGACAAATGAGTGAAACCAATGATCCTTGAAGGTTGCAAAGAGAGGAGGAATGATATGAGAAAGAAGCAAGAATTCACGGAAAATTTCGGCAACACTTCGATAGGAAAAAGGGACAAATTCGATAAGATAGGAGAACTAGACAAGATTCACAACAAACAACTAAATTGAACAAGGAAACAATAAGACCTTGATAGAACGACATGATTGACCCAAATGAGCAACATCACAAGCCTGCGTTATAAAGAATAGAAACTAGCTCTTGGCAAGAAAAGAACAAAGAAGAAATTGAGAACTACTACCACTAGAATGTTGAAGAACACCTTGAGACAAAGAATTGATATCATGAGCCACTCCGGAAGAAGAATTCAGATCACTATGAACAAGAATAAGAATTATGTTATGCTTATCCTTCATCAAGTTTAATTGATGACAAGCAACGGATTTAGCATACCACTTATTCTTATAGAAAAGATTGAGGAGATATATAAGCACAAACTTGTAGAAGTCTTGAAGGAGACACCGGTAAGAATTGGATTGAATGGGGATATGACAAGAATGAATGGAGATACATGGGAACAAAAAGATCATGAGCCACCTAAAAGAAAACTTGAATGAGGCACCAGAATAATTGAGAGACGAACGAAGAGACAACAATTGAGAAGAATTGAGGATGAAAGCTGAAAGCTGAGAACGAAGAATCTTCTGAAATGATGGCCTTCGGAGGATCGAAAAATGAACACAACATTGAAATGCACGGGATAGCAAGGAAGGGATACTCATAATTGACAACAATTGAGAAGATAACGGAAAGCTGGTATGACAAACTGCAAGAGAATGAACCAAGATTGGAGAGAAACACCCCTTCAGTCTTCCAAGCTGAAAATGATGAGGAGAACACCACCGAGAGTACTGAGACACTCCGGAATGAAGAATAATGAAAGGTTGAGCCAAGGAAGAGAATTTAATTCGAATAGATCTTGGAGAAGGGATATGACTGATGAAATTCATACTTACGCCATATTTGAAAAGAATTAGAGAACTCCAGAAAGATTACAAGAGCCAAATAAGATCCTGGGAAAGAACCTGTGGGTTATGGGCCCATTGAAAGAAACCACCGTTGAAAACATTGCTTAGAAAGAGAGATATTGCACCGGTATAAAGAAAACTTGATGAGGCCGAGCCCTCCAAATAATTGAAAGAATTGAAAACAAGAACTTGTGAGATATCTTCAGCACTCCGGATAGACTAGAGAGAAATGAATAACAAGATAGGCTGATAAGAATCTCCAACATAAGGAAAGAATTACAAGGATGAATAGGATATAATGAACACAGACTACTAAATTGAATTCACCGGAAAAGATAACAAGATTGACTAAATATGAACACGAAGCTCCTGATAATCTTCACAATGAATCACCGGATAGGAGAGAAAGAAAAAGATAGAGGAAGCACAATTAAAGAAAACTCTTGGATAAAAACTAATTACTGAAGAAAAGGGCGAGAGGGCAGGAAAACAAAGACAACTTGGGACAGATGAGATGAACTCCGAAAGAAATGCGGGTTTGATCTTGCAAAAATTGGAGAGGATAGAATTCACTTGAAGAGAAGCACGCCGGTTGGAAAGAATTGACAAGACAACTTCGGTTGACAAGAAATGAGAAGACAATCTGATTTGAGCAAAAGAATTAATGAGCATTCCCATAGAAATACGAGAACAACTCTTGGAAAGATATGAAATCACCATTTGACATCGAAGCAACTCGAATTACCATATTCAACAAAACAAAGGATGCGTCTTGCAATTAGCCAAAACAAACTCATGAGAAAGATTTCGTCCGATATTTTCGTGGACAGGATCGCACGGGCTCGATCCTTACAGTAGCCATCCTGTGCAAGGCAGTGCACACGACATACGAAGCATCCCCGAGTCGTAGCAAGCTACAAGGACTCTTTAAGACACAACGAGAACCGCTGTAAGTTGACCGTGAACAAACGAATCCACTAGATGTCGAACCCCAACCTAACATCATGCATTTGTTGGAAGATTGTCCTATAAGTAACTACTTGAATTCCCACCTAAGAACTCCCGAAATTTTTGGTCATGCAATCTGATCCATGGATACAAGGAGTAATATATTACTCAAGTCCTATACTAACCCGTCCAGTGTATCACATCCGTCAACACAAAACCAGAATCTCGGAACTTCATCTATCACAGACACTCGTAATCACAACGATACTAAGTATGGCGATACATCGGGAACTCTCTGCACCAGTACTGGGGAAGCTGTACTCCTCTCGCCACTACTAGTATTGAAGCAATTTCGAACATCCTTCGTCCTGAGATACTAAGAAATCTGAATGATAGCGATGTGCTCAAGAATCCCCTAGAGCTCAACTCCCCGGAAGAAATCAAGTCAGACAAGAGGCACCAAGATAGAACTCCGTCACATCGGCATCATATAGATTCCAAAAATATCCGCATGATCCTAATTTTTTTTGAGTGCGAAGAGGAGTAGAATTAAAATTATTACATCAAGATTCCTCACGAGAGCATAGAAGAGGAGAAAAAAGAATCCTACTATCCGATATATAACTAGACTCAAAGCAGAATTTCACTAGACTCGACTCGGCCAAGTTCGATCAATCAAGGGGGATCCTAGGTTGGTACTGCTCTGATACCAAATTGTAACGCCCAAGATGCGACCCTATCCTTAATTTGGCATGAGGGTCTCGTCAGGGATAGAAGCGCATCTCGTCGTTTCGCAAGAATGGATATCGTTACAAGTACATGTACTGAAGAGAAGCGTATATGGAGTTGGCTTACACTCGCCACAAGCTACATCAGAGTCACATTAGTACAAATACATAATCATCATGCAGAAGAGCAGGGTCCGACTACGGACGAAAACAAACGAGAAAAGAAGAACGACGTCCATCCTTGCTATCCCACGCTGCCGGCCTGGAACCCATCCTAGGTCGTTGATGATGAAGAAGAAGAAGCAACTCCAAATGAACAATCAACACGCTCGTGTGAAGTAACCTTTACTTTTACCTGCAACCAGTGTTATAGTAATCTGTGAGCCAGAGGGGACTCATCAATCTCATTTCCAAAGGTATCAAGACTAGCAAAGCTTAATGGGTGAGGCATGGTTAAGTGGTGAGGCTGCAGCAAGCGACTAAGCATTATATTGTAACATCCCAATTTTCCTAATTGGGAATGTTTTACATTGTAGCTAAGCATCTATGCATGTTGATTGAAATAAATTTAGCACGTGAATTTCTTTCGTGTTTTGATTTGCATTTCCATTTTTCCTCACACGAGAAATGCCCGGAGAAATACACTCTTGCACGCAAGAGAGAGAGAGCGGAGGAAAATGACCCTCCAAAGTGCGGGCAATCTCTGAAATATTTGAGCCAAGAAAATACAAAGTTTATTTGCCAAAACAAAATAAAGCAATTTAGGGAATTTCTGAAAAAAACATTTTTTTTAAAGTTTTTATTTTTGCTTTGGAAAAATGTTATTCGGGTAGAGGATATTTTTCTGATTTTTTTGGTATATAATACCCTATATTAATATTTTGATTTATTTCCTTTTTTCGCTTTTGTTTTTCTGTTTCGGAAAAGGTTTAAAAATAGGAAAGATTTTCTTTTTTGGAAGCCGCCGCCCTGAGCGTTTATTAGGCCATGGGCCAATCCTAGCCGCCAGGGAATAAATCCCTTAGATCTCGGCCGACCGCCCCTCTCTTCCCCCGCCCCTCTCTCTATGCCGTTGGGCCCCACTGGCCGACACCTATCCCCCGTCGGTCGTCTTCTCCCTCCCCTTCCTAATTTCCAGACCGAGACCGAGCCGAGGTCCCCAGCCTCGGGATCCTCCCCGATTTCCCTCTCTTCTTTCCTTCCTTCACTCCCCTCCTGGCCTATAAGTACTGCCACCCCCGGCCGCCCCCGTTCCCACCCTAACCCCGTCGAGCCGCCGCCCGAGCCACCCACTGCCGCAGCCCACCGGAGCCGAAGCTCCTGCAGCTCTCGGTCGCCCCCTGGGAGCAGCACCCGAGCCGCCCCCACTCTGCCCGACGCCTCCCCTCGGAGGAGGACCACCGCCCCCCGGAGCCCCCTCACCCTCGCCGGCGACGCCACCTCGCCGGAGTAACCTCCCCAGCCACGGTAGCTCTCTCCTCCCTCTGTTTTTTTTATCTTTCTTCGTTGCACCGTTGGATCTAAGAGGTGTGGTGTAGAGTAGATCCTAGTATAACCCTTCGGTTTAGAGTAGAAAACCGGCGGTTTTAATTTCAGTTATTCTTTTAGCCAGCGAGTTTGCTAGTCCTTGGCCGTTTGCTCCTAACCATGCAACAAACACACCCCGCGGCCTATCGTAGCGCGCCATGTCTACCCCCTATTTGTTAGCTAGTCAACTTCAGTTTTCTGTCTAAATTGCAAAAACAGAAAGTTTCTGTTTTGTTTTGGCCACAACTTTTGATCCCGAAGTCCAATGACATTGATTCTTGTTCCCATAGACTCCAATTTGTCTGTAGTTTTTAAAAATATATAATTTGTCTATGTTTGAAATTTGCAAATATAAGTTAGATCAGATTTAGTTTAAACCTTGTTTTGCCTATTCCAGGAGTTTAAAGAATGATTTTGAGTTGATTCTTTTTGCTACTGCTTTCTAGTGATTAAATCTTACTGTGTTAGAAGTTTCAAATTTTTGAAAGTATTTTTACTGGTGTTTTTAACAGAAACAAGTTTCTGCCATAACGACCCGTGATGAATTCTTTTACTTAGGCTTTAGCAAATCCTTACTTGTGATGTTATTTTTACTTGTTGCATGATTGAAGTGCTTATGGTGTGTTTTGTGTTTGTATCGGTAGATCATCCGGAGTGTGAAGCGTGTTACTTAGAAGCGCTCGAGCAAGACAACTATCATCAAGGCAAGTCATTTTGATCATGTTATTTTACCTATGTTTTCGATGCATGGTAGATCACCTTTCTTTGCCCAATTGCATGCTGCCTAGGTACTTGGAAACTTTAGTATAAGTTATAGTATCATGTGGTAGGCACACAACAACCCCGATACTTGGCCCCGGGACGACAATTTCTTAATGCTATGCTTGAGTAGACGGGTTTTCGGTTGAGTGCATAACACGAGTGATGCGAGGTTGATATAATAATCAAGACCGGTTAAGACAAGATTTTCAAGACCTCGGACGCAATGCAACTCTGGGTGAAGGACGGTTGATCGGCTCCCTGGAGAACCCAGTGGATGCCCGGGATGCTGGGGACGGCCATGACATCCTGCGGAAAGCTTCACCCAGGCTCGAAGAGACGGACGGAGACTTCAAGACTCAAGGCTTACCTGCACAGCCACAAGTCATTATGGGCTCTGTCTTGGTTGGACAACGCGGCGACTCTAGACAGGCGGTGCTAGCAGATGTAGAAGAACGGTAGGAATGGATGGGCACCGACAGGGATTCAGAGGGACCCGTTGAAAGACCATGTTTTGATCATCCGGTCTTCAAACACCCTGAAGTGCGACGACAAACCTGGAGGCGATCAAATCTTGTGGGGAACGTGTGCAAAACTCTGCAGAGTGCCCAACCTAATCGATTAGCCGTGTCCACGGTCATGGACAACTTGAGCCGAAGGCATTGAATTTCCCCTGAACTCTCAACACAACTTAATAATGATGTGGGTATTAACAACTATTCAGGTACGAGAATTGGTTGGCGGAACCATCTCGTTAACAACAAACAATGTAGTAATATTTTGCTTGCAACCCCTCTTGTTGTAGGATAAAACTAGCTTTATGCAAAACTCATAGCCCCACCGGCCAAATATGCATGTAGAGATAGTTGATTATTATTTTTACTCCTCTCTTTGATGACTTGCCGGCATATTCAATATGCTGACCTACACGGCTGCAACGTATCATGTTGCAGAGTACTTTTCCGACCAGGAGTGAGGCTACGATCTACGCTCAGTGACATGCCCTTGGAGTCGGATGGACTCGTCTACCTGATGCTTCCGCTAGTCTTCGTTAGATATCTCATGAGTTGGCCTTCAGCCACTTTATTGTAATCATTTATTGTAATAAAGTACTCTTTATGAGATTTCGATTAATAAAGTTGTGTGATTGAACTCTTGAATATATACATTATGTACGGAGTGTGTACCAGCATGATCTTGGGATGGTACGAAAACACCACAGGCTTGACTCGTCTTGAGTCGAGTTGCTACAGAAATGGTATTCAGAGCACACGCTGACTGATGGGGACAAAGTCCTAGGGTAGTGTCATAGGCCTGCCGTACACGTCCTATCCAAGGACTACCCCACACAAAGGACAGGACCCTAAGTCTGCCCCGACTGAATCAAGGTATCCCCGTCATCCAGTCGGTAACAGGCCCTGAATCATCCAGTCGGTAACTAGCATTCAGAGGACACCAGGCTCACCGACTGGATACACTCGGTACGTCGTAACCTCTCCGGAGGGAAACTACCGTACGTTTCCGGGTGCATCTATCAGCATTTAGAGCATACGTTACCTGTAATGTACGCAATCAATCGCCACTACTCCACCCCTGAGTCAGAACCGTTGTGGGGGGCCGCGCACTCTATATAAGCCGCCCTCCCCCACTGGTAAAGGGGTTAGAAAATCTTTGTAATCCATATCACACTCGGTAACAAGCTCCGAGAGCACTGAGACGTAGGGTTGTTACCTCCACCGCAGAGGGGCCTGAACTCATACAACCTCGCCGTAGCTAGGACTCTGCCCATCTCATTCGTACCCTACACATCTACTGTCAGGCTTATACCCACGACAGTTGGCGCCCACCGTGGGGCAGGCGTCTAAGCGACTTCCGGCGAGTTTGCGACTACTTCCTTTCGTCATGTCGTCGGGTGGAGGTTCGAGCATGGGTCACCAGATCCTCTTCGGCGCTCTCTCCTTCGTCGTCGACATTTCGGCGTGGCTTCGGGAGGCACCTCTCGATGTTGAGGCGCTTCCCCGTCGCGGGGCCACACACTTCCGTGCCGGTGCTCGCGGCGTTCTTCTTCTCCAACAATCGACTCCATTGCCGGCCTGCACCTTCGTCACGCGTTGCAGCAAGCGATCTCGCAGTCCGTGTCTGCAACGTTGGGTGCAGCATGCCCGAGCGCGCCAGTTCGCGTCCTCCCAAGTGGCGGTTCTGGAGTCTGTTCTGGTCGCCCCGCATCCCCAGTGCTCGGGCTCGGTTCCGACTGAGCTCCCTTCCGAGTACGTGGGCTTCGGGCCTGCAGCAAAAGTTCGCATGGCCAACTCCCATGAAGATCCCCATCGGGCTGGCCGGAACGAACGCGAAGCCGGTGAAGCATCCGGTGCACGCCGTCCGCCTCGCCGTTCTGCCAGTCGGCACACCCGGCAGAGCAACGTAGAGTTGTTCCGAACACCTCTCCTCAACTTGGCCGCGGCAGCCAAGATCGCCGATTCCCTCCAACCGACTGATTCAGAGGCAGGAAGAGGAATCGAGCAGATCCGTGCTCTGTTGCACATAGCGCAGTAGCAGAATTCGGCAGTCTCCTAATCGCACAATCGGATCCACAATAGTTCCGCCCATGCGAACACGCATCGGTCGGTTCATAGCCCCGGCTCCTATCAGCACAACAGAGGAGGCAGTCGTTCCATGGTCCGTGAAGATCGCCGCCGTTCACGCACCCCTCCGCGGGGTGGACCCTATGGGTCCCGACATCATGATGATCGGCGTTTAGTCGGTGACGCTTACGACCCAAGACCCGACGCAAGAGGGCGAATCGCCCAACGAAGAGTCGACAGGGGTCAAGCTCACCGCGATGGCCACGATCTGGATTGTCCGAGTGGCAGCAGGACCATCGTGTCCGGCCCCAAGTGTTTTAGTCGAGCCATCCGCTCGGCTGACTTCCCGCCCAACTTCCGATTGGCAGGGGGAATCGGTAAATTTATGGGGGAATCCAAGCTTGAAACATGGTTAGACGACTACCGCGTGGCCGTCCAGATCGGAGGAGGGGACGACTATGTCGCTATGAAGCACCTCCCTCTGATGCTGGACGGCTCGGCACGAGCTTGGCTGAACCAGTTAGCCCCCTCAAGCATTTACAGTTGGGCAGATCTTGCCCGAGTGTTCATGAGGACCTTCGAAGGGACGTGCAAACGCCCTGCAGGCCTTGTGGAGCTTCAGCACTGTGTCCAGAAGCCGAATGAGCCCTTGCGCGACTTCATCCAGCGATGGACGACTCTTTACCACACGGTGGAAAGTGTCACCGAGCATCAAGCAGTCTGTGCATTCAAGGCAGGCGTGCGGTACAGAGAGTTGTACCTAAAGTTCGGCCGGACAGGCGACATCTCCATGAGCAAGATGATGGAGATAGCTGCTCGTTATGCAAATGGTGAGGAAGAAGACCGCATCCGGAGTGGCAAACACAAGACAGTCGGCGATTCCGACGGAGGTAACACTCGGAAGCAGAAACAGAAAGTTCCACCCACACCGCAGGCAGAAGCTGCAGCTGTGACCACCGCCAAGTTCAAGGGCAAGGGGAAAGCGCAGTCTGCCCCCAAGAAGAAGCCGTTCAACAATCCCATCCTAGATCAGCCTTGTCCAATTCACACGAAGATGGACGAAGAAGGCAACCCCATATACGCAAAGCACACCACTCGGCAGTGTCGTCTCCTGATCCAGGGGTTCAGCGAAGGACAACCGAGTGAGAAGAATCCTGAACAGGATGAGGAGGATAAGGAGGATCCGTTCCCCCAAGTCCATGCAACCCTCATGATTTTTGCTGATGTCGAAAGCAAGAGTCGCCTGAAGCTGGTGAACAGGGAGGTCAACATGGCCGTTCCGACTGCTCCCAGGTTCCTTAAGTGGTCTCAGACTGCGATCACTTTTGACCAGTCGGACCATCCAACACATGTACCCACTCCAGGAAGACATGCTCTGGTCGTCGACCCGGTGGTGGAAAGAGTCCGACTGCGCAAAGTCCTCATGGACGGTGGTAGCGGACTGAACATCATGTACGCCGACACCCTCAAGGGAATGGGCATTCCGATGTCCAGACTCAGCGAGAGCAATATGCAGTTCCACGGAGTCGTCCCCGGACGGAAGGCCAAGTCACTCGGCCAGATCGCGTTGGACGTCACTTTCGGCTCCGACAAGAATTTTCGCAAGGAGAAGCTCACATTCGAGGTGGTGGATTTCCAGAGTGCTTACCATGCGATTCTGGGTCGCCCGACGTACGTGAGTTTCGTGGCACGCCCGTGCTATGTGTACTTGAAGTTGAAGATGCCAGGTCCAAAAGGCGTTATCACCATCACCGGCAACCGTCAGCGAGCTGAGGAGTGTCTGCAAGAGGGATCAAGGATCGCCGACCAGCAGATGGCTGTACTCGAGCTCGAAGAGTACAAGAAGATAGTCGACCCTGCCGACCTGATGCGCTCGAAGAAACCAGCTTCTGAGTCCGCATTCCAGTCGGCGGGAGAGACGAAGAAAATCAGCATCCACCGACGGACGAGTCTGCCGCCCCGACGAACATCTCCACCACCCTCGATCCTAAATAGGAAGCCGAGCTCACCCAATTCCTCCGTGAGAACTGGGACATCTTCGCATGGAAGCTTTTTGACATGCCGGGTGTTCCCAGGGAGTTGGCTGAGCACCGACTGCATGTGGATCCCGTCGCTCGGCCCGTCCGAGAGCGCCTACGTCGGTCCGCCGCGCACAAGAGGAAGGCAATCGGAGAAGAGGTGGCCAAGCTGCTGGCTGCCAACTTCATTCGCGAGGTTCACCACTCCGAGTGGCTCGCCAACGTCGTCATGGTGCCCAAGAAGGACAAATCACTATGAATGTGCATTGACTTCAAACACCTCAATAAGGTCTGCCCAAAAGACCATTTTCCGCTCCCCCGCATAGATCAAATTGTCGATTCGACTGCGGGATACGAGCGTTTGTCATTCCTTGATGCCTACTCGGGTTATCATCAGATCCGTCTGTATGGTCCCGATGAGTTGAAAACAGCCTTCATCACCCCGTTTGGGTGCTTCTGCTACATCACTATGACTTTCGGTCTGAAGAATGCAGGAGCTACCTTTATGCGCATGATCCAAAAATGCCTCCTCGACCAGATCGGTCGCAATGTGGAGGCATACATGGATGATATCGTAGTCAAGTCACGCAAAGGTTCCGACCTGCTGACTGACTTGGCAGAAACATTCGCCAACCTTCGTAGGTACGATATCAAGCTAAATCCAGCCAAATGTTCATTCGGTGTTCCCAGCGGAAAGTTGCTCGGTTTCTTCGTTTCCGAACGAGGGATCGATGTTAACCCCGAAAAGATCGGGACCATCGTCCGAATGGAGAGGCTCAACGGCTCACAGGTTGCCTAGCGGCTTTGAGCAGGTTCATCAGTCGACTCGGCGAAAAAGCACTTCCTCTGTACTGACTCATGAAGAAGTCAGATGCCTTCGAGTGGACAGACGAAGCCCAAGTCGCATTCGACGACCTCAAATTCCTACTTTCCACCCAGCCGGTTCTTACTGCTCCGCTCAGTAAAGAGCCCCTTCTTCTATATATCGCGGCTACAAATCAAGTCGTCAGTACTGTTCTTACAGTCGAGCGGGAAGAAGGCAAAGCATACAAAGTTCAGCGGCCAGTGTACTACGTCTCTGAAGTCCTGACCCCTTCCAAGCAGAGATATCCCCATTATCAGAAACTTATCTATGGGATCTATATGACTGCAAAGAAGGTGGCCCATTATTTCCAAGACCACTTGGTATCTGTCGTTTCTGATGCTCTGTTGTTAGAAATTCTCCACAGTCGGGACGCATCAGGCCGAGTGGCGAAGTGGGCAATGGAGATGCTGTACTGCGACATCAAGTTCGAGGCCAAGAAAGCTATTAAGTCTCAAGCCCTGGCTGACTTTATAGCAGAATGGGTAGAACAACAGCAACCGACTCACATCTACTCGGCTCATTGGACAATGTTCTTCGATGGGTCTAAGATGTTGAATGGATCCGGCACTGGTGTTGTGATCATATCGCCAAAGGGTGACAAGCTCAAGTACGTGCTTCAGATACACTTTGATTCCTCTAACAACGAGGCAGAGTATGAAGCTCTTCTCTACGGATTGCGCATGGCCATCTCACTCGGCGTCCATCGCCTGATGGTCTACGGCGATTCAGACTTGGTGGTCAACCAAGTGATGAAAGAGTGGGACGTAAGGAACCCCACCATGACAACATACTGCAATGCAGTCAGGAAGCTGGAGAAGAAGTTTGAAGGTCTAGAACTTCATCATGTTCCAAGGCTGAAGAACCAAGCAGCCGACGAGTTGGCGAAACTCGGATCCACTCGGAGACCAGTCCCGAGTGATGTCTGCCTCGAGCACCTCCATCTTCCTTCAGTCAAAGAAGATCCCTTCACGGAAGAACCAGTCCAACCCAAGAGCGCAACAGATCCGACCGAAGTCGATGTGCCTGCCGTGGTTGATCTGGTCACACAGATTCTGGTTGCCATTCCCGATTGGACTGTGCCGATCATGGCATATATCCTAAGACAAGAACTTCCAGAAGATGAAGTCCAAGCCCGGCAGATAGTTCGCAGGTCGAAGGCATTCACGGTCATTGACGGTCAATTGTACAAGGAGAGTGTTTCAGGCGTTCTTCAACGTTGCATCTCCCCTGAGGAAGGACAGTTGATCCTAGAGGATATTCACTCGGGAACCTGCGGCCATCACGCTTCTTCGAGAGCAATCGTCGCCAAGGCGTTCAGAGATGGGTTCTTCTGGCTGCAGGCCAACGAGATGGCCAAAGCTATGGTCGACCGGTGTGAAGGTTGTCAGTTCTACTCCAATAAGTCCCACAAGCCAACATCTGCACTAAAAACAATCCCACTTGTGTGGCCATTTGTAGTTTGGGGATTAGACACAGTCGGACCATTCAAGACAGGCCAAGGGGGCTACACACATCTGTTGGTGGCAGTCGGCAAGTTTACAAAATGGATAGAAGCCAAGCCCATCAGGAAACTCGATGCCTCCACAGCCGTTAAGTTTGTCAGGGACATCATCTCCAGATTCGGAGTGCCTCACAGCATAATCACAGACAACGGGACAAACTTCGACTCGGACAGATTCAAAGGTTTCTGTACGAGTCAGGGTATCCGAGTGGATTTTGCTTCTGTAGCACATCCGCAATCCAATGGACAAGCTGAGCGTGCGAATGGACTTATCCTTCAAGGTTTGAAGCCCCGACTCTTGCGCGAGGTAGGACATGTTGCTGGTGCATGGGTCACCGAGTTACCCTCAGTGCTCTGGGGCCTCCGTACCACTCCGAACAGATCAACAGGGCGATCACCGTTCTTCCTCGTTTATGGAGCAGAAGCGGTCCTTCCGAGTGACCTGCTTCACAATGCCCCGCGAGTCGAACTCTTCTCTGAAGCCGAAGCGGAACAAGCAAGGCAAGATGGAGTCGATCTTCTGGAGGAGGAACGCGAGATAGCACTCACTCGTTCGGCAATTTACCAGCAAGATCTGCAACACTTTCACGCACGTCACGTCAGGAGTCGCACGTTCCAAGCTGGCGATTTGGTGCTCCGAGTGGATCAGCAAAGACTACACAAGTTGGCTCCGGCCTGGGAAGGGCCTTTCATCGTTTCCAAGGTGCTAAACAACGGAGCATACAGACTCTACAATATTCAAAGGGAGAGAGACGAGCCACGCGCATGGAACGAAGATCTCCTCAAGCGTTTTTATACGTGATCATCGACTGAAGCAGTGTAACGAACAAGTTTGAAGAAATAATATATTCAACACATTCAGTTTTGTGCACATTCAGAGTTCTCACACACACACAAAAAAAACTTAGCTGCGATCCTGAATCGCCTAAGTAGTAACCTCCTCCGAGTGTGCACTATACGTCACACTCGGGGACTTAGCTGCGATCCTGAATCGCCTAAGTATTAACTTCCTCCGAGTGTGCACTATACGTCACACTCGAGGACTTAGCTGCGATCCTGAATCGTCTAAGTATTAACTTCCTCCGAGTGTGCACTATACGTCACACTCGAGGACTTAGCTGCGATCCTGAATCGCCTAAGTATTAACTTCCTCCGAGTGTGCACTATACGTCACACTCGGGGACTTAGCTGCGATTCTGAATCGCCTAAGTATTAACTTCCTCCGAGTGTGCACTATACGTTACACTCGGGGACTTAGCTGCGATCCTGAATCGTCTAAGTATTAACTTCCTCCAAGTGTGCACTATACGTCACACTCGAGGACTTAGCTGCGATCCTGAATCGCCTATGTATTAACTTCCTCCGAGTGTGCACTATACGTCACACTCGGGGACTTAGCTGCGATCCTGAATCGCCTAAGTATTAACTTCCTCCGAGTGTGCACTATACGTCACACTCGAGGACTTAGCTGCGATCCTGAATCGTCTAAGTATTAACTTCCTCCGAGTGTGCACTATACGTTACACTCGGGGACTTAGCTGCGATCCTGAATCGTCTAAGTATTAACTTCCTCCGAGTGTGCACTATACGTCACACTCGGGGACTTAGCTGCGATCCTGAATCGCCTAAGTATTAACTTCCTCCGAGTGTGCACTATACGTCACACCCGGGGACTTAGCTGCGATCCTGAATCGCCTAAGTATTAAATTCCTCTGAGTGTGCACTATACGTTACACTCGGGGAATTAGCTGCGATCCTGAATCGTCTAGGTATTAACTTCCTCCGAGTGTGCACTATACGTCACACTCGGGAACTTAGCTGCGATCCTGAATCACCTAAGTATTAACTTCCTCCGAGTGTGCACTATACGTCACACTCGGGGACTTAGATGCGATCCTGAATCGCCTAAGTATTAACTTCCTCCGAGTGTGCACTATGCGTCACACTCGAGGACTTAGCTGCGATCCTGAATCTCTGAGTATTAACTTCCTCCGAGTGTGCACTATACGTCACACTCGGGGACTTAGCTGTGATCCTGAATCGCTTAAGTATTAACTTCCTCCGAGTGTGCACTATACGTCACACTCGGAGACTTAGCTGCGATTCTGAATCGCCTAAGTATTAACCTCCTCCGAGTGTGCACTATACGTTCTCCTAAGTCTTAATCTTCTCCGAGTATGTACTAAGTGTTGCACTCGAAACAACATTCAAACAAAAGAATAAATGTTTTCATTCCGACAACATAAGTTCAAAAATGATAGCTGACTCGGTACGGATCAAGATTACCCACACCGATTTAAAAGTACGACCGCCAACAGAAGTGGCCAGAGTATATTACACGTAAACACTCGGCATTCCGAGGATAAAGTTCGATCATGCGTCAGCTGGGCCGGCGTCAGAATTGGAGGGCTCCACAAAAGTGTCCAAGTCGATTCCATCTGCGATGCGGGTAGCAGTCTCAAGGAACGTCTCCATGAAGTCTTCGAATTGAAGCTTCTTCGTGTTGGCGACCTTCAATGCTTTCACCTTATCTTCCCGCACCTCCTTGCAATGGACTCAGACCAAAGACAGCGCAACGTCAGCACCACAATGTGCTGCTGATTTCTTCCAGGATTGCACTCGGGCCGGAATCTCATCCAGTCGCCCCAATAGACTCCCCATCTCCTGCCGCGACTCGTCTTCCGGCCAAAGCTCTTTCTCAATGCGGCCGAAGACTTCTCTCAATTGGCCGATGAAAGGACCCACTTTGCCTACGTGGATATGCGCACGGAGCAGATCCCGGTTGGTGTCCTCGCTGAGTGGCACATTGTCCTTGTTGGACCGCTCCACAGCCGCTGCTTCAGCTTCGGCATCAGTACAAAAATCTGCACCAAACGAGCAAATAGACAGTAAAAACCGAGTGTTGGTCACACGGTACAACCACTCGACAAAGCAGAAGACTTACCTGCCAGACGAGACATCATCTGGACAGCCCAGTCGTTGACATACTTCTCCTGAGCTGTCCATCGTTTGTTCCGAACAGCCATTTGATTGTGCAGTTCGGTCCTCTGTTTCTTCAACCTTTCCACCTCCGCCACCAACACCCTGTTTGCCTCCAGCGCCTCCTCCAAGGACTTCTCTCGTACTTCCAGTGCACTCTTCATGCCGGCCATGGCGAGCATTGCAGCTTCTAGTTCACCAGCGTACTGGTTCCTCTCCGCTCTCAAGGCTTCATATGCAGTTCCCATTTCACAAGTTTTCTGCATCAAGAAACAAAGGGTAATCAGCAAGTTTATCATTTCACATGCTAAGTTCTTAAGACCCCTGCCGACGCAAGCAGTCGACAGCGGTCTCGGGGACTACACCCAGTGGGTTCACTGAGAGTGACCCCACTGGCATGCACCTCACGCAGGTCCGCCCTGTTGAGATGCATGTTTTCCTACGCCTCAAAGGCTAATTCTACTCCACCTACGTGCAACTTACTCTCGGCGACTCTTAACGTAAGAGCGCTCCGACTGCAATAAGTACTTGCACTCGGAAATATTGTCTATGGACACAACCAAAATAAAGACCAAATATATAAAGACAACTGTCGGTGCAAGCACTCGACAGAAGTCTCGGGGACTACACCCACTGGGTTCACTCGGAGTGAACCCATTGCAACTACAATACCACCCAGTGAGCTAAAGAAGAAAAGTAAGTACTTACTAGGCTACTTACTCGGATGTCATCACGCAGCTCCAAGCTCTGCCGATACAAGGCCGCAATGGAGTCATAAGCCCTCTTGGCCTCTCCGGCCATCAGCTCCACCTGGATCATGGCCCCCTTGGCCGCCCCCACCTGCTCCTCTGGGACACGCCGAATGCTGAATTCAGCATTCGACGAACCGGGAATCGTGGAAAGTTCATGGGGCATCCCAAGGTTCGCCCCAGTAGGTTCTTCACCCACCGGCACTGGTTCAGTCGGTGGAGGCACTTCAGTCGGGGGAGGCATTTTGGTCGGAGGAGCGTTGGCGGCGGGGCCGGCAGCAGGAAGAGCGGCCTCAAGGACAGGCTCCAGGACAGGCTCTTGGGCAGGCTCCACGACGGGGTCAGCTCTCCCCTGGTCACCCTCGTCCAGGCAGATCGCCCCTGACAAGCCAAATAACATAACGCCTCAGAAAAAGAAAAGGATGGCGCAGTCTACATAAATAAAATACCCGACTCTCCCACAGCATACCTGGTTGAGACGAAACGACGTCGTCCGTGTCCATGGGGTCGTCCCCTTGGCGGGCCGGCGAGGTCGCAGAAGTGGCAACCCTGTCGAGTGAAGTCCATTCGACTTGGAAAACAGGAGTTCACTCGGTCAACAGAAAGAGCCGAAAGCTAGATTCACTTACGTAGAGGTGACGGGGTCGGCCATCCTCATCCGCGGCAGAGCCTTCTTAGGTTTGGGCCCACTCGGCTTGGGCGCCCTGGAGGACTGACCTGCAAGTTCAGTGGCTGCGTCCCTGACCCTCTTGGTGCCTCTAACACACGGTACCGCCGGAGCAGCAGGCGGAGCACTCGACGACGTAGGAGGGGCTGAAGGGACGGCAGGCTCATGCCGACGCTTACTCCGTTGCTCTGGCCGCGGAGGTGGCGAATCTGACTCTTCGTCCTTTTCCTCTTCCTCGCTGTTTTCCTCCTCCGACTCCCCGCTGTCGGAGACGTATCCGGATTCCCGTTCGAGACGGGGGAAGACCAGTTGGTCCACTCCTGCATGAGCTTCAGTCGGAAACATTAAGCATTACACGGAGATATGAATAAATGACTGAAATCAAGACAGTTCAATGCACTCGGCTAATGCTGTTCACCTGATTCGGTGGAGGGTTGTCCGCGCTGTAAGGTGCCACTCGGCGGGCTCCTTTGGGGTTCTCACAGGGACCCGTGATTTGGAGCACCCATGAGGTCACCTTCTCCTCGAGAATGCCCTCCACGTTGGTCCGAGTGGAATCCTCGGGCCCTATGTAATGCCACATAGCGTGGTGGCGGGCCTGCAGAGGCTGGATTCCCCGACCGATGAAGACTTCAAACAGGTCAATACCGGTGACCCCCCTCCTGAGAACATCCACGAGTGCCTCGACCAAAGGCTGGATGTCGTTCTTCTCGGCTTTCGAGAGGGCGAGTTGCTTGGGTGGAGCAGGGCGGTCTAGACTAAATGGAGGTAGCCGAGTCGACGTGTTCGGACAGGCTATGTCCTGGCAGTAGAACCACGTCTACTGCCAGTTCCTAACCGACTCGCTCAACTGGAGAGCAGGGTAGCTACTCCGACTCTTTTTCTGAAACCCTAAACCCCCGCAGAGCTGGAGGAGATGCGTCTTGTCATCCGACTGACTAAGACGTTTGATGGTTTGAGAGCGGGCGAAGAAGATATGTTTGAATAAACCCCAATGGGGGGGCAACCGATAAAGCAATCGCACAAAACAATGAAGGCAGAAAGGTAGGCGATAGCATTCGGAGGGAAGTGATGGAGTTGAGCACCAAAATGATTCATGATACCTTTGAAGAAAGGATGCAGGGGCAGAGAGAAACCTCTGTGAACATGGCTGAGGAGCAAGACACACTCCCCCTCCCATGGCGCCGACTCGACCTCGTCGTCCGCCGGCAGCCTCCAGGACTTATGCACAAGCTGGCCGTGCTCTACCAGTTCCAGCAAGTCCCCCTCCGTCACCGTGGAGGGGAGAAAGTCTCCCTGGATCCACCCCGCCGGCAACGGCCGCTGCCGCCGCTGAGCAGCCGCCGCCTTGTTCTTCTTCTTCCTTGCCTCCAACTTGCTGGTCTGACCTTTGGTCATGGTGGCGAAGGCGAGCTCTCAAGAAAGAGGGGAAGGGAAGGGCGTACAGGCGTAGGAGGTGGCGAGGAAGACGGAGCAAGCAAGAGCGAAGGATTCGGCGAGCGTAACCGAAAGGTCTCGTCGCCCAGAGTTAAATAGAACACCGACTGGGTCGCTTGCGAGCGGGCCCGAAATCTTATCCACCCAACCAACCGCGGCGATATCGGTGGAGGAGTTAAAGGCGCGAGGATCGAGGAGTCAGGCGCTACTCGAGTGCGCTGACGTCGCCCCGGCTGAGCGCGCGGAACCCGAAATTTGAGATCCCGGAAAATCCGCCGCTGTTAGTTGACCGGTCGCGTGAAAAGATGCCGTGGAAGCACTCGGTTCCCGACTGTCTGTTTCGCAAGCACTTCCACTCGGAGCATTGGTCGAGAGACGTAAAATGGATAGAGGCAAGCAACACCCAAGCCGAACCTAGTTCAGTCGGATCTGAACCTCAAGCACCGCTTCTACGTTTCAACCCCAATCCATTCGGGGACTAATGATGGGGACATAGTCCTAGGGTAGGGTCATAGGCCTGCCGTACACGTCCTATCCAAGGACTACCCCACACAAAGGTCAGGACCCTAAGTCTGCCCCGACTGAATCAAGGTATCCCCGTCCAGTCGATAACAGGCCCTGAATCATCCAGTCGGTAACTAGCATTCGGAGGACACCAGGCTCACCGACTGGATACACTCGGTACGTCGTAACCTCTTCGGAGGGAAACTGCCGTACGTTTCCGGGTGCATCTATTAGCATTTAGAGCATACGTTACCTGTAACGTACGCATTCAATCGCCACTACTCCACCCCTGAGTCAGAACCGTTATGGGGGGCCGCGCACTCTATATAAGCCGCCCTCCCCCACTGGTAAAGGGGTTAGAAAATCTTTGTAATCCATATCACACTCGGTAACAAGCTCCGAGAGCACTGAGACGTTACCTCCACCGCAGAGGGGCCTGAACTCATACAACCTCGCCGTAGCTAGGACTCTGCCCATCTCATTCGTACCCTACACATCTACTGTCAGGCTTATACCCACGACACTGACCTTAGGACGTAACCTCTAGGAATGGAAAAGCCTTAGGAAGAAAACTATTTTCTCTTATGTCTATAAATCTTCTATTTCGTCTTGTGATCATTTCTGACTTCTCTCCGATTTTCCAATGTTTAGATGGCCACCCTCATCCCTGTTAAGTTCACAGAGTTTTGCCAGCCCGACGCCACTATGCCGTTCGGAAAGGAGCTGGTGCAGATCACCAAGGACTTGAGGATTGCTCTGCCGACTATCACACGGAAGCCAACTTCGTCTTACCCGGAGGATTCATGCTACAGGATCGAGGTGCATGTTCCCGGAAGGACATTTCAGCCGCGCACTAAGCCGATGGATTTCAAGTTCATTGCACCCAACTGGATTCTCGGAAGGGACATGGCGATCCATTGTGCCCTCGGACGTATCAAGGAAGAATACAAAGGCTGCCCTATTTCTCGAGACCTATTCACCGTATCCCGGAGAAACGAAGACGGAGAAATCATCTCAAGCAAGACCAAGGATGCTCTCTTGTCTTATGCCCAGACCTTGGAGAAGCACAGCGGGACTCTGGAGCATCGTGTGATCAAGGACGCCAGGAAGATCAAGCAACTGTCACTCCGCGAGCTTGAACTAGAAGAAGCAGCCCGGGAAGCCCACTATGAACATGAACTGGAGGTGAATGACTTTCTGGAGCGGATCGAGAAGCTGAAGACTCGAGTTGCATACCTGGAGGAGGAACTGGACATGGGCGAGAACCTTCATCCCGAAGGAGACGTAGCCCCCTTGATCAGCAACGACGAGGACTATGAAGAAAGCTCCACCGAAGGACCCACCACCATGCTTTTCTGAGGAGGACCCTTAGACTAGACCACCAAATTTACTTTATCGTTATACGCTTAGGCCGATGTTTAGGATTATCGAATTTTGTATCCCCGTGTGAACCTTTGTGATGGTATTGAATAAAATGTGTGGTGTGATACTTGTGTGTTGCATTCATATGGGTAGTGTAATTACTCTTAGACCATTGTTCTATGCTAATCTCACCCCTCCCAAACATCAGATGCCTCCGAGACGCGCCCCTGAGTCCAACTTTCCGCCGGAACTCACCCAGTTGATCCAGCAATAGAACACCCTGATGCAGCTGATCATCCAGAGCCAGAACAATAACAACAACCGTCACCCACCCCAGGCGGACAATCTCACCCGTTTCCTGAGGTTGAACCCTCCAACTTTCTCCAGCAGCATTGAGCCCATTGTGGCAGATGATTGGCTCCGCAAGATGGAGCGTGAACTTATCACTGCTGGTTGTACTGAAGCTGAGAAGGTGCGTTTTGCCACGCATCAACTTGAAGGCCCTGCAGCTGCTTGGTGGGAGAACTACACCACCACTTACCCCATTGCTGGAGTCACTTGGGAGCAATTCAAGCAAGCCTTCTGCACCGCACATGTCTCAGCTGGTGCAATGAGTCTGAAGAAGCGTGAGTTTCACAACTTACGCCAGGGGAATCGCTCTGTGGCCCAGTACGTCGATGAATTCAGCATGCTCGCCCGTTATGCACCTGGAGATGTGGCCGATGATGCGGCCAAGTAGGAAAAGTTCTTGGAAGGACTCAATGATGAGCTGAGCATTCAGTTGACTGTAGCCACCTTCAACAACTACCAGGAGCTGGTTGATAAGGCCCTCATCTTGGAAGGGAAACACCAGCAGATGGAGAACCGCAAGCGAAAGTATGGGGTTGGAAAGTTCAACTCTGGCACTCAGCAGAAGCCTTGCTACACCCCCTATTCAGGGAATACCGGGACTGGATCCGGTAAGTTTGGAGGACACGTTCAGCATAACCACCCGGTGCACAACCATGGAGGCCACAACCATGGAGGATATGGGAACCACCGCAACAACAACAACTTCAAGAATGGCAGTACTGGCACTCAACATCATTCAGCTCCAGCTCAGAAGGATCTGACTCACATCACCTGCTTCAAAAGTGTCAGAAGACGGGACACTATGCCACTGAATGTCCCCAGAACAAGCAAGGAAATGGAAACGACAACGGCAACTCCGCAGCAAAGAAGCCCAATCCTTTTCCTCGAGCTCAGGTGAACCACATTAATGTTGAAGAGGTCTATGATCACCCCGATACTGTGGTTGGTAAGTTTTTGCTAAATTCACATCCAGTATTGGTACTTTTTGATTCTGGTGCAACACATTCATTCATATCAAGGGTAGTTGTGGAAAAGTGTAGTTTGCCAACTAGAACCCTCAGCCAGCCTATTAAGGTCAGTTCCCCAGGAGGCATGATGACAGCCGGGATGGGATGCCATGCTTTGAGTCTCAACGTCGGGAACCATAATTTTCCCACCGACCTCATCATATTAGAGTCCCAGGGATTGGATGTAATCCTAGGCATGGATTGGTTGGCCAAGTATGAAGGGAATATTGATTGTGCCCTTAAGTCTATTATGCTCACCACCCCCGAGCAGAAGCGGATTAAGTACGTGTCTCAGCGCCCGACACGGAGTAAGCGAGTAAACTCTCTCACGGGAGTAGTCCAGGAGGAAGTACCGATTGTACAGGAGTACCCAGATGTATTTCCGGAGGAATTGCCGGGCATGCCACCCGATAGAGAGATTGAGTTCTTGATTGAGCTATTACCCGGAACAGCCCCGATATCCAAGAGACCCTATCGGATGCCCGCAAATGACTTGATAGAAATCAAGAAGCAAATTAAGGAGTTATTGGACAAAGGGTATATTCTCCCAAGTTCTTCACCTTGGGGAGCCCCAGTGCTCTTGGTTGAAAAGAAGGACAAGTCCTTGAGGATGGTTGTCGATTATCGTGCATTGAACGATGTGACCATCAAGAACAAGTACCCCTTGCCGATGATCAATGATCTGTTTGATCAGTTAGTTGGAGCTCGCGTATTCTCAAAGATCGATCTTCGATCCAGGTATCATCAGTTGAAGATTCGTGAACTGGATATACCCAAGACAGCCTTCACCACTCGGTACGGCTTGTATGAGTACACGGTCATGTCATTTGGACTGACTAATGCTCCGGCATATTTCATGAATCTGATGAACAAGGTATTTATGGAATACTTGGACAAGTTTGTCGTGGTGTTCATCGATGACATACTGATATTCTCCAAGAACGAAGAGGAACACAAGGAACACCTGCGTCTAGTTCTAGAGAAGCTTCGAGAGCATAAGCTATATGCAAAGTTTAGCAAATGTGAGTTTTGGTTGAAGGAAGACGGATTTCTCGGACACGTCATCTCAGGATAAGGAATAGCAGTGGATCCTGCCAAGGTCGCAGCAGTCACCGAGTGGGTAGCACCCACTTCAGTCAAGGAGATCCGCAGTTTCCTCGGACTTGCCGGATATTACCGGAGGTTCATTGAGAATTTCTCAAAGATCGCCAAGCCCATGACAGAGTTGTTGAAGAAGGAATCCAAGTATATTTGGACTGAGGAATGTGAAACCAGTTTTCAAGAGCTGAAGAAACGTCTTGTTACAGCCCCGGTGCTGATATTGCCGAACATTCGGAAGGATTTCCAGGTTTACTGTGACGCTTCTCGTCAAGGACTCGGAGGAGTGCTCATGCAAGAAGGTAAAGTTGTAGCTTATGCATCCAGACAGCTCAGACCTCATAAGTTGAATTATGCCACACATGACTTGGAACTAGCAGCCGTAGTGCACGCTCTCAAGACTTGGAGACATTTCCTGATCGGAAATAGTTGTGATGTTTACACTGATCACAAAAGCCTGAAATATATCTACACGCACAAGGAGTTGAACCTCAGACAGAGGCGATGGCTAGAGTTGATCAAGGACTATGACATGAGATTGCAGTATCACCCAGGCAAGGAAAATGTTGTAGCCGATGCGTTGAGCCGCAAGAGTTATGTGAACACGCTCACAGCTGGAGGATTACCCCAGGAGTTAGTCGATGACCTCCGAGAGCTCAAATTGGAAATAGTTCCAAGAGGATTTGTTCCCACTCTGGAAATTCAGTCTACTTTGACAGAAAAGATCCGCGAAGCACAGAAATCAGACAAGGAGATAGCTGAGATTAAGCAGAAAATGGAAGACGGGAAGGCTAAAGGTTTTCGTGAGGATGAACATGGAACTTTATGGTTTGAGGATCGCATCTATGTGCCCAATGATCCCGAACTCAGAAAGTTGATACTTCAGGAGGCCCATGATTCCCCATACTCGATACACCCCGGCAACACCAAGATGTATCTGGATCTGAAAGAAAGTTTCTGGTGGACAGGATTGAAGAAAGACATTGCCGAGTTCGTAGCAATATGCGGTGTTTGTCACCGAGTAAAATCCGAGCATCAGAAGCCAGCAGGTTTGCTCCAACCTCTGTCGATACCCGAGTGGAAATGGGAAAAGCTTGGTATGGACTTCATCACAGGATTACCCAGGACCCGTTCTGGCTATGATTCTATTTGGGTTGTGGTCGATCGTTTGACCAAGGTAGCTCACTTCATTCCGGTGAAGACTACTTACACGAGTGCCAAGCTGGGCAAGATATATATGATGAGGATCGTATGTCTGCACGGAGTACCGAAGAGCATTGTGTCCGATAGAGGGACTCAGTTCACATCAACATTCTGGCACCAACTACATGAAACCTTGGGAACAAGATTGGAGTTCAGTACAGCTTTTCACCCGTAGACAGATGGACAGACCGAGAGAGTCAATCAGATTCTGGAGGACATGTTGAGAGCTTGCGCACTAGACTATGGGTCTAGTTGGGATGACAATTTACCGTATGCCGAGTTCTCATACAACAACAGCTACCAGACCAGTTTGAAGATGGCCCCTTTCGAAGCTCTATACGGAAGGAGGTGCAGAACACCGTTGATGTGGGATGGAGTTGGAGACCGACAACTTTTTGGTCCCGACCTTATCCGAGATTCTGAAGAGAAGGTCAAGCTAATTCGTGACCGACTCAAGATAGCTCAGTCCAGGCAGAAGAGTTATGCTGACAGCAAACGCAAGGAAGTAACGTACGAAGTGGGAGACCGAGCATATCTTCGGGTGTCTCCACTTCGAGGAATCAAGAGATTCAGTGTGAAAGGAAAATTAGCACCTCGTGTCATTGGCCCCTACAAAATTCTTGAGCGTAGAGGCGAAGTTGCATACAAACTGGAACTGCCGGAAGGATTGTCCGGAGTTCATGATGTCTTCCATGTTTCCCAGTTGAAGAAATGCCACGCTGAGATGGCCGATGTTCCGTTGAGAGACACAGTGCCCCTAGAGGCCATACAGCTTGACAGTGATCTGACGTATGAGGAGAAACCCGTCAGGATTCTCGAGACTGCCAACAGAGTTACCCGCAGCAAGATCATCAAGTTCTGCAAGGTGTTGTGGAGCCACCACACCGAGGAAGAAGCCAGCTGGGAACGAGAAGAGGATTTTCGTCGAGACCACCCGCACCTGTTTTCTAGCCAACCCGAATCTCGAGGTCGAGATTCATCTTAAGGTGGGTAGGTTTGTAACATCCCAATTTTCCTAATTGGGAATGTTTTACATTGTAGCTAAGCATCTATGCATGTTGATTGAAATAAATATAGCACGTGAATTTCTTTCGTCTTTTGATTTGCATTTCCATTTTTCCTCACACGAGAAATGCCCGGAGAAATACTCTCTTGCACGCAAGAGAGAGAGAGTGGAGGAAAATGACCCTCCAAAGAGCGGGCAATCTCTGAAATATTTGAGCCAAGAAAATACAAAGTTTATTTGCAAAAATATTTGCAAAAAGAAAATAAAGCAATTTAGGGAATTTCTGAAAAAAACATTTTTTAAAGTTTTTATTTTTGCTTTGGAAAAATGTTATTCGGGTAGAGGATATTTTTCTGATTTTTTTGGTATATAATACCCTATATTAATATTTTAATTTATTTCCTTTTTTTGCTTTTGTTTTTCTGTTTTGGAAAAGGTTTAAAAATAGGAAAGATTTTCCTTTTTGGAAGCCGCCGCCCTGAGAGTTTATTAGGCCATGGGCCGATCCTAGCCGCCACGGAATAAATCCCTTAGATCTCGGCCGACCGCCCCTCTCTTCCCCCGCCCCTCTCTCTATGCCGCTGGGCCCCACTGGCCGATACCTATCCCCCGTCGGTCGTCTTCTCCCTCCCCTTCCTAATTTCCAGACCGAGACCGAGCCGAGGTCCCCCAGCCTCGGGATCCTCCCCGATTTCCCTCTCTTCTTTCCTTCCTTCACTCCCCTCCTGGCCTATAAGTACTGCCACCCCCGGCCGCCCCTGTTCCCACCCTAACCCCGTCGAGCCGCCGCCCGAGCCACCCACTGCCGCAGCCCACCGGAGCCGAAGCTCCTGCAGCTCTCAGTCGCCCCTTGGGAGCAACACCCGAGCCGCCCCCGCTCCGCCCGACGCCTCCCCTCGGAGGAGGACCATCGCCGCCGCCTCCCCGTCCTCTCCACCGCCCCCCGGAGCCCCCTCACCCTCGCCGGCGACGCCACCTCGCCGGAGTAACCTCCCCATCCACGGTAGCTCTCTCCTCCCTCTGTTTTTTTTATCTTTCTTCGTTGCACCGTTGGATCTAAGAGGTGTGGTGTAGATTAGATCCTAGTATAACCCTTCGGTTTAGAGTAGAAAACCGGCGGTTTTAATTTCAGTTATTCTTTTAGCCAGCGAGTTTGCTAGTCCTCGGCCGTTTGCTCCTAACCATGCAACAAACACACCCCGCGGCCTATCGTAGCGCGCCACGTCTACCCCTTATTTGTTAGCTAGTCAACTTCAGTTTTTCTGTCTAAATTGCAAAAACAGAAAGTTTCTGTTTTGTTTTGGCCACAACTTTTGATCCCGAAGTCCAATGACATTGATTATTGTTCCAATAGACTCCAATTTTTATGTAATTTTTAAAAACATATAATTTGTCTATGTTTGGAATTTTCAAATATAAGTTAGATCAGATTTAGTTTAAACCTTGTTTTGCCTATTCCAGGGGTTTCAAAAATGATTTTGAGTTGATTCTTTTTGCTACTGCTTCCTAGTGATTACATATTACTGTGGTAGAAGTTTCAAAAAATTTATAGTATTTGTACTGGTGTTTTTAACAGAAACAAGTTTCTGCCATAACGACGCGTGATGAATTCTTTTACTTAGGCTTTAGCAAATCCTTACTTGTGATGTTATTTTTACTTGTTGCATGATTGAAGTGCTTATGGTGTGTTTTGTGTTTGTATCGGTAGATCATCCGGAGTGTGAAGCGTGTTACTTAGAAGCGCTCGAGCAAGACAACTATCATCAAGGCAAGTCATTTTGATCATGTTATTTTACCTATGTTTTCGATGCATGGTAGATCACCTTTCTTTGCCCAATTGCATGCTGCCTAGGTACTTGGAAACTTTAGTATAAGTTATAGTATCATGTGGTAGGCACACAACAACCCCGATACTTGGCCCCGGGACGACAATTTCTTAATGCTATGCTTGAGTAGACGGGTTTTCGGTTGAGTGCATAACACGAGTGATGCGAGGTTGATATAATAATCAAGACCGGTTAAGACAAGATTTTCAAGACCTTGGACACAATGCAACTCTGGGTGAAGGACGGTTGATCGGCTCCCTGGAGAACCCAGTGGATGCCCGGGATGCTGGGGACGGCCATGACATCCTGCGGAAAGCTTCACCCAGGCTCGAAGAGACGGACGGAGACTTCAAGACTCAAGGCTTACCTGCACAGCCACAAGTAATTATGGGCTCTGGCTTGGTTGGACAATGTGGCGACTCTGGATAGCGGTGCTAGCAGATGTAGAAGAACGGTAGGAATGGATGGGCACCGACAGGGATTCAGAGGGACCCGTTGAAAGACCATGTTTTGATCATCCGGTCTTCAAACACCCTGAATTGCGAGGACAAACCCGGAGGCGATCAAATCTTGTGGGGAACGTGTGCAAAACTCTGCAGAGTGCCCAACCTAATCGATTAGCCGTGTCCACGGTCATGGACAACTTGAGCCGAAGGCATTGAATTTTCCCTGAACTCTCGACACGACTTAATAATGATGTGGGTATTAACAACTATTCGGGTACGAGAATTGGTTGGCAGAACCATCTCGTTAACAACAAACAATGTAGTAATATTTTGCTTCCAACCCCTCTTGTTGTAGGATAAAACTAGCTTTATGCAAAACTCATAGCCCCACCGGCCAAATATGCATGTAGAGATAGTTGATTATTATTTTTACTCCTCTCTTTGATGACTTGCCGGCATATTCAATATGCTGACCTACACGGCTGCAACATATCATGTTGCAGAGTACTTTTCCGACCAGGAGTGAGGCTACGATCTACGCTCAGTGACATGCCCTTGGAGTCGGATGGACTCGTCTACCTGATGCTTCCACTAGTCTTCGTTAGATATCTCATGAGTTGGCCTTCAGCCACTTTATTGTAATAAAGTACTCTTTATGAGATTTCGATTAATAAAGTTGTGTGATTGAACTCTTGAATATATACATTATGTACGGAGTGTGTACCAGCATGATCCTGGGATGGTACGGAAACACTAGAGGCTTGACTCGTCTTGAGTCGGGTCGCTACATATATGATGTGGCTAACTTACGAGTACAAGAAATAAGAGGGGGAAGACCTACGCATAACAGACGTGAACTACTGTTGATCAAATGAATGAGCCTGAACATCTACTTACGTCAGACATAACCCCACCGTGTCCTCGATCGGAGAAGGAGCTCACGAAAGAGACAGTCACGGTTACGCACTCAGTTGGCATGTTTAATTAAGTTAACTTCAAGTTATCTAGAACCTGTATTAAACAAAGTTTCCACGTTGCCACATAACCACGGGCACAGCTTTCCGAAAGATTTAACCCTGCAGGGGTGCTCCAACTAATCCATCACAAATTACCACAAGCCGCATAGAAATCCTCGATCACAAAACTCGCGATCTCGTCGGACTCCTTAGTGGAAAACCTCAACTCTAAGAGTACCCAAAGCATCACCGGAATCCCGATGCACAAGATATTCGTCAAAGGTAAAACTAATCCAGCAAGGCCGCCCGGCGTGTCGACGATCCCGATAGGAGCCGCGTATCTCGTTCTCACGACACGACACATAAGCTACGTGTACGGTGGCCTGATAGAAATCACCCAAGTTGCCCTAGGTTGGCCCCACATAGTGTTCTGTTTTCGACCAGCACCATCAGCATTAGCCCTCCCTGTATTATGTAGAGTTACTCCTCGGGTTCATGACACCCTATGCTTTCAGTATTAACAAAATTATTGTGTTGGGAAAATGTAGTACCAATGTGGGGCCTTGCCAGACCAGCTTTAATCTAAAACGAATTATCAAGGGGGTCCCATAAGAACCCCGATCGTGTTAGGAGCGCTCAATTATGGAACATAACAACGGTAGCCGAAACTAAGGGGGCAAAGGTGGAACAAAACACCAGGCTAGAAAGGCCAAGCCTTCCACCTTTTGCCAAGTAAATAGGTGCATTAAATTTAATAGCAATTAATATGGTGATATAACAAGGAACCCATGTTGTCACATGGAAGCAATTGCACCAGCAACTAGCAACACTAACACATGGTTAAGCAAGCGGTAACATAGCCAAACAATGGTTTGCTAGGTTGTGAACAGGTTGAAGGTTTTCATGGCAATGTTGAGAGGCTGATATTTAACATGTGAAAGGATCGATATGGTTGGCTAGAGGGGGGGGTGAATAGACAACGACCACTTTTTAATTAATCTTAACAAGTTAAGGTAAACACTATACGGGTTCACAAATAATATGACAAAGAGGTGACCCCTATAGAAGCTACCAACAAGACCTATTAAGACAAGTAAGATATAGTCACAAGTAAAAGCAAATACAAAGTAAAGGTTAGAGATAACCACAAGTGGAACCGATGGAGACGAGGATGTGTTACCGAAGTTCCTTCCCTTTGACAGGAAGTACGTCTCCGTTGGAGCGGTGTGGAGGCACAATGCTCCCCAAAAAGCCACTAAGGCCACCGTATTCTCCTCACGCCCTCGCACGATGCAAGGTACCGTGATTCCACTATAGGTGCCCTTGAAGGCGGCGACCGAACCTTTACAAACAAGGTTGGGGCAACTCCACACAAAGCTTGGAGGCTCCCAACAAGACCACGAAGCTTCACCACAATAGAATATGGCTTTGAGGTGACCTCAACCGTCTAGGATGCTCAAACACCCAAGAGTAACAAGATCCGCAAGGGATAGGTGGGGGATTCAACTTTTCTCTTGGTGGAAGTGTGGATCTAGGCCTTCTCAACCAATCCCTAAAGAATCAACAAGTTTGATTGGCTAGGGAGAGAGATCGGGCACTTTTAAGCTTGTGGAGCAACAACGGAGCTTAGAGAGGTAAGAGATAGGGTTCCTCAGCTAGAAGAACCCTTTATATAGTGGGGGGAAAATCAGACCGTTTTCCCACTCTCTGCCCGAGATCCAGCGGTACTACCGCTGGGAAGGAGCGGTACTACCGCTGCCTGGCGGTACTACTGCTGGATGCAGCGGTACTACCGCTGGGGCTTCCAGCGGTACTACCGCTGGCACCAGTGGTACTACCGCTGGCACCTTGGTAGTGCAAAAGCACTACTACCGCCGGGAAAGTCTTCGCAAAAGGGTCCGTCCACGAACTACCGCTGGGTAGGTGGAACAAGGCACCTGGAGCGGTACTACCGCTGACCAGGGGGCGGTACTACCGCTGTCAAGTGGCGGTACTACCGCTGTCTGCAGCGGTACTACCGCTGGCACCAGCGGTACTACCGCTGGGGACCATTTTGCAGAGATGCTCAAGACGAAATAGGCGAGGTCCGCTCCAAACAAAGAAGGGGAGAATTGCGAAGTGTGCGTGTGTAAAGATAGATTCCACCCATACCTTTCCACTACAGATCCCCTCTTAATAGTACGGTTTTCCTATGACTCAAATAAAGAGAATCGTAGAGAGCGCCGTGTTTCCGTTCCAGAATAGAGGGGACGTGTCGTCTTGTGCCGTTGACGAGTGTTACCTGAAACCTTGACACACATGATTAGTCCTGTACGGTACTGTCATCAATCACCAAAATTACTTAGGCATAAACTATGCCTCAACAATCTCCCCCTTTTTGGTGGATTGATGACAATACCGGATTTGCACAGATAATAATATGAGAATAAAAAGATAGAGATATATGATATATGACTCACAGCATATGGTGGAAATAAATCTAATCTCTCATAAGAAAGATCATGTCTCACACAAGATAGCAAACGAATCAAACCAAGTTCAAAGCAAACCATTCGAGATAAAGCAAAGCAATGCAAAGTTCGAAATGAAAGCAAATCCTAGACTCTCTCCCCCTTTGGCACAAGACACCAAAAAGGGGCACACCTAATGCCACAGGTAACTACTCCTCGTCTTCAGGATCACCAGACTCGTCTGTCCCCTCCTGGTCGGTCTGCTCCTCCTCTGCTGCCTCATCGCCCGACCACTGGTACCCCTGAGCCTGCATCCACGTGGCCTCCGGAGTGATGTCGTCCTCGGAGCCGCTGGAGATGTCCACATCCAAGGTCCTGAGAACACGCTTATGCCTCTGGCGGCTCTGCTTCTGAGCCACATGTGTCTGGTACTGTCCCTTGGCCTGCATACAGAAAAGTGTCTTCATCTTGTCCTGCAGTTTGATAGCCCAAGATGGCATGGCAGACGAGCGGGGCTGAGAGGCAGGTCCTCTGCCAGCAGCGGTCTCTGTATCAGTGTCCATGTGCTGAGAAGATGAAGATGGGTTGGCCCACTTGTCCTTGACGCGCAGCTTGATTGGGTCATGCACAATGTAGTCAGACTGTGCGTAGAGCACCTCATCCGGAAACGCCTGTTGCCACTTATGGCAGATGTATGCGAACATGTAAGGCCCGTAGATAGGAACCTTACGGTTGATGATGCAGTTCCAGAGCTCTGTGAACATCACATCTGCAATATCCAGTGGAGCAGACTCCTGAGACATAGCTTCCTAACACAGTAACAGCATCTCAGCCAAGTAGCCATGGACCTCATCGAAGTTACCACTCCGAGGGAAGAGGGTGTTGCGAAAGATGCGATGCATGATGTCCAGGTGCTTGGGAAGCACCCCCTTCCTCAGATACAGTGACTGCAGTCTATCCTTTGCGAGGGCCCTATCAGTGGGGGTTGGAGCGTGAGGATGCAGCCCAAGAGGAGTGTCAGCACCCTGAAAGTCAATGTGAAGGAACTGCATGAACTCTGCCCAAGAACCAGTCATCTTCTTTGACCCAGTCATCCATATCATGGAGCGTTGTTCCTCATGGGAGAAATGGACTGTGACATAAAATTGAGCAACTGCCGTGGGATCAAAATCCGTCTTGAAGGAGATGATGTTTTTGATGCCCAGCTTGTCAATCAAAGCGAGGGCATCACCAAAGTACTCCATGTTCCGCTGGAGATGTGGCAGATCAATCCACTGGACAGAGACATAGTTCTTCTTGAAGTTGGCGATAACATCCCGATAGATCCTGCAATGGTCCTTTACCCAGACATGGTCAACACCATCAATCTCCTCCCTCTCCTGGAGATAGTGGTTCTTGGTGCGAAATTACAGAAAGTCCTTGGGGGACATTGTACGGACATTCACCCTCTTATGAGCGACCTTCTTGAAGGACTTCTTCTTGGGAGGCAGGCCAGACGTGGCAGACCCCTCGGGCGCCTCTGGGTTGCGAAACTGTTTGGATTGCGTTTCCCGTGGGGGGTTCGAACGGCGAGCAGAGCCACCTGTGACACAGACCACAAAGCAAAAAAGAGGCGACAAGAAGAGTCAAGGCAATGAATCTTGAAAACGCGAAACAAGTAAACACGCATTGCTAAGCAAAAACAAGCAGAAAATACACTGTGAATGCTCTGGCGGTAGTACCGCCACCCCTGGCGGTAGTACCGCTGGGGGTCATAGCGGTAGTACCGCTACCCCTGGCGGTAGTACCGCTGGGGGTTTGACTTTCAGATCTGACAGATAATACTTGTTTTCGAGGGCATGGGCTGAATATGAACACGAAGACATACAACCTAGCCCTACTTTCATGAGGAACACATAGCACTAAGAGATACAAACATGCCTAGGCAAGAGAGAGCACGTTTTAGATCAAATCCAAAAATTCAAGTGATCGATCTAAGACGAATGAATCCTAGGACATGGCAGCAAACACAACAACAAATCATCGGACCTATACCCTCCCTCAAATATTTCCTCCATACCATCCAAGAGCTAGCCATAGGATCAAAAATATGAGTCCAATCCCCAATGCTCCTAACCCTAGAACACGAGTACTCAAAGAGAAGAAGGGAGGAGCCTTTTTTACCGGGATTCATGGCTTTGGAGGAGGAAGAAGAAGTGAAGCAGCCCATCCACACCAACGGGGAGAAGAAGCTCCACGAAGAAAGATCCAATCGGGGGGTTTTCGGGCTGGGGGAGGGAGGAGCCGCGAGGAAGAAGAAACAGATGAAAAAACGGGCTCCCCCTCCCTTTATATAGCCCAAGGGGTACGGGCAGCGGTAGTACCGCTGGGGTGCAGCGGTAGTACCGCTGGGGTGCAGCGGTAGTACCGCTGGGATTCCAGCGGTAGTACCGCTCCCATGGCGGTAGTACCGCTCCCCCTCGAAACCCTAGAAATATCCCAGCTGGGCGTGTTAGATTTTGAATCGTGGCGGTAGTACCGCTACCACTGGCGGTAGTACCGCTGGGGTCCTGGCGGTAGTACCGCTCCCCCTGGCGGTAGTACCGCTAGGGTCCTGGCGGTAGTACCGCTGTACATGTTTCAACATGGCTAGGAAAACGGAAAACTTGGGCACATGACAAGTGAGTAAAAAGAGATGACTTCCAAGAAAATGTACTGACTTTCATTGTGTATCCTCTCCATTATACGCAAGAGAGGATGGAGGGACGGTGGCCGTGGCCACCTATGTTTGAGACAATGGTATGACACCGCGAAGAATTATCCTTGGATTCATGACCAATGCTCGTCTTTGAAGCACAAGTACCATTTGACAATGGCTAAAGTGAAAGACTAGATTGATTTACGCATAATGGGGGGGAGGGAGAGTTCATTGAGAGAACAACACTCCCCCTATGTCCATGCCTACGTCTAGACCAAGATGAAATCTGAAGTGAGGTGCAATATGCCTAGTTTCAATCCACATTACTTGAATCAATGATATTTAGCTCATGCCTTAACTCCCGGAACCTTGCTTCATCTAGTGGCTTGGTGAAAATATCTGCAAGTTGCTCTTCAGTGTGGATGAAGTGAACCTCAATATCACCTAGCTTGATATGTTCACGGATGAAGTGATGACGAATATCAATATGTTTGGTTTTGCTATGTTGCACTGGGTTGAGGGAAATCTTGATGGCGCTTTGATTGTCACATAGAAGAGGCACTTTGTCACAAGTGACACCATAATCCTTTAAAGTTTGCCTCATCCATAGCAATTGAGCACAACAACTTGCAGCCGCCACATACTCAGCCTCGGTGGATGATAAGGAGACGCAGTTCTGCTTCTTTGAAGACCAACTTACCAAAGAGCGACCAAGGAATTGGCATCCTCCAGACGTTTACTTCCTCTCCACACAATCTCCAGCCCAATCTGAGTCAGAATAGCCAACTAGATTGAAGTTTGCTCCTTTGGGATACCAGAGGCCAAAGTTTGGGGTATGAGCCAAATATCGAAAGATTCGTTTGACAGCCATGTAATGACTTTCTTTTGGTGCGGATTGAAACCGTGCACATATCCCTACACTCAACATAATATCCGGTCTAGATGCACAGAGGTAAAGGAGGGATCCAATCATGGAGCGGTATACCTTTTGATCCACAGCTTTACCATTGGGATCACTGTCTAGCTTGCATCTGGTTGGCATGGGAAACTTGATCGGTTTGACATCTTCGAGCTCGAACCGCTTGAGCATGTCTTGAGTGTATTTGGCTTGTTTGATGAATGTCCCTTCTAGACCTTGGTTAATCTCGAACCCGAGGAAAAACTTCAACTCTCCCATCATGGACATCTCAAACTTCTCAATCATTAGTGCAGCAAATTCTTCATTGAATGAAATGTTAGGAGAGCCAAAGATAATATCATCAACATATAGTTGGCATATGAACAAATCCCCTTTAACCCTCTTAGTAAAAAGAGTGGGATCAATCTTCCCAATTTCAAACCCACGATCTTGTAATAACTCAGTAAGGTACTCATACCACGCGCGTGGGGCTTGTTTAAGGCCATAGAGTGCCTTATTGAGTTTGTACACATGATTGGGGAGCTTGGGATGTTCGAATCCCGGGGGTTGTTTGACATATACTAACTCATTCAAAGGACCATTAAGAAATGCACTTTTCACATCCATTTGCTGTAATTTGAAGTTATGATGAGAAGCAAATGCAAGTAACATGCGGATAGATTCTAGACGAGCAACAGGAGCAAAGGTTTCACCGTAGTCGATACCCTCGACTTGGGAGTAGCCTTGAGCCACCAATCTTGCCTTGTTTCGAATCACAATTCCAATCGCATCTTGCTTGTTCTTAAATATCCATTTGGTCCCAATGACATTATGTTCCTTCGTTGGTCGAGGCACTAAATCCCATACTTGGTTGCGCTCGAAGTTGTTAAGTTCTTCGTGCATGGCCATAAGCCAATCCTCATCATCGAGCGCTTCCTGTACCTGTTGAGGTTCACAATACGAGACAAACGCGTGATGCTCACAATAATTCCAAAGCTGTTGACGAGCAGATACTCCCTTTTTTAAACTGCCAAGAACATTCTTCATAAGGTGTGATTTGACTCTCAGCTTGTTCGCATTCTTGGCTGCTCGACGCTCCAAGAGTTCTTCATTATATAACGGAGGTGTGTCGCCTTGTTTCGCTTGTTTGCCCTTGCGTCTTGAGCCGGTTGTTGGAGCTCCAGACGGGAATTGTGAGACAGTCTCCTGATCATCTTGTCCTTCGACTTGAGCAAGTTCACTGGTTTGGTCTTGTATTAGTGGTTGCTCTTGATCTTGATCTCGTGCTGGTTCAAGGTCTTGGGGCAGTGCTTGAGTGGGCATATCACCATTGTTAGGCAATTGATCTTGACCGAGAGCTTGATCAACTTGTTGAGAGTCTTCTCTTTGTTCATCGGAAGCGTGTGGGGCTTGTGGGGGTGATGGCTCCACTTGAATAGAGCATTGTCCTTCTCCTTCGGCCACAAGGGGTTCCTCAATGGGGAGTATTTGACCAATCCCCATTCTTCTTATGGCTTCGGGAGGAATTTCATCACCTATATCACAAAGACCACTTTGCTCCACTTGGGAGCCATTATTTTTGTCAAACTCCACGTTACACGTCTCCTCAATTAGTCTGGTGGACTTGTTGAGGACACGGTAAGCATGAGAGTTTGTAGCATAACCAACAAAGATACCCTCATGTGCTCTAGAATCAAATTTAGCTAACCGAGCTCCCTTTTTAAGAATGAAACACTTACAACCGAATACCCGGAAGTACTTGAGATTGGGTTTGTTTCCAGTTAGAATCTCATACGGAGTCTTGTTCAAGCCTTTGCGGATGTAGAGCCGATTGGACACATGACATGCTATGTTGATGGCCTCTGCCCAGAAGTTGTATGGAGATTTGAATTCTGCCATCATTGTTCTTGCAGCGTCTATCAAGGTCCGGTTCTTCCTTTCTGCCACGCCGTTTTGCTGAGGGGTATATGGTGCAGAATATTGGTGCTTTATTCCCTCATCACCTAGAAACTCATCTAGGGTGTAGTTCTTGAACTCGGTGCCGTTGTCACTCCTAATCATCAGGATCTTTGCTTCATGTTGACGTTGCGCTTCATTAGCAAAGTTGATGACCGTTTGTTGAGTTTCACTCTTCCTTTTGAAGAAATATACCCAGGTATATCTTGAGTAATCGTCAACAATGACTAAGCAATACTTTCTGCCTCCAAGACTATCAAATGTTGGAGGACCAAACAGATCCATGTGAAGAAGTTCCAGTGGCCTCTTAGTGTAGATAAGAGTTATTGGACGATGAGCAGTTTCATGAATCTTTCCTTCAATAAAAGCACTTCAAACACGATCTTTAGCAAAGCTCACATTTTTTAGTCCACGAACATGGTCCCCTGTCAGAAGACTTTGCAAAGATCTCATATTGACATGAGCTAAACGGCGATGCCAAAGCCAGCCCACGTCAACTTTAGCCATTAAACATGTCGCAGTCTTAGTGGGTCGCTTTGAAAAGTTTACCACATAGAGACCATTTTCGACATGTCCAACATAGGCTACTTTAAGAGTCTTGCTTGTTAGGAGGACCACAGTGTCAATATTAAAGAATGTGGAAAAACCCATGATTGCAAGTTGACGAACGGAAAGTAAATTGTAGGCAAGAGACTCAACAAGCATGACCTTCTCAATAGACAAATCTTGAGAGACGACCACCTTACCAAATCCCAATACCTTTGACGAGGATGCATCGGCGAATTGGACATGGGTGGGCATAGATGGAGAATGATGCACATCCACCACTAAGTCCTTGCTTCCGGTCATATGATTTGTTGCTCCACTATCGAGCAACCATGACACCCCACCGGAAGCAAACTCCTGCAATAGATCAAGGCTTGGTTTTAGGTACCCATTTTTTAATGGGTCCTTTCATGTTAGAGACAAGGGTCTTAGGAACCCAGATAGCCCATTCAATATCTTCATCGTAGGAACCAATAAATCTGGCATAAACATGCCCATCACTAGCACAACGTAACACATAAGAGGAATTGAGTTTGCCGGCTGTGTTAGTAGGAGCGGTTTTGCCCTTCTTGGGGTTCCCATAGTCCACCTTGTTCCTGTTCACCTTCTGAGTCCCCTCACCCTCCTTGACAAAGATGTCCATGAGGGTGAGAGATCGTTTGTTCTTGTTCTTCCTTTTACCTTTTGACTTGGAGGTAAGTCCAAGTCGTTCCTTTCCTACAACACCCTTTTGAGTGCTTAAGAGATCGTTCAGACTCTTCTCACCTTGTCTGCATGACACAAGGCCCTTCTCAAGTTTCTCCTTTAACTTGGCATTTTCCTCCACAAGATGGACATGCTCACAACAGGGGTTAGTTGCACAAGTATTATCAATTAACACAAAGGGAGGACAAGTAGAGATCTCCTTGGTAAGCTTTGCTTGGAGTTGATCATGAGACTCTTTCAGAGCGAAATGAGCACCTTTCAAGGCTTTGTGGGCCTTGTCAAGTATGTCAAACTCTTCTTTGAGTCTGTCACGGCCAACCTCAAGAGCATACTTTTCAGATTTAAGCATGCGAGTGAGAACAACATCATGATCTAGTTTCTTTTGCATTTTAGTGCAGTCATCGTTATATGACTCCTCAAGAGCCAAACGAAGAGTGTGCTCTTCTTCTAGAGTACTAGATAATTCGGCAATTTCATCGGCATAGTCACGGCTATGTCCATGAAGCTCGGAGATGGTCTCCTCACGAGACTCAATGAGGTCAGTGGCCTCACCCAGTTGTTCCAAGAGGGCAAGAAAATGCTTCTTGGTTTCTCCCTTAATAGTGCATAGAAACTTATCAAGATCATGCTCATTAAGTTCTCCAACATCACTATCTTCTACACAATTTAACAATGAAGGAGCAGAAGCAATGTTGGTCTTAATGATAGGAGTTACCTGATTGGTACCTTTTGCCATGAGGCACTTGGTGATGTGGTTCTCGTTGGGGGCGTTGAAGAGAGACACCTTCTGGGAAGGGGTAGTGGCTATAGCAACAGTTGCCGTTGCCACTGTATCATCATCATCATCATCATCATCATCAGAAGGATACTCCTCCAGGGCCACCATTCCTTTTGGGTGAGGTTTCTTCACAAAGTTGTTCTTGATTGGAAACGATTTGGTTTTGTCTTTGCAAATGAGCTTGCCTCCGTTGTCTTCTCTCTTCTCATAGGGGCATTCTGCCACGAAGTGACTCACGTTGCCACAGTTATAACATGTCCTTACTCGTTGTTTGGGTTTGAATCCACTTGAGTTGTTCTTGTTGAAGGTTGGTCTTGAGTTCCTTTTATTTCCCCAGAATTGCCTTGATGCAAGAGCCATGTGCTCATGATAGGCATACTTTTTGTCTTCCGGGCAGCTCTCCTCTTCCTCATCTTCTTCTTCTTCTTCAAGCATTGCTCTTGATTTCAATGCAAGTTTGGGTGAAGTGGTTTTTGATCGGACATGAGCAAGTGCATTGTCGGCTGTTTCGTTCATGATTGACATTGCAATGAACTCATCCAACACTTCACTGGAAGACAAGGAGTGGAAGTCTGGCCGCTGATGAATGACAGATGACATGGCTTTATTGAAAGGCATGATGGCTTTGAGAAACTTGCACTTGACCCAAGTGTCATCCACATCCTTACTCCCATGATCGTTTAGTGCCACAGCAATAGCCGTCACCCTCCGATAGAGATCACGAGGGTCCTCTTCTTCCTTCATCACAAACTCATCGGCCTGATCAAGGATCACTTCATAGTTGGATCGTTGAATACTTGAGCTTCCCTTGTACAACACCATAATATGCTCCCAACAATCCTTGGCCAATGTGAAGGGACGTAAGTGGGGAAGATCTTCAGGTGGCACAGCAGACTGGAGAATAAACAACGCAGAGTGATTATATTGATTGTCTGCATCTTCTCTTGGAGTGAGGTTGCTTGGGTCATGGGGGTAATATCCTTGCTCGATAATTCTCCACAAGTTTGTTGAGCTGTGATTCAAATGAGACTTAATAGAAAATACCCAGTTAGCAAAGTCACCTTTTACAAGTTTAGGAGGAGGACCAACAGGATTAAGACGAGGTGTGAGAACGGGTCCTCCATATGTCATGGGAGGTGGAACCGAAGCATGTGTTCCCGTTCCATCCTTCTCGTGAGGTGAAGCAGGTTGCATACCTTTAGCCGCTTCCTTAGAGGAGTTGGCCTCCGAATCGGAAATGGTGGGTTTAACCACTAAAGCCGGTTCGGGTGAACTTTTAAGACCATCAATTAATTCTTTAAGCATGGTTTTGACTTCGCTCGTCAAGGACGTCTTGAGGGCGGCCATAGCCGTATTCAAGTCGTCCCTTGTGACCGAAGTCAAGTCCATGTTCTCGGGTTGCCCACGGTTAACTTCCTCTCCGCCTTCCATACTCTTCGGGTGGTTAAACCCTTAATAAAGAGACGTGGCTATGATACCAATTGAAAGGATCGATATGGTTGGCTAGAGGGGGGGGGGTGAATAGACAACGACCACTTTTTAATTAATCTTAACAAGTTAAGGTAAACACTATACGGGTTCACAAATAATATGACAAAGAGGTGACCCCTATAGAAGCTACCAACAAGACCTATTAAGACAAGTAAGATATAGTCACAAGTAAAAGAAATACAAAGTAAAGGTTTGAGATAACCACAAGTGGAACCGATGGAGACGAGGATGTGTTACCGAAGTTCCTTCCCTTTGACAGGAAGTACGTCTCCGTTGGAGCGGTGTGGAGGCACAATGCTCCCCAAAAAGCCACTAAGGCCACCGTATTCTCCTCACGCCCTCGCACGATGCAAGGTACCGTGATTCCACTATAGGTGCCCTTGAAGGCGGCGACCGAACCTTTACAAACAAGGTTGGGGCAACTCCACACAAAGCTTGGAGGCTCCCAACAAGACCACGAAGCTTCACCACAATGGAATATGGCTTCGAGGTGACCTCAACCGTCTAGGATGCTCAAACACCCAAGAGTAACAAGATCCGCAAGGGATAGGTGGGGGATTCAACTTTTCTCTTGGTGGAAGTGTGGATCTAGGCCTTCTCAACCAATCCCTAAAGAATCAACAAGTTTGATTGGCTAGGGAGAGAGATCGGGCACTTTTAAGCTTGTGGAGCAACAATGGAGCTTAGAGAGGTAAGAGATAGGGTTCCTCAGCTAGAAGAACCCTTTATATAGTGGGGGGGGGGGAAATCAGACCGTTTTCCCACTCTCTGCCCGAGATCCAGCGGTACTACCGCTGGGAAGGAGCGGTACTACCGCTGGATGCAGCGGTACTACCGCTGGGGCTTCCAGCGGTACTACCGCTGGCACCTTGGTAGTGCAAAAGCACTACTACCGTCGGGAAAGTCTTCGCAAAAGGGTCCGTCCACGAACTACCGCTGGGTAGGTGGAACAAGGCACCTGGAGCGGTACTACCGCTGACGAGGGGGCGGTACTACCGCTGGCTAGCGGTACTACCGCTGTCAAGTGGCGGTACTACCGCCAGATAGCGGTACTACCGCTGTCTGCAGCGGTACTACCGCTGGGGACCATTTTGCAGAGATGCTCAAGACGAAATAGGCGAGGGCCGCTCCAAACAAAGAAGGGGAGAATTGTGAAGTGTGCGTGTGTAAAGATAGATTCCACCCAAACCTTTCCACTACAGATCCCCTCTTAATAGTACGGTTTTCCTATGACTCAAATAAAGAGAATCGTAGAGAGCGCCGTGTTTCCGTTCCAGAATAGAGGGGACGTGTCGTCTTGTGCCGTTGATGAGTGTTACCTGAAACCTTGACACACATGATTAGTCCTGTACGGTACTGGCATCAATCACCAAAATTACTTAGGCATAAACTATGCCTCAACAACATGTGGTAGGCAACGAGACTTAACGATAGAAACGTAAAACTAGCATGGCAATGATAGTAATGGTATCTGGAGAAATGGTCATCTTGCCTCAGATCCCGCTTGGAAGAAGAATGACTCCGTGAAGCAAATGAACCGATGTAGTCGAACGGGTCCTCACAATCCGACACGCTTGCGAAACTCTATCGAGACAAAGCAAACCGGAAACAAGCATCAACACACGATATTCACCACACGATGCACAACACATATGATGCATGAGCGGTAACATATATGCAAGACATAGCATGACAATTCACACAATCAAACACTACACATTAAGTGAAGTTCAATATGCAACGAGTTGCATATTAACGAAACTACACATACGAATTATTTAGTTCTATCCCGATTAGGTACACGACAATATTAAATGTGGTTAAACATTGCAAGAGGTGAAGCGTAATTAAACAACCTATCTAGGCATTTTAAATGAGGTCGGAAATGACATATAGCATCTCCGAGATGACCTAATGCGTTAATTTATATTCTGTCCAGATCTGTCCTAATCACATTTTATGTTTGTTAAACGGAAAAACAATGTTGTTCACGTGATTCTACTCGTCGTTCTGGTCCATTTACATATACGCCACATCTCCAATGGCTGTACGGTTCAAAAGTTACGGCTAAAACGGTTTTAGCATGGCACGACACGCAAAATGAGATAACCAGCAAGGTTAACAGTTTTTATCATGCTTGAGAGTTGGAAATTATTAACCTACGCGAAATTCTAGTCAAGTTACAAATTTGAATCACTCCGATCCGATGCACGGTTTAGAAACTACGCTTGTTTTGAAAAACAGTGCCTTTTCTGAAATTAGCAAAGTCCCTCGAAATTGGAAAAAAACACACAACGTTAAAAAAGAACAATGGACCGAATTGCACTATAGTGCAGTGGCGCAGGGCTGAAATCGGCCCAATGAACAGGAGCGTGGTGTGCAAAAAAAAATACAGAACATGGCAAAATATTGGGGCTTGACTGGGATTCGAACTAGGGACCTCCTAGTTGCTAGAGCTGTGGGTTAACCAGCTTGCCTACTGCATGTTTGTATGATGAAGGCAGCGCAACAGCAATTGAACAAATGCAACAGGAGTTACCCACCGAGGCCAAAAAGGAAAAAGAAAAGGTGTAGCCACCTCAAGGATGCAAGCGCGGAGAGCCAACCTTTGTATGACATATACCTTGCACGAATCTGACGAAACAGAAGAAACGAAGAGCCTTCTATTCCAGGGCGGGGCTGCAGCGAATTCCATGGCGTGATTGGCTTGGGGATGAGGTCCGGAGGCGCGGGAACGGCGGGGTTCGATAGATCTGACACCGGGGGTTCCATTCACGGGGACGAGGAGGCTTTTGGTGGCGCGGACGCGGAGATCGGGCGGCCAGCTGCAGCTCCTTTCCATGGCTGCCTGCAGGAGAACATGGGAAGAAAGCGCTCGGCTGCACCTGCTTCTAACCGAGAGAGAACAAACAGAGATGTGAGGTTGAGAGAGAGAATAAAGAGAGATGGGAGAGCAGAGAAAGAGCACGGGGCAACCTGGTGGCTTCGACCTGAGAGCGACGGATGCGTCCGCAGATGCTGCTGCTGCTGCTGCAGGGAGGAGGAGCAGATCGAGCTCCTCGGGTGCGTGCTCGCGCGAGGAAGCGAGAGCATCTCGGGAGGTTCTGGCTGCATACAGGTAGCATGCGAGGGTGAACTCGGGCACCTCGGCCTCTCGATTGGGTGGTGCGGGAGCTCGGCTGTGGCTGCAAGCTAGCTCTGGTTGGATGCGAACGCACAACGGGGAGGAGGGGTCGGTCGGGAGGAGATCCCGAGGGAGAGTGTGGCGGCGGCGCTGCGGGAATTAGGGAAGGAATGGATGGGACAAGGCTCCTAGTTTGTAGGGTTAGGCTAGCTTTAGGTCTAGGGTTGGTCTATATATACCTAGTGGTTAGGTTTTAGGGGCATCTGGACCTTTCGATTTAGATCGGGTGGTCGAGATAATTAGGATAGGGAGTCCAATGGACAACCGATGACGATTTGCAGTAAAACCGGGTTGATCTCGACTCAACCGTCACGAGCACCCGGTTCGGGTTTCGGGAGGTTTCCGGACTAGGCTACGCATAGGGTCGGTGCACTGTGCACAGGGGCTAGGCGGGGATGAGAGGGAAAATATCAACTGTGCGACAGAGTTTAACGATGTCGTCGGCGCGTGCGTGTGTGGTTGGTCTCAAATGGTCAACGACAAAACAAATAGAACAGGGAACTAATAACGGACGCAGTTTTGAAAACTGGCGGCAACAGGATGCCGATGCAATGCAGATGATGCGCATGATGCAATGATGATGCGACAAATAAAAAATAAACACCCGACGAAAACGGAATAAAAGGGGGAATCTTCTGGAACGCCGGTCTCGGGCTGTCATAGTTCGACTGCTTCCTCTACGCCTACATCGTCTTCGTCATCACCATGTCTCCGCCAATCGAGGCCGACTATGTCGCCGGTGATAAGCTCGAAGCCGACAAGAAGGCGGTCGAGGAGGTTGTCACCGCTACTGGGGCGGCTACGGCCAACTCGCCTATCTGAGTGTATAACATGTTTATCCGTTCATATTAATTTTTGTTTTAATAGTACTAACTATATGCATAGATGTTTTGTACAATATGCGCACTACATACTAGTCTGGTTTGTAATCGGTATGTGAGTAATTATATTAGTGTCATGATCGTGATTCTTTCCTGAATTAATTTAATAAAAAGTCATACTCCCTCCGTTCCAAAATTCTTGTCTTATATTTGTGTGGAAATGGATGTATCTAAATACTAAAACGTGCCTAGATACATTCATATCTAGACAAATCTAAGACATGAATTTCGAAACGGAGGGAGTATTTAATTAAAACTAGAGTATATAGAAATAAACTATCACATTACGGGACGGGACATCGCTCCAAAAGACAACCGCTTTTTTCAAATTTTCAAAAATCTATCACAAAAGTGGTGGGCTGTTTCAAAAAACTCAAATTGTTGTGTGATTAAACATTAAGCCGTTTTATGACAGCTTGGGTCCATTCCTCAGGTTGACCGTTAGGTTGACCGTTGACATGTTATGACAAGTGGAGCCCAAATACTTTTTGGAATGCAATCAGCTCCATACATAATTTTTTAAAGCAATTGGGTCCTTGTAAAATAAAAGAAAAAGCAATCAGGTCCGTATTGGCGAGCTCGTCGCCGAAGCTCATCAGCGGCTCTGTGAGCGTTGGCGTGCTACTATCTCCCATAGCCTCGACCCGATGGACAGAAGATGCCGCTGCGGGTGCGTGTTGCTTTCTACTGCTACTGGCCGCTGTTGCTGCATGCTGGCGCTGCTCTCCATTGCTGCTGTTGTGTGCCGTCGCCGCTCTCAGTTGCTGCTGGTGTTGCGTGCCGACACTGCTCTCCGTTGCTGCTGCTGCGCGTCGCCGTTGCTACTCCCTGTCACCGCTGCTGAGTGCTACAGCTGTTGCTGCTCACGGCCGCCGCTACGGCTGGGTGCTGCTGTTGCTCACTGATGCGTCGGCATAGAGGGGAATTGGGAAGAGCATGGAAGCGAGGTGAGCAGGTCGGGGCTGACGTTGCCGATGCCGGAGAAGTTGGAGTTTTTGGTGTCGCGGCTTGGGGGAAGGGTCCGACACGGGGCGGTAGTGAGGCGGAGAAGAGGGTCTCCATGGCGGCGGCTCCTACGAGCAGCAAGGCGCAGGCAAGGCGAGGGATATGCTCCGGGGCGGCTGCGCGTGCGTGCAGTAGGATGGTGGCAAGGCGGAAGAGGTGCTCCGGGGCGGCGGCAAGGCGGCCTCGAGCTCTTGTGACCTCGAGGGATGTCGTGCATCGAGGGGCGATGGTTAATACTCTCTCGGTGCGAAAATACTTACAAATGCATGTATCTAAACATATTTTAGTTATAGATACATCAATTTATTCATTTTTAGGACAAGTATTTCCAAACGTAGGGTTTTCTTTTGCCCAACTTAATAGTCAACGATCACGATGTTAACGGACAATGGTTATGAGTGGACCCGAGTTGTCATAAAACAGTTTAAATTTTAATCACACAATGATTAGTGTTTTTTGAAACATCCCATCATTTTTGTGGTAGGTTTTTGAACAATCAAAAAATTGGTAGTTTCTTATGATCTCAAAGTCTTTAATATGATAGTTTTTTGTTATATACTCCCCAACACTACCTTGATCTTGTCCCAGTCCAAAGTCCAACTATAAATCCGAATCAAACAACGGAATGACATATCACTCCGGGCTCATCCCATTGAGAGAAAATTAAAGCGAAGACAATATAAGCAGTATAGGAATGGTATAGGATGGCACTTGCCGTACTTAGAAATTGCATAGCCTCGTTCCTACGTAAAAAATAAAGTTTGAGTAGATGATGCCACTCACGCGGTTTATCAGGGTGATCTGACTCGGGCTGACCCGCTGGCTAGCGAGGTGCAGTCTAGTCGAAGGGAGAGTGGCCTTGCCCGAGTCGGCTCAACCGTGCAGCCGGCCAGGAGCAACCTACTCCTTGTGGGGAAGTGGGTGTCCTCTGTATTTAAAGGGGGAATGGAGAAGTCATTGCTTTTGGCCTACCCCGAGGTTATCCCCCGTTAGTAGTCCCCAAATCAGGGGACGCCCGCCGGCTCGGAGCGGCGGACCTCACCGGATTGGATTTCACCCCGCGTGTTATGGGGATGCAGCCGAATCGCGTGCTCACCCAAGATGGCTCGGACCAAAGTCGGCCATAACACGAGCCGCCTCGGGTTCTCCGACGTGTAGAGCGAGTGTGTGACACGTCTCCAACGTATCTATAATTTTTTATGGTTCCATGCTATTATCTTGTCAACTTTGGATGTTTTATATGCATGATTATGCTATTTTATATCTTTTTTGGGACTAACCTATTAACTCAGTGCCAAGTGCCAGTTTGTGTTTTTCCGTGTTTTTGACCTTTTTGAGAGAAGAATATTAAACAGAGTCCAAACGGAATAAAACCTGCGGGATGATTTTTTTCATAACAGAAGATACGCAGGGAACTTGAGAACCAAGGCAAAGGACCTCGGGGGAAGTCACAAGCCCCCTAGCCGCGGTCTGGGGGCGCCCAGCAGGCTTGTGAGCCCCACGTGGCTCCTTTGCTCTACTTCTTTCGCCTATAAATTCCCTAAAAATCCAGAACCACCAGAGAGAGCCACGAAAATAGTTTTCCGCCACCGCAAGCTTCTATCTTCGCCAGATCCCATCTTGGGACCGTTCTGGTGCCCTGCCGGAGGGGGATTCGGACACGGAGGGCTTCTTCATCAACACCATTGCCTCTCCGATGATGTGTGATTAGTTCACCAGAGACCTTCGGGTCCATAGCTAGTAGCTAGATGGCTTCTTCTCTCTCTTGGATCTTCAATACAAAGTTCTCTATGATCTTCATGGAGATCTATCCGATGTAACCATCTTTTGCGGTGTGTTTGTCGAGATCTGATGAATTGTGGATTTATGATCAGATTATCTATGAATATTATTTGAGTCTCCTCTGATCTCTTATATGCATGATTTCGTATCCTTGTAATTCTCTTTGAGTTGTGGGTTTCGTTTGGCCAACTTGATCTATAATTCTTGCAATGGGAGAAGTGCTTGGTTTTGGGTTCATACCGTGCGGTGTCCTCACCTAGTGACAGAAGGGGTAGCGAGGCATGCATCGTGTTGTTACCATCAAGGGTATCTATTGCACGAATCGATCCCTCTACATCATGTCATCTTGCTGAAGGCGTTACTCTGTTTGTTATGAACTCAATACACTAGATGCATGCTGGATAGACGTCGATGTGTGGAGTAATAGTAGTAGATGCACAAAGTATCGGTCTACTTGTCTCGGACGTGATGCCTATATGTATGATCATTGCCTTAGATATCATCATGACTTTGCGCGATTCTATCAATTGCTCGACAGTAATTCGTTCACCCACCGTAATACTTGCTATCATGAGAGAAGCCTCTAGTGAAAACTGTGGCCCCCGGGTCTACTTCACCTCATATTTTTAGATCCACAAAATTACTTTGTTTCACTTTTCACCTTCAGATCTCACCTTGCAAATAATCGTGAATGGATTGACAACACCTTTATAGCGTTGGGTGCTAGTTTGTTTGTTTTTGAGCACGTACATTGGTGCCTCATCTTGATACTCCTACTAGATTGACACCTTGGTTCTCAAACTGAGGAAAATACTTACTGCTACTGTGCTGCATCGCCCTTTCCTCTTCAAGGGAAAAACCAACACAAGCTCAAGAGGTAGCAAGAAGAATTTCTGGCGCCGTTGCCGGGGAGTATTCAAAGTGAAGATTATCCAAGTAACTATCGCAAACTCATCTCTTGCATTTACATTATTTGCCATTTGCCTCTCGTTTTCCTCTCCCCCACTTCTGAAAAAACAAAATTTACAAAAATATTTGCCTTTTTCGTTCGCCCTTTCTTTCGCTTGCTTTCTGTTTGCTTGCGTGTTTGTCTGCCTGCTAAAGACCTATATGGCCCAACCAAATGATTATGATGCTCACTATAAAAGGTTGGAAGGGATTGAAACTAGTGTTAAAAGCTTCATGTCTACACAGTTTGATCATAAGAGCTACTTTCGTAGAGAACTAAGGGAGCAAAATTCTTTTATGGATTTTATGAATAAATAGGTTGATGATATGGCCAAAGAATTCCTTGCGTTAAATTCTCAATTTGCTCGTCTTGAGAAATTGGTAGGCCAGATTTCTGATAAACAAGCTACCTAAGTCAATAAAATGGCTGCTAAACCTGAAATATGTGATGAGAATCACGAAGATCTTAAAGTGCTTGGTGTGACTCCTATTGAATCCTTGTTTTCTAATGTCAATCCTAATGATGATGGGGCTGGATATGAATCCACTTTGGTTGAGAAACGTCCCACTGATTCGGAGTCTATTTATCTTGATGCTAAAGGCACTAAAAGTGGAGTTGAGGATATCAAAACTTTGAGTAGTGATGAAATTACTACTTTGGATTTCAAGGAATTCAATTATGATAGTTGCTCTTTGATTGAATGTATTTCCTTGATGCAATCCATGCTAAACTCTCCACATGCTTATAGCCAAAATAAGGCCTTTACCAATCATATCGTTGATGCTATGATGAAATCTCTTCAAGAGAAACTTGAGTTGGAGAAATCTATTCCTAGAAAACTTCATGATGAGTGTGAACCTACTATCAAAATCAAGATTAAAAACTATGAATGCAATGCTTTGTGTGATTTGGGTGCTAGTGTTTCCGCTATTCCAAAGTCTTTATGTGATGTTCTAGGCTTCAATGAGATTGATGAGTGCTCTCTTAATTTGTATCTTGCATATTCTACTATTAAGAAACCTATGGGAAGGGTCAATGATGTTATTATTATTGCAAACAACAACTATGTGCCCGTAGATTTCATTGTGCTTGATATTGATTGCAATCCGACATGTCCCATCATTCTTGGTAGACCTTTCCTTAGGACTATTGGTGCTATCATCGATATGAAGGAAGGGGATATTAGATTTAAATTTCCATTAAATAAGGGAATGAAACACTTTCCTAGAAAGAAAATAAGATTGCCTTATGAATACATGATGAGGGCTACTTATGGTTTGAGCACCAAAGATGACGACACTTGATTCTATCGCCTTATGCCTAGCTAAGGGCGTTAAACAATATCGCTTGTTGGGAGGCAACCCAATGAATTTATCTTTGCTTTTTTGCTTTCTGTTTTGTTGTGTCCACACCATCATAATTCTGTTATGATTGTGTTTTTTATGTTTCTTTTTGTGTTTGTGACAAGAAGAACCTCTATGATCAGTTTTGGTGATGGTTGTTTGATCGTGCTGAAAAAGACAGAAACTTTGCGGTCACGAAATTATTTTTCATTTCTATCCAGATAGAGCTTTTGAGTTGATTATTTTTGCTGCTTGTTGATATGCAAATTTACCTAATTTTCATAATTTATTAGAATTTTTGGCATAACAGAGGTATACGAAGTATACAGATTGCTACAGACTGGTCTGTTTTTGATAGATACTGTTTTTGTTGTGTTGATTGCTTATTTTGATGAAACTATGGATAGTATCGGGGAATACTAGCCATGGAGAAGTGAGAATACAGTAATATAACATCAATCTAAATAGAAATCAAGTTTACTACAGTACCTAAAGAGTTCGTGGTTTGTTTTCTTATGCTAATGATATCACGAGTTTCTGTTTAAGTTTTGTGTTGTGAAGTTTCCATGTTTTGGGTGATGTTCTCATGGACAATGGGATAAAGAGTGGAAAGAGCTTAAGCTTGGGGATGCCCAAGGCATCCCATGACAAATTGAAGGACACCAAAAAGCCTAAGCTTGGGAATGCCCTGGGAAGGCATCCCCTCTTTCGTCTTCAATCCATCGGTAACCCTACATGGAGCTATATTTTTAATCATCACATGACATGTGTTTTTCTTGGAGCGTCGTGTATTATAGGAGTCTTTTCTTTTTGTTTTGTCACAATCATCCTTGCTGCACACTTTTTGAGAGGGACATGCACTCATCGTGAATTTGCTAGAATACTCATTGAGCTTCACTTATATCTCTCTAAGTAACTTGGTAATTGGCGTGTGCTATGAAAGAGTCCTAAAGATGATAGGCATCCAAATTGGATATAATAAAATCTTCCATATTCAAGTGCATCGATTAGTAAAGAGAAGTTTGATTCCTCTAAATTAGTTTTGAGATATGTATATGGTAATATTAGAGTTATGTTAGTAGGGTGTTGTGAATCTAGAAATACTTGTGTTGACGTTAGTGATTCCCGTAGCATGCACGTATGGTGAACCGCTATGTTAGGAAGTCGGAGCATAACTGATTTATTGACTGTCATCCTTTGTGTGGCAGTCGGGATCACGCGATGGTTAAACACCTACCAACCCTTCCCCTAGGAGTATGCGTTTAGCACTTTGTTTCGATTACTAATAAAACTTTCACAATAAGTATATGAGTTCTTCATGACTAATGTGAGTCCATGGTATAGATGCACTTTCACCTTCCACCATTGCTAGCCTCTCTGGTGCCGCGCAACTTTCGCCGGTGCACAAACCCACCATATACCTTCCTCAAAACAGCCACCATACCTACCTATTATGGCATTTTCATAGCCATTCCGAGATATATTGCCATGCAACTCCCACCGTTCCGTCTCATGACATGTGCCGTCACTTTCATATTGCCATTGGATGATCGTAAGATAGCTAGCAAGATGTTTTAACGTCATACGCTAAGCTAGATCGTTGCACATCCCGGTACACTGCCGGAGGCATTTCCTATAGAGTCATCATTGTTCTAAGTATTGAGTTGTAAGTAAATAAAATGTGTGATGATCATCATTATTAGAGAATTGTCCCATGTGAGGAAAAAAAGAGGCCAAAGATGCCCACAAAAAAAATGAAAAAAAGAGGCCAAAGATCCCAAACAAAAAAAAGATAGAAAAAGAGAGAAGGGACAATGCTACTATCTTTTTCCACACTTGTGCTTTCAAAATAGCACCATGTTTTTCATTGTAGAGAGTCTCTCGTTTTGTCACCTCCATATACTAGTGGGAATTTTCATCATATAACTTGGCTTCTATATTCCAATGATGGGCTTCCTCAAAATTGCCCTAGGTCTTCGTGAGCAAGCAAGTTGGGTGCACACCCACTAATTTTCCTTTTGAGCTTTCACACACTTATAGCTCTAGTGCATCTGTTGCATGGTAATCCCTACTCATTCACATTGATATCTATTGATGGGCATCTCCTGTCACGTCCAAGATGCGACCCTATCCTCAATTTGGCACGAGGGCCTCGTCAGGGATAGAAGCGCATCTCGTCATGTCGCAAGAATGGATATCATTACAAGTACATGTACTGAAAAGAAGAGATATATAAAGAGTTGGCTTACACTCGCCACAAGCTACATCAGAGTCACATCAGTACATTACATAATCATCAAGAGTAAGAGCAGGGTCCGACTACGGACGAAAACAAACGACAAAAGAAGAACGACATCCATCCTTGCTATCCCAGGCTGCCGGCCTGGAACCCATCATAGATCGATGAAGAAGAAGAAGAAGCAACTCCAAATGAACAATCAACGCGCTCGCGTCACGTAACCTTTACCTGTACCTGCAACTGGTGTTGTAGTAATCTGTGAGCCACGGGGGACTCAGCAATCTCATTTCCAAAGGTATCAAGACTAGCAAAGCTTAATGGGTGAGGTATGGTTAAGTGGTAAGGTTGCAGCAACGGCTAAGCATATATTTGGTGGCTAAACTTACGAGTACCAGAAATAAGAGGGGGAAGATCTACGCATTACGGAGGTGAACTACTGATGATCAAATGAATGATCCTGACACCTACCTACGTCAGACACAACCCCACCGTGTCCTCGATCGGAGAAAGAACTCACGAAAGAGACAGTCATGGTTACACACACAGTTGGCATATTTTAATTAAGTTAACTTCAAGTTATCTAGAACCAGGGTTAAACAAAGTATCCACGTTGCCACATAACCGCGGGCACGGCTTTCAGAAAGATTTAACCCTGCAGGGGTGCTCCAACTAGTCCATCACAAATTACCACAAGCCGCATAGAAATCCTCAATCACGAAGCTCGCGATCTCGTCGGATTCCCTAGTGGAAAACCTCAACTCTGAGATTACCCAAAGCATCACCGGAATCCCGATGCACAAGTTATCTCGTCAAAGGAAAAACTAATCCAGCAAGGCCGCCCGACGTGTCGACGATCCCGATAGGAGTCGCGTACCTCGTTCTCAGGACACGACGGATGAGCGATGGTTACCACGCCAAACTCCGAGTTGCCCCGGGTAGCGTTAATAAGCTGCTCTGTTTTGGACCAACACTCATGAGGAGCACTGGCCCGGGGGTTGATTAAAATAGTCCGCGGGTGCCGGCGGGTCCCTATGCAATTTTATTAGGTGATTAGGCAAATGTAGTACCAATGTTGGGCCTTGCCAGACCAGCTTTAATCTAAAACGAATTATCAAGGGGGTCCCCATAACAACCCCGATCGTGTTAGGAGCGCTCAATTATGGAACATAACACCGGTAGCCGGTAACTAAAGGGGGCAAAGGTGGAACAAAACACCAGGCTGGAAAGGTCGAGCCTTCCACCTTTTACCAAATATATAGGTCCATTAAATTAAATATCATTAATATGGTGATATAACAAGGAACCCATGTTTCACATGGAAGCAACTGCACCTGCAACTAGCAACGCTAACAACAGGGTTAAGCAAGCAGTAACATGGCCAATCAGTGGTTTGCTAGGTTGAACGGATTAAAGGTTAACATGGCATTGTTGAGAGGCTGATATTTAACAGGTGGTAGGCAACGAGACATAATCGACAGAAGCGATAAAACTAGCATGGAAATGATAGTAATGGTATCTGGGGAAATGATCATCTTGCCTGAGATCCCGCTTGGAAGAAGGATGCCTCCGTGAAGCAGACGAACCGACATAGTCGAACGGTTCCTCACAATCCGGCACGCGTGCGGAGCTCTATCGAGATGAAGCAAACCGGAAACACAAATCATCACACGGAATTCACCACACGATGCACAACACAAATGATGCATGAGCAGCTGAAAACATGCAAGTCACGGCATGACAATTCACACAATCAAACACTACACATTAAGTGAAGTTCAATATGCAACGAGTTGCATATTGACGAAACTCCACGTTAATTATTTAGTTCACTCCCGGTTAACTACAAGGAAATATTAAATGTGGTTAAACATGTAAGAGGTGAAGCGGAAATTAAACTACCTATCTAGACATATTAAGTGAGGTCGGAAATGACATATAGCACCTCGGAAATGACCTCACATGTTAATTTACAATTCTGCCCAGATCTGAATTAACACCTTTAATTAGTGGTTAAATAGAAAAACAAATAGGTTCACGTGATTCTACGCGTCAAGGCAAGCAATCTACACATAAAGAACATCTCCAACGGAGCTACGGTTCAAAAGATACAAGCACCGCAAGATATGATGGCATGAATGCAATATGTGTGCAACGACGGCTATGAGCACTTCAACACATACAACCAGCAAGAGAAAATGAAACTACACGAGATTCTAAGCAAGTTTCATGTAGGGCACGACCAAATTGGAGCTACGGTTCAAAAACTACGAGCAAAACAAGAAAACACTACAAACTGCCAAAAACAGCCACATAGCATATTCTACACCTCACAACTTTGGCTACACAACTCCGATAAGCTCAAGCAAGGCATGGCATGGAAGAGGGCAAGAAGCACTACTACAAACAACTAAGAACAACTAGCATGGCATCATGGATCACTAGGGAAAGAAGTCTCAAAAAGGAATCCCACTCACTATTTCAGACTGAGAGAAAATTACACCTCATGAAAGTGCAGTTTTCAGCCTGAAGCTACATTGACAGCAGCAAAACCTATAGCTACAGGACTCCAAGTGATATGAAACTTAACAGCATGTTAGAGAAACATAAGGGGGACAACTAACTCAATTGGACCAACGTCAAAGGAGCTACAGATCACAAGATGCAAGCAAGACAAGACAGCCACAAAATAATAACAGATTCCATACTTAGAAATATTTCAGCTCCTCTAAAACAGCACTATTTCTAGCAACTTGAGAGCAAGCAAACAACACCTAAACATGCATTTCTATTGCAACTAAAAATACCAGGGGCTAAACAAAACAGCCAAGATGAACTCTCTAGTTGACAACTAATTCAAACGAGGCACGTAATAAATCCTACGAATTAAACAAAAGGGCATCATGGCAAAATATCTCGCGAACTAACTTGCTCAAAAGCTAAAACTAATTGCACAGAAAGATCCATGGCATTTTTCTACCCCGGAAATATATAAAATATATGGGGTTTGCAACATATAATAAAGCCACACATTAATGCGGGAAAATAACCTATACACGGGAAAATAAACTACCGGCAATTCCTACACGCAAAAATACGAGTGACCGCTCTAAAGTACACGGAAAAATAGTTCCTAAAACATGGGCATTTAATCTACGGTATACGGGCAGTCCGGACCACAAGAAAAAATAAATACGGGACGAAACAATATAGGACAACACGTTAGACTAGGCGTTTGGCACGTAAAACTACGTCAAATAATTATACAAGTTGCAAAAACGGATACTACGCGAAATTCTACACTAAAACGATATAAAGATCACCTCGATCCGACTAACGAAAAAAAAATTACGGGCGTTTTAATATCCGACTATTTACTGGGATTATTAATAAATCCGAAAAATTCCTATTTTTCTAGTCCTATTAATAAATCCGAACATAACTAAAAAGGTGCTGGGGCGTGGCTTACCATGGGGCCATGGGCCAGGTCGGTGGAGAGTGCTGTCGGCCTGCACAGCCGGGCCAGGGAGGCGCTTGGGCTGAAGGGGGGAGCTGCTGGACCAGGGCGCTGGCCAGGCTGCTCTGCTCCTCGCGGGCCGGGGCGCTGCGGCCCAAGTGCTGGCGCTGGGAGGCCCAGGCACCCGACGTGGAGGGGATCGAGCGCTCCTGCTCGCCCCACCCACGAGCCCTGGCGGCGGCCGGCCGGCGCAGAGCCACCTCGACGGCGAGGACCGGCGGGACGGAGGGACCATGGGGAGGAGTGGATCCGGCCGGGATCCACCGGATCTGGAGGGGGGAAGGAGCGGCCGGTGCTCCGGCGAGCGCTCGAGGCGGCGGCCTGCGAGGATCTGCGGGGAACGGCGCGAGGCGTTCGGGGCTGGGCGCCGGCGGCTCCTGGCGGTGCTGCAGGGGAAGGCCGGCGACCAGCGACGCGGGAGGCGGCGGCCGGCGACGACGCGAGGCTTCGCCTGGCGGCCGGAGGGAGGCGCGGGGCCCCGGCGAGGTACCGGTGGCTGCTGGCGGCACGCGCAGGCGCAGGGGAGGCGCAGCTCTCGGGAGGAGCGGGGCTCGGGCTTCTGCAGCCCGGCAAACGGCGGCGGCCGGCCAGATGGGCCCGGGAGGGCCCAATCCGGGCTGGGGCGGGCCGGCGGCTGCGCAGTGGAGGGAGGGAGGAGAGAGAGAGCGCTAGGGTTTCGGGACGGCGCGGATCCCGAGGAGGAATTAGGGAGGACTCTCTAATTAAGGCATGGGGGCTATATATACACAAACGGGGGGCTCGGTTAACCGGAATCGCGATCCGGATCCAACCGCGGGTTCGGATTCAGACGATTCCGAACGCGGGACGTGCTACGTGGCCGTGTTGTGTAGACATCCGGAGATGAGAGGGGCACAGGCGGCGCGGCATGAACTTTAAAACATCGATAGACGTCCGACGGTAGACCGAATACGGTGCCGCTACGGCCGACCGTTCGGGTACCAGACGGTCTCCGATCGCGACGAAATTTGATACGCGGTCTAGCGAAAACTAATTAAGAACACACGTCAAGCTTCGACACAATCATAGAAAGTTTTAAACGCACTTTAAAAACAGGGTTTCGACGGTGCCGCACGCGCGTGCGAGTGCGGTCGGGCTCAGAACGGACGACGACGCGAACTGGCAACTAACAACGGATGCAAGTTTGAAAACTGGCGGCAACGGAGATGCCGATGCAATGCAGATGATGCGTAGGATGTGATGATGATGCGACAAATAAAATAAGCCACACGACGAAAACGGAAAGAGAGGGGAATCTTCTGGAACGTCGGCATCGGGCTGTCACAACTCTCCTACACTACAAGAGGATCTCGCCCCGAGATCCAAGAATGAAAGGGGGAGAGGATGAGAAAGAACAAGAGGTAAAACTTAGTCGCTTCTTGACAACGAGTGAAACCAACGATCCTTGAAGGTTGCAAGGCAATGAGAAAAGATATGAGAAAGAAGCAAGAATTCACGGAAAATTTCGGCAGCACTTCGGTAGGAAAATGGGACAGAAAATTCGAAAAGGTGGAAGAAATAGACAATATACATAACAAACAACTAAATAGAGCAAGGGAACACCATGAACTTGATAGAACAACAAGATTGACCCAAAAGAGCAACATCACAATGCCTCCGGAACAATAGAATATGAACTAGCTCAAGCAGAAGAAGAGAATGAAGAAAAGAATGACAACTATCATCACAATAGAATTGAATAGCCTCCGGTCATATAATTTACGTAGTAGTTGGAAAACCTACAACGAAAAGAATAAGATAGTAGTGGGCTTATGAAAATCAACTCAACAAATATGAGGTGACAAACAACCACTAAAAGAAACAACGATAGATTGGGAGAAACATGATATGAACAAAATCTTACACCAAGAGGGTACATTGAGAACTTGGATGAATGGCAAGCACCATGATAGCAACAATCCATAGGAAAATCTTTAGGTGAAATCCAAACCAAGATAGCTCAATGAAGAAATCATGGGTTGAAATATCTCATGATCATAGAATTGGTGGGTTTAATTATCTCATTCTTGAAAGGAAAACTCTCTGAGGCTCCTACACTAACAAGAAGGCTATAATACCACCTCAGAGGGGAAAGGAAGAACAAATGCACTTGGGAATGCAAGAGAACGAATACTTGAGAAAAGAATTGATATCATGAGTCCTCCGGAAGAAGAATTCAGATTACTATGAACAAGAATAAGAATTATATTATGATCATCCTTCATCAAGTTTAATTGATGACAAGCAGCGGATTTAGCATACCACTTATTCTTGTAGAAATGAATCTTGGAGAAACAGAGAGAAAAACCCCACTTGAAGCATAATTGAAGGCAACACCGGTAAGAACTCACAATTGAATGGGAAAACCAAGAATTAATGGAGAAACATGAGAATTAAGAGCTCATGAGCCACCTGAGAGAAAACTTGAATAAGGCACCGGAATAATTGAGAGATGAACGAAGAGACAACAATGGAGAAGAATTGAGGATGAAAGATGAAAGCTGAGAACAAAGAATCTTCTGAAATGATGGCCTTCGGAGGAAAGAGAAGTAAAAACAACTCATAGAAGCACCGGATAGCACGAAAGGGATTACTCATTATTGGAAATAATGAGAGGGTAACACGAAGCTGAGATGACAATCTTCACAAGAACGGAGCAAGATTTACGAGGAACACTCCTTCGAATCTTCAAAGGAGAGAATGACGAGGAGAACATCACCAAGAATACTGAGACACTCCGGAATAAAGAAAAATGCAAGGTTGAGCCAATATGAGAATTAATTGAAATAGATCTTGAAGAAGGGATATGACTGATGAAATTCATACTTACGTCATAGTTGAAAAGAATTAGAGATCTCCGGAAAAAGATTAAAAGAGCCAGGAAAGATCCTGGGAAAGAACCTGTGGGTTATGGGCCCACTCAAAGAAATCACCGTTGAAAGGAATGCTAGAAAGAGAGATATTGCACCGGTACAATGAAAACTAGATGAGATGTGACCCTTGAAATTACTGAAGGATTGAAAAGCAGAACTTCTGAAATATCTTCAACGCACCGGATAGAAAAGAGAAGAATGAATAACGAGATAGTCTGGAAAGAATTTCCAACATGGGAAAGAATTACAAGGACGAAAAGGATATGATGAACACGGACAACTGAATTAAATTCACCGGGTAAGAGAGAAAGAACAGACATCGGAAGCACAATGAAAAGAAAACTCTTGGATGAAAATTGAATCACTGAGAAAAAAAGGGCAGGAGGGTGGGGAAAAACAAAGACAACTCGGAACAGATGAGACAAACTCCGGTAAAAATTGAGAGAATGATCTGCAACATTTAAGAGGATTGAATTCACTGAAGAGAAGCACACCGGTTGGAAAGAATTGATACGATGACTCCGGTTGACAACAATTGATAAGACAACTGATTGAACAAAAGAATTAGCGCTCACATAAAAATATGAGAACACAAATTAAGAAAGATCTGAAAACACCACTTGACATCGAAGCAACTTGAATTACCATATACAACAAAACAAAGGATGAGGCTTATGAAACAAGCCAGAACAAACTCATGAGAAAGATTTCCGTTCGATATTTTCGTGGACAGGATCGCACGGGCACGATTTACAAAAGCCATCAAGTGCAAGGCAGTGCACCTGACATACGAAGCGTCCCCGAGTCGTAGCAAGCTACAAGGACTCTTTAAGACACAACGTGTACCGCTATAAGTCGACCATGAACAAACGAATCCACTAGATGTCGAACCCCAACCTAACATCATGCATTTGTTGGAAGATTGTCCTATAAGCAACTACTTGAATTCCCACCTATGAATTCCCGAAATATCTGGTCATGCAATCTGGTACACGGATACAAGGAGTAATAACACACAACTCCTATACTAACCCGACACCTGTATCACATCCGTCAACACACAACCAGAATCTCGGACCTTCATCTACAACAGACCCTCATGATCACAACGATACAAGGTATGGCAGTACTCCCGAACAATCTGCACCAGTACTGGGGACATCGGGGTTATCTCGCCACTACTAGTACTGAAGCAATTACGAACATCCTTCGTTCTTAGATACTAAGAAATCTGAATGATAACGATGTGCTCAAGAATCCCCTGGAGCTCAACTCCTCGGAAGAAAATCAAGTCAGACAGGAGGCACCAAGACAGAACTCCGTCACATCGGCATCATATAGATTCCAAGAATATCCGCGTGATCCTAAAAATTATTGAGTGGGAAGAGGAGTAGAGTAAATTATTACGTCAAGATTCCTCACCAGAGCATAGAAGAGGAGAAAAAAGAATCCTACTCTCTGATATATAACTAGACTCAAATAGTTTTTCACTAGACTCGACTCGGCCAAGTTCGATCAATCAAGGGGGCTCCTAGGTCGGTCCTCGCTCTGATACCAACTTGTCACGCCCAAGATGCGACCCTATCCTCAATTTGGCACGAGGGCCTCGTCAGGGATAGAAGCGCATCTCGTCGTGTCGCAAGAATGGATATCGTTACAAGTACATGTACTGAAAAGAAGAGATATATAAAGAGTTGGCTTACACTCGCCACAAGCTACATCATAGTCACATCAGTACATTACATAATCATCAAGAGTAAGAGCAGGGTCCGACTACGGATGAAAACAAACGACAAAAGAAGAACGACGTCCATCCTTGCTATCCCTAGTTGCCGGCCTGGAACCCATCCTAGATCGATGAAGAAGAAGAAGAAGAAGCAACTCCAAATGAACAATCAACGCGCTCGCGTCACGTAACCTTTACCTGTACCTGCAACTGGTGTTGTAGTAATCTGTGAGCCATGCGGGACTCAGCAATCTCATTTCCAAAGGTATCAAGACTAGCAAAGCTTAATGGGTGAGGCATGGTTAAGTGGTGAGGTTGCAGCAGCGGCTAAGCATATATTTGGTGGCTAAACTTACGAGTACCAGAAATAAGAGGGGGAAGATCTACGCATTACGGACGTGAACTACTGATGATCAAATGAATGATCCTGACACCTACCTACGTCAGACACAACCCCACCGTGTCCTCGATCGGAGAAAGAACTCACGAAAGAGACAGTCATGGTTACACACGCAGTTGGCATATTTTAATTAAGTTAACTTCAAGTTATCTAGAACCAGGGTTAAACAAAGTATCCATGTTGCCACATAACCGCGGGCACGGCTTTCCGAAAGATTTAACCCTGCAGGGGTGCTCGAACTAGTCCATCACAAATTACCACAAGCCGCATAGAAATCCTCAATCACGAAGCTCGCGATCTCGTCGGATTCCCTAGTGGAAAACCTCAACTCTGAGATTACCCAAAGCATCACCGGAATCCCGATGCACAAGATATCTCGTCAAAGGTAAAACTAATCCAGCAAAGCCGCCCGACGTGTCGACGATCCCGATAGGAGTCGCGTACCTCGTTCTTAGGACACGACGGATGAGCGATGGTTACCACGCCAAACGCCGAGTTGCCCCGGGTAGCGTTAATAAGCTGCTCTGTTTTGGACCAACACTCATGAGGAGCACTGGCCCGAGGGTTGATTAAAATAGTCCACGGGTGCCGGCGGGTCCCTATGCAATTTTATTAGGTGATTAGGCAAATGTAGTACCAATGTTGGGCCTTGCCAGACCAGCTTTAATCTAAAACGAATTATCAAGGGGGTCCCCATAACAACCCCGATCGTGTTAGGAGCGCTCAATTATGGAACATAACACCGGTAGCCGGTAAGTAAAGGGGGCAAAGGTGGAACAAAACACCAGGCTAGAAAGGCCGAGCCTTCCACCTTTTACCAAGTATATAGGTCCATTAAATTAAATAGCATTAATATGGTGATATAACAAGGAACCCATGTTTCACATGGAAGCAACTGCACCTGCAACTAGCAACGCTAACAACAGGGTTAAGCAAGCAGTAACATGGCCAATCAGTGGTTTGCTAGGTTGAACAGGTTGAAGGTTTACATGGCATTGCTGAGAGGTTGATATTTAACAGGTGGTAGGCAATGAGACATAATCGACATAAGCGATAAAACTAGCATGGCAATGATAGTAATAGTATCTGGGGAAATGATCATCTTGCCTGAGATCCCGCTTGGAAGAAGGATGCCTCCGTGAAGCAGACGAACCGACGTAGTCGAACGGTTCCTCACAATCCGGCACGCGTGCGGAGCTCTATCGAGACGAAGCAAACCGGAAACACAAATCATCACACCGAATTCACCACACGATGCACAACACAAATGATGCATGAGCAGCTGAAAACATGCAAGTCACGGATTGACAATTCACACAATCAAACACTACACATTAAGTGAAGTTCAATATGCAACGAGTTGCATATTGACGAAACTCCAAGTTAATTATTTAGTTCACTCCCGGTTAACTACACGGCAATATTAAATGTGGTTAAACATGTAAGACGTGAAGCGGAAATTAAACTACCTATCTAGACATTTTAAGTGAGGTCGGAAATGACATATAGCACCTCCGAAACGACCTCACATGTTAATTTACAATTCTGTCCAGATCTGAATTAACACCTTTAATTAGTGGTTAAACAGCAAAACAAATAGGTTCACGTGATTCTATGCGTCAAGCAAGCAATCTACACATAAAGAACATCTCCAACGGAGCTACGGTTCAAAAGATACAAGCACCGCAAGATATGATGGCATGAATGCAATATGTGTGCAACGACGGCTACGGGCACTTCAACACATACAACCAGAAAGAGAAAATGAAACTACACGAGATTCTAAGCAAGTTTCATGTAGGGCACGATCAAATCGGAGCTACGGTTCAAAAACTACGAGCAAAACAAGAAAACACTACAAACTGCCAAAAACAGCCACATACCATATTCTACGCCTCACAACTTCGGCTACACAACTCCGATAAGCTCAAGCAAGGCATGGCACGAAAGAGGGCAAGAAGCATTACTACAAACAACTAACAACAACTAGCATGGCATCATGGATCACTAGGGAAAGAAGTCTCAAAAAGGCATCCCACTCACTATTTCAGACTTAGAGAAAATTACACCTCATGAAAGTGCAGTTTTCAGCCTGAAGCTATATTGAAAGCCGCAAAACCTATAGCTATAGGACTCCAAGTGACATGAAACTTAACAGCAGGCTAGAGAAACATAAGGGGGACAACTAACTCAATTGAACCAACGTCAAAAGAGCTACATATCACAAGATGCAAGCAAGACAAGACAGCCACAAAATAATAACAGATTCCAGACCTAGAAATATTTCAGCACCTCTAAAACAACACTATTTCTAGCAACTTGAGAGCAAGCAAACAACACCTAAACATGCATTTCTATTGCAACTAAAAATACCAGGGGCTAAACAAAACATCCAAGATCAACTCTCTAGTTGTCAACTAATTCAAACGAGGCACGGAATAAATCCTACGAATTAAACAAAAGGGCATCACGGCAAATATCTCGTGAACTAACTTCCTCAAAAGCTAAAACTAATTGCACAGAAAAATCCATGGGATTTTTCTACCCCGGAAACATATAAAATATGTGGGGTTTGCAACACAAAATAAAGCCACACATTAATGCGGGAAAATAACCTATACACGGGAAAATAAACTACCGGAAATTCCTACACGCAAAAATACGAGTGACCGCTCTAAAGTACACGGAAAAATAGTTCCTAAAACATGGGCATTTAATCTTCGGTATACGGGCAGTCCGGACCGGAAGAAAAAATAAATACGGGACGAAACAATACAGGACAGCACGTTAGACTAGGCGTTTGACACGTAAAACTACGTCAAATAATTATGCAAGTTGCCAAAACGGATACTACACGAAATTCTACACCAAAACGATATAAAGATCACCTCGATCCGACTAACGGAAAAAAATTTACGGGCGTTTTAATATCCGACTATTTACTCGAATTATTAATAAATCCGAAAAATTCCTATTTGTCTAATGGGCCGGACTGTATCGCAACATAACTAAAAAGGTGTTGGGGCGTGGCTTACCATGGGGCCATGGGCCAGGTCGGTGGAGAGTGCTGTCGGCCTGCACAGCCGGGCCAGGGAGGCGCTTGGGCCGAAGGGGGGAGCTGCTGGACCAGGGCGCTGGCCAGGCTGCTCTGCTCCTCGCGGGCCGGGGCGCTGCGGCCCAAGTGCTGGCGCTAGGAGGCCCAGGCACCCGACGTGGAGGGGATCGAGCGCTCCTGCTCGCCCCACGCATGAGCCCTCGCGGCGGCCGGCTGGCACAGAGCCACCTCGACGGCGAGGACCGGCGGCACGGAGGGGCCATGGGGACGAGTGGATCCGGCCGGGATCCACCGGATCTGGAGGGGGGAAGGAGCGGCCGGTGCTCCGGCGAGCGCTCGAGGCGGCGGCCGGCGAGGATCTGCGGGGAACGGCGCGAGGCGCTCGGGGCTGGGCGCCAGCGGCTGCTGGCGGTGCTGCAAGGGAAGGCCGGCGACCAGCGACGCGGAGGCGGCGGCCGACGACGACGCGAGGCTTCGCCTGGCGGCCGGAGGGAGGCGCGGGGCCCCGACGAGGTACCGGCGGCTGCTAGCGGCACGCACAGGCGCCGGGGAGGCACAACTCTCGGGAGGAGCGGGGCTCTGGCTGCTGCAGCCCGACAAACGGCGGCGGCCGGCCAGATGGGCCCGGGAGGGCCCAATCCGGGCTGGGGCGGGCCGGCGGCTGCGCAGTGGAGGGAGGGAGGAGAGAGAGAGCGCTAGGGTTTCGGGACGGCGCGGATCCCGAGGAGGAATTAGGGAGGACTCTCTAATTAAGGTATGGGGGCTATATATACACAAACGGGGGGCTCGGTTAACCGGAATCGCGATCCGGATCCAACCGCGGGGTCGGATTCAGACGATTCCGAACGCGGGACGTGCTACGTGGCCGTGTTGTGTAGACATCCGGAGACGAGAGGGGCACAGGCGGCGCGGCATGAACTTTAAAACACCGACAGACGTCCGACGGTAGACCGAATACGGTGCCGTTACGGGCGACCGTTCGGGTACCAGACGGTCTCCGATCGCGACGAAATTCGACAGGCGGTCTAGCGAAAACTAATTAAGACGCACGTCAAGCTTCGACACAATCAGAGAAAGTTTTAAACGCACTTTAAAAACAGGGTTTTGACGGTGCCGCACGCGCGTGCGAGTGCGGTCGGACTCAGAACGGACGACGACGCGAACCGGCAACTAACAACGGATGCAAGTTTGAAAACTGGCGGCAACGGAGATGCCGATGCAATGCAGATGATGCGCAGGATGTGATGATGATGCGACAAATAAAATAAGCCACACGACGAAAACGGAAAGAGAGGGGAATCTTCTGGAACGTCGGCATCGGGCTGTCACATCTCCATAGCCCGTTGATATGCCGAGTCGATGTGACCATCTCCTCCTTTTTGCCTCACAACCTCCACCACACTCTATTTCACCTATAGTGCTATATCCATGGCTCACGCTCATGTATTGCGTGAGAGTTGAAAAAGTTTGAGAAAGTAAGAGTGCGAAAACTATTACTTGGCCAATACCAGGGTTGTGCATGATTTAAATTTGTTGTGTGGGGATGATGGAGCATAGCCACACTATATGATTTTGTAGGGATAACTTCCTTTGATCTTGTTATTTCAAAAGTTCATGATCACTTTTCTAGTATGCTTGAAGTACTATTGTTTTCATGTCAATAGTAACCTATTGTTTTTGAATCTTACGGATCTGAACATTCATGCCACAAGATAGAAGTTACAAATATGTTAGGTAGCATTCCAAATCAAAGATTCAGTCTTTATCACTTCCCTACTCGAGGACGAGCAGGAGTTAAGCTTGGGGATGCTTGATACGGCTCCAACGTATCTATAATTTTTGATGGTTCCATGCTATTATCTTGTCAACTTTGGATATTTTATATGCATGATTATGCTATTTTATATCTTTTTTGGGACTAACCTATTAACTCAGTCCCAAGTGCCAGTTTCCGTTTTTTTCCGTGTTTTTGACCTTTTTCAGAGAAGAATATTAAACGGAGTCCAAACGGAATAAAACCTGCGGGATGATTTTTTCCATAACAGAAGATACGCAGGGAACTTGAGAACCAAGGCAAAGGACCTCAGGGAAGGTTACAAGCCCCCTAGCCGCGGCCTGGGGGGGGGGCGTGCCTAGCAGGCTTGTGGGCCTCACGTGGCTCCTTTGCCCTACTTCTTTCCCCTATAAATTCCCTAAAAATCCAGAACCACGAGAGAGAGCACGAAAATAATTTTCCGCCGCCGCAAGCTTCTGTCTCCGCAAGCTTTTGTAGGGATTACTTCCTTTGATCGTTCTGGTGCCCTGTCGGAGGGGGATTCGGACACGGAGGGCTTCGTCATCAACACCATTGCCTCTCCGATGATGTGTGAGTAGTTCACCACAGACCTTCGGGTCCATAGCTAGTAGCTAGATGGCTTCTTCTCTCTCTTGGATCTTCAATACAAAGTTCTCCATGATCTTCATGGAGACCTATCCAATGTAACCTTCTTTTGTAGTATGTTTGTCGAGATCCGATGAATTGGGGATTTATGATCAGATTATCTATGAATATTATTTGAGTCTCCTCTGATCTCTTATATGCATGATTTCGTATCCTTGTAATTCTCTTCGAGTTGTGGGTTTCGTTTGGGCAACTTGAGCTATAATTCTTGCAATGGGAGAAGTGCTTGGTTTTGGGTTCATACAGTGCGATGTCCTCACCTAGCGACAGAAGGGGTAGAGAGGCACGCATCGTGTTGTTGCCATCAAGGGTAAAAAGATGGGGTTTATATCTATTGCATGAATCTATCCATCTACATCATGTCATCTTGCTTAAGGCGTTACTCTGTTTGTGATGAACTCAATACACTAGACGCACGCTGGATAGTGGTCGATGTGTGGAGTAATAGTAGTAGATGCAGAAAGTATCAGTCTACTTGTCTCGGATGTGATGCCTATATGTATGATCATTGCCTTAGATATCATCATGACTTTGCGCAATTCTGTCAATTGCTCGACAGTAATTCTTTCACCCACCGTAATATTTGCTATCATGAGAGAAGCCTCTAGTGAACACTATGGCCCCCGGGTCTACTTCACCTCATATTTTTAGATCCATAAAATTACTTTGTTGCACTTTTCACCTTCAGATCTCACCTTGCAAATAATCATGAATGGATTGACAGCCCCTTTATAGCGTTGGGTGCAAGTTTGTTTGTTTTTGCGCAGGTACATTGGTGCCTCATCTTGATACTCGTACTGGATTGATACCTTGGTTCTCAAACTAAGGGAAATACTTACTGCTACTGTGATGCATCACCCTTTCCTCTTCAAGGGAAAAACCAATGCAAGCTCAAGAGGTAGCAATGCGCCACGTGTGGCATCCTGCAGGCCGAGGCTGACACGCCACGCGCAAGAGAAGACCGGACCATGAGGCGGGACCACTCGACGACAGCCTCATCCCACGCGCAGATCTTCTGCGGATTTGGGAGATGGTTGGCACTCCCGATGCGCAATTATGTTGCCCGCGTGGCACGGAGGTAGTGAGGGATGTGCACGTCGGATCCCCTTCCTTAGTACCCCGCATGGGGTTTAAATGGACAGGATGAGAGGCCAAGGGAGCCATTTGATCTCCCATCCTCATCCCCTACCTTCTCTGACGCCTCCCCTACCCACTAGAGAGGGAGTGAGACGCTGGCAGCGAGCCCGTTGTCGTCGTTCACCGCCTTTGCCCGACGTGCCTTGCCATCCCTCATGGTCTTCAGCCCCGCATCCCAAGCCGCTGCCGAGCATGTCATCGACCCGCGACACCTAGGACGGTAGCGACATCGATGGGGTGCATATCGAGGTCCTCCACTTTTGTCGCAAGCTGCTGATGACCGAGCTAGTCGCCGGACGTGTCCCGATGGTGGAGAGCTCTTCGGCCCCGCAGGATGGCGAGGTGGTGGTGTTCGCCGAGCATTTCGCCCGAGGGATTGGGCTGCCTACAAGCCATTTCTTCTTCTGCTTCCTCACACATTACGGCCTGCAGCCGCATCATCTCGCCGCCAACGCCGCCCTTCAGCTGGTCGCGTTTGTCACCCTATGCGAGGGTTTTCTGGGGATCGAGCCCGCCTGTATCTCTGGCGCCGCCTGTTCTTCTTCAAGCAGTCATCGGTGGCGGACAAGGCCACCAGCATGAAGAGGATGACACCCTACAGAGCGGCGCTCGTTTATCAACGCTTCAGATCCGGCTTCCCGTAGCTTCCCATGCAAGACTCGGTGAAGAACAAGCACGGGGGGTTCTTCTACGTGAAGAATGTCAACCCGGCGATTGACCGCATCAACCTCTCCGCCTTCTTAGACGTGCCACCGATTGAGAAGCTGAACTGGAAGTCGGAGCTGCCGCAGCCGGTCGCGGAAGTGGAACCGATTTGCACCCGGCTGGCGCAGATGGTCGAGGTGGAAGGCCTCACGATCGTGGATCTCCTGGCCACCATGGTGTCACACCGGGTCCAGCAGCTGCAGTGCCGCCCGCACCTCATCTGCCAGATAAGCGGCCGACACGACCCATGTCGGCTCTCGATGAAGGAGCTGTGGGCGCACCATGTGGTGCGGCGTTTCAACCTGATCTTCGCCACCACGATGGACGAAGACGAGTGGAGCTGGGGCAAGGCCCCCTACTACCGGGACCATCCGGTCCCTATGGTAAGCGATGCACCGTATTTCCTTTCCTTTATTGTCCATGTTTCGCTCTTGTGTTTGACGCCAGATGCCAGTCGCGATGGCAGTTGTTTTCCCGGCTACAGATTTATGACCTGCCGGCAGATGAGTGCTAGAGTCGGACCCGAGGAGATTGAGGACGCCGACGAGGTGGAGCCGAGAGTGATGGCCCGCGCCGGAGACGAGATGTCAGGAGACGACACGGGCGGACTCGTATGGATCCGAGCCAGGTGGTGAGTCTCTTAAGTCCGTGTTGCTGGGTTGGCCGGATGACGCTACTGAGTCACCAGAGTCATGCAATGTAACCACCACGAAGGATTTGGAGGCGTCAAAAGACGCCACCAGCGTGCCGAGGAGACGGGTGCGCCGAGCCAGCCACGGCTCCGCCGGAGACGAGGCGGAGGTGAAGAAGCGGGAAAGTTACCGGTGGGTACCCGCCCGACTCCCAAGCGAGCAGCCGGTGGACCTTCGACTGGGGCCACGGAGGCGGCACGAAGAAGCGGCGGGTCGTGCCGGCTGGGCCCTCGTGGAGGTCAGTTCTCGTCAGCATCGGGTAAGCTGTCCAACCGGCCTTTTCCCCTTTCTTTGTTTTCCTTTGTGAGGGTTAGTGCTCATCGGCGGATGAAGAGTAGGGCCCCACGTACCCTGGCAAAGTCGACTCAAACAGCGACGACGAAGGGCGGAGGGAGCTCCGAGAAGGAGCGCGCCGGCTAGGCCGAGATGGAATCGGCGAGCGGGCATTGTTTGAGGAGGAGCGTCGTCTGTGGAGGAGGCGGCCCGAAAGATGGCAGTCGGGGGGAGCTGCATGGAGCCGCAGCCGGAAAACTCCACCGTGGAGCCGCCGGCTAGGGAGGAGCGGTCCAAGCGGTCGCACGACCCTGCGCGGCAGTGGGAGGTGGACGCGCGGGCCGACGAGGTGGAGCGCCCGGACGCGAGCTCGACGGAGGCCACAAGGAGCCTCAGCATGGGCGTGACAATGCACCGGAGGAGCCCGAGGTGGCCCCGCAAGGGCCTGAGGTTGCGCCACAGGGGTCCGAGGCCGGCCGGAGGCGCCCTAGGTCACGCCGGAAGTCACACCGGAGGCGCCCGAAGCCGCACCGGAGATCGAGGTTCTACCGTCAAAGACAGAGGCCTTGGGCGGCAAGGCGGATGTCGCCGGTGATCCGACGGCGAAGGCGAGAGGCGGGGCCCCAGGAGTTGAGGTCCCTGTCGCGAAGGAGCCCTGCCAGCCCGACTCGTGGAAGGGGGCGGCCACGAGTACATCTTTGGGAGCCGGCACCATGGTCGTGTCGGCTCGCGGCTCGGCCGCACCCGGAGCCGGCTCCAGCGCGGGGAACATGCCGATGCAGACCTGGGTCGCAGCCAGCAGGAGCCTTGGAAGAGGAGCCCCTGGTCCACCAGTGAGCGGGGTCCCCGCGCTGATCGCGTTTTCCCCCTAGTGCCTCAACCATGTGGCGCAGGTGGCCTAGGCAACGCGAGATCGGTTGCTTCACCTCGAGCAGTCAGTCGCGGTACGTTTTGTGCCTCTTTTTTTCTTCTTTGGAATTTCTCTTCTTCCTCTAGTGGGAGGGCGCCAGCACACCCACTGGATGTAGCCCCGGGGACTCGGGTCAGTTGGGAATCAGCCGGGTCGAGTCCTACTCGTGGCGAGTCTTTCTCTTTTTGTTTTAGTGGCTATGCGCAAGCGCACCCACTGGGTGTAGCCCACAAAGCTAGGCCGCCTGGGAATCAGCCGGGTCGAGTATTACTCGCACTAAATTTTTTCTTTTTTCTTTGCAGGATTATCAGAACAGCCGGGTGATCGCCCGTAACATGCTGCTGGGGCGATACAAGGAGGTGGAGGGCCAGTTGGCCGACCTCCGGAGCCAGCTCGACCAAGTCGTCCAGCAGCGCGACACCCTACAGGAGGAGTGCGTTCGGCTGCGCGAGGAGGCGGACCTTCTCCAGGCGGAGAAGAAGGACCACGAGGCAGTCCAACGAGCAGAGGAGGAGCAGCAAGACGTGGCTCACCACGAGGCCCTAGATCAGCGGGACGCGACCCATAGCGCAGAGCTGGAGCTGCTGGAAAAGGTCCACCGCGAGGAGTTGAAGCAGCTGGAGATGGCTCATGGTGTGGCACTGAAGGCCAAGGACGAGCGGCTGGCGGAGGAGGTCGAGGCGACGCGGGTTGTGCATGCCGAGCTCGCTAGCTAGATTAAGGCGTTTGCGACCAGGGAGCGTGGCTGGAGGAGGAAGCGGATAAGGTGGACATGCTCCTCTCTAGGAAGTCTTCTTCATCTTGGTTTGTATTTCTAGTGTCGATTTGGGCCTAGCCCCTCTTCTCCTCCTTTCTTACGCCATGCACCCGCTTTCCTACCCAGACCTCTCCCCAGGGACACACGATGCAGCGGATGCGGCCGTAGTGATCCATCACGAGGAGCAGGGGGATGTGGGCGTCCAAATTGCGGTGTTCGCCGGCTGGACTGTGGAGGAGCTGCAGATCGCCGCCAAAGCCGACCTGAAGGAGCTAGAGCGAGCTCTCGCGAGGCTCCAGGAGGATGGGTTGGCCGTGGTCCGTATACTCTAGCCGGGTGCGGTGGAGCCGGATTCCATGAGCCGGCTGTCGAGGTGGCTAGAGGCTGGGAGCGCCCGGATGGGCGACTAGCGTGCCTCGGCGGCCCAAACCGAAGCATACATGGCGCTCCGAGTTGCCAAGTCATGGTACTCAGACCTTGACTTGGGCCTGCTTGCGGCTCAGCATGCCGGCGCAAAGGCAGTGCTCGCGGCGGTCGAGGGCGAGCTGCTCCTGCGGGCGAGTGACCTTGCATCGTTTGCCATGTGGGACGAGTATGTCCCCAAGCGGAGAGCCGCTCGTAGTGTGGTTCTGGAGGTGTCGGCGTTCTAGGAATGGGGGTACCCATACTTGCCTGTCTATGGGCCAGGGCTGGCCAACTTCATCGACCAAAACCAACAGGCCTGGCACCACTCAAGGCAAGGCCCTCGCGAGGGGCCAAGCCTCACGAGGAGGAACAACACCAAGACCCACAGGGGGGCTCCACAGGACCCCTCCGGAGCGGCGAACATTCCGAGGCGAGACCCGGCCTCACGAGTCGAGGATGATGCAGGGCAACGACACGCGAGCAGCAGACAGCATGACAGTGCAGTTCCCCCTTTTGTACAAAGGGGGCGCAGACGCACGCAGGTCTCCAAGGCATCCCCAAAGGTTTCCATTCTGGTGCAACAAGGCCACCACCGCCCGCTAGCAGGATGGATGTCATCCCTGGACCCGTCCCTGCTGCGCTCACATCCACTTTGCACGAGAAGACTACTTTTGGAGAGGAGAAGCATGTTCCCCTGTTCCCCTTTAAAATTGGTTGTTTTGGAATCCCTTCCCGTCGAAACGATAAGGGAAGAGGACCCGGACCGCCACTATATATAGAGGATAGGTTACTTCGTAGAGGGGGATCCCATCCCATCCGCCGTGATCCAATCCATTCATTCGCACACCCACACCACGCGAAGGCCACCCAGCCTCCGAAGGACCTCGATCATTGTACTAGTTCGTCCAGCAACCTCCACGAGAGGCAATCCACCAAAGCAGGAGTAGGGTATTACGCTTCTCAGCGGCCCGAACCCGGGTAAACTATCGTGTTTTGTGTCTTTCTCACCATCGAGTGAGTTCTTTGCCATCCCGTGCGAGTAGCGAGCTAGGTGAGACGAGCCCGAGAGAGATCTTCGTAGACGCCCCTGAGTTTGAATCTTTAGGGTTTTGCAGAGCCCGAAATCTGGCATTTGGCGCGCCAGGTAGGGGACGTGTCAAGGTCTTCTCCGAGATTCATCTTCCCTAAGCCCCGCTTCTCCGATGGCCGGCGCCCAAGAAGCTTCTTCGAGCCTCGTCGAGCTGGCTTCCAACCGTCATACCATAGCGGCCGGAAGTAGGTGTATGAGCGTTGTGGTACCATGCGGCTCGTACTAGATCGTCAACATCATCTCCACCACCACAACCACCAGTGCCACCCAGGTGCAGGACGGCTGGAAGACGCCCCCAGCATACATGACGCGCCACATCAACTTGGGGGACCGCAGCGCGCATGACGTGCTGCAGATGGCGAGCGAGATGCTACACCAGCGACCAATGCAAGGGGGCTTCGACGCTTGTGCGGGCCACATCATGGAGCTGATCGCCATCGCCCAGAAGGCCATCCAATCCCACTCTTCTTAAAGGCCACAGGCACCAGGCACCGGGGGCTCGCACCCCCTACCAACCCTTGGGCCTGTAAGCGGCAGGACCCCTCCGTTGCTGGACGAGGCCGAGAGAGACGTGTCGCATGCTTCCCTCCTCCTCCTCCAGATTCTGGTGGCCGGCCTCGAGGCGTAGCATGCCGGCAACCACCAGAGGCGTGATGAGAACGGCAGGAGCGCTCCCTCAGTAGCTGCGAGGGCGACGGAGGCGACGGCGCGGGTGAAAAACGACAATGGAGACATGCCATTGTACCAAGGGAGGAGTCTGCAACGAGCAATGCTAGGACCGCCCAACGGCGGCAACAGGAACAAGCGACTTTGTGGAGAGGCCCGTCGCAAGAAGAACTCCGAGCAACGCAACCGAGGGTACCTCCCCCCGCCCTCGAGAGGGACCGCCACCGTCGCGCTGCTGAACGGCTTTGGAGCTCGATCGAACAACTATGCGGAGCCTTACGTACCATGCTATGTAACACCACCCGACCCTCCCGATGAGAAGAGCCTCACGTGTCCACCCCAGGCGCCGGTCCCCCTCAGGAGTAAGGAATGCTATGGGCCCCCCTTGAGACGCACCCTTGGGCTCCCAATGGTGGAACACTGGGCCCTAGAGGCACGGGCAAGGAGGCGCCCCCAAGCTGCGGGGCATGACGCCAGTCGCCGCCCCCACGGAGGAACTGCGAAGAACCGGGTCCCCGGCCTTAGGAGGATGAGTCAGAGAAAGCGACGAGACACAAGTGGCATGGGTCACCCGAGGCGACCATGGTGCTGGTGCGGGCGCCGAGGGTCGAGCCTCACGAGGCGCCCCTCATGCGCGAAGAAGCGATGCAAGGTATTTTTGGTTCACTACTCTAGGGTGCGTCTGCTGTTCGCATGAACTTCAAGTGTTCAGGGAATGCCTCTACCCATAATATCATTTACGCATGCTTCCATAACTTCTACGCCTTCCATTCGGTGATCTGATATCTTGCCTTGCTTGCATCTTTGGGCGATCTACCCCCCTTGATGCCGTTCATGGACTTTCGGTCATGAGGCCACCTGCCACTTGAGCGTCAAAGGGGGGCTCCTGAGCATCGAGCCTCAGGGGCCTTACCGGTCATAAGGCCACCTGCCACCCTTGATCGCATCCACGAACTTTCGATCGTTATCAGGGGTGGCAGGGTTGACCCCGTAGTTGCGTTCGTCCATTCGGTCGGAAGCAACGATGGTTGGGAAATGTGCGGGACCGGGTCTTGGTGACGCAGAGCCACTCAAACGTCAAAGGGGTTCCTGAGCATCGCGCCTCAGTAGCCTTACCGGTCACAAAGCCACTTGGCCACCCTAGTGCCGTCCAAGCACATTCGGTCGGTATCAGGGGTGTCAGGGCCTCGCCCCGTGAGGCGCCTCACGACGACAGGGAAATGTGCGGGACTGGGACCTGCCGACATGGAGCAGTAGAAAATCCCTCAACCAGTCTCAGGAGAAGGAGCAAACCGCCCCCAAGGAGGAGATATCGTGAGGCCACAGCACCCTCGCGTTCACCCTACAGCCCCCGCTGGACCTTCATCAACTCGCGACACCTCTGCATCGTCCTTCAATCCTTACAGAACCTACTTCATCCCGTTACACTCTCATGTAATAACGAGCCGAGGTTGTATATGGCCAGGCCCCCCGAGGACGCAGACGGGGCCCATCCCACGCCGAGTGGATGACCTATGCTCCGCGTTGGGTAAAGATGGAGGCAATCAACACAGTCCACCAATGACTCAAAAGGAATCAAGCGCCTATGCCTCAGGGGTAGGGACACTCGCGAGGCCAAAGCGTCCTCGCGACCTCCCACATACACCCCCAGCATGACACTCTCACGTAATAACGAGCCGAGGCTGTATACGCCCAGGCCCCGCCGAGGACGCGGAAGGGGTCCATCCCACGCCTAGTGGAAGCCCCATGCTCCGCGCTGGGGGGAGACGGAGGCGGAGAATAGATTACGCGTCGGATGCGGCTTTCATTTGCTTTATTCTGGCTTGGATTTGCTGACGAAATCAAACTCGGGGCTTTTCCAAATGATGTCTTTGCGAAAGCTTGCTTTCTTGGCCGTTCTTCCTCCGAGTCGAGCATTCACCTGCTCCCTTCCACTCGTACCACACGAGTGGGGGCTCGGGGCACGGTACCGACACCTCGCCAAGGCCTTGGCGCCCGGACCCTCGCGTGTCACTCAAGAACGAGTCAGCATACTCATGCCATCTGATACCCGCTCAAGAGTCCCATTCACGGCTCGGCGCGCCATCCTGGAGAAGAAACAAAATTTGGTCTTTTCTTACAACAGTTGTTTCTCTTGGGACAGCTTGAGCATCTAAGGGGGCTCCTGAGCATCGCGCGTCAGGGGCCTCACTGGTCACAAGGCCACTTGGCCACCCTGGTGCCGTCCGGGCACATTCAGTCAGTATCGGGGGTGTGAGTGCTTTGTCTCGTGAGTAATAACCTTGGTCACGGGTCACGCCTCACAACGGCAGGGAAATGTGCAAGATCGGGACCTGTCGATGCAGAGCTTCCTGAATGCAGACTATGGATCTCCAGAGACTAGACCCTCCAACAACAGAAAGAGGAATCCCCGACGGCCTCTTGAGCGTTTAAGGGGGCTCCTGAGCATCGCGCCTCAGGAGCCTGATAACCCACAAGTATAGGGGATCGCGACAGTTTTCGAGGGTAGAGTATTCAACCCAAATTTGTTGATTCGACACAAGGGGAAGCCAAAGAATATTCTCAAGTATTAGCAGTTGAGTTGTCAATTCAACCACACCTGAAAGACTTAGTATCTGCAGCAAAGTATCTGTAGCAACATAGTGTGAAAGCAGCAGTAGCAACATTAGCAATAGTAGTAGCGACAGAGTAACAGTAGCAGCAGTGACAAACAGTAGTGACAGAGTAACACTAGCAACAGTGACACCAGTAGCAGCAAAGTAACGTAGCAAGGACCATTTGGAAAAACTAGTAGGCATTGGATCGGTGATGGATAATTATGCCGGATGGTATTCATCATGCAACAGTTATAGCACGGAGAGATAAGTAACTAGCTCCAGTTCGTCAATGTAATGTAGGCATGTATTCCATATGTAGTCATATGTGCTTAGGGAAAAGAACTTGCATGACATTGATAACCCACAAGTATAGGGGATCGCAACAGTTTTCGAGGGTGGAGCATTGAACCCAAATTTATTGATTCGACTCAAGGGGAAGCGAAAGAATATTCTCTAGTATTAGCAGTTGAGTTGTCAGTTCAACCACACCTGAAAGATTTAATATCTGCAGCAAAGTATCAGTAGCAAAGTAGGGTGATAGCAGTAGTAGCAACAGTAACTAGTAGTAGCGAAGTAACAGCAGTAGCGGCAAAGTAACGTAGCAAGGACCAGTAGTAAAAGACTCGTAGGCATTGGATCGGTGATGGATGATTATGTCGGATGTGATTCATCATGTAACAGCTATAACACGGAGAGATATGTAACTAGCTCTCGTTCGTCAATCTAATGTAGGCATGTATTTCGTATGTAGTCATGCGTGCTTAGGGAAAAGAACCTACATGACATCTATTGTCCATCCCTCCCGTGGAAGCGGGGTCCTAATGGAAACTATGGGATATTAAGGTTCTCCTTTTCATAAAGAACCGGACCAACGCATTAACACTTGGTGAATACATGAACTCCTCATACTATGGTCCTCTCCGGGAGTCCTTCCGGCTATTGTCACTCCGAGGTTGCTGGGTCATAACACATAGTAGGTGACTACAACTTGCAAGATAGGATCAAGAACACACATATATTGGCGACAACATAATAGGTTCAGATCTGAAATCATGGCACTCGGGCCCTAGTGACAAGCATTAAGCATGGCAAAGTAGTAGCAACATCAATCTCAGAACATAGTGGATACTAGGGATCAATCCCTGTCAAAACTAACTCGATTACATGATAGATCTCATCCAACCCATCACCGTCCAGCAAGCCTACGATGAGATTACTCACGAACAGTGAAGAGCATCATGGAATCGGCGACGAAGGAAGGTTGATGATGACGATGGCGATGATTTCCTCTCTCCGGAGCCCAGAACGGACTCCAGATCTGCCCTCCAAATGAAGAACAGGAGGTGGCGGCGCCGCCGTATATTAAAACGCGATGAACTCTTCTCCTTGATTTTTTTCTGGACGAAACGGACTATATAGAGCTGGATTGAGAGGCGGTGGAGCGTTGTGGGCCCCACAAGCCTACCAGGCGCGACCAGGGGGCCCGCGCCTGGTGTGCTTGTGGGATCACAGCTCCATTCCCTCCACTGATTCTTGCGCCAGTATTTTTCATAAATCCGAGAAAAATTCTCCGTAAATTTTCAGGTCATTCCGAGAACTTTTATTTCTGCACAAAAACAACACCATGGCAATTCTACTGAAAACGGCGTTAGTCCGGGTTAGTTCCATTCAAATCAAATTAGAGTCCAAAACAAGGGGAAAAGAGTTCGGAAAAGTAGATACGATGGAGACGTATCAACTCCCCCAAGCTTAAAGCCTTGCTTGTCCTCAAGCAATTCAGTTGACAAACTGAAAGAGACAAAAGAAAAACTTTGACGAACTCTGTTTGATCTTGTTGTTGCAACTATGTCTAACTCATAACCAGAATTTCAGCAAGATCACAAGCAAACCACATAAGCAAATGACATATAGGTCTCACGGTAAACTCATATCAATGGCATAATCAACTAGCAAGCAAACAATAATAAGTCTCAAACGTCAACACTTCAAACAAAACAATCATGAAGCAGTACGAACAGATGTTATCTTGCTAGCTCTTTCTGAGACCGCAAAACATAAATGCAGAGCACCTTCGAATACCAAGGGCTGACTGAACATTGTAATTCAAGGCACAGAAGATCCAGTCATAGTCATACTCAATACAATTAAAAGCAAAGCATAAAAATGACACAGGTGCTCTCTAATTGGTGATTTTATAAGAGGAGGATGACTCAACAGGAACATAAATAGACATGCCCTTCGCAGAGGGAAGCATTGATTTGCAGAGGTGCCAGAGCTCAAGCTTTGAAAACAGAGATAATAATTTTGGGTGGCATGCTTTCATTGTCAACGCAATGACTAAGAGTTCTCATCATCTTCCACGCTACACATGCTATAGGCAGTTCCCAAACAGAAAGTAAAGTTTTGACTCCCCCACCACCGATCAATCACACTCCACGACTAGCCGAATCCTTGGGTGCCGTCCATACCAACATCAATCCTGGGGGAGTTTTGTTTGTAATTATCTTATCGATTTGAGCATGGAACTGGGAATTCCAATTACCGACCCCTTTCTCGTGAATGATAGTAAATAAACACATATCAAGGATAACATGCCTAGCATGGAAGATACTGATAGACCCTTGTCACCACATGAGCGGTTCGGGCATGCAAAGCAGATTATTTTTTGACGGTTTAGAGAGTGGCACATGCAAATTTACTTGGAACGGCAGGTAGATACCGCATATAGGTAGGTATGCTGGACTCATATGGAACAACTTTAGGTTTATGGAAGTGGATGCACAAGCAGTATTCCCACTTAGTGCAAGTGAAGGCTAGCAAAAGACTGGGAAGCGACTAACTAGAGAGCGACAACAGTCATCAAAATGCAATGAGATTAACTAATCATTGAGTGCAAGCATGAGTAGGACATAAATCACCATGAACATGAATATCATAGAGGCTATGTTGATTTTGTTTTAACTACATGCGTGAACATGCTCCAAGTCAAGCCACTTGAATAATTCAAAGGAGGATACCATCCTATCATACTACATCATAGTCATCTCAAAATTCATGTTGGCATCCAAGGCAAACCATTATAACCTCCTAGCTAAGTAAGCATGGCATAAGCAACTATGATCAATAAGTTGTCATTGCAAACATGTTTCCCTCACAACAAAGCTGAATCAGGCATGATGAGCTAGTCATATTTATAAAAAACAAAATAGATCGAGTTCATACCAGCTTTTCCAGGCTAAGTCACTTCATCATATATCGTCATTATTGCCTTTCACTTGCACGACCGAATGATGTGAACAATAATAAGAGTGCTCGTGCAATGGACTAAAGCTGGAATCTGCAGGCAAAAACAAAGGAGAAGACAAAGTTATATGGCTCTTTCACAGCTAAACAGGTATGCATGCGCGAGCTACTAAACATTGTAACCATTATCTTCTACCTTGACCCAAAGAAAAATAAAACTATTTACACGGGAAAGCTCCCAACAAGCAAAAGGAAGAAAAATATTTTTTTTCAAACTAAACAGACACACGAAAAAGAAAACGAGAAAAATAAAATAAATTAGCATGGATGATACAGTGGCAAAGTGTGAAGACCGACGAACAAAGTGAAAGCATAAGCGAGAATGTAAAGTCGGTGAGAAACACGTACTCCCCCAAGCTTAGGCTTTTGGACTAAGTTGGTCTACTCCCATGGAGGGAAATAACTAGCCCCGGGATACTCCGGAGTGGACTGAGGGTGCCACTGCTGTGTGAGCTCCTCCGGCTCCCACTGATAAACTGGCGTCTGGTACTCGACTGGTGGCTTGGGCACGGGCACTTGTGGTTGGGCTAAGCCCCAATATGCGTAGATGTCCGAGGCCATAATAATGTACCTGCCTGCATGAAGATTGAAGAAAGAAGGAGCAGGAAAAGTAATAGTCTCACGAGTACCCTGACTAAACACCAGGTTATAAATCATCCTTCTATTTATATCTCTATCGAGAAAGTCATGGCGAACCATGCTATCGTAATCTAGATATCTCTCGGGAAGAAGAATCTCTTCTTCCTCTTCCAGTATAATAGGTATCTCAAAGTGTCTAGCAAGACGAGTAGCATATATACCTCCATAGACAATGCCCTTAGAACGGTTCGTGTTCAACCGTTCAGCTACTATAGCGCCCAAGCTATAAGTTTTATCATTATAAAGGGCTTCGCGCAAGATCGAAAGATCTGGGGAACTAAGCGACCCAGCCTTCCCATGGCCAATCAAACATTTTCCCACAAATAATGAGAAGTACCGAAGCACGGGAAAATGAATGCTAGCAGCTCTAGCACAAGACACTCCTCTCTCCTCTCCTACAACAATAGTATCGATGAAAGCTTCCAAGTCCCGTGGACGAGGTTCATGAATATCCCCAACGTAGGGTAATTTGCAAACATTGCAAAAATCCTGGAGTGACATGCGTTGGGGGATATCATAAAGTTTGAACTCAACCATAGGAGGATTCTTCCTCAGATAGAAGATAAAGCTTTGTACTAAGATATTAGTAAGGAGGAGGTATTGCGGACACTTATCTTCAACGAAGCCGGTAAGGCCCGCGTTTTCCACCAAGTGATAAAAGTCCTCATAAAGTCCAGCGGCGCGTAAGAACACGTCGCTTGGCCACTCACACGCTCGAACTTCTGCGACTTGAGGGACCAGATACTTGGGCTTCTTCTCACTTCCATCATCCTTGGGGTCACGGCTTGAAGAGCCTCTTAAGAACCTCCTCATCTTTTCCCTTTTCTATCTCTTAAATTTTTTGAAATTTTTAGTGATTCTAAGGAAAAGTGAACAAGGCTCAACGAAACTCGTAGCAACTACTCCCACAAGTTCCTAGAGGCCATATTACGCATCAAAACTACTTGGGACCAGCTAAAATTAGCATGCAAAGCTCAAGAACATGGTCACCAAGGCAGCAAAAATACGCGAATATAAGGCACTAGAGCAAAAACTAATTGGACCAATGGAGTTGTCACTTACCAAGGAGTAATTTCCCCAAAACAGTTCGGATAATGGTGCTTTGATCAAAGAGATCAAAAATCCCAGCAAGAGGAGCAAGAACACGGGTTTGAGCTGCGAAACGATTTTTTCTGGAGGTAGGAGAACCAGATGGGAGCAAGAATGAGTGGAGGGGGTGCACGTGGCCCCCACAAGCCAGGTAGGCGCGGCCAGGGAGGTACCCGCGCCTCCACGGCTTGTGGCCCACTCGTGCAGTCCCCAGACTAGCTCTTCGTCTCAGTATTTTTCAAAAATTCCAGAAAAAATCATACTCGATTTTCAGGTCGGAGAACTTTTATTTGCAGGGTACTTTTCTATGGGACGCTAAGATAGAAAACAGGGAAAACTAAACTAATATATCATTTTTCTTCTAAGCAACCGAAGGTGAAAGCTTGGAACAGAGGTTTGTGACTCCTCGATTCATCCATCTCATGGTCATCGAAACAAATCCGTCAATGAGGTTGATCAAGTCTTCTTGACAAACTTTTCGAATCGCACAGGAAGACGGAGAATTTTCGAATAGTCACTAGGTTACCTCAATGGGGATGTATATCTCCCCAACAAGCAAATCATACTTCATCTTGACAGGAGGAATAGTACATTCAAAGCTCCCAATAAGAATCGATGAAGTTTTTTCGATGGCATTGATGCAATGTACTCGATATTGTTTCTTCGGAAAGTGCATCGTATGCTCATTACCGTTGACATGGAAAGTGACATTGCCTTTGTTGCAATCTATAATAGCCCCTGCAGTGCTTAAAAAGGGTCTTCCGAGGATGACCGCCATGGCATCGTCCTCGGGAATATCCAAAATAACAAAGTCTATTAAGATAGTGACATTAGCAACCACAACAGGCACATCCTCGCAAATGCTGATAGGGAAAGCAGTTGATTTGTGGGCCATTTGCAGAGTCAATTTAGTGGGTGTCAACTTATCCAGTTCAATTATACGATAAAGAGAGAGATGCATAACACTAACACCGGCTCCAAGGTCGCATAAAGCAGTTCTAATGTAGTTTCCTTTAATGGAGCAAGGTATAGTGGGCACACCAGGATCACCTAGTTTCTGAGGAGTTCCACCCTTGAAGGTATAATTAGCGAGCATGGTGGAAATCTCAACCTCAGGTATCCTCCTCTTATTAGTCACAATATCCTTCATGTACTTAGCATATGGAGACATTTTGAGCATATCTGTCAAACGCATTTGCAGAAAGACAGGTCTAATCATTTCAAAAAATCGCTCAAAATCCTCATCATCCTTTTTCTTGGATGGTTTGGGAGGAAAGGGCATGGGTTTCTGAACCCATGGTTCCCTTTCTTTACCATGCTTCCTAGCAGTGAAGTCATTCTTATCGTATCTCCTAGCCTTAGGCTGTGGGTTATCAAGATCAACAGGTTCAATCTCCACATCTTATCATTGCTAGGTTGAGCATCAACATGAACATCACTATTGATATTTTCATTAGACTCATGTTCATCACCAGATTGTGTTTCGACATCAGAGAAAGAGACATCGTTTGGACTCTCAGGTGTAGCAACAACAGGGTTGCTAGCGTGCAAGTTCCTATCATCTTTCTTCTTCTTCCTAGGATGACTAGGTGCATCAGTGCTAACTCCTTGAGAATCTTGTTCAATTCTCTTAGGATCACCCTCAGGATACAATGGTTCCTGGGTCATTCTACCGCCTCTAGTAACGACTCTGACAGAATTTTGATTCAACTCATTGAGAAAGTCATTTTGAGCCTTAAGTACTTGTTCTACTTGAGTAGTAACCATAGAGGCATGTTTCCTCAAGAGGTTAAGATCATTGATATTTCTGTCCACACAAGCACTTAAATGACTAAGCATACGAGCATTCTGTTCCAATTATCTGCTAACATAATCATTGAAGCTTTGTTGTTTGGCAAAAAAGTTATCAAATTCATCCAGGCATAAGCTAGCAGGTTTATCAAAAGGAATATCACTATCATCAAACCTACAAAGAGAATTTACTTCTACTACCTGTATCGGGTTATCAAGACCGTGGATCTCTTCGATAGGTGGTAGATTTTTGACGTCTTCAGATTTATTGCCTTTCTCTTTCATAGATTTCTTAGCTTCTTGCATATCTTCAGGATTGAGGAATAGAATACCTCTTTTCTCCGGAGTTGAGTTTGGAGGTGGTTCGGGAATAGCCCAAGCATCCTCATTGCACAAGATGTTATTCAATAGGATCTCATCTTGTTCTACGGTTCGTTCCCTAAAAACCCAACCGACACAACTATCTAGGTGGTCTCTAGAAGCATCGGTAAGTCCATTATAGAAGATATCAAGTATTTCATTCTTCTCAAGAGGGTGATCAGGCAAATCATTCAGTAGCTAGACGAACCTCCCCCAAGCTTGTGGGAGACTCTCTTCTTCAGCTTGAGCAAAGTTGTATATTTCCTGCAAGGCAGCTTGCTTCTTATGGGCAAGGAAATATTTTTTAGAGAAGTAGTAGACCATATCTTGGGGGCTACGCACACAACCAGGAGCAAGAGAAGTGAACCAGGTCTTAGCATCATCCTTCAGCGAGAAAGGAAACAACTTGAGGATATTGTAGTGGCGGATCTTTTCCTCACTAGTGAATAGGGTGGCTATATCGTGCAGTTTGGTAAGATGGACTACAACCGTTTCAGACTCATAACCATGAAAAGGATCAGATTCGACCAGAGTGATTAACTCAGGGTCGATAGAGTATTCATAATCCTTATCGGTCACAAAGATAGGCGAAGTAGCAAACTTCGGGTCGTATTTCATCCTAGCGTTCAAAGATTTTTCTTTCCACTTGCACAGTAATTTCTCAACATCATAGCTATCCTTACACGCAAGAAAGTCCTCAGCTATCTCTCCCTCCATAACATAATGCTCAGGCATATCAGGCAATTCAGGCATAGGAGAGCTAGTTCTAGCAGGCAAAATAGCAGGTTCTACTTTAATAGTATCAACAATTTCAGAAGTATCATCACATCTAGCAGCAACTCTAGCAATTTCTGCATCAATTAATGCACCTAGTGGCAAAGCAGTATCAAGCATGGCATCATCAGGCAAAGCAGTATCAAGCATAGCATCATGAGGCAAAGCAGTATCAAGCATATCATCATCATAAGCATCATGGGCAGCAGAAGTAGCATCATCAAGCACAGACGACATATCAAGATTTCTAGCACGAGGTGATGTCGCAAACTTACTCATAATGGAAGGTGAATCAAGTTCAGAGCTAGATGGCAGTTCCTTACCTGTCCTCGTAGTTGAGGGCATGACTTTAGTTCTTGGATCTTTCAGATTCCTCATAGTGATCAGCAGACGTAAAACCCAAGTGACTCAGAGAATATAGCTGTGCTTCCCCGGAAACGACGCCAGAAAAAGGTCTTGATAACCCACAAGTATAGGGGATCGCAACAGTTTTCAAGGGTAGAGTATTCAACCCAAATTTATTGATTCGACTCAAGGGGAAGCGAAAGAATATTATCAAGTATTAGCAGTTGAGTTGTCAATTCAACCACACCTGAAAGATTTAATATCTGCAGCAAAGTTTCAGTAGCAAAGTAGGGTGATAGCAGCAGTAGCAACAGTAACCAATAGCAGCAAAGTAACAGCAGTGGCGGCAAAGTAACGTAGCAAGGACCAGTAGTAAAATACTCGTAGGCATTGGATCGGTGATGCATGAGTATGCCGGATGTGATTCATCATTTAATAGCTATAACACGGAGAGATATGTAACTAGCTCCTGTTCGTCAATCTAATGTAGGCATGTATTCCGTATGTAGTCATACGTGCTTAGGGAAAAGAACTTGCATGACATCTATTGTCCATCCCTCCCGTGGCAGCGGGGTCCTAATGGAAACTACGGGATATTCAGGTTCTCCTTTTAATAAAGAACCGGACCAATGCATTAACACTTGGTGAATACATGAACTCCTCATACTATGGTCATCTTCGGGAGTGGTTTCGGCTATTGTCACTCCGGGGTTGCCGGGTCATAACACATAGTAGGTGATTACAACTTGCAAGATAGGATCAAGAACACACATATATTGGCGACAACATAATAGGTTCAGATCTGAAATCATGGCACTCGGGCCCTAGTGACAAGTATTAAGCATGGCAAAGTAGTAGCAACATCAATCTCAGAACATAGTGGATACTAGGGATCAATCCCCGTCAAAACTAACTCGATTACATGATAGATCTCATCCAACCCATCACCGTCCAGCAAGCCTACGATGAGATTACTCACGAACGGTGAAGAGCATCATGGAATTGGCAATGAAGGAAGGTTGATGATGACAATGGCGATGATTTCCTCTCTCCGGAGCTCAGAACGGATTCCAGATCTGCCCTCCAGATGAAGAACAGCAGGTGGCGGCGCCTCCGTATCGTAAAACGCGATGAACTCTTCTCCTTGATTTTTTCCGGACGAAACGGACTAAGAGCTGGATTGAGAGTCGGTGGAGCTTTGTGGGACCCACAAGCCTGCCAGGCGTGGCTAGGGGGCCCGTGCCTAGTGGGCTTGTGGGCTCACGGATCCACTCCCTCCGCTGATTCTTGCGCCAGTATTTTTCATAAATCCGAGAAAAATTCTCCGTAAATTTTCAGGTCATTCCGAGAACTTTTATTTGTGTGCAAAAACAACACCATGGCAATTGTGCTGAAAACAACGTTAGTCCGGGTTAGTTCCATTCAAATCATGCAAATTAGAGTCCAAAACAAGGGCAAAAGAGTTTGGAAAAGTAGATACGACGGAGACGTATTAGACATCTATTGTGCATCCCTCCCATGGCAGCGGGGTCCTAATGGAAACTACAGGATATTAAGGTTCCCCTTTTTGTAAAGAACCGGACCAACACATTAACACTTAGTGAATACATGAACTCCTCATACTATGGTCATCTCCGGGAGTGGTTCCGACTATTGTCACTCCGATGGTGCCGGGTCATAACACATAGTAGGTGACTACAACTTGCAAGATAGGATCAATAACACACATATATTGATGACAACATAATAGGTTCAGATCTGAAATCATGGCACTCGGGCCCTAGTGACAAGCATTAAGCATGGCAAAGTAGTAGCAACATCAATCTCAGAACATAGTGGATACTAGGGATCAATCCCTGTCAAAACTAACTCGATTACATGATAGATCACATCAACCCATCACCGTCCAGCAAGCCTACTATGAGATTACTCACGAACGGTGAAGAGCATCATGGAATTGGCGATGAAGGAAGGTTGCTGATGACGATGGCAACGATCTACCCTCTCCGGAGCCCAGAACGGACTCCAGATCAGTCCTCCAAAGGAAGAACAGGAGGTGGCGGTGCCTCTGTATCATAAAACGCGATGAACTCTTCTCCTCAATTTTTTTCGGACGAAACGGACTAAGTTGAGCTGGAATTGGAGGCGAGAGCAACGTGGGCCCCACAAGCCTGCTAGGCGCGGCCAGGGGGGGTGCGCTTGGTGGGCTTGTGGGCTCCACGCTCCACTTCTCCAGTTGATTCTTGCGCCAGTATTTTTTATATATTCCACAAAAAATCCTCGTAAATTTCCAGGTCATACCGAGAACTTTTATTTCCACGCAAGAACAACACCATGGCAATTCTGCTGAAAACAGCGTTAGTTTGGAAAAGTAGAGTCCAAAGCAAGGGCAAAAGAGTTTGGAAAAGTAGATACGACGGAGACGTATCAGAGCCTTACCGCTCATAAAGCCACTTGGCCACCCTGGTGCCGTCCAGGCACATTCGGTCGGTGTCAGGGGGGTTAGGGACTTTCTCCGTGAGGAACAATCTTGGTAATGGGTCGCGCCTCACGACGGCGGGGAAATGTGCGGGACTGGGACCTGTCAACGTAGAGCCGCTTGAATGTCTAAGGGGGCTCCTGAGCATTGCGCCTTTGGAACCTTACTGGTCGCAAAACCACTTGGCTACCCTGGTGCCGTCGAGGCACATTCGGTCGGTATCACGGGTGCTAGGGCCCCGCCCCATGAGAACGACCTTGGTAACGGGCCGTGCCCCACTAGGGCCCGCTGGCATAGAGCATCGACCCACTCCATCAGCAACGAGGACAAGCCAACCGAGCAACAAGCCCGACGAACTCCACAACCACGCCTCACAACCAAAGGAGCTCGCTGCAAGCACACCGAGCTAAATATCTAAACCGATCAAATGCAACAGTACTAAGAAAAAGGGCGATCGCCCAAATCCATTACATGCCCGAAGGGCCCTTCCTCGTTTTTGTGGACGTAGGCTCAGGAGTAAGGAGGAGAGAGCTAGCGATGGAGGTCCCAAGGGGGCTGCAGCCGCAGGCGTCCGACGCCCGCGCGCCAAAACTTAGTCCTTGCCCTCCTCGTCCTTCACGGGCGCCACAAGATCAGACGAGCGGAGGCGCGTGGGGGCCTCCCACCATGGTCCGGGCGCGGCGTTGAGGTGGCTCGTCGTAGCAGTTGTCACTGCTGTCGCCCGGGCTCCCTCTAGAGGAGGTGTCGCTGCTGCCGGAGGTGAGGCGCCCACCGCCGGAGGCGGGCTCATCCACAAGATCGCCGCGGCCGGCGTCTTTAGGGCAGCAACCTAGACGCTCGCCCTCGTTCCCGAAGATCTGGACGAAGAGCGTCACCTCCCTGTCATACTTGAAGTGGAGGTAGCGCCCCCCGTTGAGGCCTCGAGCGCGGGCGAATGTCTGCCACCCGTGGCTCAGATACACGTAGCCGTGGGGGTGACCTCAACCTTCAACCAGGACACCCCACCATAGCAGCCGTCGGCCTACAACCAGAGGCGTGGGAACCCGCTGGTCGGCATGACCGTCCCAAAGAAGTTTGGGAGTTGGAACCATGCAACTTCCAGCCTATCCACCCACATCACGAACTCCATCGCTGTATCAACTTAATGGAGCCGTAGGCGTGGCGGCCCGGGGGCCACCGTCAACCTTCCGCCCCGGCCACTATGGACGCCGGCGCCGACCGACGCCCCACCGACACCGCCGTTGGTGATTCCAGGGCGGGCAAAACCACAACCACGCTCACCGGAGATCGCTGTGGACACCACTGCGTACTTCCGAGGGCGGCCACAACCCCTCTTGGGTGGCAGGGCGGCGAAACCTTCCCCGGAAGCCTTCCCCTTGTCGGCAGCGGGATACCTCCTCACCGACGCCATGCTGAGGGTGTGGAGGGCTCGAAGTGGAAGATGAAGAAGACGGAGGCAATGTGGACCTTATCGCCCTCACCGGGTCTAATATATGGCCGAGGGCAGACCGACGTCCCTCCGCGTTCCTCGGCCCACGCGGCTCATGAGGAAGCATGCCCGCGTGGCGTGCACAGAGCTGACGTCCCCAAGGAGCAATTATGGCTGGCGTGGCGCCCGGACATCGCGTCGATTTGACCCGGCGCGTCTCCGAGCGCCTCGGGAACTGGGAGTGTTACCACTTGGCTGCGTGGCGCACGTGAAGCCTGGTCCACAAACTTTCAGGTCCCGCGACATTTCAGACCACCCTCAAGGCTTCGCCAAGAAGTCAGCCCAGGCGCGCCTTGGGCCCGTGGACTATTGTCGGCGTTCTGGGAATGGGGGGTACCCAGACCTACCTGTGTGTGGCCCAGGGCTGGCCCACTTCATCGACCGAAACCAACAGGCCTGACACCACCCAAGGTAAGGCCCTCGCGAGGGGCCAAGCGTCACGAGGAGGAACAACACCAATACCCGCATGGGGGCTCCTTAGGACCCCTTTGGAGTGGTGGACATTCCGAGGCGAGAGGTGACCTCAAGAGTCGAGGATGACGCAGGGGAAGGACATGCGAGCACTAGATAGTAGGATAGTGCAGTTCCCCCTTTTCTGCAAAGGGGGCACCGACGCACGCAGGTTTCCTAGGCATCCCTAAAGGTTTCCATTCTAGTGCAACAAGGCCACACCGCCCGCCAGCACGACGGACGTCATCCCTGGACCCGTTCGTGCTGCGCTGACAACCACTTTGCACGCGAAGACTACTTTTGGACACGGGAAGCATGTTCCCCTATTCCCCTTTAAAATTGGCTGTTGTGGAATCCCTTCCCACCGAAACAATAAGGGAAGAGGACCCGGGCTGCCGCTATATATAGAGGATAGGTTACTTCGTAGAGGGGGATCCAATCCCATCCGCCCCGATCCAATCCATTCATTCGCACATCCACACCACACGAAGGCTACCCAGCCTCCGGAGACCCTCAAACACTGTACTAGTTCATCAACCAACCTCGACGAGAGGCAATCCACTAAAGCAGGAGTAGGGTATTACGCTTCTCAGCGGCCCGAACCTAGGTAAACTGCCGTGTTCTGTGTCTTCCTCACCATCAAGTGAGTTCTTTCCCATCGCCTGCGAGTAGCGAGCTAGGTGAGACGAGCCTGAGAGAGATCTTCGTACACGCCACTGAGTTCGAATCTTTAGGGTTTTGCAGAGCCAGAAATCGGACAGGAGGCCTTGTACCGGTTGGGCCTTTCTGACCCCGAAGGTGGCGCCGATGAGACGGAGCTCGAGGGCACCGCCTCCAGCGATGACGCATATTCTGACCCCGCGATGGAGGAGGAGACGGGCGCGATGGCTGACGCGGGAGGCGTCGGAGCCGGAGATAGAGCGTCCACCTCGGCTGCTGCGGGACGTGCCGAAGCTGACGATGGGGCATCCTCCTCGACTGCCGTGGGCGACGCCGGAGCCAAGGGTGGATCCGCCACCGACTAGAGTTTTTCCCTTTTCCTGCATGATGGTTAGTTCGTAATTCCACCCACTAGGTGTGTAATGTACTGAACTTGTGGTCATGGGCTTTTTATGCTTTTATGTAATATATGCATGTTTCGAATGTCTGTTCGAAAAAATTTGTGCTTGCCGACTCGTTTCAGTTTTCTGTTCCTTTGGTTTTCATCTATGCAAAACCTTGTTGTCCTCCGGCTTCCGCCCTCCTAGCCCGACAGCCGGGATCCAGTCTGTGACTGGGACAGGGCATCTGCCTTTGGGGGGGTTGGCCGTGGATTTCTAGAGCCGTGGGAACATTTAAACTTAGGGCGAGTGCGGTAGACGCCAGCTGAAAATAACCGCGGAGGGTTTGACTAGCCCGAGCCAGCCGCTCCTTCGTAGTCGGCGTTGGCGTGCGACAAGCGTTTCCGTCCGAAAGTCCCGCTAGCCGGACAACCGGGAGTCGGTCTGTAGCTAGGCAGGGTTGTAAGGGTTTTTGCTTGGCCCACACTACTTGACCAGCTACGAAATAGAGAGAGGGCTCGTGCCGGCCAGCGAGCCCCCGGGTTCGAGGAGTCGGACCGGGGTGCTTGCTCAAGAAGCAACATGATTGAGGGAATCGAAAAGGTATGCCCCAAACGTCGGCTTGGGGCACCCTCTACATTCGTTAAGCCCAAGAGGGTAGGGGATACACACGTACGTTTGTTCTTTCTTTCTTAGCAGTAGAACGGGCGAAGGAGTGTCGTGTTCCATAGACGCTCTGACTCCTCACTGGAGGCGTCTCTCTTGCGCTTCTGCGGCTTCTGGGTGTCTATCAGGTAGTAAGCATTGTAGTGCAATGCCTTGCTGATGATGAAAGGCCCCTCCCATGGGGAGGACAGCTTGTGGTGACCGACGGTTCATTGGATTCACCTGAGTACGAGGTACCCTTCACGGAAATACAGGGGTCGGATACGCTTGTTGTGGTATTGGCGAAGCTTATGCTAGGAGATGGCCGTCCGTCTTAAAGCCAGCTCGCTTGCCTCTTCGAGCAGGTAGACACCGTCTTCTCTTTCTTCTCTTGTGTTCGTCTCCGTGTATAGGGTGACACAAGGAGAGTGGAAGTCGACTGTGGGGATAACCGCCTCGGACCCGTACACAAGGAAGAATGGAGTGAAACCGGTTAACCGGTTGGGCGTGGTGCGAAGGCTCCACAAAATGGCTGGCAGCTCTTCGATCTAGCACATAGCCGACCGTACTAGTGGTGTCACTAGCCGCGACTTTATGCCTGCTAGGATCAAGCCATTTGCTCTTTCCACCTGGCCGTTCGACTGTGGGTGAGCCACCGATGCGAGGTCGAGACTGATGCCTTCCTTGGAGCACAAAAGTGTCATCACACCTTTAGCGAAGTTGGCGCCGTTGTCGGTGATGATGATGTGGGGGACGCCATATCGGATGGTAATATCTTTGATGAATCAGACGACCGTGGGGCCGTCCAGCTTCTTGATGGGTCTTGGCTTGATCCACTTTGTGAACTTGTCGACAGCTACGAGGAAGTGTGTCATGCCGCCTCTAGCGGTCTTGAATGGCCCCAGCATGTTGATCTCCGAGACGGTGAAACGCCATGAGAGGGGGATAGTCTTGAGGGCGTAGCCAGCAGGTGGCTCTACATGTTGAAGTACTGGCAGCCCTCACATTCGTCGACGAGCTGTTTCGCTTCTTCGAAGGCCATTGGCCAGTAGAAACCTTGGCGAAAGGCCTTGGCCAACAGGGTTCTCGAGGCGGTGTGGTGTCCACACTCGCCCTGGTGGATATCTCTGAGGATCTCTGGTCCCTACTCTGATTCGACGCAACGCTGAAAGACGCTGGTTGCGTTGCGGCGAACCAGCTCGTGGTTGACGATGGCGTAAGCGGTGGATTGACGTTGGATCTGCCGGGCTTCGGCTTCATCCAAAGGAAGCTCGCCGCGTACGAGGTAAGCGAGGATGGGCTGGGCCCAAGTCAGGGCTGAGATGGGAGCCGACGCCGGCTCGAGTTGAGGAACTGATGGAGTCGGAACCTCTAGGTCGCCGATCGGAGTCCCCGAGACGGAACCGTCAGCCCTCAAACCATGGCGGAAGCGGAGGCATCTTTCGTCGTCATGACGGTCACGGATCCGGAACCGGCCGTCGCAAGCCAGTCCGGAGCTAGCACCATGTACGAAGCCGGAGGAGCCCCAGAGACAGAGGCGTTACCGAACCGGTCCGCGGGCACGAAAATGGACGCCGACTCCAGAAATGCCTTGATTGACGGCTTGTGTAGTTATACGTCCATTTTGCATCATGTTTTCCTACTCTTATTTATAATTTTTTACATAATAATGCTTTTGGGAGTATTTCTAATGCGTTTTCTCTCATAATATGGAAGGTTTGCACAAAAGGGAGGAATACGGACAACTGGAAATCTGGACCTAAAAAAGCTATGTCAAGTTGCCTATTCTGCACAACTCCAAATGAGGTGAAACTTCACAAAGATTTTTTTGTGGAATATATAAAAAAATACTAGAGAAAAGAGCTATCACAGGGGGGCACTTGGTGAGCACTAGACACCAGGGTGCGCCAGGCCCCCCAGGTGCGCCCTGGTGGGTGGTGCTCAGCCCTGCCCACCTAAGGTGCACCCCTTCTGGTATATATTTGGTTTTTACCTAAAAATATAGAGAAGGACTTCAGGGACGAACCATCGCCTTCTCCAGGCGGAACTTGGGCACGAGCACTTTTGCCCTCCGACAGAGCGATTTCGCCAGGGGAACTTCCCTCCGGGAGGGGGAAATCATCGTCATCGTCATCACCAACAACCCTCTTATATTGGGGAGGCCAATTTTCATCAACATCTTTAATAGCACCTTCTCCTCTCAGACCCTAGTTCATCTCTTGTGTTCAATCTTTGCACCGGAACCATAGATTGTTGCTTGTGAAGGGCTAGTAGTGTTGATTACATCTTGTAGTTGATTACTATATGGTTTATTTGGTGGAAGACAAAATGTTCAAATTCTTTATGAAGATTAATACTCCTTCTATATTGAGCATGTTCATGATTTTTGAGTAGTTACTTTTGTTCTTGAGGCGACGGGAGAAGTCATGTTGCAAGTAATCATGTGAACTTGATATGTGTTAATATTTTGATGGTATTTATGTTGTCATTCCCTTAGTGGTGTCATGTGAATGTCGACTAGATCACACTTCACCATATTTGGCCCTAAGGGAATGCATTGTGGAGTAGTTATTAGATGATGGGTTGCTAGAGTGACAGAAGCTTAAACCCTAGTTTATGTGCTACTTCGTAAGGGACCAATTTGGATCCAAAAGTTTAATGTTATAGTTAGATATTTATCTTAATACTTTTTTCGTAGTTGCGGATGCTTGTGAGGGAGTTAATCATAAGTACGAGGTTTTCTCAAGTAAGAACAGAACCTAAGCACCGGTCCACCCACATATCAAACTATCGAAGTATCAAACACGAATTAAGCTATCGTGGTGAAAGTGACTAGATGAAATTCCCGTGTGCCCTCAAGAATGCTTTGCCTATTATGAAAAACTACTTTGGCCTTCCCTTTGCCACAAAAGGATTGTGCTACCTTTCTGCACTTACTATTACTCTTGCTACTTCTTACTTGTTACAACTATCTTGCTATCAAACAACTTGTTACAACTATTTCAGTGCTTGCACAAATTACCTTGCTGAAAACCACTTGTCATTTCCTTCTGCTCCTCGTTGGGTTCGAGATTCTTACTTCTCGGAAGGACTACAATTGATCCCCTATACTTGCGGGTCAACAAGACTCTTTTCTGGCACCGTTGCTGGGGAGTGAAGCGCTCTTGGTAAGTGGAAATTGGTAAGCACAATTTATTGCTACATGCTGAAATTTATTGTCACTTGATACTATTGAAAACAATCCTTTGAGGGATTTGTTCGGGGTATCTTCACCTCTATCGGAAGCACAATTAGTTGCCCCTCAACCTACTGCACTTACTAAAAATATTTGTTATGAAATTCCTTCGGGTATGATAGAACAACTGCTAGCTAGTCCTTATGCAAGAAATGGAACTGAACATCGTGATAAGCACTTGAGGTATGTGGATGAATTTTGGGGATTATTTAAGCTTGCAGGTCTACACGGAGATGATTTTAAGAGGAAGATTTTCCCTTTATCTTTGAAGGGAAAAGCATTGGCATGGTATAGGCTATGTGATGATATTCGATCATGGAATTGGAATCGATTGCAAATGGAGTTTCATCAAAAGAATTATCCTATGCATCTAGTTCATCGTGATGGGAATTATATATATAATTTTTGGCGTCATGAAGGAGAAAGTATCGCTCTAGCTTGGGGGAGGCTTAAGTCAATGTTATATTGATGCCCCAATCATGAGATCTCGAGAGAAATTATTATTCAAAACTTTTATGCTCGGCTTTCTCATAATAATCAAACCATGCTCGATCCTTCTTGTATTGGTTCTTTGATGAAGAAGACTATTGATTCAGGTGGGATCTCTTAGAAAGAATTAAACACAACTCTGAAGATTGGGAACTCGACAAAGGTAAAGAGTCAGGTATTAATCTTAAGTATGATTGTGCTCAATCATTTATGAATACCGATGCTTTTCAAAATTTTAGCACTAAATATGGACTTGACTCTTAGATAGTAGCCTCTTTTGTGAATCATTTTCTACTCATGTTGATCTCCCAAAGGAGAAGTGATTTAAATATAATCCCCTTTTAAAGAAGAAATTAAAGAACAAATAATATGGAAACAACAAACTATCATTTATAATGTTTACCGAGTTGTCCCTACCACTTACATTGAAAAACCACCTTTTCCGATTAAGATAAAAGAGCATGCTAAGATTTCAAATATGGTTCACAAAAGTGAAATTATAGCACCTAAACCTTATGAACAACTTAAGGTAGAACCTAATGTTTCTATGCTTAAAGATATCTTGGAAGAAAATATTTATGGGCATGTTATCTACTTACGTGGTGAAATTGCTAGAATTGCTAACTCTGATGGGAAAGATAAACATAGACCACTTGTTGGCATGCCTCCATTTCAGTTAAAATAGGAGATCCTTGTTACCATGGTTTATGTGATATAGGTGTAGCGTAAGTGCTATTCCATTTATTTTATATCAATAAATTATGGATGAAAAAGCTCCCACTGAAATAGAAGACATAGATGTTACTATTAAACTTGCTAATAGAGACACCATCACACCACTTGGGATTGTTAGAGATGTTGAAGTCTTGTGTGAGAAAATAAAATATCCTAGTGATTTTCTTGTTCTTGGTTCCCCACAAGATGACTTTTGTCCCATTATCTTCGGTAGACCTTTCTTGAACAGTGTTAATGCTACTGTAGATTGTCATAAACAAAGTGTTGGTGTTAATTTTGGTGGTGATTCTCATGAGTTTAATTTTTCCAAGTTTAATAGAAAACATCATAAGAAAGACTTGCCTAATAAAGATGAGATAATTGGTCTTGCTTCTATTGGCATGCCTCCTACTGATCCTTTAAAACAATATTTGCTAGACCATGAAAATGATATGCATATGCATGAAAGAAATGAAATAGATAACATCTTCTTTGAACAACAACCTTTGCTTAAGCACAATTTGCATATTGAAACTCTAGGAGGTCCTCTTCCACCTAAAGGTGATCATGTGTTCGAATTGAAACAATTGCTTGATACTTTCAAATATGCTTATCTTAATGAAAATCAGATATATCCTCTTATTATTAGTGCTAGCCTTTCAGAACATGAAGAAGAAAGATTGTTGAAACTTCTGAAGAAGAACCAAGCTGCTATTGGATATACTCTTGATGACCTTAAGGGAATTAGTCCCACTCTATGTCAGCACAAGATTAATATGGAACCTGATGCTAAACCCGTAGTTGATCATCATCATCGGTTGAATCCTAAAATGAAAGAAGAAGTGATAACTGAAATATTAAAGATTCTGGAACCAGGTATAATATATCCCATAGCTAATAGTAGATGGTAAGCCCCTTTCACTGTGTCCCTAAGAAAGGAGGTATTACTATTGTTCCTAATGATAAGAGTGAACTTATTCCACGAAGAATTGTCACTTGCTATAGAATGGTAACTAATTTCAGAAAATTAAACAAAGCAACTAGAAAGGATCATTACCTTCTACCTTTTATTGATAAAATGCTAGAAAGACTCCCTAAGCACACACATTATTTGCTTCTTAGATGGATATTCACGTTTCTCTCAAATACTTGTTTCACAATCTGATCAAGAGAAAACCACTTTTACTTGTCCTTTTCGAACTTATGCTTATAGACGTATGTCTTTTGGTTAATGGAATGCACCTGCTACCTTTAAAAAATGTATGACTGCTATATTTTGTGATTTTTGTGAAAATATTGTTGTGGTTTTCACAGATGATTTTTCTATTTATGGAACTTCTTTTGATGATTGCTTGAGCAACCTTGATTGAGTTTTGCAGATATGTGAGCAAACTAATCTTGTCTTGAATTGGGAGAAGTGCCACTTTATGGTTAATGAAGGTATTGTCTTCGGTCATAAAATTTCTGAACGAGGCATTGAGGTGGATAAAGCTAAAGTTTATGCTATTGTGAAAATTTTGTGCCATAAAGACGTCTAAGGTATTCGTAGTTTCCTTTGTCATGCTGGTTTCTGTAGCAGGTTTACTAAAGACTTCTCTAAAATTTCTTTGCCCTTAAAAATATTTTACAAAAGGATGTTCAATTTGTTTTTGATTACGATTGTGTAGAAGCCTTTGAAACACTTAAGAAAGCCTTGACCACTACACCCATTGGAACTGCCCTTTTGAAATGATGTGTGATGCTAGTGATTATTCTGTTGGTGATGTTCTAGGACAAAGAGTTGATGAAAAACTAAATGTCATCCATTATGCTAGTAAAACTCTAGACAATGCTCAAAGGAATTATGTTACGAGTTAAAAGGATTTTTTAGCAGTTGTATTTGCTTGTGATAAATTCAGATCTTATATTGTTGATTCCCATGTAATTATTCGCACCGATCATGGTGCTATAAAATATCTGATGGAAAAGAAAGATTCTAAACCTAGACTCATTAGGTGGGTTCTCTTGCTACAATAATTTGATTTACACATCACTGATAGGAAAGGAGTTGAGAACCGCATTGCTGATAACTTGTCTAGTTTAGAAAATGTTCTTGATGACCCACTACCTATTGATGATAGTTTCCGTGATGGACAATTAGCTACAATAAATGTCGCTCACAACACACCTTGGTATGCTCACTATGCTAATTTTATTGTTGCCAAATATATACCACCTAGTTTCACATACCAACAAAAGAAAAAAAATTCTTCTATGATTTTAGAAATTACTTTTGGGACGACCCACATCTTTATAAAGCAGGAGTAGATGGTATTATTAGACATCGTGTACCCGAGCATGAACAAGAACAAATCCTACAGAAATGCCACTCTGAAGCTTATGGAGGACATCATGCGGGAGATAGGACTGCTCACAAGGTATTGCAATCTTGTTTTTATTGGCCTACTCTCTTCAAGGATGTCCATAAGATTGTTTTATCATGTGGCGAATGTGAGAGACTTGGTAATATCAGTAAGCGTCAAGAAATGCCTATGAATTATTCACTTGTTATATGAGACCGTTTACTTTCTCTAATGGGTATACTCATATTTTTGTTGCTGTTGATTACGTCACTAAGTGGGTAGAGGCTATTCCAACTAGTAGTGTTGATCATAAAACTTCTATTAAAATGCTTAAAGAAGTTATTTTCCCTAGGTTTGGAGTCCCTAGAAATGTAATGACTAATGGTGGTTCACACTTTATTCATGGTGCCTTCCATAAATTGCTTGCTAAATATGATGTTATCCATAGAATTGCATCACCCTGTCATCCTCAATCTAGTGGTCAATTTGAACTTAGCTATAGAGAAATAAAATTGATATTACAAAAAACTGCCAATAGGTCTCGAAAGAATTGGTCTTAGAAATTAGATGACGCACTTTGGGCCTATAGAACGGCTTATAAAAATCCTATGGGTACGTCACCCTATAAAATGGTCTAAGGAAAAGCTTGTCATTTGCCTCTTGAGTTTGAACACAAAGCATTTTGGGCAATCAAAGAACTCAACTATGATTTCAAACTTGCAGGTGAAAAGAGGTTATTTGATACTAGCTCACTAGATGAATGGAGAACCCAAGCTTATGAAAATGCCAAATTATTTAATGAAAAAGTTAAGACATGTCATGATAAAAGAATTCAAAAGCGGGAATTTAAAGCGGGATAATATGTTCTTTTGTACAAGTCTCGTTTAAGATTCTTTGCAAGAGAACTTCTCTATAAATGGGAAGGACCTTATAGCATCAAATAAGTTTATTGTTCTGGAGCTATCAAAATAAATAATGTCGAAGGTACTAACCTGAAGTTCGTCAATGGTCAGAGAATTAAACACTACATTTCAGGTACGCCCATTAATGTAGAAAGCAATATTATTCAAACCATGACATTGGAGGAACACATAAGGGAAATCTTCTCAAACACTCGAGAATTGTGAAAAATAGGAGGTACGTGGTACGGTAAGTAAATGGACTCCGAAAAATCCGCAAAAATATTTTTTATCAGTTTTGGAATTTATCAAAAATTAGGAAAATAAGAAACAACCCGGAAGGTACGCGACGAGGGCAGAAGACACTAGGGCACACAAGGCACCCAGGTGCGCCCAGGTGGGTGGTTCCCACCTCGGACACCTTCCCGTCTCATTTTCCCCTCGTTCTGCTTGTTTCTCAAGATAAAAATCTATATATACTCCCCAATTGTATTGACCACCGTACCGCAGAGAAATCTCGTGTTCTTCTTTCTTGCTATTTCTACATAGATCTAAAATACGTCTTCTCACGACTCTGATGGAGAGAGCTACGTCTCACTCCTCGTCGCAAACCCAAGGGCCTATGGGGATATATCCCCCTATGGTTGGACTACGGACGAGGAGGAAGATGCTTACCTGATGCGGATGGATGACTCGACCTCGGATGAAGAAGATGTCCCTCTCCCACAACCTCGGGATATGCACGTGGAGTTCAAGAAATCAAGTCTCCCTAAGAGAGCAAACAAGCTTAAGACCCTATCTATCCCCTCTGGTTTTCTGCAGGAAAGCAAGGAAGCGTTATGTAATAGGATCCAAAAGAGGAGCTGGAATTCGATGATTTGAGGGAGGATAATTTCCTTCTCAAGTTCAAGATGGACATGCTTAAATCACCAGCAACACCACTTCCATGGAAACTAGAGGACAAGCCTACTACTCATCACCACCACCTTCATCATCTTCACCACCCAAGGAGGATTGAGTATCGGGTATGGGCACTCCCTTTGGCTTGAGCCAAGCTTGGGGGAGGTGCCCCTGTATCGTATCACACCACTATCTTTATTTTTATCTACTTTAGTACAACCCTTAGTTTTCTGATTTAGTTGAGTAAAAAGTTTAGTTCGATCCTTTCTTTTAGAGTGTTTGCTTAGTGATCTATCTTTGTAATCGTGTGCGAGATATAATAAAGTTAGTTCAAGTTTTGCTTTCTTTAGTTCTATGTTGGAATCAAAATAAAGGAAAGGAAATAAATGAATAAGATCATATGATAATCTTATTTCGAGTAATGACATTACATAAGAAAGAGTATAAGTAGTAAAATCTGTTGGAGAGTGACAAACATAACATTGGTCAATAATGCAGCTCATGAAAAAGTTAATAAGGGAAGAGAAGATTCACATGCAAATATACTATCTTGGACAACTTTTATGATTGTGAGCCCCCATCAAAATATTATATGCTAGAACGGTTGACGTTGGACAAGGAAGACAACGTAATGATTTATGCCTGCTTATATTCACATAGAAGTTATATTGTCATGGATCATTTAACATGTGGTGCTTCCTCAATATCATTTCTAGCCAAAATTAAGCACTAAGTAGATATACTACTTGTGCATCCAAAAACCCTTAAACCCAAATATTATTCCAAAGAGTCCACCATACCTACCTATGGATTGAGTAAGATCCTTCAAGTAAGTTCTCATCGGTGCAATAAGGCAATACAAATTGTTCTAAATATGTTGAATCATTTAGTGTAAGAGAAAATTGAGCGTTGTATGAACTTGTGATGGCAAAGTAATAAAAGCGACGGACTGCATAATAAAGGTTGCTATCATAAGGGGAAATATAACGTGATGCTCTTTTGCATTAAGGGATTTAGCATACAAACAAATAAGCGCATGACAACCTCTACTTCCCTATGCGAAGGGCCTATCTTTTATTTTCATGCAAGGAGTCAAAGTATTTTCTTCTATTCCTTTTCTATTTTGTCTTTTTGCAAGCATCATGTGGTGAGTAAATATCTCGGCACATATATCCAGTTGAATATGGGTGAGCATGAGTTATTATTGTTGACATCGCCCTTGAGGTGAATACGTTGGGAGGCGAAACTAAAAGCCCTTATCTTTCTATGTGTCCGATTCAAACTTTTTGCCCATGTGTATGCGATGTGTTAGAAATCATATAAGATTATATGATAGTTGAACACGTGGACTTGCCAAAGGCTCCGACATGAGATCCTTCCTGAAAAGATGCTGAATTGTAGTTGCAAAGTTGACTGAGGACATAGTTTGTTGGTTTTCAACAAAAAATATGCTTCTACTTCAATATTGTGATGAATTGTTACTTGTTCATGAGAAGTCATATGATAAAGTTCTATTATGAATAAGTTTGTTGCTGTTACGATAATATGCATGATGCTTCTATGTCCGTATTTTTGTTTTTATCGACACCTCTCTCTCTAAGCTTGTGGACATGTTTTTCGATTTTAGTTGTTCGTTCGAGGACAAACGAGGTCTAAGCTTGGGGGAGTTGATACGTCCATTTTGCATCATGTTTTCCTACTCTTATTTATAATGTTTTTATGCATAATAATGCTTTTGAGAGTATTTCTAATGCATTTTCTCTCATAATATGCAAGGTTTGCACAAAAGGGAGGAATATCGGCAATTGGAAATCTGGACCTAAAAAAGCTACGTCAAGTTACCTATTCTGCACAACTCCAAATGAGATGAAACTTCACGGAGATTTTTGTGGAATATATAAAAAATACTAGAGCAAAGAGCTACCAGAAGGGGCCACGTGGTGAGCACTAGACACCAGGGCGCGCCAGGCCCCCCAGGTGCTCCCTGGTGGGTGGTGCTCAGCCCGGCCCACCTCCGGTGCCCCCCTTCTGGTATGTATTTGGTTTTGACCCAAAAAATAGAGGAGGACTTTCGGGACGAAGCGCCGCCGTCTCGAGGCATAACTTGGGCAGGAGCACTTTTGCCCTCCAGCGGAGCGATTCCACCAGGGGAACTTCCCTGTGGGAAGGGGAAAATCATCGTCATCGTCATCACCAACAACCCTGTCATCTTGGGGAGGCCAATCTTCATCAACATATTTAACAACACAATCTCCTATCAAACCCTAGGTCATCGCTTGTGTTCAATCTTTGCACTAGAACTTTAGATTGTTGCTTGTGAAGGGCTAGTAGTGTTGATTACATCTTGTAGTTGATTACTATATGGTTTATTTGGTGGAAGGCAAAATGTTCATATCCTTCATGAAAATTAATACTCCTCTGATATTGAGCATGTTTATCATTTGTGAGTAGTTACTTTTGTTCTTGAGGTCACGGGAGAAGTCATGTTGCAAGTAATCATGTGAACTTGATATGTGTTCAATATTTTGATGATATGTATGTTGTGATTCCCTTAATGGTGCCATGTGAACGTCGACTACATGACACTTCACCATATTTCGGCCTAAGGGAATGAATTGTGGAGTAGTTATTAGATGATGGGTTGCTAGAGTGACCGAATCTTAAACCCTATTTTATGCGCTACTTCGTAAGGGACCGATTTGGATCCAAAAGTTTAATGCTATGGTTAGATATTTCTCTTAATACTTTTCTCGTAGTTGCGGATGATTGCAAGGGAGTTAATCATAAGTAGGAGGTTTGCTTAAGTAAGAACAACACCTAAGCACCGGTCCACACACATATCAAACTATCAAAGTATAGAACACGAATTAAGCTATCATGGTGAAAGTGACTAGATGAAATTCCCGTGTGCCCTCAAGAACACTTTGCCTATTATAAGAAACCACTTTGGCCTATCCTTTGCCACAACAGGATTGGGCTACCTTGCTGCACTTATTGTTTCTCTTGCTACTTGTTACTTGTTACAACTTTATTGCTATCAAACAACTTGTTACCGCTATTTTAGTGCTTGCAGAAATTACCTTGCTGAAAAACATTGGTCATTTCCTTCTGCTCCTCGTTGGGTTCGACACAATTCCTTATCGAAAGCACTATGATTGATCCCCTATACTTGTGGGTAATGATGCAGTTTATTGAGGGAGACACTGGCCGGGAGCGCCTGTCGGGTGGACCCGATTTTTGTTGGTGCATCCGCCTCCTCGTTGTCCGCTCGGGGGGCATGATGGAACTCACAACCCTCAAATGAGTCGGTGAGCTATTGTATGAGGAAGCGGTACCTGGCCATGTTGGCGTCCCTGGCATCCCATTCTCCAGAGACCTATAGCACCACGAGTTCCAAGTCGCCAAAGCAGGGGATCCGCCGGATCTCGATCTCCTTGGCAAGCCGGTGGCCGTGGGCGAGCGCGTCGTACTCGGCCACATTGTTGGAGGCGGCAAAGTAGATTTACAAGGCATACTTGAGTTGATGCTCTTTCGGGGAAGACAGAACAATGCAGGCTCCCAACCGTTTCGCATCTCGGAGCCGTCGAAATGCATGCGCCAATGCATGGTGTTCGGAGGCGGTGACATGAACTCGGTCTCGGCCCAGTCGACAAGGAAGTCAGCCACAAGCTGGGACTTGATGGTTGTGCGCGGCTCATACTGGACGTCGTGGTCGGCCATGGCAATGGTATACTTGCTGATCCGGTCGGTTGTGTCTCGGTTGCCCATGATCTCTGAAAGTGGATCGATGCTTGATACGTCTGCATCGTATCTACTTTTCCAAACTCTTTTGCCCTTGTTTTGGACTCTAATTTGCATGATTTGAATGGAACTAACCTAGACTGACGCTGTTTTCAGCAGAATTGCCTTGGTGTTGTTTTTGTGCACAAATGAAAGTTCTCAGAACGTCCTGAAAATTTACGGAGAATATTTCTGGAAAATATGAAAAATACCTACACAAAGATCCACCAGAGGGGATTGGCCAGTGGGCCACAAGCCCTGTAGCCGCCACCCCCCTGGTGGCGGCTAGCAAGCTTGTGGGGCCCACGTGGCTCTGCCGCCCCCAATCTCAGCTCTATAAATTCACTTCCGTCCCAGAAAAAATCAAGAGAGAAGATTTCGTCGCGTTTATGATACGGAGGCGCCGCCACATCCTGTTCTTCATCCGGAGGGAAGATCTGGAGTCCGTTTTGGGCTCCGGAGAGGGGAAATCGTCGCCATCGTCATCATCAACCTTCTTCCCTCTCCAATTCCATGAAGCTCTTCATCGTTCGTAAGTAATCTATTCGTAGGCTCGCTGGGCGGTGATGAGTAGGATGAGATCTATCATGTAATCGAGTTAGTTTTGACGGGGATTGATCCCTAGTATCCACTATGTTCTGAGATTGATGTTGCTATTACTTTGCCATGCTTAATGCTTGTCACTAGGGCCCGAGTGCCATGACCCCGCTACCACGGGAGGGATGGACAATAGATGTCATGCAAGTTCTGTTCCCTAAGCACGTATGACGACACACGGAATGCATGCCTACATCATATTGACGAACGGGAGCTAGCCACATATCTCTGCGTGTTATAACTGTTGCATGATGAATATCATCCAAAAAAAATCACCGACCCATTGCCTACGAGTTTGTCCCACAGCTGCTGTTACTTGTCTTGCTTTGCTGCTGTTACCTGCTTTGATCTACTGCTGTTACTACTGTTCCTGCTTCTGTTACTTCCTACTGTTGATACTTGCTACTGCTACCACTACTGATGTTCCTTGACACTTGTGCTACTCGTTACACTTCTACTACCTGCTAGAATTCTGATTCGTTGGTCGTTGAAGGGAAAAGACAATTTCCGTCAACGGGCAACTTGGCGCCATTGATATGACAGTTAGGAATAGTCTGTCGTCAACAGATCATTTCTGACACCGTTGTTATCATACTACTTTGCTGCTGACTCTTTGCTTGCAGATACTAATCTTTCAGGTGTGGTTGCATCTGATAAATTCAGCTACTAATACTCGAGAGTATCCTCTCACCTCCTGTTGGTGAATCAACAAATTTGGGTCGAATACTCTACCCTCGAAAACTACTGCGATCCCACGCGCTGGTAGTCCGTCAACAATATTCTTCTAGTTTCGTTGCCGGGGAGTGCTAGCAGCATTCTTATGGTGCCGTTGCAGGGGAAGGTGTGTTGTCACGGAGTCAGTTCTCACCATGGTGATGGTGTGCTCTTGGAAGTATTGCTTCAGCTTCTTGGTAGCGAAGTATATGTCGTAGAACATCTTTTGGTAGTGGGGGTAGTTTTGCTTGGACACGGAGAGGACCTCGCTCACGTAGTAGGCGGGGTGCTGAACCAGCAGCGCCTTGCCCTCTCCAGGACGTTCCACTACTAGAACAATGCGGACCACTTGCATGGTTGTGAAATGCATCTAGTGCCCCTTAGTGATTTTGGTGGTTTGAAGACTTATAGGATAATAGACTGATACGGTTGTCAGTTTACACACGCTCTATAAGTCACTGAGGAGTTTGAGTTATTCGATGAATATCGACCCCTAAAAATGAATGTCTTCGGGTGAAGACTTTGGTCATTCCTTGAAGACTTTGATCGCGAAGAAATTGCGAAGAAGTTGATATTCCTCATGAAGATATTGAAGATGAGGAATCCGGTGTGCTGTGAAGAAAACACTCTGAAGATTTTGGAGCGTGAAGATTTGCTCTCTTTGTTTCATTTTCTTTAAATTTGCGTCATAGGAATACCGTAATGTTAAAGGGGGTCAAGGTAAAACTACGGAACAAATTTTCTCGTGATGCTCAACCCAAGCCTAAATCTACTAAAGCCTCAAAGTGAGGAATATGAGGGACATGAGGACTTTCACAGTTGAAAGTTACGACCGTTGCCGGACCACGTGCCACCTGTCACATATCTTATCCACCCAACGGTCATATTATTAAAGGGCATTTATGTCAAATCATGTCGGGATGCTCCCAGGCTATAATATGACGCCCCGACAACCACTTGCTGGTTGGCTGCTCCGAGAGAAACTGACACTTGTCATTTAGAGCAACCCAAACTCCTTAGAATCTTCGAGAGAAAATCATCTTGTGAGGAAATACCCCAATCACCAAACCCAAACCAAAAAACCCAAGTGATTGAGAATCACTGAATAAGTTGTTCCTGTGTGGAACCGGTGCTTGTTACCTTTGAGGACTGTGCATCCTCTAGACAGCTAGGCATCATGGTCTAGAGCATCCAACAACTAATTGTGGATCGTCGGGTGAGCAAGTTTGTGAGGGTTTGGAAGTTTGTCCTGAAAACTTACCATGAGTGTTGGGCGAGGACTGTGTGTCCTTAGCTCAAGGAGAATACGGTAGGGACTGTGTGTCCTCTCGTTTCAATACCAAGCCACTCCAAACAAGACGTAGAACTGTCACAATAGTTGGAACTGGGTCATCAACAATCGTCTTCATCAAGCTACGGGTTCTATTTCTTCAACTCTCTCATTTCCTCAATTGTATGTTGAATTCTCTCATGTGGACTGTTTGAAGAATTTGTCTCAAGACTTTCTCCGAATTTCCTCAACCTCAAATTGTTCACGTGAATTAATCTTTACCTACTTATCCTGTGCTTGTGACGTGTGCAAACCAAATCTCTGAAATATCTTGAGTACTTTGTTGTAGACGTTTCTCCACCCCTAATTTGGTTTTACTTCCGCTGCACTTTGTTCATGACTGAGGACATTCCTCACTAGGAATTTCCTCAGTGATGAAATTGTAAAAATCGCCTATTCACCCCACCTATAGTCTATATAACACACTTTCAATTGGTATCACAACAAGGTACTCCCTTGTTCTGTGTGATTTTGGTTTAACCGCGTGGAGTTTTAGTTATGTCGACCACAGGTATGATCAAGGTTACTGCAGGATGTCCTACCTTCGAAGGAAAGGACTTCCCCTACTGGAAGACCAAGATGCAAATGCATCTTCACGCAATTGACAATGATCTCTGGTATATTGTGGAAAATGGTATTCCCTCCATCACTGCTACTATCTCTGCCGCTGATGTGAAGAAGTTCAAGCAACTTGACTCGCAAGCGCAGAATATCATCTGTGGTCATCTGAGCAAAGGTCGGTATGACAGAATGAGTGCCTTGGGCACAGCTAAGCTTATCTGGGATAGGTCGTCCAAAGTCAATGCGGGAGTCTCAACACAGCGTGACTCTTGTGTCGATGTTCTTCGCAATCTCTTCAATCGCTTCAAGAGGCTTGACAATGAAAGCTGCCAAGATACCTTTGATCGCCTCACGGACATCTCAAATGAACTACAAGCACTCGGAGCTACAGATATCGCTGACCATGAAGTTATGAAGAAACTGCTACGATCTCTTGATCCATCATTTGACACACACGTTCTGATGATAAGAACAAAGAGACTACAAGATGCTTGATCTTGCTAATATACTTGAGAGACTCAGTACTCATGAATTCCAACAAGAAGAAAAGAGAGATATGTATGGACCAAGCTACTCAAGACCTCGTGCACTGAAGGCTAAGGTTGCTTCCTCATCTAAAGAAGAAGACTCGGATTGCAGTCTTGGTGACCCTGAAGAACTTGGACAGGAACTTGCAATGCTCGTGAGGAAATTCCAGAAGTTCATAAAGCGTGGTCATTTTGGAAAATCTTCAAGAAAAGATATGAGGAAATGAGAATGTTCATCTGAAGACTACAAGAAAAGAACCTGACACAAATGCAAAAAAATTGGTCACTACATTGCTGATTGTCCTCGCTGGGCGAAAGAGTCAAGGAAGAAGAAATACAAGGATGAAAGTTCTCATGACTCGAAGAAAAAGAAGAAATCTTCAAAATCCTCATCTTCAAAGTACTCATCGCACAAGAAGACCAGTTTCACAAAGGCTCAGGCACTCATTGGCAAGGAAATGTATTCTGAAGAATAATCTGAGGAATGTGATGAAGAGGAAGGTTCTCAAGTGGAGTCAGTGTCTGGTGTGGCAAGTCTTGTACTGGCCACCACATTCGTCAAAAGTCAATTTTCAACCTTGAAGAAACTGACAACGCTATATACACTGATGAAAATGTAGATGACTTTGCTCCAGCCTATTGCTTTATGGCAAAAGGTTCAAAGGTACCAAACCACACTTCCTCCTCTAATTCCAGTGACTATGAACCTGATGATTATCGAAAACCCAGTTGAAAGTGCAGTCATGCCCTTAATCGTGTTTTGGTGTTGCTCACAACACACATATAGATATGTAATCACTAATCCTCTTTTAAGTTGTTGTTAATGATCATGTGTTGATAAGGACAAGCTCATGTGCTAACAAGGACAGGATCAAGATAAGCATTCCTGAGTACTACATGCTTGAATCTTGTGGATGCTCACATGGTGGACAGATGAAGATGAATACACAAGCTAGGCCTTCCACATTGAGTATGGGAGAGCTTCTTGAAGACTTCATCATGTCTTGCTTTCATCTCGAGTCAAGAAGGAACAACAACACCAAGCTCAAGTGAAAGGGCTAACTCAAAGGTATCAGTTCCTTTGACGTTAGTGGTGCGGAGTGATGATCAGCGAATAAAAGTATACAAGGAAGTATAGATCATCGGTACCCCTTTATTTATGATTCTTGAGTCTTTAGGGATCCCGCACTATTAAGAGGGGATCACTAGGTATTGCGATAAATTTGCTCAAACTACATCTTTACTTTTCTGCTCATGCCACATCTCCACTGCTCTTCTTTGATCCCAAAATAGAACCAATGCCTCGGACATCCGGCTTCCTCCGGACGTCCGAGGGCCGGACGTCTGAGGGCCGGACGCCCGACCACTTCGGAAATTCGGAACCTTATACCAGAGCCAAAGTCTCGGACATCCGGCTCCCTCCGGACGTCCGAGGGCCGGGCGCCCGACCACTTCAGAAAACCGGAACCTTGCACGAGAATCAAATAACTCGGACTTCCGTCCTCCACTTGTCGTCTGAGGGCCGGACGTCCGACCACTTTCAGAAATCCGGTGCCCTTTAACAGAGCTGAATTATCAGACATCCGACCTTCTCTTCGGACGTCTGGTCCGTGTTCGACTACACAGTGGCAAACTGATATAAACACTCCTTCGGTCGTCCACGCGTGTCGAACGTCCGGAAACCGTCGGACGTCCGACCACTGTCAGACTTAAGTGACTCCAACGGTTACTTTAGTCTCCCCACTATATATACCTCCCTCCCACTTCGTGAGACGGGGTCCAACACAGTCATATCCTCATAAGAACACATTTTCTCACACCAAATCTTAGATCCCAAGAGCATTTGTGATCCCCTTTGAGAGTTGTTCCAATCAAAAGATAGATCGTTTCCCTCTCCTCCTCTCAACCCAAGCTATTTGAGATTTGAGCAAGTTTTGAGTATTCCCTGTGATCTTGTTACTCTTGGAGGTTGGATACTCCTAGGAGGTAGGAGTTCTTCGGAGAGGAATCAATCCGTGGGATTACCCCCGGAAAAGTTTGTGAGGGTTTGGAAGCCACCTCAAAGGCTTACCACTAGTGGTTGAGAAACACCTTCGTGGTGTTACCTCAAAGGGAGAATAGGGTGAGCCTTTGTGGCGTTGGTGTGCCTTCGTGGTAACATCCACCTCTCTAACAGTGACTAGCTTCCCTCCAAGGAAGTTAACATCGGGATACATCTTTGTCTCAGTGACCTTGGTTATCCCTAACCCTAACTCCTTACTTGTGGTTTACTTGTGTTACTTGAGCATACATACATTGCATATTGTTTGTGCTCATTATATTGTGTTAGCTATTTCTTTGTACAAGTGTAATCATTCAAGCATACCCTCTATATCCACACGTTCACACTTGCAACTATTGATATATCTTGTGCTATAGTGTGATCTAGTATCTTGTGTCTTCCACCTACTCGTTGTGTGATATAGCTCAAGTAAGCTTGTGTAACTTACTTGTGCTTGTTAGTAACCGTGTTGTGTCCATCTTCATAGATCGTGTTGTTGGTCCACGTTGTGGTGCCTATTGCACTTAGGATTTGTGCTTGAAAAGTATCCTCTTAGTTTATTTCCGCATTAGGATTAAGCTAAATCCGAAGAAGTTTTTAAATAGCCTATTCACCCCCCTCTAGGCGTCATCGTGGTATTTTCAATTGGTGTGAGAGCAAGGTCTCTCTTTAATTAGAGAGTATCGATGTCGACTATTGGACTAGTGCACAATGACACCTTTGACTTTGATGGCACAAATTATACCCTATGGAGAATTCGTATACTCCATCACTTTCGGGCCATGGGCCCAAATACTTTATGAATTGTTCTTGCAGGGATTGTCGACAAAAAGGATGATGCATCTTCATCTACTAATGAAATGTATCTTGATTGTGAGGCTTTTCTTGCCATTCATCGAACCATAAGTCCTCAAGTGTTTAAGTCTATCTCGACTAGCAAGTCAGCTCATGAAGTTTGGACTAAACTTGAAGATATATATGGTGGGTCCAATCTTGATGAAGACGATATTATGATGAAGGAGTTGCTGCATGAGCTCTTCACTCTTTTCGATCATAAAGAGTCCACCACTACTTCCATATCCGATTGCTTGCACACCTCAGCATGTTCAATCTCACAAGGTAATGACATGGTGAGTGAAGAAATATATGTTGATGAAAATTTCATAGCCTCTATGGACACGAGCATATCTAGCACCACACATAGTGTAAATTATTGTGCTGATAGGTCATGCATTTCACCTAAAGATCCCTCGACAAATGTCTGTGGTGATATGCCTGCTTTTCCGTGTCCTCTTGATCAAAATATCTTGTTTCTCCCTAGTTGCTCTATGACTAATCATTTAGGGGAAATCAAGAAATATGAAGTACTTTTGACAAATGAAGAATCTGATTCACCAAAAGAATCATCATTAACTCCTCCAGTTCACATGTGCCTCATGGCAAGAGGTAATAATGAGGTATCATCTTCCCTGTGCAATAACGATGATATTTGCGATGAGGATGATGATGATGACTTGACTGGAAATATCTATGTGATCAGTAAAATTCTTCATAAAGCTAAAAATAACGCTCTTCAAAGATTCCAAGATGTTCATGCTTACTTTGAAAATTGTAATGATTCACTTAATCATGAACAAGCTAAAAGTGAATAACTTGAACATGAACTTGAGAAAAGTCATCAAACATGTAGAGACTTAAGATCTTCAAAAGGAGAGATTGAAGTTGCTCATGATAAACTTAAAAAGGATTTTGAGGTCCTTCTCCTTGAATGCGATAATGTCAAGGGAGAGCTCATCAAAACCTCTAAGATCTATGAGGAGCTTCAATCCACTCATGAGAAGTCTCTATTTGCTACTTACTCCTCTCAAATTGTTGATGATACTTGTACATCTAACTCTACCTCATTTGAAGCATCAACATTGAAGGAGAATGTTGAGCTACGTGCTCAACTTGATTTACTAACTAGCACTTATGGGAAGTTGGAAGAAAGCCATGTAATGCTCACAAGCTCTCATGCCGATCTTCTAACATCCCATAATGTGCAAAAGTTAGCTCATGAGGCTATCATCACCAAGGTAACATCAAGTGAGCCTCAAGTGGACAATGGCACTACTTCTAGTCAAAGTACTATATTTCCATGTGTTAGTCCTCATAATTCGTCTACTCATAATGTTGCTACCTCGTGTGATGAATTACTTTCCTTGCCTTGTTGCTCTAACATTGAAGCTTACACTTCCTCTAGTACTTGCGTTGATACTAACTGTGCAGAGGAAATCGAAGAGCTCAAGGCCCAAGTCACTTCTTTGAAGAAAGACTTGGAACAGTGTCATGAAGGGATGTCCACACTCAACAACGTCCTGTGTGAGCAAACATCTCTGAATGACAAAAATGATGTTGGAGTAAACTCAAACAAGAACAAGAGGGGCCTAGAACAAGTCAAGAATTCGGCCAAAATTATTTGCTTCAAGTTCAAAGTTAAAGGGCACCATGTTAGATCTTTCCCTCTAAAGACGAAGTCTCAAAGTCACAAGCAACAAGGGAAGCGGCCACAAACTCAATCACATACTCAACTACAAGATGAAGGAAGGTCTCTTCCCAATAAGACCCAAGCAAACACTCCCCGAGGTGACAAGTCAACTGGGAAGAAAGCAAAGGGTAGATGTTGCTACTTATGTCGTGAGAAGGGTCACGTCGCTTCGTCTTGCACGAGAGGTAACTTATCCAACCCAATCACTATAGATGATATCTATTCCCTTGGGAAGGATAAGGTTGGCAATGTGTTTGCCAAGTTTGTTGGTACTCAAAATGGTGTCAAGAAAAGAACCATTTGGGTTGGCAAGCCTATTGTGAGTAACCTCTGAGGACCCAACGTAGTTGGGAACCAACAAGCTCAAACTTGATTAATAGGTGACTTTGGAGGACAATGGAGACTTGGATACACAATGAAGATTTGAGGACTCTTAATCATTTGTATTATCTCGAGCCAAGCCATTTGGATTATCGAGATCATATCCCATATCCAATGTGCCTCTTTGCGGTAACTTGTACTTAAATTGTTTACATTGAAAGTTGCCTGCCCCACTCCTTCTCATGTCTAGGTTTGGTACCTAGCATGTACTTTGACATGTTGCGTCTACTAGTATGATTGTTATGTGTTATCTATCATGCGTAGGTCGTCATGTATGTCATATAGTTGTGTGTAGTCCTGATCATTACTTGCATCCTAGTTGCACCGTTGTGTGGGTCTTTTGAGACGTTACTAGCTCATCACACTAAGGGGGAGTGTTCTTCTCTGCGCACATCACTAACCCAAAATTTGTATATATGTATTGGACTCCATCTAGTATCCACGGTGCAAGATTATCCAATCATTTCGTTGGATGTCAAAGCCATCCGAAGTTCAAATTGGCATCCACTTATCAGCTTAGTTGGATGATTGATTGCCTTGTATGATAAATACATGGATTATCACATTAAGGGAGTGTGGTATGCTTTGTGCACGTCACAACCCTTGGTAAGATAAACATCCGATGTATGCCACTCAGAATCTACCACATGGGGTTATCCTATAACTGTGTGGTTTGTCGTGCTCCACGTCACTTAATTTGCATAATAGCCCTTTTTGGTGTTTAAATCCCTTAGATGCGCGTAAGTATGACATTCTACTACACCTATACTCATGGCTTAGTCGCTAGATCATACTTGAAGGAAGGGCATATATGATGCAAGCCTTTCAAATTATTTCTCTACACTATGATCTAGCTAATTGGGATTTTAACGTATGGTATCTAAACATTAATTATGCTTATGGCTAAACTCCCATATCACACTTATGTGAGTATAAAACAATCTGTGTGCTCGTTTGGCATCTACCACCACTGATAATTCCAAATACCATTGTGTTCACTCACACATGGTATCTCTTGCTTGGTAGTGTCTTCATGGTCATCCTATTTCGGCATTTCCTCCATTTGACCTACATAACTTGCCGAGAAATTAATGTGTCTTCCGGTAATCTCCCACGCATGTGTTTGAGGTTGTATTACTTACTTTATAATGTTGTGGGAGGTATAATCGTATTACCTACACTGATATATCTACTGGAGGGAGACATGCATGTAAGTTTATGCAAAATGCATACCTTACATGGTGTGATGCTTTTACTGGTTCATGTGTTGAACTTGGGGTGCTATCATATGTTGATTTGTCACCATGATCCATCTTGGACAACATGAATGTTCCGTAATTGACAGTTATGTGTTCATTTGTCCAATTTGTATATTCTTGGTTTTTGTTAGGCTTGTGTAGGCATATCTACTATGTGTAGATTCACATGCCTTGTCAATTGTATCCTTGATCCAATATATGTATATGGTAAATCTGACATATACATTAAAAGGTTAAGGTGTGCATGAAAGTAAAAGTTATATCTATGAGCACATAATTAAGTGATTTTACCCTATATATATATATGGTAGTTGGACTAACTACTTCGGACCCAATGAGTTTGGGGACCATATTGTACTTGAGTGGTGGTTTAGGTACTTTGGAGAAGCATTGCTATCTTGACTTATTCTCAGAACAAGTTGGTGGTGCTAGTCACGAAGAAATTAGAGTCAAGGCAGGACTCCGCTACTTCTATGCCATATCAATGCTTTTCGGTAACAAGTATTTACTTCATGAATGTCTAATATTAGAGTCAACCCTGTGTAGATTGCATCATCGCATGAACATAATACTTTTTCCAATGTGTAATTTCCTGCATGTCCTTGTCAATCACACTGATGAAATGCTTAATGTTGGTGCTCTCTTAGCTCTTCATGGTCATATGTATGAGACAAATTTGTGCCATGGCCCTTGTGTCATGTGCCCTGCTCTTATAATAGTTTAACATGTGCATAACACTATGCATTCATGCGTCTGACCATATTTTGGACCCACACTTATCATAGTAATCGAGTTAGAAGATTTATAGCATACCATGTCCAAAATATGTTAGTTGTGAGGCTCTCGGTTGCTACACACACGAAAATGCTCCTTATCACTTCACCACCATGAGCATGAAAGAAAATGCTTAAGTGTCCATGTCTCGATGTAGCATTTGAACTTGGTGGTTAAACCCACCTCATACTCCACTGTTAGAGCGATGGGAAGGTATAGTTACTATATGAAATAACTGTTGGATGCTACCTCCGCTCGATTCACTCAAATCACCTCATCATCAAGATTCCAGAAATTGCCTCTGACTACTTCCCTCTCGGACGTCCGACGCATCTCGAACGTCCGACGGCTGACACACTCCGGACGTCCGGCACCTGTCGGCCGTCCGACGGCTGATGCCCTCCAGACGTCCGATGCATCGGGAGCCTATATAAATATAGGGGCGTAGGTTGGGCCTTGCCCTAGCCACCACGCGCCCTCTCCCTCTCCCTCCACACCCGCCGCCAGCCGCCTGAGGAGCTCTGCCCTGCGATCTCGCCGCCACAGGGGCCCTGCCCCGCAATCTGGCTGTCCTCCTCCGCGGGATCCTTCTTCCATCCCTCTCTTCTCTTGATCTGCAGGTATCCTCTTGGTTTCCCTCGTGATTGGTTCCCTTCTCACTAGTTCATGTGTTCGTTCATAAGTTCTTGACCGACGTTCCCCATTGGGATTCCCATCATGTAGGCTTTCCAATCATGCCCAAGATTAAGCACAGTGCCCAGAAGAACTCTGCTGGCTCATCCGCTCGTGCCGCTCCTCGCACGGGGTCGGATGACACCGAGGTAGCATGCCGTCCCTTCAAACGTCTTGTCCGGCGTCCTCCTCCACAGCCCAGCTCCTCTTATGATGGCTCTGACTTCGAGGATGAGCTTGCAGCGGAGGAACATGCTGAATACGTTGCCCTTCGGAAGACTATGCCGAAGCCGGGGACTCGCAGGCCCACGTATATGGCACCGCCTCCTCCTGAACAGCCAGCAGGTGTTGCTCAACATATCTCCTTAGAGCCTCCTCCCTCCTTGGGTCATGAAGTCACGGACTTCACCAAAAAACCCAAATCCGCCTATTTTACTTTCCGTAGAGATGTCAACCAATTCGATGATGAACGTGATTCTCTGGATTCACGGTTTCGCACAAATGTCCAAGCGGACATTTTCCCTACAGTCATAGTTCCTAAAGGTATATTAGTTCATCATTGCATTGACCTTGAGCACATCCGCACTCACCGGCGAAATACCCGGGTGCCATTGAGCTCCTTGAGTCCTCGGGGCTAGGTGCTCCCGTTGCCTTTAAGTGCGATTTTAACACTGGCGCCATCCACCAATTCTATGCCACTTGTTACTTTCATTTTGATGACTCCGTTAGCTGGATGACCTCGGATACGAAGTTTAGGGCCACTTATGTGGAGTTTGTTGCCGCTTTGGGTTTTCCCGACACCGGTTTCAAAATTCACAAAAGTGACCCTAACCATGCTCCCAAATACATTGCGGCATGTGGTTCTCTTCTCAAACCACGCCATGAACTTGATGCTGATGAAAAACAGAAAGATCTTAACCAAGTGTCTATCTGGAGGTCTCCATACTTTATCATTTTTCAATGCCTTATCCGCACCATCTACCCAAAGATGGGTGACAGGGGAACCTGCAACGGCTACTGCATTGATATCATGTCACACTTGCATGATTTTCCCAAGCGCAAGCTAAATGTGCCTCATTTTTTGTGGCATGAGATTCGGCTCGCTAGTCTTCAATACAATCGAGCCTTCCCTCATGCCCCCTTCATCCAGGCCTTCATCAACTTTATTGCTGCTTTCCCACTTGCTCCTACTCACATGCACCACAAGTGGGTCATCCCCACTCATATGGCGGATGACTATGCTCCTAGGAAAACCCCATCCACCTCCACTCGTCGTGTTGCTTCCCGGTCAGACGCTCCTTCATCCAGCTCTGCTCCTATCAGTCGCTTTGCCAAATTCATTGGGAAAGCCCATTCTGCCATGATGAAGGCGTTCTCCTTCCAGTGCGCTCAGAACCACGATGTGGTTTCGCGCCTGATCACCTCCAAGAATGCCCTCAAGGCTCGTCTGAGAGACTCGGGTTAGTGACGATGAGGCTCTTCCTGCTATTCCTCCTTCTGATTTTGGTTTCCCATCTGGTCCTGAGTGGGCTGATTTTCTTGACGAGGCTGGTGGCAGTGGCTTGCCTGAGGATGAGGATGATGAGGATGATGGTGCTGATGATCTCTGAGCATTGTGGATGTTTCTGATGCCTCCCTTTTCGGTACTTGATGCCAAAGGGGGAGAAATGTATCCTAGTTTTAGTCTTTGGAGTTGTAGCATTTGAACTCAATTTGCATGGTGGAACTACGATAATGTAATGGATAAACGACTGTGATGTACTATGTATTGCTATCTATGAATGTCGTGCATCATCGTATGCTATTATGTTTTGTTCTATTACTCCATGTGATGATCTGCTGCCATATGATTTCTTCGATACACATATGAAGGGGAAGCTCCCGCATTCACCTATTTTACCATGCATATAATCAGGGGGAGTTTCGACAAAACTCTCCCATTCATTCTTACCATGCATATAATCAGGGGGAGCCTCGTAACAAATCTCTCCTAAGCCACACATGTTTATTACTATTTTTGAGAGCTATATGTATGTTGTCATCAACTACCAAAAAGGGGGAGATTGAAAGTGCAGTCATGCCCTTAATCGTGTTTCGGTATTGCTGACAACACACATATAGATAACTAATCACCAATCCTCTTTTAAGTTGTTGTTAATGATCATGTGTTGATAAGGACAAGCTCATGTGCTAACAAGGACAAGATCAAGATAAGCATTCCTGAGTACTACATGCTTGAATCTTGTGGATGCTCACATGGTGGACAGATAAAGATGAATACACAAGCTAGGCCTTCCACATTGAGTATGGGAGAGCTTCTTGAAGACTTCATCATGTATTGCTTTCATCTTGAGTCAAGAAGGAACAACAACATCAAGCTCAAGTGAAAGGGCTAACTCAAAGGTATCAGTTCCTTTGACGTTAGTGGTGCGGAGTGATGATCAGCGAATAAAAGTATACACGCAAGTATAGATCATCGGTACCCCTTTATTTATGATTCTTGAGTCTTTAGGGAACCCACTCTATTAAGAGGGGATCACTGGGTATTGCGATAAATTTGCTCAAACTACATCTTTACTTTTGTGCTCATGGCACATCTCGACTGCTCTACTTTGATCCCAAAACAGAACCAATGCCTCGGACATCCGGCTTCCTCCGGACGTCCGAGGGCCGGACGCCCGACCACTTCGGAAATTCGGGACCTTATACCAGAGCCAAAGTCTCGGACATCCGGCTCCCTCCGGACGTCCAAGGGTCGGACGCCCGACCAGTTCGGAAAACAGGAACCTTGCACCAGAATCAAATAACTCGGACTTCCGGCCTCCACCTGTCATCCGAGGGCCGGACGCCCGACCACTTTCGGAAATCCGGTGCCCTTTAACAGAGCTGAACTCCAACGGTTACTTTAGTCTCCCCACTATATATACCTCCCTCCCACTTCGTGAGACGGGGTCCAACACAACCATATCTTCATAAGAACACATTTCTACCTCACACACATTTGCTCACACCAAATCTTAGATCCCAAGAGCATTTGTGAGCCCCTTTGAGAGTTGTTCCAATCAAAAGATAGATCGTCTCCCTCTCCTCCTCTCAACCCAAGCTATTTGAGATTTGAGAAAGTTTTGAGCATTCCCCGTGATCTTGTTACTCTTGGAGGTTGGAGACTCCTAGGCGGTAGGATTTCTTCGGAGAGGAATCAATCCGTGTGATTACCTGTGGAAAAGTTTGTGAGGGTTTGGAAGCCACCTCGAAGGCTTACCACTAGTGGTTGAGAAAAGCCTTCGTGGTGTTATCTCAAAGGGAGAATAGGGTGAGCCTTCGTGGCGTTGGTGTGCCTTCATGGTAACATCCTCCTCTCTAACGGTGACTAGCTTCCCTCCAAGGAAGTGAACATCGGGATACATCTTTGTCTCAGTGATCTTGGTTATCCCCAACCCTAACTCCTTACTTGTGGTTTACTTGTGTTAATTGAGCATCCATACATTGCATATTGTTTGTGCTCATTATATTATGTTGGCTATTTATTTGTGCAAGATTAATCATTCAAGCATACCCTCTATATCCACACGTTCACACTTGCACCTATTGATATATCTTGTGCTATAGTGTGATCTAGTATCTTGTGTCTTCCACCTACTCGTCGTGTGATATAGCTCAAGTAAGCTTGTGTAACTTACTTGTGCTTGTTAGTAACCGTGTTGTGTCCATCTTCATAGATCGTGTTGTTGGTGCACGTTGCGGTGCCTATTGCACTTAGGATTTGTGCTTGAAAAGTATCATCTTAGTTTATTTCATCATTAGGATTAAGCCAAATCCGAAGAAGTTTTTAAATAGTCTATTCACCCCCCCCCCTCTAGGCGTCATCGTGGTCTTTTCACCAGTTACTATAAACTTGCCAGCATTGCGACTAAGCAACAAAGTGCCATTGAAAAGCTTCAGAAACGGCTAGACAAAAGCGATGATGTGTTGAACGATGAAATGAATCGTACTCAAGTCCTCACTGAAGATGTGAGAAGTCTTCAGTCTAGATTTGATAGTCTTCAAGATCGCTATGGCACACTCTTGGCTGGTCATGAGAAACTTTCCTATGTATTTTTATAAAAGGAAGCTAGATCTTGAGAAGTTAAGAATGTGTCATGATGATCTCCGAGTGGAAAATGATTCATTGCTTTCACAAAAGATCAATACTGCTCAGGTTGAATTCATTCAACCATGTCTGAAATGCATCGAGCGTGAAACTGCTAATTCTTCACCAAAATCATCAAATGCTTCTATTGCTACAAATTCTTCAACTCTTCCTATGGCATCAAATTCTTCACTTGAGGAAACCACAAATGCTACTAACGAAAATGCAGGGTTGAAGGAATTGTATGTGACTGTCATATACAAAAGTCTCAAAGGACATAAAACCCTTGGCGGTGTGCTAAAAAAGCAGATTCTGAACAAGAACCCGAGGAAAGAGGGCATTGCCTTTGATAGGAAATTGAATGCTGATGGATCATACTGGAAACCTGAGCAAAATCCCAAAACTTTGTGGGTTGCTGCTAAAGGCCCTTCCATTGATCCATCTACTCTAACATGATTTGCATGTGAAATGTCCTATTCCTCTAATGAGTCATTTGATTCCAACTAGAAAGTGTTTAAAATTAATCTGGTGAAGTATTTGCTTGATATGTTGGAAGTAACTGCAGGAATGGACCACCCCTGAGGAAAACCTGGGTTCCCAAAAGTTGCTTGGCAAATCTTCAGGTGAATGTCCTCATGACACCACCAGTGAAGAACCAGAACCCCAGAACAAATTCCTTAGGTGGACCAAAGTCTTCACGAGGATCAAATTCCTCAAATAGTCCAAATTATGCTCGTACTCGCCCTAATCCTTCTAATATGCAAGGAAATTACAAGGGACATGAATATGAGCTTTATTCCTCAAATCATTATGTTCATAAGTCCTCAAAGAATTTCTCTGCCTATTCATTTGAGTATTCTAACCCCCTTACTATGAAAAGAAGTGCACTAGCTTCAATGCCTCCATTCTCATATGGTGCTCGCGGGATGATGAACTCTTTGCCACCCCTTCATATGTGGGTGGTGAAGAAATTGAACTAATCACTTCTGCAGGTCACGTCTCTAGATGAAAGTCATCATCTGAAAAATTTGCTGGAGTCCTGAGGAAATTGCTTGATTGTACGCAAGCTAAAGATGATGAAATGATAACATTTCAGTCGTCCTCAAATTTAGTGTTTGTGATGAAATTCCTATCTCATGAAATTGATATGAAATTCTTCAAGTCTGAAGCATATGAGATGCTAAGCTTGTTGGAAATATGCCCTAGAGGCAATAATAAATTAGTTATTATTATATTTCCTTGTTCATAATAATCATTTATTATCCATGCTAGAATTGTATTGATTGGAAACTCAAATAGATGTGTGGATACATAGACAACACATCGTCCCTAGTGACCCTCTAGTTGACTAGTTCGTTGGTCAAAGATGGTCAAGGTTTCCTGGCCATAGGCAAGTGTTGTCACTTGATAACGGGATCACATCATTGGGAGAATAATGTGATGGAAAAGACCCAAACTATAAATGTAGCATATGATCGTGTCAGTTTATTGTTACTCTTTTCTGCATGTCAATGTATGTGTTCCTATGACCATGAGATCATGCAACTCCTGGACATCGGAGGAATACCTTGTGGGTTATCAAACGTCGCAACGTAACTGGGTGACTATAAAGGTGCTCTACAGGTATTTCCAAAGGTGTCTCTTGGGTTGGCATGGATCAAGACTGGATTTGTAACTCCGTGTGACGGAGAGGTATCTCGGGGCCGACTCGGTAATACAACATCACAACAAGCCTTGCAAGCAATGTGACTAAGGAGTTAGTTACGGGATCTTGTATTACGGAAGAGTAAAGAGACTTGCCGGTAACGAGATTGAACTAGGTATGGTGTTACCGACGATCGAATCTCGAGCAAGTAACATACCGAAGGACAATGGGAATAGTATACGGGATTATATAAATCCTTGACATAGAGGTTCAATCGATAGAGATCTTTGTAGATTATGTAGGAACCAATATGGACATCCAAGGCCCACTGTTGGTTATTGACCAGAGAGTGTCTCGGGTCATGTCTTAATAGTTCTCGAACCCGCAGGGTCTGCACACTTAAGGTTTGGTGATGTTTTGGTATAATTGAGTTATATGTGTTGGTGACCGAAGTTTTGTTCGGAGTCCCGGATGAGATCCCGAAAGTAACGAGGAGTTCCGAAATGGTCCGGAAACGAAGAATGATATATAGGAAGTTGGTATTTGGATTCTGGAAGGTTTTCTGGCATTGCCGGTAGTGTACCGGGAGTGACGAATGGGTTCCGGGGGGCCACTGGGTGGGCCCACCACGCCCCAAGGGGCCACATGGGTTTATTGGATGCGCAATAAGGTATAATGGTCTGACAAAGTCATCCAAGGAAATCCCATGAGGAAAAAGTGGAAAATCCAAAAGAGGTGGGAAAATAAGGAAGGAGTGCTAATCCAAGTGGGATTGGAGGAGGACTCCTCCCTTCCCCACTTCGGCCGACCCAAGGAGGCCTTCCTTGGCGCACCAAGATTGCCTCTCCCATCCTCCTATATATACTAGAAGTTTAGGGCTTTTGAGACACAATTTTGCCACGTGATGCCCTCTCCTCTAGATCGTAGTTCTTCCTTTAGATCGGTTTTCTACGGACCTCGGGCGAAGCTCTGCAGGAATAGATCATCACCATCACTGGCGCGCCGTCACGCTGCCGAAGAACTCATCTACTTCCCCGTCTCTCTTGCTGGATCAAGAAGGCAGAGATCATCATCGAGCTATGCATGTGCGGAACACGGAGATGACGTCCTTTCGGCACTTGATTGGGACGGATCACGAGATGGTTCGTGGGACAGATCATGGGACGATTCATGGGACGGATCATGAAGACGTACCACTACATCAACTGCATTTATTAACGCTTCCGCTTAGTGATCTACAAGGGTATGTGGATCCGATCTCCCTCTCGTAGATGAACATCACCATGATAGGTCTTTATGTGCGTAGGAAATTTTTTGTTTCTCATGCAACGTTATCCAACAGTGGGATCATGAACTAGGTTCATGCGTAGATGTAATCTCGAGTAGAACACAAAAGTTTTTGTGGGTGTTGATGTTTCAGTTTCTTCCCTCCTTAGTCATTTCTCGATTCGGCGGTTGTTGGATTGAAGCGGCCCGGACCAACCTTACTCGTACGCTTACGAGAGACCTGTTTCATCGACTAACATGCAACTTGTTGCATAAATCTGACTAGCGCGTGTCTGTTTCTTCAACTTTAGTTGAATTGGATTTGATCGAGGCGGTCCTTGGAGAGAGGTCAAATAGCAATTTTCACATCACCGTTGTGGTTTTGCGTAAGTAAGATGCGATCATACTAGATACCCATAGCAGCCACGTAAAACATGCAACGACAAATTAGAGGACGTCTAACTTGTTTTTGCAGGGCATGCGTGTGATGTGATATGGCCAAAGACATGATGTGATATATTCGATGTATGAGATGATCATGTTGTAATAGTTAAATATCGACTTGCACGTCGATGCTACGGCAACCGGCAGGAGCCATAGGGTTGTCTTTAAAACAAACTTTGGTGCTTGCAGATGCGTTTACTATGTTGCTAGGTTGTAGCGTTAGTAGTAATAGCATAGATAGCACGACAACCTCGATGGCGGCACGATGATGGAGATCATGATGATGGAGATCATGGTGTGGCTCCAGTGACGATGAAGATCATGCCGGTGCTTTGGTGATGAAGATCAAGAAGCACAAGATCATGGCCATATCATGTCACTTATGAATTGCATGTGATGTTAATCCTTTTCTGCACCTTATCTTGCTTAGGACGACGGTAGCATTATAAGGTGACCCCTCGCTAAAATTTCAAGATAAAATTGTGTTCTCCCTGTCTTTGCACCGGTGCGACAGTTCGTCGTTACGAGACACCACGTGATGATTGGGTGTGATAGACTCAACGTTCACATACAACGGGTGCAAAATAGTTGCACACGCGGAACACTCGGGTTAAACTTGACGAGCCTAGCATGTACAGACATGGCCTCGGAACACAGGAGACCGAAATGTCGATCATGAATCATATAGTTGATATGATCAACATGGAGATGTTCACCACTGAAACTACACTCAACTCACGTGATGATCGGATTTGAGTTAGTGGATTTGGATCATGCGCCACTCGAATGACTAGAGGGAAGTCTATTTGAGTGGGAGTTCTTAAGTAATATGATTAATTGAACTAATTATCTTGAACATAGTCAAAAGTGTCTTTGCAAATTATGTTGTAGCTTGCGTTGTAGCTCTACTGTTTTTTTATGTACCTAGAGAAAATTTAGTTAAAAGATGATAGTAGCAATTTTGCGAGCTCAGTTCGTAAACTAAGGATTTTCCTCATTGCTGCGCACAAGGCTTATGTCCTTAATGCACCGCTCTGTGTGCTGCACCTCGAGCATCGTCTGTGGATGTTACGAACATCTGACATACATGTTTTTGATGACTACGTGATAATTCAGTGCATAATACTTAACGGCTTAGAATTGAGACGCTGAAGACGTTTTTAACGTCACGGAACATATGAGATGTTCTAAGAGATGTAAATAGGATTTCATGCTCGTGCCCTTGTTGAGAGGTATGAGACCTCCGACAAGATTCTTTATCTATATATACCTCCCTCCCACTTCGTGAGACGGGGTCCAACACAACCATATCTTCATAAGAACACATTTCTACCTCACACACATTTGCTCACACCAAATCTTAGATCCCAAGAGCATTTGTGAGCCCCTTTGAGAGTTGTTCCAATCAAAAGATAGATCGTCTCCCTCTCCTCCTCTCAACCCAAGCTATTTGAGATTTGAGAAAGTTTTGAGCATTCCCCGTGATCTTGTTACTCTTGGAGGTTGGAGACTCCTAGGCGGTAGGATTTCTTCGGAGAGGAATCAATCCGTGTGATTACCTGTGGAAAAGTTTGTGAGGGTTTGGAAGCCACCTCGAAGGCTTACCACTAGTGGTTGAGAAAAGCCTTCGTGGTGTTATCTCAAAGGGAGAATAGGGTGAGCCTTCGTGGCGTTGGTGTGCCTTCATGGTAACATCCTCCTCTCTAACGGTGACTAGCTTCCCTCCAAGGAAGTGAACATCGGGATACATCTTTGTCTCAGTGATCTTGGTTATCCCCAACCCTAACTCCTTACTTGTGGTTTACTTGTGTTAATTGAGCATCCATACATTGCATATTGTTTGTGCTCATTATATTATGTTGGCTATTTATTTGTGCAAGATTAATCATTCAAGCATACCCTCTATATCCACACGTTCACACTTGCACCTATTGATATATCTTGTGCTATAGTGTGATCTAGTATCTTGTGTCTTCCACCTACTCGTCGTGTGATATAGCTCAAGTAAGCTTGTGTAACTTACTTGTGCTTGTTAGTAACCGTGTTGTGTCCATCTTCATAGATCGTGTTGTTGGTGCACGTTGCGGTGCCTATTGCACTTAGGATTTGTGCTTGAAAAGTATCATCTTAGTTTATTTCATCATTAGGATTAAGCCAAATCCGAAGAAGTTTTTAAATAGTCTATTCACCCCCCCCCCCTCTAGGCGTCATCGTGGTCTTTTCACCAGTTACTATAAACTTGCCAGCATTGCGACTAAGCAACAAAGTGCCATTGAAAAGCTTCAGAAACGGCTAGACAAAAGCGATGATGTGTTGAACGATGAAATGAATCGTACTCAAGTCCTCACTGAAGATGTGAGAAGTCTTCAGTCTAGATTTGATAGTCTTCAAGATCGCTATGGCACACTCTTGGCTGGTCATGAGAAACTTTCCTATGTATTTTTATAAAAGGAAGCTAGATCTTGAGAAGTTAAGAATGTGTCATGATGATCTCCGAGTGGAAAATGATTCATTGCTTTCACAAAAGATCAATACTGCTCAGGTTGAATTCATTCAACCATGTCTGAAATGCATCGAGCGTGAAACTGCTAATTCTTCACCAAAATCATCAAATGCTTCTATTGCTACAAATTCTTCAACTCTTCCTATGGCATCAAATTCTTCACTTGAGGAAACCACAAATGCTACTAACGAAAATGCAGGGTTGAAGGAATTGTATGTGACTGTCATATACAAAAGTCTCAAAGGACATAAAACCCTTGGCGGTGTGCTAAAAAAGCAGATTCTGAACAAGAACCCGAGGAAAGAGGGCATTGCCTTTGATAGGAAATTGAATGCTGATGGATCATACTGGAAACCTGAGCAAAATCCCAAAACTTTGTGGGTTGCTGCTAAAGGCCCTTCCATTGATCCATCTACTCTAACATGATTTGCATGTGAAATGTCCTATTCCTCTAATGAGTCATTTGATTCCAACTAGAAAGTGTTTAAAATTAATCTGGTGAAGTATTTGCTTGATATGTTGGAAGTAACTGCAGGAATGGACCACCCCTGAGGAAAACCTGGGTTCCCAAAAGTTGCTTGGCAAATCTTCAGGTGAATGTCCTCATGACACCACCAGTGAAGAACCAGAACCCCAGAACAAATTCCTTAGGTGGACCAAAGTCTTCACGAGGATCAAATTCCTCAAATAGTCCAAATTATGCTCGTACTCGCCCTAATCCTTCTAATATGCAAGGAAATTACAAGGGACATGAATATGAGCTTTATTCCTCAAATCATTATGTTCATAAGTCCTCAAAGAATTTCTCTGCCTATTCATTTGAGTATTCTAACCCCCTTACTATGAAAAGAAGTGCACTAGCTTCAATGCCTCCATTCTCATATGGTGCTCGCGGGATGATGAACTCTTTGCCACCCCTTCATATGTGGGTGGTGAAGAAATTGAACTAATCACTTCTGCAGGTCACGTCTCTAGATGAAAGTCATCATCTGAAAAATTTGCTGGAGTCCTGAGGAAATTGCTTGATTGTACGCAAGCTAAAGATGATGAAATGATAACATTTCAGTCGTCCTCAAATTTAGTGTTTGTGATGAAATTCCTATCTCATGAAATTGATATGAAATTCTTCAAGTCTGAAGCATATGAGATGCTAAGCTTGTTGGAAATATGCCCTAGAGGCAATAATAAATTAGTTATTATTATATTTTCTTGTTCATAATAATCATTTATTATCCATGCTAGAATTGTATTGATTGGAAACTCAAATAGATGTGTGGATACATAGACAACACATCGTCCCTAGTGACCCTCTAGTTGACTAGTTCGTTGGTCAAAGATGGTCAAGGTTTCCTGGCCATAGGCAAGTGTTGTCACTTGATAACGGGATCACATCATTGGGAGAATAATGTGATGGAAAAGACCCAAACTATAAATGTAGCATATGATCGTGTCAGTTTATTGTTACTCTTTTCTGCATGTCAATGTATGTGTTCCTATGACCATGAGATCATGCAACTCCTGGACATCGGAGGAATACCTTGTGGGTTATCAAACGTCGCAACGTAACTGGGTGACTATAAAGGTGCTCTACAGGTATTTCCAAAGGTGTCTCTTGGGTTGGCATGGATCAAGACTGGATTTGTAACTCCGTGTGACGGAGAGGTATCTCGGGGCCGACTCGGTAATACAACATCACAACAAGCCTTGCAAGCAATGTGACTAAGGAGTTAGTTACGGGATCTTGTATTACGGAAGAGTAAAGAGACTTGCCGGTAACGAGATTGAACTAGGTATGGTGTTACCGACGATCGAATCTCGAGCAAGTAACATACCGAAGGACAATGGGAATAGTATACGGGATTATATAAATCCTTGACATAGAGGTTCAATCGATAGAGATCTTTGTAGATTATGTAGGAACCAATATGGACATCCAAGGCCCACTGTTGGTTATTGACCAGAGAGTGTCTCGGGTCATGTCTTAATAGTTCTCGAACCCGCAGGGTCTGCACACTTAAGGTTTGGTGATGTTTTGGTATAATTGAGTTATATGTGTTGGTGACCGAAGTTTTGTTCGGAGTCCCGGATGAGATCCCGAAAGTAACGAGGAGTTCCGAAATGGTCCGGAAACGAAGAATGATATATAGGAAGTTGGTATTTGGATTCTGGAAGGTTTTCTGGCATTGCCGGTAGTGTACCGGGAGTGACGAATGGGTTCCGGGGGGCCACTGGGTGGGCCCACCACGCCCCAAGGGGCCACATGGGTTTATTGGATGCGCAATAAGGTATAATGGTCTGACAAAGTCATCCAAGGAAATCCCATGAGGAAAAAGTGGAAAATCCAAAAGAGGTGGGAAAATAAGGAAGGAGTGCTAATCCAAGTGGGATTGGAGGAGGACTCCTCCCTTCCCCACTTCGGCCGACCCAAGGAGGCCTTCCTTGGCGCACCAAGATTGCCTCTCCCATCCTCCTATATATACTAGAAGTTTAGGGCTTTTGAGACACAATTTTGCCACGTGATGCCCTCTCCTCTAGATCGTAGTTCTTCCTTTAGATCGGTTTTCTACGGACCTCGGGCGAAGCTCTGCAGGAATAGATCATCACCATCACTGGCGCGCCGTCACGCTGCCGAAGAACTCATCTACTTCCCCGTCTCTCTTGCTGGATCAAGAAGGCAGAGATCATCATCGAGCTATGCATGTGCGGAACACGGAGATGACGTCCTTTCGGCACTTGATTGGGACGGATCACGAGATGGTTCGTGGGACAGATCATGGGACGATTCATGGGACGGATCATGAAGACGTACCACTACATCAACTGCATTTATTAACGCTTCCGCTTAGTGATCTACAAGGGTATGTGGATCCGATCTCCCTCTCGTAGATGAACATCACCATGATAGGTCTTTATGTGCGTAGGAAATTTTTTGTTTCTCATGCAACGTTATCCAACAGTGGGATCATGAACTAGGTTCATGCGTAGATGTAATCTCGAGTAGAACACAAAAGTTTTTGTGGGTGTTGATGTTTCAGTTTCTTCCCTCCTTAGTCATTTCTCGATTCGGCGGTTGTTGGATTGAAGCGGCCCGGACCAACCTTACTCGTACGCTTACGAGAGACCTGTTTCATCGACTAACATGCAACTTGTTGCATAAATCTGACTAGCGCGTGTCTGTTTCTTCAACTTTAGTTGAATTGGATTTGATCGAGGCGGTCCTTGGAGAGAGGTCAAATAGCAATTTTCACATCACCGTTGTGGTTTTGCGTAAGTAAGATGCGATCATACTAGATACCCATAGCAGCCACGTAAAACATGCAACGACAAATTAGAGGACGTCTAACTTGTTTTTGCAGGGCATGCGTGTGATGTGATATGGCCAAAGACATGATGTGATATATTCGATGTATGAGATGATCATGTTGTAATAGTTAAATATCGACTTGCACGTCGATGCTACGGCAACCGGCAGGAGCCATAGGGTTGTCTTTAAAACAAACTTTGGTGCTTGCAGATGCGTTTACTATGTTGCTAGGTTGTAGCGTTAGTAGTAATAGCATAGATAGCACGACAACCTCGATGGCGGCACGATGATGGAGATCATGATGATGGAGATCATGGTGTGGCTCCAGTGACGATGAAGATCATGCCGGTGCTTTGGTGATGAAGATCAAGAAGCACAAGATCATGGCCATATCATGTCACTTATGAATTGCATGTGATGTTAATCCTTTTCTGCACCTTATCTTGCTTAGGACGACGGTAGCATTATAAGGTGACCCCTCGCTAAAATTTCAAGATAAAATTGTGTTCTCCCTGTCTTTGCACCGGTGCGACAGTTCGTCGTTACGAGACACCACGTGATGATTGGGTGTGATAGACTCAACGTTCACATACAACGGGTGCAAAATAGTTGCACACGCGGAACACTCGGGTTAAACTTGACGAGCCTAGCATGTACAGACATGGCCTCGGAACACAGGAGACCGAAATGTCGATCATGAATCATATAGTTGATATGATCAACATGGAGATGTTCACCACTGAAACTACACTCAACTCACGTGATGATCGGATTTGAGTTAGTGGATTTGGATCATGCGCCACTCGAATGACTAGAGGGAAGTCTATTTGAGTGGGAGTTCTTAAGTAATATGATTAATTGAACTAATTATCTTGAACATAGTCAAAAGTGTCTTTGCAAATTATGTTGTAGCTTGCGTTGTAGCTCTACTGTTTTTTTATGTACCTAGAGAAAATTTAGTTAAAAGATGATAGTAGCAATTTTGCGAGCTCAGTTCGTAAACTAAGGATTTTCCTCATTGCTGCGCACAAGGCTTATGTCCTTAATGCACCGCTCTGTGTGCTGCACCTCGAGCATCGTCTGTGGATGTTACGAACATCTGACATACATGTTTTTGATGACTACGTGATAATTCAGTGCATAATACTTAACGGCTTAGAATTGAGACGCTGAAGACGTTTTTAACGTCACGGAACATATGAGATGTTCTAAGAGATGTAAATAGGATTTCATGCTCGTGCCCTTGTTGAGAGGTATGAGACCTCCGACAAGATTCTTTATCTACAAAGTAAAAGGAGAAAAGATCAATCGTTGAGCATGTTCTCAGATTGTCTGAGTGCAACAATCGCTTGAATCAAGTGGGAGTTAATCTTGCAGATGAGATAGTGATGGTTCTCCAAAGCCACTGCCACCAAGCTACTAGAGCTTAGTGATGAACTATAACATATCAAGGATAGATATGATGATCCTTGAGCGATTCACAATGTTTGACACCGCGAAAGTATAAATCAAGTAGGAGCATCAATTGTTGATGGTTAGTAAAACCACTAGTTTCAAGAAGGGCAAGGGATAGAAGGGATACTTCATGAAACGGCAAACCAGTTGCTGCTTTAATGAAGAAACCCAAGATTGAACCCGAACCCGAAACTAAGTGCTTCTGTTATGAGGGGAACGGTCACTAAAGCAGAGCTACCCTAGATACTTGGTAGATGAGAAGGCTAGCGAAGTCGACAGAATTATATTTGATATACATGATATTGATGTGTACTTTACTAGTTCTCCTAGTAGCACGAAGAAATTAGATACCGGTTCAGTTGCTGAGTGTTGGTAACTCGAAATAAAAGCTACCGAATAAACGGAGACTAGCTAAAGGCGAGGTGACGATATGTGTTGGAAGTGTTTCCAAGGTTGATGTGATCAAACATCGCACACTCCCTCTACCATCGGGATTAGTGTTCAACCGAAATAATTTTTATTTGGTGTTTGCGTTGAGCATGCACATGATTAGATCGTGTATATTGCAATACGCTTATTCATTTGAAGATAATAGTGGTTATTCTATTTGCTTGAATAAATACCTTCAGTGGTTTATTAAATCTCGATTGTAGTGATACACATGTTCATAATATTGATGCCAAATGATACAAAGTAGTAATGATAGTACCACTTACTTGTGGCACTGCCACTTGAGTCATGTTAATGTAAAATGCATGAAGAAGCTCCATGCTGATGGATCTTGGTACTCACTCACTTTGAAATGTTTGAGACATGCAAACCATAACTATTGGTATAAACGCATGAAGAAACTCCATGCAAATAGATTGTTTGGACTCACTTGATTTTGAATCACTTGAGACATGCAAATCATACCACATGGGCAAGATGACTGAAGGCCTCGTTTTCCAGTGAGATGGAACAAGGAAGTAACTTGTTAGAAGTAATACATTTTTTGAAGTGTGCAGTCCAATGAGTGCTGAGGCACGCAGTGGATATAGTTATGTTCTTACTTCATTGCTGATTTGAGTAGATACAAGAGTATTTACTTGATGAATTACAAGTCTGAAATATTGAAAAGTTCAAAGCTATTTCAGAGTGAAGATCGTCATGACAAGAGGATAAACTGTCTACGATATGATCATAGAGATGAATATCTCAGTTGCGAGTTTTGGTACACAGTTAAGACAATGTGGAAATAGTTTTACAATTCATGCCACCTAGAACACCATAGTGTGATGGTGTGTCCGAACGTCATAGCCGTGCCCTATTGGATATAGCGCATACTATGATGTCTCTTATCGAATTACCACTATCGTTTATGGGTTATGCATTAGAGATAACCGCATTCACTTTAAATAGGGCACCACGTATTTCCGTTGAGATGACACAATATGAACTATGGTTTGGAGAAACCTGAGCTGTCATTTCTTGAAAGTTAGGGGCTACGTAGCTTACGTGAAAAAGTTTCATCTTGATAAGCTCGAACCCAAAGCGGATAAATGCATCTTCATAGGGTATCCAAAATAGTTGGGTACATCTCCTATCTCAGATCCGGAAGCAAGTGTTTGTTTCTAGAAACGGTCCATTCTCGAGGAAAAGTTTCTCTCGAAGGAATTGAGTGGGAGGGTGGTGGAACTTGATGAGGTTATTGAACCATCACTTCAACCAGTGTGTAGCAGGGCACAGGAAGTTGTTCCTGTGGCGCCTACACCAATAGAAGTGGAAACTAATGATAGTGATCATTAAGCTTCGGATCAAGTTACTACAAACCTCGTAGGTCGAGAAGGTCGCGTACTGTTATAGAGTGGTACGGTAACCTTGTCTTGGAGGTCATTTTGTTGAACCACAATGAACCTACGAGCTATGCAGAAGCGATGGTGGGCCCGGATTCTGTCAAATGGCTGGAGGCCATGAAATCCGAGAAAGGATCTATGTATGAAAACAAAGGTAGAATTTGGAAGAACTACTTGATGGTCGTAAGACTATATTGATCTTTTAAAGGAAGACAGACGATGATGATGAAAGTCACCATTAATAAAAGCTCGACTTGTCGCAAAGATGTTTCAGACAAATCCAAAGAGTTGACTATGATGAGACTTTCTCACTCATAGCGATGCTAAAAGTCCGTTGGAATTATGTTAGTAGTTGTTGCATTGTTTATGAAATATTGCACATAGAATGTCAAAACATTGTTTCCTCGACGGTTTCCTTGAGAAAAGGTTGTATGTGATACAACCAAAAGGTTTTGTCGATCCTAAGGATGCTAACAAGTATGCAAGCTCCAGCGATCCTTCTATGGATTGTTGCAAGCATCTCGGAGTTGGAATATACGCTTTGACGAGAAGATCCAAGCTTGTGGGTTTATACAAGGTTTATGAGAAACTTGTATTTCCAAAGAAGTGATTGGGAGCACTATAGAATTTCTGATATATATATGTGGTTGACATATTGTTGATCAGAAGTAATGTAGAATTTCTGTAAAGCATAAAGGGTTGTTTGAAAGGAGTTCTTCAAAGGAAGACCTGGATAGAGCTACTTGAACATTGAAGCATCAAGATCTATAGAGATAGATCAAAACTCTAAATAGAACTTTCAATGAAATGCATGCCTCGATAGTTTTTTGAAGGAGTTAAAAATAGATCAGCAAAGAAGGAGTTCTTGGCTGTGTTTTAAGGTGTGGATTTGAGTAAGACTCAAAGCCCGACCACGACAGAAGAAAGAGAAAGGACGAAGGTTGTCCCCTATGCTTTAGTCGTAGACTCTAAAGTATGCCATGCTGTGTACCGCAGCTCATGTGTGCCTTGCCATGAGTCTGTCAAGGGTTACAAAGAGTGATCCAGGATTGAATCACTGAACAACGGTCAAAGTTATCCTTAGTAACTAATGGACTAAGGAATTTTTCTCAATTATGGAGGTGATTAAAGAGTTCATCGTAAAGGGCTACGTCGATGCAAGCTTTGACACTAATCCTACTAACTCTGAGTAGTAAACCGGATTCGTATAGTAGAGCAGCCATTTGGAATATTTCCAAATAGCACGTAGTAGCAACATCTATAGGACGACATAAAGATTTGTAAAGCACACACAGATCTGAAAGGATCAAAGCCGTTGACTAAAACCTCTCTCACAAGCAAGACATGATCGAACCCAGAGCTGTATGGGCGTTAGATTCATTAGAATCACATAGTGATGTGAACTAGATTATTGACTCTAGTGCAAGTGGGAGACTGTTGGAAATATGCCATAGAGGCAATAATAAATTAGTTATTTTTATATTTCCTTGTTCATAATAATCGTTTATTATCCATGCTAGAATTGTATTGATTGGAAACTCAAATACATGTGTGGATACATAGACAACACACTGTCCCTAGTGAGCCTCTAGTTGACTAGTTCGTTGATCAAATATGGTCAAGGTTTCCTGGCCATAGGCAAGTGTTGTCACTTGATAATGGGATCACATCATTGGGAGGATGATGTGATGGACAAGACCCAAACTATAAACGTAGCATATGATTGTGTCAGTTTATTGTTATTGTTTTCTGCATGTTAATGAATCTGTTCCTAGGACCATGAGATCATGCAACTCCCGGACACCGGAGGAATACCTTGTGGGGTATCAAACGTCGTAACGTAACTGTGTGACTATAAAGGTGCTCTATAGGTATTTCCAAAGGTTTCCGTTGGGTTGGCATGGATCAAGACTGGGATTTGTCACTCTGTGTGACAGAGAGGTATCTCGGGGCCCACTCGGTAATACAACATCACAAGAAGCCTTGCAAGTAATGTGACTAAGGAGTTAGTTACGAGGTCTTGTATTACGGAACGAGTAAAGAGACTTGCCGGTAACGAGATTGAACTAGGTATGGTGATACCGACGATCGAATCTCGGGCAAGTAACATACCGAAGGACAAAGGGAATAGTATACGGGATTATATGATTCCTTGACATAGAGGTTCAACCGATAGAGATCTTCGTTGAATATGTAGGAACCATTATGGACATCCAGGTCCCGCAGTTGGTTATTGACCAGAGAGTGTCTCAGGTCATGTCTGCATAGTTCTCGAACCCGCAGGGTTTGCACAGTTAAGGTTCGGTGACGTTTCGGTATAGTTGAGTTATATGTCTTGGTGACCGAAGTTTTGTTTGGAATCCCGGATGAGATCCCGGAAGTCACGAGGAGTTCGGCAATGGTCCGGAAATGAAGATTGATATATTGGAAGTTGGTATTTGGATTCCGGAAGGTTTTCGGGCTTTGCCGGTAGTGTACCGGGAGTGACGAATGGGTTTCGGGGGGCCACTGGGTGGGCCCACAACGCCCCAAGGGGTCCACATGGGTTTATTGGATGCTCAATAAGGTATGATGGGCTGAAAAAGTCATCCAAGGAAAGCCCATGAGGAAAAAGTGGAAAATCCAAAAGAGGTGGGAAAATAAGGAAGGAGTCCTAATCCAAGTTTGATTGGAGGAGGACTCCTCCCTTCCCCAATTCGGCCGACCCAAGGAGGCCTTCCTTGGCGCACCAAGGCTGCCTCTCCCCTCCTCCTATATATACTAGGGTTTAGGGCTTTTGAGACACAACTTTGCCACGTGCTACCCTCTCCTCTAGATCGTAGTTCTTCCTCTAGATCGGTTTTCTGCGGAGCTCGGGCGGAGCCGTGCAGGAATAGATCATCACCATTGCCGACGCACCGTCACGCTGCCGGAGAACTCATCTACTTCATCTGCACGATGACAAACCCAAGAATACAGAGTGGGTTCTTGACACTGGTTGCACCAATCACATGACTGGTGATAAAAGCTTATTGATGAATATGCCACTAACACCATCACCACTAAAGCAAATCACTTACATTGATAAAGGTGAAAGAAAGTTATTGGGACTTGGTAAAGTGGCTATCTCCAAGGAGGGGCACATGGACAAAGTCATGCGTGTCGAATTCCTTGGGTTTAACCTCATGTCAGTCTCCATGCTTTGTGATCTTGATATGATTGTCATCTTTGGAAAATATACATGTGTAGTCATCATGGAATCTGACAAATCCAAAGTCTTCGAAGGCTTCAAGAGAGGAGATTTGTATATTGTTGATTTTTGCACAGGTCCTCAACCAGCCACATGCTTACTAGCAAAAACCTCAGAAGGCTGGCTATGGCATCGACGACTTGGTCATGCATGCATGAGGAATTTGCACACACTGGTGAAGAAGAAGCATGTCATTGGCATTGAATTCGTCAAATTGCTCAAGGACCATCTCTGCGGTGCTTGTGAGTATGGAAAAATAACCAGATCGAAACACCCCTCGAAGACTATGATGACTACTACTCATCCGTTTTAATTGCTTCACATGGATCTATTAGGACCTACTCATTATGCCACTCTAACCAATGCAACATCTTTATATGGCTTTGTCATCGTTGATGACTATTCTCGCTATACTTGGGTAGACACCGTTCTGTATAAAAGTGAAGTGCAGGAAGTCTTCAAATGATTTTCCTCAAGGGCCTCGACGAACTTCGGCATCAATATCAAAAGCATCAGGAGTGACAATAGGACAGAATTCAAAAATACTGGTCTTGATGATTATCTTGATGAACTTGGTATTACTCATGAACTGTCTTCTCCTTATACTCCTCAACAGAATGGCGTCGTTGAACGCAAGAACAGGACTCTGTTTGAAATGGCACGGACAATGCTTGAAGAATATCAGACTCCTCGCCGCTTCTGGCCTGAAGCAATCATCACTGCTTACCACATCATCAAGAGGGTATATCTTCAGAAATTCCTTAAGAAAACCTCATATGAACTCCTCACTAACAAGAAACCCAATGTAAGTTATTTCAAAGTCTTAGGTGCAAGATGTTGGATTAGAGATCCTCACCATAGCTCAAAGTTTGCACGTAAAGAACAAGAGGGTGTTATACTTGGTTACAGAAAGGACTCGCACACCTACAGAGTCTTCAACACCTATCACAACAAGGTTGTTGAAACTATAGATGTGTTGTTCGATGAACCTAACGGCTCGCAAAGAGAGCAACTGCCTCGTGTGCCAGATAAATTGACTCTTGAGGAAGCCATCAGTCTCAAAGCTACTGAAGATATCATTCCTACTGAGGAATAACAACTTGTTGAAGAATTCGTCCCCAACACTGATGAAATACAAGCAAGTGCTGTTGGAAATATGCCCTAGAGGCAATAATAAATTAGTTATTATTATATTTCTTAGTTCATGATAATCGTTTATTATCCATGCTATAATTGTATTGATTGGAAACACAATACTTGTGTGGATACATAGACAAAACACTGTCCCTAGTAAGCCTCTAGTTGACTAGCTCGTTGATCAAAGATGGTCAAGGTTTCCTGGCCATAGGCAAGTGTTGTCACTTGATAACGGGATCACATCATTAGGAGAATCATGTGATGGACTAGACCCAAACTAATAGACGTAGCATGTTGATCGTGTCATTTTGTTGCTACTGTTTTCTGCGTGTCAAGTATTTGTTCCTATGACCATGAGATCATATAACTCACGGACACCGGAGGAATGCTTTGTGTGTATCAAACGTCGCAACGTAACTGGGTGACTATAAAGATGCTCTACAGGTATCTCCGAAGGTGTTCGTTGAGTTAGTATAGATCGAGACTGGGATTTGTCACTCCGTGTGACGGAGAGGTATCTCGGGGCCCACTCGGTAATACAACATCACACACAAGCCTTGCAAGCAATGTAACTTAATGTAAGTTGCGGGATCTTGTATTACGGAACGAGTAAAGAGACTTGCCGGTAAACGAGATTGAAATAGGTATGCGGATACTAACGATCGAATCTCGGGCAAGTAACATACCGAAGGACAAAGGGAATGACATACGGGATTATATGAATCCTTGGCACTGAGGTTCAAACGATAAGATCTTCGTAGAATATGTAGGATCCAATATGGGCATCCAGGTCCCGCTATTGGATATTGACCGAGGAGTCTCTCGGGTCATGTCTACATAGTTCTCGAACCCGCAGGGTCTGCACACTTAAGGTTCGACGTTGTTTTATGCGTATTTGAGTTATATGGTTGGTTACCGAATGTTGTTCGGAGTCCCGGATGAGATCACGGACGTCACGAGGGTTTCCGGAATGGTCCGGAAACGAAGATTGATATATAGGATGACCTCATTTGGTTACCGGAAGGTTTTCGTGCATTACCGGAAAAGTTTCGGGCTCATCGGTAGTGTACCGGGAGTGCCGGGAGGGGTGCCGGGGACCATCGGGAGGGGTGTCACGCCCCAAGGGGTCTCATGGGCTATGGGAAGAGATAAACCAGCCCCTAGTGGGCTGGAATAAGTTCCCACTATGGCCCATAAGGTTTGAGAAGGAAAAAACACAAGGTGGAAAGAGTTTCCAAGTGGGAAGGTGGAATCCTACTCCAAGTAGGATTGGAGTAGGACTCCTCCACCTCCAATTTCGGCCAAACCTTTAGGTTTTGAGGCTGCCTCCTCCCCTCCCTCCCACCTATATATACGGAGGTTTTAGGGCTGATTTGAGACGACTTTCTCACGGCTGCCCGACCACATACCTCCATAGTTTTTCCTCTAGATCGTGTTTCTGCGGAGCTCGGGCGGAGCCCTGCTGAGACAAGATCATCACCAACCTCCGGAGCGCCGTCACGCTGCCGGAGAACTCTTCTACCTCTCCGTCTCTCTTGCTGGATCAAGAAGGCCGAGATCATCGTCGAGTTGTACGTGTGCTGAACGCGGAGGTGCCGTCCGTTCGGTACTAGATCGTGGGACTGATCGCGGGATTGTTCGCGGGGCGGATCGAGGGACGTGAGGACGTTCCACTACATCAACCGCGTTCACTAACGCTTCTGCTGTACGATCTACAAGGGTACGTAGATCACTCATCCCCTCTCGTAGATGGACATCACCATGATAGGTCTTCGTGCGCGTAGGAAAATTTTTGTTTCCCTTGCGGCGTTCCCCAACAGTGGCATCATGAGCTAGGTTCATGCGTAGATGTCTTCTCGAGTAGAACACAAAAGTTTTTGTGGGAGGTGATGTGCGTTTTGCTGCCCTCCTTAGTCTTTTCTTGATTCCGCGGTATTGTTGGATTGAAGCGGCTTGGACCGACATTACTCGTACGCTTACGAGAGACTGGTTTCATCGTTACGAGTAACCCCCTTTTCTCAAAGATGACTGGCAAGTGTCGGTTTCTCCAACTTTAGTTGAATCGGATTTGACCGAGGAGGTCCTTGGATGAGGTTAAATAGCAACTCATATATCTCCGTTGTGGTGTTTGCGTAAGTAAGATGCGATCCTACTAGATACCCTTGGTCACCACGTAAAACATGCAACAACAAAATTAGAGGACGTCTAACTTGTTTTTGCAGGGTATGATTGTGATATGATGTGGCCAACGATGTGATGTGATATATTGGATGTATGAGATGATCATGTTGTAATAGAAATATCGACTTGCACGTCGATGGTACGGCAACCGGCAGGAGCCATAGGGTTGTCTTTATACTAACATATGTGCTTGCAGATGCGTTTACTATTTTGCTAGGCTGTAGCTTTAGTAGTGATAGCATAAGTAGCACGACAACCACGATGGCAACACGTTGATGGATGATCATGGTGTGGCGCCGGTGACAAGAAGATCGTGCCGGTGCTTTGGTGATGGAGATCAAGAAGCACGTGATGATGGCCATATCATGTCACTTATGAATTGCATGTGATGTTAATCCTTTTATGCACCTTATTTTGCTTAGAACGACGGTAGCATTATGAGGTGATCTCTCACTAAAATTTCAAGACGAAATTGTGTTCTCCCCGACTGTGCACCGTTGCGACAGTTCTTCGTTTCGAGACACCACGTGATGATCGGGTGTGATAGACTCAACGTTCACATACAACGGGTGCAAAACAGTTGCACACGCGGAACACTCGGGTTAAGCTTGACGAGCCTAGCATGTGCAGACATGGCCTCGGAACACATGAGACCGAAAGGTCGAGCATGAATTGTATAGTTGATATGATTAGCATAGAGATGCTTACCACTGAAACTATTCTCGACTCACGTGATGATCGGACTTGAGATAGTGGATTTGGATCATGTACCACTCAAATGACTAGAGAGATGTACTTTTTGAGTGGGAGTTCTTAAGTAATATGATTAATTGAACAAATTGTCATGAACATAGACTAATGGTCTTTGCAAATTGCGATGTCGCTTGCGCTATAGCTCTACTGTTTTTATATGTTCCTAGAGAAAATTTAGTTGAAAGTTGATAGTAGCAAACTTTGCAGACTAAGTCTGTAAAACCGAGGATTGTCCTCGTTGCTACACAGAAGGCTTATGTCCTTAATGCACCACTCGGTGTGCTGCACCTCGAGTGTCGTCTATGGATGCTATGAACATCCGACATACACGTTTCTGATGACTACACGATAGTTCAGTGCAAAATACTTAATGGCTTAGAAGCAAGACGCCGAAAACGTTGTAAAACGTCACGGAACATAAGTGATGTTCTAAAGAGATGAAATTGTGATTTCATGCTTGTGCCCTTGTTAAGAGGTACGAGACCTCCAACAAGATTCTTTGTCCACAAAGTAAAGGAGAAAGGCTCAATTGTTGAGCATGTGCTCGGATTGTCCGAGTACGACAATCGCTTGAATCAAGTGGGAGTTAATCTTCCAGATGAGATAGTGATAGTTCTCCAAAGTCACTGCCACCAAGCTGTGAGAGCTTCGTGATGAACTATAACATATCAAGGATAGATACAATGATCCTTGAGCGATTCGCGATGTTTAACACTGCGAAAGTAGAAATCAAGAAGGAGCATCAATAGTTGATGGTTTGTAAAACCACTAAGTTTCAAGAAAGGCAAGGGCTAGAAGGGATACTTCGTGAAATGGCAAAACAGTTGCTACACTAATGAAGAGACCCAAGATTAAACCCAAACCCGAGACTAAGTGCTTCTGTAATGAGGGGAACAGTCACTGAGGCAGAGAAACTCTAGATACTTGGTAGATAAGAAGGCTGGCAAAAGTCAAGAGAAGTATATTAGATATACATGATGTTGATGTGTACTTTACTAGTACTCCTAGTAGCATGAGGGTATTGGATACCGGTTCGGTTGCTAAGTGATTAGTAACACGAAATATAAGCTACGGCATAAACGGAGACTAGCTAAAGGCGAGGTGACGATACGTGTTGGAAGTGTATCCAAGGTTGATATGATCAAACGTCGCACGCTCCCTCTACCATCGGGATTGATGTTAAACCTAAATAATTGTTATTTGGTGCTTGCGTTAAGCATGAACATGATTGGATCGTGTTTATTGCAATACGATTATTCATTTAAAGAGAATAATGGTTACTCTATTTTCTTGAATAATCACCTTCAATGGTTTATTGAATCTCGATCGTAGTGTTACACATGTTCATGATATTGGTGCCAAAAGATACGAGTTGATGATGATAGTACCACTTACTTGTGGCACTGCCGCTTGAGTCATGTTAGTATAAATTGCATGAAGAGGCTCCATGCTGATGGATCTTTGTACTCACCTGATTTCGAATCACTAGTGACATGCAAATCATACCACATGAGCAAGGCCTTGTTTTCATTGAGATGAAATAAGATAGTAACTTGTTGGAAGTGATACATTTTGATGTATGCAGTCCAATGGGTACTGAGGCACGCAGTGGATATCATTATGTTCTTACTTCACTGACGATTTGAGTAGATACATGAGTATTTACTTAATGAATCACAAGTCTGAAATGTTGAAAAGTTCAAATACGTTTCAGAGTGAAGTTCATCGTAATAAGAGGATAAACTGTCTACGATATGATCATAGAAATGAATATCTGAGTTACGAGTTTTGGTACGCAGTTAAGACAATGTGGAAATTGTTTCGTAGTTCATGCCACCTGGAACATCATAGTGTGATGATGTGTCTGAACGTCATAGCCACGCACTATTTGGTATGGTGCATACTATGGTGTCTCTTATCGAATTACCACTATCGTTTATGGGTTATGCATTAGAGACAACTGCACTCACTTTAAATAGGGCACCGCGTATTTCCGTTGAGATGACACAGTATAGACTGAGGTTTAGAGAAATCTAAACTGTCGTTTCTTGAATGTTTGGGGTTTCGACACTTATGTGAAAAAGTTTCAGTCTGATAAGCTCGAACCCAAAGCGGATAAATGCATCTTCATAGGATATCCAAAACAGTTGGGTACATCTCCTATCTCAGATCCGAAAGCAAAGTGTTTGTTTCTAGAAACGGATCCTTTCTCGAGGAAAGGTTTCTCTCGAAAGAATTGAGTGGGAGGGTAGTAGAACTTGATGAGGTTATTGAACCATCACTTCAACCAGCGTGTAGCAGGGCGCAGGAAGTTGTTCATGTGGCGCCTACACCAATTGAAGTGGAAGCTGATGATGATGATCATTGAGCTTCGAATCAAGTTACTAAAAACCTCGTAGGTCGACAAGGTTGCGTACTGCTGCAGAGTAGTACGGTAACCCTGTCTTGGAGGTCATGTTGTTGAGCAACAATGAACCTACGAGTTATGGAGAAAGCGATGGTGGGCCCAGATTCCGACAAATGGCTGGAAGCCATGAAATCCGACAGAGGATCCATGTGTGAAACCAAAGTGTAGACTTTGGTAGAACTACTTGATGGTCATGGGACTATTGGGTAAAATGGATCTTTAAAAGAAGACAGACGATGATGGTCATAAGTCACTATTAAGAAAAGCTCGACTTGTCGCAAAGATGTTTTCGACAAGATCAAACAGTTGACTATGATGAGACTTTCTCACTCGTAGCGATGCTAAAGGTCTGTTAGAATTATGTTAGTTGTTGATGCATTATTTATGAAATATTGCACGTAGGATGTCAAAACATTGTTTTCTCGACGGTTTCCTTGAGCAAACATTGTATGTGATACAACGAGAAGGTTTTGTCGATCCTAAAGATACTAGCAAGTATGCAAGCTCCAGTGATCCTTCAATGGACTGGTGCAAGCATCTCGGAGTTGGAATATACACTTTGATGAGATGATCAAAGATTTTGGGTGTGTACAAGGTTTATGAGAAACTTGTATTTCCAAAGAAGTGAGTGGGAGCACTATAGAATTTCTGATAGGTATATGTGGTTGACATATTGTGGATCAGAAGTAATGTAGAATTTCTGTAAAGCATACAAGGTTGTTTGAAAGAAGTTTTCAAAGGAGTACCTGGATTACGCTACTTGAACGTTGAGCATCAAAGATCTATGGAGATAGATCGAAAGCGCTTAATAGAAGTTTCAACAAGATGCATGCCTTGACAAGTTTTTGAAAGAGTTCAAAATAGACCAGCAAAGAAGGAGTTCTTGGTTGCGTTGTGAGGTGTGAATTTGAGTAAGACTCAAAACCCGACCACGGCAGAATAAAGAGAATAGACGAAGGTCGTCTTCTATGCCTTAGCCGTAGAATCTAAATTATGCCATGCTGTGTACCGCACCTGAAGTGTGCCTTGACTCAAAGTATGTTGAGAGGTACAAAGAGTGATCCATGATTGAATCACTAGCAGCGGTCGAAATTTATCCTTAGTAACTAATGGACTAAGGAATTTTTCTCGATTATGGAGGTGGTTAAAGAGTTTGTCGTAAAGGGTTACGTCAATGCAAGCTTTGACACTAATCCGGATAACTATGAGTAGTGAAACGGATTCGTATAGTAGAGTAGATATTTGGAGCTTTTCCGAATAGCATGTAGTAGCAGCATCTATAAGATGACATAAAGATTTGTAAAGAACGCACGGATCTGAAAGTTTCAGAACCGTTGACTAAAACCTCTCTCACGAGCAAGACGTGATCAGACCCCATAACTATATGGGTGTTGGATTCGTTGGAATCACATGGTGATGTGAACTAGATTATTGACTCTAGTGCAAGTGGGAGACTGTTGGAAATATGCCCTAGAGGCAATAATAAATTAGTTATTATTATATTTCTTAGTTCATGATAATCGTTTATTATCCATGCTATAATTGTATTGATTGGAAACACAATACTTGTGTGGATACATAGACAAAACACTGTCCCTAGTAAGCCTCTAGTTGACTAGCTCGTTGATCAAAGATGGTCAAGGTTTCCTGGCCATAGGCAAGTGTTGTCACTTGATAACGGGATCACATCATTAGGAGAATCATGTGATGGACTAGACCCAAACTAATAGACGTAGCATGTTGATCGTGTCATTTTGTTGCTACTGTTTTCTGCGTGTCAAGTATTTGTTCCTATGACCATGAGATCATATAACTCACGGACACCGGAGGAATGCTTTGTGTGTATCAAACGTCGCAACGTAACTGGGTGACTATAAAGATGCTCTACAGGTATCTCCGAAGGTGTTCGTTGAGTTAGTATAGATCGAGACTGGGATTTGTCACTCCGTGTGACGGAGAGGTATCTCGGGGCCCACTCGGTAATACAACATCACACACAAGCCTTGCAAGCAATGTAACTTAATGTAAGTTGCGGGATCTTGTATTACGGAACGAGTAAAGAGACTTGCCGGTAAACGAGATTGAAATAGGTATGCGGATACTAACGATCGAATCTCGGGCAAGTAACATACCGAAGGACAAAGGGAATGACATACGGGATTATATGAATCCTTGGCACTGAGGTTCAAACGATAAGATCTTCGTAGAATATGTAGGATCCAATAGGGCATCCAGGTCCCGCTATTGGATATTGACCGAGGAGTCTCTCGGGTCATGTCTACATAGTTCTCGAACCCGCAGGGTCTGCACACTTAAGGTTCGACGTTGTTTTATGCGTATTTGAGTTATATGGTTGGTTACCGAATGTTGTTCGGAGTCCCGGATGAGATCACGGACGTCACGAGGGTTTCCGGAATGGTCCGGAAACGAAGATTGATATATAGGATGACCTCATTTGGTTACCGGAAGGTTTTCGTGCATTACCGGAAAAGTTTCGGGCTCATCGGTAGTGTACCGGGAGTGCCGGGAGGGGTGCCGGGGACCATCGGGAGGGGTGTCACGCCCCAAGGGGTCTCATGGGCTATGGGAAGAGATAAACCAGCCCCTAGTGGGCTGGAATAAGTTCCCACTAAGGCCCATAAGGTTTGAGAAGGAAAAAACACAAGGTGGAAAGAGTTTCCAAGTGGGAAGGTGGAATCCTACTCCAAGTAGGATTGGAGTAGGACTCCTCCACCTCCAATTTCGGCCAAACCTTTAGGTTTTGAGGCTGCCTCCTCCCCTCCCTCCCACCTATATATACGGAGGTTTTAGGGCTGATTTGAGACGACTTTCTCACGGCTGCCCGACCACATACCTCCATAGTTTTTCCTCTAGATCGTGTTTCTGCGGAGCTCGGGCGGAGCCCTGCTGAGACAAGATCATCACCAACCTCCGGAGCGCCGTCACGCTGCCGGAGAACTCTTCTACCTCTTCGTCTCTCTTGCTGGATCAAGAAGGCCGAGATCATCGTCGAGCTGTACGTGTGCTGAACGCGGAGGTGCCGTCCGTTCGGTACTAGATCGTGGGACTGATCGCGGGATTGTTCGCGGGGCGGATCGAGGGACGTGAGGACGTTCCACTACATCAACCGCGTTCACTAACGCTTCTTCTGTACGATCTACAAGGGTACGTAGATCACTCATCCCCTCTCGTAGATGGACATCACCATGATAGGTCTTCGTGCGCGTAGGAAAATTTTTGTTTCCCTTGCGGCGTTCCCCAACAGTGGCATCATGAGCTAGGTTCATGCGTAGATGTCTTCTCGAGTAGAACACAAAAGTTTTTGTGGGCGGTGATGTGCGTTTTGCTGCCCTCCTTAGTCTTTTCTTGATTCCGCGGTATTGTTGGATTGAAGCGGCTTGGACCGACATTACTCGTACGCTTACGAGAGACTGGTTTCATCGTTACGAGTAACCCCCTTTTCTCAAAGATGACTGGCAAGTGTCGGTTTCTCCAACTTTAGTTGAATCGGATTTGACCGAGGAGGTCCTTGGATGAGGTTAAATAGCAACTCATATATCTCCGTTGTGGTGTTTGCGTAAGTAAGATGCGATCCTACTAGATACCCTTGGTCACCACGTAAAACATGCAACAACAAAATTAGAGGACGTCTAACTTGTTTTTGCAGGGTATGATTGTGATATGATGTGGCCAACGATGTGATGTGATATATTGGATGTATGAGATGATCATGTTGTAATAGAAATATCGACTTGCACGTCGATGGTACGGCAACCGGCAGGAGCCATAGGGTTGTCTTTATACTAACATATGTGCTTGCAGATGCGTTTACTATTTTGCTAGGCTGTAGCTTTAGTAGTGATAGCATAAGTAGCACGACAACCACGATGGCAACACGTTGATGGATGATCATGGTGTGGCGCCGGTGACAAGAAGATCGTGCCGGTGCTTTGGTGATGGAGATCAAGAAGCACGTGATGATGGCCATATCATGTCACTTATGAATTGCATGTGATGTTAATCCTTTTATGCACCTTATTTTGCTTAGAACGACGGTAGCATTATGAGGTGATCTCTCACTAAAATTTCAAGACGAAATTGTGTTCTCCCCGACTGTGCACCGTTGCGACAGTTCTTCGTTTCGAGACACCACGTGATGATCGGGTGTGATAGACTCAACGTTCACATACAACGGGTGCAAAACAGTTGCACACGCGGAACACTCGGGTTAAGCTTGACGAGCCTAGCATGTGCAGACATGGCCTCGGAACACATGAGACCGAAAGGTCGAGCATGAATTGTATAGTTGATATGATTAGCATAGAGATGCTTACCACTGAAACTATTCTCGACTCACGTGATGATCGGACTTGAGATAGTGGATTTGGATCATGTACCACTCAAATGACTAGAGAGATGTACTTTTTGAGTGGGAGTTCTTAAGTAATATGATTAATTGAACAAATTGTCATGAACATAGTCTAATGGTCTTTGCGAATTGCGATGTAGCTTGCGCTATAGCTCTACTGTTTTTATATGTTCCTAGAGAAAATTTAGTTGAAAGTTGATAGTAGCAAACTTTGCAGACTAAGTCTGTAAAACCGAGGATTGTCCTCGTTGCTACACAGAAGGCTTATGTCCTTAATGCACCACTCGGTGTGCTGCACCTTGAGTGTCGTCTATGGATGCTATGAACATCCGACATACACGTTTCTGATGACTACACGATAGTTCAGTGCAAAATACTTAATGGCTTAGAAGCAAGACGCCGAAAACGTTGTAAAACGTCACGGAACATAAGTGATGTTCTAAAGAGATGAAATTGTGATTTCATGCTTGTGCCCTTGTTAAGAGGTACGAGACCTCCAACAAGATTCTTTGTCCACAAAGTAAAGGAGAAAGGCTCAAATGTTGAGCATGTGCTCGGATTGTCCGAGTACGACAATCGCTTGAATCAAGTGGGAGTTAATCTTCCAGATGAGATAGTGATAGTTCTCCAAAGTCACTGCCACCAAGCTGTGAGAGCTTCGTGATGAACTATAACATATCAAGGATAGATACAATGATCCTTGAGCGATTCGCGATGTTTAACACTGCGAAAGTAGAAATCAAGAAGGAGCATCAATAGTTGATGGTTTGTAAAACCACTAAGTTTCAAGAAAGGCAAGGGCTAGAAGGGATACTTCGTGAAATGGCAAAACAGTTGCTACACTAATGAAGAGACCCAAGATTAAACCCAAACCCGAGACTAAGTGCTTCTGTAATGAGGGGAACAGTCACTGAGGCGGAGAAACTCTAGATACTTGGTAGATAAGAAGGCTGGCAAAAGTCAAGAGAAGTATATTAGATATACATGATGTTGATGTGTACTTTACTAGTACTCCTAGTAGCATGAGGGTATTGGATACCGGTTCGGTTGCTAAGTGATTAGTAACACGAAATATAAGCTACGGCATAAACGGAGACTAGCTAAAGGCGAGGTGACGATACGTGTTGGAAGTGTATCCAAGGTTGATATGATCAAACGTCGCACGCTCCCTCTACCATCGGGATTGATGTTAAACCTAAATAATTGTTATTTGGTGCTTGCGTTAAGCATGAACATGATTGGATCATGTTTATTGCAATACGATTATTCATTTAAAGAGAATAATGGTTACTCTATTTTCTTGAATAATCACCTTCAATGGTTTATTGAATCTCGATCGTAGTGTTACACATGTTCATGATATTGGTGCCAAAAGATACGAGTTGATGATGATAGTACCACTTACTTGTGGCACTGCCGCTTGAGTCATGTTAGTATAAATTGCATGAAGAGGCTCCATGCTGATGGATCTTTGTACTCACCTGATTTCGAATCACTAGTGACATGCAAATCATACCACATGAGCAAGGCCTTGTTTTCATTGAGATGAAATAAGATAGTAACTTGTTGGAAGTGATACATTTTGATGTATGCAGTCCAATGGGTACTGAGGCACGCAGTGGATATCATTATGTTCTTACTTCACTGACGATTTGAGTAGATACATGAGTATTTACTTAATGAATCACAAGTCTGAAATGTTGAAAAGTTCAAATACGTTTCAGAGTGAAGTTCATCGTAACAAGAGGATAAACTGTCTACGATATGATCATAGAAATGAATATCTGAGTTACGAGTTTTGGTACGCAGTTAAGACAATGTGGAAATTGTTTCGCAGTTCATGCCACCTGGAACATCATAGTGTGATGATGTGTCTGAACGTCATAGCCACGCACTATTTGGTATGGTGCATACTATGGTGTCTCTTATCGAATTACCACTATCGTTTATGGGTTATGCATTAGAGACAACTGCACTCACTTTAAATAGGGCACCGCGTATTTCCGTTGAGATGACACAGTATAGACTGAGGTTTAGAGAAATCTAAACTGTCGTTTCTTGAATGTTTGGGGTTTCGACACTTATGTGAAAAAGTTTCAGTCTGATAAGCTCGAACCCAAAGCGGATAAATGCATCTTCATAGGATATCCAAAACAGTTGGGTACATCTCCTATCTCAGATCCGAAAGCAAAGTGTTTGTTTCTAGAAACGGATCCTTTCTCGAGGAAAGGTTTCTCTCGAAAGAATTGAGTGGGAGGGTAGTAGAACTTGATGAGGTTATTGAACCATCACTTCAACCAGCGTGTAGCAGGGCGCAGGAAGTTGTTCATGTGGCGCCTACACCAATTGAAGTGGAAGCTGATGATGATGATCATTGAGCTTCGAATCAAGTTACTAAAAACCTCGTAGGTCGACAAGGTTGCGTACTGCTGCAGAGTAGTACGGTAACCCTGTCTTGGAGGTCATGTTGTTGAGCAACAATGAACCTACGAGTTATGGAGAAAGCGATGGTGGGCCCAGATTCCGACAAATGGCTGGAAGCCATGAAATCCGACAGAGGATCCATGTGTGAAACCAAAGTGTAGACTTTGGTAGAACTACTTGATGGTCATGGGACTATTGGGTAAAATGGATCTTTAAAAGAAGACAGACGATGATGGTCATAAGTCACTATTAAGAAAAGCTCGACTTGTCGCAAAGATGTTTTCGACAAGATCAAACAGTTGACTATGATGAGACTTTCTCACTCGTAGCGATGCTAAAGGTCTGTTAGAATTATGTTAGTTGTTGATGCATTATTTATGAAATATTGCACGTAGGATGTCAAAACATTGTTTTCTCGACGGTTTCCTTGAGCAAACATTGTATGTGATACAACGAGAAGGTTTTGTCGATCCTAAAGATACTAGCAAGTATGCAAGCTCCAGTGATCCTTCAATGGACTGGTGCAAGCATCTCGGAGTTGGAATATACACTTTGATGAGATGATCAAAGATTTTGGGTGTGTACAAGGTTTATGAGAAACTTGTATTTCCAAAGAAGTGAGTGGGAGCACTATAGAATTTCTGATAGGTATATGTGGTTGACATATTGTGGATCAGAAGTAATGTAGAATTTCTGTAAAGCATACAAGGTTGTTTGAAAGAAGTTTTCAAAGGAGTACCTGGATTACGCTACTTGAACGTTGAGCATCAAAGATCTATGGAGATAGATCGAAAGCGCTTAATAGAAGTTTCAACAAGATGCATGCCTTGACAAGTTTTTGAAAGAGTTCAAAATAGACCAGCAAAGAAGGAGTTCTTGGTTGCGTTGTGAGGTGTGAATTTGAGTAAGACTCAAAACCCGACCACGGCAGAATAAAGAGAATAGACGAAGGTCGTCTTCTATGCCTTAGCCGTAGAATCTAAATTATGCCATGCTGTGTACCGCACCTGAAGTGTGCCTTGACTCAAAGTATGTTGAGAGGTACAAAGAGTGATCCATGATTGAATCACTAGCAGCGGTCGAAATTTATCCTTAGTAACTAATGGACTAAGGAATTTTTCTCGATTATGGAGGTGGTTAAAGAGTTTGTCGTAAAGGGTTACGTCAATGCAAGCTTTGACACTAATCCGGATAACTATGAGTAGTGAAACGGATTCGTATAGTAGAGTAGATATTTGGAGCTTTTCCGAATAGCATGTAGTAGCAGCATCTATAAGATGACATAAAGATTTGTAAAGAATGCACGGATCTGAAAGTTTCAGAACCGTTGACTAAAACCTCTCTCACGAGCAAGACGTGATCAGACCCCATAACTATATGGGTGTTGGATTCGTTGGAATCACATGGTGATGTGAACTAGATTATTGACTCTAGTGCAAGTGGGAGACTGTTGGAAATATGCCCTAGAGGCAATAATAAATTAGTTATTATTATATTTCTTAGTTCATGATAATCGTTTATTATCCATGCTATAATTGTATTGATTGGAAACACAATACTTGTGTGGATACATAGACAAAACACTGTCCCTAGTAAGCCTCTAGTTGACTAGCTCGTTGATCAAAGATGGTCAAGGTTTCCTGGCCATAGGCAAGTGTTGTCACTTGATAACGGGATCACATCATTAGGAGAATCATGTGATGGACTAGACCCAAACTAATAGACGTAGCATGTTGATCGTGTCATTTTGTTGCTACTGTTTTCTGCGTGTCAAGTATTTGTTCCTATGACCATGAGATCATATAACTCACGGACACCGGAGGAATGCTTTGTGTGTATCAAACGTCGCAACGTAACTGGGTGACTATAAAGATGCTCTACAGGTATCTCCGAAGGTGTTCGTTGAGTTAGTATAGATCGAGACTGGGATTTGTCACTCCGTGTGACGGAGAGGTATCTCGGGGCCCACTCGGTAATACAACATCACACACAAGCCTTGCAAGCAATGTAACTTAATGTAAGTTGCGGGATCTTGTATTACGGAACGAGTAAAGAGACTTGCCGGTAAACGAGATTGAAATAGGTATGCGGATACTAACGATCGAATCTCGGGCAAGTAACATACCGAAGGACAAAGGGAATGACATACGGGATTATATGAATCCTTGGCACTGAGGTTCAAACGATAAGATCTTCGTAGAATATGTAGGATCCAATAGGGCATCCAGGTCCCGCTATTGGATATTGACCGAGGAGTCTCTCGGGTCATGTCTACATAGTTCTCGAACCCGCAGGGTCTGCACACTTAAGGTTCGACGTTGTTTTATGCGTATTTGAGTTATATGGTTGGTTACCGAATGTTGTTCGGAGTCCCGGATGAGATCACGGACGTCACGAGGGTTTCCGGAATGGTCCGGAAACGACGATTGATATATAGGATGACCTCATTTGGTTACCGGAAGGTTTTCGTGCATTACCGGAAAAGTTTCGGGCTCATCGGTAGTGTACTGGGAGTGCCGGGAGGGGTGCCGGGGACCATCGGGAGGGGTGTCACGCCCCAAGGGGTCTCATGGGCTATGGGAAGAGATAAACCAGCCCCTAGTGGGCTGGAATAAGTTCCCACTAAGGCCCATAAGGTTTGAGAAGGAAAAAACACAAGGTGGAAAGAGTTTCCAAGTGGGAAGGTGGAATCCTACTCCAAGTAGGATTGGAGTAGGACTCCTCCACCTCCAATTTCGGCCAAACCTTTAGGTTTTGAGGCTGCCTCCTCCCCTCCCTCCCACCTATATATACGGAGGTTTTAGGGCTGATTTGAGACGACTTTCTCACGGCTGCCCGACCACATACCTCCATAGTTTTTCCTCTAGATCGTGTTTCTGCGGAGCTCGGGCGGAGCCCTGCTGAGACAAGATCATCACCAACCTCCGGAGCGCCGTCACGCTGCCGGAGAACTCTTCTACCTCTCCGTCTCTCTTGCTGGATCAAGAAGGCCGAGATCATCGTCGAGCTGTACGTGTGCTGAACGCGGAGGTGCCGTCCGTTCGGTACTAGATCGTGGGACTGATCGCGGGATTGTTCGCGGGGCGGATCGAGGGACGTGAGGACGTTCCACTACATCAACCGCGTTCACTAACGCTTCTGCTGTACGATCTACAAGGGTACGTAGATCACTCATCCCCTCTCGTAGATGGACATCACCATGATAGGTCTTCGTGCGCGTAGGAAAATTTTTGTTTCCCTTGCGGCGTTCCCCAACAAGTGCACCTGAGGAAAATGCTACAGATCAAATTCCTCAAGCCAACCAAAGTCTTCAACCAGCTTATCCAAGGATTGCAAATGAAGTAGAACTTGACAAAAATCGTCAATGACATCAATGCGCTAGGTCCTCTCACTCGCTCAAAAGTTTCACATTTAGTTAACTTTTGTGGGCATTCCTCTTTTGTGTCTATCACATAACCCTCAAAAGTTGCTGAAGCCTTAATGGAACCTTAGTGGATTCAAGGCATGCAAGATGAACTTCTTCACTTCAAGTTAAATGATGTATGGGAACTCGTCAAAAGACCAGATCCTCGCAAGCACAATATCATCGACACCAAGTGGATCTACCGAAACAAGCAAGATGAGGATGGTCAGGTTGTGAGGAACAAGGCACGACTTGTAGCCCAAGGCTACACACATGTTGGAGGAATTGACTTTGATGAAACCTTTGCACATGTTTCTAGACTAGAAGCTATTCGAATATTACTTGCTTATGGTAACCATCATAATATTACTCTATATCAAATGGATGTGAAAAGTGCATTCCTCAATGGTAAGCTTGAGGAAGAAGTATATGTTGCTCAGCCCCCAGGTTTTGAAGACCGAAAGCATCCTGACAAAGTCTCCACACTCAAAAAGGCACTCTTTGGCCTCAAGCGAGCCCCTCAAGCGTGGTATGATACATTAAAGGAATTCCTCATGAAGAAAGGCTTCAAACCCGGTTCACTTGATCCTACTCTTTTCACAAAATCCTATGACAATGAACTATTTGTGTGCCAAATATACGTCGACGACATTATTTTTGGTTGTACTAACAAACATTACAATGATGAATTTGCCTACATGATGGGTGAAGAATATCAAATGTCCATGATGGGGGAGCTGAAATTCTTCTTAGGTCTGCAAATTCTACAACAACGCAATCGCATCTTCATATCTCGGGAGAAATACCTCAAGGATGTTTTGAGGAAATTCAGCATGCATGAATGCAAAGGTGTCAAGATTCCAATGCCTACCAACGGCCACCTTTGCATTGACGAAAATGGTAAAGATTTTGATGAGCAGGTATATCGTTCTATGATTGGCTCTTTATTGTACCTATGTGCATCTAGGCCAGATATTATGCTTAGTGTTTGCATATGTGCACGTTTGCAAGCAAAACGAAGGAATCACACCATAAGGTTGTGAAACATATTCTTCGATATCTAGCTCACACACCAACACTAGGATTATGGTACCCCAAGGGCTCAAATCTTCACCTCGTTAGATATTCTGATTCTAATTATGCTGGTGATCGTGTGGATCACAAGTCAACGTCAGGCACATGTCATTTCCTCGGAAGATCATTAGTCTGCTGGTCCTCAAAGAAGCAGAATTGTGTATCACTCTCCACTTCCTTAGCTGAAGACTTTGGTGCTGGATCTTGTTGTGCTCAATTTCTATGGATGAAGCAAACCCTCAAAGACTATGACATCAACATGAAAAATGTGCCCCTCTATTGTGACAATGAGAGTGCAATCAAGATTGCCTACAACCTAGTACAACACTCGAAGACTAAGCACATCGAGATTCGTCATCATTTTCTTCATGATCATGTACTCAAGGGCAATATCATCATCGACCATGTGAAAACTGATGACCAGCTAACGTATATCTTCACAAAGCCCTTGGGTGAGAGAAGGTTTGCAAGTTGCAGTGTGAGCTAAATATCCTAGAATCTTCCTATGTCTTGTAAACGTGCGCACATCCCAACACTTATGCAAAATTGATGACTTAGATGAGCAACACACAAAGTAACGATTTTCTTCAACCAATGAAGAATATCACTCTAAGTGTGAATAAATCAATGAAGAATTTGGTTCTCACAGACCTATGACAATTGTTCGTGGCGCCTGAAATCATCATTCTTATACGGTGGGTCACGCCAGCACCCAACTTTGAAATTCTTCAAAGTTGAAATTCTTCAATCTCATACTTTTTTAAAAATTCCTCAAAATTTTCGAATTCTTCAAATTCTTCAAAACTTTCTGTGATGATCTTCATTTGACTATATATATATATATATATATATATATATATATTAATGAGCTTTCAATGTCCTCAACAACATTCACTTATTTCTCAGTCTTCAATTTGGAATTTCTTCAAAGTGAATGTGATCGGACCCAACTCCCCTCTATGCTAAGCTCAACCCAGTCCATTCTCAATTCTTGATATGCGTTTTTTTTACACTTGTTCGAAATCCTCACTGAGTCCTTATCAGCTGAGGAGTTTGAAACAAAATCCTAAAAACTCAAAAATTTATTTTGACGTTACCAAAGTAAATGCACCCACTACTCACGAACGGATAACCACGATCTCCAGCGCTTTGATCATGGGTAGCACGTGTCATACCAAGACGAAGGGGCAAGGGCAGTTCCGTCCGAAGTTTTTGCTTTAGACCATTTTCACCTGAGCTATAAATAGCCCCTTACCCCCCTCAGTCAAAAACTCTTCCTCCCTCTCGCCTTCTCCGCTGGAGCTCAAAACCTAGCGCCGCCGCTAGCATCTTCTTCGCTGGTGAGGAAAACCTTCACTGCCTCACCGTCGCCATCGTCGGACTCGCGCCAACAGCAGAACATCTTCCTCCGCTTTTGTCGTAGCTGTCTTTGGTCGCCAAGTTAGGGCACTGAAGATCCGAACCGAAGAACTTCTACTGTTACTTCCTCTGTTCATCGTGTTCATCACACAGGGTAATTAAAATCCTATTTTAATGCCCCTGTTGATCTCTTTATTCTCTTAAGATTTGTGAAATCAGTTTTTCCTCAAAAAATCTCTCAGTTGTGCACACCCATGTATAGAACACTTGATGAATTTCACTAAGCCACTAAATCCTTCACGAGATTCTTCAATTGTGTAAATTTTCGGATATGCACAACTCTCGAACCCAAGATCAGAATGCTTAGTCAAATTCCTCAACTCAGTGGTCAAATTCCTCAACTTAAGAAAAATTTCAATTTCCTCAAATCTGAGAACGCATACGACCTATCCAAATTCTTCGCACCTATACTCTGTTCAAAGGTACAAAATGTCAGCTGATGAATCTTTAGGTTCTCATCAACTTAACTCATTTGTAGCATTTCTTGAAGAAACATTACCTGTGTCCTCAGATTCCTCAAGAATATAGATTCCTCGGCATAAACCTCAGCTGAAGAAAATGGAGGAAGATAGAAAACAGAAGGGTGGCAGGAAGCTGGAACAGAACATTGCCTTTGAGATCCCTGAGGAGATATATGCTGAGTACTGCACGCCTGATGAGGAAATTCATGGTAAAGAGACCATGGCAAAATGCAAGATACGACTTCAAAAGATTGAACGCAGATGGGAATAGGAATGGAAGGAATATAGGTATGTCACTCAAAAATATGCCAAGAAGTTTGCCTTCAAACCTCCTTGCAAAAGGTTTTCCCACGGAGATCAACAAGAAGCATCCCTCAAGCGTAGCCACAACTGAGGATTACCCTGATGGAAAAAACAAATATTTGTCTAAGCTGTAGAAAAAGGCTAAAGTTGTTGTCACAAAGTTTAATGAGGACTTTGCCACTTCTTGTGTTGTTGACGCTTCTGCTACAGAAAAACCTCGGAAGAAGGTTCTGTTGAAGAAACTAAGTCTCAAGCCAAATGCCTCATCAGCAGTATCAAAAGAGCAACTTCCTCAGCAAGAAGCAACAACTACCAAATCCTCAACTGGATCGAAGTCTTCACCTCCTCCGCAGAAACATCTCAGTAAGCTTCAACCAGAAAACCCAAGTTCCTCTGTGCCATGTGCCACGGGCTCAGCTCCAAAATCCCCACCTGGTGTGCTGAAGACAAAGATGGCTGCTGCTAGAGGTACAAGGCCAAGTCCAGGGAAAGTTGTCAACATTCCTTCTGCATCAGAAGGAAGTGAAGATTATGATGATGAAACTCTGCAAGCCATCATTAGAAACAATCAAGAAAGAGTTGCACAAGCTACTGGTAGCACCATTCCCCTTACACTGGATGTGAAAGAACTGTTGAGCTTCATCGATCTTTGGCATGAGGATCCAAACACTCCAAATGATGATTTGAAGCTTCCTCCTGGAGTCAGTCATACGGTTGTTTCATTCATCAATGAAGCAAAATGGAAGGATCGGTAAGCCAAATAAGCTAGGCTTGAGAGGTTAAAAAGGAGAAATTTCTAAAGCAAAACATCCTAAACCTGTGGCCTCAGAACCTTGTTTCTACTCAGGCAGAGCTGAAGACCCTCACTGACAGATATACAAGTCTTCATGTTGATGAAAAGGGTGTCAAAGTGCAATTTGTCAAAGCCGCAACTGCTGCAATTGATGAATACAACAGCAGGGTTGCCGCTGCAAAACAGCCAACAAAACCTTAGCCAAGCTATACTGTGCAAATGGTTGAGGCTCATGAAAATGAAGAACCAGCTGCTGATGCAGTTACTCAGAATATTTCAGCTGGAGAATCTACCAGGCCAGACACTGCCAAAGCAATGCCTAATGAAAATGCTCCTTCACCTGAGTCTTCAAAGGTGAAGAAAGTGACTCTTCCGTGTGCAGTAGACGTGAAGAAAACAAAAGCTGCTGGAAAAGAAACCAAGAAGAGAAAGGCTTCAACTACTTCAGAGTCTTTAGAGGCGAAATGCATGAAGACTATGCCTACCTCATCATCAGCTCTAGTGGATGCTACTCCCTTCAATGTAGCACCATCATATATGATTGTTCCATTTGGTGCAGAATAAGTATTCCAGAACAGGATGATGAAATTGACGATAATCGCTCTGCTGCGTCCACGCCAATGGATGAGGAAATTCAAGGAGACGAAATTCCTCAAGTCACAACACCTCCAATGACTTCTGAAGAAATGGAGGGTGATAAAGACACTGGATGCAGCACACCTGTTATCCATGATGAGTTCTCGGAAAAATCTCACCAAACTCGCCAATAATAGGTCCAATTCCTCAAACTCTTGTAGCCACTCAGATTCTGACTGGCTCTGAAGAAAAGAGCTCACATGAGGAATCAACACAAGACCAAGAATGAGCTGCATCAGCTGAAGAAACTGAAGCACCAAAAATTGCATCTGCTCCCTCGGATCAACAAATTCCTCATGCTGAAGAACAAGCTCCAGCTCAAAGTGATGAAACTGCAATTGTAGTGGTAAAAATCCTGAAACTGCAATTGTGATGGCCACAACTCCTGAAAATGAACAGCAGCATAATCTTCAACCAAAGCCTCATCAGCCCTTCTCAAAGAGGCCAAAGTTTCTGAAGCAAGGATTCTATGATGAACGTCACTACTTCACAGGAGAAAATCCCTATGATAGGCTTCGCATAAGGCACAGAAAGTTCTGGACCAGAGCTCAACTCAACTACTATGCTTCTATGCTTTGTGGAAGAAAGAAGATATTTCTTCACGCCCACATTCCCCACTGTGACATGGAGGAAATTCCTTGCTTCACCCCAGTACTGAATGTTCTTCACAAAGCAGGGCTATTGCCATTCTGTAAAGATATCGGTGACTGGAATACCAACATAATTCTTCAATTCTATCCACACTGCTTATCTCAGGTGATCCCAAAGACGTCAACACATGGGTCTTGGACTAGATGACTCAACACACTCACTACAAAGCTCCAGCCACATAATTGCTTTGAGATCTTCCAATATCAATTCCTTCAGAAGATGCAGTCAGAATGTATGATGAAAGGGAACTGCCAAATATGCTCATGGAAGTCCTCATGAAACCTTTAGCTCAGGGCCAACCTCCAAGGACTAGATTCCTAGTGAACGACTTGAAGTATGAGCCCAGAACTGTCTACAGAATCTTGTCATATTCCTTCGCACCTATCAAAGGGCATGACAATGAAGAAGATGTTGTAGGCATCATGAAGAATATCCTATTCAATGTCATTCATGGCATCCCTATGAACCTTCATGATTTCTTCTTGAGGACTTGGGTTGTCACCATTTGAGTTGAAGATTTATGCGCCTTGGATCATGAGATTCATCAGGAATAGATCCGCCATCAACTACCAAGCTGACTTTCAGAATCACCTCGGTTATTTGCCGCCTATCAAAGTCATCAAGAAATCTTTTGAACCAGTTGAAGGCAAAGGCAAGTCAGTGATTGATGAAGGAAATCGTCCACTGGATGGTCAATTTCACAAGGCTGACTCTTATTCCTCATATGATGACATTGCCACTCAAGAACCTTCAAGCCCAACTATCCCAAGGGTGATGACTAACAGAGAGCTTCTCCCCAGTCTTCACCAAAAAGTCAATCACAATCACAAGTGGGTAAAACGCCAGTTTGGCTCCATTGTGAAAACCCTCAATGAAACTCAAAATGTTGTGAAGCAAAATCACTATTATCTTCATGAGGTCTTTGATCGCACTTGGGCCATTATGTCTCACATAAAGACTCCATAGGAACTTGAAGAATTGGAGTTCTCTCACGACTTTGACTGGTCATGGCCACCTAAGAAGAAATTCAAGTCTATTCCAGTTCCTCACTTGGTGGACAACTCATTTTCTACATTCCGCACTGCCGATTCTGATGAAGAACCCGAGGATACTGCAATAGGCCCAACAACGAAGTCTGACTCGAAGACTGCTCGTGCCTCTTCCTCAACACACAAGTGAAATTCTTCATGGACGTTAGTCCTCAGTTTGATCCCTTTTCGTCACTTGATGACAAAGGGGGAGAAATCTGAGAGTTAGTCTTCAAGTAGGATTTATTTGTGGGCTTATAAACTTTATTAAGTTACAAACTCTTGGTTCTTCTAAAGTTTTTGATGTAATGAGTTGTAACTTAACCCTGATGGTGTTCTGATACTTTTGAACATTTTTCGTCGCATGCTTTTTCCTCAAAGTTAATTAATGCAGGTGTGCTGAAATTCGTCAGACACAATTTTTCATCATGCATCTCTAATTCCTCATACTATATGTCAAATGCATGCATGAATTGAAAGATACAAGGGGAGAACTCCATGATATAAATCATCAATGTGCATCTTCTGTTCAAAGCAAATTCCTCAAAAGATGCACATCTTCACGGGGAGTTTCTCTATATCTTGACTTAAAATTCCTCAAACTCAGTACTTATATCTCATAGTATTATCCGTGTTGAAAACTTAACCTATTCGTCATCAACCACCAAAAAGGGGGAGATTGTAAATGCATCTAGTTCCCCTTAGTGATTTTGGTGGTTTGAAGACTTATAGGTTAAGAGACTGATATATTTGTGAGTGTACACAGTCTCTATAAGTCGCTGAGGAGTTTGAGTTATTCGATGAATATCGACCCCTAAAAATGAATGTCTTTGGGTGAAGACTTTGATCGCGAAGAAATTGTGAACAAGTTGGTATTCCTCATGAAGATATTGAAGATGAGGAATCTGGTGTGCTCAGTAGAAAACACTCTGAAGATTTTGGAGCGTGAAGATTAACTCTTTCTGTTTCATTTTCTTTACACTTGAGTCATAGGAACACCGTACTGTTAAAGGGGGTCGAGTTAAAACTATGGAATGAATTTACTCATGATGCTTAACCCAAGCCTAAATCTACGAAAGCCTCAAAGTGAGGAATATGAGAGACATGAGGACTTTCACAGCTGAAAGTTCTGACCATTGCCGCGCCACACGCCACCTGTCATAGATCTTATCCACCCAACGGTCATATTATTAAAGGGCATTTATGTCAAATCATGTCGGGATTCTCACAGGCTATAAATAGTCGCCCCCACAACCACTTGTTGGTTGACTGCTCCGAGAGAAACTGACACTTGTCATTTAGAGCAGCCCAAACTCCTCAGAATCTTCAAGAGAAAATCAACAAGTGAGGAAATACCCGAAATACCAAACCCATACCAAAAACCCAAGTGATTGAGCATCACTGAAGAAGTTGTTCCTGTGTGGAACCGACGCTTGTTACCCTTGAGGACTGTGTATCCTCTAGACGGCTAGGCGTCATGGTCTAGAGCATCCAGCAGTCAATTGTGAATCTCCCGGTGACTAAGTTTGTGAGGGTTTGGAAGTCTGCGATGAAGACTTACCACGAGTGTTGTGAGAGGACTGTGTGTCCTTAGCTCAAGGGGAGTACGGTAGGGACTGTGTGTCCCGGGACTTTGTGTCCTCTCGTTTCAATACCAAGCCGCTCTGAACGAGACGTACAACTCTGACAGCAGTTGGAACTGGGTCATCAACAAGTGTCTTCATCAAGCTATGGGTTCTATTTCTTCAACTCTCTCATTTCCTCAATTGTATGGTGAAGACTCTCATCTGAACTGTTTGAACAATTTGTCTGAACACTTTCTCTGAATTTCCTCAACCTCAAATTCTTCACCTGAGTTAATCTTCGCTTGCTTATCCTGTACTTGTGACCTGTGCAAACCGAATCTCTAAAATCTCGTTGAGTACTTTCCTGTAGACATTTTTGCGCCCCTGATTTGGTTTTACTTCCGCTCCACTTAGTTCATGACTGAGGACTTTCCTCACTAGGAATTTCCTCAGTGATGAAATTGTAAAAATCACCTATTCACGCCCCCTCTAGTCGATATAATGCACTTTGAGGTTGCCGCGATGTATGCGTTTATGGGCTCTTTCTCGGTTGGTGCGGCCAAGACGGGCATGCCGGAGAGGGCGCGCTTGAGTTCATGAAAGGCGTCATTGTCCTGGTCGGTCCACTCGAATTTGGTCGTCTTCTTCATGAGCTTGTAAAGGGACAACGCCTTCTCGCCGAGTCGGCTAACGAACCGGCTGAACGAGGCGAGCCCGCCGGCAAACTTCTGGACGTCGTGGAGCTGCATCGGCTTGCGCATGCGCTCGATGGCCTTGATCTTCTTTGGGTTAGCTTCGATGCCGCGTGCGGACACGAAGTAACCGAGGAGACGACCGGCTGGCACACCGAAGATGCACTTCTCTGGGTTGAACCAGATCCTGTACTTGCGGAAGTTGGCGAAAATCTCCCGGAGATTATCAAGGAGACTGAAGTGCTTCTTGGATTTGACGACGATGTCATCGACGTGGACATGCACGTTCCTGCGGATTTGGGGTAGGAGACACTTCTGCATGCAGCGCTGGAAGGTGTTGCCTGCATCCTTCACGCCAAACGACATGGTGATATAGCAGTAGGCTTCGAATGGGGTGTTGAAGGAGGTCTTCAGCTAATTGCCGGATCCAGCTTGATCTGGTGGTAGCCAGAATAGGCGTCCAGGAAGGATAGCAAGTTGCAGCTGGCCGTGGAGTCGATCACTTGATCGATCCGTGGCACGGCGAATGGATCCTTTGGACAAGCCATGTTCAGGCTCATGTAGTCGATACACATGCGCCAGGTTTTGTTTTTCTTCACCACCAGGACTGGTTGGACAACTAGCCCAGGTGGAAAACTTCCATGATGAACCCGGGTGCGAGCAGCCGGGCAATGTCTTCTCCTATGGTACGCCGCTTCTCCTCGGAGAAACGGCATAGGGGTTGGTTGACCGGCTTCGCATCCGGTCGCACATGAACCTTGTGCTCAACGTACTTCCTTGGAACACCCGACATGTCCTTGGGGGACCATGCAAAGATGTCCTAATTCTCACGGAGGAAGTCGACAAGCTCGCGTTCCTATTTGTGGTTGAGGGTGGCGCTGATGGTGATGCACTACTTTGGGTTAGCCGGATCGAGCGACACCTGCTTGCTGTGTTTGGACGGTTGTAAAGTCGCCTCGCTGGCCGGCTTGGACGGGGGACTCGGCGCGGCCGGATGCTCGGTGGCTTGGGCCACGAGCCGGCTGAGGTGACGTTTTTCCTTCGCGATCACCAGTGCCTTGGTCAGCCGGCTGTCGTCACGCGCGCACTCGATTGACTTCTTGTAGTCGTCGGATATGGTGATGATGCCTTTGGGACTCGGCATCTTCATCTTGAGGTAAGCGTAGTGAGGGATTTCCATGAACTTGGTGAGCGCCGGCGTGCCCAGGAGCGCGTGATAGGGGCTATCGAGGTCCACCACCTCAAACCACACCCGATCGCGATGGAAGTGAGCCTTGTCGCCGAAGAGGACGTCGAGTTGGATCTGGCCGATGGGGGAGCAGGATTGCCATGGCACCATGCCGTGGAACACCGTTCGGGTCAGCTGCAGGTCTTTCTCTGTGAGCCCTAGCTGGAGCAGCGTGTCGCGGTAGCAGATGTTGATGCTGCTGCCGCCATCGACCAACACCCGTGAGAACCGGCACGTGAGCCTCTTGGAGGCGACTGTTGGGGAACATTGCATGGGAAACAAAAATTTCCTATGTTTAAGCATATCTATCCATGGTGATGACCATCTACGAGTGGAGAGTTTGGATCTACATACCTTTGTAGATTGCTAAGCGAAAGCATTCAGGAACACGGTTGATGTAGTGTTGCGTCTTCTCGATCCAATCACGAACTGTCCCGCTATCTCCCGTTCAAGTGCCGAACGGACGTCACCTCCATGTTCAACACACGTACAGGTTGGTGACGCCTTCACGTCCTCGATCCAGTGAGCGATGGTGAGGTAGCAGCCCGAGTCCTCCGGCGGCACAACGACGTGGTGAGGTGTTGGTGGTGATAGCCCGGTAGGGCTTCGCCGAGGGGTTATGGAGGAGAGAAACTGCGGTGGAGAGGAGGGGCAGCACCGCGGCAAGACTGTTGTGTGGCTGCCCACTCTCTACCTCTCTATATATAGGAGGAAGGGAGAGGGGAGGGCACCCTCGGGTTACCCCCTAGGGGCCGGCGGCTAGGGTTAGTGTGCCCCCCCACTTGGGTGCCTTGCCACCCAAGTTGGGCTGACTACGCCCCAAGGAGGCCCACCCCACCTTTGGCCGAAGTGGGATGGGGAGAGAGTCTGTGCCCAGCCCCCTAGTGGGCTGCGGTGCCCCCTCTCCTTGGCCCACGAGCCCCCCCCCCAACAATTGTCGGGGCCTCCCGAAACCCCTTTTGGCACTCCATGAATCCCTTAGTACGGCTCGGAACACTTCCGGACTCCGATGAACTTCATCCTATATATCAATCTTAACCTCCGGACTATTTCGGTGTTCCTCGTCACGTCCGGGATCTCATCTGGGACTCCGAACAACCTCCGGTCACCAACACTATGACTCAATTATGCTTATATCGTCACTGAACCTTAAGTGTGTAGACCCCGCGGGTTCGAGAACTATATAGACATGACCGAGACACTCTCTGGTCAATAACCAATAGCGGAACCTGGATGCCCATATTAGTTCCTACATATTCCATGAAGATCTTTCATCGGTTGAACCTCAAAGTCAACGATTAAATCAATCACATATGTTGTTCCCTTTGTCCTTTGGTATGTTACTTGCCCGAGATTCGATCGTTGGTATCTCAATACCTAGCTCAATCTCGTTACTGGCAAGTCTCTTTACTCGTTCATTAATACAAGATCCCGTGACCAACTCCTTAGTCACATTGCTTGCAAGCTCATTGTGATGTTGTCTTTGTTGGGGAACATCGCATGGTAAACAAACATTTTCCTACACGCACACAAGATCTATCCATGGTGATGACCATCTATGAGAGGGGAGAGTGCATCTATATACCCTTTTAGATCGCTAAGCAGAAGTGTATATAACTCGGTTGATGTAGTCGTACGTCTTCGCGATTCAATCACGATCCGTCCCGCGATCCCATCATGATCAGTCCCGTGATCTCATCATGATCCGTCCCGCGATCTCAGCACACATACAGCATGATGAGATCTCCTCCTTCTCGATCCAGCAAGAGGGGCAGAGAGGTAGATGAGCTCTCCAGCATGACGGTGTGGTGGTGGTGGTGGTGGACAATCCGGCAGGGCTTCGCCAAGCGCTGCGGAACTAATCTAGAGGAGAAAACGATCTAGGTAGAGAGAGGGGCACCAAGGGCTTCGTGTGTGCTCTTGGGGCGCCCCTCCTCTATATATATATGTGGAGGGGTGTGGGGAACAGTGATGACCCACAAGTGTAGGGGGTTTATCATAGTCCTTTCTATAAGTAAGAGTGTCGAACCCAACAAGCAGCAGAAGGAAATGATAAGTGGTTTTCAGCAAGGTATTCTCTGCAGTCACTGAATTATCGGTAACACATAGTTGTGTGATAAGATAATTCGTAACGGGTAGCAAGTAACAATAATAACAAAGGTGAAGCAATATGGCCCAATCCCTTTTGTAGCAAGGGACAAGCCTGGACGAACTCTTATATAAGGTAAAGCGCTCCCGAGGACACATGGGAATTTCTGTCAAGCTAGTTTTCATCATGTTCCTATGATTCGTGTTTGCTACTTTGATAATTTGATATGTGAGTGGACCGGTGCTTGGTTGTTGTCCTTACTTGGACAAACATCTCACTAATGATTAACCCCTCTCGCAAGCATCCGCAACTATGAAAGAAGAATTAAGAGAAAGTCTAACCATAGCATTAAACTAGTGGATCCAAATCAGCCCCTTTCGAAGGAACGCATAAACTAGGGTTTAAGCTTATGTCACTCTAGCAACCCATCATCTACTTATTACTTCCTAATGCCTTCCTCTAGGCCCAAATAATGGTGAAGTGTTATGTAGTCGACGTTCACATAACACCACTAGAGGAAAGATAACGTACAACGCATCAAAATATCGAATGAATACCAGATTCACATGACTACTTATAGCAAGACTTATCCATGTCCTCGGGAACAAACGTAACTACTCACAAAGCATAATTATGTTCATGATCAGAAATGTATTGAATAGCATTAAGGATCTGAACATATGATCTTCCACCGAGTAAACCAACTAGCACCAACTAAAAGAAGTAATTGACACTACTAGCAACCTTACAAGTATCAATCGGAGTCGCGAGACGGAGATTGGGTACAAGAGATGAACTAGGGTTTGGAGATGAGATGGTGCTGATGAAGATGTTGATGGAGATGAGTCCCCTCCGATGAGAGGAGTGTTGGTGATGACGATGGCGATGATTTCCCCCTCCGGGAGGGAAGTTTCCCCGGCACGACGGCCCTCCCGGAGCTCTAGATTGGTTCTGCTCAAGTTCCGCCTCGTGGCGGCGGCGTTTCTTCCCGAAAGCTCTCTCTTGATTTTTTTTTCTGGGACGAACCCTCCTTATAGCAGAAGACGGGAGCCCGACGGGTAACAGGGGGGCCATTAGTCACCCAGGCGCGGCGAGGGGGTAGGCTGCGCCTCGCAGGCTCGTAACCTCCTGGTGGCCCCCCTCCAGTATTTCTTCAACCCAATATTTTTTATATGTTCCACAAAAATTCCTCGTAATTTTCTAGGTCATTCCGAGAACTTTTATTTCTGCACAAAAACAACACCATGGCAATTCTGCTAAAAATAGCGTTAGTCCGGGTTAATTCCATTCAAATCATGCAAATTAGAGTCCAAAACAAGGGCAAAAGAGTTTGGAAAAGTAAATACGACGGAGACGTATCAACTCCCCCAAGCTTAAAGCCTTGCTTGTCCTCAATCAATTCAGTTGACAAACTGAAAGAGACAAAAGAAAATAAATTACGAACTCTGTTTGATCTTGTTGTTGTAATTATGTCTAACTCATATTCGGATAGTCAGCAAGATCATAAGCTAACCACATAAGCAATAACATTTAGGTCTCATGGTGTACTCATATCAATGGCATAATAAACTAGCGAGCAATAATAATAAGTTTCAAACGTCAAAACTTCAATCAAAACAATCATGATACAATATGAACAGATGGTATCTCGCTAGCCCTTTCTGAGACCGCAAAACATAAATGCAGAGCACCTTCAAAGACCAAGGGTTGACTGAACATTGTAATTCATGGCAAAGAAGATCCAGTCACAGTCATACTCAATATCAATTTATAGCAAAGCATAAAAATGACGGAGGTGCTCTCTAATTGGTGCCTTTTATAGGAAAAGAATGACTCAACAGTAATGTAGATAGATAGGCCCTTCACAGAGGGAAGCATTGATTTGCAGAGGTGCCAGAGCTCAAGCTTTTTAGAATAGAGATAAATAATTTTGGGTGGCATGCTTTCATTGTCAACGTGATGACCAAGAGTTTTCACCATCTTCCATGCTACACATATTATAGGCGGTCCCAAACAGAAAAGAAAAGTTTTGACTCCCCCACCACCGATCAATCACACTCCACGACTAGTCGAATCCTCAGGTGCCGTCCATACCAACAACAATCCAGGGGGATTTTTGTTTGCAATTATATTTTTTGATTTGATTTGAGCATGGAACTGGGCATTTCGATTACCGGCCCCTTTCTCGTGAGTGATAGTGAATAAACACGTATCAAGGATAACACGCCTAGCATGGAAGATACTGACCGCCCCTTGTCACCACATGAGCGATTCGGGCATACAAAACAGATTATTATTTGAAGATTTAGAGAGTTTCTCATGCAAATTTACTTGGAACGGCAGGTAGATACCGCATATAGGTAGGTATGGTGGACTCATACGTAACAACTTTGGGTTTATGGAAGTGGATGCACAAGCAGAATTCCCGCTTAGTACAAGTGAAGGCTAGCAAAAGACTGGGAAGCCACCAACTAGAGAGCGACAACAGTCATCAATATGCATTGAAATTAACCAATGTTGAGTGCAAGCATGAGTAGGATATAAATCACCATAAACATGAATATCGTAGAGGCTATGTTGATTTTGTTTCAACTACATGCGTGAACATGTGCCAAGTCAAGCCACTTGAATCATTCAAAGGGGGATATCATCCTATCATACTACATCATAATCATCTTGAAATTCATGTTGGCAGCCAAGACAAACCATTATAAGCTCCTAGCTAATTAAGCATGGCATCAGAAACTATGATCTCTAAGTTGTCATTGCAAACATGTTTCTCTCATAACAATGCTGAATTAGGAACGATGAGCTAGTCATATTTACAATAAAAAATAGGTCGAGTTCATAATAGCTTTTCTAGGCTCAGTCACTTCATCATATATCGTCATTATTGCCTTTCACTTGCACGACCGAATGATGTGAATAATAATAAGAGTGTTCGTGCATTGGACTAAGCTGGAATCTGCAAGCAAATTCAGAGGAGAAGACAAAGTAATATGGCTCTTTGACGGATAAACAATAATGCATATGAGATCCACTAATCATTTTAATCATGGTCTTCTACCTCGACCCAAAGAAAAAGAAAACTATTTACAAGGGAAAGCTCCCAACAAGCAAAATAAGAACGAGAAATCTTTTTGGGTTTTCTTTTTAATTACCACTAAGCATGCTGGAAAGTTTTGGAGTCGGTTTACTTACCGTATCACATACCTCTTCATTCTTGGAGTCTGAAACAAGTTGGTAAATATCCCTTATATACTCCTCCGGAGTTATGGTATTAATAATGTTGCTTTCAACATTTATGGGAGTACCTGAGACATAATGCTTGATTCTTTGCCCATTCACAACTCTCGGAAAAGTGCCTTCCGCGTTGGTGATTTTGAAGGCACCGGAACGATACACTTCTTTGACAATGTAAGGACCTTTCCATTTAGAGAGAAGCTTTCCTACAAAAAATCTTAAACGGGAATTGTATAGCAAGGCATAATCACCTACATTGAACTCATGTTTTTGTATCCTTTTATCATGCCACCTCTTAACTTTTTCTTTAAACAACTTGGCATTTTCATATGCCTGAGTTCTCCATTCATCAAGTGAGCTAATGTCAAATAACCTCTTCTCACTAGCAAGTTTGAAATTAATGTTGAGCACTTTGATTGCCCAATAAGCTTTATGCTCTAGCTCAAGAGGTAAATGACATGCTTTACCGTAAACCATTTTATACGGTGACATGCCCATAGGATTCTTATAAGCAGTTCTATAAGCCCACAGTGCATCATCAAGTTTATTAGACCAATTCTTTCTAGACCTATTGACAGTCTTTTGTAGAATTAATTTAATTTCTCTATTACTTAACTCTACTTGACAACTAGACTGAGGATGATAAGGAGATGCAATTCTATGATTGACATCATACTTAGCAAGCATTTTAAGGAAATCACCATGAATAAAATGTGAATCACCATCAGTCATTAAATATCTAGGGACTCCAAATCTAGGAAAAACAACTTCTTTAAGCATCTTAATAGAGGTGTTATGATCAGCACTACTAGTTGGAATAGCTTCTACCCACTTAGTAACATAATCAACAGCAACTAGAATATGAGTATACCCGTTAGACTTTGGAAAAGGTTCCATATAATCAAAACCCCAAACATCAAATGGTTCAATAACAAGTGAATAATTCAAAGGCATTTCCTGACGTTTACAGATATTACCTATTCTTTGACATTCATCACAAAACAAGACAAACTTACGAGCATCCTTGAAGAGAGTAGGCCAATAAAACCGGATTGCAATACCTTGTGTGCAGTTCTATCTCCTGCATGGTGTCCCCCGTAAGCCTCGGAGTGAGACTTATGTAGGATATGTCCCTGTTCCTGCTCAGGTACACAACGTCTAATAACACCATCTACTCCTTCTTTATAAAGGTGAGGATCATCCCAAAAGTAATGTCTCAAATCATAAAAGAACTTTTTCTTTTCCTGGTATGTGAAACTAGGTGGTATATATTTAGCAACAATATAATTAGCATAATCAGCATACCAAGGTGTACTACATGAAGCATTGATGACATTCAATTGTTCATCAGGAAAGCTATCATCAATAGGTTGTGGGTGTAACGACTAAGATGTTGTCCTTTCCGATTTAGGGAACGAGGCCCCAAAATGGAAAGAAGCGCATCTAAGCGTTTCGCAAGCACGATAACATAGCACATACATAATAACAGAATGACAAATAGGGAATCGTTTGCCATCTCGTAGATAATATCAGAGTTTACATCACACATTTATTCAGACAAAGTAGTTCCGCTACGGACTACATAACATGAGAAAAAGGCTATGCTACCCTGCATGCTTGCCCACGATCACGACCATGCCTCAGTCTTCTGGATAGTTCACGTACATGCGGTCGTTCTCCTCATCGTACTGCCACGCCAGCTGCGTGCCATCGGGATCACCTGTGTCGGGCGTACTTGTACCTGTTGGGGTGTTGAAGTAATCTGTGAGCCACAGGGATTCAACAATCTATGACCTCGGTGCCAGAACTAATCAAGTTATTAGGTAAGGAAGGTTCAGTGTTTAGGTTGCAGCATCCTAAGCTTTTATGGTGGCTAACTTACGTGGAACAAGATATTGATGATGGTCTACGCTAGCGGGCGAAGACTAGCTGATCACTAAGTGATCCTGAGCACCTACTTATGTCAATCATAACCCCACCGTGTTGCCAATCGAAGAGAGGTCTTTGAAGGGACAGTCATGGTTACGCACACCGTTGACAAGTTTTATTAGATTAAGTTCAAGTTATCTATAACCGGATGTTAACAAATATTCCAAGTTGCCACATAACTGCGGGCACGACTTTCTGAAAGATTAAACCCCGCATGGGTGCTCCAACTAGCCCATCACAAACGGTCACGGGCCGCAAAGTAATCCTCTATCACGAATCTCGTGATCTCGTCGGTTTCCTTAGAGGAAAACCTCAACTCTGGGGAGAACCAAAGCTTCACCGGGATTCCTATACACAAGATATATCGCTAAGGTAAGACAAGACTAGTAGGACCTCCCGACGTGTCGACGACACTGATAAGAGCCGCGTATCTCAGTCTCAGGACACAGCGGATAAGCGAAGCGTACAGTGGCCAGAGAAATCTCCCGAGTTGCCCTGGGATGGCCCCGCGCGGTGCTCTAGTTTGGACCAACACTCATGAGGAGCACTGGCCCGGGTTGTTGATTAATTCCTCGGGGTAGCTATTCCCCATGAAGTTTATTATTAAGTGATTAGCAAATTAACACCAATGTTGGGTCCTGCCAGACAAGTCTTAACACTACATGATTTATCAAGGGGGTCCCCATAACAACCCCGAACGTGTTAGGAGCGATCAGTTATGGAATCAAACACCGGTAGTCGGAAACTATGGCGGCAATAACGAAACAAAACACCCGGCAAAAGGCTAGGCCTCCCGTCATGTACCAAGTATATAGATGCATTAATTAAAACAGATTTAACATATTGATATCAAACTCATGTTATCACATGAGACAATTGCACCTGCAACTAGCAACGCTAACATTACTAGCTGAGCAATCCTACTTAGCCATTCAATGTTAGCTAGGAGGGGAAAGTGTTTGGGTTTGATGGCAATATCAGGAGGCAATTATTTCGGCGGTAGGCAGCGAGCATATGACAAAGGAAACATGAATCTAGGCACAACAAGACTAGAAATGGTATCAAGGTCATATCATCTTGCCTGTGATGTCTTCAGCTTGGAACTGCTCTTGTTCGTCCTGCACGTACTCTCCCGGATCCACGTACTCGCTCTCCGAACCCGGTGCTATACAACATAAAAATAGCATCCAATGAAGAATAGCACCACATGATGCAACAAACACATGATGCATGAGAATGGAATGAACAAGCATCTCTATTCTAGTCACTTGCACAAGCATGAGAAGAAACTACAAACTTCTAGACCGAACTTCACCCTAAGCTATCTTGACATGCATGAAGATGACATGAAAAGATGCATCACGCGAAAATGATGTAAAAATATATAAAGAACGTTACGAACGGAGCTACGGATCAACCGGAAACAACGAAACAAGAAATGGAGTCCTACGGATCAAATACATCACAAACACACTCCAATGGCATACTTCTGGTATTCCCAGGTTGCCAAATCACAAAACAACCAAGTATAGATGGGGTGGTGCAAGAAACTCACCACACCATCAACTATGCACTCACAAGCATCAAAACAACAAAACTATACATTCTGTCCTAAACAACAACATAGCAGTTTGAGAGCTACATGCAAAGCACCTACAATCACCCAAATGTGCCAAATAAGATATGTGGCTGAAGCTATTCAAAAGCTCTAAAAGCATGAGCAAAAAGATAATACAAAGGAGTTACACACAGAAAGATCTACATCTGCTAACTTGGACAAAAATATCAGTTTTCAGGGACTTAGTGAAATTCTTAGATTCTCACTAGCTGTTTATGCTCTGAAGCATTTTGACAGCACCCAAAACAATACCTACAGGAAGCCAAATGGAATAAAAATTGACAGAGAGCTAGACAAACACAAAAGCTCCAACTTTCCAATTGATTGCAAGGGTTGATTCCCAACAAATGAACTTTTGCAAGCACAACTACAAGGGAAGAAAATATCAGCAGTTTGTGAGACTTGGTGAAAATCACAGATTTTCACTAAGCTGAAATTTTTCAGTCACATGCCTACTTTGACTAAGCACAACATGCACATATAAACTTCTAAGCATGAAACAAAACCACCATGTTGTAGAGGGGTTCACCCTCTACTGCCACAACAAGGAACCATCCTCTTGGGCTCATCACATCACATGGAACCAAGCTCTAAACATTGAACAAAACAGAAATATGACATTCCCAGATAGTGTTCTAAAGTGGAATCTGATTCCACCATTGGATTCCTGGGATGATTCTACCCCAAAAACATATACAATACGTAGGTACTTGCATAGGACAAATGGGCACAAAGCTAAGAAGTAAAATATACATGGAATCACAAAGAAGTAAATAGTGCTTTATCACATGTGCTTCCCACTAGATCATCACCAACACATGCATTTGCACACACCCACAACTCCAATGGTGACATGAGGGTTTAGACTTCATGTATGTGTGCCATAGCACATCACCATTCACACACACATTCCTCAAGCATACACACACTCACATACATACAATCACATACATGTTACTAACTCACACACTTACAAGCTTGCACACAACTGATCACCAAGGCTATGCCATGCCTTGGGCATGTGGGTGTCACACACACACATGCACACACACATCACACCACATGAACACCTACAACTACCACAAAGTATGTGGGGGGACCACACACATACTCACTCACAACTTGCACAACCTAGTGCATAAGCTGATCATCATGCACACGAGTAACACACACACATGCACATGGTGATATACATCTACACATACCTTGGGGTGCTTGCACCACACATGCACACATGCACATAGTTGCTTGCTCACACAATCACCGGCATCACCTTCACATACACTCCTCAAACACTATTCCTACTCACACACATACATAGATATACCGACACATGATCTCTAGCAACATAATCAAGGTGCTACCTACTGGTTGTGAGGTAAAACAATACCACACAAGGAGACCAAGCGTACCACACAACTATTCTAGCAAACAAAAGCAAAACAGTAAAAGGAATGGCAAAAAAATAAAAGGGGTTGGCCTGGGATTCGATCCCAAGACCCCCTCGTTCACCACCAGCAACTAGCACCACTACACTACATCTCTCTGGCTCGACAGAAGAGAGGGGTAATACAGGATATGCTCTGCTCCTGCTGCTATTGTGCTCACAAAACAGAAAAACAAAAGGGCTCCGATGGGTTTCGAACCTAGGACCAAACGTTGACCCAAAACATCCCTACCACTACGCTGCTGCTACTGATCTTAACAGAGTAGAGGAGGAAACTCTATTGGGCAACCCCTCTGGTCCTTCCTGTGCCCGACGGTGGCCGGAACAGGGGATGTCACCGCCGGCGATCTACATCAAATTGGGAAACGACTTGTCGATGGAAGGGAGAAGGGGCTCCCAGGGTTCCATTTCTACACTAAGATCGCCACGAGAAGGTCTACTGCTACGACTCCACTACGTGCGGTGGCGCCGGCGATAGAGGATGCTCGGCGGTGAAGACACGGCCCTGAGCGCTAGATCTATCGACAGGAAGGGGGAGGAAGACTCGTGCTCACCCACTGGACGAGGACGCTGTGCCTGCCGGAGAGGAAGTAGAGGAAGAAGTCGTGGCAGAGGGGATCGACGGAGAGGAAGCAGGCCGTCGTCGAGGTAGGGGAAGCAGACCCGATCTGTTCCTCCTAGCTGTGGGAACGGGTCTCCTTGAGGTCCCGCGTGCTCGCCGAAGGCTTGGAGAGGACGCAGCGGCACTGCAGCCATGGCGAGGAGCTTCTCACGGCTCGGCCATGGCGGAGGAGGCGCGCGCTTACCTGCTGCCGACGAGGGAGAGGGAGGAGGAGATGGGGAAAGAAGTGGCGGCGGCTTGGAGGAACCCTAGGCCCTACACGGACGCCAAGGGTTCTTTATAGGAGGAGGAGGAGGCGAGGGACGCGTAGCCTCGACGTCCGTGACGGCGTCGCTCTCTGTCTCGACTCCTCTCTGACGAAACTGACGGAGAAGGAGGGAGGAAGACGGCGTCTACAGGGAGGGGTTGCGCGCGAGGAGGAGTTGGGCCAGCCAGAGGGAGAAAGCCCACTCAAAGGCGCCAGATAGAGAAAAGAAAACCCATTGGGGTTTTCTATTTACAAAACAAACAGAGACAAAAAATAAAGCACAGGCATCACTGTTGAAGCTAAAAATAAAACAAAAATGCCCCTGGTCATAAGGAATTATGACCTATTTAAATAAAATATAAAAGGAATTTTTGGAGCCTTTAAATATTTACAAAACAGAATTAATTGATCTGTTTTGTAAATATTTGCACCAATAAAACAAAGTTTCAAAACACTAAAAGCATAGCATCACATCCACCTCAATTCATACTAAAACATGAGCATTTATGAAACACAGATGGAGCAAGTGAAATTTGAGCTTGAGATAAATAGAGAGGAAGAAGTTTTGAAACCTAGTTGCAACCCAACATAGTTGCTCTCTACTTCAAACCACACCCCACATCACTTCACATATCATCATCACATGTCACACCACATACATTGATCACATGAACAACAAACACAAGAGACATGGAATGATAAGGATGCATGCATGCAAAGGAAAACAAGACATGAGCACATGAAATACCACATGGAATATACTCTCATTGCAATGACAAGATGGACCCATATACAAAAGGTTCCAAATAAGGCAAGTTACACTCTTGGCCATTACAGTGGGTCATCAAGAACATTCTCTAACCTAGACAAGTTATCTATTACGGGGTTCTCACCACCCTTCCTACCAACAACATGTAAATCAAATTCTTGTAGCAAGAGAACCCATCTAATAAGTCTAGGTTTAGCATCTTTATTTTCCATGAGATATTTAATAGCAGCGTGATCAGTGTGAATAGTAACTTTGGAATCAACAATATAAGATCTGAACTTATCACATGCAAACACAACTGCTAAAAATTCTTTTCACTAGTAGCATAGTTTCTTTGGGCACTGTCTAGAGTTTTATTAGCATAGTGAATAACATTTAATTTCTTATCAACTCTTTGTCCTAGAATAGCACCAACAGCATAATCACTAGCATCACACATAATTTCAAAAGGTAGGTTCCAATCAGGTGGTTGAACAATAGGTGCAGTTATCAAGGCCTTCTTAAGTACTTCAAATGCTTCTTCACAATCCTCATCAAAAACAAATGGAATATTTTTTTGCAAGAGATTGGTGAGAGGCCTATAAATCTTAGAGAAGTCTTTAATGAACCTTCTATAGAAACCAGCATGACCAAGGAACTTCTGATACCTTTAATGTCTGTAGGGCATGGCATTTTCTCGATCGCATCAACTTTAGCCTTATCGACTTCAATACCTCTTTCAGAATTTTTTTGTCCTAAGACGATGCCTTCATTAACCATAAAGTGGCACTTCTCCCCATTCAAGACAAGGTTAGTATCTTTACATCTCTGCAAAACTCGATCAAGGTTGCTCAAGCAATCATCAAAAGAAGATCCGTAAACGGAGAAATCATCCATTAAAACCTCAACAATCTTTTCACAAAAGTCAGAGAATATAGCCATCATACATCTTTGAAAGGTAGCAGGTGCATTGCATAAACCAAAAGGCATACGTCTATAAGCAAAGGTACCGAAAGGGCAAGTAAAAGTGGTTTTCTTCTCATCAGATTGTGCAACATGTATTTGGGAGAAACCAGAATAACCGTCTAAAAAGCAAAAGTGTGTATGTTTAGACAATCTTTCTATCATTTGATCAATAAAAGGCAAAGGGTAATGATCTTTCTTAGTAGCTTTATTTAATTTCCTAAAATCAATCACCATCCTATAGCCAGTAACAATTCTCTGTGGGGTCAATTCATCTTCATCATTAGGGACAACGGTAATACCTCCCTTCTTAGGGACACAATGCACCGGACTTACCCAATCACTATGAGCATCGGGATAGATAATACCTGCTTCCAGGAGCTTTAGTATTTCTCTTCTTACCACCTCTTTCATCTTAGGATTCAATCTTCGTTGATGATCGGCAACTGGTTTGGAATCAGGATCAGCTTTAATTTTATGCTGGCATAGACTTGGACTAATGCCCTTAAGATCATCAAGAGTATATCCAATAGCAGCACGGTGCTTCCTCAGAGTTTTCAATAATTTCTTTTCTTCATGCTCTGAAAGGTTAGCATTAATAATAACAGGATATATGTCTTTTTCATCAAGATAAGCATACTTAAGAGTATCAGGTAATTGTTTAAGCTCAAACACTGGATCACTCTTTGGTGGAGGTGGATCTCCAAGTAATTCAACATGCAAAATATTCTTAAGGATATGATGTTGTTCAAAGATAACTCTATCTATCTCATTCCTTTCGTCCATAGGCATATCATTTTCATGCTCAAGCAAGTATTGCTCTAAAGGATAAGTAGGAGGCATAGCAATAGAAGCAAGAGCAATAATTTCATCCTTACTGGACAATTCGTTTTCATGAGGTTGTCTACCAAACTTAGAAAAAATAAATTCATGTGACACACCTCCAAAGCCAACAGTAACAGTTTGTTTCTCACAATCAATTTGAGCAATAACAGTATTGAGGAAAGGTCTACAAAATATGATGGGACAAAAGCTATCTTGTGTGGTAGCAAGAATGAGAAAATCAGTAGGATACTTAGTTTTACCACACAAGACTTCAACATCTCTAACAATTCCCAGAGGGCAGATAGTATCTCTATTAGCAAGTTTAATAGTAACATCAATAAATTCCATCTCGACAGGTGCAATCTCATCTTTAATTTCATCATATAAAGATCGAGGTATTGCACTAACACTAGCACCCATGTCACATAAACCATGATAACAATGATCTCCTATCTTAACAGAAACAACAGGCATGCCAACAACAGGCTTATGTTTGTCTCTAGCATGAGGTTTAGCAATTCTAGCAGCATCTTCATAGAAGTGAATAACATGCCCATCAACATTATCGGCCAAGAGATCTTTAATAATAGCAATGCTAGGTTCAACTTTAATTTGCTCAGCGGGTGTAGGTGTTCTAATGTAGCCCTTACATATCACAATTGAAGCTTTAGCATGATCCTTTATTCTAACAGGGAAAGGTGGTTTCTCAATGTAAGCACTAGGAACAATAGAATCATTATAAACAATGACTTTCTCTTCAACTGGATTGGGTTTTACTGCATTTACTTCTATGGTAGGATGATATTTATACCACTTCTCCTTAGGGAGATTAATATGAGAAGCAAATGATTCACATAAAGAAGCTACTATCTCAGAGTCAAGTCCATGTTTAGCGCTAAAATCACGAAAGTATTTGTTTCAACGAAGGATTTAACACAATCGAACTTAAGATTCATACATGACTACTTACCTTCATCAAACTCCCAATCTTCAGAGTTGCGTTTAATTCTTTCCAATAAATCCCATTTGAAATCAATATCTCTCTTCATAACAGAACCAGTACAAGAAGTGTCAAGCATGGTGTGATTGTCATGAGAAAGCCGAGCATAAAAGTTCATAATAATAATTTCTCTAGGGAGCTCATGGTTGTGGCATGAATATAACATTGACTTAAGCCTCCCCAAGCTTGAACGATACTTTCTCTATCACGAGGCCAAAAATTATAGATATAATTCCGATCACGATGTACGAAATGCATAGGATAAAACTTTTGATGAAATTCCAATTTCAATCGGTTGTAGTTCCATGATCTAGTATCATCACATAACCTATACCATGTCAATGCTTTATCCCTCAAAGATAAGGGAAAGACATTCTTCTTGACCTCATCCTTGGGCAAACCTGCAAGCTTAAATAAACCACAAACTTCATCTTCATAGATTAGATGCCAGTCGGAATGTGATGTTCCATCTCCTGTAAAAGGATTAGCCAATAGTTTCTCTAGCATACCCGAAGGAATTTCATAGTAAATATTTTCAGTAGGTGCAGTAGGTTGAGGTGAAACTATTTGTGTTTCCAGTCAAGGTGAAGATACCCCGAACAAGCTCCTCAAAGAATTAGTTTTCATAGTGACAAGTGACAATAAATTTCAGCACACTATATAAATGTTTCCTTACCAAATTCCACTTACGAAAGGCGCTTCACTCCACGGCAACGGCGCCAGAAAAGTGTCTTGATGACCCACAAGTGTAGGGGATCTATCGTAGTCCTTTCGATAAGTAAGAGTGTCGAACCCAACGAGGAGCAGAAGGAAATGACAAGTGGTTTTCAGCAAGGTATTCTTTGCACGCACTGAAATTATCGGTAACGGATAGTTGTGTGATAAGATAATTCTTAACGGGTAGCAAGTAAAAATAGTAACAAAGATTTAGCAAGATGGCCCAATCCCTTTTGTAGCAACGAACAAGCCTAGACGAACTCTTATATAGAGTAAAGCGCTCCCGAGGACACATGGGAATTTATGTCAAGCTAGTTTTCCTCATGTTCATATGATCCGCGTTCGCTACTTTGATAATTTGATATGTGGGTGGACCGGTGCTTGGGTGCTGTCCTTACTTGGACAGACATCCCACTTATGATTAACCCCTCTCGCAAGCATCCGCAACTACGAAGAAGAATTAAGACAAAGTCTAACCATAGCATTAAACTAGTGGATCCAAATCAGCCCCTTGCGAAGGAATGCATAAACTAGGGTTTAAGCTCCTATCACTCTAGCAACCCATCATCTACTTATTACTTCCCAATGCCTTCCTCTAGGCCCAAATAATGGTGAAGTGTTATGTAGTCGACGTTCACATAACACCACTAGAGGAAAGACAACATACAACGCATCAAAATATTGAACGAATACGAGATTCACATGACTACTTATAGCAAGACTTATCCCATGTCCTCAGGAACAAACGTAAGTACTCGCAAAGCATAATTATTTTCATGATCAGAAAGGTATTTAATAGCATTAAGGATCTGAACACATGATCTTCTACCGAGTAAACCAACTAGCATCAACTACAAGGAGTAATTAACACTACTAGCAACCTTACAAGTACCAATCGGAGTCACGAGACGGAGATTGGGTACAAGAGATGAACTAGGGTTTGGATATGAGATGGTGCTGATGAAGATGTTGATGGAGATGAGTCCCCTCCGATGAGAGGAGTGTTGGTGATGACGATGGCGACGAGTTCCCCCTCCGGGAGGGAAGTGTCCCCGGCAGGACGGTCCTACCGGAGCTCTAGATTGGTTCTGCTCAAGTTCTGCCTCATGGCAGCGGCGTTTCTTCCCAAAAGCTCTCTCTTGATTTTTTTTCTGCGACGAAACCCTCCTTATAGCACAAGGGGGGAGACGGAGGGCTAACAGGGGGCCCACGAGCCACCCAGGCGTGGCCAGGGGGTAGGTCGCGCCTGGCAGGCTCGTGACCTCCTGGTGGCCCCCCTTTAGTATTTCTTCCGCCCAATATTTTTTATATATTCCACAAAAATTCCTCGTAAGTTTCCAGGTCATTCTGAGAAAAAAAAAATTCTGCACAAAAACAACACCATGGCAATTCTGCTGAAAACAGCGTGAGTCCGGGTTAGTTCCATTCAAATCATGCAAATTAGAGTCCAAAACAAGGGAAAAGAGTTTGGAAAAGTAGATACGATGGAGACGTATCAAACAGCCTATCCAAGCCCTCACGCACATCTAAGGGGGGAGGAGGTGGAATCCTAGTCCCCTTCCTTCCATTCCATACAAAGGTGGACTTTCCATCTTTCCCAACTGCATAGGCCTTGAGGGACTTCTGCGCTTGTCCCAATAAGGCCACGACGTCTCCCCTCACCGTGCAAACCCTTGGGACATGGTGGAACCCTTGGTGGACTTCCGAAATCCTCCGGAAATTTCCGGAACCTTCTAGAAGCTTCTCGGTACAATACCGGAAAAACCCGAAACTTTTCTGATAGCCAAAATATAACTTTCCATATATAAATCTTTACCTCTGGACCATTCCAGAGCTCCTCGTGACGTCCGGAATCTCATACGGGACTCCGAACAACTTTCGGTTACTACGACACATAACTCATTAATACCAAATCATCACCAGACCTTAAGTGTGCAGACCCTGCGGGTTTGAGAACTATGCAGACCTGTCCCGAGACACTCTTCGGTCAATAACCAATAGCGGGACCTGGATGCCCATATTGGCTCCTACATGTTCTACTAAGATCTTTATTGGTTGAACCTCTATGTCAAGGATTCAGTTAATCCCATATGTTGTTCCCTTTGTCCTTCGGTATATTACTTGCCCGAGATTCGATCGTCGATATCTCTATACCTAGTTCAATCTCGTCACCGACAAGTCTCTTTACTCATTCAATAATACAAGATCCCATGACTAACTCCTTAGTCACATTGCTTGCAAGGCTTGTTGTGATGTTGTATTACCGAGTGGGCCCTGAGGTACCTCTCCGTCACACGAAGTGACAAATCTCAGTCTTGATTCACGCACCTTCGGAGATACCTATAGAGCACCTTTATAGTCACCCACTTATGTTGTGACATTTGATACACACAAGGTATTCCTCAAGTGTCCGGGAGTTGCATGATCTCATGGTCATTGGAATAGATACATTGACATGGAGAAAACATTAGCAATAAACTCACACGATCATATGTTATGTTCATAGTTTGGGTCTTGTCCATCACATCATTCTCCTAAAGATGTGATCCCATTATCAAACGACATCTCATGTCTATGGCGAGGAAACCTTGACCATCTTTGATCAATGAGCTAGTCAACTAGAGGCTTACTAGGGATGGGGTGTTGTCTATGTATCCACACATATATTTGAGCTTCCAATCAATAAAATTCTAGCATGGATAATATACTATTATCATGAACAAGGAAATATAATAATAACTAATTTATTATTGCCTCTAGGCCATATTTCCAACAGTATTACCAAGTGGACCCAGAGATACCTCTCCGTCACATGGAGTTACAAATCCTAGTCTCGATTAACGCCAACCCAACAGACACCCTCGGAGATACATGTAGAGCACCTTTATACTCACCCAGTTACGTTGTGACATTTGATACACACAAGGCATTCCTCTGGTGTCCGGGAGTTGCATGATCTCGTGGTCATAAGAATAGATACTTCACATGCAGAAAACTGTAGCAGTAAACTGACACGAGCATATGCTACGTTTATAGTTTAGGTCTTGTCCATCACATCATTCTCCTAATGATGTGTCCCCATCATGAAATGGAAACTCATGTCTATGGTTAGGAAATCTTGACCATTTTTTATCAACGAGCTAGTCCATAAGAGGCTTACTAGGGACAGTGTGTTGTCTATGTATCCACACATGTATTTTTGTTTGCAATCAGTGGAATTCTAGCATGGATAATAGACGATTATCTTGAACAAGGAAATATGATAATAACTATATTTTATTATTGCCTCTTGGGCATATTTCCAACAGCCTCCCACTTGCACTAGAGTCAATAATCTAGCTCACATCACTATGTGATTTTACATTGTAATGGATCTAACACCCATATGGTTCTGGTGTCGATCATGTTTCGCTCGTGGAAGAGGTTTAGTCAATGGGTCTGCAACATTCTGATTCGTTTGCACTTTGCAATATTTATGGCCTCCTCCTTGATGTAATTGCGGATGGAATTGAAGCATCACTTTATGTGTCTGGTCGTCTCATGAAACCTTGGTTCCTTGGCTAGAGCAATGGCACCAGTGTTGCCACAGAGATGAGTCATTGTATCCAGTGCACTAGGCACAACTCCAAGATCTATCATGAACTTCTTCATCTAGACACCTTCTTTAGCTGCCTCCCTAGCAGCTATATACTCCGCTTCACATGTAGAATCAGCTACCACGCTTTGCTTGGAACTGCACCAGCTTACCGCACCCCCATTAAGAATATATACATATCCGGTTTGCGACTTAGAGTCATCCGGATCAGTGTCGAAGCTTGCATCGACATAACCCTTTACGAGAAACATTTCCTTAGTCCTTTTTAGGTACTTTAGAATATTCCTGACCGTTGTCGAGTGTTCCATTCCTGGATCACTTTGAAACCATCTCGCCATACTTATGGCAAGGCTCACGTCAGGTCTTGTGCACAACATTGCATACATGATACTACCTATGGCTAAAGCATAGGGGACGACACTCATCTTTTCTCTATCTTCTGCAGTCACTGGGCATTGAGTCTTACTCAACTTCACACCTTGCAATGCAAGCAAGAACCCTTTCTTGGACTGATCCATATTGAACTTCTTCAAAACTTTGTTGAGGTATGTGCTTTGTGAAAGTCCTATTAAGCGTCTTGATCTATCTTTATAGATCTTGATGCCTAATATATAAGCAGCTTCTCCTAGGTCCTTCATTGAAAAACTCTTGTTCAAGTAGTCCTTTACGCTTCCCAAAAATTATATATTGTTTCCAATCAGCAATATGTCATCCACATATAATATTAGAAACGCTATAGATCTCCCACTCACTTTCTTGTAAATACAAGCTTCTCCATAGACTTGTATAAACCCAAACACCTTGATAACCTCATCAAAACGCTGATTCCAACTCCGAGATGCTTGCACCAGTCCATAAATGGATCACTGGAGCTTGCATACTTTGTTATCATTCTCTGGATCGACAAAACCTTCCGGTTACGTCATATACAACTCTTCCTTAAGGAAACCGTTAAGGTATTTTGACATCCATCTGCCAAATTTCATAATCGAAAATTGCAGCTATTGCTAACTTGATTCTAACAGACTTAAGCATCGCTACGGATGAGAAAGTCTCATCATAGTCAACTCCTTGAATTTGTGAAAAACCCTTTTCCACAAGTCGAGCTTTATAGAGGTGATATTACCGTCGGCATCCGTCTTATTCTTAAAGATCCATTTATTCTGAATGGCCTTTCTCCCTTCAGGTAATTCTTCCAAAGTCCACACATTGTTTTCATACATGGATCATATCTCGGATTTCATGGTCTCTAACCATTTGTTGAAATCAGGGGCCACCTTCACTTCTCCATAGCTCGTAGGCTCGTCGTTGTCCAACAACATGACCGTCAAGACAGGGTTACCGTACCACTCAGGAGCGGTGTGTGCCCTTGTCGACCTACGAAGATCGATAGCAACTTGATTCGAAGCTACATGAACATCATCATTGGATTCCTCTTCAACTATGGTATGCTCCACAAAAACATCTTTCTGCGCTGTGCTACTCTGTGGTTGAATTAAAGGTTCAACAACCTCATCGAGTTCTATCTTCCTCCCACTCAATTATTTTGAGAGAAACTCTTTCTCAAGAAATGTACTAGTTTTAGCGACAAACACTTTGCCTTTGGATCTGAGATAGAAGGTGTACCCAACTGTCTCTTTTGGGTATCCTATGAAGATGCATTTCTCCGCTTTGGGTTCCAGCTTTTCAGGCTGAAGCTTTTTGACATAAGCATCACATCCACAAACTTTAAGAAACGACAACTTTGGTTTCTTACCAAATTAAAGTTCCTATGGTGTCGTCTCAACGGATTTTAATGGCGCCCTATTTAAAGTGAATGCAGTTGTTTCTAATGCATAGCCCAAAAATGATAACGACGGATCGGTAAGAGACATCATAGAACGCACCATATCCAATAAAGTATGATTACGACGTTCGGACACACCATTGTGTTCTGGTGTTCCAAGCGGAGTCAACTCTGAAACAGTTCCACATTGTCTTAAGTGAGCGCCAAAGTCATAACTCAGATATTCTCCTCCTCGGTCAGATCATAGGAATTTGATCTTCTTGTTACGATGATTGTCCACTTCACTCTGGAATTTCTTGAACTTTTCAAACATTTCATACTTGTGTTTCATTAAGTAAATATAACAATATCTACTCAAGTCATCGGTGAAGGTGAGAGAATAATGATATCCACCGTGTGCCTCAATGCTCATTGGACTGCACTCATTAGTATGTATGATTTCCAATAAGTCACTTGCTCCCTCCATTGTTCCGGAGAACGAAGTTTTGGTCATCTTGCCCCTGAGGCATGGTTCACATGTGTCAAGTGATTCAAAATCAAGTGACTCCAAAATTCCATCAGCATGGAGTTTCTTCATGCGCTTTATACCAATATGACGTAAGCGGCAGTGCCACAAGAAAGTGGTACTAACATTATTAACTCTACATATTTTGGCATCAATGTTATGAACATGTGTGTCATTACTATCGAGATTGAATAAGTGCATGACCATAAAAGATATTACTCATATAAATAGAACAACCATTATTCTCTTATTTAAATGAGTAACCATCTCGCAATAAACAAGATCCAGATATAATGTTCATGATTAACGCAGGCACAAAATAACAATTATTCACGTTCATCACTACTCCTGATGGTAACTGAAGTAAGAGCGTGCCTACGGCGATCACATCAACCTTGGAACCATTTCCCATCCGCATCGTCACTTCATCCTTCGTCAACCTCCGTCTATTCCACATTTCCTGTTTTGAGTTGCAAACGTGAGCAACCGAACCGGTATCAAATACCCAGGTACTACAACGAGAGTTGATGAGGTGCACATCAATAACATGTATATCATATATACCTTGTTTGATGTTGGCCGCCTTCTTGTCTGCCAGATACTTAGGGTAGTTCCACATCCAGTGACCAGTTCCCTTGCAATGATAGCACTCAGTTTCCGGCTTGGGCCCAGCCTTGGGTTTCTTCCCAGGAGTGGCAACAGCTTTGCCACTCTTCATGAAGTTCCCTTTCTAGCCCTTGCCATTTTTCTTGAAACTGGTGGTCTTATTGACCATCAACACTTGATGTTCCTTCTAGATTTCTGACTCGGCGACTTTCAACATCGCAAACAGATCGGCGGCTGATTTATTCTTCTCTTCCCTGTTGTAGTTCAGCACAAAGCTTTTGTAGCTAGGTGGAAGTGATTGCAGAATTTTCTCAGTTATCACCTCTCGCGGGAGAGCAATTCCTAATTCAGCCAGACGGTTGGCATACCCAGACATTCTGAGTACATGCTTACTCACAGACCCGTTCTCCTCCATCCTGCAAGCATGGAATTTATCGGAGGTCTCATACCTCTCGATCTAGGCATTCTTCTCAAAGATAACCTTCAATTCCTGGAACATCCCATATGCTCCTTGATGTTCAAAACGTCTTTGAATTCCTGGTTCTAAGCCATACAAGATCACACACTGAACTACTAAGTAATCATCCAGATACGACTGCGAGATGTTCATATCATCTTTGGTCGCCAGTTGGGGTGGCATGTCACCTAGCGGTGCATGAAGGACATAGTTCTTTTGGGAAACCATGAGGAAACGCCTAAGATTACGGGCCCAGTCAAGAAAGTAGCTCCCATCAACTTTCAGCTTAGCTTTCTCTAGGAACGCATTAAAATTGAGTGGTGCTACTACGCGAGCCATTGATCTACAACATAAATTTGCAAATATTACTTAGACTATTATTCAAGATAATGAGTTTAGTTAATCATATTACTAAAAACTTCCACTCAAATTGGCATCCCTGTAGTCATTCAAGTGACACATAATCCAAATCCATCAGCCCAAGTCCGATCATCACGTGAGATGAGCTGGTTTCAGTGGTGAACATCTTCATGTTGATCAAATCAACTATATGACTCATGTTCGATCTTTCGGTCTCTTGTGTTCCGAGGCCATGTCTGTACATGCTAGGCTCGTCAAGTTTAACCCGAGTGTTCCGCGTGTGCAAAACTGTCTTGCACCCGTTCTTTGTGAATGTAGAGTATATCACACCCGATCATCATGTGGTGTCTCAAAATGACGAACTTTCGCAATGGTGCACACTCGGGGAGAACACAATTTTATCTTGAAATTTAGTGAGGGATCACCTTAAATGCTACCGTTGTCCTAAGCAAAACAAGGTGCATAAAAGGATTAACATCACATGCAAATCATAAGTGACATGATATGGCCATGTTCTTGTTCTTTTGATCTCCATCTCAAAAGCACCGGCATGATCTGCATCGTCACTGGCGCCACACCATGATCTCCATCATTGTGCTGCCATCGAGGTTGTCGTGCCAACCATGCTTGTACTACTATTTCTATAGTTTAGCGATAAAGTAAAGCATTACATGGCTCCTGTCGGTTGTCGTAGCATTGACATGCAAGTTGATATTAACTATTACATCATGATCATCTCATACATCAAATATATCACATCATGTCATTGGCCATATCACATCACATGCATACCCTGCAAAAACAAGTTAGATGTCCTCTAATTTGTTGTTGCAAATTTTATGTGGTTGCTATGGGTATCTAGCAAGAATGTTTCTTACCTACGCAAAACCACAACAATGATATGCAAGTTGCTATTTAACCTTCTATAAGGACCGCCTTTTGTCAAATCCGATTCAACTAGAGTAGGAGAGATAGACACCCGCCAGCCATCTTTATGCAACAGGTTGCATGTCTGTCGATGGAACCTGTTTCTCGTACATGGACGAGTAAAGTTGGTACAGTCCGCTTCATCCAACAATACCACAGAATCAAGAAAAGACAACGGAGGGAAGCAATCTGAATGTCAACGCCCACAAACTCCTTTGTGTTCTACTCGAGATGCCATCTACACATAGACCTAGCTCTTATACCATTGTTGGGGAATGTTGCATGGGAAACAAAAAATTCCTACGTGCAAATAGATCTATCCATGGTGATGACCATATATGAGTGGAGAGTTTGGATCTACATACCTTTGTAGAACGCTAAGCAGAAGCATTCAAGAACGCGGTTGATGTAGTGGCACGTCTTCACGATCCAATCATGAACCGTCCCGTGATCTGTGATACGTCTCCAACGTATCTATAATATCTGAAGTATTCATGCCATGTTTACAATAATTTTATATGATCTTATTAGAACTAAACTGGACTGACGTTGTTTTCAGCACAACTACCATGGTGTCGTTTTTGTGTAGAAATAAAAGTTCTCGGAATGGGCTGAAAATGGACGAAGAATATTTTTGGAAAATATAAAAAATACTGGAGTAAAGAGCTGGGCCAGGAAGTGAACCAGGACGTCACAAGCCTATAGTGGCCACACCTCCCCCCACCCCGGCCGCGGCCCTCTCGCTAGTGACCTCCTCGGGAACCTTCCTTACGTGATTCCAACGCTAAGTGCTCCTATAAATACCCATACCTCCGAAAATAAACCAAGATTGGGAGTTCCGCTGTCGCAAGCCTCTAGAGCCATAGAAAACCAATCGGGAGCCCGTTCCGGCACCCAGCCGGAGGGGGAAACCATCACCGGAGGCCATCTTCATCATCCCGGCGGTCTCCATGAAGACGAGGGCGTAGTTCACCCTCGGGGCTGAGGGTATGTACCAGTAGCTATCTGTTTGATCTCTCTCTCTCTCTCTCGTGTGTGTTCTTGAGATGGCTCGATTTTGATGTATCACGAGCTTTATTAATATAGATGAATCATATGGAGTTTCCCCCTCTCTATCTTCGTGTGATGAATTGAGTCTTCCCTTTGAAGTTTTCTTATCGGATTGAGTATTTAAGGATTCGAGAACACTTGATGTATGTCTTGCGATTCAATATCCGTGGTGACAATGGGATGTTCTATTGATCCATTTGATGTATGTTTTGGTGATCAACTTGTGGGTTCCGTGACCTTGGGAATTGCTACTTCTCAAACAACAGCGCCAAAAATTGACACGTTGACGGAGACTTTCTTGCGTTGGTTTTTCCCTTGAAGAGGAAAGGGTGATGCAGCACAGGAGCAGTAATTATTTCCCTCAGTTTGAGAACCAAGGTATCAATCCAGTAGAAGAATCTCGTCAAGTCCAGAGTACCTACGCAAACACAAAAGAGCTTGCACCCAACGCTATAAAGGGGTTGTCAATCCCTTCAAGATTGATTGCAAAGTGAGATCTGAAGGCGGAAAGTGCAACGAAGTAAAAGAGTAAGGCTGAAAATATGGTGTGAAGTAGACCCGGGGGCCATAGTGTTCACTAGAGGCTTCTCTCAAAATAGCAAATATTACGATGGGTGAACAAATTACTGTCGAGCAATTGATAGAACCGTGCAAAGTCATGACGATATCTAAGGCAATGATCATACATATAGGCATCACGTCCGAGACAAGTAGACCGATACTTTCTGCATCTACTACTATTACTCCACACATCGACCACTATCCAGCATGCATCTAGTGTATTGAGTTCATGACGAACAGAGTAACGGCTTAAGCAAGATGACCTGATGGAGAGGGATAAACTCAAACCAATGATGAAAACCCCATCTTTTTACCCTTGGTGGCAACAACACGATGTGTGCCTCGCTACCCCTTCTGTCACTGGGTGAGGTCACCGCACGGTATGAACCCAAAACCAAGCACTTCTCCCATTGCAAGAATCATAGATCAAGTTGGCCAAACAAAACCCACAACTCGAAGAGAATTACAAGGATATGAAATCATGCATATAAGAGATCAGAAGAAACTCAAATAAGATTCATAGATAATCTGATCATAAATCCATAATTCATCGGATCTCGACAAACACACCGCAAAAGTAGATTACATCTGATAGATCTCCATTAAGATCATGGAGAACTTTGTATTGAAGATCCAAGAGAGAGAAGAAGCCATCTAGCTACTAGCTATGGACCCGTAGGTCTATTGTGAACTACTCACGCATCATCGGAGAGGTCATGCTGTTGATGAAGAAGCCCTCCGTATCCGAATCCCCCTCCGGCAGGGCACCAGAACTTGCCCCATATGGGATCTTGCGGAGACAGAAGCTTGCGGCAACGGAAAAGTACTTTCAATCATCTCCTGATTTTTTCTGTGATGTTAGGGAATATATATGCGAAAGACCTAGGACAGAGGAGGCCCAGGGAGCCCACAAGCCCGGGAGGCGCGGGCCCCCCTGGCCGCACCATGAGGGATTGTGGGGTCCCTGGTGACCCCCTGCCTTGGTTCTCAAGTCTCCCGTTCGTCTTCTGTTTCAAAAAAAATCTTTTCGGAAGTTTTATTCCGTTTGGACTCCGTTCAAAATTCTCCTCTAAAAAGGGTCAAAAACACGGAAAAAATAGGAACTGTCACTTGGCACTGAGTTAATAAGTTAGTCCCAAAAAAAATATAAAAGGCATACAAAACGTCCAAAGTTTGATTAGATAATAGCTTGAAACCATCAAAAATTATAGATACGTTGGAGACGTATCAGGAATCTATGGATAGGGGTTGGCACACGTTTTTGTCTTGACTCTCCGGTAGAAACTTTGGGGCACTCTTTGAAGTTCTTTGTGTTGGATTGAACATGATGAATCTGAAACTGTGTGATGCATATCGTATAATCAAGCCCATGGGTACTTGTGGTGACATTGGAGTATCTAGGTGACATTAGGGTTTTGGTTGATGTGTGTCTTAAGGTGTTACTTTAGTACGAACTCTAGGGCTGTTCGTGACACTTATAGGGATAGCTCATAAGATTGATCGGAAAAGATAACTTTCAGGTGGTTTCATACCCTACAATAATTTCTTCATTAGTTCTCCGCTATTTGTGACTTTGGAGTGAACTCTCTGTCGCACGGAAGGTATTTACATATGATTCAACTATGTTAGTATTGTTGAGAGAACTTGCACTAGTGAAAGTATGAACTCTAGGCCTTGTTTCTAAGCATTGCAATACCGTTTGTGCTCACTTTTATCAATAGTTACCTTGATGTATTTATATTTTCGGATTACAAAAACCTATATCTACCATCCATATTACACTTGTATCACCATCTCTTCGCCGAACTTGTGCACCTATACAATTTACCATTGTATTGGGTGTGTTGGGGGCACAAGTGACTCTATGTTATTTGATTGCGGGGTTGCTTGAGAGAGACCATCTTCATCCTACGCTTTCCACGGAATTATAAACCTCAGCTCATCCACTTGAGGTAAACTTGCTATTGTCCTACAAAACTCTGTGCTTGGAGGCTAATACGTGTCACACCCTATTTTTGCTATCACCTGTGTGTGTTGTAAAATTTTGAGCTTGTTAATACTTTTTCAAAGCTAATGTTGTGAGTGCCATGATTGACATTCTATGCTTGTATGCTTGATCATGTGAGGTTTCAAAACCCTAAATTATTTTTGGTATTTTAACCTTTGATAACCATAGTAAAACCACCTTGAGTTGCACCACATGTCCTTGATAGCAAGCAGTGCTACTACTCATATTTGGTAATCTGATTTTTACCTATCTTTATATTTCAAAACCACAAAAATAATTATTTTTGTGAGTATTTTCCTAATTAAATAACATGTCCATTTCTAAGGTCAGAATTGGTATTCCAACATGGAAAAATACTTTTGTGCTTTGGAAAAATATGATTTAATTTAGAGATGATCATATGGACACATAGTTTCCATACATAGGATTTTAAACCCCATTTTATATAATATTTATTGATTAAAACTATAAAAGCTATTTTTGTCTGTTTTGGCATTTTGAGATATTTCCAAAGGAAATATTCTCAATAAATTCCTAGAAAATGTTAGTATTGTCACAAAGCCTTGTTTGGTGTCCACATAAAGATTCACCTTGATCAAAGGTGAATAAGGACCCCAAATAACCCAAAAACCCTGTCTGTCCAGAATCAAGTTAGAGCAACTCTACATAGCAAAGTTTGTACAATGAGGCTAAAACTTTGCAGGAGTGCCTAATACCTCAAATGAGGGTTCTACACCAAAAATGGGATTTGTGGGACTTAGTTTGCCCACACTCCCTTTCGAAGGAACATATCTGGTCATATTGGAGTGATTTCAAGTTTACAAAGCTAAACTTGTCCATTGGAGCTCAAATTTGGTGGAACTCCATGGTTTATCCCCAAAAGGAAACCTGTTAAGTCTCAGCACCAATGGTGGGGTGCAACCCCCTGTGACCACTGTCGAACACCTTCTGACAGATAGGAAAAAGCCACCTTAGCCACAGCTAAACCAAACTCCTTTGCTTCAAACTCTTAGATTAAGCAGCCAACACCTGTTTCTAACCCCAGTCAACTGGCCCCTCACTGGTTCAAAGTGGAAAGGCCAAAAACCCCAATTTAGACCTCAGTTCATGACTGACAGCACCAGTATTTCTTGCCTCCTTTGACCAGCCAAAGCTCGCACTAAAGCCAAACGGCTAGCCACACCCCGAGCAAGTGCCAGGACATGCTAGACACGTCCAAAGTGCCTCAGGGTGCACCAGCATACGATGGCATGCCAAAACTGCGCTCTAGGCGCACTACAGGGAGTCACCGAGGTGGGGGCGACGCCCTCGGCCAGTTCCAGCCTCCCCCGAGATGTCCAACCTCCTCCCCGACAGCCCATCTGCGTCGGGAAAGCCTCAGGGGCCCTCCTCTCTCGCGCTAGAGCTCGCGCGACGCGTGCCCACGCGCTCCAGATTCGGCCAAGCTTGCGCGGCCTCGAATGCACGGCTCTCCTCTCTCTCTCTCTCTCCAGCTGACGATTCGGGTAGTCCAATACCACGTCCTGAGACCGTGGTTTCAACCCAACGTCTCTCTGCACCCCCATGCGCGCCAGGTGATCCACCGGCGCTCCCGAGTGTGCTCACCATCGCGGGCCTATAAATAGCCCTCCCCTCGCTCCAGCACCCCTCACATAGCTTCGCCGCATCCACTAGCATCCCCCTAGCCACCCCAGCAACCCAGTAGAGCCCCGGTGCTCGAGATGGACCGAGGCCCCTCCGCCTCGGAGCTCCGGTCGATCCCCGACTACACGACGGCTCATGTGCCCCTCGACCCACCAAACTGACCCCCTTGACCCAGGAAGCTTTCCCCTAACTCGTCCGAGCTTTTCCATGTCTCTAGCCACCCCCTCGACCACTTCCTGAAACCCCTCCGCCACGGCCTCCTCGTCGTCGGTGAACCCCTACCTCCCTGTTGTCGTTTCGACCACGTGCATGTAGGCGATGGTCAGGCAGACCCATTCCCGTGTTCCTTAGGGCATGACCATGTCGGCAGCCAGGTTGGCGTCCTCCTCCTCCTCTCTGGCTGGAGGTAGGAGACGACCCCGACAGGTGTGCCCCACCTGTCAGTGGCCCAGCCTCCTCCCCCGCGCTGGCCTCGGCCACAGACCGCAGTGCCCCGCGCGTCAGGTTCAAACCTGACGGCGCGCGCGCCTGTGCAGGCCGTCGGCTGGCCATGGGCCAGCCCAGCTCTGGGCCGAGCCAGGCCAGGAGCTGGCATGTATCCCTTTTATTTTTAAATCTGGATTTCTAAGATTTTTATAAAAACATTTAACGAGTGTAAAAATATAATTCTTCCACTGTTATTCTTCTAAAAGTGTGTAGAATTTAATGGTATGCTTAGATGAATTTTTCCAGCAACTAATCTATTTTACAATATTAAAAAGGGCTAAAATGGAATAGTTTTGCTTCTGCTTGGTTGTTTTTTTTAATATTCCTTCAAGGGAAAATTAAGGCAAGTATTTTTAAAATGATATCTTAGATTTATCAGAAATAGGGAACATTTTTAAAATGACTTTGTGGACTGTCTCTGTGTGAGCTATTCCTTATTTATTGTTTTATCGACGATAGAAAATCCGTGTGACAAGGGAATCGGAGCGGAAGACCTCGAAGACCCCGGATACTTAGCTGACCAAGGCAAGCAGCCCTTTGACCATGACTGAGCATATCTTACTTTGCATGTTAGAATAGAAAGTATTCCCGTTGCACACTATCATAAGTGTCGGTAATCATTTGATGTGATTTTACCGAAGGCTCCATCGGAGCACATGCATTGAGCTTGACTCTACCCCTTAGGGTCATGCTAATACCATGTTGACAAGTAAAGATAGAAGTAGTATTACGCATGAACATGATGTTGTCATAAAACAAGAGTTTATGAAAACCCTGTCGGGTGCCACTAATGCCCGAGGGTGATGATGAGTTAGGTGGTTACTTTTGGTGAAGTGATCCACCCGGTATTTGTGTGAGTAAGGTTTAGGAAATGGGATTAGATTTATGAAGTGTCGACCGTCCCAACCTTACCAGTACGACCACGATACCCCTTATGGGACGGGGCTATGTTAATTACTCTGGTCGGTACTAGCAAAAAGCCACATTACTAGTGGCGGGAGTGATTGTAGTCACTCTCGTGATGGGGTCGTTCCGGGTAGGACGACTATGCCATTTTTATGAGTTCCAGTCACACCGTTGGTCCCCGCATGGTTGGTACTGTCTAGAGTTGGTGCTCGTAATACGTACAACATGTGGGCTGGGTACCAATCGAGTGGATCTCTTAGTCTAGTATTGTCAGGTGAAAGGCATTGATCGGGTACTTACCTCGGGTATGTGATATACCACAAGTCGTGGATCACACAAAAGTTTCCCGGATCTCGTGGGTCCAGCGTACTACCTCTGCAGAGTGTAAACTATTCGAATAGCCGTGTCCACGGTCAAGGACAGTTGGGTAATCCTGCTTAAACTACGTCCTGATATTTCCGCATAAACCAAGTGTGCGTGAGTGAGTGTGTGTGGTGATAAGAAAAGTGTTGCTATGGTAGCAGTGTTATGACCAAGTTTGGTGACTTGGCACATAGGGTGAACCCGGATGGTTCAACCCACAACGGATATATTGGTATCCGTAACCTGTTCTTCAAGAGTAATTCTTTAACTTGATGCATATTCATGATCATTCCACCCAGATGAGTTACACTAAATATGCATGATATTGTTATCCTTCACTTTCATTGTTCATATCATGGGCTGTTTGCGAGTACATTCAAAGTACTCATTGGCTTGCCAATGGTTATGTTATTTGACCAGACATGGAAGGACCGGAGTTTGGAGATGAGTATGTCTTCGGCGACACCCCTGCGAGCTAGGACGCTTCCGAGTCAGAATGCTTGTCGGTGTAGGCTTGATGGCATGGGCACCTGCTTAGCCCCGTTGTTTTCCGCTATTAGTGTATCCATGTGATTTGTCCTTAGGCCCTGTCTTGTGAACTTGACCTTTCGATCATATGATGTAATAATCGGTACTTGGATGTAAGACTCTTTATTCAGTATCTGTGTTCGGTGAGCATTGATCTCTGGGATCACTGAGCACGGCGATTCTCGACTAGTAAGTCGGGGTCCCCATAGAGCTGGTATCAGAGCCATCCTGACTATAGGAAGCCTTAGGTAGCATGGGTGGTAGCCGGACAATTAGTGCACATAGATTGACCCGAGAACCGCACCCACTATATATTCTAACCCTCTCCTCTACACCTTGTAGATGGCCGCTGTACCCGAAATGCTTCTAGAAACAGGCTTTCCTCTGCTTTTGAGTGATAGCCTCGAGAAGTGTCAAGTGCGTCGCACGCCCGTCTTTCTCTACCACAAACACTGGGTCAACGCCGACACCAAGGAGTATCACGTGGACGTGATAGTAAAGGCTAATGACTCCCCAACTAGTTGGTTCTTTGAAGGGCCACAAATGGAGGATCCGATGTTGGCTGTGGAGACTGCAGCACGAGAGGCACTCGTGCGACTCCGCGACATCCTTCATGAGATGGCGAACAAACCTGCTACTCGTCACTTACCTTTTGTTAAGGATAAGATAGACGGAAGCTGGACACTCAACCCCTCATCTGAGGACGGGATGCCATTGAGGTTTCAGACCTACTTCAGCCTCTCCTCAGACACCTTGACGCATCTTTTGATCAAGGAGTCAACTAGGATTCGCCAAGAGTTGCACCAGGTTAAGGACCTACTTTGTATGGAGAAGATGAAAAACAACAAGGTGAAGAAAGAAGGAGCACATGTGATATCACCTGGCTTTGCGTTCCGAGGAGGAATACCCCCGCTTCAGGAGGTTCCTCTTCATAGTCGACGCTTAACCGCAGAAGAGTACACCGAGCTTTTCGCTACCTCACCAACCAAGAGACGTCGAGATGGTCTACTTCCTTCCCCTACCCCTTTGAGGAAAGGAAGCACTAATGAAGATGAAGACAGAGATGAAGATGAAGACGAAGATCCCACAGAGCCGGCTTATGAGACCGCGCAGTCGATCGCGTAGCAGCGTAGGATGTACCGAACGTAGGAGTTCTTGTATCAGGATTTTATGACCCGGATGTTGTGTGAACCTGTTGGATGCCAGTCGCATTCTGCCTTGAGCAGTGTGTGAGCGACTGCATCGCTTGCTTTTAAATTAATGCAGTAGTTCCTTTCAAAAACCTTGTCATAAAACCTTGCACACTAGCACGCACCAGACCCCCCTCTTTACTAGAACGTCATCCCTCTCAAGTGCAACCGGTTCGGCAGAATTTGACCTGTCTACTCCCCTGACAGGATGGTGAATGCAACTCGCAACAACACTTTCGGCAACCCCGGCTCTGCCTCTTCAGGGCAGCAGCAGGGAACCGGAGGGGAAGCTCAAGCTGGAGATCACCATGTGCAGCAAGACGATGTTCCTCCGCCGCCGCCTCCCCCTAAAAGCTTGACGATGGCTCAGTTCCTTCAAGCTCTTCGGGAGGAGCGTCAAGCCAACAATGCCGCTATACGGCAGCTGGCTCAAACTTTGGTGAACCACCCGCCGCAGAACAGGAATGGCAATGGTCGCTCAACTCTCTCTGAGTTTATGCAGACTACGCCGCCCATATTCATAGAGACGACTGAGCCCTTGAATGCCGATGACTGGATCCGCACTATCGTAGACCTTCTCGCGTTGGTCAAGTGCACTGACGACGATGAGAAAGTTCTCTATGCAACCCACTATCTCGGAGGCACAACCAGAGCTTGGCGGGATGGATTTCAGATCATGCGAGTTGGGAAAGTGATCACCTGGGCCGTGTTCAAGGATGGATTCCGTGCCGCTCACATTCCTCCGGGGATGATGACCATTAAGAAGTGGGAATTCTGAGCCTTAAGGCAAGGCAGTGGATCAGTCAAGGAGTATTTGCAGAAGTTCAACCTTCTATCAAGGTATGCACCTGAGGATGTCAGCATTGAGGCTACCAAATTGGAGTGCTTTATGGAAGGACTACAGCAATCACTCCTGTATCAACTGGTTGTTTGTGAATGTCGAACCTTCAGTGACCTGGCTAATCAGGCTCTTATGTTGGAAGACAAGCGTCATGCAATGGACAACACCCGTAAGCGCAAGCTAATAAGTAGTGGAGGACCAATCAACTCAAAACCACGACCATGGCTGTCAGCCCCAGCAAGACCCAACTACCAGCAGCAGCAGTACAAGCATCCAACATTTCACCAGAATTACCAACCTCAGCAAGTCAGCGTCAAGCCAGCAAGCACTCCGCCAAACAACGGTGGGAGCAAGACCAATCTTCCAGTGCAAGTTACCTGTTTCGGGTGTGGACAACCAGGGCACTATTCCAGGAAGTGCCCCAACAAGAAACCCGATGTTCCGTGCCCCAATGCGTCAAATCCAGGCCAAGGAGCACCAGGCAGGAACCAAGCTCCCCGCAATTAGCAGTATCACAGCAAGGGGCGGATTAATCATATTTCCGCAGAAGAGGCACAGGAAGACCCGGACTGCATTCTTGGTATGTTCCTCGTCAACTCTACCCCAGCAACAGTATTGTTTGATTGTGCTGCTTCACATTCCTTTGTTACACAAAAGTTTGCGTAAAAGTGTGGACTAGAACCTACCTTGCTTCATGGGCATATGGCAACTCAGACCCCGGGAGCAGTTTTGAGAACCAACCTAGGGTGTAGAAAGGTTGGGATAGTTATCAATGGGACGAGCTTCTCAGCGAATCTCATTGTGCTTAAGTCGCAAGGCCTAGAAGTAATCCTCGGTATGGACTGGTTGGCCAAGCATCAGAGTATCTTGGACTGTGCTAACAGGGCCATTACCAAGTGGTCAAAGTCAAGTATGTCTCTGAGCGAGTACCCATTTGAGTGCCACGAGTTAACAGCTTATCAAAGGAAGGGCTCGACCGAGTGCCAATAGTCTGTGAGTACCCCGGATGTATTTCCTGATGAGCTACGAGGGATGCCTCCTGACCGAGACATCGAGTTCATTATCGAGCTCATGCCCGGATCAAGGCCTATCTATAAGAAGCCTTACAGGATGGGATCCAAAGAGCTAGCAGAGTTGAAGAAGCAACTGGATGAGCAACTCAGGAAAGGGTTTATTCGTCCAAGTGCGTCACCTTGGGGATCGCCTGTTCTCTTCGTGTCCAAGAAGGATGGGACAATCCGGCTTTGAGTCGATTACCGTTCACTCAATGAGGTCACGATCAAGAACAAGTATCCACTCCCCAAGATTGAAGACTTGTTCGACCAGCTTAATGGAGCAAAGGTATTCTCCAATATCGACCTCTGATCTGGATATTACCAACTAAAGATTCGGCCCGAAGACATTCCGAAGACGGCATTTGTAACCCGGTACGATCTGTACGAATGCATTGTCATGTCCTTCAGATTGACAAATGCCCCAGCTTACTTCATGTACCTTATGAATAAGGTCTTCATGGAATATTTGGACAAGGTTGTCGTCGTATTCATTGACGACATATTAATCTTTTCCAAGTCTGAAGAAGAGCATGAGCAACACTTGAGGTTAGTATTGGAAAAGCTTCGAGAGCACCAACTGTATGCCAAGTTTAGCAAATGCCAGTTTTGGCTGAACGAAGTTGGATTCCCAAGTCATACCATGACGGCAAGTGGATTGGCAGTTGACCCTCTAAGATTACCACGATAACCAACTGGGAATCGCCAATCGACGTGAAGGAAGTCAGGAGCTTTCTCGGACTCGCAGGATACTACCGCAAGTTCGTGGAAGGATTTTCCCGCATCGTGCGACCTATGACTCAGCTCTTGAAGAAAGGCAAGAAGTTCGAATGGACGCCAGAATGTGAGGCAAGCTTCCAAGAGTTGAAGAAGAGGCTAACCACCGCCCCGGTATTGGCCACTCCAGATATCAGCAAGGAGTTCGTGATATATTGCGATGCCTCAAGGACCGGGCTAGGTGGGGGTCTAATGCAGGATGGCAGGGTCGTGGCATACTTGTCGCGGCAACTGCGCCCGCATGAGGAGAATTATGCCACCCATGATCTCGAATTGGCAGCAGTAGTGCATGCCCTAAAGACATGGCGACATTACCTTCTGGGGAAGCGATGTGAAATAAACACCGACCACAAGAGTCTGAAGTATATTTTCACCCATAGGGAATTGAATATGAGGCAACGAAGATTGTGTTGGGTAACGTAGCATAAATTCAAAATTTTCCTACGCATATTCAGATCTTCCTATGGAGAGACCAGCAACAAGAGAGGGGTAAGAGCATCTTCATATCTTTGAAGATCGCTAAGCGGAAGCGTTGCTAGAACGCGGTTGGTGGAATCGTACTTGTAGCGATTCCGATCTAGTGCGGAACAACGGCACCTCCGCGTTCAACACACGTGCAGCCCGGTGACGTCTCCCGCACCTTGAACCAGCAAGGTGGAGGGAGAGGTTGGGGAAGAACTCCAGCAGCACGACGGCGTGGTGTCGATGGAGAGACGAGGTCTCCGGTAGGGCTTCGCCAAGCACCGGCAGAGAGGAGGAGGAATAAGAGCAGGGCTGCGCCGAGGGAGAGGGGAAAGTTCAATCTCCAATGGCCAAAACCCCTCTATATTTACAGGAGGAGGGGGAGGGGGTGCGGCACCCCTAGGGTTCCCCCCCTAGGTGGTGCGGCAGCCACCAGATGGGAGGGGGGCGGCCGCCAGGGCAGGAAAAAGGGGGGGCGCACCCTAGGTGGGCCTTGGGCCTCATCTGCGCCTAGGGTTTCCCCCTTCCCCCCTTCTCTGGTGCGCATGGGCTGTGTGGGGGGCGCAATAGCCCACCTAGGGGCTGGTTCCCTTCCCCACTTAGCTCATCTAGCCTCCCGGGGTCGTTGCCCCCCTTCGGTGGTCCCCCGGGGCCACCTCCGGTGGTCCCGGTACATTACCGGTGACGCCCGAAACACTTCCGGTGTCCAAAACCATCCATCCTATATATCAATCTTTACCTCCGGACCATTCCGGAGATCCTCGTGACGTCCAGGATCTCATCCGGGACTCCGAACAACTTTCGGTAACCTCGTATAACAATTCCCTATAACCCTAGCGTCATCGAACCTTAAGTGTGTAGACCCTACGGGTTCGGGAGACAGGCAGACATGACCGAGACACCTCTCTGGCCAATAACCATCAGCGGGGTCTGGATACCCATTGTGGCTCCCACTTGCTCCACAATGATCTCGTCGGATGAACCACGATGTCAAGGATTCAATCAATCCCGTACACGATTCCCTTTGTCTGTCGGTATAGAACTTTCCCGAGATTCGATCGTCGGTATACCTATACCTTGTTCAATCTCGTTACCGGTAAGTCTCTTTACTCGTTCCGTAGCACGTCATCGTGTGACTAACTCCTTAGTCACATTGAGCTCATGATGATGTTCTACCGAGTGGGCCCAGAGATACCTCTCCGTCACACGGAGTGACAAATCCCGATCTCGATTCGTACCAACCCAACAGACACTTTCGGAGGTACCCGTAGTGCACCTTTATAGTCACCCAGTTACGTTGTGACGTTTGATACACCCAAAGCACTCCTACGATATCCGGGAGTTGCACAATCTCACGGTTGAAGGAATAGATACTTGACATTAGAAAAGCATTAGCATACGAACAATACGATCTAGTGCTAGGCTTAGGATTGGGTCTTGTCCATCACATCATTCTCCCAATGATGTGATCCCGTTATCAATGACATCTAATGCCCATGATCAGGAAACCATGATCATCTATTGACTAACGAGCTAGCCAACTAGAGGCTTTCTAGGGACACATTGTGATCTATTTATTCACACATGTATTACTGTTTCCTGTTAATACAATTATAGCATGAACATTAGACGATTATCATGAACAAGGAAATATGATAATAACCATATTATTATTGCCTCTAGGGCATATTTCCAACAGTCTCCCACTTGCACTAGAGTCAATAATCCAGTTACATTGTGATGTATCGAACACCCATAGCATCATGGTGTTGATCATGTTTTGCTCGTGGAAGAGGTTTAGTCAACGGGTCTGCAATATTCAGATCCGTGTGTATACAAATATCTATCACTCCACTCTGGACATGGTCCTGGATGGAGTTGTAGCGGCGCTTGATGTGCTTCGTCTTCCGGTGAAACCTGGGCTCCTTGGCTATGGCATTGGCACCAGTGTTATCACAGAAGAGTGTCATAGGACCCGACGCGCTTGGAACCACTCCAAGGTCGGTGATGAGCTCCTTCATCCAAATTCCTTCATGAGCCGCTTCTGAAGCAGCTATGTACTCCGCTTCACATGTAGATGCTGCCACGACTTCTTGCTTGCTGCTGCACCAGCTCACTGCCCCACCATTCAACACATATATGTATCCGGTCTGTGACTTAGAGTCATCCGGATCTGTATCGAAGCTAGCGTCGACGTAACCCTTTATGACGAGCTCTTCGTCACCTCCATAAACGAGAAATATTTCCTTAGTCCTTTTCAGGTACTTAAGGATATTCTTGACCGCTGTCGACCATACCTAGATCACTTTGATACCTCCCTACCAAACTTATGGCAAGGTTTATATTAGGTCTGGTACACAGCATGGCATACATTAGAGAGCCCACGGCTGAAGCGTAGGGGACAGAACTCATCTTCTCTCTATCTGCTGCCATTGTCGGCGACTGAGTCTTACTCAATCTCATACCTTGCAAAACTGGCAAGAACCCTTTCTTTGAGTTTTCCATATTGAACTTCTTCAATATCTTGTCAAGGTATGTACTTTGCGAAAGACCTATGAGGCGTCTTGATCTATCTCTATAGATCTTGATGCCTAATATGTATGCAGCTTCTCCAAGGTCCTTCATTGAAAAACTCTTGTTCAAATAGGCCTTTATGCTCTCCAACATCTCTATATTATTCCCCATCAATAATATGTCATCCACATATAGTATGAGGAAAGCTACAGAGCTCCCACTCACTTTCTTGTACAGACAGGCTTCTCCGTAAACCTGTACGAACCCAAACGCTTTAACCACCTCATTAAAGCGAATGTTCCAACTCCGAGATGCTTGCACCAGCCCATAGATGGAGCGTTGGAGCTTGCACACTTTGTTAGCACCCTTAGGGTCGACAAAACCTTCTGGTTGCATCATATACAACTCTTCCTTAAGGTTCCCGTTAAGGAACGCTGTTTTGACGTCCATTTGCCAAATTTCATAATCATAAAAGGCGGCAATTGCTAACATGATTCGGACTGATTTCAGCTTTGCTACGGGAGAGAAAGTCTCTTCGTAGTCAACTCCTTGAATTTGTCGAAAACCCTTTGCGACAAGTCGAGCTTTGTAAACGGTTACATTACCGTTTGCATCAGTCTTCTTCTTGAAGATCCATTTATTTTCTATGGCTCGCCGGTCATCGGGCAAGTCCACCAAAGTCCATACTTTGTTCTCATACATGGATCCTATCTCGGATTTCATGGCCTCAAGCCATTTGTTGGAATCCGGGCCCGCCATCGCTTCTTCATAGTTCGAAGGTTCACCGTTGTCTAACAACATGATTTCCATCACAGGGTTGCCGTACCACTCTGGTGCGGAGCGTGCCCTTGTGGACCTTCGCGGTTCAGTAGTAACTTGATCCGAAGCTTCATGATCGTCATCATTAACTTCCTCTTCAGTTGGTGTAGGCGCCACAGGAACAACTTCCCGCGCTGCGCTACTATCCTGTTCGAGAGGGGGTGCAATTACCTCATCAAGTTCTACCTTCCTCCCACTTACTTCTTTCGAGAGAAACTCTTTCTCTAGAAAGGATCCGTTCTTGGCAACAAAGGTTTTACCTTCGGATCTAAGATAGAAGGTATACCCAATAGTTTCCTTAGGGTATCCTATGAATACGCATTTCTCCGCTTTGGGTTCGAGCTTTTCTGGTTGAAGTTTCTTCACATAAGCATCGCAGCCCCAAACTTTAAGAACCGACAACTTAGGTTTCTTGCCAAACCATAGTTCATACGGTGTCGTCTCAACGGATTTAGACGGTGCCCTATTTAATGTGAATGCTGCAGTTTCTAATGTGTATCCCCAAAATGACAGGGGTAAGTCGGTGAGAGACATCATAGATCGTAGCATATCTAATAAAGTGCGATTACGACGTTCAGACACTCCGTTGCGCTGCGGTGTGCCAGGCGGCGTCAGTTGTGAAACGATTCCACACTTCCTTAGGTGTGTGCCAAACTCGTGACTCAAATATTCTCCTCCACGATTAGATCGTAGACAATTAATTTTTCTGTCATGTTGATTCTCAACCTCACTCTGAAATTCCTTGAACTTTTCAAACGTCTCAGATTTGTGCTTCATCAAGTAGATATACCCATACCTACTCAAATCATCGGTGAGAGTGAGAACATAACGATAACCACCGCGAGCTTCAACGTTCATTGGACCACACACATCAGTATGTATTATTTCAAATAAGTCGGTTGCTCTCTCCATTATTCCTGAGAATGGAGTCTTAGTCATCTTGCCCATGAGGCACGGTTCGCATGTGTCAAATGATTCAAAGTCAAGAGACTCTAATAGTCCATCAGTATGGAGCTTCTTCATGCGCTTAAAGCCGATATGACCAAGGCGGCAGTGCCACAAGTATGTGGGACTATCATTATCAACTTTGCATCTTTTGGTACTCACACTATGAATATGTGTAACATCATGATCGAGTTTCATCAAGAATAAACCATTCACCAGCGGAGCATGACCATAAAACATATCACTCATATAAATAGAACAACCATTATTCTCTGACTTAAATGAGTAGCCGTCTCGCATTAAGAAAAGCCCTGATACAATGTTCATGCTTAAATCTGGTACTAAATAACAATTATTAAAGTTTAAAACTAATCCCAACGGTAGATGTAGAGGTAGCGTGCCGACGGCGATCACATCGACCTTTGAACCATTCCCGACGCGCATCGTCACCTCGTCCTTGGCCAGTCTCCGCTTATTCCGCAGTTCCTGCTTTGAGTTGCAAATGTGAGCAACAGCACCGGTATCAAATACCCAGCTACTACGAGCACTGGTAAGGTACACATCAATAACATGTATATCACATATACCTTTAACGTTGCCGGCCTTCTTGTCCGCTAAGTATTTGGGGCAGTTCCGCTTCCAGTGACCCTTTCCCTTGCAATAGAAGCACTCGGTCTCAGGCTTGGGTCCATTCTTTTTCTTCTTCCCGGCATCTGGCTTACCGGGCGCGGCAACAGCTTTGCCGTCTTTCTTGAAGTTCTTCTTACCCTTGCCTTTCTTGAAACTAGTGGTCTTGTTGACCATCAACACTTGATGCTCTTTCTTGATTTCTACTTCTGCAGACTTGAGCATCGAGTACAACTCGGGAATGGTCTTCTCCATACCTTGCATGTTGTAGTTAAGCACAAAGCCTTTGTAGCTTGGTGGGAGAGACTGGAGGATTCTGTCAATTATAGCATCATTCGGAAGTTCGACTCCAAGTGAAGTCAGACGACCGTGTAACCCAGACATTTTGAGTATGTGCTCACTGACAGAACTGTTCTCCTCCATCTTATAGCTAAAGAACTTGTCGGAGACTTCATATCTCTTGACACGGGCATGAGCTTGAAAAACTAGCTTCAGCTCCTGGAACATCTCATATGCCCCGTGTTGCTCAAAACGCCTTTGGAGCCACGTTTCTAAACTGTATAACATGCCACACCTAACCAGAGAGTAGTCATCACTCCGCGTTTGCCAGACGTTCAGAATGTCCTGGGCTGCTGCGGGAGCGGGAGGGTCACCTAGCGGCGCATCAAGGACATAAGCCTTTTTAGCTGCTTCAAGGATGAGCTTCAAGTTGCGAACCCAGTCCGCATAGTTGCTACCATCATCTTTCAGCTTGTTTTTCTCTAGGAATGCGTTGAAATTGAGGTTGACGTTGGACATCTACAATATTTATAAAGACAACTTTTAGACTAAGTTCATGACAATTAAGTTCATTCAATCAAATTAAGTATGAGATTCTACTTAAATCGACATCCCTCTAGTCATCTAAGTGATACATGATCCATGTTGACTAACCCGTGTCCGATCATCACGTGAGACAGACTAGTCACCATGGTGAGCATCTCCATGCTGATCGTATTCAACCATACGACTCATGTTCGACCTTTCAGTCTCTTGTATTCGAGCTCATGTCTGTACATGCTAAGCTCGTCGAGTCAACCTAGGTGTTTCGCGTGTGTAAATCTGGCTTACACCCGTTGTATGCGAACGTTAGAATCTATCACACCCGATCATCACGTGGTGCTTCGAGACAACGAACCTTCGCAACGGTGCACACTTAGGGGAATACGTTCTCGAAATTTTAAGAGGGATCATCTTATTATGCTACCGTCGTCCTAAGCAATAAGATGTAAAACATGATAAACATCACAATGCAATCATATAGTGACATGATATGGCCATTATCATCTTTGCTCTTTCGATCTCCATCTTCAGGCATCGCATGATCATCATCGTCACCGGCGTGACACCATGATCTCCATCATCGTGTCTCCGTGAAGTCGTCACGCCAACTACTACTATCACTACTACTATAGCTAACCGTTAGCAATGAAGTAAAAGTAGTAAGCACATGGCGTTGCATCTCATACAATAAATTAAGACAACTCCTATGGCTCCTGCCGGTTGTCATACTCATCGACATGCAAGTCGTGAAACCTATTACAATAACATGATCATCTCATACATCATACATGCAACATCACAACTTTGGCCATATCACATCACATGTCAAACCCTGCAAAAACAAGTTAAACGTCCTCTAATTGTTGTTGCAAGTTTTTACGTGGCTGATTTGGGTTTCTAGCAAGAACGCCTTCTTACCTACGTGACAGCCACAACGATGATATGCCAAAGCTATTTACCCTTCATAAGTACCCTTTTCATCAAATCCAATCCGACTAGAGTAGGAGAGACAGACACCCGCTAGCCACCTTTATGCACGGTGTGCATGTCTGTCGGTGGAACCAGTCTCACGTAAGCGTACGTGTAAAGCCGGTCCGGGCCGCTTCATCCCACAATACCGCTGGAAAAGAATAAGACTAGTAGCGGCAAGCAAATTGACAAATCATCGCCCACAACTTTTGTGTTCTACTCGTGCATAGAATCTACGCATAGAAAACCTGGCTCTGATACCACTGTTGGGTAACGTAGCATAAATTCAAAATTTTCCTATGCATATTCAGATCTTCCTATGGAGAGACCAGCAACGAGAGAGGGGTAAGAGCATCTTCATACCTTTGAAGATCGCTAAGCGGAAGCGTTGCTAGAACGCGGTTGGTGGAGTCGTACTCGTAGCGATTCCGATCTAGTGCCGAACAACGGCACCTCCGCGTTCAACACACGTGCAGCCCGGTGACGTCTCCCGCACCTTGAACCAGCAAGGAGGAGGGAGAGGTTGGGGAAGAACTCCAGCAGCACGATGGCGTGGTGTCGATGGAGAGACGAGGTCTCCCGGCAGGGCTTCGCCAACCACCGGCAGAGAGGAGGAGGAATAAGAGCAGGGCTGCGCCGAGGGAGAGGGGAAAGTTCAATCTCCAATGGCCAAAACCCCTCTATATTTATAGGAGGAGGGGGAGGGGTGCGCCACCCCTAGGGTTCCCCCCCTAGGTGGTGCGGCAGCCACCAGATGGGAGGGGGGCGGCCAGGGCAGGAAAAAGGGGGGGCGCACCCTAGGTGGGCCTTGGGCCTCATTTGCGCCTAGGGTTTCCCCCTTCCCCCTTCTCTGGTGCCCATGGGCTGTGTGGGGGGCGCACCAGCCCACCTAGGGGCTGGTTCCCTTCCCCACTTAGCCCATCTAGCCTCCCGGGGTCGTTTCCCCCCTTCGGTGGTCCCCCGGGGCCACCTCCGGTGGTCCCGGTGGTCCCGGTACATTACCGGTGACGCCCGAAACACTTCCGGTGTCCAAAACCATCCATCCTATATATCAATCTTTAGCTCGGGACCATTCCGGAGCTCCGAGTGACGTCTAGGATCTCATCCGGGACTCCGAACAACTTTCGGTAACCTCGTATACCAATTCCCTATAACCCTAGCGTCATCGAACCTTAAGTGTGTAGACCCTACGGGTTCGGGAGACAGGCAGACATGACCGAGACACCTCTCTGGCCAATAACCATCAGCGGGGTCTGGATACCCATTGTGGCTCCCACTTGCTCCACGATGATCTCATCGGATGAACCACGATGTCAAGGATTCAATCAATCCCGTACACGATTCCCTTTGTCTATCGGTACAGAACTTGCCCGAGATTCGATCGTCGGTATACCTATACCTTGTTCAATCTCGTTACCGGTAAGTCTCTTTACTCGTTCCGTAGCACGTCATCGTGTGACTAACTCCTTAGTCACATTGAGCTCATGATGATGTTCTACCGAGTGGGTCCAGAGATACCTCTCCGTCACACGGAGTGACAAATCCCGATCTTGATTCGTGCCAACCCAGCAAACACTTTCGGAGGTACCCGTAGTGCACCTTTATAGTCACCCAGTTACGTTGTGACGTTTGATACACCCAAAGCACTCATACGGTATCCGGGAGTTGCACAATCTCACGGTCGAAGGAAAAGATACTTGACATTAGAAAAGCATTAGCATACGGACAATACGATCTAGTGCTAGGCTTAGGATTGGGTCTTGTCCATCACATCATTCTCCCAATGATGTGATCCCGTTATCAATGACATCTAATGTCCATGATCAGGAAACCATGATCATCTATTGACTAACGAGCTAGCCAACTAGAGGCTTGCTAGGGACACATTGTGATCTATTTATTCACACATGTATTATTGTTTCCTGTTAATACAATTATAGCATGAACAATAGACGATTATCATGAACAAGGAAATATGATAATAACCATATTATTATTGCCTCTAGGGCATATTTCCAACAGATGGTTGGAGTTAATCAAAGACTACGACCTCAACATTCAATATCACCCCGGTAAGGCAAATATAGTGGCCGATGCCTTGAGTCGGAAGACTAGCACCTTAAACGTCATGCTTAAGGAAAGGCAGCCCGCCTTATACGAAGAGTTGGAGAACTTCGGATTGGAACTGGTGGAACCAGGATTCCTAGATAATCTCGAAGTCAAACCAACGCTAGAAGACGACATCAAGGAGGCCCAGAAGGGTCACAAGAGCATCGAGGGTATCAAGAAGAAGATTCCAGAAGGCAAGGCTCCAGGATTCTTGGAGGATGATCAAGGAGTGGTGTGGTTTGGGAAACGTTTATGCGTACCCAACAAGGCCGAGCTCAAGGAACTCATCCTACGGGAAGCTCATGATACACCCTACTCCATTCACCCCGATGGTACCAAGATATCCGAGAAAAATTATGGTGGCACGACATGAAGAGGGAAATCGCGTCGTATGTGGCCAAGTGCGATGTGTGTCAGCAAGTTAAGGCTGAGCATCAGCGACCCGCAGGACTGCTACAACCTCTCCAGGTGCCAGAATGGAAGTGGGACAAGGTAGGGATGGATTTCATTATAGGTCTACCAAGGTCTAGCAAGGGACATAACTCGATATGGGTTGTTGGCGACCATTTGACCAAGGTGGCCCATTTCATCCCTGTCAACACCACATATGACGGGAACAAGTTGGCCAGTCTCTATATCGAGTGCATAGTAAGCCTTTACAAAGTTACCAAGGAGATTGTATCTGATCGAGGCACGTAGTTCACCTCAAGGTTTTGAAGGAAACTTCAGGAAGCCCTCGGTACCAAGCTCTCTTTCAGCACCGCCTTCCACCCGCAGACGGGAGGACAGACGGAAAGGGTGAATCAGATACTCGAAGATATGTTTCGCGCATGCGTCCTAGCGCATGGAGCCAAATGGGAATACTTTTTGTCGTTCGCTGAGTTTTCATACAACAACAGCTACCAGTCTAGTCTCCAGATGGCCCCGTTCGAAGTGTTGTATGGACGGAAATGCCGCACCCCGCTCAACTGGTCAGAAATCGGAGACGGGCTGATTTTCGGACCAGAAGTTTTGCACCAGGCAGAAGAGAAGGTGTAACTAGTCCAAGAAAATCTAAAGGCAGCCAAGTCGCGACAAAAGAGTTATGCGGACTCTCGCCGCAGGAATGTGGAGTTCATTACCGGAGACCTGGTGTACCTCCGTGTCACACCTCTCAAGGGAACCAAGCGTTTCCACGTTAAGGGGAAACTCGCTCCAAGGTTCATTGGGCCATTCAAGATCACGGCAAGGCGTGGAGAGGTCGCTTATCAGCTGGAATTACCTCCAGAACTTTTGGGTGTGCACAACATTTTCCACGTGTCACAGCTTCGAAAGTGTCTCCAGACGCCAAGTCGTTCCGATCCTTATAAGGACATTGATCACCGGGCCATTGACCTGCAGTCTGATCTCACCTATCGCGAGAGGCCAATCCGCATTCTCGATGAAGCAGAGCATGCACTCGAAGCCGCACCATCAAGTATTTCAAGGTTCAATGGAGCAACCACAGTGAAGCCGAAGCTACATGGGAGCGTGAAGACTATCTCCGATCTGAGTTTCCATACCTTTTTAGCACCTAGCTTAGGAATCTCGGGGACGAGATTCTTGTAAGGCGGATAGGTCTGTCACACCCTGTTTTTGCTATCACTTGTCTGTGTTGTAAAATTATGAGCTTGTTAAAACTTTTTCAAAGCAAATGTTGTGAGTGCCATGATGGACATTGTATGCTTGTATGCTTGATCATGTGAGGTTTCAAAATCCTAAATTCTTTTTGGTATTTTACTGATTTCCAAAAACCTTTGATAACCATAGTAAAACCACCTTGAGTTGCACTACATGTCCTTGATAGCAAGCAGTGCTACTACTCATATTTGGTAATCTGATTTTTACCTATCTTTATATTTCAAAACCACAAAAATAATTATTTTTGTGAGTATTTTCCTAATTAAATAACATGTCCATATCTAAGGTCAGAATTGGTATTCCAACATGGAAAAATACTTTTCTGCTTTGGAAAAATCTGATTTAATTTAGAGATGATCAGAAGGACATATATTTTCCATACGTAGGATTTTAAACCCCATTTTATATAATATTTATTGATTAAAACTATAAAAGCTATTTTTGTCTGTTTTGGCATTTTGAGATATTTCCGAAGGAAATATTCTCAATAAATTCCTAGAAAATTTCAGTATTGTCCCAAAGCCTTGTTTGGTGTCCACATAAAGATTCACCTTGATAAAAGGTGAATAAGGACCCCAAATAACCCAAAAACCCTGTGTGTCCAGAATCAAGTTAGAGCAACTCTACATAGCAAAGTTTGTCCAATGTTGCTAAAACTTTGCAGGAGTGCCTAATACCTCAAATGAGGGTTCTACACCAAAATGGGATTTGTGGGACTTAGTTTGCCCACACTCCCTTTGGAAGGAACATATCTAGTCATATTGGAGTGATTTCAAGTTTACAAAGCTAAACTTGTCCATTGGAGCTCAAATTTGGTGGAACTCCATGGTTTATCCCCAAAACCAAACCTGTTAAGTCTCAGCACCAGTGGTGGGGTGCAACCCCCTGTTACCACTGTCGAACACCTTCTGACAGATAAGAAAAAGTCACCTTAGCCACAGCTAAACCAAACTCCTTTCTTCAAACTCTTAGATTAAGCAGCCAGCACCTGTATCTAACCCCAGTTAACTGGCCCCTCACTGGTTCAAAGTGGAAAGGCGAAAAACCCCAATTTAGACATCAGTTCATGACTGACAGCACCAGTATTTCTTGCCTCCTTTGACCAGCCAAAGCTCCCACTAAAACCAAACGGCTAGCCACACCCCCAGCAAGTGCCAGGACATGCTAGACACGTCCAAAGTGCCTCAGAGCACACCAGCATGCCATGGCATGCCAAAACTACGCTCTGGGCGCACTACAGGGAGTCACCGAGGTGGGGGCGACGCCCTCGGCCAGTTCCAGCCTCCCCCGAGATGTCCAACCTCCTCCTCGACAGCCCCTCTGCGTCGGGCAAGCCTTAGGGCCCCTCCTCTCTCGCGCTAGAGCTCACGCGTCGCGTGCCCGCGCGCTCCAGATTCGGCCAAGCTTGCGCGGCCACGAATGCACGGCTCTCCTCTCTCTCTCTCTCTCTCTCTCTCTCTCTCTCTCTCTCTCTGCAGCACATGGTTCGGGCAATCCAATACCACGTCCTGAGACCGTGGTTTCAACCCCAACGTCTCTCTCCACCCCCATGCGTGCCACGGTGAGCCACCGGCGCTCCCGAGTCTGCTCACCGTCGCGGGCCTATAAATAGCCCTCCCCCTCGCTCCAGCACCCCTCAGATAGCTTCGCCGCATCCACTAGTATCCCCCTAGCCACCCCAACAACCCTGTAGAGCCCTAGTGCTCGAGATCGACCGAGGCCCCTCCGCCTCGGAGCTCCGGTAGATCTCCGGCTACACGACGGCCCGTGTGCCCCTCGACCCACCAAACTGACCTCCTTGACCCCAGGAAGCTTTCCCCTAACTCGCCCGAGCTTTTCCGTGTCTCTAGCCACCCCCTCGACCACTTCCCGAAACCCCTCCGCCACGGCCTCCTCGTCGCCGGCGAACCCCTGCCTCCCCGTCATCGTTTAGACCACCTGCAGGTAGGCGACGGTCAGGCGGACCCATTCCCGTGTTCCTTAGGGCATGAGCACGTCGGCAGCCACGTCGGCGTCCTCCTCCTCCTCTCTGGCTGGAGGTAGGAGACGACCCCGATAGGTGTGCCCCACTTGTCGGTGGCCCAGCCTCCTCCCCCGCGCTGGCCTTGGCCACTGACCGCACGGCCCCACGCGTCAGGTTCAAACCTGACGGCGCACGCGCCTGGGCAGGCCTTCGGCTGGCCATGGGCCAGCCCAAGAGCTGGCCTGTTTCTCTTTTATTTTTAAATCTGGATTTCTGAGATTTTTATAAAAACATTTAACCAGTGTAAAAATATAATTCTTCCACTTTTATTCTTCTAAAAGTGTGTAGAATTTAATAGTATGCTTAGATGAATTTTTCCACCAACTAATCTATTTTACAATATTAAAAAGGGCTAAAATGGAATAGTTTTGCTTCTGCTTGGTTTTTTTTTTTAATATTCCTTCAAGGGAAAATTAAGGAAAGTATTTTAAAAATGATATCTTAGATTTATCAGTAATAGGGAACATTTTTAAAATGACTTTGTGGATTGTTTCTGTGTGAGATATTCCTTATTTATTGTTTTATCGACGATAGAAAATCCGTGTGACGAGGAATTGGAGCAGAAGACCTCGAAGACCCCGGATACTTAGCTGACCAAGGCAAGCAGCCCTTTGACCATGACTGAGCATATGTTACTTTGCATGTTATAATAGCAAGTATTCCCGTTGCATACGATCATAAGTGCCGATAATCATTTGATGTGATTTTACCGAAGGCTCCTTCGGAGCACATGCATTGAGATTGACTCTACCCCTTAGGGTCATGCTAATACCATGTTGACAAGTAAAGATAGAAGTAGTATTACTCGTGAACATGATGTTGTCATAAAGCAAGAGTTTATGAAAACCCCGTCGGGTGCCACTAATGCCCGAGGGTGATGATGAGTTAGGTGGTCACTTTTGGTGAAGTGGTGCACCCGGTATTTGTGTGAGTAAGGCTTCGGAAATGGGATTAGATTCATGATGTGTCTACCGTCCCAACCTTACCAGTACGACTACGATACCCCTTATGGGTTGGGGCTATGTTAATTACTCTGGTCGGTACTAGCAAAGAGCCACATTACTAGATGCGGGAGTGATTGTAGTCACTCTCGTGATGGTGTCGTGCCGGGTAGGACGACTATGCCATTTTTATGAGTTCCAGTCACACCGTTGGTCCCCGCATGGTTGGTACTGTCCAGAGTTGGTGCTCGTAAGACGTACAACATGTGGGTAGGGTACCAATCGAGTGGATCTCTTTGTCTAGTATCATCTGGGGAAAGGCATTGATCGGGTACTTACCTAGGGTATGTGATATACCGCGAGTCGTGGATGACACGGAAGTTTCCCGGATCTTGTGGGTCCAGCGTACTACCTCTGTAGAGTGTAAACTATTCGAATAGTCGTGTCCACGGTCAAGGACAATTGCGTAATCGTACTTAAACTACGTCCTGATATTTCTACATAAACCAAGTGTGCGTGAGTGAGTGTGTGTGGTGATAAGAAAAGTGTTGCTATGGTAGCAATGTTATGACCAAGTTTGGTAACTTGGCACATAGGGTGAACCCGGATGGTTCAGCCCTCAACGGATATATTGGTATCCGTAACCTGTTCTTCCAGAGTAATTCTTTTACTTGATGCATATTCATGATAATTCCACCGAGATGAGTTACACTAGATATGCATGATATTGTTATCCTTCACTTTCATTGTTCATATCATGGGCTGTTTGCGAGTACATTCAAAGTACTCATTGGCTTGCCACTGGTTATGTTATTTGACCAGACATGGAAGGACCGGAGTTTGGAGATGAGTACGTCTTCGGTGACATCCCTGCGAACTAGGACGCTTCCGAGTGAGAATGCTTGTCGGTGTAGGCTTGATGGCATGGGCACCCACTTAGCCCCGTTGTTTTCCGCTATTAGTGTATCCGTGTGATTTGGCCTTAGGCCGTGTCTTGTGAACTTGACCTTTCGGTCATATGATGTAATAATCGATACTTGGATGTAAGACTCTTTATTCAGTATCTGTGTTCGGTGAGCATTGATCTCTGGGATCACTGAGCATGGCGATTCTCGACTAGTAAGTCGGGGTCCCCACAATACGAGTCTACAAGAAGAAGGTTGTGTAGTAGACACCAATCTCCCGTTCGAGTGCCGAACGGATGGCACCTCCGCGTTCAACACACGTACAGCTTGCTGACACCTTCACCTCCTCGATCCAGCGAGCGATGGTGAGGTAGTAGCCTCAGTCCTCCGGTAGCACGACGGCGTGGTGAGGTTCTGGTGGTGACAACCCGGCAGAGCTTCGCCCAAGGGTTAATGAGGAGAGAAACTGTGAGGGAGAGGAAGGGCAGCACCGCAACAAGATTGTCGTGTGGCTGCCCCTTATCTACCTCTCTATATATAGGAGGAAGGGAGAGGGGAGGGTGCCCTAGGGTTACCCTCTAGGGGTCGGCAGCCAAGGGAAGGGGGAGACTGCGGCTAGGGTTAGGGTGGCCCCCCACTTGGGTGCGTTACCACCCAAGTTAGGTTGGCTACGCCCCAAGGAGCCCCCCCCCCTTCGGCCGATGTGGGATGGGAGAGGGGCTGTGCCCAGCCCCCTGATGGGCTGCGGTGCCCCCTCTCCTTGGCCCACGAGGCACCCCAACAATTGTTGGGGCCTCCCGAAACCCCTTTCAGCACTCCGTGAATCCCTCGATACGCCTCGAAACACTTCCGGACTCTGATGACCTTCATCCTATATATCAATATTCACCTCCAGACTATTCCGGAGTTCCTCGTCACGTCCGGGATCTCATTCGGAACTCTGAACAACCTCCGGTCACCAACACTATGACTCAATTATGCTTATATCATCATCGAACCTTAAGTGTGTAGACCCTGCGGGTTTGAGAACTATGTAGACATGACCGAGACACTCTCCGGTCAATAACTAATAGCGGGACCTGGATGCCCATATTAATACCTACATATTCTATGAAGATCTTTCATCGGTTGAACCTCAATGTCAAGGATTCAATCAATAACGCGTGGTGTTCCCTTTGTCCTTCGATGTGTTACTTCCCGAGATTCGATCGTCAGTATCTCCATAGCTAGCTCAATCTCGTTACTCGCAAGTCTCTTTACTCGTTCCGTAATACAAGATCACGTGACCAACTCCTTAGTCACATTGCTTGCAAGCTCATTGTGATGTTGTATTGTCGAGTGGGCCCAGAGATACCTCTCGGTCATACAGAGTAACAAATCCGAGTCTCAATTCACACCAACCTAACAAACACCCTCGGAGATAACTATAGAGCACCTTTGTAGTTACCCAGTTACGTTGTGACGTTTGATACACATAAGGCATTCCTCCGATGTCCAGGAGTTTCATGACCTCGTGGTCATAGGAACATATACTTGACATGCAGAGAACAGTAGTAGTAAACTGACACGATCATATGCTACATTTATAGTTTGGGTCTAGTCCATCACATCATTCTTCTAATGATGTGATCCCGTTGTCAAATGACAACTCATGTCTACCGTCAGGAAATCCTGACCATCTTTGATCAACGAGCTAGTCCATTAGAGGCTTACTAGGGATAGTGTGTTGTCTATGTATCCACACATGTATTTTAGTTTCCAATCAATACAATTCTAGCATGGATAATAGACGAATATCTTGAACAAGGAAATATAATAATAACTATTTTATTATTGCCTCTAGGGCATATTTCCAACACCGATGGTGGGGTCGAGGACGAGAGCATAGCTGCCAGGGTTTGGCATCACGGCCGGATGGTTAGTCTGGCTCGAGGTGACTGGCTTCTCGGACCAGCGCATGTATTGTGGGACCGAGGGCATGATGGAGTTCACCTCATGCCGGCACTGACGCTGCTTGTGCTTGCTATCGCCTTCGCTGGTGAAGACGAGGTAGGCCCCATCCTGGTTGAGGAATTGGTCGTGGAGACGGTCGTCGTTGGGGGGAGCCACAGCCTGAGTCGGCGCGGGAGGCGGCGCTTGAGGAGGCAAAGGTGGAGGAGCCGGAAGGCCCTTGCCCCGGGCCAATCGCTGGGACAAGCTGCACTCCGGGAGTAGATGTGTAGCCAGCTTTGCCCCGGTGTGCATCTTGCAAGGGGCGTCGAGCATCTTCTCGAAGGTGAGCTTGGGCTACCAGGCACCCTTGCCGCCACGCTGGCGCTGGTTGGCAGCCTGGGCAGCCGGTTGCTCTTCCTCTGTGGTGGCGACCTGCTTGCTCTGTACCAGGGATCCGGCTGGTCAGATTTCCACTTTTTGTTCTGCTGCCCCCGGTTGTCGGCAGCCGGTGGCGCGGCAGCCTTGCCAGTTGCAGTGACCTTGATCCACATCGCGGAATGTATTGTGGCGTACTTGTCCGCCTTGGCCGTGAGCTCGGCCAGAGTGGCCGGCTCCGAGCACATGAGCTTGTGCTTGAGGAGGCTGCTGTCTTGGCACCCCTCGATGAAATACTGGATGGCGTGAACCTCGTGCACCCTTTCGCAGGAATTGTGCAGCTCGGTCCAGTGCGTGAGGTAGTCACAGAGAGGTCCCTGCTCCGCTGGACGCACATGGCGAGCTCGCGAGGACGACCGGGACGCTTGTAGGTGCCAGTGAAGTTGCGAATGAAGGCTTCCTCAAAGTCCAGCCACACGTTAATGCTACCAGTTGGCAGGCTGTTAAGCCACGTCTGTGCCGAGCCGCTCAGCACTAGCGGGACGTAGCGCACCGCAATGCGCTTGTTGCCATGCACGATGCCGACTGCAATGGTGTAGTCGATCAGCCAGTCTTCTAGCTTGGTCGTCCCGTTGTACTTTGGGTGTCTCCAGAAAGAGTGAAGCCGGTGGGAAACGGCTCCCCACGGATCATGGGGGCGAAGCATGCCGAGCCAATCGGCCCCTCCTCCTCGAGGAGGGCAGATTGGGCCAATCGGTCGATCTGGAGGCGGGAGTCGTTCTTGCTTCGAGGGACGCATGGTCCGAGCCTGTAAGCGAGCTCGGCCCGAACATAGGGAGCCCGAGAGTGCGCCTTCTCCCGCTTCGGCGGCGAGGTGTGGACGTGAGCCGATTGGCCGCCCCCTCGGGGGCGTCATTGCGCCGGCTAGAGACCACCGGTTGCTCGTCTTTGAGTCAGGAGCGCCCGCCGCGGCTCCTGTCGGTGCGTCGACCGGAACCGTGGTTGAGAGGAAGAGTGATAGGCCTACTAGCGGCCAAAGGCCGTCCGCGGGTCCTCGTCTCCTAGCCGAGGAAACTCGGTGCCGGGATAGTCCGAATCAAAGCGATCCTGCTGCGAGTTGGCCGTAGCGATGAGGTCTTGGATGTGCTTTTTTTGCTGTGCACGTTCCTCACTGAAAGGACGTGGATGCCGCCTAGAGGGGGAGTGAATAGGCGCTTTAAAAAATTTACGGTTTAGGCTTTAACAAATGCGGAAGAAAACTAACGTTTAATTTGTCAAGCACAAAACCTAAAACAACTAGGCTCACCTTTGCGCACCAACAACTTATGCTAAGCAAGATAAACAACTAAGTGATAGCAAGATATATAACACGAAACAATATGGTTATCACAAAATAAAGTGCATAAGTAAAGGGCTCGGGTAAGAGATAACCGAGGCATGTGGAGATGATGATGTATTCCGAAGTTCACACCCTTGCGGATACTAATCTCCTTTTGGAGCGATGTGGAGGCACAATGCTCCCCAAGATGCCACTAAGGCCACAGTAATCTCCTCACACCCTCGCACAATGCAAGATGTCCTGATTCCACTCAGGGGCCCTTGAGGGCGGTCACCGAACCCGTACAAACAAGGTTGGGCCAATCTCGACAACTTACTTGGAGGCTCCCAACTGTTGGAAATATGCCCTAGAGGCAATAATAAAATGGTTATTATCATATTTCCTTCTTCATGATAATCGTCTATTGTTCATGCTATAATTGTATTAACAGGAAACGGTAATACATGTGTGAATAAATAGATCACAATATGTCCCTAGCAAGCCTCTAGTTGGCTATCTCGTTTATCAATGGATGATCGTGGTTTCCTGATCATGGACATTGGATGTCACTGATAACGGGATCACATCATTAGGAGAATGATGTGATGGACAAGACCCAATCCTAAGCATAGCACTAGTTCATGTTGTTCGTATGCTAAAGCTTTTCTAATGTCAAGTGTCTTTTCCTTCGACCGTGAGATTGTGCAACTCCCGGATACCGTAGGATTGCTTTGGGTGTATCAAACGTCACAACGTAATTGGGTGACTATAAAGGTGCACTACGGGTATCTACGAAAGTGTCTGTTGGGTTGGCACGAATCAAGATCGGGATTTGTCACTCCGTGTGACGGAAAGGTATCTCTGGGCCCGCTCGGTAGAACATCATCATAATGAGCTCAGTGTGACTAAGTAGTTAGTCACGGGATGATGTGCTACGGAACGAGTAAAGATACTTACCGGTAACGAGATTGAACAAGGTATGGGATACCGACGATCGAATCTCGGGCAAGTTCTATACCAACAGACAAACGGAATTGTATACGGGATTGATTGAATCCTTGACATCGTGGTTCATCCAAGGAGATCATCGTGGAACATGTGGGAGCCACCATGGGTATCCATACCCCAGTGATGGTTATTAGGCGGAGAGATGTCTCGGTCATGTGTGCATGCCTCCCGAACCCGTAGGGTCTACACACTTAAGGTTCGATGACGCTAGGGTTATAGGGAATTGTTATACGAGGTTACCGAAGGTAGTTCGGAGTCCCATATGAGATCCCGGATGTCATGAGGAGCTCCGGAATGGTCCGGAGGTAAAGATTGATATATAGGATGGATGGGTTTGGACGCCGGAAGTGTTTCGGGCACCACCGACAAAGTGCGAGGACCACCGGAAGGGTTTCGGAGGCCCACCGGGAGAGGTCACCAGCCCCAGGAGGCTACATGGGCCAACTGTGAGAGGGAACCAGCCCTTGGGTGGGCTGGTGTGCACCCCACACCCATCCCATGGCGCCTAAGAAGGGGAAGGGGGAAACCCTAGCACAGGTGGGCCTAAGGCCCACCAGGGGGTGCGCCACCCCCTCCTCCCCTCCTGGCCACCACCTCTCCCCCCATCTAGCGCTGCCGCCCCCCTTAGGGGTGGAAACCCTAAAGGGGGTGCCACCCTCCCTTCCCCCTATATATAGCGAGGGTTTTGGCCATTAGAGACACGGAATTCCATCTCTCTCTCGGCGCAGCCCTGCTCTTCTTCTTCCTCCTCTCCCACGGTGCTTGGCGAAGCCCTGCCGGGAGACCTCGTCTCTCCATCGACACCACGCCGTCGTGCTGCGGGAGATCTTCCCCAACCTCTCCCTCCTCCTTGCTCGATCAAGGTGCAGGATACGTTACCGGGCTGCACGTGTGTTGAACGCGGAGGTGCCGTGGTTCGGCACTAGATCGGAATCACACCGCGGTCTGAATCGCCGCGAGTACGACTCCATCAACCGTGTTCTAGCAACGCTTCCGCTTAGCAATCTTCAAAGGTATGAAGATGCACTCACCTCTCTCTCGTTGCTGGTCTCTCCATAGGAAGATATGAATATGGCGTAGGAAAAAATTGAATTTTGCTACGTTACCCAACACCAACAACACCACGAAGCTTCACCACAATGGACTGTTGCTCCAAGATGACCTCAAATGCTCGGGGCAGTCTCCACAACCTAATTGGAGACCCCAACGCTTGCCCTGAGCTTTACACCGCAATGACTGAGCTCCGAGGCACTACCAAGCTTCTAGGATGCCAAAGCATCCAGAAGAGCAATTTCTAGGGTACCAAGTACCCAAGGGTAATAAGCTTCTCAAACTTCACTTCCACGTATCACCGTGGAGAACTCAAATCGATGCAACTAATGCAATGACAAGAACACACGAAGTGGTCAAGTCCCTCACACTCAAATCCCTCCACAACACAAAAAGCTATGGAGGAATGTGAGAGGAAGAACAAGGAGCTCACAAAGAACTCCAAGATCAAGATCCAAGGGGTTCCCCTGACATAGAGGAGAAAGTGATTGGTGGAGATGTGGCTCTAGATCTCCTCTCTCTTTTCCCTTAAGAACTAGCAAGAATTATTGGAGGGATTGAGAGTTATTAAACTCTAAGAAGGTCAAAAATGAGGGGGCAAACACTAGCTGGAAGGTTAGAGAACCATCGGGGAAGAAGGCACCCTTAAATAGGCCCCCACAAAGTCTAACTGTTACAACCGTTTTTACACGGCAGCTATTCAACCGGTTGCCAGGGCGGTACAAGCAGGCTGCATATTTTAGCGGTACAACTGCCTAGCTACCGCCCAACAATCGAACCACAACAGAAGGTTGGCCAGCGGTTCCACTCACCACGGCTGCTGGGCATGGTTAAGTCCAAGGACTACAACCGCGAGGAACACCGGTTGTACCGGCTATACTTAATATAGCGGTACAATTGGGCCACCACCGCCAAACCACCGCAGCACAACAGAACTGTGGCCGGTTGTGGACCGGTCCTGGGCCAGTTCAACTGCCCAGGATGTAGGCGGTACAACCGCCATAGGCAATGGTACAACCCCTCGAAGAAAACAGGAAATACCATAACTGCCATAACTTCTGCAAATGAGCTCCAAATTGAGCAAACTCAAGCTTGTTGGATTCAAGACGACAAGAGCTATCCAACAACGACGGTTATGAAAAATGTCAATGATATAGAGATGTGAAACCTCTATGAATGTAGAACTAGCAGAAACTCCAATCATCAAAACATCATAGAAGATGCACATGAACTCCATTTTCGATGAACTCGAGCGTGTCATAAAGATGACCATAAGGTCTAAAACTCACAAAGAGAAATACCAAACAAGAACCAAGAAAGATGATGCAAGGATGCAAATGGTTTGAGCTCTCAACAAACGATACGATCAAGCCACTCACTTGAGAGCCCCCCTTGACAGTACGACAATCTATCCTAAAATAGAAAAACCTATCAAGGGCAAACCTAAACCTTTCACATAGTCCACTTGCTCTAGATGATGATGATCTTGACTTCCTCAGGATGGACTAACTTTTTCTATTGTGTTGTCTTGATCAAGACTAGTTGATTGCTCCCTGATACGTCTCCAACGTATCTATAATTTTTGTTGGTTCAATGCTATTATCTTGTCAAACTTTGGATGTTTTGTATGCCTTTTATATCTTTTTTGGGACTAACTTATTAACTCGATGCCAAGTGTCAGTTCCTAATTTTTCCGTGTTTTTTACCCTTTTCAGAGGAGAATATTAAACGGAGACCGAACAGAATAAAACTTCCAAAAAGAATTTTTTTCTGGAACAGAAGATACGCACGGGGCGTGAGAACCAAGGCATAGGCCACCAGGGGAGACCACAAGCCCCCTAGGCGCGGCCAGGGGGGCGCGCCTAGCAGGCTTGTGGGCCCGTGTGGCTCGTTTGCCCTACTTCTTCCGCCTATAAATCCTCGAAAAATCCAAAACCACGAGAGAGATCCACAAAAGTACTTTTCCACCGCCGCAAGCTTCTGTCTCCGCAAGATCCCATCTGGGGCACGTTCTGGTGCCCTGCCGGAGGGGGGATTCAGATACAGAGGGCATCTTCATCAACACCATTGCCTCTCCGATGATGCGTGAGTAGTTCACCATATACCTTCGAGTCCATAGCTAGTAGCTAGATGGCTTCTTCTCTCTCTTGGATCGTCAATACAAAGTTCTCCATGATCTTCATGGAGATCTATCCGATGTAATCTTCTTTTGCGGTGTGTTTGTCGAGATCCGATGAATTGTGGATTTATGATCAGATTATCTATGAATCTTATTTGAGTTTCTTTTGATCTCTTATATGCATGATTTCATATCCTTGTAATTCTCTTCGAGTTGTGGGTTTTGTTTGGCCAACTTGATCTATGATTCTTGCAATGGGAGAAGTGCTTGGTTTTAGGTTCATACCATGCGGTGACCTCACCCAGTGACAGAAGGGGTAGCGAGGCACGCATCGTGTTGTTGCCATCAAGGGTAAAAAGATGGGGTTTATATCTATTGCATGAACTTATCCCTCTACATCATGTCATCTTGCTTAAGGCATTACTATGTTCGTCATGAACTCAATACACTAGATGCATGTTGGATAGCGGTCGATGTGTGGAGTAATAGTAGTAGATGCAGACAGTGTCGGTCTACTTGTCTCGGACGTGATGCCTATATGTATGATCATTGCCTTAGATATCGTCATGACTTTGCACGGTTCTATCAATTGCTCGACGGTAATTCGTTCACCCACCGTAATATTTGCTATCTTGAGAGAAGCCTCTAGTGAACACTATGGCCCCCGGGACTACTTCACATCATATTTTCAGCCTTACACTTTTACTTTGTTTCAGTTTACACCTTCATATCTCACCTTGCAATCAATCGTGAAGGGATTGACAACCCCTTTGCAGCGTTGGGTGCAAGTTTGTTGTTTTTGCGTACGTACTTTGGAAACTTGGCTTGGTACTCCTACTTGATTGATATCTTGGTTCTCAAAACTGAGGGAAATACTTACTGCTATTGTGTTGCATCACCCTTTCCTCTTCAAGGGAAAAACCAACGCAAGCTCAAGAGGTAGCAAGAAGAATTTCTGGCACCGTTGCCAGGGAGCATCATGTCAAGAATAGTCTTCCTCCAACGTGTCAATATCTGGCACCGGGGATTATTCTAAGTGAAGCTTATCCAAGTAAGTGTCGCAAACTCATATCTTGCATTTACTTTTTTTGCCTCTCATTTTCCTCTCCCCCACTTCTGAAAAACAAAAATTTACAAAAATATTTGCCTTTTTTGTTCGCCCTTTTCTCTCGCTTGCTTTCTGTTCGTTTGTGTGCTTGCTCAATTCACCATGACTGAAAACACCAAACTTTGTGACTTCTCGAATACTAATAATGATGATTTTCTTAGTACTCCAATTGCTCCCCCCACTAGTGCGGAATCATACGAAATCAATGTTGCTTTGCTGAATCTTGTTATGAAAGAGCAATTCTCCGACCTTCCTAGTGAAGATGCCGCATCCCATCTTAATACCTTCATTGAGCTTTGTGATATGCAAAAGAAGAAAGATGTGGATAATGATGTGATTAAATTGAAGTTATTTCCGTTCTCGTTGCGAGATCGAGCAAAAACTTGGTTTTCATCTTTGCCCAAAAATAGTATTGATTCTTGGAACAAGTACAAAGATGCTTATATATCCAAGTATTTTCCGTCGGCTAAGATTGTCTCTCTCCGTAATGATATCATAAATTTTAAGCAACTTGATCATGAACATGTTGCACAATTTTGGGAGAGAATGAAATTGATGATTAGAAATTGTCCCGCTCATGGCTTGAGTCTTTGGATGATTATACAAATCTTCTACGTTGGTTTGAATTTTGCTTCTAGAAATATATTGGACTCTGCCTCCGGTGGAACGTTCATGGAAATCACATTAGGAGAAGCCATAAAACTCCTAGACAATATCATGACAAACTATTCTCATTGGCACACGGAAAGGTCACCTACTAGTAAAAAGGTACACGCTATAGAAGAAATTAACTCGTTGAGTGCTAAGATGGATGAGTTAATGAAATTGTTTGCTAGTAAAGGTGCTCCTTTAGATCCAAATGATATGCCCTTGTCTTCCTTGATTGAGAGTAGCAACGAAAGCTTGGACGTTAATTTTGTTGTTAGGAATTTCGGCAACAACAATGCTTTTAGAGGAAACTATATTCCTAGGCCTTTTCCTAGTAATCCCTTTAATAACTTTGGCAACTCCTACAACAATTCTCAAGGAAAATTACCCTCTGATCTAGATAGTAATATCAAAGAGTTTATCAACTTGCAAAAGACTTTCAATGCGTCCATAGAAGAAAAACTACTCAGAATTGATGATTTGGCTAGGAGCGTTGATAGAATGTCCGTTGATATTGATGCTTTGGAAGTTAGATGTGCTCCTCCCAAGATCAATATGGATGAAACTTTGAAAGCTATGAGTGTTTCCATGAATGAGAGTAAAGAAAGAACCGCCCAAATTCGTGCTAGAGATGAATGGCTTAAAAAGGCGTGTTCTCGTGATGAGAATTACAAAGATCTTAAACTGCTTGGTGTGACTCCCATTGAATCCTTGTTTTCTAGTGTCAAACCTAATGATGATGGGGCTAGATATGAATACACCTTGGTTGAAAAACGCCCCAATGATTCGGAATATATCTATCTTGATGTTAAAAGCATTGAAACTGGAGTAGAGGATATCAAAACTTTGAGTAGTAATGAAACTACTACTTTGGATTTCAAGGAATTCAATTATGATAGTTGCTCTTTGATTGAATGCATTTCCTTGATGCAATCCATGCTAAATTCTCCACACGCTTATAGCCAAAACAAGGCCTTTATCGATCATATCGTCGATGCTATGATGAAATCTCTTAAAGAGAAACTTGAGTTGGAAGTTTCTATTCCTAGAAAGCTTCATGATGAGTGGGAACCTTCTATCAAAATCAAGATCAAAAACTATGCATGCAATGCTTTGTGTGATTTGGGTGCTAGTGTTTCCGCGATTCCAAAGTCTTTATGTGATGTTCTAGGCTTTAATGAGATTGATGAATGCTCTCTTAATTTGCATCTTGCGGATTCTACTGTTAAGAAACCCATGCGAAGGATCAATGATGTTCTTATTATTGCAAATAGGAACTATGTACCCATGGATTTCATTGTGCTTGATATTGATTGCAATCCTACATGTCGTATCATTCTTGGTAGACCTTTCCTAAGGACTATTGGTGCTATCATCGATATGAAGGAAGGGAATATTAGATTTCGATTTCCTTTAAAGAAGGGCATGGAGCATTTTCCTAGAAAGAAAATAAGATTGCCTTATGAATCCATGATGAGGGCTACTTATGGTTTGAGCACCAAAGACGACGATACTTGATTCTATCATCTCATGCCTAGCTAAGGGCGTTAAACAATAGCGCTTGTTGGGAGGCAACCCAATGAATTTATCTTTGATTTTTGCTTTCTGTTTTGTTGCGTCCACGCCATCATAATTATGTAATGATTGTGGATTTTCTGTTTCTTTTTGTGTTTGAGACAAGTAAAACCTTTATGACTAGTTTGGTGATGGTTGTTTGATCCTGCTGGAAAAAGACAGAAACTTTTCTCTCACGAAATAATTTTTCATTTTTATCCAGAAAGAGCTTTTGAGTTGATTCTTTCTAATTCTGGTCGATATACCAATTTCCCAAACTGTCGTAATGTTTCAGAATTTTTGAGATATCAGAAGTATACGAAGTATACAAATTGCTACAGACTGGTCTGTTTTTGACAGATTCTGTTTTTGTTGTGTTGGTTGCTTGTTTTGATGAAACTATGGATAGTATCTGTCGGGACCCCGATTCTAAACCATAGGAATCCAACCTGTAACACATCACATCTCTTTGCGGTCTCACACAAGGTTATCCCCATGGCTGCAGCCTTACCTTAGCCGGGACCGTTTGCGCCTTTTGACTCGCGTATGCAATTGTGTTGCTAGCATTCCGATGTCAAAGAACCCGGATCGACATGTCTAGTTATAAACCCAAGTGGCAGTTCCGTACAGGGACAGGCATACATGACCCAGCAAAGCAGGTGTTGGTCAACAACGAGTGTAGATGAGTCGTACCAAGCTACAAGGACTCCATTACATCGCATGACATTTCCCCAAAGGGATAGACACAGCAGCTAAGAAAGACACATGTCGGTCAACCAATGTGTCCGGAGCAGTAGCGAACTACCATGGCTCGGTGGAATCACAAAGGGGCATTTCCACGTAAGGAGTGCTACTAAGGCATACGACTAGGTATTCGAACCCCATACATATCAAGTACAACACACATACGCATGGCATACCGTTATGCATAGATACATCGATGGCATCACAACATAACCATAATCATACAACTTTATTTAGAGGGCTCGGAAGAGCCTCACACATAATATTACACAGATAGGGGTCTCACGACCCATCATCACAAGTCATTCAAACAAGTTTTACAAGCCAGCGGAAGATTAAAACTGTTTGGGTACACACAGATGGAAAGATAAAGGCACATGGCGTGACTATCTACAGACCCAACCTAGGGCCAGATCGTAGCTGGGACACCAGCTACTCGTTGTTGCCAACTTCTAGAAAGAACCCACCATTAGGGTCATTAACAACCTCTGCAACAAGTTATTAAGAAAACGTGAGTACGAAGGTACTCAGCAAGACTTTAGGATAATCTATCTACTCATGCAATGTATCAACAAGGAGTTGTGGGGTTTCATGCAGAAAGCCAGCATTTGACTCTTGGCTAGACAATCTTACATTTTCAAAATAGCTTTGACCACTTTGTTTTCTCGCACACGAGTCCACTAACACCACAACAATACTCCATCGTGGAATCATTCCGTCTCCCTACAGAAATGCCATCCACGACACTCACACTTATCTTGACAATTTTATGAGTAGCCATTATAGTTGTCTATGAACAACATAAGTTTCCAAGTAGTCCATATCCGCGGACGCGGCTATTTGAATAGATCATAACCCTGCAGGGGTGTACTTCTTCACACACGCTCTCTCCACTTATCGTCATGCTCGTCGGCAACCTTCAAGCGGAAGCCCAACGAGGGAGTCAGCCACGACCGTTAACCACGCTAATACCTAGTCCAGGTTTATCGCCTATCTGAGGGTAACCCGCACGGAAGTCCGGCCGAGGTTTCCGCCACGTACCCAAATGATGTGCGCAGGGTTCCCAAGCCCACCATCCGGGTGCCACTTGGTACACCATGCCACTGCCTACCGCATCATAGCCCACCTCTAAGGTCAGCACTATGCACGGTCTCTAGCATGACTATAAACACCAGAAACTACTTGCAACTCCTGGACCGAGTACTAAGAGATTAATAAGTCGAGAGGGTCAATTAAGTATCCCAACGTGTGGTAGTATCTATTCTTCGATTACATGCCCGTAACTCAGTTCCTAAGGACAGTTCCAATGAAAGAACCCGCCATGTACTCCTACATAGCCTTTCACTGGTACCTTTACCAAATCAGGTTCAACACACAACTTTTATTAACTGAACACATTCCCATGATCATGTTCATCACCCAGATGACAGACCATACACAACTCTAACCATAGCATGCATAGCAGGATAAGACACATCATGGCTCAAGCATCTACCAGGTATGCTAGGTTGCAAGGTTTAGCTATTTACTATGACAAAGACAGGTCATGCAAAGGAATGGGTTCAACTAACGTGGTAAAAGCATTGAAAGCATTATGACCTAATGCAATGAGTAAGAGCATGAGCGAGAACATGGGATTTATCGGGATGATCAAAATGGTTGCTTGTCTTGTTGCTCAGCACAGGGGTGATATCCGTGAGTCAGATAATCAGTCGTATCCGAAGGGGCGGGGCCTATCGAATAACAACATACAATCAATAATAATCATATGCAATAGTCATGATGCATCAACATGGCATGAAATGAAGGGTGATATGTTTCAATGTGGTTGGTGAAACCTTAGTTTGCATCTGGTTTGAAACCCAAATTCAAATATCATTTGAAAAGGCATATTTATTTTAATCATTTAATTGATTTGACCTGATGATGTTTCATAACATTATTTTTCATGCATGAAAGTAGCACCATTGTGTTCATTGAATTTTTCTAATCAATTTTCATATATTATTTGTCTGATTTGGAGGTATATTCAATTTTCTATGAATTTCCAAAGTTTTGCAATTATTCTGGAATTATATTCAATCCAGAATTAGATTTATTGCATCAGCATGACATCAGCACGTCAGGTGGCCGTTGAACGTCAAACCTGACCAGTGGGACCCACTGGTTAGTGACTCTAGCTAGTTTTTAGTTAAGTTTTAATTTAATTAGCTAATTAGCAGGGTAGGACCCACCTGTCAGTGTCTGATTAAGTTTATTAATTATTTTATTTTTTATTTTTATTACACTAAATTAGTTTGAAGGTGGCCCCACATGTCAGTGACTCTGAGGGGCTCAGATCCACCGGCGGTGAGGTGGAACTCGCTGGTGGTGAGCTCCAGCGACCACAGAGACGGCGGAGGGGCTCGGGTTTTCTATTCCGCTGACCAAACGCACGGCAGAAGGGCTCATTCGATCGGCCACTCGATCGCGAGCAGAAAGGAACAAGCCACAGGGGCTGAGATGACCGGAATCGACGCCGGCGACGAGCTCGGCGGCTGCCGGAGCTCGGCCATCGTCAAGGTCATCGAAACAGAGGGTATTTCGCGCGGGGCTGGGCTCCTAGAGCATCTACGCGACGAGCTGGAGCCATTGAAGGCCTCGGGTGGACCAACCGGTCACCGTAGGGTCACCGGCGACAAGCTACCGCGGCGGTCCTTGTCGGGCTCCGGTGAAACTAGGCCTAGAGCTCGGAATCGAGAGGGGAAACAAGGGGAAAGCACCCTCAGCTCACAGGGAGTGCAGCGACGTCGAAAGTGGGCTCGGGGATGGCCTGAGGAGGGAGGACGGCGGTGGTGAACGTCAGCGATCTGAGGAAGAAGATGACGGTGTTGAGGTGATGCAGGGCTCAAGAGCTTGCGTGACTTGCTGGAGAGCTTCAGGAGTTCTCGATGGTTCTTTTGTGTGGCTCAGAAGAGAGGGAGAGTGGCAGGAGCGATGGCGAGCTCGATCTCGGCTCGGGCTCTAATGGTTGTCGAGAGGAAGAGGGGAGAGAGACCGAATGGGGAGAGGATGAGGTTAGGAATGGATCCCAGAGGACTTATCCCTCCTCTCCAGCGCATCAGGGAGGTCCAGGCAAGCGCACAGGTGCGTGGCCGCGCCAGAACGAGCGGCGGCCACCTCCTGCTACTCGCTGGCACGAGGTAGACGACACGAGAAGAGGTGGGCTGGGCCTCAGGTGAGTAGTAGATAGGGTTTTTTCCATTTTTCTCTCTTTCCAGTTTCTATTTATTCTTCTGACATTTTTTTCTATTTTAATTTTGACTCATAACTATTTCAAAAATAGTTTGAAAAATACTAGAGTGTTAGTTGGAATATTTCCAACCACACATAAAGTTTTCAACATTTTTGGAAACTGAATTATTTGAAATCAAATATATAATTGATCTCAGTGACTTTCAAATTTAAAATAAAATGCCAAAAGCATGTTGAAAATATGTTTCACCCGTGATATCTTGTTTTCAACATTTATCAGAAAAGATGAACTTTTCTAATGGCCATTTTGGGTTCATTTATTTAGCACTAGTTGAATTGTTTCTTGAATAAGGAGTGGCTACGGTTTTGCTTTGATTTCACCACATCCTTTGAGTTCATTTCCATTTCTTGAATGCAAAGAAAGAAAACATGAGCACAACTTGCTAAACTCTAATAGGGATCAGGGATGTGACAACTCACCCCCACTCAAAAGAATCTCGTCCCGAGATTTAGAAGTCGTCGGGAATAGCGCGGGATACTCAAGTCGAAGACGATCCTCTCTTTCCCATGTTGCCTCTTTTTCGGAATGATTTGACCATTGAACTTTAAGAAACTTGAGGTTTCGACGTCGAGTGGTACGCTCAGCTTGATCAAGAATACGCACAGGGTAATTTCGGTATGAAAGGTTATCTTGGAGATCAAGCATTTCGTGGTCCACTTCACGGATAGGATCCGAAAAGAAACTTCTGAGTTGCGAGACGTGGAATACATCATGAACCTTGGAAAGATGCGGAGGAAGTTCCAATTGGTAGGCAACTTCTCCCCGGTTGGCAAGAATGCGAAAAGGACCGATATAACGAGGAGCCAACATGCCCTTGATACCGAAATGATGGGTACCCTTCAAAGGTGTAACCCGAAGGTAAGCCTTCTCGTCAACTTCATAGGTCACAGCCTTATGATGACGATCATATTGGCTCTTTTGACGAGACTGGGCTGTTTTCAACTTTTCACGAATAATGCGAATTTGCTCTTCTGCATCCTGGATCATATTCGGACCAAAGAGTTGCCTCTCTCCGGTTTCTGACCAACTAAGAGGTATTTGACATATTCGTCCATAGAGAACTTCAAAAGGAGCTTTGCCCAAGCTTGATTGATAACTCTTGTTATAAGCAAATTCGGCGAATGGAAGGCCCTTCTCCCAATTCATACCGAACGATATAACACAATCTCGAAGCATATCTTCTAGGATTTGATTCACTCTTTCTACTTGACCACTTGATTGAGGATGGAAAGCAGTGCTAAAAGATAAGTGAGTCCCCATGGCATTCTGAAAACTCTCCCAGAAGCGAGAAGTAAAGATACTTCCACGGTCTGAGTTAATCTCCACAGGAACACCATGAAGAGACACTATTCGAGAGAGATATAACTCTGCTAGCTGGCTAGCTGTTATAATCTCACGAACTGGAAGAAAATGAGCTACTTTGGAAAGACGGTCAATGACCACAAAGATAGCATTATTTCCTTTCTTGGTCTTGGGAAATCTAGTGATGAAATCCATACTGACTTTATCCCATTTCCATTCAGGAATAGTAAAGGTTGAAGGGTGCCAGCAGGCCTTTGATGTTCTGCCTTAACTCGACGACAAACCTCGTAGTTAGCAACAAACTTAGCAATTTCTCTTTTCATCCTAGTCCACCAGAACCAATGGCGTAGGTCCTGATACATCTTCGCACTACCAGGATGAATGGTGAGAGGAGAATCATGAGCCTTCTCAAGGATCTACTGCCGCAGACGTTTTCTCTTAGGAACCACTAGACGGTTCTGAAAGAACACAACACCTTGCTCATTAATAGAGAAATCCCTAGCATTTCCGCTAGCAATATTCTCCTTGATCCGGGATATACCCTTATCATATGCCTGTACGGCTATGATTTGATCCCTAAGAGTAGGCTTCGCCACCAGGTTAGAAAGGAATCCTTGAGGAACAATGTGAAGATTTAACTTTCGAAATTCCTCATAGAGATGTGGTTGACCTCGTTGTAGCATCAGGTTGTTACAATAAGATTTACGACTTAGTGCGTCAGCCATATCATTGACCTTCCCCGGGGTGTAAGTTATCCCTAAATCGTAATCCGTGATCAACTCAACCCACCGTCTTTGCCTGAGATTAAAATCCGGTTGGGTGAAGAAATATTTCAGACTTTGGTGATCAGTGAATATTTCGCAACGATTAACAAGAAGGTAATGTCGCCAGGTTTTAAGTGCATGGACTACAGGTGCAAGCTCAAGATGATGTGTGGGATAATTATCCTCATGTGGACACAACTATCGAGATGCGTATGCAATCACATGATGATCCTGCATAAGAATGCAACCTAATCCTTGTTGCGAGGCATCGCAATAGATAACAAAGTCCTTAGAGAAATCTGGTGGTAGCAACACAGGTGCGAAAGTCAGGCGTCTTTTCAGTTCCTGAAAACTATGCTCATACTGTGGTGTCCACTCGAACTTTTTATCTTTCTAGAGGAGTTCAGTTAGAGGCTTTGCAACCTTGGAGAAATTCTCGACAAAGCGGCAACAATAGTTCACCACACCAAGAAAACTCCTAACTTGCTTAACAGATTGAAGTTGAGTCCAATCAAGGACGGCTTGAACTCTCTCGGAATTGACAGCAATACCCTTACCAGAGATTACGTGGCCTAGATAGGTCACTTCCGGTAACCAAAATTCACATTTCGAAAACTTGGCATAAGGGCGGTGCTCTCGAAGTTTCATCAATACCAGCCTTAGATGCTCGGCATGTTCTTGTTCGTTCTTCGAGTAGATGATAATATTATCGAGGTATACTACGACGAATTTATCCAAATACTCCATGAAGATTGAATTCATCAAGCGAGAGAAGGTGGCTGGGGCATTGGTTAAACCGAAGGACATGACGGTGTACTCGTATTGGCCATAACGAGTGACAAAAGCCGTTTTTGGAATGTCCCCGTTCTTGATCTTGATTTGATGGTAACCCAACCTCAAATCCATTTTGGAGAAGATTGAGGATCCAACGAGCTGATCATACAGGTCGTTGATCCTGGGGAGCGGATACTTGTTCTTTATGGTGACCAGGTTAACTGGTCGATAATCTACAACCATCGATCCATTCCGTCTTTCTTCTTGACGAAGAGGACGGGACAAGCCCAAGGAGAAGAGCTAGGACGAATGAAACCTTTATTCAAAACCTCATCTAGTTGCTTCTTAAGTTCGGCTAGCTCTAAGGGTGCCATCTTATAAGGTCTTCTGGCTATTGGAACAGTTCCCGGAACAAGGTCTATCACAAACTCTACATCCGTGTCAGGTGGAATTCCTAGTAGTTCTTCTGGAAAAACATCCGGAAAGTCACAGACTACTGGAATGTCTTCAAGTTCTCGAAGAGGATTGGCATTGAGGGAATAGAGTTGGCATTTGGCAACTCGAGTAGAGACATTGACTATCTCACCCGAGGGATGGGTAAGTTGAACATTTCTAGAATGAGTATCAATCTTGGCATAATGAGCTGACATCTAGTCCGTACCCAAGATGATATTGATATCCGAAGATTTCAGGGCTATCAAAGATGCTAGAAAAACTAGCATGTCTACTAGAATTTCATTGTCATAGGTTATCCTGTAGGTTTGCCACTTACTACCAGGGGTTTGGACCACCAATGGGATTGGCATATCACAGAAAGACATGTTATGCAACTGTGCATAACTTTCTGAAATGAAGGAATGAGATGACCCAGTGTCGAAAAGAACAGACGTTGGGTGATGATTGACAAGGACTGTACCCAAAATGACGTCGGGATCCTCTGCAGCTTCTTCTGCTGAAACATAGTTCACACAGCCACGTGTAGGAGTTGGCTTCACATAGTAAGATTTGCCCGACTTGCCTTGCCCAACGGACTTTCCAGGTTGCTTGGCACCCATATTCTGAGGACACTCTCGAGAGTAGTGCCTGGTTGTCCACACTTGTAACAGATCACCTGATTGGCACGTGGTGCAACATTGCTAGCTGGACCACCATAGGTTTTTGCTGGAGGGTTGGTCTGATTTGCGTGAGGCGCCACACAGGATGGCCTCGGGGTATATCTTGGCGGCAGAGAGCTATTTGGAACCCACAGCATGCATTTTGGAAATGCGGAACCAAATGATGAGCTAGAGTCACGGGAGTGCTTCTTTGTGGCTTCATAGTCGGTATGACCAGTCTCGGCACTGATCGCCTTGTTGACAAGAGATTGAAAGCTTGTACATTCGTGGAGGCGCAGATCATGACGAAGTTCAGGGCTCACACCCTTGCGGAATATTTCTTGTTTCTTGGCATCAGTTGACACCTCTTCAGTTGCATAGCGGGCGAGGTTACCGAACTCGCGGCTATAGGCATCCACGGTCAATTTTCCCTGGGTGAATGCATAGAACTCCTCTCTCTTTCTGTCCATCAGACCCTCTGGAATATGGTGTAGACGGAAGGCTGCACTAAAGTCTGCCCATGTGGCTGCTGGTCCGGCAGGACGCATAGCTTCAAAGTTCTCCCACCCAAGATTGGCGGGTCCTTCCAGAAAGTACGCCGCAAAGGTCACCTTGCCGGCCTCAGAAACATTTGCAGAGCGAATCTTACGCGATATACTGCACAACCAGTCGAGGGGGTCGACGGAGTGATGGAACTTTGGAGGATTCAGCTTCACAAAGTCATTGAGGGACACTCCATCATTCCTCGGCTCACGAGCCGTATTTTGCTCAATACGCTCTAGCAGACGGTTGGTCTCCCTTTTGTTTCTTTCCGCCTCAAGCATAACTTCCGCCAGGGAAGGCGGGTGAGACAGTTCCTCCTGCGATGCTTGACTACCCTATCCCTGCTCATGAGCAGGGGTACGGTTCAACCTAGTGAACACCATCCTGACAAACAAACTCACAGCTTAGACCAATATCAACATCAATACTAACTATGGATTAAGAATGCACTGAACACATGGAATGCGGAAATGAACATCCGAACAACATGGTAACAAGCAACTACTATATATACACCATGGTTCATACACACCATTACATAGTTCAGTACAACCTTAACCAAAGAGCAAACTACTGAAAAGATGATACTACTCATCAGAGTCTTTCTATGCTTCCTACACATTATTTATCTATGCCTACCAAATTCATCTCACGACACAAGCATACTCCACAAGACACACAGGACTGTGGAAGTACAGCTACTACCATACCACTCTTCCACTCACGGATTCAGGCATCCGCATAGAACATCTCATAAAGGTTGCCTCCATGGCCTGGGATCTCAACCTGCGGATCAGGAAATACTCGAGCCTGAGACCCCTGGGAACCGTAAGGGCACGGGTGTGGCCTTGGTCCCCTGACTCGTGGTAGTAGAGGTCCCCGAAGAGGGGTGACTCCTCCTATAGCAGGTCGGTCAACATGACCCGGAAGATGGGTCCTAACAGGGTTCAGCATCTCCATATCTCCATACCATGTCTGGACTACAGGTGCCAGCTGTGTCAAACCCGTCCACAGACGGGCACGTGTAGCATAAAGCTCCATACGAAGGGCACGAGCATTCCTGTCTCTATTCCCTAACATCTCAGCGGTGGACTGCAGCAGCAGATCCTCCATAGAGGAATCAAAGTAGACCTCACTTAGGTATCCTTATTCTCCTGGCTGAGAGGGTAGGAACATAGCAGAACTCTGAATTCTGCAGCAGTGCATGTCTGGCCCTCATAATGGTCAACATTGAATAGGCAGCATCTTGTACTGCCATGTCAACAGTAACCCCCAATCCATAAGACCAATGGATCGGCTCCTCGGCTCCAGGGTAATCTAGGAATACCCTAACAGTGCATAGATACTGACTCTGATTAAAATCCGGTACTGCTCCTCCACTGTATACTTTGGGTACCAGCGGTAACCGGATACTGACATCATCCTAACTAGCATGGCCGTATGACCCGACACATCAATGCACCTAGTCAGACGGACCACCTGACGAGAAGGACGGCCAGGCATCTGAAAATAGAGAGTAATGCAAAGGCATTAGAGCTCTGGAGACAAAATTGGGCAGCATAACGGCTGTAAATGCTCAAAAAAAAAATTTGAGACAACCCACAATAGACAAGATAGCATAACCACTCAACTATCAAGTTCAATTCCATGGTCATGAAAACTTACTTTCTTTTCCTTGGAATAAAAGAAACCGGGAGTAACTCTCGACTCATTGTCCTATAATCTACCGATCAGTAATACATGATCCTAAGAGCAAGATAAGTAACCTAGTTCTTAATCCCCACAGAAAAGACGAGGATGACCAGAATAGAATAATTTAAGAAGAGAAGCAAGAGTCTCACGTTCCCTTCCACAAACAATTCCCTTATATGTAACTAAAGCAATTCTAGACTCAACTTCGACCAGCTTGGCTTAGTAATCCTACAGTCAGTCAGCCCCTGATAACAACGCTGTCGGGACCCAGATCCTAAGCCATAGGAATCCAGCCAGTAACACATCACATCTCTTTGCGGTCTCACGCACGGTTATCCCCACGGTTGCAGCCTTACCTTAGCCGGGACCGTTTGCGCCTTTTGACTCGCGTATGCAATTGTGTTGCTAGCATTCCGATGTCAAAGAACCAAGATCGACATGTCTAGTTATAAACCCAAGTGGCAGCTCCATACAGGGGCAGGCATACATGACCCGGCAAAGCAGGTGTCGGTCAACAATGAGTGTAGACGAGTCGTAGCAAGCTACAAGGACTCCATTACATCGCGTGACATTTCCCGAAACAGACACAACAGCTAATAAAGACACATGTCGGTCAACCAATGTGTCCGGAGCAGTAGCGAACTACCATGGCTCGGTGGAATCACAAAGGGGCATTTCCCCGTAAGGAGAGCTACTAAGGCATACGACTAGGTATTCGAACCCCATACATATCAAGTACAACACACGTACGCATGGCATGCCGATATGCATAGATACATCGATGGCATCACAACATAACCATAATCATACAACTTTACTTAGAGGGCTCGGAAGAGCCTCACACATAATATTACACAGATAGGGGTCTCATGACCCATCATCACAAGTCATTCAAACAAGTTTTACAAGCCAGCGGAAGATTAAAACTATCTGGGTACAAACAGATGGAAAGATAAAGGCACATGGCCTGACTATCTGTAGACCCAACCTAGGGCGAGATCGTAGTTGGGACACCAGCTACTCGTCATCGTCAACGTCTAGAAAGAACCGACCATTAGGGTCATTAACAACCTCTGCAACAAGTTATTAAGCAAACATGAGTACGAAGGTACTAAGCAAGACTTTAGGATAATCTATCTACTCATGCAATGTATCAACAAGGAGTTGTGGGGTTTCACGCAGAAAGCCAGCATTTGACTCTTGGCTAAACAAACTTACATTTTCAAAATAGCTTTGACCACTTTGTTTTCTCACACACGAGTCCACTAGCACCACAACAATACTCCATCGTTGAATCATTTCATCTCCCTACGGAAATGACATCCACGATACTCACACTTATGTTGACAATTTTATGAGTAGCCATTATAGTTGTCTATGAACAACATATGTTTCCAAGTAGTCCATATCCATGGACGCGGCTATTCGAATAGATCATAACCCTGCAGGGGTGTACTTCTTCACACACGCTCTCGCCACTTATCGTTATGTGCACGTCACGCACCTCGGCAACCTTCAAGCGGAAGCCCAGCGAGGGAGTCAGCCACGACCGTTAACCACGCTAATACCTAGTCCAGGTTTATCGCCTATCTGAGGGTAACCCGCACGGAAGTCCGGCCGAGGTTTCCGCCACGGCCCCAAACGATGTGCGCAAGGTTCCAAAGCCCACCATCCGGGTGCCACTTGGTACACCGTGCCACTGCCTACCGCATCATAGCCCACCTCTAAGGTCAGCACCATGCACGGCCTCCATCATGACTATAAACACCAGAAACTACTTGTAACTCATGGACCGAGTACTAAGCGATTAATAAGTCGAGAGGGTCAATTAAGTATCCAACGTGTGGTAGTATCTAGTCTTGGATTACATACCCGGAACTCAGTTCCTAAGGAAGGTTGCAATGAAACTACCCGTCATGTACTCCTACATAGCCTTTCACTGGTACCTTTACCAAATTAGGTTCAACACACAACTTTTATTAACTGAACACATTCTCACGATCATGTTCATCACCCAGATGACAGAGCATACACAACTCTAAGTATAGCATGCATAGCGGGATAAGACACATCATGGCTCAAGCATCTACCAGGTATGCTAGGTTGCAAGGTTTAGCTATTTACTATGACAAAGACAGGTCATGCAAAGGAATGGGTTCAACTAACGTGGTAGAAGCATTGAAAGCATTTTGACCTAATGCAGTGAGTAAGAGCAGTAGCGAGAACATGGGATTTAACGGGATGATCAAAATGGTTGCTTGCCTTGTTGCTCAACAGAGGGGTGATATACATTAGTCGGATAATCAGTCGTATCCGAAGGGGCGGTGCCTATTGAATAACAACATACAATCAATAACAATCATATGCAACAGTCATGATGCATGAACATGGCATGAAATTAAGGGTGATATGTTTCAATGTGGTTGGTCAAACCTTAGTTTGCATCTGGTTTGAAATCCAAATTCAAATATCATTTGAAAAGGCATATTTATTTTAATCATTTAATTGATTTGACCTTATGCTGTTTCATAACTTTATTTTTCATGCATAAGAGTAGCACCATTGTGTTCATTGAATTTTTCTGATCAATTTGCATATATTTATTTGTCTGATTTGGAGTTATATTCAATTTTCTATGAATTTCTAAAGTTTTGCAATTATTCTGGAATTATATTAAATCCATAATTAGATTTATTGCATCAGCATGACATCAACAGGTCAGCTAGCCGTTGAAAGTCAAACCTAACAAGTGTGACCCACTAGTCAGTGACTCTTCCCAGTTTTTAGTTAAGTTTTAATTTAATTAGCTAATTAGCACGGTAGGACCCACCTGTCAGTGTGTCATTAAGTTTATTAATTCTTTTATTTTTTATTTTTTATTACACTTAATTAGTTTGAAGGTGGCCCCACATGTCAGTGACTCTCAGGGGCTCAGATCCACCGGCGGTGAGGTGGAACTCGCCGGCGGTGAGCTCCAACGACCACATAGACGGCGGAGGGGCTCGGGTTTCCTATTTCGGTGACCAAACGCATGGCACAAGGGCTCATTCAATCACGAGCAGAAAGGAACAAGCCACACGGGCTGAGATGACCGGAATCGACGCCGGCGACGAGCTCGGCGGCTGCAGAAGCTCGGCCATCGTCGAGGTCATCGAAACAGAGGGCATTTCGCGCGGGGTTGGGCTCCTAGAGCATCTATGCTACGAGCTGGAGCCATTGCAGGCCTCGGGTGGACCAACCGGTCACCGTAGAGTCACCGGCGACGAGCTACCACGGCGGTCCTCGTCGGGCTCCGGTGAAACTAGGCCTAGAGCTCAGAATCGAGAGGGGAAACAAGGGGGAAAACACCCTAAGCTCACAGGGAGTGCAGCGACGTCGAAAGCGGGCTCGGGGATGGCCTGAGGAGGGAGAACGGTGGTGGTGAACGTCGGTGATCCGAGGAAGAAGACGACGGCGTTGAGGTGATGCAGGGCTCGAGAGCTTGCGTGACTTGCTGGAGAGCTTCAGGAGTTCTTGGCGGTTCTTTTGTGCGGCTCAGAAGAGAGGGAGAGGGGTTGGAGCGACTGCGAGCTCGGGCTCTAATGGTGGCCGAGAGGAAGAGGGGAGTGAGACCGAATGGGGAGAGGATGAGGTCGGGAATGGATCCCGAAGGACTTATTGTTGGAATTATGCCCTAGAGGCAATGATAAATATAGTTGTTATTATTATAATTCCTGTATCAAGATAATCGTTTATTATCCATGCTATAATTGTATTGAATGAAGACTCATTTACATGTGTGGATACATAGACAAAACACCGTCCCTAGCAAGCCTCTAGTTGGCTAGCCAGTTGATCAAAGATAGTCAGTGTCTTCTGATTATGAACAAAGTGTTGTTGCTTGATAACTCGATCACGTCATTAGGAGAATCACGTGATGGACTAGACCCAAACTAATAGACGTAGCATGTTGATCGTGTCATTTTGTTGCTACTGTTTTCTGCGTGTCAAGTATTTATTCCTATGACCATGAGATCATATAACTCACTGACACCGGAGGAATGCTTTGTCTGTATCAAACGTCGCAACGTAACTGGGTGACTATAAAGATGCTCTACAGGTATCTCTGAAGGTGTTAGTTGAGTTAGTATGGATCAAGACTGGGATTTGTCACTCCGTGTGACGGAGAGGTATCTCGGGGCCCACTCGGTAATACAACATCACACACAAGCCTTGCAAGCAATGTAACTTAGTGTAAGTTGCGGGATCTTGTATTACAGAACGCGTAAAGAGACTTGCCGGTAAACGAGATTGAAATAGGTATGCGGATACTGACGATCGAATCTCGGGCAAGTAACATACCGAAGGACAAAGGGAATGACATACGGGATTATATGAATCCTTGGCACTGAGGTTCAAATGATAAGATCTTCGTAGAATATGTAGGATCCAATATGGGCATCCAGGTCCCGCTATTGGATATTGACCGAGGAGTCTCTCGGGTCATGTCTACATAGTTCTCGAACCCGCAGGGTCTGCACACTTAAGGTTCGACGTTGTTTTATGCGTATTTGAGTTATATGGTTGGTTACCGAATGTTGTTCGGAGTCCCGGATGAGATCACGGACGTCACGAGGGCTTCCGGAATGGTCCGGAAACGAAGATTGATATATAGGATGACCTCATTTGATTACCGGAAGGTTTTCGGAGTTACCGGGAATGTACCGGAAATGACGAATGGGTTCGGGGAGTTCACCGGGGGGGCAACCCACCCCGGGGAAGCCCATAGGCCATAAGGGTGGCGCACCAGCCCTTAGTGGGCTGGTGGGACAGCCCAAAAGGGTCCTATGCGCCATAGAGATAAAAATCAAAGAGAAAGAAAAAAAAGGGAGGTGGGAAGGAAGGGAAGGACTCCCACCCACCAAACCAAGACCAACTCGGTTTGGGGGGGGGAGTCCTCGCCCTTGGACTCGGCCAACCACCTTGGGGCTCCTTGAGCCCCAAGGCAAGGTCCCCTCCCTCCCACCTATATTTACGGAGGTTTTGGGGCTGATTTGAGACGACTTTTCCACGGCAGCCCGACCGCATACCTCCACGGTTTTTCCTCTAGATCGCGTTTCTACGGAGCTCGGGCGGAGCCCTGCTGAGACAAGGTCATCACCAACCTCCGGAGCGCCGTCACGCTGCCGGAGAACTCTTCTACCTCTCAGTCTCTCTTGCTGGATCAAGAAGGCCGAGATCATCGTCGAGTTGTACGTGTGCTGAACGCGGAGGTGCCGTCCGTTCGGTACTAGATCGTGGGACTGATCGCGGGATTGTTCGCGGGGAGGATCGAGGGACGTGAGGACATTCCACTACATCAACCGCGTTCTCTAACGCTTCTGCTGTACGGTCTACAAGGGTACGTAGATCACTCATCCCCTCTTGTAGATGGACATCACCATGATAGGTCTTCGTGCGCGTAGGAAAATTTTTGTTTCCCATGCGACGTTCCCCAACAGTGGTATTAGAGCTAGGTTCATGCGTAGATGTCTTCTCGAGTAGAACACAAAAGTTTTTGTGGGCGGTGATGTGCGTTCTGCTGCCCTCCTTAGTCTTTTCTTGATTCCGCGGCATTGTTGGATTGAAGCGGCTTGGACCGACATTACTCGTACGCTTACGAGAGACTGGTTTCATCGTTACGAGTAACTCCGTTGCTCAAAGATGACTGGCAAGTGTCGGTTTCTCCAACTTTAGTTGAATCGGATTTGACCGAGGAGGTCCTTGGATGAGGTTAAATAGCAACTCATATATCTCCGTTGTGGTGTTTGCGTAAGTAAGATGTGATCCTACTAGATACCCTTGGTCACCACGTAAAACATGCAACAACAAAATTAGAGGACGTCTAACTTGTTTTTGCAGGGTATGCTTGTGATGTGATATGGCCAACGATGTGATGTGATATATTGGATGTATGAGATGATCATGTTGTAATAGAAATATCGACTTGCATGTCGATGGTACGGCAACCGGCAGGAGCCATAGGGTTGTCTTTATACTAACGTTTGTGCTTGCAGATGCGTTTACTATTTTGCTAGGATGTAGCTTTAGTAGTAATAGTATGAGTAGCACGACAACCCCGATGGCAACACGTTGATGGAGATCATGGCGTGGCGCCGGTGACAAGAAGATCGTGCCGGTGCTTTGGTGATGAAGATCAAGAAGCACGTGATGATGGCCATATCATGTCACTTATGAATTGCATGTGATGTTAATCCTTTTATGCACCTTATTTTGCTGAGAACGACGGTAGCATTATGAGGTGATCTCTCACTAAAATTTCAAGACGAAATTGTGTTCTCCCCGACTGTGCACCGTTGCTACAGTTCGTCGTTTCGAGACACCACGTGATGATCGGGTGTGATAGCTAAGTTGAAAGATGATGGAAGCAACTTTGTAGACTGGGCTCGTAATCTTAAGCTAATCTTACAAGCTGGGAAGAAGGATTATGTCCTTAATGCTGCGTTAGGAGATGAACCACCCGCTACGGCTGATCAGGATGTTAAGAACGCTTGGTTAGCACGTAAGGAGGACTACTCAATAGTTCAATGTGCAGTCTTGTATGGCTTCGAACCGGGACTTTAACGTCGCTTTGAGCGTCATGGAGCATTTGAGATGTTCCAAGAGTTGGAGTTTATCTTTCAGCAGAACGCCCGGATCGAGAGGTATGAGACCTCCGATAAATTCTATGCTTGCAAGATGGAGGAAAACTCATCTGTCAGTGAACATGTGCTCAAAATGTCTGGGTACTCAAACCGTCTAGCTGAGCTAGGGATTGAACTCCCGCATGAAGCTATCACTGACAGAATCCTTCAATCACTGCCGCCAAGCTATAAAGGCTTTGTGTTGAACTACAACATGCAAGGGATGAACAAGTCTCCCGGCGAGTTGTTTGCGATGCTGAAAGTCGCAGAGTCTGAACTCCGTAAAGAGCATCAAGTGTTGATGGTGAATAAGACCACTAGTTTCAAGAGAAACGGCAAAGGCAAGAAGGGCAATTCGAAGAAGAGCGGCAAGCCTGTTGCCAATCCGACGAAGAAACCCAAGGCTGGACCTAAGCCTGAAACTGAGTGTTACTATTGCAAGGGTATGGGTCACTGCAAGCGCAATTGTCCCAAGTATCTGGCAGATAAGAAGGCGGGCAAAGAAAAATCAGGTATATTTGATATACATGTTATTGATGTGTACTTAACCGGCTCTCGTAGTAGTGCCTGGGTATTCGATACCGGTTCTGTTGCTCATATTTGCAACTCGAAACAGGAACTGCGGAATAGACGAAGGCTGGCGAAAGATGAAGTGACGATGCGCGTAGGAAATGGTTCCAAGGTTGATGCAATCGCCGTCGGCAAAGTGTCACTTCAGTTACCGTCAAGATTAGTGATGAACTTAAATCATTGTTATTTAGTTCCTGCGTTGAGCATGAACATTATATCTGGATCTTGTTTATTGCGAGACGGTTACTCTTTTAAGTCAGAGAATAATGGTTGTTCTATTTCTATGAGTAACATCTTTTATGGTCATGCACCGAATATGAGAGGATTGTTCATATTGAAACTTGATAGCGATACGCATATACATAACATTGAGACCAAAAGAGTTAGAGTTAACAATGATAGCGCCATATTTTTGTGGCACTGCCGCTTAGGTCATATTGGTGTAAAACGCATGAAGAAACTCCATGCTGATGGACTTTTGGAGTCACTTGACTTTGATTCACTTGACACGTGCGAACCATGCCTCATGGGCAAGATGACTAAGACTCTGTTCTCAGGAACAATGGAGCGTGCAAGTGACTTGTTGGAAATCATACATACCGATGTGTGTGGTCCGATGAGCGTGGAGGCACGCGGCGGATATCGTTATTTTCTCACCTTCACTGACGATTTAAGTAGATATGGTTATGTCTACTTGATGAAGCACAAGTCTGAAACATTTGAAAAGTTCACGCAATTTCAGAGTGAAGTGGAAAATCATCGTAACAAGAAGATCAAGTTCCTACGGTCTGATCGTGGGGGTGAATATCTGAGTTTCGAGTTTGGTACTCACTTAAGACAAATGTGGAATTGTTTCACAGTTAACACCGCCTGGAACACCACAGCATAATGGTGTGTCCGAACGTCGTAATCGTACTCTATTAGAGATGGTGCGATCTATGATGTCTCTTACTGATTTGCCGTTATCATTTTGGGGTTATGCATTAGAAACAGCTGCATTCACTTTAAATAGGGCACCATCAAAATCCGTTGAGACGACACCATACGAACTGTGGTATGTCAAAAGGCCAAAGTTGTCGTTTCTTAAAGTTTGGGGATGTGATGCTTATGTCAAAAAGCTTCAGCCTGAAAAGCTGGAACCCAAAGCGGAAAAGTGCGTCTTCATAGGTTACCCAAAAGAGACAGTTGGGTACACCTTCTATCTCAAATCCGAGGGCAAAGTGTTTGTTGCTAAAAACGGAGCTTTTCTCGAGAAGGAGTTTCTCTCGAGAGAATTGAGTGCGAGGAAGATAGAACTTGACGAGGTTGTCGAATCTCTCATCCCTCTGGATGGTGGCGCAGGGCAAGGGGAAACCATTGTCATTGCGACGCCGGTTGAGGAGGAAGTTAATGATGATGATCATGAAACTCCAGTTCAAGTTTCTGTCGAACCACGCAGGTCGACGAGACCTCGTGCTGCTCCAGAGTGGTACGGTAATCCCGTCTTATCAATCATGTTGTTAGACAACAATGAACCTGCGAATTATGAAGAAGCAATGGTGGGCCCAGATTCCAACAAATGGCTGGAAGCCATGAAATCCGAGATAGGATCCATGTATGAGAACAAAGTGTGGACTTTGGAGGCACTACCTCAGGGGCGCAAGGCCATTCAGAACAAATGGATCTTTAAGAGGAAGACGGACGCTGACGGCAATGTGACCGTTTATAAAGCTCGACTTGTGGCAAAGGGTTTTTCACAAGTTCAAGGAGTTGACTACGATGAGACTTTCTCACCCGTAGCGATGCTTAAAGTACGTCAGAATCATGTTAGCAATAGCTGCATTTTTCGATTATGAAATCTGGCAAATGGATGTCAAAACGGCGTTCCTTAACGGTTTCCTTAAGGAAGAGTTGTATATGATACAACCCGAAGGTTTTGTCGATCCTAAGAATGCTAACAAGGTGTGCAAGCTCCAGCAATCCATTTATGGACTGGTGCAACCATCTCGGAGTTGGAACAAACGTTTTGATGAGGTGATCAAAGCATTTGGGTTTATACAAGTGGTTGGAGAATCTTGTATTTACAAGAAAGTGAGTGGGAGCTCTGTGGCGTTTCTAATATTATATGTGGATGACATATTGCTGATTGGAAACAACGTGGAGTTTTTGGAGAGCATAAAGGATTACTTGAATAAAAGTTTCTCTATGAAGGACCTAGGAGAAGCTGCTTACATTCTAGGCATTAAGATCTATAGGGATAGATCAAAACGCCTGATAGGACTTTCACAAAGCACATACCTTGATAAAGTTTTGAAGAGGTTCAAAATGGAACAGTCCAAGAAAGGGTTCTTGCCAGTTCTGCAAGGTACGAGATTGAGTAAGACTCAGTGCCCAACAGCTGATGAAGATAGAGAGCATATGCGCTCCGTCCCCTATGCTTCAGCCATAGGTTCTACCATGTATGCAATGTTGTGCACTAGACCGGATGTTAGCCTGGCCATAAGTATGAAAGGTAGGTTCCAGAGTAATCCAGGAGTGGATCACTGGACAGCGGTCAAGAATATCCTGAAGTACCTGAAAAGGACTAAGGAGATGTTTCTCGTGTATGGAGGTGACGAAGAGCTCGCCGTAAAAGGTTACGTCGATGCAAGCTTTGACACAGATCTGGACGACTCTAAGTCGCAAACCGGATACGTATTTATTCTTAATGGGGGTGCAGTAAGCTGGTGCAGTTCCAAGCAAAGCGTCGTAGCAGATTCTACATGTGAAGCAGAGTACATGGCTGCCTCGGAGGCGGCTAAGGAAGGTGTCTAGATGAAGCAATTCATGACGGATCTTGGAGTGGTGCCAAGCGCACTGAATCCAATAACCTTGTTCTGTGACAACACGGGTGTCATTGCCTTAGCAAAGGAACCGCGGTTTCACAAGAAGACCAGACACATCAAACGACGCTTCAACCTCATCCGCGACTACGTCGAGGGAGAGGACGTAACTATATGCAAAGTGCACACGGATCTGAATGTAGCAGACCCGCTGACTAAACCTCTTCCACGGCCAAAGCATGATCAACACCAGAACTGTATGGGTGTTAGATTCATTACAATGTAATTCACATGGTGATGTGAGGGCTAGATTATTGACTCTAGTGCAACTGGGAGACTGTTGGAATTATGCCCTAGAGGCAATGATAAATATAGTTATTATTATAATTCCTCTATCAAGATAATCGTTTATTATCCATGCTATAATTGTATTGAATGAAGACTCATTTACATGTGTGGATACATAGACAAAACACCGTCCCTAGAAAGCCTCTAGTTGGCTAGCCAGTTGATCAAAGATAGTCAGTGTCTTCTGATTATGAACAGAGTGTTGTTGCTTGATAACTGGATCACGTCATTAGGAGAATCACGTGATGGACTAGACCCAAACTAATAGACGTAGCATGTTGATCGTGTCATTTTTTTGCTACTGTTTTCTGCGTGTCAAGTATTTATTCCTATGACCATGAGATCATATAACTCACTGACACCGGAGGAATGCTTTGTGTGTATCAAACGTCGCAACGTAACTGGGTGACTATAAAGATGCTCTACAGGTATCTCCAAAGGTGTTAGTTGAGTTAGTATGGATCAAGACTGGGATTTGTCACTCCGTGTGACGGAGAGGTATCTCGGGGCCCACTCGGTAATACAACATCACACACAAGCCTTGCAAGCAATGTAACTTAGTGTAAGTTGCGGGATCTTGTATTACGGAACGGGTAAAGAAACTTGCCGGTAAACGAGATTGAAATAGGTATGCGGATACTGACGATCGAATCTCGGGCAAGTAACATACCGAAGGACAAAGGGAATGGCATACGGGATTATATGAATCCTTGGCACTGAGGTTCAAACGATAAGATCTTCGTAGAATATGTAGGATCCAATATGGGCATCCAGGTCCCGCTATTGGATATTGACCGAGGAGTCTCTTGGGTCATGTCTACATATTTCTCGAACCCGCAGGGTCTGCACACTTAAGGTTCGACGTTGTTTTATGCGTATTTGAGTTATATGGTTGGTTACCGAATGTTGTTCGGAGTCCCGGATGAGATCACGGACGTCACGAGGGTTTCCGGAATGGTCCGGAAACGAAGATTGATATATAGGATGACCTCATTTGATTACCGGAAGGTTTTCGGAGTTACCGGGAATGTACCGGGAATGACGAATGGGTTCCGGGAGTTCACCGGGGGGGCAACCCACCCCGGGGAAGCCCATAGGCCATAAGGGTGGCTCACCAGCCCTTAGTGGGCTGGTGGGACAGCCCAAAAGGGTCCTATGCGCCATAGAGATAAAAATCAAAGAGAAAGAAAAAAAAAGGGAGGTGGGAAGGAAGGGAAGGACTCCCACCCACCAAACCAAGTCCAACTCGGTTTGGGGGGGGGAGTCCTCCCCCTTGGACTCGGCCGACCCCCTTGGGGCTCCTTGAGCCCCAAGGCAAGGTCCCCTCCCTCCCACCTATATATACGGAGGTTTTGGGGCTGATTTCAGACGACTTTTCCACGGCAGCCCGACCACATACCTCCACGGTTTTTCCTCTTGATCGCGTTTCTGCGGAGCTCGGGCGGAGCCCTGCTGAGACAAGGTCATCACCAACCTCCGGAGCGCCGTCACGCTGCCGGAGAACTCTTCTACCTCTCCGTCTCTCTTGCTGGATCAAGAAGGCCGAGATCATCGTCGAGCTGTACGTGTGCTGAACGCGGAGGTGCCGTCCGTTCGGTACTAGATCGTGGCACTGATCGCGGGATTGTTCACGGGGCGGATCGAGGGACGTGAGGACGTTCCACTACATCAACCGCGTTCTCTAACACTTCTGCTGTACGGTCTACAAGGGTACGTAGATCACTCATCCCCTCTCGTAGATGGACATCACCATGATAGGTCTTCGTGCGCGTAGGAAAATTTTTGTTTCCCATGCGACGTTCCCCAACACTTATCCCTCCTCTCTAGCGCATCAGGGAGGTCCACGCAGGCGCACAGGTGCATGGCCGCTCCAGAACGAGCGGTGGCCACCTCCTGCTGCTCGCTGCCACAAGGTAGACGACAGGAGAAGAGGTGGGATGGGCCTCAGGTGAGCAGTAGATAGGGATTTTTCCATTTTTCTTTCTTTCCAGTTTGTGTTCATTCTTGTGACATTTGTTTCTATTTTAATTTTGACTCAGAACTATTTCAAAAATAGTTTGAAAAATACTAGAGTGTTAGTTGGAATATTTCCAACCACACATAAAGTTTTCAACATTTTTGGAAACTTTGAATTATTTGAAATCAAATATATAATTGATTTCAGTGACTTTCAAATTTAAAATAAAATGCCAAAAGCATTTTGAAAATATGTTTCACCCATGATATCTTGTTTTCAACATTTATCAGAAAAGATGAACTTTTCTAATGGCCATTTTGGGTTCATTGATTTAGCACTAGTTGAATTGTTTTTTGAATAAGGAGTGGCTAGGGTTTTGCTTTTATTTCACCACTTCCTTTGAGTTCATTTCCATTTCTTGAATGCAAAGAAAGAAAACATGAGGACAACTTGCTAAACTCTAATAGGGATCAGGGATGTGACAGTATCGAGGGGGTACTTGTCATGGAAAAGTGAAAATACAGTAATCTAACACCAATATAAATAGAAATCAAGTTTGCTATAGTACCTCAATAAGTGGTAGTTTGTTTTCTTGTGCTAATGATATCACGAGTTTCTGTTTAAGTTTTGTGTTGTGAAGTTTTCATGTTTTGGGTGATGTTCTCATGGACAAAGGGATAAAGAGTGGAAAGAGCTCAAGCTTGGGGATTCCCAAGGCATCCCAGTCCAAATTCAAGGACACCAAAAAGCCTAAGCTTGGGGATACCCCGGGAAGGCATCCCCTATTTCGTCTTCAATCCATCGATAACATTACCTGGAGCTATATTTTTATTCACCACATGATATGTCTTTTGCTTGGAGTGTATTGTATTGTAGGAGTCTTTTCATTTTGTTGTGTGACAATCATCCTCGCTGCACACCTTTTGAGAGAGACATGCACCCATCGTGAATTTGCTAGAATACTCATTGAGCTTCGCTTATATATTTTGAGTTAGGCAGTTTAGCTCACATGTGCTTCACTTAGATCTTTTAGAGCACGGCGGTGTCATATTTTGGAGAAATAAGAACTCTCAATCTTCACTTATATCTTTTTGAGAGTGATCTCTCTGAGTAACTTGGTAGTTGTCTTGTGCTATGAAAGTAGTCCCAAAGGTGATAGGCACCCAAAGAGGATACAATGAAACTTCCATCTTCTTGTGCATTGATTAAAAAGAGAAGTTTGATTCCTCTCAATTAGTTTTGAGACATGGATTTGGTGATATTAAGAGTTATGTTAGTAGGGTGTTGTGAATCTAGGAATACTTGTGTTGAAGTTAGTGATTCCCGTAACATGCACGTATGGTGAACCGCTAGGTTAGGAAGTCGGAGCATAATTGATCTATTGATTGTCATCATTTGTGTTGCGGTCGGGATCGCGCGAGGGTTAACACCTACCAACCCTTCCCCTAGGAGTATGCGTTTAGCACTTTGTTTTGATTACTAATAAAAACTTTCACAATAAGTATGTGAGTTCTTCATGACTAATGTGAGTCCATGGTATAGATGCACTTTCACCTTTCACCATTGCTAGCCTCTCTAGTGCCACGCAACTTTCGCCGGCACACAAACCCACCATATGACTTCCTCAAAACAGCCACCATACCTACCTACTATGGCATTTTCATAGCCATTCCGAGATATATTGCCATGCAACTCCCACCTTTCCGTCTCATGACTTGTGCCGTCACTTACATATTGCCATTGCATGATCATAAGATAGCTAGTGAGATGTTTCAACTTCATCCGCCAAGCTAGATCGTTGCACATCCCGGTACTCTGCCGGAGGCATTTCCTAAGAGTCATCATTGCTCTAAGTATTGAGTTGTGAGTAAATAAAAGTATGATGATCATCATTATTAGAGCATTGTCCCATGTGAGGAAATAAATAAAAAAGAGGCCAAAGTTGCCCACAAGAAAAAAGAGAGATATGGAAAGAGGCCAAAGAGCCCAAACAAAAAAAAGAGAAAAGAGAGAAGGTACAATGCTACTATCTTTTCCACACTTGTGCTTCATAATAGCACTATGTTCTTCATGATTGAGAGTCTGTCGTTTTGTCACCACCATATGCTAGTGGGAATCTTCATTATATAACTTGGCTTGTATATTCCAATGTTGGGCTTCCTCAAAATTGCCCTAGGTCTTCATGAGCAAGCAAGTTGGATGCACACCCACTAGTTCTCCTTTTGAGCTTTCACATACTTATAGCTCTAAGTGCATCCATTGCATGGTAATCCCTACTCTTTCACATTGATATCTATTAATGGGAATCTCCATAGCCCTTTGATACGCCGAGTCGATGTGACCATCTCCTCCTTTTTGTCTCACAACCTCGACCACACTCTATTCCACCTATAGTGCTATATCCATGGCTCACGCTCATGTATTGCGTGAGAGTTGAAAAAGGTTTGAGAAAGTAAGAGTGCTAAAACAATTACTTGGCCAATACCGGGGTTGTGCATGATTTAAATTAGTTGTGTGGGGATGATAGAGCATAGCCAGACTATATGATTTTGTAGGGATAACTTTCTTTGGCCCTGTTATTTCGAAAGTTCATGATTACCTTGCTAGTTTGCTTAAAGTATTATTGTTTTCATGTCAATAGCAAACTATTGTTTTGAATCTTAAGGATCTAAACATTCATGTCACATGAAAGAAGTTACAAAGGACAAATATGCTAGGTAGTATTCCACATCAAAAATTATGTCTTTATCACTTCCCTACTCGAGGACGAGCAGGAGTTAAGCTTGGGGATGCTTGATACGTCTCTAACGTATCTATAATTTTTGTTGGTTCCATGCTATTATCTTGTCAAAGTTTGGATGTTTTGTATGCCTTTTATATCTTTTTTGGGACTAACTTATTAGCTTAGTGCCAAGTGCCAGTTCCTGTTTTTTTGTGTTTTTGACCCTTTTCAAAGGAGAATATTAAACGGAGTCCAAATGGAATAAAACTTCCGAAATTATTTTTTCCGGAACAAAAGATACGCACGGGGTGTGAGAACCAAGGCACAGGCCACCAGGGGAGGCCACAAGCCCCCTAGGCGTGGCCATGGGAGCCCGCGCCTAGCAGGCTTGTGGGCTCCCTGTGGCTCGTCTGCCCTACTTCTTCCGCCTATAAATCCCTAAAAAATCCAAAACCACGAGAGAGATCCACAAAAATACTTTTCCGCCGCCGCAAGCTTCTGTCTCCGCAAAATCCCATCTGGGGCACGCTCTGGTGCCCTGCCGGAGGGGGATTCAGATACGGAGGGCTTCTTCATCAACACTATTGCCTCTCCGATGATGCGTGAGTAGTTCACCATAGACCTTGTGGTCCATAGCTAGTAGCTAGATGGCTTCTTCTCTCTCTTGGATCTTCAATACAAAGTTCTCCATGATCTTCATGGAGATCTATACGATGTAATCTTCTTTTGCGGTGTGTTTGTCGAGATCCGATGAATTGTGGATTTATGATCAGATTATCTATGAATCTTATTTGAGTTTCTTCTGATCTCTTATATGCATGATTTCATATCCTTGCAATTCTCTTCAAGTTGTGGGTTTTGTTTGGCCAACTTGATCTATGATTCTTGCAATGGGAGAAGTGCTTGGTTTTGGGTTCATACCGTGCGGTGACCTCACCCAGTGACAGAAGGGGTAGCGAGGCACGCATCGTGTTGTTGCCATCAAGGGTAAAAAGATGGGGTTTATATCTACTGCATTAATTTATGCCTCTACATCGTGTCATCTTGCTTAAGGCGTTACTATGTTCGTCATGAACTCAATACACTAGATGCATGATGGATAGCGGTCGATGTGTGAAGTAATAGTAGTAGATGCACACAGTATCGGTCTACTTGTCTCGGACGTGATGCCTATATCTATGATCATTGCCTTAGATATCGTCATGACTTTGCGCGGTTCTATCAATTGCTCGACAGTAATTCGTTCACCCACCGTAATATTTGCTATCTTGAGAGAAGCCTCTAGTGAACACTATGGCCCCCGGGTCTACTTCACATCATATTTTCAGCCTTACACTTTTACTTTGTTGCACTTTCCACCTTTAGATGTCACGTTGCAATCAATCATGAAGGGATTGACAACCCCTTTATAGCGTTGGGTGCAAGTTTGCTGTTTTTGCGCAGGTACTTTGGAAACTTGGCTTGGTACTCCTACTAGATTGATGCCTTGGTTCTCAAAACTGAGGGAAATACTTACTGCTACTGTGTTGCATCACCCTTTCCTCTTCAAGGGAAAAACCAACGCAAGCTCAAGAGGTAGCACTCCCCCATACTCACTATGGGTGAGCCACTCTCCAACACATCTTCACAAGTCCATTGCCACCACAATGGACGACAAGCATAAAGCAAGATATCTTCGTGATGCTCCACTTGAACTTGCACACCACAATCTTGATGACGATCACCACTTGACGTCATCCTCCATGGGTTGTATGAGATCTTCCTCTTGACGCAAGCCCATGGAAACCCACCTAACCCCACATAGAACTCTCAAGAAGACCATGGGTTAGTACACAAAGTGTAATGGACAATGCTTACCATACCATGGGATCACTTGATCCCTCTCGGTACATCTTGTACACTTTGTGTGTTGATCAACTTAATTCACTCTTTGACTTACTCTTGATCAACCTTGTGTCTTTATGACCATTCTTTGGATAATACCTTGAATAACACCTTGGTCATCATATAAACTCCTTGAAACCAACAGATGGACTTCAAGAAGTGTGTATGGACAAATCCTTTGGATGTAACTTAAGGCAATCATTAGTCCATAGGGATTGTCACTAATTACCAAAACCACATATGGAGAAATATGCTCTAACACTCGCCCTCCATGGTGGACAACTCCTCATAAGCCATCTAGGCGGCCTTCATGTTGGTCGTGGGATTATCGTAGGTGGGGAGCTTGCCGTCGAGGATCTCAACGACTACACTTCCTCGGCTATGAACCGCACTGCACCGGCTGGGCTCGTCGCCAGCCAGGGTGAGGCTGTAGGCGGAGTTGTACTCGCGCTGTGCAGCCTCCATCCGGCGTTTGGGACACGCGAGAGCGGTGGCCTCTGTGAGCAGCTGCTGGCGAGCCATTTCCAGCTCAGCCATGGCTGTGGATGGATTTGTCGTTGGTGCAATAGGGGTGCTCAGCCCCTGCAGTGTGGAGCGGAGAGAATCAGAGGGGCCAGGGCGAGCAGCGGTGGCGGTCGCGCGCGCCTCAGCTCTAGCGTGAGCCTCGGCAGCGATCGGGTCCTCATGCGTCCTGGCGTGACCGGAGCTCATGGTGTAGCCGGTGACCATCACCTCCGCGAGGATGCGAAGATCACAGGCACTGCTCGAAGCGGCCGCTCCCGCCAATGATGGCGGGTCGGTGTAGTCCAACACTTCACTGGGGTACTCGTCGACTGCACGCGCGTCGTCGAGCCACAGCTTGCTGAAGAGCTTGCAGAGGTCGTCGATGTCGGGCGAGGCGTGGCTAGGGCACAATTTGTCAGGAGCGGTGACGACAAGAACTGCGGAGGAGGTGGAGCCGGGGCTCAATGCCGCGGAAGCTTCCGCGAGGGAAAGCTCGATGGGCGTGTTGATCAGTTCGGACGCGATGCGTTCGGCGGAGTTGGCGAGGGGTCCCACCCGGAGCGTGATTCGGGCCGGTGCCGCAGACGGCCCCATGATGGGCGCCAACTATTGTCATTTTCTCATGACATATGCCATGGGGTGTCTAATCGTACGTGGTTGGGACCGAAAGAACCCCGATGGGCTCCGGAAATGGGATTGGGAACAAGCGGTGCAAACACACGATGTACCCAGGTTCAGGGCCCTCCGTGGGAGGTAACACCCCTAGTCCTGCTTGTGTTGGTTGGTAATCCGGTTGGGCTACCATATGCTCCTTCAGCTGTATGCTGGAGGAGGAAGGAGGAGCTCGGAGCTCCCTTTGCATCTCATGCATGGTGTGAGTGTGTGATCTGCCGACCCCCTCCATGGGGCAGTACCACGGGCTTTTATGTGCCAACCCCGTGGCTTACAATATATATAAAGGATACCGGGTAGGACCCGGCTGTCAGCCTCTCGAGCCGGCCAGAGGGCCCACCGGCTGGGGAAGTCTTCTCGTAAGTGGGGGGTCGCCGGCTGCTGGGTCCCTCCAGAGCTGGGGCCGCCCGGCCGGGCATCGTAATTAGTGCGCGCTTGTTACGCAACGGCGTGCACCGCTTTATGCGCGTCGTCTTGTGTAGCCGGCTTCGGTCAGCGTACGGCCGGATGTACTGTTGCCACGCCGGAGGAGGTAATGGAGTGGACAGGGGCGTGCTCGTCACTGTGTCATCTCGCCTGGTCGCAGTCAGCGACGGTCAATGGTACGACCCCTCCACTGTAGCCACGCGCGGTCAGGTCAGCGGTACCTGAACCAATGTAGCCATAACCTTGGTGATGATGCCTCTTACGTGGTTTGTCACGGCGATTTGACGGGGACTGACCTGTTGGATAGCGAGGTGCAGTCCAGCTGAAGGGAGAGTGGCCTTGTCCGAGACGGCTCGACCGTGCAGCCGGCCAGGAGGAACCAACTCCTTGTGGGGAAGCGGTCGTTCTGTATATCTCTATTGTTAAAAGGGAATATGTCATCATTGTGATGGTTGGACCTTCTACTCCCGCTTATGATCCATCCTTTGGATGTCATGTGATTGCTACTCCCCATCTCGTGGTATATCCACGTTGATGTGAAAACCGAAACGCAAAAGAAAGGGAAAGAAACAACCCACCACGCATGAACTCCCACCTCCCACGCTCCATCCCATGTCTCCTCCAAAAAAAATCACAGCCGCCGCCCCCCTGCTCTCCTCCTCCTTCTCCCTTCTCACCCACGACCCCTCACTTTCTGGCCGTCGACCCGTACCCCGTCTCCGCCTGCCATCTTGCGCTTTCCCACCATCGACCCCTAGTCCGTCTCTGATGGCCATCCCCTTTTCACGAGACGACCAACTTCCGCGGCAACCTCAATGTGGCTGATGGCCCGCCTACTATTGCCGGAGCCATCGGCGGGTACCAAGGTCGCCGACCCACAAGACGTGCTTAGAGCAAGTCTAGTAGAGCCCTCAAACCCTTAAAAATTACCTCTTTTTTATAGTTTTCGTCGAAAAAACGGCGTAGACTAGAACCCTTAAACCCTTAAACCCGTAAAAAAAGTTAGAGGTCCAACCCTCAAACGCCTTCCGAGCCTGTAGAAGTGAGGGTTGGGAGGAAAAACTCCCCCCAACCCGCACTCCTCTTCCCATATCGCGCGGGGGGGGGAATTCATCCCCGCCCTCCCCCCCACCCCACCTCCCCAGCTCCTCCCGCCGCCTCGCCGCCATGGAGGCCTCCCCCGCCGTCGTGCCCCCGCCCGCCGCCCCGCCTGCCCCGCCCGCCACCGCGCCCACCGCCCCCGCCCCCGGCCTGCACACGACCATGGCCGACGTGGTGGCGGCGACCCACGTCGGGGCCAAGCAGCGGCGGGCGGGCCTCGCACCGCCTCCTCCCGCCTCCCTGGCTCCCGCCCCGGCCCCCTTCCCCGCCCCGGCTCCCGCCCCCGCCGCCGCGCCCACCCCCAAGAAGAGCCGGCTGAAGGTGTCCTCCCGTGGGCCGTGAGGGGCTTCCTCCAAGGTCGTTGGCTCATCCCCGGCGCGGAAGAAGGTCGCGGCGTGGAAGAAGCCCGCGGCCCCGCCCGCCGCCATCGCCGAACCTCCTCCCGCCACGCACGAGGTGTTTGAGGAAATGGCAACCCCATCCTCGTTCATGGACCTCCTCCAAGACGCGAAGGTGGACCTCGGGGCTCCACCTCTAGAACCCTTTAGGGTTGGTGACGACTTGGAGGAAGATGAGGAGGATGAAGGGGATGACGAGGAGGAGGTGGCCGAGATAGGGGAGGAGGCATTCACCGCCGCTTCCCATCCACACGCGCGGTCGACAAACTACACCGAAGCGGAAGATATCCTCTTGGATCATGCTTGGGCAGCTGTGGGGATGGATGCAAGCACCGGCACCGATCAAACTGGTAAATGGTATTGGCACAGGATCGAGGACAACTATTGTAGGATCAAGCCGAAGAATAGTGGGTTCATCTCTCGCACTTACCGGTCGCTTCAAGGCCGGTGGGAGTTATGAAGCCCGCTTGTGCTCGTTGGAGTGCGGCCATGGACCAAGTGAGGGATGCACCACCTAGTGGAACCGTGGAGAGTGACTATGTGAGTACATATCTCTTCACTATTCTGATTATGTGTGTGTACTATGCTATTGGTGGGTTCTTATGTGATTATGTGTGGTTTATAGGAGACAATTGTCGGCATGAGGTACAAGGAGATGGCCGCTTCCAAGGGCAAGCCATTCCCATTTAAGCATGTTTGGGCAATTCTTCAAACCTTTGACAAGTGGAGGTTGAGGGATCAAGAGACCGCACCCAAGAAGTCGGCAATGCTTAGGACGGATGATAGTGAAGATGAGGAGGAGGAGAGGAACTTGCGCAAGCCCGAGGGAACCAAGAAGGGCAAGCTAAGGGTGAAGATGGAAGGAGAGGCGTCAAGCCTAAGGGAGAAGATGGAGCAGATGATGAAGGCAAGAGAGGAATTGACAATGAAGACATTGGAGACGAAGCTTATTATCACTGAGAAGAAGAAAGAGATCAAGCTTGCACAAGTTGAAGCAAAGCATGAAGAAGCAAAGCGCAAGGCCGACTTGGAGGAGAGGATGATCAAGCTTAAAGAGGCAAAGGTATGGAAAGAACTCATGGTGGAAGAGAAGGAGCACATGCTGATGTCCAAGAAGGACATGGATCAAGAACAATTGCAATGGTGGAAGGACTACAAGGAGGACATCGCAGAGAGGAAGAGGATATTCCGTGATGCGTCCTCTACTCTTTGAGGTGACACTCCGATGAGTGGTGGTGGCGATGGCGGTGTGGAAGACTCCACCACCGGCGCCAATGGAGGTGCTTGATGGACGTGGAAGTGGTCTAGCAAATGGCGCCAAGTGCAACTTTTTGGTGATGGTGCCGATGAGAGGGGGAAGATGATGATTGTGTGATTTAAAAACTATTAAATCATGCATCAATGATCTTTATTTCCGTGTTTGTTTGAAGGTTTATTCTGTTTTTCTAGTGAGAATTGTGATATGCCAAATGACATTTTTAAGGGTTGGGGTTGGGGCAAAGACTAGAACCCTCAAACCCAACCCTTATAATGGAATATTCCGTTATAAGGGTTGGGTTTGACGGTTCTAGTCTTTCCCCCTGTTTTTCAACCCTTAAAAGTGTCAAAAATGACCAATTCTCAACCCTTAAAATTGGTTTTAGATTTAAGGGTTTGAGGGTTCTACTAGACATGCTCTTACGGCAGTCCGGCTAGATTTCTAGTTTTGGTCACGAATCAGTACTACTCATCCCGCAGTAAAGAGACGGCCATAGGCACGGGTAGCTAGGTCCACCTTGATCACTTCATCCCACAGTATCCATCATCCTCCACACGACCATGTGATATTCCGCGATTTGAGTGTGTGGCACGCGTGAACCAACCAAGGCAAGGTTGTCCCCTTTCGAGGAATCGGCGTGAAAATGGGACAACAACGCTGCTCGGTTGATCCGGACCACCGACTTACGGTCCAAAGGTTGGCTCGGCCAAGGACCAGACAGGTCCGTACCATCGTCCACCCGTGAGGGCACGTGTGACGGGGAGGGTGTCAGATCCCTGATGTATCAGCCATGGATTTGAGGTGGATCCGCAACAAGAGAATGGGAAAAGCATGAAATCGTCAAGTACAGCAAGGAACATGTGTATAGGGTGTATGTATGTAAAGGTATACTAGCAAAAGAGCCGTGTGTTGCAACGATAGAGAAAATAACACACGTTCTGAACGTAATATATTTTCACATGGCATCACATTTGTGTTGCCGATGATGGCCTCAATGCTCACACAACGAAAACGTGTTTGAATGTACAGTCACTCGGAATAAGATGAGAAATATGTTGTTTCTTCCCACGAGGTTTTCCAAAGGTGTGTGTGTGTGGTTAACGATATTTTCTTTCTTCTTAATTTGATTTTAATTTAATAGATGTTTATTGCAATTCGTATCATTGTCAGAAAGAGAGAAAAAAAGGACCGTGCACTACAAATTATGTTTGCACCAAAAATAATATTTAAGAAGTATTCAACAGCTAAAAATAACATCCTATTTAGATTGTACGCATTTTTTAATCAAATCTCATATATAACATGTTAAAATCGAAGTTACGGTTTAAAACATATGAGTAGATTTGTTTTAGATAAAATATGGATTGATTAACTGAAAAGTCAGTTTTTTTTGTTAAAACAAAAAAAAACGTTCCAGCTGACTTACATATGGAGGGCGGGTTGATTACCTGAAACATCAGGGAGGTTTCTGAAAAATGAAAAAAAAACGGTTCGGCCATGACTAATAGATGAACTGTGGGTTAATTATTAAAAAAGACAAGGACTTTTCTGCAAAATAGCCACGACGAACGACAGAAGTCTTCGGTGCTTTATTATTAGGGAGAGATTGTTGTATTGATAATAACCAATATTTGGCAGAATAGTTCAATGTTACAATCCATCCGGCTACGGGTCCTTATATAGGATAAGGGATTACATGGAGTAAATTGGAATCAAAGGAAAAATAATAATAGCAAAAATGGAAACTCTGATAGCCGTAGATGTTATCTCATCTTAGCCATCGAATCCTCTCAGTTATCCTCTACCTCTAATACCTGACATTCCACCCCTCTTGAAATCACACTTGTCTCCAAGTGTGTTCATCCTGAGCAGAGCTTTATATGCAAAGGTTGACTTTAAGGAGGCATAAATGAGATGATCCAAATCATAGAGGACCAGCACCTATCAAGTTGCTTGAGCTTGTGAATCTTCCTTTATTTAACTAGAGCATAGCATTCCCTGGATTGCATTGCTATGGAGAATAAGGACGTCAATGGTGGATCTTCTAGGTAAAATTGCTTGTACACACATAGATGTCATACAGGTTGCTGCAACATTGAAAATGCATGTTTTGTTTCCCAGAATAGTCCACAACATGTAAGGTTAAAACATGTATTATACGGACCTTTGACAGCAACATCAATGATCTCGAGCTCTTGTCTAGAAACTGCAATGAGCTTAGATTCTTGTTGTGCTGGTTCAATAGAAGTGTAAGTTTTATTGGCCCGACAATTTGACATGAACTGAAATCTGTACTCCACAACTTCACCATTTAAATCCTGAAGAAATAATGAAAATTTGCAGCACCAATTTATGGTAGGAATATCCTTTATCCGGCTACACCCATGGGTGTTTTGACAAATTCTCGGGTCCCATTGTAAGGATGGTTTCATCCAGTATAAGAATATACATGGACCCCATTGCACTTGCAGATAAATAATTGTACTAAAGCTCCATTCCAAAAATTTCTCAAGGAAAACTTGCTCTTGTCCAAGTAACTCAAATGCAACAATTCTCTCAGCTAACAAATTTGATGGTTGTGGTGCTTGACTTACGACAACGGTCATTATCAAAATGATAGTTATTGTGTGCATTGAGATTTGATCAGTAGGCCATTTGGGGAACACTCGGTGCTTCACACGGAAAAGATCTCCATGATCTAGACAATATTGGTGTGAGAAAGCGGTGCCCAACAGACCTATGGGGGATATGGGAATCGTCTCTTTAGTATCATTGTGCTCCCCCATAGTTCCTTCCCTTTGTAAAAATTGCTCCATGCTCATGTTCTGTGTTATAGTACGCTTCCCTGGAAAATAACTAACAATAGTATGTGTAGTAAAATTTGTACATACAATGGATTTTATACTAGGGTCCCAAGGTAACACAAGAGCTATATTGATTCCTTTAGTCTGCACCCTCATGTATTGATGAACGATGATCGTTTGAACTGAAGAACTCGCTCTCATATTGCTGCTCAGATATCTTGTACAGATGTTGACCATTGGACACAAGAATTCAACAGCCGAAGGCATTTGCGAGATATCTGACTACGGTAGCTTCTTGTCTGTGCTACACCAAGCCATTTCAATGATCACTCTGCTTCTGAAATGTTCAAAGATAACTTGTCCCACGGTTCCATCAAGTATCATGGCGGTGAATTGCGTTGGTTTCTCACTTTCTCATCTGGATAATGTTTCCTCTTTTTCCTGGCTGAACTGGTTAAGCCATTTTGTAAAACTAACATGGCACCAAGACACTTTTCTAGCAGAAAATAATTCCTTCACTGGACCAATTAAGGGATGACATTCCAGTTTCACGTATTCCTTCCACATCAGAGAATTTCTACACAACATTTTGCCCCATAAAGTGCAAGCAGCTTCAAAGGATAGATCAAGTATCATTGTTGGTTTGCTTGCATCTCGTTCTGTAGTAGCTACACCTCCAGGTTCCTCTTCACACAACACAAAGGCTGGAGGATAATTTTCAGATATCACTTGCAACATGTGTTAGAGTTGTGTCGAATATTATTGTACAAGGTAGGTTAAAGTTGGACTTGTAATTGTGTTGTGTTTAGATAGGGTATGGAGTCGTGTCCAAGGACACTTGTATCCTAGGCCTCTCATATATAGCGGGGCTAGACACACGATGTAACCTATGCCAACATAATAGCACAGGCGTGCTGGGGAGCCGGCGGCGTGTGCCGGCGCCCAGGGCGGCTAGGGTGTGGTATTGTGACGGTGTCACGGGAGGAGCGCCCGTAGTCATGCCCCGGGGATGTAGCCATATCGGTGAACCTCGTTAACAAATCTCGGTGTTGTGCTCGTTTGATTGTTTGGTCCTCGGATGATCGACAAAGTGCCTCGGATTATTCTAACAAGTGGTATCAGAGCTAGGTTGACGAGATGTTGCAAAAGGTTGATCTAGAGGAGGGAAGAAAACACGATGAAAGTTTGCAGGAAGCAATCGTAATACGACGAGTTTTGATGCAAAGCAGATGTATTGGTCGTGTTGTAATCTTCGATGAAGCAATTAGAAGCTGGCAGAGTTCTTGATGGGATCGGAAAGCAGCGTTGCAAGGGACGTGCGGCGATCGATCGGCGGATCGGATCAATCGGCGGATCAATTGATCAGGCGTGTGCGGCGGCATGTCGTGTCGATCGCAAGTGTGCAATCCGGAGGCACGTGTGGCAGGCCAGTCGGTTGAGGTCGAAGTGTATTCGGAGCTAGCTGGTGCGTGCATGTGTTGAGCTGGTGGACCAGGCACGAAAGGAGCTGGACAGGCTCTGCGTGAAAGGTCTATAGTGCAAAATGCAGAGATTTGTTTGGGGAAAAGAGAGGACCGGGTCCTCGTATCCGACATGGAAAGAGGCAGTAGCTGATCGTACTGGGAAAGAAAAATCCATCACGTTGGTATCCATTGGAATTAGCAGGAGGCGTTGACAAGGTAATTGCTAGTATCCGAGTTGAGGCCAATGTCATCTTTCGCAAGGTCAACCGATGAAGAATCATGACGTCATCAGGCATCAGGTTTGAGGTGGAGAAGTTCGATGGAACTGAAAACCTTGGGTTATGACAAACATGGATGAAAGATTGTTGGCGCAACAGGAATGCTTGAAGGTGTTGCGGGAAGTTAGGCCAGCTAAGATGGAATTATCATGTGATAGATGGAAATTCACGAAAGATGATTGGGGAGCCTCGAGTGTGTCATACAGTCGACAAGTTCGGCTGGGTCGGACTCGATAGTCTGACGGATCGACGTGAGTCGGTTGGTACAGAAGACGGTGGTACGATCGGCGACGATGACATAGGAGCGTGATGCTGATGGTGACCGACTTTTGGGCATGGAAACACGCAACGCAGGCTCTAGTGCTTGTGTGGCTTCGACAAGACTATGGCGCGGGGTTGATTCAAGAAGGTGCACATGTGAGCTTGAAGTCGACGGGGCGCAAGAGGTGGACTGATTATCTACCATGGAGTCATGTTGAAGGTGGAGCTGGAGTCTGAAGGACTTCACTCGGGGAAAAGCAAGTGACACGTGGTTCGGACTGTAGCTCGGTGGTGTGATGAAAGCGTGATACTCGTCATCGGTCGGTGATGATCGGTGGTACTCTGCAGTGGGGGTTGAGTGGTGTGGGTTCGCGACCCTTGAGACTCGACCGGGACATTGGAGGCTCGATGCGGTAATAGCGGCGAGGCGTGCGGTACGCATGGGGCATGGAGATGGGCCAGGGCTCTCGTGGTCATACATGTGGTGAGACAAACTGCGAATTTGACTCGAGATGACTACAAGCAATGGTGAAATTCGTTCAAGATTCAGACGGGCGGTCAAGGAAGAGCGGTGATGTTGAGTTCAGTTAATTCTTATGTGCGACACCCAATATGAGTTGTTCACTTTCACACGGGTCAACGATCAGTGTGTGATGGTGTTGGATACTCTGGAAGTTGGGAGCGCAACTAGAGTAATGTGGAGCATAATTTCGTTCGAGCATTGACTATGATCAGGAAAAGAAGGAAATACAAGTTGCAGGTGTAGTCACATGAAGTTTTTGGAGTAGCTACGGTGCTCATGGGACAAGCTCGAGTCCAATGTACATGGAAGTTTGACGCACGGGCGAATTCAAGTTGGTGGAGAATATTCGCCAAAGTGGAGTTTGTTAGAGTTGTGTCGAATATTATTGTACAAGGTAGGTTACAGTTGGACTTGTAGTTGTATTGTGTTTAGATAGGATATGGATGTTGGAATTATGCCCTAGAGGCAATAATAAATATAGTTATTATTATAATTCCTGTATCAAGATAATCGTTTATTATCCATGCTATAATTGTATTGAATGAAGACTTATATACATGTGTGGATACATAGACAAAACACTGTCCCTAGCAAGCCTCTAGATGGCTAACCAGTTGATCAAAGATAGTCAGGGTCTTCTGATTATGAACAAGGTGTTGTTGCTTGATAACTGGATCACCTCATTAGGAGAATCACGTGATGGACTAGACCCAAACTAATAGACGTAGCATATTGATCGTGTCATTTTGTTGCTACTGTTTTCTGCGTGTCAAGTATTTGTTCCTATGACCATGAGATCATATAACTCACTGACACCGGAGGAATGCTTTGTGTGTATCAAACGTCGCAACGTAACTGGGTGACTATAAAGATGCTCTACAGGTGTCTCCGAAGGTGTTCGTTGAGTTAGTATGGATCGAGACTGGGATTTGTCACTCCGTGTGACGGAGAGGTATCTCGGGGCCCACTCGGTAATACAACATCACACACAAGCCTTGCAAGCAATGTGACTTAGTGTAAGTTGCGGGATCTTATATTACGGAACGAGTAAAGAGACTTGCCGATAAACGAGATTGAAATAGGTATGCGGATACTCACGATCGAATCTCGGGCAAGTAACATACCGAAGGACAAAGGGAATGACATACGGGATTATATGAATCCTTGGCACTGAGGTTCAAACGATAATATCTTCATAGAATATGTAGGATTCAATATGGGCATCCAGGTCCCGCTATTGGATATTGACCGAGGAGTCACTCGGGTCATGTCTACATAGTTCTCGAACCCGCAGGGTCTGCACACTTAAGGTTCGACGTTGTTTTATGCGTATTTGAGTTATATGGTTGGTTACCGAATGTTGTTCGGAGTCCCGGATGAGATCACAGTCGTCACAAGGGTTTCCGGAATGGTCCGGAAACGAAGATTGATGTATAGGATGACCTCATTTGATTACCGGAAGGTTTTCGGAGTTACCGGGAATGTACCGGGAATGACGAATGGGTTCCGGGTGTTTACCGGGGGGGCAACCCACCCCGGGGAAGCCCATAGGCCTTGGGGGTGGCGCACCAGCCCTTAGTGGGCTGGTGGGACAGCCCAAGAAGGCCCTATGCGCCATAGGAATATAATCAAAGAGAAAAAAAAGAGGAGGTGGGAAAAAGGGGAAGGACTCCTCCTTCCAAACCTAGTTGGATTCGGTTTGGAAGGGGAGGACTCCCCCCCTTGGCTCGGCCGACCCCCTTGGGGCCTCTTGAGCCCCAAGGCAAGGCTCCCCCTCTTCCCCCTATATATACGGAGGTTTTAGGGCTGATTTGAGACAACTTTGCCACGGCAGCCCGACCACATATCTCCACGGTTTTACCTCTAGATCACGTTCTTGCGGAGGTCGGGCGGAGCCCTGCCGAGATAAGATCATCACCAACCTCCGGAGCGCCGTCACGCTGCCGGAGAACTCATCTACCTCTCCGTCTCTCTTGCTGGATCAAGAAGGCCGAGATCATCGTCGAGCTGTACGTGTGCTGAACAAGGAGGTGCCGTCCGTTCGGCACTAGATCGTGTGACTGATCGCGGGACGGTTCGCGGGGCAGATCGAGGGACGTGAGGACGTTCCACTACATCAACCGTGTTCACTAACGCTTTTGCTGTGCGATCTACAAGGGTACGTAGATCGAATATCCCCTCTCGTAGATGGACATCACCATGATAGGTCTTCGTGCGCGTAGGAAAAATTTTGTTTCCCATGCGACGTTCCCACCAGTGGCATCATGAGCTAGGTTCATGCGTAGATGTCTTCTCGAGTAGAACACAAAAGTTTTTGTGGGCGGTGATGTGCGTTTTTCTGCCCTCCTTAGTCTTTTCTTGATTTCGCGGTATTTGTGGATTGAAGCGGCTTGGACCGACATTACTCGTACGCTTACGAGAGACTGGTTTCATCGCTACGAGTAACCCCGTTGCTCAAAGATGACTGGCAAGTGTCAGTTTCTCCAACTTTAGTTGAATCGGATTTGACCGAGGAGCTCCTTGTATAAGGTTAAATAGCAATTCATATATCTCCGTTGTGGTGTTTGCGTAAGTAAGATGCGATCCTACTAGATACCCATGGTCACCACGTAAAACATGCAACAACAAAATTAGAGGACGTCTAACTTGTTTTTGCAGGGTATGCTTGTGATGTGATATGGCCAACGATGTGATGTGATATATTGAATGTATGAGATGATCATGTTGTAATAGATAATATCGACTTGCACGTCGATGGTACGGCAACCGGCAGGAGCCATAGGGTTGTCTTTAAACTAACGTTTGTGCTTGCAGATGCGTTTACTATTTTGCTAGGATGTAGCTTTAGTAGTAATGGCATGAGTAGCACGACAACGCCGATGGCGACACGTTGATGGAGATCATGGTGTGGCACCGGTGACAAGAAGATCGTGTCGGTGCTTTGGTGATGGAGATCAAGGAGCACGTGATGATGGCCATATCATGTCACTTATGAATTGCATGTGATGTTAATCCTTTTATGCACCTTATTTTGCTTAGAACGACGGTAGCATTATGAGGTGATCTCTCACTAAAATTTCAAGACGAAATTGTGTTCTCCCCGACTGTGCACCGTTGCTACAGTTCGTCGTTTCGAGACACCACGTGATGATCGGGTGTGATAGACTCAACGTTCACATACAACGGGTGCAAAACAGTTGCACACGCGGAACACTCGGGTTAAGCTTGACGAGCCTAGCATGTGCAGACATGGCCTCGGAACACATGAGACCGAAAGGTCGATCATGAATCATATAGATGATATGATTAGCATAGGGATGCTTACCACTGAAACTATACTCAACTCACGTGATGATCGGACTTGAGCTAGTGTAAGTGGATCATGAACCACTCAAATGACTAGAGAGATGTACTTTTTGAGTGGGAGTTTAGCGAGTAATTTGATTAAGTTAAACTCTAATTATCTTGAACATAGTCTAAGTCCACTTTGAATATATTTGTGTTGTACATCATGGCTCACGCGACAGTCACCCTGAATTTTAATACGTTCCTAGAGAAAGCTAAGTTGAAAGATGATGGAAGCAACTTTGTAGACTGGGCTCGTAATCTTAAGCTAATCTTACAAGCTGGGAAGAAGGATTATGTCCTTAATGCTGCGCTAGGAGATGAACCACCCGCTACGGCTGACCAGGATGTTAAGAACGCTTGGTTAACACGTAAGGAGGACTACTCAGTAGTTCAATGTGCAGTCTTGTATGGCTTAGAACCAGGATTTCAACGTCGCTTTGAGCGTCATGGAGCATTTGAGATGTTCCAGGAGTTGAAGTTCATCTTTCAGAAGAACGCCCGAATCGAGAGGTATGAGACCTCCGATAAATTCTATGCTTGCAAGATGGAGGAGAACTCGTCTGTCAGTGAACATGTGCTCAAAATGTCTGGGTACTCAAACTATCTAGCTGAGCTGGTGATTGAACTCCCGCAAGAGGCTATCACTGACAGAATCCTTCAATCACTACCGCCAAGCTATAAAGGCTTTGTGTTGAACTACAACATGCAAGGGATGAACAAGTCACCCGGCGAGTTGTTTGCGATGCTGAAAGACGCAGAGTCTGAACTCCGTAAAGAGCATCAAGTGTTGATGGTGAATAAGACCACTAGTTTCAAGAGAAACGGCAAAGGCAAGAAGGGTAATTCAAAGAAGAGCGGCAAGCCTGTTGCCAATCCGACGAAGAAACCCAAAGCTAGACCTAAGCCTGAAACAGAGTGTTACTATTGCAAGGGTATGGGTCACTGGAAGCGCAACTGCCCCAAGTATCTGGCTGATAAGAAGGCGGCCAAAGAAAAATCAGGTATATTTGATATACATGTTATAGATGTGTACTTAACCGGCTCTCGTAGTAGTGCCTGGGTATTCGATACCGGTTTTGTTGCTCATATTTGCAACTCGAAACAGGAACTGCGGAATAGACGAAGGCTGGCGAAAGATGAAGTGACGATGCGCGTAGGAAATGGTTCCAAGGTTGATGCAATCGCCGTTGGCACAGTTTTACTTCAGTTACCATCAGGATTAGTTATGAACTTGAATCATTGTTATTTAGTGCATGCGTTGAGCATGAACATTATATCTGGATCTTGTTTATTGCGAGACGGTTACTCTTTTAAGTCAGAGAATAATGGTTGTTCTATTTCTATGAGTAACATCTTTTATGGTCATGCACCCAATGTGAGAGGATTGTTCATATCGAGTTTTGATAGTGATACACACATACATAACATTGAGACCAAAAGAGTTAGAGTTAACAATGATAGCGCCATATTTTTGTGGCACTGCCGCTTAGGTCATATTGGTGTAAAGCGCATGAAGAAACTCCATGCCGATGGACTTTTGGAGTCACTTGACTTTGATTCACTTGACACGTGCGAACCATGCCTCATGGGCAATATGACTAAAACTCCGTTCTCTAGAACAATGGATCGTGCAAGTGACTTGTTGGAAATCATACATACCGATGTGTGCGGTCCAATGAGCGTAGAGGCACGCGGTGGATATCATTATTTTCTCACCTTCAGTGACGATTTGAGTAGATATGGTTATGTCTACTTAATGAAGCACAAGTCTCAAACATTTGAAAAGTTCAAGCAATTTCAGAGTGAAGTTGAAAATCATCGTAACAAGAAGATCAAGTTCCTACGGTCTGATCGTGGGGGTGAGTATCTGAGTTTCGAGTTTGGTGCTCACTTAAGACAATGTGGAATTGTTTCACAGTTGACACCACCTGGAACACCACAGCGTAATGGTGTGTCTGAACGTCGTAATCGTACTTTATTAGAGATGGTGCGATCTATGATGTCTCTTACCGATTTGGCGTTATCGTTTTGGGGTTATGCATTAGACACAGCTGCATTCACTTTAAATAGGGCACCATCAAAATCCGTTGAGACGACACCGTAGGAATTGTGGTATGGAAAAAGGCCAAAGTTGTCGTTTCTTAAAGTTTGGGGATGTGATGCTTATGTCAAAAAGCTTCAGCCTGAAAAGTTGGAACCCAAAGCGGAAAAGTGCATCTTCATAGGTTACCCAAAAGAGACAGTTGGGTACACCTTCTATCTCAAATCCGAGGGCAAAGTGTTTGTTGCTAAAAATGGAGCTTCTCTCGAGAAGGAGTTTCTCTCGAGAGAATTGAGTGGGAGGAAGATAGAACTTGATGAGGTTGTCGAACCTCTCATCCCTCTAGATGGTGCCGCAGGGCAAGGGGAAACCTCTGTCATTGCGACGCCGGTTGAGGAGGAAGTTAATGATGATGATCATGAAACTCCGGTTCAAGTTCCTGTCGAACCACGCAGGTTGACGAGACCACGTGCTGCTCCAGAGTGGTACGGTAATCCCGTCATGTCAATCATGTTGTTAGACAACAATGAACCTGCAAATTATGAAGAAGCAATGGTGGGCCCAGATTCCAACAAATGGCTAGAGGCCATGAAATCCGAGATAGGATCCATGTATGAGAACAAAGTATGGACTTTGGAAGTACTACCTGAGGGCCGCAAGGCTATTGAGAACAAATGGATCTTTAAGAAGAAGACGGACGCTGACGGCAATGTGACCGTTTATAAAGCTCGACTTGTGGCAAAGGGTTTTTCACAAGTTCAAGGAGTTGACTACGATGAGACATTCTCACCCGTAGCGATGCTTAAGACCGTCAGAATCATGTTAGCAATAGCTGCATTTTTTTATTATGAAATCTGGCAGATGGATGTCAAAACGGCGTTCCTTAACGGTTTCCTTAAGGAAGAGTTGTATATGATGCAACCCGAAGGTTTTGTCGATCCTAAGAATGCTAACAAGGTGTGCAAGCTCTAGCGATCCATTTATGGACTGGTGCAAGCATCTCGGAGTTGGAACAAACGCTTTGATGAGGTGATCAAAGCATTTGGGTTTATACAAGTGGTTGGAGAATCTTGTATTTACAAGAAAGTGAGTGGGAGCTCTGTGGCGTTTCTAATATTATATGTGGATGACATATTACTGATTGGAAACAACGTAGAGTTTTTGGAGAGCATAAAGGATTACTTGAATAAAAGTTTCTCTATGAAGGACCTAGGAGAAGCTGCTTACATTCTAGGCATTAAGATCTACAGGGATAGATCGAAACGCCTGATAGGACTTTCACAAAGCACATACCTTGATAAAGTTTTGAAGAGGTTCAAAATGGAACAGTCCAAGAAAGGGTTCTTGCCAGTTTTACAAGGTACGAGATTGAGTAAGACTCAGTGCCCAGCAACTGATGAGGATAGAGAGCATATGAGCACCGTCCCCTATGCTTCAGCCATAGGTTCTATCATGTATGCAATGCTGTGCACTAGACCGGATGTTAGCTTGGCCATAAGTATGGCAGGCAGGTTCCAGAGTAATCCAGGAGTGGATCACTGGACGGCGGTCAAGAATATCCTGAAGTACCTGAAAAGGACTAAGGAGATGTTTCTCGTGTATGGAGGTGACGAAGAGCTCGCCGTAAAGGGTTACGTCGATGCAAGCTTTGACACAGATCCGGATGACTCTAAGTCGCAGACCGGATACGTATTTATTCTTAATGGGGGTGCGGTAAGCTGGTGCAGTTCCAAGCAAAGCGTCGTAGCAGACTCTACATGTGAAGCGGAGTACATGGCTGCCTCGGAGGCGGCTAAGGAGTGTGTCTGGATGAAGCAGTTCATGACGGATCTTGGAGTGGTGCCAAGCGCACTGAATCCAATAACCTTGTTCTGTGACAACACGGGTGTCATTGCCCTAGCAAAGGACCACGGTTTCACAAGAAGTCCAGACACATCAAACGACGCTTCAACCTCATCTGCGACTACGTCGAAGGGGAGGACGTAAATATATGCAAAGTGCACACGGATCTGAATGTAGCAGACCCGCTGACTAAACCTCTTCCACGGGCAAAGCATGATCAACACCAGAACTGTATGGGTGTTAGATTTATTACAATGTAATTCGCATGATGATGTGAGGGCTAGATTATTGACTCTAGTGCAAGTGGGAGACTATTGGAATTATGCCCTAGAGGCAATAATAAATATAGTTATTATTATAATTCCTATATCAAGATAATCATTTATTATCCATGCTATAATTGTATTGAATGAAGACTTATATACATGTGTGGATACATAGACAAAACACTGTCCCTAGCAAGCCTCTAGTTGGCTAGCCAGTTGATCAAAGATAGTCAGGGTCTTCTGATTATGAACAAGGTGTTGTTGCTTGATAACTGGATCACGTCATTAGGAGAATCACGTGATGGACTAGACCCAAACTAATAGACGTAGCATATTGATCGTGTCATTTTGTTGCTACTGTTTTCTGCGTGTCAAGTATTTGTTCCTATGACCATGAGATCATATAACTCACTGACACTAGAGGAATGCTTTGTGTGTATCAAACGTCGCAACGTAACTGGGTGACTATAAAGATGCTCTACAGGTGTCTCCGAAGGTGTTCGTTGAGTTAGTATGGATCGAGACTGGGATTTGTCACTCCGTGTGACGGAGAGGTATCTCGGGGCCCACTCGGTAATACAACATCACACACAAGCCTTGCAAGCAATGTGACTTAGTGTAAGTTGCGGGATCTTATATTACGGAATGAGTAAAGAGACTTGCCGGTAAACGAGATTGAAATAGGTATGCGGATACTCACGATCGAATCTCGGGCAAGTAACATACCGAAGGACAAAGGGAATGACATACGGGATTATATGAATCCTTGGCACTGAGGTTCAAACGGTAAGATCTTCGTAGAATATGTAGGATTCAATATGGGCATCCAGGTCCCGCTATTGGATATTAACCGAGGAGTCACTCGGGTCATGTCTACATAGTTCTCGAACCCGCAGGGTCTGCACACTTAAGGTTCGACGTTGTTTTATGCGTATTTGAGTTATATGGTTGGTTACCGAATGTTGTTCGGAGTCCCGGATGAGATCACGGACGTCACAAGGGTTTCCGGAATGGTCCGGAAACGAAGATTGATGTATAGGATGACCTCATTTGATTACCGGAAGGTTTTCGGAGTTACCGGGAATGTACCGGGAATGACGAATGGGTTCCGGGTGTTCACCGGGGGGGCAACCCACCCCGGGGAAGCCCATAGGCCTTGGGGGTGGCGCACCAGCCCTTAGTGGGCTGGTGGGACAGCCCAAGAAGGCCCTATGCGCCATAGGAATATAATCAAAGAGAAAAAAAAGAGGAGGTGGGAAAAAGGGGAAGGATCCTCCTTCCAAACCTAGTTGGATTCGGTTTGGAAGGGGAGGACTCCCCCCCTTGGCTCGGCCGACCCCCTTGGGGCCTCTTGAGCCCCAAGGCAAGGCTCCCCCTCTTCCCCCTATATATACGGAGGTTTTAGGGCTGATTTGAGACAACTTTGCCACGGCAGCCCGACCACATATCTCCACGGTTTTACCTCTAGATCGCGTTTCTGCGGAGCTCGGGCGGAGCCCTGCCGAGATAAGATCATCACCAACCTCCGGAGCGCCATCACGCTGCCGGAGAACTCATCTACCTCTCCGTCTCTCTTGCTGGATCAAGAAGGCCGAGATCATCGTCGAGCTGTACGTGTGCTGAACGCGGAGGTGTCGTCTGTTCGGCACTAGATCGTGGTACTGATCGCGGGACGGTTCGCGGGGCGGATCGAGGGACGTGAGGACGTTCCACTACATCAACCGCGTTCACTAACGCTTCTGCTGTGCGATCTACAAGGGTACGTAGATCGAATATCCCCTCTCGTAGATGGACATCACCATGATAGGTCTTCGTGCGCGTAGGAAATTTTTTGTTTCCCATGCGACGTTCCCCAACAATGGAGTCGTGTCCAAGTAGGACACTTGTATCCTAGGCCTCTCATATATAGCGGGGCTAGACACACGATGTAACCTATGCCAACATAATAGCACAGGCGTGCACGGGAGCCGGCGGCGTGTGCCGACGTCCAGGGCGGCTAGGGTGTGGTATTGTGACGGTGTCACGGGAGGAGCGCCCATAGTCATGCCCCGGGGATGTAACCATATCGGTGAACCTCGTTAACAAATCTCGGTGTGGTGCTCATGTGATTGTTTGGTCTTCGAATGATCGACGAAGTGCTTCGGATTATTCTAACAACATGTAACCTAGACTGACGGTTGACTGTATGTCGGGGTTCCATGGCACTATAAGATCTGCATAGACGTCATTCTGCAGCTCCCTCCTGCCATTGTGGATCCTTGCATTGGATACCATCCGTACTAGAGAGCTAGCTCTCACATGGCTGCACACACGACTTGTACAGATGGCCTATAGTTGCATCTTCAGGCCCAAGGTATACAGACTAAATCGATTAGTTGCCCTCTCATGGTTGTCCTTGTCTGTTTGCTCTTCCACAAAGATAGCACTTGTGGCAACGGACTCCATAGGGACAACAGTAACGGTGGTGTTCTGTGCCGTTGACCTGAGAGTGTAGATTGGGTCGGTGACAGCCACATCAATAGTGGTGGTGGTATTGATGTTCACCTCTATTAGACTCATATCGATGTCCGGACATTCGATTGAACAGTCGGTGAGCGTTGTGGCTTCAGTTGTAGTTGTTGTAGTAGAAACACTGATCGAGGGAGAGGTGGTGAGGGCAACCGTGGTCGCGGATGCTGCAGCTGGAAGGCCGTTTGGAGGCATGGTTATGAGGTGGGCAGCTGTACTAGTGAAGTTGGTTGCTGCAACAGGAATCCAGCTCGGCGACGCGGTGACGGAGGTCAGAACACTGCTCAAGCATTCAGTCGAACAGCTGGTGGGCACCAATTTTGTAGTGGAGAGGACTGCAGCAGGGATCATGCTCGGAGGAACAGTGAAGACGGCAGCAGAGGTGGTGGTGGTGACTGCAGGGGGTAAGCTCAGGGGCGTAGTGACGGTGGTGGCGGCTTGGGAGGTAGTGATGGTGGTGGTGGCTACTGCATCTTGTAGCACTTGAGACAATGATGATAGCTGCAGTCCTAGAGCAGTGACTGCCTTCTGGACCTTGCATAGCATCGGACATCTCATTCAGTTTGCTAAACTGCGAAGACGATGGGCAGGCTGAGAACGCCATGGTAAGAAGCCAGCGCGCAAACTTCGGGGTCCTGCTAAACTAACACAGGACGCACGAGCAGGATCCCGAAGTCTGGGTTGTGGCGCATGATCTTGGTCGTGCGTGTTGTGTTAGTTTCGTATCTGACAAAATATTCTGAAAGATGCTCAGTTATGCCTACATGTATGAAGAAATAGGTGGATTATTTGTCCCTCTAACAAACAGTCATGTCAGATACTGAGATGATCCTTGGTCACGATGTATAAACCACTAGTAGATACTGAAACCAATGTTTTAGTTGTCCCGAGTAACAGACAGGGTCATGGTAGGGTATACAATTCTAAAACAAATATGTCACCTACTCGTGCTTTTGACACACCAATACTTATATGTAGGAAACCTTACTTGCCTTGATATTGATTGAATCTTATAGTAGCGTAGGTAGCCAAAGCTAGCTCGAATCACTAGAATGATTGATGGATTAGCAGGATATGTGTATATGGAAGCTTACTGTATAGCCACTGGAAGGTGATTAAGGTGCCTCGTATTCATATTTCTTCAACTCACGGTTGTTACAAGCTATGTTTATATTTCCTCAAATCACAGTGATTGGAAACAAGGAGCTACATGAATTTATATATGCTTATATAGCACCTGACTAAGTAGAATTATGATTTCTCTACTATTTGGACAAGCAATCCCTGCCCACCTCTAACAATCGATGAGGTGAGATCTTTAGGCACAAAAAGAGAGGACTAATTGGTTAAGTTGTCTTTTCCTTGACACCATTATCTACTGCAGGTTGTTGAATATATACCGTTTTTGCAAGAGGTAAAAATTAGTTGTGTTCGAGTCAGGCCCAGATACAACACATCCCAATTTTTATTTTTGAAATGATCTCTACTTAACTACAAGGTAATCAGTTGAAGTATGCTACATTATGATGTTTTTCTCTGTCACTAAGCTTGAGAACTTGAACTTCACCGGCATTAGAATGAAACTTTAGTTATAGTTATCTGGGATACGAGGACTGTATGAGTAACGTGATTCGTTTTTGTAGGATGTGGTTGGAACTTGGATGCAGAGGAATAGCAATTTGAATGCTCAAGTCTAATGCAAGGAAAATCTCTACTATTAATGGGAATATATTGTCGTGGTGATGGTTCGACCTGCTACTCCCGCTTACTATCCATCCTCTGGCTGTCGTGCGATCGCTACTCCCCCATCTCGTGGTATATCCACGTTGATGTGAAAACCAAAACGTAGAAGAAAAGGAAAGAAACGACCCATCACGCATGAACTCCCACCTCCCACGCTCCAGCCCATGTCTCCTTCAACAAAAATCGACGCCGTCGGCCCCCTTCCCTCCACCTCCTTCTCTCCTCTCACCCACAACCCCTCACTTTCTCACCGTCGACCCCTACCCCGTCTCCGCCTCCCATCTCACGCTTTCCCACCATCAACCCCTAGGTCGTCTATGATGGTCATCCCCATTTCGCGAGACGATCGACTTCTGCGGCAACCTCACCATGGATGATGGCATGCATACTGTTGTGGGAGCCATCGGCGGGTACCAAGGTCGCCGACCCACAAGACATGCTTACGGCAGCCCAGCTAGATTTATGGTTTTGGTCATGAGTCAGTACTACTCATCCCGCGGTAAGGAGACGGCCATAGGCAGAGGTATCTAGCTCCACCTTGATCACTTCATCCCGCAGTATCCATCGTCCTCCACGCAACCATGCGATATTCTGCGATTTGAGTCTCTAGCACGGGTGAACCACCCAAGGCAAGGTTGTCCCCTTGCGACGAATCGACGTCATCATCATCGCACGAAGTGATCACCACCTCGCCCATTGCCCCATGGTTTGGACGGAGCTTTACCGTCGTTGGGCCGGTACTTGCAAATGGAACAACAACGCTGCTCGGTCGGTCCGGACCACAAGCGCCGGTCCAAAGGTTGGCTCGGTAGGGACCGGACAGGTCCGTACTACCGTCCACCCGCGAGGGGACGTGTGGCGGGGAGGGCCACAACCCAGACTTCGGGATGTTACAGGTGCGTCGATCTGGATCATCTCCTTCCTTTTCGTCATGATCCTGCCCGTGCATGTTGTGTTTGTTCAGTATCTGACAAAATTTTCCGAAAGATGTTCGGTTATGCATGCATGTATGAAGAAATAGGTGGATTATTCGTCCCTCTAACAAATAGTCATGTCAGATAGTGAGATGATCCTTGGTCACGATGTATAAATCACTAGCATATACTGAAACCAATGTTTCAGTTGTCCCGAGTAACAGACAGGGTCATGGCAGGGTATTATACAATTCTAAAACAAATATGTCACCTAGCTGTGCCTTTGGCAAACACCAATGCTTGTATGTAGGAAACGTTAGTTGCCTTGAGATTGATTGAATCTTATAGTAGGGTAGGTAGCCAAAGCTAGCTCGAATCACTGGAATGATTGATGGATTAGCAGGATATGTGTATATGGAAGCTTATTGGATAGCCACTGGAAGGCAATTAATGTGCCTCATATTCATATTTCTTCAACTCACGGTTGTTACAAGCTATGTTTATATTTCCTCAAATCACAATGATTAGAAACAAGGAGCTACGTGCATTTATATATGCTTATATAGCACCTGACTAAGTAGAATTAGGATTTCTCTACTACTTGGACAAGCAATCCCTGCCCACCTCTAACAATCGGTGAGGTGAGATCTTTAGGCACAAAAAGAGAGGACTAATTGGTTAAGTTGTGTTTTCCTTGACACCATTATCTACTGCAGGTTGTTGAATATATGTCGTTTTTGCAAGAGGGAAAAATTAGTTGTGTTTGAGTCAGGCCTAGATACAACACATCCCAATTTTTATTTTCGAAATGATCTCTACTTAACTACAAGGTAACCAGTTCAAGGATGCTACATTATGATGTTTTTGCTCTGTCACTAAGCTTGAGAACTTGAACTTCACCGTTATTAGAATGAAACTTTATTTATAGTTATATGGGATACGAGGACTGTATGAGTAACGTGATTTGTTTTTGTAGGATGTAGTTGGAACTTGCATGCACATGAATAGCAATTTGGCTGCTGAAGTCTAATGCAAGGAAAATGCTAAGGACTCATGGTAATGAAAAACAAATATTGCCCCATTGTTTGTTGTTTGTTTGGTTGTTGTCATAGTGTATTTTAAGACCATATGATTTTCTATGGCTGTGAATTATTTATTCACGCCTATGTAGAAACAATATGATTAAGTTTGTTTCAACCTACAAATGGACGCTCGAGATTCTTCTTATTTTTGTTTGCCTATAATTTCCTTAAGGCTACATGCTAACTTATCATTAGAAGTGTCCTCTTAATATTACTCGTATTTGAATCATTTACAACATATAATGCTTTCGACGTTGAAAGGTCTTGCATCTTGTGAGGCTACTAATAGGAGAAATGTAGCTTTCTGTGTTGGTGAGCTATGCAAGAACGATGGTGGTGCAGCACTAAAGTACATATATTACTTGAAATGACACATTCCATGGCCACCTTTATAGAAGCTCCTCTGTGGAAACAAGGAGCAAAAGATATTTAATGGGGCAGTATTTCTAGAGGTTGAACTCTTATTATACGCTGAGTGTTGTCGATTTTGAATAGAATAATGAGACATGCTACCTGCTCTATTCTTCCATGCATAACTACATATGCAGCTCTACCTTATCATCAATAATTTTAAAAGTCTTACTTTTTTCATTTCTCATCACATTGATTTATACACTGTAATTATGCAGCAGCCAATTCACCAAAGAGAGATACCAAAAGGGTCAAGTGGATAGAAATACATATGGATGTGACTGGGGTTAGCACGGAGGTGAACGACATGGACTAGCAGTAACTGGTCTAGGTTGATACTCACTTGGCTGAAGAGCCATGCTACCCTCGTTGTGTATAATTTTGATTATTATTCATAAGCAAAATTCTTCGAGAGGACCGGGTATTTTTCTGCCTATCGAACAAGAAGAAGAATGAGAGTATGAACATTTGATAGAGTGGCTACGGTGTTTGAGGCACCGAGTAACTATAAGGCGACAATAGTAAAAAAAACATGTATGAGAACAGTTGTGTTATTGTAGAAATACTCACACTGGGTGATGCTGCCGGCATGAACTTTGGGAGATGGCATGGTCGCTGGCTTGATCTATTTTTCAAATGTGTGCGCGGACATAAAATGGGTCGCGGGCGTTGGGGGCACTGCCGACCCAAATCTTAAACAGGGCGTGATATATCACTTGATAGAGGCGAGGGTCTCGATCTTTCTACGAGATGACAACTATTGATTTGGTGGATACGACTTTGACGATCCGACTATGAACGTGCAGGACATTGCGCCTTAGCAATCGCTAAACCAATCTCCAAGAGGTTATTGACCACGACGGAGCACGATCAACCTGACCACGAAGGTCTATTCCTGCAAGCAATCGAAGAACAAGCAAGAATATAATATTGCAATCTGAATATTGCGAATATAGATGCAGTATTGATAAGGGTGGGGATCCGAAAGCGGTCTTAGTCTGGTCGTTGGACACAAATGAAGTACACGAAGTTGCAATGGCTAACTTTTAACTAAACAAATCCCAACCAAAAAGCTACTAGGTTGATCTACTTATATAGGAACAAGGGGTGACGGCCAAGGAGGTGGGAGGACATGCCAAGGCAGCCTGAAACTAACCCTAGGTCGTACAAGGCCTATGGGCCCAAGTGGAGATGGTGCAGCACCTTTGGACTTGTTGTTTGACTCGGATTCTGGTGCAATGTCATTTTGTTTGGTTGATATCTCCATGCTCTGGGAGAATTTAAAGGTGATTCCAATTGGTCCTGAAATCCAGTAAAATCTACTTTGCAACCCAAAACGAATCACACAATTCGGATTCCGGATGAAAAAGTTGAAGGTATTTTGGTACAAGTATGTCTGTGCAGTCCGAATCTGAGTCCAGAACGTGAAAGACTTGGACTCTATCTTCTCTTGGGCTAAAAGTGACGTGAGATTACTTCTTGAACATCAACTAATTATTTCCTTTGACATGAGAGGACCTATTGAATAGCATCCAACCATTTTCTCTTCCCTTGTCATCACACGTGATTCATACAAGTGTTCGGCCATTCTGCATTTAGGCATAAAATAAAAACAGGTGAAGTATTTTTGTTCCGGATAACATAAATAAATTATTGCATGAGTTTTATGAGAAATCGCCTTAAATAAATACGCATATGCAATGATTGTGATAATATCAAAGGTAGTCATGTCCTCATCATCCTCTCCTTTTTGCGAATAAAGTCGTCCTCGGCGCTGCATAATCTGAAATTTGGCTAACAAAAGAGACAAGGTGTACATGTTGTATATGTATATGTCATCCATTTTTACTTCCCTTGGTTTTTGCACATATTACACATGTATACATGAGTAACTTTCATATGTTATGAAATATAAAGCCAAAATATTATCACAAGAAGTAGAACGCATGAAAATATTGCAACTCGGTTTGCACATATAAGTGAAGCTCTTATTTATATCAAAAGGTTGACAATGCTCATCACTAAACCATCCCAACATTGGTGAAGAAACTTGAATTGTTTCAGATTTACATGCTACAATAGGCTGAAATAAGCAAACATGCAACATGTCATTTGACATAGAATCACCACCAAAATTGAAGGTCATATCAAAATGATTAAACATTGGCACAATTATTTTCAAACATATTTGATCCAAATTTGATTTATTCCCTTCTTCACATGGTTCTTTCTCAGCAATAGTTAATTCAATGGGTGCACTCAAAATTGTTGATATTATAGTTGTTTGTCCACACGGTAAAGTCAAATCATCAACGTAGTTCCCTAAAATAGGTGGTGTGATCAAAGTAATATGTTGCTCATCACAGGGTGCATTCAAATTGTGAAGACATTCATCATACTCATGTGGAGATGGAAGATCAATACCTTTGTCATTTCCTGTTATGATCAACTCAGTTGATGTAGGCACTCTCGATGGTGATGTGCCACATGGTGAAGGTGATGTAGTCATCACAACAATTGATGTGGATGTCATAGTATGCCTAGTAGTGGAAGGAACAATCGCATCAACCCTTTGAATAAACACCTTGCACTCTTTCTCCTTGTGGGCAACACGTCGTTTTATTTCCTGTTCAGCTTTGCAAGCAAGACGAAACAAACGATCCATAGGATAACACTTTTCATGAATTAGTATCTCCTGATTATCATGGTTTAATCCTCCCCAAAATCTATCCATAAAATATTCTTCACTTTCTACTAATGAGGAATGCGACAAGGTTGTTTGTAAATCATCATAATATTTTGCTACGGTGTCACTACCTTGTTTTAAATATTGTAACTTTTTAATCATATCACGAGTATAATAAGCAGGAACGAATGTATGTCTCATGGCAAGTTTCAAACCATCCCAAGTAGTAGGTATATAATCACGGTGTAACCGACAATATCCACTCCACCAAACTAAAGCATAGCCAGTGAAAGAACCAACCGCGACCGTAAATTTTTTATGTTCAGCAAAACTATGGGAAGAAAATATATCATTTATTTCAAATTCCCATTCAATGTATGAAGCAGGTCTAAAACGGTCATTAAATGGTGGTATAAAAACATTAACCTCATGATGTGCATTTGTATCTTTCTGCACCTCTCGTAACAGTTGTTGTGGTGGCATGTCTCCGACGATCGAAGAAGCCCATGAACTGACAACTCTGGATCCTGTCATGACTAGTAGAAACAAGAAACAAAAATCCAAGAATATTGTTCCTATGAACTACGAGGATGTCGTGCTAAAACGCTCACAGTAAAGCAAATATCAACGTCTTACAAATTCATACCATGCACCAAGCGGTGACCGGCAACCGACGGTGTCAATATCTCCGAAGATTGAGTAAAGCGATTACTAGGCAAACGTATGTATACACGGTGTAGAAATATGTGGAGCTAGGAAGGCTTAATGTATGGTAGAAAAAGATTACCAATATTCAATACAGATATGCAATGTTGAATAAATGCTCAACGACAGTACTATGCTGGTCCTAGGCTAGACCGTACTAGAGACGCGAGCCTAGAACACTAATGGAGTCACGTCAAAGCACAAATAGCAGCAATGGATTATATGAAGTAGCTCTCGATAGGAAGATATAAGTGAAGATCACAATGGCAGTAAAGATAGTGATGAAAAATGACCCCAAGCAGGATAAACCAAAACTATCTCTAGAACTTCCCTCTTGAAAATGTTATGTGAAATTTCTGATATTTTTTCTCAAGAATGCTACTGACTCAAGCTTTCGAATGCAAAAAGAATCACTAAATTCCGAGATCGTATGAGGACTCAAAAAATTCGGGAACGGACCTGAAAAATATTGAAAAACTGTGTTCCTAACGTTCGTAGGGCAAAAAGTTCTATTTAGAAGCCGATTTGGAGGTGACAATAATGAACATTCTTGATCAACTATTTAGATGCGGCTTGTCGATATCTCGAATTTGAGTACTCGCGGCGCCAAAACGGACATCGTATGAGGAAGATACACCTGTTTTACTGAACAGTGCACAAAAGAGTTTTCAATGCGAATTCACATACGGGGATAACTGTAGATAGATCCGAAATTTGTATTTTTTTTTTCTCTTCTCTCTTTTTTCTCCCAATTTTTCTCTCTCTATTGTTCTCTCAATTTTTCTCTTTTTTTTGCTCTCACTTTTTTTCTCTTCTCTCGACCAACCAATTAAGATGCAGATTGGATCAAGCACACATGCGAATGACCTCAAGTATGATAATGACAATGAACAATTGAAGCACGTGGTGAATATTGATGGATGGTGGTGGGCGACAGCGAAAGGGATGACGGCGGCGTGGTGGTGGTATATGGCAGTGCTACCTCTTGAGCTTGCGGTGGTTTTTCCCTTGAAAAGGAAAGGGTGATGTAACACAGTAGCAGTAAGTATTTCCCTCACTTTGAGAACCAAGGTATCAATCCAGTAGGAGTATCAAGCCAATTCTCCACCGTACCTACGCAAAAACAACAAACTTGCACCCAACGCTACAAAGGGGTTGTCAATCCCTTCACGATTGATTGCAAAGTGAGATCTGAAGGCGGAAAGTGCAACAAAGTAAAAGTGTAAGGCTACAAATATGATGTGAAGTAGACCCAGGGGCCATAGTGTTCACTAGAGGCTTCTCTCATGATAGCAAATATTATGGTGGGTGAACGAATTACTGTCGAGCAATTGATAGAACCGCGCAAAGTCATGACGATATCTAAGGCAATGATCATACATATAGGCATCACGTCCGAGACAAGTAGACCGATACTTTCCGCATCTACTACCATTACTCCACACATCGACCGCTATCCAGCATGCATCTAGTGTATTGAGTTCATGACAAACAGAGTAACGCCTTAAGCAAGATGACATGATGTAGAGGGATAAATTCATGCAATAGATATAAATCCCATCTGTTTACCCTTGATGGAAAGAACATGATGTGTGCCTCGCTACCCCTTCTGTCACTGGGTGAGGTCACCGCACGGTATGAACCCAAAACCAAGCACTTCTCCCATTGCAAGAATCATAGATCAAGTTGGCCAAACAAAACCCACAACTCGAAGAGAATTACAAGGATATGAAATCATGCATATAAGAGATCAGAAGAAACTCAAATAAGATTCATAGATAATGTGATCATAAATTCACAATTCATCGGATCTCGACAAACACACCGCAAAAGAAGATTACATCGGATAGGTCTCCATGAAGATCATGGAGAACTTTGTATTGAAGATCCAAGAGAGAGAAGAAGCCATCTAGCTACTAGCTATGGACCCGAAGGTCTATGGTGAACTACTCACGCATCATCGGAGAGGCAATGGTGTTGATGAAGAAGCCCTCCGTGTCCGAATCCCCCCTCCGGCAGGGCACCAGAACGTGCCCCAGATGGGATCTTGCGGAGAAAAAAGCTTGCGGAGACAGAATTGTGATGGTGTGGACGCAACAAAACAGAAAGAAAATAAATAAATTCATTGGGTTGCCTCCCAACAAGCTCTATTGTTTAACGCCCTTAGCTAGGCATAAAAGCGATAGAATCACGTATCGTCGTCTTTGGTGCTCAAACCATAAGTGGCCCTCATCATGGATTATAAGGCAATCTTATTTTCTTTCTAGGAAAGTGTTCCATGCCCTTCCTTAAAGGAAATTGAAATCTAATATTCCATTCCTTCATATCGATGATAGCACCGACAGTCCTTAGGAAAGGTCTACCAAGAATAATAGGGCATGTAGGATTGCAATCAATGTCAAGCACAATGAAATCCACGGGTACATAGTTCCTATTTGCAATAATAAGGACATCATTGATCCTTCCCATGGGTTTCTTGAGAGTAGAATCAGCAAGATGCAAATTAAGAGAACAGTCTTCAATCTCATTGAAACCCAGAACATCACATAAAGACTTTGGAATCGCAGAAACACTAGCACCCAAATCACACAAATAATTGCACTCATAGTTTTTGATTTTGATTTTGATGGTAGGTTCCCACTCATCATGAAGCTTTCTAGGGATAGAGACTTCCAATTCAAGTTTCTTTTCAAGAGATTTTATCATAGCTTCGACGATATGATCGGTAAAGGCCTTGTTTTGGCTATAAGCGTGTGGAGAGTTTAACATGGATTGCATCAAAGAAATGCATTCAATCAAGGAGCAACTATCATAATTGAATTCCTTGAAATCCACGGTAGTAATTTCATTACTACTCAAAGTTTTAACATCTTCTACTCCACTTTCAATGATTTTAGCATCAAGATAGATGGACTCCGAATCATTGGGGCACTTTTCAACCAAAGTGGATTCATATCCAGCCCCATAATCATTAGGTTTGACACAAGAAAACAAAGATTCAATGGGAGTCACACCAAGCACTTTAAGATCTCCGTGATTCTCATCACGAGAACACGCCTTTTTAAGCCATTCATGTCTAGGACGAATTTGGGCGGTTCTTTCTTGGCTTTCAATCATGGAAACACGCATAGCTTTCAAAGTTTCATCCATGTTGATTTTGGGAGGAGCACATCTAACTTTCAAAGCATCAACATCACTAGACATTCTATCATGCTCTTAGCCAAATTGTCAATTTTGAGTAGCTTTTCCTCTACGGACGCATTGAAAATCTTTTGAGAGTTGATGAACTCTTTGATATTACTCTCTAGATCAGAGGGTAATCTCTTGTAATTTCCATGGGTATTGTTGTAGGAGTTGCCAAAATTATTAGAGGAGTTACTAGGAAAAGGCCTAGGAACATAGTTTCCTTTAAAAGCATTGTTGTTGCCAAAGTTATTCCTACCAACAAAATAAACGTCCAATCTAGCGTTGCTACTCTCAATCAAAGAAGACAAAGGCATATCATTAGGATCCGAAGGAGCACTTCTACTAGCAACCAAATTCATTAACTCGTCCAACTTAGCACTCAACGAGTTAATTTCCTTTATAGCGTGTACCTTCTTACTAGTAGGTGACCTTTCAGTGTGACACTCAGAGTAGTTCGTCATGATGTTGTCTAAGAGCTTTGTGGCTTCTCCTAACGTGATTTCCATGAACGTTCCACCTGAGGCGGAGTCCAAGATATTTCTAGAAGCAAAATTCAAGCGAGCGTAAAAGTTTTGAATAATCATCCAAAGACTCAAACCATGAGCGGGACAATTTCTAATCATTAATTTCATTCTCTCCCAAGATTGTGCAACATGTTCATGATCAAGTTGCTTGAAATTCCTGATATCATTACGGAGAGAGATGATCTTAGCCGGCGGAAAATACTTGGATATATAAGCATCTTTGCACTTATCCCAAGAATCGATACTATTTTTTGGGCAAAGAAGAAAACCTAGTTTTTGCGCGATCTCGCAACGAGAAAGGAAAAAAGTTTCAATTTATTCACGTCATTATCCACATCTCTCTTCTTTTGCATATCGCAAAGTTCAATGAAGGTATTGAGATGGGATGCGGCATCTTCACTAGGAAGGCTAGAGAATTGCTCTTTCATAACAAGATTCAGCAAAGCGGCATTGATTTCGTATGACGCCACACTAGTGGCGGGAGCAATCGGAGTACTAATAAAATCATTATTATTAGTATTCGAGAAGTCACAAAGTTTGGTGTTTTCGTTCATGGTGACTTCAGCAAGCAAGCACGCACACAAGCAAACAAAGAGCAGGCGAGAAAAAGGGCGAACGAAAAAAGCAAACAAAAAAGGAAAATTGGTGAAGTGGGGGAGAGGAAAACGAGAGGCAAATGGCAAACAAAGTAAGTGCAAGATATGAGTTTGTGACACCTACTTGGATGAGTTCTTGACTTGATCTTCCTCCCCGGCAACGGCGCCAGAAATCCTTCTGCTACTTCTCAAACAACAGCGCCGGAAATTGACACGTTGACGGAGACTCGGCTTGCGTTGGTTTTTTCCCTTGAAGAGGAAAGGGTGATGCAGCACAGGAGCAGTAAGTATTTCCCTCAGTTTGATAAGCAAGGTATCGATCCAGAAGGAGGGTCTCGTCAAGTCCAGAGTACCTGCGCAAACACAAACAAGATTGCACCCAACGCTTCAAAGGGGTTGTCAATCCCTTCAAGATTGTTTGCAAAAGTGAGATCTGAAGGCGGAAAGTGCAACGAAGTAAAAAGTGTAAGGCTGAAAATATGGTGTGGAGTAGACCCCATGGCCATAGTGTTCACTAGAGGCTTCTCTCAAAATAGCAAATATCACGGTGGGTGAACAAATTACTGTCGAGCAATTGATAGAACCGCGCAAAGATATTATGATATCTAAGGCAATGATCATACATATAGGCATCACGATCGAGACAAGTAGACCGATACTTTCTGCATCTACTACTATTACTCCACACATCGACCGCTATCCAACATGCATCTAGTGTATTGAGTTCATGACGAACGGAGTAACGCCTTAAGCAAGATGACATGATGTAGAGGGATAATCTCAAACCAATGATGAAAACCCCATATTTTTACCCTTGATGGAAACAACATGATGCGTGCCTCGCTACCCCTTCTGTCACTGGGTGAGGTCACCGCACGGTATGAACCTAAAACCAAACACTTCTCCCATTGAAAGAATCGTAGATATAGTTGGCCAAACAAAACCCACAACTCGAAGAGAATTACAAGGATATGAAATCATGCATAAGAGAGATTAGAAGAAACTCAAATAAGATTCATAGATAATCTGATCATAAATCCACAATTCATCGGATCTCGACAAACACACCGCAAAAGAAGATTACATCGGATAGATCTCCATGAAGATCATGGAGAACTTTGTATTGAAGATCCAAGAGATAGAAGAAGCCATCTAGTTACTAGCTATGGACCCGTAGGTCTATGGTGAACTACTCACGCATCATCGGAGAGGTCATGGTGTTGATGAAGAAGCCCTCCGTGTCCGAATCCCCCCTCCGGAAGGGCACCAGAACGTGCCCCAGATGGGATCTTGCGGAGACAGAAGCTTGCGGCGGCGGAAAAGTGATTTCGATGATCTCCTGATTTTTTTGGGATTTTTAGGGAATATATAGGCGCAACCCCTAGGGCAGAGGGCGCCCAGGGGGCCCACAAGCCTGTAGGCCGCGACCTACCCCCCCTGGCCGCAGGGTGGGGGCTTGTGGGGCCCCTGAGGCTTGATACGTCCATTTTGCATCATGCTTTCATGTTGATATTTATCGCTTTATGGACTGTTATTATACTTTGTGGTACCATACTTATGCCTTTTCTCTCTTATTTTGAAAGGTTTATTTGAAGAGGGAGAATACCGGGAGCTGGAATTCTGGACTAGAAAAGGACCAAGTCTGAGTACTCTATTCTGCGCAACTCCAAATGCCCTGAAAATCAACGTGGAATTTTTTGGGAATATATAAAAAATATTGGGTGAAAGAAGTGCTAGAGGGGAGCTGCCAGGGGCCCACAAGCCTGGTAGCCGCGACCTGCCCCCCTGGCCGCGGCTACAGGGCTTGTGGGCACCCTGGTGACCCACTGGCCCCCCTCTTCTTCTATATGAAGGGTTGCGTCCAGAATAAAATCAAGGTAGAGCTTTTTCGAGGAGGCGCCGCCGCCACGAGGCGGAACCTGAGCAGAACCAATCTAGAGGTCCGGCAGGACGATCCTGACGGGGAAACTTCCCTCCCGGAGGGGGAAATCATCGCCATCGTCATCACCAACACTCCTCTCATTGGAGGGGACTCGTCTCCATCAACATCTTCATCAGCAGCATCTCATCTCCAAACCCTAGTTCATCACTTGTAACCAATCTCCGTCTCGTGACTCCGATTGGTACTTGTAAGGTTGCTAGTAGTGTTGATTACTCTTTGTAGTTGATGCTAGTTGGATTACTTGGTGGAAGAGTTTATGTTGAGATCCTTGATGCTACTCATTACCTCTCTGGTCATGAATATGATTATGCTTTGTGAGTAGTTTCCTTTGTTCCCGGGGACATGGGATAAGTCATGCTAATAGTAGTCATGTGAATTTGGTATTCGTTCGGTAATTTGATATGTTGTATGTTGTTTTTCCTCTAGTGGTGTTATGTGAACGTCAACTACATAACACTTCACCATTATTTGGGCCTAGAGGAAGTCATTGGGGAGTACTAAGTAGATGATGGGTTGCTAGAGTGACGAAATCTTAAACCCCAGTCTATGCGTTGCTTCGTAAGGGGCTAATTTGGATCCACTAGTTTAATGATATGGTTAGACTTTGTCTTAATTCTTCTTTCGTAGTTGCGGATGCTTGTGAGAGGGGTTAATCATAAGTGGGATGCTTTTCCAAGTAAGGGCAGTACCCAAGCGCCGGTCCACCCACATGTCAAACTATCAAAGTAACGAACGCGAATCATATGAACATGATGAAAACTAGCATGACAAAAATTCCCGTGTGTCCTCGGGAGCGTTTTTCCTCCTATAAGACTTTGTTCAGGCTTGTCCCTTGCTACAAAAGGGATTGGGCCACTTTGCTGCCCCGTTGCTACTACTTGTTACTTGTTACTTTTCACCTGCTACGTTTCACCTCACTACACCATCACTTGTTACCGCTACTTTCAGTGCTTGCAGTTATTACCTTGCTGAAAACCGTTTATGAGAGCCTTCTGCTCCTCGTTAGGTTCGACACTCTTACTTATCGAAAGGACTACGATTTATCCCCTATACTTGTGGGTCATCAAGACTCTTTTCTGGCGCCGCTGCCGGGGAGGGAAGCGCCTTTGATAAGTGGAATTTGGTAGGGAAACATTTATATACTGTGTTGAAATTTATTGTCACTTGTCACTATGGAAACTGTTCCTTTGAGGAATTTGTTCAGGTATCTTCACCACGAACGGAAGCACGAGGAGTTGCTCCTCAACCTAAGGTACCTACTGAAAATATCTTTTATGGAATTCCTTTGGGTATGCTTGAGAAACTGCTGGCTAATCCTTTTACACGAGATGGATCTTCACATCCAGATTTGCATCTAATCTATGTAGATGAAGTTTGTGGTTTATTTAAGCTTGCAGGTTTGCCCGAGGATGAGGTAAAGAAGAAATTATTTCCTTTATCTTTGAAGGATAAGGCGTTGACATGGTATAGGCTATGTGATGATACTGGATCATGGGACTACAATCGGTTGAAATTGGAATTTCATCAAAAGTTTTATCCTATGCATTTAGTACACCGTGATCGGAATTATATTTATAACTTTTGGCCTCGTGACAGGGAAAGCATAACTCAAGCTTGGGGAGGCTTAAATCAATGCTATATTCATGCCCCAATCCTGAGCTCTCGAGAGAAATTATCACTCAAAACTTTTATGCTCGGATTTCTCATGAAGATCGTACCATGCTTGACACTTCTTGTACCGACTCTTTTATGAAGAAGGATATTGACCACAAGTGGAATTTATTGGAAAGAATCAAATGTAACTCTGAAGATTGGGAGCTTGAAGAAGGTAAGGAGTCAGGTATGAATTTCCAGTTTGATTGTGTTAAATCTTTTGTTGAAACAAACACTTCTAGAGATTTTAGCGCTAAGTATGGACTTGACTCTGAGATAGTAGCTTCTCTATGTGAATATTTTGCTGCTCATATTGATCTTCCCAAAGAGAAGTGGTTTAAGTATCATCCTCCTGTAGAAGTCAACATAGTTAAACCCAATCTAGTTGAAGAGAAAGTCATTGCCTATAATGATCCTATTGTTCCTTGTGCCTACACTGAGAAACCACCTTACCCTGCTAGGAAAAAGGATTATTCTAAAGCTCCAACTGTGATACGTAGGGGTTATATTAGACCACTTGCACCCCCTGAGGAAATTAGAGTTGAACCTAGTGTTGCTATTATCAAAGATCTCTTAGTCGAAGACATAGACGAGCATGTTATCAAATTCTGTGAGGACTCCGCTAGAATTGCTAAACCTCACGCGAAAGACAAATACGGACCTGTAGTTGGCATTCCCTTTGTTTCTGTCAAGATAGGAGATCACTGTTATCATGGTTTATGTGATATGGGTGCTAGTGTTAGTGCAATACCCCGGTCCCTATATGATGAAATCAAAGATGAGATTGCACTTGCTGAGTTAGAACCCATTGATGTCACTATTACGATAGCTAATAGAGACACTATCTGCCCTGTGGGAATTGTGAGAGACGTAGAAGTCCTGTGTGGTGAGACGAAGTATCCTACTTATTTCCTCGTCCTTGCTACTGCACAAGATAGCTTTTGTCCCATCATATTTGGTAGACCCTTTCTCAACACTGTCAATGCTCATATTGATTCCATTAAACAGACTGTCACTGTTAGTTTCGAGGGTGTGTCTCATGAATTTAACCTCTCCAAGTTTGGAAGACAACCCCATGAAAAAGAGTCGTCTGGTAGGGATGAAATCATTGCTCTTGCCTCTATTGTCGTGCCTCCTACGGATCCTTTAGAGCAATATCTGCTTCAGCATGAAAATGATATGCATATGGATGAAAGATATGAGATAGATAAAATTGTTTTAGAACAATATCCTATTCTTAAGAATAATCTGCCTGTTTAACTGCTTGGGGATCTCCCCCACCAAAGGGTGATCCTGTGTTCGAGCTTAAACAGTTACTAGATACACTTAAGTATGCCTATCTTGATGAGACGGAGATATATCCTGTTATTATTAGTGCTCACCTCTCGAATCACGAAGAGAAGAAGTTATTAAAAACTTTGAGGAAGCACCGTGCTGCTATTGGATATACTCTTGATGATCTTAAGGGTATTAGTCCCACTCTATGTTAGCACAAGATTAAAACCGATCCTGATTCTAAGCCAGTCGCTGATCATCAACGAAGGTTAAATCCTAGGATGAAAGAGGTCGTGAGAAAAGAAATATTAAAGCTTCTGGAAGCACGAATCATTTATCCTGTTGCTCATAGTGATTGGGTAAGTCCAGTACATTGTGTACCTAAGAAGGGAGGTATCACCGTCGTTCCTAATGATAAGAATGAACTAATCCCACAGAGGATTATTACTGGCTATAGGATGGTGATAGACTTCCGGAAACTGAACAAGGAAACCAGGAAAGACCATTATCCTTTGCCTTTTATCGACCAAATGCTAGAAAGGCTATCTAAACACACACACTTCTGCTTTCTAGACGGTTATTCAGGTTTCTCGCAAATACCTGTTGCACAATCTGATCAGGACAAAACCACTTTCACCTGCCCCTTCGGTACCTTTGCTTATAGACGTATGCTTTTTGGCTTATGCAATGCACCTACCACCTTTCAAAGATGTATGATGGCAATATTCTCTGACTTTTGTGAAAAGATTGTTGAGGTTTTCATGGATGATTTCTCCGTTTACGGTTCTTCGTTTGACGATTTCCTCAGCAACCTTGATCGAGTCTTACAGAGATGCAAAGATACCAACCTCGTCTTGAACTGGGAGAAGTGCCACTTCATGGTTAATGAAGGCATCGTCTTAGGACACAAAATCTCTGAGAAAGGCATTGAAGTTGATAAGGCTAAGGTTGATGCAATTGAGAAAATACCTTGCCCCACAGATATCAAAGGTATACGAAGTTTCCTAGGTCATGTTGGTTTCTATAGAAGGTTCATTAAAGACTTCTCTAAGATTTCTAGGCCTCTTACCAACCTCTTGTAGAAGGATGTTCCTTTTGTTTTTGATGAGGATTGTGAGGAAGCTTTCGAAATACTTAAGAAGGCCTCAATAATCGCACCTATTGTTCAACCACATGATTGGAACTTGCCCTTTGAAATCATGTGCATTGCTAGTGATTATGTTGTTGGTGTTGTTCTAGGACAAAGAGTTGACAAGAAGTTGAATGTCATTCACTACGCTAGTAAAACTCTAGAGAGTGCCCAAAGAAATTATGTCACTACAGAGAAGGAATTTTTAGCAGTCTTGTTTGCATGTGAAAAGTTCAGATCTTATATTTTTGACTCCAAAGTCACTATTCACTCTGATCATGCTGCTATTAAGTACCTTATGGAGAAGAAGGGCGCTAAGCCTAGGCTAATCAGATGGGTTCTCCTGCTACATGAATTTGATTTGCACGTTTTTGACCGAAAGGGTGCTGATAACCCTCTAGCAGATAACTTGTCCAGGCTAGAGAATGTCCTTGATAACCCACGACCTATTGATGACAGCTTTCCCGATGATCAATTGAATGTCATCCGCACTTTACATAGTGCACCGTGGTATGCTGATTACGCAAACTATATCGTAGCCAAATACATACCACCCAGTTTCACCTACCAGCAAAAGAAGAAATTCTTCTTTGATTTGAGACACTACTTTTGGGATGATCCTCACCTTTATAAGGAAGGATTAGATGGTGTTATTAGATGTTGTGTGCCTGAACATGAACAGGGACAGATCCTGCAGAAGTGTCATTCTGAAGCCTACCGAGGACACCATGCTGGAGATAGAACTACTCATAAGGTATTGCAATCAGGTTTCTATTGACCCACTCTCTTCAAGGATGCATGTAAGTTTGTCTTGTCTTGTGACGAATGCCAAAGAATAGGGAACATCAGTAAACGTCAGGAAATGCCTATGAACTATTCACTTGTCATTGAACCATTTGATGTCTGGGGATTTGATTATATGGGACCCTTCCCGAGTTCCAATGGGTATACTCACATCTTAGTTGTTGTTGATTATGTCACTAAGTCGGTAGAAGCTATCCCCACTAGAAATGTTGATCACCACACCTCTATTAAGATGCTTAAAGAAGTCATTTTCCCAAGATTTGGAGTCCCTAGATATCTGATGACTGATGGCGGTTCACACTTCATTCATGGTGTTTTCCGCAAGATGCTCGCTAAGTATGATGTCAACCATAGAGTTGCATCTCCTTATCATCCTCAGTCTAGTGGTCAAGTGGAGTTGAGTAATAGGGAGATCAAATTGATCTTACAAAAGACTGTCAATAGATCTCGAAAGAATTGGTCTACCAAACTTGACGATGCACTATGGGCTTATAGGACTTCTTATAAGAATCCCATGGGCATGTCGCCGTATAAAATGGTTTACAGTAAGGCATGTCATTTACCTCTTGAGCTAGAACACAAAGCTTATTGGGCAATCAAAGATCTCAACTTCGATTTCAAACTTGCCGGTGAGAAGCGGTTGTTTGATATCAGCTCATTAGATGAATGGAGGGCCCAGGCATATGAGAATGCCAAGTTGTTCAAGTAAAAGGTTAAGAGATGGCACGATAAAAGAATACAAAAATGTGAGTTCAATGTAGGTGATTATGTCCTGCTATACAATTCTCGCTTAAGATTCTTCGCAGGCAAGCTTCTGTCTAAATGGGAAGGTCCCTACGTTGTCGAGGAAGTATATCGTTCCGATGTCATCAAAATCAATAACACGGAAGGTAGTTTTCCTAGAGTGGTAAATGGGCAAAGAATCAAGCATTATTTCTCTGGTACTCCCATAAACGTTGAGAGCAATATCATCAATATCATAACTCTAGAGGAGTACATAAGGGATGTTTATCAGCCTGTTTCAGACTCTGAAAACAAAGAGGTATGTGTTTCGGTAAGTAATTGGACTCCAAAACTTTTCCAGTAGGAAATTTTCTCCGTTTTGGAATTTATGGAAAAATAGAAAAATAACAAGCAGTCCGGAGAGCGCACGAGGCGGCCACAAGCTTGGTAGCCGCGGCCTCCCCCCTGGCCGCGGCCACAGGGCTTGTGGGCACCTCGTGTGCCTCCCGGACTCCGTTTTCTTGCGGAGCACTCCTTCTGGTCCAGAAAAAATCATTATATATATGCCCGAGGGTTTTGATCTCCGTATCGCGTAGTTTTCCTGTGTTTTTCATTTCGAGCCTGTTTCTGTTGCAGATCTAGATCGTCATGACTTCCCCAAAAGCTCCTAAGGACAAGATCTTCGAGAAGGTCATCAATCCCTACCTCACGGAAGTGCTGCAACACCCTCAATCTATTGAGATGCGTGAGGGGATGTTGCACATCCGTGATGTTGAGGGGCCTAAGAAGACCGGAGGCATGGAGACGAGGCTCGAAGCAATGGATCAACAAGTCTTCAAGTGCTAAGGGATGGTGGAGCGTGGACTCAACGCCAACCACATGATGATCACGGAGTTCACCAACAAGCACAAGATGGATGCCAATGACATTGGGAAGCACCTCTCCAGGCTCTATGACAGGGTTGAGCGTGGACTCAACGCCAACCACATGATGATCACGGAGTTCACCAACAAGCACACGATGGATGCCAATGACATTGGGAAGCACCTCTCCAGGCTCTATGACAAGGTTGATCAACTCCAGGGCCAGATCTGTGACGTGCAGAACCAAAACTGTGAGTATGAGTATAGATTTAAATCAATACAGTTGGCTGCAGATTTGAGGATTCCGACGACTCGTTCATCCAACCATGATGGAGCACCTATGCCTTGGAAGACGGAGGATCAAACTCATGTTGCAACTCCACCACCATCACCACCAAAGGAAGACAACTAAGCATTGGTATGGGCAACTCCCTTGGCTTGTGCCAAGCTTGGGGGAGTTGCCGTGGTATCGTATCACCTTTATATCTTTTGCTTTTACCTTTGTTTTAGTTCTTTCTTTTTCAGTTTTTACTTTCTTCTCTTAGTGGGATAAGTCTTTAGTGTTTAGTTTGAGTCTTTTGCCTTGTGTCTCCCCCGATGTATTCGAGCTTGCGAGCTATATAATAAAGAGTATCTTAGTCAAGGTCTATGTTTTGTGCCGTGAACAAAAGTATGAAAAGAACGATAGCATGAAAGATCATGAGATGATCTTATGGAAACTGATAGCTTCACATATAACAAGTATGATGATTGAAACTTGTTGAGAATAGACCAACATAGACCCCAATCATTGTTGCAATTAATAAGAAGTAATAAGGAAAGAGAGGTTCACATATAAATATATCATCTTAGACACTTTCTATAATTGTGAGCACTCACCAAACTATTACATGCTTAGAAGTAGATGTTGGACAAGGAAGACAACATGATGAATTGTGTTTGCTTGGTTCCAAACAATGTTATATGTCTAGAGATCCCTTAGCATGTGATGATTGCTTCCACCTCATATTAGCCAAAACTTCTGTACTAAGTAGAAATACTACTTGTGCATCCATAAACCTTCAACCCAGTTTTGCCATGAGAGTCCACCATACCTACCTATGGATTGCGTAAGATCCTTCAAGTAAGTTGTCATCGGTGCAAGCAATAAAAAGTTGCTCTCTAAAGTATGTATGATTTATTAGTGTGTGGAAAATAAGCTTTGTACAAACCTGTGATGAGGAACACATAAAAGCGACAGACTGCATAATAAAGTTCTTTATCACACGGGGTAATATAAAGTGACGTTCCTTTACACTAAGAGGTCGTATATCCAAACCTTAAAAGCGCATGACAACCTATGCTTCCCTCTGCGAAGGGCCTATCTTGTACCTTTACTTTTGTCCTTGTGAAGGTCATGGTGATCAACACCAATTCCCTATTCCGTCTTCATCTTGGTGAACTCATATGCTAGGGAAAGATCTATATTCATATATCAACTTGGAGATGAGTACTTATGCTATATTATTGTTGACTTTACCCTTCAGGTAAATGGTTGGGAGGCAAAATTATAAGCCCCTATCTTTCTTTGTGTCCAACTGAAACTTTCATACCATGAGTACCACGTGAGTTGTAACAATTGTGGAAAACAAAAAAGATGATTGAGTATGTGGATTTGCTTTACAAGCTCTTATTTGACTCTTTCTGATGTTATGATAAATTGCAATATCTTCAATGACTATGGACTGTTGTTGGCTACTTCTTGGTAAGGTTTTTGATTCATACTTTGCTTTGTGAAGGAATTGTTACTTTCTCATAAGAATCTTTATGATGTATTGTTGTTCTATGTGTGATCATGATGCCCTCATGTCCGTATTATGTTTTATCGAAACCTTCATCCCTAAACATGAGGACATGTTTATGGATCTTGGTTTCCGCTTGAGGACAAGCGAGGTTTAAGCTTGGGGGAGTTGATACGTCCATTTTGCATCATGCTTTCATGTTGATATTTATCGCTTTATGGACTGTTATTATACTTTGTGGTACCATACTTATGCCTTTTCTCTCTTATTTTGCAAGGTTTATTTGAAGAGGGAGAATACTGGCTGCTGGAATTTTGGACTGGAAAAGGAGCAAGTCTGAATCCTCTATTCTGCGCAACTCCAAATGCCGTGAAAATCAATGTGGAATTTTCTGGGAATATATAAAAAATACTGGGTGAAAGAAGTGCCACAGGGGAGCTGCGAGGGGGCCACAAGCCTAGTAGCCGCGGCCTGCCCCCCTGGCTGTGGCTACACGGCTTGTGGGCACCCTGGTGGCCCACTGGACCCCCTCTTCTGCTATATGAAGGGTTTCGTCCGGAAAAAATCAAGGCAGAGCTTTTTCGAGGAGGCGCCGCCACCACGAGGCGGAACTTGAGCAGAACCAATCTAGAGCTCCGGCAGGACGATCCTGCCGGGGAAACTTCCCTCCCGGAGGGGGAAATCGTCGCCATCGTCATCACCAACACTCCTCTCATTGGAGGGGACTCATCTCCATCAACATCTTCATCAGCACCATCTTATCTCCAAACCCTATTTCATCACTTGTAACCAATATCCGTCTCGCGAGTCCTATTGGTACTTGTAAGGTTGCTAGTAGTGTTGATTACTCTTTGGAGTTGATGCTAGTTGGATTACTTGGTCGAAGAGTTTATGTTCACATCCTTGATCCTACTCATTACCTCTCTGGTCATGAATATGATTATGCTTTGTGAGTAGTTACTTTTGTTCCTGAGGACATGGGATAAGTCATGTTAATAGTAGTCAAGTGAATTTGGTATTCGTTCGGTAATTTGATATGTTGTTTGTTGTTTTTCCTCTAGTGGTGTTATGTGAACATCGACTACATAACACTTCACCATTATTTGGGCCTAGAGGAAGGCATTGGGGAGTAGTAAGTAGATGATGGGTTGCTAGAGTGACAGAAGCTTAAACCCCAGTCTATGCGTTGCTTCGTAAGGGGCCGATTTGGATCGACTAGTTTAATGCTACGGTTAGAATTTGTCTTAATTCTTCTTTCGTAGTTGCGGATGCTTGCGAGAGCGGTTAATCATAAGTGGGATGTTTTTCCAAGTAAGGGCAGTACCCAAGAGCCGGTCCACACACATGTCAAACTATCAAAGTAACGAACGTGAATCATATGAACATGATGAAAACTAGCATGACAAAAATTCCCGTGTGTCCTCGGGAGCGTTTTTCCTCCTATAAGACTTTGTTCAGGCTTGTCCCTTTCTACAAAAGGGATTGGGCCACTTTGCTGCACCATTGCTACTGCTTGTTACTTGTTACTTTTCACCTGCTATGTTTCACCTCACTACACCATCACCTGTTACCGCTACTTTTAGTGCTTGCAGTTATTACCTTGCTGAAAACCGTTTATCAGAGCCTTCTGCTCCTCGTTGGGTTCCACACTCTTACTTATCGAAAGGACTATGATTGATCCCCTATACTTGTGGGTCATCAAGGCTCCCCTGCCTTGGCTCTCAAGCTTCCCGATCTTCTTCCGTTATGGAAAAAATCTTTTCGGGGATTTTCTTCCTTTTGGACTCCTTTTCAAAATCTCCTGTGAAAGGGGTCAAAAACATGGAAAAAACAGGAACTGGCACTTGGCACTGAGTTAATAAGTTAGTCCCAAAAAATATATAAAAGGCATGCAAAACATCCAAAGTTTGACAAGATAATAGCATTAAAACCATCAAAAATTATAGATACGTTGGAGACGTATCAGCCTACAATATGGATAAAGGGTACAAGAGTGGGACCCGGCTGGTAGCCTCGTCGGCTGATGAGGGGGGCCCACGAGGGTCTTGTCTTGTTGCTTGAGGGGCTCGCCGGCTGCGAGGTCCCGTCTGGCTGTGGGACCCGCCGACTAGCCAATGGACCTCTCGCATAAGGTTGACGCAGGACACACGCGTGATACGTCCATTTTGCATAATGCTTTCATGTTTATATTTATCTCTTTTTGGGTTGTTATTACACTTCACGGTACAATACTTATGCCTTTTCTCTCTTATTTTGCAAGGTTTACATGAAGAGGGAGAATGCCGGCAGCTGGAATTCTGGCCTGAAAAAGGAGCAAGTTTGAGATACCTATTCTGCGCAACTCCAAAAGCCGTGAAAATCAACGAGGATTTATTTTGGAATTTATAAAAAATACTGGGCTGAAGAAGTACCAGAAGGGAGCCAGTAGGAGGCCACAAGCCTGCTACCCCCCCCCCCCCAAGTCGCGCCTAGGGGGCTTATGGGCACCATGGTGGCCCTCTCGCCCTCCTCTTTTGCTACAAGAAGGGTTTCGTTCCGAAAAAATCAAGAGGAGGCTTTCGGGAGGAATCTCCGCCGCCACAAGGCGGAACTTCAGCATAACCAATCTAGAGCTCTGGCACGGTTGTCCTGCCGGGGAAACTTCCCTCCCGGAGGGGGAAATCGTCGCCATCATCATCACCAACACTCCTCTCATCGGAGGGGACTCATCACCATCAACATATTCATCAGCACCATCCCATCTCCAAACCCTAGTTCATCTCTTGTAACCAATCTCCATCTCGCTACCCCGATTGGTACTTCTAAGGTTGCTAGTAGTGTTAATTACTCTTTGAAGTTCATGCTAGTTGGATTACTTGGTAGAAGATTATATGTTCAGATCTTTGATGCTACTCATTACCTCTTTGGTCATGAATATGATTATCCTTTGTGAGTAGTCACTTTTGTTCCTGAGGACATGGGATACGTCATGCTATAAGTAGTCATGTGAATTTGGTATTCGTTCGATATTTTGATGTGTTGTATGTTGTTTTTCCTCTAGTGGTGTTATGTGAACGTCGACTACATAACACTTCACCATTATTTGGGCCTAGAGGAAGGCATTGGGAAGTAGTAAGTAGATGATGGGTTGCTAGAGTGACACAAGCTTAAACCCTAGTTTATGCGTTGCTTCGTAAGGGGCTGATTTGGATCCACTAGTTTAATGCTATGGTTAGAATTTGTCTTAATTCTTCTTTCGTAGTTGCGGATGCTTGCGAGAGGGGTTAATCTTAAGTGGGATGCTTGTACAAGTAAGGGCATTACCCAAGCACCGGTCCGCCCACATATCAAACTATCAAAGTAGCGAACGTGAATCATATGAACATGATGAAAACTAGCTTGACAGAAATTCCCATGTGTCCTCGGGAGCGCTTTACCTCCTACAAGAGTTTTTCCAGGCTTGTCCCTTGCTACAAAATGGATTGGGCCACCTTGCTGCACCGTTGTTACTATTCTTACTTGCTACTTGCTACGAATCTTCTTGTCACACAACTACTTGTTACCGATAATTTCAGTGCTTGCAGAGATTACCTTGCTCAAAACCACTTGTCAGATCTTTCTGCTCCTCGTTGGGTTCGACACTCTTACTTATCGAAAGGACTATGATAGATCCCCTATACTTGAGGGTCATCAGCGCGGTACGTCCAGCGTCGTCCAGCAAAGTTCGTCATGGGCAGACGGTACGGCCGCCTCCACTGTTCCCACGCCGAGTGTAGTAATGGAGTGGGAGTTTGACGACCGACACTATGCTGGGTGATGGATCAGAGCAGGGGTAGGTCAGCGGCGTGGCCACCGACGCCGGTACCAGCCGTGCACTCCAATCCAGTACCTTTGCTGACGCGTAGCCACCTTTAATCGTAGGGTCTCGTCATGACCTACGATCTGATGTGACTTGAGATCCCCGTCCGGCTAGCCCGCTTGGCTAGCCGGCCTGGGCACGTCTGCCTCGTTCCTAGCCGGCTGGCTTGGCCTAGGTGGTCAGGAAGAGGTAGCCGTCTTGCCTCTAGCCGGCAGGTGTTGCCTGGCCGGCCAAAGAGTTGGTCGTCTCGTCCTCCAGCCGGTAGGTGCAGCCTAGACGGCCAGAGGACTTGGGCCTTGGAGAATTATACTTGGTCATTCCTTTTGGGCACGAGATGAAGGAGCAGGCTCGATGAGCCTACCCCGGGGTTATCCCCCCGACAGTAGTCCTCGAAGCTGGAGAGGCCCGCCGCCTGCGGGCGGGTGGCCTCACCGGCTTGATTTTTTGTCATTGTATTCGTGTCACCATTTGCGGCAAGGAACGCCGGCTCCGAAGCCGGCTGGCTTCGAAGCGACGCCTCGGCTTCGTCATAGGCCGCGCAGAACGCACCACGCGTCAAGCCCGGCATGACGTAATGATGGTTATTACTGGTGACAGGACCGGGCCTGGGCCCTGGGTCCCGCCACGACGCCCCCTCGGCCTCCGCACGGAAGATCCTCTGTGGATTTACTCCGCGACGGTTGGGTTTCGGGAAGCGTTACCGCCCGTAATACACGGGGTTAGTGGGGCTCCGCACGCACTGGATCCCCTCCCCACGATGCTTCGTGGGGTTTAAATGGGATGCGGGGGTTCCGAGGAGGCCACTCGCCCCTTCTCGCCCCGCATCGACGCCCTCTTCCTCCCTGAGCCCAGAGAGAAAGAGCATGTCCGTTTTCGCCTTCTTCTTCTCCGACACCGTTGCGCCACCAGCCTTCCCGATCATTCGCCGCCCGCAGTCATGGCCGGCGGCTCCTCCTCGAAGAAGAATTCGTCGCAGGGAGCCTGGTTGGGCAGTGAGATCTGCGAAGGCCACATCGAGGTGCTCCGCCATCGCCGCCTGTTGGCCCCGGCCTCCCAGGTGCTGGTGCGGATCCCTGGCACCGAGGCAGCCCCCACGCCGGTAGTGGGAGAGATTGTCATTTTCGACGAGCATTTCTACAGAGGCTTTGGGCTCCCGGCGAGCCCCTTCTTCTCTGAGTGGCTCCACTTCTTCGGCCTCAAGCCGCACCACCTGGTGCCGAATGCCATGTTGCAGCTGTCGGCCTTCGTGGTCTTGTGCGAGGGCTTCCTGGGGATCGAGCCCCGCCTCGATCTCTGGCGAAGCCTGTTTTTCTTCAAGCAGCAGTCCATTGTGATGGACAAGGCCGAGCTGGAGAAGCACACCAGGACATGCCCGATGATGCCGTGCGGAGCCGCACTGGTGCATCATCGCTCTTCCCCCAGATGCCGCTGCAGGAGTCCATCAAGCAGTGGCAGAAGGGCTTCTTCTACGTGAAGAATGCCGACCGTGCACACGACGTCCTCAACATGCCCCCATTCAACATCAGTCCTCCGACGAAGTTGAACTGGGGGGTGAAGTTCTGGAAGACGATTCCCGAGGTGGCACATATCGGCGCCCACCTCGACATTTTGGAGAAACGCGGCCTCCTTGGCCGCGACCTGCTTACCACCATGGTTACCCGTAGGATTCTGCCGCTGCAGAGGTGGCCCCATCTGGTCTGCGAGATGAGCGGCCGACACGACCCCTGCCGGACATCCACCAAGAGATTCACCCCCAGCACGATGGCGCGGGGGGTAAACCAGATTTCCACCGCCCGCATGGACGACAGTGGGAACTGGTCGTGGGGGACGACCCCTTACTGCAGGTCCCGTCTGCCTCCGGTGGTAAGCGTTCTTTGTGGCTCTTGTTCTTGTTGTTTGTTTCGCGACCGGCCGTCTCCCTGAGCCGCCTGTCAACTCCTTCGCGCAGGTGTTCGAGAAGCTGCAGGCAGCACTCAACCCGCCTGCCCGTGACGTGGCGATGTCTGACGCCTTGGAGATCGAGGACGAGGGCATGATCGAGTACCGCTTTGCCTCCTCTGAAGGCTCGGAGAATGTGCTGGAGTTGAAAAGGATGAAGCCGTCTGGTGAGCATCTGTGGCCCTCTATCGTAGATTGGACGAACGATGACGAGACTCCTTCCTCCCTATCTGATGCAGCCTTCGAGGAATACTTCGACGGGGTGGAGGAGGTCACCAGCCCGCCTCTGATGCGCGGACGACGTCGTATGTCCGAGGCGGTCGGACCTGACGAGGCGGCCAGGAAGAAGGGAAAGGTTTCCACAGCTTCTAGGCCGTCCCCTAAGCGCCCGACGATGGGTCCTCCAGCCGGATCACGAGCAGGCGGCGCTAAGAAGCGCCGTGGCGGCAGTAGGAGGCAGGTGCCCATCGTCGCGGGGTAAGGGTTCCCCTCCCCTCTTTTTATTTTGTCTTGTGTGAAGCTTCGTTCCTCAAAACATCGGCCGTCAGGGAGGCGGAAGACGTGGAGGAAGATGCCGCCTCCGCAGTCGAACGAGCCGCCTGGACAGCGGCTGACGCTGCCCAAAAGGAGCTCGAGGTGCAGTCCAAACGCCAGTGGGATGCGGCCGCGGGGAAGACGGCCGAGGGCCAGTCTCGCCCCAGCCGGGCCGAGAAGCCGGCGGAGAAGCGTACGAAGGCTAGACATGACCCCTCCACGCGTGCTCGCATGGAGGAGCCAGCTAGCGAGGCGGCCCCGAGGTGCGCCCCGAGGACCAAGGAGGCCCATCCCTCCGAGTCGGACGCCTCTGCGCCGGTGGATCTTGAGGTGATCCCTCATTCACCTAGGGCCGAAGTGGCGCCCAACGCGCCGGACCTGATCTTGGACGCGCCAGACGTGGCTCCAGATGCGCCAGGGGTGAACATGGATGCGCCGGACGCAGCCCATCCACCTCCTGCTGAGGAGGCAGCGCCGGCTGGGACGTCGGCGGAGCCGGCCGCCATGCCAGCGCTTGGGGACGACACCATCGTCGTCTCCAACCGCGATTCGGCTGCTCCAGGAGCTGGTCCCAGAGTCGGGAGCCGGCCCATGAAGGCCTGGCAAGCGGCTAACCTGGAGCGCTCGAAGCTGCCTGCAGGCACCGCGCTCCACGGTGTCCTGGAGCTAGCGTCGATGTTTGCCAGCAGCCGGTTCAAGGTGGACCAGGCAGCCCGCGTGGTGAGCAGCGATCTGGAGCGCTTGGAGGAGCGCACCAGGGTAAGTGCCTTATCTTTGTCTTTGGTTTATTTTTTCTTCTGCTTGAATCAGTGGGGGCGCGCCAGCACACCCACTGGGTGTAGCCCCCGAGAGTCGGGTCGACCGATCATCGGCCGGGCCAAATTTCTTTGAGCTTCTTTTCTTGCTTCGCTTCTTTAGTGGGGGTGCGCTAGCGCACCCACTGGGTGTAGCCCCCGAGAATCGGGTTGGTTATGATTTAACCTGGCCGAATCTTACTTCTGCTTTTTCCTTGCTTTGTAGGATCTTTATGATGCCCACGTGCAAGCCTACAACACGCTGCGGGCTCAGAACCAGGCGGCTAATGGCCAGGTTACCGAGCTTCAAGTCCGGCTGGGCGAGGCTATCATGGAGCGGGACACCCTGCATGACGTGGACGGCCGGCTCCAGGAGCAGCTGACTCTTCTCCAGACGGAGAATAAGGAGCACGAGGCGGCCAGCCGGGCTGAGCTAGAGCAGTTGCGCGCCTCTCTACAGGAGAAGGACGCCTCCGATACTGCCGACGTGGAACGTCTTGAGACGCTTCATCTCGGCGAGATGAAGCTCAAGGGCGCTAGCTTGAAGGAGAAGGAGCACGCCCTAGTCCAGAAGCAGACGCAGCTGGCCAAGGCCTTGGACGCGGCGGCTGCCCTCCAGGACGAAGTCGCCCGCCTCACTCAAGGGAGCAAGGTGCGGGAGCTCGAGGCCTTGGAGAGCGCCCATGAGAGTGATAGCGACTTCAACCGTGAGTCTTCTTTTTGCTTTGTCTTGAACTTTCTTTGTCATCTCCTCTTCTTACTCTTTTTCGCGCCCCCTCCCCTATCTCATGCCTCTTCCCTGAGACACAGGACGGGGCCGACACGGCCGTCGAGGTGAGCCATGAGGAGCGCCGCGCGGCCGGGCAGGAGGCAGACGCTACCTCCGGCTGGAGTGTGGAGGAGATCGGGGTGGGCCTCAGGGCCTGCCTACGCGTCCTAGGCGAGTCCGTGGCTCGGCTCCAGATCACGGGTTCGTCGATGGTGGTGGCCTTGTGGCCTGATGGTGTGGAGCCGGCGTCGATGAGCCGGCTCTCCCACTGGCTTGCGGCTGGCGAGGACCGTCTTGACGCCTGGCGCGCTTCGGCTGCGCGTGATGGAGCCTACATGGCCGTGCGGTTGGCCAAGTCCTGGTATCGAAACCTGGACTTGGGCAAGCTCGTCGCTCAGCGTGACGGCTCAGAGGTGGAGCTGCAGGCCATGGAGGAGGCGCCGTGCGTGAGGGCCAGCGATATCGCCTCGTACGCCGCCTAGGATGAACTCAACTTGGAGCGGGGCGAAGGCGGCAATGTGATCCCTGAGGATGTGCATGGCCTTCAGCCCTATGACGCCGATGGCAACTCTGACGAGGCGGCCCATGAGGTGGAGAATGCTGCCGCCTCCAGCGGCGCGGCGTACGCCGACTCCGGTGTGGACGGAGCCGGGAGCCCTCACGGAGGAGACGGCGCCACCGCCTCGGGAGCAGCCGGCGATGGTGAAGCCACCACTTCAGGAGCAGCAGCTGGGGCGACCGATGAGGCCGCAACCCCTTAGCGGATCCTATTTTTTCTTTTTGTTGTGTGCAATTGTCTTGTCAGTCCAACAGTTCCACCCACTGGGGGTGTAATGAACTTTGGCCACGGGCCAATGCATTTTGAATGTATGGATTCAGCATTATATTCGTATTGCCATGTGTGCTGTTTTATATCTTTATCTTTTGATTCCTGTTTGACTTCTTTTTCTCTAATTCCTGTACCCCCCAAGTTTCCACCCCGCCAGCCCGACAGCCGGAAGCCGGTCTGTGACTGGATCGAGGTTTATGACTTTGAGAATATAAGACTTAGATTTTTTGAAGCCATCAAGACTTAAAGATTCAGACATAAACCAGCAGAGGCCGGCTAGAATGAGATTGTAAAATAGATCAAGACAACCCGAGCCGGCAACCTTTTTGTAGTCAAACTGTGCATGCATCCGGCCTTACCTAGCGTCGCCTCGCTAGCCGGACAGCCGGGAGCCGGTCTGTAGCTGTTACCAGGTGACCAGGGATCGGTCCGGCATACACTATGTGTTTTTCTACAACATACGGAAGGCGTTCGGGCGGCTAGCGAGCCCTCGAGCTTATTAGAGCCAGCAAGGGGCTTCGCAGAGTGAGCATTCTAGATATGAACTTAAAAATAAGCATGAGGCATGCTCTTTTCATTGCATTCATTAGAAATCCCTGAAGAGGGAGAAAGATACATATGTGCATGCTCTTTCCATGTTTGATACTTGCCTTCTAGCAATAGAACGGGCGAAGCAACGCCGCGTTCCATGGACGTTCCGTCTCCTAGCCGGAGTCGTCCCTCTTGCGTTTCCTTGGCTTATGGGCATTGATCAAGTAGTATGCATTGTTGTGCGATGCCCTACTGATGATGAAGGGTCCCTCCCATGGGGATGAGAGCTTGTGATGGCCGGCGGTGCGCTAGATTCTTCTGAGCACCAAGTCTCCCTCTCTGAAAGAGAAAGGTTTGATCTTCTTGTTGTGGTAGTATCTCAGCTTCTGTTGATAGATGGCCGTCCGGCTTAAGGCCAAGTCCCTTGCCTCCTCGAGGAGATCAACACCGTCTTCACTTGCCTCCTTTGCCTCCATTTCCGTGTACAGGGTGACCCGAGGCGAGTCGAACTCGATATCCGTAGGGATACTGGCCTCGGACCCGTATACAAGGAAGAACGGAGTGAAGCCGGTTGACCGGTTGGGTGTGGTGCGGAGACTCCACAGTACAGCCGACAGTTCTTCGATCCAGCAGCCGGCTGACGTGACAAGTGGTGCCACCAGTCTTGGCTTGATGCCGGCCAGGATCAGGCCGTTGGCCCTCTCCACCTAGCCATTGGACTGGGGATGTGCCACTGACGCCAAGTCGAGCCGGATACATACCTTGGAGCAGTAGAGCGCCAGAGCGCCCTTGGCGAAGTTAGTGCCGTTGTTGGTGATGATGTTGTGGGGGACGCCATATCGAACAGAGATGTCTGTGATGAACTTGACAGCCGTGGGGACATCAAGCTTCTTGATGGGTCTAGCCTCGATCCACTTGGTGAATTTGTCAACGGCTACCAAGAGGTGAATCATGCCACCACGAGCCGTCTTGAAAGGCCCCACCATGTCTAGCCCCCAGACGGCGAAAGGCCATGACAAGGGGATAGTTTTGAGGGCCGAAGGCGGCATGTGGCTCTGTGTGCCAAAGAATTGGCAGCCCTCACATTTGTTGACGAGATCCACGGCCTCCTCGAGGGCCGCGGGCCAGTAGAATCCATGGCGGAACGCCTTGGCCACCAAGGTTCTAGAGGCGGCATGATGCCCGCACTCCCCATGTTGAATGTCTCTGAGGATCTCCTGTCCCTTTTCTGATTCGACGCAGCGCTGGAACACGCCAGTCACGCTAAGCCGAACCAGCTCGCGATTGATGATGGCGTAGGGCGCAGATCTGCGCTGGATCTGCCTCGCCTCCGCCTCGTCTTGAGGAAGCTCGCCGCGAAGGAGGAAGGCCAAGATGGTTTGAACCCATGACGGAGCCGACACAAGGTCTGGCTCCGTCTCGACCTGACTGTCAGGGGCTTCTGCAGCCCCCGCGCTTGATGAAGTAGTAGTCGTGGGCTCGAGACGAGGTGTTTCTGTTGCTGTCGTGGCGGCTGGCTCACCGTCTACCTCCATGACGTCCACCCACTGGGTGTCGAGACGACAGGATTCAAGGCAGGGCGGAGCCGGAGTTGTTGTTGTAGCCGGTGCCGCAATTGGAGTCGGCAGAGCCAGCGTAGCCGGCACAGGAGCTGTAGCCGGCGTAGCTGGTGGAGCCGATGGCGCTTGCACCGAAGATTCAACCGGTGCCGCAATTGGAGTCGGCAGAGCTAGCGTAGCCGGCACAGGAGTTGTAGCCGGTGTAGCTGGTGGAGCCGACGACGCTTGCACCGAAGATTCAGCCGGTGCCGCAATTGGAGTCGGCAGAGCCAGCGTAGCCGACACAGGAGCTATAACCGACGTAGCTGGTGGAGCCGACAACGCTTGCACCAAAGAATCAGCCGGCACGAAGATCCATGCCGACTCTGGAGACGGCCTGATAGACGGCTTGTGGAGCTGCTCGAGGGAGATGCCGGCTGGGATAGCGTGTCTCATGGAGCCAATCTTGGCCAGTGTATCAGCCGCCTCATTGTTTGCCCTGGGAACATGGTGGAACTCGCAACCGTCGAAGGGGCCGATGAGCTGCTGGATGAGGAAGCGGTAGCTTGCCATGTTGGCGTCCCTAGCGTCCCATTCGCCAAAAACTTGTTGCACCACCAGGTCTGAGTCGCCGAAGCAGATGAGCCGCCGGATGCCAATCTCCTTGGCGAGCCAGAGGCCATGAGCGAGCGCTTCGTACTCGGCGACGTTGTTGGAGGCGGTGAAGTGGATCTGGAGAGCATACTTGAGCTGGTCTCCTTTCAGAGAAGTCAAGACGATGTCGGCTCCCACACCAGTTCACATCTTTGAGCCGTCGAAGTGCATCCGCCAATGCGTAGAGTCTGGAGGTGGTGGCTCGAACTGGGTTTCGGCCCAGTCGACCAAGAGGTCGGCCACCACCTGAGATTTGATGGCGGTGTGAGGCTCGTAGCGGATATCATGGTCCGCCATGGCGATGGACCACTTGGCGATCCTGCCAGTTGCATCACGGTTGCCCATGATTTCTGAAAGCGGAGCAATGCTCACCATGGTGATAACATGCTCTTGCAAGTATTGCTTCAACTTCTTTGCAGCAAGGTAAACACCATAACACATTTTTTGGTAGTGGGGATAGTTCTGCTTGGAGGCAGACAAGACCTCGTTGAGGTAGTAGACAGGGCGCTGCCCTAACAGTACCTTGCCCTCCTCCTTGTGTTGAACTACCAGCACTACACTAACCACGCGAGTGGTCGCTGCAATGTATATGAGTATGAGTTCCCTTTCAGCCGGCGCTGCCAAGATTGGCAGGCTCGAGATGACCCGCTTGAGGTCGCAGAAGGCTTCGTCCGCCCGGTCGTTCCACTCGAACTTCGTCGTCTTCTTCATGAGCTGGTAGAGTGGAAGGGCCTTCTCGCCGAGCCGGCTGACGAACCGGCTAAGGGATGCCAGGCAGCCGGTGAACTTCTGGACGTCTAGGATCCGAGCCGGTCGCACCATCCGCTCGATGGTGCCGATTTTCTCGGGGTTCGCCTCGATGCCACGAGTGGACACGAAGAACCCAAAAGTTTTCCGCCTGGAACCCCACAGATGAACTTCTCCGGGTTGAGCCGGATCTTGTATTCGCGCAGGTTGGCGAACATCTCGCGCAAGTCGTCGAGGAGGCTGAAGTGTTGCTTCGTCTTGACGACGATGTCATCCACATAGACATGGATGTTTCTACCGATTTGTGGCAGTAGGCACTGCTGCATGCAGCGTTGGAACGTCGCACGAGCGTTCTTCAGACCGAACGTCATGGTGGTGTAGTAGTAGGCCCCGAAGGGCGTGATGAAGGAGGTCTTCAGGCGATCAGCTGGATCCAGCATGATTTGATGGTTGCCTGAATAAGCATCCAGAAATGACAGCATTTCGCAGCCTGCAATGGAGTCGATCACTTGATCTATCCTAGGCAACGCGAAAGGGTCTTTCGGACAGGCCTTATTCAAGCTAGTGTAGTCGATACACATTCGCCAGGTATTGTTCTTTTTCAGCACCAGGACTGGATTAGCTAACCAGTCCGGGTGGAAAACCTCCATGATGAAGCCGGCTGCAAGGAGTCGGGTAATCTCTTCTCCAATTGTGCGTCGCTTCCCCTCGGCGAAGCGGCGCAAAGGCTGTTTTACCGGCTTTGCATCCGGTCGCACATGAAGTTTGGGCTCGGCGTACTTCCTCGGAGCACCCGACATGTCTTTGGGGGACCATGCGAAGATGTCCCGATTCTCACGGAGGAAGTCGATGAGCTCGCCTTCCTATTTGGGGCTGAGGCCATCCCCGATAGTGACGCACTGCTTGGGGTTTGCAGGGTCGAGTGGCACCTGCTTGGTCTCTTTGGCCGGCTTGAAGGAGCCTTCGCCGGCCGACTGGGACGGAGGAGAAGGGATCGCCGGCTGCTCGGTAGCCTGGGCCACGAGCCGGTCGATCTGTCTATTCTCCTCAGCAATCACCATGGCGTCGCCCAGGCGGCTGCTGTCTTGGGTGCACTCGAGTGACTTCTTGTAGTCGCCAGCAATGGTGATGATGCCCTTCAGACCCGACATCTTCATCTTCAGGTAGGTGTAGTGCCGGATAGCCATGAACTTGGCCAGAGCCGGTCTGCCCAGCAGCGCGTGATACGGGCTGCTGAGGTCCACTACCTTGAACCATATGGACTCGCGGCGGAAGTGAGCCTTGTCGCCGAAGAGGACGTCCAGCTGGATTTTGCCGATAGGCGAGCAGGACTGCCCAGGCACGATGCCGTGGAAGACAGTGCTGGTCGGCAGGACATCCGTCTCCTTGAGCCCGAGCTTGCGGAGAGTGTCGAGGTAGCGAATGTTGATGTTGCTGCTGCCATCGACCAGCACCCAGGAGAACCGGCAGGTGAGCCTCTTGGAGGCGAAGGTGGGGTCGAGGACTAGCGCGTATGAGCCCAGGTTGGGCATCACCGCAGGATGGTCTACCCGGTTCCATGTGATTGGTTTGTCGGACCAATGCATGTATTGAGGAACCGGGGGAACCGTGGAATTCACCTCACGCCGTCACTGGCGCGGGCTATGCTTGTCATCGCCTTCACTGGTGAAGACAATGAATGATCCGTCTTGATGGGGGTAGTCATCGTGGAGGCGGTCGTCGTCACGAGGCGATGGCGGTGGAGCCGGAGCAGGACCAGGAGCCAAGGCTTGAGGCGCAGCCTGTGCACCTGGGGCAGACGGCAGGCCCTCCCCTTGTGGCAGTCGTCGTGCGAAACTGCACTGTCGAAGGGTGTGGGTAGAAGGCTATGCCCCAGAATGTATCTTGCAGGGGGCGTCAAGCAGCTGCTCGAAAGTCTGCTTGGGCAACCAATTCGTGTTGCCCCTGTTGGGCCGCTTCCGTTGAGAGCCGGCTTGAGAAGCCGACGCCTCACCCTCCACGCTGGCTACCAACTTGTGATGGAGCGCGAATCCAGCTGATCCGCCTTGCGCTTGTTGTTGTTCTGTCCGCCTCGACTGTCTCCAGCCGGCTTGGGAGTAGCCGGCGTGGGAACAGCCTTGTCCGAGGTGGTCACCTTGACCCGCATCTCCGAGTCAGCCGTGGCGTACTTGTCCGCCTTGGCCATGAGCACCGCCAGAGAGTTGGGCTCGGAGCACATGAGCTTGTTCTTGAGGAGGATGCCGTCTCGGCAACCGTCGATGAAGTACTGGATGGCATGTACCTCATGAACCCCCTCGCAGGAGTTGCGAAGCTCCGTCCAATGAGTGACGTAGTCGCGAAGGGGTTGGTCGGGCCTCTGGACGCACATGGCCAACTCGCGAGGCCGGCCAGGGCGCTTGTAGGTGCTGGTGAAGTTGCGGACGAATGCCTCCTCGAAATCCACCCATGAGTTGATGCTACCGGCTGGAAGGCTGTTGAGCCAAGTCCGAGCCGAGCCGACCAACATGAGTGGCACGTAGCGGATTGCTACGCGCTTGTTGCCCCTAGCAATGCCAATGGCGATGGTGTAGTCGACCAGCCAGTCCTCTGGCTTGGCGGTGCCGTTGTACTTGGGAGTGTCCCGAGGCAAGGTGAAGCCTCGGGGAAACGGCTCCCCTCGGATCCGGGGGCCGAAGCAGGCCGGACCGATGAGACCGTCCTCCTTCAGGAGGGCTGACTGGCCAGGGCGTTGAGACGCCTGCGGGCGTCCTGGCTGCCCTGGGGAACGCGAGCGCCGATCCGAGTTGCAATCGGAAGTGCACCCTATGAACCGGTGGCATTGGTCCTCCCCGAACGAGGAACCTCATACACCGAGTCGCTTTCGTCGCCTCCGCGACGCCTGCTCGAAGTATGCTCGCTCTGGCGCAGGGAGCACATGTCTTGACTTCCCTCGCCCCTCCGGCCGGAGGTGCGATGCGAGGAATATCCCTCCGCATGGTGACGACCGCTAGGGTTGCGGCGCGCTCCGGGGTTGGGTCCCGGAGACTCTGATTGGGCATGACCGGGGTCAAGCCATGTTTGTTGCTCGTTGGCGGCATCAAGGAGATCCTTGACCCGCTTCTCCTGGAAGGCGCGCTCCTCGCCCTCCAAGCTCGGCATTTCTTCCATGGCCACATGCGCCGCCCGCAAGTTGGCTGCAGGGGTCTCGTAGACGGGTTGGTTGCCGCCTAGTATCTCAGCAATGAACCGGCCGTGGCCGCAGACCGATCCAAGTCGGCTAGGGGCCTCTGAAATTGGAGTGAGGCCGTATGCGGAGTTATACTCGCGCTGCGTGGCCTCCATCCGGCACTTTGCCGAGGCGACGGCAATGCCCTCCTCCAAGATCTACTTGCGAGCCTCCTCCAGCGAGGCTCGGGGCATCGTTAGGGTTTGTGGAGGCGGCGATGGGCGTCTTCAGGCCGGCGAGTGCGTCCTGAAGAGTGTCAGCGGTGACAGCAGCAGGCTCACCAGCGTCTGCTAACGCCTTGCCATGAGCCGTGCTGGTGCCAACGCCGATGACCATCACCTCCACGACGTTGGAGACGGTGGCGACATGGTATGGGGTGAAGAACCCCACCGGCGGTGGAGGACCGTCGAAGACGAGTACGTTGTTGGGGTACACGTCATGTGCATGCATCTCAGCGATAGAGAGCCTACTGAAGCTGGTGCACAGCGCCTCGACATCGAAGTCCTCGCCGAAGTAGCGAGGACCATCGTTGAGACGCAGGTCGCTAAAGAGAACACTGAGGTTCTCCATAGCAGCGAGGGCGACACTAGGAGGCGCCTCGTCATCGGAATCTTCGTCCGAATCCGCATGGCGGACCGGGACGTCGATCATCATCGGCGTTGCCTCATCGAAGGCGGGCTCCACGGGCATGCAGATCGATCCGGACGCGATGCATCCGGTGATGTAGGTGCAAGGCCCCGCCCAGTGCGTAAAGCCAACCGATGCCGCGATCGGCCCCACGGTGGGCGCCAAATGTCGGTGAATACTCACAACATATGCCATAGATAGGCTAAAGTCAGTGAGAACCGAAGGGACAACGGAGGGCGCTGGGGGCGAGGTTGGCACAAGCATGGAACACACGATGTACCCAGGTTCAGGGCTCTCCGGAGAGATAATACCCCTAGTCCTGCCGGAGTGTATGATGTATATGGATGGATTACAAGGTTGCTCCTGGAGCTGTATTGCGGAGGAGGAAGAGGGGAGCAACCGGCTTGTCACTTCCTCTCCTATGTGGTTGGTGAGTGTGTGTGCAATCTGTTGACTGACCCTCTGCATGGAGGGGGGCCGAGGGGTTTTATAAATGGACCCACCGACCTACAATATGGATAAAGGGTACAAGAGTGGGACTCGGCTAGCAGCCTCGCCGGCTGACCAGGGGGCCCACGAGGGGCTTGTCTTGCCGCTTGAGGGGCCCGCCGGCTGCGAGGTCCCGTCTGGCTGTGGGACCCGCCGGCTAGCCAATGGAGCTCTCACGTAAGGTTGACGCAGGACATGCGCGGTACGTCCGGCTCGTCCAGCGAGATTCGTCATGGGCAGACGGTACGGTCGCCTCCACTGTTCCCACGCCGAGTGTAGTAATGGAGTGGGAGTTTGACGACCGACACTATGCTGGGTGATGGATCAGAGCAGGGGTAGGTCAGCGGCGTGGCCACCGACGCCGGTACCAGCCGTGCACTCCAATCCAGTACCTTTGCTGACGCGTAGCCACCTTTAATCGTAGGGTCTCGTCATGACCTACGATCTGATGTGACTTGAGATCCCCGTCCGGCTAGCCCGCTTGGCTAGCCGGCTTGGGCACGTCCGCCTCGTTCCTAGCCGGCTGGCTTGGCCTAGGTGGTCAGGAAGAGGTAGCCGTCTTGCCTCTAGCCGGCAGGTGTTGCCTGGCCGGCCAAAGAGTTGGTCGTCTCGTCCTCCAGCCGGTAGGTGCAGCCTAGCCGGCCAGAGGACTTGGGCCTTGGAGAATTATACTTGGTCATTCCTTTTGGGCACGAGATGAAGGAGCAGGCTCGATGAGCCTACCCCGGGGTTATCCCCCCGACACGTGGGTATCGTTTTGGTAGAGTCGACTTTGATGATTCAACTACGAACGTGTGAGGACGTCGTGCCTTAGCAATCGCTAAACCAATCCGAGAGGTTATTGATCACGCCGGAGCACGATTAACCTGACCACGAAGGTCTGTTTCCTGCACGCAAATGAAGAACAAGCAAGAAACTAAGATGCAATCAAGATATTGCGAATATAAGAGGAGAGCTTTATTGATGAAGGTGGGGTTCTGTGACGCCTTTGTCTGGTCGTAGAACACAAACGAAGAACGCGAAGTTGCAACTATGACGAACTTGTAATCTAAACAAAACCCAACCAAAAAGCTACTAGGTTGATCTACTTATATAGGAACAAGGGGTGGCGGCCAAGGAGGTGGGAGGACATCCCAAGGCAGCCTAAAACTAACCCTAGGTCGTACGAGGCCTATGGGCCCAAGTAGAGGTGGTGCAACACCTTTGGACTTGTTGTTTGACTCGGATTCTCGTGCAACATCATTTTGTTTGGTCGATATCTCCATGCCCCGGACGAATTTGAAGGTGATTCCAATTGGGCCTGAAAGCTAGTAAAATCTACTTTGCAGCCCAAAACGAATCACGCAATTCGGAGTCCGGATGAAAAAGTTGAAGGCGTTTTGGTACAGGTATGTCTGTGCGGTCCGAATATGAGTCCAGAACGTGAAAGACTTGGACTCTATCTTCTCTTGGGCTAAAAGTGACGTGAGAGAACTTCTTGAACTGCGACTAATTATTTCATTTGACATGTGAGGACCTCTTGAATATATCCAACCATTTCCTCTTCCCTTGTCATCACACGTGATTCATACAAGTGTTCGGTCATTCTGCATTTAGTCATAAAATAAAAATATGTGAACTATTTTTGTTCTAGATAACATAAATAAATAATTACATGAGTTTTATCAAAAATTACCTTAAATAAATACGTATATGCAATGATTGTGATAATATCAAAGATAGTCATGTCCTCATCAGGACGGACGTCGAACGGGCGGCCGATCAAACAGATAAAGAGCAGACAAAAGCGTCGTCCGTTTGGGTCGACGCGTTAAAGTTGTTTTTATTACCTTTATTTATAGATTGTCATGCTATCTGGCAACACACATGTGCGTTCAGCTAGTATTTTTAAAAGGGGAATGAAGAAGTCATTGTTTTTGGCCTACCCGGGGTTATCCCCTAGTCACCTATCTTCTCCCATCAGCGGTCCAGCCTGTGTCGTGTACTCAGTAGCAACAGTGTAGTCTGTACTCTGTAGCATGTGTCGCATGTCCGATGTGATCAATTGATGTGCACATTTATATGCGTAATTGGCTAGTGAAAAGGTAGCTACATACGTGTGCCTGTGTTGCGTAGCTAGGAAATTCATCGAGCTGCTTACAGGCACTAGCGTAGCGTGTGCGTGCGCGAAGGCGGCGAGAGTACGTGCGTATCGCCGTATCGTCTGTTTGTCTCTCAGCTGAACTTTGTAGCGTCGTGGTCGGGCTTGTGCCAACATCGATGCCGACGGTCAACCCAAACACATGTGTCCGCCCATTGCTCCCCCCGTGCCCTCGTCATGCTGACCATAAAGGCCGAGGCATACATCTCAATGTTCCTCTCTGGCCACAACCTCACCTCATCGGCACCCAGTCTTTCCTCTCCAGCCACAACCGCACACCATCAGCGCTCCTCTAAGGCCACAGCCGCACACCGGCTCTCACTCAGCCACACCTCTCTAGCTATTGTGCGTGTGTCACACCCGAGCACGCGTGCAGGCAGCACACGTTGTTCCTGATGTAGGAAGATTTTTAGATAAATCTTGCCAGTTGAGATAGGGGAAAGGAAAGGGAAGAAGACGAATATGACATATGGGTCTGAATAGTTTGTGAGATAAGCTAGGTATCCAAGTCGAGATTGTCAATTTTCCAGTGCGATAAATAGGCCTAAGGTCGAAAATGGCTGGGATCATTAAATACAGGGTGTCGAATTTAGGGATTTGGAGTCCAGGGTTTAATTTCGACCATGTTTACAAATATAGGGTTTAAAATAGACTTTACTTAGAAAAATGTCACAAGTAGCTCTCGGCAGGCATGTCCTAGTGGCACGAATCTTGAAGTGGCCGAGCAGACACGTGTGCCTGCACGAATCTCCAGGTAGTAGAGAAGGGTTAAAGGCCGGGGCGGAAGGGTTCCGTCAGTTTCCTCTCCTCTCCTCTCCTCCTCTTCCGCGGCGGCCGAAACCCACCCGCCGCCATGGCCAAGTACAACGTGGTGCAGAAGAGCAAGCGCGAGTCCAGCCATGACCGCAAGCGCCGCGCCCATGGGGATCCAAACTCCGGCAAGCTCAAGCACCACAACGCGCCTATCGCCATATCTGGCAAGCGCAAGCGCAAGCTTCTGCGCCGCCTCAACCGGGTAGGTTCTATCTCCTTCCGCCTCCCCTCCTACTGATTTCCCTGGTGGCTCTCTGATGATGCTTGTTTGGTTCAGGATCAGAAGGAGGCTGCGATGGTTAAGGCGCTGGAGAACAACATGGGCGACGTCGATATGGTGTCTGCTGAAGGTACAGCTCTCGGTTTGCTTGAGTATTTCGAGCCGAATGGAGAAGATTAGACAGCTTGTTTATTTGTCTGTGGGCAGGTACTTGCGTAATTTGCACCAGAGTTTAGTTTACTAGTGATTCGGAAAGGTTGCCCATTTGCTCTAGATGTGTTCCATTGCCTTGGCCGTAGTGCTTTTTCATTGCGTTGCCACATGGTCGTCCATTATTTAAGTTATACGTATATATGTAATTTGTTGGTGAGCCTTGTGTTTGTGCGTTTCTGTTAGGTTCAGTTGGACCATTCATGCTAATCGTAATATTCGTGATGTTGCTGATGCTTGCTTTGATGTTGTTTGTAATGTTCATCTTGATATTTTTAAGCTCTGATTACTGATTGGACTGATATAATGGTGGCCGAAGCATAACTAAAATGATTCTATTAGTTATCAGTCTACTAGTAGCGTGATTAATGGTACACGTAGGTTGAACATTTAGTTACCAGTTAAATTTGGCGTTGCAGATAGGATGCTAAGACTTAGGGTAACACATTCTGAGTTTGCTTCCTAGGTTTGCTTGGTATTGAAATGTTTCTTTCTTGGTTGCATTCTATTTTATCATGATGAAATATGTTTCCAAGCCACATTGATATATCCAGCTTCTTGACTTATGCTCGTTATATATGCATATCTGTTCTGATTCTCTGAGCTATAAGCAAAGCAAGGTATGCTTCAGTATGAAGATGTCTGAATTAGTGGTGGAGTGCCACAAAAAAAGACCTAGTGATGATTGATGGCACCCATCTATGTTTATACTAATTGAATTTAGGCAATTACGCTGGTGCCCAGATGGTAGCTATAAAGTTAATATGTAATTATATAGTGTCATTTTCCTCTCTTCTTTACTGCTTCAATGGCATCCTGTACTTTATTCTACTCCCTCCGTTCCTAAATATAAGTCTTTAAAGAGATTCCATTATGGACTACATACGGAACAAAATGAATGAATCTACACTCTAAAGTATATCTATATACATCCGTATGCAGTCCGTAGTGAAATCTCTAAAAAGACCTATATTTAGGAACGGAGGGAGTAGTTCCTAGGTACCTTTTCTCTGCTAAAGATTGTATTCTTCATTTGTGAAGAAAGACTGGTATTTTGCTCTTGATAGATTTTTGTGATGGTAGGGCTGCATAACCTTCTCACGTAAGTTCCAACTAGTTTAGTCCAGCTAGCTAGTTTGTCTAGTGATAACTCTACCTACTCCAAGAAACGAGAATCAGTGTCATAACTCTATACTGTTGAATGCTATGGTTACCAAGCCATGGTAACCATTTGAGAGGTGGCATCTATGCTTGGTACCCATTGAGGTAGTTTAAACAAAAACAGTCGTGTTTAGAAAATTGCCATACCAAACTAAGGCCATGACATTGCCGGGGATTATCATGAGATGAAAAAAATAGTAATAAAACATCCAGTATTGCTATTCCTGCAGTAGTATTTCATTTACATGTGTAGTTGTGTTTCTAGTATATTATGATAAATGACCGTAAAAGCAAAAAACAGTGTACAGTTTGAGAAAATAGCTAGGAGAGGCGTGTTCCTTATTATTTTGTATTATGTCCTTGATTTTGCAACATAATGATGTATTTGTTTTGCACTGGGACGCGTTCATGACCAAGCATGAATCTGATGGACCTAATTCGCTCTGCTGCTTATGGAGGGAACTACGTTGTCTTCCATTTATTTATTTCTGGTTAAATGTTTCAGTGTGTTGTTTGATGTCATTTCTGCATATATTTATTTTGCCACTTCTTTCCTCTGTGTGCTGCTATCACTTATTTTTATACTTTAGAAAGCTGAAACGACGTGTGTGTTTGTTCATCATTGTAGTGCTATTGCTTACCTTTGTACTTTAACATACAGCATCTTCGGAAACTGCGAAGGACAAGTCTCAGATGAAGTTTAATGTGAAGAAAAACTCAAGAATACAGATCAAAAGATTGAAAGGCAAAGGTTAGTTATTCTGATGTTAGCACCGACATGTTGCTCCCGTTTTCTATCTTTGAATTGACTGAGAAGTTTACTTCTATTCTGCTTTGTCCGGTTGAAAGATTCACTCCAGCTTTCATTCCACAGGTAGAAAGAAAGCCAAAAGTGTGAAGCAGCCAACGAAGGCAAAAGCTGATGCCATGGTAGAGTGACTGTTAAGAGTGAAGCAGTATCGCAATATGAACGTTTATAGGGCACAAGCAAGGGCTAGCAGTACTAGAGCTTGCGCATTAACTTCCTGCTCCGCGGCCTTAACATTCAGTCCGGACAAGTCACTGCTGCCTTTTGAGTGGGTGTATGGAATTCAGAAAATCTTTTTTAAGTAGTTGAATGCAAGGTTTTCATCCTGGTACCATTTTGTCGAGATTCTTGTTTGGGTTGGTTTGAATTTGGCTCAGCTCAGTTGCGTACCTGGTTGTGTTTGCTGTGGTTTGTTGAATCCAACTGAATTGGAGATCAATGTTGCATACTCTACTCTATATTTCAGATATGGCTAATAGACAGTGTCCTCTCCTCTTGTCTCTCTCCAAGGAGGTGTCAGATGCCGGCCCTCGGCCCTCCTTAGCTGCCACTGCCGCATGGCTCTCGTCGCGGTGGTGGCGGCTCTCCTCACTGCTGAAGGTAACTTGGGGTGGTGGAAGACAGAGTCTGCTGTTGGAGCTGCTAGGGCGGTGAGAGTTGGCGCGTTGCCGATCTGTTGCCTGGGCGGCGAACTTGCGTCGGGGTGGTGGTTGAGACCTTCTCTGGCGATGGCGTGATCGGTGGCGGACCTGCGTCGGGGTGGTGGCTGAGACCTTCTCCGGCGGCGCCATGATCGATGGCGGATGCAGCCATGCATGGTTGTGGCGGGTTGATAGGACAATGTTGTGGCGGGTTGATAGGAACTACTTAGTATCTCTCACTCAAACACACTGACTCAGTGAGCCAAGTCTAGAAAAGATGAATGTGGAAGGGAGATCTTGAGCTGTCGCCGTCGCGTGATCCTTCCTGGATGGTTGGGGTAGAAGAGCCCCGCTCGCCTGGGCCTGCCATCCACTCTGTGCCTGTGACCCATGGGTTGGGTTTCTTCTCACGGTTGGGCCTGGTCCTCATTCCCTCTTCTGGTCCTGGTTCATGCTGGTCGCTTGTCCCTTCGACTGCTTGCTTGTGAGTGTCGAGGCCCTCCAAGCCGGAGCATGTGGAAAGGATTGGCGAAGACGCTCGAGGTCCTCCCACTTGGCCTTGTACATGGAAGAGGTCCTCCCACTTGGCCTTGTACATGGAAGAGAACGACCAATGGAGGAGACCTTGTTGGACGGTCTTGCACCCGAAGTGCTTGTCGCGTTTGTTGAGGATGCGGAGGGGCACCCACGTCGGGGCACGTGGGAACCGACGATGGAGATCATCCAAATATTCCCATGTAGTAGCGTCGCTTGAGGCCCCGGTCCAACGAATTTTGCCTTGCCGGACCATCTTGTTGGGAGCCTTGCGCCATCAGTACGCGAGCACCTCCAATGGAACCTGAAAGTCACACATGTTAATAGGAAGTGTACCGACAATACGTTCCAGCCGAAGGTTGGCTGCCTTGAGCTGCGATACATGAAAGACTAGGTGCACCTGAGACCCTTCTCGCAGCTGCAGTTTGTACGCTACTGCCCCGATCTTGGCCATCGTTAGGTAAGGGCTGAAGAACTTGAACGCTAGCTTATGACATGCCCGCTGAGCGATTGACGTCTGCACATACGAATGCAGTTTTAGGTATACTTGGTCTCCCGTCTCGAAGGACCGCTCTGATCTCTTTTTTTCTGCTTGCTCTTCCATCCTCTCCTGAGCTCGGTGGAGGTGTTGCTTGACCAACTCCAATATGAGTTGCCTTTCTTCTAGCGAGGCCCGAACATCCAGGGGTTGATCATCATCATTTGTAACCAAGCCTAGGGCTCTTGGTTCCCTGCCATAGATTACCGAAAATGGGGACTTACCCATGCTGAAATGGGTGCTCGTGTTGTACTAGAACTCGGCTAAAGACAACTATTTTGACCATTGCTTCAGGGAGGCCTCGGAGTAGTAGCGCAGAAATGTCTCGAGGCACTGATTGACCCTCTCGGTTTGGCCATCCGTTTAGGGGTGTCTTGGTGTGCTCAGGAACATATCATTCCCTGTCAACTTGAAGAGATGCTGCCAAAAATGGCTGGTGCGGATGGGATCCCGGTCTAGTATGATGTACCTTGCCATCCCATGATGTTTTTAGACGTGGTCCATGAACTGCTGCACCATCACGTGGGTTGTGAAGGGATGTACGAGAGGGATGAAGTGAGCATACTTTGCAACTTATCAACGACCACCATGATGCAATTGTATCAAGCGGATGGTGGCAATCCGTCGATAAAATCCATAGTCGCCAATTCTAATGGCTCGCTAGGAATGGGGATAGGCTGAAGCAATCTTGGGTAACGAGCGCGGTCCGGCTTCGCTTGCTGACACGCTGAACAAGTGCGAACGAACTCCTTGATGGTTTGACACATGCCCGGCCATGCAAAAGTACTTTTTGATGCGAGCAAAGATGACAGGGGTAGCCTGAGTGCCGTCGTGCTGCTGCATCATACAGAGCTGCCATTACCTTGTGCTGGAGGTTGTGATTCTGTCCCAATCATACCCGGTCCTTGTAGTGCAACAGACCCTGCCGTAATGAGAAGGGGCCAGGATGTGGGGCCATGCTCAGGCTGGAAAGCAACTTCTGGCATTGGACATCGTTCGTGTATCCCTTATGTAGTTCTTCGAGCCAAGCTCACCTGCATTCACTAATGGATGCGACCTCTTCGGGTTTCTCATGGCTACAGCGGGACAAGGCATCGGCAACCTTGTTCTCTTCTCCCCTTTTGTAGCAGATACGATACCGCAGCCCAACAACTTGGTAAGAGCCTTGTGCTGCCACACCGTTGGAAGTCGTTGTTCCTCCAAGTGAATGAGACTTTTCTGATCTATTTTGATGACAAACTCAACCATCTGCACATACAGATGCTATTTGTCAACAACTTGTAAAATTGACATGCATTCTTTTTCATAGGTTGATAATCTGGCAGACTTGGGACCCACAACCTTGGTCAAATAGGCAATTGGATGTCCTTCTTGTTGCAACACTGCCCCTATTCCTTTGTCACCAGCGTCCTTCTCCACCATAAAGGTCTTCGCAAAGTTGGGCAGAGTGAGGACCGATGTCGTAACCAACGCCTCCTTTAGTGCATCGAACAAGGACTGATGTCCCTCGGTCCATAGGAAGAGAGTCCCTTTGCGCAATAACTGAGTTAGCAGTCGGCAGATCAGGCCGAAGTGGTGCACAAATTTGTGATAGTACCCCGCAAGCCCAAGAAATCCGCGGAGTTCATTGACTGATCCTGGAGTCGGCCAATTCTTAACTGCATCAATCTTATCTTCTTGGTAGCAACCCGTGGTGCACTAATACGGTGCCCCAAGTAAGATAGTTGATGATGCTGTGCAAACAAGCACTTTGATTCCTTCACTTGCCACTCATCCTTCTTCAACAGTCCAAGCAAGTGTTCCAAATCTCTCACGTGGTCTTCCAATGTGGTATTGAAGAGCAGAATGTCGTCAAAGAAAACGAGAGCACACACCCTCAGTATCGGAGCTAGAGTGGAGTTCATTGCGCCCTGGAAAGTGTGTGGTGCTTCCGCAAGTCCAAAGGGCATCACCTTATACTCATATTGTCCACTGTGTGTCTGGAAAGCAGTTTTGGGAGCTTCCCCATCGGCCAATCTGATTTGATGGTAGCCCGCACAGAGGTCCAACTTGGAGAACCAGCATGCACCCGACAGCTCGTTGAGAAGTTCATCAATGGTCGGCAAGGGAAACTTGGACTTGCAGGTGAGTGCATTGTGATGTCAGTAATCCACACACAATCTCTAGGTGAGATCCTTCTTACGCACCAGCACCATGGGCGACAAGAAGGGACTATGACTTAGCTGGATAATTCCCTTCTACAACAGTTCAACCACATGTTTTTCAATCTTCGTTTTTAGAGCTGGTGGGTATCGGTATGGCCTGATGGCGAACGGCTGGGCACCAGGCAACAGCAGTATGCGGTGATCGCAAGCACGTTCCAGTGGAAATCCTGTGGGCTCCTCGAAGAGGCTCTTGTATTGGCTAAGAAACGCTGCCAGTTTCGGTAGATGCTCTTGTAACGACTGCTGATCCACTTGATACAGCTGGAGGATGAGCAGGCTAGCATTGTCCTTGCAAAGTGCTTGAAGTTGTAGGGAACATACCAAGGAACATTGGGATTCTCCATTTGGCAGACCCTGCAGCTTTATCTTGCTGCCCTGGTGTTGGAAATCGGTCTGCTTCCGTTCCCAGTCAACTTGCATGGGGTGTGGCTCTCACGCGAGTCCATTCCCAAAATGATATCTTAGCTGTGCAAGGGAAGGATTTTCACGTTACATGAAAACTGTTGGCCTTGACCCCACCATTGACAATTTGGCACCTCATGAGTACAAGCTAGTTCAGCCCCATAAGCCACGTGCATGCGAAGGCGGTGCGCGCGAGGAAATGCCCGGAGTCCCCCCTTGATCAGTTCTTGCTTGATGAACGACACAGAAGTGCTAGAGTCGAGGAGCATGAAGACTCTAGTACTCACCGCCCAGCCCTGCAACAACTGAAGCGCCTTTGGTGATGCCCTCCCATCCTAATGAGGACATCAACATTATTGTTACACCCACAACCCCAGCTGCTATACATACTTGACCAGTTACTAGAGCTCGCGCACGCCAATTGAATTACGAGATACTTTCGTTTCTTGGAAATCCTTCTAATGTTCATGAACATATGATGCTGCCTAAGTTAGATACTTTTGTTGTGCTTATGAATGAAGGACCTAGCATGGACAAGAAGGATATCCGTTGGAGCGGGATCAAGCGTGAAGTAGAAGGTGCACGCGCGAGAAAGAACAATGGAGCTTCCACTCGTGATTTTCGTACTTCAAAGCCACCATAAGGAGAGCATGAAGGCTTGAACGAAATATTCAAGACACCACTTTATAAATTTCGTCCATATGCTATTATAGGTGCTGCGCCACCTTATTTTTGGGCCAGACCCATGTAATTTCGAAATACCACATTATAGGCTATTTTTCGAGTCGATATGTGTGGGGAAACCGAGTTAGGGTCGGTTTCGGACCCCTCCTCCAAGTGGTCACGAAATTCCTTCGCTTCCCCCCATATATGCAGCCCTTAGGGTGCCATTTAGACTTGGGTTTTGTTTAGATTACAAATTCGCCATAGCTGCAACTTCGCGTTCTTCATTTGTGTTCCACGACCAGACAAAGGCGTAACAGGTTTTCCTCTTATATTCGCAATATCCAGATTGCAATCTTAGTTTATTGCTTGTTCTTCGCTTGCGTGCACGAAACAGACCCTCATGGTCAGGTTCATCGTGCTCTGGCGTGATCAATAACATCTCGGAGTTGGTTTAGCGATTGCTAAGGCGCGACGTTCTCACACATTCGTAGTCGGGTCGTCAAAGTCTACTCCACCAAAACAATAACCACCATCTCATTAAAACACAGGGACAACTTTGCCTCTATCACATCCAGAGGGGGGCAAGAGATGGCTGGGCAGTTCGCGGCATCGACGCCCTATCGCTCGTCTTCCATGATTGTCTAACTGTCCTTCGTGTCCAACATATGTGGTAGTTCCTCAATGGCTTGCAGAGGAACGGAGGCAGGGCAACAATGGTCGCCCCCAATGTTCCCCACATGTGAAGCACAACCCGTTCACGCGGTGGTAGGCACGCGGGCTGCTATTTTGTCAGAGTTGTGCGTTGGCCTTGCAACATCCAATACACGACGGTCCTCCCCTCCTTCCATGCCACCTCCGTGTGGCAAGTACTCCGCCATTGGCAAGGTTGCCGCACATCTGATGATAGGCCGAGTCGCTAGCGGATCCGGACGATGCGGTCGCTCCCTTTGGGAACCTGATACGTCCATTTTGCATCATGCTTTCATGTTGATATTTATTTCTTTTTGGGTTGTTATATTACTTGTGGTACCATATTTATGCCTTTTCTCTCTTATTTTGCAAGGTTTATTTGAAGAGGAAGAATTCAGGCAGCTGGAATTCTGGACTGGAAAAGGAGCAAATCCTAGTCCATTATTCTGCACATCTCCAAATGCCATGAAAAGTTACGTGGATTTTTTCTGGATTATATAAAAAATATTGGGCGAAAGAACTACTGGAGGGGGGCCACCAGGGCTCCACAAGCCATCCCACCGCCACCACCCCCTGGTGGCGCATGGCAAGCTTGTGGGCTGCCTGACGGCCCACTAGCTCCCCCCTTTTGCTATATGAAGGTTTTGGTCCATAAAAAATCACTAGGGAGCTTTTTCGTGGTTTCGCCGCCGCCACGAGGCGGAACTTGAGCAGATCCAATCTAGAGCTCCGGCAGGACGATCCTACCGGGGAAACTTCCCTCTCGGAGGGGGGAATCGTCGCCATCGTCATCACCAACACTCCTCTCGTCGGAGAGGAGGCATCTTCATCAACATATTCATCAACACCATCTCCTATCCAAACCCTAGTTCATCTCTTGTAACCAATCTTCGTCTCACAACTCCGATTGGTACTTGTAAGTTTGCTAGTAGTGTTGATTACTCTTTGTAGTTGATGCTAGTTGGATTACTTGGTGGAAGAGTTTATGTTCAGATCCTTGATGCTATTCATTACACCTCTGATCATGATTATGATTATGTTTTGTGAGTAGTTACTTTTGTTACTGAGGACATGGGATAACTCATGTTAATAATAGTCATGTGAATTTGATATTCGTTCGGTATTTTGATATGATGTATGTTGTTTTTCCTCTAGTGGTGTTATGTGAACGTCAACTACATAACACTTCACATATTTGGGCCTAGAGGAAGGCATTGGAAAGTAGTAAGTAGATGATGGGTTACTGGAGTGACAGAAGCTTAAACCCGAGTCTATGCGTTGCTTCGTGAGGGGCTGATTTGGATCCACTAGTTTAATGCTATGGTTAGACTTTGTCTTAATTCTTCTTTTGTAGTTGCGGATGCTTGCGAGAGAGGTTAATCATAAGCGGGATGCTTGTCCAAGTAAGGGTAGTACCCAAGCGCCGGTCCACCCACATATGAAACTATCAAAGTAACGAATGCGAATCATATGAACATGATGAAACTAGCATGACAGAAATTCCCGTGTGTCCTCAGGAGCGTTTTTCCTCCTATAAGACTTTGTTAAGGCTTGTACCTTGCTACAAAAGGGATTGGGCCACCTGCTGCACCATTGCTACTATTTGTTACTTGTTACTTTTTGCTCGCTACGTTTCACCTCACTACACCATCACTTGTTACCGCTACTTTCAGTGCTTGCAGTTATTACCTTGCTGAAATCCGCTTATCAGAGCTTTCTGCTCCTCGTTGGGTTCGACACTCTTACTTATCGAAAGGACTACGATTGATCCCCTATACTTGTGGGTCATCAGAACCCACGACCAGTTCCTCTTGAAGGAGTGCCAAGAAACCAGTCGCTTCCACGTCTGTCAGCCGCTTTATGAGCACCACCGTCCGGATGTCGTCCCATAAGCCCTCCACAAACCTCATCAAAAAGTACAAAGGGTGAATTGCTTCTGAATATGAAAACAAATGATTCATCAAAGTATCAAATTGCTCAATGTACTCTCCTACTGATCCATTTTTCTTAGAGTGATAAAACTGTTGAATTAGTTGCCAGTGTTGATCTCTCCCCAATTTCCCACATAAAAATCACAGAAACCCTCCCAATCCAGTCCGTACACTTTGTGCTGCAAAGACTGCAACCAAATCGTGGTGGTGGTGGAAAAGTTCAGGGTGGCCATGGGTAACCATAAGGACTGGTCCACCCCATACATAGCAAAATACTGCTCACACAAAACTTTCCATAGCCGTGTGTTTTCACAATCGAACAGCAAAATTGACAAATTTGACCTAAAAACTAAATTAATTCACAAACCAAACTACGTTTGAATTTTTTTTCACCCAACTGACCCTTTTATGTGACACCTTTGTCTTAGGCGTCACACTACACTATGTGGCGACGCTACATTGTGTGACGCCTGAGACCTAGTGTGGCGCCTAAGACATAGGCGCCACACTACACTATGTGGCGCCTAAGACAAAGGCGTCACACAGTGTAGTGTGGCGCCTGACTGTCGGGCGCCACACAAAAGGGTTAGTTGGGTGAATTTTTTTCAAACATAGTTCAGTTTGTGAAATACTTTGACTCCTGGGTCAAATTTATCAATTTTTCCCCATCGAACTGGGGAAACACCAAGGGAGGGAAGGAGTGGCCACTGCCCCCTCTGATGGACACCAAGGGGAAATCACCCGACACTGGGCTGGTGAAAGGGAACCGGGAAGATGGTGCGACAGGAATATGAGGGGGCTCAGACGGGTGCTGTGAGATTGGATAAAACTATTGTTATTAATTATTAATAGCTAGCTGCATACAATGGTATATATAAGAGGTTATAGGCCAACTAGACCTATTACAATACAACTAGGACTAGATAACTTGAGAACCAAGCAATAGTCTGACATCCCCCCGCAGTATCAACGAGAGGCTCGACAACGTTGAGACTGAATCAAATATTATGAGATGGTGTAGATGCCAGTACTTTGGTAAGTATATCGATGAATTGAGCCATAGAAGGAACATCTAGCACCCAAACTTGACCAAGAGCCACCTTCTCGCGAACAAAGTGGATGTCAATCTCAATATGTTTAGTCCGACAATGTTGAACAGGATTCCCAGACATGTAGACATTTTAAATGTTATCACAATAAACAATGGTAGCCTGGTCAAGTGGGCGATGCAACTCCGAGAGCAACTGACAGAGACAAATCGTATCAGCAACAACATGTGCAACGACACAATACTGAGCTTCAGCAGACGAGCGAGAGACTGTTACCTGCCTTTTCGAGGACCAAGAAATCAAATTGTTACCAAGAAAAAACAGAAACTGGATGTAGATCATCGAGTGTTGGGACAACCAGCCCAGTCTGCATCAGAATACACGGTGAGAGAAGAATTGTTTATGCGGAGACCATGATTGAGAGTACCTTTCAAATACCTAAGAATGCGTTTGATGTGATTACAGTGAGGAATACGAGGATCATGCATATAGAGACAGTCTTGTTGGACAAGAAAGGAGTTTTCAGGACAAGTAATGGTAAGATATTGGAGAGCACCGACTAAACTACGATAAAGAGTAGGATCAAAGAAAGGATCACCATAAGGAGATAGTTTGAAACTAGTGTCGACAGGAGTATGGGAAGGATGACAGTCTCGCATACCAACATGATTGAGAAGGTCAAGGATGTATTGGCATTGGGAAAGAAACACAGTTGAAGAATCACGAAGCACTGCAATACCCAAAAAATGATGAAGACCAAGATCTGTCATAGAAAACTCAGAGTGTAGATGAGTAATGATGCGGTCCAGAAAAGATTGAGAAGAAGCAGTGAGAATGATATCGTCGACATTAATAAGTAAGTATGCAATTCCACAATTGTGATGATAGACGAAGAGAGAGGCGTCAGAAAGAGAGGGAATAAAGCCTATGGTTGGAATAAAGGAAGAGAAGCGTTGAAACCACACACCTGGAGCTTGTTTAAGACCGTAGAGAGATTTTTGAAGAAGACAAACATGGTTAGGATAAGAAGGGTTTTCAAAACAGAAAGGTTGTTGACAATGCACAGTCTCCTGAAGGGAACCATGAAGAAAGGCATTTTTGACGTCTAATTGGTGAATAGGCCAGGTGGAGGAGACAACAAGGCTGAGAACGGTGCGAATGGTACTGGGTTTAACTACAGGGGAAAAAGTTTCATTGTAATCAATGCCATGCTGCTGAGAATAGCCGCGACATACCCAACGTACTTTGTAGCGGGAAAGAGTACCATCAGAGTGAAACTTCTGGTGAAAAACCCACTTGCCAGAGGCAATGTTGGTGTTGGAAGGGCAAGGAACAAACTGCTAGGTATTATTTTCGGTAAGAGCCGTATATTCTTCTTGCATAGGAGCAACCCAATTAGGATCAAGAAGCGCGGTTTCGTATGATTTGGGAACTTGAGAGAGAGAGACCGGGTGGCATGAAGGTTGAGGCGGTTGATTGGTTGACGGAAACCTGATTTAGAGAGAGTGCACATAGGATGATCATTGGCAGCTGGGATAGTGGAAACAACATGAATTAGGATAGGAGAGGTATTGGTGTCCGGCGCAGCGGATGATACAAACAATGGAGGGGATGGTGGCGGATCGGCGGGTGTGGGTGGCGATGGCGCATGTGTTGAAGGAGTCGGGTTGTGGTTGGATGGCGGCTGGGTATTGGGCGATGGTACATGTGTTGAAGGAGTTGGGTTGTGGGTGGGTGGCGGCGGGGTATTAGGAAGAGTAGTGGCGTTGGGTTGAGTTGGTGGAGAAGAAGTGCTTGTAGAGGGGGATGGCATGAGAGGACCATAGAGGAGGAAACGGGTAGTAGGGCGGCGAGGTGTGGGTGGAGTGGTATTTGATGGAGTAGTGCATTGAGCGAATGGAAATATGTGTTCAACAAAGGTGACGTGTCGAGACACAAGAACCCGACCGGTGTATAAGTCAAGGCAATGATTGCCTTTATGCTCATCCGAAAAACCGAGGAGAATACACGGGAGAGAGCGAGAAGAGAGTTTATGAGTGGTGGTAGCGGAAGTGTTAGGGAAACAGAGACAACCGAGAACACGAATATCGGAGTAGTTTGGATGGCACAAAAAAAGAGAGAAATAGGGGGTTGTATTGGGATTGGCTTTGGAAGTGCGGATATTGAGAAGATATGTAGCGGTGTGGAGAGCTTCTGCCCAGTACTGGGGTGGCATGAAGGATTGAAGAAGAAGGGTAAGAATAATATCATTTATAGTACGAAGAGAACGTTGAGCTTTGCCATTATGAGGAGAGGTATAGGGACAAGAAAAATGTAGAAGAATGCCATGTTGCAGGAAGAAGGTGCAATTTTTAATATTATCAAATTCACGACCATTATCACATTGTATAAAGCGAATGTTGAGGAACGTTGCATGGGAAACAAAAATTTTCCTACGCACACGAAGACCTATCATGGGGATGTTCATCTACGAGAGGGAGATAGGGTCCACATACCCTTGTAGATCGCTAAGCAGAAGCGTGAATAAACGTGGTTGATGTAGTGGTACGTCTTCACAATCCGTCCCTCAAACCGTCCCACGGACCGTCTCGCGATCCGTCCCACGATCCGTTCCGATCTAGCGCCGAACGGACGGCACCTCCGCGTTCAGCGCACGTACAACTCGATGACGATCTCGGCCTTCTTGATTCAGCAAGAGAGACAGAGAAGTAGATGAGTTCTCCGGCAGCATGACGGCGCGCCGATGTTGGTGATGATCTATTCTTGCAGTGCTCCTCCCGAGCTCCGTAGAAATCTAATCTAGAGGAAGAGCTAAGAGGTGTAGGTTTGAGTTGCACGTGGCAAAAGTTGTGTCTCAAATAGCCCTAAACCTCTAGTATATATAGGAGGAGCCAAGGGGTGGGGCAAAGCCCTAGGGCACCGGCCAAAGGTGGCCCTCCTTGGGTCGGCCGAAGTGGGAGGGAGGAGTCCTTCTCCAATCCCACTTGGATTAGGACTCCTTCCTTATTTTCCCACCTCTTTTGGATTTTCCACTTTTTTCTCATGGTCTTTCCTTGGATGACTTTGTCAGCCCATTATACCTTACTAGCAAAATGGCCCGTGCGTTGCCACGGAAGAAAAAAAACATAATCTCCAATAATGGTGACCACATTATGTTCATATATCATCGCTTGATTTAAAAATTTTGTGCACAAACGCAAGAAAATGTTTCTTCTTTTAAATTTATTCACAAGTTGAAGCAATCTTTACATTTTCAAAAAATATATATCATGGTTGTCAAAAATCTTGGTAACTCAAAGATTTATTCAGAATATCAAGAATTTTTTTTAGAAAACATAAAATAATAATCCGATCCATCCAACAGTTAATTCTTCAAAATTCACATAGGTATATTGTCACAAAGACTTAGAAGCATTAATGTTTAACTACATACATTAGATCTTTCGTGAACAATTTTACAAATATGGGAACGATTTTAAAATCGAGAACATTTTTTACAATTTACAAACATTTACTAAAAATCGTGAATATTTTTTATATTTCGAACGGGTTTAAATATTTATTTTGAATTGGCCACCAATTAAAGAAAAGAAGAACATAATTTTTTATATTGGAGGATTTATTTTAAATTCACAAACATTTTTTGAAATGCATGAAGTTTTTCCAAATAAACAAACATTTTTATAAATCAGTAATATATTTATTAAATTCATGGACATTGTTTTGAAATTTGCAAAAAAAATATAAAAAACCGCCATAAATCAGTAATATATTTATCAAATTCATGGACATTGTTTTGGAATTTGCGCAAAAAAAAAACCGGCGCTTTTTTTGAATCCACAAACATTTTATGTTTTCATGAGCATTTTAATTCAAAATTCCTATTTATTAATATGCGAAAGTTTTTGTAATTATAAATTATTTAAATTAGAAATAATATAAAATGGAATGGAAAATTTTAAATAAAAAAATAGAAACTATCAAAACAGGCATTAGTTATTTTTAAAATTTTAGGACATTTTTTAAATGCATTAACATATTTTGAATTAGAAAGCATTTTGTGATGCCTTTAATAATTTTTAATACATGGAATTTTATTTGAAATTATGGACTTTTATTATTGTACAAACATTTTTCTAAAATTGCAAACATTTTATTGTATATGCGAGCATTTTTTACAAAACCCCAAGGAGTTTTTGAAGTCACAAACATTTTATTTTTTAAATATGTTGATTTATAATTTTCAGTTTATTAAAAATTTAAAGATTATTTGAAGTTCTAAATTATGTAAAATAAAAAAATAAAACGGAACTGAAAATAAATAAATAAACGGAACTAAAAGCAGGCGCGTGTGCATGGACCGGCCCATACGGTGTGCTGGATATTCTTCCAGCATGCAGAGCGTAATATAGGAGGTTTTTACATGGGCCGACCCAGTCCAGGATTTTTGGATTTGCGAAACGTTTTCTATTACTTACCGGTGGCATGGTGGGTAATTTATGCAAACTTTAGGGGTAATTTTCATGACGGACGACCAGAAACCGTATTTGCTTTATTATTAGGGAGAGATTGTACATCCAATAAACCCACGTGGACCCCTTGGGGCGTGGTGGGCCCACACAGTGGCCCCCCGGAACCCATTCGTCACTCCCGGTACAGTGCCGGTAATGCCCGAAAACTTTCCGGAATCCAAACACCAACTTTCTATATATCAATCTTTGTTTCCGGACCATTCCGGAAACCCTCGTGACGTCCGTGATCTCATCTGGACTCCGAACAACCTTCGGTCACCAACACATGTAACTCAACTATACTAAAACATCATCGAACCTTAAGTGTGCAGACCCTGCGGGTTCGAGAACTATGCATACATGACCCGAGACACTTCTCGGTCAATATCCAATAGTGGGACCTGGATGCCCATATTGGATCCTACATATTCTAGAAGATCTTATCGGTTGAACCTATATGCCAAGGATTCATATAATCCCGTATAACATTCCCTTTGTCCTTCGGTATGTTACTTGCCCGAGATTTGATCGTCGGTATCCCTATACCTATTTCAATCTCGTTACCGGAAAGTCTCTTTACTCGTTTCGTAATACAAGATCCCGTGACTCACACTCGAGTCACATTGCTTGCGAGGCTTGTGTGTGATGTTGTATTACCGAGTGGGCCCCGGGATACCTCTCCGTCACACGGAGTGACAAATCCCAGTCTTGATCCATGCTAACTCAACGGACACCGTCGGAGATACCTTTAGAGCACCTTTATAGTCACCCAGTAACGTTGTGACGTTTGATAGACACAAGGCATTCCTCCGGTGTCAGTGAGTTACATGATCTCGTGGTCATAGGAATGAAGACTTGACACGCAGAAAACAATAGCAACAAAATAACACGATCACATGCTACGTTTATAATTTGGGTCTTGTCCATCACATGATTCTCCAAATGATGTGATCCCGTTATCAAGTGACAACACTTGTTTATGGCCAGGAAACCTTGACCATCTTTGATCAACGAGCTAGTCAACTAGAGGCTTACTAGGGACAGTGTTTTGTCTATGTATCCGCACATGTATTTATGTTTCCATTCAATATAATTATAGCATGGATAATAAACGATTATCATGAACAAAGAAATATAATAATAACTAATTTATTATTGCCTATAGGGCATATTTCCAACAGCGAATAGGGAGAAAGAAGTGGACAAAAACATATCATTGAAAATTGAGAAATAGGGCGTGAACACAGGACTTTTGCGTAGAGGAAAGGTGCAGACAAAGTGTGTAAAATCATCTAATATGACAAGAAAGTATTTAAAACCAGAGACACTAGCAATTGGGGACGTCCAGAGATCACAATGTATTAATTCAAACGGATAAGTGCTAGAAGAACTAGACGAACTAAAAGGAAGATGCACATGCTTGCCTAATTGACATGACTCACAAAAGGAGGAATCGTGGGAATCTCTGCTACAAGGTATGGTAAATTCACTAAGAACAGGTGCTAAAACTGCAGGGCTGGGGTGCCCTAAATGCCGGTGCGAGAGATCAGTAGATGCCATCACGGAGGTTGGAGAAGCGGTGGGAGGAACACCATTGAGAGAGTACAAGTCGCCGGAGCTATTGAATCGCGTGATCTCGACCTTTGTCTGGTAATCCTTCACAGATAAGCCAAAGGGGTCAAACTCAACAGAAACAAGATTATCACATGTGAATTGACGAACAGAGATTAAATTTATGATGAGAGCAGGATCAACAAGTACATCACGAAGAAGAAGGGGTGTAGTGGTGGAGGGAAGTTGAGCCTGACCAATAGAATAGATGGGGATAGAAGAACCATCACCAAGGGTGATGGATTTAAAGGAAGATGGGGTGCAAGAGGGGAGAAACGTACTAGATGCATACATATGACTAGAAGCACCGGAATGAAAATCCAATCCGTATGTGTGTTGCCTTGGGAGGCAAAATTGTTCATGGCCTCGATGAAGGTGGCTTGGTCCCATCTCAGCGGTGCAGGAGAGGTCGGTGTAGGCAGTAGAGCCGACGGATACAATGGCGATGTCAGTAGAGCCGGTGATGGCGCCGGCAGGAGAGTTGGCAGATATGATGACCAGGGTAGTAGAGTCGACGATGGGGTGTAGTAGTGGCCTCCGTTAGCGTAGGAGGGAGTGCCATATGTTAGAGCAGCATGGTAGGCATGTGTCGGCTGTCAAAATGTGAGTAATCCTGGAGCACCAGTATGGGGCCAAACGCCGGGCTGCCAGGCACCGTTATACGCCGGTGGAGCGCCGTGGGGAGCCGGAGCGGACCAAGGCATGGGCGAAGCTTGGACGATCCGTGTCCAGGGATTATGTGGAGGACACCAAGTCGGAGCTGCTGGTGGCGCACTTCGGGCCGGTGAAGGCGGAGGAGGTGGCGCCGAGCACGGCGTAGGCGGCCTGTAGATAGGGTTCTTGCCACGATAATTACGGTTGGGACGCCAGCCCGGCTATGGAGTGGGCGCTGTCGGGGAGGGAGGCGCCGCTGGTGGCGCTGTGGGTGACGGAGCATGTGGAACGGTGGCGAAGAGCTGAGGGTGAGCGCCTTATTCGATTGAGCACAGTCGTCACACTGGGGGATGGATCGCACCTCGACAAAAGTTGGCGGGGGCGCATCATCGATATGAAGGAGGCCTGCTTGTCAAACTGTTCACTGAGCCTGATGAGGAGGATGTTGATGAGCTGCCGGTCGACGACGGGATCACCAAGTTCATGGAGTTCGTTGGCGATAGACTTGAGGCATTGGCAGTGGATAGCGAGAAAATAATTGCCTTGCATTGTATTCCTGAGGTCAGTGTGGAGGAGGTTGGTGCGAGCATCGACGTTGTCCTGGAACAGCTGCCGGAGAGCCACCCAGAGTCCTACGACGGTGGCAGCATCTCGGAAGAGGAGATTAAAGATCTTGGTGGAAACATGCATGTAGATCCATTGAATGATGGTGAAGTCATCCTTGACCCATTAGGGATCATGGGGCTGTGGTACGACGGTGGCGTCGACGTGGGAACGAAGACTACAATGCCCGAGGTGAACTACGAAGAGGTGGCGCGAATGGTAGTAGTTGTGGGAGTTGAGATCGAGGGTGATGGGGATATATGGGCTAATATCGGAGATTGTATCGATGAAGGAGATCATGGGAGGCATAGGTGGTGGTAGATCAAGGGTAGACAAAGAGGGATCCGCGACGGCGCGTACGATGGTAGTGGCACGACGCTCAAAGTAGCCGGGCGGCGGCAGCGGCGGTGGGGTGGGCGGCGGATCCATACCCTAGGACCGAAAAACTGATACCATGTAAGATTGGATAAAACTATTGTTATTGATTATTGATAGCTGCATAGAACTGTATATATAATAGGTTACAAGCCAACTAGACCTATTACAATACGACTAGGACTAGGTAACTTGAGAACCAAGCAATAGTCTAACAGGTACTGTGACTGACCTATGCCCGGGGTAGTTCGTTGGAACTGCCTCCGGGGTTGTATTTGCTCGCTGATGACCCACAAGCATAGGGGATCAATTATAGTCCTTTTAATAAGTAAGAGTGTCGAACCCAACAAGGAGCAGAAGGAAACGATAAGCAATTTTTAGCAAGGAATTCTCTCCAAGTGATGTAAGTAACAGTGATAGATAGTTTTGTAGCAAGATTATTCATAACAAGTGACATGTTACAATAGTAGAAAAGGTACAACAAGGTAGCCCAATCCTTTTTATAGAAAAGGACAGGCCTAAAAGTTCTCTTATATAAAGCAAGTGCTCCCGAGGACACATGGCAATTTCTGTCTAGTCATGTTCATCATATTAAGTTAATTCACGTCCGCTACTTTGATGATTTGATGTGTGGGTAGACCGGTGCTAATGTGTTGCTCTTACTTGAACTAACAACCTACATATGATTACCCCCTCTCGCAAGCATCCACAACTATGAAATAAGAATTAAGATAAATCTAACCATAGCATGAAACATGTGGATCCAAATCATCCCCTTATGAAGCAACACATAAACTAGGGTTTAAGCTTCTATCATTGCCCCAACCCATCAACCATCATCCATTTGTTACTCCACAATGACTTCCCTTAGGCCCATAGTATGGTGAAGTGTAATGTAATCGACGTTCACATGACACCACTAAGATAAGTAACAACATACATATCATCAAAATATCGAAGAAATACCAACTTTATATGATTACTTATAACAAGACTTCTCCCATGTCCTCAGGGACAATAATTACTACTCACGCATCATCAACGTGTTCAAGATCACATGTGTAATAATAATAATTAAGGATCTGTACATAATATCTTCCACCAAGTAATCCAACGAGCATCAACTACAAGATATAATCAAACAACTAGTAACCCAGAGCTACCAATATGAGGTTTTGAGACAAAGATTGAGTACAAGAGATGAACTAGGATTGGAGATGAGATGGTGCTGGTGAAGATGTTGATGAAGATTGGTCCTCCCACGTAGGAGGAAGCATTGGTGATGATGATGGCTCCGATTTCCCCCTCCCGGAGGGAAGTTTCCTCGGCACAATCTCTCCGTTGGAGACCAAAAGGGCCTCTTCCCAGGTTTCCGCCTCGAGACGGCGACACTTCATCCCGAACTATGACTTATGATTTTTTTCTAGGGTAAAACACACCATATAGGAGAAGATGGTTGCCAGAGGGCTAGTTGGGGCCCACAAGCCATGAGGGCGCAACCAGGGGGGCGCCTTGTTGGCTTGTGCCCAGCTGGTGGCCCCTCTCCGACATATTTTTGGCCTAGAAATTCTTAAATATTCCATAAAAATTCTCCGTAAAGTTTCAGGTCATTTGGAGCAAGTTGTTTTTTCTTCCTTTTTCTTGGTTTCCAGGTCCAGAATTCCAGATATTTCCCTCTCAGTGATGTACCTTGCATATTCTGAGAGAAAGAGCATAAGAATTATATGATAATAAGGGATAATGGGCAAGATCAACACAAATATCATTAGTAATTCATGATGCAAAATGAGCAAATCAACTCCCCCAAGCTTAGACCCCGCTTGTTGTCAAGCGGAAGCCGAGCTCAAAAATGATGACCACATGATTTGAGAGAGAGGTGTCGCTAAAAAACATAATATGAGCATGAGAGCATCATGAATATTATCATAACAACAAGTGTTTTATCATATATCTTTTCATAAACAAGTAACAATCCATTCACAACTATTGGAGTATGAAGCATAAACCTTGTTGATAATCAACAAACTATGTTATATGCCATTGGGGCAATCACAATTCATCATAATTTAGAGGAGAGTTGCTACCTCTTGAGCTTGCATTGGTTTTCCCTTGAAGAGGAAAGTGTGATTCAGCAAAGTAGATAAGTATTTCCCTCAGTTTGTTGAGAACCAAGGTATCAATCGAGTAGGAGGAACAAGCAAGGCCCTAATAGTAGTACCTACGCAATAATCAAACACTTGCACGCAACGCTATAAAGGGGGTGTCAATCCCTTCAGAGTTATTTGCTAGGATGTGATCTGATAAAGATATATATAAATATTGCGGAAACAAAATTAAATAAATTTCAACAAAGTATTTTTTGGTATTTTTGGTTTATAGATCTGAAAGTATAATATGGAAAATAGACCCGAGGGCCATAGGTTTCACTAGAGGGTTCTCTCATGAAGGAAAATAACATGGTGGGTGAACAAATTACTGTCGAGCAATTGATAGAAAAGCGAATAATTTGAAGATATCTAAGGCAATGATTATGCATATAGGCATCACGTCCGTGACAAGTAGACCGAAACGATTCTACATCTACTACTATTACTCCACACATCGACCAACTCCTTCCTGCATGTAGAGTATTAAGTTCATGAAGAACAGAGTACCACATTAAGTAAGATTACATGATGTAGAGGGATAAACTCAAGAAATATGATGAAAACCCCATCTTTTTATCCTCGATGGCAACAATACAATATGTGCCTCGTGATACGTCTCCAACGTATCTATAATTTTTGATGGTTCCATGCTATTATCTTGTCAAACTTTGGACGTTTTGTATGCCTTTTATATATTTTTTGGGACTAACTTATTAACTCAATGCCAAGTGCCAGTTCCTATTTTTTTTCCGTGTTTTTGACCCTTTTCAGAGGAGGATTTTAAACGGTGTCCAAACAGAATAAAACTTCCGAAAAGATTTTTTTCGGAACAGAAGATACGCGCCAGACTTGAGAACCAAGCCAGGGGCCAGCAGGGGACCCCACAAGCCCCCTAGGCGCGGCCAGGGGGCCCCGCGCCTAGCAGGCTTGTGGGCCCCTGTGGCACGTCTGCCCTACATCTTCCGCCTATAAATACAGAAAAATTCCAAAACTACGCGAGAGATCAACGAAAATACTTTTCCGCCACCGCAAGCTTTTGTCTTCGCAAGATCCCATCTGGGGCACGTTCTGGTGCCCTGCCGGAGGGGGGATTCAGATACGGAGGGCTTCTTCATCAACACCATGACCTCTCCGATGATGCGTGAGTAGTTCACCATAGACCTTCGGGTCCATAGCTAGTAGCTAGATGGCTTCTTCTCTCTCTTTTGGATCTTCAATACAAAGTTTTCCATGATCTTCATGGAGATCTATCCGATGTAATCTTGTTTTGCGGTGTGTTTGTGGAGATCGGATGAATTGTGGATTTATGATCAGATTATCTATGAATCTTATTTGAGTTTCTTCTGATCTCTTATATGCATGATTGCATATCCTTGTAATTTTCTTCGAGTTGTGGGTTTTGTTTGGCCAACTTGATCTGTGATTCTTGCAATGGGAGAAGTGCTTGGTTTTGGGTTCATACCGTGCGGTGACCTAACCCTGTGACAAAAGGGGTAGCGAGGCACGCATCATGTTGTTGCCATCAAGGGTAAAAAGATGGGGTTTTCATCATTGGTTTGAGTTTATCCCTCTACATCATGTCATCTTTCTTAAGGCGTTACTCTGTTCGTCATGAACTCAATACACTAGATGCATGTTGGATAGCGGTTGATGTGTGGAGTAATAGTAGTAGATGCAGAAAGTATCGGTCTACTTGTCTCGGACGTGATGCCTATATGTATGATCATTGCCTTAGATATCGTGATGACTTTGCGCGGTTCTATCAATTGCTCGACAATAATTTGTTCACCCACCATAATATTTGCTATTTTGAGAGAAGCCTCTAGTGAACACTATGCCCCCCCGGTCTACTTCACACCATATTTTTAGCCTTACTCTTTTACTTCGTTGCACTTTCCGCCTTCAGATCTAACTTTGCAATCAATCTTGAAGGGATTGACAACCCCTTTATAGCGTTGGGTGCAAGCTCTTTTGTGTTTGTGCAGGTACTCTGGACTTGACGCGATTCTCCTACTGGATTGATACCTTGGTTCTCAAACTGAGGGAAATACTTACTGCTCCTGTGCTGCATCACCCTTTCCTCTTCAAGGGAAAAACCAACGCAAGCTCAAGAGGCAGCAGAAGGATTTCTGGCGCCGTTGCCGGGGAGGATCAAGTCAAGGACTCATCCAAGTAAGTGTCGCAAACTCATCTCTTGCATTTACCTTTTTTGACTCTCGTTTTCCTCTCCCCCACTTCTGAAAAAAAAAAATTTACATTTTTTTTGTCTTTTTCGTTCGCCCTTTTCTCTCGTTGCTTTTTGTTCGCTTGTGTGCTTGCTTGCTTGCTGAAGTCACCATGAGTGAAAACACCAAACTTTGTGACTTATTGAATACTAATAATAATGATTTTATTAGTACTCCGATTGCTCCCGCCATTAGTGTGGAGTCATACGAAATCAATGCTGCTTTGCTGAATCTTGTTATGAAAGAGCAATTCTCCGGCCTTCCTAGTGAAGATGCCGCATCCCATCTTAATACCTTCATTGAGCTTTGCGGTATGCAAAAGAAGAAAGATGTGGATAATGATGTGATTAAATTGAATCTTTTTCCGTTCTCGTTGCGAGATCGAGCAAAAACTTGGTTTTCGTCTTTGCCCAAAAATAGTATTGATTCTTGGAACAAGTGCAAAGATGCTTATATATCCAAATATTTTCCGCCGGCTAAGATTATCTCTCTCCGTAATGATATCATGAATATTAGGGAACTTGATCATGAACATGTTGCACAATCTTGGGAGAGAATGAAATTGATGATTAGAAATTGTCCCGCTCATGGCTTGAATCTTTGGATGATTATACAAATCTTCTACGCTGGCTTGAATTTTGCTTCTAGAAATATCTTGGACTCCGCCTCAGGTGGAACGTTCATGGAAATCACGTTAGGAGAAGCCACAAAACTCCTAGACAATATCATGACGAACTACTCTCAGTGGCACACTGAAAGGTCACCTACTAGTAAAAAGGTACACACTATAGAAGAAATTAACTCGTTAAGTGCTAAGATGGATGAGTTAATGAATGTGGTTGCTAGTAGAAGTGCTCCTTTAGATCCTAATTACATGCCCTTGTCTTCCTTGATTGAGAGTAGCAACGCTAGCTTGGATGTTAATTTTATTGCTAGGAATAATTTTGGCAACAACAATGCTTTTAGAGGAAACTATGTTCCTAGGCCTTTTCCTAGTAACCACTCTAATAACTTTGGCAACTCCTACAACAATACTCATGAAAATTACAATAGATTACCCTCTGATCTAGAGAGTAATATCAAAGAGTTTATCAACTCGCAAAAGATTTTCAATGCGTCCACAGAGGAAAATCTACTCAAAATTGACGATATGGCTAGGAGCGTTGATAGAATGTCTAGTGATATTGATGCTTCGAAAGTTAGATGTGCTCCTGCCAAGATTAATATGGATGAAACCTTGAAAGCTATGCGTGTTTCCATGAGTGAGAGCAAAGAAAGAACCGCCCAAATTCGTGCTAGACATGAATGGCTTAAAAGGGCGTGTTCTCGTGATAAGAGTCACGAAGATCTTAAAGTGCTTGGTGTGACTCCCATTGAATCTTTGTTTTCTTGTGTCAAACCTAATCATGATGGGGCTGTATATGAATCCACTTTGGTTGAAAAACGCCCCAATGATTCGGAGTCCATCTATCTTGATGCTAAAAGCATTGAAAGTGGAGTAGAAGATATTAGAACCTTGAGTAGTAATGAAATTACTACTTTGGATTTCAAGAATTCAATTATGATAGTTTTTCTCCTTGATTGAATGCATTTCCTTGATGCAATCCATGCTAAACTCTCCACACGCCTATAGCCAAAACAAGGCCTTTATCGATCATATCGTCGAAGCTATGATAAAATCCCTTGAAGAGAAACTTGAATTGGAAGTTTCTATCCCTAGAAAGCTTCATGATGAGTGGGAACCTACTATCAAAATCAAAATCAAAAACTATGAATGAAATGCTTTGTGTGATTTGGGTGCTAGTGTTTCCGCGATTCCAAAGTGTTTATGTGATGTTCTCGGTTTTAATGAGATTGAGGAGTGTTCTCTTAATTTGCATCTTGCGGATTCTACTATCAAGAAAACCATGGAAAGGATCAATGATGTTCTTATTATTGCAAATAGGAACTATGTACCCGTGGATTTCATTGTACTTGACATTGATTGCAATCCTACATGCCCTATCATTCTTGGTAGACCTTTCCTAAGGAACATCGGTGCTATCATCGATATGAAGGAAGGGAATGTTAGATTTCAATTTCCTTTAAATAAGGGCATGGAGCATTTTCCTAGAAATAAAATAAGATTGCCTTATGAATCTATGATGAGGGCTACTTATGGTTTGAGCACCAAAGACGACGATACGTGATTCTATCGCTTTATGCCTAGCTAAGGGCGCTAAACAATAGCGCTTGTTGGGAGGCAACCCAATGAATTTATATTTTTCTTTCTGTTTTGTTGCGTACACGCCATCATAATTCTATTATGATAGTGTCTTTTGTGTTTCTTTTTGTGTTTGAGCCAAGCAAAACCTTTATGACTAGTCTTGGTGATGGTTGTTTGATCCTGCTGGAAAAAGAGAGAAACTTTTCGCTCACGAGATTATTTTTCATTTTTATTGAGAAAGAGCTGTTGAGTTGATTATTTTTGCTTCTGGTTTATATGCCTTTTCCCAGGCAGTCGTAATTTTTCAGAATTCTTGAGGTACTAGAAGTATACGAAGTATACAGATTGCTACAGACTGGTCTGTTTTTGACAGATTCTGTTTTTGTTGAGTTGGTTGCTTGTTTTGATGAAACTATGGATAGTATCGGGGGGGGGGGGGGGTACTAGCCATGGAAAAGTGAGAATATAGTAATCTAACACCAATATTAATAGAAATCAAGATTGCTACAGTACCTAAAGAGGTGGTAGTTTGTTTTCTTGTGCTAATGATATCACGAGGTTCTGTTTAAGTTTTGTGTTGTGAAGTTTTCAAGTTTTGGGTGATGTTCTCATGGACAAATGGAAAAAGAGTGGAAAGAGCTCAAGCTTGGGTATGCCCAAGGCATCCCAAGCCAAATTCATGGACACCAAAAAGCCTAAGCTTGGGGATGCCCCGGGAAGGCATCCCCTCTTTCGTCTTCAATCCATCGGTAACATTACTTGGAGCTATATTTTTATTCACCACATGATATGTGCTTTGCTTGGAGCGTCTTGTATCGTAGGAGTATTTTCTTTTTGTTGTGTCACAATCATCCTTGCTGCACACCTTTTGAGAGACACATGCACTCATCATGGATTTGCTAGAATGCTCATCGTGCTTCACTTATATCTTTTGAGCTAGATAATTTTTGCTCTATGTGCTTCACTTAGATCTTTTAGAGCACGGCGGTGCGTGACTTGGTAGTTGGTTTGTGCTATGAAAGTAGTCCCAAAGGAGATAGGCACCTAAATAGGATACACAAACTTCCATCTTCTTGTGCATTGAGTAGAAAGAAAAGTTTGATTCCTCTCAATTAGTTTTGAGACGTGGATTTGGTAATATTAAGAGTTATGTTAGTAGGGTGTTGTGAATCTAGAAATACTTGTGTTGAAGTTAGTGATTCCCGTAACATGCACGTATGGTGAACCGCTATGTTAGGAAGTCGGAGCATAATTGATCTATTGATTGTCATCCTTTGTGTTGCGGTCGGGATCGCGCGATGGTTAACACCTATCAACCCTTCCCCTAGGAGTATGCGTTTAGCACTTTGTTTTGATTACTAATAAAAACTTTCGGAACAAGTATGTGAGTTCTTCATGACTAATGTGAGTCCATGGTATAGACGCACTTTCACCTTCCACCATTGCTAGCCTCTCTAGTGCCCTGCAATTTTCGCCGGTACACAAACCCACCATATGCCTTCCTCAAAACAGCCACCATACCTACCTACTATGGTATTTTCATAGCCATTCCGAGATATATTGCCATGCAATTCCCATCGTTCCGTCTCATGACTTGTGCTGTCACTCTCATATTGCCATGCAACTCCCACCATTCCGTCTCATGACTTGTGCCGTCACTCTCATATTGCCATCACATGATCGTAAGATAGCTAGCGAGATGTTTCAACGTCATACGCCAAGCTAGATCGTTGCACATCCCGGTACACTGCCGGAGGCATTTCCTATAGAGTCATCATCATTCTAAGCTTTGAGCTGTGAGTAAATAAAAGTCTGATGATCGTCATTATTAGAGCATTGTCCCATGTGAGTAAATAAAAAAAGAGAGGCCAAAGAACCCAAATAAAAAAGAAGAGAAGAGAAAAAAAGAGAGGCCAAAGAGCCCAAATAAAAAAAGAGAGAAAAAGGGAGAAGGGACAATGCTATTATCTTCTTCCACACTTGTGCTTCATAATAGCACCATGTTCTTCATGATTGAGAGCCTCTTGTTTTGTCACCACCATATACTAGTGGGAAATTTCATTATATAACTTGGCTTGTATATTCCAAGGATGGGCTTCCTCAAGTTTCCCTAGGTCTTCGTGAGCAAGCAAGTTGGATGCACACCCACTAGTTCTCCTTTTGAGCTTTCACATACTTATAGCTCTAGTGCATCCTTTGTATGGCAATCCCTACCCATTCACATTGATATCTATTAATGGGCATCTCCAAGCCCTTTTATACGCCGAGTCGATGTGACCATCTCCTCCTTTTTGTCTCACAACCTCCACCACACTCTATTCCACCATAGTGTTATATCCATGGCTCACGCTCATGTATTGCATTAGAGTTGAAAAAGGTTTGAGAAAGTAAGGGTGCAAAAACAATTACTTGGCCAATACCGGGGTTGTGCATGATTTAAATTAGTTGTGTGGGGATGAGGGAGCATAGCCAGACTAATGATTTTGTAGGGATAACTTTCTTTGGCCTTGTTATTTCGAAAGTTCATGATTACCTTCATAGTTTGCTTGAAGTATTATTGTTTTCATGTTAATAGCAAACTATTGTTTTGGATCTTACAGATCTAAACATTCATGTCACATGAAAGAAGTTATAAAGGACAACTATACTAGGTAGCATTCCACATAATTTTTTTAGTCTTTATCACTTTCCTACTCGAGGACGAGCAGGAGTTAAGCTTGGGGATGCTTGATACGTCTCCAACGTATCTATAATTTTTGATGGTTCCATGCTATTATCTTGTCCAACTTTGGATGTTTTGTATGCCTTTTATATCTTTTTGGGACTAACTTATTAACTTAGTGCCAAGTGCTACTTCCTGTTTTTTCCGTGTTTTTGACCCTTTTTAGAGGAGGATTTTAAACGGTGTACAAACGGAATAAAACTTCCGAAAAGATTTTTTCCGGAACAGAAGATACGCGCATGACTTGAGAACCAAGGGAGGGGCCAGCAGGGGACCCCGCAAGCTCCCTAGGCGCGACCAAGGGGGGCGCCTAGCAGGCTTGTGGGCCCCATGTGGCACGTCTGTCCTACCTCTTCCGCCTATAAATCCAGAAAAATTCCAAAACTGCGCGATAGATCAACAAAAATACTTTTCCGCCGCCGCAAGCTTCTGTCTCCGCAAGATCCCATCTGGGGCACGTTCGGGTGCCCTGCCGGAGGGGGGATTCAGATACGGATGGCTTCTTCATCAACACCATGACCTCTCTGATGATGCGTGAGTAGTTCACCATAGAGCTTCGGGTCCATAGCTAGTAGCTATATGGCTTCTTCTCTCTCTTGGATCTTCAATACAAAGTTCTCCATGATCTTCATGGAGATCTATCCGATGTAATCTTCTTTTGCGGTGTGTTTGTCGAGATCCGATGAATTATGGATTTATGATTAGATTATCTATGAATCTTATTTGAGTTTATTCTGATTTCTTATATGCATGATTTCATATCCTTGTAATTATCTTCGAGTTGTGGGTTTTGTTTGGCCAACTTGATCTATGATTCTTGCAGTGGGAGAAGTGCGTTGTTTTGGGTTTATACCGTGCGGTGACCTCACCCAGTGACAGAAGGGGTAGCGAGGCACGCATCGTGTTGTTACCATCAACTGTAAAAAGATGGGGTTTTCATCATTGGTTTGAGTTTATCCCTCTACACCATGTCATCTTGCTTAAGGCGTTACTCTGTTCGTCATGAACTCAATACACTAGATGCATGCTGGATAGCGGTCGATGTGTGGAGTAATAGTAGTGGATGCAGAAAGTATCGATCTACTTGTCTCGGACGTGATGCCTATATGTATGATCATTGCCTTAGATATCGTCATGACTTTGCGCGGTTCTATCAATTGCTCGATAGTAATTTGTTCACCCACCATAATATTTGCTATTTTGAGAGAAGCCTCTAGTGAACACTATGGCCCCTAGGTCTACTTCACACCATATTTTTAGCCTTACTCTTTTACTTCGTTGCACTTTCCGCCTTCAAATCTCAGTTTGCAATCAATCTTGAAGGGATTGACAAGCCCTTTATAGCGTTGCGTGCAATCTGTTTTGTGTTTGCGCAGGTACTCTGGACTTGACGCGATTCTCCTACTGGATTGATACCTCGGTTCTCAAACTGAGGGAAATACTTACTACTCCTGTGCTGCATCACCCTTTCGTCTTCAAGGGAAAAACCAACGCAAGCTCAAGAGGCAACACCTCGCTACCCCTACTTTGTCATTGGGTGAGGACACCGCAAGATTGAACCCAAAACTAAGCACTTCTTCCATTGCAAGAATTACCAATCTAGTTGGCCAAACCAAAGCAATAACTCTAAGAGACTTGCTAAGATATGAAATCATGCATATCAGAATTCAGAAGAGACTCAAATAATATTCATAGATAATCTGAACATAAACTCACAATTCATCGGATCTCGACAAACACACCGCAAAAGAGTATTACATCAGATAGATCTCCATGAAGATCACGAAGAACATGGTATTGAAGATCAAAGAGAGAGAAAAAGCCATCTAGCTACTAGCTATGGGCCCGTAGGTCTATGGTGAACTACTCACGCTTCATCGCAGGAGCAATGGAGTTGCTGTAGATGCCCTCCGTGATCAATTCCCCCTTCGGCAAATTACCAGAAAAGGCTCCCAGATTGGATCTCACGGGAATAGAGGCTCCCGGTGGCGGAAAAGTATTTGCGTGGCTCTTTTTGGCGATACGAGAATATTTGGGAATTTATAGGCCAAAGAATAGGGTCAGGAGACCTGCAGGGGGCCCACAAGCCAGGGTGTGCGACCACCCCCCTAGGGCGCGCCGTGCAGGCTTGTGGCCTCCCGGCAGATGCCCTGCCCCCTACTCCAAGTCTGCTCGGTGTCTGCTGGTCCAAGAAAAATCTTTCCGAAGATTTTGTTCCGTTTGGACTCCGTTTAATATTCCTTATCTGCAATACTAAAAAACATGGAAAAAACAGAAACTGGCACTAGGATCTAGATTAATAGGTTAGTCCCAAAAATAATATAAAACAACATATTAATGCATATAAAACATCCAAAATAGATAATATAATAGCATGGAACAATAAAAAAATTATAGATATGTTGGAGACGTATCAGCATCCCTAAGCTTAATTCCTGCTCGTCCTCGAGTAGGTAAATGATAAAAACAGAATTTTTGATGTGGAATGCTACCTAACATATTTATCCATGTAATATTCTTTATTGTGGCATGAATATTCAGATCCATAAGACTCAAAACAAAAGTCTAATATTGACATAAAAACAATAATATTTCAAGCATACTAATAAGGCAATTGCTTCCTTTCAAAAATAACATGGTCTTAGAAAGTTATCCCTACAAAATCATATAGTATGGCTATGCTCCATCTTCACCACACAAAGTATCTAAATCATGCACAACCCCGATGAAAATCAAGCAATTGTTTCACACTTTTTATGTTCTCAAACCTTTTCAACTCTCACGCAATACATGAACGTGAGCCATGGATATAACACCATAGGTGTAATAGAGTATGACGGGGGTTGCAAAAAAAAGGGAGAAGATAGTCTCACATCAATTAGGCATATCAACGGGCTATGGAGATGCCCATCAATAGATAGCAATGTGAGTGAGTAGGGATTGCCATGCAACAAATGCACTAGATCTATAAGTGTATGAAAGCTCAAAAAGGAAACTAAGTGGTTGTGCAGAAGATGTAATTCCACTAGTTATATGAAAGTGACAAAATATGAGACTCTCTATGAAGAAGTGAAGCACAAGTGTGAAAAGAGATAGTAGCATTGTCCCTTCTCTCTTTCTCTCATTCTTTTATTTCTTTTTCTTTTTTTGGTGGGCTTATTTGGCCTATTTATATTTTATGGGCTTCGCTGGCCTCTTTTATTTTTTTGTAAAGTCCGGAGACTCATCCCAACTTCTGAGGGAATCATAGCTTCCATCATCCTTTTATCACTCGGGACAATGCTCTAATAATGCAAAATCATCACACTTTTATTTACTTACAACTCGATATCTAGAACAAAGTATGACTCTATAAGCAATATGGAAGTGATGGTGTGTTTCATAAAAACAAAACGATGGTGTTGCATGGAAATATATCTCGGAATGGCTATGAAAATGCCATAATAGGTAGATATGGTGGCTGTTTTGAGGAAAATATATGGTGGCTGTTTTGAAGAAGGTGGGTTTAATGTATCAAAGAAAGTTGCGCGGTACTAGAGAGGCTAGCAAAGGTGGAAGCGTGAGAGTGCGTATAATCCATGAACTCAACATTAGTCATAAAGAACTCACATACTTATTGCAAAATCCTATTAGTTATCGAAGCAAAGTATTAGACACATGCTCCTAGGGAAAGGGTTGCTACGAGTTAACCATCGCGCAATCCCGACCTCCACACAAAGGTTGACAATCATTAAACAAATCATGCTCCGACTTCATCATATAATGGTTCACCATCATGCATGCTACGGGAATCACAAGCTTTAGCACAAGTATTTCTTCTAATTCACAATTACTTACTAGCATGACTCTCATATTACTATCTTCACATCTCAGAACTACATGCAAGGAATCAAACTTCTCATCATATTGAGTGCACTTAATATGAAAGTTTTTATTATATCCCTCTTGGATGCTTATTATATTAGGACTAAATTCATAACCTAAACCAATTACCATGTCGTTTAAATAACTCTCAAAATAATATAAGTGAGGTACGAGAGTTTAATAATTTCTATAAAACACAACAACACCGTGCTCTAAAAGATATAAGTGAAGTACTAGAGCAACATTGCCTATCTCAAAAGATATAAGTGAAGCACAAAGAGTATTCTAATAAATTCACGATTCAACGTGTCTTTCTCTCAAAAGATGTGTCGAGCAAGAATGATTGTGCCAAACTAAAAATTAAAGACTCATATCATACAGGACGCTCCAAGCGCATATCATGTGGTGAATAAAAATATAGTCTCAAGTAAATTTATCGATGGCGAGGGATAAAATCAAGCAATATGATGAAAACCCCATCTTTTTATCCTCGATGGCAACAATAAAATACGTGCCTTGCTACCCCTACTTTGTCACTGGGTGAGGACACCGCAAGATTGAACCCAAAACTAAGCACTTCTCCCATTGCAAGAATTACCAATCTAGTTGGCCAAACCAAACCAATAACTCGAAGAGACTTGCTAAGATATGAAATTATGCATATACAAATTCAGAAGAGACTCAAGTAATATTCATAGATAATCTAAACATAAACTCACAATTCATCGGATCTCGACAAACACACCGCAAAAGAGTATTACATCAGATAGATCTCCACGAAGATCATGAAGAACATGGTATTGAAGATCAAAGAGAGAGAAAAAGCCATCTAGCTACTAGCTATGGACCCATAGGTCTGTGGTGAACTACTCACGCTTCATCGGAGGGGCAATGGAGTTGTTGTAGATGCCCTCCATAATCAATTCCCTCTCCGACAGATTGCTGGAAAAGGCTCCCAGATTGGATCTCACGGGAACAGAGGCTCCCGATGGCGGAAAAGTATTTGCGTGGCTCTTTTTGGCGATACGGGAATATTTGGGAATTTATAGGCCAAAGAATAGGGTTAGGGAACCTGCAGGGGGGCCACAAGCCAGGGGCTTGGCCACCCCCCTAGGGCGCGCCTTGCAGGCTTGTGGCCTCCCGGCAGATGCCCTCCCCCCTACTCCAAGTCTGCTCGGTGTCTTCTGGTCCAAGAAAAATCTTTCCGGAGATTTTGTTCCGTTTGGACTCTGTTTAATATTCCTTATCTGCAATACTCAAAAATGTGGGAAAAACAGAAATTGGAACTAGGCTCTAGATTAATAGGTTAGTCCCAAAAATAATATAAAACAACATATTAATGCATATAAAACATCCAAAACAGATAATATAATAGCATGCAACAATCAAAAATTATAGATACGTTGTAGACGTATCAAGAGTCTATGTAAGAGCTTTCTTTTTGACAAGTTCACATACTCAAGTATCATTTAATATTCTATGATTTTTCATGCTCAAGGCATATTTTTGGAGCTCATGTTTCCATAGGACACATAGGAAGATAGGGGCTTAAATGATTTGCCACCCAACTTATTTACCTCAAGGATAACATCAACAATAATACGTCATGATCATTCACATCCACTTGGATATATAAATCTGAATCATTCCTCAACACATGGTGCGCCATTATAGGGTTAATAAGTTGGAAGAGGGATAAACTTTATTGACTGAAGCATAGGGTTGAACTCCTGAAAGTAAAAGATAGGCCCTTCACTGAGGGAAGCAAAGGTGTGAAGTCTTAATGCAAAGGAACATCACTTTATATTGCCCCTTATGATAGCAAACTTTCTTATGCACTCAGTCGCTTTTATTTCTTTGCCATCACAAGATCGTACAAAGCTTAATTTCCATTGCAATAAAAGATCATACATATTTAGGAGCAATTTTTATTGCTTGATGCACCGATGACAACTTACTTGAAGGATCTTACTCAATCCATAGGTAGCTATTGTGGACTCTCATGGCAAGAAACTGGGTTTCAGGGTTATGGATGCACATGTAGTATCTCTACTTAGTGTGGAATTTTTTGGCTAGCAAAGGATCTAAAGCAAGCATCGCATGTTGAAGGATCCAAATATAAATTACCATGATCATTACGTTGTCTTCCATGTCCAACATCAACACTTGATCATTATATAATATTTTATGAAGGCTCTAAAAGATGTCCAAGATAGTGTATTTGTATGTGAGTCTCCTCTCCTCTCTCATAATCTTGCTTAGATTGCAACAATGACCAATACTATGTTTGTTTACTATCAACAACTTTATCATTTATACCCTTTTTGTGTGAAGTCATTAATTCTCATGGGATGAGCATATGATCTTTGTCTTTCTTTTTATTGCCATGCTAAAATGATGGGTGCCCACAGGTAAACCAAAAAAACTCAACTGATCTTTATTATATAGATCAGATACTCAATTACAAGGATAGATGGAACTCAAAGCAAAAATTCTAAGCAAAGCAAATCTGAAATTTATTTCTCTAAATCATGAAACAACTAAGGATCAAACTAAGATAGATAGTAATGATGGAAGTGATGGTGATACAATAACGGGGAACCTCCCCCAAGCTTGGGACAAGCCAAGGGTGGTGCCCATACCCATGTACTCAAGCGTTCTCCTAAGTTGATAGTGGTGGTGTAGTAGGGGTGTTCTTCTTCTCCAACTTACGCCGGAGGATAAAATTCTCCTCCCTCAAGGCATCATTTTCTTGCTTAATCTTCAATATCCTTTTGCATAATCCCATCTTGCTTTCCTGCAGAAAATGTGACGGGATAAACTGATCGTTAGATTTATTTTCCCTCTTTGGAAGACTTGATTTCTTTAATTCCACATGCATATCTTTAGGCTGGGGTAGTGGAACTTCATCCTCATCTGAGATGGCCTCCTTTATTTCCTCCAAATCATTGTCCCGCTCCTCGTTTGTGGATCAAAGGTAGGGATAGATATCCCCAAAGATCTTTGGGTCCGAAATATAGTGGGAGACATAGCTCTCTCCATCTGAATCTTGAGACGACATATTCTCACGCCTGCCAGAAAAACAGCTCGAAACAAGAACATAGGAAAATCTCACGATGCGGTGGTCAAAACACATGGGAGTATATATAATGATTTTTTCGAGGTAAGAATACGTGCTCACGAAGAATTTGGAGTCTGGGAGGCGCACGAGGGCACCACAAGCCATCATGGCGCGACTTAGGGGGCGCCATGTTAGCTTGTTCCTCCCTCGTGGGTCCCCTCAACTCCATTTTATTTTTATATTTTTTATAAAATACCAAAACGAGTAAAATATATTTTTTTGGAATTTTTGGAGTCGGTTTACTTACCGTACAATGTACCTACCCCTTTTTCAGGTTTCTAGAGTGTTCCGGTAGACTTCCTTTATGGGCTCCTCCGGTGTCATGACTTGCATGACATTAGTTTCCTCATTAAATGGGTGTACCTGAAATATAATGCTTGATTCTTTTCCCATTCACCACTCTCGGGTTTTTACCTTCGAAGTTATTAATTTTTATAGTACCAGAGCGATAAACCTCCTCGACAACATAAGGTCCTTCCCATTTGGAGAGGAGTTTCCTTGCAAAAAATCTAAAAGAGAATTGTACAAAAGCACATAGTCTCCTACATTGAATTCTCGTTTTTGAATTCTCTTATCATGCCATATTTTAACCTTTTCTTTAAATAACTTAGCATTTTCATAAGCTTGTGTCCTCCATTCATCGGGTGAGCTAATATCAAATAACCTCTTTTCACCAGCAAGTTTAAAATCATAAATAAGTTCTTTAATTGTCCAATAAGCTTTGTGTTCTAACTCAAGAGGTAAATGACAAACTTTTCCATAGATCATCCTATATGGGGACAACCCCATGGGGTTCTCATAAGCACTTCTATAAGCCCATAAAGGCTCATCAAGTTTATTAGACCAATTCTTTCTGGACCTATTGACAATCTTCTGCAGGATTAATTTTTTTTCTCGACTGCTCAGTTCGACTTGATCACTAGATTGAGGATGACAAGGTGATGAAATTCTATGGCTAACATCATATTTAGCTAGCAGTTTGTGGAAAGCACCATGAATAAAATGTGAATGACCATGAGTAATTAAATATCTAGGGACCCCAAACCTCGGAAATATAATGTCCTTAAGCATTTTAATAGAAGTCTTATGATCAACACTACTAGTTGTAATTGCTTCTACCCACTTAGTAACATAATCAACAACAACTAAAATATGAGCATATCCATTAGAGGAAGGAAAAGGTCCCATAAAGTCAAAGCCCCACACATCAAATGGTTCAATAACAAGTGAATAGCTCATAGGCATTTCCTAACATTTACCAATATTACCAACTCTTTGGCATTCATCACAAGAAAGGACATACTTACATGCATCTTTAAAAAGAATAGGCCAATAGAAATCGGATTGTAATACCTTGTGTGCAGTTCTGTCACCGGCGTGGTGTCCTCCGTAGGCCTCAGAATGATACTTCCTTAGAATTTGTTCCTGCTCATACTCAGGTATACAACGTCTAATAACACCATCTACTCCTTTATAAATATGGGGGTCGTCCCAAAAGTAATGTCGTAAATCATAGAAGATTTTTTTCTTTTGTTGATAGGTGAAGCTAGGTGGGATATATTTAGCAACAATGAAAATAGCTTAATCAGAATACCAAGGAGAGCTACGTGAAGGATTAATAGCAGCCAGTTTCTCATCAAGAAATATATCATCAATAGGTAGTGGGTCATCAAGACCATTTTCCATTCTAGACAAGTCATCTGCTACATGATTATCAGCTCCCATTCTATCAACGATATGCAAATCAAACTCTTGAAGTAAAAGTACCCACCTAATGAGTCTAGGCTTAGCATCTTTCTTTTCCATAAGCTATTTAATAGCAACATGATTAGTGTGAATAGTTACTTTAGCATCAACAATGTAAGGCCTAAACTTATCACATGCAAACACAATTGCCAAAAATTCCTTCTTAGTAGTAGCATAATTTCTTTGAGCAACATCTAGGGTCTTACTAGAATAATGAATAACATTCAATTTCTTGTCCACTCTTTACCCTAGTACAACACCAACATCATAATCACTAGCATAACACATAATTTCAAAGGGTAGGTTCCAATCAGGTGGTTGGACAATAGGTGCAGAACTTAAGGCTTTCTTAAGTATTTCAAAGGCTTCTACAATATCATCATAAAAAATAAAAGGAATATCTTTTTGGATAAGATTAGTTAGTGGCCTAGAAATCTTTGAGAAATCTTTAATGAAATGCCTATAGAACCCAACATGATCAAGGAAACTTCTTACACCTTCGATATCTTTTGGGCAAGGCATTTTTTATATTGCATCAACTTTGGCCTTATCCACCTCAATACCACATTCAGAAATTTTATGCCCAAGCACTATACCTTCATTCTCCATAAAGTGGCACTTCTCCCAGTTCAATACAAGATTAGTTTCTTCACATCTCTGCAAAAATCGATCAAGGTTGCTCAAGCAATCATCAAAACAAGTCCCGTAAACGGGAAAATCATCCATGAAAAACCTCAACAATCTTTTCACAAAAGTTAGAGAATATAACACATCTTTGGAAGGTAGCATGTGCATTGCATAGACCAAAAGGCATACACCTATAAGCATAAGTTCCAAAGGGGCAAGTAAAGGTAGTTTTTTCTTTGACCTCTTTTGACACACGTATTTGAGAGAATCAAGAGTATCCATCAAGAATGCAAAATTGTGTGTGCGTAGATAATATTTCTAACATTTTATCAATAAAAGGTAAGGGGTAATGATCTTTTCTAGTAGCCATATTTAATTTCCTAAAATCAATTACCATCTTATAACTAGTTACTATCCTTTGTGGAATAAGTTCATTTTTATCATTAGGAACGACAGTTATACCACCTTTCTTAGGAACACAATGAACATGACTTACCCATCTACCATCAACAATATGATAGATTATACCCACTTCAAGAAGTTTTAGTATTTTAGACCTTACCACCTTTTTCATCTTAGGGTTGAGGCGGCGTTGATGAGCAACAACTGGTTTAGCATCAGGTTCCATGTTAATCTTGTGCTGACAAAGAGTGGGGATTATGCCTTTAAGATCATCAAGAGTATAGCCAATAGCAGCCTTGTGCTTCTTTAGAGTTTATAGTAATCTATTTTCTTCATGTTCTGAAAGGTTAGCACTAATAGTAACATGATATATCTTATTGTCATCAACATAAGAATATTTTAAAGTATTAGGTAAAGCCTTAAGCTCAAATACGGGATCTCCCTTGGGTGGAGGAGGATCACCTAAAATTTCAACTAGTAAGTTATGCTTAAGGATAGGTTGTTGATCAATGAGTATCTTATCTATCACATTCCTTTCGTTCAAATGCATATCATTATTATGATCTAGCAAATATTGTTCTAGTGGATCGGTAGGAGATACACAAATAGAAGCAAGACCAATTATTTCATCCTTACTAGGCAATTATTTTTCATTTGGTTGCCTTCTAAACTTGGAGAAGTTAAACTCTTGAGAAATATCACCAAAGCTCACTTTTACCTTCTGAGTAGCATAATTAACTTCAACATTAATTGTATTCAAGAAAGGTCTACCAAATATGATGGGAGAAAAATTATCTTGTTCCGAACCAAGTACTAGGAAATCAGTGGGGTACTTGACTTTTCCACACAAGACTTCAACATCTCTAACAATCCCAAGTGGCGAAAGAGTATCACAGTTTGCAAGCTTAATAGTGACATCAATATCTTCAATTTCACAGGGTGCTATATCATGCATAATTTCTTGATATAATGTAAAAGGTATAGTACTAATACTAGCACCAATATCACACATGCCATGATAGCAATGAACTCCAATTTTAAGTGAGATGACACGTGTGCCTACATTGGATTAATTTTGTCTAGTTCATCTCGTTTGTTTCTAACAGGTTTTGCAATTCTGGCAGCTTCATCAGAGAGATAAATAATATGCCCATCAGTATTATCAACTATGAGATCTTTAACTATAGCTACATTAGGCTCAACATTTATTTGTTAACAAAGTGTAGGTGTTTTAACATAACTCTTATTAACCACTCTTGTAACCTTAGCATGTTCTCTAATCCTAACAGGGAAAGTAGGTTTCTCAATGTAAGCAATAGGAACAATTGGATCAACATGGTTAACAATCATTTCTTCCTTCTTAATTCTAACAGGTTACTCGGGTAATTTTTCAATGGGAGGACGATGTTTAAACCACTTTAACTGGGAATGTCAACATAGGTAGCAAAAGATTCACAAAAAGTAGCTACTAGCTTAGAGTCAAGGCCATATTTGTTGCTAAAGTCATGAAAAGGAGATGTTTCCATGAAAGATTTAACACAATCAAAGTTAAGCTTTATACGTGACTCTCTACCTTCATCGAGTTCCCAATATTTAGCATCGCGTTTAACATTTTCCAGAAGATCCCATCTGAATTCAATAGTCTCCTTCATATAGGATCCGATGACACAATCATCGAGTAATGTTTGATCATCATTAGAAAGTCGACCATAAAAATAATGTATAATCAACTCTTTGAGAGCTCATGCTTGGGGCAAGTGTGCATCACAGATTTAAGCCCCCCGCAAGCTTGAGCAATGCTTTCTCCTTTGCGAGGCCAACAATTATAAATAAAATTCCGATGATGATGAATTAGATCCATTTGATATAACTTCTGATGAAATTCCACCTTCAAGCGATTCCAATCCCATGATCCAATATCATCCAATCACTACTGGAATTCAGAATTTTGCCGTCTGCTCACGCATGGCAAAGGTACTCTTTGCTGTCAGCTGTCACAGTGCTGACGGCAAAGAGGTGGCTGAGGCAAAGGTTTAATTTGCCCTCGGCAACCTCTTTGTCGTCTGCTGGCGGATGACAAAGGAGCCCTATGTGGACGACAAAGGTTGGGCACACGGCAAAGCCCCCCCAAACGGACGAAACCGCACACCCACCCACCGACCCACCCACCCCGCCCCTTTGCGGTGGCAGACGGCAAAGGGGACATGGCCCTAACGGCTCGGGCGCCTCCCCTAACGGCTCCCACCCCGCACCCCAGTCCCTGCCCGCCTACCCCCCCTCTCTCTCTCTCGCCGTCGTCTGCCCACCCGCCGTCGCCGTAGCTCCCCTCCCCAGCCACCCGTGCCGCCGCCCTTCTGGTCGCCGCCCCCTCCCACCTCCATCCCGACCGCCGCCCCCTCCCACCTCCCTCCCTCCCGGCCGCCGCCCCCCCTCACACCTCCCTCCCGGCCGCCACCCCCCTCCCACCTCCCTCCCACCGCCCCCCATCCCACCTCCCTCCCGGCCGCCCCCTCCCACCACCCTCCCGGCCGCCGCCCCCCTCCCACCTCCCTCCCGGTCGCCGCCCCAGCCACACCTCCCCTGTGCCGGCGACCCCGGCGCCCTCCCCTCCGGTTAGTACTGTTTTTCTTATTTTTTGTTTTTTTTCCTGTTTTTCTTCTTCTTTTTTGCTAGAATGTCCGAATAATTTTTTTTAGAAAAAGTAGAAGAAGAATATGTAGTTTAGTGCTAGGTTTAGTTTTTTCTTCTGTTTTTATGTTAAATTATATAGTTAGTTTATTAGGTAGAAAAAGTAGATAGAAAAGAAAAAATAGATATAAAAAAAAGAAAATAAGAGAACAATAAACTAGAAGAAAGAAGAAGAAGAAGAAGGAGAAGAAAGAGGAGAGGAGGAGAAAGATAAAAGAAAGAAGAAGAAGAAGAAGAGGAGGAGGAGGAGGAGGAGAAAAAAGACGAATAATAATAATAATAAGATAATCAAGAAGAAGAATAAGAAAAAGAGGAGAGAGGAGAAGAAGAAAGAAGAGGCCCCCGACCCCCGGCCCCGACCCCCGGCGCCCGACGCCACCAACCCCCGACCCTCGACCCCCTACCTTCGACGCCACTGACACCCGACTCCCGACCCCCGACGCCCGACACCACTGACCCCCGACCCTCGACACCCGACTCCCGACCCCCGACTCCACTAACCCCCGACCCCCGACGCCCGACGCCATTGACTCTCGACTCGAGACACCACTGACCCTCGACCCCCGACCCTCGACGCCCGACGCCACTGACCCTTGACTCCCGACGCCACTGACCCTCGACCCCCGATGCCACTCACCCTTGACACCCTACCCTGACCCCCGACGCCACTAACCCCCAACCCCCGAGCCCCGACACCTCTTCGGCCTCTTGTTGACCGAAAAGACCCCAACCCCCGACGCCAGTGACCCTCGACCCCCGACGACACTGACCCCCAACCACCGATAGAACTAACCCTCGACATATGATGCCACCGATACCCGACACCACCGACCATCGACGCCACCGACACCCGACACCACCGACCATCGACGCCACTAAGCCGACGGGGTCATAGTTTTGTAAATTATGAGTTAGGTCACAAAGTTATGTTAATTATAAAAACATCATATTTGTGTTGATCGTGTGAATTTCAATGTGCAGTTGTTCGACGATCTCCACGTGCGTTGGACGAGCTCCGCCCCTATGTTTGTTGTTGAGCACAAATGACTTCTCCTGCTACCCCCTTAATTTGCTCTGTTCCGGTCTTCGTGCCGATTGCTAGTTATAGGTTTCTTCAATCATGATTATGCATGACAAGTATGCGTCTCCCGTTCGAAAGGGCAACATCTATAAATATGCATGTCTTTGCATATTTATAACCGCCATCCTTTCGAGTTGTCCAACGGTATCCATGGACAACCTGAGTATGTGTAGATTGGGTTTGTTTTCCCGTATGCTGTGCTCCGGATCCGATGCGGAATTTCGTCAGTGCCTCCCTGTTGTTCTCCGGGTACACATCCTCTCTGCTTATTGCCGAGACATGTATCGGGAGAATAACGGGGAGGTGCTGCCAAAATTTTGTGTCGCATCTGGAGCAGAGCATGGGAAAACGAACCCAATCTAGACATACTCGGGTGAGATTAGGACCTATCTTTACCTATTATCGTGTAGGTTGCATGGACGTAATAAAACTGACAAACTTGATTAGCGGATGAATATAGATGATGAATTATATATTTATTTCTTGTGCGCCCATAGGTAGCTAGGCAACATGAGTGATCGTGCTTGGATGTACACTGGTCACCCTAGTCAGAAAGACATGACCAATGAATGGTTAACAAAAACAGGGGGTTTGTGAGAGCCCCATTTGCAAATGGCCAGCAAAAAACATGGTGCCCCTGTCCCAACTGCGACAACTGAAAAAAGCAGACAAAGTTTGAAATGGGTAAACACGTGCAGAAGTGGGGTTTTACGCCTAATTATACGGTGTGGACTTTTCATGGTGAGTCTGACCAACTGCCAGAGCTAAGGTGATTCGTCGTCGCACCGACGAGCATGGTACCAGGATCGAAGACATGGTGCAAGACCTTGATGATGCCCGGGATTCGGACGATGAGATGGAGGAATCTGCAAAGGCCTTCTATGAAATGTTGGGGTCTTCAAAATGTCCTCTCCACGAGCAGACTGAGCTTTGTCAGCTGGATGCCATCGCGCAAGTAATGGCTCTAAAGGCTCAATTCAACCTAGGCAGAGAATGCTATGACGCGATGATGACGATATTTGGACGCTTTCTACCCAAAGGCCATGTACTGCCTGCAAACATGTACCAGTCAGAGAAAATCCTTCGTGTACTTAAGATGCCCTATGAGAAGATACATGCATGTGAGAATGGATGTTCCTTATTTAGGCTTGAGTATGCGGCCTTGAACTATTGCCCCATTTGCTATTCTTCCAGGTATATTGTGGTAGACAACGGTATGGGTGAGAAGAATCAGACCAAAATACCCATTAGTTTTCTTTGGTATCTGCCAATCGTACCAAGACTTCAACGTCTCTTCATGGTCGAAGAGATGGCCAGACAGATGACATGGCACAAATTGGGCAAAAGAACCGAACTAGATGCGGATGGTAACAAGATGCTAATACACACTTCAGATGGTTTTGCATGGAGGCACTTCGATGCATCACATAAGGATAAGTCGGAAGATCCAAGGCATCCTAGAGTTGCCATCGGCACGGATCGGTTCAATGTGTATGGTATGACGGCAGCACAATACAATTGTTGGCCTGTATTTGTCATTCCACTCAATTTGCCACCCGGAGAGATTATGAAAAGAAAGAACATTTTCCTGACGTTGATAATTCCAGGGCCCAACTATCCGGGGAAGAATATGAATGTGTACATGCAGCCACTTAAGGATGAGTTGCAAGAAGCCTGGGATAATGGGATCAAGACCTACGACGCGGCTACCAAAACAAATTTCGAAATGCATGTGTGGTACATGTACTCGACGCATGATTATCCGGCGTTTGCGCTATTCGCTGGCTGGTGTGTGCACGGAAGGTTCTCGTGCACCACATACAAGGCAGCTCTTCAGTTCCGTTAGCTGCAGGCTGGTTGCAAGTTTTCTTCCTTCGACATGCATAGACAATTCCTGGATCCTGACCATAAGTTCAGAAAAGACAAGACAAATTTCATCAAAGGTAGAGTTGTCAAAAACACCGCACCAGCTGCGTTGACAGGCCAACAGACCCTTGATCAGTTAAACGCTCTCGAGCCTGATCCTTTCCGTCCAGGATACTTCAAAGGGTATAATACGGAACACGCCTGGACTCACAAGTCATGCTTATGGGATCTGCCTTACTTCAAAGACCTCCTTTGCCCACACAACATTGACGTAATGCACACTGAAAAGAATATTGCGAGGCCATTTTTGGTACATTGTTTGGCATAGAGGGGAAGTCAAAAGATAATCCTAAGGCTAGAATCGACCTGGAGGCTCTATGTGATAGACCGTTGCAAAACTTGCGACAACGGAAAGGAAAGCAAAGCCAAAGGCATGGTTCAGTCTTGAAAGGCCAGCTATGAGGGAAATGCTATTGTGGGTGAAAATGCGGTTGATGTTCCCCGATGGGTATGCTGCGAGTCTAAAGAGGGGAGCAAGTCTTGAGAAATTGAAAATGTTTTTGGTCTCAAGAGTCATGATTGCACATATGGATTGAGCAGGTAATGCTGGTGATGTTGCGTGGCTTTATCCCTGAGGATGAATGGCTAGTACTGGCGGAGCTGAGCTATTTCTTCCGTTCTCTTTGGGTGAAAGAACTATCGCCTAGCGTGCTAGATGAAATGGAAGAGTTGGCGGTGGAGTTGATCTGCAAATTAGAAATGATCTTTCCACCGGGCTTCTTTAATCCAATGCTCCATTTGATTTTGCATCTCCCGACCGAGGCAAGAATTGGGGGACCCGTTCAAAATCGATGGTGCTACTCAATTGAGAGGATGCAGAAGACGCTTCGAGCTAAGTGTAAAAATAAACGTAGAATTGAAGCATTGATGGCCGAGGCATTCATTACTGAGGAGGCGACAAACTTCATGATAGCAGACTACGAAGCCAAAAATCATCATTTGCATAACCCGAAGCCTCGGTACAATGATGGTGATCCAAAAAAAGTTCGATCCAACCTCAGGCTATTCAAATGTAAGCTCGCACCATCCGGTGCTTCGAAAGGGAAATCGTTGGATGTCGAAAAATGGCAGACCATTTCATTGTATATCTTCACCAACCTAACAGAAGTGAGGCCGTACATCAAGTAAGTTCGCGGTAAATTATTGTTCCGCAACTTCTAATTCCTTTCAACTACTCTTATTACTGGATATTTGATATAGTCGATACGTCGCCGAATTCTCGGATGGAGCGGTCATCGAAAAGGATTCCGTCGAAGAGTATGAGCTTCTCGCAAAGCATGGAGGCGACTATCCCGGTTTCATCTCTTGGTTCAAACAAAGGGTCATTAATTACCATTAATGGCCCATTTGATTTCTTGGTCTAATTTGCGTCTAATGCATCCATTCTTTCGTATTAAACTTGTAGGCTGATGCAGAGTCTATGGACGCCGAGTTGAGACAAGTCGCAAATGGTTTTGACTATAAGGTCCGTTCATTTGACAAATACAACATCAACGGGTATCACTTTCGTACCTTTGGCAAAGAGCTATCTATGCCCGACCTAAATACTACAAGTTGTTCTGTCTCTGCTATCGGCGAAGGAGGCACCGAGTATTATGGAAGAGTTGAAGCAATTTATGAACTTCTATTCTATGGTGAAAACCCACCGACCGTCGTAGTCTTCAAATGTTATTGGTTTGAGCCGAGGGAGACTAGAAGGACTCATGAACATATAGGACGAGTCGAAATCAACCAAAACACCCACTTAGATGTTCCCGATGTCCATATTACGGCTCAACAGGCGACACAAGTTTTCTATCTACCGTGGACCTGCCAAACTGATCCAAATCTCAAAGGTTGGGATGTCGTTTATGAAGTGCCACCACATTTTAGGCCACCTACCCTCAATGAAGAGGATTACGAACCTCACATTAACCCAGACACATATGAAGGAGAATTCTTGCAAGAAACACGTATGTCCAAGAAACGTTTCAAGAACCGCTCTACTTCACCCCAAAACATTGAAGTAGACAGCGATAGTGAATCCATCTTAACCCCTGAGCCCGAACAGGAAGAGCTGGAAGAAGAAGCGGTTACTGCTGCGGATGACGTGTCACTTCTTGATCGATTACATAATGGTGGCCTTCCACATGTTCTTCCTGATAGTGATGATGATGATGCATTTATTGATGATAGTGATGATCATGATGCATTTATTTACCCCGAAGCATATATAGACGAGCACGACTGTTATTAGTTCATGTCAGGTATTCAACCATTACTATATATAAATTTTGAGTTCATGTTAGGTATTCAATTTTTATTAGTCATGTTGGTATTTATGACGATGATACACTTAAATTATATACATTTTATTACTCATGTTGGTGTTTATGTTGTACTAATTTCATTTACTCTTTGTCATGACAGGTGTTGAAAGATGGTGGTAAAGGGTCGAAAGCACTCTGTGGCTCCTTCTTCGTCGGCGGGTGGTGGGATGGGTACTTCCATTCCTGCCTCACCTCTTCGGAGAGCGTTGTTCTCTACTCTGCATGGAGCGCCCCCCGTGAGAGGAGGTCGACCCCCCGCGAAGCCGAGAGGTACTAAAGGTATTACTCATGTTGGTATTTATGTTGTACTCATGTTGGTATTTATGTTGTAGGCATGTTGGTATTTATATACATTTTATTACTCATGTTGGTATTTATGTTGTACTAAAGGTACACGTGGCCGTGGTAGAGGTAGGGCGGTGGCTGCCACGCCTTCCTTGCCGCCACCCCAAGCTGATTCACCTGAGCACATGACTTCTAGGGTGGATTCGTCTGAGGTGGAGGCTACACGGTCTCCGGTTCCCGAGCCTCAGGTCAACGAGCCTTCGATCCACGAGACTTGTGTCCTAGAGGCCTTGTTCCAGGTGACTCCGGAGCAAAGCAGGGATGAGGGTACGTCCCCAGAGACCCAGTGGGATACCTGGGCTGAGCCAAGTGGCCATGCTGATAGAGACGAGGAGCTAGGTGAGGGGGCTACCATCTACCAGCGTGGTAGTTCGGGGCTCCCGCTCATGCCGGCGACCCGCGACCAGAGGTGGTCGATTAAGCCAAATGGGGACAAGTAAGTTAATTTACTCTTATTTAACCTCTTGCCTTCACGTTTTCTCAAATATATAATGTTTTGGCGTTAATTTGTCATACTGCAGGGGTTGGATTGTTGCCAAGGGTGTCCGCAAGCCCAACAACGTCCTTGGTGTGCTTTGCCGTCAAAACTTCCGAGGGTTTGTTACATTGCCCGGTCGGGAGCGAGAGGTAGGAATGACCTGGGAGCACTACTTGGGTTCCCCGGCACCGTAGGAGGTGGAGATCGACGGTGTTTTGTGCGACACGAGGGCCTACATGGCGATCCGACAGTTCTGGGTAATTTCTCCTTTACACAATTATAAATCAACCATAGCTAGTTATTGTACTAATCGGTGTTGTCTCGTTTGCAAACCTACTACAGGTGTGAGGAAGGATACGAGGAGGACGCGGCAAAGGTTATCGAAACCGAATGTCGCCGCCTACTTCAAAAATTTCGGCACGAGGCTCAGGTGCAGGCTGTTCGAGACTACTATGCCTTGCGGCGTATTAGGAAGGACAAGGCGAAGTGCCATGATTCTAAGATGGAGAAGGAGCGTTACATGTAGGTAATTACATATTATTAAGCCTTTCTAGTTAGTTTCCTTGATTTGGTTCTTACGCGCTCAAATTTCTCTTTATTAACTTAGGTGCCCCTGAGATGGTGTGTGGATAAGATGGATTGTTGGGAGGCCGTGGTGGATCAATGGTGCTCTGAAACGTGGGAGGCCAGCCACAACAACGCCAAGGAGAGGCGTGGAAAAATGGTTGGTGTGCCACACCATCAAGGGAGCGTCAACTTAATCCAATTTGGCGAGAACTGGGTATGTGGTTTGGTTCATGCCTCATACAATTCATTCTTAATGCTATCTTGAGCCCTTTACTAATACAATTTTCCTCTCTCTCTCTTTTAGGAGCGTCACAATAAGACGGAGGTGCCATAGATGTACGACCTGTATGCGATGGCCCATACTGCCTCATACAAGAAGGTCAAGGCATTCTCTGAGTCTGACCTCGAGCATCCAGAAAACTTCACCAACATCTCCTCCCACCACAAGCTCGTGAAGTACAGAGATCATGGGAAGGCGAGGAAAGGGGAGGACTTTAACCCGAGCGATGGGCCTATTGATCCAAAGCTGGTGATGATAGCTGGAAACGGGAGGCTCCATGGCTCGATCACCATTGGAGATGACCTTATACGTTGTCCTAGCACTCTCCGGCAGATAAAGGCACGCCAAACGAGCTCCTGTCCTGAGATAACACCTCATCCACGGCCAGTCGAGCTCGCCATCGAGGTTAGTTTAATGGACTCAACTATCTTTCCGCATTATGTTGTGCGTTGGAATCAATATGATTACAATGCTAACAATGAGTTGTGTTGCAGGCTGCTATTCTGAAAGAGAGAGAGGCAATGCAGGCAGTTTTGGCGGAGAAGGATAAGGAGATGAAGGAGCTGGAGGAGAGGACGACTGCATTGGTGGAGGCGGAGAGGGCACGGAATGATGCCCTCTAACAGGGCCATATACGAGCTCTTCGTGGTAAGTTTCTTCTTCATATTATTTCAAATCTTGCATTTTAATGTCCGTTTCATTAATAACTAAAAAGTTTGACTTGTCGAAACCAAATGTACAGTCTATGTGCGAGAAGACCGGCCAAGTCCCCCCGGCGATGCCAGTCATTAACATGGCGGGGACGGTGAGTTTCATTTCAATGAAGTGATCTTAAGAGTGTCCTCATGCTAACTACACATTGCAAACGATGTTTGCTGCAGAATATCTCCCGAAACGTATCGCACGACCCTTCTATAGTGGGCCTTCTCCAGGTGAAACAAGCCAGAGCCACCGTGCTTCACCGCCGTGATGACGATAATGGTATGTTATCCTCATTCGTGTTCTCTCCTCTTTCTTTTCCTTCTCCTTCTCCTTCTCCTCCTCCTCTTTCTTCTTTTCTTCTTCTTCTCCTCTTCCTTCTCCTTCTCCTTCTCCTTCTCCTCCTCCTCCTCCTCCTTCTTCTTTTTCTTCTTCTCCTTCTTCTCTTCTTGCTTCTTCTCTTTCTTCTTCTACGTACCTTATTTCCCCCAACATAGACATAGACATACTTAGCTAATTGTCCTCCAAAATGACATAATTAGCTTAGTTAGGTAAAAACATCATAAGAACCTTGGTTAGCTCATTAAAATGACATAATAAGCTCATAATGGCCTATTTAAGAAATAATTACCTACACTTACCTAATTATCCTCCAAAATGACATAATTAGCTCCAAAAAGGCAAAATTAGCTCCAAAAAGGAATAATTAGCTTGGCTTCCACCTAAATGACATAGTTAGCTTAGTTATCTCCAAAATGGCCTATTTAATAAAAAATGACATACACTTAGCTAATTATCCTCCAAAATGACATAATTAGCACCAAAAAGGCATAATTAGCTAATTTAGCCCGAAGAAGGGGACAAGAGGAGAAGAAAGAGGAAAAATGAAAAGAAGGAAGAAGAAGAAGAAGAGAAGAAGAAGAGAAGAAGAAGGAGAAGGAGAAGGAGGAAGAAGGAGAAGAAGGAGGAGGAGAGAAGACCCTTCTCTTCTTCTGCTCCTTCTTGTCCTTCTTCTTGTCCTTCTTCTTTTCTTCTTCTTCTCCTTCTCCTCCTCCTTCTCCTCCTCATCCTCCTTCTTGTTTTACTTCTCCTTCTTCTTCTCTTCTTGCTTCTTCTCTTTCTCTTCTTCTACGTAGCTTAGACTCATCCAACAAAGACTAAATTGGCTAATTATCCTACAAAATTACACAATTAGCTTGGTTAGGTGAAAACATCATAAAATCTTGGATAGATCATTAAAATGACCAATTTAGCTCAAAAATGAAATAATAAGCTCAAAATGGCATAAGAACTTTGGTTAGCTCATGAATATTATATACTTAGCTTGGCTTCCACCTAAATGACATAATTAGCCAATTTAGCTCCAAAATGCCTTAATAATCATAGTTGGCTCCAAAATGACATATTTTACCCAAGTTAGCTCTAGAATGGCCTATACTTAGCTTGGCTTCCACCTAAATGACATAATTAGCTTAGTTAGCTCCAAAATGGCCTATTTAATAAAAAATGACATATACTTAGCTAATTATCTTCCAAAATGACATAATTAGCTCCAAAAAGGCGTAATTAGCTAATTTAGCCCGAAGAAGGGGACAAGAGGAGAAGACAGAGGAAAAATGAAAAGAAGGACGAAGAAGAAGAAGAGAATAAGAAGGAGAAGGAGAAGGAGGAAGAAGAAGGAGAAGAACGAGAAGGAGGAGAGAACCTCCTTCTCCTTCTTCTCCTCCTTCTTCTCCTTCTTCTTGTCCTTCTTCTTTTCTTCTTCTTCTCCTCTTCCTTGTCCTTCTCCTCCTCCTTCTCCTCCTCCTCCTCCTTCTTCTTTTACTTCTCCTTCTTCTTCTCCTCTTCCTTCTCCTTCTCCTCATCCTCCTCCTTCTTCTTTTACTTCTCCTTCTTCTTCTCTTCTTGCTTCTTCTCTTTCTCTTCTTCTACGCAGCTTAGACTCATCCAACAAAGACTAAATTGGCTAATTATCCTACAAAATTACACAATTAGCTTGGTTAGGTGAAAACATCATAAAATCTTGGATAGATCATTAAAATGACCAATTTAGCTCAAAAATGAAATAATAAGCTCAAAATGGCATAAGAACTTTGGTTAGCTCATGAATATTATATACTTAGCTTGGCTTCCACCTAAATGACATAATTAGCCAATTTAGCTCCAAAATGCCTTAATAATCATAGTTGGCTCCAAAATGACATATTTTACCCAAGTTAGCTCTAGAATGGCCTATACTTAGCTTGGCTTCCACCTAAATGACATAATTAGCTTAGTTAGCTCCAAAATGGCCTATTTAATAAAAAATGACATATAGTTAGCTAATTATCTTCCAAAATGACATAATTAGCTCCAAAAAGGCGTAATTAGCTAATTTAGCCCGAAGAAGGGGACAAGAGGAGAAGACAGAGGAAAAATGAAAAGAAGGACGAAGAAGAAGAAGAGAAGAAGAAGGAGAAGGAGAAGGAGGAAGAAGAAGGAGAAGAACGAGAAGGAGGAGAGAACCTCCTTCTCCTTCTTCTCCTCCTTCTTCTCCTTCTTCTTGTCCTTCTTCTTTTCTTCTTCTTCTCCTCTTCCTTGTCCTTCTCCTCCTCCTTCTCCTCCTCCTCCTCCTTCTTCTTTTACTTCTCCTTCTTCTTCTCCTCTTCCTTCTCCTTCTCCTCATCCTCCTCCTTCTTCTTTTACTTCTCCTTCTTCTTCTCTTCTTGCTTCTTCTCTTTCTCTTCTTCTACGTAGCTTAGACTCATCCAACAAAGACTAAATTGGCTAATTATCCTAAAAAATGACATAATTAGCTTAGTTAGGTGAAAACATCATAAGAACCTTGGTTAGCTCATTAAAATGACCAAGTTAGCTCAAAAATGAAATAATAAGCTCAAAATGGCATAAGAACCTAAGTTAGCTCATGAATATTATATACTTAGCTTGGCTTCCACCTAAATGATATAATTAGCCAATTTAGCTCCAAAATGCCTTAATAATCATAGTTGGCTCCAAAATGACATATTTTACCCAAGTTAGCTCTAGAATGGCCTATACTTAGCTTGGCTTCCACCTAAATGACATAATTAGCTTAGTTAGCTCCAAAATGGCCTATTTAATAAAAATGACATATACTTAGCTAATTATCCTTCAAAATGACATAATTAGCTCCAAAAAGGCATAATTAGTTAATTTAGCCCGAAGAAGGGGATAAGAGGAGAAGAAAGAGGAAAAATGAAAAGAAGGAAGAAGAAGAAGAACAAAAGAAGAAGAGAAGAAGAAGAAGGAGAAGGAGGAAGAAGAAGGAGAAGAAGGAGAAGGAGGAGAGAAGCTCCTTCTCCTTCTTCTCCTCCTTCTTCTCCTTCTTCTTGTCCTTCTTCTTTTCTTCTTCTTCTCCTCTTCCTTCTCCTTCTCCTCCTCCTCCTCCTCCTTCTTTCACTTCTCCTTCTTCTTCTCTTCTTGCTTCTTCTCTTTCTCTTCTTCTACGTAGCTTAGACTCATCCAACAAATACTAAATTGGCTAATTATCCTACAAAATGACATAATTACCTTAGTTAGGTGAAAACATCATAAGAACCTTGGTTAGCTCATTAAAATGACCAATTTAGCTCAAAAATGAAATAATAAGCTCAAAATGGCATAAGAACCTTGGTTAGCTCATGAATATTATATACTTAGCTTGGCTTCCACCTAAATGATATAATTAGCCAATTTAGCTCCAAAATGCCTTAATAATCATAGTTGGCTCCAAAATGACATATTTTACCCAAGTTAGCTCTAGAATGTCCTATACTTAGCTTGGCTTCCACCTAAATGACATAATTAGCTTAGTTAGCTCCAAAATGGCCTATTTAATAAAAATGGCATATACTTAGTTAATTATCCTCCAAAATGACATAATTAGCTCCAAAAGGCATAATTTGCTAATTTAGCCCGAAGAAGGGGACAAGAGGAGAAGAAAGAGGAAAAATGAAAAGAAGGAAGAAGAAGAAGAATAGAAGAAGGAGAAGGAGAAGGAGGAAGAATAAGGAGAAGAAGAAGGAGGAGAGAAGCTCCTTCTTCTTCTTCTCCTCCTTCTCCTTCTTCTTGTCCTTCTTCTTTTCTTCTTCTTCTCCTCTTCCTCCTTCTCCTCCTTATTCTTTTTCTTCTCCTTCTTCTTCTCTTCTGGCTTCTTCTCTTCTTGCTTCTTTTCTTTCTTCTTCTACGTAGGTTATTTTCCCCAACAAAGACACACTTAGCTAATTATCCTCCAAAATGACAAAATTAGCATAGTTAGGTAAACACATCATAAGAACCTTGGTGATCTCATTATAATGGCTAATTTATCTCCAAAATGACATAATAAGGTCAAAATGGATTAATAATCATAGTTGGCTACAAAATGACATATTTTATCGAAGTTAGCTCTAGAATGACCTATACTTAGCTAAGTTCTCTCCGAAATGACATAATAAGGCTATGTAGCTCCAAGATGACCTATTCCACCTAACTTAGCTATTAAATGGCCTATACTTCGCTAAGTTCTCTCCGAAATAACCTATATATACTTCTTCATCTAGTATTCTTCTTCTAACTTTCTTATTTGTCATTTTGCAGATTACATTCACTTCAGGGGAAGCTTGGATTATATTGATGGAATGCTTGAATATGATATCTTGTACCATGGCTTCATGGAATCTTGTATTGAAACTATTGTAGTATATGGATATATATGAAACTTTGTATGCATGGATGAAACTGGTGTAATATATGGTTTGGTACGGATGCAACTTGCATAATATGTATGTACTATGGATGAAAGTTATTTTAATATGGTTATGAGTAAGGAAACAAATTTATTTTTGTCAAATATATATGTATATATATATATATCCTTATTATTGTGAAAATTGCTGGATATAATAGGAAATAAAATAAAAGGGGTTGTTTTTAGCCTTTGCCATGAGGGGGCAGACGGCAAAGGACTCAGGGCACACGACAAAGGGGTCACGGTTGACGGCAAATGGGGGGAGAGAGAGGGGATGGGTGCCCCCTTTGCCGTCAGCCCCCTCATGGCAAAGGAGGGAGGGCAGACGACAAAGAGGGGAGAGAGAGAGAGTGGCTGGGTGCCCCCTTTGCCACCAGCCCCTTATGGCAAAGGGGGAGGGCAGACGACAAAGAGGGGAGAGAGAGAGGGGCTGGGTGCCCCCTTTGTCGTCAGCCCCCTCATGGCAAAGGGAGGAGGGCAGATGACAAAGGGGGGAGAGAGAGAGGGGCTGGTTCCCCCTTTGCCGTCAGCCCCCTCATGGAAAAGGGAGGAGGGCAGACGACAAAGGGGGGGGGAGAGGGACTGGGTGCCCCCTTTGCCATGAGGGGCTGACGGCAAAGGGAGTAGGGCAGATGACAAAGAGGGGAGGCCTGCCGTTAACACTTAACGGGACCGCCTGTGGATCTGCCGTCCCATTTAATTTGCCGTCTGCCCCCTCATGGCAAAGATTCTTTGCGGTCCGCCTTACAAAAGCAGACGGCAAATAACCTCTTCACCGGATATTTTTTTTCCGTCTACTTTGCCGTCAGCTGACGGACGACAAAGCCTTTGCCGTCCGTGGTTCCCCCCTTTGCCGTCAGCCATGGCAGACGACAAATTCTCAGATTCCTGTAGTTAATAGCTTGTACCACATTAGTGGTTTTCCCACCAAATATAAAGGGAAAGTTTTCTTATTATATTTGTCTCGGGTAGACCTAAAGCAATCCAAAAATCTCATTGACATATATCAAATGGTAATCAGGATGAGTTAAACCGTTATAAGGATTAGCTAGCAGTTTCTCTACCATACCCAAATGAATCTCATAATAAATATTTTCAGTAAGTTCAACAGGTTGAGGAATAATTTACTCAACTTTCGTTTGAGGCGGATATGCCCCAAACAAGCCACTCAATGGGTGATCGTTCATAGTGATAAGCAACCGTATTTTTCATCACATATCGAAAGTGCTTCCTTACCAATTTCGACTTACCAAAGGCGCTTCATTCCCCGACAATGGCACCAGAAAAGAATCTTGATGACCCACAAGTATAGGGGATCAATCATAGTCCTTTCAGTTAGTAAGAGTGTCAAACCCAACGAGGAGTAGAAGGAAATGACAAGCAGTTTTCAGCAAGGAATTCTCTGCAAGTGGTGAAAGTGACAGTGATAGATAGTTTTGTAGCAAGATAATTCATAAAAAGTGACAAGTAACAATAGTAGCAAAGGTGCAACAAGGTAGCCCAATCCTTTTTGTAGCAAAGGATAGGCCTGAAAGTTCTCTTATATAAAGCAAGTGCTCCCGAGGACACATGGGAATTTCTGTCTAGTCATGTTCATCATATTAAGTTAATTCGGGTTCGCTACTTTGATGATTTCATATGTGGTTGGACCGGTGCTAAGGTGATGTTCTTACTTGAACTAACAACCTACTTGTGATTACCCCCTATCTCAAGCATCCGCAACTACGAACGAAGGATTAAGATAAATCTAACCATAGTATGAAACATGTGGATCCAAATCAACCCCTTATGAAGCAACACATAAACTGGGGTTTAAGCTTCTATCACTCCCCCAACCCATCATATATTTGTTACTACACAATGACTTCCCTAAGGCCCATAGCATGGTGAAGTGTCATGTAGTCGACATTCACATGACACCACTAAGAAAAGTAACAACATCCATATCATCATAATATCAAACGAATACCAACTTTATATGATTACTTATAACAAGACTTCTCCCATGTCCCCGGGAACAATAATTATTACTCACACATCGTCAACTTGTTCAAGATCATAGGTATAATAATAATAATTAAGGATTTGAACATAATATCTTCCACCAAGTAATCCAACAAGCATCAACTACAAGATGTAATCAACACAAGTGGTAACCCACCGGTACCAATGTGAGGTTTTGAGACAAATATTGAATACAAGATATGAACTAGGGTTGGACATGAGATGGTGCTTGTGAAGATGTTGATGAAGATTGGCCTTCCCACATAGGAGGAAGTGTTGGTGATGATAATGGCTCCGATGTCCCCCTCCCGGAGAGAAGTTGATCCCTTGATGTCGGAGGAGAACCCCCCATGAGTTCCCGCATTAAGTTCTTGGCCACGCCATGCATGGCAATCCTCTTCTGCTTCTCCTTCCTCGTATCTATAATGGATCAAAAAGAAGGGGCTAGATTTGCGGTAGAAAGGGAAGAGAAATGGCTCTAGATACCAATTGATAGGAATTACTTAGTATCTCTCACTCAAACACACATATTTAGTTTGGGATTACAAGCTTAGTGGGCCAAGTCTAGAAGAGATGAAGGGGGGACGGAGTTCTTAAGCCGCCACCGCGTTTTCCATGATCCTTTCTCGATGGTTAGGGTTGGGGTAGAGGAGCCTGAAAGTGCTAGTTGTCGACTACAGGGGGGTGAATAGGCGATTTTTATGAAAAGCTCTGAACCAGTAAATGTATTCAAAGTTAAGCGGAAGCGATAGAAGATCAAGTAGGGATAAGTATTAAGGATCCATGCGAAGCATGCAATACTACAAATACATCCAATCATGCAAAGCATAGTTATCATGCACACTAAGAGATATCACAGATAAACTTAGGAAGTGCAAAGATAAACAACAGTTGGGAATGTCTTCGGGTGAGATGATCAAGCAATGGCTTCGCAGTATAGTAAGTAAATATAGTGAAGGGTAGAACCAGTAGCTTGACGAAGACACATGATTTGTTGGACCAGTTCCAGTTTTTGTGACAACTATACGTCTGGTTGAGGAGGCTTAGACCCCATCTTCAACTTGATCCCCTAGAGACGAAGTCTCTGAGGCAATGCCCAATCACTCATGTAAGTCTTCAGGGGAGACTCCTGAAATCCGTACAAACTTGGTCACTCGTCAATCCACGATGACTCTTGGATTGATCTAGACCATGGCCACCCGGTAATCCACAATGACTCTTGGATGCACTAGACCATGATGCCTAACCGTATTGAAGATCACAGTCTTCACGTGTAACAAGTCTTCAGTTCTCTTAGAACAGAATGACTTCGGTAATGCTCAAACACTCTGGCTCTAGGTGTTTGGGTTTATCCTTGCAGGATAGTTCTCTCTCTCAATGTCTTCGAGGTGGGTTGCTCCAAAATGACAACAACCGTATCAACTCTAAGCAGCCTCCAACTTATGGTGGAGGGGATGGGATATTTATATCTAATAGGCAACCCTACGTGATATGACCGAAATGACCCTCGTTCAATGGCCAACTGACGCGTGTTCCAACGGTCCAATTTCAAAGATATACACGACAACATTACTTGGGCTGCAAGTATTGCTGACTCAACCTGCTCTGGAAGAGATTACCTCTCATTGTCTTCGCTCTAAGACATAGGTAAATGTGGGTTGAGCATTACATGAGCATCTGACTTCAATCACATCGACCCCACTTAACAGTACAGTGGTTCCTATGATTCGGGAAAGAAGAAACAAAAAAACAAAAGACTTGTACTTCACGTTTCATTTTCTTCAAGCTATTATCTTTGTGCACCACCAATGGCTTCGACCATCATCAATGTCTTCGGACATTTTTGGGGGGTCATCTTCGACGGTCAAAACGAATCTCGAAGGACTTCTATCTGTGCTATCCCGTGAACTCTCACAAATACATTAGTCCCTCAACCACGTTTGTCTTCAATACTCCAAAACCAACAAAGGGTGGCACTATATGCACTTACAATATCCCCCTTTTTGGTGATTGATGATAAACTGGTTGAAGTTTTCAATGGGGATAAAAATATGTGAAGATAAATACTTGGAGATTATGATTGCAAGATAGAGAGAGCTCCCCGTGAAGATGTGCTTATGAAGATTTTGCTTTGAATGCAAAAGCACATGGCAGGTTGTATTTGATGGAGATCTCCCCCTCTATCTTGGAATCCAATCACTATGCATTTGAAGATAATCATGCAGATAATGAAATGCATAATGAAAAATGGGCGTCTTTTGAATGACTTTGAGCGCATATGATATGAAGTGAAATAGCACCAAAGATACGATAAGTAAGGAATGTGCAGACGTCCATCAGGACATAAGTTTTACAACCCCAAAACACAAATGTTTGGAGCGAGAGTTGTAAGCTTAACAAAAATAGCAACACCCAACCCATATAGACCCATTCGAATGCTTTCAACCAATGTTTCTCCCCCTTTGTCATTGAATGACCAAAAAGTATGAAGACATTGGGCACTACTCGTCCCCACGACGTGAAGACGTTGGTGCAACAGGGTCGTTTGTGGTTGGTGCAGACTGAGTTGCTGTAGTGACGATGTGAGTCATTGGTGCAGGAGGTGAAGTGACGTCTTCAACTTATTCACGCGCAAGATTGGCATGGACTGATTCTGCCGATGAAGAGAATTCACTATCTTCGAGTGATGGTGTCTTGCGATATTTCTCTGCACGAGGAGGAGGGGCACCAAATTTGAAGCGTTCAACGAAGACATCCTCACGAAGATCATCCACTAGAGCCAGGAGAGACAATGTCTTCCAAGAATGCGTTTAGTTTTCATGTGCAACAAAAGAGTCCTTGGTGGGGAGGTTGCGTATATGATTGATGTCATTTCCCAATGCATGCATTTGTCTCCGTGTCCATTCATGACGACGATCTTGCTTCTGAATCAGAGATATGAGAAGTTCTCGATCATTCATGGCATGGTCCCTTCTGGGTTGTGGTAGTATAGGTGCAATGGCTTCAGTGTCAGTCACACTTGGCTGAGCGTGTGTAAAGGAGCCAATGAGCCTATCTCTAGCTGGATCAGATGGAATGTGACGCCCTTCAACATCAGCAGTGCCACTAGTACCTTCAACAATGGGATTATTTGCCTTGGATGGATATATGTCTTCATGAATGACTTCGACGTCACGAAGGTATATCCCATGATTGCAAGTAGATGGTAGAAACCTTGTATAGGTGCGCCGCTTGATGAAGCGCATGATTCATGGTGCTAAGATCTTGAGTTCAAACAAATTAAAGTGCTATTGGTAGCGAGGTTTCTTAGGAATAGATCTTGAAGATTGAACATGATGCCATAGATAATGTTATAGACCAATGTCTTCAACGCACCTTGCAGCTTGCTTGAAGATGAATGCCCTTTGATCAGCCATATAATATGACATACAATATGGTAGATAGTTCTGGACATATACTGAAGATCATTGACGAATAAGTTGTAGGCAAGTCAGCATGTGGAGCCAAAGATTGCATCAAAATGAGCATAGCAGTCATATTTGGCCCACGTGACTGAGATATACTGCGAGTGGCTTCAACATATGCTGCACATGTTGGATCCAAGTCTTCACTAGATGCGGCAAGTGGTGTGGTTGCAAAGAAGTCCATGGCAAGATCTTGGACATGTTCATCTCGAATCATGAAGTCCATTTTCCACGTGTTCAAGTCACTTCCAAAGCCAGAGATGTGGAGAGTTGCATAAAATTGAAGAATCATTTCTTCATTCCAATCTTCATGATTAGTGACGAATGTCAACAGTCCAACATCTCAAAGACAATCGAGGGCTTGATCAACGCACGGAAGGCCACTCATTGTTTCAAAACTAATATGCTTATGAGGAAAGATCCGGTTTTGTTCATAGAGAATGACTGAATATTAGTCACGCGGAGGCATGCTCCAGAACCTGTCATATTGGATCTTTTGCTTCATGTATGGATTTCTGTCTGAATCACAAGAAGTGTTGCTCAGTCGGAAGCGCTAAACACTAAAGATAATGGGACGACCTGGTCCTTGGTGACGAATGCTTAGTTGCGTGGGCATAGGCTTCATAACTCGTGGGCACCAAAAGATGTTGAATTCATACCGCGGGCCCATTCTTGCAGGAGCTTCAAGCCTTGGCCATCTGGTAGGGACCATTTCTCCATCCCTGTTGCGAGCCATAACAATGTTTTCGGTATTGTCATCAACGGATGGTGTAGCAGGTACAAGGGGTTCATCAAGTGCAACAACATCATCTACACCAATATCTTTAGCTGTATTGACAGGAACTTCAGGCTGATCATGAGGAATGTCTTCAAGCCTGAGTACTTCATCGATCGATTCAGTCGGAGTCACATGCAATTGATTCTATGGAGTAATTTGCATTACAGGAGGGGCTTGCCTTGGTCCTTTACGAAGCCTTTTGAGAGGCGACGCAAGTGCGTGGGCTTGATCCTTCATTTGTGAGAATGGTGATTTGGGAAGTCTTGCCACAATTGTTGGAAAGGGACTTGGCGGAGAGTCAGGAGCAGTTTCTCGCACATCTGACCTTGGAGGAGTGCCAATATACACATACTCACTGTCTTCACAAAGTGGCGATGATACCGCTGGTCCATCCAGTTGAGGTACTCGTGCAGTCTCTCATTGAGCACCGACTTTAGGTGAAGCAATGTCTTTAGTAGCGGGTGGTGCAATCTCTTCAGCTGCAGTGGTGCTAGCAGCTGGTGCATTGTCAGTTGTTGGAGCCTCTGTGGTAGCAGGCTCATGGACAAAAAACTTGCCTCTCAACATTTTCTGAGGCGGGAGGAGCCATTGAGATTGGCGTCACAAGAAGGGGCTCCTCACGAGCAGGTGGCATGGTAGATGGAGCTTGAGGGGGCTTGGGCACTTGGGCCGAATCCAAAGACTTTGTCTTCTTAGTCTTCAGTCCCTTGACTGGTTGGGCTTCAAAAGTAGGAGCAGACTTGCGTTTCCTAGCTTAAGCTTCAGCTTTCTTGGTCTTCTTGCTGGTTACAGCAGTGGAGGGAGGGGGCGTTCTTCTGCCAGATAAGCCAACAGGGAGGATGATGCTTGTCATGTCTTGCTGTGTTGAGGTAGGCTTGCTCGAAGACAATGAGCCTGGCCTTGACCTTTCAATGATTCTAGGGTCAAGGGCAGGCTAACCAAGAGTTGTGCATTTCAACATCTCATTGTGAGCCTTAACCGTGTGCACAAATTTGTTCTTGAGACGCTCAAGGGCGCCTTTGACAGAAACACAACGCTTATCAAATTAATCATTCAGATCTTTCACGAAGAGTTGATATCCTTGAATCTGACTCGCTGTGATCTTGTAAATATTCCTATTAAAAAGATCCTTTTCATGACAAATCTTTTCGCGCTGCTACACACCCTTTTGTGCAACTGTGAGTTCTTCACTCACCAGCCCTTGAAAAGTGACACTCAGTCCTATTGGTAGCTGTAGGGCGTCGATGGGGAGAGTTTGATCGATAAACCATTCATCAATGAAATGGTTTATGATTTTTAGATCAATGAGAGGTAAGTCTCTAAGAAGCTTTTCCTCTTCCTCTTTCTGCCGAATCAGCTTTGCCACGGCTTGTCGGGGCAACGAATACACAAGACACATATGGGACCGAGATGATCCCTTTACGATTCAGCCCGCGGGGGTGGGGGGGGAGTGTTGCACCAAGAGCAGAGCTAGCAATCAGACGCAAAGGAGATTTACCCAGGTTCGGGCCGCTCGGAAGCATAATACCCTACTCCTGCTTTGTGTATTGGATGTGTTCTGGAGTTCGAGCTACATGAGTGTTATGTGATACGTCCATTTTGCATCATGCTTTCATGTTGATATTTATCGCTTTTTGGGCTATTATATCACTTCACGGTACAATACTTATGCCTTTTCTCTCTTATTTTGCAAGGTTTACATGAAGAGGGAGAATGCCGGTAGCTGAAATTCTGGCCTGAAAAAGGAGCAAGTTTGAGATGCCTATTCTGCGCAACTCCAAAAGCCGTGAAAATCAACAATGATTTTTTTGGGATTTATAGAAAATACTGGGATGAAGAAGTGCCAGAGGGGCGCCAGCAGGTGGCCACAAGCCTGCTAGGCGCGGCCACCCACTGGCTGCGCCTAGGGGGCTTGTGGGCTCCCAGCTGGCCCTCTGGCTCCCCCCTTTTGCTACAAGAAGGGTTTCAGTCTGGAAAAAATCAAGAGCAGGCTTTTCAGAGGATTCGCCGCCGCCACGAGGCAGAACTTGAGCAGAACCAATCTAGAGCTTCGGTAGGACGATCCTGCCGGGGAAACTTCCCTCCCGGAGGGGGAAATCGTTGCCATCGTCATCACCAACACTCCTATCATCAGAGGGGACTCGTCAGCATCAACATCTTCATTAGCACTATCTCATCTCCAAACCCTAGTTCATCTCTTGTAACCAATCTCTGTCTTGCGACTCCGATTGGTACTTGTAAGGTGGCTAGTAGTGTTAATTACTCTTTGTAGTTGATGCTAGTTGGATTAATTGGTGGAAGAGTTTATGTTCAGATCCTTGATGCTACTCATTACCTCTCTCGTCATGAATATGATTATGCTTTGTGAGTAGTTACTTTTGTTCCTGAGGACATGGGATAAGTCATGCTAATAGTAGTCATGTGAATTTGGTATTATTTCGATATTTTGATGTGTTGTATGTTGTTTTTCCTCTAGTAGTCATGTGAACACGGAAGGTAATTGTCCGAGAGTGGTAAATGGGCAGAGAATCAAGCACTATATCTCAGGTACTCCCATAAATGTTGAAATCGAAATTATCAATACCATAACTCCGGAGGAATACCTAAGGGATATTTATCAGCTTGTTTCAGACTCCGAAAACGAAGAGGTATGTGTTTCGGTAAGTAAACAAACTCCAAAACTTTTCCAGTAGGAATTTTTCTCCGTTTTGGAATATTTAGAAAAATAGAAAAATTTGAAGTAGTCCGGAAATTGCACGAGGAGGCGACAAGCCTGCCAGGCGCGGGCCCACCCCTGGCCGCGCGTGGGGGGCTTGTGGCCACCTCGTGTGCCTCCCGGACTTCATTTTCTTGCGGAGTACTCCTTCTGGTCAGAAAAAAATCATTATATATTCTCCTAAAAGGTCTGACCCTCGTATCACATAGATTTCCTCTGTTTTCGTTTCGAGCCTATTTCTGTTGCAGAATTAGATTGCCATGACGTCCACAAAAGCTCCGAAGGACAAGATCTTCGAGAAGGTCATCAATCCCTACCACACGGTAGTGCTGCAACACCCTCAATCTATCAAGATGCGTGAGGGGATGTTGCACATCCGTGATGTTGAGGGGCCCAAGAAGACCGGAAGCGTGGAGGCGAGGCTCGAAGCAATGGAGCAACATGTCTTCAAGTGCCAAGGGATGGTGGAGCATGGACTCAACGCCAACCACATGATGATCACGGAGTTCACCAGCAAGCACAGGATCAATGCCAATGACATTGGGAAGCACCTCTCCATGCTCTATGATAGGATTGATCACCTCCAAGCCCAGATCTATGACCTGCAGAACCAAAACTGTGAGTATGGGTATAGATTTAAATCAATACGGTTGGCTGTAGATTTGAGGATTCCGGAGACTCATTCATCTTTCCATGATGGAGCACCTATGCCTTGGAAGACGGAGGATCAAACCCATGCTGCAACAACTTCACCACCATCACCGCCAAAGGAAGACAACTGAGCACGGGTATGGGCAATCCCCTTGGCTTGTGCCAAGCTTGGGGGAGTTGCCCCGGTATCGTATCACCATCACATCTTTTGCCTTTACCTTTGTTTTAGTTTGTTCCTTTTCAGTTTTCTCTTTCTCTAGTACAATAAAGATCTTAGTGTTTTAGGCTTGAGTTTTGCTTTGTGTCACCCCCGATGTATTCGAGCTCGTGAGCCATATAATAAAGAGTGTCTTAGTTAAGGGCCTTGTCCCATGCCATGATCAAAAGATTGAGGAAAGAGCAAAAGCATGAAAGATCATGTAATGATCTTATGGGAAGTGATGGCTTCACATATAAAAAGAATGTTGATTGAAACTTGTTGAGGGTAGACAAACGTAGACCTTGTTCGTTGTTGCAATTAATAGGAAGTGATAAAGAAGGAGAGGTTCACATATAAATATATCATCTTTAACACCATCTATGATTGTGAACACTCACTAAACTATTACATGCTTAGAAGTAGATGTTGGACAAGGAAGACAACATAATGAATTGTGTTTGCTTGGTTCCGAACAATGTTATATGATTAGAGATCCCTTAGCATGTGACGATTGCTTCCACATCATATTACCCAAAACTCCAGCACCAAGTAGAGATACTACTTGTGCATCCAAACCTTCAACCCAGTTTTGCCATGAGAGTCCACCATACCTACCTATGGATTGAATAAGATCCCTCAAGTAAGTTGTCATCGGTGCATGGAATAAAAATTGCTCTCTAATATGTATGATCTATTAGTGTGTGGAAAATAAGCTTCGTACGAACCTGTGATGATGAAGACATAAAAGCGAGAGACTGCATAATAAAGTTCTTTATCACAGGAGGCAATATAAAGTGACGTTCCTCCACACTAAGGGACACACATCCAAACCTCAAAAGCGCATGACAACCTCTGCTTCCCTCTGCGAAGGGCCTATCTTGTACCTTTACTTTTTGCCCTTGAAAGAATCATGGTGATCTTCACCAATTCCTTGTCTCGCCTTTATCTTGGCTAACATCATATGCTTGGGAAAGATCTATGTTCATATGTCAACTTGGAAGTAAGTATTCATGAATTATTATTGTTGACATTACCCTTGAGGTAAATGGTTTGGAGGCAAAACTATAAGCCCCTATCTTTCTTTGTGTCTAACTGAAACTTTGATCTCATGAGTACCACGTGAGTTGTAGAAATTGTAGAGAACGAAATGATGATTGAGTATGTGGATTTGCTTTACAAGCTCTTATTTGACTCTTTCTGATGTTGTGATAAATTGCAATTGCTTCAATGACTAAAGGCTATCGGTTGTTAATTCTCGGTAAGGTTCTTGATCCATGCTTTACTTTGTGAAGGAATTATGACTTTAGCATGAGAGATTATATGTTGGTAAATCTGTTCTAGTCATGATCATGATGCGTGCATGTTCGTATCTTGTTTTGTCGACACCTCTCTCCCTAAACATGTGGGAATATTTATTGAGCTCAGCTTTCGCTTGACGACAAGCAAGGTCTAAGCTTGGGGGAGTTGATACGTCCATTTTGCATCATGCTTTCATGTTGATATTTATCGCTTTTTGGGATGTTATTTCACTTCACGGTACAATACTTTTGCCTTTTCTCTCTTATTTTGCAAGGTTTACATGAAGAGGGAGAATGCCAGCAGCTGGAATTCTGGCCTGAAAAAGGAGCAAGTTTGAGATGCCTATTCCGCGCAACTCCAAAAGCCGTGAATATCAACGATGATTTTTTTGGGATTTATAAAAAATACTGGGCCGAAGAAGTGCGAGAGGGGCGCCAGCAGGTGGCCACAAGCCTGCTAGGCGCGGCCACCCCCTGGCTTGTGAGCTCCCCCCTTTTGCTACAAGAAGGGTTTCGGTCTGAAAAAATCAAGAGGAGGCTTTTCAGAGGATTCACCGCCGCCACGAGGCGGAACTTGAGCAGAACCAATCTAGAGCTCCGGCAGGAGGATCCTCACGGGGAAACTTCCCTCCCGGAGGGGGAAATCATCGCCATCGTCATCACCAACACTCCTCTCATCGGAGGGGACTCGTCACCATCAACATCTTCATCAGCAACATCTCATCTCCAAACCCTAGTTCATCTCTTGTAACCAATCTCTGTCTCGCGACTCCGATTGGTACTTGTAAGGTTGCTAGTAGTGTTAATTACTCTTTATAGTTGATGCTAGTTGGATTACTTGGTGGAAGAGTTTACGTTCAGATCCTTGATGCTACTCATTACCTCTCTGGTCATGAATATGATTATGCTTTGTGAGTAGTTACTTTTGTTCCCGAGGACATGGGATAAGTCATGCTAATAGTAGTCATGTGAATTTGGTATTCGTTCGGTAATTTGATATGTTGTATGTTGTTTTTCCTGTAGTGGTGTTATGTGAACGTCGACTACATAACACTTCACCATTATTTGGGCCTAGAGGAAGGCATTGGGAAGTTGTAAGTAGATGATGGGTTGCTAGAGTGACAGAAGCTTAAACCCTAGTTTATGTGTTGCTTCGTAAGGGGATGATTTGGATCCACTAGTTTAATGCTATGGTTAGACTTTGTCTTAATTCTTATTTCGTAGTTGAGGATGCTTGTGAGAAGGGTTAATGATAAGTGGGATGTTTGTCCAAGTAAGGGCAGTACCCAAGCGCCGGTCCACCCACATATCAAACTATCAAAGTAACGAACGCGAATCATATGAGCATGATGAAAACTAGCTTGACAGAAATTCCCGTGTGTCCTCGGGAGCGTTTTTCCTCCTATAAGACTTTGTCCGGGCTTGTACCTTGGTACAAAAGGGATTGGGCCACTTTGCTGCACCATTGTTACTTTTGTTACTTGCTACTTGCTACGAATCATCTCACCACACAACTACTTGTTACCTATAATTTCAGTGCTTGCAGATATTACCTTGCTGAAAACCACTTGTCAGATCCTTCTGCTCCTCGTTGGGTTCGACACTCTTACTTATCGAAAGGACTACGATAGATCCCCTATACTTGTGGGTCATCATTATGCCATGCACAACTGCTGCATACTGAGGCTCTAAAACCCTAGAGGTCGATAGTGGATGGTTGCTACTATGTCATAGATGTCATATGTCCTTAACGCTACACCTTGGGCCTCCTTTTATAGGTCAAAGGGGTCAGCAGCAGTGGCAGAACAGGGTACCCACGGGGTGCAGAGTGAATAGTGCATGCACGGAGTGTACATCTAGTATAGTGTTATTGGCTTCTACGGGAAGACGCATTAAATGCTTCGTCAGGTATCCCACACATAGAACAGGGACGCGTTCCATCGATGCTGTTCACCCCCAGATATCGCTTGACACGTATCCTGGCAGATCGACACGTATCAAGGGAGAAGGGGGAGCTCGTCGCTGCGCTGGAGCGGTGCTGGACTAGGACCTTGCTGGGAGCGCTTCTTGTCGGGGCTTCGCTAGCTCCCGCCGGCAAGGATCTTGCCGTGGCTTCAGCCTTCACTCTTCAGTCTTCTTGACTTGGATGTCTTCGTGGAAGTCTTCCGCAGTCTCCCGACAAGCTTTGCCGCGGGTGTGGCTGCAACTTCCCATGCACAATTTAGGGGCACTAAAGGCCCAAACTTTAGTGCACCGACAAGAGCCCCTGCACCTAGGCCATAGACAAGCGCGAGGCGTTGTTCGGCTTGGCCCAAACAGTGCACGGACCTTCGTGGCCGAGATCTGCGGGTGGCGATTTTACCGTTACTGCGCCCCTGCCTCCCCACGACACGCGTTAAATATGCGACATGGGAGACGTGGGCGGAGTGGCCGAAACGTCCGCGCACATGGAGGTGCGGTTTCTGGCTTGCCAAGAGACGGCCTTGCGTCCTCCACATAAAGGGGACATCACAGAGGCACTTGCCCATTACTCCTGGCTCTTGCCCAATCTCGGAACTGTCGTCGCCTTCCTCCTTTGAGCGCGAGCAGAGCTCCTCCACCTCTCCGCCGCCTCCAATCCCGCACCCCCTCTGGCCTCCAACCCTCATTGTTGCCATGGTGCCGAAGCCAAGCAAGGGGAAAAGCGTCGTCACAGAGAGCGATATGCGAAAGAAGCTCGCGGACTTCCCACCGGGGCTCGATGCGGCAACCCTGATGGACCGGTACTTGCTCATGTGGGCGAGGAAGACGAACGCGCATCCTGCTACCCGTGTGCGTCCAGGTCATGCCGGTGATGTTCCAAATAGAAACCTGATACGTCCATTTTGCATCATGTTTTCATGTTGATATTTATCGCTTTTTGGGCTATTATATCACTTCACGGTACAATACTTATGCCTTTTCTCTCTTATTTTGCAAGGTTTACATGAAGAGGGAGAATGCTGGCAGCTGGAATTCTGGCCTGAAAGTGGAGCAAGTTTGCGATACCTATTCTACGCAACTCCAAACGCCGTAAAAATCAACGAGGATTTTTTTTTCCGGATTTATAAAAAATACTGGGCCGAAGAAGCGCCAGAGGGGCGCCAGGGGTTGGCCACAAGCCTGCACGGTGCGGCCACCCCCAGGTCGCGCCATGAGGGCTTGTGGGCAACCTGCTGGCCCACTTGCCCCGTCTTCTGCTATATGAAGGGTTTCAGCCAGGAAAAAAATCTAAGAGGAGCTTTTTCGTGGTTTCGCCGCCGCCACGAGGCGGAACTTGAGCAGAACCAATCTAGAGCTCCGGCAGGACGATCGTGCCAGGGAAACTTCCCTCCGGGAGGGGGAAATCGTCGCCATCGTCATCACCAACACTCCTCTCATCAGATGGCACTCGTCACGATCAACATCTTCATCTGCACCATCTAATCTCCAAATCCTAGTTCATCACTTGTAACCAATCTCCGTCTCGCGACTCCGATTGGTACTTGTAAGGTTGCTAGTAGTGTTGATTACTCTTTGTAGTTGATGCTAGTTGGATTATTTGGTGGAAGAGTTTATGTTTAGATCCTTGATGCTACTCATTACCTCTCTGGTCATGAATATTATTATGCTTTGTGAGTAGTTACTTTTGTTCCGGAAGACATGGGATAAGTCATGCTAATAGTAGTCATGTGAATTTGGTATTCGTTCGGTAATTTGATATGTTGTATGTTGTTTTTCCTCTAGTGGTGTTATGTGAACGTCGACTACATAACACTTCACCATTATTTTGGTCTAGAGGAAGGCATTGGGAAGTAGTAAGTAGATGATGGGTTGCTAGAGTGATAGAAGCTTAAACCCTAGTTTATGCGTTGCTTCGTAAGGGGCTGATTTGGATCCACTAGTTTAATGCTATGGTTAGACTTTGTCTTAATTCTTATTTTGTAGTTGCGGATGCTTGTAAGTGGGATGCTTGTCCAAGTAAGGGCAGTACCCAAGCACCGGTCCACCCACATATCAAACTATCAAAGTAATGAACGTGAATCATATGAACATGATGAAACTAGCATGACAGAAATTCCCATGTGTCCTCGAGAGAGTTTTTCCTCCTATAAGACTTTGTCCAGGTTTGTCCCTTGCTACAAAAGGGATTGGGCCACTTTGCTGCACCGTTGCTACTTTTGTTACTTGTTGCTTGCTACGAATCATCTCACCACACAATCACTTGTTACCGACAATTTCAGTGCGTGCAGATTTTACCTTGCTGAAAAACCACTTGTCAGATCCTTCTGCTCCTCGTTGGGTCGACACTCTTACTTATCGAAAGGATTACGATTGATCCCTTATACTTGTGGGTCATCAAGACTCTTTTCTGGCGCCGTTGCCGGGGAGTGAAGCGCCTTTCGTAAGTGGAACTTGGTAAGGAAACTTGCATATAGTGTGCTGAAATTTGTTGTCACTTGTCACTATGGATACTAATCCTTTGAGGGGCTTGTTCGGGGAATCTCACCTCGAACGGAAGCACAAATAGTTGCTCCTCAACCTGCTGCACCTACTGAAAATATTTTCTTTGAATTTCCTTCGGGTATGCTTGAGAAACTATTTGCTAATCCTTTTACAAGAGATGGAACATCACATCCAGACTTGAATCTAATCTATGTAGGTGAGGTTTGTGGTTTATTTAAGCTTGTAGGTTTGCCCGAGGATGAGGTCAAGAAGAAGGTCCTTCCTTTATCTTTGAAGGATAAGGCGTTGACATGGTAGAGTCTATGTGATGATACTGGATCATGGGACTACAGTCATTTGAAATTGGAATTTCATCAAAAGTTTTATCCTATGCATTTAGTACATCGTGATCGGAATTATATTTATAATTTTTGGCCTCGTGACAGAGAAACCATCGCTCAAGCTTGGGGGAGGCTTAAATCAATGTTATATTCATGCCCCAATCATGAGCTCTCGAGAGAAATTATCATTCAGAACTTCTATGCTCGACTTTCTCATGATGATCGCACCATGCTTGACACTTCTTGTATCGGTTGTTTTATGAAGAGAGATATTGACTTCAAATGGAATTTATTGGAGAGAATTAAACGCAACTCTCAAGATTGGGAGCTTGAAGAAGGTAAGGAGTCAGGTATGAATTTCACGTTTGATTGCGTTAAATCCTTTGTTGAGACAAATAATTTTTGTGACTTTAGCGCTAAGTATGGAATTGACTCTGAGATAGTAGCTTCATTGTGTGAATCCTTTGCTGCCCATATTGATCTCCCCAAAGAGAAGTGGTTTAAATGTCATCCTCCTTTAGAAGTCAATGTACTTAAACCCACTCCAGTTAAAGAGAAAGTCATTGTCTGTAATGATCCTGTGGTTCCCAGTACTTACATTGAGAAACCACCTTTCCGTGTTAGGATAAAGGATCATTCTAAAGCTTCCACTGTTATACATAGAGGCTACATTAGAACACCTACACCCCCTGAGAAAATTAGAGTTGAACTTAGCATTGCTATCATCAAAGATATTCTATCTGAAGAAGTTGAGGGACATAATATTCACTTATGTGAAGATGCTGCTAGAATTGCTAAACCTCACGCTAGAGACAAACATAGGCCTTGTGTTGGCATGCCTGTGGTTTCTGTTAAGATAGGAGATCATTGTTATCATGGTTTATCTGACGTGGGTGCTAATGTTAGTGCAATACCTCAATCCTTATATGATGAAATCAAAGATGAGATTGCACCTGTTGAGATAGAGCCTATTGATGTCACTATTCAGCTTGCCAATAGAGATACTATCTGCCTTGTGGGAATTGTTAGGGATGTTGAAGTCTTGTGTGGTAAAATGAAGTATCCTGCTGATTTCCTCGTTCTTGCTACTGCACAACATAGCTTTTGTCCCATCATATTTGGCAGACCTTTTCTTAATACCGTCAATGCTCATATTGACCGTGAGAAGCAAACTGTCACTTTTGGCTTTGAAGGTGTGTCACATGAGTTCAATTTCTCCAAGTTTGGTAGACAACCTGATGAAAAGGATTTGCCTAGTAAGGATGAAGCTATTGCCTTACCCTCTATTGCCGTGCCTCCTACTGATCCCTTAGAGCAATACTTGGTTGAGCAGGAAAATGATATGCATATGGATGAAAGGGATGAGATAGATAGAGTTGTCTTAGAACAATATCCTATCCTTAAGAATAATCTGCGTGTTGAACTGCTTGGGGATCCACCCCCACCAAAGGGTGATCCTGTGTTCGAGCTTAAACAGTTGCCTGATACTCTTAAGTGTTCTTATCTTGATGAAAAAGAGATGTATCCAGTTATTATTACTAAAAACTCCGAGGAAGCACCGTGCTGCTATTGGATATACTCTTGATAATCTTAAGGGCATTAGTCCCACTCTATGCCAGCACAAGATTAAAACCGATCCCGATTTCAAACCAGTTGCTGATCATCAAAGGAGATTGAATCCTAAGATGAAAGAAGTAGTAAGAAAAGAAATACTAAAGCTCCTAGAAGCGGGTATTATCTATCCTGTTGCTCATAGCGATTGGGTGAGTCCGGTGCATTGCGTCCCTAAGAAGGGAGGCATTACCGTTGTCCCTAATGATAAGGATGAATTGATCCCACACAGGATTATTACTGGCTATAGGATGGTGATCGATTTTAGGAAATTGAATAAAGCCACTAGGAAAGATCATTACCCTTTGCCTTTTATCGACCAATTGCTAGAAAGGCTGTCCAAACACACAGACTTCTGCTTTCTAGACGGTTATTCTGGTTTCTCCCAAATACCAGTTGCACAATCTGATCAGGAGAAAACCACTTTCACCTGTCCTTTCGGTACCTTTGCTTATAGACGTATGCCTTTTGGCTTATGTAATGCACCTGCCACCTTTCAAAGATGTATGATGGCTATATTCTCTGACTTTTGTGAAAAGATTGTCGAGGTTTTCATGGATTACTTTTCCGTTTACGGGTCTTCCTTTGATGATTGCCTCAACAACCTTGATCGAGTCTTACAGAGATGTAAAGACACCAATCTTGTCTTTAATTGGGAGAAGTGCCACTTTATGGTTAATGAAGGCATCGTCTTAGGACATAAAATTTCTAAAAGAGGTATTGAAGTCGATAAGGCTAAGGTTGATGCAATCGAGAAAATGCCATACCCCACAGATATCAAAGGTATAAGAAGTTTCCTTGGTCATGCTGGTTTCTATAGAAGGTTCATTAAAGACTTCTCTAAGATTTCTAGGCCTCTTACCAATCTCTCGCAAAAGGATATTCCTTTTGTTTTTGACAATGATTGTGAGGAAGCCTTCGAAATACTTAAGAGGGCTTTGATAACTGCACCTATTGTTCAACCACCTGATTGGAACTTACCTTTTGAGATCATGTGTGATGCTAGTGATTATGCTGTTGGTGCTGTTCTAGGGCAAAGAGTCAATAAGAAGTTGAATGTTATTCAGTACGCTAGTAAAACTCTAGACAGTGCCCAGAGAAACTATGCTACTACGGAGAAGGATTTTTTAGCAGTCGTGTTTGCATGTGAAAAGTTCAGGTCTTACATAGTTGATTCCGAAGTCACTATTCACACTGATCATGCTGCTATTAAGTACCTCATGGAGAAGAAGGACGCTAAACCTAGACTTATCAGATGGGTTCTCTCGCTACAAGAATTTGATTTACACGTTGTTGACAGAAAGGGTGTTGATAACCCCGTAGCAGATAACTTGTCTAGGTTGGAGAACGTTCTTGAGGACCCACAACCTATTGATTATAGATTTCCCGATGAGCAACTGAATGTCATCAATGCTTCACGTAGTGCACCGTGGTATGCTGATTATGCAAACTACATCGTTGCCAAATACATACCACCTAGTTTCACGTACCAGTAAAAGAAGAAATTCTTCTTTGACTTGAGACATTACTTTTGGGATGATCCTCACCTTTATAAGGAAGGAGTAGATGGTGTTATAAGACGTTGTGTACCTGAACATGAACAGGGTCAGATCCTATAGAAGTGTCACTCCGAGGCCTACGGAGGACACCATGCGGGAGATAGAACTGCACACAAGGTATTGCAATCAGGTTTCTATTGGCCCACTCTCTTCAAGGATTCCCGTAAGTTTGTTTTGTCTTGTGACGAATGTCAAAGAATAGGAAATATTAGCAAACGTCAGGAAATGCCTATGAACTATTCACTTGTCATTGAACCATTTGATGTCTGGGGCTTTGATTATATGGGACCTTTTCCAAAATCCAACAGGTATACCATATCCTAGTTGCTGTTGATTATGTCACTAAGTGGGTAGAAGCTATCCCCACTAGTAGTGCTGATCACAACACTCCTACCAGGATTCTTAAAGAAGTTATTTTCCCTAGATTTGGAGTCCCTAGATATCTAATGACCAACGGTGGTTCACACTTCATTCATGGTGCTTTTCGTAAAATGCTTGCTAAGTATGATGTCAACCATAGAATTGTGTCTCCCTATCACCCTCAGTCCAGTGGTCAAGTAGAGCTAAGCAATAGAGAGATTACACTAATTCTACAAAAGACTGTCAACAAGTCCAGAAAGAATTGGTCTAAGAAGCTCGACGATGCACTGTGGGCTTATAGAACTGCCTATAAGAATCCCATGAGCATGTCTCCATACAAAATGGTGTACGGTAAAGCGTGTCATTTACCTCTTGAGCTAGAGCATAAAGCTTACTGGGCAATCAAAGAGCTCAACTTTGATTTCAAACTTGCCGGTGAGAATAGGTTATTTGATATTAGCTACCTTTATGAATGTGGAACTCAGGCATATGAGAATGCCAAGTTGTTCAAAGAAAAGGTTAAGAGGTGGCATGATAAGAGGATACAAAAGTGTGAGTTCAATGTAGGTGATTATTTCTTGCTATGTAACTCTCGTTTAAGATTCTTTGCAGGCAAGCTTCTCTCTAAATGGGAAGGTCCCTATGTTGTTGAGGAAGTATATCGTTCCAGTGCTATCAAGATCAACAACACATAAGGTAATTGTCCGAGAGTGGTAAATGGGCAGAGAATCAAGCATTATATGTCAGGTACTCCCATAAATGTTGAAAGCAATATCATCAATACCATAACTCCGGAAGAATACCGAAGGGATATTTATGAGCCTGTTTCAGACTCCAAAAACGAAGAGGTATGTGATTCGGTAAGAAAACAGAGTCCAAAACTTTTCCAGTAGGAATTTTTTTTCGTTTTGGAATATTTGAAAAATAAAAAAATGGGAAGTAGTCCGGAAAGTGCGCGAGGAGGCGACAAGCCTGCAAAGCGCGGGCCCACCCCCTGGCCGCACCGTGAGGGCTTGTGGCCACCTCGTACGCCTCCCAGACTCTGATTTCGTGCAAGGTACTCCTTCTGGTCTGAAAAAAAGCATTATATATACTCCTGTTTGGTCTGACCCCTGCATCACGCAGATTTCCTTTATTTTTCGTTTCGAGCCCGTTTTCTGCCGCAGATTTAGAGCAAGATGTCATCCCAGGAATCTGTGGGGGAGAACAATCTCCGTCAAGTATATGGAGAAGTACATGCTGATTTGAAAAGGATGGAGGTCATGGATGCTAAGGAAAGCCTACCTAAAGAAACCAAGGGCAAAGCTGAGGAGAAGAATCAGGCATGGGACGAGGTGCAATCTGTGGTCAACAAGGAAGAAGTTGAAGAAGTGGATTTCCTCCAACCCTACCTCCACCTACTATCTCCATCCTTGATTGAACTCTTGAGGTTTTGTGAAACAACTCGTGCTCGCAATACTTGTCTCACTCGTGAAGTTGTTTTGCTGGAAAAACATATCACAGATCTCCAAGGTATAAATCAAAGATTAATGGCCCTCTTGGAGTCAAAGATTGCAACAACTCCACCACCATCACCACCAAAGGAAGACAACTGAGCATTGGTATGGACAATCACCTTGGCTTGTGCCAAGCTTGGGGGAGTTGACCCGGTATCGTATCACCATCACATCTTTTGCCTTTACCTTTGTTTTAGTTTTCCTTTTCAGTTTTCTCTTTTTCTAGTAGATTAAAAGTCTTAGTGTTTTAGTCTTGAGTTTTGCTTTGTGTCACCCCCGATGTATTCGAGCTCGTGAGCCATATAATAAAGACTGTCTTAGTTGAAGGGCTTTGCCTCTTGCCATGATCAAAAGAGTGAGAATAGAACAAAAGCATGAAAGATCATGTAATGATCTTATGGGAAGTGATGGATTCTCATATAAGAAGAATGAGGATTGAAACTTGTTGAGGGTAGGCAAACGTAGACCTTGGTCATTGTTGCAATTAATAGGAAGTGATAAAGAAGGAGAGGTTCGCATATAAATATATCATCTCTGACACCATCTATGATTGTGAACACTCACTAAACTATTGCATGCCTAGAAGTAGATGTTGGACAAGGAAGACATCATAATGAATTGTGTTTGCTTGGCTCCGAACAATGTTATATGATTAGATATCCCTTAGCATGTGACGATTGCTTCCACCTCAGATTAGCCAAAACTCCCGCACCAAGTGGAGATACTACTTGTGCATCCATAAACCTTCAACAAAGTTTTGCCATGAGTGTCCACCATACCTACCTATGGATTGAATAAGATCCCTCAAGTAAGTTGTGATCGGTGCAAGCAATAAAAATTGCTCTCTAATATGTATGATCTATTAGTCTGTGGAAAATAAGCTTTATACGAACCTTTGATGAGGAAGACATAAAAGAGACAGACTGCATAATAAAGTTCTTTATCACAGGAGGCAATATAAAGTGACGTTCCTCCGCACTAAGAGGACACGCATCCAAACCTCAAAAGCGCATGACAACCTCTGCTTCCCTCTGCGAAGGGCCTATCTTGTACCTTTACTTTTTGCCCTTGAAAGAGTCATGGTGATCTTCACCAATTCCTTATTTCGCCTTTATCTTGGCTAACGTCATATGCTTGGGAAAGATCTATATTCATATGTCAACTTGGAGGTAAGTATTCATGAATTATTATTGTTGACATTACCCTTGAGGTAAGCAGTTGGGAGGCAAAACTGTAAGCCCCTATCTTTCTCTGTGTCCAGCTGAAACTTTGATCTCATGAGTACCACGTGAGTTGTAGCAATTGTAGCGAACGAAAGAATGATTGAGTATGTGGATTTGCTTTACAAGCTCTTATTTGACTCTTTCTGATGTTGTGATAAATTGCAATTGCTTCAATGACTAAAGGCTATCGGTTTTTTACTTCTCGGTAAGGTTCTTGATCCATGATTTACTTTGTGAAGGAATTATCACTTTAGCATGAGAGATTATATGTTGGTATTGCTGTTCTGAGCTTGATCATGATGCATGTATGTTCGTATCTTGTTTTGTCGACACCTCTCTCCCTAAACATGTCGACATATTTATTGTGCTAGGCTTTCGCTTGAGGACAAGCGAGGTTCTTGGGATGTTATTTCACTTCACGGTACAATTCTTATGCCTCTCGGGCTGTTATTTCACTTCATGGTACAATTCTTATGCCTTTTCTCTCTTATTTTGCAAGGTTTACATGAAGAGGGAGAATGCCGGTAGCTGGAATTCTGGCGTGAAAGTGGAGCAAGTTTGAGATACCAATTCTACGTGAAAGTGCGTTATATCGACTAGAGGGGGGGTGAATAGGAGATTTTTAGAATTTCATCACTGAGGAAATTCCTTTTGAGGAAATTCCTCACTGATGACTAACTTACAACGGAAACAGTAAAGGATCAGACGTGCAAATGTTCACACCAACAGTATTTCAGAGTGAAGAATGTGAAAACAGATTGCACAGCAAGCAGGCACGCAGAATACAGATGATGATTAACTATTGTGAAGAATTTGGGGTTGAGGAAATTCAGAGAAAGTCTTCAGCAAATTCTTCAAATAGTCACAGTGAAAGTCATCAACACATAATACAGAGAAAGTAAAGAGTTGAGGAATTAGATCCCGATTCTCAGAGAAGACAGTCGTTGATGACCCAGTTCCAACAGCTGTGACAGTTGTACATCTGGTTTGGAGCGGCTTGGTATTGAAACAAAGGACACCCAGTCCCGGGACACACAGTCCCTACCGTATTCTCCTTGAGCTAAGGACACATAGTCCTCGCCCAACACTCGTGGTAAGTCTTCAGGGCAGACTTCCAAACCCTCACAAACTTGGTCACTCGACGATCCACAATGAACTGCTGGAACATTCTAGACCATGACGCCTAACCGTCTGGAGGATGCACAGTCTTCAAAGGTAAAAGGCTTCAGTCCCACACAGGAACAACTTCTTCAGTGATGCTCAATCACTAGGTTTGGTTTGTGGTTTCGGTGGGTGGTGTATTTCCTCACTGATGAATTACTCTCGAAGACTCTGAGGAATTTGGGTTGCTCTTATGACAAGTGTTAGTTTCTAACGGAGCAGCCAACCAGCTAGTGGTTGTGGGGGGTGGCTATTTATAGCCTGGGAGCACCCCGACATGATTTGACACTAATGCCCTTAAATAATATGACCGTTGGAGTGGATAAGACCAGTGACTTGGCGTGGTTATCGAAACGGTCGGAACTCTCAACTGTGAGAGTCCTCATGTCACTCATATTCCTCACTTGAGGCTTTTGGTAGGATTAGGTTTGGGTTGAGCATCATGAGGAAATCCATTCCATAGTGTTACTTTGACCCCCTTTAACAGTACGGTGTTCCTATTACTCAAATGCGAAGAAAGTAAAACAGAAAGTGTAAATCTTCACGCTTCAAATTCTTCAGAATGAATTTCTTCAGGAACCACCGGACCTCTCAATATCAGTATCTTCATGAGGAATATCGATTTCATCGTAGATTCCTCGTGATTCATTTCTTCAGCTTCAGACCAATTTCTTCAACTGAAGATATACATTTTTAGGGGTCGATATTCTTCAAATATCTCAAACTCCTCAATGACTTAATCCTGTGTACACTTATAAACACATTAGATACTTAACCTATAAGTCTTCAAACCACCAAAATCACTTAGGGGCGCACTTACAATCTCCCCCTTTTTGGTGGTTGATGACAATTAGGTTAAGTCTTTAACAGGGATCAAAAATATGAAGTGTAAATACTCATTTGAGGAATTTGAAAACAAGATTCACGAGACTCCCCCTGAAGATGTGCATACCTTGAGGATTTTGCTTTTATAGCAGATGCACATTGATGATTTATATCATGGAGATCTCCCCCTGAGTCTTGTAAATCATGCATACATTTAACATATCATATGAAGAAAATGAAGATGCATGATGGCAAATGGTATCTGACGAATTCCAGCATGCGTGCATTAAAACTTGAGGAATAAGCATGCGAAGAAAAACGTTCAAAAGCGTGAGAGTACCATCGGGCTTAAGTTACAACTCATTACATAAAAACTTCAGAAGACCCAAGAGTTTGTAACTTAAATATAGTTCATAAGCCCCAAAAATATCCCGCTTGAAGACTAACTCTCGAGTTTCTCCCCCTTTGTCATCAAGTGACAAAAAGGGACAAACTGAGGACTAACGCGCGTGAAGACTTTATTTCTTTGCGGTCGAGGAAGAGCCGTGACGCTTCTTGGGGGTAGTCTTCTTCCTTGGGCCGGCTGCTGTGTCGAGTTGTTCCTCATCAGATTTAGCGGTGCGGAATGAAGAAAAGGAGCTGTCTTCAAGATCTGGCACTGGAATGGACCTGAACTTCCTCTTGGGAGGCCACGACCAGTCAAAGTCCCGCTCAAAGTCCATTTCTTCAAGCTCAGTCTGAGTCTTCAGTTGTGCAAGTGTAGCCCAGGTGCGATCGAAAACCTCATGCAGATAGTGATGATTAATCTTCACAGAGTTCTGTGTTTCAGTGAGGGTTTTCACAATGGCACCAAACTGGCGTTTGACCCATTTGTGGTTGCGATCCACCTTCTGGCGAAGACTGAGGAGGAGCTCTCTGGTGTTCAGCACGCGAGGAGGAACTGGGCTGGCTGGACGAGTCTCAGTATCGTCCCATGAAGAATATGCTTCTGGCTCTTTGAACTGGCCATCAAGGGGCCTACTGCCTTCTTCAATCATAGATTTTCCTTTTCCTTCGATGGGCTCGAAAGTCTTCTTGTTGACCCGGATAGGAGGCATATAACCCATGTGGTTTTGGAAATCAGCGTGGAAGTTGATGCGTGTCCTTGTCCCGATGAATCTCATGATCCACGGGGCATATATCTTGTGATCTTAGGGGCACATGGCATTGTCGGCCAAAGTCCTCAAGAAGAAATCATGGATATTAATAGGAATACCATGAATGATGTTGAAGAGGATATTCTTCATGAGGCCTACAACATCTTCTTCATCGTCATGACTTTTGATTGGCGCGAGCACACTGCAGAGGATTCTGTAGATAGACCGGGGTGTGTACTTGAGCTCATGGACGAGGAAGGTTGTTCTTGAGGGTTTGCCTGCAGCCAAAGGCTTCATGAGGACTTCCATCATTCCATTTGGCAGCTCACACTCACCATAAAGCTTCACTGCCCCATCTGAGGGAATTGGTACGGGCATTTCTCTGAGGAGTTCAGAAGCAGGAGCTTTGTAGTGAGTATTTTGGGACATCGAGTCAAACACCCAAGTGTTGATGTCGTCAGCATTGCCAGATATGTGAAGAGTGGCATAGAACTGAAGAATAAGCTCACTATTCCAGTCTGATATGTCTGAGCACATGGGGAGCAAACCTGCATCGTGGAGTACACTGAGGACTGGTTCCAGGCAGGGTATTGCTTCAAGCTCAACATGAGGAATGTGCCTGTGCTGGAATATCTTGTTGCATCCACAGAGCACAGAGGAATAGTAGTTCATCTGAGTCCTTGTCCAAAACTTCAGATGCCTCATTTGAGGCTTGTCATAAGGGTTCTCTCCGATGAAATACATGCGTTCTTCAAAGAAATCTTCTTTCTGAAACTTTGGACGCTTGGAGAATGGCTGGCGCTGAACTGGCTGAAGATTTTGCTGAGGAATGGGGGAGGAGACAACAATGGCAGTCTCTGGGTTGAGCACAATGAATTCATTGTCTTGGGCGGCTACATTTTCTTCAGCATTTTCCCCAGGGTGAGGAATTTCATCAGCTCGTACTTCATGTTGGGGAGATGATGCTTGCTTTGGCTGAGCTTCAGGCTGAGGAATTTCTGCTTCTTTCTCATTTGGAGGAGTTGGGTCAGCCTGTTCCTCATCTTGAGGAGTCTGCTCAGAATGTACATTTTCCTCAGCTGGCTTTGTGGCAGAAACATTTTCATCAACTAGTGCAGCTGATGCTTGAGCAGTCTTTGTCTGAGGAATAAGAGGTTGAGGACTGTCATCAATCTGGATTTCCTCATCAGTGTGTTCCTCAGAGGCGACATCCTTCATTTCCTCATCTGCCCTTGTAGCTGGGTCATCAATGACGACCATCTCATAGGAAGGGGCGACATTGAGAGGCACTGGGTCCAGAGGAGCAGTTTCTCCAGTTTCTTTGAGGCGCTTTGCCTCTGTCTCTTCTACTGCTGAGGAGGCTTTTCTCTTTTTTGCTTCCTTTTCAGTAGCCCTTGTTTTCTTCACGTCTGATGCAGACGGAATTATCTTCTTCACCTTTGAAGCTTTTGGTGAAGGTCTTCTTTCTTCAGATTCTTCAGCTGGTAGTGAGGAACCAGCTGGAACAGAGTCATCAGCCTGCTTTGATGAAGCAGCTGGATCAGGAGCAGTCTCGTCAGTGGTTGCAATTTCATCAGTTGCAGTTTCCGTGATGATTTCTTCAATGGCCGGTTCATCAGTACGGCGCTCTTGGTGTTCTTCCTCAGCTTGAGGAGTTTCCTCCTCATCAGGAGATGCATCTGCTGGCTGCTCAACCAAGTGCTGAGGAGTTGGTGCTGGGGGTGCGGTTCTCTTGTTGTAGTCATCAACAGCACTAGTGGCTAGCTTGATGAAATTGCTCTTGATGCTTTTGCGATCTGACATCTTGTCATACTTGTCAGTCAATACTTGCAGTTGTGCCTGGGTTGACACCAGTGCATCAGGAGTCAGTTTGAGGAGATTCTGCCTGAGGAATTTCTCCTTTTTCGCCTTTGCAACCTTTGCCTGCCTGGCTTGTTGTTCTTTCCACTTGGCTTCATTTATGAAGGTGGCCACCATGTGGCTGATGCCAGGAGGAATTTTCAAATCATCAATGGGAGTGTTTGGGTCCTCATACCATATATTGATGTAGTCAAGGAGGACCTTGGGTTCCATGGCCAGAGGAATAGCACTGCCTGATGCTTGAGCTACCCTTTCTTGCTTGTTTCTGATGATGGCTTGCAAGGTTTCATCATCATATTCATCACTTCCCTCTGATGCAGACAGGACTGCGATGATTTTGCTGGGGCTGGGCAGAGGTGCACGTTCAGCTATTGCCAAAGTCTTCAGAAGTGGTGTTGAAGACTTTGTCTCCGAGCTAGTTGCAGCTGGGAGTGAGGAGCTGGAGCTGGCGGTCGTAGGTTTCACGACATGCTTCTGTACTGATTTCTCTTGAGGCTTTGGAGGTGGAGCTGAGGATTTGGGTGCTAAGGAGATTGGTGCAGAGGGTTTTGGCGCTGATGGTTTTGGTGTTGAAGGTTTTGGTAATGAGGGTTTTGGAGCTGAGGGTTTTGTGACAAAAGCCTGAGCAGACTTCTCTTGAGGCTTTGAAGCCCTTTGCTTTGATGGTACAGACTGCATGTGAGGAATTTCTGAGCCTGAGGTTTCCGCCGCTGAGGAATTAGCAGCACCGGAGGCATCACCTGAGGATTCATTGAATTTCCTCACTGCAGCTTCTGCTTGCTTCTTGAGCTTGGCCAGATGTTTTTCTTTCTCATCTGGGTAGTCATCAATTGTCATGAGACTTGAGGGATGTGCTACTTGATGATCCTCAAGTGGGGCCCTTCTGCCAGGAGGCTTCAAAGCGAATTTCTTCGCATATTTGGGAGTCACAAACCTGTTCTCCTTCCATTCCTTCGTCCATCGGCGTTCAATCTTCTGTAGCCGTATCTTTCTCTTGGCCATTGTCTCATGTTCATCAGGCGTACAATAGTGCAAGTATATGTCCTCAGGGATATCAACAGCTGTGTTTTGCTCCAGTTTCTTTCCTCCCTTCTGTTTTCTCTCTTCCTCCATTTTCTTCAGTTGAGGACTTTGCTGATGATTTTGAACTCTTGAGGATTCTGAAGAGTTTCTTGAAGAGTTTCTTCCATAAACGCTGCAAATGAGTTAATGTGATGAGAACCGAGAGATTCATCAGCTGGCATGTGTGTACCTGTGAACAGAGTATAGTTGCGAGGAATTTGGAGAGGTCATATGCGTTCTCAGAATTGAAGAAAATGAAAAAGTTTGACAGTTTGAGGAATATAACCAGTGGTTGAGGAATTTGCCTAAGCATACTGTTCTTGGGTTCCAGAGTTGTACAGATCCGAAAATTCGCACAATTGAGGAATCTCGTAAAAATCTTAGATGCTTAGCTAGTTCTTGAATGATTGTGGTGATAGGTAGTGTTTGAGGAATCATGTGCGCATCGTATCTTGAGGAAAAACAGATTTCACCTAGAAGATGTAAAATTTCAGATCTAATCTGCTGTAAAAATGGGATATATTTACCCTGGAAGGTGCATACGAAGAACACAGAAAGTAGTGTTGGAGAGGCTCTTCGTTCGAGTGTCCAATGCACCCTAACTTGGCGACAGAGGACGTCTACGGCGGTGGCGGACGAAGATGGTCCGACTCCGGCGTGGTTCTGGTGACGGAGAAGTCGAGGCAGTGAAGCTCTTCCTCACCGGCGACAAGACTACCAGCGGTGGCGCTAGGGTTCGGTGGAGTGTGTTGTGGCAGGAGTGTGATGAGGCGAAGAAGAGGATACCGAGGGGGGGGGGTAAGGACATATTTATAGCCAAAAGTTACTGTTGGTGCGAAAATGTCGGACCAAATAGCCCCTGCCTCCACTTCACCGCAGGACACGTGTAGCTCCCGTACGATGCGGTGGAGATAGTGGAGATCGTGGTTATCCGATCGTGGGAAGTGGGGGTTCAATTACTGTGCCTTTAAAGAAAACAATTTTTGAAGATTTGAGGATTTTCGTTACAAAATCATCAGCTGACAAGGATGCAGTGAGGCTTTTGAACAAAGTTTCAAGTAGAACGCATATGAAGAAGTGAATAGACTGGATAAGTATAACATAGAGGGAAAGTAGGGTCCGATCACATTCACTTAGCAGATACATCAACTTGAAGAAATAGCAATAAGTGAATGCTGTTGAGGACTAGAAATCACAGTCTATCTAGGCAAATGAAAGTCATCAAGTGTTTTTGAAGATTTTGTAATAGATCATCACAATGAAGAACAAATGTTTTGAAGAAAAATGCATTGCGAGGAAATTGATCATTTGAAGAAAATCAACTTGAGGAATTTCACATTGGGCGGTGGCGTTACCCACCATATAAGAACGTTGATTACAGACGCCGCGTACAATTGTCGTAGGGCCCTGAGAATCAATTTCTTCGTTAATTTCTTCACATTCAGAGTGACTTTCTTCATCAGTTGAAGAAAATCGTTTCATCATGTGTTGCACATCTAAGTCATCAACTTTGCATAAGTGTTAGGATGTGTGCATGTTTTTACAAAACATTTGAAGACTCTAAGATATTTAGCTCACACCGTAACTTGCAAAACCTTTTCTCATCCAAGGGCTTAGTGAAGATATCTGCCAGTTGATCATCAGTCTTCACATGGTCGATGAGGATATTGCCCTTGAGGACATGGTCCCGAAGAAAATGATGACGAATCTGGATGTGCTTGGTCTTCGAGTGTTGTACTGGGTTGTATGCAATCTCGATAGCACTCTCATTGTCACAGTAGAGAGGCACATTCTTCATGTTGATGCCGTAGTCCTTGAGGGTTTGCTTCATCCACAGCAATTGAGCACAGCAAGAACCAGCAGCAATGTACTCAACTTCGGCAGTGGAGAGTGATACGCAGTTCTGCTTCTTTGAGGACCAGCAAACTAGTGATCTTGTGAGGAAATGGCATGTGCCAGAAGTTGACTTGCGATCCACGCGGTCACCAACATAGTCTGAATGATAATACCCTACCAGATGAAGATTGGAGCCCTTGGGATACCATAATCCTAGTGTTGGTGTGTGAGCTAAGTATCTAAGAATATGTTTCACAGCCTTATGGTGTGATTCCTTCGGTTTTGCTTGAAAACGTGCACACATGCAAACACTAAGCATTATATCTGGCCTAGATGCACATAGATACAATAAGGAGCCAATCATAGAATGGTATACCTGCTGATCAAAATCTTTACCATTTTCATCAGTGCCGAGGTGGCCGTTGGTAGGCATTGGAGTCTTGGCACTTTTGCATTCGTGCATGTCGAATTTCCTCAGAACATCCTTGAGGTATGTCTCGTGTGATATGAAGATTCCATTGCTTTCTTGACGAATTTGAAGACCTAAGAAGAATTTCAGTTCCCCCATCATGGACATCTGATATTCTTCACTCATCATGTAGGCAAATTCATCATTGTATCTTTTGTCGGTACAACCAAATATGATATCATCAACATATATTTGACATACAAACAACTCATTATCATAGGATTTTCCGAAAAGAGTTGGATCGAGTGAACCAGGTTTGAAGCCTCTCTTCATGAGGAATTCCTTCAATGTATCATACCATGCCCGAGGGGCTTTCTTGAGACCATACAGAGCCTTTTTGAGTCTGAAGACTTTGTCTGGATTCTTTGGATCCTCAAAACCTGGGGGCTGAGCAACATATACTTCTTCCTCAAGCATACCATTGAGGAATGCACTTTTCACATCCATTTGATATAAGGTGATGTTATGATGATTAGCATAAGCAAGTAGTATTCGAATAGCTTCAAGTCTAGCAACAGGTGCAAAAGTTTCATCGAAATCTATTCCTTCAACCTGGGTGTAGCCTTGAGCTACAAGTCGTGCCTTGTTCCTCACCACTTGACCGTCCTCATCTTGCTTGTTTCGGAATATCCACTTGGTGCCGATGATGTTGTGCTTGCGAGGATCTGGTCGTTTGACGAGCTCCTATACGTCATTCAGCTTGAATTGAAGAAGTTCGTCTTGCATAGCTTGGATCCACTCCGGTTCCAGAAAAGCCTCAGCAACTTTTGAGGGTTCTGTGATGGATACAAAGGAAAAATGCCCACAAAATTTAACTAAATGTGAAGCTTTTGAGCGAGTGAGAGGACCTGGCGCGTTGATGTCGTTAAGGATTTTGTCAAGTTCTACTTCGTTTGCAATCCTCGGATGAGCTGTTTGAGGATTTTGTCTGGGCTGAGGAAGTGGTGCTATTGCAATTTCCTCAGGAGCATCTTCTTGGTTTTTATCAGCGATGGGGATCGTTTCTTCACCAATTTCCTCAGTGGGGACAATGTCTTCAGTAGGCTTAAGCTTTATTGCTTCCTCAGGAGACAACTTATCTGGATCAGAAGGAATTGCTCTCTTTGCGAGCCATTAGTTTCATCAAACCGCACATCTACAGTCTCAACAACTTTGTTGTGATAGTTGTTGAAGACTCTGTAAGTGTGCGAGTCCCTTCCATAACCGAGCATAAAACCTTCATGTGCCTTAGGTGCAAATTTTGAGCTATGGTGAGGATATCTACTCCAGCATTTTGCATTGAAGACTTTGAAATAACTTACATTGGGTTTCTTGTCAGTGAGGAATTCATATGAGGTTTTCTTGAGGAATTTGTGAAGATATACCCTGTTGATGATATGTCATGCAGTGTTGATTGCTTCAGGCCAAAAGCGACGAGGAGTCTGATATTCTTCAAGCATACTTCTTGCCATTTCAACCAGAGTCCTGTTCTTCCTTTCGACGACACCATTCTGCTGAGGAGTATAAGGAGCAGACAATTCGTGAGTAATACCAAGTTCATCAAGATAATCATCAAGACCAGTGTTTTTGAACTCGGTTCCATTATCACTCCTAATGTGTTTGATCTTGATGCCAAAGTTCGTCGAGGCCCTTGAAGAAAATCGTTTGAAGATTTCCTGCACTTCAGTTTTATACACTATGATATGCACCCAAGTATATCTGGAATAATCATCAACTATGACGAAGCCATATAAAGTTGCTGCATTGGTTAGTGTGGCATAGTGAGTAGGTCCAAATAAATCCATATGAAGCAATACGAATGGACGTGTAGTGGTCATGATGGTTTTAGAGCGATGCTTGGATCTGGTCATTTTCCCAGATTCACAGGCACCGCAGAGATGATCCTTGAGGAATTTGACTGATTCGATGCCGATGACATGCTTCTTCTTCGCAAGCGTGTGCAAATTCCTCATGCCTGCATGACCTAGTCTTCGGTGCCACAGCCATCCTTCTGAGGTTTTTGCTAGTAAGAAAGTGGCTGGTTGAGGACCTATAGAAAAATCAACAATGTACAAATCCCCTCTTCTTACACCTGCGAAGACTTTGGATCTGTCAGACTCCATGATGACTACACATCTATATCTACCAAAGATAACAATCATATCAAGATCATAAAGCATTGAGACTGACATGAGGTTAAAACCAAGGGATTCAACAAGCATCACTTTGTCCATATGCCTATCCTTGGAAATAGCTACTTTGCCGAGTCCCAATACCTTGCTTTTACCTTTGTCAGCATATGTGATTTGCTTCAGAGGTGATGGAGTTAGTGGCATATTCATCAGTAAGCTTTTATCACCAGTCATGTGATGTGTGCAGCCACTATCGAGAACCCACTCAGTATTTTTGGGTTTGTCATCCTGCAGATGAATTAGTACAGCTTACCATCTCATATGCTTCAGATTTGAAGAATATGATACTAATTTCATCAGTTCAGTAATTTCATCATAACAGCAATGTAAGGACGTGTGAAATATTTCTATTTCATCAATCATTAGCTTGCGTCCTATCAAGCATTTCCTCAGGTCTCCAGCAAATTCTTCAAATGATGATTTTCATCTGGAGACCTGACCTGCAGAAGTGATTAGTTTGATTTCTTCACCACCCACATCTGAAGGGGTGGCAAAGCGTTCATCATCCTGCGAGCACCATATGAGAAAGGTGGCATTGAAGCTAATGCACTTCTCTTAACAATAGGGGGATTAAAGTACTCATATGAATATGCAGAGAACTGGTTTGAGGATTTATGAACATAATGATTTGAGGAGTAACACTGATATTCATATTCCTTGTAGTTTCCCTACATGTTAGACGCATAAGCACGGGTACGAGCATAGTTTTGACTAGTTGAGGATTTTGATCCTCTTGAAGACTTTGGTCCTCCTGAGGAATTTGATCTGGGGTTTAGATTCTTCAGTGGTGGTGTCATGAGGACATTCACCTGAAGAATTTCAAGACAACTTTTGGGAACCCAGATTTTCCTCAAAGGAGGGCCATTCCTGCAGTTAGTTCCAACATATCGAGCAAATACTTCACCAGATTGATTTTTGAACAGTTTATAGTTGGAATCAAATGACTCATCCGAGGAATAGGATAATTCACATGAGAAGCCAGTTAGGTTAGATGGATCAAAAGGAGGCCCAGTAGCAGCAACCCATGAGGTTTTGGGATACTGCTCGGGTTTCCAATAAGATCCATCAACATTTTATTTCCTCTCAAAGGCAATTCCTTCTTTCCTCGGGTTCGTGTTCAAGATCTGCTTTTTGAGCACATCACAAAGGGTTTGATGTCCTTTGAGGCTTTTGTACATGCCTATCACGTACAATTCCTTCAGCCCTGCATTTTCATCAGTAACATTTGTGTTTTCCTCAAGTGAGGAAATAGACACAATAGGTGCAGTTGAAGAATTTGTAGCAATGGTAGCATTTGATGATTCTGGTGAGGAATTAGCAGTTTCGCGTTCAATGCATTTAAGACATGGAGGAATAAATTCAACTTGACTAGCGCTGATCTGTTGAGCTAGTAATGAATCATTTTCCATACGAAGATCATCATGAGACATCCTCAGCTTCTCAAGATCAAGCTTCCTTTGAAGAAATTCGTAGGAAAGCTTCTCATGATCAGTGAGGAGTGTATCATAACGATCCTGAAGATTATCAAATCTAGACTAAAGACTTTTCATGTCATCAGTGAGGATTTGGTTAAGGTTCATTTCATCATTCAACATATCATCACTTTTGTCTAGCAGTTTATGAAGCTTTTCCAGAGCAGTTTGTTGTTTAGTGGCAATGATAGCAAGTTTACTGTAACTGGTTTCTTATAATCATTAGGTTCACAGTCGCTTGAATCAGAGGAGGAGGCATTATTTGATACCTTTGAACCTTTTGCCATGAAGCAATAGGTTGGAGCGAAGTCATCATCATAGTCATCAGTATGGATGGTCCAATCATTTTCTTCAAGATTGAACATTGACTTGCTGACGAAAGTGGTTGCTAGTGCAAGACTAGCCTGTCCAGATTCTGAGTCTTCTCCAGAACCCTCTTCTTCATCACATTCCTCTGATTCTGCCTCGGAGTCCATTTCCTTGCCAATAAGTGCCCGAGCCTTTCTGAAACTAGTCTTCTTGTGTGATGAGGGCTTTGAAGATGAGGATTTTGAAGATTTCTTCTTCTTCTTCTTCTTAGAGTCATCAGAACTGTCATCCTTGTATTTCTTCTTCTTTGATTCCTTTCCCCAACGGTGACAATCAGCAATGTAGTGACCTGATTTCTTGCACTTGTGACAGGTTCGTTTCTTGTAGTCCTCAGATGCACATTCTGATTTCTTCATGTCTCTTCTTGATGATTTACCGAACTGGCCACGTCGTGTAAATCTCTGGAATTTCCTCACAAGCATTGCAAGCTCCTGTCCAAATTCTTCAGGGTCACAAATGCTGTCATTTGTGTCTTCTTCTTCAGATGAGTAAATTGCTCTAGCCTTCAGTGCACGTGGGCTGGAATAGCTTTGTCCATATAGATCTCTCTTTTCTCCTGGCTAGAATTCATGAGTATTTAGCCTTTCAAGGATATCAGCTGGATCCAGCATCTTGTTGTCTGGTCTTTCTTGAATCATCAGAACTAGAGTGTCAAATGAAGAATCCAAAGATCTGAGCAGTTTCTTCACAACTTCGTGATCAGTGATGTCTCGAGCTCCCAGTGCTTGCAGTTCATTTGATATGTCAGTGAGGCGATCAAAGGTGTCTTGGCAGCATTCATTGTCATGTCTCTTGAAGCGATTGAAGAGATTGCGAAGAATATCAACACGAGAGTCACGCTGGGTTGATACTCCTTCATTTACCTTGCACAGTCTCTCCCAGATTAGTGTTGCAGAGCCCAAAGCACTTACTCTTCCAAACTGGCCAGGGCTCAGATGGCCACAGATGATGTTCTTCGCTTGAGAATCGAGTAGCTTGAATTTCTTCACATCAGCTGTAGTGACACTGGCAGAGATGATGGGGACTCCATTTTCCACAATATACCAGAGATCATTATCAATAGCTTGTAGATGCATTTGCATTTTGTTATTCCAGAAGGGAAAGTTCTTTCCTTCACAGGTGGGACATGCTGCAGTCACATTAAACATGCCTGCAGTCGAAATACCTAAAACTCCAGGTGGTTAAACCAAAATCACACAGAACAAGGGAGTACCTTGCTCTGATACCAATTGAAAGTGCGTTATATCGACTAGAGGGGGGGGGTGAATAGGAGATTTTTAGAATTGCATCACTGAGGAAATTCCTTTTGAGGAAATTCCTCACTGATGACTAACTTACAGCGGAAACAGTAAAGGATCAGACGTGCAAACGTTCACACAAGCAGTATTTCACAATGAAGAATGTGAAAACAGATTGCACAGTAAGCAGGCACGCAGAATACAGATGATGATTAACTATTGTGAAGAATTTGGGGTTGAGGAAATTCAGAGAAAGTCTTTAGAAAATTTTCAAACAGTCACAGTGAAATTCATCAACACATAATACAGAGAAAGTAAAGAGTTGAGGAATTAGAAACCGATTCTCAGAGAAGACAGTCGTTGATGACCCAGTTCCAACTGCTGTGACAGTTGTACATCTGGTTTGGAGCGGCTTGGTATTGAAACCAAAGGACACCCAGTCCCGGGACACACAGTCCCTACCGTATTCTCCTTGAGCTAAGGACACACAGTCCTCGCCCAACACTCGTGGTAAGTCTTCAGGGAAGACTTCCACACCCTCACAAACTTGGTCACTCGACGATCCACAATGAACTGCTGGAACGTTCTAGACCATGACGCCTAACCGTTTGGAGGATGCACAGTCCTCAAAGGTAAAAGGCTTCAGTCCACACAGGAACAACTTCTTCAGTGATGCTCAATCACTAGGTTTGGTTTGTGGTTTCGGTGGGTGGTGTATTTCCTCACTGATGAATTACTCTCGAAGACTCTGAGGAATTTGGGTTGCTCTTATGACAAGTGTCAGTTTCTAACGGAGCAGCCAACCAGCTAGTGGTTGTGGGGGTGGCTATTTATAGCCTGGGAGCATTCCGACATGATTTGACACTAATGCCCTTAAATAATATGACCGTTGGAGTGGATACGACCAGTGACTTGGCGTGGTTATTGAAACGGTCGGAACTCTCAACTGTGAGAGTCCTCATGTCTCTCATATTCCTCACTTGAGGCTTTTGGTAGGATTAGGTTTGGGTTGAGCATCATGAGGAAATCCATTCCATAGTGTTACTTTGACCCCCTTTAACAGTACGGTGTTCCTATTACTCAAATGCGAAGAAAGTAAAACAGAAAGTGTAAATCTTCACGCTTCAAATTCTTCAGAATGAATTTCTTCAGGAACCACCGGACTTCTCAATATCAGTATCTTCATGAGGAATATTGATTTCATCGAAGATTCCTCGTGATTCATTTCTTCAGCTTCAGACCAATTTTTCAACTAAAGATATACATTTTTAGGGTCGATATTCTTCAAATATCTCAAACTCCTCAATGACTTATAGATCCTGTGTACAGTTATAAACACATTAGATACTTATCCTATAAGTCTTCAAACCACTAAAATCACTAAGGGGCACTAGATGCACTTACACTACGCAACTCCAAACGCCGTAAAAATCAACGAGGATTTTTTTCCGGATTTATAAAAAATATTGGGTCGAAGAAGCGCTAGAGGGGCGCCAGGGGTTGGCCACAAGCCTGCACGGTGCGGCCACCCCCCAGGCCGCACCATGAGGGCTTGTGGGCAACCTGCTGGCCCACTTGCCCCCCTCTTCTGCTATATGAAGGGTTTCGTCCAGGAAAAAATCGAAGAGGAGCTTTTTCGTGGTTTCGCCACCGCCACGAGGCGGAACTTGAGCATAACCAATCTAGAGCTCCGGCAGGACGATCCTGCCAGGGAAACTTCCCTCCCGGAGGGGGAAATCGTCGCCATCGTCATCACCAACACTCCTCTCATCGGAGGGGACTCCTCACCGTCAACATCTTCATCAGCACCATCTCATCTCCAAACCCTACTTCATCACTTGTAACCAATCTCCGTCTCGCTACTACGATTGGTACTTGTAAGGTTGCTAGTAGTGTTGATTACTCTTCGTAGTTGATGCTAGTTGGATTATTTGGTGGAAGAGTTTATGTTCAGATCCTTGATGCTACTCATTACCTCTCTGGTCATGAATATGATTATGCTTTGTGAGTAGTTACTTTTGTTCATGAGGACATGGGATAAGTCATGCTAATAGTAGTCATGTGAATTTGGTATTCGTTTGGTAATTTGATATGTTGTTTGTTGTTTTTCCTCTAGTGGTGTTATGTGAACGTCAACTACATAAGACTTCACCATTATTTGGGCCTAGAGGAAGGCATTGGGAAGTAGTAAGTAGATGATGGGTTGCTAGAGTGACATAAGATTAAACCCTAGTTTATGCGTTGCTTCATAAGGGGCTGATTTGGATCCACTAGTTTAATGCTATGGTTAGACTTTGTCTTAATTCTTCTTTCATAGTCGCGGATGGTTGTGACAGGGGTTAATCATAAGTGGAATGCTTGTCCAAGTAAGGGCAGTACCCAAGCGCCGGTCCACCCACATATCAAACTATCAAAGTAACAAACGTGAATCATATGAACATGATGAAACTAGCATGACAGAAATTCCCGTGTGTCCTCGGGAGCGTTTTTCCTCCTATAAGACTTTGTCCAGGCTTGTCCCTTGCTACAAAAGGGATTGGGCCACTTTGCTGCACCGTTGCTATTTTTGTTACTTGTTGCTTGCTACGAATCATCTCACCACACAATCACTTGTTACCGACAATTTCAGTGCCTGCAGATTTTACCTTGCTGAAAATCACTTGTCAGATCCTTCTGCTCCTCGTTGGGTTCGACAGTCTTACTTATCGAAAGGACTACGATTGATCCCCTATACTTGTGGGTCATCAATACCCTTTCTTCGCAGATTACTTTTACTGCGGCCTCTGTCCTCCTCTCTCCGACTCCTTACTAGAGATCATGTACACCTACCGCCTCTGGCTCCTAGATTTTATGCCGAACGTGGTTACGTGTATGGATGTATTCGCCCACCACTATGAGAACTTCATAGGAATCATACCTAATGTAGCCCTCTTCCGCCACTACTTCACCCCCGAAATCCAGAAGGGAGTTGCCCTCTCTGGTTCCATCACCTGGATCCCCAGGACATGGATCAGGGAGATTTACCTGGATGGGACCTACCGCAAGAAGTTGGAGAGTGGCACAGAAAGTGGTGCTAGATTGTGGAGGACAACCCCGGTCTTTCTGCCAGCCCCGGACAGCCAATATGACGCATCACGACGACTGGAGAAATCTCGATCGTGAAGACGGGAAGCTCTCAGTCGCAAGCACAAGGATCATGCGCCTTAAGGCTGCTCGGCTCACGATAGAGATGGTGGCCGTAGACTTCCTTCACCGGCGCATCGCCCCTCTGCAGAACAAAGGGAGGCCAGCTTGGGACTACAAGAACACGACAGACATCATGAGGCTGCGTCCTGGGCTGAACGGCAACCTAACGTTGAGGTAGCACGCATGCCTCTGCCACAAGCTGTTCAAGCCCGATGGGAAGTTCAAGCTGCCGGCAGGAATACTCCCGCTGTACAACAACTCTGCTATGAGCTCAATCATCACCATGATGCCGGTGTGCAACACCCACGGCCTCAACCGACTTGGGCTGAGCCGGATGGAGAGCAGGCACAACATTTCTTCGACAACCTGACGGAGATAGCCACCCGGGAAGAGATACACGTCTTCCACCCCACCATCGATGAAGAAGTGGCGTATATCGCCAGCTGGGTCGAAGAGGCGGCTCTTGTCGAGGCGGCCGACAGCATCAGCTTCGTGGCGGGGCAGTCGAGCGAACACGAGAAGATGCCGGAGGAAGCGCTTGCCGGGCCGGAGGAGGTTGCCGGGGAGCACAATGTCACGACTGTCAGGAGCCGTTCTACCGAAGGTACAGCCGAGGAGGAGCTGTACGAGGAGCCCCCGGCTACCAGGAAGAAACAAGTTCCTCGTAAAGAAGCCACTAGTGCCCCAATCCAGGGACCTTCCGCTCATGCCATAGCCAAGCGTCTCCGGGCCACCCCTCCACCTCCTCCCGTGAGCACTCTGGCGGAGGTCGACTTCGACCTCTCCACCTTCAGCTCGAAAGAAGAAGAAGAGCAAGAGCCCTGCCACATCTTTTAATTTTGCATCACCTGTTTGGTTCAGTTTGCTTATCTTGCTCCGGCTTGTCTCTGCAGGGATCTGGAGCCATTGGTGCTGAAGTCATCGAAGAAGGCGAAGATCTCGACGGGTGATGAGCCCCCGACAAGCACCTCAGGTGCGCCATAAGCTACTCCCACCAGTCCAGAGATCATCCCAAGATGGACCCCTCAACATAGCCCCTAGCGTGGGTCCACTACTCATTTCCCTGTGGCGGGTGCCGGGGCAATAATCTTCACCACTGACATCGCCGGGCTTGCAGGAGAGGATCGACGACAAGAAGAGGCATCTGAGGCTGCCCTCGACGCGCCACGTCCATCAACTACGCCGCCCAGAGATGGGTCTCCGGCATGGCCCCCGGCAACCACGACTTATGAGTAGAACTTACAAAGATGCTCCATGTTCCAGGAGTTGCTCGCCGGAATGCCATCCTCGGTCTCCAGGAGGACTTCGCCAGGCCTGGTGACTCGAACTAACCGATAAGGGCTTTCCCACTTTGGCCTCAACTTGTTTGAATTCTTGGTCGACTGAACATGTCGAAGAACAAGGTCTCCTTCCTCAAGATTTCGGGCTTGGACCTTGCGGCTATGGTAGCGGCGCAAGGCTTGCTAGTAGCGAGTAGCTTGCAGAGCAACCTGAAGACGATATTCCTCGAGCAGCGTTGCGTCATCTTGCCGCAGTTGCCCTTGCTCAAGCTCATCATAAGCGAGCACTCGAGGTGACCCGTATATGAGTTCTGTGGGGAGAACTGCCTCCGCCCCATATACTAGGGAGAAGGGTGTCTGGCCGGTGGCTCGATTTGGTGTCGTTCTGAGTGACCAAAGAACCGCCGACAACTCATCAATCCAGCTCCTTCCGCACTTGCGGAGCTTGTCAAAAGTTCTTGTCTTGAGGCCTCGCAACACTTCAACATTTGCTCTTTCTGCCTGGCCGTTGCTCCTTGGATGAGCAACAGAAGCAAAACAGATCTTGCTGCCAAGGTCTTGGATGTACTGCATGAAGGTGTGGCTCGTGAACCGTGTGCCGTTGTCAGTGATGATCCTGTTTGGAACACCAAAGCGGCAAACTAGTCCTTTGAAGAACATGATGGCTGACTGTGGTGTCACCTTCCTCAGTGGTTCCACTTTTGGCCACTTTGTGAACTTGTTGATTGCAACGTACAAGTATTCAAAGCCCCATGCAGCGTGGGGGAAGGGGTGGAGGATGTCAAGCCCCCATTCCGAAATGTCTAGGAGAGAGGGATTGTTTGAAGAGCTTGGGCTCGTTGATGTGCTTTCTTTGAATGGAACCTGCATGCTTCACACTTGGTTACTAGTGTTGTTGCATCCTGGATGGCTGAGGGCCAAAAGAAGCCTTGCCATAATGCCTTGCCGACAAGAGCTCTTGACCCTATGTGGGAGAAACATATGCCTCCATGTATCTCTGCCAATAGCTCCAATCCATCTTCCCAAGGAATACACTTCAATTTCATGCCGCTTGGTCTCTTTATATACAGGATGTTATCCACAAACTGGTACATGTTGGACTGATGGGCTACTTTCTTCGCTTCTTCCTGTTCTTCGGGGAGTTCCCTTGTTTGGAGGAACTGGATAATATTATGTGCCCATGCTGGAGCCTGAGGCTCGATGGAAATGACTAAAGGTGTGTCCTCTACTATGGGAGCATTTGTCTCTATGGCAAGGACTCGAGGTCCTGCCGGAGTATCTTGCTCCCCGGCAGGCTTGGCACTGTTTCCTGCAACTTCCTTGCCGGCAAGGTTCTTGCCGGCGGCTTCTGGCAGCTCTATAGGAAAGTATTGTCCGAAGCTCAACTGCTTTCTCTTTTCTGGCCTTGCTGGTGGTGCTACAGATGGTTGAGTCAGACGTAGCATAAAAGTCCCTCGTTCCACATGTAACTTGCGGGCATCACACTTTGATAGGTCGTCGACAATGGTATTTTTAGCACGTGGGACGTGCTCTGTTTGTAGACCATCAAAGTGCTCCTCCATATTTCTCACTTCATCTACGTAGGCCTCCATTAACGGGCTTTGGTAGTCTTTGTTAACTTGTCGGACAACATGCTGCGAATCGCCTCGGACGATGAGCTTCTTGATTTCGAGGTGTGTCGCGATCCTAAGACCGGCAAGCAGCCCTTCGTACTCGTCAGTGTTGTTTGTTGACTTCTCGCAGTGAAAGTGCATTTGGATCGCGTACTTGAGGTGCTCTCCAGTGGGTGCGACAAGCAATAGATGATCCATTCCTGACTCGTTTCCTTGCCGGGGAGAGTCATCTCTTAAATTTCTTCGTCTGGCGTCGTGGTCCATTCTGCAATGAACTCCACCAAGGATTTCCACTGGATAGTAGCAGTGCTTTCAAATGTGAGATTAAAGCTTGATAGCTCCATAGCCCACTCCACAATCCCGCCGATGGCTTCTGGGTTCCGCAGAATCCGTTACAGCGGGAAGCGGGTGACGACGGTGATCTCATGTGCTTGGAAGTAATGGCGCAACTTCCTCGAGGCCATGAGGAGGCCGAAGAGTAACTTTTGCACGCGAGAGTATCTTGACCTATCCCCCTACAGGAGGGAGCTGACAAAATAGACTGGGCGTTGCACCATCTTCTTCTTATGCATTGCTTTGCTTGGCGGTGTCGATTCTGCATTGCCGGACTCACACTCTGCCGGGGAGCATCCTGGCTTGCCCTTTGATGTTCCTGCGCTCGACCGTGCTGCCTCTACTGCTGCTTCTTCACTGTCTTCTCTCTGGACCACCAGTGCAACACTAACCACTTGATTCGTTGCCGCCAAGTACAGCAACAACGACTCTTGTGGCCTAGGTGCGACTAGTGTTGGCGCAGAGGAGCGGTACCTCTTCAAACTTGCAGCGCTGCCTCCGCTTCCAGAGTCCATTTCATGGGACATGCCTGCTTCAATATTTTGAAAAAGGGCAGGGCGCGCTCAGCAGACTTGGAGATGAACCTTCCCAGAGCATCAACGCAACCGGCAAGGCGGCGCACATCCTTGACGTGTTTGGGTGCCTCAATCTGCTCGATGGACTTGATCTTGTCGGGGTTCGCTTCAATCCCATGCCGAGACACGAAGAACCCGAGAAGCTTCCCAGATGGAACACCAAATACACACTTCTTGGGGTTGAGCTTCAAGTTAATCTTGCGCAGGTTGGCAAACGTCTCTTCAGATCTTATATGAGTGTTGCTTTGTCCTTGGTCTTGACCACTATGTTGTCCATGTAAGCTTCCACATTTCTATGGAGCTGTGGCTCAAAACCGATTGGATTGCTCTGGCAAATGTCAAGCCAACATTCTTCAACCTGAAAGGCATACTTAGAAAGCAGTACATGCCACAAGGGGTGATGAACGCGGTCTTCTCTTCATCTTCCTTGGCCATGAAGATCTGATGATACCCTGAATAGGCATCAAGGAACGACAGCAGGTCACAGCCGACAGTGTAGTCCACAATCTGGTCGATGCATGGCAAGGGAAAAGGATCTTTTGGATAGGCTTTACTGACATCAGTAAAGTCGATTCATAGCTTCCATTTTCCATTTGCCTTGCGCACTACAACTGGATTGGCCAACCATGTAGGATGGACGACTCCTCTAACCAAGCCTGTCGCCTCCAACTTGTTGATCTCTTCGGCAATAAACTCTTGCCGCTCCAAAGCTTGCTACCTGACCTTCTACTTGATGGGCCGTGCATGAGGGTAGACGACAAGGTGGTGCTCAGTCACCTTCCTGGGAACTCCAGGGATATCACATGGTTGCCATGCAAACACGTCAAGATTCGTCCGTAGGAAGGCAATGAGCATGCTTTCCTATTTGCTGTTGAGGTTGGAACTTATGGTGAAAGTTCCTCCCGTACCATCCTCCTTGGTGGGAACCTTCTTGGTCTCCGGTGGAGCTACCTTGGACTTGTTGCTCCTAGCGTTGGAGCTCTCTCGCACATCGTCAACAACAGAGCAACACCCCGAGGAGGTGCGCTTGCCGGAGTGTGCGCCAGGGGTCTTCTCGCCGGTCTTCTTCCTCCTAGCTCCAGTGGCAGGAGCGGATGCCTTGGCGGCACGCGCTGCAATTGCTTGCCGGTACAGCTGGTTGGTGCAGATGAGCGTGTCCTTCTTGTCGCAGTTGATGACTATGACGCTCATCGGTCCGGGCATCTTCAACATGTTGTATGCATAGTGTGATGCCGCCATGAACTTGGCCAGTGCTGGGCGGCCAAGGATCCCATTATATCCCAATGGGATCTCGGCAACATCGAAGACAACCTTCTTTGTCCTGTAGTTCAGGTTGCTATCGAATGTCACCTCCAACATAATATTTCCTTTCGGCTGGATCTTCCCTCGACCGATCCCTTGAAACGTGCCCATTTCTTCCAGGTCCTCATCAGGGATTTGCAACCTCTTGATCACATCAGGTGAGATCATGTTCATGCTAGCCCCACCATCAACCAACATCTTTGTCACCTTGAGGTTGTAGATTGTTGGTGAAACCAACAATGGCACATACTCGACTGCAGTTATGCGATCAGGGTGATCCTCCGCGTCAAAGATGATGGGCATGTGGGACCACTTCAGTGGCTTGCAGGCATCGATAGATGGCTCTGACGCATTCACTTCACGCGCCTACTTTTTAAGCCGACTATGGGAAGAATGCAGTGAGGCGCCCCCGTCAATGCACAACATGCCTGTAGGCTTCTGGAACTCTTGGTCTCTAGACCCGTCATCCTCCTGGCTACCATCGTCTTCATCGCCCTCCTCCTTGTCGCGGCCTCGGGCGGGTTTCTCTTTATTTTGATTAGCCTTGCCGCGGTGACCGCCACGTTTCTTGTCGGACCCCTCAGCACCTTCCTGGGCCTTCTCCTTGTCCCGCCGTTCATATTCAACTTTATGCTTCTCGGCAAGCTACTCAACTTGACGACAGTTTTGGAGATCATGACCCTTGGTGTGATGGATCTTGCAGAATTGTTTGCTGGAGCCCACTAGCTTGTCGGTAGCCGCCAAGGCCTAATAGGGGCGCACCCGGCAACGTCCTTGCCGAGGGATGTCGGACCCCTCAACAGCAAACACGACCTTGCTCTTGTGCTTCTTGCGTCGGCTCTTCTTTGCCAGGGTGGCGTCGCCTTCTCCTTCAAAGTTGGTCTCTGTGTCAGCCTCCTCATCGGGAAGCCTTCGCCCTCCTTCAGCCCGCGCACATTTGTGAGCCAGAGCATAGACTTCGGCGACATCCGTGATCTTGTTCATTTCCAGCTTTTCGCGCATCTTGCAATTACGCACGTTCTGATGGAACGCGCTGATAACAGCGGCAGGGTGAACATCTGGGATGTTGTGCTATATGTGGCTGAATCTCTAGATGTACTTGCGCAAGGTCTCACCCTCCTTCTGGGGGATGAGATGGAGATGACTTTCCTCGCGAGGAGCTAGGTGGCCACCAGTAAAGGCGGTGATATGTCTCGAACGTATCTATAGTTTTTGATTGTTCCATGCTGTTATATTATCATTCTTGGATGTTTTACAATAATTTTATAGTCATTTATATTAATTTTTATTACTAATCTATTGACATAGTGCCTAGTGCCAGTTGCTATTTTCTGCATGTTTTTACATCGCAGGAAATCAATACCAAACGGAGTCCAAACACAACGAAACTCCTTGTGGATCTTTTGGGCCAAAAGGCATCCAGTGGGCCAGGAACACACCTCAGGGGAGCTCCGATGGGAGCACAACCCACCAGGGCGTTCCTGGGGGCCTAGGCGCGTCCCGGTGGGTTGTGCCCTCGTCGTTGGCCTCCCGCACCGCCTCTTTGCTCTATAAATACCCCAATATTCCAGAAACCCTAAGAGGGGGAAGAAAATCAATTCCAACCACCGCAGAGTCCAGAAACACCAGATCCAATCAAGACACCATTACAGAGGGGTTCATCATGTCCATTAGTGCCTCTCCGATGATGCGTGAGTAGTTATTTGGAGACCTACGCGTCCGTAGTTAGTAGCTAGATGGCTTCCTCTCTCCCTCTTGATTATCAATACAATGGTCTCTTGGAGATCCATATGTTGTAAGTATTTATGCGGTGTGTTTGTTGGGATCTCATAAACTTTGAGTTTATGATCATATCTATGTTTTTATCTATGAAAGTTATTTGAGTCTTCTTTGATCTCTTATATGCTTGATTGATTATAGCCTCGTATTTCTTCTCCGTTGGGTTTTGTTTGGCCAACTTGATCTATTTATCTTGCAATGGAACGAGGTGCTTTGTGATGGGTTTGATCTTACTGTGCTTGATCCTAGTGACAGAAAGGGAAACAACACGTATGTATCATTGCTATTAAGGATAAAAAGATGGGGTCTATTTCTACATAAATAGATCTTGTCTACATCATGTCATCGTTCTTATTGCATTACTCCGTTTTTCCATGAATTTAATACACTAGATGCATGTTGGATAGCAGTCGATGCATGGAGTAATAGTAGTAGATGCAGGTAGGAGTCGATCTACTAATCTTAGACGTGATGCCTATATAATGATCATTGCCTGGATATCGTCATGATTATTTGAAGTTCTATCAATTGCCCAACAGTAATTGTTTTCCCACCGTTTGCTATTTTTCTCGAGAGAAGCCTCTAGTGAAACCTACGCCCCTTGGGTCTCTTTTCATCATATTTGCCTTTGCAATCTATTTTCCTTTGCTTTTATTTTTAGATCTATTAAACCAAAAATACAAAAATACCTTGCTGAAATTTATTGGTTCCACGATATATTTATCCTATCTACCACTTTTATATCACGTTATTTGCCTATCTTGAGGCGCCGTACCCGAAAGGAATTTCTGACGCCATTGTCGGGGAAGATCAAGTCAGGATAGTCTCCCGCCAACGTGCCAATTTTTGGTGCCGTTGTGGGGGAGGGATTGACAACCCCTTTAACACGTCGGGTTGCGTGTATTTGTTATTTGTGTGCAGGTGTTGTTTACGTGGTGTGAGGAGGTTCTCCCACTGGTTTGATAACCTTGGTCTCACGACTAAGGAAAATACCTACCGTCACTATACTGCATTATCCCTTCCTCTTTGGGGAAATACCGTTGTAGTTCTAGCAGACATCAAAAGGAATTTCTGGCGCCGTTGCCGGGGAGGATCTTCAACATCAACCAGGTTCCTAATCATAAATCTAATCTCCTCACAATTTACATTATTTTCCATTTGCCTCTCGTTTTCCTCTCCCCTTCTTCACCAAAATTTTCCGTTTTATTCGCCCTCTTTTTCGTTCGCCGTTTTCTCGTCAAAATGGCTAGTTTGAACGCTCCTCCTTTGTTACCAGATTTTGAAGTTCTATACTTCAAACAAAGACAAGGAGAAAATTTGAAAGATGCTTGGTATAGGATTATGGAGTCTTAACGTGTTTGCAATCTAAAGGGACATGCAAATTTTTTGCTTAGAAATGTTTACGTAGGATTGGCTTTGCATCATAGACAATTCTTGGATTTTGTCGCGAAAGGGAATTTTATTGATCTTGATGTTAATGCTGCCTATGAAATTTTAGGAGGGATTTTGGGAGTTCCACCACAAAAGAAAGGGTTCTCTTTCACTTCAGAGGGAGTACAAATTTTGGACAAACTTGGTGATTTGCATAAACATATGGTTGAATTGCAAAAATATAATGAACCTCTCAAACATCTCAAAGGTAGTATCAATCGTATGAACACTTTGATTAACTTTTGCAATAAACGGTTGGATATTTTAGATCTCAAGATGGTTTATTTTCCAGAAAATTTAGGGAAGCACAAAGAGCCTCTCGGATTTCAAAAGACCTTTACTAAAGTGGCAAAGATTACCGAGGACAACACTTAGATCCTACACGTTATGCCTAGCTAGGGGCGTAAAACGATAGCGCTTTTTGGGAGGCAACCCAACCTGTATCTTTTTGCTTTTTTTTGGTTTTCTTGCTGTTTTCAATAAAATACACAATTATAACTCTATTTAGATGTGTTTTTGTGGTTTAAATTAGTGTTTGTGCCAAGCAAGGCCTTTGGGATGATTTGGGTGAAAGCTGATTTGATCTTGCTGAAAAACAGAAACTTTTGCGCTCACGAAATTATTTTTCATTTTTAACATAAGAGAGGTTTTGAGTTTATTATTTTTGCATAATATTAAAAACAAATTATTCACGTCATCCTAATTTTTTCAGAATTTTTGGAGTTATAGAAGTATTCTAAGTAGTCATATTTCTATGGACTGTTCTATTTTTGACAGATTCTGTTTTCTTTGCGTTATGTGCTTGTTTTGATGATTCTATGGTTTTCTTTGATGAGTTTTTTTTCCATAGAACAGTTGTAATATAGTATATATAGTGCAAAACTAAAATATGAATAGGTTTTCAACGGTACTTATAGTAGTGGTTTGCTTTTTTATACTAACGGATCTCACGAAGGTTTTGTTGGGTTTTGTGTGATTGAAGTTTTCAAGTTTCGGGTGATCTTATGATGGATGAAGGAATAAGGATTAGTAAAAGGTGCATTTGCTCTAGTACTTCACTTATATCTTTAGAGCCATGCATTTGCTCTAGTACTTCACTTATATCTTTTTGAGCATGGTGTGCTTTGTTATTTTTGAAGAAATGCTCTCATGTTTCATTTAGATTTATTTGGGAGCTAGTATTTTTTTAAGAAATTCTCTCTTGTTTCACTTAGATTATTTTGAGAGAAAGAAAAATTATGCTCATGTTCTTCACTTAAATTTGTTTGAGCTTATCAAAAGCAACATACGAAAATAGTCCCGAAATGATAGATATCCAAGGAGGATATAATAAAAACTTTCATGAAGATCATTGGACAAAATAAACTTCATTCTTAGTAATGGTTTTGAGATATGATGATATGATATGTGAGTCATGCTGATGAGTAATTGTGCTTTAGTAAGAATATTGATGTTAAGGTTTGTGATTCCCTATGCACGCATGAAAGTAAATAGTTATGCAATGAAATTTATATCCTACTTGTGGCGCATTATTCGGTGTTACTTTTGCGTAATGCTTGGGTACGATATTTTTCTTTTCTTGGTCGGTCGCTTCTCAATATTTTTGCTAGCCTTCATTTTGCACTAAGTATGATCACTACTTGTGCATCCAAAACCCTTTAAACCAGTTTTGCCATATGCGTCCACTATACCTACCCATGTGCGGTATTTCCAGGCTGTTCTAAGCAAATTTGCATGTGCCATCTCTAGTTTTCAAAATAAATTTCTGTTTTGTGTGCTCTACCGCTCGCGAGGCGGTGATGGGTGGCCAATATTTTCCATGCTAGATGTGTTATTCTCACGATGAGTGTTTATTCACTTGTCATTGCACGGGAGTACGACAAAGGTATTAGGGATGCCCAGCCTGAACTGAAAAATGAATTTACTTTTTGTTGTCAAATAATAAATTCCTTGGAAAGTGTTGGTATGGAGGGTACCCGTGGATACGGACAAGCCATGGAAAGTGAAAGTAATGGTGGAAAAAGGAATAAACTTTATTTTTTGTTTGGGAACCGCCTATGATGTATCTAGCATGGAAAGTGTTGGGAGCTCTAAATCGTTTTCGTTGGTGGGAAAAGTATGCCTCCCAAAATGTTTTTATCTCTCAATTTTCGCTTTGAGCTGTGGCACCTCTACAAATCCCTACTTCCCTCTGTGAAAGGCCATTCTTTTACTTATGCAATTTTTATTTTGAATTTGAGTCTCCATCTTCTCTCATAAAGCACCAACTAAGGGGCACTATGATCGTATTTGAGTATTGGGTGTAGCTAATATTCGAATGTGTTTCATGAAAATGGATCAATGATTGAGCATAATGGGCTAGGGATAACTTGCTTTAGTGTTGATATTTTGAAAGACATGGTTGCTTGTTGGTATGCTTGAGTATTAAAGTCTTCATGTCAAAACCAGACTATTGCTTTGAACCATATAAAAGTCTAAATGTCCATGCTATAAAGAAAAAAAATGTGATGAACATGTTAGGCAATATTCCACATCAAAAATTCTGTTTTTATCGTTTACCTACTCGAGGACGAGCACGAGTTAAGCTTGGGGATGCTGATACGTCTCCAATGTATCTATAATTTTTTATTGTTCCATGTTGTTATATTATCATTCTTGGATGTTTCACAATCATTTTATAGTCATTTTAAATCATTTTTCGTTACTAACCTATTGACATAGTGCCCAGTGCCAGTTGCTGTTTTCTGCATGTTTTTTTACATCATAGGAAATCAATACCAAAAGGAGTCCAAACGCAACAAAACATTTTTTGGATTTGTTTTGGGCCAGAAGACATCTAGTGGGCCAGTAACGCACCTGAGGGGGGCTCCGATGGGAGCACAACCCACCAGGGCGCTCCTGGGGGCCTAGGCGCGCCCTGGTGGGTTGTGCCCTCCTCGTTGGCTTCCCGCACCGGCTCTTTGCTCTATAAATACCCAAATATTCCAGAAACCCTAAGCAGGGGACGAAAATCAATTCTAGCCGCCGGAGAGTCCACAAATACCAAATCCAATCTAGACACCATCAGAAAGGGGTTCCTCATGTCCATTGGTGCCTCTCCGATAATGCGTGAGTAGTTCTTTGTAGACCTACATGTCCGTAGTTAGTAGCTAGATGGATTCCTCTCTCTCTCTCTCTCTTGATTATCAATACAATGATCTCTTGGAGATCCATATGATGTAAATCTTTTTGCGGTGTGTTTTTTGGGATCCGATGAACTTTGAGTTTATGATCAGATCTATGTTTTTATCCATGAAAGTTATTTGAGTATTCTTTGATCTCTTATATGCGTGATTGATTATAGCCTTGTATTTCTTCTCCGATATTTGGGTTTTGTTTGGCCAACTTGATATATTTATCTTGCAATGGGACAAGGTGCTTTGCGATGGGTTCAATCTTACGGTGCTTGATCCTAGTGACAGAAAGGGAAACAACACATATATATCGTTGCTATTAAGGATAACAAGATGGGGTATATTTCTACATAAATAGATCTTGTCTACATCATGTCGTCGTTCTTATTGCATTACTCTGTTTTTCCATGAACTTACTACACGAGATGCATGCTGGATAGCGGTCGATGTGTGGAGTAATAGTAGTAGATGCAGGCAGGAGTCGGTCTACTAATCTTGGACGTGATGCCCATATAATGATCATTGCCTCGATATCGTCATGATTATTTGAAGTTCTATCAATTGCCCAACAGTAATTGTTTTCCCACCGTTTGCTATTTTTCTCGAGAGAAGCCACTAGTGAAACCTACGACCCCTAGGTCTCTTTTCATCATATTTTCCTTTGCGATCTATTTTCCTTTGCTTTTATTTTCAGATCTATTAAACCAAAAATATGAAAATACATTGATGAAATTTATTTGTTATGTGATCTATTTATCCTATCTACAACTTTTACCTCACGTTATTTGCCTATCTTAAGGCGTCGTACCCGAAAGGAATTTCTGACGCCATTGCCGGGGAAGATCAAGTCAAGATAGTCTCCCGGAACGTGCCAATTTCTGGCGCCGTTGCCGGGGAGGGATTGAAAACCCTTTAACAAGTCGGGTTGCAAGTATTTGTTATTTGTGTGCAGGTGTTGTTTACGTGGTGTGAGGAGGTTCTCCCACTGGTTCGATAACCTTGGTCTCATCACTGAGGGAAATACCTACCGTCGCTATACTGCATCACCCCTTCCTCTTTGGGAAATACGGACGTAGTTCTAGCACACATTAGGCACCAACGAAGTCATGGCACAAATCTGCCCATGATGAAATGGAATCATTTGGCAGGTGCATCAACCACGACCTGACGTTGGGCTTAAGCACCAACGGGAAGTAGTTGGCGAGTATCTTGTCTTCGCGGCCCCCGGCAGCCTGCACCGCAATGGTGTAGATGCTCAGGAACTCTAATGGGTGGTTGTCATACTTCTCGGGAATCTCCGGCTTGAACGTGCAAGAAATGGGCCACTGGACTCACCGTAGCTCATGAGTAAACGCTAGACAACCCACCTCGTAAGGCAGGCTCACAGGATACCCTGACGCGGGTGCGTCGATAGTTGGCCCTGCGCGTTTATCAGATTGATTACGCGCTTCCCACCGCCATTCGATCCTCGTCCGGGCGTCTTCGTGGCGTCGTTCTTTGAGAACTTGATGCTGATCGCGGCGAGTCGGAGGGTCGGACGACACTGTCGAATCGTCAGAGATGTTGATTCATCGTGGCGGCGATCGCTGTTGCTGCCGTGGAGGGGAGTGCACCATGGTTACACCGCCCCTAGCCTTCTCGCCATGGGTGCGAGTTGGCCCAGCGGATGGTTGCTTTGAGGGCCCCGCCTGCTGCGGTCCATCGCCGTTAGCATGGGCAATGAGGCTCTAAATCATAGCCCTCCATTCCTCCTGCTTCTCCCCTACAACAGGATAGTCTAGGAGCATCTGTACTCGTGCCAATGCTTCTGCTGGCATAGGCATCGACATGAGGTATGAGGACGTGAGGTGCTCTTAGTTCTAACCATGTGAGAAGGAGCACCATCACGGTCCCGTCACTGCATGCCACTTCCACCAGCTTCTCGACGTGCATGGTGGCACTGGGCATCCTGATACTGATGCTCAAGAGATTTTCCTCGGCGGTGCGGCTCGTCGCATGTGGCCTGGGAAGTCCGCGGCGTATGTGCCGGCGTGGGTGCGTGTGATGGCGCCCACCATCCCTGGAGTTCGCCATGCCGCCTGTAGGCTGCGCGGCTCCGTCCCTGGACCTACCCGTGCGTGTGCCGCTGTTGTGGCTGCGAACAATGCCGCTTGCTTGGGTTTGCTCGCTGGAGTGTCGTGGAGGATCATGACCTCTGCTTCCTCCGGCCATACCAGCACCTTTGCCTGCCTGCGTGGCCGTAGGCATATCTGATGCGGGTGGATCAACCGCCGTTGCACCCCTTCTCTTGGGATCCATGGTGGTGTGGATGATGATGAAAGTGGAGTGTTGGCTGCTAGGTCAGGTTAGCGCACCCTCGACCCCCCTGCTTAGTTTCCACGACTCTCTCAAGGCTTTTCTGACTTTGCAGTATCTCCTGGATGTTCTTCTTCATGCCTTGGACATAGCTAACTAGAAATGTCATTTTCTCAGCTTGAGTTTTGAGCTATGGAACTGGTGGTGGTCTGTTTCTAGCAGCCTCAGCATGTGCTGCATCTGCTCCCATTCGTGTTGGAGCTGAGCTGGGATCATTTTCATCCATCACGACAAGAAAGTCTTCAAATTCTGGTTGAAGGGGCGGATGGGGATGATCAAGGAGATATGCATGCTTGCCTAGCTTGGCATTGATAAGCATCTGAATGTAAGGGGCATATCCACAAAAATAAATTGATGAGCAGCAGTCCTCGGATAGTCTCTACTATCAAGTCCATCACTCTCAATATAGTGTGAGAGTCCAAATGGTGCAGCAGATTGATGGAGTGCCCTCGAATCATCCTATCATCACCTGATTTTGGCATCAAGGTGTGTCTCAGAATGGTGTTAGTGGTGGGTATCCCTGCTTGCAAAAGGTACACCAAGCCCATCTTGTGACTAGCCAAATAATCGTGAGGAATTGGCTTGTACATATTTTCCATGGTGTTGTGGCTCCTCTTTGCTTCAGAATACACATCCACATCACTCTCTTTCTGCTTGGGGGCACCAATGATAGTGGCACACTCATCAATCATAGACTCATATTTGTGACCATCAGTAATCCGGACCAAATAACCATCTCCATAGAAATGAACAGTTGGGTAAAATTGCATGATCAGCTCATCATTCTATGGGGTCATCTCTTTTCGAACAAAGTCTTCAATGTCCACTAGCCTGAAATTTTCTTGGACACGAGGAAGGAAATTCTCATTTTCCTTGATATATTCCCAGTCAACATACCTCATATCGCTGACAGCGGGACTCTTGTCAAACAGGACAGTCTCATAAAAGTCTTGTTGTTCCTTGGTGTGAAACCTTGGATCAACAACAACTCTTCTCCTGTCAGCATATGGGCCAACTGCTCTCCACTTCCTCAAACCTGCATCTTTCCTCTTCCTCATATCCTCTGCTACTGGGTGAGAAGCATTGTGTACTGGCAGGGTTGGTCGGAGCTTCCTGAGAATAGGTGCATTCTCATCTTCTTCCTCCTCTGCAACAGGGGCACTCGAAGCAGGGACATTCTCCTTGGTAGCTGCATGCATATCCTTTGTAGTCTTTCGACGAGCTGCATCCTTCTTTGCCTTGGCAGGAGGCTTAGGAGCAGATTTCATGGCATCAACCATGAGCTTCTTCTTCTTGGGAGGAGCTGGGATCTCATCTTCACCAGCATCTTCTTCACGGTACTCATACATGGATGTTTGTCTCCCCACAAGATGAATTGTCCGCTTCCTGGGTCTCACACCAGCCTTCTTAGCAAGCTTGTCAGTGAAAAGTGATGTGTTCTGCCTTGCAGATTGAGGTGCTCTAAGATCAGCAGGTCTAGCTTATTCTTTCCTGACAACCTTCCTTGGAGCCTTAGGAGGAGTTGAAGTTTCCTCAGGCACAAAGTCTGAGTCTTCTTCGTCTGAGTTCAATTTCTTCATCTTTTTTTGGTTGCCTTGGGCAAGCCATGGGAGCTATAGGATCCAGGGTCCGAGTCAGTCTTCTCTAGACTAGTGCCTAAGTCCATCTCAACACTTGGCTCTCTGAAATCATTTTGACTATCATCTAATCCATACATCTTGGCAAACAAGCAGAAACTCAACAGCAAACATCAAAACCTATGTAGTAGATATAGGAAAGATAGAAGGGTTGAGCATCACAAAATTCAGATGTTTTCGAAAATTTGAACAAATAAATCCTTAGTTTTAGCTTTATGCAGATCACATTTCGGTAGCACCGAGTTTGAATTTTCGGAATCACCGAGACAAATGAACTCCTTAACAGAAACTTGGTCATCACTTTCGGTGGGACCGGAAGTGACAACTCAGTCTCAGTGAGTTCATTCTCTCTAACCCTAGATTCAAATCGGTGGAACGGAGTTTTGCAACTAGGTGGAAATGATATGGGTTCTGAGGAGGGCCAACCCTAAAAACTTCTCGTTCGCTAATCTACAAGAGCATCTGATGGATGGAGAGGTTTGCACACTGTGGCTTGTGGACAAAAATTCTAATGCGCATGAGATAGATCAGGGAGGTGCAAAAGAAAGGCGGATCCGTACCCTAACTCGGCGATGGTCTGGCTACAGCGGAAACAATGGTGAATAATCCATCAATGGCGACGATTCCCAGCGGCAGGGACGCATGGGGAGTCAAGGGCGACAATCTGGGGTCCAGGGGTCAGCTTAGGGCTTGAGGCGAAACGGTTTTGAAAATCTGAAATCAAAGATCCGGTCTAATGGAATATATACCCCTTCACTATTGGTGTCACTGAGATTACAAAATCGTTGTCACCAAGTTCCTCTACTGTCAGTTGACAAGGAAACTCGGTGTAACAGAGTTTGTGATTTCGGTGGTACCGAGATGGAAAAACCAGATCAGCTTTGTAAATTCGATGGTACCGATTTTGTGAAGTTGGTCTCACCGAGATTTTCAAAGACGTTTTGGAAGGCAGCCTTTGACGATGTAGAACTCCGAGTGGACCTTCACACAGAGGGATCGACAAGTGGTTGTTCAAGTTTTGTGATGAAGCATGAATAGAACTTGAGATGAGATATCATAGATAGCTAGAGAAGGGTCCTAGGCATTCTTGTCCATCCAATTGGCAAAATATAAATCAAGAGCCAAATAACAACAATTGGATGTCCTCGAATGAGCAAACACATGCATACCAACATGCTCACACAATAAGAATGATAGATAAAACATGGTGAACATGCACAAACATCCTAGCAGCTATCAAGCACTTGGGCGATGACAAATTCATCTATATATTAGTATATTGACTTAGGAGCCAAGTAAGAATACTTGATCATAGGTCATAGTCATTGTTAAGCACAAGTGCAGTTACCACTTTTACATAAGCATTAACATGTTCATATCTTTAGGAGATGTATACTCAAGATTTACAGTAAAGCTCCCTCTTGATATGACACCCCCCTCAGAGGGATCAACTAACCTTGGGTTTTGTCGTAGAAGACTTCAAGTAGGTGAAGTAGTGGTGGATGCTCAATGTTGATGAAGATCATCTTTAGTTGGGAGAAATCCTTGTTATTTCTTACTCTTCTCACCTACATGGGTTAGTCCCAAAGCAAAAAGGAACATATGCAAGAATATCTATGGACATGGAGTGAATCACACATGGGATGATGTCCAAAGATGCATTAATTACATTGTCCCTTGCTTATCTTTGAGGGACTGCTTGACTCCTTGAGCTAATGCATATGGTTGAGGTTGATTGCATATAGTTCTTGCCAAAATGAATAAGAGTGAATTTCATTGGCGGAGTCACCCCTCAATAACTTTCTAGTTCTTCCTCTTGGGGATCCACATCAAATTTATGGGAATCCTTGGAGTTGTGGTAGCACTACATGAGGTAGAGCTAGTAGTGTCCTTTGGAACCCACTAGACCTTGGCTTGGGGTTCTTCTTCAAATAGGTCAATGTCATATTGAGGCTTTCCCTTGCCCTTGTGGTCTTGTGGTAGAAGGCCATCTTGTGAGCTTGTTGCTTTGCGAGGAGTAGGATCATACTTCTCCTCTTGGGGAACAAACTTAGGAATGGGGTATGGACCTTCTTCCCAATCATCTGCGTTGACGTTGAAGTAGCCAACACCTTGCTTCTTCTGATGTCCTTCTTGCTTGCGAACAATTTCCTCAAATTGCTCACTTCTGGCAAGACTCTTGAAGACACCTCTCTCTATAATCCCTTTCAATAAATCGTTTTCTTGCTAAAGTGTAACTTGGCTAAGAGAATCATTAGTGGAATCAATAGACGTACCAGCAACAACATTATTGGATTTAGCTTTAGCATTGTTGTTACTAGATGAATAAACTTTCTTGCCTTTGTTACTAGTGTTCCTAGGTTTAACTTGTGGAACAAAACTAGACAATAGTAACCGTTTGTCTAGATAAGAAGAACCATTCTTGCAAAGATCATCATTGATCGCTTTTGAGAACTCATGCTCTTGCTCCAAGTTGAGCTTCTTAAAGCGTAGCTTCTCATGGGTTCTTGCAAGATCTCTATGATCTTCTAGAGTAGTCTCACGAGCTAACTTAAGAGTTTGTAATTCTTGAGTTAGTCATTCAATTTCTTCATTATCATCATCACTCGATTTCTCTTGACTAGCATGATTATTAGCAAGTTCATTTTCATTGCAATCACTAGTTTTATCAAAGAGCAAGTCATCTTCTCCTAACAAGTCATCCTCATCACTATTAAAATCAAGATACTCGGGGTGTGATACCTTGGGGCCTTTATCCATGAAGCAATTTCTGAACGCCTCATTTGGTGAATCAAATAGGTCATAGGAGTTGGAGGAAAAAAGTGCAGTGCCGGCAACACCTTCATCTTGATTATAGTCGGAGTTGGAGTGATAGCTTCTCTCGGAGTGGTGATCAGACTCGGATCCAGAAACCCATTCACCAACATGAGCTTGATGTTTTCTTCTTGAGCTGCTCTTGGTGTATTTGTCCTTCTTCTCCGATTCCTTGCCTCTCCATGAGTGGCTTCATTCATAGTGATCTTCTCAACTCGTTCTCTCTCTGCGAGGTGACTCATCTCTTGAGCTTCATCTTCGAAGTGACTCTTCTCTTCATTTGTAGGGAGACGAGCACTCATTGGAGTACTGTCCGGGCTTCCCACAATTGTAGCAGTTTCAGTCACGACTGGACGAACGCTTCTCATCATGTCTTGAGCTTGAGCTTCTCTCTTTGCCTCTACTCTTGTAGAACTTGTTGAATTTTCTGACCATGAGGCTTATTTCTTCATTAGTGACAATATTATCCTTTTAAGTAGCGGGAGCATCACATGAAGCTTTGTAAGCACCGCTTGACTTGTTGTGCAGATCATCTTTGTCCTTGAGTGACATATCATGAGCAACAATCCTACCAACGACTTTAGTTGGCTTGAGATCTTTGTAGTTTGGCATCATTTGGATCAATGTGCACACTGTGTCATACTTTCCATCAAGATCTCTAAGTATCTTCTTGACGATGAATTTGTTGGACATCTCTTAGCTTCTAAGCCGGTAGTCTCATTGGTGATGAGAGCTATCCTAGAGTACATTTCAGCGACACCTTCACCATCCTTCATCTTGAACTTGTCAAGCTGACTTTCAAGCACATCCAACTTAGATTCTCTGACAGAATCAATACCTTCGTGCATATCAACCAAAGTACCCCAAATTTCTTTTGCATTCTCAAGATGCCTGATTTTTTTGAATTCTTCGGGGCATAGACAATTAAATATGATGTTGCAGGCTTGAGCATTGAGTTGCAACATCTTCAGTTTATCAGTTGTCGCATCACTATCAGGTTCATGCCCTTCTCCGAAGAAGTTACCTTGCACACCAACATGAATAACAGCCCAAACATGAGGATTAAAGCCAAGAATATGCATTTTCATCTTATGCTTCCAAGTAGCAAAATTAGTGCCATCGAAATATGGACCTCTACTGTGATAATTTCCCTCACTAGATGTCATACTCTCCTAGGTTGTGAAACCAATGCAATGGAGACCAAAGCTCTGATACCACTTGTAGGATCGAAAGTATGTCTAGAGGGGGTGATTAGACTACTTGACAAGATAAAAAAATTGCCTTTTCCCAATTTTATTTGAGAGGCAGCTTTGGCAGTTATAGCAAGTCAAGTAAACCCTACACATGGAGTTCTAAGAGTATAGCAACGGAAATTAAAACATGCAAGTGTAAAGTAAAGGAGTAAGGTAGGGAGATCAAGCGCATGAGGTTGACATGGTGATTTTTGGCATGGTTATGATAGGTGGTGCTATTGTACATCCATGTTAGTGGAGACTTCAATCCACGGAGGGTGACGAGTGCGAGAGTCCACAGAGGGATCCACCCACAAGGGGTCCACCAAGAAGCGGCCTTGTCTATTCCATCCCGGCTTCCGCCCACGAAGGACTAGCCTTACTCATGGTAGATCTTCATGAAGTAGGCGATCTCCTTGCCCTTACAAACAGTTCCACTACAGAACTCGAAGTAGGAGGCTTCCAAGCGACACCTAACCAATCTAGGAGGCACAACCCTCCAAAAGGTAATTGATATGGTAGGTCAATGAACTCCTTGCTCTTATGCTTCTAAAGATAGTCTCCTCAATACAAAATCACTCTCTCATAGAATATGCATGGGTAGGAGAGATTGATTTTGTGGAAAGCTATTTGGGGAGGCTAGAGATCAAGTTCTCTCTCAGAAAATGGATCTGGCAATGAAGTGTGTGTTCTGAGTGCTTCTCCCATGAGTGGGAGGTGGGTGAATGGGTATATATAGGCAGCACACAAAATCCAACCGTTACACCTAAAGTGGAGAACTCGATGACACCAAACTTACAAACTCGGTGGTACCGATTAGCACAAAAGGAAGAACTTTTGAATCTCGGTGAGACCGAATACACAACTCGGTGGCACCAAAACGGTGGCTAACGGTCAGATGCCCAAACTCGGTGGCGCCGATACTCAAACTCGGAAATTCCGATTTTGTGTACCGAGGCAACAAAATGTTAGTGACACTAAATTCGGTAGCACTGATATGGATTCGGTTGTACCGATTTGGTAGGAATGGCTAGGGTTTCTGTGTGAGGTCAAACTCGGTGGGTCAAAAACGTGAAAGTTGGTGACACCAAATTTGAGTATGCGGAATTTGACATAATAGATATGTGGGAAAATGAGTGAGTATTTTGGTGGCTAACTTTGAATACTTTGAGCAATCAGTTCATTTTACTACCTTGCCCCCTTTTAATAGTATTGGCTTTCCTATGGACTCAATAGTGATTTATCACAAATATAAAATGAAGAGTCTTCTAGCTTGAAGCTTGAGCCAATATTGTTCCTTTCTTGCATCAAGGGGCATCTCCACATAAGCCTTTAGCCATAGCATCTTTTGAACTTTTCTGAAATATACTTGGAAAACTTATTAGTCCAATGATACATATGTTGTGATCTATTATCAAAACCACCCTAGGGAGAAATTTTTCTTTCAGCGATGGCGCTTGGATTTGGAGCTAGGAGGCAGAGATAGAGAGGTAAGAGTAATAATGGATCTGGGGGCTTTGTATTTATAAGGTTGGGGTGAATTAGGAACATCCGGTATTTTTGGATGGTTTTACCCCGGAATTTTTGGCTTAGTGGGGCACGTGGCAAGCATGCAACACGTCTGACAACCCACTATCTCCGATCTGTTGCTCCAGGCGTGGGAATTTTGGCGTTTTGGGTGGTAGAAAGATAAGTGTGAAAACGTTTTAACCTCTTGGTTGGATTTGTCTTCAGCAAACAAGGATGTTCCAAAGACAATCGGCACGTGTGAATTTGAATGCGTATGACTATAATTGAATAGTGTGAGGAGAGATAAGCATAGATGAGGTGTATGGGTCCAATCACATTTGCCTAGATAAAAGTCAAAGATTTAACTATAGGCAAGATGTTGTAGAGGACAAAACTCCATAGTGTCTCATATGACATATTCAAATGAAAAATTATTCAAGTTCGAAGCCAAACACCAGATTCAAGATAAACTCAAATCTCTGAAGAGAAAGATGAAAATACGAAGATAAAAGCAATGTCTTCATGAGGGGTGGTGGCGATGCCCATCGTATAAGAATGTTTGACCCAGACACGACACATAATTATCGTAGCGCTCTGAACTCATATTCTTCATTAATGTATTCACACTTGGAGCGTATGTATTCATGAATTGAAGACAAACATTACTTCGTGTGTTGTGCATCAAAGCCATCTATATGCATAAGTTTTAGGATGTCTGTCCATTCACTCAACATTTGAGGATTCTAAGATATTTAGCTCACACCGCAGCTTGAAGAACCTCTTCTCATCCAAAGGCTTCGTGAAGATATCAGCCAATTGCTCTTCTGACTTCACAGATTCGATGACAATGTCTCCCTTGAACATATGATCACAAAGAAAATGATCTCGTATCTGAATGTGCATTGTCTTCGAGTGTTATACTAGGTTGTAGGCGATATGGATAGCACTCTCATTGTCGCGGTAGAGAGGTACTTTCTTTTCGTTGATGTTGTAGTCCTTAAGCTTCATCGAGAGAAGCTGTGTACAATACAAGCGAGCAGCAATGTATTCAACTTCAGGAGTGGAGAGACAGAGACGCAATTTTGCTTCTTCGAAGACCAACAGACTAGTGTCCGTCCAAGAAAGTGACAAGTGCCTAAGGTAGACTTGCAATCAACTCTGTCACCAGCAAAATCCGAGTGTGAATAGCCAATGAGATCAAACTTGGAGCCCTTTGGATACTATAGTTCTAGCATTGGGGTGTGAGCCAAATATCAAAGTATTCGCTTCACCGCATGGTGATGCGACTCCTTTGGTGTCGCTTGGAATCGAGAACATATGCAAACACCAAGGACTATATCTGGCCTAGATGCACATAGGTACAATAAAGAGCCAATCATGGAGCAATATACCTTCTCATCAAATTATTTACCATTTTCGGCGATGTAGAGGTGGTCCTTTGTTGGCATTAACGTCTTGTAGACTTTATAATCTTGCATGCCAAACTTCTTGAGGCAGTCCTTAAGGTACTTCTCCTATGATATGACTATCCCATTTGGTTGATGTTGAATATGAAGCCCTAGGAAGAACTTCAGCTCTCCCATCATAGACATGTGATATTACTCTTGCATCATGAAGCTAAACTTATCATTGTATCGATTGTTAGTACAACCGACGATAATGCCATCAACATAGATTTGACATACAAACAGTTCACCATCATATGATTTAGTGAAGTGAGTAGGATCGGGTGAACCAGGTTTGAAGCCTTTCTCCTTGACAAATTCCGTGAGTGTTTCATACCAGGCCCTTGGTGCTTGTTTGAGGCCATACAATGCCTTGTTGAGCATGTAGACACTGTCAGGGTCTTTTGGATCTTCAAACCCTCGTGGTTGAGCAACATATACTTCTTCCTCAATTTTACCACTGAGGAATGCACTTTTGACATCCATTTCGTATAAGCATATATCATGATGGTTAGCATAAGCAAGCAGTATGTGTATGGCTTCAAGTCTAGCCACGGGTGCAAAAGATTCATCAAAATCAATACCCTCAATGTGTGTGTAGCCTTGATCGACAAGCCGAGCCTTGTTTCTAACAACTTGGCCGGATTCACCTTTCTTGTTGCGATAGATCCACTTTGTTCTAATGACATTGTGCTTGCATGGGCCGGGACGCTTGACTATCTCACATACATTGTTGAGCTTCAATTGATGAAGCTCTTATTGCATGGCTTGAATCCATTTTGTTTCCATGAAGGCTTCATCTACTTTGGTGGGCTGTGAGATAGACACAAAATCAAAGTTCCCACAAAATTTAGCCAATTAATTAGCTCTTGAGTGAGTGAGAGGACCTGGTACACTAATGTTGCTGAGCATCTTCTCAATTTGAACTTCATTTGCCACACGAGGATGAGCATGTCGAAGACTTTAGTTCTGATGCACAACATTGTCTTCGTCACCGGCATTAACTTCAGGAGCATCATTGTCTTCATGATGGGTTGGTGGAGGAATGATGACTTACTCGACAACCGGTTCCTTAGGTATGAATTCACCAGTACCCATCAACCTAATAGCTTCATTACACGGAAGGTCATCTAGCACGGGAGGGAGGTGCTCTCTTTGCAAAGCCATTAGTTTCATCAAACCACACATCTACAGTTTCAACAATTTTATTGTGGAAAATGTTGAAGATTATGTAGGTGTGCGAATTCGTTCCATAACCAAGCATGAAACCCTCATGTGCTTTCGGTCCAAATTTTGTCGTGTGGTGTGGATCTCTAAACCAACATCTTGCACTCAAGACTTTGAAATAACTTACATTAGGTTTCTTACCAACCAATAGCTCGTATGAGGTTTTCTTGAGAAATTTATGAATATATACTTTGTTGATGATGTGGCATGCAGTGTCAATGGCTTCAGGCCAGAATTTTCTTGGCATCTTGTATTCATAAAGCATAGTGCGAGCCATTTCAATAAGTATCCTGTTCTTGCGCTCCACAACACCATTTTGTTGTGGTGTGTATGGAGCAGAGAACTCGTTAGTGATACCAAGTGAGTCAAGAAAGGTATCCAGACCCGTGTTCTTGAACATAGTTCCATTGTCACTCCTCACATACCTGATCTTGACATTGTAGTTGGTCATGCACCTGTTTGCAAATCGCCTGAAGAGATCCTGCACTTCACTCTTATAAAGTAAGATGTGCACCCAGGTATATCTAGAGAAATCATCAACAATTACGAAGCCATAAAGATTTGCGTTGTTAGAGAAAGTGGAATAGTTAGTAGGGTCAAATAAGTCCATGTGGAGCATCTCAAAGGGACTGGAAGTCATCATGACAGTCTTCGAGGGATGTTTGGCCCTAGTCATCTTCCCGGCTTCGCACACACCGCACAGATGGTCCTTCTTGAACTTGACACCCTCGGCGCCAATGATGTGATTCTTCTTGGGGAGTGTATGCAAGTTCCTCATACGAACATGTCCTACTCGTCGATGCCATAACCAACATTCTGAAGTCTTTCCTAGAAGACATGTGGCGACATGTGGTCCTGCAGAGAAGTCTACCATGTATAGATCTCCTCTTTGAAAACCTTCAAATACCTCCATTTTGTTACACGCCATTAGTACAATGCATCAAAATTTGCCAAATATGACAAGCATGTCAAGATCACAGATCATTGGGACACACATTAAGTTGTATCCAAGGGTTTTGACAAGCATCACATTTTCCATGTGCCTATACCTTGATATAGCAACTCTACCTAGTCCCAGCACCTTGTCGCTTCTTTTGTCGGCAAAAACGATGTGATCTTTGGTTGGAGGTCGAAGAGTTGACTCCAACAATAGGCTTCGATCACACATGTGACTAGTGCATCCACAATTCATGATCCATTCGGTTGGACTCGATTTGTCTTTCCTGCATTGAAAATAGTCTTGTTCACCAAGGCATGCACCAACATCATGCATTGATGAAGATATTGTAGTAATAGAAATAGTAACAATGGATGAGAAAAATGGTAACACCATTTTCATTGGTTTTCCTGCATCCAGACAAGAATGTTTTTGGGTCTCTAGAGATAGTTTTTGAGTTAGGCTTCATTCTCTGTAGTGACCCGATGCTGCATGAAGATATTAGTTCTTCTTAACCACCACATCCCGAGGGGTGGCTTAGAAGCAATGAGGCGTAAAGGAGCATCAGACAATTTAGGCAACGTAGCCCTAATAGCACTGTTCACAAGAGGGTTAGAATACTCAATTGAATAAGTAGAATTTTTCTCTGATGGGTGAACATAATGGTTCATGACATAGTGCTGATAATCACGAGTCTTTTCAGTCCTTCCCTGCGAAACATAGTTGTTAGTGCGATCATATGAAGACCTCTGTCTTGTCAAAGACATTGATATCGACACTGTTGTTAGGGCATTTTTTCCCTAAGTGGTTTTGATAATTGATGACAATGCATGTATGGACTAATCGTGTGCATTGAGCATTTCAGATAATTCATGTCTAGGCACAAGACGATTCGATGCCCCTCAGAGTCTTTCGAAGGCAGTTGCCTTCTACGTTTCTTTTTGGTGGATGATAGTCGTAGGAAAACTGTACTATTAAGAGGGGGTCCGCTTCGGAAAGGTTTTGGTGGAATCAGCATGTACACATCTGTTCTTTTGCGCCACCTTTCATTCACTTCAATGGAGCTCCAGTCCGTTTCCCCTTGTCTGTGCAAAGTGAAAGCACCAAGGTGCTGGTTTTTAGTGGCCAGCGGTAGTACCGCTCCTAGCAACGGTAGTACGTTATCACCAGCCTCTATTATGAGCATCTATGGTAGTATGTGCGGACATAGTTTTTTACTAGCACCCACAGGTGGTAGTACCGCAACTATGTCCGGTACTACCATGCCGCCGGACTTTTGCACAACCGTAGCCTTAGCGGAGGTAGACACGGAAGTAATTTTTTACTTCTGTGGCAGTTCGACACTACCCTGCGGTAGTACGTAAGGGTGCACGGTAGTACCGCTTGTTGCCCCATGAAGTAGTTCTCCCTCTGCCACCACCATGCGTGCGGTAGTACCGCACCTAACAGCAGTAATAACGCACCACGCAGCGGTAGTACCGCTCCAGGCAGCGGTAGTACCGCTGTGCTCGGGCTGACAGTGGGGGTAACAGTTGGATTCTTTCCCCCACTATATAAAGGGGGTCTTCTTCTCCAAAAAGACCACCTCTTCCCTTCCCAAGCTCCATTGTTGCTTCAAATCTCATTTTCACCCGATCTTTCTCCCTAGCCAATCAAACTTGTTGATTTTCTAGGGATTGGTTGAGAAGGCTGAGATCTACACTTCCACCAAGAGATATTCGATTCCCCCACTAATCCCTTGCGGATCTTGGTACTCTTGGGTGTTTGAGCACCCTAGACGGTTGAGGTCACCCCGGAGCCGCATTCCATTGTGGTGAGGCTCCATGGTCTTGTTGGGAGCCTCCAAGCTTTGTGTGGAGATTGCCCCAACCTTGTTTGTAAAGGTCCGGTCGCTGCCTTCAAGGGCACCGCTAGTGGAATCATGACATCTCGCATTGTGTGAGGGCGTGAGGAGAATACAGTCTCCTTAGTGGCTTCTTGGTGAGCATTGTGCCTCCACACCGCTCCAACGGAGACGTACTTCCCTTCAAAGGGAAGGAACTTCGGTAACACATCCTCGTCTCCCCCGATTCCACTTGTGGTTTTCTCTTACCTTTACTTTGTACTTATTATTGTTGTGTTGTATTCCTTGCTTGCACTAGTTGTTGTTGTTGTTAGAATCATATAGGTTGCTCACTTAGTTGTTCATCTAGAGAACCTTTGTTGCTAACCCTAATTTCTTAAGAAAACTTAAAAAATGGTAGTTGCATATTCACCCCCCTCTAGTCAACCATATTGATCGTTTCAATTGGTATGACAACCTCGTCTCTTTATTAAGGGTTTCACCACTCGAAGAGTATGGTTGACGATGGTGGTGGTGGGAATGAAGTGTACGAGGCCATGGGGTTGAGTTTGATCACACGTGACGACTTGAATGAGGCTATGGCCTCAATCAACACGTCCATGATGATCAAAGTCAAGTCCATGCTTAAAGAATTACTTGAGGGGTTTAAGAATTCTCCCGAACCGTTTCTTGTGGCTAAACCTTTGCCTCGGTTCCACCTCCCACGGTCTATGGAGGACCGGTACCTACCCCGCATATTAATAACCTTGGTCCTCCTCCTAAACTTGTTAAAGTTGATTTTGCTAATTGGGTTTTTTGCATCAAGTCTCATTTGAATCACAGCTCAACAAATATTTGGAGAATAATTGAACAAGGCTTCTACCCACATGATCGAAACAACTTCACTCCATGAGAAGAGGCGGACAATAAATACTATAATTCCGTGTTGTTCATCATTCAATTCACGGTTCCTCCTGAAGATCCATGTCACTTGTGCCCCTTCACTCGTGCAAAGTGTCGTGGATACAAGACTGACAGTAGATGTGTAGGGTACGAAAGTAGAGGGTAGAGTCCTAGCTACAACAAGGTTGTATGAGTTCAGGCCCCTCTACGGTTGAGGTAACATCCCTACGTCTCAGTTCTCTAGGAGCTTTAGTGTCGAGTGGAATATGAATGTTATCGAATGCGAACCCTTGTGCCAGAGGGGAGGGGTGGCTTATATAGAGTGCGCTGCCCCTCATAAGTGTCCAGGCTTCAAGGGTGCAATAAGTCAGATTGAATGCATACATTACAGGTAACATATGCCATAAATAACATTAACTACAATAGTCTAACGTCTGACCATTAGCCTCGCTGGAGTGGCTTCTGGTCTTCTATGTCGACGGCTTCTAGTCTTTACCGAGTGGAATCCAGTCGTCGAGCATTAGGTAATCTTCCAAGTGGTTATTTACCGAGTGGATCAGAGGTTGTCTTAATCCAGTCGGTAAGTATCTTGTGATCCTTAAGCTAATAATGAGGTTCCCTTGGGTAGGACTTATAGGTCAGGCCTATGAACCTACCCTAGGGCTATAACCCCGTCATTAGCCCCTGAATGGATCGAGGTTCGAGTGGTGAAGGTGTAATTGTAAATCCTCATATGACAGACTGAATTTGAAGCTCTTCGAAGTTTTTTCGAACTGAATGTCGATTGGAATCTTCGTTAGTCGCCTTGATCAATTCTGCTTGGCATAAAATATATGGGTGGATTCGAAGATCCGAGTGAGCAGACGAAACGACGTGTTTGACATGATCTTTTGATGTGACCAATCGCCCTGTCAGTTCTGGATTTTCTGGGATTTGAAAATTTCGGTTGCCGCGCTTTACGCGGTGGAGACGTCATCTCCATCAAGTGGATCCCATCGCCTCCATTCTTGCGCATCAATCTCCGCCACGTATCTTGCGGTGGCTCGCGAAGAGATAAACCAAGGGTCCACTTGCCAAAGACTCAGTCGGCTGGTTATAATGGCCTTCAGTGCTAGGGTTTGGTACGGCATCGTCTTCTTCCTCTCTTCTGTTCTTTCTCCTCCTTAACCACCAGCGCACACCGAAGCGACCAATCTCGCCGCTGCCATTATGACGAAAGGGAAGACCGGTAAGCTGGAGAAGGCGAAGAAGAAGGGCGTTGCCAAGTCGAAGAAGCAAGCTCTACCGTCGGGCTGGATCCACGGGGATTTCCTGCCCTCCACTGTGCGGAAGGAAGATCTCCTCGACCTCGTCGAGCACGGAATGCTGGCGGACAAATCTTGGTGCCTTCCTGGAGACGAGGCTGAGCCTGAGCCGCAGGAGGTAGAGTGGGTCCTCCTCCTGCCCATCTAGAAAGAGGTTTCTCTCTGCCACCCCATCCTTTCATTCGGGGGTTTCTGAACTTCTTCGAGGCACAGTTGCATCACTTTCCGCCGAATGTTATTGCCCACCTTTCTTGTTTTATCACCTTGTGTGAATGTTTCTTGGGGTGTCCTCCTCACTGGGGACTCTTCAAATCCATCTTCACCGTGCGATCTCAGTCGGTGAACAAAGCTAATCCGACTGATGACAAGACTAATGTCATCCAGTTGTGTGGGGGTTTAGGGCTTCAGAAGAGAGCCAAAAGTAGCTATCCTGCCATGACCTTTCCCGAGTCGGTTCGCACTTGGCAATCTACTTGGTTCTACTATAATGATGTAGCTTGCCCGAACATGTCGAGTGGACTCCCTTCCTTTACTCTAGAGCGACCGAGTGCCCCGAGGACGTTAACACTGATGAAGGAGGAGAAAACTCTGGTTGATCCCTTGGTCAAAGCACTGATTGGGCTGGTCCGCAACGGAGTGATAGGAATGGATCTATTAGAGACCTTCTTGGGTAGATGCATCCAACCTCTCTAGGCTCGGGACCACACCATGTGGCATTACACTGGTCCTGAAGACTCCACTCGGTCTCATCCCGAGGAAGTGAGTGAAGACATCATAGCAAATTAGATCCGCGGAATAGCTGGTCCTTGCGATAATCCAATGGGGGCAAAAAGGGTCCTGCCCTTCTCAGCTGACAATCCGCCGACCAACAAGGTTAGCTCTGCTCTGTTAAACATTGTTGCGTTCGAAAAGAGTGCTTGTGATTTCCTTGTCGAATGAGTTTTTGGATTGTATCTTACAGGAATGGACGAACCTACATTCTCCGATACCGAAGGGTAACTCACTTGACCTTGACGAGGGGAGCATGGAGGAGAGTGTGAAGAGTGAGGACTACGTCGACGACAGCGAAGAGTCGGAGGAGGAGGAGGAGGAGAGTGAGGAGGAAGATTCATCTCCTCTTCACCCTGAGCCTCGGACCAGGGAGCGTCATGACCCTGCAGGCACTCCAAGTAAGCCTTTGGTGCCGAGTGGCAGGATTGCCACGCGCATCAGGGGATTATCTGGAGAACCAGTGGAACAGCCCGCGAAGGTGTCCAAGCCCACCGGGTCCAAGCCTCGGAAGGCCCTGCCTAGGATAAGGATTACCGTTCCAGTCGCATCCGCGTAAGTGCTTGATCTTATGCTCTTATGCGAGTGAACGTTTTGGTTGCTGACGACTGACTGAAATTGTCTTGACAGAGCCGCCACTTCTGTCACGTCGCCGCTGCGAGAAGAGGAAGATCTCATGGAAGTTGACACCGCGAAGACATCCACCTCACAACTAGGTATGAAGTTGATTTCTCATTCCGTGTCACTCTTTCGCATGTACGTTTTCCTGACTGTAACTTCTGATGTATCTGTCCGCCAGCCGTGCCTGTTGCGAGAGAAGTCATCCAGCTGGACGATGACGATCAAAGGCAACCAGCTGTGGCGGTGGAACCCATTGTGTTCGAGTTGCGTGTGGCGAAAATTGTTGTTGTGAGTGCTCCACCTGTTAGTTCAGTCATTGTCACCACGACTCCGAGTGGATTGCACTCGAATGCTCCGGTTGTTTCTGCTGTGGCTTCAAGATTGATGTCCCCCGCGACTGTGTACGCCACGCGTCGTGTCCCTGAAGATCAGACCAGTGCTGCCAAGGAACCTATGATCCAGGCAGGACTGATGACGCAACAAGCAAGAGGAGCTTATGACGCCATCGTCTCTGTGTACAACAACAACGTGGTGCTGCAAGAAAACGTCCGAGTAAGTTCGACCGTAAGTTTGAATTCTGACCCACACCCACTGGGGGTTGCGTTTTTTTATAGAATTGTCTTTGTTTCATTTGCATTCCAGTGGGGTCACTCCGAGTGAACCCACTAGGTGTAGTCCCCGAGACCACTGTCGAGTGCTTGCACTAGCAATGGTCTTAATCAGTAGAGACTTTTTTGCCATTCAAAATAAACCAGAGCTGATCTAGTTGAGTTCTAGATCCAGTGGGGGCACGCTAAGTGCACCCAGTAGGAGTAGTCCCCGAGACTATTATTAGCCGGGAGTGAGTGATAATAGTCTAAAGTACTTGAGTGTATAGTGTATTTGACTCGGCAGGGCAGACCTTGTCGAGTGTTAAACGAGCGGGGTCACGCCGAGTGAACCCACTTGGTGTTGTCCCCGAGACTACTATTGAATTCTTGCATCATCAGGAGTCTGGATTTGAATGCTTGCATTATTTGTCGAATGAATTGTATTTCTCCACTCGGAAGTAGAAGAATACGCGTGTCGAGTGAAAGTGATTTTTCACTCGTATGTTTTTGTAGAAAGCTTGCGAGATTGGGTCGCAATATGCCTAGGTGGAATCTGAGAGGAACAAGCTGAAGCTGGAGTGTGATGGCATGAAAAAGTTGCTGGAAGACAAGGATGTGGTCCTTGCCGATCTGAAGAAGAAATCCAAAGCTGATGCATTGAAGCTTGCGGACGTTGAGAAGTTGAAGGCAGAAAATGAACAGATGAAGACCCAAAGAGACGAATGGGCGAAGAAACTCCACTCCATTTCGAGAAGAGGAAATGCCTTAGAAAGTTTTGTAAGAGACTTCCTAGCAAAGATTCTTGAGTCTCTCATTGGTATGTTTCCTTTACCGAGTGTGTCTTTGCATTTTTTGTCGACTGACACGCAACTGATATTTTGCTGGTCTTCTGCTGTAGAATTTTGTCCTGATTTCGAGAAAGAGACGTTCGAGGTGGATCCATACTTGGATCCTATCAAGTTCCCGATGATCTGGTGGTGGATATGTATCGCCTCAACTGCCGCCTCGTTAAAGTCCAAGGTACCTTCACTCGTCTACGAGCTGCTGTGGGAAGAATCGACAAAGAACTATGGCCTGAAGACACGTTTCTCATCGGTCTGGATACTATGATGGAGCACCTGGGTCGTATCCCTGAGAGAGTCCAAGCTTGGAAGAAATCAGCTGCTCGGTGTGGGGCTGATGTGGCTCTGTCTCTCGTCAGGGTCCACTTCAAGGAGACTCGAGAGGAGAAGCTGAAGGCGTTGTAGGTTGCGAACACGAAGAAGCTTCGTTTTGAAGGTTTCATGGAGACCTTCATTGATGCCGCAACTCGCATCGCCGACGTCATCGACCTCGATACCTTTGTGGAGCCAACCAGTCGAGGTGAGCCGCAAGGGAGTTGATCAGTCGTGAGAAAAACAGTTATTTGCCTCGGTATGCCGAGTGCTTCTTGTAAACGCTTAAAACTTCATTCGGGTAATAACCCTAGTACTTTTGTCCTGCGTGGATAACCTTGATCTGTGCCGGGTATCATTAATTTGCTTGCTTCGACTAAATTTGAGTTTATCTTTATCGAATGAATTTTTTATTTTTGGGGGATGCTCTGGGCATACACAAAGTCTTCTCACGCAAGCGAAGCTTGATTCCTAGTTGGGCAGGGATTTGGGAGGGATTTTGTCGCTTAGGCGAACCTGGTTCGCGGCTAAGCCCCCGAGTGAGAGGGTAGCTCTTCACTTGGAGAAGTTTTTAAACTTAGCCGAATATGGTTCGCGGCTAAGTCCCCGAGTGAGAGGGTAGCTCTTCACTCGGAGAAGTTTTTTAACTTATGCGAATCTCGTTCGTGACTAAGCCCCCGAGTGAGAGGGTAGCTCTTCACTCGGAGAAGTTTTATAACTAAGGTGAATCCGGTTCGCGGCTTAGCCCCAGTGGGAGGGTATCTCTTCACTCGGAGAAGTTTATAAACTTAGGAGAATCTGGTTCGCGGCTAAGTCCCCGAGTGAGAGGGTAGCTCTTCACTCGGAGAAGTTTTTTAACTTAGGCAAATCTGGTTCGCGACTAAGCCCCCGAGTGAGAGGGTAGCTCTTCACTCGGAGAATTTTTTTAACTTAGGCGAATCTCGTTCGTGGCTAAGCCCCCGAGTGAGAGGGTAGCTCTTCACTTAGAGAAGTTTTTTAACTTAGGCAAACCTGGTTCACGGCTAAGCCCCCGAGTGAGAGGGTAGCTCTTCACTCGGAGAAGTTTTTTAACTTAGGCGAATCTGGTTCGCGGCTAAGCCCCCGAGTGAGAGGGTAGCTCTTCAATCGGAGAAGATTTCTAACTTAGGCGAATCTGGTTCGTGGCTAAGCCCCCGAGTGAGAGGTTAGCTCTTCAATCGGAGAAGTTTATTAACTTAGGCGAACCTGGTTCGCGGCTAATCCCCTGAGTGAGAGGGTAGCTCTTCACTCGGAGAAGTCTTTTTAACTTAGGTGAATCTGGTTCGCGGCTAATCCCCCGAGTGAGAGGTTAACTCTTCACTCGGAGAAGTTTTTTAACTTAGGCGAATCTGGTTCGCGTCTAAGCCCCCGAGTGAGAGGGTAGCTCTTCACTCGGAGAAGTTTTTTAACTTAGGCGAATCTGGTTCACAGCTAAGCCCCCGAGTGAGAGGGTTGCCCTTCACTCGGATAAGTTTTTTAACTTAGGCGAATCTAGTTCGTGGCTAAGCCCCCGAGTGAGAGGGTAGCTATTCACTCGGAGTAGTTTTTTTAACTTAGGAGAATTTGGTTTGCGGCTAAGCCCCCGAGTGAGAGGGTAGCTCTTCACTCGGAGAAGTTTTTTAACTTAGACGAATCTGGTTCGCGGCTAAGCCCCCGAGTGTGAGGGTAGCTCTTCACTGGGAGAAGTTTTTTTAACTTAGGAGAATCTGATTCGCGGCTAAGCCCTCGAGTGAGAGGGTAGCTCTTCACTGGGAGAAGTTTTTTAACTTAGGCGAATCTGGTTCGCAGCTAAACCCCCGAGTGAGAGGGTAGCTCTTCACTCGGAGAAGTTTTTTTAACGTAGGCGAATCTGGTTCGTAGGTAAGCCCCCGAGTGAGAGGTTAAGTCTTCACTCGGAGAAGTTTTTTAACTTAGGCGAATCTGGTTCGTGGCTAAGCCCCCGAGTGAAAGGGTAGCTCTTCACTCGGAGAAGTTTTTAAACTTAGGCGAATCTGGTTCGCAGCTAAGCCCCCGAGTGAGAGGTTAACTCTTCACTCGGAGAAGTTTTTTAACTTAGGCGAATCTGGTTTGCGACTGAGCCCCAGAGTGAGAGGGTAGTTCTTCAGTCAGAGAAGTTTATTAACTTAGGTGAATCTGGTTCGCGGCTAAGCCCCCGAGTGAAAGGTTAACTCTTCACTCGGAGATGTTTTTTAACTTAGGTGAACCTGGTTCGCGGCTAAGCCCCCGAGTAAGAGGGTAGGTCTTCACTCGGAGAAGTTTTTTAACTTAGGCGAATCTGGTTCGCAGCTAAGACCCCGCGTGAGAGGTTAACTCTTCACTCGGTGAAGTTTTTGAACTTAGGCGAATCTGGTTCGCGGCTAAGCCCCCGAGTGAGAGGGTAGCTCTTCACTCGGAGAAGTTTATTAACTTAGGCGAATATGGTTCGCTACTAATACCGTGAGTGAGAGGGTAGCTCTTCACTCGGAGAAGTTTTTTAACTTAGGCGAATCTGGGTCGTAGGTAAGCCCCCGAGTGAGAGGCTAGCTCTTCACTCGGAGAAGTTTTTTAACTTAGGCGAATATGGTTCGCAGTTAAGCCTCCGAGTGAGAGGGTAGCTCATCACTCGGAGAAGTTCGCTAGACCGGAGTCGACAAATATACTATGGTAATCAATACTTTTGGCAAGTAAATTGCTTTAGGGAATCTTGTTCGTTACACCAAAACAGTCGTAAATCAGGCATAAAAACTCTTGAGTAAGTCTTCGTTCCATGCTCACGTCTTGTCGAGTCTCTTCTCCAAATTGAAGAGTCTGTATGCTCCATTGTTCAGCACCTTGGAGATGATGAAGGGTCCTTCCCAGGCGGGGGCCAGCTTGTGTGGTCTCTGCTAATGCGCTCGGAGCACGAAATCGCCTGCTTGAAACATCCGACTCGTGACGTGCCTGGAATGGAAACGTCACAAGTCTTGCTGGTAGATCATTGACCGAATCAAAGCCATTTCGCGTTCCTCCTCCAAGAGATCAACTCCTTCCTGTCGGTCTTGTTCAGCTTCGGCTTCTGAGAAGAGCTTAACTCTGCGGGAATTGTGAAGCAAATCACTCGGAAGGACAGGTTCTGCACCGTACAGAAGAAAGAATGGAGACCGCCCAGTTGACCTGTTCGGGGTCGTTCTGAGACGCCATAGCACATAAGGCAACTCGGTGACCCAAGCACCTGCAGCATGTCCAATCTCCCTCATGAGATGAGATTTTTAACCCTGAAGTATGAGTCAATTCGCTCGTTCAGCCTGACCATTTGTTTGAGGATGAGTGATGACCCACAAGTATAGGGGATCTATCATTGTCCTTTCGATAATTAAGGGTGTCGAACCCAACGAGGAACAGAAGGATCTGGCAAGTGGTTTTCAGCAAGGTATTCTCTGCAAGCACTAAAATTATCGGTAACAGATAGTTGTGTGATAAAGTGATTCGTAGCAAGTAGCAAGTAACAATAGTAACAACGGTGCACCAAAGTGGCCCAATCCATTTTGTAGCAAGGGACAAGCCTGGACAAACTCTTATAGGAGGTAAAGCGCTCCCGAGGACACATCGGAATTTCTGTCAAGCTAGTTTTCATCATGTTCATATGATTCGCGTTCGCTACTTTGATAGTTTGATATGCGGGTGGACCGGTGCTTGGGTGCTGCCCTTACTTGGACAAACCTACCACTTATGATTAACCCCTCTCGCAAGCATCCGCAACTACAAAATAAGAATTAAGACAAAGTCTAACCATAGCGTTCAACTAGTGGATCCAAATCAGCCCCTTACGAAGCAACGCATAAACTGGGGTTTAAGCTTCTGTCACTCTAGCAACCCATAATCTACTTACTACTTCCCAATGCCATCCTCTAGGCTCAAATAATGGTGAAGTGTTATGTAGTCGACATTCACATAACACCACTAGAGGAAAAACAACATACAACGCATCAAAATATCAAACGAATACCAAGTTCACATGACTACTTATAGCATGACTTATCCCATGTCCTCAGGAACAAAAGTAACTACTCAAAAAGCATAATTATGTTCATGACCAGAGAGGTATTGAATAGCATCAAGGATATGAACATATAATCTTCCACCGAGTAATCCAACTAGCATCAACTACAAAGAGTAATTAACACTACTAGCAACCTTACAAGTACCAATCGGAGTCGCGAGACAGAGATTGGTTACAAGAGATGAACTAGGGTTTGGAGATGAGATGGTGCTTATGAAGATGTTGATGGTGATGAGTCCCCTCCGATGAGAGGAGTGTTGGTGATGACGATGGCGATGATTCCCCCCTCGGGGAGGGAAGTTTCCCCGACAGGATGACCGTGCCGGAGCTCTAGATTTGTTCTTCTCAAATTCCGCCTCGTGGCGGCGACGATTCCTCCCGAAAGCCTCCTCTTCATTTTTTTGGAACGAGACCCTCCTTATAGAAACAGAGGGGGGCCAGAGGGCTAACTGGGAGCCCACAAGCCCCCTAGGCGCGGCCAGGGGGGTAGGCCGTGCCTAGCAGGCTTGTGGCCTCCTAGTGGCTCCCCTCTGGTACTTCTTCGACCCAGTATTTTTTTATAAATTCCAAAATAAATCCTCGTTGATTTTCAAACTTGCTCCTTTTTCAGGCCAGAATTCCAGCTGCCGGCATTCTCCCTCTTCATGTAAACCTTGCAAAATAAGAGAGAAAAGGCATAAGTATTGTACCGTGAAGTGTAATAACAACCCATATAGCGATAAATATCAACATAAAAGCATGATGCAAAATGGACGTATCAATGAGCAACGGATGTGTAATCCACTCGGGTTCCTTGGTTGGAGCAAAAACTCTTGAATTCGTCCGAGTCAAAGTTTGATCCATTGTTAGTGATGATGTTGTGTGGGACTCCAAATCTGACAGTGATTTCTCTCATGAATTTGATTGCAGTGCGATCATCTAGCTTTTTGATTGGCTTGGCTTCTATCCACTAAGTGAATTTGTCGACTGCAACTAGCAGATGAGTAAATCCGCCTTCCCCTATACGAAAGGGTCCAACCATGTCCAAGCCCCACACGGCAAAAGGCCATATGAGGGGGATTGTCTTCAGAGCAGATGACGGCTTATGCGATTTGTTGGAGTATAATTGACATCATTCACAGCGGTCCACAAGCTCTTTGGCCATTTCACCTGCACGTGGATAGAAGAATCCATCTCGGAATGCTTTAGAAACGATGGCTTTGGAGGATGCATGATGACCACAGATTCCCAAATGAATTTCTTTGAAAATCAGCCAGCCTTCCTTAGGGGAGATGCACCGTTGAGCTATGCCAGACACACTTTCCTTATATAGCTAATCTCCCATGACTGTGAACTCTTTTGATCTGCGAACAAACTGTCTAGATTCATCTTCGTCTTCGGTTAGTTCTTGCCTTAGGATATATGCAATATATGACACTGTCCAATCGGGCGTGACTACTCGAATCTCCATGATTAGGTCGACAACTGTCGGGATTTCAACTTCAGTCGGATCAACTGCACTTGTAGGTTGAGGAGGTTCTTCAATGAATGGATCTTCTTGGCCTGAAGGGGTATGTATGTGCTCTAGACAAATATCACTAGGCACAATTTTCCAAGTGGATCCGATTTTTGCCAACTCATCAGCAGCTTGATTCTTCTATCGAGGAACGTGATGAGGTTCCAAACCTTCAAACCTTTTCTCAAGTTTTCTTACTGCGTTGCAGTATCCAATCATGGCAGGGTTTTTCAGATCCCACTCTTTCATTACTTGATTAACCACTAGATCCGAGTCGCTGTATACCATCAAGCGACAGATGCTGAGTGAAATGGCCATACACAACCCATAAAGGAGAGCTTCATACCCCGCTTCATTGTTAGAGGAATCAAAGTGAATATGCAATACATAACTGAGCATGTCACCGTTCGGGGATATAAGAACTACGACCGCACCAGAACCACTCAGCATCTTAGAGCCGTCAAAGAACATAGTCAATGTGCCGAGTGAGTAGGAGTTGGTTGCTGTTGTTCCACCCATTCGGCCATGAAATCTGCGAGAGCTTGAGATTTGATGGCTTTCTTGGCTTCGAACTTTATGTCACAATATAATAGATCCATTGCCCATTTCGCCACTCGGCCCGATGCATCCCGATTGTGAAGGATTTCTGGCAATGGGGCATCACTGACCACAGACACCGAGCGATCTTGAAAATAATGAGCTACCTTCTTCCCAGTCATATAAATCCTATAAATGAGCTCGTCATAGTGGGGATATCTCTGCTTGGAAGGAGTCAATACCTCAGAAACATAATATACTGGGCGCTGAATCTTGTAACCTTGCCTTCCTCCTCCCGCTCGACTGTTAGGACTGTGCTGAAAATTTCATTTGTAGCCCCTATGTATAAGAGGAGTGGATCTTTGCTATACGGAGCAACAAGAACCGGCTGGGTGTATAGCACAGTCTTTAACTCGACAAATGCAGCTTCTTCTTTGGGAGTCCACTCGAAGGTATCTGACTTCTTCATGAGTCGGTACAATGGTAAGGCTATCTCTCCGAGTCGAGATATAAATCTGCTTAATGCTGCCAAACATTGCTGCCTCTTGAGCTTGCGTTGTTTTTTCCCTTGAAGAGGAAAGGGTGATGCAGCACATGAGTAGTAAGTATTTCCCTCAGTTTGAGAACCAAGGTATCAATCCAATAGGAGAATCGCGTCAAGTCCAGAGTACATGCGCAAACACAAAAGAGCTTGCACCCAACGCTATAAAGGGGTTGCCAATCCCTTCAAGATTGATTGCAAAGTGAGATCTGAAGGCGGAAAGTGCAACGAAGTAAAAGAGTAAGGCTGAAAGTATGGTGTGAAGTAGACCCCGGGGCCATAGTGTTCACTAGAGGCTTCTCTCAAAATAGCAAATATTACGATGGGTGAACAAATTACTATCGAGCAATTGATAGAACCGCGCAAAGTCATGACGATATCTAAGGCAATGATCATACATATAGGCATCACGTCCGAGACAGGTAGACCGATACTTTCTGCATCTAGTACTATTACTCCACTCATCGACCGCTATTCAGCATGCATCTAGTGTATTGAGTTCATGACGAACAGAGTAACGCCTTAAGCAAGATGACATGATGTAGAGGGAAAAACTCAAAACAATGATGAAAACCCCATCTTTTTACCCTTGATGGCAACAACATGATGTGTGCCTCGCTACCCCTTCTTTCATTGGGTGAGGTCACCGGCACGGTATGAACCCAAAACCTAGCACTTCTCCCATTGCAAGAATCATTGGTCAAGTTGGCCAAACAAAACCCACAACTCGAAGATAATTACAAGGATATGAAATCATGCATATAAGAGATCAGAAGAAACTCAAATAAGATTCATAGATAATATGATCATAAATCCACAATTCATCGGATGTCGACAAACACACCGCAAAAGAAGATTACATCGGATAGATCTCCATGAAGATCATGGAAAACTTTGTATTGAAGATCCAAGAGAGAGAAGAAGTCATCTAGCTACTAGCTATGGACCCGAAGGTCTATGGTGAACTACTCACGCATCACCGGAGAGGTCATGGTGTTGATGAAGAAGCCCTCCGTATCCGAATCCCCCTCTGGCAGGGCACCAGAACATGCCCCAGATGGGATCTTGCGGAGACAGAAGCATGCGGCGGCGGAGAAGTATTTTTGTTGATCTCTCGCGCAGTTTTGGAATTTTTTAGATTTATAGGCGGACGAGGTAGGGCAGACGTACCACGGGGGGCCCACAAGCCTGCTAGGCACGGCCCCCCTGGCCGCGCCTAGGGGGCTTGTGGGTCCCCTGCTGCCCCCTGCCTTGGTTCTCTAGTCTGGCGCATATCTTCTGTTCCAAAAAAAAATCTTTTCGAAAGTTTTATTCCGTTTGGAGACCGTTTAAAATGCTCCTCTGAAAAGGGTAAAAAACACGGAAAAAACAGGAACTAGCACTTGGCACTGAGTTAATAAGTTAGTCCCAAAAAAGATATAAAAGGCATACAAAACATCGAAAGTTTGAAAAGATAATAGCATGGAACCATCAAAAATTATATATGCGTTGGATACGTATCAAGCATCCCCAAGCTTAACTCCTGCTCGTCCTCGAGTAGTGAAGTGATAAAGACTGAATTTTTGATGCGGAATGCTACCTAGCATAGTTGTCCTTTGTAACTTCTTTCATGTGACATGAATGTTCATATCCGTAAGATTCAAAACATTAGTTTTCTATTGACATGAAAACAATAATACTTCAAGCAAACTAGCAAGGTAATCATGTACTTTCGAAATAACAAGGCCAAAGAAAGTTATCCCTACAAAATCGTATAGTCTGGCTATGCTCCATCATCCCCACACAAATAATTTAAATCATGCACAACCCCGGTATTGGCCAAGTAATTGTTTTTGCACTCTTACTTTCTCAAACCTTTTACAACTATCACGCAATACATGAGCGTGAGCCATGGATATAGCACTATAGGTGGAATAGAGTGTGGTGGTGGTTGTGAGACAAAAAAGGAGGAGATGGTCACATTGACTCGGCGTATCAAAGGGCTATGGAGATGCCCATTAATAGATATCAATGTGAATGAGTAGGGATTGCCATACAAAGGATGCACTAGAGCTATAAGTATGTGAAAGCTCAAAAGGAGAACTAGTGGGTGTTCATCCAACTTGCTTGCTCACGAAGACCTAGGGCAATATGAGGAAGCCCATCCTTGGAATATACAAGCCAAGTTATATAATGAAATTCCCACTAGTATATGGTGGTGACAAAACAAGAGGCTCTCAATCATGAAGAACATGGTGCTATTATGAAGCACAAGTGTGGAAAAAGATAGTAGCATTGTCCCTTCTATCTTTTTCTCTCTTTTTTTTATTTGGGCTCTTTGGCCTCTTTTTTTCTCCTTTTTTTATTTGGCCTCTTTGGCCTTTTTTTTATTTCCTCACACGGGAGAATGCTCTAATAATGACGATCATCATACTTTTATATACTCACAGCTCAAAGCTTAGAACGATGATGACTCTATAGGAAATGCCTCCGGTAGTGTACTGGGATGTGCAACCATCTAGCTTGGCGTATGACGTTGAAACATCTCGCTAGTTATCTTACGATCATGCAATGGAAATATGAGAGTGACGACACAAGTCATGAGATGGAACGGTGGGAGTTGCATGGCAATATATCTCGGAATGGCTATGAAAATGCCATAGTAGGTAGGTATGGTGGCTGTTTTGAGGAAAGCATATGGTGGGTTTGTGTACCGGCGAAAATTGCGCTGCAGTAGAGAGGCTAGCAATGGTGGAAGGTGAAAGTGCATCTATACCATGGACTCAAATTAGTCATGAAGAACTCACATACTTGTTGCGAAAGTTTTTATTAGTAATCGAAACAAAGTGCTAAACGCATACTCCTAGGGGAAGGGTTGGTAGGTGTTAACCATTGCGCGATCCCGACCGCAACACAAAGGATGACAATCAATAGATCAATTATGCTCCGACTTCCTAACATAACGGTTCACCATACGTGCATGTTACGGGAATCACTAACTTCAACACAAGTATTTCTAGATTCACAACACCCTACTAACATAACTCTTAATATTACTAAATCCACATCTCAAAACTAATTGAGAGGAATCAGACTTCTCTTTCTACTCAATGCACATGAAGATGGAAGTTTTTGTATCCTCTTTCGGTACCTATCAACTTTGGGACACTTTCATAGCACAAACCAACTACCAAGTCACGCACCGCCGTTCTCTAAAAGATCTAAGTGAAACACATAGAGCAAAATTATCTAGCTGAAAACATATAAGTGAAGTACGATGAGCATTCTAGCAAATCCATGATGAGTGCATGTATCTCTTAAAAGGTTTGCAGCAAGGATGATTGTGACACAACAAAAAGAAAAGACTCCTACGATACAAGATGCTCCAAGAAAAATACATATCATGTGGTGAATAAAAATATAGCTCCAAGTAATGTTACCGATGGATTGAAGACGAAAGAGGGGATGCCTTCCCGGGGCATCCCCGGGCTTAGGCTTTTTGGTGTCCTTTAATTTGGCTTGGGATGCCTTGGGAATCCCCAAGCTTGAGCTATTTCCACTCTTTATCCCTTTTTCCATGAGAACATCTCCCAAAACTTGAAAACTTCACAACACAAAACTTAAACAGAAACTCGTGATATCATTAGCACAAGAAAACAAACTACCACCTCTTTAGGTACTGTAGCAATCTTGATTTATATTAATATTGGTGTTAGATTACTGTATTCTCACTTTTCCATGGCTAGTACCCCCGATACTATCCATATTTTCATCAAAACAAGCAACCAACTCAACAAAAACAGAATCTGTCAAAAACAGACCACTCTGTAGCAATCTGTATACTTCGTATACTTCTGGTACCTCAAAAATTCTGAAACATTACGACTGCCTGGGCCAAAGGCATATCAACCAGCAGAAAAAAGAATCAACTCAAAAGTTCTTTCTTAATAAAAATGAAAAATAATCTCGTGAGCGAAAAGTTTCTATCTTTTTCCAGCAGGATCAAACAACCATCACCAAGACTAGTCATAAAGGTTTTGCTTGGCTCAAACACAAAAAGAAACATAAAAGACACTATCATAATATAATTATGATGGCATGGACGCAACAAAACAGAAATAAAAAGATAAATTCATTGGGTTGCCTCCCAACAAGCGCTATTGTTTAACGCCCTTAGCTAGGCATAAAGCGATAGAATCACGTATCGTCGTCTTTGGTACTCAAACCATAAGTAGCCCTCATCATAGATTCATAAGGCAATCTTATTTTATTTCTAGGAAAATGCTCCATGCCCTTCTTTAAAGGAAATTGAAATCTAATATTCCCTTCCTTCATATCGATGATAGCACCGATAGTCCTTAGGAAAGGTCTACCAAGAATGATAGGGCATGTAGGATTGCAATCAATGTCAAGCACAATGAAATCCATGTGTACATAGTTCCTATTTGCAATAGTAAGAACATTATTGATCATTCCCATGGGTTTCTTGATAGTAGAATCCGCAAGATGCAAATTAAGAGAACACTCCTCAATCTCATGAAAACCCAGAACATCACATAAAGACTTTGGAATCGCGGAAACACTAGCACCCAAATCACACAAAGCATTGCATTCATAGTTTTTGATTTTCATTTTGATAGTATGTTCCCACTCATCATGAAGCTTTCTAGGGGTATAAACTTCCAATTTAAGTTTCTCTTCAAGAGATTTTATCATAATTTCGACGATATGATCGGTAAAGGCCTTGCTTTGGCTATAAGCGTGTGGAGAGTTTAGCATGGATTGCATCAAGGAAATGCATTCAATCAAGGAGCAACTATCATAATTGAATTCCTTGAAATCCAAAGTAGTAATTTCATTACTACTCAAGGTCTTAATATCTTCTACTCCACTTTCAATGCTTTTAGCATCAAGATAGATGGACTCCAAATCATTGGGGCGTTTTTCAACCAAAGTGGATTCGTATCCAGCCCCATCATCATTAGGTTTGACACAAGAAAACAAAGATTCAATGGGAGTCACACCAAGCACTTTAAGATCTTCGTGATTCTTATCACGAGAACACGCCCTTTTAAGCCATTCATGTCTAGCACGAATTTGGGCAGTTCTTTCTTTGCTCTCACTCATGGAAACACGCATAGCTTTCAAAGTTTCATCCATATTAATCTTGGGAGGAGCACATCTAACTTTCAAAGCATCAATATCACTAGACATTCTATCAACGCTCCTAGCCAAATCGTCAATTTTGAGTAGTTTTTCCTCTATGGACGCATTGAAAATCTTTTGCGATTTGATAAACTCTTTGATATTACTCTCTAGATCAGAGGGTAATCTATTGTAATTTCCATGAGTATTGTTGTAGGAGTTTCCAAAGTTATTAGAGGGGTTACTAGGAAAAGGCCTAGGAACATAGTTTCCTCTGAAAGCAATGTTGTTGCCAAAATTATTCCTACCAACAAAATTAACGTCCAAGCTAGCGTTGCTACTCTCAATCAAGGAAGACAAGGGCGTGTCACTAGGATCTAAAGGAGCACTTCTACTAGCAACCAAATTCATTAACTCATCCATCTTAGCACTCAACGAGTTAATTTCTTCTATAGCGTGTACCTTTTTACTAGTAGGTGACCTTTCAATGTGCCACTGAGAGTAGTTCGTCATGACATTGTCTAGGAGTTTTTTGGCTTCTACTAACGTGATTTCCATGAACGTTCCACCTAAGGCAGAGTCCAACATATTTCTAGAAGCGAAATTTAAGCCAGCGTAGAAGATTTGTATAATCATCCAAAGACTCAAGCCATGAGCGGGACAATTTCTAATCATCAATTTCATTCTCTCCCAAGATTGTGCAACATGTTCATGATCAAGTTGCTTAAAATTCATGATATCATTACGGAGAGAGATAGTCTTAGCCGACGGAAAATACTTGGATATATAAGCATATTTGCACTTGTTCCAAGAATCAATACTATTTTTGGGCAAAGACGAAAACCAAGTTTTTGCTCGATCTCGCAACGAGAACGGAAAAGGCTTGAATTTAATCACATCATTATCCACATCTTTCTTCTTTTGCATATCGCAAAACTCAATGAAGTATTAAGATGGGATGCGGCATCTTCACTAGGAAGGCCGGAGAATTCCTCTTTCATAATAAGATTCAGCAAAGCACATTGATTTCGTATGACTCCGCACTAGTGGCGGGAGCAATCGAGTACTAATAAAATCATTATTATTAGTATTCGAGAAGTCACAAAGTTTGTTGTTTTCAGTCATGGTGACTTCATCAAGCAAGCAAGCACACAAGCGAACAAAAAGCAAGCGAGAGAAAAGGGCGAACGAAAAAGGCAAACAAAATTTGTAAATTTTTGTTTTTTAGAAGTGGGGGAGAGGAAAACAAGAGGCAAAAAAGGTAAATGCAAGAGATGAGTTTGCGACACTTACTTGGATGAGTCCTTGACTTGATCCTCCCCGGCAACGGCGCTAGAAATCCTTCAGCTGCCTCTTGAGCTTGTGTTGTTTTTTCCCTTGAAGAGGAAAGGGTGATGCAGCACAGGAGCAGTAAGTATTTCCCTCAGTTTGAGAACCAAGGTATCAATCCAGTAGGAGAATCGCGTCAAGTCCAGAGTACCTACGCAAACACAAAAGAGCCTGCATCCAACTCTATACATGGGTTGTCAATCCCTTCAAGATTGATTACAAAGTGAGATCTGAAGGCGGAAAGTGCAACGAAGTAAAAGAGTATGACTGAAAATATGGTGTGAAGTAGACCCAGGGGCCATAGTGTTCACTAGAGGCTTCTCTCAAAATAGCAAATATTACGGTGGGTGAACAAATTACTGTCGAGCAATTGATAGAACCGCGCAAAGTCATGACGATATCTAAGGCAATGATCATACATATAGGCATCACGTCCAAGACAAGTAGACCGATACTTTTCTGCATCTACTACTATTACTCCACACATTGACCGCTATCCAGCATGCATATAGTGTATTGAGTTCATGATGAACAGAGTAACGCCTTACGCAAGATGACATGATGTAGAGGGATAAACTCAAACCAATGATGAAAACCCCATCTTTTTACCCTTGATGGCAACAATATGATGCGTGCCTCGCTACCCCTTCTGTCACTGGGTGAGGTGACAACACGTATGAACCCAAAACCAAGCACTTCTCCATGGCAAGAATCATAGATCAAGTTGGCCAAACAAAACCCACAACTCGAAGAGAATTACAAGGATATGAAATCATGCATATAAGAGATCAGAAGAAACTCAAATAAGATTCATAGATAATCTGATCATAAATCCACAATTCATCGGATGTTGAAAAACACACCGCAAAAGAAGATTAGATCGGATAGATCTCCATGAAGATCATGGAGAACTTTGTATTGAAGATCCAAGAGAGAGAAGAAGCCATCTAGCTACTAGCTATGGACTCGAAGGTCTATGGTGAACTACTCACGCATCATCGGAGAGGTCATGGTGTTGATGAAGAAGCCCTCCGTATCCGAATACCCCCTCCGTCAGGGCACCAGAACGTGCCCCAGATGGGATCTTGCGGAGACAGAAGCTTGCGGCGGCGGAAAAGTATTTTCATTGATATCTCGTGCAGTTTTGGATTTTTTCTGGATTTATAGGCGGAAGAGGTAGGGCAGACATGCCGCGCCTAGGGGGCTTGTGGGGTCCCCTGCTGGCCCTTGCCTTGGTTCTCAAGTCTGGCGCGTATCTTCTGTTCCGGAAAAAAAATCTTTTCGGAAGTTCTATTCCGTTTGGACACCGTTTAAAATCCTCCTCTGAAAAGGGTAAAAAACACGGAAAAAATAGGAGCTGGCACTTGGCACTGAGTTAATAAGTTAGTCCCACAACAGATATAAAAGGCATACAAAACATCCAATGTTTGAAAAGATAATAGCATGGAACCATCAAAAATTATAGATACGTTGGAGACGTATCAAACATCCAGTAAGCTTCTGGACGTCATCCACTCGCACATGGCTTTTCATTCGGACGATTGCCCCGATCTTTTCGGGGTTAACATCGATTCCTTGTTCGGAAACGAGAAAACCGAGTAACTAGCCGCTGGGGACTCCGAATGTGCACTTGGCTGGGTTGAGCTTGATATCGTACCATCGAAGGTTGGCAAAAGTTTCAGCCAAGTCAGTCAGCAGGTCGGAACCTTTGCGTGACTTAAGTACAATATCGTCCATGTATGCCTCCACGTCCTGACTGATCTGGTCAAGGAGGCATTTTTGTATCATGCACATAAAAGTGGCTCCTGCATTTTTGAGACCGAATGGCATAGTGATGTAGTAGAAGCACCCGAACGGGGTGATGAAGTCTGTTTTTATTTCATCTCGGCCATACAGACGGATCCAGTGGTACCCAAAGTAAGCATCTAAAAAAGACAATCGCTCACATCCGCAGTAGAGTCGACAATCTGATCTATGCGGGGGAGTGGGAAGTGGTCTTTCGGGCATGCCCAATTGATATGCTTGAAGTCGATGCACATTCGGCGTGACTTGTCCTTCTTAGGCACCATGACGACATTCGCGAGCCACTCGGAGTGGTAAACCTTGTGAATGAATTTGGCCTCCAGGAGCTTAGCCACTTCCTCGCCGATTGCTTTCCGTTTCAGCGTGGCGGACCAACGCAGGTGCTCTTTGACAGGTCGAGCTTTGGGATCGACTCTCAGTCGGTGCTCAGCCAGTTCCCTGGGTACACCAGGCATGTCATCGGGCTTCCATGCGAAGATGTCCCAGTTCTCACAGAGGAACTGGATGAGCTCGGCTTCCTATTTAGGATCAAGGGTTGTTGAGATGTTGGTCGGGGCAGCTGTACGATCCGTCAGGTGGATGCTGACCTTCTTGATTTCGCCTGCCGACTGGAATGCCGACTCGGAAGCTGGCTTCTTCGCGCGCCTCAGTTCGGCGGGGTCTGCTGTCTGCTGATACTCATCGAGCTCTACCATTGCCATCTGCTGGTCGGCGATCTTGGAGCCCTACTGTAAACATTCTCCTACTCTGTGCCGATTGCCAATAATGGTGATGACTCCGTGCAGTCCTGGCATCTTCATCTTCAAATAAACATAACATGGTCGGGCCATGAAACGTACATATGCTGGTCGACCAAGTATGGCATGGTAGGCACTCTGGAAGTCCACCACTTCAAACGTGAGTTTCTCCTTGCGGAACTTCTTGTCAGAGCCGAAGACGACATCTAACGCGATCTGGCCAAGTGACTTGGCCTTCTTCCCTGGGATCACTTTGTGAAACTGCATATTGTTGTCGCTAAGCTTGGACATCGGAATGCCCATCCCTTTGAGAGTGTCGGCGTACATGATGTTCAAACCACTCCCTCCATCCATCAACACCTTGCGGAGTCGAACTCCTTCTACCACCGTGTCGACAACAAGAGCCTGACATCCCGGAGTGGGGAGATGGGTCGGGTGATCCCTCTGATCGAAGGTGATGGCAGTCTGCGACCACTTGAGATACCTCGGGGCGGAAGGAGCTGCCATGTTGACCTCTCGGTTGACCACTTTCAGTCGACTCTTTCTTTCGACATCAGCGAAGATCATCAGAGTGGCATGGACCTTTGGAAAGGGGTCTTCTTGTTCTTCGTCCTCTTCCTCTTGGTCTTTCTCACTCGACTGGTCCTCTCCAAATATCTGGATGAACAGTCTGCACTGCCGAGTGGTATGTTTAGGCACGATGGTGTTGCCTTCTTCATCTATCTTCGTGTGAATCGCACACGGCTGATCAAGGACATTTGGTCCCGACTGCTTCTTGAATTTCTTTGGGGGGAATTGGTTCTTTCCCTTTCCCTTGAACTTTTCCGCTCCCAGAGTGGCTGCTTCTGCCGGCGGTGTGCGCTCCACCTTCTGCTTCTGCTTGCGGTCTTCTTCTTCTCCATTGGCATAGTGGGTTGCTATCTCCATCATCTTTCTCATGGACATATCTCCTGTCCAGCCGACCTTCAAGTACAACTCGCGGTACCTGACGCCTGCCTTGAAAGCGCAGACTGCTTGATGCTCAGTGACATTCTCCATAGTGTAGTGAAGAGTGGTCCAGCGCTGGATATAATCGCGCAAAGACTCACTCGACTTCTGGACACAATGTTATAGCTCTAAGAGACCAACACGACGCTTGTAGGTTCCCTCAAAGGTCTTGATGAACACTCAGGCCAAATCTGCCCAACAATATATGCTTGATGGAGCTAGTTGCTTCAGCCAGGCACGGGCCGAACCATCCAGCATCTGGGGCAAGTGCTTCATTGCGACGTTGTCATTGCCGCCGCCGATCTGAACTGCCACTCAGTAATCATCTAGACACGTCTCTGTCTTGGATTCCCCAGTCAACTTTCTTAACCTGAAGTTGGGGGGAATATCAGCGGAGTGAATCGCTCGACTGAAACACTCGGGTCCGGAGATGACAAAGCCATTTGTTGGGGAACGTAGCATAAATTCAAAATTTTCCTATGCCATATTCAGATCTTCCTATGGAGAGACCAGCAACGAGAGAGGGGTGAGTGCATCTTCATACCTTTGAGGATCGCTAAGCGGAAGCATTGCTAGAATGCGGTTGATGGAGTCGTACTCGCGGCGATTCAGGTCACGGTGTGATTCCGATCTAGTGCCGAACCATGGAACCTCCGCGTTCAACACACGTGCAGCCCGGTGACGTCTCCCGCACCTTGATCCAGCAAGGAGGAGGGAGAGGTTGGGGAAGATCTCCAGCAGCACGACGGCGTGGTGTCGATGGAGAGACGAGGTCTCCCGGCAGGACTTCGCCAAGCACCGTGGGAGAGGAGGCAGAAGAGGGACAGGGTTGCGCCAAGAGAGAGATGGAAAACCGTATCTCCAATGGCCAAAACTGCCGATATATATAGGGGGAAGGGAGTGTGGCACCCCCCTTAGGGTTCCCAACCCTAAGGGGTGTGGCAGCCCTAGATGGGGGGAGGGTGGCGGCCAAGAGGGGAGGAGGGGGTGGCGCACCCCCTGGTGGGCCTTAGGCCCACCTGCGCTAGGGTTCCCCCTTCGCCCTCTTAGGCGCCATGGGCTGGGTGTGGGGGCGCACCAACCCACCCAGGGGCTGGTTCCCTCTCACACTTGGCCCATGTAGCCTCCTGGGGCTGGTGGCCTTTCCCGGTGGGCCTCCGGAACACTTCGGGTGGTCCCGACACTTTGCCGGTGGTGCCCGAAACATTTCCGGCATCCAAACCCATCCAACCTATATATCAATCTTTACCTCCGGACCATTCCGGAACTCCTCGTGACGTCCGAGATCTCATTCGGGACTTCTAACAACCTTCGGTAACCTTGTATAACAATTCCCTATAACCCTAGCGTCATTGAACCTTAAGTGTGTAGACCCTACGGGTTCGGGTGGCATGCAGACATGACCGAGACACCTCTCCGGACAATAACCATCAGCGGGGTCTGGATACCCATGGTGGCTCCCACATGTTCCACGATGATCTCATTGGATGAACCACGATGTCAAGGATTCAATCAATCCTGTATACAATTCCCTTTGTCTATCGGTATAGAACTTGCCCAAAATTCGATCGTCGGTATACTTATACCTTGTTCAATCTCGTTACTGGTAAGTCTCTTTACTCGTTCTGTAGCACATCATCCCGTGACTAACTACTTAGTCACACTGAGCTCATTATGATGATGTTCTACCGACTGGGCCCTAGAGATACCTCTCCGTCACACGGAGTGACAAATCCCGATCCCGATTCGTGCCAACCCAACAGATACTTTCAGAGATACCCGTAGTGCACCTTTATAGTTACCCAGTTACGTTGTGACGTTTGATACACCCAAAGCACTCCTATGTCATCCGGGATTTGCACAATGTCACGGTCGAAGGAAAAGATACTTGACATTAGAAAAGCTTTAGCATACGAACAACACGATCTAGTGCTATGCTTAGGATTGGGTCTTGTCCATCGCATCATTCTCCTAATGATGTGATCCCGTTATCAATGACATCCAATGTCCATGATCAGGAAACCATGATCATCTATTGATCAACGAGTTGGCCAACTAGAGGCTTGCTAGGGACACATTGTGATCTATTTATTCACACATGTATTTACGGTTTCCTCTTAATACAGTTATAGCATGAACAATAGACGATTATCATGAACAGGGAAATATGATAATAACCAATTTATTATTGCCTCTAGGGCATATTTCCAATACCATTTCCACTCGGACGATCACCATCGTATCCGTCACGATGGTCTCGACCTCTATCAACTCTCTTCTGAGTGAGATAGTCCCTTACATCACGCCTCTGGTCGCGGTCGTCGCCCACCGATCGCCTTTCGTCGTTGCACCGGGGCGCGTACGAACCACTCCGTTGAGGAGAGCGTGAGCGATGGCTATCTTCACGATTGAACCGGGGGGAAGCAGATTCTGCCCCTGGTCTCTGTACCAATCTTCTCGGTGATCTCCTCCTCTGCAACGCTGGGGAGAACCTCGGCTGTAAACCGACCGACCTTTGTTTGCTCGGGCGGAGTTGTTGTGCAGTCTGTTGTGAGACTGAGATATAGAGGAATTTTCCTGCTGTGCCGCCTGCAACAGGGCACGGATGTGCTGCACTCCTCTGCCCGCTGATGAATTTGACAGCTGGATGGAGTTTGCAATCCTTGCGGCCATAGCCAAGTTGAGGATAGGCGTGCGGAATACCTCGATGTTGTCGTGATGGAAACGCCAACCAGATGCTGGAGGGCGCACATGATGACGCGCACCCGAAGTCTCTCCGGTTTCCCGTTTGTCCTGATTGGCCCTTGGCGGGCTCTCGTGTGAACCGGCCATGAAAACCTCCACCGCTGGGCTGCAGTTCTTGCACTCGGAAGGAGAGCCAGACGGATCTGACACCGAGTGAGACATAGCACACGGAGGTGTAGCAGGTTCAATGGCTTCCACCTGCAACAAAGACGCTTGACGCGCGAGTGCATGACACACCCAGCCCTGGACCCGTGAGCGACCGAATCGCTTGTTGGGACGTGCAATGGGGAGCACAGTCGACGATGGAGTTGATGGTTGGCGAAGAAGGACCCTGCGGGAACTGGCGTGAAAGAACGTCGCCCCGCGAACTAGAAGTGCCTCGACGTCGAGAGGCGCCTCCCGAAGCCATGCCGAATCGTCGGCATGAAGACGAGTGTGCCAAACACGATCTCGTGGCCGAGGCACAAATCATCGTCGAAAGACATGGTGAAGAGGAAAAAATGCAAACTTGTCAGAAGTCGCCTAGACGCCTGCCCCAAGATGGGCGCCAACTATCGTGGATATAAGACTCACAGTAGATGTGTAGGGTATGAAAGTAGAGGGCAGAGTCCTAGCTACAACAAGGTTGTATGAGTTCAGGCCCCTCTGCGGTGGAGGTAATAGACCTATGTCTTAGTGCTCTAGGAGCTTTAATGTCGAGTGGAATATGAATATTACAGAATGCAAACCCTTGTGCCAGAGGGGAGGGATGGCTTATATAGAGTGCGTTGCCCCTCATAAGTGTCCAGCCTTCAAGGGTGCAGTAAGTGAGATTGAATGCATATGTTACAGGTAACGTATGCCATAAATGATATTAACTACAGTAGTCTAACGCCTGACCGTTAGCCTCACTGGAGTGGCTTCTGGTCTTCTATGTCGACTGGCTTCTAGTCTTTACCGAGTGGAATCCAGTCGTCGAGCATTAGGTAATCTTCCGAGTGGTTCTTTACCGAGTGGATCAGAGGTTGTCTTAATCCAGCCGGTAAGTATCTTGTGATCCTTAAGCTAATAATGAGGTGCCCTTGGGTAGGACTTATAGGTCAGGCCTATGACCCTACCCTAGGGCTATAACCCCGTCACAAAGGATTGTTGGGAGCACATCATGGTGTTGTACAAGGGGATCTCAAGCATTCAATGGTCCAACTTTGAAGTGCTACTTGATGAGGCCGATGAGTTTGTGATGCTAGAAGATGAGGATCCTCGTGATCTCTACCGAAGGGTGACTACTCTTGTCGTTTCTCTCCAAGATCATGGGAGCAAGGACACGGATGACACTTGGATCAAGTGCAAGTTTCTCAATGCCATCTTTCCATTCAATAAAGCCATGTCCTCCGTAATTCATCAATGGCCGGATTTCCACACCTTGACTTCAAGTTAAGTGTTGGATGAGTTCATTGCCATGAATATCATGAACAAGACCGCCGACATTGCTCTTTCTCGTGTACGGTCAAAGAAAGCCTCACGCAACCTTGCCTTGAGAGCCAAGGTCATTTCGGATGAAGAATAGGAAGAGGAAGAACAGGGTTGCCCCTAAGACACAAAGTATGCTCATCACGAGCACATGGCTCTTGCATCAAGGCAATTTTGGGGCAACAATAAAAACTCAAGGCCCAACTTCTCCAAGAACAACTCTAGTGGGTCCATGAACAAGCAACGAGTGAGGACATGCTACAATTGCGGCAATGTGAGTCACTTTGTGGTGGATTGTCCTTATGAGAAGAATGAAGATAACAAGGGCAAGCTCATTAGCAAAGACAAACCCAAGTCTTTCCCAAGCAAGAACAACTTCACCAAGAATACTCCTCCAAAGGGTTTGGTGGCCCTTGAAGAGTACACCTCTGATAATGACGAGGATGATACAAGTCATGAGGGGATGGCAACAGCTACCGTGGCCATTGCCACCTCCTCTTCTAAGATGTCTCTCTTTGGCGCCACCAACGAGAACCGCATCGCCAAGTACCTTATGGCCAAAGGTATCAATAAGGTAACCCCAACATCAAGACCACTATCACTACTACTCCTTCATTGTTAGATTGTGTTGATGATAGTGAAGTAGTGGAGCTTGATGAGAATGAGTTTTACAAATTCTTGAGTAAGCTCAAAGGTGAATCCAAGAAGCACTTTGTTGCTCTTTTGGAACAACTTGGTGAGGCCAATGATCTCATTGAGTCTCTCCAAGATGGAGGGACATAGTCGTGAATACACGATGAGATTGCGGAACTATCCATTGCTCTAGAGGAAGAGTGTGGTCTTCGTTTGGCTCTTGAGGAGTCACACAATGTTGATCATGCTAAATTGCAAAAATATCTTGATCATGCTATTGTTCTTACCCATGTGCTTAATTCCAAGAAATTTGCACTTGGGGTTGGCCATGATAGACTCAAGGAAGAATTTGAAACACTTGACAAGGCCCACAAGGTCTTCGAAGGTGTTCATTCCTCTCTTAAGGAGTCTCATGGTCAACTCCAAGTAAAACTAACCAAGGAGATTTCTACTTTTTCTCCCTTCATTCTAATTGATAATTCTTGTGCTACTAACACTTGTTGTGAGCATGTGTATCTTGTGGAGGAGAATGCCAAGTTGAAAGAAAACTTGAGAAGGGCCTTCTGTCATGCATCCATGGCGAGAAGAACCTAAATGACCTTGTCAGAAATCAAAAGGAAGTTGTAGAAAAGGAGGGACTTGGGTTTGCACCTAAGTCTAAGAAGAAAAGGAAGAACAAGACCAAGAAATCTCCTCCTCTCTAGGACACTTGTCAAAGAGGGTGAGAGTACTCTTATGTTTTATGACGTGCTAGTGATGGGCATGTTTATGCTAAATTTGTTGGTCCTTTTTATGAGTACATTGAATGGTCTATTTGGGTTCCTAAGACCCTTGTTTCTAACATCAAAGGACCCATTCAAGAATGGGTACCTAAATCCAAGCATTGATCTCTTGTAGGAGTTTGCTTCCGGTGGGGTGTCATGGTTGCTCGACAGTGGAGCCACAAATCATATGACCGGGAGCAAGGACTTGGGGGTGGATGTGCATCCAATTCCATCTATGCCCACCCATGTCCAATTTGTTGATGCCTCAACATCTAAGGTATTGGGATTTGGAAAGGTGGTTATCTCTCAAGATTTATCTATAGAGAAGGTCATGCTTGTTGAGTCCCTTGCATAGAATTTTATTTCCATTCGTTGACTTGCAATTATGGGCTTTGCCACATTCTTTGATCTTGATACCGTGGCCCTTTTGTGGATCAAGACTCTTAAAGTAGCCTTTGTTGGACATGTCGAGAACGGTCTCTATGTGGCGAACTTTTTGGAGCGACCCATTAAGATCGCGACTTGTCTAATGGCTAAAGTTGATGTGGGTTGGCTTTGGCATCGCCGGCTAGCTCATGTCAGTATGAGATCTTTGCAAAGTCTCCTCAAAGGGGATCATGTTCGTGGACTAACAAATGTGAGTTTTGCCTAAGGTCATGCTTGCAGTGCTTGTATTGAACGAAAGCTTCATGAAACGTCTCACCGTCCCATGACTGTCATCTACTCTAAAAGGCCCTTGGAGCTCCTTCAAATGGATCTCTTTGGTCCTCCATCTTTTGATAGTCTTCGGGAAAGAAAGTATTGCTTGGCGATTGTGGATGACTACTCAAGATACAGTTGTGTGTACTTCTTCAACACGAAGATTGAGTGTTAGGGCATATTTCTCCCTAAGTGGTTTTTGTGATTGATGACAATGCATGTGCGGACTAATAGTGTGCATTAAGCATTTCAGATAATTCATGACTAGGCACAACATGATTCGGTGCCCCTCGGAGTCTTTCAAAGACGGTTGTTTTCTACATTTCTCTTTGGTGGATTTGAGTCGTAGGAAAGCCATACTATTAAGAGGGGGTCCGCTTCAGAAAGGTTTGGGTGGAATCAACATGTACACATTTCTATTGCACCACCTTTCCCTTGCTTCAATGGAGCTCCAAAGTGTTTCTCCCTGCTTGTGCAAAAGGACCATCGATGGTACAACTGCTGCCATCGGTAGTACCGTAGGCACAACGGCAGTACCAGTCTCTAGGCCGTAGTAGTTTTTTACTACCGCTCCGTCGGACTTTTTGTGCATCCACAGCCTCAGCTGTGGTAGCCACGGTAGTAATTTTTTACTATCATGGCTGGTGAACCTACCGTGCGGTAGTACCGCTCCTAGCAGCGGTAGTACCGCTCCTAGCAGCTATAGTACCGCTCTGCTCGGGATGTGAATGGAGGGTAACGGTTGGATTCTTTCCCCCACTATATAAAGGGGTCTTCTTCCTCAAGAAGGTTACCTCTTACCTCCCCAAGCTCCATTGTTGCTACAAAGCTCATTTCCACCCGATCTCTCTCCCTAGACAATCAAACTTGTTGATTTCCTAGGGATTGGTTGAGCAAGCCCTAATCTACACTTCCATTAAGAGATATTTGATTCCCTCCACTAATCCCTTGCGAATCTTGTTACTCTTGGGTGTTTCAACACCCTAGACGGTTGAGGTCACCTCAAAGCCACATTCCATTGTGGTGAAGCTTCGTGGTATTGTTGGGAGTTTCCAAGATTTGTATGGAGATTGCGCCAACCTGTTTGTAAAGGCCTGGTCGCCGCCTTCAAGGGCACCAATAGTGGAATCACAACATCTCGCATTGTGTGAGGGCGTGAGGAGAATATGGTGGCCTTAGTGGCTTCTTGGGGACCATTGTGCCTCCACACCGCTCCAATGGAGACGTACTTCCTGTCAAAGGAAAGGAACTTTGGTAACACATCCTCGTCTCCACTGATTCCACTTGCGGTTATCTCTTACCTTTACTTTGTATTTATTATTGTTGTGGTGCATTCCTTGCTTGCACTAGGTGTCTTTGTTGTTAGCATCATATAGGTTGCTGAGCTAGTTGTTCATCTAGAGAACCTTTTGTTGCTAACCCTAATTTGTTAAGAAGAGCTAAAAAATTGGTAGTTGCTTATTCACCACCCCCCTCTAGTCAACCATATTGATCCTTTAAGTGAGACTCAACAAACCGTCATCGACTTTGCTAATGAAGCTCAACGTCAACATGAAGCAAAGATATTGATGAATAGAAGTGACAACGGCACGGAGTTCAAGAACTACACCTTGGATGAGTTCCTTAGTGACGAGGGGATCAAGCACCAATATTCGGCACCCTATACCCCTCAACAAAATGGTGTGGCGGAGAGGAAGAACCGGACATTGATGGACGTGGCAAGAACAATGATGGCGGATTTCAAATCTCCGTACAACTTTTGAGCCGAAGCCCTTAACACCGCATGTCATGCATCCAATCGGCTCTACCTTCGCAAAGGCTTGAACAAGACTCCAAATGAGATTCTTACCAGCAACAAGCCCAACCTCAAGTACTTCTAGGTGTTAGGTTGTAAGTGTTTCATTCCCAAGAAAGGTGTTCGTTTCACTAAATTCGAACCTAGATCTCAAGAGGGCATATTTGTTGGCTATCCTACAAACTCTCATTCTTACCGTATCCTCAACAAGTCCACATGACTCATTGAGGAGACGTGTAATGTAGAGTTTGATGAAAGTAATGGCTCCCAAGTGGATCAAAATGGTCTTTGTGATGTAAATGATGAAATTCCTCCTCAATCCATAAGAAGAATGGGGATTGGTCAAATACTCCCCATTGACGAACCCCTTGTGGCCGAAGGAGAAGGACAATTCTCTACTCAAGTGGAGCCATCACCCTCGCTAGACCCACACGCTTCCGAAGAACAAAGTGAAGGCCCTCAACCCGTTGAATAAGATCAAGGACAAGATCAACCTCATGAAGATGGTGATGCACCAAATGATCTCCAAGATCATGCTCAAGACTCCGAGGTTCCTCAAGATCAAGTGCAACCACAAGATCAAAGGCAAGCTTGTTAGCAAGATCAAGACGGTGTTCAAGATGATCAAGATGATGATACTCAATTAACCAGTGAGGAACTCTTGGAGCGCCGCACCGCCAAGGTGGCTTCCAAGCTCGAGCATCGACAACATATCTTGGAAAATGTGCTTGGAAGCTTCAAAAGGGGGGTAACTACTCATCAACAATTATGAAACATTTGTGAGCATCACGCGTTTGTTTCGTGCGTTGAACCCCAAAAGGTACATGAAGCGCTCGATAATGAGGATTGGCTTGAAGCCATGCATGATGAACTTAACAACTTCAAACGCAATCAAGTTTGGGAATTAGGGCCAAGGCCAGCGGAGGAACATAATGTCATTAGAACCAAATGGATATTCAAGAACAAGCAAGATGCGAATGGCGTTGTTGTTCGAAACAAGGCAAGACTGGTGGCTCAAGGCTACTCCCAAGTAGAGGGTATGGACTATGATGAAACCTTTGCCCCTGTTGCTCGTCTTGAATCTATTCGCATGTTGCTTGCATTTGCATCTCATCGTCATTTCAAATTGCAACAAATGGATGTGAAGAGTGCATTTCTTAATGGTCCCTTGAATGAGTTGGTATATGTCAAACAACCCCCGGGATTCGAGGATCCCAAGCTCCTCACTCATGTATACAAACTCAAGAAGGCACTCTACGGCCTTAAACAAGCCCCACGTGTGTGGTATGAGTACCTTACCGAGTTGTTCCAAGATCGTGGGTTTGAAATTGGGAAAATTGATCCCACCCTTTTTACCAAAAGGGTCAAAGGAGATTTGTTCATATGCCAACTATATGTTGATGATATTATTTTTGGTTCTCCTAACATATCTTTGAATGAAGTTTGAGATGTCTATGATGGGAGAGCTGAAGTTCTTTATTGGGTTCAAAGTCAAACAAGGAAGGGAAGGAACACTCATCAATCAAGCCATGTACACCCAAGACATGCTCAAGAGGTTCGAACTAGAGGACGTCATGCCGTTCAACTTTCCCATGCCAACCAAATGTAGGCCTGACAATGATCCCAGTCGTAAAGTAGTGGATCAAAAGGTATGTCGCTCCACGATTGGATCCTTGCTCTACCTTTGTGCATCTAGACCGGATATCATGTTGAGTATGGCAATTTGTGCATGGTTTCAATCCGTACCAAAGGAAAGCCACTATGCGACAGTCAAACGAATCTTCCAATATTTGCTCATACCCCAAAATTTGGCTTATGATACCCCAAAGGAGCTAGGTTTAATCTTGTGGGTTCCTCTGACTAAGATTGGCTGGAGACTCTGTCGGGGGGAAGTCAACTTCTGGAGGATGCCAATTCCTTGGTCGCTCTTTGGTAAGTTGGTCTTCGAAGAAATAAAATTGTGTCACTTTCATCCACCGAGACCGAGTATGTTGCTGCCGCAAGTTGTTGTTCTCAATTACTATGGATGAGGCAAACTTTAAAGGATTACAGTTTCAGTTGTGACAAAGTGCCTCTTCTATGTGACAATGAAAGTGCTATCAACATTTCTCTCAACCCGGTGCAACATAGCAAGCCCAAGGATACTGATAATTGTCATCATTTCATTCGAGATCATATCAAGCATGGAGATATTGAGGTCATCTACATCAACACTCAAGAGCAACTTGCGGATATTTTCACAAAGCCTCTAGATGAAGCAAGGTTTCACGAGTTAAGGCATGAGCTAAATATCATTTATTCAAGAAATGTGGATTGAAACTAGGCACACCACACCACACTCATCATTATATCTAGCACTAGGTGTACGCATGGACATGGGGGGTGTTCATCTCTCAATGAACTTTCCCTCCCCCCATTATGCATAGATTGATCACGTCTTTGACATTATCCATTGTTGATGGCACTTGCGCTTCAAAGTCGAGCTTTGGTCATGAACCCAAGGATAATTCTTTGCGGTGTGATACCAATTGTCTCAAACACAGGTGGCTCTGGCCACCGCCCTCTCTTCATAAGAATATTTGTTTCAGTGTTTGTTGTTTGTGTTTGATTTGCTTTGTTTGTGCTCCCTAGTGTGTGTCCCTTTCGCTTGGAGCAGTGTTGTGTTTCTTCATTATTTCTTGCAAAGGCATGAACTTGTCTTTTCTTGGCTGAGCGGTACTACCATGGATAACCACGGTACTACCGCGCCGTCGGGACTGCGAGGGGTTGTACTACCGCATCCCGCATGGCAGTATTTTTCTTTTGCCGATGGACGAACAGTACTACCGCCTAGCGAGCGGTTGTAAAATTTTACTACTGCTGGCCAGGCGGTACTACCGTGATGACGTGCAGTACTATCGCGCCGTCAGGACCGCGAAGGGTTATAGATGGCCAAGGGAAAGTTTCTTCTCCCCCATACCCCTTCATCCCCTCCTCCCATGGGTCTCTATCTCTCCTCTCAAGGAACGACACCGGATGATCTCGCCGGATCTCCTTCTCCAACCACTCTCCTCCCATTCCATTTGGTGGGATCGTGTGCATCCTCTCCCTCGTGCCATGGAACCCGGCATTGCCCGTAGTTATTATCTCTTTGCTTCTATTTTGTTGGATCTTGGTTTGGGGGCATACGAGTTGGTTTCATCAATTTTTTCAAAATCTTAGCATAAGTGGATGGTTGGAGAGGGCTTGTGTGGTAGAAATGCTACTTAGCAGGATACAACATGGTAGTTTTGATCTACGGTAGTACCGATCTGAAGTTTGGTGGTCAGATCTTGTAGTTTTTGCCCCGTTCGGTCTACCGCTTCTCCTAGAGCGGTACTACCGAGTGGGCGCGGTAGTAAAATTTTACTACCGCCTGATCTACGGTACTACCGCGGTCAGCGCGGTAGTAATTTTTACTACCGCTTCAACAACGGTACTATCGCTCGACCCTAAATTACCATTTTCTGTCATACTAATTCTCATTTCTATGGGGTTCTCTAGTTTGCTTTGGTCTTTGCTTTGACTTCTTTAGACGGTCTCTTCTGTTTGCGTTGTGTGTCATAGGTGGTGGCTCCGGTTCCAGCTCCAGGCGCTCGAATCCTTCTCGGGATACTGGCTCCAAGCACCTTTGCAATCAAGAGGAACTTGAGGGATCCAATGCTCTGTAGCGCAACTTCAAGAGGCCTGCAAAAAAGAACACGAATCACACTATCAATTGGGATGGTATGCCGCAAGCTAAGTTTCAGATTCGCCGGAAGCGCGACCCCTATGTCATCGATAGGGTTCATATCAAGGGTTGTGAATTATTCTGGTCCGAGCAACAGGCTCTCATCTATCAAGATGTGAACAAGACCAAGATGAATATCTATGTACCTGTTCAGTGGATTAACATGGGTCATCTCAAGAAGGACCTGGCATACTTTGGTGAACCTCTAGACATGGTGGAGCAACTTGGTATCGAGGAGATCATCTCATTTCAGCTTGACTTTAATCCCGAGATTGTGGCTCAGTTCTTAGTTACCGTCCACTTCCACTCTGATGCGGAGCGAACAATGACTTGGATGACCAATGGTGAGAGGTTGTCTGCTACGTGGAAGGAATTCATGGATCTTTTGCACATTCGCGATGAGGGGCTTGAGCAGCCAGTTGGTTTGTGCCCGCAAGCGAACCCAACTGCTGCACCCAAGGAAAAGTTGTTGCCATACTTTATTGAGAAGGTGTCCTCAACTGCAAACACACACATGTGTTGAAACCGTTTCGTGATGTCATGCACAGAATCTTTCGCAACACTCTTTCCTCGTGTTGGCAACAAGGACCAGGTGCGTTCATATCTGGTGGATATGCTTCTCATGTGTGAGAATGGGGGGGTTCGCGCTCGTGGACCGCTTGATGTGTCCCATGTCATGTGGACTGAGCTTCGGTCAGCTGTGTTTTTCCGTAAGGTCCCCATCTATGGACCTTATTTGTTCTACTTGATCTGGGAGAGGTGGTCGGTGACCTTTCCATAAATGGTTTTTGATGCTCCCGGCTGGATCCGCCTTGATCCCATTAAGTTGCGTCAGAAGAACAAGTGGGCCAACACTACCACTACACCTGCTCCTACCAACATAGATTCTGATGAGGATGAGGTTGAGGTTGAGGATGAGGGCAGTCCCGAGACACATGAGCCTTCCTCTACTAAGCCATCTTGGGCCAAGACGCTCAAGGACAGGATGAAGACACTATTTTTCATGCAGGGTAAGGGGCAATATATGACCCATGTTGCTTAGAAGGAGACTCGTCATCATGACAAACTGATTCCGAGGAAGCTAGACGTGAACATCTCAAGTGGATATGAAAAGAACATCACTCGTGAAGCTGCTTGGATGGAGAAGAAGAACTTTTAGTGGGATGAGTCTGATGAGTCTGATCAGTCTGATGATTGATTTCTATGCAGAAGGATCTACCACCTGTGTGTTAGGTGTCCTCCCTGCCTTTTTGGTGTCTCGACGCCAAAGGGGAGATAGTGTAGGATTTGCAAGTTCTTTCGTTTTCCTTGTCTCCTTGTTCGTTGAACCTTCGTCGTTGCTTTGGTTGCTTTTATTTCGTGTGTGATACCAGGAGACTCTATTCTATCATATGGTGTGAGACATATGCTATCACTCTTCTCTCATTATTGTCCAATATGTTTGTAGCTTGTGAATCTATTTATTTTGTGCCCTTATCTTCATGCTCACATGCTATGCATTGCTTCCATGCTTAGTGTTAATCAGTTTGTTGCAAGGAATGTATCGTCTATAAAATTTAGGGGGAGTGTTGTTCCTAGGTTGTGTGCTTTGCAGTCCATAGCATTTATCTAGTATGCACACATCTAGCAGGATCCTGACTATATTTTATAGATTTTCGGTTTTGCATATGTTAGTTTTATATGCTTTTGTGCAAATCTTGTATTCTCATCAATCCACCAAAAGGGGGATATTGTTAGGGCATTTTTCTCCCTAAGTGGTTTTGGTGATTGATGACAATGCATGTGCGGGCTAATCGTGTGCATTGAGCATTTCCGATAATTCATGTCTAGGCACAAGACGATTCGATGCCCCTCGGAGTCTTTCGAAGATGGTTGCCTTCTATGTTTCTTTTTGGTGGATGAGAGTCGTAGGAAAGCTATACTATTAATAGGGGGGCTCTTCGGAAAGGTTTGGGTGGAATCAACACGTACACATCTGTTCTTTTGCACCAACTTTCCTTCACTTCAATGGAGCTCCAGTCCGTTTCAACTTGTCTATGCAAAGTGAAAGCAGCAAGGTGCATGTTTTCACTGGCCAGCGGTAGTACCGCAGGTGCCAGTGGTAGTACCGCTCCTAGTAGCGGTAATATCCCTTTCACCAGCCTTTATTACGAGCATCTACGGTAGTATGTGTGGACGTAGTTTTTTATTACCTCCCACAGGCGGTAGTACCGCAACTATGTCCGGTAGTGCCGTGCCTCCGGACTTTTGCACAGTCGTATCCTCAGCGGAGGTAGACAAGAAGTAATTTTTTACTTCCATGGCAGTTGGACACTACTGTAACACCCAAGATGCGGTCCTATCCTTATTTTAGCGCAAAGGCCTCGACAGGGATAGAAACGCATCTTGTTGTGTCGCAAGAATGGATACCGTTACAAGTACATGTACTGAAAAGATGAGTATAAGGAGTTGGCTTACACTCGCCACAAGTTACATTAGAGTCACATAAGTACAGTACGTACAATCATCACGAAGAAGAGCAGGGTTCGTCTACAGACGAAAAACAAATGATAAAATAACAATGTCCATCCTTGCTATCCCAGGCTGCCAGCCTCGAACCCATCCTAGATCGATGAATAAGAAGAAGAAACTCCAAATGAACAATCAACGCGCTCGCGTCAAGTAAACCTTTGCCTGTACCTGCAACTGGTGTTGTAGTAATCTGTGAGCCACATGGACTCAGCAATCTCATTTCCAAAGGTATCAAGACTTGCACAACTTAATGGGTGAGGTATGGTTAAGTGGTGAGGCTGTAGCACGCGACTAAGTATTTATTTCAGGTGGCTAACTTACGAGTACAAGAATAAAAGAGGGGGATGATCTATGCATAACGGACGTGATCTACTGATGATCAAATGAATGATCCTGAACACCAACTTATGTCACACATAACCCCACTGTGTCCTCAATCGGAGAAGGAGCTCACGAAAGAGACAGTCATGGTTACGCACTCAGTTGGCTAGTTTTAATTAAGCTGACTTCAAGTTTTCTAGAACCGGATGTTAAACAAAGTTTCCACGTTCCCACATAACCGCGGGCACGACTTTTTAAAAGATTTAATCCTGCAAGGGTGCTCCAACTAGTCCATCACAAACTACCACACGTTGTGAAGGAATGACCTCGATCAGGGAAACCCGTGATCTCCTCGGGTTCCTATTGGAAAACCTCAACCTCGAGATAACCCAAATGTCGGCGATGTGAGGTCGGCACCTATGGGAATCAATGTGAAACCCTGGTGATCATAGGGTGGGGAGAGGTGACGTCAAGAGCAGAGCTAACGATCAGCACCCAACAAGCCTTTTTACCCAGGTTCGGGCCGCTTACGCGTAAAACCCTACGTCCTGCTTGTTTGGTTGTATTAAGCGTTTTGTTGTTGATTGTTACAGTGACTGTTGATAACCATCTCCTGGGCGAATGTCCAAATAGTCTAACCCCGTGTGAATGAGCTAAGGGCCTCCTTTTATAGGCAAAGGGGTCACCTACAATGCTCGGTGGTAGGTTCACGAGAAGTTACAGTGAACCTAGGGCGATGATTATCCATCTACCGCTGTCAGGTGCATTTAGTGCATGTCTTGTCTTTGTCAGCGATGTGCTGGTGAAGACACGTATCCAGGTGTTTCGATACCTAGACGCTGCGCTGGTGCATGCGGAATGCGCTCGCACTTGGGGGCGGTGGCACTCTGGCAAGGGCGGTTGCCCTCAAGTGGCCAGGCCCGTTATTCCGGCAAGGAACTTGCCGGGGCCTTGAGTGTCCGTCCCGGCAAGGAAGCTTACCGGGGACTTCAGTCATCATCTCGGCAAGGGAGCATGATGGGGTCTTGTACTAGATGAGTTCATCACGCCCACTGAATGGGCGTGGCATTGGTCACCTTCCCAGCAAGGCAGGCCTGCCGAGGCCTTGGTTATCTTCCCGGCAAGGCAGGCTTGCCAAGGCCTTGGCAATCTTGGGGGTTGCATCTTGACTGGGTACTGCGATGCCCTACCGGCAGGGGCTCTTTGCGCCCGTGCACAAGTCTGGGGCACTAGGGACCCCAGTCTTTAGTGCACCGACAGGAGCCCCCGGGCCTGGGCCACACACGCATGCGAAGCGTTGTTGGGCCAGGCCCAAAGAGGTGCATGGGCCTTCGTGGCTGGATCCTCTAGCGGTTGCATTTCCCCACGTTGCGCCCTGGACGTGTGAAGTGGGGTGTCATGCGCGGAGTGGCCTTTCCGCCTCGTGAAACGCCTCTGCCACGTGGCCTTGAAAGGCGCAGTAGTGGCTGGGCCTGCCCGTGCATGCATTGGATCAGCAGGGCGGTTCTCTTTTCGCCCATGAGCTCGAGCGATTGAGCGAGACGGGTGGCGGCTTCTGGAGCAAGTGAGGCTAGCCCCCGCGCCCTGTCCTATAAATTTCGAGGGTTTGCGAGGGGTTTTGCTCACCCAACTCCTTCTGAATCCACCAACCCTGAGCCTTGGTCTTCAGAGTCTTATTCTGTCTGCAGGTGGCGCTCGCCCCTGACTATGGTTAGGGGACGGGGTCGGCCACCGTCGGCCGCTAGGGCGGCGAGAGGATCCCGTTCGGATCATGACACAACTTCTGGGGGCGCCGCGGCAGAAGACGGCCTGAGCGCCCGTGGCGGAGGAAGGGCGAAGGGCTGCGGTAGTCGTGGAAGTCGAGGTCAGAGGATGCAGACTGCTACTCCAGCACCTTCTCCTTCCCCGGGGCTTGCTCCTGCGGTGGTCCTCCATGTGGGTCGGGCGAGGCCGGAAGGCCTTCGCCCGTGCCCATCTCCTCGAGGGTTGGCATGCCCTCTTGTCACACAGTGTTTTCACTACCACTTTTCGTGTAATTCAAAAATGAGAGCTTATTAAAACTTTTTCAAAACTAATGTTGTGAGTGCCATGATTGTCATTGTATGCTTGTATGCTTGATCATGTGATATTAAAAACCACATTTCTCATGAGTTAATTATTTTCAAAACCCTTTTCTTACTTCTGGTTAAAGCAGAACCCTGCTTTGGGTTGCACTACAAGTCCTTGATGGCAAGGAGTGTTCTTACCCAAAGTTGGTGACCTGGTTCTAGCACCATTTGAGAGCACCAAACCCATAAAATAATTATTTTATGAATTATTTTCCTAATTTATTTGCATGTCCATTTCTGAGGCCAGAAATGGTATTCCTATAGGGAAAATACTTTTCTTCCTTCGAAAAATCTGAGAAATTTTGGAGATGATCACAAGGACATATATTTTCCATACATAAGATTTTCAATACCAATTTATATTATTATTATTTGAGTAAAACCCTTTCTGTCTGTGTTGACCTTTTGAAATATTTCCAAATGAAATATTCTCAATAAATTCCTAGAAAATTCTAGTGGTATCCCTAAGCCATATTTGGTGCCCGTATAAAATTTCACCTTGATCCAAGGTGATTAAGGACACCAAATAGTTGCAAAACCCCTTTTGTCCAAAATGAAGTTAGAGCAACTCTACATAGCAAAGTTTGTCCAATGGAGTTGAAACTTTGCAGGAGTGCCTAATACCTCAAATGAGGGTTCCATGCCAAAAATGGGATTTGTGGGACATAATTTTCCCACACTCTCTTTGGAAGGAACAGATCTGGTCATTTGGTGATGTTTTCAAGTTTACAAAGCTAAACTTGCTCTTTTGAACTCAGACTTGGTGGAAACCCTTCTTTTAGCACCAAACCCAATCTTGTTAAGTTGCAGAGCCAGTGGTGGCATGCAACCACCCCAAACCACGAAGGAGCACCTTCTGCCAAATGGGTAAAACCCCTCCTAACCTTAGCTAAACCCCAACCCTTTCTCCCAAACTCTCAGATTAGGTAGCTAGCATCAATGCCAAGCCACAGTCAACTGGCCCCTCTTTGGTTCAAAGTAGAAATGCCAAAAACTTGTATCTAAGCTTCAGCTCAAGGCTGAGAGAACCTGTTTTCCTTGTCCCCCTTGACCAGCCGAAGCTCCCATGGGTCTCCAACGGCTAGGCATCTCTCAGCCAGTGCCCACGACACGCTAGACACATCCAAGGCTCCCCAGGCGGCATGCTAAAGTTGCGCTCTGGACGCGCTACAGGGAGCCACCAAGGTGGGGGCGACGCTCTCCGCCAGTTCCAGCCTCCCCCGAAGTGTCTATCCTCTCCCCCGACAACCCCTCTGCATCAGGCGACTATCAGGGCCCTTCTCTCCCACGCTAAGAGCTGGTGCGACGAGTGCCCGCGCGCACCAGAACCGGCCAGAGATGCGTGGCCACGGTAGCTCGTCTCTTCCCTCTCCCACTCTCTCGCATTGAGTTCTCGAGGTCCAAACCCACGTCCTGAGATAGTGGTTTCGACCCCAACTTCTCTCCACACCCCCATCCACACCACGGTGAATCAACGGCGCTCCCGGGTCGGCTCACTATCGCGGGCCTAGAAATAGCCCCTCCCCTCGCTCCAACACCCCTCAATCCTCATCGCAACAACCTCAGTCACCTCCCTAGCCTCCTCTTTGAGCAAGTAGAGCCTCGGTACTTGAGATCGACCGAGGCCCCTCCGACTTGGAGCTCCGATCGATCTTCGGCTACACGTCGGCTCCCGCGTTCCTCTGCCCACCAAACCACTCCCCGTGACCTCACGAAGTTTTCCCCTCTCTTCCCTGAGCAATTATGTGCCCCTAGCTACCACCTCCACCTTCACCCGAAACACCTCCGCCGCGGCTACCTCGTCGCTGGTGAACCTGAGCTCCTTCGCCGTCATCTCGACCATCATCAGGTAGGCTATGACGAGCCGGACCCATTCCTGTCGTCGTTAGGGCCCGAGGACGTCGGTAGCCATGCCGGCGTGCTCCTCCTCCTCTCTGGCTAGAGGTAGGAGACGACCCTGACAGGTGTGCCCCACCTGTCGGTGGCCCATCTCTCTCTCCCTCGCTGCCCGCAGCCACTGACCGTAGGGGCCCGCGCGTCAGGTTCACAACTGACGGCGCGCGTGCGTGGGCAGGCTCGTTGGCTGGCCTGTGGGCCGTCCCAGTCCCAGGCCAAGCCAGGCCAGGGTCTATAGCCTTTTTTATTTAAAAACCTGAGTTTAAATGATTTTTATAAAAAGATTTAACCAGTGTAAAAATATATTTTTCCACTGTTATTCTTCTAAAAATGTGTAGTATTTAACATAACCATTGGTTGATTTTTTGCATCAATTGTTCTGTTTTACAATAATACAAAGGATTAAATTGGAACAGTTTTCCTTATGTTAAGTTGATTTTAAAAATATTCTTTAACTAAAACCAGAAGGAAATAATTTTCAAATAACAACATGGATTTATCAGAAATAACCAACATTTTTAAAATGACTTTGTGATCTGTTTTGGAGTGAGCTACTTATTATTTTTATCTTTATACGACGATAGAAAACCCGTGTGACGAAGGAGTCAGAGCGGAAGACCTCGAAGACCCCGGATACCTAGCTGACCAAGGCAAGCAGCCCTTTGACCATGTCTGAGCATATGTTATGATGCATGCTAGTGTAGAAAATATTTCCGTTGCATATGATCATAAGTACTGGTAAATCATTGAAGTGATGTTACCGATGGCTCCTCCGGAGCACATGCATTGAGCTTGATCCTACCACCTATGAGGGTCACGCTAGTATCTTGTTGACAAGTAAAGCTAGAATAGCAATAGAATGAGCATGTTGTTGGTATAAATCAAGGTTTCTGAAAACCCCGTGGGGTGCCACTAATGCCCGAGGGTGATGATGAGTTAGGTGGCCACTTTTGGTGAAGTGGTGCACCGAGTATTTGTGTGAGTATGATTCCGGAAATGGGATTAGATTTATGATGTGTCGACCATCCCAATCTTACATGTACGACCATGTTACCACTTTATGGGACGGGACTGTGTTGATTACTCTGGTCGATGCTAGCAAAGAGCCACATGACTAGTGGCGGGAGTGATGTGTGGTCACTGTCGTGATGGGGGCGTGCCAGGTAGGGCTACTATGCCGTTTTTACGTGTTCCAGGCACACCGTTGGTCCCCGCATGGTTGATACTGTCCAGAGTCGGTGCTCGTAAGACGTGCAACATGTGGGCTGGGTACCAATGTAGTAGACCTCTTTGTCTAGTATCGTGAGGGGAAAGTCATTGATCGGGTACTTACCTCGGGTATGTTATATACCACGAGTCGTGGATGACACAGAAGTTTCCCGGATCTCGTGGGTCGAGCGTACTACCTCTGTAGAGTGTAAAACTATTCGAATAGCCGTGTCCACGGTCATGGACAGTTGGGTAATCCTGCTTAAACTACGTCCAGTCGTTTTCGGATAAACCAAGTGTGTGTGAGTGTGTGGTAAATGGAGTTAACATGAAATAGTTCATATGACCAAGTTTAGTGACTTGGCATATATTGTGAACCCATAGTGTTCAGCCCACGACAACTATATTGGTATATGTAACCTGTTGTTCAAGTAACATTTAGCTTATGTTACACATCCATGATCATGTTTATTACAACCAAGTTGTTGTCCACCAAAGATGCATATAATTGTTATCCTTCACTTGCATTGTTCATATCATGGGCTGTTTGCGAGTACATTCAAAAGTACTCATTGGCTTGCCACTGGTTATATTATTGACCAGACATGGAAGGACCGGAGTTTGGAGAAGAGTACATCTTCGGAGACGCCCCTACGAACTAGGACGCTTCCCAGTCAGAATGCCTGTTGGTGTAGGCTGATGGCATGGGCACCCGCTTAGCCCTAAGATTTCCGCTACTAGTTGTATCCGTGTGATTTGGCCTTATAGGCCTATCTTTGTAATTTGACCATTCGGTCATGCGATGTAATAATTCGGTACTTGGATGTATACTCTTATTATTCAGTATCTGTGTGTTCGGTGAGCATTGATCTCTGGGATCACTGAGCACGTTCATTGGCGATCTCCACTGGTAAGTCGGGGTCTCCACACCTCCTCTCCAAGCTGGCGGAGGCGGACATGCTGTCTGTCAAGCCTTAGGGGCCCCCACGTGTGCTTCTCAGCTGCTGCGAAGAGAGCCTGAGCGACGTCGGCTGTTCTACTTCGAGCGATAGCGACGAGGAGGACAGCGGTGGTGGTGAGGTCCGTGTTGGGTTAGGGCCTCCGGGTGTGATACGTCTCCATCGTATCTACTTTTCCAAACTCTTTTGCCCTTGTTTTGGACTCTAATTTGCATGATTTGAACAGAACTAACCGGACTGATGATGTTTTCAGCAGAATTGCCATGGTGTTGTTTTTGCGCAGAAATAAAAGTTCTCGGAATGACCTGGAAATTTACGAGGATGTTTTGTGGAATATATAAAAAATACTGGCGCAAGAATCAACCGGAGGATTGGAGCAAGGAGCCCAAAAGCCCACCACGCACGGCCCCCCTAGCCGCGCCTAGCAGGCTTGTGGGGCCCTCGGAGCTCCGCCGCCTCCAACTCCAGCTCTATTTAGTCCCTTTCATCGGGAAAAAATCAAGGAGGAGAGTTCATCGCGTTTTACGATACGGAGGCGCCGCCACCACCTGTTCTTCCTCTGGAGAGCAGATCTGGAGTCCGTTCTCGGCTCACGAGAGGGGAGATCGTCGCCATCGTCATCACCAACCTTCCATCATCGCCAATTCCATGATGCTCTTCACCGTTCGTGAGTAATCTCATTGTAGGCATGCTGGACGGTGATGGGTTGGACGAGATCTATCATGTAATTGAGTTAGTTTTGATGGGATTGATCCCTAGTATCCACTATGTTCTGAAATTGATGTTGCTACTACTTTGCCATGCTTAATGATTGTCACTAGGGCCCGAGTGCCATGATTTCAGACCTGAACCGATTATGTTCTCGTCAATATATGTGTGTTCTTGATCCTATATCATAAATATATCTACAAAATGACAATAAGGGATTCAATTGCCATCTCATAAATATATCAGAGTTACATCATGCATTCAAACAAGGCAGTACCGCTACGGACTACAAAACAAGGGAAATGACTATGCTACCCTGCATACTTGCCCATGATCACGACCACGCCTCAATCTTCTGGATAGTTCACGTACAGGCGGTCGTTCTCCTCATCGTACTACCACGCCAGCTCCGTGCTGTCGGGAGCATCTGTCTCGGGGGTACCTGAACCTGTTGGTGTTGTGAAGGAATCTGTGAGCCACGGGGACTCAACAATCTATGACCTTGGTGCCAGATCTAGTCCAGTTATTAGGTTGGAAGGGTGGAGTGTTTAGGTTGCGGCATCCTAAGCTTTATATGGTGGCTAGCATACGTAGAACATGTATGAAGGTGGTCTATACTAGCGGTCGATGATAGAGGTCTTCGAAGGGGACAATCACGGTTAGGCATACAGTTGGCAGTTTTATTAACTTATGTTTAATTTATCTATTACCGTATGTTAACAAATATTCCAAGCTGCCACATAATCGCGGGCATGACTTTCCGAAAGATTAAACCCTGCAGGGGTGCTCCAACTAGTCCATCACAAACGTACACGGGCCGCAAAGTAATCCTCTATCACGAACCTCGTGATCTCGTTGGATTCCTTAGAGGAAAACCTCAACTCTGGGGAGAACCAAAGATTCACCGGGATTCCTATACGCAAGATATATCGCTAAGGTAAGACTAGACTAGAAGGACCTCCCAACGTGTCGACGACCCTGATAAGAGCCGCGTATCTCAGTCTCAGGACACGCTGGATGAGCACAGCGTACAGTGGCCTGATAGACATCTCTCGAGTTGCCCCGGGTTGGCCCCGCACACGACTCTAGTTTGGACCAACACTCATGAAGAGCACTGGCCCGGGTTGTTGATTAAATTCCTCGGGGTAGCTATTCCCCATGCAGATTATTATTAAGTGATTAGCAAATTAGCACCAATGTTGGGTCCTACCGGACAAGTCTTAACACTATGCGATTTATCGAGGGGGTCCCCATAACAAACCCGAACGTGTTAGGAGCGATCATTATGGAATCAAACACCGGTAGCCGGTAACTATGGCCGATATAACGGAGCAAAACACCCGTCAAAAGGCTAGGCCTTCCGTTATTCACCAAGTATATAGGTGCATTAATTAAATAACAGATTAAGATAATGATATCAAGCTCATGTTATCACATGAGGCAAAGCACCTGCATCTAGCAACGCTAGCATTAATAGCTGAGCAAAGCCTACTTAGCCATTCAAGATTTGCTCGGAAGGGATAAGTGTGTGGGTTTCACGGTAATTCAGGAGGCAATTATTTCAGTGGTAGGCAGCGAGCATATGATGGAAGAAATGTAATCTAGCATAACAAGTCTAGAGATGGAATGAAGGTCATATCATCTTACCTGTGATATCCTCAGCTTGGAACTATTCTTGATTGTCCTGCACGTACTCTCCCGGATCCACGTACTCGTTCTCCGATCCCGGTGCTACCCAACATAAGAATAACATCCAATGAACAACAGCACCTCAAGATGCAACAAACACATGATGCATGAGATGAATATGAACATGCATCACTATTTCTATCACTAGCACAAGCATGAGAAGTAAATACATGTTCCTGGACAGAAATGCATTCTAATCTATCTTGGCATGCATTAAAATGACATGATCAGATGCGTCTCATGAAAACGATGCAAAAGCATATAAAGAACATTACAAACGGAGCTACGGATCAACGGGAAACAACGAAACAAGAAATGAAGGGCTACCTGTCAAACTCATCACCACACACTCCAATGGCTCAACTCTGGTACTTCCAGGTAGCCAAGACATAAAACAAATCAACATGAATGGGGTGGAGCAAAGAAGAACACCACACCATCAACTATGCATTCACAATCATCAAAATATCAAAACTACACAATCTGCCATAAACAACATCATAGCACTTTGTGAGCTACATGCAAAGCACCTACACCCACCCACATATGCCAAATAAGATATGTGGCAGTACCTATCCAAGAGTACTACAAGCAAAAGAAAAAATATCACACAAAGGAGTTAAACACATAAAGGTACACAGCTGCAAACTTGCCCAACAATATCAGATTTAAGGGACTTAGTGAAAATTCCAGATTCTCACTATCTGTTTATGCTCTGAAGCATTTTGACAGCAGCCAAAACAATATCTACGGGACTCCAAATGGAATGAAAATTTTCAGGGCGCTAGACAACCACACAAGCTTCAACTTTCCAGTTGAAAGCTAAGGCTGAATAACAACACATTGACCTGCACAAGCTCATCAAAAGGAGAAGAAAATATAAACAAATTCTCGGATTTAGTCAAAATCTTAGATTTTCACTAATCTGGAATTTCAGCCACATGCCTACTTTGATTGGGCACAACTTGCACATATGCATTCCTAAACATGAAACAAAATAAAAAAGTGGCAGAGGGGGTCACCCTTAACTACCACAACCAAGAATCAAACACTTGGGCACACCACATCTCATGGAACCAAGCTCTAAACATAGAACAAATCTGAAATATGTCATTTCTAGAAAGTGTTCCAATGGCAAAAAATGATCTCACCAATGGATTCCTGGGATGATTCTACCCCAAAAGCATATATAATACATATGCACTTACTTGTAACAAGTGGGCACAAACTAGGAAAGAAATTCTACATGGAATCATATGTAGTGAATAGTGCATCATCACATCTGCAAATCACTAGAACAACTCCTACACAAGCTCTTGCACATGACCACAACATCAATGGGGTACATGAGGGGAGGACCTCATGCCTATGTGCTTTGGCACACCACCACATCATCTCAAGGACAAGCACAACATATAATCACCTACACTATCAAAGAGAGTATGCACACACTCACATATGGACATGTGATGGTGCACACTTGCCTTAGTAGGTGGGGGTGAACCCACACACACCCACACTACTACACACTCAATCACCAAGTGCAACATGAACCCTTGTCCATGTGTGTGAGATGCATACACACACATCTTCCACAATGCAACACCTGCATGTGTGCTTCCACACACACACACCACAACATCATCATCTACAACTACTCTTCTAACACCCACACATGCACAAAATCTTACAAGTATGCAAATCAACCTACTCATCTCTTCTACCATGTATACCTACACACACACACAAGTGCACCATCATGGATTCACAAAACTAGCCAAAAATACATCACTCACATGCTAGTTTTGAGAGGAGGGAAATAAAAACAATACCCTCATGTGCAAGCACACCACATCATCATGTACACATGCAAAAGGGAAAATGCATAAGAAGCAAAAAGGAAAAAAATAATAGGAGGGGTCAGGAATCGAACCCTAAACCTCCTGGTGCTCAACTCTGCAATACACCACTCTGCTAGGCACCAAGTGCTCGACAGAGAAGGGCAGACTAGCACGATAACTACTCTGCTACTACAGAATCTGTCGCTGCCCGAAATAAAACAAAAAGGGGGTCGAGGGGGAGTCGAACCCACGACCTGGGTACAACACACCCCACAACTGCGCCACTACACTATGCATCGGTTACTGACAGAACGGAGGGGTAATACAAGGTAAGCTAACACGAGCGCCTTGTGCTCTGCTCTGCACGCAGAGTCGCCGGCGACAGGGAGGACGTCGGGGCTGATCTGCTACTGCTGCTGCGCTACGAGGGGCAACTACCAGATCGTCTACGAGGTGAAGCCCGTACTCTACTGCACCTAATCGAGCACATGCACTACGAAGATCACATCACAAATCACCACAGGAACTGTCGGCTCTTCTACAAACAGAGACTTGCAACCTCGCCGGCCGGAGCTACCGCTGGATCTACTCAAGGGAAAGGAGGGAGGAGAAGTTCCTCACCTAGGGAAGGAATAGGGGAAGCTGTACGGTGGAGGATACCGACTGGAGAGGAAAAAGACGTGCCAAATCGCTGTTGTAGACGAAGTAGAGGTACAGGGGGTAGATCGCCGGCGACACGATGGAGACGACGAGCTGGACGTCGACGTGGACGTTCCTCGGCCTCACCGAGGTCGGGAATGGGGCACGGGCACCTCTCCCGTGCTCCTGGACATGACGACGGCGCCGGACGCCGACGGGAGCGAGGTAGACGCAGGCGAGGTGCTGCTCTCCTCTCTCTATTACTGATCTACAAAGACTTACCGAGGGGAAGGAGAGAAGGAGGGAGATGGAGAGAGGTGGCGGCGCATATGTGAAGAGAGGGGAACCCTAGGGAAGAGGGGCACGGACGCCCATGCTTTATGGGGGTGTCCTCGGTGTTTGTGCCTCACGGCGCTTGCAACTCTCTCGGCAAGCCTGACGGAAAGGAGCGTGTGGTGCAGACGGCGTCTAAAGGAGGAAGGGGGTCGTGGAGCTGGGCCACCGCGCGAGATGGGGAAGGTGTGTGCCGCCAGGGGGGAGGAAGCCCACCTGTGGCGATTTATAGACAGGAATTAAATCCTGGGCTTTATTCTATTTACAGGAAAAACGAGAGAAGAATTAAAGAAGAGCAAAATATACTGGGATAAAAACAAAACAAAAATACCCCTGGTCATGATAAATCATGGCCTATTTGAATAAAATGTAAAATGGATTTTTAGGAGCAAGTTAATATTTACAAAACAACATGGTTTGGATATGTTTTGTAATTATTTGCACCTTTCAAACTTAAATCAAATCAGAAACTTCACATCTCCACATCCATCTCAAAACAACCTAAATCATGGGCATTTTTAAAACAGGAAAGGAACAAGTGGAAAAATGAGCTTGAGATAATAAAGAGGGAGAAGTTTTGAAACCTATGCAAACCACATCTATTCCTACTATCACATGCAATCTACTAGAGTTGCACCACACCACACATTCCAAAACCACATATCACACAAGATCACAAGCATCACATCACCTCATAAGAACACAATGCAACTTCACAAGGACATAGACATGAAATAATATGGCATGCATGCATGCAAGGAAGAATAACAAGGTGACATCACATGAAATCATACATGCATTGACGTCTCATGTCCATGACAAGTTGGACCCACATGAAGAAGGTTCCAAAAAGGGAAGGTTACACACTTGGGGCATTACAAACTCTCCCACACTACAAAAAGATCTCGCCCCGAGATCTACGCCTGAAAGAACTCCGGAAATTCAGAATGGAGATGATCCTCGCGTTCCCAAGTAGCCTCTTTATCGGAATGGTGTGACCATTGCACTTTGAGAAATTTGACAGACTTGTTATGGGTCTTGCGCTCAGTCGCCTCAAGAACTGCAACTGGATGCTCACGATAAGATAGGTCAGGCAGAAGGTCGATGTCTTGAAGATGAACAGTGCGCTCGGGGGTCTTGAAGCACCTCCGGAGCTGAGAAACATGGAACACATCATGCACATTTGCAAAGTTTGATGGGAGCTCAAGCTGGTACGCAAGGTCGCCTCTCTTGCCAACCACCCTGAACGGACTAACGAAATGAGGCGAAAGCTTGCCTTTGATGCCAAAGCGTTGCATACCCTTCATAGGCGACACCTTGAGATAGACGAAGTCATCAAGCTCATAAGACATGCCATGGTGCTTGCTATCATAATAGCTCTTCTGACGGGACAGAGCTGCTCTGAGGTTGTCGCGAATGACCTGACACATCTCCTCGGCTTCTTCTATCAAATCATTCCCAAGGATCTGACGCTCGCCGGTCTCAGACCAGTTGAGCGGGGTACGACACTTCCTGCCATAGAGAATTTCAAACGGAGCCTTGCCAGAACTAGCTTGATAACTGTTGTTATACGAGAACTCCGCAAAAGGCACACAATCCTCCCACTTCATACCAAAAGAGATAACACAGGCTCTCAGCATATCCTCAAGAACTTGATTGACTTGCTCCACTTGACCACTAGTCTGAGGATGAAAAGTTGTGTTGAAGCAGATCTTCGTGTCCATAGAAGACTAAAAAGAGTCCCGGAACTTGGAAGTGAAGATACTTCCGCGATCCGAAGAGATCAACATAGGCACGTCGTGCAAAGACACAATCCTGGAGGTGTACAACTCTGCAAGCTGAGCTGCGGAATTGGATTCCTTGACTGGAAGAAAATGAGCCACTTTACTCAACTTGTCGATGACGACGAAGATGGCATCATTACCCTTCTTAGACTTCGGAAACCCGGTGACGAAATCCACCTCAAAATGATCGAACTTCCACTCGGGAATGGACAAAGGATGCAAAAGACCCGCTGGCCGTTGATGCTCTGCTTTCACCCTTCGACATACATCACATTCATTTACGAACTGAGCAATCTCACGCTTCATACGAGTCCACCAGAAGGTCTGTTTCAAGTCCTGGTACATCTTGGAGCTTCCAGGATGAATAGAGAGCAGAGAGTTATGAGCTTCTTCTATGATTACCTTTCTGAGATCACCTTTTGGGACGACAAGACGATCCTCGAAGAACAACGTGTCCCTGGCATCAACACTGAAGCACTTATACTTGGGAAGACTCTTTGCCACGCCAATCTTGATTTTCTTCACCATTGCATCAAGAAGTTGTGCTGCTCGGACCTGGTCTTCCAAGGTAGGAGAGATCTGAAGGTTTGCAAGAAATCCCTGAGGTACTAACTAAAGGTTGAGCTTCCTGAAAGACTCACAAAGACCAGGCTGGAGAGGTTGCAGAATGAGACTGTTGCAGTATGCCTTCCTGCTCAAGGCATATGCCACGACATTAGCTTTGCCTGGCGTGTACTCAACACTCAGATTAAAATCCTGGAGCATTTCCACCCAACGTGTTTGCCGAAGATTCAGGTTAGGCTGAGTGAAGATGTACTTGAGACTCTTGTGATCGGTGAAAACTTCAACCTTACGTTCCAACTAGAGGTGTCTCCAAGTCATCAGAGTGTGTACCACAGCTGCTAGCTCAAGAGCATGCACAGGATAGTTCTTCTCCGCTGGCTTCAACTGCTTGGAGGTATAAGAAACCACCTTCTTCTCTTGCATCAGGACTGCACGAAGACCCTGGAGAGAAGCGTCGCAGAACACCTGGTAAGGCTTGGAATCATCCGGAGGAACCAAGACTGGAGTGGAGGTGAGCTTCTCTTTGAGCGTGTCAAAGGCCAACTGACACACTTGAGACCAAGCATACTTAACACCCTTCTGAAGAAGACTTGAGAGCGGCTTCGCAATCTTGGAGAAGTTCTCAAAGAACCTTCTGCAATAGCTTGCGAGCCCGAGAAAGCTTCAAAGCTGCTTCACATTCTGCGGAGGTTCCCATTCAACAATGTCCTGAACCTTCGACCGATCAACTTTAATGCCCTCGGCAGAGATAATGTGACCAAGATAGACTACTTCTTTCAGCCAGAACTCACACTTAGAAAACTTGGCATACAATTTGTACTCTCTCAGCTTATCAAGCACCAATCTGATGTTCTTCATGTTCTTCCTCAGTTTCAGAAAAGACCAGAATGTCGTCGAGATAGAGCAAGACAAAGTCATTCTTGAACGGACAGAATATGTAGTTCATCAATCGACAGAATGTCGGAGGAGCATTTGCCAGACCAAAAGACATGATTGTATACTCATACGAGACCAAACTAGTCCTAAAGGCAGTCTTCGGAATATCTTCTTCGCCAATGCGAATTTGATGATAGCCCATTCTGAGATCGAGCTTGGAGAAGACCTTAGCACCTTTCAAATGTTCGAACAACTCAGTTATATTCGGAAGTGGATATTTGTTCCTGATTGTCTTCTTGTTCAATGGACAGTAATCGACACATAGTCGGTCCGTGCCATCCTTCTTCTTGACAAACAGAAGTTAGCCCCACGGAGATGAGCTCGGTCTGATCAGACCCAAACGCTCCTGCTCATCGAGTTTCCTCTTAAGTTCCTTCAACTCTTCTGGACCCAATTTGTATGGCCGTTTGCACACGGGCTCGGTACCTGGCTCAAGCTCAATGACAAATTCAACTTCTTGGTGCGGAGGCATGCCTGGCAGCTCTTCTGGAAACACATCTTCATATTCGCAGACCACTGGGACTTGTGAAATAGGATTAATCTCACCCTTTTCATTCAAAGAGACTAAACGGATTGTATCATCGCGCGCCGCAAATATAATCACGTCCTCCGAAGAGTGGGTAAGCTTCACTTCTTTAGGTTCACAATCAATTGATGCCTTGTTCATGGCCACCCAGTCCATACCAAGGATCAACTCAATGTCGGAATTGCCCAAGACAATAGGAGACGCCAGAAAAGAATAACTGCCCATTCTGATAGAAACATCCGGGATCCGACAATTGGAATTCATCAATCTCCCACGAGAAACTACCGAGATAGGCTTAACCAAATCTTGACAAACAAACTCATGCTTTGCAAAGAATGGACGGGACATGAAGCAATGTGATGCACCAGAATCAAATAATACTTTAGCAGGAATATCATTAACGAGGAGGTTACCCATGATCACATCTGATGAGTTTTCTGCCTCACCCGCATTCACCATGTTGACTCGAGCTGATCTGGCGTTGAACTTGACAAGAGCATTACTTGGAGGTTTGCCTGGAGGAGGAGGCGGCAGTCGAAGCTGAGAAGTGCACTTGTTGGCATAATGCCCCTTCTGCCCACACTTGTGACAAGTAACCTCTGCTGGCTGCCGGTACTGAGTCTGAGGAGGCCCTTGCTTCTGATGTTGGAATCTCTGCTGAAAGACAGGGTTGGGTGGGTGGGAAGAACCACGACCACTAGAATGCTTGAGCTGTCGCGAGTGCCGAGGAGGAGGAGGAGACACCCAAAACTTCTGTTGCTTCTGAACCACTTGAGTAGAGGAAGAGCTGGAATCTCTGAAGCGCTTCTTAGAATTCTCCACCCTGAGCAAGGCCGCCTCTGCTCTAAGAGCTAAGTTGTAGAACTTGTTGAACTCCTCAGGATCCTGCAAAGCAAGAGCTAACTGCAAATCTTCTTTCAAGCCACCTCTAAACTGATAAATCTTGCTCTTCTGATCAAGGATATCCTGCAAGGCGTACCGGGCTAGCTCGTGGAACTCGATGTTGTACTTGTACATGGAGTTACCACCCTGCTTCAAGCGCCTGAACTTCTCACGCATCTCCTCCACGAAGGTGGAAGGAATGTAGTGGGACCTGAGGTCACGGCAGAACTCATCCCAAGTGATCACTCTAGCGCCTCTGGAATCCTTCAACTGTTGCCACCACATCGAAGCTTGCCCCTTCAAGTGGAATGTTGCAAATTTGACAAAGTCCTCGGGACGAACATTGCTACACTCGAAATGCTTGTTCATATCACGGATCCAATCCTCGGCATCAAATGGCTGGTCACAGGAAGTGAAAGTCTTTGGCTGATTCGACAGGAACTGACTCAAATTAGCAAACTGATTGCCACCATGCTGGAAATTTCCTTGCTGCTGATTACCCCTCTCTTGCAACAATTGTAGCAGCATCTGAGTGTTTGCATTAGTAGCAGCCATCACCGCTTGCCAAGCCTCTGCAGGAGGAGGAGGCGGCGGAGGAGGATTCTCCAGAGGAGGAGGTGGTGGCGGCACATCCTCACGCCCTGGGTTCTGACGCGTTGGTGGAGCCATCCTGGAGGCGGACAACACATTAGCCCACAGAATAAATTGAAGATATAGCTGAATCAAAATGAGAGGAATATATGTACAGGAATAAAGCAATTGCACTTGAACAAAATAGTAAGAATGCTTCCTCAAAGTGACAATCAACAAAATTCGGATTAAGACCACTGCAAACAAGTATGAGCTAAAATTGCTCGGAAAAAACATATGATCGAGATTTCATCCGATATCTTCGTGGATAAGATCGTACGGGCTTGAATTTACAGTAGCCATCCTATGCAAGGTAGTGCACACGACATACGAAGTATCCCCGAGTCGTAGCGAGCTACAAGGACTCTTTAAGACACAACGAGAACTGCTGTAAGACGACCATTAACAAACACACCCACTGAACATCGAATCCCAACCTCAATCATGCATCTGTAGGAAGATAGTCCTATAAGATACTACTTGATATCCCACCTATGAATTCCCGAAATAGCTGGTCATGCAATCTGGTACACGGATACAAGGAGTAATATCACACAACTCCTATACTAACCCGTCACGAGTATGACATCCTCAACATACAACCAGCATCTCGGACCTTCATCTACCACAGAACCTCGTGATCACAACGATACCAAGTATGGCAGTACTCCCGAATAATTAGCACTAGTACTAGGGAGATCGGGGTTATCTCGCCACTACCAGTATTGAAGCAATAACGAACATCCTTCCTTCTTAGATACTCAGAAATCTGAATGATGGCGATGTGCGCAAGAATCCCCTGGAGCTCAACTCCCCGAAAGAAATCAAGGCAGACAGGAGGCACCAAGACAGAACTCCGTCACATCGAAATCATATAGATTTCACAAATACCCGCGTGATCCTAAAAAAAAATTGAGCGAGAAGAGCAGTAGAATTAAGATTTCCTAAGATGGGAACCTCACCAGAGCATGGAAGAGGAGAAAAACGAATCCTACTCTCTGATATAACTAAGACTCAAAACATTTTACTAGACTCGACTCGGCCAAGTACGATCACACAAAGGCTCCTATGGTTGTAAGGCTCTGATTACCAACTTGTAAGGACTAAGATGCGGTCCTTTCCGATTTGGGGATCGAGGCCCCTAATTGGAAAGAAGCGCATCTAAGCGTTTCGCAAACATGGTGACATAGCACATGCATAATATCAACAGAATGACAATAAGTGATTCAATTGCCATCTCATAAATATATCAGAGTTACATCGCACATTCAAACAAGGCAGTTCCTCTACACACTACAAAACAAGGGAAATGACTATGCTACCCTGCATGCTTGCCCATGATCACGACCACGCCTCAATCTTCTGGATAGTTCACGTACAGGCGGTCGTTCTCCTCATCGTACTGCCACGCCAGCTGCATGTCGTTGGGAGCACCTGCCTCGGGGGTACCTGAACCTGTTGGTGTTGTGAAGGAATCTGTGAGCCACGGGGACTCAGCAATCTATGACCTCGGTGCCAGATCTAGTCAAGTTATTAGGTTGGAAGGGTGGAGTGTTTAGGTTGTAGTATCCTAAGCTTTATATGGTGGCTAGCTTACGTAGAACAAGTATGAAGGTGGTCTATACTAGCGGTTGATGATAGATGATCACTAAGTGATCCTGAACACCTACCTACGTCAATCATAACCCCACCGTGTTCCCGATCGAAGAGAGGACTTCGAAGGGGACAGTCACGGTTACGCACACAGTTGGCAATCTTATTAACTTATGTTTAAGTTATCTATTACCGGATATTAACAAATATTCCAAGCTGCCACATAACCGCGGGCACGGCTTTCCGAAAGATTAAACCCTGTAGGGGTGCTCCAACTAGTCCATCACAAACGTAGACGGGCCGCAAAGTAATCCTCTATCACGAATCTCGTGATCTCGTCGGATTCCTTAGAGGAAAACCTCAACTCTAGGGAGAACCAAAGCTTCACCGGGATTCCTATACGCAAGATATATCGCTAAGGTAAGACAAGATTAGCAGGAACTCCCGACGTGTCAACGACCCTGATAAGAGACGCGTATCTCAGTCTCAGGACACGTCGGATGAGCACAGCGTACAGTGGCCTGATAGACATCTCTCGAGTTGCCCCGGGTTGGCCCCGCACACGACTCTAGTTTGGACCAACACTCATGAGGAGCACTGGCCCGGGTTGTTGATTAAATTCCTCGGGGTAGCTATTCCCCATGCAGATTATTATTAAGTGATTAGCAAATTAACACCAATGTTGGGTCCTACCGGACAAGTCTTAACACTACGCGATTTATCGAGGGGGTCCCCATAACAAACCCGAACGTGTTAGGAGCGATCATTATGGAATCAAACACCGGTAGCCGGTAACTATGGCCGCAATAACGGAGCAAAACACCCGTCAAAAGGCTAGGCCTTCCGTTATTCACCAAGTATATAGGTGCATTAATTAAATAACAGATTAAGATAATGATATCAAGCTCATGTTATCACATGAGGCAAAGCACCTGCATCTAGCAACGCTAGCATTAGTAGCTGAGCAAAGCCTACTTAGCCATTCAATATTTGCTAGGAAGGGATAAGAGTCTGGGTTTCATGGTAATTCAGGAGGCAATTATTTCAGTGGTAGGCAGCGAGCATATGATGGAAGAAATGTATTCTAGCATAACAAGTCTAGAGATGGAATGAAGGTCATATCATCTTACCTGTGATATCCTCAGCTTGGAACTATTCTTGATCGTCCTGCACGTACTCTCCCGAATCCACGTACTCGTTCTCCGATCCCGGTGCTACCCAACATAAGAATAACATCCAATGAACAACAGCACCTCAAGATGCAACAAACACATGATGCATGAGATGAATATGAACATGCATCACTATTTCTATCACTAGGACAAGCATGAGAATTAAATATATGTTCCTGGACAGAAATTCGTTCTAAGCTACCTTGATATGCATGAGAATGAAATTATCAGATGCGTCTCGTGAAAACGATGCAAAAGCATATAAAGAACATTACAAACGGAGCTACGGATCAACGGGAAACAACGAAACAAGAAATGAAGGGCTACGTGTCAAACTCATCACCACACACTCCAATGGCTCAACTCTGGTATTTCCAGGTAGCCAAGACATAAAACAAAACCAACATGGATGGGGTGGATCAAAGAAGAACACCACATCATCAACTATGCACTCACAATCATCAAAACATCAAAACTACACAATCTGCCATAAACAGCATCATAGCACTTTGTGAGCTACATGCAAAGCACCTACAGCCACCCAAATATGCCAAATAAGATATGTGGCAGTAGCTATCCAAGATTACTACAAGCACAAGCAAAACTATCACAAAATGGAGTTAAAGACAGAAACGTACACAGCTGCAAACTTGCCCAAAAATATCAGATTTCAGGGACTTAGTGAAAATTCCAGATTCTCACCATCTGTTTATGCTCTGAAGCACTTTGACAACAGCCAAAACAATATCTACAAGACTCCAAATGGAAAGAAACTTTACACGGAGCTAGACAAACAGACAATCTTCAACTATCCAGTTGAAAGCTAAGGCTGAATCAGAACACATTGACCTGCACAAGCTCATCAACAGGAGAAGAAAATATAAATAGACTCTGAGACTTTGTGAAAATCTCAGATTTTGACTAATCTCGAATTTCAGCCACATGCCTACTTTGATTGGGCACAACTTGCACATATGCATTCCTAAACATGAAAAAAAATCACCAAGTGGTAGAGGGGGTCACCCTTAACTACCACAACCAAGAATCAAACACTTGGGCACATCACATCTCATGGAACCAAGCTCTAAACATAGAACAAATCTGAAATATGTCATTTCTAGAAAGTGTTCCAATGGAAAAACTGATCTCACCAATGGATTCCTGGGATGATTCTACCCCAAAGTCATATATAATACCTATGCACTTACTTGGAACAAGTGGGCACAAACTAGGAAAGAAATTCTACATGGAATCATATGTAGTGAATAGTGCATCATCACATGTGCAAATCACTAGAACAACTCCTACACAAGCTCTTGCACATGACCACAACATCAATGGGGTACATGAGGGGAGGACCTCATGCCTATGTGCTTTGGCACACCACCACATCATCTCAAGGACAAGCACAACATATAATCACCTACACTATCAAAGAGAGTATGCACACACTCACATATGGACATGTGATGGTGCACACTTGCCTTAGTAGGTGGGGGTGAACCCACACAAACCCACACTACTACACACTCAATCACCAATTGCAACATGAACCCTTGTCCATGTGTGTGAGATGCATAAACACACATCTTCCACAATGCACCACTTGCATGTGTGCTTCCACACACACACACCACAACATCATCATCTACAACTACTCTTCTAACACCCACACATGCAAAAAATCTTACAAGTATGCAAATCAACCTACTCATCTCTTCTACCATCTATACCTAAACACACACACAAGTGCACCATCATGGATTCACAAAACTAGCCAAAAATACATCACTCACATGTTGGTTTTGAGAGGAGGGAAATAAAAACAATATCCTCATGTGCAAGCACACCACAGCATCATGTACACATGCCAAAGGGAAAATGCACAAGAATCAAAAAGGAAAAAAAAATAACATGAGGGGTCAGGAATCAAACCCTGAACCTCCTGGTGCTCAACTCTGCAATACAGCACTCTGCTAGGCACCAAGTGCTCGACAGAGAAGGGCAGAATAGCAGGATAACTACTCTACTACTGCTGAATTTGTCGTTGCCCGAAATAAAACAAAAAGGGGGGTCGAGGGGGATTCAAACCCACGACCTGGGTACAACTCACCCCACAGCTGCGCCACTATGCTATGCATCGGTTACTGACAGAACGGAGGGGTAATACAAGGTAAGCTAACACGAGCGCCTTGTGCTCTGCTCTGCACGCAGAGTCACCGGCGACAGGGAGGACGCCGAGGCTGATCTTCTACTGTTGCTGCACTACGAGGTGCAACTACCAGATCGTCTACGAGGTGAAGCCCGTACTCTACTACACCTAATCGAACACATGCACTAGCAAGATCACATCACATATCACCACAGGAACTGTCGGCTCTTCTACAAACAGAGACTTGCAAGCTCGCCGGCCGGAGCTACCGCTCGATCTACCCGAGGGAAAGGAGGGAGGAGAAGTTCCTCAACTAGGGAAGGAAGAGGGAAGTCGTACGGTGGAGGAGACCGACTGGAGAGGAAGAAGACGCGCCGAATCGCTGCTGTAGACGAAGTAGAGCTACACGGGGTAGATCACCAGCGACAAGATGGAGACGACGAGCTGGCCGTCGACGTGGACGTTCCCCGGCCTCACCGAGGTCGGGAATGGGGCTCGGGAACCTCTCTCGTGCCCCTGGACATGACGGCTGCGCCGGACGCCGACGGGAGCGAGGTAGACACCGGCGAGGTTCTGTTCTCCTCTCTTTGTTACTGATATGCAGAGACTTACCGAGGGGAAGGAGAGAAGGAGGGAGATGGAGAGAGGTGGCGGCGCAGATGGGAAGAGAGGGAACCCTAGGGAAGAGGGGCACGGACGCCCATGCTTTATGGGGGGGGGTCTTCGGCGTTTGTGCCTCACGGCGGTTGCAACTCTCTCGGCAAGCCTGACGGAAAGGAGCGCGCGGTGCAGACGGCGTCTGAAGGAGGAAGGGGGTCATGGAGGTGGGCCATCGCGCGAGATGGGGTAGGAGTGGGCCGCGAGGGGGCAGGAAGCCCACCTGTGGCGATTTATAAACAGGAATTAAATCCTGGGGCTTTATTCTATTTACAGGAAAAACCAAAGAAGAAATAAAGCACATCAAAAAATACTGGGGATAAAAACAAAACAAAAATACCCCTGGTCATGATAAATCATGACCTATTTGAATAAAATGCAAAATGGATTTTTAGGAGCAAGTTAATATTTACAAAACAGCATGGTTTGGATCTGTTTTGTAATTATTTGCACCTTTAAAACTTAAATCAAATGAGAAACTTCACATCTCCACATCCATCTCAAAACAACCTAAATCATGGGCATTTTTAAAACAGGAAAGGAACAAGTGGAAAAATGAGCTTGAGATAATAGAGAGGGAGAAGTTTTGAAACCTATGCAAACCACATCTATTCCTACTATCACACGCAATCTACTAGAGTTGCACCACACCACACATTCCAAAACCACATATCACACAAGACCACAAGCATCACATCACCTCATAAGAACACAATGCAACTTCACAAGGACATGGACATGAAATAATATGGCATGCATGCATGCAAGGAAGAATAACAAGGTGACATCACATAAAATCGTACATGCATTGACCTCTCATGTCCATGACAAGTTGGACCCACATGAAGAAGGTTCCAAAAAGGGAAGGTTACACACTTGGGGATTACATGGACAATAGATGTCATGCAAGTTCTTTTCCCTAAGCACGTATGACTATATACGGAATACATGCCTACATTACATTGACGAACTGGAGCTAGTTACATATCTCTCCGTGTTATAACTGTTGCATGATGAATGTCATCCGGCATAATTATCCATCACCGATCCAATGCCTATGAGTTTTTCCTACTGGTCCTTGCTACTGTTACTCTGTCGCTATTGATGTCACTACTGCTACTGTTACTCTGCCGCTACTCCTGTGACTGCTGCTACTATTACCATTGCTACTGTTGCTATCACACCACTTTGCTACTGATACTTTGCTGCAGATACTAAGTCTTTCAGACGTGGTTGAATTGACAACTCAACTGCTAATACTCGAGAATATTCTTTGGCTGGCTTCCCCTTGTGTCGAATCAACAAATTTGGGCTGAATACTCTACCCTCGAAAACTATTGCGATCCCCTATACTTGTGGGTTATCAAGACAATTTTCTAGCGTCGTTGCCGGGGAGGCCTAGCTCTATTCTCTGAGTCACTTTGGATTTATGTCTGCTGCTCACTATGAGGAATCCGAGAGATCCAAAAACTAAAGTCTTTCCCTCAACTACGAGGACAGGTAAGGAACTGCCATCTAGCTATGCACTTGATTCACCTTCAGTTATGAGTAAGTTTGCGACACCACCTCCTGCTAGAAATTTTGATGTGTCGCCTGTGCTTGTTGATGCTACTTCTGCTATACATGATGCTTGTGATGATGCTTTGCTTGATACTGCTTTGCCACTAGGTGCATTCCTTGCTGCACAAATTGCTAGAGTTGCTGCTAGATGTGATGATACTTCTGAAACTTCTGAGATTATTGAAGTAGAACCTGCTATTTCACCTGTTAGAACTAGCTCTCGTAGATATGAATTTCCTGATATGCCTGAGGGTTATGTTATGGAGGGAGAGATGGATGAGGACTTTCTTTCTTGTAAGGATAGCTATGATCTTGAGAAATTACTGCGCAAGTGGAAAGAAAAATCTTTGAACGCTAGGATGAAATACGACCCGAAGTTTGCTACTTCGCCTATCTTTGTGACCGATAAGGATTATGAATTCCCTTTCGACCCTGAGTTAATCACTCTGGTCGAATCTGATCCTTTTCACGGTTATGAATCTGAAACGATTGTAGCACATCTTACTAAGCTGCACGATATAGCCACCCTATTCACGAGTGAGGAAAAGATCCGCCACTACTATATCCTTAAGTTGTTTCCTTTCTCGCTAAAGGATGATGCTAAGACTTGGTTCACTTCTCTTGCTCCTGGTTGTGTGCGTAGTCCCCGGGATATGATTTACTACTTCTCTGAGAAATATTTCCCTGCCCATAAGAAACAAGCTGCCTTGCAGGAAATATATAAATTTGCGCAAGTTGAAGAAGAGAGTCTCGCACAAGCTTGGGGGAGGCTCGCTCAGCTACTGAATGCTTTGCCTGATCACCCTCTTGAGAAGAATGAAATACTAGATATCTTCTATAATGGACTAACCGATGCTTCTAAGGACCACCTAGATAGTTGTGTTGGTTGTGTTTTCAGGGAACGAACTGTAGTACAAGCTGAGATCCTATTGAATACTATCTTGTGCAATGAGAATGCTTGGACTATTCCCGAACCACCTCCGAAGCCAACTTCGAAGAAAAGAGGTATTTTATTCCTCAATCCTGAAGATATGCAAGAAGCTAAGAAATCTATGAAAGAGAAAGGCATTAAATCTGACGATGTCAAAAATCTACCACCTATCGAAGAGATCCATAGTCTTAATAACCCGAGACACGTAGTAGAGGTAAATTCTCTTCGTAGACTCAATGAGAGTGATATTCCTTATGATAAACCTGCTAGCTTATGCCTGGATGAGTTTGATAACTTTGTTGCCAAACAACAAAGTTTCAATGATTATGTTAGAAGACAATTGGAACAGAATGCTCGCATGCTTAGTCATTTAAGTGCTTGTGTGGATAGAAATGTCAATGATCTTAAGCTTTTGAGTAAACATGCCTCTATGGTTACTACTCAAGTAGAACAAGTACTTAAGGCTCCAAATGACTTGCTCAATGAGTTGAATGACAATTCTGTCAGAGTTATCACTAGAGGCGGTAGAATGACCCACGAACCTTTGTATCCTGAGGGTCATCCTAAGAGAATTGAACAAGATTCTCAAGGAATTAGAACCAAGGCACCTAGTCATCCTAGAAAGAAAAAGAGAGATGATAGGAACTTGCAGGCTAGCAACCCCGTTGCTGTTACACCCGAGAATTCAAACGATGTCTCTGTTTCTGATGCTGAAACGCAATCTAGTGATGAACATGAGCCTAATGATAATATCGATAGTGGTGTTCATGATGATGCTCAACCTAGCAATGATAAGGATGTGGAGATTGAACCTGTTGATCTTGATAACCCACAGCCTAAGAATAGGAGATACGATAAGAACGATTTCATTGCTAGGAAGCATGGTAAAGAAAGGGAACCATGGGTTCAGAAACCCATGCCCTTTCCTCCCAAACCATCCAAGAAAAAGGATGATGAGGATTTTGTGCGATTTGTTGAAATGATTAGACCTGTCTTTCTGCAAATGCGTTTGGCAAATATACTCAAAATGTCTCCCTATGGGAAGTACATGAAGGATATTGTGACTAATAAGAGGCGGATACCTGAGGTTGACATTTCCACCATGCTCGCTAATTACACTTTCAAGGGTGGAACGCCTAAGAAACTAGGTGAACCCGGAGTGCCCACTATACCTTGATCCATTATAGGAAACTACGTTAGAACTGCTTTATGCGACCTTGGAGCCGGTGTTAGTGTTATGCCTCTCTCTATTTATCGTAGGCTTGAACTGGATAAGTTGACACCCACTGAAATCTCTCTGCAAATGGCCGGCAAATCAACTGCTCTCCCTATCGACATTTGCGAGGATGTGCTTGTTGTGGTTGCTAACGTTACTATCTTAACGGACTTTGTTATCCTGGATATTCCCGAGGATGATGCCATGGCAGTCATCCTTGGAAGACCCTTTTTAAACATTGTAGGGGCTGTTATTGATTGCAACAAAGGCACGTTACTTTCCATGTCAATGATAATGAGCATACGGTGCACTTTCCAAAGAAACAATATCGAGTACATTGCATCAATGCTATTGAAAAAACTTCATCGATTCTTATTGGGAGCTTTGAATGCCCTATACCTACTGTTAAGATGAAGTATGATTTGCTTGTTGGGGATATGCACATCCCCATTGAGGAAACCTAGTGACTATTCGAAAATTCTTGGTTTTTACGCGATTCGAAAAAAGTTTGTCAAGGAGACTTGATCAACCTCATTGATGGATTTCTTTTGATGACCATGAGATGGATGAATGTGAGAGTCACAACCCTCTGTTCCAAACCTTTACCTTTGGTTGCTTAGAAGAAAAATGATAGATTTAGCTTTAGTTTCTCCTGTTTTCTTCTTTTTGTGTCCCATAGAAAAGTGTCTCAAAAATAAAAGTTCTCCGAAGGCCCTGAAAATCAAGTATGATTTTTTCTGGAATTTTTGAAAAATTCTGAGACGGAGAGCTAGTCAGGGGGATGCACCAGTGGGCCACAAGCCCAGGAGGCGCGGGCACCCCCCTGGCTGTGCCTACCAGGCTTGTGGGGCCCACGTGTCCCCCCTCCACTTATTCCAGCTCCCATCTCCTTCTCCTACCTCGAGAAAAATTCATTCTACAGCTCAAACCCGTGTTCTTGCTCTTCTTGCTGCAATTTTTGATCTCCTTGTGCAAAGCCCCATTCACCAAACTGTTTTGGGGGAATTGTACCTTGGTATGTGACTCCTCCATTGGTCCAATTAGTTTTTGCTCTAGTGCCTTATTCGTTGCTTATTTTTGCTGCCTTGCTGACCCTGTTCTTGAGCTTTGCATGCTAATTTTAGCTGGTCCCAAGTAGTTTTGATGCGTGATATGGCCTCTAGGCACCTGTAGGAGTAGTTTCTACGAGTTTCGTTGGGCCTTGTTCACTTTTCCTTAGAGTCACTAAAAATTTCAAAAAATTTCAGAAAAAGAAAAAGGAAAAGATGAGGAGGTTCCTAAGAGGCTCTTCAAGCCGTGACCCCAAGGATGATGAAAATGAGAAGAAGAAACCCAAGTATCCGGTCCCCCCGAGTTGCAGAAGTAAGCGATGTGTTCTTACGCGCCACCGGACTTTATGAGGACTTTTACTACTTGGTGGAGAACGCAGGCCTTACCGCCTTCGTTGAAGATAAGTGTCCGCAATACCTCCTCCTCATTAATATTTTTGTGCAAAGCTTTAATTTCTATCCAAGGAAGAGTCCTCCTATGGTTGAGTTCAAGTTATATGATATCCCCCAGCGCATGTTACTTCAGGATTTTTGCAATGTTTGCAAATTACCTTATGTTGGGGATATTCATGAACCTCGTCCACGGGACTTGGAGGCTTTCATAGATACTATTGTTGTAGGAGAGGAGAGAGGAGTGTCTTGCGCTAGAGCTGCTAGCATACATTTTCCCGTGCTTTGGTACTTCTCATTATTTGTGGGAAAATGTTTGATTGGCCGTGGGAAAGCTGGGGCCCTTAGCTCCACAGATCTTGCAGTTTTGCGCGAAGCGCTTTATAATGATAAAACTTATAGCTTGGGCACTATAGTAGCTCAACGGTTGAACACGGACCGTTCTAAAGGCATTGTTTATGGAGGTATCTATGCTACCCATATTGCTAGACATTTTGAGATACCTATTAGACGGCGCAAGAAAGAAGAGATTCTTCTTCCTGAGAGATATCTAGATTATGGTAGCATGGTTCGCCATGACTTTCTTGATAAAGATATAAATAAGAGGATGATTTATAACCTGGTATTTAGTCAGGGTACTCGTGAGACTATTACTTTGCCTTCTCCTTCTTTGTTCAATCTTCATCTAGGCAGGTACATTATTATGCCCTCGGACATCTACGCATATTGGGGCATAGCACCACCACAGGCGCCCGTGCTCAAGCTACCTGTCGAGTACCAGACGCCAGTTTATCAGTGGGAGCCAGAGGAGCTCACACAACAGTGGCACCCTCAGTACACTTCGGAGTACCCCGGAGACGGTTATTTCCCTCCATGGGAGTAGACCAACTTAGGCCAAAAGCCTAAGCTCGGGGGAGTACGTGTTTCTCACCGACTTTATATTCATGCTCACACTTTCACATTGATAGTCGGTGTTCACCCTTTGCCACTGTATCATCCATGCTAGTTTATTTCTCTTTTTCGTTTTCTTCTCGTGTGTTTGTCTAGTTTGAAAAAAACCCAAAAAGATTTATGTTCTTCTCTTGCTTGTTGGGAGCTTTCCTGTGTAAATAGTTTTCTTTTTCTTTGGGTCAAGGTAGAACACCATGGTTACAATGTTTAGTGGCTCTCGCATGCATATCTAGTTATCTGTCAAAGAGCCATATTACTTTGTCTTCTCCTTTGTGTTTGCTTCCAGATTCTAGCTTAGTCCAATACACGAGCACTCTTATTATTGTTCACATCATTCGGTCGTGCAAGTGGAAGGCAATAATGATGATATATGATGAAGTGACTGAGCCTGGAAAAGCTGGTATGAACTTGATCTATTTTGTTTTTGTAAGTATGACTAGCCCATTATTCCTAATTCAGCTTTGTTATGAGAGAAACATGTTTGCAATGACAACTTAGAGATCATAGTTTCTGATGCCATGCTTAATTAGCTAGGAGCTTATAATGGTTTGTCTTGGATGCCAACATGACTTTTGAGATGATTATGATGTAGTATGATAGGATGGTATCCTCCTTTGAATGATTCAACTGGCTTGACTTGGCGCATGTTTACGCATGTAGTTGAAACAAAATCAACATAGCCTCTATGATATTCATGTTTATGGTGATTTATGTCCTACTCATGCTTGCACACAATGTTGGTTAACATCAATGCATTTTGATGACTGTTGTCGCTCTCTAGTTGGTCGCTTCCCAGTCTTTTGCTAGCCTTCACTTGTACTAAGTGGGAATACTGCTTGTGCATCCACTGCCGTAAACCCAAAGTTGTTCCATATGAGTCCACCATACCTACCTATATGCGGTATCTACCTGCCGTTCCAAGCAAATTTGCATGTGCCACTCTCTAAACCTTCAAGAAATAATCTATTTTGCATGCCCGAACCGCTCACATGGTGACAAGGGGCGATCAGTATCTTCCATGCTAGGCGTGTTATCCTCGATATGTCTTTATTCACAATCACTCATGAGAAAGGGACCAGTAATTGGAATGCCCAGTTCCATGCTCAAATCGAAAAGATAATTGCAAACAAAACTCCCCCTGGACTGTTGTTGGTATGGACGGCACCCAAGTATTCGACTAGTCGTGGAGTGTGATTGATCAGTGGTGGGGGAGTCAAAACTTTACTTTTCTGTTTGGGAACCGCCTATAGTATGTGTAGCATGGAAGATGGTGAAAACTCTTGGTCATTGCGTTGACAATGAAAGCATGCCACCCAGAATTATTTATCTCTGTCTTCAAAGCTTGAGCTCTAGCACCTCTGCAAAACAATGCTTCCCTCTGCGAAGGGCCTATCTATTTATGTTTCTGTTGAGTCATCCTCTTCTTTTAAAGGCACCAACTAGAGAGCACCTCCGTCATTTTTATGCTTTGATTTTAATTGTTATTGAGTATGACTGTGGCTGGATCTTCTTTCCCATGAATTACAATGTTCAGTCAGCCCTTGGTCTTTGAAGGTGCTCTGCATTTATGTTTTGCGGTCTCAGAAAGAGCTAGTGAGATACCATCTGTTCATATTGCTTCATGATTGTCTTGATTGAAGTGTTGACGTTTGAAACTTATTATTATTTCTCGCTAGTTGATTATGCCATTGATATGAGTTCCTCTTGAGACCTAAATGTCAAGATCAAAGAGAGTTCGTAAAAGTTTTACTTTTGTCTTTTTCAGTTTGTCAACTGAATTGCTTGAGGACAAGCAAGGCTTTTAGCTTGGGGGATTTGATACGTCTCCATCGTATATACTTTTCCAAACTCTTTTCCCCTTGTTTTGGACTCTAATTTGCATGATTTGAATGGAACTAACCCGGACTGACACTGTTTTCAACAGAATTGCCATGCTGTTGTTTTTGCGCAAAAATAAAAGTTCTCGGAATGACCTGGAAATTTACGAGGATTTTTTGTGGAATATATAAAAAACATTGGCGCAAGAATCAACCGGAGGAGTGGAGCGAGGAGCCCACAAGCCCACCAGGCGCCCCCCCCCCCTAGTCACGCCTAGCAGGCTTTGGGGCCCTCGGAGCTCCGCCGCCTCCAACTCCAGCTCTATTTAGTCCCTTTCGTCCGGAAAAAAATCAAGGAGGAGAGTTCATCGCGTTTTACGATACGGAGGCGCCACCACCACCTGTTCTTCCTTTGGAGGGCAGATCTGGAATCCGTTCTGGGCTCCGGAGAGGGGAGATCGTCGCCATCGTCATCACCAACCTTCCTTCATCACCAATTCCATGATGCTCTTCACCGTTCGTGAGTAATATGATTGTAGGCTTGCTGGACGGTGATGGGTTGAATGATATCTATCATGTAATCGAGTTAGTTTTGATGGGGATTGATCCCTAGTATCCACTATGTTCTGAGATTGATGTTGCTACTACTTTTCCATGCTTAATGCTTGTCACTAGGGCCCGAGTGCCATGATTTCAGATCTGAACCTATTATGTTCTCATCAATATATGTGTGTTCATGATCCTATCTTGCAAGTTGTAGTCACCTACTATGTGTTATGACCCGACAACCCCGGAGTGACAATAGCCGGAACCACTCCCGCAGATGACCATAGTATGAGGAGTTCATATATTCACTAAGTGCTAATGCTTTGTTCCGGTTCTCTATTAAAAGGAGAACCCTAATATCCCGTAGTTTCCATTAGGACCCCGCTGCCACGGGAGTGATGGACAATAGATGTCATGCAAGTTCTTTTCCCTAAGCACGTATGACTATATACGGAATACATGCCTACATTACATTGACTAACTGGAGCTAGTTACATATCTCTCTTTGTTATAACTATTGCATGATGAATGTCATCCGGCATAATTATCCATCACCGATCCAATGCCTACGAGTTTTTCCTACTGGTCCTTGCTACTGTTACTCTATCGCTACTGATGTCACTGCTGCTACTGTTACTCTGCCGCTACTGTCGTCACTTCTGCTACTATTACCGTTGCTATTGTTGCTATCACACCACTTTGCTACTGATACTTTGCTGCAGATACTAAGTCTTTCAGCTGTGGTTGAATTGACAACTCAACTGCTATTACTCGAGAATATTATTTGGCTTCCCCTTGTGTCGAATCAACAAATTTGGGTTGAATACTCTACCATCGAAAACTGTTGCGATCCCCTATACTTGTGGGTTATCAGGGTGTCAAGTTGGAGGTCGACACCCCGGGCTCCAACTGGGCGTAGACCACACCGCCGAGGCTAGCTCTTTGCTCGCCCCCTCCTGACGGGGGAATCTTGCGGAGCTGGCATCGGTGCCTCGTGATTGAGGAGGAGCCGCCCCTGCCAGCTCTGACTTCTCCAGGTCCTCTGCTTGGGCCACCTCACCGGAGCGGGCGTTGGCTCCGTGGCTCCGGGAGGGGATGCACTCACGGGCTCCGGATCCTTCGCCCCTTCCTGTGCCCTGCCCTCTGGTATTCGACCAGAGGGGGCCCAGGCGGCACTTGCCGGGGCCGATCCTGTTCTCGTCAGCACAGTACTGGTCCTGGGGAGCCAGCCCTGTCCGCGCGGCGGGCCACGCCTTTTTGTCTTCTTGAACTTCGCTTCGGAGAGCGTAGTTCCTCGTCAAAGACAAAAAATTTAGGTTAGAGTAGATCATATCATCCATGTAATATGTTTGAGAGTACCAAAAACAAATGAATGAAAAGACTGTTTTTCCTTTTTCTGATTCTGTTCTTTGTATGATTTGTCTTTGCATTTTCTGAGAGCTTGCCGACAACTACCGGCAAGACTCCTTGCCGCGTTCAGTACAACCATACAAATCGCCAAGCGCAGCTTGAGACAAAATCAGGCGCTACGTAGCCGCTTGCTTTGTTGATCAAGTTCGAAACAGTTTGAAGGCGCTCTGTGGCCGTTCAGGTCGTTTGAACGAGTTGGAAACAAAGACAAGGTGCACTGATATTTGGAAAGGTCCCAGTATGCGCAGACTCCACACACAAAGATTGGAAACTTTCAAAGGGAAAAACAGGGAATCTATCTACTTCAGATCTGAATCTCAAACTTAAAAACTTATCTGCTCACGCGTGGTCGCATGGTGCTTGAATCTTTTGCCTGGGCGTTGGAGCCCTCGGCAAGCAGGAAGTCACCGCTCCTGGCAGCTTTTTCTCTGGCAAAGACTTCTTGCCGACAGTCCCTCATCGTCGTTTGGAGAAAAAGCTGGCCATGGTGTAACCCCTTTGCTTTTCTCTTGCTAGGTTGTGCTTGTCGAACCCCCGAGCGCATCCTTGGGCGACGATGCGACACTCTCAGGGGCGCAATACTCGCACCGGAGTGCGTGTCGGGGCTTCGGGACCGTTTGGCGTACCCTCAACGACTATGCATCACTCCGCAGAGGTGCATCCGCCGGAGTATCCACCGAGGCCTCTGCGAAGCTCCCAAGCATGCACTCGACAGCTGCGCGTTGGCCCCAAGAGACGCACCGGCCCGACGGTGTCGCCTTTGGAGCCTCTGCCTCCCTGCCCCGTGCTCGCATAGCAATGTGCTCGCGCAGGCCTTGGGAAGTCGTAGCAGAATAGAGCACCCTCCGCGGTATCCTGTTTCCAGGGGAACGCGGCGTAGCGCCCAAACTTTGAAGAATTTGGTGTTGAGTTTGCCCTGATTCACGCACAACTTCGCACCCCCTAGCAGGCGCGCCAAAGATGTCGGCGATGCGAGGTCGACACCTATGGGAATCAACGTGAAACCCTTGTGATCATAGGGCGGGGAGAGGTGACGTCAAGAGCAGAGCTAACGATTAGCACCCGGCAAGCCTTTTTACCCAGGTTCGGGCCGCTTACGCGTAAAACCCTACGTGTTGCTTCTCTGGTTCTATTAAGCGTTTTGGTGTAGATTGTTATAGTGATTGTTGATAACCGTCTCATGGGCCAATGTCGAAAGAGTCTAACCCCTTGTGAATGAGCTAAGGGCCTCCTTTTATAGGCAAAGGGGCCACCTACAGTGCTCGGTGGTAGGTTCACGAGAAGTTACAGTGAACCTAGGGTGGTGCTTATCCATCTACCGCTGTCAGGTGCATTTAATGCACGTCTTGTCTTTGTCAGCGATGTGCTGGCGAAGACATGTATCCAGGTGTTTCGACACCTGGACGCTGCACTGGCGCATGCAGAATGCACTGGCACTTGGGGGACGGTGGCACTATGGCAAGGGCGGTTGCCCTCTAGTGGCCAGGCCTGTCATCCCGGCAAGGAACTTGCCGGGGCCTTGAGTCTCCATCATGGCAAGGGAGCTTGTCGGGGGCTTCAGTCATCATCCCGGCAAGGGAGCTTGCTGAGGTCTTGTACTAGATGAGTTCATCACGCCCACTGAATGGGCACGGACTTGGTAATTTTCCTGGCAAGGCAGGCCTGCCAAGGCCTTGGTTATCTTCCCGGCAAGGCAGGCTTGCCAAGGCCTTGGCAATCTTGGGGGTTGCATCTTGACTGGGTCCTGCCATGCCCTGTCGGCAAAGGCTCTTTGCGCCCGTGCACAAGTCTCGGGCACTAGGGACCCCATTCTTTAGTGCACCGACACAAAACCATCCTCGGAATCCCTCGCACAAGAGGCTCGAGAAAGGTAAAACAAGTCCAGCAAGGCCGCCCGGCGTGTCGACAATCCCGATAGGACCCGCGTATCTCGTTCTGAGAACAGGATGGATGACCACTACGTAGGGTGGCCAGATAGACATCCCGTGAGTTGTCCCGGATGGCCTCGCAAGTGGCTCTGTTTTGGACCAGCACCATCAGCACTGGCCCTCAATGTATTATGTTAAATTACTCATCGGGTTCATTACGCCCTATGTTTTTCAGTATTGACAGGATTATTATGTTGGAAAAATATAGTACAAATGTTGAACCTTGCCAGACGATCTTTATCCCAAAACGAGAATCTAGGGGGTCCCCATAACAACCCCAAGCATGTTAGGAGCGCTCATTTATGGAACATAACACTGATAGCTGAAACTAAGGCGGCAAAGGTGGAACAAAACACCAGGCTAGAAAAGTCGAGCCTTCCACCTTTTACCAAGTATATAGGTGCATTAATTTAAATAGCAATTAATATGGTGATATAACAAGGGACCGATGTTTTCCTATGGAAGAAACTGCACCTGCAACTAGCAATGATATCCAATAGTTAAGCAAGCGGTAACATAGTCAATTAGTGGTTTGCTAGGTTGTAGACAGGTTGAAGGTTTTCATGTCAATGTTGGAAGGCTGATATTTAACACGTGGTAGGCAGCGAGACATAACGATAGAAACGAAACAACTAGCATGGCAATAATAGTATTGATATCTGGGGAAATGACCATCTTGACTGAGATCTAGCTTGGAAGAAGAACAACTCCATGAAGTAGACGAACCGACGTAGTCGAACGGGTCCTCACATTCCCACACACTTGCGGAACTCTATCGAGGTGAAGAAAACCGGAAACAGGAATCAACACACAATATTCACCACGGCACATGCATGATATGATGCACACCCTAATATGATGCATGATCAGTTCAATTATGCAAGGCATGACACGACAATTCACAACAGTTAAATGCTACACATGAAGTGAAGCTCAATATGCAACGAGTTGCATATTGACGGAACTCCACATTTAATTCTTTAGTTCACTCCCATTTATTAACACGGCAATATTAGAATGTTGCTAAACATGGCGAGAGGTGAAGCACAAATTAAACTAACTATCTAGGCATTTTAAATGAGGTCGGAAACGACATATAGCGTCTCCGAACTGACCCCGCTCGTTAAATTCTAAATCTGTCCAGATTTGTCCTAATCACATTTTATGTTTGTTAAATAGGAAAACAAATTGGTTCACGTGAAACTACACGTCATTCTCGTCCATTTACATATATGGCTCATCTCCAACGGAGCTACGGTTAAATAACTACGGGCTAAACCATTTCTATCTTGTTGACACGCAAACCGATGCAAACAACACACTGAACACCTCTAAATATGCATGAGAGTTGGAAAATATTAATCTACGCGAAATTCTAGCCAAGTTACATATCTAACTTGTCGAAATCTGACGCAGGGATTGAAAACTACGCGGGTTTGAAAATATGCTCTTTTTCTGAAATTAAATAAATTCGAAAATCCTAAAAAAATCTAACGGGCCGGATCTATCTATTGGGCCAAAATAGGCACGGCGACAAATAGCAATAGTGCGCTCAGGCGCTGGATAGCGGCAGGGGGATTGATAACCCACAAGTATAGGAGATCGCAACAGTTTTCGAGGGTAGTGTATTCAACCCAGATTTATTGATTCGACACAAGGGGAGCCAAAGAATACTCTCGAGTATTAGGAGTTGAATTGTCAATTCAACCACACCTGAAAGACTTAGTATCTGCAGCAAAGTTTTAGTAGCAAAGTATTATGATAGTAACGGTAGCGGCGGTAACAGTAGTAGTAGTAATTTGTATAGCAAGTGTGACAGCGGTAGCGGTAAAGTAACTTAGCATGGACCAGTATAGGAAAATCTCATAGGCATTGGATCGGTGATGGATAATTATGTCGGGTGACATTCATCATGTAACACTTATAACATAGGGTGATATGTAACTAGCTCGAGTTCGTGAATGTAATGTAGGCATGTATTCCGTAGTTAGTCATACGTGCTTATGGAAAAGAACTTGCATGACATCTTTTGTCCATCCCTCCTGTGGCAGCGGGGTCCTAATGGAAACTAAGGGATATTAAGGTCTCCTTTTAATAGATAACTGGAACAAAGCATTATCACATAGTGAATACATGAACTCCTCATACTATGGTCATCTCCGGGAGTGGTTCCGGCTATTTTCACTCCGGGGTTGCCGGGTCATAACACATAGTAGGTGACTACAACTTGCAAGATAGGATCAAGAACACACATATATTGATGAAAACATAATAGGTTCAGATCTGAAATCATGGCACTCGGGCCCTAGTGACAAGCATTAAGCATTGAAAAGTAGTAACAACATCAATCTTAGAACATAGTGGATACTAGGGATCAAACCCCATCAAAACTAACTCGATTACATGATAGATTTCATCCAACCCATCACCTCCAGCAAGCCTACGATGAGATTACTCACACGCGATGAAGAGCATCATGGAATTGGCGATGGAGGATGGTTGATGATGACGACGGCGTCGATTTCCCCTCTCCGGAGCCCATAACGGATTCCAGATCTGCCCTCCTGAGGAAGAACACGCGGTGGCGGCGGCTCCGTATCGTGAAACGCGATGAATTCTTCTCTCTTAATTTTTCCTGGGCGAGAGAAACTTTATAGAGTTGGAGTTGGAGGCTGTGGAGCTACGTGGGCCCCACGAGCCTGCAGGCGCGCCCTAGGGGGCGCGCCTCCTAGGCTCGTGGTTCGCTGGCTCCGTATCTTTGGGTAATTCTTGCGCCAGTATTTTTTATATATTCCACAAAAAATCCTCGTAAGTTTCCAGGTCATTCTGAGAACTTTTATTTCTGCACGAAAACAACACCATGGCAATTCTGCAGAAAACATCGTCAGTCCGGGTCAATTCCATTCAAATCATGCAAATTAGAGTCCAAAACAAGGGCAAAAGAGTTTGGAAAAGTAGATACAATGGAGACGTATTATGGATTCACCTTGGTAGGCCGAGCCCAGGTCGGAGGAGGAGGTGGGCTGAGGCTGGCTCGGGGCGGAGATGGGCCCGGGCAACAAGCTGGGCCGTGGGAGCAAGGTGACTCGGTCGAAGTAAGGTCGCACAGGGTGGGCGTGCATGTTGCAGCTGGGCCAGGCGCGGCTGCAGGGCCACTCCCACGTGGCTGGTTGGAGCGGTCAACGCGTCACGCGGGCGCTCGCCTCTACTCGACCCGAGCGGACGACGGCTACAGACCAGGGTCGGCGACCTGGATCGAGGGCAGGGCACGGATGGTGGCAGTGCAGGTCGCGGGAGGAGCTTCGACGACCCGGACCTGGCCGGAGGTGCTCGCTGCGACGAAGGGGCAATGGGATCCCGCGAGTCGGCTTTGGCCTCGGGCTGGCGAGGCGGGGTTCCAGCGGTGGCAGGTTGTAGAACGGGGTCGGCTGCTCGCCAGCGGCGGCTTGACCCCGGTGGAGGGTGGCTGGAGATGGGGTGACGGGAGGAGAGGCCCCGACGGGAGGAGCTGCTCGTGGAGCAGGGGGGAAACGGGGCTAGCGGCTGCAGCTCCGGCTGCTCTCGAGATCGGGCCCGGGGCGGGCTGGATCTGGATCTGGCGGGCATGGCGGCTGAGGAGGTGGGAGCTGGTGGAGACCTACGGGGCTAGGGTTTGGTATGTGCGGATCCCGAGGCAGGGGCTGGCTAAGACTAAAATGGAAGGGGAGCCTCTTCCTTTTATAGTCGGGGTAGCCAGGGTTTGCCAATTGGGGCATTTTCGGACCCTCCGATCTCGATCGGACGACTCTGGTTGCGCCCTCGGGTGAGGTGGTTGTGTTAGAGCGGCTAGATGGCGAAGAGAGGGATTGTGCGCCCCGTGACAGAGTTTTATAAACCAAAAACGTCCGCTGATAAACCAAAGTCGGTGCCGCTACGGTCGACCGTTCGGCTATCAAATGGACTCCGATTGCGACGAAATTTGACAGGCAGTGTACCTACACTATAATATGACCGTACGCCAAGTTTTGACCCAATCCGAGAATATTTTATATGCACATTTAAAAACAATATTTTGTCGATGTCGCGGGCGCGTGCGTGTGTGGTTGGTCTCAAAACGGTCAACGACGAACACGGAGAGAACCGGCAACTAATAATGGATGCAGGTTTTGAAAACTAGCGGCAACGGACTGCCGATGCAATGCGGATGATGTGAATTATGCGATGACGAGTGCGACAAACAATAATTAACCTGGTGGCAACAGAATAAAATGGGAATCTTCTGGAGCGTCGGTCTCGGGCTATCACAACTCTCCTACACTAGAAGAGGATCTTGGCCTGAGATCCAAGAATGAAAGGGGAAGAGGAAGAGAAAGAGCAAGATGTAAAACTTAATTGCTTCTTTGAAAAACGAGTGAAACCAACGATGCTTGAAGGTTGCAAAGAGATGAAGAATGATATGAGAAACAAGCAAGAATTCACACAAAATTTTGGCAGCACTTCGGTAGGAAAAGGGGACAAAAAATTCGATAAGATGGAATGATCTTGAGAAGAATCACAACAAACTAACTAAATTGATAACCAAGGAAAGAACATGATCTTGATAGAACAGGATGATAGATTATAGAGAGCAACATCACCACAACTCCGGAACAAGAGAATAGAAACTAGATCTTTGAGAAAAATAGAATGAAGATGAAAAGGACAATTACTATCACAATTGAATTTGACAAGCAGCCTTGCAAGAACAATAGAACGGAAGATTTCTCACTAAAATAAAACATAGTTGAAAGGATTGCTCGGGAAGAGAGATACTCCACCGGTACAAAGAAAACTTGATGAGGTGAGAACCTCAAACTAATTGAAAGGATTAAAAACAGAAACTTCTGAGATACCTTCAGCACTCCGGATAGAAAAGAGATTGATGAATGACAAGAGAGGCTTGAAGAGAATTCCCACACAAAAATCATATAGGAACAAAATGATATTATGAACACGGATAGCTTGAATTGAATTCACCGGAAAAGAAAACAAGAATTAAGAAACGATGAATTCAAAACTCATGAGAATCTTCACAAAGAACCACCGGATAAGAGAGAAAAGAAAAATATAGCGAAGCAATAATGAATTGGAATGCACTTGGATGATAATTGAATCACTGAAGAAAAGGGCGGGGGCGGGGAAAAACAATGACAACTTGGTACAGATGAGATGGACTTCGGAGAAATGAGAGATTGATCTTGCAAAAATTGGAGAGGATTGACTTGACTTGAAGAGAAGCACACCGGTTGAAAGAGAATTGACATGACGACTCCGGTTGAAAAGAAATGATAAGACAACTTGATTGATCAATAGAATTGCATTCCCATAAAAATATGAGAACACCTCTTGGAACAGATATGAAATCACCATTTGACATCGAAGCAACTCGAATTACCATATGATGTCTACATACGTTTCTACTCTTGTAGACTATGTTGGGCCTCCAAGCGCAGAGGTTTGTAGGACAGCAGCAATTTTCCTCGAGTGGATGACCTAAGGTTTATCGAACTCAGGGAAGTAGAGGTTGAAGATGGTCTCTCTCAAGCAACCCTGCAATTAAGATACAATAAGTCTATTGTGTCCCCAACACACCTAATACAATTGTCAGTTGTATAGGTGCACTAGTTCGGCGAAGAGATGGTAAAATATGGGTGATAGGTGTGGCAAAGCATGGTAATATAAATCTGAAATAAAAATGGCAGCAAGGTAGCAAGTGAAAAAAGTGAGCAGAAACGGTGTAACAATGGTGAGAAACGGGGCCTAGGCTTCATAATTTCACTAGTGGCAACTCCCAACAACATTAACATAGTCTAATCACATGATATTTCCACTAAAACATGCACTGGTGACTTACACGGAGGTCATTCCTTTGTGATCAAGAGAGGACGAGAATTATGTAGGGCTACAGAAGCACACCTCAGAGTTCGTAGTTATCTCTATGGATTTCCCAATGTCACCGCGGCCATCCAAAGACAGTACCACAATCACCACAACGCATCTCAAGGATAGTCAAAGACAAGCACCAAGAGACTCTCAATCTTCAGTTAATTCACAAAAGAGGAAATCACTCATGAAAATATTCTTCTAATACATGTCCAATAGACCGCTGTCACCATGGTCTCGGGGATTATACTAGATAAGATCAAGTTAGTACATCTATCCAATACATAGAAGAAGGGGAAACATCATGGGATCACCCTAGATTAACATAGCCCATGATCACAATCAAGATCACATCATGAGAGAGAGAATTAACCACATAGCTATTGTAGAAGACCTCAGCCCCGAGGAGGAACTAATCCCGCTTCATGGAGGGAGGAAGCAACGTCGACGGAGATGAATCTGGGGGCACTTCCCCGTCCCGGCAGGGTGCCGGCACAGGAATTCTGGTCCCCCGAAACTTGTTGGCGATGGCGGTGGAGGTCAGAATTGCTTCTGGAGAAAAGGGTTCTGGAATCAGTGTTTCCTCCACGGGAGTAAAAATAGGAGCCAAGGTAGGGCACCAGAGGAGGTGGGCCCCACCCAGGTGACCTATGGGCGCGGCCAGGGGGTAGGTCGCGCAGGGAAGCCGCCTGGGCAGGCCCTGGCTCCCCTTTGGACAACCTTTGGTGCTCGGGAAGATTCCGTCACGCTGATTTTTATATATTTTCTCGAGATTTTTGGGACTCGGTAAATTGGGGTAAAAGTCCCTACAAAAAAGACACCAGCCGATAGAAACTGGCACTGGGTGCACTGAGTTAGTAGGTTAGTCCAAATATGTGTAAAAAGGTATGAAAGTGTAGCAAAACATATAACAATGTCACCCAAAAGATTATGGAACAAGCAGAAATTATAGATATGTTTGAGACGTATCAACATCCCCAAGCTTAATTCCTGCTCGTCTTCGAGTAGGTAAATGATAACACAAATAATTTGTGTGGTGTCATGCTAACATACATATAAGAACTTCAAAGTAAAGCAAGTAAGATATGCAATTCAAGTCAAGACAATAACAAGCAAGAGACTATATTTAGTATTGAAATTAACAAAGTCAGAACATAAAGGTGCAAGAGCTCTCGCTGTCCGTAACTCGAATGTCTCCAAACGGTGTTTGCATGCAAGAAGTGGGGGATGGGTTTAGAGCATAAAAATTGTTTGTAGTTTAATTGAGAACTCAATCTACTAAAACTTCACACTTGGTCTCCTTCGGAATCTTATTTTGACTCATCCCCAGACCACTAGTCAAGCACAAGTCAAAATGATCCTCTCCTTTTCGACTTTGAGCACTCATGCAATGGATGAGCGCAAGCAAGATATGTTGGCACTTAGGATGGCAAAGAGAATAATGATGGGGAAGGAAGAAAAAAAGGTGTGAAAGGCTCACATGAATGAGGACAACCATAGGTGAGAGAAAGCCAAACGATAGATATGATGTGAGGAGTAGGGATTGCCATGCAACGGATGCACATATGAGCTAAGGTAAGCTCTCCAATGGAACTAGTGGGGGTGCAAACAACTTTCTTGCTCATGAAGACCTAGAGCTCATTTGAGGAGGCTCGTCATTGGAATATACAAGCCAAGTTCTATAGTGTAAGGGTCCCCACATAGTTATGCATGAATGATAATCTCTATGGAGTACAAATATAACAATGGAGTGCAAGTGTGGATCTTTCAAAAGGAATAGTAGTGTTGCCCCTTCTCTTCTTTTTATTCCTTTTTTTCTTTTTTTTCTTTTTTTTGTGGCCTCTTTGGCCCTTTCTATTTATCTCTCATTTGTCCTATTTGGGATCTTTTCATTTGTCCTCTTTGGGATCTTTGAATTTGTCCTCTTTGGGATCTTTTCCTCACTTAAGGGCAACACTCTATGTTTTACAAGAATAAAAAGAAGATCTTCACACTTTATAAGAAGTACTCACATAAAGACAAATGAAAACTATCATGATGTATGCAAATGTATGCCTCTGCCAGTGTTGCAGGATATGCAATGATACTAGCGCGTCATGTAGCAATAACAAGGGCAAGGCCCAACTAGCATGCGGCTCCTCGATCAAGCAAAAGCATGTATGACATGAAGATCAAGTCATGAGATGGTGGATGTTGCATGGCAATGTATCTCGGAAAAGGCTATGGAAATTCCTTAATAGGTAGGTATGGTGGCTGTTTTGAGGAAGGATATAATCAGGCTTATGATGACAGAGCATATCATGCCAAGGGTTTGTATGCACGATGAAGGTTGCACCAACTCTCAAGATGAGAAAGGGAAATGCACGGTACGGAAGAGGCTAGCAAAATATGTATGGTGGAAGTGCCAACAATCGAATACTCACATTAGTCCGAAGAAGTCATGCACTTATTATAGGTAAATCTCTATCTAGTCAGGAGATTCACAAAGAGACAAGTACCACGAGGAGGATTGTTTGGGGGTTTGGTTATCCTTGCGCATCCTCTACCCATGGTAACGTGAGGGTACTCTATTTATTCCAACCCCTCCAGAGGTTAGCGATCTGTCTAGTAGCTAGAGTTCTCAACTATTTTTTTGTTTTTGAAAAACACACGAAATTCCCAAAATACGACACCTATCACTAATAGGCTCAAGCTCTTGACACCAATAGTCCAAACATTACTCAAATCAATACCTCAAAACTATCGCAAGTTACTACTATACTTAAATCGCAACCTCAATTACCTACTCATGCAAGACACACAACTCAGTGCAACAAGCCAACTCTCTAAACAAGATAAACATGATAGCTCAATAGAGTTCCAAAAGCATCTAAATAAAAGCTCTTACAAAGATAAAGCGTGAAAACTAAGAGCTAAGCATGACAGCAGCTATGAAAAGATACAGAACACACAAAAAGATAAGCATGAAAACATATGTTGTGTTCTAGAGTGGAGTGGACGTGTTTCTCTCCCAAACAGACAAGGCTAGGGTCCAACTTGTTATGAACATCAAGCAAAACTAAAACAAACTAAAAATTAAAGAGCGGGACGCTCCAAGCATAGCACATAACATATGAAGTGATAAAAATATAGCATGGAGAAGGATGAACTGATGATTGTTGATGGAGAAGGTGATGCACGGGGGCATCCCCAAGCTTAGACACTTGCATGTCCTTGGATATTTATTGGGGTGCATGGGGTCATCCCAAGCTTGAGCGTTTGACACTCTTGGATCTTCTTTCATCATCTTCTGTCGCATACTTGAAAACTCCCTTCATACGAAACTCATCATAAGCTTATTAGAGTGGTTAGTACCCATAATAAAATATATTTTTATCCACTAGAAATAAAGATTTTCATGAAGAGATACTGTTTCTCAAGATTTCCAAAAAGGTTTTGCAAATAAAAAGCAAGCTTAAGATTTGCAAAACGATGAAAACGTAAAACGTGGCAGAATCTGTGAAAAACAGACCAGTAGGTAGTAAATAATTTTTTCAGGGCACTTCTACAAATCAAATCAAAAACTCAGAACATACGCCAAAAAGCCAATTGTATAGAGCATACTGTCAACAAAATTCAGATCAAAAAGATGATCTGGTGAATTTTTCTCTCAATCAGACAGAATCTGTTTCTGGACAACATGTCACAACTTTTGAACTTTCTTGCAATCGGAGGCTAAAACTTGGCACAAATCTTAAAAATAAAGATACAATGATGTTGCTACAGTAGTAACACACATCAAGACCACTAAAAACTGAAAGTAAAAACTCAAAATAAAGATAACAAGGGTTGTCTCCCTAGAGCTCTTTCTTTATAGCCATAAAGATAGGCTTGAGATTTTAATGATGCTCCCGTAGGAATAAGAGTTGTAGAACAAAAGAGAGCATCAAGAAGAAAATACCAAACACATTTAAGTCTAACATGCTTCCAATGCATAGGAAATTGCAATATAATAATTCATTGAAGCACAAAGCAATAAGCATAGGAAGGAAAAACAAGTGCAGCTTCAAAACCTTCAACATAAAGAGAGGGAACTTGGTATTATTGAAATATCTATAAGCATATGTTCCCTTCTCATAATAATTTTCAGTGGGATCATGAATAAAATCAACAATATAAGTATCACATAAAGAATTGTTACCATGATCCACATGCAAAAAGGTACTCTTACTCTCCACATAAGCATAATCTTTATCATTGGTCATAGTGGGAGTAGGACTATCATAAACAACCTGAACACTATTGATTAATTGTGTATTGGGGAGCCCATGGTTAGGAAATTTTAGCATTAAAGTTTTCAGTCTCCCCTAAGCTTGAGCTATGCTCTCTCCGTCATGAGGATAGAAATTATAAACATAATTCCTATTATCATGGACTTCATGAAGAGGATAAAATTTGGAGTAAAAGAGAGACTGAATCTCTTCCCAATCCCATAGGTGAGAATCATCTAGTAGCCTATACCATTCCAATGCTTTTCCTTTTAGTGTCAAGGCAAATAATTTCCTCATGACTCCATCTCTTGTCAAACCTGAAATCATAAACAACTCACAAAGTTCTGTAAGTTTCAACAAATGAATACTAGGATTGACTGTTCCATCTCCTGCATAACAATGATTCCTAATTATTTCAATTATCCCAAGTGGTATTTTGAATGGGATACATTCAGTAGGTGGAGGAGACTTCTCTACCACGGGTGTGGTAAAGCGTCCTTCCCAAAGTAGCAAACTAAAAGTGCAGTTTCCATAAGCCTAACTAGTGAAAATAAAAACAAGAAACGAAAATATTTAATTGCAAGATCTAAAGATATACCTTCAAGCACTCACCTCCCCGGCAACGGCGCCAGAAATAGCTTGATGTCTACGCACGCTTCTATTCTTGTAGACTATGTTGGGCCTCCAAGCGCACAGGTTTGTAGGACAGCGGCAATTTCCCTCAAGTGGATGACCTAAGGTTTATCGAACTCAGGGAAGTAGAGGTTGAATATGGTCTCTCTCAAGCAACCCTGCAATTAAGATACAAGAAGTCTCTTGTGTCCCCAACACACCTAATACAATTGTCAGTTGTATAGGTGCACTAGTTCGGTGAAGAGATGGTAAAATATGGGTGATAGGGGTCGCAAAGCAAGGTAATATAAATCTGAAATAAAAAATGGCAGCAAGGTAGCAAGTGACAAAAGTGAGCATAAACGGTGTAACAATGGTGAGAAACAGGGCCTAGACTTCATACTTTCAGTAGTGGAAACTCCCAACAACATTAACATAGTCTAATCACATGATATTTCCACTAAAACATGCAATGGTGACGTACTCGGAGGTCATTCCTTTGTGAACAAGAGAAGACGAGAATTATGTAGGGCTACAAAAGCACGCCTCAGAGTTCGTAGTTCTATCTTTGGATTTCCCAATGTCACCGCGGCCATCCAAAGAGAGTACCACAATCACCACAACGTATCTCAACGATAGTCAAAGACAAGCACCAAGAGACTCTCAATCTTCAATCAATTCACAAAAGAGGAAATCACTCATGAAAATATTCTTCTAATCCATGTCCAATAGACTGCTGTCACCATGGTCTCGGGGATTATACTAGATAAGATCAAGTGAGTACATCTATCCAATACATAGAAGAAGGGGAAACATCATGGGATCACCCTAGATTAACACAACCCATGATCACAATCAAGATCACATCATGAGAGAAAGAATTAACCACATAGCTATTGTAGAAGACCTCAGCCCCGAGGAGGAACTACTCCCGCTTCATGGAGGGAGGAAGCAACATCGATGGAGATAAATCTGGGGGCACTTCCCCGTCCCGGGAGGGTGCCGGCACAGAAATTCTGGTCCCCCGAAACCTGTTGGCGATTGCTACGGCAACAAAAGTCCTTCCCCGGCAATGCCAGAGATCCTTCTGTCGTCTCTTGAGCTTGCGTTGGTTTTTCCCTTGAAGAGTAAAGGGTGATGCAGCACAGAGCAGTAAGTATTTCCCTCAGTTTGAGAACCAAGGTATCAATCCAGTAGGAGAATCTCGTTAAGTCCAGAGTACCTGCGCAAACACAAAAGAGCTTGCACCCAACGTTATAAAGGGGTTGTCAATCCCTTCAAGATTGATTGCAAAGTGAGATCTGAAGGCGGAAAGTGCAACGAAGTAAAAGTGTAAGGCTGAAAATATGGTGTGGAGTAGACCCGGGGGCCATAGTGTTCACTAGAGGCTTCTCTCAAAATAGCAAGTATTGCGGTGGGTGAACAAATTACTGTCGAGAAATTGATAGAACGGCGCAAAGTCATGACAATATCTAAGGCAATGATCATACATATAGGAATCACGTCCGAGACAAGTAGACCGATACTTTCTGCATCTACTACTATTACTCCACACATCGACCGCTATCCAGCATGCATCTAGTGTATTGAGTTCATGACGAACAGAGTAACGCCTTAAGCAAGATGACATGATGTAGAGGTATAATCTCAAACCAATGATGAAAACCCCATCTTTTTACCCTTGATGGCAACAACACGATGTGTGCCTCGCTACCCCTTCTATCACTGGGTGAGGTCACCGCACGGTATGAACCCAAAACCAAGTACTTCTCCCATTGCAAGAATAATAGATCTAGTTGGCCAAACAAAACCCACAATTCGAAAAGAATTACAAGGATATGAAATCATGCATAAGAGAGATCAGAAGAAACTCAAATAAGATTCAAAGATAATCTGATCATAAATCCACAATTCATCGGATCTCGACAAACACACCGCAAAAGAAGATTACATCGGATAGATCTCCATGAAGATCATGGAGAACTTTGTATTGAAGATCCAAGAGAGAGAAGAAGCCATCTAGCTACTAGCTATGGACCCGTAGGTCTATGGTGAACTACTCACGCATCATCGGAGAGGTCATGGTGTTGATGAAGAAGCCCTCCGTATTTGAATCCCCCCTCCGGCAGGGCACCAGAACGTGCCCCAGATGGGATCTTGCGGAGACAGAAGCTTGCGGCGGCGGGAAAGTACTTTCGATAATCTCTTGATTTTTCTGGGATTTTAGGAAATATATAGGCGCAAAACCTAGGGCAGAGGAGGTCCAGGGGGCCCACAAGCCCGTGAGGCCCGGCCTCCCCCCTGGCCGGGGCTAGAGGGCTTGTGGGGTCCTTGGGGACCCCCTGCCTTTGTTCTCATGTCTCCCGATCTTCTTTTGTTTCGGAAAAAAATCTTTTCGGGGATATTATTCCGTTTGGACTCCGTTTCAAATATTTCTCTGAAAAGGGTCAAAAACATGGAAAAAACAGGAACTCGCACTTGGCACTGAGTTTATAAATTAGTCGCAAAAAAGATATAAAAGGCATATAAAACATCCAAATTTTGACAAGATAATAGCATGAAACCATCAAAAATTATAGATACGTTGGAGACGTATCAAGCATCCCCAAGCTTAACTCCTGCTCGTCCTCGAGTAGGGAAGTGATAAAGACTGAATTTTTGATGTTGAATGCTACCTAGCATAGTTGTCCTTTGCAACTTCTTTCATGTGACATGAATGTTCAGATCCGTAAGATTCAAAACAATAGTTTGATATTGACATAAAAATAATAATACTTCAAGCAAACTAGCAAGTTAATCATGAACTTTCAAAATAACAAGGCCAAAGAAAGTTATCCCTACAAAATCATATAGTCTGGCTATGCTCCATCCTCACACAACTAATTTAAATCATGCACAACCCCGGTATTGGCCAAGTAATTGTTTTCGCACTCTTACTTTCTCAAACCTTTTATAACTATCATGCAATACATGAGCGTGAGCCATCGATATAGCACTATAGGTGGAATAGAGTGTGGTGGTGGTTGTGAGATAAAAAGGAGGAGATGGTCACATTGACTCGGCGTATCAAAGGGCTATGGAGATTCCCATTAATAGATATCAATGTGGATAAGTAGGGATTGCCATACAAGGGATGCACAAGAGCTATAAGTATGTGAAAGCTCAAAAAGAGAACTAGTGGGTGTGCATCCAACTTGCTTGCTCACTAAGACCTAGGGCAATTTGAGCAAGCCCGTCATTGGAATATACAAGCCAAGTTATATAATGAAGATTCCCACTAGCATATGGTAGTGACAAAGCAAGAAGCTCTCAATCATGAAGAACATGGTGCTATTATGAAGCACAAGTGTGGAAAAAGATAGTAGCATTGTCCCTCCTCTCTTTTTCTCTCTTTTTTTATTTGGGCTCTTGGGCCTCTTTTTTTCCTTTTCTCTTTTTTTTATTTGGGATCTTTGGCCTCTTTTTTTATTTCCTCACACGGGACAATGCTCTAATAATGATGATCATCACACTTTTATTTACTCACAGCTCAAAGCTCAAAATGATGATGACTCTATAGGAAATGCCTCCGGTAGTGTACCGGGATGTGCAACAATCTAGCTTGGCGTATGACGTTGAAACATCTCGTTAGCTATCTTACAATCATGCAATGGCAATATTAGAGTGACGGCACAAGTCATGAGACGGAACGGTGGGAGTTGCATGGCAATATATCTCGGAATGGATATGAAAATACCATAGTAGGTAGGTATGGTGGCTGTTTTGAGGAAGGCATATGGTGGGTTTGTGCACCGGTGAGAATTGCGCGGCACTAGAGAGTCTAGCAATGGTGGAAGGTGAAAGTGCATCTATACCATGGACTCACATTAGTCATGAAGAACTCACATACTTGTTGCGAAAGTTTTTATTAGTAATCGAAACAAAGTGCTAAACGCATACTCCTAGGGCAAGGGTTGGTTGGTGTTAACCATCGCGCGATCCCGACCTCAACACAACGGATGACAATCAATATATCAATTATGCTCCGACTTCCTAACATAGCGGTTCACCATACGTGCATGCTACGGGGATCACTAACTTCAACACAAGTATTTCTAGATTCACAACACCCTACTAACATAACTCTTAATATTACCAAATCCACGTCTCAAAACTAATTGAGAGGAATCAAGACTTATCTTTCTACTCAATGCACATGAAGATGGATGTTTTTGTATCCTCTTTGGGTACCTATCACCTTTGGGACTACTTTCATAGCATAAGCCAACTACCAAGTCACGCACCGTCGTGCTCTAAAAGATCTAAGTGAAGCACAATGAGCATTCTAGCAAGATCACGATGAGTGCGTGTCTCTCTCTAAAGGTGTGCAGCAAGGATGATTGTGACACAACAAAAAGAAAAACCTCCTAAGATACAAGACGCTCCAAGCAAAACACATATCATGTGGTGAATAAAAATATAGCTCTAAGTAATGTTACCGATGGATTGAAGACGAAAGAGGGGATGCCTTCCCGGGGCATCCCCAAGCTTAGGCTTTTTGGTGTCCTTGAATTTGGATGGGGATGCCTTGGGCATCCCCAAGCTTGAGTTCTTTCCACTCCTTATCTCTTTGTCCATGAGAACATCACCCAAAACTTGAGAACTTCACAACACAAAACTTTAAACAGAAACTCATGATAACATTAGCACAAGAAAACAAACTACCATCACTTTAGGTACTGTAGCAAACTTGAATTCTATTTATATTGGTGTTGGGCTACTATATTCTCACTTTTACATGGCTAGTACCCCCCACCCCTCCCCCCGATACTATCCATATTTTCATCAAAACAAGCAACCAACTCAACAAAAACAGAATCTGTCAAAAACAGACCAGTCTATAGCAATCTGTATACTTCGTATACTTCTAGCACCTCACAAATTCTGAAAAATTACGACTGCCTGGGAAAAAGGCATATCAACCAGCAGCAAAAAGAATCAACTCAAAATCTCTTTCTGAATAAAAATGAAAAATCATCTCGTGAGTAAAAAGTAGTTGTCTTTTTCCAGCAGGATTAAACAACCATCACCAAGACTAGTCATAAAGGTTTTGCTTGGCTCAAACACAAAAAAGAAACACAAAAGACACAATCACAATAGAATTACGATGGTGTGGACGCAACAAAACAGAAATAAAAAGATAAATTCATTGGGTTGCCTCCCAACAAGCGCTATTGTTTAACGCCCTTAGCTAGGCATTGATAATTCAATGATGCTCACACAAAAGACAAGAATTGAAGCACAACGAGAGCATCATAAAGCATGTGAAAATCACATCTAAGTCCAACATGCTTCCTATGCATGGGCATTTTATAGGAAAACAGATTGTCAAGACAACCAGTAGTTACCATATGCAAGGACGAAGAAAGAGACAAGAGCAATCTCAACATAACGAGAGGTGACTTAGTGATATGAAAGTTTCTACCACCATATTTTCCTCTCTCATAATAATTACATGTGGGATCATATTCGAATTCAACAATTTAACTATCACATAGGATATTCATTTCATGATGCACATGCATGCAAAGTTGACGCTCTTCAAAAATAGTGGTATTATCATCAACTAAAGTCATGACTTCTCCAAACCCACTTTCAATATTATTGCAAATATCATATTCATCATGAGGTTTAAACAAATTTTCAAGATCATAAGAAAGATCATCACCCCAATCATGATTATTGCAATAAGTAGTGGTCATAGCAAAACTAGCATCCCCAAGCTTAGGGTTTTGCATATTTTTAGCATGATTGTCACTAATATAATTTATAGTGGAATCATTGCAATCATGCTTTTCATCCAAGGAGCCCTCGTGAATCACTTCATAAATTTCTTCCTCACAATTTTTAGATTCACGCATCTCAAGCAAAACTCCATAAAGATAGTCAATTGCACTCAACTCACTAGCAATTGGATCTCTTAAAGAGATTAGCAAGTGGATGAGGATCCATATCAATAGATTTTCACCAAGCGAAGATGCAAGCATATTGAAGGCACATGGTAACACAAGCAAACAGAAAGCAAGCGAAAGAAAGGCCGAATGAAAAAGGCAAACGAAAAGGGCAAACGAAAAAGGCAAAGATTTTTTTGTAAATTTTTGTTTTTCAGAAGTGGGGGAGAGGAAAACGAGAGGAAAAAAAGTAAATGCAAGAGATGAGTTCGTGACACTTACTAGGATGAGTTCTTGACATGATCCTCCCCGGCAACGGCGCCAGAAATTCTTCTGCTACGGCAACAAAAGTCCTTCCCCAGCAATGGTGCCAGAGATCCTTCTATCGTCTCTTGAGCTTGCGTTGGTTTTTCCCTTGAAGAGGGAAGGGTGATGCAGCACAGGAGCAGTAATTATTTCCCTCAGTTTGAGAACCAAGGTATCAATCCAGTAGGAGAATCTCGTCAATTCCAGTGTACCTACGCAAACACAAAAGAGCTTGCACCCAACGCTATCAAGGGGTTGTCAATCCCTTCAAGATTGATTGCAAAGTGAGATCTGAGGGCGGAAAGTGCAACGAAGTAAAAGTGTAAGACTGAAAATATGGTGTGGAGTAGACCCGGGGGCCATAGTGTTCACTAGAGGCTTCTCTCAAAATAGCAAGTATTACGGTGGGTGAACAAATTATTGTCGAGCAATTGATAGAACCGCGCAAAGTCATGACGATATCTAAGGCAATGATCATACATATAGGCATCACGTCCGAGACAAGTAGACCGATACTATCTACATCTACTACTATTACTCCACACATCGACCGCTATCCAGCATGCATCTAGTGTATTGAGTTCATGACGAACAGAGTAACGCCTTAAGCAAGATGACATGATGTAGAGGTATAATCTCAAATCAATGATGAAAACCCCATCTTTTTACCCTTGATGGCAACAACACAATGCGTGCCTCGCTACCCCTTCTGTCACTCGGTGAGGTCACCGCACGATATGAACCCAAAACCAAGCACTTCTCCCATTGCAATAATCATAGATCTAGTTCGCCAAACAAAACGCACAACTCGAAGCGTATTACAAGGATATGAAATCATGCATAAGAGAGATCGTAAGAAACTCAAATAAGATTCATAGATAATCTGATCATAAATCCACAATTCATCGGATCTCGACAAACACACCGCAAAAGAATATTACATCGGACAGATCTCCATGAAGATCATGGACAACTTTGTATTGAAGATCCAAGAGAGAGAAGAAGCCATCTAGCTACTAGCTATGGACCCGTAGGTCTATGGTGAACTACTCACGCATCATCAGAGAGGCCATGGTGTTGATGAAGAAGCCCTCCGTATCCGAATCCCCCCTCCGACAGGGCACCAGAACGTGCCCCAGATGGGATCTTGCGGAGACAGAAGCTTGCGGCAGCGGAAAAGTACTTTCGATGATCTCTTGATTTTTTGTGGGATTTTAGGGAATATATAGGCACAAAACCTAGGGCAGAGGAGGTCCAGGGGGCCCATAAGACCGTGAGGCCCGGCCTCCCCCTGGTCGGGGCTAGAGGGCTTGTGGGGTCCCTGGGGACCCCCTGCCTTGGTTCTCACGTCTCCCGATCTTCTTTTGTTTCGAAAAAATCTTTTCGGGTATTTTATTCCGTTCGGACTCCGTTTCAAATCTTCCTCTGAAAAGGGTCAAAAATACAGAAAAAACAGGAACTGGCACTTGGCACTGAGTTAATAAGTTAGTCCCAAAAAAGATATAAAAGGCATATAAAACATCCAAAGTTTGACAAGATAATAGCATGAAACCATCAAAAATTATAGATACGTTGGAGACGTATCAGCAATGGCGGTGGAGGTCGCAATTGCTTCTGGAGAAAAGGGTTCTGGAATCAGTGTTTCCTCCATGGGGGTAAAAAATAGGAGCCAAGGTAGGGCACCAGAGGAGGTGGGCCCCACCTAGGCGACCTGTGGGCGCGGCCAGGGGGTAGGCCGCGCCGGGAGGCCGCCTGGGCAGGCATTGGCTCCCCTTTGGCCCACCTTTGGTGCTTGGGAAGCTTTCGTCATGCTGATTTTTATATATTTTTCTCGGGACTTTTGGGACTCGGTAAATTGGGGTAAAAGTCCCAGCAAAAAAGACATCAACACACAAAAATTGGCACTGAGTGCACTGAGTTAGTAGGTTAGTCCAAATATGTGTAAAAAGGTATGAAAGTGTAGCAACACATATAACAATGTCACCCAAAAGATCATGGAACAAGCAGAAATTATAGATACGTTTGGGACGTATCACCATATTAAAACAAAACAAAGTATGAGGCTTACGAAACAAGCCGGAGCAAATTCATGACAGAGATTATGTCCGATATTTTCGTGGATAGGATCGCACGGGCTCGATCCTACAGTAGCCATTATGTACAAGGTAGTGCAGACGACATACAAAGCGTCCCCAAGTCGTAGCAAGCTACAAGGACTCTTTAATACACAACGAGAACCATTGTAAGACGACCGTGAACAAACGAATCCACTAGATGTCGAACCCCAAACTCACATCATGCATCTGTTGGAAGATTGTCCTATAAGTAACTACTTGAATTCCCACCTAAGAACTCCTGAAATTTTCTGGTCATGTAAGCAGGTCCATGGATACAAGGAGTAAAATCCATCACTCAACTCCTAGCAATAACACTACCCGTCCAGTGTATCACATCCATTACACATAACCAGAGATCTCGGAAACTCATCTATCTCGGATCCTCGTAGTCACGATGATACTAAGTATGGCGATACATCCGGACCTATCTGCACCAGTACTCGGGAAGCCAGACTCCTCTCGCCACTACTAGTATTGAAGCAATTTCGAACATCCTCCGTCCTGAGATACTAAGAAATCTGAATGATAACGATGTGGTCAAGAATACCCTCGAGCTCAACTCCTCGAAAGAAAATCAACACAGTAGGAGGCACCAAGTCAGAACTCCGTCACATCGACATCATATATATTCCAAAAATATTCGCGTGATCCTAAAAAAATTGAGTGAGAAGAGGAGTAGAATAAAAATTATTACGTCAAGATTCCACACCACAGCATAGAAGAGGATAATAAAGAATCCTACTCTCCGATATATAACTAAACTCAAAGTAGTTTTTCACTAGACTCGATTCGGCCAAGTTCGATCAGTCAAGGGGGCTCCTAGGTCGGTACAGCTCTGATATCAACTTGTAATGCCCAAGATGCGGTCCTATCCTTATTTTGGCGCGAGGGCCTCGATAGGGATAGAAACGCATCTCGTTGTTTCACAAGAATGGATATCGTTACAAGTACAAGTACTGAAAAGATGAGTATAAGGAGTTGGCTTACACTCACCACAAGCTACATCAGAGTCACATCAGTACAGTACATACAATCATCATGAAGAAGAGCAGGGTCCGTCTACGGTCGAAAAACAAATGATAAAATTACGACTTCCATCCTTGCTATCCCAAGTTGCCGGCCTGGAACCCATCCTAGATCGATGAAGAAGAAGAAGAAACACCAAATGAACAATCAACGCGCTCGCGTCAAGAAACCCTATACATGTACCTGCAACTGGTGTTGTAGTAATCTGTGAGCCACAGGGACTCAGCAATCTCATTTCCAAAGGTATCAAGACTAGCACAGCTTAATGGGTGAGGTATGGTTAAGTGGTGAGCCTACAGCACGCGACTAAGCATTTATTTGAGGTGGCTAACTTACGAGTACACGAATAAAAGAGGGGGTGATCTACGCATAATGGACATGAACTATTGATGATCAAATGAATGATCCTGAACACCTACTTACGTCAAACATAACCCCACCGTGTCCTCAATCGGAGAAGGAGCTCATGAAGACAGTCACGGTTACGCACTTAGTTAGCAAGTTTTAATTAAGCTTACTTCAAGTTTTCTAAAACCGGATGTTAAACAAAGTTTCCACGTTGCCACATAACCGTGGGCACGGATTTCTGAAAGATTTAACCCTGCAAGGGTGCTCCAACTAGTCCATCACAAACTACCACACGCTGTGACAGAATGACCTCGATCAGGGAAACCCGTGATATCCTCGGGTTCCTATTGGAAAACCTCAACCTCGAGACAACTCAGAGCATCCTCGGAATCCCTCGCACAAGAGCTCGAGAAAGGTAAAACAATCCAGCAAGGCCACCCGGCGTGTCTACAATCCCGATAGGAGCCGCGTATCGCGTTCTCAGGACACAACGAATGAGCACTACGTACAGTGGCCGGATAGACATCCCCCTAGTTGCCCCAGGTGGCCCCGCAAGTGGCTCTGTTTTGGACCAGCATCATCGGCACTCGCCCTCCCTATATTATGTTGAATTACTCATCGGGTTCATGATGCCCTATGTTTTTCAATATTAACAAAATTATTATGTTGGGAAAATATAGTACCAATGTTGGGCCTTGCGAGACGAGCTTTATCCCAAAACAAGAACCTTGGGGATCCCCATAACAACCCCAAGCATGTTAGGAGCGCTCATTTATGGAACATAACACCGGTAGCCGAAACTAAGGCGGCAAAGGTGGAACAAAACACCAGGCTAGAAAGGCCGAGCCTTCCACCTTTTACCTACGTCCTGCTTGTCTGGTTGTATTAAGCGTTTTGTTGTTGATTGTTATAGTGACTGTTGATAACCATCTCATGGGCCAATGTCTAAAGAGTCTAACCCCTTGTGAATGAGCTAAGGGTCTCCTTTTATAGGCAAAGGGGCCACCTACAGTGCTCGGTGGTAGGTTCACGAGAAGTTACAGTGAACCTAGGGCGGTGCTTATCCATCTACTGCTGTCAGGTGCATTTAATGCACGTCTTGTCTTTATCAGCGATGTGCTGGTGAAGACATGTATCCAGGTGTTTCGACACCTGGACGCTGGGCTGGCGCATGCGGAATGCGCTGGAACTTGGGGGGCGGTGGCACTGTGGCAAGGGCGGTTGCCCTCCAATAGCCAGGCCCGTCATCTCGGCAAGGAACTTGTTGGGGCCTTGAGTCTCTGTCACGGCAAGGGAGCTTGTCAAGGGCTTCAGTCGTCATCCCGGCAAGGGAGCTTGCTGAGGTCTTGTACTAGATGAGTTCATCATGCCCACTGAATGGGCACGGCCTTGGTCATATTCCCGGCAAGGCAGGCCTGCTAAGGCTTTGGTTATCTTCCCGGCAAGGCAAGCTTGCCGAGGCCTTGGCAATCTTGGGGGTTGCATCTTGACTGGGTCCTGCCATGCCCTGCCGGCAAAGGCTTTTTGCGCCCGTGCACAAGTCTAGGGCACTAGGGACCCCAGTCTTTAGTGCACCGACACCAAAGCATCCTTGGAATCCCTCACACAAGACGCTCAAGAAAGGTAAAACAAGTCCAGCAAGGCTGCCCGGCGTGTCGACAATCCCGATAGGACCCGCGTATCTCGTTCTCAGGACATGACGGATGACCACTACGTACGGTGGCCATATAGACATCCCCTGAGTTGTCCCAGATGGCCCCGCAAGTGGCTCTGTTTTGGACCAGCACCATCTGCACTGGCCATCAATGTATTATGTTGAATTACTCATCGGGTTCATTACGCCCTATGCTTTTCAGTATTGACAGAACTATTATGTTGGGCAAATATAGTACCAATGTTGAGCCTTGCTGGATGAGCTTTATCCCAAAACGAGAATCTAGGAGGTCCCCATAACAACCCCAAGCATGTTAGGAGTGCTCATTTATGGAACATAACACCGGTAGCCGAAACTAAGGCGGCAAAGGTGGAACAAAACACCAGGCTAGAAAGGCCGAGCCTTCCACCTTTTACCAAGCATATAGGTGCATTAATTTAAATAGCAATTAATATGGTGATATAACAAGGGACCCATGTTTTCCAATGGAAGCAACTGCACCTGCCACTAGCAAAGCTATCCAATGGTTAAGCAAGCGGTAACATAGCCAATCAGTGGTTTGCTAGGTTGTAGACAGGTTGAAGGTTTTCATGGCAATGTTGGGAGGATGATATTTAACAGGTGGTAGGCAGCGAGACATAACGATAGAAATGAAACAACTAGCATGGCAATGATAGCATTGATACCTGGGGAAATGATCATATTGCCTGAGATCCAGCTTGGAAGAAGAACAACTCCGTGAAGCAGACGAACCAACGTAGTCGAACGGGTCCTCACATTCCGACACGCTTGCGGAACTCTATCGAGACGAAGCAAACCGGAAACAAGAATCAACACATGATATTCACCACGGCACATGCACGATATGATCCACACCCTAATATGATGCATGATCACTTCAATTATGCAAGGCATGGCAAGGCAATTCACAACAGTCAAACTTTACACATTAAGTGAAGCTCAATATGCAACGAGTTGCATATTGACGGAACTCCGCATTTAATTATTTAGTTCACTCTCATTTATTAACATGACAATATTAAATTGTTGTTAAACATGACAAGAGGTGAAGTACAAATTAAACTACCTATCTAGGCATTTTAAATGAGGCCGAAAACGACATATAGCGTCTCTGAACTAACCCCGCTCGTTAAATTCTAAATCTGTCCAGATTTGTCCTAATCACATTATATGTTTGTTAAATGGCAAAAAAAATTGGTTTACGTGAAATTACACGTCGTTCTGGTCCATTTACATATATGGCTCATCTCCAACGGAGCTACCATTAAATAACTACGGGCTAAACCGTTTCTATCGCGTCGACACGCAAACCGATGCAAACAGCACAGTAAACAGCTCTAAATATTCATGTGAGTTGGAAAATATTAATCTACGCGAAATTCTAGCCAAGTTACATATCTAACTTGTCGCAATCCGACGCACGGATTGAAAACTACGCGGGTTTGAAAATATGCTCTTTTTGTGAAATTAAATAAATTTGAAAAACCTAAACAAAATCTTAACGGGTCGGATCTATCTATTGGGACGAAACAGGCACGGCCACAGATAGCAATAACATGCTCGGGGTGCTGGATAGCAGCAGGGGGATTCACCTTGGTGGGCCGAACCTAGGTCGGAGTAGGAGGTGGGCTGAGCCTCGCTTGGGGCGGAGCTGGGCCTGGGTGACACGCTAGGCTGTTGGATCGAGATGACTGGGCCGAAGGGAGGCCGCCCAAGGTGGGCCGGTGCACTGCAGCTCGGCCAGGCGCGGCTGCAGGGCCACGCCCACACGGCTGGTTGGAGCGGTCAACGCGCCAGGCGGGCACTCGCCTGTGCTCGACCCCGAGCGCACAGACCAGCGACAACAGGATCCGGCAAGGTTGACCTCCAGGAAGCGACGGCGGCTGCAGACCAGGGCCGGCGACCTGGATCGAGGGTAGGTCGCAGATGGTGGCGGTGCAGGCCGTGGGAGGAGCTCCGGCGACCCGGACCTGGCCGGAGGTGCTCGCTGCGATGAAGGGGCGATGGGATCCGACGAGTCGGCTGTGGCCTTGAGGTGGCGAGGCGGGGTTCCAGCGATGGCGCCGGGTTGCAGAACGGGGCCGACTGCTCGCCAGCGGCGGCTAGAGATGGGCTGGCGGGAGGAGAGGCCCCGGTGGGAGGAGCTGCTCGTGGAGTAGGGGGAAACGGGGCTAGCGGTGCAGCTCCGGCTGCTCGGCCCAGATCGGTCCTAGGGCGGGCTGGATCTGGGTCTAGCGGGCCGCGGCGGCTGAGGAGGTGGGAGCTGGTGGAGAGCTGCGGGGCTAGGGTTTGGTCTATGCAGATCCCAAGGCAGGGGCTGGCTGAGACTAAAATAGAAGGGGAGCCTCTTCCTTTTATAGCCGGGGTAGCTAGGGTTTGCCAATTGGGGCGTTTTTGGACACTCCGATCTCGATCAGACGGCTCCGGTTGCACCCTCGGGTTAGGGGGATGTGTTAAAGGGGCTAGGTGGGGAAGAGAAGGAATAATTGTGCGGCCCGTGACAGAGTTTTATAAAACGAAAACGTCCGCTGATAAACCGAAGTCGATTTCGCTATGTTCGATCGTTTGGCTATCAAACGGACTCCGATTGCGACGAAATTTGGCATGCGGTCTATCTGCACTTTAATACGACCGCACACCAAGTTTCGACCCAATCCAAGAATATTTTATATGCACATTTACAAATAATATTTTATCGATGCCGCGGGAGCGTGCGTGTGTGGTTGGTCTCAAAATGGTCAACGACGAACATGGAGAGAACCGGCAACTAATGACGGATGTAGGTTTTAAAAACTGGCGGCAACGGAGTGCTGATGCAATGCGGATGATGCGAATGATGCGATGATGAGTGCGACAAACAATTATTAATCCGGCGATAGCAGAATAAAAGGGGAATCTTCTGGATCGTCGGTCTCAAGCTGTCACAACTACCCCGCGGTAGTACCAAAAGGGCGCACGGTAGTACCGCTCGTTGCCCCGTGCAGTAGCTCCTCCCTCTGCCACCACCATGCATGTGGTAGTACCGCACCTGGCAGCGGTAGTACAACCCCACGCAGCGGTAGTAACAGTTGGATTCTTCCCCCCGCTATATATCTCATTTTTGCATGATCTCTATCCCTAGCCAATCAAACTTTTTGATTTTCTAGGGATTGGTTGAGAAGGCCCAGATCTACACTTCCACCAAGAGATATTTGATTCCCCCCACTGATCCCTTGCGGATCTTGTTGCTCTTCGGTGTTTGAGCGCCCTATACGGTTGAGGTCACCCCAGAGGCACATTCCATTGTGGTGAAGCTCTGTGGTCTTGTTGGGAGCCTCCAAGCTTTGTGTGGAGATTTCCCCAACCTTGTTTGTAAAGGTCCGGTCGCCACCTTCAAGGGCACCGCTAGTGGAATCACGACATCTCGCATTGTGTGAGGGCATGAGGAGAATACGGTGGCCTTACTAGCTTCTTGGGGAGCATTGTGCCTCCACACCGCTCCAATGGAGACATACTTCCCTTCAAAGGGAAGGAACTTCGGTAACACATCCTCGTCTCCACCGGTTCCACTTGTGGTTATCTCTTACCTTTACTATGTACTTATTATTGTTGTGTTCTATTCCTTGCTTGCACTAGTTGTTGTTGTTGTTATCATCATATAGGTTGCTCACCTAGTTGTTCATCTAGAGAACCTTTGTTGCTAACCCTAATTTGTTAAGAAAAGATAAAAATTGGTAGTTGCCTTATCACCCCCCACCCCGCCCCCCACCCCCCCCCCCCCCCCCCGTAGTCAACCATATCGAACCTTTCAACTTTCTTCTTCTTGAGAGATGTTGTCGTGACATTCATAGGAATCTTCTCAAGAAGACATTTGTGAACCCATATCCTTTTCATGGGTGAACCGTTCTTGCAGTTAGTGCCAATGAACCTAACAAATCACCATTTTGGCATTTGAACAGTTTATAGTTGGAATCAAAGGATTCATCAATGATGATAGGATTAGCACAAGTAAAGCGAGATAATGTGGATGGATAAACTTAAGGGGCCTTTGCAGCAACCCATGTGGTTTTGGGGTATTGCTCAGGCTTCCAGTAATATCCATCAACATTGATGTTTCTTTCTAAGCCAACACTCTCTTTCCTAGGTTTTTTGTTCAGGATTGTCTTCTTGAGTACATCGCACAATATCTGATGTCCCTTCAAACTTTTGTACATACCTATCTCAAACAATGTCTTCAACCTGTTATTGTCATCGGTGATAGAAGTGGTTTCCTCATATCAGGGGTTAGATACCAGAGATACACTTGAACATATTGCATTTTCAGAAGCATTTGAACATTTAGTAGTGGAGTCACTAGCTTCCCAAGCAAGGCATTTTAAGCATGGATCATCAAATTCATCCTAAGTGGTATTGATCTGTTCATCAAGGAGTGAGTCGTTTTCCTTCTGAAGATCCTCATAAGCCTCTTTCAACTTCTCAAGATCAAGTTTTCTTTGAATATATTCAATAGAAAGCTTCTCATGATGAGTTGAGAGAGAGATTCATTAAGATTTTGGAGATACTCAAACCTTGAACAAGGATCGCGCATATCTTTTGCCATATCTTCGTTCACTCTCATCTCGTTGTGCGATAGGTCATCACTTTTCTCTAGAGTTAGTTGCATTTCCTCCATAGTATTTTGTTGCTTAGTAGCAATTTAACAAGTTTAGAATAGCTAGGTTTCAAGTCATCATTAGTTTTAGCTTCGCTATCACAGTCATAGCATGAAGATTTTAAGGATACCTTGGAGCCTTTTGCCATGAAGCAGTTGTTGGGTAACGTAGCATAAATTCAAAATTTTCCTACGCCATATTCAAATCTTCCTATGGAGATACCAACAACGAGAGAGGGGTGAGTGCATCTTCATACATTTGAAGATCGCTAAGCGGAAGCGTTGCTAGAACGCGGTTGATGGAGTCGTACTCGCGGCGATTCAGATCGTGGTGTTATTCCGATCTAGTGCCGAACCACGGCACCTCCGTGTTCAACACACGTGCAGCCCGGTGACGTATCTCGCACCTTGATCCAGCAAGGAGGAGGGAGAGGTTGGGGAAGATCTCCGGCAGCACGAAGGCGTGGTGTCGATGGAGAGACGAGGTCTCTCGGCAGGGCTTCGCCAAGCACCGTGGGAGAGGAGGAAGAAGAAGAGCAGGGCTGCGCCGAGAGAGAGATGGAAAATCGTATCTCCAAAGGCCAAAAACCCCACTATATATAGGGGGAAGGGAGGGGTGGCGCCCCTTTAGGGTTCCCCCTTGAGGGGGCCGGCATCCCTAGATGGGACAGGGGGGCGGCGGCCAGGGAGGAGAGGGGGTGGCGCACCCCTAGCTCGGCCTTAGGCCCACCAACGCCTAGGGTTCTCCTCCCTCCCTCTCTGGTGCGTCTGGGCTGAGTGTGGGGGATCGCACCAGCCCACCTAGGGGCTGGTTCCCTCCTGCACTTGGCCCATGTAGCCTTCTGGGGCTTGTGGCCCCTCCCGGTGGGCCTCCGGAACCCTTCCGGTGGTCTCGGCACTTTGCGGGTGGTGCCCAAAACATTTAAGGCGTCCAAACCCATCCATCATATATATCAATCTTTACCTCCGGACAATTTTGGAGCTCCTCGTGACGTCCGGGATCTCATCCGGGACTCCGAACAACCTTCGGTAACCTCGAATAACAATTCCCTATAACCCTAGCGTCATCGAACCTTAAGTGTGTAGACCCTACGGGTTCGAGAGGCATGCAGACATGACCGAGATACTCTTCGGCCAATAATCATCAGTGGGATCTAGATACCCATGGTGGCTCCCACATGTTCCATGATGATCTCATCAGATGAACCACGATGTCAAGGATTCAATCAATCCCGTGTACAATTCCCTTTGCCAGTCGGTATAGAACTTGCCCGAGATTCGATCGTCGGTATACCTATACCTTGTTGAATCTCGTTACCGGTAAGTCTCTTTACTCGTTCCATAGCACATCATCCCGTGACTAACTCCTTAGTCACACTGAGTACATTATGATGATGTTCTACCGAGTGGGCCCAGAGATACCTCTCCGTCACACGGAGTGACAAATCCCGATCTCAATTCGTACCAACCCAACACACACTTTCGGAGATACCCGTAGTGCACCTTTATAGTCACCCAGTTACATTGTGACATTTGATACACCAAAGCACTCCTACGGTATCCGGGAGTTGCACAATCTCACGGTTGAAGTAAAAGACACTTGACATTAGAAAAGCTTTAGCATACGAACAATACGATCTAGCGTTATGCTTAGGAATGGGTCTTGTCCATCACATCATTCTCCCAATGATGTGATCCCGTTATCAATGACATCGAATGTCCATGATTAGGAAACCATGATCATCCATTGATCAACGAGCTAGCCAATCTAGAGGCTTGCTAGGGACACATTGTGATCTATTTATTCACACATGTATTACTGTTTCCTGTTAATACAATTATAGCATGAACAATAGACGATTATCATGAACAAGGAAATATGATAATAACCATTTTATTATTGCCTCTACGGCATATTTCCAACAGTCTCCCACTTGCACTAGAGTCAGTAATATAGTTACATTGTGATGTATCGAACACCCATAGCATTATGGTGTTGATCATGTTTTTCTCGAGGAAGAGGTTTAGTCAACGGGTCTACAATATTCAGATCTGTGTGCACTTTACAAATATCTATTACTCCACTCTCGACATGGTCCTGGATGGAGTTGTAGGGGCGTTTGATGTGCTTGGTCTTTCGATGAAACCTGGGTTCCTTGGTTATGGCAATGGCCCCAATGTTATCACAGAAGAGTATCATCGGACCCGGCTCGCTTGGGACCACTCCAAGGTCGGTGATGAGCTCCTTCATCCAAATCCCTTCATGAGCCGCTTCTGAAGCAGCTATGTACTCCGCTTCACATGTAGATGCTGCCACGACTTCTTGCTTGCTGCTGCACCAGCTCACTGCCCCGCCATTCAAAACATACACGTATCCGGTATGCGACTTAGAGTCATCCGGATCTGTGTCGAAGCTAGCATCAACGTAACCCTTTACGACGAGCTCTTTGTCACCTCCATAAACAAGAAACATCTCCTTAGTCCTCTTCAGGTACTTAAGGATATTCTTGACCGTTGTCCAGTGTTCCATACCGGGATCACTTTGGTACCTCCCTACCAAACTCATGGCAAGGTTTATATCAGGTCTGGTACACAGCATGACATACATTAGAGAGCCTACGGCTGAAGCATAGGGGACAGTACTCATCTTCTCTCTATCTGCTGCTGTGGTCGGTGACTGAGTCTTACTCAATCTCATACCTTGCAAAACTGGCAAGAACCCCTTCTTTGAGTTCTCCATATTGAACTTCTTCAATATCTTGTCAAGGTATGTACTTTGTGAAACACCTATGAGGCGTCTCGATCTATCTCTATAGATCTTGATGTCTAATATGTATGCAGCTTCTCCAAGGTCCTTCATTGAAAAACTCTTGTTCAAATAGGCCTTTATGCTCTCCAACAACTATCTATTATTCCCCATCAATAATATGTCATCCACATATAGTATGAGGAAAGCCACAGAGCTCCCACTCACTTTCTTGTACACACAGGCTTCTCCATAAACCTGTATGAACCCAAACGCTTTAATCACCTCATTAAAGCGAATGTTCCAACTCTGAGATGCTTGCACCAGCCCATAGATGGAGCGATGGAGCTTGCATACCTTGTTAGCACTCTTAGGGTCGACAAAACCTTCTGGTTGCATCATATACAACTCTACCTTAAGATACCCGTTAAGGAACGTTGTTTTGACGTCCATTTGCCAAATTTCATAATCATGAAAAGCGGCAATTGCTAACATGATTCGGACTGACTTCAGCTTCGCTACGGGAGAGAAAGTCTCATCGTAGTCAACTCCTTGAATTTGTCGAAAACCCTTTGCGACAAGTCGAGCTTTGTAAACGGTCACGTTACCGTTTGCATCAGTCTTCTTCTTAAATATCCATTTATTTTCTATGGCTTGCCGATCATCAGGCAAGTCCACCAAAGCCCATACTTTGTTCTCATACATGGATCCTATCTCGGATTTCATAGCCTCAAGCCATTTGTTGGAATCCGGGCCCGCCATTGCTTATTCATAGTTTGAAGGTTCAACGTTGTCTAACAACATGATTTCCATCACAGGGTTGTTGTACCACTTTGGTGCGGATCATACCCTTGTGGACCTTCGTTCTTCAGTAGTAACTTGATCCGAAGCTTTAGGATCATCATCATTAACTTTCTCTTCAGTTGGCGTAGGCACCACAAGAACAATTTCCCGCGCTGCGCTACTCTTCGGTTCGAGAGGGGTGTAATTACCTCATCAAGTTCTACTTTCCTCCCACTTACTTCTTTCGAGAGAAACTCTTTCTCTAGAAAGGATCCGTTCTTGGCAACAAAAGTTTTACCTTCGGATCTAAGATAGAAGGTATACCCAATAGTTTCCTTAGGGTATCCTATGGATACACATTTCTCCGCTTTGGGTTCGAGCTTTTCTGGTTGAATTTTCTTCACATAAGCATCGCAGCCCCAAACTTTAAGAAACGACAGCTTAGGTTTCTTGCCAAACCATAGTTCATACGGTGTCGTCTCAACGGATTTAGACGGTGCCTATTTAAAGTGAATGCTGCAGTTTCCAATGCGTATCCCCAAAATGATAGTGGTAAGTCGGTAAGAGGCATCATAGATCGTACCATATCTAATAAAGTGTGATTACGACGTTCAGACACTCTGTTACGTTGCGGTGTGCCAGGCGGCATCAGTTGTGAAACAATTCCACACTTCCTTAGGTGTGTGCCAAACTCTTGACTCAAATATTCTCCTCCACGATCAGATCGTAGACACTTAATTTTTCTGTCACGTTGATTCTCAACCTCACTCTGAAATTCCTTGAACTTTTCAAACGTTGCAGATTTGTGCTTCATCAAGTAGATATACCCATACCTACTCAAATCATCGGTGAGAGTGAGAACATAACGGTAGCCACCGCGAGCTTCAACGTTCATTGGACCACACACATCAGTATGTATTATTTCCAATAAGTCGGTCGCTCTCTCCATTATTCCTGAGAATGGAGTCTTAGTCATCTTGCCCATGAGGCATGGTTCGCATTGTAAAATGATTCAAAGAGAAGAGACTCTAATAGTCCATCAGTATGGAGCTTCTTCATGCGCTTAACACCGATATGACCAAGGCGGCAGTGCCACAAGTATGTGGGACTATCGTTATCAAATTTACCTCTTTTGGTACTCACACTATGAATATGTGTAACATCACGATCGAGATTCATCAAGAATAAACCATTCACCAGCAGAGCATGACCATAAAACATATCACTCATATAAATAGAACAACCATTATTCTCTGACTTAAATGAGTAGCCGTCTCGCATTAAGCAAGACCCTGATACAATATTCATGCTCAAAGCTGGTACTAAATAACAATTATTAAGGTTTACAACTAATCCCGATGGTAGATGTAGAGGCAGCGTGCCGACGGCGATCACATCGACCTAGGAGCCATTCCCGACGCGCATCGTCACCTCGCCCTTGGCCAGTCTCCGCTTATTCCGTAGTTCCTGCTTTGAGTTATAAATGTGAGCAACAGCACCAGTATCAAATACCCAGGAGCTACTACGAGCGCTGGTAAGGTACACATCAATAACATGTATATCATATATACCTTTAACGTTGCGGGCCTTCTTGTCTGCTAAGTACTTGGGGCAGTTTCGCTTCTAGTGACCTTTTCCCTTGCAATAGAAGCACTCAGTCTCAGGCTTGGGTCCATTCTTTTTCTTCTTCCCGGTATCTGGCTTACCGGGCGCAGCAACGGCATTGCCGTCTTTCTTGAAGTTATTCTTACCCTTGCCCTTCTTAAAACTAGTGGTCTTATTGACCATCAACACTTGATGCTCTTTCTTGATTTCTACTTCTGCAGATTTCAGCATCGAGTACAACTCGGGAACGGTCTTTTCCATCCCTTGCATGTTGTAGTTCAGCACAAAACCCTTGTAGCTTGGTAGGAGAGACTGGAGGATTCTGTCAATTACAGCGTCATCCGGAAGTTCGACTCCAAGCAAAGTCAGACGACTGTGTAACCCAGACATTATGAGTATATGCTCACTAACAGAACTGTTATCCTCCATCTTACAGCTAAAGAACTTTTCGGAGACTTCATATCTCTCGACACGGGCATGAGCTTGAAAAACTAGTTTCAGCTCCTGGAACATCTCATTTGCTCCGTGTTGCTCAAAGCGCCTTTGGAGCCCCGTTTCCAAACTGTATAACATGACACACCTAACCACAGAGTAGTCATCACTCCGCTTCTGCCAGACGTTCTGAATGTCCTGGGCCGCTGTGGTAGCAGGAGGGTCACCTAGCGGCGCATTAAGGACATAAGCCTTTTTAGCTGCTTCGAGGATGAGCTTCAAGTTGCGGACCGAGTCCGCATAGTTGCTACCATCATCTTTCAGCTTGTTTTTCTCTAGGAATGCATTGAAATTGAGGTTGACACGTGCGTTGGCCATTGGATCTACAATATTTGTAAAGAAAACTTTAGACTAAGTTCATGACAATTAAGTTCATTTAATCAAATTAAGTATGAACTCCCACTTAAATCGACATCCCTCTAGTCATCTAAGTGATACATGATCCATGTTGACTAACCTGTGTCTGATCATCACGTGAGACGGACTAGTCGTCATGGTGAGCAACTTCCTGCTGATCGTATTCAACCATATGACTCATGATCAACCTTTCGGTCTCTTGTATTCGAGGTCATGTCTGTACATGCTAAGCTCGTCGAGTCAACCTAAGTGTTTCGCGTGTGTAAATCTGGCTTACACCCGTTGTATGCGAACGTTAGAATCTATCACACCCGATCATCAGGTGGTGCTTTGAGACAACGATCCTTCGCAACGGTGCACACTTACGGGAATACGTTCTTGAAATTTTTATGAGGGATCATCTTATTATGCTACCGTCGTTCTAAGCAATAAGATGAAAAACATGATAAACATCACATGCAATCATATAGTGACATGATATGGCCATTATCATCTTTGCTCCTTCGATCTCCATCTTCAGGCATCGCATGATCATCATTGTCACCGGCGTGACACCATGATCTCCATCATCGTGTCTCCATGAAGTCGTCACGCCAACTACTACTACCACTACTACTATAGCTAACTGTTAGCAATGAAGTAAAAGTAGTAAACACACGGCGTTGCATCTCATACAATAAATTAAGACAACTCCTATGGCTCCTGCGTGTTGTCATACTCATCGACATCAAAGTCGTGAATCCTATTACAATAACATGATCATCTCATACATCACACATGTAACATCACAACTTTGTCCATATCACATCACATGTCAAACCCTAATTTGTTAAGAAAAGATAAAAATTGGTAGTTGCCTTATCACCCCCACACCCCCACCCCCGGTAGTCAACCATATCGATCCTTTTAACTGTCTTCTTCTTGAGAGATGTCGTCGTGACATTCATAGGAATCTTCTCAAGCAGACATTTGTGAACCCATATCCTTTTCATGGGTGAACCATTCTTGCAGTTAGTGCCAATGAACCTAACAAATACTTCACCATTTTGGCATTTGAACAGTTTATAGTTGGAATCAAAGGATTCATCAATGATGATAGGATTAGCACAAGTAAAGACAGATAATGTGGATGGATAAACTTAGGGGCCCTTTGCATCAACCCATGTGATTTTGGGGTGTTTCTCAGGCTTCGAGTCAGATCCATCAACATTGATGTTTCTTTCTAAGACAACACTCTCTTTCCTAGGGTTTTTGTTCAGGATTGTCTTCTTGAGTACATCACACAATATCTGATGTCCCTTCAAACTTTTGTACATACCTATCTCAAACAATGTCTTCAACCTGTTATTGTCATCGGTGATAGAAGTGGTTTCCTCATATTAGGGGTTAGATACCAGAGATACAGTTGAAGATATTGCATTTTCAGAGGCATTTGAACATTTAGTAGTGGAGTCATTAGCTTCACCAGCAAGGCATTTTAAGCATGGAGCATCAAATTCATCCTAAGTGGTATTGATCTGTTCAGCAAGGAGTGAGTCATTTTCCTTCTGAAGATCCTCATAAGCCTCTTTCAACTTTTCAAGATCAAGTTTTCTTTGAATATATTCAATAGAAAGCTTCTCATGATGAGTTGAGAGAGATATTCATGAAGATTTTGGAGATACTCAAAGCTTGAACAAGGATCGCGCATATCTTTTGCCATATCTTTGTTCACACTCATCTCGTTGTGCGACAGGTCATCACTTTTCTCTAGAGTTAGTTGCATTTTCTCCATAGCATTTTGTTTCTTAGTAGCAATTTAACAAGTTTACAATAGCTAGGTTTCAAGTCATCATTAGTTTGAGCTTCGCTATCAGAGTCAGAGCGTGAAGATTTTGAGGATACCTTGGAGTCGTTTGCCATGAAGCAGTTGTTGGGTAACGTAGCCTAAATTCAAAATTTTCCTACGCCATATTCAGATCTTCCTATGGAGAGACCAGCAACGAGAGAGGGGTGAGTGGATCTTCATACCTTTGAAGATCACTAAGGGGAAGCATTGCTAGAACGCGGTTGATGGAGTCGTACTCACGGCGATTCAGATCGTGGTGTGATTCTGATATATTGCCGAACCACGACACCTCCGCATTCAACACACGTGCAGCCCGGTGACGTCTACCGCACCTTGATCCAGGAAGGAGGAGGGAGAGGTTGGGGAAGATCTCCAATAGCACGACGGTGTGGTGTCGATGGAGAGACGAGGTCTCCCGGCAGGGCTTCGCCAAGCACCTTGGGAGAGGAGGAAGAAGAAGAGCAGGGTTGCGCCGAGAGAGAGAGATGGAAAACCGTATCTCCAAAGGCCAAAACCCCCACTATGTATAGGGGGAAGGGAGGGGTGGCGCCCCCTTTAGGGTTTCCCCCTTGAGGGGGGCAGCAGCCCTAGATGGGAGAGGGGGCGGTGGCCAAGGAGGAGAGGGGGGTGGCGCACCCCTAGGTGGCCCTTAGGCCCACCAGCGCCTAGGGTTTCCCCTTCCTCCCTCTCTCGTGCACCTGGGCTGAGTGTGGGGGCGCACCAGCCCACCTAGGGGCTGGTTCCCTCCCGCACTTGGCCCATGTAGCCTTCTCGGGCTTGTGGCCCCTCCCGGTGGGCCTCCGGAACCCTTCCGGTGGTCCCGGCACTTTGTCGGTGGTGCCCGAAACATTTCCGGCGTCCAAACCCATCCATCCTATATATCAATATTTACCTTCGGAGCTCCTCATGACGTCCGGGATCTCATCTGGGACTCCAAACAACCTTCGTAACCTCGTATAACAATTCCCTATAACCCTAGCATCATCGAACCTTAAGTGCGTAGACCCTACGGGTTCGGGAGGCATGCACACATGACTGAGACACTCTCCGACCAATAACCATCAGCGGGATCTGGATACCCATGGTGGCTCCCACATGTTCCACGATGATCTCATCGGATGAACCACGATGTCAAGGATTCAATCAATCCCGTATACAATTCCCTTTGCCTGTCGGTATAGAACTTGCCCGAGATTCGATCGTCGGTATACCTATACCTTGTTCAATCTCGTTATAGGTAAGTCTCTTTACTCATTCCATAGCACATCATCCCGTGACTAACTCCTTAGTCACACTGAGCTCATTATGATGATGTTCTACTGAGTGGGCCCAGAGATACCTCTCCGTCACACGGAGTGACAAATCCCGATCTCGATCCGTACCAACCCAACAGACACTTTCGGAGATACCCGTAGTGCACCTTTATAGTCACCCAGTTACGTTGTGACGTTTGATACACCCAAAGCACTCCTACGGTTTCCGGGAGTTGCACAATCTCACGGTCGAAGGAAAAGACACTTGACATTAGAAAATCTTTAGCATACGAACAATACGATCTAGTGCTATGCTTAGGAATGGGTCTTGTCCATCACATCATTTTCCCAATGATGTGATCCCGTTATCAATGACATCCAATGCCATGATCAGGAAACCATGATCATCCATTGATCAACGAGCTAGCCAATCTAGAGGCTTGCTAGGGACACATTGTGATCTATTTATTCACACGTGTATTATTGTTTCCTGTTAATACAATTATAGCATGAACAATAGACGATTATCATGAACAGGGAAATATGATAATAACCATTTTATTATTGCCTCTAGGGCATATTTCCAATAGCAGTAAGTAGGAGCATTGTCGTCATCACTGGATTCAGTGTTGATGAAGTGACCATTGTCTTCACAGTCGAAGACAGACGAGGCGACAAATAAAGAAGCCATTGCATAATCATCAACTTCAGAATCAGCCTCCTCCTTAGATCCCTCTTCAGCTTCAGACCTAGATTCAGCATTAGAATCCATCTCCTTGCCAATCAAAGCATGTTCCTTGGAGCTCTTCTTATATGACAAAGACTTGGATGAACACTTGTGATACTTCTTCTTGTTGTTGTCATCACAATCATAGTTCTTGCTCTTCTTCTTTGATTTATTCTCCCATCAAGGACAATCGGCGATGAAGTGACCTACTTTCTCGCACTTGTGACAGGATTGTTTCTTGCTGTCATGAGAAGACATTTCGCCATATTTCCTTGAGTCACTCCTTAAAGACTTTCCAAAGCGTTTTGACTTGGCAAACTTCTAGAACTTACAGACAAGCAGAGCGAGTTCTTTGCCAAAGTCTTCGACAGCATTAGAACTGCATTCAGATTCGCCTTCAGATGAATACACGGCAATTGCCTTTAGTGCACGAGAACGACCATAGGTGGAACCATAGATTTCCCTTTTCTTGGCTTGCTAGAATTCGTGAGTGTTGAGACTCTCAAGTATATCAGCAAGATCCAGTTCCTTGAAGTCAGGACGTTCTTGGATCATGAGGGCAAGAGTGTCAAAGGAACTGTCAAGATATCTCAGTAGCTTTGTCACAACTTCATGTTTGGTGATGTCAGTGGCGCCTAGTGCATTCAGCTCATTTGAGATATCAGTCAGATGATCAAACGTGAGCTAGACATTTTCGTTGTCAAGCGTCTTGAAGCAGTTGAACAGGTTGCAGAGCACTTCTACACGCGAGTCTCTTTGTGATGATACACCTTCATTGACTTTCGATAACCATTCCCGGATTTGCTTCGCAGTATAAAGAGCACTCACACGGCCCTACTGATATGTTGTCAGGTGACCACAGATGATGTTCTTGGGGGTGGAGTCCAATTGAGCAAATATCTTCACATCAGCAGCGGTGACACCTTCACTAATCATGGGAACACCAACCGTGATTACATACCAAAGGTCATTGTCAATGGCTTCGAGATGCATGCGCATCTTGTTCTTCTAGTATGGGTAATCAATGCCATCAAAGAGAGGGCACGCAGCAGAAACATTGATTATCCCTGCAGTTGACATAGCTAAAACTCCAGGTGGTTAAACCGAAACAAAGAACAAGGGAGTACCTTGCTCTGATACCAATTGAAAGTTCTAGTTATTGCTACGGCAACAAAAGTCCTTCCAACGGCGCCAGAAATCAGCGTGTTGACGGGAGACTATTCAACCGATCCTCCCTGGCAACGACGCTAGGAATCCTTTTGCTACGGGCTACGCCTTTAGGGACTTCCTTGGAAAATATGCAAAGGATTCCCCCCGTGGCCTTGGAGCCTTGCGTTGGTGTTCCCTCTAAGCGGAAAGGGTGATGTAGCACAAGGGCGGTAAGTATTTCCCTCAGTTATGAGAACCAAGGTATCGATCCGGTGGGAGGATCGCGTCAAGTCACAAGTACCTGCACAAACACAAAGAGCTTGCACCCAACGCTATGAAGGGGTTGTCAATCCCTTATAGATTGTTTGCAAAGTGAGAACTGAAAGCAAAAAGTAAACAAAGCAAAGTAAAAGTGAAAGTGGAGACGATAGTTGTGAATAGACCCGGGGGCCGTAGTGTTCACTAGTGGCTTCTCTCATGAAAGCAAGTAAACGGTGGGTGAACGAATTACTGTCGAGCAATTGATAGAACCGCGCAAAGTCGTGACATTATCTAAGGCAATGACTATATATATAGGCATCTCGTCCAAAACAAGTAGACTAATACTCTCTGCATCTACTACTATTACTCCAGACGTCGACCGCTATCCAGCATGCATCTAGTGTATTAAGTTCATAAGAACAGAGTAACGCCTTAAGCAAGATGACATGATGTAGATGGACAATCTCATATCTATGATAAAAGCCCATCTTGTTACCCTTGATGGCAACAACACGATGCGTGCCTTGCTGCCCCTTCTGTCACTAGGAAAGGTCACCACATGGTATGAACCCAAAACCAAGCACTTCTCCCATTGCAAGAATCATAGATCTAGTTGGCCAAACAAAACCCAAGACTCGGAGAGACTTACAAGGATATCAAATCATGCATATAAGAAATCAGCAAAGACTCAAATATAATTCATAGATAATCTAATCACAAATCAACAATTCATCGGATCTCGACAAACAGACCGCCAAAGAGGATTACATTGGATAGATCTCCATGAAGATCATGGAGAACTTTGTATTGAAGATCCAAGAGAGAGAAGAAGCCATCTAGCTACTAACTACAGAGCCGTAGGTCTGAAGTGAACTACTCACGAGTCATTGGAGGGGTGATGATGTTGATGTAGAAGCCGTCCAGCTCCAAAGTCCCCTCCGGCAGGGCACCGGGAAGGGTCTCCAGATGAGATCTCACGGAAACGGAAGCTTGCGGCGGCGGAAAAGTGTTTTCGTGGATGCCCTGATTTTTTTTCTCGGATTTTAGGGAATATATAGGCAAAAGAGCTAGGGCAGGGGAGCTCCAGGGGGTCCACAAGCCTGGTAGCCGCCCCCCCCCATGGTGGCGGCTACAGGGCTTGTGGGCCCCCTGTGGTGCTCCTGCCTTGGCCCTCAAGTCCCCCGATCTTCTTCTGTTCTGGAAAAATTTATTTCGGGGATTTTATTTGGTTTGGACTCCGTTCCAAAATCAGATCTGAAAAGAGTCAAAAACACACAAAAAACAGGAACTCGCACTTGGCACTGAATTAATAAGTTAGTCCCAAAAAAGATATAAAAGGTACATAAAACATCCAAAGTTGACAAGATAACAGCATGAAACCATCAAAAATTATAGCTACGTTTGAGACGTATCAAGCACCCCCAAGCTTAACTCCTGCTCGTCCTCGAGTAGGGAAGTGATAAAGAATGAATTTTTGATGCTTTGATGCTACCTAGCATAGATGTCCTTTGTAACTCCTCTTATGTGACTTGAATGTTCAGATCCATTAAATTCAAAACAATAGTTTGCTATTGATTTGGAGACAATAATACTTCAAGCAAACTAGCAAGGTAATCATGAACTTTCAAAATAACAAGGCCAAAAGAAAGTTATCCCTACAAAATCATATAGGCTGGCTATGCTCTATCATCCTTGCACAACGAATTTAAATCATGCACAACCTCGGTACTGGCCAAGTAATTGTTTTCACACCTTTACTTTATCAAACCTTTTCAACTCTCACGCAATACATGAGCGTGAGCCATGGTTTTAGCACTATAAGTGGAATGGAGTGTGGTAGAGGTTGCAAGACAAACAAGGAGAAGATGGTCACATTAACTAGGCATATCAATGAGCTATGGAGATGCTCATCAATAGATATCAATGTGAATGAGTAGGGATTGCCATACAAATGATGCACTAGATCTAAGAGTATGTGAAAGCTCTTAAAGAAAACTAGTGGGTGTGCATCCAACTTGCTTGCTCACGAAGACCTAAGGCAAATTTGAGGAAGCCTATCATTGGAATATACAAGCCAAGTTATATAATGAAAATTTCCCACTAGCTATATGGTGGTGACAAAACGAGAGACTCTCAATCATGAAGATCGTGGTGCTTAATAAGCACAAGTGTGGAAGGATAGTAGCATTGTCCCTTCTCTCTTTTTCTCTCATTTTTTGTGTGGGCTCTTTGGCCTCCTTTTTTCTGGTGGGCATCTTTGGCCTCTTTTATTTCCTCACATGGGACAATGCTCCATCAATGATGATCATCACACTTACAACTCAAAACTTAGAGCAATGATGACTCTACATGGAATGCCTTCGGTAGTGTACCGTGACAGTGATCTAGCATGGCATAGGCATCAATTGAAACATCATGCTATCTATCTTACGATCATGCAATTGAAATGTAGAAGTGGTGGCACATGTCATGGTGGTAGTTGCATGGAAATATATCTCGGAATAGCTTTGAAAAAGCCATAGTAGGTAGGTATGATGGCTGTTTTGAGGGAGGCTATATGGTGGGTTTTGTGCACCGGCGAAAGTTGCACGGCACTAAAGAAGATATTGATGGTGGCAGGTGTAAGTGCATCTAAACCATGGACTCAACATTAGTCATGAAGAACTCATATACTTGTTGCAAAAGTTTTAGTAGTAATCGAAACAAAGCATTCAACGCATACTCCTAGGGGAAGGGTTGGTAGGTATAAACCATCGCACGATCCCGACCGCCACACAAAGGATGACAATCAATATACTAATCATGCTCAGACTTCATCACATAGCGGTTCACCATACGTGCATGCTACGGGAATCACTAACTTCAACACAAGTATTTCTAGATCCACAACACCTTACTAATATAACTTCAATATTACCACAACCACAACTCAAAACTAATTGAGAGGAATCAAACTTCTCTAACTATTCAATGCACATGGAGACGGAAGTTTTCATATCCCTTTGGATAACTACCCCTTTTTAGACTAGTTTCATAGCATAGATCAACAACCAAGCCACGCGCTTCCGTGCTCTAAAAGACATAAGTGAAGCACATAGAGCAAAATCAACTACCTCAAAAGATATAAGTGAAGCACATGTGAGATGAATTGTCTACCCAAAGGATATAAGTGAAGCCCGAAAAAATCACGGTGAGTGCATGTCTATCTCTCTAGGTGTGAAGCAAGGAAGATTGTGGCACAACAAAAATAAAAGACTCCTATGATACAAGAGACTCCAAGCAAAACACATAACATGTGGTGAAAAAAAATATAGTCCCAAGTAACGTTACCGATGGATTGAAGACGAAAGAGGGGATGCCTTCCCGGGGCATCCCCAAGCTTAGGCTTTTACGGCATCCTTGAATCAACTTGGGGTGCCTTGGGCATCCCCAAGCTTGAGCTCTTGCCACTCTTTATCTCTTTGTCCATAAGAACTTCACCCAAAACTTGAAAACTTCACAACACGAAACTTAAACAGAAACTCGTGAAAACATTAGTATAACAAAGCAAACCACAACTTCCTTAGGTACTGTAGCAAACTTAAATTCTACTTATGTTGATGTTGGGTTACTGTATTTTCAATCTTCCATGGCTAATACCCCCCCGATACTATCCATAGTTTCATCAAAATAAGCAACCAACTCAACAAAAACAGAATTTGTTAACAGTCGACCAGTCTGTAGCAATCTCTATACTTCGTATACTTCTGGTACTTCACAAATTCTGAAAAATTATGACAGTCTGAAGAATTTATGTATAAATCAGCAGCAAAAAAATGAAAATTCTTTTTCTGAGTAGAAAGTTTTTGTCTTTTCCAGCATGACCAAATGATCATCCCCAAGACTAATCATAACGGTTTTACTTGGCACAAACGCAAAAAGAAACACAAAAAACACAATCATAACAGAATTATGAAAGTGTGGAAAACACAAAACAGAAAGAAAAAGGATAGATTCGTTGGGTTGCCTCCCAACAAGTGCTATTCTTTAACGCCCTTAGCTAGGCAAAAGGTGATGGAATCACGTATAGTCATCTTTGGTGCTCAAACCATAAGTAGCCCTCATCATAGATTCATAAGGCAATCTTATTTTCTTTCTAGGAAAGTGCTCCATGCCCTTCTTTAGAGCAAATTGAAATCTAATATTCCCTTCCTTCATATCGATGATAGCACCAATAGTCCTTAGGAAAGGTCTACCAAGAATAATGGGACATGAAGGATTGCAATCTATGTCAAGTACAATGAAATCCACGGGTACATAGTTCTTATTTGCAACAATAAGAACATCATCGATCCTTCCCATGGGTTTCTTGACAGTAGAATCCGCAAGATGCAAATTAAGAGAACACTCTTCAATCTCATGAAAACCAATAATATCACATAAAGACTTTGGAATCGCGGAAACACTAGCACCCAAATCACACAAAGCATTGCATTCATAGTTTTTTATTTTGATTTTGATAATAGGTTCCCACTCATCATGAAGTTTTCTAGGTATAGAGACTTCTAATTCGAGCTTCTCTTCAAGAGATTTCATCATAGCATCTACGATATGAGCGGTAAAGGCTTTGCTTTGGCTATAAGCATGTGGAGAGTTTGCAATGGATTGCATCAAAGAAATGCATTCAAACAAGGAGCAACTATCGAAATTGAATTCCTTGAAATCCAAAGTGGGAGTTTCATTACTACCCAATATTTTGATATCTTCTACTCCACTCTCCACACCTTTATCATCAAGATAGGTGGACTCCGAATCATTGGGGCGTTTTTCAAATAAAGTGGATTCATATCCAGCCCCTTCATCAATAGGTTTGACACGCGAAAACAAAGATTCAAGAGGAGTCACACCAAGCACTTTAAGATCTTCGTGATTTGCATCACTAGAACGCACCCTTTTAAACCATTCATGCCTAGCGTGAATTTGGGCAGTTCTTTCTTTGCTCTCACTCATGGAGACACGCATAGATTTTAAAGTTTCATCCAAGTTGACCTTGGGAGGAGCACATCTAACTTTCAAAGCATCAATATCACAAGACATCCTATCAACGCTCTTAGCCAAATCTTCTATTTTGAGTAGTTTTTCCTCTATGGACGCATCAAAAATCTTTTGAGAGTCGATGAACTCTTTGATATTACTCTCTAAATCAGAGGGTAGTTTGTTGTGATTTGCATAAGTGTTGTTGTAGGAATTTCCATAATTGTTAGAGGAGTTACTAGGAAAAGGCCTAGGAACATAGTTTCCTCTAAAAGCATTGTTGTTGCCAAAATTGTTCCTACCAACAAAATTAACGTCCAAACTAGCGTTGCTACTCTCAATCAAGGAAGATAGTGGCATGTCATTAGGATCTAAAGGAGCATTTATACTAGCAACCAAATTCATCAACTCGTCCATCTTAGCACTAAGCGAGTTAATTTCTTCTATAGCGTGTACCTTTTTGCTAGCAGGTGACCTTTTAGTGTGCCAGTGAGAGTAGTTGGTCATGATATTGTCTAGGAGTTTTGTAGCGTCTCCTAACGTGATTTACATGAACGTTCCACCTGAGGCGGAGTCCAAGATATTGCGAGAAGCAAAATTCAAGCCAGTGTAAAAGATTTGTATAATCATCCACAAACTCAAGCCATGAGCGGGACAATTTCTAATCATTAACTTCATCCTCTCCCAAGATTGTGCAACGTGTTCATGATCAAGTTGCTTGAAATTCATGATATCGTTACGTAGAGAGATAATCTTAGCCGAAAGAAAATACTTGTATATGTAAGCATCTTTGCACTTATCCCAAGAATCGATACTATTTTTAGGCAAAGAAGAAGACCAAGTTTTTGCACGATCTCGCAACGAGAAAGGAAAAAGCTTCAAGTTAACAACATCATTATCCACATATCTTTTCTTTTGCATATCGCAAAGTTCAATGAAGGTATTGAGATGGGATGCGACATCTTCACTAGGAAGGCCAGAGAATTGCTCTTTCATAACAAGATTCAGCAAGGCAGCATTGATTTCATACGATTCCGCACTAGTGGCGGGAGCAATCGAAGTACTAATAAAATCATTATTATTAGTACTCTAAAAGTCGCAAAGTTTGGTGTTTTTAGCCATAATGACCTCAACAAACCAACAAGAACACAAGCAAGCAAGAAAACTAGCAAAGAAAAACGGCAAAAGGCAAAAGAAAACGACAAAGAAGAAAGGCAAAAAGGGCAAATGTGAAGTGGGGGAGAGGAAAACGACAGGCAACTGGCAAAAAACGTAAATGCAAGAGATGAGTTTGTGACACCTACTTGGATAGATCTTGACTTGATCTCTCTTCTCCTCCCCGGCAATGGTGCCAGAAATACTTGTTCTACGGCAACAAAAGTCCTTCCAACGGCGCCAGAAATCAGCGTGTTGACGGGAGACTATTCAAGCGATCCTCCCCCGCAACGGCGCTAGGAATCCTTCTGCTACGGGCTACGCCTTTAGGGACTTCCTTGGAAAATATGCAAAGGATTCCCTCGTGGCCTTGGAGCCTTGCGTTGGTGTTCCCTCGAAGCGGAAAGGGTGATGTAGCACAACGGCGGTAAGTATTTCCCTCAGCTTTGAGAACCAAGGTATCGATCCGATGGGAGGATCACGTCGAGTCACAAGTACCTACACAAACACAAAGAGCTTGCACCCAACGCTATGAAGGGGTTGTCAATCCCTTATAGATTGTTTGCAAAGTGAGAACTGAGAGCAAAAAGTAAACAAAGCAAAGTAAAAGTGAAAGTGGAGACGATAGTTGTGAATAGACCCGGGGGTCGTAGTGTTCACTAGTGGCTTCTCTCATGAAAGCAAGTAAAGGTGGGTGAACGAATTACTGTCGAGCAATTGGTAGAACCGTGCAAAGTCGTGACGTTATCTAAGGCAATGATTATATCTATAGGCATCACGTCCAAAACAAGTAAACCGATACTTTCTGCATCTACTACTATTACTCCACACGTCGACCGCTATCCAGCATGTATCTAGTGTATTAAGTTCATAAGAACAGAGTAACGCCTTAAGCAAGATGACATGATGTAGATGGACAATCTCATATCTATGATAAAAGCCCATCTTGTTACCCTTGATGGCAACAACACGATGCGTGCCTTGCTACCCCTTCTGTCACTGTGAAAGGTCACCACACGGTATGAATCCAAAACCAAGCACTTCTCCCATTGCAAGAATCATAGATCTAGTTGGCCAAACAAAACCCAAGACTCGGAGAGACTTACAAGGATATCAAATCATGGATATAAGAAATCAGCAAAGACTCAAGTATAATTCACAGATAATCTGATCACAAAACCACAATTCATCGGATTTCGACAAACACACCGCCAAAGAGGATTACATTGGATAGATCTCCATGAAGATCATGGAGAACTTTGTATTGAAGATCCAAGAGAGAGAAGAAGCCATCTAGCTACTAACTACGGACCCGTAGGTCTGAAGTGAACTACTCACGAGTCATTGGAGGGGCGATGATGTTGATGTAGAAGCCCTCCAGCTCCAAAGTTCCCTCCGGCACGGCAGCGGGAAGGGTCTCCAGATGAGATCTCGCGGAAACGGAAGCTTGCGGCGGCGGAAAAGTGTTTTCGTGGATGCCCTAATTTTTTCTGGGAGTTTAGGGAATATATAGGCGAAAGAGCTAGGGCAGGGGAGCTCCAGGGCGCCACAAGCCTGGTAGCCGCCGCCCCCTGGTGGCGGCTACAGGGCTTGTGGGCCCCCTGTGGCGCTCCTGCCTTGGCCCTCAAGTCCCTCGATCTTCTTCTGTTCTGGAAAAATTTATGTCGGGGATTTTATCCCGTTTGGACTCCGTTCCAAAATCGGATCTGAAAAGAGTCAAAAACACAGAAACACAGGAACTGGCATGTGGCACTGAATTAATAAGTTAGTCCCGAAAATGATATAAAAGGTACATAAAACATCCAACGTTGACAAGATAACAGCATGAAACCATCAAAAATTATAGATACGTTTGAGACGTATCAGTTATCGACTAGAGGGGGTGAGTAGGCACTTTTTATGAAAATCTTCAAAACAGTAAATGTATTCAAAGTTAAGTGGAAGCGATACAAGATCGGGTAGGGATAAGTATCAAGGATCTATGCAAAGCATGCAATACTACGAAGACATCCAATCATGCAAAGCATAGTTATCATGCACACTAAGGTATATCAAAAATAAACAAAGGAAGTGTGAAGATAAACAACAATTGGGAATGTCCTCGGAGAATGTCTTTGGGTGATATGATCAAGCAATGGCTTCAAAGTACAGTAAGTAAAGAGAGTGAAGGATAGAACTAATAGCTTGACGAAGACACGGGATTTGTTTGACCAGTTCCAGTTGTTGTGACAACTTTACGTCTGGTTGGGGAGGATTAGACCTCGTCTTCACCTTGATCCCCTTGAGCCGAAGTATCTCAAACAATGCCCAATCACTCAGGTAAGTCTTCAGTGGAGACATCTGAAACCCATACGAACTTGGTCACCCATTAATCTACAATGACTCTTGCATTGATCTAGAACATGGTCAGTCGGCAATCCACAATTACTCTTGGATGCACTAGACCACGACGCCTAACCGTCTAAAAGATCACAGTCTTCAAGTGTAACAAGTCTTCAGTTCTCTCAGAACAGAATAACTTCGATAATGCTCAAATAATATGGCTCTAGGTGTTTGGCTTTATCCTCATAGGATAGTTCTCGCTCTCAATGTCTTCGAGGTGGGTTGCTCCAAAACGGCAATAGTCGTATCAACTCTAAGCAGCCTCCAACTTATGGTGGAGGGGTTGGGCTATTTATAGCCAACACGCAAACCAACCTCATTTGACCGAAATGACCCTAGTCAATGGCCAACCGACACGTGTTCCAACGGTCAGATTCCAAAGACACACACACGGCAACATTACTTGGGATGCAAGTATTACTGACTCAACCAGCTCTAGAGGAGATTCCTCTCATTGTCTTCGCTCGAAGACATAGGTAAATGCGGGTTGAGCATTACGTCAGCATGTGACTTCGATCACATCGACCCCACTTAATAGTACGGTGGTTCCTATGACTCAGGAAAGAAGAAACAAAACAACAAAAGACTTCGTCTTCGCGTTTCATTATCTTCAAGCGATTATCTTCGTGCACTATCAATGGCTTCAGCCATCATCAATGCCTACGGACATTTTTGGGGGTCGTCTTCGACGATTAAACCGAATCTCCAGGGACTTCTATCTGTGGTATCCTGTGAACTCTCACAAACACATTAGTCTCTCAACCATCTTTGTCTTCAATACTCCAAAACCAACAAAGGGTGGCACTAGATGCACTTACAAAACCCCTTTGTACTCTGCTAGTCTCGATCGCCTCGCCTGCCACCCACTCTGGGCCCAAGACTCATGGGTTGGGCTTCTTCTCACGGTTGGGCCTAGTCCTCGTTCCCTCCTCTGGTCCTTGTTCCTACTGGTTGCTTGTCCCTTCGGCTGCTTGTTCATCGGTCTCGCTGACATGGGTGGTATTGGACAAAACTTAGATCTAATCTGGATGGATCTCTCATGTCGCTTATCCAGTTCTTCTTCGTTGCAGGGTAGGGCCAAATCCGGTGAAGGGTCGCCCATGTGTTTTTGTCGCCTGTCCTGCTGCTGGCCCATGGCCATTTGTTGGGTTCGGTACGGCAGATCATGCAGGGTACCGACCGGCGGTGTGGGTGTTGCGAACTTGGCCTGAATAAAGGAGGGGGTCCTAGGGTTCCACAAGTGACATGACGAAGATATGCGTGACGCTCGTCCTCCTTGATCTGGCCGGAGTGTCGGGTTCCGGAAGGCTCCACGAGATCGGAGGACTAGTAATGGTGATTGGATCCTTTGTGACCATGAGGAACTTTCTTAGAGTTTTGGGTTTGGTATGTAAGTTGGGGCGACAACACAAGTGAAGTTCAAAGTCTTACCTCTCACGCTGAAAATCCAAGGTATGGCCTTAATAGGTTGTGTGTGGCAATGGCCTTGTTGAAGGCATTATTTTGAGAGTGGGACTATCTTCAGGATGAAAACTCAAGATCTATGATTGGGTGATGATGGCGCTTCTGCAATGTTTTCTTCTTAGAGGCATCACTTTTGGAGAACTTGAACTTCAAGTGTTGTTCTGGTGGTCTTGTTTTACTCAACACCACAACTAAGCCACACAAGTTAAGGCCATCTCTAACACTGATCCTGAAAAATGCTGCGTGTTGGGGAACATCGCATGGGAAACAAAAAAATTCCTACGCGCACGCAATACCTATCCATGGTGATAATCATCTACGAGAGGGGAGAGTGAATCTACATACCCTTGTTGATTGCTAAGAGAAAGCGTATATAATGTGGTTGATGTAGTGTAACATCTTCGCAATCCAAATCGAAACCCGTCCTGCGATCTCATCACGAACCGTCGAGCGATTCCATCACAATCCATCCCGATCTAGTGCCGAACGGACGGCACCTACGCGTTCAGCACACGTACAGCTCGATGATGGTCCCCGCCTTATTGATCTAGCAAGAGGGGTGGAGAGGTAGATGAATTCTCTGGCAGCGTGACGGTGTGACGGCGATGGTGGTGGATCTATTCTAGCATGGCTTCGCCTAAGCACTGCTAAAAACCGAACTAGAGGAAGAACTACGATCTAGAGGAGAGGGTAGCACGTGACTGGAAATTATGTACAAAAACACTCAAAACCTCTAGTATATATAGGAGAAAGGAGGGAGGAGGCTTTCCCGCCAAGGGAAGCCTCCCTTGGTTCGGCCGAAGCAAGGAGGGAAGAGTCCTCCTCCAATTCCACATGCTGGAGGATACCTCTCCCACTTGTCCACCTCTTTTGGATTTTCCACATTTTTCCTAATGGGCCTTCTTTGGTTGATTGGCCAGCCCACCAGGGGCTGTTGCGCCACCCCAGAGTCCATGTGGCCCTCTCAGGGAGTGGTGGGCCCACTAGGTGGATGCCCGGAACCCGTTCGTCACTCCCGGCACACTGTCGGTAATGCCAGAAAACTTTTCCAGAATCCAAATACCAACTTCCTATATATCAATCTTCATTTCTGGACCATTCTCGAACTCCTCGTGACGTCCTGGATCTCATCCGGGACTCCGAACAACATTCGGTTACCAACATCAATAATTCAACTATATCGAAAACGTCACTTGACCATAAGTGTGCAGACACTATGGGTTCGAGAACTATGTAGACATGACCGAGACACTCTCCGGTAAATATCCAATAGTGGGACCTGGACGTCCATATTGGATCCTATATATTCTACAAAGATCTTATCGGTTGAACCTTGATACATCCATTTTGCATCATGCTTTCATGTTGATATTTATCTCTTTTGGGGCTCTTATTTCACTTCACGGTACAATACTTATCCCTTTTCTCTCTTATTTTGCAAGGTTTACATGAAGAGGGAGAATGCCAGCAGATGGAATTCTGGCCTGAAAAAGGAGCTAGTTTGAGATGCCTATTCTGCGCAACTCCAAAATCCGTGAAAATCAACGTGGATTTTTGGGATTTATAAAAAATACTGGGCTGAAGAAGTGCGAGAGGGGCGCCAGCAGGTGGCCACAAGCCTGCAAGGCACGGCCACCCCCCTGGTCGCGCCTAGGGGGCTTGTGGGCTCCCTGCTGGCCCACTGCCCCCCCCCTTTTGCTACAAGAAGGGTTTCGGTATAGAAAAAATCAGGAGGAGGCTTTTCGGAGGATTCGCAGCCGCCGGGAGGCGAAACTTGAGCAGAACCAATCTAGAGCTCCGGCGGGACGATCCTGTCGGGGAAACTTCCCTCCCGGAGGGGTAAATCGTCGCCATCGTCATCACCAACACTCCTCTCATCGGAGGGGACTCATCACCATCAACATCTTCATCAGCACCATCTCATCTCCAAACCCTAGTTCATCACTTGTAACCAATCTCCGTCTCGCGACTCCGATTGGTACTTGTAAGGTTGCTAGTAGTGTTAATTACTCCTTGTAGTTGATGCTAGTTGGATTACTTGGTGGAAGAGTTTATGTTCAGATCTTTGATGCTACTCATTACCTCTCTAGTCATGAATATGATTATGCTTTGTGAGTAGTTACTTTTGTTCCTGAGGACATGGCATAAGTCATGCTATAAGTAGTCATGTGAATTTGGTATTCGTTCGATATATTGATGTGTTGTATGTTGTTTTTCCTCTAGTGGTGTTATGTGAACGTCGACTACATAACACTTCACCATTATTTGGGCCTAGAGGAAGGCATTGGGAAGTAGTAAGTAGATGATGGGTTGCTAGAGTGACAGAATCTTAAACCCTAGTTTATGTGTTGCTTCGTAAGGGGCTGATTTGGATCCACTAGTTTAATGCTATGGTTAGACTTTGTCTTAATTCTTCTTTCGTAGTTGCGGATGATTGCGAGAGGAGTTAATCATAAGTGGGATGCTTGTACAAGTAAGGGCAGTACCAAAGCACCGATCCACCCACATATCAAACTATCAAAGTAACGAACGCGAATCATATGAACATGATGAAAACTAGCATGACAGAAATTCACGTGTGTCCTCGGGAGCGTTTTTCCTCCTATAAGACTTTGTCCAGGCTTGTCCATTGCTACAAAAGGGATTGGCCACTTTGTTGCACCGTTGTTACTTTTGTTACTTGCTACTTGCTATGAATCATATCACCACACAACTACTTGTTACCGATAATTTCAGTGTCTGCATATATTACCTTGCTGAAAACCACTTGTCAGATCCTTCTCGTCCTCGTTGGGTTCGACACTCTTACTTATCGAAAGGACTACGATAGATCCCCTATACTTGTGGGTCATCAAGACTATTTTCTGGCGCCGTTGCCGGGGAGGCACGGCTATATTCTCTGAGTCACTTGGGATTTACGTCTGCTGGTCACTATGAGGAATCCGATAGATCCAAGAACTAAAGTCTTGCGCTCAACTACGAGGACATGTAAGGAACTGCCATCTAGCTCTGCACTTGATTCACCTTCAGTTATGAGTAAGTTTGCGACACCACCTCCTGCTAGAAATCTCGATATGTCGCATGTGCTTGATGATGCTACTTCTTCTGCCCATGATGCTATGCTTGATACTGCTGATGCTATGCTTGATACTGCTTTACCACTAGGTGCATTTCTTGATACACAAATTGCTAGAGTTGCTGCTATATGTGATGATACTTGTGAAACTGCTGATACTATTGAAGTAGAAACTGCTATTTTGCGTGCTAGAACTAGCTCTCCTAGATATGAATTGCGTGATATGCCTGAGCATTATGTTATGGAGGGACAGATAGCTGAGGATTTTCTTGCCTGTAAGGATAGCTATGATGTTGAGAAATTACTGCTCAAGTGGAAAGAAAAATCTCTAAACCCTAGGATGAAATACGACCCGAAGTTTGCTACTTCGCCTATCCTAGTGACCGATAAGGATTATGAATTCTCTATTGACCCTGAGTTAATCACTCTGGTCGAATGTGATCCTTTTCACGGCTATGAGTCTAAAATGGTTGTATCCCATCTTACCAAACTGCACGATATAGCCACCCTATTCACTAGTGAGGAAAAGATCCGCCACTACTATATCCTCAAGTTGTTTCCTTTCTCGCTAAAGGATGATGCTAAGACCTGGTTCACTTCTCTTGCTCCTGGTTGTGTGCGTAGCCCCCAGGATATGATCTACTACTTCTTTGAAAAATATTTCCATGTCCATAAGAAGCAAGCTGCCTTGCAGGAAATATACAACTTTGCTCAAGTTGAAGAAGAAAGTCTCCCACAAGCTTGGGGGAGGCTCGTCCAGCTACTGAATGCTTTGCCTGATCACCCTCTTAAGAAGAATGAAATACTTAATATCTTCTATAATGGACTTACCGATGCTTCTAAAGACCACCTAGATAGTTCTGCCGGTTGTGTTTTTAGGGAACGAACCGTAGAACAAGTTGAGATCCTACTGAATAATATCTTGTGCAATGAGAAAGCTTGGACTATTCCCGAACCACCTCCTAAGCCAACTCCTAAGAAAAGAGGTATTCCATTCCTCAGTCCTGAAGATATGCAAGAAGCTAAGAAATCTATGAAAGAGAAAGGCATTAAATCTGAAGATGTCAAAAATCTACCACCTATCGAAGAGATCCATGGTCTCGATAACCCAATACAGGTAGTAGAAGTAAATTCTCTTCGTAGATTCAATGAGAGTGATATTCCTTTTGACAAACCTGCTAGCTTATGCCTGGATGAATTTGATAACTTTGTTGCCAAACAACATAGTTTCAATGATTATGTTAGCAGACAATTGGAACAGAATGCTCGTATGCTTAGTCATTTAAGTGCTTTTGTGGACAAAAATGTCAATGATCTTAAGCTTCTGAGTAAGCATGCCTCTATGGTAACTACTCAGGTAGAACAAGTACTTAAGGCTCAAAATGAGTTGCTCAATGAGTTGAATGACAATTCTGTCAGAGTCGTCACTAGAGGCAGTAGAATGACCAAGGAACCTTCGTATCATGAGGGTCATCCTAAGAGGATTGAACAAGATTCTCAAGGAGTTAGCAATGATGCATCTAGTCATCCTAGAAAGAAGAAGAAGGATGATAGGAAATTGCACGCTAGCAACCCTGTTGCTGCTACACCTGAGAGTCCAAACGATGTATCTGTCTATGATGCTGAAACACAATCTGGTGATGAACATGAGCCTAATGATAATATCGATAGTGATGTTCATGTTGATGCTCAACCTAGCAATGATAAGGATGTGGAGATTGAACCTGTTGATCTTGATAACGCACAGCCTAAGAATAGAAGATATGATAAGAACGACTTCGCTTCTAGGAAGCATGGTAAAGAAAGGGAACCATGGGTTCAGAAACCCATGCCGTTTCCTCCCAAACCATCCAAGAAAAAGGATGATGAGGATTTTCAGCGATTTGTTGAAATGATTAGACTTGTCTTTCTGCAAATGCGTTTGACAGATATGCTCAAAATGTCTCCGTATGCTAAGTACATGAAAGATATTGTGACTAATAAGAGGAGGATACCTGAGGTTGAGATTTCCACCATGCTTGCCAATTACACCTTCAAGGGTGGAACTCCCAAGAAACTAGGTGATCCCGGAGTGCCCACTATACCTTGCTCCATTAAGGGCAACTACGTTAGAACTGCTCCATGCGACCTTGGAGCCGGTGTTAGTGTTATGCCTCTATCTCTTTATCATAGACTTGAACTGGATAAGTTGACACCCACTGAAATCTCTCTGCAAATGGCCGACAAATCAACTGCTTTCCCTATCGGCATTTGCGAGGATGTGCCTGTTGTGGTTGCTAACGTCACTATCTTAACGGACTTTGTTATTCTGGATATTCCCGAGGACGATGCCATGGCGGTCATCCTTGGAAGACCCTTTTTAAACACTGCAGGTTCTGTTATAGATTGCAACAAAGGCAATTTCACTTTCCATGTCAACGGTAATGAGCATACGGTGCACTTTCCGAAGAAACAATATCGAGTAAATTGCATCAATGCTATCAAAAAACTTCATCGATTCTTATTGGGAGCTTTGGATGCCCTATACCTCCTATTAAGATGAAGTATGATTTGCTTGTTGGCGAGATACATATCCCCATTGAGGTGACCTAGTGACTTCGAAAATTCTCCGTTCTCTTTTGCGATTCGAAAAAGTTTATCAAGGAGACTTGATCAACCTCATTGACGGATTTCTTTCGATGACCATGAGATGGATGAATCGAGGAGTCACAAACCTTTGTTCCAAGCTTTCACCTTCGGTTGCTTAGAAGTAAAATGATAGATTTAGTTTAGTTTTCCCTGTTTTCTGTTTTAGCGTCCCGTAGAAAAGTACCTCGAAAATAAAAGTTCTCCGAACGTCCTGAAAATCAAGTATGATTTTTTCTAGATTTTTTGAAAAACACTAAGATGAAGAGCTAGTCTCGGGGCTGCACCAGTGGGCCACAAGCCCTGGAGGCGCGGCACCCCCCCTGGCCATGCCTACCAGGCTTGTGGGGCCCACGTGCACCCCCTCCACTCATTCTAGCTCCCATATGGTTCTCCTACCTCCAGAAAAAATCGTTTCGCAGCTCAAATCCATGTTCTTGCTCTTCTTGCTGGGATTTTCGATCTCTTTACCCAAAGCACCATTCTCCAAACTGTTTTGGGGAAATTACTCCTTGGTAAGTGACTCCTCCATTGGTCCAATTAGTTTTTGCTCTAGTGCCTTAAACTTCGCGTATTTTTGCTGCCTAGGTGACCATGTTCTTGAGCTTTGCATACTAATTTTAGCTGATCCCAAGTAGTTTTGATGCGTAATATGGCCTCTAGGCACTTGTGGGAGTAGTTGCTACGAGTTTCATTGGGCCTTATTCACTTTTCCTTAGAGTCACTAAAATTTCAGAAATTTTCAAAGATAGAAAAGGGAAGCGATGAGGAGATTCGTAAGAGGCTCTTCAAGCCGTGACCCCAAGGATGATGGGAATGAGAAGAAGAAACCCAAGTATCCGGTCCCCCGAGTTGCAGAAGTTCGAGCGTGTGAATGGCCAAGCGATGAGTTCTTACGCGCCGCCGGACTTTATGAGGACTTTTATTACTTGGTGGAGAACGCAGGCCTTACCACCTTCGTTGAAGATAAGTGTCCGCAATACCTCCTCCTCACTAATATCTTCGTACAAAGCTTTAACTTCTATCCGAGGAAGAATCCTCCTATGGATGAGTTCAAACTTTATGATATCCCCCAGCGCATGTCACTCAGGATTTTTGCAATGTTTGCAAATTACCTTGTGTTGGGGATATTCATGAACCTCGTCCACGGGAGTTGGAGACTTTCATCGATACTATTGTTGTAGGAGAGGAGAGAGGAGTGTCTTGCGCTAGAGCTGCTAGCATACATTTTCCCGTGCTTCGGTACTTCTCATTATTTGTGGGAAAATGTTTGATTGGCCGTGGGAAAGCTGGGTCCCTTAGCTCCCCAGATCCTGCGGTCTTGCGCGAAGCCCTTTATAATGATAAAACTTATAGCTTGGGCGCTATAGTAGCTCAACGGTTGAACATGAACTGTTCTAAAGGCATTGTCTATGGAGGTATCTATGCTACTAGTCTTGCTAGACATTCTGAGGTACCTATTGGACTGGACGAGGAAGAAGAGATTCTTCTTCCCGAGAGATATCTAGATTATGATAGCATGGTTCGCCATGACTTTCTTGATAGAGATATAAATAGAAGGATGATTTATAACCTGGTACTTAGTCAGGGTACCCGTGAGACTATTACTTTGCCTGCTCCTTCTTTGTTCAATCTTCATGCAGGTAGGTACATTATTATGCCCTCGGACATCTACACATATTGGGGCATCGCCCAACCACAGGTGCCCGTGCCCGACCCACCAGTCGAGTACCAGACGCCAGTTTATCAGTGGGAGCCAAAGGAGCTCACACAGCAGTGACATCCTCAGTCCACTCTGGAGTACCCCGGAGCTGGTTATTTCCCTCCTTGGGAGTAGACCAACTTAGGCCAAAAGCCTAAGCTTGGGGGAGTACGTGTTTCTCACCGACTTTATATTCTTGCTTACGCTTTCACTTTGTTAGTCGGTGTTCACACTTTGCCACTATATCATCCATGCTAGTTTATTTCTTTTTCTAGTTTTTCTTTTTGTGTGTCTATCTAGTTTTAAAAAAACAGATTTTCTATTCTTCTTCTGCTTGTTTGGAGCTTTTTCGTGTAAATAGTTTTATTTTTCTTTGGGTCAAGGTAGAAGACCATGGTTACAATGTTTAGTGGCTCTCGCGTGCATATTTGTTTACCTATTAAAGAGCCATATTACTTTGTCTTCTCCTTTGTGTTTGCCTGCAAATTCCAGCGTAGTCCAATGCACGAGCACTCTTATTATTGTTCACATCGTTCGGTCGTGCAAGTGAAAGGCAATAATGAAGATATATGATGAAGTGACTGAGCCTGGAAAAGCTGGTATGAACTCGATCTATTTTGCTTTTGTAAATATGACTAGCTCATCGTTCCTGATTCAGCTTTGTTGTGAGAGAAACATGTTTGCAATGACAACTTAGAGATCATAGTTTCTGATGCCATGCTTAATTAGCTAGGAGTTTATAATGGCTTGTCTTGGATGCTAACATGAATTTTGAGATGACTATGATGTAATATTATAGGATGGTATCCTCCTTTGAATGATTCAAGTGGCTTGACTTGGCGCATGTTTACGCATGTAGTTGAAACAAAATCAACATAGCCTCTATGATATTCATGTTCATGGTGATTTATGTCCTACTCATGCTTGCACTCAATGTTGGTTAATCTCAATGCATTTTGATGACTATTGTCGCTCTCTAGTTGGTCGCTTCCCAGTCTTTTTCTAGCCTTCACTTGTACTAAGCGGGAATACTGCTTGTGCATCCACTTCCCTAAACCCAAAGTTGTTCCATATGAGTCCACCATACCTACCTATATGTTGTATCTACCTGCCATTCCAAGTAAATTTGCATGTGCCACTCTCTAAACCTTCAAGAAATAATCTGTTTTGCATGCCCGAACTGCTCATGTGGTGATAGGGGGCTATCAGTATCTTCCATGCTAGGCGTGTTATCCTCGATATGTGTTTATTCACTATCATTCACGAGAAAGGGGCCGGTAATTGGAATGCCCAGTTCCATGCTCAACTCGAAAAGATAATTGCAAACAAAGCTCCCCCTTGATTGATGTTGGTATGGATGGCACCCGAGTATTCGGCTAATCGTGGAGTGTGATTGATCGGTGGTGGGGGAGTCAAAACTTTACTTTTCTGTTCGGGAACCGCCTATAGCATGTGTAGCGTGGAAGATGGTGAAAACTCTTAGTCATTGCGTTGACAATGAAAGCATGCCACCCAAAATTATTATCTCTCTTTTCAAAGCTTGAGCTCTGGCACCTCTACAAATCAATGCTTCCCTCTGCGAAGGGCCTGTCTATTTATGTTCCTGTTGAGTCATCCTCTTCTTATAAAAGCACCAATTAGAGAGCACCTCTGTCATTTTTATGCTTTGCTTTTAACTGTGATTGAGTATGACTGTGACTGGATCTTCTTTGCCTTGAATTACAATGTTTAGTCAGCCCTTGGTCTTTGAAGGTGCTCTGCATTTATGTTTTGCGGTCTCAGAAAGAGTTAGCGAGATACCATCGGTTCGTACTGCTTCATGATTGTTTTGATTGAAGTGTTGACATTTGAGACTTATTATTATTTGCTCGCTAGTTGATTATGCCATTGATATGAGTTTACCATAGAGACCTAGATGTCATTTGATTATGTGGTTTGCTTGTGATCTTGCTGAAATTCTGGATATGAGTTAGACATAGTTGCAACAACAAGATCAAACAGAGTTCGTAAAAGTTTTTCTTTGTCTCTTTCAGTTTGTCAACTGAATTGCTTGAGGACAAGCAAGGCTTTAAGCTTGGGGGAGTTGATACGTCTCCATCGTATCTACTTTTCCGAACTCTTTTGCCCTTGTTTTGGACTCTAATTTGCATGGTTTGAATGGAACTAACCCGGACTAACGTTGTTTTCAGCAGAATTGCCATGGTGTTGTTTTTGCGCAGAAATAAAAGTTCTCGGAATGACCTGAAAATTTACGGAGAAATTTTGTGGAATATATGAAAAATACTGGCGCAAGAATCAGCGGAGGAAGTTGAGCTCTGAGCCCACAAGCCCGCCAAGCGCGGGCCCCCCTGGTCGCGCCTCGCAGGCTTGTGGGGCCCACAACGCTCCACCGCCTCCAATCTCAGGTCTATTTAGTCCCTTTCGTCCGAAAAAAAATTAGGGAGAAGAGTTCATCGCGTTTTACGATACGGAGGCGCCGCCACCTCCTTTCTTCCTCTGGAGGGCAGATCTGGAGTCCGTTTTGGGCTCCAGAGCAGGGAAATCGTCGCCATCGTCATCACCAACCTTCCTTCATCGCCAATTCCATGATGCTCTTCACTGTTCGTGAGTAATCTCATCGTAGGCTTGCTGGACGGTGATGGGTTGGATGAGATCTATCATGTAATCGAGTTAGTTTTGACGGGGATTGATCCCTAGTATCCACTATGTTCTCAGATTGATGTTGCTACTACTTTGCCATGCTTAATGCTTGTCACTAGGGCCCGAGTGCCATGATTTCAGATCTGAACCTATTATGTTGTCGCCAATATATGTGTGTTCTTGATCCTATCTTGAAAGTTGTAGTCACCTACTATGTGTTATGACCCGGCAACCCCGGAGTGAGAATAGCCGGAACCACTCCCGGAGATGACCATAGTATGAGGAGTTCATGTATTCACCAAGTGTTAATGCGTTGGTCCGGTTCTTTATTAAAAGGAGAACCTTAATATCCCGTAGTTTCCATTAGGACCCGCTGCCACGGGAGGGATGGACAATAGATGCCATGCAAGTTCTTTTCCCTAAGCACGTATGACTACATACGGAATACATGCCTACATTACATTGACGAACTGGAGCTAGTTACATATCTCTCCGTATTATAACTGTTGCATGATGAATAGCATCCGGCATAATCATCCATCACCGATCCCATCCTACGAGTCTTTTCCTACTGGTCCTTGCTATGCTACTTTGCTGCTACTGTTGTCACTGCTGCTATTGTTACTCTGTTGCTACTGATGTTACTTTGCTGCTACTGTTGTTACTTTGCTGCTACTCGTTACCGTTGCTACTGTTGCTATCACACTACTTTGCTACTGATACTTTGTTGCAGATACTAAATCTTTCAGGTGTGGTTGAATTGACAACTCAACTGCTAATACTTGAGAATATTCTTTGGCTTCCCCTTGAGTCGAATCAATAAATTTGGGTTGAATACTCTACCCTTGAAAATTGTTGCGATCCCCTATACTTGTGGGTTATCAAGACCTTTTTATAGAAAAGAGTCTTTATGACCCACAAGTATAGGGGATCTATCGTGGTCCTTTCAATAAGTAAGAGTGGCGAACCCAACGAGGAGCAGAAGGATCTGACAAGTGGTTTTCAGCAAGGTAATATCTGCAGGCACTGAAATTATAGGTAACAAGTAGTTGTGTGGTGAGATGATTCGTAGCAAGTAGCAAGTAACAAAAGTAACAACGGTGCAGCAAAGTGGCCAAATCCCTTTTGTAGCAAGGGACAAGCCTGGACAAAGTCTTATAGGAGGAAAAACGCTCCCGAGGACACATGGGAATTTCTGTCATGCTAGTTTTCATCATGTTCATATGATTCGCGTTCGTTACTTTGATAGTTTGATATGTGGGTGGAACGGTGCTAGGGTACTGCCCTTACTTGGACAAGCATCCCACTTATGATTAACCCCTCTTGCAATCATCCGCAACTATGAAAGAAGAATTAAGACAAAGTCTAACCATAGCATTAAACTAGTGGATCCAAATCAGCCCCTTACGAAGCAACGCATAAACTAGGGTTTAAGCTTCTGTCACTCTAGCAACCCATCATCTACTTACTACTTCCCAATGCCTTCCTCTAGGCCCAAATAATGGTGAAGTGTTTTGTAGTCGACATTCACATAACACCACTAGAGGAAAAACAACATACAACACATCAAAATATCGAACGAATACCAAATTCACATGACTACTTATAGCATGACTTACCCATGTCCTTAGGAACAAAAGTAACTACTCACAAAGCATAATCATATTCATGACCAGAGAGGTAATGAGTAGCATCAAAGATCTGAACATAAACTCTTCCACCAAGTAATCCAACTAGCATCAACTACAAGGAGTAATTAACACCACTAGCAACCTTACAAGTACCAATCGGAGTCGCGAGACGGAGATTGGTTACAAGTGATGAACTAGGGTTTGGAGATGAGATGGTGTTGATGAAGATGTTGATGGTGATGAGTCCCCTCCGATGAGAGGAGTGTTGGTGATGACGATGGCGGCGATTTACCCCTCCGGGAGGGAAGTTTCCCCGGCAGGATCGTCCCGCCGGAGCTCTAGATTGGTTCTGCTCAAGTTCCGCCTCGTGGCGGCGGCGAATCCTCCGAAAAGCCACCTCTTGATTTTTTCCAGACCGAAACCCTTCTTGTAGCAAAAGAGGGGGCCAGTGGGCCAGCAGGGAGCCCACAAGCCCCCTAGGCGCGGCCAGGGGGTGGTTGTGCCTAGGAGGCTTGTGGCCACCTGCTGGCCCCCCTATGGAACTTCTTCAGCCCAGTATTTTTTATAAATCCCAAAAAAATCCATGTTGATTTTCACGGCTTTTGGAGTTGCACAGAATAGGCATCTCAAACTTGCTCCTTTTTCAGGCCAGAATTCCAGTTGTCGGCATTCTCCCTCTTCATGTAAACCTTGCAAAATAAGAGAGAAAAGGCATAACTATCGTACCGTGAAGTGAAATAACAGCCCAAAATGTGATAAATATCAACATGAAAGCATGATGCAAAATGGACGTATCAACTCCCCCAAGCTTAGACCTTGCTTGTCCTCAAGCAAAAGCCTAGACCAATAAACATGACCACATGTTTAGAGAGACAGGTGTCGACAAAACAAGATACGAACATGCAGGCATCATGATCATGATCAGAACAGCAATACCAACATATAATCTCTCATGCTAAAGTGACAATTCCTTCACAAAGTAAAGCATGGATCAAGAACCTTACCGAGAATTAAAAACCGATAGCGTTTAGTCATTGAAGCAATTGCAATTTATCACAACATCAGAAAGAGTCAAATAAGAGCTTGTAAAGCAAATCCACATACTCAATCATCTTTTCGTTCTCTACAGTTGCTACAACTCACGTGGTACTCATGAAATCAAAGTTTCAGCTGGACACAGAGAAAGATAGGGGCTTATAGTTTCGCCTCCCAACCACTTACCTCAAGGGTAATGTCAACAATAATAATTCATGAATACTTACCTCCAAGTTGACATATGAATATAGATCTTTCCCACGCACATGACGTTAGCCAAGATAAAGGCGAAATAGGGAATTGGTGAAGATCAGCATGACTCTTTCAAGGGAAAAAAGTAAAGGTACAAGATAGGCCCTTCACAGAGGGAAGCAGAGGTTGTCATGCGCTTTGAGGTTTGGATGTGTGTCCTCTTAGTGTGGAGGAACGTCACTTTATATTGCCTCCTGTGATAAAAAACTTTATTATGCAGTCTGTCGCTTTTATGTCTTCCTCATCACAGGTTCGTACAAAGCTTATTTTCCACACACTAATAGATCATACAAATTAGGGAGAAATTTTTATTGCTTGCACCGATGACAACTTACTTGAGGGATCTTATTCAATCCATAGGTAGGTATGGTGGACTCTCATGGCAAAACTGGGTTGAAGGTTAGTGGATGCACAAGTAGTATCTCAACTTGGTGTGGGAGTTTTGGCTAATATGAGGTAGAAGTAATCGTCACATGCTAAGGGATCTCTAGTCATATAACATTGTTCGGAACCAAGCAAACACAATTCATTATGTTGTCTTCCTTGTCCAACATCTACCTCTAAGCATGCAATAGTTTAGTGAGTGTTCACAGTCATAGATGGTGTCAAATATGATATATTCATATGTGAACTTCTCCTTCTTTATCACTTCCTATTAATTGCAACAATGACCAAGGTCTACGTTTGTCTACCCTCAAAAAGTTTCAATCATCATTCTTTTTATATGTGAAGCCATCACTTCCCATAAGATCATTACATGAACTTTCATGCTTTTGTTCTTTTCTCATTCTTTTGATCATGGCATGAGGCAAAGCCCTTAACTAAGACACTATTTATTATATGGCTCACGAGCTTGAATACATCGAGGGTGACACAAAGCAAAACTCAAGCCTAAAACACGAAGACCTTTAATCTATTAGAGAAAGAGAAAACTGAAAAGGAACAAACTAAAACAAAGGTAAAGGCAAAAGATGTGATGGTGATACCGAGGCAGCTCCCCCAACTTGGCACAAGCCAAGGGGATTTCCCATACCCATGCTTAGTTGACTTCCTTTGGAGGTGATGGTGGTGGAGTTGTTGCAGAGGTCTTGAGCTTGTTTAATTTCCACTTGAGCATAAAATTCTGCTCCCTCAGATCATCATTTTCCTCTTCAAGCTTCAACACCCTTTGGCATAATTCCTGCTTACTCTCCTGCAAGAAACAAGAAGGGATAAACAAAGTCTTAGGCTTCTTCCTTGATTCAGGGAGGCTCGACTTCTTGAACTCCACATGCGTGTGTCCAGGTTGAGGTAGAGGAGCCTCCTCTTCATCGGAACTTGTTTGTTCCTTCCCCTTGGGATCATAATCTTCTTCCTCATCACTGGTCCAGCCATAAGGATCCCAGTCCCCATAGACCTTGGGGTCAGCAAGGTAATCTTCCACATAGATCTCCCCCTCTGAATCTTGAGAAGACATCTTGCCCTAAATCTGCGGCAGAAAACAGGCTCGAAACGAAAACAGGGGAAATCTGCGTGATACGAGGGTCAGACCTTTCGGGAGAATATATAATGATTTTTTCCAGACCAGCAAGAGTACTCCGCATAAAAACAGAATCCGGGAGGCACACGAGGTGGCCACAAGCCCCCCGTGCGCAGCCAAGGGTGGGCCCATGCCTGGCAGGCTTGTCGCATCCTCGTGCGCTTTCCGGACTACTTCCAATTTTTCTATTTTTTCAAATATTCCAAAACGGAGAAAAATTCCTACTGGAAAAGTTTTGGAGTCTGTTTTCTTACCGAATCACATACCTCTTCGTTTTCGGAGTCTGGAACAGGGTTGATAATTATCCCTTAGTTATTCTTCCGGAGTTATGGTATTGATAATATTGCTTTCAACATTTATGGGAGTACCTGAGATATAATACTTGATTCTCTGCCCATTTACAACTCTCAGACAATTACCTTCCGTGTTGTTGATCTTGATAGCACTGGAATGATATACTTACTCAATATTATAGGGACCTTCCCATTTAGAGAGAAGCTTGCCTGCAAAAAATCTTAAACGAGAATTATATAGCAAGACATAATCACCTAAATTGAACTCACGCTTTTGTATCCTCTTATCATGCCACCTCTTAACCTTTTCTTTGAACAACTTGGCATTTTCATATGCCTGAGCTCTCCATTCATCAAGTGAGCTAATATCAAATAACCTCTTCTCACCAGCAAGTTTGAAATCAAAGTTGAGCTCTTTGATTGCCCAATAAGCATTATGCTCTAGCTCAAGAGGTAAATGATATGCTTTACTGTACACCATTTTGTACGGAGACATGCTCATGGGATTCTTATAGGCAGTTCTATAAGCCCACAGTGCATCATCGAGCTTCTTAGACCAATTCTTTCTAGACCTGTTGACAGTCTTTTGCAGAATTAGTTTAATCTCTCTATTGCTTAGCTCTACTTGACCACTCAACTGAGGGTGATAGGGAGACGCAGTCCTATGGTTGACATCGTACTTAGCAAGCATTTTACGGAAAGCACCATGAATGAAATGTGAACCACCATCGGTCATTACATATCTAGGGACTCCAAATCTAGGGAAAATAACTTCTTTAAGCATCCTCATAGAGGTGTTGTGATCAGCACTACTAGTGGGGATAGCTTCTACCCACTTAGTGACGTAATCAACAGCAACTACGATGTGAGTATACCCCTTGGATTTTGGAAAAGGTCCCACATAATCAAAGCCCCAAACATCAAATGGTTCAATAACAAGTGAATAGTTCATAGGCATTTCCTGACGTTTATCGATATTACCTATTCCTTGACATTCGTCACAAGACAAGACAAACTTACGTGCATCCTTGAAGAGAGTGGGCCAATAGAAACCTGATTGCAATACCTTGTGTGCAGTTCTGTCTCCCGCATGGTGTCCTCCGTAGGCCTCGGAGTGACACTTCTGTAGGATTTGTCCATGTTCATGTTCAGGTACACAACGTCTAATAACACCATCTACTCCTTCCTTATAAAGGTGAGGATCATCCCAGAAGTAATGTCTCAAGTCAAAGAAGAGTTTCTTCTTTTGCTAGTATGTGAAACTAGGTGGTATATATTTGGCAAATATATAGTTTGCATAATCAGCATACCACGGTTCACTACGTGAAGTATTGATGACATTCAGTTGCTCATCGGGAAAGCTATCATCAATAGGTTGTGGGTCATCAAGAACATTCTCCAACCTAGACAAGTTATCTGCTACGGGGTTATCAGCACCCTTCCTGTCGACAACGTGCAAATCAAATCTTGTAGCAAGAGAACCCATCTGATAAGTGTAGGTTTAGCATATTTCTTCTCCATGAGGTACTTAATAGCATCATGATCAGTGTGAATAGTGACTTTGGAATCAACTATGTAAGACCTGAACTTTTCACATGCAAATACGACTGCTAAAAATTCCTTTTCCGTAGTAGCATAGTTTCTTCGGGCACTGTCTAGAGTTTTACTAGCATAGTGAATAACATTCAACTTCTTATCAACTCTTTGCCCTAGGACAGCACCAACAGCGTAATCACTAGCATCACACAGATTTCAAAAGGTAAGTTCCAATCAGGTGGTTGAACAATAGGTGTAGTTATCAAAGCCTTCTTAAGTATTTCGAAGGCTTCCTCACAATCATCGTCAAAAAAGGGAATATCCTTTTGCAAGAGATTGGTAAGAGGCCTAGAAATCTTAGAGAAGTCTTTAATGAACCTTCTATAGAAACCAGCATGACTAAGGAAACTTCTTATACCTTTGATATATGTGGGGCATGGCATTTTCTCGATTGCATCAACCTTAGCCTTATTGACTTCAATACCTCTTTCAGAAACTTTATGACCTAAGACAATGCCTTCATTAACCATAAAGTGGCACTTATCCCAATTCAAGATAAGGTTGGTGTCTTTACATCTCTGCAAGACTCGATCAAGGTTGCTGAGGCAATCATCAAAAGAAGACCCGTAAACGGAGAAGTCATCCTTGAAAACCTCAACAATCTTTTCACAAAAGTCAGAGAATATAGTCATCATACATCTTTGAAAGGTGGCAGGTGCATTACATAAGCCAAAAGGCATACGTCTATAAGCAAAGGTACCAAAACGGCAGGTGAAAGTAGTTTTCTCCTGATCAGATTGTGCAACTGGTATTTGGGAGAAACCAGAATAACTATCTAGAAAGCAGAAGTGTGTGTGTTTAGACAACATTTCTAGCATTTGGTCGATAAAAGGCAAAGGGTAATGATCTTTCCTAGTGGCTTTATTCAATTTCCTAAAATCGATCACCATCCTATAGCCAGTGATAATCCTCTATGGGATCAATTCATCCTTCTCATTAGGGACTACGGTAATGCCTCCCTTCTTAGGGACACAATGCACCGGACTCACCCAATCACTATGAGCAATAGGATAGATAGTACCTGCTTCCAGGAGCTTTAGTATTTCTTTTCTTACTACCTCTTTCATCTTAGGATTTAATCTCCGTTGATGATCAGCAACTGGCTTGGAGTCAGGATCAGTTTTAATCTTGTGATGGCATAGAGTGGGACTAATGCCCTTAAGATCATCAAGAGTATATCCAATAGCAGCATGGTGCTTCCTTAGAGTTTTTAATAACTTCTTTTCTTCATGCTCTGAGAGGCTAGCACTAATAATAATATGATATATCTATTTTTCATCAAGATAAGCATACTTAAGAGTATCAGGCAACTGTTTAAGCTCGAACGCAAGAACACCCTTTGGTGGGGGTGGATCCCCAAGCAGTTCAACAGGCAAGTTATTCTTAAGGATAGGATATTGCTCTAAGACAACTCTATCTATATCATCCCTTTCATCCATATGCATATCATTTTCATGCTCAAGCAAGTATTGCTCTGAAGGATCAGTAGGAGGCACAGCAATAGAAGCTAAGGAAATAGTTTCATCCTTACTAGACAGCTCTTTTTCATGAGGTTGTCTACCAAACTTGGAGAAATTGAACTCGTGTGGCACACCTTCAAAGCCAACAGTAACAGTTTGCTTCTCACAGTCAATATGAGCATTGACAGTATTGAGAAAAGGTCTGCCAAATATGATGGGACAAAAGCTATCTTGTGTGGTAGCAAGAACGAGGAAATCAGCAGGATACTTCGTTTTACCACACAAGACTTCAGCATCCCTAACAATTCCCACAGGGCAGATAGTATCTCTATTGGCAAGCTGAATAGTGACATAAATAGGCTCTCTCTCAATAGGTGCAATCTCGTCTTTGATTTCATCATATAAGGATTGAGGTATTGCACTAACACTAGCACCCACGTCATATAAACCATGATAGCAATGATCTCCTATCTTAACAGAAACAACAGGCCTATGTTTGTCTCTAGCGTGTGGTTTAGCAATTCTAGCAGCATCTTCACAGAAGTGAATATTATGTCCCTCAACATTGTCGGATAGGAGATCCTTGATAATAGCAATGCTAGGTTCAACTCTAATTTTCTCAGGGGGTGTAGGTGTTCTAATGTAGCCTCTACGTATCACACTTGAAGCTTTAGAATGATCCTTTATCCTAACAGGGAAAGGTGGTTTTTCAATGTAAGCACTGGGAACAATAGGATCATTATAGGCAATGACTTTCTCTTCAACTGGATTGGGTTTAACTATATTCACTTCTAAAGGAGGATGATATTTAAACCACTTCTCTTTAGGGAGATCAATATGAGCAGCAAATGATTCACACAATGAAGCTACTATCTCAGAGTCAAGTCCATATTTATCGCTAAAATCACTAAAGGTATTTGTTTCAACAAAGGATTTAACGCAATCAAACTTGAAATTCATACCTGACTCCTTACCTTCATCAAGCTCCCAATCTTTAGAGTTGCATTTAATTCTTTCCAATAAATTCCATCTGAAGTCAATATCCCTCTTCATAAAAGAACATGTACAAGAAGTGTCAAGCATGGTGCGATCATCATGAGAAAGCCGAGCATACAAGTTCTGAATGATAATTTCTCTCGAGAGCTCATGATTGGGGCATGAATATAACATTGACTTAAGCCTCCCCCAAGCTTGAGCGATGCTTTCTCTGTCACGAGGCCAAAAATTGTAAATATAATTCCGATCACGATGTACTAGATGCATAGGATAAAACTTTTGATGAAATTTCTATTTCAACCGATTGTAGTTCCATGATCCAGTATCATCACATTGCCTATACCATGTCAACGCCTTATCCCTCAAAGATAAGGGAAAGACCTTCTTCTTGACCTCATCCCCGGGCAAACCTGCAAGCTTAAATAAACCACAAACTTCATCTACATAGATTAGATGCAAGTACGGATGTGATGTTCCATCTCCTGTAAAAGGATTATCCAGCAGTTTCTCAAGCATACTGAAGGAAATTCAAGGCAAATATTTTCAGTAGGTGCAGCAGGTTGAGGAGAAACTCTTTGTGCTTCCGTTCGAGGTGAAGATACCCCGAACAAGCCCCTCAAAGGATTAGTTTCCATAGTGACAAGTGACAATAAATTTCAGCACACTATATGAATGTGTCCTTACCAAGTTCCACTTACGAAAGGCGCTTCACTCCCCGGCAACGGCACCAGAAAAAGGTCTTGATAACCCACAAGTATAGGGGATCGCAAAAGTTTTCGAGGGTAGAGTATTCAACCCAAATTTATTGATTCGACTCAAGGGGAAGCCAAAGAATATTCTCAAGTATTAGCAGTTGAGTTGTCAATTCAACCACACCTGAAAGATTTAGTATCTGCAGCAAAGTATCAATAGCAAAGTAGTGTGACAGCAACAGTAGCAACGGTAACCAGTAGCAGCAAAGTAATAGCAGTAGCAGCAAAGTAACAGCAGTAGCAACAGAGTAACAATAGCAACAGTGACAACAGTAGCAGCAAAGTAGCGTAGCAAGGACGAGTAGGAAAAGACTCGTAGGCATGGGATCGGTGATGGATGATTATGCCGGATGCTATTCATCATGCAATAGTTATAACACGGAGAGATATGTAACTAGCTCCAGTTCGTCAATGTAATGTAGGCATGTATTCCGTATGTAGTCATACGTGCTTAGGGAAAAGAACTTGCATGACATCTATTGTCCATCCCTCCCGTGGCAGCGGGTTCCTAATGGAAACTACGGGATATTAAGGTTCTCCTTTTAATAAAGAACCAGACCAACGCATTAACACTTGGTGAATACATGAACTCCTCATACTATGGTCATCTCCGGGAGTGGTTCCGGCTATTGTCACTCCGGGGTTGCCGGGTCATAACACATAGTAGGTGACTACAGCTTGCAAGATAGGATCAAGAAACACATATATTGACGACAACATAATAGGTTCAGATCTAAAATCATGGAACTCGGGCCCTAGTGACAAGCATTAAGCATGGCAAAGTAGTAGCAACATCAATCTCAGAACATAGTGGATACTAGGGATCAATCCCCGTCAAAACTAACTCGATTACATGATAGATCTCATCCAACCCATCACCGTCCAGCAAGCATACGATGAGATTACTCACAAATGGTGAAGAGCATCATGGAATTGGTGATGAAGGAAGGTTGGTGATGACGATGGCGACGATTTCCCCGCTCGGGAGCCCAAAACGGACTCCAGATCTGCCCTCCAGAGGAAGAACACAATGTGGCGGCGCCTCCGTAACGTAAAACGCGATGAACTCTTCTCCCTGATTTTTTTCCCGAACGAAAGGGACTAACTAGACCTGAGATTGGAGGGGGTGGAGCGTTGTGGGCCCCACAAGCCTGCCACGCACGGCTAGGGGGTGTCGCACCTGGTGGGCTTGTGGGCTCACAGCTCCAATTCCTCCGCTGATTCTTGCGCCAGTATTTTTCATATATTGCACAAAAATTCTCCGTAAATTTTTAAGTCATTCCGAGAACTTTTATTTCTCCGCAAAAACAACACCATGGCAATTCTGCTGAAAACAGCGTTAGTCCGGGTTAGTTCCATTCAAATCATGCAAATTAGAGTCCAAAACAAGGGCAAAAGAGTTCGGAAAAGTAGATACGATGGATACGTATCAAACCTCTATGTCAAGGATTCACACAATCCCGTATATCATGCCCTTTGTCCTTCGGTATGTTACTCGCCCGAGATTCGATCGTCGGTACATCCATACCTATTTCAATCTCGTTACCGGCAAGTCTCTTTACTCGTTCCATAATACCAGATTATGTAGCTAACTCTTTAGTCACATTGCTTGCAAGGCTTGTTTGTGATGTTGTACTACCGAGTGGGCCCCGACATACCTCTCCGTCACACGGAGTGACAAATCCTAGTCTTGATCCATGCCAACCTAACAGACACCTTTGGAGATACCTGTAGAGCACCTTTATAGTCACCCAGTTACGTTGTGACGTTTGATAACACACAAGGTATTCCTCTAGTGTCCGGGAGTTGCATGATCTCATGGTCATAGGAACATATACAATGACATGCAGAAAACAGTAGCAATAAACTGACACGATCATATGCTACGTTCATAGTTTGGGTCTTGTCCATCACATCATTCTCCTAATGACATGATCATGTTATAAAGTGACAACACTTGTCTATGGCCAGGAAACCTTGACCATGTTTGATCAACGAGCTAGTCAACTAGAGGCTCACTAGGGACAGTGTGTTGTCTATATATCCACACATGTATTTGAGTTTCCAATCAATACAATTCTAGCATGGATAATAAACGATTATTTTGAACAAGGAAATATAATAATAACCAATATATTATTGCCTCTAGGGCATATTTCCAATAGTCTCCCACTTGCACTAGAGTCAATAATCTAGTTCACATCACTATGTGATTGCAACGAATCTAACACCCATACAGTTCTAGGGTTCGATCATGTCTTGCTTGTGAGAAAGGTTTTTAGTCAACGAGTCTGAACCTTTCAGATCCGTGTGCTTTACAAATCTCTGTGTCATCCTATGGATGCTGCTACCACGCGCCATTTGGAACTATTCCAGATGACTGCTCCACTATACGAATCCGGTTTACTACTCAGAGTCATCCAGATTAGTGTCAAAGCTTGCATCGACGTAACTCTTTACGACGAACTCTTTAATCACCTCCATGACATACTCATGCCAAGGCACACATCAGGTGCGGTACACAGCATGGCATACTTTAGAGCCTACGGCTAAGGCATACGGGACGACCTTCGTCCTTTATCTTTCTTATGTTGTGGTCAGGCTTTGAGTCTTACTCAAATTTACACTTTACAACACAGCCAAGAACTCCTTCTTTGCCGATCTATTTTGAACTCCTTCAAAAATTTGTCAAGGCATGCATTTCAATGAAAGTTTTATTAAGCGTCTTAATCTATCTCTATAGATCTTGATGCTCAATGTTCAAACAGGTTAATCCAGGTTTTCCTTTGAAAAACTCCTTTCAATCAACCCTTTATGCTTTCCAGAAATTCTACATTATTTCCGATCAATAATATGTCAACCACATATATTTATCAAAAACTCTATAGTGCTCCCACTCACTTCTTTGGAAATACAAGTTTCTCATAAACTTTGTATAAACCCAAAAACTTTGATCAGTCATGAGAGTACTTATTCCAACTCCGAGACGCTTGCTCCAGTCCATAGAAGGATCGTTGGAGCTTGCATACTTGTTAGCAACCTTAGTGTTAGAGCATATCTCTCCATATGTGGTTTTGGTAATTGATGACAATTCCTATGGACTAATGGTTGCCTTAAGTTATATTTATAGGATTTGTCCATAGGCACTTCTTGAAGTCCATCTGTTGGGTTCAAGGAGTATATATGATGACCAAGGAGGTATTCAAGGTATTATCCAAAGAATGGTCATAGAGACACAAGGTTTATCAAGATCTCAGACAAAGAGTAATCAAGATGATCAACACACAAAGCATACAAGATGTACCGAGAGGGATCAAGTGATCCCATGGTATGGTAAGCATTGTTCATGACGTGTTTGTGTACTAACCCATGGTCTTCGTGAGAGTTCTATGTGGTGTTAGGTGTGTTTCCATGGGCTTGCGTCTAGAGGAATATCGCATACAACCCATGAAGGATGACGTCAAGTGGTGATCGTCATCAAGATTGCGTTGTGCAAGTTCAAGTGGATCAGCATGAAGATATCATGCTTGAAGCTTGCCGTCCATTGTGGTGTCAATGGACTTGTGAAGATATGCTGAAGAGCGGCTCACCCATGTTGTGCATGGGGGAGGAATCAACTAGTCTTCATCAAGCCAACGCAATCAAGAAGGTGGTCCATATTGAGGAAGCCAATATCATCGTCATCTAGCTCAAGAGGACGAGGTGCAAGGTGTAGGTTTTCCCTTGATAGGTTTTCTGTTTTAGGATAGATTGTCGTATTGTCAAGGGGGGCTCTCAAGTGAGTAGCTTGACTGTATCGTTCGTTGAGAGATCAAACCATTTGCATCCTTGTATCATACTTCTTGGTTCTTGTTTGGTTTTTCTCTTTGTGAGTTTTAGACCTTATTGTCATCTTCATGACAAGCTTGAGTTCATCGAAAACGGAGTCCGTATGCATCTTCTATGATGTTTTCGATGTTGGGAGTTTTTACCGATCTTACTCGAGGAAGGGTTCTCACCATTTTCTTATGGGCATTTTCTCATTTGCTTCTTATTGATATTTCTATCAAGATTGTGTTAGCCCATGTCGTTAGCTTTCCAACAAACTTGGTTTCGTTGAATTCGGAGTACGTATGCGAAAGTTAAGGCTGTTTCAGTGGCGAGCGGTGGTACAGCTCTAGTCCTAGCAGTAGTACCGCCAGGGGCAGCGGTAATACCGCTCCGGTTGGGCGGTAGTACCGCTTAGGGACGGTAGTACCTCTCTCTGAGCGGTTGTTCTCCGTCAACTTTTTGCGAAGACTTTCTCTAGCAGTAGTACTGCCAGGGCTAGCGGTAGTACCGCCACGTCTAGCGATAGTACCGCCAGGGGCAGTGGTAGTATCGCTCCTCCCTGAGCGGTAGTACCGCTGGGGTCAGCGGTAGTACCGTTGTGCTCGGGTTGTAAGTGGGGGTAACGGTATGATTCTTTCCCCCACTTTATAAAGGGGTCCTTCTTCCCCCTTGGTGTTTTCTTATCCGTTGAGCTCATGTTCTACCCCCATTGTTGACCTTCTTAGAGCTTGCTTACTCTCAATCCCTCCAATGATTCTTTCTTGTTCTTGATGGAAAAGCGAGAGGAAATCTAGATCCACATCTCCACCAATCACTTTCTCCTCTATGTGAGGGGAACCCCTTGGATCTAGATCTTGGAGTTCTTTGTGAGCTCCTTGTTGTTCCTCTTATATTTCTCCATAGCTTTTGTTGTTGTGGAGGGATTTGATTGTGAGGGACTTGTCCACTTCGTGTGTTCTTGCCATTGCATTAGTTGCATCGGTTTGAGTTCTCCACGGTGATACGTGGAAGTGAAGTTTGAGAAGCTTATTACCTTTGTTACGGGTACCGGTGACCGCCCCCAAGGTTTGCCCTTTTTACGGGTTCGGTGACCGCCCTCAAGGGTCCCTTAGTGAAATCACGGCATCTTGCATTGTGCGTCCACACCGCTCCAACGGAGATTAGCATCTGCAAGGGTGTGAACTTCGGGATACATCATCGTCTCCGCGTGCTTCGGTTATCTCTTACCCGTACCCTTTACTTATGCACTTTACTTTGTGATAGCCATATTGTTTATTGTCATATATCTTGCTATCACTTAGTTGTTTATCTTGCTTAGCATAAGTTGTTGGTGCACAAAGATGAGCCTAGTTGTTTTAGGTTTTCTGCTTGAAAAATTAAACATTAGTTTTATTCCGCATTTGTTCAAGCCTAAACCGTAATTATTTTAAAGCACCTATTCACCCCCTCCCCCTCTAGGCGACATCCACGTCCTTTCAATTGGTATCAGAGCTAGGTATCTCTTTATTAGGTTTAACCACCTAGAGAGTAAGGATGACGACTAGGGTTTTAGGATTCTTTGACACTCTTAGTTCTGATGGCACAAATTTTGATGTTTGGGTAATTCGCATGCTTAATCACTTTAAGGTCATGGACCCAAACTTGGAGCGAATTGTAGATATGGGTTTTTCTCCTCCAAAGGATTCTCAAAATATATCTTTAGAGGATGAGAAAAACTCTTATCTCAATGCTTAAGCTTCTAATGTTCTTTTTGATGCTTTGAGCGATGTAGTTATATTTCAACTCATGCCATTCCGGGATGCTCATGAGTTGTGGACAAAGCTTCAAGATAAATATGGTATGTCCAAGATTTGTGGGAATGATTGTTCTCCCTCCACCTCCGGTCGTGTGGTTTTTTCAACTTCATCTACTTCACCTACATGTGGGTTCCCACAAGGTAATGATATGGTGAGTAGTGGAGATCATTGCAATGATGATAGTGGGCTTATTGTTGATGAACCTTCATCACTATATTATTGCAATGCTTCAGCTTTGGGCATTAACACTTCGAGCACTCTAAATGTTTTACATGCTTGTGTTGATAGTCCTTGCATATCATGTAAAAAACTGCTTGACTAAATCTCATGATGATATGCTTCCTATATATTGTTGTCATGATAAAAATGTATATATTTCCTCGAGTTGTTGTGCTAACAATGTAGAGGAAATTCATCACTCCATGGAACAAGATGTGGCCTTGAATGATGCTTCAAGGGATCCTACATCATCATCTATTGTTACTCACTTTTGCCTTATGGCTAAGGCTTCAAAGGTATCTCCTACTTTGAATCCCAATGTATCTCATGATGATGATGTTGATGATAATGAGGATGAGGATAATGATGAAGAGAGTGATATTATTGCATCCTTAAACATTAAGGGTGAAATGATTTTTAAATCTCTTTATAAGAATAAACTTGCTTGTTCCAACTTCTTGGAAATCATGTCTATTGCCACTGAGGGCAAGAAATACATTGAGGAGTTGGAAGCTCATCTCGAGGAGCATGAGGCCACCATTGAGACAATGGAAGGTCATGAGCGTGATTACGCTAACGAGATCGCGGAGCTATCTCAAGCTCTTAAAAATTAACAAACCACCAAGGAATCTCTTGAGGAAACCTTTGCTATAGAATTATCTAGATTAAAGGAATCCCATCATAGAGCTCTCGAGGTGGCTAATGATGTTAGAACTAAAAGCGATAAGCTTGAAGTTGCACATGCTAAACTCGTTGAGGACTATGAGCACCTCGAAAATGGCTCAAGGGCTATTAAGAGTTCGCTCATCGAACTCACCGAGTCTCATGCTCAACTTGAAGCTTCATATGCTAAAGAGCTTTCCAAGTTGCCCTCTCCTCTTATTGTTAATAATGATGCTTGTGCTACTAACTCTACTTCTTGTGAAGCATCCATTTTAAAGGAGAATGTTGAGCTAAGGGCTCAACTTGAGTTGCTATCTAGCAATTATGGGAAATTGGAAGAAAGTCATGTAATGCTCACAAGCTCTCATGTTGATCTTCTAGTATCCCATAATGTGGTAAAATTATCTCATGAGGCTATTACTACCAAGGTAACATCGAGTGAGCCTCATGTGGACATTAGCACTACTTCTAGTCAAAAATCTATATTGCCATGTGCTAGTCCTTATAATTCATCTAATCATAATGTTGCTACATCTTGTGATGAATTACTTTCCATGCCTTGTTGCTCTAACAATGAAGCTTATACTTCCTCTAGTACTTGTGTTGATACTAACCATGTAGAGGAAATCAAAGAGCTCAAGGCCCAAGTCACTTCCTTGAAGAAAGACTTGGAAAAGAGTCATGAAGGAATGTCCACACTCAACAATGTCTTGTGTGGGCAAAAATCCCCAAATGACAAAGATGGACTTGGATTCAACTCCAACAAGAAGAATAAGTCCAAAAGCTTCAAGAAGAAGGGCCAAGAACAAGTCAAGAATTCGGCCAAAATTATTTGCTTCAAGTGCAAAATTGAAGGGCACCGTGTTATATCTTGCCCACTAAAGAAGAAGCCCTAAAGTCACAAGCAACAAGGGAAGCGGCCACAAGTTCAATCACATACTCAACTACAAGTTTAAGAAAGGCCCCTTCCCAAGAAGACACAAGCCAACACTCCTCATGTTGAGAAATCAATAGGGAAGAAATTAAAGGGTAGATGTTGCTACTTATGTCGTGAGAAGGGTCACTTCGCTTCTTCTTGCACGAGAGGTAATTTATCCAACCCAATCATTATTGATGATATATATTCTCTTGGGAAGGATAATGTTGGTAATGTGTTTTCCAAGTTTGTTGGTACTCAAAGTGGTGTCAAGAAAAGTACCATTTGGGTTGCCAAGCCTATTGTGACTAACCTCTTAGGACCCAACGTGGTTGGGGACCAACAAGCTCAAACTTGATCAATAGGTGAATGTGGAGGACATTAGAGACTTGGATACATAATGAAGAATTAAGGGGTCTTCATCATTCATATTATCTCAAGCCAAGTCATTTGGATTATCGACTTTCTATCTTGTATCCAATGTGCCTCCTTACGGTAACTTGTACTTAAACTGTTTACATTGTTAGTTGCTTGCCCCTTTGCATGTTGTGGTTTTGTACCTTGCATGTGTGTGTATCTTTTGTGCTTCCAACTTGCTTATCTTGAGTAATTGAGTATGTGTATGTTGGTTTGCATATCATGTACATGTGAGTCTTGTATTGAGCCTTTTTGCATCTTGTTTATATTATTGTTGGCTCTTGTGAGAGATTAATGGATTATCCCATTGTGGGGGAGTGATGTGCTTTGCACACCTCACAATCCTATAAATGTGTATACATGGGGAATACCACTTAGTATTGATATTTCAAGATTATCTAGTTTCTATGTGGTATGTCTTACTCATGAGAAATTCAAATTCTATATGGTCCATTAATTATCTCTTGTTGGTTTTAATTTTCCACTTGTTAATATTGTTGGGTTATCACATTATGGGGGAGTAATATACTATGTGCACATTACAAGCCTAGAAAATGTGTACACTTGAGGTATTGCCACTTAGTGTTGATATTGTAAATTATCTTGTTCCTAGGTGTCATGTTAGCTCTACAAGTGTCATTTGCTTGCGTTTGATGGGTAAAGATGATCTTGGATATATTTGCGATCTACCAATGAGTATCATTTCCAAAATACTTCTTGTCCTTGACAATTGGTATTCCCATCATGTGGTAGGAATTTCTAATCGTCTTTACATTGGATTTTGTGTTTTGTTTGTCTTCCTTGCCTCTTGTGGGTCTATTTTAACATGTCTAGTGTTTTTATAGATATAGAGAAAGTGATGATACAATCTTGTGCATTTTGTATTTAAATGCAAATTCTTTATAATGCACATCCCTTGGGGGAGCTATCCTATTTTCTTCAGAACACTCTCTTTATTCACCCATCATAAAATATTTTGATCCCCATCAAGTGTGTGTTGATGAGAGGCAAGTCTTGCTCTTTATGATGCTTTGTGCCATCATGAAAAAATTTCGAGGGTGTGGTTTGTTGGAACCTAGCTCTCTTTTGGAAACTAGATACCTCGTGTTTGTTTTCCTTCAATTGGTATCTTGTTTCCTTTTATTTGGAATGTGTCAATGGATATCTCATTCCTTGAGGTATCTTTAATTGATATCCTCCAAGTGATAGTTTTTCGTTTGGTATCTTATTATCACTTGATACCTTGTCTTTTGGTTTCTTATCAACTTTGTGTTGAGTTGATTCTTGAAAGCCTTGAGCATGCATATTTACTATATATAGCTTTGTTTGCTTGCTTTCTTTCTTTGACCCAATATATAGGGGAAACTCCACCTTGTCATAAATTGTCTAAAGTGTGCATGAAATTCAAATTCATATCTATGTGCACATATGTGTGTGGAGTTTGTCCTATGTATTGTTGGTTTTCTAACTCTTTGGTCCCAATGAGTTTGAGCACCATTTTGTTTGTTTGTTGTTCCAGGAACAATTGGAGATGTGTTGGATGCTCGGCTCACCTACAAGGAAGGTGTTGATACCATGTGATTATTGGAACCAAGTTAGGATGATCAACGAACAACTATCTACTACATCAATCCATTGTTGTCTCGGTAACAAGTATCTACTTCATGCATTCATTTCTTGCAAAGGCCCAAACCTATCTTTTCTTGGCCAGGTTGCAACATGGCTTTAATCTCTTGATTCGTTCTTGTAGTACTTGTTTCCTTTCTCAAAGCATCCGAACGATGATGTCTTATTGCTAGTTGGGATGTCTTTGATGTTCGTATGTTGGAAGTTCATATTGTACAATAAGAAAATATTAGGCCATGTGTTATGCTTCCAAGCAAAGATCTTATTGATATATTTATGACTTCCTTTTGGATATCTTGTTTGTTCCTTCTTGTAACCATTTCATGTGTACATCCTTCTTTGTGGATATATATCATCATGATTTTCTTCTACTTAGAATCTTTTACACATGAGAGAATTTACATCTCTAATTGATATCCTCTTTTCTTTCACGTCCATCGTTGCATTTCCTTTTTCAGTTTTTGGTGCCTTCGTGAAAGGATTTTTCTTGAGTGCGTATCTTATATTCCTACATCTTGATGCACTCTTTGGCCGTGAATATTATTTTTCCTCATGCTTGTCTTGATAAGGGTTTTGCCATTTCGATTGGTATCCCTCCTCTTGACAAGGTTCTTATTTCCTTTCTTCACCATGGGTTGTCACAAGCGTTGGTTCTTATTTTGTTTATTAGTAAGCTTGTGAACCCATTTTCTAGTGTGTGGGGGGGGGGGGGGGGGGGGATGTTATGTCTTGCACTTTGTTTCTCATTTCATCAAGACTATGTTGATGAGTAATGCTCATCCTTATCTTAGTCTTCTCAAGTGCTTTGCCATGACTCACACACATTATTTTGGTTGAGCCTATTCTTAAGTTGCTTCTTTTACACGTTGCTCAACCATTTGTTTTGTGCAAGTGATATGATTATTGTCTCATCTATCTTCTTGCACTCGCTGTGTGTTTTTATTAATTTTGGGGGAGCAACGATCCTATTTTGTGCACTTGTATCAAATACAAAAATCTCTTATTAGTGCACAAATCATGGGGAGCTTGTCTAGTTTTGATAAAACACTCTGTTGCCTTTATCATAATATCTTTTATTCATGTGGTCCGAAGGACCATATGATTGTTTGTTCCATCTCATATCTTTTGATTGCTTGCCTCTATTTTTGTATGTCTTTGTGGCATACAATCCTTTATTTGCAATCTTTGGGTCCTCAATATAGTTTGTTTTCCTTCAACTACTTATCATTGTATTTGTGTATTTCTTTGCACTCATTTGCTGAGAAGTACACACTTTTTGGAGGACCACCTACTATATTGGCTTTCCAAACTTTTCATCCATTTTGGCAATCGATGCCAATGGGGGAGAAGTTTAGAGAGTTTACTTTGGATATGTTTAGAGGGTTTTGCTTTTATTGTGTAAGCATTTACATCTTGCACGCTTTGTATGTGTGCGCTTGGTTATGCTTATTTCCTTATATAAACTCTCTTGAAGTGGTTGTCATCAATTACCAAAATGGGGGAGATTATTAGAGCATATCCTCCATATGTGGTTTTGATAATTGATGACAATTCCTATGGACTAATGGTTGCCTTAAGTTATATAAATAGGATTTGTTCATAGGCACTTCTTGAAGTCCATCTGTTGGGTTCAAGGAGTTTATATGATGACCAAGGAGGTATTCAAGGTATTATACAAATAATAGTCATAGAGACACAAGGTTGATCAAGATCTCAGACAAAGATTAAATCAAGATGATCAACACACAAAGCATACAAGATGTACCGAGAGGGATCAAGTGATCCCATGGTATGGTAAGCATTGTTCATTACGTGTTTGTGTACTAACCCATGGTCTTTGTGAGAGTTCTATGTGGGTTTAGGTGTGTTTCCATGGTCTTGCGTCTAAATGAAGATCTCATACAACCCATGAAGGATGACGTCAAGTGGTGATCGTCATGAAGATTGCGGTGTGCAAGTTCAAGTGGATCAGCACGAAGATATCATGCTTGAAGCTTGCCATCCATTGTGGTGGCAATGGACTTGTGAAGATATGCTGAAGAGCGGCTCACCCATGTTGTGCATGGGGGAGCAATCAACTAGTCTTCATCAAGCCAACGCAATCAAGAAGGTGGTCCATATTGAGGAAGCCAATATCATCGTCATCTAGCTCAAGAGGACGAGGTGCAAGGTATAGGTTTTCCCTTGATAGGTTTTCTGTTTTAGGATAGATTGACGTACTATCAAGGGGGGCTCTCAAGTAAGTAGCTTGATCGTATCGTTCATTGAGATATCAAACCATTTGCATCCTTGCATCATACTTCTTGGTTCTTGTTTGGTGTTTCTCTTTTGAGTTTTATAGCTTATGGTCATCTTCATGACAAGCTTGAGTTCATCGAAAACGGAGTCTATATGCATCTTCTATGATGTTTTCGATGTTGGCAGTTTTTACCGGTCTTATTCGAGGAAGGGTTCTCACCATTTTCTTATGGGCATTTTCTCACTTTCTTCTTATTGATATTTCTATCAATATTGTGTTATCCCATGTCGTTAACTTTCCAACAAACTTGGTTTTGTTGAATTCAGAGTCCGTATGCGAAAGTTAAGATTGTTTAAGTGGCGAGCGGTAGTACCGCTCCAGTCCTAACGGTAGTAACGCGAGGGGCCTAGCGGTAGTACCGCCACGGGCAGTGGTAGTACCGCTCCGGGTGGGCGGTAGTACCGCTTCGGGGCGGTAGTACCTCTCTCTGAGCGGTTGTTCTTCGTCAGACTTTTTGCGAAGAATTTCTCTAGCGGTAGTACTGCCAAGGGCTAGCGGTAGTACCGCCAACTCTAGCGGTAGTACCGTGATACGTCCATTTTGCATCATGTTTTCATGTTGTTATTTATCGCTTCTTGGCTTGCTATTTCACTTCACGGTACTATTCTTATGCCTTTTCTCTCTTATTTTGCAAGGTTTACATGAAGAGGGAGAATACCGGCAACTAGAATTCTCGCCTCAAAGTGGAGCAAAGTTGAGATACCTATTCTGCGCAACTCCAAACGCCACCAAAATCAACGATGATTTTTTTCCCGGTTTATCAAAAATACTGGGTCGAAGAAGTGCCAGAGGGGGGCGTGCAGGTGGCCACAAGCTTGCATGGCGCGGCCACCCGCCCCCCCCCCCCCCCAGGCCGCACCATGAGGGCTTGTGGGCACCCCGCAGGCACACTTGCCCCCTCTTTTGCTATATGAAGGGTTTCATCTAGGAAAAAATCAGGGAGGATCTTTTTCGTGGTTTCTCCGCCGCCATGAGGCGGAACTTGAGCAGAACCAATCTAGAGCTTCGGTAGGACGATCCTGTCGGGGAAACTTCCCTCCCGGAGAGGAAATCGTCGCCATCATCATCACCAACACTCCTCTCATCGGGGGGGACTCGTCACCATCAACATCTTCATCAGCACCATATCATCTCCAAACCCTAGTTCATCACTTGTAACCAATCTCCGTCTCGCGACTCCGATTGGTACTTGTAAGGTTGCTAGTAGTGTTGATTACCCTTTGTAGTTGATGCTAGTTGGATTATTTGGTGGAAGAGTTTTTTGTTCAGATCCTTGATGCTACTCATTACCTCTCGGGTCATGAATATGATTATGCTTTGTGAGTAGTTACTTTTGTTCCTGAGGACATGGGATAAGTCATGTTAATAGTAGTCATGTGAATTTGGTATTCGTTTGGTAATTTGATATGGTGTATGTTATTTTTCCTCTAGTGGTGTTATGTGAACGTAGACTACATAACACTTCACCATTAATTGGGCCTAGAGGAAGGCATTGGGAAGTAGTAAGTAGATGATGGGTTGCTAGAGTGACAGAAGCTTAAACCCTAGTTTATGCGTTGCTTCGTAAGGGGATGATTTGGATCCACTAGTTTAATGGGATGGTTAGACTTTGTCTTAATTCTTCTTTTGTAGTTGCGGATGCTTGTGAGAGGGGTTAATCATAAGTGGGATGTTTGTCCAAGTAAGGGCAGTACCCAAGCGCCGGTCCACCCACATATCAAACTATCAAAGTAACGAACGTGAATCATATGAACATGATGAAACTAGCATGAGAGAGATTCCCGTGTGTCCTCGTCAGCGTTTTTCCTCCTATAAGACTTTGTACAGGCTTGTCCCTTGCTACAAAAGGGATTGGGACACCTTGCTGCACCGTTGCTACTTTTGTTACTTGTTGCTTGCTACGAATGATCTCACCACACAATCACTTGTTACCGACAATTTCAGTGCGTGCAGATTTTACCTTCCTGAAAACCACTTGTCAGATCCTTCTGCTCCTCGTTGGGTTCGACACTCTTACTTATCGAAAGGACTACGATTGATCCCCTATACTTGTGGGTCATCAAGACTCATTTCTGGCGCCGTTGCCGGGGAGTGAAGCGCCTTTGGTAAGTGGAACTTGGTAAGGAAACATTCATATAGTGTGCTGAAACTTATTGTCACTTGTCACTATGGATACTAATCCTTTGAGGGGCTTGTTCGGGGTATCTTCACCTCAAACGGAAGCACAAAGAGTTGCTCCTCAACCTGCTGCACCTACTGAAAATATTTGCTTTGAATTTCCTTCGGGTATGCTTGAGAAACTGCTGGCTAATCCTTTTACAGGAGATGGAACATCACATCCAGACTTGCATCTAATCTATGTAGATGAGGTTTGTGGTTTATTTAAGCTTGCAGGTGTGCCCGAGGATGAGGTCAAGAAGAAGGTATTTCCTTTATCTTTGAAGGATAAGGCGTTGACATGGTATAGGCTATGTGATGATACTGGATCATGGGACTACAATCGATTGAAATTGGAATTTCATCAAAAGTTTTATCCTATGCATTTAGTACATCGTGATCGGAATTATATTTATAACTTTTGGCCTCGTGACAGAGAAAGCATCGCTCAAGCTTGGGGGAGGCTTAAATCAATGCTATATTCATGCCCCAATCATGAGCTCTTGAGAGAAATTATCATTCAGAACTTCTATGCTCGGCTTTCTCATGATGATCACACCATGCTTGACACTTCTTGTACCGGTTGTTTTATGGAGAGAGATATTGACTTCAAATGGAATTTATTGGAGATAATTAAACGCAACTCTGAAGATTGGGAGCTTGAAGAAGGTAAGGAGTCAGGTATGAATTTCACGTTTGATTGCGTTAAATCCTTTGTTGAGACAAATACCTTTAGTGACTTTAGCGCTAAGTATGGACTTGACTCTGAGATAGTAGCTTCATTGTGTGAATCTTTTGCTGCTCATATTGATCTCCCCAAAGAGAAGTCATTTAAATATCATCCACCTTTAGAAGTCAATGTAGTTAAACCCACTCCAGTTGAAGAGAAAGTCATTTCCTATAATGATCCTGTGGTAACCGGTGCTTACATTGAGAAACCACCTTTCCCTGTTAGGATAAATGATCATTCTAAAGCTTCAATTGTGATACGTAGAGGCTATATTAGAACACCTACACCCCCTGAGCAAACTAGAGTTGAACCTAGCATTGATATTATCAAAGATCTTTTGTCCAACGATGTTGAGGGACATAATATTCACTTCTGTGAAGATGCTGCTAGAATTGCTAAACCTCACGCTAGAGACAAACATAGGTATGTTGTTGGCATGCCTGTGGTTTCTGGTAAGATAGGAGATCATTGTTATCATGGTTTATGTGACGTGGGTGCTAGTGTTAGTGCAATACCTCAATCCTTATACGATGAAATCAAAGATGAGATTGCACCTGTAGAGATAGAAGCTATAGATGTCACTATTCAGCTTGCCAATAGAGATACTATCTGCCATGTGGGAATTGTTAGGGATATTGAAGTCTTGTGTGGTAAAACGAAGTATCCTGCTGATTTCCTCGTTCTTGCTACCACACAAGATAGCTTTTGTCCCATCATATTTGGTAGACCTTTTCTCAATACTGTCAACGCTCGTATTGATTGTGAGAAGCAAACTGTCACTGTTGGCTTTGAAGGTGTGTCGCATGAGTTCAATTTCTCTAAGTTTGGTAGACAACCTCATGAATAGGAGTTGCCTAGTAGGGATGAAACTATTGCCTTAGCCTCTATTGTCGTGCCTCCTACTGATCCCTTAGAGCAATACTTGCTTGAGCATGAAAATGATATGCACATGGATGAAAGGGATGAAATAGATAGAGTTGTCTTAGAACAATATCATATCCTTAAGAATAATCTGCCTGTTGAACTGCTTGGGGATCCGCCCCCACCAAAGGGTGATCCTGTGTTCGAGCTTAAACAGTTGCCTCATACTCTTAAGTATGCCTATCTTGATGAAAAGGAAATATATCCTGTCATTATTAGTGCTAGCCTCTCAGAGCATGAAGAAAAGAAGTTACTAAAAACTCTGAGGAAGCACCGTGCTGCTATTGGATATACTCTTGATGATCTTAAGGGCATTAGTCCTACCCTATGCCAGCACAAGATTAAAACCGATCCTGAATTCAAACCAGTTGTTGATCATCAAAGGAGATTGAATCCTAAGATGAAAGAAGTAGTAAGAAAAGAAATACAAAAGCTCCTGGAAGCGGGTATTATCTATCATGTTGCTCATAGCGATTGGGTGAGTCTGGTGCATTGCGTCCCTAAGAAGGGCGGCATTACCGTTGTCCCTAATGATAAGGATGAATTGATCCCACAGAGGATTATTACTGGCTATAGGATGGTACGATTTTAGGAAACTGAATAAAGCCACTAGGAAAGATCATTACCCTTTGACTTTTATCGACCAAATGCTAGAAGGGCTGTCCAAACACACACACTTCTGCTTTCTAGACGGTTATTCTGGTTTCTCCCAAATACCTGTTGCACAATCTTATCCGGAGAAAACCACTTTCACCTGCCCTTTCGGTACCTTTGCTTATAGACGTATGCCTTTTGGCTTGTGTAATGCACCTGCCACCTTTCAAAGATGTATGATGGCTATATTCTCTGACTTTTGTGAAAATATTATTGAGGTTTTCATGGATGACTTTTCCGTTTACGGGTCTTCTTTTGATGATTGCCTCAGCAACCTTGATCGAGTCTTACAAAGATGTAAAGACACCAATCTTGTCTTGAATTGGCAGAAGTGACACTTTACGGTTAATTAAGGCATTGTCTTAGGACATAAAATTTCTGAAAGAGGTATTGAAGTCAATAAGGCTAAGGTTGATGCAATCGAGAAAATGCCATACCCCACAGATATCAAAGGTATAAGAAGTTTCCTTGGTCATGTTGGTTTCTATAGAAGGTTCATTAAAGACTTCTCTAAGATTTCTAGGCCTCTTACCAATATCTTACAAAAGTATATTCCTTTTGTTTTTTATGATGATTGTGAGGAATCCTTCGAAATACTTAAGAGGGCTTTGATAACTGCACCTATTGTTCAACCACCTGATTGGAACTTACCTTTTGAGATCATGTGTGATGCTAGCGATTATGTTGTTGGTGTTGTTCTAGGGCAAAGAGTTGATAAGAAGTTGAATGTTATTCACTACGCTAGTAAAACTCTAGACAGTGCCCAAAGAAACTATCCTACTACGGGGAAGGAGTTTTTAGCAGTCGTGTTTGCATGTGAAAAGTTCAGGACTTGCATAGTTGATTCCAAAGTCACTATTCACACTGATCATGCTGCTATTAAGTACCTCATGGAGAAGAAAGACGCTAAACCTAGACTTATCAGATGGGTTCTCTTGCTACAAGAATTTGATTTGCACGTTGTCGAAAGAAAGGGTGCTGAAAACCAAGTAGCAGATAACTTGTCTAGGTTGGAGAACGTTCTTGATGACCCACAACCTATTGATGATAGCTTTCCCGATGAGCAACTGAATGTCATCAATGCTTCACGTAGTGCACCGTGGTATGCTGATTATGCAAATTATATCGTTGCCAAATACATACCACCTAGTTTCACATACCAGCAAAAGAAGAAATTCTTCTTTGACTTGAGACACTACTTTTGGGATGATCCTCACCTTTATAAGGAAGGAGTAGATGGTGTTATTAGACGTTGTGTACCTGAACATGAACAGGGACAGATCCTACAGAAGTATCACTCCGAGACCTACGGAGGACACCATGCGGGAGATAGAACTACACACAAGGTATTGCAATCAGGTTTCTATTGGCCCACTCTCTTCAAGGATGCACGTAAGTTTGTCTTGTCTTGTGACGAATGTCAAAGAATAGGTAATATTAGCAAATGCCGGGAAATGCCTATGAATTATTCACTTGTCATTGAACCATTTTGTTGGGGATACTACCTGTTGATAACCCGCCCTAGTTGGGCCAGATCACCAAATCAGGCGATTCATCTAAGCATGGTTCGGGCCTTGGCCTGGCAAGACCGAAGGTTGTATGGCGGTTTATAACTTCCGGAAGGTCTCCAAGCTTTGGAAGATGGCGACTTGGAGATCGTAAAAGTCACGGTTTGTAGAAAGGAAAGACCCTTGTAAACCCTAGGGACTCAACCTGTATATAAAGGCGAGTCCCAGGGAGGAAGAGGGCAGGTTAGAAATCATCGAGTGCTAGGTCTGGCGAGTTACGCCCTCCTTGTAATCGAAACTCCATCAATACAACTCAAAGCAGGACGTAGGCCTTTACCTCCTCACGAGGGGCCGAACCTGGGTAAATTGCCGTCTCTCTCCCGCTCAACCCCTTTGAGTCACCACCAAAGTGCGATGGCTCCAGTACTAAGTCCTTTCACGAGGACATCTGCCGTGACAAAACCACGACAGTTGGCGCCCACCGTGGGGCCTGCGCACGGTGGAGTTGAGTTCTCAAAGGGAGCCCTACCAGGGTTTGGGAGCTACGCGACGGGGCTCATGACCCGGAGCCGCCGTGGGAAGATCTACATCGACAACCTGCAATGGGGACCCGAGGCGGATTCGATCGAATCCGGCTACAGGGTCCCCTTCGGCATGATCGGATCATCTGTGCCTCAGCCGGACATCTCCACCGACATCGTCGAGCCGGCCAGGTACGTCCGCCCGGTAGTGACGCTAAATCTGACTCACCCGGTCTTTGTTGGGTTCACGCAGGGATCGGAGGAACCAGAACACTCGGGGTCCCAGGAAACTACACCAGTCAACACTGATGACGAATCATCCATGGGCGATTCAGATTCAATCCGGTCTCTGCATGGGGATTGTCTTAGGGGCTTGTCGCTGGCCATGGACCCCGAAGTCCTTGACCGAACCCGCCGCCAGATCGCCATTTATATGGCTCGGGCGACTCAACCCTCGCAAAACCCAACAGGAGGTGATGGAACCGGCGAGACGTCTAGAAGCCCGGCCGCTGTCTTGGTGGAATTAGCGGCGGAAATCACAAGGCTGATGGCGACTCCCCTCACACCAGAAAACCAGGAGGCAGTAAACACGGAGTTGGCGAAACTTAGAGAAGCAGTGGCAAAGGCTCATCGGGATGCTGAGGTGGAGGCCGCCAGGATCGGGACTCGGCAAGCTCAAATTACCGCCGAAAGAACTCGCTTAAATACTGACAACTGGCGGCTCAAAACACACTAGCGCGCATCCGACACCGTCCGTCAGCGGAGACACCATGGTCGCCTGCCCCCTGATCTCCACCCGACCCGCCTGTTCGATACTCCACGAACTCCTGGGGCGGGAGCCGCCCCAGGGGGAGGACCGGGTCAACCACCTAACCCGCCTAATCAGCCAATTGAGGATCGCATTCCCCGATTCCGGACACCTCAAGGTCACTTTTCCAACCCAGTGGACAACGTCCTTGCTGCAACTCGCCATTTGGAATCTCTTCCGATTCACGGCAACACTCCCGCCGAGATAGAAGCAAGGAACGCCATTGAGATGTTGAAGACGACGGTGGTTCAAAATGCCCAGTTCTCACATAGCCTAGATAGGTTGTATTCCACTTCCCAGGTGAGTTACACCAGGAGTCGGCCAGAGGACCAGCCCGCCGTAAACAGCGGGTCGCGACTCGTCCCCCAGGACAACCCGCCCGATCATCAGAACCCGCCGGGTCGGGATCTCCCAAACATCCAAGTCGCCCCGGCCCCTCTCGTCGGGAGCGGTGGATGAGTGGAGGTGTCGTGCTTGGCCCCCGCCCTTCGCAACGAACGAATGCCCAAGGATTTTAAGGGACCAAGAAAGGTGCCTAACTACCCCCCCGGACCTTGAGCCGGCATCATGGGTCGAGAGTTATGAAATCGCCATGGACATGCTCGACGTAAACGAGGTAGTTTGCGCCAGATACTTCACGATGATGCTCGAGGGGTCAGCACGTACTTGGTTAAAAAAACTTACCCCCCAACTCCATCCAGACCTGGGCTGAATTGAAAGAGCGCTTCATCAAAAACTTCCGAGGAACCTGCAAACGTCCAATGACGATCGTCGATCTGCAGCACTGCGTTCAGCGCCCCGATGAGTCGGCCCACCATCGGTCACGACGGGTTGCGGAAATTATCCATTCATCAGACGGTATTACGGCGGCTCAGGCTGTGTTGATCCTCGAGCAGAATTGCCATTACAAACCCCTGGTACAAAAATTGGGGCGACTCAAGCGAAAGGTCCAAGACATGGGGGAGCTGATGGATACCCTCATTAGGTACGCTGAAGCAGATGACACCAAAGATCCCGGTGAGGACGGTAAAGCTAATTCGCCCAAGAAGGGCGAGTCATCCAAAAATCATACCCGGTTCCAGGGACGTAACGGCCACAATCAAGGAGCCAATGGCAAGAGAAGGCAGCAAGAGGAACCTTCGGATTTAGTCGCCAATACCAACACCAACAGTGGCAACCAACGCCAGAAGAAAAACAGGGGATTTAGTGGTAAGAGGTCGCGTAACTATGAAGAGTTACTCAAGGGCCCTTGCCCGCATCATGCCACGGCAGACGGACCGACGACTCACTCCTGGGAGAACTGTTTCGTAATGCGGAAGTTTCGGGCGGAGGCGATCAAGAAAAGCCAAAATGATGACCCGGACCAACGGCAGGAGCAGTTTGCTGCACCCAACCAACGACAGAACCCCTTTGGCGGTTTAACCGAACCGGGGGCTCAGGGAGGCTCGCAGCCGAGCAGCGGCCAGTATCCGGTGCATCACCAGCGGTGGTATAACCCGCCAGGAGACTTTCAGCAGCCGCCCCCACAGGGGGCTTCGCAGGGTCAGGATGACAACGGAGGCTTTCGCAACAATCCTAAACAGTTAAGCAATGGGCAGTATCACGTTTTCACCACCAATGCTTGCAGACGTGATAAGAAGGTGAGTCACCGGGCGTACAGTGTGTCTGAGCCGGCGCTTCCCAGGTACCTCCACTGGTCTGAACAGACCATATCATGGAGTAGGGAGGATCACCCGCCAAGGTTTGACAATCCTGGCGACTTAGCGTTAGTCGTAGCTCCCCAAGTTGGGGGTACACCCTGTCCAAAGTGCTAATGGATGGTGGCAGCAGCATTAACATCTTGCATTTTGACACTTTCCAAAGGATGAACCTATTGGAAAAGTACTTGATGCCTTCAACCACGGTTTTCCACGGAATCGTCCCGGGCAAGTCGACGTACCCCATAGGCCGAGTCAGACTCACAGTGGCATTTGGAACGGCACATAACTACAGGTCCGAGTCGCTGATGTTTGAGGTGGTCAAATTGAAAAGCCCCTATCATGCGCTATTTGGGCGGCCGGCTTATGCCCGTTTCATGGCTCGCCCATGCTATGTTTACCTTAAGCTCAAGATGCCTGGTCCTAAGGGACCCATCACGGTTGATGGTGATAGAAGGATTGCAAAGGAATGTGAAGAAGGGGACGCGGCTTATGCGGAAGTCGCCTGCGCTGCAGAGGAGGTCAAACATCATCGGGCCAATGTTGACCCGGCGGACATGTCACCCCTAAAGAAGCTAACAACAGATGCTGAGTCGCCCCTCAAGTTCAAACCAACGGATGACACTAAAACGGTCAATTTCGTTCCCGACGATTCATCCAAGCAGTTCACCATTGGGACGGGTCTGGATCCCAAATAGGAAAGCGCGCTCATTGAATTCATCCGTGAGAATCGGGACATCTTCGCATGGAAACCTTCTGACATGCCTGGTGTGCCAAGAGAATTCGCTGAGCACCATCTTAATGTTGACCCAAAGGCAAAACCTATCCAGCAGTATCTTCGTAGGTTTAACGAGGAGCGACGCAAGGCAATCGGGGAACAGGTTGCCCGTCTCCTAGCCGCCGGATTCATCGTGGAAGTTTTTCACCCCAAATGGCTGGCTAACCCGGTTTTGGTACTCAAGAAGAATGGTACCTTCCGTATGTGCATTGATTACACGGACCTCAACAGAGCTTGTCCGAAGGACCCTTTCGCTCTTCCCCGCATCGACCAGATCATTGACTCGGTGGTGGGATGCGAACGGTTGTGCTTTTTGGACGCCTACTCTGGATATCACCAGATCAAGATGGATGTGGAGGATCAAGAGAAAACAGCTTTTATAACCCCCTTTGGGGCTTTTTGCTATGTGTCCATGCCATTTGGACTCAAGAGTGCGGGGGCGACTTATCAGCGCTGCATCCAGAATTGCCTCCGCAGCCAAATCGGGCGCAACGTCCATGCCTATGTCGACGATATTGTGATCAAAACCCGCCAGGGGGAGACGCTACTGGAGGATCTCAAGGAAACTTTCGATAATCTGCCGGTGTATCAGATGAAGTTGAATCCCACCAAATGTGTTTTTGGTGTTCCTGCAGGGAAATTGTTGGGCTTCCTGGTGTCTGAGCATGGCATTGAAGCTAACCCGGACAAAATCGAAGCAGTTACATCCCTTGGAAAACCGGCAAATGTTAATCAAGTTCAACGAATGGCGGGTCGCATTACGGCTCTAAGTCGTTTCGTAAGCCGCATGGGAGAAAAGGCGATTCCCCTTTATCAATTACTAAAGAAGTCTGACCATTTTGTTTGGACAAATGAAGCAGACGAGGCGTTTGAAGCTTTGAAACGGCAACTGGTCAACCCGCCGGTCTTGGCCGCCCCGACTGAGAAAGAACCCATGCTTCTTTATATTGCGGCAAAATCCAAAGCAGTAAGTGTGGCAGTGGTCGTTGAAAGAAAAGAGGAAGGGAAGGAGTACCCAGTGCAACTCCCGGTGTATTTTATCAGCGAAGTGCTAACCCTTTCCAAGCAACGGTACCCACATTGGGAGAAGCTAGTGTACGGGGTGTTTATGGCGAGTCGGAAGCTTAAGCATTATTTCCAAGAGCATCCTATCACAGTGGTTAGTTCCGCCCCCCTCGGGGACATCATCCAGAATCGGGAGGCAACAGGGCGGATTGCCAAGTGGGAGATTGAACTTGGGCCGCATCACGTACGATACACCCCTCGCACAGCCATCAAGTCTCAAGCCTTAGTTGATTTTGTCAATGACTGGACGGAGTTGCAGGCCCCGGAGGACAAGCCTGATCTTACATACTGGACTATTTATTTTGATGGATCCAGACAGCTCGAAGGCTCGGGGGCTGGTGTGGTATTGGTATCCCCTCAAGGAGATAAATTATGTTATGTCCTCCGACTCATGTTTCCGTGCACTAACAATGCTGCGGAATACGAAGCTTTGCTTCATGGCTTGCGACTCGCCAAGGAGATGAACCTGATGCGAGTCAGATGTTTTGGCGACTCTGATCTGGTGGCGCAGCAAGTTTCAGGTACCTGGGATTCTCGAGACCCCGTGATGGTGGCTTACAGAAGAGTTGTGTATGACGTGGCGGGTCATTTTCATGGCTATCAGGTTGACCACATTGATCGGCGCTTCAACGAGGCAGCTGACGCCCTTTCACATCTTGGTTCCGAGCGAAAGCCGGTTCCCCCCAATGTTTTTCTGGATATTTTGCATAATCCATCCCTAAGTTTACCATCGGCGGAGGAGTTGGCAATACCAAATCCTGAGTCTCAGTTCGTGGCGGCTCTCCACGTCACGCCGGATTGGGTTCTTCCCTATCTGGCTTATCTCGCCCGGGGCGAGTTACCAACAGACGAAGTTTTGGCCCGTCAAATCGTTCGGCGGAGCAAATCCATGGTAATTATCAATGGCGAATTATATAAATGGAGCGCCTCTGGAGTTTTTCAACGATGTGTTTCCTCCGAAGAAGGATGCATAATCCTAAATGACATTCATTCCGGGGACTGTGGGAATCACGCCGGGTCACGATCTTTGGTGTCGAAGGCATTCCGTCATGGTTTCTTTTAGTTGACGGCTCATGCAGATGCAGAAGAGATAGTTCGTCGGTGCGAGGGATGCGAGCGTTATGGACGACAGGCTCATGTGCCGGCTCAAGAACTAAGAATGATTCCCATCACTTGGCCTTTCGCGGTCTGGGGGTTAGACATGGTCGGCCCCTTTAAAAGGTCATCCAACAAGAAAACCCATTTGCTGGTGGCGGTAGATAAGTTCACCAAGTGGGTTGAGGCAGAACCTATTGGAACTTGCGATGCGGAGACAGCGGTCAAGTTCTTGAAGAAACTGATCTTACGGTTTGGATATCCACACAGTATCATTACTGATAATGGCACTAACCTGTCCCAAGGGGCGATGCAGGAGTTTTACCGTCGAGAGCATATCCGGCTTGATGTTTCTGCGGTTGCTCACCCACAATCTAATGGGCAGGCGGAACGGGCGAATCAGGAGGTTTTACGAGGAATCAAGCCCCGACTCATGGTTCCCTTGGAGAAAACCCCAGGATGTTGGGTCGAAGAATTGCCTTCAGTGCTATGGAGCATCCGGACCACCCCGAACCGGTCCACGGGTTTCACCCCTTTCTTTCTGGTCTACGGAGCAGAAGTTGTTCTTCCTACTGACATAAGGCATGACTCGCCTAGAGTCGCCGCATATGTGGAGCAAGACAATGAAGTGGCGCATCAAGACTCCTTGGACGCTTTAGAGGAGGCACGTGACTTGGTTGCGGCCCGCTCGGCCATCTATCAGCAGGATCTACGGCGTTATCACAACCGCCGGGTTAAGAGCCGAACCCTTCAGGAAGGCGACTTAGTGCATTGGTTGATACAGGATCGTGCTGGCATGCATAAGTTGTCACCGCCATGGGAAGGACCGTTCGTCGTCAGCAAGAATCTTCGCAATGGCTCTTACTATCTGGTGGATCTCCGGCCTAACCGGCCAACCACGGAGGCTGAGTCAACTCGCCCGTGGAATATTGCCCACTTGTGGCCTTATTACACTTAAGATTTTAAGCTCTGCATTTTGTAAGTTTTTCAGTTTTTATTATGAAGCAATAAAATTAAAACGCCTCCCGACTTGGGGGCTTCCTCATTGAGATCAATTTTGCCATCCTCTCGCGACCTTATGAGCCGACGAAATCATTATCTAGGGTGGCGCTTGAGCTTTCTGACTCGCCCCATCCTGTCGCGACCTTATGAGCCGACGAAATCATTATCTAGGGTGGCGCTTGAGCTTTCTGACTCGCCCCATCCTGTCACGACCTTATGAGCCGACGAAATCATTATCTAGGGTGGCGCTTGAGCTTTTTGACTCGCCCCATCCTGTCGCGACCTAATGAGCCGACAAAATCATTATCTAGGGTGGCGCTTGAGCTTTATGACTCGCCCCATCCTGTCGCGACCTTATAAGCCGACGAAATCATTATCTAGGGTGGCGCTTGAGCTTTCTAACTCGCCCCATCCTGTCGCGACCTTATGAGCCGACAAAATCATTATCTAGGGTGGCGCTTGAGCTTTCTGACTCGCCCCATCCTGTCGCGACCTTATGAGCCGACGAAATCATTATCTAGGGTGGCGCTTGAGCTTTCTGACTCGCCCCATCCTGTCGCGACCTTATGAGCCGACGAAATCATTATCTAGGGTGGCGCTTGAGCTTTCTGACTCGCCCCATCCTGTCGCGACCTTATGAGCCGACGAAATCATTATCTAGGGTGGCGCTTGAGCTTTCTGACTCGCCCCATCCTGTCGTGACCTTATGAGCCGACGAAATCATTATCTAGGGTGGCGCTTGAGCTTTCTGACTCGCCCCATCCTGTCGCCACCTTATGAGCTGAAGAAATCATTATCTAGGGTGGCGCTTGAGCTTTCTGACTCGCCCCATCCTGTCGCGACCTTATGAGCCGACGAAATCATTATCTAGGGTGGCGCTTGAGCTTTCTGACTCGCCCCATCCTGTCGCGACCTTATGAGCCGACGAAATCATTATCTAGGGTGGCGCTTGAGCTTTCTGACTCGCCCCATCCTGTCGCGACCTTAGGAGCCGACGAAATCATTATCTAGGGTGGCGCTTGAGCTTTCTGACTCGCCCCATCCTGTCGCGACCTTACGAGCCGACGAAATCATTATCTAGGGTGGCGCTTGAGCTTTCTGACTCGCCCCATCCTGTCGCGACCTTATGAGCCGACGAAATCATTATCTAGGGTGGCGCTTGAGCTTTCTGACTCGCCCCATCCTGTCGCGACCTTATGAGCCGACGAAATCATTATCTAGGGTGGCGCTTGAGCTTTCTGACTCGCCCCATCCTGTCGCGACCTTATGAGCCGACGAAATCATTATCTAGGGTGGCGCTTGATCTTTCTGACTCGCCCCATCCTGTCGCGACCTTATGAGCCGACGAAATCATTATCTAGGGTGGCGCTTGAGCTTTCTGACTCGCCCCATCCTTTCGCGACCTTATGAGCCGACGAAATCATTATCTAGGGTGGCGCTTGAGCTTTCTGACTCGCCCCATCCTGTCGCGACCTTATGAGCCGACGAAATCATTTTCTAGGGTGGCGCTTGAGCTTTCTGACTCGCCCCATCCTGTCGCGACCTTATGAGCCGACGAAATCATTATCTAGGGTGGTGCGTGAGCTTTCTGACTCGCCCCATCCTGTCGCGACCTTATGAGCCGACAAAATCATTATCTAGGGTGGCGCTTGAGCTTTCTGACTCGCCTCATCCTGTCGCGACTTTATGAGCCGATGAAATCATTATCTAGGGTGGCGCTTGAGCTTTTTGACTCGCCCCATCCTGTCGCGACCTTATGAGCCGACGAAATCATTATTTAGGGTGGCGCTTGAGTTTTCTGACTCGCTCCATCTTGTCGCGACCTTATGAGCCGACGAAATCATTATCTAGGGTGGCGCTTGAGCTTTTTGACTCGCCCCATCTTGTCGCGACCTTATGAGCCGATGAAATCATTATCTTGGGTGGCGCTTGAGCTTTTTGACTCGCCCCATCCTGTCGCGACCTTATGAGCCGACGAAATTGCTATTTTTTATTTACCTTCCTGGCACTGCCACAAGGTTCTCCAAACTTTTTTCTGATTCATCTTGAAATATTTGTTATCACGTATTATTCATTAAGATGATTTCACATATGTTTTTCAAGCTTAGAACAGGTTGATGATCATAATCACTTTATCCATGGCGGATTAAGCATCATAAAAGAAGCTTCAAATGACGGATCAAGTATTTCAAATCGCCTTAAGGGCGACATATGGATTCTTTTTGAAGGTATCACAAAAGCAGTACCGATTCCTAAAGGAGACCTATTACATGGCTCTTATGGCCAATTCAATGAAGTTTATTCTACTGACGCCCTTGGATCAGCTTGCTGCGAGCTTTGGCCAACCTCAATCTGCAAGTCGCCCAGTACCCAGTTACACTTGGCCAAAGCGGCAAAGTCATCTTCATCGGTCAGGATTGATGAAAGATTTGCGTCCAAGTCAAAAGGGTTCTTGGGTCGCCGTGGAGTTAAGCTGGTCGTCACAAAGGTTGGCGGGTTGACCTTCTTGTTCTTACTATCATAAGCAGCCTCGTACTTTGATAAATCTAGACTTGCAGCAAGTTGAGTCGCCGCCAGACGGGAGTCCTTGACGACACGCTGGTAGTCTTCTTCGGCGAATTCTGACCCGTCATCCTTGAGTTGAGGAAAGCCCGCCGCTACTTCTTTTGGGTTGATCTCTGGAACATATGTTAAGCAGCCACTTAATGTAGTCAGCACTCCCTTCCGGGCGGCTGACCGAGTCAACTCGCCAATCTGGGGAGGAAGTGTGGATAGGCAGCCAAGCATCTTCTTTATGGAGGTTATAGGCTCCTTGGCGCCCAACACTACTTTCACAGTCAGTACACTGTCGGTATATAGCTGCTCTGTCAGTGTGTAAATCGCCTTCAGCATCAGCACGCAATCATCCTGAAGGTTGGCGGCTCTCGGGCCTGTACAGGGGGTAATGATAATCAGCGACTCAAGATAAGAGTTATTTGTTTAAAGAGGTCAAAGGTTTAAGTATTTTACCAAAGACGGCTTGCGCCATGTTTGAGATATGACGTTTCAAACCGGACAGCTCTTGTTGCATAGTAGCTAGCTTGGCTTCAGCTTTTTCTGCTCGCTTTGTTGAAGCATCTTGGTCAGCTTGAGCCCTTTTTAAATCGGCTTTTAGTTTTTCCATCTCAGCTAAAACCAGGCGATACTTCTCCTCCGATTTGGCTCGGGCATCCTGCTAATCAGATAAGCTTTTCTTCAAGTCGCCAAGTGCTGATTCAGTCTCGATAAGAGATTCCTGTCGAAGTACATGATAAGGGGCAAGTCTCAGAATTATTACAAGCAATATCCCTGACACTTGGGGGCTAATGTATAATATATTTTTTCAGACAAAATTATACAGCATCAAGACCCGGCTCATCTTTTTACTGACGACCCGGCCCTTGGGGGTTACTGGTCGAAAGTTTTTTCTAGTGATCAAGACCCAGCTCATCTTTTCACTGATGACCCAGCCCTTGGGGGTTACTGGTCGAAAGTTTTTTCTAGTGATCTAGACCCGGCTCATCTTTTTACTGATGACCCGGCCCTTGGGGGTTACTGGTCGAAAGTTTTTCCTAGTCATCAAGACCCGGCTCATCTTTTTACTGATGACCCGGCCCTTGGGGGTTACTGGTCGAAAGTTTTTTTTAAAAAGTCATCAAGACCCGGCTCATCTTTTTACTGATGACCCGGCCCTTGGGGGTTAATGGGGATAATATAGTATACAACAAAACTTACCTCATGGTTATTTTTTAGCATCCGAAGCAGGCTTTTCTCCATCTCATAACTCGCCTCCAGGCGACTTGCAAAACCAGAGCAAAGTTCTTTGAATTCCAGATGTTCATATTCAGAGAGCTTTGCCTTGGAGAGTCCAGACTCAGGAACGGTTTGAGATGACGATGGCACATGCTTTGATAAAACCGTTGTGGCCGGTTTGGAGAAGCTGGTACCAGTGATAATTACAGCGTTCGGGTCTTCTTCTGTTGTCAATGGACTTGGTGGCTTGGGGGCATCCATAGTTTCCTTGGGCGAGCTAGGAAGATCCACTTGATCCTCAGGATTGTCTTGGTCCGGGTTATCTTGGATCGGCGTCGGCTCTTTGATGGGCTCTGAGATTATGATAGGAGTTGACCCGCTGGTTTTCCTCTTCTCCGCATGTGCCCTGAAAGAGGGAAGAGGCGCGTTTAAAGACTGAAAATTTATCACCATCCGATTCAAAGTAAAATTATCAAAGGACTTACCCAGGGACACGGATCATTGGCGGAAGTGTCGTCATTACTGAGTCACCATATGTAGGAGGAGAATTCTGCAAGAGTTGTACGTCAAAGATATGAGCGGGTTACAAATGCGATCCAAAGAAACATGAAGAAGTGTTGTTCATGAGTACCTCATTTGGCCTTTTCTTGTTCTTTGTTGGTAAGCCGGACACCAGATCACCAGAATGACTTCGGGTCTTCCAATTTGAAGTGTATTGTGCTTTCTTTAGAATAAAATTTGGGTCCAAACAAGCATTTGGATGTGAGAAGGGAACTTTCCCACAAATTCGCCTCACCGGCTTAGGTGGAGAAGGAGATGAATCGGAGGAAACAGAAATTACCTCTACGGAATCCGCCTGGCTTTCGTTGTCTTCATTCTATTCAAGAGAGGCAGAGATATGAATACAAAGTTAACAGTAATGGATGGCGAGTGAAAAGAAGATAGGTTTTTACCTCCGAAGGTGCGTCACCGACTTGAGATTCATCGGCCTCGGATGGTTCGGCCACAGCAGCTTTGCCCTTGCCCTTGGTTTTCTTCTTTGGGGGCGGCTTAGCTTGCTTCATGGCTGGCTTTTTGGGCTTCTTGGACCAAAATTTATCACCTTTCTGAAATAGCATATGTTATAAAAGGCCATAATTCGAATGAAACATAAGGAGTAAAGACAAAAGGCGGGTTAAAGTTGCTTACCTTGGGCGTCGGATTAATCTTGCAGAAGGGTTTAAGGCCTATTTGGCTGCATTTTCCCGCGGGCTCGCCGGTCAGCTTCTTGATGATGGTGACAATATCATTTTCTGTTAAAGCCGTGCGTAATTAACATTGACGATGATCTAGGGTGCCGTCAAATTCGCACATTAACCCGTCCCGGCGACTTAAAGGGAGGATGCGCCATTCGACCCAGCAGCGGATCAAGACAACCCCAGTAAGGCCGTTGTTTGTCAAAGATCTTAACTCGGACAATACTGGGATAAAATCTGATTCCTCCTCTTCGGTGAGCTTGTCCGGAAGCTTGAAATTCGTTGGAAGGCGATCTTCCCTATAACCCAGAAGCTTGTTTTCGCCTACACACGAGGTCTCTTGACAATAGAACCAAGACTCGCCCCAGCCTTTGGGATGGCTTGGCATGGCGAGTGACGGAAATGGGCTACCCCTGCGGCGCAGAACATTTACACCGCCGAGCTCCAGGCTGGGGCCGTTGTGAAATTCCGTTTGGCGATTTAAGTGGAAGAAATACCAGAATAAGGGAACTGAGGGTTCCATCCGCAGGTAAGCCTCACAAAACACTTGGAACTGGCATAGGTTGCTTATCGAATTGGGCCCTAGATCCTGGAGGCGGACGTTCATGAAAGCCATGGCATCTCTAAGGAAGTTCGATCCGGGCGGCTTAAAACCCCGCTCAAGGTGTTCGACGAAAACAACTATCTCCCCTTCTTTGGGATTGGGGATTTCCTCTCCGAACCCGGTACGCCAACCGATAACATCCTGAGGGTCCAAATTTCCCGTTTTCACATAATCCTCTAGTATGGTATCATTGACCTTGGTAGGGAGCCAATCACTTTTGAAGACGGTGCCCATGCTACAAAGGAATAAAGTACGGGTGAATTGACACGCCTGAACATCTACTGTAAGAGGTGAAACAAATTCATTTGACTCGCCAAGTAATTCGTCCGCGGGTTGAGGAGGAATCTTGACCCACCCAATAAAGGCCCGAGTCAGGTTGCTATGGCGACTTACGAATTTTGGATACTCACAAGAGTTGTGTCTTAAGGCTTCAGAGGCATTTATCCAAAATGATGAAGTATGAAGACTACAAACAGCTTTCACGTAACGAGCGGTAGATTATGGATCTACTGGACAGATCAAAATAAATGAGGAAAATGACTGGATACGGCAACCTACGACCAAGATGAGATAATACTGTTGGTTTGATAAAGTATTACTCTAAGCATGAAAATCGAGGGCGGACAAATAAAGGTACTAGAGACATTGGTTTTCTCGTCGTCATCGATACCAACTAATCAAGGATAAGTAACAACTATTCGGGAAAGCATCAATAACATGGCAGTGATGAACTTCGAAAAAGAATGGAGATCTGCTCTTGAGTAAACGGTGACCTAACCTGGTGGGTTCGGCCGGAGATGGTCGATGGCGACGAAGGCTTTTGGAGGGGCACGAAAATCTCGGTCGGGCGCGGAGATCTTCGGCGGCGACGAAGTGCCTGGCAGCAGCAAGGTGGTCGACGACGGTGATATGGTCGATAGCGGCGAGCAGCTCGGCCGCGGCGAAGTGCTTGACGGCGACAAGATCTTTGGGCGGCACCAAAGCTTTCGGGCGACGCCAAGAACTGCGGTCGGTGATGGAGCTCTCGGAAGGCAATAATGGTTTTCGCTGTGATAATGGGGAGAAGGTTGACGAGACTGGTGGGTGGAATGCGCCAGACCTGTCCCCCCCCCCACCTATTTAAAAGGGCAGGCGCTAGAATCGAGGCACCATGAGCGGGAACCGCCAAAGGATAAAAGATTCACCATAATGGCGCTCCGAAAATTTTGGGATAGCGATACCAAAGGATCCGCTCGGATTACGTCATTGTCTTTTCCAGAATTCAAGGGATAAGAAGATACCAACGAGAAATGGTTTGGCGATTTAAGTTTTTCCGCGACAGATGGCGGGTTAAGTTCATGACGTATGGAGAAGGATGAAAAATGAATCGCCCTTAACTGAGCAAGAATATTGGCGTGAAGACAATTCAAGTCAATCTGGGGCCTAATGTTGGGGATATTACCTGTTGATAACCCGCCCTAGTTGGGCCGGGTCACCAAATCAGGCGATTCATCTAAGCATGGTTCGGGCCTTGGCCTGGCAAGACCGAAGGTTGTATGGCAGTTTATAACTTCCGGAAGGTCTCCAAGCTTTGGAAGATGGCGACTTGGAGATCGTAAAAGTCACGGTTTGTAGAAAGGAAAGACCCTTGTAAACCCTAGGGACTCGACCTGTATATAAAGGCGAGTCCCAGGGAGGAAGAGGGCAGGTTAGAAATCATCGAGTGCTAGGTCTGGCGAGTTACCCCCTCCTTGTAATCGAAACTCCATCAATACAACTCAAAGCAGGACATAGGCCTTTACCTCCTCACGAGGGGACGAACCTGGGTAAATCGCCGTCTCTCTCCCGTTCAACCCCTTTGAGTCACCACCAAAGTGTGATGGCTCCAGTACTAAGTCCTTTCACGAGGACATCTGCCGTGACAAAACCACGACACATTTGATGTTTGGGGCTTTGATTATATGGGACCTTTTCCAAAATCCAATGGGTATACTCACATCTTAGTTGTTGTTGATTACGTCACTAAGTGGGTAGAAGCTATCCCCACTAGTAGTGCTGATCACAACACCTCTAACAAGATGCTGAAAGAAGTTATCTTCCCTAGATTTGGAGTGCCTAGATATCTAATGACCGACGGTGGTTCACACTTCATTCATGGTGCTTTCCGTTAAATGCTTGCTAAGTACGATGTCAACCATAGAATTGTGTCTCCCTACCACCCTCAGTCCAGTGGTCAAGTAGAGCTAAACAATAGAGAGATTAAACTGATTTTGCAAAAGACTGTCAACACGTCTAGAAAGAATTGGTCTAAGAAGCACGATGATGCACTGTGGGCTTATAGAACTGCCTATAAGAATCCCATGGGCATGTTTCCGTACAAAATGGTGTACGGTAAAGCATGTCATTTACCTCTTGAGCTAGAGCATAAAGCTTATTGGGAAATCAAAGAGATCAACTTTGATTTCAAACTTGCCGGTGAGAAGAGGTTATCTGATATTAGCTCGCTTGATGAGTGGAGAACTCGGGTATATGAGAATGCCAAGCTATTCAAATAGAAGGTTAAGAGGTGGCATGATAAGAGGATACAAAAGTGTGAGTTCAATGTAGGTGATTATGTCTTACTATATAACTCTCGTTTAAGATTCTTAGCAGGAAAGCTTCTCTCTAAATGGGAAGGTCCCTATGTTGTTGAGGAAGTATATCGTTCTGGTGCTATCAAGATCAACAACACGGAAGGTAATTGTCCGAGAGTTGTAAATGGGCAGAGAATCAAGCATTATATCTCAGGTACTCCCATAAATGTTGAAAGAAATATTATCAATACCATAACTCCGGAAGAATACCTAAGGGACATTTATCAGCCTGTTTCAGACTCCGAAAACAAAGAGGTATGTGATTCGGTAAGAAAACAGAGTCCAAAACTTTTCCAGTAGGAAATTTTCTCCGTTTTGGAATATTTGATAAAATAAAAAAATTGGAAGTAGTTCGGAAAGTGCGCGAGGAGGCGACAAGCCTGCACGGCGCGGGCCCACCCCCTAGTCGCGCCGTGATGGCTTGTGGCCACCTCGTGCGCCTCTCGGACTGTGTTTTCGTGCAGGGTACTCCTTCTGGTCTGGAAAAAATCATTATATATACTCTCGTTTGGTCTGACCCCTGCATCACGCAGATTTCCTCTGTTTTTCGTTTCGAGCCTCTTTCTCTTGCAGATCTAGATCGCTATGACTTCCCCAAAAGCTCCGAAGGACGAGATCTTTGAGAAGGTCACCAATCCCTACCTCACGAGAGTGCTGCAACACCCTCAATCTATCAAGATGCGTGGCGCCGTGAGCGGGAACCGCCAAAGGATAAAAGATTCGCCATAATGGCGCTCCGAAAATTTTGGGATAGCGATACCAAAGGATCCGTTCGGATTACGTCATTGTCTTTTCCGGAATTCAAGGGATAAGAAGATACCAACGAGAAATGGTTTGGCGATTTAAGTTTTTCCGCGACAGATGGAGGGTTAAGTTCATGACGTATGGAGAAGGATGAAAAATGAATTGCCCTTAACTGAGCAAGAATATTGGCGTGAAGAGAATTCAAGTCAATCTGGGGCCTAATGTTGGGGATATTACCTGTTGATAACCCGCCCTAGTTGGGCCGGGTCACCAAATCAGGCGATTCATCTAAGCATAGTTCGGGCCTTGGCCTGGCAAGACCGATGGTTGTATGGCGGTTTATAACTTCTGGAAGGTCTCCAAGCTTTGGAAGATGGCGACTTGGAGATCGTAAAAGTCACGGTTTGTAGAAAGGAAAGACCCTTGTAAACCCTAGGGACTCGACCTGTATATAAAGGCGAGTCCCAGGGAGGAAGAGGGAAGGTTAGAAATCATCGAGTGCTAGGTCTGGCGAGTTACCCCCTCCTTGTAATCGAAACTCCACCAATACAACTCAAAGCAGGACATAGGCCTTTACCTCCTCACGAGGGGACGAACCTGGGTAAATCGTCGTCTCTCTCCCGTTCAACCCCTTTGAGTCACCACCAAAGTGTGATGGCTCCAGTACTAAGTCCTTTCACGAGGACATCTGTCGTGACAAAACCACGACACATTTGATGTTTGGGGCTTTGATTATATGGGACCTTTTCCAAAATCCAATGGGTATACTCACATCTTAGTTGTTGTTGATTACGTCAATAAGTGGGTAGAAGCTATCCCCACTAGTAGTGCTGATCACAACACCTCTAACAAGATGCTGAAAGAAGTTCTCTTCCCTAGATTTGGAGTGCCTAGATATCTAATGACCGACGGTGGTTCACACTTCATTCATGGTGCTTTCCGTTAAATGCTTGCTAAGTACGATGTCAACCATAGAATTGTGTCTCCCTACGACCCTCAGTCCAGTGGTCAAGTAGAGCTAAACAATAGAGAGATTAAACTGATTCTGCAAAAGACTGTCAACACGTCTAGAAAGAATTGGTCTAAGAAGCTCGATGATGCACTGTGGGCTTATAGAACTGCCTATAAGAATCCCATGGGCATGTTTCCGTACAAAATGGTGTACGGTAAAGCATGTCATTTACCTCTTGAGCTAGAGCATAAAGCTTATTGGGCAATCAAAGAGCTCAACTTTGATTTCAAACTTGCCGGTGAGAAGAGGTTATCTGATATTAGCTCGCTTGATGAGTGGAGAACTCGGGTATATGAGAATGCCAAGCTATTCAAATAGAAGGTTAAGAGGTGGCATGATAAGAGGATACAAAAGTGTGAGTTCAATGTAGGTGATTATGTCTTACTATATAACTCTCGTTTAAGATTCTTAGCAGGAAAGCTTCTCTCTAAATGGGAAGGTCCCTATGTTGTTGAGGAAGTATATCGTTCTGGTGCTATCAAGATCAACAACACGGAAGGTAATTGTCCGAGAGTTGTAAATGGGCAGAGAATCAAGCATTATATCTCAGGTACTCCCATAAATGTTGAAAGAAATATTATCAATACCATAACTCCGGAAGAATACCTAAGGGACATTTATCAGCCTGTTTCAGACTCCGAAAACGAAGAGGTATGTGATTCGGTAAGAAAACAGAGTCCAAAACTTTTCCAGTAGGAAATTTTCTCCGTTTTGGAATATTTGAAAAAATACAAAAATTGGAAGTAGTTCGGAAAGTGCGCGAGGAGGCGACAAGCCTGCACGGCGCGGGCCCACCCCCTAGTCGCGCCGTGATGGCTTGTGGCCACCTCGTGCGCCTCTCGGACTGTGTTTTCGTGCAGGGTACTCCTTCTGGTCTGGAAAAAATCATTATATATACTCTCGTTTGGTCTGACCCCTGCATCACGCAGATTTCCTCTGTTTTTCGTTTCGAGCCTCTTTCTCTTGCAGATCTAGATCGCTATGACTTCCCCAAAAGCTCCGAAGGATGAGATCTTCGAGAAGGTCACCAATCCCTACCTCACGAGAGTGCTGCAACACCCTCAATCTATCAAGATGCGTGGCGCCGTGAGCGGGAACCGCCAAAGGATAAAAGATTCGCCATAATGGCGCTCCGAAAAATTTGGGATAGAGATACCAAAGGATCCGTTCGGATTACGTCATTGTCTTTTCCGGAATTCAAGGGATAAGAAGATACCAACGAGAAATGGTTTGGCGATTTAATTTTTTCCGCGACAGATGGAGGGTTAAGTTCATGACGTATGGAGAAGGATGAAAAATGAATTGCCCTTAACTGAGCAAGAATATTGGCGTGAAGAGAATTCAAGTCAATCTGGGGCCTAATGTTGGGGATATTACCTGTTGATAACCCGCCCTAGTTGGGCCGGGTCACCAAATCAGGCGATTCATCTAAGCATGGTTCGGGCCTTGGCCTAGCAAGACCGATGGTTGTATGGCGGTTTATAACTTCCGGAAGGTCTCCAAGCTTTGGAAGATGGCGACTTGGAGATCGTAAAAGTCACGGTTTGTAGAAAGGAAAGACCCTTGTAAACCCTAGGGACTCGACCTGTATATAAAGGCGAGTCCCAGGGAGGAAGAGGGCGGGTTAGAAATCATCGAGTGCTAGGTCTGGCGAGTTACCCCCTCCTTGTAATCGAAACTCCATCAATACAACTCAAAGCAAGACGTAGGCCTTTACCTCCTCACGAGGGGACGAACCTGGGTAAATCACTGTCTCTCTCCCGTTCAACCCCTTTGAGTCACCACCAAAGTGTGATGGCTCCAGTACTAAGTCCTTTCACGAGGACATCTGCCGTGACGAAACCACGACACATTTGATGTTTGGGGCTTTGATTATATGGGACCTTTTCCAAAATCCAATGGGTATACTCACATCTTAGTTGTTGTTGATTACGTCAATAAGTGGGTAGAAGCTATCCCCACTAGTAGTGCTGATCACAACACCTCTAACAAGATGCTGAAAGAAGTTATCTTCCCTAGATTTGGAGTGCCTAGATATCTAATGACCGACGGTGGTTCACACTTCATTCATGGTGCTTTCCGTTAAATGCTTGCTAAGTACGATGTCAACCATAGAATTGTGTCTCCCTACCACCCTCAGTCCAGTGGTCAAGTAGAGCTAAACAATAGAGAGATTAAACTGATTCTGCAAAAGACTGTCAACACGTCTAGAAAGAATTGGTCTAAGAAGCTCGATGATGCACTGTGGGCTTATAGAACTGCCTATAAGAATCCCATGGGCATGTTTCCGTACAAAATGGTGTACGGTAAAGCATGTCATTTACCTCTTGAGCTAGAGCATAAAGCTTATTGGGCAATCAAAGAGCTCAACTTTGATTTCAAACTTGCCGGTGAGAAGAGGTTATCTGATATTAGCTCGCTTGATGAGTGGAGAACTCGGGTATATGAGAATGCCAAGCTATTCAAATAGAAGGTTAAGAGGTGGCATGATAAGAGGATACAAAAGTGTGAGTTCAATGTAGGTGATTATGTCTTACTATATAACTCTCGTTTAAGATTCTTAGCAGGAAAGCTTCTCTCTAAATGGGAAGGTCCCTATGTTGTTGAGGAAGTATATCGTTCTGGTGCTATCAAGATCAACAACACGGAAGGTAATTGTCCGAGAGTTGTAAATGGGCAGAGAATCAAGCATTATATCTCAGGTACTCCCATAAATGTTGAAAGAAATATTATCAATACCATAACTCCGGAAGAATACCTAAGGGACATTTATCAGCCTGTTTCAGACTCCGAAAACGAAGAGGTATGTGATTCGGTAAGAAAACAGAGTCCAAAACTTTTCGAGTAGGAAATTTTCTCCGTTTTGGAATATTTGAAAAAATACAAAAATTGGAAGTAGTTCGGAAAGTGCGCGAGGAGGCGACAAGCCTGCACGGCGCGGGACCACCCCCTAGTCGCGCCGTGAGGGCTTGTGGCCACCTCGTGCGCCTCTCGGACTCCGTTTTCGTGAAGGGTACTCCTTCTGGTCTGGAAAAAATCATTATATATACTCTCGTTTGGTCTGACCCCTGCATCACGCAGCTTTCCTCTGTTTTTCGTTTCGAGCCTCTTTCTCTTGCAGATCTAGATCGCTATGACTTCCCCAAAAGCTCCGAAGGACGAGATCTTCGAGAAGGTCAGCAATCCCTACCTCACGAGAGTGCTGCAACACCCTCAATCTATCAAGATGCGTGGCGCCGTGAGCGGGAACCGCCAAAGGATAAAAGATTCGCCATAATGGCAATCCGAAAATTTTGGGATAGCGATACCAAAGGATCCGTTCGGATTACGTCATTGTCTTTTCCGGAATTCAAGGGATAAGAAGATACCAACGAGAAATGGTTTGGCGATTTAAGTTTTTCCACGACAGATGGAGGGTTAAGTTCATGACGTATGGAGAAGGATGAAAAATGAATCGCCCTTAACTGAGCAAGAATATTGGCGTGAAGACAATTCAAGTCAATCTGGGGCCTAATGTTGGGGATATTACCTGTTGATAACCCGCCCTAGTTGGGCCGGGTCACCAAATCAGGCGATTCATCTAAGCATGGTTCGGGCCTTGGCCTGGCAAGACCGAAGGTTGTATGGCGGTTTATAACTTCCGGAAGGTCTCCAAGCTTTGGAAGATGGCGACTTGGAGATCGTAAAAGTCACGGTTTGTAGAAAGGAAAGACCCTTGTAAACCCTAGGGACTCGACCTGTATATAAAGGCGAGTCCCAGGGAGGAAGAGGGCGGGTTAGAAATCATCGAGTGCTAGGTCTGGCGAGTTACCCCCTCCTTGTAATCGAAACTCCATCAATACAACTCAAAGCAAGACGTAGGCCTTTACCTCCTCACGAGGGGAGGAACCTAGGTAAATCACCGTCTCTCTCCCGTTCAACCCCTTTGAGTCACCACCAAAGTGTGATGGCTCCAGTACTAAGTCCTTTCACGAGGACATCTGCCGTGACAAAACCACGACACATTTGATGTTTGGGGCTTTGATTATATGGGACCTTTTCCAAAATCCAATGGGTATACTCACATCTTAGTTGTTGTTGATTACGTCAATAAGTGGGTAGAAGGTATCCCCACTAGTAGTGCTGATCACAACACCTCTAACAAGATGCTGAAAGAAGTTATCTTCCCTAGATTTGGAGTGCCTAGATATCTAATGACCGACGGTGGTTCACACTTCATTCATGGTGCTTTCCGTTAAATGCTTGCTAAGTACGATGTCAACCATAGAATTGTGTCTCCCTACCACCCTCAGTCCAGTGGTCAAGTAGAGCTAAACAATAGAGAGATTAAACTGATTCTGCAAAAGACTGTCAACACGTCTAGAAAGAATTGGTCTAAGAAGCTCGATGATGCACTGTGGGCTTATAGAACTGCCTATAAGAATCCCATGGGCATGTTTCCGTACAAAATGGTGTACGGTAAAGCATGTCATTTACCTCTTGAGCTAGAGCATAAAGCTTATTGGGCAATCAAAGAGCTCAACTTTGATTTCAAACTTGCCGGTGAGAAGAGGTTATCTGATATTAGCTCGCTTGATGAGTGGAGAACTCGGGTATATGAGAATGCCAAGCTATTCAAATAGAAGGTTAAGAGGTGGCATGATAAGAGGATACAAAAGTGTGAGTTCAATGTAGGTGATTATGTCTTACTATATAACTCTCGTTTAAGATTCTTAGCAGGAAAGCTTCTCTCTAAATGGGAAGGTCCCTATGTTGTTGAGGAAGTATATCGTTCTGGTGCTATCAAGATCAACAACACGGAAGGTAATTGTCCGAGAGTTGTAAATGGGCAGAGAATCAAGCATTATATCTCAGGTACTCCCATAAATGTTGAAAGAAATATTATCAATACCATAACTCCGGAAGAATACCTAAGGGACATTTATCAGCCTGTTTCAGACTCCGAAAACGAAGAGGTATGTGATTCGGTAAGAAAACAGAGTCCAAAACTTTTCCAGTAGGAAATTTTCTCCGTTTTGGAATATTTGAAAAAATACAAAAATTGGAAGTAGTTCGGAAAGTGCGCGAGGAGGCGACAAGCCTGCACGGCGCGGGCCCACCCCCTAGTCGCGCCGTGATGGCTTGTGGCCACCTCGTGCGCCTCTCGGACTGTGTTTTCGTGCAGGGTACTCCTTCTGGTCTGGAAAAAATCATTATATATACTCTCGTTTGGTCTGACCCCTGCATCACGCAGATTTCCTCTGTTTTTCGTTTCGAGCCTCTTTCTCTTGCAGATCTAGATCGCTATGACTTCCCCAAAAGCTCCGAAGGATGAGATCTTCGAGAAGGTCACCAATCCCTACCTCACGAGAGTGCTGCAACACCCTCAATCTATCAAGATGCGTGGCGCCGTGAGCGGGAACCGCCAAAGGATAAAAGATTCGCCATAATGGCGCTCCGAAAATTTTGGGATAGAGATACCAAAGGATCCGTTCGGATTACGTCATTGTCTTTTCCGGAATTCAAGGGATAAGAAGATACCAACGAGAAATGGTTTGGCGATTTAATTTTTTCCGCGACAGATGGAGGGTTAAGTTCATGACGTATGGAGAAGGATGAAAAATGAATTGCCCTTAACTGAGCAAGAATATTGGCGTGAAGAGAATTCAAGTCAATCTGGGGCCTAATGTTGGGGATATTACGTGTTGATAACCCGCCCTAGTTGGGCCGGGTCACCAAATCAGGCGATTCATCTAAGCATGGTTCGGGCCTTGGCCTAGCAAGACCGATGGTTGTATGGCGGTTTATAACTTCCGGAAGGTCTCCAAGCTTTGGAAGATGGCGACTTGGAGATCGTAAAAGTCACGGTTTGTAGAAAGGAAAGACCCTTGTAAACCCTAGGGACTCGACCTGTATATAAAGGCGAGTCCCAGGGAGGAAGAGGGCGGGTTAGAAATCATCGAGTGCTAGGTCTGGCGAGTTACCCCCTCCTTGTAATCGAAACTCCATCAATACAACTCAAAGCAAGACGTAGGCCTTTACCTCCTCACGAGGGGACGAACCTGGGTAAATCACTGTCTCTCTCCCGTTCAACCCCTTTGAGTCACCACCAAAGTGTGATGGCTCCAGTACTAAGTCCTTTCACGAGGACATCTGCCGTGACGAAACCACGACACATTTGATGTTTGGGGCTTTGATTATATGGGACCTTTTCCAAAATCCAATGGGTATACTCACATCTTAGTTGTTGTTGATTACGTCAATAAGTGGGTAGAAGGTATCCCCACTAGTAGTGCTGATCACAACACCTCTAACAAGATGCTGAAAGAAGTTATCTTCCCTAGATTTGGAGTGCCTAGATATCTAATGACCGACGGTGGTTCACACTTCATTCATGGTGCTTTCCGTTAAATGCTTGCTAAGTACGATGTCAACCATAGAATTGTGTCTCCCTACCACCCTCAGTCCAGTGGTCAAGTAGAGCTAAACAATAGAGAGATTAAACTGATTCTGCAAAAGACTGTCAACACGTCTAGAAAGAATTGGTCTAAGAAGCTCGATGATGCACTGTGGGCTTATAGAACTGCCTATAAGAATCCCATGGGCATGTTTCCGTACAAAATGGTGTACGGTAAAGCATGTCATTTACCTCTTGAGCTAGAGCATAAAGCTTATTGGGCAATCAAAGAGCTCAACTTTGATTTCAAACTTGCCGGTGAGAAGAGGTTATCTGATATTAGCTCGCTTGATGAGTGGAGAACTCGGGTATATGAGAATGCCAAGCTATTCAAATAGAAGGTTAAGAGGTGGCATGATAAGAGGATACAAAAGTGTGAGTTCAATGTAGGTGATTATGTCTTACTATATAACTCTCGTTTAAGATTCTTAGCAGGAAAGCTTCTCTCTAAATGGGAAGGTCCCTATGTTGTTGAGGAAGTATATCGTTCTGGTGCTATCAAGATCAACAACACGGAAGGTAATTGGCCGAGAGTTGTAAATGGGCAGAGAATCAAGCATTATATCTCAGGTACTCCCATAAATGTTGAAAGAAATATTATCAATACCATAACTCCGGAAGAATACCTAAGGGACATTTATCAGCCTGTTTCAGACTCCGAAAACGAAGAGGTATGTGATTCGGTAAGAAAACAGAGTCCAAAACTTTTCGAGTAGGAAATTTTCTCCGTTTTGGAATATTTGAAAAAATACAAAAATTGGAAGTAGTTCGGAAAGTGCGCGAGGAGGCGACAAGCCTGCACGGCGCGGGACCACCCCCTAGTCGCGCCGTGAGGGCTTGTGGCCACCTCGTGCGCCTCTCGGACTCCGTTTTCGTGAAGGGTACTCCTTCTGGTCTGGAAAAAATCATTATATATACTCTCGTTTGGTCTGACCCCTGCATCACGCAGCTTTCCTCTGTTTTTCGTTTCGAGCCTCTTTCTCTTGCAGATCTAGATCGCTATGACTTCCCCAAAAGCTCCGAAGGACGAGATCTTCGAGAAGGTCAGCAATCCCTACCTCACGAGAGTGCTGCAACACCCTCAATCTATCAAGATGCGTGGCGCCGTGAGCGGGAACCGCCAAAGGATAAAAGATTCGCCATAATGGCAATCCGAAAATTTTGGGATAGCGATACCAAAGGATCCGTTCGGATTACGTCATTGTCTTTTCCGGAATTCAAGGGATAAGAAGATACCAACGAGAAATGGTTTGGCGATTTAAGTTTTTCCACGACAGATGGAGGGTTAAGTTCATGACGTATGGAGAAGGATGAAAAATGAATCGCCCTTAACTGAGCAAGAATATTGGCGTGAAGACAATTCAAGTCAATCTGGGGCCTAATGTTGGGGATATTACCTGTTGATAACCCGCCCTAGTTGGGCCGGGTCACCAAATCAGGCGATTCATCTAAGCATGGTTCGGGCCTTGGCCTGGCAAGACCGAAGGTTGTATGGCGGTTTATAACTTCCGGAAGGTCTCCAAGCTTTGGAAGATGGCGACTTGGAGATCGTAAAAGTCACGGTTTGTAGAAAGGAAAGACCCTTGTAAACCCTAGGGACTCGACCTGTATATAAAGGCGAGTCCCAGGGAGGAAGAGGGCGGGTTAGAAATCATCGAGTGCTAGGTCTGGCGAGTTACCCCCTCCTTGTAATCGAAACTCCATCAATACAACTCAAAGCAAGACGTAGGCCTTTACCTCCTCACGAGGGGAGGAACCTAGGTAAATCACCGTCTCTCTCCCGTTCAACCCCTTTGAGTCACCACCAAAGTGTGATGGCTCCAGTACTAAGTCCTTTCACGAGGACATCTGCCGTGACAAAACCACGACACATTTGATGTTTGGGGCTTTGATTATATGGGACCTTTTCCAAAATCCAATGGGTATACTCACATCTTAGTTGTTGTTGATTACGTCAATAAGTGGGTAGAAGGTATCCCCACTAGTAGTGCTGATCACAACACCTCTAACAAGATGCTGAAAGAAGTTATCTTCCCTAGATTTGGAGTGCCTAGATATCTAATGACCGACGGTGGTTCACACTTCATTCATGGTGCTTTCCGTTAAATGCTTGCTAAGTACGATGTCAACCATAGAATTGTGTCTCCCTACCACCCTCAGTCCAGTGGTCAAGTAGAGCTAAACAATAGAGAGATTAAACTGATTCTGCAAAAGACTGTCAACACGTCTAGAAAGAATTGGTCTAAGAAGCTCGATGATGCACTGTGGGCTTATAGAACTGCCTATAAGAATCCCATGGGCATGTTTCCGTACAAAATGGTGTACGGTAAAGCATGTCATTTACCTCTTGAGCTAGAGCATAAAGCTTATTGGGCAATCAAAGAGCTCAACTTTGATTTCAAACTTGCCGGTGAGAAGAGGTTATCTGATATTAGCTCGCTTGATGAGTGGAGAACTCGGGTATATGAGAATGCCAAGCTATTCAAATAGAAGGTTAAGAGGTGGCATGATAAGAGGATACAAAAGTGTGAGTTCAATGTAGGTGATTATGTCTTACTATATAACTCTCGTTTAAGATTCTTAGCAGGAAAGCTTCTCTCTAAATGGGAAGGTCCCTATGTTGTTGAGGAAGTATATCGTTCTGGTGCTATCAAGATCAACAACACGGAAGGTAATTGTCCGAGAGTTGTAAATGGGCAGAGAATCAAGCATTATATCTCAGGTACTCCCATAAATGTTGAAAGAAATATTATCAATACCATAACTCCGGAAGAATACCTAAGGGACATTTATCAGCCTGTTTCAGACTCCGAAAACGAAGAGGTATGTGATTCGGTAAGAAAACAGAGTCCAAAACTTTTCCAGTAGGAAATTTTCTCCGTTTTGGAATATTTGAAAAAATACAAAAATTGGAAGTAGTTCGGAAAGTGCGCGAGGAGGCGACAAGCCTGCACGGCGCGGGACCACCCCCTAGTCGCGCCGTGAGGGCTTGTGGCCACCTCGTGCGCCTCTCGGACTCCGTTTTCATGAAGGGTACTCCTTCTGGTCTGGAAAAAATCATTATATATACTCTCGTTTGGTCTGACCCCTGCATCACGCAGATTTCCTCTGTTTTCGTTTCGAGCCTCTTTCTCTTGCAGATCTAGATCGCTATGACTTCCCCAAAAGCTCCGAAGGACAAGAGCTTCGAGAAGGTCATCAATCCCTACCTCACGAGAGTGCTGCAACACCCTCAATCTATCAAGATGCGTGAGGGGATGTTGCACATCCGTGGTGTTGAGGGGCCTAAGAAGACCGGAAGCATGGAGACGAGACTCGAAGCAATGGAGCAACAAGTCTTCAAGTGCCAACGGATGGTGGAGCGTGGACTCAACGCCAACCACATGATGATCACGGAGTTCACCAGCAAGCACAGGATTGATGCCAATGACATTGGGAAGCACCTCTCCAGGCTCTATGACAGGATTGATCAACTCCAGGGCTATATCTATGACCTGCAGAACCAAAACTGTGAGTATGAGTATAGATTTAAGTCAATACGGTTGGCTGCAGATTTGAGGATTCCGGAGACTCGTTCATGTTTCCATGATGGAGCACCTATGCCTTGGAAGACGTAGGATAAATCCCATGTTGCAACAACTCCACCATCACCACGAGAGGATTACAACTGAGAATTGGTATGGGCAATCCCCTTGGCTTGTGCCGAGCTTGGGGGAGTTGCCCCGGTATCGTATCACCATCACATCTTTTGCTTTTACCTTTGTTTTAGTTTTCCTTTTCAGTTTTCTCTTTCTCTAGTAGATTAAAAGTCTTAGTGTTTTAGTCTTGAGTTTTGCTTTGTGTCACCCCCGATGTATTCTTGCTCGTGAGCCATATAATAAAGAGTCTCTTAGTTGAAGGGCTTTGCCTCTTGCCATGATCAAAAGAGTGAGAATAGAACAAAAGCATGAAAGATCATGTAGTGATCTTATGGGAAGTGATGGCTTCACATATAAAAAGAATGAGGATTGAAACTTGTTGAGGGTAGGCAGACGTAGACCTTGGTCATGGTTGCAATTAATAGGAAGTGATAAAGAAGGAGAGGTTCACATATAAATATATCATCTCTGACACCATCTATGATTGTGAACACTCACTAAACTATTGCAAGCCTAGAAGTAGATGTTGGACAAGGAAGACAGCATAATGAATTGTGTTTGCTTGGCTCTGAACAATGTTATATGATTAGAGATCCCTTAGCATGTGACGATTGCTTCCACCTCATATTAGCCAAACCTCCCGCACTAAGTAGAGATACTACTTGTGCATCCATAAACCTTCAAACCAGTTTTGCCATGAGTGTCCACCATCCTACCTATGGATTGAATAAGATCCCTCAAGTAAGTTGTCATCGATGCAAGCAATAAAAATTGCTCTCTAATATGTATGATCTATTAGTGTGTGGAAAATAAGCTTTATACGAACCTGTGATGAGGAAGACATAAAAGCGACAGACTTCATAATAAAGTTCTTTATCACAGGGGGCAATATAAAGTGACGTTCCTCCGCACTAAGAGGACACTCATCCAAACCTCAAAAGCGCATGACAACCTCTGCTTCCCTCTGCGAAGGGCCTATCTTGTACCTTTACTTTTTGCCCTTGAAAGAGTCATGGTGATCTTCACCAATTCCCTATTTCGCCTTTATCTTGGCTAACGTCATATGCTTGGGAAAGATCTATATTCATATGTCAACTTGGAGGTAAGTATTCATGAATTATTATTGTTGACATTGCCCTTGAGGTAAGCAGTTGGGAGGCAAAACTATAAGCCCCTATCTTTCTGTGTGTCCAGCTGAAACTTTGATCTCATGAGTACCACGTGAGTTGTAGCAATTGTAGAGAACGAAAGAATGATTGAGTATTGGATTTGCTTTACAAGCTCTTATTTGACTCTTTCTGATGTTGTGCTAAATTGCAATTGCTTCAATGGCTAAAGGCTATCGGTTGTTACTTCGCGGTAAGGTTCTTGATCCATGCTTTGCCTTGTGAAGGAATTATCACTTTAGCATGAGATATTATATGTTGGTATTGATGTTCTGATCATGATCATGATGCATGCATGTTCGTATCTTGTTTTGTCGACACCTCTCTCCCTAAAAATGTGGACATATTTATTGAGTTGGGCTTTCGCTTGAGGACAAGCGAGGTCTAAGCTTGGTTGAGTTGATACGTCCATTTTGCATCATGTTTTCATGTTGTTATTTATCACTTCTTGGGCTGTTATTTCACTTCACGGTACTATTCTTATGCATTTTCTCTCTTATTTTGCAAGGTTTACATGAAGAGGGAGAATACCGGCAACTGGAATTCTGGTCTGAAAGTGGAGCAAAGTTGAGATACCTATTCTGCACAACTCCAAATGCCGTAAAAATCAATGAGGATTTTTTTCCCGGTTAATCAAAAATACTAGGCTGAAGAAGTGCCAGAGGGGGGCATGCAGGTGGCCACAAGCCTGCACGGCGCGGCCACCCCCCCCCCCAGGCCGTGCCATGAGGGCTTGTGGGCACCCTGCAGGCCCAATTGCCCCCCTCTTTTGCTATATGAAGGGTTTCGTCCAGGAAAAAATCGCGGAGGAGCTTTTTCATGGTTTCGCCGCCGCCACGAGGTGGAACTTGAGCAGAACCAATCTAGAGCTCCGGCAGGACGATCCTACCAGGGAAACTTCCCTCCCGGAAGGGGAAATCGTCGCCATCGTCATCACCAACACTCCTCTCATCGGAGGGGACTCGTCACCATCAACATCTTCATCAGCACCATCTCATCTCCAAACCCAAGTTCATCTCTTGTAACCAATCTTCGTCTCGCGACTCCGATTGGTACTTGTAAGGTTGCTAGTAGTGTTGATTACTCTTTGTAGTTGATGCTAGTTGGATTACTTGGTGGAAGAGTTTATGTTCAGATCCTTGATGCTACTCATTACCTCTGTGGTCATGAATATGATTATGCTTTGTGAGTAGTTACTTTTGTTCCTGAGGACATGGGATAAGTCATGCTAATAATAGTCATGTGAATTTGGTATTCGTTCGGTAATTTGATATGTTGTATGTTGTTTTTCCTCTAGTGGTGTTATGTGAACGTCGACTACATAACACTTCACCATTATTTCGGCCTAGAGGAAGGCATTGGGAAGTAGTAAGTAGATGATGGGTTGCTAGAGTGACAGAAGCTTAAACCCTAGTTTATGCGTTGCTTCGTAAGGGGCTGATTTGGATCCACTACTTTAATGCTATGGTTAGACTTTGTCTTAATTCTTCTTTCGTAGTTGCGGATGCTTGCGAGAGGGGTTAATCATAAGTGGGATGCTTGTCCAAGTAAGGGCAGTACCCAAGCGCCGGTCCACCCACATATCAAACTATAAAGTAACGAACGCGAATCATATGAACATGATGAAACTAGCATGACAGAAATTCCCGTGTGTCCTCGGGAGCGTTTTTCCTCCTATAAGACTTTGTCTAGGCGTGTCCCTTGCTACAAAAGGGATTGGGCCACCTTTCTGCGCCGTTGCTACTTTTGTTACTTGTTGCTTGCTACGAATCATCTCACCACACAATCACTTGTTACCGACAATTTCAGTGCCTGCAGATTTTACCTTGCTGAAAACCACTTGTCAGATCCTTCTGCTCCTCGTTGGGTTCGACACTCTTACTTATCGAAAGGACTACGATTGATCCCCTATACTTGTGGGTCATCATACCGCCAGGGGCTAGCGGTAGTACCGCCAGGGGCAGCGGTAGTACCGCTCCTCCCTGAGCGGTAGTACCGCTGTGCTCGGGTTGTAAATGGGGGTAACGGTCTGATTCTTTCCCCCACTATATAAAGGGGTCCTTCTTCCCCCTTGGTGTTTTCTTATCCGCTGAGCTCATGTTCTACCCCCATTGTTGACCTTCTTAGAGCTTGCTTACTCTCAATCCCTCCAATGATTCTTGCTTGTTCTTGAGGGAAAAGAGAGAGGAGATCTAGATCCACATCTCCACCAATCACTTTATCCTCTATGTGAGGGGAACCCCTTGGATCTTGATCTTGGAGTTCTTTGTGAGCTCCTTGTTATTCCTCTTATATTTCTCCATTGCTTTTTTTGTTGTGGAGGGATTTGAGCGTGGAGGACTTGTCCACTTCGTGTGTTCTTGCCATTGCATTAGTTGCATCGGTTTGAGTTCTCCACGGTGATACGTGGAAGTGAAGTTTGAGAAGCTTATTACCTTTGGTACTTAGTACCCTAGATATTGTTCTTCGTGGATTCTTTGGCGTCCTAGAAACTTGGTGGTGTCTCGGAGCTCAATCATTGTGGTGTAAAGCTTCGCGCAAGCGTCCGAGTCTCCAATTAGGTTGTGGAGATTTCCTAGAGCAATTTGTACGGGTACCGGTGACCGCCCCCAAGGTTTGCCATTTGTACGGGTTCGGTGACCGCCCTCAAGGGTCCCTTAGTGGAATCACGGCATCTTGCATTGTGCGAGGGCGTGAGGAGATTATGGTGGCCTTAGTGGCATCTTGGGGAGCATTGTGCGTCCACACCACTCCAACGGAGATTAGCATCCGCAAGGGTGTGAACTTCGGGATAGATCATCGTCTCCGCGTGCCTCGGTTATCTCTTACCCGAACCCTTTACTTATGCACTTTACTTTGTGATAGCCATATTGTTTATTGTCATATATCTTGCTATCACTTAGTTATTTATCTTGCTTAGCATAAGTTGTTGGTGCACATAGATGAGCCTAGTTGTTTTAGGTTCTGTGATTGACAAATTAAACTTTAGTTTTATTCCGCATTTGTTCAAGCCTAAACCATAATTATTTTAAAACGCCTATTCACCCCCCCCCTCTAGGCGACATCCACGTCCTTTCACTTAGGATCGACAAAACCTTCTGGTTGTATCACATACAACCTTTCCCCAAGAAAACCGTCAAGCAAACAATGTTTTGACATCCGATCTGCAAGATTTCATAAATAATGCAGAAAGTGCTAACATAATTCCAACAGACCTTTAGCATCGCTACGAGTGAGAAAGTCTCATCATAGTCAACTCTTTGAACTTGTCGGAAACACCTTTGTGACAAGTCGAGCTTTCTTAATAGTGACTTTTCACCATCATCATTTGTCTTCCTTTTAAACATACATCTGTACTTAATAGTCTTACGACCATCAAGTAGTTCTTCCAAAGTCTACACTTTGTTTTCATACATGGATTCATTCTCGGATTTCATGGCCTCCGGCCATTTGCCGAAATCTGGGCCCACCATCGCTTCTCCATAGCTCGCAGGTTCATTGTTGTCCAACAACATGACCTCCAAGACAGGGTTACCGTACCACTCTGTAGCAGTGCGTGACCTTATCGACCTACGAGGTTTGCAGTAACTTGATCCGAAGTTTCATGATCACTATCATTAGCTTCCACTTTAATTGGTGTAGGCGCCACAGGAACAACTTCCTTGCCCTGCTACACACTGGTTGAAGTGACGGTTCAATAACCTCATTAAGTTTCCGCCATCCTCCCACTCAATTCTTTCGAGAGAAAATTTTCCTCGAGAAAGGACCCACTTTTAGAATCAAACACTTTGCTTCCGGATCTGAGATAGGAGGTATACCCAACTATTTTGGGTGTCCTATGAAGATGCATTTATCCGCTTTGGGTTCGAGCTTATCAGGCTGAAACTTTTTCACATAACCGACGTAGCCCCAAACTTTTAAGAAACGACAGCTTAGGTTTCTCCAAACCATAGTTCATACGGTGTCATCTCAACGGAATTACGTGGTGCCCTACTTAAAGTGAATGTGATTGTCTCTAATGCCTAACCCAAAAACGATAGTGGTAATTTGATAAGAGACATCATAGTATGCACCATATCAAATAGGGCGCAGCTATGCCATTCGTACACACCATCACACTATGGTGTTCCAGGTGGCATGAGATGTTAAACAATTTTCACATTGTCTTAATTGTGTACCAAACTCGCAACTCAGATGTTCATCTCTATGATCATATTGTAGTCATTTTATCCTCTTGTCACGGCGATCTTCAACTTCACTCTGAAATTATTTGAACCTTTCAATAATTCAGACGTGTGTTTCATCAAGCAAATACACTAGTATCTACTCAAATCATCTGTGAAGTAAGGACATAATGATATCCACTGCGTGCCTCAGCACTCATTGGACTGCATACATCAAAATGTATTACTTCCAATAAGAAACTTTCTTGTTCCATCTCACTGGAAAAAACGATGCCTTCAGTCATCTTGCCCATGTAGCATGAGTTGCATGTCTCAAGTGATTCAAAATCAAGTGAGTCTAAACGATCCATCTGCACTGAGTTTCTTAATGCGTTTACACCAATAGACATGGTTCGCATGTCTCAAACGTTTCAAAACGAGTGAGCCCAAAGATCCATCAATATGGAGCTTCTTCACGCATTTTATACCAATATGACTCAAGCGGCAGTGCCACAAGTAAGTGGTACCATCATTACTATTTTGTATCTTTTGGCATCAATATTATGAACATGTGTAACACTACGATCGAGATTCAATAAACCATTGAATGTTTTCATTCAAGCAGATAGAATAACCACTATTCTCTTTAAATGAATAATCTTATTGCAATAAACACGATCTAATCATGTTCATGCTCAACGCAAACACCAAATAACACTTATTTAGGTTCAACACTAATACCGATGGTAGAGGGTGCGTGCGATGTTTGATCACATCAACCTTGGAAACACTTCCAACACATATCGTCACCTCGCCTTTAGCTAGTCTCCATTTATTCCGTAGCTTTTATTTCGAGTTACTAACACTTAGCAACCGAACCGGTATCTAATACCCTGGTGCTACTAGGAGTACTAGTAAAGTACACATCAATATAATGTATATCCAATATACTTTTGTCGACTTTGCGAGCCTTCTCATCTACCAAGTATCTAGGGTAGTTCCGCTTCAGTGACTGTTCCCCTCATTACAGAAGCACTTAGTCTCGGGTTTGGTTTCAACCTTGGGTTTCTTCACTACAGCAACAACTAGTTTGTCGTTTCATAAAGTATCCCTTCTTGCCCTTGCCCTTCTTGAAACTAGTGGTTTTACTAACCATCAACAATTGATGCTCCTACTTGATTTCTACTTTCGCGGTGTCAAACATCACGAATAGCGCAAGGATCATCGTATATATCCTTGATATGTTATAGTTCATCACGAAGCTCTAGTAGCTTGGTGGCAGTGACTTTGGAGAACCATCACTATCTTATCTGGAAGATCAACTCCCACTTGATTCAAGTGATTGTAGCACTCAGACAATCTGAACACATGCTCAACTATTGAGATTTTCTCCCTTACTTTGTAGGTAAAGAATCTTGTCGGAGGTCACATGCCTCTCAACAAGGGCACGAGCATGAAATCCCAATTTCATCTCTTGGAACATCTCATATGTTCCGCGACGTTCAAAACATCTTCAGCGCCTCAATTCTAAGTCATTAAGCATTACGCACTGAACTATCACGTAGTCATCAAAAACGTGTATGTCAGATGTTCGCAACATCCACAGACGATGCTCAAGGATCAGCACACCGAGCGGTGCATTAAATACATAAGCCTTCTGCGCAGCAATGAAGACCATCCTCAGTTTACGGACCCAATCCGCATAATTGCTACTATCATCTTTCAACTAAATTTTCTCTAGGAACATATGAGAAACAGTAGAGCTATAACGCAAGCTACAACATAATTTGCAAAGACCTTTTGACTACGTTCATGATAATTGAGTTTATCTAATCATAATACTAATAAACTCCCACTCAAATAGACATCCCTTTAGTCATTCAAGTGTCGCATGATCCAAATTCACTAACTCAAGTCCGATCATCACATGAGTTGAATATAGTTTCAGTGGTGAACATCTCCATGTTGATCATATCAACTATATGATTCATGCTCGACCTTTCGGTCTCTTGTGTTCCGAGGCCTTGTCTGTACATGCTAGGCTCGTCAAGTTTAACCCGAGTGCTCCGCATGTGCAACTGTTTTGCACCCGTTGTATGTGAGCGTTGAGTCTATCACACTCGATCATCACATGGTGTCTCGAAACGACGAACTGTCGCAATGGTGCACAGTCGGGGAGAACACGATTTTATCTTGAAATTTTAGTGAGGGGTCACCTTATAATGCTACCGTCGTTCTAAGCAAAATAAGGTGCATAAAAGGATTAACATCACATGAAAGTGACATGATATGGCCATGATCTTGTGCTTCTTGATCTCCATCACTAAAACACCGGCATGATCTCCATCGTCACCGGCGCCGCACCATGATCTCCATCATCGTGCCGCCATCGAGGTTGTCGTGCTATCTATGCTATTACTGCTAAGCTACAACCTAGCGATATAGTAAAAGCATTTGCAAGCACAAACATTAGTTTAAAGACAACTCTATGGCTCATGCCGGTTGCCATAGCATCGACGTGAAAGTCGATATTTAACTATTACAACATGATCATCTCATACATCCAATATGTCATATCATGTCTTTGGCCATATCACATCACATGCATACCCTGCAAAAACAAGTTAGACGTCCTCTAATTTGTTGTTGCATGTTTTACGTGGTTGCTATGGGTATCTAGTATGATCGCATCTTACTTACGCAAAGCCAGAACGGTGATATACAAATAGCTATTTAACCTTCTCCAAGGACCGCCTCGGTCAAATACGATTCAACTAAAGTTGAAGAAACAGACACCCGCCAGTCATCTTTATGCAACAACTTGCATGTGAGTCAATGAAACTGGTCTCTCATAAGCGTACGAGTAAAGTTGGTCCGGGCCGCTTCAATCCAACAATACCGCCGAATCAAGAAAAGACTAAGGCGGGCAGCAAATTGAACATCAACGCCCACAAACTCTTTTGTGTTCTACTCGATATATCAACTAGGCATGAACCTAGCTCATGATGCCACTGTTGGGGAACGTCGCATGGGAAACCAAAAAAATCCTACGCGCACACAATACATATCCATGGTGATGATCATCTACGAGAGGGGAGAGTGAATCTACATACCCTTGTAGATCGCTAAGCGGAAGCGTATATAACGCGGTTGATGTAGTGGAACATCTTCGCGATCCAAATCACAGACCGTCCTGCGATCTCGTCACTATCCGTCCCGCGATCCCATCACGATCGATCCCGATCTAGTGCCAAACGGACGGCACCTCCCCGTTCAGCACACGTACAGCTCGATGACGATCCCGCCTTCTTGATCTAGCAAAGGGGGTGGAGAGGTAGATGAATTCTTCGACAGCGTGACGACGTGCCGGCGATGGTGGTGAATCTATTCCAGCAGGGCTTCGCCTAAGCGCTGCTGAAAACCGATCTAGAGGAAGAACTACGATCTAGAGGAGAGGGTAGCATGTGGCTGAAAATTATGTACAAAAACCCTCAAAACCTCTGGTATATATAGGAGGAAGGAGGGATGAGGCTTTCCCACCAAGGGAAGCCTCCCTTGGTTCGGCCGAAGCAAGGAGGGAAGAGTCCTCCTCCAATTCCACTTGGTGGAGGACTCCTCTCCCACTTGTCCATCTCTTTTGGATTTTCCACCTTTTTCCTCATGGGCCCCCTTTGGTTGATTGGACAGCCAGCCAGGGGTTGTTGCGCCACCCCCAAAGTCCATGTGCCCTGTCAGGGAGTGGTGGGCCCACTAGGTGGACCCCCGGAACCCATTCGTCACTCCCGGCACACTGTCGGTAATGCCCGAAAACTTTTCCGGAATCCAAATACCAACTTCCTATATATCAATCTTCATTTCCGGACCATTCCGGAACTCCTTGTGACATCCTGGATCTCATCCGGGACTGTGAACATCATTCAATTACCAACATCAATAATCCAACTATGCCGAAAACGCCACCGGACCTTAAGTGTGCAGACCCTGCGGGTTCGAGAACTATGTAGACATGACCGAGACACTCTCCGGTCAATATCCAATAGCGGGACCTGGACGTCCATATTGGATCCTACATATTCTACGAAGATCTTATCGGTTGAAGCTCTATGTCAAGGATTCACACAATCTCGTATTTCATTTCCTTTGTCCTTCGGTATGTTACTCGCCCGAGATTCGATCTTCGGTATATCCATACCTATTTAAATCTCGTTACCCGCAAGTCTCTTTACTCGTTCCGTAATACAAGATCTCGTGGCTAACTCTTTAGCACATTGCTTGAAAGGCTTGTTTGTGATGTTGTATTACCGAGTGGGCCCCGAGATACCTCTCCGTCACACGGAGTGACAAATCCCAGTCTTGATCCATGCCAACCCAACAGACACCTTTGGAGATACCTGTAGAGCACCTTTATAGTCACCCAGTTACGTTGCGGCGTTTGATAACACACAAGGTATTCCTCTGGTGTCCGGGAGTTGCATGATCTCATGGTCATAGGAACAGATACATTGACATGCAGAAAACAGTAGCAATAAACTGACACGATTATATGCTACGTTCATAGTTTGGGTCTTGTCCATCACATCATTCTCCTAATGATGTGATCCCGTTATCAAGTGACAACACTTGTCTATGGCCAGGAAATCTTGACCATCTTTGATCAACGAGCTAGTCAACTAGAGGCTCACTAGGGACAGTGTGTTGTCTATGTATCCACACATGTATTTGAGTTTCCAATCAATACAATTCTAGCATGGATAATAAACGATTATTATGAACAAGGAAATATAATAATAACTAATATATTATTGCCTCTAGGGCATATTTCCAACACTGCGTACGTCTCGGACGCTCGTGTACGCTTGTTTGAATTCCTGTCAAGACCGCTCGCGGAGTCGTATTTCTGTAAACTGGACACAAACTGTGAGAGGTTTGTGGTCGTTCGGACCTCCACCACATATGACTCTGACACCCCAGTCAACTGAAATCCCCTATCAGGACATTTTTCTTTCATTATGTCCATGCTCCCACTTTGCCCTGCATCTGCACCCTCTTTGTCCGATGTCGTCGTCGTTGTATCTCTTCAGCTGTTGCCTAATTATTATCGAGCGTCCACTACCCCCATGCACGCGCTTGTTGCCTTGAACTACACCAGCGTCCGCCTAGGATCCATCCGCAGCTAGGTACCCTCTGTCCCTTAGCGATGTCGTCCATGGCAGACATCACGTCTAGCAGGTGTTCACTCAAATATCATTCATTTTGTTGATCTTGTTGTTTTCTAGAGTAAGCATAATAGCAAGGTACTCGGTGATGGAGGATGAGTTGTTGGGTGATGCGTGAAAGGTCGTATTCGCTGACTCTGTAGGCATAAGTCAAGGTTTGCAAGGCGTGAAAGGACAAGTATTCTCTCAGCTTCTCCCTTTTGCCGTCTAGTCATCTTGTTGGAGTTCAATTGCAACAAAAAGGAAAAGAAAAACAGAAGAAAAAAAGTAGAGGTAGACCAGTATGCATATGCATATGCACCTTCCCCGCAACCCCTCCCTTTCGAGCCCTAATTCTACAGAGAGCCACTTCAGTGCGGGCATCAACCCCTTCCCCCCTCCGCATATCACTCCGACAACGGCGGTCACCCCCTCCCCCTGGTTGCGGTTGGCGAGACATGGCTTCCAGCTCGTAGTCTTCGGTCAGTTCCTCTCATCACGTAGGGGAGAGACCGATCGTCACAGGTCTCGGACTCTCGTCCCTGTCAGAGGGCTCCACGGTGCTGGAGTGCGCACATACCTAGGACCTCCCTTGAGCCTCTCTAAACCAAGAATTGAAGACTTTGTGCCCATGCTCAAGAGGATTGAGAATAGACTTAGTGGTTTTGCCACCTCGTTGTCCTATAGTGACAAGTTAACTCAACTAAATCTGTCTTCTTCGGTATGCCAAATATTTTTTTCATGTGCTTCCTCTCTTTCTCTACGACCGTGGTCCATTAGATCAACAAATACTTGAAACATTGCTTCTAGAGGAAGTGTGACTTTGAGGGAAAAGGGACTCTAATATTTCTTGGGATAAAGTGTGTTTGTCTAAATCGCATCGCGGGGGAGGGGGGGCTTGGTATTTTAGGTATCACCACTCACAATCAAGCTCGTGAAATATTTGCACAAAGTTCTCCAGCAAAGTGGACACCCTTGGGTCAACATTATCTGGGAAACCTACTACTCAAACTGTCTTCCTAGTAACAAAGCTTTGGGTTGCTTTTGGTGGAAAGTTGTTCTCAAAGTTGTTGCCTATCTATAAAGAGCACGCTACCTATGCACCTGGTTCTGGTAATCCCACCATTTTTTGGATTGATGGCTTGACCAAAGGCTTAAGGATGCATACCCTGACTCCTTTTGCAATAACACTGAGACTTCTCTTTAGCAAGTTCTGGCTTTGGAAAACCTGGAGTACTTGTTTCATAGCCCTCTGCCCACTCAAGCTCACCGGCAATTCATTCTTCTGACACTACCATTCTGGACAGAACTCAACAAGATGACATGGATAGGTGGACTTATCCCTGAATTATGGTGTTTATTCTTCTATGAAGATGTATAAAATCATGATTGGTCTTAGCAACTTCCAGATCATCTTCAAACAACTTTGGAAGTGTACTTCTCAGCTGATGCGTAAGACCTTCTAGCTTCTACTCTATGATAGTCAACACCAAGAATCTTTTGAAAAGGAAAACCATGTTACTTGAAAACCATAATTGTTCTGTGTAATGAGCACATGGAGGAAACCTTTTTGCACCTCTTTTGGGACGGTTCATTTGCTAACAGATGCTGGAGTCAAATTACTCCTTTCCAGACCAGGGGCATTTCGTGCTATGATTGTGCTTATCTATGATTGTGCTACCTAGAAAAAATGCACTGGATCTTAATGGGCTGTTGGAGCATCTGGAGTCAATTTTTAGAAATGATAAAATCTTCGAACAAGCTGTACCTCAATTTCAAGGTTGGATTCATTATCTGAAAGAGGGACTTTTGGCTAGACAAAGCCATCCAAAGCACAAAAGATCAAGTCCTGGATTGCTGAGACACTTGTAAAACAGCGACAACTAAATATTTTGTACTAAATCAACAACAATTAATATGGATCGGATGAAGTAATTATCTCTTCCTGTCCTACTAAGTAACAAGAGTTCTTAGGTTTGAACATCAAACACTAATATTTTACAAAGATCGACTTCAACCTCTTACAACACACACAAAAAAAAAAATCAATGGTCACCATAAACACCAGGAGAACAGAGTTTTAAAGAATTGTTATAATGATTGGTAGCTCAAAATTTCCGTACAAAAGAATACCTCACTAATACTGTTTGGCTGTTCATAACAGGCTCCAGGAAAAAATGGATTTCTATGTGTATCATATTGGGGACTTCCTGTGGTAATAATATATGCTTACTATCCAAGTAATGATGTGCCGCCTGACCACGCAACCCTCTCCAAAAGAATGAAATGGAAAGGGGCAACACATTTGTAACTTCTGTCTTTGCCTTTACAGTGTACAGTAGTTTATTTCACTGGCAGCACTACACAAAATCTGCTGTCCCCCGACTGTTGGAAGCACCGTGCAAAAAAAGTGTCTTCTATCCTACCTGCAGAAAAATATAAGAAAAAGGCAGTGAGCTAGTTAGAATTCTTAGCAACCCGGCTTCTCCACAAACTTAATTCTGGATTGGTGAGTTACAGATAGAACCTACGCAAGCTCAAGCTACGAAACAGAAATCATGATAGCTTTTATCATCCATCTGTACTTAGGCGGCTATTTTAGCAAATATAGATTTGATATCAATCATCGCGTAGCTGGAAGAGCATTTGATTATACGCTTTGTGATAGACCATCTACTCGTATAGTAGAGTTGGCTAAAAAATCATTATTGTTTGACAAGACCCTTCCGCTCTTTTCTGATTGGAATACATCTTCCACCATTCCTTGGTCTACCATTAGAAATAGGTATTATTCAGTTAAGAATTTGATATCAAATATAGATTTGATATCAATCATCGCGTAGCTGGAAGAGCATTTGATTATACGCTTTGTGATAGACCATCTACTCGTATAGTAGAGTTGGCTAAAAAATCATTATTGTTTGACAAGACCCTTCCGCTCTTTTCTGATTGGAATACATCTTCCACCATTCCTTGGTCTACCATTAGAAATAGGTATTATTCAGTTAAGAATTTGAATAGAATAATGAATTCTTAGGTTTAGTCGGTATAAACAAGTTAACTTTCTCGTGGAATGATGTCCATAACACATATTTAGGTGGTGATTTGAGATCACTGTTAGGAAGTATTAGTATTGGTCGAGGAGTCCTATTAGTCTATGTTTACTTTCCTTGCACCTCAAGTCTTGTGTAATATATATATATATGCCCCTTGGGCCTTCAATAGAGATAAGTTGCTTTCTTAACATGGTATTAGAGCCTAGGTTTAGGTCCCCTCCGGCGCCGCAACTCGCCGCACGATCGATTTTTTTCGGTCTTCTTTTGATAGATCTTTGTCGATGGTCAACGCCTCCACGTCTCCAGAACGGGCCGGGCGGCTGCCTCTCCGTCCGCCTCATCCGGCTCTCACCACCTGCTCACGTGCATCAGATCGGCTGCTGCTCCTTGACGTGCTGCCTGTATCCGGCTACTACTGGACACACATGTCCACGTACTGCATCGACTTGGTTGATCTCTGCCGGCCGCTGCTCCTGACGCGCAGTTTCATCCCCACCTGCCGGATTCGTCACTGGCCTCCACCTCGTCTCTGCCCGCCAAACCCGGCAGCGAGCATCGACTCGGCTCTCCAGATCGAAGCCGATATGGCGGCACTGTTCCAGATCATGGACAATGGCTGCCTTCTACCTTCTTCCCGCATGCTTGTCCGCTGCTGCTTCTTGCATGTGCTGTTGTCCTCTTTGCTATCTTGCTGTGTGGTGCTGCGTTCGATTAGCTGCTGCCTTTCTACGTGGCCGGCTGCGTGCTAGCTTCTGCTCCGTTCACATCTTGATTTGAACAACAATAAAAAAAAGTATCCTCTTTGCCATCTTGCTGTGTGGTGCTGCGTTCGATTAGCTGCTGCCTTTCTACGTGGCCGGCTGCGTGCTAGCTTCTGCTCCGTTCACATCTTGATTTGAACAACAATAAAAAAAAGTATAATGTCTTCCGCATACACAATGAGTTTTGCATCTTTGTGTCGTGTATGCTTCCTAGCTTTTAGCTTTCTTATTTTCCGTTGCATCCACCAAATCCGTTGATATTTTGTGTTTTCTCATGACATGCGAGTCCACCATACCTTAGACCGTCAGCCTTTCTCCGGTCTTGATCCTTCTTTTGTGGCCTATTTGCCCTTGTTGTTTTCTATAGAATTTTCTGGACTCTTTTTGCATTGTCAATCTACGTCCATCGTGCCTTAACCGCCGAGCTTCTTTCGCCGTCGGTTGTCGTGGACTACGATTTTATGCCCAGTGCTTTATTCTCTTGATGTGCCATCTTCTTTCGACAACCCATCTTCTCTTCATATTTATGTTATATCTTCAAGTGATGCGGTGTCTTTCTCTGATGTGCCATCTCTTTGTTATCCCCTTTGGCTTGACTCGACGGGTTTTGAAGACTCTTCATGCTACGACGACACTCTCAAGACGCGGATTTGGATCATCATTTTTTTTACTATTACACTTCTTCAAATGCAATGCATTGCATACGCTTTGCATTTGAGGGGGGTTAGGAAGTATTAGTATTGGTCTAGGAGTCCTATTAGTCTATGTTTACTTTCCTTGCACCTCAAGTCTTGTGTAATATATATGCCCCTTGGGCCTTCAATAGAGATAAGTTGCTTTCCTAAAATCACTACTCGGGGAAGCATACATAAGAAAATGGCAAAGATTCCATTTTGGAAAGTAAATCTCTTTTTGTATAGAGGGACATAAAATAGCAAAAGTACGGTTCGGAGTCTTTTTTTTCCTTCTACGTTTTCCTTCTCTCGAAACACAAATAAAATTATGGGGTCCACATCAAACTAAGTGTGACCTATATGTATAACCACACACATCGTTTTAATCTTGAAAGTTATTTTCCGAAACAATGAGAATTTTTGTTTCGACCATGCTAGTCCTGTTTGATACCACTTTCTTTTATGATACACATGCTTGTCACATATTTTCCTCAAACAATACGGCTATTATAGATACATACACACAAGTTCGTAGGTGCAGAGACGTATGCTTACTTATTTAGAGTTGGTTCATAATTCGAATATCACGAGGGTGCGCATATGGATAGTAAAGAAATGTTAAATGTATTCTTGTTCTACTTACTAGAGAAAGCAAGGCATGCAACATGAGCAAACATTCTTATAGAAATTTTGGCTAAGGTAAGCTATTCATACCTAATAATATACGTTTCAAATTGGCAACAGTGGTTGCCTCTCATCAGTTCCAAGCTGATGGCTGGCCTGAAATGACATGAGCAACTTAAAATGTGAGTGTCCGCAATGTAAATGATGTTTGTATTATTCTTGAAGCAAGAGAAGTAGCTTACGTCATCAGCAGCACCAGCAGTCATATTTACAAAAGAAGAATCAGATGACCTGTGATGTAATAAGCATCATATGAGTCAAAAACAAACTTGGAAAACAATTTATGATCATAACAGCATAAGTAATTATTCATGTGTGTATATCAAAGTTATCAAGGATTCAGTATAAAACAAGTCAGATAAACTGATCAAAATTCATACTCCGACCATTTGAAAGGATAGAAACTTCATACTCCGACCATTTGAAAGGATAGAAACTTCGTACTCCAACCATTTGAAAGGATAGAAACTTACCGATGATTCTGTGTATCTTGCAACTCCAATAATTCACCTGGTTTGTCGTCTTTGACTTTAGCTATAGGTGAGAAGAACTGGGAACAAATAGAAGTTACACAAATGGAGGATGAAGAAGGTTGGCTAAATAAAATTAAGTTAAGAAATGGGTAAGGATACCTGATGCATTGAAATAAACACCACTGATATGCCCAGGAGAAAGTTAATAGTCAAGGTATGTCCAAGAAAAGCAGCAGAAGCTAGACCAGTAAAAATTGTGGCAACAGTTGAGGAATACTTCTTCAAAATTGTATCTGCAGGATAATTTCAATTGATCATTTAATGAGGAGAAATTATAGAAGAAATAGATAAGAACAAACACAATGTACAAAACAAAGACTGGAAGGTAGAACATTTACCTGCATACTTGAAGAAGAATGAAGAAAGAATGCCTTGCGCAGCATTGTTACATATGAGAAACATCGTAGCCCTTGAATGCCCTTGAAGGATATTAAAATTCTCTGGCCCTGTAAGAAGACATGATTACATTATGACATTTCATGAATAGATGTTTTGGACATGACAGGACAAGACAGAACATGGCTATCCTTTTTGTTCTGGGATCTGACAGCGGTCATTGGATAAACAATTAAAGATAAATGCTCATATCTGGCCTCAAAGTTTAGTAAAAATAATCATATTTCAAATTCTGGATCAACCAGGAAATCACGCCTTCGTTTTAACAGCTCATAAGAATAGGTAATACCCGACTTCTATCCCTGGATTGCACAAGAAAGCACCAAGGATGATAATATCATACAAACTCCTTGCCTGTATAACATGAAGTACTTACTATCCACCTAGCATAAAAATACTGGGAACTCAACAAAGGTGCATACCTTGGAATAAGGCCGTCCCAAGGATGCCGAGGAAGTTGAATATTGCACCATATCCATACAGAAATAAATTCTGTGAAGTATATCAGAAGAACATCCAATCCAATTAGATAAAGGGCAAAACAATCACAGAGATGGAGACAAGAATGAGCCATGCCTTATGACAGGAACTTGGAAAAGTAGAAGGGAAATACCATACAATAAGCATATAATTGGACAGAATTAAAACAAATGGCAGTTACTCCCTCATAATCTGAACAGATTATAGTCAAATTTAAGGAAGTACCTGAAGATAAATACTAGTATCTTGACTTTTCATTGCATACTCGTTGTAGACAGAAGCCAGTGATGGAACAGTTACCTACAATTCACAGTTTCAACTAAATATACAGCAACTTTAAGCTTGCTGCCTGTTGCGACAGCTTATAAAAAGAAGTGAAAGAACAAAGGAAAAAACTAAAGAACCAGATGGCCTTGACAGCAACTTACAAAAATCAGTGTATAGATGTATGCGATGGCAGTGATAGGAAGACCAAATGCTGTATCACCCGCAGGCGCGGTTCGGAGTTGATTGATGCTGATCCCAATAAGTAATAGAGCAAGAGCTTCCCACTGCCAACATTTGAAACAAGAAGCAAGGGAGAAGTTAACATTGCTGAGTCAGAACTTCTATGGCACTTACCATGTACCTTTTCTCCTTAGTCATTATGCTTATATATGCTTAGATAAACAGAAACCCCACTATCATTCCTCATTTCTCAACCATTTGTAAGAAATGCATGGATGTAGCCAATAAATGAACCACATAACCATGGCTATCGTGCTAGGCTGAGGGAACATGTCAATTCTAGCAAGGCACAGCCTGTACCTAGCCAATATTCTGCTAATTTATTTGGGATATCCACAATTACCAAAGGAGGCTGAAGCTGAAACGGTAAGCGGAGCTTTCCACTGCTAACTTTGTCAAAGGAATTTGGGATGAAAAATCCTTTATTGTAAATAGCTTCAACTGATCACTATAGCACCCACTAGACACTTAAGGCATGACATTCCAACCTTGCAGTGGCGTACCCAGCGGGTGTGCCATGGCACACCCAGAAATTTGGGACATATTTTGTTACCATGTAAAAAAGTGCTCATTTTCAGGCCCAACCAAGCAAATTGAAATAGATCTCAATTTTTTTGAAGTGTGCACACCCTCTAGTTTATTTCTAGGTCCGCCACTGCAACCTTGTACAGCAACAATTAGATGATAAAATAGTGCCCCGAATGAAAAAGGCAAAGTTGAAATGGCAATCTGAACCCAACAGCGTAATCCACCTCACTCATGCTCTGTGTGCCCTGAAGAGCCAGCTGCAAAATGCAGCTGCAAGAACAAGGGAAGCAGATGAAAGGAGGGGATAGCAGCCATGGTGCCTGAAGTTCAACCTCTGAAGCAGCACAAGGATGTGGATGAACAAGTCCACCTTGCTGCTTCAAAGTGTACAACACTAGTGTTGAAGGAACTACTTCCACGTGTTGCCCTAGTTATTGCTCTAGAGGCGAATATAGGCCAATTTGGCAGCAGGAGTTCAATATAAAACTCCTAGAGCGCAAGATCTAGTCCAAGATCTTAGATAGAACACCAAGTTCTATTATAGGTAGTGGGGTACATAAGTCTGGTTACAAAGAGGCGAGGAGCTCTATTGACAAGGCTTTGGGAAGCCTTCACATCTCAGCTTCTACTTATAGCTAGAAAACATGAGTTCAGATTCAACATTCTACTCATGGCTAGAAGACTCTACAAAACAGTAGTTAGGGTTAAGAAAAGATACAAATACTAGACTAGGGTAGAAGTATCTAGAAATAGTCAAACAGATTTGACTTTTTTTTCTTCGTCTTCTCTCTATTGTTCCTAATAAACCTTGTAACTCAATAATCAGACCGTCGGAGACAGAGACAACTACAGCATGCCATGACATCAGCTGCAGTGGCAGTCTGCAGCCAGAGCAGAAGTAACGAGCCAAGATGCGGTGGCAGCGGCAAGTGCTCGGAGCAGCAAGCAGGTGGAGACAACAGATAGATAGCTTCAGCATCAGATCTGCTTCCCTCGACCCAAGGTTGCAGACCGCTGCCCACCATTTAAGATCTCTTTTTTTTCTTAGCTACTGTATGTATGTATCTCCCTTCCCTCTTCAATGATTTATCTGCTCTCCATTTCCATCCTCCCACTAAAAGCATCCTCATCACCTGCCTCGCCTCAGGCAACACTATACCATGCCTTCTCAATGCCTTGGACACCACAAAACGGCTATGGCCACCACCCAAGACCGCCTCGACGCCTAAACAACACTTTGGTGATGCCCTATTAACTATGATACTGCTAGTTCTAACAATTTCTAGTAAGTTCAGAATAGTAGAATACACTGATCAATGCCTCTTAATATTTCCTAATATGATTGGGTAATAGATCATGTAAAATGCGGCAGGTAGAGCCTAATCCAGTCATTCTTAAATTACATGGTAGTAATACTAGACTACTAGTAGACAAACAAATAATCTAAAAGCACAAAACAGTTTGGTAAACTCAATCCCCAAACTAAAACTAAACTGTAGAAATAACTGCAACAGAATTTAAACGTCAACCTTACCTGAATAACAGAGAACCTCCTTCTCATTATAAATTTCAGAAGAACAGCTATGACCAGTACCTAGAGAAGTTTGGATCATACAAGGTGTTATATATGCATACACACTAATACAACTAAAGATGACATCTGAGTAGGACAAAAAAGAATGTACCTTTAGGTTGCTTAGCATTTTCACAGTTGATGGATTGAAATACAACTGCACAATACGCTATATATGTCAGGTATATCTGTACGTCAATCTCACAAGGCAAAAAATGTATACTCATGACAACGGCGAGACTGTGCCTCTAAATCCAATGAAACTTACCTGCATGATAAATTTAAGGTAATTGTTGATGGCATATAGAAGTGCAGGGACAGCTAGGAGTACATTGTTGCGGGCTGCCTACAAAAATAAATGATCGAATTGTCAGATAACAAAACAATGTGATAAGAAAGTGAAATAAAGTATTTTTAGGTATGGGTATAGGGCAAACAGAAACATAATATTGGGAGGGGGGGGGGGTAATAAGATATAAAACAGCATGGAACTACACCCTCCCGATGTTGGGTGTGGGTGTTTCTTAGGGCTTGTTGAGCTGTGCCCTCAGCGGAACCCTTTGCTGGTGTCTTGTGCTACTTATGTGCGTGCGTGTGTGTGTGTGTTGACCTTGTGTCAAATGTTGTGATCTGGCGGTTTGCTTTATTTATAAAGCGGGGCGAAAGCCTTTTTTGGTAACTATATAGCATTGTTTATATAAGGCAACCTAAGGCGAGCACCACCCACTCTACCACCTAGGCGTCTAAGGCGGGCATATTTGTAGGGTGTTGCCAGGGCGCCTTATCGCCTAGGCGTCTAAGGCAGGACACCTTAACAACAATGCTATATAGAACAAAAATACCAAGCACTGATTCAACGTTGAAAATGAAAGCATGCACGCAATGATATGAACATAAGCAACAAAAAGGGCGTAAACTGTATCATCCTGTGGCCAGATACATCACCTGCATAAGGGTTGAACGTGCCAGAAGTGGTTTTTCCCCAACCTTTTGCTTTCGAGACTGTCAGATTATTGAAGAGGTGGATAAGTGAGGAGCATAAGCTATAGAGAAGCCATCAACAAATTAAATATGTCGCTTGCAGCTATTATGAACCATGAAAAATAGACTGCGGTACACTAAATTTCCAAACAGTGTGCTGTGACAAAGTTTGCCTATGGTGATAGGTGAGTAAAGAACTTCTGCTACAAGAATAACTACATGTGTTGTGCAAGATATGTCAAAAACAGGAAAGAGCCTAACAAGCACAAAATAAAATTCAGAACCATCCAGACAAGATATGCGTGTACAAAATGGTGTTTCATGTATAACATCATGTGACATCATCGGTGTACATGCAGGATAGAGACACATTGGAGCAAGAAGCCACGAACAAACCTGAATAATTAGCATCACGATAGCAAAGATAACTTTTGCAACCTCCGTCAAAAAGTTAACACTGATGGGGCTGAACTGGAACTTCCCATCTACTTTTGACATGAACACTAGGATGGGCTGCAAACAACAGTAAATTGTTAAAGTACGGAACCTAATCATGAACACAGCTCTCCTAATTACTTCCATTATCTTTTGCAAGAAAAATACTTACTTCCATTATCTCTAACAGAAGGCTAATCATAAGAAAGTAAGGTGTATTTTCACTCATTAATGTAAGGCTTTGACCAACAACTACTCGATTAATACATGGTTTATGCGAGACAAATTCGCAAGTACTTTTGTAATACGAATCTAATGGCATCACTTTTCTGTCAGATAAATCACATATTAACAAAGTAATTGTTGGTAAAATAAGCCTCATATTTTGACGAGGGAGTACTTGTTACCAGATAGAGGCATATAACGCTAAAGGAATGACCAACTAACTGAAGCATGCAGATATTGCCCCATAATTGTTCAACGCAGATCATGCAAAAATACCATTTCACAAGTATTTGCACCACGTGATGGATTGAACTGCTGAGAACGTAGTGGTTCGATTATCGTCAAAGAGAGGTAGAAACACACCTGGAGGCCGACGAGCATGCAGTCGCCGACGACGAGGAGGAATTTGAGCGCGCGGAACTTGGACGTTATCTTGTTGTGGTGCTTGTCATACGCCCTGGACACGCTCCGCGGGCTCGGCACCACCAGCCGGGAGCGGCACGCAGTGCATTCCATCACCCCGTTCCGCTGCATCTCGCCCGAGTCGCCGCCACGGGAGCACGCCGCCGACTAGATGCCGCTCAGCACTCCCGGCGTCCGAGCCCGAGGGATCCCAGAAGCATTACTAGAGCAACCGCGCCGTTTCAGCCAATCAGCAGTGGCGCATCGGATACGACTGGACAGAGGAGCAGATCTGAAGGATAGGGCTCGTCCACTGTACCTCGGAGGAGGCGGGGCGTGGTGGGTGACGATCTCGCAGATCTGGGCCTGGCCACCGCCGCACTCGGCGAATCGGGCACCGCGTGCTTGGTTGTAGCTCGGTGGCTCCGGCGAGCGTGCGAAGGCTGGATCCTAGGAGATGAGGGGAAGTGGGCGTGAGATGCTCGCGCCGGGATCACGGATTCCGGCAGGAGTAGGGGTGGGGAAGAAAGGTGTGAGGGGCGAGAGAAGGGAGACACGAAAGCAAGGCGGGTGTTTCCCTATATACTGCTCATGTCACTGTTTTTTTTTTCCTCCTCTGCTGATTTTCAGCCCTTTTAGATCTTTTGATTTGATTTGCTCACTTGCAGATCTCTGAAAAGTATACCGTTTTGGAATTGCAGCATTTGATCCAAGAATTTTTAACCATGCCATAAGAAGATACTTCAAGCGATTTAGTAGATGGAATTTCTTACAAAACAGGGTGCAAAGAACTTTTTAGAAAAAAAATTGTGTGAATTCCGGTGTCACAAATACTCAAAAGGAATAAAAAATATCTGAACTAAAGAAAGCTTAAACATCTTGAAACAAATGAAAAACATAATTCATACGAACGAAACTTTGACCATTATTTTTATATTAATTATGGCTAATAAAATGAACAAAAACATATTATTTTGGAAGGCTTTTTGAGACAGATTTACTAGTGGTGTGTAAGGTTTCGTTAAGACTAGCATTTGATATATACGATGCAAAATCATAATTACTGGTAAGTAGTTTCAAAAATGAATATAGTGGTATCAATTTCATGCATATAAATCACATACTAACAAAGTAGTCCTTGGTTGAAGGCTTGATTAAGTTTTCTAGATATTATTATTGTTTTTTTTAAAAATCATATCATAACTCCAAACTCAAAAGCAAAACCCTTGTGTCACCGCCAACAACAACAAAAAGTGCATGTCCTTTACAACATCAAAGCGGTGAACATCCCGAGCGCGCTGTAGTTCCCCTAGCCAAACCCTCACGTCACTAGGACTACATCAACGGGGGTCCATTCACATGAAGAAGATCTCAAAGAGTGTATATGTTGGATTTTGAGCAATTTTTCATTAAGTAAACTAGAAAAAAGGTAGATAAATCATGATAATCATAGTATATATGATAATGGCATCAAGTAAAAAGTGATGTGAGCAGTCATGCAATTTGGTGAATAACATACGAACTTCATATCCATATCAATAGATAAAAGTAGTAGACCGAATGCAATCCCTAACAAATGGGAAATGGGGACCTACCGTGTAGTGAGAGAAGATGTAGATGTGTCGTTTGTCATGTCGCCGAGGAGGTGGTCGACATCCTCGAAGAAGTTGTCGTGCTCAGCCATAGTGGAGGAAGATATAGCAGTCGCGCTAGAGCGCTCCAAAAAAAAATAAACTCACGAGCCTCGACACACCTTCTTGACACTAGAGAAATTTTTACTGGTGGTAACGGTATTGTTTTTAGGGTTATGGCTGGCGTTGGGAATTTTTGCGCAAAGCATTGGCATCCATCACATGTCTGGTCTATATCTTATGCATTTATCATCGCATGTGGCCAGAAGAAACCATGGCGGAAGTCCTTGCCTGCTACCGCAAGCCCCTACGTGTATCTCTTATAGGAGTTGTTAGACTTCTTCTTCTGAAACACGTCGTTGGAAGATGTTGGTTAAGTTGTGCATGTACAACTCCCCTTTGATGATTGTGTATGCTTTAGACCTGCAAACACTTCACCGGAATTCATTTCCTCTTCTGGGAGGTCGTCATTAACGGGGTATGTGAGTAGTGGTTAAGTCCAGTCTAGGATTGATGTGAATATTATCTTGGTGGGCTCGCCATCCTCTCTGGCCACCTGTGTTGCCCTAGTGGGTTCTTCTACCCACCCAGACTCATGCTTGGTGACTGTGGGATCGATCCTCCGGAGGTCGAGGGTTCCTCCGCGGTCTCCTGCATTTTGACCGATGGTTTGTGTAGGATCTCCACGAACTTCTCGGCTGGGACTGGTTCTCGGGCCGCCCCCATGTATGCCAATTTGTTGGCTCCCATGCTGTCACTAATACGTCTCCAACGTATCGATAATTTATAAAGTGTTCATACCATATTTACCCAAGTTTTATATGATTTATATATGATTTGAACGAAACTAACCGGGACTGACGATGTTTTCAGCAGAACCACCTTGGTGTTATTTTTATGCAGAAATAAAAGTTCTCGGATCGGGCTGAAACTTTTTGGTGATTTTTTGGAACAAAAGTGACCCTAAAGCTTCGTGAAAGGACCAGACGAAGTCCAGTGGAGCAACAAGCTCGATGGGTGCGCCCTAGGGGTAGGGAGTGTCGACCAAGCTTGTCGTTGCCTCGCGGGCCCCTTGACATGAAACCAAGGCCCAAAATCCTATAAATCCCCCAAAACCCAGAACTTGACCTAGAACTTATGTTCCGCCGTTGCAAGCCTCTGTTCTGAAGCAATATCATCCGGAGCCCATTTCTAGCACCCTGTCGGGGGGATCATCACCGAAGGCCATCTTCATCATCCCGATGGTCTTCATGTCTAGGAGGGAGCAGTTCACCCTCGGGGTTGAGGGAATGTACGAGTAGCTATGTGTTCAATCTCTCTCTCTATCTATCTATCTATCTATCTATCTTGTTCTTGATGTACCACGAGCTTTTTTACTATAGCTGGATCATATGGTATTCTTCCATCTCTATCTTGTGGTGAATTGAGTCTTGCTCTTTTAGGTTTTGTTATGTTGGATTGAATATTAGATTTGAGATCACTTGATGTATATATTGCATGTGAATACCGGTGGTGACAATGGGGTGTTATAATGATTCACTTGATACATTTTTGGTAATCAACTTGCGGATTCCCGTGGTGACATTGGGGTAATCTAGGCCTAGAGGTTGATACGCATTTTCGTCATACGCTCTCCCATAGAAACTTTGGAGTGATTCTTTGTTGCACGTTGAGGGATTGTTATATCACTACTAGAATCAACTTCTTTGCCATCAGTCCATTCTTTGTCGTTTGTTTGTTGACGACAAAGAAGTTCCATAAAATAGACGACAAAGAATGGACTGATGGCAAATATACTATTTGACATCAATCCATTCTTTGATGTCTGTCAGCAGACGGCAAAGAGTCTAAAGGCAGACGGCAAAGAGCCTAGTTGAGGCCCACTAGACAATGGGGATGGCTAGGTCAACGAATGCCGACCGCTTGTGCTTTGTCGTCTACTTTTAGGGTCTTTATCGTTTGCTGGCAGACGACAAAGCCCTTCCCTATCTAACGACCGTTAGCCCCCACCCCATGTGTCTCTTCCCCACCCCGCAACCGCCAACGTCACCTCCTCCACCACCGCGGCGCCACCCCCCCACTCATCCCCCACCATCGTAAGCTCCTCTCTCCCTTCCCCCACAGCCACCCCCACCATCATCAACTACTCCCTCCCTTCCCCCACCCCCGATGCCACCCCCCGGCCTCGACCACCTCCATGCAGCAGGCGCCCGAGCCAGATCGAGGAGGCGACGCCCCACCATTGGAGCCACCCCCTTCCAAGGTAGTCCATTTTTTTAGTTTTGGCAGATTTGTGAAATTAAGTGCATAATCATATGGTAGTTAGTGGTTCAGTAAGGATGCGAGGTGCAAATCCATAGACACTACACTGCAACATACACCATATATAAATGGAAAAATATAGTTAGATGTTGCTCGTGTCCTTCGCTGCTGGATTGGGTGGGGAGTCATGAGGGTTAAGCATAGCCGTCGCCTACTCCTCTCATTTTTGTTTAAAATATACCACCACACATCCCCACCGCGCCTCCACCTCTCCCCCACGACGCCCCCTGGCCACCGCACCGTGCCTCCACCTCACCCCCACGCCCTCGGGCTCCCCGGACCGAAGCCCCCCCACTAACTTCCACCGCCGGCGACCAAGCCACCACTACCACCGCCTCCACAATGTCGTCGCCCCACGACCTCCGGCCACGGCAGCCCTCCGCCACGCCGCCCCGTCACCGGAGCTCCACCGCCGGCCACCACCACAACCGGGAGCTCCTCCTCGCCGGCACCGCACCTCCGGCCTCCTCACCTCGTCCTCGACGTCTTCACCAAGCCTCGCCGAAGCCGCCCCCCTACAACGTGGGTGAGAACACCCCTCTCATCCTCTCTCCGTCCCGGTTCCATTCCGGCGATCGCCGCCGCGTTCCGACGCCGTTTGACTCCGGTAGGAGATGGTGGAGTTGCCTCCTCCCTCTCTGTGTTGAGAGAGATGTCTTTGTTGAGACACAGAGGTTGGAGATGAGAAGTTAGAAAAGAAAAATAAAAATGTATTAAAAGCGTGTATGTATTATGTATGAAATACGTATGTATGTATGTATTACGTATATATGCATGTATGAAAGAAAAGAAAATACATTATGTTATGTGTGTGTGTAAATTGTGATGTGGCCAAAACCCACTCCCACTTACACAGAGGCCCACACGTTGTTAAATAAAAATGATAATAAAAATAAAAATATAAAAATAAAAATATTTTTTATTAAATAAATACATATATTATTTAATTAATTAGTTAATTAATTAAATGGATAATTAAGTAATTAGAATAATTAGAGTATGACACGTGGGTCCCCACTAAATTAATATGATTAATTAATATTTAAACTTAATTAATAAATTGTGTCTATGACACGTAGGACCCACTAGTCAGTTGACTAGTCAAGTGCTGATGTCAGCGTGACATCATGCTGATGTCATAATAGTATTTAAATAATTAATTAAATCTGTTTTTAATTCCTAATTATCGAATAAAACTTTAAAAAATAATATTAAATAAACCGTAAGTGAGATGAAAATATTTTGTACATGAAAATTGATCAGAAAAACGAGACGAACCCGGGTACGCGGTCCATTCGTGTGTCATGCGTCCTTAGCATAGCAAACGTGGAACTTTTCCATCGTTTTGAGTTTGACCGGTAGTAGCGAGAGACCCGGGAAATATCATCTGATATTTTCCCGACCCGTCTATGACGAATGTTATTGCGTTAGCTCATGCCTAGCATGCATATTGCCATGTCATGCTTAGTGTTGCACCTGTTGCTATTATTTGTTGTTTCTCCCCCCTCTTCTTACCGGTAGAGCCCGAGACTGACGCTGCTGCCGGGTACACCTACGACCCTGCCGATCAGCCTTTTGCCGCACAGCAGCAAGGCAAGCAACCCCCCCCCCCTTGATCATCCCTATATCACCTATGTCTTTCTCCCTCATGCTTGCATTAGTATTTTTGCTACTGTTGTAGTTAGCTCCTATATCTGATGCATAGCGTGTTTTTGATGAACTGCTACTTTCAGTACTATACTTTAAATCTGCTTAGTATAGGTGGAGCAGTCATCCCTTCTGACCCCGTAGTCAAGTTGCCCCGCTTTGTTTTCAAATCTCGATCCCTGATCGACGAGCCAGACCTGACACAACACATACACCCCCTTAGTTGTACGAGGCTACAGAGATACTATCGGGTACCGAGGGCGACACCTCGCTAAGTACTCCTGATGATATCTTTGTAGTACAGCTAGTCGGTCGTGGTTATCGAAGGTGATTCCTCTTTCACCATTCCCGACGATGCCTCTGTCGTGCAACCCCTCAAGTGTGGGACCCTCGAGGGTGATTCCTCTAAGTCCACCTTGACGGATACATCGTCCGGAATCCAACGACGGTGATACCTCGGATTCCCCCCGATGTTACAACCACACAGTTACTCGACCATGTTAGTGGGATCATTGGTGATTAGTTGTTAGACGGGTGGATTCCCGTGAGATTGTGTCGGTGGCCTAATTAAAATGATAATGGATTTGGATATTTGATCTGGGTTGGTAGGAAGGCCTTATTACGCACCAACCGTCTGCGTGGGAAGAATTATGGGTACCCGACGTCGTGGTATCAGCCGAAGCTTTTCAGATGTCAGCAATGGAGCGGCGTGCGCCCGAGTGGTCCCGAGATGCATTGCGCTTGTGATTAAGGGATGCTAGGACTGACCTTGGCCGCCCACGCATCATGCAGGAGCGCGGCGGGCAAGTGGGCCCATGAACCCTTTGTGCTTAGGAGTTAGACCCGCGGGCTGGCCTCTTTGTTGAGTCTTAGGTGGGGCTGCGACGTGTCGATATTCCGAGGCCGGGCAGGACCGAGAAAAGTATGTTCGGCCAGAGTGTTATCGAGCGCGTCGGGGAATATGTTGTGCACCCCTGCAGGGAAGAACTTATCTATTCGAATAGCCGTGTCCACGGTTATAGGACGACTTGGAGTTGTGCCCTGATCTTATACAACTACAACTGTTACTTAACTAGAATTGTTGCCCTGGGATTACTTCCTCGCAGGGAGTCGAGGGAGGATCTCTGGGCGTGACCTCATTTTAATATTGCTACAACAATATGACTATTAATTGTGTTACACCTGTTCTACTCTCGTCTATTGCTGCAAGACCCTGAAGATGTTAGTCTTCGATAGGACTAGGCCTTCTCTCTCTATTCTTGCATTGTTGCAGTCAGTCCACATATAACCACCCCCTTCTTTGATACCGATGCATACTTAGCATAGTTCTGATGTAAGTCTTGCGAGTAATTTGGATGAGTACTCACCGTTGCTTTGCTCCCCCTTTGTCCCCTTGATCCGTTGCTGCGATCAGCTGATGGATCCTAGGAGATGGAGTTTCATGCCGACGCGTGCCGCCCCGATGGTGTCTTCTTTGTGGAGGTCGTTGAAGACCAGGAGTAGTTAGGAGGTTCCCAGGCAGGAGGCCTCACCTCGTTCAATCGTGTTTCTTGTGCTAGCCTTCTCTAAGGCACCCCTTGTTTAATGTCTGTACTCGGATATTTGTTGCTTCCGCTAACTCGTGTGTTTATCGAGCTTCTGTATTCTAGCCCTCGAGGCCCCTGGCTTGTAATATGAAGCTTGTATTATTTTATTTGTGTATAGAGTTGTGTTGTGATATCTTCCCGTGAGTCCTTGGGTTTGATCGTACGCATTTGCGTGTATGATTAGCGTACGATTAAATCGAGGGCGTCACATCACACCAACAAGCATGGTACCGGGATCGAAGACACGGTGCAAGACTTAGATGATGCTCGGGATTCAGAGATGAGATGGAGGAATCTGCAAAGGCCTTCTATGAAATGTTGGAGTCTTCAAAACGTTCTCTCCACGAGCACACTAAGCTTTGTCAACTGGATGTCATCGCACAAATAATGGCTTTGAAGGCTCAATTCAACTTGGTCAGAGAATGCTACGACGCGATGATGACACTATTTGAACGCTTTCTACCCAAAGGCCATGTCATGCTTGCAAACCTATACCAGTCGGACAAAATTCTTCGTGTGCTTAAGATGCCCTATGAGAAGATAGATGCATGTGAGAAAGGATGTGCCTTATTTAGGCTTGAGTATGCGGACTTGAACTATTGTCCCATTTTCAAGTCTTCCAGGTATGTTGTGGTGGACAATGGTATTGGTGAGAAGAGGTAGACCAAAATCCCCGTTAATGTTCTTTGGTATATATGCCAATCATACCAAGACTTCAATGTCTTTTCATGGTTAGAGAGATGGCGAGACAGATGACTAACACAAATTGGGCAAAAGGACCGAGCTAGATGCAGATGGGAATAGTATGTTGGTACACACATCAGATGCTTTTGCATGGAAGCACTTCGATGCATTACATGTGAATAAAGTGGCAGATCCAAGGCATCCTCGAGCATGTGTTGCCATGGATTCGTTCAATCCCTTCGGTATGACGACAACCCAATATAGTCGTTGGCCTGTATTTTCCATTCCACTCAATCTCCCCCGGACAGATTATGCAAAGAAATAACATATTCGTGATGTTGATAATTCTAGGTCCCAACTATGCGGGGAAGAATATGAATGTACATGCAGTCGCTTAAGGATGAATTGCAAGAAGCTTGGGATAATGGGTTCAAGACATAGGCCGCCGCTAGAAAAAGCAAACTTTAAAATGCATGTCTGGTACATGTACTCGATGCATGACTTGATGGTGTATGCGTTATTCGCAGGGTGATGTGTGCATGGAAGATTTCCGTGCCCCACATGCAAGGCACCTCTACAATTTCATTGGCTGCAGGCGGGTCATAAGCATTCTTTCTTAGAATTGCATAGGCAGTTCCTAGATCCTCATCATGAGTTCAGAAAAGACAAGAAGGACTTTATCAAAGGTACAATTGTCAAAAACTCGGCACCACCTGCATTGACAGGCCAACATATCCTGAATCAGTTAAACGCTCCCGAGCTTGATCCAGAGCGTCCACGGTATTTCAAGGGGTATAATTCGAAACACGCCTCGACTCACTAGACATGCTTGTGTGATCTGCCTTACTTCAAAGACCTCCTTCTTCCACACAACATCGACATGATGCACACCGAAAAGAATATCGGAGATGCCATTTTTGGTACATTGTTCGAGATAGAGGGTAAGGCAAAGGATAATCCTAAGGCTAGTGTCAATCATCAGACTCTATGTGATAACCGTTACAAAACATGCGACAATCGAAAGGAAAGCAGAATTGGTCGAAGCCAAAGGCCTAGTTCAATATAAAAAGGGGAGCTATGAGGGAAATTATCTTGTGGGTAAAAATGTAGTTGATGTTCCCCGATGGGTATGCAGTGAATCTAAAGAGGGGAGAGAGTCTTCAAAATTTTAAAATAGTTGGTCTCAAGAGTCATGATTGGCACATATGGCTTGAGCGGTTAATGTCGGTGATGTTGCGTGGCTTTATTCTTGAGGGTGAATGGCTAGTACTGGCAGAGCTGGGCTATTTCTTCCGTGTTCTTTGTGCTAAGGAACTACCGCCTAGCATGGTAAATGACATGGAGGAGTTGGCGATGGAGTTGCTTTGCAAGTTAGAGAAGATCTTTCCACCGGGATTCTTTAATCCAATGCAGCATTTGATTTTACATCTCCTCGCCGAGGCAAGATTGGGGGGTGCAAAATCGTTGGTGCTTTGCAACTGAGAGGATGTAGAAGACTCTTCGAGAAAAATGTAAAAATAAACGTAGAATTGAAGCATCGATGGCCGAGGCATTCATTACTGAGGAGGTGGCAAACTTCGTGATAGCACACTACGAAGCCAGGAATCGTCATTTACATAATCAAAGCCTCGGTACAATATTGGCAACCCTAAAAACGGTGGATCCAACCTCATCCTATTCAAAGGGAAGCTCGCACGAGCCGGTGCTTCGAAACCAATAGCGTTGGCTATCAAAGAATGGTGGACCATTTCGTTGTATATATTCAACAACCTAACAGAAGTGCAGCCGTACATCGAGTAAGTTCTCGGTACATTTTTCCGCAACTTATAATTCCTTTGAACTGCTCTTATTCCCGGATATTTGATACAGTCGATAGGTCGCCAAATTCTCGGATGGAGCGGTGATCCAAAAGGATTTCGTCGAAGACTATGAGCTTATCGCAAAGAATGGGGGCGTCTATCCCGGTTTCATCTCTTGGTTCAAACAAACGATAATTATCATTAATGGACCATTTCATTTATTTGCCTAATTTGCGGCTAATACAACAATCCTTTCGTATTAAACTTGTAGGCTAATTCAGAGTCTATGGACGCCAAATTGAGACAAGTCTTTAATGGTTTTGACTATAAGGTCTGTTCATTTGAGAAATACAACATCAACGGTATCGCTTTCGTACCTTTGGCAAAGAGATATCTATGGCCGACCAAAAATCTACAAATTGTGGTGTCTCTGCTATTGGCGAAGGAGGTATCGAGCATTATGGAAGAGTTGAAGCCATTTATGAACTTCAATTCTATGGTGAAAACCCACCAAACGTCGTAGTCTTCAAATGTTATTGGTTTGAGCAGAAGGAGACTAGAAGGACTCATGAACATATAGGTCTAGTCGAAATCAAACAAAGCACCCATTTAGATGTTCCCGATGTCTATATTATGGCTCAAGAGGTTATCCAAGTTTTCTATCTACCATGGGCCTGCAAAACTGATAAGAATCTGAATGGTTAGGATGTTGTTTATGAAGTAACGCCACATGCTAGACCACCTACCCTCAATGAATAGGATTATGAACCTCACATTAACCCAGACACATATGAAGGAGAATTCTTCCAAGAAACACGTCTTTCCAAGAAACGTTTCAAGAACCGCTCTACTTCACCCCAGAACATGGAAGTAGACAGCGAGTAAATCCGACTTCACCCCTGAGCCGGAACAACCTGAGTCATAACTGGAAGAGGTTTCTACCGCAGATGACCTGTCAATGCTTGACCAATTACAGAAAGGCCTTCCACTTGTTGATGTCATTGAACCTGATGAGCACGACATTAATGACGACACGCGTGATAGTGATGATGATGATGCATTTATTGATCCCAAAGCATATATAAACGATCGAGACTATTATCAGTTTGTATGCATCCCAATTTAAGTTATGTACATATTATTATTCATGTCAGGTATTCAGTTTTCTTATGTTGTACTAATTTCTTTTACTCTTTGTCATGGCAGGTGTTGAAATATGGTGGGCGCGGGTCCAGAGCGCTTCACGGGTACTTCTTCGTTCGCGGCCCGTGGGAGGGGTACTTCCATTCCACCCCTATATCTCTAATGAGCGTTGATAAAAAATATTGGGCACCCGCGGGCGCTTCTTCATCAGTTTCGTTGCCCACCAGGAGAGGAGGTCGGGGAGGGAAGAAGCAAATAGGTACAGGACGTGGCCGAGGGAGAGGTAGGTGGACTGCTACGCCTTCCTCGCCGCCACCCCCAGCTCATTCACCCGAGCACATGACTACTAGGGTGGACCCATTTGAGCTGGAGGCTACAGAGACTCGGGATCACGAGCCTTGGGTCCACGGGCTTCGACCCATGATACTTTGGTTCCACAGGCTTTCGCCCACGAGACTCCGGTCCCAGGGGCTACGTCCCAGGAGACTCTGGTCCCAGAGGCTTTGGCCCACGAGACTCGGGATCCTGGGGCTACGTTCCACGAGACGTCCGGATGGGGTACCTCGCTGGATCCAATCAAGGGGTCGGGTGGCTGATAACCCACAAGTATAGGGGATCGCCACAGTTTTTGAGGGTAGAGCATTCAACCCAAATTTATTGATTCGACTCAAGGGGAGTGATACGTCCCAAACGTAACTATAATTTATGCTTGTTCCATGATCTTTTGGGTGACATTGTTATATGTTTTGCTACACTTTTATATCATTTTACACATATTTGGACTAACCTACTAACTCAGTGCACCCAGTGCCAGTTTATGTGTGCTGATGTCTATTTTGCACGGGCTTTTACCCAATTCTCCGAAGCCCAAAAAATTCCAGATTTTTTTTATAAAAAATCAGCGAAACACAAGCTTCCGGATCACCGAAGATGGGCCAAAGGGGGGCCAGGGGCCTCCCAGGCGGCCTGCTGGCGCGACCAGGCCCTAGGTCGCGCCAGGAGGTCGCCTGGGTGGGTCCCACCTCCTCCGGTGCCCTCCTTTGGCCTATATTTAGAGTCCCGAGAGGAAACCCTCGAACACTTTCTGGAATCGCGAATTTCTCCACCGTTCCGCTGCCGCAGCGCTTCTGAGATCGGGAGCGTCACGAGACCTCTTGCCGGCACCCTGCTCGAGGGAGGCTTGACCTCCGGGAGCTTCTCCACCGCCATGGGCGCTTCCCGGACGTGCCATGAGTAGTCCTCCTTTGACCATGAGTCCATGACCAGTAGCTATGTGATGCCTTCTCTCCAATCTTGTGCTTCAATGGTTAGTCCTTGTGAGCTGCCCTACATGATCAAGGCATCTATGTAATTCTCTTGCTATTGCTATGCTCGGTTTGTTGGGATCCGATGGATTATGAGATTATGTTCAGATTGTTATGAGTTATATGTCTGATTATACTTTTATATTATGTTCCTTTGCGATTCATGCATGTTCTCCGTTGCTATTTATTGCTTTGGCCAAGTAGTAGATTGTAACTCCAAGAGGGAGCGTTATGCATGATTGTGGGTTCATGCCCCTCGATGTCTAGCTCGAGTGGCAGAAACATGAGACTAGGGGATGTGCTTGTTGCCACCAGGGAGAAAACAACGGTGCTTGTGACCACGGTTGCAAGGATTGTTTACCTTAGACATAGTTCGTTAATGCAGTTGCCCGTTGCTTTGAGTTTACACTTTAGGTGGGGCTCGCAACTTAATACCAGAGATATGTTCTGGATAGATATCTCAAGGTGGATGATTAGTAAGTAGATTCTGATGAGTAAACGGTCTACTTGTCTTGGCGTACCGCCCATTACTATTGAACCTCTAACTATCAAGTAGCATAATTAGCATTGCAGTGCGATCATAATTTTGTCAATTGTCCAACTGTGATTTGTTTACCCAAGCATAGTTGTTTATCGTCTTTTGGGAGAGAGACATCACTAGTGAACATCATGTGACTCCGGTCCATATCACCATCATTGTTTACACCTCCACCATTTACCGCTTTCATTTACTTTTCCGTTGCAATCACTATTACTTTCCCGCTTGTGTTTTGATCCTTTGCAAACTACAAGGCCAGAGAGATTGACAACCTCTCTGTACTCGTTGGGAGCAAAGTTATTTATTGTGTGTGCAGTTCCACGTCTTCTCCTGACCAGGACAAGAGACACCTACTTGTTGAGCCTAGGAGTCCCCTGGTTCGATAAACCTTATAGTCTCCTTGTAAGGGAAATCTGCTGCTTACTACATCTCCACCTTCCACTTGCGGTAACCAACGAGGGGCGAGAAGTATATTCATCAACTCGTCATCACGGAGCCAAAGAATATTCTCGAGCATTAGAAGCTCAATTGTCAATTCAACCACACGTGAAACACTTAATATGTGTAGCAAAATATTTAGTAGCAAAGCAGTATGGGAGTAACGGTAACAGTGGCAAATGTGACAGTAGCAGTTTTGTAGTGATTGTAACAATAGCAACGAAAAAGTAACTTAGCAAAGATCAATATGTGAAAAGCTCCTAGGCAATGGATCAATGATGGATAATTATGTCGGATGACATTCATCATTCAACAGTCATGACATAGGGTGATACAGAACTAGCTCCAAATCATCAATGTAATGTAGGCATGTATTCCATATATAGTCATACATGCTTATGGAAAAGAACTTGCATGACATCTTTTGTCCTACCATCCCATGACAGCGGGGTCCTAATGGAAACTAAGGGATATTAAGGCCTCCTGTTAATAGAGAATCAGACCAATGCATTATCACTTAGTGAATACATGAACTCCTCAAACTACGGTAATCACCGGAAAGAATCCCAGTTATTGTCACCCTGGGGGATGCGGATCATAACTCGTAATAGGTGTCTACAACTTGCAAGATAGGATCAAGAACACATATATATATTCATGAAAACATAATAGGTTCATATATGAAATAATAGCACTCGGGCCCTAGTGACAAGCATTAAGCATAGCAAAGTCATAGCAACATCAATCTCTTAACATAATGGATACTACGGATCAAACCCTACCAAAACCAATTCGATTACATGATAGATCTCATCCAACCTATCACCGTCCAGCAAGACTATGATGGAATGACTAACAAATGACAGAGAGCATCATGAAATTGGTGATGAAGGACGGTTGGTGATAACGACGACGTTTATTTCCCCTCTTCAGAGCCCAAATTAGACTCCAGATCTGCCCTCCCGAGGAAGAACAGGAGGTGGCAGCCGATGTCCCACAAGCGTATGGGATCACAATAGTTTTCGAGGGTAGAGTATTCAACCCAAATTTATTGATTCAACTCAAGGGGAAGCGAAAGAACATTCTCAAGTATTAGCAGTTGAGTTGTCAATTCAACCACACCTGAAAGATTAGTGTCTGCAAGCAAAGTATCAGTAGCAAGGTAGTATGATAGCAACGGTGCCAGAAAAAGCCTTGGTTGACAGGATTGTCAGTACCGCTTACCTAGCCTCGGCAACGGCGCCAACAAAGTCTTGCAACAAGTAACAATAGGGTAGCAAGGAACAGTAATAGCAGCAGCAGCAAAGTAACAAGTAACAACAGTAGCAATAGCAGCAAAGTAACAACAGTAGTGACAGCAGCAAAGTGGCCCAATCCCTCTTGTAGCAAGAGACAAGCCTAGGCAAAGTAACGTAGCGAGAACCAGTAGTAAAACACTCGTAGGCAGTGGATTGGTGATGGATGAGTATGACGGATGTCATTCATCATGTAACAGCTATAACACAGAGAGATATGTGGCTAGCTCCCGTTCATCAATCTAATGTAGGCATGTATTACGTATGTAGTCATACGTGCTTAGGGAAAAGAACTTGCATGACATCTATTGTCCATCCCTCCCGTGGCAGTGGGGTCCTAATGGAAACTACAGGATATTAAGGTTCTCCTTTTAATAAAGAACCGGACCAACGCATTAACATGCGGTGAATACATGAACTCCTCATACTATGGTCATCTCCGGGAGTGGTTCCGGCTATTTTCACTCCGGGGTTGCCGGGTCATAACACATAGTAGGTGACTACAACTTGCAAGATAGGATCTAAAACACACATATATTGGCGACAACATAATAGGTTCAGATCTGAAATCATGTCACTCGGGCCCCAGTGACAAGCATTAAGCATAGCCAAGTAGTAGCAACATCAATCTAGAACATAGTGGATACTAAGGATCAATCCCTGTCAAGAACTAACTCAATTACATGATAGATATCATCCAACTCATCACCGTCCAGCAAGCCTACGATGAGATTACTCACGAACGATGAAGAGCATCATGGAATTGTTGATGGAGAAAGGTTGATGATGATGATGATGGCGACGATTTCCCCTCTCCGGAGCCCGAAACGGACTCCAGATCTGCTCTCCAGATGAAGAACAGGATATGGCAGCGCCTCCGTATCGCAAAACGCGATGAAACCTTCTCTCTGATTTTTTTTTCCAGGCGAAACAGAATATATAGAGCTGACATTGGGGGCGGTGGTGTCACGTGGGCCCCACAAGCCCTCACGGCGCGACCATAGGGGGTGGCCGCGGCCTGTGGGCTTGTGGCCCACTGGCACGCCCCCTCCGGTGGATCTTTGCGCAGGTATTTTTCTTTTATTCCAGAAAAAATCTCCGTAAATTTTCATGACGTTCCGAGAACTTTCATTTCTGCACAAAAACAACAGCATGGCAATTCTGCTGAAAACAGCGTCAGTCCGGGTTAGTTCCATTCAAATCATGCAAATTAGAGTCCAAAACAAGGGTAAAAGAGTTCCAAAAAGTAGATACGACGGAGACATATCAACTCCCCCAAGCTTAAAGCCTTGCTTGTCCTCAAGCAACTCAGTTGACAAACTGAGAGAGACAAAAGAAAAACTTTGACGAACTCTGTTCGATCTTGTGGTTGCAACTATGTATAACTCATAACCAGAATTTCAGCAAGATCACAAGCAAACCACATAAGCAAATGACATGTAGGTTTCACGGTAAACTCATATCAATGGCATAATCAGCTAGTGAGCAAATAATAATAAGTCTCAAACGTCAACACTTCAATCAAAACAACATGAAGTAGTACGAATAGATGGCATCTCGCCAGCTCTTTCTGAGTCCGCAAAACATAAATGCAGAGCACCTTAAAAGACCAAGGGCTGACTAAACATTGTAATTCATGTCAATGAAGATCTAGTCATAGTCACACTCAACACAGTTAAAAGCAAAGCATAAAAATGATAGAGGTGCTCTCTAATTGGTGCTTTTTGTAAGAGGAGGATGACTCAACAGGAACAAAATAGACAGGCCCTTCGCAGAGGGGAGCAGTGATTTGCAGAGGTGCGAGAGCTCAAGCTTTGAAAACAGAGATAATAATTTTGGGTGGTATGATTTCATTGTCAACACAATGACTAAGAGTTCTCAATATCTTCCACGCTACACATGCTATAGGTGGTTCCCAAACAGAAAAGTAAAGTTTTGACTCCCCACCACCAATCAATCACACTCCACGGCTAGCCGAATCCTCGGGTACCGTCCAAACCAACATCAATCCTGGGGGAGTTTTGTTTGCAATTATCTTTTCGATTTGAGAATGGAACTGGGAATTCCAATTACCGGCCCCTTTCTCATGAATGATAGTGAATAAACACATATCGAGGATAACACGCCTAGCATGGAAGATACCAATAGCCCCCTGTCACCACATGAGCGGTTTGGCCATGCAAAACAGATTATTTCTTGAAGGTTTAGAGAATGGCACATGCAAATTTACTTGGAACGGCAGGTAGATACCGTACATAGGTAGGTATGGTGGACTCACATGGCACAACTTTGGGTTTAGGGAGGTGGATGCACAAGCAGTATTCCCGCTTAGTACAAGTGAAGGCTAGCAAAAGACTGGGAAGCGACCAACTAGAGAGCGACAATAGTCATCAAAATGCATTGAGAGTAACTAACATTGAGTGCAAGCATGAGTAGGACATAAATCACCATGAACATGAACATCATAGAGGCTATGTTGATTTTGTTTCAACTACATGCGTGAACATGCGCCAAGTCAAGCCACTTGAATCATTCAAAGGAGGATACCATCCTATCATACTACATCATAGTCATCTCAACATTCATGTGGGCATCCAAGACAAACCATTATAAGCTCCTAGCTAAGTAAGCATGGCATAATCAACTATGATCTCTAAGTTGTCATTGCAAACATGTTTCTCTCACAACAAAGCTGAATCAGGCATGATGAGCTAGTCATATTTACAAAAACAAAATAGATGGAGTTCATACCAGCTTTTCCAGGCTCAGTCACTTCATCATATATCGTCATTATTGCCTTTCACTTGCACGACCGAACGATGTGAACAATAATAAGCGTGCTCGTGCATTGGACTACGTTGGAATCTGCAGGCAACACAAAGGAGAAGACAAAGTAATATGGCTCTTTGAAAGCTAAACATGTATGCATACAAGAGCCACTAAACATTGTAATCATAGTCTTCTACCTTGACCCAAAGAAAAAGAAAACTATTTACACGGGAAAGCTCCCAACAAGAAAAACAAGAAAAAGAAAGTCTTTTTGGATTTTCTCAAACTAGACAGACACACGAAAAGAAAACGAGAACAAGAAAATAAAACTAGCATGGATGATACAGTGGCAAGGTGTGAACACCGGGCTAACAAAGTGAAAGCATAAGCAAGAATGTAAAGTCGGTGAGAACACGTACTCCCCCAAGCTTAGGCTTTTGGCCTAACTTGGTCTTCTCCCAAGTATGGTCCTGGCGAAATCCAAAATCATAATGGGGGTTATACGGGAGCGCTGCAGCCACTGTTGTGTGAGCTCCTCTGGGTCCCACTGATAAACTGGCGTGTGGTACTCGACTGGTGGCTCGGGCACGGGCACCTGTGGTTGGGCTAAGCCCCAATATGTGTAGATGTCCGAGAGTATAATAATGTACCTGCCTGCATGAAGATTGAACAAAGAAGGAGCAGGCAAAGTAATAGTCTCACGAGTACCCTGACTAAATACCAGGTTATAAATCATCCTTCCACCTATATCTCTATCAAGAAAGTCATGGCGAACCATGCTATCGTAATCTAGATATCTCTCGGGAAGAAGCATCTCTTCTTCCTCCTCCAGTCTAATGGGTATCTCAAAGTGTCTGGCAAGACGGGTAGCATAGATACCTCCATAGACAACACCTTTAGAACGGTTAAGGTTCAACCGTTGAGCTACTATAGCGCCCAAGCTATAAGTTTTATCGTTATAAAGGGCTTCGCGTAAGACCGCAAGATCTGGGGAACTAAGTGACCCAGCTTTCCCACGGCCAATCAAACATTTTCCCATGAATAGTGAGAAGTACCGAAGCACGGGAAAATGAATGCTAGCAGCTCTAGCGCAAGACACTCCTCTCTCCTCTCGTACAACAATTGTACCGATAAAAGGTTCCAAGTCCCGTGGACGAGGTTCATGAATATCCCCAACGTAAGGTAATTTGCAAACATTGCAAAAATCCTGGAGCGACATGCGATGGGGGACATCATAAAGTTTAAACTCAACCATAGGAGGATTCTTCCTCGGATAGAAGTTAAAGCTTTGTACGTAGATATTAGTGAGGAGGAGGTGTTGCAAACACTTATCTTCAACGAAGGCGGTAAGGCCTCGTTCTCCACCAAGTGATAGAAGTCCTCATAAATTCCAGCGGCGCGTAATAACACGTGCTTGGCCACTCACACACTCGAACTTCCGCGACTCGAGGGACCGGATACTTGGGCTTCTTCTCACCCCCATCATCCATGGGGCCACGGCTTGACGAGCCTCTCAAGAACCTCCTCATATTTTCCCTTTTCTATCTTTGAAAATTTCTGAAATTTTTAGTGGTTCTAATGAAAAGTGAATAAGGCTCAACGAAACTCGTAGCAACTACTCCCACAAGTGCCTAGAGGTCATATTACGCATCAAAACTACTTGGGACCAGCTAGAATCAGCATACAAAGCTCAAGAACATGGTCACCAAGGCAGCAAAAATACGCGGAGTATAAGGCACTAGAGCAAAAACTAATTGGACCAATGGAGGAGTCACTTACCAAGGAGTAATTTCCCAAAAACAGTTCGGAGAACAGTGATTTGAGCAAATAGATCGAAAATCCCAGCAAGAGGAGCAAGAACACGGGTTTGAGCTACGAAACGATTTTTTCTGGAGGTAGGAGAAGGAGATGGGAGCAAGAATGAGTGGAGGGGGTGCCTGTGGGCCCCACAAGCCTGGGTGGCGCGGCCAGGGGGGTGCCCACGCCCTAGGGCTTGTGGCCCACTGGTGTGGCCCCAGACAGACTCTTTGTCCCAGTATTTTTCAAATATTCCAGAAAAAATCATACTAGATTTTCACAGCGTTCGGAGAACTTTTATTTTCGGGGTATTTTTCTACCGGACGCTAAAACATAAAATAGGGAAAACTAATCCAAACCTATCATTTTTCTTATAAGCAACCTAAAGTGAAAGCTTGGAACAGAGGTTTGTGACTCCTCGAGTCATCCATCTCATGGTCATCGAAAGAAATCCGTCAATGGGGTTGATCAAATCCCCTCGACAAAACTTTCTCGAATCGCAAAAGAGAACGGAGAATTTTCGAATAGTCACTAAGTCACCTCAATGGGGATGTGTATCTCCCCAACAAGCAGGTCATACTTCATCTTGACACGAGGAATAGGGCATTCAAAGCTCCCAATAAGAATCGATGAAGTTTTCTCGATAGCATTGATGCAATGTACTCGATATTGTTTCTCCGGGAAGTGCACAGTATGCTCATTACCATTGACATGGAAAGTAACATTGCCTTTGTTGCAATCTATAACAGCCCTTGCAGTGTTTAAAAAGGGTCTTCAGAGGATGACACCATGGCATCATCCTTGGGAATATCCTAGATAACAAAGTCTGTTAAGACAGTGGTGTTAGCAACCACAACAGGCACATCCTCGCAAATGCCGATAGGTAAAGCAGTTGATTTGTTGGCCATTTGCAGAGAGATTTCAGTGGGTATCAACTTATCCAGCTCAAGTCTACGATAAAGAGAGAGAGGCATAACACTAACACCAGCTCCAAGGTCGCATAACGCAGTTCGAACGTAGTTGCCTTTAATGGAGCAAGGTATAGTGGGCACACCGGGATCACCTAGTTTCTTAGGAGTTCCACCCTTGAAGGTATAATTGGCAAGCATGGGGGAGATCTCAAGATCAGGCATCCTCCTCTTATTAGTCACAATATCTTTCATGTACTTAGCATACGGAGACATTTTGAGCACATCTGTCAAACGCATGTGCAGAAAGACAAGTCTGATCATCTCAACGAAGCGCTCAAAATCCTCATCATCCCTTTTCTTGGATGGTTTGGGAGGAAAGGGCATGGGTTTCTGAACCCATGGTTCCCTTTCTTTACCATGCTTCCTAGCAGTGAAGTCATTCTTATCGTATCTCTTAGTCTTAGGCTGTGGGTTATCAAGATCAACAGGTTCAATCTCCACATCCTTTTCATTGCTAGGCTGAGCATCTTCATGAACATCACTACTGATGTCATCATTAGGCTCATGTTCATCACCAGATTGTGTTTCAGCATCAGAGACAGAGGCATCGTTTGGACTCTCAGGTGTAGCAGCAACAGGGTTGCTGGCGTGCAGGTTCCTATCATCTTTGTTCTTCTTTCTAGGATGACTAGGTGCATCAGTGCTAACTCCTTGAGAATCTTGTTCAATTCTCTTCGGATGACCCTCAGGATACAGAGGTTCCTGGGTCATTCTACCGCCTCTAGTAACGACTCTGACGCAATTGTCATTCAACTCATTGGGCAAGTCATTCTGAGCTTTAAGTACTTGTTCTACCTGAGTAGTAACCATAGAGGCATGTTTCCTCACAAGCTTTAGATCATTGACATTTCTGTCCACACAAGCACTTAAATGACTGAGCATACGAGCATTCTTTTCCAATTGTCTGCTAACATAATCATTGAAACTTTGTTGTTTGGCAACGAAGTTATCAAATTCATCCATGAATAAGCTAGCAGGTTTATCAAAAGGAATATCACTCTCATCAAACCTATGTAGAGAATTTACTTCTACTACGTGTATCGGGTTATCGAGACCATGGATCTCTTCGATAGGTGGTAGATTTTTGACATCTTCAGATTTAATGCCTTTCTCTCACATAGATTTCTTGGCTTCTTGCATATCTTCAGGACCGAGGAATATAATACCTCTTTTCTTCGGTGTTGTCTTAGGAGGTGGTTCGGGGATAGTCCAAGTATTCTCATTGCACAAGATGTTATTCAATAGAATCTCAGCTTGTTCTACAGTTCGTTCCCTAAAAACACTACCGGCACAACTATCTAGGCGGTCTTTTGAAGCATCGGTAAGTCCATTATAGAAGATATCAAGTATTTCATTCTTCTCAAGAGGGTGATTAGGCAAATCATTCAGTAGCTGGATGAGCCTCCCCCAAGCTTGTGGGAGACTCTCTTCTTCAGCTTGAGCAAAGTTGTATATTTCCTGCAAGGTAGCTTGCTTCTTATGGGCAGGGAAATATTTTTCAGAGAAGTAGTAGACCATATCCTGGGGGCTACGCACACAACCAGGAGCAAGAGAAGTGAACCAGGTCTTAGCATCATCCTTTAACGAGAAAGGAAACAGCTTGAGCATGTAGTAGTGTCGGATCTTTTCCTCACTAGTGAATAGGGTGGCTATATCGTGCAGTTGGGTAAGATGGGCTACAACCGTCTCAGACTCATAATCGTGAAAAGGATCAGATTCGACCAGAGTGATTAACTCAGATTCGTCCGAGAATTCATAATCCTTTTCGGCCACAAAGATAGGCGAAGTGGCAAACTTCGGGTCGTATTTCATCCTAGCGTACAGAGATTTTTCTTTCCACTTGCGCAGAAGTTTCTCAACATCATAGCTATACTTACACGCAAGAAAGTCCTCAGCTATCTCTCCCTCCATAACATAGCGCGTATCAGGCATAGTAGCAGGTTCTAGTTTAACAGTATCAACAGTTTCAGAAGTATCATCACATCTAGCAGTAGCTCTAGCAAGTTGTGCATCAAGGAATGCACCTAGTGGCAAAGCAGTATCAGGCATAGCATCATCCGGCATAGTATCAAACATAGCATCATCAGGCATAGTATCAAGCATAGCATCATCAGGCATAGTATCAAGCATAGCATCATCAGGCATAGTATCAAGCATAGCATCATCATAAGCATCATGGGCAGCAGAAGTAGCATCATCAAGCACATGCGACATATCAAGATTTCTAGCAGGAGGCGAAGTCGCAAACTTACTCAAAAATGAAGGCGAATCAAGTGCAGAGCTAGATGGCAGTTCCTTACCTCACCTCGTAGTGGAAGGTAGGATTATAGTTCTTGGATCTTTTGGATTCCTCATAGTGATCAGCAGACGTCAATGCCAAGTGACTCAGAGAATATAGCTGTGCCTCCCCGGCAACGGCGTCAGAAAAAGCCTTGATGTCCCACAAGCGTATGGGATCGCAACAGTTTTCGAGGGTAGAGTATTCAACCCAAATTTATTGATTCGACTCAAGGGGAAGCGAAAGAATATTCTCACGTATTAGCAGTTGAGTTGTCAATTCAACCACACCTGAAAGGTTAGTGTCTGCAAGCAAAGTATCAGTAGCAAGGTAGTATGATAGCAACGGTGCCAGAAAAAGCCTTGGTTGACGGGATTGTCAGTACCGCTTACCTAGCCTCGGCAACGGCGCCAAGAAAGTCTTGCAACATGTAATAGCTGGGTAGCAGGGAACAGTAATAGCAGCAGCAACAAAGTAACAAGTAACAACAGTAGCAACAAGAGCAAAGTAACAGCAGTAGTGACAACAGCAAAGTGGCCCAATCCCTCTTGTAGCAAGGAACAAGCCTAGGCAAAGTAACGTAGCGAGAACCAGTAGTAAAAGACTCGTAGGTAGTGGATCGATGATGGATGAGTATGACATATGTGATTCATCATGTAACAGCTATAACACGGAGAGATATGTGGCTAGCTCCCGTTCATCAATCTAATGTAGGCATGTATTCCGTATGTAGTCATACGTGCTTAGGGAAAAGAACTTGCATGACATCTATTGTCCATCCCTCCCATGGCAGCGGTGTCCTAATGGAAACTACGGGATATTAAGGTTCTCCTTTTAATAAAGAACCGGACCAACGCATTAACATGCGGTGAATACATGAACTCCTCATACTATGGTCATCTCCGGGAGTGGTTCCGGCTATTGTCACTCCGGGGTTGCCGGGTCATAACACATAGTAGGCGACTACAACTTGCAAGATAGGATCGAAAACACACATATATTGGCAACAACATAATAGGTTCAGATCTGAAATCATGGCACTCAGGCCCTAGTGACAAGCATTAAGCATAGCCAAGTAGTAGCAACATCAATCTAGAACATAGTGGATACTAGGGATCAATCCTCGTCAAGAACTAACTCGATTACATGATAGATCTCATCCAACTCATCACCGTCCAACAAGCCTAGGATGAGATTACTCACGAACAATGAAGAGCATCATGGAATTGTCGATGGAGAAAGGTTGATGATGACGAAGGGCGACGATTTCCCCTCTTCGGAGCCCGAAACGGAGTCCAGATCTGCCCTCTAGATGAAGAACAGGATGTGGCGGCGCCTCTGTATCGCAAAACGCGATGAAACCTTCTCTCTGATTTTTTTTCTAGGCGAAACGGAAGATATAGAGCTGAGATTGGGGGCAGTGGTGCCACGTGGGCCCCACAAGCCCTCACGGCGCGACCATAGGGGGTGGCCACGGCCTGTGGGCTTGTGGCCCACTAGCACGCCCCCTCCGGTGGATCTTTGCACACGTATTTTTCTTTTATTCTAGAAAAAATCTCCGTAAATTTTCAGGATGTTCCGAGAACTTTCATTTCTGCACAAAAACAACACCACGTCAATTATGCTAAAAACAACATCAGTCCGGGTTAGTTCTATTTAAATCATGCAAATTAGAGTCCAAAACAAGGGCAAAAGAGTTCGGAAAAGTAGATACGACGGAGACGTATCAGCAGCGGCTCCGTATCATAAAACGCGATGAATTCTTCTCTCTGATTTTTCTCCCCGAATAGGAATATATAGGAGTGGAAACGAGGTCGGTGGAGCCACACGGACCCCACAAGCCAGGGGGCGTGCCCTAGGGGGGACGCGCCGTGCAAGGTTGTGGCTTGGTGGTGGCCCCTCTCTGGTTGATTCTTTCGACAATATTGTTTATTAATCCAAAAGTATTCTTCGTAAATTTTCAGGTCAATCCGAGAACTTTTTTTTCTGCACAAAAATAAGACCAAGGCAATTCTGCTGAAAACAACGTCAGTCCGGGTTAGTTCCATTCAAATCATACAAATTAGAGTCCAAAACAAGGCCAAAAGAGTTTGGAAAACTAGATACGTTCGAGACATATCCAAAGCAATTCAGTTGATAAACTGAAAGTGATAAAGAAAAACTTTTACTAACTCTGTTTGATCTTGTTGTTGTAAATATGTCTAACTTATGTTCACATCTTCATCTCAGATTATAGACTAACCACATTCACAATAATATTTAGGTCTCATATTTACTAATATCAATGGCATAATCAACTAGCGAGCAATAATAATAAGTCTCGGATGACAACAATTTTATCAAAACAATCATAATACAATATGGTAAACTGGTATCTTGCTAGCCCTTTGTGAGACCGCAAAACATAAATGCCGGGCATGTTTGAAGAACAAGGACTGACTAGACATTGTATTTCATGGTAAAAGAGATCCAGTCATACTCATACTCAATATCAATTAATAAAAAACATACAAATGACGAAGGTGCTCTCTAACTGGGGCCTTTTTATAAGAAGAGGATGACTCAACAGTAAAGTAAAATAGATAGGCCCTTCATATAGGGAAGCATTGATTTCACAGGTGCCTGAGCTCGAGCTTTTAAAACAGGGATGAATCAAAATTTTGGACAGTATGCTTTCATTGTCAACATAACAACTAAGAGATCCCAATATCTTCCATGCAAAATACATTATAGGCGGTTCCCAAATAGAATAGTAAAGTTTTTACTCCCCCTCCACCAATCAATCACACTCCACGGCGGGCCGAATCCACGGGTACCGTCCATACAAATAACAATCCTGGGGAATTTTGTTTTATTATACGTTGATTTACCTTTTGATCATGGAACTGGGCATCCCGATTACCAGCCACTTTCTCGTGAATGATAGTGAATCAACACATATCGTGAGAATAACCCACACAACCTGGAAGATACTGATAGCCCCTAGTCACTATCATAGCGATTCGGGCATACAAAACAGAACAATTATTTGAAGCTTTAGAGCATGACACATGCAAATTTACTTGGGACGACAGGTAAATACCACATATACGTAGGTATGGTGGACTCATATGAAACAACTTTGGGTTTATGCAAATGGATGCACAAGCTGTATTCTCGCTTAGTACAAGTGGAGGCTAGCAAGAGACTGGGAAGCGACCAACTAGAGAGCGACAACAGTCATAAACATGCTTTGAGATTAACCAACATTGAATGCAAGCATGAGTAGGATATAAATCACCATGAATATAAATAGCATGGAGGCTATGTTGGTTTTGTTTCAACTACATGCGTGAACATGTGCCAAGTCAAGCCACTCGAATCATACGGAGGAGGATACATTTCTATCATACTACATCACAACCATTTTAATATGCATGTTGGCACTCAAGACAAACCATTATTTACTCCTAGCTAATTAAGCATGGAATAAGTACCTATAATCTATAATTGTCATTGCAAACATGTTCAATTCATATCGAGATGAATCCAGAATGATGAGTTAATCATATTTACAAAAACAAAATAGGCCGAGTTCATACCAGCTTTTCTCCATCTCCGTCACTTCATCATATATCATCATTATTGCCTTTCACTTGCACGACCGAACGGTGTGAATAATAATAATAAGAGTACATGTGCATTGGACTGAGCTGGAATCTGCAAGCAATAACTCAAATGAGAAGACAAGGTAATATGGGCTCTCTGATAGATAAACGACAATGAATATGAGAGCCACTCAGCATGTCATTGTGGTCTTCTCCCTACGACCCAAAGAAGAAATAAAAACTATTTACACGGGAAAGCCCCCAACAAGCAAAAGAAGAACGAAAAATCTTTTTGGGTTTTCTTTTAACACTACAACTAAACAAACTAGAAGGTAAAGCTAGAACTATTTTATTTTTTGATTTTCTCTAGGTTAATGAAACACACAAGAAGAAAACAAAAAGAAGAAATAAACTACTATGGATGGTACAATGAAAAAGTATGAACACCGACAGCTGGAATGAGTGTGTGAACATGAATGTAATGTCGGTGACAAATACGTACTCCCCCAATCTTAGGCTTTTGGACTAAGTTGGTCTAAGGCCATGGCTGGCCCAGATAATATCCAAAGTCATAGTTGGGGTTGTACTGGGCCGCGGCAGCTACCGCCTGATGCTTGTAGCAACTACTCCCACAAGTGCCTAGAAGCTATATCATGCATCAAATCTACTTGGGACCCTACAAATTTGACATGCAAGCTCAAGAATAGGGTCACCAAAGCAAAAAAAATTGCAACATATAAAGCACTAGAACAAAAACTAATTGGACTATTGGAGGAGTTACATACCAATAATCAAGCCTCTAAAATAGTCTTGCAAATGGGGCTTTAAGCAAGGAGATCAAAAATGGCACCAAGATGAGCTAAAACACGTGTTTGAGCAATGGTGGGATTTTTTTCTGGACGGAGAAGGAGCGGATGGTTACTCGAATAAGTGAATGGGCCTCATGTGGGACCCACAAGCCAGGGGGCGCTCCCACGGGGTGGCTGCGCCCTGTAGGCTTGTGGCCCTTTGGTGCAGCCCCTGATGTGTTCTTAGCACCAAAAATTCTTAAATAATACAGAAAATCATACTAAATTTTCACGGAGTTTTGAGAACTATTATTTTTCACGTCATTTTTCTAATACATGGATAAAACGGAAAACAGAGAAATAATAGCATTTTTTACTAAACTGAAACTAAGGAACACAAAATAAAAGTCGGATACATAAGGTTGTGCTTTCTAAATTCATCCATCTCATGGCCGTCAAAAAGAATCCATCAATAAGGTTGATAAAGTCTTATTGACAAACTTTTTTCGAATGACATGGAACCGGAGAATTCCGAATAACACTAGGTTACCTCAATGGGGATATGCATGTCCCAAACAATAAGTATATCATATTTCTTTTTGACTGTAGGAAGAGGGAATTCAAATTCCCCAATAGTGAACGTTGGATTTTTTCAATGGAGTTGATATTACGAACTTGAGATTGTTTCTTCGAAAAGTGTACTGTATGCTCATTACCATTAACATGAAAAGTGACATTGCCCTTATTGCAGTCAATAATAGCTCGTGCAGTATTTAGAAAGGGTCTACCAAGGATGATCGACAAGCTGTCGTCCTCGGGAATATCAAGAATAACAAAATCCATTAAGATAGTAACATTTGCAACCACAACCCGCACATCCTCACAAATACCGATTGGTAAAGCAATTGATTTATCAGCCATTTGAAGAGAGATTTCATTAGGTGTCAAATTATTCCACCCTTAAAAGTGTAATTAGCAAGCATGGTGGAAATCTGAGCTTCCACTATGTTTCTTTTATTTGTAACAATATCTTTCATGTACTTAGCATAAGGAGATAATTTCAGAATATTAGTTAAGCGCATACGTAAAAAGACAGGTCTTAGCATATCAGCAAAGCGCTCAAAATCCTCATAATCCTTCTTCTTCGGAAGATTTAGGAGGGAAGGGCATGGGTTTCTGAACCCATGGTTCTCTTTCCCTACCATGCTTCCTAGCAATAAAATCTCTTTTATCATATCTCTTATTCCTAGGTTGTGGGTTATCAAGATCAACAGCAGGTTCAGTATCCACATCATTGTCATTACTAGGTTGAGCATCGACATGAACATCATCATTAATGTTATTACTAGGTTCATGTTCATTACAAGATTGTGTCCCGACATCAGAAATAGAGATATCATTTTGGTTTTCATGTGACTCTACAACAGGTTCACTAACATCATGCAAGGTCCTATCGTCATTCTTTTTTCCTTTTATTAGAAGGACCAGGTGCATCAATATTAACTCTCTGAGACTCTTGCTCAATTCTCTTAGGATGGCCCTTAGGATACAAAGGTTCCCGAGTCATTCTACCACATCTAGTCACAACTCTAACAGAATGATCATTGTTCTTACTTATTATCTCATTGAACAAATCATTTTGTCCCTTAAGTACCTGTTCTAATTGAGTAGTTACCATGGAAGCATGTTTACTATTAAGCCTAAGGTCATTAACAGCTCTACTCATATAGTCACCCAAGCGATCAAGCATGTAAGCATTATGTTTCATTTGTCTACTAAGATAAGCATTGATTTTTTCTAGTTTAACAACAATTTTATCAAATTCATCCAAGCATTGGCTAGCAGACTTATTATAAGGGATTTCACCTTCATCAAATCTACGAAGATAATTTACCTCTACTACCTGTGTCGGGTTATCAAGACCATGTATTTCTTCAATAGGTGGTAGATTCTTAACATCTTCAGCTTTAATACCTTTTTCTTTCATAGATTTCTTTGCCTCTTGCATATCTTTAGGACTAAGGAATAGAATACCTCTTTTCTTCGGAGTTGGTTTTGGAGGTGATTCGGGAATAGCCCAATCATTATCATTGCTCAATATATTATTCAATACTAGTTCAGCTTGTTCAACAGTTTGTTCCCTGAAAACACAACCAGCACAACTATCTAGGTCGTCCCTAGAAGCATCGGTTAGTCCATTATAAAAGATATCAAGTATTTCATTTTTCTTAAGAGAGTGATCCGGCAAAGCATTAAGTAACTGAAGAAGCTTCCCCCAAGATTGTGGGAGACTCTCTTCTTCAATCTTCACAAAGTTTAATATTTTCTGCAAGGCGGCTTGTTTCTTGTGGGCGGGAAAATATTTTTCAGTGAAGTAGAATATCATATCCTCGGGACTACGCACACAACTAGGAGCAAGAGAATTAAACCATATCTTAGCATCACCCTTTAGGCCTTGTTCGGTTGACAGGGAAGTGAAAGGGATTTGGCAGGGATTGAGGAGACTAAATCCCTGACAAGTCAAATTCCCCTCCAATCCTCTCCAATCCCCATGGGAGGAGGATTAACTGAACAAGGCCTTAATGAGAACAGAAACATCTTAAGAATACAGTAATAGCAATTTTTTCCTCATGAGTAAATAGGGTGGCTATATCATTCAATTTATTAAGGTGTGCCACAACAGTTTTAGATTCATAACCATGGAAAGGATCAGATTCTACCAAAGTAATTAACTCAGGATCAACATATAATTCATAATCCTTATCAGTAACACAGATAGGTGAACTAGCAAACTTGGGATCATATTGCATTCTAGCATACAAAGATTTTTCCTTCCATTTGCATAGCAATTTCTTAAGATCATCTCTATCCATACAATCAATAAAGTCCCTAGATACTTCTCCTTCCATAACATAACCCTTAGGTATATTAGGAAATTCATATCTAGGAGAGCTAGGTCTAGTAGGTGCATCATAGTGTTCAGTTTCAATAATTTCCTCACATTCAGAAATATCATCACTTTCAGCATTCACTCTAGCAATTTGTTCATCAATTCATCACGTGGCACAATAGTATCAAGCAAAGTATCACCATAAGCATCACGCATAGCAGATGTAGCATCATCAATTACTTGCGACATATTAGATTGAGTAGCGGGTGGTGGTGTCACAAATTTACTCGTAACACACGGTGAATCAAGTGCACAACTAGATGGCAGTTCCTTACCTATCCTTATACTTGAGGGGTATATCTTGGTTTTAGCGTCTTTCAGATTTTTCATAGTGATCAACAAATATAAATTCCAAGTGACTCAGAGAATAAAGTTGTGCTCCTCGGCAATGGCGCCAAAAAGGTCTTGATAACCCACAAGTATAGGGATCGCAACAATTTTCGAGGGTAGAGTATTCAACCCAAATTTATTGATTCGACTCAAGGGGATCCAAAGAATATTCTCGAGTATTAGATGCTCAGTTGTCAATTCAACCACACCTGAAACACTTAATATCTGTAGCATAGTATTTAGTAGGAAAGTAGTATGGGAGTAACGGTAAGAGTGGCAAACGTGATGTAGCACTTCTGTAGTGATTGTAACAATGGCAACGGAAAAGTAACTTAGCAAAGATTAATATGTGAAAAGGTTGTAGGCAATGGATCTGTGATGTATGATTATGCCGGAGGGCATTCATCATGCAACAATCATAACATAGGTTGATACAGAACTAGCTCCAATTCATCAATGTAATGTTGGCATGTATTCCATATATAGTCATACGTTCTTATGGAAAAGAACTTGCATGACAACTTTTGTCCTACCCTCCCGTGGCAGCGGGGTCCTAATGGAAACTAAGGGATATTAAGGCCTCCTTTTAGTAGAGAACCGGACCAAAGCATTAGCAATTAGTGAATACATGAACTCCTCAAACTACGGTAATCACCAGAAGGAATCCGAGTTATTGTCACCCTGGGGGATGTGGATCATAACTCGTAATAGGTGTCTACAACTTGCAAGATAGGATCAAGAACACATATATATTCATGAAAACATAATAGGTTCCGATCTAAAATCATGGCACTCGGGCCCTAATGACAAGCATTAAGCATAACAAAGTCATAGAAACATCAATCTCAGAACATAATGGATACTAGGGATCAAATTCTAAAAAAACTAACTCGATTACATGATAGATTTCATCCAACCCATCACCGTCCAGCAAGCCTATGATGGAATTACTCATGAAAGACAGAGAGCATCATGAAATTGGTGATGAAGGATGGTTGGTGATGACGACGGCGTCGATTTCCCCTCTTCGGAGCCCAAATCAGACTCCGAATCTGCCCTCCCGAGGAAGAACACGAGGTTGCAGCGGCTCCGCATCATAAAACGCGATGAACTCTTCTCTCTGTTTTTTTCTCCCCGAATAGGAATATATAGGAGTGGAAACGAGGTCGGTGGAGCCACAGGGAGCCGACAAACCACGGGCGCGCCCTAGGGGGGCCGCGCCGTGCAGGCTTTCAGGTCAATCTGGGAACTTTTATTTCTGCACAAAAATAACACCAAGGCAATTCTGCTAAAAACAATGTCAGTCAGGGTTAGTTCCATTCAAATCATACAAATTAGAGTCCAAAACAAGGGCAAAATAGTTTGGAAAAGTAGATACGTTGGAGACGTATCAGTGGCCATGCTGGTGGTGGCGGGGATGAATCTACTGATAGTGAGTGCGAGGTGGTTGAGGGGGTCCCCGTGTACCAGCATGGTGGTACACGGATCCCACCCATGTCGGCAACCCACAAGGAGAGGTCGGTGATTAGGCCTGATGGGGAGAAGTAAGTGCATTTACTCTTTTTGTACCTTTTGCGTTCACGTTTCTTGAAATATCTAATGCATTGACCTTGTCATACTGTAGGGGTTGGCATCACCCCCGTGGAGTCTGCAAGACGAACACCGTCCTTGGTGTGCTTTGCCAGTATAATTCCCTGGGTTTGTCACGTTGCTCGGTGAGGGTCAGCTTCCTCAACTAGGATTGAGCTGTGAGCACTACAAGGCTGCCTAGGCCCCGCTGGAGGAGATGGCCATTGGTGTCTTGTGCCACACGAGGGCCGAGATGGTGATCAACAGCCTTTGGGTAATTTCTCCTTTACACAATCTAAAATTAACAATAGATAGTTATTTGACTAATCAATGTTGTCTCGTTTGATTGCAGACCTTCTACAGGTGTGAGGAGGGATACGAGGAGGAGGCGGCCAATGTTATCGGTACCGAGTGCAAGTGCCTATTACATAACTTACACCACGAGGCTTGGTTGCAGGTTGTTCGAGACCAGCACACCACACATCGTATTAAGAAGGACAAGTCGTTGTGCCGCGAAAAATTTCTAAGGAAGGAGCAGTACATGAAGGTAATTACCTATTCTTAAGGCCTTGTACTTAGTTTCCTCGATTTGATTCGTAGGCGTAGCGCTCAAATTTCTCTCTATTAACTTATAGGCCCCCCGATATGGTGTGCGGATAAGATGGATTGTTGGGAGGCGTTGGTGGATGACTGGTGCACAGGCCAATGGCAAGCCGTCCATGACAATGCGAAGGACCGACATGCCCAAATGGTTGGTGTGCCACACCATCAAGGCAGCGCCAACTTATTTCAGTTCGGGCTGAACTGGGTATGTGGTTTGCTTCAGGATTCATGCAATTCATTCTTCATGCTAGCTTGAGCCCTTTACTATTACTTTGTTCCTCTCTTTTAGGCGCACCACAATAACACGGAGGTGCCTCATGTGTACGACCTCTATGCCATGGCCCATACTGACTCGTACAAGAAGGCCAAGGCATTCTCCGAGTCTGACCTCGATCTCCAAAGAAGTTCACCAACATCTCCTCCCACCACAAGCTCGTGAGGTACAATAAGGAGGGGAAGGCGAGGAATGTTGGGGATCGTAGTAATTTCAAAAAAATTCCTACGTCACACCAGGATCTATCTATAATTTCTGCTTGTTCGATAATCTTTTGGGTGACATTGTTATATGTTTTGCTACACTTTTATATATCATTGTACACATATTTGGACTAACCTACTAACTCAGTGCACCCATTGCCAGTTTCTGTGTGCTGATGTCTATTTTGCAAGGGCTTTTACCCAATTTTCCGAAGCCCAAAAAATTCCAGCAAAAATATATAAAAAATCAGCGAAATAGAAGCTTTCGGATCACCGAAGATGGGCGAGAGAGGGGCCAGGGGCCTCCCAGGCGGCCTGCTGGCGCGGCCAGGCCCTAGGCCGTGCCAGGAGGTTGCCTGAGTGGGTCCCACCTCCTTTGGTGCCCTCCTTTGGCCTATATTTAGAGTCCCGAGAGGAAACCCTCGCAGACTTTCTGGAATCGCGAATTTCTCCATCGTTCCGCCGCCGCAGCGCTTCCGAGATCGGGAGCGTCACGAGACCTCTTCCCGGCACCCTGTCGGAGGGAGGATTGACCGCCAGGAGCTTCTCCACCGGCATGGACGCTTCTCGGACGTGTCGTGAGTAGTCCTCCTTGGACCATGTGTCCATGACCAGTAGCTATGTGAAGTCTTCTCTCCAATCTTGTGCTTCAATGGTTAGTCCTTGTGAGATGCCCTACATGATCAAGGCATCTATGTAATTCTCTTGCTATTGCTATGCTCAGTTTGTTGGGATCCAATGGATTATGAGATTATGTTCAGATTGTTATGAGTTATATATTTGATTATCCTCTTATATTATGTTCCTTAGTGATTCATGCATGTTCTCCGTTGCTATTTATTGCTTTGGCCAAGTAGTAGATTGTAACTCCAAGAGGGAGCGTTATGCATGATTGTGGGTTCATCCCCCTCGATGTCTTGCTTGAGTGATATAAACATGAGACTAGGGGATATTCTTGTTGCCACCAGGGAGAAAACAACGATGCTTGTGACCACGGTTGGAAGGATTGTTTACCTTACGCATAGTTCGTTAATGCAGTTGTCCGTAGCTTTGAGTTTACAGTTTGGTTGGGGCTCGCAACTTAATACCGGAGAGATGTTCTGGATAGATATATCAAGGTGGATGATTAGTAAGTAGATGTTGATGAATAAACGGTTTACTTGTCTTGGCGTACTGCCCATTACTATTGAACCTCTAACTATGAAGTAGCATAATTAGCATCGCGGTGCAATCATAATTTTGTCAATTGCCCAACTATGATTTGTTTACCCAAGCATAGTTGTTTATCGTCTTTTGGGAGAGAGACATCACTAGTGAACATCATGTGACTCCGGTCCATATCACCATCATTGTTTACACCTCCACCATTTACCGCTTTCATTTACTTTTCCGTTGCAATCACTATTACTTTCCCGCTTGTGTTTTGATCCTTTGCAAACTACAAGGCCGAAGAGATTGACAACCTCTCTGTACTCGTTGGGAGCAAATTTATTTGTTGTGTGTGCAGGTCCACGTATTCTGCTAACCAGGAGAGGAGACACCTACTTGTTGAGCCTAGGAGTCCTCCTGGTTCGATAAACCTTACAGTCTCCATGTAAGGGAAATCTGCTACCGACTACATCTCCACCTTCCACTTGGGGTAACCAACGAGGGGCGAGAAGTTTATACATCAACTCGTCATCATGGAGCCAAATAATATTCTCGAGTATTAGCAGCTCAATTGTCAATTCAACCACACCTGAAAGACTTAATATGTGTAGCAAAATATTTAGTAGCAAAGCAGTATGGGAGTAACGGAAACAGTGGCAAATGTGACACTAGCAGTTTTGTAGTGATTGTAACAATAGCAACGAAAAAGTAACTTAGCAAAGATCAATATGTGAAAATCTCCTAGGCAATGGATCGATGATGGATAATTATGTCGCATGGCATTCATCATGCAACACTCATGACATAGGGTGATACAGAACTAGCTCCAAATCATCAATGTAATGTATGCATGTATTCCATATATAGTCATACGTGCTTATAGAAAAGAACTTGCGTGACATCTTTTGTCCTACCCTCCCATGGCAGCGGGGTCCTAATGGAAACTAAGGGATATTAAGGCCTCCTTTTAATAGAGAATCAAACCAATGCATTATCACTTAGTGAATACATGAACTCCTCAAACTACGGTAATCACCGGAAAGAATCCCAGTTATTGTCACCCTAGGGGATGCGGATCATAACTCGTAATAGGTGTCTACAACTTGCAAGATAGGATCAAGAACACATATATATTCATGAAAACATAATAGGTTGAGATATGAAATAATGGCACCCGGGCCCTAGTGACAAGCATTAACCATAGCAAGTCATAGCAACATCAATCTCAGAACATAATGGATAGTAGGGATCAAACCTTACCAAAACCAACTCGATTACATGATAGATCTCATCCAACCCATCACCGTCCACCAAGACTATGATGGAATGACTAATGAATGACATAGAGCATCATGAAATTGGTGATGAAGGATGGTTGGTGATGACGACGACGTTGATTTCCCCTCTTCGGAGCCCAAATCAGACTCCAGATCTGCCCTCTCGAGGAAGAACAAGAGGTGGCAGCGGCTCCATATCATAAAACGCGATGAACTCTACTCTCTGATTTTTCTCCCCGAATAGGAATATATAGGAGTGGAAACGAGGTCGGTGGAGCCACACGGACCCCACAAGCCAAGGGGCGCGCCTTGCAAGGTTGTGGCCTGGTGGTGGCCCCTCTTCGGTTAATTCTTTCGCCAATATTGTTTATTAATCCAAAAGTATTCTTCATAAATTTTCAGGTCAATTCGAGAACTTTTATTTCTGCACAAAAATAAGACTAAGGCAATTCTGCTAAAAACAACGTTAGTCCGGGTTAGTTCCATTCAAATCATACAAATTAGAGTCCAAAACAAGGCCAAAAGAGTTTGGAAAAGTAGATACGTTCGAGACGTATCAACTCCCCGAAGCTTAAACCTTTGCTTGTCCTCAAGCAATTCAGTTGATAAACTGAAAGTGATAAAGAAAAACTTTTACAAACTCTGTTCGATCTTGTTGTTGTAAATATGTCTAACTTATGTTCAGATCTTCATCTCAGATTATAGACTAACCACATTCACAATAATATTTAGGTCTCATATTTACTAATATCAATGGCATAATCAACTAGCGAGCAATAATAATAAGTCTCGGATGACAACAATTTTATCAAAACAATCATAATACAATATGATAAACTAGTACCTTGCTAGCCCTTTCTGAGACCGTAAAACATAAATGCAGGGCACGTCTGAAGAACAAGGACTAACTAGACATGTATTTCATGGTAAAAGAGATCCAGTCATACTCATACTCAATATCAATTAATAAAAAACGTACAAATGCCGAAGGTGCTCTCTAACTGGTGCTTTTTATAAGAAGAGGATGACTCAACAGTAAAGTAAAATAGATAGACCCTTCAGAGAGGGAAGCATTGATTTCAGAGGTGCCTGAGCTCGAGCTTTTAAAACACTGATGAGTCAAAATTTTGGACAATATGCTTTCATTGTCAACATAACAACTAAGAGATCTCAATATCTTCCTTGCTAAATACATTATATGCGGTTCTCAAATAAAAGAGTAAAGTTTTTACTCCCCCTCCACCAATCGATCACACTCCACGGCGGGCCGAATCCATGGGTACCGTCCATAAAAATAACAATCCTGGGGGAATTTTGTTTTATTATACGTTGATTTACCTTTTGAGCATGGAACTGGGCATCCCGATTACTAGCCACTTTCTCGTGAATGATAGTGAATCAACACATATCGTGCGAATAACCCACATAGCCTGGAAGATACTGATAGCCCCTAGTCGCTACATGAGCGATTCGGGCATACAAAACAGAACATTTATTTGAAGCTTTAGAGCATGACACATGCAAATTTACTTGGGACGACAGGTAAATACCACATATACGTAGGTATGGTGGACTCATATGAAACAACTTTGGGTTTATGGAAATGGATGCACAAGCAGTATTCTCGCTTAGTACAAGTGGAGGCTAGCAAGAGACTGGGAAGCGACCAACTAGAGAGCGACAATAGTCATAAACATGCTTTGAGATTAACCAACATTGAATGCAAGCATGAGTAGGATATAAATCACCATGAATATAAATATCTTGTAGGCTATGTTGGTTTCATTTCAACTACATGCGTGAACATGTGCCAAGTCAAGCCACTCGAATCATTCGGAGGAGGATACCATTCTATCATACTACATCACAACCATTTTAATATGCATGTTGGCACTCAAGACAAACCAGTATTTACTCCTAGCTAATTAAGCTTGGAATAAGTAACTATAATCTATAATTGTCATTGCAAACATGTTCAATTCATAACGAGATGAATCCAGAACGATGAGCTAATCATATTTACAAAAACAAAATAGGTCGAGTTCATACCAGCTTTTCTCCATCTTCGTCACTTCATCATATATCATCATTATTGCCTTTCACTTACATGACTGAACGGTGTGAATAATAATAATAAGAGTACATGTGCATTGGACTAAGCTGGAATCTGCAAGCAATAACTCAAATGAGAAGACAAGGTAATACGGGCTCTGTGATAGATAAACGACAATGAATATGAGAGCCACTCAACATGTCATCGTGGTCTTCTCCCTACGACCTAAAGAAGAAAGAAAAACTATTTACATGGGAAAGCCCCCAACAAGCAAAAGAAGAATGAAAAATCTTTTTGGGGTTTCTTTTAACACTACAGCTAAACAAACTAGAAGGTAAAGCTAGAACTATTTTATTTTTTGATTTTCTCTAGGTTAATGAAACACACAAGAAGAAAACAAAAGGAAGAAATAAACTACTATGGATGGTACAATGAAAAAGTATGAACACCGACAACTGGAATGAGTGTGTGAACATGAATGTAATGTCGGTGACAAATACGTACTCCCCCAAGCTTAGCCTTTTGGAGAAAGTTGGTCTAAGGCCATGGCTGGCCCAGATAATATCCAAAGTCATAGTGGGGTTGTACTGGGCCGCGGCAGCTACTGCCTGAACGACTTCAGCGTGGAGGCGAGCAGCCTTCGCATCTCTCTCGTAGTTGTTTGCCTCCTCTATGGTTATAAAGTACCACCATTTTTCCTGAAAGTTAAAGAAGGCAGGAGCAGGAAGGGTAATATGGACAGCATGTTGTCTATCAAAAATTAGTCGGTATAGGAGGTGTTGTTCATTTATCTTAAGAAACTGGTAGCGCACCATAGCCTCATAATCGAGAAAAGCAAGTGGTAACTCAGTATCATTCTCCCTTATGGGTATCCCGAGATAATTAGCTAGACGAGTGGCATAAATTCCACCAAAGAAATCTCTGTCTACAACATTTTTATGTAGCCTCCTAGCAATAATAGCTCCTAAGTTATATCGTCTATCACACATGACCACACTCTTAAGAATACTAAGGTCAGGTACGCAAAGGTGGCAATGCTCATGTTTACTGTTAATACATCTGCCTATGAAGAGGGCAAGATAATGTATGACATGAAAGTGAATGCTCCCCAAGGTAGCCTATGTAATATTTCTAGTTTCTTCCACGGTGATGCTAGCAAGAAAATCATTATATTCGTCTTTGTGAGGATCACTATGGCTACCCCATTGTGGAGTTTTGCATGCATGGTTAAAATCTTCTAGGTCCACAGTATAAGATTCATCATAAATATTAAATAGGACGGAATGCCTCTTACACGTGGATGAAAATTCAAACCTCCGCACAAAGGAATCAGTGAGTTGATGATATTTCTTGCATTGGTCTGAAACAAAATCTTCAAGGCCAGCATTTTGTATGTACGTGTAAAACTCTTCCTTGAATCCGGCCAGGACCATGAATGATTCCGACGACCATTCACAAGGCCGTACTTGAGCTTCCCTTGGATGTTCAAAGTCGGGCTCACGTATCGCAAGTCTCGGGATCTTCTTGCTTGAGGAACTAACTTGGTATATTTTACTTCACATTTTTCTTTCTCTGAAAAATAAATCTGAAATTTTTAATGACTCCACATAAAAATGAACAAAACTCAATCAAAACTTGTAGCAACTACTCCCACAAGTGCCTAGAAGCTATATCATGCATCAAATCTACTTGGGACCCTACAAATTTGACATGCAAGTTCAAGAATAGGGTCAACAAAGCAAATTTTTTTTGCAACATATAGAGCACTAGAACAAAAACTAATTGGACTATTGGAGGAGTTACATACCAATGATCAATCCTCTAAAGTAGTCTTGCAAATGGGGCTTTAAGCAAGGAGATCCAAAATGGCACCAAGATGAGCTAAAACATGTGTTTGAGCAATGGTGGGATTTTTTCTGGAGGGAGGAGTGGATGGGTACTCGAATAAGTGAAGGGGCCTCATGTGGGAGCCACAATCCACGGGGCGCGCCCACGGGGTGGCTGCGCCCTGTAGGCTTGTGGCCCGTTGGTGCAGCCCCCTCATGTGTTCTTAGCACCAAAAATTCTTAAATAATACAGAAAATCGTACTAAATTTTCACGGAGTTTTGAGAACTTTTATTTTTCACGTCATTTTTCTAATACACAGATAAAACGGAAAACAGAGAAATAATAGCATTTTTTTACTAAACTAAAACTAAGGAACAGAAAATAAAAGTTGGGTACATAAGGTTGTGCTTTCTAAATTCATCCATCTCATGCCCGTCAAAAAGAATCCATAAATAAGGTTGATAAAGTGTTATTGACAAACTTTTTTCGAATGACATGGAACCGGAGAACTTTCGAATAACACTAGGTTACCTCAATGGGGATATGCATGTCCCAAACAATAAGTATATCATATTTCTTTTTGACTGTAGGAAGAGGGAATTCAAATTCTCCAATAGTGAACGTTGGATTTTTTTTCAATGGAGTTGATACTATGAACTTGAGATTGTTTCTTCGGAAAGTGTACCGTATGCTCATTACCATTAACATGAAAAGTGACATTGCCATTGTTGCAGTCAATAATAGCTCGTGCACTATTTAGAAAGGGTCTACCTAGGATGATCGACAAGTTGTCGTCCTCGGGAATATCAAGAATAACAAAGTCCATTAATATAGTAACATTTGCAACCACAATACGCACATCCTCACAAATATCGATAGGTAAAGCAGTTGATTTATCAGACATTTGAAGACAGATTTCATTAGGTGTCAAATTATTCAAGTCAAGTCTACGATATAAAGAGAACAACATAACACTAACACCAGATCCAAGGTCACATAAAACAATTTTAACATAATTTCCTTTAATAGAGCATGATATAGTAGGTACTCCGGGATCTCCTAATTTCTTTGGTATTCCACCCTTAAAAGTGTAATTAGCAAGCATGGTGGAAATCTCAGCTTCCGCTATGTTTCTTTTATTTGTAACAATATCTTTCATGTACTTAGCATAAGGAAACAATTTCAGAATATTGGTTAAGCGCATACGTAAAAAGACAGGTCTTAGCATATCAGCAATGCGCTCAAAATCCTCATCATCCTTCTTCTTGGATGATTTAGGAGGGAAGGGCATGGGTTTTTGAACCCATGGTTCTCTTTCCCTACCATGCTTCCTAGCAATACAATCTCTTTTATCATATCTCTTATTCCTAGGTTGTGGGTTATCAAGATCAACAACAGGTTCAATATCCACATCATTCTCATTACTAGGTTGAGCATCGACATGAACATCATCATTAATGTTATTACTAGGTTCATGTTCATTAAAAGATTGTGTCTCGACATCAGAAATAGAGATGCCATTTGGGTTTTCATGTGACTCTACAACAGGTTCACTAGCAACATGCAAGGTCCTATCGTCATTCTTTTTTCCTTTTATTAGAAGGACCAGGTTCATCAATATTAACTCTTTGAGACTCTTGCTCAATTCTCTTAAGATGGACCTCAAGATACAAAGGTTCCCGAGTCATTCTACCACCTCTAGTCACAACTCTAACAGAATGATCATTGTTCTTACTAATCATCTCATTGAGCAAATCATTTTGTGCCTTAAGTACCTGTTCTACTTGAGTAGTTACCATGGAAGCATGTTTACTAATAAGCCTAAGGTCATTAACAGCTCTACTCATATAGTCACCCAAGCGATCAAGCATGTAAGCATTATGTTTCAATTGTCTACTAACATAAGCATTGAATTTTTCTTGTTTAACAACAAATTTACCAAATTCATCCAAGCATAGGCTAGCAGACTCATTATAAGGGATATCACCTTCATCAAATCTACGAAGATAATTTACCTCTACTACCTATGTCGGGTTATCAAGACCATGTATTTCTTCAATAGGTGGTAGATTCTTAACATCTTCAGCTTTAATACCTTTTTCTTTCATAGATTTCTTTGCCTCTTGCATACCTTTAGGACCGAGGAATAGAATACCTCTTTTCTTCGGAGTTGGTTTTGGAGGTGGTTCGGGAATAGCCCAATCATTATCATTGCTCAATATATTATTCAATACTAGTTCAGCTTGTTCAATAGTTTGTTCCCTGAAAACACAACCAACACAACTATCTAGGTGGTCCCTAGAAACATCGGTTAGTCCATTATAAAAGATATCAAGTATTTCATTTTTCTTGAGAGAGTGATCAGGCAAAGCATTAAGTAACTGAAGAAGCTTCCCCCTAGCTTGTGGGAGACTCTCTTCTTCAATCTGCACAAAGTTAAATATTTTCTGCAAGGCAACTTGTTTCTTGTGGGCAGGAATATTTTTTTTACGGAAGTAGAATATCATATCCTCGGGACTACGCACACAACTAGGAGCAAGAGAATTAAACCATATCTTAGCATCACCCTTTAGGCCTTGTTCGGTTGACAGGCAAGTGAAAGGGATTTGGCAGGGATTGAGGAGATTAAATCCCTAACAAGTCAAATTACCCTCCAATCCTCTCCAATCCCCATGGGAGGAGGATTAACCGAACAAGGCCTTAATGAGAACAGAAACATCTTAAGAATACAGTAATAACGATTTTTTCCTCATGAGTAAATAGGGTGGCTATATCATTCAATTTAGTAAGGTGTGCCACAACAGTTTTAGATTCATAACCATGGAAAGGATAAGATTCTACCAAAGTAATTAACTCAGGATCAACAGATAATTCATAATCCTTATTAGTAACACAGATAGGTGAACTAGCAAACTTGGGATCATATTGCATTCTAGCATACAAAGATTTTCCCTTCCATTTGCATAGCAATTTCTTAAGATCATCTCTATCCTTACAATCAAGAAAGTCCCTAGATACTTCTCCTTCCATAACATAACCCTTAGTTATATTAGGAAATTCATATCTAGGAGAGCTAGGTCTAGTAGGTGCATCATAGTGTTCAGTTTCTACAATTTTCTCAGATTCAGAAATATCATCACTTTCAACATTCACTCTAGCAATTTGTTCATCAAGAAATTCACCACGTGGCACAATAGTATCAAGCAAAGTATCAGCATAAGCATCACACATAGCACATGTAGCATCATCAGTTACTTGCGACATATTAGATTGAGTAGCGGGTGGTGGTGTCGCAAATTTACTCATAACACACGGTGAATCAAGTGCACAGCTAGATGGCAGTTCCTTACCTATCCTTGTACTTGAGGGGTATATCTTGGTTTTAGCGTCTTTCAGATTCTTCATAGTGATCAACAAATATAAATTCCAAGTGACTCAGAGAATAAAGTTATGCTCCCTGGCAACAACACCAAAAAAGGTCTTCATAACCCACAAGTATAGGGATCACAACAATTTTCGAGGGTAGAGTATTCAACCCAAATTTATTGATTCGACTCAAGGGGATCCAAAGAATATTCTCGAGTATTAGAAGCTAAGTTGTCAATTCAACCACACGAGAAACACTTAATATCTGTAGCAAAGTATTTAGTAGCAAAGTAGTATGGGAGTAACGGTAAGAGTGGCAAACGTGACAGTAGCAGTTTTGTAGTTATTGTAACAATAGCAACGGAAAAGTAATTTAACAAAGATTAATATGTGAAAAGCTCGTAGGCAATGGATCAGTGATGTATGATTATGTTGGAGGGCATTCATCATGCAACAGTCATAACATAGGTTGATACAGAACTACCTCAAATTCATCAATGTAATGTTGGCATGTATTCCTTATATAGTCATACGTGCTTATGGAAAAGAATTTGCATGACAACTTTTGTCCTACCCTCCCATGGCAGCGGGGTCCTAATGGAAACAAAGGGATATTAAGGCCTCCTTTTGATAGAGAACCGGACCAAAGCATTATCAATTAGTGAATACATGAACTCCTCAAACTACGGTAATCAACAGAAAGAATCCAAGTTATTATTACCCTGGGGGATGTGGATCATAACTCGTAATAGGTGCCTACAACTTGCAAGATAGGATCAAGAACACATATATATTCATGAAAACATAATAGGTTCTGATCTAAAATGAGGGCACTCGGGCCCTAATGACAAGCATTAAGCATAGAAAAGTCATAGCAACATGAATCTGAGAACATAATGGATACTAGGGATCAAATTCTAACAAAACTAACTCGATTACATGATAGGTTTCATCGAACCCATCACCGTCCAGCAAGCCTTTGATGGAATTACTCATGAACGACGGAGAGCATCATGAAATTGGTGATGAAGGATGGTTGGTGATTACGACGGCGTCGATTTCCCCTCTTCGGAGCCCAATTCAGACTCCGGATCTTCCCTCTCGAGGAAGAACGGGAGGTGGCAGCGGCTCCGTATCATAAAACGCGATGAACTCTTCTCTCTTTTTTTCTCCCCGAATAGGAATATATAGGAGTGGAAACGAGGTCGGTGGAGCTACAGGGAGCCCACAAACCACGGGCGCGCCCTAGGGGGGTCGCGCCGTGCAGGCTTGTGGCCTGGTGGTGGCCCCTCTCCGGTTGATTCTTTCGCCAATATTTTTTATTAATTCCAAAAGTATTCTCCATAAATTTTTAGGTCAATCTGGGAACTTTTATTTCTGCACAAAAATAACACCAAGGCAATTCTGCTGAAAACAATGTCAGTCAGGGTTAGTTCCATTCAAATCATACAAATTAGAGTCCAAAACAAGGGCAAAATAGTTTGGAAAAGTAGATACATTGGAGACGTATCAGTGGCCATGCTGGTGGTGGCGGGGATGAATCTACTGACAGTGAGGGCGAGGTGGTTGAGGGGGTCCCCGTGTACCAGCATGGTGGTACACGGCTCCCACCCGTGCCGGCGACCCACGAGGAGAGGCCGGTGATTAGGCCTGATGGGGAGAAGTAAGTGCGTTTACTCTTTCTGTACCTTTTGCCTTCACGTTTCTTCAAATATCTAATGCATGGACCTTGTCATACTTTAGGGGTTGGCATAACCCCCGTGGAGTCCGCAAGAAGAACACCATCCTTGGTGTGCTTTGCCGGTTATATTTCCCTGGGTTTGTCACGTTGCCCGGTGAGGGTCAGCTTTCTCAACTAGGATTGAGCTGGGAGCACTACAAGGCTGCCTAGGCCCCGCTGGAGGAGATGGCCAATGGTGTCTTGTGCCACACGAGGGCCGAGATGGTGATCAACAACCTTTGGGTAATTTCTCCTTTAGACAATCTAAAATTAACAATAGATAGTTATTGTACTAATCAATGTTGTCTCGTTTGATTGCAGACCTTCTACAGGTGTGAGGAGGGATACGAGGAGGAGGCGGCCAAGGTTATCGGTACCGAGTGCAAGTGCCTATTACATAACTTACGCCACGAGGCTCGGCTGCAGGTTGTTCGAGACCAGTACGCCACGCATCGTATTAAGAAGGACAAGTCGTTGTGCCGCGAAAAGTTTCTAAGGAAGGAGCAGTACATGAAGGTAATTACCTATTCTTAAGACCTTGTACTTAGTTTCCTCGATTTGATTCGTAGGCGTAGCGCTCAAATTTCTCTCTACTAACTTATAGGTCCCCCCGATATGGTGTGCGGATAAGATGGATTGTTGGGAGGCGTTGGTGGATGACCGGTGCATAGGCCAATGGCAAGCCGTCCACGACAATGCAAAGGACCGACGTGCCCAAATGGTTGGTGTGCCACACCATCAAGGCAGCGCCAACTTATTTCAGTTTGGGCTGAATTGGGTATGTGGTTTGCTTCAGGATTCATGCAATTCATTCTTCATGCTAGCTTGAGCCCTTTACTATTACTTTGTTCCTCTCTTTTAGGCGCACCACAATAACACAGAGGTGCCACATGTGTACGACCTCTATGCCATGGCCCATACTGACTCGTACAAGAAGGCCAAGGCATTCTTTGAGTCTGACCTCGATCTCCAAAGAAGTTCACCAACATCTCCTCCCACCACAAGCTCGTGAGGTACAATAAGGAGGGGAAGGGGAGGAATGTTGTGGATCATAGTAATTTCAAAGAAAATCCTACGTCACACAAGGATCTATCTAAGGAGAAACTAGCAATGAGCAAAGGGGTAGAGCATCTTCATACCTTTGAAGATCGCTAAGCGGAAGCGTTGCTAGAACGCGGATGATGGAGTCGTACTTGCAGCGATTCAGATTGCGGTGGATTCCGATCTATGCACCGAACGTCGGTGGTTCCGCATTCAACACACATGTAGCCCGGTGACGTATCCAACGCCTTGATCCAGCAAGGAGGGATGAGAGGTTGAGGGAGAGCTTCGGCAGCACGACAGCGTGGTGATGGTGGAGCTACGTGGCACTCCGACAGGGCTTCGCCAAGCAATACGGAGGAGGAGGAGGAGGAGTAGGGCTACGCCGAGAGAGAGAGAGAGAGAGAGAGAAGCTCTTGTCTCAAATCTTCCCAAAACCTCCACTATATATAGGAGGAGAGGGAGGAGGGTGCCCACCCTTAGGGTTTCCCACCCCAGTGGTGCGGCAGCCCTAGATGGCTTAGGGGCGGTAGCCAAGGTGGTGGAGGCTCCCTAGTGTTGGGTCTTGAGGCCCAAGGTGGCCTACCACGCCTAGGGTTTGCCCCCTCCACCACTTGCTGCGCCTTGGGCTGGTTGTGGAGGCGCACCAGCCCACTTAGGGGATGGTTTCCTCCCACTCTTCGCCCATGTAGCAGCTTGGGGCTGGTGGCCCTTGCTAGTGGACCCGTGGAACCCTTCCAGTGGTCCCGGTACATTACCGGTGTCGTGCGAAACACTTCCGACTACCAAATCCTCACTTCCTATATATGAATATTTACCTCCGGACCATTCCGTAACTCCTCGTGACGTCCGGGATCTCATTCAGGACTCTGAACAACCTTCGGTGACCATGTACACTATTCCCCTATAACCCTAGCATTATCGAACCTTAAGTGTGTAGACCCTACAGGTTTGGGAAGCATGTAGACATGACGGAGACACCTCTCCGGTCAATAACCAACAACGGGGTATGTTGGTTCCCACATGTTCCACGATGATCTCATCAGATGAACCACGGTGTCGGGGATTCGATTAATCCCGTATGCAATTCCCTTTGTCTATCGGTATGATACTTTCCCGAGATTCGATCGTCGGTATCCCTATCCCTTGTTCAATCTCGTTACCGGCAAGTCTTTTTACTCATTCCATAACACATCATCCCATGGCTAACTCCTTAGTCATAGCGAGCTCAATATGATGATGGATTACCGAGTGGGCCCAAAGACACCTCTCTGTCACACGGAGGGACAAATCCTAGTCTCGATTCGTACAACCCAACAGATACTTTCGTAGATACCTATAGTGCACCTTTATAATCACCCAGTTACGTTGTGACATTTGATGCACCCAAAGCACTCCTACAGTATCCGGGAGTGTCACGATCTCATGGTCTAAGGAAACGATACTTGACATTAGAAAAGCTTTAGCAGACGAACAACACGATCTAGTGCTATGCTTAGGATTTGGTCTTGTCCATCACATCATTCCCCAATGATGTGATTCCATTATCAATGACATCCAACGTCCATGATCAGGAAACCATGATCATCTATTGATCAATGAGCTAGCCAACTAGAGGCTCACTAGGGACACATTGTGATTTATATATTCACACATGTATTAAGGTTTCCGGTTAATACAATTATAGCATGAATAATAGAAAATTATCATGAACTAGGAAATATAATAATAACCACTTTATTATTGCCTCTAGGACATATTTCCAACAGTCTCCCACTTGCACTAGAGTCAATAATCTAGTTATATTGTGATGAATCGAACACCCATAGAGTTCTGGTGCTGATCATGTTTTGTCCGTGGAAGAGGTTTAGTCAACGGGTCTCCTACATTCAGATCCGTATGTACTTTACAAATATCTATATCTCCATCTTGGATGTATCCACGAATGGAGTTGAAGCGACGCTTGATGTGCTTGGTCTTCTTGTGAAACCTGGGCTCCTTTGCAATATCAATAGCTCCAGTGTTGTCACTGAACAGAGTCATTGGGCCCGACGCGCTTGGAATCACTCCTAGGTCGGTGATGAACTCCTTCATCGAGACTCCTTCCTGCGCTGCTTCCGAAGCAGCTGTGTACTCCGCTTCACATGTAGATGTCACCATGACGCTTTGCTTGCAACCGCACCAGCTAACTTCCCCATTATTCAAAATATACACATATCCGATTTGTGACTTGGAGTCACCCAGATCTGTGTCGAAGCTAGCATCAACGTAACCCTTTACGACGAGCTCTTTGGCACCTCCATAAACGAGAAACATATCTTTAGTACTTTTCAGGTACTTAAGGATGTTCTTGACCATTGTCCAGTGATCCACTCCTGGTTCACTCTCGTACCTCCCTACCAAACTTATGGCAAGGTTCACATCAGGTCCGGTACACAATATGGCATACATGATAGAGCCTATGGCTGAAGCATAGGGGACAATACTCATATTTTCTCTATCTTCCGCCGTGGTCGGGTGTTGAGTCATACGCAACCCCACACCTTGTAATGCAGGCAAGAACCCCTTCTTAGCCTTATCCATATTGAACTTCTTCAATATCTTGTCAAGGTATGTACTTTGTGAAAGACCTATGAGGCGTCTCGATCTATCTCTATAGATCTTGATGTCTAATATGTAAGCAGCTTCTCCAAGGCCCTTCATTGAAAAAATCTCATTCAAATAGGCCTTGATGCTTTCCAATAGTTCTATATCATTTCCCATCAAAATATGTCATCCACATATAATATGAGAAATGCTACAGAGCTCCCACTCACTTTCTTGTAAATATAGGCTTCTCCATAAGTCTGTACAAACCCAAACGCTTTGATCACTTCATCAAAGAGAATGTTCCAACTCTGAGATGCTTGCACCAGCCCATAGATGGAGCGTTGGAGCTTGCATACCTTGTTAGCATTGCTAGGATCGACAAAACCTTCCGGCTTTATCATATACAATTCTTCTTTAAGAAAGTTGTTCAGGAATGTTGTTTTGACGTCCATTTGCGAGATTCCATAATCATAAAATGCGGCAATTGCTAACATGATTCAGACCGACTTCAACATCGCTACGGGTGAGAAGGTCTCATCGTAGTCAATCCCTTGAACTTGTCGATAACCCTTAGTGACAAGTCAAGCCTTATAGATGGTCACATTACCATCCGTGTTAGTCTTCTTCTTAAAAATCCATTTATTTTCTATGGCGCCGATCATCGGGTATGTCCACCAAAGTCCATACTTTGTTCTCATACATGGATTCTATCTCGGATTTCATGGCCTTAAGCCATTGTTGGAATCCGGGCCCACGATTGCTTCTTCATAGTTCGAAGGTTCACTGTTGTCCAACAACATGATTTCCATGAAAGGGTTCCCGTACCACTCTGGTGCGGAACGTACCCTTGTGGACCTTTGAGGTTCAATAGCAACTTGATCCGAAGTTTCATGATCATCATCATTAACTTCTTCTCTAGCCAATGCAAGCGCCTCAGAAACATTTTCTTGCGCTGCGCTACTCTCCGGTTCGAGAGGAGGTACAATTACCTCATCAAGTTCTATTTTCCTCCCACATACTTCTTCCGAGAGGAACTCTTTCTCTAGAGGATCCGTTCTTGGCTACAAAGATTTTGCCTTCGGATCTAAGATAGAAGGTGTATCCAATAGTTTCCTTAGGGTATCCTATGAAGACACATTTTTCCGCTTTGGGTTCGAGCTTCTCTAGTTGAAGTTTCTTCACATAAGCATCGCAACCCCAAACTTTCAGAAACGACATCTTAGGTTTCTTGCCAAACCATAATTCATATGGTGTCGTCTCAATGGTTTAGACGGTGCCCTATTGAAAGTGATTGCGGCAGTTTCCAATGCATATCCCCAAAACGATAGCGGTAAATCGGTAAGAGACATCATAGATTGCATCATATCCAATAAAGTGCGATTACGACATTCAGACACACCCTTACGTTGTGGTGTGCCAGGCGGCGTGAGTTGTGAAACAATTCCACATTTCCTTAGGTGTGTGCCAAACTCATGACTCAAATATTCTCCTCCACGATCAGATCGTAGGAACTTTATTTTCTTGTCACGTTGATTCTCCACCTCACTCTGAAATTCCTTGAACTTTTCAAAGGTTTCAAACTTGTGCTTCATTAAGTAGACATACCCATATCTACTCAAATCATCGGTGAGGGTGAGAACATAACGATAGCCACCGCGAGCCTCAACGCTCATTGGACCGTATGCATCGGTATGTATTATTTCCAATAAGTTGGTTGCTCGCTCCATTGTTCCGGAGAATGGAGTCTTGGTCATCTTGCCTATGAGGCACGGTTCGCATGTGTCAAATGATTCAAAATCAAGTGACTCCAAAAGTCCATCTGTATGGAGTTTCTTCATGCGCTTTACGCCAATATGACCAAGGCGGCAGTGCCACAAGTATGTGGGACTATCATTATCAACCTTACATGTTTTGGTACTCACACTATGAATATGTGTAACATCACGATCGAGATCCATCAGGAATAAACCATTAACCAGCGGGGCATGACCATAAAACATACCACTCATATAAATAGAACAACCATTATTCTTTAATTTAAATGAGTAGCCATCTTGCATCAAGCGAGATCCCGATACAATGTTCATCCTTAAAGCTGGTACTAAATAACAATTATTAAGGTTTAAAACTAACCCCGAAGGTAGATGTAGAGGTAGCGTGCCAACGGCAATCACATCGCATTCCCGACGTGCATCGTCACCTCGTCCTTAGCCAGCCTATGCTTGTTCCGGAGTTCCTGCTTAGGGTTGCAAATGTGAGCAACAACACCCGTATCAAATACCCACGAGCTACTATGAGCACTAGTAAGGTACACATCAATAACAAGTATATCACACATACCTTTGACATTACCGGCTTTCTTGTCCGCTAAGTACTTAGGGCAATTCCGCTTCCAGTGACCGGTTCACTTGCAGTAGTAGCACTCAGTCTCAGGCTTGGGTCCTTTCTTTGGCTTCTTCCTGACAACTGGTTTACCGGGCACGGCAACTGCTTTGCTGTCTTTCTTGAAGCTTTTCTTACCCTTGCCCTTCTTGAAAATGGTGCTCTTATTGACCATCAACACTTGATGCTCTTTCTTGATTTCTACCTCCGCAGATTTCAACATTGAATACAACTCGGGAAAAGTATTTTCCATCCCTTGCATGTTGTAATTCAGCACAAGGCCTTTATAGCTAGTTGGAAGCGACTAGACGATTCTATCAATGACCGCATCATCCGGAAGTTCAACTCCCAGTTGAGTCAAACGGTTGTGCAACCTAGACATTCTGAGTATGTGCTTACTGACAGAACTGTTCTCCTCCATCTTACAGCTAAAGAACTTGTCGGAGACTTCATATCTCTAGACTCGGGCATGAGCTTGAAAAACAAGTTTCAGCTCCTCGAACATCTCAGATGCTCCGTGTTGCTCAAAACGCCTTTGGAGCCCCAATTCTAAACTATAAAGCATGCCGCACTGAACGAGAGAGTAGTCATCACTCCGCGACTGCCAGGCGTTCCTAGCGTCCTGGTCTGCCGCGAGAATGGGAGGATCACCTAGAGGTGCATTAAGGACATATGCCTTCTTGGAAGTAGTGAGGATGAGCTTTAAGTTACGATCCCAATCCGCATAGTTGCTCCGACCAGCTTTCAGCTTGGTTTTCTCTAGGAACGCATTGAAGTTGAATGAAACATTTGCGTTGGCCATTGGATCTAGAATATTTGTAAAGACAATTTTAGACTAAGTTCATCTAATCAAATTACTAATGAACTCCCACTGAGATCGACATCCCTCTAGTCATCCAAGTGTTACATGATCCACGTCGACTAGCCCGTGTCCGATCATCACGTGAGACGGACTAGTCATCAATGGTGAGCATCTCCATGCTGATCGTATCAACCATACGAGTCATGTTCGACCTTTCGCTCGCCCGTATTCGAGGCCATGTTTGTACATGCTAGGCTCGTCGAGTCAACCTAAGTGTTTTGCGTGTGTAAACTGGCTTACACCCGTTGTATGTGAACGTTAGAATCTATCACACCCGATCATCACATGGTGCTTCAAGACAACGATCCATCGCAACGGTGCAAACTTAGGGAAATACATATCTCGGAATTTTAATGAGGGATCATCTTATCTTTGCTATCGTGTTCTAAGAAGTAAGATGAAAACATGATAAACATCACATGCAATCACATAGTGACATGATATGGACAATATCATCTTGCTCCTTTGATCTCCATCTTCGGGGCACCATGATGATCATCGTCCCCGACATGACACCATGATCTCCATCATTGTGTCTCCGTGAAGTCATCACGCCAACTATTACTTCTACTACTATAGCTAACTGTTAGCGATAAAGTAAAGTAATCAACATGGCGTTGCATCTCATACAATAAATTAAGACAACTCCTATGGCTCCTGCCAGTTGTCATACTCATTGACCTGCAGGTCGTGAATACTATTACAAGAACATGATCAATCTCATACATCACATATGTAACATCACATCCTTTTGGACATATCACATCACATAGCATACCCTGCAAAAACAAGTTAGACGTCCTCTAATTGTTGTTGCAAGTTTTACGTGGCTAGTTAGGGTTTCTAGCAAGAATGCTTCTTACCTACGTGGAAGCCACAACATTGATATGCCAATGCCATTTACCCTTCATAAGGACCCTCTTCATCGAATCCGATCCAACTAAAGTGGGAGAGACAGACACCCGCTAGCCACCTTATGCACCAAGTGCATGTCAGTCCATGGAACCAGTCTCACGTAAGAGTATGTGTAAGGTCGGTCCAGGCCGCTTCATCCCACGATGCCGCCGAATCAAGATACGACTAGTAGCGACAAGCAAATTGACAAATCAGCGCCCACAACTTTTGTGTTCTACTCGTGCATAGAATCTACGCATAGAACCTTGGCTCGGATGCCACTGTTGGGGATCGTAGTAATTTCAAAAAAAATCCTACGTCACACAAGGATCTATCTATGGAGAAACCAACAACGATCAAAGGGGTAGAGCATTTTCATACCTTTGAAGATTGCTAAGCAGAAGCGTTGCTAGAACGCGGTTGATGGAGTCATACTCGCAGCGATTCAAATAGTGGTGGATTCCGATCTATGCACCGAACGTCGGTGCCTCCAGGTTCAACACACGTGTAGCCCGGTGATGTCTCCATCGCCTTGATCCAGCAAGGAGGGAGGAGAGGTTGAGGGAGAGCTCCGGCAGCACGACGGCGTGGTGACGATGAAGCTATGTGGCACTCCGACAGGGCTTCGCCAAGCACTACGGAGGAAGAGGAGGAGGAGGAGTAGGGCTGCGCTGAGAGAGAGAGAGAGAAGTTCTTGTCTCAAATATGCCCCAAACCTCCACTATATATAGGAGGAGAGGGAGGAGGGTGCCCACCCTTAGGGTTTCCCACCCCAAGGGTGCGACAACCCTAGATGGCTTAGGGGCGGCGACCAAGGTTCTCGAGGCGCCCTAGGGTTGGGCCTTGATAACCCACAAGTATAGGGGATCAATCGTAGCCTTTCTCGATAATTAAGAGTGTCGAACCCAACGAGGAGCTAAAGGCAGGACAAATATTCCCTCAAGTTCTATCGACCACTGATACAACTCTACGCACACTTTACGTTCGCTTTACCTAGAACAAGTATGAAACTAGAAGTACTTTGTAGGAGTGATAGGAAAGGCTTTCAAGAAAGTAAATAACACATAAATAAAACTAGGGGCTGGTTAGAAAAAGAAACAAATACGAGTGTCTAACGAGTGTGGAAAAGTGGTGGTAGGAGTTGCGGAATTGTCCCTAAGCAATTGACTACGTTACTAGATCGATAGCAAGTATTATGTGGGAGAGGCCTCTGCTAGCATGTCATCCCTTACTTGGAATTCTATGCACTTATGATTGGAACTATTAGCAAGCGTCCGCAACTACTAACGTTCATTAAGGTAAAACCCAACCATAGCAATAAGATATATTGGTCCCCCTTCAATCCCATATGCATCAATTTCTATGCTAGGTCTGAAGCTTCTGTCATTCTAGCCTGCCAATACATAGTCCTATCAACATACAACTAACCCTATGGTGTGATCCATGCGCGCGATCATACGATGGGCACCAAAGGACAGCAACATAACCACAAGCAAATTAAACCAACCATAGTAATTCATCAATCACCGATAGGACAACGATAATCTACTCAGACATCATAGGATAGCAACACATCATTGGATAATAATATGTAGCATAAAGCACCATGTTCAAGTAGAGGGTACAGCGGGTTGCGGGAGAGTGGACCGCTGAATATAGATGGGGGAAGGTGATGGAGATGTTGCCGAAGATGGCAGAGGTGTTGGTGTAGATCGACGTAACACGATGATGTCCCGGGCGGCGTTCCGGCGCCGCCGGGAGACAGGGGGAGAGAGCCCCCCTCCTTGTTCTTATTCCTTGACCTCCTCCCTAGATGGGAGAAGGGTTTCCCCTCTGGTCCATGGTCTCCATGGTGGCGGAGGGGCGAGAGCCCCTCCTAGATTGGATCTCTCTCTCTGTGTCCTTCTGTTTCTGCGCTCCCAGATTCTGCGTTTCACCGTTTCTTAAATTCCCGGAGATCCGTAACTCCGAATGGGCTGAAATTTTAACACGATTTTCTTCCAGATATTATCTTTCTGCGGCGAAAGAAGGGCTCCAACTGCCTTAAGGTGTGGCCACAAGCCTACCTGCCGCGGGCCCACCCCCTGGCCCGGCGACAGGGCTTGTGGGCACTCCGTGCATCGCCTCGCGTTGATTCTTCTTACCAAAAATCATAAATATTCCAAAACAAATCCCCGTAAGTTTTTATTACGTTTGGACTTCGTTTGGTATGGATATTCTACGAAACAAAAACATGCAACAAATAGGAACTGGCACTGTGCACTGGATCAATATGTTAGTCACAAAAATAGTATAAAAAGTTGCCAAAAGTATATGAAAGTTGTAGAATATTGGCATGAAACAATCAAAAATTATAGATACGATGAAGACGTATCAGCATCCCCAAGCTTAATTCCTGCTCGTCCTTGAGTAGGTAAATGATAAAAAAGATAATTTTTGATGTGGAATGCTACCTAGCATAATCTTGATCATATAATCTAATCATGGCATGAATACTAAAACACGAGTGATTCGAAGCAATAGTCTCTCATTTGACATAAAGACAATAATATTTCAAGCATACTAACAAAGCAATCATGTCTTCTCAAAATATCATGGCCAAAGAAAGTTATCCCTACAAAATCATATAGTCTGGCTATGCTCCATCTTCCCCACACAACATATTTAAATCATGCACAACCCCGGTTTTAGCCAAGCAATTGTTTCATACTTTAGTGTTCTCAAACTTTTTCAAGTTTCACGCAATACATGAGCGTGAGCCATGGACATAGGACTATAGGTGGAATAGAATATGGTGGTTGTGGAGAAGACAAAAAAGAGGAGATAGTCTCACATCAATTAGGTGTATCAACGGGCTATGGAGATGCCCATCAATAGATATCAATGTGAGTGAGTAGGGATTGCCATGCAACGGATGCACTAGAGCTTATAAGTGTATGAAAGCTCACAAAAGAAACTAGTGGGTGTGCACCCAACTTGCTTGCTCATGAAGACCTAGGGCAATTTTGAGGAAGCCCATCATTGGAATATACAAGCCAAGTTATATAATGAAAATTTCCCACTAGTATATGGAAGTGACAACATAGGAGACTCTGTGTCATGAAGATCATAGTGCTATTTGAAGCACTAGTGTGGAAAGAGGATAGTATCAATTGTCCCTTCTCTCTTTTCTCTCATTTTTTTGTGGGCACTCTATCCTCTTTTTTTTTGGTGGGCATATTTGGCCTCTTTTTTGTAAATGGGCTTCGTTGGCCTCTTTTATTTCCTCACATGGGACAATGCTATATTAATGATGATCATCACACTTACAACTCAATACTTAGAGCAATGATGACTCTATATGAAATGCCTTCGGTAGTGTACCATGACAATGATCTAGCATAGCAATGACATCAAAAAATGGACAAGCCATGGAAACATCATGCTAGCTATCTTACGATCATGCAATGGCAATATGGAAGTGGTGGCACATGCCATGAGATGGAACGGTGGTAGTTGCATGGCAATATATCTCGGAATGGCTATGAAAATGCCACAATAGGTAGGTATGGTGGCTGTTTTGAGGAAGGCTATATGGTGGGTGTAATGCACCGGCGAAAGTTGAGCGGTACTAGAGAGGCTAGCAATGGTGGAAGGGTGAGAGTGCGTATAATCCATGGACTCAACATTAGTCATAAAGAACTCACATACTTATTGCAAAAGTCTATTAGTCATCGAAACGAGGTACTACACGCATGCTCCTAGGGGAAAGGTTGGTAGGAGTTAACCATCGCGCGATCCCGACCTGCACACAAAGGATGACAATCAATAAATAAATCATGCTCCGACTTCATCACATAACGGTTTACCATACATGCATTCTATGGGAATCACAAACCTTAACACAAGTATTTCTACGAATACACAATTACTCACTAGCATGACTCTAATATCACATATTCATGTCGCAAAACTATTGGAAGGAATCAAACATATCATATTCAGTGATGTACAAGTTTTATGTAGGATTTTATGACTAACCATGTGAATGGCCAACTCCTGTTAACTCTCTAAATAGGTATAAGTGAAGCATGAGAGTTTAATTCTTTCTACAAAATATATGCCCCGCTCTAACAAATATAAGTGAAGCAAAAGAGCATTCTACAAATGGCGGTTTTCTATGTGTAGGGAAACAGGCAATCCAAACTTCAAAAGATATAAGTGAAGCATAGGAAGCATTCTATAAAGCCAACCAAGGACTATCTCATACCATCATGGTGCATAAAATGAAAAGGAAAAATAAACACAAAAGACGCTCCAAGCATTTGCATATATCATGTGACGAATAAAAATATAGCTCCGAGTAAAATTACCGATAGATTGTAGACGAAAGAGGGGATGCCTTCCGGGGCATCCCCAAGCTTAGACGCTTGAGTCTTCCTTGAATATTACCTTGGGGTGCCTCGGGCATCCCCAATCTTAGTCTCTTGCCTCTCCTTATTCCTTCATCCATCGTGCTCTCACCCAAAACTTGAAAACTTCAATCACACAAAACTCAACAAAACTTCGTGAGATCCGTTAGTATAATAAAATAAATCACCACTTGAAGTACTGTTGTGAACTCATTCTAAATTCATATAAGCATTATATCTACTGTAATCCAACTTCACCATGGTTCATACCCACCGATACTACCCATAGATTCATCAAAATAAGAGAACAATGCATAGAAAACAGAATCTGTCAAAACAGAACAGTCTGTAGCAATCTGTATATTATGTATACCTCTGATATCTCAAAAACTCTGAACAATTACGAATGTCTGGAAAATTTGCATATCAATCATAAGAAAAAATAATCAACTCAAAATCTCTTATAGAATAAAAATGAAAATTAATTTCGTGAGCAGAAAGTTTCTGTCTTTTCTCAGCGTGATCAAACAACTATCACCCAAACTAATCGTAAAGGCTTTGCTTGGCACATTATTTTTTAAAAACACAAAGGAATTGTACAAGGGGATAGTTATTTTTGTGAGAAACTTCCATGAAAAATTCTACATTGTTTCCATGAGCATGAACACAAGTGTTCAAGGTCGACCCTCACTTACGCAATGCATCACCTTTCAATCGCTTCTCTTTTTGAAAAAGTTTTAAGTTCTCCTCTATATTTTTTTGTTTTTAAACTAAATAAAAGCACTCAACAGAAATAAATGACTCTCTAAAACTTCTGGGTTGTCTCCCAGGCAGCGCTTTCTTTAAAGCCATTAAGCTCAGCATAAAGTGCTCAAGTAATGGATCCACCCGGATCCCAAGGTATATCAAAGCCAATTTTAATTAGCAATGATTTGAAATTTAGTAGTGAGCACAAGGTAACATATATCAAGCAATGATGAAGTCTAACTATCTTCCTATGCATTGGCATGTCATAAAAGAACAATTCATGCACACCAAGTAAAGGCCAATACATAACATAAGCAGTTTCTTGCAATTTTATCGTATTGGAAACATAGAGAGGTGGAGATGTAGTTCCTCTCTCATAATAACTGCAAGTAGGAGCAGCAAGCACATGCATATTATATTCATCAAAATCATCATGTTTAACATAAGGGACTATAGCCATCTCATCTTCATAAGCATCATTCATATTGCAACATGGCCACAAGCATAGCATGCATCAAGTTCATCAAAAAGGGATATTTCAAACGAATCCAAGGGATCATAGCATTCATCCTTCGGTAAGAACGAAGGGAAATTAAATAATGTATGAGTAGAAGAGTTACACTCATTAGAAGGTGGACACGGGTAGCTAGTCCATTCTTCCTCCTTTTGTTCTTCGCTCTCCTCGTCATATTTTTCATCTAATGAGCTCACAATTTCACCATTTTCTTCTTCCATAGTTTCCTGCAAAATAATAGTCTCTTCTTGGGCAGCATAGGATTTCTCCTTAAATCGTTCAATATGGGCATTATATTCGTAATTAGTATAACAATAACGAAGCATAGCCAAATTTTCAGATCGGTAAGGAGCATCAAAATTATCATCACACCTTTTAAACAGAGCCTCAATTTCATAAGCACCCATAAAAGCAACAAACTCTTCTATTTGATCCACATCATAGTAATCATATATACCATTAGCATAAGAAGCCAAGGTTCTATGATCATTAAACTCACAAGAAAAGGGAAGGTGTGGAGCCTTCATCCTAGAGCAACAAGTAACACCATATCTCTTGCATAGTTCCCAAGCATACCATTTGAACAAATGGATTTGATCCCATAAAAGTTTCCCTTTTTGAGTCAAGCGATAATCCCTAAAGTATTCACGTTGATCCAATGTGTATCCCATTATATAATTGAATGGGTCTTTCTCAGGATTATTAAAGAAGTACATAATATTTTCCACATAACGAGCCTCGAGGGTTTTAGGAGGTTCCCCATCTCCACGAGTAGCAAGTACACCTATTTTTTTTGGTATTTCGTGTTCCATATCCATAACTAAAGATAAAGAACAGCTTAGAACATCAAATAAATCTACTTAGTGATAAAGCAAACAAGCACACACGAGAATATTCACCCCACGCTATTGCTCCCTGGCAACGGCGCCAGAAAAAGGTCTTGATAACCCACAAGTATAGGGGATCAATCATAGTCTTTCTCGATAAGTAAGAGTGTCGAACCCAACGAGGAGCTAAAGGCAGGACAAATATTCCCTCAAGTTCTATCGACCACCGATACAACTCTACGCACACTTTATGTTCGCTTTACCTAGAACAAGTATGAAACTAGAAGTACTTTGTAGGAGTGATAGGAAAGGCTTGCAAGAAAGTAAAGAACACTTAAATAAAACTAGGGGCTGGTTAGATAAAGAAACAACTACGAGTGTCTAACGAGTGTGGAAAAGTGGTGGTAGGAGTTGCGGAATTGTCCCTAAGCAATTGACTACGTTACTAGATCGATAGCAAGTATCATGTGGGAGAGGCCTCTGCTAGCATGTCATCCCTTACTTGGAATTCTATGCACTTATGATTGGAACTATTAGCAAGCATCCGCAACTACTAACGTTCATTAAGGTAAAACCCAACCATAGCAATAAGATATATTGGTCCCCCTTCAATCCCATATGCATCAATTTCTATGCTAGGTTTGAAGCTTCTGTCACTCTAGCCTGCCAATACATAGTCCTATCAACATACAACTAACCCTATGGTGTGATCCACGCGCGCTATCATATGATGGGCACCAAAGGACAGCAACATAACCACAAGCAAATTAAACCAACCATAGCAATTCATCAATCACCAATTGGACAACGATAATCTACTCAGACATCATAGGATAGCAACACATCATTGGATAATAATATGTAGCATAAAGCACCATGTGCAAGTAGAGGGTACAACGGTTTGCGGGAGAGTGAACCGCTGAATATAGATGGGGGAAGATGATGGATATGTTGGTGAAGATGACAGAGGTGTTGGTGTAGATCGCCGTCACACGATGATGTCCCGGGCGGCGTTCTGGTGCCACCGGGAGAGAGGAGGAGAGAGCCCCCTCCTTCTTATTCTTCCTTGACCTCCTCCCTAGATGGGAGAAGGGTTTCCCCTCTGGTCCATGGTCTCCATGGCGGCGGAGGGGCGAGAGCCCCTCCTAGATTGGATCTCTCTCTGTGTCCTTTTGTTTGTGCGCTCCCAGATTCTGTGTTTCACCGTTTCTTAAATTCCCCGAGATATGTAACTCTGATTGGGCTGAAATTTTAACATGATTTTCTTCCGGATATTATATTTCTTGCGGCGAAAGAAGGTCTCTAACCGCCTTAAGGAGTGGCCACAAGAATACCTGCCGCAGGCCCACCCCCTGGTCGCGGCGACAGGGCTTGTGGGCACTCCGTGCATCGCCTTTCGTTGATTCTTGTTCCCAAAAATCATAAATATTCCAAAAAAATCCCCATAAGGTTTTATTACGTTTGGACTTCGTTTGGTATGGATATTCTGCGAAACGAAAAACATGCAACAAACAGAAACTGGCACTAGGCACTGGATCAATATGTTAGTCCCAAAAATAGTATAAAAAGTTGCCAAAAGTATATGAAAGTTGTAGAATATTGGCATGAAACAATCAAAAATTATAGATACGACGGAGACGTATCAGGCCTTGAGGCCCAAGGTGGCCTACCACGCCTAGGGTTGCCCCCTCCACCCCTTGCTGCGCTTTGGGCTGGTTGTGGAGGCGCACGAGCCCACTTAGGGGCTGGTTCCCTCCCACTCTTGGCCCATGTAGTAGCTTGGCGCTGGTGGCCCTTGCCGGTGGACCCCCGAAACCCTTCCGGTGGTCCCGATACATTACATGTGTTGCCTGAAACAATTCCGGCGACCAAATCCTCACTTCCTATATATGAATCTTTACCTCCGGAGCATTCTAGAACTCCTCATGACGTCCATGATCTCATCCGGGACTCCGAACAACTTTCGGGAACCACATACACTATTCCCCTATGACCCTAGCGTCATCGAACCTTAAATGTGTAGACCCTACGGATTCGGGAAGCATCCAGACATGACCGAGACACCTCACCGGTCAATAACCAACAATGGGGTCTGGATATCCATGTTGGTTCCCACATGTTCCACGATGATCTAATCGGATGAACCACGATGTCGGGGATTTGATTAATCCCGTGTGCAATTCCCTTTGTCTATCGGTATGATACTTGCCCGAGATTCGATCGTTGGTATCCCTATACCTTGTTCAATCTCGTTACCGGCAAGTCTCTTTACTCATTCCGTAACACATCATCCCGTGGCTAACTCTTTAGTCACACTGAGGTCAATATGATGATGGATTACCGAGTGGGCCCAGAGATACCTCTCCGTCACACGGAGTGACAAATCCGAGTCTTGATTCGTACAACCCAACAGATACTTTCGAAGATACCTGTAGTGCACCTTTATAATCACCTAGTTACGTTGTGACGTTTGATGCACCCAAAGCGCTCCTACGGTATCCGGGAGTTGCACAATCTCATGGTATAAGGAAACGATACTTGACATTAGAAAAGCTTTAGCAGACGAACAACACGATCTAGTGTTATGCTTAGGATTGGGTCTTGTCCATCACATCATTCCCCAATGATGTGATCCCGTTATCAATGACATCCAATGTCCATGATCAGGAAACCATGATCATCTATTGATCAACGAGCTAGCCAACTAGAGGCTCACTAGGGACACATTGTGATCTATATATTCACACATGTATTACGGTTTCCGCTTAATACAATTATATCATGAATAACAGATAATTACCATGAACTAGGAAATATAATAATAACCACTTTATTATTGCCTCTAGGGCATATTTCAACAAGGAAAGGGGATGCGTTTAACCCGAACCAACAACCTTTGGATCTAGAGCTGGTGATGATATCTGGTGGCGAGAGGCCCCATGGCTCGATAGCAATTGGAGATGGGATGATACGCTCTTCTCTCACTCTCCTGGAGATCAAGGCCTGCCAAACGAGCTCCTATCCTAAGATAAGGACTTGTCCAGGGCCAGCCAATCTCGCCATCAAGATTAGTTATACGGACTCAGATAACTTTCCTCCATTACATTGTGTGTGTGGCCATTGATGATTACAATTCTAACGAGAAGTGGTGTTGCATGCTGCTCTTCAAAAAGAGAGAAAGAGAGAGAGAGAGAGAGAGCGACAACTCATGCTCTTTTTCAGGATAGGGACCGGGTGGCGGCGGAGAAGGAACTGGCCGTGAAGGAGAAGACGAATCGATTGTTGGAGGAAGGGAGGGCACGGAATGAGGCGGCTCACCGGGGCATGTACGAGCTCCTTGTGGTAAGTTTCTTCTTGGTATTAGCCAAATCATGCATGTAATATCCGTTTCATTACTAACTAACATGACTGACTCATCAAATCCAAATGTGCAATCTATGTGCGAGAAGACTGGTTAGACCCCTTCGCCGATGCTAGTCATTTATGAGGTTGGAACAAAGAGTTTCATTTGAATGGTCATTAGTTACTAGTCTTAACATTTGAGTGTCATCATGCTAATGAGACATTGCAAATGATCTTTGGTGGAGAATAACTCCCGAGCCGCATTGCACAACCCTTCTTCACGTGAAACCGGCCCGACCAACCCCGATGCTTCACATCCGTGATGACAACGACGATAAGTTTTCTCCAGTGTTGTGCTTAACAAATGCATACATAGCTTCGTACATGCTAGTTAGCCCTATTATGCCACATAGTTAGCTTATTTTCCCCAAGAAAGACATACTTAGCTAAGTATCATCCAAAATGACATAATTAGCTTATTTAGTTCATTTATGAGATAATTAGCTTAGTTAGGTCAGAAAGGGCGTAATAAACTTGGCTAGCTCATAAATGTCATATACTTAGCTTGTTTACCTTCCAAATGACATAAGTAGCTTAGTTAGGTCAAAAATGACATAATAACCTTGGTTAGCTCATAAATGTCATATACTTAGCTTATTTTGCTCCAAAATAACATAATAAGCTCAAAAATGGCATAAAAATAAAAATAAAGAATACAAGAGGAAAGAGAAGAGAAAGAAAGAATAAAATAAGAAGAATGAGCTTCCTATTTCTTTCTTATTATTATTTTCCTTCTCTTTCTTCTTCTTCATCTTCATATTCTAGTCTTCTTGTTCTAGTCTTCTTCTTCTTATTCTAGTCTTCTTCTTTTTTGTTCTTCTACTACTTCTTCTTCTACACTACTACTTCTTCATCTGCATCATCATCATCATCATCATCATCATCATCATCATCTTCTTCTTCTTCTTCTTCTTCTTCTTCTCCTTCTTCTTCTTCTTAGGTAATTATCCTCCAAAATGCAATAATTAGCTTGTGTAGTTCATTTATGACATGATTAGCTTAGTTAGGTCTCAAATGGCATAATAACCTTGGTTAGCTCATAAATGATATATACTCAGCTTGTTTTCCTCTAAAATGACATAATTAGCTTAGTTAGATCAGAAATGGCATAATAACTTTGGTTAGCTCATAAATGTTATACACTTAGCTTGTTTTCCTCTAAAATGACATAATTAGTTTAGTTAAGTCAAAAACGGCACAATAACCTTGGTTAGCTCATAAATGTCATATACTTTGTTTATTTTCCTCCAAAATGACATAATAAGCTCAAAAATGGCATAAAAAGAAAAGGAAAGAGAAGAAAAATAAAGAATAAAAGAACAAGAATGATCTTCTTCTTTTTCTTACTATTTTCCTTCTCTTTCTTCTTCTTCTTCTTCTTCTTCTTCTAGTCTTCTTCTTTTTCTTCTTCTACTTCTTCTAGTCTTCTTCTTCTTCTTCTTCTTTTTCTTCTACTACTACTAGTACTGCTACTACTACTACTACTACTACTACTACTACTACTACTACTACTACTACTTCATCTTCTTCTTCTTCATCATCATCATCATCTTCTTCTCTAATTATCCTCCAAAATGACATAATTAGCTTATGTAGTTCATTTATGACATACTTAACTTAGTTAGGTCAGAAATGGCATAATAACCTTGGTTAGCTCATAAATGTTATATACTTAGCTTGTTTTCCTCTAAAATGACATAATTAGCTTAGTTAGGTGAGAAATGGCATAATAATCTTGGGTAGCCCATAAATGTTATATACTTAGATTGTTTTCCTCCAAAATGACATAATTAGCTTAGTTAGGTCAAAATGGCATAATAACCTTGGTTAGCTCGTAAATGTCATATACTTAGCTTATTTTCCTCCAAAATGACATAATAAGCTCAAAAATGACATACAAATAAAAAGAAAGAACAGAAGAGGAAAGTGAAGAAAAAGAAAGAATAAAAGAAGAAGAATGAGCTTCTTCTTTCTTACTTCTTATTATTTCCCTTCTCTTTCTTGTTATTTTTCTTATTCTTTTTCTTCTAGTATTCTTCTTCTACTACCACTACCGGTCTTCTTCTTCTTCTTCTTCTAGTATTCTTCTTCTTCTTTTTCTTCTACTTCTACTTCTACTTCTTCATCCTCATCATCATCATCATCATCATCTTCTTCTTCTTCTTCTTCTTCTTCTTCTTCTTCTTCTTCTTCTTAGCTAATTATCCTCTAAAATGACATAATTAGCTTATGTAGTTCATTTATGACATAATTAGCTTAGTTAGGTGAGAAATGGCATAATAATCTTGGTTAGCTCATAAATGTTATATACTTCGCTTGTTTTCCTCTAAAATGACATAATTAGCTTAGTTAGGTAAAAAATGCATAATAACCTTGGTTAGCTCATAAACGTCATATACTTAACTTGTTTTCCTCCAAAATGACATAATTTGCTTAGTTAGTACAAAAATGGTATAATAACATTGGTTAGCTCATAAATGTCGTATACTTAGCTTATTTTCCTCCAAAATGTCATAATAAACTCAAAAAATGGCATACACCGTTCTTCTTCTTCTTCTAGTTTTCTCCTTATTCTTCTTCTAACTTTCTTTTTCCCATCTTGCAGATTTGAATTACTACATGGAAGCTCGCATTGTTGGAGTGCTTTTGTTTTTGTTTTGATTTGTGTTGATGAACAATGTGGAACTATATATATGTATGTATACATGGATGAAGAGTGTTAAACTTTGTATGTATTGGTTCTTTCGATGTGGCCTAGCTCACTTTATATCATATATGCGATGTGAACTCTATATATTATATATGTTCTGTGAAAAAGAAGGGAAATAACAGAAAACAAATAAAACAGGGGTAATATAGGCACTTTGCCGTCTGCCAGCCGACGGCAAAGGCCTTTGTCGTCCACCACGTGATGACAAAGCTGACATGTGGCAACAACCTGTGCATCTTGGGAGCACGAGTTCTGACCCATTTGGTCATTTTGCCGTTCGCTGGCAGACGACAATGGCGAGGGCTGGCAAATGGCAAAGGGACTGGATTTGGCATGCCCGCTGGTAGACGTCAAAGACTTGGACTGGCAGACGGCAAAGGGAGACACGTGGTAGTAGACGGCAATGGGGCTGGCGTTGGCAGGCCCGTTGGTAGATGACAAAGACAAGGGAAGGCCGACTACAAAGGAAGACACGTGGTAGCTAACGGCAAAGGCTGCCGTTAGCCACCTAACGGGGCTGATAGCTATGCTTTGTCGTCTAGCCGCTTTGTCATCTACTGGTCCAGGAAGACCGACAACAAAGATCTTTGTCGTCCGCTGCACCCTCGCAAATAGCATAGAATGTATTAACCGTGACTTTCACTTTCGAAAGTGGGGACGTCAACCAGCACACAACAAAGGTCTTTGCCTTCCATGACCTGGTCCTTTACTATCTGCTATGGCAGACGGCAAAGAAGCTGATTCATGTAGTGTATGATTCAATTATGTCAGCACTTTTGAGAAATTGCACTAGTGAAAGTATGGACCATATGCCTTGTTTTTAAACATTGCAGCACCATTTTTGGTCACTTGTTTCCTTGCTGTTTTTATATTTTCAGATTATAAAAAACTATATCTAGCATCCATATTACAGTTGTATCACCATCTCTTGTTATAAGTAATCATGTGATGTTGGTATTCGTTCGATATTTTGATGATGTGTATGTTGCTCTTTCTTTAGTGGTGTCATGTGAATGTCGACTACATGACACTTCAGCATATTCGGGCCCAAGGGAAAGCATTGGGGAGTAATAAGTAGGTGATGGGTTGCGAGAGTGGCAGAAGCTTAAAGCCTAGTTTATGCGTTACTCTGTAAGGGGTTGGTTTGGATACATATGTTTCATGCTATGATTAGACTTATCTTAATTCGTCTTTCGTAGTTGTGGATGCTTGCAAGAGGGGGTAATCATAAGAGGGTTGTTTGTTTAAGTAAGAACAACACCCTAGCACCAATCCACCCACATATCAAATTATCAAAGTACTGAACGTGAATTAACTAAACATGATGAACATGACCAGACACAATTCTCATGTGTCCTCGAGAGTGCTTTACTTCGTATAAGATAACTTTCAGGCTTGTCCTTTGCTACAAAAAGGATTTGGCAACCTTGCTGCACCCTTGTTGCAATTGTTACCTGTTAAGTCCTTTATGGAAACTGAAGCTTTTCATAAGTTTAGTGCAAAATATGGACTTGACTCTGAGATAGTAGCTACTTTCTGTGAATCATTTGCTACTGATGTTGATATCCCTAAGGAGAAGAGGTTTAAATTTCATCCACCTATTGAAGAAACTTATGAGAAACCTATTATAGCTAAATAAGAAACAATTATCTATAATGTTGATCGAGTTGTACCTACTCCTTATATTGAGAAACCACATTTTCGTGTTAGGATTAAGGAACATGCTAAAGTTGAAACTATGGTTAATAAAAGTAATATCAAAACACATAGACCATTTGAAAAAATAAAAGTAGAGCCTAAAGTTGCAATGATTAGAGATATACTAGTTGATAACATTGATGGTCATGTTATATATTTTTGTGATGAAGCATCTTGTATTGCTAAACATGACCATAAAGATAAACATAAATCTGTTGTTGGCATGCATGTTGTTTCTATTAAGAGTGGAGATAATTATTATCATGGTTTATGTGATATGGGTTAGTGCCATTCCGTTTACTCATTATTAAGAAATTATGCATGATATTGGACCTCTTAATTTAGAAGATATTGATGCTACTATTAAGCCTGCACACAAAGAGTCTATTTCACCACATGAAATTGTTAGAGACGTTGAAGTCTTCTATGGTAAGATCAAATACCCTACTAATTTCCTAGTTCTTGTATCATTACAATATAATTTTTGTCCCATTATTTTTGGTAGATCTTTCCTAAATATTGTTAATGCCAAAATTGATTGCAATAGGGAAACAATTAGTGTTAACTTTGGTGATGTGTGTCGTGAATTTAATTTCTCCAAGTTTAGTAGGCAAACACATGATAAAGAATTATCTAGTAAATATGAAATTATTGGTATTGTTTCTATTGATGTGCCTCCTACTGAGCCATTACAGAAATATTTACTAGACCATGAAAATGATATGCATATGAAAGAACGAAAGGAAATAGAGGATATATTCTTTAATGAAACACCTATCCTTAAACATAATTTGCGAGTTGAGACCTTGGGAGGTCCTATCCCTCCTAATTAAGAGCAACCGTGTGTTTCAATTGAATAAGCTACCTAATACATTGAAATATGCTTATTGATGTCTACTATGCAACTGTATTCTTGTAGACGTTGTTGGGCCTCCAAGTGCAGAGTTTTGTAGGACAACAACAAATTTCCCTCAAGTGGAAGACCTAAGGTTTATCAATCCGTGGGAGGTCTCGGATGAAGATGGTCTCCGTCAAGCAACCCTGCCATCAAATACAAGAAATATCTTGTGTCTCCAACACACCCTATACAATGGCAAATTGTATAGATGCACTAGTTCGGCAAAGAGATGGCGATACAAGTGTATTATGGATAGTAGAAATAGATTTTCACAATCTAAATAAATAATAACAGCGAGGTAAAAAGCAATAAACAACAAGCAAAATATTATATAAATGCTTGGAAATAAGGCCTAGGGTTCATACTTTCACTAGTGCAATCTCTCAACAATGCTAACATAGTAGAATAATATGATCATCCCTCAATGTGCGACAAAGAATCACTCCATAGTTCATAAGTACCGAAGAACATAAGATGAAATTGTTCTAGGTGACGAACCACCTCGAAGTTATCCTTTTCGATCAATCCATTGAGCTATTCCTATAAGTGTCACAAACAACCCTAGAGTTCGTACTAGAATAACGCATATGATACATATCAATCAACCCTAATGTCACCTAGATACTCCAATGTCACCTCAAGTATCCGTGGGTTAATTATTCGACATGCATCAAATAATTACGTAATCATCATATTCAATCCAACACAAAGAACTTCAAGGAGTACCCTAATATTAATATCGGAGAAAGTAGGACAAAAATGTGTATCAACCCCTATGCATAGATCCCGAAGGTCACCGGAATCCGCAAGTTGTTGTCATAACATATATCAAGTGAACCAATATAATATCCCATTTTCACAACGGGTATCCACATGCAAAACATACATCAAGTGTTGAGATCCAAAGTACTCAATCCAACATAACGAAATCTCAAAGGGAAAGACTCAATTCATCACATCAAGATAGCAAGGGGAGAACACCATATGATCCAAGTACATTAACAAAGCTCGTGATACATCAAGATCGTGTCACCTCAAGAACACAAGAGAGAGATCAAACACATAGCTACTGGTGCATACCCTCAGCCCCGAGGGTGAACTACTCCCTCCTCATCATGGTGGCCTTCGGGATGATTACCCCCTCTCGAAGGGTACCGAAAAGGGCTTCAGATGAGATTTATTTTATCTAGAGAGTTGCTGATGACCCACAAGTGTAGGGGATATATCGTAGCCTTTTTGATAAGTAAGAGTGACGAACCCAACGAGGAGCAGAAGGTACTGACAAGCGATCTTGAGCAAGTAATAACTGCAAGCACTGAAAGGTAACTTTTTATGGATTTTCTGGTATAAGCAACAAGGAAATAAATGCAAGGAAAGTAAATGGTGCCAAGGTGCAACAAGTGGCCCAATCCTTTTGAACACAAAGGATAAGCCAGGGGACTAAACTTATAAAGACAAAGGCGTTCGTGAGGACAAACGGGAGGGATAGTCAAGTGCTTTCGCCATATTCCGTCTAGTACTATGTTTCGTATTGATAAGTGTTATGTGGGTGGATCTTTACTAGTGCACCGTCTAGGATAAGATAAATACACTCATATGGTTAAACCCATTGCAAGCATCCGCAAATACAAGAGAGGAATTAAGGCAAAGCCTAACCATAGCAATAAACTTTAGGATCCAACACGCCCTCGTGCAAAAGCATGCGAACTGGGGTTCAGGTTTCTGTCACTCCGGCAACCCACCATAAGCATTCTTCATACACGATGCATTCCCTAGGTCCTTGAAAAGGCGAAGTGTTATGTAGTCGACGTTCACATAACACCACTAGAAGAATAACACCATAACTTAAATATCAATGAACACATACTACTTCAACATCATATGACTAGTAGCAACTAGACTTCTCCCATGTCCTCAAGAACTAAAGGAACTACTCACAAGACATAAAAGAGATCATGATGAGAGGGGATGAAAATATGATGAACAATATGTCATAACAATAATTCTCCAACAAAACTCAAGAACATTCACCACAAAAGAGTAATCAACACCGGTAGAGTAAAGGGGATGAATAGTGCAAGGTACAACTTCGATTGCAATGGCAAAGTGATATGGGGTGAAGATGGAGATGGTGATGGTGATGAAGATGATGGTGATGATGATCTCGATGATGCGTGTGATGATGGTGATGACGATGAGGACGATCTCCCCCTCCGGGAGGAGTTCTCCCCGACGGAATCTGCCCGCCGAAAAGGTCTTCTCTTTTGTGTAGGTTTGCACTGTAGAGCGGCAGTGGAACTGTGCAAACTCTGCTGTCCTCGGGATTTTTAGGTCACGAGGGTCATATACGCCAAAGAGGGGCACCATAGGTGGGACCCACCGCCCAGGCGGCCTCCTGGCGCGGCGTAGGGGTGACCCGCGCCACCAGGGCGCCTGGGTGCGTGGTGGCCCCCCTCCGGCCCTTCTTCGGCTTGTCTTCTGATTTGTTCGGAAAATCCTTCCCCGTGAGATAATCTGATATGGCAACTCTTCATGTTCTTCTCTCCTCTGAATCCCGCGTCTGCTGTTTCGGCACCGGAAAGTTGTAAACTCTGTAAAATAAGCCAAAACACCATAAGAACAACATCATATTGTGAAATATATCAATGAATAGAGACAAATTATGATACAAAATAGTGATGCATTTTGGACGTATCAACTCCCCCAAGCTTAGACCTTGCTTGTCCCCAAGCGAATAGTGAGCTCGGTAAACTTGTCCACAAGTTTAGTGAGTGAAGTGTCGATAAATAAGAATACGGACAAGAAGCATCATAATTTCTCTACTAAACTCAACCATCCTCAACAACAATATCAACTAATAAGATTCATATGAAAGAGTAATATCAATTATAATCAAAAGTAGGGCTAAGGAAACTCATCAAACCATGGCAAACATGTCCTTGGTCAAAGAACAACTAACAACTTTTAACTTTTGCTCTTCTTCTTATATTTTGATGAGATCAGTTGAAGCTTTTTGAAAGAACATGTTACTAGTCAAGAAGTGAAAATGCTAACACAAAGGAAGATGTTTGCTTTATCTAGGCTTAACAAACAACCACTTATATTAATGATAATGTCAACAAAGTTGTGATATGGCAATTCTCAAAGGAACAATATAAATGCATGCATCTTTGTCAACATAAGGTGACTGCCCTTTTATAGGATAGAAATAAGTAGGTTTACTGACTCAGTATAAAAGTAAAGGATTGGCCCTTCACAGAGGGAAGTAGGGAAAACTCATGTGCTAGAGCTTTTAGAGATCTTGAAATCAATAAGATTGTAAAACAAGCTTTTGGGAGGTGCATAATTCGTCAACGAATGCTAGCAGATAGCCCAATACTTCTCATGCTGGACAAGTTTTGAGGAACGGCTCCCAAAGTGGGGACAATCACATCCCCTTAGTCTCCTTTGTTTATCACTACCAAAGTTTTCTGATTTCTCATAAACAAAGCGTGAAGTAGGTTTGTTTGTTGCTATTATATTTTATGAGCTGGGCGCACTCATGCCAGTCCCTCCTTGTATTAGGGGTTCGCAGATTAGACATGCAAACCTAGGATAAAGCTTGTATAGTATGAGAAGATCATGAATTATATACTACTTCCTCATGAGCTAAAAGAGAGGCACAAAACAGGGAATCATATTTTGAAGGTTTAAAGATAGCACATGAGTAATATACTTTAGGAGTGGCGGTGAAATACCACATATAGGGAAGGTAAGGTGGACTCTTGGGAAGGTTGAGGTTTCAAGGTATGGGTGCACAAGTAGTATTCCTGCTTAGTACAAGGGTTGGCTAGCAAAGGCTTTTGAAAGAAGACAAATGATGTTGACTTGGATGCAAAACGATATAAAGTTTAACGTAAATAATTGGCATGAAACATCAAGTTGTCTTCCTTGTTAGCATATCACTTCAAGCATAAGAACATAAAGGTTTCGGCTATGTCGCTAGAAAAACTCATGCTTGTTGTTTTGACCAATGCTATGTTTGCCAAGATTAAATAAAGTTTTCAAAGCCATACGTGATATATAAGATCAATACTCCCATAAGAATCAACATATAAGGTCGATTGCATGAAGAGAATATCAGGTGCAGCGAAGAAACCAATAGACTTCTCATTAATATTCCATCATAGACAACTCCACACTCATATATACAAGATTCTCCACAAAGGAGTGTTAGACCTCAATGCAAACACCTATTTCATAAGATAACTTCCCTAGACATGATACGACACTAGACTTGACCATAAAAGATCAATGATAAAGATAAAGATACCGGACACTCCCCCAAGCTTGGAACAAACTAAGGGGATGATATTACCCATGAAGATTTCACTCTTCATCCTGCTTGTTGTTCTTCAAGTCTGTTATTATGCGCCGAAGGGTTTGGTTTTTAGCTTCCAATATGGCCACCTATAATTTAAGCACACGGAAGTCTTCACACAGTTGGTTAGTGATTCTGTGAGCTTCGGATATAGCAGATGACACATGTGGAGCTTCCAGTGGAGGGACAATACCTGAAAGGTTCACAGAAGGATCGTGTTGAGGGTTAATAAACCCCACGAGGATGGGGTTGTTGGAGCTGGATCCTCGTGATGAAGGATCTCCTTCTTGCTGGATGGTGACCATCTAGACTTCCTCTCTCACGGAGCGCTCCATCTCTGCTTGTCTTGCGGCAATTTCTTCATTAGTAGCCCATTCGGTGACCTCCCCTTGGTTGATATCTTGCTAGACACGGCGGAGACGACGACCCGTGTAGTCTTCCCCGCTTGAGTCGCAAGAAGACATATCGAACAATAGCTTCTTAGCCTGGCAGAAAAAGATCAAAAGAGCAAACGCACAGACTCGCAAGATACAAAACCGGGACGATCCGGAAAAATATATAGTAAAAATTTCTGCACCGATAGGAAGGTTACAAGCCAAAGTGGGGTCGCAGACGGACTCCTGGTGGTGCAGGCGGCCTCCTGGCGTGGCCAGGAGGTAGCCTACGCCACGAGGGCGCATGGAGACCCTGGAGCTCCTCTCCGGCTCATAATTTTCCTATTTTTGCAAAAACACATAATACATAACTTTTATTGATGTCCGCGAAGTTTCCTTACCGTATTACATACCTATTCTTGTTGTGCTTCTGCTGGTGTGTGACACAGTATTGCAATATGTTCTTCATGAATAGCTATCTGTATCACATCCACCTCTACATTGATGGGGTCTCCAACCATGTAATGCTTGAGTCTTTGCCCATTCACAACATGTGGTTTGGTGCCTTCAAAATTGTTAATCTTGATTGCACCGGAGTGGTAGACTTCTTCGATATGGTACGACCCCACCCACTTGGAAAACAATTTACCCGGAGAAAATCTGAAACGAGATCTATACAACAAAACTTTATCACCAACATTAAATTCACGTTTCAAAATTCTCTTGTCATGCCACTTCTTTGCCTTTTCTTTGAACATTTTTGCACTCTCGTAAGCTTCACTTCTCCACTCATCTACAGAAGTCAAGTTCATGAAACGCTTTTCACCAGCAAGCTTTGGGTCAGCATTAAGCTCTCTAACAGCGCAGAAAGCTTTGTGCTCTAACTCTAAAGATAGATGGCATGCCTTGCCATAGACCATCTTATACGGAGACATTCCCATGGGATTTTTGTAAGCAGTTCTATACGCCCACAAGGCATCTCCTAACTTTTTGGACCAGTCCTTTCTAGAAATGTTCATTGTCTTTTGCAAGATCAACTTGATCTCTCTATCTGTGAGCTAAACTTTCCCACTTGTTTGAGGGTGGTAGGGTGAAGCAATTCTATGATTGACATCATATTTGGCTAGAGATTTTCTAAAAGCACCATGTGTAAAATGTGATACTCCATCGGTCATGAGGTACCTAGGTACACCAAACCTAGGGAAGATTACATCCTTGAGCATTTTCAAAGATGTCTTGTGATCAGCACTTTCAGTGGGGATTGCTTCAACCCACTTGGTCACATAATCAACAACCACTAAGATGTGAGTGTACTTGTGTGAAGGAGGAAAATGACCCATAAAATTAAAACCCCAACAATCAAAAGGCTCAATGACTAGAGAATAATTCATAGGCATCTCATTTCTCCTACTAATATTACCAACTCTCTAACACTTATCACAAGATAAAACATAATTTCTAGCGTCTTTAAAGAGAGTAGGCCAATAAAGACCTGACAAGAGAACCTTGTGTGTGGTCCTCTCACCGGCATGATGTCCTCCATAAGGACTGCTATGCCTTTGTCTCAAGATATCATTCTGCTCATGATCCACTACGCATCTCCTCACGATCCCATCCGCACCTTCTCTAAAAAGATATGGGTCATCCCAAAAGTAATACCTCAAGTCGTGGAAGAATTTCTTCCTTTGTTGGAACGTTAAACCTGGAGGCAAAAACTTTGCAACAATAAAGTTAGCATAATCTGCAAACCATGGATCGAAATTAGATTGTACCCTCAAAACAGCTAACTGTTCATGAGGAAAACTATCATTGACCGGAATAGGATCAGGTGGTATGTCCTCCATCCTGGAAAGGTTGTTGTCTACAGGGTTGTCTGCTCCCTTCCTATCAACAATCTGCAAATCAAATTCTTGAAGAAGAAGGATCCATCTGATTAATATGAATGATGACTTTGGAATCAACAATGTAAGGCCTAAACTTATCACAAGCAAACACTACCGATAAAAACTCTTTCTCTCAGTAGTAGCGTAATTCTTTTGAGCACTATCAAGGGTTTTGCTAGCATAATGTATAACATTCAATTTCTTATCAACCATTTGTCCTAACACAGCTCCAACAGCAAAATCACTAGCATCACACATGATTTCAAAAGGCAAATTCCAATCAGGTGGTTGGACTATAGGGGCGGTTATCAAAGCTTTCTTAAGAACTTTGAAGGCTTCCTTACAATCTTCATCAAATACAAAAGAATATCCTTCTGGAGAAGACTAGTGAGGGGTTTCGAAGTCTTAGAGAAGTATTTAATAAATCTTCCATAGAAACTAGCATGACCGAGGAAACTATGAATACCTCTGATGTCCTTTGGATAAGGCATCTTCTCGATTGCTTCAACCTTTGTCGTGTCCACCTCGATTCCCTTTTCAGAAATCTTGTGGCCAAGAACAATTCCCTCATTGACCATGAAGTGGCACTTCTCCCAGTTGAGTACCAAGTTCATCTCCTCACATCTCTGCAAAACTTTATTAAGGTTGTGAAGACAATGGTCAAAAGAGGTTCCATAGACGAAGAAATCGTCCATGAAAACCTCCACAATTTCCTCACAAAAACCATTAAAGATAGCAGACATACACCTTTGAAAAGTAGCAGGAGCATTGCATGAACCAAAAGGCATACGTGTGTAAGCATAAGTACCAAAGGGACAAGTAAAAGTGGTCTTCTCTTGATTGGCAGTGTTAACATGAATTTGAGAGAAGCCAGAATACCCATCGAGATAGAAAAAGTGAGTGTTTTTGGATAACCTTTCAAGCATTTGGTCGATGAACGATAACGGGTAGTGGTCCTTCCTGGTTGCTTTGTTTAGCTTCCTATAATCAATACACATTCTATATCCAATAATAATTCTTTGAGGTATTAGATCATTCTTATCATTAGGAACCACAGTTGTACCTCCTTTCTTGGGAACACAATGTACCGGACTTACCCACTTACTATCAGCTATAGGGTAGATAATACCCGCGGCTAGAAGCTTAAGGATTTCGGTCCTCACAACATCCTTCATCTTCGGGTTCAACCGTCGTTGATGATCAACAACCGGTTTAGCATCAGGCTCAAGATTGATAGTATGCTGACAAATAGATGGACTTATCCCCTTAAGATCATCAAGGGTATAGCCAATAGCGCCTCGTTGTTTACGAAGGACTTCGAATAATCGTTCTTCTTCATATCCTAAAAGGTTAGCATTGATAATAATAGTATATACTTTCTTTTCATCTAAATAAGCATACTTGAGCGTATTGGGAAGAGGTTTAAGATCAAACACCGGGTCTTCTTTTGGTTTCGATGGAATTCCCAAAGGATCAATTGAAAGGTTGTGTTTCAGGATAACAGGTTGTCTCAAGAATATGTCGTCTAGCTCATTCCTTTCCTGCATATGCATATAATTCTCGTGGTTCTCTATAAATTGCTGCAAAGGATCGTTAGGAGGAATAGAAATAGAAGTAATCGCTTCAATAATTTTATCATTACTAGGCAAATCAGTACCGCGAGTTTGCTTCGATAATTTAGAAAAGTTAAATTCATATGGCTCACCATTAAATTCAACAGATACTTTTCCTTTCCTGCAATCTATAATAGCTCAACAAGTTTTGAGAAAAGGCCTACCAAAGATAATAGGGCAAAAACTATCTTGCACTGAACCGAGTACTAGAAAGTCGGTAGGATATTTTACCTTTCCACATAGGACTTCAACATCTCGCACAATTCCAATAGGAGAGATAGTTTCTTTGTTTCCAAGATGAATAGTAACACCAACGTCTTCAATTTCACATCGTAGAGTCTCATTCATGATCTCTTGATAAAGTGAAAAAGGAATAACACTAGCACTAGATCCCAAATCAAATAGCCCGTAATAATTATGATCTCCTATTTTAACAGATACAACTGGAGTACCTAAAATTGGGCCTTTATTCTTTGTTGTAACAAGGTTAGTAGAAACAACAAAAAAATTTATATTGAAATCCTCAATATTACTAGTAACAAGATCCTTGACTAAAATTGGTCCTTTATTCTTTGTTGTAACAAGGTTAGTAGAAACAACAACAAAATTTGTATTGAAATCCTCAATATTACTAGTAACAAGATCCTTGACTAATGCAACTTGAGGATTGACCTTAATCAGGTCCTCATGCTCATGAGTCGTTCTTTCACTTTTATTCAGTATGCTTGTGACAAAAGAATGTCCCCTCATCCTTGTGGGAAAAGGGGTCTTTTCATATAAATCTGCATGCAAGATAGGGTCAGCAACATTGATATCAACAGGTAATTCCTTAAAAGGTTTATGGTGTTGATCCTCCTTCTTCTTAGAGGAATCAATATGAAAGGCAAAATCTTTGCAAAAATCAATTAGAAGATGGGAATCAAGACCAATATTAGCACAAAAGGTATTGAAGTAATCAGTTTTCACATAGCTCTCAATGTAATCATGCTCATAATTTATAACGGGTTCAATACCTTTAGCAATCTCCCAATCTTCAGTATTCTTATGGATCCTTTAAATAAGATCCCACCTAGCTTCAGTGCTTTTGTTGGAGAATGCCCCACTAGAGGAGGCATCAAGCATCTCTTTATCGTGACGAGAAAGCCTTGCATAAAAAAATGTAAGAATAATTTCCTTGGGGAGCTCATGATTGGGACATTTGAGCATTAGGGACTTCAATCTCCCCCAAGCTTGAGCGATGCTTTCTCCGTCACGAGATCAGAAGTTATAAATATAGTTCCTGTCTCAATGTATTTCATGAAGAGGATAAAACTTTGCATAAAAGAGAGGCATAAGATCTTGCCAATTTAGCAAATGAGAGTTATCAAGAAGCCTATACCAATCCAAAGCCTTATATTTTAATGGTAGAGAGAATAGCTTTCTCATAAAAAAATCCATCGATGTACCTGCAAGCTTAAATAAGGAGATATAGCAAGTGTTCGCCTGGATGTCTATCTCCTGCATATCGATTAGCCAAGACACAATCAATAAGACCAGTTGGTATTTTAAAGGGCACAATTTCCATAGGTGGGGGAGGATTCTCCACCACAATAGCGGTGGGGCAGTTCCCCACAAACAACAAACCAAGACCAGAGTTGTCCATAGGGACAAAAAGCGAAAACAACAAAATAAAAACAGCACGTACAGCAAAAAGGTTTCCTTACCAATTTCACTTACCAATAGCGCTACACTCCCCGGCAACGGCGCCAGAAAATGGTCTTGATGACCCACAAGTGTAGGGGATATATCGTAGCCTTTTCGATAAGTAAGAGTGTCGAACCCAACGAGGAGCGGAAGGTACTGACAATCGATCTTGAGCAAGGAATAACTACAAGCACTGAAAGGTAACTTTTTATGGGTTTTCTGGTATAAGCAACAAGGAAATAAATGCAAGTAAAATAAATGGTGCCGAGGTGCAGAAAGTGGCCCAATTCTTTTGAACACAAAGGATAAGCCGAGCGACTAAACTTATAAAGACTAGGGCGTTCCTGATGACAAACGGGAGAGATAGTTAAGTGCTTTCACCATATTCCGTCTAGTACTATGTTTTGTATTGATAAGTGTTATGTGCGTGGTGGCCCCCCTTCGGCCCTTCTTCGGCCTGTCTTCCTGATTTGTTCGGAAACTCTTTCCCTGTAAATTCCAGCTGAGTTGGAGATGTTCTGATATCGCATCTCTTCGTTCTCTTTTCTCCGCTGAATCGTGCGTCTGCTGTTTCGGCACCGGAAAGTTGTAAACTGTGTAAAATAAGCCAAAACACTATAAGAACAACATCATAGTGTGAAATATATCAATGAATAGAGCCAAATTTATGATACAAAATAGTGATGAATTTTGGACATATTAGTTGCGCCGTCGGAGCGGAAGTTATAGGTTAACTTTTTGGTGTTTCTGGATTTATAGCAATTTTCACGGTTGGAATCACGTCAGTCAGAGCCACATGGCCCCCACAAGCTAACAGGGCGTGCCCATGGGCGTGGGCATGTCATGTTGGCTTCTGGACCACACGTGGCTCCCCTCCGGTGGTTCTTCGCTACGGTATTTCATATTTTCTCTGAAAAAATCATAAAAAGTTTCAGGCGATTCCGAGAACTTCTATTTTATGCACAAAAAACAACACCACTGTAATTATGCTCAAAACAACGTCAATCCGGGTTAGTTCTACATAAATCATATAAAGTGAATCAAAAGCATATAAAAGTATCGTGAACATAGGAAAATATGGCATGAATAATTCATAATCAATACACTGGAGACGGATCAGCATCCCTAAGCTTAATTCCTACTCGTCCTCGAGTAGGTAAATTATAAAAGAAGTAATTTATGAAGTGTGAATGCTAGCATAGTGTATAATTTTGACCAAGGAATTTCAATCACTTTTCTAGCATCATAACCTTCAACTTTTTCTCATAGAACTCATCATAATAGAGTAGTAATGAATTCATATGTCATGGTTCAAACAATACATTTTTTAAACTTAGCAATCTATTTTCTTAGTCATCAAACAATTTCAATGCATCTTATTATCAGTAAATACTAAGTAAGAGATCCACATACTCAATTATCATATAGTCTTCTATGATTTCTAATACTCAAAACATATTTTTAGAACAAACAACATCCATCAAACATAGAGAAAGATATGGGCTTAATGTTTCGCCTCCCAGCGTACTTATCATGAAGATATATCAATAATAATGAATCATGATCAAATATATTTGACTGGATATATGTGTTTGGATCTTTCCCCACCACATGGTGCTTGCTAACTAATAGATTGACCCTGTAACAAGAAGTTCTCTCAACATGAAAAGTAAATACATGAAACTAAATAACATAAAAGTAAATAGATTGTCCCTTCACGAAGGGAAGCATGGATTTGTAGAGGTGCTAGAGCTCATTATTTAAAAGAGATGAATATGTAATTTTGAGTGGTATACTTTTCCTCTCAACATCACAATAGAGTTTTCAATATCTTCTATGCTAAACGCATTATTGGCGGTTCCCAATTAGAATTGAAATTTTACCCCCCTCCATCATTCAAACACATTCCATCGCTCACCGAATCCATGGGTGCCATGCAAACAATCAACTTTCTAGGGGAGTTCTTGCTTATTTATTTTTGTACTACGTAGGACTTGGAATCCCTTTTACCAGCCTCTCTCGCGCAATGACAACTGAATAAACACTCATCTTGAGAACAACCTGCTTAGCTTGGAAGATAATGACCGCCCTGTCGCTCCATGAGCGGTACGAGTACACACAACGAATGTTTTATTGAAGATTTCAGAGGCGGCACATGCAAATTTACTTGGAATGGCAGTGAAATACCATATATAGGTAGGTATGGTGGACTCTCATGGTAGAAAATTGGCTCAAGGATTTGGATGCACAAGTAGTATCTCTACTTAGTATGAAGTTTTGACTAGCAAAAGGTTATAAACAAGCACCACATGTTGGAGGATCCATAACAATGTAACTTCTATGCAAATATACCCAAACATAACCATTGCATTGTCTTCCTTACCCAACTTCAACTATTTGATCAAGGTAGAAAAATAATTAAAGGGCATTCACAATTATAAAATATGTCCAAGATAATATATTTGTATGTGAAAGTTCTCTTTCTTATACTAATCATTCATGAATTACTTGTACGGTCAATATTGTGATTGTCAAAATTCAATAGATTTCATTTTCTAAACCAAATATGATAATACCACTAAGAATATAGAAGATTTATAATTTCATATTTATGATATTAAAGTCAATCACAATTTACTCTTAGGATATAAGTGAAGCACAAGAGTAAACATCAAACTACTCTCAAAAGATATAAGTGAAGATCGATGAGTATTCAAACAATTAAGTAGCTTTGTGAGTACTCTCTCTCAATAAAGATTTTCACATCTGAGGTTTATTTAAAGAAGCAAATAAAACAAAAACACATTCCAAGAACAACACATATCATCTCGACAAATAAAAATTTGGGCTCAACATAGGCTAACCGCTATTTGTTTAATGAAGAGAGGTGGGATGCGTAGCATCCCCAAGCTTAGGTGCTTGAGACTTCTTGAAATATTTACTTGAGGTGCATTGGGCTTCCCCAAGCTTGGGATTTTGTATCTTGTACAATTCTCTCATATCCCGGTTTCACCAAAGTCACAAAAACTTCATGCACAAAAACTCGAAAAGAACTCGTGAGATAGGTTAGCACACATAAGAATAAATCAACACTTCATGTACTACCAAGACAAGTTGCATATTTTTTTCAAACGTTAGGTACCGTATAATATCATTTCCACAATTTATATCTACTAATACAAGTCATGAAAACTCTAGGATAAGTAGATAACAAAACTATGACAACAATCTGTCCAAACAGAACAGTGTGTACCAATCTATAAGGTGTACTTGTGTATCTCAAAAAATGATGAACATTTAGGGCATAAATAATTTGTATGACATTATTTCGTAAAACTTCAGAAACTTTTCTTGATCCAGTAAAATCTGATAATTCAAATACTACAACAAAAGTTTGTGTTTTTGTACAACACACATCACACATGCTATTCAAGCATTCTAAAGGCATTTTTTGGAACTTTTTAATTGAAAAACAAGATTAGAATTAACAACAAACAAATACTAATAATATAAAATGACGCTCCAAGCAAAGCACATATCATGTGATGAATAAAAATATAGCTCCAAGTAAGATATACCAATAATGTTGGAGACGAAAGAGGGGGTGCCTTCCGGGACATACCCAAGCTTAGATGCTTGAGTATTCCTTGGATATTACCTTTGGGGTGCCTTGGGAATACCCAAGCTTAGGTTATTGCTGGTCCTTATTCTCCTCATATCGATATCTCACCCAAAACTTCCAAAACTTTAATCACACAAAACTTAACGAAACTTCGTGAGATGGGTTAGTGTAATAAAGATACATCATTTACTTATGTACTATCAAGACAAGATTCATATTTTTTCTTACATAATACCTATCGTGTTCTATCATTCCCATAATTTATATCACTAAATATAAGCCCTTGAAACACTAAAACAAGCATACAATGCATGCAAAATAGAATATGCCAAAAACAGAATGATCTGTAAAGATCTGAACTTACATCATACTTCCGTGTCTCCAAAAATTCTGAAAAATTAGAAAAACATACAGAATTTGCATATGAAAATTGTGTACAAATTTCAGAAATTTTTTACGCTCAATAAACGAGAGAAATTCTGAAGTGGACATAAAAGTTTCTATTTTTGGACAGAGTCAAACAAACAAGTATCCACACTATCCCAAAGGCTTTACTTGGCACCTTATTGAAATAAAAGACACAAAACATGATTACTACAGTATTTTAATCATGTGGCCACTCAAAAACAAAAATTAAAAGTGTTGGGTTGTCTCCCAACAAGTGTGTTTCTTTAAAGCCTTTTAGCCACGCATGATGATTTCAATGATGCTCACATAGAAAGTAGTAAGTGAAATATGCAAGAGAGCATCATGAATCACATGACAAACACATTTAAGTCTAACCCACTTCATATGCACATCCCCACGCTAGATCTGGCTCCCTGCCGTGATGTCGTTAGCCGTCGTCGCCACGTCCTCGTGTTCCTCGGGGGGCACGGGAGGATGAACGAGAGTGCTCGCCCGCTTGCATTAACCGCACCAGTGCTAACCTGGGTCGGTCGCGCAAGGCCCAGCCGCCTTGATCGCCTTTGTCTCCAGGGCCCAGCCATGTTGCTTTCCCTCTGGCCTAGCTGCACGTCTACGACCTACTAGACTAGCTCCACCGACTAGCCCAGTTGGCCCAAGGTGAGCAATCGAGCCACATGCGCTATGTGTCCCCCCGTAGGTGCAATATAGTATTTGTTGCCACTGCCTGTTTAGCCTAGTAGCTCATGGATTCGGCCCATGTCGGATTTTTCCTTCGCGAATTTCTCCAATATCCAGGGAATTACACATTTGCTAAAAAACCCGTGTAGTTCATGCATTTAATAACTCACAAACCCCGCACCGGATTAAAATAATTTATATATGTAAAATGTTCAGAATGTTGTGTAGATTAATAATTTCCACCTTTAAACCATGATAAAAGTGTCTAACTTGCTATTTTCATTTAATTTTCATCAATGCCATGTGAAAATGGTTTGTCTCATATCTTAATAACCATGGCTTCGTAATTTATTATCCACATATGTAACTTGACTAGAAAATGTGTAGAATAACATGGTGGAATTTATTTTGCTGTTTATCAACTCTGAAACTGTGTTCTAGGAAGAACAGTAGCAAATTCTAAAATTACATATGTGGAATTTCCGGAATTGTTATTCGCTGTTCCGGCCTCATTTAAACTTGCATAAATATGTAGTGTATTTGTGCTTCACCTCTTGCTATGTTTAACAACATTTAATGTTGATGAGTAGAATAAACGAGAGTAAACTAAATAAATTGTTTATGGAGTTTTGTTAATATGCAATTTGTTGCATATTGAGCTTTACTTAACATGTAGAGTTTGATGCTGTGTTTTTCCATCCCATGCATAATTAAATGGACATGCATCATTTTTTTGCGCATCATGTTATATATTGGTGTCTACCGTGTGATTTGCTTGTTTCCGCTTTGCTTCTCCTTGCTAGAGTTTCGAAAGCGTTTGAAGTGTGAGGATTCTTTCAACTATGCTCTTCGTCTTCTTCACGGATTCATTCGACTATGTCCCATTCGTCTACTTCACGGATTTGTTCTTTTCCCAAGCGGGATCTCAGGCAAGATGGCCATTTCCTTGGATACCACCGCTATCATTTCCATGCTAGTTGTCTCATTTTTATCATTATGCCTCGATACCTACCACTTGAATGCCAACCCTCCAACATTGCCATGAAAAACCTCTAACCCCTCCACTTCCCAAGCAAACCATTGTTTGGCTAAGTTACCGCTTGCTCATCCCTTCTTATAGCATTGTTAGTTGTAGGTGCAGGTTGTTTCCATGTGACAACATGGATATCTTTTGGGATATCACAATATTATTGCTATTTAATTTACTGCACATATATAGTTGGTAAAAGGTGGAAGGCTTGGACTTTTGCTCGGTGTTTTGTTCCACCTTTACCACCCTAGCTATTTGTATACCGGTGTTATGTTCCATATTGAGCGCTCCAACATGCTTGGGGTTGTTATGGGAGCCCCCTTGGTTTTCGTTTTGGGATAAAACTCCTCCGGCAAGGCACAACATTGGTACTATATTTGCCCGACATAATAACACCGAACACCTTTCTTAACACATAGGGAGTTAGCACTGCCCGCGGATTAATTCAACATAATACAGGTTGGGCTAGTGGTGCTGGTGCTGGTCCAAAACAGGCGATGCCCGGCGCCCCCTGGTCACCCGGGTTTCAACCAACCTGACATCTTGCCCATCCGGTCATGTCGTGAGAACGAGATACACAGATCCTACCGGGATTGTGGGCATGTGGGGGCGGCCTTGCTGGATTTTTTACCTTTCTCGAACGTCTTTTGCACTAGGACTTCGAGGATACCTTGGGCTATCTAAAGGTTGAGTTTTTCGAGCGCAACTTGTGGCTAGTTTGTGATGGATGAGTTGGATCACCCCTGCAGGGTTAAATCTTTCTAAGAGTCATGCCCACGGTTATGTGACAAGTTGGAAATTTGATTAACACCTGGTCAAAGAAAACTCAAAAGAAACTCAAATAAATACACCAACCGTGTGCGTAACCATGCCCGTCTCTTCTTGTGAGGTTGGAACCAAGTAGGGAATACACCGGGATTATGTTTGACTCGTAAGTAGGTGTTCAGGATCACTTCTTGATCATTACTAATTCTCGTTCGATTATGCGTAGGTTACTCTTCTTATTTTTATACTCGTAAGTTAGCCACTCAAATAAATTCTTAGTGCTGCTTCAGCCTCACCACTTAACCATGCCTCACCCATTAAGCTTTGCTAGTCTTGATACCCTTGGAAATGAGATTGCTAAGTCCCTGTGGCTCACACATTACTACAATAACATTTGCAAGTACAGGTAACACGATGCTTTGACATGAGTGTGATGCTTGTTTGATTTGGAGTTCTTCTTCTTCTTCATCGATCATAGGATGGTTCCACGACGGCAGCCTGGGATAGCAAGGATGGATGTCGCTTTTATCATTTGATTTCGTCCGTAGTCGGACCCTGCTTTTATCTATGATGATTAATACGAATGTTCGTATTTGAGATGATAATGATTTAGCTTATGGCGAGTGTAAGCCAATTCCATATACTCATCTCTTCTTAACATGTACTGGTAACGATATCCATTCTTGCAAAACGACGAGATGCGCTTCTATCCCTATCGAGGCCCTCGAGCAAAAATAAGGATAGGACCGCATCTTGGCGTTACACGAACAATATGGCCCCTGGGTCTATTCACATATATTTACAAATGCTCTTAATACCTTGTTGCCATTTATTTGTTTTATTTTTTATTTTACAATTTACAATTATGAACTATCACCCACACAACTCATTTGCTTGCAAGTAACAAGTTCAAGGGGGTTGACAACTCTCTTGCCCGCGTTGGGTGCAAGTGTGTGTTCTTTTGTGTGTAGGTGGTAAAGACGGGAAGTTGCGTGATCCTCCTATTGGTACGATAACCTTGGTTCCCACTGAGGGAAATACTTATTTATACTTTGCTGCATCACCCCGTCCTCTTTAGTGAAAAACCCAACGCACATCACAAGTATTAGGTCTACACAAAATATATTACTAAAAACCTAAAAATATTTTTTCCCTTTATATTTTTCTATTTTATTTTATATTTCTATTATATATCTATGAGTATTTAATCCTTGCAAGTAAAGAGTTGAAGAGGCTTGACAACGTGTTGTTTGGTTCTATGTGTGTAGGTGCTAACAATGAGAGTTTGCATGATTCTCCTATTGGTTCAATAACCTTGGTTATCAGTGAGGTAAATACTTATCTCCACTGTGTTGCACCTCCTCTACTATTTAGGGGAAAACCCAACGCAGTTTACAAGTAGCAGTCGTCTCTCTTTTTTGTTTGTTTTCATCCGTAGTTGGATCCTGCTTTTCCGTATGATGGTTGCTATATATTGATGTATTGAGATATTAATGGTGTAGCTTATGGCGAGTGTAAGCCAATACCTTGTATTATCTTCTCTTCAGTACATTTATTTGTGAAGATATCCACCTTGTCTATGGTATTCGCTTCTATCCCCACTATGACTGTCCAGTTTCCGCGGTGATAGGACTGGATATTGGGTGTGACATGGGTGTACTTGAAATTTCTTCATGTGCTTCACCGGCTCGAACACCCGACCTAGTCATGGCTTGGATGGAAGCTTCGTCATGGTAGTGATGGTGGACTTATTGATTCGCTCAAGCTTTGAAGAGGCAAGAGCTGGCTCAACGAGCTTCACGTTCCGACCTCGGCCTCGAGTGCCCTTGATACGTCTCCAACGAATCTATCATTTTTGGTTGTTCCATGCTATTATGTTATCATTTTATAACACTTTTATGAAGTTATCTACAAATTTATATTATTTTTGAGCACTAACCTATTGATCTAGTGCATTTTCAGGTTCGAGTACCAAACGAAGCCCAATTGACCTGAAACTTTTTTGATTTTTTTGGACCAAAACAAGACTGTGCAGCATAGGAAGAAGGCCGGGAGGCACACGAGGCCCACACAAGCCATCAGGGAGTGACCTAGGGGGCTGATGGCTTGTGGATGCCTCGTGGATCTCGCGACCCCGGTCTCTCGCTGATAAACTCCTATTTGCCCTAAAAACTTCAGAGGAGGCCCCGGAACACTTTTTACGCCCAAGTCTTTGTTCCAACGGGAGGCCATCTAGAGCTTCGTTCCGGCACTCTGCCAAAGGGGGATCGATCACGGAGGGCTTCTTCATCAACCTTGCTGCCCTCATGATGATGTGTGAGTAGTTCACCACAGTCCTATGGGTTCATAGTAGTACCTAGATGGCATATCTCTCTCTTTGATCTTCAATACAATGATCATCGCATCTTCGCTTTGATCCATATGATGTAACTCTTTTGTACGGTGCGTTTGTTCTGATCCGACGAATTGTGGGTTTATATTCAGATTATTCATGATAAATATTTGAGTCTCCTCTCATATGTAATATGATTCTTATGTGCATGATTATGATAGCTTCGTAATTCTCTCCGATCTATTGAAATAGTTTGGCCAACTAGATTGATATTTCTTCGGTGGGATTGGTGCATTGTAGTAGGTTCAACCTCGCGAGTTTCTATATCCCAGTGACAGAAGGGGAAAAGTTGTGTCTTTGTGTTGCTGCTACTAAGGGTAAAACAGTGGGGTTTATTCATATTAGTTGAGTTTACTTTACTACATCATGTCATCTTACTCCAAGCATTACTTCGTTTGTCATGAGCTTAATAGATAGATGCAAGCATAGAAGTGCTCTTGAAGTGAATTAATAGTAATAGGTGCACGCAGGAGTCAGCCTATTTGTTTATGGATGTGATGCCTATATTTACATGATTATTTCCATGAAAATCGCATACCTATCTGCTCTTCTATCAATTGCCCAATAGTAATTTGTCTACTCACCGTATGCTTATTTTCATGAGAGATGCCACTAGGGAAAGCTATGGTCCCCGGGTCTATTCACAACATATTGCTAAAACCTCCAATACCTTGCTGCCATTTATTTGCTTTAATTTTATTTTGTATTTTATTATTATCTACAATTATCTACACACCTCATTCGCTTGCAAATAATGAGACCAAGGGGATTGACAACCCTCTTGCCCGCCTTGGGTGCAACTGTTTGTTCTTTTGTGTGCAACCGCTCGATACAGTTGTGGTTGATATTCCTATTGGTTAGATAAACCTTGGTTTCATAAATGAGAGAAATACTTACCCACTTTGTGCTGCGATAACCCGTTCCTCTTCATGGAAAACCCAACGCACATCACAAGTATCATCCCTCTCCATGGTTTTGTGGGATGTAATCTTTCCATCATGGTGTGTCATCTTTAGCTGAAGGTATGCATATGATGGTAATGCCATGAATCGGGTGTATGCCATCTTGCCGAGGATCACATTGTAGCCATTTCAGAATGCAGCGACCTCGAAATGAATCATTTTTTATCTGAAGTTTTTTGCATCTCCGAAGATCACTTCGATTTCCAACAGACCGAGAGGGTGTACTAGTCGGTTCGGTATGAATCCTTGGAAACTGGTGGGTGAAGGCTCAAGGCCTTAGGGAGAGATCCCCATTTAAGCCAAGGTATCGGGGAATATGATGTTGAGGTCGCTATCACCGTCCATCAAGACCTATGGGAGGTGGAAACCCCTTACCATCGGATCCACTACCAAGGTCTACTTGCCAGGGTTGGAGGTGTAAACTGGGTGGTCCTTGCTACTGAAGGTGATCATGGCATCAGACCACCCCATCAACTTGATTGGAGTTGGCTCTATCACGTAGATCGCTCACTGGGTGTGCTTTTGGGCCCGACGTTTTTCTGCAACCGGAAACGTCATGTTGATGGCGATGATTGGGAGGGCTCGAGGGTTGATGAAGATCCAGGCTTTTTGCGTTGAGCAGCAGCCCATGCATACCTTTTCGGCACTCAGGTTGGGTTGGCGTGGATTGTAGTGGTATCACCATGCTTGTCAAACAAGAACTCAATCTTTCTGAAGTGTATTTAGTTGATGAAGTGATGGGTTGACACATCATAGAGCAGCCCTAATCTCCGTTGGGCCGGTGTGGAGGCACAATGCTGCCCAATATGCCACTAAGGCCACCGTAATCTCCTCACGCCCGCGCACAATGCAAGATGTCTTGATTCCACTAAGGGACCCTTGAGGGCGGTCACCGAACCCGTACAAATGGCAACCCTTGGGGGCGGTCATCAGTACCCGTACAACTTGCCCGGTACAATCTCCACAACCTAATTGGAGACCCCGACGCTTGCCCGGATCTTTACACCACAATGATTGAGCTCCGAGACACCACCAAGCTTCTAGGACGCCAAAGCATCCACGAAGAACACTATCTAGGGTACTAAGTACCAAACGGTAATAAGCTTCTCAACTTCTCACTTCCACGTATCACTGTGGAGAACTCAAACCGATGCAACTAATGCAATGGAAAGAACACACAAAGTGGTAAAGTCCCTCACACTCAAATCCCTCCACAACAACAAAAGCTATGGAAATATGAGAGGAATAAAAAGGAGCTCGCAAAGAACTCCAAGATCTAGATCCAAGGGTTTCCCCTCGCATAAAGGAGAAAGTGATTGGTGGAGATGTGGATCTAGATCTCCTCTCTCTTTTCCCTCAGGAACTAGCAAGGATCATTGGCGGGATTGAGAGTTAGCAAGCTCTAAGAAGGTTAACAATGGGGGAAGAACACGAGCTCAACTAATAAGAAAACACAAAGGGCGAAGAAGGACCCCTTTATATAGTGGGGGAAAGAATCAGACCGCTACTCCCACTTACAGCCCGAGCACAGCGGTACTACCGCTGCCCCCAACAGTATGATACATCTCCAACGTATCTATAATTTTTGATGGTTTCATGCTATTATCTTGTCAAACTTTGGATGTTTTGCATGCCTTATATATATTTTTTGGGACTAACTTACTAACTCAGTGCCAAGTGTCAGTTCCTGTTTTTTCCATGTTTTTGACCCCTTTCAGAGGAGATTTTGAAACGGAGTCTGCTACTGCAACAAAAGACCTTCCAACAACGCCAGAAATAGGCACATCGAGGGAGAATACTTGGCTTGATCTTTCTGCTGCGGCTACGCCTTAAGGGACTTCCTAGGCAAGTATGCAAAGGATTTCCCCCGTGGCCTTGGAGCCTTGCGTTGGTGTTCCCTCGAAGCGGAAAGGGTGATGTAGCGTAGCGGTGGTAAGTATTTCCCTCAGTTTGAGAACCAAGGTATCAATCCAGTGGAGGAGTATCTCAAGATCCTGCACAAACACAAAAACTTGCTCCCAACACTATGAAGGGGTTGTTAATCCCTTATAGATTGTTTGCCAAGTGAGAACTGAACGCAACAAAGTAACAAAGCAAAGTAAAAGCGGAGATGTAAACGATGGATGTGAATAGACCCGGGGGCCGTAGTGTTTACTAGTGGCTTCTCTCATGAAAGCAAGTAGACGGTGGGTGAACAAATTACTGTTGAGCAATTGATAGAACCGCGCAAAGTCGTGACGATATCTATGCAATGTTTATTTCTATAGGCATCACGTCCAAAACAAGTAGACCGATACTGTCTGCATCTACTACTATTACTCCACACGTCGACCGCTATCCAGCATGCATCTAGTGTATTAAGTCCATAAGAACATAATAACGCCTTAAGCAAGATGACATGATGTAGAGGGATAATCTCAAACCAATGATAAAAACCCCATCTTTTTACCCTTGATGGCAACTACTTGATATGTGCCTTGCTGCCCCTACTGTCACTGGGAAAGGTCACCACATGGCAGAGCCCAAAACCAAGCACTTCTCCCATTGCAAGAATCATAGATCTAATTGGCCAAACAAAACCCAAGACTCAGAGAGACTTACAAGGATATCAAATCATGCATATAAGAAATCAGCAAAAGTCTCAAATATATATCATATATAATCTGATCACAAATCCATAATTCATTGGATCTCGACAAACACACCGCCAAAGAAGATTACATCGGATAGATCTCCATGAAGATCATGGAGAACTTTGTATTGAAGATCCAAGAGAGAGAAGAAGCCATCTAGCTACTAACTCTGGAACCGTAGGTCTGAAGTGAACTACTCACGAGTCATTGGAGGTGCGATGATGATGATGAAGAAGCCCTCCAACTCCAAAGTCCCCTCCAGTAGGGTGCCGGGAAGGGTCTCCAGATGAGATCTCACGGAAACGGAAGCTTGCGGCGGCGGAAAAGTATTTTCGAGGCTCCCCTGATTTTTTGCAGAATATTTGGGAATTTATAGGCCAAGGATATAGGTCAGGGGGAGGCCAGGGAGGCCACAAGCCTGCCCACCACCGCCTCCCGCCCTCGTGGCAGAGTGGGGGCTTGTGGGCTCCCTGGAGCCCACCTGTCTTGGACCAAAGGACCCCTGATCTTCTTCCGTTCGGGAAAAAATCATTTCGGGGGTTTTCTGCCATTTGGACTACGTTCCAAATTCAGATCTGAAAAGAGTCAAAAAAACGGAAAAAACAGGAACTGGCACTTGGCACTGAATTAATAAGTTAGTCCCAAAAAGATATAAAAGGTACATAAAACAACCAAAGAAGACAAGATAACAGCGTGAAACCATCAAAAATTATAGATACGTTTGAGACGTATCAAGCATCCCCAAGCTTAACTCCTGCTCGTCCTCGAGTAGGGAAGTGATAAGAATGAATTTTTGATGCTTTCATGCTACCTAGCATAGGTGTCCTTTGTAATTACTCTTATGTGACGTGAATGTTCAGATCCATTAGATTCAAAACAATAGTTTGCTATTGACATGGAAACAATAATAATTCAAGCAAACTAGCAAAGTAATCATGAACTTCCAAAATAACAAGGCCAAAAGAAAGTTATCCCTACAAAAGCATATAGTCTGGCTATGCTATATCATCATTGCACAACGAATTTAAATCATGCACAACCCCGGTATTGGACAAGTAATTGTTTCACACGTTTACTTTCTCAAACCTTTTCAACTCTCACGCAATACATGAGTGTGAGCCGTGGTTATAAAACTATAGATGGTGTGGAATGTAGTGGAGGTTGCAAGACAAAAAAGAGAAGATAGTTACATTAACTAGGCATATCAATGAGCTGTGGAGATGCTCATCAATAGATATCAATGTGAATGAGTAGGGATTTCCATACAATTGATGCACTAGAGCTATGAGTATGTGAAAGCTCTTAAAGAAAACTAGTTGGTGTGCATCCAACTTGCTTGCTCACAAAGACCTAAGGAAATTTTGAGGAAGCCTATCATAGGAATATACAAGCCAAGTTATATAATGAAAAATTCCCACTAGCTATATGGTGGTGACAAAACAAGAGACTCTCAATCATGAAGATCATGGTGCTTAATATGCACAAGTGTGGAAAAAGTGGTAGCATTGTCTCTTCTCTCTTTTTCTCTCATTTTTTTTATTTTGGTGGGCTCTTTGGCCTCTTTTTTTTGGTGCGCTTCTTTGGCCTCTTTTACTTCCTCACATGGGACAATGCTCCATTAATGATGATCATCACACTTTCAACTCAAAACTTAGAGCAATTATGACTCTATATGGAATGCCTTCGGTAGTGTACCGTGGCAATGATCTAGCATGGCATAGACATCAATGGAAACATCATGCTATCTATCTTACGATCATGCAATGACAATGTAGACGTGGTGGCACATGTCATGGTGGTAGTTGCATGGCAATATATCTCGGAATGACTTTGAAAAATCCATAGTAGGTAGGTATGGTGGCTGTTTTGAGGGAGGCTAATGGTGGGTTTTGTGCACCGACGAAAGTTGCACGGCACTAAAGAAGATAGTGATGGTGGAAGGTGAAAGTGCATCTAAACCATGGACTCAACATTAGTCATGAAGAACTCATATACTTGTTGCAAAAGTTTTATTAGTAATTGAAACAAAACATTCAACGCATACTCCTAGGGGAAGGGTTGGTAGGTATAAACCATCGCGCGGTCCCGACCGCCATGCAAAGGATGACAATCAATAGACTAATCATGCTCAGATTTCATCACATAGCGGTTCACCATACGTGCATGCTACGGGAATCACTAACTTCAACACAAGTATTTCTAGATCCACAACACCTTACTAGCATGACTTTAATATTACCATAACCAGAACTCAAAACTAATTGAGACGAATCAAACTTCTCTAACTATTCAATGCACATGAAGGTGGAAGTTTTCGTATCCCTTTGGATAACTACCCCTTTTGAGACTACTTTCAAAGCATAGATCAACTACAAAGCCACGTACCGCTGTGCTCTAAAAGATATAAGTGAAGCACACAGAGCAAAAGTATCTAGCTCAAAAGATATAAGTGAAGCACATGTGAGATGAATTGTCTACAAAAAGATATAAGTGAAGCTCGACAAAATCACGGTGTGTGCATGTCTCTCTCTCTAGGTGTGCAGCAAGGATGATTGTGACACAACAAAAATAAAAGATTCCTACGGTACAAGACTCTCCAAGCAAAAACACATAACATGTGGTGAATAAAAATATAGCCCCAAGTAACGTTACTGATGGATTGAAGACGAGAGAGGGGATGCCTTCCCAGGGCATCCCCAAGCTTAGGCTTTTATGGCATCCTTGAATCTCTTGGGGTTCCTTGGGAATCCCCAAGCTTGAGCTCTTTCCACTCTTTATCTCTTTGTCCATAAGAACTTCACCCAAAACTTGAAAACTTCACAACACGAAACTTAAACAGAAACTCGTGATAACATTAGTACAAGAAAGCAAACCACCATTTCCTTAGGTATTGTAGCAACCTTAAATTATACTTGTGCTGATTTTGGGTTACTGTACTTTCAATATTCCATGGCTAATACCCCCCGATACTATCCATAGTTTCATCAAAATAAGCAACCAACACAACAAAAACAGAATCTGTTAACAGCAGACCAGTCTGTAGCAATATGTATATTTCGTATACCTATGGTACTTCAAAAATTCTGAAAACTTACGACAGTCTGAAGAATTTGCGTAGAAATCAGCAGCAAAAAGAATCAACTCAAAATCTCTTACAAAAGAAAAATTAAAATTCTTTTGTTAGCAGAAAGTTTCTGTCTTTTCCAGCATGACCAAATGATCATCCCCAAGATTAATCATAACGGTTTTGCTTGGCACAAACACAAAAAGAAACACAAAAACACAATCATAACAGAATTATGAAAGTGTGGGAAACACAAAACAGAAAGAAAAATGATAGATTTGTTGGGTTGCCTCCCAACAAGCGCTTTTGTTTAACGCCCTTAGCTAGGCAAAAGTGATGGAATCACGTATAGTCATCTTTGGTGCTCAAACCATAGGTAGTGTGATCATTTACCATCTTATGGTTTTCGTCTTTATTAGATGACTCACCACTAGCTTTAGGAACAAAAACAGGCTTGACGGTCTTTTTGAGAGTAAGATTTGGAGTATTTTGCACAACGGCAAAAGCGGAACCCAAGTTGGTTATGACATCTTCTAATTTGCCAATTCTAAAAGAATCATTAACTATAAGTTCCTTCTCCTTTAATTTTTTCAAAAAGTTCCCCACTTTGGATCCGTACTGAGAAATTTGATTGTGGATCTTTCTATCCAAACCCTCAATAAGTTTAACTCTGGCAATTTTGTTTTCAATAGCGTCAAGCCTTTGCATCACGTGTTCCAAGGTCAAGATAGGTTCATTAACCATGAGCGGGGGTGAGCCTACCAAATTAATGATAGCTCTATAGGAGTCAACAGTATGGCTCCCTAAAAAGTTCCCGCCTACAATGGTATCAAGGATATACCTATTCCAAGGAGAAATTCCAACATAGAAACTATGAAGGAGGACGGTAGTGGATTGCTTATGAGTAGATCTACTTTGAGCATTGCAAATCCTGTACCAAGCGTCCTTCAAATTTTCTTCCTCATTGTGCCTGAAATTGAGAACTTCATTTTCAGGGGTGTCGTTTGGAGTGTTGGGTCTAGCCATTGATGGACTATCTCACACACAAACGAGCAGGAAGAGAGAGTGAAACGGGCAAAAGAAAACAACAAAAAGGCAAAAGAAAATGGTGAAGGAGAAAGGCAAATGAAAACAGCAAATGTGAAGTGGGGGAGAGGAAAATGAGAGGCAACTGGCAACAAAAGTAAATGCAAGAGAAGAGTTTGTGAGACCTACTTGGATAGATCTTGATCTCTCCTCCCCGGCAACGGCGCCAGAAATACTTCTGCTACTGCAACAAAATACCTTCCAACGCCGCCAGAAATAGGCACGTCGATGGGAGAATACTTGGCTTGATCTTTCTGCTGCGGCTACACCTTAAGGGACTTCCTAGGAAAGTATGCAAAGGATTTCCCCCGTGGCCTTGGAGCCTTGCAATGGTGTTCTCTCGAAGCGGAAAGGGTGATGTAGCGTAGCGGTGGTAAGTATTTCCCTTAGTTTGAGAACCAAGGTATCAATCTAGTGGAGGAGTATCTCAAGATCCAGCACAAACACAAAAACTTGCTCCCAACGCTATGAAGGGGTTGTCAATCCCTTATAGATTGTTTGCCGAGTGAGAACTGAAAGCAACAAAGTAACAAAGCAAAGTAAAAGCGGAGATGTAAACGATGGATGTGAATAGACCCGGGGGCCATAGTGTTTACTAGTGGCTTCACTCATGAAAGCAAGTAGATGGTGGGTGAACAAATTACTGTCGAGCAATTGATAGAACCGCGCAAAGTCATGACGATATCTATGCAATGATTATTTCTATAGGCATCACGTCCAAAACAAGTAGACCGATACTGTCTGCATCTACTACTATTACTCCACGCGTCGACCGCTATCCAGCATGCATCTAGTGTATTAAGTCCATAAGAATAGAGTAACGCCTTAAGCAAGATGACATGATGTAGAGTGATAATCTCAAACCAATGATAAAAACCCATCTTTTTAACCTTGATGGCAACTACTTGATGTGTGCCTTGCTGCCCCTATTGTCACTGGGAAAGGTCACCACATGGCAGAACCCAAAACCAAGCACTTCTCCCATTGCAAGAATCATAGATCTAATTGGCCAAACAAAACCCAAGACTCGGAGAGACTTACAAGGATATCAAATCGTGCATATAAGAAATCAGCAAAGACTCAAATATGTATCATAGATAATCTGATCATAAATCCACAATTCATCGGATCTCGACAAACACACCACCAAAGAAGATTACATCGGATAGATCTCCATGACGATCATGGAGAACTTTGTATTGAAGATCCAAGAGAGAGAAGAAGCCATCTAGCTACTAACTACTGACCCGTAGGTCTGAAGTGAACTACTCACGAGTCATTGGAGGGGCGATGATGATGATGAAGAAGCCCTCCAACTCCAAAGTCCCCTCGGGTAGGGTGTCGGGATGGGTCTCGAGATGAGATCTCGCGGAAACGGAAGCTTGCGGTGGCGAAAAAGTATTTTCGAGACTCCCATGATTTTTTGCGGAATATTTGGGAATTTATAGGCCAAAGATCTAGGTCAGGGGGCGGCCAGGGAGGCCACAAGCCTGCCCACCGCCGCCTCCCCCTGGTGGCGAAGTGGGGGCTTGTGGGCTCCCTGGAGCCCACCTGGCTTGGCACAAAGGCCCCTTGATCTTCTTCCGTTCGGGAAAAAATCATTTCGGGGTTTTTCTTCTCTTTGGACTCCATTCCAAAATCAGATCTGAAAAGAGTCAAAAACACGGAAAAAACAGGAACTGGCACTCGACATTGAATTAATAAGTTAGTCCCAAAAAAGATATAAAAGGTACATAAAACAACCAAAGAAGACAAGATAACAACGTGAAACCATCAAAAATTATAGATACGTTTGAGACGTATTAGAGTCGAAAAGGAATAAAATCCCCGAAAAGATTTTTTCGGTAACAGAACAAGATCGGGAGACTTGAGAGCCAAGGCAGGGGGTCCCCAGGGGCCACACAAGCCCCCACACCGCGGCCAGGGGGGAGGCCGCGGCCCATAGGCTTGTGGGCCCCTGGACCTCCTTTGCCCTTGGTTTTGCGCCTATATATCCCAAACATTCCACAAAAAATCAGGAGATCATCGAAAGTACTTTTCCGCCGCCGCAAGCTTCTGTCTTCGCAAGATCCCATCTGGGGCACGTTCTCGTGCCGTGCCGGAGGGGGGATTCGGATACAGAGGGATTCTTCATCAACACCATGAGCTCTCCCATGATGCGTGAGTAGTTCATCATAGACCTACGGGTCCATAGCTAGTAACTAGATGGCTTATTCTCTCTCTTGGATCTTCAATACAAAGTTCTCCATGATCTTCATGGAGATCTATCTGATGTAATCTTCTTTTGCGGTGTGTTTGTCGAGATCCGATGAATTGTGGATTTATGATCAAATTATCTATGAATCTTATTTGAGTTTCTTCTGATCTCTCTTATGCATGATTTAATATCCTTGTAATTCTCTTCGAGATGTGGGTTTTGTTTGGCCAACTAGATCTATGATTCTTGCAATGGGAGAAGTGTTTGGTTTTGGGTTCATACCGTGCGGTGACCTCACCCAGTGACAGAAGGGGTAGCGAGGCACGCATCGTGTTGTTGCCATAAAGGGTAAAAAGATGGGGTTTTCATCATTGGTTTGAGTTTATCCCTCTACATCATGTCATCTTGCTTAAGGCGTTACTCTGTATGTCATGAACTCAATACACTAGATGCATGTTGGATAGCGGTCGATGTGTGGAGTAATAGTAGTAGATGCAGAAAGTATCGGTCTACTTGTCTCGGACGTGATGCCTAGATGTATGATCATTGCCTTAGATATCGTCATAACTTTGCGCGGTTCTATCAATTGCTCGACAGTAATTTGTTCACCCACCATGATATTTGCTATTTTGAGAGAAGCCTCTAGTGAACACTATGGCCCCCGGGTCTACTCCACACCATATTTTCGGCCTTACACTTTTTACTTCATTGCACTTTGCGCCTTCAGATCTCACTTTGCAAACAATCTTGAAGGGATTGACAACCCCTTTGAAGCGTTGGGTGCAAGCTCGTTTGTGTTTGCGCAGGTACTCCGGACTTGACGAGACTCTCCTTCTAGATCGATACCTTGGTTCTCAAACTGAGGGAAATACTTACTGCTCCTTTGCTGCACCACCCTTTCCTCTTCAAGGGAAAAACCAACGCAAGCAAGTCTCCGTCAACGTGTCAATTTCTGGCGCTGTTGTTTGAGAAGTAGCAATAAGAATTTCTGGCGCCGTTGTCGGGGAAGGACTTTTGTTGCCGTAGCAGAAGAATTTCTGGCGCCGTTGCCGGGGAGGAGAATCAAGTCAAGAACTCATTCAATTAAGTGTCGCAAACTCATCTCTTGCATTTACTTTGTTTGCCAGTTGCCTCTCATTCTCCTCTCCCCCACTTCACCAATTTGCCTTTTTCGTTTGCCTTTTCCGTTTGCCTTTTCGTTCGCCCTTTTTCTCGCTTTCTCTTTGTTCTCTTGTGCTTGCTTGCTTGCCGAAGTCACCATGAATGAAAACACCAAACTTTGTGACTTCTCGAATACTAATAATAATGATTTTATTAGTACTCCGATTGCTCCCGCCACTAGTGCGGAGTCATACAAAATCAATGACGCTTTGCTGAATCTTGTTATGAAAGAGCAATTCTCCGGCCTTCCTAGTGAAGATGCCTCATCCCATCTCAATACCTTCACTGAGCTTTGCGATATGCAAAAGAAGAAAGATATGGATAATGACGTGATTAACTAGAAACTTTTTTCCTTTCTCGTTGCGAGATCGCGCAAAAACTTGGTTTTCTTCTTTGCCCAAAAATAGTATCGACTCTTGGGATAAGTGCAAAGATGCTTATATATCCAAGTATTTTCCACTGGCTAAAGTCATCTCTCTCCGTAATGATATCATTAATTTCAATCAACTTGATTATGAACACGTTACACAATCTTGGGAGAGAATGAAATTGATGATTAGAAATTGTCGTGCTCATGGCTTGAGTCTTTGGATGATTATTCAAATCTTTTACGCTCGCTTGAATTTCGCTTCTAGAAATATCTTGGACTCCGCCTCAGGTGGAACGTTCATGAAAATCACGTTAGGGGAGGACACAAAGCTCTTAGACAACATCATGATGAACTACTCTCAGTGGCACACTGAAAGGTCACCTACTAGTAAGAAGGTACACGCTATAGAGGAAATTAACTCGTTGAGTGCTAAGATGGACGAGTTAATGAATTTGGTTGCTAGTAGAAGTGATCCTTTGGATCCTAATGATATGCCCTTGTCTTCTTTGATTGAGAGTAGTTCCGCTAGCTTGGACGTTAATTTGATTGGTAGGAATAACTTTGGCAACAACAACGCTTTTAGAACAAACTATGTTCCTAGGCCTTTTCCTAGTAACTCCTCTAATAACTTTGGCAACTCCTACAACAATACTCATGGAAATTACAATAGATTACCCTCTGATCTAGATAGTAATATCAAAGAGTTCATCAACTCTCAAAATTTTTTCAATGCGTTCATAGAGGAAAAACTACTCACAATTGACGATTTGGCTAAGAGCGTTGATAGAATGTCTAGTGATATTGATGCTTTGAAAGTTAGATGTGCTCCTCCCAATATCAACATGGATGAACCTTTGAAAGCTATGCATGTTTCCATGATTGAGAGTCAAGAAAGAACCGCCCAAATTCGTGCTAGACATGAATGGCTTAAAAAGGCATGTTCACGTGATAAGAATCATGATGATCTTAAAGTGGTTGGTGTGACTCCCATTGAATATTTGTTTTCTTGTGTCAAACCTACTGATTATGGGGCTGGATATGAATCCACTTTGGTTGAAAAGTTCCCCAATGATTCGGAGTCCATCTATCTTGATGCTAAAAGCATTGAAAGTGGAGTAGAAGATGTTAAAACTTTGAGTAGTAATGAAATTACTACTGTGGATTTCAAGGAATTCAATTATGATAGTTCCTCCTTGATTGAATGCATTTCTTTGATGCAATCCATGTTAAACTCTCCACACGCTTATAGCCAAAATAAGGCCTTTACCGATCATATCGTCGAAGCTATGATAAAATCTCTTGAAGAGAAACTTGAATTGGAAGTCTCTATCCCTAGAAAGCTTCATGATGAGTGGGAACCTACTATCAAAATCAAAATCAAAATCAAAAACTATGAATGCAATGCTTTGTGTGATTTGGGTGTTAGTATTTCTGTGATTCCAAAGTCTTTATGTGATGTTCTGGGTTTTAATGAGATTGAAGAGTGTTCTCTTCATTTGCATCTTGCTGATTCTACTATCAAGAAACCTATGGGAAGGATCAACGATGTTCTTATTATTGCAAATAGGAACTATGTACCCGTGGATTTCATTGTGCTTGACATTGATTGCAATCCTGCATGCCCTATTATTCTTGGTAGACCTTTCCTAAGGACTATCAGTGCTATCATCGATATGAAGGAAGGGAATATTAGATTTCAATTTCCTTTAAGGAAGGGCATGGAACACTTTCCTAGAAAGAAAACAAGATTGCCTTATGAATCCATGATGAGGGCCACTAATGGTTTGAGCACCAAAGACGACGATACATGATTCTATCGCTTTTATGCCTAGCTAAGGGCGTTAAACAATAGCGCTTGTTGGGAGGCAACCCAATGAATTTATATTTTTCTTTCTGTTTTGTTGTGTCCACACCATCATAATTCTGTTGTGATTGTATTTTTTGTGTTTCTTTTTGTGTTTGAGCCAAGCAAAACCTTTATGACTAGTCTTGGTGATGGTTGTTTGATCCTGCTGGAAAAAGACAGAAACTTTTCGCTCACGAGATGATTTTTCATTTTTATACAGAAAGAGCTTTTGAGTTGATTCCTTTTTGCTGCTGGTTGATATGCCTTTTCCCAGGCAGTCGTATTTTTTCATATTTTTGAGATACCATAAGTATACGAAGTATACAGATTGCTACACACTGGTTTGTTTTTGACAGATCCTGTTTTTGTTGAGTTGGTTGCTTGTTTTGATGAAACTATGGTTAGTATCGGGGGGTACTAGCCATGGAGAAGTGAGAATACAGTAGGCCAACACCAATATAGATAGAATTCAAGTTTGCTATAGTACCAAAAGAAGTGGTAGTTTGTTTTCTTGTGCTAATGTTATCACGAGTTTCTGTTTAAGTTTTGTGTTGTGAAGTTTTCAAGTTTTGGGTGATGTTCTCATGGACGATGAGATAAGGAGTGGAAAGAGCTCAAGATTGGGGATGCCCAAGGCATCCCAAGCCAAATTCAAGGACACCAAAAAGACTAAGCTTGGGGATGCCCCGGGAAGGCATCCCCTCTTTCGTCTTCAATCCATCGGTAACATTACTTGGAGCTATATTTTTATTCACCACATGATATGTGTTTTGCTTGGAGCGTCTTGTATCGTAGGAGTCTTTTTATTTTGTTGTGTCACAATCATCCTTGTTGCACACCTTTTTGAGAGATAGAGACATGCACTCATCGTGATTTTGCTAGAATGCTCATAGTGCTTCACTTATATATTTTGAGCTAGGTACTTTTGCTCTATGTGCTTCACTTATATCTTTTAGAGCACGGCGGTGCGTGACTTGGTAGTTGGCTTATGCTATGAAAGTATTCCCAAATGTGATAGGTACCCAAAGAGGATGCAAAACCTCCATCTTCATGTGCATTGAGTATAAAGAGAAGTCTTGATTCCTCTCAATTAGTTTTGAGACGTGGATTTGGTAATATTAAGAGCTATGTTAGTAGGGTGTTGTGAATCTAGAGATACTTGTGTTGAAGTTAGTGATTCCCGTAGCATGCACGTATGGTGAACCGCTATGTTAGGAAGTCGGAGCATAATTGATCTATTGATTGTCATCCTTTGTGTTGAGGTCGGGATCGCGAGATGGTTAACACCTACCAACCCTTCCCCTAGGAGTATGCGTTTAGCACTTTGTTCCGATTACTAATAAAAACATTCGCAACAAGTATGTGAGTTCTTCATGACTAATGTGAGCCCATGGTATAGACGCACTTTCAGCTTCCACCTTTGCTAGCCTCTTTAGTCCCGCGCAATTCTCGCCGATACACAAACCCACCATATGCCTTCCTCAAAACAGCCACCATACCTACCTACTATGGCATTTTCATAGCCATTCCGAGATATATTGCCATGCAACTCGCACCGTCCCGTCTCATGACTTGTGCCGTCACTCTCATATTGCCATTGCATGATCGTAAGATAGCCAGCGAGATGTTTTAACGTCATATGCCAAGCTAGATCGTTGCACATCCCGGTACACCGCCGGAGGCATTTCCTATAGAGTCATCATCATTTTGAGCTTTGAGCTGTGAGTAAATAAAAGTGTGATGATCATCATTATTAGAGCATTTTCCCATGTGAGGAAAAAAAGAGGCCAAAGAGCACAAAAATAAAAAAGAAAAGAAAAGAAAAAAAGAGAGGCCAAGAGCCCAAATAAAAAAAAGAGAAAAAGAGAGAAGGGACAATTCTACTATCTTTTTCCACACTTGTGCTTCATAATAGCACCATGTTCTTCATGATTGAGAGCTTCTTGCTTTGTCACTACCATATGCTAGTGGGAATCTTCATTATATAACTTGGCTTGTATATTCCAATGATGGGCTTCCTCAAATTGCCCTAGGTCTTCGTGAACAAGCAAGTTGGATGCACACCCACTAGTTCTCCTTTTGAGCTTTCACATACTTATAGCTCTAGTGCATCCCTTGTATGGCAATCCCTACTCATTCACATTAATATCTATTAATGGGTATCTCCATAGCCTTTTGATACGCTGAGTCAATGTGACCATCTCCTCCTTTTTGTCTCACAACCACCACCACACTCTATTCCACCTATAGTGCTATATCCATGGCTCACGCTCATGTATTGCGTGAGAGTTATAAAAGGTTTGAGAAAGTAAGAGTGCGAAAACAATTACTTGCCCAATACCGGGGTTGTGCATGATTTACATTAGTTGTGTGAGGATGATGGAGCATAGCCAGACTATATGATTTTGTAGGGATAACTTTCCTTGGCCTTGTTATTTTGAAAGTTCATGATTACCTTGCTAGTTTGCTTGAAGTATTGTTGTTTTCATGTCAATAGCAAACTATTGTTTCGAATCTTACGGATCTGAACATTCATGTCACGTGAAAGAAGTTGCAAAGGACAACTATGCTAGGTAGCATTCCACATCAAAAATTCATTCTTTATCACTTCCCTACTCGAGGACGAGCATGAGTTAAGCTTGGTGATGCTTGATACGTCTCCATCGTATCTATAATTTTTGATGGTTTCATGCTATTATCTTGTCAAACTTTGGATGTTTTGCATGCATTTTATATATTTTTTGGGACTAACTTATTAACTCAGTGCCAAGTGCGAGTTCCTGTTTTTCCATGTTTTTTACCCCTTTCAGAGGAGATTTTGAAACGGAGTCCAAACAGAATAAAATCCTTGAAAAGATTTTTTCCATAACAGAAGAAGATCGGGAGACTTGAGAGCGAAGGCAGGGGGTCCCAAGGGGCCCCACAAGCCCCCACACCGCGGCCACGGGGGAGGCCGCGGCCCACAGGCTTGTGGGCCCCCTGGACCTCCTTTGCCCTAGGTTTTGCGCCTATACATCCCCAAAAATTCCACAAAAAATCAAGAGATCATCGAAAGTACTTTTCCGCCGCCGCAAGCTTCTGTCTCCGCAAGATCCCATCCGTGGCACGTTCTGGTGCCCTGCCGGAGGGGGGATTCGGATACGGAGGGCTTCTTCATCAACACCATGAGCTCTCCGATGATGCATGAGTAGTTCACCATAGACCTACGGGTCCATAGCTAGTAACTAGATGGCTTCTTCTCTCTCTTGGATCTTCAATACAAAGTTCTCCATGATCTCCATGGAGATCTATCTGATGTAATCTTCTTTTGCGGTGTGTTTGTCGAGATCCGATGAATTGTGGATTTATGATCAGATTATCTATGAATCTTATTTGAGTTTCTTCTGATCTCTCTTATGCATGATTTCATATCCTTGTAATTCTCTTCGAGTTGTGGGTTTTGTTTGGCCAACTAGATCTATGATTCCTGCAATGGGAGAAGTTCTTGGTTTTGGGTTCATACCGTGCGGTGACCTCACCCTGTGACAAAAGGGGTAGCGAGGCACGCATCGTGTTGTTGCCATCAAGGGTAAAAAGATGGGGTTTTCATCATTGGTTTGAGTTTATCCATCTACATCATGTCATCTTGCTTAAGGCGTTACTCTGTTCGTCATGAACTCAATACACTAGATGCATGCTGGATAGCGGTCGATGTGTGGAGTAATTGTAGTAGATGCAGAAAGTATCGGTCTAGTTGTCTCAGACATGATGCCTATATGTATGATCATTGCCTTAGATATCGTCATGACTTTGTGCGGTTCTATCAATTGCTCGACAGTAATTTGTTCACCCACCGTGATATTTGCTATTTTGAGAGAAGCCTCTAGTGAACACTATGGCCCCCGGGTCTACTCCACACCATATTTTCAGCCTTACACTTTTTACTTCATTGCACTTTCCGCCTTGAGATCTCACTTTGCAAACAATCTTGAAGGGATTGACAACCCCTTTGAAGCGTTGGGTGCAAGCTCGTCTGTGTTTGCGCACGTACTCTGGACTTGACGAGACTCTCCTTCTGGATCGATACCTTGGTTCTCAAACTGAGGGAAATACTTACTGCTCCTTTGCTGCATCACCCTTTCCTCTTCAAGGGAAAAACCAACGCAAGCAATTCTCCGTCAACGTGTCAATTTCTGGCGCTGTTGTTTGAGAAGTAGCAAGAAGAATTTCTGGCGCCGTTGTCGGGGAAGGACTTTTGTTGCCGTAGCACGATACTACCGCTCAGGGAGGAGCGGTACTACCGCTAGACCCTGGCGGTACTACCGCTACCCCCGGCGGTACTACCGCTAGAGAAAGTCTTCGCAAAAAGTCCGACGGAGAACAACCGCTCAGAGAGAGGTACTACCGTCCCGAAGCGGTACTACCGCCCACCCCGAGCAGTACTACTGCTCCTAGAGCGGTACTACCGCTAGGGAGCAGTAGTAAAAAATTACTACCGCTCCGGGGGCGGTACTACTGCTCCTCGGGCGGTACTACTGCTCCGGGGGCGGTACTACCACTACAGGAGCGGCACTACCGCTGGCACCAGGAGCGTTACTACCGCTGGATATTGAAACTGCTCTAACTTTCGCATACGGACTCCGAATTCAACGAAACCAAGTTTGCATATGGAAAGCTAACGAAATAAGATAACACAATCTTGATAGGAATATCAATAAGAACAAGTGAGAAAAGTCCCATAATAAAATGGTGAGAACCCTTCTTCGAATAAGACCGGTAAATACTCCCAACATCGAAAACATCATAGAAGATGCATATGGACTCCGTTTTCGATGAACTCGAGCCTGTCATGAAGATGACCGTAAGCTCTTAAACTCGTAAAGAGAAACACCAAACAAGAACCAAGAAGTATGATGCAAGGATGCAAATGGTTTGAGCTCTCAACGAACGATACGATCAAGCTACTCACTTGAGAGCCCCCCTTGACAGTACGACAATCTATCCTAAAACAGAAAACCTATCAAGGGCAAAACTATACCTTGCACCTCGTCCTCTTGAGCTAGATGATGATGATCTTGGATTCCTCAAGATGGACCACCTTTCTTGATTGCGTTGGCTTGATGAAGACTAGTTGATTGCTCCCCCATACTCACTATGGGTGAGCCACTCTTCAACATATCTTCACAAGTCCATTGCCACCACAATGGATGGCAAGCTTCAAGCATGATATATTCGTGCTGATCCTCTTGAACTTGCACACCGCAATCTTGATGACGATCACCACTTGACGTCATCCTTCATGGGTTGTATGAGATCTTCCTTTTGACGCAAGCCCATGGAAACACACCTAACCCCCACATAGAACTCTCACGAAGACCATGGGTTAGTACACAAACACGTAATGGACAATGCTTACCATACCATGGGATCACTTGATCCCTTTCGGTACATCTTGTACCCTTTGTGTGTTGATCATCTTGATTTAATCTTTGTCTGATGATCTTGATCTACCTTGTGTCTCTATGAACATTCTTTGGATGATACCTTGAATACCATCTTGGTCATCATATAAACTCCTTGAACCCAATAGATGGACTTCAAGAAGTGCCTATGGACAAATCCTACAAATAAAACTTAAGGCAACCATTAGTCCATAGGAATTGTCATCAATTACCAAAACCACATATGGAAAAATATGCTCTAACAATCTCCCCCATTTTGGTAATTGATGACAACCACTTAAAGAGGGTTTATATAAGGAAATAAGCATAACCAAGCACACACATGCAAAGCAATAATGCATGCTTACAAGATGTAAGTTCTTATGCAATAAAAGCAAAACCCTCTAAGCATAACCAAACTAAACTCTCTAAACTTCTCCACCATTGGCATCGATTGCCAAAATGGACAAAAAGTTTAGAAAGCCAATATAGTAGGTGGTCCTCCAAAAAGTGTGTACTTCTCAACAAATGAGTGCAAAGAAATACACATATACAATGATAAGAAGTTTGAGGAAAATGAACTATATCGAGGACCCAAAGATTGCAAATAAAAGGATCGATGCCACAAGGACATACAAAAATAGAGGCAAGCAATCAAAAGATACCAAATGGAACAAACAATCATATGGTCCTTCGAACCACATGAATAAAAGATATTATGATAAAGGCAACAGAGTGTTTTATCAAAACTAGAGAAGCTCCCCATGATTTGTGCACTAATAAGAGATTTTTGTATTTGATACAAGTGCACAAAATAGGATCGTTGCTCCCCCAAAATTAATAAAAACACACAACGAGTGCAAGAAGATAGATGAGACAATAAGCATATCGCTTGCACAAAACAAAGGGTTGAGCAACATGTAAAAGAAGCAACTTAAGAATAGGCTCAACCAAAATAATGTGTGTGAGTCATGGCAAAGCACTTGAGAAGACTAAGATAAGGATGAGCATTACTCATCAACATAGTCTTGATGAAATGAGAAACAAAGTGCAAGATATATCATTCCCACACACACATACTAGAAAATGGGTTCACAAGCTTACTAATAAACAAAATAAGAACCAACGCTTGCCACAACCCATGGTGAAGATAGGAAATAAGAACCTTGTCAAGAGGAGGGACACCAATCGAAATGGCAAAACCCTGATCAAGACAAGCATGAGGAAAAATAATCTTCACACCCAAAGAGTGCATCAAGATGTAGGAAATAAGATACACACTCAAGACAAATCCTTCCACGAAGCCACCAAAATTGAAAAAGGAAATGCAACAGTGGATGTGAAAGAAAAGAGGATATAAATTAGAGATGTAACTTCTCTCATGTGTAAAAGATTCTAAGTAGAAGACAATCATAATGATATATATCCACAGAGAAGGATGTACACACGAAATGGTTACAAGAAGGAACAAACAAGATATCCAAAAGGAAGTCATAAATATATCAATAAGGTCTTTGCTTGGAATCATAGCACATGGACTAATATTTTCTTATTGTACAATATGAACTTCCAACATACGAACATCAAAGACATCCCAACTAGCAATAAGACATCATTGTTTGGATGCTTTGAGAAAGGAAACAAGTACTACAAGAACAAATCAAGAGATTCATGCAATGATGCAACTTGGAAAAGAAAAGACAGGTTTGGGCCTTTGCAAGAAATGAATGCATGAAGTAGATACTTGTTACCGAGACAACATTGGATTGATGTAGTAGATAGTTGTTCGTTGATCATCCTAACTTGGCTCCAATAATCGCATGGTCTCAACACCTTCCTTATAGGTGAGCCGAGCATCCAACGCATTTCCAATTGTTCCTGGAACAACAAAACAAACAAAATGGTGCCCAAGCTCATTGGGACCAAAGAGTTAGAAAACCAACAATACATAGGCCAAACTCCACATATATATGTGCACATAGATATGAATTTGAATTTCATGCACACTTTAACCAATTTATGACAAGGTGGAGTTTCCCCTATATATTAGGTCAAAGAAAGGAAGCAAGCAAAAGAAGCTATATATAGTAAATATGCATGCTCAAGGCTTTCAAGAATAAACCCAACGCAAAGTTGATAATACACCAAAAGACAAGGTATCAAGTGATAATAAGATACCAAACGAAAAACTATCACTTGAAGGATATTAATTAAAAGATACCTCAAGGATGAGATATCCATTTACACATGCCAAATAAAAGGAAACACAATACCAATTGAAGGAAAACAAACACGAGGTATCTAGTTTCCAAAAGAGAGCTAGGTTCCAACAAACCAAACCCTCGACAAATTTTCATGATGGCACAAAGCATCATAAAGAGAAAGACTTACCTCCCATCAACACACACTTGATGGGGATCAAAAGATTTTATGATGGGCGAATAAAGAGAGTGTTCTAAAGAAAATAGGATAGCTCCCCCAAGGGATGTGAATTATATAGAATTTGCTTTTAAATACAAAATGCACAAGATGGGATCATCACTTTCTCTATATCTGTAAAAACACTAGACATGTTAAAATAGATCCACAAGAGGCAAGGAAGACAAAAGAAACACAAAATCGAATGTAAAGACGATTAGCAATTCCTACCACATGATGGGAATACCAATTGTCAAGGACAAGAAGTATTTTGGAAATGATACTCATTGGTAGATCGCAAATATATCCAAGATCATCTTTACCCATCAAACGCAAGCAAATGACACTTGTAGAGCTAACATGACAACTAGGAACAAGATAATTTACAATATCAACACTAAGTGGCAATACCTCAAGTGTACACATTTTCTAGGCTTGTAATATGCACATAGTATATTACTCCCCCATAATGTGATAACCCAACAATATTAACAAGTGGCAAATTAAAACCAACAAGAGATAATTAATGGACCATATAGAATTTGAATTTCTCATGAGTAAGACATACCACATAGAAACTAGATAATCTTGAAATATCAATACTAAGTGGTATTCCCCATGTATACACATTTATAGGATTGTGAGGTGTGCAAAGCACATCACTCCCCCACAATGGGATAATCCATTAATCTCTCACAAGAGCCAACAATAATATAAACAAGATGCAAAAAGGCTCAATACAAGACTCACATGTACATGATATGCAAACCAACATACACATACTCAATTACTCAAGATAAGCAAGTTGGAAGCACAAAAGATACAAACACATGCAAGGTACAAAACCACAACATGCAAAGGGGCAAGCAACTAACAATGTAAACAGTTTAAGTATAATTTACCGTAAGGAGGCACATTGGATACAAGATAGAAAGTCGATAATCCAAATGACTTGGCTTGAGATAATATGAATGATGAAGACCCCTTAATTCTTCATTATGTATCCAAGTCTCTAATGTCCTCCACATTCACCTATTGATCAAGTTTGAGCTTGTTGGTCCCCAACCACGTTGGGTCCTAAGAGGTTAGTCACAATAGGCTTGGCAACCCAAATGGTACTTTTCTTGACACCACTTTGAGTACCAACAAACTTGGAAAACACATTACCAACATTATCCTTCCCAAGAGAATATATATCATCAATAATGATTGGGTTGGATAAATTACCTCTCGTGCAAGAAGAAGCGAAGTGACCCTTCTCACGACATAAGTAGCAACATCTACCCTTTAATTTCTTCCCTATTGATTTCTCAACATGAGGAGTGTTGGCTTGTGTCTTCTTGGGAAGGGGCCTTTCTTAAACTTGTAGTTGAGTATGTGATTGAACTTGTGGCCGCTTCCCTTGTTGCTTGTGACTTTAGGGCTTCTTCTTTAGTGGGCAAGATATAACACGGTGCCCTTCAATTTTGCACTTGAAGCAAATAATTTTGGCCGAATTCTTGACTTGTTCTTGGCCCTTCTTCTTGAAGATTTTGGACTTATTCTTCTTGTTGGAGTTGAATCCAAGTCCATCTTTGTCATTTGGGGATTTTTGCCCACACAAGACATTGTTGAGTGTGGACATTCCTTCATGACTCTTTTCCAAGTCTTTCTTCAAGGAAGTGACTTGGGCCTTGAGCTCTTTGATTTCCTCTACATGGTTAGTATCAACACAAGTACTAGAGGAAGTATAAGCTTCATTGTTAGAGCAACAAGGCATGGAAAGTAATTCATCACAAGATGTAGCAACATTATGATTAGATGAATTATAAGGACTAGCACATGGCAATATAGATTTTTGACTAGAAGTAGTGCTAATGTCCACATGAGGCTCACTCGATGTTACCTTGGTAGTAATAGCCTCATGAGATAATTTTACCACATTATGGGATACTAGAAGATCAACATGAGAGCTTGTGAGCATTACATGACTTTCTTCCAATTTCCCATAATTGCTAGATAGCAACTCAAGTTGAGCCCTTAGCTCAACATTCTCCTTTAAAATGGATGCTTCACAAGAAGTAGAGTTAGTAGCACAAGCATCATTATTAACAATAAGAGGAGAGGGCAACTTGGAAAGCTCTTTAGCATATGAAGCTTCAAGTTGAGCATGAGACTCGGTGAGTTCGATGAGCGAACTCTTAATAGCCCTTGAGCCATTTTCGAGGTGCTCATAGTCCTCAACGAGTTTAGCATGTGCAACTTCAAGCTTATCGCTTTTAGTTCTAAAATCATTAGCCACCTCGAGAGCTCTATGATGGGATTCCTTTAATCTAGATAATTCTATAGCAAAGGTTTCCTCAAGAGATTCCTTGGTGGTTTGTTAATTTTTAAGAGCTTGAGATAGCTCCGCGATCTCGTTAGCGTAATCACGCTCATGACCTTCCATTGTCTCAATGGTGGCCTCATGCTCCTCGAGATGAGCTTCCAACTCCTCAATGTATTTCTTGCCCTCAGTGGCAATAGACATGATTTCCAAGAAGTTGGAACAAGCAAGTTTATTCTTATAAAGAGATTTAAAAATCATTTCACCCTTAATATTTAAGGATGCAATAATATCACTCTCTTCATCATTATCCTCATCCTCATTATCATCAACATCATCATCATGAGATACATTGGGATTCAAAGTAGGAGATACCTTTGAAGCCTTAGCCATAAGGCAAAAGTGAGTAACAATAGATGATGATGTAGGATCCCTTGAAGCATCATTCAAGGCCACATCTTGTTCCATGGAGTGATGAATTTCCTCTACATTGTTAGCACAACAACTCGAGGAAATATATACATTTTGATCATGGCAACAAGATATAGGAAGCATATCATCATGAGATTTAGTCAAGCAGTTTTTACATGATATGCAAGGACTATCAAGACAAGCATGTAAAACATTGAGAGTGCTCGAAGTGTTAATGCCCAAAGATGAATCATTGCGATAATATAGTGAAGAAGGATCATCAACAATAAACCCACTATCATCATTGCAATGATCACCACTACTCACCATGTAGGTGAAGTAGATGAAGTTGAGAAGAGAACACGACCGAAGGTGGAGGGAGAACAATCATTCCTACAAATCTTGGGCGTACCATATTTATCTTGAAGCTTTGTCCACAACTCATGAGCATCCCGGAATGGCATGAGTTGAAATATAACTACATTGCTCAAAGCATCAATAAGCACATTAGAAGCTTGAGCATCGAGATAAGAGTTTTTCTCATCCTCTAAAGATATATTTTGAGAATCCTTTGGAGGAGAAAAACCCATATCTACAATTCGCTCTAAATTTGGGTCCAAGACCCGAAAGTGATTAAGCATGCCAATTCCCCAAACATCAAAATTTGTGCCATCGAAATTAAGAGTGTGAGTGAATCCTGAACCCCTAGTCGACATCCTTACTCTCTAGGTGGTTAAACCTAATAAAGAGAGACCTATGTCTGATACCAATTGAAAAGACGTGGATGTCGCCTAGAGGGGGGGGGGGTGAATAGGCGCTTTAAAATAATTACGGTTTAGGCTTGAACAAATGCGGAATAAAACTAACGTTTAATTTGTCAAGCACAAAACCTAAAACAACTAGGCTCACCTATGTGCACCAACAACTTATGCTAAGCAAGATAAACAACTAAGTGATAGCAAGATATATGACAATAAACAATATGGCTATCACAAAGTAAAGTGCATAAGTAAAGGGTTCGGGTAAGAGATAACCGAGGCACGCAGAGACGATGATGTATCCCAAAGTTCACACCCTTGCGGATGCTAATCTCCGTTGGAGCGGTGTGGAGGCACAATGCTCCCCAAGATGCCACTAAGGCCACCGTAATCTCCTCACGCCCTCGCACAATGCAAGATGTCGTGATTCCACTAAGGGACCCTTGAGGGCGGTCACCGAACCCGTAAAAATGGCAACCCTTGGGGGCGGTCAGCGGTACCCATACAACTTACTCGGGACAATCTCCACAACCTAATTGGAGACCCCGACGCTTGCCCGGAGCTTTACACCACAATGATTGAGCTCCGAGACACCACCAAGCTTCTAGGACGCCAAAGCATCCATGAAGAACAATCTCTAGGGCACCAAGTACCAAAGGGTAATAAGCTTCTCAACTTCTCACTTCCACGTATCACCGTGGAGAAATCAAACCGATGCAACTAATGCAATGGCAAGAACACACGAAATGGTCAAGTCCCTCACACTCAAATCCCTCCACAACAACAAAAGCTATGAAGAAATATGAGAGGAAGAACAAGGAGCTCACAAAGAACTCCAAGATCTAGATCCAAGGGGTTCCCCTCGCATAGAGGAGAAAGTGACTGGTGGACATGTAGATCCAGATCTCCTCTCTCTTTTCCCTCAAGAACTAGCAAGAATCATTGGAGGGTTTGAGAGTTCGCAATCTCTAAGAAGGTCAACAATGGGGGAAGAACACGAGCTCAACTGATAAGAAAACACCAAGAGGGAAGAAGGACCCTTTTATATAGTGGGGGAAAGAATCATACCGTTACTCCCACTTACAGCCCGAGCATAACGGTACTACCGCTGCCCCAAGCGGTACTACCACTCAGGGAGGAGCGGTACTACCGCTGCCCCTGGCGGTAGTACCGCTAGACACTGGCGGTACTACCGCTACCCCTGGCGGTACTACCGCTAGAGAAAGTCTTCGCAAAAAGTCCGACGGAGAACAACCGCTCATAGAGAGGTACTACCGTCCCGAAGCAGTACTACCGCCCAACTAGAGTGGTACTACTGCTCCTAGAGCAGTACTACCGCTAGGGAGCGGTAGTAAAAAATTACTGCCGCTCTGGGGGCGGTACTACTGCTCTGGGGGCGGTACTACCGCTGGATACTGAAACTGCTCTAACTTTTGCATACGGACTCCGAATTCAACGAAACCAAGTTTGCATATGGAAAGCTAACGAAATGAGATAACACAATCTTGATAGAAATATCAATAAGAAACAAGTGAGAAAAGGCCCATAATAAAATGGTGAGAACCCTTCTTCGAATAAGACCGGTAAAAACTCCCAACATCGAAAACATCATAGAAGATGCATATGGACTCCGTGTTCGATGAACTCGAGCTTGTCATGAAGATGACCATAAGCTCTAAAACTCACAAAGAGAAACACCAAACAAGAACCAAGAAGTATGATGCAAGGATGCAAATGGTTTGAGCTCTCAACGAACGATACGATCAAGCTACTCACTTGAGAGCCCCCCTTGACAGTACGACAATCTATCCTAAAACAGAAAACCTATCAAGGGCAAACCTATACCTTGCACCTCGTCCTCTTGAGCTAAATGATGATGATCTTGGATTCCTCAAGATGGACCACCTTTCTTGATTGCGTTGGCTTGATGAAGACTAGTTGATTGCTCCCCATACTCACTATGGGCGAGCCACTCTTCAGCATATCTTCACAAGTCCATTGCCACCACAATGGACGGCAAGCTTCAAGCTTGATATATTCATGTTGATCCACTTGAACTTTTACACTACAATCTTGATGACGATCACCACTTGATGTCATCCTTCATGTGTTGTATTAGATCTTCCTTTTGACGCAAGCCCATGGAAACACACCTAACCCCCACAAAGAACTCTCACGAAGACCATGGGTTAGTACACAAACACATAATGGACAATGCTTACCATACCATGGGATCACTTGATCCCTTTCGGTACATCTTGTATGATTTGTGTGTTGATCATCTTGATTTACTCTTTGTCTAACGATCTTGATCAACCTTGTGTCTCTATGACCATTCTTTGGATAATACCTTGAATACCATCTTGGTCATCATATAAACTCCTTGAACCCAACAGATGGACTTCAATAAGTGCCTATGGACAAATCCTATAAATATAACTTAAGGCAAGCATTAGTCCATATGAATTGTCATCAATTACCAAAACCACATATGGAGAAATATGCTCTAACATATGGGAAAGATGATCCCTAAGAGCTTCATAGCCTTCTACTCCCATAGGAGTTGTCAGGATTCCCTGTGGGGACCTCGACTTACGAGTCGAGATCGCCGTGCTCAGTGATTCCAGAGATCAATGCTCACCGAACACAGATACCGAATAAAGGAGTCTTACATCCATACATACTATTTGATATAGTAAATGACCACGTCGGTTGAGTCTTACATATATAGGGCCTTAAAGGCCTACACTCCAAACTGGACCAATAGCGGAATTATTGGTTGAAAGCGTGAACCCATGCCATCAGCCTTAACCTACAGGCATTCTGACTGGGAAGCATCCTAGCTCGCAAGAACGTCACCGAGTTAATCTTCACCATATCCTGTTCTTTCACACCTGGTCAATGAAATAACTAGTGGCAAGCCAATGAGTACTTTGAATGTATCGCAAACAACCCATGATATGAACAATGAAGGCGAAGGATAACAATATCATGCATCTTTGGTGTAAGTCATCTAGGTGGAATGATCATGAATATGCATCAAGTTAAAGAATTACTTTTGAAGAACATGTTACAAATATCAATATATCTGTCGAGGGCTGAACCATCCGGGTTCACCCTATATGCCAAGTCACCGAACTTAGTCATATCATTACTTTCATAGCAACTCCTTTTTCAGCACCACTCACACTCACACTTGGTTTATGCGGAAATAACCGGACGTAGTTTAAGCAGGATTACCCAACTGTCCTTGATCGTGGACACGGCTATTCGAATAGTTTACACTCTGCAGAGGTAGTACGCTGGACCCACGAGATCCAGGAAACTTCCGGGTCATCCACGACTCGCGGTATATAACATACCCGAGGTAAGTACCCGATCGATGCCTTTCCCCTGACGATACTAGACAAAGAGGTCCACTCGATTGGTACCCAACCCACATGTTGTACGTCTTACGAGCACCAACTCTGGACAATACCAACCATGCGGGGACCAACGGTGTGACTGGAACTCATAAAAATGGCATAGTCGTCCTACCTGGCACGACCCCATCACGAGAGTGACCACACGTCACTCCTGCCACTAGTAATGTGGCTCTTTGCTAGCACCGACCAGAGTAATTAACATAGCCCCGTCCCACGAGGGGTAACGTGGTCGTACTGGTAAGGTTGGGACGATCGACACATCATAAATCTAATCCCATTTCCGAAACCATACTCACACAAATATTGGGTGCATCACTTCACCGAAAGTGACCACCTAACTCATCATCACCCTCGGGCATTAGTGGCACCCGACGGGGGTTTAGTAAATTCTTGCTTTATGTCAACAACATGCTCATGATAATACTACTTCTATCTTTACTTGTCAACATGGTAATAGCAGGACCCTCAAGGGGTAGGGTCAAGCTCAATGCATGTGCTCCGGGGGAGCCTTCGGTAAAATCATATCAAATGATTACCGACACTTATGATCATATGCAACGGGAATACTTGCTATTTTAACATGCAAAGTAACATATGCTCAGTCATGGTCAAATGGCTGCTTGCCTTGCTCACGTACGTCCTCGGGGTCTTCGAGGTCTTCCGCTCCAACTCCGAATACGCCGTCTACCCGTCAACTATCGTGAGAAACAATTACAGTAAGCCACACAGCAAGCAAAAACAAAAGTGTCCTATAAATAGAAGTTTTATTTTTCTTGGACCTCTCTGGTCATAAGAAAAATACCTGAATCTTTGCCAAGGGGGGTTGGATCATCAGGGGTGTTTGAATGGAGGAAAAGAGGAATAGGTGTTTATTGAAGAAGCCCACAGAAATCATTCTCTTAAAAATGAGTGGAGGCACTCAATAAACAGAGCATGATTTTAGAAATATTTAGGAAGTTGATTCACTGGATTTGGAGTTTATATGAATATTCTAGGAGTTTTCTAATATGGAATAAATAGCAATAGGAAGCTATTTATTTATTGCAACAGAAGTAAGTCACACAAAAATGTTGATCAAGGCTTCAAAAATAGGGCATGATTTTAGAGGGCTCTAGAATTTGGAATCACTCCATTTGGAGTTGATTTGGAACTTATAGGAATTTTGAAACGTGGGACATATATATCCAGATTTGGATTTTGGGCAATAACACTACAGAAAATCTTCTTGGAAAAATGTGCAAAGCACATATGTGGATATAGCTTGAATTTAGGAACCTGTGGGAATTTGAATCAAGCAATTTGGAGTTAGTATGAATTTTGGATGGATTTACGAAGTTATGCAAAAACATAAAATTGAGAAAGGCTTCAATCCCCAGGAACTATCCTGCGCCCACATGCGCTGGGGAGGGAATGGGCCGACCCGGCTGCCTCAGCCTCGAGGGGCTGGTGACACCGAAGGCGTATTTTGAGGAATACGTCGTCCTCGCAGGGAGGCAACATCTTGGGTAGGCGCGACCACTTATCCCGGGGCCCGACCGAGGTGAGGCTGACGAGGGGGGGGTCCCGCCTGTCTGATGCATCTCCCACCTCCCGCTCACGCAAGGGAGGGTCAGGGGCTCGAGGTTGCGCCGGCTCCTGCTCCTTTGGCCATCCCCGGCGAGACCCGGCACACTCGAGGGCACGGGCGGCCGCGCCGCGCCCGACCAGGCGCCACGCGCTAGTGGGGAGGGGCGGTAGCGACGCCGGCAGGGTGGCCATGACCCACGAGGGAGGCCGCCGGCTTCCATGGCCTCGGGCGCGCGATGCCGAGGGAGGAGAGGGGACGCAGAGGGAGGGATGCGCGACCACGGGGAGGCTCACCGGACAGCCCAGGGGCGAGGGGAAACCCCCTGGGTTGGCTAGGCTCACGCGGGGACCTTCGGGAGTTCGGCCATGACTATGGCAGGAGGAGGAGGTGGACCTGGGAAGTGGTGGGGCTTGAATAGGGAGCCTGGGATGCTCTCCAGTAAGAGGGGAGCAAGAGAGACTTGGGAAGAGGGAGATAAGAGAGGAGGAGGAGGGAGGAGAGCTTGGAAGCTCTCGGGTACACCCATGGGCATGGGTGCCAGATGTCCCAGAGGAACCTTGGAAGCTAGCTAGTGGATGGAGATGCTTGGAATGGTCAAAGGAAGGCTCCGAGACACACTGGGGCATCTTGGTTCAACAAGAAATGGACTGGAGGAAAGCAACAAAGTGCAGAGCACCCATATTGCAGTCCAGGGTGGTGGTCACCACGAGCACCAGTGCCAACAGGGTCCTAATGACCAGTCAAGATGTCTGGGAGGTGGGGCATGCTATCTCGAAGGTGAGTGAGGAGTTTGGCTTCAAGTGGAGTTGATTTGAACGGCTATTGACCGAGGTAAACATTTCAGCAGGAAACTAGGGGCTGATACAAGTGGTTTTTACAGGCAGGGATGGGAGGTGAAACCATGTCCTCGAGCATCTGGTATGGAAGGACTACACATCTGCAAAATTTCAGCTCAAGCAAAGAATTGTAGCTAGCACTTGCTGTACAAAGCTACCTTTCAGCCATAAATCAACTTGAGGATGTGCTGCTCATTTTCTCCACATGGGCATGCCACCTCTTGGCTTGAAACAATACCTTGGAGTGCTAGATACCCTCTGGAAAGAGATGGGGGCTTTGTCTTAAGCATAAGGGAGGCAAGAGGGGTAAAATTAGTGATTCCAAGGGTAAAATGAGAGAAAGTTACAAAGGATCCTTCTCCAATAATTGGCCAGTGGCCATGGGGATGTTACTGGAAGTAAAATGTAAGTAGAGATAGCTGTGGTAGAAAGTTGAGCTCAAGGGTAAAAGTGGAAGGGGTAAAAGAAGCCAATTTAGTGAGTGCACACAAGGTGTTTGATCTGTGGTTAGGCTACCATATGGATTCCAATGGCTATGAAACTTAACAGGATCAAATGATAGATGAAAATAAGCTTGCACACCAAATTTGAGATTTGCTGGAGAAGTTTTCCAATGTAGACTTGGAAAACACCTAAAATGGGCATAAATGGCTTTCTGATTACAACCCTATTCAAATCAATTCCCACAAATCCAATATTTGGTGCAGGGGAATTATTTGAGCATTAAGGCAGGCACAAAAAGTTTGAGGTCAATTGGAGAAACTTTATAATGTAAAGTTTACCAAAGTCAAAAATCAGCAGAGAGGGTTTTGAGGGTCTTAGGACAAGTTATTCTATTCTCCTTGATGCACCACTTGGTGTGGATGCATTATTGGAATATTAGAACATGTCCAACAAATTTGAGCACAATTGGAGACACTTCACAATGTAGAGTTGCTCAAATTTGAATCTAGACAGATAGGGTTTTAGAATAATTAGGGAAGTCAAATCAACTTGGATTGAGTTGAAACTTGGCAAGGTCATCAGGCATAACATAGGTGACACGCTGGAATTTTACTGGAATTTATTGAGAATATTTCTTATAGAAATATCCCAAAAGCTTGAAATAGGCAGGTATGGTTTTGGAGGGGTTTGACCAATATTTTGAACATGACCATGTGTTGAAACTCATATATATGGAATAAATATATCCAGTGAGTTTCCCTAAATTTTCTTAAATATTTTGAAGGCAATAAAAATAACTTTCCTTCATATGAGACCATTTCTGGCCTCACAGAAAGGTACTTAAAAATAATAATAAAATAACTTTTAAAATAATAATATTGTGGTTTTTGGAAGACATTTTGATAATAGGTTTTAAATAAAATAATTGGTGCAAAATAATTTCCCTAATTATGAGGACTTGTAGTACAAATCTCATCTCAGGGGTTTGAAAGTTTAATTCAAAGAAATGCCTTTGGTGAGAAGATATTATTTGGTAAAAATAGAGTTTGGTCCTAAACACATGGCATGATCATTAGGCAGGAGAACATGGGCTAAGGAGGTGAGTTGGAGAATAGCAAGAATCATTGGGGATCAACACAAGCATACCAGCAAGCACGCAACGAATAGTCAATTCAAGCATCACAAGCATTCACAAAATTTTGAAATTGGTCCTAATTTTTGAAATAAGCTAATTAGTCAGGAAAGCTAAACACAGGGTGTTACATTCCCCAAATATTAAGGGTGAAATATATCAACAACAAAGTTTTCCCTCACTTAAGAACCAAGGTTTATTGAACGAGAAGGAGATTCTAAGCAAACAATAGCACCTGCGCACAAATAAGATAAAAACTTGCACCTAATGTGGCAGGAGGGTTGTCAAGCCCTTGTCTTGCTAGTTCAAGAGTAAAAGCAAATAGAGATAGATGGTAATGAGGAAATAGTAAGGCAATAAAAGAGCAAATTTTGTAGAAGAAAGAATTGATGGAGAATAGACTCCGGGGCAATAGGTTCACTGGTGGCATCTCTCTCAAAAACATGTGAATGTCATGATAAACATATTATAGTTGGGCCACTAAAAAGATTGCAATATTTAGGACGATGACCATTCATGGCGTAATCTCATATAGGCATTACATTTATGATAAGTAGACCGTTCATTCATCTGCATCTAGTACTAATACCCCATGCCAAAACTGTTATCTAGCCTGCATATTAAGCTATTAAGTTTGTAAGAAACATAATATCACGATAAGAAAGATGACATAGTGTATCCAGGAAGAAGTCAATCAATATGACCAAACTCCAACGTTTATCCTTAGTGGCAACAATACGTGTCTTTGCCCTTTTGTCATTGGGTTAGAGCACCCAAGACTGAACTCACTATAAAGCACAACTCCCTCTGAAGAAAAACCCATCAAACTTGGCCAAAGGAAATAGATAGATCGGAGAGCTTACAAAGGTATTTAATTATGCAGCAACGAAACTCAAAAAGATTCAATTTATTTCGATGAATAATCTGATCAAGAAGCACCAATTCATCATGCCCTAACAAACACACCACCGACTACATCGAATTGATCTTGATCAAGAATGATAACATGGTATTGAACATTAGAGAGAGGGAGGGAGAGATGGAGGCAGAGAGAGAGAGAGAGAGAGAGAGAGAAGCCATCTAGCTACTACTATGGACCCGTAGGTCCAAGGGATCTACTCACACATGGTCATGGAGGTAGAAAGGTTGATGAAGATGGCTCACGCAATGACTTCCTCCTCCGGCACGGCTCGAGATGAAATATCTTCGGAAGAGAGACTTGCGGCGGCGATAAAATATTTTAGAGACACAACCAATAGTTTCAGTAATTATAGGAAATTATGGCGGTGGAATCAGGTCAAGGTGGTAAGTAGGAGCCCCACACGGGCAAGGGGCGCTTCCACCCCATGGTCGTGTCACCTATCCGTGTGGGACCCTCGTGGCTTGTCTCAATCCTTCCCAAAGCTTCGGGTAACCTCCATTCGATATTGATTACTTGCGAAACCAAAAACAAGTAGAAAACATGAAGTGACATTGGACACTAAATTAATAGGTTAGTCCATAAAAATAATATAATAACATAAAATAAAAAAGTATGGATACGTTTGAGACATATCATAGCCCTCAACTTACATACATGGTTGGAGCTATGGTTTTACAAAGAACACATATCTCATTTGGGCCGCCACCATGATGACTTCGGGCCAAGATGGTCCTCGAGGCGCCTACTCGTTTCTTGGGGTTACCTTCCGTCCTTGACTCCTTGGTGGGCCTCGTGGGTCGCTTGTCAAGCCTGCTGCCAGCCTCCCCCATCGGATGTCACCCCCGGTGTATAACATCGCCAGTTTGCTAAAAACATATTCAATTTTAAAGATTTAAATATATAAAATTCATAAATTCTACAAAAAGCTCACATATTTGACTAATGGGCCAGCGACCATCGCTCGCTGACTTATTGACCATTGACTATTCGAAAAAGGGAAAATGTTTCTTCAAAAAAGTTCGAAAACAGATTTTGTACTATAAAGAATGGTAAAATGTTCGTGAATCTGAAAAAAGCTCAAGACTTGGAAAAGTTTGTCATTTAAAAGTTCACAAAAAAGTCAAATGAAGTAAAAAGATTAATAAAATCTGGGAAAAGTTTCACAAATTGAAGAAAGTTCATGGATTTGAATAAAAACTTCATGAATTTATGAAAAGTTTATGAATTCGAGAAAAAAAGGAATAAATAAAAAAGGAGCTAAAAGAAAACCTGGCAAATCCTACGCTGGGGAAAACCAAAAGAAAAACCGCCTAAAAAAGCCAAAAGAACCTTCATGGGAAGGTTTCAAATCAAGTTGGGAAAAGGACCTACATAGACCAGGCCATTTTGATACATAGTGCTATGGAGGGATGTGTGACAAGTAACAAAAATGCTTACAATTGAAGCATAAGGCGCCAAATAGGATTTGACCGAAACAAGCACTCCGCGCAGCAATCATTCCTCAAAAAGATCTGACTGACCCAAATTTAATTTTGACACAACTTACATATAGCTAAAGTATATTTATTATATGAACGAGACATGTATATATTACCATGAAAAACGTATGCATCACGAGAGAGAATACATAGCTAGCACACGAGCACGACACACAACGGACGTACACGCGACGTCTCAGCTAGGTTGGCACAATTAACCCATGCATATTTAGTCGATGAAGAGATGGGTCAATTGAACTGGACGAGGGAGTTGTACACCGTGTCGGGCTGCTAGTTGGCGGGGATGACTTGCTCGACGACGAGCGACTTGTCGGACTCGTTTGTGACTTGCAGCGAAAAGGGCCCCTGCAGTGGGCGATGCGTGTCGAGCCGCCAGATGGAGCCCCACGACTCCTTCATGGGCCTCCAGACCCCCGTCGGCTCACCATTCTCCGATCGCGACTCCATGAGGTCCACCTGAGCCACATCGCCGTCACCGTTCTCGTACTCCACGAGGAACGCTAGGTAGTTCGGGTTCGACCCCTGCTCCACGTGGAACGTCACCAACAACCCCGGGTACTGGCACGACACCCTACAATGGATCACTGTCGGCGTCACAAAATTTACTATCTTGGCGATCGATCTCCTATGCTGCTACTTAGGTCACGAGCAACCAAAGACAACGAAAGGAGAGTACCAAAAAGTACGAGACCTCTTGAACTGCATGTCGATGATGCCGGCGTGGCGGAGCTCGTCATTTTGGCCGTCCTTGGCCATGGCTTCATATGATATAATGTAGGTAGGAAGAAGTCAATAAATATGAGCAAACCCCGTCATTTTATACTTTGACAACAATACAATACGTGCCTTGTTCCTTTTTGTCACTCGCTTAGAGCACTGCAAGATCGAACCTACTACAAAGAACAATTTCCTATGAACAAAGCCTATCGAACTTGTCCAAAGAAGATAGATAGATCGGAGAGCATACAAAGCTATTTAATTATGACCCCCCCCCCAAAAGATTCAATTGATTTCAGTGAACAATCTGATCATAAATTAAAAATTCAGAATGTCCCAACAAACACACCATCGATTACATCAAATTAATCTCGATCAAGAACGAGAACATGGTATTGAAGATCCAAAAAAGAGAGAGAACCATCTAACTACTATTACGAACACATAGGTCCAAAAGAAACTACTCACACATGGTCATGGAGGTAGCAAGGTTGATGAAGAGATGGCTTCGACATGGCTTCCTTCTCCGGCAGGGATCCAGAACATGGTTCCAAATGGGATCTTTTCATGATAGAGACTTGTGACGGTGATAAAAATCTTCTAGAGTCATGATGGATGGTTTTGGCATTTATAGAAAATTATGCCGGTGGGATCAGGTCAAGGCGATAAAGTAAGGGCCCCACACGGGCAAGGGACGCGAGAATCCCCCTAGTCATGCCACCTGTCCGTGTGGGACCCTTATGGCTCATCTCGATCTCTCCCAAAGCTTCCAGTGTTTCTTATTGCCCAACAAAATCATATTAAATCAATAACGTATTTGACCTCCGTAGATATTGATTTATTGTGAAACCAAAAACACGCAGAAAAGAGGAACCAATATTGGCACTAAACTAATAGGCCAGTCTACAAAAAACAGTATAAATTACTATAAACATATATAAACATGATACTATATTATCACAAAACAATCAAAAATTAGAGATACGTTTGAGACATATCATGACCCTTCATCATATATACATGATGGGAGCTAGGGTTTTTACAAGGAACAAATCACATCTCGCACACCGCCATGATGACTTGGGGCCAAGATGGTCCTAGAGGCGCGTGCTGGTCGCTTTGGGTTTCCTTTCGTCCTTGACTCCTTGGTGAGTCTTGTGGGTCCATTGTCAAGTCAGCTGCGGGTCTCGCTTGTCGGAAGTGACCCCCGATGTATGACACCATCGGTTTGCTAAAAGAAAAAATGAATTTGTTTTTAAGATTTAAATGTTAAAAAAATCACAAATTCAACAAAACTATTCACGGATATGACCGGTGGCGTTCGTTGACCGCTGACCCATTGACCATTGATTTATCAAAAAAAGAAAAAAATTATTTAATTTTCCCAAAAAAGTTCAATAAATATATTTTTAATAAAATTTTGTAAGAACTTCGTGAATTTAAAAATACACCAAGACTTGGAAAAGTTTGTATTTTAAAAAGTTTGCAAACATAAAAAAGAATGAATTAAAGAAAAAGATTCCAAGAATTTGGAAAAAAGGATTCACAAATTTAAGAAAAAATCCACAGATTTGAATAAAAGGTTCATAAATTTGTGAAAATTCATGATTTTGATAAAAAGAAAAATGAAAAACGAAAATAAAAACAGAAAAAGAATAAAATAAATAGGAATGAAAAGAAAACCAGTCTAATCCTGTGCTAGGGAAAATCAAAAGAAAAAACCGCTGAAAAAAATCGACAAATTTTTCATGGAAGATTTCCAAAACATGGTGAAAAAACAGGCCTATATGGGCGACTATTTTGTTACACAATGCTATGGAGTGATTTGCGCCAAGTAACAAAAATGGCTACAACTGAAGCATAAGGCGCCAAATAGAATTTGACCCAAACACCCACGCAGCAAGGAAAGTAAAAAGCATGAATCTTGGAGCAGCAATCAACGGCCAAAACGACCGACTGGCCTAAATTTAGTTTTCACGCAACTTACATATAGCCAAAGTACCTTTATTATATTATATGAAGAAACATGTTATACTATATTACCATGAAAAGCGTATGCACTACGAGAGAGAATACGTAACTAGTACACGAGGACGACACACACCGGACGTCACAAGCGACGTCTCAGCTAGCTTGGCACAAGCCGCACAATTAACCCATGCATGGATGTGCATGCCTTCCATGGATGGGTGGAAGAGATCAATCGAATTGAACGAGGGAGCTGTACACCATGTCGGGCTGCCAGTCTGCGGGGATGACCTGCTCGGCGACGAGCGACCTGCCGGACTCGTTCGTGACTCGCAGCGAAAAGGGCCCCTGCAGCGGGCGGTGCGTGTCCAGCCGCCAGATGGAGCCCCACGACTCCCTCATCGGCCTCCAGACCCCCGTCGGCTCACCATTCTCCGGCCGCGACTCCATGAGGTCCACCTGCGCCACATCGCCGTCACCGTTCCCGTACTCCACCAGGATCGCCAGGTAGTTCGGGTTCGACCCCTGCTCCACGTGGAACGTCACCGACAACCCCGGGTACTGGCACGGCACCCTGCAATGGATGAGTGCCGGCGTCACAAAATATACAGTACTATCTTGGCGAATGGCGATCGATCTCCTATGCTGCTACGTATGTCTTGTCAGGAGCAAACAAAAATAACAAAAGCAGAGTGCCAAAAAGTAGGAGACCTCTTGAACTGCATGTCGATGATGCCGGCGTGGCGGAGCTCGTCGTTTTGGCCGTCCTTGGCCATGGCGCCGAAGGCGGTGCCGCTGAGGTCGAAGTGGTAGCGGGACACCGGGTAGTAGTTCATGTCGGTGATGATCACCGTCTCAGGGACGCCGGAGCAGGCTGCGTGAGCCACGCACCTTATCTGCACACAGCGCAACAATCCAAGATCCATCAGCTTGGAAAAACAAACGAAACGACAAGCACTCTACCGTCATTGTCAAGCGACTGCAATGTCGGCCACAGTGGCTGACCTGGTAGCACGAGCCGCATCCCTTGCCGTCCTTGAAGAGCGGCTCATTGCCGCACGACGTCATGGCGTTGAACGGCGGCAGGTTCACGTTCTTGAACCCGCATGCGCCACCATTGTCGTCAGGCCCGGCGCCGCCGGGAGCGCCGTACCAGGTGGCCCTGGCGTCGAGCCAGCCGTCGCCGTCGACGTTTGTGCCGCTGCCCCCGGTGCTGGGGCTGGGGGTGGGGGTAGCGGGGGCAGGTGTAGGTGTGGGGGAGTGTCCAGGGCAGAATATGGCAGGCAGAAACCAAAAGCAGCCGCAGCAGCCATCGGCGGAGAGCAGGCAGAAGAGTGCGACCGTAACGGCGTAGGAGGATGCCGGTGCCATTGTTCGCTGGCTCGCTGATCTGGCCGGTTGCTGATGGCCGTACTCTGGTGGTTAATGACTTAATGCCGTTGGGGGGCGTGTGAATTTATAGGCCGGCAACCCACTTGCTAGCTTCTTCTTCGTCTACCAGATCAGAAGGAGGAATGGACGAAGGAATGAATGAACGGAGATGGCGGATGGAGAAAGGAGTAGCCGTGATGGCATGGCCGGTTCACATGTGGATGGCGGGACTCGCCCAACTGGTTGCTATACACCATTACCCGTGGTCACGGGATGCATTTGTCTCTGCTTTTAAAAATCAAATCATACATATATACTGCATTTACAGGTGCTTCCTCCATGTATTTATGCATGCAGCCAACGTAGCATCATGCAGATTGCAGATCATAGAGGCATCTGTTTCTTGGCGTTTTCTACGGTGCCGTATAATACACTGCCACATGATTCGTCTTGCAACCAAGCTTGTGTTTTTATGCACTGCCAAAATACCAAACTAGTGCTACGAAAATGCGTTAGCTTAACAGGTAAATATGAATGCCTAGAATAGGTGATGTATTTTACATTACAAAGATAAGGTTGGAGTAAAATATAGATCTGCAAAAAATGCTTTTTTACATCACCGAAAACATCCAACTCTAATAACTGTTGTAAAATAGAGCAACCGCGCACGACAGCCGCTCCAACATATGATGTAAAAATAGATCAGCCGCACAACAACAACCAACAACAACATGTGTCAATGGAAATCATCCAAAATTTCATCACACACATTGCATATGAGTTTGACAAAAGTGCAAAATAGAATAAACTTTGCAAGATCGCCACACACATAATCAACAATATGTCAAATTCATCATAAACATAGCAAAGTTCATACAGAAAGTTAAAACATAGTTCATACTAGAAACATAAAACACATATCATAGCGATACTATTTCATACTATTTCTACCTGATCATCATTAAACATAAAAACTACTTGTCGGAAGCGGTCACGAATGCGCAAAACGTTTCGGAGTCGTGGAGCTCATCGTTCCCGTCCTACACCTCTAGTGCGGATTGAACATGGATCATCGTCTATGAATGGGCCTTGTCCTCCCGCTGCTCGGCCTCCGTGAGTTTCCTCTGATTGGTCGGAGATTCACGTGGAGTAATGAGCAATCTCCTCCAACGCTTGTTCACCTAGACTGCGCTTTCTACAATGTTGATTGGGAACTGCTATTCCCGGCGACCAAACTGCTGCCGCAAGCCTCATCCGTGTTTGACCACTGCCCGCTTCTGTTAAGAAATGATGATATATTTGCAATCAATAAGAGATTCCAGTTCGAATCGTACTGGTTGCACGTCAGCAGTTTTAAGGAAGTTGTGGAGCAGTCGTGGAACTCTTCCATAGATCGTTGTCTCCCTATCACGCCTAGATTTCAAACTATGGCGGCTTAGCAAAGCACTTAGAGCTTAGAGCAAAAATTTCATGGGTGATATTCAGAGGCAGCTTGCTATATGCACAGAGTTACGGCTGCAATTGGACACTGCCCAAGACCACATGTCACTGTCCTCGGCCGAGTGCGAATTGTGCTCAAATCTAGAATCGCGAGCATTAGGGCTTGCCATGCTTCTGAAAACAAAGCCGAGGGAGCGTAATCGTGTTACGTGGCTCAAAGCTGGTGATGCCAACACCAGGTTCTTCCAGAGGAAAGCCAACACCACGCATCGTAGAAACGCCATTCACGTGCTGCAGGGCACGAACGGTCCAATCACAAACAATGTCGCAATGGGAGAGCTTGCGCGAGAGCACTTCAGCAGGATTTTCGGTTTCGAGAAACGCGTCGCGTCTGTGATGAACTCGGACCATCTTGATCTTGATCAGGCGGATCTAGCGGATATAGAGGGGTTTTTCTCTATTGAGGAAATCAAACAAGCCATCGACGACCTTCGGTTCGACAAAGCGCCTGGGCCAGATGGCTACTCATGCGCCTTTTACAAAAACTGTTGGGATACCATCAAGGGCGATGTGCATGAGGCGATCCATCAGCTCTACCAGCTAGTCTCGTCAGGGCTGGCTCACATAAGCAAGGCTCTAATTGTACTCACCCCAAAACTGCATGGAGCCTCCTCCCTGAAGGATTTCAGACCAATCTCCCTCGTCCATAGCATTATCAAGATTTTCACTAAGCTGCTTGCCAGCCGCCTTGCATCAAACTTGTCTGCTTTGGTTGACCGATGCCAGAGCGCCTTCATTAAAAAACGAAGCATTCAAGAGAATTTCTGTATGTGCAAAACACGGTCAGATATTTGCATAAACATAAGAAGCCGACAATCATGCTGAAACTTGATATTGCTAAGGCCTTCGAGTCAGTTCCCTGGACCTACATTTTGGACATGCTGGAAGCGAGGGGATTTGGGCCTAGATGATGGGAGTGGATCGCCATGATTCTGCGCACATCCTCGTCGCGCATACAGATCAATGGCCTTTTATCTGATGGTGTGCAACACCGCCAAGGATTCAGGCAAGGGGACCCTGTCTCCCCTTTCCCTTTCATCCTTGCCATGGATCCTTTACAACAAATGTTCCGCCTGGCTACGGATGAGGGGCTGCTATCTAAGCTGCCCGAGCGAAGGAAATGGATGCGATGCTCCTTCTACGCGGATGATGTCGCGCTGTTCATGAATTCCAATGTTAGAGACGCCCAAATGATCAAGCTAATTATAAACTGCTTTGGGGAAATTTCAGGGTTGCGCATGAATATCTCCAAGAGCTTCGCATTACCAATCAGATGCGATTCCTTGGATCTGTCGACCATCCTGGCGCCCCTTGGCATTGCCACGACGTAATTCCTTGTGACTTATCTGGGGATGCCACTATCACTTCGACATCTCACAAAGGTGGACCTTGACCCCTTGGTTTTCAAATTTGGTGACAAACTATCGTTCTTGAAAGGTAGATTGATGGCGAAGAGTGGTCGTTTGATACTCCTGAAGTCAAACCTCATCCCTCTGGCAATTTACATGATGACGGTGCACCGACTTCCACACTGGGTTCTCAAGCGTTTGGTGCAACTATGCCGGGCATTTCTATGGAGTGGAGAAAGCACATGTAATGGAGGAAATTGTCGGGTGGCATGGAGCCTAGTCTACCGGCCAAAGCACGTGGGAGGGTTGGGGGTCATGGATTTATCAAAGTTTGGTACGATATTGCGGCTGAGATGGATATGGATGGCTTGGAGAGAGCCAGGTCGACCTTGGGCGCCAGGTCTGCTGTCGTGCAATTAAAGCGACCGCATGCTATTCTCCATGGCTACAGAGATCTTAGTTGGCGATGGCGCAACAATGAGTTTTTGGAAGGATAGATGGCTACATGGATATTGACCGAAAGTGGTCGCACCGTCCCTCTTCAAAATTTCATGTCGAAAAAATCGAACTGTATGTGAGGCGCTTGAAAGCGACACCTATATAGCTAACCTCGCACGAGGTCTCTCTGAGGATATGATCCCGGAGCTTACTGTGCTGGCCGACCTTCTGGACAAGGGAGAACTGAGACCGTGCCAATCAGATTCTATCCGCTGGCGCCTATCCTCGGACGGTTAATACTTGGCGCGTTCAGCCTACCGACTCCAATTTGCAGGGTTGATACCGCTAGATAGACATAGGATCATATGGGCATCTTGGGCTCCTATGAAATGCAGGTTTTTTGTTTGGACGGCGGTGCTGAAAAAAATCCTTACCGTTGATGCACTGATGAGAAGGGGTTGGGAGAACAACTACTTCTGTCTGCTCTGCGTCCGTAGCCTCGAGACGCGAGCGCACCTTCTGATAATCGAACAACCCATGGACGAGGGGTATATGGGATGCCATTGCGTCCCTAGCAAATTTGAACGCGCTACAAACGTCCAGCTGGTGCACGAACGGTGACCTGATGGAATGGATGAATAGATGTTACTCGGCGGCTTCGAAGGACAAGAAGAAAGGCACCATGTCGCTCTTACACCTGGTGTCTTGGGAAGTTTGGCGTCAAAGGAACATGAGGATTTTTCAGCACGACAAACTCTCTAGGTCGGACCTTCTCGTCAGAATCAGAGAATAAATCAGGCTATGGAACATGGCGGGAGGAGGGATTCCTTTCGAACCAGGCTGAGCTGGTTTTCCTCCATTTCTTCTTCTTGTTTTTTAGCGTCACTTTCTACATCTTTTGCTCGTGTTTTCCCTCTTGTCTTTTGTTACCTTGTAATGGTTCACCCTTCTGATAATTAAATTTGGCAATCCATTGCCAACATTAAATAAAATAGTACTCCAACTCATTCTGGACATACTCCGGATTTTCCCACGCGAACCTCTCCATCGCCACTTCATCACTCTCGTCGGGAGCAATGTGAATTCGCGACATCTTCTTCTTCACTTCAATCGGCCATATGGTAAGATTCTTCGGGCCGATGAACTCCACTTGCTCCCGGGTTTCGATCTTTGGAAAATTCAGCTTGTGGCTCATTTGGTCGACGCGCCGCATGGCGATGTCATGCGCATGCGCCGCCTCGTCGATGGACTCAAAGGTGCCGAGCTAGTAGTGACGGCCATCACATTGGAACTCCACACCAAAGTTGTCGGAGAGGCGCATCCGCACACCCGCGAAGCTGAACTTGCTCTTCGACGGCTTGTTCGACTGCATGACGATGGTGCATGTGTGGGTTCGATGCAGGCGACAGTGGCAATTGGAGACGACGTGCCAAACTGTGGCAGGGTGTCAGGGAGTGATGGTGTCCTGGATTATGGGTTGCACACCACCACGGCTCGTCATATATCTGCCAGACCGGGGACCCATCGATAACTAAAGAATGGGCCCCGCATGCCCTGGCCCTCGGCGTGATCAAGATGGAGTTGTGGGATGACATGGCATACACTTCAAGTCATATTTGAATGATCGGCATGTTTATCCCGAGATTGTAATCGACCATGTGTAAACCCTGTATAACCCTGTGCTTATATAAGTCGTGGGGTTTAGTCTGTAGTGGTAGGGATGTCGTGATTGTAACCGACCATGTGTATGCCCTCGATACCCTTCGATCGACATGGATGTCATGATGAAGGACGTCCCTTCTGCCCGAGTACCCACGGTCTCCCCGGTCAAGGCTCTCACCGAGACTGGTGGTGAGAGTGCTACTCCTAGGGTTGGAGCCGCACTCGGGGCCGCCACACGTGCTTCCTCACTGGTCCCAGTTGTGGCCAACCTCTTCGCGCTGCTCCACATCCTTGAGGACCAGGTGGGCGCGGGACAAGCATGCCATGATTCAAGTGGAGTTGATAAACAACCGACTAAAGGAACCATATGATGCCAACGAGGCCTTGAAGAGAAACGTTCGAGTAAGTACCATCATAAGTACTCATAACCTACAAGTGTTTGGGATCGTTTGTAGCCTTTTTTGATAAGTAAGAGTGTCGAACCCAACGAGGAGCTAAATGTAGAATTAATATTCTATCAAGTTCTATTGACCATCGGTACAGCTCTACGCACGCTAACGGTTACTTTACGTCGAACAAGTATGAAACTACTTTGCGGGAAGGAAACTAGAAGTACTTAGTAGGCGTGATAGATAGTTTTATAAGGAAATAAATAGCAAGTAAATAAACGTTAGATGTTGTTTTGCAAGAAAATAAATAGAGTGGAAATAAAAGTTAGGGGTTGTTTAGTAGAAAGCTTTTTGTGTAACGCAATAAAACGATTGCCCATAGGCAATTGAATATAACATGATAGATACTTATCATATGCAATGAGGAAGAGGCATACGCTAACACACTTTCCGTACTTGGATCAAATGCACTTATTATTGGACCCCTAGCAAGCATCCACAACTACTTGATATCATTAAGGTAAACCCAACCATAGCATTAAACATCAAGTCCTCTTTACTCCCATACGCAAAAAACTCCCTTACTCGGGTGTAAGCTGGTGTGACTCGAGCCACCCATTATAAGAGAATCATGAAGATGTTGCAAACTCTCCAGCATGTATCCTTCACGTGTGCGCCTCACGGAAGGCACCTTTGGACAACAACATATCAACACATAACTCATATAAATAACATCATATCACAATTAACCCGTAGGACAAAACAAATCTACTCAAACATCGTAGGATAGCCACATATCATTGGATAATAATATATAACATTAAGCACCATATTCAAGTAGAGATTACAACGGGGAATATAGGTTTTACACTGCTTCATAGAGGAGGAGAGAGTTGGTGGTGACGACAGAGAAGTTGTTGGTGTAGATCGCCTTCACGATGGTTACCCCAATGGCGCTCCGGCACCACTGGGAGAGGGGGAGATAGCCCCCTCCTCCTTCTTGTTCCTTGGCCTCCTCCATAGGTGGGAGGAGGGTTTATCCTCTAGTCCATGGCTGCCATGGCACCCGGAGGACAGCAGCCCCTCCGGGATTGGATCTCTCTCTCTATTTCTCTCGTGTCTTCGTGACCTCTTTTCTGGCCCTTGACCATTTCTTAAATATCCGGAGATCCGTAACTCCGATCGGGCTGACATTTTGAGGGGATTTTTATCGTGAAAATATCTTCCTTGTGGCGCAAGGAGAGCATCAACCAACTTAAGGTCTGGCCACAAGCCATCAGGGCGCGGCCTCACCCCAGGTCGCGCCCTGTTGGCTTGTGCCTCCCTCAGGCACCGGGTTGCGTTGATTCTGACTCCCAAAATTCACATATATTCCAAACAAAAATCTGTAAATTTTTATCGCGTTTGGAGTCCATTTGATATGGATTTTAAGAGAAAAAACACACAAAAAATATGAACTGGCACTAGGCACTGGATCAATAGGTTAGTGCTCAAAAATAATATAAATTGGTAAATAGTTACTGAGAAGTATCCTAGAATGATAATATAATAGCATGGAACAAACAAAAAGTATATATACATTGGAGACTGATGACCCACAAGTATAAGGTATCAATCGTAGTCCTTTCGATAAGTAAGAGTGTCGAACCCAACAAGGAGGAGAAGGAAATGACAAACAATTTTCAACAAGGTAATTTCTGCAAGTAGTGTAATAGGAGTAACAAGTTGTTTGATAGTAAGATAATTGTAACAAGTAACAAGTAGCAATAGTACAAATAAGTGCAGAAAGGTAGTCCAATCCTTTGGTGGCAAAGGATAGGCCAAAACAGTTTCTTATAATAGGGATAGCGTTCTCGAGGGCACACGACAATTTCATCTAGTCACTTTCGTCATGTCGGGTTAATTCGTGTTCGGTACTTTGATAATTTGATATATGGGTGGACCGGTGCTTGGTGTTGTTCTTACTTGAACTAGCCCCCCACTTATGATTAAACCTTTCGCAAGCATCCGCAACTGTGAGAAATGTACTAAGAATAAATTCTAACCATAGCATTAAACATAGGGATCCAAATTAGCCCCTTACGGAATAGCGCATAAACTGGGGTTTACATTTCTATCACTCTCACAACTCACCATATAATAAATACTCCACAATGCATTCCCTTAGGCCCAAAGATGGTGAAGTGTTATGTAGTCGATGTTTACATAACACCACTAAGGGAATCACAACATTCATATCATCAAAATATCGAATGAATATCAACTTCACATGACTACTTGCAACACGACTTCTCCCGTGGCCTCAAGAACAAAAGTAACTACTCAAAAGTGATAAAAATGCTCATGATCAAAGAGGTATTAAATAGCATATTGGATCTGAACATATGATGTTCCACCAAATAAACCATAAAGCATCAACTACAAAATGTAATCAATACTACTAGTCACCACCAGGTTATAACTTGAGGTTCCGGTACAAGATTGAGCACAAGAGATGAACTAGGGTTTTGAGAGGAGATGGTGTTGGTGAAGATGTTGATGAATATTGGCGTCCCCAAGATGATAGGGTTGTTGGTGATGACGATTGCCTCGATTTCCCCCTCCAGGAGGGAAGTTCCTCCGGCGGAATCGCTCCGCCGGTGGCCAAAAGTGCTCCTGCCCAGGTTCCGCCTGGAGACGGCGGCGCTTCATCCCAAAAGTCCTCTCTTGATTTTTTTTCACGTCAAGAGTGAATATATACGAGAAGATGGTCGCTAGAAGTGGGCCCTGTGGCCCACTGGCCACCAGGCCACGCTAGGGGGTCTGGCGCACCCTGGTGCCTAGTGGCCACCTATCAGTCCCCCTCTAGTATTTCTTTCATACAATATATATTTATTATTTATTACATAAAAATTCCTAAGGTTTTAGCCCATTTGGAGATGTGCAGAATAGGTATCTCTGACGTAGATTTTTCAGGTCGAGAATTCCATCTGTCGGCTTTCTCCCTCTTAGTGTAAACATCGCATATTATGAGAGAAAAGGCCTTAGAATTACTCCATAAAGTGGTATAATGCATAAAAACACTATAAATAACAGTGGTAAAACATGATGCAAAATGGACGTATCAGAGACCTTATCAAGTACCAAATTCAGTTGGAGGCCTAGACTTTTGCATATGGTTTTATTTTCGTTCCTCAATGGGTTTGTGTGGGGCGCATCCAATGGGTGTTTTCTGGTTCCTGTGGGGGCAATCTGTGGGCACCCACTCGGTGTAGTCCTTTAGACTTGTGGGATCGGGAAGAGACGTCTAGGGGGGGGGGGTGAATAGACTATTTGACAAAATAAAAATCTAACCTTTTCCCAATTTTATTGTTTGACAAGTTTTAGCCATTCTAGCAAGTCTAGTATAAACTACACATGCAAGTCAATGAGTATGGAAGTGGAAAATAAACACATGCACATGAAACAAAGGAGTAGAGATAGGAGGATCAAACACAAAGATGACAGAAAGAATTTTGGTGTGGTTCCGATAGGTGGTGCTACCCTATACATGCTATCGTGCATCCACGTTTATGGAGACTTCAACCCACGGAGGGTAATGCCTACGCGAGTCCATGAAGAGCTCCACTCACAAGTCCTCCACGAAGAATAAACCTTGCCTATACTATCGTGGCTTACGTCCACGAAGGACTAGCCTCACTCGGGGTAGATCTTCATGAAGTAGGCGATCTCCTTGCCCTTACAAACTTCTTGGTTCAACTCCACATGAAGTCAGAGGCTCCCAAGCAACCCCTAACCAATCTAGGAGACACCACTCTCCAAAAGGTAATAGATGCAGTATGGATGATGAACTACTTAATCTTGTGCTTTAGAAGATAGTCTCCTCAACACTCAATCACTCTCTCATAAATTTGGCTCGGTAGAAGAGATTGATTGGGTGGAAAGAAACTTGGGGAGGCTAGAAATCAAGATTCATATGGTTGGAGTGCAATGTCTTGATGTAAACACAAGAGTAGGTGGTTCTCACTCAAAAAATGGATGAGGCAAGTGTTGGCTTCTTCTTATTGCTCTCTCAACGAATGAGAGGGAGGTGGCGGGGTATGTATAGGCATATCCAAAAATCCAACTGTTGCAACATTATTGCCTAACTCGGTTGCACCACCTAGTGCAAAATGTGGCAACTTTTGGTGTTTTAGTGAGACCGATATATAAATCTCGGTGGGTCCGATTTTGGCTGGCCTAGGCAGTTACACAAACTCGGTGCCACCGATTTGCGATAATCAAAAATTATGTTTTTTAGCAAATGGACACGAGTGAGTTTGCCACTGTTTTAGTTTGCACCGAAATGAAACTTGGTATCACCGAGAAGTTAGCGTTGGCTGAGGATTTTGTCTAGGGTAAAACTCAGTAGGGCCGATTGGAAGATATTGGTGGCACCAAATTTAGGCATTGGGGTTTGGACAAAATATTGATGTGGGAGAATTTCATGAAGGTTTTTGGTGGCTAACTCTAAGCACTTGAGAAACTATATCATCATAGATACCTCATCCCCTTTTAATAGTATTGGCTTTCCTATAGACTAAAATGCGATTTCGCACACAATGCAAAATGTAGGGTCTTGAGGCTTGAAGCTTGGCTGATCCTATCGCTCTCCTTCTTTGGGGCCTCTCCTCACCTTTCCAGCCATTTGTCTCTATGGACTTGATAACCCACAAGTATAGGGGATTGCGACAGTCTTCACAAGTACTATTTCACCCTAATTTATTCATTCGACACAAGGGGAGCCAAAGAATATTTATTGGCCGTAACAGTTGAGTTTTCAATTCAACCGCACCTCGGATATCTCTCTGCAGCAAGGATTTAGTATCACAACAAATGATAGTAGTAACAGTAACAATAGTAACAACATTTTTTTGGTAACAATGGTAACAATAATAACAGTAGCAATTGAGTAGCAGGTGTGATAGTAGCACCAACAATAGTAACTCAGCAATATTCAGTATATGTAAAGCACAGGCACGTGGATCGATGATATATAATGATTTATATGACATTGATCATATAACAGTTACACACTAGGGTGATAGAGAACTAGCTCCCATTCATCAATAAAATGTAGGCATGCACTCCGTATATAGTCATACGTGCTTGTGATAAGAACTTGCACTCCATATTTTGTCCTACCCTCCCATGGCAACGGGGTTCTATTGGAAACTAAGGGATATTAAATCTTCCTTTTAATAGAGAACCGGAACAAAGCATTAACACATGGTGAATAAATAAACTCCTCAAACTACGACAATCACCGAAAAGAATCACAATTATTGTGACCTTGGGGTACGTGGATCAAGACAGGTAATAGGTAACTACAACTTGCAAGATAGGATCGAAATCACTCTCATATTCATGAAATATAATAGGTTCAGATCTTAAATCATGGCACTCGGGCCCTAGTGACAAGCATTAAGCATAGCAAAGTCATAGTAACATCAATCTCAGAACATAGTGGATACTAGGGATCAAGCCCTATCAAACTTAACTCGATTACATGATCAATCTCATCCACTCCTACCATTGTCCAGCAAACCTACAAAGGAATTACTCACTCCCGATGGTGAGCATCATGGTGTGGTTGATGAAGAAGGGTTGGTGATGATGACGGCGACGAATCCTCCTCTCTGGAGCCCCAAACAGACTCTAGGTGAGCCCTCCAGAAGAAGAACATGAGGTGGCGGCAGCTCCGTCTTGTGAAACACAATGAAAACTTCTCTTTGATTTTTTCTCTGAAGATGTAATTTTATAGGACTGGAATTAGGGTCGGAGGAGCCACATGGGCCCCACAAGACATCAGGGCGCGACCAGGGGCGCCCTGTTGGCTTGTGCCCCTGGCAGCGTTACAATTATTTGCTACATAAATCCTTATAAATGCCAGAAAAAATTCATAAAAGTTTCGTCTGATCCTGAGAACTTTTATTTCTACACAACAATAACACCAAGGTAGTTCTGCTGAAAACAACATCAGTCCGGGTTAGTTTCACTCAAATTATGCAAGTTAGAGGCCAAAACTAGAGCAAAAATGTTTGGATAAGTAGATACATTGGAGACATATCAACTTCCCCAAGCTTAACTCATTGATTGTCCTCAAGCAATTCAGTTGATAAACTAAAAGTGATAAATAGAACTTTTACAAACTCGTTTGTTCTCGTTGTTATACATATGCATAGCTAGTGTTCAAGTTTTCAGCATAAATCATAAATAAACACATCCATGATAATAATTTAAGCATCATATCCAATCATGGCAATACATAACCAACTAGTAAGCAATAATAAGATATCTCACATGCCAACAATTTGTCAAAAGAGTTACGGTATAATATGGTGGCATGATATGTCGCTAGCCCTTTCTCAGACCGCAAAACATAAATGCAGAGCACCTCTAAGATTCAAGGAGTGACTAAATATTATAATTTAGAATAGAAAATATCCTAGTCATAATCATATCCAACATTGGCTAGACTCAATGCATAAAAACGACAATAGTGCTCTCTAGTCTGGTGATGTAAGTAAGAGGGTGATGACTCAACATAAAAAGTAAATAGATGGCCCCTTCATAGAGGGAAGCATTGATTTGTAGAGGCACCAGATTTCAAGTTTTTAAAGCAGGTTTGAAAATACGGTTTTGAGTGGTGTTCTTTACTGTCATTGTTACAACAAAGGTTTTGAATATCTTCCATGCTAAACTCATCATTGGTGGTTCCCAAGCAGAATTGTAAAGTTTTACTCCTATCCACCATCCATACACAACCATGGCTAGCCGAATTCACATGTGACCTCCAACATATCAACTTTCCCAAGGAGCTGTGTTTTAATTTAATTTTGATTAAGTAGGACTGGGCATCCTAGTTGCCAACCTCCCTCGTGCAATGACGGTGAATAAACGCCCATCATGAGAGTAACTTACTTAGCATGGAAGATACCAATTGCCCCGTCGCTCCATGAACGGTACGATTGCACACAACGGATGTTTATTTGAATATTTAAAGGCGACACATGCAAATTTACTTGGAACGGCAGGGTAATACAGCATATAGGTAGGTATGGTGGACTCATGTGGAATAACTTGGTTTTAAGGATATTGGATGCACAAGCAGCATTCCCACTTAGTACATGTGGAAGCTAGCAATAGATTGGGAAGCGACCAGCAATAGAGCAACAACGATCATGTTTGAAAGATGCATTGAAAATAATCAGCTTTGGACAAATCATGAGTAGGGTTTAAATATCATGAAGGCTGCAGTGGTTTTGAATCAAATACATGTTTACACTTTGGCCAAGTCAAACCACTCGAATTACTCAAAGGAAAATACCATACTGCCATATCACATCATAACCATTTTAATCCATGTTGACACATAAGGTAAATCATTATCAACTCGTAGCTATTTAAGCATGGCATGAAAAGCTATGGTCTCTAATTGTCATCACAAACATGTTGTCGTGATACACTAAATCAAGATCGAATGAGCCAACATATTTACAAAACAAAAAACAAGAAGAGGTCATACCCATTTCCTTTGCCACGATCGTTATTATTACCTTTCACTTGCACGACTGAATGATGTGATAATAATAGAAGTGCAATGGTGTCATGGACCAAGCTGGGATTTGCAGGACAGTTTTAAAAAGAAGAGAAGACATGGTAATATTGACTCTTCGTTAGATCGACAACAAAGCATATGAGAGCCATTCATCATTTTCATCGTGGTCTTCCCTATTCAAGACTCAACAAAAGGAAAAGAAATTCAGGGAAACATATTGAAATATTTTTGGAGTTTTTTTTTCTTAAGCAAGCAAAAATAAACAAAGGGAGAACAAGATTGAGAAAAACTTTTTACATGGGAAAGCTCCCGACAAGCAAAAGAAAATATTTTTGGTTTTTTTAATGCTACAACTAGATGAAAAGGGAAAGAAAAACCGAAAAGAAGCGAGAAATATTTTTGTGTCTTCTAAAGTTTTTCAAACACGCAAGAAAAAAACGAAAAAATAAATAAAAGTAAAGTGGATATACAATGAAAGAGGATGAAGACCGACAATTTATATGAAGTGTGTGAACATGAATGTAATGCGAGTGAGATGCATTTACTCCCGCAAGCTTAGGCTTTTGCCTAGCTTGGTAATCACCACTGGTAGTACGTGAAGTGGTTGAATGGTAGCTTGTTGGGGCATTCGTGGCTACCTCTTCTGCCAAGCGAGCAACCTCTATTGCAACATTGTACTCCCGCACTTTATTCTCAAGAACGTAGCTTCTCTGACGGGCCTGAAAATTAAAGAGAGCAGGCGCAGGGAAAATAACAGGCATAGACGTATATTTCTCAAATATTAGGTTATACTCATATCCTCTAGCATGATCTATAATGAAATCATGAGAACACATAGCTTCATAATCTAAGTATCTATCAAGCAAAGTAGGATCATTAGGTTAAAGGTGACACTCCCAATTGTGTAGCTATGCGGGAGGCATAAATTCCTCCATACAATTCTCCGTTGCTAGAGTTGGAATGCAACCTTCGGGCAACAATTGCACCAAGGTTATAGAGTTGTTCACCAGTCATCGTAGTGAGAATAAGGCTCAAATCAGGAGCACATAATGCACTTCAATCTTGTTTGCCTAGTACGCATTTCCCATTAAATAGTGCAAAGTAACGAATGGATGGAAACTAAAAACTTTTAATTCTAGCCCACATGACTCCTCTATTTTCTCCAACAAAGAGGCTTTCAGGAACAAATTATAATCAGTTTTTGATGGTCTTTTCAGGTGAATCCCAAAGTGGGAGCTTGCATGCGATAGAAAATTCTTTTAGGCTCATGCTAAAGGCTCTGTCATAAAGATTAAATGAAACTCTAGAAGTACTAGAGAGATAACAGAATCCATGCGTGAATGTACATGTAAGGTTGTAACGTTGAACACACTTATCTGCGAGGAAGTCGATGAGGCCAGTGTTGTGAATGAAATGATCAAATTCCTCCTTGATACCTGTATTCCTCATGAACTCTTCGCTTGGCCACCGGCAAGAGTTGGCATCAGCCATGACTATCTAATTGGCCCGAGGCTCAATGTAAGCTTACCATATCGGTCCCTCTCTCGATGATTCACCCGAAGTATGCTTTCTTGAGGAACTCCTCCTGAAGGAACTCATGTCCTGCTTGCATAAATTTCTCCTTGCACAAATTTCTGAAATTTTTGGGCCACAAAAATGTGCCAATAAATATTTATGAGAATGATATCAACTACTCATATGGACACTTTGAAGCTATATCAAGGATTCATGCTACTTGGAATTTAAATAACTTAACATGCAAGCTCATTTTCTATAGCACCAAGTGCAGCAATTTATGCCAAATATAAAACACTAAGGCGAAAACTAATTGTAGAGATGGAGGAGTCACATACCAAGGAACAATTTCCTCAAAACTGTTTTGGAAACGGGTTTCCGAGAAAAGCGATAAAAAATTTTAGTTTCTCGAGGAAGAATACGGGGGAGAGAGAGAGAGCTAGGAATTTTTTCAGGAGTTAGAGGGTGATGTGAGCTAAGGGAATAAGGCAGGGGGGCCTATGGGTCCCACAAACCATCAGGGCATGATCGGGGGGGGGGGGGGCTATTGGCTTGTGGCTCAGAGGTGCGTCTCCATGCTGTTATTTTTATGCCAAAAAATCTCATTTATTCTAAAAAAATCATGTTAAAATTTTACGGCATTTTGGGACCTTATATTTTTGGGTCATTTTTAACTGAGAGAATAGGGTAATCATGGCATTTTATTTTTCTATATCTAAGATAACAGAGAATAAACTTGGGGTACAGAAAGTAATGAATACTCAATTCATCAATCACATGTATTTCGAAAAGGATCCATTAATAAGGTTGATCAATTCTTATTAATAATCGTTTCTGATTAACATGAAATCGAAGAATAGAGAATAAACTGGGGGTACACAGAGAGAGATAAAGAGGGAGAGAATAAACTTGGGATACAAAGAGAGAGAGAGATAGAAGGAGAGGGAGAGGGAGAGAGGGGGATAGGGAGAGGGAGTCGGAGAGAGAGAGAAATTTCTTTATACACTCTTGGATAACCAAATTTTTTAGCTAGGTTGGAGATACACACATAGGTATCTTCCATGTACTAGCGACTTCCAATATCTGACCAACTCTAACATTTGGAACCAAATTTCTGAAGTTACTCTCCTTGAAATCAGCAGTTGTGGTGTTCTCACAAATACTTTCCATCTATATGTTAAAGAATGCATTAATATAGTCAAGAATGTAAATAAAATAGGTTGTTAGAATTAATGGGCTTGGCCCATCTGCAAATTTTGAAATCTCAAATTGAGCCCATGAGTAAAATGGCAAGTGGTGTTGCTAAAGTTTAGTCCCATACCGCTAGTTTAGGAAGAGTTGGACCTCTTTATATAGTGAGTTATCCCCACCACTCTAAGTGTGTGTTGCAAAGAGAAACGAGAAGACCACATGCGCGCGCTCGGTTGCCTCGCCTCGCTTGGGCGGGGCGGGGCGGCGCGTACGCGCGACATGCGCGTGAATGGTCCGCCGAATTCCTGTCCGTTGCCTTGCGGGGGCATGACTTCCTTTTGCCGTTTTATTTTAATGTCTTGGCACACGAGTTGAGAATTTCTTGTGCGGTAAGTATACGACTTGGAAACAAAGTCGTTTTGAGACGTGATCGCGACACGATACCAACCTTGGTCCTCCTATATGTATTGCTTACCATGGCGGCCAAAGACACACCGAAAACATCTAGGGTTTTGCTTGATCTCACAACTTGCGCCGCCGTCGTAGTCTACCTCATCTCGAGCGCCGGCATGCATCGATGTGCGAGAGAGCAGGTCTCCGGAATGGTTCTTCTTTGCAATCCTGCACCGGGAGAGGACGAATTAGGTTTTTGGGAAGCGCTTTGCACGACTGCTCAAATCCTTTACCACGGGTCATCTATCGTCCAAGTTTAGAGGTGCTACTCATTGTCGTCTTCATAGCCATCAACAAAGGATCGCCGCCAACATCATTATCAACACAGTCGCTCTTGCTGCAACTAATGAATAGTACGTTACTCGTAATCTGTTAATGTTCATTGTTGTAGTTGCTGCTTCTTGCGTGGTGATGTTGTGCATGTTCGGTTGCTCTTCTAGATTGCTAGAGTATTGCATGCTATCTTCTGTTTTAGTCATGAATTATTTATTAGAATTAATCATGAACTTGCCTAATCATTCAACAATCCAAAAATCTAATTTTAGGCAATTTCCTGAGTTAACAATGGCTGGATTTGCTGATGCACCGAGGCCTGGTAAGTTTACCGGTGTGCACTTCATGAGGTGGGAAGTGAGATCCACGCTCTGGCTTACCGCTCTGAAAGTTTTCCATGTTAGTGCTAGCATGCCAGAGGGATCTTCTTATGAAGATCAGAGAAAGTTCCAGGAAGCCCAGAATATGATTGTGGGATGCGTTTTGGGTGTTCTTGCTGACCGTATGTGTGATGTGTACATGCACATACAAGATGGAAAGACACCGTGGGATGCACTGAAAGCTAAATTCGGTGCGACAGATGCAGGGAGTGAACTGTACATCATGGAGAATTTTCATGACTACAAGATGGTGAATAAACATTCTGTGGTTGAAAGCTCATGAGATATAGTGTATTGTGAAGGAACCGTAACTCCCTAAGTGTGATATACCCGATAAATTTGTGGCTGGGTGCATGATTGCAAAGTTGCCTCCTTCATGGAGAAACTTCCCCACTTCTGTGAAACATAAGAGAGAGGAGATATCAGTTGAAAATCTGATTGCACCTCTTGATGCTGAAGAGAAAGCTCGGTCTAAAGACACTACTGAGAAAGGAGGTGAGGTTCAGCCTACTGCCAACATGGTACAAATGTTCCCACAGAACAAGAACAAAGGAAAGAACAAGCCTGTTTTCAACAAGCCTATAAAGACCACTACCTTCAAGAAGAAGAAGTTCAACAAGGCTGAGCTAGAGTTCTACGCCTGTGGGAAGCTTGGACACTTTTCCAAGGAATGCCCAGAATGTGCAGACCGCACAAGAAAAACAAGCTCCAAGACTGTGAACATGGTGACTGCTAGCAATACTGATGGGTATGGTAATTTACCTATTGTGCTTTCAGTATTTCAATCATCTTCATGGTGGATTGATTCACGTGCTAACATTCGTGTGTGTCTTGACGTCTCTTTGTTTACTTCTTATCAGGTCGCAAGGGATTCTTCCGTCCTAATTGAGAATGGGTCGCATGCTTTTGTTCGTGGCATTGGCACGGTGGATCTAAAGTTTACTTCGGGCAAGATCGTGCAACTAAGGAACGTGCAGCATGTCCCTACTATGAACAAGAATCTAGTTAGCGGCTCCCTTCTATGTCGAGATGGGTTTAAGTTAGTTTTAGAGTCAAATAAACTATCTATTTCGAGATTTGGACAATTTATAGGCAGAGGCTATGAGTGCGGAGGCTTGTTCTGCTTTTCCCTTTCAGATTTTTGCAATAAGTGAGTAAACCAAATTTGTGCTAGTATTAATGATGATACAAGTGTTTGGCATTCTTGTTTATGTCATATTAATTTTGGTTTAATGTCTCGGCTATCCAGTATGAGTTTAATTCCTAATTTCACGCTTGCCAAAGGTTGTAAGTGTCATAGTTGTGTGCAATCGAAGCAACCTCGAAATCCTCACACGGCTGCCAAGGAGAGAAACTTGGCACCTCTAGAACTCATACATTCTGATCTATGTGAGATGAGTGGTGTGTTGACAAAAGGTGGAAAGAGATATTTCATGACATTGATTGATGATGCGAATAGATTTTGCTATGTTTATTTTTTGCAAACTAAAGATGAAGCTGTAGATTACTTTAAGATCTATAAGGCTCAAGTTGAAAATAAACTACACAGAATGATCAAGCATCTTAGGTCGGATCGTGGTGGAGAGTATTTTCCCAAAGTATTTGATGAATTTTTTGAGGAACATGGTATCATTCATGAGAGGACGCCTCCCTATTCGCCCCAATCAAACAGGGTTGCCGAGAGGAAAAACTGCACGTTGACTGACTTGGTGAACGCCATGTTAAACACCGCTGGTTTATCTAAGGCATGGTGGGGGAGGCTTTGTTGACCGTATGTCATGTCCTGAATAGAGCTCCTAACAAAAATAAAGAGAAAACCCCTTATGAAGAGTGGGTTAGGAGAAAACCATCACTTCCTTATTTGCGCACTTGGGGATGTTTGGCAAAGGTCAATATTCCTATCCCTAAGAAACGCAAACTTGGACCAAAGACAGTGGATTGTGATTTTCTGGGTTATGCTCAGCGGAGCCTTGCTTATAGATTTTTAGTAGTTAAATCTGAGGTTCCTGATATGCATGTAGATACTATAATGGAATCTCGTGATGCAACATTGTTTGAGAATATATTTCCTATGAAAGGTATGCATAGCATTGCTAGATTTTCTTCCAAGATCAATTCTAAATCTAGTACATTTGATGATTATAGTGAACAAACACCCGAGGAAATCCGTGAGAAGGATAATGATGAAGCTCCTGTAAGGATAAAGAGACAAAGGGTTGCAAATTCCTTTGGTAATGATGTTATCGTATACCTTGTGGACTATACTCCCAAATGTATTGAAGAGGCATATGCATCTAAAGATGTAGATGATTGGAAACAAGCTGTGCATAATCAGATGGACTCAATTCTTTCTAATGGAACTTGGGAGTTAACTAAAGGACCTTCTGGTTGTAAATCTATGGGTTGCAAATGGGAGTTCCAAAACAAGTTAAGGCCTGATGGTACTATTGATAAGTACAAGGGGAGACTTGTGGACAAGGGCTACACTCATAAAGAAGGCAAAGATTACTTTGACACCTATTCACCTTTTGCTCGAATAACTACCATTCAGGTGCTAATTTCCCTGGCTGCCTCTTATGGTCTGGTCATTCATCAAATGGATGTAAAGACAACTTTCCTAAATGGAGAGTTGAAAGAGGAAATTTATATGGATCAACCTGATGAGTTTGTGGTAAAAGGAGAAGAGAGAAAGGTGTCCAAGTTGTTAAAATCTTTGTATTGTCTGAAACAAGCACCTAAGCAATGGCATGAGAAGTTTGAAAAAACTCTGACTTCTGCGGGATTTATCATTAACGAGGCTGATAGGTGTGTCTACTATCGCCATGGTGGTGGCAATAGTGTCATATTATGTTTGTATGTGGATGACATATTGATCTGTGGTATAAACATTGTTGCAATCAATGAGGTCAAGTCTTTCCTATCAAAGAGTTTTGACATGAAAGATCTGGGAGAAGCTGATGTGATCCTAAACATTAAACTTATTAATGATGAGAGTGGGATTATTCCAACGCAATCTCACTATGTTGAGAAGGTCTTGAGCCATTTCGGATTTATGGATAGCAAGCCTTCTCCAACACCTTATGATCCTAGCGTGACACTTTGAAAGAACAAGAAAGAAACGAGAGGTCAATTAAGATACTCTCAACTTGTCGGTTCACTCTTGTACCTAGCTAGTGCTACAAGACCAGACATATCTTTTGCTGTGAGAAAATTGAGTAGGTTCATGTCCAACCCGCGTAATAATCATTAGCATGCACTAGAAAGGGTCTTGTACTATGTGAGAGGTACTATGAGTTATGGAATTCACTATTCAGGGCACCCCGCTATGCTAGAAGGATATAGTGATTCAAATTGGATATCCGATGTTGATGTACTCTACGCTACAAGTGGGTATGTATTTACCGATGGAGGTGGTGGAGTGTCATGGAGGTCTTGTGTAGCGACCCGACTCAAAATGAGTCAAGCCTCTGTGTATCTGTGCCATCCCTGGATCAGTATGCTGGCACACACAGTACATCAATGTATATATCAAAGTGCAATCACATGTAAATAGCGTAAAACTGATATATACCTTAAATATCTCAGCGGAAGCAGTCAAGGGAGTGGAGTCCCAATAAACACCAACGGCAAGTTGAGTGCGGACCGTAACCCTGAATCATACTCTTACTCGTCGAAGAAAATATCTGCAACATAAGACGTTGCAGCCGTGTAGGTCAGCATATTGAATATGCCGGCAAGTCACATATGAGAGGGGGTAAAATGTCATCTATACTATATGCATATATGGCAGGTGGGGTTGTAAGTTTTAGTGTAAAGCAAATTTTCTCCTACAACAAGAGGGGCTAAAAGCAAAATATTACTACGCTGTTGGTTGTTAATGAGATGGTTCCACCAACCAGTTCTCATACCCAGGTTATCAATATTACCCACATCAAATATATATAAATGGTGTTGAGAATTCCAGATAACTTCAGTTCCTTTGGCTCAAGTTGTCCATGACCGTGGACACGGCTAATCGATTAGGTTTGAGTACTCTGCAGAGTTTTGCACACGTTCCCCACAAGATTTGATCGCCTCCGAGTATGTCCTCGCACTTCAGGGTGTTTGATGACCGGATGATCAAAACATGGTCTTTCAACGGGTCGCTCTGAATCCCTGTCGGTGCCCATCCAATCCTACCGTTCTTCTACATCTGCTAGCACCGCCTGTCCAGAGTCGCCGCGTTGTCCAACCAAGCCAGAGCCCACAATGACTTGTGGCTGTGCAGGTAAGCCTTGGGTCTTGAAAATATCCGTCCGTCTCTTTGAGCCTGGGTGAAGCTTTCCGCAGGATGTCATGGCCGTCCCCAGCATCCCGGGTCATCCACTGGTTTCTCCAGGGAGCCGATCAACCGTCCTTCATCCAGAGTTGCATTGCGTTTGAGGTCTTGAAAAGTCTTGTCTTAACCGGTCTTGATTATTTAATCAACCTCGCATCACTCGTGTTATGCACTCAACCGAAATCCCGTCTACTCTAGCATAGCAGTATGAAATTTGTCGTCCCGGGGCCAAGTATCGGGGTTGTTGTGTGCCTACCACATGATACTACAATCTTTACTAAAATTTCCAAGTACCTAAGCAGCATGCAATTGGGCATAGGATGGTAGAACTACGATGCATAAAACATAGGTGATAGTATGATTAAAGTGACTTGCCTGGTGATGTTGACGAAGAAGAATTTTCGTTCTCGGGAAATACGTGATAGAACTATTCGTCACTCTCCGATGAAATCTATATAATCAAACATAGTATTCACATAAGCACTCACACTAGAAATCATTCTAGCAATCAATTAACAAACAGCAATAAAAGTTGATGCAATCAAAAATCAATAAGAGAGAGCAGATAAAAATTCAAAGGAAACTTCAAAGAAGCTAGGAAGCCTTCTACTACATCAAACACTATATAGTTTTTGTTCTAACTGAAAATAAAACACTAAAATAGAAAAAATAACAGAAAACAAAATATAAAATAACTAAGATAAAATCAAGTATTTTCATAAAACTATTTGAAAGTATTTTCAAATGGGAGTTAATCTAGTAGGGAAATCAATTGCAAGTTATTAGAGAACTAGAATTGATTTCATGATAACAAATAAAAATAAAATAAAAATTTATTGAAAACCTACTGTTAACGAACAGAAACAAAATATAAACTTTCTGAAATATAAAAGAAAAAATAATTTAAAAACAATTATAGGAAAAGAAATAGCCATAATCCTAAAAGAACTAAAACAGAATCTGTTTTGGTAAAAACCCCAAGTAAAAATACTTAAAATAAATTGAAACTTAAACTACTAAAATATATTATCACTAGGAAGCAGCAGCAAAAAGAATCAAATTAAAAGCTATTTTTAAACTCCTGGAATAAGCAAAACAAGCTTTAAATCAAATCTGATCTAATTCAAATTTTATAAATCCAAACATAGACAATTTATATATCTACAGAAACTACATAAATTTTTTGATCCAACACAAAAAGAATCATCTAATTCGGAGTTATATACTAATAGATATGAATTTTCTAAGATTGCAATTTTCTGAAAAAACTGCAATACGGGATTTCGTGAATCTCACCATGAGTGACACACAGGAAGAACTCCGGCGAGGTAGCTGCTCCGGCGAGGTGGGGAGGTCGCCGGCGGGGTGGGGAATCGGCGGAGGAGTAGCACGGCAGGGGGTGGGGTGCTGGAGAGGCTCGGCAGGGGTGATGGGGAAGCGCCACGAGACCTACTATACTCCGTTTTTGACAGGAAGATGAGGATGGTGGCGCCGTGGCTACGAGCAGGGAGAAGGCGAGGTGATGGGGAAAATGGAATGAGGAGAGCAGGGGCGTTCTTATAGGGGTGGTGGGAGGCTCGGGAAGGAAGTGTAGCCTGCGAATCGGGGGAGGGAAGCTTCCTGGGAAGCTTCTGCCATGGTCACAGAAGGAAGCTCGTGAGGCGGAAGAAGAAGGTGGGATTGAGCCAGATTGGTTTCCTAACGTGGCCCAAGTACATTCCTAAAATAAGAGATCTCTTTCCCTTTTTATCAAAACAGGAATTAATACGATTAAAAGGAAATAGAATATCCTCGGAATATAGGGGTATAATATATTAAAATTTTCAGAAAAATAAATCCAAAAAGATGGGCATTTTTCCACTACCAAAATAAATACTTCAAAAAAATGTTTTTTTAGAAAATCCCTAAATTGGTTTATTTTCTTTTTGCAAATATTTTTCAAATAAACCTTGGGTTTTATGGTCCAAATATTTCAAAGGAATATCCCCGGTTTTGGAGGGTCATGTTTCTCCTCTCTTTTTCTCTTGTTTGACAAAGTATTGTTCCCGGCATTCCGTGAGTGAAGAAGAAAACAAAATGCAAATGAAAAATCGAAAGGAAATTCAAGTGCCACCTTGGTTCAAATTCTTTGTAGTTGAAGAAGTCATGCTATCTCCTCTCGCTGGTTTTGAAAAGATGAATTTGAACTCACAGGAAACGGGGAACTCATTTTATTCCCTCTCATTCAAAAGTTTTTGAAAAGTTTCAAATTTCACTCAAGTTTCAATCACTCAAACAAACAAACAATCAATCTAATAATTTTAATAACATTTCAAAATTTGGGATGTTACATCTTGCAAGCAAACCATATTGACGAGGTCAACTATGTAAGCAGAATTAACTGCTTTAGACACAACCACTGTTGAGACAGAATGGCTGCATGAACTCTTGATGGACTTGCGTGTGGTTGAAAAACCTGTACCGGATATTCTTATGAATTGTGGCAACCAAACGATTATTGCTAAAGTAAATAATTCTAAGAATAAAGAAAGTCATCAAGACACGTGAAGAGACGTTTGAAATCTGTCACGAAGTTGAGAAACTCCGGAGTAATTACTCTTACGTATATTCAAACAAACAAAAACCTGGCAGATGCTTTTACAAAGGGACTCTCACGAAATGTGATAGATATTGCATCTAGGGAGATGGTATGAGACCCATAGACGTTAAACCATAGTAGTAACCCAGCCTTTGTGATCGGAGATCCCGTGAATTAGGACCTGGGAAGAACAAGCTATTGGTTAATAGAGGGGAGTAATTAATGATCGTCTCTAAGTGAAGATGCAAAACCCTCATAGCTGTAAGGCTTAAGTGCTGTAAGGCAGGTTGACAATATGCCTTAATGTGATTCTATTGTATATTATAGCAAAGATGTTGTACTACAGAGTAATCTTGAAAGAACACACTTATATGAGCTCTGATTGTAAAACGTCGCAATCTAGGGGATTTGTGTAATCCCTAGTAAGCTCACGAAGAGACCAGGGAGTACAACGTATATGCTCCAAACCGCGGGGCGAGCTGGATGGTGAGGTGGGGGTAGGGTTTGTGAGATTGGTAACATGGTTTTAAGATAGTCTTATTTTAAACTTATCACATAATTTAGAGAAGACTATAATAACAATGTGTAAAATTTTAGCTTTATTTTTAAGAGCTTGATATCCCTATATACATGATAAGAGAGATCATCTCTTAATTGTGTTCTCTTATGATTTCTCTCTTGCCCATCTAAGCATTCTATTGTATGTTACACTTCTAAGATAGCATAATTGTGCATGCCCTTAGGGATTTGGTAAAGCTGTGGAGGCTGATGTCGGGGGGGGGGGGCAAGATTCTGCAAGCTATCCGCTTCCGGTTGCCATTAGGCTCTATCTCGTTGGACCAACATGATCTCTTTTCATATTTATTTTTGTTGTTGCACCTGTTAGACCTTTCCATGCCCATTTTTTAGAATAATAATGATTCTATAACATCTTGCATGTCTGCTTGTTCAACATGTGTGGTACCATGTGCACAAAAAATGTAATCCCTCCATAAAGAAACATAGTGATCTAAACGATCTTATATTTCTTTACGGAGGGAGTATCTGATTGTAAAACACATGTACACACACGGAACAAGACCACAAGCCTACTACGTGCCATCATTCTTATTGCTTCACAAAATCGTGGGATAAACTCTCCAATTTATAGTCCCTCATCACACATGGTTACATCTAAACTAGGAAATGAAGAAGACTAAACATTCATAAATGTATTATAAATACATACCCACCGTACATTGCTAGCATTATTTGTTAAATAGTCGCGAGTTCAAGCAATCAAGGCCGCGACAAATGAAGAGAAACTCAACACAAACATAAAACAAAAAAACGAACAACAAAGCCATTAGTCCCGAAACAAGTTGGGGTAGGCTAGAGGTCAAACCCATAATATCTTGCGACCAACTCATGGTTCTAGCACATGGATAGGAAGCTTCCACGCACCTTTGTCTATTGCTAGTTCTTTGGTGATGCTTCAATCCTTCAGATCGCTCTTTACGAACTCTTCCCATGTCAACACCAACATGTTTAAAGAAACACCTACTCCCCTTACAAAGGTCAACGGGTGACAGGATCAAACCAAGGTAAGCATAAATTCCGGCATCAACATCGGAGAACAATAGCTACTTACCTGACAACACTAATCAAGTTCGAATACTGTTTGATATTTATAGAATCCAATAATGATACAACATTGTTTACTTATAGCTGGAAATGAAAAAAATATGATAGCGGAGAAACCAAAAGGATGAATTATCCACGAACCATACAGAAATGTAAGTTCTAAATTAGTTCCCTTCACACTGATAACAACGCACTCGTGCTGCTAATTCCTAAACCAACCTTGCCTAAATACTGTAGAGAAAAGCACAGGAACGCTAGTACGATGCATAGAAATAATATTACATTGAAAATTTTCTTCTAGGTCCACATCCACATGTGAGCATAAGGCACTTGTTTTGGTCCGCGACAACAATTACAAAATGGCAACATTACAAAGAGAAAAGAAGGCTTAATAAGACAGATTGTGAACTAATATACCATTCGATATGATGTCATTTAATTCAAATAATGTTTGATTTTTATAGAATGCAATAATGACACAACACTGTTTACTTATAGCCCGAAATGAAAAAAAACTAATAGCGGAGAAACCAAAAGGATGAATTATCCACGAACCATACAGAAACAAATGTTCTAAATTAGTTCCCTTCACACTGATCACAGTGCACTCGTGCTGCTAATTACTAATCCAATCTTGCCTAAATACTATAGAGAAAAGAAGAGGAACGCTAGGACGATGCATAGAAATAATATTACATTGAATTTTTCGTTCTAGGTCCACATCCACATGTGAGCATAAGAAAGTTGCTTTAGGTCCGCGACAACAATTACAAAATGACAACATTACAAAGAGAACAGAAGGCTTAGTAAGACAGATTGTCAACTAATGTACCATTTGATATGATTTTATTTAATTAAAATACTCTTTGATATTTATAGAATCCAATAATGATACAACACTGTTTACTTATAGCTCGAAATGAAAAAAACTGACATCGGAGAAAACAAAAGGATGAATTATCCACGAATCATATAGAAAGAGACGTTCTAAATTAGTTACCTTCACACTGATAAAAATGCACTCATGCTGCTAATTTCTAATCCAATCTTGCCTAAATACTGTAGAGAAAAGCACAGAAACGCTAGGACGATGCATAGAAATAATATTACGTTGACATTTTCCTTCTACGTCAACATCCACATGTGAGCATAATACACTTGCTTCCAGTCCGCGACAACAGTTACAAAATGACAACATTACAAAGAGAAAAGAAGGCTTAATAAGATAGATTGTCAACTAATATACCATTCGATATGATGTCATTTAATTCGAATACTGTTTGATATTTACAGAATCCAATAAGGATACAACACTGTTTACTTATAGCTCGAAATGAAAAAAAAACTGACAGTGGAGAAACCAAAAGGGTGAATTATTCACGAACCATACAGAAACAAATGGTCTAAATTAGTTCCCCTCACATTGATAACATTGCACTTGTGCTCCTATATCCTAAACCAATCTTGCCTAAATATTGTAGAGAAAAGCAGAGGAACACTAGGACGATGCATAGAAATAATATAACATTCAAAATTTCCTTCTAGGTCCACATCCACATGTGAGCATAAGACACTTGCTTTCGGTCCGCGACAACAGTTAGAAAATGAAAACATCACAAAGAGAAAAGAAGGCTTAATTGTCGACTAATATACCATTCGATATGATCTCATTTAATTCGAATACTGTTTGGTATTTCTAGAATCCAATAATGATACAACACTATTTACTTATAGCTCGAAATGAAAAAAACTGACATCGGAGAAACCAAAAGGATGAACTATCCATGAACCATATAGAAACAAACGTTCTAAATTAGTCCCCTTCACACCAATAACAATGCACTCGTGCTGCTAATTTCTAAACCAATCTTGCCTAAATACTTTAGAAAAAAGTCGAGGAGTGCTAGGACGATGCATAGAAATAATATTACGTTCAAATTTTCCTTCTAGGTCCACATCCACATGTGAGCATAAGACATTTGCTTTCGGTCCGCGTTAACAATTACAAAATGGCAACATCACAAAGAGAAAAGAATGCTTAATAATACATATTCTCAACTAATATACCACTTGATATGATGTCATTTAATTTCATGGTCATATACTTTAGTTTGTATCAGGCACATAATATTGATGTGAAAGGAGCTTTTCTCAAGGCCAAATAGTTCTCCTTGAAAGATACCATGCATCCTTGCGAATACAAGAGTGGTTCTTTTTGTTTTGGGTATAGTAGGACTTAAACCTATGACCATTAGGTTAAAATCCCAATGTTCTACCAACTGAGCGATACACCCGATTTTACAAGAAGGCTTTGTTTAACTTATTATTTATGCTTCCATAGTCCTTCCTGTCAATTACAATTAAGTTTGGTTTATTCTACTTGTGTCTAGTTGCAATACATTTTAATGGATGTTTCAGAAAGTTTACTAGTTGAGACTATTAATCTGGAAACACTCCATTCACAAACTAATCCTATACTGCTTCGACTTTCTCAATATTTTGGACCTAAAGGCTGACTACCATTATCTAATTCAAGAGATTACCAAATGGAAAGATTCTCTCACTTTTTGTAGAAGAAATTCTCTCACGTTGATGGTCCTAAATAAATAGGAAGAAATGAACTAATGCTGCTCATGAAGATAATACTAAGCTAGGAGTGGTATCAGGGATATGTGTGACTGTTGGAGTTAAATGAATCATATGTCGTTCTGCGCTTACATATATTTCAAAGGAGCAAGCATGCTTATCTGCTTACTCACCCCTGAGGTCCAGCAAGCAGCAGCATAGCTCCTCCATGATAGTGTGTACCACCAGCGAAACTCCGTGTCCAACTCACACTATGGGCGAAGTTCAGTAGCAAGGTGTTGACCTCAGGCTCAATCGACACCTTGATGCTGACCTCCTGCTCACCAAGCCGGCAGTGTAAGGTGGCCCGCGTCCAGTAACCGCCTCCCGAGACCCTCGCGTCTCTACATCTTTACAGTTCGAATATGGAGCGAGGCCATATGCAACTGATATCCCATTTTAGCTATGAGATGGCTAAATATTTTTCGAAACAGAAGAGATAATGAATAAGGAAACTCACACTTGATTATTGACCCATTGCAGTTATGACAGTGAGGAATGATAGATTGCTTTGGATTGGATCGGTTTGAATTTTGCGGTAGTAGGGAGTAGGAGATGGTGGATTACCTTCTCCCTGCTCGATGTGCCCGCTCGAGTGGCCATGGCAGAGGGGGCGGCGGTGGCGACGTCACATATCGGTGAGGTGGTGGCGGTGCTTCCCGTGAGCACTGTGCTAACCCTAGATCGAAAGGTAATATCGATGGGGTGACTCGCGGCGCGGTTAACCTCGTACTACGTGCCCCGACCCCACCTCTTTATATATAACACAGGTCACAGGGGCCCACCAACCATGGTTTGGTTGGGCGCCCTCGATCAAGGCGCAATGCAAGGGGTCCGGTGGGCCGTTGGGCCCACACGGGAAAGAGATCGTCCTAACATTCTCCCCCTTTATCTCAACTTTTATTTTAACTTTATACTTTACTAGTTTCATCACCGATTAGTACATAGAGCATGTTTCATCATCACAACTCAATTGCCGATAGAATCAGACAGCTACAACGTACCTCTCTGTTTTGAAATGAATTCTTTTACTTTTGGGCCTCTCATGATCCATGAATCATAGGCTTTTCCTTAAATCCATGCCGGTTAAGTGTTCCTTGAACACATTGGGTGGTAATCCTTTTGTTAGATGATCCGCAAGCATATCCTTTGTCCTTATATGCTCGAGACTTATAGTGTGATCCTGGATTTTATCTTTCACAACATAATACTTTATATCTATTGTTTTGGTAACATTACTCAACTTGTTGTTGTGAGCATAGAATACTGCGGGCTGGTTGTAACAGTACATCTTTAGTGGTTTGTCAATACGATCTACCACTTTCAAGTCAGGTATGAATTTCTTTAACCATATCACCTGCCCGGTGGCCCCAAAACATGCTATAAACTCTGCTTGCATCGTGGACGATGCAACTATGGACTGTTCGGAGCTTCTTCGCGAAATAGCCCCTCCAACTAGAGTGAACACGTATCATGACGTGGATTTTCTATCATCTCTGTCTACCGCAAAATCTGCGTGTGAATACCCTTTTATCTCTAGGGAATCAGATATTCTGTATGTTAGCATGATGTTCTTTGTGCCTTGCACATAACACAATGCTTTCTTTACCATCTTCCAATGCTCTATGCCTGGATTCTCTTGATATCTACCAAGTACCCCGATGATAAAAGCTAAGTGAGGGCGAGTGCACACTTGTGCGTAGTGTATTCTTCCAACAGCTGGAGTATATGTCACTGCTTTCATTTGATCGAGCTCGTACTATTTCTTGGAACATTGGAATTTCCCAAAAATGTCACCCTTGACTATAGGAGCATGTGTGGCCTTACTCGCATGCATATTATACTTTTTGAGAACCTTCTCTAAATATGCTTTCTGCGATAGTCCTAATACTCCATTTTTCCAATCTTGGTGAATTTCAATGCCCAAAACATATGAGGTTTAACCAAGGTCTTTCATATCAAAATTTGAGGATAAAAACTTCTTTGTTTCTTGTAGCAGACTAACACCATTGCTCGCGAGCAAGATATCATCCACATACAAGATTCGGAAAATGCATTTCCCATTTTTGAGCTTTGCATAAACGCAGTTTCCTCAACATTTTCTTTAAATCCAAAACTTTTAAGTGTATCATTAAACTTTGGATACCATTGTCTCGAGGCTTGCCTTAGTCCATAAATGGATTTCTTCAAGAGGCATCCCATATCTTCCTTGCCTTCCATGATAAAACCCTTGGGTTGTTTCATGTAGACATTTTCTTCTAAATCTCCATTTAGAAATGTCGTCTATACATCCATTTGATGCAATTCTAAATCAAAATGTGCAACTAATGTCATTATGATTTAGAAGGAATCCTTACATGAGAGTGGGTAAAATGTCTCATTGTAATATATCCATTCTCTTTGTGTGAGTCTTTTTGCTACAAGTCGTGCTTTATACTTTTCTATATTCCCATTAGAGTCATACTTAGTTTTGTAGACCCGTTTACAGCCTACTGTTTTGGCTCCTTTAGGAATAATTTCTAAGTCCCAAATATCGTTGGAACTCATCGAGTTCATCTCGTATTTCATTACCTCCAACCACTTCGATGAGTGAGGGCTTCTCATAGCTTCTTCATATGAAGTGGGATCACATTCCATATGAACCAATTCTGTGTTATAAACTTTATAATCAGTAGAAATAGATAATCTTCTAGTTCTGTTAGACCTTCTAAGTGCCTCATTCTTTGGCACATTATGTGCCTCGACTTCTGGCACATCTTCTAAAAATGGTTGTTGCACCTCCTTTTGATGTTCAACAACAGGTTCAGTCGGATCCTGAAGGACACGTTCCGGGTCTTCTCCCATAGTTGTCATGGTTGGAGTCACAACAGTTGGTGAGAAAAATGTCTCTTGAATCATTGAATTAGGTGCATGCACCCTCTTCTCCTCAAAATCAATTTTCCGAGCTACCATGCTTCCCCTCATCATTTCGTCCTCTAAGAAGAGTGCATGTCTTGTTTCTACAAACTTTGTGTATCTTTCTCGACAGTAGAAACGGAAACCCTTTGATCTATCAGGATAGCCAATGAAGTGGCAACTTACTGTTTTGGGATCTACTTTGCTATATTTGGATTAAACATTTTGGCCTCAGCGGGGCAACCCCACACCCTGAAGTGTTGCAGGGATGGCACTTTTCCTGTCCACAGCTCGTACGGTGTTTTGGGCACCGATTTTCTTGGTACTCTATTGAGAATGTGAATGGCAGTTTTAAGCGTCTCCATCCATAATCCCCATGGCAAGTTGGAGTAACTCATCATGCTGCGCACCATATCCATAAGTGTACGGTTATGCCTTTCAGTTACTCCATTTTGCTGAGGCTCGCCCGACATTGAATACCGGGGAACTATGCCAGTCTCCTGTAAAAGCTTTGCAAAAGTGCCGACCGTAGTACTCCCCCCACGGTCAGATCTCACTATCTTTATTCTTTTGTCAAGTTGATTTTCAACTTTGGCTTTGAATATTTCAAATTTATCCAATGCTTCATTTCTTGGTTTGATTGTATAAATATAACCAAATCGGGAGTAATCATCTGTGAATGTTATGAAGAGTCATAGCCATCCACACTTTTCACAAGAAATGGTCCACAAATGTCAGTGTGAATGATTTCTAGTGTTCGTGTGCTTCAGTTTGCAACCTTTTTGATTTCTTTTACTTACTTTCCTTTAATGCAACCAATGCATTGTTCGAAGTCCAAGAATTCTAGTAGAGGAAGAATCTCACTCTTAATTAGTCTTTCTATTCTCCCCTTCTAAATATGGCCCATGCGATAGTGCCGTAATTTTGATGAGTCGTGAGTTCTTTTTCTTTTCTTTTGTTCTTTGTTCTATGAGAAAACGTGTTCATTCACATTGCACACATAATGCACTTTTTCATGAAGTGATAATAAATAAAGCTCATTGTGAAGTAAAGCATCACCCACATAAGCATTATTAAACCATATGGCACACTTGCCATGTCCAAAATAACATTCATAATGGTCTTTGTCCAAACATGAAACACTATTCAAATTTCTGTGACATGAAGGAACATATAAAACTTCTCTAAGAAAAAACATGAATCCGTCAGCTGACTCCAGGGAGATGTCGCCGACAGTTTCAACTTCTGCTTGAACTCCATTTACGACTTCAATGCTTCTTTCGTTTCTTTGCGTAGTCCTCGTCGAATGGAGTCCATGTAATGAATTTGCAACATAAATAGTTACACCTGAGTCAATCCACCAAGTAGATTTTGAAAACTGTGTATATAGGGATTCATTAACAAAGGAAACAGTGTTGTTACCTCTCTTTGCAATTATTGACTTTAACCAATCGGGGCAATCTTTCTTGTAATGCCGAGTCTTCTTATAGTGGAGACAAGTGTCTTTGTCCACTCGAAAAGACTTCTGATGATGATGATAGTGCATCGGATCTTTTCCATGTGGCTTTGAAGGGGAATCATTGCTATTGTGATTGTAGTTCCTTTTCTTATCCTTCACATAGTTCAGAGAACCACCATGTGAGGTTTTAAGTCTCTCCTCTTCTTGAACACACATGGCTATAGTATTTTCTATGTCCCATTTTTCAGGCGACATGTTGTAGTTGACAATAAAAGTTTCGAACTCTTTTGGCAATGAAGCCATAACCAGGTGAAAAAGGAGTGAAAGTTTGAGCTCCAAGTCCAAATCCATGGGTTTCAGCTTAGCTGCCATATTGCTCATCCTAAGGATGTGCTCTATTATGCCATGTCCACCACGTGTGTACTTTTCTGTCACCAGTTGTTTCAGCAACTGAGTGGCATAAATCTTTGAAGAACCAGTAAACTAGCTCTTTATCTTTTCAAGGTACTCCCTTATGGAAGTACACTCTGCAATTGAGCCCGCAATATACTTTTTGTTGGCGGTGTGCCACTTTTGGTTGTCGAGGGTGTATAACATCTCCAATGGAGCATAATCCCTCCTCTTTTTATCCCATGCAGCATCACCATCAGTTGCCTATCTAACTGGCTCTATAGGTCTCACCGGCTTTGGAGTGTCCACCACCTAGTCCACCTCAGCACAGACAAAGGCCATGTCGACTTCCTGTCTCTATTCAGAGTAGTTCTCACCTCTGAGAGTCGGAATCTCCGTGATGTAGCTCATCAAGTAAAACCCTCGTGAAAGCCACAACGAAATGAGATCATAACAACAATTGCATGCATTAACCCATCGTTGGTCAAAATTAAAACATACAACCGTCTATGCAAGTAAATCTATATTACCGTTGGGCAAAAGTAGAAATAAATGCACCTTTTACAATAACAATAATAAATCATGATCATGTTATTAACAATGTTGGTCATAAAAAATAACAGAATCATATTTATTTCAATAATCACTTTATCATGCTCTTAAAAAATTAATTTCACTTTAAACTTTTATTTACTTTTAAAAGAGCAGCGGAAAAAACATGAATAAAAAATTCATGAGACTTTATACTTTTCAGAATCTTTTATTTCTCTCACGATTCTGTTTTTCAAGACAAATTTTCATTGTATTAATTTGAATAGAAAAGTATATTTAATCTGCCCAAAAATTGGACAAGAACACACACTATATATAAAAAAACACAACCACGACTGTGTAGGCCGTAACTGGCCCAGTTACCCACCAACCGAGCGTGCTCCCGCGCGGCTCCCGCACTGTATGCGCCTCTTTGGGCCGGAACCGGTCCAGCAGACGGCATGTGCCCTAGCCCAGGCTTGCCCTCCACCGGTGGCGCTGGGGCGGACCAAAATCCTGCTGGGCCAGCTGCCGCTCACCCCTGCCCTCGGATGCTGTTGGCGCCATACGATGGCCGCCCGCGAGCATTGCGCGGTTAAAACTGCAGGCCGGCGGGGCCGAGGGGTAAACCCTAAATCATTTCCCCCTCGCATCGCTTACCTCCTCTCTCTGAACACGCCGCTCGCCTCTTGTTTTTCGCTCGAACACGGCGACTGCGGGCCACTGGCGATGCTCATTTTGGCCGCCGTCGATGCTCATTTCAGCCGCCGGCGACGGGGTCGAAGACCTCCGCTCCTCACGCGCCTCTCCTTCCTCCCCTTCCCGTTTCTTTCTTTCTCCACTACTCGCGCCTCCTCTGTATTTCACCATGGACGATGGTAGGCAGAGCTCCAAACGGCAGCGCCCCCTTCCCCTTTGCCGGCGCGGGCAAGCACCTCCAAGGTGAACGCGCCGCCGTCAAACAGTCCAGTGGTGGTGCCCTTTGCCCCCGTGGGGAGGTGGTGTTCTTCTTATTTGCGCCCATGGGGAAATGGTGTTCTTCTTCCCCGCACCTTGGCTTGCCGATGCGAGTGGGGATCGAGAGGAACTGGCGCAGCCTTGCGGCGATGCACTTTGCGGGCGGCCCGAGGCCCTTCTTCGATGAGATTCCTCTCTTTTTTCCCTTTGCCCTGTTCTAGGTGTTGGGGAACATAGTAATAATTCAAAATTTTCCTACGTGTCACCAAGATCAATCTAGGAGATGCTAGCAATGAGAGAGAGGGAGAGCATCTTCATACTATTGAAGATCGCTAAGCGGAAACGTTGAAAAGAAGGTGGTTGATGGAGTCGTACTCGCGGCGATTCAAATAGCGAAAGATCCGATCCAAGCGCCAAACGGACAACGTCTCCATGTTCAACACATGTACAGCCCAGGGACATCTCCTCCTTCTTGATCCAGCAAGGGGGGAGGAGAAGTTGAGGGAGAGCTCCAGCAGCACGACGGCGTGGTGGCGGTGGAGCTCGTGGTTCTTCGACAGAGCTTCGCTAAGCACTACGGAGGAGGAGGAGGTGTAGGAGGGGGAAGGGCTGCCTCAAGGGGAAGGGGTTGAGGCTCCCATGTGCCTCCCCACTATATATAGGGGTGGAGGGGGCTGGTTTCTGCACCTCCAAGTCCGTTGCGGCGTTGGCAAAGGTGGGAGGAAAGAAATCCCATTTGTTCCCTTCCCCATCGATTGTTATCCCCCCTTTTTAGGGATCTTCATCTTATCCCTTCGGGATATGATCTTATTCCCTCTAAGGAGGGTTCTTGGTGCGCCTTGACCAAGGCTGTGGAGCCTTTCCCCCACTACCCACGTTCATGTGGGTCCCCCAAGCAGATGGGCCCCACTTCGGAAACTTCTAGAACCTTCCCGGTACAATACCGAAAAATACCGAACAATTTTCGGTGGCCAAAATAGGACTTCCCATATATAAATCTTTACATCCGGACCATTGCAGAACTCCTTGTGATCTCCGGGATCTCATCCGGGACTCCAACCAACTTTCGGTAACCACATAGAATTACCATTATAACTCCAGCGTCACCAAACTTTAAGTGTGTAGACCCTACGAGTCCGGGGACCATGCAGACATGACCGAGACACCTCTCCGGCCAATAACCAATAGCGGGATCTAGATACCTATATTGGCTCCCACTTGTTCCACGATGATATCATCGGATGAACCACGATGTCGGGGACTTGATTATTCCCGTATACAATTCCCTTTGTCTATCGGTATGATACTTTCCCGAGATTCGATCGTCGGTATCCCTATACCTTGTTCAATCTCCTCACCGGCAAGTCTCTTTACACGTTTCGTAACACATGATCCTATGACTAACTCCTTAGTCACATTGAGCTCGTTATGATGATGTATTACCGAGTAGGCCTAGAGATACCTCTCCGTTACACGGAGTGACAAATCCCAGTCTCGATTCGTACCAACCCAACAGACATTTTCGGAGATACCTGTAGTGCACCTTTATAGTCACCTAGTTACGTTGTGACGTTTGATACAACCAAAGCATTCCTACGGTATCCGAGAGTAGCACAATCTCGTGGTCTAAGGAAATGATACTTGACATTAGAAAAGCTCTAGCAGACGAATTACACGATCTTGTGCTATGCTTAGGATTGGGTCTTGTCCATCACATCATTCTCCTAATGATGTGATCTTGTTATCAACGACATCCAATGTCCATGGTCAGGAAACAATGACAATCTATTGATCAATGAGCCAGTCAACTAGAGGCTCACTTGGGACATGGTGTGGTCTATGTATTCACACAAGTATTACTGTTTCCGGGTAATATAATCTTAGCATGAACAATAGACAATTATCATGAACAAGGTAATATAATAAAAACCATTTTATTATTTCCCCTAGGGCATCTTTCCAACAGTCTCCCACTTGCACTAGAGTCAATAATGTAGTTCACATCACTATGTGATTGTAATGAATCTAACACCCATGGGTTCTGGGGCTTGATCATGTCTTGCTTGTGAGAGAGGTCTTAGTCAACGGGTCTCAACCTTTCAGATCCGTGTGTGCTTTACAAATTTCTATTTCATCCTATAGATGCGGCTACCACGCACCATTTGGAATTATTCCAAATGACTGCTCCACTATACGAATCCGGTTTACTACTCAGAGTCATCCGGATTAGTGTCAAAGATTGCATCGACGTAACCCTTTACGACAAACTCTTTTATCACCTCCACTAGTTACTAAGGATAACTTTTGACCATTGTCCAGTAATCTATTCCTCGACCATTTTTTTACCCCTTGACAGATTCATGGTAAGGCACATATCAGGTGCAGTACACAGCATAGCATACTATAGAGCCTACGGCTGATGCATAGGGGATGACTTTCATCCTTTCTCTTTCTTGTGCCGTGGTCGGGCTTTGAGTCTTACTCAAAATCACACCTTACAATGTAGTCAAGAACTCCTTCTTTAACTGATCCGTTTTGAACTCCTTCAAAAATCTTGTCAAGGTATGTATTCATTTGAAATTACTATTAAGCGTTTTGATCTATCTTTATAGATCTTGATGCTCAATGTTCAAGTAGCTCAATCCAGGTTGTCCTTTGAAATATACTTTTCAAGCAACCCTATATGCTTTCCAGAAATTCTACATCATTTCCTGTCAACTCATCAAAAATTCTATAGTTCTCCCACTCACTTGTTTGGAAATACAAGTTTCTCATAAACTTCGTATAAAACCAAAATCTCCGATCATTTCATCAAAGCGTATATTCCAACTCCGAGATGCTTGCTCCAGTCCATAGAAGGATCGCTGGAGCTTTGCATAGTTGGTAGCATCCTTTAGGATCGACAAAACCTTCTGGTTGTATCACATACAACCTTTCCTCAAGGAAACCGTCGAGGAAACAATATTTTCACATCCTATCTGCAAGATTTCATAAACGATGCAACAAGTTCTAACATAATTCCAACAGACTTTCAGCATCGCTACGAGTGAGAAAGTCTCATCGTAGTCAACTCTTTGAACTTGTCGGAAACATCTTCGCGACTAGTCGAGCTTTCTTAATGGTGACTTTTCACCATCATCGTATGTCTTCGTTTTAAAGATCCATATGTAGTTAACAGTGTTACGACCATCAAGTAGTTCTTCCAAAGTCTAAACTTTGTTCTCATACATGGATCCCCTCTCAGATTTCATGGCCTCCAGCCATTTGTCAGAATGCGGGCCCACCATCACTTCTCCATAGCTCGTAGGTTCATTGATTTCTAGCAACATGACCTCCAAGACAAGATTACAGTACCACTCTGGAGTAGTACGCGTCCTTGTCGACCTACGAGGCTTGGTACTACCTTGGTCAGAAGCTTCATGATCACTATCATCAGCTTCCACTTCAATTGGTGTAGGCGCCAGTTGAATAACTCCCTGTGCCCTGCTACACACTGGTTGAAGTGATGGTTCAATAACCTCATCAAGTTTCCACCATCCTCCCACTCAACTCTTTCGAGAGAAACTTTTCCTCGAGAAAGGACCCGTTTCTAGAAACAAACACTTTGCTTCCGGATCTAAGATAGGAGGTATACCCAACTATTTTTGGTGTCATATGAAGATGAATTTATCTGCTTTGAGTTCGAGCTTATCAGGCTGAAACTTTTTCACATAAGCGTCACAGCCCCAAACTTTTAAGAAACTTCACCTTAGGTTTCTCGAAACCATAGTTCATATGGTGCTATCTCAACTGAATTACGTGGTGCCCTAAATAAAGTGAATGTGGTTGTCTCTAATGCCTAACCCAAAAACGATAGTGGTAATTCGATAAGAGACATCATAGTATGAACCGCATCCAATATGAAACGACTATGACGTTCGGACACACCATCAAACTATGGTGTTCTAGGTGGCATTAGTTGTGAAACAATTTCCACAATGTCTTAATTGTGTACCAAATTCGCAACTCAGATATTCATCTCTATGATCATATCGTAGACATTTTATCCTCTTGTCACGTCGATCTTCAACTTCACTCTGAAATTACTTGAACCTTTCAATAATTCAGAGTTGTGTTTCATCACGTAAATATACTAGTATCTACTCAAATCATTTGTGAAGTAAGAACATAACGATATCCACTGCGTGCCTCAGCACCCATTGGACTGCACACATCCAAATATATTACTTCCAACAAGTTAATTTCTTGTTCCATCTCACTGGAAAATGAGGCCTCCAGTCATCTTGCCCATGTGGTATGATTTGCATGTCTCAAGTGATTCAAAATCAAGTGAGTCCAAACGATCCATCTGCATGGAGTTTCTTCATGCGTTTGTACCAATAGACATGGGTCACATGTCTTAAACTTTTCAAAAATGAGTGAGTCCAAAGATCCATCAGCATGAGCTTCTTCATGCTTTTTATACCAATATGACTCAAGTGGCACTGCCACAAGTAGGTGGTACTATCATTACTAGTTTATATCTTTTCGCATCAATATTATGAACATGTGTATCACTACGACCGAGATCCAATAAACTATTCATTTTAGGTGCAAGACCATTGAAGGTATTATTGAAATAAACAGAGTAACCATTATTCTCTTTAAATGAATAATCGTATTGCGATAAACACAATCTAATCATGTCTATGCTCAACACAAAAACCAAATAAAAATTATTTAGATTAAACACTAATCTCGATGGTAGAGTGAGCATGCGATGTTTAATCACATCAACCTTGGAAACACTTCAAACACATATTGTCACCTCACCTTTAGCTAGTCTCCGTTTATTCCGCAGTTTTTATTTTGAGTTACTAACACTTAGCAACCAAACCGGTATGTAATACCCTCGTGCTACTAGGAGTACTAGTAAAGTACACATCAATATCATGTATATCCAATATACTTTTGTCAACTTTGCCAGCCTTCTCATCTACCAAGTATCTTGGGTAGTTCCTCTTCAGTGACTGTTCCCCTCATTACAGAAGCACTTAGTATCGGGTTTGGGTTCGACCTTGGGTCTCTTCACTAGAGCAGCAACTGGTTTGCCGTTTTATGAAGTATCACTTCATGCCCTTGCCCTTCTCGAAACTAGTGGTTTTACTAACCATCAACTATTGATGCTCCTGTTGATTTCTACTTTCGTGGTGTCAAACATCGTGAATAGCTCAAGGATCATCATATCTATCCCTGATATGTTGTAGTTCATCATGAAGCTCTAGTAGCTTGGCGGCAGTGACTTTGGAGAACTATCACTATCTCATCTCGAAGATCAACTCCCACTCGATTCAAGCGATTGTAGAACTCACACAATCTGAGCACATGCTTAAGATTGAGCTTTTCTCCCTTACTTTGTAGACAAAGAATCTTGTTGGAGGTCTTATACCTCTCAACAAGGGCACAAGCCTGAAATCCCAATTTCATCCTACGGAACATCTCGTATGTCCCGCGACGTTCGAAACATCTTTAGCGCTTCAATTCTAAGTCGTTTAAGCATTATGCAGTGAACTATCATGAAGTCATAAAAAACGTGTATGTCAGATGTTCGCAACATCTACAGACGACGCTCGGGGTTTAGCACACCGTGCGGTGCATTAAGGACATAAGCCTTATGTGCAGCAATGAGGACAATCCTCAGTTTACGGACCTAGTTCGTATAATTGCTACTTATCATCTTTCAACTAAGTTTTCTCTAGGAACATATTAAAGACAGTAGAGCTACAGCGCAAGCTACAACATAATTTGCAAAGATCTTTTGACTATGTTCATGATAATGAGTTCAATTAATCATATTACTTAAGAACTCCCACTCAAATTGACATCCCTCTATTCATTCGAGTGATACATGATCCATATCGACTAGGCCGTGTCTAATCATCACGTGAGACGGAGTAGTCATCAATGGTGAACATCTCCATGTTGACCGCATCTACTATACGAATCATGTTCGACCTTTTGGTCTCTCGTGTTCCGAGGCCATGTCTGTACATGCTAGACTCGTCAAGTCAACCTAAGTGTTTTGCGTGTGTAAATCTGGCTTACACCCGTTGTATGCGAACGTTAGAATCTATCACACCCGATCATCATGTGGTGCTTCAAAACAATGATCCTTCACAACGGTGCACACTTAGGGGGGACTCGTTTCTTGAAATTTTAGTGAGGGATCATCTTATTTATGCTACTGTCGTTCTAAGTAAATGAGATGTAAAACCATGATAAACATGACATGAAAATCATAAAGTGACATTATATGGCCAATATCATCTTCGCTTTTGATCTCCATCTTCCGGGCGTGGCATGATCACGATTGTCACCGACACAACAACATGATCTCCATCATCCCGTGTTCATGAAGTTGTCTCGCCAACTATTACTTCTACTACTATGGCTATTGGTTAGCAATAAAGTAAAGTAATCATATGACATTTTTTATTGAGACACATGTCATACAATAAATTAAGAAAACTCCAATGGCTCCTGCCGGTTGTCATACTCATCGACATGCTAGTTGTGATTCCTATTACAAGAACATGATCAATATCATACATCACATATATTTCATCACATCCTTTTGGCCATATCACATCACATAGCATACCCTGCAAAAAGAAGTTAGACGTCCTCTAATTGTTGTTGCAAGTTTTACGTGGCTGCTATGGGTTTCTAGCAAGAACGTTTCTCACCTACGTTACAACCACAACGGTGATATGCCAATTGCTATTTACCCTTCATAAGGACCCTCTTCATTGAATCTGATCCGACTAAAGTGGGAGAGACAGACACCCGCTAGCCACCTTATGCAACAAGTGCATGTCAGGCGGTGGAACCAGTCTCACGTAAGTGTATGTGTAAAGTCGGTCCGGGCCGCTTCATACCACAATGTCGTCGAATCAAGATAGGACTAGTAACGGTAAGCAAATTGACCAAATCATCGCCCACAACTACTTGTGTTCTACTCGTGCATAGAATCTACGCATAGACCTAGCTCATGATGCCACTGTTGGGGAACGTTGTAATAATTCAACATTTTCCTACGTGTCACCAAGATCAATCTAGGAGATGCTAGAAACAAGAGAGATGGAGAGCATATTGATACCGTTGAAGATCGCTAAGAGAAGCGTTGAAAAGAACGCGGTTGATGGAGTTGTACTCGCGGCAACAAATCACGGAAGATCCGATCCAAGCGCTGAACGAACGACGCCTCCGCGTTCAACACATGTATAGCCCAGGGACGTATCCTCCTTCTTGATCCAGCAAGGGGGGAGGAGAAGTTGAGGGAGAGCTCCGGTAGCACAACGGAGTGGTGGCAGTGGAGCTCATGGTTTTCTGGTAGAGCTTCACTAAGCACTACGAAGGAGGAGGTGTAGGAGGGGGAAGGGTTGCGCCAGGGGCAAGGGGGTGAGGCTCCCATGTGCCTCCCCACTATATATAGGGGTGGAGGGGGCTGGTTTCTTGCCATCCAAGTCCATTGGGGCGTTGGCAAAGGTGGGAGGAAAGAAATCCCATTCTTTCCCTTCCCCACCGATTGTTATCCGCCTTTTTAGGGATCTTGATCTTATCCCTTCGGGATATGATCTTATTCCTTCTAGGGGGTCTTGGTGCGCCTTGCACAGGGGTGTGGGGCCTTGCCCCCACTACCCACGTTCATGTGGGTCCCCCCATGCAGGTGGGCCCCACTCCGGAACCTTCTAGAACCTTCCCGGTACAATACCAAAAAATCTCGAACATTTTCCGGTGGCAAAATGTAACATCCCAAAATTATAAATTTTGGAATGTTAATATAATTATTAGATTGATTGTTTGTTTGTTTGCTTGAGTGATTGAAACTTGTGTGAAATTTGAAACTTTTCAAAAACTTTTGAATGAGAGGGAATAAAATGACTTTCCCCTTCTCCGGTGAATTCAAATTCAATCATTTAAAAGCAAAGAGAGAAGATGACATGACTTCTTCAACTATAAAGAATTTGAACGGAGTTTGCATTTGAATCCTTTCAAAATATTTGCCCTTGCTTCTATATTTTTCTTCCCCGAGAAAATGCCCCGACAAAATTCTTGCACGCAAGAAAGAGCGGATGAACATGACCCTCAAACACACGGGCATTTTGAAAGTTATTTGAACCCTAAAACTTAGAGGGTCATTTGAAAATTATTTGCAAAATAAAATAAATCTTTTAGGCAAATTTGTGAAAATAATTTTTTCTGAAGTTTTTATTTTTGCCGTGGAAAAATGCCCATCATTTATATTTTATTTTTCTGATAATTTTAGTATATAGAAACTCTTTATTCCGAATTGATTTGAATTCCCTTTTATCGTTTTAGTTTCCTAGTTTTAAAAATAGGAAAGGAATCACTTTTATTTGGAAACACCTGCTGGCCCATTAAGAGTTTTCCTATTTTGGCTCAATAGAAGATCTTCTTCCTCCTCTGTCTTTTCCTCACATCACACAAGCTTTCCTTCCATGGACAGTGAAAACCCCACCTCCGGGATTCGCGAAGTCCTTTCCCTCCTAGCCTCTCCCGTCGCCCCTATAAGAAGCCCCACGTTCTCCTCGTTCCATTCCCATTGAAACCGCCGCCTCTCCCCACCTCCTCCTCCCCCTGTGGACATCACCAGAGTCGGCCATCAGAGAACTCGCCGGCGACCTACCCCTCGCCCCTGCACTCCCTCCCCACCCCTGCCGCGCCTCCCCACCACTTCGGCCCCTCCTCCACCACCCCACCCCGTCGGCCACCCCCCTGCTCCCCAACATCGCCACGACCAGGAAGAACTCCTCCCGTCGGCCCCCCACCTGCACGCCCCCACCCCTTCGGCCCTCCCTCCGCCTCGCCGCCCCCCTCCTCCACCGGAACCGCACCCCCCACCGTCGTCCCCACCCCACCGGAGCTCCACCCCGACCCCAGCCACCATCGGCCACCATTGCCAGCACGGGAGCTACTCCCAGCCACGGTAAGACTCCTCCTCCTGTTTTTCTTTTTTTCTTTTTTTGTATTACCGTTAGATCTAGATCCCACGGTGTAGATTAGAAGGTACTTACCCTTTCGGCTTTTAAACAAAGACCGCCGGTTTTTATTCACTTAACTTATTAGCCAGAGAATTCTCGTTAAGCTTCGGCCATTCGCTGGCTAGCCTACCAGCGCACAGCCCCGCAGCCAATCAGGGACTGCCACGTAGTTAGTTAGCTTTTATTCTATTTTTTCTGTTTAATTCCAAAAACAGAAAAGTTCCAATCTTGTTTAACCCATATCTTTTGATCCCTAAGTCCAATGATGTTGATTCTTTTCCCAGTAGCTCACAAATTTCCTGTAGTTCTTAAAAACATATAATTTGTCTATGTTTGAAATTTTAAAATTTAAATTAGATCAGATTTAGTTTAAACATTGTTTTTCCTATTCCAGGAGTTTAAAAATAGCTTTTAATTTGATTCCTTCTGCTACTGATCACTAGTGATCGTATTTATCAGTGGTAAAAATGTCAGATTTGTTTGAGTATTTTAGCTCACTGTTTCTTGTGAAACAATTTCTGTTTCACCTATTTTAGGATTTCGGCTAATTCCTTTTCTATTTTTGTTTTAAAATATTTTCTTTATTATTTCAGAAAGATTACGGTTTTGTTTATGTTAGTTAAACAGTAGTTTTGCAACAAGTTTTTATTTTAGTTTTATTTGTTTTCACGAAATCAATTCTAGTTCCTTAGTAACTTGCAATTGGTTTCCCCACTGTTTCAAATCCCGTTTGGAAGTACTTTCAAATAGTTTTGTGAAAAATACTCTATTTTATCTTAGTTAAATTTATATCTTAGTTCCTTGTTATTATTTTCTGTTGGAAAAAAACCATTTAGTGTTTGATGTAGTAGAGGACTCTCTAGTCTTATTTGAAGTTCCTTTCGGTTTCTTATTCGCTCTCCCTTTTGTTTTGATTGCGAGAATGATTGCTAGTATGAGTGCTTATGTGAATGATATGTTTGTTATATAGATTTCATCGGAGAGTGACGAGTAGTCTATCAAGTTATTTCTCAAGGAATTCTTCTCTGTCAACATCACCAGGCAAGTCACTTTGATCATACTATCACCTATGTTTTATGCATCGTAGTTCTACCATCCTATGCCCAATTGCATGCTGCTTAGGTACTTGGAAATTTTAGTATAGATTGTAGTATCATGTGGTAGGCACACAACAACCCCGATACTTGGCCCCGGACGACAAATTTCATATTGCTATGCTTGAGTAGACGGGATTTCGGTTGAGTGCATAACACGAGTGATGCGAGGTTGATTAAATAATCAAGACCGGTTAAGACAAGATTTTCAAGACCTCAGACGCAATGCAACTCTGGGTGAAGGACGGTTGATTGGCTCCCTGGAGAACCCAGTGGATGACCCGGGATGCTGGGGACGGCCATGACATCCTGCGGAAAGCTTCACCCAGGCTCAAAGAGACGGACGGATATTTTCAAGACCCAAGGCTTACCTGCACAACCACAAGTCATTACGGGCTCTGAGTTGGTTGGACAACGCGGCGACTCTGGACAGGCGGTGCTAGCAGATGTAGAAGAACGGTAGGAATGGATGGGCACCGACAGGGATTCAGAGGGACCCGTTGAAAGACCATGTTTTGATCATCCGGTCTTCAAACACCCTGAAGTGCGAGGACATACTCGGAGCCGATCAAATCTTGTGGGGAACGTGTGCAAAACTCTGCAGAGTACTCAAACCTAATCGATTAGCCTTGTCCACGATCATGGACAACTTGAGCCAAAGGAACTGAAGTTATCTGAAATTCTCAACACAAATAATAATATTGATGTGGATATTATTGACAACATGGGTACGAGAATTGGTGGGTGGAACCATCTCGTTAACAACCAACAATGTAGTAACATTTTGCTTTTAGCCCTCTCTTGATGTAGGAGAAAACTTGCTTTACGCTAAAAACTTATAGCCCCACCTGCCATATATGCATATAGTATAGATGATTACTTTTCACCCCTCTCTTATGTGACTTGCTGGCATATTGAATATGCTGACCTACATGGCTACAACGTCTTATGTTGCATATATTTTTCTTCGACGAGTAAGAGTACGATTCGGGGTTACGGTCTACACTCAACTTGCCGTTGGTGTTTATTGGGACTCCACTCCCTTGACCGCTTCCGATGAGATAATTAAGGTATATATATCAGTTTTACGCTATTTACATGTGATTGCACTTTGATATATACATTGATGTATTGTGTGTGCCAGCATACTGATCCAGGGATGGCACAGATACACAGAGGCTTGACTCGTTTTGAGTCGGGTCGCTACAGAAATGGTATCAGAGCACATGTTGACTGTAGGACGTGACCCCTAGAAACTGGAAATTTCTTAGGAAAGGATCTCTCAATTTTTATTTTATTTTTCAAGAACATCCTTCATTTCTCATCTCTTCTGATTTCATCAAATGTTCTCTCTCACCTCAAATAGTTATACAATCTCCTTACCCCTTCGACCTCATGAAGAATCAACGGAGTTCTACTTCAAAGTAAAGAGGATTTCACACGCATTTGAAGAATTGAAGCTACACCAACAGTAGACTCTCAAGACCCGAAGAACTCAAAGACCCTGAAGTGTCCGAATAATTATATGACCATTAGAAGTCCAAACCCCTTTTATGTACCCATGTTAGATACGATGAATTGTGAGCCGTCATTGGTGTGTGTTTTCTGACGGCCACAACTAAAATCTATTCTCAAAAATATTGTTTGTATTGTGTGTATTTTCCTCCCTCTCTTACCCGTCTCATCCCCAAAACCTCAACCCTACCAGATGGAGTATAAAGCTGGACTTGTAGTCTCTGGACCAATGACCCAGCTGGAAGCTGAGATATGGATTCAAAACATGGAGAACTACTTCGGGAGCAACTTGATCTCAAGGAAGTATGAAGTGGAACACGCTCTCGAGTACTTTACCCAAAGTGCTGCTATCTGGTGGAAAATGCACCATGCCATACAAGGATTTAGTGGAGTAGAAAGTTGGGAAGAATTCAAGAAGACTCTATTAAGATCCCGTCGCATTCAGAAGGGCTATGATAATTCGAAGGAGAAGACTTGTGCATGCAAGATCTGTGGAGAAATAGGACATACCCAGGAAGAACACACGGATGGATGCACTCATTGTGAAGAAAATCACCCAGCTGAGGAGTGCACAAGTAGTCAAGTGACTTGTTTCCTTTGTGAGGGAACCACCCACTACCCAGCTCAGTGTCACATTTACCCCAAGGTGCAACAGGTTGGCAAGCAGCAGAAAGATGCAATGAAGGAAACCCTCAAGAAGAAGATTCTAGAAGAACCTGTGATGAACGAAAATATTGAAGACCATGATGGAGAAGGTCTGACCAGATTTTTCTCCAATGCATGCTACTCATGTGGAGAAGAAGGACATTATTCACAGGACTGCATGAAGAGAAGCCAAGAGTATGTGGGAAACTTCCCGACGGAAGAAGTGGAGTTTGATCCACTTGAAATAGAAGAACTGGCCAAAATAAAGGAGTCCGGAAAGAAGAACAAGTACCCACGGAAGAACCAAATCTCTGCAGACATAGACCTGAGTCATGTCAGATGTTCCAAGTGTATGAAATTTGACCACCACAAATACATGTGCTCAGGAAGGAAGCCGGGAACCCACGGAGCAAAGGCAAACACTAAGACGCCTCGAGACTTGTCAGAACTCATTTGCTTTTGTTGCAAGGAAGCAGGACATTTTGCCAGCGATTGTCCACAAAGGAAGAAAGCTATAATGGAGTAGTTAAGTTTTGACCATGGCAATAAGTGTAATCCGAAGCACTCTTGTTTTTCATAAGATCATGGAGTGAAATTTTTTGTAACAGAAGTCCCTGAGATTGTAATAACATCATGAATAAATGGAATTTATTGTCTCATGATTGTCTATGTTGAAACTGTATGCGTTGTTTCTCTTCGAACAAAGACCTCTGAACAATTATGAGGATATGAGAAAATATGGTCTATGCAGGCATGAGTAATTCATTTTAAGTGTGGTAGTAATCGGTAAACCCACATGATCCATTGAGTAGGAGTGTACCATGATTACCAAGGAGACACATAAATTCCTGTGAGTACCTATTTACTGACACCTGCAGATGACAACTCTCTACGAGTCATTCCTCAAGGGCCCAGAAACGATCATGACCCTGACCAGTGATCATGATTACCCGAAAATCCTGAAGGACATGATGAAGCACATTCATCTTGAAGGAGATGCAGTCTACAAAGGCTACCCATTTGTGGAAAATGGAGTGGAACTTTGGTACGTGGAAGTACACCTCCACCATGTGAAAGGAGTTTGTCCAAAGACTATGGGGCAATACTTTTTCATTTCACGTGTACCACGAGCAACCTTCTTTGATGCTGTTCGTGAAGCTTCCATGGAAGCCATACGTCAGATCGGAGAAATACTTGAAGCAAGACTCCGTCATACCCAGGAATACCTGAGTGAAGTACGTGCGGAGATGATGGACATGAAGCTCATGACCACCATGATGAAGCAAAAGATGGACGATTTCAAGGAACACCTCGGAAAGTTCGAGTGGAACTAAAGTACCTCCAAGAGAGGCAGATGAATAAAGTTGGCAGAAATGCTCGACCATACCGAACCATGTGGATGGCAGCATTTGTAATAAAGTACTTTTGAATTGGAGTTTTTGAGGATAAATTAAGGATGTAATAAAGGATTGATTATGAAATGAATATGATTTATGGAAAGAAGCTATGATGGATCAGCAAACGTTTTCTTAGGAGCATACGAAAACCTGAGAGTTGTGAAGATACGATAGATGTTTCGTTCAGCTTGCAGAACCAATGGATTATCCAAACTTCGTTCGTGGACAAGAGAAATCCTGCAATGCTTGTGAGGGTGCCCTAGTGTTAGAATGCGAGATTCGCTAAACTCTATACAGAGAAATGATTTGGGTGCGGAATGGATTGATCACCATGACGACTTACTCTATCATTTATCTTGCTATTCGGCATGGTAAATCTGAGAGACTTACCCATATAGAGAGACGCCGTTCTTTGAAGCTTTTGTTTAAGCCTTAGAATGGTACAAGGAAAGCCCCATGTACATGGCATTTGTTGTCACGCGTAGGAAATTTTACGGTGAGGATGAAGACAAGACCTCTCTCTCTGCAGGATAACCACAAATGGTAGACCACCATGAGAACCATCGATATGTTATTTAGAATTGACCACGAGACTGTCAGTTAAGAAGACCCAACGAAGGAAGAAGCTTATATCAACAGAAGGACCCTCGTTTGATGGAGACGTTATGAATATAACAGAAGATATGAAGACTGTGAGGAGTCAGATGCCAAAACCCCAGAGGATTGTTAAAATCTTAAGGGACCAGTATCTCTCATTTTATGTGTGGTAGAATCCCACTTTGCAGGAGATTGGATTGTTAGAAGACCCCCAAACCCTAACCTTTCTTTCTAGCCTCTTTGAATCTCGAGGATGAGATTCATTTTAAGTGTGGTAGTTTGTAACATACCAAAATTATAAATTTTGGAATGTTAATATAATTATTAGATTGATTGTTTGTTTGTTTGCTTGAGTGATTGAAACTTGTGTCAAATTTGAAACTTTTCAAAAACTTTTGAATGAGAGGGAATAAAATGACTTTCCCCTTCTCTGGTGAAATCAAATTCAATCATTTAAAAGCAAAGAGAGAAGATGACATGACTTCTTCAACTATAAAGAATTTGAACGGAGTTTGCATTTGAATCCTTTCAAAATATTTGCCCTTGCTTCTATATTTTTCTTCCCCGAGAAAATGCCCCGAAAAAATTCTTGCACGCAAGAAAGAGCGGAGGAACATGACCCTCAAACACACGGGCATTTTGAAAGTTATTTGAACCCTAAAACTTAGAGGGTCATTTGAAAATTATTTGCAAAAGAAAATAAATCTTTTAGGCAAATTTGTGAAAATAATTTTTTCTGAAGTTTTCATTTTTGCCGTGGAAAAATGCCCATCATTTATATTTTATTTTTCTGATAATTTTAGTATATAGAAACTCTTTATTCCGAATTGATTTGAATTCCCTTTTATCGTTTTAGTTTCCTAGTTTTAAAAATAGGAAAGGAATCACTTTTATTTGGAAACACCTGCTGGCCCATTAAGAGTTTTCCTATTTTGGCCCAACAGAAGATCTTCTTCCTCCTCTGTCTCTTCCTCACGTCACAGAAGCTTTCCTTCCATGGACAGAGAAATCCCCACCTCCGGGATTCGCGAAGTCCTTTCCCTCCTAGCCTTTCCCGTCGCCCCTATAAGAAGCTCCACGTTCTCCTCGTTCCATTCCCGTTGAAACCGCCGCCTCTCCCCACCTCCTCCTCCCCCTGTGGACATCGCCGGAGTCAGCCACCAGAGAACTCGCCGGCGACCTACCCCTCGCCCCTGCACTCCCTCCCCACCCCTGCCGCGCCTCCCCACCACTTCGGCCCCTCCTCCACCACCCCACCCCGTCGGCCACCCCCCTGCTCCCCCACATCGCCACGACCAGGAAGAACTCCTCCCGTCGGCCCCCCACCTGCAGGCCCCCCCACTCCTTCGGCCCTCCCTCCGCCTCGCCGCCCCACCCGTCCTCCACCGGCACCGCACCCCCCACCGGCGACCCCACCCCACCGAAGCTCCACCCCGACCCCAGCCACCATCGGCCACCATTGCCAGCACGGGAGCTACTCCCAGCCATGGTAAGACTCCTCCTCTTGTTTTTCTTTTTTTCTTTTTTTTTTGTATTACCGTTAGATCTAGATCCCACGATGTAGATTAGAAGGTACTTACCCTTTCGGTTTTAAACAAAGACCGCCAGTTTTTATTCACTTAACTTATTAGCTAGAGAATTCTCGTTAAGCTTCGGCCATTCATTGGCTAGCCTACGCAGCGCACAGCCCCGCAGCCAATCAGGGATTGCCACGTAGTTAGTTAGCTTTTATTCTATTTTTTCTGTTTAATTCCAAAAACAGAAAAGTTCCAATCTTGTTTAGCCCATAGCTTTTGATCCCTAAGTCCAATGATGTTGATTCTTTTCCCAGTAGCTCACAAATTTCCTGTAGTTCTTAAAAACATATAATTTGTCTATGTTTGAAATTTTCAAATTTAAATTAGATCAGATTTAGTTTAAACATTGTTTTGCCTATTCCAGGAGTTTAAAAATAGCTTTTAGTTTTATTCCTTTTTCTACTGATCACTAGTGATCGTATTTATTAGTGGTAAAAATTTCAGATTTGTTTGAGTATTTGAGCTCACTGTTTCTTGTGAAACAATTTCTGTTTCACCTCTTTTAGGATTTCGGCTAATTCCTTTTCTATTTTTGTTTTAAAATATTTTCTTTATTATTTCAGAAAGATTATGGTTTTGTTTATGTTAGTTAAACAGTAGTTTTGCAACAAGTTTTTATTTTATTTTTATTTGTGTTCACGAAATCAATTCTAGTTCCTTAGTAACTTGCAATTGGTTTCCCCACTGTTTCAAATCCCGTTTGGAAGTACTTTCAAATAGTTTTGTGAAAAATACTCTATTTTGTCTTAGTTAAATTTATATCTTAGTTCCTTGTTATTATTTTCTGTTGGAAAAAAATCATTTAGTGTTTGATGTAGTAGAAGACTCTCTAGTCTTATTTGAAGTTCCTTTCGGTTTCTTATTCGCTCTCCCTTTTGTTTTGATTGCTAGAATGATTGCAAGTATGAGTGCTTATGTGAATGATATGTTTGTTATATAGATTTCATCGGAGAGTGACGAGTAGTCTATCAAGTTATTTCTCGAGAAATTCTTCTTCGTCAACATCACCAGGCAAGTCACTTTGATCATACTATCACCTATGTTTTATGCATCGTAGTTCTACCATCCTATGCCCAATTGCATGCTTCTTAGGTACTTGGAAATTTTAGTATAGATTGTAGTATCATGTGGTAGGCACACAACAACCCCGATACTTGGCCCCGGGACGACAAATTTCATATTGCTATGCTTGAATAGACGGGATTTCGGCTGAGTGCATAACACGAGTGATGCGAGGTTGATTAAATAATCAAGACCGGTTAAGACAAGATTTTCAAGACCTCAGACGCAATGCAAGTCTGGGTGAAGGACGGTTGATCGACTCCCTGGAGAACCCAGTGGATGACCCGGGATGCTGGGGACGGCCATGACATCCTGCGGAAAGCTTCACCCAGGCTCAAAGAGACGGACGGATATTTTCAAGACCCAAGGCTTACCTGCACAGCCACAAGTCATTACGGGCTCTGACTTGGTTGGACAACGCGGCGACTCTGGACAGGCGGTGCTAGCAGATGTAGAAGAACGGTAGGAATGGATGGGCACCGACAGGGATTCAGAGGGACCCGTTGAAAGACCATGTTTTGATTATCCGGTCTTCAAACACCCTGAAGTGCGAGGACATACTCGAAGCCGATCAAATCTTGTGGGGAACATGTGCAAAACTCTGCAGAGTACTCAAACCTAATCGATTAGCCTTGTCCACGGTCATGGACAACTTGAGCCAAAGGAACTGAAGTTATCTGAAATTCTCAACACAAATAATAATATTGATGTGGGTATTATTGACAACATGGGTACAAGAATTGGTGGGTGGAACCATCTCGTTAACAACCAACAATGTAGTAACATTTTGCTTTTAGCCCTCTCTTGATGTAGGAGAAAACTTGCTTTACGCTAAAAACTTATAGCCCCACCTGCCATATATGCATATAGTATAGATGATTACTTTTCACCCCTCTCTTATGTGACTTGCCGGCATATTCAATATGCTGGCCTACACGGCTGCAACATCTTATGTTGCAGATATTTTTCTTCGACGAGTAAGAGTACGATTCGGGGTTACGGTCTACACTCAACTTGCCGTTGGTGTTTATTGGGACTGCACTCCCTTGACCGCTTCCGCTGAGATAATTAAGGTATATATATCAGTTTTACGCTATTTACATGTGATTGCACTTTGATATATAAATTGATGTACTCTGTGTGCCAGCATACTGATCCAGGGATGGCACAGATACACAGAGGCTTGACTTGTTTTGAGTCGGGTCGCTACACAAAAATAGGACTTACCATATATAAATCTTTACCTCCGGACCATTCTATAACTCCCCGCGACGTTCGGGATCTCAACCGGGACTTTGAATAACTTTCGGTAACCACATACAATTCCCATTACAACTCTAGCATCGCCAAACCTTAAGTGTGTAGACCCTACGGGTTCGGGTACCATGCAGACATGATCGAGGCACCTCTCCGGCCAATAACCAATAGCGGGATCTGGATACCGATATTGGCTCCCACATGTTCCACGATGATCTCATCGGATGAACCACGATGTCGGGGACTCGATTAATCCCGTATACAATTTCCTTTGTCTATTGGTATGATACTTGCCAAAGATTCTATCGTCGATATCCCTATACCTTGTTCAATCTCGTTACCGGCAAGTCTCTTTACTCATTTCGTAACACATGATCCTATGACTAATTCTTCGTCACACTGAGCTCATTATGATGATGGATTACCGAGTGGGCCCAAAGATACCTCTCCGTTACACGGAGTGACAAATCCCAGTCTTGATTCGTACCAACCCAGCATGCACTTTCGGAGATACCTATAGTGCACCTTTATGTAACGAAGTTACGTTGTGACGTTTGATACGCCCAAAGAATTCCTACGGTATTCGGGAGTTGCACAATCTCATGGTCTAATGAAATGATACTTGACATTAGTAAAGCTCTAGTAGATGAACTACACGATCTTGTGCTATGCTTAGGATTGGATCTTGTCCATCACATCATTCTCCTAATGATGGGATCCCGTTATCAACGACATCCAATGTCCACGGTCAGGAAACCATGACTATCTATTGATCAACGAGCCAGTCAACTAGAGGCTCACTCGAGACATGGTGTGGTCTATGTATTCACACATGTATTATAGTTTCCGGGTAATACAATCATAGCATGAACAATGGAAAATTATCATGAACAAGGAAATATAATAATAACCATTTTATTATTGCCTCTAGGGCATATTTCCAACACTAGGGTTCTTCGTGGGGAGGAGATTTCTTTTCTTTTCTGTTTCTACTACCGAAAGTCAAAATCGAATGGCTCTGATACCATTGATAGATTGCTTTTGATCGGATCGGTTTGAACTTCGTGGTAGTAGGGAGTAGGAGATGGTGGATTACCTTCTCCTTGGTTCGATGTGCCTGCTCGAGTGGCCATGGTAGAGGGGGCGACGGTGGTGATGGCAGAGAGCGGTGAGGTGGTGGCGGTGCTTCCCGTGAGCACTGCGCTAGCCCTAGATCAGCAGGCGATATCGGTGGATGATTGGTGACGCGGTTAACCTTGTACCGCGTGCCCCGCCCCCCACCTCTTTATATAAAGTGCATGTCACAGGGGCCCAACAACCATGGTTTGGTTGGGCGCCCCTGATTAGGGCGCGATGCAATGGGTCCGGTGGGCCGTTGGGCCCACACGGGAAAGAGATCATCCTAACAAGGAAGACTGAGCAGGCCTCGGTTGGTCCGGCCTCAGGTTCTCCATCTCCTCTTCCATGGTCATCTTCTCCTCCTTTTGCCTCTTCTCATGGTCAATCATGGAGATGGATGTGTCTTTCACACAGAAAACCATAGGACCCAGCTCTGCCAGACATTATGTATCCTTTGCCCACACACGTTGCATATACTCCTTGGTTGGGCTTTAGCCGATATCATAGAGAGCGCTACTGGGATGCAGGTGGCATGGCATCCCAATCCAACAGTTGACATAGTTTCCGATGCCTTGCAGAGTTATGGAAGTACTGGAGCAGATAAGTTTTCAGCCTTCCTCACCAAGTCCTGTTACATATGGCATGATGTCAGTGAGATCTTCTGGGCTTCCAACAATTGAGATATCATTTCCCAAGCCTCATGGAGACCCTTAACATGGGTGAAATGGTGTGCAGTAGTCTCCTTGATATTGGGTTGACTTCAATTGGAAGTATACATTCAGGAGTGTTAGGTGATGAGACTCTGGGACAAACAAGAATTTTTTCCCTTTTTGGCGTGCTCTTCCTTTGCTCGATCTTCTATATAGAAGAAAACTGAGCGTGCATAGAGTGATGGGGTTGTACATTAGGGGTAGTCCTACGGACCGGAATCCCTAGGCTTGCCCAAGAACATACATGGACATCAGTGTCCCAAATGTCGCATGCGCAGTCATAGTCTCACTCGGACAAGTATGTGTTCACTCGGCTCACATGACTTCACTCGGACTATTGCATATCATTCAAACGTCCCTCAACACTCAGACTACAGTAGGACGTGGACAACAAAGAGACTACAACGACCACATACTTGAACTATTACATGAAGTGCAGTGAAGACACACATTATCAATAACGCCGTAGTTAGAGCTGTCGTTACTAGTAACTTCCGTAGTTATTAGAATTTATTTGCCCTTGTAATGAAGTCCGTCCGGTTGTGGCACACTCCATATAAGCCACTCCGGGCTCTTGAGCAACGATTCAACATTCTCTACTATATGACATTCTATAATTCAACACCAGCCTTCGAGACTCGAGAAGTAGTCATTACCACTCCCGAGTGGGGCCCGAACTCATACAATCAAGTGTATCCTCTGCTCCCTAGCTAGGCTCGGCCCCTCATTTGTACCCCTAGTACGATTGTCAGGATCATTCCCACTACAGTTGGCGCCCCTCGTGGGGCCGTGCATCTAGCAAATCCGGCACAGTAGGAGTTTTACCTTTTCCGTCATCATGATGACACTCGGCGGAGAGATCCTTTTCAGCTCCCTCAGCTTCGTCGTTGACGATTCAGCGTGGCTGTAGAATGCACCACTGGACACTGACACCCTCCCTGCTCAAGGTACGTCGCATTTCAGCGCAGTTTCTCACGGGTCATCATCCGACAACCATCAGTGTCGTACAACTCGGTGCCCCCACGCCCCGGTGGGATTTGCCTAAAGCGCTTCAGGCGCTCGTGGTTGCAGCGGTGTATCAATCACGCCATGACCCACCAGTGTATCTCGGGGCAGGTGGCTATGCTCAATTCCGATGAGCCGACCGTCTACCTCTTCCCGTCATTGAGCGAAGAATTACTGGGCGAATCTGACTCCGAAAGCAGCGGAGACACCACTGAGGCCTTGATGGCCAACACGACTAGGGGAGGTGGCCCGGATTCGCCATGGAGAATTCTCCTGAGCGTGATGGTGGGAAGCATCACCATGATGACGGCAGCCACCATGTTTCGTAGCCACTCACAGAGCTGTAGCGGGAAGAACTTAGGTGGAGAAGCGAGCAACCTCTCCGCACTCCCATCACCGGGAACGTCCCGGAAGAAATACGGTTGGAGAATGCACGTTAGGCCACTTTGGCCGAGCGCAAGTGTCTCGAGAGGATCCAACACCCACTGGATGCTCGGGTGAGAGATCGATAGAAGAGGTGTCTAGAGGGGGGGGGGGTGAATATAATACTTGCATGAATTAAAATCCTAGCCTTTTGCCAATTTAATGGTTGGCAGATTTTAGCGATTCTAACAAGTCTAGTGCACCCTACATACGCTAGTCAACAAATATAGCAGCGGAAAAGTAAAGACTTTGCACATGTAGTAAGTACTAGAGTTTAGGAAGATTAAATGCGAAGAAGTTGAAACGACGATTTTTGGCATGGTTTCGATAGGTGGCGCTATCGTACGTCCATGTTAGTGGAGAATTCAACCCATGGAGGGTAAAGGTCACGAGAGTCCATGGAGGGCTCCACCCACAAGGGGTCCACAAAGAAGCAGCCTTGTCTATTCTACCACGGCTTCCGTCCACACAAGACTAGCCTCACTCACAGTTGATCTTCAGGAAGCAGACGATCTCCTTGCCCTTACAAACATCTTGGTCCAACTCCACAACACGAAGTAGGAGGCTCCCAAGAGACACCTAACAAATCTAGGAGGCACCACCCTCCAAAAGGTAATAGGTGTGGTAGAACGATGAACTCCTTGCTCTTGTGCTTCAAAAGATAGTCTCCTCAACACTCAATCACTCTCTCACACATTTGGCATGGGTAGGAGATATTGATTTGGTAGAAAGAAACTTGGGGAGTCTAGAAATCAAGTTTCAAATGATTGGAATTGAATATGTTGATCTCAACACATGAGTAGGTGGCTCTCTCTCAGAGAAAATGGATTTGGCAAGGAAGTGTGTGTTCTGAGTGCTTCCTCTATGAATGAGAGGTAGGTGGAGGGTTATATATAGGCAACACCCAAAATCCAACCGTTACACCTAAAGTGACCAACCAGGTGACACCGAAGTGACAAAATCGGTGGTACCGATTGGCTCAAAAGGGGCAACTTTTGAATCATGGTGGAACCAATATACACAACTCGGTAGAACCGATGTAGTTTCGGTTGCACTGAAGTGGCGGGGTTTGGCTAGGATGAGTGTAAGTCTGAAATCGGTAGGGCCGAGTAGAAGTTGTTGGTGGCATCGGTTTTGGACATTTGGCTTGTGACACATATATTTTGTGGAAGAGTGACTGAGTATTTTTGGTGGCTAAGTCTAAGCACTTGAGCAACAAATTCATCATGATACCTCATCCCCTTTTAATAGTATTTGATTTCCTATGAACTCAAATGTGATATCTCACAAAGTGTAAAATGAAGAGTGTTGTTGCTTGAATCTTGAGCCAATCCTATTCCTTCCTTCATCAAGGGGCTTCTCCTCACAATACTTTAGCCAAAGCTCTGTGTGCACTATACCTGAAATATACTAGGTGAAAGTGTTAGTCCAAGAGAGAATGTATGTTGTCATGAATTATCAAAACTACCAAAGGAGCATATGTGCTTTCATTCTCCCCCTTTTGGTAATTGATGACAACATACAATCAAAGCTTCACATAAAGATAAGCATTAGAATATGACAACTTTGAAAGAAAACATGACTAGTACGAGCTCCCCCTAAATGCGTGCAATCCCTTTTAAAGGATAGTTACTTTGGACTACATGGGCACACACAAGGTAGAAGGACAAGACAAGTCATATAAATCTTGTCTATATGCATCAAACATATGTGAATGAAAAACTTCCATGTTCATGACTCATTCTTGCAAACAATATGTGCAAGATAAAAGAGATCATTATGAACAAGGATATGATGCATATACTTACCTTGTGGTTCTTGAGCATCTTAGCAGTAGGAGTACACTTGGGAAAACAAATGTTAGATAACACAAGAATACTCTATTGTAAAGATGCAAATAGCTTCAAAAGTACCAATATATTGAAGACATATTGAAAATAGGATTTGATGATAGGTATGTCTCCAAGAAATTTAGAACTTTCTCTCCTAAGAATGAATATGTAAGATTACATCTCCCCGTGAATCATAGCATGTGGATATTGGGAGTAGGTCGGGTGAGACAAGTTGAATCAAAAGATAGTGATAGAATAGTGGTATTTGAAACAATTTTATCTCTCTCGCCCATAATATGTGAGGTTTGATACATCTCCTTTGAGTTAGATGTTCCCTTAGGTAGACCTTCCTTTAGGAACATATATCTCCCCTATTGATATTTCTCTCCCTTTTGTGTAAGATTATTGGTGATATTTCTCCCCTATATATAGGTTAATTGGAAGCTTTGATATATCTCCCCCTTTGGCATTAATTTCCAAGAAGGTTAGATGGTAAGGGTTCATTGAGAGAAAGGGATCCTTGATACTTCTCTGTTTGATAAGGGTTCCTTGAACATGAAATAAGAGTTCATTTTAATTTCTCCCCCTTAGATGGTAGGTAAGGGTTCATTGAATGCTCTCCCCCTTTTATATGGATAAGAGTTCCTTGAACTATCTCCCCCTATGTTTGGGATCCCGGATATTTCTCCCTATTATATTGTGGGATCATTGATGATTTCTCCCCCTAGAAGAATAATGCTAAAATTGATTTTGTTTTCAAAAAAGTTTTCATTAACATCTTAGAAGGCAATGAAACATGGGATCATTGATAATCTTTCCCCCTTAAGGCAAAAGTCCAGAAAATATCAACAAATGAAAGACAGTGATAATATCGGTGTCATCGAGGCTATGTGGTTTGGTAGAACCGAGAATGAAAATCATGCCTCTGGGAGAAATCGGTTGGACCGAGTTTCCCAGATCGGTAAGATACCAATTGAGAAATGAAATCAAGACAAGAAACAATTCCAAATTTTTGTTTTTCGAAATATATATATACAAACATTTAGATGTGAGTTGAATGGTTCCCAGGAAGTATGCAATGACTAATGTGAACCATACATTAATCTCCATCTAGATGTGGGGCAGTGGCTAGGTCACCTATATTATAGTATTTGACTTGAGGAGTCAAGCAAGAATGCTTGATCATAGGTCATACTCATCGGTAAGCACAAAAATGGGGTTACCATGTTTAGATTAAGCATTTAATGGCTTCATATCACTTGAGTTGCTTTACCTCATGACTTGGTGTAAAGCTTTATCAAGGATATGAGTTCATACCTTCGAATTATGTTGATGATGTGGTATGTAGGTGAACTTGTCGTGGATACTCAAAGTTGATGTAGATTATCTTGAGTTGGGAGCTATCCTTGTTGTCTTGGTTCAGTTTTCACCTACAATGGTTAGTCATGCACGGAAGAACATAGTAAATGCAAATGACATGAGTGAATTTCATTATCATATAATTGTCAAGGATACGATTTTGTTGTCTTCTTCCTCCATCTCCGAAGAAAGGGCTTGTTGATACTTGGCTATGTCAAGATTGCTTTTGATGTGAGTTGATGGAAATCTTGTGAAGTGTATACCTCCCAAGTACCTACAAAAGGTTAGATGGAATACAAGGGAGCATAGTTTTCCAAGATATAAGATAGTATCATATAAATAGCATCAAGGAATAGAAAATCAATCTCATGCCCTTGCATGCATCCGAGTGAGTCTAGCCCTAGTTTGAACCATCAATGATGTTCAAATCACTCCTCAAATGACAAAATACTTTCTCATCAAGTGGTTTGGTAAAGATATCAGCTAATTGTTTGTTGGTATGAACATGCTTAAGATCTATATCTACTTTACCAACATGATCACGAATGAAATGATGTCGCACTTGAATATGTTTTATTTTAGAATGTTGCACAGGGTTGTAGGCAATTTTATTAGAACTTTCATTGTCACACAACAATGGAACATTTCTAACATGAATTCCATTATCCTTAAGAGTTTGACTCATCCATAGTAATTGCGCACAACATGATCCAGCGGCTATATATTCAGCTTCGACAGTAGATAAAGATATTGAGTTTTGTTTCTTTGATGACCAAGACACAAGAGATCTCCCAAGAAATTGACATGTACCCGAGGTGGATTTTCTATCAACCTCGTCTCCGGCATAGTCCGAGTCGGAATAGCCAACAAGATTAAAAGAAGATCCCTTGGGATACCATATGCCAAAATTTGGTGTATGTATGAGGTATCTCACTATTCTTTCCATAGACAATAGATGACACTCTTTTGGTGCCACTTGGTATCGGGCACACATGCAAACACTCAACATGATATCAGGATGGGAGGCACATAGATATAGCAATGAACCAATCATTGATCGATAAACTCTTTGATCAACTGCTTTGTTCTCCTTAGTGAGGTCAAGATGCCCACTAGTAGGCATGGGGGTTCTCATACCTTTGCACTCTTGCGTATTGAACTTCCCGATTAAGTCCTTGGTGTACTTGATTTGAGAATAAATGTACCTTCTCTCGATTGTTTGATTCTCAATCCAAGGAAGAATTTCAGCTCGCACATCATTGACATCTTGTATTCCTCTCACAACAACTTTCCCAATTTAGCACTAAAATGTGGGTTAGTAGAACCAAAGATAATATCATCCACATATATTTGGCATACAAATAGTTCGCCATTGACTCTTTTAGTGAAAAAGGATGCATCAATTTTACAACTTTCAAAACCCTTTTCAATGGGAAACTTCATTAGGCATTTGTACCAAAGCCTAGGGGCTTGTTTAAGACCATATAAAGCTTTAAAATAGTTTGTAAACATGATTAGATTTCTTAGGGTTCACAAATCTGGGAGGTTCTTTGAGATAAACCTCCTCCTAAATTTCACCATTTAGAAAAGCACTTTTGATATCCATTTGGTAAAGAGTAATCATGGTGATTGGCATAAGCGAGAAGAATACGAATAGCTTCAAGTGTAGAAATGGGGGCATAAGTCTCACCATAGTTCATACCTTCAAACCGCGTGTATCCTTGGGCTACGAGATGCGCCTTGTTGCATACAACTTGTCCATCTTCATCTTGCTTGTTCCGAAACACCCATCTTGTACCAATGATGTTGTGCTTGTCTTCAGGCTTTTCAACAAGTGTCCACACTTGATTCCTCTCGAAGTTGTGTAGCTCTTCATGAATGGCATTCCCCAAGTCCGGGTCTTGAAGGGCTTCTTCTACCTTCAAAGGATCAATATAGAGATGAAAGAATAATGCTCACAAAAGGTAGCTAAACGAGATTTAGAGCGAGTGATTCTCCCGGTTTGTATGTCACCGAAGATTTGATTCACCGGATGATCTTTGTCCACTCTTGCTCGAACTCGTGACAAATTCTTCTTGTTGGATGGTGGAGCTTCTTGATCATCATCATCTTGCACGTTGTCGTTGACGGTGTGATCTCCTTGAGGTGGTGGTGAGGAAGGTTGAGGTGGATCATCACGATGTACTTCTTCCTCTTGTTCATCATGTTGTATACCGCTTGTGGATGCCTCCATGTCATTTTGTGGTTCACCTTGCCACGAAGTAGGAGCTTCTACTTGAATTGATGAACTACTTTCCTTCACTTACATGGGACGAATCTTGCTAATAGGTAGATCTTGGATGGCTTCCAAAGGTTCCTTATCTCCTACATCATTTGGCAATTGTTTGACTTGCGAACCATTAGATTCATCAAACTTCACATCTACAATATCTTCAACTTTTTGAGTGAAGTTGTTGTAGACATGGTAAGTGTGAGAGTTTGATTTGTAAATAAGTCGGAAACCTTCATAAGATTTAGGAGCAAATTTAGTGCGACAATGCTTATCAAGAATGTAGCACTTAGAGCCAAATAGTCGAAAGTATCCAACTTGGGGTTTGTTACCGGTGAGTAGCTCGTATGCCATTTTACCGAGAAGCTTGTGTAAGTAGAGTCGATTTATTGCATGGCAAGATGTTTCCACGACTTCTGCCCAAAAAGTGTCTTTGCGTCTTGTATTCGTCAAGCATCGTTCTGGCCATATTTATGAGAGTCCGGTTCTTCCTCTGAAAAACTCCATTTTGTTAAGGTGTGTATGTCGCCATGAACTCATGTGAGATACCTTCTTCGTCAAGAAAAGTATCCACATTTTGGTTCTTGAACACCGTACCATTGTCGCTCCGAACTTTCTTGGTGTTCACTTCAAACTGATTTTGAGCTTTTTGAGCGAAGTTCTTGAAGATGTGTTGTACCCGCGACTTATCATCAAGAAAGAATACCCACGTAAATCTGGAGAAATCATCAACAATGACTAGAACATAAGAATTTCCACCGAGGCTCTTATAAGCATTGCGACCAAAAAGATCCATGTGAAGCAGCTCGAGTGGCCTTCTTATAGTCATGATGTTCTTCACGGGATGATTTCCACCAACTTGTTTTCCTGCTTGACAAGCACTACAAAGTCTATCTTTGTCAAAGATAACATCTCTAACACCAGGAATGTGATCACCTTTGATAATCTTGTCAAGGTTACGCATACCTACATGTCCTAACCTTCTATGCCATAACCAACCTTTAGAAGATTTTGCAATAAGACATGTACGGGGTTTGTATTTTTTAGTGAAATTGACAATGTATAGATCACCACTACGGAAAAGAGTAAAGACCTTGTTATGATTGTCGCTACGAAACACTTGGCAATCAACTTTCATAAATAGCACATTGAAACCAAAGTCTGCTAGTCTAGATACGGATAGAAGATTGTATCCAAGGGATTCAGCAAGCATGACATTTTGAATGGAAATATCATGAGATATGGCCACCTTACAAAGACCAACTACCTTACCCTTGGAGTTGTCTCCAAAAGTCACATACCTTCGAGGTCCACAGTTTGGTGCGATCTCATGGAACATGTCTTTATCTCCAATCATGTGATCGGTGCATCCACTGTCGAGAACCCACTCCTTTCGACCGGCCATGTAGTCTCTAAGGTTCATCATAAGACTAACGTTCCTCATGGTCTTCTCATACTTGATGTCAAACTATTCATCTTCATTGTAGTATCCATGCTCTACATTGTCGTCGTCGGACGAAATATCCTCGTCATGAGGAACAAGAATTTCATCGTAATTTTGACTATGACTATGTTCATATTTATGCATTCAAATGGCTTCAACGATGACATTGTTAATGGTAATAACATCTCCTTTAGCACGCATGAGGTCGCGAAGCTCAAATAGGCATTTATCAAAATTAGGATGGGTTGGCTTCATTTTGTGAAAGGCAATGCATTTATGGAAAATGATCTCAAGATTTTTTTGTGAATAGTCGGGATACCTTTTCTCTAATTGTTTCCACAAAGTGTGAGCACACTCAATATTTTCCAATTGATTCATCACATTACTTGGCAGTCCTCTAATGATTAGATTAATAGTTTTAAGATTACAAAGCATATCAAGTTCTTCATCATGAGAAGGATGCAAATGATCAATGGGAGGCTCATAGGGATATTCAACATACTTGCGCAAATGGAATTTATCAAATATATCAAGCATTTCATATTTCCATTGTCTAAAATATTCCCCATCAAGAATAGGCACTCTAGAAATAATATTCCCCAAACTAGTCACATCCATCTTCCACCAATGGTGTTTAAACCAAGGTTTTGGAGACCTTGCTGTGATACCAATTGAGAGATCGATATAAGAGGTGGCTAGAGGGGAGGGGGGGGGGTGAATAGACTACTTGCATAAATTAAAATCCTATACTTTTCCCAATTTAATGGTTGGCAGATTTTAGCGATTCTAACAAGTCTAGTGCACCCTACACATGCTAGTCAACAAATATGGTAGTGGAAAAGTAAAGACTTTAAACATGTAGTAAGGAGTAGAGTTTAGGAAGATCAAACGTGAAGAAGTTGACATGGCAATTCTTGGCATGGTTCCGATAGGTGGTGTTATCATACGCCCATGTTAGTGGAGACTTCAACCAACGGTGGGTAACGACTACGAGAGTCCATAGAGGGATCCACCCACAAGGGGTCCTCAAAGAAGCGGCCTTGTCTATTCCACCATGGCTTCCATCCACACACGACTAGCCTCACTCATGGTAGATCTTCACAAAGCACGCGATTTGCTTGCCCTTACAAACATCTTGGTTCAACTACACAACACGAAGTAGGAGGCTCCCATGCGACACCTAATCAATCTAGGAGGCACCACCCTCCAAAAGGTAATAGATGTGGTAGAATGATGAATTTGATAATCTCCTCAACACTCAATCACTCTCTCACAAATTTGGCATGGGTAGGAGAGATTGATTTGATGGAAATCAACTTGGGGACGCTGGAAATCAAGATTCAAATGATTGGAATGGAATATCTTGATCTCAACACATGAGTATATATAGGCAGCACCCAAAATCCAACCACTACACCTAAAGTGACCAACTCGGGGACACCGAAGTTACAAACTCGATGGTACCGACTTGCTCAAAAGGGGAAGCTTTTGAATATCGGTGGAACCGATATACACAACTCGATTGAACCGAAAAGGTGGCTAATGGTCATATGACCCAACTCGGTGCCACCGATACTCAAACTCAGAAATTCTGATTTTGTGTATCTAGGCAACAAAAAGTTGGTCACATGAAATCGGTAGCACCGATGCAGTTTCAGTTGCACCGAAGTGGTAGGGTTTGGCTAGGATCTATCTAAGTGTGAAATCGGTAGGGCCGAGTAGAAATAGTTGGTGGCACCGATTTTGGACATTTGGCTTGGGACAGATATATTTTGTGGAAGATTGGCTGAGTAGTTTTGGTGGCTAACCCTAAGGACTTGAGCAACCAATTCATCATAATATCTCATCCCCTTTTAGTAGTATTGGCTTTCCTATGGACTCAAATGTGATTTCTCACAAAGTGTAGAACAAAGAGTCTTCTTGTTTGAAGCTTGAGCCAATCCTATTCCTTCTTCATCAAGGGTCTTCTCCTCACAATCCTTTAGCCAAAGCTCTCCATGGACTATACCTGAAATATACGAGGTAAAAGTGTTAGTCCAAGAGAATATGTATGTTGTCATGACTTACCAAAACCACCAAGGGAGCATATGTGCTTTCATCAGGTCGCAAGGGATCATCCCAGCTCCAGTCACAATCGTCGGGAGCTATTTATGAACAACTTCCCCCGCCACATCAAGATGATTCGCACGCCTTAGCTGAATTTGACTGCTGCCACTCCGATCGCTGATTCCATCCAGCCGAGTTAGTCTGTGACCAGAGAAGGAATTCAACACATCTAGGCTCTGCTGAAGAGTACCATGCAGCAAAACTCTACGGTGTCACTGTCATGACACCGTATCCATAGCAGATCTGTCCAGGAGGACACAGTGCAGCCGACTCACAGTCCGCATGCACTCAGAAGACATTAAAAATCTCCTCCTCTTCTGAGAGGCCCCCAGAGAGATCGGCAACATGAACATTGGGTTCGTAGCAGAACACCTCCTCCAAGGAGTGGTTCACTTGTACATTGTCCCCATGACCATAGGCCAAGCCCCAATCGACACAGGGGTTATGGGGACGACGGGTACCGGGCCCCTCAGTTGAACGCGAGGACCATTATCATGCAAAACGTGGCCGACTGATCGCGCACAGACCATGGAGTATCTGGCCTCGAGTACTTCGGTCGGCACATTGATGCTGAGATGATGTATATACTTCTCGCTCCTCGTTGTTTCCCCAAGTGGAAGGTTGAGATGTAGTCAACAGCAAGTTTTCCCTTACACGGAGACTATAAGTTTATCGAACCAGGAGGACTCCTAGGATCAACAAGTAGGTGTCCGCTGCCCTAGCGCTAGAAGAATACGTGGACCTGCACACACACAATTAACTTTGCTCCCAACGAGTACAGAGAGGTTGTCAATCTCTCGGACCTTGTAGTTTGCGAAGGATCAAAACACAAGCGGGAAAAGTGATAGTGATTACAACAGAAAAGTAAATGAAAGCAGTAAATGATGGAGGTGTAAGCAATGGTGGTGATATGGACCAGAGTCACATGATGTTCACTAGTGATGTCTCTCTCCCAAAAGATGATAAACAACTATGCTTGGGTAAACAAATTACAGCTGGGCAATTGACAGAATTATAAATGCACCACAATGCTAATTATGCTACTTGAAAGTTAGAGGCTCAATAGTAATAGGCAGTACACCAAGACAAGTAGATCGTTTATTCATCAGCATCTACTTACTAATCATCCACCTTGAGATAGCTATCCAGAACATATCGCTGGTATTAAGTTGCGAGCCCCACCCAAAGTGTAAAATCAAAGCAATGGACAACTGCATTAACGAACTATGCATAAGGTAAACAATCCTTGCAACCATGGTCACAAGCACTGTTGTTTTCTCCCTGGTGGCAACAACACATCCCCTAGTCTCATGATTCTGTCACTCAAGCTAGACATCAGGGGGCATGAACCCATAATCATGCATAACGCTCCCTCTTGGAGTTAGAATCTACTACTCGGCCAAATCAATAAAGAGTAACGGAGAACATGCATGAATCACTAAGGAACTTAATATAAAAGGATAATCAAATATATAACTCATAACAATCTGAACATAATCTCATAATCCATCGGATCCCAACAAACCGAGAATAGCAATAGCAAGAGAATTACATAGATGCCTTGATCATGTAGGGCATCTCACAAGGGCTAATCATGGAAGCACAAGATTGGAGAGAAGACATCACATAGCTACTGGTCATGGACTCATGGTACAAGGAGGACTACTCACGGCACGTCCAGGAAGCGTCCATGGCGGTGGAGAAGCTCCCGAAGGTCAATCCTCCCCCCGTCAGGGTGCCGGGAAGAGGTCTCCTGACGCTCGCGATCTCCGAAGCGTTGCGGCGGTGGAACGATGGAGAAATTCGCGGTTCTGGATGTTGTGGAAGGGTTTCCTCTCGGAGGAGTAAATATAGGCCAAAGGAGGGCATCAGAAGAGGTGGGACCCACCCAGGTGGCCTGTGGGCGCGGCCAGGGGCCAGGCCCAGCCAGGAGGTCGCCTGGGCAGGCCCTAGCGCCCCTCTAGCCCATCTTTGGTGATCTGGAAGCTTCTGGTACGCTGATTTTTATATATTTTTCTCGGGATTTTTGGGGCTTCAGAAAATTAGGTAAAAGCCCTTGCAAAAAATACATCAGCAGACAGAAACTGGCACTGGTGGACTGATTTAGTAGGTTAGTCCAAATATGTGTAAAAAGATATAAAAGTGTAGCAAAAAATATAAAAATGTCACCAAAAAAATTATGGAACAAGCAAAAATTATAGATATGTTTGGGAGGTATCAACATCCCCAAGCTTAATTCCTACTCGTCCTCGAGTAGGTAAATGATAACACAATAATTTCTGTCGTGACATGCTAACACACATATAAGAACTTCAAAGTAAAGCAAGTAAGATATGTAATTTTTCGGTGAAGGATTAACACCTTTGGGGGCCTCGACGGTCCCCTTTTTGCTGGTTTGACGGGGAGAGGGGTCGCGGCAAGAGCAGAACCAACAGTCAGGGCCCGGCGAGATCTTTTTACCCAGGTTCGGGCCGCGTGGTGCGTAAAACCCTACTCCTGCATGCGTTTAGTTATTCGGTTTGGGTCACTGTAGATCAGTCCCTTTTTATAGCCTTTCGATTTGCCAAAAAAGCCCCTACTACTGAGCCTCGGTCCTCCTTTTATAGGCAAAGGGGTCACCACAGTGGCTTAGTGGGTGAACGGTGGGTTTAGAGGTGAAACAGTGTCGACCGACAGTTACATTGTTTCTGCCTCATGAGAGGTGCAATAAATGTTTCGACAGACTTCTGTGACCTTGTCAGGGGGGGGGGTTGGACACGTACCCACACGTGGCAACTCCGGGGCGTTGCGCTGGTGTGCGGGCGGATGCGTGGCGCATGCATCATCAGTGGCGTGCTCATCGGTGGAGGCGTTCGCAGGTCGCGAGGGCGCCCTAGGCCCGCACCTCTCCTCGGGCCTTTCTCTTTCTTCCCGGCAGGGTTACCTTGCCGGGGCTCTTCCTGTTCCTCTCGGCAGGGAGGTGATGGCCTGCCGATGCCATGTCAGCCCTCCCGGAAAGGGTGGCTTGCTGGGGCTTAGTCTTTCTTCCTCGGCGGGAGGGTCTCGCCGTGGCATTATCTATTTCCCCAGCAGGGAACTCCTGCTGGGGTCTCTTCATCCTTCCCAACAAGCGTGTGCTTGCCGGGGCTTGCAATCTTAACTTGGTGGTTTCTGAGTCTCGCTTTCGCCCTAAGCCTCAGCGACGCATCTTGCCGCTGCGAAGGGGCTTCCGGTGTCAGTGCACAAGTCTGGGGCACTGGAGACCCCAGCCTTTAGTTCACCGACACAATTCAAGTCAAGACAATAACAAGCAAGAGTCTATATCTAGTATTGAAATTAGCAAAGTAAGAACATAAAGGTGCAAGAGCTCTTGATGTCCGTGACTCGAATGTCTCCTAATGGTGTTTGCGTGCAAGAAGTGGGAGATGGGTTGAGATCATAAAAAATATTTTTTAATTGAGAACTCAATATACTAGACTTCACACTTGGTCTCCTTCGGAATCTTATTTTGACTCATCCCCAGACCACTAGTCACGCACAAGTCAAAATGATCCTCTCCCTTTCAACTTTGAGCACTCATGCAATGGATGAGAATAAGCAAGTTATGTTGGCACTTAGGATGGCAAATAGAATAACAATGGGGAAGGAAGACGAAAAGGTGTGAAAGGCTCACATTAATGAGGACAACCATAGGCGAGAGAAAGCCAAATGATAGATATGATGTGAGGAGTAGGGATTGCCATGTAACGGATGCATATATGAGCTAATGTAAGCTCTCCAATGGAACTAGTGGGGGTGCGTCCAACTTGTTTGCTCATGAACACCTAGAGCTCATTTGAGGAGGCTCATCATTGGAATATGCAAACCAAGTTCTATAGTGTAAGGGTCCCCACATAGTTATGCATGAATGATAATCTCTATGTAGTACAAATATAGAAATGGACGAGTGTGGATATTTCAAAAGGAATAGTAGTGTTGCCCCCTTCTCTCTTTTTATTTCTTTTTTCCCTTTTTCCCTTTTTATTTTTATCTTTATTTTTTTATTTTTTTGTGGCCTCTTTGGCTCTTTCTATTTGTCTCTCGTTTATCCTCTTTGGGATCTTTTCGTTTTTCCTCTTTGGGATATTTTCCTCACATAAGGGCAACACTCTATGTTTTACAAGAATAAAAAGAAGATCATCACACTTTATAAGAAGTGCTTCAACATAAAGACAAGTGAAAACTATCATGATGTATGCAAATGTATGCCTCTACGAGTGTAGCAGGATATGCAATGATACTAGCGCGTCATGTAGCAATAATATGGGCAAGGCCCAACAATCATGTGGCTCCTCGATCAAGAAAAAGCATGTATGACATGAAGATCAAGTCATGAGATGGTGGATGTTGCATGGCAATGTATCTCGGAAAGGCTATGGAAATGCCTTAATAGGTAGGTATGATGGCTGTTTTGAGGAAAGATATAATGAGGCTTATGTATGACAGAGATCATGTCATGGGTTTGGATGCACCGACGAAGTTTGTACCAACTCTCAAGATGAGAAAGGGAAATGCACGGTACCGAAGAGGCTAGCAAAATATGGATGGTGGAAGTGCCAACAATGGAATACTCACATTAGTCTGAAGAACTCATACACTTATTATCAGTAACTCTATGTCTAGTTGGAATAGAGCATGTTTCTCTCCCAAACAAGGTAGGCTAGGTTCCAACTTGTTATGAACAGCAACTAAAACAAACTAAAAAGTAAAGAACGGAACGCTCCAAGCATAGCACATAACATATGAAGTGATAAAAATGTAGCATGGAGATGGACGAAATGATGATTGTTGATAGAGAAGGCATGCACGAGGGCATCCCCAAACTTAGATGCTTGAGTCTCCTTGAATATTTCTTGGGCGTGCATGGGGACATCCCCAAGCTTGAGCGCTTGGCACTCCTGTATCTTCTTTCATCATCTCCCATCGCTTACTTGAAAATTCCCTTCAGACGAAACTCATCATAAGTTGATTAGAGTGGTTAGTACCCATGATAAAATAATTCGTTACCTACTGGAAAGAAAGATTTTCATGAAAAGCTACTGTTTCTCATGATTGCCAAAAGTTTTTTGCAAAGGAAAAGCAAGCTTAAGATTTGCAAAATGATGAAAAAGCAAAACGTGGCAGAATCTATGAAAAACAGAATAACATGTAGTAAATAATTTTTTAGGGGTACTTCTGCAACTCAAAGAAAAAAACTCAAAACAGATGCCAGAAATACAATTATATAGAGCATGCTGTCAGAAACATTCAGATTAAAAAGATGATCTCGTGTTTTTGGCGAATTTTTCCGTCAAGCAGAGAGAATCTGTTTCTGGACAACATGTCACAACTTTTGAACTTTCTTGCAATCGGAGTCTAAAACTTGGCACAAAGCTTGAAAATAAAGATACAATGATGTTGCTACCGTAGTAACAAGCATCAAGACCACTAAAACTAAAAGTAAAAACAAATTGGGTTGCCTCCCAACAAGCGCTTTCTTTTATGCCTTTGAGCTAGGCATGATGCAAAGAGGTCAAGTATTATCAACTCCATAAGAATTGCTTCCCCGAATAACGGACTCATAAGGTAACTTAATCTTCTTTCGAGGCTAGTGTTCCATTCCTTTTTTGAGGGGAAATTGGAATCTAATGGTCCCTTCTTTCATGTCAATGATAGCACCAACGGTCCGGAGAAAAGGACGTCCCAAAATAATTGGACATGAATGATCACACTCAATGTCCATAATAATAAAATCAACGGGCACATAATTATTATTGACAATAATAAGCACATCATCAATTCTCCCTAAAGGTTTCTTTACGGAAGAATCAACAAGACGAACACCCAAAGAACATTGATCGAAAGGTTTCAAATCAAGCATATCATACATTCTTTTGGGCATAACGGAGGCACTATCTCCAACATCACATAAAGCAAAGCAAGAGATATTATTCAATTTAATCTTGACCATAGGATCCCAACCATCTTCTAGTTTCCTAGGAATAGAAGTCTCTAGCTTGAGCTTCTCCTCCCTAGCTTTGATAAGAGCATTGGTAATATGCTCGGTGAAGGCAATATTGAGTGTACTAGTGTGGGGGTCTTTAGCCATTCTTTGCAAAAGGGTGATCACTTCGGAAAGAGTACAATTGTCAAAATCAATATCATCGCTATTAAGTAGAATTGTAGTGTCATCCCCTATGTTTGATTTGCTCTCTATTATAAGAGTTTGGATGTCGTCCCAAGTCTGGGGACTTTTAGGAGCAACTTCAAACCAAAGATCCTGTTTCTTCCCGGGAGACCATGCCAAGGGCATAATTCTTCATAATGACTAGTATAGTCACAAGGTCTATTACTTTTATAAATACCATTAGTGGCAATTGGAGAAATAGAAGAAAGGGTATAATCATTGTTGTTGTGACTTGTGAAGTCACACAACTTGGTGTTCTCAGTGGAACCCATAGCAGCAGAAACATAGCAACTAATTTTTTTGTGGTTTTTGGTATAGAACTCTAAAGAAAAAACTAGAAAGCAAACTAAGAAGAATAAAAAGAAAAAGTAAAAGATAGCGTGCAACTCCCCTATCTTGAAGACTGGAATCCCTGACAACGGCGCCAGAAAACTTTGCTTGATGACGAGATGATGTATATACTTCTCGCTCCTCGTTGGTTACCCCAAGTGGAAGGTTGAGATGTAATCAACATCAAGTTTTCCCTTACACGGAGACTGTAAGGTTATCGAACCAGGAGAACTCCTAGGATCAAAAAGTAGGTGTCCGCTGCACGGGCCTAGCAAAAGACGTGGACCTGCACACACACACACAATTAACTTTTCTCCCAACGAGTACATAGAGGTTGTAAATCTCTCCGGCCTTGTAGTTTGCGAAGGATCAAAACACAAGCGGGAAAAGTGATAGTGATTGCAACGGAAAAGTAAATGAAAGCATTAAATGATGGAGGTGTAAGCAATAGTGGTGATATGCACCGGAGTCAAATGATGTTCACTAGTGATGTCTCTCTGCCAAAATACGATAGACAACTATGCTTGGTTAAACAAATTATAGCTGGGCAATTGACAGAATTATAAACGCACCGCAATGCTAATTATGCTACTTGAAAGTTAGAGGCTCAATAGTAATGGGCAGTACGTGAAGACAAGTAAACCTTTATTCATCAGCATCTACATACTAATCATCCACCTTGAGATATTTATCCAGAACATCTCGCTGGTATTAAGTTGTGAGCCCCACCCAAAGTGTAAACTCAAAGCAACGGACAACTGCATTAACGAACTATGCATAAGGTAAACAATCCATGCAACCATGGTCACAAGCACCGTTGTTTTCTCCCTAGTGGCAACAACACATCCCCTAGTCTCATGTTTTTGTCACTCAAGCTAGACATCAGGGGGCATGAACCCACAATCATGCATAACGCTCCCTCTTGGAGTTACAATCTACTAGTCGGCCAAAGGAATAAAGAGTAACAGAGAACATGCATGAATCACTAAGGAACATAATACAAAAGGATAATCAAATATATAACTCATAACAATCTGAACATAATCTCATAATCCATCGGATCCCAACAAACTGAGCATAGCAATAGCGAGAGAATTACATAGATGCCTTGATCATGTAGGGCAGTCCACAAGGGCTAATCATGGAAGCACGAGATTCAAGAGAAGACATCACATAGCTATTGGTCATGGACTCATGGTCCAAGGAGGACTATTCATGGCACGTCCGGGAAGCGTCCATGACGGTGGAGAAGCTCCCGGAGGTGAATCCTCCATCCGGCAGTGTGCCGGGAAGAGGTCTCCTAACGCTCCCGATCTCAAAAGCGCTGCGGCAGCGGAACGATGGAGAAATTCGCGATTCTGGACGTCATGCAAGGGTTTCCTCTCGGAGGAGTAAATATAGGCCAAAGGAGGGAGTCAGAAGAGGTGGAACTCCCCTAGACGGCCTGTGGGCACTGCTAGGGGCCAAGCCATGCTGGGAGGTCACCTGGGCAGGCCCTGGCCCCCCTCTGGCCTATATTTGGTGATCTGGAAGCTTCCAGTACGATGATTTCTATATATTTTTCTCGGGATTTCTGGGGCTTCGTAAAATTGGGTAAAAGCCCCTGCAAAAAAGACATCAGCAGACAGAAACTGGCACTGGGTCCACTGAGTTAGTAGGTTAGTCCAAATATGTGTAAAAAGATATAAAAGTGTAGCAAAACATATAACAATGTCACCCAAAAGATCATGGAAGAAGCACAAATTATAGATACATTTGGGACGTATCACACATCCGTGAAGCGAAGATCTTCTCCAATTACCAATTGGGTATGGGGATCGACAATTTCAACGGTGATTCCAAGCCGGAGACTTGGCTCGAGGATTACCGGGTGGCCGTCCAGATAGGCAGCGGCGACGACTTCATTGCACTAAAGCATCTTCCACTCATGCTCGAGGGATCGACGAGGGCATGGCTCAACCAGCTTCCGTCGAGCAGTATCCATAGTTGGGGAGATTTAGCCCGAGTGTTTTTCAAACATTCGAGGTCACTTACAAGCACCTAGGCATTTTAACCGAGCTGCAACACAGTGTTCAGAAGAGCAACAAGACCCTCTGGGAGTACATTTAGCGATGGACCAAGCTGCACAACATGGTTGGAAATGTCACTGAGCACCAGGCCGTGTGCGCTTTCAAAGAGGGCACTCAGTATCGGGAGCTCATCCTCAAGTTTGGCCGATCAGGGGATCTGTCCCTCAGTCGGGCAAAGAAAATCGCCAATCGATATGTCTCGTGGGAATGATCCTGACAATAATACTAGGGGTACGAATGAGGGGTGGAGCCTAGCTAGGGCGTAGAGGATACACTCGGATGTACGAGTTCGGGGCCCACTTGGGAGTGGTAATGACCCTATGTCTCGAGCCTCGGAGGCTGGTGTTGGATTATAGAGTATGAGATAGTACAGAATGATGAACCCTTGCTCAGGAGCCTGGGGGTGGCTTATATAGAGTGTGCCACGACCGGTCAAACTTCATTGCCATGGTGAGTAAATGCAAATAACTATGAAAGTTACTAGTAAAGACAAATCTAACCACAGTGTTACTGGTAACACGTGTGTTCACTACTCTTCATGTAATAGTTTAAGCGTGTGGCCATTGTAGTCTCTTCATTGCCCACATCTTGCTATTGTCCGAGTGTTGAGGGACGTCCTACTGATACGAAACAGACCAAGTGAAGTCATGTGAGCCGAGTGACACACACTTTCCCGAGTGAGACTATGACCGCATCGGTGACTTTTGGGACGCTCATGTCCATGTAGGGTCTTGGGCAGGCCTAGGGACTCAGGTACGTAGGACTACCCATAATGTACAACCCCGTTAGTAGCCCCCAAATCAATTGGGGTTTTACTACCCGAGTGGAAGGCACTTGATTGTGCCCTCGACGTCTTAGGGTCACAGAGGTTGTAGCCCGGCGCTACATCCCTCGGGCTGTCAGTAATCCGCTACGGATTCAATAGTGAAAGATTCCGAGTGCGGAAGCGCGTCGGGTTGTTTCCAATCGGTATAATCGAATACCTTTCGGGAAGGTATGCTCAATGATTCGGATGATTGCGAGCTTGGAGAGTTGATCATCCAAACGGTGGATTCGGACGGGTCGTACTAGCGCCATGGCGCGGGCGATCTGATCGCCTTCTTGTGTGGCCTGAGTATTTGCGATCCCGTGAAAGGGTAAGTGGCAGAGTATTCGGCTCCCCTCATTATCCACTTCAGATTAGGAATTCATCCGGGCAATGAAGGGGGAGCAGACTTTCTGTGATATTTCGAATTGATGGAGCCCACAGGGAAGCGGAATCAGCGGCAACATGAGTAGTGGAAGTCATGGAGAGGTGCCTCGGTTTCCGCACGTGAAATGTCCCCGTCATGCTACATGAACGCTATCATCGGGATCTTGTAGATCTTCCTCGTGCAGGCGAAATACTCTATGTGGCATCTTACTGTAGCATATAAATAGGCCTAGGCAGTGGAGGAAAAGAACTGCGCCACCAGATCCGAGTCCCCTTTTGCCTCCTTCCTTGAGTGTCGTGGTTGTATCCTCCAGAGTTCTTCCACCTCGTCCGCCCTGCCATGCGACATGGAGAAAGGTGTGACTGCGAGAGCCTAAAGGTCCAGGAAAGGCTCGTGTGGTTCCTCTTCGAGTGTCGGGACGCTTCCACCAGGATGGATCCAGGGCGACTTGATGTCGTCCCGAGTCTCCAAGGATCGAATGCTGAACCTGGAGAGCAAGGGTTTGGAGGTCCCGGGCAGTTGGCGTCTGCCGGATGAAGGCGAGCTGGAACCCTCGCCAAGGTGCGACGAGCGGGTGCTCCTGGTCACCTACATTGAAAGAGGTTTCTCCCTGCCCCCGCATCCATTCTTTCGAGCTTTCCTTGACTTTTTCGGCATGCAGTTTCACCACCTTCCCCCCAATGTTGTCTTGCACTTAGCCATTTTCGTATCTGTGTGTGGGAATTTCCTTAGGTGCTATCTGCACCAGGGGTTATTCAAACATCTGTTCACGTGCCGAGTGATGACGGTGAGAAAATCTTCTCAGTCGGGGGGGGGGGGGGGATGCATGTAGTGCAGCTTTGCGGTGGCTTAGGAATCCAACTTAGGGGTAAGAGTAGTTTTCCTCACATGTCCTTCCCCGATTCGGTGAAGGGTTGGCAAGACTCCTGGTTCTTCTGCTAGGGCGTCACAATCGGTGAGGGTCAGTCGGGCCTCACACTTTATTCGCGTGAGTGAATTCGGTCGGCTTCCTCATTGTCCATATTGAAGGAAGAGAGGACAGACATAGATATCTTGGTGATAGCATTGGTTGCTTTGTTGCGAAAGAACGTCAACGGGATGAACCTCCTGGAAGTCTTTTTCCAGCGGAGGATCTAGCTTCTGCAGGCAAGGACTCGTCCCATGTGGATGTATAGCGGTCCGGATGATCTGACTCACGTTCACGTGGAGGAGATCGAGGCAGAGCGCCTGGAGGAAAATCTCAAGGCAATTACACCTATGCGAGACAATTCCGGAGGCACCAGGTTGGTGCCGTCATTTCCAGCAGAGTTGCCTCAGCATGAGGTAAAGCTTCACGAGCTTGAACTGAGTGAATTGCTTCGTTACTTGTTGTTTTCGTTTGTTATGTCTTTATCACTCGGCAAGTTTTCACAGGACTGGTCAGTTCTATCCCGGTGGTTGATCGAGCACCCATCAATATGGAGAGTGACACCGCGCATCAGGGGGACTTGGAAGGCAAAGAAGACGAAGATGATGATGAAGAGACGGAGGAGAGTGACAATGAACACGAGGATGAGGCAGAGTCCTCCCGGTCTGATGAAGTTCCACTCGAGACCCGGTTGAAAGCGTGTTAGTACCCCAGGGCCCATATCGGGGGCACTAAGACTCCGAAGGTGGTGAAGCCGATTGTATCGTCTATGCCGACCCGTAGTTCCAAATGCAATCGGAGCAAGCCGGAGGTGTCGCTGGAGAAGGTTACCAAACACCCCAAGACTACGACTGTCAGATTTAGGGCTCCGCAAAACCCTAAGGATTCAAACACTGGGCATGTGCATAAGTCCCTCCCTGCTTCACATTTCCTAGCCTCTACTCGATGGGAACGGCGAAAAGCTCACTCGAAGGTGAGGAGAACTCAAAACACATCAGTTTACCCAGGTTCGGGCCACTGTGAAGCGTAAAACCATACTCCTACTTTGGTGGATTGCCTCTCATGGAGGTTGATGAACGAGATAGTACACTGCTTTTGTGCCTCCGGAGGCCAAGTGGCTTGGTGTGTTGTTCTAGGGTTCTGATCCTCCCATCCTTTTCTCAGGTATCCTACCCTCTCTATTTATAGTGGAGGCCAGGGTCCTCTTCCCTTATCATAGGCGGGAAGGGATCCCACAACAACCATTTTCGGTGGGAGACAAGGGAACATGCCTTCCCTGCCAAAAGAGGTCATCGCCTGCAAAGCCGCTGCCAGCACCGCAAAGGTGAGCGCAGGTATGACGTCCGTCCTGCTGGCAGGCGACCAGGGTCTTGTTCCACCGGAAGGGAAACCTTTAGAAGATGCCTTTGGAGTCCTGATTTGCTCCCGCCTTCTTTGCACCAAAACGGGAAGTTGTCCTATTCTGCCACCTTCTGATTGCCGGCTCTTTCCTGGTGTCACCCTTGACTCCCGAGGCCCAGCCTTACCTCAAAATATCCACCACTCCAGAGGGGTCTCGAGGAGGTACCACAGTGGGTCTTGACACTGCTCCTCCTCGTGAGGCTTGTCCCCTCACGAGGACCTTGTTCAGGGTGGTGTTGTTCTTTGCCGATATTGTGTTGACAAAGTGGGCCAGCCCTGGGCCACAGGCAGGCAGGTCTGGGTACGCCCGTTCCCAGAACGCCGACAGTAGCCCCGGGCCCAAGGCGTGTCTGGGTTGGCTTCTTGGCGAAACCTTGGAGACGGCCCGAAACATCGCGGGTCCCATTTGCCGGCAGCTCTGGCGACCCACGTGTCTTGAACCTGTGCGGTGGCGCCCTCTCTCCTCGAGGGGCCCTGGTGGTGCCAAGCCACGACGGTGCGATTCGCAAGAGTCGCGCATGCCATCATTTTGCCCATTGAATGCGACTGCACCCAACGGCCCTAGCGGATGTGACCGATTGATGGACAGGTGAGGCGACGTGAGTGGCAACGCTTTAGTCGGCCCACCTTGCAGCCCTCGCGAGGCGTGCGACGCCCACGCTCCCGCAACGGTTGGTTAGGGCTCGCCCATAAGTACGACCTGCCTCCTATGGGGAAGGCACCACAACCTTAGGCTCCTTCTCTGCTTCACCCATCCGTCGTGAGGAGACTTCTTCCCCTTCTTTGCTCTTCATCTTCATGGCATCCCCCGGAGATGGCTCTGGCCGAGGAAAGCGTGCGGCGCCACCTGCGCCTTCGTCCGCCCCCGGGGGCAGTGGTGGAGTGTCGGGACCCCGATCCTAAGTCATAGGAATCCAGCCTGTGACACATTGCATCTCTTTGCGGTCTCACGCACGGTTAACTCCACGGCTCCAGCCTTACCTTAGCTGGGACCGTTTGCGTCTTTTGACTCACGTATGCAATAGTGTCGCTAGCATTCCAATGTCAAAGAACCCGGATCGACAAGTCTAGTCACAAACCAAAGTGGCAGTACCGCACAAGGACAGACATACATGACCCAACAAAGCAGGTGTCGGTCACCAGCGAGTGTAGACGAGTCGTAGAAAGCTACAAGGACTCCATTACATCGTGTGACATTTCCCCAAAGGGGACAGACACAACAGCTAAGAAGGACACATGCCGGTCAACCAATGTGTCTGGAGCAGTAGAGAACTACCAAGGCTCGTTGGATCACAAAGGGGCATTTCCTTGTAAGGAGTGCTACTAAAGTTCACGACTAGGTAATCGAACCCCATACATATCAAGTACGACACACCCATACATATCAAGTACGACACACGTACGCATGGCATACCAATATGTATAGATACATCGATGGCATCACAACATAACCATAAACATACAAGCTTTATTTAAGAGGCTCGGAAGAGCCACACACATAATATTACACATTAAGGGTCTCACGACCCATAATAGCAGTAATTTAGTTACAAGCCAGCGGAAGAGTTTAAAACTGTCTGAGTACAGACAGGTGCAACTACAGGGTACATGGCCTGACTATACTACAAACCCAACGTAGGGCCAGATTGTAGCTAGGACACCAGCTACTCGTCGTCGTCGATGTCTACGAAGAACCCTCCATTAGGGTCATTAGCAACCTCTGCAACATTTATTAGGCAAACATGAGTACGAAGGTACTCAGCAAGACTTTAGGATAACTATCTACTCATGCAAAGTATCAAGAAGGTATTGTGGGGTTTCATGCGGAAAGCGAGCATTTGACTCGTGGCTAAACAACTTGCGTTTTTAAATAATTTTGACAACTTGATTTCTCGCACAGGAGTCCACTAACACCACAACAATACACCATCGTGGAATCATTCCATCTCCATACAGAAATGCCGTCCACGATACTCACGCTTATCTTGACAATTTTATGAGTAGCCATTGAAGTTATCTATGAACAACATATGTCTCCAAGTAGTCCATATCCACGGACGCGACTATTCGAATAGATCATAACCCTGCAGGGGTGTACTTCGTCACACACGCTCTCGCCACTTATCGCCATGTGCACGCCATGCACCTCGGCAACCTTCAAGCGGAAGCCCAGCGAGGGAGTCAGCCACGACCGTTAACCACACTAGTACCTAGTCCAGGTTTATCGCCTATCTGAGAGTAACCCGTACGGAAGTCCGGCCGAGGTTTCCGCCACGGCCTCAAACGATGTGCGCAGGGTTCCCAAGCCCACCATCCGGGTGCCACTTGGTACACCGTGCCACTGCCTACCGCATCACGGCCCACCTCTCAGGTCAGCACCATGCACGGCCTCCAGCATGACTATAAACACCAGAAACTACTTGCAACTCCTGGACCGAGTACTAAACGATTAATAAGTCGAGTGGGTCAATTAAGTATCCCAACGTGTGGTAGTATCTAGTCTTGGATTACATACACGGAACTCATTTCCTAAGGACGGTTCCAATGAAACAACCCGCCATGTACTCCTACACAACCTTTCACCGGTACCTTTACCAAATCAGGTTCAACACACAACCTTTGCTTACGGAACACATTCTCACAATTCTGTTCATCTCCCAGATGACAGACCATACACAACTCTAAGCATAGCATGCATAGCAGGATAAGGCACATCATGGCTCAAGCAACTACCAGGTATGCTAGGTTGCAAGGTTCGGCTATTTACTGTGACAAGGATAGGTCATGCAGAGGAAGTGGGTTCAACTAACGTGGCAAAATCAGTTGAAGCATTTGATCCTAATGTAATAAGTAAGTGCAGGAGCAAGAACATGGGATTTATCGGGATGATCAAAATGGTTGCTTGCCTTGTTGCTCAGAGGAGGGACAATATCCGTCAGACGGATATTCGGTGGAATCCGGGGGAGCGGAGCCTACCGAAATGAATGACAACAATCAATAACAATCATATGCAAACAAGATGATGCATCAGCATGGCATGAGAATGCAAGGTGATAAACTAATATAGCTAGCATGTATTAGGTTTGAAGTTGATTTGAATCAAATTCAAATATCACTTCAAACGAGGTATTCTCGGATACCGATTTAATTGATTCGACCTGATGCTCAGATCAACTTGATGTTAACATGCATGGGATGACATGTTAAGTTGCTGGTTTGGATTTAGAACAGTGTTTTATCATGTCATTCAAAAAGAGATTTAAATATTTTCCATATTCCATTTATAAAGTATTTATAAGAATTGACTTATTCATTAATCTACATGTTTGGGTTCTGTAACTTTTTCAGACATGATTGAAAATAGCATATTCAGATTCCTTGAATTTTTCTGATACTTTTTCATGTATAATTTATTTTCATTGGAGTTACAGATTAATTTCTATGAATTTTTGAAGTTTTAAACATTTCTGCAATTATTTCTATACTGGAAAATACTTTTACTGCATCAGCATGACAGCAGCAGGTCCAACTCGCCGTTGAAAGTCAAACCTGACCAGTGGGACCCACCGGTCAGTGTCTCTGGTCAATTTTAGATTAGGATTAATCTTATTTAGTTAATTAAACTCACTGGACCCACATGTCAGTGTCTTATTAATTTATCTGATTTATTTTTATTATCTCTAAACTATCCAGAGGCTGGCCCCACCCGTCAGTGGCTTAGGCCAGCTGAGATCCACCGACTGCGAGGTCGTCCTCGCCGGCGGGGAGCCTCCGGCGAGCACCAAAACGTCGGGGGGGGGGGGCTCGGAAATGGCGCACAGAGGGCCAAACGCTGCGCGGAGAGCACCAGAAGAACGACACTTCTCCCGCGGTTCCATTTCTGCACTTAGCCGGGGCTGATCTGGCCGGAGATGACGCTGGCGACGAGCTTGGCGGCGGCCAAGGTTCGGGCGTCATCGGGGTCTTTGATACAGAGGGAACTACGCATGGGTCTCAGCTCCTACAGCACCTACGCGACAGCGTGAAGCTACTGGTGGCCTCAGATGGACGAGCTGATCACCGGAGGGCTACCGGCGACGAGCTCCTGCGGCAGATCTCGTCGGGCTCCGGTGGAACTAGGCATAGAGGAGGGGATCGACGGGGATATCTTGGGGGAAAGAAGCGCGAGCTCACGAGGAGTGCAGTGGTGGCGCTAGTTTTCTCGGGGATGGCCTGGAGAGGGAGAACGCCGGCGACAAACTTCGGTGACCCGAGGAAGAAGACGACTGCATCTCGTCGCTTCACTGCATCTGGGCGTCGGGCTCGTGGCTAGGGAGCTTCAGGGAGTTGCGGCAGAGCTATTGCGCGGCTCAGAAGGAAGGAGGGAAGGCTAGAACGACGGCGAGCTCGAGCTCTGCTCGGGCTCTAATGGCGGCAGAAAGAAACGATGCAGAGGGGGAGAATGAGCAAGGGGATGGATAGGGACGGGCTCGGGGAGCTTATCCCCGTGCTTGCCAGCGCGAAGCGGCGGCCAGGCAGGCGCACAGGTGCGTGGCCGCGCCGGAGTACGCGGCGGCCACCTCCTCCTGCCCACTGGCAGGGGAGGAAGACGACAGGAACAGCTGGGCCGGCTGAGGTGAGCGACATGTAGGGTTTTTCCTAGTTCTTTCTGTTTTATTTCTGTTTTAATTGCTGACATTGATCTACTATTTATTTCAGCTCCCAAATAATTTGTAAAAGCTATGTTAAGCACCCTAGAATATTTCCAACCATTCCTAAAGTTTTCAACATTTTTGAAAGTTTAAAGTTTCTATTTCAAATTTAAAACTTGAAACCAGTAGCTTTTTGCATTTATTTAAAATGCTTAAAATGTTAAGAAAATGGTTTTCTTCATTGCTCATTTACTTTCATGAATTATCAGAAAGATTGAACTTTTCTTGAGGCCATATTGGGTTCATTGATTTTGACTAGTTTGAAATTTCCTTTATTTAAAGAAGTGGCTAGGGTTTTAGAATTTTCCTTCACCACTTGCTTTGCTCTTGTTGAGAATTTCCTAGATGCAATGCAAAGAAAACATGAGCACAAAGCTAACTTGCTTAAGGGGTCAGGGATGTGACATGGAGGGCCTTCGGGGCCTTCGCGCTTCCACCCCCGTGATGTTTGCTGTGTATCCCTTGCAACAACGCCAGGAAATAGTTATGTCGACGGCACCAGGAATCCTTCAGCTACAGCTACGCCTTAAGGGACTTCCTAGGCAAGTATGCAAAGGATTTCCCCCGTGGCCTTGGAGCCTTGCGTTGGTGTTCCCTAGAAGCGGAAAGGGTGATGTAGCACAGCGACAGTAAGTATTTTCCCCAGTTTGAGAACCAAGGTATCAATCCGGTGGAAGAGTATCTCAAGATCCTACACAAACACAAAAGCTTGCACCCAACGCTATGAAGGGGTTGTCAATCCCTTATAAATTGTTGGCCAAGTGAGAATTGAAAGCAACAAAGTAACAAAGCAAAGTAAAAGAGGAGGTGTAAACGATGGATGTGAATAGACCCGGGGGCCGTCGTGTTTACTAGTGGCTTATCTCATGAAAGCAAGTAGACGGTGGGTGAACAAATTACTGTCGAGCAATTGATAGAACCGCGCAAAGTCGTGACGATATCCATGCAATGATTATTTCTATAGGCATCACGTTCGAAACAAGTAGACCGATACTTTCTGCATCTACTACTATTACTCCACAAGTCGACCGCTATCCAGCATGCATCTAGTGTATTGAGTTCATGACGAATAGAGTAACGCCTTAAGCAAGATGACATGATGTAGAGGGATAATCTCAAACCAATGATAAAACCCCCAGCTTTTTACCCTTGATGCAACTACTTGATGTGTGCCTTGCTGCACCTACTGTCACTGGGAAAGTTTACCACATGGTAGAACCCAAAACCAAGCACTTCTCCCATTGCAAGAATCATAGATCTAGTTGGCCAAACAAAACCCAAGACTCGGAGAGACTTACAAGGATACCAAATCATGCATATAAGAAATCAGCAAACACTCAAATAGATATCATAGATAATCTGATCACAAATCCACAATTCATCGGATCTCGACAAACACACCGCCAAAGAAGATTACATCAGATAGATCTCCATGAAGATTATGGAGAACTTTGTATTGAAGATCCAAGAGAGAGAAGAAGCCATCTAGCTACTAACTACGGACTCGTAGGTCTGAAGTGAACTACTCACGAGTCATTGGAGGGGCGATGATGATGATGAAGAAGCCCTCCAACTCCAAAGTCCACTCCGGCAGGGCGTAGGGAAGGGTCTCCAGATGACATCTCGCGGAAACGGAAGCTTGCGGCGGCGGAAAAGTATTTTTGAGGCTCCCCTGATTTTTTGCGGAATATTTGGTAATTTATAGGCCAAAGACCTAGGTCAGGGGGCGGCCAGGGAGGCCACAAGCCTGCCCATTGCCGCCTCCCCTGGTGGCGGAGTGGGGGCTTGTGGGCTCCCTGGATCCCACCTGGTTTGGCCCAAAAGCCCCCTGGTCTTCTTCCGTTCGGGAAAAATCATTTTGGGTTTTTTCTTCCGTTTGGACTCTGTTCCAAAATCAGATCTAAAAAGAGTCAAAAACACGGAAAAACAGGAACTGGCACTTGGCACTGAATTAATAAGTTAATCCCAAAAAAGATATAAAAGGTACATAAAACAACCAAAGAAGACAAGATAACAGCTTGAAACCATCAAAAATTATAGATACGTTTGAGACGTATCACCCCGCTGGGTGATGGCTGACGAGTAAGTCCTTCTCTGTGCTTCCTTTGTTGTTCTATCTGTTGTCCTCTCGTTGATTTTCCTTCTTCTTCAGCGTGCCCGCCTCCGAGAAGCCGAGGTTGGGAGGGCTTCACGAGGAGGCAGAGGGGCTGCGGGCCCATCTTGCGAACGCGGAAGCCGCCCTTCGGACCGCCCGTGTGGAGGAGGCGGAGGCCGTAGCAGAGCTGGAGTCACTACGGAAGCAGGTCCAGGAGGTGACCCACGTCGTACTGGCTGCCGATGGTGAGGCGTCGAACGGCCGAACGATGGCACACCAGCGCGCCCAGCGTTTCGCCGACGTAGCTGACCGGGCGGTCGGTGCGACGCGTCGACTGGTGGGGGTGGCCCCGGTGCTTCCCAATGTGACGATCGATGGGGGCTACCTCACCTTCTTCGAGGGGGTGGTGGAGGATAGCGCGGCTGACGCACGCGAGCTTCTCGGCCTTGCCCTGATGCTTGTTTTCTCCAACCTACGTCGCCTTGCTCCGGGACGTGACCTTCGGCGTGTTGTCAAGCCGGTACTGAGAGGGTCCCTTCGTCTTTTGGGGCGAAGTCCGCCCTCACGTGGCCGCTCTAGAGGAGCGGTGCGCCCGGGTGCCTGTCTCCAGCGAGGAGGAAGACTCCGACACCGAGCACGTGGTCATCAGGTGTGCCGCGGGCGATCCTTCCTCCTAGGCGTCCTCCATCTTTTGCCTACCTAACCCTGTGATGCCAGAGAAAACCTTGCCCGATCGGGCGTTAAGCTTTTGTTGTTATTACCTTTGCTTCTCTCCTTTTTTTCTTTTGCTCTTATGGTGATGGTTTGCATGCTAGTGGTCATTGTAGCGGGGCTACATGCCTTAGGGCCTTCCGTTGCAGCCGCCGTAGCTTGGGGGGGGGGGGGGCGAGGGAGGCATGTCCTTCTAGGGGTCTTGCCCTCCCGATATACCTCTCGTGCCGCCGTGTGCTTGGGTTTTGGACTCGCTCTTTGCTACCGTCGAATCCTTAGGCCGTGCATCCTTCGTTAGTGCGCACATATTAATTCATCATTAGTTTATCGTAAAGCGAGGGGTTCCACGTCATGGCTTGCATGCTCTTACCTTGCGGATTTGCATCGGTCCCTCGTGTAGTCCCTCCGGTGCAGCTCCTGTTTCGCAACGGGCGAGGTGAAGACCCTTTTGGCACTCTATGTCTGCAGGTACCGGTCCCGCACATTTCCTCGCCTCCGTGAGGTCCAACCCGTTACCAAGGCTGTCCCTCATGGGGCAAGGCTCCGGCACCCTAGGGGAGCCGAGTGGCTTTGCGACCAGTAAGGCTGCTGAGGCGCGCTGCTCAGGAGCCCCCTTTGACACTCGAGCCGCTCTGCATCGTCAGGCCGAGAGGTTTCAAAGCGAGAGAAATAAGAAATGCTAGAGAGAGTATTTTCCTTCTTTTCATTTTTGAAACGTGGGGCAGTAAGACCAGAGAAAACCAACTTAAGAAATCAGCCAGTTCAAACTCAGTGAAAAATAGTCTGAATCCAAAAGAAAGCAAGTGCCGCGTCCGGCATTTAAAGCTGGCATAGTTATTGGCGGACTATATGGGTTTCCTTGCTAGCTGCGGACTATATGGGTCATTGGCACGCCATGCTGATTGCCTTTGTCTCTGTACCCAACGTAGACCTAAGGTCTTCTACTAGGCATGGGGTGGAGCCCTTCCGCATCCTTGGGGGGCCCTGGGCGTATACAGCCCCGGCTCGTTATTACGTGAGAGTGTCATTGTGGGGGTGTATATGGGAGGTCGTGAGGACGCTTTGACCTCGTGAGTGTCCCTACCCCCGAGGCATTGGGGCCTGAGCTTCTTGAGTCATTGGGGACTATGATGTACCCACGCGGAGCTAACATCTTCCACTAGGCGTGGGGTGGACCCCTTCCACGTCCTAGGGGGGCCCTGGGCGTATACAACCTCGACTCATTATTACGTGAGAGTGTCACGGGATGAAGTAGGTTCCGGAAGGATTGAAGGACGATGCAAAGGTGCGACGAGTCGATGCAGGTCTTGCGTGCTTGCGCTCCTTCACGGGAGGCCTATTTAAGGGCTTTTATGACTCTACGTTGTCAGGTCGCAGTCCCGCACATTTCGGAACCCCCGTTGCGTGTGACCGAGTGAAAGGATGTAGCTACGGGGTCGGGCCGTGCTTCCCCTGACACCGACCGGATCAAGGACGCTATCAAGGGCAGCTGGTGGCCTTATGACTGGTAAGGCTCCTGAGGCACGGTGCTCAGGAGCCCCCCTTCTAACGTTCGAGTCGCTCTACGTCGTTAGGATCCAGTCCCGCTGATTTCCCGACCGCCATTGCATGTGACCAAGTGAACGGATGACGTGACGGGGTCAGACCCTGCCTCCCCCGACAATGGCTTGATCAAGGACATTGTCAAGGGCGGCAGGTGGCCTTATGAATGGCAAGACTCCTGGAGCGCCATGCTCTGGAGCCCCCCTTTTTGACGTTCAAGCGGCTCTGCGTCGCCAGGACCTGGTCCCGCACATTTCCCGACCGCCGTTGCCTGGGACCGAATAGACGATCTTGGGCACGGGGTCAGGCCCTGCCTTCCCTGATAAAGACAGGATAACCAAGGACGATATCAAGGGCGGCAGGTGGCCTTATGACCGATAAGGCTCCTAGAGCGCCATGCTCTGGAGCCCCCTTGGACGCTCAAGCGGCTCTAATTTTTCTTCTTGCAGATCATAGTCCTAGGGAGCAGCGGTGCTTCCTTATCCCCTCGTTGGGGCGATGCGTTGCTGCAGGTGCTCCCGAGCGGAGAAGGTGGGTCGCCGAAGGACGCAATTAGGGTAGCGTGTGAGGTTACCAAGTGGATGTAATGGAAATTGTAAAGGATGCGACTTGTAGGAGTATACCCCAGGTAGCTGGAGTTGATGTGGTCAGCAGATACTCCTTAAGGCAATGGATCCGAAAAGTTACCTCGCCGAATAGTTGAAGCCACTTCTGCGACCGAGGAACGCCCAGCGAGGCCTAGCCCATGATGCACACGCCTGCGCCTTGGCCGTCGCGGGTGATCCATGCTGCTAGCGTCTCATCGTAGCATTCGACTCGTCCTCCTAGGGCCCGTGAGTTTGGCCTCACGTAGTCCCTCTACGGGGAGAGGCAGCTAGTGCCATGCCCCGCGGTATGAGGGTGCCCTCCTGCCCGGGCCCCTTGGGCCAGGCTCAAGGAGGAGCCCCCGAACGCCCCTTATTCCTAAGGAGGGTAGGCGCCCCAGGGGGACGCCTGAAACTCTTCCTCGTCCGGAGGGTCAGGCAGCACCGTGTACTCTGGCATATATGGCTCCTCATAGGCGCTTGCCGTCCCCTGCGTCCGGCCATCAGCGCGATGGTGGATGTCCCTCTTGGCGGAGGTGGGGGATCCCCCCGGCCGTGTTGTTCGAAGATCTTCCTGCGGTAGGCCTCTGCGCGAAGTCGCTTGTTCCTGCTGCCACCGTCGGCTGGTCCCGGTGCTGTCCGGTGCTGACTTCCGCCTTGATATCTTGTCGTGTCTCCGCTGTCGTAGTTCATCCATGCCATCGCCTCCGCCCTCTGCTGGCTGCGCCGGATGGAGTGCTCCTGTCGGGCCGCCCCTGGCTGTCGAGGGTCGACCTGGTCTCGACGATGCGTGCCAACGTGCGCGTCGGTCATCCCACCGTGGGCTTTTCATCCCTTGTGGTTGTCGGTGTGGTGTACTTGAGGGCCGATCGCTGCAATCTAAAGGAGATGGAGGGCAGCGTGGAGCGCGTCTCTCTCGGCCCCGCCAAGAGCGGGCAGGGCCCCGAAGCTTGCAGGTTCGGGGGCCGGCATGTAGTGCGAGTCCCCGACGCTCGGGGCCTCTGGCCTTGAAGATGTACCAGGTTGGATGATCTTCTCGGTGATGGTGATTAGCTCCATGATGTGGTCCGCCTAAACGTGAAGCCTCCGGGTGTCGGTCGTTGGCGGATTAGCTCTCTTGCCATCCGCAACACATCGTGTGCGCTGAGGTCCCCCAAGTCGATGCGGCGCACTGCGGGTGCTCGGGCCGCCGCCCAGCCCCCATGCGCCTGGGTGGCACGGGTGGCCGTTGATGGGGATATGTACCTAGGGTAGGGTCATAGGCCTGACCTATATGTCCTACCCAAGGGCACCTCATTATTAGGACAAAGGCCAGACAGAAGACTCCGACTGGATGAAGATGGTATTTAAAAGTCACTCGGTACGAAGCCACTCGGATTAAATTTACATCCACTCGAAAACCCAAAGGCACTCGGAAAGATTCCAGTCGGTACTGAAGATCAGAAGTCACCCACGACTGTCAACATACACACGTCAACCAATGGTCTTTAGTAGCATTTATTATCCACTTACGTTATCAGTAACGTATATATTTAACTCATATTGATCGAGCCCTTAGATGCCGAGGTATTGATGAGAGGTGGCGCACTCTATATAAGCCACCCCTCCCCTCTAGTACAAGGGTTCGCACCCCCTGTATTACACAAAAACCACTCTGCAAGTCCTCCTGAGCACCTGAGACGTGGGGCTATTACCTCCAAGAGAGGGTCCTGAACTCATACATCTTGCGTACAATCTTGTCGTAGCTAGGACTCTGCCCTCTCCATTTATACCCTACACCTCCACTATCAGATTTATTCCCACGACAATTGGCGCCCACCATGGGACATGCGTCTAAGCGACTTCCGACAAGTTTGCATTTTTCACTCTTCATCATGTCTTCCAGCGATAGTTCGTTCATGGGCGGTGAGATCTAGTTTGGCGCCCTCATCATCGTGGCCGACGAGTCGGCATGGCTTCCAGAAGCGCCACTCGACGTTGAGACGCTTCTAGTCCGTGGAGGGATGCACTTCCGTGCAAAATATTTTGGCATTCTCCTTCTGCAGTCATCGACCCCGTTGTCGGCTCTTCACTCTGTTGTACGTCACCGCAAGTGATCCAGCCGCTCTCGACTCCAACGGTGGGTGAAGCATGCGGTGGCTCGTCAAGCGTTGTCTCCGTCGACCCTTCAGGTTGCAACCATTGAGCCTGCTATACCCCTACAGGGCCCGATCCACACGGCCTCAGTCCAGTCGGACGTTCCTTCCGAGTGCGAGAGCTGCAACCCAGCAGCACATGTCTTCATGCCGGGATCCGCGGAGAGCCCACCCGGGTTCGGTCGCCGCGAGCACGAGGTTAGCGAACCGTCTTCTGGACACGGTGAACGCCGTCATCAAACTTCGAGTCGGTGTCAGTGGCAACTCTTCTCAGGCGATCATCGCGCTAATACCGAGGTATATCGTACTCCAGTACTTAATGTTGCTGCCGCAGGCAAAATAGAATATTCAATCCAGCCTTCAGATTCAGAGGCATGTAGAGGTTTAGAACAGATTCACGCTTTGCTTCAAGAAGCACAGAAGCAGAATTTGTCTGTTTCATAGTCGATCAATAGATTGCATAGCAATTCGCTAAGGCCAGAGACAGTCCGGTCAGTATGTAGTCCAGGTTCACCCCAGCATCACAAAGACGGAGGTCACTGAGAGTATTGATACATCTCCAACGTATCTATAATTTTTTATGGTTCCATGCTATTATCTTGTCAAACTTTGGATGTTTTGTATGCCTTTTATATCTTTTTTGGGACTAACTTATTAACTCAGTGCCAAGTGCCAGTTCCTGTTTTTTCCGTGTTTTTGACCCTTTTCAGAGGAGAATATTAAACATAGTCCAAACGGAATAAAACTTCCGAAAAGATTTTTTCCGGAACAGAAGATACGAAGGGGGCGTGAGAACCAAGGCAGAGGCCACCAGGGGAGGCCACAAGCCCCCTAGGCGCGGCCAGGGGGGCCCGTGCCTAGCAGGCTTGTGGGCCCCCAGTGGCACGTCTGCCCTACTTCTTCCTCCTATAAATCCCCAAAAAAATCCAAAACCACGAGAGAGATCCACGAAAATACTTTTCCGCCATCGCAAGCTTCTGTCTCTGCAAGATCCCATCTGGGGCACGTTCTGGTGCCCTGCCGGAGGGGGGATTCGGATACGGAGGGCTTCTTCATCAACACCATTGCCTCTTCGATGATGCGTGAGTAGTTCACCATAGACCTTCAGGTCCATAGCTAGTAGCTAGATGGCTTCTTCTCTCTCTTGGATCTTCAATAAAAAGTTGTCCATGATCTTCATGGAGATCTATCCGATGTAATCTTCTTTTGTGGTGTGTTTGTCGAGATCTGATGAATTGTGGATTTATGATCAGATTATCTATGAATCTTATTTGAGTTTCTTCTGATCTCTTATATGCATGATTTCATATCCTTGTAATTCTCTTCGAGTTGTGGGTTTTGTTTTGCCAACTTGATCTATTATTCTTGCAATGGGAGAAGTGCTTGGTTTTGGGTTCATACCGTGCGGTGACCTCACCCAGTGACAGAAGGGGTAGCGAGGCACGCATCATGTTGTTGCCATCAAGGGTAAAAAGATGGGGTTTATATCTATTGCATGAATTTATCCCTCTACATGATGTCGTCTTGCTTAAGGCGTTACTCTGTTCGTCATGAACTCAATACACTAGATGCATGTTGGATAGCGGTCGATGTGTGGAGTAATAGCAGTAGATGCAGACAGTATCGGTCTACTTGTCTCGAACGTGATGCCTATTTGTATGATCATTGCCTTAGATATCGTCATGACTTTGCACGGTTCTATCAATTGCTAGACAGTAATTCGTTCACCCACCGTAATATTTGCTATTTTGAGAGAAGCCTCTAGTGAACACTATGGCCCCCGGGTCTACTTCACATCATATTTTCAACCTTACACTTTTACTTCGTTGCACTTTCCACCTTCAGATCTCACTTTGCAATCAATCTTGAAGGGATTGACAACCCCTTCATAGTGTTGGGTGCAAGCTCGTTTGTGTTTGCGCAGGTACTCTGGACACTTGGCTTGATTCTCCTACTAGATTGATACCTTGGTTCTCAAAACTGAGGGAAATACTTACTGCTATTATGCTGCATCACCCTTTCCTCTTCAAGGGAAAAACCAACGCAAGCTCAAGAGGTAGCAAGAAGAATTTATGGCGCCGTTGCCGGGGAGGATAAAGTCAAGAATAGTCTCCCGTCAATGTGTCAATTTTTGGCACCGGGGATTATTCTAAGTGAAGCTTATCTAGGTAAGTTTCACAAACTCATCTCTTGCATTTACTTTTTTTGCCTCTCGTTTTCCTCTCCCCCACTCCTGAAAAACAAAAATTTACAATTTTTTTTGCCTTTTTCGCTTGGTTTCCTTTGCTTGTGTGCTATGTGCCTTCAATATGCTTGCATCTTCGCTTGCTAAAAATCTAGTCATATGGATCCTCACGCACTTGCTAATCTCTCTAAGACATCCAATTATGTTGAACCATTTGCTAGTGAGTTGAGTGCACTTGACTTTCTCTATGGAGTTTTGCTTGAGATGCATGAATCTGAAAATCATGATGAAGAAATTTATGAAGTGATTCACGAGGGCTCCTTGAATGAAAAGCATGATTGCAATGATTTCATTATAAATTCTATTAATGACAATCATGCTAAAAATATGCAAAACCCTAAGCTTGGGGATGCTAGTTTTGCTATGTCCACTACTTGTTGCAATGATCATGATTGGGGTGACAATTTTTCTTATAATCTTGAAAATTTGTTTAAGCCTCTTGATGATTATGATATTTGCAATAATATTGAAAGTGGGATTGGAGAAGTCATGACTTTAGTTGATGATAATCCCCCTATTTTTGAAGAGCGTCAACTTTGCATGCATGTGGATCATGAAAAGAATATCCTATGTGATAGCTATATTGTTGAATTTTATTATGATCGCACATGTAATTACTTTGAGAGAGGAAAATATTGTGGTAGAAACTTTCATGTTACCAAATTACCTCTCGTTATGTTGAGACTGCTATTGTCTCTTTCTTCTTCCTTCCATTTGGTAACTATTGGTTGTCTTGCGAATTTGTTTTCGTATAAAATGCATATGCATAGGAAGTATGTTAGACTTAGATGTGATTTTCACATGCTTTACGATGCTCTTGTTGTGCTTCAAATCTTGTCTTTTGTGTGAGCATCATTAAATTATCAATGCCTAGCTAAGGGCATTAAACGATATCACTTGTTGGGAGGCAACCCAATGAATTCATCTTTGCTTTTTTGCCTTCTGTTTTGTTGCGTCCACACCATAATAATTCTGTTATGATTGTGTCTTTTGTGATTCTTTTTGTGTTTGATCCAAGTAAAACCTTTATGTCTAGTTTGGTGATGGTTGTTTGTTCGTGCTGGAAAAAGACAGAAACTTTTCGCTCACAAAATCTTTTTTCGTTTTTATCCAGAAAGAGATTTTGAGTTGATTCTTTCTGATGCTGCTTGATATGCCAATTTTCCAAACTGTCATAATTGTTCAGAATTTTTGAGATACCAGAAGTATACGAAGTATACAAATTGCTACACACTGGTCTGTTTTTGAAAGATTCTGTTTTTGTTGTGTTGGTTGCTTGTTTTGATGAAACTATGGATAGTATCGAGGGAGTACTAGCCATGGAAAAGTGAGAATACAGTAATCTAACACCAATATAAATATAAATCAATATTGCTACAGTACCTCAAGAGGTGGTAGTTTGTTTTCTTGTGCTAATGATATCACGAGTTTCTGTTTAAGTTTTGTGTTGCGAAGTTTTCAAGTTTTGGGCGATGTCCTCATGGACAAAGGGATAAAGAGTGGAAAGAGCTCAAGCTTGGGGATGCCCAAGGCATCCCAAGCCAAATTCAAGGACACTAAGAAGCCTAAGCTTGGGGATGCCCCGGGAAGGCATCCCCTCTTTCGTCTTCAATTCATCGGTAACATTACTTGGAACTATATTTTTATTTACCACATGATATGTGTTTTGCTTGGAGCGTCTTGTATCGTAGGAGTCTTTTATTTTTGTTGTGTCACAATCATGCTTGCTGCACACCTTTTGAGAGAGACATGCACTCATCGTGAATTTGCTAGAATACTCTTTGAGTTTCGCTTATATCTTTTGAGTTAGGCAATTTATCTCACATGTGCTTCACTTAGATCTTTTAGAGCACGGCTGTGTTATATTTTGGAGAAATAAGAACTCTCGATCTTCACTTATATCTTTTTGAGAGTGATCTCTCTGAGTAGCTTGGTAGTTGGCTTGTGCTATAAAAGGAGTCCCAAAGGTGATAGGAATCCAAAGAGGATACAATAAAACTTCCATCTTCATGTGCACTGATTAGGAAGAGAAGTTTGATTCCTCTCAAACAGTTTTGAGACATGGACTTGGTAATATTAGTAGTTATGTTAGTAGGGTGTTGTGAATCTAGAAATACTTGTGTTGAAGTTAGTGATTCCTGTAACATGCACGTATGGTGAACCGCTATGTTAGGAAGTCGGAGCATAATTGATCTATTGATTGTCATCCTTTGTGTTGCGGTCGGGATAGCGCAATGGTTAACACCTACCAACCCTTACCCTAGGAGTATGCGTTTAGCACTTTGTTTTGATTACTAATAAAAAATTTCACAATAAGTATGTGAGTTCTTCATGACTAATGTGAGTCCATGGTATAGATGCACTTTCACCTTTCACCATTGCTAGCCTCTCTAGTGCCGCGCAACTTTCGCCGGTGCACAAACCCACCATATGCCTTCCTCAAAACAGCCACCATACCTACCTACTATGGCATTTTCATAGCCATTCCGAGATATATTGCCATGCAACTCCCACCGTTCCGTCTCATGACTTGTGCTGTCACTTACATATTGCCATTCCATAATTGTAAGATAGCTAGCGAGACGTTTCAACGTCATGCGCCAAGCTAGATCGTTGCACATCCCGGTACCCTGGCGGAGGCATTTCCTATAGAGTCTTCATTGCTCTAAGTATTGAGTTGTGAGTAAATAAAGTGTGATGATCATCATTATTAGAGCATTTTCCCATGTGAGGAAATAAAAAAAAAGAGGCCAACGTTGCCGACAAAAAAAGAGAGATTTGGAAAGTGGCCAAAGAGCCCAAAAAGAGAGAGAGAGAACAAGAGAGAAGGGACAATGCTACTATCTTTTTCCACACTTGTGCTTCACAATAGCACCATGTTCTTCATGATTGAGAGTCTCCCGTTTTGTCACCACCATATGCTAGTGGGAATCTTCATTATATAACTTGGCTTGTATATTCCGATGATGGGCTTCCTCAAAATTGCCCTAGGTCTTCGTGAGCAAACAAGTTGGATGCACACCCACTAGTTCTCCTTTTGAGCTTTCACATACTTATAGCTCTAAGTGCATCCATTGCATGGTAATCCCTACTCTTTCACATTCATATCTATTAATGGGCATCTCCATAGCCCTTTGATACGCCGAGTCGATGTGACCATCTCCTCCTTTTTGTCTCACAACCTCCACCACACTCTATTCCACCTATAGTGCTATATCCATGGCTCACACTCATGTATTGAGTGAGAGTTGAAAAAGTTTGAGAAAGTAAGAGTGCGAAAACAATTACTTGGCCAATACCGGGGTTGTGCATGATTTAAATTAGTTGTGTGGGGATGATGGAGCATAGCCACACTATATAATTTTGTAGGGATAACTTTTTTTGGCCTTGTTATTTCGAAAGTTCATGATTACCTTGCTAGTTTGCTTGAAGTATTATTGTTTTCATGTCAATAGAAAACTATTTTTTTGAATCTTACAGATCTGAACATTCATGTCACATGAAAGAAGTTACAAAGGACAAATATGCTAGGTAGCATTCCACATCAAAAATTATGTCTTTATCACTTCCCTACTCGAGAACGAGAAGGAGTTATGCTTGGGGATGCTTGATACGTCTCCAACGTATCTATAATTTTTGATGGTTCCATGCTATTATCTTGTCAAACTTTGGATGTTTTGTATGCCTTTTATAACTTTTTTGGGACTAACTTATTAACTCAGTGCCAAGTGCCAGTTCCTGTTTTTTCCATGTTTTTGACCCTTTTCAGAGGAGAATATTAAAAAGAGTCCAAACGGAATAAAACTTCCGAAAATATTTTTTCCGGAATAGAAGATTTGCAGGGGGCGTGAGAACCAAGGCGGAGGCCACTAGGGGAGGCCACAAGCCCCCTAGGCGCGGCCAGGGGGGCAGCGCCTAGCAGGCTTGTGGGCCTCCTGTGGCTCGTCTACCCAACTTCTTCCGCCTATGAATCCCCGAAAAATCCAAAAACACGAGAGAGATCCACTGATGGGGTTATGGTCCTAGGGTAGGGTCATAGGCCTGCCCTGTAGGTCCTACCCAAGGACTACCCTTCATAAGGGACAAGGCCCTTAGTCAGTTCCGACTGAACTAAGATGTTCCCATCATCCAGTCGGTGACAGATCTTCAGTCATCCAGTCGGAGACGAGCATTCAGAGCGTATCAAACTAACCGACTGGATTCCACTCTGTGCATCGTAACCCCCCTGGGGGGAAACGGTCATACGTTTCCACACGCCTTTATTAGCATTTAAGACGTACGTTACTTGTAACGTAGGCATTTATTCGCCACTACTCCACCCCTGTGCACCGAACCGTTGTGGAGGGCAGCGCACTCTATATAAGCCACCCTCCTCCACTGGTGCAAGGGTTAGCAACTCATTGTATTCCATATTCCACTCGACAACAAGCTCCCAGAGCACTGAGACGTAGGTCTATTACCTCCACCGCAGAGGGGCCTGAACTCATACAACCTCGCCGTAGCTAAGGCTCTGCCCATCCTTTTCGTACCATACACATCTACTGTAAGGCGTATACCCACGACAGTTGGCGCCCACCTTGGGGCAGGCGTCTAAGTGACTTCCGGCGAGTTTGCGACTACTTTCTTTTGTCATGTCGTCCGGTGGAGATTCGAGCATGGGTCACCAGATCTTCTTCGGCGCTCTCTCCATCATCGTCGATGATTCGGCGTGGATTCGGGTTGCTCCTCTCGATGTCGAGGCGCTTCCCCGTCGAGGGGCTACGCACTTCCGTACCGGCGCCCGCGGCATTCTTCTTCTCCAGCAGTCGGCTCCGGTGTCGACCTGCACCGCCGTCACGCGCCGCAAGCGGTCCTGCCATCTGCGACTTCAGCGTTGGGTGCAACACGCCCAGGCGCGCCAGAACGCGTCTTCACAAGTGGCGGTTCTAGAGTCTGTTGTGGTTGCCCCGCTGTCCCAGCACTCGGGCTCGGTTCTGACTGAGTTTCCTTCCGAGTACGTGGGTCGCGGGCATGCAGCAGAAGTACACATGGCCAACTCCCATGAAGATCCCCGTCAAGCTGGCCGGAACGAGCACGAGATAGGCATAACGTCCGGCGCTCGTCGTCCGCCTCGCCGTTCTGCCAGTCGGCACACTCGGCGGAGCAACGTGGAGTTGTTTCGCACGCCCCTCCTCAACTTGGCTGCGGCTGCCAAGATAGCCGATTCCCTCCAGCCGACTGATTCAGAGGCCGGTAGAGGAATCGAGCAGATCCGAGTCCTGTTGCACACGGCGCAGCAGCAGAATTCGGCAGTCTCCCAGTCGCACAACCGGATCCATAATAGTTCTGTTCATGCGAATACGCATCGGTCAGTTCACAGCCATGGTTCCCATCAGAGGCACAGGGGAGGCAGCCGTTCCATAAATCACGAAGATCGCCGCCGTTCACGCACCCCTTCGCGGGGTGGGCCCTACGGACCCCGACATCATGGTGATCGGTGTTCGGTCGACGACACTTACGACCCAAGGCCCGACGCAAGAGGGCGTATCGCCCAGCAAAGGGTCAACAGGGGCCGAGCCCACCGCGATGGTTATGATATGGACCATCCGAGTGGAAGCAGGACCATCGTGTCTGGTCCCGAGTGTTTCAGTCGATCCATCCGTTTGGCTGACATCCCGCCCAACTTCCGATTGGCGACGGGAATCAGCAAGTTTATAGGAGAGTCCAAGCCAGAAACGTGGCTGGATGACTACCGAGTGGCAGTCCAGATCGGAGGAGGGGACGACCATGTCGCCATGAAGCACCTCCCTCTGATGCTCGACGGCTCGGCGCGAGCGTGGCTGAATCAGTTGGCCCCCTCAAGCATCTACAGTTGGGCAGATCTGGCCCGATTGTTTGTCAAGACCTTCGAAGGGACATGCAAGCGACCTGCGGGCCTCGTGGAGCTCCAGCATTGCGTCCAGAAGCAGAACGAGCCCCTGCGTGACTTCATTCAGCATTGGAAAACTCTCTACCACACGGTGGAGAACGTCACCGAGCATCAAGCAGTCTGCGCCTTCAAGGCAGGCGTGCGGTACAGAGATCTGTACCTAAAGTTCGGCCGAACAGGTGACATCTCCATGAGCAAGATGATGGAGATAGCAGCTCGCTATGCAAATGGCGAAGAAGAGGACCGCATCCGAAGCGGCAAACACAAGACAGTCGGTGATGGAGACGGAAGTAACACTCGGAAGCAGAAGAAGAAAGCTCCGTCCACTCCGCAGGCAGAAGCTGCAGCCGTGACCAATGCCAAGTTCAGAGGAAAAGGGAAGGCGCAGTTTACGCCCAAGAAGAAGCAGTTCAATAATCCCATCCTGGACCAGCCTTGCCCGGTTCATACGAAGATGGACGAAGAAGGAAACCCCATATATCCAAAACATACCACTCGAGAGTGTCGCCTCCTGATCCAGGGGTTCGGCGAAGGGCAACCGAGTGAAAAAGACAACAAACAAGATGAGGAGGATAAGGAGGATCCGTTCCCCGAAGTCCATGCAACACTCATGATTTTTGCTAACGTTGAGAGCAAGAGTCGACTGAAGCTGGTGAACAGGGAGGTGAACATGGCGACGCCAACCAACCCCAAGTTCCTCAAATGGTCTCAGACTGCGATCACCTTTGACCAGTCGGATCATCCAGCACACGTACCCACCATGGGGAGACAGGCTCTGGTCGTCGACCCGGTGGTGGAAGGAGTCCGACTGCGCAAAGTCCTCATGGACGGCGGCAGTGGCTTGAACATCATGTACGCCGACACACTCAAGGGGATGGGCATTCCGATGTCCAAACTCAGCGAGAGCAGCATGTAGTTCCATGGAGTCGTCCCTGGATGGAAGGCCAAGTCACTCGGCCAGATCGCGTTGGACGTCGTTTTTGGCTCCGACAAGAACTTCTGCAAGGAAAAGCTGATGTTCGAAGTGGTGGACTTCCAGAGCGCTTACCACGCAATTCTGGGCCGCCCAGCGTATGCGCGTTTCATGGCCCGTCCATGTTACGTATACTTGAAGCTGAAGATGCCAGGCCCGTAAGGCGTGATCACCATCACGGGCAATGGACAGCGAGCCGAAGAGTGTCTGCAGCAGGGATCAAGAATCGCCGACCAGCAGATGGCCGTCCTCGAGCTCGACGAGTACAAGAAAACAGTCGACCCCGCTGACCTGATGCGCTCAAAGAAGCCAGCTTCAGAGTCTGCATTCCAGTCGGCGGGAGAGATGAAGAAGGTCAGCATTCACCCGACGGACGACACTGCTGCCCCGACGATCATCTTCACCACCCTCGATCCTAAATAGGAAGCCGAGCTCACCCAATTCCTCCGTGAGAACTGGGACATCTTCGCATGGAAACCCTCTCACATGCCAGGTGTACCCAGGGAGTTGGCTGAGCACCGACTGCATGTGGACCCCGTCGCTCGGCCCGTCCGAGAGCGCCTGCGCCGGTCTGCCGTGCACAAGAGGAAGGCAATCGGGGAGGAGGTGGCCAAGCTGCTGGCAGCCAACTTCATTCGCGAGGTTCACCACTCCGAGTGGCTCGCCAATGTTGTCATGGTGCCCAAGAAGGACAAGTCGCTCCGAATGTGCATCGACTTCAAACATCTCAATAAGGTCTGCCCGAAAGACCATTTTCCGCTCCCCCGCATAGATCAAATTGTCGATTCGACTGCGGGTTGCTAGTGTTTGTCATTTCTTGATGCCTACTCGGGCAATCATCAGATCCGTCTGTATGGCCCCGATGAATTAAAGACAGCCTTCATCACCCCATTCGGGTGCTTCTGCTACATCACTATGCCATTTGGTTTGAAGAATGCAGGAGCTACCTTTATGCGCATGATCCAAAAATGCCTTCTCGACCAGATCGGTCGGAATGTGGAGGCATATATGGATGATATCGTAGTCAAGTCACGCAAAGGTTCTGACCTGCTGACTGACTTGGCAGAAACATTCGCCAACCTTCGTAGGTACGATATCAAGCTCAACCCCGCCAAATGTTCATTCGGCGTTCCCAGCGGAAAGTTACTCGGTTTCTTCGTTTCCGAACGAGGGATCGATGTCAACCCCGAAAAGATCGGGACCATCGTCCGAATGGAGAGGCCGGTCAGAATACACGATGTTCAACGGCTCACAGGTTGCCTAGCGGCTTTGAGCAGGTTCATCAGTCGACTCGGCGAGAAAGCACTTCCTCTGTACCGACTCATGAAGAAATCAGATACTTTCGAGTGGACAGACGAAGCCCAAGTCGCATTCGACGACCTCAAAGTCCTACTTTCCACCCAGCCGGTTCTTACTGCTCCGCTCAGTAAAGAGCCCCTTCTTCTGCATATCGCGGCTACAAATCAAGTAGTATGTACTGTTCTTACAGTCGAACGAGAAGAAGAAGGCAAATCATACAAAGTTCAGCGGCCAGTGTACTACGTCTCCGAGGTCCTGACTCCTTCCAAGCAGAGGTATCCCCACTATCAAAAACTTATCTACGGGATTTACATGACTGCGAAGAAGGTGGCCCATTATTTCCAAGACCACTCGGTGTCTGTCGTTTCTGATGCTCCGTTGTCGGAAATTCTCCACAATCGAGACGCGTCAGGCCGAGTGGCGAAGTGGGCAATGGAGATGCTGTACTGCGATATCAGGTTCGAGGCCAAGAAAGCTATTAAGTCTCAAGCTCTGGCTGACTTCATAGCAGAATGGGTAGAACAACAGCAACCGACCCACATCTACTCGGCCCATTGGACAATGTTCTTCGATGGGTCCAAGATGTTGAATGGCTCTGGCACTGGCGTTGTGATCATATCGCCAAAGGGTGACAAGCTCAAGTACACTCTACAGATACACTTCGATTCCTCCAACAACGAGGCAGAGTATGAAGCTCTCCTCTACGGATTGCGCATGGCCATCTCACTCGGCGCCCGTCGCCTGATGGTCTACGGCGATTCGGATTTGGTGCACAATCAAGTGATGAAAGAGTGGGACGTCAGGAACCCCACCATGACCACATATTGCAATGCAGTGAGGAAGCTTGAGAAGAAGTTTGAAGGTCTAGAACTTCATCATGTTCCGAGACTGAAGAACCAAGCAGCTGATGAGTTGGCAAAACTCGGATCCACTCGGAGACCAGTCCTGAGTGACGTCAGCCTCGAGCACCTTCACCTTCCCTCAGTCAAAGAAGATCCTTTCACGGAGGAACCAGTACAACCAAAGAGTTCAACAGATCCGACTGAAGTCGATGTACCTGCTGGGGTTGATCTGGTCATGGAGATTCTTGCTGTCATCCCCGATTGGATTGTGCCGATCATTGCATATATCCTGAGGCAGGAACTACCAGAAGACGAAGTCCAGGCCAGGCAGATAGTCCGCAGGTCGAAGTCATTCACTGTCATTGGCGGCCAATTGTACAAGGAAAGCATGTCAGGTGTTCTTCAACGATGCATTTCCCTAGAGGAGGGGCAACTAATCCTGGAAGATATTCACTCGGGGACCTACGGTCATCACGCCTCTTCGAGACCAATCATCGCCAAGGCATTCAGGGCTGGTTTCTTCTGGCTGCAGGGAAACAAGATGGCTAAAGATATGGTCGACCGATGTGAGGGCTGTCAGTTCTACTCCAACAAGTCCCACAAGCCGACATCTGCGTTGAAGACAATCCCTCTTGTGTGGCCGTTCGCGATATGGGGATTAGATACGGTCGGTCCATTCAGGACAGGCCAAGGAGGATACACACATCTGTTGGTGGCAGTCGACAAGTTCACAAAATGGATTGAAGCCAAGCCCATCAAGAACCTCGACGCCCTAACAGCCATCAAGTTTGTCAGGGACATCATCTCCAGATTCGGTGTGCCTCACAGCATAATCACGGACAACGGAACAAATTTCGACTCGGACAGATTCAAAGATTTTTGTGCAAGCCAAGGTATGCGAGTGGATTTTGCTTCCGTAGCACATCCTCAATCCAATGGACAAGCAGAGCGGGCGAATGGACTTATTCTGCAAGGTTTGAAGCCCCGACTCCTGCGAGAGGTGGGACATGCCGCTGGCGCATGGGTCACCGAGTTACCTTCAGTGCTTTGGGGTCTCCGCACAACCCCGCACAGATCTACAGGGCGATCACCGTTCTTCCTCGTTTATGGAGCAGAAGCGGTCCTTCCGAGTGACTTGCTTCACAATGCTCCACGAGTCGAACTCTTCTCCGAAGCTGAAGCAGAACAAGCAAGGCAAGATGGAGTGGATCTTCTAGAGGAGGAGCGCGAGATGGCACTGACTCGCTCAACCATTTATCAATAAGATCTGCGGCGCTTTCATGCACGCCACATCAGGAGTGGCACGTTCCAAGCAGGCGACCTGGTGCTCCGAGTGGATCAGCAAAGACCCCACAAGTTGGCTCCTGCCTGGGAAGGACCCTTCATCATCTCCAAAGTGCTGAACAACGGAGCATACAGACTCTACAACATCGACAGGGAGATAGACGAGCAGCGAGCATGGAACGGAGATCTCCTGAAGCGCTTCTACACGTGACCGTCGATTGAAGCAATGTAAAGAACAAGTATTGATGAAATAATATAAAGCAGAGTGAGCTTTTGCAGATTCAAAATTCGTCCGCGGTCGCAGACTCTGGTCTCCAAAAAAAAACTTAGTGGCGATCCAGAATCGCCTAAGTTCTAAATTTCTCCGAGTGTCCACTAAACGTCGCACACGGGGACTTAGCTGCGATCAAGAATCGCCTAAGTATTAACTTTCTCCGAGTGTGCACTAAACGTCGCACTCGGGGACTTAGCTGCGATCAAGAATCGCCTAAGTATTAACTTTCTTCGAGTGTGCACTTAACGTCGCACTCGGGGACTTAGCTGCGATCAAGAATCGCCTAAGTATTAACTTTCTTCGAGTGTGCACTTAACGTCGCACTCGGGGACTTAGCTGTAATCAAGAATCGCCTAAGTATTAACTTTCTTCGAGTGTGCACTAAACGTCGCACTCGGGGACTTAGCTGCGATCAAGAATTGCCTAAGTATTAACTTTCTTCGAGTGTGCACTTAACGTCGCACTCGGGGACTTAGCTGCGATCAAGAATCGCCTAAGTATTAACTTTCTCCGAGTGTGCACTAAACATCGCACTCGCGGACTTAGCTGCGATCAAGAATCGCCTAAGTATTAACTTTCTCCGAGTGTGCACTAAACGTCGCACTCGCGGACTTAGCTGCGATCACGAATCGCCTAAGTATTAACTTTCTTCGAGTGTGCACTTAAGGTCGCACTCGGGGACTTAGCTGCGATCAAGAATCGCCTAAGTACTAACTTCCTTCGAGTGTGCACTAAGCGTCGCACTCGGGGACTTAGCTGCGATCAAGAATCGCCTAAGTATTAACTTTCTTCGAATGTGCACTTCACGTCACACTCGGGGACTTAGATGCGATCAAGAGTCGCCTAAGTATCATCTTTCTCCGAGCGTGCACTCGGGGGCTTAGCTGCGATCCAGAATCGCCTAACTACATGAGTAGCAGACCCTCATTGAGGCTCATGTGGATGTCGAAACAACTGACAACTACATGAGTAGCAGACCCTCATTGAGGCTCATGTGGATGTCAAAACAACTGACAACTACATGACTCACAAATCGCACAGAGTGTGACCTCATAGTTGCACTCGACAACATAGCTGCGATCCCGTATCGCCCAAGTATTTTTAGACCTTCGAGTGTGTCCTTCAGATCCACTCGGACACTCACCGGACCCTCATTGAGGCTCATGTGGATGTCAAGACCACTGACAATTACATGAGTACCAACTCGCTTCGAGTGAGGCCTGTCCTACGCACTCGACGACTTAGCTACGATCATGAATCGCCTAAGTACTATATTGCCCTCGAGTGTACCCTACAGATCCACTCGGAGACCCCGAAAAACCCTCACAGAGGTTCATGTAGATGTCAAGACAACTGAGACGTACATGCTATGCATGTTTGCCATTGGCTTCACCAAGAAACGCCAAACAAAAACTCGAGGCAAAATTGCAACACAAGAGCAAACGATTTGATTTAGATTCAAAAGTTCAAACAAAGATAGTTCACTCGGTGCGGATCAAGCTTACCCGCACCGATTCGAGAATGTGACGGCCAACAGCAGTGGCCAAAGTTTCTTACAAATCAACACTCGACATACCGAGGATAAAGTTTTCTTACGCATCATCAGGATTAGCGCCAGGACTGGAGGGCTCTACGAACGTGTCCAGATCGATACCGTCAGCGATGTGGGTGGCACTATCACGGAAGGTTTCCATGAAGTCTTCGAATCGAAGTTTCTTCGTGTTGGCGACCTTCAATGTTTTCAGCTTCTCCTCACGCACCTCCTTGCAATGAACTCGGACCAGGGACAGAGCAACATGTGCACCACAACGAGCCACAAATTTCTTCTATGACTGCACTCGGTTCGGGATCTCCTCCAGTCGAGTCATCAAGTTTTCCATCTCCTGCCGCGACTCATCTTCAGGCCAAATCTCCTTGTCGATTCGGCCGATGACTTCTCTCAGTCGACCGATGAAAGGGCCAACTTTGCCCACGCGGATGTGCGCTCAAAGCAGATCTCGATTGGCGTCCTCGCCGAGTGGAACATTCTCGCGAATCGACCGCTCCACGTCAGCTGCTTCAGCTTCAGCGTCAATGCAAAAATCTGCAACAACAGGACAAGCAAACAATAAGCACCGAGTGTTACAAACATACCACAGGCACTCGGAAATAGCAGGACTTACCAGCCAGACGCATCATCATCTGCCGAGCCCAGTCGCTGACGTATTTCTCCTGAGCTATGCACCGTTTGTTCAGCACGTCCATTTGTCCCATCAGAGCAGTCCTCTGTTTCCCCATCTTCTCAACTTCCTCAGTCAACACTTTGTTCGCTTCACGAGCCTGCTCCAATGACTTCTCTCGTTCCGCCAGAACCTCCTTCATACCAGCCATTGCAAGCAGCGCCGCATCAAGCTCACCAGCAAACTAATTCTTCTCCACCCTGAGAGTCGCATATGTTGTCCCCAGTTCACAAGTTTTCTGCCAGCCAGCACCAAGAGACAATCAGGCAATTCAACAATAAAAGTCTAAGTTCTTCAGACCCCTGCCGACGCAAGCAGTCGACAACGGTCTCGGGGACTACACCCAGTGGATTCACTAAGAGTGACCCCACTCGCATGCAACTCAAGCAGGCCCGCCCTATTGAGATACATGTTGCCACCTACGCCTACGAGGCTAATACTACCCGACCTGAGTAAAGTTACTCTCGGGGACTCTTATAGTAAGTGCACCTCGACTGCCACAACTGTTCGCAGTCGACCATATTATTTACAGATCTGACCAAGGCAAAGACAATATGTATAAAGACAACTGCCGGTGCAAGCACTCGACAGAAGTCTCAGGGACTACACCCACTGGGTTCACTCAGAGTGAACCCATTGCAAACGTCAATACGGTATCCGAGAACACCCAGTGGGTTACAAGAGAAAAGTAAATACTTACTAGCCCACTTACTCGGATATCATCCCGCAGCTCCAAGCTCCGCTGGTACAGGGACGCGATGGAGTCGTATGCCTTCTTGGCTTCTCCCGCTATCAGCTCTGCCTGCACCATGGCCCCCTTGGCCGCTCCCACCTGCTCCTCCGGGAGATGCTGGATGTTGAACTCGACATTCGACGAGCCTGGCATCGTTGGAAGTTCCTGGGGCCCCAAGACCCGCTCCAGTCGGTTCATCAGCCACCAGCGCCGTTTCAGTTGGCGGCATCGCCTAAGTCGGCAGCACGTCTGCGGCGAGAGCAGTGACTGGCGGGGCAGCCTCAAGAACAGGCTCCGCGGCTTGCTCAGGTCTCCCCTGGTCACCCTCGTCCACGCAAATCGCCCCTGATAGACCGAACGACACGAGATCTCAGAAAAAGAAAGAGGCAAGACCTAAGATAGAATTCGCGGCGTGATAATATAAAACTCTCGGAGTCACTACAATGCACCTGGCTAGGACGAGACGACGTTGTCCGTGTCCATGGGGTCATCCTCCTCGCGTGCCGGAGAGGTGGCGGAGGTAGCAACTCTGTCGAGTGAAATCCATTCGACCAATAAACAGGAGTCCAATCGGATATCAGTAGAAATTAGAAGATTAATGCACTTACGTGGAGGTGACGGGAACAGTAACCCTCATCTGCGGCAAAGCCTTCCGAGGTTTAGACCCACTCGGTTTGGCCGCCTTGGAAGACTGACCCGCAGGCTCAGCAGCAACATCCCTGGCCCTCTTGGTGCTCCGAGCAATCGGGACGACGGGAGTAGTGGGCGGAGCACTCGAGGATGCCGGAGGGACCGAGGGAACTGCAGGTTCATGTCGGCGCTTGGTCCGATGCTCTAGCTGCGGGGGTGGCGGGTCCTGCTCTTCGTCTTCCACCTCTTCCTCACTAGTCTCTTCCTCCGTTTCCCCGCTGTCGGAGACATACTCGGCGCTCTCCACGCTGCCTTCCTGGCTGCCTTCCTCCTCCTCCTCGGCCGGGTTCCCGTTCGAGACGGAAGAAAACCAGTTGGTCCACTTCTGCATAAAATTCAGTCGGCGACATCAGACGTCACACAGAGATTCAAGCAAGCAATAAGACTAAGACAGTTACGCGCACTCGACAAATGGCACTCACCTGATTCAGAGGAGGATTATCCGCGCAGAAAGGCCTCACTCGCCGGGATCCTCTTGGGTTCTCGCAGGCGCTTGTGATATGGAGCACCCACGAGGTCACCTTCTCCTCAGTCACGCCCACAACGATGGTCCGAATCGAATCTTCGGGCCCCGTATAATGCCACATGGCATGGTCGCGAGCCTGCAGGGGTTGGATGCGCCGACCGAGGAAGACCTCCAGCAAGTCTATGCCGGTGACCCCCCTTCTGACGACATCTACGAGTGCGTCGACCAGAGGCTGGATGTCATTCTTCTCTGCCTTCGTGAGCGCAAGCTGCTTAGGCGGAGTGGGCGGATCTAAGCTAAAGGGAGGCAGCCCTGTCGTGGCATTCGGGCAGGCAACGTCCTGGCAGTAGAACCACGTCGACTGCCAGTTCCTGACCGACTCACTCAGCTGAAGGGCAGGATAACTACTCCGACTCTTTTTCTGGAAACCTAAGCCTCCGCAGAGCTGGAGAAGATGTGTCTTATCGTCTGACTGGCTGAGTCGTTTGATGGTTTGAGATCTAGGAGAGAATATGTGCTTGAACAGCCCCCAATGAGGAGGACAACCAATGAAGCACTCGCACAGAACTATGAAAGCAGAGAGATGGGCAATAGCGTTCGGGGGAAAGTGGTGAAGCTGTGCCCCGAAGTGATTCATAATGCCCTTGAAGAAAGGATGCGGGGGCAAGGAGAAACCTCGATAGACATGGCTAAGCAGCAGGACGCGCTCCCCCTCCCGGGGCGCCGGCTCGACCTCATTCTCCGCCGGCAGCCTCCAAGATTTGTGCACGATCATCCCATGCTCCACCGTCTACAGCAGATCCCCCTCCGTCACCGTGGAGGGGAGGAAGTCGCCTTGAATCCACACCGCCGACAGCGGTCGCTGCCGCCGCTGAGCAGGAGCCGCCGCCTTCCCCTTCTTCTTCCTCGCCTCCATCTTGCTGGTCTGACCCTTGGTCATGGCGGAAGCTGCGGATCCGCGGGGAGGAAGGAGGAGGAAGGAGTGTAGGTGCGCTGGAGGTGGCGAGAAGGACGGAGCAAGCGAAGGCAAGAGATTCGGCGAGCGTAACGAAAAACCCTCACCGCTGAGATTTAAGTAAGGTTCCGACTGGGTCGCTGGCCGGTGGCCCCGGAACCTTATCCCCCGACCAACCGCGGCGATATTAGTGGAGAGGTTGAAGGCTCGATAATCGAGGCGTCAGGCGCTACTAAGGCGCGATGGCATCATCCCCGCTGAGCGCGCGGTAACCGAAATTTGAGGATCCCGGATAATCCGCCGCTGTCAGTTGACCGGTCACGTCAGAAGATACCGTGGAAGCACTCGGTTTCCGACAGTTTGTTTCACAAATACTTCCACTCGGATCGTTGATCAGAAAAGATAAAATAGATCGAGGCAAGCAACGCCAAAGTCACATCCGTACCAGTCGGATCCAAACTTCAAGCATCGCTTCGTTGTTCCAACCCCAATCCATTCGGGGACTAATGATGGGGTTATGGTCCTAGGGTAGGGTCATAGGCCTGCCCTGTAGGTCCTACCCAAGGACTACCCTTCATAAGGAACAAGGCCCTTAGTCAGTTCCGACTGAACTAAGATGTTCCCATCATCTAGTCGGTGACAGATCTTCAGTCATCCGGTCGGAGACGAGCATTCGGAGCATATCAAACTAACCGACTGGATTCCACTCTGTGCATCGTAACCCTCCTGGGGGGAAATGGTCATACGCTTCCACACGCCTTTATTAGCATTTAAGACGTACGTTACCTGTAACATAGGCATTTATTCGCCACTACTCCACCCTTGTGCATCGAACCGTTGTGGAGGGCAGCGCACTCTATATAAGCCACCCTCCTCCACTGGTGCAAGGGTTAGCAACTCATTGTATTCCATATTCCACTCGACAACAAGCTCCCAGAGCACTGAGACGTAGGGCTATTACCTCCACCACAGAGGGTCCTGAACTCATACAACCTCGCCGTAGCTAAGGCTCTGCCCATCCTTTTCGTACCCTACACATCTATTATCAGGCTTATACCCACAACATCCACGAAAATACTTTTCCGTCGCGGCAAGCTTCTGTCTCCGCAAGATCCCATCTGGGGCATGTTCTGGTGCCCTGCCGAAGGGGGGATTCGGATACGGAGGGATTCTTCATCAACACCATTGCCTCTCCGATGATGCGTGAGTAGTTCACCATAGACTTTCGGGTTCATAGCTAGTAGCTAGATGGCTTCTTCTCTCTCTTGGATCTTCAATACAAAGTTCTCCATGATCTTCATGGAGATCTATCCGATGTAATCTTCTTTTTCTGCGTGTTTGTCAAGATCCGATGAATTGTGGATTTATGATCAGATTATCTATGAATCTTATTTGAGTTTCTTCTGATATCTTATATGCATGATTTCATATCCTTGTAATTCTCTTCGAGTTGTGGGTTTTGTTTGGCCAACTTGATCTATGATTCTTGCAATGGGAGAAGTGCTTGGTTTTGGGTTCATACCGTGCGGTGACCTCACCTAGTGACAGAAGAGGTAGCGAGGCACGCATCGTGTTGTTGCCATCAAGGGTAAAAAGATGGGGTTTATATCTATTGCATGGATTTATCCCTCTACATCATGTCATCTTGCTTAAAGCGTTACTCTGTTCGTCATGAACTCAATACACTAGATGCATGCTGGATAGCGGTCGATTTGTGGAGTAATAGTAGTAGATGCAGACAGTATCGATCTACTTGTCTCGGACGTGATGCCTATATGTATGATCGTTGCCTTAGATATCGCCATGACTTTGCGCGGTTCTATCAATTGCTCGACAGTAATTCGTTCACACACCGTAATATTTGCTATTTTGAGAGAAGCCTCTAGTGAACACCATGGCCCCCGGGTCTACTTCACATAATATTTTCAGCCTTACACTTTTACTTCATTGCACTTTCCACCTTCAGATCTCACTTTGCAATCAATCTTGAAGGGATTGACAAACCCTTTTTAGCGTTGGGTGCAAGCTCGTTTGTGTTTGCGCAGGTACCCTGGACACCGGGTTTGTTTCTCCTACTGGATTGATACCTTGGTTCTCAAAACTAAGGGAAATACCTACCGCTACTATGCCGCATCACCCTTTCCTCTTCAAGGGAAAAACCAACGCATGCTCAAGAGGTAGCAAGTATTAACATAGAGACGAGGGCTAATACCGAGTGCATTCTCCTCCGAGGAGCAGCTCGTATGTGCCCCAACACTATGATGACCGGCGCCCGTTCGGTGATGAGCGGAACCCCGTGTTTGATGCAAGAGATGTGCTTGCGCAGAGCAGGACTGACAGTGGCAGAGCTCACCGGGAAGGTCTTTACAGAGATCCACCGAGTGGAAGTGGAACCGCATTCTCTGGTCCCGAGTGTTTCAGTAGAGCAATCCGCTCTGTTGATATCACTCCTAACTTCATGTTGGCGACTGGAGTCAGTATGTTCACAAACGAGTCCAAGCCTGAGACTTGGTTAGATGATTATCGAGTTGAAGTTTAGATTGGTGGCGACAACAACAATGTTGCAATTAAGCATTTGCCCCGGATGCTGGATGGCTCAGCCCGTGCATGGTTGAATCAATTGGCTCCTTCAAGTATATATTGTTGGGTAGATCTAGCCCGAGTGTTCATCAAGACCTTCGAGGGCACGTGCAAGCGTCCTGCTAGCCTTTCTGAGCTACAACACTGCATACAGAAGTCGAGTGAGTCTTAGCGTGATTACATTCAGCGCTAGGCCACCCTTCACCACACGGTGGAGAATGTTACCGAGCACCAAGCAGTCTGCGCCTTCAAGGTAGGTGTGAGGTATCGAGAGCTGTATCTGAAGTTTGGTCGCTCAGGCGACATGTCAGTGAGTAAAATAATGGAGATAGCCACCCGTTTTGCAAATGGAGAAGAAGAAGACCGCCTTCGTAGCAGCAAGGGAAAAGCAGTCGACAATGCTGATGCTAATTCCAATCGGAAGCGGAAGCAGAAGGTTGAATCTGCAACCCCATCAGAAGCAGCCGCTCTTGCGGCATCAAAATTTAAGGGAAAGGCCAAGTTACCATTTCCTCCAAAGAAATCCAAGATGCAGTCAGATGTTTTGGATCAGCCGTGTGTTTTTCACACGAAGAAAGATGATGAAGGTAATCTTATCGTGCCAAAGCATTCCAGCCGGCAGTGTCAATTGTTGCTCCTAGAGTTCAAGGGTCAGTCGAGTGGAAAAGAGCCTGAAGAAGGAGAGGATACTGAGGACAAGGAAGATTTCCCCAAGGTCAATGCAACCCTGATGACTTTTGCTGACGTATAAAGCAAAAGTCGATTGAAAGTCATAAACAGGGAGGTCAACATGGCAGTACCAACAACCCCATCGTACGTGAAATGGTTGCATACTCCCATCCTGTTTGATCAGTCAGACCATCCATCTGTTGTTCCGACTCCAGGTCGCCAGGCTTTGGTTGTCGACCCAGTTGTCGAAGGTGTTAGGCTCCGCAAAGTGTTGATGGATGGAGGGAGTGGGCTCAATATCTTATATTCAGGAACCCTCAAGGGGATGGGCATTCCGATGTCCCGACTCAGCGAGAGTTCCATGTACTTTCATGGAGTAATCCCAGGGAAAAAGGACAAGTCAATCGGTCAGATTGGACTGGATGTTGTTTTTGGCTCTGACCGAAATCTTTGCAAAGAGAAGCTAACATTTGAGGTGGTGGACTTCCAGAGTGCATATCATGCTATTCTGGGCCGTCCTGCTTATGCACGTTTCATGGACAAACCATGTTATGTATACCTGAAGATGAAGATGCCAGGCCCTAAAGGTGTTACCACTGTTTCCGGCAATCGACAGAGGGCCGAAGAATGTTTGCAGCAAGGGTCGAAGATTGCAGACTAGCAGCTGGCCATGGTAGAATTAAAAGATTACCGGAAGTCAGCCAACCCAGCTGACCTAATGCGGGCTAAGAAGCAAGCTTCTGAGTCCGCTTTTCAGTCGGCAGGAGAGGTCAAGCGAGTGAACATTCATTCGACTAATCCCAATGCGACTCCAACCAACATGTCAACGACACTCGACAACAAATAGGAAGCCGAGCTCACCCAGTTCCTCCATGAGTTCTGCTAAGTGACTTGATTCATAGTTCCCCTCGAGTGGATTTATATTCAGAAGCTGAAGCCAAGAAAGCACGTCAATATGGACTAGATCTTCTAGCGGAGGAATGCGAGATGGCGCTGGTTTGATCCACAGTTTATTAGTAGGATTTGCGGCGTTTTCATTCAAGATATGTAAGGAGTCGGGCATTCCATGAGGGAGATCTGCTGCTCCGAGTGGATCAGCAACGGACTCATAAGTTAGCCCCTTCTTGGGAAGGACCCTTCATCATTACAAAGGTGTTAAACAATGGAGCTTACCGACTCTACAATCTTTAGAAGAGGTCAGACGAACCGCGTGCATCGAATGCGGATCTACTGAAGCGTTTTTATGCTTGATTACCGGTTTATTCGATGTAACAGACAAAGTTTGCTGAATAAAGTTGCTTGTCCATGTCATAACTTCCTCAGTTTTAGTTGATTCCGGTCGAGTGGCTACGCGCCCAAAAAATGTACTCCGAGTGGAGAGCGATCCTCACACTCGGGGGCTTAGATGCGAACAAGATTCGCCTAAGGTAACAAACTCTTCCGAGTGGATAAAAATTATCCACTCGGATGCTTAGCTCCGAACCAGTCTTCGCCTAAGTGTAAACGTACTCCGAGTGGAGAGCGATCCTCACACTGGGGGGCTTAGCTACGAAAAAGATTCGCCTAAGTTAAAAAACACTTCCGAGTGGATGAAAATTATCCACTCGGACACTTAGCTGCGAACCAGTCATCGCCTAAGTGTAAACATACTCCGAGTGGAGACCGATCCTCACACTCGGGGGCTTAGCTACGAATAAGATTCACCTAAGTTAACAAACTCTTCCGAGTGGATAGAAATTATCCACTCGGACGCTTAGCTGCGAACCAGTCTTCGCCTAAGTGTAAACGTACTCCGAGTGGAGAGCGATCCTCACACTCAGGGGCTTAACTGCGAACAAGATTCGCCTAAGTTAACAAACTCTTTCGAGTGGATATAAATTATCCACTTGGACGCTTAGCTGCGAACTAGTCTTCGCCTAAGTGTAAACGTACTCCGAGTGGAGAGCAATCCTCACACTCGGGGGCTTAGCTATGAACAAGATTCGCCTAAGTTAACAAACTCTTTCGAGTCAATAAAAATTATCCACTCGGACGCTTAGCTGCGAACCAGTCTTTGCCTAAGTGTAAACGTACTCCGAGTGGAGAGCGATCCTCGCACTCGGGGACTTAGCTGCGAACGGGATTCGCCTAAGTTAACAAACTTTTCTGAGTGGATAAAAACTATCCCCTTAGACGCTTAGCTGCGAACCAGTCTTAGCCTAAGTACAAAATGTACTCCGAGTGGAGAGCGACCATCACACTCGGGGGCTTAGCTGCGAACCAGTCTTCGCCTAAGTACGAAACGTACTCCAAGTGAAGAGAAATTCTTACACTCAAGGGCTTAGCTGGACATGATTTACCTAAGTAAAGAACTTTGTTCCGAATGAATAGCAATCAATTCACTCGAAGGAAACCCAACAAATCTAGAAAATATCAAATGCAGATAAATTCAAAAGAGCTCAAGACGGATCAAAGTTATCCGTGCAGCCATAAAGTACTCGGGATCAGCACCCGAACAAAGTTTAAGCGATACATCGACCACTCGGCATATGGAGGCAAATTTAAAGTTTTTGAGAATAACAACAATTTTTCTCTTCAAGGACCTCCGGGACTTCCTTCTCGACAAAGGTATCGGGATCGGTTCCATCAGCGATGCGAGTCGCAGCACTGATGAAAGTCTCCATAAATTCTTCAAACTGGAGCTTCTTGGTATTTGCTACCTGGAGCATCTTCAGTTTTTCCTCCCTCACCTCCTTACAGTGGACCCTGACAAGAGATAGAGTAACATCAGCCCCACACCGAGCGGCTGATTTCTTCCAGGCTTGGACTCTCTCAGGAACCCGACCCAGGCGCTCCATCACAGCATCCAGATCAACGAGGAATGTATCTTCAGGCCATAGCTCTTTGTTGATTCTTCCCACAGCAGCTTACAGTCGAGTGAAGTATCCTTGGACTTTCACGAGGCGGCAGTTGAGGCGATACATGCTCACGGCCAAGTCATCCGGAACAGGAAACTTGATGGGATCCAAGTATGGCTCCACCTCGAAGGTCTCTTTTTCGAAATCAAGACAGAATTCTGTAGAAGAAGAAAAATGAAATATTAGCTGCATGTCAGTTGAAGAAAAAGGCTAAGATCCACTCAGCAAAGAGAACATACCAATGAGAGAATCAAGCATCTTCGCCAGGAAATCTTTTATAAAACTTTCTAGGGCATTTCCCCTTTTTGCCATGGAGTTAAGCCTCTTTGCCCATTCGTCTATTTGTTTCTTCATCTTTTCATTTTCTGCCATCAACTTATTAAAGTCCGCAAGATTCAGTTCATCAGCTTCGGACTTTTCCTTTAGCTTGGCAAGGACTAGATCCTTGTCCTCCAGCATCTTTTTCATTGCATCACACTCTAGCTTCGGTTTGTTCTTCTCAGATTCAATCTGGGTGTACTGCGACCCAATTTCGCAAGCCTTCTAAAAAATATCCGAGTGGAAAATTCAATTTCATTCGGCACAAATATTTTTCTACTTCCGAGTGGAGAAATATAAGTCATTCGACACAATTATTTTTCTACACCCGAGCGAAAAAATAGAAGTCATTCGACATTAGCGGCCCGCAGCACCCACCTAAGTTCTTCAGACTACTGCCCTTTGTAAACGATCGACACTAGTCTCGGGGGCTACAACCAGTGGGTGCACTTAGTGTGCCCCCACTGGATACAAACTTACTCGGCCAGACTAGTTTGCCCGAGTCCTACATTTGCTAATTCTCAATAAGACCAATGCCGAGGCAAGCACTCAACAACGGTCTCGCGGACTACACCTAGTGGGTGCACTGAGAGTGCCCCCACTGGAAGACAAAAAGACTCGACCAGGTCCGACCTGGCCAAGTGACAAAAGAGTATACATCTTAAACTTCAGATTACTGATGATGCAAGCATTCAACAGCAATCTCGGGGACTACACCCAGTGGGTTCACTAAGCGTGCCCCCACTGGAGTAATGACAATCTACTACATGGAAAACCCCAGTGGGTGTAAAGTAATAAAGCAAGATCGACAAACATTCCAGTCGGATTGACAAGCGAGACTCAATCAGAAAATAACTTACGGTGCAACTTACTCGTATGTTTGCTTCAAGTGCCGACCTGGCGTCATACGCTAGTTTGCTGGCCTCGAACACCTCTTTTGTACATTGCATCGTCAGATTGGCCTGGATCATCGCCACTTTGGCAGCGCCACTTTGGTCCTCTGGGACGCGATGCATAGGGAATGCAACTGATGAAGAAGTGGGCATTACGACAGGGGTAGCTTGGGTTACCTGAGGAGCACTATTCACAGTCGTCACAACATTTGATCCAATCGGAGGGGCCGTCGCCATAGCACCCGAACCGACTGGAGGAGCAGTCGACGCACGCGTCATAGGCATCCCCAATGCAGTCGTAACTGGCTTAGCAGGAGTGTGTTCCATAGCTGTATGTTGAGGCTCTGGATCGTTATCCAAGAAAATGACACCCGAAGCTAAAATGATGATGGCCAAGTCAGTCTTGATCTGCTATATGAAATGGAGTGAGCCTAAGCTTCGGCTGTTTTGCGGTCTTCTCCGCAGAGTCAAGCGCGACGGCTCGGTCCTGTTTCATGCTTCTGCTGCTGGAGGCGACTGTTTTACTTGGTGCAGTTGATGGGTCCTCGCGTTGCTTGGTTCGTGGTTCTCGGTGTGGAGGAGATTGTTCTTCTTCCTCACAGTCTTCTGAAGCGTCTTCGCTCTCTTCGCTATCATCTGCATATTCACTGTCAGCACTCCCACCTTCACTTTCTCCTCCAAGGTCGAACTGATCCCCGTTGGGCACATGAGAGTGTAGGTGGGTCCATTCCTACAAAGTTCAAAGGTAACGAAGTCAGTCGGACGAATACAAAGTCACTCGACAAAGACACAGATACAATTAGTAAAGAGGCAGCTTCCGCAGCTTGTTCTCGGCAGAATAGGGCGCGACTCGTCTAGATCCCATGGGGTGGTCGCAAGGACCAGTGATGCTTCTGATCCACTGGCTTACCGTCTCCTCATCGACTTCCTCTGGGTGCGTCCGAGTGGAGTCTTCGGAATCAGTGTAATGCGACATGGCATGGTCCCTTGCTTGAAGAGGCTCGATGTGTCGACTGAGAAATGTTTCCAGCAGATCCAAACTAGTCAGCCCGTTTCTGACCAAGTTGATCACTTCCCCTGCTAACATCTCCACTTCTGCCTTTTCGTCCTCGAATACGGTCAATATCCTAGGGGCAATCGAACGATCTAAGGTAAAGGGAGGAAGGCCCGTCGACATGTTTGGGATGCAATATCATTGCAGTAGAATCATGATGCCTGCCAGTTCCTAACCGATTTAGGGAGAATCATCGGAGGATAGGTACTCCTATTCCTCTTCTGAATTCCAAGGCCACCGCACAACTGGATAACATTGGTCCGAGTGTCCCCAGGGTTCACTTTCTTCACGGTCTGAGACCGGGCAGTAAATATCTTCTTGAACAAACACCAATGAGGGGGCAACCCAAGAAGCACTCACACAAGGTGATGAACACAGAGATATATGTGACAGTGTTGGGAGGGAGATGATGGAGTTGAATCCCGAAATAGAAGAGGAAACCACGAAAGAAAGGATGCGGAGGAAGAGAGAAACCTCGCTCGACATGAGTGGTGAGGAGGACCCGTTCCCCCTCACGAGGTGCGGGCTCATGCTCCCCCTCGGGCAGTCTCCAGGAGTTCTGTGCCACTATCCCGTGTTCAACAAGATCCAAAACATCTTCCCTCATCACATTGGACGGGAGAAAATCCCCCTGTATCCACCCCGGTGCCAATGCGATCCGACTGGCTTTCTTCGCCTTACCGCCCTTCTTGGCACGCTCGAGCTTGGAGGTCTTGGCTTTCGTCATGGCTGTGGCGGCGAGGAGAAGATTGAGCAAGTCTGGCGAAGCTAAGGAGAAGAAGAACAAGGAAAGATCAAGGCGCAACCGTAACCCTAGCCACGGTTACATTTATATAAGAAACGGACTGAGTCACCGATTGGTGGGACCTCCAGATCTCAACGTATCCCGATATCAGTGGAGACGTGGCCCGTGGCCATGATGATGATGCAATAATCAAGGCTTCGTTGCTCAACTTGCCTGATGGTAGCGTCATCACTCCGAGGCACGCGGAAACCAAAATTTCGAATCCAAGAAAATCCGGACCTGCCGCAGTGATCAGTCATATCAAAAGATACCCGTAGTCACCCGGAATAAGCCCAAGCATCTGAAACCACTCGGGCAAACTTCAGAACAAAATATATCAAGGTGAATGACGAAGATTTCAGTCGACCCAAAGTTTTGTCAATCTCAGGAAAAGGACCAAGATCGGAGCGCCTCGACAAGAACTCATGTGGACCCCTTCCTCACTCGAACCCCAATCCATTCGAGGGCTAATAACGGGGATATGTACCTAGGGTAGGGTCATAGGCCTGACCTATATGTCCTACCCAAGGGACCCTCATTATTAGGACAAAGGCCAGACAGAAGACTCCGACTAGATGAATATGGTATTTAAAAGTCACTCAGTACGAAGCAACTCGGATTAAATTTACATCCACTCGACAACCCAAAGGCACTCGGAAAGATTCTAGTCGGTACTGAAGATCAGATGTCACCCACGACTGTCAACGTACACACATTCAACCAATTGTGTTTGGTAGCCTTTATTACCCACTTACGTTATCAGTAACATATATCTTGCACTCATAGTGATCGAGCCCTTAGATGCCGAGGTATTGATGAGAGATGGCGCACTCTATATAAGTGTGACAGCCCGATGCCGACGTTCCAGAAGTTTCCCCCCTTTATTCTGTTTTCATCGTGTGGCTTATTTTATTTGTGGCATCATCATCACATCATTCTCATCATATGCATTGTATCGGCATCCCGTTGTCACCTGTTTTCAAAACTTGCATCCGTTGTTAGTTGCCGGTTCTCGTCGTTGTCCGTTCTAAGCCCGACCGCACACGCATGCGCCCGCGACATCGTCAAAACCCTATTTTAAAAGTGTGTTGAAAACTTACTTTGATCGGGGTGAAGCTTGGCATGCGGTCGTGATTAAATATAGGTAGGCCGCCTGTCAAGTTTCGTCGCAATCGGAGTCCGTCTGATACCCGAACGGTCGACCGTAGCGGCACCGTATTCGGTCTATCGTCGGACGTGCCCCGGTGTTTTAAATCGCGTTGCCGCGCCGCCCGTTTTCCCTCTCGTCTCTGGATAACCACTCTTCACAGCCCACTAGTTCCACCTGGCCACTTCCTCCGTTCGTGGTCATCAGATCGCGATCGGACGGACGAGGTCCACCCCACCCGAGGCCAACCCTATATAAGTAACACCCCCTAGAGAGACCCCTCTCACTTCACTAGGGTTTCCCCTAGCCATTTTGCAGCCACCCCCCTCAAAAAACCCACCTCCTAGGCCTAACCCTCTAAAGCCCTCAGTCCAAACCCTCTAACCAAATCTGGCCATTGGATTTGCATCTAATGGCTCAGAATAGCCCCAAATCTCACCTACCGGACAATGTCCACCCAAGTGGACAATGCCCGGACGACCACAGGAGCTCCTCCCATGCCCGCAGTTCCTTCCCGAGCCTCCCCGAGCAGCCCGCAACCGGCCGGAGGTCCCCATCGCAGCAGCAGCTGCCGCTCGCCGGAGATTCCTCAGGCCGCCTCGCCCTACTCCTCTCCTCCTCCTCTTTCCGCGGTTCTCTCGCTTCTCACCTCTTTCTCTCTCCCGTGCAGGTGCCAGGCCGATCTGCGCCGTCCTGAGCCGAGGCTCGCAGCCGCCGCCGGGGTTGGGGCTCCCGTGCCCGGATCCATCCAGATCCGGTCGGGCCCCACCGGCTCCCCTTCCCTTGCAGCCAGGCCAGCGCCGCCTCCTGCTCTCGACACGGGAGAACCAGCACCGCCTCTTCCTCTGGTTCGAGGAGAATGACGAGGGGAACGCAGCGCTCACCTGGTCGGGTGGGCCTCCTGCCCGACGAGCCGCCAGCCCACTCCGCCTCACGCCCCAAGCTCCAGGCCCAGCTGGCGCCTCCCCCATCGGCCCAACCCCCTCGAGACCGCCTCCTCTGTTGGGCCACAGCCCGCGGGTGAGTCCCTTGTTGCCTCGTTGTTTCCCGCCCCAGCACGTTTTTTCTATTCTGCGCCCATGAGTCGTCCCGTTAGTAATTTAGGAGTTTTCGAAATAGTTAAATTCCAGAAAATAACCGTATATTAGAACGGTCGTATCTTTTTAACCGTGTGTCGGAACGAGGCATGTAGCATATCGTTTTCGTGTAGTTTTGTGCGTAGATTACGTTATTGTAACTTGCATATTTGTTTGGAGTAGTTTGACGTGCCTAGTGTATAGTTTTACGTGCTGTCTCGATAGGTTTATTCCCCGTAGTTATTTTTCGCGCGTGTCCGGATTGCCCGAACCCCGTAGATAAAATTTTCATGTTTTAGGAACCACTTTTACATGTATTTTAGAGTAGTCTTTGGAATTTTTGCGCGTAGGGATTTGCCGCTTGTTTATTTTTCGTGTTTAGGTTTATATCTCGCATTCTCGTGTGGGAATATTTTTTGTGTTGCAACCCCACATGTTTTATATGTTTTCGGGGTAGAAAAAATGCATATAATTTTTCTGTGCAATTAGTTTTAGCTTTTGAGCAAGTTAGTTCGCACGATATTTTGCCATGTTGCCCTCTTGTCTCTTTCGTAGGATTTAATCCGTGCTTCATTTGAAGGAGTTGTCAACTAGGGAGTTGTTCTTGGATGTTTACTCTAGCCCCTGGTATTTTTGGTTGAAATATAAATGCATGTTTAGGTGTGGTTTGCTTGCTCTCAAGTTGCTAGAAATAGTGCTGATTTGGAGGTGCTGAAATATTTCTAAGTCTGGAATCTGTTATGTTTTGTTGCTGTCTTGTCTTGCTTCTATCTTGTGATTTGTAGCTCTTTTGAGGTTGGTGCAATGGAGTTAGTTGTAGACCTTGTGATTCTCTAGCATGTTTTGAATTTTCATGCCATTTGGAGTCCTGTAGCTTATGATTTTGCTGCTGTCAATATGGCTTCAGATCGAAAACTGCACTTTCATGAAGTGTAATTTTCACTAAGTCTGAAACTGCGTGTGAGGAGCAATTTTGTGACTTCTTTCCCTAGTGATCCATGATGCCATGCTAGTTATTGTTAGTTGTTTGTTGTAGTGCTTCTTGCCCTCTATCGTGTCATGCCTTGGTTGATTATATTTGAGTTGTGTAGCTCATAGTTGTGGGGTGTAGAAAATGCTATGTGGCTGATTTTGGCAGATTGTAGCGATTTCTTGTTTTGCTCGTATCTTTTGATCCGTAGCTCCGATTTTGTCGTGTCCTATATGAAACTTGCTTAGAATCTCATGTAGTTTCATTTTCTCTTGCTGGTTGTACGTTTTGAAGTGCTCGTAGCCATCGTTGCACACATAATGCATTCATGCCATCATATCTTGCGGTGCTTGTAACTTTTGATCCGTAGCTCCGTTGGAGATGTTCTCTATGTGTAAATTGCTTGTAACGACGCGTATAATCAAGTGAACCTATTCGTTTTGCTGTTTAACAACTAATTAAATGTGTTAGTTCAGATCTGGACAGAATTGTTAATTAACATGTGAGGTTGTTTCGGAGGTGCTATATGTCATTTCCGACCTCATTTAAAATGCCTAGATAGGTAGTTTATTTACGCTTCACCTCTTGCCATGTTAACCCACAATTAATATTGCCGTGTACCTAATCGGGATAGAACTAAATAATAAATGTGGAGTTTCGTCAATATGCAACTCTTGGCATATTGAACTTCATTTAATGTGTAGTGTTTGTTTGTGTGATTTGCCATGCCGTGACTTGCATGTATTCAGCTGCTCATGCATCATTTGTGTTGTGCATCGTGTGGTGAATTATGTGTGTTGCTTTGTGTTTCCGGTTTGCTTCGTCTCGATAGAGTTCCGCAGCGTGCTGGATTGTGAGGACCCGTTCGACTACGTTGGTTCGTCTGCTTCACGGAGTCATTCTTCTCCCAAGCGGGATCTCAGGCAAGATGACCATTTCCCCAGATACCATTACTATCATTGCCATGCTAGTTTTTATTGCTTCTATCGATTATGTCTCTTTGCCTACCACATGTTAAATATCAGCCTCTCAACAATGCCATGAAACCTTCAATTGTTCACAACCTAGCAAACCACTGATTGGCTATGTTACTGCTTGCTTAACCATGTTGTTAGCGTTGTTAGTTGCAGGTGCAGTTGCTTCCATGTGAAAGCATGGGTTCCTTGTTATATCACCATATTAATGCTATTTAACTTAATGCACCTATATACTTGGTAAAAGGTGGAAGGCTCGGCCTTTCTAGCCTGGTGTTTTGTTCCACCTTTGCCCCCTTAGTTTCGGCTACGGGTGTTAGGTTCCATAATTGAGCACTCCTAACACGATCGGGGTTGTTATGGGGACCCCCTTGATAATTCGTTTTGAATTAAAGCTGGTCTGGCAAGGCCCAACTTTGGTACTACATTTCCTAATCACCTAATAAAATTGCATATGAACTTTCTGGACCCCGAGGATAATTTAATCAACCCCAGCGCCAGTGCTCCTCATGATTGTTGGTCCAAACTGGGCAGACTGCGGGGCCACCACGGGGCAACTCGAGGTTTGGTACCTGTAGGCTTTTCCATCCGTCGTGTCCTGAGAACGAGATACACGGCTCCTATCGGGATCGTCGACACGTCGGGCGGCCTTGCTGGATTAGTTTTACCTTTGATGAGATATCTTGTGCATCAGGATTCCGGTGATGCTTTGGGTAATCTCAGAGTTGAGGTTTTCCACTAAGGAATCCAACGAGATCGCGAGCTTCGTGATTGAGGATTTCTATGCGGCTTGTGGTAATTTGTGATGGACTAGTTGGAGCACCCCTGCAGGGTTAAGTCTTTCGGAAAGCCGTGCCCGCGGTTATGTAGCAACGTGGAAACTTTGTTTAACACTGGTTCTAGATAACTTGAAGTTAACTTAATTAAAATATGCCAACTGTGTGCGTAACCGTGACTGTCTCTTTCGTGAGTTCCTTCTCCGATCGAGGACACGGTGGGGTTATGTCAGACGTAGGTAGGTGTTCAGGATCATTCTTTTGATCATCAGTACTCACGTCCGCTATGCGTAGATCTTCCCCCTCTTATTTCTTGTACTCGTAAGTTTAGCCACCAAATATATGCTTAGCCGGTGCTGCAACCTCACCACTTAACCATACCTCACCCATTAAGCTTTGCTAGTCTTGATACATTTGGGAATGAGATTGCTGAGTCCCCTGTGGCTCACAGATTACTACAACACCAGTTGCAGGTACAGGTAAAGGTTACTTGACGTGAGCGCGTTGATTGTTCATTTGGAGTTGCTTCTTCTTCTTCATCATCGATCTAGGATGGGTTCCAGGCCGACAGCCTGGGATAGCAAGGATGGACGTCATTCTTCTTTTCTCGTTTGTTTTCGTCCGTAGTCGGACCTTGCTCTTAATCTTGATGATTATGTAATGTACTGTTGTGACTCTGATGTAGCTTGTGGCGAGTGTAAGCCAATTCTATATATATATATATATATATCTTCTTTTCAGTACATGTGCTTGTAACAATATCCATTATTGCGACATGACGAGATGCACTTCTATCCCTCACGAGCCCTTCGTGCCAAATTGAGGATAGGGTCGCATCTTGGGCGTGACAAGTTGGTATTAGAGCAGTACCGACCTAGGAGCCCCCTTGATTGATCGAACTTGGCCGAGTCGACTCTAGTGAAAAACTGCTTTGAGTCTAGCTATATATCAGAGAGTAGGATTCTTTTTTCTCCTCTTCTATGCTGTGGTGAGGAATATTGACATAATAATTTAATTCTGCTCCTCTTCTCACTCGAATTTTTTTAGGATCACGCAGATATTTTTGGAATCTATATGATGCCGATGTGAGGGAGTTCTGTCTTGGTGCCTCCTGTCTGACTTGATTTTCTTCCGGGAAGTTCAGCTCAAGGGGATTCTTGAGCACATCGTTATCATTCAGATTTCTTAGTATCTAAGAACTAAGGATTTTCTTAATTGCTTCAATACTAGTAGTGGCGAGATAACCCCGATGTCCCTAGTATTGGTGCAGATTGTTCGGGAGTACTGCCATACTTTGTATCGTTGTGATCACGAGGGTCTGTAGTAGATGAAGGTCTGAGATTCTGGTTGGGTGTTCACGGATGTGATACAGGTGACGGGTTAGTATAGGAGTTGTGTGATTATTACTCCTTGTATCCATGTACCAGATTGCATGACCAGATATTTCAGGAATTCATAGGTGGGAATTCAAGTAGTTGCTGATAGGACAATCTTCCAACAAATGGATGATGTTAGGTTGGGGTTCAACATCTAGTGGATTCGTTTGTTGACGGTCGACTTACAGCGGTACACGTTGTGTCTTAAAGAGTCCTTGTTGCTTGCTACGACTCGGGGACGCTTTGTATGTCGGGTGCACTGCCTTGCACTTGATGGCTAGTGTAAGGATCGAGCCCGTGCGATCCTATCCACGAAAATATCGAACGAAATCTTTCTCATGAGTTTGTTATGGCTTGCTTCATAAGCCTCTCCCTTTGTTTTGTTGAATATGTTAATTCGTGTTGCTTCGATGTCAAGTGGTGATTTCAGATCTTTTCTAAGTAGTGTTCTCATAATTTTTATGAGAGTACTAATCCTTTTCCTCAAATCAGATTGTCATGTCAATTCCTTTTCAACCGGAGTCATCGTATTAATTCTTTTCCAAGCGGTGTGTTTCTCTCCAAGTGGATTCTATCCTCTCCAATTTTGCAAGATCATTCTCTCATTTTATTCCAGAGTTCATCTCATCTGTCCCGAGTTGTCTTTGTTTTTCCCCGCCCTCCCACCATTTTTCTTCAGTGATTCAATTTTCATCCAAGAGTTTTCTTTTCATTGTGCTTCCGCTGTCTGTTCTTTTTCTCTCTTATCCGGTGATTCATTGTGAAGATTCTCAGGAGATTCGTGTCATATTTGTTCATTCTTGTCATCCTTACCGGTGAATTTAATTCAGTTTTCTGTTATCATCACATCCTTTTCATCCTTGTAAATTCTTTCCCATGTTGGAAATTCTTTTCAGACTGTCTTTTTATTAATTCCTCTCTCTTTCTATCCGGAGTGTTAAAGATATTTCAGAAGTTCTGGTTTTCAATCCTTCAGTTATTTCGAGGTTCTAACCTCATCTAGTTTTCTTTTACCGGTGCAATATCTCTCTTTCTAAGCAATCTTTTCAACGGTGGTTTCTTTGAGTGGGCCCATAACCCACAGGTTTTCCCAAGATCTTATGTGGCTCTTGTAATCTTTTCCGGAGATCTCTAATTCTTTTCAACTATGATGTAAGTATGAATTTCATAAGTCGTATTCCTTCTTCAAGATCAATTTGAAGTGTTTCTCGTCTTTGGCTCAACCTTTCATTCTTCATTATTCCGGAGTGTCTCCGTTATTCTTGGTGGTGTTCTTCTCGTCATTTTCAGCTTTGAAGACCGAATGAGTGTTTCTCTCAAATCTTGGTCCATTCTCTAGAAGATTCATCATTTCAGCTTGGTGCCATCATCTTAATTGTTCCAATCATGAGTAATCCCTTTATTGCTATCCGGTGCATTTCTGAGTTGTTTTCATTCTCGATCCTCCGAAGGCAATCATTTCAGAAGATTCTTCTTTCTTAGCTTTTAGCTTTCATCCTCAATTCTTCTCCATTGTTGTCTCTTCGTTCGTCTCTCGTTTATCTGGTGCCTTGTTCAAAATTTTCTCTCAGGTGGCTCATGATCTCTTCATTCTAATGTATTTCCATTCATTGATGGTTGCCTCAATCATTTCAATTCTTACCGGTGCTTCCTTCAATTATGCTTCAAGTGGTGCTTATCTCTCTATCTCTTCAAGATTCTTTCAAGCGGAATAAGTTGTATGCTAAATCCGTTGCTTGTCATCAATTAAACTTGATGAAGGATAAGCATAACATAATTCTTATCCTTGTTCATAGTAATCTGAATTCTTCTTCCGGAGTGGCTCATGTTATCAATTCTTTTCTCGAGTGCTTATCCTTCTTTTCCGGAGTTCCAAGTTCTTTTAAGTATCTCTTTGTGAGGCTTCATCTAAATTTTGGCAAGGTCATAATCTTATTCTTTTTTACCTTCATATCACTGAATCATTCATTTGTATACGGAGGTCCTTCATGGTGGTTCATCCAGGTTTCCATCCATTCTCAAGTGTTCTTCACGATTCTTGTTGAAGAACCTCAAGTATCCTTTCTCTTGCATTTATATGTGCAATTGTTCTTCCTTTATCCTTTGAGGTGGTATTATAGCATTCTTGTTAGTGTAGGAGTCTCGAAGAGATTGCCTCTCAAGACGAGATAATTAAACCCACCAATTCTATGATCATGAGATATTTCAACCCATGATTTCTTCATTGAGATATCTTGATTTGGATTTCGCCTAAAGCCTTTCCTATGGATTGTTGCTATTATGGTGCTTGTCTTTAATCTAAGTTCTCAATGCATCCTCTTGGTGTAAGAAATTGTTCATATCTTGTTTCTCGTAATCAATCCTTGTTTCTGTTAGTGGCTGGTTGTCACTTCATTAGTTTGAAAAGAATTCCATAAGCCCACTACTATCTTGTTCTTTTCGTTGTTGTTTTTCCAACAACTCCGTTCAATTCTTCTTGCAAGGATGCTTGCCAAGTTCATTTGAGATAATAGGTGTCATTCTTTTCTTCATTCTCTTCTTCCGTATGAGCTAGTTCCTGTTCTATTGTTCCGGAGGCATGTGATCTTGCTCTTTTGGGTCTAGCTTCTTCTTCCGTCAAGATCATGGTGTTCCCTTGTTCTATTTAGTTGTTTCTTATGTATATTGTCTATTTCTACCATCTTATCGAATTTTTTGTCCCATTTTCCTACCGAAGTGCTGCCAAAATTTTCCGTGAATTCTTGCTTCTTTCTCATATCATTCCTCATCTCCTTGCAACCTTCAAGGATCGTTGGTTTCACTCGTTTGTCAAAGAAGCGACGAAGTTTTTACCTCTTGTTCTTTCTCATCCTCTCCCCCTTTCATTCTTGGATCTCGGGGCGAGATCCTCTTGTAGTGTAGGAGAGTTGTGAGAGCCCGATGCCGACGTTCCAGAAAATTCCCCCCTTTATTCCGTTTTTGTCGTGTGGCTTATTTTATTTGTGGCATCATCATCGCATCATTCGCATCATCCACATTGCATTGGCATCCCGTTGTCGCCAGTTTTCAAAACTTGCATCCGCTGTTAGTTGCCGGTTCTCGTCGTTGTCCGTTCTGAGCCCGACCGCACACGCACGCGCCCGCGGCATCGTCAAAACCCTGTTTTAAAAGTGTGTTGAAAACTTTCTCTGATCGGGGTGAAACATGGCATGCGGTCGTGATTAAATATAGGTAGGCCGCCTGTCAAGTTTCGTTGCAATCGGAGTCCGTCTGGTACCCGAACGGTCGACCATAGCAGCACCGTATTCGGTCTATCGTCGGATGTGTCCCGGTGTTTTAAATCGCGTTGCCGCACCGCCCGTTTTCCCTCTCGTCTCCGGATAACCTCTCTTCACAGCCCACTAGTTCCACCAAGCCACTTCCTCCATTCGTGGTCATCGGATCGCGTTCGGACGGACGAGGTCCACCCCACCCGAGACCAACCCTATATAAGTAACACCCCCTAGAGAGACCCCTCTCACTTCACTAGGGTTTCCCCTAGTCATTTTGCAGCCACCCCCCTAAAAAAACCACCTGCTAGGCCTAACCCTCTAAATCATGCAGTCCAAATCCTCTGACCAAATCTGGCCATTGGATTTGCATCTAATGGCTCAGAATAGCCCCAAATCTCACCTATCGGACAATATCCACCCAAGTGGACAATGTCCGGGCGACCAGAGGAGCTCCTCCCATGCCCGCAGCTCCTTCGCGAGCCTCCCCGAGCAGCCCGCAACCGGCCGTAGGTCCCCATCGCAGCAGCAGCAGCCACTCACCGGAGATTCCTCAGGCCGCCTCGCCCTGCTCCTCTCCTCCTCCTCTTTCCGCGGTTCTCTTGCTTCTCACCTCTTTCTCTCTCCCGTGCATGTGCCGGGCCGATCTGCGCCGTCTTGAGCCGAGGCTCGCAGTCGCTGCCGGGGTTGGGGCTCCCGTGCCCGGATCCATCCAGATCCGGCCGGGCCCCACCGGCTCCCCTTTCCTCGCAGCGAGGCCAGCACTGCCTCCTGCTCTCGTCACGGGAGAACCAGCGCCACCTCCTCCTCTGGTTCGAGGAGAACGACGAGGGGAACGCAGCGCTCGCCTGGTCGGGTGGGCCTCGTGCCCGACGAGCCGCCGGCCCACTCCGCCTCGCGCCCCAAGCTCAAGGCCCAGCTAGCGCCTCCCCCATCAGCCCAAGCCCCCTCCAGACCGCCTCCTCTGTTGGGCCACAGCCCGTGGGTGAGTCCCCTGTTGCCTCGTTGTTTCGTGCCCCAGCGCATTTTTGCAATTGTGCGCCCACGAGTCAGCCCGTTAGTAATTTAGGAGTTTTCGGAATAATTAAATTCCAGAAAATAACCGTATATTAGAACGTTTGTATATTTTTAACCGTGTGTCGGAACGAGGCGTGTAGTATATGTTTTCAAGTAGTTTTGCGCGTAGATTACGTTATTGTGACTTGCATATTTGTTTGGAGTAGTTTGACGTGTCTAGTGTATAGTTTTACGTGCTGTCTCGATAGGTTTATTGCCCGTAGTTATTTTTCGCGCGTGTCCGGATTGCCCGAACCCCGTAGATAAAATTTTCAAGTTTTAGGAACCACTTTTACATGTATTTTAGAGTAGTCTTTGGTATTTTTGCGCGTAGGGATTTGCCGCTAGTTTATTTTTCGTGTTTAGGTTTATATCTCGCATTCTCGTGTGGGAATATTTTTTGTGTTGCAACCCCACATGTTTTATATGTTTCCGGGGTAGAAAAATGCATAGGATTTTTCCGCGCAATTAGTTTTAGCTTTTGAGCAAGTTAGTTCACGCGATATTTTGCCATGTTGCCCTCTTGTCTCTTTCGTAGGATTTAATCTGTGCTTCATTTGAAGGAGTTGTCAACTAGGGATTTGTTCTTGGATGTTTACTCTAGCCCCTGGTATTTTTGGTTGCAATAGAAATGCATGTTTAGGTGTGATTTTCTTGCTCTCAAGTTGCTAGAAATAGTGCTGATTTGGAGGTGCTGAAATATTTCTAACTCTGGAATCTGTTATGTTTTGTTGTTGTCTTGTCTTGCTTCTATCTTGTGATCTGTAGCTCTTTTGAGGTTGGTGCAATGGAGTTAGTTGTAGACCTTGTGATTCTCTAGCATGCTGTGAATTTTCATGCCATTTGGAGTCCTGTGGCTTATGGTTTTGCTGCTGTCAATATGGCTTCAGATCGAAAACTGCACTTTCATAAAGTGTAATTTTCACTAAGTCTGAAACTGCGTCTGAGGAGCCATTTTGTGACTTCTTTCCCTAGTGATCCATGATGCCATGCTAGTTGTTGTTAGTTGTTTGTTGTAGTGCTTCTTGCCCTCTATCGTGTCATGCCTTGGTGGATTATATTTGAGTTGTGTAGCTCGTAGTTGTGGGGCGTAGAAAATGCTATGTGGCTGATTTTGGCAGATTGTTGTGATTTCTTGTTTTGCTCGTATCGTTTGATCCGTAGCTCCGATTTGATCGTGTCCTATATGAAACTTGCTTAGAATCTCGTGTAGTTTCATTTTATCTTGCTGGTTGTATGTTTTGAAGTGCTCGTAGCCGTCGTTGCACACATAATGCATTCATGCCATCATATCTTGCGGTGCTTGTAACTTTTGATCCGTAGCTCCGTTGGAGATGTTCTCTATGTGTAAATTGCTTGTAACGACGCGTAGAATCACGTGAACCTATTTGTTTTGCTGTTTAACAACTAATTAAATGTGTCAGTTCAGATCTGGACAGAATTGTTAATTAACATGTGAGGTCGTTTCGGAAGTGCTATATGTCATTTCCGACCTCATTTCAAATGCCTAGATAGGTAGTTGAATTACTCTTCACCTCTTGCCATGTTAACCCACATTTAATATTGCCATGTACCTAATCGAGATAGAACTAAATAATAAACATGGAGCTTCGTCAATATGCAACTCGTTGCATATTGAACTTCACTTAATGTGTAGTGTTTGTTTGTGTGACTTGCCATGCCGTGACTTGCATGTATTCAGCTGCTCATGCATCATTTATGTTGTGCATCGTGTGGTGAATTATGTGTGTTGATTTGTGTTTCCGGTTTGCTTCGTCCGATAGAGTTCCGCAGCGTGCCGGATTGTGAGGACCCGTTGGACTACGTCGGTTTGTCTGCTTCACGGAGTCATTCTTCTTCCAAGCGGGATCTCAGGCAAGATGACCATTTCCCCAGATACCATTACTATCATTGCCATGCTAGTTTTTACCGCTTCTATCGATTATGTCTCGTTGCCTACCACATGTTAAATATCAGCCTCTCAACAATGCCATGAAACTTTCAACTGTTCACAACCTAGCAAACCACCGATTGGCTATGTTACTGCTTGCTTAACCATGTTGTTAGCGTTGTTAGTTGCAGGTGCAGTTGCTTCCATGTGAAAGCATGGGTTCCTTGTTATATCACCATATAAATGATATTTAACTTAATGCACCTATATACTTGGTAAAAGGTGGAAGGCTCGGCCTTTCTAGCCTGGTGTTTTGTTCCACCTTTGCCCCCTTAGTTTCGGCTACCGGTGTAATGTTCCATAATTGAGCACTCCTAACACGATCGGGGTTGTTATGGGGACCGCCTTGATAATTCGTTTTGGATTAAAGATGGTCTGGCAAGGCCCAACTTTGGTACTACATTTGCCTAATCACCTAATAAAATTGCATAGGGACTTTCCGGACCCCGAGGATAATTTAATCAACCGCCGGGCCAGTGCTCCTCATGAGTGTTGGTCTAAACTGGGCAGACTGCTGGGTACCACGGGGCAACTCGAGGTTTGGTACCTGTAGGCTTTTCCATCTGTCGTGTCTTGAGAACGAGATACGCGGCTCCTATCGGGATCGTCGACACGTCGGGCGGCCTTGCTGGATTAGTTTTACCTTTGACGAGATATCTTGTGCATCCGGATTCCAGTGATGCTTTGGGTAATCTCAGAGTTGAGGTTTTCCACTAAGGAATCCGACGAGATCGCGAGCTTCGTGATTGAGGATTTCTATGCGGCTTGTGGTAATTTGTGATGGACTAGTTGGAGCACCCCTGCAGGTTTAAATCTTTCGAAAAGCCGTGCCCGCGGTTATGTGGCAACGTGGAAACTTTGTTTAACACTCGTTAGATAACTTGAAGTTAACTTAATTAAAATATGCCAACTGTGTGCGTAACCGTGACTGTCTCTTTCGGGAGTTCCTTCTCCGATCGAGGACACGGTGGGGTCATGTCAGACATAGGTAGGTGTTCAGGATCATTCTTTTGATCATCAGTACTCACGTCCGCTATGCGTAGATCTTCCCCCTCTTATTTCTTGTACTCGTAAGTTTAGCCACCAAATATATGCTTAGCCGCTGCTGCAACCTCACCACTTAACCATACCTCACCCATTAAGCTTTGCTAGTCTTGATACCTTTGGAAATGAGATTGCTGAGTTCCCTGTGGCTCACATATTACTACAACACCAGTTGCATTTATAGGTAAAGGTTACTTGACGCGAGTACGTTGATTGCTCATTTGGAGTTGCTTCTTCTTCTTCTTCTTCGTCGAGCTAGGATGGGTTCCAGGCCGGCAGCCTGGGATAGCAAGGATGGACGTCGTTCTTCTTTTCTCGTTTGTTTTCGTCCGTAGTCGGACCCTTCTCTTACTCTTGATGATTATGTAATGTACTGCTGTGACTCTGATGTAGCTTGTGGCGAGTGTAAGCCAATTCTATATTTATATATCTCTTCTTTTCAGTACATGTACTTGTAACGATATCCATTCTTGCGACACGAGGAGATGCGCTTCTATCCCTGACGAGGCCTTCGTGCCAAATTGAGGATAGGGTCGCATCTTGGGCGTCATAATAAGCCACCCCTCCCCTCTAGCACAAGGGTTCGCGCCCCCTATATTACACAAAAAACACTCCGCAAGAGGTCCTGAGCACCTAAGACGTAGGGCAATTACCTCCAAGAGAGGGGCCTGAACTCATACATCTTGCGTACAATCATTCCGTAGCTAGGACTCTGCCCTCTCCATTTGTACCCTACACCTCTACTATCAGGTTTATCCCCATGATAGCCATCACAGCGAAGACGATGTTGACGGCCTGGTACGAGCCGCCTGATCCTGCGACGCTGGTATGTGAACCTCCAGCCGCTTCGACGTGATGGTCGGAGATCAGCTCAACGAGGCTCGGAGGAGCCGGTTGGTCACCGGCCATCGACACAGCGGTCTGGGACGGAGGAAACTAGAGGAAAGCCTTCACACGCCCACTACCTGGTGCGCCAAATGTCCGATTTCGGGCTCCGCAAAACCCTAAGGATTCGAACACTGGGGCGTATGTGTAGGTCCCTCCCTGCTTCACCTCGCCTAGCCTCTACTCGATGGGAATGACGAAAAGCGCACTTGAAGGTGAGGAGAACATCCGGGTGAGTCCTTCCCTCCTTCCCTCCTTTTCTCAGGTATCCTACCCTCTCTATTTATAATGCAGGCTAGGGTCCTCTTCTCTTATCGTAGGAGGGAAGGGATCCCACAACAACCATTTTCGGTGGGAGACAAGGGAACATGCCTTTCCCTGTGAAAAGTGGTCTTCGGGTGCAAAGCCGCTGCCAGCATCGCAGAGGTGAGCGCAAGGATGACGTCAGTCCTGCCAGTGGGCGACCAGGGTCTTGTTGCACCGAAAGGGAAACCTTTAGAAGATGCCTTTGGAGTCCTGATTCGCTCCCGCCTTCTTTGCACCAAAAGGGGGAGCTGTCATGTTCTGCCACCTTCTGATCGCCGACTCTTTCCTGGCGTCACCCTTGACTCCCGAGGCCCATCCGTACCTCGGAATATCCACCGCTCTGGACGGGTCCCGAGGAGCCCCCCTAGTGGGTCTTGACACTGCTCCTCCTTGTGAGGCTTGGCCCCTCACGAGGGCCTTGTTCAGGGTGGTGCTGTTCTTTTCCAATCTTGTGTTGATGAAGTGGGCCAGCCTTGGTCCGCAGGCAAGCAGGTCTGGGTACCCCCGTTCATAGAACACCGACAACAACCTCGAAGCTCCAAAAGGCTGTCCTACCGAGAATTAAGGTCGACGTACCACTTGCTTCAGCGTAAGTACTTGTGCCGAATGGTTTTTCCTTTGCTAGTCAAGGTATCCCAAGTGATGACCGATCTTCTTGTCGTTTCTTTCACACGGCGGACACGTCGACCGCTTCTCTGGAACCGAAGGCCTTCGACAAAGGGCAAAAGGATGCCAACATCCCTTCTTCTAGAGGTATCCCTTGGGCTTATTTTTGTGCCATTCGGGCCTTTAGGATTTGGCCACGTGATGGCGTTTTGGATGTTTGTGGATGTGTGTAGAGCCATGAATTTTGATTGAACTTGATCCCGTCAGTCCTATGGCGGTCGGAGGAGCGTCCAAGCAAGCTACGACCCACAGTTGAGTGATAGAGTCCTCGACTGCCCAGGTTCAAGTTCGTGAGGCTTGAGAGACTACTTTGGCTAGAGTGTCACTCGGACCAGGTCCATCTGCCACATCGTCGCTTCCTTTCATGGACCGCAACCTCTTCCAGCTGCACCATATCCCAGAGAATTAGGAGGGAGTACGCAAGGCGGCCCTGGCTCAACTGGAAGTAATGGTTGGGCGGCTGAAAGAAGCATACGATGCTAGTGAAGCCGTGGTGAAGAACATCCGGGTGAGTCCTTTTCGTGCACACATGTTTTTGTTTTTGAACTTGATCCCGAGTGGGTTTTTTCTGAGGCACACCCACTGGGTGTCGTTTTCCAGTGGGAGCACGTTGAGCGCACCCACTGGGTGTAGTCCCGGAGGCTACCATCGACTGGAGCAGTCGGTGGTAGTCTTAGTTCATGTTTAGATTCGAGTAAGGTAGATAGGGTACGGGCCCCTTTTTTCCTCCTTTTATTTTTCTGGTGGGGGCGTGCTAAGCGCACCCACTAGGTGTAGTCCCCTAGGCTACCATTCACTGGATTAGTCGGCGGTAGTCTTAGAATTACTGTATTGTATTCTGCTTGACTTGTGTCTATTGATGACTGACTGCCCGCGGGCCCGGGGGCCATGATGATGCTATGGACAAGTAGTTGCAAGCCCTCCGACTGAGCCTTGATGCTGAAAAGGCCAAGAATAAGCGACTAGAACAGGAGAAATGCAGAGTTGAAGGTAAGCTATCGCTGTCCGACTAGCTCTTGATTCGATTGTCTTTCCTATTCAACTGAGGCTGTCTTGCCAGCTCTCCTTTCTAAAGGGCTGAAAATTTCCATTTACCTAGTTACCATGAAGGAGGCCCTTGAGAAAAGGGATGAAGAACTCGCATTATCTTTGAATGAGGCCACACAGAAGACCCAGGCGGCCGAAACCAAGCTTAAGACGGTCAGGACACTTGAATAAGAAAATAGACTTCTGAAGGCTTGAGCGTAGAAATCTGCTGCAGAGCTCGCTGAGCTGAAGAAGCACCATGCGAAGTGGGAGACCAAATTTGAGAAGGTCGTCACCAAGAAAGCTGAACTAGAGCAGTTCATTGAGGACTTCAGCGTGGAACACTGCGATAAGCTTAAAGGTATGTTATGCATTCGAACGATCTCTCGTTGTCACCTTACAATTTCCGAGTGATGTTTTCTCATATTTTTGTTTTCCGACTGAATCCAGCCTTCTCCATTGGTGTTGAGGAAGAGATGGCGCGAAAAGAAAATGAACTAAATCCGAAGGCAGAGCTCATGTACGATAGTGTTGCCTTAGCTCTTCTCAGGATGGAAGCCCACGTCGACTATGTGTTGGGTTGCTTCAAATGGCTCTAGTCAGCCATTAGGGAGATAGATCAAGAGAAGACCCCTGACAATGCACTTCCAAAGGATTCCCAAAACATCATGAACCGTGTGAAGGCCATCCCCAGAGAACTCAAATCTTGGAAGAAGTCATCAACGAGGGCCGGAGCCGACATCACCCTCTCACTTGTCCACATCCATTGTAAAGGGGTGGATGAGGAGAAGGTGAAGAATCATCGGGCCGTCAACAGGAAAAATGCCAAGGTCGAGGACTTCATGGAGATTTTCATGGCGGCTGCCACCCGGATTGCATATGGGATCGACCTCGGCACCTTCGTGGAAGCAGTGGCACCTTCGGCTTCCGAGTGATGCTCGGAGGAAAAAACATTTAAGTTTAAATTTGCCTCCGGATGCCGAGTGGTTTTATGTAACCCCAAACTTTGAGAGAGCCATGAGCTCTCTCTTATGCACACATTTTGCTGAACTTGGTTCTGTTTATCCATATTCGAGTGTGGATCTTATCTGCATGGTTGTCTTTATTTGGGGCCACTTTTACTCGGTCAAAAGTTGGTTCGCATCTGAGTCCCCGAGTGTGGAAGTTATCCTCATTCGGGGTTGTTTTTGACTTAGGCGAAAGCTGGTCCGCAGCTAAGCCCCCGAGTGTGGAAGTTGTCCTCACTTGGGATGGTTTTTGAGAGGCGAAAGCTGGTTCGCAGTTAAGCCCCCGAGTGTGGAGGTTGTCCTCACTCGGGATGGTGTTATTCATCTTGTCGACCAAATGAAGAGCTTTCTACATTCAGAACCGTTTTAACTTAGGCGAGAGGTGGTTCGCAGCTAAGTCCCTGAATATGGACGTTGTCCTCACGTGGGATGGTTTTTCACTTAGGCTAAACTTGGTTCGCACCTAAGCCCCTGAATGTGGACGCTGTCCTCACTCGGGGATGGTTTTTGACTTAGGCGAAAGCTGGTTCGCAACTAAGCCCCCGAATGTGGACGTTGTCCTCACACGGTGTCGTGGTTTTGTCACGGCAGATGTCCTCGTGAAAGGACTTAGTACTGGAGCCATCGCACCTTGGTGGCGACTCAAAGGTGTTAAGCGGGAGAGACACGGCGATTTACCCAGGTTCGGCCCCTCGTGAGGACGCAAAGGCCTACGGCCTGCTTTGGTTTGTATTGATGTGGTTTCGATTACAAGGAGGGCGTAACTCGCCAAACCTAGCACTCGATGATTTCTAACCTGCCCTCTGCTTCCCTGGGACTCGCCTTTATATACAGGTCGAGTCCCTAGGGTTTACAAGGGTACTTTCCTTCCTACAAATCATGACCTCTACGATCTCCAAGTCGCCATCTTCCAAAGCTTGGAGACCTTCCAGAAATTCTAAACCGCCACACAACCTTCGGCCTTGCCAGGCCAAGGCCCGAATCACGCTCAGATGAATCCGCTGATTCGGTAACCCGGCCCAACTAGGGCGGGTTAGTAACAGGTAATATCCCCAACATTAGGCCCCAGATTGACTTGAATTCTCTTCACGCCAATACTCTTGCTCAATTAAAGGCGATTCATCCTTTATCCTTCCTTTCACATCAGAGACTTTGACCCACCACCTGTCGTGGAAGATCTTTAAATCGCCAAACCATTTCTCGTTGGCATCTTCTTATCCCTTGGATTCCGGGAAGACTGACATAATCCTAACGGATCATTTGATATCGTTATCCCAAAATTTTCGGAGCGCCATTATAGCGAATCTTTTTATCCTTCGACGGTTCCCGCTCACGGCGCCTCGATTCCAGCGCCCGCCCTGTTAAATAGGTGGGGGGGGGACAGGACTGGCGCTGCCCACCTACCTGTCTCATCAATCTCCTCCCCATTATCACAGTGAGGAAACCTTACCGCCTTCCGAGGGCTCCGCCGCCGACCGCAGTTCCTGTCGTCGCCCGAAAGCTTCGGCACCGCCCATAGATCTTCGCCGCCATCAAGCTTCGTACCGCGGCCGATCTGCTCGCCGCCATCGACCACCGCATCGCCGTCGACCACCTCGTTGTTTGCCAAGCACTCCGTTGCCGCCGAAGATCTCTGCGCTCGACAAGACTTTCATGCTCCTCCAACAGCCTCCATCGCCGTCGACCACTTCCGACCGAAATCATCATGTTAGGTCACCGCTCACTTAAGAACAGATCCCATCCCTGTTCGAAGTTTCAACATCGTCATGTTCTTGATACCCTTCGAGAATATCTGTTACCTGTCGTTGACTGATTAATGCAAATGTCGATGAGATAGCCAATGTTTTTAATACCTTCATTTATCTGCCCTTGACTTGGGTGTTTAGAGCAATATTTCGTCAAACGAACGATATCACCTTATCCTGGTAGTAAATTACTGCATATAGTCATTTTTCTCATGTTCTTTCGACTGTCCAGTAGATCCATAGTTTACCTGCTCATTGTGTAAAGCTGTTTGTAGTCTTCACACTTCACCGTTTTGAACAAATGTCTCCGACACCTTTAGAACATAACTCTCGTGAATAGCCAAACTTCGTAAGTTGCCATAGCAACCCAACCCGGATCTTTATATGGCGGGTCAAGCTTTTCCCTTAGTCCGTGAACAAATTACTTGGCGAGTCAAATGAACTTATTTCACCCCTTACGGTAGATGTTCAAGGCGTGTAAATTCACCCGTACTTTACTCCTTTGTAGCATGGGCACCGTCTTCAAAAGTGACTGGCTCCCTACCAAAGTCGACGACACCATACTAGCAGACTATGTGAAAACGGGCAACTTGGACCCTCAGAATGTTATCGGTTGGTGCACCGGGTTCGGAGAGGATCTCCCCAACCCCAAAGAAGGGGAGATAGTCGTTTTTGTTGAACACCTTGAGCGAGGTTTTAAGCCGCCCGGATCAAAGTTTCTTAGAGACGCCATGGCTTTCATGAACGTCCGCCTCCAGGATCTGGGACCTAACTCGATAAGTAACCTATGCCAGTTCCAAGTGTTCTGTGAGGCTTACCTGCGGATTGAACCCTCAGTTCCCTTATTCTGGCACTTTTTCCACCTAAATCGCCAATTGGAATTTCACAATGGCCCCAGCCTGGAACTTGGCGGTGTAAATGTTCAGCGCCGCAGGGATAGCCCGTTTCCCTCACTCACCATGCCAAGCCATCCCAAAGGCTGGGGCGAGTCTTGGTTCTATTGTTGAGAGACCTCACCTGCAGGCGAAAACAAGCTTCTGGGCTATAGGAAAGATCGCCTTCCAACGAATTTCAAGCTTCCGGACAAGCTCACCGAGGAGGAGGAATCAGATTTCATCCCAGTATTGTCCGAGTTAAGATCTTTGACAAACAACGGCCTTACTGGGGTCGACTTGATCCGCTGCTGGGTCGAATGGCGCATCCTCCCTCTGAGTCGCCGGGACGGTCTAATGTGCGAATTTGATGGCACCTTAGATCATCCTCAATGTTATTTCCATACGGATTTAACGGAAAACAATATTGTCACCATCATCAAGAAGCTGACCGGCGAGCCCGCGGGAAAATGCGGCCAAATCGGCCTCAACCCTTTCTGCAAAATTAATCCGGCGCCCAAGGTAAGCAAATTTAACCCGCCTTTTGTCTTTACTTCTTATGTTTTATTTGAATTGTGTCCTTTTGTAACATATGCCATTCTAGAAAGGTGATAAATTTTGCTCCAAGAAACCCAAAAGGCCAGCCATGAAGCACGCTAAGCCGCCCCCAAAGAAAACCAAGGGCAAGGGCAAAGCTGCTGAGGCCGAGCCATCCGAAGCCGATGAATCTCAAGTCGGCGATGCACCTTCAGAAGTAAAAACCTATCCTCTTTTCACTCGCCATCCACTAGTGTTAACTTTGTATTTACATCTCTGCCTCTCTTGAATAGAATGAAGACAACGAAAGCCAGGAGGATTCTGTAGAGGTAATTTCTGTTTCCTCCGATTCATCTCCTTCTCCACCTAAGCCGGCCAGGCGAATTTGTAGGAAAGTTCCCTTTTCACATCCAAATGCTTGTTTGGACCCAAATTTCCTATTGAAGAAAGCACAACATACTTCAAATCGGAAGACCCGAAGTCATTCCGATGATCTGGTGTCCGGCTTACCAGCAATGAACAAGAGGAAACCAAATGAGGTACCCATGAACAACACTTCTTCATGTTTCTTTGGATCACATCTGTAACTCGCATATATCTTTGACGTATAATTCTTGCAGAATTCTCCTCCTACATCTGGCGACTCAGTAATGTCGACACTTCCGCCAATGATTCGAGTCCCTGGGTAAGTCCTTTGATAATTTTACTTTGAATCGAAGGGTGATAAATTTTGAGTTCTTTAATGCGCTTCTCCCCTCTTTTAGGGCACAAGCCAAGAAAAGGAAAACCGGCGGGTCAACTCCTGTCATAATTTCACAGCCCATCAAAGAGTTAGTGCCGATCCAAGATAACCTGGATCAAGATGAGCCCGAAGATCAAATGGATCTTCCAAATTCGCCCAAGGAAACAATGAATGCCCCTAAGCCGCCAAGTCCATTGACAACAGCAGAAGACCCGGATGTTGTAGTTATCACTGGTACCAACTTCTCCAAACCGGCGACAACGGTTTTGTCTAAGCATGTGACATCCTCCTCTCAAACCATTCCTGAGTCTGGGCTCTCCAAGGCTAAGCTTTCTGAATATGAACATCTGGAATTCAAAGAACTCTGCTCTGGTTTTGCATGTCGCCTGGAGGAGAGTTATGAGATGGAGAAAAGCCTGCTCCGGATGCTAAAAAATAAACATGAGGTAAGCTTTGTTATATTATATTACTCCCATTAACCCCCAAGGGTCGGTTCATCAGTAAAAAGATGACTCGGGTCTTGATAACTTTAGAGAAAACTTTCGACCAGTAACCCCCAAGGGTCGGGTCATCCGTAAAAAGATGAGCCGGGTCTTGATAACTTAGAAAAAACTTTCGACCAGTAACCCCCAAGGGCTGGGTCATCGGTAAAAAGATGAGTCGGGTCTTGATAAATTTAGAAAAACGTTCGACCAGTAACCCCCAAGGGCCGGGTCATCAGTAAAAAGATGAGATGGGTCTTGATATTGTATAATTTTATCTGAGAAAATTATACATTAGCCCCCAAGTGTCAGGGATATTCCTTGCAATAGTTCTGAGACTTGCCCCTTATCATGTACTTTCAACAGGAAAATCTTACTCAGACTGAACTAGCGCTTGGCAATTTAAAGAAAAACTTATCTCATCAGCAAGATGCCCGAACTAAGTCGGAGGAGAAGTATTAATTGGTCCTGGCTGAGATGGAAAAACTCAAAGCCGATTTAAAAAGAGCTCAAGCTGACCAGGATGCTGCAACAAAAAGAGCAGAGAAGGCTAAAGCGAGGCTGGCTACTGTGCAACAGGAATTGTCCGGCTTGAAGCGACATATCTCAAACATGGCGCAAGCCGTCTTTGGTAAAATACTCAAACTTTTGATCTCTTTTTTTACCAATAACTCTTATTACAAGTCGTTGATTATCATGACCCCTAACACAGGTCCGAGAGCCGCCAACCTTCAGGATGATTGCGTGCTGATGTTGAAGGTGATTTACATGCTGACAGAACAGCTGTACACCGGCAGTGTATTAACTGTTAAAGCAGTGATGGGCGCCAAGGAGCCTATAACCTCCATAAAGAAGATGCTTGGCTACCTATCCATGCTTCCTCCCCAGATTGGCGAGTTGACTCGGTCAGCCGCCCCGAAGGGAGTGCTGACTACATTAAGTCGCTGCTTGGCATATGCTCCAGAGATCAACCCGGAAGAAGTAGCGGCAGGCTTTCCTCAACTTAAAGATGACGGGTCAGAATTCGTCGAAGAGGACTATCAGCGTGTCGTCAAGGACTCCCGGCTGGCGGCGACTCAACTTGCTGCAAGTCTAGACTTATCAAAATATCAGGCAGCTTATGATAGCAAGAACAAGAAGGTCAATCCGCCAACCTTTGTGACGACCAGCTTAACTCCACGGCGACCCAAGAACCCTTTTGACTTGGACGCAGATCTTGCATCAATCCTGACCGATGAAGATGCCTTCGCGGCTCTGGCCAAGTGTAACTGGGTACTGGGCGACTTGCAAATTGAAGTCGGCCAAAGCTCGCAGCAAAATGATCCAAGGGCGTCAGCAGAATAAACTTCATTGATTTGGCCCTAAGAGCCATGTAATAGGTCTTTTTTAGGAATCGGTACTGCTTTTGTGATACTCACGAAAAGAATTCTTATGTCGCCCTTACGGCGATTTAAAATATTGGATCCGTCGTTTGAATATCCTTTATAATGCTTAATCTGCCATGGATGAAGTGATTTTGATAATCAACCTGTTTTAAGCTTGAAAAACATATGTGAAACCAAATAAATGATAACAAATATTTTCAAGATGATTCAGGAAAAAGGTTTGGAAAACCTTGTGGCAATGCCATGAAGGAAAATAAAAAATAGCAATTTCATCGGCTCATAAGGTCGCGACAGGATGGGGTGAGTCAGAAAACTCAAGCGCCACCCTAGATGATGGTTTCGTAGACTCATAAGGTCGCGACAGGATGGGGCGAGTCAGAAAACTCAAGCGCCACCCTAGATGATGGTTTCGTCGGCCCATAAGGTCGCGACAGGATGGGGCGAGTCAGAAAGCTCGAGCACACACCCTAAATGATGGTTTCGTCAGCTCATAAGGCCGCGACAGGATGGGGCGAGTCAGAAAGCTCGAGCACACACCATAATATGATGGTTTCGTCGGCTCATAAGGTCGCGACAGGATGGGGCGAGTCAGAAAGCTCGAGCACACACCCTAAGATGATGGTTTCGTTGGCTCATAAGGTCGCGACAGGATGGGGCGAGTCAGAAAGCTCGAGCACACACCCTAAATGATGGTTTCGTCGGCTCATAAGGTCGCGACAGGATGGGGCGAGTCAGAAAGCTCGAGCACACACCCTATGCTGATGATTTCGTCGGCTCATAAGGTCGCGACAGGATGGGGCGAGTTAGAAAGCTCGAGCACACACCCTAAGATGATGGTTTCGTCTGCTCATAAGGTCGCGGTAGGATAGGGCGATTCAAAAAGCTCGAGCACACTCCCTAAGATGATGATTCTGTCGGTTCATAAGGTCGCAACAGGATGACAAAATTTATTTTTAATGAAGAAGCCCCCAAGTCGGGGAGCATTTTAATTTTATTACTTCATAATGAAACTGAAAAACTTACAAAATGCAGAGCCTAAGAGCTCAAGTGTAATAAGGCTGCAAGTGGGCAATATTCCAGGGGCGAGTTGACCCAGCCTCCGTGGTTGGCCGGTTAGGCCGAAGATCCACTAGATAATAAGAGCCATTGCAAAGATTATTGCTGACGACGAACGGTCCTTCCCATGGTGGTGACAACTTATGCATGCCAGCATGATCTTGTATCAACCGAAGAACCAAGTCGCCTTCCTGAAAGGTCCGGCTCTTAACCCGGCGGTTGTGATAACGCCGTAGATCTTGCTGATAGATGGCTGAACGTGCCGCAGCTAGGTCACGTGCCTCCTCTAAGGCGTCCAAGGAGTCTTGACGCGCCAGCTCGTTGTCTTGCTCCACATATGCGGCGACTCTAGGTGAGTCATGCCTTATGTCAGTAGGAAGAACGGCTTCTGCTCCGTAGACCAGAAAGAAAGGGGTGAAACCTGTGGACCGGTTCGGGGTGGTCCGGATACTCCACAGTACTGAAGGTAATTCTTCAACCCAACACCCTGGGGTTTTCTCCAGGGGAACCATGAGTCGGGGCTTAATTCCTCGCAAAACATCCTGATTCGCTCGTTCTGCCTGCCCATTAGATTGTGGGTGAGCGACCGCAGAAACATCAAGCCGGATATGTTCTCGATGACAAAACTCCTGCATCGCCCCTTGAGACAAGTTAGTACCATTATCAGTAATGATACTGTGTGGATATCCAAACCAGAAGATCAGCTTCTTCAAGAATTTGACCGCTGTCTCCGCATCGCAAGTTCCAATAGGTTCCGCCTCAACCCACTTGGTGAACTTATCAACCGCCACCAGCAGATGGGTCTTCTTGTCGGAGGACATTTTAAAGGGGCCGACCATGTCTAACCCCCAGACCGCAAAAGTCCAAGTGATGGGGATCATTCTTAATTCTTGAGCCGGCACATGAGCGTGTCGCCCGTAACGCTGGCATCCCTCGCACCGACAAACTATATCTTCTGCATCTGCATGAGCCGTCAACCAAAAGAAACCATGACGGAAAGCCTTTGACACCAAAGAGCGTGACTCGGCATGATGCCCACAGTCTCCGGAATGAATGTCATTTAAGATTATGCATCCTTCTTCGGAGGAAACGCATCGTTGAAAAACTCCAGAGGTGCTCCGCTTATATAACTTGCCATTGATGATGACCATGGATTTGCCGCGCCGAACGATTTGACGGGCCGAAACTTCGTCTGTTGGTAACTCGCCCCGGGAGAGATAAGCCCGATAAGGAAGAACCCAATCCGGCGTGACATGGAGAGCCGCCACGAGCTGAGACTCAGGATCTGGTATTGCCAACTTCTCCTCCGATGGTAAAATCACGGATGGTTTATGCAAAATATCCAGAAAAACATTGGGGGGAACTAGCTTTCGCTGGGAACCAAGTCGTGAGAGGGCGTCAGCTGCCTCGTTGAGGCGCCGATCAATTTGGTCAAACTGATAACCATGAAAATGACCCGCCACATCACACACAGCTCTTCTGTAAGCCGCCATCATGGGGTCCCGAGAATCCCAGGTACCCGAGACTTGCTGCGTCACCAAATCAGAGTCACCAAAACACCTGACTCGCGTTAGATTCATCTCCTTGGCGAGTCGCAAGCCATGAAGCAAAGCTTCGTATTCCGCAGCATTGTTAGTGCATGGAAACATGAGTCGGAAAACATAACAGAATTTATCTCCTTGAGGGGATACCAATACCACACCAGCCCCCAAGCCTTCCAGCTGTCTAGATCCATCAAAATAAATAGTCCACTAAGTAAGATCAGGCCTGTCTTCCGGAGCCTGCAACTCCGTCCAGTCATTGATGAAATCAACTAAAGCCTGAGACTTGATGGCTGTGCGGGGGGTGTACTGCATGTGATGTGGCCCAAGCTCAATCGCCCACTTGGCAATCCGCCCTGTTGCCTCCCGATTCTGGATGATGTCCCCAAGGGGGGAAGAGCTAACCACTGTGATAAGGTGTTCTTGGAAATAATGCTTAAGTTTCCGACTCGCCATAAACACCACATATACTAACTTCTGCCAGTGTGGGTACCGTTGCTTGGAAAAGTTTAGCACCTCGCTGATAAAATACACCGGGCGTTGCACTAGGTACTCCTTCCCTTCCTCCTTTCTTTCAACAACCACTGCCAAACTTACTGCTTTGGAATTTGCCGCGATATACAAAAGCATGGGCTCTTTTTCAGTCGGGGCGGCCAGGACCGGCGGGTTAACCAATTGCCGTTTCAGGGCTTCGAGTGCCTCGTCTGCCTCAGTCGTCCAAACAAACCGATCAGATTTCTTTAGTAACTGATAAAGAGGAATCGCCTTTTCACCCAGGCGACTTACGAAGCGACTTAGAGCCGCAATGCGACCCGCCAGTCGTTGAACTTGATTAACGTTCGCCGGCTTTCCAAGGGATGTAACTGCTTCGATTTTGTCCGGGTTAGCTTCAATGCCACGCTCCGATACCAGGAAGCCCAACAATTTCCCTGCAGGCAAAACACATTTGGTGGGATTCAGCTTCATCTGATATACCCGTAGATTACCGAAAGTTTCCTTGAGATCCTCTAGTAGTGTCTCCCCCTGGCGGGTTTTGATGACAATATCGTCGACATAGGCGTGGACGTTGCGACCGATTTGGCTGCAAAGGCAATTCTGGATGCAGCGCTGATAAGTCGCCCCCGCACTCTTGAGTCCAAAAGGCATGGACACATAGCAAAAAGCCCCAAAGGGGGTTATAAAAGTTGCTTTCTCTTGATCCTCCACGGCCATCTTGATCTGGTGATATCCTGAGTAGGCGTCCAAAAAGCACAGTCGTTCGCATCCCACCACCGAGTCAATGATCTGGTCGATGCGGGGAAGAGCGAAGGGATCTTTTGGACAAGATCTGTTGAGGTCCGTGTAATCAATGGACATACGGAAGGTACCGTTCTTCTTGAGTACCAAAACCGGGTTAGCCAGCCATTTGGGGTGGAAAACTTCCACGATGAATCCGGCAGCTGAGAGACGGGCGACCTCTTCCCCGATCGCCTTGCGTCGCTCCTCGTTAAACCTGCGAAGATACTGCTGGATGGGTCTTGCCTTTGGGTCAACATTAAGATGGTGCTCAGCGAATTCTCTCGGCACACCAGGCATGTCAGAAGGTTTCCATACGAAGATGTCCCGATTCTCACGGATGAATTCGATGAGCGCACTTTCCTATTTGGGATCTAGACCCGTCCCGATGGTGAACTGCTTGGATGAATCGCCGGGAACAAAATCGATTGTCTTAGTGTCATCCGTTGGCTTGAACTTGAGGGGCAACTCAGCATCTGTCGTTGGCTTCTTTAGGGGTGACATGTCCGCCGGGTCAACATTGGCCCGATGGTGTTTGAGCTCCTCTGTAGCGCAGGCGACTTCCGCATAAGCCGCGTCCCCTTCTTCACATTCCTTTCCAATCCTTCTATCCCCATCAACCGTGATAGGTCCCTTGGGACCAGGCATCTTGAGCTTAAGGTAAACATAGGACGGGCGAGCCATGAAACGGGCGTAAGACGGCCGCCCAAATAACGCATGGTAGGGGCTTTTCAATTTGACCACCTCGAATATCAGTGATTCAGACCTGTAATTCTGCGCCGTTCCAACCGCCACTGTGAGTCTGACTCGGCCTATGCGGTAGGCCGACTTGCCTGGGACGATTCCGTGGAAAACCGTGGTTGAAGGCATCAGGTCTTTTTCCAATAGGTTCATCCTTTGGAAAGTGTCAAAATAGAAGATATTAATGCTGCTGCCACCATCCATTAGCACTTTGGATAGGGTGTAACCCCCAACTTGGGGAGCCACGACCAACGCTAAATCGCCAGGGTTGTCAACTCTTGGCGGGTGATCCTCCCTACTCCACGATATGGTGTGTTCAGACCAATGGAGGTATCTGGGAAGCGCCGGTTCAGACACAATGTACGCCCAGTGACTCACCTTCTTATCACGCCTGCAAGCATTGGTCGTGAAAACGTGATACTGCCCATTGCTTAACTGTTTGGGATCGCAGCGGAAACCTTCGTTATCATCCTGACCCTGCGGAGCCCCCTGTGGGGGTGGCTGCTGAAAGGCTCCTGGCAGGTTATACCGACGCTGGTGGTGCACCGGGTAGTGGCCGCTGCTTGGCTGTGGGCCTCCCTGAGGCCACTGTTCGGGAAAACCGCCGAAGGGGTTCTGTCGTTGGTTGGGTGCGGCAAACTGCTCCTGGCGTTGGTCCGGGTCATCGTTTTGACTTTTCTTGATCGCCTTCGCCCGAAACGCCCGCATTACAAAGCAGTTCTCCCAGGAGTGAGTCGCCGGACCGTCTGCCGTGGCATGGTGCGGGCAAGGGCCTTGGAGTAGCTCTTCATAGTTACGCGGCCTCTTCCCGCTAAACCCCCTGTTTTTCTTCTGGCGTTGGTTGCCACTGTTGGCGTTGGTATTGGCGACTAAACCTGAGGGCTCCTCTTGCGGTCTTCGCTTGCCATTGGCTCCTTGATTGTGGCGGTTACGTCCCTGGAACCGGGTATGGTTTTTGGATGACTCGCCCTTCTTGGGCGAATTAGCTTACCGTCCTCACCAGGATCTTTGGTGTCATCCGCTTTAGCGTACCTAGTGAGGGTGTCCATCAGCTCTCCCATGTCTTGGAGGTTTCGCTTGAGTCGCCCCAATTTTTGCACCAAGGGTTCGTAATGGCAATTCTGCTCAAGGATCAACATAGCCTGAGCCTCCGTAATACCATCTGATGAATGGATAATTTCCGCAGCCCGCCGTGACCAATGGTGAGCCGACTCATCAGGGCGCTGAACATAGTGTTGTAGATCGACGATCGTCATCGGACGTTTGCAAGTTCCTCGGAAGTTTTTGATGAAACACTCTTTCAACTCGGCCCAGGTCTGGATGGAGTTGGGAGGTAAGTTTTTCAACCAAGTACGTGCTGACCCCTCGAGCATCATCGTGAAGTATCTGGCGCAAACTGCCTTGTTTACGTCAAGCATGTCCATGGCGATTTCATAACTCTCGACCCACGATGTCGGCTCAAGGTCCGGGGTGTAGTTAGGCACCTTTCTTGGTCCCTTAAAATCTTTGGGCATCCTTTCGTTACGAAGGGCGGGGGCCAAGCATGGCACCCCCACTCGCCCACCGCCCCCGACGAGAGGGGCCGGGGCGACTTGGGTGTTCGGGAGATCCCGGCCCGACGGGTTCTGATGATCAGGCGGGTTGTCATGTGGGACGGGTCGTGGCCCGCTGTTCACGGCGGGCTGGTCCTCTGGCCGACTCTTGGTGTAACTTGCCTGGGGGGTGGAATGCAGCCTATCTAGGCTATGTGGGAAACTGGGCGTTTTGAACCACCGCCGTCTTCGACATCTCAATGGCGTTGCTTGCTTCTATCTCGTCAGGAGTGTTGCCGTGAATCGGAAGAGATTCCAGATGGCGAGTTTCGGCAAGGACGTTGTCCACCGGGTTGGAAAAGTGGCCTTAAGGCGTCCGGAATCGGGGAATGCGATCCTCAGCCATCTGAACCGGTGGGTTAGGCGGTTGACCCGGTAATCCCCCTGGGCGGCTCCCGCCCTAGGGGTTCGTGGAGTGTCGAACACGCGGGTCGGGTTGAGATCATGGGGAAGGCGACCTTGGTGTCTCCGTTGATGGACGGCATCGGATGTTCGCTAGTGTCTTTCGAGCCGCCAGCTGTCAGTATTTAAGCGCATCCTTTCGGCCGCAATTTGAGCTTGCCGAGTCTCGATCCTGGCGGACTCCACCTCGGCATCCTGATGAGCCTTTGCCACTGCCTCTCTGAGTTTTGCTAGCTCCGAATTTATCTCCTCCTGGTTTTCTGGTGTGAGGGGAGTCGCCATCAGCCTTGTGATCTTCGGCGCTAAATCCACCAGGACAGCGGTCAGGCTTGTAGACGTCTCGTCGGTTCCATCGCCTCCTGTGGGGTTTTGCAAGGGTTGAGTCGCCCCCGCCATATAAATGGCGATCTGGCGGCGGGTTCGGTCAAGGACTTCGGGGTCCATGGCCAGTGACAAGGCCCCAAGACAATCCCCATGTAGAGACCGGATTGAATCTGAATCACCCATGGATGATTCGTCATCAGAGTTGACTGGTGTAGTTTCCTGGGTCGCCGAGCATTCTGGCTCCTCCGATCCCTGCGTGAACCCCACAAAGACCGGGCGAGTCAGATTTGGCATCACTACTGGGCGGACGTACCTGGCCGGCTCGACGATGTCGGTGTAGATGTCTGGCTCAGGCACGGGTGATCCGATCATGCCGATGAAGATGTTGATCTTGCCGAAGGGGACCCTGTAACCAGATTCGATCGAATCCGCTTCGGGCCCCCATTGATGGTTGTCGATGTAGGTCTTCCCGCGGCGGCTCCGGGTCATGAGCCCCGTCGAGTAACTCCCAAACCCTGGTAGGGCTCCCTTTGAGAACTCAACTCCACCGTGCGTAGGCCCCACGGTGGGCGCCAACTGTCGTGGTTTTGTCACGGCAGATGTCCTCGTGAAAGGACTTAGTACTGGAGCCATCGCACCTTGGTGGCGACTCAAAGGGGTTAAGCGGGACAGGCACGGCGATTTACTAAGGTTCGGCCCCTCGTGAGGAGGTAAAGGCCTACGTCCTGCTTTGGTTTGTATTGATGTGGTTTCAATTACAAGGAGGGCGTAACTCGCCAAACCTAGCACTCGATGATTTCTAACCTGCCCTCTGCTTCCCTGGGACTCGCCTTTATATACAGGTCGAGTCCCTAGGGTTTACAAGGGTACTTTCCTTCCTACGAATCGTGACCTCTACGATCTCCAAGTCGCCATCTTCCAAAGCTTGGAGACCTTCCAGAAATTGTAAACCGCCACACAACCTTCGGCCTTGCCAGGCCAAGGCCCGAATCACGCTCAGATGAATCGCCAAATTCGGTGACCCGGCCCAACTAGGGCGGGTTAGTAACAGGTAATATCCCCAACACACGGGGTGGTTTTTGACTTAGACTAAAGCTAGTTAACACCTAAGCCTCTGAATGTGGACATTGTCCTCACTCGGGATGCTTTTTGACTTAGGCCAAAGCTGGTTCACAGCTAAGCCCCCGAGTGTGGAAGTTGTCCTCACTCGAGATGGTTTTTGACTTAGACGAAAGCTGGTTCGCAACTAAGTCCCCGAGTGTGGAAGTTGTCCTCACTCGAGATGGTTTTGTTCATCTTGGCAACTCAGTGAAGAGCTTGCTACATTTGGAACCATTTTAACTTTGGCGAGAGCTAGTTCACAGCTAAGTCCTCGAGTGTGGAGGTTATTCTCATTCGGGGCCGGTTTTTGTTCCTTAGGAGAAATTAGGTTTGCTACCAAGAAATGATTGTTCTGTTCATCTTGGAGACCGAATAAATAGCTTGCTACATTTGGAACCATTTTAACTTAGGCAAAAGTTGGTTCACAACTAAGTCCCTGAGTGTGGAGGTTGTCCTCGCTCGGGTCCAGTTTTTGTTCCTTAGGCGAAAACAGGTTCGCTACCAAGAAATAATTGTTCTGTTCATTTTGGCGACCGAATGAAGAGCTTTCTATATTTGGAACTTTTTTACTTAGGCGAAAGCTGGTTCGCACCTAAGTCCCTGAGCGTGGAGGTTGTACTCACTCGGGGCCGGTTTTTGTTCCTTAGGCGAAAACGGGTTCGCTACCAAGAAATGATTTACGCCCACTGAGTGTGTGTTTCACCGGAGTGACAGATTTGACCATAGTTGAAGAAAGGAAATATTTTATTCTTCTAACCATCTGAGTTCATTACCTGAATGAAATGATACATTCTAAGTATTGAACTTGCAGAGCAGGTCCGTGTTCCAGGTTCTCGGCTCTTCCACCCCGTCTTCAAGGTTGTATAATCGATAAGCTCCGTTGTCCAGGACTTGGGAGATGGCGTATGGCCCACGTCATAGAGTTTCGAGCTTGTGGGGGTTTTGTTGGTCCAATCGAAGGACCAAGTCCCCTTCTTGAAATGCTCGTCCCCTGACTTGCTTTTCATGGTAGCGTCACAGGTCTTGTTGGTACAGTTTGGACCAAATGAGGGCTAGCTCTATCTTTTCTTCTAGGAGATTCAAATTGTGTTGGTGTACTGCCTCGGTTTCAGCTTCGTCGTACTGCTCCACTCGGGGGAGTGGTGAATGTCGGTGTTCTGGGAATGGGGGTACCCGGACCTGCCTGCCTGTGGTCCAGGTCTGGCCCACTTCATCAAGCAAGCACAATCGGGCGCGACACCAGTCAAGGCAAGGTCCTCACGTGGGGCCAAGCCTCGCGAGGAGGAACAGCCTCAAGAATCGCAAGGGCCTCTCCAGGAACCCCCCCCCCCCCCCGAAGCGGCGGATATTCCGAGGCGAGACCCGGCCTCAGGAGTCAAGGAGACAGCAGGGCGGAGTTGTTTCCCCTTTAGTGTAAAGGGGGGAAAGGGCGAACCGGGGTTCCAAAGGCTTCATTTGTGGTGCAACAAGGCCATCGCAGCCCACCAGCAGGACGGACGTCATCCCTGGACCCGTCCGTGCTGCGCTGATAACCACTTTGCAGGCGAAGACTACTTTTGGACAGGGGGAGCATGTTCCCCTGTTGCCCTTCAAAATTGGCCGTTGTGGGATCCCTTCCTGCCGAAACGATAAAGGAAGAGGACCGGGGCCGCCATTAAATATATAGAGAGTGGGTACTTCATAGGGGGGATCCACTCGCCTGCCCACTCCAACCACACAAAGGCCACCCTGCCTCCGGAGGCCCTCGAACACTGTACTAGTTCATCAACCAACCTCCACGAGAGGCAATCCACCAAAGCAGGACTAGGGTATTACGCTTCTCAGTGGCCCTAACCGGGGTAAACTGTCGTGTTCTCTGTCTTCCTCACCATCGAGTGAGTTCCCTGCCATCTCGAGCGAGTAGTGAGTTAGGTGAGATAAGCCCGTGAGAGCCCTTCATACACGCCCCTGAGTTCGAATCATGTCGGTGTTTACTCACGACATAAGCCATGGGTAAGCTAAAGAGATGAGGTGGAGACCGAAAGGTCACCGATGGGCTCTGGGAATGGGGTTGGTACAAGCGAGGGATGCACGATGTACACAGGTTCAGGGCTCTCCGTAGAGATAATACCCCTAGGCCTGCCGGATGTATAATGCACTAGAGTGGTTACAATGTGCTGCTTGAGCTGTTCGACGGAGGGGGAAGAAGGAGATGCCGGCTCACTACTGCCTCTCCTGTATGGGTGTGTGTGAAAAGGACTGACCGACTCGATCTCTGCATAGAAGGGGGTCGGGGGTTTTATAGACGAACCCATCGACCTACAATAAGGATAGAGGTACAAAGGTGGGACCCGACTGGCAGCCTCACCGGCTGGCCAGAGGGTCCAAAGTGGTCTTGGCTTGTCACTGGAGGGGTCCGCCGGCTGCAAGGTCCCATCTGGCTATGGGACCCGCCGGCTCGCCAATGAGGCTCTCGCGTAAGGCCGATACAGGAAACGTGTAGTACGTCTGGCGTCGTGTTGCGAGATTCATCATGGGTTGCCAGTATGACCGTCTCCACTGTTCCCACGCCGAGTGTGGTAATGGAGTGGGTGTTTGACGAGCTGACACTGTGCGGGGATGATGGATCGAAGCCGGAGTAGGTCAGCGGCATGGCCGCTGACACTGTACCTACCGTGCGCTCCAAACCAATACCCGCGCTGACGCATACACAACTTTGATCATAAGGTCTCATCATTACCTACGATCTGATGTGACTTGAGCTCCCTAGCCGGCTAGCGGCCTTGCTAGCCGGCCCAGGAACGACTGTCTCGCCTCTAGCCGGCATGCACGTCTTAGGTGACCAGAGGGAGGTAGCCGTCTCGCCCCTATCCGGTAGGGGCTTCCTAGCCGGCCAGAGGGATTTGGCTGTCTCGCCTCTAGCCGGCAGGGGCTTCCTAGCCGTCAAGAGGGAGTTGTGTTTGCCCTTCGATGTAGAGGGCAAATGAGTAGGCTCAATGAGCCTACCCCGGGGTTATCCCCCCGTCAGTAGTCCCCGAAGCAGGGGAGGCCCGCTGCCTCGGAGCGGGAGGCCTCGCCGGCTTGAGATATTTGATGTTGGTCTTCATCAGCCGCATGCGGCGGGAGGCGCCGGCTCGGAAGCGGGCTGGCTTCCAAGGAACGCCTCGGCTTCGTCGCAAGTCGCACCGTGGCGCCACGTGCCAGGCCCTGGCCTGATGTGCTGATGATTTGATCAAATGACGGGACTAGACCTGAGTCCTGGGTCCCGCCACGACGCAGCCGTGGCCACCGCACGAGGGATCCTCTACGGATTTACTCCGCGGCGGTTGGGTTCCAAGGGGCGTATGTGCACCCGTAATTGTCACGCCCTGTTTTTGCTATCACTTGTCTTTATTGTAAAATTCTGAGCATGTTAAAACTGTTTCAAAACTAATGTTGTGAGTGCCATGATTGACATTGTATGCTTGTATGCTTGATCATGTGAGGTTTTAAAACCCCAAATTCCTTTGGTATTATAACTGATTTCCAAAAAACCTTTGATAACCAAAGCAAAACCACCTTGAGTTGCACTTCATGTCTTTGATAGCACGCAGTGCTACTACTCATATTTGATAATCTGATTTTTACCTATCTTTATATTTCAAAACCACAAAAATAATTCTTTTTGTGAGTATTTTCCTAATTAAATAACCTGTCCATTTCTAAGGTCAGAATTGGTATTCCAACATGGAAAAATACTTTTCTGCTTTGGAAAAATCTGATTAAATTTAGAGATGATCAAAAGGACATATATTTTCCATACATAGGATTTTAAACCCCATTTTATATTATGTTTATTGATTAAAACTATAAAAGCTATTTCTGTCTGTTTTGGCATTTTGAGATATTTCCAAAGGAAATATTCTCAATAAATTCCTAGAAAATTCCAGTGATGTCCCTAAGCCTTGTTTGGTGTCCACATAAAGTTTCACCTTGATCAAAGGTTGATAAGGACCCTAAATAACCCAAAAACCCTATCTGTCCAGAATCAAGTTAGAGAAACTCTACATAGCAAAGTTTGTCCAATGAGGCTAAAACTTTGCAGGAGGGTCTAATACCTTAAATGAGGGTTCTACACCAAAAATGGGATTTGTGGGACTTAGTTTGCCCACACTCCCTTTGGAAGGAACATATCTGGTCATAATGGAGTGGTTTCAAGTTTACAAAGCTAAACTTGTCCTTTGGAGCTCAAATTTGGTGGAACTCCATGGTTTACCACCAAAACCAAACATGTTAAGTCTCAGCACCAGTGGTGGGGTGCAACCCCTTGTGCCCACTGTCGAACACCTTCTGACAGATAGGAAAAAGCCACCTTAGCCATAGCTAAACCAAGCTCCTTTGCTTTAAACTCTTAGATTAAGCAGCCAGCACCTGTATCTAACCCCAGTCAACTGGCCCTTCACTGATTCAAAGTGGAAATGCCAAAAACCCCAATTTTGACCTCAGTTCATGACTGACAACACCAGTATTTCTTGACTCCTTTGACCAGCCGAAGCTCCCACTAAAACCAAATGACTAGCCACACCCCCAGCAAGTGCAAGGACATGCTAGCCACGTCCAAAGTGCCTCAGAGAACAACAACATGCCTTGGCATGCCAAAACTGCGCTCTGGGCACGCTACAGGGAGTCACCGAAGTGGCGGCGATGCCCTCGGCCAGTTCCAATCTCCCCCGAGATGTCCAACCTCCTCCCCGACAGCCCCTCTCCGTCGGGCAAGCCTCAGGGCCCCTCCCCTCTCGTGCTAGAGCTCACGCGATGCGTGCCCGCGCGCTCCAGAATCGGCCAAGCTTGCGCGGCCACGAATGCTCGCCTTCTCTCTCCCTCTCTGTGCTGCAGATGGTTCGGGCAGTCCAATACCATGTCCTGAGACCGTGGTTTCAACCCCGACCTCTCTGTGCACCCCCATGCACGCCACGGTGAGTCACCAGCGCTCCCGAATCTGCTCACCGTCGCGGGCCTATAAATAGCCCTCCCCCTCGCTAGAGCACCCCTCACATAGGTTCGCCTCATCCACTAGCACCTCCCTAGCCACCCCAGCAAACTAGCAAAGCCCCGATGCTCGAGATCTACCAAGGCCCCTCCGCCTCGGAGCTCCGGTCGATCTCCGGCTACACGACGGCTCCTGCGCCCCTCGACCCACCAAATTGACCCCCTTGACCCAAGGAAGCTTTCCTGCAACTCGCCCAAGCTTTTCCGTGTCTCTAGCCACCCCCTCGACCACTTCCCGAAACCCCTCCGCCACGGCCTCCTCGTCGCCGGTGAACCCCTACCTCCCCGTCGTTGTTTCGACCACCTCCAGGTAGGCGACAGTCAGGCGGACCCATTCCCGTGTTCATTAGGGCTTGAGCACGTCGGCAACCTCGTCGGCGTCCTCCTCCTCCTCCATGGCTGGAGGTAGGAGACGACCCCGACAGGTGTGCCCCACCTGTCGGTGGCCTAGCCTCCTCCCCCGCGCTGGCCTCGGCCACTGACCGCAGGGCCCCGTGCATTAGGTTCAAACCTGACGGCGCACGCGCCTGGGCAGGCCGTCGGCTGGCCCTGGGCCAGCCCAGCTCTTGGCCGAGCCAGGCCAGGAGCTGGCCTGTTTTTCTTTTTATTTTAAATCTGGATTTCTAAGATTTTTATAAAAATATTTAACTAGTGTAAAGACATAATTCTTACGCTGTTAATTTTCTAAAAATATGTAGTAATTAATAAGATGCTTAGATGAATTTTTCCAGCAACTATTCTATTTTACAAAATTAAAAAGGGCAAAAATGGAATAGTTTTGCTTCTGCTTGGTTGTTTTCAAAAATATTCCTTCAAGGAAAATTAAGACAAGTATTTTTAAAATGATATCTTAGATTTATCAGTAATAGGGAACATTTTTAAAATGACTTTTTGGACTGTTTCTGTGTGAGTTATTCCTTATTTATTGTTTTCTCGACGATAGAAAATCCGTGTGACGAGGGAATCAGAGCGGAAGACCTAGAAGACCCCGGATACTTAGCTGACCAAGGCAAGCAGCCCTTTGACTATGACTGAGCATATGTTACTTTGCATGTTAAATAGCAAGTATTCCCGTTGCATGTGATCATAAATGTCGGTAATCATTTGATATGGTTTTACCGAAGGCTCCTCCGGAGTATTTTGCATTGAGTTTGACTCTACCCCTTAGGGTCATGCTAATACCATGTTGACAAGTAAAGATAACAGTAGTACTATCATGAACATGATGTTGTCATAAAGCAAGAGTTTATGAAAACCCCGTCGGGTCCACTAATGCCCGAGGGTGATGATGAGTTAGGTGGTCACTTTTGGTGAAGTGATGCACCCGGTATTTGTGTGAGTAAGGTTTCGGAAATGGGATTAGATTTATGAAGTGTCGACCATCCCAACCTTACCAGTAAAACCACGTTACCCCTTATGGGGCGGGGCTATGTTAATTACTCTGGTCGGTGCTAGAAAAGAGCCACATTACTAGTGGCGGGGGTGATTTGTGATCACTCTCGTGATGGGGTCGTGCCGGGTAGGACGACTATGCCATTTTTATGAGTTCCAGTCACACCGTTGGTCCCCGCATGGTAGGTACTGTCCAGAGTTGGTGCTTGTAAGACGTACGACATGTGGGTTGGGTACCAATCGAGTGGACCTCTTTGTCTAGTATCGTCAGGGGAAAGGCATTGATCGGGTACTTACCTTGGGTATGTGAGATACTGCGAGTCGTGGATGACACGAAAGTTTCCCGGATCTCGTGGGTCCAGCGTACTACCTCTGCAGAGTGTAAACTATTCGAATAGCCGTGTCCACGGTCAAGGACAATTGGGTAATCCTGCTTAAACTACGTCCTAATATTTCCGCATAAACCAAGTGTGCGTGAGTTGTGTGTGGTGATAAGAAAAGGGTTGCGATGATAGCAATGATATGACCAAGTTTGGTGACTTGGCATATAGGGTGAACCCGGATGGTTCAGCCCTCAACAGATATGTTGATATCTGTAACCTGTTCTTCAAGAGTAATTCCTTAACTTCATGCATATTCATGATCATTGCACCCCAATGAATTATACTAGAAATGCATGATATTGTTATCCTTCACTTTCATTGTTCATATGATGGGTTGTTTGCGAGTACATTCAAAGTACTCATTGGCTTGCCACTGGTTATGTTATTGACCAGACATGGAAGGACCAGAGTTTGGAGATGAGTATGTCTACGGCGACACCCCTGCGAACTAGGACGCTTCCGAGTCAGAATGCCTGTCGGTGTAGGCTTGATGGCATGGCCACCCGCTTAGCCCCTTTGTTTTGTGCTATTAGTGTACTCGTGTGATTTGGCCTTAGGCCGTGTCTTGTGAACTTGACCCTTCGGTCACGTGTTGTAATAATAATCGGTACTCGGATGTAAGACTCTTTATTCAGTATCTGTGTTCGGTGAGCATTGATCTCTGGGATCACTGAGCACGGCGATTCTCGACTAGTAAGTCGGGGTCCCCACAGTAATAATCGGGAGAGGTGGGTGCCATGCGCACCGGATCCCCTCCCCACGATCCATCGTGGGGGTTTGAAAAGGGTGCGGGAGCATCGAGGAGGCCATTCTCCCCCTTCTCGCCCGCACCTGCACCCCTTCCTTCCCTAAGCCTAGAGAAAGAAGAGACCTTGCCTTTGTATTCGCCGTCGCCCAAGCCATCGCCACCAGCCGCTTCCAGGAGCATCCAAGCCTTTGCCGTCATCCGCCATTTCAAGCAATGCCCCTAAGATGGGGCAGCACAACGACGCGTGGCTGGGTAGCGACATTTGCGACGACAACATTGAAGCGCTCCGCCACCGCCGCATGTTGCCTCCCACGACCCTTGTGGCGGTGCGGGTGCCCGGAGCCAAAGCCGCCCCGATTCCGAGGGAGGGCGAGGTAGTCGTGTTCGAAGAACACTTCTACCGAGGCTTCGGGCTCCCGGCGAGTGATTTCTTCACCAATTTCCTCAATTTATTCGGCGTGCAGCCGCACCATCTAGCGCCTAACGCCATTCTTCAGCACGCCTCCTTCGTCGTCTTGTGCGAAGGCTTCTTGGGGATTGAGCCCCGCCTCGACCTGTGGCAAAAGTTGTTCTTCTTCAAGCAGCAATGTGTGAATATGGACAAGGCCGAAGCGGCGAAGCTCAAGGGCCCCCGGCCGATGACCCCATGCGGCGCGGCACTGGTGGATCACCGGACAACGTCCGGCTTCCCCCAGATGCCGCTGCAAGACTCCATCAAGATGTGGCAAAGGGGATTCTTCTACGTGAAGAACGTCGACCCCTCCCACGACTGCCTCAACCTGCCCCCCTTCGCCAGCGCTCCTCCGATGGCGAATAAGAACTGTAAGGCATTGCTTCCAAAGACGATTGCCAAGGTGGCGCTGATATGCGCTCACCTCGACAATATGAAGCTTCACGGCCTCCTCGGCCGCGACCTGCACACCACCATGATGACCCGTCAGATCCTGCTGCTTCAGAGACGGCCGCATCTAATTTGTCACATGGGCGGTCGGCGTGACCCCTGCCGGCTCTCCACCAAGAACTTCCGAGCCGACGCGGTGGCTCAAAATGTGAACATGATCTCCTCCGCCAACATGGACGAGGGCGGAGACTGGGAATGGGGGATGGCACCCTATGACCGAGCCCATCCGGCCCCGGTGGTAAGTAATTTGCCGAATCATTTTTACTTATCTTGAACTTGTTGTTCTCTTTTTGAGCCAGATGCCGACTCTATTGCCCAGATGTTCGAGCGCCTGCAAGTGCTTGATCCGCCAGCCGACGATGTGGAGGCGTCGGACCCCTCGGAGATCGAGGATGAGGGGGTGATAGAGCCACGGGTCGCCGCCTCCGAAGACTTGGAGGAAGTGTTGGAGTCAGAGGGCTCCGAGCTGCCTAGTGAGCATCTAAAGCCTTCCCTTCTTGATTGGATGGATGATGACGAGACGCTACCTACTCTGCACGATGCAGCCTTCGAGGACGATCCAGAGGACCTGGAGGAAGTCACCAGCCCTCCCCTGGCACGAGGCCGTCGCAACATTGGCGAGACGACAACGCCTGGCGAGGCGGCCCGGCACAAGGCCAAGGGGGTCGCCATAGCCAAGCCGGCTCCAAGCGTGCTGAAACGGGTCCTCCAACCGGAGGCCAAGGCGGCGGCGCTAAGAAGCATCGTGCTGGCACCGTCAGGAAGCGGGTGCCCGTCGTGGCTGGGTAAGAGTTCTTTGTTGTCTCTTTTGTATTTCTTGTGTGAGGATAATATCCTCAATTTGTACTTGGTAGGGATGCCGAGGAGGTGGAGGAGGAAACCGCCTCTGCCGCCGAACGAGCCGCCTTGGCGGCTGCTGATGCTGCCAAGAAGACGCTGGACGATGAGTCCGCCCTTTGCTGGGAAGCAGCGGGTCGGAAGACGGCCGGAGGCCAGTCTTAGCCCTGCCAGGCCGAAAAGCCCCCCAAGGATAAGCGGTCGATGGCCCGACACGACCCCGCCAAGCGGGCGCGTGTGGACGAGCCGGGACGCACTCGGGGAGCCGAGCAGCCAAGACCGCCCAGTCGGCCGCCTCAACACCCGTGGATCTTGGTGTGATCCCCGATACGCCTGAAGCTAGTGTAGACGGCGCGCCTGAGATGACCATGGAGGCGCGGGAGGCGACGATTGAGGCGCCGGAGATGGCCGATCCACCTCCGGCTGTGGAGACGACGCCGGCCGGAATGTCAAGGGAGCCGGCCGCGACCCCTCCACCTAGAGACGGCACCATTGTCGTGGTCAACCGCGGCCCCGCCGCTTCGGGAGCCGGCCCCATCTTCGGGGATCGGCCCATGAAGACCTGGCGCGTGGCCAATGTAGAAGGCGCGACACAGCCCCCAGGCACTGTGCTCTGGGGTATCCCGGAGCTGGTGGCGATGTTCTCCAGCAGCCGCGACAAGGTGACGTAGGCAGCCCTGGTGGCGAAATGCGATCTTGATCGCATCGAAGACCATACCAGGGTGAGTCTTCAAACCCTTGGGTTTCCTGGGTTTCCTTTACTTCGTTTCGGGTTTTCTTCTTTCTTCTTGAACCGGTGGGGGCGCCGAGCGCACCCACTAGGTGTAGCCCCCGAAAATCGGGCCGGCCAAGCATTGCCCGGGCCGAATCTCATTGTGTTATGTTTGCCTTTGCTTTTTTAGAGGGGGCGCATGATACGTCTCCAACGTATCTATAATTATTGATGGTTTCATGCTATTATCTTGTCAAACTTTGGATGTTTTGTATGCTTTTATATATTTTTTGGGACTAACTTATTAACTCAGTGCCAAGTGCCAGTTCCAGTTTTTTCCATGTTTTTGACCCCTTTCAGAGGAGGATTTTGAATGGAGTCCAAACGGAATGAAACTACAAAAAGATTTTTTCTGAAAAAGAAAAAGATCGAGAAGCCTAAGAATCAGGGCAGGGGGCCTGCAGGGACCCCACAAGCCCTCATGGCGCGGCCATGGGGCGCCTCCCTGGATTGTGGGCTCCCTGGGCCACCTCTGCCCTAGGTTTTGCGCCTATATATTCCCTAAAATCCATAAAAAAATCAAGAGATCATCGAAAGTACTTTTCCGCCGCCGCAAGCTTTTGTCTCCGCAAGATCCCATCTGGGGCACGTTCTGGTGCCCTACCGGAGGGGGAATTCGGATACGGAGGGCTTCTTCATCAACACCATGACCTCTCCGATGAAGCGTGAGTAGTTCACCATAGACCTACGGGTCCATAGCTAGTAGCTAGATGGCTTCTTCTCTCTCTTGGATCTTCAATACAAAGTTCTCCATGATTTTCATGGAGATCTATCCGATGTAATCTTCTTTTGCGGTGTGTTTGTCGAGATCCGATGAATTGTGGATTTATGATCATATTATCTATGAATCTTATTTGAGATTCTTCTGATCTCTCTTATGCATGATTTCATATCCTTGTAATTTTCTTCGTGTTGTGGGTTTTGTTTGGCCAACTAGATCTAGGATTCTTGCAACGGGAGAAGTGCTTGGTTTTAGGTTCATACCATGCGGTGACCTCACCCAGTGACAGAAGGGGTAGCGAGCTACGCATCGTGTTGTTGCCATCAAGGGTAAAAAGATGGGGTTTTCATCATTGGTTTGAGATTATCCCTCTACATCATGTCATGTTGCTTAAGGCGTTACTCTGTTCGTCATGAACTCAATACACTAGATGCATGCTGGATAGCTGTTGATGTGTGGAGTAATAGTAGTAGATGCAGAAAGTATCGGTCTGCTTGTCTCGGACGTGATGCCTATATGTATGATCATTGCCTTAGATATCGTCATGACTTTGCGCGGTTCTATCAATTGCTCGACAGTAATTTGTTCACCCACCGTGATATTTTGAGAGAAGCCTCTAGTGAACACTATGGCCCCCGGGTCTTCTCCACACCATATTTTTAGCCTTACACTTTTTCTTATTTGCACTTTCCGCCTTCAGATCTCACTTTATAATCGATCTTGAAGGGATTGACAACCCCTTTAAAGCGTTGGGTGCAAGCTCTTTTGTGTTTGCGCAGGTACTGTGGACTTGACGAGATTGTCCTACTGGATTGATACCTTGGTTCTCAAACTGAGGGAAATACTTACTGCTCCTGTGCTGCATCACCCTTTCCTCTTCAAGGGAAAAACCAACGCAAGCTCAAGAGACGACAGAAGGATCTCTAGCACCACTGCCGGGGAAGGACTTTTGTTGCCGTAGCAACGCGCTAGCGCACCCACTGGTGTAGCCCCCGAGAATCGGGCCGGCTAAGGGTTAGCCGGGCCCAATCTTACTTTTTGCTTCATTTATCTTGTTCGTAGGAGCTTCATAATGCGCAAGTGCACGCGTATAACGTCGTGTGGCCCAGATCCAGGCGGTCGATGCCAAGCCGGCGATCTTCAGAGCCGGCTGGATACTGCCGTCACCAAGCGCAACGCCTTGCATGAGGCGGACAAATAGCTCCACATACAAGTGGGTCTTCTCGAGACAGAGAAGAAGGACCGCGAGGCGGGCCACCAGGCCGAGCTGGAGCAGCTGCGCGCCACCCTCCAGGAGAAGGCCGCCTCCCACACTGCCGACATGGAGCACCTGAAGATGGCTCATCTCAAAGAGATGAAGCTTAAGGACGTTTCCCTGAAGGAGAAGGAGGCCGCCCCGACTCAAGTGCAGGCGCAGCTGGCGAAGGAGACAGAGGTGGCCCAGGCTCTCCGAAGGGAGCTCTCCCGCATGGTTCAAGAGAGCGCGACACGGGAGCTCGAGGCCTTGGAGGAGGCCCGCGAGACCGATATCCATTTCAACCGTAAGTTTTCTTCATCTTGACTTGATCTTTCTTTTTTGTTGGCCTCCTTCCTTATTATTCTTCGTGCCACCTCCCACACCCCAGGGCTCTTCCCTGGGACACGAGAAGCGGCGGAAACGGCCATGGAGACCAGCCGTGAGGAGCGCCACGCTGCTGGTGAGGAGTTGAATGCCGATGTCGTCTGGTCTATGGAGGATATTGCCACCGACGTCAAGGCCCACCTTCTTGAAGTGGCCCGCTCCCTGGATCGGCTCCAGAACACAGGCCTGGAGATGGTGAAGGCGCTGTAGCCCGATGTCGTGGAGCCATCGTCCATGAGTCGGTTGTACCGCTGGCTTGAGGCCGGCAGTGCCCGCCTCGACGCCTGGCATGTCTCAGCCGCGCGCGCTGGTGCATAGCTGGCGCTTCGCTTGTCCATGTCCTGATACTGAAACCTAGACTTAGGCAAGATCGCAGCACAGCGTGCCGTCTCGAAGGAGGAGCTGCTGGCATTGGAGGATCAGCTGCATGTGAGGGCCAACGACTTTGCTTCTTTTGCCGCCTGGGACGAGTTCGGCCTGGACCGGGATGCAGATGGCAACGTGGTCCGTGAAGACCTGTTCTATCTGCAGCCTTACGACACCGATGGCAATTCTGCCGAGGCGGCCTTCGAGGAGGAAGTTGCCGACTCCAGCAGCGAGGCCTACGCGGACTCGACCGTGAAGGACGGTGCCGAAGGCTCTCGAGGAGAAGACGGCGCATCCGCCTCTGGCGTAGCCGGCGATGGTGAAGCCACCGCTTCAGGAGCTACAGCCGGGGCCGCAGATGGAGCCGCCACCCCTTAGCTAGTCATTTTTGTTTTTTATCTGCATTTTGTCATTAGTCCAATAGTTCCACCCACTAGGGGGGTTTCATTGTAATGAACGTCGGCCGTGGGCCTTTGAATGCTTTTGAATGTAATATATGCTATGTTATTCTGCATTGAATTCGTAAGCACTATGCTTGTTGACTTGCATTTCCGACTTTTGATTCATGTTTGACTCCTTTTCGTTGAACTCCTTTGCTCTCTCTAATATCCGCCTCGTCAGACCGACAACCGAGAGCCGTCGGTGACTGGGACGAGGCTTCTGCCTTTGAGAACTTTGGACATAGACTTTTCGAAGCCATCAAGACTTTTAGACTAAAAAGCGAGCTAGCAGAGGCCGACTAGAAAATAATATCAAAAGCGATCGAAACCGACCCGAGCCAGTAGCCTTCTTTGTAGTTTAAGCTTTTCACGCAGCCTGCCTTCCCTGGCACCGTCTCGTTAGCCAAACAGCCGGGAGCCGGACTATAGCTTGTGCGAGACGGCAAGGGTTCGACCCGACGTACACTATACGCTCATCTACAACTAAGGAAACCTTTCGGGCTGGCTAGCGAGCCCCCGAGCCCGTAGAGCCGGACCAAGGAACTTGCAAATGAGTGAGAACTCTTGGCATGAATATAAAAGAGGTGTGTCTCAAGCACCGGCTTGAAACACCCATTGCATTCATTCATTAAAAATCCTGAAAAGCGAAGAAGATACATACGTACATGCCCTTTCTTTTGCTTTTGCACTCTTAGCAATAGAACGGGCGAAGCAATGCCGCGTTCCATGGACGCTCCGTTTCCTAGCCGGAGTCGTCTCTCTTGCGCTTCCTTGGCTTCTGGGCGTCTATCAGATAGTATGCATTGTTATGCAATGCCCGGCTGATGATGAACGGTCCCTCCCATGGGGAAGAGAACTTGTGCTGGCCGGCTATCCGCTAGATTATTTTGAGCACCAAGTCTCCCTCTCTGAAAGAGAGGGGCTTGATCTTCTTGTTGTGGTAGTATCTCACCTTCTGTTGATATATGGCCGTCCGGCTCAAGGCTAGATCCCGTGCCTCCTTGACCAGATCGACGCCGTCTTGTCTTGCCTCCTTCGCCTCCATCTCTGTGTATAGGGTGACCCGAGGAGAGTCGAACTCAACATCCGTGGGGATGATTGCCTCAGACCTGTATAGCAGAAAGAATGGTGTGAAGCCGGTCGACCGGTTCGGCGTGGTGCGGAGGCTCCACAACATAGCTGGCAGCTCTTCAATCCAGCAGCCAACTGACCTGACAAGTGGCGCCACCAGCCTTGGCTTGATGCCGGCCAGGATTAGGTCATTCGCCCTTTCCACCTGGTGCGCCACTGAAGCCAAGTCGAGCCGGATGCCTTCCTTGGAGCAGTCGAGTACCAAAGCACCCTTGGCGAAATTGGTGCCGTTGTCGGTGATGATGTTGTTGGGGACGCCGTAGCGGACAACGATGTCCTTGATGAACTTGACGGTCGTGAGGCCGTCAAGTTTCTTGATGGGCCTAGCCTCGATCCACTTGATGAATTTATCAACAGCTACAAAGAGACGCATCATGCCGCCTCGAGCGGTCTTGAATGGCCCCACCATATCCAACCCCCAGACGGCAAACGACCATGTCAGGGGGATGGTTTTGAGGGCTGAAGCCGGCAGGTGGCTCTCTGTGCGAAAGTGTTGGCAGCGGTCACACTTGTTGACCTTGTCCACAGCCTCCTCGAGGGCCATGGGCCAGTAGAATTCGTGACCGAACGCCTTGGCCACCAGGGTTCTAGATGCGACATGATGACCACACTCACCCTGATGTATGTCTCTGAGGATCTCCTGCCCCTTTTCTGACTCGACGCAACGCTGGAATACGCCAGTCACGCTACATGATGACCCACAAGTATAGGAGATCAATCGTAGTACTTTCGATAATTAAGACTGTCGAACCCAATGAGGAGCAGAAGGATCTGACATGTGGTTTTCAGCAAGGTAAAATCTGCACGCACTGAAATTATCGGTAACAAGTGATTGTGTGGTGAGATGATTCGTAGCAAGCAACAAGTAACAAAAGTAGCAATGGTGCAGAAAATTGGCACAATCCCTTTTGTACCGAGGGACAAGCCTGGACAAAGTCTTATAGGAGGAAAAACGCTCCCGAGGACACACGGGAATTTCAGTCATGCTAGTTTTCATCATGTTCATATGATTCACGTTCGTTACTTTGATAGTTTGATATGTGGGTGGACCGGCGCTTGGGTACTGCCCTTACTTGGACAAGCATCCCACTTATGATTAACCCCTCTTGCAAGCATCCGCAACTACGAAAGAAGAATTAAGACAAAGTCTAACCATAGCATTAAACTAGTGGATCCAAATCAGCCCCTTACGAAGCAACGCATAAACTAGGGTTTAAGCTTCCGTCACTCTAGCAACCCATCATCTACTTACTAATTTCCAATGCCTTCCTCTAGGACCAAATAATGGTGAAGTGTTATGTAGTCGACATTCACATAACACCACTAGAGGAAAAACAACATACAACACATCAAATTACCGAACGAATACCAAATTCACATGACTACTATTAGCATGACTTATCCCATGTCCTAAGGAACCAAAGTAACTACTCACAAAGCATACTCATATTCATGACCATAGAGGTAATGAGTAGCATCAAGGATCTGAACATAAACTCTTCCACCAAGTAATCCAACTAGCAACAACTATAAAGAGTAATCAACACTACTAACAACCTTACAAGTACCAATCCGAGTCGCGAGACGGAGATTGGTTACAAGTGATGAACTAGGGTTTGGAGAGAAGATGGTGTTGATGAAGATGTTGATGGTGACGAGTCCCCTCCAATGAGAGGAGTGTTGGTGATGACGATGGTGACGATTTCCCCTCCGGGAGGGAAGTTTCCCCGGCAGGATCGTCCTGCCGGAGCTCTAGATTGGTTCTGCTCAAGTTCTGCCTCATGGCGGTGGCGAATCCACGAAATAGCTCCTCCTCGAATGTTTCCTAGACGAAACCCGTCATATAGCAGAAGAGGGGGGGCAGTGGGCCAGCAGGCTGCCCACAAGCCCCCTAGGCGCGGCCAGGGGGGTGGTCGCGCCTAGCAGGCTTGTGGCCACCTGTTGGCGCCCCTCTAGCGCTTCTTCGGCCCAGTAATTTTATAAATCCGGAAAAAAATCCTCGTTGATTTTTACGGTGTTTGGAGTTGATCAGAGTAGGTATCTCGAATTTGCTCCACTTTCAGGCCAGAATTCCAGCTGCCGACATTCTCCCTCTCCATGTAAACCTTGCAAAATAAGAGAGAAAAGGCATAAGTATTGTACCGTGAAGTGAAATAATAGCCCAAGAAGCGATAAATATAAACATGGAAACATGATGCAAAATGGACGTATCACTACGCCGAACCAGTTCGCGATTGATGATGGCGTAGGCTGCTGATCGTCGCTGGATCTGCCTTGCTTCCTCTCATATTGGGGGAGTTCGCCGTGAAGAAGGAGGGCCAAGATGGGTTGACCCCACGATGGAGCCGACACAGGAGCCGGCTCCACCTTGATTTGAATGTCATGGGCTTCTGCGGCCCCCGCGTTTATTGATGTAGTTACAGGCTCAAGACTTTATGTCTCTGATGCCGCTGTGGTAGCCAGCACGCCGTCTACCTCCATGACGGCCTCCCACTAGGTGTCGAGCCGACAGGATTCGAGTCTTGGCGTAACCGGAATTGTTGTTGTAGACGGCGAAGCTGTTGTAGCCGACAAAGCAGTTGTAGCCGGCACATCAGTTTTAGCCGACACATCAGTTGGAGTTGGCAAAGCCATTGTAGCCGGCACATTAGCTGTAGCCGTCGAAACTGGCGTAGTCGACGTCATTGGCACTGATGGATCTGCCAGCACAAAGATTGACGCCGAGTCTGGAGATGGCTTGATGGATGGCTTGTGCAATTGCTCGAGGGAGACGCCGGCTGGGATTGCCTGCCTTGTGGAGCCAATTTTGGCTAAGGTATCAGCCGCCTCGCTGTCCCCCCTGGGGACACGATGGAACTCGCAGGCCTCCAAAGACCAGTGAGCTGCTGGATGAGGAAGTGGTAGCTCGCCATGTTGGTGTCCCTGGCGTCCCATTCGCTAGAGACTTGCTGCACCACAAGATTCGAGTCATCGAAGCAAAGGATCCGCCGAATGCCAATCTCTCTGGCAAGCCGGAGGCCGTGAGCGAGTGCCTCGTACTCGGCGACGTTGTTGGAGGCGGCGAAGTTTATGTGGAGAGCATACTTGAGTTGGTCTCCTTTCGAAGACGTCAAGACGATGCTGGCTCCCAGACCAGTTCGCATCTCCGAGCCATCCAAGTGCATCCACCAACGAGTGGAGTCTGGAGGCGGCGGCGTGAATTGGGTTTCAGCCCAATCGACGAGGAAGTCGGCCACCACCTCGGACTTGATGGCAGTGCGCGGCTCGTAGAGGATGTCGTGGTCGGCCATGGATATGGACCACTTGGCAATCCGGCCCGTGGCATCATGGTTGCCCATGATTTTTGAAAGTGGAGTGGTGCTTACCACAGTGATGGCATGCTCTTGGAAGTATTGCTTCAACTTTTTTGCGACAAGGTAAACACGATAACACATCTTTTGATAGTGGGGGTAGTTTTGCTTGGAGGCGGACAAGACCTCGCTGAGGTAATAGATAGGGCGTTGCACTAATAGTGCCTTGCCCTCCTCCTTGCGCTCTACTACCAGAACCACACTAACCACGCGCGTGGTTGCTGCAATGTATATGAGGATGGGTTCCCTTTCAGCCGGCGCCGCCAAGATTGGCAGGCTTGAGATGACGCGCTTGAGGTCGCGGAAGGCTTCGTCCGCCTGGTCGTTCCATTCGAACTTTGTCGTCTTCTTCATTAGTTGATAGAGTGGAAGCGCCTTCTCGCCCAGCCGGATGACGAACCGGCTAAGGGACGTTAGGCACCCGACAAACTTCTGGACGTCAAGAATTCGAGCCGGCTTCACCATCCACTCGATGGTTCCGATCTTCTCAGGGTTCGCTTCGATGCCAAGAGCAGACACGAAGGACCCCAAGAGCTTGCCGCCTGGCACCCTAAAGACGCATTTCTCCGGGTTGAGCCGGATCTTGTATTCGCGCAGATTGGCGAACATCTTGCACAACTCTTCAAGGAGACTGAAGTGTTGCTTGGTCTTGACGACGATGTCATCCACATAGACATGGATGTTCCTACCGATTTGCGGCAGGAGGCATTGCTGCATACAACGCTGAAATGTGGCACTAGCATTCTTGAGACCGAACTTTATGGTGGTTTAGCAGTAGGCCCCGAAGGCTGCGATGAAGGAGGTCTTCAGTCGATCCGTCGGATCCAGCTTGATCTAATTATAGCCGTAATAGGCGTCCAGAAAGGACAGAAGTTCGCAGCCGGCCATGGAGTCGATCACTTGATCTATCCTGGGCAAAGCGAAAGGGTCTTTCGGGCACGCCTTATTCAGGTCCGTGTAGTCGATACACATCCACCATGTGTTGTTCTTCTTCAGCACCAGGACTGGGTTGGCCAACCAGTCCGGGTGGAAAACCTCCATTATGAAGCCGGCTGCGAGCAGCCGGGCGATTTCTGTTGGGTAATGTACAATAAATTAAAAAATTTCCTACGCATATTCAGATCTTCCTATGGAGAGACCAGCAATGAGAGAGGGGTAAGAGCATCTTCATACCTTTGAAGATCGCTAAGCGTAAGCGTTGCTAGAATGCGGTTGATGGAGTCGTACTCGTAGCGATTCCGATCTAGTGCCGAACTACGGCACCTCCGCGTTCAACACACGTGCAGCCCGGTGACGTCTCCTGCACTTTGATCCAGCAAGGAGGAGGGAGAGGTTGGGGAAGAACTCCAGCAGCATGACGGCATGGTGTCGATGGAGAATCGAGGTCTCCCGGCAGGGCTTTGCCAAGCACCGGCAGAGAGGAGGAGAAAGAAGGGCAGGGTTGCGCCGAGGGAGAGGGAGAAGTCTCTCTCTCAAGGGACAAAACCCCTCTCTATTTATAGGAGGAGGGGGATGGGATGCACCACCCCTAGGGTTCCCCCCCTAGGTGGTGCGGCAGCCACCAGATGGGAAAGGAGGCGGCGGATAGGGTGGGAGGGGGTGGCGCACCACCTGGTGGGCCTAAGTCCCACCTGTGCCTAGGGTTTGCCCCCTTCCCTCTCCCCTGCGCATTGGGCTGAGTGGGGAGGCGCACCAGCCCACCTAGGGGCTGGTTCCCTCCCCCACTTGGCCCACCTTACCTCCCGGGGTCGTTGCCCCCCTTCGGTGGACCGCCGGGGCCACCTTCGGTGGTCCCGGTGGTCCCGGTACGTTACCGGTGATGCCCAAAACACTTCCGGTATCCGAAACCATCCATCCTATATATCAATCTTTACCTCCGGACAATTCCGGAGCTCCTCGTGACATCCGGGATCTCATCCGGGACTCCAAACAACTTTCGGTAACCTCATATAACAATTCCCTATAACCCTAGCGTCACCGAACCTTAAGTGTGTAGACCCTACGGGTTCGGGAGACACGCAGACATGTCCAAGACACCTCTCTGGCCAATAACCATCAGCGGGGTCTGGATACCCATGGTGGCTCCCACTTGCTCCACGATGATCTCTTCGGTTGAACCACGATTTCAAGGATTCAATCAATACCATATACGATTCCCTTTGTGTGTCGGTATAGAACTTGCCCGAGATTCGATCGTTGGTATGCCTATACCTTGTTCAATGTCGTTACCGATAAGTCTCTTTACTCGTTCCGTAGCACGTCATCGTGTGACTAACTCCTTAGTCACATTGAGCTCATGATGATGTTCTACCGAGTGGTCCCAGAGATACCTCTCCATCACACGGAGTGACAAATCCCGATCTCAATTCGTACCAACCCAACAGACACTTTCGGAGGTACCCGTAGTGCACCTTTATAGTCAGCCAGTTACGTTGTGACGTTTGATACAACCAAAGCACTCCTATGGTATCCGGGAGTTGCACAATCTCACGGTCGAAGGAAAATATACTTGACATTAGAAAAGCTTTAGCATACGAACAATACGATCTAGTGCTATGCTTAGGATTGGGTCTTGTCCATCACATCATTCTCCTAATGATGTGATCCCGTTATCAATGACATCTAATGCCCATGATCAGGAAACCATGATCATGTATTGACTAACGAGCTAGCCTACTAGAGGCTTCCTAGGGACACTTTGTGATCTATTTATTCACACATGTATTACTGTTTCTTGTTAATACAGTTATAGCATGAACAATAGACGATTATCATGAACAAAGAAATATGATAATAACCATTTTATTATTGCCTCTAGGGAATATTTCCAATAGTCTCCCACTTGCACTAGAGTCAATAATCTAGTTACATTGTGATGTATCAAACACCCATAGCATTATGGTGTTGATCATGTTTTGCTCGTGGAAGAGGTTTAGTCAACGGGTCTGCAATATTCAGATCCGTGTGTACTTTACAAATATCTATCACTCCACTCTAGACATGGTGCTGGATGGAGTTGTAGCGGCGTTTGATGTGCTTCGTCTTCCGGTGAAACCTGGGCTCCTTGGCTATGGCAATGGCCCAGTGTTATCACAGAAGAGTGTCATTGGACCCGACGCACTTGGAACCACTCCAAGGTCGGTGATGAGCTCCTTCATCCAAATTCCTTCATGAGCTGCTTCTGAAGCAGCTATGTACTCCACTTCACATGTAGATGTTGCAACGACTTCTTGCTTGCTGCTACACCAGCTCACTGCCCCACCATTCAACACATATACATATCCGGTCTGTGACTTAGAGTCAACCGGATCTGTGTCAAAGCTAGCGTCGACGTAACCCTTTACGACGAGCTCTTCGTTACCTCCATAAACGAGAAACATTTCCTTAGTCCTTTTCAGGTACTTAAGGATATTCTTGACCACTGTCCAGTGTTCCATACCGGGATCACTTTTGTACATCCCTACCAAGCTTATGGCAAGGTTTATATCAGGTCTAGTACATAGCATGGCATACATTAGAGAGCCTACGGCTGAAGCGTAGGGGACATAACTCATATTCTCTCTATCTGCTGCCGTGGTCGGCGACTAAGTCTTACTCAATACCATACCTTGCAAAACTGGCAAGAACCCTTTCTTTGAGTTTTCCATATTGAACTTCTTCAATATCTTGTCAAGGTATGTACTTTGCGAAAGACCTATGAGGCGTCTTGATCTATCTCTATAGATCTTGATGCCTAATATGTATGCAGCTTCTCCAAGGTCCTTCATTGAAAAACTCTTGTTCAAATAGGCCTTTATGCTTTCCAACATCTCTATATTATTCCCCATCAATAATATGTCATCCACATACAGTATCAGGAAAGCTACAGAGCTCCCACTCACTTTCTTGTACAGACAGGCTTCTCCGTAAACCTGTATGAACCCAAACGCTTTAATCACCTCATTAAAGCGAATGTTCCAACTCCGAGATGCTTGCAACAACCCATAGATGGAGCGCTGGAGCTTGCACACTTTGTTAGCACCCTTAGTGTCGACAAAACCTTCTGGTTGCATCATATACAACTCTTCCTTAAGGTTCCCGTTAAGGAACGCTGTTTTGACGTCCATTTGCCGGCGGCAATTGCTAACATGATTCGGACTGATTTCAGCTTCGCTACGGGAGAGAAAGTCTCTTCGTACTCAACTCCTTGAATTTGTCGAAAACCCTTTACGACAAGTCGAGCTTTGTAAACGGTTACATTACCGTTTGCATCAGTCTTCTTCTTGAAGATCCATTTATTTTCTATGGCTCACCGGTCATCGGGCAAGTCCACCAAAGTCCATACTTTGTTCTCATACATGGATCCTATCTCGGATTTCATAGCCTCAAGCCATTTGTTGGAATCTGGGCCCGCCATCGCTTCTTCATAATTTGAAGGTTCACTGTTGTCTAACAACATGATTTCCATCACAAGGTTGCCGTACCACTCTGGTGCGGAGCGTGCCCTTGTGGACCTTCGTGGTTCAGTAGTAACTTGATCCGAAACTTCATGATCATCATCATTAACTTCATCTTCAGTTGGTGTAGGCGCCACAGGAACAACTTCCCGCGCTGCGCTACTATCCTGTTCGAGAGGGGGTGTAATTACCTCATCAAGTTCTACCTTCCTCCCACTTACTTCTTTCGAGAGAAACTCTTTCTCTAGAAAGGATCCTTTCTTGGCAACAAAGGTTTTACCTTCGGATCTACGATAGAAGGTATACCCAATAGTTTCCTTAGGGTATCCTATGAATACGCATTTCTCCTATTTGGGTTCGAGCTTTTCTGGTTGAAGTTTCTTCACCTAAGCATCGCAGCCTCAAACTTTAAGAAACGACAACTTAGGTTTCTTGCCTAACCATAGTTCATACGGTGTCGTCTCAACGGATTTAGACGGTGCCCTATTTAAAGTGAATGCTGCAGTTTCTAATGCGTATCCCCAAAATGATAGCGGTAAGTCGGTAAGAGACGTCATAGATCGTACCATATCTAATAAAGTGTGATTACGACGTTCAGACACTCCGTTGCGTTGCGGTGTGCCAGGCGACGTCAGTTGTGAAACGATTCCACCTTTCCTTAGGTGTGTGCCAAACTCGTGACTCAACTATTCTCCTCCACGATCAGATCGTAGACATTTAATTTTTCTGTCACGTTGATTCTCAACCTCACTCTGAAATTCCTTGAACTTTTCAAACGTCTCAGATTTGTGCTTCATCAAGTAGATATACCCATACCTACTCAAATCATCGGTGAGAGTGAGAACATAACGATAACCACCGAGAGCTTCAACGTTCATTGGACCACACACATCAGTATGTATTATTTCCAATAAGTCGGTTGCTCTCTCCATTATTCCTGACAATGGAGTCTTAGTCATCTTTCCCATGAGGCACGGCTCGCACGTGTCAAATGATTCAAAGTCAAGAGACTCTAATAGTCCATCAGTATGGAGCTTCTTCATGCGCCTAACGCCGATATGACCAAGGCGGCAGTGCCACAAGTATGTGGGACTATCATTATCAACTTTACATCTTTTGGTACTCACACTATGAATATGTGTAACATCACGATCGAGATTCATCAAGTATAAACCATTCACCAGCGGAGCATGACCATAAAACATATCACTCATATAAATAGAACAACCATTATTCTCTGACTTAAATGAGTAGCCGTCTTGCATTAAGCAAGACCCTGATACAATGTTCATGCTTAAAGCCGGTACTAAATAACAATTATTAAGGTTTAAAACTAATCCCGATGGTAGATGTAGAGGTAGCGTGCCGACGGCGATCACATCGACCTTTGAACCATTCCCGACGCGCATCGTCACCTCGTCCTTGGCCAGTCTCCGCTTATTCCGCAGTTCCTGCTTTGAGTTGCAAATGTGAGCAATAGCACCGGTATCAAATACCCAGGAGCTTCTACGAGCGCTGGTAAGGTACACATCAATAACATGTATATCACATATACCTTTAACGTTGCCGGCCTTCTTGTCCGCTAAGTATTTGGGGCAGTTCCGCTTCCAGTGACCCTTTCCCTTGCAATAGAAGCACTCAGTCTCAGGCTTGGGTCCATTCTTTTTCTTCTTCCTGGCGTCTGGCTTACCGGGCGCGGCAACAGCTTTGCCGTCTTTCTTGAAGTTCTTCTTACCCTTGCCCTTCTTGAAACTAGTGGTCTTGTTGACCATCAACACTTGATGCTCTTTCTTGATTTCTACTTCTGCAGACTTGAGCATCGAGTACAACTCGGGAATGGTCTTCTCCATCCCTTGCATGTTGTAGTTAAGCACAAAGCCTTTGTAGCTTGGTGGGAGAGACTGGGGGATTCTGTCAATTATAGCATCATCCGGAAGTTCGACTCCAAGTGAAGTCAGACGACCGTGTAACCCAAACATTTTGAGTATGTGCTCACTGACAGAACTGTTCTCCTCCATCTTACACCTAAAGAACTTGTCGGAGACTTCATATCTCTCGACACGGGCATGAGCTTGAAAAACTAGCTTAAGCTCCTGGAACATCTCATATGCCCCGTGTTGCTCAAAACGCCTTTGGAACCCCGTTTCTAAACTGTATAACATGCCACACCTAACTAGAGAGTAGTCATCACTCCTGGTTTGCCAGACGTTTAGAATGTCCTGGGCTGCTGCGGGAGTGGGAGGGTCACCTAGCGGTGCATCAAGGACATAAGCCTTTTTAGCTGCTTCAAGGATGAGCTTCAAGTTGCGAACCCAGTCCGCATAGTTGCTACCATCATCTTTCAGCTTGTTTTTCTCTAGGAATGCGTTGAAATTGAGGTTGACGTTGGCCATCTACAATATTTATAAAGACAACTTTTAGACTAAGTTCATGACAATTAAGTTCATTTAATCAAATTAAGTATGAACTCCCACTTAAATCGACATCCCTCTAGTCATCTAAGTGATACATGATCAATGTTGACTAACCCGTGTCCGATCATCACGTGAGACGGACTAGTCACCATGGTGAGCAACTTCATGCTGATCGTATTCAACCATATGACTCATGTTCAACCTTTCGGTCTCTTGTATTTGAGGTCATGTATGTACATGCTAAGCTCGTCGAGTCAACCTAGGTGTTTCGCGTGTGTAAATCTGGCTTACACCCGTTGTATGCGAACGTTAGAATCTATCACACCCGATCATCACGTGGTGCTTCGAGACAACGATCCTTCGCAACGGTGGACACTTAGGGGAATACGTTCTCGAAATTTTAAGAGGGATCATCTTATTATGCTACCGTCGTTCTAAGCAATAAGATGTAAAACATGATAAACATCACAATGCAATCATATAGTGACATGATATGGCCATTATCATCTTCGCCCTTTCGATCTCCATCTTCAGCATCGCATGATCATCATCGTCACCGGCATGACACCATGATCTCCATCATCATGATCTCCATCATCGTGTCTCCGTGAAGTCGTCACGCCAACTACTACTATCACTACTACTATAGCTAACCGTTAGCAATGAAGTAAAAGTAGTAAGCACATGGCGTTGCATCTCATACAATAAATTAAGACAACTCCTATGGCTCCTGTCGGTTGTCATACTCATCGACATGCAAGTCGTGAAACCTATTACAATAACATGATCATCTCATACATCATACATGCAACATCACAACTTTGGCCATATCACATCACATGTCAAACCCTCCAAAAACAAGTTAGACGTCCTCTAATTGTTGTTGCATGTTTTACGTGGCTGATTTGGGTTTCTAGCAAGAACGCCTTCTTACCTACGTGACAGCCACAACGATGATATGCCAAAGCTATTTACCCTTCATAAGGACCCTTTTCATCAAATCCAATCCGACTAGAGTAGGAGAGACAGACACCCGCTAGCCACCTTTATGCACGGTGTGCATGTGTGTCGGTGGAACCAGTCTCACGTAAGCGTACGTGTAAAGTCGGTCCGGGCCGCTTCATCCCACAATACCGCCAGAAAAGAATAAGACTAGTAGCGGCAAGCAAATTGACAAATTATCGCCCACAACTTTTGTGTTCTACTCGTGCATAGAATCTACGCATAGAAAACCTGGCTCGGATGCCACTTTTGGGTAATGTAGCATAAATTCAAAATTTTCCTACGCATATTCAGATCTTCCTATGGAGAGACCTGCAACGAGAGAGGGGTAAGAGCATCTTCATACCTTTGAAGATCGCTAAGCGGAAGCGTCGCTAGAACGCGGTTGATGGAGTCGTACTCGCAGTGATTCCGATCTAGTGCCGAACTACGGCACCTCCGCGTTCAACACACGTGCAGCCCGGTGACGTCTCCCGCACCTTGATCCAGCAAGGAGGAGGGAGATGTTGGGGAAGAACTCCAGCAGCACGACGGCGTGGTGTCAATGGAGAGACGAGGTCTCCCGGCAGGGCTTCGCCAAGCACCGGCAGAGAGGAGGAGAAAGAAGGGCAGGGCTCCGCCAAGGGAGAGGGAGAAGTCTCTCTCCCAAGGGCCAAATCCCCTATCTATTTATAGGAGGAGGGGGAGGGGATGCGCCACCCCTAGGGTTCCCCCCTAGGTGGTGCGGCAGCCACCAGATGCGTAAGGAGGCGGCGGCTAGGGTGGGAGGGGGTGGCGCACCACCTGGTGGGCCTAAGGCCCACCTGTGCCTAGGGTTTGCCCCCCTTCCCTCTCCCCTACGCATTGGGCTGAGTGGGGAGGCGCACCAGCCCACCTAGGGGCTGATTCCGTCCCCCACTTGGCCCAACATACCTCCCGGGGTCGTTGCCCCCCTTCGGTGGACCCCCGGGGCCACCTCCGGTGGTCCCGGTGGTCCCGGTACGTTACCGGTGATGCCCGAAACACTTCCGGTATCCGAAACCATCCGTCCTATATATCAATCTTTACCTCCGGAGCTCCTCGTGACGTCCGGGATCTCATCTAGGACTCCGAACAACTTTCGGTAACCTCATATAACAATTCCCTATAACCCTAGCATCACCGAACCTTAAGTGTGTAGACCCTACGGGTTCGGGAGACAGGCAGACATGACCGAGACACCTCTCTGGCCAATAACCATCAGCGGGGTCTGGATACCCATGGTGGCTCCCACTTGCTCCACGATGATCTCATCGGATGAACCACGATGTCATGGATTCAATCAATCCCGTATACGATTGCCTTTGTCTATCGGTATAGAACTTGCCCGAGATTCGATCGTCGGTATGCCTATACCTTGTTCAATCTCGTTACCGGTAAGTCTCTTTACTCGTTCCGTAGCACGTCATCGTGTGACTAACTCCTTAGTCACATTGAGCTCATGATGATGTTCTACCGAGTGGGCCTAGAGATACCTCTCCATCACACGGAGTGACAAATCCCGATCTCGATTCGTACCAACCCAACAGACACTTTCGGAGGTACCCGTAGTGCACCTTTATAGTCACCCAGTTACGTTGTGACGTTTGATACACCCAAAGCACTCCTACGGTACCCGGGAGTTACACAATCTCATGGTCGAAGGAAAAGATACTTGACATTAGAAAAGCTTTAGCATATGAACAATACGATCTAGTGCTATGCTTAGGATTGGGTCTTGTCCACCACATCATTCTCCTAATGATGTGATCCTGTTATTAATGACATCTAATGCCCATGATCAGGAAACCATGATCATCTATTGACTAACGAGCTAGCGACCTAGGGGCTTGCTAGGGACACTTTGTGATCTATTTATTCACACATGTATTATTGTTTCCTGTTAATACAATTATAGCATGAACAATAGACGATTATCATGAACAAGGAAATATGATAATAACCATTTTATTATTGCCTCTAGGGCATATTTCCAACAATTTCTTCTCCAATTGTCCGCCGCTTCCCCACGGCGAAGCGGTGCAAGGGTTGTTTCATTGGCTTGGCATCCGGCCGCACATGAAGCTTGTGCTCGGCGTACTTCCTCGGAACGCTCGGCATGTCTTTTGGAGACTGATACGTCTCCAACGTATCTATAATTTTTGATGGTTTCATGCTATTATCTTGTCAAACTTTGGATGTTTTGTATGCCCTTTTTATCTTTTTTGGGACTAACTTATTAACTCAGTGTCAAGTGCCAGTTCCTGTTTTTTCCGTGTTTTTGACCCTTTTCAGAGGAGGATTTTAAACGGAGTCCAAACGGAATAAAACTTTCGGAAAGATTTTTTCCGAAACAGAAGACAATCGGGAGACTTGAGAAAGAAGGCAGAGGGTCACCAGGGACCCCACAAGCCCTCATGGCGCAGCCAGGGGGGCCAGCGCCTCCCAGGCTTGTGGGCTCCCTGGGCCTCCTCTGCCCTAGGTCTTTCGCCTATATATTCCCTAAAATCCCAGAAAAATCTAGAGATCAACGAAAATACTTTTCCGTCGCCGCAAGCTTCTGTCTCCGAAATATCCCATCTGGGGCACGTTCTGGTGCCCTGTCGGAGGGGGGATTCGGATACAGAGGGCTTATTCATCAACACCATGACCTCTCCGATGATGCGTGAGTAGTTCACCATAGACCTACGGGTCCATAGCTAGTAGCTAGATGACTTCTTCTCTCTCTTGGATCTTCAATACAAAGTTCTCCATGATCTTCATGGAGATCTATCTGATGTAATCTTCTTTTACGGTGTGTTTGTCGAGACATGATGAATTGTGGATTTATGATCAGATTATCTATGAATCTTATTTGAGTTTCTTCTAATCTCTTATATTCATGATTTCATATCCTTGTAATTCTCTTCGAGTTGTGGGTTTTGTTTGGCCAACTTGATCAATGATTCTTGCAATGGGAGAAGTGCTTGGTTTTGGGTTCATACTATACGGTGACCTCACCCAGTGACAGAAGGGGTAGCATGGCACACATCATGTTGTTGCCATCAAGGGTAAAAAGATGGGGTTTTTATCATTGGTTTGAGTTTATCCCTCTACATCATGTCATCTTGCTTAAGGCGTTACTCTGTTCGTTATGAACTCAATACACTAGATGCATATTGGGGAGCGGTTGATGTGTGGAGTAATAGTAGTAGATGCAGAAATTATCGGTCTACTTGTCTCGGACATGATGCCTATATGTATGATCATTGCCTTAGATACCGTCATGACTTTGCGCGGTTCTATCAATTGCTCGACAGTAATTTGTTCACCCACGTAATATTTTCTATTTTGAGAGAAGCCTCTAGTGAACACTATGGCCCCCGGGTCTACTTCACACCATATTTCCAGCCTTACAATTTTAGTTCATTCCACTTTCCGCCTTCAGATCTCACTTTGCAACCAATCTTGAAGGGATTGACAACCCCTTTATAGCGTTGGGTGCAAGCTCTTTTGTGTTTGTGCAGGTACTCTGGACTTGACGTGATTCCCCTACTGGATTGATACCTTGGTTCTCAAACTGAGGGAAATACTTACTGCTCCTGTGCTACATCGCCCTTTCCTCTTCAGGGGAAAAAACCAACGCAAGCTCAAGAGACGATAGAAGGCTTCTGTCGCCGTTGCCGGGGAGGATCAAGTCAAGAAGTCATCCAAGTAAGTGTCGCAAACTCATCTCTTGCATTTACTTTTTTGCCTCTCGTTTTCCTCTCCCCCACTTTTGAAAAAAATACAAAAATATTTGCCCTTTTCTTCGTTTGCCTTTTTCGTTTGCCTTTTTCGTTCGCCCTTTTCTCTCGCTTGCTTTCTGTTCGCTTGTCTGCCTGCTAAGACCTGTATGGCCCAACTGTAACACCCCAGTTTTTGGCCTTCCTGACTAATTAATTTATTTCAAAACTTAGGACCAATTAAATTTTTTGTGAATGCTTGTGATGCTAGAAGTGACTATTGGTTGCCTTGCTTGTGGCATGATTGTGTTTGATACCTAATGGATCCTGTCACTCTCCTAATCATCTCCTTACTCCATGATCTTCTGCCTAATGATCATACCATGTGTTTGTACTAAATATTATTTTCACCAAAAAGCATTTTCTTTGAATTAAACTTTCAAACCCCTGAGATGAGGTTTGTACTACAAGTCCTCAAATTAAGGAGTATCTTTTGCACCAACTATTTTATTTAAAACCTATTATCAAAATGCATTCTAAAAACCGTCATATTATTATTTTAAAAGTTATTTGAGTATTTTATTTAAAAGCCCTTCTATGAGGCCAGAAATGATCTCCTATGAAGGAAAGTTATTTTTATTGCTTTCAAAATATTTTAGAAAATTTAGGGAAACTCAGTGGATATATTTATTCCATCTTTATGAGTTTCAACACATGGTCATGTTCAAAATATTGGGCAAACCCCTTCAAAACCATTCATGCTATTTCAAGCTTTTGGAATATTTCTATAAGAAATATTCTCAATAAATTCCAGTAAAATTCTAGCATGTCGTCTATGATATTCTTGATGATCTTGCCAAGTTTCATTTCAATCCAAGTTGGTTTGACTCCCCTAATCACTCTAAAACCCTATCTGTCCAGAATCAAATTTGAGCAACTCTACATTATGAAGTGTCTCCAATTGTGCTCAAATTTGGTGGACATGTTCCAGTACTCCAATGAGGCATCCACACCAAGTGGTACACCAAGGAGAATAGAGGAACTTGTCCTAAAACCCTCAAAACCCTCTCTGTTGATTTCTGACTTTGACAAACTTTACATTATAAAGTTTGTCCAATTGACCTCAAACTTTTTGTGCATGGTTTAATGCTCAAATAATGCCCCTACACCAAATATTGGATATGTGGGAATTTATTTGAATAGGGTTCTAAGAATAAACCCATTTCTGCCCCTTTCTAGGGTTTACCAAGTCTGCATTGGAAAACTTATCCAGCAAATCCCAAATTTGGTGTGCAAACCTATTTTCATCTATTATTTTATCCTGTTAAGTTTCATAGCCATTGGAATCCATCTGGTAGCCCAACCACAGATCAAACACCTTGTGTGCACTCACTAATTTGGCTTCTATTGCCCCTTCCACTTTATTCCTTGAGTTCAACTTTCTACCACAGCCTCTCATAGTCATATTTTACCTCCAGTAACTTTCCCATGGCCACTGGTCAATTATTGGGGAAGGTCCCTTTGTAACTTTCTCTCATTTTCACCCTTGGCAACACTGTTTTACCTCTCTTTCCATTCTCCTGCTTAAGCTATCACCCCCAATTCTTCCCAAAGCCTCTCTAGTGTCTCAATGCATCATTTCAAATAAATTGATGGCATGCTCATGTAGGAATAATGAGCAGCACCTCTTCAAGTTCATTTTTGGCTGAAATGTGGCTTTGAACAGCAAGTAGTATCTATCCTCCTTTGTTTGTGCTGAAACTTTGCAGTATTAAAGTCCTTCCATGCCTAGCACTGCCAGACATAATTTCTCCCCAAGTCTCCCCACCTAAGACCCACTTTTATCAGCTCCAAGTTTGCTGTTAGAAACTTAACAGCAGTCAAAGCAAGTTCAAACCAGCCCCATATGCTTTCAAACTCCTCCAGTGCATCGTGGCAAGCATGCCTTGCATGGTTGACACCTTGGCCTGGCCAAGGGGTGCCCCAGGACACCAGGTGGGGTGGTGACCACCACCCTGGCATGCTGAAACGGTGCTCTGCACCATTGGACTCTAGCTGCAGCTCGGGTCCAGCGAGGGGAGCGTGTCCTAGAGCGACGCAGAGCATCCTTAACCCCCTCCACGACGCTAGCAAGCCTCCAAGACCCCTCTGGGACGTGTGGCGCCCATGCCCACGTGAGCTCCAGAGAGCTCTCGAGCTCTCTCGGCTCCTCCTCCTCCACTTGAACCCCCCCCCTCGAGCCTCTTCTGCACTGGCACCTCTTCCCCTCTTCATTGGGCTCCTCCTGAGCTCCTCCTTGAGCCCCTTCTCCTCCCAAGCTTCCCCCTCTCCTCCCAAGGCCGCCATGGCAAGCTTCGGCCATGACTGCGCCTGGGTTCTCTAGCCCCCTCTCTCCATCCCTAGCTCGTCCAGGAGGACCCCGAGGGCGCCACGGAGCCGCCCCACTCCTCCTTTCCTTTCCTAAGCTCTGTTGGGGCATAGTTTATGCCTAAGTAATTTTGGTGATTGATGACAGTACCGTAAAGGACTAACCGTCTGTGTTAAGGTTTCAGATAACACACGTCAACGGCACAAGACGACTCGCCTCCTCGTTCATGGAACAGAAGCACGGCGTTCTCTACGATTCTCTTTATTTGAGTCATAGGAAAGCCGTACTATTAAGAGGGGAACCGTAGTGGAAAGGTTTGGGTGGAATCAATCTTTGCACGCGCACACTTCACATATTTTCCCTTACCTGCATCTTTGGAGCGGCCCCCGCCTCTGTGTTTCTTTCCTCTTTGCAATATGGTCCCCCAGCGGTAGTATCGCTGGGCCAGGCGGTAGTACCGCTGGGCCAGGCGGTAGTACCGCTAGCCCTAGCAGTAGTACCGCTGGAGTGCTAGCGGTAGTACCACTGCAGCCAGCGGTAGTACCGCTAGGTGGCGGTAGTACCGCCCCTGGTCAGTGGTAGTACCGCTCCAGGAGCTTAGTACCGCCTGCCTAGGGGTTGTTCGTGGACGGACCTTTTTGCGAAGACTTTCTTGGCGGTGGTAGTGCCTTTGCACTACCAAGGGCCCAGCGGTAGTACCGCTGCAGCTAGCGGTAGTACCGCTGGAGTGCTAGCGGTAGTACCGATGCAGCCAGTAGTAGTACCGCTGGAGCTCGGGCAGAGAGTGGGAAAACGGTTGGATTTTTTTCCCCACTATATAAAGGGTTCTTCTAGCTGTGGAACCTCACCTCTTACCTCCCCAAGCTCCATTGTTGCTCCCTAAGCTCAAAAGTGCCCGATCTCTCTCCCTAGCCAATCAAACTTGTTGATTCTTTAGGGATTGGTTGAGAAGGCCTAGATCCACACTTCCACCAAGAGAAAATTTGATTCCCCCACCAAGCCCTTGCGGATCTTGTTACTCTTGGGTGTTTGAGCATCCTAGACGGTTGAGGTCACCTCGAAGCCATATTCCATTGTGGTGAAACTTCGTGGTCTTGTTGGGAGCCTCCAGGCTTTGTGTGGAGTTTGCCCCAACCTTGTTTGTAAAGGTCCGGTCGCCGCCTTCAAGGGCACCTATAGTGGAATCACGGTACCTTGCATCGTGCGAGGGCGTGAGGAGAATACGGTGGCCTTAGTGGCTTATTGGGGAGCATTGTGCCTCCACACCGCTCCAACGAAGACGTACTTCCTGTCAAAGGGAAGGAACTTCGGTAACACATCCTCGTCTCCATCGGTTCCACTTGTGGTTATCTCTATCCTTTACTTTGTGTATGCTTATGTTGTTGACTATATCTTACTTGTCTTAATAGCTCTCGTTGTTAGCTTCATTAGGGTTCACCTCATTGTCGTAATATTTGTGAACCCATATGTTGTTTACCTTAACTTGCTAAGTTTATTTAAAAAGTGGTCGTTGTCTATTCACCCCCCCCCTCTAGTCAACCATATCGATCCTTTCAATTGGTATCAGAGCCACGTCTCTTTATTAAGGGTCTAACCACCTGAAGAGTATGGAAGACGAAGAGGGAATTAACCATGGGCAACCCTAGGCCATGGACTTAACTTAGGTCACAAGGGACGACTTGAATACGGCTATGGCCGCCCTCAAGACGTCCTTGACGAATGAAGTCAAGACCATGCTTAAAGTGTTAATTGAGGGATTTAAAAGTTCACCCGAACCGGCTATAGTGGTTAAACCCACCGTCACCGATTCGGAGGCCAACTCCTCTAAGGAAGCGGCTAAAGGTATGCGACCTTCCTCATCTCACGAAAAGTATGGGACTGGAACATATGCCTCAGTTCCACCCCCCATGGTCTATGGAGGATCCGTTCCCGCACCACGTCTTAATCCTGTTGGTCCTCCTCCTAAGCTTGTGAAAGGTGACTTTGCTAACTGGTTATTTTCTATTAAGTCTCATTTGAATCACAGCTCAACAAACTTGTGGAGAATCATCGAGCAAGGATATTATCCCCATGATCCAAGCAACCTCACTCCAAGAGAAGATGCAGACAATCAATACAATCAGTCCGCTTTGTTTATTATCCAGTCTGCAGTGCCACCTGAAGATCTTCCTCACTTGTGTCCCTTCACTTTGGCCAAGGATTGTTGGGAGCATATTATGGTGTTGTACAATCAAAGCTCAAGCATTCAACGATCCAACTATGAAGTGATACTTGATAAGGCCGATGAGTTTGTGATGAAGGAAGACGAGGACCCTCGTGATCTCTATCGGAGGGTGACTGCTATTGCTGTGGCACTCAAGGATCATGGGAGCAAGGATGTGGATGATACATGGGTCAAGCGCAAGTTCCTTAAAGCCATCATGCCTTTCAACAAAGCCATGTCATCTGTCATTCGTCAGCGGCCAGACTTCCACTCCTTGTCTTCCAGTGAGGTGTTGGATGAATTCATTGCAATGTCAATCATGAACGAAACAGCCGAAAATGCACTTGCTCGTGTTCGATCAAAGACAACTTCACCCAACCTTGCGTTGAAAGCAAAAGCAATGCTTGAAGAAGAAGAAGAAGATGAGGAAGAGGAGGGCTGCCCTGAAGACACAAAGTATGCCTATCATGAGCACATGGCTCTTGCATCAAGGCAATTCTGGGGCAACAAGAGGAACTCAAGACCCACCTTCACCAAGAACAACTCGAGTGGATTCATACCCAAACAACGAGTAAGGACATGTTATAACTGTGGTAACGTGAGTCACTTCGTGGCCGAATGTCCCTATGAGAAAAGGGAAGACAATGGAGGCAAGCTCATTCGCAAAGACAAAACCAAATCATTTCCAATCAAGAACAACTTTGTGAAGAAACCTCACCCAAAAGGGATGGTGGCCCTTGAAGAGTACCCTTCCGATGATGATGATGATGATGATACAGTGGCAACGGTAACTGTTTCTATTGCCACTACCTCTCCCCAGAAGGTGTCTCTCTTCAACGCCCCCAACGAGAATCACATCACCAAGTGCCTCATGGCAAAAGGTATCAATCAGGTAACTCCCATCATTAAGACCAACATCGCTACTGCTCCTTCATTGTTAAACTGTGTTGATGATAGTGATGTTGTGGAACTTAATGAGCATGATCTTGACAAGTTTCTGTGCACTGTTAAGGGAGAATCCAAGAAGCACTTTGTTGCTCTCTTGGAACAACTGGGTGAGGCCACTGACCTCATTGAATCTCATGAGGAGACCATCTCCGAGCTTTAGGGACACAGTCGTGACTATGCCGAATTATGTCTTGCTCTCGAAAAGGAGCGCACTCTTCGTTTGGCTCTTGAGGAGTCATACAACGATGACTGCGCTAAAATGCAAAAGAAACTAGATCATGATGTTGTTCTTACTCGTATGCTTAAGTCTGAAAAGTATGCTCTTGGGGTTGGCCATGATAGACTCAAGGAGGAGTTTGACACGCTTGACAAGGCCCACAAGGTCTTGAAAGGTGCTCATTTCTCTCTGAAAGAGTCTCATGATCAACTCCAAGCAAAGCTTACCAAGGAGATCTCTACTTGTCCTCCCTTTGTGTTAATTGATAATTCTTGTGCAACTAATCCCTGTTGTGAGCATGTACATCTTGTGGAGGAAAATGCCAAGTTAAAGGAGAAACTTGAGAAGGGCCTTGTAGCATGCATACAAGGTGAGAAGAGTCTGAACGACCTCTTGAGCACTCAAAAAGGTGTTGTAGGAAAGGAGGAAGTTGGACATACCTCCAAGTCAAAAGGTAAAAGGAGGAACAGGAACAAACGATCTCCTACCCTCATGGACATCTTTGTCAAAGAGAGTGAGGGGACTTAGAAGGTGAACAGGAACAAGGTGGACTATGGAAACCTCAAGAAGGGCAAAACTATTCCTACTAACACAGCCGACAAACTTAATTCTTCTTATGTCTTATGTCGTGCTAGTGATGGGCATGTTTATGCCAGATTTGTTGGTTCCTACGATGAGTATATTGAATGGGCTATCTGGGTTCCTAAGACCCTTGTTGCTAACATGAAAGGACCCATTAAAAAATGGGTACCTAAAACCAAGCCTTGATCCATTGCAGGAGTTTGCTTCCGGTGGGGTGTCATGGTTGCTCGATAGTGGAGCAACAAATCATATGACCGGAAGCAAGGACTTAGTGGTGGATGTGCATCCTTCTCCATATATGCCCACCCATGTCCAATTCGCCGATGCATCCTCGTCAAAGGTATTGGGATTTGGTAAGGTGGTCGTCTCTCAAGATTTATCTATTGAGAAGGTCATGCTTGTTGAGTCACTTTCCTACAATTTACTTTCGGTTCGTCAACTCGCAATTATGGATTTTTCCACATTCTTTAATCTTGATACTGTGGTCCTCCTAAGGAGCAAGACTCTTAAAGTAGCCTATGTTGGATATGTCGAAAATGGTCTTTATGTGGTGAACTTTTCAAAGCGACCCCCTAAGACCGCGACATGTTTAATGGCTAAAGTTGATGTGGGCTGGCTTTGGCATCGCCGTTTAGCTCATGTCAGTATGAGATATTTGCAAAGCCTTCTGACAGGGGACCATATTCGTGCACTAACAAATGTGAGTTTTGCTAAAGATCATGTTTGCAGTGCCTGCATTGAAGGAAAGATTCATGAAACTGCTCCTCATCCAACGACTCTTATCTACACTAAGAGGCCATTGGAGCTTCTCCATATGGATCTGTTTGGTCCTCCATCATTTGATAGTCTTGGAGGCAGAAAGTATTGCTTGGTGATTGTTGACGACTACTCAAGATATACATGGGTATATTTCTTTAGAAAGAAGAGTGAGACTCAACAAACGGTCATCAACTTTGCTAATGAAGCGCAACGTCAACATGAAGCAAAGATCTTGATGATTTGAAGTGACAACGGCACCGAGTTCAAGAACTACACCTTGGATGAGTTTCTAGGTGATGAGGGGATAAAACACCAATATTCTGCACCATATACCCCTCAACAAAACGGCGTGGCAGAAAGGAAGAACCGGACCTTGATAGACGCTGCAAGGACAATGATGACAGAATTCAAATCTCCATATAACTTCTGGACAGAGGCCATCAACACAGCATGTCATGCATCTAATCGGCTCTATATCCGCAAAGGCTTGAACAAGACTCCGTATGAGATTCTAACTGGAAACAAACCCAATCTCAAGTACTACCGGGTATTCGGGTGTAAGTGTTTCATTCTCAAGAAAGGTCCACGGTTAGCTAAATTTGATTCTAGAGCACATGAGGGTATCTTTGTTGGTTATGCTACAAACTCTCATGCTTACCGTGTCCTCAACAAGTCCACTGGACTAATTGAGGAGACATGTAACGTAAAGTTTGATGAAAATAATGGCTCCCAAGTGGAGCAAAGTGGTCTTTGTGATGTAGGTGATGAAATTCCTCCCCAAGCCATAAGAAGAATGGGGATTGGTCAAATACTCCCCATTGAGGAACCCCTTGTGGCCGAAGGAGAAGGACAATGCTCTACTCAAGTGGAGCCATCACCTCCACAAGTCCCACACGCTTCCGATGAACAAAGAGAAGACTCTCAACAAAATAAACAAGCTCAAGGTCAAGATAAATTGCCCAACAATGATGATGTGTCTCAGGATATTCAAGCACTACCCCAAGACTCCGAACCTGCTCATGATCAAGATCAAGTGCAACCCCGAGATCTAGACCAAGTAGAAGCACAAGATCAAGATCAAGAGCAACCACAAATACAAGAACAAACTAGTGAACCTGCTCAAGTCAAAGGACAAGATGATCAGGAGACTGTCTCACAATTCCCTTCTGCAGCACCAACAGCCGGCTCAAGACGCAAGGGCAAGCAAAGTAAACAAGTCGATGCTCCCCCCTTGTCTAATGAAGAACTCTTGGAGCGATGAGCAGCCAAGGTTGCGAACAAGCAGAGAGTCAAGTCACATCTTATGAAGAATGTACTTGGCAGTTTAAAAAGGGGACTATCCACCCGTCAACAGATTTGGAATTATTGTGAGCATCACGCGTTTGTGTCGTATTGTGAACCTCAAAAGGTACATGAAGCGCTCAATGATGAGGATTGGCTTATGGCCATGCACGAATAACTTAACAACTTCGAGCGCAACCCAGTCTGGGATTTAGTGCCTAGGCCAACGGAGGAACATAATGTCATCAGGACCAAATGGATATTCAAGAACAAGCAAGATGCCAATGGGATTGTGATTCGAAACAAGGAAAGATTGGTGGCTCAAGGCTACTCCCAAGTCGAGGGTATCGACTACGGTGAAACCTTCGCCCCTGTTGCTCGTCTAGAATCTATTCACATGTTGCTTGCATTTGCTTCTCATCATAAATTCAAATTACAACAAATGGATGTGAAAAATGCCTTTCTTAATGGTCCTTTAAATGAGTTGGTCTATGTCAAACAGCCCCCGAGATTCGAACATCCCAAGCTCCCCAATCATGTGTACAAACTTAATACGGCACTCTATGGCCTTAACCAAGCCCCACGCGCGTGGTATGAGTATCTTACTGAGTTGTTACAAGATCGTGGGTTTGAAATTGGGAAGATAGATCACACTCTTTTTACTAAGAGGGTTAAAGGGGATTTGTTCATATGCCAACTATATGTTGATGATATTATCTTTGGCTCTCCTAACATTTCCTTCAATGAAGTATTTGCTGCACTAATGACTGAGAAGTTTGAGATGTCCATGATGGGAGAGTTGAAGTTCTTCCTCGGGTTCGATATTAAACAAGGTCTAGAAGGGACATTCATCAAACAAGCCAAGTACACTCAAGATATGCTCAAACGGTTCGAGCTCGAAGATATCAAACCGGTCAAGTTCCCCATGCCAACAAGATGCAAGCTTAACAGTGATCCCAATGGTAAAGCAGTGGATCAAAAGGTATATCGCTCCATGATTGGATCCCTCCTTTACCTTTGTGCATCTAGACCGGATATTATGTTGAGTGTAGGGATATGTGCACGGTTTCAATCCGCACCAAAAGAAAGTCATTACATGGCTGTTAAGCGAATCTTTCGATATTTGGCTCATACCCCAAACTTTGGCCTTTGGTATCCCAAAGGAGCAAACTTCAATCTAGTTGGCTATTCTGACTCAGATTGGGCAGGAGATTGTGTGGAGAGGAAGTCAACGTCTGGAGGATGTCAATTCCTTGGTCGCTCATTGGTAAGTTGGTCGTCAAAGAAGCAGAATTGCGTCTCCTTATCATCCACCGAAGCTGAGTACGTGGCAGCTGCAAGTTGTTGTGCACAATTGCTATGGATGAGGCAAACTTTAAAGGATTATGGTGTCACTTGTGACAAAGTGCCTCTTCTATGTGACAATCAAAGTGCTATCAAGATTTCCCTCAACCCAGTGCAACATAGCAATACCAAACATATTGATATTCGCCATCACTTCATTCGTGAACATATCAAGCTAGGTGATATTGAGGTTCACTTCATCCACACCGAAGAGCAACTTGCAGATATTTTCACTAAGCCTCTAGATGAAGCAAGGTTCCGGGAGTTAAGGCATGAGCTAAATATCATTGATTCAAGTAATGTGGATTGAAGCTAGGCATGTTGCACCTCACTTTTCATTCCATCTTGGTCTAGATGTAGGCATGGACATAGGGGGAGTGTTGTTCTCTCAATGAACTTTCCCTCCCCCCATTATGCATAAATCAATCTAGTCTTTCACTTTAGCCATTGTCAAATGGCACTTGTGCTTCAAAGACGAGCATTGGTCATGAACCCAAGGATAATTCTTCACGGTGTCATACCATTGTCTCAAACATAGGTGGCCTTGGCCACCGCCCCCCCACCTTTCTCTCATATCGAAGAAAGGATATCAAATGACAAGTCGGTATATATTTCTGGTGCTATCCTCTTTTTTTCCACTCACTTGTCATTTGCCCACGTTCTTCTCTTATCCTAGGCCGCGTTGTGACATTTGCAGCGGTACTACCGCCAGGGGTAGCGGTACTACCGCCAGGACCCCAGCGGTACTACCGCGAGGGGTAGCGGTACTACCACCAGGACCCCAGCGGTACTACCGCCAAGGGTAGCGGTACTACCGCCAGGACCCCAGCGGTACTACCGCTAGGGATAGTGGTACTACCGCCAGGATCCCCATCTACCACGACCTGCTAGGAAATTTTTAGGGCTGTCTCAAGGGGGAGCGGTACTACCGCCAGGGGGAGCGGTACTACCGCTAGGACCCCAGCGGTACTACCGCTGCATCCAGCGGTACTACTGCATCCAGCGGTACTACCGCCAGGTAGCAGTACTACCGCCAGGTCCACAGCGGTACTACCGCTGGCCCGTACCCCTTGGGCTATATAAAGGAGGGGGAGCCCGTTTTTCCTGGCTCTTTCTTCTTCCTCGCGGCTCCTCCCTCCCCAACCCCGAAATCCCCCTGTTTTGATCTTTATTCGTGGAGCTCCTTCTCTCCGTTGGATTGGAGGGTTTGCTCCACTTCTCCTTCCTCCTCCAAGGGCCATGAATCCCGGTAAAGCTCCTCCCCTTCTTCTCTTGGTTGATGTTCTTGTTCTAGGGTTAGGAGCATTGGTGGTTTGGATCCATGTCTTTGATCTTGTGCCTTGTTCTTGGATGGCATGAAGGAGATATTTGAGGGGAGTGTAGGTCATATGACTCTTTGCTGTTTATTTTGCCATGCCCTAGGATTTACATGTTTTAGATCAAGCACTTGAACTATGTTTGGAGTAGATCTAAAACTTGCTCTCTCTTGCCTAGGCATGTACTTATTTCGGTGGAACTTGTGATCCTCATGTATGTAGGGCTGTGGTGGAGTTCTTAGTGTTCATACACAACCCATGCCCCTCGTAAAATTCGTGTAGCCATATCCATGGGGTCTACTTTATCTGTCAGATCTGAAAATCAAACCCCAGCGGTACTACCGCCAGGGGTAGCGGTACTACCGCTAGGACCCCCAACGGTACTATCGCCAGGGGTAGTGGTACTACCGCTAGGACCCCAGCGGTACTACCGCCAGGGGTAGCGGTACTACCGCCAGGAGGATTCACTGTGCATTCTTTTCATGTGCTTGGCAATGAGTGTTTACTTTTCTGCCTTTTCTAGTTCATTGCCTTGACTCTTTTTGTCGCTCCTTTTCGCTGTGTGTTTTGTGTCACGCGTGGTGCTCGCCGTTCGAACCCCTCACGGGACACGCAGTCACAGCATTATCGCAACCCAGAGGCTCCAGAGGGTTCCGCTACTTCAGGACTGCAACCCAAAAAGCAGGCTTTCAAGAAGACCGCGCACAAGGACAAGGGGATAAATGTCCGCACAATGCCCCCCAAGGACTTTCTGCGGTTCGGCACTCAAAACCATTATCTCCAAGAGAAGGCTGTGATCAAGAATGTTTACCATGTTTGGGCAAGGGATCACTGCAGGATCTACCGTGATATTGTCATTCATTTCAAGAAGAACTTTGTCCCCGTTCAATGGATTGACCTAGCTCATCTTTAGCAGAACCTGGACTATTTTGGTGATGCCCTTTCTCTGATAGACAAACTGGGCATCAAGGACATCATCACTTTCAAGACAGATTTTGACCCCAATGTTGTTGCCCAGTTCTATGTCACGGTCCACTTCTCTCCTGATGACGAGCGCTCTATGGTGTGGATGACTGGGACTCAGAAGATGACCGGTACCTGGCGTGAATTCATGGCATTCCTCAAGGTTGAGTTCCAGGGAGCTGACACTCCACTTGGGTCGCGTCCTCATGCTGCAGCTCCCACTGATAGGGCCCCCGCCAAGGACAGATTGCAGCAACTCTATGTGAAGAAGGGTGTGCTCCCCAAGCATCTGGACATCATGCATCGGATCTTCCGCAACACTCTCTTTCCTCGCATTGGTAACTTCGACGAGGCTCATGGCTCTCTGGCTGAGATGCTGCTGCTCTGTGAGGAGGCTATGACTAAGGAGTCTGCCCCTCTTGATATTTCTGATGTGATGTTCACGGAGCTCTGGAACTGCATCATGATACGTAAGGTTCCCATCTACGAGCCCTATCTGTTCGCTTATATCCGTCAGAAGTGGCAAGATACCTATCCGCAGGAGGAGCTACACATTCAGGCTGACTACAGTGTGCACGACCCTGTCAAGCTTCGCGTCAAGGATAAATGGGCCAACCCATCAACTTCCTCTCAGCACATGGATACTGACACAGAGACTGCTGCTGATAGAGGAACCGCCACTCAGTCCCGCTCTTCTACCATGCCATCTTGGGCCATCAAACTACAGGATAAGATGAAGACTCTATTCTGTATGCAGGCTAAGGGTCAGTACCAGACGCACGTGGCTCAGAAGGAGAGCCGCCAGAGGCACAAGCATGTCCTAAGGACTCTTGATGTTGACATCTCCAGCGGATCAGAGGACGACATCACTCCAGAGGCTACTTGGATGCAGGCTCAAGGGTACCAGTGGTCTGGCGATGAGGAGGAAGAGGAGGAGAAGGACGATCCGGAGGGTACCGACGAGTCTGGCGATGCTGAGGATGAGGAGTAACCACCTGTGGCGTTAGGTGTGCCCCTTTTTGGTGTCTTGTGCCAAAGGGGGAGAGAGTCTAGGAGCTGGATTTGCTTTCATAGTCGAACTTTGCTTTGCTTTGCTTTCTTTCGTGTTTTGCTTCGAACTTGGTTTGCTTCTAGTTTGCTATCGTTTGTGAGACATGAACTTATGTGAGATTTATTTCCATCATATGTTGTGAGTCATATGCCCCGTATTGTCATATATCTCTATCTTTTTGTTCTCATATTTCTATCTGTGCAAATGCGGTATTGTCCTCAATCCACCAAAAAGGGGGAGATTGTTGGGGCATAGTTTATGCCTAAGTAATTTTGGTGATTGATGACAGTACCGTAAAGGACTAACCGTGTGCGTTAAGGTTTCAGACAACACACGTCAATGGCACAAGATGACTCGCCTCCTCGTTCATGGAACAGAAGCACGGCGTTCTCTACGATTCTCTTTAGTTGAGTCATAGGAAAGCCGTACTATTAAGAGGGGAACCATAGTGGAAAGGTTTGGGTGGAATCAATCTTTGCACGCGCACACTTCACATATTTTCCCTTACCTGCATCTTTGGAGCGGCCCCCGCCTCTGTGTTTCTTTCCTCTTTGCAAAATGGTCCCCCAGCGGCAGTACCGCTGGGCCAGGCGGTAGTACCGCTAGCCCGCTCGGTAGTACCGCTCGCCCTAGCGGTAGTACCGCCCTTGGTCAGCGGTAGTACCACTCCAGGAGCTTAGTACCGCCGGCCTAGCGGTTGTTCGTGGACGGACCTTTTTGCGAAGACTTTCTTGGCGGTGGTAGTGCCTTTTGCACTACCAGGGGCCCAGCGGTAGTACCGCTGCAGCCAGCGGTAGTACCGCTGGAGTGCGAGCGGTAGTACCGCTGCAGCCAGCGGTAGTACCGCTGGAGTGCGAGCGGTAGTACCACTGGAGCTCGGGCAGAGAGTGGGAAAACGGTTGGATTTCCCCCCCCCCCACTATATAAAGGGTTCTTCTAGCTGTGGAACCTCACCTCTTACCTCCCCAAGCTCCATTGTTGCTCCCTAAGCTCAAAAGTGCCCAATCTCTCTCCCTAGCCAATCAAACTTGTTGATTCTTTAGGGATTGGTTGACAAGGCCTAGATCCACACTTCCACCAAGAGAAAAGTTGATTCCCCCACCAATCCCTTGCGGATCTTGTTACTCTTGGGTGTTTGAGCATCCTAGACGGTTGAGGTCACCTCGAAGCCGTATTCCGTTGTGGTGAAGCTTCGTGGTCTTGTTGGGAGCCTCCAAGCTTTGTGTGGAGTTTGCCCCAACCTTGTTTGTAAAGGTTTGGTCGCCGCCTTCAAGGGCACCTATAGTGGAATCACGGTACCTTGCATCGTGCGAGGGCGTGAGGAGAATACGGTGGCCTTAGTGGCTTATTGGGGAGCATTGTGCCTCCACACCGCTCCAACGGAGACGTACTTCCTGTCAAAGGGAAGGAACTTAGGTAACACATCCTCGTCACCATCGGTTCCACTTGTGGTTATCTCTATCCTTTACTTTGTGTATGCTTATGTTGTTGACTATATATTACTTGTCTTAATAGCTCTCGTTGTTAGCTTCATTAGGGTTCACCTCATTGTCGTAATATTTGTGAACCCATATGTTGTTTACCTTAACTTGCTAAGTTTAATTAAAAATTTGTCGTTGTCTATTCACGCCCCTCCCTCTAGTCAACCATATCGATCCTTTCAAGCTCTCCACTTCCTCCCTCCACGACCATGGCGCCGCCTCGGCCTCCCTTGCGTCCGAGCCAGCCGGCTCCTCTCCGGCCTCAAGTCCTCCCTTCCGCGAGCCCCCGCAGCTCCTCCCCATTCCCTCCTTAGCCGTCGCTCGCCTCCCCTCCTCTGAGTGCAGCTGTTGCGCTCTGTTTCCGTCGACGCCGGCAGCATGTGCCCTCGCAGGTGGCCGCAGCAGCGGTTCTTCCCTGGCGCGTGGGGAGCGCCCCTTTGGGTCGCCGTCGCGCCCGAGGTCCCTGGGAGGTTGGGCCTCGTCGGGGGCACCGTGGGTCGCCGATGCAGGTGCCGCGGGCGCTGCCCTCTGTCCCTCCCTGCGCAGACGGGAGGAAGAAGAGAGATCCAAGAGGTGGGGGCCACATGTAAGCCACCCACCGATCTGGCCCGGTTTTGCTGGAGGCGCCCCGATGGATTTGCGCCTCCCACTGCGGAAAGCGCCTTCTGAGGATACGCCTCATGCGTGGCCTCTAGTGCTGGCGTGTGCGAATAGCTGGGCCGACCCAAAGGCCTATTTGACGCCTTAGTGGCAAGATAGCCTTTCCCAGAAGCTGAACCCTTTATCCTTTTCCCATATTCCCTAATCTTCTAAAATCCATTACAAATTCATACTAACTCCAAACTTATTGATTCAAATTTTTGCAGGTTTCTAAAATCCTGTTCTATCCAGATCTGGGCATTGCAACGTTTTCCAAAATACTTTCCTGTGATAATAATATCTAAATGCCCATTTAGACATACTAATCACCACCTTTGCAAATTCCTAGAGGATCCATTTCAACTACAAATGGAGTGATTCAAACTTCCAGAGACTTCTAAAACCATTCTTCATTTTCAGGACCATGGTCAACATTTTTGTGTGACTTCTTTCTGTTGCAATAAATAAATAGCTCTCTTTGCTATTTATTCCTCATTGTAAAATCTCTAGGATATTCATACCATCTCCAAATCCAGAGAAACCACTTCCTAAATATTTCTAAAACCCTTCTCTGTTAGATGGGTGCCTCCACTCATTTTTAACAGAAAGATTTATGTTGGCTTATTCAGTGGCCACCTATTGCTCCTTTCACCTATTCAAAAATCCTTGATGATTTAAATCTCCTGTGAGAAGCCTTAGGTATTTTTCTTATGACCAGAGAGGTCCAAGAAAAATATAACTTCTATTTACAGAACACATTTATTCTACTGGATATATGGCTTACTATAGTTGTTTCCGACGATAGTTGACGGCACACGGAGTATTCGGGGACGGAGCGGAAGACCTCGAAGACCCGAGGACTTACGTGAGCAAGGCAAGCAGCCTTTTGCCATGACTTAAGTATATAAAATGATGCATGCTAGAATAGCAAGTATTTTCCGTTGCATGTGAACACGATGCCGGTTCATCATTGATGTGATGGTACCAAGGGCTTCTTCGAAGCACTTGCATTGATAGTAGTGATATTCATATGGCTCCTCGGAGCGCAAACATGATGAGCTGACCCTACCATCTACGAGGATCATGCTACTGTCATGTTGTCTAGTAAAGTAAGACCATTGCATCGAGCTTGACCCTACCCCGTGAGGGTCATGTTATTACCATGTTGACAAGTAATGTTAAAGCATATTACAACAAGCATGATGATGAGTTAAATAAAGAGTTTATGAAAACCCCGTCGGGTGCCACTAATGCCCGAGGGTGATGATGAGTTGGTGATCACTTTTGGTGAAGTGATGCACCGGTGATTTTGGTGTGAGTATGGTTTCGGAAATGGATTAGATTTATGATGTGTCGACCGTCCCAACCTTACCAGTACGACCACGATACCCCTTTATGGGACGGGGCTTTGTTGATTACTCTGGTCGGTGCTAGCAACGAGCCACATTACTAGTGGCGGGAGTGATCGGTGTCACTCTCGTGATGGGGTCGTGCCAGGTAGGACGACTATGCCATTATTATGAGTTCCACGCACACCGTTGGTCCCTGCATGGTTGATATAGTCCAGAGTCGGTGCTCGTAAGACGTACAACATGTGGGCTAGGTACCAATCGAGTGGACCTCTTTGTCTAGTATCGTCAGGGGAAAGATGATGATCGAGTACTTACCTCGGGTATATGTGATATACCGCGAGTCATGGATGACACGGAAGTTTCCCGTTTCTCGTGGGTCCAGCGTACTACCTGTGCAGAGTGTAAACTATTCGAATAGCCGTGTCCACGGTCAAGGACAGTTGGGTGGTGCTGCTTAAACTACGTCCTGTGTTTCCGCATAAACCAAGTGTGTGTACTTGGTGTTAAAAAGGTGTTGTTATGAAAATCACAATAATATGATCAAGTTCGGAGACTTGACATATAGGGTAAACCCGGATGGTTTAGCCCTCATTAATGCCTTGAGGTCATGACAAGTCCGATGACTTGGCATATAGGGTGAACCAGATGATTCAGCCCTTAGCAGATATGTTGATATCTGTAACCTGTTCTTCAAAAGTAATTCTTTAACCTGATGCATATACATGATCATTCCACCAGATGAGTTACACTAAAGAAGCATGATACTGTTATCCTTCACTTTCATTGTTCGTATCATGGGTTGTTTGCGAGTACATTCAAAGTACTCATTGGCTTGCCACTGGTTATTTCATTGACGAGGTTTGAAAGGCAGGATGTGGTGAAGATTAACTCGGTGACGTTCTTGCGAGCTAGGATGCTTCCCAGTCAGAATGCCTGTAGGTTAAGGCTGATGGCCTGGGTTCACGCTTTCTACCAATAATTCCGCTATTGGTCTAGTTTGGTGCTTTGGCCTTTAAGGCCCTATGTATGTAAGACTCGACCGAAGTGGTCATTTATTGTATCAAACGGTATGTATGGATGTAAGACTCTATTATTCAGTATCTCTCTTCAGTGAGCATTGATCCTTGGGATCACTGGGCACGGCGATCTCGACTTACCAGTCGGGGTCCCCACACCAACCAAGGGATTTTGATGCTTACTATGCGAAGTTGGAAGAGATTGAAACCAGTGTTGAAGGCTTCATGTCTACACAGTTTGATTATAACAGTTACTTCCGTAGGGAACTGAAGGAGCAAAATTCTTTTTTGGCCGTTATGAATAAAGAAGTTATTGATATGGCCAAAGAATTCCTTGTGCTAAATTCTCAGTTTGCTCGTCTTGAAAAGTTGGTAGGCTAGATTTCTGATAAACATGCTACCTTAGTCAATAAAATGGCTGCTAAACCTGAAATTTGTGATGAAAATCACGAAGATCTTAAAGTGCTTGGTGTGACTCCCATTGAATCTTTGTTTTCTTGTGTCAAACCTAATGATGATGGGGCTGGATATGAATACACTTTGATTGAAAAACACCCCAATGATTCGGAGTCCATCTATCTTGATGCTCAAAGCATTGAAAGTGGAGTAGAAGATATTAAAACTTTGAGTAGTAATGAAATTACTACTTTGGATTTCAGGGAATTCAATTATGATAGTTGCTCCTTGATTGAATGCATTTCCTTGATGCAATCCACGCTAAACTCTCCATATGCTTATAGCCAAAACAAGGCCTTTACCGATCATATCATCGAAGCTATGATAAAATCTCTTGAAGAGAAACTTGAATTGGAAGTTCCTATCCCTGGAAAGCTTCATGATGAGTGGGAACCTACTATCAAAATCAAAATCAAAAACTATGAATGCAATGCTTTGTGTGATTTGGATGCTAGTGTTTCCGCGATTCCAATGTCTTTATGTGATGTTCTAGGTTTTAGTGAGATTGAGGAGTGTTCTCTTAATTTGCATCTTGCGGATTCTACAGTCAAGAAACCCATGGGAAGGATCAATGATGTTCTTATTATTGCAAATAGGAACTATATACCCGTGGATTTCGTTGTACTTACATTGATTGCAATCCTACATGCCCAATCATTCTTGGTAGACCTTTCCTAAGGACTATCGGTGCTATCATCGATATGAAGGAAGGGAATATTAGATTTCAATTTCCTTTAAATATGGGCAGGGAGCATTTTCCTAGAAATAAAATAATATTGCCTAATGAATCTATGATGAGGGCTACTTATGGTTTGAGCACCAAAGACGACAATACGTGATTCTATCGCCTTATGCCTAGCTAAGGGTGTTAAACAACAGTGCTTGTTGGGAGGCAACCCAATGAATTTATCTTTTTCTTTCTGTTTTGTTGCGTCCACACCATCATAATTCTGTTATGATTGTGTCTTTTGTGTTTCCTTTTGTGTTTGAGCCAAGCAAAACCTTTATGACTAGTCTTGGTGATGGTTGTTTGATCCTGCTGGAAAAAGGAAGAAACTTTTCGCTCACGAGATTATTTTTCCTTTTTATTATGAAAGAGATTTTGAGTTGATTCGTTTTGCTTCTGGTTGATATGCCTTGTTCCCAGGAATTCGTAATGTTTCAGGATTTTGGAGGTACCAGAAGTATACGAACTATACAGATTGCTACAGACTGGTCTGTTTTTGACAGATTCTGTTTTTGTTGAGCTGGTTGCTTGTTTTGATGAAACTATGGATAGTATCGGGGGGTACTAGCCATGGATAAGTGAGAATACAGTAATCTAACACCAATATAAATAGTAATCAAGATTGCTACAGTACCTAAAGAGGAGGTAGTTTGTTTTCTTGTGCTAATGATATCACGAGTTTCCGTTTAAGTTTTGTGTTGTGAAGTTTTCAAGTTTTGGGTGATGTTCTCATGGACAAAGGGATAAAGAGTGCAAAGATCTCAAGCTTGGGGATTCCCAAGGCATCTCAAGCCAAATTTAAGGACACCAAAAAGCCTAAGCTTGGGGATGCCCCGGGAAGGCATCCCCTCTTTCGTCTTCAATCCATCGGTAACATTACTTGGAGCTATATTTTTATTCACCACATGATATGTGTTTTGCTTGGAGCGTCTTGTATCGTAGGAGTCTTTTATTTTTGTTGTGTCACAATCATCCTTGCTGCACACCTTTTGAGAGATACATGCACTCATCGTGATTTTGCTACAATGCTCATCGTGCTTCACTTATATCTCTTGAGCTAGACCATTTTGCTCTATGTGCTTCACTTAGATCTTTTAGAGGACGGTGGTGCGTAACTTGGTAGTTGTCTTGTGCTATGAAAGTAGTCCCAAAGGTGATAGATACCCAAATAGGATACAAAAACCTCCATCTTCATGTGCATTGAGTAGAAAGAGAAGTTTTGATTCCTCTCAATTAGTTTTGAGACGTGGATTTGGTAATATTAAGAGTTATGTTAGTAGGGTGTTGTGAATCTAGAAATACTTGTGTTGAAGTTAGTGATTCCCATAACATGCACGTATGGTGAATCGCTATGTTAGGAAGTCGGAGCATAATTGATCTATTGATTGTCATCCTTTGTGTCCGGTCGGGATAGCGCGATGGTTTACACCTACCAACCCTTCCCCTAGGAGTATGCGTTTAGCACTTTCTTTCGATTACTAATAAAAACTTTCGCAACAAGTATGTGCGTTCTTCATGACTAATGTGAGTCCATGGTATATATGCACTTTCACCTACCACCATTTCTATCCTCTCTAGTACCACTCAATTTTCACCGGTGCACAAACCCACCATATGCCTTCCTCAAAACAGCCACCATACCTACCTACTATGGCATTTTCATAGCCATTCTGATATATATTGCCATGCAACTCCCACCGTTCCATCTCCTGACTTGTGCCGTCGCTCTCATATTTCCATTGCATGATCATAAGATAGCTAGCGAGATGTTTCAACGTCATACGCCAAGCTAGATCGTTGCACATCCCGGTACACTGCCGGAGGCATTTCCTATAGAGTCATCATCGTTCTGAGCTTTGAGCTGTGAGTAAATAAAAGTGTGATGATTATCATTATTAGAGCATTGTCCCATGTGAGGAAATAAATAAATAAAAGAGGCCAAAGTTGCCCACATAAAAAGAGAGGCCAAAGAGCCCAAAAAAAGAGAGAGAAAAAGAGAGAAGGGACAATGCTACTATCTTTTTCCACACTTGTGCTTCATAATAGCACCATGTTCTTCATGATTAAGAGCCTCTCATTTCGTCACCACCATATGCTAGTGGGAATCTTGATTATATAAATTGACCTGTATATTCCAATGATGGGCTTCCTCAAATTTCCCTAGGTCTTTGTGATCAAGAAAGTTGGATGCACACCCACTAGTTCTCCTTTTGAGCTTTCACATACTTATAGCTCTAGTGCATCCTTTGCATGGCAATCCCTACTCATTCACATTGATATCTATTAATGGGCATCTCCACAACCCTTTGATATGCCGAGTCAATGTGACCATCTCCTCCTTTTTGTCTCACAACCACCACCACACTCTATTCCACCTATAGTGTTATAGCCATAGCTCACGCTCATGTATTGCGTGATAGTTATAAAAGGTTTGAGAAAGTAAGAGTGCGGAAAAAATTACTTGGCCAATACCAGGGTTGTGCATGATTTAAATTAGTTGTGTGGGGATGATGGAGCATAGCCATACTATACGATTTTGTAGGGATAACTTTCTTTGGCCTTGTTATTTCGAAAGTTCATGATTACCTTGCTAGTTTGCTTGAAGTATTCTTGTTTTCATGTCAATAGCAAACTATTGTTTTGAATTTTGCGGATCTAAACATTCATGTCACATGAAAGAAGTTACAAAGGACAAATATGCTAGGTAGAATTCCACATCAAAAATCCAGTCTTTATCACTTCCCTGCTCGAAGACGAGCAGGAGTTAAGCTTGGGGATGCTTGATACGTCTCCAACGTATCTATAATTTTTGATGGTTTGATGCTATTATCTTGTCAAACATTGGATGTTTTGTATGCCCTTTTTATCTTTTTTGGGACTAACTTATTAACTTAGTGCCAAGTGCCAGTTCCTGTTTTTTTCCATGTTTTTGACCCTTTTCAGAGGAGGATTTTAAACGGAGTCCAAACGGAATAAAACTTTCGAAAAGATTTTTTCCGAAACAGAAGACGATCGGGAGACTTGAGAACCAAGGCAGAGGATCACCAGGGACCCCACCAGCCCTCATGGTGCGACCAGGGGGGCCCGCACCTCCCAGGCTTGTGGGCTCCCTGGGCCTCCTCTGCCCCTAGGTCTTTCGCCTATATATTCCCTAACATCCGAGACAAAATCAAGAGATCAAGGAAAATACTTTTCCGCCGCCGCAAGCTTCTGTCTCCGCAAGATCCCATCTGGGGCACGTTCTGGTGCCCTGCCGGAGGGGGGATTTGGATACGGATGGCTTCTTCATCAACACCATGACCTCTCCGATGACGAGTGAGTAGTTCACCATAGACCTATGGTTCCATAGCTAGTAGCTATATGGCTTCTTCTCTCTCTTGGATCTTCAATACAAAGTTCTCCATGATCTTCATGGAGATCAATCCGATGTAATCTTCTTTTGCGGTGTGTTTGTCGAGATCCGATGAATTGTGGATTTATGATCAGATTATCTATGAATCTTATTTGAGTTTCTTCTGATCTCTTATATGCATGATTTCATATCCTTATAATTCTCTTCGAGTTGTGGTTTTTTTTTGGCCAACTTGATCTATGATTCTTGCAATGGGAGAAGGGCTTGGTTTTGGATTCATACCGTTCGGTGACCTCACCTAGTGACAGAAGGGGTAGCGAGGCACTCATCGTGTTGTTGCCATCACGGGTAAAAAGATGGGGTTTTCATCATTGGTTTGAGTTTATCCCTCTACATCATGTCATCTTGCTTAAGGCGTTACTCTGTTTGTCATGAACTCAATACACTAGATGCATGCTGGATAGCGGTTGATGTTTGGAGTAATAGTAGTAGATGAAGAAAGTATCGGTCTACTTGTCTCGGACGTGATGCCTATATGTATGATCATTGCCTTAGATATCGTCATGACTTTGCGCGGTTCTACCAATTGCTCGGCAGTAATTTGTTCACCCACCGTAATATTTGCTATTTTGAGAGAAGCCTCTAGTGAACACTATGGCCCCCGGGTCTACTTCACACCATATTTTCAGCCTTACACTTTTAGTTTGTTGCACTTTCCGCCTTTAGATCTCACTTTGCAAGCAATCTTGAAGGGATTGACAACCCCTTTATAGCGTTAGGTGCAAGCTCTTTTGTGTTTGTGCAGGTACTCTGGACTTGACGCGATTCTCCTACTGGATTGATACCTTGGTTCTCAAACTGAGGGAAATACTTACTGCTCCTGTGCTGCATCGCCCTTTCCTCGTCAAGAGAAAAACCAACGCAAGCTCAAGAGACGACAGAAGGTTTCTGTTGCCGTAGCAGAGACCATGCAAAGATGTCCCGATTCTCACAGAGGAAGTCGACGAGCTCGCCTTCCTATTTGGTGATGAGGTTAGCACCAATAGTGACGCACTACTTGGGGTTCGCAGGGTCGAGTGGCACCTGCTTGGTCTCCTTGGCCGGCTTGAGTGAGCCCTCCCCGGCCAACTAGGATGGTGGAATAGGGATCGCCGGCTGCTCGGTAGCCTGAGCCACGAGCCAGTCGATCTGCCTTTTTTCCTCAGCAATCACGAGGGCGTCGGCTAGTCGGCTGCTGTCTTATGCACACTCGAGCGACTTATTGTAGTCGCCAGCAATGGTAATGATGCCCTTTGGACCTGGCATCTTCATCTTGAGGTAGGCGTAGTGGGGGATGGCCATGAACTTGGCCAGAGCTGGCCTGTCCAACAGCGCGTGGTAGGGGCTGTTAAGATCCACCACCTCAAACCAGATTGGTTCTCGTCGGAAGAGCTCCTTGTCGCCGAAGAGGACATCCAGCTGGATTTTGCGGATCGGCGAGCGGGACTGTCCCGGCACGATGCCGTGGAAGACAGTGCTGGTCGGCTGGAGGTCTTTCTCCTTTAGCCCAAGCTTGAGCAAGGTGTCACTGTAGAGAGGATGTTTATGCTGCTGCCGCCATCGACAACACCCGGGAAAACCGGCAAGTGAGCTTCCTAGACGCGAAGGTGGGGTCGAGGACGAGTGTGTTTGAGCCAGGGTTCGTCATCACCGCAGGATGGTCCGCCCGGCTCCATGTAATGGGCTTTTCAGACCAATGCATGAATTGGGGAACCGGGGGGACCGTGGCGTTCATCTCACGCTAGCGTTGTCGCTGGTTGTGCTTGTCATCACCCTCGCTGGTGAAGACGACATAAGCTCCGTCTTGGTGGGGGTACTCGTCGTGGAGGCGGTCGTCGCTGTGAGGCGGCGGTGGTGGAGCCGGAGCCGACCCAGGAGCCGGAGCACAAGGCGCTGCACCTGCCCCTGGGGGAGCGGGCAAACACTCTCCTCGTGACAGTCGTTGTGCAAAGCTGCACTGTCGAAGGGTATCAATGGCCGGCTTCGCCCCAATATGCATCTTGCATGGCGCGTCGAGCATTTGCTCGAATATGAGCTTGGGCTGCAAGTTGTTCTTGCCAGTCCGCTGCTGCTGAGAGCCAGCTTGAGTAGCGGGCATGTCTTCCTCCACGCTAGCCACCTACGTGCTTGCGGAGCATGAATCGAGTTGATCCGCCTTGCGCTTGTTGTTCTGGCTGCCTCGGTTGTCGCCAGTCGGCTTGGGAGTAGCCGACGTGGGGACAATTTTGTCCGAGGTAGTGACCTTGACCCGCATCGCGGACTCGGTCGTGGCGTACTTGTCCACCTTGGCCATGAGCACCACCAGAGAGGTGGGATCAGAGCACATGAGCTTGTGCTTGAGTAGAGTATCGTCTCGTCAGCCATCAATGATATATTGAATGGCCTGTACCTCATGCACTCATTCACAGGAGTTGCGCAACTCTGTCCAACGCGTGATGTAGTCACAAAGGGGCTCGTCCAGCCTCTGGACGCACATGGCCAGCTCGCGAGGCCGACCAGGGCGCTTGTAGGTGCCAGTGAAGTTGCAGACGAATGCCTCCTCGAAGTCAACCCAAGAGTTGACGCTGCCGGTAGGAAGGCTGTTAAGCCAGGTTCTGGCCGAGCCAGCCAGCATGAGTGGCATGTAGCGGACTATTACGCGCTTATTGCCCCAGGCGATGCCGACTGTAGTGGTGTAGTCGATCAGCCAGTGTTCTGGCTTGGCGGTGCCATTGTACTTGGGGGTGTCACGAGGGAGAGTGAAGCCTCTGGGAAATGGCTCCCCTCGGATCCGCATGCCGAAACATGCCGAACCGATGGGACCATCCTCCTCAAGAAGGGCCGACTGCGCAAAGAAGTTGAGGCCTCTGCGAGCATCGTTGTCGCAGTGAGGGACGCGAGGGCCGATCCGGGCCGAGATCGGAAGGGTTTCCTCGGAGCCAGTGGCGTTGGCCCCCTCCTGATACTTCGGAGGAGGAACCTCGCGCACCGAATCCCCCTCGTCGCCACCATCTCTAGGACGCCAGCTTGAAGAAGGCTCGCTCTGGCGAAGAGAACACCGGTCTTCACTACCCTCACCCTTTTGGCCGGAAGTGTGATGCAAGGAAGAACCTTCGGCATGATGACGACTGCTAGTGTTGCAGTGCGCTCCGGGATCGGCTCCCAGAGACATCGACTGAGCATGACCAGGGTCAAGAAGAGATTGCTGCTCATTCGCGCCGTCAAGGAGATCCTTGCCCCGCTTCACCTGAAGGACGCGCTCCTCGCCCTCCAAACTTGGTATTTCTGCCATTACCGCCTGAGCAGCACACAAGTTAGTCGCGGGGGTATCGTAGATGGGATGCTTGCTACCTAGGATATCACCGATGACGCCGCCGCGGTCGCGGACCATGCCGAGCCAGCTAGGACCATAAACAGCCGGAGTGAAGCCATAAGCGGAGTTATACTCGCGCTGCGCGGCCTCCATCCGTCGCTTGACAGCGGCAATGACAATGCCTTTCTCCAGGATTTGCCTACGGGTCTCCCCGAGCGAGGCCCGAGAATCGGCGGGATTTGCGGAGGTGGCAATTGGCGTCTTCAAGCCTGCAAGGGCAGCATGAAGCATGTCGGAAGCACCCACAGCGGGGTCATCCACTTCTGTTGATGCCTTGCCGTGAGGCTTGCTAGTGCCGGCGCCAATGACCATCACCTCCATGAGGTTGGAGATGACAACGACGTGGTGCAGGGCAAGACACCCCGCAGACGATGGTGATCCATCGAAAACAAGCACCTTGCTAGGGTACTCATCCTGCGCAGGCGCCTCCTCGAGGGAGAGCCTGCTGAAGCTAGCGCAAAGCATGTCGATGTCGATGCCATCACCGAGGTAGCGAGGCTCATCGTCGAGGCGCAAGTTTCTGAAGAGGACGCCGAGGTTTGCAACCGCAGCAATGACGATGCTGGTGAGCAACTCGTCGTCAGACTCCTCATCAGAGTCCACGAGATGGACTCGAACATCAACCAGCATTGCAGAAACCTCCTCGAGGGCAGGCTCCACGGGCATGATGATCGATCCAGACGAGAGGCATCCGGTGGTGTTGGTGAAGGGCCCCGCCCAGAGCGTAACTCAGGACGATGCCGCTGACGGCCCCATGGTGGGTGCCAAATGTTGGTGTTTACTCATGACATAAGTCATGGGTAGGCTAAAGAGATGAGGTGGTGACTGAAAGTTCATCGACGGGCTCTGGGAACGGGGTTGGTACAAGCGAGGGACGCATGATGTACCCAGGTTCAAGGCTCTTCGTAGAGATAATACCCCTAGTCCTGCCGGATGTATAATGCACTAGAGTGGTTACAATGTGCTCCTAGAGCTGTTCGATGGAGGAGGAAGAAGGAGCTGCCGGCTCACTACTGCCTCTCCTGTATGGGCGTGTGTGTGAAGGATTGACCTACCCTCTGCATTGAGGGGGGTCGGGGGGTTTTATAGACGAACCCACTGACCTACAATAAGGATAAAAGTACAAAGGTGGGACCCGGCTCGCAGCCTCACGGCTGGCCAGAGGGTCCACAATGGTCTTGTCTTGTGCTGGAGGGGCCCGCCGGGTGCAAGGTCCCATCTGGCTATGGGACCCGCTGGCTCACCAATGAGGCTCTCGTGTAAGGCCGACGTAGGACACGTGTAGTACGTCCGGCGTCGTCGTGTGAGATTCGTCATGGGTTGCCAGTATGGCCTCTCCACTGTTCCCACGCCGAATGTGGTAATGGAGTGGGTGTTTGACGGGCTGACACTGTGTGGGGATGATGGATCGAAGCCGGAGTAGGCCAACGGCATGGCCGCTGACACTGTACCTGCCGTGCGCTCCAAAGATGTACCCGTGCTGACGCGTACACAACTTTGATCATAAGGTATCATCATGACCTATGATCTGATGTGACCTTAGCTCCCTAGCCTCCTAGCGGCCTCGCTAGTCGGCCCAGGAACGACTGTCTCGCCTCTAGTCGGCTTGCGCGTCTTAGGCGACCAGAGGGAGGTAGCCATCTCGCCCCTAGCCGACAGGGGCTCCCTAGCCGACGAGAGGGATTTGGTCGGCTCGCCTCTAGCCGGCACGGGCTTCCTAGCCGGCCAAAGGGAGTTGTGATTTCCTTCAATGTAGAAGGCAAAGGAGTAGGCTCGATGAGCCTACCCTAGGGTTATCCCCCCATCACGTCACATGCTGCCCTCCTCCTCCAGATTTCGGTGGCCGGCCTCAAGGCGCAGCATGCCGGCAACCACCAGGGGCGCGAAGAGGACGACAGGACGTTCGATGCACACACCGGCATGCATCACCAAGACCAGGTCGGCCAGGCGGGAGTGCTCCCTCAGGCGTAGCCAGCGGGTGGCGGAGGCGTCGGCGCGGGCGAACTACAGCGATGGAGACACGCTAGGGTACCAAGGGGGGAGTATGCACCAGGCAATGCCGAGACCAACCTACGGCGGAAGCAGGAGCAAGCGACTTCGTGCGGAGGCCCATCACAAGAAGATCTCCGAGCAACGCGACCGGGGGACCTCCCCCCGCCGCAAAGAGGGATCGCCACCGTTGTGCCGTTGAATGGCCTTGGAGGTCGATGGAACACCTACGTGGAGCCTTACGTACCGTGTTATGTAACACCACCTGACCCTCCCGTCGAGATAGAGCCTCACGCGTCAACCCCAGGCGCCAGTCCTCCTCAGGAGTAAGGAACGCTCTGGGGGTCCCCCTTGAGTCGGACCCTAGGGCTCCCACTGGTGGAGCACTAGGCCCAAGAGGCCCGGGAAGGGAGGCGCCCCCAAGCCACGGGGCATGACGCCAGCCGCCACCCCCGTGGAGGAACTGCGACGAACCGGGTCCCCAGCACCAGGAGGACGAGTGAGAGAAAGCAACGAGACACAAGTGGCGCGGGTCACCCGCGGCAACTACGGTGCTGGTGTGGGCGTCGAGGGCCGGGCCTCACGAGACGCCTCTCAGGCGCGAAGAAGCTATGCGAGGTATTTTTTGGGTTCCCTGCTCTAGGGGAGTCTGCTGGCCGCATGAACTTCAAGTGTTCACGACACACCTCTACCCATCATATCATTTACGCATGCTTCCATAACTTCTGTTGCATCCATTCCGTGATCTGACATCTTACCTTGCTTGCATCTTTGGGCGATCTATCCCCCTCGCTCGGGGGCTCCGGCCGGTGCGCATCGCCCTGTCGCGGGACCAGGGGGGCCCCGCGGCTCCCCAAGGCCATAATCAACATGATGAAATGGGGGCCGCTTGAGCGTCAAAAGGGGGCTCCTGAGCATCGAGCCTCAAGGGCCTTACCGGTCATAAGGCCAACTGCCACCCTTGATGTCGTTCACGTACATTCGGTCGTTATCTGGGGTTGCAGGGCTTGACCTCCTAGCTGCGTTCGTCCATTCAGTCGCTAGGAACAGTGGTTGGGAAACATGCGGGACCGGGTCTTGGCGACGTAGAGCCACTCGAACGTCAAAGGGGGCTCCTGAGCATCGAGGCTCAGGAGCCTTACCAGTCATAAGGCCACATGCCACCCTTGATGTCGTCCACGGATATTCGGTCGTTATCACGGGTTGCAGGGCTTGACCCCGTAGTTGTGTCCGTCATTCGGCTTTATGCAACGACGGTCAGGAAATGTGCAGGACTGGTAGCTGTAGATGTAGAGCAGCAGAAAAGCCCTCAGCCAGTCTCAGGAGAAGGAGGAAACATAATGAAGCCGGAGCGCCCTTGTGTTCGCCCTACAGTCCCCGCGGGACCTGCATCAACCCGTGGCACCTCTGCCTCATCCTTCAATCCTTCCGGAACCTACTTCATCGCGTGACACTCTCACGTAATAACATGTTGCGGCTGTATATGCCCGGGCCCCCCAAGGACGCAGAGGGGTCCCTCCCACGCCTAGTGGCAGCCCTACGCTCCATACTGGGGAGAAGATGGAGGCATTCAACTTAGTCCCAAAGACTCAAAAAGGAATCAGGCGCCTATGCCTAGGGGGTAGGGACACTCACGACGCCAAAGCATCCTCGCGACCTCCCAAATACACCCCTCGTGACACTCACGTAATAACGAGTTGCGACTGTATACACCCGGGGCCCCCGAGGACGCGGAAGGGTCCCTCCCACACCTATTGGAAGCCCTATGCTCTACGCTGGGCGGAGATCGCGGCGGAGATTAGCCTAGGTGCCGGCCGCGACGTTTGCTTGCTTCTTCCGGGAGCTTGAATTATCCTTTGCAGGACTTAAGTTTGTCGATTTCAAAACTTGATGTTGGAAAAACAACAAGGGGGGATTTTCTCTTGCGCTTTCTCGTTTCGCTGGCTTTGAAGCCTCCTTTTCTGTATGACATTTTCCAAGGAGTTGAATGCTCCACACTGCCCCTAGGCACCAAGGAGCATGATAGCATGGACTTGCCGTCCTAGGGGCAAACATTTTCAGCGATCGAGCCCCGCTCGGGGCCCCGGATCGAAGGACTATACCACCACAAAGAGTCTCGGGAGGCCTCAGGGTGCCCTAGGGCGATGACCAAAGAGACGGAATGGGGAATCGCTCGAGCGCCATAGGGGACTCCTTCGCACCGCTTTAGGAGCCTTACCGGTCATAAGGCTACTCGCCACCCCTTGTGTCGTCCTGTAGCTCCGGTCGGTGTCGGGGTGGCGTGGCCCCGCCCCGTGAAGTGCGTCGAACTTAACGGTGGTGGGGAAATGTGCGAGACCGGGGCCTGTCGACGTAGAGCGGCTTGAGTGTCAAGGGGGCTCCTGATCAACATGCCTCAGGGGCCTTACTGGTTGCAAAGCCACTCGGCCACCCAGGTGTCTCCCATGTCGGCACCCAGGGCGTCGGGGCTTTTCCCTTGAGGAGCAACCTTGGTCATGGGTTGCGCCTCACGGCGGCAGGGAAATGTGCGGGACCGGGACCCGCAGACATAGAGTGCCGAAAGAGTCTCCACCCCGTCCCACTGACAAAGCATTAGCTACTCAGGAGGAGATGCGGAAGGGACACGTGCAAACCCATGAGCTAAGTACCCCACAAGCCCAGATGGGGGGCATTTGGTTTCGCGTCGAACCAAGTACAAATTAAAAACACGCGTACTATAGAAAGGATGCATGGCCTAAGGACTAAGCTGCGGCAAGGAACGAGGCCATCGACCAAGCGTGCAGTGGCACAAACGATGCCTTGGGAGGATGGGACCTCCTGAGGGCCCTGGCCGTCGTTGCCCCCGAGCAACGGCTGGGTCAACGACGGGCCCTATGCAAGGAAGCCAAGCCGCAACGACTACCAGCGAGCAAGCCATCGATTCAAGAACGAAAGGAAAAAAGGGAGAACAACAAAGGTAACATGCAAAAGTCTAACGCCCGAGAGGGCAGAGTTCATGGTCCAACAATACAGGGGCGGGAAAACAGAAGCTGGGGGACGCCTAGGGGGAGAGGCCACCGACACCGCCCTTGGCGCCGGCAGGCTCGGCATCAGAGCCCTCCTCCTCCTGGAGACGGGCACCCGGACGTACCGCTCCACCCGGACGTCCACGCGCGGGTGCACTTCATTACAGAGAAGATGTCGGAACTTAGAGAGCACCAGCTCGACGACACGCTGGAGATCAAGCTGCGGGACGAGGCGGTGCATGTCGGAGAAGACGAGCGTCAAGGCAAGGCCTACAAGCTCGCACGCGTCGGACGCGTTGTCCTCCTCCACGCGACAGATGCCGGCCTCCAGCGTCTCCACCACCTTCTAGAAGAAGGCGAGGTAGCCCCCGTCGCTGCTCACCGTTGGCAGCATCGGGGCATCCCCCACGAATCGGTGCGTTGCGCCTGCCGCCCGGCCTGCGATGCTCTCGAACAGCTTGGCATGCTGGGATTCCATCGTCCGGGCGTACGCCACCTCGTCCTGGGCGGACTGAAACGCATCGGCCGCCTCCTGGACCTGTCTCTGCAGTGATGCCAACTCCGCCTTGGCCTCTGCTTTGCCCTAGCGGGCCGCCTGGAGGGAGGCCTCGGCACTCTCGAGCAGAGCCCGCAGCCCCTCCGCCTCCTCCTGAAGCTCGCAGAGCTTGAGCTTCTTGGTTGCGGGTGCTCTGGAGAATAGGGAAGATCAACCACCAAGCAGCGGATGGGACAACAAGGAAAGTAAGTGCAAATGAGGGACTTACTCATCAGTCAGAGCCCAGCGATGGCGGACGCGCGGCGACCCTGAGGGGCCTCCACCGCTGCTCCCGGGGGTGGACGAGGGCACGGACGGAGCCGCGCGTTTCCCCCTGCCAGGACCGCCTCCTCGAGACACCGTGGAATACAAAGAAACGAAGGGGAGAAGAATTTTTCTCGGTGGAGCAAAGGAAGCAAAGAGTAAGCTCAAGATTACAGTGCCTCCCCCTTGCTAGGGGTGGGACAGATTTATTGGCAAACCGCAGCCACCAAGCATCGTGGGAGCGCGAGTGTTGCACGCCCCTCGGGTGCCACGAGGTGGGCCGGCACGCGCATTGTCGCCCATGTTGCCTCACCTGAGAACCGAGCAGTCACGTCCGTGAGAGGCGTTGGGCGTGGGCCGGCCACGTCGATGCCATTCAATGAGTAACAATGATGGCCAGCGCGTTTCTTGGAGATCGTGCCATCGTGCTCTGGTGTGCCCCGGACGCCTTGGGGAGTGAGAGCATCGCTGCATGGCGGCTAGACATGTGTGCCGCCTGGCCCGCAGGCAATTAGGGCCCATGACGCTTCAGGCTGCCCTCAAGGCTTCGCCGAGAAGCCAGCCCAGGCACGCCTTGGGCCCGGGGGCTACTGTCGGCGTTCTGGGAATGGTGGTACCCAAACCTGCCTGCCTGCGGCCCAGGGCTTGCCACTACATCAAGCAAGCACAATCGGGCGTGGCACCACTCAAGGCAAGGTCCTCGCGAGGGGCCAAGCCTCGCGGGGAGGAACAACCTCAAGACCCACAAGGGGCCTCGCTAGGACCCCTCCAGAGCGGCGGATATTCCGAGGGGAGACCCGGCCTCAGGAGTCAAGGATGACGCGAAGGAAGGATAGGCGAGCAGCAGATAGTAGGACGGAGCAGTTTCCCCTTTAGTGCAAAGGGGGCAAGGGCGACGGGGTTCCCAAGGCATCTTCCAAAGGTTTCCTTTCTGGTGCAACAAGGCCATCGCGGCCCGCCAGCAGGATGGACGTCATCCCTGGACCCGTCCTTGCTGTGCTAATAGCCACTTTGCACGCGAAGACTGCTTTTGGACAGGGGAAGCATGTTCCCCTGTTCTCCTTCAAAATTGGTCGTTGTGGGATCCCTTCCCGCCGAAACGATAAGGGAAGAGGATCGGGGCCGCCACTATATATATAGAGAGAGTAGGTTACTTCATAGGGGGCAATCCACTCGCTCGCCCACTGGAACCACACAAAGGCCACCTAGCCTTCGGAGGCCCTCGAACATCCACCAACCTCCACGAGAGGCAATCCACCAAACCAAGAGTAGGGTATTACGCATCTTAGTGGCCCGAACCTGGGTAAACTGCCATGTTCTGTCTCTTCCTCACCATCGAGTGAGTTCCCTGCCATCCCCAACGAGTAGCAAGTTAGGTGAGGCGAGCCCGCGAGAGATCTTTGTACAAGCCCCTAAGTTTGAATCTTTAGGGCTTTTCACAGCCCGAAATCCGACACTAATGTAGGTCACTCGGCAGAACAACTTCTGACCCATACACCATGAAGAAAGGAGTACGCTTGGTTGAAAGATTCAGAGTCCTTCGCATACCTAGAAGATGGATGGTAACTCTTCTACCCATGTGCATGCGGCGTATTTGAGGTCTCTCATCAGTCTGGGTTTCAGTCCCCGCAATATCATACCATTCGCTTGCTCTGCCTTCCTATTCGACTACGGGTGAGCCACAGAGGTGTCATTAACCCGAGTGCCTTGAGAGTGACAGAACTCGCCAAACTCCTCTGAGTCGAAGTTAGCTCCTTTGTTGGTGATGATGTCGTGCGGGACTCCAAATCTAAAGATAATTTATCGAATGAAGCTGACGGCTGTCGTTGAATCCATGCTTTTGGTGGGTTTCTCTTCGAACCACTTGGTGAACTTATCCACCACAACTCGCAGGTGGGTGAATCCACTCGTCCTGGTGTGCAAAGGTCCAACCATGTCGAGGCCCCACATGGCGAAAGGCCAGGTGAGCGGAATCGTTTTCAACGCGGATGCAGGCTTGTGCGATTGATTTTTATAGGGCTAGCATCCAACACACAGTTTGACCAAGTCTCTTGCTACCTCATTGGCTGAGGGCTAATAAATACCTGCTCGGAAGGCCTTGGCCACCAGGATCCGAGAGGATGCGTGATGTCCATAGGTCCCCGAGTGGATCCCGTGCAAGATTTGCACTCCTTCCTCTAGGGAAATGCACTTTTGACTGACTAGTGTAACACTCTTCTTGTATAGTTTGTCTCCGAGGACTTCGAAAGCTTTAGACCACCGAACGATTTGGCGGGCTTCCTCTTCGTCTTCGAGGAGATCTTGTCGGAGTAAGTAATCCAGATAAGGCTGAGTCCACTCAGGTGTGATCACCAGCATCTAGTGGATGAGGTCGACCATAGCTGGGACATGAATTTCAGTCGGATTGGATGGGCCGACTGCTTGCGGAGGCTCTTTTGCAAAAGGATCCTCTTTTACTTATGGGGTGCGCAGGTGCTCGAGGAACATGCCTTTCGAAATAACTTTCCGAGTGGATCCGTTTTTTGCCAAGTCCTCAGCCGCTTCATTCTTGGCTCGGGGAACGTGGTGCAACTCCAACCCTTCGAAGTTCTTATCTAGTTTTCTAACTGCATTGGAGTACACTGTCATGGTTGGGCTTTGAATGTCCCATTCCTTCATCACTTGGTTGACAACAAGGTCCGAGTTACCGTAAAACATCAACCATCGCACACCGAGAGAGATGGCCACGTGGATCCCGTACAGGAGGGCTTATTCAACATCATTGTTAGATGAGTCAAAAATGATTTGGAGCACATAGTTCAGTCGATCTCCCTTGGGGGCAACGAGAACCACTCCATCCCTTGAACCGTGGAGCATCTTGGATCCATCGAAGAACATGGTCCAATGTTTGGGGATGCCCAAGCTGGCTGCTCTTGTTCTATCCATTCGGCAAGGAAGTCGACCAAGGCGTGAGACTACAAATTTAATTTCCAATGGGAGGAGTTCAATTGCCCATTTAGCCACTCGTCCAGTAGCATCCCTGTTATGTAGGATTTCCGCCAAGGGAGCGTCACTGATGACAATGACCGAGTGATCTTGAAAGTAATGGACTACCTTCTTCACAGCCAGGTAAATACCGTAAATCAGCTTCTCGTAATGCCGATACCTTCGTTTGGAGGGAGTCAGTACCTCCGAGATGTAATAGATGGTCCTTTGTACCTTATATGCATTGCCCGCTCTAGGATCAAAAGTATGTCTAGAGGGGCTGATTAGACTACTTGACAAGAAATATTTTTTGCCTTTTCCCAATTTTAGTTGAGAGGCAGCTATGGCAGTTATAGCAAGTCAAGTACACCCTACACATGCATTTCTAAGAGTGTATCAGTGGAAAGTAAAACATGCAAGTGTAACATAAAGGAGTAAGGTAGGGAGATCAAACACATGAGGTTGACATGACAAGTTTTCGCATGGTTTCGATAGGTGGCGCTATCACCCACAGAGGGTAACGACTACGAGAGTCCATGGAGGGCTCCACATACGGAGGGTCCATGAAGAAGCGGCCTCGTCTATTCCACCACGGCTTCCATCCACGAAGGACTAGCCTTACTCACGGTAGATCTTCACGAAGTAGGCGATCACCTGGCCCTTAGAAACATCTAGGTTCAACTCCACAAAACGAAGTAGGAGATCCCAAGCGACACCTAACCAATCTAGGAGGCACCACCCTCCAAAAGGTAATAGATGGGGTAGATCAATGAACTCCTTGCTCCTGTGCTTCTAAAGATAGTCTCCTCAACGCAAAATCACTCTCTCACATAATATGCATGGGTAGGACAAGTTTATTTGGTGCAAAGAAGTTTGGGGAGGCTAGAGATCAAGATTCAAATGAATTGAGTGGAATATCTTGGTCTCAACACATGAACAGGTGGTTCTCTCTCAGGAAATGGATCTGGAAATGAAGTGTATGTTCTGAGTGCTTGTCCCACGAATGAGAGGTGAGTTAAGGGGTACATATAGGCAGCAACCAAAATCCAACAATTACACACAAAGTGGCCAACTCGGTGAGACCAAAGTTGAAAACTCGATGGTACCGATTAGCACAATGGTAGCAACTTTTCAATCTCGGTGAGACCGATATATGAAACTCCGTGGTACCGAAAAGGTATCTAACGGTCAGAGGGCCAAACTTGGTGACATCGATAGTCAAACTCGAAAATTCCGATTTTGTGTAACTTGGCAACAGAGTGTTGGTCACACTGAACTTGGTTGCATCGATATGGATTCAGTTGCACCGATTTGGTGGGAATGTCTAGGGTTTTTGTGTGAGGTCAAACTCGGTGGGTCCAAAATATGAAAGTAGGTTACACCGAATTTGTGTATGCGGAATTTGACAGAATAGTTTTGTGGGAAAAATGACTGAGTATTTTGGTGGCTAACCTAGACACTTTGAGAAATCAGTTCATTTTACTACCTCACCCCTTTTAATAGTATTGGCTTTCCTATGGACTCAAATGTGAATTCTCACAAAATAGAAAATGAAGAGTCTTCTAGCTTGAAGCTTGAGCCAATATTATTCCTTTCTTGCATCAAGGGGCATTTCCACATAAACCTTTAGCCATAGCATATTTTGAACTTTTCTGAACTATACATGGAAAACATATTAGTCCAATGATGCATATGTTGTGATCAATTATGAAAACCACCCTAGAGAGAAATTGTGCTTTCAATCTCCCCGTTTCTGCTAATTGATGACAACATATAGATCAAAGCTTCGACAAAATATATAATCAATGATTAGCATCGACGCTTTGAGAAGTATGTGAAAAGCAAGATCTCCCCTTAAATTTGTGCATTATTTAAAATTTGCGTTTGAATGCAAATGCACAATCAATTAGGATCATGGGTCACTCTTCCATGTCACGTACATCTTGGTGGTGCGTAAACATCATAATAATGAATAGTAAGCACATGAAGCCAACAAGATAAGTGACTCATCATCAGAGGGATAGCTAAAAGATAGTAATGTACCATCACACAAGATAAAGCGTATGATCACACACAAGATGAAGTCATCCAAAAGATCAAAGTTTTAAAACCAAATGAGAGCAAATAAAGTCAAAATCTCTCTCTCACACGAAGTCTATGATCTATACACTTCTCCCCTTTTGGCAACAAGTTACCAAAAAGTTCAAAAAGGTATATAACTACTCATCTCTCTGGGCTGCTGATGATGGGGTTGACAGAAGAGCATCTGCGAAGTTTTCTGCAGATTGTCCTAGAGCTGGAGGAGTGGATACTGGAGGTTCCCGAGTTGATGCTGGAGGTGGAGCTGAAGGGGCAGATGCTTGAGCTGATGAAGTCTGTCATGTCTCCGGAGTAGGTACAACAGCGGATCTGGGCTTGGTGCTGAACTGAGTGGAAGTGCGAGGAGGTGACTCTTCTTCATCATCATCACTGTCATCATCGTCATCTGAGCGAGGAACTTGCACCGAGTCAACTTCATGTTGAAGTTGTTTGACTATAGTGTTCAATTCCATGACCTTCTCATCCATATCATGAAATTTTGTCTCTACAACTCTCTCAAGGCTCTTCTGGTTTTGCAGAATCTCCTGAATGTTCTTCTCCATATCTTGGATAGAGCTAACTAGAAATGTCATTTACTCAGCTTGAGTCCTCAGTTGTGGAACTACTGGCGGCTTGTTTCTAGCAGCCTCACCTTCTACTGCATCCGCTGCCATCCTGGTTGTAGCAGAACTGGGATCATTGTCATCCATCACTACTTCATTATCTTCAAGATCTGGTTGAACAGGTAGATGGGGACGATCAAGTAGATATACATGCTTGCCTAGCTTGGCATTGATAAGCATTTAAATGTATGTGGCATGTCCACATGGTCTCTTTTGATCAGCACCAGTCCTTCGGATAGTCTCTACTATCAAATCCACCACTCTGATTCTGGTGTGAGTGTCCAAGTGGTGTAGCAAGTTGATGGGGTGTCCTATGATCATCTTCTCCTCACCTCATCTAGTCATCAAGGTGTATCTCAGAATAGTGTTAGTTGTGGGTATTCCTGCTTACAAGAAATAAACTGAGCCCATCTTGTGACTAGCAGAATAATCATGAGGAATTGGCTTGTACATATTGGCCATGGAGTTGTGACTCTTCTTTGTTTTAGAATAGACATCAACATCACTCTCTTTTTTCTTAGGGGCACCAATGATAGTGGCCCACTCATCAAATGTAGCTTCGTACTTGTGACCATCAGTCATCCAGACCAAAGAACCATCTCCATAGAAATGAACAGTTGCATAAAATTGCATGATCAGTGGGTCATCTATTTTCCAACAAACTACTCAATGTCCACTAGCCTCAAATTTTATTGGACATGGGGAAAGAAATTCTCATTCTCCTTGATATATGTCCAGTCAACATACCTCACATCATTGAAAGTTGGACTCTTGTCCTACAAGACAGTCTCATAGAAATCTTGTTGTTCCTTGGTGTGAAACCTTGGAACAACAGTGGTTCCTCTTTTGACAGCATATGTGTCAACAGCTCTCCAGTTCCCTAGTCATGCATCCTTCCTCTTCTTCATGTCTTCAGCTATAGGATGAACATCATTATGAATTGGCAGATGTGGTCTGAGCTTCCTGAGAATGGTTGCATCCTCATCATCCTTTTCCTCTGCAGGAGGGGCACTGGAAGCAGGGCCTTTCTTCTTAGCAGCTACAGGAATGTCCTTTGTAGTCTTCTAGTGAGCTACAGACTTCTTGTCCTTAGGATGATTTGGAGCAGACTTCATAGCATCAGCCATGAGCTTCTTCTTAGGAAGAGCTGGAACCTCATATTCTTTAGCAGCAGATTCTTCAGGGTCTTCAAACATGGAAGTTTGTCTTCCAACGACACGAACTACCGTATTCCTTCCTCTCTTAGTACATGCCTTCTTAGGGGCATCATCGACGGAAGGTGATGTGTTTTTATTCACATAGTCACGTGCTCTCAGATTAGCAGCACTAGCAGATATCTTCCTGTCAACTTTCCTTGGAGTAGACTTAGGAGGGATTCTTCAGGCATAAAATCTGAGTCCTCTTCATTAGAATTTAGCTTCTTCCTCTGCCTGGTGGTTGCATTGGGCAAACAATGGGAGCTGGGAGAACTTGGGTTAGAGGCAGAGTTCTCTGGACTAGCGCATTAGTCCATATCAACACTCTGTTTTGTGAAATCATTCTGACTATCATACGAACCAAAAATTTCTGACAAGCAAGGAAAACCTCAGCAGCAAGCAGCAAAATGTGTGAAGTAGATATAGGAAATACAGAAGGATTGAGCATCACAAAATTCATATGTTTTCGAAAATTTGAACAAAGAAATCGTTAGTTTTAACTTTCTGCACAACACATTTGGGTGGCACAGAGTTTGAACTTTCGGAGTCTCCGAGACATATGATCTCCTTAACAGAAACTTGGTCATCATTTTCGGTGGCACCAAAAATGACAACTCGGTTTCACCGAGATCATTCTAAGGAACCCTAGGTCCAAAATCGGTAGCACCGAGTTTTGTAACTCGGAGACACCGAGATGGGGTCTGCGGACAACTAACCCTAAAAAACTTCCTCGTCCGCTAATATATGGGATTTTCGGGTGGATGGGGAGGTTTGCACATGGTGGAACATAGATAAAAATTTCCAATGTGTGGAAATTAGATGGAGGAACACGGAGGAGGATTCGAACCATAACCTAACTTGGAAGTGGTTCGGCTACGGCGGCGACGACGGTGAAGATTCTGTCGGCGGTGACGAATCCCAGCAGCGGAGGCACACGATGAGTCAAGGGCGATGAACAGGGGTCCAGAGGCAGCGTAAGGTTTTGGGACAGAACGAGTTTGACGATTGGAAATCAAAGATTTGGTCCATTGAAATTTATACCCTTCTGTTGTCAGTGTCACCCAGATTATAAAATCGGTGTCATTGAGTTCCTCTACTGTCAATTGACAGGGCAACTCGGTGTAACCAAGTTTGTGATCAACTCTGGGAATCGGTGGAACCGAGTTTGTGAAGTTGGTTTCACCGAGTTCATTCTCAGAGAGGTTTTGGAAGTCTACCATTGATGATACGGAACTCCCACGGCTCCTTCACACAGAGGGATCGACAAGTGCTTTTTCAAGTTTTGTGATGAAGCATGAATAAAACTTGAGATGAGATAGCATATATAGCTAGATAAGGGTCCTAGGCCTTCTTGTCCATCCAATTGGCAAAAGACAAATGAAAAGCCAAATAACAACAATTGGATGTCCTCGAATGAGCAAACACATGCAGACCAACCTGCTAACACAATAAGAATTATAGAGAAAATATGGTGAACATGCACAAACATCCTATCAGCTATCAAGCACATGGGCGATGACAAAGTCATCTATACATGAGTATATTGCCTTAAGAGCCAAGAAGAAATGCTTGATCATAGGTCATACTCATCGTTAATCACAAGTGGGGTTACCACTTTTACATATGGATTAGTGTGTTCAAATCCTTAGGAGATTGTTGTACTCAAGATTTAGAGTAAATCTCCCCCTTGATATGACATCCCCCTTAAGAGGGACAAACTAAAGATGGGTTTTCTCATAGAAGACTTCAAGTGGGTGAAGTGGTGGTGGATGCTCAACGTTGTCGAATATCATCTTGAGTTGGGATCAATCCTTGTTGTTTATTACTCTCCTCACCTACATGGGTTAGTCCCAAAGAAAAAGGAACATATGCAAGAATATCTATGGACATGGAGTGAAACACAAATGGGATGATGTCCAAATATGCATTAATTACCTTGTTCCTTGCTTACCTTTGAGGGAATGTGTGACTCCTTCAACTAATGCATATGGTTGAGGTTGATTGCATATAGTTCTTGCCAAAATGAATAAGAGTGAATTTCATTGGCAGAGCCACCCCTCAAGAACTCTCTAGTTCTTCCTCTTGGGAATCCACATCAACTTGATGGGGATCCTTGGAGTTGTGGTAACACTACATAAGGCAGTGCTAGAAGTGTCTTTGGGAATCCACTTGACCTTGACTTGGGGTTGTTCTTCATATAGGTCAATGTCTTCTTGAAGATTTACCTTGCCCTTGTGGTCTTGTGGTGAAAGGTCATCTTGTGAGCTTGTTCCCTTGGGAGGAGTAGGATCGTACTTCTCCTCTTGAGGAACAAACTTAGGAATGGGATATGGACCTTCTTCCCTATCATCTCCGTTGACGTTGAAGTAGCCAACTCCTTGTTTCTTTCGATGTCCTCCTTGCTTGCGTACAATTTCCTCAAATTGTTTACTTCCGGCAGGACTCTTGAAGACACCTCTCTCTATAATATCTTTCAATAAATCATTTTCTTTCTCAAGTGTAACTTGGATACGAGAATCATTAGTGGAATCAAGAGAGCTACTAGAAACAATATTAGGTTTAGCTTTAGCATTATTGTTACTAGATGAGGAAATTTCTTGCCTTCGCTACTAGTGTTCTTGGGTTTAACTCGTGGAACAAAAGTAGACAAGAGTAATTGTTTGGCTAGATAATAAGAACTCTACTTTCGAAGATCATCATTGATTGCTTTTAGGAACTTATGCTCTTGCTCTAAATCGAGCTTCTCAAAGCGTAGATTCTCATGAGTTCTTGCAAGCTCTCTATGATCTTCTAGAGTAGTTTCATGACCTAACTTAAGAGTGTTTAATTCTTGAGTTAGTCATTCAATATCTTTATTATCATCATCATTCAATTTCTCTTGACTAGCATGATAATTAGCAAGTTCATTTTTAGTGCAATCACTAGTTTTATCAAATAGAAAGTCATCTTCTCCTAACAAGTCATCCTCATCACTATTGAAATCAAGATATTCGGGGTGTGATACCTTGGGGCCTTTAGCCATGAAGCAGTTTCCGACTCCCTCATTTGGTGAATCAAATAAGTCATAGGATTGGGAGGAAACGAGTGCAATGCTAGCAACACCTTCATCTTGTCTATAGTCGGAGTTGGAATGATAGCTTCTCTTGGAGTGGTGATCAGACTCGGAGCCAAAGACCCATTCACCAACATGAGCTTGATGTATTCTTCTTGAGCTGCTCTTCGTGTATTTGTCATTCTTCTCCGATTCCTTGCCTCTCCGTAAGTGTCTTAAGTCATGAAGATCTTCTTTACTCCTTCTCTCTCTACGAGGTGACTGATCTCTTGAGCTTCATCTTCGAGGTGACTCTTCTCTTTGTTTGTAGGGAGCTGATCATTCATTGGAGTAGTGTCCAGGCTTCCCACAATTGTAGCAGTTTCGATCATGACTGGACGAATGCTTCTCATCATGTCTTGAGCTTGAGCTCTTCTCTTTGCCTCTACTCCTGTAGAATTTGTTGAATTTTCTTATCATGAGGCTTATCTCTTCATCAGTGACAAGATTGTCCTTTGAAGTAGCGGGAGCATCACATGAAGCTTTGTAAGCACCGCTTGACTTGTTGTGCAGCTCATCTTTGTCCTTGAGTGACATCTCATGAGCGACAATCCTACAAGTGACTTCAGTTGGGATTGAGATCTTTGTAGTTTGGCATCATTTGAATCAATGTGCACACTGTGTCATACTTTCCATCAAGAGCTCTAAGTATCTTCTTGATGATGAATTTGTCGGTCATCTCTTCACTTCCTAAGTCAGCAATCTCATTGGTGATGAGAGCTAGCCTAGAGTACATTTTAGCGACACCTTCACCATCCTTCATCTTGAACTTGTCAAGCTGACTTCGAAGCAAATCCAACTTAGATTCTCTGACAGAATTAGAACCTTCGTGCATATCGATCAAAGTATCCCAAATTTCTTTGCATTCTCAAGGTGGCTGATTTTGTTGAATTCTCCGGGTAGAGACAGTTGAAGATGATGTTGCAGGCTTGACCATTAAGTTGCAACATCTTGAGTTCATCAGTTGTTGCATCACGATCCGGTTCAGGACCTTCTCCAAAGAAATCACCTTGCATACCAACACGAATAACAGCACAAACATGAGGATTAAAGCCAAGTATATGCATTTTCATCTTATGCTTCCAACTAGCAAAGTTAGTGCCATCGAAGTAAGGACCTCTATGATGATAATTTCCCTCACTAGACACCATAATCTCCTAGGTTGTTAAACCAATGCAATGGAGACCAAAGCTCGGATGCCACTTGTAGGATCGAAAGTATGTCTAGAGCGTGGGTGATTAGACTACTTGACAAGATATATTTTTTGCCTTTTCCCAATTTTAGTCGAGAGGCAGCTATGGCAGTTATAACAAGTCAAGTACACCCTACACATGCATTTCTAAGAGTGTAGCAGCCGAAAGTAAAACATGCAAGTGTAATGTAAAGTTGTACGGTGGGGAGATCAAACGCATGAGGTTGACACGACGATTTTTGGCATGGTTCCGATAGGTGGCGCTATCGTACGTCCATGTTAGTGGAGACTTCAACCCACGAAGGCTAACGGATGTGAGAGTTAACAGAGGGATCCACCCATAGAGGCTCCACAAAGAAGCGGCCTTGTCTATACCACCATGGCTTCCATCCATAGAGGGCTAGCGTTACTCACGGTAGATCTTCACGAAGTAGGTGATGTCCTTGCCCTTACAAACATCTTGGTTCAACTCCACAACACGAAGTAGGAGGCTCCCAAGCGACACCTAACCAATCTATGAGGCACCACCCTCAAAAAGGTAATAGATCGGGTTGATCAACAAAGTCCTTGCTCTTGTGCTTCTAAAGACAGTCTCCTCAACACAAAATCACTCTCTTACAGAATATGCATGGGTAGGTGAGGTTGATTTGGTGGAAAGCAATTTGGGGAGGCTAGAGATCAAGATTCAAATGAATTCAGTGGAATATCTTGGTCTCAACACATGAGCAGGTGGTTCTCTCTCAGAAAATGTATCTGGCAATGAAGTGTGTGTTCAGAGTGCTTCTCCCATGAATGAGAGGTGGGTGAAGCGGTATATATAGGCAACAGCCAAAATCCAACCGTTACACAAAGTGGCAAACTCGGTGGTACTGATTAGCACAAAGGCAACAACATTTGAATCTCGATGAGACCGATATATGAAACTCGATGGTACCGAAAAGGTAGCTAACGTTCAGATGAACAAACTCGGTGGCACCAATACTCAAACTCGGAAATTCCAATTTTGCGTACCTTGGCAACAGAATGTTGGTCACGCTGAACTCGGTAGCACCGATATGGATTCGGTTGCACCGATTTTGTGGGAATGGCTAGGGTTTCTGTCTGAGGTCAAACTCGGTGTGTCCGAAATATGAAAGTTGGTAACACCGAATTTGTGTATGTGGAATTTGACAGAATGGTTTCGTGGGAAAAATGACTGACTATTTTGGTGGCTAACGTAGAGCACTTTGAGCAACAAGTTATTTTCCTACCTCACCCCCTTTTAATAGTGTTGGCTTTCCTATGGACTCAAATGTGAATTATTGCAAAATAGAAAATGAAGAGTCTTCTAGCCTGAATCTTGAGCCAATATTATTCCTTTCTTGCATCAAGGGGAATCTCCAGATAAACCTTTAGCCATAGCATCTTTTAAACTTTTCTGAAATATACTTGGAAAACATGTTTGTCCAATGATGCATATGTTGTGATCAATTATCAAAAGCAGCCTTGGGAGCAATTGCGCTTTCAATCTCCCCCTTTTTGGTAATTGATGACAACATATAGATCAAAGCTCGGCTTCCTATATGTCACTGAGTAGACTTGATGAGAAGGCACTGCCTCTTTACCGACTTGTGAAGAAAGCTAGCAGATTCGATTGGACGAACGAAGCGCAAGTCGCTTTCGACCAGCTCAAGGCCTTGTTTTCCACCCAGTCGGTGTTAGCTGCTCTGAGCAGCCAGGAGCCCTTGCTCCTGAGCATCGCTGCCACTAGCCAAGTGGTTAGCACCGTTCTCACCATGGAACGTGAGGAAGCGGGCAAGCCATATAAGGTACCAAGGCCCATCTATTACATATCGGAGGTACTGACTGCTTCCAAACAGAGGTATCCGCATTACCAGAAGTTGGTTTATGGTATTTACGTGACTGTGAAGAAGGTACTCCATTACTTTCAAGATCACTCGGTCACTATCATCACTGATGCTCCCTTGGCAGAAATCCTTCATAACAGGGATGCTACTGGCCGAGTGGCTAAATGGGTAATTGAACTTCTCCCATAGGAGATCATGTGTGAAGCCAAAAAAGTGATCAATACTTTGGCCTTCGTTGACTTCCCCGCCGAATGGATAGAAAAAGAGAAGCTAGCTCCCGACATCCCCAAATATTGGACCATGTTCTTCGATGGATCCAAGATGCTTCACGGTTCAAGGGCTGGAGTGGTTCTCGTCTCCCCCAGGGGAGACCAACTGAACTATCTGCTCCAAATCCATTTTTACTCATCTAACAATGAGGCCGAATACGAAGCCCTCCTGTACGGGCTCCGCATGGCCATCTTTCTTGGTGTGTGACAATTGATAAATAATGGTGACTCGGACCTTGTCATCAACCAAGTGATGAAGGAATGGGATATTCGAAGCCCAGCCACAATAGTCTACAACAATGCAGTTAGATAACTAGAGAAGAACTTCGAAGGGTTGGAGTTGCACCACGTGCCCCCAGCCAAGAATCAAGCGACTGATGACTTGGAAAAAATCGGATCCACTCGGAAAGTTTTTCCGAAAGGCGTGTTCCTCGAGCACCTGCGCACCCTCAGTCAAAGAGGATCCTTTTATAGAAGAGCCTCCGCAAGCAGCCGGCCCATCCAAACCGATTAAAATTGATGTCCCGGCTGTGGTCAACCTCATCCATGAGATGGTGGTCATCACACCCGAGTGGCCTCATCCTTATGTGGCTTACTTACTCCGGCAAGAGCTCTCCAAAGACGAAGAGGAAGCCCGCCAAATCGTTCGGCGGTCTAAAGCTTTCGAAGTCCTCGAAGACAAACTATACAAGAAGAGTGTTACACAAGTCAGTCAAAAGTGCATTTCCCAAAGGAAGGATCGCGGATCTTGCACGAGATCCACTCGGGAACATGTGGATATCATGCATCCTCTCGAACCCTCGTGGCCAAGGCCTTCTGATAAGGCTTTTATTAGCCCCGAGCCAATGAGGCAGCAAGAGACTTGGTCAAACTATGCGTTGGATGCGAGTTCTATAAAAATCAGTCGCACAAGCCTGCATCCGCGCTAGAAACGATTCCGCTCACCTGGCCATTCTTTGTGTGGGGCCTCAACATGGTTGGCCGTTTGCACACATGGACGAGTGGATTCACTCAATTGCTAGTTGTGGTGGATAAGTTCACCAAGTGGGTCGAAGTGAAACCCATCAAAAGCCTAGATTCAGTGACTGTCGTGAGCTTCATTCGACAGATTATCTTCAGATTCGGAGTCCCTCACGACATCATCACCAACAACGGAACTAACTTCGACTCGGATGAGTTCCACGAATTCTTTCACTCCCAAGGCAGTCAGGTTAATTATGCCTCTGTGGTTGACCCACAGTCGAATGGGCAGGTAGAGCGGGCAAATGGTATGATACTACAGGGACTGAAACCCGGACTGATGAGAGAGCTACCATACACCGTAGGCACATGGGTAGAAGAGTTACCATCCATCTTGTGCGGAATGCATACGACCCCGAATCGTTCAATCAAGTGTACTCCTTTCTTCATGGTGTATGGGTCGGAAGTTGTTCTGCCGAGTGACTTACATCACAACTCCCTTCAAGCACGCCAAGACAGTCTGGATCTCTTGGAAGAAGAGAGAGAGAGCTAGCCCTCATTCGGTCCACACTGTATCAGCAAGACCTGAGACACTACCATGAAAAGCAAGTCAAGGGCCGAGCGTTCCAAGAAGGGGACTTGGTCCTCCGACTGGACCAACAAAAGGCCCACAAGCTGGCACCTCCGTGGCAAGGGTCGTACGCCATTTCCAAAGTCCTGCACAAAGGAGCTTATCGATTATACAACCTCGAGGACGGGGTGGAAGAGCGCAGAACCTCCAACGCGGACCTGCTCTGCAAGTTCTATACTTAGAACATATCATTTCATTCATTTAAAGAATTCGAATGGTTAGAAGAATAAAATATTTCCTTTCTTCAACTATGGTTAAACCTCTCACTCCGATGAAACACACTGCTAGAGGGCATAAGTCATTTCTTGGTATTGAACATGTCTTTGTTTAAGGAACTAAAACCGGCCCTGAGTGAGGACAACCTCCACGCTCGGGGACTTAGCTGCGAACCAGCTTTCGCCTAAGTTACAACAGTTCTGAATGTAGCAAACTCTTCATTCGGTCAGCAAAATGAACAGAACAATCATTTCTTGGTAGAGAACCTACCTTGCCTAAGGAACAAAAAGCGGCCCCGGATGAGGACTACCTCCATGCTCGGGGACTTAGCTGCTAACCAGCTTTCGCATAAGTTAAAACGGTTCCGTATATATCAAGCTCTTCATTCGATCCCCAAGGTGAATAGAACAATCATTTCTTAGTAGCAGACCTGTTTTCGCCTAAGGAACAAAAACCGGTCCCGAGCGAGGACAACCTCCATGCTCGGCGACTTAGTTGCGAACCAGCTTTCACCAAAGTTAAAATGGTTCCGAATGTAGCAAGCTCTACATTCGGTCGCCAAGATGAAAAAAATCATCCCGAGTGAGGACAACTTCCACACCTACGGGCTTAGGAGTGAACCAGCTTCCGCCTAAGTCAAAAATTGTCCTGAGTGGGGTGAAGTTCCACACTCGGGGGCTTAGCTGCGAACCATCTTTCCCCTAAGTCACAATTGTCCCGAGTGGGGACAACTTCCACACTTGGAGGCTTAGCTGCGAACCATCTTTCGCCTAAGTCAAAAATTATCCCGAGTGAGGACAACTTCCACACTCGGGGGTTTAGCTACGAAGCATCTTTCAGCTAGTTTAAAAAACGCCCCGAGTGAGCACAACTTCCACACACGGGGGCTTAGCTGCAAAATAGCTTTGCCTAAGTCAAAAAGCGTCCTGAGTGAGGACAACTTCAACCCTCGGGGGCTTAGTTGTGAACCATCTTTCACCTAAGTGAAAAACCATCCCGAGTGAGGACAACTTCCACACTTGGGGGCTTAGCTGCGGACCAGCTTTCGGCTAAGTCAAAAAAACCATCTCGAGTACGAACAACGTCCACACTCGGGGACTCGTATGCAAACTACCTTTCGACCGGATAAAAGTGGTTTTGAATAAACACAACCAAGCAAATAAGATCCAAACTCGGAAATGGATAAACAGAACCAAGTTCATCAAAAGGCACACATAAGAGAGAGCTCAAGGCTCGCTCAAAGTTTGGGGTTACATAAAACCACTTGGCATCCCGAGGAAAATTTAAACTTAAATGTTTTCTTTCCTTCGAGCATCACTCGGAGGCTGAAGATTCCACTGCTTCCACGAAGGTGTTGAGGTCGATCACATCCGCAATCCAGGTGGTAGCCGCCATGAAGATCTCCATGAAGTCCTCGACCCTACCAGTGTTCCTGCTAATGACCCGGAGATTCTTCAGCTTCTCCTCATCCACTCTTTTACAATGGATGCGACGAGTGAGAAGGCGATGTCGGCTCCAGCGCTCGCTGAAGACTTCTTCCAAGATTTGAGTTCTCTGGGGATGGCCTTCACACGGTTCATGATGGTCTAGGACCCTTTGGGAGTGCATTGTCAGGGGTATTCTCTTGATCTATCTCCCTGTCGGCCGACTGAAGCCACTTGAAGCAACCCAAGAAATAGTCGAATGGGCTTACAAGCTGAGACGAGCTAAGGAAGCACTATCCTTTAGGAGCTCAACACCAATGGAGAAGGCCGGATTCAGTCGGAAGACAAAAAGATGAGACAACATCACTCGAAAATTGCAAAGCGACAACGAGAGATCATTCAGACGCATAACATACCTTTAAGCTTATCACAGTGTTCCATGTTGAAGTCTTCAATGAACTGCTCTAGTTCAGCTTTCTTGGTGACGACCTTCTCAAATTTTGTATCCCACTCGGTGTAGTGCTTCTTCAGCTCAGCGAGTTCCGCAACAGATTTCTCGATGCCGACCTTCAAAAGTTGATTCTCTTCTTCAAGTGTCCCGACCATCTTAAGCTTGGTTTCGGTTGCGTGGGTCTTCTGCATGGCCTCCTTTCCAGCCGATGCAAGTTCTTCATCCCTCTTCTCGAGGTCATCCTTCATGGTAACTAGAGAAATGGAATTATTTAGCCTCTTAGAAAGGCGATCTGACAAGACAATCTCAGTTGGATAGGAAAGACAATCGACTCAAGAGCCAGTCGGACTTCGAAAGCTTACCTTTAGCTGTGTGTTTCTGCTATTTCAGTCGCTTATTCTTTGTCTTTTCAGAATCAAGGCTCATTCGGAGGGCTTGCAGCTCCTTCTATCATAAACAGACACAAGTCAAGCAGAATACAATATAGTAACTCTAAGAATACCGCCGACTGATCCAGTCAACCGTAGCCTCGAGGACTACACCCAGTGGGTGTGCTCAGCGCGCCCCCACCGGAAATATAAGAGGAGGAACTAAGAGCCTTGTACCCTATATACCTTACTCGAATCAAAACAGGAACTAAGACTACTGCCGACTGCTCCAGTCGATGGTAGCCTCGGGGACTACACCCAGTGGGTGTGCTCAGCGCGCTCCCAGTGGAAAATGACACTGTCACATCCGTGAAACCCTAACCAAGGTTTAGCATTGTGCTCATATCTTCATTACATTGCATCCAAGAAATTTGCACCAAGATCAAAGCAAGTGGTGAAGCAAAAATCAAAAACCCTAGCCACTTCTCAAATTCAAAGAAATTCTAAACTTGTTCAAATCAATGAACCCAAAATGGCCTCAAGAAAAGTTCAACTTTTCTGATAATTCATGAAAGAAAATTAGAAGTGAAGAAAACTATTTTTATAACACATTTGGCATTTTATTTAAATGCAAAAAAGCTATTGGATTCAAGTTTAAATTTGAATTCAAAAACTTTAAGTTTTCAAAAATGTTGAAAACTTCACGAATGGTTCAATATATTCCAACTAATATTCTGGTGTGTTCAAAATAATTTTATAAACTATTTTGGAGCTGAAATAAATAGCAAATCAAAATAGTTAGCAAAACAGAAACAAAACAAAAAAAATGAAGAAAGACTTACCTGACGCTTACCTGGCCCAGGCCCAGTCCTTGTGTCGTCTTCCTCCTCGCCAGTAGGAGCAGGAGGTGGCCGCCGCGACGCCCGGCGCCTCCACGCAGCTCCCTGCCTGCCTGGCCGCCGCTTCGCGCTGGCGCGCACGGGGATAACCTCCCCGAGCACTGGCCTATCCATTCCCGTGCACCATCCCCCCCCACTCCTCTCGGTTTCTTCCTCCCCTTCTGCCGCCATTGACACGAGCTCGAGCTCGAGCTACCCGTGCCTCTGGCCACTAGTTCTTTCCCCCGAGTGCCCCATTCGCTCCGCCTCGATGAGCTGGTCCTCGTTGCAGAAGTAGAAGTCCCCCCGAGCCCTGCAACGCCCACTGCACCGTCGTCTTGAAGCTTCGGCCGCCGGCGAGCTTCGTTCGATTCGTCGCCCACAGCGCCTCCCCGAGCCGTCTAAGCCCTCCACTGCACTCCCCGTGAGATTGCGATCATTTCCCCTCTTCTTCCCCTCGGTTTCGTGCCCCCTAGCCACTGGACCCACGAGCCTGAGCTCCGTCTGTCGCCTCCGCTCGTCGCCGGTGACCTCCCGAGCCCTCCCTGAGGCCAGCACTGGATGAGGCCGAGCCTGGGGATCCTCCCAGTGCTCTCGGCTCTCGATCCCAAGCACTATAGCCATCTCCGGCGACACTCCGACACCGATCCACCACGGATCTGGTCGCCGCCGGTCAGTCTCCGGCAGGGGATGACCTGGCCTCACTAATGCATGTTTTAAACGCTAATTAGCCACTGACTAGTGGGCCCCCGGCCAAGTCAAACGCAATCAGGGGCTGGTGAGTGCAGGATTATCCCTGTGACGCTGACTAGTGGGTCCCCCCTGTCGGGTTTGACCTGATCAGGTCAGCCGACGGCTGACGCCATGATGACGTGGGGCTGACGCAATAAGTGAATTTTCTGATTTAAAAGAATTCCAAAAAATGTCCAAAACTTCTAAAAATCATAGAAATTAATCTGTAACTCCAATGAAAATAATTTATATATGAAAAAGTATCAGAAAAATCCAAGGAATCTGAATATGTCATTTTGAAACATGTTTGAAAATGTTACTGGACTAAACATGTTGAATAATGAATAGGTTAAATTAAATAAATGCTTTGGAGTTGGAATTTGAAAATCATTTGAATTTCACTTCAAATGCTATGATCAAACATTGTTCAATCACTACCAGGAACTTAACATATCATTCCCATGCATGTTAAAAACAAGTTGATCTGAGCATCAGGTCGAATCAATTATAATGGTATTCGAGAATACCTCATTTGAAGTGATATTGAATCTAATTCAAATCAACTTCAAACCTAATAAATGATAGCTACATTAGCATACCATCTTGTATCCTCATGCCATGCTCATGCATCATTTTGTTGCATATGATTGCTATTGATTGTTGTCGTTTCTTTCGGTAGGCTCCGCTCCTCCGGATTCCACTGAATATCCGACTGACGGATATTGTCCCTCCTCTGAGCAACAAGGCAAGCAACCATTTTGAACATCCCGATAAATCCCATGTTTCTTGCTCCTGCACTTACTTATTGCATTAGGATCAAATGCTTCAAATGCTTTTGCCATGTTAGTTGAACCCACTTCCTTTGCATGACCTGTCTTTGTCACAGTAAATAGTTGAACCTTGCAACTTACCATACCTGGTAGATGCTTGAGCCATGATGTGCCTTATCCTGCTATGCATGCTATGCTTAGAGTTGTGTATGGTCTGTCATCTGGAAGATGAACAGAATTGTGAGAATGTGTTTAGTAAGTAAAGGTGGTGTGTTGAACCTGATTTGGTAAAGGTACCGGTGAAAGGCTATGTAGGAGTACATGGCGGGTTGTTTCATTGGAACCGTCCCTAGGAACTGAGTTATGTGTATGTAACCCAAGTTGAGATACTACCACATGTTGGGCCCTGAAATATGACCCAGCTCGATTTATTAATAGCTTAGTACTCGGTCCAGGAGTTGCAAGTAGTTTTTCGTGTTTATAGTCATGCTGGAGGCCGTGCATAGCGCTGACCTGAGAGGTGGGCTGTGATGCGGTAGGCAGTGGCACGGTGTACCAAGTGGCACCCGGATGGTGGGCTTGGGAACCCTGCGCACCTCGTTTGGGGCCGTGGTGGAAACCTCGGCCGGACATCCGTGCGGGTTACCCTTAGATAGGCGATAGACCTGGACTAAGTATTAGTGTGGTTAACGGTCGTGGCCGACTCCCTCGCTGGGCTTCCGCTTGAAGGTTGCCGAGGTGCATGACATGCACATGTCGATAAGTGGCGAGAGCGAATGTGAAGAAGTACACCCCTGCAGGGTTATGATCTATTCGAATAGCCGCGTCCGCGGATATGGACTACTTGGAGACATATGTTGTTCATAGATAACTTTAATGGCTACTCATAAAATTGTCAAGATAAGCGTGAGTGTCATGGACGGCATTCCCATATGGAGACGGAATGATTCCAAAATGGAGTATTGTTGTGGTTCTAGTGGACTCATGTGCGAGAAATCAAGTTGTCAAAAATTGTTTTAAAATGCAAGTTGTCTAGCCACGAGTCAAATGCTGGCTTTCCGCATGAAACCCCACAATTCCTTATTGATACATTGCATGAGTAGATAGTTATCCTAAAGTCTTCCTGAGTACTCTTGTACTCATGTTTTCTTAATAATTGTTGCAGAGGTTGTTAATGACACCAATGGAGGGTTCTTCCTAGACATCGACGACGACGAGTAGCTGGTATCCCAGCTACGATCTGGCCCTAGGGTGGGTCTGTAGTATAGTCAAGCCATGTGCCTTCTAGTTTCATCTGTCTGTACTCAGACAGTTTATCTACTTCCGCTGGCTTGTAATTTGAATGACTGTTACGATGGGTCATGAGACGCCTACTGTGTAATATTATGTGTGAGGCTCCTTCGAGCCTTTTAAATAAAGCTTGAATGTTTATTGTTATGTTGTGATGCCATCGATGTATCTATACATATCGGTATGCCATGCGTACGTGTGTCGTATTGATATGTATGGGGTTCGATTACCTAGTCGTAGGCTTCAGTAGCATTCCTTACCGGGAAATGCCCCTTTGTGATCCAACGAGCCATGGTAGTTCGCTACTGCTCCGGACACATTGGTTGACCGACATGTGTCCTTCTTAGCTGTTGTGTTTGTCCCCTCCGGGGAAATGTCACGCGATGTAATGGAGTCCTTGTAGCTTGCTACGACTCGTCTACATTCGTTGATGACCGACACCTACTTTGCTGGGTCATGTATGCGTGTCCCTGTGCGGAACTGCCGCTTTGGTTTATGACTAGACATGTCAATCCAGGTTCTTTGTCATTGGATTGCTAGCAACACAATTGCATACGCGAGTCAAAAGGTGCAAACGGTCCCGGCTAATGTAAGGCTGCAGCCGTGGGGTTAACCGTGCGTGAGACTGCAAAGAGATGCGATGTGTTACAGGTTGGATTCCTATGGCTTAGGATCGGGGTCCCGACAGCGTTGGTATCAGAGCCTGAATGACTGTAGGACTACTAAGCCAAACTGGTCGAAGTTGAGTCTAGAATTGCTTTAGTTTTATATAAGGGAATTGTTTGTGGAAGGGAACGTAAGACTCTTGTTCTCTTCTCAAGTTATTCTATTCTGGTCATCCTCGTCTTTTCTGCGTAAATTAAGGCCTAGGTCACTCATCTTCTTCTAGGCTCATGTTTTTGATCGGTAGATTAATAGACATACCGTTCGAGAGTTATTTTGGGTTCCTTTTATTCCTAGGAAAAGGAAGTAAGTTTGATGATCAGAGAATTGAACTTGATAGTTGAGTGGTTACGCTATTCTATTTTGGGTTGTCTCAAAATTGTTTTTGAGCATTTACAGCCGTTATGCTGCCCAATTTTTGTATTCAGAGCTCTAATGCTTTTGCATTACTCTCTAATTTTAGATGCCTGGCCGTCCTTCTCATCAGGTGGTTCGTCTGACCAGGTGCATTGATGTGCCGGGTCATACGGCCATGCTGGTCAGGGTGATGTCGGTGTGCGGTTATCGCTGGTACCCAGAGTACACAGTGGAGGAACAGTACCGAGACTTCAACCAGAGCCAGTATATCTGCACTGTTAGGGTATTTCCAGACTACCCTGGAGCTGAGGAGCCAATCCGTTGGTCCTATGGATTGGGAGTCACTGTTGACATGGCAGTACAAGATGCTTCCTATTCAATGCTGACCATTATGAGGGCGAGACATGCACTGCTGCAGAATTCAGAGTTCTGTTATGTTCCTGCCTCTCAGCCAGGTGAAGAGGGATACCTCAGTGGGGTCTATTTTGATTCCTCTATGGAGGATCCGCTATTGCAGTCCACTACTGAGATGCTAGAGAACATAGACAGGGATGCTCGTGCTCTCCGCATGGAGCTTTATGCTACACGTGACCGTCTGTGGACGGCTTTGACGCAGCTGGCACCGGTAGTCCAGACAGGGTACGGGGATATGGAGATGTTGAACCCTGTTAGAACCCATCTTCCGGCCCATGTTGATTGGCCTGCTATAGGAGGAGTCACCCCTCTTCGGGGACCCCTGCTACCACCCATCAGGGGACCAAGGCCACATCCGTGTTCTTACGGATCCCAGGGATCTCAGGCCAGAGTATTTCCTGATCCGTGGGTGGAGCTTCCAGGCCATGGAGGCAATCTTTATGAGATGTTCTATGTGGATGCCTGAACCGTGAGTGGAAGGATGATATGGTAGTAGCTATACGTTCACAGTCTTGTGTGACTTGTGAAGTATGCTTGTGATGTGGAATGATTTCCATAGGCCTAGAAAAATAATGTATAGGAAGCTTGTAAGCCTCTGATGAGTAGTTTCATAATTTCAGTAGTTGCTCTTTGGTTAAGGTCGTACTAAACTATGTAAGGGTGTGTATGAACCATGGTGTATATATAGCAGTTGCTTGTTACCATGTTGTTCGGATATTCATTTCCGCATTCCATGTGTTCAGTGCATTCTTAATCCATAGCTAGCATTGATGATGATATTGGCCTAAGCTGTGAATTTGTTTTTCAGGATGGTGTTCACCAGGTTGAACCGTGCCCCTGCTCATGAGCAAGGCGAGGGTAGTCAAGCGTCGCAGGAAGACCTGCCTCACCCGCCCTCTCTGGCGGAAGTTATGCTTGAGGCAGAGAGAAACAAAAGGGAGACCAACCGACTGTTAGAGCATATTGAGGAAAATACGGCTCGTCAGCCTAGGAATGCTGTAGTGTCCCTCAATGACTTTGTGAAGCTGAATCCTCCAAAGTTCCATCACTCCGTCGATCCCCTCGACGCTGATGATTGGCTATGCAGTATTTCACGTAAGATTCGCTCTGCGAATGTTTCTGAGGCCGACAAGGTGACCTTTGCGGCGTATTTTCTGGAAGGACCCGCCAATCTGTGGTGGGAGAACTTTGAAGCTATGCGTCCTGCTGAACCAGCAGCCACATGGGCAGACTTTAGTGCAGCCTTTCGTCTGCACCATATTCCAGGGGGCCTGATGGACAGAAAGAGAGAAGAGTTATGTGCATTCACCCAAGGAAAGTTGACCGTGGATGCCTATAGCCGCGAGTTCATTAACCTCGCCTGCTACGCAACAGAGGAGGCGTCTACTGATGCCAAGAAGCAAGCAAGATTTCATAAGGGTCTGAGCCCTGAGCTTCGTCGTGATTTGCGCCTCCATGAATGTACAAGCTTCCAAGCCCTGGTCAACAAGGCGATTAGTGCCGAGACTGGTCATACTGACTACGAAGCCACAAAGAAGCACTCTCGTGACTTTGGCTCGTCATCTGGTTCCGCGTTTCCAAAACGCAGGCTGTGGGTTCCAAACAGTTCTCTGCCGCCAAGATACACTCCAAGGCCATCCTACGTGGCGCCTCAGACGAATCAGACCAACCCTTCAGCAAAAACTTATGGTGGTCCAGCTAGCAATGCTGCACCATGTGCCAACCAAGTGATATGTTACAAGTGTGGAGAACCAGGGCACTATTCCCGTGAGTGTCCTCAGAATGTGGGTGCCAAGCAACTCGGAAAGTCCACCGGGCAAGGCAAGTCGGGCGAAGCTTACTATGTGAAGCCAACTCCTGCACGTGGCCGTGTGAACTATGTCTTAGCAGAAGAAGCTGCAGAGGATCCCGACGTCATACTGGGTATGCTTCTTGTTAATCATCACCCAACGTCTGTTCTTTTTGACACTGGGTCTTCTCATTCCTTCATTTCAGAAAGTTATGCACAGTTGCATAACATGTCTTTCTATGATATGCCAATTCCTTTGGTTGTCCAAACTCCTGGTAGTAAGTGCCAAACCTCTAGGATAACCTATGACAATGAGATTCTAGTAGACAGGCTAGTTTTTCTAGCCTCATTGATAACCCTGAAATCTTTGGATATTAATATCATCTTGGGTATGGACTGGATGTCAGCTCACTATGCCAAGATTGATACTCATTCTAGAAATGTTCAGCTTACCCATCCCTCGGGTGAGATAGTCAATGTCTCTACTCGAGTTGCCAAATACCAACTCTATTCCCTCAATGCCAACCCTCTTCCAGAACTTGAAGACATTCCGGTAGTCCGTGACTTTCCGGATGTTTTTCCACAAGAACTGCCAAGAATTCCACCTGACAGAGATGTAGAGTTCGTGATAGATCTTGTTCTGGGAACTGTTCCAATAGCCAGAAGACCATATAAGATGGCACCCCTGGAGCTAGCCGAACTTAAGAAGCAACTAGATGAGGCCTTGAATAAAGGTTTCATTCGTCCTAGCTCTTCTCCTTGGGCTTGCCCCGTCCTCTGCGTCAAGAAGAAGGATGGAACGGATCGGATGGTTGTAGATTATCGACCAGTGAATCTGGTCACTATAAAGAACAAGTATCCGCTCCTGAGGAACAACGATCTATATGATCAGCTCGCTGGATCCTCGGTCTTCTCAAAAATGGATTTGAGGTTGGGATACCATCAAATCAAGATCAAGAACGGGGACATTCCAAAAACGGCTTTTGTTACTCGTTATGGCCAATACGAGTACACCGTCATGTCCTTCGGTTTAACCAATGCCCCAGCCACCTTCTCTCGCTTGATGAATTCAATCTTCATGGAGTATTTGGATAAATTCGTCCTGGTATACCTCGATGATATTCTCATCTACTCGAAGAACGAACAAGAACACGCCGAGCATCTAAGGCTGGTATTGATGAAACTTCAAGAGCATTGCCTTTATGCCAAGTTCTCAAAATGTGAATTTTGGTTACCAGAAGTGACCTATATGGGTCACGTAATCTCTGGTAAGGGTATTGTTGTCAATCCCGAGAGAGTTCAAGCTGTCCTTGATTGGACTCAACCTGAATCGGTTAAGCAAGTTAGGAGTTTTCTTGGTCTAGCGAGCTATTTTGCCGCTTTGTCGAGAATTTCTCCAAGGTTGCAAAGCCTCTAACTGAACTCCTCAAGAAGTATAAAAAGTTCGAGTGGACATCATAGTGTGAGCATAGTTTTCAGGAACTGAAAAGACGCCTGACTTCCGCACCTGTGTTGCTACCACCAGATTTTTCTAAGGACTTTGTTATCTATTGCGACGCATCGCGACAAGGATTAGGTTGCATTCTCATGCAAGATCGTCATGTGATTGCATACGCATCTCGACAGTTGCGTCCACATGAGGATAATTATCCTACACATGATCTTGAGCTTGCAGCTGTAGTCCATGCACTTAACACCTAGCGACATTATCTTCTTGGTAATCGTTGCGAAATATTCACTGATCACCAAAGTCTAAAATATATCTTCACCGAGCCGGATTTGAATCTCAGGCAAAGACGGTGGGTTGAGTTGATCTCGGATTACGACTTAAGGATAACTTACACCCCGGGGAAGGCCAATGTTATGGCTAACGCACTAAGTCGTAAATCTTATTGTAAAAATTTGATGCTACAACGAGGCCAACCACATCTCTATGAGGAATTTCGGAAGTTAAATCTTCATATTGTTCCTCAAGGATTCCTTTCTACCCTGGTGGCGAAGCCTACCCTTAAGGATCAAATTATAGCTGGCCAGAAGCGTGATAAGGGTATGTCATGGATCAAGGAGAATGTCATTAGCGGAAACGCTAACGAATTCTCCATGAATGATCAAGGTGTTGTGTTCTTCCAGAATCGTCTAGTGGTTCCTAAGAACCCACATCTAAGGCAGTTAATCCTTAAGGAGGCTCATGATTCTCCTCTCACCATTCATCCCGGTAGTACTAAGATGTATCAGGACCTACGCCAGAGGTTTTGGTGGACTAGGATGAAGAGAGAAATTGCTGAGTTCGTTGCTAACTGCGATGTTTGTCGTCGAGTTAAGGCATAACATCAAAGGCCTGCTAGCACCCTTCAACCTTTAGCTATTCCTGAATGGAAATGGGATAAAGTTAGTATGGATTTCATTACCGGATTTCCCAAGACCAAGAAAGGAAATAATGATATCTTTGTGGTCATTGACCTTCTCTCCAAAGTAGCTCATTTTCATCCTGTTCATGAGTATAACAACTAGCCAGCTAGCAGAGTTATATATATCTCGAATAGTGTCTCTTCATGGTGTTCCCCTGGAGATTAACTCAGACCGTGGGAGTATCTTTACTTCTCGTTTCTGGGGAAGTTTTCAGAATGCTATGGGAACTCACTTATCTTTTAGCACTGCTTTCCATCCGCAGTCAAGTGGTGAAGTAGAAAGAGTGAATCAAATCCTGGAGGATATGCTCCGAGCTTGTGTTATATCGTTTGGTATGAATTGGGAGAAGTGCCTTTCATTCGCCGAATTTGCTTATAACAATAGTTATCAATCAAGCTTGGGCAAATCCCCTTTTGAAGTTCTCTATGGATGAAGATGTCGAACACCTCTTAATTGGTCAGAAACCAGAGAGAGGCAACTCTTTGGCCCGTATATGATCCAGGATGCAGAAGAGTAGGTTCGCATTATTCGTGAAAAGTTGAAAACAGCCCAGTCTCGTCAAAAGAGCCAATATGATCGTCATCATAAGGCTGTGACCTTTGAAGTTGATGAGAAGGCATACCTTCGGGTTACACCTTTGAAGGGTACCCATCGATTCGGTATCAAGGGCAAGTTGGCTCCTCGTTACATTGGTCCTTTTCGCATTCTTGCCAAACGAGGAGAAGTTGCCTACCAGTTGGAACTTCCTCCACATCTTTCCAAGGTTCATGATGTCTTCCACGTCTCGCAACTCAGGCGTTGCTTTTTGGATCCTATCCGTGAAGTGGACCACGAAATGCTTGATCTCCAAGATAACCTTTCATACCGAGAATACCCTGTGCGTATTCTTGATCAAGCTAAGCATACCACTCGACGTCGAAACCTCAAGTTTCTTATAGTTCAATGGTCGAATCATTCTGAAAAGGAGGCAACATGGGAAAGAGAGGATCGTCTCCGACTTGAGTATCTCGTGTTATTCCCGACGACTTCTAAATCTCGGGACGAGATTCTTTTGAGTGGGGGTGAGTTGTCACATCCCTGAAACCCTAACCAAGGTTTAGCATTGTGCTCATATCTTCATTACATTGCATCCAAGAAATTTGCACCAAGATCAAAGCAAGTGGTGAAGCAAAAATCAAAAACCCTAGCCACCACTCAAATTCAAAGAAATTCTAAACTTGTTCAAACCAATGAACCCAAAATGGCCTCAAGAAAAGTTCAACTTTTCTGATAATTCATGAAAGCAAATAAGCAGTGAAGAAAACCATTTTCATAACACAATTGGCATTTTATTTAAATGCAAAAAGCTACTGGATTCAAGTTTAAATTTGAATTCAAAAACTTTAAGTTTTCAAAAATGTTGAAAACTTCAGAAATGGTTGGATATATTCCAACTAATATTTTGGTGTGTTCAAAATAATTTTATAAACTATTTTCGAGCTGAAATAAATAGCAAATCCAAATAGTTAGCAAAACAGAAACAAAACTGAAAAAATGAAGAAAGACTTTCCTGACGCTTACCTGGCCCAGTCCCTGTGTCGTCTTCCTCCTCGCCAGTGGGAGCAGGAGGTGGCCGCCGCGACGCCCGATGCCTCCACGCAGCTCCCTCCCTGCCTGGCCGCCGCTTCGCGCTGGCATGCGCGGGGATAACCTCCCCGAGCACTGGCCTATCCATTCCCGTGCACCATCCCCCCCCTCTCCTCTCGGTTTCTTCCTCCCCTTCTGCCGCCATTGACAGGAGCTCGAGCTCGAGCTGCCCGTGCCTCTGGCCACTAGTTCTTTCCCCCGAGTGCCCCATTCGCTCCGCCTCGACGAGCTGGTCCTCCTTGCAGAAGTAGAAGTCCCCCTGAGCCCTGCAACGCCCACGGCACCGTCGTCTTCAAGCTTCGGCCGCCGGCGAGCTTCGTTCGATTCGTCGACCACAGCGCCTCCCCGAGCCGTCTAAGCCCTCCACTGCACTCCCCGTGAGATTGCGATCATTTCCCCTCTTCTTCCCCTCAGTTTTGTGCCCCCTAGCCACTGGACCGACGAGCCCGAGCTCCGGCCGTCGCCTCCACTCGGCGTCGGTGACCTCCGGTCCTCCCAGGCCCTTCCTGAGGCCAGCACTGGATGAGGCCGAGCCTGCGGATCCTCCCAGTGCTCTTGGCTCTCGATCCCGAGCACTACAACCATCTCCGGCGACACTCCGACACAGATCCACCGTGGATCTGGTCGCCGCCGGTCAGTCGCCCGCAGGGGATGACCTGGCCTCACTAATGCATATTTTAAACGCTAATTAGCCACTGACCAGTGGGCCCCACGCCAAGTCAAACGCAATCAGGGGCTGGTTAGCGCGGGATTATCCCTGTGAGGCTGACCAGTGGGTCCCCCCTGTCGGGTTTGACCTGATCAGGTCAGTCGACGGCTGACGCCATGATGACGTGGGGCTGACGCAATAAGTGAATTTTCTGATTTAAAAGAATTCCAGAAAATGTCCAAAACTTCTAAAAATCATAGAAATTAATCTGTAACTCCAATGAAAATAATTTATATATGAAAAAGTATCTGAATATGTCATTTTGAAACATGTTTGAAAATGTTACTCGACCAAACATGTAAAATAATGAATAGGTTAAATTAAATAAATGCTTTGGAGTTGGAATTTGAAAATCATTTGAATTTCACTTCAAATGCTATGATCAAACATTGTTCAATCACTACCAGCAACTTAACATATCATTCCCATGCATGTTCAAAACAAGTTGATCTAAGCATCAGGTCGAATCAATTAAAATGGTATTCGAGAATACCTCGTTTGAAGTGATATTGAATCTGATTCAAATCAACTTCAAACCTAATAAATGATAGCTACATTAGCAAACCACCTTGCATACTCACGCCATGCTCATGCATCATTTTGTTGCATCTGATTGCTATTGATTGTTGTCGTTTCTTTCGGTAGGCTCCGCTCCTCCGGATTCCACTGAATATCCGACTGACGGATATTGTCCCTCCTCTGAGCAACAAGGCAAGCAACCATTTTGATCATCCCGATAAAATCCCCTGTTTCTTGCTCCTCCACTTACTTATTGCATTAGGATCAAATGCTTCAAATGCTTTTGCCACGTTAGTTGAACCCACTTCCTTTGCATGACCTATCTTTGTCACAGTAAATAGCTGAACCTTGCAACCTAGCATACCTGGTAGGTGCTTGAGCCATGATGTGCCTTATCCTGCTATGCATGCTATGCTTAGAGTTGTGTATGCTGTGTCATCTGGAAGATGAACCGAATTGTGAGAATGTGTTCAGTAAGTAAAGGTGGTGTGTTGAACCTGATTTAGTAAAGGTACCGGTGAAAGGCTATGTAGGAGTACATGGCGGGTTGTTTCATTGGAACCGTCCCTAGGAACTGAGTTCCGTGTATGTAATCCAAGACGAGATACTACCACATGCTGGGCCCTGAAATATGACCCCACTCGACTTATTAATCGCTTAGTACTCGGTCCAGGAGTTGCAAGTAGTTCTTTGTGCTTATAGTCATGCTGGAGGTCGTGCATAGCGCTGGCCTGAGAGGTGGGCTGTGATGCGGTAGGCAGTGGCACGGTGTACCAAGTGGCACCAGGATGGTGGGCTTGGGAACCCTGCACACATCGTTTGGGGCCGTGGCAGAAACCTCGGCCGGACTTCCATGCGGGTTACCCTCAGATAGGCGATAAACCTGGACTAAGTATTAGTGTGGTTAACGGTCGTGGCCGACTCCCTCGGTGGGCTTCCGCTTGAAGGTTGCCGAGGTGCATGACATGCACATGGCGATAGGTGGCGAGAGCGTGTGTGAAGAAGGACACCCCTGCAGGGTTATGATCTATTCGAATAGCCACGTCCGCGGATATGGACTACTTGGAGACATATGTTGTTCATAGATAAGTTTAATGAGTAGTCATAAAATTGTCAAGATAAGCGTGAGTGTCGTGGACAGCATTCCCGTATGGAGACGGAATGATTCCACGATGGAGTATTGTTGTGGTGTTAGTGGACTCCTGTGCGAGAAATCAAGTTGTCAAAAATGTTTTAAAATGCAAGTTGTCTAGCCACGAGTCAAATGCTGGCTTTCCGCATGAAACCCCACAATTCCTTATTGATACATTGCATGAGTAGATAGTTATCCTAAAGTCTTGCTGAGTACTCTTGTACTGATGTTTGCTTAATAATTGTTGCAGAGGTTGTTAATGACCCCCATGGAGGGTTGTTCCTAGACATCGACGACGACAAGTAGCTGGTATCCCAGCTACGATCTGGCCCTAGGGTGGGTCTTTAGTATAGTCAAGCCATGTGCCTTCTAGTTTCATCTGTCTGTACTCAGACAGTTTATCTACTTCCGTTGGCTTGTAACTTGAATGACTGTTATGATGGGTCATGAGACCCCTACTGTGTAATATTATGTGTGAGGCTCTTTCGAGCCTTTTAAATAAAGCTTGTATGTTTATGGTTATGTTGTGATGCCATCGATGTATCTATACATATCGGTATGCCATGCATACGTGTGTCTTATTGATATGTATGGGGTTCGATTACCTAGTCGTAGGCTTCAGTAGCATTCCTTACCGAGAAATGCCCCTTTGTGATCCAACGAGCCATGGTAGTTCGCTACTGCTCCGGACACATTGGTTGACCGGCATGTGTCCTTATTAGTTGTTGTGTCTGTCTCCTCCGGTGAAATGTCACGCGATGTAATGCAGTCCTTGTAGCTTGCTATGACTCGTCTACATTCGTTGATGACCGACACCTGCTTTGTTGGGTCATGTATGCATGTCCCTGTGCGGAACTGCCACTTTGGTTTATGACTAGACATGTCGATCCGGGTTCTTTGTCATTGGATTGCTAGCGACACAATTGCATACGCGAGTCAAAAGGCGCAAACGGTCCCGGCTAATGTAAGGCTGCAGCCGTGGGGTTAACCATGCGTGAGACCGCAAAGAGATGCGATCTGTTACAGGCTAGATTCCTATGGCTTAGGATCGGGGTCCCGACAGACACCCAATAGCTGCCTCAGAGCAAACCCACTCATGATCAATTTCAAAAATAAAAACCTGTGAACACGAGAAGGACTCACCCGGATGTTGTTCTCCGCGGCTTCACTAGCACCGTACACTTATTCAGCCACCCAACCATTACTTCCAGTTGAGCCAGGGTCGCCTTGCGTGCTCCCTCCCAATCTTCTAGATAAAGTGTAGGTGGAAGATGTTGCGGTCCATAGAAGGAAGCGACGATGTGGCAGACGGACCAGGTCCGAGTGACACTCTAGCCAAAGCAGTCTCCCGAGGCTCAAGAACCTAAACTTGGTCAGTCGAGGACTCAATCACTCGGCTGGGGTCGCATCTTGCTTGGACGGTCCTCCAACCGCCACAGGACCGACACGATCAAGTTCAATCACAACTTGTGGCTCTGCACACATCCACAAACATCCAAAGCATCATCATGTGGCTAAATCCTCAAGGCCTGAATGGCACAAAAATAAGCCCAAGAGATACCTTTTGAAGAAGTGACGTTAGCATCCGTTTGCCCTTTGTCGGAGGCCTTCGGCTCCAGAGAAGCGGTCGACGTGTCAGCCCTGCAAGAAAGGCAAGAAGAAGACCAGTCATCACTCGGAATACCTTGACTAGCGAAGGAAAAAAGCATTCAGTAGAGGTACTTACACAGAAGCAAATAACACGTCGGCCTTGATTCGCGACAGGACGGCCTTCCCGGGCTTCGAGGTCGTAGTCTTAGGGTGTTTGACAACCTTCTTCGGCGACACCTCCGGCTCGCTCTGAACGCATTTGCAACTGTGGGTCTGCATAGCTGACATAGTCGGCCTCACCACCTTTGGAGTCTTAGCACCACAGATACGGACCCCATGGTCCTGACGCACTTTTGAGTGGGTCTCGGGTGGAACTTCATCATACGGGGAGGACTCCTCCTCATCCCCATGTTCGTTGTCACTCTCCTCTGCCTCCTCGTCGTCATCTTTGTCTTCTTCGCCTTCTGAGTTGTGGGGACCCCGACTTACGAGTCGAGATCGCCGTGCTCAGTGATCCCAGAGACCAGTGCTCACCGAACACTGATATCGAATAAAAGAGTCTTACATCCAAGTACCAATTATTACAACACATGACCGAATGGTCAAGTTCACAAACAGGGCCTAAGGCCAAATCATACTGATACATCTAATAGCGGAAACCATAGGGGCTAAGTGGGTGCCCATACCAGCAAGCCTACACCGACAGGCATTCTGACTCGGAAGCGTCCTAGTTCGCATGGGCGTCTCCGAAGACGTACTCATCTCCAAACTCAGGTCCCTCCTTGTTTGGTCAATAATATAACCAGTGGCAAGCCAATGAGTACTTTGAATGTACTCACAAACAGCCCATGATATGAACAATGAAAGTGAAGGATAACAATAATGCATCTCTGGTGGATTTCATCTTGTTGGAATGATCATGAATATGCATCAAGTTAAAGAATTACTTTTGAAGAACAGGTTACAGATATCAATATATCTGTCGTGGGCTGAACCATCTGTGTTCACCCTATATGCCAAGTCACCAAACTTGGTCATATCTCTACTTTCACAATAACTCCTTCAACACAACTCGCACACACTTGGTTTATGAGGAAACGATTGGACGTAGTTTAAGCAGGATTACCCAACTCTCCTTGACCGTGGGCATGGCTATTCGAATAGTTTTACACTCTGCAGAGGTAGTATGCTGGACCAACGAGATCCGGGAAACTTTCATGTCATCCATGACTTGTGGTATATAACATACCCGAGGTAAGTACCCGATCAATGTCTTTCCCCTGACAATACTAGACAAAGAGGTCCACTCGATTGGTACCCAGCCCACATGTTGTACGTCTTACGAGCACCGACTCTGGACAGTATCAACCATGCAGGGTCCAACGGTGTGCCTGGAACTCATAAAAATGGAATAGTCGTCCTACCTGGCACGACCCCATCACGAGAGTGACCACACATCACTCCGGCCACTAGTAATGTGGCTCTTTGCTAGCACCGACCAGAGTAATCAACATAGCCCCGTCCCATAAGGGGTAACATGTTCATACTGGTAAGGTTGGGATGGTCGACACATCATAAATCTAATCCCAATTCCGAAACCATACTCACACAAATACCGGGTGCACCACTTCACCAAAAGTGGCCACCTAACTCATCATCACCCTCGGGCATTAGAGCCACCCGACGGGGTTTTCATAAATCTTTGTTTTACACCAACACCGTGCTCATGCTATTTACTCTAGCATTACTTGTCAACATGATACTAGCATGATCCTCAAGGGTAGGATCAAGCTCAATGCATGTGCTCCGGAGGAGCCATTGGTAACATCACCGTAGTGATTTACCGGCACTTATGATCGTATGCAACGGAAATACTTGTTATCTTAATATGCAATATAACATATGCTTAGTCATGGTCAAAGGGCTCCTTGCCTTGGTCGGCTAGGTATCCGGGGTCTTCGAGGTCTTCCACTCCGATTCCCTCGTGACACGGATTTTCTATCATCGATAAAAGAATAAATATGAAATAGCTCACTCAAAAACAGATAACAAAGTTATTTTAAAAATGTTCTTTGTTACTGATAAATATAAGTTGTCATTTTGAAAAATATTTGCCTCAAATTCTCATGAAGGAACATTTTTAAAATTAACCAAACAAAAGCAAAACTATTCTAATTTAGTCCTTTTTATTATTGTAAAACAGAATAGTTGTTGAAAAATTCATCCAATCATCTTATTAAATACTATATATTTTTAGAAGAATAAAAAGTGGAAAAAAATATTTTGACACCGGTTAAATATTTTTATAAAAATCTTAGAAATCAGATTTTTATAAATAAAGAAAAATGGGCTAAGTCCCTCGCCTGGCTTGGCCTGGTACTGGGCTGGCCCAAGGCCAGCTGATAGCCTGCCCATGCGCACGCGCCATCTGGTTTGAACCTGACGTGCGGGGCCCTGCGGTCAGTGGCTGCGGGCAGCGCGGGGGAGGAGGCTGGGCCACCGACAGGTGGGGCACACCTGTCGGGGTCGTCTCGTACCTCTGGCCAGAGAGGAGGAGGAGCATGTCGGCGAGGCTGCTGACGTTCTCATGCCCCAACAAGGACAAGAATGGGTTCGGCATGACGCCGCCTACCTACTGGTGGTCGAAATAGTGACGGAGAGGCAGGGGTTCGCCGACGACGAGAAGGCCGTGGCGGAGGAGTTTCGGGAGGTGGTCGAGGAGGTAGCTAGGGGCACGAAAATGCTCGGGAGAGTTCGGGAAAAGCTTCCTGATGTCGAGGGGATCAATTTGGTGGGTCAGGGAACACAGGAGCCGACGTGTAGCCGGAGATCGAGCGGAGCTCCGAGGCGGAGGGGCCTCAGTCGATCTCGAGCACCGAGGCTCTGCTGGCTTGCTGGGGTGGCTAGGGAGGTGCTAGTGGTCGTGGTGAAGCTGTCTGAGGGGTGCTGGAGCGAGGGGGAGGGCTATAATAGGCCCGCGACGGTGAGCCGATTCGGGAGCACCGGTGACTTACCGTGGCACGCATGAGGGTGCAGAGAGGGGCTAGGGTCGAAACCACGGTCTCAGGACATGGCTTTGGACTACTAGAACCATCTGATACAGAGGGAGAGAGGGAGGAGTCGAGCATCCGTGGTCGTGCCACCTTGGCCGGTACTGGTGCGCGCGGGCACGTGTCGCACGAGCTCTAGCGCGGGAGAGGAGGGGCCCTGATGGTTGCTCGATGCAGAGGGGTTGTCGGGGAAGAGGTTGGACACCTCGGGGAGGTTGGAACTGGCCGAGAGCGTCGCCCCCACCTCGGTGGCTTCCTATAGTGCACCCAGAGCGTAGTTTTGGCATGCCACGGCATGTTGGTGCACTCTGAGGCACTTTGGACGTGTCTAGCATGTCCTGGCACTGGTTGGGAGTGTGGCTAGCCGTTTGGGTCTCGTGGGAGCTTCGGCTGGTCAAGGGAGACAAGAAATAGAAGTGTTGTCAGCTTTGAACTGAAGCTTAAATTGGTGTTTTTGGCCTTTCCACTTTGAACCAGTGAGGGGCCACTTGACTGGGGTTGGGCATTTATACTGGCCACCTAATCTATGAATTTGGAGCAAAGGGGTTGTGTTTAGCTGTGGCTAAGAGGGCTTTTACCCATCTGTCAGAAGGTGCTCGACAGTGGTTTGAGGGGGTTAAACCCCACCACTCGTGCTGCAACTTAACATGTTTGGGTTTGGTGCTAAAACATGGGGTTTCACCAAGTTTGAGCTCCATTGGACAAGTTTAGCTTTGAAAAGTTGAAAACACCTCTATATGACCAGATCTATCCCTTCCAAAGAGAGTGTGGGCAAACTAAGTCCCACAAATTCCATTTTTGGTGTGGGACCCTCATTTGAGGTATTAGGCACTCCTGCAAAGTTTCAGCATCATTGGACAAACTTTGCTATGTAGAGTTGCTCTAACTTCAATTTGGACAGAAGGGGTTTTAGGGTTATTTGGGGTACTTAATCACCTTGGATCTAGGTGAAACTTTATGTGGACACCAAATATGGCTTAGGGATACCACTCGAATTTTCTAGGATTTTATTGAGAATATTTCCTTTGGAAATATTTCAAAAGGTCAAAACATACAGAAATGGTTTTCAGGGTTTTATTCGAATTATTATAAATAAATAGGGATTTAAAATCTTATGTATGGAAAATATATGTGCTTCTGATCATTACCAAATTTAATCAGATTTTCTAAGGCAGAAAAGTATTTTTCCATGTAGGAATACCAATTCTGGCCTCAGAAATGAACATGCAATTAAATTAGGAAAACAATTCTAAAAATAATTATTTTGTGGTTTTGAAATACTAAAATAAGCTAAAAATCATATCACCAACTTTGGGTAGAAACCAACCTTTCCATCAAGGGCAAGTAGTGCAACTCAATGTAGGGTTTTACCTTGATCTGAAACAAAATAAGGTTTTGAAAATAATCCAATATTTGTGAGGTGGGGTTTTATCATCACATGATCACACACACAAGCATACAATGACAATCATGGCATTCACATCATTAGTTTTGAAGAAGTTTTTACAAGCTCAGATCTTTGCATTATAGAGAATGTGGTAGAAAAACAGGGTGTGACAGACCTATCCCCCTTACAAGAATCTCGTCCCCGAGATTCCTATGCTATGTGCTAAAAAGGTCTGGAAACTCTGATCGCAGATAGTCTTCACGCTCCCATGTTGCTTCTGCTTCGGTGTGGTTGCTCCATTGGACCTTGAAATACTTGATGGTGTGGCTTGTGGTGCAACGCTCTGCTTCATCCAGAATGCGGATCGGCTTCTTGCGGTAGGTGAGATCAGGCTGAAGGTTAATGGCCTGATGGTCAATGTCCTTGTAAAGATCGAGAAGATTTGGCGCTTGAAGACACTTCCGAAGTTGTGACACGTGGAAGACGTTGTGCACACCCGAAAGTTCCGGAGGTAGCTCCAACTGATAAGCAACTTCTCCACGCCTTGTCGTGATCTTAAAAAGGTCCAATGAACCTTGGAGCGAGTTTCCCTTTAACGTGGAAACGCTTGGTTCCCTTGAGAGGTGTGACACGGAGGTACACCAAGTCTCCGGGAATGAACTCCACATCCCTGCGGCGAGAATCCACATAGCTCTTTTGTCACGACTTGGCTGCCTTTAGATTCTCTCGGACAAGTTGCACCTTCTCTTCAGCCTTGTGCAAAACTTCCGGCCTGAAAATCAGCCCCTCGTCGGTTTCGGACCAGTTGAGCGGGGTGCGACACTTTCGTTCGTACAACACTTCGAATGGGGCCATTTGGAGACTGGACCGGTAGTTGTTGTTGTATGAAATCTCAGCGAATGGCAGACGGTCTTCCCATTTGGCACCATGCGCCAAGACGCATGTGCGGAGCATATCTTTGAGTATCTGATTCACTCTTTCCGTTTGTCCGCCCGCTTGCGGGTGGAAAGCGGCGCTGAAAGAGAGCTTGGTTCCGAGGGCTTCTTGGAACTTTTTCCAAAATCTTTAGGTGAACTACGTTCCTCAGTCAGATACAATCTCCTTGGGAACTCCATGAAGGCTTACAATATGCTCAATATAGAGACTAGCCAACTTGTTCCCACCATAAGTGGTGTTGACAGGAATGAAATGGGCCACCTTGGTCAGATGGTCGACAATGACCCATATAGAGTCATGGCCTGTGCTAGACCTTGATAAGTCGGTAACAAAGTCCATGCCTATCTTGTCCCACTTCCATTCTTGCATGTGGAGAGGTTGTAGCAGTCCAGCAGGTCGCTGATGCTCAGCCTTGACTTGTTGGCACACGTCGCACTTGGCAACATAAGACGTTATTTCACTCTTCATGCCATGCCACCAGAATCTTTCTCGGAGATCTTGATACATCTTGGTACCACCGGGGTGAATAGAGTAGGGTGTATCATGTGCTTCTTGTAGGATCAAGTCCTTGAGTTCAGCCTTGTTGGGTACGCATAAACGTTTCCCAAACCACACTACTCCTTACTCATCCACCGAGAATCCTGGGACCTTGCCTTCTTGAATCTTCTTCTTGATGCCTTTCATACTCTTATGACCCTTCTGGTCCTCCTTGATATTTTCAACCATCATTGGTTTGACTTCGAGGTTATCTAAGAATCCTGATTCTACTAGCTCCAACCCGAAGTTCTCCAAATCTTCATATAAGGCGGGTTACCTTTCCTTGAGCATGACGTTCAAGGTGCTGGTCTTCCGGCTTAAGGCATCAGCCACTACATTGGCCTTACCGGGGTGATATTGAATGTTGAGGTCATAGTCTTTGATTAACTCCAACCATCTTAGTAGCCTCATATTCAATTCCCTTTGGGTGAAGATATACTTAAGACTTTTGTGGTCGGTGTATATTTCACATCGTTTCCCCAGAAGGTAATGTCGCCATGTCTTCAAGGCATGCACTACTGCTGTCAACTCAAAATCATGGGTGGCATAGTTCTCTTCATGCGGGCGCAGTTGTCGTGACAGATATGCCACAACTCTTCCATCCTGCATTAGAACCCCACCGAGGCTGGTCCTGGAGGCATCACAATATATCACAGACTCCTTGCTGATATCTGGAGTGGCCAATACCAGGGCGGTAGTTAACCTCTTGTTCAATTCTTGGAAGCTCGCTTCACACTCCAGCGTCCATTCAAACTTCTTGCCTTTCTTCAAGAGCTGAGTCATAGGTCGAGCGATGCGGGAGAATCCTTCTATGAACTTGCGATAATATCCCGCGAGTCCGAGGAAGCTCCTCACTTCCTTCACATCAATTGGTGATTCCCAGTTGGTTACCGTAGTAATCTTGGAGGGATCAACTGCCAATCCACTTGTTGTCATGGTATGACCCAAGAATCCAACTTCGTTCAGCCAGAATTGACACTTGCTGAACTGGGCATAAACTTGGTGCTCTCGAAGCTTCTCCAACACTAACCTCAAGTGTTGCTCATGCTCTTCTTCGGACTTGTAAAAGATTAATATGTCATCAATGAATACGACGACAAACTTGTCCAGGTATTCCATGAAGACCTTGTTCATGAGGTACATGAAGTAGGTTGGGGCATGAGTCAACCCAAAAGACATGACAGTGCATTCGTGTAGTATGTACCGGGTCACGAACGCAGTCTTGCGTATGTCCTCTGGTCAGATCTTCAATTTGTAGTATCCACATCGGAGGTCGATCTTGGAGAATACCTTAGCTCCATTTAGCTGATCAAACAGGTCTTCAATCTTGGGGAGTGGATACTTGTTCTTAATCTTGACCTCATTGAGAGAATGGTAATCGACGCAAAGTCTGATAGTCCCATCCTTCTTGGACACAAAGAGGACAGGTGATCCCCAAGGTGATGCACTCGGACGAATAAACCCTTTCCTGAGTTGCTCATCCATGTGCTTCTTCAATTCTGCGAGCTCTTCGGATCCCATCCTGTAAGGCTTCTTATAGATAGGCCTTGATCCGGGCATGAGCTCAATGATGAACTTGATGTCTCGGTCAGGAGGCATTCCTGGTAGCTCATCAGGAAAGACGTCTAGGTACTCACAGACTATTGGCACTTGATCGAGTTCTACCTCTGACAGGCTGTTAACCCGTGGTACTCGAGCATGTACTGGCTCAGAGACATACTTGACTTTGACCCCTTGGTCGCTTATCATAGTAATGGCCCTATGAGCACAGTCCAAGATGCTTTGATGCTTGGCCAGCCAATCCATGTCAAGAATTACTTCTAGGCGTTGCGACTTAAGTACAATGAGATCCGCTGAGAAGCTCATCCCATTGATAACTATCCCGACCTTCCTACATCCTAGGTTGGTCCTCAATACTGCTCCTGGGGTTTGAATTGCCATCTGCCTGCGAAGCAGGGTAGGTTTTAAACCACATTTTTCCGCAAACCTGTGTAACAAAAGAATGCGAAGCACCACAATCAAACAATATTGTTGTTGGGGTGGAGTTAACGAGGAACGTACCCAGGATGCAGTCCGGGTCTTCCTGTGCCTCTTCTACGGAGATATGATTAATCTACCCCCTGTTGTGATACTGCTGATTGCGGGGAGCGTGATTCCTGCTCGGTGCTCCTTGGCCTTGATTTGGCGCATTGGGGCGCGGTGCGTCGGGCTTCTTATTGGAGCACAGCCTGGAATAGTGCCATGTTTGTCAACATCCAAAACAAGTAACTTGTGCTGGAAGATTGGTCTTGACTCCACTGCTGTTCAGCGGATTGATTGCTGGCTTGGTGTTGACTTGCTGTTGAGGCTGGTAGTTCTCGCGAAATGTTGGATACTTGTACTGCTGCTACTGATAGTTGGGTCTTGCTAGAGCTGACTGCCATGGGCGTGGCTTTGGGTTACTTGGTCCTCCCCTACCCATTAGCTTGCGCTTACGGGTGTCGTCCATAGTACGACGCTTGTCTTCCAACATAAGGGCCTTATTAACCAGATCGCTGAAGGTCCGGCATTCACAAACAACCAGCTGATACTGGAGTGACTGCTGCAGTCCTTCCATAAAGCGTTCCATGTTGGCGGCCTCAGTGTTGACGTCTTCAGGCGCGTACCTTGACAAGAGGTTGAACTTCTACAAATATTCCATAACGGATCCACTGCCTTGCCTTAAGGCTCGGAATTCCCACTTCTTAATGGTCATCATTCCGGGAGGAATGTGAGCAGCGCGGAATCCATCTTTGAACACGGCCCAAGTGATGACTTGCCCTGCTCGCATGATCTGAAAACCATCCCACCAAGCTCTGGTTGTGCCTCCGAGTTAGTGAGAAGCATAGAGGACTTTCTCATGATCATCAGTGCATTTGACCAGCGCGAGGAGGTCTTCGATAGTACGGATCGAGTCATCGGCATCCAATGTTTCAGTCGTCTCCGTGAATATGGGTGGCGTAGTTCGCATGAACTCAGAGAGAGTAGAGCGACCATTGCCATTCCCATTTTGCGGCGGGTTGTTCACCAAGGTTTGAGTCAGCTGCTGAATAGCGGCATTGTTGGCTTGACTTTCCTCTCAAAGAGCTTGAAGGAACTGAGCCATAGTCAAGCTCTCAGGAGGAGGCAGTGGCGGTGGAACATCGTCTTGCTGCCTGTCGTGACCTCCAGCTTGAGCTTCCCCTCCGGTTCCTTGCTGCTGACCTAAGGAGGCAGAGCCGGGGTTGCCAAAGGTGCTGTTGCGAGTTGTATTCACCATCCTGTTAGGGGAGTAGACAGGTCAATTTGCCGAACCGGCCGAAATCATGAGGGATGATGCTCTAGTAAGGAGGGGGTCTGGTGTTGTGCTAGTGTGAAAATTTTAAGCCAATGGTTTTGAAAGAGCTAATGCATTAGATTAAAACAAGCGATGTAGTCGCTTACAAGCTGCCTAAAGCAGAATGCGACTTGCATCCAACATGCTCACACAACACTCATGGTTCATACAACTGATACAAGAACTCCTGCGCTCGGGGAGTAACTCCTAATTGCCTACGTCACTAAAACTAAGCGGCAGACTGTGTGGTCTCATAAGCGGGTTCTGCAGGATCTTCGTCTTCATCTTCATCAGTGCTTCCCTTCTTTGAAGGAGTAGGGGAAGGAAGCGGACCATCACGACGTCTCTTGGTTGGCGAGGTCGTGAAAAGTTCGGTGTACTCTTCTGCGGTCAGGCGACGACTCTAAAGAGGAGTGGCCTGAAGCGGTGGTTTTCCTCCTCGAAAAGCAAAGCCAGGTGGTCCTACGGGTGCTCCTTCCTTCTTCACCTTGCGGTTCTTCATCTTCTCCGTGCGAAGCAGATCCTTGACTTGGTGCAGCTCTTTGCGAATCCTTGTTGACTCTTTGATCAAAAGGTGTGTCAAAGTGTCAGAGGAGAGACTGAAGTAGGTGTGAAACCTCAGTGACGTCCCGTCCTCAGAAGATGGGTTAAGTGTCCAACTCCCGTCTACCCCATCCTTAACAAAGGGTAGGTGACGGGTAGCTGGCTCGTCAGCCATCTCGGGAAGGGTGTCGCGGAGTCGCACGAGCGCCTCTCGTGCTGCGGTCTCCACTACCAACATCAGATCCTCCATCTGTGGTCCTTCAAAGAACCAGCTAGTCGGGGAGTCGTTAGCCTTCACTATCACGTCCACGTGATATTCCTTGGTGTCGGCGTTGACCCAGTGCTCGTGGTAGAGGAACATGGGTGTGTCGCATACTTGACACTTCTCGAGGCTATCACTCAAAAGTAGAGGAAAGCCCGTCTCCAGAAGCATCTCAGGTATAGCGGCCATCTACAAGATGTAGAGGACAGGGTTAGAAAGTTTTTAGTGGGTGCAGAATCTCACGTTAAGGTCTATGTGCACTAGTCGTCTCGGCTATCGTCCATGCAACCTAAGGCTTCCTATAGTCAGGATGGCTCTGATACCAGCTCTGTGGGGACCCCGGCTTACGAGTCGAGATCGTCGTGCTCAGTGATCCTAGAGATCAATGCTCACCGAACACAGATACCGAATAAAAGAGTCTTACATCCAAGTACCGATTATTACAACACATGACCGAATGGACAAGTTCGCAAACAGGGCCTAAGGCCAAATCATACTGATACATCTAATAGCGGAAACCATAGGGGCTAAGCGGGTGCCCATGCCATCAAGCCTACACCGACAGGCATTCTCACTCGGAAGCGCCCTAGTTCGCAGGGGCGTCTCCGAAGACGTACTCATCTCCAAACTTCGGTACCTCCATGTCTGGTCAATAATATAACCAGTGGCAAGCCAATGAGTACTTTGAATTTACTCGCAAACAGCCCATGATATGAACAATGAAAGTGAAGGATAACAATAACATGCATCTCTGGTGGATTTCATCTTGTTAGAATGATCATGAATATGCATCAAGTTAAAGAATTACTTTTGAAGAACATGTTATAGATACCAATATACATCGTGGGTTGAGCCATCCGGGTTCACCCTATATGCCAAGTCACCAAACTTGGTCATATCTCTACTTTCACAATAACTCCTTTTTCAACACAACTCACACAAACTTGGTTTATGCGAAAACGACAGGACGTAGTTTAAGCAGGAGTACCCAACTGTCCTTGACCGTGGACACCGCTATTCAAATAGTTTTACACTCTGCAGAGGTAGTATGCTGGACCCATGAGATCCGGGAAACTTCTGTGTCATCCACGACTCCCGGTATATAACATACCCGAGGTAAGTCCCTGATCAATGCCTTTCCCCTGACGATACTAGAGATATAGGTCCACTCGATTGGTACCCAGCCCACATGTTGTACATCTTACGAGCACCGACTCTGGACAGATCAACCATGCGGGGACCAACGGTGTGCCTGGAACTCATAAAATGGCATAGTCGTCCTACCTGGCACGACCCCATCACGAGAGTGACCACACATCACTCCCGCCACTAGTAATGTGGCTCTTTGCTAGCACCGACCAGAGTAATCAACATAGCCCCTTCCCATAAGGGGTAACATGGTCGTACTGGTATGATTGTGATGGTCAACACATCATAAATCTAATCCCATTTCCGAAACCATACTCACACGAATACCGGGTGCACCACTTCACCAAATGTGGCTACCTAACTCATCATCACCCTCGGGCATTAGTGGCACCCGACGGGGTTTTCATAAATCTTTGTTTTATACCAACAACATGCTCATGCTATTTACTCTAGCATTACTTGTCAACATGATACTAGCATGATCCTCAAGGGTAGGATCAAGCTCAATGCATGTGCTCCGGAGGAGCCATTTGGTAACATCACCGTAGTGATTTACCGGCACTTATGATCATATGCAACGGAAATACTTGCTATCCTAATATGCAATATAACATATGCTCAGTCATGGTCAAATGGTTGCTTGCCTTAGTCAGCTAGGTATCCGGGGTCTTCGAGGTCTTCCGCTCCGATTCCCTCGTCACAGGGGTTTTCTATCGTCGATAAAAGAATAAATAAGAAATAGCTCACTCAGAAAGAGATCACAAAGTTAATTTAAATTTTTTATTTATTACTGATAAATCTAAGTGTCATTTTGAAAAATATTTGCCTCAAATTCTCATGAAGGAACATTTTTAAAATTAACCAAACAGAAGCAAAACTATTCCAATTTAGTCTTTTTTATTATTGTAAAATAGAATAGTTGTTGAAAAATTCATCCAATCATCTTATTAAATATTACATATTTTTATAATAATAACAATGGAAAAATTATATTTTTACACTGGTTAAATACTTTTATAGAAATCTTAGAAATCAAAATTTTAAAAATAAAGAAAAATGGGCTAAGTCCCTGGCCTGGCTCGGCCTGGAACTGGGTTGGCCCAAGGCTAGCCAACAGCCTGCACACGCCCGCGCGCCGTCAGGTTTGAACCTGACGTGCGGGGCCCTGCAGTCAGTGGCTGCTGGCTGCGCGGGGGAGGAGGCTGGGCCACCGACAGGTGGGGCACACCTGTCGGGGTCATCTCCTACCTCTGGCCAGAGAGGAGGAGGAGCACGCCGGCGAGGCTGCCGACGTTCTCAAGCCCCAACAAGGACAGGAATGGGTTCAGCATGACGTCGCCTACCTGCTGGTGGTCGGAACAGCGATGGAGAGGTAGGGGTTCGCCGACGACGAGAAGGCCGTGGCGGAGGAGTTTCGGGAGGTGGTCGAGGAGTTAGCTAGGGGCATGGAAATGCTCGGGAGAGTTGGGGAAAAGCTTCCTGAGGTCGAGGGGGTCAGTTTGGTGGGTCGGGGAACGCAGGAGCCGACGTGTAGCCAGAGATCGACCGAAGCTCCGAGGCAGAGGGGCCTCGGTCGATCTCGAGCACCGAGGCTCTGCTAGCTTGCTAGGGTGGCTAGGGAGGTGCTAGTGGTCGTGATGAAGCTGTCTGAGGGGTGCTGGAGCGAGGGGGGCTATAAAAAGGCCCGCGACGGTGAGCTGATTCGGGAGCACCGGTGACTCACCGTTGTGCGTATGGGGGTGCATAGAGGGGCTGTGGTCGAAACCACGGTCTCAGGACATGGTTTTGGACTGCCAGAACCATCTACTACAGAGGGAGAGAGGGAGGAGTCGAGCATCCGTGGTCGTCCAACCATGGCCGGTTTTGGTGTGCGCGGGCACGCATCGCACGAGCTCTAGCGCGGAAGAGGAGGGGCCCTGATGGTTGCTCGACGCATAGGGGATGTCGGGGAAGAAATTAGACACCTTGGGGGAGGCTAGAACTGGCCGAGAGCGTCGCCCCCACCTTGGTGGCTTCCTGTAGCATGCCCAAAGCATAGTGTTGGCATGCCACGGCATGCTGGTGCGCTTTGAGGCACTTTGGACGTGTCTAGCATGTCCTGGCGCTGGCTAGGAGTGTGGCTAGCTGTTTGGGTCTCGTGGGAGTTTGGCTGGTCAAGGGAGACAAGAAATAGAGGTGTTGTCAGCTTTGAACTGAAGCTTAAATTGGGGTTTTTGGCATTTGCACTTTGAACGAGTGAGGGGCTAGTTGACTCGGGTTGGGCATTGATACTGGCCACCTAATCTATGAGTTTGGAGCAAAGGGGTAGGGTTTAGCTGTGGCTAAGAGGGCTTTTACCCATCTGTCAAAAGGTGCTCGAAAGTGGTTTGAGGGGGTTGCACCCCACCACTGGTGCTGCAACTTAACAGGTTTGGATTTGGTGCTAAAACATGGGGTTTCACCAAGTTTGAGCTCCATTGGACAAGTTTAGCTTTGAAAATTTGAAAACACCTCTATATGACCAGATCTGTACGATCCAAAGAAAGTGCGAGCAAACTAAATCCCACAAATCCCTTTTTTGGTGTGGGACCCTCATTTGAGGTATTAGGCACTCCTGCAAAGTTTCAGCATCATTGGACAAACTTTGCTATGTAGAGTTGCTCTAATTTCAGTCTGGACAGAAGGGGTTTTAGGGTTATTTGGGGTCCTTAATCACCTTGGATCAAGGTGAAATTTATGTCGACACCAAATATGGCTTAGCGATGCCACTCGAATTTTCTAGGATTTTATTGAGAATATTTCCTTTGGAAATATTTCAAATGGTCAAAACATACACAAATGGTTTTCAGGGTTTTATTCAAATAATTATCATATAAATAAAGTTTTAAAAATCTTATCTATGGAAAATATATGTCCTTCTGATCATTACCAAATTTAATCAGATTTTTCTAAGGCAGAAAAGTATTTTTCCATGTAGGAATACCAAGTCTGGCCTCAAAAATGGACATGCAATTAAATTAGGAAAAAAATTATAAATATAATTATTTTGCGGTTTTCAAATACTAAAATAAGCTAAAAATCAGATCACCAACTTTGGGTAGAAACCAACCTTGCCATCTAGGGCAAGTAGTGCAACTCAAAGTAGGGTTTTACCTTGATCTGAAACAAAAGAAGGTTTTGAAAATAATCCAATATTTGTGAAGTGGGGTTTTATCATCACATGATCACACACACAAGCATACAATGACAATCATGGCATTCACATCGTTTGTTTTGAAAAAGTTTTAACAAGCTCAGATTTTTGCATTACAGAGAATGTGGTAGAAAAATAGGGTGTGACACGAGTCCCCATGATGCTCGGTGTCACTTGCCACGTCGATGGGTGCTCAATCGACCGCCGGGATAGAACTGGCCAGACTTGTGAAAGCCTGTCGAGTGACAAAGTCAGAACACACAAAAACAACAAGCAATGAAGAAATTCACTCGGTTCAAGCTCATGAAGATTTACCTCATTCAGAGGCAGCTCTGCTAAGAAGGGCGACACCAACCTGGTGCCCGTGGGATTGCCTCGCACAGGTGTAATACCCTTGAGTCTCCTCTGGGTGAACGCGAGTTTGATCATCCATACCGCTGTACATCCGCATGGGACGAGCCCTTGCCTACACATGCTGGATCCTTCGCTAGAAAAGACTTCCAGGAGGTCCATGCCAATGATGTTCTTCTGCAACAAAGCAACCAATGCTATCACCAATATATCTACATCCGTCCTCTCTTCCTTTGATACGGACAATGAGGGAGCCGACCGAATTCGCTCAGGCGAATAAAGCGGGAGGCCCAACTGATCCTCACCGATTGGGACGTCCTGGCAGTAAAACCAGGAGTCTTGCCAACCCTTCACCGGGTCGGGGAAGGACATCTCAGGAAAACTACTCTTACCCGTGAGTTGGATTCCTAAGACAGCGCAAAGCTGCACTACATGCGTTTTCCCCCGACTGAGAAGATTTTTTCACTGTCATCACTCGGCACATGAATACATGCTTGAATAATACCCAGTGCGGATATCAACCGAGGAAATTCTCACTCACAGACATGAAAGCAGCTAAGTATGAGACATCATTGTGGGGAAGGTGGTGAAGTTGCACGCCGAAAAAGTCGAGGAATGCTCGGAAGAATGGATGCGGGGGCAGGGGAAACCTCTTTGAATGTGGGTGACAAGGAGCACCCGCTCATCGCCCCTTGGCGAGGGTTCCAGCTCGCCTTCATCCGGTAGCCTCCAGCTACCCGGAACCCTAAAGCCCTCGCTCTCCACGTCCAGTATTCGATCCTTGGAGACACGGGACGACATCCAATCGCCCTGGATCCATCCTGGTGGAAGTGCCCCGGCGCTCGAAGAAGAACCGCGCGAGCCATTCCTGGCCTGCTCGGCTCTCGCAGTCACACCTTTTTCCATGCTGCATGGCAGGGTGGACGAGGTAGAAGAACTCTAGAGGAGGCAACCGCGAGGCTCAAGAAAGGAGGCAAAGGGGACTCAGATATGGTGGCATGATTCTTTTCCTCCATTGCCTCGGCCTACTTGTATGCTACAGGAAGATGCCCCATCGATTATTCTCCCTGCACGAGGAAGATCTACAAGATCCCGGTGACAGCATTCCTGTAGCACGATAGTGACATTTCAAGCATGGAAACCGAGATGCCCCTCCACTACTTCCACTACTCCCATCATCGCTGATTCCGCTTCCTGGAGTGCTCCATTGATTCAAAATATCGGAGAAAATCCGCTCCCCCTTTATTGACCGAATGAATTCCTTATCTGGGGCACATAATGTGGGAAGCCGAATACTCTGCCGCTCGTCCTTCCACGGTACTGTAAACATTCATACCATACAAGAAGGCGATCGGATTGTCCGCGCCATGGCGCGAGTAGGACCCATCCTACTCCATCGATCGAAGCCCAGAGCTCACGATCATCCGAATCATCGAACATACCTTCCCGAAAGGTATTCAATTATTACCGATTGGAAGCAAACCGATGTACTTCCAGACACGGAATCTTTCACTCTTGAATCCGTAGTTGTTTATAGAGAGCCCGAGCGATGTAGCCCTGGGCTACCACCTCGGTGCCCTGAGACATCGAAGGCACAATCGAGTGCCTTCCACTAGGGTAGTAAAATCCCAATTGATTCGGGGGCTACTGACGGGGTTGTACATTAGGGGTAGTCCTACCGACCGGAATCCCTAGGCCTTCCCAAGACCCTACATGGACATTAGCATCCAAAAAGTCGCCTACACAGTCATAGTCTCACCCAGACAAGTGTGTGTTCACTCGGCTCACATGACTTCACTTGGACTATTGTGTATCAGTCAGACGTCCCTCAACACTCGGACTATAGCAGGACATGGGCAACGAAGAGACTACAATGGCCACACACTTGAACTATTACATGAAGTGCAGTGAAGACATGCGTTACCAATAGCGCTCTAGTTAGCGATGTTGTTACTAGTAACTTCTGTAGTAATTATCATTTATTCACACTTGTAATGAAGTCCGGTCGGTCGTGGCGCACTCAATATAAGCCACCCGGGGCTCCTGAGCAAGGGTTCAACATTTTGTACTAGCTCACATTCTATAATCCAACACCAGCCTTCGAGGCTCGATACGCAGGGTCGTTACCACTCCCGAGTGGGCCCTGAAATCATACAACCGAGTGTATCCTCTGCACCCTAGCTAGGCTCTGCCCCTCATAAGTACCCCTAGTACTATTGTTAGGATCATTCCCATGACATAGAGCATGCATACAATGGTTAATACTTCATCACACTACAGCTTCTCCCCCGTGAGAAGCATCTTTGCTAGACTCAAGTCCAATGGGAACTCCACCATCTTCAAACCTATTTCGGTAAGGCTACCAACATTCTTCAAAGCAATACCTAGAGCTGGTACATGGAGTCGAGGATATTCTCCTCAGGGGTTGGTCCATGAAGTCAAAATCAAGCAAGTTTTCGACTCTGAGGATTAGTAAGAGAACCACGATTCGTGTTAGTCCTTTGAATCTATCGAACAGGGTTAGGGAGCATCTGATCCTGGTAAGATGATTCTGATAACAACATGTAGATTTTAAGGATCACACGTTGAGCAATGGGCGCTAAAGGAGTGGTGTATGCCTTCCTCAAGGGACGCAATATTCTGGAGGGACCGATTGCGCACCTTGAGGTTGTTCATGAGCTTAAGCACACCAAAGTGAAGGGGGTGCTTCTTAAGCTCGATTTTGAGAAAGCCTACGACCGAGTGAACTTGGAGTTCGTTCGGGAGGTGCTCCTCAAAAAGGGTTTTGAGGCAGGTTTTGTCCATCACATCATGCACCTCGTCAGTTCCGGACAGACGGCGGTGATGATAAACGGTGAGGTTGGCAAGTTCTGCCACAACAGAAGGGGCCTTCATCAAGGTCACCCGAGCTCTTTGCATATTTTTAATTTTCTTGCGGACGCCTTGTCGGCGATGCTTTCCAAGGCCCGTGCGGAAAGGCACATAAAAGGGTTGGTGCCCCACCTCATCCCTAGGGGGTGACTGATGACCCACAAGTATAGGGGATCTATCATAGTCCTTTCGATAAGTAAGAGTGTCGAACCCAACAAGGAGCAGAAGGATCTGACAAGTGGTTTTCAGCAAGGTAATCTCTGCAAGCACTGAAATTGTCGGTAACAGATAGTTGTGTGATAAGATGATTCTCAACAAGTAGCAAGTAACAAAAGTAACAAAGGTGCAGCAAAACGGCCCAATCCCTTTTGTAGCAAGGGACAAGCATGGACAAACTCTTATAGGAGGTAAAGCGCTTCCGAGGACACATGGGAATTTCTGTCAAGCTAGTTTTTATCATGTTCATATGATTCGCGTTCGCTACTTTGATAGTTTGATATATGGGTGGACCGGCGCTTGGGTACTTCCCTTACTTGGACAAGCATCCCACTTATGATTAACCACTCTCGCAAGCATTCACAACTACGAAAGAAGAATTAAGACAAAGTCTAACCATAGCATTAAACTAGTGGATCCAAATCAGCCCCTTACGAAGCAACGCATAAACTAGGGTTTAATCTTCTGTCACTCTAGCAACCCATCATCTACTTACTACTTCCCAATGCCTTCCTCTAGGCCCAAATAATGGTGAAGTGTTATGTAGTCGACGTTCACATAACACCACTAGAGGAAAAACAACATACAACACATCAAAATATCGAATGAATACCAAATTCACATGACTACTTATAGCATGACTTATACCATGTCCTCAGGAACAAAAGTAACTACTCACAAAGCATAATAATATTCATGACCAGAGAGGCATTGAATAGCATCAAGGATCTGAACATATAATCTTCCACCAAGTAATCCAACTAGCATCAACTACAAAGAGTAATTAACACTACTAGCAACCTTACAGGTACCAATCGGAGTCGCGAGATGGAGATTGAATACAAAAATGAACTAGGGTTTGGAGATGAGATGGTTCTGATGAAGATGTTGACGGTGACGAGTCCTCTCCAATGAGAGGAGTGTTGGTGATGACGACGGTGATGATTTCCCCCTCCGGGAGGGCAGTTTCCCCGACAGGACAACCCTATCGGAGCTCTAGATTGGTTCTGCTCAAGTTTCGCCTCGTGGTGGCGGCGATTCCTCCCAAAAGCCTCCTCCTGATTTTTTTTTGGAATGAAACCCTCCTTATAGAAAAAGAGGGGGGCCAGAGGGCCAACAGGGAGCCCACAAGCCCCCTAGGCGCGGCCAGGGGGGTAGGTCGCGCCTAGCAGGCTTGTGGCCTCCTGCTGGCTCCCCTCTGGTACTTCTTCGGTCCAGTATTTTTTATAAATTCCAAAATAAATCCTCATTGATTTTCATGGCTTTTGGAATTGCGCAGAATAGGTACCTCAAACTTGCTCCTTTTTCAGGCCAGAATTCCGGCTGCCGGCATTCTCCCTCTTCATGTAAACCTTGCAAAATAAGAGAGAGAAGGCATAAGTATTGTACCGTGAAGTGTAATAACAACCCAAAAAGCGATAAATATCAACATAAAAGCATGATGCAAAATGGACGTATCAACTCCCCCAAGCTTAGACCTCGCTTGTCCTCAAGCGAAAGCCGAGATCAATAAATATGCCCACATGTTTAGAGAGAGAGGTGTCGACAAAACAAGATTTGGACATGCAGGCATCATGATCCTAGTTAGAACAGCAATAGCATCATATCATCTGTTATGGTAAAGTGATAATTCCTTCACAAAGTTAAGTATGGATCAAGAACCTTACTGACAATTAACAACCAATAGCCTTTAGTCATTGAAGCAATTGCAATTTATCATAACATCGGAAAGAGTCAAATAAGAGCTTGTAAAGCAAATCCACATACTCAACCATCCTTTTGTCTTCTACAATTGCTACAAATCACGTGGTACTCATGAGATCAAAGTTTCAGTCGGACACAGAGAAAGATGGGGGCTTATAGTTTCGCCTCCCAACTATTTACCTCAAGGGTAATGTCAACAATAATAATTCATGAATACTTACTTCCAAGTTGACATATGAATATAGATCTTTTCCTAGCATATGATGTTAGCCCAGATAAAGGCGAAATAAGGAGGTGGTGTAGATCACCATGACTCTTTCAAGGGCAAAAAGTAAAGGTACAAGATAGACCCTTCGCAGAGGGAAGCAGAGGTTGTCATGCGCTTTTGAGGTTTGGATGCGCGACCTCTTAGTGTGAAGGAACGTCACTTTATATTGCCTCCTGTGATAAAGAACTTGATTATGCAGTCTGTCGTTTTTATGTCTTCCTCATCACAGGTTCGTACAAAGCTTATTTTCCACACACTAATAGATCATACATATTTAGGGAGCAATTTTTATTGCTTGCACCAATGACAACTTACTTGAGGGATCTTATTCAATCCATAGGTAGGTATGGTGGACTCTCATGGCAAAACTGGGTTGAAGGTTTATGGATGCACAAGTAGTATCTCTACTTAGTGCGGGAGTTTTGGCTGATATGAGGTGAATGCAATCGTCACATGCTAAGGGATCTCTAGTCATATAATCATTGTTCAGAACCAAGCAAACACAATTCATTATGTTGTCTTCCTTGTCCAACATCTACTTCTAAGCATGTAATAGTTTAGTGAGTGTTCACAATCATAGATGGTGTCAAAGATGATATATTTATATGTGAACCTCTCCTTCTTTATCACTTCCTATTAATTGCAACAATGACCAAGGTCTATGTTTGTCTCCCCTCAACAAGTTTCAATCATCATTCTTTTTATATGTGAAGCCATCACTTCCCATAAGATCATTACATGATCTTTCATGCTTTTGTTCTATTATCATTCTTTTGATCATGGCATGAGGCAAGGCCCTTAACTAAAACTCTCTTTATTATATGGCTCACGAGCTCGAATACATCAGGGGTGACACAAAACAAAACTCAAGCCTAAAACACTAAGAACTTTATTCTACTAGAGAAAGATAAGACCAAAAAGGAACGAACTGAGCAAAGGTAAAGGCAAAAGATGTTATGGTGATACGATACCGGGGCAACTCCCCCAAGCTTGGCACAAGCCAAGTGGATTGCCCATACTCGTGCTTAGTTGTCTTCCTTTGGAGGTCATGGTGGTGGAGTTGTCTTGTCTTTTGATTCCAAGAGGGCCATCAATCTTTGATTTATACCTTGGAGCTTTGTGATATGTTTCTCTAGCAAAACAACTTCACGAGTGAGATAAGTATTACGAACACATGTTATTTCACATAACCTCAGGAGCTCGATCAAGGATGGAGGTAAGGTTGAAGAAAATCCTCTTTCTCGGTTTCTTCCTTGTTGAGCACAGATTGCCCTTCGTCCAACGCCGGATTCTTCTCCTTACGTTTGCCCTTAGTTTCTTTAGGTAGCCTTGCCTTGGCCTCCATGACCTCCATTCTTTTCAGATCAGCATTTACTTCTTCATAGACTTGAGGGAGATCGTTCTCCCCCACAGATTCCTGAAACGACATCTTTCTCCAAATCTGTGGCAAAAAACAGTTTCGAAACGAAAACAGAGGAAAATCGCGTGATACGAGGGTCAGACCTTTTGGGAGAATATATAATGATTTTTTTCTGACCAGAAGGAGTACTCTGCAAGAAAACGGAGTCTGGGAGGCACACGAGGTGGTCACAAGCCCCCCAGGCGCGGCCAGGGGGTGGCCCGCGCCTGGTAGGCTTGTCGCCTCCTCGTGCGCTTTCCGGACTACTTTAAATTTTTTTCTCTTTTTCTAAAAATTCCAAAACAGAGAAAAATTCGTACTCCAAAAGTTTTGGAGTGTGTTTACTTACCGAATCACATACCTCTTCGTTTTCGGAGTCTGAAACAGGGTGATAAATATCCCTTATGTACTCCTCCAGAGTTATGGTATTGATAATATTGCATTCAACATTTATGGGAGTACCTGAGATATAATGCTTGATTCTTTGCCCATTTACCACTCTTGGAAAATTACCTTCCGTATTGTTGATCTTGATGGCACCGGAACGATATACTTCCTCAACAATGTAAGGACCTTCCAATTTAGAGAGAAGCTTGACTGCAAAAAATCTTAAACCATAATTATATAGCAAGACATAATCACCTACAATGAACTCACGTTTTTGTATCCTTTTATCATGCCACCTCTTAACCTTTTCTTTGAACAACTTGGCATTTTCATATGCATGAGCTCTCCATTCATCAAGCGAGCTAATATCAAATAACCTCTTCTCACCAGCAAGTTTGAAATCAAAGTTGAGCTCTTTGATTGCCCAATAAGCCTTATGCTCTAGCTCAAGACGTAAATGACATGCTTTACCGTAAACCATTTTCAACGGAGACATGCCCATGGGATTCTTATAAGCAGTTCTATAGGCCCACAGTGCATCATCGAGCTTCTTAGACCAATTCTTTCTAGACCTATTGACAGTCTTTTGCAGAATTAGTTTAATCTCTCTATTGCTTAGCTCTACTTGACCACTGGACTGAGGGTGATAGGGATATGCAATTATATGATTGACATCATACTTAGCAAGCGTTTTACGAAAAGCACCATGAATGAAATGTGAACCACCATCAGTCATCGGATATCTAGGGACTCCAAATCTAGGGAAAATAACTTCTTTAAGCATCCTGATAGAAGTGTTGTGATCAGCACTACTAGTTGGGATAGCTTCTACCCACTTAGTAACGTAATCAACAACAACTAGGATATGAGTATACCCGTTGGATTTTGGAAAAGGTCCCATATAATCAAACCCCAAACATCAAATGGTTCAATGACAAGTGAATAATTCATAGGCATTTCCTGACATTTACCGATATTACCTATTCTTTGACATTCGTCACAAGACAAGACAAACTTACGGGCATCCTTGAAGAGAGTGGGCAAATAGAAACCTGATTGCAATACCTTGTCTGAAGTTCTATCTCCCGCATGGTGTCCTCCATAGGCCTCAGGGTGACACTTCTGTAGGATCTGTCCCTGTTCATGTTCAGGTACACAGCATCTAATAACACCATCTACTCCTTCCTTATAAAGGTGAGGATCATCCCAAAAGGAATGTCTCAAATCAAAGAAGAATTTCTTCTTTTGCTGGTATGTGAAACTAGGTGGTATATATTTGGCAACGATATAATTTGCATAAACAGCATACCACGGTGTACTGCATGAAGCATTGATGACATTCAGTTTCTCATCAGGAAAGCTATCATCAATGGGTTGTGGGTCATCAAGAACATTCTACAACCTAGACAAGTTATCTGCTACGGGCTTATCAACACCCTTCTTGTTGACAACGTGCAAATCAAATTCTTGTAGCAAGAGAACCCATCTGATAAGTCTAGGTCTAGCGTCTTTCTTTTCCATGAGGTACTTAATAGCAGCGTGATTAGTGTGAATAGTGACTTTGGAATCAACTATATAAGATCTGAACTTTTCACATGCAAACGCTACTGCTAAAATTTCATTTTCAGTAGTAGCATAGTTTCTTTGGGCGCTATCTAGAGTTTTACTAGCATAGTGAATAACATTCAACTTCATATCAACTCTTTGTCCTAGAACAGCGCCAACAGCATAATCACTAGCATCACACATGATTTCAAAAGGTAAGTTCCAATCAGGTGGTTGAACAATAGGCGCAGTTATCAAGGCCTTTTTAAGTATTTCGAAAGCTTCCTCACAATCATCGTCAAAATCAAAAGGAATATCCTTTTGCAAGAGATTGGTAAGAGGCCTAGAAATCTTAGAAAAGTCCTTAATGAACCTTCTATAGAAACCAGCATGACCAAGGAAACTTCTTATACCTTTGATATCTCTGGGGCATGGCCTTTTCTCGATCGCATCAACCTTAGCCTTATCGACTTCAATACCTCTTTCAGAAATTTTATGTCCTAAGACGATGCCTTCATTAACCATAAAGTGGCACTTCTCCCAATTCAAGACAAGATTGGTATCTTTACATCTCTGCAAGACTCGATCAAGGTTGCTGAGGCAATCATCAAAAGAAGACCCGTAAACGGAGAAGTCATCCATGAAAACCTCAACAATCTTTTCACAAAAGTCAGAGAATATAGACATCATACATCTTTGAAAGGTGGCAGGTGCATTACATAAGCCAAAAGGCATACGTCTATAAGCAAAGGTACCAAAAGGGCAGGTGAAAATGGTTTTCTCCTGATCAAATTGTGCAACAGGTATTTGGGAGAAACCAGAATAACCATCTAGAAAGCAGAAGTGTGTGTGTATAGACAGTCTTTCTAGCATTTGGTCGATAAAAGGCAAAGGGTAATGATCTTTCCTAGTGGCTTTATTCAATTTCCTAAAATAGATCACCATCCTATAGCCAGTAATAATCCCCTGTGGGATCAATTCATCCTTATCATTAGGGACAACGGTAATACCTCCCTTCATAGGGAGGCAATGCACCGGACTCACCCAATCAATATGAGCAACAGGATAAATAATACCTGCTTCGAGGAGCTTTAGTATTTCTTTTCTTACTACCTCTTTCATCTTAGGATTTAATCTCTGTTGATGATCGGCAACTGGTTTGGAATCAGGATCGGTTTTAACTTTTGCTGGCATAGAGTGGGACTAAGGCCCTTAAGATTATCAAGAGTATATCCAATAGCAGCACGGTGCTTCCTCACAGTTTTTAGTAACTTCTTTTCTTCATGCTCTGAGAGGCTAGCACTAATAATAACATGATATATCTCTTTTTCATCAAGATAAGCATACTTCAGAGTATCAGGCAATTGTTTAAGCTCGAACACAGGATCACCCTTTGGTGCGGGTGGATCTCCAAGCAGTTCAACAGGCAAATTATTCTTAAGGATAGGATATTGTTCAAAGATAACTCTATCTATCTCATTCCTTTCATCCACATGCATATCATTTTCATGCTCAAGCAACTATTGCTCTAAAGGATCAGTAGGGGGCACGGCAATAGAAGCTAGGGCAATAATTTCATCCTTACTAGGCAACTCTTTTTCATGAGGTTGTCTACCAAACTTGGAGAAATTGAACTCACGTGACACACCTTCAAAGCTAATAGTGATAGTTTGCTTCTCAAAGTCAATATGAGCATTGACAGTATTGAGGAAAGGTCTGCCAAATATGATGGGACAAAAGCTATCTTGTGTGGTAGCAAGAATGAGAAAATCAGCAGGATACTTCCATTTACCACACAAGACTTCAACATCTCTAACAATTACCACATGGCAGATAGTATCTCTATTGGCAAGCTGAATAGTGACATCACTAGGTTCCATCTCAACAGGTGCAATCTCGTCTTTAATTTCATCATATAAGGATTGAGGTATTGCACTAACGCTAGCACCCATGTCACATAAACCATGGTAACAATGATCTCCTATCTTAACAGGAACAACAGGCGTGCCAACAACAGGCGTATGTTTGTCTCTAGCATGAGGTTTAGCAATTCTAGCAGCATCTTCACAGAAGTGAATATCATGTCCCTCAACATCGTCGGACAGGAGATCTTTGATAATAGCAATGCTAGGTTCAACTCTAATTTTCTCAGGGGGTGTAAGTGTTCTAATGTAGCCCCTATGTATCATAGTTGAAACTTTATAATGATCCTTTATCCTAACAGGGAAAGGTGGTTTCTCAATGTAAGCACTGGGAACAACAGGATCGTTATAAGCAATGACGTTCTCTTCAACTGGATTGGGTTTAACTACATTGACTTCTAAGGGAGGATGATATTTAAACCACTTATCTTTAGGGAGATCAATATGAGCAGCAAATGATTCACACAATGAAGCTACTATCTCAGAGTCAAGTCCATATTTAGCGCTAAAGTCACAAAAAGTATTTGTTTCGAGAAAGGATTTAACGCAATCAAACTTGAAATTCATACCTGACTCCTTACCTTCATCAAACTCCCAATCTTCAGAGTTGTGTTTAATTCTTTCCAATAAATTCCATTTGAAGTCAATATCTCTCTTCATAAAAGAACCGGTACAAGAAGTGTTAAGCATGGTGCGATCATCATGAGAAAGCCTTTCATAGAAGTTCTGAATGATAATTTATCTCGAGAGCTCATGGTTGGGGCATGAATATAACATTGATTTAAGCCTCCCCCAAGCTTGAGCGATGCTTTCTCTGTCACGAGGCCAAAGATTATAAATACAATTCCGATCACGATGTACTAGATGCATAGGATAAAACTTTTGATGAAATTCAAATTTCAACCGGTTGTAGTTCCATGATCCAGTATCATCACATAGCCTATACCATGTCAATGCTTTATCCCTCAAAGATAAGGGAAATACCTTCTTCTTGACCTCATCCTCGGGCAAAACTTCAAGCTTAAATAAACCACAAACTTCATCTACATAGATTAGATGCAAGTCGGGTTGTGATGTTCCATTTCCTGTTAAAGGATTAGCTAGCAGTTTCTCAAGCATACCAGAAGGAAATTCATAGCAAATATTTTCAGTAGGTGCAGCAGGTTGAGGAGAAACTCCTTGTGCTTCTGTTCGAGGTGAAGATACCCCAAACAAGTTCCTCAAAGCATTAGTTTCCATAGTGACAAGTGACAATTAATTTCAGCACACTATATAAATGTTTCCTTACCAAATTCCACTTACCGAAGGCGCTTCACTCCCCGGAAACGGCGCCAGAAAAGAGTCTTGATGACCCACAAGTATAGGGGATGTATTGTAGTCCTTTCGATAAGTAAGAGTGCTGAACCCAACGAGGAGCAGAAGGATCTGACAAGTGGTTTTCAGCAAGGTAATCTCTGCAAGCACTGAAATTGTCGGTAACTGATAGTTGTGTGATAAGATGATTCGCAGCAAGTAGCAAGTAACAAAAGTAACAAAGGTGCAGCAAGATGGCCCAATCCCTTTTGTAGCAAGGGACAAGCCTAGACAAACTCTTATAGGAGGTAAAGCACTCCCGAGGACACATGGGAATTTCTGTCAACCTAGTTTTCATCATGTTCATATGATTCGCGTTCGCTACTTTGATAGTTTGATATGTGGGTGCACCGGCTCTTGGGTACTGCACTTACTTGGACAAGAATCCCACTTATGATTAACCCCTCTCGCAAGTATCCGCAACTATGAAAGAAGAATTAAGACAAAGTCTAACCATAGCATTAAACTAGTGGATCCAAATCAGCCCCTTACGAAGCAACGCATAAACTAGGGTTTAAGCTTCTGTCACTCTAGCAACCCATCATATGCTTACTACTTCCCAATGCCTTCCTCTGGGCCCAAATAATGGTGAAGTGTTATGTAGTCGACATTCACATAACACCACTAGAGGAAAAACAACATACAACACATCAAATTACCGAACGAATACCAAATTGACATGACTTATTAGCATGACTTATCCCATGTCCTCAGGAACCAAAGTAACTACTCACAAAGCATAATCATATTCATGACCAGGGAGGTAATGAGTAGCATCAAGTATCTGAACATAAACTCTTCCACCAAGTAATCCAACTAGCATCAACTACAAAGAGTAATCAACACTACTAGCAACCTTACAAGTACCAATTGGAGTCACGAGACGGAGATTCATTACAAGAGATGAACTAGGGTTTGGAGATGAGATGGTGTTGATGAAGATGTTGATGGTTACGAGTCCTCTGCGATGATAGGAGTGTTGGTGATGAGGATGGTGACAATTTCCCCCTCCGGGAGGGAAGTTTCCCCGGCAGGACGACCCTGTCGGAGCTCCAGATTGGTTCTGCTCAAGTTCCGCCTCGTGGCGGTGCCGATTCCTCCTGAAAGCCTCCTCCTGATTTTTTTTGGAATGAAACCCTTCTTATAGCAAAAGAGGGGGGCCAGAGGGCCAACAGGGAGCCCACAAGCCCCCTAGGCATGGCCAGGGGGGTAGGCCGCGCCTAGCAGGCTTGTGGCCTCTTGCTGTCTCCCCTCTCGTACTTCTTCGGCCCAGTATTTTTTATAAATTCCAAAATAAATCCTCGTTGATTTTCACGGCTTTTGGAGTTGCGTAGAATAGGTATCTCAAACTTGCTCCTTTTTCAGGCTAGAATTCCAGCTGCCGACATTCTCCCTCTTGATGTAAACCTTGCAAAACAAGAGAGAAAAGGCATAACTATTGTACCATGAAGTGTAATAACAACCCATAAAGCGATAAATATCAACATAAAAGCATGATGCAAAATGGACTTATCAGTGACGCACCTGCAATACGCTGATGATATGATGCTGCTCTTTGAGCCCGACAATCATAGGATCGCATCGATCAAGTTGTTGCTCCTTGTCTTCGAGATCCTGTCGGGGCTGAAAATAAATTTTCTTAAGAGTGAGGGGATTACCATGGGTATGGGACACCAAGAAAGAACAAGTGTTGCAAATCTACTTAATTGCAAGCTTGGGGGCTTTCCAATAAAGTATCTTGGCCTCCCGTTCTCCCACCGGAACTCTCTATTTTCGAGTGGGAGTCACTTTATCGCAAAGTGGCAAATAGGGTGAGCCCGTGGCGGGCTAGGTTTATGTCGTTTGTGGCTAGGTTAATGCTTACTAACTCTAGCCACTCCTCCCTTCCACTCTTCATGATGGGAATGTTCTTAGTGGAGGACGGGGTACACGCCAAGTTTGACACACCACGCTCCAGATTCTTTTAGGAAGGAACTGGCATCAAGCGGAAATGTCATCTGGTCAAATGGGCGGCAGTGTGTAGGCCAAAAAATCTATTGGCTTGGGGATCACCAATTCCAAGCTGATGAATGTTTCCCTCCTTACCAAGTGGTGGTGGCATTTGTCCCAAAACGAGTTGGGGCTCTGGGCAGAGCTCCTCCGGGCAATATACTTTCCGGATGGAAATCTGTTTACGGGAAAACCATCGGGATCGGTGTTCTAGAATGGGATTCAAGCAGTCCGCCCGACGTTTTCGGTAGGGGCTCATTTTGGTGTGAACAACAATTTGTCCACCCGGTTTTGGCAAGATCATTGGTTAGAAGACAGACCGATGTGGCGTCCCTACCCGATCTTATACCAATTAGCCATGGATGCCAACGTGTTGGTGGGAGATGCCCTTCGTTCCTCACCGTCGGTGATACACTTTATTCGTCCACTCTCTCCGATGGAAGCGATGAACTGGGAAGAGTTCTTAGCCAAATTACGTAATAGATATCTTAGAGAGGGGGCAGATTCAGTCACTTGGGGACTGGCCTCGTCCCAAATAAATTTGGTCAAATCTCTATACTAAAAGATGACTAAGGGTAACATCTTGGACATAGCTAGGGGGCTATGTAAGGCGGGGTTACCACTAAAGATTAAGATCTTCTTGTGGCAAATGCTTAGAAACCGTCTCCCGACGACGGATAATGTGGCTAAACGTAACAGCCCTTCCGATGGTTTCTGCACTGTGTGTGATGAACATGAGGATGCGAATCATGTGTTCTTTCAGTGCGCCTTTGCTAAGTTGGAGTGGAGTGCGGTTAGGGACGCGTTTCACCAGAATTGGAACCCCGCATAGGGACTCGAATTTCTATCCTTATTACAAGCCCAGAGGGGGGCTCATGCAAGGATGGTATGGCACTGCATAGGGGCGTTTTTGTTGTCATTATGGACAATTCAAAACAAAATCACAATAGAGAAAAGGTTCCCTTCTCAACCAGCTGATGTTCTCTTTAAATGTCACCTCTTCCAACAGATGTGGACACCTTTGGGGAAGCAACGAGATGCTGAGCTCATGGGAACAATCATGGAGAGGATCCTCAACACCCTCGCGCTTGCTCTACATTCTTCATAGGTGATATTCACCTCACGAAGTTGCATTCGACGACGGGAGATAGGACGTGCTGCATAAGTGCCCTTTTTATGTTCCTTGCCTCTTGTATTATGGAGCTTTGAATGTTAACACTTAGCGTTGCTATGGATGATCTGAACTTTGTGGTTTGTAAGACTATGTGGATGTTGCATGGTGGCTTTATTAATTTAAAGCCAGACGCTTCTAGCCTCTCCGTTTAAAAAAACCCAGCATGCAGTGTGCACGCTGGTCTGCAGCTGCTTGACTACATGGAAATATATGAAGAGTATCGATACCCATTCGTGGATTTTATAACTTCATGTTACATTCCCGGTGTCAATGTTCTAGAAGATACCATCCACTCTGAGCGATGTATAGATAATACTGGTAGCAACAATACACTTTGGAGCACCCTTTTTGTGCCCTCTAATTAGAAATCGTAAGGCTAACATAACAACGAGTTTACTAAGCCTATGCATAGTATAGTCAAGTATTTGAACTTTCATATAATCAAGTTTCCCGAACACGAGAAATATAGACAACACGCATATTGACGTGAACTAATCCGCAAGCAGAATTGTACCTTTATTATATTGTTAGCACAAGTGACATCGTCAAAACAGATAGCATGTCTGACTTTATCACCAAGTTCAGTCTCTATTTTTAACTGACCCTCTTGGCAACACTCATGGCAGCCACACGTCTCATCGCGTACAACCAACATCACTGATTCTATGAATATCCATCCTCATGTTGATGCTGAGTAAGTTGAGTGGTCTTCCAAGAACCAGTTTTTCCATCGACCACAACTTATTTTTCGTGCACAACCTACTCAATAGCAGCAGCACAACAATAGTTATTATGCAGTGGTACTTACTATACCTGATATGTTTCCAACATATCTACAATTTCTGATTGTTCCATGCTATTATATTATCATTCTAGGATATTTTTTGAGTAATCATTTACTAATTTATATTATTTTTGAGCACTAACCTATTGACCAAGTGCCTATTGCAAATTCTTGTTTATTGTGTGTTTTTTGTTTCGCAAAAATTCCATATCAAGAAAAGTCCAAATGCGATAAAACTATATGGAATTTTTTTGAAATATATGTGAATTTTGGGAGTCGGGATCAACGAAATACTATACTCGAGGGAGGCACAAGGCAACATGATGCGACAGCTCGATCGGAGTTATGGATCTCGTGATATTTAAGAAAGAATGAACGGCCAGAAAATAGAATCAAAAAGGGAGAGAAACAGAGAAAGAGATCCAGTCTCGGAAGGGCTGCTCCGCTCCAGGAACCATGGTGGCGATGGACCAGAGGGGAAACCCTCCTCCCACCTAGGGAGGAGGCCAAGGAAGAAGAATAAGGAGGGGGCTCTCTTCCCCTCTCTCCCGGTGGTGTCGGAGCGCCGCCGGGGCAACCCTCGTGATGATGATCTACACCAACAACTTTGCCGCCATCACCATCAACTCTCTCCCCCTCTTTGCATGGGTGTAAAACCTCTTCTCCCCGCTGTAATCTCTACTTAAACATGGTGCTTAATTATATATATTATTATCCAATCATGTGTGGCTATCCTATGATGTTTGAGTAGATCCCTTTTGTCCTACTGGTTAATTGTGGTATGATGTTATTGATATAAGTTGTATGTTGATATGGTGCTATCCTAAGGTGCCTTCCACGAGGCAAACACGTGAAGGATTCCCGATGGAGGGTTTGCAATATGTTCATAATTCGCTTATAGTGGGGTGGCTATTGTGACACAAGAATACACCCGAATAAGGGAGTTGTTTGCGTAAGGGAGTAAAGAGGATTTGATGTTTAAAGCTAAGATTGGGCTTACCTTAATGATTTCTAGTAGTTGCGGATGTTTGCTAGATGTCCAATCATAATTGCACATGCTCCAAGTACGGGAAGTGTTTTAGCGCATGCCTCTTCCTCATTGCATATGACAAGTATCTATCATGTTATATTCAATTGCCTATGGACAATCTTTCTCTTGCGTTACAAAAAAAGCTTTCTACTAAACAACTAAGTAAATTAATATTTATCTAAAACTATACCTAACTTTTATTTTCTTGTTCTTTATTATCTTGCAAAACTATCTATTACACCTACTAAGTACTTCTAGTTTCCTTCCCGCAAAATAGTTTCATACTCCCTCTGTCCCAAAATAACTGTCTCAACTTTGTACTAGCTCTAGTACAAAATTATACTAAGCTTGAGACACTTATTTTGGGACGGAGGGAGTACTTGTTAAGGTAAAGTAAGCATTAGCATGCGTAGAGTTGTCTTAGTGGTTGATAGAATTTGAGAGAATATTAATTCTACCCTTAGCTCCACGTTGGGCTCGACACCCTTACTTATCGAAAAAGGCCGCAAACGATACCCTACACTTGTGGGTTATTAATACTCATACAAAAATAAAGTAAACACAACAAGATAAGAAAAAGGTGCAGTTAAGAATGATGCATAAATATACAAGGTATTCAGAAGGAAATATAGTTTCCAAACTTTCCTAACCATACATCATTAATTTGGTTATCAATAACCTCAATGTAACAGTTTTCTTCATAGGGACAACAATACTCTCTTTTCAAGTATTCAAATCAGAAACAAGACCAGGAATAGAATTATCTAGAACAATGTTATCTAAATCATAAGGCAACACAATCTCAGGATTGGCTGAAGGAAAGTAACATTGTTGAAGTTCATTTTGGGCAAGATCATTTACGCTATTCATTTTATCACAGGGATTACCACAATGGCTACCTTAATTTTAATATAAAGGGAATCATGACAACCAGGACTCAGAATGGCAACAAAACTATCTTTAAAAGTAACCAGATTTCCATATTTTTCTTCATGAGAATTTGTTGAGCTCTCTATAGAATCGGGCAACCAAAATTAGTGCTTTTCCTCTGACGAACGGTTAGAACGGGGATCAAAGTCTTTGGAGAATCAAGAGTGGGGATTAGGGACTTGCAGCTGAGGAGAATTAACAACCATGATCACTTTTCTCTTAATATATGACTACATCGTGGGTAAACAAATTTATTTTGGGCAATTGATAGAAAAGCGGATAGTTATGCGATTTTCACGGCAATAGTCATGTGTATAGAGGCATCACGTCGATAAGCAAATAGGCCGACTCTTGCCTACACCTACTACTATTACTCCACCCATCGACCGCTATCCAGCATGCATCTAGAGTATTAAGTAAAACCGAGTTATTCTTGGGAAACGATGACACAATGCAGACAAAGTAAACTCAACCAATATGAATAAACCCTATCATTTTATCCTTAGCGGCAGCAACAGAAAGACACAACTTGTCCCCTTTTGTCAGTGGGATATAGAAACTCGCCAGATTGAACCCACTACAACGCACCCCTCTCACTCAAGAAATACAAAATTACTTGTCCAAAGAAATTGAATAGATCGGAGAGAATTACGAATCTATGATGATCATGCAAATAAGAATCATAAAATTCAGAGGAGAGTCAAATATGTTTCATGAATAATCTGAACTTAAACCCACAATTCATCTGATCGCAACAAACACACCATACAAAAGAATTACATCGGATAGATGAAAGCGAAGATGCGATTATCATTGTATTGAAGGTCAAGAGAGAGGGATATACATCTAGATACTAGCAACGGTCCAGTAGGTCTGTGGTGAACTACTCACGCATCATCATGAGGGCTCCAAGGTTGATGAAGAGGCCCTCCATGATCGATCTTCACTTCGGCAGGGTGCCGAAACAGAGCTCTAGATGGGATCACCGTTGAATAAAGACTTGCGGCGGCATAAAAAGTGTTTGGCGTCTATCTTTACGGTTTTCGGAATATTTGTGAATTTATAGGCCAGAGAAAGGAACAAGAGGGGCCACAGGGGTGCCATAAGGCATCATGGCGCGATCACCCCCCTGGCCGTGCCATGTTGCTTTGTGGGCCCCATGCGCGGCTTCAGGTTTCCTCTCGAAGCTTCCACGTATTCATTTGGTCCAAAAAATCATAAAAAAGTTTCGTGGAAATAGGAGTTTGTTTGGTACTGAAAACCTGAAAAACAAAAAACACGCACAAAACACCAACTGTCACTAGGCACTGGGTTCATAGGTTAGTGCTCAATAATAATACAAAGTGGTGAATTATGACCCAAAAAGTATCCTAGGATGATATATAACATCATGGAACAATAAAAAATTATAGATATGTTGGAGACATATCAAGCATCCTCAAGCTTAATTCCTGCTCGTCCTCGAGTAGGTAAATGATAAAAACAAAATTTCCGACGTGATATGCTATCAATATGTAATATTGTGCTTGTATGCTCATTAAGAAATGATGAATTAACAAACATCAACATAGTAATAATTATAAGCACAAGCAACAAAATCATCAATCTTTCAAATATACGATCCTAAAAGGATGTTTACCCGCATTAATCATTCATATTAGCAAGCATGGCTCCGTCTTCACCACATTAATATAAATGTTAAGCACCACGGTGTCCAAGTCAGGCAACTGGATCATACTTTTTCAAAGGGAATCAACTTTTTATTCTTCACGCAATACATGAGCGTGAGCCATGGACATAGCATAAGGTGGAATAGAATATGGTGGTAGATATCAAAGGGGTAAAAGTGGAGAAGATAGTCTCACATCAACTAGGCATACCAATGGTCTATGGAGATGCCCATCGATAGATGTCAATGCAAGGAGTAGAGATTGCCATGCAAATGATGCACTAGAGCTATAAGGGTATGAGAGCTCAAATGAAGCTAACACTACTAGGGAAAAGCATAAACGTAGGATATTACCAGTAGTTTTGGTCTAAATAAAAGTGTTACTATTAATTAGTAGTAGCGCTGGTCCCAAAACACGCTACTGGTAATTGGTGGTAGTAGTAGCACGTCTAGTGCTAGGAGGCAATATTAATTAGGGTTTTTATTTCTGTGCCCCTGGTTCCTTAGTTCTACTCATTCATCCCCACGCTCTTAGCTTTTGTTCACTTTTCCCCACTCACTTGCCTGAAACCCTCATAAATGGTCACAAGCGGTGGATGCCGTCGGGTCAGTTCTTTCACCGTTAACTTTGCCGAGTCGGGTCATGCTGGACTGTGTCACTCATTGGACCTGACAATTGGGGCCGCATCGGACGGTGCCATTGTTCGCCCGTTGGGCCACGGTTAGATTGTTGGTCCATGCGCGTGTCACAACGGCATGAGACTACTATGCATGCACGTAGCTAGCCTGCGTGCATGCGTTGATGCCCGCCGCCACGATGCGCTGACCTCCCCTCTTTTTGCACGCGAGCCGCCACGGACGCTGATCGGCCTCTTTCTGCACGTGATCCGCCATGGATGCCAGGACGGTCGCTGCTGCTGGTCCATCTCATCTCGCACGCTTGTCTGCTCGATCCACTCGCATCTGTTCAATGTGCCAATTAAAGTGGAATATCGATCGACATCACTGTTTGAATGTCGCAAATCCAAAGCGCGGTCGGTGCCACTCCCCTTCCCTTCCCCTTTCTCTATTTAAAACACCCACCCCTCCACATATTCTCCACAAATCCATGTGTGACTCCTTCTCTTCTTCCTCAATACCCAGAGTACTCTCAAAGCCAGGCGAGGATGCAATATAACGGTCCCACCTTCCAGCTCCCATCGACTATGCCGGAGAGGTGGTATCCTGTCGGTGTCGTCATGGAGACCCACGCTCCCCGTGTGGGCATTCTCACGCTGGAGTGTTGGAATGGAGTTTGCCCAGTGCTTCCTTGGTGCGGGCTTGTCGGTGATGTTTCGACTGGAGGAAGTGCATCCAAACACCACCAATCCGGCGATTGGGCTCATTGCCAACTTCACCAACATATTCGATGCGTACTACCTCCTCGACAAGGTGTTTTGGTGTGGGTGCAAGTTCATCGCATTCACCACCTACAACATCTTCACAGAGTTCGATATCATCTTCCCCAACCGCAACGGTATGCATAGCCTCCCGTACTACCTCGGCGAGGACGGCATGGAGGAGGAGCACTGAAGAGAAGGCGCAGTGAAGATGGTGGTGAAGGCCCGGCCGGTCTCGTGAAGCTTGTCTTGCCCGTTAGGGCTTTTTACATTTTTATGTTATGTCGTTGGTTGTACCGTGAACTATTTTATGTATAACATGTTATATATTTATGTTATGTCGGTGGCTACCCTCGAAGCTGAACTATGTGCGTGTATGGAGGGTTTGTCGTTATCTCTTATAGTTATGATCCAGATGGACTCTCTTGTTGCAATGAACTAGATCCATGCAAAAGCGGTGGATAGATCTATCTACGCATCGCTTATTAAGAAGATTATATACATTATGTCTCTTTGTGAATCTTGTATTACTCATATCAATCATAGCCAAAATAAAGTTAGTGGTAGCTTAGGTAATTCTGCTCGTTTAGAAGGCAGAACTATGACTTGGATAGGGTCGGGGCCTTTGGTAGCGACAGAGCTAGGTCTCATTGATTGTTTGAACCTTTCATGATGAGTAATACATTATTTCACCCACAAAAAAATGTTTTAGGGCACCCTATGTTTTATGTAAGAACTATGTTATGGTTGCTACTTTCTATGTTATGGATGTATGCTTGCTACGTGAGATATCGGTAGATGGATATGGTGGCTAATGGTGCCATAGCCGAGCCCTAGACATGCTCTCTAGATGCATATGGCGCCGTAGCCGAGCCCTAGACATGCTCTCTAGATGGATATGGTGGCTAGTGGTGCCACCGAACTTTATTTTAGACATGGTTTCAGATGGATATCATGATCTACATAATTAAATCTCACATGCTCTTAATAACAAAAACAAAAACAAACAAAATTGTATACAATATTTTTCTTGCAACAAGAACATGTTTATAATACCCGCATGTCAAAAAATCGAAGTGTTGTGTCGTAGGCAATATACAGAAGGAAATTGTCACGATATGTACAAATAAATTTGACATGGGCAAGTCGAATAATAAATCGATTTACCATCATGAACTGTTTTTGTTCGACATGGCAATAAATGGGTTTACCATGGAAATAATCAAGTAAAAAAACAGAGTTAGCGCGTGCACTATTTTCTAGGCCTCTTTTATCTTTGTGGGCCTTCGACACTCAATGCAATGCGACAGCCCAACAAGAGCTTAGTTTCAATTTGGGCCCTAGAACTACGTTTTTTTGTTCTGCGATCGATGTTGTGTGACGAAACTGAAGAAACTGACATGATCCACAAATTTAAGCAAATCCTAGATCACATGATCCACAAATTTAAGCAAATCCTAGAACACATGATCCACAAATTTAACCAAAACCTAGAGCACATGACACCACACTAATAATATCTCTAACGAGTGATGACCAGCAAGTAAGCAAATCCTAGAGCAACTATACAAAAATAAAAGGGATAAAATCCAACAGCTGTCAGATTCGCCTACTTGTTCAATTGAATCATCTGCTTCAAGTTCTTGTTCATCTTCTTTAATTCCCCCCTTCACATGTGCATCCCCAACTGCGAGAGCAGCACTTTCAGAGACCAAATTCGTTGGTGCTCACGGCAAATTGAGCTCCCGGGTTGGGGCCCCATTGAATTGAGTCCGCTTAATGTAGTCATCCAGCCATTCAAAATGTGTGCATTTCTTCACGACCCGAAAAGAAAACATGAACCCTAAATCCCAGATCCAAGGAAAAAGAATTAAAAGAAAATAGAAAAAGAAATCGTAGAAAAATCATGAGGTCTATCCTACCCCTCTAGCTTGCTCTCGCATTTCACGAACTGGCGCCCATAGTTTCCATTCTTGACCTCCTTCGAAGTCAACCCTATCAGTGGTGCGTTGCGTGGGCAGATAGGACATCACTCCATGGGAAGTGGACCATACTGGGTTCACGAGGGGCGGGAGGCTGAAGTGGAGCTCAACATATCGCCCAAAGTCGACGGAGAAGAAGAAGAAGCAGAGGAGTGGATCCTCTCGTAGCCGGAGAAGAAGAAGAAGAGGAGTGTCTCCTTTCGTCGCTGTAGAATAAGCATCAGAAGAAAGGGGAGGCAAGGGTGGGCAAGCACAACCAACAACTCACGTGGATTGCCTGTCGCGGATCGCCCCACGATCTAACGATGCAGAGCCGTCCATGTGATCCAACAGTGCGGCGCCTGCACGCAACCTGTCCATGTGATCTACGGGCTGCCGCTTGGCGCTAGGGTATGATCGGACGGCTGACAGTTAGAGCTAGGGTTAGGCGAAACCCCGCGGGGTTTACATGGGTTTTGAGATGGTCAACGGGGTTTCCAAGGCTTTGACTGAGCATAACTAATTTTAAAAAATCGTAAAAATATGAAACATTCGTCGTTCGTCGTTTTATAAGACACAGTAACGAGGAAAAATACTAAACTTGGTATACGGACATCTACACAAAAATCTAGCTAGCACGATCGAGGTCAAATGAGCACCATTAATTTAACAAAATCAAAAAAATATATAACCTGCGCACAATGTTGTCTTGTGTGACATGTTACCAACCAAAAATCATAAACTTTGTCTATGTACATATTCATGAAAAAACCTTCACACATATGAGCTATTTTTGTTAGAACATTTCATAGAGTCCAAGGTGAGAAGGTAGGGTTCCCTTCGGTTTTTGAAAATTTTAAGAAAAATGACAAAAGCTTGATTTCAAAGTGAATAAGAAGGATTGAACTTAGTTTTCCATTTTCATATTTTTAACATGTTTTTAATGGTTTTCTATTAAAGTATATTTTTTCAAAAAAACATGTAAAAATATGAAGATGAACTCAATAAATAGTGATACTTCAAATCTACACAATATAGATTGAATAGGTGTTAATAAAAAATATTTGGCTCATTTAGAGTAGGTCCAAAAAACTTGATTACAAATGGGGTTGTTTACCCTAGCTTGGGAGCTCATTTGGAGCACATTTATGATGACTACAAGTTTTACCATGCAAAAGAGATCGGATTGATCACCTAACATTTATAATAGTTCAAAAAACTTTGCAACTCACACCACAGGGCAATGGACTTCAAGTGTTGGTTAAAATTAAAAGTTTGCAAAAAATTCAAATTTTGCCTCACTTTTATATTGTACCTCAAATTTCACATCAAAGTACAGATAGAATTATTACACCTTACAAGTTTTCATAGTAGTTCAAATTGATGACAAAATCCTTATTACAAATCCTTAAAGTTCAAAGTTTATGACTTGCATTCAAGTTCAAATTCAAATCTTTGCCTTGCTCCTTGTGTTCCGGTATGGGTTAAGCGTCTTGCTCCTTGTTTCCCTAGCTGGGATATTTTGTGCTTTTGAAAGCTTTGTCTTGTTGCTTCTGATCTTCACTTCTAGTGGTGGCGGTTTTGTTGAGCTTTGACTAACCGAGCTAGTGATGACCAGTTGACGGTCATCTATGGGTTCACTAGTCCTTAAAGGAACTTCACACAAAATAACTTCCTCCTCTCTTATAGCTTCAAAACCGTCATAAGCCATGGTTTCAAATTCTGCATGAGATGATGGTTCAACCGAAGTTTCTTCCTCTCTAGGTCTTTTCTGTCATGTGCGTCTAATTATGCTAGAGCTGGATCAAACATAAATAAGCTTAGCCATCGATAAAAAAGAGAACAAATGCAAAAAAAGGTAAATGTTGCACACATACCAAGCTGATACTTCAGTTGCTTCATTCTCCTCTAAACTTGGTGCATTCTCCTCTGTTGTTGCATTCTCCTCTACATTTGCTGCTGCCCATTGTTCCTCTTATCCAAATGATGCATCAACTGGATTGGTACAAAGCCTAGCAATATGTCCTAGAATACCACATCTTTTGCACTTACACTGTTTTTTTACACTACCCTCTTCACCAGCTCTTATCCTATTTTTCCTTGGTCTTCCTGGTGGTCTAGACAGTACAGGAGAATAGAGTTTGAACCCTGGGTCTACTATGTTCCATTGGTCTTTTCCGAAGAGTGCAGACACATTTTCAGCATAAGCAATCCTAAATTTGGAAATGGAGAAATATTCACAGCAATACTGATCAACTTCACCATCTTCACCTCCGATAACAGTCATGAGATGTAGGGCATGTATGCACGGCTTCCCGCAGATCTGCCATTGCCTACAACTCCATTTCTTAGTTGCAAGGTCCACTGAATATCTCCATTCCCTATTTTTACTGTTAGTGTATGTCACCCCAGCCTCGTATGTCGACAGTCGAATGCATTTCATCCTTAGTCCTCTTGCCTTGGCATGCAATGCCTTAATCAGAGATGGGAGCATAAGATGGCAAACATATTGTGTTTCTGCAATTCTTTTACGAAGACCCATCTTTATCATGATCATCTGTCTCATCTTATTAAATGCTTCCCACAACAAAAACCCTTTCACTGACAACTTTGCATTGAAACACTCAGCGGTGTTATTGGTCACATAGTCTACTTTGCAAATTTCAATGAAGGATTGTGAGCATGCAACACTCTCAAATGGTGCTCATGCTTCCTCAAGATGCATGTGTATGATGCTGGCCATAGATTCTCATCATAAACTTTGCCTTTGAATTTCTTTTTAAAATTCCACGCTAGGTGTCGTATACATTCCCTATGTTCCACTCCAGGGAATATAATTTCTACTACACTCTCTAAACCCTTTCAAGCATCTGTGTGTATAACTAAACCTAAGGGTGTACCTACAATGTTGCGCAAATGCTGCAAAAACCAGACCCAACTCTCCTCGGACTCTGCCTCCAACACACCAAATGCAACTCGGAATAACCAGTTGTGTCCATCAACTACAGAAGCTACTGCTAGCTGGCCTCTCCATCTTCCATTCAAAGCAGTTGCATCGATAGCAAAATAGGGCCTAGAAAAATTCAGAAACCCCTGCCAGCAATCCTTGAAACAAACAAAAGCCCTCCTGATGCTCTCCTTCTCCACTGTCTTCCCTTTTAATTTGTACTGAACTGTATGCTTGTCAATCTCTATAACACTCCCTCGACTAGCTGTCTACACTTCAGCTTTGAAGGTGTAAAGCAATTGAAAACTCTCATTCTATGGACCATTAATCCTATCAAGATCCCTTTCCTTAGCATTCAAACTAAACAGCAACCCGAGATGCTTATCGCAAGTTAATGGGACAAATCTCTGCTCGGTATTGTCGAAACATCTCAGTTCAACAGCATTGGCACGGCTCCACGGATGCTCACAACAAAGTGCCTCACGGAAATATGTGAACGAAATGGTGGTTTCTACCACTTTCGGAAAGAATAAATCAGATATGGTATGGTTCCACGCAGCTCGCTAGTTTCCATTCTAACCGACAGCCGAAAAGCAAGTGCAGGATCAACCCTATTCGATTGAAATATAGGGCGCACTTAGGCTGAAAATTTTCAGAAAAATTGCACTGATTCACACCAACGGTGGTCAAATACAACCTAATTTACGGATCTCCTGATCAATTTGAGAGTAAAACGATGCTTACCCACGTGGAATCCATGAATTATCTGCCTCTGATTGGACCCAATCATCTCCAGGGTCGATGGGCTGGACGAGGTGCTCCACTGACATCGCTTCCTAATCCTATATGGGGAGAGAGGTAGATGCGACGGAGGCAACACGACGGTCGTAGAGGTGGCATGACGGAGGCGGAGGGGGTGGCGTGGAAGAGACTCGGTCTAATTTAGGTTACAACGAGTGTCAGTTTTGCGGCCCCACTCGTTAGCACATAACTGTCAAAATGTGGACTCGACAGAGTTAACGATCAAGCCATTGACCCAGCAACAACATCCGTTGTGACCAGTTCTGAGGGTTTCGGGCAAGGGAGTGGGAAAAAGTGAGCAAAAGTTAAGAGTGTGGGGATGAATGAGGAGAACTAAGGAACGAGGGGCACAGAAATAAAAATCCCATATTAATAAGTGTGACACACTGTTCGCACATAGGCTAGCCAGAGTAGTAGTGTGGGCGCACAAAAGGAGCTACTCCTAATGGGGTTAGCAGTAGCTCCGTCCGTGAGACGACACTACTACTGTGGCTAGCCAGGCCCACATCTTCTCCTCCAAGTTAGAAGTAGCGCCCATCCCCTACAAGCGCTACTACTAGGTCATACATTTATCACCTTCTTCCATGCGCCCCTCACTCCTCACTCCTCACTCCTCACTCTCTCCCTCTCGATCCACTATCTCCCTCGCACTGGCCCCGCTCGGCTGCCCTCCCCACGGGACCCTCCCCACACGACGGCCCTCCGTGTCCCGATCATCCACACAGCGGTAGATCTCCCTCCCTCCTCTCTCCCACTCTCCCCCTTCTCCCTCGTCCCTTTGTTTTTGCACTTCTAGACAAGATGAATGTATGGATGAATTGATGCATTTAGATGGTTATGAATTGATGCATTTAGATGGTTATGAGTGGATGCCTTTAGATGGTTAGATGGATGGATGGATGTATGCATTTAGATAATGTTTTTGCATTTAGATTAATGGATGCATTTAGATGTATCAATGGTTAGGTGGATGGATGGATGCATTTAGGTGGATATTAGTACTTCATCATGATAGTATCGCTCTGAATTTTTTTTGCATCATTTTGCTGGTGCTACTTAACTCCTCCTATGTTGTCTCAGCATAGCCGGTCCCAGACCCGGGTAAAGGAGGAGGGTTGTGATAGGTGTGGCGAGCCAACGTGGAAAACCCAGCCACTCTTATGGAGATGAAACCCAAAGGAAACTCATTGGGGGCGTAACCCTCTTAGCGACGCGCCACATCGGAAAGAAATTACCCTCATCAAGGATATGTATGATAATGTTGTGACAAGTGTTCGAACAAGTGATGGCGACACCGATGACTTTCCAATTAGAATAGGGCTACACCAAGGGTCAGCTTTGAGCCCTTATCTTTTTGATTTGGTGATGGATGAGGTCACAAGGGATATACAAGGAGATATCCCATGGTGTATGCTCTTTGCGGATGATGTGGTGCTAGTCGATGATAGCCGAACGGGGGTTAATAGAAAGTTAGAGTTATGAGGCGGACTCTAGAATCGAAAGGTTTTAGGCTTAGTAGAACTAAAACTAAATACATGAGGTGCAGTTTTAGTGCTACTAGGCACGAGGATGGAGAGGTTAGCCTTGGTGGGCAGGTGGTACCGGAGAGAGACACGTTTCGATATTTGGGGTCCATTTTGCGGAAGGATGGCGATATCGATGAAGACGTGGGCCACCGAATCAAGGCTGGGTGGATGAAGTGGCGCCAAGCTTCTGGCATACCCTGTGACAAGAGAGTGCCACAAAAGCTAAAAGGCAGGTTTTATAGGACAGCTATCTGACCTGCGATGTTGTATGGCGCGGAGTGTTGGCCAACCAAGAGACGACATATCCAACAGTTAGGTGTAGCAGAGATGCGCATGTTGAGATGGATATGTGGCCACACAAGGAAGGATCGGGTACGGAATGACGATATACGAGAGAGACTTGGGGTAGCACCGATTGAAGAGAAGCTGGTCCAGCATCGTCTCAGGTGGTTTGGACATATTCAACGGAGGCCACCGGAAGAGCCGGTGCATAGCAGACGGATAAAGCGTGCTGAGAATGTTAAGAGGGGTCGTGGTAGACCAAACTTGACATGGGAGGAGTCCGTTAAGAGAGACCTGAAGGTTTGGAATATCGACAAAGACTTAGCCATGGACAGGGGTGTGTGGAAGTTAGCTATCCACGTTCCAGAGCCATGACTTGGCTTCGAGATCTTATGGGTTTCAACTCTAGCCTACCCCAACTTGTTTGGGACTGAAAGGCTTGGTTGTTGTTGTTGTTGTTGTTGTTATTTTACTGCTGCTACTTGTATCGTTTTGCAGGGAGCACCTCCCAGTGCCTATGTTTTGCCAGAAGGTTGATTCATTTCTGTTCCGGCAAATTTCAGGCACTCAATATGTCCTATTTTAGCAATGAAGATTTTTTATGCAATGTTGTTTGACTTATGATTTGGGTGACTTTTGGTCTGTTGGAGATCCTCATGTAACTTTCAGTATGTTCTTGATGGGGGAATACCGACAGTTGTCGTGGGGGTCGCTTCCTCTTCTTCTATTCTTGCGATATATACCTCGGTACAATGCGCAAGGATATAAGAAAAGTTGCGACCATCACCGATGGTCGAAATATAGTGTGGGGGAGACAAGAAGAGGAGGAAGCGACCAGCACCGACGGTCAAAATATCAGAGGAAGAATCTAGAGTGTTGTTGTGGGGGTCGCTTCCTCCTTCGTTCCTGTGTGCTAGAGATTTTGGTAATGCACGCGGGAACAAAGGGAGGAGCTGTCATCACCGACGGTCGAAATAGTAGTGTGAGGGAGTGTCCACCAACATACACCTCCATATTAGTGTGAGAGAGTGTGCACCATATGCACAATGAGATATGCTGGTTTTATATACACCAATAGTTATCATCAATTTTTAATCTTTGAATTAGGAACACAGGAAATGTCGTCTAACGATGAAGCGATCCCTGAGTGTGACTATTGCAGCGAAGATCGGGGAATATGCGACAGGCCTCACCTGTGAAACGGCAGGTTCTTCACCATCAATTTTGACGAGACTTTTGATGTTTTTACGGTACGCAACGGTGATCACTTTTTTTGCTTCTTTGCTTTGTGTTTCTTTGCTTCAACGTGTAATTTCCCTTTTTACAATTCGACTAGTGCATCCCCTGCCATGCAAGATGGCATGTCTTGGAGAAGCTCGGTTTCCACGAAATGGAGAATATGGAGACGAGGAGAGGTTACTTGAGGACTAAACTTGGTTTCACACTTCTGGTTAAACTATACAATGTAGTTAATCACTCGCATTTTGGTTTCTCAACTTGGCAAGCTCTAGGCAAGGCATACAGATTTCAGGGGGATATGAAAATAACCTTCAATATTCGTCTTGAAGATGATACTGAAGGTAATATCGACATTTGGGTGGATGTCGATATGCTTCTAGTTTTACCTCTATGTGAGTTTGTCAACCATATTTGTTTATTTAAAATTAATTTGCATTGTCTATTTGAAAATATCTCGTGTTCATCCCTACTTAACTTGTTTATTTTGAATTGACAGCTTATTTCCTATCTTCGAGTGAAACACAGAAGATAATAGATTAGACACACTACACTTATGAATCACATCTAACTTGGGAGGAGAAGGATTTTCTTGTCACGTTTGTTAATGGTTGCCTATCTATTAGGTACGATATGAATTATGGAGCTGGCCCAAATTATAAATTATACATGCCACTAGTGCATAGGTTGAGGGCTGATGACATTCACGCAATTATCTTGGTAAATTGCATTGCTAACTAGGCTACTATTATATAAATTGCATTGCTAACTAGGCTACTATTATGTTCTTCAACAAAAATTGCCAAATGATGTTGTGCCTCCATTGATGCATGGTGAAAGTGAGATTGTAATTACAAGCCGTCCGTGCGTCCCTTTTGTTTTTAAATACTCGAGTTTGCACAAACAAGGAGGAAAACTTCAAAATGAAGCATGGAGAGAAATAAAGAACGATCGTAAGACACAACTTGAAGACTGTTGGATCTCTTTACTTCATCGTGAAAACTTAGGTGTTTTCTGTTTTATAACATTTTACCTAGGAGAGAGGACTAGGTCCTACGACATATATTAACTTGGCATGATGAATTAGTATGACGACTATTATGGTGTTTTTGACCAAGTTGAATTTGAGGAAAACTAGTCACCAACCTGTGCATACGCACTGGCTAGTTTTTTAAACGGTTCATACTGACAATACTTTTCAAAACCTCTTATTTTTTGCATCCGGTATAAAAATACATTTGGTGTATGTGAACTCTTAATTGAATGTTGAATATGAAAACAGATCAATCATATCCTAAAGGATTAACTATCTTGTGAAAATATTTATATTTGATTTTACTCTATTTTCATTTGAAACACTAAATCTAGCATGTTTTAATTCGGTCATTATATTCAACTTAGTAACAAATAAGGTAGTTCTAACTTTTAAACAATAGTTAGAAATCTAATTGTTCACTCAGAGAAAATAACATGCTAGTTTAATATCTATACTTACTACTATTTAAATACTTCTTGACGGCGTGTTCGTGTTGCATAGTGTCGCTTACTGCACAATAACTTAATTTGTCATTTTTCTTAGCTTGAAAATATTGTATTTCCTCATATGATATGCATGCCTATATTTGTTTCACGCACCTGTTAATTTTTATATAATAAAAAAATGACATCGTCCAAATTACTTTATCATGATGTCAAATTAATGGAGGTCGATCCATGCATTCTACTTTTTAGGTTATCATTGCAGTTTAGGCATATTTAACAAAAGCTTAACTAAGCTTTACACAAATATACATGTCTATCAAATCATACAGAGTGTACACTACTCAATTGTAATATTGAGAGATTCATTAATCACCTCGTCAACGAAACAAACCTTTTAGGTCAACTTGTAAATTTATTTTTACATTGTTTTTCTTTTAAGAATACTTGCTTTGGCAAATATCAAAATCATCTTCTTTTGATTGACAATAACACAATGGCTTACCGGAAGACCAAACCAGATTTCTAGTGCACCAAGGCTCGGTGGAAACACAAAGGGGCATTTCTCTATATAGAGAGCTACTAAGGGCATACGACTAGGTGTCGAATCCCATGCATATCACAGTGCATCACACGTACCCATGACATACTCGATATGCATAGATACAACAATGGCATCACAACATAACCATACAACATCACAACATTTATTTAGAAGACTCGGAAGAGTCTTGCATAATATATTCATACAGGTAGGGGCCACATGACCCAACACGCAAGTCATACAAGCAGAGTCATGCAAACCAAGCGGAAGCATAAAAGTTGTCTGAGTACAGACAGTTGAAAGGAAAAGGCATAAGCCTGACTATCTACAGATCCCTTCTGAAAGGGGCCAGGTCGTAGCTGGGACACGGGTTACTCATCATCATCGAGGTCTAGATAGAACCCACCTGTTGGCTCATGGGTATCCTCTGCAACAATTATTAAACAAACATGAATACAAGAGTACTCAGCAAGACTTTAGAACAGATCTATCTACTCATGCACAAGTATCAACAAAGGGGGTTGTGGGGTTTCATGCAGCAAGCTAGCTTTGACTCTTGGCTAGACTAAACTACAATTTTGAATAGTTTTAACAACTTTGATAAGTCGTACACGAGTCCACTACCACCACAACAATACACTATCATGGACTCCTTTCCGTCTCCCTACGGAAATGCCATACATGATACTCACACTTATCTTGACACTTTTATGAGTAGCCATTAAAGTTATCTATGAACAATATATGTCTCCAAGTAGTCCATATCCGCGGAAGCGGCTATTCGAATAGATCATAACCCTGTAGGGGTGTACTTCTTCACACACGCTCTCGCCACTTATCGCCATGTGCACGTCATGCACCTCGGCAACCTTCAAGCGGAAGCCCAGCGAGGGAGTCGGCCACGACCGTTAACCACGCTAATACCTAGTCCACGTTTATCGCCTATTTGAGAGTGAACCCGCACGGAAGTCTGGCCGAGGTTTCTGCCACGGCCCCAAACGATGTGCGCAGGGTTCCCAAGCCCACCCTCCGGGTGCCACTTGGTACACCGTGCCACTGCCTGCCGCATCATAGCCCACCTCTAAGGTCAGCACTATGCAGGGCCTCCAGCATGACTATAAACACCAGAAACTACTTGCAACTCCTGGACTGAGTACTAGGCGATTAATATGTCGAGTGGGGTCATATTTCAGGGCCCAGCATGGGATAGTAACTAGTCTTCGATTACATACACGGAACTCAGTTCCTAAGGACGGTTCCAATGAAACAACCTGCCATGTACTCCTACATAGCCTCTCATCAGTCCCTTTACCAAATCAGGTTCCGCACTTATTCTTTGTCACTAACACACATTCATCCATTACTGTTCATCACCCAGATGAAACGGACGTGACACAACTCTAGGCATAGCACGCATAGCAGGATAAGACACATCATGGCTCAAGCAACTACTAGGTATGCTAGGTTGCAAGTTTTAGCTATTTACTGTGACAATGACAGGTCATGCAAAGGAATAGGTTCAGCTACCGAATTAAAGCATTTGAAATATTTTGTCCTAATGCAATAAGTGGGAGCAAGAGCAAGAACATGGGATTATATCGGGATGATCAAAAGGGTGCTTGCCTTGTTGCTCAGCAGAAGGATTAAATCTGCCAGTCGGATATTCGGACGTATCCGGAAGGGTGGAGCCTACCGAAATAATAACGACAATCAATAACATTCATATGCAACAATATGATGCATGATCATGGCATGAAATGAAAATGTAGCATAGTTTAAGATGACTAACAGAATCTTAGTATGAATCTAGTTTGAATTCAAAATTCAATATTATTTGAAATGGTATATTTATCAAATTCATTTAATTGATTTGACCTGATGCTATTTCATAACTTTGTTTGTCATGCATGAAAATAGCACCATTGTGTTCATTGGATTTTTCTGATTAATTTGCATATATTATTTGTCACATTTGGAGTTATATTCAATTTTCTATGAATTTCCAAAGTTTTGCACTTATTCTGGAATTATTATAAAATAGAAATGGTATTACTGCATCAGCATGACATCAGCAGGTCAATCTGGCCGTTGAAAGTCAAACCTGACCAGTGGTCAGTGACTCTGGCCAGATTTTAATTAAACTTTAAGTTAATTAGTTAGTTAACAGAGCCCACATGTCAGTGTCTGGTTAGTGATTTAATTAACTAATTAGTTTTATTATCTTAAACTTAATTAGCCAGGGGCTGGCCCCACCTGTCATGGGCTCAAGGGAGTCAACCCACCGGCGCTGGGGGTGGAACCCACCGGCGTTGAGCCGTCGTTAGCTCCAGATATGGCGGAGGTCATCGGAAATGCACCTCCGGCGATCAAATGAGCGGCAGATGGCACCGGAGGAACGGCCACTCATCCACGCGTCCATTTTTGCTATGCTCAGGGGTTGAAATGGCCGGAGATGACGCCGGCGACGAGCTCGACTGCTGTCGGAGCTCGGGCAACATCAAGATCATCAAAACAGAGGGCATTAGGGTCGGGGTTTGGCTCCTACAGCATCTACCCGATGCACTGAAGCTGACGGTGGTCTCAGATGGACCAACCCATCATCAGAACATCACCGGCGATGAGCTCCCGCGGCAGATCTCATCGGGCTCCGACGGAAACGGGCGCTAGGGCACGGGATCGATGCGGAAAAGAGGGGGAAACCATCTTGAGCTCACAGGGGCTGCAGAGACATCGACAGCGGGCTCGGGGACGGTCTCGAGAGGGAGAACAACGGCAGCGAGCTTCGGTGATCCGAGGAGGAAGACGACAGCTTTGGGGCGATGCAGGGCTCGAGGGCTTGCTTCCTTCGGCGGAGACGACGTGCTCGACGAAGCGGAGCGAACGACATGCTCAGGGAGGCTTGAGGTGGCCAGAGACGACGGCGAGCTCGAGCTCAAGCTCGGCTCTAATGGCGGCCGAGAAAGAGGGATACTGGAAGGCGAATGAGGAGAGGGAGAGATCTAGAATGGGTCGCCGGAGCTTATCCCTTCGCAGCCAGCACGACGGCGAGGTCAGGCAGGAACTCAGGTGGGTGGCCGCGCCGGAGAGAGCGATGGCCACCTCCTGCTGCTCGCTGGCAAGAGGAAGACGACAGCGAGGGAGATGGGTTGGGCCAAGGTAAGCGCTAGATAGACTTTTCCCATTTCTTTTCTTTTCTGATTTTTGTTTTAACCTTTCTGACATTTGTTTCATTTTATTTTTGGCTCCAAACTATTTCTAAAATAGTGAAAATAATGTTGGGGTGTTATTTGGAATTTTTCCAAACCCATATAAAATATTCAACTTTTTATAATAACGAGTGATATTTAAAATCCCTTAATTGAATATTATCACGGGATTTTGTGTTTTAAATAAAATACCAAATGTACTTTTAAAAATAAATCCACCCCTGAAATATTGTTTCCACTATTTATCAAAAATGACGGACTTTTATGAAGTCCATTATGAGTTCATTGATTTATCACAATTATGAGTTGGGTTGAATATGGAGTTGCTAGGGTTTTTCTCTTTGATTTCCATTTTCACTTTTAGATGCAATAGTAAACATGAGCACAATCTTGCTAGACTTCAAATAGAAACTAGGGATGTGACAACTCACCCGCACTCAAAAGAATCTCGTCACGAGATTTGGAAGTCGTCGGGAATAGCACGGGATACTCAAGTGGGAGATGGTCCTCTCTTTCCCATGTTGCCTCTTTTTCAGCATGATTTGACCATTAAAATTTAAGAAACTTGAGGTTTCGACATCGAGTGGTACGCTCAGCTTGATCAAGAATACGAACAGGATATTCTCGGTATGAGAGGTTATCTTGGAGATCAAGCGTTTCATGGTCCACTCCACGGACAGGATCCGAGAAGCAACGCCTGAGTTGCGAGATGTGGAAAACATCATGAACCTTGGAAAGATGCGTAGGAAGTTCCAACTGGTAGGCAACTTCTCCTCGTTTGGCAAGAATGCGAAAAGGACCAATGTAACGAGGAGCCAAATTGCCTTTGATACCGAAACGATGGGTACCCTTCAAAGGTGTAAGCCGAAGGTAAGCCTTCTCATCAACTTCAAAGGTCACAGCCTTATGATGACGATCATATTGGCTCTTTTGACGAGACTGGGTTGTTTTCAACTTTTCATGAATAATGCGAACTTGCTCTTTTGCTTCCTGGATCATATCCGGACCAAAGAGTTGCCTCTCTCCAGTTTCTGACCAATTAAGAGGTGTTCGACATCTTCGTCCATAAAGAACTTCAAAAGGGGCTTTGCCCAAGCTTGATTGATAACTATTGTTATAAGCAAATTCGGCGAATGGAAGACACTTCTCCCAATTCAAACCGAACAATATAACACAAGCTCGAAGCATATCCTCTAGGATTTGATTGACTCTTTCTAATTGACCACTTGATTGAGGATGGAAAGTAGTGATAAAATATAGGTGGGTCCCCATGGCATTCTGAAAACTTTCCAAGAAATGAGAAGTAAAAATACTTCCACGATCTGAGTTCATCTCCACAGGGACACCATGAAGAGACACTATTCGAGAGATATATAACTCTGCTAGCTGGCTAGCTGTTATACTCTCGCGAACTGGAAGAATATGAGCTACTTTGGAAAGACGGTCAATGACCACAAAGATAGCCTTATTTCCTTTCTTGGTCCTGGGAAATCCAGTGATGAAATCCATACTAACTTTATCCCATTTCCATTCAGGAATAGCTAAAGGTTGAAGGGTGCCAACAGGCCTTTGATGTTCTGCCTTAACTCGACGACAAACGTTGCAGTTAGCAACAAACTCAGCAATTTCTCTCTTCATCCTAGTCCACCAAAACCTCTGGCGTAGGTCCTGATACATCTTAGTACTACCAGGATGAATGGTGAGAGGAGAATCATGAGCCTCCTTAAGGATCAACCGCCTTAGATGTGGATTCTTAGGAACGACTAGACGGTTCTGAAAAAACACAACCTCTTGATCATTCATGGAGAATTCCTTAGCGTTTTCACTAATAATATTCTCCTTGATCTGTGATATACCTTTATCACGCTTTTGACCAGCTATGATTTGGTCCCTAAGAATAGGTTTCGCCACCAGGTTAGAAAGGAATCCTTGAGGAACAATGTGGAGGTTTAACTTCCGAAATTCCTCATAGAGATGTGGTTGACCTCGTTGTAACATCACATTGTTACAATAAGACTTACGACTTAGTGCATCAGTCATGACATTGGCCTTCCCCGGGGTGTAAGTTATCCCTAAGTCATAATCTGATATCAACTCAATCCACCGTCTTTGCCTGAGATTCAAATCCGGCTAGGTGAAGATATATTTCAGATTTTGGTGATTAGGGAATACTTCGCAACGATTACCAAGAAGGTAATGTCGCCAGGTTTTTAGTGCATGGACTACAGCTGCAAGCTCAAGATCATGTGTGGGATAATTATCCTCATGTGGACGCAACTGCCAAGATGCTATGCAATCACATGACGATCATGCATGAGAATGCAACTTAATCCTTGTCGCGAGGCGTCGCAATAGATAACAAAGTTCTTAGAGAAATCTGGTGGTAGCAACACAGGTGCGGAAGTCAGGCGTCTTTTCAGTTCCTGAAAGCTATGCTCACACTGTGGTGTCCACTCGAACTTTTTATCTTTCTTGAGGAGTTCAGTTAGAGGCTTTGCAACCTTAGAGAAGTTCTCAACAAAGCGGTGACAGTAGCTCGCTAGACCAAGAAAACTCCTAACTTGCTTAACCGATTCAGGTTGAGTCCAATCAAGGACAGCTTGAACTCTCTCGGGATTGATAACAATACCCTTACCAGAGATTATGTGGCCTAGATAGGTCACTTCCGGTAACCAAAATTCACATTTTGAAAACTTGGTATAAAGGGGATGCTCTCGAAGTTTCATCAATACCATACTTAGATGCTCGGCATGTTCTTGTTCGTATTTCGAGTAGATGAGAATATCATCGAGGTATACCACGACGAATTTATCCAAATACTCCATGAAGATTGAATTCATCAAGCGAGAGAAGGTGGTTGGGGCATTGGTTAACCCGAAGAACAGGACGGTGTACTCGTATTGGCCCTAAGGAGTGACAAAAGCCGTTTTTGGAATGTCCCCGTTCTTGATCTTGATTTGATGGTAACCCAACAGCAAATCCATTTTGGAGAAGACTGAGGATCCAGCGAGCTGATCATACAAATCGTTGATCTTGGGGAGCGGATACTTGTTCTTTATGGTGACCAGGTTAACTGGTCAATAATCTACAACCATCTGATCCGTTCCATCCTTCTTCTTAACGAACAGGACGGGACAAGCCAAAGGAGAAGATCTAGGACGAATGAAACCTTTATTCACGGCATCATCTAGTTGTTTCTTAAGTTTGGCTAGCTCTAAGGGTGCCATCTTATAAGGTCTTCTGGCTATTGGGACGGTTCCTAGAACAAGGTCTATCACATACTCTACATCCCTGTCAGCTGGAATTCCTGGCAGTTCTTCTGGAAAAACATCCGGAAAGTCACGGACTACCGGAATGTCTTCAAGTTCTGGAAGAGGACTAGAATTGAGGGAATAGAGTTGGCATTTGGAAATTCGAGTGGAGGCATTAACTATCTCACCCAGTGGATGGGTAAGCTGAACATTTCTAAAATGGGTATCAATCTTGGCATAATGAGCTGACATCGACTCCATACCCAAGATGATATTGATATCTGAGGATTTCAGGGCTATTAATGATGCTAGAAAAACTAGCCTCTCTACTAGGATTTCATTGTCATAACTTATCCTAGAAGTTTGCCATTTACTAGCAGGGGTTTGGACAACTAATGGGATTGGCATATCACAAAAGGACATGTTATGCAACTGCACATAACTTTCGGAAATGAAGGAATGAGATGACCCGGTGTCAAAAAGAACAGACGATGGGTGATGATTGACAAGGAGCGTAACCAAAATGACGTCGGGATCCTCTGCAGCTTCTTCTGCTGAGACATAATTCATGCGGCCATGCGCAGAAGTTGGCTTCACATAGTATGCTTTGCCCGGCTTGCCTTGCCCAACAGACTTCCGAGGTTGCTTTGCAGCTATATTCCAAGGACACTCTCGTGAATAGTGTCCTGGTCCTCCACACTTGTAACAGGTCACCTGATTGGCACGTGGTGCAGCATTGCTAGCTGGAGCACCATAGGTCTTTGCTGGGGGGTTGGTCTGGTTCGCCTAAGGCGCCACATAGGATGGCCTCGAGGTATATCTCGACGGCAGGGAGCTATTCGGGACCCACAACCTGCGTTTCAGAAACGCGGAACCGGATGAGGAGCCCGAATCGCGAGAGTGCTTCTTCGTGGCTTCATAGTCGGTATGACCAGTCTCGGCACTGATCGCCTTGTTGACAATATCTTGGAAACTTGTACATTCATGAAGGCACGGGTCATGACGAAGTTCGGGGCTCAGACCCTTGCAGAATCTTGCTTGCTTCTTGGAATGAGTTGAAACCTCTTCAGTTGCGTAGCGAGCGAGATTACCGAACTCGCGGCTATAAGCATCCACGGTCAACTTTCCTTGGGTGAAGGCACAGAATTCCCCTCTCTTACGGACCATCAGACTCTTTGGAATGTGGTGCAGACGGAAGGCTGCAGTGAAATCTGCCCATGTGGCTGCTGGTCCGGCAGGACGCATAGCTTCAAAATTCTCCCACCACAGATTAGCGGGGCCTTCCAGAAAGTACGCAGCGAAGGTCACCTTGTCAGCCTAAGAAACATTGGCTGAGCGTATCTTGCACGATATACTGCACAACCAGTCATGAGCGTCGAGACGATCGACGGAGTGATGGTACTTTGGGGGATTCAGCTTCACAAAGTCATTAAGGGACACTCCGTCATTTCATGGATGACGAGCCGTATTTTTCTCAATACGTTCTAGCAGAGGTTGGTCTCTCTCTTGTTTCTTTCCGCCTCGAGCATAACCTCGGCCAGAGAAGGCGGGTGAGGCAGTTCCTCATGTGCTGCCTGACTACCTTCTCCCTGCTCATGGCTAGGGGCACGGTTCCGCCTGGTAAACACCATCCTGGCAAACAAACTCACAGCTTAGACTAGATCAACATCAATACTAACTATGGATTAAGAATGCACTGAACACATGGAATGCGGAAATCAACATCCGAACAACATGGTAACAAGCAAACTGCTATATACACACCATGGTTCATACACACCATTACATAGTTTAGTACAACCTCAAACTGAAGAGCAAGCTACTGAAAAGATGATACTACTCATCAGAGGCTTTCCAAACTTCCTATACATTATTTGTCTATGCCTTCGGAACTCATCTCACAACATAGTCATACTCCACAAGACACACACGACTGTGGAAGTACAACTACTACCATACTAATCTTCCACTCACGGGTTCAAGCATCCGCATAAAACATCTCATAAAGGTTGCCTCCATGGCCTGGGAGCTGAACCTGCGGATCAAGAAAAACTCGAGCCTGAGACCCATGAGAACCGTAAGGACACGGGTGTGGCCTTGGTCCCCTGACTGGTGGTAGTAGACGTCCCCGAAGAGGGGTGACACCTCCTATAGCAGGCCAGTGAACATGAGCTGGACGATGAGTCCTAACGGGGTTCAACATCTCCATATCCCCATAACCTGTCTAAACTAAAGGTGCTAGCTGTGTGAGAGCTATCCACAAACTGGCACGAGTAGCATAGAGCTCCATACGAAGGGCACGTGCATCTCTGTCTCTATTCTCTAACATCTCAGTGGTAGACTACAGCAGCGGATCCTCCAAAGAGGAAACAAAGTAGACCCCACTGAGGTATCCTTCTTCTCCTGGCTGAGAAGCGGGAACATAGCAAAACTCTGAATTCTGCAGCAGTGCATGTCTGGCTCTCATGACGGTCAACGTTGAATAGGCAGCATCTTGTACTACCATGTTAACAGTAACCCCCAATCCATAAGACCAATGGATTGGCTCCTCGGCTCCAGGGTAGTCTCGGAATACCCTAACAGTGCAGAGGTACTCACTCTGGTTGATATCCCGGTACTGCTCCTCCGTTGTATACTCTGGGTACCAGCGGTAACCGGCTACCGACATCATCCTGACCAGCATGGCCGTGTGACCCGGCACATCAACGCACATAGTTAGACGGACCACCTAACGTGAACGGCGGCCAGGCATCTGAAATAGAGAGTAATGCAAAAGGCATTAGAGCTCTGGAGATAAAATTGGGCAGCATAACGGCTGTAAATGCTCAAAACAATTTTGAGACAACCCATAAAAGATAGGATAGCATAACCACTCAACTATTAAGTTCAATTCCATGGTCATCAAAACTTATTTTCTTTTCCTTGGAACAAAAGAAACTCGGATTAACTCTCGAACCATTTTCCTATAGTCTACCGATTAGTAACACGCGATCCTGAGAGATAGATAAGTAACCTAGTTCTTAATCCCCGTAGAAAAGACGAGGATGACCAGAATAGAATGGATTGAGAAGAGAAGCAAGAAACTTACGTTCCCTTCCACAAATAATTCCCTTATATATAACTAAAGCATTTCTAGACTCAACTTCGACCAGTTTAGCTTGGTAATCCTACAGTCAGTCAGGCTCTGATACCAACGTTGTTGGGACCCCGATCCTAAGCCATAGGAATCCAGCGTGTAACACATCGCATCCCTTTGCAGTCTCATGCACGGTTAACCCCACAGCTGCTACCTTACCTTAGCCGGGACCATTTGCACCTTTTGACTCACGTATGCATTTGTGTCGCTAGCATTCCCATGTCATAGAACCCGGGTCGACATAACTAGTCTAAACTCAAGTGGCTGAAGTGTACAGAGACAGGCATACATAACCCAGCAAAGCAAGTGTCGGTCATCAGCGAGTGTAGATGAGTCGTAGCAATCTACAAGGACTCCATTACACTGTGTGACATTTCCCCGTAGGGACAAACACAACACCTAAGAAGGATACATGTCGGTCAACCAATGTGTCCGGAGCAGTAGCGAACTACCAAGGCTCGGTGGAAACACAAAGGGGCATTTCTCTATATAGAGAGCTACTAAGGGCATACGACTAGGTGTCGAATCCCATGCATATCACAGTGCATCACAGGTACCCATGACATACTCGATATGCATAGATACAACAATGGCATCACAACATAACCATACAACATCACAACATTTATTTAGAAGACTCGGAAGAGTCTTGCATAATATGTTCATACAGGTAGGGGTCACATGACCCGACACTCAAGTCATACAAGTAGAGTCATACAAACCAAGCGGAAGCATAAAAGTTGTCTGAGTATAGACAGTTGAAAGGAAAAGGCATAAGCCTGACTATCTACAGATCCCTTCTGAAAGGGGCCAGGTCGTAGCTGGGACAATAGCTACTCGTCATCATCGAGGTCTAGATAGAACCCACCTTTTGGCTCGTGGGTATCCTCTGCAACAATTATTAAGCAAACATGAGTACAAATGTACTCAGCAAGACTTTAGAACAGATCTATCTACTCATGCAGAAGTATCAACAAAGGGGGTTGTGGGGTTTCATGCAGCAAGCCAGCTTTGACTCTTGGCTAGACTAAACTACAATTTTGAATAGTTTTAACAACTTTGATAAGTCGTACATGAGTCCACTACCACCACAACAATACACTATCATGGACTCCTTTCCGTCTCCCTGCGGAAATGCCATACATGATACTCACACTTACCTTGACACTTTTATGAGTAGCCATTAAAGTTATCTACGAACAACATATGTCTCCAAGTAGTCCATATCCGCGGACGCGGCTATTCGAATAGATCATAACCCTGCAGGGGTGTACTTCTTCACACACGCTCTCGCCACTTATCGCCATGTGCACGTCATGCACCCTCGGCAACCTTCAAGCGAAAGCCCAGCGAGGGAGTCTGCCACGACCGTTAACCATGCTAATATCTAGTCCAGGTTTATCGCCTATTTGAGAGTGAACCTGCACGGAAGTTCGGCCAAGGTTTCCGCCACGGCCCCAAACGATGTGCGCGGGGTTCTCAAGCCCACCATCCGGGTGCCACTTGGTACATCGTGCCACTGCCTACCACATCATAGCCCACCTCTAAGGTCAGCACTATGCATGGCCTCCAGCATGACTATAAACACCAGAAACTACTTGCAACTCCTGGACCGAGTACTAGGCGATTAATAAGTCAATTGGGGTCATATTTCAGGGTCGAGCATGTGGTAGTAACTAGTCTTGGATTACATACACGGAACTCAGTTCCTAAGGACGGTTCCAATGAAACAACCCGCCATGTCCTCCTACATAGCCTTTCATCGGTCCCTTTACCAAATCAGCTTCCACACTTATTCTTTGTCACTAACACACATTCATCCATTATTGTTCATCACCCAGATGAAACAGACCTGACACAACTCTAGGCATAGCAAGCATAGCAGGGTAAGACACATCATGTCTCCAGCAACTACCAGGTATGCTAGGTTCAAGGTTTGGCTATTTACTGTGACAACGACAGGTCATGCAAAGGAATAGGTTCAGCTACCGAAGTAAAGCATTTGAAATATTTTGTCCTAATGCAATAAGTGGGAGCAGGAGCAAGAACATGGGTTTATATCGGGATGATCAAAAGGGTGCTTGCCTTGTTGCTCAGCAAAAGGATTAAATCCGCCAGTCAGATATTCGGACGTATCCGGAATGGTAGAGCCTACCGAAATAATAACGACAATCAATAACATTCATATGCAACAATATGACGCATGATCATGGCATGAAATGAAAAGGTAGCATAGTTTAAGATGACTAACACAATCTTAGTATGAATCTAGTTTGAATTCAAAATTCAATATTATTTGAAATGGTATATTTATCAAATTCATTCAATTGATTTCACCTGATGTTGTTTCATAACTTTGTTTGTCATGCATGAAAATAGCACCATTGTGTTAATTGGATTTTTCTGATCAATTTGCATATATTATTTGTCACATTTGGAGTTATATTTAATTTTCTATGAATTTCCAAAGTTTTGCACTTATTCTGGAATTATTATAAAACAGAAATAGTATTACTGCATCAGCATGACATCAGCAGGTCAATCTGGCTGTTGAAAGTCAAACGTGACCAGTGGGACCCACTGGTCAGTGACTCTGGTCAGATTTTAATTAAACTTTAAGTTAATTAGTTAGTTAACACAGCCCACATGTCAGTGTCTGGTTAGTGATTTAATTAACTAATTATTTTTATTATCTTAAACTTAATTAGCCAGAGGCTAGCCCCACCTGTCATGGGCTCAGGGGAGTCAACCCACCAGCGCTGGGGTCAAACCCACCGGCGTTGAGCCGCCGGTAGCTCCAGGGACGGCGGAGGGCATTGGAAATGCACCTCCGGCGACCAAATGAGTGGTCGATGGCATCGGAGGAACGGCAACTCATCCGCGCGTCCATTTTTGCTATGCTCAGGGGTTGAAATGGTGGGAGATGACGTCGGCGACGAGCTCGGCGGCTGCCGGAGCTCGGGCAACATCAAGATCATGGAAACAGAGGGCATTAGGGTCGGGGTTTGGCTCCTACAGGATCTACACGACGCACTGAAGGTAATGGTGGTCTCAGATGGACCAACCCATCATCGGAACATCACCGGCGATGAGCTCCCGCGGTAGATCTCATCGGGCTATGGTGGAATTGGGTGCTAGGGCACGGGATCAATGCGGAAAAGAGGGGGAAACCATCCTGAGCACACACGGGTTGCAGAGACGTCGAGAGCGGGCTCGGGGACGGTCTCGAGAGGGAGAACAACGGCGGCGAGTTTCGGTGATCCGAGGAGGAAGACGACGGCTTCGAGGCGATGCACGGCTCGAGGGCTTGCTTCCTTTGGCGGAGACAACGTGCTCGATGAAGCGGAGCGAACAGCGTGCTAAGGGAGGCTTGAGGTGGCCAGGGACGACGCCGAGCTCGAGATCAAGCTCGGCTCTAATGGCGGCCGAGAGAGAGGGACACAGGAGGGCGCATGACGAGATGGAGAGAGCTGGAATGGGTTGCGGGAGGTTATCCCTTCGCGGCCAGCGCGACGGGGAGGCCAGGCACGCACTCAGGTGCGTGGCCACACCGGAGAGAGCGACGGCCACCTCCTGCTTCTCGCTGGCAAGAGGAAGACGATAGCGAGGGAGATGGGTTGGGCCAAGGTAAGCGCTAGATAGACTTTTCCCATTTCTTTTCTTTTCTGATTTCTGTTTTAACCTTTCTGGCATTTGTTTCATTTTATTTTTGGCTCCAAACTATTTCTAAAATAGTGAAAATAATGTTGGGGTGTTATTTGGAATATTTCCAAACCCATATATAATATTCAACATTTTATAATAACGAGTGATATTTAAAATCCCTTAATTGAATATTATCATGGGATTTTGTGTTTTAAATAAAATACCAAATGTACTTTTAAAAAGAAATCCACCCGTGAAATATTGTTTCCACTATTTATCAAAAATGATGGACTTTTTTGAAGCCCATTTGGAGTTCATTGATTTATCACAATTATGAGTTGGGTTGAATATGGAGTTACTAGGGTTTTTCTCTTTGATTTCCATTTTCACTTTTAAATGCAATAGTAAACATGAGCACAATCTTGCTGGACTTCAAATAGAAACTGGGGATGTGAAAACTCACCTGCACTCAAAAGAATCTCGTCACGAGATTTGGAAGTCGTCGGGAATAGCGCGGGATACTCAAGTTGGAGACGGTCCGCTCTTTCACATGTTGCCTCTTTTTAAGAATGAATTTACCATTGAACTTTAAGAAACTTGAGGTTTCAACGTCGAGTGGTACGCTCAGCTTGATCAAGAATACGAACAGGGTATTCTCGGTATGAAAGGTTATCTTGGAGATCAAGCATTTCATGGTCCACTCCAGAGACAGGATCCGAGAAGCAACACCTGAGTTGTGAGACGTGGAAAACATCATGAACCTTGGAAAGATGCGGAGGAATTTCCAACTGGTAGGCAACTTCTCCTCTTTGGCAAGAATGTGAAAAGGACCAATGTAACGATGAGCCAAATTGCCTTTGATACCGAACCGATGGGTACCCTTCAAAGGTGTAACCCGAAGGTAAGCCTTCTCGTCAACTTCAAAGGTCACAGCCTTATGATGACGATCATGTTGGCTCTTTTGACGAGACTGGGCTGTTTTCAACTTTTCACGAATAATGTGAACTTGCTCTTCTGCTTCCTGGATCATATCCAGACCAAAGAGTTGCCTCTCTCCAGTTTCTGACCAATTAAGAGGTGTTCGACATCTTCGTCCATAGAGAACTTCAAAAGGGGCTTTTCCCAAGCTTGATTGATAACTATTGTTATAAGAAAATTCGGCGAATGGAAGACACTTCTCCCAATTCATACCAAACAATACAACACAAGCTCGAAGCATATCCTCTACAATTTGGTTGACTCTTTCTACTTGACCACTTGATTGAGGATGGAAAGCAGTGCTAAAAGATTGGTGAGTCCCCATGGAATTCTGAAAACTTTCCCAAAAATGAGAAGTAAAATTACTTCCACGATCTGAGTTAATCTCCACAGGGACACCATGAAGAGACACTATTCGAGAGAGATATAACTCTGCTAGCTGGCTAGCTATTATACTCTCACCAACTGGTAGAATAGGAGCTACTTTGGAAAGACGGTCCATGACCACAAAGATAGCATTATTTCCTTTCTTGGTCCTGGGAAATCTAGTGATGAAATCCATACTAAATTTATCCCATGAACATTCAGGAATAGCTAAAGGTTGAAGGGTGCCAGTAGGCCTTTGATGTTCTGCCTTAACTCGACGACAAACATCGCAGTTAGCAACGAACTCAGCAATGTCTCTCTTCATCCTAGTTCACCAAAACCTCTGGCGTAGGTCTTGATACATCTTAGTACTACCATGATGAGTGGTGAGAGGAGAATCATGAGCCTCCTTAAGGATCAACTGCCTCACATGTGGATTCTTAGGAACCACTAGATGGTTCTGAAAAAACACAACATCTTGATCATTCATGGAGAATTCCTTAGCGTTTCAGCTAATAATATTCTCCTTGATTCGAGATATACCTTTATCACGCTTTTGGCCAGCTATGATTTGATCCCTACGAGTAGGTTTCGCCACCAGGTTAGAAAGGAATCCTTGAGGAACAATGTGGAGGTTTAATTTCCGAAATTCCTCATAGAGATGTGGTTGACCTCGTTGTAACATCAGATTGTTACAATAAGACTTACGACTTAGTGCATCAGTCATGACATTGGCCTTCCCCGGGGTGTAAGTTATCCCTAAGTCATAATCTGATATCAACTCAACCCACCATCTCTGCCTGAGATTCAAATCCGGCTAGCTGAAGATATATTTCAGACTTTGGTGATTAGTGAATATTTCGCAACGATTACCAAGAAGGTAATGTCGCCAGGATTTTAGTGCATGGACTATAGCTGCAAGCTCAAGATCATGTGTGGGATAATTATCCTCATGTCGACGCAATTGTCGAGATGCTATGCAATCACATGACGATCCTGCATGAGAATGCAACCTAATCCTTGTCGCAAGGCGTCGCAATGGATAACAAAGTTCTTAGAGAAATCTGGTGGTAGCAACATAGGTGCGGAAGTCAGGCGTCTTTTCAGTTCCTGAAAGCTATGCTCACACTGTGGTGTCCACTCGAACTTTTTATCTTTCTTGAGCAGTTCAGTTAGATTCTTTGCAACCTTAGAGAAGTTCTCGACAAAGCGGCGACATTAGCTCGCTAGACCAAGAAAACTCCTAACTTGCTTAACCAATTTAGGTTGTGTCCAATCAAGGACAACTTGAACTCTCTCGGGATTGAGAGCAATACCCTTACCAGAGATTACGTGGCCTAGATAAGTCACTTCCGGTAACCAAACTTCACATTTTGAAAACTTGGCATAAAGGCGATGCTCTCGAAGTTTCATCAATACCATCCTTAGATGCTCGGCATGTTCTTGTTTGTTCTTCGAGTAGATGAGAATATCATCGAGGTATACCACGACGAATTTATCCAAATACTCCATGAAGATTGAATTCATCAAGCGAGAGAAGGTGGTTGGGGCATTGGTTAACCAGAAGGACATGGCGGTGTACTCGTATTGGCCCTAACGAGTGACAAAAGTCGTTTTTGGAATGTCCCCGTTCTTGATCTTGATTTGATGGTAACCTAACCTAAAATCCATTTTGGAGAAGACTGAGGATCCAGCGAGCTGATCATACAGATCGTTGATCCTGGGGAGCGGATACTTGTTCTTTATGGTGACCAGGTTAACTGGTCGATAATCTACAACCATCCGATCCGTTCCATCCTTCTTCTTAACGAAGAGGACGGGACAAGCCCAAGGAGAAGAGCTAGGACGAATGAAACCTTTATTCAAGGCATCATCTAGTTGCTTATTAAGTTTGGCTAGCTCTGAGGGTGCCATCTTATAAAGTCTTCTGGCTATTGGGGCAGTTCCTGGAACAAGGTCTATCACAAACTCTACATCCGTGTTAGGTGGAATTCCTGGCAGTTCTTCTGGAGAAACATTCGGAAAGTCACGGACTACCAGAATGTCTTCAAGTTCTGGAAGAGGACTAGCATTGAGGGAATAGAATTGGCATTTGGAAATTCGAGTAGAGGCATTAACTATCTCTCCCAATGGATGGGTAAGCTGAACATTTCTAGAATGGGTATCAATCTTGGCATAATGAGCTGACATCCAGTCCATACCCAAGATGATATTGATATCTGAGGATTTCAGGGCTATTAATGATGCTAGAAAAACTAGCCTGACTACTAGGATTTCATTGTCATAACTTATCCTAGAAGTTTGCCATTTACTACCACGTGTTTGGACAACTAATGGGATTGGCATATCACAAAAGGACATGTTATGCAAATGCACATAACTTTCGGAAATGAAGGAATGAGATGACCCAGTGTTAAAAAGAACAGACGCTGGGTGATGATTGACAAGGAGCGTACCCAAAATGACGTCGGGATCCTGTGCAGCTTCTTCTGCTGAGACAGAATTCATGTGGCCATGCGCAGGAGTTGGCTTCACATAGTATGGTTTGCCCGGCTTGCCTTGCCCAACAAACTTCCCAGGTTGCTTGGCAGCTATATTCCGAGGACACTCTCGTGAATAGTGTCCTGGTCCTCCACACTTGTAACAGGTCACCTGATTGGCACGTGGTGCAGCATTGCTAGCTGGAGCACCATAGGTCTTTGCTCGGGGGTTGGTCTGGTTCGCCCAAGGCACCACATAGGATTGCCTCAGGGTATACCTCACATGTGAGTGTCTCGTTAGTGATTTAATTAACTAATTATTTTTATTATCTTAAACTTAATAAGCCAGGGGTTGGCCCCACCTGTCATGGGCTCAAGGGAGTCAACCCACCGACGCTGGGGCTCAAACCCACCAGCGTTGAGCCACCGGTGGCTCGAGGGACGGAGGAGGGCATCGGAAATGCACCTCCGGTGACCAAATGAGCAGTGGATGGCACTAGAGGAACGGCCACTCATCCGCGCGTCCATTTTTGCTATGCTCAGGGGTTGAAACGGCCGGAGATGACCCCGGCGACGAGCTCGGCGGCTGCCGGACCTCGGGCAACATCAAGATCATCGAAACAGAGGGCATTAGGGTCGGGGTTTGGCTCCTACAGCATCTACACGACGCACTAAAGCTGATGGTGGTCTCAGATGGACCAACCCATCATCGGAACATCACCCGCGACAAGCTCCCGCGGCGGATCTCATCGTGCTCCGGTGGAATCGGGCGCTAGGGCACGTGATCGATGGGCAAAAGAGGGGGGAAACCATCCTGAGCTCACAGGGGTTGCAGAGGCATCGAGAGCGGGCTCGGGGACGGTCTGGAGAGGGAGAACGACGACGGCGAGCTTCAGTGATCCGAGGACGAAGACGACGGCTTCGGGGCAAGCCAGGGCTTGAGGGATTGCTTCCTTTGGCGGAGACAACGTGCTCGACGAAGCGGAGCGAACGGCGTGCTCAGGGAGGCTTGAGGTGGCCAGGGACGACGGCGAGCTCGAGCTCAAGCTTGGCTCTAATGGTGGCCGAGAGAGAGGGACACAGGAGGGCGAATGAGGAGAGGGAGAGAGCTGGAATGGGTCGCGGGAGGTTATCCCTTCGTGGCCAGCACGACGGGGAGGCGAGGCACGCACCCAGGTGCTTGGCCGCGCCAGAGAGAGCGGCGGCCACCTCCTGGTGCTCGCTGGCAAGAGGAAGACGACAGCGAGGGAGATGGGTTGGGCCAAGGTAAGAGCTAGATAGACTTTTCCCATTTCTTTTCTTTTCTATTTCTGTTTTAACCTTTCTGACGTTTGTTTCATTTTATTTTTGGCCCCAAACTATTTCTAAAATAGTGAAAATAATGTTGGGGTGTTATTTGGAATATTTCCAAACCTATATAAAAGATTCAATATTTTATAATAACCACAGATATTTAAAATCCCTTAATTGAATATTATGAGGGGCTTTTGTGTTTTAAATAAAATACCAAATGTACTTTTAAAAGGAAATCCACCCGTGAAATATTGTTTCCACTATTTATCAAAAATGATGGACTTTTATGAAGGCCATTTTGAGTTCATTGATTTATCACAATTATGAGTTGGGTTGAATATGGAGTTGCTAGGGTTTTTCTCTTTGATTTCCATTTTCACTTTTAAATGCAATAGTAAACATGAGCACAATCTTGCTAGACTTCAAATAGAAACTAGGGATGTGACAGAAGGTGTCCGTTGACTTAGCATGGATCAAGACTGGGATTTTTCACTCCATTTGACGGAGAGGTATCTCGGGGCCCACTCAGTAATACAACATCACAAACAAGCCTTGCAAGCAATGTGACTAAATAGTTAGCCACGGGATCTTGTATCCCGGAACGAGTAAAGAGACTTGCCGGTAACGAGATTGAAGTAGGTATGGTGATACCGACGATCGAATCTCGGGCTAGTAACATACCGAAGGATAAAGGGAATGATATACGGCATTGTGTGAATCCTTGACATAGAGGTTCAACCGATAAGATCTTCGTAGAATATGTAGGATCCAATATGGACATCCACGTCCCGCTATTGGATATTGACCGGAGAGTGTCTTAGTCATGTCTACATAGTTCTCGAACCCGCAGGGTCTACACACTTAAGGTTCGGTGACGTTTTCGGTATAGTTGAATTATTGATGTTGGTAAACAAATGTTGTTCGGAGTCCCGGATGAGATCCCGGACATCATGAGTGTCTCCGAAATGGTCCATAAACGAAGATTGATATATAGGATTGTTGTATTTGGCTTCCGGAAAGATTTTGGGCATTACCGGTAAAGTACCGGGAGTGACGAATGGGTTCCAGGGTTTTACCAGGAGGGGCCACCCACCCGGGAGAGAACCTAATAGGCCCATGGGAGGCGCACCAGCCCTTAGTGGGCTGGTGAGGCCAGTCCAATAAGCCTATTTCGGCCTAGGCAAAAAAAGGAAGAAAAAAAGGAAGGAGGTGGACAAGATAGGAAGGAGTCCTCCACCAAACCGAATTGGAGGAGGACTCCTCCATCCTTGCTTCGGCCAAAGCGTCCTCCTTGGAGTAGGAGGCAATCCACCCTCCCCTTGGTTCCTCGTATATATAGTGGAGGTTTGAGAAGGTTTTTGCACCTCAAGCCTTTGTGCAAACCTCTCTCCCTCCACTACTTCGTGACACCTCGTAGCCACATCGGTACGGCACAGCGAAGCCTTGCCGGAGTAGCTCCACCATCATCACCGCCATGCCGTCGTGCTGTCGGAGAATTCAGCTACCTCTTCGTCTCTCTTGCTGGATCAAGAAGACGGAAATCGTCATTGAGCTGTACGTGTGCTGAACGCGGAGGTGTCGTCCGTTCGATGCTAGATCGGGACGGATCGTGGGACGGCGGCGACTTGGATCGCGGAGATGTTCCACTACATCAACCGTGTTTCTTAACGCTTCTCGCTTAGCGATATACAAGGGTATGTGGATATGATCTCCCTCTCGTAGATGATCATCACCATGACAGGTCTTCGTGTGCGTAGGAATTTTTTTGTTTCCCATGCAACGTTCCCCCATAGTGGCATCATGAGCTAGGTTCATGCGTAGATGATATCTCGAGTAGAACACATAATAGTTTGTGGGCATTAATGTTCAATTTGCTGCCCTCCTTAGTCTTTTCTTGATTCAAAGGCATTGTTGGATTGAAGCGGCCCGGACCAACTTTACTCGTACGCTTACAAGAGACCGGTTTCATCGACTGACATGCAACTTGTTGCATAAAGATGGTTGGCGGGTGTCTGTTTCTTAAATTCAGTTGAATCGGATTTGACCGAGGCGGTCCTTGGAGAAGGTTAAATAGCAATTTTCATATCACCGTTGTGGCTTTGCGTAAGTAAGATGCGATCATACTAGATACCCATAGCAGCCACGTAAAACATGCAACAACAAATTAGAGGACGTCTAACTTGTTTTTGCAGGGTATGCTTGTGATGTGATATGGCCAAAGACATGATATGATATATTGGATGTATGAGATGATCATGTTGTAATAGTTAAATGTCGTCTTGCACGTCGATGCTACACAACCGGCAAGATCCATAGGGTTGTCTTTAAATTTATTTTGCGCTTGCAGATGCTCTTGCTATATCGCTAGGCAGTAGCTTTAGTAGTAAAAACATAGATAGCGCAACAACCTCGATGGCATCACAATGATGGAGATCATGATGATGAAAATCTTGGTGTGGCGCCGGTGACGATGGAGATCATGTCTGTGCTTTGGTGATGCAGATCAAGCAGCACAAGTTCATGGCCGTATCATGTCACTTATGATTTGCATGTGATGTTAATCCTTTTATGCACCTTATTTTTCTTAGAACGACGGTAGAATTATAAGGTGATCCCTCACCAAAATTTCAAGATAAAATTGTGTTCTCCCCGACTGTGCACCGTTGCTACAGTTCGTCATTTCGAGACACCACATGATGATCGGGTGTGATAGACTCAACGTTCACATACAACAGGTGCAAAATAGTTGCACACGCGGAACACTCAGGTTAAACTTGACGAGCCTAGCATGTACAAACATCGCCTCGGAACACAAGAGACTGAAAGATCGAGCATGAATCATATAGTTGATATGATCAACATGGAGATGTTCACCACTGAAACTATACTCAACTCACGTGATGATCGGACTTGAGTTAGTGAATTTGGATCATGTGACACTCGAATGACTAGAGGGATGTCTATTTGAGTGGGAGTTTATTAGTAATATGATTAGCTAAAATAAATTGTCTTGAACATAGTCTAAGTAATCTTTGCAAAATTTTATGTTGTAGATCAATGTCTCGCGCAGTAGCAAACCGGAATTTTAATACGTTCCTAGAGAAAACTAAGCTGAAAGATGATGGAAGGAACTTTGTTGACTGGGCTCAAAATCCGAGGCTTATCCTCTAGGTTGGACAAAAACAATATGCGCTTGATTCTGCGCTAGGTGATGCACCACCCGCTACGGCGACCCAAGATGTTTTGAACGACTGGCAAGCGCGTAAGGATGACTACTCACTAGTTAAATGTGCAGTTTTGTTTGGGTTAGAACCGGGACTTCAAAGATGTTTTGAACGTCATGGAGCATATGAGATGCTCCAGGAGTTGAAGTTTATCTTTGAGAAGAATGCCTCGATCGAGAGGTATGAGACCTCCGATAAGTTCTATGCTTGCAAAATGGAGGAGAATTCATCTGTCAGTGAACACATGCTTAGAATGTCTGGGTACTCTAACTGTCTAGCTGAGCTGGGGATTGAACTCCCGCAAGAAGCTATCACTGACAGAATTCTTCAGTCACTGCCACCTAGCTATAAGAGCTTCGTGCTGAACTATAACATGCAAGTGATGAATAAGTCACCCGGCGAGTTGTTTGCGATGCTGAAAGTCCGTGAGTCAGAAATCCAGAAAGAACATCAAGTGTTGATGGTCAATAAGACCGCTAGTTTCAAGAAAAATGGAAAAGGCAAGAAGGGTAACTCCAAGAAGAGTAGCAAAGTTGTAGCCCCTCCGACGAGGAAACCCAAGGCTGGACCTAAGCCGGAAACTCAGTGCTATTATTGCAAGGGGACTGGTCGCTAGAAACGCAACTGCCCCAAGTATCTGGCCAATAAGAAGGTGGCCAACACCAAACAATGTATTTTTGATATACATGTTATTGATGTGTACCTCACCATCTCTCATAGTAGTGCCTGGGTATTTGATACTGGTTCTGGTGCTCACATTTGCAACTCGAAACGGGAACTGTGGAATAAACGAAGGCTGGCGAAGGATGACGTGATGATGTGCGTGGGAAATGGTTCCAAGGTTGATGCGATCGCCATCGGCATGGTCTCACTTCAGTTACCATCGGGATTAGTGATGAACTTAAATAATTGTTATTTAATGCTTGTGTTAAGCATGAACATTATATCTGGATCTTATTTATTGGGAGACGGTTACTCATTTAAGTCAGAGAATAATGGTTGTTCTATTTATATGAGTAATACCTTTTATGGTCATCCACCCAATGTAAGGGGTTTGTTCATATTAAATCTCGATTGTGATGAAACTCATGTCCATAACATTGAGACCAAAATATGTAGAGTTAACAATGATAGCGCCACTTTCTTGTGGCACTGCCGCTTAGGTCATATTGGTGTTAAGTGCATGAAGAAACTCCATGCTGATGGACTTTTGGAGTACCTTGATTTTGAATCACTTGACACATGCGAACCATGTTGTGACAGCCCGATGCCGACGTTCCAGAAGATTCCCCTCTCTTCCTGTTTTCGTCGTGTGTCTACTTTTATTTGTCGTGTCATCATCGCATCATGCGCATCATCTGCATTGCATCGGCATCTCCGTTGCCGCCCGTTTGCAAAACTTGCATCCGTTATTAGTTGCCGCTTCTCTTCGCGTTCGTCGTTGTTCGTTCTGAGCCCGACTGCACACGCACGCGCCCGTGGCATCGTCGAAACCCTATTTTTAAAGTGTGCGTAAAACTTTCTCTGATCGGGTTGGGATTTGACGTGCGGTCTTATTTTAAATATAGCTAGGCCGCCTGTTGAATTTCGTCGCGATCGGAGTCCGTCTGGTACCCGAACGGTCGACTGTAGCAGCACCGTATTCGGTCTACCGTCGGACGTGTGTCGGTGTTTTAAATCGCGTTGCCGCGCCGCCCGTTTTCCCTCTCGTCTCCGCATAACCGCTCTTCACAGCCCACTAGTTCCACCTAGTCACTTCCTCCGTTCGTGATCATCGGATCGCGACCGGTCGGATGAGGTCCGCCCCACGAGAGACCAACCCTATATAGCAACAACCCCCCTAGAGAGGCCCCTCTCCCTTCACTAGGGTTTCCCCTAGCCATTTGCGCAGCCACCCCCTCAAAAACTCCACCTGCTAGCCCCCACCCTTCTAAATCCCGCAGCCCAGTCCCTCTGAACAAATCTGGCCATTGGATTAACATCTAATGGCTCATATTTGCCCAAAAATCTCACCTACCGGACAATGTCCACCCAAGTGGACAATGTCCGGGCGACCACAGGAGCCTCTCGTGCAGCCCGCAGCCTCCCGTTCTCCTCCTACCCGCCTGCCTGGGCCAGCTCCCTCTCCTCCCGCTGGTTCTCGTCGCCTGCAGCCGCCGGATGGGTTCCCCGGCCAGGTCCGGCGCATCCCCTTTAACCGCCGACCTCCTGGTAGCAGGTCGCCGCCGGCCCCGTTCCCCTGCGCCGCCCCGCAGCCGGATCCGGAGCTCGCATCCGTGCAGCCGCCCGGATCTACCTCTCCCGACCGACTCCTGGTCAGATCCCGCGAAGAAGACCCGAGGACGTCGCCGCGCCGGGTCCCTGGGACGGCTCGAGTGGACACAGAGGCGAGGCTGCGCTCGTGGCCTCCCGCTGTCCCACTCGCGTTGACCAGCGCCTGGTCATGCGTGGCGCCGGAGACACCAACCGTCGTGGCCGAGCTCACCCCTCCCGCAGCGGCCCAGCCTCCCGCGCCCAGGCCGAGCACGCTCAGCCGGCCCAGCTCCCGCCGCCGGCCCAGTTCGGCCACCTCTCCCTCAGCAGCTCCAGGCCGGCCCACCGAGGTGAGCCTCTTCCCCCCTGTAGCATTAGGTAGATTCGGCCCATTAGATTAATTAGGTTATTTTTTTCCGAAATTAATAAATTCCAGAAAATAGATATATTTAAAACGCCCGTAGTTTAATAACCGTAAGTCGGATCGCGACGTATTTTATATGGTTTTGTGGTAGTTTCGCGCGTAGAATACAAATTTGAAACTTGCATAATTGTTTGAGGTAGTTTAACGTGCCATACGCCTAGTTTAACGTGCTGTCCTATTTTGTTTCACCCCGTATTTAATTTTCGTGCAAGTCCGGACTGCCTGTATACCGTAGATTAAATGTTCCTGGTTTAGGGGCCATCGTTCCATGTATTTTAGATCGGTCATAGGTATTTTTGCATGTATGAATTGCCCCTAGTTTATTTTCCCGTATATAGGTTATTCTCCCGCATTATTGTGTGGCTTTATTTTGTGTTGCAACCCCACATATTTTATATGTTTCCGGGGTAGAAAAATCCCATGGATTTTTCTGTGCAATTAGTTTTAGCTTTTGAGTAAGTTAGTTCGCGCGATATTTTGCCGTGATGCCCTTTTGTTTAATTCATAGAATTTATTCCGTGCCTCGTTTGAGTTAGTTGTCAACTAGGGAGTTGATCTTGGGTGTTTTGTTTAGCCCCTGGTATTTTTGGTTGCAATAGAAATGCATGTTTAGTTGTGTTTTGCTTGCTCTCATGTTGCTAGAAATAGTGCTGTTTTAGAGGTGCTGAAATATTTCTAAGTCTTGAATCTGTTATATTTTGTTGCTGTCTTGTCTTGCTTGCATCTTGTGATCTGTAGCTCTTTTGAGGTTGGTCCAATGGAGTTAGTTGTACCCCTTGTGTTTCTCTAGCATGTTGTAAATTTTCATGCCATTTGAAGTCCTATAGCTATTGGTTTTGCTGCTGTCAATATTGCTTCAGATCGAAAACTGCACTTTCATGAGGTGTTATTTTCACTAAGTCTGAAATAGTGTGTGGGAAGCCATTTTGTGACTTCTTTTCCTAGTGTTCCTTGCTGCCATGCTAGATGTTGTTAGTTGTTTGTAGTAGTGCTTCTTGCCCTCTTCCGTGCCATGCCTTGCTTGAGTTTATCGGAGTTGTGTAGCTCGTAGTCGTGGGGTGTAGAAAACGCTATGTGGCTGTTTTTGGCAGTTTGTAGTCATTTCTTGTTTTGCCTGTAGTTTTTGAACCGTAGCTCCGTTTTGATCGTGTCCTACATGAAACTTGCTTAGAATCTCGTGCAGTTTCATTTTCTCTTGCTGTTTGCTTGTTTTGAAGTGCTCGTGACCGTCGTTGCACACATATTGCATTCATGCCATCATATCTTGCGGTGCTTGTAACTTTTGATCCGTAGCTCCGTTGGAGATGTTCTCTATGAGTAGATTGCTTGCCTTGATGCGTAGAATCACGTGAACCTATTTGTTTTTGCTGTTTAACAACCAATTAAATGTGTTAATTCAGATCTGGACAGAATTGTAAATTAACATGTGAGGTCGTCTCGGAGATGCTATATGACATTTCCGACCTCATTTAAAATGTCTGGATAGGCAGTTTAACTTCCGCTTCACCTCTTGCATGTTTCACAACATTAATATTGTCGTGTAAATAACCGGGAGTGAACTAAATAATTAACGTGGAGTTTCATCAATATGCAACTCGTTGCATATTGAACTTCAATTAATGTGTAGTTTTGTTTGTGTGAATTGTCATGCCGTGACTTGCTTGCATTCATCTGCTCATGCATCATTTGTGTTGTGCATCGTGTGGTGAATATCGTGTGTTGATTCTTGTTTCTGGTTTATTTCGTCTCGATAGAGTTCCGCAGCGTGTCGGATTGTGAGGACCCGTTCGACTACGTTGGTTCGTGTGCTTCACGGGGGCATTCTTCTTCCAAGCGGGATCTCAGGCAAGATGATCATTTCCCCAGATACCATTACTATCATTGCCATGCTAGTATCACCGTTTCTATCGATTATGTCTCGTTGCCTACCACATGTTAATTGTCAGCCTCTCAACAATGCCATGAAACCTTCAACCTGTTCGACCTAGCAAACCCCTGCTTGGCTATGTTACCACTTGCTTAACCCTGTTGTTAGCGTTGCTAGTTGCAGGTGCAGTTGCTTCCATGTGAAAACATGGGTTCCTTGTTATATCACCATATTAAATGCTATTTAATTTAATGCACCTATATACTAGGTAAAAGGTGGAAGGCTTGGCCTTCCTAGCCTGGTGTTTTGTTCCACCTTTGCCCCCTTAGTTTCGGCTACCGGTGTTATGTTCCATAAACGAGCGCTCCTAACACGATCGGGGTTGTTATGGGGACCCCCTTGATAATTCGTTTTAGATTAAAACTGGTCTGGCAAGGCCCAACATTGGTACTATTTGCCCAACATAATAATTCTGTTAAAATGAAATGCATAGGGAGGTAGCGCTACCCGAGGAGTAATTCTACATAACACAGGGGGGCCAGTGCTGTTGGTGCTGGTCCAAAACTAGAGCCGTTTGCGGGGCCAACCCGGGGCAACTCGGGAGATTTCTATCAAGCCACCGTACGCTGTGCTTATCCGTCGTGTCCTGAGAATGAGATACCCGGCTCCTATCGGGATCGTCGACACGCCGGGCGGCCTTGCTGGATTAGTTTTACCTTTGACGAGATATCTTGTGCATCGGGATTCCGGTGATGCTTTGGGTAATCTCAGAGTTGAGGTTTTCCACTAGGGAATCCGACGAGATCGCGAGCTTCGTGATCGAGGATTTCTATGCGGCTTGTGGTAATTTGTGATGGACTAGTTGGAGCACCCCTGCAGGGTTAAATACTGGTTCTAGATAACTTGAAGTTAACTTAATTAAAATATGCCAACTATGTGCGTAACCGTGACTGTCTCTTTCGTGAGTTCCTTCTCCGATCGAGGACACGGTGGGGTTATGTCTGACGTAGGTAGGTGTTCAGGATCATTCATTTGATCATCCGTAGTTCACGTCCGCTAAGCGTAGATCTTTCCCCTCTTATTTCTTGTACTCGTAAGTTTAGCCACCGAATATATGCTTAGCCGTTGTTGCAACCTCACCACTTAACCATACCTCACCCATTAAGCTTTGCTAGTCTTGATACCTTTGGAAATGAGATTGCTGAGTCCCCTGTGGATCACAGATTACTACATCACCAGTTGCAGGTGCAGGTAAAGGTTACTTGACGCGAGTGCGTTGATTGTTCATTTGGAGTTGCTTCTTCTTCTTCTTCTTCTTTGATCTAGGATGGGTTCCAGGACGGCAGCCTGGGATAGCAAGGATGGACGTCGTTCTTCTTTTGTCATTTATTTTCGTCCGTAGTCGGACCCTGCTCTTACTCTTGATGATTATGTAATGTTCTGATGTGACTCTGATGTAGCTTGTGGCGAGTGTAAGCCAATTCTATATATATCTCTTCTTTTCAGTACATGTACTTGTAACGATATCCATTCTTGCGACACGACGAGATGCGCTTCTATCCCTGACGAGGCCCTCGTGCCAAATTGAGGATAGGGTCGCATCTTGGGCGTGACACATGTCTCATGGGCAAGATGACTAAGACTCCGTTCTCTGGAATAATGGAGCATGCAAGTGACTTGTTGGAGATCATACATACTCATGTGTGCGGACCAATGAGCATAGAGGCGCGCGGCGGATATCGTTATTTTCTCACCTTCGCTGACGATTTCAGTAGGTATGGCTATATCTACTTGATGAAGCACAAGTCTGAAACATTCAAACAATTTCAGAGTGAAGTTGAAAATCATCATAGCAAGAAGATCAAGTTCCTACGATCTGATTGAGGAGGTGAATATCAAATTACGAGTTTGGTGCTCACTTAAGACAATGTGGAATTGTTTCACAGTTTACACCGCCTAGAACACCACAGCATAATGGTGTGTCCGAACGCTGTAATTGTACTTTAATAGATATGGTGTGTTCTATGATGTCTCTTACCGATTTGCCATTATCATTTTGGGGCTATGCATTGGAGACAGTTGCATTCACTTTAAATAGGGCACCATCAAAATCCGATGAGACGACACCATATGAGCTATGGTATGGCAAGAAGCCAAAGTTATCATTTCTTAAAGTTTGGGGATGTGTTGCTTATGTCAAAAAGCTTCAGCCTGAAAAGATGGAACCCAAAGCGGAAAAGTGTGTCTTCTTAGGTTACCCAAAAGAGACAGTTGGGTATACCTTCTATCCTAGATCCGAGGGCAAAGTATTTGTCGCTAAGAACAGAGCTTTTCTTGAGAAAGAGTTTCTCTCGAAGGAATTGAGTGGGAGGAAGATAGAACTTGATGGGGTTGCGAAACCTCTGCTTTAACAAGATGGTGGCGCACGGCAAAAAGAAATTTCCGTCGAGGCAACACCAGTTGAAGAGGAAGCTAATGATGGTGATCATGAAGCTTCAGATCAAGTTACTGTCGGACCTCGCAGGTCGACAAGAGCACGTACTGCTCCTGAGTGGTACGGGAATCCTGTCTTGTCAATCATGTTGTTGGACAACAATGAGCCTCTGAATTATGGAGAAGCAATGGTGGGCCCAGATTCCAACAGATGGTTGGAAGCCATGATATCCGGGATAGGATCTATGTATGTAAACAAAGTATGGACTTTGGAAGTATTACCTAAAGGTCGAAAGGCTATTCCGAACAAATGGATCTTTAAGAAGAAGACGGACGCAGACAGTAATGTGACCGTTTATAAAGCTCGACTTGTGGCAAAGGGTTTTTCACAAGTTCAAGGAGTTGACTATGATGAGGCATTCTCACCCCTAGTGATGCTTAAGTCCGTCCGAATCATGTTAGCAATAGCTACATTTTTCGATTATGAAATCTGGCAGATGGATGTCAAAACGGCGTTCCTTAACGGGTTTCTTAAGGAAGAGTTGTATATGATGCAACCCGAAGGTTTTGTCGATCCAGAGAATGCTGACAAAGTATGCAAGATCCAGTGATCCATTTATGGACTAGTGCAAGCATCTCGGAGTTGGAATCGGCGCTTTGATGAGGTGATCAAGGCGTTTGGGTTTATAGAAGTTTTTGGAGAAGATAGTATTTACAAGAAAGTGAGTGGGAGCTCTATAGCGTTTCTAGTATTATATGTGGATGACATATTACTGATTGGAAACAATGTAGAGTTTTTGGAAAGCGTAAAGGATTACTTGAATAAAAAAATCAACGAAGGACCTAGGAGAAGCTTCTTACATATTGGGCATAAATATCTATAGAGATAGGTCAAGGTGCCTAATAGCTCTTTCACAAAGCACATACCTTGATAAAGTTTTGAAGAAGTTCAAAATGGAACAATCCAAGAAGGGGTTCTTGCCTGTGTTACAAGGTATAAAGTTGAGTAAGACTCAATGTCTAGTAACTGCAGAAAATAGAGAAAAGATGAGTGTCGTCCCCTATGCTTCAGACATAGGGTCTATCATGTATGCAATGTTGTGCACGAGACCGGATGTCAGCATGGACATAAGTATGGCAGGCAGGTTTCAAAGTGATCCAGGAATGGAACACTGTTCGGCGGTCAAGAATATTCTGAAGCACCTGAAAAGGACTAAGGAAATGTTTCTCGTTTATGGAGGTGACGAAGAGCTCGTCGTAATGGGTTACGTCGATGCAAACTTTGACACTGATCCGGATGACACTAAGTCTAAAACCGGATACGTATTTACTCTGAATAGGGGTGCGGTAAGCTCGTGCAGTTCCAAGCAAAGCGTCGTAGCTGATTCTACATGCGAAGCAGAGTACATAGTTGTCTCAGAGACGGCTAAGGAGGGTGTTTGGATGAAGCAGCTCATGTCAGATCTTGGAGTAGTGCCAAGTGCACTGGACCCAATCAATTTGTTTTGTGACAATACTGTTGCCATTGCTCTAGCCAAGGAACCAAGGTTTCACAACAGGACCATACACATAAAGCGACGCTTCGTCATCCGTGATTACATCAAGGAGGAGGACATAAATATTTGCAAAGTGCACAAGGATGTGAATGTTGCACATCCGCTGACTAAACCTCTTCCACGAGCAAAGCATGATCAACACCAGAACTGTATGGGTGTTAGATTCATTACATTGTAAATCACATAGAGATGTGAAGCTAGATTATTGACTCTAGTGCAAGTGGGAGACTGTTGGAAATATGCCATAGAGGCAATAATAAAATAGTTATTATTATATTTCCTATTTCAAGATAAGCATTTATTATCCATGCTATAATTGTATTGAATGGAAACATAAATGCATGTGTGGATATATAGACAAAACAATGTCCCTAGTGAGCCTCTAGTTGACTAGCCTATTGGTCAACGATGGTTAAAGTTTCCTAGCCATAGACAAGTGTTGGCACTTGATCACGGGATCACATCATTGGGAGAATGATGTGATGGACAAGAACCAAACTATAAACGTAGCATATGATCGTGTCATTTTGTTGCTATTGTTTTCTGCATGTCAAGTATACATTCCTATGACCATGAGATCATGTAACTCACTGACACCGAAGGAATGCCTTGTGTGTATCAAACGTCACAACGCTACTGGGTGACTATAAAGGTGCTCTACAGGCATCTCCGAAGGTGTCCGTTGAATTAGCATGGATCAATACTGGGATTTGTCACTCCGTGTGACGGAGAGGTATCTCGGGGCCCACTCGGTAATACAACATCACAAACAAGCCTTGCAAGCAATGTGACTAAAGAGTTAGCCACGGGAACTTGTATTACGGAACGAGTAAAGAGACTTGCCGGTAACGAGATTGAAATAGGTATGGCGATACCGACGATCGAATCTCGGGCAAGTAACATACCGAAGGACAAAGGGAATGATATATGGGATTGTGTGAATCCTTGACATAGAGGTTCAACCGATAAGATCTTCGTAGAATATGTAGGATCCAATATGGACATCCAGGTCCCGCTATTGGATATTGACCGGTGAGTGTCTCAGTCATGTCTACATAGTTCTCGAACCTGCAGGGTCTGCACACTTAAGGTTCGGTGACGTTTTCAGTATAGTTGAATTATTGATGTTGGTAACTGAATGTTGTTCGGAGTCCCGGATGAGATCCCGAACAACACGAGTGTCTCCGAAATGGTCCATAAACGAAGATTGATATACATGATTGTTGCATTTGGCTTCCGGAAAGATTTCGGGCATTACCGGTAAAGTGCCCGGAGTGACGAATGGGTTCTGGGGTTTTACCGGGAGGGGCCACCCACCCGGGAGAGAACCTAATAGGCCCATGGGTGACGCACCAGCCCTTAGTGGGCTGGTGAGACTAGCCCAATAAGCCTATTTTGGCCAAGGCAAAAATGAAGAGGGAAAAAAGGAAGGAGGTGGACAAGATAGGAAGGAGTCCTCCACCAAACCGAAATGCAGGACGACTCCCCCTCCTTGCTTCGGCCGAAGCCTCCTCTTTGGAGTAGGAGGCAAGCCACTCTCCCCTTGGTTCCTCCTATATATAGTGGAGGTTTGAGAGGGTTTTTGCACCTCAAGCCTTTGTGAAGCCCTCTCTCCCTCCACTACTTTGTGACACCTCGTATCTAGATCGGTACGGCACGGCGAAGCCCTGCCGAAGTAGCTCCACCATCATCACCGCCATGTCGTCGTGCTGCTGGAGAATTCAGCTATCTCTTCGTCTCTCTTGCTGAAACAAGAAGACGGAGATCGTCATCGAGCTGTACATGTCCTGAATGCGTAGGTGCCGTTCGTTCGGCACTAGATCGGGACGGATCGTGGGATGGCGGCGATTTGGATCGCGAAGACATTCCACTACATCAACCTCGTTTCTTAACGGTTCCCACTTATGTACAAGAGTATGTGGATCCAATCTCCCTCCCGTAGATGATCAACACCATGATAGGTCTTCGTGTGCGTAGGAATGTTTTTTGTTTCCCATGCAACGTTCCCAAGAGACACAACGGAGGTGACGCCAAAGACACGGCAATCAATGTCGAATTCAGCAACCCAAGATCTGGACCACGGAACAAACCCTCTCAAGGGGATCTGGATGGACCGACCGCACTGGACAAAATACTCGACAAACCTTGCCAGATCCACAATAGCTACAACAAGCCCGCTACCCACACCAATTGTAACTATTGGTTGATCGAACATGCGACAAAAAGACAGTCGAGGACCAGGGCAAGAGTCCCCATAGCAAGGACGATAAAGAACCTCGCAAGCCGAACAATGGAGGCCAAAATGAATTCCCTTATGAGATGAAAACTGTGAACATTATCTATGTCACACACATACCAAAGAAAGAGAGGAAATACGCACTTCGGGATGTCTACGCCATAGAGCCAGTAGCTCCGAAGTATAAACCATGGTCGGCATGCCCAATCACCTTTGATCGCACGAACCACCCAAACTGTATTCGGCATGGGGGTTTGGTGGCCCTCGTACTTGACCCCATTATCGACGGGTACCACCTAAGGAGAGTCCACATGGATGGAAGCATCAGCCTCAATCTGATTTACGCGGATATGGTGAGAAAAATGGGTATCGATCCATCAAGGATCAAACCCAGGAATACTACATTTAAAGAAATAATACCCGATGTTGAAGCCCGCTGCTCAGGCACCATAACTGTGGAAGTGGTGTTGAGATCACCCGAAAACATGTGCAGCGAGGATATGATCTTCAACATTGTCCCTTTTTGTAGAGGCTATCATGCACTTCTCGATCATACAACGTTCGCTCGCTTTAATGGCGTCCCCCATTATGCATATGATGGCGGGACCCAAGGGTGTTATCACTGACAATGGTAACTCTGAGCGCTCACTTTGAACTGAGGAACACAAAGAGGCTCTGGTAGCCGAAGAATAGACCGACAATATAGCTCCAAAGCCCAAACTCACCATTAAGGAACGAGGGGCAAACAAACGAGCCTGAGTCCCGCCATAGTTCCCGGATTCTTCCCACGCTCAACACAAATAGGGATACACTCCCCATAACAGGGCCTCGTTTGCCATAAAATACATGCCCCAGAGGCACAATCCCGCGCTTAAAATAACTTGAGTGGGTGTCGGGACCGAATACATAAGGACCAAGTATCCGACTTGACCGAACTATGGTCAAATATGTCTTCGCACAATACTAGGTACCATCAAGGACCTACTTAGCATCAAGCTAACATACTTCGGCGACTTCTCAAGGCCTTCTCTTCCAAAGGCACGGTTGCCGACTACAACCACCACTAATGGAGCACCCCGTGGAGAGCAAAGGAGCAGACGTGTAGCAGGGCGCAGTAAAGGACATCAAGCCATCCGCAAAGGCTGTGTGTAAACCTTTTTCTCTGTAAATTTATTTTGAAGTATCAATAACAGTTGCTTAGGCAGATTGAATTGTATAGATAGACATCATGAGTTAATCAAAAATATAAACTATTTTTTGCGGTACCATGGCAGTCACTTATATTTCATAGCCATTTTTTTTATTTTTTTTATTTTCCGCTCGTCGCGACCAAAACAAGCCAGTTTAATACATATTTTCGATGCAGGCGGTTAATAGATGTGGGGCTTGACTATTAAGTTCACCTTAAGCATCATTCTAACACCATGTTTTACCCCTTGTGTTCGGCGTCTTGGATATTGTGTTATATGCACAAATTCTAAATTATGTCTTGGGTCAATAGTTGGGTTGTCGGGCTCCTATGTTTACCCTTTTACGTTCCGCATGTTCGGCTAAAGGGGTAAAGGAAGAACCAATGCGATTGTACTTCCAGCTCATCTCATTAAGTTCCTCAGTGGAGAAAGCCGAAAACTGATTGTCATAATAAGCGTGAACCGGTTTGTGGTCCGATGGCAAGTGTTAAACTAAGAATTCCAACCCTCTGCCGAGTTTTTTACCATCCTGCAAGAGTCTTGGGGGCTACGGCTCATTTTAAAATTATAAGTGTGTTGTCTACTCTATTTTGACCCACTCATGAGTTTTCAAAACTCACACAGTGCTCGGGGGATACTGCATACGGGGATTGTATTTAAATCCATAAAGCAAAAATACTTTATAATAAGATATTCTATAAATTACTTTGAAGCCCGTCAAGAGGTCGTCGAAAGCCCCCTTCAATCCACTGTCAACGGATCGAATGCTTTGTAGAACTGCACCCGATAGAGTGTGGTGTTCTTCAGAGATGGAGGAGTCATTCAAACTCTCCTCCATCATGGCTGACCACCCAATTTGGGGCCGCTCTGTTACGGGCGACTCCGGGTGTGATGTCCTCGATTTGATCATACGCTAATCATACACGCAAATGCGTACGACCAAGCTCAAGGTCTCACGGGAAGATATCAAAACACAACTCTAGAACAAATAAAACGTACAAGCTTCATATTAAAAGCCAGGGGCCTCGAGGGCTAGAATACAGAAGCTCGATAAACACATGAGTCAGCGCAAGAAACAATATCCGAGTAGAGACATTAAACATGGGGTGTCTTAGACAAGGCTAGCACAAAGATACAACGACCGAACGAGGCGAGCCCTCCTCCCTGAGAGCCTCCTAACTACTCCTGGTCTTCAGCGGCCTCCACATAGTAGTAGGCACCGTCGGGGTAGCAGTCGTTGTCAGCAGGATACTCCATCTCTTGGGCTCCATCATCTGGTCGCAGCAACGGATCAAGGGGACAAAGGGGGAGCAAAGCAACGCTGAGTACTCATCCAAAGTACTCGCAAGACTTATATCAGAACTATGATAAGGTATGCAACATTATCAAAGGAAGGGGTTTATGTGTACTGACTACAGCAATGCAAGAATAGAGAGAGGGGACTAGTCCTATCGAAGACTAGAATCTTCAGGGGTCTTACAGCAATAGACAAGAGTAGAACAGGTAACACAAAGAATAGTCATATTGTTGCAGTAATATTAATATGAGGTCACGCCCCGATATCCTCCCTCGACTCCGTGCGAGGAAGCAATCCCGGAGCAACATTCCAGTTAAGTAACAGTTGTAGTTGTATAAGATCAAGGCACAACTCTAAGTCGTCATGTAACCGTCGACACGGCTATCTGAATAGTTAATTTCCATCCCTGCAGGGGTGCACCAAGTTTCCCGTACGCTCGATAACACTCTGGCAGGACACACTTTTCTGGGTCATGCCCGGCCTTGGAATATCGACACGTCGCAGCCCCACCTAGACTCAACAGAGAGGCCAGCTCACCTGCCTAAATCCTAAGCGCACAGGGGTCATGGGCCCATCACCCTTTGCATTCCTGCATGATGCGTGGGAGGCCGAGGTCAGTCCTAGCACCCCTTATTACAAGCGCGATGCATATCCGGACCACTCGGGCGCGCGCCGCTCCATTGCTGACGTCTGAAGAGCTTCGGCTGATACCACGACGCCGAGTACCCATAACTTCTCCCGCATAGCCGGTTAGTGCGAAAAGGTCTCCGACCAACCGTGATCAAATACCCAAATCCATTAACATTTTAATTAACTCATTGACACATGCACGCGGGAATCCAGCCGCCTAACATTTATTCATCAATGTTCCCAGTAACACGGTCAAGTAACTGTGTGGTTGTAACATCAGGGGGATCCGAGGCATCACCCTCGTTGGATCCCGAACGATGTAACCGTCAAGGTGGACTTAGAGGAATCACCCTCGAGGGTCTCACACTTGAGGGGTTGCACAACAGAGACATCATCGGGAGTGGTGAAGGAGGAATCACCCTCGATAACCACGACCGACTAGCTGCACTACACAGATATCATCATGAGTACTTCACGAAGTGTCACCCTCGGTACCCAATAGTAGCTCTGAAGCGTCGTACAACTAAGGAGGGAGTAAGTGTTGTGTCAGGTCTTGGTTCGTCGATCAGGGATCGAGACTCGACAATAAAGCGGGGCAACTGGACTAAGGGGTCAGAGGGGATGACTCCTCCACCTATACTAAGCAGTTTAAAGTGGGTACTGGAAAGTAGAAGTTCATCAAAATTAGGCTATGCATCAGATATAGGAACTAACTACAACAGTAGCAAAATTCTAATGCAAGCATGAGGGGGAAAGAAATGGACGATATAGGAATGATCAAGGGGGTTTGCTTGCCTTGTTGCTCTGCAGCAAAGGGCAGGTCGTCAGAAGCGTAATCATACCCGACAACAGCGTCAGTCTCGGTGTCTACCAATAAGAAGAGGGGGGAATAAACAATGAATTAACACCGATGCAAACATTAAGCATGACATGGCAAAATGCAGGTCTAGGCATGAGCTAACGCATTGTATCTGTCATAGACGGGTCGGGAAAATATCGGATGATATTTCCCGGGTCTCTAGCTACTACTTTTTAGATGGAAAACGGTGGAAAAGTTCCACGTTCGCTATGTTAGAGGTGCGTGACAAACGAACGGATAGTGTATCCGGGTTCGTCTTGTTCTGCTGATCAACTTTCATGTTTAAAATATTTGCATGTGACTTACGGTTTATTTTATATTAATTTTCAAAGATTTAATCGATATTTAGAAATTAAAACAGATTTAATTATATTAGATAATTAGATATGACATGAGCATGATGTCAACATGACATCAGTAGTCAACAACCATGTTGACTGGTCAAACTGACCTGTGGGTCCCATACGTCATAGACACAATATATTATGAGGGTTAATTAATATTTAATCAAGTTAATTAGTGGGGTGGGACTCACCTCTCATACTGTTTAGGTTAATTAATTAACAGCTTTCTTAATTTATCTATTTACTCTTAATCATATTAATACTACCAAATTACCTAATTAATTAATTCACTAATTGATTAATTAATTAACTTAACTAATTATTTAACGATTATTTATTTATTTAGTTATTTTTATTTCCCTTTTCTTTCTTCTTCTCTTTCTTTTTTCTTAAAACATTTTAGGGGGGTGGCGCCACATGTAAGTGGCCCATCGGCCACCCACACATCACACACACATCTGTACACCAATTCACACATACACACATTTTTTTACATACATCCACACATATACATACATATACACATTAATACATACATACATAAAACTTTGCATATATCCATGCATATTTCATTTTTGTTTTATTTTCTTTTTCTTTCCTCTAATAACTCACATGAGGTTGAACCTCCTGGACTAACAGGCAGGACCCGAAGGGGGCGCGACGGAGGTCGTCGGAGGCCGCGGAGGGGGGCGGTGGCGCGTGGAAATGGGGCCGGAGAGAGAAGGAAGGAAGGGGGAGGAGCCTGAATGGAGGGCTCATCGACGGTGTAGGGTGGCTGGTTCGGCGAGGCTCGGTGGAGCCGTTGAGGAGTAGGCATGGACGACGAATTCGGTGACGAGGAGCCCAGAGGAACGTCGGATGTGTCGGTGTTGGAGGAGGCCGGCGGGGGGTCGTCGTGGCCACCAGCATCGGGGTCGGAGGAGGGTCGGCGGATCCGAACGGAGCAGAACCGGTGGTGGCCAAGGGGGGCGGCCGGTGCGGATCCGACGGTGGGGTCGAGGTGGTCCGGCAGGGGAGATCGAATCCGGTGAGGGGGTCGCACGAGGGGGCGGAGGGAGCTCGGGCAACGTGGGGACGAGGGGGTGGTGACGCTCGGAAGAGGGGACCGGCGAGGGAAGGGCTCGGGCGAGTGAGAGGGTGGGCGACGGCCAGGTGGGGCAAGGGGAACGAGGGGAACCAACCCCCTCGTGCATTCTCGCGGCGGGGTGGAGGGAGTGAGGTGAGGCTGCGGTTTGGGCTAGGGTTTCCACGGTGTTTTATACCCCGTGGTGGAGATGGGCTAGTGTGTGCCGGCTGGGTCGGTTGGCCCAGTTGGGCCGGGGCTTGTTTTGTTTTGTTTTGTTTTTCATTTTTATTATTTATTTTGTTTTCTGTTTTAACAGTTTCTGTTTTATTTATTTAGAGGCTCTAAAATACTTCCAAAAATGCCCGCTTCAATTTCATAAAATCTTAGGGAATATTTGCAACCCATCCAACATTTTTATTTTCAGTTTCTCAAAACTTTTAAAATCCACTTTTTAGACAAATTAAATATGCAATGGAATTGAACGGGGTTTGAACCAACGAGAGTTTAACAACAATAATCATGGTGACGTGGCAGCATTAGCGTGGGATCACTTTAGCTTACTTACATACATTACTGTAGCAAAAGCTGGGGATCTCACACCCGGTGCGGCATCGCAGTTTCTCCTCTTGGAGAAGCTGGTGTAGATGATCCTAGAGGCTTGTTGGTCTCTAGAACTGTTTGTGGAGAGAGCTCAGGTTGTCCGAGCTCTCCCTTTTTGCTTGCCAGGTGGGATTCGTCCTCCCGGTCTTCGACGACCGAGGTGTTAATCCCGTCCCTAGTATCCGACTCCTGGGGGATCTTTCAGGACACCACCTCCCTGATCTCCTCGACAACCGAGGGAGGTGTGCTATGTGAGGCGGTTCCGCTCTCCACTAGATCGGATGGCAAGGAGTCCCCCTTCGAAGCCTGGTGTTAAAGCATATTTCTCCATTTTTGGTTTTGGTAATTGATGACAAAACCCTATGGACTAATGGTTGTCTTAAGTTATATTCGAAGGATTTCTCCATAGGCACTTCTTCAAGTCCATTTGTTGGTTTCAAGGAGTTTATATAATGACCAAGGTGTTATTCAAGGTTTTATCCAAAGATTGGTCAAAAAGACACAAGGTTGATCATGACTAAGTTAAAGAGTAAATCAAGTTAATCAACACATAAAACGTGTAAGATGTACCGAGAGGTATCAAGTGATCCCATGGTATGGTAAGCATTGTCCATTACACTTTGTGTACTAACCCATGGTCTTCGTGAGAGTTCTATGTGGGGATAGGTGTTTTTTCATGGGCTTGCGTCAAGAGGAAGATCTCATACAACCCATGGAGGATGACATCAAGTGGTGGTCGTCATCAAGATTGCGGCATCTAAGTTCAAGTGCAGCATCATGAAGATATCGTGCTTGAAGCATGTCGTCCATTGTGGTGGCAATGAACTTGTAAATATGTGCTTAAGAGTGGCTCACCCTTAGTGAGTATGGGGGAGACATAAACCAGCCTTCATCGAGACAATGCAATCAAGAAAGGTGGTCCATCTTGAGGAAGTTAAGATCGTCATCATCTAGCTCAAGTGGACTATGTGCAAGGTATAGGTTTGCCCTTGATAGGTTTTCTATTTTTACTGGTCTCATGGTGGTAGTGGGGAGACCGGGTTATACGATCAATTGTCGAACTATCACGGGGGGCTCTCAAGTGAGTAGCTTTATCGTATCATTCGTTGAGAGCTCAAACCATTTGCATCCTTGCATCATCTTTTTTGGTTCCTGTTTGGTGTTTCTCTTTGGGAGTTTTAGAGCTTATGGACATCTTTATGACAAGCTCGAGTTCATACAAAACGGAGTCCATATGCATCTTCCATGATGTTTTCGATGCTGGAGTTTTTGTCGGTTCTTCACTCATAGAGGTTTCACATCTCTATATCATTGGCATTTTTATACTCCCTCTTCTTAAAATAACCATCTCGATGTTGAATAGCTTTTATCTTCCTGAATCCAACAAGCTTGAGTTTGCTCGATTTGGAGCTCGTATGTGAAAGTTACGTGCAATTCTGGCATTCATGTTTTTCATCCTCAAAATATCAAGCGCTGCTACAGCTCCGGGGAGAGGTACTAACTCTTATCGGAGGTAGTACCGTCCAGGTCAACGGTAGTACCGCTCCCGGGTGAACTAAACTCGTTTTTCTGTCTCGTTGGGCTGTTTTGATCGTACTAGGCGGTAGTACTGCTCCCTGGAGCGGTAGTACCGCTTGAGCACGACTTGTGGGCATGACGGTTGGATTTGGGGGAGACTATTTAAGGGGGCCTTCGTCCCCAATGGTCCCTATCTTCTGATCTCGTGTTTGCCCCCCATTGTTGACCTTTTTGAGCTTGCTAACTCTGAGTCCCTGATAACCCACAAGTGTAGGGGATCGCAACAGTTTTTGAGGGTAGAGTATTCAACCAAAATTTATTGATTCGGCACAAAGGGAAGCGAAAGAATATTCTCAAGCATTAGCAACTGAGTTTTTCAATTTCAACCACACCTAAAAGATTAGTGTCTGCAAGCAAAGTATCAGTAGCAAAGTGGTATGATAGCAACGGGGTCAGAAAAAGATCTGTTGACGGCAGACTATTCCTAACTGTTGTATCAATGGCACCAGTAAATAGCACGTGGACGGGGAACTATTCTTCCCCGGCAACGGCTCTAGAGAAGTCTTGCAACAAGTAACAGCAAAGTAGCAATAGTAGTGACAGCAGTAGCAAGGAACAACAGTAGCAGCAACAGTAGTAACAGTAGAGTAACACCAGTAGCGACAGCAGTTGCAACAAAGTAACATAGCAAGGACTAGAAGTAAAAGACTCGTAGGCAGTGGATCGGTGATGGATGAGTATATAGGATGTGATTCAGCATGTAACAGCTATAACACGGAGAGATAAGTAACTAGCTCCCTTTCGTCAATCTAATGTAGGCATGTATTCCGTATGTAGTCATACGTGCTTAGGGAAAAGAACTTGCATGACATCTATTGTCCATCCCTCCCGTGGCAGCGGGATCCTAATGGAAACTACGGGATATTAAGGTTCTCCTTTTAATAAAGAACCGGACCAACGCATTAACACTTGGTGAATACGTGAACTCCTCATATATGGTCATCTCCGGGAGTGGTTCCGGCTATTGTCACTCCATGGTTGCCGGGTCATAACACATAGTAGGTGACTACAACTTGCAAGATAGGATCTAAAACACACATATATTGGCGACAACATAATAGGTTCTGATCTGAAATCATGGCACTCGGGCCCTAGTGACAAGCATTAAGCATGGCAAAGTAGTAGCAACATCAATCACAGAACATAGTGGATACTAGGGATCAATCCCCGTCAAAACTAACTCGATTACATGATAGATCTCATCCAACTCATCACCGTCCAGCAAGCCTACGATGGGGTTAATCACGAACGATGAAGAGCTTCATGGAATTGTCGATGGAGGAAGGTTGATGATGACGATGGCGACGATTTCCCCTCTCCGGAGCCCGGAACGGAATCCAGATCTGCCCTCCAGATGAAGAACGGCAGGTGGCGGCGCCTCCGTATCGTAAAATGCGATGAATCCTTCTCTCTGATTTTTTCCGGGAAAGACGAAACAAATAGAGCTGAGTTTGGGGGCGGTGGTGCCACGTGGGCCCCACAAGCCCTCACGGCGCGGCCTAGGGGGGTGGTCGCGGCCCAGGGGCTTGTGGCCCACTGGCACACCCCCTCTGGTGGATCTTTGTGGAGGTATTTTTCATTAATTCCAGAAAAAAATCTCCGTAAATTTTCAGGACATTCCGAGAACTTTTATTTCTCCACAAAAACAACACCATGGCAATTCTGCTGAAAACATCGTTAGTCCGGGTTAGTTCCATTCAAATCATGCAAATTAGAGTCCAAAACAAGGGCAAAAGAGTTCGGAAAAGTAGATACGACGGAGACGTATCAACTCCCCCAAGCTTAAAGCCTTGCTTGTCCTCAAGCAATTCAGTTGACAAACTGAAAGAGACAAAAGAAAAACTTTGACGAACTCTGTTTGATCTTGTGGTTGCAACTATGCCTAACTCATAACCATAATTTCAGCAAGATCACAAGTAAACCACATAAGCAAATGACATCTAGGTCTCACGGTAAACTCATATCAATGGCATAATCAACTAGTGAGCAAATAATAATAAGTCTCAAATGTCAACACTTCATTCAAAACAACATGAAGCAGTACGAATAGATGGTATCTCGCTAGCTCTTTCTGAGACCGCAAAACATAAATGCAGAGCACCTTCAAAGACCAAAGGCTGACTAAACATTGTAATTCAAGGCAATGAAGATCCAGTCACAGTCATACTCAACACAGTTAAAAGCAAAGCATAAAAATGACAAAGGTGCTCTGCTGCGGCAACAAAAGTCCTTCCCTGGCGCGTAGGAATTCTTCTTGTTACTTCTCTGGTTTGTGTCGGTTTTTCCCTTGAAGAGGAAAGGGTGATGCAGCACAGGAGTAGTAAGTATTTCCCTCAGTTTGAGAACCAAGGTATCGATCCAGAAGAAGGGCCTCATCAAGTCCAAAGTACGTGCGCAAACACAAACAAGCTTGCACCCAACGCTTCAAAGGGGTTGTCAATCCCTTCAAGATTGTTTGCAAAGTGAGATCTGAAGGCGAAAAGTGCAACGAAGTAAAAAGTGTAAGGCTGAAAATATGGTGTGGAGTAGACCCTGGGGGCCATAGTGTTCACTAAAGGCTTCTCTCATAATAGCAAATATCACGGTGGGTGAACAAATTATTGTCGAGCAATTGATAGAACCGCGCAAAGTCATGATGATATCTAAGGCAATGATCTAGCATATAGGCATCACGTCCGAGACAAGTAGACCGATACTTTCTGCATCTACTACTATTACTCCACACATCGACTGCTATCCAGCATGCATCTAGTGTATTGAGTCCATGAAGAACAGAGTAACGCTTTAAGCAAGATGACATGATGTAGAGGGATAACCTCAAACCAATGATGAAAACCCCATCTTTTTACCCTTGATGGCAACAACACGATACGTGCCTCGCTACCCCTTCTGTCACTGGGTGAGGTCACCGCACGGTATGAACCCAAAACCAAGCACTTCTCCCATTGCAAGAATCATAGATCTAGTTGGCCAAACAAAACCCACAACTCGAAGAGAATTACAATGATATGAAATCATGCATAAGAGAGATCAGAAGAAACTCAAATAAGATTCATAGATAATCTGATCATAAAACCACAATTCATCGGATCTCGACAAACACACCGCAAAAGAAGAATACATCGGATAGATCTCCATGAAGATCATGGAGAACTTTGTATTGAAGATCCAAGAGAGAGAAGAAGCCATCTAGTTACTAGCTATGAACCCGTAGGTCTATGGTGAACTACTCACGCATCATCGAAGAGGTCATGGTGTTGATGAAGAAGCCCTCTGTGTCCGAATCTCCCCTCCGGCAGGGCACCAGGACGTGCCCCAGATGGGATCTTGCGGAGACAGAAGCTTGCGGCGGCAGAAAAGTAATTGCGGTCGTCTCCTGATTTTTTTGGGAATATTTGGGAATTTATAGGCACAAGATCTAGGTCAGGAGACCTCCAGGGGGCCCACAAGCCTGGATGGCGCGGCCCCCTGGCCGCGGGGTGGGGGCTTGTGGGGCCCCTGGGGCTCTTCTGGCTTGGCCCCCAAGCTCTGTGATCTTCTTCCGTTCCAGAAAAAATCTTTTCGGGGATTTATTTCTGTTTGGACTCCGTTTCAAAATCTCCTCTGAAAGGGGTCAAAAACATGGAAAAAACAGGAACTCGCACTTGGTACTGAGTTAATAAGTTAGTCCCAGAAAATAAATAAAAGGCATGCAAAACATCCAAAGTTCGACAAGATAATAGCATGAAACCATCAAAAATTATAGATACGTTGGAGCCGTATCATGCTCTCTAATTGGTGCTTTTGTAAGAGGAGGATGACTCAACAGGAACATAAATAGACAGGCCCTTCGCAGAGGGAAGCATTGATTTGCAGAGGTGCCAAAGCTCGAGCTTTTAAAACAGAGATAATAATTTTGGGTGGCATGCTCACATTGTCAACGCAATGACTAAGAGTTCTCAACATCTTCCACGCTACACATGCTATAGGCGGTTCCCAAACAGAAAAGTAAAGTTTTGACTCCCCCACCACCAATCAATCACACTCCACGGCTAGCCGAATCCTTGGGTACCGTCCATACCAACATCAATCCTGGGGGAGTTTTGTTTGCAATTATCTTTTCGATTTGAGCATGGAACTAGGAATTCCAATTACTGACCCCTTTCTCGTGAACAAACACATATCGAGGATAACACGCCTAGCATGGAAGATACCAGTACCCCCCTGTCACCACATGAGCGGTTCAGGCATGCAAAACAGATTATTTCTTGAAGGTTTAGAGAGTGGCACATGCAAATTTACATGGAACGGCAGGTAGATACCGCACATAGGTAGGTATGGTGGACTCATATGGCACAACTTTGGGTTTATGGGAGTGGATGCACAAGCAGTATTCCCACTTAGTACAAGTGAAGGCTAGCAAAAGACTGGGAAGCGACCAACTAGAGAGTGACAACAGTCATCAAAATGCATTGAGATTAACTAGCATTGAGTGCAAGCATGAGTAGGACATAAATCACCATGAACTTGAACATCACAGAGGCTATGTTGATTTTGTTTCAACTACATGCATGAACATGCGCCAAGTCAAGCCACTTGAATCATTCAAAGGAGGATACCATCCTATCATACTACAACACAGTCATCTCAAAATTCATATGGGCATCCAAGACAAACCATTATAAGCTCCTAGCTAAGTAAGCATGGCATAAGCAACTATTATCTCTAAGTTTTCATTACAAACATGTTTCTCTCCCAACAAAGCTGAATCAGGCATGATGAGATAGTCATATTTACAAAAACAAAATAGATCGAGTTCATACCAGCTTTTCCAGGCTTAGTCACTTCATCATATATCGTCATTATTGCCTTTCACTTGCACGACCGAACGATGTGAACAATAATAAGCGTGCCCGTGCATTGGACTAAATCTAGAATCTGCAGGCAAACACAAAGGAGAAGACAAAGTAATATGGCTCTATGAAAGCTAAACAGGTATGCATGCAAGAGCCACTAAACATTGTAACCATTATATTCTACCTTGACCCAAGGAAAAAGAAAACTATTTACACGGGAAAGCTCCCAACAAGCAAAAGAAGAACAAGAAAATCTTTTTGGGTTTTCTCAAACTAGACAGACACACGAAAATAAAACGAGAAAAAGAAAATAAACTAGCATGGATGATACAGTGGCAAAGTGTGAACACCGGCTCACAAAGTGAAAGCATAAGCAAGAATGTGAAGTAGGTGAGAAACACGTACTCCCCCAAGCTTAGGATTTTGGCCTAAGTTGGTCTACTCCCATGGAGGGAAATAACCAGCTCCGAGGTACTCCGGAGTGGACTGAGGATGCCACTGCTGTGTGAGCTCCTCTGGCTCCCACTGATAAACTGGCGTGTGGTACTCGACTGGTGGCTCGGGCACGGGCACCTGTGGTTGGGCTAAGCCCCAATATGCGTAGATGTCCGAGGGCATAATAATGTACTTGCCTGCATGAATATTGAACAAAGAAGGAGCAGGCAAAGTAATAGTCTCACGAGTACCCTGACTAAACACCAGGTTATAAATCATCCTTCTATTTATATCTCTATCAAGAAAGTCATGGCGAACCATGCTATCGTAATCTAGATATCTCTCGGGAAGAAGGACCTCTTCTTCCTCCTCCAGTCTAATGGGTATCTCAAAGTGTCTAGCAAGACGGATAGCATAGATACCTCCATAGACAACACCTTTAGAACGGTTCAGGTTCAACCGTTGAGCTACTATAGCGCCCAAGCTATAAGTTTTATCGTTATAAAGGGCTTCGTGCAAGACCGCAAGGTCTGGGGAACTAAGTGACCCAGCTTTCCCACAGTCAATCAAACATTTTCCCACAAATAATGAGAAGTACCGAAGCACGGGAAAATGAATGCTAGCAGCTCTAGTGCAAGACACTCCTCTCTCCTCTCCTACAGCAATAGTACCGATGAAAGCTTCCAAGTCCCGTGGACGAGGTTCATGAATATCCCAACGTAAGGTAATTTGCAAACATTGCAAAAATCCTGGAGTGACATGCGCTGGGGGATATCATAAACTTTAAACTCAACCATAGGAGGATTCTTCCTCGGATAGAAGTTAAAGCTTTGTACGAAGATATTAGTGAGGAGGAGGTATTGCGGACAGTTATCTTCAACGAAGGCGGTAAGGCTTGCGTTCTCCACCAAGTGATAAAAGTCCTCATAAATTCCAGCGACGCGTAAGAACACGTCGCTTAGCCACTCGCACGCTCGAACTTCTGCGACTCGAGGGACCAGATACTTGGGCTTCTTCTCACTCCCATCATCCTTGGGGTCACGGCTGCTGCGGCAACAAAAGTCCTTCCCTGGCGCTTAGGAATTCTTCTTGTTACTTCTCTGGTTTGCGTCGGTTTTTCCCTTGAAGAGGAAAGGGTGATGCAGTACAGGAGCAGTAAGTATTTCCCTCGGTTTGAGAACCAAGGTATCGATCCAGAAGGAGGGCCTCGTCAAGTCCAAAGTATCTGCGCAAACACAAACAAGCTTCACCCAACGCTTCAAAGGGGTTGTCAATCCCTTCAAGATTGTTTGCAAAGTGAGATCTGAAGGCGAAAAGTGCAACGAAGTAAAAAGTGTAAGGCTGAAAATATGGTGTGGAGTAGACCCTGGGGGCCATAGTGTTCACTAGAGGCTTCTCTCATAATAGAAAATATCACGGTGGGTGAACAAATTACTGTCGAGCAATTGATAGAACCGCGCAAAGTCATGACGATATCTAAGGCAATGATCATACATATAGGCATCACGTCCGAGACAGGTAGACCGATACTTTCTGCATCTACTACAATTACTCCACACATCGACCGCTATCCAGCATGCGTCTAGTGTATTGAGTTCATGACGAACAGAGTAACGCCTTAAGCAAGATGACATGATGTAGAGGGATAATCTCAAACCAATAATGAAAACCCCATCTTTTTACCCTTGATGGCAACAACACGATACGTGCCTCGCTACCCCTTCTGTCACTGGGTGGGGTCACCGCACGGTATGAACCCAAAAGCAAGAACTTCTCCCATTGCAAGAATCATAGATCTAGTTGGCCAGACAAAATCCACAACTCGAAGAGAATTACAAGGATATGAAATCATGCATAAGAGAGATCATAAGAAACTCAAATAAGATTCATAGATAATCTGATCATAAATCCACAATTCATCGTATCTCGACAAACACACCGCAAAAGAAGATTACATCGGATAGATCTGCATGAAGATCATGGAGAACTTTGTATTGAAGATCTAAGAGAGAGAAGAAGCCATCTAGTTACTAGCTATGGACCCGTAGGTCTATGGTGAACTACTCACGCATCATCGAAGAGGTCATGGTGTTGATGAAGAAGGCCTCCGTGTCCGAATCTCCCCTCTGGCAGGGCACCAGAACGTGCCCCAGATGGGATCTTGCGGAAATAGAAGCTTGCGGTGGCGGAAAAGTGATTGCGATGATCTCCTAATTTTTTGGGATTTTTAGGGAATTTATAGGCGCATCCCCTAGGTCAGGGGACGCTCAGAGGGCCCACAAGCCTGGATGGCGCGACCTCCCCCTCGCCGCGGGGTGGGGGCTTGTGGGGCCCCTGGAGCTCCCCTACCTTGGCTCCCAAGCTCCCCGATCTTCTTCCGTTCCAGAAAAAATCTTTTCGAGGATTTTCTTCCGTTTGGACTCCGTTTCAAAATCTCCTCTGAAAGGGGTCAAAAACATGGAAAAAACAGGAACTGGCACTTGGCACTGAGTTAATAAGTTAGTCCCAAAAACATATAAAAGGCATGCAAAACATCCAAAGTTTGACAAGATAATAGCATGAAACCATCAAAAATTATAGATACGTTGGAGACATATCAAGCATCCCCAAGCTTAACTCCTCCTCATCCTCGAGTAGGGAAGTGATAAAGAATGAATTTTTCATGTGGAATGCTACCTAGCATAGTTGTCCTTTGCAACTTCTTTCACGTGGCATGAATGTTCAGATCCGTAAGATTCAAAACAATAGTTTGCTATTGACACGAAAACAGTAATACTTCAAGCAAACTAGCAAAGTAATCATGAACTTTCAAAATAACAAGGCCAAAGAAAGTTATCCCTACAAAATCATATAGTCTGGCTATGCTCCGTAATCCTCACACAACTAATGTAAATCATGCACAACCCCGGTATTGGCCAAGTAATTGTTTTCGCACTCTTACTTTCTCAAACTTTTTATAACTATCACGCAATACATGAGCGCGGACCATGGATATAGCACTATAGGTGGAATAGAGTGTGCTGGTGGTTGTGAGACAAAAAGGAGGAGATGGTCACACTGACTCGGCGTATCAATAGGCTATGGAGATGCTCATTAATAGATATCAATGTGAATGAGTAGGGATTGCCATACAAGAGATGCACTAGAGTTATAAGTATGTGAAAGCTCAAAAGGAAAACTAGTGGGTGTGCATCCAACTTGCTTGCTCACGAAGACCTAGGGCAATTTTGAGGAAGCCCATCACTGGAATATACAAGCCAAGTTATATAATGAAGATTCCCACTAGCATATGGTAGTGACAAAGCAAGAAGCTCTTAATTATGAAGAACATGGTGCTATCATGAAGCACAAGTGTGGAAAAAGATAGTAGCATTCTCCCTTCTCTCTTTTTCTCTTTTTTTCATTTGGGCTCTTAGGCCTCTCTTTTTTTCTCTTTTTTTGGGCTCTTTGGCCTCTTTTTTTTATTCACATGGGACAATGCTCTAATAATGATGATCATCACACTTTTATTTACTCACAGCTCAAAGATCACAATGATGATGACTCCATAGGAAATGCCTCCTATAGTGTACCGGGATGTGCAACGATCTAGCATGGCGTATGACGTTGAAACATCTCGCTAGCTATCTTACGATCATGCAATGGCAATATGAGAGTGACAGCACAAGTCATGAGACGGAACGGTGGGAGTTGCATGGCAATATATCTCGGAATGGCTATGAAAATGCCATAGTAGGTAGATATGGTGGCTGTTTTGAGGAAGGAATTTGGTGGGTTTGTGCACTAGCGAGAATTGCGGGGCACTAGAGAGGCTAGCAATGGTGGAAGGTGAAAGTGCATCTATACCATGGGTTCACATTAGTCATGAAGAACTCACATACTTATTTCGAATTTTTTTATTAGAAATCGAAACAAAGTGCTAAACGCATACTCCTAGGGGAAGGGTTGGTAGGTGTAAACCATCACGCGATCCCGACCTCAACACAAAGGATGACAATCAATAGATCAATTATGCTCCGACTTCCTAACATAGCGGTTCACCATATGTGCATGCTACGGGAATCACTAACTTCAACACAAGTATTTCTAGATTCACAACACCCTACGAGAGGTCATGGTGTTGATGAAGAAGCCCTTCGTGTCCGAATCTCCCCTCCGGCAGGGCACCAGAACGTGCCCTAGATGGGATCTTGCAGAAACAGAAGCTTGCAGCGGCGGAAAAGTGATTGCGATGATCTCCTGATTTTTTTGGGATTTTTAGGGAATTTATAGGCGCAACCCCGAGGCCAGGGGACGCTCAGGGGGGCCACAAGCCTGGATGGCGTGGCCTCCCCCCTGGCCACGGGGTGGCAGCTTGTGGGGCCCCTGGGGCTCCCCTTCCTTGGCTCCCAAGCTCCCCGATCTTCTTCCGTTCCAGAAAAAATCTTTTCGGGGATTTTCTTCCGTTTGGTCTCCGTTTCAAAATCTCCTCTGAAAGGGGTCAAAAACATGGAAAAAAACAGGAACTGGCACTTGGCACTGAGTTAATAAGTTAGTCCCAAAAAATATATAAAAGGCATGCAAAACATCCAAAGTTTGACAAGATAATAGCATGAAACCATCAAAAATTATAGATACGTTGGAGACGTATCAATAGCTTGAAGAGCCTCTTAAGAACCTCCTCATCTTTTCCCTTTTCTATCTCTGAAAATTTCTGAAATTTTTAGTGATTCTAAGGAAAAGTGAACAAGGCTCAACAAAACTCGTAGCAACTACTCCCACAAGTGCCTAGAGGCCATATTACGCATCGAAACTACTTGGGACCAGCTAGAATTAGCATGCAAAGCTCAAGAACATGGTCACCAAGGCAGCAAAAATACGCGAAGTATAAGGCACTAGAGAAAAAACTAATTGGACCAATGGAGGAGTCACTTACCAAGGAGTAATTTCCCCAAAACAGTTCGGAGAACGATGATTTGAGCAAAGAGATCGAAAATCCCAGCAAGAGGAGCAAGAACACGGGTTTGAGCTGTCAAACGATTTTTTCTCGAGGTAGGAGAACCAGATAAGAGAAAGAATGAGTGGAGGGGTGCCTGTGGGCCTCGCAAGCCTGGGTGGCGCGACCAGGGGGGTGCCCACGCCATCAGGGCTTGTGGCCCACTGGTACAGCCCCCAGACAAGCTCTTTGTCTTAGAATTTTTCAAAAATTCCAGAAAAAAATCATACTTGATTTTCAGGACGTTCGGAGAACTTTTATTTTCGGGGTACTTTTCTACCGGACGCTAAAACAGAAAACAGGGAAAACTAAACTAAATCTATCATTTTTCTTCTAAGCAACCTAAAGTGAAAGCTTGGAATAGAGGTTTGTGACTCCTCGATTCATCCATCTCATAGTCATCGAAAGAAAAACCGTCAATGAGGTTGATCAAGTCTCCTCGACAAACCTTTTCGAATCGCAAAAGAGAACGGAGAATTTCCGAAGAGTCACTAGGTCACCTCAATGGGGATATGTATCTCCCCAACAAGCAAATCATACTTCATCTTGACACGAGGAATAGGGCATTCAAAGCTCCCAATAAGAATCGATGAAGTTTTTTCGATAGCATTGATGCAATGTACTCGATATTGTTTCTTCGGAAATTGCACCGTATGCTCATTACCGTTGACACGAAAAGTGACATTGCCTTTGTTGCAATCTGTAACAGCCCCTGCGGTGTTTAAAAAGGGTCTTCTGAGGATGACCGCCATGGCATCGTCCTCAGGAATATCCAAGATAACAAAGTCTGTTAAGATGGTGACGTTAGCAACCACAACAGGCACATCCTCGCAAATGCCGATAGGGAAAGCAGTTGATTTGTCGGCCATTTGCAGAGAGATTTCAGTGGGTGTCAACTTATCCAGTTCAAGTCTACGATAAAGAGAGAGAGGCATAACACTAACACCGGCTCCAAGGTCGCATAACGCAGTTCTAACGTAGTTGCCTTTAATGGAGCAAGGTATACTGGGCACACCGGGATCACCTAGTTTCTTAGGAGTTCCACCCTTGAAGGTATAGTTAGCAAGCATGGTGGACATATCAACCTTAGGTATCCTCCTCTTATTAGTCACAATATCTTTCATGTACTTAGCATACGGAGACATCTTGAGCATATCCGTCAAACGCATTTGCAGAAAGACAGGTCTGATCATTTCAACAAATTGCTCAAAATCCTCATCATCCTTTTTCTTGGATGGTTTGGGAGGAAAGGGCATAGGTTTATGAACCCATGGCTCCCTTTCTTTACCATGCTTCCTAGCAGTGAAGTCATTCTTATCATATCTCTTATTCTTAGGTTGTGGGTTATCAAGATCAACAGGTTCAATCTCCACATCCTTATCGTTGCTAGGTTGAGCATCTTCATGACCATCACTATTGATATTATCATCAGGCTCATGTTCATCACCACATTGTGTCTCAGCGTCAGAGACAGAGACATTGTTTGGACTCTCAGGTGTAGCAGCAACAGGGTTGCTAGCGTGCAAGTTCCTATCATCTTTCTTCTTCTTTCTGTGATGACTAGGTGCATCAGTGCTAACTCCTTGAGAATCATGTTCAATTCTCTTTGGATGACCCTCAGGATACAAAGGTTCCTGGGCCATTCTACCGCCTCTAGTGACGACTCTGACGGAATTGTCATTCAACTCATTGAGCAAGTCATTCTCAGCTTTAAGTACTTGTTCACCTGAGTAGTAACCATAGAGGCATGTTTACTTAGAAGCTTAAGATCATTGACATTTCTGTCCACACAAGCACTTAAATGACTAAGCATACGAGCATTCTTTTCCAATTGTATGCTAACATAATCATTGAAACTTTGTTGTTTGGCAACGAAGTTATCAAATTCATCCACGCATAAGCTAGCAGGTTTATCAAACGGAATATCACTCTCATCAAACCTATGCAGAGAATTTACTTATACTACCTGTATCGGGTTATCGAGACCATGGATCTCTTCGATAGGTGGTAGATTTTTGACATCTTCAGATTTGATGCCTTTCCCTCGCATAGATTTCTTGGCTTCTTGCATATCTTCAGGACTGAGGAATAGAATACCTCTTTTCTTCGGAGTTGGCTTAGGAGGTGGTTCGGGAATAGTCCAAGCATTCTCATTGCACAAGATGTTATTCAGTAGAATCTCAGCTTGTTCTATGGTTCGTTCCCTAAAAACACAATCGGCACAACTATCTAGGTGGTCTTTGGAAGCATCGGTAAGTCCATTATAGAAGATATCAAGTATTTCATTCTTCTCAAGAGGGTGATCAGGCAAAGCATTCAGTAGCTGGATGAGCCTCCCCAAGCTTGTGGGAGACTCTCTTCTTTAGCTTGAGCAAAGTTGTATATTCCTTGCAAGGCAGCTTGCTTCTTATGGGCAGGGAAGTATTTTTCATAGAAGTAGTAGACCATATCTTGGGGGCTACGCACACAACGAGGAGCAAGAGAAGTGAACCAGGTCTTAGCATCATCCTTTAGCGAGAAAGGAAACAGCTTGAGGATATAGTAGTGACGGATCTTTTCCTCACTAGTGAATAGGGTGGCTATATCGTGCAGTTTGGTAAGATGGGCTACAACCATTTCAAACTCATAACCGTGAAAAGGATCAGATTCGACCAGAGTGATTAACTCAGGTCGACAGAGAATTCATAATCCTTATCGGTCACAAAGATAGGCGAAGTAGCAAACTTCGGGTCGTATTTCATCCTAGCGTCCACAGATTTTTCTTTCGACTTGAGCAGTAGTTTCTCAACATCATAACTATCCTTACACGCAAGAAAGTCTTCAGCTATCTCTCCCTCCATAACATAATGCTCAGACATAATAGGCAATTCAGGCATAGTAGCAGGTTCTACTTCAATAGTATCAGTAGTTTCAGAAGTATCATCACGTCTAGTAGCAACTCTAGCAATTTGTGCATCAAGGAATGCACCTAGTGGCAAAGCAGTATCAAGCATAGCATCATCAGGCATAGTATCAAGCATAGCATCATCAGGCATAGTATCAAGCATAGCATCATCATAAGCATCATGGGCAGCAGAAGTAGCATCATCAAGCACATGCGACATATCAAGATTTCTAGCAGGAGGCGAAGTCGCAAACTTACTCAAAACTGAAGGTGAATCAAGTGCAGACCAAGATGGCAGTTCCTTACCTCTCCTCGTAGTGGAAGGCAAGATTTTAGTTCTTGGATCTTTCAGATTCCTCATAATGATCAGCAGACGTCAAACCCAAGTGACTCAGAGAATATAGTTGTGATTCCCCGGCAACGGTGCCACAAAAAGGTCTTGATAACCCACAAGTGTAGGGGATCGCAATAGTTTTCAAGGGTAGACTATTCAGCCCAAATTTATTGATTCGACACAAAGGGAAGCGAAAGAATATTCTCAAGTATTAGCAGCTGAGTTTGTCAATTTCAACCACACCTGAAAGATTAGTGTTTGCAAGCAAAGTATGAGTAGCAAAGTGGTATGATAGCAACGGTGTCAGAAAAAGATCTGTTGACGGCAGACTATTCCTAACTGTTGTATCAATGGCGCTAGTAAATAGCACGTGGACGGGGAACTATTCTTCCCCGGCAACGGCTCCAGAAAAGTCTTGCAACAAGTAACAGCTAAGTAGCAACAGTAGTGACAGCAGTAGCAAGGAACAACAGTAGCAGCAACAGTAGTAATAGCAGAGTAACAGCAGTAGCGACAGCAGTAGCGGCAAAGTAACGTAGCAAGGACCATAAGTAAAAGACTCGTAGGCAGTGGATCGGTGATGGATGAGTATATCGGATGTGATTCATCATGTAACAGCTATAACACAGAGAGATAAGTAACTAGCTCTCGTTCGTCAATTTAATGTAGGCATGTGTTCCTTATGTAGTCATACGTGCTTAGGGAAAAGAACTTGCATGACATCTATTGTCCATCCCTCCCGTGGCAGCGGGGTCCTAATGGAAACTACGGGATATTAAGGTTCTCCTTTTAATAAAGAACCGGACCAACGCAGTAACACTTCGTGAATACATGAACTCCTCATACTATGGTCATCTCCGGGAGTGGTTCCGGCTTTTGTCACTCTGGGGTTGCCGGGTCATAACACATAGTAGGTGACTACAACTTGCAAGATAGGATCTAAAACACACATATATTGGCGACAACATAATAGGTTCAGATCTGAAATTATGGCACTCGGGCCCTAGTGACAAGCATTAAGCATGGCAAAGTAGTAGCAACATCAATCTGAGAACATAGTGGATACTAGGGATCAATCCCCGTCAAAACTAACTCGATTACATGATAGATCTCATCCAACTCATCACCGTCCAGCAAGCCTACGATGAGATTACTCACGAAGGGTGAAGAGCATCATGGAATTGTCGATGGAGGAAGGTTGATGATGACGATGGTGACGATTTCCCCTCTCCGGAGCCCGGAACGGACTCCAGATCTGCCCTCCAGATGAAGAATAGGAGGTGGCGGCACCTCCGCATCGTAAAACGCGATGAATCCTTCTCTCTGATTTTTTTCCGGGCGAGACGGAATAAATAAAGCTGAGTTTGGGGGCGGTGGTGCCACGTGGGCCCCATAAGCCCTCACGGCGCGGCCTAGGGGGTGGCCACGGCCCAGGGGCTTGTGGCTCACTCGCACACCCCCTCCGGTGGATCTTTGCACACGTATTTTTCATTAATTCCAGAAAAATTCTCCGTAAATTTTCAGGACATTCCGAGGACTTTTATTTCTACACAAAAACAACACAATGGCAATTCTGCTGAAAACAGCGTTAGTCCGGGTTAGTCCCATTCAAATCATGCAAATTAGAGTCCAAAACAAGGGCAAAAGAGTTCAGAAAAGTAGATACGACGGAGACGTATCAGTCCATAGAATGATTCTTGCTAGTTCTTTAGGGAAAAGAGAGAGGAGATCTAGATCCACCTTTCCACATATCACTTTCTCCTCTATGTGAGGGAAACCCCTTGGATCTATATCTTGGAGTTTTTTGTGTTCTTCTTCGTTCTTCCTCTCATTTTCTTCCATAGCATTAGTGTTGTGGAGGGATTTGGGAGAGAAGGACTTTGGCACTCTGTGTGCCCTTGCCATTGCATTTGGTGCATCGGTTTGAGTTCTCCACTGTGATAAATGGAAGTGAAGTTTGAGAAGATTATTACGCTTGGGTGATTGGTACATTAGAGCTTATTCTTCTTGGGTGCTTTGGCGTCCTAGAAGCTTGGTGGTTACGTCGAAGCCATATTACATTGTGGTGAAGCTTTGTGGTGTTGTTGGGAGCCTCTAATTAAGTTGTGGAGATTGCCCCAACCTTGTTTGTACGGGTTCGGTGACCGCCCTCAAGGGTCCTTTAGTGGAATCACGGCATCTTCCATTGTGCAAGGGCGTGAGGATATTACGGTGGCCTTATTGGCATCTTGGGGAGCATTGTGCCTCCACACCGCTCCAAACGGAGATTATCATCCGCAAGGGTGTGAACTTCGGGATACATCATCATCTCCGCGTGCCTCGGTTATCTCTTACTCGAGCCCTTTACTTATGCACTTTACTTTGTGATAGCCATATTGTTTCTTGTTATATATCTTGCCATCACTTGGTTGTTTATCTTTCTTAGCATAAGTTGTTGGTGCACATAGGTGAGCTTAGTTGTTTTAGGTTTTGTGCTTGACAAATTAAAAATTAGTTTTATTCCGCATTTGTTCAAGCCTAAAGCATAATTATTTTAAATCACCTATTCACCACCCCTTTAGGCGACATCCATGTCCTTTCAATTGGTACCAGATCTAGGTCTCTCATTTTTAGGTTTAACCACCTATAGAGTAAGGATGCCGACTAGGGGATTAGGATTCTTTGACACTCTTAGTTTTGATGGCACAAATTTTGATGTTTGGTTCATTCGCAAGCTTAATATCTTTAGAACGAATTGTAGATATGGGTTTTTCTCCTCCAAAGGATTCTCAAAATATATCTTTAGAGGATGAGAAGAAGTCTTATCTCAATGCTCAAGTTCGTAATGTGATTTTTGATGCTTTGAGTAATGTAGTTATATTTCAACTCATGCCATTCCGGGATGCTCATGAGTTGTGGACAAAGCTTTAAGATAAATATGGGTTGTCCAAGATTTGTGGGAATGATTTTTCTCCCTCCACCTTCGGTTGTGTGGTCTTATCAACTTCATCTACTTCACCTACATTTGTATTGCCACAAGGTAATGATATGGTCGGTAGTGGTGATCATTGCAATGATGATACTGGGATTATTGTTGATGATCCTTCATCACTATCTTATTGCAATGCTTCATCACTGGACATTAACACATAGAGCACTCTAAATGTTTTACAAGCTTGTGTTGGTAGTCCTTGCATATCATGTAAAAATTGCTTGAGTAAATCTCATGAGGATATTATTTCTATATCTTGTTGACATGATAAAAATGTATCCATTTCCTCGAGTTGTTGTGCTAACAATGTAGAGGAAATCCATCACTCCATGGAACAAGATGCAGCCTTGAATGATGCTTCAAGGGGTCCTACATCATCATCTATTGTTTGTCACTTTTGCCTTATGGCTAAGGCTTCAAAGGTATCTCGTACATTAAATCCCAATGTATCTCATGATGATGATGATAAGGATGAAGATAATGATGAAGAGAGTGACAATGTTGCATCCTTAAAACTTAAGGGTGAAATGATTTTTAAAGCTCTTCATAAGAATAAACTTGCTTGTTCCAACTTCATGGAAATCATGTCTATTTCCATTGAGGGCAAGAAATACATTGAGGAGTTGTAAGCTCATTTCGAGGAGCATGAGGCCACCATTGAGACAATGGAAGGTCATGGACATGATTATGCTGATGAGATCGCAGAGCTATCTCAAGCTCTTGAAAATAAACAAACCAACAAGGAATCTCTTGAGGAAACCTTTGCTCTAGAAGTATCTAGTTTAAAGGAATCCCATGATAGAGCTCTCGAGGTATCTAATGACTTTAGAACTAAAATTGATAAGCTTGAAGTTGCTCATGCTAAACTCTTTGAGGACTATGATCACCTCGTAAATGTCTCAAGGGCTATTAAGAGTTCGCTCATCGAACTCACCGAGTCTCATGCACAACTTGAAGCTTCATATGCAAAAGAGCTTGCCAAGTTGCCTTCTCCTCTTGTTGTTAATAATGATGCTTGTGCTACTAACTCCATTTCTTGTGAAGCATCCATATTAAAGAAGAATGTTGAGCAAATGGCTCAACTTGAGTTGCTATCTAGCAATTATGGGAAATTGGAAGAAAGTCATGTAATGCTCTGCTACCTCTTGAGCTTGCGTTGGTTTTCCCTTGAGGAGGAAAGGGTGATGCAGTGAAGTAGATAAGTATTTCCCTCGGTTTGTTGAGAACCAAGGTATCAATCTAGTAGGAGGAACAAGCAAGGCCCCAATAGTAGTACCTACACAAACAATCAAACACTTGCACCCAACGCTATAAAGGGGTTGTCAATCCCTTCAGAGTTATTTGCAAGGATGAGATCCGATGGAGATACATATAAAAGATGGCAGAAACAAAAGTAAATAAGTTATAGCAAAGTATTTTTGGTATTTTTGGTTTATAGATCTGAAATTATAATATGGAAAATAGACCTCGGGGCCATAGGTTTCACTAGAGGCTTCTCTCATAAAGGAAAATAATACGGTGGGTGAACAAATTACTGTCAAGCAATTGATAGAAAAAGCGAATAATTATGAAGATATCCAAGGCAATGGTTATGCATATAGGCATCACGTCCGTGTCAAGTAGAACGAAACGATTCTGCATCTACTACTATTACTCCACACATCGACCGACTCCTGCCTGCATCTAGAGTATTAAGTTCATGAAGAACAGAGTAACGCATTAAGTAAGATGACATGATGTAGCGGGATAAACTCAAGCAATATGATGAAAACCCCATCTTTTTATCCTCGATGGCAACAATACAATACGTGCCTCGCTACCCCTACTATGTCACTGGGTGAGGACACCCCAAGATTGAACCCAAAACTAAGCACTTCTCCCATTGCAAGAATTACCAGTCTAGTTGGCCAAACCAAACCAATAACTCGAACATACTTGCAAAGATATGAAATCATGCATATAAGAATCCAAAAGAGACTCAAATAATATTCATGGATAATCTGAACATAAACTCAAAATTCATCGGATCTCGACAAACACACCGCAAAAGAGTATTACATCGGATAGATCTCCATGAAGATCATGAAGAACATGGTATTGAAGATCAAAGAGAGAGAAGAGCCATCTAGCTACTAGCTATGGACCCGTAGGTCTGTGTTGAACTACTCACACATCATCGGAGAGGCAATGGAGTTGATGTAGATGCCCTCCGTGATCAATTCCCTCTCCGGCAGATTACCGGAAAAGGCTCCCAGATTGGATCTCACGGGAACATAGGCTCCCGGTGGCGTAAAAGTATTTTCATGGCTCTCTTGGGCGCTGCGGGAATATTTGGGATTTCATAGGCCAAAGAATAGGGTTAGGAGACCTGTACGGGACCCACAAGGCACGGGGCACGACCACCCCCTAGGGCGCGCCCTACAGGCTTGTGGCCTCCTCGCAGATGCCCTGTCCCCTACTCCAAGTGTGATGCGTTTCTTCCGGTCCAAGAAAAATCAACCCGGAGATTTTACTCCGTTTGGACTCGTTTAATATTCCTTATTTGCAATACTCAAAAACGTGGAAAAAACAAAAACTGGCACTAGGCTCTAGATTAATAGGTTAGTCCCAAAAATAATATAAAACAACATATAAATGCATATAAAACATCCAAAACAAATAATATAATAGCATGGAACAATCAAAAATTATAGATACGTTGGAGACGTATCATGCTCACAAGCTCTCATGATAATCTTCTAGTATCCCATAATGTGCTAAAATTAGCTCATGAGGCTATTACTACCAAGGTAACATCAAGTGAGCCTCATGTGGACATTAGCACTACTTCTAGTCAAAATGTTATATTGCCATGTACTAGTCCTCGTAATTCTTCTACTCATAATGTTGCTACATCTTGTAATGAATTACTTTCCATGCCTTGTTGCTCTAACAATGAAGCTTATACTTCCTCTAGTACTTGTGTTGATTCTAATCATGTAGAGGAAATCAAAGATCTCAAGGCCCAAGTCACTTCTTTGAAGAAATACTTGGAAAAGAGTCTTGAAGGGATGTCCACCCTGAACAATGTCTTGTGTGGGCAAAAATCCCCAAATGACAAAGGTGGACTTGGATTCAAATCCAATAAGAAGAAGAAGTCCAAGAGCAACAATAAGAAGGACCAAGAACAAATCAAGAACTCGGCCAAGATTGTTTGCTTCAAGTGCAAGATTTAAGGGAACCATGTTAGATCTTGTCCATTGAAGAAGAAGTCGCATAGCCACAAGCAACAAGGGAAGCGGCCACAAGTTCAATTACATGCTCAGCCGCAAGTTGAAGAAAGGGCTCTTCCCAAGAAGACCCAAGCCAACGCTCCTCAAATTCAGAAATCAATTGAGAAGAAAGTAAAGGGTAGATGTTGCTACTTATGTCGTGAGAAGGGTCACTTCGCTTCTTCATGCACGAACGGTAACTTATCCAACCCAATCATTATTGATGATATCTATTCTCTTGGGAAGGATAAGGCTGGCAATGTGTTTGCCAAGTTTGTTGGTACTGAAAGTGGTGTCAAGAAAAGAAACATTTGGGTAGCCAATCCTATTGTGACTAACCTCTTAGGACCCAACTTGGTTGGGGACCCACAAGCTCAAACTTGATCAATAGGTGATGGTGGAGTTCATTGGCGACCTGGCTAAATCATGACGAATTGAGGGGTCTTCATCATTCATATTTTCTCAAGCCAATTCATTTGGATCATCAAGTTTATATCTTATATCCAATGTGCCTCCTTACGGTAACTTGTACATAAATTGTTTGCATTGGTAGTTACTTGCCCCTTTACATGTTGTGGTTTTGCTCCTTGCATGTGCTTGTATATGTTGTGCTTCCAACTTGCTTATCTTGAGTAATCAAGTATGTATATATTGGTTTGCACATCATGTACATGTGAGTCTTGTGTTGAGCCTTTTGCATCTTATTTGTATCTTTGTTGGCTCTTTTGAGAGATTAATGGATTATCCCATTTTGGGGGAGTGATGTGCTTTGTGCATTTCACGATCCTAAAAATATGCGTACATGAGGAATGCCACATAGTATTAATATTTCAAGATTATCTAGTCTCTATGTGGTATGTATTACTCATGACAAATTCAAATTCTAAATGGTCCATTAATTATCTCTTGGTTTTTTTCATTTTCCACTTGTTAACAATGTTGGGTTATCACATTATGAGGGAGTAATATGCTATGTGCATATTACAAGCCTAGAAAATGTGTATATTTGAGGTATTGCCACTTAGTGTTGATATTGTAAATTATCTTGTTCCTCGGTGGCATGTTAGCTCTACAAGTGTCACATGCTTGTGTTTTTGGAGTAAAGATGATGTTCGATATATTTGAAATTTACCAATGGGAATTATTTCCAAATACTTCTTGTTCTTTGACAATTGGTATTCGCTTCATGTGGTAGAAATTGCTAATCATCTTTACATGGGATTTTGTGTATCATTTGTCTTCCTTGCCTCTTGTGGATCTTTCTGAACATGTCTAGTGTTTCTATAGATATAGAGAAAGTGATGATCACATCATGTGCATTTTGTATCTAAATGCAAATTCTATATAATGCACATCTCTTGGTGGAGCTATCCTATTTTCTTTAGAACGCTCTCTTTATACGTTTATCATAAAATCTTTTGATCACCATCAAGCGTGCGTTGGTGGGAGGCAAGTATTTCTCTTTATGGTGCTTAGTGCGATCATGGAAATTTGTCGAGGGTTTGGTTTATTTGGAACCTAGCTCTCTTTTGGAAACTAGATACCTCGTGTTTATTTTCCTTCAATTGGTATCTTGTTTCCTTTTATTTGGCAATGTGTCAATGGATATCTCATTCCTTGATGTATGTTTTAATTGATATCCTACAAGTGATAGTTTTTTTGTTTGGTACTCCCCCCGTCCCAAAATAACTGTCTCAACTTTGTACTAGCTCTAGTAGAAAGTTGTACTAACCTTATGACAGTTATTTTAGGACGAATGGAGTATCTTATTACCACTTTATACCTTGTCTTTTGGTATCTTGTCAACTATGTGTTGAATTGATTCTTGGAAGCCTTGAGCATGCATATTTACTATATGTAGTTTATTTGGCATACTTTCTTTCTTTGACCCAATATATAGGGGAAACTCCACCTTGTCATAAATTGGCTAAAGTGTGCATGAAATTCAAATTAATATCTATATGCACATATTTATGTGGAGTTTGTCCTATGTATTGTTGGCTATCAAACCCTTTGGTCCCAATGAGTTTGGGCACCATTTTGTTCGTGTTGATTGTTCTAGGAACAATTGAAGATGCATTGGATGCTAGGCTCACTTAGAAGTAAGGTGTTGGCACCATGTGCTTATTGGAGCCAAGCTAGGATGATCTATGAACCATTATCTACTACATCAATTCAATGCTATATCGGTAAAAAAGTATCTACTTAATGCATACATTTCTTGCATTCAACCTTTTGTAGGTTGCATCATGGCATGAATTTCTTGATTCGTTGTCATGGTACTTGTTTCCTTTCTCAAAGCATCCCAAGGTGATATCTTATTTCTAGTTGTGTTGTCTTTGATGTTCGTTAGTTGGAAGTTCATTTATGTGCAATAAGAAAATATTAGGCCATATGCAATGCTTTCAAGCAAAGATCTTATTGATATATTTATGACTTCCTTTTGGATATCTTGTTCGTTCCTTCTTGTAACTATTTCATGTGTACATCATTCTTTGTGGATATATATCATCATGATTCTCTTCTACCTGGAATCTTTTACACATGTGATAAGTTACATCCCTAGTTGATATCCTCTTTTCTTTCACGTCCACCGTTGCATTTCCTATTTCAATTTTTGGTGGTTTCGTGAAAGGATTTGTCTTGAGTGCGGATCTTATATCCTTGCATCTTGATGCACTCTTTGGTGGTGAAGATTATTTTTCCTCGTGCTTGTATTGACGAGGGTTTTCCATTCGATGGTATCCCTGCTCTCGAAAAGGCTATTATTTCCTATCTTCACCATGGGTTGTCACAAGCGTTGGTTCTTAATTTGTTTAATAGTAAGCTTGTGAACCCATTTGCTAGTAGTGTATGTGCGAAGAATATGTCTTGCACTTTGTGGCCCATTTCATCAAGACTCTGTTGATGCTTAATGCTCATTGAAATATCATAGATGTCGCCTAGAGGGGGGGTGAATAGGCGCTATGAAATAATTACGGTTTAGGCTTGAACAAATGCAGACTAAAACTAACGTTTAATTTGTCAAGCACAAAACCTAAAACAAGTAGGCTCACCTATGAGTACCAACAACTTATGCCATGACTCACACACATCATTTTGGTTGAGCCTATTCTTAAGTTGCCTCTTTTACATGTTGCTTAACCATATGTTTGGTGCAAGTGCTATGCTTATTGTCCCATCTATTTTATTGCACTTGTTGAGTGTTTCTATTGATTTTGGGGGAGTAATGATCCTATCTTGTGCACTTGTATGAAAATACAAAAATTCTTAATTGTGCACAATCGTGGGGAGCTTCTGTAATTTTGATAAAACGGTCCTTTGCCCATATCATAGTATCTTTTATTCATGTGGTTCGAAGGACCATGTGATTGCTTGTTCCTATTGGTATCTTTTGATTGCTTGCTTCTCTCTTTTTTATGCCTTTGCGCCATACGATCCTTTTTGCAATCTTTGGGTCCTCGATATAGTTCGTTTTCCTCCAACTACTTATCATTGTATATGTGTATTTCTTTGCACTCATTTGTTGAGCAGTACATACTTTTTGCAGGACCACCTATTATATTGGCTTTCTAAACATTTCTTCCATTTTGGCAATCGATGCCAATGGGGGAGAAGTTTAGAGAGTTTAGTTTGGAGATATTAAGAGAGTTATACTTTTGTTGCTTAAGCATTTACATCTCATACCCATGCATTATTGCTTTGCATGTGTGTGCTTGGTTATGCTTACTTCAGTATATAACCTCTCTTGAAAGTGATTTTCATCCATTACCAAAATGGGGGAGATTGTTAGAGCATATTTCTCCATTTGTGGTTTTCGTAATTGATGACAAACCCTATGGACTAATGGTTGTCTTAAGTTGTATTCAAAGGATTTCTCCATAGGCACTTCTTGGTTTTAAGTAGTTTATATAGTGACCAAGGTGGTATTCAAGGTTATATCCTAGGATTGGTCATATAGACACAAGGTTGGTGAGGACTAAGTTGAAGAGTGAATCAAGTTGATCAACACACAAAGCGTGTAAGATGTACCGAGGGGGATCAAGTGATCCCATGTTATGGTAAGCATTGTCCATTATGCTTTGTGTACTAACCCATGGTATTCGTGAGAGTTCTATGTGGGGATAGGTGTGTTTCCATGGGCTTGCGTCAAGAGGAAGATATCATACAACCCATGGAGGATGACATAAAGTGGTGATCGTCATTAAGATTGCAGTTGCAAGTTCAAGTGGAGCATCACGAAGATATCGTGCTTGAAGCATGCTGTCCATTGTGGTGGCAATGGACTTGTAAAGATGTGCTGAAGAGTGGCTCACCAATAGTGAATATGTGGGAGCAATCAACTAGACTTCATCGAGCCAATGCAATCAATAAAGGTGGTCCATCCAGAGGAAGTTAAGATAGTCATCATCTAGCTCAAGTGGACTTATGTGCAAGGTATCTGTTTGCCCTTGATAGGTTTTCTATTTTTACCAGTCTCATGGTGGTAGTGGGGAGACCGGGTTATAGGATCGATTGTCGTACTATCAAGGGGGCTATCAAGTGAGTAGCTTGATCGTATCATTCGTTGAGAGCTCAAACCATTTGCATCCTTGCATCATCTTTCTTGGTACCTGTTTGGTGTTTCTCTTTGAGAGTTTTAGAGCTTATGGTCATCTTTACGACAAGCTCGAGTTCATCGAAAACGGAGTCCATATGCATCTTCTATAATGTTTTCAATGTTGGAGTTGTTGCCGGTTCTTCACTCATAGAGGTTTCACATATCTATATCATTGGCATTTTTATACTTCCTCTTATTAAGATAACCATCTCGCTGTTGGATAGCTCTTGTCGTCCTGAATCCAACAAGCTTGAGTTTAATGAATTCGTAGCTCGTATGTGAAAGTTACGTCAGTTCTCGTATTCATGATTTTCATCCTCAAAAGGTCAAGCGGTAGTACCACTCCGGGGAGCGGTACTACCTCTTATCGGAGGTAGTACCGCCCAGGTCAGCGGTAGTACCGCTCCTAGGTGAACTAGACTCGTTTTTCTTTCTCGTTGGGCTGTTTTGACCGTGCTAAGCGGTAGTACCACTTGAGCACGACTTGTGGGCATAACGGTTGGATTCAGGGGACCCTATTTAAGGGGGCCTTCTTCCCCAATGATCCCTATCTGTTAAGCTCATGTTTGCCCCCCATTGTTTACCTTCTTTGAGCTTGCTAACTCTCAATCCCTCTAATGATTATTGATTGTTCTTGAGGGAAAAGAGAGAGGAGATCTAGATCTACCTTTCCACCAATCACTTTCTCCTCTATGTGAGGGAAACCCCTTGGATCTAGATCTTGGATTTCTTTGTGTTCTTCTTCGTTCTTCCTCTCATTTTCTTCCATAGCTTTAGTTGCTGTGGAGGGATTTAGGAGAGAAGGACTTGGGCACTCCATGTGTCCTTGCCATTGCATGTGGTGCATCGGTTTGAGTTCTCCATGGTGATACGTGGAAGTGAAGTTTGAGAAGATTATTACTCTTGGGTGGTTGGTACCTTAGAGCTTGTTCTTCTTGTGTGCTTTGGCATCCTAGAATCTTGGTGGTTACCTCGAAGCCATATTCCATTGTGGTGAAGCTTTGTGGTGGTGTTGGGAGCCTCCAATTAAGTTGTGGAGATTGTACCAACCTTATTTGTACGGGTTCGGTAACCGCCCTCAAGGGTCCCTTAGTGGAATCACGACATCTTGCCTTGTGCGAGGGCGTGAGGATATTAGGGTGGCCTTACTGGCATCTTTGGGAGCATTGTGCCTCCACACCGCTCCAAATGGAGATTAGCATCCGCAGGGGTGTGAACTTCGGGATACATTGTCGTCTCCGTGTGCCTCGGTTATCTCTTACCGGAGCCCTTTACTTATGCACTTTCCTTTGTGATAGCCATATTGTTTCATGATATATATCTTGCTATCACTTAGTTGTTTATCTTCCTTAGCATAAGTTGTTGGTGCACATATGTGAGCTTAATTTTTTTAGGTTTTGTGCTTGACAAATTAAATGTTAGTTTTATTCCGCATTTGTTCAAGCCTAAAATGTAATTATTTTAAATCACCTGTTCACCCCCTAGGCGACATACATGTCCTTTCACGTGGTTTGTGGGGAAATCATGTGATGGGCTACAATATGAAAAGTATGTCTATCGTCAATAATAAAACCTCAATACGGAATGATGTTATGATCTTCGGATACATGCCTTTGCACCCGAGGCTTGACCCGAAGGGTCCTTCGAGGAGCCCTTTCAAAGTCCTCAGACTCCTCAGTGGAGTCCCAGACATCATCAAACAAGGCCACCTTGGCCTTGCATTGCCTTTTTGGGGCAGTGGGAGCTAGATCTCCCTCGACGTCTTTGGACGCCACCCTCTTTTTCGTGTGGGAGGAGAGCCGCTCTCCTCCCTCTTCCTGGTCTCCCTCAAGAGTAGAGGGAACATGTGTATCCTCAGATCTAGTGTTCGGAGGTCCTTTTGAACAGAGTCCTCCTCGGGGCCCCTTCTTCTCTTCCTTCTTCTCCTCCTTCTTCTTCGATATCATGTACAACTTTTCAACCAACATGGCTGTTAGCAAAGCCGTTGTGGGACCCTCGGGAAACGATGTCGGGCAATTGATTTTCTTGGACTTCTTCAGCCATATCTCTGAAAGCGGGGGAAAGGGGAGTGATATCCTTGTTAAAAGGGAAAAATCTGAACACATATAATCAAATTTTACCGGTCTGGGAGGGTTATTTGCGTCGATGCCCATGTCTTCATCCTCGACTTGCCAAGTCTTCCGCGACTTGAACAACACCTTCCACATCTTTTCGTGGGTGATGCACAACAAGTGTTGCATGGTGACCGGGTCGTCAGGACTGTAAGACAACATAGCGGCAACCCGATGTTGACAAGGGAGGAGGCGACGGTGTAGCATGACCTGAACCACGTTGGTCAGCTCAATCTTCTTCTTCATCGGGATGGAGACACATGTTTGCAGCTCCTCCACCTCTGGAGCTCCCCCCCAATGGAGTGCCTTCTCCGTCCATGACACCGATCTAACGGGAGGTCCAGATCTAAATCTGGGGGTGCCTCCCACTCCGCGTCATGTGGTTAGGTGATGTAGAACCACTCCTGTTTGCTAGACCTTGACGGTATCTATGATGGAACCGTCCGACCATTGTACCAGGTGGAGCTTGCTAACCATCACTCCCCCTACAATCTGCCTTCTCGCCGCTGACCACCTTCGGCTTAACTTTGTAAACTTTCAACCACAAGCTGAAGTGGGGTTGAACCCGCAGAAAGGCCTCACAAACGGTGATAAAGGTCGAAATATGCATAATAGAGTTCTGAGGGAGGTCATGGAAATCCAACCCGTAAGAAAACATCGGACCCTATACGAAGGGGTGGAGAGGGAAGCCAAGGCCCCGAAGGAAGTGGGGGATGAACAACACCCTCTCGCCCTCCTTGGGCGTTGGGATGACTTGGCCCTTCTGTGGAGCACGATGAACAATGTTTGCCGACAAGTAGTCGACGTGCTTCAACTCCAAAATGTCGTTGTTGGTGACACAGCAGGCCACCCACTTTCCATTATAACCCGAGCCGACCATGGTCAAATTGGGGAAAATGTTTGAAAGGATTGGGGGAAGATGGAGCTTGGGAGCTTGGACCTCAGAGGATTAGGGAAGGTGATGACGATGTGAGATCTGGAAGGCGTGTGAAAACTATTGTGGTAGTTTCCTTTTTATAAGACGATGTAATACCAAGAGCCCCTTTGCTACGTCGTGGATCTGTCACTTCCCGATAAATCGTGCGGTTATGTGCGCATGGGATAGCCTAAATCATAAACCATACCCCCTCAAAAGCGAGGCACGATCTCCATATTGATGGGAAATGTCAATGGAAAAACTGCCTCGAACCACGGATCAAGTTTTTGTAAGTGATCAGTGGTCATGACCGGCCACGACCTTTCGTTGAAAGGTTGTTAGATAGAAGCAATGTTCACACTTGAGCGGCTGGTCTTCAAGGCTAAGTAACATATATTGTTCGGAAATAGGGAAATCTTTGATTGTCGAACTGTTACCGGCCGAACATAAATGGAGAGAGGAGCTCGCCCCGCAAGCCGAAGACCTTGTGTGCAAAAAGACTACTAGGAATCAAGACTACGGTGTTGGAGGCCAGTTCGGGGGCTACTGAGGTAGTCCGGGAGTAAGGGGTCCTCGGGCCGTCGACCTATCTTCATGGGTCTGACTCATGGGCCGCCCTACGATTATCACTGAAGGGCCGAACTACAAGACGATGCCGTATCCAAGATGGAAACCTCCTAGGCTTGGCATGCACTCAAAGTCCTGATGATGGTTTTGACATGTTTACTCCTTGATGTAACCGACATTGTGTAATCCTAGGTACCCCTGGTATCTATATAAACCAAAGGGTTTTAGCTCGTAGGGCACATTAAGATCAATACTCCTAGGGTTTAGACCACAACATACGATCTCGAGGTACATCAACTCCGTACTCGATACTCCATCATCAATATAAACAAGAGCATGCCGTAGGGTTTTACCTCTATCAAGAGGGCCAGAACTTGGGTAAACATTCTCCTCCATGTCTCTTGTTACCAATCGATCCAAGATCCATAGTTCGGGACCCCCTACCCGAGATCTGCCGGTTTTGACACTGACAGTTGGGCTATTATACCGGTAGTAAACCCGAACAAACGTCATGTCGGGCTTGTAAAAGCCCGATCTTCATTTATGAAGCCTGAGCCCGACTCGAAGCCCGAAATACTCTTTGTTTTCAAGCCCGAGTCCGACCTGAAATCATGCTCGACACCTAAAAGCCTGACCCAAACGATGTTTTTAGTTTACGCAAATGTAAGGCCGACCAGATGCACGAAATACAGAAAAATAAAAGCCCGACCCAAGCCCTAGCTACCTTTTGGGCCGCAAAACAAGGCCCGAGTCCTACCCAAATGGCAAGCCCGACCTGGCCCCGCCTGGGTTTTTCAAGTCGGGCTACCCATGCCCGGGTCTAAGCGGCACACAAAGGTGGTTTTAGGTACCTTCTAGAAGGCTCCTAGTTCTTGGTTGATTTTTATTTTATTTTTTAATAGGTTTTGTTGATTCCTTTTTTGGGGTTTCCTATTTTATGTTTCTTCTCCTTGCTTTTAGTTTTTACATAGTTTCATTTTTTTTTCATGTTTTCAAAAAGTTTGGAATTCCAATTTTTCTTGTGTTTAAAAATAAAGTTCATAATTCTTTTTTTTCATGTTTCTCAAAACAAATTGTGTTTAAAAAATGCTCGTAATTCAATAATTTGTTCATTTTTTGAAAAAATAAAAAATGTTAAAAATGTAGAAAATGATCAGAATTTCAATTTTTTGTTCATGTTTTCATAAATACTGCAAATTTGAAAAAATATACTGAATTTGATTTTTTTCACACTTTCCAATTAAATTATAATTTGTTTTTGGAAATTAAATTTTTTGTTCAGTTTTTCGGAAATTCTGCAAGTTTTTAAAATTTATTGGATTTGAAATATTTTGACACTTTTCAATAAGTTTTCTATTTTTTTGTAATTCCTACATTGTTTATGTTTTCGAAATAAAATTCGAAAAATAATGTTCACCCTTTTTTCAATTTGGTTAGCAAATTTTTGAATGACAAGCTACAGTATTTTGATGAGCTACAGTGGACCGATGCAGCGTTAGCTGGTTTCCTGGCAATGGGCCGGCCCAGTTCGCTGCCCGCCTGTGCGTCCTCGCCTCGTCTTCTGACCGTTCGTCTTCTGACCGTTGGTGTGTGGCCCCCACTTACCAAAGTTGTCCCTCGCACGAAAACGAAGCAGTCTGCCGCCGCCGTCTCCAAGAACACGGGCGGGGAACTGCCGCCGCCGTCTGCCGATCTTTTCCCTCACATCCCGTCGCTTCCGCCGTCGGCCGATTCCCGTTTCTTCGCCCGTCGTCCCTCCCCACACTCACGCACGTGTAGACCTATCTCGAGCGGAGCAGGGGATCAATTGATGGTTCGGCTTCCATCCAAACCGGCCGCCGGCCAGTCCACCGAGGGGAGAGCCCAATTTGTGCTTGCGAAACCCTAGCATCTCCGCCGCCTCTCCCAGTTCTTGCTCGGAGGGATGGAGCAAGACGCCGCCGCCCGTCCCCTCGCACCAGGCCCAGGACGACGGCGCCGTGGACGGCATGGCGCGCGACGTCACGGAACCTCCCTCCCCTGCGGCGCCCCGGGGTCATAGATCCTCCTCCTTGCCGGCGCCTCCGCGTGCGCGACCCTCAACTACGACTGCGCGTGCCCTTCAACCCTCTGTCTCGAATCCATGAATTGTATTGTCATTTCTTTCTGATCTAAGCGTACTTGGATGGTGGCAGCGGTGGGGAGGAGCCCTGCGACGACCTCGACGCCTGCTCCGTCGACCACAACCACTGCGTCCGCAAGAAAGGTACAAAACCAACTGCACATCCCCCCTTCAAAAATCAGAAACAACCATACATGCTGCTACGAACAACCCATACATTACATTGCCTTGTTAGGACAAGCGAATTCATATGGTAGTAACGATTAATAAGATTAGCAGCCGCGGATGCAGTGAAATGGCTAGAGAATTTCGGAATCCAGACTGTTGCTGCTATAGATCTACTCTGCTCCGCCATTTTGGTAACTGATGGCAATGCAGCAGCTGTGTGGTTCCCGGTTTTATGCAGCAGCTATTCAACTACTCATCTATTGCTTGGTGATCAATTGTGCGTGCTTAGATAATTTATACTGGGTAAACTGCAAAGCTCAGTAGCATGCGCACCTGAATTTGCTGTGATGACCGGACAAGTTACATGTTCAGTCAGTCATTCCCTGCCAGCCCATGGCAATGCTTTCCTTCTAAATTCCACATGTTATGTGCAGCCGCATGGATTGGGGATATGCACTTCGGTTTTGGGTTCAAATGGGCAATCGTTGAGCATTTGTATCACTATCGAGGATCTCAAGCACATGGATCGCACTATGATCAAGTGCATTCTGGTGCTATGATGATTGTGACAGAAGATGTTAGCAGCAGAAGCAATTGCGATGTAAGTGTGATAGCCTGGTATGACGTCTCTTTTGCTCCTGCTTTGTTTATTTTTCAAATCATCAATATTCCCATTGCTTTTCTTCTTGCATAATTGCTCTAATCTCCAGCAATTTTGTGTGGTTGATAAAAATTGGTAGTATATGGAGCCGTGATCATGAAATTGTATTGAGCAGAATAGGAAAAAGATAATTTGAAACTAAGAGGGGGAAAACTAGGGGGAAAACAGATCAGGAGTGAAGATGGCTGGTGGGAAGAGGGATCAGGGGGGAGGGAAGCATGGTATGATGCCAGCCGCCGGCAAATCGGCACTGGGGTACTGTAGCAGGGGTAAGGGTACTAGCTAGTTCCGGGTGCTTGCCTAACACCAACTCAATTACTCTTATGATGGTTATTATTACCTTATTAACACACTCTTATGGGAGGAAAAGGAAGAATATCACCTTTTTGTCTTAGAAAAGGGTTGCGGCAAACTTTTCATAGGCGCACCTGTTATAAGAAATGGAAATATAGATAATTATATCAGCTGCATATTTCCTTTGTTATATATATGATCCAGAAGTGCAGGTTCGTGAACTGAAAAACTGGTGGTTACATGCAGGATTTTGACCTCCATAGGAAATCTGCAAGGGGAACAACAACAAAGGAAACTGGTGTAAGATTGAGTATTAAGACTCAAAGAGCTACCGTCAAGATTATGTCTCGACAAACAAGTATAGTGTAAGCACTTATTTTTCTTTCAGACATCGATTTAAATTAGCAATTAACTACAATAAAATAGTAATCAACATATTTGTCTTATAGATACTAAGAAACTTAGTAATGTCATGTGCCGTATAGACTTAAATTTATCTCATTTAGTTAATCAGAGCACAAAGAGTGAATATCAAATTGGCTAACTCGAATTATCTGTAACTTTCACCATACCATGTGTACAGTATCCATTAAAGTCTAAAAATGGCTCAGTAGTGGCCTTCCGCCCTTCCCTACTGTTTTTCACTTCTAAAAAATCTCAACTTAAGACTGCAATGCAATATGGGTGCAGTTCACGTCTATGATGCATGAGTAACCTTGAAAAAAAAAAGTTCATATATAGTTTCGTTGTGAGTAAACTAAGAAGGGTAAAATTGGCAAGAAGAAAGACAACGATCAACAGTAGTTATATCTTTATCTTAAATTAAACTGAAGTTGCCATGGTAGCAATATCTTATAAAACTCTGATTTTGTAGCAGGATGCTAAGTTTGACTTAACCTGCAAAAAGTCAAATCAGATTGTAGCACAGAGATAGAGGTAAATATTCTGATGGTAAGCAGGTATGAATGTTCCTAGAATAACTATATTTGATAAACTTACATGCTTTACTGGTTTGATCTAAAAAGTTACTGTTATGTTCCTAGAATAACTATATTCTGACGAGGCTCCGGCCGGCCGCGCGGATGGCATGGCCATCGATGCACCGGCCTGGCATGAGTGCCGTCCCGGCCGCGCTGATGGAACCGCCACGGCGGCCTCCTGGCCATGCACGGCGGCGCTGCCGAAAGCTGCCCGTCCTGCAAGGCTGGCATGCTGACCTGGCCAGGACGGCAGGGGCCCGTAGGCTTCCGTCAGCGCGTCAACAAAGGAAACAAGGAGCGCGTCATCGGCCTGCCAAAGGGGGCTTCGACCGGGGCCCCAGCGTACCTACCCACACAATCCTCGGGCGGCGTCAGGGCGGCTTCTGATTCGGTGACAGCTGGCGGGACGCGGTTGGCTGTCGGTGTCCACATCCCCTCCGCAGCCAAGTCCCTGACTCGCAGTCCATGGACCCCTCCACGCCAGTCATGCCTGCCGCTCGGTCGGGGCAAAGTAGCGCCTCGCTCACTCCTGTCGCGCGGGACCCATCTTGCGTCATGGAACAGTCGCCACGGACCCGCGCTTGCGTCGCTGTGGAACGGGCGGGAAACGGGGCTGCCCTTGCCGCCGCGCCAGTCGCGGCTCCTGGGCCCTCGCCCACCTCCCCACACGCACCTGGGCCGCCCCCTGTTGAGCCTGCTACCCACGCGCCAGTTGCGCCTGGGCACCTCCCCGCGGCCGTCGAGGCCCCTGGCCGCCTCGGCCCATCCCTGCTCTCCATCTTGCAGCGGCCCGCGCGCCACGACGTTGGTGACGCCCCTGCTGCCGCTTCTCGCGCGCCCACGCCAAACAGATTCGCCTCGCCCCCGATCACTATGCGGCGACCACGCAGCCATCCGGCCACATGCCTCTCCTGGACGCTGGGCGAGTTCTTGGCAGCAGCCACGAAGCAGCTCAACACCACCCTTCCATCCCCTGGGAAGCGGCCGTGGCCTCCCCTGAACTTCAGCCCCCGGCGGAGGCGCTCTGCTGCTGCTGCTGCCTCGGCGGTCGCCGCTGCACCGCCAAGGGCCGAGAGGAGAGCCCAAGTGCAGATCCTTCGTACTCTCGACATTGTTGGCATCAACCAGTCGATTTCCGCCACCGAGATGAAGGCTTACGACGACTTTTTTACCACGCCGGTTCAGCTGCCGGTCCTGCAAGCCATCGCTGCTCTGGTCGACAGGAAGATCCCTGCATGCCTGGCTCCAGCAACCAGTGATGCCGTGGCCTGCGCGAGTTAGCGCCGCCGATCGCCCCCTGTCGACCTCCTGCTCATGGATCACGGTTTACAAATTGTTGTATGGAACGTTAGGGGCCTCAACTCGCAGCGCCTAGCCATTCGCTTGCTTCTCTGTACCATTCGCGCATCCATTGTATGTCTCCAAGAAACTAAGATGGCTTTGATCTCGTCGTCCGTTGTGCTGGAAACACTGGGGTCCGAATTCGATGGCTCCACTTACCTCCCGGCCGATGGTACGCGTGGCGGCATCCTCCTCGCCTGGAAAACCAGGGCTGTCACGGTATCAGACCTCCTGTTCACGCAGCACACGGTGACTGCAAAGGTGCTTGCGTCCAGTGGCAACCCTTGGTGGCTCACTACGGTCTATGGCCCCCAAAGCGACCAGGACAAGTTGTTGTTCCTGCAGGAGTTGCGCGATATTCGCGCTGCCAGCCCAAGCCCGTGGATGTTGTGCAGGGACTTTAACCTCATCTGCCGAGCCTTGGACAAAATCTCGGGCAGCCTGAACCATCGCATGATGGGTAGATTCCGTCGCACCATCAACGACCTTGCTCTGAAGGAGGTTTACCTCAATGGGCGCCGCTTCACGTGGTCCAACGAGCAATCGCCTCCTATGCTTGTCCACCTCGACCGGGTGCTCTGCACCGCAGATTGGGAGGACAGCCGTGGCGAGTGTCACCTCCGCTGCCTGGCATCCGTCGTATCCGACCACTGCCCATTGCTCCTGGATTGCTCGCCCATGCCCTCGGCTCACAAGCTCTTCCACTTCAAGGAGTACTGGCTGCGTCTCGACGGCTTCCACGATACGGTTGCCACGGCTTGGGGCTCGGTGTCTGACCCCAACCCCTTTAGGCGGCTGGCTAGGCGCCTGCAGGCCACTGGCCACGCACTCACGAGCTGGAGCGCCAAGTCCAGAGGCAACATTAGGGACAAATTTGCTATCTCCCGCGAGCTGATCCTGCGCTTCGACTAGGCGATGGCGGTTCGCACGCTCTCCCCCCCGGAAGACTGGCTGCGCAAACAGCTCAAGATGGCCTATCTTGGCTTGGCCTCGCTCGAGCGCACGATTGCCCGACAGCGAGCTCGCCTATCTTTCCTTTCGGACGGCGACGCGGACACGAGCTTCTTCCACAGGCAATGCACCCATCGCCGGCAGAAGAACAGAGTGCATAGCCTGCTAGTCGACGGGCAGGTGCTCTGCGAGCATGAGGAGATGGCCCAGGCGGCCTTTGCGCACTTTGACGGGCTGCTGGGCACAGCCCCCGACCGCACCCATACGCTGGACCTCGAGCATCTCATCATGCCCGCTGACCTGGCAAGCCTGGAGGTGCCATTCAGCCCAGAGGAGATCTGGGAGGCAATCAGGTGTATGCCCGCGCACAAGGCGCCAGGGCCGGACGGCTTCACCGTGGAGTTCTTGCGCGCTTGCTGGAACATTACCAGGCAGGACACCCTGGAGGTGTTCGAGCTGCTCTGCACGCTGCGCGGGCGTGGCTTCTACAAGCTCAACCAAGCGTTGCTAACCCTTCTGCCGAAGCGCGCCGACGCCCACAAGCTCGGTGACCACCGGCCGATCTGTGTGATCCATATTGTGGCCAAGCTCTTCACGAAGGTTCTGTCCTTGCGCTTAGCCCCGAAGCTCGATGGCCTGGTGAGCCGCTACTAGAATGCCTTCATTGCCGGATGCACGCTCCACGACAACTTCATCCTCGTCCGGCAATCTCTCAAGCTGCTTCACCAACTAGGTGCACCGAGAATTATGCTCAAGCTTGACCTCACCCGGGCCTTCGAGTCCATATCCTGGCCCTTCCTCTTCGAGGTCCTGCGCCAATACGGGTTCGGAGCGAGATTTCGGGAGTGGCTGGCCATCCCCTTATCATCGGCCAGCACTCGCGTCTTGCTCAACGGCGTGCCCGGCCCCCCGATATGGCACCGCCGCGGGCTGCGACAAGGTGACTCGACATCTTCGCAGCTATTTGTCCTGGCCGTCGACACGCTCAGCCGCCTCATGCAGCGGGCCCTCCAGACCGGCATCCTCTGGAGTCTCCACCCCCGCCGTGCTATCCCGGCCATTTCGCTCTATGCTGATGATGTGATGCTGTTCTGTCATGCCACGACCGATGAGGTCTCCGTCGTGAAGGGCATTCTAGGGGTCTTCGATGCTGCCTTCGAAGAAAACCCTGAAGCAGCTCGAGAAGATTCAGCACGGCTTCCTCTGGGCCGGCCGTGAGGCCGCCCATGGAGGGCACTGTCACGTGAACTGGCGCCGGGTCTGCCGGCCGATCGAGTATGGTGGACTGGGAGTCCGCGACCTTGAGCGCACAGGGCTCGCCCTCGGGCTCAGATGGCTATGGCTCTCGCGGACGGACACTGACCGGGCTTGGCACGGCCTTGACCTGCAGTTCACACCCGAGGAGCGCGGCCTCTTCCACGCCTCCACTACCATGCTGCTCGGGGATGGAGCGACAACACTTTTTTGGGAGGACCGTTGGCTCCACGATCAATCTATCCGCAAGCACGCGCCATTGCTGTACCTGTGCATCCCCAAAAACCGCAGGAAATCGCGGACGATGGCGGAGGGCATCGGTGGCAATGCATGGGCGCGGGATATCCACGGCACCCTTGGCCTGCAGGAGATTGGGCAGTACCTCAAACTATGGCTGCTCGTATCCCACACCGCCCTGTCTACCGAGCCGGACAAACTCATCTGGAATTGGATGACCAACGGCAACTACACAGCACGGTCATGTTACCGGGCCACCTTCCACAGATCAATTACTTGTCGCTCGTGGAAGCTGATTTGGAAGGGCTGGGCGCCGCCGAAGGTTAGGTTCTTTCATTGGCTCGCCAACCAGGACCGCTGCTGGACTGCAGAGCGTCTCGCTCGCCATGGCGTCCCCCACCACCCTCGGTGCCTCTTCTGCGACCAAGAGCGGAAACGATCTGGCACCTGCTGCTCACATGCCCATTCGCGAGACAGACCTGGCATGAGGTCATGTCCTGGTTGCGCCTGCCGGCTCCGGTGCCAGACCAGGATGCCACGCTCCAGGACTGGTGGCTTCGGGCAAGAGATGCCACGCCACACCCGCTCCGCAAAGCGCTCGCTTCGGTTGCACTCCTGGTGCCGTGGATGATCTGGAAGCATAGAAATGCGTGTGTCTTTGACCATGTAACCCCATCGCTGGTTGAGCTCGCTGACAAGATCAAGGACGAATCCCGTAGTTGGGCTAAAGCCGGGGCTAAAGGGATTAGGATCACCTTGCCCTCCTCCTAGGACGTCCATTGATCAATATGTAACACCGATGTACTAGCCTCTTAGGAGGATGTATCCCCCCCTTATCAATGCAATGAAACGCAAAGGCTTTTGCGTTTTCTCGAAAAAAAACATTCCTCAAATGAGATCAACTTTTAGCAACTGGGTCTTCTATCTTCAGACAACAATTTGTTAGTTGTTCCTCGCTTCAGTGCATCTTCTCATATTACTGTTTGTAAACTACATTACAGTGTGCTTATTATTTTCTATTTTTTACAGTAAATTAATTAAGTAAAACTACAAGTTTCTGAAGTAGATGTAGCACGGCCTTTAGGATTGTGCATACGGATGACACCAATTTCGAGTAGTCATACTTCTACATATCTACTCACTAAATAACCCCATGATTATTATGAACGTGGTAAACTCGGACGCTATTTTCTTTATTAGTCCTATAGAAGAAACTGAACTATTTGTGTGGGGCCAGAAAAGCGTAGTTTCAATACAACTGCAATTGCTTGGGCAAGAGAAATCAACTCATGCTGTAATTTTCCATATGAAGCAGTAAGAGGACGCGTACCATTGTAAACCGATTAGTGTGAAAACTGCATCTTTGGCGTGTGGTCAAACCCAACAAGCTGCAACCATGTGGAGCATCAACATAACTGCCACCACATGCTTGCTAAACTATTAGTGTGACTGTCCGTGTACATCAGCCACATCTTCAGCGAGCAAGATCAGGCACCTGTTATTGTATTGAGTACCCGGATGTTAACCGTCATGAAAATGACTACATGGATCAATGTGCCCATCATCATGGCTGGTAGCAGATGATGCATTATTTGAGCTTGATAGAGTATGACTATCCCATGCGGTCTTGTTTGCATCAAAAGTGTGGTCCACTTTGGAGAAGAATACACCAACCATTTTGGTAGTGGGCATCTCAACAATTCGATTTGGGCCTCATCCCCCTAATACACTAGTAATTTTCTACTTTCCCGTATTTCTCTTAGACTCACTCCCAAACACTTCATGATCCGAGAGGGAGAATGCCAGCTGCCATGGCGGGAGTGTCCCCTACGGTTGTTCATGTAACTTGAGAGGATGATGACTCTAGCGATGTCGCGCAAGAGCTATCGACACTGATGGATAAGTCTATGTACTAGGATCTTTGTGGGGCTGCAGCACATGGTCCTGTGGCTGTTAGGATAGAATCCTTGACCATCAAGGACTGGCAGTTAGGATAGCATCTTAGACTAGCATCTAGACTAGCATCTTAGACTAGCATCTTATCATATGCTTGGCTGGCAAGCAGCCTATAAATATGTATCCCCAACCCCTCAGGTTGGCATGGCATTGTGTGAGAAATAAACCAACGAAAATCGAAAATTGTCCCAACTCTCCTAGTGTCATCCACAACTATGAATGCTTAGGCTGAAAGATCTAAGAAGTGGTATCAGAGCCTCGTTATCTTGTACCCTGAGCATTTCCTGTTCACCTCTCTCACCAGGAGCTGAGCAGCCTAAGCCGGTAGCAGCAGCTGCTCTGACTGCCCCTGGTTACCTCCCTCCCTTCGGACTGTCGAGCAACAACTCGTCAGCAACAGCCTCCCCTTCACGCAACAGCCCCCCTGCAGCGAGCCATGTCTGCAGGTTGCTCTCAGCACACGGCTACCTCGAGCATACGACGCCGGCAGGAGGCCGAGCGCGCCGTGGCAGAGGAGCGTGAGCGAGCAGCTGTAGCAGCAGCTGCTGCGGCAACAAGGGTGTCGAGGCTGGCTGCTGTGGAGCTGGCAGCAGCCAGAGCGGAGGTAGAAGCAGCCGGGGCGGAGGTAGAAGCAGCCGGGGCGGAGGTAGAACCAGCAGCAGCAGCAGAGGCAGCATGTGAGGCTACGGCGGATGCCAAGGCACTCCGCGGCGGCTCCGACAGCTCCAACGGCTCCGCGCCTGCGGACGACGGCGCCGACGTAGACCGCGCCAAAGTGGCGCAAGAGCGGACGGCGCAGTGGGCAGCCCAGCATGCCCGCGCTCCAGGTGGAGGTGCGCACAGCGGCGGCGGCTGCAACGACGAGGACCGCGGCCTCTACGAGGTCCGGACTGTGGTGAGGGATGTTGGTCCCAGTGTTGGGTGGACTACCCTCACTAAAACCAACTACGTCGAGTGGGCCGCGATCATGAAGATCAGGCTCCAGGTGCGGCGCCTGTGGGAGGCAGTCCAGGACAGCAACGTCGACCACCAAGAGGATCGACGGGCGCTGGACGCCCTCATCGCCGCAGTCCCGCCCGAGATGCAGTTCTCGCTTTCCAACAAGCGGACTACCAAGGAGGCTTGGGACGCCATCGCCGCGGTACGCATCGGCAGCGACCGTGCTCGCAAGTCCACACTGCACGCACTTCCTAAGGAGTGGGAGAGCCTGGCCTTCAAGCCAGGTGAGGACGTTGATGACTTTGCTCTCCGTCTCAACACTCTGCGCTGCAGAAGATGGTGAAGTTCGGCGATGCCACCTACACCGAGAAGCTTTTCCGGTGCATTCCCGAGAAGTACAAGCAGATGGCTCGCTCGATCGAGTCTTTGTTGGATCTCTCCACGATGACGATCGAGGAGGCGATAGGTCGCCTCAAGGTCGTCGACACCGACGAGCCACAGCCTCCCTCGGGGCCCATCACCACCAGCGGGAAGCTGCTCCTAACTCGGGAGCAGTGGGATGCCAGCCTTGGTGACAGGAAGAAGGGGGAGCCTTCTTCCATGACGGGCGGCCGCAAGCGCGGCAAGCAGCGCAAGGCGCGAAGAGGCCCCCCGGGCAAGGCACAAGGACGTGCCGAAGGTGACGCCCGTGGAGGCGCCAAGGACGGTGCCGCTGGCAAGCCCAAGCCGGCACAGGACAACAGTTGCCACAACTGTGGCTGGCTTGGCCATTGGGCCAATGAGTGTCGACAACCACGACAAGGCCAGGCTCACGTCGCACAGGCGGAGGAGGAGGAGACGGCTCTGTTCATGGCGCATGCAAGCATCGAGCTACCTTCAGTGACACCAGTCGCAAAGGCTCTCCTCCACCTCGACGAGCCAAAAGCACATGCTCTTCTCGGCGATGGCTCTGGGAAGGACAAGACTGCGGGGTGGTGCCTCGATACCGGCGCCACCCACCACATGACCGGTCGAAGGGAATTCTTCGCCGAGCTCGACTCCGACGCGCGAGGCTCCGTCAAGTTTGGGGATGCCTCTGCTGTGGAAATTAAGGGCGTCGGCTCCGTCGTCTTCACCACCAAGACGGGAGAGCACCGTCTGCTCACCGGTGTCTACTACATCCCCGTGCTAAGGAACTCCATCATCAGCTTGGGACAACTGGATGAGAACGGCTCACGCGTGCTGATTGAGCATGGGTCCTATGCATCTAGGATCGCCAGCGTCGCCTTCTCACCAAGGTACCAAGAGGTGAAAATCGACTCTACGTGCGTGATGTGCAGGTGGCACAACTGGTCTGTCTCGCTGTCCGTGGAGACAACGAGGCGTGGCAATGGCATGAGCGCTTTGGGCACCTTCATTTTGAGGCCCTGAAGCGTCTAAGTGCCAAGGAGATGGTGCGAGGCCTGCCATGCCTCGACCATGTGGAGCAGTTCTGCGACATCTGCGTGCTCACGAAGCAGAGACGACTCCCCTTTCCCCAGCAGGCGAGTTTTCGGGCCAAGGAGGCTGGAGCTCGTGCATGGAGATCTGTGCGGCCCGGTGACGCCAGCCACACCAGGAGGTCGACGCTACTTCCTGCTGCTCGTCGACGACCTCTCTTGCTACATGTGGGTGATGGTCCTCGGCAGTAAGGGAGAGGCGGCGGACGCCATCAGGTGCGCGCAGGTTGCTGTGGAGGCGGAGAGCGGCCGCAAACTGTGCGTGTTGCGCACTGACAATGGCAGCGATTTCACAGCGGCTGAATTCGCGTCGTACTGCGCTGATGAGGGCATCCAGCGCCAGTACTCCGCGCCGTACAGCCCGCAGCAAAACGGCGTCGTCGAGCGGTGCAACCAGACGGTTGTGGGGATGGCTCGGGCTCTCCTCAAGCAGAGAGGGATGTCGGCTGTTTTCTGGGGAGAGGCGGTCCTAACGGCCGTCTACATCCTCAACCGCTCGCCTACTAAGGCACTCGACGACAGGACGCCGTACGAGGCCTGGCATGGGCGGAAGCCGACGGTCTCCCACTTGCGGGTCTTTGGTTGCCTTGCGTTCGCCAAGGAGCTCGGCCACATCGGCAAGCTCGACGACAGGAGTACTCCGGGAGTCTTCATCGGCTACGCGGAGTGCTCAAAGGCCTACTGCATCCTCGACCCAAAGACACAGCGTGTCCGCACGACGCGAGACGTCGTGTTCAACGAAGGGCGAGGGTGGAAATGGGACAAGGCGGTGGACGACGGCTCGACGCCGACGTATGACAACTTCATTGTCGAGTACGTCCACTTCAAGGAAGCCGGGGGAGCAAGCAACTCCTCTTCGCCGAGCACGTCTACCCCAGCCCCCAAAACTACATCGACTCCGGTGCCTGCTACGCCGGCGGCACCACAACCGGCGACGCCGCATACTCTAGCCCCGGCAGTCACCACTCCGGGCTCGTCTTCATCAGCACCAGCTCACGCAGAGCACAACCCGATGAAGTTTGCTTCCCCGCTCACTCACGACGAGGAGCGCATCGACGCGTATCATGGCGGCGAACCGCTGCGATATCGTACAATGGATAATCTACTCGGCGACCAGCCGGTGCCGGGACTGGTGCCCCGCGACCTGGAGGCGCAGCTACAACTCGCGTGTGAGGACGGTGAACCTCGGTCCTTTGCAGAGGACGAGAGAGACGCGGCATGGTGCGTCGCGATGCAGTTGGAGATGGATGCGGTCGAGCAGAACCGCACCTGGGAGCTCGCTCACCTCCCTTGTGGTCACCGCGCAATCACCCTTAAGTGGGTGTTCAAGATGAAGAGGGATGGAGCCGGCGCCATCATCAAGCACAAGGCTCGCTTGGTGGCCCGAGGCTTCTTGCAGCAGGAAGGAGTCGACTTCGACGACGCTTTTGCTCCCGTGGCACGGATGGAGTCCGTGCGACTTCTCCTTGCGCTAGCTGCCCAGGAGGGCTGGCGTGTCCATCACATGGATGTCAAGTCGGCATTCCTCAACGGCGACTTGAAGGAGGAAGTCTACGTGCATCAGCCACCGGGATTTGCGATCCCCGGCCAGGAGGGCAAGGTACTCCGCCTGCGTAAGGCTCTCTATGGCATACGACAAGCACCTAGGGCGTGGAACGCCAAGCTGGACTCCACGCTAAAGAAGATGGGCTTCGAGCAAAGCCCGCATGAGGCGGCAGTCTACCGACAGGGCAGTGGAGGAAATGCCCTGCTAGTGGGCGTCTCTGTTGACGACTTGGTGATCACCGGCATCAAAGATGCAGAGGTGGCGGCGTTCAAGGAAGACATGAAGGCCACCTTCCACATGAGTGATCTGGGGCTCCTCTCCTTCTATCTAGGGATCGAGGTGCACCAGGATCACTCCGGGATCACAATTCGACAGTCCGCCTACGCCAAGCGCGTCGTTGAGCTAGCTGGGCTCACCGACTGCCACCCAGCTCTCACTCTGATGGAGAGGCTGAAACTGAGCCGCGACAGCACGACGGAGGAAGTGGACGCTATGCAGTACCGACGTCTTGTGGGGAGCCTTCGCCACCTCGCCCACACATGGCCGGACTTGGCATTCTCCGTCGGCTATGTTAGTCGGTTCATGGAGCGACAGACGCCGGAGCACCAGCAGGCAGTGAAGAGGATCGTCCGCTACGTGGCAGGGACCGTCGACCACGGCCTCCACTACCCTAGGTGTCCGGGGGCGGCACACTTCGTCGGGTACAGATACAGCAACCACGTCGGCGACATCGACACCAGCAAGAGCACGAGCGGGATCCTCTTCTTCCTCGGCAAGTGTCTCGTGAGCTGGCAATCAGTCAAGCAGCAGGTGGTGGCCCTGTCCAGCTGTGAGGCCGAGTACATAGCAGCCTCCACCGCCTGCACTCAGGCGCTCTGGCTCGCTCGACTGCTTGGTGATCTCCTCGTCCGAGACACCAGAACGGTGCAGCTCCTGGTGGACAGCAAGTCCGCCCTGGCCCTGGCAAAGAACCCCGTTTTCCACGAACGGAGCAAGCACATCCGACTGAGGTATCACTTCATCCGCAGCTGTTTGGAAGAAGGGAGCATCGAGGCGAGCTACATCAACACCACGGACCAGCTCGCAAACATGCTCACCAAGCCTCTGGGGAGGATCAAGTTCCTCGAACTCTGCTCCAGGATCGGGATGATTCGACTCTCCCACAAGACGACGTACAAGACTTAGGGGGAGAATGATGGATAAGTCTATGTACTAGGGTCTTTGTGGGGCTGCAACACATGGTCCTTGTGGCTGTTAGGATAGAATCCTTGACCATCAAGGACTGGCAGTTAGGATAGCATCTTAGACTAGCATCTTAGCAGCATCTTAGACTAGCATCTTAGCATATGCTTGGCTGGCTAGCAGCCTATAAATATGTATCCCCACCCCCCAGGTTGGCATGGCATTGTGTGAGAAATAAATCAACGAAAATTGTCCCAACTCTCCTAGTGTCATCCGCAACTATCAATGCTCAAGCTGAAAGATCTAACAGACACCAGTGAGTTTGCCATCATCTTAGCCGCGACGACAATGCGACCGAGCATATAGTGGAGGGTTGAGCAAGATGGTTGAGGGAAATTCTCATCAGAAGAATCCACAACACAGACGACATGTGTAGTAGAAAAGAGGATGAGAGGGAATCACCTGGGAAGCCTCAGGTAATGAACGAGGCAGGGAAGCCACAGGTGATGATGAGCTTGATAAAGAAGCCATTAGAGATAGAAGAAAACTCAATCCCTAGGAAGTAGCGAAGAGGACAAAGATCAGGCATAAGAAGCCATTAGAGGTAGAAGAAAACTCAATCCCTAGGAAGTAGCGAAGAGGACCAAGACCAGACATAAGAAACCCACTATGACAAGGCTTCAGTGATGATCGACATATAGAAGAAGAGTTCGACCACGAGTTGGAAGGTGGACAAGAAGTACAATTAAACTCCGTAAGGTATTCGCGGATGTAGTGCACGCAGTTGCGGTGTAATGGTGTCCAATTTTTCGGGCTGAGAGTTATGCGCAAACTAAAAAGATCCGGAGGGAATAATTAGGAGAATGTCCACAAAGACACTCGAGAGGAATGTCACCCTAGCAGAGGAAGCATGAATGTTGATGAGATAGGTGGCTACGATAATCAACGCACTAGCTGCCTCACAAAGGTGACGATGCTTGTGCTCAACAACACCATTCTGAGCACCATGACAAGAGAACTGAGCAAGTGTGATTTTCTCAAAAAGGAATCTGTGCAGCAAATGAGCTATATACACACAAGCAAAATCTGCACGGAAGCCACGGTGGCTAACTTGTGTCTAACTTGTGTCTTACAGATAAATACAAGGACTAAAAAAGGGGTATGAACCAAGGTGGCTAACTTGTGTCGTACAGATAGATAAGACCTCACTACAAGAAGGTACAAATATATTCACTTGTGTCGAGTGGAATCATTATAAAGATAATATAGTGACGATGGCCTCCTTTCGAGGCAAAGGGAATTGGATCCCAAACATTGGAGTAAACAGGATTGAAAGGACGCTGAGATGCAGTCTCACTATGAGGATAAGGTCACTTGACATGTTTACCCAGCTGACAAACTTGACTGTCTAAAGACACATTGGCATAGACAGATCCAAGAGGACCACGTCAAACTAAGGATGAGAGACGAGAACCACACATGTGACTGAGATGATGATGCCACAAAGTCAGTAGACGAGGTAAGAGAGTCGAAGAGACTCGCGACAGTGGTAGTGGAGGGAAGGCGAAGCCTCGCAAGCTCTAGAGGTCGTGCGAGTCAACACCGAGGGCCAACACCAAGTAGAGCACCAGTGTGCCAATTCTAAATTAGAACAATAGTCAAAGTCAAGAATGACCCAACAACGGTGGATTAACGAGCTACTCGGCTCGTTAAGCTCGTGCTCATAAAGGCTCAGCTCGTTATGCTCGTCAAGCTTAACAAGCAGAAAACGCTGCTCGGCTCGGTTTGTGTGAAGCTTGTTAAGCTCGTGAACGCTCGTTAACAGATTATGATGTGTTGTGGTCTACCAGATGAGTGCGTAGGTGTGTTTTTTAAGAAGATGGTGACTACAACAAGAAATGCACTAGTTTATCATGCACAATGAAAGTGTGTGTTGTCTTGAAATTGATGATTGGTTCTGTTCATTAAGAAGCGAGCTATAAGTTTAACAACCCAAACTATCGAGCGCTCATTAAGCTCGCGAGCTACGGGTTTTTGGTCCATCTACCTGAAATGAGCCGCCTGGACAAGAACAGGAGAATCTAGAAATAGAATGGAGGACAAACTGGAAGAATCGTAAGTCATATGAAAAGACGCTGCAGTACCAATGATCCACGGAGTACCAAAAGAATCAGTAGCAAAACCTGCAAAAGATGTCATTGGAGAACCAAAAGAAGCATCTAACAAACACCGAAGGACCTAGTTGATTTGAATCTTCTTGCACAACAAGGGGAGGCTGATGTAGTTGCACAAGAGCGATGAGAAAGCACATGGGAAGCTTCGCTCGACCACCTAACATCGACATTGCTGCAACGGCTTGGCACAAAGGAGCACTTGTCGAAGTTGGTGCATAAGCCTGATGCGGCTGGCGGGGTTTTCACCCCTTCGCACACCTCCCATGCATTGTTCGTTTCCCCCAATTTGGCTTGGTGTCCCTCCCCTATTTGCGGGTTCTGTGCCACTGACTTGATCCGTCATCCCACGTTCTCCCGCCGTGCGCCCCTTGCTTGGCGATAGGTAACGTCGTGCTCTCGGCTGTGTCTCATGGGTTAGCCATTGCGGTGTTGACTACCTGTGCGGCTGTCTTTCTCTACCAAACAGGCACATACTGCAGAGCAATAATCTGATTCTAGACACCGGAGCACACGAAGGAAGCATCAACACCAATATGGTTGGTCTGCTCATGCTTCACAGGGTCCTAACCGATACTGATAGAACTTGTACTCTTTGCCAAGAGAGGTGTAGGTGTAATGACCAAGGGAAAAATAGTGTGCTATGACACAATACCACAGTCCTTAAAATCCGCTATATAGCGAACGATTCTACACTGATTCCATTTAGCTAGATATTGCTCATAACGCTATAGAGTGCTATTTAAATCAATGGTAGTGACATGAAAACCAAAATCTTCAAGCAACCATTGTTGCCAAGTCACCCATGTTGTCAAAAGAGTCATAGATCATAACTTCGATCAACATGTGATATATTGAATTTATATAGGTGTAGTATGATTAGTATGATTATGATTTGTGCTAGATTCCCATCGTCAGGAACACCAAAATCCTCTAGCAATGAGTGCTTATGATTTGTGCTAGATTCCCATCTTTGAAGATTGACGATGGAGAATTTTAGGGTGTAGTATGATCAACATGTGATATATTGAATTTATATATTAGTAGAATGATAGTATGATTGTGGAATTGGTGGATTATTGGATCATCTTGGATTAAATTAGTAGTAATAAAAAAAGATCTTGGAGTAATAGAAATTGTGTTTGGCTAATGATATAACTACTTGGATTCTAGGTTGGAGATAAGTTGGGCACTTGGATTTATGATTTATTGACCTAAGCTTAGTAGCTTATATGTACCTAATGGTTTTGATGGTCCTTTCTAAGAATGTTATGAGTACAAGATCCTCATGGGAGGATGGTTTGGATTAATTATAATTGATGGCAATTTTGGTGGCATGTGTCGTGTTGGAGCAACTCTCTCGCTTTTATTATGTGTTTGTGCTTATTTAGATAAAGTAGTAGTAAAAGGGGAATACTTATGAAGTGATATTATATTGGTGGATAAGTATATTAACCTTAGAATAGTTTGATTTAGTTTGGGATTGTGATCTTGAAAAAATTAATATTTATGGATAAATAACATATGATTTTTGGATCTATAGTCATCCAATGGAAGCTTGTTTTATATTAGACTTCGATAACCATGATACTTGGCTTGGTTGGATCATGATTATGATTTGTGTTAGGTTTGCACATTTGGAGTTTGAACGAGAGAACTTTATGGTGTAGTTGGATCACTGTTATGATTTGTGTTAGATTCGCTCATTTGGAGATTGAAACTCAAGAACTTTAGGGTGTAGTATGATAAGTCAACGATATATTGGATTTATATGGGTGTAATATCATCAACATAGTTATGGAAATTGATGGCCTACTAAATCATCTTGGATTGAATTAGTAGGAAGAAAACAGAGGTTTTTGAGTAATAGAAATGATGTTTGCGACAAATTAGATGGTATAACTACTTGGATTCTAGACCGGAGATAAACTTGGGGTTGGGCAGTTGGATTTGTGATATTTTGACCTGAGCTTCGTGGCTTATATGTGCTTCAGGATATGACCATGTAGATGGTACACATGGATCATAGTTGGTAGGCTTTGCTAATTTTGCTAGCCCTCCCCAAGAATGTTGTGTGTAAATGATCATTATGGGAGGACGATCTGGATTAACTAGAATAGATTGGAATTTTAGCGGTATGTGTCTTGTTGGAGTAGCTGTCTCGCTCTTATGTGTTTGTGCTCATTTAGATGCAGTAGTAGTAAAAGGGTAATGCTTATGAAGCGATATTTTATTGGTTGATAAATATATTAACCTTGGAATAGTTTGGTGATTGTGATCTTGAGAAATAAAAATCTTTGTGGATAAATAGCATATAATTTTTGGACCTGTAGTCATCAACTTGTAGCTTGTTTTATATTGGACTTAGATAACCATGATACTTGGCTTGGTTGGTTTATGCTTGTGATTTGTGTTAGATTCACATATTTGGAGATTGGAAGTAGAGAACATTAGGGTGTAGTTGGAACATGGTTATGATTTGTGTTAGATTCGCACATCTTGGAGATTGAAACTAGAGAACTTTAGAGTGTGGTTGGATCATGGTTATAATTTGTGTTAGATCCACACATTTGGAGATTGAAACTAGAGAACTTTAGGGTGTAGTATGATCAATCGAGAATATATTGGATTTGTGATATTTTGACTTGTGCTTGGTGCCTTGTTTGTGCCTTATGGATATGCGAAAGCACACAAGAAGTGTTGCTTGATCACCTTAACATCGACGTTGCCGCAACGGCTTGGCACAATGGAGCACTTGAGAAGTTGGTGCATAAGCCTGATCCGCGTGACAGGGTTTTCACCGCACCTCCTATGCATTGTTCATTTCCCTCTCAATTCGTCTTGGCGCGGTTTCCCAGTTTGCGGGTTCTGTGCCACTGACTTGATCCGGCTTCCCAGTTCTCCCACCGTGCGTCCCTGGCTTGGCGGTAGGTAATGTCGTGCTCTCGGGTACGCCTCGTGGGTTACCCATTGCGGTGCCGATTGCGTGTACGGCTATGGCGGCGCCCAACAGGGTAACGCGAGATGTTGTGAGATTGAGGCATCGCACATAGCAACACAAAGCCAGGCAAAGGATGTCCAGGCGAACTGGTAGGGAGCAGGGAGTGCATGTGATGTGTGGCTGAAGGGATGAAAATGTTGTCGTAAGTGGCATGTTGTCATCATTCGTTGTAATTGGAGCCAAGTGTCGACGAGTTGGCAAATGGGAAGGCGGGAAGATAGAACTGGGAGGTGAGAGGCATCATCCGCCACCCTACGTATTTATGTGCGTCAGCCGCGACGGTTGTGTACAGATGTGGTATCTACATGTGGGTCTCTTACTCAGAATGACATGACATGGTTGCTGTGGAGTGAGGTGCCACATCTATTGCCTCGTGCGAGTGTGTTTGGTGGTTGACAGTAGGGCAATCTGTTATGTGGTTTGGCCTCACGCAATCCGAGCTCCCTTGTGTGGCTCAGTGGTGATTGAACTAGGGAACTTTATGATGTAGTTGGATCATGGTTATGATTTGTGTTACATTCGCTCATTTGAAGACTGAAACTAGAGGACTTTAGGGTGTAGTATGATCAGTCGATGATATATTGGATTTATATGGGTGTAATGTGATCAGCATAGTTGGGGAAATGTATTGGGCACTAAATCATCTTGGATTGAATTAGTATGAAGGAAACACAGACCTTTGAGTAATAGAAATGATGTTTTCGTCAAGTTAGATGGTATAACTACTTGGATTCTAAACCGGAGTTTAACTTGGGGATGGGTAGTTGGATTTGTGATATTTTGACCTGAGCTTGGTGGCTTGTATGTGTGCCTCATGGATATGAGCATGAACCATAGTTGGTAGACTTTGATGATTTTGCTAGCCCTCCCCAAGAATGTTATGAGTAAAGGATCATTATGGGAGGATGATTTGAATTAATTAGAATAGACGGCAAATTAAGTGGCATGTGTCTTGTTGGAGCAGGTCTCTCGCATTTATTATGTGTTTGAACTCATTTAGATGCATAAGTGGTACTATATTGGTGGATAAATATATTAACTTTTGCACAGTTTGGAATTAGTTTGATGATTGTGATCTTGAATAAAAAAATCTCGGTAGAATATATAATTTTTGGATATATAGTTATTCAATGGAAGCTTGTTTTATATTGGACTTAGATAACCAGGATACTTGGCTTAGTTGGATCATTGTTATATTTGTGTTAGATTCGCTCATTTGGAGATTGAAACTCGAGAACTTTAGGGTGTACTATGATCGGTCGAAGATATATTGGATTTATATATGGGTGTAATATGATCAACATAGTTGTGGAAATTGATGGGCTACTAAATCATCTTGGATTGAATTAGTAGGAAGAAAACAGAGTATTTTGAGTACTAGAAATGACGTTTGTGACAAATTAGATGGTATAACCACTTAGATTCCAGACGAGAGAGAAACTTGGGGTTGGGCAGTTGGATTTGTGATATTTTGACCCGAGCTTCATGGCTTGTATGTGCTTCAAGGTATGAGCATGTAGATGGTACACATGGATCGTAATTGGTAGGCTTTGATGGTTTTGCTAGCCCTCCCAAGAATGTTATGAGTAAAGGATCATTATGGGAGGACGATCTAGATTAACTAGAATAGATTGGAATTTTAGAGGTATGTGTCTTGTTGGAGTAGCTCTCTCGCTCTTATGTGTTTGTGCTCATTAGAAGCAGTAGTAGTAAAAGGGTAATGCTTATGAAGTGATATTTTATTGGTTGATAAATATATTAACGTTGGAATAGTTTGGTGATTGTGATCTTGAGAAATAAAATCTTCGTGGATAAATAGCATATAATTTTTGGACCTATGGTCATCCACTTGTAGCTTGTTTAATTTGGGGATGGGCATTTGGATTTGTGATATTTTGACGTGAGCTTGGTGGCTTGTATGTGTGCCTCATGGATATGAGCATGAATTGTAGTTGGTAGACATTGATGATTTTGCTAGCCCTCCCCAAGAATGTTATGAGTAAAGGATGATTATGGGAGGATAATTTGAATTAATTAGAATAGATGGCAAATTTAGTGGCATGTCTCTTGTTGCAGCAGCTGTCTCGCATTTATTATGTGTTTGTGTTCATTTAGATGCAGAAGTGATATTATATTGGTGGATAAATATATTAACCTTTGCACAATTTGGAATTAGTTTGATGATTCTGATCTTGAAAAAAAAATCTCGGTAGAACATATAATTTTTGGATATATAGTTATTCAATGGAAGCTTGTTTTATATTGGACTTAGATAACCATGATACTTGGCTTAGTTGGATCATTATTATGATTTGTGTTAGATCCGCTCATTTGGAGATTGAAACTGGAGAACTTTAGGGTGTACTATGATCGATAGAAGATATATTGGATTTATATGGGTGTAATTTGATCAACATAGTTGTGGAAATTGATGGGCTACTAAATCACCTTGGCTTGAATTAGTAGGATTTTGAGTTAGAAATGACGTTTGCGACAAATTAGATGGTATAACCACTTGGATTCCACACCGGAGAGAAACTTGGGGTTGGGCAGTTGGATTTGTGATATTTTGACCTGAGCTTCGTGGCTTGTATGTGCTTCAGGATATGAGCATGTAGATGGTACACATGGATCGTAGTTGGCAGGCTTTGATGATTTTGCTAGCCCTCCCCAAGAATATTATGAGTACAAGATCATTATGGGAGGACGATCTGGATTAACTAGAATAGATTGGAATTTTAGCGGTCTGTGTCTTGTTGGAGTAGCTGTCTCGCTCTTATGTGTTTGTGCTCATTTAGATGCAGTAGTAGTCAAAGGGTAATGCTAATGAAGTGATATTTTATTGGTTGATAGATATATTAACCTTGGAATAGTTTGGTGATTGTGATCTTGAGAAATAAAAATCTTGGTGGATAAATAAGATATAATTTTTGGACCTATAGTCATCCACTTGTAGCTTGTTTTATATTGGACTTAGATAACCATGATACTTGGCTTGGTTGGATTATGGTTGTGATTTGTGTTAGATTCACATATTTGGAGATTGAAAGTAGAGAACATTAGGGTGTAATTGGATCATGGTTATCATTTATGTTAGACTCGCACATCTTGGAGATTGAAACTAGAGAACTTTAGAGTGTAGTTAGATCATGGTTATGATTTGTGTTAGATTCACACATTTGGAGATTGTAACTAGAGAATTTAGGGTGTAGTATGATTAGTCGAAAATATATTGGATTTGTGATATTTTTACTTGTGCTTGGTGCCTTGTTTGTGCCTTATGGATATGAGAAAGCACACGAGAAGTGTTGCTTGATCACCTTAAAAGCGACATTGCCGCAACGGCTTGGCACAAAGGAGCATTTGAGAAGTTGGTGCGTAAGCCTGATCCGCCTAACAGGGTTTTCACCGCACCTTCTGTGCATTGTTCATTTCCCTCCCAATTCGGCTTGGCACAGTTTTCCTGTTTGCGGGTTCTGTGCCACTGACTTGATCCGGCATCCCACTTTGTCCCGCCGTGCGTCCCTGGCTTGGCGGTAGGTAACGTCATGTTCTCGGGTATGCCTCGTGGGTTAGCCATTGCGGTGCCGATTGCATGTACGGTTATGGCAGCACCCAACAGGGTAACACGAGATGTTATCAGATTGAGGCATCGCACATAGCAACCCAAAGCCAGGCAAAGGATGTTCAGGCGGACTGTTAGGGAGCGGAGAGTGCATGTGATGTGTGGCGGAAGGGATGAAAATGTTGTCGGGAGTGGCCTGTTGTCATCATTCGTTGTAATTGAAGCCAAGTGTCCACGGGATGGTCATTGGGCAGGCGGGAAGATAGAACTGGGAGGAGAGAGGCATCATCCGCCACCCTACGTATTTATGTGCATCAGCCGCGACGGTTGTGTACAGATGTGGTATCTACATGTGGGTCTCTTACTCAGAATAACATGACATTGTTAATGTGGAGTGAGGTGCCACATCTGTTGCCCCGTGTGAGTGTGTTTGGTGGTCGACAGTAGGGCAATCTCTTATGTGGTTTGGCCTCACGCAATCCGAGCTCCCTTGTGTGGCTCGGTGGTGATTGAACTAGAGAACTTTATGTTGTAGTTGGATCAAGGTTATGACTTGTGTTACATTCGCTCATTTGAAGATTGAAACTAGAGAACTTTAGGGTGTAGTATGATCAGTCGACGATATATTGGATTTATATGGGTGTAATGTGATCAGCATAGCTGGGGAAATGTATGTGGTACTAAATCTTCTTGGATTGAATTAGTATGAAGAAAACACAAACCGTTGAGTAATAAAAATGATGTTTCTGTTAAGTTAGATGGTATAACTACTTGGATTCCAGACCGGAGTTTAATTTGGGGCTGGGCATTTGGATTTGTGATATTTTGATGTGAGCTTGGTGGCTTGTATGTGTGCCTCATGGATATGAGCATGAATCGTAGTTGGTAGACTTTGATGATTTTGCTAGCCCTCCCCAAGAATGTTATGAGTAAAGGATGATTATGGGAGGATGATTTGAATTAATTAGAATAGATGGCAAATTTAGTGGCATGTGTCTTGCTGGAGCAGCTGTCTCGCATTTAGTATGTGTTTGTGCTCATTTAGATGCAGAACTGATATTATATTGGTGGATAAATATATTAACCTTTGCACAGTTTGGAATTAGTTTGATGATTGTGATCTTGAAAAAAAAATCTCGGTAGAACATATAATTTTTGTATATATAGTTATTGAATGGAAGCTTGTTTTATATTGGACTTAGACAACCATGATGCTTGGCTTAGTTGGATCATTACTATGATTTGTGTTAGATTCGCTCATTTGGAGATTGAAACCGGAGAACTTTAGGGTGTACTATGATGGGTTGAAGATATATTGGATTTATATGGGTGTAATATGATCAACATAGTTGTGGAAATTGATGGGTTACTAAATCATCTTGGATTGAATTAGTAGGATTTTAAGTTAGAAATAACGTTTGCGACAAATTAGATGGTATAAGTACTTGGATTCCAGACCGGAGAGAAACTTGGGGTTGGGCAACTGGATTTATGATATTTTGACCTGAGCTTCGTGGCTTGTATGTGCTTCAAGATATGAACATGTTGATGGTACACATGGATCGTAGTTGGTAGGCTTTGATGATTTTGCTAGCCCTCCCCATGGATATTATGAGTACAGGATCATTATGGGAGGACGGTTTGGATTAACTAGAATAGATTGGAATTTTAGCGGTATGTGCCTTGTTGGAGTAGCTCTCTCGCTCTTATGTGTTTGTGCTCATTTAGATGCAGTGGTAGTAAAAAGGTAATGCTTATGAAGTGATATTATATTGGTTGATAAATATATTAACCTTGGAATAGTTTGGTGATTGTGATCTTGAGAAATAAAAATCTTGGTGGATAAATAAGATATAATTTTTGGACCTATGGTCATCCACTTGTAGCTTGTTTTATATTGGACTCAGATAACCATGATACTTGGCTTGGTTGGATTTTATGGTTGTGATTTGTGTTAGATTCACATATTTGGAGATTGAAAGTAGAGAACTTTAGGGTGTAGGTGGATCATGGTTATGATTTATGTTAGATTTGCACATCTTGGAGATTGAAACTAGAGAACTTTAAGGTGTAGTATGAGCAGTCGAAAATATATTGGATTTGTGATATTTCACCTGTGCTTGGTGCCTTGTTTGTGCCTTATGGATATGAGAAAGCACACGAGAAGTGTTGCTTGATCAGCTTAACATCGACGTTGCCGCAACGGCTTGGCACAAAGGAGCACTTAAGAAGTTGGTGCATAAGCCTGATCCGCCTGACAGGGTTTTCACCGCACCTCCCGTGCATTGTTCATTTCTCTCCCTATTCGGCTTGGCGCACTTTCCCAGTTTGTGGGTTCTATGTCACTAACTTGATCCGGCATCCCAATTCTCCCGCCGTGCGTCCCCGGCTTGGCGGTAGGTAACGTCGTGCTCTCGAGTACGCCTCGTGGGTTACCCATTGCGGTGCCGATTGCGTGTACGGCTATGGCGGCGCCCAGCAGGGTAACGCGAGATGTTGTGAGATTGAGGCATCGCACATAGCAACCCAAAGCCAGACAAAGGATGTCCAGGCGGACTGGTAGGGAGCGGGGAGTGCATGTGATATGTGGCGGAAGGGATGAAAATGTTGTCGGAAGTGGCTTGTTGTCATCATTTGTTGTAATTGGAGCCAAGTGTCGACGGGATGGCAAATGGAAAGACGGGAAGATAGCACTTGGAGGAGAGAGGCATCATCCGCCACCTTACGTATTTTTGTGCGTCAGCCGCGACGGTTGTGTACATATGTGGTATCTACATGTGGGTCTCTTACTCAGAATGACATGACATGGTTGTTGTGGAGTGAGGTGCCACATCTGTTGCCCCGTGTGAGTATGTTTGGTGGTCGACGGTAGGGCAATCTGTTATGTGGTTTGGCCTCACGCAATCCGAGTTCCCTTGTGTGGCTCAGTGGTGATTGAACTAGAGAACTTTATGGTGTAGTTGGATCATGGTTATGATTTGTGTTACATTCGCTCATTTGAAGATTGAAACTAGAGAACTCTAGGGTGTAGTATGATCAGTCGACGATATATTGGATTTATATGGGTGTAATGTGATCAGCATAGCTGCGGAAATGTATGGGGTACTAGATCATCTTGGATTGAATTAGTATGAAGAAAACACAAACCGTTGAGTAAAAGAAATGATGTTTGCGTCAAGTTAGATGGTATAACTACTTGGATTCCAGACCGCAGTTTAATTTGGGGATGGGCATTTGGATTTGTGATATTTTGACGTGAGCTTGGTGGCTTGTATGTGTGCCTCATGGATATGAGCATGAATTGTAGTTGGTAGACATTGATGATTTTGCTAGCCCTCCCCAAGAATGTTATGAGTAAAGGATGATTATGGGAGGATAATTTGAATTAATTAGAGTAGATGGCAAATTTAGTGGCATGTCTCTTGTTGCAGCAGCTGTCTCGCATTTATTATGTGTTTGTGTTCATTTAGATGCAGAAGTGATATTATATTGGTGGATAAATATATTAACCTTTGCACAGTTTGGAATTAGTTTGATGATTCTGATCTTGAAAAAAAAATCTCGGTAGAACATATAATTTTTGGATATATAGTTATTCAATGGAAGCTTGTTTTATATTGGACTTAGATAACCATGATACTTGGCTTAGTTGGATCATTATTATGATTTGTGTTAGATCCTCTCATTTGGAGATTGAAACTGGAGAACTTTAGGGTGTACTATGATCGGTAGAAGATATATTGGATTTATATGGGTGTAATTTGATCAACATAGTTGTGGAAATTGATGGGCTACTAAATCACCTTGGCTTGAATTAGTAGGATTTTGAGTTAGAAATGACGTTTGCGACAAATTAGATGGTATATCCACTTGGATTCCACACCGGAGAGAAACTTGGGGTTGGGCAGTTGGATTTGTGATATTTTGACCTGAGCTTCGTGGCTTGTATGTGCTTCAGGATATGAGCATGTAGATGGTACACATGGATCGTAGTTGGCAGGCTTTGATGATTTTGCTAGCCCTCCCCAAGAATGTTATGAGTACAAGATCATTATGGGAGGACGATCTGGATTAACTAGAATAGATTGGAATTTTAGCGGTATGTGTCTTGTTGGAGTAGCTGTCTCGCTCTTATGTGTTTGTGCTCATTTAGATGCAGTAGTAGTCAAAGGGTAATGCTAATGAAGTGATATTTTATTGGTTGATACATATATTAACCTTGGAATAGTTTGGTGATTGTGATCTTGAGAAATAAAAATCTTGGTGGATAAATAAGATATAATTTTTGGACCTATAGTCATCCACTTGTAGCTTGTTTTATATTGGACTTAGATAACCATGATACTTGGCTTGGTTGGATTATGGTTGTGATTTGTGTTAGATTCACATATTTGGAGATTGAAAGTAGAGAACATTAGCGTGTAATTGGATCATGGTTATCATTTATGTTAGACTCGCACATCTTGGAGATTGAAACTAGAGAACTTTAGAGTGTAGTTAGATCATGGTTATGATTTGTGTTAGATTCACACATTTGGAGATTGTAACTAGAGAATTTAGGGTGTAGTATGATTAGTCGAAAATATATTGGATTTGTGATATTTTGACTTGTGCTTGGTGCCTTGTTTGTGCCTTATGGATATGAGAAAGCACACGAGAAGTGTTGCTTGATCACCTTAAAAGTGACATTGCCGCAACGGCTTCGCACAAAGGAGCATTTGAGAAGTTGGTGCCTAAGCCTGATCCGCCTAACAGGGTTTTCACCGCACCTTCTGTGCATTGTTCATTTCCCTCCCAATTCGGCTTGGCACAGTTTTCCTGTTTGCGGGTTCTGTGCCACTGACTTGATCCGGCATCCCACTTTGTCCCGCCGTGCGTCCCTGGCTTGGCGGTAGGTAACGTCATATTCTCGGGTATGCCTCGTGGGTTAGCCATTGCGGTGCCGATTGCATGTACGGTTAAGGCAGCACCCAACAGGGTAACACGAGATGTTATGAGATTGAGGCATCGCACATAGCAACCCAAAGCCAGGCAAAGGATGTTCAGGCGGACTGTTAGGGAGCGGAGAGTGCATGTGATGTGTGGCGGAAGGGATGAAAATGTTGTCGGGAGTGGCCTGTTGTCATCATTCGTTGTAATTGGAGCCAAGTGTCCACGGGATGGTCATTGGGCAGGCGGGAAGATAGAACTGGGAGGAGAGAGGCATCATCCGCCACCCTACGTATTTATGTGCATCAGCCGCGACGGTTGTGTACAGATGTGGTATCTACATGTGGGTCTCTTACTCAGAATAACATGACATGGTTAATGTGGAGTGAGGTGCCACATCTGTTGCCCCGTGTGAGTGTGTTTGGTGGTCGACGGTAGGGCAATCTCTTATGTGGTTTGGCATCACGCAATCCGAGCTCCCTTGTGTGGCTCGGTGGTGATTGAACTAGAGAACTTTATGTTGTAGTTGGATCATGGTTATGACTTGTGTTACATTCGCTCATTTGAAGATTGAAACTAGAGAATTTTAGGGTGTAGTATGATCAGTCGACGATATATTGGATTTATATGGGTGTAATGTGATCAGCATAGCTGGGGAAATGTATGTGGTACTAAATCTTCTTGGATTGAATTAGTATGAAGAAAACACAAACCGTTGAGTAATAAAAATGATGTTTTTGTTAAGTTAGATGGTATAACTACTTGGATTCCAGACCGGAGTTTAATTTGGGGCTGGGCATTTGGATTTGTGATATTTTGACGTGAGCTTGGTGGCTTGTATGTGTGCCTCATGGATATGAGCATGAATCGTAGTTGGTAGACTTTGATGATTTTGCTAGCCCTCCCCAAGAATGTTATGAGTAAAGGATGATTATGGGAGGATGATTTGAATTAATTAGAATAGATGGCAAATTTAGTGGCATGTGTCTTGTTGGAGCAGCTGTCTCGCATTTAGTATGTGTTTGTGCTCATTTAGATGCAGAACTGATATTATATTGGTGGATAAATATATTAACCTTTGCACAGTTTGGAATTAGTTTGATGATTGTGATCTTGAAAAAAAAATCTCGGTAGAACATATAATTTTTTGATCTATAGTTATTGAATGGAAGCTTGTTTTATATTGGACTTAGACAACCATGATGCTTGGCTTAGTTGGATCATTACTATGATTTGTGTTAGATTCGCTCATTTGGAGATTGAAACCGGAGAACTTTAGGGTGTACTATGATGGGTTGAAGATATATTGGATTTATATGGGTGTAATATGATCAACATAGTTGTGGAAATTGATGGGTTACTAAATCATCTTGGATTGAATTAGTAGGATTTTAAGTTAGAAATAACGTTTGCGACAAATTAGATGGTATAAGTACTTGGATTCCAGACCGGAGAGAAACTTGGGGTTGGGCAATTGGATTTATGATATTTTGACGTGAGCTTCGTGGCTTGCATGTGCTTCAAGATATGAGCATGTTGATGGTACACATGGATCGTAGTTGGTAGGCTTTGATGATTTTGCTAGCCCTCCCCAAGGATATTATGAGTACAGGATCATTATGGGAGGACGGTTTGGATTAACTAGAATAGATTGGAATTTTAGCGGTATGTGCCTTGTTGGAGTAGCTCTCTCGCTCTTATGTGTTTGTGCTCATTTAGATGCAGTGGTAGTAAAAAGGTAATGCTTATGAAGTGATATTATATTGGTTGATAAATATATTAACCTTGGAATAGTTTGGTGATTGTGATCTTGAGAAATAAAAATCTTGGTGGATAAATAAGATATAATTTTTGGACCTATGGTCATCCACTTGTAGCTTGTTTTATATTGGACTCAGATAACCATGATACTTGGCTTGGTTGGATTATGGTTGTGATTTGTGTTAGATTCACATATTTGGAGATTGAAAGTAGAGAACTTTAGGGTGTAGGTGGATCATGGTTATGATTTATGTTAGATTCGCACATCTTGGAGATTGAAACTAGAGAACTTTAAGGTGTAGTATGAGCAGTCGAAAATATATTGGATTTGTGATATTTGACCTGTGCTTGGTGCCTTGTTTGTGCCTTATGGATATGAGAAAGCACACGAGAAGTGTTGCTTGATCAGCTTAACATCGACGTTGCCGCAACGGCTTGGCACAAAGGAGCACTTAAGAAGTTGGTACATAAGCCTGATCCGCCTGACAGGGTTTTCACCGCACCTCCCGTGCATTGTTCATTTCTCTCCCTATTCGGCTTGGCGCACTTTCCCAGTTTGTGGGTTCTATGTCACTAACTTGATCCGGCATCCCAGTTCTCCCGCCGTGCGTCCCTGGCTTGATGGTAGGTAACGTCGTGCTCTCGAGTACGCCTCGTGGGTTACCCATTGCGGTGCCGATTGCGTGTACGGCTATGGCGGCGCCCAGCAGGGTAACGCGAGATGTTGTGAGATTGAGGCATCGCACATAGCAACCCAAAGCCAGACAAAGGATGTCCAGGCGGACTGGTAGGGAGCGGGGAGTGCATGTGATATGTGGCGGAAGGGATGAAAATGTTGCGGAAGTGGCCTGTTGTCATCATTTGTTGTAATTGGAGCCAAGTGTCGACGGGATGGCAAATGGAAAGACGGGAAGATAGCACTGGGAGGAGAGAGGCATCATCCGCCACCTTACGTATTTTTGTGCGTCAGCCGCGATGGTTGTGTACAGATGTGGTATCTACATGTGGATCTCTTACTCAGAATGACATGACATGGTTGTTGTGGAGTGAGGTGCCACATCTGTTGCCCCGTGTGAGTATGTTTGGTGGTCGACGGTAGGGCAATCTGTTATGTGGTTTGGCCTCACGCAATCCGAGTTCCCTTGTGTGGCTCAGTGGTGATTGAACTAGAGAAATTTATGGTGTTGTTGGATCATGGTTATGATTTGTGTTACATTCGCTCATTTGAAGATTGAAACTACAGAACTCTAGGGTGTAGTATGATCAGTCGACGATATATTGGATTTATATGGGTGTAATGTGATCAGCATAGCTGGGGAAATGTATGAGGTATTAGATCATCTTGGATTGAATTAGTATGAAGAAAACACAAACCGTTGAGTAAAAGAAATGATGTTTGCGTCAAGTTAGATGGTATAACTACTTGGATTCCAGACCGGAGTTTAATTTGGGGATGGGCATTTGGATTTGTGATATTTTGACGTGAGCTTGGTGGCTTGTATGTGTGCCTCATGGATATGAGCATGAATTGTAGTTGGTAGACATTGATGATTTTGCTAGCCCTCCCCAAGAATGTTATGAGTAAAGGATGATTATGGGAGGATAATTTGAATTAATTAGAATAGATGGCAAATTTAGTGGCATGTCTCTTGTTGCAGCAGCTGTCTCGCATTTATTATGTGTTTGTGCTCATTTAGATGCAGAAGTGATATTATATTGGTGGATAAATATATTAACCTTTGCACAATTTGGAATTAGTTTGATGATTGTGATCTTGAAAAAAAAATCTCGGTAGAACATATAATTTTTGGATATATAGTTATTCAATGGAAGCTTGTTTTATATTGGACTTAGATAACCATGATACTTGGCTTAGTTGGATCATTATTATGATTTGTGTTAGATCCGCTCATTTGGAGATTGAAACTGGAGAACTTTAGGGTGTACTATGATCGGTAGAAGATATATTGGATTTATATGGGTGTAATTTGATCAACATAGTTGTGGAAATTGATGGGCTACTAAATCACCTTGGATTGAATTAGTAGGACTTTGAGTTAGAAATGACGTTTGCGACAAATTAGATGGTATAACTACTTGGATTCCAGACCGGAGAGAAACTTGGGGTTGGGCAGTTGGATTTGTGATATTTTGACCTGAGCTTCGTGGCTTGTATGTGCTTCAAGATATGAGCATGTTAATGGTACACATCGATCATAGTTGCTAGGCTTTGATGATTTTGCTAGCCCTCCCCAAGAATGTTATGAGTACAAGATCATTATGGGAGGACGATCTGGATTAACTAGAATAGATTGGAATTTTAGCGGTCTGTGTCTTGTTGGAGTAGCTGTCTCGCTCTTATGTGTTTGTGCTCATTTAGATGCAGTAGTAGTAAAAGGGTAATGCTTATGAAGTGATATTATATTGGTTGATAAATATATTAACCTTGGAATAGTTTGGTGATTGTGATCTTGAGAAATAAAAATCTTGGTGGATAAATAAGATATAATTTTTGGACCTATGGTCATCCACTTGTAGCTTGTTTTATATTGGACTTAGATAACCATGATACTTGGCTTGGTTGGATTATGGTTGTGATTTGTGTTAGATTCACATATTTGGAGATTGAAAGTAGAGAACTTTAGGGTGTAGTTGGATCATGGTTATGATTTGTGTTAGATTTGCACATCTTGGAGATTGAAACTAGAGAACTTTAGAGTGTAGTTGGATCATGGTTATGATTTATCTTAGATTCACACATTTGGAGATTGTAACTAGAGAACTTTAAGGTGTAGTATGATCAGTTGAAAATATATTGGATTTGTGATATTTTGACTTGTGCTTGGTGCCTTGTTTGTGCCTTGTGGATATGAGAAAGCACACGATAAGTGTTGCTTGATCACCTTAACATCGACGTTGCCTTAACGGCTTGGCACAAAGGAGCACTTGAGGAGTTGGAGCATAAGCCTGATCCGCCTGACGGGGTTTTCACCGCACCTTCTATGCATTGTTCATTTCCCTCCCTATCCGGCTTGGCGCACTTTCCCTGTTTGCGGGTTCTGTGCCACTGACTTGATCAGGCATCTCACTTTCTCCCGCCGTGCGTCCCTGGCTTGGCGGTAGGTAACGTCGTGCTCTCGGGTACACCTCGTGGGTTAGCCATTGCGGTGCCGATTTCCTGTACGGCTATGGCGGCGCCCAACAGGGTAACGCGAGATGTTGTGAGATTGAGGCATCGCACATAGCAACCCAAAGCCAGGCAAAGGATGTCCAGGCGGACTGGTAGGGAGCGGAGAGTGCATGTGATGTGTGGCGGAAGGGATGAAAATGTTGTCGGGAGTGGCCTGTTGTCATCATTCGTTGTAACTGAAGTCAAGTGTCGACGGGATGGCCATTGGATACAGGCGGGAAGATAGCACTGGGAGGAGAGAGTCATCATCCGCCACCCTACGTATTTATGTGCGTCAGCCGCAACGGTTGTGTACATATGTGGTATCTACATGTGGGTCTCTTACTCATAATGACATGACATGGTTGCTGTGGAGTGAGCTGCCACATCTGTTGCCCCGTGTGAGTGTTTTTGGTGGTCGACGGTAGGGCAATCTGTTATGTGGCTTGGCCTCACGCAATCCGAGCTCCCTTCTGTGGCTCAATGGTGATTGAACTAGGGAACTTTATGGGGTAGTTCGATCATGGTTATGATTTGTGTTACATTCGCTCCTTTGAAGATTGAAACTAGAGAACTTTAGGGTGTAGTATGATAAGTCGACGATATATTGGATTTATATGGGTGTAATGTGATCAGCATAGGTGGGGAAATGTATGGGGGTGCTAAATCATCTTGGATTGAATTAGTATGAAGAAAACACAGACCTTTGAGTAATAGAAATGATGTTTGCGTCAAGTTAGATGTTATAACTACTTGGATTCCACACCGGAGTTTAACTTGGGGATGGGCAGTTGGATTTGTGATATTTTGACGTGAGCTTGGTGGCTTGTATGTGTGCCTCATGGATATGAGCATGAATCATAGTTGGTAGACTTTGATGATTTTGCTAGCCCTCCCCAAGAATGTTATGAGTAAAGGATCATTATGGGAGGACGATTTGAATTAATTAGAATAGATGGCAAATTTAGTGGCATGCGTCTTGTTGGAGCAGCTGTCTCGCATTTATTATGTGTTTGTGCTCGTTTAGATGCAGAAGTGATATTATATTGGTGGATGAATATATTAACCTTTGCACAATTTTGAATTAGTTTGATGATTGTGATCTTGAAAAAAAATATCACGGTAGAACATATAATTTTGGATATATAGTTAATCAATGGAAGCTTGTTTTATATTGGACCTAGAGAACCATGATACTTGGCATAGTTGGATCATTGTTATGATTTGTGTTAGATTCGCTCATTTGGAGATTGAAACTCGAGAACTTTAGGGTGTACTATTATCGGTCGAAGATATATTGGATTTATATGGGTGTAATATGATCAACATAGTTGTGGAAATTGATGGGCTACTAAATCATCTTGGATTGAATTAGTAGGATTTTGAGCAATAGAAATGACGTTTGCGACAAATTAGATGGTATAACTACTTGGATTCCAGACCAGAGAGAAACTTGGGGTTGGGCAGTTGGATTTGTGATATTTTAACTCGAGCTTCGTGGCTTGTATGTGCTTCAGGATATGAGCATGTAGATGGTACACCTGGATCGTAGTTGGTAGGCTTTGATGAGTAAAGGATCATTATGGGAGGACGATCTGGATTTACTAGAATTGATTGGAATTTTAGTGGTATGTGTCTTGTTGGAGTAGTTGTCTCGCTCTTATGTGTTTGTGCTCATTTAGATGCAGTAGTAGTAAAAGGGTAATACTTATGAAGTGATATTTTATTGGTTGATAAATATATTAACCTTGGAATAGTTTGGTGATTGTGATCTTCAGAAATAAAAATCTTGGTGGATAAATAGCATATAATTTTTGGACCTATGGTCATCCACTTGTAGCTTGTTTTATATTGGACTTAGATAACCATGATACTTGGCTTGGTTGTATTATGGTTGTGATTTGTGTTAGATTTACATATTTGGAGATTGAAAGTAGAGAATTTTCGGGTGTAGTTGGATCATGGTTATGATTTGTGTTAGATTCGCACATCTTGGAGATTGAGACTGGAGAACTTTAGAGTGTAGTTGGATCATGGTTATGATTTGTGTTAGATTCACACATTTGGAGATTGAAACTAGAGAACTTTAGGGTGTAGTATGATGAGTCGAAAATAATATTGGATTTGTGATATTTTGACGTGTGCTTGGTGCCTTGTTTGTGCCTTATGGATATGAGAAAGCACACGAGAAGTGTTGCTTGATCACCTTAACATCGACGTTGCCTTAACGGCTTGGCACAAAGGAGCACTTGAGAAGTTGGTGCATAAGCCTGATCCGCCTGACAGGGTTTTCACCGCACCTCCTGTGCATTGTTCATTTCCCTCCCTATTCGGCTTGGCGCACTTTCCCTGTTTGCGGGTTCTGTGCCACTGAGTTGATCCGTCATCCCACTTTCTCCCGCCGTGCGTCTCTGGCTTGGCGGTAGGTAACGTCGTGCTCTCGGGTACGCCCCGTGGGTTAGCCATTGCGGTGTCGATTGCATGTACGGCTATGGCGGCGCCCAACAGAGTAACACGAGATGTTGTGAGATTGAGGCAACGCACATAGCAACCCAACGCCAGGCAAAGGGTGTCCTGGCGAACTGGTAGGGAGCGGAGAGTGCATGTGATGTGTGGCGGAAGGGATGAAAATGTTGTCGGGAGTGGCCTGTTGTCATCATATGTTGTAATTGGAGCCAAGTGTCGACGGGATGGCCATTGGACAGGCGGGAAGATAGCACTGGGAGGAGAGAGGCATCATCCGCCACCCTACGTATTTTTGTGCGTCAGCCGCGACGGTTGTGTACAAATGTGGTATCTACCTATGGGTCTCTTACTCAGAATGACATGACATGGTTGCTGCGGAGTGAGCTGCCACATCTGTTGCCCCGTGTGAGTGTGCTTGGTGGTCGACGGTAGGGCAATCTGTTATGTGGTTTGGCCTCACGCAATCCGAGCTCCCTTGTGTGTCTCAGTGGTGATTGAACTAGAGAACTTTATGGTGTAGTTCGATCATGGTTATGATTTGTGTTATATTCGCTCATTTGAAGATTGAAACTAGAGAACATTAGGGTGTAGTATGATCAGTCGACGATATATTTTATTTATATGGGTGTAATGTGATCAGCATAGCTGGGGAAATGTATGGGGTACTAAATCATCTTGGATTGAATTAGTATGAAGAAAACACAGACCTTTGAGTAATAGAAATGATGTTTGCGTCAAGTTAGATGTTATAACTACTTGGATTCCACACCGGAGTTCAACTTGGGGATGGGCAGTTGGATTTGTGATATTTTGATGTGAGCTTGGTGGCTTGTATGTGTGCCTCATGGATATGAGCATGAATCGTAGATGGTAGGCTTTGATGATTTTGCTAGCCCTCCCCAAGAATGTTATGAGTAAAGGATGATTATGGGAGGATGATTTGAATTAATTAGAATAGATGGCAAATTTAGTGGCATGTGTCTTGTTGGAGCAGCTGTCTCGCATTTATTATGTGTTTGTGCTCATTTAGATGCAGAAGTGATATTATATTGGTGGATAACTATATTAACATTTGCACAGTTTGGAATTAGTTTGATGATTGTGATCTTGAAAAAAAATATCGGTAGAACATATAATTTTTGGATCTATAGTTATTCAATGGAAGCTTGTTTTATATTGGACTTAGATAACCATGATACATGGCTTAGTTTTATCATTATTATGATTTGTGTTATATTCGCTTATTTGGAGATTGAAACTGGAGAACTTTAGGGTGTCTATGATCGGTTGAAGATATATTGTATTTATATGGGTGTAATATGATCAACATAGTTGTGGAAATTGATGGGCTACTAAATCATCTTGGATTGAATTAGTAGGATTTTGAGTTAGAAATGACGTTTGCGACAAATTAGATGGTATAACTCCTTGGATTCCAGACCGGAGAGAAACTTGGGGTTTGGCAGTTGGATTTGTGATATTTTGACCTGAGCTTCGTGGCTTGTTTGTGCTTCAAGATATGAGAATGTTGATGGTACACATGGGTCGTAGTTGGTAGGCTTTGATGATTTTGCTAGCCCTCCCCAAGGATATTATGAGTAAAGGATCATTATGGGAGGACGATTTGAATTAACTAGAATAGATTGGAATTTTAGCGGTATGTGTCTTGTTGGAGTGGCTCTCTCGCTCTTATGTGTTTGTGCTCATTTAGATGCAGTAGTAGTAAAAGGGTAATGCTTATGAAGTGATATTATGTTGGTTGATGAATATATTAACCTTGGAATAGTTTGGTGATTGTGATCTTGAGAAATAAAAATCTTGGTGGATAAATAAGATATATTTTTTGGACCTATGGTCATCCACTTGTAGCTTGTTTTATATTGGACTTAGATAACCATGATACTTGGCTTGGTTGGATTATGGTTGTGATTTGTGTTAGATTCACATATTTGGAGATTGAAAGTAGAGAACTTTATGGTGTAGTTGGATCATGGTTATGATTTGTGTTAGATTCGCACATCTTGGAGATTTAAACTAGAGAACTTTAGAGTGTAGTTGGATCATAGTTATGATTTATGTTAGATTCACACATTTGGAGATTGTAACTAGAGAACTTTAAGGTGTAGTATGATCAGTCGAAAATATATTGGTTTTGTGATATTTTGACTTGTGCTTGGTGCCTTGTTTGTGCCTTATGGATATGAGAAAGCACACGAGATGTGTTGCTTGATCACCTTAACATCGACGCTGCCGCATCGGCTTGGCACAAAGGAGCACTTGAGAAGTTGGTGCATAAGCCTGATCCGCCTGACAGGGTTTTCACCGCACCTCCAATGCATTGTTCATTTCCCTCCCTATTCGGCTTGGCGCACTTTCCCTGTTTCCGGGTTCTGTGCCACTGACTTGATCCGACATCCCACTTTCTCCCGCCGTGCGTCCCTGGCTTGGCGGTAGGTAACGTCGTGCTCTCGGGTACGCCTCGTGGGTTAGCCATTGCGGTGCCGATTGCCTGTACGGCTATGGCGGCGCCCAACAGGGTAACGCGAGATGTTGTGAGATTGAAGCATCGCACATAGCAACCCAAAGCGAGGCAAAGGATGTCCAGGCGGACTGGTAGGGAGCGGAGAGTGCATGTGATGTGTGGCGGAAGGGATGAAAATTTTGTTGGGAGTGGCATGTTGTCATCATTCGTCGTAATTAGAGCCAAGTGTCGACGGGGTGGCCATTGGGAAGGCGGGAAGATAGCACTGGGAGGAGAGAGGCATCATCCGCCACCCTACGTATTTATGTGCGTCAGGCGCGGCGGCTGTGTACAGATGTGGTATCTACATGTGGGTCTCTTACTCAAAATGACATGACATGGTTGCTGTGGAGTGAGGTGCCACATCTGTTGCCTCGTGTGAGTGTGTTTGGTGGTCGACGGTAGGGCAATCTATTATGTGGTTTGGCCTCACGCAATCCGAGCTCCCTTGTGTGGCTCAGTGGTGATTGAACTAGAGAACTTTATGGTGTAGTTGGATCATGGTTATGATTTGTGTTACATTCGCTCATTTGAAGATTGAAACTAGAGAACTTTAGGGTGTAGTATGATAAGTCGATGATATATTGGATTTATATGGGTGTAATGTGATCAGCATAGCTGGGGAAATGTATGGGGTACTAAATCATCCTGGATTGAATTAGTATGAAGAAAACACACGCCTTTGAGTAATAGAAATGATGCTTTTGTCAAGTTAGATGGTATAACTACTTGGATTCCACACCGGAATTTAACTTGGGGATGGGCAATTGGATTTGTGATATTTTGACGTGAGCTTGCTGGCTTGTATGTGTGCCTCATGGATATGAGCAAGAATCATAGTTGGTAGACTTTGATGATTTTGTTAGCCCTCCCCAAGAATGTTATGAGTAAAGGATCATTATGGGAGGATGATTTGAATTAATTAGAATAGATGGCAAATTTAGTGGCATGCGTCTTGTTGGAGTAGCTGTCTCGCATTTATTATGTGTTTGTGCTCATTTAGATGCAGAAGTGATAATATTGGTGGATAAATATATTAACCTTTGCACAATTTGGAATTATTTTGATGATTGTGATCTTGAAAAAAAAAATCTCGGTAGAACATATAATTTTAGGATCTATAATTATTCAATGGAAGCTTGTTTTTATATTGGTCTTAGATAACCATGATACTTGGCTTAGTTCGATCATTGTTATGATTTGTGTTAGATTCGCTCATTTGGAGATTGAAACTCGAGAAGTTTAGGGTGTACTATGATCGGTCGAAGATATATTGGATTTATATGGGTGTAATATGATCAACATAGTTGTGGAAATTGATGGGCTATTAAATCATCTTGGATTGAATTAGTAGGAAGAAAACAGAGTATTTTGAGTACTAGAAATGACGTTTGTGCCAAATTAGATGGTATAACCACTTAGATTCTAGACCAGAGAGAAACTTGGGGTTGGGCAGTTGGATTTGTGATATTTTGACCCGAGCTTCATGGCTTGTATGTGCTTCAAGGTATGAGCATGTAGATGGTACACATGGATCGTAATTGGTAGGCTTTGATGGTTTTGCTAGCCCTCCCCAAGAATGTTATGAGTAAATGATCATTATGGGAGGACGATCTGGATTAACTAGAATAGATTTGAATTTTAGCGGTATGTGTCTTGTTGGAGTAGCTCTCTCGCTCTTATGTGTTTGTGCTCATTTAGATGAAGTAGTAGTAAAACGGTAATGCTTATGAAGTTATTTAGATGCAGTAGTAGTAAAATATCGGTAGAACATATAATTTTTGGATCTATAGTTATTCAATGGAAGCTTATTTTATATTGGACTTAGATAACCATGATACTTGGCTTAGTTGGATTATTGTTATGATTTGTGTTAGATTCGCTCATTTGGAGATTGAAACTCGAGAACTTTAGGGTGTACTATGATCGGTCGAAGATATATTGGATTTATATGGGTGTAATATGATCAACATAGTTGTGGAAATTAATGGGCTACTAAATCATCCTGGATTGAATTAGTAGGAAGAAAACCGAGTTTTTTGAGTAATAGAAATGAAGTTTGCGACAAATTAGATGGTATAACCACTTGGATTCCACACCGGAGAGAAACTTGGGGTTGGGCAGTTGGATTTGTGATATTTTGACCTGAGCTTCGTGGCTTGCATGTGCTTCAAGATATGATCATGTTGATAGTACACATGGGTCGTAGTTGGTAGGCTTTGATGATTTTGCTAGCCCTCCCCAAGGATGCTTTGAGTAAAGGATCATTATGGGAGGACGATTTGGATTAACTAGAATAGATTGGAATTTTAGCGGTATGTGTCTTGTTGGAGTAGCTCTCTCGCTCTTATGTGTTTGTGCTCATTTAGATGTAGTAGTAGTAAAAGGGTAATGCTTATGAAGTGATATTATATTGGTTGATAAATATATTAACCTTGGAATAGTTTGGTGATTGTGATCTTGAGAACTAAAAATCTTGGTGGATAAATAAGATATAATTTTTGGACCTATGGTCATCCACTTGTAGCTTGTTTTATATTGGACTTAGATAACCATGATACTTGGCTTGGCTGGATTATGGTTGTCATTTGTGTCAGATTCAAATATTTGGAGATTGAAAGTAGAGAACTTTAGGGTGTAGTTGGATCATGGTTATGATTTGTGTTAGATTCGCACATCTTCGAGATTGAAACTAGAAAACTTTAAGGTGTAGTATGATCAGTCGAAAATATATTGGATTTGTGATATTTTGACTTGTGCTTGGTGCCTTGTTTGTCCCTTATGGATATGAGAAAACACACAAGAAGTGTTGCTTGATCACCTTAACATCGACGTTGCCGCATCGGCTTGGCACAAAGGAGCACTTGAGAAGTTCGTGCATAAGCCTGATCCGCCTGACAGGGTTTTTACCGCACCTCCAATGCATTGTTCATTTCCCTCCCTATTCAACTTGGTGCACTTTCCCTGTTTCCGGGTTCTGTGCCACTGACTTGATCCGACATCCCACTTTCTCCCGCCGTGCGTCCCTGGCTTGGCGGTAGGTAACGTCGTGCTCTCGGGTGCGCCTCGTGGGTTAGCCATTGCGGTGCCGATTGCCTGTACGGCTATGGCGACGCCCAACTGGGTAACGCGAGATGTTGTTAGATTGAGGCATCGCACATAGCAACCCAAAGCCAGGCAAAGGATGTCCAGGCGGACTGGTAGGGAGCGGAGAGTGCATGTGATGTGTGGCGGCAGGGATGAAAATGTTGTCGGGAGTGGCATGTTGTCATCATTCGTTGTAATTGGAGCCAAGTGCCGACGGGATGGCCATTTGGAAGGCGGGAAGATAGCACTGGGAGGAGAGAGGCATCATCCGCCACCCTACGTATTTATGTGCGTTAGCCGCGACGGCTGTGTACAGATGTGGTATCTACATGTGGGTCTCTTACTCAGAATGACATGACATCGTTGCTGTGGAGTGAGGTGCCACATCTGTTGCCTCGTGTGAGTGTGTTTGGTGGTCGACGGTTGGGCAATCTGTTATGTGGTTTGGCCCCACGCAATCCGAGCTCCCTTGTGTGGCTCAGTGGTGATTGAACTAGAGAACTTTATGGTGTAGTTGGATCATGGTTATGATTTGTGTTACATTCGCTCATTTGAAGATTGAAACTAGGGAACTTTAGGGTGTAGTATGATAAGTCGACGATATATTGGATTTATATGGGTGTAATGTGATCAGCATAGCTGGGGAAATGTATGGGGTACTAAATCATCTTGGATTTATATTGAATTAGTATGAAGAAAACACGGATCTTTGAGTAATAGAAATGATGTTTGCGTCAAGTTAGATGGTATAACTACTTGGATTCCAGACCGGAGTTTAATTTGGGGATGGGCATTTGGATTGGTGATATTTTCACCTGAGGTTGGTGGCTTGTATGTGTGCCTCATGGATATGAACATGAATCTCAGATGGTAGGCTTTGATGATTTTGCTAGCCCTCCCCAAGAATGTTATGAGTAAAGGATGATTATGGGAGGATGATTTGAATTAATTAGAATAGATGGCAAATTTAGTGGCATGTGTCTTGTTGGAGCAGCTGTCTCGCATTTATTATGTGTTTGTGCTCATTTAGATGCAGAAGTGATATTATATTGGTGGATAAATATATTAATCTTTGCACAGTTTGGAATTAGTTTGATGATTGTGATCCTGAAAAAAAATCTCGGTAGAACATATAATTTTTGGATCTATAGTTATTCAATGGAAGCTTGTTTTATATTGGACTTAGATAACCATGATACATGGCTTAGTTGGATCATTATTATGATTTGTGTTAGATTCGCTCATTTGGAGATTGAAACTGAAGAACTTTAGGGTGTCTATGATCGGCTGAAGATATATTGGATTTATATGGGTGTAATATGATCAACATAGTTGTGGAAATTGATGGGCTACTAAATCATCTTGGATTGAATTGGTAGGATTCTGAGTTAGAAATGACGTTTGCGACAAATTAGATGGTATAACTACTTGGATTCCAGACCGGAGAGAAACTTGGGGTTTGGCAGTTGGATTTGTGATATTTTGACCTGAGCTTCGTGGCTTGTATGTGCTTCAAGATATGAGCATGTTGATGGTACACATGGATCATAGTTGGTAGGCTTTGATGATTTTGCTAGCCCTCCCCAAGGATATTATGAGTAAAGGATCATTATGGGAGGACGATTTGGATTAACTAGAATAGATTGGAATTTTAGCGGTATGTGTCTTGTTGGAGTAGCTCTCTCGCTCTTATGTGTTTGTGCTCATTTAGATGCAGTAGTAGTAAAAGGGTAATGCTTATGAAGTGATATTATATTGGTTGATAAATATATTAACCTTGGAATAGTTTGGTGATTGTGATCTTGAGAAATAAAAATCTTGGTGGATAAATAAGATATAATTTTTGGACCTATGGTCATCCACTTGTAGCTTGTTTTATATTGGACTTAGATAACCATGATACTTGGCTTGGTTGGATTATGGTTGTGATTTGTGTTAGATTCACATATTTGGAGATTGAAAGTAGAGAACTTTAGGGTGTAGTTGGATCATGGTTATGATTTGTGTTAGATTCGCACATCTTGGAGATTTAAACTAGAGAACTTTAGAGTGTAGTTGGATCATAGTTATGATTTATGTTAGATTCACACATTTGGAGATTGTAACTAGAGAACTTTAAGGTGTAGTATGATCAGTCGAAAATATATTGGATTTGTGATATTTTGACTTGTGCTTGGTGCCTTGTTTGTGCCTTATGGATATGAGAAAGCACACGAGAAGTGTTGCTTGATCACCTTAACATCGACGCTGGCGCATCGGCTTGGCACAAAGGAGCACTTGAGAAGTTGGTGCATAAGCCTGATCCGCCTGACAGGGTTTTCACCGCACGTCCAATGCATTGTTCATTTCCCTCCCTATTCGGCTTGGCGCACTTTCCCTGTTTCCGGGTTCTGTGCCACTGACTTGATCCGACATCCCACTTTCTCCCGCCGTGCGTCCCTGGCTTGGCGGTAGGTAACGTCGTGCTCTCGGGTACGCCTCGTGGGTTAGCCATTGCGGTGCCGATTGCCTGTACGGCTATGGCGGCGCCCAACAGGGTAACGCGAGATGTTGTGAGATTGAGGCATCGCACATAGCAACCCAAAGCCAGGCAAAGGATGTCCAGGCGGACTGGTAGGGAGCGGAGAGTGCATGTGATGTGTGGCGGAAGGGATGAAAATGTTGTCGGGAGTGGCATGTTGTCATCATTCGTTGTAATTGGAGCCAAGTGCTGACGGGATGGCCATTGGGAAGGCGGGAAGATAGCACGGGGAGGAGAGAGGCATCATCCGCCACCCTACGTATTTATGTGCGTCAGCCGCGACGGCTGTGTACAGATGTGGTATCTACATGTGGGTCTCTTACTCAGAATGACATGACATCGTTGCTGTGGAGTGAGGTGCCACATCTGTTGCCTCGTGTGAGTGTGTTTGGTGGTCGACGGTTGGGCAATCTGTTATGTGGTTTGGCCCCACGCAATCCGAGCTCCCTTGTGTGGCTCAGTGGTGATTGAACTAGAGAACTTTATGGTGTAGTTGGATCATGGTTATGATTTGTGTTACATTCGCTCATTTGAAGATTGAAACTAGGGAACTTTAGGGTGTAGTATGATAAGTCGACGATATATTGGATTTATATGGGTGTAATGTGATCAGCATAGCTGGGGAAATGTATGGGGTACTAAATCATCTTGGATTGAATTAGTATGAAGAAAACACACGCCTTTGAGTAATAGAAATGATGTTTGCGTCAAGTTAGATGGTATAACTACTTGGATTCCACACCGGAATTTAACTTGGGGATGGGCAATTGGATTTGTGATATTTTGACGTGAGCTTGCTGGCTTGTATGTGTGCCTCATGGATATGAGCAAGAATCATAGTTGGTAGACTTTGATGATTTTGCTAGCCCTCCCCAAGAATGTTATGAGTAAAGGATCATTATGGGAGGATGATTTGAATTAATTAGAATAGATGGCAAATTTAGTGGCATGCGTCTTGTTGGAGTAGCTATCTCACATTTATTATGTGTTTGTGCTCATTTAGATGCAGAAGTGATATTATTGGTGGATAAATATATTAACCTTTGCACAATTTGGAATTAGTTTGATGATTGTGATCTTGGAAAAAATATCTCGGTAGAACATATAATTTTAGGATCTATAATTATTCAATGGAAGCTTGTTTTTATATTGGACTTAGATAACCATGATACTTGGCTTACTTCGATCATTGCTATGATTTGTGTTAGATTCGCTCATTTGAAGATTGATACTCGAGAAGTTTAGGGTGTACTATGATCGGTCGAAGATATATTGTATTTATATGGGTGTAATATGATCAACATAGTTGTGGAAATTGATGGGCGATTAAATCATCTTGGATTGAATTAGTAGGAAGAAAACAGAGTATTTTGAGTACTAGAAATGACGTTTGTGACAAATTAGATGGTATAACCACTTAGATTCCAGACCAGAGAGAAACTTGGGGTTGGGCAGTTGGATTTGTGATATTTTGACCCGAGCTTCATGGCTTGTATGTGCTTCAGGGTATGAGCATGTAGATGGTACACATGGATCGTAATTGGTAGGCTTTGATGGTTTTGCTAGCCCTCCCCAAGAATGTTATGAGTAAATGATCATTATGGGAGGACGATCTGGATTAACTAGAATAGATTAGAATTTTAGCGGTATGTGTCTTGTTGGAGTAGCTCTCTCGCTCTTATGTGTTTGTGCTCCTTTAGATGCAGTAGTAGTAAAACGGTAATGCTTATGAAGTTATTTAGATGCAGTAGTAGTAAAATATCGGTAGAACATCTAATTTTTGGATCTATAGTTATTCAATGGAAGCTTATTTTATATTGGACATAGATAACCATGATACTTGGCTTAGTTGGATTATTGTTATGATTTGTGTTAGATTCGCTCATTTGGAGATTGAAACTCGAGAACTTTAGGGTGTACTATGATCGGTCGAAGATATATTGGATTTATATGGGTGTAATATGATCAACATAGTTGTGGAAATTGATGGGCTACTAAATCATCCTGGATTGAATTAGTAGGAAGAAAACCGAGTTTTTTGAGTAATAGAAATGACGTTTGCGACAAATTAGATGGTATAACCACTTGGATTCCACACCGGAGAGAAACTTGGGGTTGGGCAGTTGGATTTGTAATATTTTGACCTGAGCTTCGTGGCTTGTATGTGCTTCAAGATATGATCATGTTGATGGTACACATGGGTCGTAGTTGGTAGGCTTTGATGATTTTGCTAGCCCTCCCCAAGGATGCTTTGAGTAAAGGATCATTATGGGAGGACGATTTGGATTAACTAGAATAGATTGGAATTTTAGCGGTATGTGTCTTGTTGGAGTAGCTCTCTCGCTCTTATGTGTTTGTGTTCATTTAGATGCAGTAGTAGTAAAAGGGTAATGCTTATGAAGTGATATTATATTGTATGATAAATATATTAACCTTGGAATAGTTTGGTGATTGTGATCTTGAGAACTAAAAATCTTGGTGGATAAATAAGATATAATTTTTGGACCTATGGTCATCCACTTGTAGCTTCTTTTATTTTGGACTTAGATAACCATGATACTTGGCTTGGTTGGATTATGGTTGTGATTTGTGTCAGATTCAAATATTTGGAGATTGAAAGTAGAGAACTTTAGGGTGTAGTTGGATCATGGTTATGATTTGTGTTAGATTCGCACATCTTCGAGATTGAAACTAGAAAACTTTAAGGTGTAGTATGATCAGTCGAAAATATATTGGATTTGTGATATTTTGACTTGTGCTTGGTGCCTTGTTTGTGCCTTATGGATATGAGAAAGCACACGAGAAGTGTTGCTTGATGACCTTAACATCGACGTTGCCGCATCGGCTTGGCACAAAGGAGCACTTGAGAAGTTCGTGCATAAGCCTGATCCGCCTGACAGGGTTTTCACCGCACCTCCAATGCATTGTTCATTTCCCTCCCTATTCAGCTTGTAGCACTTTCCCTCTTTCCGGGTTCGGTGCCACTGACTTGATCCGACATCCCACTTTCTCCCGCCGTGCGTCCCTGGCTTGGCGGTAGGTAACGTCGTGCTCTCGGGTACGCCTCGTGGGTTAGCCATTGCGGTGCCGATTGCCTGTACGGCTATGGCGGCGCCCAACAGGGTAACGCGAGATGTTGTGAGATTAAGGCATCGCACATAGCAACCCAAAGCCAGGCAAAGGATGTCCAGGTGGACTGGTAGGGAGCGGCGTGTGCATGTGATGTGTGGCGGAAGGGATGAAAATGTTGTCGGGAGTGGCATGTTGTCATCATTCGTTGTAATTGGAGCCGAGTGTCGACGGGATGGCCATTGGGAAGGCGGGAAGATAGCACTGGGAGGAGAGAGGCATCATCCGCCACCCTACGTATTTATGTGCGTGAGCCGCGACGGTTGTGTACAGATGTGGTATCTACATGTGGGTCTCTTACTCAGAATGACATGACATGGTTGCTGTGGAGTGAGGTGCCACATCTGTTGCCCCGTGTGAGTGTGTTTGGTGGTCGACGGTAGGGCAATCTGTTATGTGGTTTGGCCTCACGCAATCCGAGCTCCCTTGTGTGGCTCAGTGGTGATTGAACTAGAGAACTTTATGGTGTAGTTGGATCATGGTTATGATTTGTGTTACATTCGCTCATTTGAAGATTGAAACTAGAGAACTTTAGGGTGTAGTATGATCAGTCGACGATATATTGGATTTATATGGGTGTAATGTGATCAGCATAGCTCGGGAAATGTATGGGGTACTAAATCATCTTGGATTGAATTAGTATTAAGAAAACACGGATCTTTGAGTAATAAAAATGATGTTTGTGTCAAGTTAGATGGTATAACTACTTGGATTCCTGACCGGAGTTTAATTTGGGGATGGTCATTTGGATTGGTGATATTTTCACCTGAGGTTGGTGGCTTGTATGTGTGCCTCATGGATATGAACATGAATCGTAGATGGTAGGCTTTGATGATTTTGCTAGCCCTCCCCAAGAATGTTATGAGTAAAGGATCATTATGGGAGGATGATTTGAATTAATTAGAATAGATGGCAAATTTAGTGGCATGCGTCTTGTTGGAGTAGCTGTCTCGCATTTATTATGTGTTTGTGCTCATTTAGATGCAGAAGTGATAATATTGGTGGATAAATATATTAACCTTTGCACAATTTGGAATTAGTTTGATGATTGTGATCTTGAAAAAAAAAATCTCGGTAGAACATATAATTTTAGGATCTATAATTATTCAATGGAAGCTTGTTTTTATATTGGACTTAGATAACCATGATACTTGGCTTAGTTCGATCATTGTTATGATTTGTGTTAGATTCGCTCATTTGGAGATTGAAACTCGAGAAGTTTAGGGTGTACTATGATCGGTCGAAGATATATTGGATTTATATGGGTGTAATATGATCAACATAGTTGTGGAAATTGATGGGCTATTAAATCATCTTGGATTGAATTAGTAGGAAGAAAACAGAGTATTTTGAGTACTAGAAATGACGTTTGTGACAAATTAGATGGTATAACCACTTAGATTCCAGACCAGAGAGAAACTTGGGGTTGGGCAGTTGGATTTGTGATATTTTGACCCGAGCTTCATGGCTTGTATGTGCTTCAGGGTATGAGCATGTAGATGGTACACATGGATCGTAATTGGTAGGCTTTGATGGTTTTGCTAGCCCTCCCCAAGAATGTTATGAGTAAATGATCATTATGGGAGGACGATCTGGATTAACTAGAATAGATTAGAATTTTAGCGGTATGTGTCTTGTTGGAGTAGCTCTCTCGCTCTTATGTGTTTGTGCTCATTTAGATGCAGTAGTAGTAAAACAGTAATGCTTATGAAGTTATTTAGCTGCAGTAGTAGTAAAATATCGGTAGAACATATAATTTTTGGATCTATAGTTATTCAATGGAAGCTTATTTTATATTGAACTTAGATAACCATGATACTTGGCTTAGTTGGATTATTGTTATGATTTGTGTTAGATTCGCTCATTTAGAGATTGAAACTCGAGAACTTTAGGGTGTACTATGATCGGTCGAAGATATATTGGATTTATATGGGTGTAATATGATCAACATAGTTGTGGAAATTGATGGGCTACTAAATCATCCTGGATTGAATTAGTAGGAAGAAATCCGAGTTTTTTGAGTAATAGAAATGACGTTTGCGACAAATTAGATGGTATAACCACTTGGATTCCACACCGGAGAGAAACTTGGGGTTGGGCAGTTGGATTTGTGATATTTTGACCTGAGCTTCGTGGCTTGTATGTGCTTCAAGATATGATCATGTTGATGGTACACATGGGTCGTAGTTGGTAGGCTTTGATGATTTTGCTAGCCCTCCCCAAGGATATTATGAGTAAAGGATCATTATGGGAGGACGATTTGAATTAACTAGAATAGATTGGAATTTTAGCGGTATGTGTCTTGTTGGAGTAGCTCTCTCGCTCTTATGTGTTTGTGCTCATTTAGATGCAGTAGTAGTAAAAGGGTAATGCTTATGAAGTGATATTATATTGGTTGATAAATATATTAACCTTGGAATAGTTTGGTGACTGTGATCTTGAGAACTAAAAATCTTGGTGGATAAATAAGATATATTTTTGGACCTATGGTCATCCACTTGTAGCTTGTTTTATATTGGACTTAGATAACCATGATACTTGGCTTGGTTGGATTATGGTTGTGATTTGTGTCAGATTCGCACATCTTGGAGATTTAAACTAGAGAACTTTAGAGTGTAGTTGGATCATGGTTATGATTTATGTTAGATTCACACATTTGGAGATTGTAACTACAGAACTTTAAGGTGTAGTATGATCAGTCGAAAATATATTGGATTTGTGATATTTTGACTTGTGCTTGGTGCCTTGTTTGTGCCTTATGGATATGAGAAAGCACACGAGAAGTGTTGCTTGATCACCTTAACATCGACGCTGCCGCATCGGCTTGGCACAAAGGAGCACTTGAGAAGTTGGTGCATAAGCCTGATCCGCGTGACAGGGTTTTCACCGCACCTCCAATGCATTGTTCATTTCCCTCCCTATTCGGCTTGGCGCACTTTCCCTGTTTCCGGGTTCTGTGCCACTGACTTGATCCGACATCCCACTTTCTCCCACCGTGCGTCCCTAGCTTGGCGGTAGGTAACGTCGTGCTCTCGGGTACGCCTCGTGGGTTAGCCATTGCGGTGCCGATTGCCTGTACGGCTATGGCGGCGCCCAACAGGGTAACGCGAGATGTTGTGAGATTGAGGCATCGCACATAGCAACCCAAAGCCAGGCAAAGGATGTCCAGGCGGACTGGTAGGGAGCGGAGAGTGCATGTGATGTGTGGCGGAAGGGATGAAAATGTTGTCGGGAGTGGCATGTTGTCATCATTCGTTGTAATTGGAGCCAAGTGTCGACGGGATGGCCATTGGGAAGGCGGGAAGATAGCACTGGGAGGAGAGAGGCATCATCCGCCACCCTACGTATTTATGTGCGTGAGCCGCGACGGTTGTGTACAGATGTGGTATCTACATGTGGGTCTCTTACTCAGAATGACATGACATGGTTGCTGTGGAGTGAGGTGCCACATCTGTTGCCCCGTGTGAGTGTGTTTGGTGGTCGACGGTAGGGCAATCTGTTATGTGGTTTGGCCTCACGCAATCCGAGCTCCCTTGTGTGGCTCAGTGGTGATTGAACTAGAGAACTTTATGGTGTAGTTGGATCATGGTTATGATTTGTGTTACATTCGCTCATTTGAAGATTGAAACTAGAGAACTTTAGGGTGTAGTATGATCAGTCGACGATATATTGGATTTATATGGGTGTAATGTGATCAGCATAGCTCGGGAAATGTATGGGGTACTAAATCATCTTGGATTGAATTAGTATTAAGAAAACACGGATCTTTGAGTAATAGAAATGATGTTTGTGTCAAGTTAGATGGTATAACTACTTGGATTCCAGACCGGAGTTTAATTTGGGGATGGGCATTTGGATTGGTGATATTTTCACCTGAGGTTGGTGGCTTGTATGTGTGCCTCATGGATATGAACATGAATCGTAGATGGTAGGCTTTGATGATTTTGCTAGCCCTCCCCAAGAATGTTATGAGTAAATGATCATTATGGGAGGATGATTTGAATTAATTAGAATAGATGGCAAATTTAGTGGCATGCGTCTTGTTGGAGTAGTTGTCTCGCATTTATTATGTGTTTGTGCTCATTTAGATGCAGAAGTGATAATATTGGTGGATAAATATATTAACCTTTGCACAATTTGGAATTAGTTTGATGATTGTGATCTTGAAAAAAAAAATCTCGGTAGAACATATAATTTTAGGATCTATAATTATTCAATGGAAGCTTGTTTTTATATTGGACTTAGATAACCATGATACTTGGCTTAGTTCGATCATTGTTATTATTTGTGTTAGATTCGCTCATTTGGAGATTGAAACTCAAGAAGTTTAGGGTGTTCTATGATCGGTCGAAGATATATTGGATTTATATGGGTGTAATATGATCAACATAGTTGTGGAAATTGATGGGCTACTAAATCATCTTGGATTGAATTAGTAGGATTTTGAGTTAGAAATGACGTTTGCGACAAATTAGATGGTATAACCACTTGGATTCCAGACCGGAGAGAAACTTGGGGTTTGGCAGTTGGATTTGTGATATTTTGACCTGAGCTTCGTGGCTTGTATGTGCTTCAAGATATGAGCATGTTGATGGTACACATGGATCGTAGTTGGTAGGCTTTGATGATTTTGCTAGCCCTCCCCAAGGATATTATGAGTAAAGGATCATTATGGGAGGACGATTTGGATTAACTAGAATAGATTGGAATTTTAGCGGTATGTGTCTTGTTGGAGTAGCTCTCTCGCTCTTATGTGTTTGTGCTCATTTAGATGCAGTAGTAGTAAAAGGGTAATGCTTATGAAGTGATATTATATTGGTTGATAAATATATTAACCTTGGAATAGTTTGGTGATTGTGATCTTGAGAAATAAAAATCTTGGTGGATAAATAAGATATAATTTTTGGACCTATGGTCATCCACTTGTAGCTTGTTTTATATTGGACTTAGATAACCATGATACTTGGCTTGGTTGGATTATGGTTGTGATTTGTGTTAGATTCACATATTTGGAGATTGAAAGTAGAGAACTTTAGGGTGTAGTTGGATCATGGTTATGATTTGTGTTAGATTCGCACATCTTGGAGATTTAAACTAGAGAACTTTAGAGTGTAGTTGGATCATAGTTACGATTTATGTTAGATTCACACATTTGGAGATTGTAACTAGAGAACTTTAAGGTGTAGTATGATCAGTCGAAAATATATTGGATTTGTGATATTTTGACTTGTGCTTGGTGCCTTGTTTGTGCCTTATGGATATGAGAAAGCACACGAGAAGTGTTGCTTGATCACCTTAACATCGACGCTGCCGCATCGGCTTGGCACAAAGGTGCACTTGAGAAGTTGGTGCATAAGCCTGATCCGCGTGACAGGGTTTTCACCGCACCTCCAATGCATTGTTCATTTCCCTCCCTATTCGGCTTGGCGCACTTTCCCTGTTTCCGGGTTCTGTGCCACTGACTTGATCCGACATCCCACTTTCTCCCGCCGTGCGTCCCTGGCTTGGCGGTAGGTAACGTCGTGCTCTCGGGTACGCCTCGTGGGTTAGCCATTGCGGTGCCGATTGCCTGTACGGCTATGGCGGCGCCCAACAGGGTAACGCGAGATGTTGTGAGATTGAGGCATCGCACATAGCAACCCAAAGCCAGGCAAAGGATGTCCAGGCGTACTGGTAGGGAGCGGAGAGTGCATGTGATGTGTGGCGGAAGGGATGAAAATGTTGTCGGGAGTGGCATGTTGTCATCATTCGTTGTAATTGGAGCCAAGTGTCGACGGGATGGCCATTGGGAAGGCGGGAAGATAGCACTGGGAGGAGAGAGGCATCATCCGCCACCCTACGTATTTATGTGCGTCAGCCGCGACGGTTGTGTACAGATGTGGTATCTACATGTGGGTCTCTTACTCAGAATGACATGACATGGTTGCTGTGGAGTGAGGTGCCACATCTGTTGCCCCGTGTGAGTGTGTTTGGTGGTCGACGGTAGGGCAATCTGTTATGTGGTTTGGCCTCACGCAATCCGAGCTCCCTTGTGTGGCTCAGTGGTGATTGAACTAGAGAACTTTATGGTGTAGTTGGATCATGGTTATGATTTGTGTTACATTCGCTCATTTGAAGATTGAAACTAGAGAACTTTAGGGTGTAGTATGATCAGTCGACGATATATTGGATTTATATGGGTGTAATGTGATCAGCATAGCTGGGGAAATGTATGGGGTACTAAATCATCTTGGATTGAATTAGTATTAAGAAAACACGGATCTTTGAGTAATAGAAATGATGTTTGCGTCAAGTTAGATGGTATAACTACTTGGATTCCAGACCGGAGTTTAATTTGGGGATGGGCATTTGGATTGGTGATATTTTCACCTGAGGTTGGTGGCTTGTATGTGTGCCTCATGGATATGAACATGAATCGTAGATGGTAGGCTTTGATGATTTTGCTAACCCTCCCCAAGAATGTTATGAGTAAAGGATGATTATGGGAGGATGATTTGAATTAATTAGAATAGATGGCAAATTTAGTGGCATGTGTCTTGTTGAAGCAGCTGTCTCACATTTATTATGTGTTTGTGCTCATTTAGATGCAGAAGTGATATTATATTGGTGGATAAATATATTAACCTTTGCACAGTTTGGAATTAGTTTGATGATTGTGATCTTGAAAAAAAAATATCGGTAGAACATATAATTTTTGGATCTATAGTTATTCAATGGAAGCTTGTTTTATATTGGACTTAGATAACCATGATACATGGCTTAGTTGGATCATTATTATGATTTGTGTTAGATTCGCTCATTTGGAGATTGAAACTGGAGAACTTTAGGGTGTCTATGATCGGTTGAAGATATATTGGATTTATATGGTTGTAATATGATCAACATAGTTGTGGAAATTGATGGGCTACTAAATCATCTTGGATTGAATTAGTAGGATTTTGAGTTAGAAATGACGTTTGCGACAAATTAGATGGTATAACCACTTGGATTCCAGACCGGAGAGAAACTTGGGGTTTGGCAGTTGGATTTGTGATATTTTGACCTGAGCTTCGTGGCTTGTATGTGCTTCAAGATATGAGCATGTTGATGGTACACATGGATCGTAGTTGGTAGGCTTTGATGATTTTGCTAGCCCTCCCCAAGGATATTATGAGTAAAGGATCATTATGGGAGGACGATTTGGATTAACTAGAATAGATTGGAATTTTAGCGGTATGTGTCTTGTTGGAGTAGCTCTCTCGCTCTTATGTGTTTGTGCTCATTTAGATGCAGTAGTAGTAAAAGGGTAATGCTTATGAAGTGATATTATATAGGTTGATAAATATATTAACCTTGGAATAGTTTGGTGATTGTGATCTTGAGAAATAAAAATCTTGGTGGATAAATAAGATATAATTTTTGGACCTATGGTCATCCACTTGTAGCTTGTTTTATATTGGACTTAGATAACCATGATACTTGGCTTGGTTGGATTATGGTTGTGATTTGTGTTAGATTCACATATTTGGAGATTGAAAGTAGAGAACTTTAGGGTGTAGTTGGATCATGGTTATGATTTGTGTTAGATTCGCACATCTTGGAGATTTAAACTAGAGAACTTTAGAGTGTAGTTGGATCATAGTTACGATTTATGTTAGATTCACACATTTGGAGATTGTAACTAGAGAACTTTAAGGTGTAGTATGATCAGTCGAAAATATATTGGATTTGTGATATTTTGACTTGTGCTTGGTGCCTTGTTTGTGCCTTATGGATATGAGAAAGCACACGAGAAGTGTTGCTTGATCACCTTAACATCGACGCTGCCGCATCGGCTTGGCACAAAGGAGCACTTGAGAAGTTGGTGCATAAGCCTGATCCGCCTGACAGGGTTTTCACCGCACCTCCAATGCATTGTTCATTTCCCTCCCTATTTGGCTTGGCGCACTTTCCCTGTTTCCGGGTTCTGTGCCACTGACTTGATCCGACATCCCACTTTCTCCCGCCGTGCGTCCCTGGCTTGGCGGTAGGTAACGTCGTGCTCTCGGGTACGCCTCGTGGGTTAGCCTTTGCGATGCCGATTGCCTGTACGGCTATGGCGGCGCCCAACAGGGTAACGCGAGATGTTGTGAGATCGAGGCATCGCACAGAGCAACCCAAAGCCAGGCAAAGGATGTCCAGGCGGACTGGTAGGGAGCGGAGAGTGCACGTGTTGTGTGGCGGAAGGGATGAAAATGTTGTCGGGAGTAGCATGTTGTCATCATTCGTTGTAATTGGAGCCAAGTGTCGACGGGATGGCCATTGGGAAGGCGGGAAGATAGCACTGGGAGGAGAGAGGCATCATCCGCCACCCTACGTATTTATGTGCGTCAGCCGCGACGGCTGTGTACAGATGTGGTATCTACATGTGGGTCTCTTACTCAGAATGACATGACATGGTTGTTGTGGAGTGAGGTGCCACATCTGTTGCCCCTTGTGAGTGTGTTTGGTGGTCGACGGTAGGGCAATCTGTTATGTGGTTTGGCCTCACGCAATCCGAGCTCCCTTGTGTGGCTCAGTGGTGATTGAACTAGAGAACTTTATGTTGTAGTTGGATCATGGTTATGACTTGTGTTACATTCGCTCATTTGAAGATTGAAACTAGAGAACTTTAGGGTGTAGTATGATCAGTCGACGATATATTGGATTTATATGGGTGTAATGTGATCAGCATAGCTCGGGAAATGTATGGGGTACTAAATCATCTTGGATTGAATTAGTATTAAGAAAACACGGATCTTTGAGTAATAGAAATGATGTTTGTGTCAAGTTAGATGGTATAACTACTTGGATTCCAGACCGGAGTTTAATTTGGGGATGGGCATTTGGATTGGTGATATTTTCACCTGAGGTTGGTGGCTTGTATGTGTGCCTCATGGATATGAACATGAATCGTAGATGGTAGGCTTTGATGATTTTGCTAGCCCTCCCCAAAAATGTTATGAGTAAAGGATCATTATGGGAGGATGATTTGAATTAATTAGAATAGATGGCAAATTTAGTGGCATGCGTCTTGTTGGAGTAGCTGTCTCGCATTTATTATGTGTTTGTGCTCATTTAGATGCAGAAGTGATAATATTGGTGGATAAATATATTAACCTTTGCACAATTTGGAATTAGTTTGATGATTGTGATCTTGAAAAAAAAAATCTCGGTAGAACATATAATTTTAGGATCTATAATTATTCAATGGAAGCTTGTTTTTATATTGGACTTAGATAACCATGATACTTGGCTTAGTTCGATCATTGTTATGATTTGTGTTAGATTCGCTCATTTGGAGATTGAAACTCGAGAAGTTTAGGGTGTACTATGATCGGTCGAAGATATATTGGATTTATATGGGTGTAATATGATCAACATAGTTGTGGAAATTGATGGGCTATTAAATCATCTTGGATTGAATTAGTAGGAAGAAAACAGAGTATTTTGAGTACTAGAAATGACGTTTGTGACAAATTAGATGGTATAACCACTTAGATTCCAGACCAGAGAGAAACTTGGGGTTGGGCAGTTGGATTTGTGATATTTTGACCCGAGCTTCATGGCTTGTATGTGCTTCAGGGTATGAGCATGTAGATGGTACACATGGATCGTAATTGGTAGGCTTTGATGGTTTTGCTAGCCCTCCCCAAGAATGTTATGAGTAAATGATCATTATGGGAGGACGATCTGGATTAACTAGAATAGATTAGAATTTTAGCGGTATGTGTCTTGTTGGAGTAGCTCTCTCGCTCTTATGTGTTTGTGCTCCTTTAGATGCAGTAGTAGTAAAACGGTAATGCTTATGAAGTTATTTAGATGCAGTAGTAGTAAAATATCGGTAGAACATCTAATTTTTGGATCTATAGTTATTCAATGGAAGCTTATTTTATATTGGACTTAGATAACCATGATACTTGGCTTAGTTGGATTATTGTTATGATTTGTGTTAGATTCGCTCATTTGGAGATTGAAACTCGAGAACTTTAGGGTGTACTATGATCGGTCGAAGATATATTGGATTTATATGGGTGTAATATGATCAACATAGTTGTGGAAATTGATGGGCTACTAAATCATCCTGGATTGAATTAGTAGGAAGAAAACCGAGTTTTTTGAGTAATAGAAATGACGTTTGCGACAAATTAGGTGGTATAACCACTTGGATTCCACACCGGAGAGAAACTTGGGGTTGGGCAGTTGGATTTGTGATATTTTGACCTGAGCTTCGTGGCTTGTATGTGCTTCAAGATATGATCATGTTGATGGTACACATGGGTCGTAGTTGGTAGGCTTTGATGATTTTGCTAGCCCTCCCCAAGGATATTATGAGTAAAGGATCATTATGGGAGGACGATTTGAATTAACTAGAATAGATTGGAATTTTAGCGGTATGTGTCTTGTTGGAGTAGCTCTCTCGCTCTTATGTGTTTGTGCTCATTTAGATGCAGTAGTAGTAAAAGGGTAATGCTTATGAAGTGATATTATATTGGTTGATAAATATATTAACCTTGGAATAGTTTGGTGACTGTGATCTTGAGAACTAAAAATCTTGGTGGATAAATAAGATATAATTTTTGGACCTATGCTCATCCACTTGTAGCTTGTTTTATATTGGACTTAGATAACCATGATACTTGGCTTGGTTGGATTATGGTTGTGATTTGTGTTAGATTCACATATTTGGAGATTGAAAGTAGAGAACTTTAGGGTGTAGTTGGATCATGGTTATGATTTGTGTTAGATTCGCACATCTTGGAGATTTAAACTAGAGAACTTTAGAGTGTAGTTGGATCATAGTTATGATTTATGTTAGATTCACACATTTGGAGATTGTAACTAGAGAACTTTAAGGTGTAGTATGATCAGTCGAAAATATATTGGATTTGTGATATTTTGACTTGTGCTTGGTGCCTTGTTTGTGCCTTATGGATATGAGAAAGCACACGAGAAGTGTTGCTTGATCACCTTAACATCGACGCTGCCACATCGGCTTGGCACAAAGGAGCCCTTGAGAAGTTGGTGCATAAGCCTGATCCGCCTGACAGGGTTTTCACCGCACCTCCAATGCATTGTTCATTTCCCTCCCTATTCGGCTTGGCGCACTTTCCCTGTTTCCGGGTTCTGTGCCACTGACTTGATCCGACATCCCACTTTCTCCCGCCGTGCGTCCCTGGCTTGGCGGTAGGTAACGTCGTGCTCTCGGGTACGCCTCGTGGGTTAGCCATTGCGATGCCTATTGCCTGTACGGCTATGGCGGCGTCCAACAGGGTAACGCGAGATGTTGTGAGATCGAGGCATCGCACATAGCAACCCAAAGCCAGGCAAAGGATGTCCAGGCGGACTGGTAGGGAGCGGAGAGTGCATGTGATGTGTGGCGGAAGGGATGAAAATGTTGTCGGGAGTAGCATGTTGTCATCATTCGTTGTAATTGGAGCCAAGAGTCGACGGGATGGCCATTGGGAAGGCGGGAAGATAGCACTGGGAGGAGAGAGGCATCATCCGCCACCCTACGTATTTATGTGCGTCAGCCGCGACGGCTGTGTACAGATGTGGTATCTACATGTGGGTCTCTTACTCAGAATGACATGACATGGTTGCTGTGGAGTGAGGTGCCACATCTGTTGCCTCGTGTGAGTGTGTTTGGTGGTCGACGGTAGGGCAATCTGTTATGTGGTTTGGCCTCACGCAATCCGAGCTCCCTTGTGTGGCTGAGTGGTGATTGAACTAGAGAACTTTATGGTGTAGTTGGATCATGGTTATGATTTGTGTTACATTCGCTCATTTGAAGATTGAAACTAGAGAACTTTAGGGTGTAGTATGATCAGTCGACGATATATTGGATTTATATGGGTGTAATGTGATCAGCATAGCTGGGGAAATGTATGGGGTACTAAATCATCTTGGATTGAATTAGTATGAAGAAAACACACGCCTTTGAGTAATAGAAATGATGTTTGCGTCAAGTTAGATGGTATAACTACTTGGATTCCACACCGGAATTTAACTTGGGGATGGGCAATTGGATTTGTGATATTTTGACGTGAGCTTGCTGGCTTGTATGTGTGCCTCATGGATATGAGCAAGAATCATAGTTGGTAGACTTTGATGATTTTGCTAGCCCTCCCCAAGAATGTTATGAGTAAAGGATCATTATGGGAGGATGATTTGAATTAATTAGAATAGATGGCAAATTTAGTGGCATGCGTCTTGTTGGAGTAGTTGTCTCGCATTTATTATGTGTTTGTGCTCATTTAGATGCAGAAGTGATATTATTGGTGGATAAATATATCAACCTTTGCACAATTTGGAATTAGTTTGATGATTGTGATCTTGAAAAAAAAAATCTCGGTAGAACATATAATTTTAGGATCTATAATTATTCAATGGAAGCTTGTTTTTATATTGGACTTAGATAACCATGATACTTGGCTTAGTTCGATCATTGTTATTATTTGTGTTAGATTCGCTCATTTGGAGATTGAAACTCAAGAAGTTTAGGGTGTTCTATGATCGGTCGAAGATATATTGGATTTATATGGGTGTAATATGATCAACATAGTTGTGGAAATTGATGGGCTACTAAATCATCTTGGATTGAATTAGTAGGATTTTGAGCAATAGAAATGACGTCTGCGACACATTAGATGGTATAACTACTTAGATTCTAGACCAGAGAGAAACTTGGGGTTGGGCAGTTGGATTTGTGATATTTTGACTCGAGCTTCGTGGCTTGTATGTGCTTCACGATATGAGCATGTAGATGGTACACCTGGATCGTAGTTGGTAGGCTTTGATGATTTTGCTAGCCCTCCCAAAGAATGTTATGAGTAAAGGATCATTATGGGAGGACGATCTGGATTTACTAGAATAGATTGGAATTTTAGTGGTATGTGTCTTGTTGGAGTAGCTGTCTCGCTCTTATGTGTTTGTGCTCATTTAGATGCAGTAGTTGTAAAAGGGTAATGCTTATGAAGTGATATTTTATTGGTTGATAAATATATTAACCTTGGAATAGTTTGGTGATTGTGATCTTCAGAAATAAAATCTTGGTGGATAAATAGCATATAATTTTTGGACCTATAGTCATCCACTTGTAGCTTGTTTTATATTGGACTTAGATAACCATGATACCTGGCTTGGTTGGATTATGGTTGCGATTTGTGTTAGATTTACATATTTGGAGATTGAAAGTAGAGAATTTTCGGGTGTAGTTGGATCATGGTTATGATTTGTGTTAGATTCGCACATCTTGGAGATTGAGACTGGAGAACTTTAGAGTGTAGAGTGTAGAGAAACTTGGGGTTGGGCAGTTGGATTTGTGATATTTTAACTCGAGCTTCGTGGCTTGTATGTGCTTCAGGATATGAGCATGTAGATGGTACACGTGGATCGTAGTTGGTAGGCTTTGATGATTTTGCTAGCCCTCCCCAAGAATGTTATGAGTAAAGGATCATTATGGGAGGACGATCTGGATTTACTAGAATAGATTGGAATTTTAGTGGTATGTGTCTTGTTGGAGTAGCTGTCTCGCTCTTATGTGTTTGTGCTCATTTAGATGCAGTAGTTGTAAAAGGGTAATGCTTATGAAGTGATATTTTATTGGTTGATAAATATATTAACCTTGGAATAGTTTGGTGATTGTGATCTTCAGAAATAAAATCTTGGTGGATAAATAGCATATAATTTTTGGACCTATAGTCATCCACTTGTAGCTTGTTTTATATTGGACTTCGATAACCATGATACCTGGCTTGGTTGGATTGTGGTTGCGATTTGTGTTAGATTTACATATTTGGAGATTGAAAGTAGAGAATTTTTGGGTGTAGTTGGATCATGGTTATGATTTGTGTTAGATTCGCACATCTTGGAGATTGAGACTGGAGAACTTTAGAGTGTAGAGTGTAGAGAAACTTGGGGTTGGGCAGTTGGATTTGTGATATTTTAACTCGAGCTTCGTGGCTTGTATGTGTTTCAGGATATGAGCATGTAGATGGTACACCTGGATCGTAGTTGGTAGGCTTTGATGATTTTGCTAGCCCTCCCCAAGAATGTTATGAGTAAAGGATCATTATGGGAGGACGATCTGGATTTACTAGAATAGATTGGAATTTTAGTGGTATGTGTCTTGTTGGAGTAGCTGTCTCGCTCTTATGTGTTTGTGCTCATTTAGATGCAGTAGTTGTAAAAGGGTAATGCTTATGAAGTGATATTTTATTGGTTGATAAATATATTAACCTTGGAATAGTTTGGTGATTGTGATCTTCAGAAATAAAATCTTGGTGGATAAATAGCATATAATTTTTGGACCTATAGTCATCCACTTGTAGCTTGTTTTATATTGGACTTAGATAACCATAATACCTGGCTTGGTTGGATTATGGTTGCGATTTGTGTTAGATTTACATATTTGGAGATTGAAAGTAGAGAATTTTCGGGTGTAGTTGGATCATGGTTATGATTTGTGTTAGATTCGCACATCTTGGAGATTGAGACTCGAGAACTTTAGAGTGTAGTTGGATCATGCTTATGATTTGTGTTAGATTCACACATTTGGAGATTGAAACTAGAGAACTTTAGTGTGTAGTATGATGAGTCGAAAATAATATTGGATTTGTGATATTTTGACCTGTGCTTGGTGCCTTGTTTGTGCCTTATGGATATGAGAAAGCACACGAGAAGTGTTGCTTGATCACCTTAACATCGACGTTACCGCAACGGCTTGGCACAAAGGAGCACTTGAGAAGTTGGTGCATAAGCCTGATCCGCCTGACAGGGTTTTCACCGCACCTCCTGTGCAATGTTCATTTCCCTCCCTATTCGACTTGGCGCACTTTCCCTGTTTACGGGTTCTGTGCCACTGACTTGATCCATCATCCCACTTTCTCCCGCCGTGCGTCCCTGGCTTGGCGGTAGGTAACGTCGTGCTCTCGGGTACGCCTCGTGGGTTAGCCATTGCGGTGTCGATTGCATGTACGGCTATGGCGGCGCCCAACAGAGTAACGCGAGATGTTGTGAGATTGAGGCATCGCACATAGCAACCCAAAGCCAGGCAAAGGGTGTCCTCGTGAACTGGTAGGGAGCGGAGAGTGCATGTGATGTGTGGCGGAAGGGATGAAAATGTTGTCGGGAGTGGCCTGTTGTCATCATATGTTGTAATTGGAGCCAAGTGTCGACGGGATGATCATTGGACAGGTGGGAAGATAGCACTGGGAGGAGAGAGGTATCATCCGCCACCCTACGTATTTTTGTGCGTCAGCCGCGACGTTTGTGTACACTTGTGGTATCTACATGTGGGTCTCTTACTCAGAATGACATGACATGGTTGCTGCGGAGTGAGATGCCACATCTGTTGCCCCGTGTGAGTGTGTTTGGTGGTCAACGGTAGGGCAATCTGTTATGTGGTTTGGCCTCACGCAACCCGAGCTCCCTTCTGTGGCTCAATGGTGATTGAACTAGAGAACTTTATGGTGTAGTTCGATCATGGTTATCATTTGTGTTATATTCGCTCATTTGAAGATTGAAACTATAGAACTTTAGGGTGTAGTATGATTAGTCAACAACAAACAACAACAACAACCAAGCCTTTCAGTCCCAAACAAGTTGGGGTAGGCTAGAGTTGAAACCCATAAGATCTCGGAACCAAGTCATGGCTCTGGAACGTGGATAGCTAACTTCCACGCACCCCTGTCCATGGCTAAGTCTTTGTCGATATTCCAAACCTTCAGGTCTCTCTTAACGGACTCCTCCCATGTCAAGTTTGGTCTCCTCCCATGTAGTATGATTAGTCGACGATATATTTTATTTATATGTGTGTAATGTGATCACCATAGCTCGGGAAATGTATGGGGTACTAAATCATCTTGGATTGAATTAGTATGAAGAAAACACAGACCTTTGAGTAATAGAAATGATGTTTGCGTCAAGTTAGATGTTATAACTACTTGGATTCCACACCGGAGTGTAACTTGGGGATGGGCAGTTGGATTTGTGATATTTTGACGTGATCTTGGTGGCTTGTATGTGTGCCTCATGGATATGAGCATGAATCATAGTTGGTAGACTTTGATGATTTTGCTAGCCCTCCCCAAGAATGTTATGAGTAAAGGATGATTATGGGAGGATGATTTGAATTAATTAGAATAGATGGCAAATTTAGTGGCATGTGTCTTGTTGGAGCAGCTGTCTCGCATTTATTATGTGTTTGTGCTCATTTAGATGCAGAAGTGATATTATATTGGTGGATAAATATATTAACCTTTGCACAGTTTGGAATTAGTTTGATGATTGTGATCTTGAAAAAAAAATATCGGTAGAACATATAATTTTTGGATCTATAGTTATTCAATGGAAGCTTGTTTTATATTGGACTTAGATAACCATGATACATGGCTTAGTTGGATCATTATTATGATTTGTGTTAGATTCGCTCATTTGGAGATTGAAACTGGAGAATTTTAGGGTGTCTATGATCGGTTGAAGATATATTGGATTTATATGGTTGTAATATGATCAACATAGTTGTGGAAATTGATGGGCTACTAAATCATCTTGGATTGAATTAGTAGGATTTTGAGTTAGAAATGACGTTTGCGACAAATTAGATGGTATAACCACTTGGATTTCAGACCGGAGAGAAACTTGGGGTTTGGCAGTTGGATTTGTGATATTTTGACCTGAGCTTCGTGGCTTGTATGTGCTTCAAGATATGAGCATGTTGATGGTACACATGGATCGTAGTTGGTAGGCTTTGATGATTTTGCTAGCCCTCCCCAAGGATATTATGAGTAAAGGATCATTATGGGAGGACGATTTGGATTAACTAGAATAGATTGGAATTTTAGCGGTATGTGTCTTGTTGGAGTAGCTCTCTCGCTCTTATGTGTTTGTGCTCATTTAGATGCAGTAGTAGTAAAAGGGTAATGCTTATGAAGTGATATTATATTGGTTGATAAATATATTAACCTTGGAATAGTTTGGTGATTGTGATCTTGAGAAATAAAAATCTTGGTGGATAAATAAGATATAATTTTTGGACCTATGGTCATCCACTTGTAGCTTGTTTTATATTGGACTTAGATAACCATGATACTTGGCTTGGTTGGATTATGGTTGTGATTTGTGTTAGATTCACATATTTGGAGATTAAAAGTAGAGAACTTTAGGGTGTAGTTGGATCATGGTTATGATTTGTGTTAGATTCGCACATCTTGGAGATTTAAACTAGAGAACTTTAGAGTGTAGTTGGATCATAGTTATGATTTATGTTAGATTCACACATTTGGAGATTGTAACTAGAGAACTTTAAGGTGTAGTATGATCAGTCGAAAATATATTGGATTTGTGATATTTTGACTTGTGCTTGGTGCCTTGTTTGTGCCTTATGGATATGAGAAAGCACACGAGAAGTGTTGCTTGATCACCTTAACAGCGACATTGCCGCAAAGGCTTGGCACAAAGGAGCATTTGAGAAGTTGGTGCGTAAGCCTGATCCGCCTAACAGGGTTTTCACAGCACCTTCTGTGCATTGTTCATTTCCCTCCCAATTCGGCTTGGCGCAGTTTCCCAGTTTGCGGGTTCTGTGCCACTGACTTGATCCGGCATCCCACTTTGTCCCGCCGTGCGTCCCTGGCTTGGCGGTAGGTAACGTCAAGTTCTCGGGTATGCCTCGTGGGTTAGCCATTGCGGTGCCGATTGCATGTACGGTTATGGCAGCACCCAACAGGGTAACACGAGATGTTATGAGATTGAGGCATCGCACATAGCAACCCAAAGCCAGGCAAAGGATGTTCAGGCGGACTGTTAGGGAGCGGAGAGTGCATGTGATGTGTGGCGGAAGGGATGAAAATGTTGTCGGGAGTGGCCTGTTGTCATCATTCGTTGTAATTGGAGCCAAGTGTCCACGGGATGGTCATTGGGCAGGCGGGAAGATAGAACTGGGAGGAGAGAGGCATCATCCGCCACCCTACGTATTTATGTGCATCAGCCGCGACGGTTGTGTACAGATGTGGTATCTACATGTGGGTCTCTTACTTAGAATAACATGACATGGTTAATGTGGAGTGAGGTGCCACATCTGTTGCCCCGTGTGAGTGTGTTTGGTGGTCGACGGTAGGGCAATCTCTTATGTGGTTTGGCCTCACGCAATCCGAGCTCCCTTGTGTGGCTCGGTGGTGATTGAACTAGAGAACTTTATGTTGTAGTTGGATCATGGTTATGACTTGTGTTACATTCGCTCATTTGAAGATTGAAACTAGAGAACTTTAGGGTGTAGTATGATCAGTCGACGATATATTGGATTTATATGGGTGTAATGTGATCAGCATAGCTGGGGAAATGTATGTGGTACTAAATCTTCTTGGATTGAATTAGTATGAAGAAAACACAAACCGTTGAGTAATAAAAATGATGTTTGTGTTAAGTTAGATGGTATAACTACTTGGATTCCAGACCGGAGTTTAATTTGGGGCTGGGCATTTGGATTTGTGATATTTTGACGTGAGCTTGGTGGCTTGTATGTGTGCCTCATGGATATGAGCATGAATCGTAGTTGGTAGACTTTGATGATTTTGCTAGCCCTCCCCAAGAATGTTATGAGTAAAGGATGATTATGGGAGGATGGTTTGAATTAATTAGAATAGATGGCAAATTTAGTGGCATGTGTCTTGTTGGAGCAGCTGTCTCGCATTTAGTATGTGTTTGTGCTCATTTAGATGCAGAACTGATATTATATTGGTGGATAAATATATTAACCTTTGCACAGTTTGGAATTAGTTTGATGATTGTGATCTTGAAAAAAAAATCTCGGTAGAACATATAATTTTTGGATCTATAGTTATTCAATGGAAGCTTGTTTTATATTGGACTTAGACAACCATGATGCTTGGCTTAGTTGGATCATTACTATGATTTGTGTTAGATTCGCTCATTTGGAGATTGAAACCGGAGAACTTTAGGGTGTACTATGATGGGTTGAAGATATATTGGATTTATATGGGTGTAATATGATCAACATAGTTGTGGAAATTGATGGGTTACTAAATCATCTTGGATTGAATTAGTAGGATTTTAAGTTAGAAATAACGTTTGCGACAAATTAGATGGTATAAGTACTTGGATTCCAGACCGGAGAGAAACTTGGGGTTGGGCAATTGGATTTATGATATTTTGACCTGAGCTTCGTGGCTTGTATGTGCTTCAAGATATGAGGATGTTGATGGTACACATGGATCGTAGTTGGTAGGCTTTGATGATTTTGCTAGCCCTCCCCAAGGATATTATGAGTACAGGATCATTATGGGAGGACGGTTTGGATTAACTAGAATAGATTGGAATTTTAGCGGCATGTGCCTTGTTGGAGTAGCTCTCTCGCTCTTATGTGTTTGTGCTTATTTAGATGGAGTGGTAGTAAAAAGGTAATGCTTATGAAGTGATATTATATTGGTTGATAAATATATTAACCTTGGAATAGTTTGGTGATTGTGATCTTGAGAAATAAAAATCTTGGTGGATAAATAAGATATAATTTTTGGACCTATGGTCATCCACTTGTAGCTTGTTTTATATTGGACTCAGATAACCATGATACTTGGCTTGGTTGGATTATGGTTGTGATTTGTGTTAGATTCACATATTTGGAGATTGAAAGTAGAGAACTTTAGGGTGTAGGTGGATCATGGTTATGATTTATGTTAGATTCGCACATCTTCGAGATTGAAACTAGAGAACTTTAGAGTGTAGATATGTGGTATCTACATGTGGGTCTCTTACTCAGAATGACATGACATGGTTGTTGTGGAGTGAGGTGCCACATGTGGTGCCCCGTGTGAGTGTGTTTGGTTGTCGACGGTAGGGCAATCTGTTATGTGGTGTGGCCTCACGCAATCTGAGCTCCCTTGTGTGGCTCAGTGGTAACTGAACTAGAGAACTTTATGGTGTAGTTGGATCATGGTTATGATTTGTGTGACATTCGGTCATTTAAAGATTGAAACTAGAGAACTTTAGGGTGTGGCCAATCTGTTATGTGGTTTGGCCTCACGCAATCCGAGCTCCCTTGTGTGGCTCAGTGATGATTGAACTAGAGAACTTTATGCTGTAGTTGGATCATGGTTATGATTTGTGTTACATTCGCTCATTTGAAGATTGAAGCTAGAGAACTTTAGGGTGTAGTATGATCAGTCGACGATATATTGGATTTATATGGGTGTAATGTGATCAGCATAGCTGGGGAAATGTATGGGGTACTAAATCATCTTGGATTGAATTAGTATGATGAAAACGCAAACCTTTGAGTAACAGAAATGATGTTTGCGTCAAGTTAGATGGTATAACTACTTGGATTCCAGACCGGAGTTTAACTTGGGGATGGGCAGTTGGATATTTTTGTTAGGAAGTATTAGTATTAGTCTAGGAGTCGTTATTAGTCTATTAGTATTAGTGTAGGAGTCCTTATTAGTCTATGTTTACTTTCCTTGCACCTCAAGTCATGTGTAATATATATATGCCCCTTGGGCCTTCAATACAGATAAGTTGCTTTCCTAACATGGTATTAGAGCATAGGTTTAGGTCTCCGGACGCTGCAACTCGTCCTTACGATCCAACTTTTTTTTTCTTCCTCTCGATCGATCTGTTGTGGGTCGATCTCGTCTTCTCCCGTCGTTCCCGTTTGAGTCTGCATCTCGTCGCCGCATCGTCCCAGCCGGATCCCGCTGCTGCCTCGGTGGTCCTCGTCCCAGGCCGGATCCAGCTGCTGCGGACCCCGCTGTTGCCGCGGTGCTCCAAGTCCTAGGCCGGATCCCGCCGCCAGTCTTCCGCCCTCGCCAGATTTCAGTCCACCGCCGCCACCAGCCGCCCGTGACTTGCGCCTGCCCAACAATGATCCCCCGCATGGCAGGCTGCTGACTCGATCCGCCCGATGGGTCAAAGTTGTGGCTCGACCTGGTTGGCTACTGCGCCGCATTCATCGTCTGTGCGCCAGATCGGGATGCCCCGCGTGCGGCTCTTCCTTCAACTGTTGCGTTCTGCTGCTACTGGCGTGACTGCTCATGCATCTGCCTTCGGCATGGGCAGCAGTTCCTGCTGCTATGTGGTGCTACTCCTGCTACTACGTGGTGCTCCTCTTGGCCACCGCTGCCTCTGCTCCGCACGTTGCTGTTGCGTGCTACCTTGGCACGACGTGTGCTGCTTTGCTTCCATGTGCGTACTTGCTGCTATCTTCTGCTACGCTGGCTGCTGCTGCATGCTTGTCTACACTAGCTGCTAGCCTGCTACGTGGTGCATGCTACCTGTTGCTAGCTGCTTATGTGCTGCTACTGCTAGCTACTTCCTGCTGCTACTACTCTGCTGTTTTGGCCTCTCTGTCATTTTCCGCTGCGTCCACCAAATCCGTTGATATTTTGTGTTTTCTCATGCCACGCGAGTCCACCATACCTTTGTCCGTCGGCCTTTTCTTTGGTCCTGATCCTTTCTATGCAACTTTTGTGGCCTATTTGCCCTTGTTGTTTTTTATAGGATTTTCTGGACTTCTTTTGCATTGTCGATCTACGTCCATCGTGCCTTATCCGTCGAGCTTCTTTCGCCGACGGTTGTCGTGGACTATGATTTTCTGCACAATGCTTTATTCCTCTCATGTGCCATCTTCTTTTGACAACCCATCTTCTCTTGATACTTATCTTATATCTTCAAGTGATGCGGTGTCTACCTCTGATGTGCCATCTCTTTGTTCTCTCCTTCGGCGACTCGACAAGTTTTGAAGACTCTTCATGCTACGACGACACTTTCAAGACGTGGATTTGGATTATCATTGTTTTTTAGTATTACACTTCTTCAAATGCAATGCTATTGCATACGCTTTGCATTTGAGGGGGGGTGTTAGGAAGTATTAGTATTAGTCTAGGAGTCCTTATTAGTCTAGGAGTCCTTATTAGTCTATGTTTACTTTCCTTACACCTAAAGTCATGTGTAATATATATATGCCCCTTGGGCCTTCGATACAGATAAGTTGCTTTCCTAACAATTTTGACATGAGCTTGGTGGCTTGTATGTGGGCCTCATGGATATGAGCATGAATCGTAGTTGGTAGACTTTGATGATTTTGCTAGCCCTCCCCAAGAATGTTATGAGTAAAGGATCATTATGGGAGGATGATTTGAATTGATTAGAATAGATAGTAAATTTAGTGGTATGTGTCTTATTGGAGCAGCTATCTCGCATCTATTATGTGTTTGTGCTCATTGAGATGCAGAAGTGATATTATATTGGTGCATAAATACATTAACCTTTGCACAGTTTGGATTTAGTTTCATGATTGTGATCTTGAAAAAAAGATCTCGGTAGAACATATGATTTTTGGATCTATAGTTATTCAATGGAAGCTTGTTTTATATTGGACTTTGATAACCATGATACTTCGCTTAGTTGGATCATTGTTATGATTTGTGTTAGATTTGCTCATTTGGAGATTGAAACTCGAGAACTTGAGGGTGTACTATGATTAGTCGAAGATATATTGGATTTATATGGGTGTAATATGATCAACATAGTTATGTTAATTGATGGGCTACTAAATCATCTTGGATTGAATTAGTAGGAAGAAAACCGAGTGTTCTGAGTTATAGAAATGATGTTTGCGACAAATTAGATGGTATAACTACTTGGATTCCAGACCGGAGAGAAACTTGGGTTGGGCAGTTGGGTTTGTGATATTTTGACCTGAGCTTCGTGGCTTGTATGTGCTTCAGGATATGAGCATGTAGATGGTACACATGGATCGTAGTTGGTAGGCTTTGAATATTTTGCTTGCCCTCCCCAAGAATGTTATGAGTAAAGGATCATTATGGGAGGACGATTTGGATTAATTAGAATAGATGGGAATTTTAGCGGTATGTGTCTTGTTGGAGTAGTTGTCTCGCTCTTATGTGTTTGTGTTCATTTAGATGCAGTAGTGGTAAAAGGGTAATGCTTTTGAAGTGATATTATATTGGTTGATAAATATATTAACCTTGGAATAGTTTGGTGATTGTGATCTTCAAAAAAAAATCTCGGTAGAACATATTATTTTTGGATCTATAGTTATTCAATGGAAGCTTGTTTTATAATGGACTTAGATAACCATGATACTTGGTTTAGTTGGATAGTGGTTATGATTTATGTTAGATTCACATATTTGGAGATTGAAACTAGAGAACTTTAGGGTATGGTTGGATTATGGTTATGAGTTTTGTTAGATTCACACATTTGGTGATTGAAAGTAGAAAACTTTAGGTTGTACTATGATCGGTCGAAGATATATTGGATTTATAAGGATGTAATATGATTAACATAGTTGTGAAAATTGATGTGCTACTCAGTCATCTTGGATTGAATTAGTAAAAAGAAAACAAAGATCTTTGAGTAATAGAAATGATGTGTGCGTGAAGGTAGATGGTATTACTCCTTGAATTCTAGAACGGAGATGAACTTGGGGTTCGACAGTTGGATTTGTGTTATTTTGACATGAGCTTGGTGGGTTGTATGTGCCTCGTGGATATGAGCATGGAGATGATACACATGGATCGTAGTTGGTTGACTTTGATGATTTTGCTAGCCCTCCCAAAGAATGTTATGAGTAAAGGATCATGATGTGAAGATGATTTGGATTAATTAGAATAGATGGCAATTTTAATGGTTTGTGTCTTGTTGGAGAAGATGTCTTGTTTTTATTATGTGTTTGCTCTCATTTATGCGTTGGTAGTAAAGGGTAATACTTATGAAGTGATATTTTATTGGTGGATAAATATATTAACTATGAAATGGTTTGGATTTATTTGATGATTGTGATCTTCAAAATAAATCTTGAGGAATAAATAATATATAATTTTTGGATCTATACTCATCTAATGAAAGTTTTATTTATATTGGATTTAGATAACCGAGATTTGGATCATGGTTATGATTTGTGTTACGTTCTGATATTTCGAGATTGAAACTAGAGAACCTTAGGGTTGGATCATGGTTATGATTTGCGTTAGATTCACACATTTGTAGATTTAAACTAGAGAACTTTAGGGTGTAGTATGATCATTTGAAGATATATTGGATTTATATGGGTATAATATGATCAACGTAGTTGTGGAAATTGATGGGGCACTAAATCATCTTGGATTAAATTAGTGGAAAGAAAACAAAGTTCTTTGAGTAATAGAAATGATGTTTGTGTCAAGTTAGATGGTATATCTACTTGGATTCATAACCAAAGATAAACTTGGGGTTGGCAATTGAATTCGTGATATTTTGACCTGTGCTTGGTGGCTTGTATGTGCCTCTTGGATATGAGCATGGAGATGATACACATGGACGGTAGTTGGTAGACTTTGATGGATGTGCTAGCTCTCCCCAAGAATGTTATGAGTACAAGATCATTGTGGGAGGATGATTTGGATTAATTAGAATAGACGGCAATTTAAGGGGTATGTGTCTTGGTGGAGTAGATGTCTCGCTTTTATTACGTGTTTGTGCTCCTTTACACGTGGAAGTGGTAAAAGGGCAATACTTATAAAGTGATATTATATTGGTGGGTAATATGTTAAACTTGGAATAGTTTGGTTTTAGTTTCGTGATTGTGATCTTGAAATAAATCTTGATGAATAAATAACATATAATTTTTGGATCTATACTTATTCAATGAAAGTTTGTTTTAAATTGGACTCAGATAACCGTGATACTTGGCTTGGTTGGATCATGGATATGATTTGTGTTACATTCGCACATTTGAAGATTGAAACTAAAGAACTTTAGGTTGTAGTTGGATCATGGTTATGATGTGTTCGATTCACATATTTGGAGATTGAAACTAGAGAACTTTAGGATGTGGTTGGATCATGGTTATGAGTTGTGTTAGATTCAAACATTTAGAGATTGAAACTATAAAACTTTAGGATGTACTATGATCGGTCGAAGATATGTTGGATTTATAAGGGTGTAATATGATTAACATAGTTGTGGAAATTGACGGGCTACTCAATCATCTTGGATTGAATTTGTAAAAAGAAAACAAAGATCTTTGAGTAATAGAAATGATGTTTTCTTCAACTTAGATGGTGTAACTACTTGAATTCTAGAACGGATATAAACTTGGGGTCGGGCGGTTGGATTTGTGTTATCTTGACATCAGCTTGGTGGCTTGTATGTGCCTCATGGATATGAGCATGGAGATGATACACATGGATCATAGTTGGTTGACTTTGATGATTTTGCTAGCCCTCCCCTAGAATGTTATGAGTAAAGGATCACTATGTGAGGATGATTTGGATTAATTAGAATAGATGGCAATTTTAGTGGTATGCGTCTTGTTGGAGCAGATGTCCTGTTTTTATTAACCTTGGAACAGTTTGAATTTAGTTTGGTGCTTGTGATCTTGAAAAAAAATCTTGGTGGATAAATAACATATAATTTTTGGATCTATACTCATGCAATTAAATTTTGATTTATATTGTACTTAGATAACCGAGATTTGGATCATGGTTATGATTTGTTTACGTTCACACACTTGGAGATTGAAACTAGAGAACCTTAGGGTGTGGTTGGATCATGGTTATGATTTGTGTTAGATTCGCGCATTTGTAGATTGAAACTAGAGAACTTTTGGGTGTAGTACGATCACTCGAAGATATATTGGATTTATATGTGTACAATATGATCAACGTAGTTGTGGAAATTGATGCGCCAAGAAATCATATTTGGTTGAATTAGTGGGAAGAAGACAACAATCTTTGAGTAATTGAAATGATATTTGCTTCAAGTTAGATGGTATAACTACTTTTTTTCGAGAAAGCGCAGAAAGCCTTTGTGTTTCATTGTATTGAAAAGAAGGGGGAGGGGGTTACATCCTCCTAAGAGGCTAGTACAGCAGCGTTACATTAGGATCAGTGAACATCCCAGGATGTGGGCAAGATTACCTTGAGCCCTTTGGCCCTGGCTCTTGCCCAACATCTGGTCTCATCCTTGATCCTGTCCATGAGCTCATCGAGCGATGGTGTTACATGGTCAAAAACACACGCATTTCTATGCTTCCAGATCATCCAGGGCACCAGTAGCGCGGCCGACATCAGCGCCTTGCGAAGCGAAAGTGGCGTGGCATCCCTCGCCCTCAGCCTCCAGTCCTGGAGCAAGGCTTCGTGTTCTGGCGACGGGGCCGGCAGGCGCAACCAAGAGAGGGTCTCGTGCCAGGCCTGCCTCGCAAATGGGCATGTGAGCAGCAGGTGCCGGATTGTTTCCGGCTCTTGGCCGCATAGAACGCATTGAGGGTGATGATGAAGTCCGTGGCGAGCGAGCCGCTCTGCTGTCCAGCAGCGGTCCTGGTGAGCGAGCCAATGAAAGAACTTCACTTTCGGCGGCGCCCAGCCCTTCCGAATAAGCTTCCAGGAGCGGCATGTCGTCGATCCGTGGAAGGTGGCCCGGTAGCAGGACCTCGCCAAGTATACGCCATTGGCCATCCAGTTCCAGACGAGCTTGTCCGGCTCGGTGGACAGTGTTGTGTGCGTCACAAGCTGCCATGTCCGCAGGTACTGCCCAATCTCTTGCAGGCCTACGACTCCGCGGATGTCACGTGCCCAAGCGTTGCTGTTGATGCCCTCCACCACCGTCTGCGCTTTTCTTCGGTTTATGGGGATGCATAGGTAGAGCAGCGGCACGAGCTCGCGAACGGATTGACCGTGGAGCCAGCGGTCTTCCGAGAATAGGTTGTCAAACCATCCTCGATCACCATCGATGTAGAGGCATAGAAGAGGCCGCGTTCCTCAGGAGTGAACTGCAGGTCGAGGCCCTGCTAGGCATGGTCGGTGTCCGTCCTCGATAGCCAAAGCCATCTGAGTCCGAGGGCAAGCCCCATGCGCTCAAGATCTCGGACGCCCAGCCCGCCATATTCGATCGGTCGGCAGACCGTGCGCCAGTTCACGTGACAGTGCCCTCCATGGGCGACCTCGCGGCCAGCCCAAAGAAAACCGCGCTGAATCTTCTCGAGTTGCTTCAGGATTTTCTTCGGGGGTGCCAGGGCAAGCATCTGATGTATGGGAATCGCACTGAGCACCGACTTGACAAGCGCCAGCCGCCCGGCCTTGTTCATGAGCCAGGCTTTCCACGACGGGAGGCGCCCAGCCACGGCATCGACAAGCGGCTGCATCTGGGCCGCTGAGGGCCGGCGGGTGGTAAGCGGGATGCCCAAGTATGTGATGGGCAGGTCCACCGACTGGCATCCGAGAACCTCCAACAGATCGGCGCTTGACTCGTCTCCGTGTAGTGTCGTGGCTGAACTCTTGCCGTAGTTGACTTGTAGTCCGAATGCCGTCCCGAAGATACCCAGGATGCTCTTCACGGTGAGAACCTCATCCATCTCGGCGTGACAGAACAGCATCATGTCGTCGGCGTAGAGGGATATGGTTGGGATGTTGCGGTGTGGGTGAAGGCGTCGAAGGATGCCAGTCTCGAGTGCCCGGTGCATGAGGCGAGCAAGCGTGTCGACAGCCAAGACAAATAATTGCGGGGATGTGGAGTCGCCTTGGCGCAGCCCGCGACGGTGCCATATCGGGGGTCCGGGTACTCCATTGAGCAAGACACGGGTGCTGGCCGAAGATAAGAGAATGGCCAGCCATTCCCTAAATCTGTCCCCGAGCCCATATTGGCGCAGAACCTCAAAGAGGAAAGGCCATGATATGGAGTCGAAGGCCCGCGTGAGGTCGAGCTTGAGCATGATTCTCGGCGCGCCCAGGTGGTGAAGCGGCCTGAGGGATTGTCGGACGAGGATGAAGTTGTCGTGAAGCGTGCGTCCGGCGGTGAAGGCGTTCTCGTTGCGGCTCACCGGGTTGTCGTGCTTTGGGGCGATGCGCAACGACAGGACCTTTGCAAAGATCTTGGCCACGATGTGGATCAGGCATATCGGCCGGTAGTCGCCGAGCTTGTGGGCGTCCGCACGCTTTGGGAGGAGGGTTAGCAGGGCTTGGTTGAGCTTGCTGAATCCTCGCCCGCGCAACGCATAGAGAAGCTCGAAGGCGTCGATGATGTCCTGCCTGATAATGCTCCAGCAGGCACGCAGGAATTCGGCGGTGAAACCATCAGGTCCTGGCGCCTTGTGCGCGGGCATGCGTCTGACCGCTGCCCATATCTCCTCTGGGCTGAATGGCGCCTTAGGCTGTCCAGGTCGCCGGGCGTGATGAGCTGCTCGAGGTCGAGCGTGTGAGCCTGGACAGCGGCTGTATCCAGCAGACCATCAAAGTGCGCGAATGCCGCATGAGCCATCTCCTCGTGATCACAGAGCACCTGCCCGTCCACGAGCAAGCCGTGCACTCGGTTCTTCTGCCGGCGATGCGAGCATTGCCTGTGGAAGAAGCTCGTATTCGCGTCACCGTCCGCGAGGAACGATATGCGAGCGCGCTGCCGAGCAATTGTGTGCTCAAGCGAAGCCATGCCAAGGTACGTCATCTTTAGCTGTTTGTGCAGCCAGTCTTCCGACGGGGTGAGCTGGCGGCTCTCAAGCGCTCGGTTGAAGCGGGAGATCAGCTCGCGAGAGATGGCCAGTTTGTCCCGGATGTTGCCCGTGGACTTGGCGCTCCACCTAGTGAGGGCACGGGCCGTGGCTTGCAGGCGCCTAACCAGCCGTCGGAAGGGATCATGATCGTGCACCGAGCTCCAGGCCGTGGCGACTGTGTCGTGGAAGCCATCGAAGCGCAACCAATAATTCTCGAAGTGGAAGCACTTGTGGGCCGCGGGCATTGGAGAGCAATCCAAAAGCAATGGGCAATGGTCGGACACGACAGACGCAAGGCAGCGTAGATGACATTCTCCATGGTAGTCCTCCCACTCCGCGGTGCATAGGACCTGGTCGAGGTGCACAAGCGTCGGTGGCGATTGCTCGTTCGACCATGTGAAGTGGCGCCCGTTGAGGTAAATCTCCTTCAGGGCGAGGTCGTTGATGGTGCGCTGGAACCTTCCCATCATGCGGCGGTTCAGGCCACCGGAATTTTTGTCCGCGTCACGATAGATGAGGTTGAAATCCCCGCAGAGCATCCAGGGGCCCGGGCAGGCGGCACGAATGTCCCTCAGCTCCTGCAGGAACAGGAGCTTATCCAGGTCGCTTTGGGGGCCATAAACCATGGTTAGACACCACGGCGTGCTGCTGGGCAGGCACACCTTCGCCGTAATCGCATTCTGGGTGAACAGGGAGTCGGAGATGGTGACAGCCCTGCTCTTGCACGCGAGGAGGATGCCTCGTCGTGTGCCGTCAGCCAGGAGGTAAGTGGAACCATCGAATTCAGACCCAAGGATATCCAACACAATGGACGAGCAGATCAAAGCCATTTTCGTTTCCTAGAGGCATACAATGGACGCACGAGTGGTACAAAGCAGCGAGCGGATAGCACAACGCCTAGCGCGCGAGTGGAGGCCCCTGACGTTCCATACAATAATTTGAGGTCCGTCATTCATTAGCATGGGGTCGACTGTTGGTGCTCCGTCAGGTCTAGCTTGCGCAGACCACGGCATCGCCTGCGGGGAGTGCCAGGCCTGCAGGCATCGCCCGGTCGACCAGGGCAGCGATGGCCTGTAGGACCGGCATCCTGATCGGCGCTGCGAACATGTCGACGTAGGCCTTCATCTCGGCAGGGGAGATTTGCTGGTTGATGCCCACGATTCCGGGAGTGTACAGGATCTGCACAACAACCCTCCGGTCAGCCATGGGTGGAGCAGCGGCCGGCGCAGCGGCAGCAGCGGAGCGTCCCCGCCTGGGGCTGAAGTTGAGGGGGGGCGCGGTCGCTTCCCAGGTGATGGCAAAGCCGCGTTGAGCTGTTTCGTGCCGCGGACAGGAACTCGCCCACTGTCCACGACTGGCTCACGGGGGCACGGCTGCGCCGTCTCTGCAAGGTGACTGGCGGCAAAGCGAATCGCCCTGGGGCGGGCGCGCGACTGGGTATGGCGATGGTGCCACACGCATCGCGGCTAGCGGGCCGCTGCAGAATCGTGGGAGGGTTGGGGCTGTTGCGGTCGGGAGGCCCCGTATCAAGCACAGGCGAGGCATGCCGATCAGGGAACGGCCCAGGCTCGGCAGGCCTAGCTGTAGTCGTGGCTTTGGGCGGAGGCCCATCTGTTGTCGCGGTTGCAGGCGGAGGCCCAGCTAACACGGCTGGCGCGGCGGGAAAGGTGGCTTCCCCTCCCGCCCGCTCCTCAGCGGCGCATCCGTGGGGCCGCGGCGACTGGTCAAGGGGGCTGCATGGCTGAGCGAGGGCGACAAGGATGAGCGAAGCCTCGCTTTGCCCCGACCGGGCGACAGGCGGGGCTGGCTCGGCTGGCACGACAGGCAGCGGGGCGGGGCCCTGGCTCAGGAGGCAACGATCCCGACAAGGCATGGGATCGGCCGTCGTAGGAACGATCCCGACCGTGTCCTCCTCGGTCGTCTGAAGAGCGCCTGAATTCGAATCAGCGGGTGTTTCTAGGCCACATCGGCCAACGACGGCCCGCCAGCTGTCCCGACGCCATCAGCCGCCTCGTCACTGCCCGAAGATTGGACAGCCTTGTTCGTCTGGGTCACACGCAAAGCCGCTTTGGGCAGGCCTTTACTGCCCCCCTTCTATCCTTTTCTGTAGCGGTGACGAGATCCTGCGGGGCCCTGCTGACCTGGCCATGCCAGCATGCCCTTCCTCGTTGGACGCGTGACCTGCGGCGGCGCCACTGGGCATGGCCAAGATGCCGCCGTGCCAGCCCCGTCGGAACGGCCAGAGTGGTTGTGTGCATGCAACGCCGGTGCGTCGACGACCATACCGTCGGCCCGGCCGCTCGGAGCCTCTTCCGTACGCCGGCGTATGCGGCCGCGGCGGCGCGCGCGCCCCGGACCGGAGCGTTGACCATGGCCATCGCTGTTCCTCCCACCCGTGTCAGCAGCATCACCGTCGTGACCTCCAGTGGCCTGAGGGCCGGCCGGAGCAGCCCGGATCAGCTCGGCCTTGGTTAGAGCGATGGAGATGGGGAACATGAGGGTCCTGATGGTCGGCGCCTCCGAGGGCACGCGAGAGGGCAATTGCTTGACGATCTCCAAGACCGCGGCGCGCCTGATGTCGGCGGGGTCATGCGCCCGGCCGGAGAGGCGGAAGACAGCCAGGTCGTCGCGGGAACGCGTGCGGCGATGCAGCCTCTCAATCGAGCAGCTTCCACCCAGCACGTGTTCGGCGGTAGAGAGGTGCCATGCGTGGGCGGGGATGCCGCGGAGCTCCAACTCCACGCGGTACTCGAGCCCACCGGCACCGGCGTGTGCGAGCTTGCACCAGGGCCCAACCGAGAGCGCGAAGCGCGTCGAGCTGATGAAGTGCTCGCCTCTGAGCCGCCGCATGGTTTCCAGGGAGGAGAAAATGATAAGGAAATCTTCAAGGTGGTGCATATGGACGGTGAGGTCGCCCTCCGAGAGCTCCAGGGAACTGAGAAGAAGCTCGGCCACCTCGTCTGTGGTCATCAGCGGCCTGTTTCCCGTGACAGAGGCCACCATCGCGCGGCCAAGCACCAGCTCCGCCTCATCCATCTCCACTGTCTGTGCCATGAAGACGCACGCAGGGCCATCCAGGTGCGGCGGCCGGGCCAGAGCCAGCGCGGGAGCCGGGGTAGGGGCGGGAGGTGATGGCGGGGGAGTCACACGGCGACACGCGGCGGGGGGAGAGGCCCTGGCGGGGGCTCCACGAGGGGGCCGAGGTTGCGCGTGGCGGCGCATCGGCAGGCCGTTGGGCACCGCACTCGCGGGACGCGTGGCCGGATGCGAGGCATCGCCGGCACCGTATGTCGTTGGGGCAGTCCGCACACAGTGCCGGTGATCAAGGCATCGGAAGCATAGGCCCACGAGCTCCTCTGGATATGGGCTGCAACGGTGCGTGGACGAAGGCCTGGGGAGGGCGTCCTGACGCGGGCGGCGGCGGGGCTGCTGGAAGCCGTCGGCGTCGAGCACCGGTCCGCCCGAGACGCGGTGCACCTTCGAGCGGGGACCGAGGCGTTCCTTGGCGGGCTGGCGGGCAGCAGGCGCGACGCGTCCTGGGGCGGCGGCGGCCGGCGGGGTGCGTGCGACATCTTTGTACAAGCGCGCCGAAGACTCGCTCTCCGAGCTGGTCCAGCGCTCCCCGTAGGAGACGCGCTCGTCGGAGAGGGTCGTTCGGCGGTCGACAGGGTCAGCCGCGATAGGGGCCATGGCGCACGGGCCGGGGGAAGGAGGGAGGAAGCGCGGGGAGGGCCTGCCGGCGGGGGACGGCGGCAGCGGGCGCAGCGAGGGCGTAGGCTAGGAGGTGGGAGCGGAGCGGGGAGCAGAGCGGAGCGGAGCCATCCTCTCCATCATGGTATAACTACTTGGATTCATAACCGAAGATAAACTTTGGGTTGGGCAATTGAATTTGTGATATTTTGACGTGTTCTTGGTGGCTTGTATGTGCATCATGGATATGAGCGTGGAGATGATAGATATGGACCCTAGTTGGTAGACTTTGATGGATTTGCTAGCGCTCCCTAGGAATGTTATGAGTAAAGGATCATTATGGGAGGATAATTTGGATTAATTAGAATAGATGGCAATTTTAGTTGTATGTGTCTTGTTGGAGTAGATGCCTCGCTTTTATTATGTGTTTGTGCTCATTTACATGTGGCAGTGGTAAAAGGGCAATAGTTATAAAGTGATATTGTATTGCTGGATAAATATGTTAACTTTGGAACAGTTTGGATTTAGTTTGGTGATTGTGATCTTTATAAAAAATCTCGATGAATAAATAACTTATTATTTTTGGATCTGTACTTATTCAATGGAAGTTTGTTTTATATTGGACTCAGATAATCGTTATACTTGGCTTGGTTGGATCATGGATATATGATTTGTGTTACATTCGAACATTCTAAGATTGAAACCTAGAGAACTTTAGGTTGTACATTCGAACATTCTGATATTGAAACCTAGAGAACTTTAGGTTGTAGTTGGATCATGATTATGATGTGTTAGATTCACACATTTGTAGATTGAAACTAGAGAACTTTAGGGTGTAGTATATGATCAGTCAAAGTTATATTGGATTTATATAGGTGTAATATGATCAACGTAGTTGTGGAATTAGATTTTTTACTAAATCATATTGGATTGAATTAGTAGGAAGAAAACAAAGATCTTTGAGTAATTGAAATGATGTTTTCATCATGTTAGATGGTATAACTACTTGAATCCCTGACCGGAGATAAACTTGGGGTTGCATAGTTGGGTTTGTGATATGTTGACCTGAGCTTGGTGGCTTGTTTGTGCCTTATGGATATTATGGATATGAGAAAGCACATGAGAAGCTTTGCTTGATCACCTTAACATCGACATTGCCACAACGGCTTGGCGCAAAGGAGCACTTCATGAAGTTGGTGCATAAGCCTGATCTGCCTAACAAGGTTTTCACCTCTTTGCACACCTCCTATGCATTGTTCGTTTCCCTACCAATTCGGCTTGGCCTACTTTCCCTGTGCGGGTTCTGTGCCACTAACTTGATCCGGCATCCCATGTTCTCCTGTTGTGCGTCCCTGGCTTGGCGGTAGGTAACGTCGTGCTCTCGGGTGTGTCTTGTGGGTTAGCCATTGCGGTGCCGACTGCCTGTACGGCTATGGCATCGCCCAACAGGGTAACGCGAGATGTTGTGAGATTGGGACATGGCACATAGCAACCCAAAGCCTGGTAAAGGATGCCCAGCCGGACAGGTAGTAAGCGGAGAGTGCATGTGAGGTGTGGCGGAAGGGATGAAAATGTTGTCGGGACTGACATGTTGTTGTCATCATTCGTTGTAATTGGAGCGAAGCATCGAGGTGATGGCTATTGGGAAGGCGGGTAGATGGCACTGGGAGGAGAGAGGCATCATCCGCCACCCTACGTATTTATGTGTGCCAGCCGCGGCGGTCATGTGCAGATTCGGTATCTGGTATCTGCATGTGGGTCTGTTACTCGCAATGACATGTCATGGTTGTTGTGGAGTGAGGGGCCACATCTATTGCCCCGTGCGAGTGTGTTTGGTAGTTGGCGATAGGGCAATCTGCTATGTGTGTTGGCCTCATGCAATTCGAGCTCCCTTGTGTGGCTCAGTGGTGATTTAACTAGAGAACTTTATGGTGTAGTTGGATCATGGTTATGATTTGTGTTAGATTCACTCATTTGGAGATTGAAATTAGAGAACTTTAGGATGTAGTATGATTAGTCGATATATTGGATCTATATAGGTATAATATGATCAACATAGTTGTGGAAATGTATGGGGTACTAAATCATCTTGGATTGAATTAGTATGAAGAAAACAAGGACCTTTGAGTAATAGAAATGATGTTTGCGTCAAGTTAGATGGTGTTGAGCAGTTGGGTTTGTGATATTTTGACCTGAGCTTGGTGGCTTGTATGTGCCTCATGGATATGAGCATGTAGATGATACACATGGATTGTAGTTCGTAGACTTTGATGATTTTGCTATCCCTCCTCAAGACTATTATGAGTAAAGTATCATTATGGAAGGATGATTTGAATTAATTAGAATAGATGGTAATTTTAGCGGTATGTGTCTTGTTGGAGCATGGTCATGATTTGTGTTAGATTCACATATTTGGAGATTGAAACTAGAGAACTTTAGCCCTGTTGCAGCCTTGCAGAACCGCAGCTAAGCTCACATGGAACGTATGCCCTGTTGCAGCCTCGCTCGCCAGGTACCCACAGTCGTCTCTCTCTCCCTTGATTTGATCCCCATAAACTGTCAGCTTTATTTCTGTGGATTCTGTTTTATCTATGCCTGCTATGTGTTTGACAAAAGTCCAAGCAGGCTGAGGGGAACATGTGGTTAGTTTTTTACTCGAGTATTTCATCTTTTTTCTGGAATTTAGCTCTAGTGAACTGAATTTTGTTGGCATCCCTTTTTTCCCTGCAAGTCATTATCATCTCATATCACTACAATCATGCCTCATAAGCTGGCGAGCTCACTCCTTACTCATTCTATGTACCAGTTCTATAGCTTTATTCACTAAACTGAGAGATGATGTTTGTGCTCAACCTGATGTTATTTGCTCGATTTTGACCATGCTGGCTGCAATAATAAATCTATTTGATATGGGGCCTATAAGCTATCCTTCATTGACCTTTGGTTACAAATCCTGGAGCTATTCTTGATGTATTGAGTGGCATTTGTTAGAACCCATTGCCACCTTTTTTTGGCTGTGATTCATCTTTGCCATACTTGTGTTAGTAAACTGAACTGAGAATGTTAGATAATTTTATCTGGTTTTCGATTTTGCAGCTGCAGCCGCGCACTGTATGTGGCGGTGGGTTACTTCTCCTGGTGCAGTAATACCATTTTGGAGTGTCCTGTGTTTGCAACTATCCTTATCTGCTGCTAACAAGGCACCGGTTCAGAGAAAATTAAAGGGACAAACGAAGTAAGCTGATAATAATTTTTTCCACTTGGATATGGTTTTTTGTACTGCCCTAATTTGTCCTGGCTAAATTAACTATTTTCTGTATGCCTAGTTTTGTGTTCCATGTGTTGTTCAGACGTTGAGGTCTGTTCATTCATATGTAGCTCGATTGCACAGCGCGAGGAAGCAATGGTGGCAGCGTGTCGAGAGAAGTGGAGAAGAAGGTTCCTCCAGGCTCCATCCATGAATGGTGTGGGTCCAATTCCTTAGGTAAATTTCAGCTGTTCCTTCATTTCTTCGTCTTCAGTTGAAGAATCAACCGTCTACTGTCTGTCTTCTTGAAGGGTGGCGTGCGGCAATGTTGGGGACCAACGGGGAAGATGGCTGGTGTGCATTGTTTGAAATAAAGCTGAAGTAAGCCATCACTGAGCCTACTTGGCGGACCATCTTGGTGTTTCAGCAACAAGAGCTGCACATGTTAGTTTTCTCTCTTGCAACTTCTTTTCAACAATCAGTGGCACAAAGAGATGATTAATATGTCCTCCTCCTCTTTGTTCATGGTGAGGAACTTAGGAAGCAGACCGGTGCTGCAACATACATTGAATGCAGCTTGGAGACACATCAGGTGCAATAAAGACCAGGAATTATGATTGGTTCTCATTTGTTTGTCCAAAAGTTTGCTGGTAGATCAGTTTAAGCTACTGTTAATGAACCAAAAGTTAATGTTGTTGGCCTTGCCAGAATGCCATGGTTGTCTTCCACACTGCCTTCAAAGGGGTCCTTCAGCCTCCAAGGAGAAGGGAACTGATGGCTGACAGGGAAAAAAACTAGGCGAAGCTCTGGATGCTCGATCGAGTAAGCACACACTTATTATCACTCTACTTCGTCGATTGTCCACATGGCAAGTGGAGCAAATTTGAGGAATAGTCCGCTCACACCTTGGTCACCTTACCTCAAAATTGACATATTATAATCTATGAACTACTGTTTAGGCAATGCTTTATACTGCAAGTAAACTATACAACCAAATGATTGTTCCAAAAATTCAAATTTGCACCATGCTTTCCACCTCATCTTCCTGCTTAACTATCTTCTTAATTGTACCGCAGACAGTTGATGTGTGGTCGTACGTGTGGGATGAAGCATGGTGTAATAGCAATTTTTTTGACATACCATGGATTTCTTTCTGCCTCTATTTGATGCTCGGTGGTGCTGATCCAAAGGTCCGGACGGACCCGGCTCTGGACATGTCTCCTTAATTTCTGTACACCCAGAATATTTAGCTCATGTTGCCCTTTCATGCACCCAGAATATTTTACCTTTTTGCTTTTTATATTCTGGTTGGGCATGTTTTTTCAGGACACATCGGTGATAGTTAATTTTTTTATGGTGGCCGCGGCTACTCCCAGTGCCTGCTAAAGAGCAGGGCCGGCAATAGGCATTTAGAATACATGTTAGCAAATTTATCTCCAGGTAACTTATTAGGATGCATTTGGTACTTTTCAGCCATGGCAAATGCATGGGTGCAGCTGCATCTTGATGACAGGATCGATGATTTGTGATGATTTATAATAGTAGACAATGGAACTAAGATTTGGTGGAAAGCAAATGATGACGTTTTAGATAACGATACTAAGCTTATATTCCATAGATGACATTTTGGTTGTTCTGCATTTTGTTTTTCCTTTGCAAAGTTATAGATGTTATAAGAGATAAACATCATGTACAGGTTAACCTTTTGTGTGCCTATTAGTGCATGCCTTGCTGCCAAGTGGAAATAGTCTATATGATGCTCATAAATAGAGCTTCCTGGTGGGAAGGATGACGCACACTCATGTATACTTTGGTTTTGTATCCATTTGTAATACGGATTTTTCTCTTCCAGGCATATAAAATTTAGCAAATAAGAGTGCAATCAAGTCTCCTAAGTGAACAGTTTTACCATATTATCAAGTTTTAGAGCATATAAGATAAGAGCATGTCATGCTACGTGAAAATCTGTTTGGAGATCTAATTTCGTATTTTTCTATTTTGTCGGTTAGAAAACCAGTTTCCTGAGGTTTTAGTCTGAGTATTCAAATTGATCCGCAGAGTTCAGGGCTTCTGGATGGAAGAGTTTCCTACAGCCTCAAAATTTTAGTACTCTCTACCTAGACTTCATAATTATGCCTGACTTCTTCTAAAGAATTGTTGAAGTATGCCTTTTATTTGGGTTGTGCATTAACAGTATTGGAGGTGTTTGTGCAAGATTGTAGAGTTGGAAAGTATAGAAAAACGTCAGTTGGTGCAGGGACTTGGTGAAGCCATCAGCCTTGACTGTGTCTGCTTCGCCGATGGTTTTGACTTCTGACTAGTGATTCTGACACATATTACTTGGTGATTTGGTCTTTATGGCAGCTTTCAGTTTGAACTGGCATTCCGTGGCTTCATCCTCTTTGGTGCAGCTTGGAGTTAGCAGTATGCACATCTCAATCTTCTGATTTTCCAGAAGCATATTACCTGGTTTATGGTGTCTGTTAACTTGCATGCGATTTTGATGGAATCTGATCCCATTTTTTGCTCCCACGGAATATACAAAAGGCTAGAAGTAAATGATGGAAGATCCTTTGTTCTCAAACTTCGTATAGTAGATAATCAAATTTTGTCCTTTAGCTTGCAAAATTATCACCTGATAGAAGTAAAGGCTGCATGTACATGAGCTCTGATTACCTCCATAATACTTGAATGGCTTTTGGCGTCACGCTTAGATTTGTCAAACTACCGTTCGAAATACTGTTCTCGATGATCGCACTTGGTTTTTTAATTATGTATTTTCCTGGTGAGTTCTTTAAGCTCATATTATGCCACGGAATTAGCTTTTGGTATGTGCAGACTTTGAAATTTGCTGATAAAGAAGTATCACGCCTAATTTGCTGGCTCTCTTATTTATTACTGTGTTGACACTTAATAGTAGTGGACTCCTAACCTTGTAGTTGGATAATGTTGATGACTCGATATGTGCAGAGAGGTTAGGAATTGCTGCCATGAAATAAAATAATGCGGAGTTGAAGGTTCTGAATTGGAAGCTTGAACAAACAGTTTGCCTTGAACACTCTTTCTCATATCTTCAGTTAGTGTCATCTTCACTAAATATGAATCTGGTTTGTTGGTTGTGGAATTGATTTTCGGAAGTGAATGTTCTTCACATTGGTGCTTCTTCAGTGGGATCTGGATCATGGAATCCTCAATTGTATCTGATTGGTTTACTGGGAAACTTCCTAGTTTTAATTTTATTGACAACTAGCAAAACAGTCCTGCTAATTTGATGATTAATACCTGCTGATTGTACACTTTCAACTCAAGTTACATTGTAACATATGCAAGCATCTGTTCACGCATCCTACAGCCGGGCCATGGGGGCGGAGTGGATCCCGGCCCTTGCTAGTGGGAGGGCTCTGTTTTTAGATCTTTCAGCCCTTGTTGATGGAAGAGCTCTGTTTTTAGATCTTTCATTAAGTTATGTCCTACTCAGGAAAACGAGATGACGATGACTCCCTGAAGATGAAATAAGGTTCTTTCTGTCTAGTCCCTGTTTCGGTGATGCGTCTAGCATCATTGATGTGCGTGCGGAGGTGTGTCTCTGGTGGATTTGTCTTTGCTGGATTTGCTTGGATCTGGTTGTTGTTCGTGTATGTTCTGGTGTGTTGGTCTTATAGGACCTTAGCATAATGACTTTCTGATTGTCTATTACAACACGGAAGCTGTTTTTCGTGCCCGGTGAGACAAAATTCATGTTTTGACCCTTTTGCAAAAGTTAAGCCGGATCTGATCCCAGTTGGGGAAAAAAATCGAATCTGACCCTTTTGCTATCACCGGAGCCCTTGACGATAGGGTATGACAACCTACCGCGGCGGGCCCTGACGGTAGGAAAATGGCCTACCGCCAGCCTCTCCGGTAGGTTGTTATACCCTACCGCCAAGGGCTCCGGCGATAGCAAAAGGGTCAAATCCGATTTGTTTTTCCAACCGGAGTTAGATCCGGTTTAACTTTCGCGAAAAGGTTAAATTAGTGAATTTGGCCGCCTGGTGATGAATCTGAGCTCCATGTGCAAAAACAGAAAAAAAAAATGCATTTGCATCCTGTACCACTGGATTAGAGATGAATGGAGAATGGTATAGATTTAGGTGGAGGGATTTCACACCACTTAATGCACATTTCACATAAAACCTCCTGCCATCCCTCCGTTTCTTTGTATAAAGTGTATTTGTTTTTTCAAAATTTAACGAGTGCAAGTTTGACCGATTTTTTAGAAAAATATATCAATATCCACAATACAAAATTTATATCACTAGATCCATCATGAAAAATAGTTTCATATTCTATCTATTGGGTATTGTAAATGTTGTTATTTTATTCTATAATCTTGGTCAAACATCCAAATGGTTGACTTGCAAGGAAATCAATACACCTTATATTCTGGAATTGAGAGAGTATGAAATAAGACTTCTGCAGTAGCAAAGTTGTACTAAAATCGAGACATTTATTTGGAACAGAGTGAGTACTGAAATATTACCAATTGCACGATGATACAAACTTAAAAAATGCAACTGAAAACACTATACCACCAGATGACCTCTTCTCAGCAACGATGCTCTACCCATTATGAACTTACACAAGAAAAATATCCAAACCAACCACTTGTAGATGATAAGGATCAGGCCCGCGAGCACCCACTTGCTGACTACTCCCAAAAACCTACAGAACATCCAACATATAAATATTTTTTCCTCATAGATGTACTCTGGCTGCAGGTTTTACGGCAAAAGCATCCAAAAGATGAACTAAGCATACAAGTTTTCCAATAGTCCCGCCAACCAAGAGCTACAGACCTCCAAAGGCCGAGCTCCAAAAGCCAAACGCTAGAGAACAAATCTACATCCTGTCCTGTTATATGTCCCACCATTCTGAGTGACACATTGCATCTTCATGTATATGAAAATGGAGAACATGTGAAGCAGTGGAGAACATGTTGCTTCATTGACACATTTAAGTTGCTGGCAGCATTCAAGACCCATAAGGCTCTTGGGCTCATCCTTGCAGTGCGAAGATACCACCCCCAAAGACCTACTAGTCATAGTCGGTGCTGAAGCAACAACAAGAACGATGATGAAGCACGCAGACCAGGTCAGGAGATGGGAGTGCCATTCTTGATTGTTATCTTAGTATAGGAGCCTACCTGCAAGATGGATGATGATGAATGGCTTTTGGTATACATTAATATATGGCAGGAGAACACTTGTATTGCTAGCTTGTAGCCAGTCATAGCAGTACGCATCTTTCTAGAAGGCATTTAGTAAAAGTTATCTTTAGACAATCATTATATAATAAATACATGGTCAATTAGATTGGTAATATTATTGCTATATTTATGGTAAATGTTACTGTTATCATATTTTTATGCTTTATTATGTCGCTTGTCCCCATTGGTAAGCTAGTACGAACAATACTGAATATTGTACCACCGTATTACTTCTCAGCAACGACATTCTCTACACAATAAACATATGGAAGAAAAGATCCAAACTAACTACTTCAACAACAGAATGCCAAGATTGAATCTCGCAACATAAACACTTTCATTCTTGATTCTTCATTATGCAACACAAAAGTAAATTTGGACAGCAGGGACGATAAGTAGAAAAACTAAAATAGCACAGATACTTCATAGTTCAGAATAATCACAGGGTGTTCAAGACATAAGCATCATCGGAAATGACATGCCCTACTGGAGGAATTAATAAGAGAAACAAAGATAAGGATCAAACCTGGATATCCCGAGAATCCACATGCTGACTGCTCCCAAAGAAGTACAAACATCCAATACATATATGATATATAAATTTTGTTTCGTATGAAGTATTCTGACCTCAGGAGGGCAAAACATACAAAAGATGAACCAGTGATCCAAGTTTTCTGACAGTAGCCAACCAAGAGCTAGCAGAGCCAGATAATCCCTCTCGCTACAGACCACCAAATGCCGAGCTCCAAAAGCCAACGCTCACCAGGCGAAGACAAATCTACATCATGTTACTGATCCCACCAGGATCACATTCGAGCATGAGAACCATTCTCTTATTTAGTGACCTCCACTACAGCACCACCACGCATCAGCGGGGAGCCAGACGGCGGAGAGTCCTGCAAGATATGTACGATGGTCTCTGCAGATAGTGTCTCATTCAGAACCTTTATTGCCTAGACAAACATCTCTGCTTCAAGGAACTCCTTTGTAGGTTGGTTCTCCAATCGAGCACGTTTAATCTCATTCTTTAATCCTGTAATGTCACGAGAACTATTTGCGGAAGAGATTGTTGATCCACTAGGTACCCTACGCTTGCTCCTCTTACGGGTCCACTTTTGTCGATTGCCCTGCTGAAACTGCTGCTTCACATGCTTCACTTCATGCTTGTGTGCATCAGCCTGCCCAGGCTCCAAGGTCCCAGATCAGCTCACCCCAGTTGACGCTATGCGCTAACTCCATCTTCACCTCCCACATCGCAGCCGACACATACGACAACATGTCCCTGCCGTGGAACTGCGGGAGGATCCACATTTCCATAAACTGCAAGGAGGCGCAGGTAACCGTGGACGACCTCCTTGTGCTCCTCGTCCTGCGCCGTGGAGGGAGCACCTCCGTTGTGGCTTGTACGGCTGCCGCGCTGAGGAAGGACTTCCGGCCAACACTGACGCGGACGCGTCAGATGTAGGCGTAGCCGCGGCAGTTCTCCTGGTGATAGGAGGCGACGAGATCCGAGACGAGGTCGTGCCGGGGGATGCCGTCCGGGAGCTGGAGCCGCGCGATATCAAGGAGGCTGAGGTGGCGGATGGCAGCCTCAGTGTCGTGGTCGTCGGGCCAGCCATGGAGAGAGGATGGCGGCTGGTAGATGTTGTACTGGACGGTGGGGACCTCCCCGGACCCGCCGCCGGCGCTGACCGCGGACAGCGCTGCCTCCACGGCTTTCTCGACGGTGGGACTCTTCTCGAACCTGCCGCCGGCGATGACCATGGGCGGCACTGTCTCTAGGGTTTTCTCGGCGGTGGTGTTGGGGTTGGGGCGAGATTGGCTGGGGATTTGGGGGGAGGGGCTTCTTGCATGTGCTGCCTGCTGGGATAGGGGATAGGTCGGAGGCGGGGGAGAGCGAGGGGGCGTGGGCCTCGGCAGCCGCCCGTGCTGTGCTGTGCTGCGCTCCGCTGCCTGCTTAGGATGTGTGCCGGCGGCGGCGGCGACGATCGCGCAGACGGATGAGGCAGGAGATAATTGCATGTATCATCCCGGAGGTTGGCAACGATGTCCAATCCAGTCCACGAAGTTTAGAACTGCTTCAATACGATCCTTATACACAGAGATACGTTATCAATATGGTCCTTGATCTTGGACACTGAGTCCCGCTCTACGCGCCAGCTACGTCTCGCGAATACTCGTATGACACGTCATCATATGTTCCATCTGTCAGACTTGACCCCACCCGTCAGCGTAGAGCGGTGGTAATTTTGCACTCAGCTCCTTGTCTGTTCTCGATCCCCTTTTTCTCTCTTCCTCGATTGAAAACAGAGGAGAACGCAGAGTACTGCGAGTAGGCACGGCGGCGGATGATCGACGATCCAACGACATTCTGATGGTAGTTCCTGTGGTGCCGGAAGCGTTAGCGACGGCGTCGCAACCCATGGGGTGGAGTTCGTCAACGATGGACGGCCCTCGACGGCGGCCAGACGACGAGGCGGCTCCAACCTACGGTATGTTTCGTTGATAGCACATCATAGGCACGTTTTTTGGCCCAATAATCTGCATCTTTGTGTCGATTAGGTCGTATGCACAAAGTACGTGATTTGTACATGTCGATTTGCTATAGTTCATGAGGAATTGTGCTAGGGTTTTGTTACTGTACGGCATGAAGTTTGAACATTTACTGAATTTTTTGGTGCATCGAAGGAGAGTGGGAATTTCACTATTGAAGTGATTCATGGTGGGTTATTCTTTGGTAGTGGGCTGAATAGGTGCTATTTGGATGGCCATAAGGTTTGTTATGATTATTGTCATGTGGAACTAGCATACTACAATATGTTTGAAGAAATAGTTAAGCACTTGGGGTATGAAAAGGAAGGAAGAATTGATATCTATTGGCTGCCCCTGGTTGTCAGATTAATGAAGGTGTTGAAACTCTTCTGTCCAATGATGCTGACTTAGATGCTATGTATCTTCAGATCAATCGAGGGCATAATTTCCAAATGATATATCTTGATCATTTGGATAGCCATATTTCTGGTGGAGGGGTTAAATGGGATGATGTTCTGGCTAATCCAGTAGCAGAATTTCTTACTGTTTTCAGTCCCATGAAAAAGCCAAGCAGTGCAAATGAAAGCAATACATCTTGTAGTGTTGTGGATGAAACTCATGAAATTCAGAGTCATGACCAAGAGATCTCTCATGACCAATTCGTTGTGAAACTAAGACCAAGAGCACAAAAGTTAGAAGAGGAGGAAGAACAATATGCAGATTCAGAATCAGCTGACAGTGATTATATTCCTGAGATTATTGACGGTGATTATGACTTGGAGGATGGGGATGAAGATTTGTTGCAGGAGCAGCTGCATCCAGTGCAAGACAAGAAAGGGAAAAAGGTGGTTGAAGATTGCAACTCTGAAGAAGAGGAATTGGATGGTCCAGATTCTGATGAAGATGAAATAAAATTCAATTTCGAACCTTTTACAACTGTAGGCATGCATGAGCCTAAGTTCCATGCAGGCCAATTGTTCTCATTAGTGGAGCTTTTGAGGAAAGCAGTCAGAGAGTACAGTTGCAAGGAGAGGGTGAACATCAAATTCCCAAAGAATGACAAAGTAGGCTTTGTGCTAAGTGTGAGAAAGGCTGCCCATGGTATCTATATGCATCTTGGGACAATATGACAAATGCTATAATGGTGAAGACATTCAATGGTCAGCACACTTGTGAGAAGAAGTGGCAAGTTACAACCTTTACATCTAGGTACATTGCTTTAAAATATGTGGACAAGATTAGGGCATGTGAGAAGATTTCACTAAAGGCCTTAGCAGGTTTTCTTCAAGAAGATTGGAGCATGACAATTAAAAGGGAAAAGCTTGGGAGAGCTAGGAAGATTGCATATGATATTATATATGGAGATGAGATTGCACAATACAACTTGTTGTGGGACTATGCAAATGAGCTGAGGAGATCAAATCCTGGAAGTACTTTCTTTGTTGAGCTTTCAGATGAGGGGCCGTTTCAGAAATGTTACTTCTCATTTGATGCATGCAAGAGGGGGTTCTTATCTGCTTGAAGACCTATTATTTTCCAAGATGGTTGCCACTTGAAGACACAATATGATGGTGTTCTATTAAGTGCAGTTGGAATGGACCCAAATGATTGCATATTTCATCTGGCTCATGCAGTAGTGCAAAGTGAAGACACAAAATCCTGGAGGTGGTTTTTGACTGCATTGAAGCAAGATCTTGGCATAAATAACACACAACTTTGAACCATCATGTCTGACAAGCAAAAAGTAATTTACTTGCATATTTTATTTTTCATGTACAACAAAGTATGTTATGTCAGTGCTTAGGAAGAAACAAGAACTTGTAGCAAAGAAACAAGCTGCACAGGAGAAAAAGGAAGCTGCATTAGCATAAAAAAGAATTGTCGCAGAAGAGAGGAAGAAAGCTAGTGAGGAAAAGAAACTAAAATCCCTACAGGAAATACTTTCCATGGCAGACAAAAGGAGAGAAGCAATGGAGAGAAGGAGAAAGGAGATAGAAGAGGCAAAACAATTGAAGGCACAAGAGAGACAAAGAATTGTTGAAGAGAAAAGAAGAGTTTGCAAGACTAAATTTGTTGCAGAGGAGGCAATGTTTCTTATACATCAAGCAGATGAGATTGATAGACAACAATCATTTCTACAAATAAATAAGGAGGCACAACAAACTACAAAAGCAATGGTTGAGGAGGAGAGGATGAATGCATGACAGCAAAAAACAACACTGAAGAGAACTGCAACAAGCTCTGGTCAAAACATGAGAGTATTTAAGAAACCAAGAAAAGTGAACATGTTTGTTGAGCTCAGGGGTGGATGAAGGGAACTCTGTGGTTTCATTAAGTGTTCTGCTAGCTCTTGTAATATATAATCTTAACATTATATGCTAAACTGTTTGTTGCACTAAGGTTGTCTATTTTGTGAACATGTTTGATGCACTAAGGTTGTCTCTTTTGTGAAGATGTTTGATGCACTAAGGTTGTCTCTTATGTGCTACAGATACAATATATATGCAAGCACACATTTTTGTTTTCATAACAATCATCACATTGCAACATACGAGTAGATAATCAGTGAATTACATTCCAGGTTCACAAAAGAGGGACTAAATTGATGATAAACTGAACAACATAGATAGCCTAGAACACTACAGAAACTACAACATAGTTAGTACAGATAGATCAATCGTCGTTACCGTCGACTTTGCCAAGCACAGTGCTGAATTTGTGTAAGCGCGTCAGGTCCTCCCCTTCGTTTGGCAGCCATTCATCCGACAGGTCTTTGGCTAGCAGTGGACCACGATCAATAACCTCTTTCAAGTGACAGATGACAGGATAGACTAGCGTCTTCTTCTTCTTCGGCGAGGACGGCCCGTACGACGACGCTTCTTCACACGCGACAAACTCCTCAAGTGATTCTGGAGGAGGATCTGTACACAGCGCAAGCTTAGGCTCCGGTATCTCCATGTCCGGCACCTTGGCCACTTTGGATGGGTCACGGAGCCACGCCATTACCTCGAGCTCCTGTCGATTCTTTGGTGGTATCATCTCTATCAGGTCACCACCCAAATCCTTGAGAACACCTTTAACTGACTACATCGACCAAGCTTGATCTAGAAGCCCTTCGAAACTTAACTTCGTCTTGTACTCTAGACCAGCCGGAGTGGCTCGAATGTATCTGACCCAGCAGTGAAATTGGATCCACCGGTGGCAGCACTTGAACTTCATTGATGATTACAGCACCAGCGTGCACTTCTCCTTTGTTAAGAAAAACAACCACAAGTCATGCAAGGGGCACACTACCTAGATGCTCATCTCCGACCGCAGGACGCCACAGCACGCCTCGATGCTGGCCAGGAGAGCCGCCGGTGTCACAACCTGCTCGCCGTCTCCAACCGCACTGGACAGAAGAACGAACTGGCGGTAGCGAGCCTCCAACGCATCCATCGATGACGCCCGTGCCAGCAGGACACGACTCCTCTCTGGACGGAGACACGACTCACCACGACGCTAAACCTCCTGTGGGTAAGCCCTCTCCAGCAAGTTGCGGCTGGATCCATCACCGGCGACGACCACCGCCGCCGTACTTCGGTTGTCTTCGCTCTCCACATCCAAGGAAATGGTGGCGGAGGACACGCTCGAGCCACTCATCACCGTAGGAGAAAACTAGGAATTGCGGGTTGGATTTGGGGATTTTCCCCCCCTCGAACTAGCTCACCTCCTTATCCACTCTGCACTTGGCTCCGCGCTGACGGGTGGGGTCAAGTCTGACGGGTGGGGTCAAGTTTGACGGGTGGGCCACGCGGTGACATGTCATACGGAGTATTCGCGAGACGTAGCTGATGCATAGAGCAGGGACTTGTTGTCCAAGATCCAGGACCGTATTGATAACGTATTGTCATGTACCAGGATCGTATTGAAGTAGTTCTCAACTTCCAGGACTAGATTGGACCTCGCCGCTAACTTCCGGGATGGTAGACGCAATTATCTCATGAGGCGGAGACGAAGGGGCGGTGGGCACTCGGCAAGGAGGTCTCTCACGTCTCCTGTCTCCCTTATTTCACCAATCTTTCAAAAAAAAGGTCATTTACAAATATATAAATTACTCATAAATGTATTCACGTCCGACACTTCAATATTTTTACATATGTATTCATAAATGTTCGAACAACAAGGGTGTTTTTTTGTTCCAATTAGAGAGCTTTATTCAACAAAGGAGCTTCTGACATCATTAGCCAATAAGCTCGTCATCAGGAAAGAGGGTCTTGAATCAGTCCAACTTTTGGTGACCGTTAGTGTATAAGCAAATTTTGCACAAAGATGGACATGTACATTGGCTGACCGATTTACATGTTGAATATCAAAAGAAGAAAAAGAGGAAACTAGCTCTCCAATCTCTAACAGTATTGATGCCACCATAGATAAGCAATAGTGACCAGTTTTCTAGAGATTAACAATCTCCAAGCAATCGGTTTCCATGATCACATGTGAGAATCCGCACAGTTTAGCAAAAAACACCACATCTTGCAACGCCATCGTCTCACTAATAAACGGATCAGAAACCCCGTAGTGGGAGTTTACTCCATGCTCCAAGCAGGGCATTGCAGGAGCGCGCAACGTCGCCCACATCAACCTGTTGGAAATATGCCCTAGAGGCAACAATAAATTAGTTATAAATATATCTTTTTGTTCAAGATAATTGTTTATTATACATGCTAGAATTGTATTGAATGGAAACTCAGATACATGTGTGGATACATAGACAACACACTTTCCCTAGTAAGCCTCTAGTTAGACTAGCTCGTTGATCAAAGATGGTCAAGGTTTCCTGGCCATAGACAATAGTTGTCACTTGATAATGGGGTCACATCATTAGGAGAATGATGTGATGGACAAGACCCAAACTATGAACGTAGCATGTGATCGTGTCGTTTTATTGCCACTGTTTTTCTGCATGTCAAGTATATGTTCCTATGACCATGAGATCATGTAACTCACTTACACCGGAAGAATACCTTATGTGTATCAAGCGTCGCAACGTAACCGGGTGACTATAAAGGTGCTCTACAAGTATCTACGAAGATGTCAGTTGAGTTAGAATGGATCAAGGCTGAGATTTGTCACTCCGTATGAAGGAGAGGTATCTTGGGGCCCACTCGGTAATACAACATCACAACAAGCCTTGCAAGCAATGTGACTAAAGACTTAGCCACAGGATTTTGTATTACGGAACGAGTAAAGAGACTTGCCGGTAACGAGATTGAACTAGGTATAGAGATACCGATGATCAAATCTCGGGCAAGTAACATATCGAGGGACAAAGGGAATAATATACGAGATTAATTGAATCCTTGACATAGAGGTTCAACCGATAAAGATCTTCGTAGAATATGTTGGAGTTGTTGGAAATATGCCCTAGAGGCAATAATAAAATAGTTATTATTATATTTCCTGTTTCAAGATAATCGTTTAGTATTCATGCTATAATTGTATTGAATGGAAACACAAATGCATGTGTGGATATATACACAAAACAATGTCCCTAGTGAGCCTCTAGTTGATTAGCTCATTGATCAAAGATGGTTAAGGTTACCTAGCCATAGACAATTGTTGTCAGTTGATAACGGGATCACATTATTAGGGGAATGATGTTATGGACAAGACCCAAACTATAAATGTAGCATTTGATCGATCATTTTGTTTCTATTGTTTTCTGCATGTCAAGTATATGTTCTTATGACCATGAGATCATGTAACTCACTGACACCGGAGGAATTCCTTGTGTGTATCAAGCGTCACAACGTAACTGGGTGACTATAAAGGTGCTCTACAGGTATCTCCGATGGTGTCCGTTGAGTTAGCATGGATCAAGACTGGGATTTGTCACTCCGTATGATGGAGATGTATCTCGTGACCCACTCGATAATACAACATCACAAGCAAGCCTTGTAAGCAATGTGACTAAAGAGTTAGCCACGGGATCTTGTATTATGGAACGAGTAAAGAGACTTGCCGGTAACGAGATTGAAATAGGTATGAAGATACCGACGATCGAATCTCGGGCAAGTAACATACCGAAGGACAAAGGGAATGTTATACGGGATGAACTAAATCCTTTACATAGAGGTTCAACCGATAAGATCTTCTTAGAATATGTCGGATCCAATATGGGCATCCAGGTCTCGCTATTGTATATTGGCCGTAGAGTATCTCGATCATGTCTACATAGTTCTCGAACTCGCAAGGTCTGCGCACTTAAGGTTCGGTGATGTTTCGATATAGTTGACTTATAGATGTTGGTAACCGAATGTTATTCGGAGTTCCGGATGAGATCCCGGATGCTACGAGGATTTCCGGAATGGTCCAGAAACGAAGATTTGGCTTCTAGAAAGATTTTGAGTATTACTGGTAAAGTACCGGGAGTGACGAATGGGTTTCGGGGTTTTACTGGGAGGGCCCGCCCATCCGGGAGAGGACCTAATAGGCCCAAGGATGGCGCACCATTCCTTTATGGGCTGGTGAGGCCAGCCCAATAACCTATTTCGGCCAAAGCAAAAATAGAAGGAAAAAAGGAAAAAGAGGAAGGAGGTGGACAAGTGGGAAGGGAGTCCTCCACCAAACCGAATTGGAGGAGGAGGACTCCCCTTGGCTCAGCCGAACCCTCCTACTTTGAGTAGGAGGCAAGGCAACCCTCCCTCTTGTTCCACTTATATATAGTGGAGCTTTGATAGGCTTTTTGACCTCAAGCCATAGTGCAGCCCTCTCTCCCTCCACCACTCCGTGACACCTCGTAGCTAGTTCGGTACGGTACGACGAAGCCCTGCTGGAGTAGCTCCACCACCATCATCGCCATGTCGTCGTGTTGTCGAGAAACTCATCTACCTCTCCGCCCCTCTTGCTGGATCAAGAAGGCAAAGATCGTCATCGAGTTATACGTGTGCTGAACGTGGAGGTGTCGTACGTTCGGCGCTAGATCGGGACGAAGTTCGCGGGACTCTTGCGATTCGGATCGCGAAGATGTTCGACTACATAAACCGCGTTTCTTAACGCTTCTCGCTTAGCGATCTACAAGGGTATGTGGATCCGAGCTCCCCTCTCGTAGATGATCATCACCATGATAGGTCTTTCGTGCGCGTAGGATTTTTTTTGTTTCCCATGCAACATTCCCCGACAGGAGCCAATATGGACAACCAGGTCCCGCTATTGTTTATTGATCGGAGAGTGTCTCGGTCATGTCTACATAGTTCTTGAACCCGCGGGGTCTGCACACTTAAGGTTCAGTGACGTTTTGGTATAGTTGAGTTATGTATGTTGGTGACCTAATGTTGTCCGGTGTCCCGGATGACATCTCGAACATCACGAGGAGTCTCAGAATGGTCTAGAGACGAAGATTGATATATAGGAAAGGTGTATTTGGCTTCCGGAATGATTTTGGGCATTACCAGTAAAGTACCGGGAGTGATGAATGGGTTCTGGGGTTTTCACCGGGAGGGGCCACCCACTCGGAGGGGGACCAAATAGGACTAAAGGTGGTGCACCATCCCCTGGTGGTCTGGGCAGCCAGCCCAATAGGCCTATTCAACCAAAATGCAAAAGGGGAAGGGGGAATCCCACTAGGAAGGGGAGTCCTCCTCCACCAAACCGAATTGGAGGAGGACTCCTCCCCCTTGTGTCGCCTGCCAACCCTAGGGTTTTTCCCTAGGGCTCCACCCCTCCCTCCCTCCTATATATAGTGGAGGGGAGAGGGCCTAGCCAAACACACAAGCCACAACAGCCCCTCTCCCTCCACTAGTTCGTCATATCCTGTAGGTTGATTTGGTGGTGCACGACGTAGCCCTGCCGGATCAACTTCTCGAACACTGCTGCCACACCGTCATGATATCAGAGAACTCAGCTACCTCTTCGGCCCTCTTGCTGGATCAAGAAGGCGGAGATTGTCATTGATCTGCACGTGTGTTGAACACGGAGGTGTCGTCCGTTCGGCACTAGATCATGATTGGGTCGCGGGACAACTTACGATTTGGATCACGAAGATGTTCGGCTACATCAACCGTGTTTCCTAACGCTTCCCTCTTAGCGATCTACAAGGGTATGTGGATCCGATCTTTCCTCTCATAGATGATCATCACCATGGATAGATCTTATGTGTGCGCATGGATTTTTTTGTTTCCCATGCAACGTTCCCCAACAGTGGCATCATGAGCTAGGTCTATGCGTAGATGACATCTCGAGTAGAACACAAAGGAGTTTGTCGGCGTTGATATTCAGATTGCTTCCCTCCTTAGTATTTTCTTGATTCAGCGTTATTGTTGGATGAAGCGGCCCATACCATCCTTACTCGTACGCTTACGAGAGACCGATTCCATCGACTGACATGCAACTTGTTGCATAAAGATGGCTGGCGGGTGTGTGTTTCTCCTACTTTAGTTGAATCGGATTTGACATACGCGGTCCTTGGATGAGGTTAGATAGCAACTTGTATATTGATATGTCTCCAACGTATCTATAATTTATGAAGTATTCATGCCATGTTTACAATAATTTTATATGATTTCATTAGAACTAACCTGGACTGACGTTGTTTTCACCAGAACTACAGTGTTGTTGTTTTTGTGAAGAAATAAAAGTTCTCGGAATGAGCTGAAAATTTACGGAGAATATTTTTGGAAAATATATAAATAATGGCGAAAGAATCAACCGGAGGGGGTCCACCACCTGGCCACAAGCCTGGGGCGCCCCCCCATGTCTTGTGGGCCCCTCGGGCACCGCCTTGACGTGAGACCGAGGCCAAAAATTCCTATAAATTAAGAAACCTCCAGAAAGAAACCTATATCGGGAGTTCCCCCGCTGCAAGCCTCCAGAGCCACGAAAAACCAACCGAGAGCCCGTTCCGGCACCCTGTCGGAGGGGGAAACCAGCACGAGAGGCCATCTTCATTATCCCGGCGATCTCCATGACAAGGAGGGAGTAGTTCACCCTTAGGGATGAGGGTATGCACCAGTAGCTATGTGTTTGATCTCTCTCTCTCTCTTGTTCTTGAGATGGCACGATCTTGATGTATCGCGAGCCTTATTAATATAGATGAATCATATGGAATTTTCCCCTCTCTATCTTCTTGTGATGAATTGAGTTTTCCCTTTGAAGTTTTCTTATCGTATTGAGTCTTTATGGATTTGAGAACACTTGATGTATGTCTTGCGATGGGATATCCGTGGTGAAAATTGGGTGTTCTATGATCCACTTGATGTATGTTTTGGTGGTTAACTTGCGGGTTCCGTGAGCTTGGGACTCTATGAATAGGGGTTGGCACATGTTCTCGTCTTGACTCTCCGGTGGAAACTTTGGGGCACTCTTTGAAGTTCTTTGTGTTGGATTGGACATCATGAATCTGAAATTGTGTGATGCATATTGTATAATCAAGCCCATGGGTACTTGTGGTGACATTGGAGTATCTAGGTGACATTAGGGTTTTGGTTGATGTGTATCTTAAGGTGTTATTTTAGTACGAAATCTAGCGCTGTTCGTGACACTTATAGGGATAGCTCATAAGATTGATCGAAAAATATAACTTTGAGGTGGTTTCGTACCCTACAATAATTTCTTTGTTTGTTCTCTGATGTTTGTGACTTTGGAGTGAACGCTTTGTCGCATGTGAGGGATTTATATATGATTCAACTATGTTAGTATTGTTGAGAGAACTTGCACTAGTGAAATTATGAACCCTAGGTCTTGTTTCTAAGCATTGCAATACCATTTGTGCTCACTTTTATCATTAGTTACCTTGCTGTTTTTATATTTTCAGATTAAAAAAACCTATATCTACCATCCATATTACTATTTTATCACCATCTCTTCGCCGAACTAGTGCACCTATACAATTTACCATTGTATTGGGTGTGTTGGGGACACAAGAGACTCTTTGTTATTTGATTGCTGGGTTGCTTGAGAGAGACCATCTTCATCCTACGCCTCCCATAGACTGACAAAACTTATGTCATCAACTTGAGAGAAACTTGCTATTGTCCTACAAAACTCTGTGCTTGGAGGGCCAACACGAGTCTACAAGAAGAAGGTTGTGTAGTAGACATCAAGCTCTTTTCTAGCGCCGTTGCCGGGGAGGTGAGTGCTTGAATTTGATGACCTAGTAGAAATGGAATTGAGGTTGCCTCATATGCTTCATCTTTTCAATGTCTTTGTGAAAATGATGGAAAGGAAAGTTGTGCTCAAGTGTTAGAAGAAGAAGTTATTAAAATGTTTGGCACTAAATATTTGAGTGATGAGCATGATAGCAATATTGTTAGTATGAATTCTCTGAATATTCATGATGCTAATGATATGCAAAGTCACAAGCTTGGGGATGCTATGCTTGACGAATATGATACTTTTAGTCCCCCAAGTTTTGACGAGCAAAACTATTATGATGATTGCATGCCTCCTACTTATGATGACTATTGCGCTGACATGTATGCTATAAAGAGTGGTAGTAACCATGAAACTTGTTATGATGATTTTAATATCCAAAGTGGTTATGTCAATCAATACCTCATGATAGTTATTTCGTTGAGTTTACTCCCACTATTAGTCATGAGAGGAAATTTTATTGTGTGGAGAGTAGTAAAATTTCTATGCTTGTAGATCATGAAAAGAATGTTGTATGTGATAGTTATATTGTTGAATTCCTTAATGATGCTAATGAAAATTATTATGAGGGAGGAACATATGCTTGTAGTAATTCCAATAATAACAACTTTCCTCCCTATGTGTTCAAAGTTTTGAAGTTATGCTTGTTTTGCCTTCCTATGCTAGTTGATTCTTGCTCCCATAAATTGTTTGTTCACAAAATCCCTAATCATAGGAAGTGGGTTAGACTTAAATGTGCTTGTCATGAGATTTATGATGCTCTTTTGCATGGTATAATTATTATTTCTATGAGCATCATTGAAATCATCATGCCTAACTAAAAGGCTTTAAAGAAAAGCGCTTATTGGAAGACAACCCAACACTTTTACTTTCTATTTTTTGGTGTTCACATGATTAAGATACTGTAGTAATCATGTTTTATGCCTTTTTCAACAAAGTGCCAAGTAAAGCCTTTGGGATAGTGTGGATGATAGTTGACTTGATTGTGTGAAAAAACAGAAACATTTTCTCTCAGTCTAGGAATTTTATTAATTCACTGGAACGTGCTTTTCATATGAATTTTTTACACATGATTTATATACAAATTTCGTGCATTGTCCTAATGTTTTAAATTTTTTAGAGACATGGAAGTATGGTTACACTTGAGATCTTCACACACTATTCTGTTTTTGATAGATTCTGTTTTGCATGCATAGTTTGCTTGTTTTAGTGTTCCCATAGCTTATATTCAGTGATATAAATTATGGTAATAGTATAATACAGTAGGTATCATGTGGTAACAATTATGAATCTTGTCTTGACAATACCTAAGTGAATGATCATTATTTATTATACTAACCCATCTCAGGAAGTTCCGTTAAGTTTTGTGTGATTGAAGTTTTTAAGTTTTGAGTGAGACACCGATATGAGGAGAATAAGGAATAATAAGAACCTAAGCTTTGGGATGCCCAAGGCACCCCGAAGGTAATTTCTAAGGAATACTCAAGCGTTTAAGCTTGGGGATGCCCCCGGAGGCATCCCCTCTTTCGTCTCCAACATTACCGGTACATCTTACTTGGAGCTATATATTTATTCATCACATGATATGTGTTTTGCTTGGAGAGTCATTTTATTTTGTTTTTATCTGTTAGGTGTTATTTATAATCTTGTTTTTCAATAAAAATCTCCAAGAACTGCATTAGGATGCTTGCATTGCATGCTTTGATTGGTGCTGTGTAAAAACAGAAACTCGTGCTGTAGTGTTTGAATTTTCATATTTTAATAGAACGTGAAAAGTTTTTGAACTTTTTACACAGTGTTGTCATATAACTTTTATACCATTTTCTAAATTTTAGTATTTTTTTGAGTTACATAAGTACACTGTTTTCATAAATTTCTACAGACTGTTCTGTTTGGACAGATTGCTGTCATAGTTTTGTTACCTACTTATCCTATAGTTTCCATAGCCTATATTGATAGATATAAATTGTGGAAATGATAGTAAACAGTAGATGATGTTTGAAATTATTATGCAACTTGTCTTGGTAGTACATAAAGAGTTGATTTATTATTATGTGCACTAACCTATCTCACGGGTTCTTTTCAAGTTTTATGTGGATGAAGTTTTTGAGTATAGGTGAAACCGGGATACGAGAGGATTGAACAAGATACAAAAGCTCAAGCTTGGGGATGCCCAAGGGACCACAAGTAAATATTTAAAGAACTCTCAAGAATCTAAGCTTGGGGATTCTACGCATCCCACCTCTCTTCGTCAACTATCGGTTAGCCTATGTTGAGCCTAAATTTTTTATTCGTTCACATCATGCGTCCTATTCTTGGAGTGCTATTTTTCTTTTGCTTGTTGTTTAAATAAAATACTCAAATCTGAAAATCTTTATTAAGAGAGAGAGAGAGATAGAGTCCTCACATAGCTACTTAATTGTTTGACTACTCGTTGATCTTCACTTATATGTTTTGGAGTAGTTTTGTCATTTACTTTCGTGCTTCACTTATATCCTATGAGTAAATTGTTGAATGAATTGAATATCATAAATTTCAGATTATATATGTTTTATATTCTTATCCCTTGGGGAGTAATGACTTCACATATAAGAATTATAGGTGGTAAAATTTATTGAAAGTTAGCAAACACCGCATTGGTCACTTGAACAATTCATGAAAGAATATTGAAGGAAGAGAGATTTCACATATAAATATACTATCTTGGAAATCTTCTATGATTTTGAATACTCGTTAATTATTTCCAGACTTGATAAAATTAGCTGAAGTTGGATAAGGAAGACAACGTAATGAGTTATGCTTGGGTATATTTGTATAGAAGTTATATTGTTATGGATCCTCCAACATGTGGTGCTTGCTTCAACTCATACTAGCCAAAACTTCCGCACCAAGTAGAAATACTACTTGTGCATCCAAACACCCTCAAACCCAAAGTTGTTCCATATGAGTCTACCATACCTACCTATATGCGGTATTTACCTGCCGTTCCAAGTAAATTTGCATGTGCCAAACTCCAAACCTTCAAATAATATTTTGTTTTGTATGCCGGAATCGCTCAATATAGTGACTAAGGGCTGTCGGTATCTTCCATGCTAGGTGAGTTATTCTCACGATATGTGTTGATTCACTATCATTCACGAGAAAGTGGGTGGTATTCGGGATGCCCAGTCCCATGTTAAAAAAATCAAATCAAAATATAATGAAACAAAACTCCCCGAGGATTGTTGTTTGTATGGACGGTACCCGTGGATTCGGCTCACCGTGGAGTGTGATTGATTGGTGGAGGGGGAGTAAAAACTTTACCATTCTGTTTGGGAACCGCCTATAATGTATCTAGCATGGGAGATACTGAGATCTCTTGGTTGTTATGTTGACAATGAAAGCATAGCGCTCAAAATTATGATTCGTCTCTGTTTTAAAAGCTTGAGCTCTGGCACCTCTTTAAATCAATGCTTCCCTATGCAAATGGCCTATCTTTTACTTTCTAGTACTTACCTTTATACAAGAGTCATGGTGATCTTCACCACTTCCTATATTTCGCCTTTTTCTCTTGGCAAGTGTCATGTGGTGGGGAAAGATCCAAGCATATATGGCCATTCAAATATATTTGATCATGAATTATTATTGTTGACAATTATCTATATGATAAATAAGTTGGGAAGCGAAACTTTAAGCCCTTATCTTTCTCTATGTTCGACGGATGCCATTTGTTTTAAAAATATGCTTTGAGTGTTAGCAATCATGTAATACTGTATGATAGTTGAGTATGTGGAATTTGCTAAATCAATCTCTTACATAGACCCTTCCTGAAAATAAGATGAAATGCAATTGTTCGATGACTAGGATTATGGTTTGTTAGTTTTCAAGAAACTTTTTGGTCTATACTTTAACATGTGAATAGCTTGTTACTTGATCATGAGAAGTTTTATCAGATGAGCTACTATTTATGGTTTATATTGATGTTAGAAATAGTGATTGGAAGTATCATTGATCAAACTTGTGCACTTGCTAGCATTCACACTTCATAAATTATTTATTTTATCATTTACCTACTCGAGGACGAGCAGGAATTAAGCTTGGGGATGTTGATACGTCTCCATTATATCTATAATTTATGACGTATTCATGCCATGTCTACAATAATTTTATTTGTTTTTGGTATGATTTGATTAGAACTAACCCGGACCGACGTTGTATTCAGCAGAACTACCGTGGTGTTGTTTTTGTGCAGAAATAAAAGTTCTCGGAATGAGCTGAAAATTTACGGAGAATATTTTTGGAAAATATAAAAAATACTGGCGAAAGAATAAGCCAGGGCGACCCCCTAGGGCGCGCCCCCGTGTCTTGTGGGCACCCCGGGCACCGCCGACGTGAGACCAATGGCAAAAATTATTATAAATCAGGAAACCTCTAGAAAGAAACCTAGATCGGGAGTTCCGCCACTGCAAACCTCCAGAGCCACGAAAAACCAATCGGGACCCCGTTCCGGCACCCTGCCGGAGGGGGAAACCATCACCGGAGGCCATCTTCATCATCCCGGCGGTCTCCACGATGAGGAGGGAGTAGTTCACCCTTGGGGCTGAGGGTATGTACGAGTAGCTATGTGTTTGATCTCTCTCTCTCTATCTCGTGTTCTTGAGATGGCACAATCTTGATGTATCGCGAGCTTTACTAATATAGATGAATCATATGGAGTTTCCCCTATCTATCTTCTTGTGATGAATTGAGTTCTCCCTTTGAAGTTTTCTTATGGGATTGAGTCTTTAAGGATTTGAGAGATCAAAGAGAGAGATGAAGCCATCTATCTATTAGCTATAGACCCGTAGGTTTGTGATGAACTACTCACGCATCATCGGAGGGGCAATGGAGTTGATGTAGATGCCCTTCGTGATCAATTCCCTCTCTGGCAGATTACCGGAAAAGGCTCCCAGATTGGATCTCATGGGAACAGAGGCTCCCGCGACGTAAAATTATTTTTGTGGCTCTCTTTGGTGATATGAATATTTGGGAATTTACAGGCCAAATAATAGGGTTGGGAGACCCGCAGGGGACCCACAAGCCAGGGGGCGCGACCACCCCCTAGGGCGCGCCCTACAGGCTTGTGGCCTCCCGGCAGATGCCCTACCCCTACTCCAAGTCTGCTGCGTTTCTTCCGGTCCAAGAAAAATCATTCGAGAGATTTTATTCCGTTTGGACTCCGTTTAATATTCCTTATCTTCAATACTCAAAAATGTGGAAAAACAAAAACTAGCACTAGGTTCTAGATTAATAGGTTAGTCCCAAAAATAATATAAAACAACATATAAATGCATATAAAACATCCAAAACAGATAATAAAATAGCATGGAACAATCAAAATTTATGGATACGTTGGAGACGTATCAGTCCCTTTCATGAGTGAGACAGGTTTTGATCAAGAGTTCACGCAATTCATTGCAAAGTCGGGCTCATCAACTTCCTTGCAGATGAGTGTGACCAATACTATTTCCTTACAAATTTATTTGGCAATTTTTTTATTTCAACAATAGGCCTGATGCTCCCATGGTGCATTTCAATTTATATGCAGAACATTATGAATTACCACTCTTTGAATTCTGTGAAATATGCTTGATCCCTTATGATGGTGGAATACGTGAGCCTAAACCAGAGGAGTTCGAGGAATTCCTCCTTACCTTAATTGTGGGAGAAACTAGGGGTGTATCAAACTCTAGGGCTACCATCTTGCATTTTCCTTATGTACACTATTTTTCTTTATTCATAGGAAAGTGCTTACCTGCTATGGGTCAGGGTGGTGGCCTCAGTTCCCCCACCCTTGCTATTCTGTGTCATGCATTATATGGCGACAACACCCACATCTTAGGAGCTATTGTCGCGCATCGCTTGCATCTTAACCATAAAAAGGGAAAGATTCATGGTTATATTTATTCCATTCGCCTAGCCAAGCACTTCAATGTTGCCTTACGCCCAATTGATTACCTATTGCCTAAGGTTTATCTTGATCACGAGTCCATGATAGAGCACTAGTTTATTGATAAACCCAGACCCCTGCTCCACCTTTGTTAAAACTTAGTATACATCAAGAAGACTCGCGATGTTATTGTGTTGCTTGTGCCCTCTATGTTTAACTTTCATGCAAGGAACGTATACACCATCACGTCAGCAGACATAATCGCTTACCGGAATGAGCTGGCTGAGGCCGAATCTGCTGCTCAGGCATGGGATGCTCAGGTCCCTCAGCAGCAGTACTTTTCTGTACCAGATGGATACTATTAGTGGTGATTACCAAGCTAGGCGAACGCCTAAGCTTGGGGAGTATGTATTTCTTACCGACATTACATTCATGTTCACACACTTCATATAAATTGTTGGTGTTCATCCTCTTTCATTGTATATCCATGTTAGCTTTATTTTCCACTTTGTTCTTGTGTGTTCTGAAAAACTTTGAAAAAAATTAATATTTCTCGCTTCTTTCTAAGTTTTCACTCTAGTTTCAATTAGTTTGTAGTATTAAAATAAAACCCAAAAAAAATATTTCCTTTGCATGTTGGGAGCTTTCCCGTGTAAATAGTTTTTCTCATTTTTGTTGTTCCCTTGTTTATTTGCTTTCTTCGAAAAAACAAAAACTCCAAAAATATTTCAGTGTGTTTCTCTGAATTTCTTTTCTTTTCTTTGAGTCATTGAAAAGAGAAGACCATAATGAAAATGTTGAGTAACTCTCATATACATTATTGTTGATCTAACAAAAGAGCAAATATTACCTTGTCTTTTCCTTTGTATAAACTATTTCGCAAATTCGAGCTTAGTCCACGGCACACTTGCACTATTATCATTTTCACATCATGCGGTCGTGCAAGTGAAAGGCAATAATGACGATATTTGATGAAATGATTGTGGTAAAGGAAGCTGGTATGAACTCTCCTTTTATCCGTTTTTGTAAATATGTTTAGCCCTTCGATCTCGATTCAGTATATCATGACTGAACATGTTTATGATGAGAATTAGAGATTATAGCTTCGCATGCCATGCTTAAATAGCTAGGAGTGCACAATGATTTATCTTATGTGTCAACATGCATTAAAATGGTGATGATGTGATATGGTAGTTGATACGTCTCCAACATATCTATAATTTATGAAGTATTCATGCCATGTTTACAATTATTCTGTATGATTTTGGTACGATTTTATTACAACTAACCCGGACTGACGCTATTTTCAGCAGAACTACCATGGTGTCGTTTTTTTGTGCAGAAATAAAAGTTCTCAGAATGGGCTGAAAATTTATGATAATTTTTATGGACCAAAAGAGACCCCCGAAGCACCGGAGCTGGGCCAGCAAGTGGAAGAGGAACCCACAAACCTGTTGGGCGCGACCACCCCCTAGGTCGCGCCCCTGTGGCTTGTGACCTCCTCGGGAACCTTCCTGACGTGAGACTGACGCCAAAAATTCCTATAAATACCAAAACCCCCCAGAAAGAAACCTAGATCTGGAGTTTCGCCGCCGCAAGCCTCCAGAACCACGAAAAACTAATCAAGCGCCCGTTCTGGCACCCTGCCGGAGGGGGAACCATCACCGGAGGCCATCTTCATCATCCCGGCGATCTCGATGATGAGGAAGGAGTAGTTCACCCTCGGGGCTGAAAGTATGTACCAGTAGCTATGTGTTTGATCTCTCTCTCTTTCTCGTGTTCTTGAGATGGCACGATCTTGATGTATCGCGAGCTTTATTAATATAGATGAACTATATGGAGTTTTACCCTCTCTATCTTCTTGTGATGAATTGAGTTTTCCCTTCGAAGTTTACTTATCGGATTGAGTCTTTAAGGATTTTAGAACACTTGATGTATGTCTTGCGATGGGATATCTATGGTGTCAATGGGATGTTCTATTGATCTACTTGATGTATGTTTTGGGATCAACTTGCGGGTTCCGTGACCTTGGGAATCTATGCATAGGGGTTGGCACATGTTTTCGTCTTGACTTTCTAGTAGAAACTTTGGGTCACTCTTTCAAGTTCTTTGTGTTGGATTGAACATGATGAATCTGAAATTATGTGATTCATATCGTATAATCATGCCCATGGGTACTTGTGGTGACATTGGAGTATCTAGATGACATTAGGGTTTTGGTTGATGTGTATCTTAAGGTGTTATTTTAGTACGAACTCTAGGGATGTTCGTGACACTTATAGGGATATCTCATAAGATTGATCAGAAAGGATAACTTTGAGGTGGGTTCGTACCCTACAATAATTTCTTCGTTTGTTCTTCGCTATTTGTGACTTTGGAGTGAACTCTTTGTCGCACGTGACGAATTTATGTATGATTCAACTATGTTAGTATTGTTGGGAGAACTTGCACTTGTGAAAGTATGGACCGTACGCCTTGTTTTCAAGCTTCTATACAACATTTTGCTCGTTGTTTACTATTTGTTACCTTGCTATATTTATATTTTCAGATTACAAAAACTATATATACCATCCATATTACACTTGTATCACCATCTCTTCGCTGAACTAGTGCACCTATACAATTTACCATTGTATTGGGTGTGTTGGAGACACAAGAGACTCTTTGTTATTTGATTGCAGGGTTGCTTGAGAGAGACCATCTTCATCCTACACCTCCCACGGATTGATAAACCTTAGGTCATCCACTTGAGGGAAATTTTCTATTGTCCTACAAAACTCTGCGCTTGGAGGCCCAACACGAGTCTACAGGAAGAAGGTTGTGTAGTAGACATCAAGCTATTTTGTGGCGCCGTTGCCGGGGAGGCTAGGTAAGCGGCACTCACATCCCGTCAATGAAGCTCTTTTCTGGCGCCGTTGCCGGGGAGGTGAGTGCTTGAAGGTATATCTTTAGATCTTGCAATTAAATCTTTTAGATTCTTGTTTTTCACTAGTTTGGTTTTATAAAAGAGAACTACAAAAAATGGAATCGAGGTCGCCTCATATGCTTCATCTTTTCAATGTCTTCCATGAAAATGATGTAAAGGAAAATTGTGCTCAAGTTTTAGAAGTAGAAGTTATTAGAATGTTTGGCACTAAATCTTTGAGTGATGAGTATGATTGCAATGTTGTTAGTATGAATTCTTTGAATATCCATAGTACTAATGATGATTGCACTAGTCATGATAAAAAGATTTCTTATAAGCATGTCAATTTTTGTGGAGTGCATAGAGTTAGTGAATACATGCCTAAAAGGGAAGATAGATTTTGTAAGAGGCATAAGTATTTAGAAACTAAATGGTTACAAGAGAGGCTATATGTTTGTGCTTAAAGATTTAATATTTATCACTGTCTTGTGAACTTTGCAATGAAAGTGGTCATTTTAATTTCCATTGTGAAGTATTTCATGATCCTTGATCATCATAATGAACTTAGTCTATTTTTGGAGTATGAAGAAATGAAACATAAAACGAAGGATGGTCCAGCTTGGGTTCTCATGAAAATGATTGATTTTGATCTAAATGAAATCTATATGTATTGCGTGGTATATTGCATTGAGAATCCTTATATTACCAATTACTTAAAGACAATAAAACAAATAGAAGATGAAGAGAATACTAATAAAGGGGAAGAAGTTTCCCAATATCCTCCTATTTTTTTCTTATGATGAATCAGGTAACGAGGATGAGCTTTTTATTCAACCAACCTCTTCAAAAAGAAGCTTGGAGGAATCAAATAAACCCACACATAATGTGGTGAAGAATAAGAAAATAAGGAAAATTAAAGGTAAATAGGTATCTCTCCCAAATAATGTTGCTCCCATCATTGATATGCCTCATGAGGATGAATCAAAAATAGTTAAGGAAGATGATACACTTGAGGATGATTTTGTTATACCTATTGCTTGTTGTGATTATTAAAATTGGGAATATAATTCTACTTCTTATAATCTTGAAAATATTTATGGCACCAACTTGGAGGATGATGATAATAATTGCTATACTATTGGTGTTATTCGTACTATCAATGATGAGAGTGATTATGCTAATGATATGCAAACCCACAAGCTTGGGGATGCTATGCTTGATGAGAATGAAATATTTGAGAATATATTTGATGCAAATTGATGTGTATTCCAAGCTTGGGGATGCTATGCATAATGAAGATGATATTTTTAGCCCCCCTACTTCGAATGATCAAATTTGTTATGATGATTGCTTGCCTCCCATTTATGATGAGAACCAAGTTGCTACTTATGATGATTATTGTGATGATACTTATGCTATAAAAAATAGTGATGATTATTATTATATAATTTGTCACAATTATGAATACCCTTTTTCTGAACATTATTCTTTTAACGCGGAAACAATTTATAGCATTCAAGTCTCCTATGATACTCCCACTATTAGTCATGAGAAGAAATTTTCTTGTGTGGAGAGTAGTAAAATTTCTATGCTTGTAGATCGTGAAAATAATGCTTTATGTGCTGGTTATATTGTGAAATTACTTCATCATTCAACTGAAAATTATTATGAGGGAGGAATATATGCTTGTAGGAATTGCAATAATATCAACTTTCCTCTCTATGTGTTCAAAGTTTAGAAGTTATGCTTGTTTTGCCTTCCTATGCTAGTTGATTCTTGCTCCCATAAATTGTTCGTTCACAAAATCCTTATGCATAGGAAGTGGGTTATACTTAAGTGTACTTTTCATGAGATTCATGATGCTCTTTTGCATGTTATAATTATTATTCCTATGTGAGCATCATTGAAATCATCATGCCTCGCTAAAAGGCTTTAAATAAAAGTGCTTGTTGGGAGACAACCCAACACTTTTACTTTCTGTTTTGATGTGTTAACTTGATTAAGCTACTGAATTAATCATGTTTTATAGCTTTTGGTTAAATAAAGTTCCATGTAAAGCCTTTGGGATAGTGTGGATGATAGTTGAGTTGTTTCTGTGCAAAAACAGAAACTTTTGCTCTCAGTCCAGGAATTTTGTAAATACAATGAAACTTGCTTGTGATCTAATTTTTTTACACATGATTGGCATACAAATTTCCTGGATTTCATAACTTTTTCAGAATTGTTTGAGAAATGGAAGTATGGTTACGCTACAGATCTTCACAGACTGTTTTGTTTTTGACAGATTCTGTTTTGCATGCATAGTTTGCTTGTTTTAGTGTTCCATAGCTTATATTCAGTGATATAAATTATGGGAATAGTAGAATACAGTAGGTATAATGTGGGAACAATTATGAATCTTGTCTTGATAGTACCTAAGTGAATGATCATTATTTATAATACTAACCCATCTCACGAAGTTCCGTTAAGTTTTGTGTCATTGAAGTTTTCAAGTTCTGGGTGAGATGCCGATATGAGGAGAATAAGGAGTGGTGGGAACCTAAGCTTGGGGCTTACCAAGGCACCCCCAAGGTAATATCCAAGGATGGCTTCTTATCTCTCTTTGATCTTCAAAACCATCTTCATGATCTTCATGGAGATCTATCCGATCTAATATTCTTTTGCAGTGTGTTTGTCAAGATCCGATGAATTGTGAGTTTATGTTCATATTATCTATGAATATTATTTGAGTATCTTCTGAATTCTTATATGCATTATTTCATATCTTTGCAAGTCTCTTCGAATTATTGATTTGGTTTGGCCAACTAGATTGGTAATTCTTGCAATGGAGAAGTGCTTAGTTTTGGGTTCAATCATGCGGTGTCCTCACCCAGTGACATAGTAGTAGGCACGTATTGTATTGTTTCCATCGAGGATAAAAACATGGGGTTTTCCTCATATTGCTTGAGTTTATCCCTCTACATAATGTCATCTTACTTAATGCGTTACTTTGTTCTTCATGAACTTAATACTCTAGATGCAGGCATGAGTTGGTCGATGTGTGGAGTAATAGTAGTAGATGCAGAATCGTTTCGGTCTACTTAACACTGACGTGATGCCTATATGCATAATCCTTGCCTTGGATATCTTCACAATTATTCTCTTTTCTATCAATTGCTCGACAGTAATTTGTTCACCCATCGTATTATTTTACTTTATGAGAGAAGCCTCTAGTGAAACCTATGCCCCCCGGGTCTATTTTCCATATTATACTTTCAGATCTATAAACCAAAAATACCAAAAATACTTTGCTACAATTTATTTACTTTTTCCGCAATCTTTTATATCTATCACTATCAGCTCTCATCCTTGCAAATGACCCTGAAGGGATTGACAACCCCTTTATATCGTTGGGTGCAAGTGTTTGATTGTTTGTGTAGGTACTACGATTGGGGCCTTGCTTGTTCCTCCTAATGGATTGATACTTTGGTTCTCAACAAACTGAGGGAAATACTTTTCTATTTTGCTGCATCACCCTTTCGTCTTCAAGGGAAAACCAACGCAAGCTCAAGAGGTAGCAAGAAGGATTTCTGGCGCCGTTGTCGGGGAGGATACATAGCAAGATCATGCCTACCAAGTACCCATCACAAACTCATCTCTTGCATTTACTTTATTTGCCATTTTCCTCTCGTTTTCCTCTTCCCCACTTCTAAAACGATTTTTAGATAATACCAATTTTTTCCTTTTATTCACCTTTTTCGTTTGCCTCTCTCCATCAGGATCTCTTACTTGTCTCTATGACTAGCATTACCACTTCCCCTTTGTCACCAGATTTTGAAGTTTTATACTTCAAGCAAAAACAAAGGGAAAATTTGAAAGATGCCTGGTATAGGCTAATGGAATCTTATCGTATCTCCAACCTAAAAGGAGATGCAAAGGTTTTGCTCAGAAATTTTTACATTGGTTTGGCTTTACGTCATAAAGAACTCTTAGATTTTGCCTTAAAAGGGAATTTTATTGAATTAAATACAAACACTGCTTATGAAGTCTTGGAGGGGATTTTGGGAGTTCCTCCACAAAAAAAGGGGTTTAATTTTTCAGAAGAGGGAGTTCAAATTCTTGACAAATTGAGTGACTTACATAAGAACTTAATCGAGTTACAACAATATCGCGAACCCCTTAAACATATTAGTGGAAACCTTAACCGTTTGAACACTTTGATTACCCTTTTTAATAAGCGTTTGGATATTTTGGACAATAAGGTGGTTTCTTCACCTACAAATCCGGGCAAGAGGAAAGAGCCTCCCGGACTTGAGAATGCCCTCACGAAAATTGTCAATACCAAAGATGACAATACCTAGATCTATTGCATTATGCCTAGCTAGGGGCGTTAAACAATAGCGCTTGTTGGGAGGCAACCCAATTTATTTTTATGATTTTTTATTCTGTTTTTGAGTAATGCACACATTATTACCTCTGTAATAATTGTGTTCTCTTGTTTTAATTAGTGTTTGAGCCAAGTAAGACCTTTGGGATGGTCTACGGTGTTTGAAAGTTGATTTTGCTAAAAAAAATAGAAACTTCCGCTCTCAGTCCAGGAATTTTTTAAATTCTCTGGAATGTGCTTTTGATCTGAATTTTTTTACACAAGATTAGTTTATAATGTTCTCATATATTCCTAAGTTTTCAGAAATTTTGGAGTTATAGAAGTATTCGAAGTAAACAGATTGCTACAGACTGTTCTGTTTTTTGACAGATTCTGTTTTCTTTGTGTTGTTTGCTTATTTTGATGTATCTATGGGTTGTATCGGGGGGGGGGTATGAACCATGGAGAAGTTGGAATACAGTAAATATTACATAAATATAAATAAATAATGTGTTCACAACAGTACCTAAAGTGGTGATTTATTTTTCTTATACTACCAGATCTCATGAGTTTTCTATTAAGCTTTGTGTTGTGAAGTTTTCAAGTTTTGGGTAAATATTTGATGGACTCTGGAATAAGGTGTGGCAAGATCCTAAGCTTGGGGATTCCCAAGGCACCCCAAGACATATTCAAGGATACCCAAGAGCCTAAGCATGGGGATGCCCCGGAAGGCATCCCCTCTTTCCTCTTCAATCCATCAGTAAATTTACTTGAGGCTATATTTTTGTTCACCACATGATATGTGTTTTGCTTGAAGCGTATTGTATGATATGAGTCCTTACTTTTTAGTTTGACACAATCATCCTTGCTGCACACCTCTTTTGAGAGAGAGACACGCTGAATCGTGAATTTATTAGAATACTCTTTGTGCTTCACTTATATCTTTTGAGCTAGGCAATGTTGCTTTAGTACTTCACTTATATCTTTTAGAGCACGACGGTGTTGTGTTTTATAGAAATTGTTGAACTTTCGTACCTCACTTCTATTATTTTGAGAGTTCTTTAAACAACATGGTAATTGGTTTAGGTTATGTATTTAGTCCTAATATAATGGGCATCCAAGAGGGATGTAATAAAAAATTCATATTAAGTGCATTGACTATGATGAGAAGTTTGATTTCTTGCATATAGTTTCGAGATATGAAGATGGTAATATGAGATTTATGCTAGTAAGTAATTGTGAATTAGAAAAAATACTTGTGTTAAAGCTTGTGATTCCCGTAGCATGCACGTATGGTGAACCGTTATGTGATGAATCGGAGCATGATTTGTTTAATGATTGTAAACCATTGTGTGGAGGTCGGGATCGCGCGATGGTTAACTCCTACCAACCCTTCCCCTAGAAGCATGCATCTAATACTTTGCTTCGCTAACTAATAGGCTTTTGCAATAAGTATGTGAGTTCTTTATGACTAATGTTGAGTTCATGGATTATATGCACTCTCACCCTTCCACCTTTGCTAGCCTCTCAAGTACCGCACAACTCTCGTCGGTACATTAAACCCACCTTCCTCAAAACAGCCACCATATACTTTCCTCAAAGCAGCCACCATACCTACCTATTATGGCATTTTCATAGCCATTCCGAGATGTGTTGCCATGCAACACCACCGTCCCATTTTTATGACACGCACCATCACTTCCATATTGCTTATAGAGTCATACTTTGTTTTAGATATCGAGTTGTAAATAAATAAAAGTGTGATGATTTGAATTATTAGAGCATTGTCCCGTGTGAGAAAAGGATGATGGAAGCTATGATTCCCTCACAAGTTGGGATGAGTCTCCAGACTTTACAAAAAAAATAATAGAGGCCAGCGAAGCCCATAAAAAACTAAAAGAGGCCAAAGAAGCCCACCAATAAAAGAGAAAAAAGAAAGAAAAAAATGAGAGAAAGAGAGAAGGGACAATGCTACTATCTTTTTCCATACTTGTGCGTCAAAGTAGCACCATGTTATTCATAGAGAGTCTCATATTTTGTCACTTTCATATAACTAATGGAATTACATATTTTGCACAACCACTTAGTTTCCTTTTTGAGCTTCCATACACTTATAGCTCTAGTGCCTTTGTTGCATGACAATCCCTACTCACTCACATTAATATCCATTGATGGGCATCTCCATAGCCCGTTGATATGCCTAGTTGATGTGAGACTATCTTCTCCTTTTTTTGCAACCTCCACCATACTCTATTCCACCTATACTGCTATATCCATGGCTCACGCTCATGTATTGCGTGAGAGTTGAAAAGGTTTGAGAACATAAAAAGTCTGAAACAATTAATTGATTTTCATCGGGGTTGTGCATGATTTAGATACTTTGTGTGGTGAAGATGGAGCATAGCCAGACCATATGATTTTGTAGGGATAACTTTCTAAGACCATGCTATTTCGAAAGGAAGCAATTACCTTATTAGTATGCTTGACGTATTAATGTTTTTATGTCAATATTAGACTTCTGTTTTGAATCTTATGGATCTAAATAATCATGCCACATTAGAGAATATTACATGGATAAATATGTTAGGTAGCATTCCACATAAAAAATTCTGTTTTTATCATTTACCTACTCGAGGACGAGCAGGAATTAAGCTTGGGGATGCTTGATACGTCTCCAACGTATCTATAGTTTTGATTGTTCCATGCTATTTTATTATCTGTTTTGGATATTTTATATGTTGTTTTATATTATTTTTGGGACTAACCTATTAATCTAGAGCCTAGTGCCAGTTTCTGTTTTTTCCATGTTTTTGAGTATTGCAGATAAGGAATATTAAATGGAGTCCAAACGGAATAAAATCTCCGGAATGATTTTTCTTAGACTAGAAGAAATGCAGCAGACTTGGAGTACGGGGTAGGGTATGTGCCGGGAGGCCACAAGCTTGCAGGGTGCGCCCTAGGGGGGTGGTCGTGCCCCTGGCTTGTGGGTCCCCTACAGGTCTCCTAACCCTATTATTTGGCCTATAAATTCCCAAAATTCTCGTATCGCCAAAGAGAGCTACAAAAATAATTTTACATCGTCGGGAGCCTCTGTTCCCGTGAGATCCAATCCGGGAGCCTTTTCCAGTAATCTCCCGGAGAGGGAATTGATCACGGAGGGCATCTACATGTTCTTCATGATCTTCATGAGATCTATCCGATGTAATACTCTTTTGCGGTGTGTTTGTAGAGATCCGATGAATTGTGAGTTTATGTTCAGATTATCTATGAATATTATTTGAGTCTCTTTTGAATTATTATATGCATCATTTCATATCTTTGCAAGTCTCTTCAAATTATTGGTTTGGTTTGTCCAACTAGATTGGCAACTGTTGTAATGGGAGAAGTGCTTAGTTATGGGTTCAATCTTGCGGTGTCCTCACCCAATGACATAGTAGGGGTAGTGAGGCACGTATTGTATTGTTGCCATCGAGGATAAAAAGATGGGGTTTTCATCATATTGATTGAGTTTATTCCTCTACATCATGTCATCTTACTTAATGCGTTAGTTTGTTCTTCATGAACTTAATACTCTAGATGTAGGCAGGAGTCGGTCAATGTGTGGAGTAATAGTAGTAGATGGAGAATCGTTTCGTTCTACTTGACATAGACGTGATGCCTATATGCATAATCATTGACTTGGATATGTTCATAATTATTCGCTTTTCTATTAGTTGCTCGATAGTAATTTGTTCACCCGTCGTATTATTTTCCTTTATGAGGGAAGCCTCTAGTGAAACCTATGGCCCCGGGTCTATTTTCCATATTATACTTTCAGATCTATAAACCAAAAATACCAAAAATAATTCGGTGCAATTTTTTAACTTTTTCTGCAACATTTTATATCTATCTCTATTAGATCTCATCCTTGCAAATAACTTTGAAGGGATTGACAACCTCTTTATAGCGTTGGGTGCAAGTGTTTGATTGTTTGTGTAGGTACTACGATTGGGGCCCTGCTTATTCCTCCTACTGGATTGATTCCTTAGTTCTCAACAAACCGAGGGAAATACTTATCTACTTTGTTGCATCACCCTTTCCTCTTCAAGGGAAAACCAATGCAAGCTCAAGAGGTAGCAGGGACGTGTGGACATTCACATAGTGTAACCTCTGCATTGCGAAAGATGTTGATGTACTGGTCCCGGGTCCTCCTAACAACTCCTTTGGTACTTTGGCTTGAAGAACCTCTCCTAAAAAATCATTTTCCTACACACATATTTCTAAAAGTTTTGGACCACAAATTCATGTTAATATAACTTTGCAAAATTGGTAGAAACTACTCATATAGATGCCCAAAGGCCATATAAAGCATTCATGCTACTTGGAGCTCAAAGAATTCAACATGCAAGCCCATTTTCTATAGCACCAATTGCAGCAAAATATGCAAAGTAGAAACCACTAGAGCAAAAACTAATTGGAGGAATGGGAGAGTCACATACCAAGGAGCAATTTCTCAAAACAGTTTCGGTAACGGAGTTCCGAGCAAAGAGATCGAAAATTTCAGTCTCAGGAGCAAGAACACGAGAGAGAGGGAGAGAGAGATAGATAGATAGAGAGAGATAGAGAGAGTAAATAAATTTTTCCTCGGGGTAGGGGCGACATGGGCTGAAAAGATAAGGCGGGGGCCCCCCGTGGGATCCATTAGCTATCATGGCGCACCGAGGGGGATCGGCGCACCATGTTGGCCTGTGGCCCACAAGTGCTCCTCCCTGATGTGTTTTCAACAACAATTTTTTTAAATATTCCAGAAAAATTCATGTTAAAGTTTTGTGGCAATCTGATAATTTTTATTTTTGGGTCATTTTTATTGCACGGGAAACTCAGAAAAACAGGAGAATCATGGCATTTTATTTTATTTAATTAAGAATGACACAAAGTAATCTAATAATATAGAGAGTTGTGCTTACTAAATTCATCAACCACATGACTTTCAAAAAGTATCCATTAATAAGGTTGATCAAGTCTTTTAAATAACCGTTTCTGATTGACATGAAACCAAAGAATTTTCGTATGACACTAAGTTACTTCAATGGGCATTTGCATATCCCCAACAATAAGGATATAATATTTCTTCTTGGTAGTAGGAATAGGAATTTTAAGACCTCCAATGGTGACTATGTCAATTGGCTCAATGACATTAATATTATCAACCAAAGTATGCTTCTTCAGAAAATGCACGGTATCTTGTTTGCCATTGACATGAAAAGTGACTTTTCTTTTGTTGCAATCAATAACACGCCCCTGGAGTGTTTAAAAAGGTCTACCAAGAATGATCAACATGTTGTCATCCTCGAGCATATCAAGAATAACAAAGTCTATTAAGATAGTAATATTTGCAGCCACAATAGGAACATGCTCCTAAATTCTAGTAGGTAAAGTAGTGGATTTATCAGCCATATCTCAGTAGGTGTAAGCTTACTCAAATCAAGTCTTTTATATATAGAGAAGGGCATAACACTAACATGGGATCCTAAATCACATAAGTCAGTTTTAGCATAATTTCTATTAATGGAACAAGGTATTGTGGGTATACCTGGATTTCCCAACTTTTTAGGCACTCGAGCATCAAAAGAATAATTAGCAAGGATAGTAGCAATTTAAGTTTCAAGTATCTTTCTTTTTTTGGTAATGATTTCTTTCATATACTAAGCATATGGAGGAATTTTCGAAATATCAATCAAATGATTCTCCAAAAAGACAGGTCTAATCATTTCAGGAAAGTGTAAAAAATCTTCCTCATCCTTACTCTTAGAAGTCTTCCAAGGGAATGTCATGAGTTTTTGAACCCATGGATCCATTTCTTTACCATGTTTTAGCAACAAAGTCTTGATTCTAATGACCCACAAGTATAGGGGATCAATCGTAGTCCTTTCGATAAGTAAGAGTGTCGAACCCAACGAGGAGCAGAAGGCTCTGATAAACGGATTTCAGCAAGGTAATAACTGCAAGCACTGAAAGTAGCGGTAACAATTGATTGTGTAGCGAGGTGAAAACATAGCGAGCGAAAAGTAACAAGTAACAAGTAGTAGCAACGGTGCAGCAAGTGGCCCAATCCCTTTTGTAGCAAGGGACAAGCGTGAACAAATTCTTATAGGAGGAAAAACGCTCCCGAGGACACACGGGAATTTCTGTCATGCTAGTTTCATCATGTTCATATGATTCACGTTTGTTACTTTGATAGTTTGATATGTGGGTGGACCGGCGCTTGGGTACTGCCCTTACTTGGACAAGCATCCCACTTATGATTAACCTCTCTCGCAAGCATCCGCAACTACTGTAGCGACCCGACTCAAGACGAGTCAAGCCTCTGTGTTTCTGTGTCATCCCTGGATTAGTATGCTAGCACACACAGTACATCAATGTATATATCAAAGTGCAATCACATGTAAATAGTGTAAAACTGATATATACCTTAATTATCTCAGCGGAAGAAGTCAAGGGAGTGGAGTCCCAATAAACACCAACGGCAAGTTGAGTGTAGACCATAACCCTGAATCGTACTCTTACTCGTCGAAGAAAAATATCTGCAACATAAGACGTTGCAGCCGTGTAGGTCAGCATATTGAATATGCCGGCAAGTCACATAAGAGAGGGGTGAAAAGTAGTCATCTATACTATATGCATATATGGCAGGTGGGGCTATAAGTTTTTAGCGAAAAGCAAGCTTTCTCCTACATCAAGAGAGGGCTAAAAGCAAAATGTTACTACATTGTTGGTTGTTAACGAGATGGTTCCACCAACCAATTTTCGTACCCATGTTGTCAATAATACCCACATCAATATTATTATTTGTGTTGAGAATTTCAGATAACTTCAGTTCCTTTGGCTCAAGTTGTCCATGACCGTGGACACGGCTAATCGATTAGGTTTGAGTACTCTGCAGAGTTTTGCACACATTCCCATCAAGATTTGATCGCCTCCGAGTATGTCCATGCACTTCAGGGTGTTTGAAGACCGGATGATCAAAACATGGTCTTTCAACGGGTCCCTCTGAATCCCCGTCGGAGCCATCCATTCCTACCGTTCTTCTACATCTGCTAGCACCGCCTGTCCAGAGTCGCCGCGTTGTCCAACCAAGCCAGAGCCCATAATGACTTGTGGCTGTGCAGGTAAGCCTTGGGTCTTGAAAATATCCGTCCGTCTCTTTGAGCCTGGGTGAAGCTTTCCGCAAGATGTCATGGCCGTCTCCAGCATCCCGGGTCATCCACTGGTTTCTCCAAGGAGCCGATCAACCGTCCTTCACCCAGAGTTGCATTGCATCACGAGGTCTTGAAAAGTATTGACTTAACCGGTCTTGGTTATTAAATTATTCTCGCATCACTCGTGGTAAACTCTCAACCAGAATCCCGTCTACTCAAGCATAGCAATATGAAATTTGTCGTCCCGGGCCAAGTAACGGGGTTGTTGGGTGCCTACCACATGATACTACAATATGTAACCATAATTTCCAAGTACCTACTCAGCATGCAATTGGGCATAGGATGGTAAAATTACGATGCATAAAACATAGGTGATACATGATCAAATGACTTGCCTGGTGATGTTGACGAAGAAGAATTTTCGTTCTCGGGAAATACATGATAGAACTATTCGTCACTCTTCGATGAAATCTATATAATCAAACATAGTATTCACATAAGCACTCACACTAGAAATCATTCTAGCAATCAATTAACAAACAGCAATAAAATTTGATGCAATCAAAAATCAATAAGAGAGAGCAGATAAAAATCCAAAGGAAACTTCAAAGAAGCTAGGAAACCTTCTAGTACATCAAACACTATATAGTTTTTGTTCTAACTGAAAATAAAACACTAAAATAGAAAAAGAATAACAGAAAACAAAATATAAAATAACTAAGATAACAGAAGTAAAATTTACAAAACAATATTATTTTATAAGTATTTTCAAAATAGGAAATCAAACTAGCAATGCAATCAATTCGCAAGTTAGTATAGAACTAGAATTGATTCCATGCAAACAAATAAGAATAAATAAAATAAAATTTTGTTGTTGTTGAAAATTTACTGGTAAATTTTAGAAAACAAAATATAACTTGTCACAATTACAAAAAAAAAACAAATTAAGAACAATTAATAGAAAAGAAATAGCAAGAAAACAAAAAAGGCTAAAACAGAATCTGTTTTGCTTAAAACCCTAAGTAAAAATATTTAAAAACATTGAAACTTAAACTACTGAAATATATGATCAATAGGAAACAGTAGCAAAAATAATTAATTTAAAATCTATTTTTAAACTCCCGGTATAAGCAAAACAAGTTTTACACTAAATCTGATCTATATCAAATTTGAAAATTTCAAACATAGACAAATTATATATCTACAGAAACTACATAAAATTTTTGATCCAAGACAAAAATAATCACCTAATTCGGAGTTATAGACTAATAGATATGAATTTTCTAAAATTGCAATTTTCTGAAAAAACTGCAATACGGGATTTCGTGAATCTCACTATGGGTGACAGAGAGGAAGAACTCCGGCGAGGTAGCTGCTCCGGTGAGGTGGGGAGGTCGCCGACGGGGGTGGGGGTGCGATGGAGGAGGGTGTCGGTGAGGTAGGGAAGTCCCGGGAGGTGGTGCAGGGGGGCTGGAGGTGGCGCAGGGGCGACAGGGGAGAGCTCCCTGATGCGTTCTTGACAGGGAAAAGGGGAGGTGGTGGAGAGATGCTACGGGCATGGGAACGGGATGTTTCTCGAGGGGAATGGAACGAGGAGGACGAGGGTATCCTTTATAGGGGTGAGGGAGGTGCTGGGAGGGAAGGAGATTCGTGAATTCCGGAAGGGGAGGATCTCTTGGTTCGTGCCATGGAAGTTCCTCGTAACGTGAATGACGAGAGGAAGGAGAAGATACTAAACGGGCCAGATTTGGAAACTCCTTAATGGGCCAGCTCTTTATTTCCTATTAAACACGATTTCTTTCCTTTTTTCAAAACTAGGAAACTAAAACGATAAAAGGGAAATCAAATCAATTCGGAATATAGAGTTTCTATACACTAAAATTATCAGAAAAATAAAATCGAAATGATGGGCATTTTTCCACGGCCAAAATAAAAACTTAAAAAAAATGTTTTTCCAAAAAATCCCTAAAAGCATTATTTATTTTGCAATTATTTTCTCAAATTAAAATTTGGTTTTTTCTTGGCTCAAAATATTTCAATGAATGCCCCTGGTTTTTGGAGGGTGATGTTCCTCCTCTCTTTCTTGCTTGGCAAGAATTTATTCCTCGCATTTCTTGAGTGGAGAAAAAATAGAATTTCAAAACAAAAATTGAAAGAAATTCAAATGCCACCTTCATTCAAATTCTTTATAGTTGAAGAAGTCATGCTATCTCCTATCATTGATTTTAAATGGGTGAATTTGAATTCACCGGAAAAGGGGAAAGTCATTTTATTTCCTCTCATTCAAAAGTTTTTTTTTGAAAAGTTTCAAATTTCACTCAAGTTTCAATCACTCAAATAGACAAACAATCATCTAATAATTATATTAACATTCCAAAATTTATAATTTTGGGATGTTACAAACTACCACACTTAAAATGAATCTCGTCCTCGAGATTCGAAGAGGCTAGAAAGAAAAGGTTTAGATTTTGGAGGTCTTCTAACAAATCCAATCTCCTGCAAAGTGGGGTGCTACCACACTTAAAATGAGAGATACTGGTCCCTTAAGATTTTAACAAACTCTGGGTTTTTTGGCATCTGAGTCCTCACAGTCTTCATATCTTCCGCTATATTCATAACGTTTCCATTAAAACGAGGGTCCTTCTGTTGATATAAGCTTCTTCCGTCACTGAGTCTCCTTAACTGACAGTCTCGTGATCGATTCTAAATAACATATCGATGATTCTCATGGTGGTCTACCATTTGTGGTTATCCTGCAGAGAGAGGGGTCTTGGTTTCATCCTCACCGTAAAATTTCTTACGCGTGACAACAACTACCATGTACATGGGCTTTTCTTATACCATTCTAAGGATTAAACAAAAGCTTCAAAGAATGTCATCTCTCACTATGGGTAAGTCTCTCAGATTTACCATTCCGAATAGCAAGAGAATGAAAAGAGTAAGTCGTCATGGTGATCAATCCATTCCGCACCCAAATCATTACTCTGTATAGGGTTTAGCGAATCTCACATTCTAACACTCGGGCATCCTCACAAGCATTGCAGAATTTTTCTTGTACACGAACAAAGTTCATACGAATCCATTGGTTCTACAAGCTGAACAAAACATCTATCGCATTCTTCACCACTCTCAGGTTTTCGTATGCTCCTAAGAAAATGTTTGCTCATCATCTTAGCTTTTTCCAAGTTTCCTTCTCCAAATAGGTAGTACTTGATCCTTATTAGTCTCGGGGTCTGTGGGTTGCAGGCATACTTGGAATTACTCCGCCTTTAAATTTCCATAGTGCTTGATTACATCATACTCTTGGGGTAATCATCATAAAAATAGTTCTCAGACTTATTTTTGGTACACACTCCACTCTGTGGGATACTTTCCATTGGTGTGTTTACCATGAAAAGGTATTGGTTCATCCATAAATCATATTCATTTCATAATCAATCCTTTATTACATCCTTAATTTCTTCACAAAAACTCCAATTCAAAAGTACTCTATTACAAATGCTGCCATCCACATTGTTCCGTATGGTCGAGCATTTCTGCCAACTTTATTCATTTGCCTCTCTTGGAGGTACTTTAGTTCCACTCGAACTTTCCGAGGTGCTCCTTGAAATCATCCATCTTTTGCTTCATCATGGTGGTCATGAGCTTCATCTCCATCATCTCCGCACGTACCTCACTCAGGTATTCCTGGGTATGACGGAGTCTTGCTTCAAGTATTTCTCCGATCTGACGTATGGCTTCCATGGCAGCTTCACGAACAGCATCAAAGAAGGTTGCTCGTGGTACACGTGAAATGAAAAAGTATTGCCCCATATTCTTTGGACAAGCTCCTTTCACATGGTGGAGGTGTACTTCCACGTACCAAAGTTCTACTCCATTTTCCACAAATGGGTAGCCTTTGTAGACTGCATCTCCGTCAAGATGAATGTGCTTCATCATGTCCTTCAGGATTTTCGGGTAATCATGATCACTGGTCAGGGTCATGATCGTTTCTGGGCCCTTGAGGAATGACTCGTAGAGAGTTGTCATCTGCAGGTGTCAGTAAATAGGCACTGAGAGGAATGTATATGTCTCCTTGGTAGTTATGGTACATTCCTACTCAGTGGATCCTGTGGGTTTACCGATTACTACCACACTTAAAATGAATTATACTCATGCCTGCATGGACTATATTTTCTCATATCCTCATAATTGTTCAAAGATCTTTGTTCGAAGAGAAACAACGCATACTATTTCAACATAGGCAATCATGAGACAATAAATTCCATTTATTCATGATGTTATTACAATCTCACGGACTTCTGTTACAAAAAATTTCACTCCATGATCTCATGAAAAACAAGAGTTCTTCATATTACACTAATTGCCGCGGTCAAAACTTAACTACTCCTTCTTAGCTTTCTTCCTTTGTGGACAATCGCTAGCAAAATGTCCTGCTTCCTTGCAACGAAAGCAAATGAGTTCTGACAAGTCTTGAGGCGTCTTAGTGTTTGCTTTTGCTCCTTGGGTTTCCGGCTTGCTTCCCGAGCACATGTATTTGAGGTGGCCAAATTCCATACACTTGTAACATCTAACATGACTCAGGTATATGTCTGTAGAGATTTGGCTCTTTTGAGGGTACTTTTTCTTCTTCCCTGACTCCTTTATTTTGGCCAGTTCTTCTATTTCAAGTGGATCAATCTCCACTTTTTCCGTCGGGAAGTTTCCTAGATACTCTTGGCTTCTCTTCGTGCAGTCCTGTGAATAATGTCCTTCTTCTCCACATGAGTAGCATGCATTGGAGAAAAATCTGGTCAGACCTTGTCCATCACGGTCTTCTATGTTTTCAATCATCACAGGTTCTTCTAGAATCTTGTTCTTGAGGGTTTCCTTCACTGCATCTTTCTGCTGCTTGACAACCTGTTGCACCTTGGGGTAAATGTGACACTGAGCTGGGTAGTGGGTGGTTCCTTCACAAAGGAAACAAGTCACCTGACTACTTGGGCACTCCTCAGCTGGGTGATTTTCTTCACAATGAGTGCATCCATGCTTGTGTTCTTCCCGAGTGTGTCCTATTTCTCCACATATCTTGCATGCACAAGTCTTCTCCTTCGGATTATCATAGCACTTCTGAATGAGACGGGATCTTAACAGAGTCTCCTTGAATTTGTCCCAGGTTTCTGCTCCACTAAATCCTTGTATGGCATGATGCATTTTCCACCAGATTGCGGCACTTTGTGTAATGTACTGAAGAGCGTGTGCCACTTCATATTTCCTTGAAATCAAGTTGCTCCCGAAGTGGTTCTCCATGTTTTGAATCTATATATCAGCCTCCAGCTGGGTCATTGGTCCAGAGACTACAAGTCCAGCTTCATACTCCATCTGGTAGGGTTGAGGTTTTTGGGGAAGAGACGGGTAAGAGAGGGAGGGAGATACACACAATACAAACAATAGTTTTGAGAATAGGTTTTATTTGTGGCCGTCGGAAAACACACACCAATGACGGCTCACAAATCATCGTAACTAACGTGGGTATATAACAGGGGTTTGGACTTCTAATGGTCATATAAATATTCGAACATTTCGGGGTCTTCGAGTTCTTCGGGTCTTGAGGGTCTTCAATTGGTGTAGCTTCAATTGCATGATGAAATCCTCTTTACTTTGAAGTAGAACTCCGTTGATTCTTCATGAGGTCAAAGGGGTAAGGGGATTGTATAACTATTTGAGGTGAGAGAGAACATTTGATGAAATCAGAAGAGATGAGGAGTGAAAGGTGTTCTCGAAAATAAGATTTTTGAGAGATCCTATCCTAGGAAGTTTCCAGTTTCTAGGGTCACGTCCTACAGTCAAAATGTGCTCTGATACCATTTCTGTAGCGACCCGACTCAAGACGAGTCAAGCCTCTGTGTTTCTGTGCCATCCCTGGATCAGTATGCTGGCACACACAGTACATCAATGTATATATCAAAGTGCAATCACATGTAAATAGCGTAAAACTGATATATACCTTAATTATCTCAGCGGAAGCAGTCAAGGGAGTGGAGTCCCAATAAACACCAACGGCAAGTTGAGTGTAGACCGTAACCCTGAATCGTACTCTTACTCGTCGAAGAAAAATATCTGCAACATAAGACGTTGCAGCCGTGTAGGTCAGCATATTGAATATGCCGGCAAGTCACATAAGAGAGGGTGAAAAGTAATCATCTATACTATATGCATATATGGCAGGTGGGGCTATAAGTTTTTAGCGAAAAGCAAGCTTTCTCCTACATCAAGAGAGGGCTAAAAGAAAAATGTTACTACATTGTTGGTTGTTAACGAGATGGTTCCACCAACCAGTTCTCGTACCCATGTTGTCAATAATACCCACATCAATATTATTATTTGTGTTGAGAATTTCAGATAACTTCAGTTCCTTTGGCTCAAGTTGTCCATGACCGTGGACACGGCTAATCGATTAGGTTTGAGTACTCTGCAGAGTTTTGCACACGTTCCCCACAAGATTTGATCGCCTCCGAGTATGTCCTCGCACTTCAGGGTGTTTGTAGACCGGATGATCAAAACATGGTCTTTCAACGGGTCCCTCTGAATCCCTGTCGGTGCCATCCATTCCTACCGTTCTTCTACATCTGCTAGCACCGCCTGTCCAGAGTCGCCGCGTTGTCCAACCAAGCCAGAGCCCATAATGACTTGCGGCTATGCAGGTAAGCCTTGGGTCTTGAAAATATCCGTCCATCTCTTTGAGCATGGGTGAAGCTTTCCGCAAGATGTCATGGCCGTCTCCAGCATCCCGGGTCATCCACTGGTTTCTCCAGGGAGCCGATCAACCGTCCTTCACCCAGAGTTGCATTGCATCACGAGGTCTTGAAAAGTATTGACTTAACCGGTCTTGGTTATTAAATTATTCTCGCATCACTCGTGGTAAACTCTCAACCAGAATCCCGTCTACTCAAGCATAGCAATATGAAATTTGTCGTCCCGGGCCAAGTAACGGGGTTGTTGGGTGCCTACCACATGATACTACAATATGTAACCATAATTTCCAAGTACCTACTCAGCATGCAATTGGGCATAGGATGGTAAAATTACGATGCATAAAACATAGGTGATACATGATCAAATGACTTGCCTGGTGATGTTGACGAAGAAGAATTTTCGTTCTCGGGAAATACATGATAGAACTATTCGTCACTCTCCGATGAAATCTATATAATCAAACATAGTATTCACATAAGCACTCACACTAGCAATCATTCTAGCAATCAATTAACAAACAGCAATAAAAGTTGATGCAATCAAAAATCAATAAGAGAGAGCAGATAAAAATCCAAAGGAAACTTCAAAGAAGCTAGGAAACCTTCTACTACATCAAACACTATATAGTTTTTGTTCTAACTGAAAATAAAACAATAAAATAGAAAAAGAATAACAGAAAACAAAATATAAAATAACTAAGATAACAGAAGTAAAATTTACAAAACAATATTATTTTATAAGTATTTTCAAAATAGGAAATCAAACTAGCAATGCAATCAATTCGCAAGTTAGTATAGAACTAGAATTGATTCCATGCAAACAAATAAGAATAAATAAAATAAAATATTGTTGTTGTTGAAAATTTACTAGTAAATATCAGAAAACAAAATATAACTTTTCACAATTACAAAAAAAGCAAATTAAGAACAATTAATACAAAATAAATAGCAAGAAAACAAAAAAGGCTAAAACAGAATCTGTTTTGCTTAAAACCCTAAGTAAAAATATTTTAAAAAAATTGAAACTGAAACTACTGAAAGATATGATCAATAGGAAACAGTAGCAAAAAGAGTTAATTTAAAATCTATATTAAACTCCCGGTATAAGCAAAACAAGTTTTACACTAAATCTGATCTTATTCAAATTTGAAAATTTCAAACATAGACAAATTATATATCTACAGAAACTACATAAATTTTTTGATCCAACGCAAAAATAATCACCTAATTCGGAGTTATAGACTAATTGATATGAATTTTCTAAGATTGCAATTTTCTGAAAAAAACTGCAATACGGGATCTTGTGAATCTCACCATGGGTGACAGAGAGGAAGAACTCCGGTGAGGTAGCTGCTCCGGTGAGGTGGGGAGGTCGCCGGCGGGGGTGGGGGTGCGATGGAGGAGGGTGGCGGTGAGGTAGGGAAGTCGCGTGAGGTGGTGCAGGGGGGCTGGAGGTGGCGCAGGGGCGACAAGGGAGAGCTCCCTGATGCGTTCTTGACAGGGAAAAGGGGAGGTGGTGGAGAGATGCTACGTGCATGGGAACGGGACGTTTCTCGAGGGGAATGGAACGAGAGGACGAGCGGATCCTTTATAGGGGCGAGGGAGGTGCTGGGAGGGAAGGAGATTCGTGAATTCCGGAGGGGAGGATCTCTTGGTTCCTGCCATGGAAGTTCGTGGTAACGTGAATGACGAGAGGAAGGAGAAGATACTTAACGGGCCAGATTTGGAAACTCCTTAATGGGCCATCTCTTTATTTCCTATTAAACGCGATTTCTTTCCTTTTTTCAAAACTAGGAAACTAAAACGATAAAAGGGAAATCAAATCAATTCGGAATATAGAGTTTCTATACACTAAAATTATCAGAAAAATAAAATCGAAATGATGGGCATTTTTCCACGGCCAAAATAAAAACTTAAAAAATATGTTTTTCCAAAAAATCCCTAAAAGCATTATTTCTTTTTGCAATTATTTTCTCAAATTAAATTTTGGTTTTTTCTTGGCTCAAAATATTTCAATGAATGCCCCTGGTTTTTGGAGGGTCATGTTCCTCCTCTCTTTCTTGCTTGGCAAGAATTTATTCCTCACATTTCTTCAGTGGAGAAAAAATAGAATTGCAAAACAAAAATTGAAAGAAATTCAAATGCCACCTTCATTCAAATTCTTTATAGTTGAAGAAGTCATGCTATCTCCTCTCATTGATATTAAATGGGTGAATTTGAATTCACCGGAAAAGGGGAAAGTCATTTTATTTCCTCTCATTCAAAAGTTTTTTTTGAAAAGTTTCAAATTTCACTCAAGTTTCAATCACTCAAATAGATAAACAATCATCTAATAATTATATTAACATTCCAAAATTTATAATTTTGAGATGTTACAACTACAAAAGAAGAATTAAGACAAAGTCTAAGCATAGCATTAAACTAGTGGATCCAAATCAGCCCCTCACGAAGCAACGCATAGACTGGGGTTTAAGCTTCTGTCACTCCAGCAACCCATCATCTACTTATTACTTCCCAATGACTTCTTCTAGGCCCAAATATGGTGAAGTGTTATGTAGTCGACGTTCACATAACACCACTAGAGGAAAACAACATACATCATATCAAAATACTGAACGAATATCAAATTCACATGACTATTATCAGCATGACTTATCCCATGTCCTCAGGAACAAAAGTAACTACTCACAAAACATAATCATAATCATGATCAGAGGTGTAATGAATAGCATCAAGGATCTGAACATAAAATCTTCCACCAAGTAATCCAACTAGCATCAACTACAAAGAGTAATCAACACTACTAGCAACCTTACAAGTACCAATCGGAGTTGCGAGACGGAGATTGGTTACAAGAGATGAACTAGGGATTGGAGAGGACATGGTGCTGATGAAGATGTTGATGAAGATGCCTCCCCTCCGATGAGAGGAGTGTTGGTGATGACGATGGCGACGATTTCCCCCTTCGGGAGGGAAGTTTCCCCGGCAGGATCGTCCTGCCGGAGCTCTAGATTGGATCTGCTCAAGTTCCACCTCGTGGCGGCGGCGAAACCACGAAAAAGCTCCCGAATGATTTTTTTCTGGACCAAAACCCTTCATATAGCAAAAGAGGGGGGCTAGTGGGCCGCCAGGGAGCCCACAAGCCCCCACTCCGCCACAAGGGGTGGTGGTGGCAGTGGTAGGGCTTGTGGCGCCCTCGCAGCCCCCTCCGGTAATTCTTTCGACCAGTATTTTTTATATCATCCCAAAAAATCCACGTAACTTTTCAGGGCATTTGGAGATGTGCATAATAGTGGACTAAGGTTTGCTCCTTTTCCAGTCCAGAATTCCAGCTGCCTGAATTCTCCCTCTTCAAATAAACCTTGCAAAATAAGAGAGAAAAGGCATAAGTATGGTACCACAAGTAATATAACAGCCCATAAAGCAATAAATATCAACATGAAAGCATGATACAAAATGGATGTATCAACTCCGCCAAGCTTAGACCTCGCTTGTCCTCAAGCGAAAACCAAGTTCCATAAACATGTCCACATGTTTGGGGACGAAGGTGTCAAAAAAACACAATACGGACATGAGGGCATCATGATCACACATAGAACAACAATACATAATAAAGATTCTTATGGGAAAGTAACAATTCCTTCACAAAGCAAAGCATGAAGCAAAAACATTACTGAGAAGTAACCAACAATAGTCCATAGTCATTGAAGCAATTGCAATTTATTACAACATCAGAAAGAGTCAAATAAGAGCTTGTAAGGCAAATCCACATACTCAATCATCTCTTTTGTTTTCCACAATTGTTACAACTCACGTGGTACTCATGGTGTCGAAGTTTCAACTGGACACAGAGGAAGATAGGGGCTTATAGTTTTGCCTCCCAACGGTTTACCTCAAGGGTAAAGTCAACAACAATAAAGCATAAGTACTGAACTCCAAGTTGATATGTGAATATAGATCTTTCCCAAGCATGTGACGGTAGCCAAGACAGAGGCAAAATAGGGAATTGGTGAAGATCACCATGACTCTTACAAGGGCAAAAAGTAAAGGTACAAGATAGGCCCTTCGCAGAGGGAAGCAGAGGTTGTCATGCGCTTTTGAGGTTTGAATGCGTGCCCTCTTAGTGCGGAGGAACGTCAATTTATATTGCCTCCTTTGATAAAGAACTTTATTATGCAGTCTGTCGCTTTTATGTCTTCCTCATCACAGGTTCGTACAAAGCTTATTTTCCACACACTAATAGATCATACATATTAGAGAGCAATTTTTATTGCTTGCACCGATGACAACTTACTTGAAGGATCTTATTCAATCCATAGGTAGGTATGGTGGACTCTCATGGAAAAACTGGGTTGGAGGTTTATGGATGCACAAGTAGTATCTCTACTTGGTGCGGGAGTTTTGGCTAATATGAGGTGGAAGCAATCATCACATGCTAAGGGATATCTAATCATATAACATTATTTGGAACCAAGCAAACACAATTCATTATGTTGTCTTCCTTGTCCAACATCTACTCCTAAGCATGTAATAGTTTGGTGAGTGCTCACAATTGTAAAAAGTGTCTAAGATGATATATTTATATGTGAACCTCTCTTTCCTTATTACTTCTTATTAGTTGCAACAATGACTGAGGTCTATGTTGATTTATTCTCAACAAGTTTCAATCATCATACGTGTCATAAGTGAAGTTATCACTTTCCATAAGATCGTCTCATGATCTTTCATGCTATCGTTCTTTTCATACTTTTGATCATGGCACAAAGCAAAGCCCTTGACTAAGATACTCTTTATTATATAGCTCGTAAGCTCGAATACATCGGGGGAGAGACAAAAGTAAAAGACTCAAACTAAAAACTAAAGACTTATTCCTCTAAGAGAAGAAATAAAAAACTGAAAAGGAAAGAACTAAAACAAAGGTAAAAGCAAAAGATATAAAGGTGATACGATACCAGGGCAACTCCCCCAAGCTTGGAAGAAGCCAAGTGGATTGCCCATACCAATGCTTAGTTGTCTTCCTTCGGTGGTGATGGTGTTGTTGTTGGAGCAGTCTTGAGCTTGTCTAATTTCCACTTGAGCAAAAAGTTCTGCTCCCTTAGATCGTCATTTTCTTCCTCAAGTTTCAACACTCTATGGCAAAGTTCCTGCTTACTCTCCTACAAGAAACGAGAAGGGATAAACAAGGTCTTAGGCTTCTTCCTATGGTCAGGGAGGCTTGACTTCTTGAACTCCACATGGGTGTTTGCAGGTTGAGGTAGAGGAGCCTCCTCTTCATCGGAACTCGTTTGCTCCTTCCCTTTGGGCTCATAGTCCTCTTCCTCATCAGTGGTCCAGCCATATGGTTCCAAATCCCCATAGACCTTGGGGTTAGCAAAGTAGTCAGCCATGTAGCTCTCCCCCTCTGAATCCTCAGAAGACATCTTGACCTAGATCTACGGCAGAAACAAGCTCGAAACGAAAACAGAGGAGAACTGCGTGATACGGAGATCAAAACCTTCGGGCGACTATATATTGATTTTTTCTAGACCAGAAGGAGTGCTCCGCGAGAAAACGGAGTTCGAGAGGCACACGAGGTACCCACAAGCTTTCCCTCCGCCACCAGGGGGGTAGGGGGCGGTGGCAGGTCTTGTGGCCGCCTCGTTCGCTCTCCGGACTGCTTTTTATTTTTCTGATTTCCCAAAAATTCCCAAACTGAGGAAATTTCCTATTGGGAAAGCGTCGGAGTCCAATTTCTTACCAAAACAGATACTTCCTTGCTTTCAGGGTCTGAAACAGGCTGATAAACATCCCTTATGTACTCCTCTGGAATTATGACATTGATGATATTGGTCTCAACATTTATGGGAGTACGAGAGATGCAATGCTTGATTCTTTGCCCATTTACCACTCTAGGAAAATTTCCTTCCGTGTTATTGATTTTGATGGCACCGGAACGATATACTTCCTCGATAACATAGGGACCTTCCCATTTAGATAGAAGCTTGCCTGCAAAGAATCTCAAACGAGAATTGTATAGCAAGACATAATCACCTACATTGAACTCTCGTTTCTGTATTCGTTTGTCGTGCCATCTCTTAACCTTTTCCTTGAACAACTTGGCATTCTCATATGTCTGGGCTCTCCATTCATCTAACGAGCTGATATCAAACAACCGCTTCTCACCGGCAAGTTTGAAATCAAAGTTGAGCTCTTTGATTGCCCAATAAGCTTTGTGTTCCAGCTCAAGAGGTAGATGACAGGCTTTACCGTAAACCATTTTATATGGTGACATGCCCATGGGATTCTTATAAGCAGTCCTATAAGCCCATAGTGCATCGTCAAGTTTGCTAGACCAATTCTTTCCAGATCTATTGACGGTCTTTTGTAGGATCAACTTGATCTCCCTATTACTCAACTCCACTTGACCACTAGACTGAGGATGATAAGGAGATGCAACTCTATGGTTGACATCATACTTAGCGAGCATCTTGCGGAAAACACCATGAATGAAGTGTGAACCGCCATCAGTCATCAAATATCTAGGGACTCCAAATCTTGGGAATATGACTTCTTTAAGCATCTTAATAGAGGTGTGGTGATCAACATTTTTAGTGCGGATAGCCTCTACCCACTTAGTGACGTAATCCACAGCAACTAAGATGTTAGTGTACCCATTGGAACTCGGAAAGGGTCCCATATAATCAAAGCCCCAGACATCAAATGGTTCAATGACAAGTGAATAGTTCATAGGCATTTCATGACGCTTACTGATGTTCCCTATTCTTTGGCATTCGTCACAAGACAAGACAAACTTACGGGCATCCTTGAAGAGAGTGGGCCAATAGAAACCTGATTGCAGTACCTTATGGGCAGTTCTATCTCCAGCATGGTGTCCTCCGTAGGCTTCGGAATGACACTTCTGCAAGATCTGTCCCTGTTCATGTTCAGGCACACAACGTCTAATAACACCATCTACTCCTTCCTTATAAAGGTGAGGATCATCCCAAAAGTAGTGTCTCAAATCAAAGAAGAATTTCTTCTTTTGCTGATAGGTGAAACTGGGTGGTATGTATTTGCCTACGATATAATTTGCATAATCGGCATACCACGGTGCACTATGTGAAGTACGGATGACATTAATTGTTCATCAGGAAAGCTGTCATGAATAGGTACTGGGTCATCAAGGACATTCTCTAGCCTAGACAAGTTATCTGCTATAGGGTTATCGACACCCTATCGGTCAACGACGTGCAAATCAAATTCCTGTAGCAGGAGAACCCATCTGATCAGCCTAGGCTTAGCGTCCTTCTTCTCCATAAGGTACTTAATAGCAGCATGATCAGAGTGAATAGTGACTTTGGAGTCAACTATATAAGATCTGAACTTTTCACATGCAAACACGACTGCTAAAAATTCCTTCTCCATAGTGGCATAGTTTCTTTGGGCACTGTCTAGAGTTTTACTAGCATAGTGAATGACATTCAACTTCTTGTCAACTCTCTGTCCTAGAACAACACCAACAGCGTAATCACTAGCGTCACACATGATTTCAAAGGGCAAGTTCCAGTCAGGTGGTTGAACAATAGGTGCGGTTATCAAAGCCTTCTTAAGTATTTCGAAGGCTTCCTCACAATCCTCATCAAAAACAAAAGGAACATCCTTCTACAAGAGGTTGGTAAGAGGCCTAGATATCTTAGAGAAGTCTTTAATGAACCTTCTATAGAAACCAGTATGACCTAGGAAACTTCGTATACCTCTGATATCTGTGGGGCAAGGCATTTTCTCAATTGCATCAACCTTAGCCTTATCAAGTTCAATGCCTCTCTCAGAAATTTTGTGTCCTAAGACGATACCTTCATTAACCATAAAGTGGCACTTCTCCCAATTCAAGACGAGGTTGGTTTCTTCGCATCTCTGTAAGACTCGATCAAGGTTGATGAGGCAATCATCAAAGGAAGACCCATAAACGGAGAAGTCATCCATGAGAACCTCGACAATCTTTTCACAAAAGTCAGAGAATATAGCCATCATACATCTTTGAAAGGTGGCACACGCATTGCATAAGCCAAAAGGCATACATCTATAAGCAAAGGTACCAAAGGGGCAGGTGAAAGTGGTTTTCTCCTGATCAGATTGTGCAACAGGTATTTGCGAGAAACCTGAATAACCGTCTAGAAAGCAAAAGTGTGTGTGTTTTGATAGCCTTTCTAGCATTTGGTCGATAAATGGCAAAGGATAATGATCTTTCCTCGTTGCCCTGTTCAGTTTCTGGAAGTCTATCACCATTCTATAGCCGGTAATAATCCTTTATGGGATTAGTTCATCCTTATCATTAGGAACGATGGTGTTACCTCCCTTCTTAGGTACGCAATGTACTGGACTTACCCAATCACTATGGGCAACAGGACAAATGATTCATGCTTCCAAAAGCTTTAATATTTATTTTCTAACGACCTCTTTCATCTTAGGATTTAATCTCCTTTGATGATCAGCATCTGGTTCAATGTCAGGATCGGTTTTAATCTTGTGCTGACATAGAGTAGGACTAATACCCTTAAGATCATCAAGAGTATATCCAATAGCAGCACGGTGCTTCCTCAGAGTTCTTAGTAACTTCTTCTCTTCGTGCTCTGAGAGGAGAGCACTAATAATAACAGGATATATCTCCTTCTCATCAAGATAGGCATACTTAAGAGTATCAGGCAACTGTTTAAGCTCGAACACAGGATCACCCTTTGGTGGGGGAGGATCCCCAAGCAGTTCAACAGGCAGATTATTCTTGAGAATAGGATATTGTTCTATGACAATTTTATCTATCTCATCTCTCTCCTCCATATGCATATCATTTTCATGCTCAAGCAAATATTGCTCTAAAGGATCCATAGGAGGTACGGCAATAGAGGCAAGAGCAATAATTTCATCTCTACCAGACGACTCTCTTTCATGGGGTTGTCTTCCAAACTTGGAGAAGTTAAATTCATGAGACACACCCTCGAAACTAACTGTGACAGTCTGCTTAATACAATCAATGTGAGCATTGACAGTGTTGAGAAAGGGTCTACCGAATATGATGGGACAAAAGCTATCTTGTGCAGTACCAAGGACGAGGAAATCAGTAGGATACTTCGTCTTACCACACAGGACTTCTACGTCTCTCACAATTCCCAGAGGGCAGATAGTGTCTCTATTAGCTAGCGTAATAGTGACATCAATGGGTTCTAACTCAGCAGATGCAATCTCATCTTTGATTTCATCATATAGAGAACGGGGTATTGCACTAACACTAGCTCCCATATCACATAAACCATGGCAACATTGATCTCCTATCTTAACAGAAACAACGGGCAGGCCAACTACAGGTCCGTGTTTGTCTTTCGCGTGAGGTTTAGCAATTCTAGCGGAATCCTCACAGAATTTGATAACATGCCCGTCTACGTCTTCGGCTAAGAGATCTTTGATAATGGCAACACTAGGTTCAACTCTAATCTCCTCAGGGGGTGCAAGTGGTCTAATGTAACCCCTACGTATCATAGTTGGAGCTTTAGAATAATCCTTTATCCTAGAAGGGTATGGTGGTTTCTCAGTGTAAGCACAAGGAGCAACAGGATCACTAAAAGCAATGACTTTCTCCTCAACTAGATTGGTTTTGGCTATGTTGCTTTCTACAGGAGGATGATACTTAAACCACTTCTCTTTGGGAAGATCAACATGAGAAGCAAAAGATTCACATAGAGAAGCTACTATCTCAGAGTCAAGTCCATACTTAGTGCTAAAATCTCTAAAAGTGTTTGTCTCAACAAAAGATTTAACGCAATCAAACTAGAAATTCATACCTGACTCCTTACCTTCCTCCAGCTCCTGATCTTCAGAGTTACGTTTGATTCTCTCCAATAAATTCCACTTGTGATCAATATCCTTCTTCATAAACGAACCGGTACAAGAAGTGTCAAGCATGGTACGATCTTCATGAGAAAGCCGAGCATAAAAGTTTTGAATGATGATTTCTCTCGAGAGCTCATGATTGGGGCATGAATATAGAATTGATTTAAGCCTCCCCCAAGCTTGAGCTATGCTTTCCCTGTGACGAGGCCAAAAGTTATGAATAAAGTTCCGATCACGATGTACTAAATGCATAGGATAATTTTTTTGATGAAATTCCAATTTCAACCGATTGTAGTCCCATGATCCAGTATCATCACATAGCCTATACCATGTCAACGACTTATCCTTCAAATATAAAGGAAAGACTTTCTTATTTACCTCATCCTCGGGCAAACCTGCAAGCTTAAATAAACCACAAACTTCATCTACATAGATGAGATGCAAGTCTGGATGTGAAGATCCATCTCGTGTGAAAGGATTAGCCAGCAGTTTCTCAAGCATACCCGAAGGAATTTCATAAAAGATATTTTCAGTAGGTACCTCAGGTTGAGGAACAACTCCTCGTGCTTCCGTTCGTGGTGAAGATACCCCGAACAAACTCCTCAAAGGAACAGTTTCGATAGTGACAAATGACAATAAATTTCAGCACAGTATAAAAATGTTTCCTTACCAATTTCCACTTACCAAAGGCGCTTCACTCCCCGGCAACGGCGCCAGAAAAGAGTCTTGATGACCCACAAGTATAGGGGATCAATCGTAGTCCTTTCGATAAGTAAGAGTGTCGAACCCAACTAGGAGCAGAAGGCTCTGATAAACGGATTTCAGCAAGGTAATAACTGCAAGCACTGAAAGTAGCGGTAATAGTTGATTGTGTAGCGAGGTGAAAACATAGAAAGCGAAACGTAACAAGTAACAAGTAGTAGCAACGGTGCAGCAAGTGGCCCAATCCCTTTTGTAGCAAGGGACAAGCCTGAACAAAGTCTTATAGGAGGAAAAACGCTCCTGAGGACACACGGGAATTTCTGTCATGCTAGTTTCATCATGTTCATATGATTCGCGTTCGTTACTTTGATAGTTTGATATGTGGGTGGACCGACGCTTGGGTACTGCCCTTACTTGGACAAGAATCCCACTTATGATTAACCTCTCTCGCAAGCATCCGCAACTACAAAAGAAGAATTAAGACAAAGTCTAACCATAGCATTAAACTAGTAGATCCAAATCAGCCCCTCACGAAGCAACGCATAGACTGGGGTTTAAGCTTCTGTCACTCGAGCAACCCATCATCTACTTACTACTTCCCAATGCCTTCCTCTAGGCCCAAATATGGTGAAGTGTTATGTAGTCAACGTTCACATAACACCACTAGAGGAAAAACAACATACAACATATCAAAATACCGAACGAATATCAAATTCACATGACTATTATCAGCATGACTTATCCCATGTCCTCAGGAACAAAAGTAACTACTCACAAAACATAATCATAATCATGATCAGAGGTGTAATGAATAGCATCAAGGATCTGAACATAAAATCTTCCACCAAGTAATCCAACTAGCATCAACTACAAAGAGTAATCAACACTACTAGCAACCTTACAAGTACCAATCGGAGTTGCGAGACGGAGATTGGTTACAAGAGATGAACTAGGGATTGGAGAGGAGATGGTGCTGATGAAGATGTCGATGAAGATGCCTCCTCTCCGACGAGAAGAGTGTTGGTGATGACGATGGCGACGAATTCCCCCTCCGGGAGGGAAGTTTCCCTTGCAGGATTGTCCTGCCGGAGCTCCAGATTGGATCTGCTCAAGTTCCACCTCATGGAGGCGGCAAAACCATGAAAAAGCTCCCGAATGATTTTTTCTGTACCAAAACCCTTCATATAGCAAAGGGGGGGGGCTAGTGGGCTGTCAGGGAGCCCACAAGCCCCCACTCCGCCACCAGGGGGGTGGTGGCGGTGGCAGGGCTTGTGGCGCCCTGGCAGCCCCCCTCCGGTCTTTCGCCCAGTATTTTTTATATAATCCCAAAAAAATCCACGTAACTTTTCAGGGCATTTGGAGATGTGCAGAATAGTGGACTAAGATTTGCTCCTTTTCCAGTCCAGAATTCCAGCTGCCTGAATTCTCCCTCTTCAAATAAACCTTGCAAAATAAGAGAGAAAAGACATAAATATGGTACCACAAGTAATATAACAGCCCATAAAGCAATAAATATCAACATGAAAGCATGATGCAAAATGGACGTATCATCGTGTTATTTATTTTGGGATGTGGATTATCAAGATCTTAAGCATGTTCTATTTCTATATGATTATCATTTTCTTTATTAGTGTCCGGTTGAGCAACATCTACTTTAACGCCATCATTATCATGATTGTTTTCATTATCACTAGGTGAATGTTCACTACCAAATTGTGTCTCGGCATCAGAAATAGAAACATCATTATGATTCTCAGCAGATTTTTCTATAACAAGTTCACTAGAAGCATGCAAAGTCCTATCATTTTCTTTTTCTTTTTATTCTTAGATGAACTAGGTGCACCATCATAAATTCTCTAGGAATCCTGCTCAATTCTTTTAGGATGAAATTCGGGATAAAGGGGTTCCTGAGTCATTCTTCCCCCTCTCGTCATTACTCTAACGTCATGATCATTCATATTCTCATTAATTTCAGCAAGCAAATCATTTTGTGACTTAGGAACTTGAGCTAGTTGAGTATGAACCGTGGAAGCATGTTTACCTAGACCCTTAACATCATTAGAAATTCTAAACATCAAGTCACCCAAGCGGTCTATCATCAAGCATTACGTCTTAATTGATGTTTAACATAGTTATTGAAATGTTCTTGCTTAATGATGTAATTATCAAATTCATGGATGCACTGACTAGGAGTCCTATTATAAGGTATATCACTTTCATTAAAGGTATGGGGTCAATTTGCCTCTACTACTTGTGTTGGGATATCAAGTCCATGTATTTCTTTGATAGGTGGTAATTTCTTAACATCTCCAACTTTAATACATTTTTCTATAATAGATCTTTTGGATTCTTGCATATATTTAGGACCGAGGAATATAATACCTCTCTTCTTTTGAATAGGTTCCGGCGGTGGCTCACGAAGTGTCCAATTATTTGCAGTTTTTTAATATATTATTCAATAATTATTCATCTTGTTCAATCGCTCTTTCCCCGAAAACACAACCATCACAACTATCTAGGTAGTCCCTAGAAGTATCGGTTAGTCCATTAAAAAAGATATCAAGTATTTCATTTTTCTTAAGAGGATGATCAGGAAAAGCTCTCAGTAGCTGGAGGAGCCTCCCGGAGGCTTGAGGGAGATTCTCTTCTTCAATTTGCACAAGTTAAGTATTTCATGTAAAGCAGCTTGTTTATTATGAACAAAAAAATATTTTTCGAAGAAGTGATAAAGCATACACTAGGGACTACGCACATAACTATATGAGCAAGAGAAAGAAACCATTCTTTAGCCTCGCCTTTTAGCGAGAAAGAAAAAACTTATGGATATAATAGTAACACATCTTTTCCTCATGAGTAAACAAAGCAACAATATCATTCAATTTAGTGAGGTGTCCAACAATGGTTTTAGTTTCATAACCATGAAAAGGATCAAATTCTACTATAGGGATTAACTTAGGGTCTATAGAGAATTCATAGTCCTTATCAGTAAAAAAATATAGGAGAGGTAGCAAATTTAGGATCATATTTTATTTTCTCCACCATAGATTTTTCTTCCAGTTTGCATAGTAGTTTCTTCAAGTGATCTCTATTTTCACAAGCAAGAAAATCCCTAGCTACTTCTCCATCCATAACATAGCCCTCAAGGACATAAGGAAATTCATATCTATTGGGAGAGCGAGGTGTAATAGGTGATTCAAAATCTTCATCAATTTCAGCATTTTCAAGTTCCTTAGATTTAGCAATATGAGCATCAAGTAATTCATTCAGTGCCACAATTTCAGTTTCATCAAATATAGTAGTAGTATCATCATTAATTTTAGAAGTAACATCATCAAGTTCATGCAATATGTTAGAACGAGCAACAAGCGATGGTGTAATAAGATGATTCAAAATAGTAGGTGAATCAAAAGCAGAGCTAGATGACAGTTCCTTACCTCCTCTCGTGTGAGGGGACAACCTTGGTCCGAGTATCTTTCATATTCTTCATAGTAGCAATTTTATATCCTCAACACAATGAATATAGCTATGCTCCCCGGCAATGGCGCCAAGAAAAGGTCTTCTCAACCCACAAGTGTAGGGGATCGCAACAGTCTTGCGGGTAGTATTTTACCCTAATTTAATTATTCGACAGAAGGGGAGCCAAAGAATATTTACCAGCCTTAGCAGTTTAGGTGTCAATTCAACCACACCTGTGATGTCTCTCCGCAACAAAGATTTAGTAGCATGACAAGTAATAGTAGTAACGGTAACAATGATAGCAATAATTTTGTAGCAGTTGTGACAGTAGCAGCAACAATAGTAACTTAGCATGATTCAGTATAAGTAAAGCATAAGCACATGGATCAGCGATGGATATATATGGATGACGTTCATCATGTAATAGTTACACACTAGAGTGACACATAACTAGCTCCAATTCATCAATATAATGTAGGCATGTATTCCGTATATAGCCATACATGCTTGTGATAATAACTTGTATGGCATTTTTTGTCCTACCCTCCTGTGACAGTGGGGTCCTAATGGAAACAAAGGGATATTAAGGCCTCCTTTCAGTAGAAAACCGGAACAAAGCATTAACACATGGTGAATATATGAACTCCTCAGACTACGGAAAATATCAGAAAGAATCCCAATTGTTATCACCTTGGGGGATATGGATCATAACACATACTAGGTGCATACAACTTGCAAGATAGGATATAAATATTTTCATATTTAGAGAAAACATAATTGGTTCAGATCTAAAATCATGGCACTCGGGCTCTAGTGACAAGCATTAAGCATAGCAAAGTCATAGCAACATCAATCTCATAACATAATGGATACTAGGGATCAAGCCCTATCAACTTAACTCGATTACATGATCAATCTCATACAATACCCATCACCTTCCAGCAAGCCTACAAGGGAATTACTATTTCCCGGTGGTGAGCATCATGGAATTGTTGATGGAGAAGGGTTGGTGATGATGACGATGACGAATCCCCCTCTCCGACGCCCCAAACGGACTCCACGCCAGCCCTCCCAAGGAAGAACAGGAGGTGTAGGTGGCTCCGTCTCGTAAAACGCTATGAAATCTTCTCTCTTATTTTTTCTCCGAAGATGTGAATTTATAGGACTGGAATTATGGTCGGGGGAGCAACGTGGGCGCCACTAGTCATCAGGGCGAACCGACATATATTCCAGAAATAATTCATGATTTTTTGGTCCGATTCCGAGAACTTTTATTTCTACACAAAAATAGCACTACGGTAGTTGTGTTGAAAACATCATCAGGCAGGTAAGTTCCATACAAATCATGCAAATTAGAGGGCATAATTAGAGCAAAAATGTTTGAAAAAGTAGATACGTTTGAGACGTATCATGGACCAAGCAAGTAATCTCACACTATAGCACCTTGAGCAACTCCAAGATGTTGGCATTCAAGCATTGTACTCCCGGGCAAAAAATCATTAAAGTTGAAAGCAGTTCATCACCTTCTAATGTAGTAGAAGCTGACAATCCAGTAAACCACGGTCCACCCGGATGAGCTACAAAACCTGCATTTATTTGGGAGGGATAAAGAAGAGCATAAGTACAAAAATAACCTATAAATCATTGCAGAATTGGGTGAGGGGGTAGGAAGGAGAATTAGTAACATCAATGCCAACCATGCCGGCCCAAGGGAGTTTTGTGAAAGTGAGCAGGGGAATGGGGAAGGAGAAGCTAGGCGATGGAGATTATATATAAGAACACCGGAAGGGGGAGCATGAATCTCAAGTGTAAATGAGATTCATTTGTAGTCTTGACTCGCGCACATTGATTACCATCAATGACTTGTAGGAATTGTGATCTAGAGTAGTACTTATGAAACCGTAGGTGAAAGGAATCGAATCTACAACATGCGATTCACTGCCCATACTACCGCCCTGTCGCGACGCTTTGGTTGGACCCGACCTAGCTCATCGTGGGCATCATACCAAGATGAGGGAGGCGGAGTGGCTACAAAGGCGGCGATTGGTGAAGGGTGGAGGAGGGAGGAGTGCAGTGCAGTTTTGTTGGCGTGCAACGGCTGGGGGGTGTGGGGATCACGGGGAAAGTAGATCAGGGTTTGTGCATGGCGGTGGGCTAGCGATTGGGATGGGAGAACAACATGCCGAGTTAATCATGGGCTTTGTTTCAGCCTCCAAAACAACATCCCATTAAGATAGTCGGGAAAGTATTTCACAAATGCGGGAGATATGGTTTTAGACATCAGATCGGACGGTCAATAACATCCAAATCGTGATAACGGGCGGATAGAAATGCAAATCGCTAAGAGGGCTCGCTTTAGGCTTAGTTTTATTGTATTTAAAAAATGAGATTTTCCTCCCAGTGTCACCATCAACCATGGAGCATGCCTCATCTGTTTCTTGTTAGCCCCAATCTAGTGTTGCCCTAGTAGTTCCCCATGTGTGTCTTGAATCCTTAGCTCAGATCCAATTTGAGCTCTTAACAACCCCATGGGAGTTGGGACTGACCTCTCTTCGTAACTGCTGGAGCCGGGGACCATACGATGGGGGTAAGCAGAAGGGTCCTTCATCTGTGCACCCATTTCATATTTGACATTTTTCCTAAATTTGTTTGAAAGATTTTAGTATTGGATGTCGGCATCGAGCAACTTATGAGCAACTAAAGGAAAATTTGATTGAGTATCCTTGGGCGGTTAAAAAGGACAACTAGTACATAGGCGCTAGTTGAATTCAAATTTGAACTACATTAATTTGAAAACTTTGCTGGGTTGTAATACAATATGTAAGTGCATCTAGTGCCCCTTAGTGATTTTGGTGGTTTGAAGACTTATAGGTTAAGTATCTAATGTGTTCATGAGTGTACACAGGATCTATAAGTCACTTAGGAGTTTCAAATAGTTGATGAATATCGACACCTAAAAATGTATATCTTTGGTCGAAGAAATTGGTCTGAAGCTGAAGAATTGAATCGCGAAGAATCTGCGATGAAATTGATATTCCTCATGAAGATATTGAAATTGAGGAATTCGGTGTGTCCTGAAGAAAATCATTCTGAAGACTTTGAAGCATGAAGATTTACTCTTTCTGTTTTGTTTTCTTCACACTTGAGTAATAGGAACACCGTACTGTTAAAGGGGGTCGAGGTAAGACTTTGGAATGAATTTCCTCATGATGCTCAACCCAAGCCTAATCCTACCAAAAGCCTCAAGTGAGGAATATGAGTGACATGAGGACTCTCACAGTTGAGGGTTCCGACTGTTTCGATAGCCACGCCACATCATTGGTCTTATCCACACCAACGGCATATTATTTAAGGGCATTAGTGTCAAATCATGTCGGGATGCTCCCAGGCTATAAATAGCCGCCCCACACAACCACTAGCTGGTTGGCTGCTTCGTTAGAAACTGACACTTGTCATAAGAGCAACCCAATTCCTCAGAGTCTTCGGGAGTAATTCATCAGTGAGGAAATACCCCAAACACCAAACCACAAACCGAGAACCAAGTGATTGAGCATCACTGAAGAAGTTGTTCCTCTGTGGGACTGAAGCCTTTTACCTTTGAGGACTGTGCATCCTCTATACGGTTAGGCGTCATGGTCTAGAGCAATCCAGCAGTCAATTGTGGATTGCCGGGTGACCAAGTTTGTGAGGGTTTGGAAGTCTGCCCTGAAGACTTACCACGAGTGTTGGGCGAGGACTGTGTGTTCTTAGCCCAAGGAGAATACGGTAGGGACTGTGTGTCCCGGGACTGTGTGTCTTTTGGTTTCAATACCAAGCCACCCCAATCCAGATGTACAACTGTCACAACAGTTGGAACTGGGTCATCAACTACTGTCTTCGCTGTGAAACGGGTTCTAATTCCTCAACTCTTTATATTCCTCACATTATGTGTTGATGGCTTTCACTGTCACTGTTTGAAGAATTTGCTGAAGACTTTCTCTGAAATTCCTCAACCCCAAATTCTTCACGCAAGTTAATCCTCATTTGTTTTCTGCGTGCCTGCTTACTGTGCAATCTGTAGTCACAATCCTCATACTAAAAAACTGCTGTAGTGAAACTTTGCACTCCTGATCCTTTACTGTTTCCGTTGTAAGTTAGTCATCAGTGAGGAATCTCCTCAAAAGGAATTTCCTCAATGATGAAATTCTAAAAATCTCCTAGTCACCCCCTCTAGTCGATATAACGCACTTTCACAATATTTAATTAGAACCGCTCCCTCATTTGAACATTTTTGGACAAACTACAATTTATATGTGGTTATTTTGAGTTCGTGAACTTCAAAAAAGGCGGATGTTTCCGTCTAGCTTTGGATTGGCCAGCTCTCGCATGAGTGCCCATGGCCTGGTCCCATTGGTCCATGGATAGATGGGGTGTCCGGTTTGAGGGTGAGCATTGGAGAAGCCCTAAGCTCTAAGACTATTATATTAAGTGTTTTTTATCATGTAAATAGTAGGACAAGATCATACTACATTTGTATTAGCATAGCATAAGCATATTACATGTGATTACAACTGTCACGCGGGGGGGGGGGGGGGAGTTTTTACAAAGCATGCATCTTGCATGCAAGGAGAGGCCTACGTGATGAAATCTATGACTCCTACTACCAAATGTTTTTTGTGTGGAGCTAGTCTATAGGCAATGTTGAAAAAATCCACCCTGAATCTTGCTTCCCATGATGCAATGGTCGGGGTTACATTCCTGAAGTATTTGTTGTTGCTTTCTCCCCACACACTCCATGCAGCAACCATGAACGTTTCCATGACCATTTTTCACGGGTGCAACAATTTCATTTCCTTAACCAGTGCCAGTAGGTTGCCTTGGTTATTCCATCCGATGGAGAGTTTGGACCAACATTGCATGTTGAATCGGCAGTGAAAAACAGATGTTCAACCATTTCCTCAGTGTGGGCACCATAGAGTAGGCAGTCCAGGTTATCTTCAATGTTGTAGTGCCTCCTCTTAAGCATGTTCCTTGTGTTCAACCTATCCGATAGTAGGAGACAACAAAAGACCTTTATCTTCAGGGTGCATTTTGATTTTCACAACCATTTGAAAGTAACATGTGCCACCACGTTTCTAAAATATAAAGTACAGTAGTCTTTTGTTGTAAAGTTGGCCTCCCCCATAAGTACGTCCAAATGTATGAAGTGTTATCCAGAGTCACATGAGTCACCATCGTTTGAATTTGCCATAATTCTTAGTGGGCTTGCATGGAGAGCAAAAGATGAAATGCGCAACATAGGTATGTGGTGGCAAGGAAGTCCATGATCGTCACGTCCTTGCTTGTGGTGTAGGAAAATGCTCTAGGATATGATTCTGCAAAAATATCCCGATTCCAGTGATCTTTCCAAAAGAGGGTAGATTTTCCATCACACACATTGATGTGGGTGATCCCACGATAGATGGGCATTAGGTGGACATGGTCTGGCCATCCAAAGGAGTCGCACGGGTCCATTGCATGGGGGACTGCATTAGCATAGTAGGTGCTCCATATTAGGTCAACCCAAGGGATGTATTGATGGCTGTAGAACTTGTGCACGAACATTAGCAAGCGGGCCTCATTTTGTATCCGCAGGTTGATTTCTCCAACGCCCCCACTTTTCTTTGGTCGACAAACTAATGACCCACAAGTATAGGGGATCAATCGTATTCCTTCCGATAAGTAAGAGTGTCGAACCCAATGAGGAGCGACAGGAAATGACAAGCGATTTTCAAGAAGGTAATTTCTGCAAGCACTGAAATAGCGGTAACAAGTTGTTTGATAGCAAGATAATTGTAACAAGTGACACGTAGCAATAGTAACAATAGGTGCATCAAGGTAGCCCAATCCTTTTGTGGCAAAGGACAGGCCAGAACATATTCTTATAATAGGGAAAGCGTTCTTGAGGGCACACAGGAATTTCATCTAGTCACTTTCGTCATGTTGGGTTAATTTACGTTCGGTACTTTGATAATTTGATATGTGGGTGGACCGGTGCTTGGGTGCTGCTCTTAGTTGAACAAGTCTCCCACTTATGATTAACCCTCCCTCAAGCATCCACAACTACGATAAAATTATTAAGAATAAATTCTAACCATAGCATTAAACATAGGGATCCAAATCAGCCCGTTACGGAGTATCGCATAAACTGGGGTTTAAGTTTCTGTCACTCTAGCAACCCACCATCCAGTTACTACTCCATAATGTATTCCCTTAGGCCCAAATATGGTGAAGTATTATGTAGTCGACATTCACATAACACCACTAAGGGAATCACAACATTCACATCATCAAAATATCGAACGAATATCAACTTGACATGACTACTTGCAACATGACTTCTCCCGTGGACTCAAGAACAATAGTAACTACTCACAAGTGATAAGCATGCTCATGACCAGAGAGGTATTAAATAGGATACTGGATCTGAACATACGATCTTCCACCAAATAAACCATAAAGCATCAACTACAAGATGTAATCAACACTACTAGTAACACCCCAGGTACCAATCCGAGGTTTCGGTACAAGATTGAGCACAAGATATGAACTAGGGTTTTGAGATGTGAAAGCACAATTGCTCCCTAAGGTGGTTTTGGTAATTAATAACAACATATGCATCATTGGACTAATGATTTTATTCAAGTATATTTCAGAAAAGTTCAAAGATGCTTTGGCTATAGGATTGTGAGGAGATGCCCCTTGATGCAAGGAAGGAATATGATTGTCTCAAGCTTCAAGCAAGAAGACTCTTCATTTTATACTTTGTGAGAAATCACTTTGAGTCCATATGAAAGCCAATACTACTAAAAGGGGATGAGGTATTATGATGAATTGGTTGCTCAACTTCTTAGAGGTAGCCACCAAAAATACTCAGCCATTCTCCTACAAAATATCTCTCCCCGGACCCATATCAGCAAAATCGGTGCCACCAACAATTTCCATTTGGCCCTACCGATTTTACACTTGACAGAACCTATGCCAAACCCTACCATCTCGGTACCACCAACATTCCTGCCGGTGCCACTGAGATTCTATGACCAACTTTCTATTGAGAAGATTTGAAGAATCGGAATTTCTGAGTTTGAAATTGGTCTCATCGAGATTTGGAAGCTGGTCTAGGTCATCTTATCGGTACAACTGAGATTCCCATATAGGTCTCACCAAGAATTCAAAAGTTGCCACATTGAGTGCAACTCAGTACCACCAAGATTCTTTTCGGTGTCACCGAGTTGGACAATAATGTTGTAACGGTTGGATTTTGGGGGATGCCTATATATATGTTGGGGAATGTAGTAATTTCAAAACAATTCTACGCCATACAAGGATCTATCTATGGAGAAACCAGCAACGAGTCAAGGAGTAGAGCATCTTCATACCTTTGAAGATCACTAAGCGGAAGCGTTGCTAGAGCGCGGCTGATGGAGTCGTACTCGCAGCAATTCAGATCGCGGTGGATTCCGATCTATGCACCGAACGTTGGTGCCTCCGCGTTCAACACACGTGCAGCCCGATGACGTCTCCAGTGCCTTGATCCAGCAAGGAGGGAGGAGAGGTTGAGGGAGATCTCTGGCAGCACGACGACATGGTGACGGTGGAGCTATGTGGCACTCCGACAAGGCTTCGCCAAGCACTACAGAGGACGAGTACGAGGAGGTGTAGGGCTGTGCCGAGAGAGAGAGAGAGAGAAAAGTTGTCTCAAATCTGCCCCAAAACCCTCACTATATATAGGAGAGGGAAGAGGGTGCCACCCTTCGTGTTTCCCACCCTAAGGGTGCGGCAGCCCTACATGGCTTTGGGCGGCGGCCAAGGTGGTGGAGGCGCCCTAGGGTGGGCTTTAAGGCCCAAGGTGGCCTCCCCACGCCTAGGGTTTGGCCCCCTCCACCCCTTCCTGCGCCTTGGGCCCTTAGTGGCGGCACACCAGCCCACCAAGGGCTGGTTCCCATCTACTTTTGGCCCATGTAGCAGATTGCGGCTCGCTGCCCTTCCCGTTGGACCCCCGGAACCCTTTCGGTGGTCCCGGTACATTACCGGTGTCGCCCGAAACACTTCCGGTGACCAAATCCTCACTTCCTATATATGAATATTTACCTACGTAACACTCCAGAGTGCCTCGTGACGTCCGGGATCTCATCCGGGACTCCGAACAACCTTCGGTAACCACGTACACTATTCCCCTATAACCCTAGTGTCATCGAACCTTAAGTGTGTAGACCCTACGGGTTCGGGAAGCATGCAGACATGACTGAGACATCTCTCCGATCAATAACCAACAGCGGGGTCTGGATATCCATGTTGGTTCCCACATGTTCCACGAGGATCTCATCGGATGAACCACGATGTCGGGCATTCAATCAATCCCTTATGCAATTCCCTTTGGCTACCAGTAGGATACTTGCCCGAGACTCGATCGTCGGTATCCCTATAGCTTGTTCAATCTCGTTACCGGTAAGTCTCTTTACTCGTTACGTAACACATCATCCCGTGGCTAAATCTTTAGTCACACTGAGCTCAATATGATGATGAATTACCGAGTGGGCCCAAGATACCCCTCCGTCACACGGAGTGACAAATCCCAGTCTCGATTCGTACAACCCAATGGATACTTTTGGAGATACCTTAGTGCACTTTTATAATCACCCAGTTACGTTGTGACATTTGATACACCCAAAGCACTCCTATGGTATCCGGGAGTTGCACAATCTCATGGTCTAAGGAAATGATACTTGACATTAGAAAAGATTTAACACACAAACAATACGATCTAGTGATATGCTTAGTGTCGTGGTTTTGTCACGGCACATGTCCTCGTGCAAGGACTTAGGTCTGAGGCCATCACAACCATGTAGCGGCTTGAGAGGGGTTGGTCGGAATCGAGAGACGCGAGTTTACCCAGGTTCGTCCCCTCAGATGGAGGTAAAAGTCTACGTCCTGCTTGTGTTTCATTGATTAAGATGATGATCTCGATTACAAGGGTGCGGAGTCGCTACCTCTAATCTCGAGGGTGTCCAATCTAACTATCTCTCATGACTTGTTTTGTCTAGACCTAAGTTGTGTATCTTGTCCCTCTTGGGGCGCCTTACCCCTCATTATATAGGTGGAAGGGGTAGGTTTACATGTAGAGTCCTACTAGGAGTAGGAATATGACTAGTCTCTCTTGAATCCTAATCCGGGTCTTGTTTCCTTCTTGTGGAAGTCTTTCCTCTTCTTGGGCCTTCTCTTGTGAGCCGGCCCTCCTGGCCTCTTTATGAGTCGCTTTATGCCAGGGTGTACGTCGGGCCTTGGGCCTTCGTCATTTGTCTGAGTCGCCTCTGGGGTCAAGTATGAGTCCCAGCCAGGTCACTGCTGAGTCTCGGGTGAGTCGCCGAGTCCTTGGCGGGTCATACTTCAAGCCGGGTTACATTTCGGGGTATATCGCCGACATTAGCCCCAGGTTAGCTTGAATTTATTCATGGTAAGCTCGTGAAATAAGAATAATAAATATTTTAAGGGACCGGCTTGCTCCTCTGGCCGGCTTGATTTACTGTAGTGGCTCCTTGAAAAATCCAGGTTTGTTCTTTGAACTGTCTTCAATCGTTTTGCAGGTATGTGTCCTCCACAATAAAATACATATGCCATTGAATCGCCCTTCAATGCTTTGGCTTTGATGTAAATTTGGGGAATAAGAAATCCACACAATGTTGAACTGGCTTCTCTTTGCCTCGGCGGGTTATGATTGATAATGGCGAGTTATGATTGTTGGTAACACCCTATCAAACAACTGAACTCAAATTGACTTGATCAAATTATTGGGGATAAAGAAATCCATGTAATGTTGAACCGGTCTTTCAATGCTTCAACTGTAGCCCCCAAGCTCCAAGTTTAGCAACTCATGATGACTTGGAGATTTGTAATAATTTCTTTGACCATGTAGCCCCCAAGTGTCGGGTTGTCTTGCCTGCAGCAGCCTGGGACTTGTAATCATCTTATACTTATAAAGCTTCAGCTGGTGTAGCCCCCAAGGGCCGGCTCATCAGTGTGTGATGGGCCGGATCTTCAATTTGGACTTCATGATCTAGGAAACAACTGAGTGTTGTAGCCCCCAAGTGTCAGGTTGTCTTTCCTGCAGCAACCTGGGACTTCCGAATTTTTGATCTGAATAGTGTAGCCCCCAAGTGCCCGGTTGATTGCTTGCGGCGACTCGCGACTTCCACGTTCTTCTCCTTTGAAATTGAAACATCATATGATGTAGACCCCAAGGGCCGAGTCATTATGCAATATTGGGCAGGGACTTTGTAGATCTGAGTATGTAAACTTGAGCGGCAATGTGTAGCCCCCAAGGGCCGGGTCATTATAAAAATGATGAGCCGGTTCTTCCTTGAATCCATTCTTGAATAAAGAGCGACCTGTAGCCCCCAGGGCCGGCTTATCTCCTTGAAATAGTCGGGTCTGTTAATGATGTGATGATTTGAAAGATTAGTTTGCATTAGCCCCCAAGTGTCATGGTGCATGCTTGCAACGACATGGGACTTTCATACTTTGATGTAATCTTGATTTGAATAATGTAGCCCCAAGTGCCGGGTTGTGTGCCTGCAGCGACTTGGGACTATTCCTTCCATTGTAGAATCATATCCACTCTCATGATACCTTTGTGATGAAAGCAATCCTTGATCGTGGTTGCAAAGTAACCCGACAAATATATGGTTGAGAAATCCATAAGTATTGTAGTTTACTACAGAGCACAAGTTGAAGAAATCCAAGAGCCGATCAATTCGATGACCCGACATTATATGTGATAGGGCGGCTCTTCGACAATAGTCAATTCTTTCGAGTTGGCTTAAAAATCCCAATCATTTAACACTAGTTACGAGAAACCATGATGAAAATCCAACCAAATTGGCTATTAAAGACTTATTTGTTCCTGCAAAAAATTATGCTTTGACCCGGTTTGAAGACTGGCTTGATATGTATGTATGATGCATGATGTAATGCAGTATGATGCATGTATATGATAGAATAATGCTGGCAACACCATAGTATGGCATCAAGTTATTTTAAATAAGTCGACTCAGTGAGTCATGGTAGCTGGCTCAGTGAGTCACGATGGGTAGGACGAGCTCTCAAGGCTCTAGTGGTACCCAAAAAAGGTTAAGCCGGCTCAGTGAGTCACGGCGGCCGGCTCAGTGAGTCACGACAGGGTAGGACGAGCTTGCAAGGCTCTAGTGCTACCCTAAAGAGGCTTTTGCAACAGCCTTAGTTGTTTAGACCGGCTGATCAGGCGCGAGTCAAGCTTCACTGAAGCAGGTTCGGTGAACCCATGGTTTGTCTATTTTCCATATGCCGGCTCCCGCAAGCACCCTTCATGTTTTAACCAAGGCGAGTTCAGGGTCCAAACTGGATTAACTCACCAAGATTACATGGGACCATACGGCGACTCGCCAAACACACAGTCCAGTATAACCATTGTAATGCGTTAACTTTTCACTAGCCAAGAGGGTATTCAAGCTGAACTCAGTAAGTAGAAGCCCCCAAGTGACCTATGATTAGGGAAAATTCAGACATAGGATTGCAAAAGCTTATGTTCTTACTGCAAAAATATTTGGGAACTAGTAGCCCCCAAGTAAGCCGACTTAATTCTCAAAATGATATAAGGCGCCCATGTTTGAACCGTGCAACGTGGCAACTTTGGTCCTCTTTGGCTTACCAGTATCCAGTTTGGAAATAATTGCAGCATGGCGACTTATGCTCTTTGATACTGATAGCGTCCATGCTTGGATGACTTATGAAACAATAAAGACTCATGCTTTCAAGAAGCTGAAACGGCAGAGACCTCGAATTTCGTGGGCGCCGGCTTTATTGTTGTAACGACCCGGGGTTCTTGAATTATTCATCCCAGTTGAGTCTGCCGAGCCATGTCCATGTAGCCCCCGAGTCTTAAGTTGACTCAAAGAGGCAGCTTGAGAATCTCCATATTTGATTGGGACATAAACCGACATAGGGTTGATGGTGAATAATGGACTTTTGACCCGTGCTTAATTCTCAGATAGTCCGTCTCTCGTGGTTCCTTTAGGGCCACATTCCTTTTCTTTTGTTGCTTGCCTTTAATTGTCGTCTCGATGATGACCGGCTTCACCAGGGATGTTTCCATCATGACAAATTCTCATGTTTCTTTTGATATGTTGAAGTAGATAGTATTGACCAATGCATCTATCCATTGAGCAATCCGGCGCGAATAGGAGCTGGTACGTGTTTTTATGATGTCGTGTAAGATATGAACGCCATTCTTCCTTTACGCCAATGTTGTTGGGAGAGACGGATCGCAGAGGCGGCTTGCATGCATCCGTTGGGCGGCTCCTATATGCGAAGGTTGCACCGATATGTTGATTGAGAACAGTCCGTGGGAACGAGGCTTGCGCGCGTCTGTTGGGCGGCTCGTATAAGCAAGCACTGCACCGGCGGGTTGATGTTGTCTGGACCGTGAGGACAGTGACTTGCGTCCGTCTATTGGGTGGATCGTACAGGCGAGCACTGCACCAGCGGGTTGACATAATCTTGGCCGTGAGGGCGGCATCTTGAATGTGAGAGTTGTCTGGTGTTTTGGCATGGACTCGAGAATCGGCCGTGGCGTTGTAAACCGCCTTGGTGCACGGGCGTGAGAGTCAGCCGCGTCATTGTAAATTGGCACTGATGGCGAGTTGATCACTGTGCTCGAAACCGGTGAGGATGGCAAATTGACCACGTCGTTTGTAAACCGACGTAGACGGCGAGTTTGGCCGCCTCAGATTGATGTAGTGTGGATGGATGCTGGTGTGTGATTAGCGTGAGCTCCATATCCACAATATTATATCGTCTTTGTGGTAAGCGCTTGTCCTGCACAGAAAAATATCGCGAACAAAGTTTTGTCCTCAAAAAATAATTTAGAGTGTATTGATAAAACAAATAGGGTGGATAACACCTGGTTTTCCGGATGGACGAGGACGATGGTGTAGCCTTAGCAACCACATGGCCTTCTTCCTCCTACAAATCCTCCTTTGTCTTAGCCCCATCTGCTGTTTTCCCTTTATTGTCATACAGGGACAACCGACAGGGGAATGGGGCAAGCTGGATCCAGAGCAAACCCGGAGTGGAGCTGGTCGAGCGGAGGCAGGGGCCGCCTGGCGAACGCGGCTCGAACGGCCTGCCGCAATGACGCGCGAAGGTGGGAACCACGACGGCTCGGGTGATGCAGGGCCAAGCAACACGATGGGGCGGTTCTGGAACGCGACGGTCAAGGGGCGACGCCGGAAGTCGGCTTGAAGGGAGGCGGCGGCCGGGGTGCCGCGAGGTGAAGTGGTGCCGATGCAATGGCAGCTCAAGGCGCGACAACGGATCAAGATGGAGCTGACATGGAGCAGACGCGCAGAGGCGCGGCGAGGGGCAGGGTGGAGCCTTCAGGTCGAAGGCAGGGCACGCGGATCGGCCATGAGCAGCGCTAGCATGGAGTGGGAGGTGTCTTGGACGCGCTGCAGCGAAGGCAGGCGAGGTGGAGCCAGCGTGGGAACAACGAGCATGGGAGAGGCGAGCGGGACGCGGCAACGTTGAGTCCGTGGTTGATCCATTTACGGATCGTGGCTTCTTCCTTTTTTTCTTCTTATCTGACTCTGGTCTTCACGTGGAGAACTACGATATCCTTGTTTTTCTCTAAGTATGCCAATGGCAGCAAAGTAGTAGACGACCTCTGTATTATTTCCTGCTGCTACTATCAATTCCATGGATGTTGGGATTTGTACGAGATAACAATGATACAAACACAACAGATGTGACAGTGGCCTCAAACATAGCAATCTAACCCAACCGCTGAGTCTCGAAATTCATTACACCTTCGGTGGACTGTTGTAGTATCCTGGTTTCAACCAAAACCAAACTCCTATCGGTCTCGACGGATAAAAAATGATCAAACGAATCACAGGGTAGCGGTACTGGAAGACAACAATCCTAACTTCTCTTCAAACTCAAATCTCGTATATGTTGCTTTAACTATTCATCAACGACGTGATCTTTTGCATCGACCTCATGGAGCCGGCAAGTCATAAGTTTCTTGATCCCTGGGGGAGATCCCTTCAAGAACATAATTCCACCGTACGATCTGCCCCACGGTTGGCGTCAAATTTCGTGGTTTTGTCACGGCATATGTCCTCGTGCAAGGACTTAGGTGTGAGGCCATCACAACCATGTGGCGGCTTGAGAGGGGTTGGTCCGAATCGAGAGACACGAGTTTACCCAGGTTCGGCCCCTCCGATGGAGGTAAAAGCCTACGTCCTGCTTGTGTTTCATTGATGAAGATGATGATCTTGATTACAAGGGTGCGGAATCGCTACCTCTAATCTCGAGGGTGTCCAATCTATCTATCTCTCATGACTTGTTTTGTCTAGACCTAAGTTGTGTATCTTGTCCCTCTTGGGGCGCCTTACCCCTCCTTATATAGGTGGAAGGGGTAGGTTTACATGTAGAGTCCTACTAGGAGTAGGAATAGGACTAGTCTCTCTTGAATCCTAATTCGGGTCTTGTTTCCTTCTTGTGGGAGTCTTTCCTCTTCTTGGGCCTTCTCTTTTGATCTGGCCCTCGTGGCCTCTCTATGAGTCGCCTTATGCCAGGGTGTACGCCGGGCCTTGGGACTTCGTCATTTGTCGGAGTCACCTGTGGGGTCAAGTATGAGTCGCCCGCCAGGTCACTGCTGAGTCGCCCAGTCCTTGGCGGGTCATACTTCAAGCCGGGTTACACTGCAGGGTATATCCCCGACGCTTAGGATTGGGTCTTGTCCATCACATCATTCCCCAATGGATGTGATCCCGTTATCAATGACATCTAATGTCCATGATCAGGATACCATGATCATCTATTGATCAACGATCTAGCCAACTAGAGGCTCACTAGGGACACATTGTGATCTATATATTCACACATGTACTACGGTTTCCGGTTAATACAATTATAGTATGAATAATAGACAATTATCATGAACAAGGAAATATAATAATAACCACTTTATTATTGCCCCTAGGGCATATTTCCAACAGTCTCCCACTTGCACTAGAGTCAAGAATCTAGTTACATTGTGATGAATCGAACACCCATAGAGTTCTGGTGCTAATCATGTTTCGCCCGTGGAAGAGGTTTAGTCAACGGATGTGCGACATTCTGATCCGTATGTACTTTACAAATATCTATATCTCCATCCTTGATATATCCACGTATGGAGTTGAAGCGACATTTGATGTGCTTGGTCTTCTTGTGAAACCTAGGCTCCTTTGCAATAGCAATAGCTTGAGTTTTGTCACAAAAAAGAGTCATCGGGCCCGACGCACTTGGAATCACTCCTAGGTCGGTGATGAACTCCTTCATCCAGACTCCTTCCCGTGCTGCTTCCGAAGCAGCTATGTACTCTGCTTCACATGTAGATGTCGCCACGACGCTTTGCTTGCAACTGCACCAGCTAACTGCCCCATTATTCAAAATATACACGTATCCGGTTTGTGACTTGGAGTCATCCGGATCTGTGTCAAAGCTAGCATCAACGTAACCCTTTACGACGAGCTCTTCAACACCTCCATAAACGAGAAACATATCTGTAGTCCTTTTCAGGTACTTAAGGATGTTCTTGACCGCTGTCGAGTGATCCACTCCTGGATCACTTTGGTACCTCCCTATGAAACTTATGAAAAGGTTCACATCAGGTGTGGTACACAACATGACATACATAATAGAGCCTATGGCTGAAGCATAGGGGACGATACTCATCTTTTCTCTATCTTTTGCCGTGGTCGTACGTTGAGTCGTACTAAACCTCACACCTTGTAATACAGGTAAGAACCCCTTTTAGCCTTATCCATATTGAACTTCTTCAATATCTTGTCAAGGTATGTGCTTTATGAAAGACCTATGAGGCGTCTCGATCTATCTCTATAGATCTTGATGCCTAATATGTAAGTAGCTTGTCCAAGGTCCTTCATTGAGAAACTTTTATTCAAATAGGCCTTGATGCTTTCCAATAGTTCTATATCATTTCCCATCAACATTATGTCATCCACATATAATATGAGAAATGCTACAGAGCTCCCACTCACTTTCTTGTAAATACAAGCTTCTCCATAAGTCTGTACAAACCCAAACGCTTTGATCACCTCATCAAAGTGAATGTTCCAACTCCGAGATGCTTGCACCAGCCCATAGATGGAGCGCTGGAGCATGCATACCTTGTTAGCATTGCTAGGATCGATAAAACCTTCAGGCTGTATCACATGCAATTCTTCTTTAAGAAAGACGTTCAGGAATGCCATTTTGACGTCCATTTGCTAGATTTCATAATCATAAAATACGGTAATTGCTAACATGATTCGGACCGACTTCAGCATCGCTACGGGTGAGAATGTCAATCCCTTGAACTTGTTGATAACCCTTAGCGACAAGTCGAGCCTTATAGATGGTCACATTACCATCCGTGTCAGTCTTCTTCTTAAAGATCCATTTATTTTTTATGGCTCGCCGATCATCTGGCAAGTACACCAAAGTCCATAATTTGTTCTCATACATGGATCCTATCTCGGATTTCATGGCCTCAAGCCATTTGTTGAAATCCGGGCCCGCCATTGCTTCTTCATACTTCGAAGGTTCACTGTTGTCCAACAACATGATTTCGATGACAGGGTTGCCATACCACTCTGGTGCAGAACGTACTCTCGTCGAGCTTCGAGGTTCAATAACAACTTGATCCGAAGTTTCATGATCATCATCATTAACTTCTTCTCTAGACGGTGCATGCACCTCAGAAACATTTTCTTGTGTTGCGCTACTTTCCGGTTCGAGAGGAGGTACAATTACCTCATCAAGTTGTATTTTCCTCCCACTTACTTCTTTTGAGAGAAACTCTTTCTCTAGAAAGGATCCGTTCCTGGCTACAAAGATTTTGCCTTCGGATCTAAGATAGAAGGTGTACCCAATAGTTTCCTTAGGGTATCCTATGAAGACGCATTTTTCCGCTTTGGGTTCGAGCTTCTCTGGTTGAAGTTTCTTCACATAAGCATCGCAGCCCCAAACTTTCAGAAACGATAGCTTAGATTTCTTGCCAAACCATAATTCATACGGTGTCGTCTCAACGGATTTGGACGGTGCCCTATTTAAAGTGAATGCGACAGTTTCCAATGCATATCTTAAAAATGATAGCGGTAAATCTGTAAGAGACATCATAGATCGCAGCATATCCAATAAAGTGCGATTACGACGTTCAGACACACCGTTATGCTGTTGTGTGCCAGGCGGCGTGAGTTTTGAAACAATTCCACATTTACTTAGGTGCATGCCAAACTCGTGACTCAAATATTCTCCTCCACGATCAGATCGTAGAACTTTATTTTCTTGTTATGTTGATTCTCCACCTCATTCTGAAATTCCTTGAACTTTTCAAAGGTTTCAGACTTGTGCTTCATTAAGTAGACATACCCATATCTACTTAAATCATCACTGAGGGTGAGAACACAACAATAGCCACCGCGAGCCTCAACACTCATTGGACCGCATACATCGGTATGTATTATTCCAATAAGTTGGTTGCTCGCTCCATTGTTCCGGAGAATGGAGTCTTGGTCATCTTTCCCATGAGGCACGATTCGCATGTGTCAAATGATTCAAAATCAATTGACTCCAAAAGTCCATCTGTATGGAGTTTCTTCATGCACTTTACACCGATATGACCAAGGCGGCAGTGCCACAAATATGTGGGACTATCATTATCAACCTTACATCGTTTGGTACTCACACTATGAATATGTGTAACATCACAATCGAGATTCATCAGGAATAAACCATTGACCAGCGGGGCATGACCATAAAACATACCACTTATATAAATAGAACAAAAATTATTCTCAGATTTAAATGAGTAGCCATCTTGCATCAAGCGAGATCCCGATACAATGTTCATGCTAAAAGCTGGTACTAAATAACAATTATTAAGGTTTAAAACTAATCGCGAAGGTAGATTTAGAGGCAGCGTGCCGACGCGATCACATCGACCTTGGAACCATTCCCGACGCGCATCGTCACCTCGTCCTTAGCCAGCCTACACTTGTTCGTAGTTCCTGCTTAGAGTAATTTTGCTTCAAGTGACTGGTTCCCTTGCAGTAATAACACTCAGTCTCAGGCTTGGGTCCTTTCTTTGGCTTCTTCCACGGCAACTGGTTTACCGGGCGCGGCAACTGCTTTGCCGTCTTTCTTGAACTTCTTTTTACCCTTGCCCTTCTTAAAACTGGCGGTCTTATTGACCATCAACACTTGATGCTCTTTCTTGATTTCTACCTCCGCAGATTTCAGCATTGAATACAACTCGGGAATAGTCTTTTTCATCCCTTGCATCTTGTAATTCACAACAAATCCTTTATAGCTAGGTGGAAGCGACTGGAGGATTCTGTCAATGACCACATCATCTGAAAGTTCAACTCCCAACCGAGTCAAGCAGTTGTGCAACCCAGACATTCTGAGTATGTGCTCACTGACAAAACTATTCTCCTCCATCTTACAACTAAAGAACTTGTCGGAGACTTCATATCTCTCGACTGGGCATGAGCTTGAAAAACAAGTTTCAGCTCCTCGAACATCTCATATGCTCCGTGTTGCTCAAAATGCCTTTGGAGGCCCGGTTCTAAACTGTAAAGCATGCCGCACTGAACCAGAGAGTAGTCATCACTCCGCGACTGCCAGGCATTCCTAGTGTCCTGGGCTGCCGCGGGAACGGGAGGATCACCTAGCGGTGCATTAAGGACACATGCCTTCTTGGAAGAAGTGAGGATGAGCTTTAAGTTACGAGCCCAATCCGCATAGTTGCTCCCATCATCTTTCATCTTGGTTTTCTCTAGGAACGCGTTGAAGTTGAATGAGACATTTGCGTTGGCCACTGGATCTACAATATTTGTAAAGACATTATTAGACTAAGTTCATGATAATTAAGTTCATCTAATCAAATTACTAATGAACTCCCAATTAGATCGACACCCCTCTAGTCATCCAAGTGTTACATGATCCACGTCGACTAGCCCGTGGCCGATCATCACGTGAGACGGACGAATCATCAATGGTGAGCATCTCCATGCTAATCGTATCAATCATACGACTCATGTTCGACCTTTTGGTCTCCCGTATTCGAGGCCATGTCTGTACATGCTAGGCTCGTCGAGTCAGCCTAAGTGTTTTGCGTGTGTAAACTGGCTTACAGCCGTTGTATGCGAACGTTAGAATCTATCACACCCGATCATCACATGGTGCTTCGGGACAACGATCCTTCACAACGGTGCACACTTAGGGGAATACATATCTCGAAATTTTAATGAGGGATCATCTTATCTTTGCTACCGTCAATCTAAGCAATAATATGAAAAACATGATAAACATCACATGCAATCATATAGTGACATGATATGGCCAATATCATCTTGCTCCTTTGATCTCCATCTTCGGGGCACCATGATCATCATTGTCACCGGCATGACACCATGATCTCAATCATCATGATCTCCATCATTGTGTCTCCTGAAGTCGTCATGCCAACTATTACTTCTACTACTATAGCTAACCGTTAGCGATAAAGTAAAGTAATCAACATGGCGTTGCATCTCATACAATAAATTAAGACAACTCCTATGGCTCCTGCCGGTTGTCATACTCATCAACATGCAAGTTGTGAATCCTATAACAAGAACATGATCAATCTCATACATCACATATGTAACATCACATCCTGTTGGCCACATCACATCACATAGCATACCCTGCAAAAACAAGTCAGACGTCCTCTAATTGTTGTTGCAAGTTTTACGTGCTTGGTTAGGGTTTTAGCAATAACGCTTCTTACCTACGTGACAGCCACAACGTTGATATGCCAATGCTATTTAACCTTCATAAGGACCCTCTTCATCGAATCCGATCCGACTAAAGTGGGAGAGACAAACACCCGCTAGCCACCTTATGCACCAAGTGCATGTTAGTCGGTGGAACCGGTCTCACGTAAGCGTACGTGTAAGGTCAGTCTGGGCCGCTTCATCCCACGATGCCTCTGAATCAAGATAATACTAGTAACGACAAGCAATTGACAAATCAGCGCTAACAACTTTGGTGTTCTACTTGCATAGATCTACGAATAGAACCTTGGCTCGGATGCCACTTTTGGGGAACATAGTAATTTCAAAATGTTCCTATTCCATACAAGGATCTATCTATGGAGAAAACAACAACGAGTCAAGGAGTAGAGCATCTTCATACCTTTGAAGATCGCTAAGCGGAAGCGTTGCTAGAACACGGTTGATGGAGTCATACTCGCAGTGATTCAGACGGTAGTGGATTCCGATCTATGCACTGAACGTGGTGCCTCCGCGTTCAACACACGTGCAGCCCGGTGACGTCTCCAACGCCTTGATCCAGCAAGGATGGAGGAGAGGTTGAGGGAGAGCTCCGACAGTACAATGGTGTGGTGACGGTGGAGCTACGTGGCACTCTGACAGGGCTTCGCCAAGCACTACAGAGGACGAGGAGGAGGAGGTGTAGGGCTGCGCCGAGAGAGAGAAACGTTGTCTCAAATCAGCCCCAAAACCCTCATTATCTATAGGAGGAGAGGGAGGAGGGTGCTGCTACTGCGACAACAGACCTTCCCTGGTACGACGCAAGGAATCCTGCTGCTATGGCTACGCCTTTAGGGACTACCTTGGCAAATATGCAAAGGATTTCCCCGCGGCCTTGGATCCTTGCGTTGGTGTTCCCTTGAAGAGGAAAGGGTGATGTAGCACAGCGGCGGTAAGTATTTCCCTCAGTTTTGAGAACCAAGGTATCGAACCAGTGGAAGATCTCGTCAAGTCACAAGTACCTGCACAAACACAAAGAGCTTGCACCCAATGCTATGAAGGGGTTGTCAATCCCATATAGATTGTTTGCAAAGTGAGAACTGAAAGCAAAGAGTAAACAGAGCAAAATAAAAGTGAAAGTGGAAACGATAGTTGTGAATAGACCCGGGGGGCCGTAGTGTTCACTAGTGGCTTTTCTCATGAAAGCAAGTAGACGGTGGGTGAACGAATTACTGTCGAGCAATTGATAGAACCGCGCAAAGTCGTGATGTTATCTAAGGCAATGATAACTTGGGGCATCCCCAAGCTTAGGATTTTACGACATCCTTGAATCAACTTGGGGTGCCTTGGGCATCCCCAAGATTGAGCTCTTGCCATCCTTTATCATTTTGTCCATAAGAACTTCACCCAAAACATGAAAACTTCACAACACGAAACTTAAACAGAAACTCGTGATAACATTAGTATAAGAAAGCAAACCACCACTTCCTTAGGTACTGTAGCAAACTTAAACTCTGCTTATGTTGATGTTGGGTTACTGTATTTTCAATCTTCCATGGCTAATACCCCCCGATACTATCCATAATTTCATCAAAATAAGCAACCAACTCAACAAAAACAGAATCTGTTAACAGCAGACCAGTCTGTAGCAATCTGTATACTTCGTATACTTCTGGTACTTCAAAAATTCTGACACATTACGACAGTCTGAAGAATTTGCATAGAAATCAGCAGCAAAAAGAATCAACTCAAAAGCTCATACAGTAAAAAAATGAAAATTCTTTTCGTGAGCAGAAAGTTTCTATCTTTTCCAGCATGACCAAACGATCATCCCCAAGACTAATCATAACGGTTTTGCTTGGCACAAACGCAAAAAGAAACAAAAAAACACAATCATAACATAATTATGAAAGTGTGAAAAACACAAAACAGAAAGAAAAAGGATAGATTCGTTGGGTTGCCTCCCGACAAGCGCTATTGTTTAACGCCCTTAGCTAGGCATAAGGTGATGGAATCATGTATTCCAAGGTCAAGGTAGTTCCATTAACCATGAGCGGGGGTGAGCCTACCAAATTCATGGTAGATCCATAGGAATCAACAATATGGCTCCCCAAAAAATTCCCGCCTATGATGGTATCAAGAATATACCTATTCCAAGGAGAGATTCCAACATAAAAACTGCGAAGAAGAACGGTACTGGATTGCTTACGAGTAGATCTACTTTGAGCATTGCAAATCCTGTACCAAGCGTCCTTTAAATTTTCTTCCGCAATCTGCTTGAAATTGAGAACTTCGTTCTCAGGGGTATCGTTTGGAGTAGTGGTTCTAGACATTAATAGACTATCCCACACACGAACGAGCAGGAGGTAAGCGAGTGAAGCGGGTAGAAGAAAACGGCAATGGAAAACGACAAAAAGGCAAAAGAAAGCGGCAAAGGAAAACGACAAAAAGGCAAATGAAAACGGCAAAGGAGAAAGGCAAATAAAATGGCAAATGTGAAGTGGGGGAGAGGAAAACGAGAGGCAACTGGCAAAAAAGGTAAATGCAAGAGATGAGTTTGTGACACCTACTTGGATAGATGACTTGATCTCTCCTCCTTGCGCCAGAAATCAGCACGTTGAAGAGAGACTATTCTTGACTTGATCCTCCTGGGCAACGGCGCCAGAAATCCTTCTCCTACTGCGACAACAGACCTTCCCTGGTACGGCGCCAGGAATCCTGCTACTACGGCTACGCCTTTAGGGACTTTCTTGGTAAATATGCAAAGGATTTCCCCGCGGCCTTGGAGCCTTGCGTTGGTGTTCCCTTGAAGAGGAAAGGGTGATGTAGCACAACGGCGGTAAGTATTTCGCTCAGTTTTGAAGGTATCGAACCAGTGGAAGATCTCGTCAAGTCACAAGTACCTACACAAACACAAAGAGCTTGCACCCAATGCTATGAAGGGGTTGTCAATCCCTTATAGATTGTTTGCAAAGTGAGAACCGAAAGCAAAGAGTAAACAGAGCAAAGTAAAAGTGAAAGCGGAAATGATAGTTGCGAATAGACCCGGGGGCCGTAGTGTTCACTAGTGGCTTCTCTCATGAAAGCAAGTAGACGGTCGGTGAACGAATTACTGTCGAGCAATTGATAGAACCGCGCAAAGTCGTGATGTTATCTAAGGCAATGATTATATCTATAGGCATCACGTCCAAAACAAGTAGACCGATACTTTCTCCATCTACTACTATTACTCCACACGTCGACCGCTATCCAGCATGCATCTAGTGTATTAAGTCCAAAAGAACAGAGTAACGCCTTAAGCAAGATGACATGATGTAGATGGACAATCTCATATCTACGATAAAAGCCCATCTTGTTACCCTTGATGGCAACAACATGATGCGTGCCCTGCTGCCCCTTCTGTCACTAGGAAAGGTCACCACACGTTATGAACCCAAAACCAAGCACTTCTCCCATTGCAAGAATCATAGATCTAGTTGACCAAACAAAACCCAAGACTCGGAGAGACTTACAAGGATATCAAATCATGCATATAAGAAATCAGCAAAGACTCAAATATAATTCATAGATAATCTGATCACAAATAGACAATTCATCGGATCTTGACAAACACACCGCCAAAGAGGATTACATCGGATAGATCTCCATGAAGATCATGGAGAACTTTGTATTGAAGATCCAAGAGAGAGAAGAAGCCATCTAGCTACTAACTACGGACCCGTAGGTCTGAAGTGGACTACTGACGAGTCATTGGAGAGGCGATGATGTTGATGTAGAAGCCCTCCAACTCCAAAGTCCCCTCCAGCAGGGCACCGGGAAGGGTCTCCAGATGAGATCTCGCGGAAACGGAAGCTTGCGGCGGCGGAAAAGTGTTTTCGTGGATGCCCTGATTTTTTCTGGATTTTTAGGGAATTTATAGGCCAAAGACCTAGGGCAGGGAAGCGCCAGGGGGGCCATAAGCTTGGTTGCCGCAGCCTCCCCCCTGGTCGCGGCAACAGGGGTTGTGGGCCCCCTGTGTGCCCACTGCCTTGGCCCTCAAGCCTCCCAATCTTTTTCCGTTCTGGAAAATTTATTTTGGGGATTTTATTCTGTTTGGTCTCCGTTCCAAAACCAGATCTGAAAAGAGTCAAAAACACAGAAAAAACAGGAACTGGCACTTGGCACTGAATTAATAAGTTAGTCCCAAAAGAGATATAAAAGGTAAACAAAACAACCAAAGTTGACAAGATAACATCGTGAAACCATCAAAAATTATAGATACGTTTGAGACGTATCAAGCATCCCCAAGCTTAACTCCTGCTCGTCCTCGAGTAGGGAAGTGATAAAGAATGAATTTTTGATGCTTTCATGCTGCCTAACATAGACGTCCTTTGTAACTCCTCTTATGTGACGTGAATGTTCAGATCCATTAAATTCAAAACAATAGTTTTCTATTGACGTGGAGACAATAATAATTCAAGCAAACTAGCAAGGTAATCATGAACTTTGAAAATAACAAGGCCAAAAGAAAGTTATCCCTACAAAATCATATAGTCTGGCTATGCTCTATCATCATTGCACAACAAATTTCAATCATGCACAACCCCGGTATTGGCCAAGTAATTGTTTTCACAGCTTTACTTTCTCAAATATTTTCAACTCTCGCGTAATAAATGTGCGTGAGCCATGGTTTTAGCACTATAAGTGGTGTGGAGTGTGGTGGAGGTTGCAAGACAAACAAGGAGAAGATGGTCACATTGACTAGGCATATCAATGAGCTATGGAGATGCTCATCAATAGATATCAACGTGAATGAGTAGGGATTGCCATACAAATGATGCACTAGAGCTAAGAGTATGTGAAAGCTCTCAAAGAAAACTAATGGGTGTGCATCCAACTTGCTTGCTCACGAAGACCTAAGGCAAATTTGAGGAAGCCTATCATTGGAATATACAAGCCAAGTTATATAATGAAAATTTCCCACTAGCTATATGGTGGTGACAAAACGAGAGAATCTCAATCATGAAGATCATGGTGCTTAATATGCACAAGTTGGAAATGTGGTAGCATTGTCCCTTCTCTCTTTTTCTCTCATATTTTTTTTGTGGGCTCTTTGGCCTCTCTTTTGTTGGTGGGCATCTTTGGCCTCTTTTATTTCCTCGCATGGGACAATGCTCCATCAATGATGATCATCACACTTACAACTCAAAACTTAGAGCAATGATGACTCTATATGGAATGCCTTCGGTAGTGTACCATGACAATGATCTAGCATGGCATAGACATAAATGGAAACATCATGCTAGCTATCTTACGATCATGCAATGGCAATGTAGAAGTGGTGGCACATGTCATGGTGGTGGTTGCATGGCAATATATCTCGGAATGGCTTTGAAAAAGCCATAGTAGGTAGGTATGGTGGCTATTTTGAGGGAGGCTAATGGTGGGTTTTGTGCACCGGCGAAAATTGCACGGCACTAAAGAAGATAGTGATGGTGGAAGCTGAAAGTGCATCTAAACCATGGACTCAACATTAGTCATGAAGAACTCATATACTTGTTGCAAAAGTTTTAGTAGTAATCGAAACAAAGCATTCAACGCATACTCCTAGGGGAAGGGTTGGTAGGTATAAACCATTGCGCGATCTCGACCGCCACACAAAGGATGACAATCAATAGACTAATCATGCTCAGACTTCATCACATAGAGGTTCACCATACGTGCATGCTACGGGAATCACTAACTTCAACACAAGTATTTCTAGATCCACAACACCTTACTAATATAACTTCGATATTACGACAACCACAACTCAAAACTAATTGAGATGAATCAAACTTCTCTAACTATTCAATGCACATGAAGGTGGAAGTTTTCATATCCCTTTGGATAACTACCCCTTTTGAGACTACCATCAAAGCATAGATAAACTACCAAGCCACGCACCGCCATGCTCTAAAAGATATAAGTGAAGTACATAGAGCAAAAGCAACTAGCTCAAAAGATATAAGTGAAGCACATATGAGCTGAATTGTCTAACCAAAGGATATAAGTGAAGCTCAACAAAATCACGATGAGTGCATGTCTCTCTCTCTAGGTGTGCAGCAAGTATGATTGTGACACAACAAAAATAAAAGACACCTACGATACAAGACGCTCCAAGCAAAACACATAACATGTGGTGAATAAAAATATAGCCCCAAGTAATGTTACCGATGGATTGAAGACGAAAGAGGGGATGCCTTCCCGGGACATCCCCAAGCTTAGGCTTTTACGACATCCTTGAATCAACTTGGGGTGCCTTGGGCATCCCCAAGCTTGAGCTCTTGCCACCCTTTATCTTTTTGTCCATAAGAACTTAACCCAAAACTTGAAAACTTCACAACACGAATCTTAAACAGAAACTCGTGATAACATTAGTATAAGAAAGCAAACCACCACTTCCTTAGGTACTGTAGCAAACTTAAATTCTGCTTATGTTGATGTTGGGTTACTGTATTTGCAATCTTCCATGGCTAATACCCCCGATACTATCCATAGTTTCATCAAAATAAGCAACCAACTCAACAAAAACAAAATCTGTTAACAGCAGACCACTCTGTAGCAATCTGTATACTTCGTATACTTCTGGTACTTCAAAAATTCTGAAACATTACGACAGTCTGAAGAATTTGCGTAGAAATCAGCAGCAAAAAGAATCAACTCAAAATCTCTTACAGAAAAAATGAAAATTCTTTTCGTGAGCAGAAAGTTTATGTCTTTTCCAGCATGACCAAACGATCATCCCCAAGACTAATCATAACGGTTTTGCTTGGCACAAACGCAAAAAGAAACAAAAAAATCACAATCATAACAGAATTATGAAAGTGTGGAAAACACAAAACAGAAAGAAAAAGGATAGATTCGATGCGTTTCCTCCCAACAAGCGCTATTGTTTAACGCCCTTAGCTAGGCATAAGGTGATGGAATCACGCATTCCAAGGTCAAGGTAGTTCCATTAACCATGAGCGGGGGTGAGCCTACCAAATTCATGATAGATCCATAGGAGTCAACAGTATGGCTCCCCAAAAAATTCCCGCCTACGATGGTATCAAGAATATACCTATTCCAAGGAGAGATTCCAACATAAAAACTGCGAAGAAGAACGGTAGTGGATTGCTTACGAGTAGATCTACTTTGAGCATTGCAAATCCTGTACCAAGCGTCCTTTAAATTTTCTTCCTCAATCTGCTTGAAATTGAGAACTTCGTTCTCAGGGGTATCGTTTGGAGTAGTGGGTCTAGCCATTGATGGACTATCCCACACATGAACGAGCAGGAGGTAAGCGAGTGAAGCGGGCAGAAGAAAACGGCAAAGGAAAACGACAAAAAGGCAAAAGAAAGCGACAAAGGAAAATGGAAAAAAGGCAAATGAAAATGGCAAAGGAGAAAGGCAAATAAAATGGCAAATATGAAGTGGGGGAGAGGAAAACGAGAGGCAACTGGCAAAAAAGGTAAATGCAAGAGATGAGTTTGTGACACCTACTTGGATAGATGACTTGATCTCTCCTCCTTGCGCCAGAAATCAGCACGTTGAAGAGAGACTATTCTTGACTTGATCCTCCCTGGCAAAGGCGCCAGAAATCCTTCTGCTACTACGACAACAGACCTTCCCTGGTACGGCGCTAGGAATCCTGCTACTACGGCTACGCCTTTAGGGACTTTCTTGGCAAATATGCAAAGGATTTCCCCGCGGCCTTGGAGCCTTGCGTTGGTGTTCCCTTGAAGAGGAAAGGGTGATGTAGCACAACGGCGGTAAGTATTTCGCTCAGTTTTGAGAACCAAGGTATCGAACCAGTGGAAGATCTCGTCAAGTCACAAGTACCTGCACAAACACAAAGAGCTTGCACCCAACGCTATGAAGGGGTTGTCAATCCCTTATAGATTGTTTGCAAAGTGAGAACTGAAAGCAAAGAGTAAACAGAGAAAAGTAAAAGTGAAAGTGGAAACGATAGTTGCGAATAGACCCGGGGGCCGTAGTGTTCACTAGTGGCTTGTCTCATGAAAGCAAGTAGACAGTGGGTGAACGAATTACTATCGAGCAATTGATAGAACCGCACAAAGTCGTGATGTTATCTAAGGCAATGATTATATCTATAGGCATCACGTCCAAAACAAGTAGACCGATACTTTTTGCATCTACTACTATTACTCCACACGTCGACCGCTATCCAGCATGCATCTAGTGTATTAAGTCCAAAAGAACAGAGTAACGCCTTAAGCAAGATGACATGATGTAGATGGACAATCTCATATCTATGATAAAAGCCCATCTTGTTACCCTTGATGGCAACAACACGATGCGTGCCTTGCTGCCCCTTCTGTCACTCGGGAAGGTCACCACACGGTATGAACCCAAAACCAAGCACTTCTCCCATTGCAAGAATCATAGATCTAGTTGGCCAAAAAAAACCCAAGACTCGGAGAGACTTACAAGGATATCAAATCATGCATATAAGAAATCAGCAGAGACTCAAATATAATTCATAGATACTCTGATCACAAATCCACAATTCATCGGATCTCGACAAACACACCACCAAAGAGGATTACATCGCATAGATCTCCATGAAGATCATGGAGAACTTTGTATTGAAGATCCAAGACAGAGAAGAAGCCATCTAGCTACTAACTACGGACCCGTAGGTCTGAAGTGGACTACTCACGAGTCATTGGAGAGGCGATGATGTTGATGTAGAAGCCCTCCAACTCCAAAGTCCCCTTCGACAGGGCACCGGGAAGGGTCTCCAGATGAGATCTCGTGGAAATGGAAGCTTGCGATGGCGGAAAAGTGTTTTCGTGGATGCCCTGATTTTTTCTGGATTTTTAGGGAATTTATAGGCCAAAGACCTAGGCAGGGAAGCGCCAGGGGGGCCACATGCTTGGTTCCCGCGACCTCCCCCCTAGCCGCGGCAACAGGGCTTGTGGGCCCCTTGTGGGCCCACTGCCTTGGCCCTCAAATCTACCGATCTTCTTCCGTTCTGGAAAAATTTATTTCGGGGATTTTATTTTGTTTGGACTCCGTTCCATAATCAGATCTGAAAGGAGTCAAAAACACAGAAAAAACAGGAACTGGCACTTGGCACTGAATTAATAAGTTAGTCCCAAAAAAATAATATAAAAGGTAAACAAAACATCCAAAGTTGACAAGATAACAACGTGAAGCCATCAAAAATTATAGATACATTTGAGACGTATCAGGTGCCCACCCTTAGGGTTTCCCACCCTAAGGGTGCGGCAACCCTAGATGGCTTTGGGCGACGGCCAAGGTGGTGGAGGCGCCCTAGGGTGGTCCTTGAGGCCCAAGGTGGCCTCCTCAAGCCTAGGCTTTGGCCCCTCCACCTCTTGCTGTGCCTTGGGCCCTTAGTGGTGACGCACCAGCCCACCAAGGGATGGTTCCCATCCACTTTTGGCCCATGTAGCAGTTTGGGGCTGGTGTCCCTTCCCGGTGGACACCCGAAAACCTTCTGGTGGTCCTAGTACATTACCGGTGTCGTGTGAAACACTTCCGGTGACCAAATCCTCACTTCCTATATATGAATCTTTACCTCCGGACCATTCCGCAACTCCTTGTGACATTCGAGATCTCATCCGGGACTCCGAACAACCTTCGATTACCACGTACACTATTCCCCTATAACTCTAGCGTCATCGAACCTTAAGTGTGTAGACCCTACGGGTTCGGAAAGCATGCAGACATGACCAAGACACCTCTACGATCAATAACCAACAACGGGGTCCGGATATCCATGTTGATTCCCACATGTTCATTAATGATCTCATCGGATGAACCACGATGTCAGGGATTCAATCAATCCCGTATGCAATTCCCTTTGTGTACCTGTATGATACTTGCCTGAGATTCGTTCGTTGGTATCCCTATACCTTGTTCAATCTCGTTACCGGCAAGTCTCTTTACTCGTTCCATAACACATCATCCCGTGGCTAAATCCTTAGTCACACTGAGCTCAATATGATGATGAATTACCGAGTGGGCCCAAAGATACCTCTCCGTCACACGGAGTGACAAATCCCAATCTTGATTTGTACAACCCAACTGATACTTTCGGAGATACATGCAGTGCACCTTTATAATCACCCAGTTACGTTGTGATGTTTGATACATCCAAAGCACTCCTACGGTATCCGAGAGTTGCACAATCTCATGGTCTAAGGAAATGATATTTGACATTAGAAAAGCTTTAGCAGACGAACAATACGATCTAGTGCTATGCTTAGGATTGGGTCTTGTCCATCACATCATTCCTCAATGATGCGATCCCATGATTAGGAAACCATGATCATCTATTGATCAACCAGCTAGCCAACTAGAGGCTCACTAGGGACACATTGTGATCTATATATTCACACATGTATTACGGTTTCTGGTTAATACAATTATAGCATGAATAATATACAATTATCATGAACTAGGAATTATAATAATAACCACTTTATTATTGCCTCTAGGGCATATTTCGAACAATATACCCCTCCACCTACCTCTCATTCGTAGAGGAAGCACTCAGAACACACACACACACACTTGCCAGATCCAATTTTCGGAGAGAGAGCCACCTATTGTCTTAAGATCAGGAGATTCCATTCCAACAATTTGAACCTTGATTTATAACCTCCCCAAGTTGCTTTCCAAAGGATCAATCTCTCCTACCCTTGCCAAATCTGAGAGATAATGACTCAGTGTTGAGTAGACTATCTTTAGAAGCACAAGAGCAAGGAGTTCGTCGTTCTACCACATCTATTACATTTTGAAGGGTGGTGCCTCCTAGATTGGTTAGGTGTCGTTTGGGAGCCTCCTACTTCGTGTTGTGGAGTTGAATCAAGATGTTTGTAAGGGCAAGGAGATCGCCTACTTCATGAAGATCTACCATGAGTGATTCTAGTCCTATGTGGACGGAAGCCGTGGTGGAATAGACAAGGCCGCTTCTTCGTTGACCCCTTGTGGGTGGAGCCCTCCGTGGACTCTCACAGACGTTACCCTCTATGGGTTGAAGTCTCCACTAACATGGGCATACAATAGCTCCACCTATCGGAACCATGCCAAAAATCGCCGTGTCAACCTTTGCATTTGATCTCCCTACCTTACCCTCTACTTTACACTTGCATGTTTTACTTTTCGCTGCTATACTCTTAGATGTGCATGTGTAGGGTGTACTTGACTAGTCATAATTTCTAAAACTGTCCCACACTTAAAACTGGGAAAAAGGTTAATTTTTTATCCTGTCAAGTAGTCTAATCACCTCCCCCTCTAGACATACTTTTGATCCTACAAGATGAGATGGTGCTGATGAAGATGTTGATGAAGATTGCCTCCCCATGATGAGAGGGTTGTTGGAGATGATGATGGCCTCGATTCCCCCCTCTAGGAGGGAAGTTCCTCCGGTTGAATCACTCCGACGAAGGGCAAAAGTGCTCCTGCCCATGTTCCGCCTCGAGACGGCGGCACTTCGTCCCGAAAGTCCTCCTCTGATTTTTTTTCCTGGGTAAAAGGGAATTTGTACCATAAGATGGTAGCCAAGGTGGGCCAGGGGGCTCACTAGACATTAGGCCGTGCGAGGGGGGGGGGCTGGCGTGCCCTGGTGTCTAGTGGGCGCCTGGTAGCCCCCCTCTCGTACTTCTTCTCTCCACTTTTTTTACTTATTCCAAAATAAATCTTTGTAAAATTTCAGCCCATTTGGAGATGTGCAGAATAGGTATCTCTGATGTAGCTTTTTCAGGTCCAGAATTCCACGTGTTGGCATTCTCCCTCTTGATGTGAACCTTGCATATTATGAGAGAAAAGGCATTGGAATTACTCCAACAAGTGGCAAAATGCATAAAACACTATAAATAACCGTGACAAAACATGATGCAAAGTGGAAGTATCACAAACCATGTCCCAGGCTGCCAGGGGTTGGCATTTGTCTCCGACTGCAGTCTTCTTCTTCTAGAGGTAGCGTCGACGGATTTTATCAAGATCGGCTAAGATTTTCGACAGGAGTTTAATTGTTCCCATTGGGTACATAATCAGAGACGTGATAAGAGAGTTGACTAGTGCAAGTCTTCTAGGCTCTAGCGTGTGACATCAAGGACATAGTAGCATTTATTCTTCTCTCGGCTTTGAAAACAAAGGGGTCATGTCTTGCACATTCACGCGTGTGGTGCTAAGGGGTAGTCCAAGGTAAGTGAAGGGCATGTTGGCCATTGTGCACCCGAAAATTGATGCGATCGTAGCACTTTTGTCACTTGGCACATTGATGGGGACTAATGGTAGACTTATGAAAGTTGATCTTGAGACCAATGCAAGCAGCTAATCAACATGAATATCTTTCATTAGTTCATCTTGGATCGGGCATGCTTGCATCAAAATGATGGTATCATCTGCGTATTGAATCACGAGATTGTGCTTCCCATCATGTGCACGGATGGGATGTTGTAGAATACGATCATGCATAGCCTCGTTGATGGCCATGTGAAGTAAATCCGTGGCTAAGACAAATATAAGAGGGGACAGAGGATCCCTTTAATGTATCCCACACTTGCAATGAAAATGTCGCCCGGGCACACCATTTCGGAGGATAGATGATTTACCTGAGTTGAAGATGCAGTGTATCCAATTGATCCAAGTATCATTGAAGCCCATATTTTGCATAATTTGTATCATAGAGGGGTGTTGAATGGTGTCAAATGCTTTTGCAAAGTCCAGTTTAAGGATCATAATTTCCTTCTTAAAAGTCTGGCACTGATGTATATATTCAAATGCCCATGCCACACAATCATGTATGGACCTTCCACACAGGAACCCATATTGATGTATCAAGTGTTGACTACCAAATTAAGAAATGAACTAATTAATGTATTATGGAACCAGGTTGATGTGATGTTGTTTGTATCCTGTGATGTTGATCCTTTTAGGAGGCAAGAAGCAAATCTTCCAAGAGGACATACGTAAATAGCTCAATGAATTGATCGTGTATCTGCCTTAGATCTAATGCACCAGGTGATACAAGAGTAACTTAGCATCCCATTGACGACAAGTAGATTACAAGAAACCACCATAATGGGACCCTAACTCAAACAACAACACCTTTTTTTCCAAAAACCCACCACCATTGTACCAGGTGATATGTGAGAACATTAGCATTGGCGGGGAGTAAATTACAATAAACCACTACAATGGAACCATAATTCAAAAAACCATCACCTTTCATTTTTTTTCAAAAATCCACCACCATAATACTAATGGTTTGAAAAAAAGGATTTTTGTCACCGGGAATTGAATCCAGTTCTCTCGGGTGAGAGCCGGGTATCCTAACCACATAGACTATGAAGGAATGGTGACATTGCAAATATTATCGCCTTTCATAGGTTAGGACATGCCGAAATAGTATTAAATATCTTGTCTCGTATAAAGTTTATGGAACATAAACCTCTAAAGAGTCAAATTCAGTATAACCACCATGTCATATAGTCAATATTTTACTAAAGAGAATGCAGGTATAAGGGGAAAATGTTTGTCTTTGACAAGAGTAGTCTCCAAATTGCTTAGTCGAAGCCTGATACTCTTATAAGAATACTAGTGGGCGAAGGCGTGGAGACACGTCGCGCCCGTACAAGTGCCTTTGGCTTATACATTTGTTATTGATGCTTAAAAACTATAAGAACAACATAATACACATGTCGGATGAGCGAAAAACTACAACTGGTTGAACATTATGGGGTACATTGTATTGGCTAGATGGTTCAAATTTTCTAATGAAAAAAGAAGAAAGCCAATGAAGTACAAGCATTTCTTTACATTCTAAGCTATCATAAACAAATGTGAATAGAAGGTTGGCAGGCTAAACGAGTGAGATCATTTTATAACACATATGGTTTGCCTCCCCAATGGCGATAGTACATTCCTTTTTTTTCATTTACTTGGAAATATTCAAATATCTACTCCGGAGTAGGTGGCCGACCATGGATAAGAGGTACCCTATGCAAATACATCAAAAAGTCAGCTTTAGGTTCCCCTTCTTATGGCATTTTCTAGAGTTTTAATGGGTAAACATGAATTTTTCCCCACATAGAAGACATCACAATGAGCGAATAGGTGCTTACAACACGATCCTTATATAATGTTATGTCATACAAAAATAATGTGATCCAATTATCATTTAAAAGTTCTCTATGGCTCTAAATGTTTGAGCAAAAAATATATTAAACCATGGTTTTGTTTGTGACTTATGGAACCAAAACATCAAATTTACCTTAACAACAAGTTTGACGGATGTGTATCTTTCCTAGAAAAGAGGTTGAATAAGATGGCAGTGTGGTGCAGCTCCGTTGGTCGAGGCCCCCGCTTGGGCCTCCTAGGGAACCACTGTCCTGGTCATCGATCAACTACCAATGCATCTCCTCCAATCTTCTGCTGATTTGGGAGCCACTTCCATAGCCACACTTCACTCATAAGAGGAGGGGGGCAGATAGGCATGGTAAGGCACACACAAGTGGAGAGGGCCACTGGAAAAGCGAGCAGGAGGATCCCTACAACATGAATATAGGTGGCGGTAGAGGAGGAGGGGACATGTGTGGGTGGAGGGAAAACATGATAGATTGGAGGCGGGGAAGAATGAATGGGAGTGTCTCGGAAAAGAGGAGGAGGGTTTGGTCTAAGTGGTGGATTCCATTTTGATGCTAAGTGAAAGAAGTTTTTTGAACAATGGTGAACCAACCAAGCCAATACCCATCAAAAACTAGTAGCATAAAATGAGCATACCTCAGATGGTTAGGTTCTTGTGGTTGAACCAGCCCATCAGGGTTCAATGCATAGACTTGGCACTGGTGCTTTCTTTTTGCAGGATTTATTCCAGTCCTTTTTGCGATGTGTGTTTAGTGGGAGGAGATGTTCCCATCGGCTACGAAAGTACCTGCGATGACTTCATTAATCTCAAGTTGTTACGTCGGCTCAATATCTCGGAGGTAGTCATAAAGATAAGATCTACGTGCGTGCGTTTGTAGGGGTGAGTGCATGTGTGTGTATGTGGGTTTCTGTATCGTATTAAATTAAGAAAATATAGCAAACTCAAAAGAAAAACGAGTACATGGAGAAAATCAACGTGTGGTTGGATGGTTAGGATGATATTGGTACCCCCCTCCTCGTCAGGGTTGAAGTCCCACGCATGACACTGGTGCTCGTATTTTTTTGGATTTTTTCTGGGCCTTTCGACTATGTGAGTTCAGTGGGAAGAGATACTTCCTGTTAGAGCATATTTTTCCAGATGTGGTTTTGGTAATTGATGACAATGCCTATGGACTAATGGTTGCCTTAAGTTATCTTCGAACGATTTGTCCATAGGCACTTCTTGAAGTCCATCTGTTGGTCTCAAGGAGTTTATATGATGACCAATGTGGTATTCAAGGTATTAGCCAAAGAATGGTCATAAAGACACTAGGTTGATCAAGACTAAGTGTAAGAGTAAATCAAGTTGATCAACACACAAAGCGTACAAGATGTACCGAGAGGGATCAAGTGATCCCATGGTACGGTAAGCATTGTCCATTACGCTTTTGTGTACTAACCCATGGTCTTCGTGAGAGTTCTATGCGGGGTTAGGTGTGTTTCCATGGGATTGCATCAAGAGGAAGATATCATACAACCCATGGAGGATGACGTCAAGTGGTGGTCGTCATCAAGATTGCGGTGTGCAAGTTCAAGTGGATCATCACGAACATATCATGCTTGAAGCTTGCCGTCCATTGTGGTGGCAATGGACTTGTGAATATGTGCTAAAGAGTGACTCACCCATAGTGAGTATGGGGGAGCATTCAACTAGTCTTCACCAAGCCAACACAATCAAGAAAGGTGGCCCATCTTGAGGAAGTCAATATCATCATCATCTAGATCAAGTGGACCATGTGAAAGGTATATGTTTGCCCTTGATATGTTTTTCTATTTTAGGATAGATCATCGTACTATCAAGGGGGGCTCTCAAGTGAGTTGCTTGATCGTCTTGTTCGTTGAGAGCTCCAACCATTTGCATACTTGCATCATATTTCTTGGTTCTTGTTTGCTGTTTCTCTTTGTGAGTATTATAGCTTATGGTCATATTTATGACAAGCTCGAGTTCATCGAAAACAGAGTTTATGTGCATCTTCTATGATGTTTTTGATGTTGGAGTTTTTGCCAGATCTTCATTCATATATGTTTCACATCTCTATACCTTTGGCATTTTCATAATTGCATGTTCTTTAGATTTTTACAGTCGCTGTTGGATAGCTCCTGTCGTCTTGAATCCAACAATCTTGAGTTTGCTCAATTCAGAGCTCATATGTGAAAGTTATGGTAGTTTAGGGCATGTTTTCTCTCTCAAGCAGAAGTACCTCTAGGGCACAGCGGTAGTACCGCTGTGGCACTAGTGCCGCCCTCCCCTGTCGACCTCTCTTCCGCTTATATTTTTCTTCTGGCATCTTCGGGGTCTTTTTATATTTTGAGCGGTAGTACCGCTGGGGCGCGCGGTAGTACCACTCCAACGACACTACCGCCTCAAGATCTCTACCGTTTGCATATTTTTCCTTGAAACTTCTGTTCCAGCGGAAGTACCGCTCACCTGAGCGGTACTACCGCTTGTGCACTAACTGAGTGCATAATGATTTGATTTGGAGAGGCCTATAAAAGGGGGTCTTCTTCCCCAATGGTTTTCTATCCGTTGAGCTCGTGTTCTTCCCCCATTGTTGACCTTCTTAGAGCTTTCTAAATCTCACTCCCTCGAATGATTCTTGCTAGTTCTTTAGGGAAAATAGAGAGTAGATCTAGATCCACATTTCCACCAATCACTTTCTCCTCTATGTTAGGGGAACCCCTTGGATCTTGATCTTGTAGTTCTTTGTGAGCTCCTTGTTCTTCCTCTCTTATTACTCCATAGATTTTGTTGTTGTGGATGGATTTGAGTGTGAGGGACCTGACCACTTCGTGTGTTCTTGCCATTGCATTAGTTGCATCAGTATGAGTTCTCCATCGTGATACGAGAAAGTGAAGTTTGAGAAGCTTGTTACCCTTGGCTACTTGGTACCCTAGAAGTTGTTCTTCGTGGATGCTTTGGCGTCCTAGAAGCTTGGTGGTACCTCAGAGCTCAATGATTGTGGTGTAAAGCTCTGGGCAAGCATTGGGATCTCCAATTAGGTTGTGGAGATTGCCCCGAGCATTTGTGGTTACCTCGAATCCATATTCCATTGTGGTGAAGCTTCGTGATGTTGTTGGGAGCCTTTAATTAAGTTGTGGAGATCGCCCCAACCTTGTTTGTATGGGTTCGGTGACCGCCCTCAAGGGTCCCTTAGTGGAATAACAGTATCTTGCATTGTGCAAGGGCGTGAGGAGATTACGGTGGCCTTAGTGGCATCTTGGGGAGTATTCTGCCTCCATGATACGTCTCCAACATATCTATAATTTTTGATTGTTCCATGCTATTATCTTGTCAACTTTGGATGTTTTATATGAATGAATATGCTATTTTATATCTTTTTTGGGACTAACCTATTAACTCAGTGCCAAGTGCCAGTTTCTGTTTTTTCCGTGTTTTTGGCCCATTTTCAGACGGAGTCCAAATGGAATGAAAGTTTACGATGATTTTTTTGGACCAAAAGAGACCCCGAAGCTTTGGGAGAAGGCCAGATGGGCCACGAGGGAGTCACAAGCCCTCACGCCGCCACCACCCCCCGGTGGTGGCGCGCAGGCTTGTGACCTCCTCATGGGCCCAACCGACGTAATTCCACCGCCATAAATTCCTATAAATTCAGAAACCCCCAAAAAGAAACCTAGATCGGGAGTTCCGCCGCCGCAAGCCTTTGTAGCCACCAAAAACCAATCTGGAGCCCGTTCCGGCACCCTGCTGGAAGGGGAATCCATCTCCGGTGGCCATCTTCATCATCCCGGTGATCTCCATGACGAGGAGGGAGTAGTTCTCCCTCGGGTCTGAGGGTATGTACCAGTAGCTATGTGTTTGATCTCTCTCTCTCGTGTTCTTGAGATGTTTTGATCTTGATGTACCATGGGCTTTGCTACTATATTTGGATCTTATGATGTTCTTCCCCCTCTCCCTCTTATAATGAATTGAGTTTCCCCTTTGGAGTTATCTTATCGGATTGAGTCTTTGAGAACACTTGATGTATGTCTTGCATGTGTCTATCTGCTGTGATCAACTTGCGGGTTTGTGACATTGGGAACCTATGCATATGGGTTGGCACACGTCGGATTCATGTGAGTACTTGATGTATGTTTTGGTGATCAACTTGTGGGTTCGTGACATTTGGAACCTATGCATAGGGGTTGGCACACGTTTTGACTCTCTGGTAGAAACTTTTGGGCACTCTTTGAAGTTCTATGTGTTGGTTTAATAGATGATTCTGAGATTATGTGATGCATACCGTATAATCATGCCCACGGATACTTGAGGTGACAATGGAGTATCTAGGTGACATTAGGGTCTTGGTTGATATGTATCTTAAGGTGTTATTCTAGTACAAACTCTATGATAGATCGATCAGAAAGAATAACTTTGTGGTGGTTTCGTACCCAACAATAATCTCTTCGTTTGTTCCCCGCTATTAGTGACTTTGGAGTGACTCTTTGTTACATGTTGAGGGCTAGTTATATGATCCAGTTATGTTATCATTGTTGAGAGAACTTCACTAGTGAAAGTATGAACCCTAGGCCTTGTTTCCACGCATTGCAATACCGTTCGTGCTCACTTTTGTTACTAGTTACCTTGCTGTTTTTGTAATTTCAGATTACAAAAACCTATATCTACCATCCTTATTGCACTTGTTTCACCATCTCTTTGCCAAACTAGTTCACCTATACAACTTACCATTGTATTGGGTGTGTTGGGGACACAAGAGACTCTTTGTTATTTGGTTGCAGGGTTGCTTGAGAGAGACCATCTTCATCCTACGCCTCCCGCGGACTGATAAACCTTAGGTCACCCACTTGAGGGAAAATTGCTACTGTCCTACAAACCTCTGCGCTTGGAGGCCCAACAACGTCTACAAGGAGAAGGTTGCGTAGTAGACATCAAGCTCTTTTCTGGCGCCGTTGCCGGGGAGGCTAGGTAAGCGGCACTAACATCCCGTCAACGAAGCTCTTTTCTGGCGCCGTTGCCGGGGAGGTTAGCGCTTGAATGTATATCTTTAGATCTTGCAATTGAATCTTTTTGTTTCTTGTTCTTTTGCTAGAAAACTACAAAAAAATGGAATTGAGGATGCCTCATATGCTCCATCTTTTCAATGTCTTTCGTGAGCATGATGAGAAGGAAAATTGTGCTCAAGTGCTGAAAGAAGAATTAAATAGAATGCTTGGCATAGAATATGTGAATGATGAGCATGATTGCAATGTTGTTAGCATGAATTCTATGAATACCCATGATGCTAATGATATGCAAAGCCACAAGCTTGGGGATGCTATATTTGATGAAGATGATCTTTTTAGTTCTTCCACTTTGAATGATCAAAATTATTTTGATGAAAGCATGCCCCCTATCTATGATGATTATTGTGAGGATACTTATGCTCTAAAGAAGAGGGATGATAAAGCTTGTCATACTTTCGGAAACCCCTTTGCTAAACCTTTATTTTTCATTGTGGACACAATTTGTGGTGCTCAAGTCTTTTACGATACTCCCACTACTATTCTTGAGAATAGATTTCCTTATGTGGAGAGTAGTAAAATTTCTATGCTTGTAGATCATGAAAAGAAAGCCTTAGGTGCTGGTTATATTGTTGAATTCATTCATGATGCTACTGAAAATTACTATGAGAGATGATCATATGCTTCTACTTATTGCAATAGTATCAAGCTTCCTCTCCATGTGTTGAAATTTTTGAAGCTATGCTTGTTTTGCCTTCCTATGCTAGTTGATTCTTGCTCCAATAAATTGTTTGATCACAAAATCCCGATGCATAGGAAGTGGGTTAGACTTAAATGTGCTAGACATTTTCTCCATGATGCTCTCGTTGTGTTTCAATCCTTACCTTTTATGTGAGCATCATTGAAATCAATGCCTAGCTAAGGGCGTTAAACGATAGCGCTTGTTGGGAGGCAACCCAATGAATAAATTTTTCTTTGCTTTTTTGCTTCCTGTTTTGTTTTCTCCACACCATCATAATTCTGTTATGATTGTGTCCTTTTTGTTTCTTTTTGTGTTTGTGCCAAGCAAAACCGTTATGATTAGTCTTGGTGATGATTGTTTGATCATGCTGGAAAAAGACAGAAACTTTCTGCTCACAAAAAGAATTTTGATTTTTATTCTGTAATAGGTTTTGAGCTGATTCTTTTTGCTGCTGATTTCTATGCAATTTCTTCAGACTTTCGTAATTGTTCAGATTTTTTAAAGTACCAGAAGTATACGAAATATATAGATTGCTACAGACTGGTCTGTTGTTAACAGATTCTGTTTTTGTTGTGTTGGTTGCTTATTTTGATGAAACTATGGATAGTATCGGAGGGTATTAGCCATGGAAGATTGAAAATACAGTAACCCAACATCAGAATAAGTAGAATTTAAGTTTGCTACAGTACCTAAAGAAGTGGTGGTTTTCTTTCTCATACTAATGTTATCACGAGTTTCTGTTTAAGTTTCGTGTTGTGAAGTTTTCAAGTTTTGGGTGAAGTTCTTATGGACAAAGAGATAAAGAGTGGCAAGAGCTCAAGCTTGGGGATGCCCAAGGCACCACAAGAGATTCAAGGATGCCGTAAAAGCCTAAGATTGGGGATGCCCCGGGAAGGCATCCCCTCTCTCGTCTTCAATCCATCGGTAACGTTACTTGGGGCTATATTTTTATTCACCACATGTTATGTGTTTTTGCTTGGAGCGTCTTGTATCGTAGGAGTCTTTTATTTTTTTGTGTCACAATCTTCCTTTCTGCACACCTAGAGAGAGACATGCATTCACCGTGATTTTTTCGAGCTTCACTTATATCTTTTGGTAGACAATTCAGCTCACATGTGCTTCACTTATATCTTTTGAGCTAGATACTTTTGCTCTATGTGCTTCACTTATATATTTTAGAGCACAACGGTGCGTGGCTTGGTAGTTGATCTATGCTTTGAAAGTAGTCTCAAAAGGGGTAGTTATCCAAAGGGATACCAAAACTTCCACCTTCATGTGCATTGAATAGTTAGAGAAGTTTGATTCATCTCAATTAGTTTTGAGTTGTGGTTTTGGTAATATTGAAGTCATGCTAGTAAGGTGTTGTGGATCTAGAAATACTTGTGTTGAAGTTAGTGATTCCCGTAGCATGCACGTATGGTGAACCACTGTGTGATGAAATCTGAGCATGATTAGTCTATTCATTGTCATCCTTTGCGTGGCGGTCGGGATCGCGCGATGGTTTATACCTACCAACCCTTCCCCTAGGAGTATGCGTTGAATGCTTTGTTTCGATTACTAATAAAACTTTTGCAACAAGTATATGAGTTCTTCATGACTAATGTTGAGTCCATGGTTTAGATGCACTTTCACCTTCCACCATCACTATCTTCTTAGTGCCGTGCAACTTTCGCCGGTGCACAAAACCCACCATTAGCCTCCCTCAAAACAGCCACCATACCTACCTACTATGGCTTTTTCAAAGTCATTCCAAGATATATTGCCATGCAACTACCACCATGACATGTGCCACCACGTATACATTGCCATTGCATGATCATAAGATAGCTAGCATGATGTTTCCATTAATGTCTATGCCATGCTAGATCACTGCCACGGTACACTACCGAAGGCATTCCATATAGAGTCATCATTGCTCTAAGTTTTGAGTTGTAAGTGTGATGATCATCATTGAGGGAGCATTGTCCCATGTGAGGAAATAAAAGAGGCCAGCGAAGCCCATTTACAAAAAGAGGCCAAAGATGCCCACCAAAAAAGAGGCCAAAGAGCCCACAAAGAAAATGAGAGAAAAAGAGAGAAGGGACAATGCTACTATCCTTCCACACTTGTGCTTATTAAGCATGATCTTCATGATTGAGAGTCTCTCGTTTGGTCACCACCATATAGCTAGTGGGAAATTTTCATTGTATAACTTGGCTTGTATATTCCAATGATAGGCTTCCTCAAAATTGCCTTAGGTCTTCGTGAGCAAGCAAGTTGGATGTACACCCATTAGTTTTCTTTAAGAGCTTTCACACACTCTTAGCTCTAGTGCATCATTCGTATGGCAATCCCTACTCATTCACATTGATATCTATTGATGAGTATCTCATAGCTCATTGATATGCCTAGTTAATGTGATCATCTTCTCCTTGTTTGCCTTGCAACCTCCACCACACTCCACACCACTTATAATGCTAAAACCATGGCTCACGCTCATGTATTGCGTGAGAGTTGAAAAGGTTTGAGAAAGTAAAGGTGTGAAACAATTACTTGGCCAATACCGGGGTTGTGCATGATTTAAATTCGTTGTGCAATGATGATAGAGCATAGCCAGACTATATGTTGTTGTACGGATAACTTTCTTTTGGCCTTGTTATTTTGAAAGTTCATGATTACCTTGCTAGTTTGCTTGAATTATTATTGTTTCCACGTCAATAGCAAACTATTGTTTTGAATCTAATGGATCTGAATATTCATGTCACGTGAGAGAAGTTAGAAAGGACAACTATGTTAGGTAGCATGCAACATCAAAAATTCATTCTTTATCACTTCCCTACTCGAAGACGAGCATGAGTTAAGCTTGGGGATGCTTGATACGTCTCCAACGTATCTATAATTTTTTATGGTTCCATGATATTATCTTGTCAACTTTGGATGTTTTATATGCATGAATATGCCATTTTATATCTTTTTTGGGACTAACCTATTAACTTAGTGCCAAGTGCCACTTTCTGTTTTTTCCGTGTTTTTGGCCCATTTTCAGACGGAGTCCAAATGGAATGAAACTTTACGATGATTTTTTTGGACCAAAAGAGACCCCCGAAGCTTTGGGAGAAGGCCAGATGGGACACGAGGGAGTCACAAGCCCTCACGCCGCCACCACCCCCCGGTGGTGGCGCGCAGGCTTGTGACCTCCTCGTGGGCCCAACCGACATAATACCACCGCCATAAATTCCTATAAATACAGAAACCCCCAAAAAGAAACCTAGACCGGGAGTTCGGCCGCCGCAAGCCTCTGTAGCCACCAAAAACCAATCTGGAGCCTGTTCCGGCACCCTGCCGGAGGGGGAATCCATCTCCTGTGGCCATCTTCATCATCATCCCGGCGATCTCCATGACGAGGAGAGAGTAGTTCTCCCTCGGGTCTGAGGGTATGTACTAGTAGCTATGTGTTTGATCTGTCTCTCTCGTGTTCTTGAGATGTTTTGATCTCGATGTACCATGGGCTTTGCTACTATAGTTGGATCTTATGATGTTCTTCCCCCTCTCCCTCTTGTAATGAATTGAGTTTCCCCTTTGGAGTTATCTTATCGGATGGAGTCTTTGAGAACACTTGATGTATGTCTTGCACATGTCTATCTGCTGTGATCAACTTGCGGATTTGTGACATTGGGAACCTATGCATATGGGTTGGCACACGTTGGATTCATGTGAGTACTTGATGTATGTTTTGGTGATCAACTTGCGGGTTCATGACATTGGGAACCTATGCACAGGGGTTGGCACACGTTTTGACTCTCTGGTAGAAACTTCGGGGCACTCTTTGAAGTTCTATGTGTTGGTTGAGTAGATGATTCTGAGATTATGTGATGCATACCGTATAATCATGCCCACAGATACTTGAGGTGACAATGGAGTATCTAGGTGACATTAGGGTCTTGGTTGATATGTATCTTAAGGTGTTATTCTAGTACGAACTCTATGATAGATCGATCAGAAAGAATAACTTTGTGGTGGTTTCGTACCCGACAATAATCTCTTCGTTTGTTCCCTGCTATTAGTGACTTTGGAGTGACTATTTGTTACATGTTGAGGGCTAGTTATATGATCCAATTATGTTATCATTGTTGAGAGAACTTCACTAGTGAAAGTATGAACCCTAGGCCTTGTTTCCACGCATTGCAATGCCGTTCGTGCTCACTTTTGTTACTAGTTACCTTGCTGTTTTTGTAATTTCAGATTACAAAAACCTATATCTACCATCCTTATTGCACTTGTTTCACCATCTCTTCGCCGAACTAGTGCACCTATACAACTTACCATTGTATTGGGTGTGTTGGGGACACAAGAGACTCTTTGTTATTTGGTTGCAGGGTTGCTTGAGAGATACCATCTTCATCCTACGCCTCCTGCGGATTGATAAACCTTAGGTCACCCACTTGAGGGAAAATTGCTACTGTCCTACAAACCTCTGCGCTTGGAGGCCCAACTACGTCTACAAGGAGAAGGTTGCGTAGTAGACATCACTCCACACCGCTCCAAACGGAGATTTGCATCTGCAAGGGTGTGAACTTCGGGATACATCGTCGTCTCCGCGTGCCCCGATTATCTCTTACCCGAGCCCTTTACTTATGCACTTTACTTTGTGATAGCCATATTGTTTCTTGTTCTATATCTTGCTATCACTTAGTTGTTTATATTGCTTAGCATAAGTTGTTGCTGCACTTAGGTGAGCCTAGCTGTTTTAGGTTTTGTGCTTGACAAATTAAATGTTAGATTTATTCTTCATTTGTTCAAGCCTAAACCGTAATTATTTTAAAGCGCCTATTCACCCCCCTCTAGGCGACATCCACGTCCTTTCACTTTCATCAACTACGAAGGCATCTATGACGACTTCATTAATCCCAAAATGATGCATCGACCCATTCTTTCGGGGGTGCTAATAGGATGTGCGTTCATAGAGATGAATTTATGTGTCTATATATGAATCTCCACGTCTATACTGTCTTAAAAAATAGCAATACGTAGTAATCCAAATAAAAAATTGAAACACGTGTCAAGTGAGAAAACACTCACGCCAACACACTTAAAATGCATGTCAACGACCCTAGCTTAGCTGCTTTAATTGTTTTATATATACAAGCCATCACTACTAGGAGAAAGCCTACTAGTAGCGTTGGTTTTTAGGCTACCAGTAGCGCGGGGACCAACATTACTAGTACGACGCTACAACTAACTTGGAGCAATAGCATTGGTTTCCCCGAGCTACCGCTATGCCCACTTAGTAGTAGCGTAGGTCCGACCAGCGCTACTCCTATGCCTACTTAGCAGTAGCGTTGGTCCCACCAGCGCTAGTACTATGTTTACATAATTTTTTCTACTACATATTTGTGTTGTATCTGTACAAATTTCATACAATATTCTAATCATATCTTAAATATGCAATATAATCGTCATATCATACACATAGTAGTCTCATCATATCATCACATAATCCACAAAAATCATGTCATCTCATCATATATAATCACGATTCGTCTCATCATATATAATCATCATATAGCACCTAATCCTCTCTCCTAGGTAAAATGTTATAAAACAGAAAGACATCTAAGTTTCCACGATGAAGTAAAGAGATCCAACAATCACGATATAGCACCTAGTCCTCTCTCTCTCCTAGGTAAAATGTTATAAAACAAAAAACACCTAAGTTTCCATGATGTAGTAAAGAGATCCAAGGGTCTCCAACTTATGGCTTGCTATCCTTTTTTATTTCTCTCCATGCTTCAATTTGAAAATTTCCTCATGGTTTGCGCTCAGTCGAGTATTTAAAAATGAAAGGGGCGCACGAACAGCTTGCAATTACCATATCACCTTCACCTTGCATCAACGGAGGCACAACATCATTTGGCAGTTTCTGTTAAAGAACATAATAGTAGCCTAGTTAGCAATGCAATTTACATAATAGTAGCATAATTAGCAATGTAATTTATTTAATAGTAGTGTAGTTAGCAACTCGTACCAAGATATTTGCGCGAATGTCATCAGCCCTCAACCTATCCACTAGTGGCATGTATAATGTATAATTTGGGCCAACCCCATAATTCATGTCGTCCCTAGTAGATAGGCAACCATTAACAAAGGTGACAAGAAAATCCTTATCCTCCCAAGTTAGATGTGATCCATAAGTGTAGTGTGTCATGTCTACTATCTTCTGTGTTTCACTCGAAGACAGGAAATAAGGTGTCAATTAAAAATAAACAAGTTAATTAGGGATGAACACAAACTAATTTTGAATAAATAATGCAAATAACTTAACAAATACGGTTGCCAAACTCACATTGAGGTAAAACTGGAAGCATATTGACATCTACCCAAATGTTGATATTACCTTCAATATCATCTTCAGGACGAAGAAGGTTATTTCCTTATCCTCCTGAAATCCATATGCCTTGCCTAGAACTTCCTAAGTTGAGCAAGCAAAATGCGAGTGATTAATTGCATTGTATAGTGTAACCACAAACGTGAAACCATGTTTAGTACTTAGGTGAGCTCTCCTTGTCTACATATTCTCCATTTCTTGGAAATCGAGCTTATTCAAGACATATGGTCTTGCATGGCAGGGGATGCACTAGTCGAATTGTAAAACACAGAAATTACACGTTGAAGCAAAGAAACACAAAGCAAAGAAGCAAAAATAGTGGTCATCGTTGCGTACCATAAAAACATCAAAAGTCTCGTCAAGCTTGATGGTGAAGAACCTACCGTTTTGCAAGTGAGGCTCGTAGTCGCATAGACCTCGATCTTCGCCGCAATAATCACACACAGGGATCCCCTCATCGTCAGACGATATTTCCTCTGTTCATGATTCAAAGATTAAAAATCGATGACAACTATTGATGTATATGAAAAATCAGCACGGCTTAAATTTCGGTCTGTCGAGGCTTCCCTCAAAAAATCTCATATCTCATGGTGTATATGGTGCACACTCTCTCACACTAATATGGCGGCGTATGTTGGTGGACACGCCCTCACACTACTATTTATACCATCGGTGATGACCGCTCCCCCCTTCGTTCCCGCGTGCACTACCAAAATCTCTAGCACACGAGAACGAAGGAGGAAATGACCCCCACAACAACAGTCGGGATTCTTCCTCTTATATTTTGATAGTCGATGATGGTCGCTTCCTCCTCTTCTTGGCTCCCTCACACTAATATTTCGACCGTCGGTGATGGTCGTACATCTTCTTCTCTCCTTGCGCATTGTACCGAGGTATATATCACAAGAAGAGAAGAAGAGGAAGAGACCCCCACGACAACAGTCGGTATTCCTCCATCAAGAACATATTTACACGAGGAGCTCCAACTGACCGAAAGTCACCCAAATCATAAGTCAAATAACATTACATAAAAATGTACATTGCTAAAATAGGACATATCGAGCGCCTCAAATTTGCCGGAACGGAAATAAATCAACATTCCGGCAAAACATAGGCACTAGGAGGTGCTCTTTGCGAAATGATACAAGTAGCACCAACAAAATGATGCCGGAAATTTCCATATCAATATTATCATGATCAAGTACTAATATCCATCTAAATGCATCCATCCATCCATCTAAACATCGATCCATCTAAATGCATCCATTCATCTAAATGCACACATTCATCTAAATGCATACATCCATCCATCTAACCATCTAAATGCATCCATTCATAACCATCTAAATGCATCAATTCATAACCATCTAAATGCATCAATTCATCCATCCATTCATGTTGTCTAGCAGCGCAAAAAACAGAGGGAGGAGGGATAAGGGGGAGAGTGGGAGAGAGGAGGGAGGGAGAGCTACCGCTGCGTGGATGGCCGGGACGGGGAGGGCCGCCGCGTGGGGACGGACGGGACGGGGAGTGCCGCCGCATGGGGAGGTCCACCAGGATGCGGGAGTGGCGCTGACGCGAGGGAGATAATACTGGATCCAGAGGAGAGAGTGAGGAGTGAGGAGTGAGGGGCGAGGGGAAGAAGGGGATAAATGTATGACCTAGCAGTAGCGCTTATTGGGGATGGGTGCTACTGCTAAGAGCCGTAGCAGTAGCGCTGGTAGCCTGCGAGCGCTAGTGCTAAGGAATTAGTAGTAGCATTGCCTATTCACCACCGCTATTACTACAGGTAGCCCCTATCGGTGGCGATGGGACCACTTAGCAGTAGCACGGTCTTGACACGCCGTGCTACTACTACTTAGATATCTGTAGTGCCGGTAGTTGTGCCGTGCTACCACTACTTAGCAGTAGCACATCTCGATAATATCGCGCTACTGCTAAAATCCTATCTATAAGCTTTCTCCTAGTAGTGCATGGAACAAGAACATGGTACGTATCTAGGCATGCTATCGAACACTGGTTGCTAAGAAATCTTACCAATATGCCTTGTATTAAAAAAGTCAAATGTTCTAAAAATTTATTAGCCCCTTTGCCATCAAGGATAAAAATATCACTATAAATTAGTTCCCATTCCCTTCAAATTTTAATATCTTCCATGTGTTGCCTAATAGGGCGGGTGACGGGTCACAAGCGAGGGAAACTTATTCAAATGTCGTGAGTTTCGGAGTGGTGGTGGTGGTCGGTAGCAAAGAGGACGAGAAAGGGATGTCGCGAAAGATGGTTGAGGTGTTGTTGGTTTTTCTAAAAAAAGACATCCTAAGTGCATCTTATGTCATGGAGATGCTTCTTGCATAATCTATTGACAATGAAGATAAGGATCCCGAAAGAGACAACATGTCCTTTAGAGTGGGTGGTGTTGAAGGCGAGATGCATGACCACCTTAGCGATCTATGAAGTCCAAGGAGCCAAAGTGGATGCTTTGGACCGGAACGAGTCCATCAAAAAATAGATAGATCACATCGGGATCCGATCTCCAATACGTGCACCCCCTACATGGCTAGGCGCGTGCTAGCGGAGCATAAATCATGGGAGGTTATAGTATGAACATAAATCCAGGGGCACCGGGAGCGAGGATAAGGCCCTGTCTAGTCACCTAGTGTAGACACTCTTGGGCTTTGGGTGCCTCCCCTTTGGAGCAAAACTTCCCCCATATTTTTGTTTTATTTATTAAACTTTCTTGCAGAGATAACACCATGAAAATTTTGCTACAAACAGTGCCAGACCTAATAGTTTTTTATTCACTGCATCGATCCAGGAAAACAAACAAAGAACCATGAGATTAAGCGCAAGTGCATGTCTAGAGCTCTGTTTTTTAGCAAAAGGAATGGATGGCGATCTAATTTTTTTTTAAAGGAAAATACCAATAAAGAAATGAATGATAGCTGATGGTGACATATTGTCTTTCCTATATCAACAGTGAGCATGTAAGAGCACGTATGAACAACACATTACCAGATGCCATTTATCCTTCACTGAGCAACGCATCAGAAAAAATGATCACTCGACGCTAGGCATAAAAATAGAAAAAAAGGATTTCCGTCGCCGGACACCCGGGTCTCTCGGATGAGAGCGGAGTATCCTAACCACCTAGACCATGACGGAATGGTGAGGACGAAAAGACTGAAAGATATCTATTCGTGTAGCACCAAACAGAATAAGCACTATGGAAGACTATAGGCAAGGCATATGCTTAGCTGTCACAAAACAACACGAACGATAGAGCTTAATCGCAGCTTTTCTTGATTCACACATGGGGCTGGCAACATCCGTGAACCGAGCATCAGTTTATTTGCTCGCTGTAGCTCTCTTTGATCCATAACACATTAGAATTTCCCACAGTGACGTGTGATCGAATCCCATGCCCATTCCGGAGAAAATTCGAGCAATATATGTGCCTCCCAATTGATCGGCAGTAGAAGCTAACCCCCACAACTTCTCAAAGTCTAGAATCATCAAATAGCTCATCAAGAAATTGATGGCTTGCCAAGGCTTAGCTTTTACAAGCATTTGCTTTTCCCAAAAACAAACTAGCAGGAAGCAAACTCAAAATATAGATAACTGTCCATGACCGAATGAACCATCCTCAAGCCTTAACACTACTGAAGAGATCATTGAGATTCAGGTTCAGGGTGAAGCTGTCTACTACGATTATACTGTAAAATTCAGTGCATTTCTACTGTAGTTGTAATTCTACTATAAATTACATTGTAAATATATTGAAATTACAATGCAAATCACAAGGTTAATCTACTGGAATTACACTATAATACTACCTTAAATTACAATGTAATTCAAACTGTAAAACTGTAGATCTTCTATTATTATTTTACTTAAGAATTTACAATCCCAATGTTTCTAAGTTACAGAATCCACAATGTGTGATTCTGATTTAGAGTGAGTGTAATTTCCGATCTGTGGATCTCATGTCCTGTATCTTCTGTATTACAGTAAATTTATGTTGTTTTTACAGTTTGAAATTTGTATAGTTACAACACATCTCCACTGTTATTGCTGAGGATTGCCAAGTGTAACTATAGTTTGGTGATCTTGTAATCTTTCGACCCAAAGTTCACTTACGTATGTAAATTTTGGTGTATCTGATTTTTTATCTACATAGCTGACTAGTGGGAATAAATCAGATAGTTTAGTGGGAATAAATCAGATAGTTTAGTTTGCAATTTTGGTGTCTTTCCTCTCATCTTAGGAGATGTATTGTTTTAGAGTGACTTAACTGTGTGAGTTCAGTTCATCATGTATGACAGTTAGGTCTTTATCTTCAAAGTTTACTGTAATTGTTCCCTTTTTTCTATAACTGTTACTGGAATAGCATGATTTACTGTTTGAGTTCTACTTTGCTCACAGTCCAACTATGTGATAGTTTCAAGTGACGAGGTACTATATTTATTTTGCATTTATCAATATGATTTCCGCTTCATCTATAGCATTCCTTTTTGAAAGTTCTAATGTTAGTAGTTCTATTTTCCCTGTAATCATAATGTAATCAGTTTTCCTAATGTACATTTGTCTCTGTTTCTTTGTATAAACTTGGAGAAGCATTTCATGTCTTCTCTTTCTAGCTTCATAAATCAGGATAGTTGTTTGTCACTATAGGAATTTACTTGAGTTACAAGATCTGGTAGGTACATGTACGTGGCCAGATATGGTATGCATTACTCATTTTTTATGTAAAGTTCACTTCAATTATGATCTAGGGATTGGTACAATTTTGATATGGTATAGAGTGCTTATAGTGTCTACTAGCTCTTAGAAGTGCTTCCAATATCTACCAGCCGCAACCTATAACTATTTTACGTTCTCCTTTTTTTGTAAATTGTAACAGAAATTAAAGGATTCATAAACATCATGTTGATATGAGGGAATGCTGCAGATGGACTAATGTACTTGACAGAAGCATCAGGGGGAGAGGTGACTTGGAAAGGGAACCTGACAATCTGATGACATTAGATTGTGGTCGTTTCAGTAACTGTATTTTTTACAATTCAGAATAGTGTCGGTGGCTGCACTTCGTAGTCCAGTTCATTTTTTCGCTTTTAGGGTAGTCTTTGTTTTGTTTTTGTATTTGGGTCTCATGATGTTGTTATAAGAGAGGCCCGTTTCTAAACGGGTTGAAAAACTGGTTCATGTAAAAACTTGTTTTTGTGGGGTTGTTATGCTGACACACAATGTACATACATTCACACACCACAAGGGCAATACATTCACGATGGGGAGATAGACATTTCTCAAGTTGTAATGGGTTAAAAAAAAGACTAAAACCAATTGGTTTTCATCCGACTATGAAAAGGACAGTCTACCATTAAACCTTTGAAGTGAAACGTGTACCACAAAATACATTTGACCATGGGCGATGACCGCCCGCCAGCATGGCATCCGCATGTCACACTTTTCCATAAGACATAATAACCCGGATGACCTGAATTTACATGGTAGAGGCTTCCAAACGATTCTTCAGTTTTCTCAGACCGTTTGACGTTTTCATGCACTGATGCTTGATTTCTTTGCATCGGAGTAAGATCTTGGATGGTGTGAGGTGCTTCATGGCTACGTCGATTTATTAGGCGTGCCACATGAGTCATACAGTGGGTCAACTAGTATAATGCTCGTGCGTTGTCACAAACCATGAACATATACTTATCAGTTACAAAGATAATCACAATGCATGTAAAAATTTGCATGCATAGAAATTATAGCATGTAACAATGAAGAGTAACTAAAATCCACTTCAATGATCCAACTAATTATCTCTTACAATTTAAGATCTATTTGATGTGTTTAAGATATTTTTGTACAATGTAAGGAATGTTGTCTTGAGCTTCATTGCATGGCATAATGTGAACCACATCCTGATTTTGATGAGTTTTAAATTGTAGGCTACATATAGATCATTTGGTTAGTATTTTGTTTCTACAAATGACTTGTTATGCTATGTGGCATTGATGTCAACATATAGAAGCTCCTCCTTTCTACTTTTTACGGAAAACACTGCCACTCCTCTCACTCAGGCACCGCACATCCACCTTCCGTTCTGCCTCCGCAATCAACCAACCACCGATTGTCGCGGCATCTTATCTTCACGCCACATCGTTGCCGCCACCATCTCTCCGAGGCACCTCCCCTCCATGCCATGGCGAAGCGTGCCCACTCCTCTTCCACCACGTCCCCTGTCATCCATTGCGTCGCCAGCCCCCTCCTCTCCCTGCAACGACATGGTGTGCCTTCTTCTTACTCTAACAACCTCTTGCGCCGTCGCCTCGACACCGAGCTAGCCCATCGGTCTAGCATCTTGGGTAGATGGATCCGCCTAGGAGGTGCAAAAGGGACCAAAACCCTCGGTTAGTTCCAGCCAAGTAGCTGACCCATTCCTATGTGGTTTGGACAACATCATGGACAGTGGTGTGGCACTGCGAGGAGGAATACACCTTCATCATTGAGGCTGCTCACCCGAGGCTGATTTCTGGTGCCAAGGAGTGCACATTGTCACGCCAGGGCGGCCGCCAAGGCAATGTGACATTCTACTCATTTGCCTGCCCATCCCACTCATGTTTGATGTATCTGCCAGCATGTCTACCTTCCTATCGATTAGCTTTATGGATTACACAAAAAGACTTCTACGCGTGCGCACGTCACAACGCGTGATTGGCTTGCAAGCGCAATCCTAATCCCCCCTGTTGTTGGGCCTGATATCTAATCTCATACTTCCACTTACTGTTCGTAAAAAATAAATATGAATTGCATACTATATTTGTTTGTAAGACGAAACATGAAGTAGAGAGAGAACACAACCTGATATTCAGCAAGGGGATACTTATAAGCCTCATGAACAATCAGGAGCTCCTTTCCCTCCTTTAGTGCATCTGCTACTAGAGCACCTACACAATTTTAATCACAACAGCAACCCATCTCAGCAGCTGATGTCTACTACGCAACTTTATTCTTGTAGACGTTGTTGGGCCTCCGAATGCAGAGTTATGTAGGAAAACAACAAATTTCCCTCAAGTGGACGACCTAAGGTTTATCAATCCGTAGCAGGTGTAGGATGAAGATGGTCTCTCTCAAACAACTATGCAATAAAATACAAGAAATCTCTTGTCTCACCAACACACCCAATACAATGGTAAATTGTATAGGTGCACTAGTTCGGCGAAGAGATGGTGATACAAGTGTAGTATGGATAGTAGAAATAGATTTTTATAATCCAAATAAATAATATAGCAAGGTAACAATTAGTAAACAATGAGAAAACGGTCTATTAATGCTTAGAAACAAGGCCTAGGGTTCATACTTTCACTAGTGCAATCTCGCAACAATGCTAACATTGTAGATCATATGATCACCCCTTAACGTGCAACAAAGAATCACTCCAAAGTTCATAAGTAGAGGAGATGAAATTTTTGTAGGCAGCGAACCACCTCAACGTTATCCTTTCGGATCAATCCATTAAGCTATTCCTATAGGTGTCACAAACAACTCTAGAGTTCGTACTAAAATAACACCGACGATACATATCAATCAACCCTAATGTCACCTAGATACTCCAATGTCACCTCAAGTATCCGTGGGTTAATTATTTGACATGCACCAAACAATTTTGGATTCATCATATTCAATCCAACACAAAGAACTTCAAAGAGTATCCCAAGATTTATATCGAAGAAAGTAGGACAAGAACGTCTATCAACCCCTATGCATAGATTACCCCAATGTCACCTCGGAAATCCGCAAGTTGAGTACCAAAATATATATCAAGTGAATCAATAGAACACCCCATTGTCACCACAGGTATCCATATGCAAGACATACATCAAGTGATCTCAAACCCAATATTCAATCCGACATTATAAAATTTCTAAGGGAAAGATTCAATTCATCACATCAAGATAGAAAGGAAAAAACACCATATGATCCTACTGTATTAACAAAGCCCGTGGTACATCAAGATTGTGACATCTCAAGAACACGAGAGAGAAAGAGAAAGAGAGAGAGAGAGAGAGAGAGAGAGAGAGAAAGAGAGAGAGAGATCAAACACATAGCTACTGGTACATACCCTCAGCCCCGAGGGTGGACTACTACCTCCTCGTCATGGCCTCCGCCGGGATGATGAAGATGGCCACCGGTGATGATTTCCCCATCTAGCAGGGTACTCGAAAGGCTCCAGATGGGTTTTTCATCGATACTGAGAGTTGCAATGGCGGAGCAGAAATTCTAGGTTAACTTTCCACGGTTTCCGGATTTATAGAAATTTTCAGCGTTGGAATCACGTCACCCGGAGCATCGTGGGACCCACAAGCTATCAAGGTGCGCCCAGGGGGTGGGCCCTCCCTGTTAGTTTGTGCCCCACAGGTTGCTCCCCTCCCTTGTTTCTTTGGCCCAATATTTATTTTATCCAGAAAACATCATAAAATATTTGAGCGATTCTGAGAACTTTAATGTTCTACACAAAAACAACACCACTATAATTCTGATGAAAACAATGTCAGTCTGGTTTAGTTCTAAATAAACCATATAAAGTGCATCAAACCCATATAAAATTATTGTAAACATAGGCAAACATGGCATGAATACTTCATAAATTATTTATACACTATGGACGTATCAGAATCCCCAAGCTTAATTCCTACTCATCCCCTAGTAGGTAATTTATAATAGAAGTAATGTATGAAATGTGAATGATACAATAGTATATAAGTTTGATCAATGATAATTCCAGTCAGTTTTCTAGCACCATAAACATCAATCTTTTTCATAAAATCATCATGATAAAGTAGCAACCAATTCACATGCTATGGTTCAAACAATGCATTCTCTTAGAACTTAACAACATATGTTCTAAGTCATCAAATAATTTCAATGCATCATGAAGTCTAAGTAAGAGCTCGACATACTCAATTACCGTATAGTCTTCTATGATTGCTAATAATCAAAGCATATTTTTAGAACAAACAACATCCATCGAACACAGAGAAAGATAGGGGCTTAATGTTTCGCCTCCCAATGTACTTAACATGAAGATAATTGTAAACAATAATGAATCATGATCAAATATATTTGATTGGATATATGTGTCTAGATCTTTCCCCACCACCCGGTGCTTGCCAACTAATAGATTGAGGTTGGAATAAGAAGTTGACTCTACATGAAAAGTAAATAACATAAATTAAATAGATTGTCCCTTCTCAGAGGGAAGAAGGGATTTGTAGAGGTGCCAGAGCTCATTATTTAAAACAAATGTGAATATGTTTTGGGTGGTGTGCCTTTCGTGTCAACGTTACAACAAGGGACTTCAATATCTTCCATTCTAATCACCTTATTGGTGGTTCCCAAATAGAACTGAAATTTTACTCCCCCTCAGCCATTCAAACACTTTCCATCGCTAGTCGTATCCACGCGTGCCCTCCAAACAATCAACTTTCTAGGGGGGGTTCTTGTTTTTTTGTATTACGCAGGACCGAGCATCCCTTTTACCAGCCTCTCTCGTGCAATGACAAGTGAATAAACACTCATCATGAGAATAACCCGCTTAGCCTGGAAGATATTGATCACCCCAATCGCTCCATGAGCGGTACGGGCACACAGAACAAATGTTTATTTGATGGTTTTTGAGGTGGCACATGCAAGTTTACTTGGAATGACAGTGAAATACCATATATAGGTAGTTATGGTGGACTCTCATGGAAGAAACTCGACTCAAGGATTTGGATGCACAAGTAGTATATCTACTTAGTATGAATTTTTGGCTAGAAAAAGGTTCTAAACAAGGACCACATGTTGGAGGATCCATAACAAAATATCTTCTATGCAAATATACCCAGCCATAACCATTACTTTGTCTTCCTTGTCCAACATTAACTACTTGATCAAGTTTGAAAACATTTAATGGGTATTCACAATCATAAAAGATGTCCAAGATAATATATTTGTATGTTGAAGTCCTCTTTCTTATACTTATCATTCGTGAAGTGCTTGTATGATCAATATTGTGATTGTCAAAGTTCAATAGATTTTAATTTCTAAACTAAAAGTGAAACTACCACTAACGATATATCACAATTATAATTTCATATATATGATATTTCAGTCATTCACAATTTACTCTTAGGATATAAGTGAAGCACACCAGTAAACATCAAACTACTCTCGAAAGATACAAGTGAAGATCAGAGAGTAGTCAAACAATTAAGTAGCTATGTGAGGACTCTCTGTCAATAAGGTTTTTCAGATCTGAATATTTTATTCAAGAAGCAACCAAAACAAAAATACACTCCAAGAATAGCACATATCATGTGAACGAATAAAAACTTCGACTCAACATAGCCTAACTGATATTTGTCGATGAAGAGATGTGGGATGCATAGCATCCACAAGCTCAGATGCTTGAGACTTCTTGCAATATTGACTTGTGTATCCTTGGGGATCCCCAATCTTGACATTTTGTGTCTCGTTAATTCCTCTCATATCACAGTTTCCTAAATCTTAAAAGCTTCATCCACACAAAACTTGACAAGAATTCGTGAGATAGGTTAGTGCACATAAGAATAAATACACACTTCATGTACCGCCAAGACAAGTTGCATAATATTATGCAAACATTAGGTAGTGTATACTATCATCTCCACAATTTATACATACTAGTATAATCAATGAAAAATCTAGGATAAGTTGATAACAAAACTCTAGGATAAGTAGATAGCAATCTGTCCAAACAGAACCGATCGTAGAAATCTATTTAAATAGTCTACTTCTGTATCTCCAAATTATCTTAAAATTTAGGACATGATAGAGAATTATGTGTTGCCCTTGATTTAATCGTAAGCTAATCATACACGCAAATGCGTACGATCAAACTCAAGGACTCACGGGAAGATATCACAGCACAACACTAGACACAATTAAAAATAAACAAGGTTCATATTACAAGCCAGGGGCCTCGAGGGCTAGAATACAGAAGCTCAAGAAAACACACTTGTCAGCGGAAGCAACAATATTTGAGTACAAACATAAAACATGGGGTGCCTTAGAGAAGGCTAGCACAAAAGATACAACGATCGAACGAGGCGAGGCCTCCTGCCTGGGAACCTCCTAACTACTCCTGGTCTTCAGCAGCCTCCACGAAGAAGTCACCATCGGGGTGGCAGGCGTCGGCAGGAAACTCCATCTCTTGGGCTCCATCATCTGGTCACAACAACGGATCAAGGGGACAAAGGGGGAGCAAAGCAACGGTGAGTACTCATCCAAAGTACTCGCAAGTCTTACATCAGAACTATTCTAAGTATGTGTCAGTATCAAAGAAGGGGGTTATATGTGGACTGACTGCAACAATGCGAGAATAGAGAGAGAAGGCCTATCCCTACCGAAGACTAGCATCTTCAGGTTCGTGCAGCAATAGACGAGAGTAGAATAGGTGTAACACAATTAATAGTAATATTGTTGCAGCAATATTAATATGAGGTCACGCCCAGAGATCCTCCCCCGACTCCCTGCGAGGAAGCAATCCGAGGGCAACAATTCCAGTTAAGTAACAGTTGTAGTTGTATAAGATCAGGGCACAACTCCAAGCCGTCCTGTAACCATGGACACGGCTATTCGAATAGATAAGTTCTTCCTTGCAGGAGTGCACAACATATTCCCCGACACACTCGATACCACTCTGGCCGGACACACTTTTCTGGGTCATGCCTGGCCTTGGAATATCGACACGTCGCATCCCCACCTAAGACTCAACAGAGAGGCCAGCCCACCGGTCTAACTCCTAAGCACAAAGGGTTCGTGGGCCCACTTGCCCTCCGCGCTCCTGCACGATGCGTGGGCGGTCGAGGTTAGTCCTAGCATCCCTTAATCACAAGCGTGATTCATCTCGGGACCACTCGGGCGCGCGCCGCTCCATTGCCGATGTGTGAAGAGCTTTGGTTGATACCGCGACGTCGAGTACCCATAATTCTTCCCACACAGACGGTTAGTGCGTAATAAGGCCTTCCGACCAACCCAGATGAAATACCCAAATCCATTATCATTTTAATTAGGTTATCGACACAAACACACGGGAATCCACCCGCCTAACATCTATTCACCAATGATCCCAGTAACATGGTCGAGTAACTGTGTGGTTGTAACATCAGGGGAAATCCGAGGTGTCACCCTCGTTGGATCCCGAACGATGTAACCATCAAGGTGGACCTAGAGGAATCACCCTCGAGGGTCCTACACTTGAGGGGTTGCACGACACAGGCATCGTCGGAAATGGTGAAAGAGGAATCACCCTCGATAACCACGACCAACTAGCTGTACTACAGAGATATCATCAGGAGTACTTCGCGAGGTGTCACCCTCGGTACCCGATAGTCTCTCTGTAGCGTCGCACAACTAAGGGGGGGGGGGGGTGTAAGTGTTGTGTCGGGTCTGCTCGTCGACCAGGGATCGAGATTTGAAAACAAAGCAGGGCAACTAGACTACGGGGTCAGAAGAGATGACTACTCCACCTATTCTAAGAAGATTAAAGTACAATACTAAAAGTAACAATTCATCAAAAATAGGCTATGCATCAGATATAGGAACTAACTACAACAGTAAAAAATACTAATGCAAGCATGAGGGAGAAAGAAATGGGCGATATATGAATGATCAAGGGGGTTTGCTTGCCTTGTTGCTCTGCGGCAAAGGGCTGGTCGGCATGGTCGTAGATGTACCCGGCAACAGCATCAGTCCCGGGATCTACCGATAATAAGAGGGGGAAGAAACAATAAATAATAGCAACGGTGCAAGACTAAGCATGACATGGCAATATACAGGCTAGACATGTTCTAACGCAGCAACATCCGTCACAGACGTGTAGGAAGAATATCATATGATATTTCCCGGGTCTGTGGCTACCATCGGTCAGACCGAAACGATGGAAAAGTTCCACGTTTGCTATGCTAGGGACATGTGATAGACGAATGGACCATGTATCCGGGTTCGCCTCGTTCTGCTGATCAACTTTCATGTTAAAATATTTTGATCTGACTTACGAATTATTTTATATTAATTTTTTAAAATTTTATTCAATATTTAGGGATTAAAAACAGATTTAATTAAATTGATTAAATGCAATTATGACATCAACATGATGTCACGCTGACATCAGCAGTTGACTGGACAACTGACGAGTGGGTCCCATGCGTCATACACTCCTTTTTTAATTAGGTTTAATATTAATTAATCATATTAATTTAGTGAGGGACCCATGTGTCATACTCTACTAAGTTAATTATTTATTTATATCAACAAATTACAGATTTATCTATTTAATTAATTAACTAATTAATTAAATAATATATCTATTTATTTATTTATTTATTTTATTAATAAAACATATATATATATATATTTATATTTTATTTTTATGCCTTTTCTTTTTCTACATACATTCATACATACGCAATACATACATACATACATTATATTTTTATTTTCTTTTCTCACATATGTGTTAATTTGTGTGAGTTCATCTCTCTCTCACACACACCTTCTCTCAACAAAGAGAGAGAGGATGCAATCTCCACCTCCACCTACCGAAGCCTAACGATGTCGGAACGCGGCGGCGATCGCCGGAATGGAACCGGGAGAGGGAGAGGGACGTTCTCACCCATGTTGTAGGGGGGCGGGTTCGGCGAGGCTCGATGGAGTCATTGAGGAGGAAGGGGAAGCCGGTGGCGTGGTGTCGATGAGGTGATGGAGATGGCGCCGGCAGTGGTGCGGCCGGTGGCACGGTCGGCCGTGGCCGGCGGGGCCCCGGCCGAGGCGTCGCCGGTGACGGTTCCAGGGGAGCGGTGAGGCGCCGAGGGGAGGGAGGCCGGCGAGCTGGCGCTGGGTTCTGCATGCGGGTGTGGAGAAGGGAGCTCGCCAGGATGAGGTGTGCGGGGCGATGGGGGTTGGCCCAGTGGATTTGGGGCGGGGAACTCGGCTGGGGAGAGGAGGCTCGACCGACGGTGGGGAGGGAGGCCGTCGGGGAGTGGGTGACGTGGGTGGGGCGACGGGAGGATGGGGAGGGAGCGCAGGGAGGTGAGATGGTTGCCTCGGTCGCCACGGGGTGTCGGCGTTAGCGAGGGAGGAGTGGCCGATCGTGGGAGGCAGAGGGGTGGGTGAGTGATCTGGAGAGGATGGATGGGTGCCTCGTCGCCACGGGGGTTGGGGATCGACGGGATGGGGAGGTGGTGGCGGCAGGGGGAGTGAGTGGGGGGCTGGGGCGATTAGGGTTTGCCCCCCTAGGGGGCTTTATACCTAGGTGTAGTGGGCCGGGATTTGGTGGGGAGGTGGCCAGCTAGGCCACTTGGCCTAGTTGGCCAGGTTTTTTTCCTTTTTTCCTTTTTTCCTTTTTTCCTTTTTTTTATATATTCTTTTCTGATTTATTATTATTTTTAAAATACTTTCATTTTTTCATTTTTTATAGCTTCACTTTTAAATATATAGGGCTTTAACAATTTCTAAAATTGCCCAATTTGTTTTAATAAATCATACACGGGATTTTCATAACTCACCCGACATATTTTAACTCATTCGATAACTTTCCCCGTTTGATTTTATTTTTAAATTTCAAATTCGAATTGTTTTGAACTAACGCGTGATCAACGATAGGGAATCACGGTGACGTGGCATCATTAGTGTGTGATCACTGTAGCTTAATTACAATCATCAGTGTAGCAAAAGTTGAAGATGTCACAACTCTCCCCTACTAACAAGAATTCTCGTCCCGATAATTAAGAGGTAGAAGGAAAGAGCTCGGGGTATTCATCACGAAGATGATCCTCGCGTTCCCAAGTGGCTTCATCTTCAGACTGATTTGACCACTGCACTTTAAGGAACTTGGTGACTTTGCGACGAGTCTTACGTTCAGCTTGGTCGAGAATGCGGACCGGATGCTCTTTATAAGAGAGGTCTTATTGCAACTCAAGCATATCATGATCCACTGCTCGAATAGGATCCTTGAAGCAGCGGCGGAGCTGAGACACATGGAAGACATCATGAACCTGAGAAAGGTTCACCGACAGTTCCAATTGGTAAGCCACTCTTCCAGCCTTTCGAGAACAGTGAAAGGACCAATATATCGAGGAGCTAACTTGCCCTTGATCCCGAAATGATGTGCACCTCTCATTGGTGTGACACGAAGATAAGCCTTTTCGCCAGGTTGATATACCATATCTTGATGATGACGGTCATACTGACTCTTCTGACGAGACTGAGCAGCCTTCAGATTCTCATGAATAATGTGAACTTGATCTTCAGCATGTTGGATAACATCTGGACCGAAGAGTGATCGTTCCATTGGACGGTGGCTTGGGAATTTCATACGAAGCCAAGTGCAAAGGATACTTTGGAGTCAAAGATATATAGGAGAGTCAGATTTCGATCCTGTGGAACTTTGGGTTATGGCCCCACCATGTGGGCCAGGAGTAGGTAGAGGGGTGACATCTTGTACGGTATTGGTAGCAAGACATGTCAGAGGATAACCTGTCAGTTATGTTGGCAACCACATCGGTACCAAGGGCGGGGGACGACTAGAACCATTTTCCTGCTTGTTGAAACGAGGCGGACCAATAGGCAAGGTTCTCGTCCACCGGCGACTACCGGAATGTTATCCACAATAGTAACACGGTCTTACTGACAGAGTTGCACACCAAGGTTTCTACCTAAACAGGGAATTAACACTGCTTAGATAAGTTATGCCACAAGAAAGGTCAAACAGACCAATGGGAATGAGAATGTGTTCACACACACAAGAATTTAAAGTATACCATTCGTGAGGAAAACATAGAGTATGTTATACATGATAGGTCATCAAGTACATAACCATTTAGACGAAGAGGCAAGAAGAATCATGATGTTTACTCATACCATATGGTTTGGATAATTGACCAGAAACAATTTAGCATTGCTCTTCCAATGTTCCTGTTGAAATTTGACGTACCACATCCGTGCTTCGGGATAACATCGACATGGTCATCAGATAAAGGTGGGACTTATGGGTATACAAAGAGGAACCATGAGGAACAACTTATAAAACTTAGTCATACAATTTCCTCATGGTAGAATGACGAATCTTACATATGGAAGAATTTATAAAAATAGGTCATGCGGCCCGGTGTGTGAGACAAGACATCACCGTACCGGGTTACATAAGACCAAAGTTACAATTATTGGGAAAACGTTCCAACTAGCATATTTGTCCGAGATTCAGATATGATTGGTGTTAGGATACCTCACACTCGAGATGCCTGAGAAGAAAAGATGAATATGGAAGATTCTCATGATATGAGTTACACAAACAATTCTTGAATCATGAGTTGGATTGTAACACACATGAACAACAATGTCAAGACATTCGTGCCCACGTGGTATTCTTACAACAAAATGCAACCACGTTCTGATTTGAGAACCCTCATTGAGGATATCGAGGTCATTGTGTGAGCCTCGATTAGCTCTAATGAAGGAACTTCTTTTCCTTGATCAAATCAGTTAGTGGCTTGGGGTGCTAAGAGAAGTTATATGAAGTGAATATAGTAAATCTTCAAAACATATAACACTTCGAACATGCGTGAATGACTTGGGATTTCCCGAGAAGAAGCGAAACAAAACTTTCACATATTCACGGCAAAAAGAGTGCACGTGAACTTTGGGAAATACACTTCTTCTATCCAACATATTCTTCATGAGCTAGGCACAAGGATAACGCTTTCAAGAGCTTCATTGTGGGATATCGAGAAGTTGAGGGTGTGGCTGATGGGCTTAGCAACAACCCCTCAAGGTTTTGACAGGGTTGAATTTCCAAAATTATAATATCAAGGAGGTAGCATTTGTTAAATCAAATGGTATAATGTCGTATGCTTGAGGGAACAAGAACAATTAAACATTGGTCGAAGGGTGCACTCGGAAATACGGACGGAGTAGCACAACCAACGTAAAAAATGGTGAGTCAACACCCAACACACTAAGAATGAAATAATCAGTTGTTAACCTCAAGGCAATAGGGTTGCCAGAAGTATTGGAATCACACATCAGAGTTCACCAAGAAATGAATGGTGATGGCGAGAAGTATTACTATATCAAGAATTCTTAAGACATGTGCAATTTTCACGACATTCTTGGCATACCAGATAGTAATACTCCAAGGTAGAAGATAACATAAGCGTAACAACAAGGAACTTAAGGGACAACACAAAACATGAACACGTTTGTGTTGGAGGGAAGGCAAACAAGGATGTCGATGATAATACAAATCATCGATGGGCAAGGATGGTATTTCTCATCGTGCATTCGATTGATACCCTGCAAGAGCTCGAGATGTTGATGATGATCATGACACATTTTTCGAGAAGCTTCACGAAGATGTAATCATTCAGCGAGGACATCAAGTAAGGGAAAGATGAAGCAAGAGGTTGTCGGAATCACAGATAAGACTGCTAGCTTAGAATTGAGATTGCCCTTCAAGACAACCAACATGATGTGGAAAGCTCGATGCAAGCTTAATGCACAGTTGGAATTGTGTTCCAGGGATGAAGGGTATGGATAGCATGGTCGAGCTCCAACATGATGATGATGATATAGCTTAACAGCTTGGAATGACATGATCGAGTACAAACTCGTAAACAAGGAAGATTACTAAAAGTTGTTGAATCACAATGTGTACTCGATTCAGTTATCGATGTGCTCGCGTGTCCAACAACTCAAACACGAGGAAACTGGAATTAATGAAAATACCATAGTTGATGAGGAGCTCACAAGAAGTTATATAGCTCCGTGATATTCTCGAGCTACAAGGAATAATACTCGGAGGTAGATCAACATTAAGGCTTGGACCGATGTATTGATCTGAAGAAGACAAGTACTTTAACTCGTCTGAGAATGAATCAAGGTAGGACACCATGGTCGGAACCACGATTGCAAAGGACAAGATCACATCCACTAGATTTAAACCACAGAATGAATGATTATTGATACGAGAAGTTTCTATGATAGGATCAACATCGTTTCCATGGGCATGAACACAAAGTTCAAGGTTGATTCCCACTTCATCAATGCATCACCTGCCATTTACTCCTCGCCTTTGATCAGGTTGTAGCTTGGCAAGATTATCTGGCAAAGACACCAGAAGAGCAAGCCTCATGAAAACTCTTCGGGTCATATTGATTTAGGAGGGCATAGATTCAACCCATCGGGGCACCTTAGGAACATATACCATACATTCCAAGAGTAATTAACACATGCTTGAAGGGCATGGCTGACAAAAGCGTAGGGTACAACTTATAAGAGGGAGAAAAGACAATTTACCAATGCCATCACGTGTAAGGGGAAGCAATCAGAAGAATTTTCAAAAGCAAAGGATGTCGTCGGATAATAACCCAGAATGAGTTTGACAGTCCACAAAAGATCTGATGTGAGTATCGATACTCAATCAGAGGGGGGTAAAACACAAGGCATCGGATTATAGAACAACTGGAAAATATCCATACTTAATTACCAAAGGAATTAGGATTTCCAAGTTGGTGTAGCATAATCAGATGCTCCGATCAAATACAAGTAAGTTGAATGGACTTAGCTGGACAACCAACCAAAGTTGATTTATTGAGCACCAGCTCTGTTTGAAAGGACGTCTAAGCCGGAAAATAATTTATTAGTATCAATAGATGATTGTGTGCATTCACACAAAGGTAGAATCAATAAGATCATAGGAAAATCAGAAAGGATTTTCATGAATGCTGCTAGACATATGGATTTAACCATAACACAAGCAGGTGAGAGAGGTCAAAAGCAATAGGCTACTCGGGATTCTGAAAGATCGAATAGTAATTCGAAGAGCTTTCGAAACCCATGAAAACTGATGATGGACGAACACCCGATAAGATAATTCATTGCATCTCGTAAAACAAGAGCAATTGGAGAAGAAAGTAAGAGTGACATTTGTATGTAGTCATCCATAGTGGTTGACGGAGCAAGGGAAGTCGGAAGAGCGATGGGCACAAATTCTCGAGAGAAACACCGGAGAGTATCATCGGAGTCTTCTGATGAATCAAGCCATCATCTGGGATGATGGGCTCTCCGGGAGAAAGTATTTACGAGAACCTAATGTTAGAGTTAGCAAAATCTTTAACCCGAAAGAGAAGAGAGAGTAGAATCCAGAGTATAGGAAAGGAGTAAAAGATACTAATAGCACTCAATTGAGAAGTGGGCCCGTAAGCCACAACATCAGTGTTAGTAAGGTTTTTCAAACAATAGACTCAACTTCGGTCAAGGAGTTGGAAAGGGGGCTACCTACAGGCAATTGGCTCTGATACCAACTTGTGACGCCCTCGATTTAATCGTACGCTAATCATACACGCAAATGCGTACGATCAACCTCAAGGACTCACGGGAAGATATCACAACACAACACTAGACACAATTAAAAATAAACAAGCTTCATATTACAAGCCAGGGGCCTCGAGGGCTAGAATACAGAAGCTCCAGAAAACACACGAGTCAGCAGAAGCAACAATATGTGAGTACATAAATAAAACATGGGGTGCCTTAGAGAATGCTAGAACAAAATATACAACAGTCAAACGAGGCGAGGCCTCCTGCCTAGGAACCTCCTAACTACTCCTGGTCTTCAACGGCCTCCACGAAGAAGTCACCATCGGGGTGGCAGGCGTCGGCAGGAAACTCCATCTCCTGGGCTCCATCATCTGGTGTCAGCAACGGATCAAGGGGACAAAGGGGGAGAAAAACAACGGTGAGTACTCATCCAAAGTACTCGCAAGTCTTACATCAGAACTATTCTAAGTACGCATGAGTATCAAAGAAGGGGGTTATATGTGGACTAACATCTTCAGGGTCTTGCAGCAATAGACGAGAGTAGAATAGGTGTAACACAATTAATAGTCATATTGTTGCAGCAATATTAATATGAGGTCACACCCAGAGATCCTCCCCCGACTCCCTGCGAGGAAACAATCCCAGGGCAACAATTCCAGTTAAGTTACAGTTGTAGTTGTATAATATCAGGGCACAACTCCAAGTTGTCCTGTAACCGTGGACACGACTATTCGAATAGATAATTTCTTCCCTAAAGAGGTGCACAACATATTCCCCTACGCGCTCGATAACACTCTGGCCGGACACACTTTTCTGGGTCATGCCAGGCCTCGGAATATCGACACGTCGCAGCCCCACCTAAGACTCAACAGAGAGGCCAGCCTGTCGGTCTAACTCCTAAGCACAAAGGGTTCATGGTCCCACTTGCCCTTCGCGCTCCTTCATGATGCGTGGGTGGCCGAGGTTAGTCCTAGCATCCCTTAATCACAAGCGTGAAGCATCTCGGGACCACTCGGGCGCGCGCCGCTCCATTGCTAACGTCTGAAGAGCTTCGGCTGATACTGCGACGTCGAGTACCCATAATTCTTCCCACGCAGATGGTTAGTGCGTAATAAGGCCTTCCGACCAACCCAGATCAAATACCCAAATCCATTACCATTTTAATTAGGCCATCGATACAAACACACGGGAATCCACCCGCTTAACATCTATTCACCAATGATCCCAGTAACATGGTCGAGTAATTGTGTGGTTGTAACATCAGGGAAAATATGAGGTATCACCCTCGTTGGATCCCAAATGATGTAACCATCAAGGTGGACCTAGAGGAATCGCCCTTGAGGGTCCTACACTTGAGGGGTTGCACGACAGAGGCATCGTCGGGTATGGTGAAAGAGGAATCACCCTCGATAACCACGACCGACTAGCTGTACTATAGAGATATCATCAGGAGTACTTCACGAGGTGTCACCCTCGGTACCCGATAGTCTCTCTGTAGCGTCGCACAACTAAGGGGGGTGTCAGTGTCGTGCCGGGTCTGGCTCGTCATTCAGGGATCGAGATTTGAAAACAAAGCGGGGCAACTGGACTACGGGGTCAGAAGGGATGACTGCTCCACCTATACTAAGAAGATTAAAATACAGTACTGAAAGTAACGGTTCATCAAAAACAGGCTAGGCATCAGATATAGGATCTGACTACAATAGTAGCAAAATACTAATGCAAGCATGAGGGAGAAAGATATGGGCGATATAGGAATGATCAAGGGGGTTTGCTTGCCTTGTTGCTCTGCGGCAAAGGGCTGGTCGGCAGGGTCGTAGATGTACCCCGGAGCAACGTCAGTTTCGGGGTCTACCGGTAAGAAGAGGGTAAGAAACAATAAATAATAGCAACGGTGCAACACTAAGCATGACATGACAATATACAGGCTAGGCATGATCTAACGCATCAACATCCGTCATAGACGGGTCGGAAGAATATCAGATGATATTTCTCGGGTCTCTGGCTACTACTCGTCAGACGGAAAAACGATGAAAAAGTTCCACGTTTGCTATGCTAGGGACGCGTGACACACGAATGGACCGTGTACCCGGGTTCGTCTCGTTGTGTGATCAACTTTCATATTGAAAATATTTTGATCTGACTTACGGATTATTTTATATTTCTTTTAAAGTTTTATTTAATATTTAGGAATTAAAAACAGATTTAATTAAATTGATTAAATTCAGTTATGACATCAGCATGATGTCACGCTGACATCAGCAGTTGTGTGGACAACTCACAAGTGGGTCCCGTGCGTCATAGACTCAGTTGTTAATTAGGTTCAATATTAATTAATCAGATTAATTTAGTTGGGGACCCACGTGTCATACTCTAATAAGTTAATTATTTATTTATATTAATAGATTACTGATTTATCTATTTAATTAATTAACAAATTAATTAAATAATATATCTAATTATTTATTTGTTTATTTATTAATAAAAACATATATATATAGTTTTATATTTTATTTTATGCCTTTTCTTTTTCTACATACATTCATACATTCGCAATACATACATACATACATACATACATACATACATACATACATACATATATACATACATTAATACATACATACATTATATTTTTCTTTTCTTTTCTCACATCTCTCTTAATCTCTCTCAGTTCATCTCTCTCTCACATACACCTTCTCTCAACAGAGAGAGAGAGAGAGAGGAGGCAACTCCACCTCCACCTACCGAAGCCTAACGACGTCGGAACGCGGCGGCGATCGTTGGAATGGAATCGGGAGAGGGAGAGGGACGTTCTCACCCACGTTGTAGGGGGGCGGGTTCGGCAAGGCTCGACGGAGCCGTTGAGGAGGAGGACGAGGAAGCCGGTGGCACGGTGTCGACGGGGTGATGGAGATGGCGCCGGCGGTGGTGCAGCCGGTGGCAGCGGTCAGCCGTGGCCGGTGGGGCCCCAGCCAAGGCGTTGATAACCCACAAGTATAGGGGATCGCAACAGTTTTCGAGGGTAGAATATTCAACCCAAATTTGTTGATTCGACACAAGGGGAAGCCAAAGAATATTCTCAAGTATTAGCAGTTGAGTTGTCAATTCAACCACACCTGAAAGACTTAGTATCTGCAGAAAAGTATCAGTAGCACAGTAGTGTGATAGCAACAGTAGCAACGGTAACAGTAGCAGCAGTAACAGAAGTAGCGGCACAGTAAAAGTAGCAGCAGTGACAGCAGTAGCAACAGAGTAACAATAGCAGAAGTGACAGCAGGAAAAGACTCGTAGGCATTAGATCGTTGATGGATGATTATGCCGGATGTTACTCATCATGCAACAATTATAACACGGAGAGATATGTAACTAGCTCCAGTTCGTCAATGTAATGTAGGCATGTATTCCGTATGTAGTCATACGTGCTTAGGGAAAAGAACTTGCATGACATCTATTGTCCATCCCTCCCGTGGCAGCGGGGTCCTAATGGAAACTACGGGATATTAAGGTTCTCCTTTTAATAAAGAACCGGACCAACGCATTAACACTTAGTGAATACATGAACTCGTCATACTATGGTCATCTCCGGGAGTGGTTCCGACTATTGTCACTCCGTGGTTGCCGGGTCATAACACATAGTAGGTGACTACAACTTGCAAGATAGGATCAAGAACACACATATATTGGCGAGAACATAATAGGTTCAGATGTGAAATCATGGCACTCCGACCCTAGTGGCAAGCATTAAGCATGACAAAGTGGTAGCAACATCAATCTCAGAACGTAGTGGATATTAGGGATCAATCCCCGTCAAAACTAACTCGATTACATGATAGATCTCATCCAACCCATCACCGTCCAGCAAGCCTACGACGAGATTACTCACGAATGGTGAAGAGCATCATGGAATTGGCGATGAAGGAAGGTTGGTGCTGACGGCGTCGTCGATTTCCCCTCTCTAAAGCCCAGAACGGACTCCAGATCTGCCCTCTAGAGGAAGAACAGGAGGTGGCGGTGCCTCCGTATCGTAAAACGCAATGAACTCTTCTCCTTGATTTTTTCTAGACGAAAGGGACTAAATAGAGCTGGAATTGGAGGCGGTGGAGCAACGTGGGCCCCACAAGCCTGCCAGGCGCAGCCAGGGGGGCGCCTAGTGGGCTTGTGGGCTCCATGCTCCACTTCTTCGGTTGATTCTTGCGCCGGTATTTTTTTATATATTCCACAAAAAATCCTCGGAAATTTTCAGGTCATTCCGAGAACTTTTATTTCTACGCAAAAAGAACACCATGGCAATTCTGCTGAAAACAGCGTTAGTCCTGGTTAGTTCCATTCAAATCATGCAAATTAGAGTCCAAAACAAGGGCAAAAGAGTTTGGAAAAGTAGATACGACGAAAACGTATCAGGCGTCACCGGTGACGGTTGCAGGGGAGCGGTGAGGCACCGAGGGGAGGGAGGCCGGCGAGCCAGCGCTGGGTTATGCTCGCGTGGGTGGAGAAGGGAGGTCGCCGGGATGAGGTGTGCGGGGCGATGGGGGCTGGCCGAGTGTTTTTGGGGCGGGGTGGATTGACCAGGGGGTGGGGAACTCAGCTGGGGAGAGGAGGCTCGACCGACGGTGGGGAGGGAGGCCACCGGGGAGTGGGTGATGTGGGTGGGGCCATGGGAGGATGGGGAGGGAGCACTGGGAGGTGAGATGGTTGCCTCGGTTGCCAGGGGGTGTGGGGGTTAGCGAGGGAGGAGGGGTCGGTCGTGGGAGGTAGAGGGGTGGGTGAGCGATCTGGAGAGGAGGGATGGGTGCCTCGTTGCCAGGGGGGCTTTATACCCCAGGTGTAGTGGGCCGGGATTTGGTGGGGAGGTGACTAGCTGGGCCACTTGGCCTAGTTGGCCAAGTTTTTTTTTTCCTTTTTTCCTATTTTTATTTTTTATATATTTTTTTTTCATTTATTATTATTTTTAAAATACTTTCTTTTGTTCATTTTTTATAGCTTCACTTTTAAATATATAGAGCTTTAACAATTTCTAAAAATGCCCGATTTGTTTAAATAAATCATACACGGGATTTTCATAACTCATCCGACATATGTTAACTCATTCGATAACTTTCCCCGTTTGATTTTATTTTTAAATTTTGAATTCGAATTGTTTTGAACTAACGCGGTGACGTGGCATCATTAGCATGTGACCACTGTAGCTTAATTACAATCATCACTGTAGAAAATCTTGAGGATGTCACAAATTAGTATGAAAGTATTGTATAAAATTTGAGAAACTTTCCATGTTGCAGTAAAATCTGATAATTCAAATACTACAACAAAAGTTTCTATTTTTGTACAACACACATCACACATGCAATTCAAGTATTCTAAAGGCAATTCTTGGAATTTTTTATTGAAAAACAAGATTATAAATAATATATAACATATAGAAACAAAATAAAATGATGATCCAAGTAAAACATATATCATGTGACGAATGAAAATATAGTTCCAAGTAAGATATACCGATAGTGTTAAAGACGAAAGGTGGGATGCCTTCCGGGGCATCCCCAAGCTTAGACGCTTGAGTATTCCTTAGATATTACCTTGGGGGTGCCTTGGTAATACCCAATCTTAGGTTCTTTCTGCTCCTTATTCTCCTCCTATCAATATCTCACCCAAAACTTGAAAACTTCAATCATACAAAACTTAACGAAACTTCGTGAGACGGGTTAGTGTAATAAAGATAGATCATTCACTTAGGTACTATCAAGACAAGATTAATAATTGTTGTCACAGAATACCTAATATATTCTATCATTTCCATAATTTATATCACTCAATATAAGCTATGAAAACACTAAAATAGGCAAACAATGCATGCAAAACAGAATCTATCCAAAACAGAACAACGTGTGAAGATATGAACTTAACCATACTTCCCTGTCCCTAAAAATTCGGAAAATTTGTGAAAATGCATACAATTTGCATATCAAGACCGTGTAAAAAATTAAGAAGTTTTTGATGGTCCAATAAAATCAGAGAAATTCTGCACTGCACGAAAAAATTATCTCTTTTTGCACAGAATCAAACAAGCAAGTATTCAAACTATCCCAAAGGCTTTAATTGGCACCTTATTGTAATAAATGACAGAAAACATGATTAATATAGTAGATTAATCATGTTAACACAGAAAAATAGTAGGTAGAAGTAGTGGGTTGTCTCCCAAAAAGTGTTTTCTCTTTAATAACTTTTAGGTAGGGATGATGATTTCAATGATGCTCACATAAAAAGTAGTAACTGAAACATGCAAGAAAGCATCATGGATCAGATGGCAAGCACATTCAAGTCTAACCAACTTCCTATGCATAGGGATTTTGCAATCAAACAATTTATTGTAGTAAGAATTAACTTGCATAGGAAGGCAAAACAAGCATGACTTCAAAACTTGGAACACAGAGAGGAAACTTCATATTATTGAAATATACATAACCATAGCCTCCTCTCTCATAATAATTTTCAATAGCATTAAAGTTACCCTTTTCGATCAACCCATTTAGCAATTCCTATAGGTGTCACAAACAACTCTATAGTTCGTACTAAGATAACACCGATGATCATATCAATCAACCCTAATGTCACCTAGATACTCCAATGTCACCTCAAGTATCTATGGGTTAATTATTCAACATGCATCAAACAATTTCAGATTCATCATATTCAATCCCACACAAAGAACTTCAAAGAGTACCCCAAGATTTCTATCGGGTAAAGTAGGACAAGAATGTCTATCAACCCCTATGCATAGATTACCCCAATGTCATCACGGGAATCTGCAAGTTGAGTACCAAAACATATATCAGGTGTATCATTAGAACACCCCCATTGTCACCACGTGTATCCATATGCAAGATATACATCAAGTGTTCTCAAATCTAATATTCAATCCAACATAATGAGATATGCAAGGTAGCAAGGGAATAACATCTCATATGATCCAACTATATTAACAAAGCCTGTGATACATTAAGATTGTGACTTCTCAAGAACACGGAAGAGAGATATTAAACACATAGATACTAGTACATACCCTCAGCACTGAGGGTGAACTACTCCCTCCTTGTCATGGCCTTCGTCGGGATGATGAAGACGACTACCAGAGATGACTTCCCCTCCAGCGGGGTAGAGGAAAGGCTCCATATGGGGATTTCTTCGATACAAAGAATTGCGGCGGTGGAACAGAAGTTCTAGGTTCACTTTCGTAGGTTTCTAGATTCACACGAATTTTCAACGTTGGAATCACGTCAGACAGAGCCATGTGGGCCCCACAAGCTATCATGGCACGACTAGTGGGGGTGGGCGCACCCTTTTTTCTTGTGCCCCACACGTAGTTCCCATCCGCTGGTTCTTCGCTCCGGTATTTCTGATTTTATCCAAAAAAATCATGAAAAAAGTTTCGGGCGCTTCTGAGAACTTCTATTTTCTACACAAAAACAACACGACGATAATTCTAGAGAAAACATTGTTAGTCTGGGTTAGTTCTACATAAATCATATAAAGTGCATCAAAACCATATAAAAGTATTGTAAACACTTGCAGATATAGCACAAATACTTCATACATTATCGATACGTTGGGACGTATCAATGTCCCCAAGTTTAGTTCCTACTCGTCCTCGAGTAGGGAAATGATAAAATAAGTAATTTATGAAGTGTTAGTACTAGCACAGTGAATAGTTTTGATCATTGATAATTTGTGTCACTTTTCTATCATCATAACCAACAACTTTTCCTCATAAAAATCGTCATGATAGAGTAGCAATCAATTCACATGTCATGGTTCAAACAATGCATCCTCTTGAAACTTAACAACATATGTTCTTAGTCATCAAACACTTTCAATGCATTATCAAGTCTAAGTAAGAACTCCACATACTCAAATGTCATATAGTCTTTGATAACCCACAAGTATATGGGATCGCAATAGTTTTCGAGGGTATAGTATTGAACCCAAATTTATAGATTCAACACAATGGAAGCCAAAGAATATTTGTAGGTATTAGCAGCTGAGTTGTCAATTTAACTACACTTGGAGATTTAGAATATGCAATACAGTGATCAGTAGCACAGTAATATGATAATTTTGATAGCAGTGATAACAGTAGCAGGAGTAACAATAATAGTGATAGCAGTTTTGTAGCAGTTGTAAAAACAGTAGCAACACTAGTAACTTAGCCAGCACAATATGTGGAAAATTCGTAGGCACCGGTGATATTGATGGATAATATTCATTATATAACAATCACAATGTAGGGCGTCACAGAACTAGCTCCTGTTCATTGATATAATGTAGGCATGTATTCTGTAGAAAATCATATGTTGTGGGGACCCCTACTTACGAGTCGAGATCGCCATGCTCAGTGATCCGAGAGATCAATGATCACCGAACACAGATACCGAATAAGAGAGTCTTACATCCAAATACCGATTATTACAACACAAGACCGAATGGTCAGGTTCACAAGGGAGGGCCTAAGGCCAAATCACTCAAATACAACTAGAAGCGGAAATCATAGGGGCTAAGCGGGTACCCATGCCATCAAGCCTACACCGACAGGCATTCTGACTTGGAAGCGTCCTAGTTCGCAAGGGCGTCTCTGAAGACATACTCATCTCCAAACTCCGGTCCTTCCATGTCTGGTCAATAACATAAGCAGTGGCAAGCCAATGAGTACTTTGAATGTACTCGCAAACAGCCCATGACATGAACAATGGAAGTGAAGGATAACAATAACATGCATCTTTGGTGGAACTTCTCTTGGTGGGATGATCATGAATATGCATTAAATTAGAGAATTACTTTTGAAGAATAGGTTACATATATCAATATATCTATCGAGGGCTGAACCATCCGGGCTCACCCTATATGCCAAGTCACCAAACTTGGTCATATCATTACTTTCATAACAACTCCTTTTTCGACACAACTCACACACACTTGGTTTAGGCGGAAATAACTGGACGTAGTTTAAGCAGGATTACCCAACTGTCCTTGACCGTGGACACGGTTATTCAAATAGTTTTACACTCTGCAGAGGTAGTACGCTGGACCTACGAGATCCAGGAAACTTCAATGTCCTCCACGACTCGCGGTATATAACATACCCGAGGTAAGTACTCGATCAATGCCTTCCCCCTGACGATACTAGAGAAAGAGGTCCACTCGATTGGTACCCAGCCCACATGTTGTACGTTTTACGAGCATTGACTCTGGACAGTACCAACCATGCAGGGACGAACGGTGTGCCTCGAACTCATAAAAATGGCATAGTCGTCGTACCTGGCATGACCCCATCACGAGAGTGACCACACATCACTCCCGCCACTAGTAATGTGGCTCTTTGCTAGCATCGACTAGAGTAATTAACATAGCCCCGTCCCATAAGGGGTAACGTGGTCGTATTGGTAAGGTTGGGACGGTCGACACATCATAAATCTAATCCCATTTCCAAAACCATACTCACTCAAAATACCCGGTGCACCACTTCACCAAAAGTGGCCACCTAATTCCTCATCACCCTCGGGCATTAGTGGCACCCGACGGGGTTTTCATAAATCCTTGTTTAATACCAACAACATGTTCCTGCTTGTTTACTCTATCGTTACTTGTCAACATGATACTAGCATGATCCTCAAAAGGGGTAGGATCAAGCTCAATGCATGTGCTCCGGAGGATCCATCGGTAACATCACATCGAATGATTTACCGACACATATGATCATATGCAACGAAAATACTTGCTATTTTAATATGCAATATAACATATGCTTAGTCATGGTCAAAGGGCTGCTTGCCTTGGTCAGCTAGGTATCGGGGTCTTCGAGGTCTTCCGCTCCGATTCCCTCGTCACATGGATTTTCTATCGTCGATAAAACAATAAATAAGAAATAGCTCACACAAAAACAGATCACAAAGTCATTTAAAAAATGTTTTATATTACAGATAAATCTAAGTTGTCATTTTGAAAAATATTTGCCTCAATTTCTCTTGAAGGAACATTTTTAAAATTAACCAAACAGAAGCAAAACTATTCCAATTTAGTCCTTTTTATTATTGTAAAATAGAATAGTTGTAGAAAAATTCACCCAATCATATTATTAAATACTACATATTTTTAGAAGAATAACAGTGGAAAAATTATATTTTTACACTGGTTAAATATTTTTATAAAAATCTTAGAAATGAGGTTTTAAAAATAAAATAAAAACGGGCTAAGTTCTTGGCCTGGAACTGGGCTAGCCCATGGCCAGCCGACAGCCTGCCCAGGTGCGCGCGCCGTCAGGTTTGAACCTGACGTGTGGGGTCCTGCGGTCAGTGGCTGTGGACAGTGTGGGGGAGGAGGCTGGGCCACCGACAGGTGGGGCACACCTATCAGGGTCGTATCCTACCTCTGGCCAGAGAGGAGGAGGAGCACGCCGGCGAGGCTGCCGACTCTCTCAAGCCCCAACAAGGACTGGAATGGGTTTGCCATGACGTCGCCTACCTGCTGGTGGTCGGAACAATATCGGAGAGGCACGGGTTCACCGACGACGAGGAGGCCATGGCGGAGGAGTTTCGGGAGGTGGCTAGAGGCACAGAAATGCTCGAGCGAGTTGGGGGAAAGCTTCCTGGGGTTGAGCGGATCAGGTTGGTGGGTCGAGGGGCGCAGGAGCCGTCATGTAGCCGGAGGTCGATCTCGAGCACCGGGGCTCTGCTGGTTTGCTGGTGTGACTAGGGAGGTGCTAGTGGTCGTGGTGAAGCTATCTGAGGGATGCTGGAGCAAGGGGGAGGGCTATTTATAGGCCCGCGACGGTGAGCTAATTTGGGAGCCCCGGTGAGTCACCGTGGCATGCATGGGGGTGCAGGGAGGAGCTGGGAACAAAACCACGGTCTTAGGACATGGTTTTGGACTGCCAGAACCATCTGCTGCAGAGGGAGAGAGGGATGAGTCGAGCATCCGTGGCCGCGCAACCTTGGCCCGTTCTGGTGCGCGCGGGCACGCGTCGGACGAGCTCTAGCACGGGGAAGGAGGGGCCCTGAGGGTTGCTCGATGCATAGGGGTTGTCGGGGAAGAGGTTGGACACCTCGGGGGAGAGGCTGGAACTGGCCGGGAGCGTCGCCCCCACCTTGGTGGCTTCCCGTAGCGCACCCAAAGTGCAGTTTTGGCATGCCACGACATGCTGATGCGCTCTGAGGCACTTTCTACGTGCCTAGCATGTCCTGGCACTGGCTAGGAGTGTGGCTAGCCGTTTGGGTCTCGTGGAAGCTTCGGTTGGTCAAGGGAGACAAGAAATACTCGTGCTGTCAGCCTTGAACTGAAGCCTAAATTGGAATTTTTGGCCTTTCCACTTTGAACCAGTGAGGGGCCAGTTGACTGGGGTTAGATATGGATATTGGCTACCTAATCTATGAGTTTGGAGCAAAGGGATTGGGTTTAGCTATGGCTAAGGTGGCTTTTCCCTATCTGTCAGAAGGTGCTCGACAGTGGTTTCAGGGGGTTGCACCCCACCACTGGTGATGCAACTTAACAGGTTTGGGTTTGGTGCTAAAACATGGGTTTCACCAAGTTTGAGCTTCATAGGGCAAGTTTATCTTTGTAAACTTGAAAACACTTCAATTTGACCAGATCTGTCCCTTCCAAAGAGTGTGTGGGCAAACTAAGTCCCACAAATCCCATTTTTGGTGTGGAACCCTCATTTGAGGTATTAGGCACTCCTGCAAAGTTTCAGCATCATTGGATAAACTTTGCTATGTAGAGTTGCTCTAACTTCAATCTGGACAGAACGGGTTTTAGGGTTATTTGGGGTCCTTAATTACCTTTGATCAAGGTGAAACTTTATGTGGACATCAAATATGGCTTAGGGATACTATTGGAATTTTCTAGGATTTTATTGAGAATATTTCCTTTGGAAATATTTCAAAAGGTCAAAACAGACAGAAATGGTTTTCAGGGTTTTACTCAAATAATTATAATATAAATAGGGGTTTAAAATCTTATGTATGGAAAATATATGTCCTTGTGATCATCTCCAAATTTAATCAGATTTTTCTAAGGCAGAAAAGTATTTTACCAAGTAGGAATACCAATTCTAGCCTAAGAAATGGACATGCAATTTAATTAGGAAAATAATTATAAAAATAATTATTTTTGTGGTTTTGGAATATAAAGATAAGTTAAAATCAGATCACCAACTTTGAGTAGAAACAATTCTTGCCATCAAGGTCATGTAGTGCAACTCAAAGTAGGGTTTTACCTTGATCAGAAACAAGTAAAGATTTTTGGAAATAAATCAATATTGTGAAATAGGGTTTTTATCATCACATGATCAAACACACAAGCATACAATGACAATCATGGCACTCACAGCATTAGTTTTGAAAAAGTTTTAACAAGCTCAGATTTTCACAATACACAGAAGTGGTAGTAAAAAAACAGGGTGTGATAGACCTATCCCCCTTAGAAGAATCTCGTCCCCGAGATTCCTAAGCTAGGTGCTAAAAAGGACCGGAAACTCAGATCGGAGATAGTCTTCACGCTCCCATGTTTCTTCTGCTTTGGTGTGGTTGCTCCATTGAACCTTGAAATACTTAATGGTGCGGCTTCTGGTGCAACGCTCAGCTTCATCCAGAATGTGGATCGGCTTCTCGCGGTAGGTGAGATCGGGCTGAAGGTCAATGTCCTGATGGTCAATGTCCTTGTAAAGATCGGGACGATTTGGCGCTTGAAGACACTTCCGAAGTTGTGACACGTGGAAGACGTTGTGCACACCCGAAAGTTCCGGAGGTAGCTCCAACTGATAAGCAACTTCTCCACGCCTTGATGTGATCTTAGAAGGTCAAGTGAACCTTGGAGCGAGTTTCCCTTTAACGTGGAAACACTTGGTTCCCTTTAGAGGTGCGACACGAAGGTACACCAGGTCTCCGCGAATGAACTCCACATCCCTGCGGCAAGAATCCGCATAGCTCTTTTGCCGTGACTTGGCTGCCTTTAGATTCTCTCGGACCAGTTGCACCTTCTCTTCTGCTTTGTGCAAAACTTCCGGCCCGAAAATCAGTCCTTCTCCGGTTTCGGACTAGTTGAGCGGGGTGCGGCACTTTCGTCCATACAACACTTCGAACGGGGCCATCTGGAGACTGGACTGGTAGCTGTTGTTGTATGAAAACATAGAGAACAGCAGACGGTCTTCCCATTTGGCTCCATGCGCCAAGACGCATGCGTGGAGCATATCTTCGAGTATCTGATTCACTCTTTCCGTCTGTCCGCCCGTTTGCGGGTGGAAGGCAGTGCCGAAAGAGAGCTTGGTTCCGAGGGCTTCTTGGAACTTTTTCCAAAACCTTGAGGTGAACTACGTGCCTCGGTCAGATACAATCTCCTTGGGAACTCCATGGAGGCTTACAATACGCTCAATATAGAGACTAGCCAACTTGTTCCCATCATAAGTGGTGTTGACAGGAATGAAATGGGCCACTTTGGTCAAATGGTCGACAATAACCCATATAGAGTCATGGCCTCTGCTAGACCTTGTAAGCCGGTAACAAAGTCCATGCCTATCTTGTCCCACTTCCATTCTGGCACTTTGAGATGTTGTAGCAGTCCTGCAGGTCGCTGATGCTCAACCTTGACTTGTTGGCACACGTCGCACTTGGCAACATAAGACGCTATTTCCCTCTTCATGCCATGCCACCAGAATCTTTCTCGGAGGTCTTGATACATCTTGATACCACCGGGGTGAATAGAGTAGAGTGTATCATGTGCTTCCTGTAGGATCAAGTCCTTGAGTTCAGCCTTGTTGGGTACACATAATCGTTGCCCAAACCACACCACTCCTTGTTCATCCACCGAGATGTTGGGGAATGTCGCATGGGAAACAATTTTTTTGCCTACACACACGCAATTCCTATCATGGTGATGTTCATCTACGAGAGGAGATTCAGATCTACATACCCTTGTAGATCGCACAGCGGTAAGCGTTAAGAAACGCGGACGATGTAGTGGAACAGCTTGCATGATTCAAATCACCGTAGTCGTACACTCCATCCCACGATCTCATCATGATCCATCCCGCGAACTTCATCGCGATCCGTCCCGCGATCTCATCATGATCCTTCCCGATCTAGTGCTGAACGGACGACACCTCCGCGTTCAGCACATGTACAGCGCGACGATGATCTCAGCCTTCTTGATCCAGCAAGAGAGACGGAGAGGTAGATGAGTTCTCCGGCAGCGTGATGGCGCTCCGGAGGTTGGTGGTGATCTATCCCAGCAGGGCTTCGCCCGAGCTCCGCAAAAATACGATCTAGAGGAAAAACCGTGGAGGTATGTGGTCGGGCTGCCATGGCAAAGTTGTCTCAAATCAGCCCTAATACCTCAGTGTATATAGGAGGGAGGGGAGGGACCTTGCCTTGAGGCTCAAGGGAGCCTCAAGGGTTCGGCCGAAGGGGGACGAGGAGTCCCTCTCCAATTCGGTTTGGAGGGGGAGGAGTCCTCCTCCTTTGTCCCACCTCCTCTCCTTTTTTTCTCTTTTCTCCCTTGTTGGTTTTTCTTTTCTTCTTCCTGCGCAAGGGCCCTATTGGTCTTGCCCACCAGCCCACTAAGTGCTGGTGTGCCCCCACAAAACCTTTGGGCTTCTTCTCGGGTGGGTGGGCTCCTCCCGGTAGAACTCCAGAACCCATTCGTCATTCCCGCTACGATGCCGGTAATTCCCGAAAACCTTCTGGTAACGAAATGAGACAAACCTATATATCAGTTTTCGTTTCTGGACCATTCCGGAAAGCCTCGTGACATCCGTGATCCCATCCGGCACTCCGAACAACATTCGATAACCAACCATATAACTCAAATACGCATAAAACATCGTCGAACCGTGAGTGTGCAGACCCTGCGGATTCGAGAACTATGTAGACATGACCCGAGAGACTCCTCGGTCAATATCCAATAGCGGGACCTGGATGCCCATATTGGATCCTACATATTCCGAAGATCTTTATCGGTTGAACCTCAGTGCCAAGGATTCATATAATCCCGTATGTCATTCCCTTTGTCCTTCGGTATGTTACTTGCCCGAGATTCGATCGTCGGTATCCGCATACCTATTTCAATCTCGTTTACCGGCAAGTCTCTTTACTCATTCCGTAATACAAGATCCCGTGATTTACACTAAGTCACATTGCTTGCAAGGCTTGTGTGTGATGTTGTATTACCGAGTGGGCCCCGAGATACCTCTCCGTCACACGGAGTGACAAATCCTAGTCTTGATCCATACTAATTCAACGGACACCTTTGGAGATACCTGTAGAGTATCTTTATAGTCACCCAGTTGCGTTGTGACATTTGATACACACAAGGTATTCCTCCGGTGCCAGTGAGTTATATGATCTCATGGTCATAGGAATAAATACTTGACATGTAGAAAAACAGTAGCAACAAAAAGACACGATCAACATGCTACGTTCATTAGTTTGGGTCAAGTCCATCACATGATTCTCCTAATGATGTGATCCCATTATCAAGTGAAAGCACTTGCTAATGGTCAGGAAACCTTGACCATCTTTGATCAACGAGCTAGTCAACTCGAGGCTTACTAGGGACATTGTGTTGTCTATGTATCCACACATGTATTTGAGTTTCCAATCAATACAATTCTAGCATGGATAATAAACAATTATCATGAACAAGGAAATATAATAATAACTAATTTATTATTTCCTCTAGGGCATATTTCCAACAGTCTCCCACTTGCACTAGAGTCAATAATCTAGTTCACATCACCATGTGATTTCAACGAATCCAACACCCATGTAGTGCTGGGGTCTGATCGCGTCTTGCTCGTGAAAGAGGTTTTAGTCAACGGTTTTGAATTCTTCAGATCCGTGCGTGCTTTACAAATCTTTATATCATCTTATAGATGCTGCTACTATGTGCTATTCAGAAATAGTCCAAATATCTACTCTACCATACGAATCCGTTTCACTACTCATAGTTATTCGGATTAGTGTCAAACCTTGCATCAACGTAACCCTTTACGATGAACTCTTTAAACACCTCCATAATCGAGAAAAATTCCTTAGTCCACTAGTTACTAAGGATAACTTTGACCGCTGCTTAGTGATTCAATCCTGGATCACTGTCTGTACCTCTTTACAGACTTACAGCAAGGCACAGAACAGGTGTGGTACTCAACATGGCATACTTCAAAGTCTACGGCTAAGGCATAGAAGAAAATCTTCATCTATTCTCTTTATTTTGCCGTGGTCGGGTTTTGAGTCTCTACTCAAATTCACACCTTACAACACAGCCAAGAACTCCTTCTTTGTTGATCTATTTTGAACTCCTTCAAAAACATGTTAAGGCATTCATCTTGTTGAAATTTCCATTGAGCGTCTCGATCTATCTCCATAGATCTTGATGCTCAATGTTCAAGTAGCTCAATCTAGGCATTCCTTTGAAAACTCCTTTCAAACAACCTTTTTATGCTTCACAGAAATTCTATATTACTTTTGATCAACAATATGTCAACCACATATACTTATCAGAAATTCCATAGTGCTCCCACTCACTTCTTTGGAAATACAAGTTTCTCATAAACCTTGCACATACCCAAAATCTTTGATCAACTCATCAAAGCATATATTCCAACTCCGAGATGCTTGGACCAGTCCATAGAAGGATTGCTAGAGCGTGCATACTTGTTAGCATCCTTAGGATCGACAAAATCTTCTGGTTGTATCACATACAACCTTTCCGTCGAGGAAACAAATGTTTTGACATCCTATGTGCAATATTTCACAAATAATGCAGCAACTGCTAACATAGTTCCAACAGACCTTTAGCATCGCCATAAGTGAGAAAGTCTCATCATAGTCAACTCCTTGAACTTGTCAGAAAACACCTTTGCGATAAGTCGAGCTTTTCTTAATGGTGACGATTCACCATCATCATCTGTCTTCCTTATAAAGATCCATCTTTACTTAATAGTCCTATGACCATCAAGTAGTTCTTCCAAAGAATACACTTCGTTCTCATGCATGGTTTTTCTCTCAGATTTCATGGCCTCCAGCCATTTGTCAGAATCCGGGGCCACCATTTCTTCTCCATAGCTCGTAGGTTCATTGTTGTTCAACAACATGACCTCCAAGACAGGGTCACCGTACCACTCTGCAGCAGTACGCGACCTTGTCGACCTACGAGGTTTGTAGTAACTTGATCCAAAGCTCAATGATCACGATCATTAGTTTTCTACTTCAATTGGTCTAGGCGCCACAAGAACAACTTCCTGCGCCCTGCTACACTCTGGTCGAAGTGAAGGTTCAATAACCTCATCAAGTTCCACCACCCTCCCACTCAATTCTTTCGAGAGAAACCATTCCTCAAGAAAGGATCCGTTTCTAGAAACAAACATTTTGCTTCCGGATCTGAGATAGGTGATGTATCCAACTGTTTAGGATATCCTATGAAGACGCATTTATCCGCTTTGGGTTCGAGCTTATTAGACTGAAACCTTTTCACATAAGCGTCGCAGCCCCAAACTTTCAAGAAACGACAACATAGGTTTCTCCAAACCATAGTCTATAGTGTGTCATCTCAACGGAAATACGTGGTGCCCTATTCAAAGTGAATGCGGTTGTCTCTAATGCATAACCCATAAATGATAGAGGTAATTCGATAAGAGACATCATAGTATGCACCATATCAAATAGGTCACGGCTATGACACCATCACACCATGGTGCTCTTGGTGGCATGAATTGCAAAACAACTTCCACATTGTCTTAACTGTGTACCAAAACTCGCAACTCAGATATTCATCTCTATGATCATATCGTAGACAGTTTATCCTCTTGTTACGACGAACTTCACTCTGAAACAGAATTGAACTTTTTCAATATTTAAGACTTGTGATTCATTAAGTAAATACTCCTGTATCTACTCAAATCGTCATTGAAGTAAGAACATAATGATATCCACTGCGTGCCTCAGCACCCATTGGACTGCATACATCAAAATGTATTAATTCCAACAAGTTACTATCTTGTTTCATCTCAATGAAAACAAGGCCTTGCTCATGTGGTATGATTTGCATGTCACAAGTGATTCAAAATCAAGTGAGTATAAAGATCCATCAGCATGGAGCCTCTTCATGCAATTTATACCAACATGACTCAAGCGGCAGTGCCACAAGCAAGTTATACTATCATCATTACCTTGTATCTTTTGGCACCAATATCATGAACATGTGCAACACTACGATTGAGATTCAATAAACCATTGAAGGTGATTACTCAAGCAAATAGAGTAACCATTATTCTCTTTAAATGAATAATCGTATTGCAATAAACAAGATCCAATCATGTTCATGCTTAACGCAAGCACCAAATAACAATTATTTAGGTTTAACACCAATCCCGATGGTAGAGGGAGCGTGCGATGTTTGATCATATCAACCTTGGAAACACTTCCAACACGTATTGTCACCTCGCCTTTAGCTAGTCTCCTTATATTCCATAGCTTTCATTTCGTGTTACTAATCACTTAGCAACCGAAGCGGTATCCAATACCCTCGCGTACTAGGAGTACTAGTAAAGTACACATCAATATCATGTATATCAAATATACTTCTTTCGACTTTGCCAGCCTTCTTATCTACCAAGCATTATTGACATGCAACTATTCCGGACTTGATGCCTCCACGGCAACGGACCCAGAAAAGAGCTGCTCCCAGTTGCTCGACAATTAGCAATTGTCTTGCAATGGCCCACCAGCGCATGGGATCACGGCAGTTTTCGAGGGTAGAGTATTCAACCCAAATTTGTTGGTTCGCACGATGGGAAGTAAAGGAATATCCTCAAGTATTGGCAGCTGAATGTGTCAGATTCAACCACACCTGAAGGATTAGTGTCTGCAAGCAAAGTATTAGTAGCAAAGTAGTATGATAGCAAAGTATTAGTAGCAAAGTAGTATGATAACAACGGCAGACTATTCCTAACTGTTGTATCAATGGCGCCAGTAGTTGCCCGTGGACGGGAAATATTCTTTCCCGGTAACGGTGCCAGAAAAAGTATTATAGCAGGTAGGAGCAGTGTAACGAGTAATAGCAGTGGCATGGAACGGCAGTAGTGACAACAGTAGCAAGTAGCGACAGCAAGTAACAGTAGTAGCAACACTAGTGGAAGCAGTAGCAGGACAAAGCAAGTAAGAGTAGCAGCAAGTGACAGTAGCAGCAACAATAGTAATAGCAGAAGAGCAAAGAAAGTAACAGTGGTAGTGGGACAAACTCGTAGGCCATGGATCAGTGATTCGTTGGATGACATTCATCACGCAACAGTTATAACACAGAGAGATATGTGGCTAGCTCCCGTTCGTCAATGTGATGTAGGCATGCATTCCGTGTGTAGTCATACATGCTTAGGGAAAAGAACTTGCATGACATCTATTGTCCATCCCTCCCATGGCAGCGGGGTCCAAATGGATACTACGGGATATTAAGGTTCTCCTTTTAATAAAGAACCGGACCAACGCATTAGCACTTGGTGAACACATGAACTCCTCAAACTATGGTCATCACCGGGAGTGGTTCCGGTTATTGTCACTCCGGGGTTGCCGGATCATAACACATAGTAGGTAACTACAACTTGCAAGATCGGATCTAAAACACACATATATTGGTGACAACATAATAATTTGAGATCTGAAATCATGGCACTCAGGCCCTAGTGACAAGCATTAAGCATGGCAAAGTAGTAGCAACATCAATCTCAGAACATAGTGGATACTAGGGATCAATCCCCTTCAAAACTAACTCGATTACATGATAGATCTCATCATACTCATCACCGCCCAGCGAGCCTACGAATAGATTACTCACGAACGATGAAGAGCTTCATGGAATTGGAGAGGGAAGAAGGTTGATGATGACGATGGCGACGATCTCCTTGATCCGGAGCCCAAAACGGACTCCAGATCTGCCCTCCAGGTGAAGAACAGGATGAGGCGGCGCCTCTGGATCAAAAACGCGATGAAATCTTCTCTCTTAATTTTTTCCGGGATGAAAGGGAATAAATAGCGCTGGAGTTGGGGGCGGCAGAGCCACGTGGGGCCCACAAGCCTAGTCGCCGCGGCCAGGGGAGAGGCCGCAGCGTCAGGGCTTGTGGCCCACTGGCCCGTCCCCTCTGGTGGATCTTTGCGCAGGTATTTTTCATATTTTCCAGAAATATTCTCCGTAAACTTTCAGGACGTTCCGAGAACTTTCATTTCTGCACAAAAACAACACCATGGCAATTCTACTGAAAACAACGTCAGTCCGGGTTAGTTCCATTCAAATCATGCAAATTAGAGTCCAAAACAAGGGCAAAAGAGTTTGGAAAAGTAGATACGATGGAGACGTATCAAGCATCTAGGGTAGCTCCACCGCAGTGACCGTTCCCCTCATAACAAAAGCATTTAGTCTCGGGTTTGAGTTTAATCTTGGGTCTCTTCATTAGTGCAGCAACTGTTTTGCCGTTTCATGAAGTATCTCTTCTAGCCCTTGCCTTTCTTGGAACTTAGTGGTTTTACTAACCATCAACTATTGATGCTCCTTCTTGATTTCTACTTTCGTAGTGTCAAACATCACAAATCGCTCAAGGATCATTGTATCTATCCTTGATATGTTTATAGTTCATCACGAAGCCCTCACAACTTGGTGGCAGTGACTTTGGAGAACCATCACTATCTCATCTAGAAGATTAACTCCCACTTGATTCAAGCGATTGTCGTACTCAGACAATCTGAGAACACACTCAATGATTGAGCTTTTCTCCTTTACTTCGTGGACAAAGAATCTTGTCGGAGGTCTCATACCTCTTAACAAGGGCACAAGCATGAAATCACAATTTCATATCTTTTGAACATCTCTTATGTTCCGTGACGTTTCAAAACGTCTTCGGGGCCTTGCTTCTAAGCCATTAAGTATTTTGCACTGAACTATCGCGTAGTCATCAGAAACGTGTATGTCGGATGTTCACAACATCCACAGACGATGCTCGAGGTGCAGCACACCGAGTGGTGCATTAAGGACATAAGCCTTCTGTGTAACAACGAGGACAATTCTCAGTTTACGGACTAAGACTGCAAAGTTTCTACTATCAACTTTCAACTAAATTTTCGCTAGGAACATATAAAAGCAGTAGAGCTATAGCGCAAGCTACATCGTAATTCGCAAAGACCATTAGACTATGTTCATGATAATTAGTTCAATTAATCATATTACTTAAGAACTCCCACTCAAAAAGTACATCTCTCTAGTCATTTGAGTGGTACATGATCCAAATCCACTATCTCAAGTCCGATCATCACGTGAGTCGAGAATAGTTTCAGTGGTAAGCATCTCTATGCTAATCATATCAACTATATGATTCGTGCTCGACCTTTCGGTCTCATGTGTTCCGAGGCCATGTCTGCACATGCTAGGCTCATCAAGCTTAACCCGAATGTTCCACGTGTGCAACTGTTTTGCACCCGTTGTATGTGAACGTTGAGTCTATCACACCCGATCATCACGTGGTGTCTCAAAACGACGAACTGTCGCAACGCTGCAAAGTCGGGGAGAACACAATTTCGTCTTGAAATTTTAGTGAGAGATCACCTCATAATGCTACCGATGTTCTAAGCAAGATAAGGTGCATAAATGATTAACATCACATGCAATTCATAAGTGACATGACCTGGCCATCATCAAGTGCTCCTTGATCTCCATCACCAAAGCACCGATATGATTTTCTTGTCACCGGCGCCACACCATGATCCCCATCATCATGATCTCCATCATCGTGCCGCCATCGAGGTTGTCGTGTATGCTATGCTATTACTACTAAAGCTACGTCCTAGAAATATAGTAAACGCATCTGCAAACACAAACATTAGTTTAAAGACAACCCTATGGCTCCTGCCGGTTGCCGTAGCATCGACGTGCAAGTCGATATTAACTATTACAACATGATCATCTCATACATCCAATATATCACATCACATCGTTGGCCATATCACATCACAAGCATACCCTGCAAAAACAAGTTAGACGTCCTCTAATTGTTGTTGCATGTTTTACGTGGTTGCCATGGCTATCTAGTAGGATCGCATCTTACTCATGCAAACACCACAACGGAGATATATGAATTGCTATTTAACCTCTCCCCAAGGACCTCCTCGGTCAAATCCGATTCAAGTAAATTGGAGAAACCGACACTCGCCAGTCATCTTTGAGCAACGGGGTTTCTCGTAGCGATGAAACCAGTCTCTCGTAAGCGTACGAGTAATGTCGGTCTGAGCCGCTTCGATCCAACAATACCGCGGAATCAAGAAAAGACTAATAAGGGAAGCAAATCGCACATCACCGCCCATGAAACTTTTGTGTTCTACTGGAGATAATATCTACGCATGAACCTAGCTCATGGTACCACTGTTGGGGAATGTAGCATGGGAAATAAAATTTATTCCTACGCACACGCAATTCCTATCATGGTGATGTTCATCTACGAGAGGAGATTCAGATCTACATACCCTTGTAGATCACACAGCGTTAAGCGTTAAGAAACGCGGACGATGTAGTGGAACAGACCATAGTCGTACACTCCACCCCACGATCTCATCATGATCCGTCCCGCGAACTTCATCGCGATCCGACCCGCGATCTCATCATGATCCTTCCCGATCTAGTGCCGAACGGACGACACCTCCGCGTTCAGCACACGTACAGCGCGACGATGATCTCCGCCTTCTTGATCCACCAAGAGAGACAGAGAGGTAGATGAGTTCTCCGGCAGCGTGACGGTGCTCTGGAGGTTGGTGGTGATCTATCCCAGCAGGGCTCCGCCCGAGCTCCGCAGAAATACGATCTAGAGGAAAAACCGTGGAGGTATGTGGTCGGGCTGCCATGGCAAAGTCGTCTCAAATCAGACCTAATACCTGAGTATATATAGGACGGAGGGGAGGGACCTCGCCTTGAGGCTCAAGGGAGCCTCAAGGGTTAGGCCAAAGGGGGAGGAGGAGTCCCTCTCTAATTCGGTTTGGAGGGGGAGGAGTCCTCCTCCTTTGTCCCACCTCCTCTTCTTTTTTTTCCTTTTCTCCCTTGTTGGTTTTTCTTTTCTTCTTCCTGCGCAAGGGCCCTCTTGGTCTTGCGCAACAGCCCACTAAGGGATGGTGTGCCCCCACAAAACCTTTGGGCTTCTTCCCGGGTGGGTGGGCCCCTCCCGGTAGAACTCCGGAACCCATTTGTCATTCCCGGTACGATGCCGGTAATGCCCGAAAACCTTCCGGTAACCAAATGATACATACCTATATATCAATTTTCGTTTCCGGACCATTTCAGAAACCCTCGTGACGTCCGTGATCCCATCCAAGACTCCGAACAACATTCGGTAACCAACCATATAACTCAAATACGCATAAAACATCGTCGAACCTTAAGTGTGCAGACCCTGCGGATTGGAGAACTATGTAGACATGACCCGAGAGACTCCTCGGTCAATATCCAATAGCGGGACCTGGATGCCCATATTGGATCCTACATATTCGGAAGATCTTTATCAGTTGAACCTTAGTGCCAACGATTCATATAATCCCTTATGTCATTCCCTTTGTCATTCGGTATGTTACTTGCCCGAGATTCGGTCGTCGGTATCCGCATACCTATTTCAATCTTGTTTACCAGCAAGTCTCTTTACTCGTTCCGTAATACAAGATCCCGTGACTTACACTAAGTCACATTGCTTGCAAGGCTTGTGTGTGATGTTGTATTACCGAGTGGGCCCCGAGATACCTCTCCGTCACACGGAGTGACAAATCCCAGTCTTGATCCATACTAACTCAACGGACACCTTCGGAGATACTTGTAGAGCATCTTTATAGTCACCCAGTTACGTTGTGACGTTTGATACACACAAGGTATTCCTCCGGTGCCAATGAGTTATATGATCTCATGGTCATAGAAATAAATACTTGACATGCAGAAAAACAGTAGCAACAAAAAGACACGATCAACATGCTACGTTCATTAGTTTGGGTCTAGTCCATCACATGATTCTCCTAATGATGTGATCCCATTATCAAGTGACAACACTTGCCTATGGTCAGGAAACCTTGACCATCTGTGATCAACGAGCAAGTCAACTAGAGGCTTAATAGGGACAGTTTGTGGTCTATGTATCCACACATGTATTTGAGTTTCCAATCAATACAGTTCTAGCATGGATAATAAACGATTATCATGAACAAGGAAATATAATAATAACTAATTTATTATTGCCTCTAGGGCATATTTCCAACACGAGAATCCTAGGGCCTTGCCTTCTTGAATCTTCTTCCTGATGCCTTCAATGCTCTTATGACCCTTCTGGGCCTCCTTGTTGTCGTCCACCAGCGTTGTTTTGACTTCAAAGTTATCTAGGAATCCAGATTCCACTAGCTCCAGCCCGAAGTTCTCCAATTCTTCATACAAGGCGGGTTGCCTTTCCTTGAGCATGATGTTCAAGGTGCTGGTCTTCCGGCTTAAGGCATCAACCACTACATTGGCCTTACCGGGGTGATATTGAATGTTGAGGTCGTAGTCTTTGATTAACTCCAACCATCTTCATTGCCTCATATTCAATTCCCTTTGGGTGAACATATACTTTAGACTCTTGTGGTCAGTGTATATTTCACATCGCTTTCCCAGAAGGTAATGTCGCCATGTCTTCAGGGCATGCACTACTGCTACCAACTCGAGATCATGGGTGGCATAGTTCTCTTCATGCGGGCGCAGTTGTCGTGACAGATACCCCATGACTCTGCCATCCTGCATTAGAACCCCACCGAGCCCGGTTCTAGAGGCGTCACAATATATCACAAACTCCTTGCTGATATCTGGAGTGGACAATACCGGGCAGTGGTTAATCGCTTCTTCAATTCTTGGAAGCTCGCTTCACACTCCGGTGTCCATTCAAACTTCTTGCCCTTCTTCAAGAGATGAGTCATGAGTCGAGCGATGCGGGAGAATCCTTCTACGAACTTGCGGTAATATCCCGCGAGTCCGAGGAAGCTTCTGACTTCCTTCACATCAGCTGGCGATTCCCAGTTGGTTACCGTAGTAATCTTGGAGGGATCAACTACCAATCCGCTTGATGTCATGGTATGACCCAAGTATCCAACTTCGTTCAGCCAAAATTGGCATTTCTGAACTTGGCATAAAGTTGGTGCTCTCGAAGCTTCTCCAATACTAACCTCAAGTGTTGCTCATGCTGTTCTTCGGACTTGGAAAATATTATTATGTCATCAATGAATACGACGACAAACTTGTCCAGGTATTGCATGAAGACCTTGTTCATGAGGTACATGAAGTAAGCTGTGGCATTAGTCAACTCAAAAGACATGACAGTGCATTCTTACAGACTGTATCGGGTCACGAACGCAGTCTTGGGTATGTCCTCGGATGGGATCTTCACTTGGTAATATCCAGATCGGAGGTCGATCTTGGAGAATACCTTAGCTCCATTTAACTAATCGAACAAGTCTTCAATCTCGGGGAGTGGGTACTTGTTCTTGATCGTGACCTCATTGAGAGAACGGTAATCGACACAGAGTCTGATGGTTCCATCTTTCTTGGACACGAAGAGAACAGGTGATCCCCAAGGTGACGCACTCGGACGAATAAACACTTTCCTGAGTTTCTCATGCAGTTGCTTCTTCAACTCCGCAAGCTCTTCGGATCCCATCCTGTAAGGCTTCTTATAGATAGGCCTCGATCCGGGCATGAGCTCAATGATGAACTCGATGTCTCGGTCAGGAGGCATCCCTGGTAGCTCATCAGGAAAGACGTCCGGGTATTCACAGACTATTGGCACTCGATCGAGTTCTTCCTCTGACAGGCTGTTAACCGTGGTACTCGAGCGGTTACTGGCTCAGAGACATACTTGACTTTGACCCCTTGGTCCCTCATCATGGTAATGGCCCTGTTGGCACAGTCCAAGATGCTTTAATGCTTGGCCAACCAATCCATGCCGAGAATTATTTCCAGGCCTTGCGACTTAAGCACAATGAGATCCGCTGAGAAGCTTGTCCCATTGATAACTATCCCGACCTTCCTACACCCTAGGTTGGTCCTCAATACTGCTCCCGGGGTTTGAATTGCCATATGCCCGCGAAGCAAGGTAGGTTCTAAACCACATTTTCCGCAAATCTTTGCATAAAAAAACAATGTTGTTGCTGGGGTAGAGTTGACGAGGAACGTACCCAGAATGTGATACGTCTCCATCGCATCTACTTTTCCAAACTCTTTTGCCCTTGTTTTGGACTCTAATTTGCATGATTTGAATGAAACTAACCCGGACTGACGCTGTTTTCAGCAGAATTTGCCATGGTCTTGTTTTTGCGCATAAATAAAAGTTCTCGGAATGACCTAGAAATTTACGAGGATTTTTGGTGGAACATATAAACAATACTGGCACAAGAATTACCTGGAGACGCACAGCCAGGAGCCCACAAGCCAAGGAGGCGCTGGCCCCCCTGGCCGCGCCTGGCACGCTTGTGAGGTCCTCGTGGCTCCGTAGCCTCCAACTCCAGCTCTATATATTCTCTCTCGCCCAGAAAAAATTAGGAGAGAAGAGTTCATCACGTTTCATGATACGGAGCCGCCGCCACCACCTGTTCTTCCTCTGAGGGCAGATCTGGAGTCCGTTCTGGGCTTTAGAGAGGGGAAATCGACGACGCCGTCATCACCAACCATCCTTCATCGCCAATTCCATGATGCTCTTCATCGTTCGTGAGTAATCTCATTGTAGGCTTGCTGGACGGTGATGGGTTGGATGAGATCTATCATGTAATCGAGTTAGTTTTGATGGGGTTTGATCCCTAGTATCCACTATGTTCTAAGATTGATGTTGCTACTACTTTGCTATGCTTAATGCTTGTCACTAGGGCCCGAGTGCCATGATTTCAGATCTGAACCTATTATGTTTTCATCAATATATGTGTGTTCTTGATTGTATCTTGCAAGTTGTAGTCACCTACTATGTTCTGTGACCCGGCAACCCCGGAGTGACAATAGCCGGAACATCTCCCGGAGATGACCATAGTATGAGGAGTTCATGTATTCACTATGTGCTAATGCTTTGTTCCGGTTCTCTAATAAAAGGAGACCTTAATATCCCTTAGTTTCCATTAGGACCCCGCTGCCTCGGGAGGGATGGAAAATCGATGTCATGCAAGTTCTTTTCCAGAAGCACGTATGACTAAATACGGAATACATGCCTACATTACATTGACGAACTGGAGCTAGTTACATATCACCCCATGTTATAACTGTTACATGATGAATGTTATCCGACATAATTATCCATCTCTCGATTTCAGAAAAAGAAGATGTTTAGGAGAAACTATCATGGTGGTTCCTCAAGCAAAAGGGGTCCCCATCTCTCGATTCGGGTGCCCGATCCTTATCAGCCGAGGAACGCACATGTACAACCATGTGAATTGCCTTCCGATGAATTCATGATTGATGCAGGTTTCAATGACGAGTTTGATACATTTGTTCACAACACCGGGCTCAAAGAATTCATCTCCAACAAATGCGAGCAATATACTACAGTCACTGCCTCTTTTGTTCGTAGATTCAAATATTCAGTTAGTCGTGACACATCCATACTGTTTGATCTTTATGACAAATTGTATACCATGGATTTAGATGATTTTAATAGAATTTGCAAGATACCTGATTGGGGTAGTCTCAATGATCCTCCTAAGTCTTCGGTTAGAGATTTTATTTCTAGTATAACTGTTGGAGAAACTAGAGATATTACGCAGGCTACCATGGGGAGCATTCATTTTCCTGCCTTACATTATTTTGCCCTCTTCATTGGTAGATGCATTAACGGCAAGATTGAGCATTGTCACCTCTGCGCACCTGACCTTAGTATTCTTAAGAGCGCAGTACCAGGTGATAGAAGTTTCAACATGGGAGCTATAATCGTGAGGAGGCTAAATAATAAAGCTAAGGAAGGGGATTTCTTTTGTGGGATCTATGCCACTCGCATAGCAAATTTTCTTAGAATACCCATCCGCACAGGAGATCCCCCGCTCCATACAACTTTCCTTGATCGTGTCGCTATGACACGTTATCACTTCCTTGAGAGGAATAACCAATCCCTCCTATACCAGTTAATATTTAACAGACATCGTGTTTTCCATATTACCCTTCCTGCTCCTGCCTTCTTTGACTTTTAGGTAAAACGGAGATATTACATAACCAGAGGAGAGGCAGAGAGTATGAGAGGGAGGCGAAGGCTGCTCGCCTCCGTGAGGCAGCTATTCAGGCGGTAGCTGCCGCGTTCTCTTACAACCCCCATTATGATTTTGGATATCGCCCGGACCAGCCATGGGAATAGACCAACTTAGGCCAAAAGCCTAAGCTTGGGGGAGTACGTGTTTCTCACCGACTTTATATTCACGCTCACACTTTCACTTTGATAGTCGGTGTTCAAACTTTGCCACTGTATCATCCATGCTAGTTTATTTCTTTTTCTCGCTTTCTTCTCGTGTGTTTGTCAAATTTGAGAAAAAACAAAAAAATTAGTTGTAAGTCTACTTTCCATCTTGCTTAGTGCTAATTAGAAAGAAAACCCAAAAAGATTTCCCGTTCTTCTTTTGCTTGTTGGCAGCTTTCCCGTGTAAATACTTTTCTTTTTCTTTGGGTCCAGGTAGAAGACCATGATTAAAATGTTTAGTGGCTCTCCTATGCATTGTTGTTTGTGCGTCAAAGAGCCATATTACTTTGTCTTCTCCTTTGTGTTTGCTTGCAGATTCGAGCTTAGTCCAATGCACGAACACTCTCATTACTATTCACATCATTCGGTCATGCAAGTGAAAGGCAATAATGATGATATATGATGAAGTGACTGAGCGTGGAAAAGCTGGTATGAACTCGACCTATTTTGTTTTTGTAAATATGACTAGCTCTTCGTTCCTAATTCAGCATTGTTGTGAGAGAAACATGTTTGCAATGACAACTTAGAGATCATAGTTTCTGATGCCATGCTTAATTAGCTAGGAGCTTATAATGGTTTGTATTGGATGCCAACATGAATTTGAAGATGATTATGATGTAGTATGATAGGATGGTATCTCCCTTTGAATGATTCAAGTGGCTTGACTTGGCACATGTTCACACATGTAGTTGAAACAAAATCAACATAGCATCTATGATATTCATGTTTATGGTGATTTATATCCTACTCATGCTTGCACTCAATGCTGGTTAATTTCAATGCATATTGATGACTGTTGTCGCTCTCTAGTTGGTCGCTTCCCAGTCTTTTGCTAGCCTTCACTTGTATTAAGCGGGAATACTGCTTGTGCATCCACTTCCATAAACCCAAAAGTTGTTCCATATGAGTCCACCATACCTACCTATACGCGGTATCTACCTACCGTTCCAAGTAAATTTGCATGTGCCACTCTCTAAATCTTCAAGTAATGATCTGTTTGGTATGCCGAACCGCTCATGTGGTGACAAGGGGCGGTCAGTATCTTCCATGCTAGGCGTGTTATCCTCGATACGTGTTTATTCACTATCACTCACGAGAAAGGGGCCGGTAATTTGAATGCCCAGTTCCATGCTCAAATCGAAAATATAATTGCAAACAAAACTCCCCCTGGATTGTTGTTGGTATGGACGGCACCTGAGGATTCGGCTAGTCGTGGAATGTGATTTATTGGTGGTGGGGGAGCCAAAACTTTACTTTTCTTTTTGGGAACCGCCTAGAATGTGTGTAGCATGGAAGATGGTGAGAACTCTTGGTCATGACGTTGACAATGAAAGCATGCCACCCAAAATTATTTATCTCCGTTTTAAAAGCTTGAGCTGTGGCACCTCTGCAAATCAATGCTTCCCTCTGCGAAGGGCCTATCTATTTACATTTCTGTTGAGTCATCCTCTTCTTATAGAAGGCACCAGTTAGAGAGCACCTCTGTCATTTTTATGCTTTGCGATTAATTGATATTGAGTATGACTGTGACTGGATGTTTTTTGCCATGAATTACAATGTTCAGTCAGCCCTTGGTGTTTGAAGGTGCTGTGCATTTATGTTTTGCGGTCTCAGAAAGGGCTAGCGAGATACCATCTGCTCATATTGTTTTCATGATTGTTTTGATTGAAGTGTTGACGTTTGAAACTTATCACTATGGCTCGCTAGTTGATTATGCCATTGATATGAGTTCACCATGAGACCTACATGTTATTGCTTATGTGGTTAGCTTATGATCTTGCTAAAAATCCGAATATGAGTTAGCCATAATTACAACAACAAGATCGAACAGAGTTCGTAAAAGTTTTTCTTTTGTCTCTTTTAGTTTGTCAACTGAATTGCTTAAGGACAAGCAAGGCTTTAAACTTGGGGGAGTTGATACGTCTCCATCGTATCTACTTCTCCAAATTCTTTTGCCCTTGTTTTGGACTCTAATTTGCATGATTTGAATGGAACTAACCCGGACCGACGATATTTTCAGCAGAATTGACATTGTGTTGTTTTTGCACAGAAAATAAAACCTGGAAATTTACTAGGATTTTTTGTGGAATATATAGAATATACTGGCGCAAGATTTACTTTCACAAACAACCAGTTGATATTGGAGTGACTGTTGTAGTCCTTCCATAAAGCGTTCCACTTTGGCGGCCTCAGTGTTGACGTCCTCAGGCGCTTACCTTGACAGGAGGTTGAACTTCTGCAAATATTCCTTGACGGATCCACTGCCTTGCCTTAAGGCTTGGAATTCCCCCTTCTTAATGGTCATCATTCCGGGAGGAATGTGAGCAGCGCGGAATCCATCTTTGAACACAACCCAAGTGATGACTTGCCCTGCTTGCATGATCTGAAATCCATCCCACCAAGCTCTGGCTGTGCCTCCGAGATAGTGAGAAGCATAGAGAACTTTCTCACGATCATCAGTGCACTTGACCAACGCGAGGAGTTCTTTGATAGTACGGATCCAGTCATCGACATCCAGTGGTTCAGTCGTCTTCGTGAATATGGGTGGCGTAGTTCGCATGAACTCAGAGAGAGTAGAGTGACCATTGCCATTCCATTCTGCAGCGGGTTGTTCACCAAGGTTTGAGCGAGCTGCTGAATAGTGGCATTGTTGGCTTGACGCTCCTCTCGAAGAGCTTGAAGGAACTGAGCCATAGTCAAGCTTTCAAGAAAAGGCGGTGGCGGTGGAACATCGTCTTCCTGCTCGTGGTGATCTCCAGCTTAAGCTTCCCCTCCGGTTCCCTGCTGCTGGCCTGAAGAGGCAGAGCCAGGGTTGCCGAAGGTGCTGTTGCGAGTTGCATTCACCATCCTGTCAGGGGAGTAGACAGGTCAATTTGCCGAACTGGCTGAATTCACAAGGGATGATGCTCTAGTAAAGAGGGGGTCTGGTGTTGTTCTAGTGTGAAAATCTTAAGCCAGTGGTTTTGAAAGACTTACTGCATTAGATTAGAAACAAACGATGTAGTCGCCCACAAGCTGCCTAAGGCAGAATGCGACTTGCTTCCAACAGGCTTACACAACACTCGTGGTTCATACAAACCGATACAAGAACTCCTACGCTCGGGGGTACATCCTAATTTCCAACGCTCCTAAAGTTAAGCGGCCGACTGCGCGGTCTCATAAGCAGGTTCTGCGGGAACTTCGTCCTCATCTTCATCTTCATCTTCGTCTTCATTACTGCTTCCCTTCTATGAAGGAGTAGGAGAAGGAAGCGGACCATCACGGCATCTCTTGGTTGGCGAGGTAGCAGAGATTTCGGTGTACTCTTCCGCGGTCAAGCGACGACTTTGAAGAGGAGTGGCCTGAAGCAGTGGTATTCCTCCTCGGAAGGGAAACCAGGTGGTCCTACGGGTGCTCCTTCCTTCTTCACCTTGCAGTTCTTTATCTTCTCCGTGCGAAGCAGATCCTTGACTTGGTGTAGCTCCTGGCGAATCCTAGTTGACTCCTTGATCAAAAGGTGCGTCAAAGTGTCGGAGGAGAGACTGAAGTAGGTCTAAAACCTCAATGGCGTCCCGTCCTCAAAACATGGGTTGAGTGTCCAACTCCCGTCTACCCCATCCTTAACAAAAGGTAGGTGACGAGTAGCTGGCTCGTCGGCCATCTCGGGAAGGATGTCGCGGAGTCGCAGAGCGCCTCTCGTGCTGCGGTCTCCACTACCAACATCAGATCTTCCATCTGTGACCCTTCAAAGAACCAACTAGTCGGGGAGTCATTAGCCTTCACTATCATGTCCACGTGATATTCCTTAGTGTCGCTGTTGACCCAGTGCTCGTGCTAGAGGAAGATGGGCGTGCGGTGTACTTGGCACTTCTCGAGGCTATCAGTCAAAAGCATAGGAAAGCCCGTCTCGAGAAGCATCTCAAGTACGATGTCCATCTACAAGATGTGGAGGAAAGAGTTAGAAAGTTTTTAGTGGGTGCAGAACCTCAGGTTAAGGTCTATGTGCACTAATCGTCTCAGCTACCGTCCATGCTACCTAAGGCTTCCTATAGTCAGGATGGCTCTGATACCAGCTCTGTGGGGACCCCGACTTACGAGTCGAGATCGCCGTGCTCAGTGATCCTAGAGATCAATGCTCAACGAACACAAATACCGAATAAGAGAGTCTTACATCCAAATACCCATTATTACAACACAAGACCGAATAGTCAGGTTCACAAGGCAGTGCCTAAGGCCAAATCACTCAAATACAACCAGAAGCGGAAATCATAGGGGCTAAGCGGGTGCCCATGGCATCAAGCCTACACTGACAGACATTCTGACTTGGAAGCGTCCTAGTTCGCAGGGGCGTCTCCGAAGACATACTCATCTCCAAACTCCGGTCCTTCCATGTCTGGTCAATAACATAACCAGTGGCAAGCCAATGAGTACTTTGAATGTACTCGCAAACAGCCCATGACATGAACAATGAAAGTGAAGGATAACATTAACATGCATCTTTGGTGGAACTTCTCTTGGTGGGATGATCATGAATATGCATTAAATTAGAGAATTGGTTACAAATATCAATATATCTGTCAAGGGCTGAACCATCCGGGCTCACCCTATATGCCAAGTCACCAAACTTGGTCATATCATTACTTTCATAACAACACCTTTTTCGGCACAACTCACACACACTTGGTTTATGCGGAAATAACTAGACGTAGTTTAAGCAGGATTACCCAACTATCCTTGACCGTGGACACGGCTATTCGAATAGTTTCACACTCTGCAGAGGTAGTACGCTGGACCCACGAGATCCGGGAAACTTCCGTGTACTCCACGACTCGTGGTATATAACATACCCGAGGTAAGTACCCGATCAATGCCTTCCCCCTGACGATACTAGACAAAGAGGTCCACTCGATTGGTACCCAACCCACATGTTGTACGTCTTACGAGCACTGACTCTGGACAGTACCAACCATGCGGGGACGAACGGTGTGCCTGGAACTCATAAAAATGGCATAGTCGTCGTATCTGGCACGACCCCATCACGAAAGTGACCACACATCACTCCCGCCACTAGTAATGTGGCTCTTTGCTAGCACCGACCAGAGTAATTAACATAGCCCCGTCGCATAAGGGGTAACGTGGTCGTACTGGTAAGGTTGGGACGATCGACTGATACGTCTCCAACGTATCTATAATTTTTGATGGTTCCATGCTATTATCTTGTCAAACTTTGGATGTTTTGTATGCCTTTTATATCTTTTTTGGGACTAACTTCTTAACTCAGTGCCAAGTGCGAGTTCCTGTTTTTTCCGTATTTTTGACCCTTTTCAGAGGAGTATTTTAAACGGTGTCCAAACGGAATGAAACTTCCGAAAAGATTTTTTCCGAAACAGAAGATACGCAGGGGACATAAGAACCAAGGCAGAGGCCACCAGGGGAGGTCACAAGCCCCCTAGCACGGTCAGGGGGCCCTGCGCCTAGCAGGCTTATGGGCCCCCCTGTGGCTCATCTTCCCTACCTCTTCTGCCTATAAATTCCTGAAAAATCCAAAACCACGTGAGAGATCCATGAAAATACTTTTCCGCCGCTGCAAGCTTCTGTCTCCGCAAGATCCCATCTGGGGCATGTTCTGGTGCCCTACTGGAGGGGGGATTCGGATACGGAGGGCTTCTTCATCAACACCATGACTTCTCCGGTGATGCGTGAGTAGTTCACCATAGACCTTCGGGTCCATAGCTAGTAGCTAGATAGCTTCTTGTCTCTCTTGGATCTTCAATACAGAGTTCTACATGATCTTCATGGAGATATATCCGATGTAATCTTCTTTTGCGGTGTGTTTGTCGAGATCCGATGAATTGTGGATTTATGATCAGATTATCTATAAATCTTATTTGAGTTTCTTTTGATCTCTTATATGCATGATTTCATATCCTTGTAATTCTCTTCGAGTTGTGGGTTTTGTTTGGCCAACTTGATCTATTATTCTTGCAATGCGAAAAGTGCTTGGTTTTGGGTTCATACCGTGTGGTGACCTCACCCAGTGATAGAAGGGGTAGCGAGGCACGCATCGTGTTGTTGCCATCAAGGGTAAAAAGATGGGGTTTACATCATTGGTTTGAGTTTATCCCTCTACATCATGTCATCTTCCTTAAGGCATTACTCTGTTCGTCATGAACTCAATACACTAGATGCATGCTGGATAGCAGTCGATGTGTGGAGTAATAGTAGTAGATGCAGAAAGTATCATTCTACTTGTTTCGGACGTGATGCCTATATGTATGATCATTGCCTTGGATATCGTCATGACTTTGCGCGGTTCTATCAATTGCTCGACAGTAATTTGTTCACCCATAGTAATATTTGCTATTTTGAGAGAAGCCTCTAGTAAACATATGGCCCCCGGGTCTACTTCACACCATATTTTCAGCCTTACACTTTTACTTCGTTGCACTTTCCGCCTTCAGTTCTCACTTTGCAATCAATCTTGAAGGGATTGACAACCCCTTTATAGCGTTGGGTGCAAGCTCGTTTGTGTTTGCGCAGGTACTCTGGACACTTGGCTTGATTCTCCTACTGGATTGATACCTTGGTTCTCAAACTGAGGGAAATACTTACTGCTCCTGTGTTGCATCACCCTTTCCTCTTCAAGGGAAAAACCAACACAAGCTCAAGAGGCAGCATAAGGATTTCTGGCGCCGTTGCCGAGGAGGATCAAGTCAAAGAATAGTCTCCCGTCAATGTGTCAATCTCTCGCAACCGGGATTATTCTAAGTGAAGCTTATCCAAGTAAGTGTCGCAAACTCATCTCTTGCATTTACTTTTTTGCCTCCCGTTTTCCTCTCCCCCACTTCTGAAAAACAAATATTACAAAAAAATTTGCCTTTTTCGTTTGCCTTTCCTTCGCTAGTGTGCTATGTGCCTTCAATTTGCTTGCATCTTCACTTTCTGAAAATCTATTGATATGGATCCTCATCCACTTGCTAATCTCTTTAAGAGATCCAATTATGTGGAACCAATTGCTAGTGAGTTGAGTGCACTTGACTTTCTCTATGGAGTTTTGCTTGAGATGCGTGAATCTGAAAATCGTGATGAAGAAATTTATGAAGTGATTCACGAGAGCTCCTTGAATGAAAAGCATGATTTCAATGGTTTCACTATAAATCCTATTAGTGTCAATCATGCTAAAAATCTGCAAAACCCTAAGCTTGGGGATTCGAGTTTTGCTATGTCCACTACTTGTTGCAATGATGATGATTGGGGTAATGATTTTTCTTATGATCTTGAAAATTTGTTTAAGCCTCATGATGAATATGATGTTTGCAATAATATTGAAAGTGGGTTTGGAGAAGTCATGACTTCAGTTGATAATAATCCCACTATTTTTGAAGAGCGTCAACTTTGCATGCATGTGGATCGTGGAAAGAATATCCTTTTTGATAGCTATATTGTTGAATTTGATTATGATCCCACATGTAAATGCTATGGGAGAGGAAAATATTGTGGTAGAAACTTTCATGTTACCAAATCACCTCTTGTGATGTTGAGATTGCTATTGTCTCTTTCTTCTTCCTTGCATTTGGTAACTATTGGTTGTCTTGACAATTTGTTTTCCTATAAAATGCCTATGCATAGGAAGTATGTTAGACTTAGATGTGATTTTCACATGCTTTATGATGCTCTCGTTGTGCTTCAATTCATGTCTTATGTGTGAGCATCATTGAAATCCTTATGCCTAGCTAAGGGCGTTCAACAATAGCGCTTGTTGGGAGGCAACCCAATATATTTTTTTCTTTCTGTTTTGTTGCGTCCACACCATCATAATTCTGTTATGATTGTGTATTTTGTGTTTCTTTTTGTGTTTGAGCCAAGCAAAACCTTTATGACTAGTTTGGTGTTGGTTGTTTGATCCTACTGGAAAAAGATAGAAACTTTTCGCTAACGAAATTATTTTTCATTTTTATCCAGAAAGAGCTTTTGAGTTGATTCTTTTTGCTGCTAGTTGATATGCCTTGTTCCTAGGATTTCTTAATTTTTCAGAATTTTTGAGGTACCAGAAGTATAAGAAGTATACAGATTGCTACGGACTGGTCTGTTTTTGACAGATTCTGTTTTTTTGTTGTGTTGGTTGCTTGTTTTGATGAAACTATGAATAGTATCGGCGGGTACTAGCCATGGAAAAGTGAGAATACAGTAATCTAACATCAATACAAATAGAAATCAAGATGGCTACATGATGACCCACAACTATAGGGGATCAATCATAGTCCTTTCGATAAGTAAGAGTGTCGAACCCAACGAGGAGTAGAAGGATCTGACAAGTGGTTTTTAGCAAGGAAATATCTGCAAGCACGAAAATTATTGGTAACAAGTGATTGTGCAGTGAGATGATTCGTAGCAAGCAACAAGTAACAAAAGTAGCAATGGTGAAGCAAGGTGGCCCAATCCCTTTTGTAGCCAGGGACAAGCCTGGACAAAGTATTATAGGAGGAAAAACGCTCCCGAGGACACACGGGAATTTCTGTCATGCTAGTTTCATCATGTTCATATGATTCGCGTTCGTTACTTTGATAGTTTGACATGTGGGTGGACCAGCGCTTGGGTACTGCCCTTACTTGGACAAGCATCCCACTTATGATTAACCCATCTCGCAAGCAACCGCGACTACGAAAGAAGAATTAAGACAAAGTCTAAACTTATCATTAAACTAGTGGATCCAAATCAGCCCCTTATGAAGCAACGCATAAACTAGGGTTTAAGCTTCTGTCACTCTAGCAACCCATCATCTACTTACTATTTCCCAATGCCTTCCTCTAGGCCCAAATAATGGTGAAGTGTTATGTAGTTGACGTTCACATAACACCACTAGAGGAAACAGAACATACAACACATCATATTACCGAACGAATACCAAATTCACATGACTACTATTAGCATGACTTATCCCATGTCCCCAGGAACAAAAGTAACTACTCACAAAGCATAATCATATTCATGACCAGAGAGGTAATGAGTAGCATCAAGGATCTGAACATAAAATCTTCCACCAAGTAATCCAACTAGCATCAACTACAAAGAGTAATCAACACTACTAGCAACCTTACAAGTACCAATTGGAGTCGCGAGATGGAGATTGGTTACAAGTGATGAACTAGGGTTTGGAGATGAGATGGTGCTGATGGAGATGTTGATGGTGACAAGTACCCTCCGATGAGAGGAGTGTTGGTGATGACGATGGCGACGATTTCCCCCTCCGGGAGGGAAGTTTCCCCGGCAGGATCGTCCTGCCGGAGCTCTAGATTGGTTCTGCTCAAGTTCCACCTTGTGGCGGCGGCGAAACCACGAAAAAGCTCCTCCCTGATTTTTTCCTGGATGAAACCCTTCATATAGCAAAAGAGGGGCGCCAGTGGGCCAGTGGGCTGCCCACAAGCCCTCATGGCGCGACCTGGGGGGTGGCCGCGCCGTGCAGGCCTGTGGGCACCCCTTGGTGCCCCTCTGACACTTCTTCGGCCCAGTATTTTTGATAAATCAGGAAAGAAATCCTCGTTGATTTTTACGGCGTTTGGAGTTGCGCAGAATAGGTATCTCAACTTTGCTCCACTTTCAGGCCAGAATTCGAGTTGCCGGCATTCTCCCTCTTCATGTAAACCTTGAAAAATAAGAGACAAAAGGCATAAGAATTGTACCGTGAAGTGAAATAACAGCCAAAGAAGCGATAAATATCAACATGAAAACAAGATGTAAAATGGACGTATCAACTCCCCCAAGCTTAGACCTGGCTTGTCCTCAAGCGAAAGCCTAGCTCAATAAATATGTCCACATGTTTAGGGAGAGAGGTGTCGACAAAACAAGGTACGAACATGCATGCATCATGATCAAGATCAGAACAACAATACCAACATATAATCTCTCATGCTAAAGTGATAATTCCTTCACAAAGTAAAGCATGAATCAAGAACCTTACCGAGAAGTAACAACCGATAGCCTTTAGTCATTGAAGCAATTGCAATTTATCACAACATCAGAAAGAGTCAAATAAGAGCTTGTAAAGCAAATCCACATACTCAATCATTCTTTCGTTTTCTACAATTGCTACAACTCACGTGGTACTCATGAGATCAAAGTTTCAGCTGGACACAGAGAAAGGTAGGGGCTTACAGTTTTGCCTCCCAATTGCTTACCTCAAGGGTAATGTCAACAATAATAATTCATGAATGCCTACCTCCAAGTTCACATATGAATATAGATCTTTCCCAAGCATATGACGTTAGCCAAGATAAAGGCGAAATAGGGAATTGGTGAAGATCACCATGACTCTTTCAAGGGAAAAAAGTAAAGGTACAAGATAGGCCCTTCGTAGAGGGAAGCAGAGGTTGTCATGCGCTTTTGAGGTTTGGATGCGTGTCCTCTTAGTGCGGAGGAACGTCACTTTATATTGCCTCCTGTGATAAAGAACTTTATTATGCAGTCTGTCGCTTTCATGTCTTCCTCATCACAGGTTCGTATAAAGATTATTTTCTACACACTAATAGATCATACATATTAGAGAGAAATTTTTATTGCTTGCACCGATGACAACTTACTTGAGGGATCTTATTCAATCCATAGGTAGGTATGGTGGAAACTCATGGCAAAACTGGTTTTAAGGTTTAAGGATGCACAAGTAGTATCTCTACTTAGTGCGGGAGTTTTGGCTAATATGAGGTGGAAGCAATCGTTACATGCTAAGGGATCTCTAATCATATAACATTGTTCAGAGTCAAGAAAACACAATTCATTATGCTGTCTTCCTTGTCCAGCATCTACTTCTAGGCATGCAATAGTTTGGTGAGTGTTCACAATCATAGATGGTGTGAGAGATGATATATTTATATGTGAAGCTCTCCTTCTTTATCACTTCCTATTAATTGCAACAATGACCAAGGTCTACGTTTTCCTACCCTCAACAAGTTTTAATCCTCATCCTTTTTATATGTGAAGCCATCACTTACCATAAGATCATTACATGATCTTTCATGCTTTTGTTCTATTCTCACTCTTTGATCATGGCAAGAGGCAAAGCCCTTCAACTAAGACACTCTTTATTATATGGCTCACGAGCAAGAATACATCGGGGGTGACATAAAGCAAAACTCAAGACTAAAACACTAAGACTTTTAATCTACTAGAGAAAGAGAAAACTAAAAAGGAAAACTAAAACAAAGGTAAAGGCAAAAGATGTGATGGTGATACGATACCGGGGCAACTCCCCCAAGCTTGGCACAAGCCAAGGGGATTGCCCATACCAATGCTCAGTTGTCTTCCTTTGGTGGTGAAGGTGGTGGAGTTGTTGAAGAGGTCTTGAGCTTGTTTAATTTCCACTTGAGCATAAAATTCTGCTCCCTCAGATCATCATTTTCCTCTTCAAGCTTCAACACCCTTTGGCATAATTCCTGCTTACTCTCCTGCAAGAAACGAGAAGGGATAAACAAAGTCTGAGACTTCTTCCTTGAGTCAGGGAGGCTCGACTTCTTGAACTCCACATGAGTGTGTCCAGGTTGAGGTAGAGGAGCCTCCTCTTCATCGGAACCTGTTTGTTCCTTCCCCTTCGGATCATATCTTATTCCTCATCAGTTGTCCAGCCATAAGGATCCAAGTCCCCATAGACCTTTGGGTTAGCAAGGTAATGAGCCACATAGCTCTCCCCCTCTGAATCCCGAGAAGACATCTTGACCTAGATCTGCGGTAGAAAACAGGCTTGAAACGACAAAGAGAGGAAATCTGCGTGATGTAGGGGTCAGACCAAACAGGAGTATATATAATGATTTTTTCCAAACCAGAACTAGTACCCCGCATGAAAACGGAGTCTGGGAGGCGCACGAGGTGGCCACAAGACCTCATGGCGCGGCCAGGGGTTGGCCCGCGCCGTGCAGGCTTGTCGCCTCCTCGCGCACTTTCCGGACTACTTCCTATTTTTTTATTTTTTCTAATATTCCAAAATGGAGAAAATTTCCTACTCGAAAAGTTTTGGACTCTGTTTTCTTACTGAATAATATACCTCTTCGTTTTCGGAGTCTGAAACAGGATGATAAATATCCCTTAGGTATTCTTCCAGAGTTATGGTATTGATAATATTGCTTTCAACATTTATGGGAGTACCTGAGATATAATGCTTGATTCTCTGCCCATTTACCACTCTCGGAAAATTACCTTCCGTGTTGTTGATCTTGATAGCACCGAAACGATATACTTCCTCAACAACATAGGGACCTTCCCATTTAGAGAGGCGCTTGCCTGCAAAGAATCTTAAACGAGAGTTATATAGCAAGACATAATCACCTACATTGAACTCACGCTTTTGTATCCTCTTATCGTGCCACCTCTTTACCTTCTCTTTGAACAACTTGGCATTCTCATATGAGTGAGTTCTCCATTCAATAAGTGAGCTAATATCAAATAACCTCTTCTCACCGGGAAGTTTGAAATCAAAGTTGAGCTCTTTGATTGCCCAATAAGCTTTATGCTCTAGCTCAAGAGGTAAATCACATGCTTTCCCATACACAATTTTGTACGGAGACATGCCCATGAGATTCTTATAGGCAGTTCTATAAGCCCACAGTGTATCATCGAGCTTCTTAGACCAATTCTTTCTAGACCTGTTGGCAGTCTTTTGCAGAATTAGTTTAATCTCTCTGTTGCTTAGCTCTACTTGACCACTCGACTGAGGGTGATACGGAGACGCAATTCTATGGTTGACATCGTCCTTAGCAAGTGTTTTACGGAAAACACCATGAATGAAGTGTGAACCACCGTTGGTCATTAGATATCTAGGGACTCCAAATCTAGGGAAGCTAACTTCTTTCAACATCTTGATAGAGGTGTTGCGATCAACACTACTAGTGGGGATAGATTCTACCCACTTAGTGACGTAATCAACAACAACTAGGATATGAGTATACCCGTTGGATTTTGGAAAAGGTACCATATAATCAAAGCCCCAAACATCAAATGGTTCAATGACAAGTGAATAGTTCATAGGAATTTCCTGACGTTTGCCAATATTACCTATTCTTTGACATCCGTCACAAGACAAGACAAACTTACGGGCATCCTTGAAGAGAGTGGGCCAATAGAAATCTGACTGCAATACCGTGTGTGCAGTTCTATCTCCCGCATGGTGTCCTCCATAGGCCTCGGAGTGACACTTTTGTAGGATCTGTTCCTGTTCATGTTCAAGTACACAAAGGCTAATAACCCCATCTAATCCTTCCTTATAAAGGTGAGGATCATCCCAAAAGTAATGTCTCAAGTCAAAGAAGAATTTCTTCTTTTGCTGGTACGTGAAACTAGGTGGTATGTATTTGGCAATGATATAGTTTGCATAATCAGCATACCACGGTGCACTACGTGAAGCCTTGATGACATTCAATTGCTCATCGGGAAAGCTACCATCAATAGGTTGTGGGTCATGAAGAATGTTCTCCAATCTAGACAAGTTATCTGCTACTGGGTTATCAACACCCTTTCTGTCGACAACGTGCAAATCAAATTCTTGTAGCAAGAGAACCCATCAGATAAGTCTAGGTTTAGCGTCTTTCTTCTCCATGAGGTACTTAATAGCAGCATGATCAGTGTGAATAGTGACTTTGGAATCAACTATGTAAGACCTGAAATTTTCACATGCAAACACGACTGCTAAAAATTCCTTCTCCGTAGTAGCATAGTTTCTCTGGGCACTGTCTAGAGTTTTACTAGCGTAGTGAATAACATTCAACTTCTTATCAAATCTTTGCCCTAGGACATCACCAACAGCATAATCGCTAGCATCACACATGATCTCAAAAGGTAAGTTCCAATCAGGTGGTTGAACAATAGGTGCAGTTATCAAAGCCCTCTTAAGTATTTCGAAGGCTTCCTTACAATCATCGTCAAAGACAAAAGGAATATCCTTTTTCAAGAGATTGGTAAGAGGCCTAGAAATCTAAGAGAAGTCTTTAATGAACCTTCTATAGAAACCAACATGACCAAGGAAACTTCTTATACCTTTGATATCTGTGGGGTATGGCATTTTCTCGATTGCATCAACCTTAGCCTTATCAACTTCAATACCTCTTTTAGAAATTTTATGTCCTAAGACGATGCCTTCATTAACCATAAAGTGTCACTTCTCCCAATTCAAGACAAGATTGGTGTCTTTACATCTCTGCAAGAGTCGATGAAGGTTGCTGAGGCAATCATCAAAGGAAGACCCGTAAATAGAGAAGTCATCCATGAAAACCTCAACAATCTTTTCACAAAAGTCAGAGAATATAGCCATCATACATCTTTGAAAGGTGGCAGGTGCATTACATAAGCCAAAAGGCATACGTCTATAAGCAAAGGTACCGAAAGGACATGTGAAAGTGGTTTTCTCCTGATTAGATTGTGCAACTGGTATTTGGGAGAAACCAGAATAACCGTCTAGAAAGAAGAAGTGTGTGTGTTTGGACAACCTTTCTAGCATTTGGTCGATAAAAGGCAAAGGGTAATGATCTTTCCTAGTGGCTTTATTCAATTTCCTAAAATCGATCACCATCCTATAGCCAGTAATAATCCTCTGTCGGATCAATTCGTCCTTATCATTGGGGACAACGGTAATGCCTCCCTTCTTAGGGACACAATGCACCGGACTCACCCAATCGCTATGAGCAACAGGATAAATGATACCTGCTTCCAGGAGCTTTAGTATTTCTTTTCTCACTACTTCTTTCATCTTAGGATTTAATCTCCTTTGATGATCAACAACTGGTTTGAAGTCAGGATCAGTTTTAATCTTGTGCTGGCATAGGGTAGGACTAATGCGCTTAAGATCATCAGGAGTATATCCAATAGCAGCAGAGTGCTTCCTCAGAGTTTTTAGTAACTTCTTTACTTCATGCTCTGAGAGGCTAGCACTAATATTAACAGGATATATCTCTTTTTCATCAAGATAAGCATACTTAAGAGTATCAAGAAATTGTTTAAGCTCGAACACAGGATCACCCTTTGGTGGGGGTGGATCCCCAAGCAGTTCAACAGGCAGATTATTCTTAAGGATAGGATATTGTTCTAAGACAACTCTATCTATCTCATCCCTTTCATCCATATGCATATCATTTTCATGCTCAAGCAAGTATTGCTCTAAGGGATCAGTAGGAGGTACAACAATAGAAGCTAAGGCAATAGTTTCATCCCTACTAGGCAACTCCTTTTCATGAGGTTGTCTACCAAACTTAGAGAAATTGAACTCATGTGACACACCTTCAAAGCCAATAGTGACAGTTTGCTTCTCACAGTCAATATGAGCATTGACGGTATTGAGAAAAGGTCTGCCAAATATGATGAGACAAAATCTATCTTGTGCGGTAGCAAGAATGAGGAAATAAGAAGGATACTTCCTTTTACCACACAAGACTTCAACATCCCTAACAATTCCCACAGGGGAGATAGTACCTATATCGGCAAGCTGAATAGTGACATCAATAGGCTCTATCTCAACAGCTACAATCTCATCTTTGATTTCATCGTATAAGGATTGAGGTATTGCACTAACACTAGCACCCACGTCACATAAGCCATGATAACAATGAATTCCTATCTTAACAGAAACCGCAGGAATGCCAACAACAGGCCTATGTTTGTCACTAATGTGAGGTTTAGCAATTCTAGCAGCATCTTCACAGAAGTGAATATTATGTCCCTCAACATCGTCGGACAAAAGATGTTTGATAATAGCAATACTAGGTTCAACTCTAATTTTCTCACGGGGTGTAGGTGTTCTAATGTAGCCTCTACGTATCACAGTTGAAGCTTTAGAATGATCCTTTATCCTAACACGGAAAGGTGGTTTCTCAATGTAAGCACTCGGAACAACAGGATCATTATAGGCAATGACTTTCTCTTCAACTGGATTGGGTTTAACTACATTGACTTCTAAAGGAGGATGATATTTAAACCACTTCTCTTTGGGGAGATCAATATGAGCAGAAAAATATTCACACAATGAAGCTACTATCTCAGAGTCAAGTCCATACTTAGCGCTAAAATCACTAAATGTATTTGTCTCAACAAAGGATTTAACGCAATCAAACGTGAAATTCATACCTGACTCCTTACCTTCTTCAAGCTCCCAATCTTCAGAGTTGCATTTAATTCACTCCAATAAATTCCATTTGAAGTCAATATCTCTCTTCATAAAAGAACCGGTACAAGAAGTGTCAAGCATGCTGCGATCATCATGAGAAAGCCGAGCATAGAAGTTCTGAATGATAATTTCTCTTGAGAGCTCATGATTGGGGCATGAATATAGCATTGATTTAAGCCTTCCCCAAGATTGAGCGATGCTTTATCTGTCACAAGGCCAAAAATTATAAATATAATTCCGATCACGACGTACTAAATGCATAGGATAAAACTTTTGATGAAATTCCAATTTCAACCGATTGTAGTCCCATGATCCGGTATCATCACATAGCCTATACCATGTCAAAGCCTTATCCTTCAAAGATAAAGGAAAGAACTTCTTCTTGACCTCATCCTCGGGCACACCTGCAAGCTTAAATAAACCACAAACTTCATCTACATAGATTAGATGCAAGTCTGGATGTGATGTTCCATCTCGTGTAAAAGGATTAGCCAGCAGTTTCTCAAGCATACCCGAAGGAAATTCACAGCAAATATTTTCAGTAGGTGCAGCAGGTTGGGGAGCAACTATTTGTGCTTCCGTTCGAGGTGAAGATACCCCGAACAAGCACTGAAATTATCGGTAACAAGTGATTGTGCGGTGAGATGATTCGTAGCAAGTAACAAGTAACAAAAGTAGCAACGGTGCAGCAAGGTGGCCCAATCCCTTTTGTAGCAAGGGACAAGCCTGGACAAAGTCTTATTGGAGGAAAAATGCTCCCGAGGACACACGGGAATTTCTGTCATGCTAGTTTCATCATGTTCATATGATTCGCGTTCGTTACTTTGATAGTTTGACATGTGGGTGGACCGGTGCTTGGGTACTGCCCTTACTTGGACAAGCATCCCACTTATGATTAACCCCTCTCGCAAGCATCTGCGACTACGAAAGAAGAACTAAGACAAAGTCTAACCATATCATTAAACTAGTGGATCCAAATCAGCCCCTTACGAAGCAACGCATAAACTAGGGTTTAAGCTTCTGTCACTCTAGCAACCCATCATCTACTTACTACTTCCCAATGCCTTCCTCTAGGCCCAAATAATGGTGAAGTGTTATGTAGTTGACGTTCACATAACACCACTAGAGGAAAAACAACATACAACACATCATATTACCAGACGAATACCAAATTCACATGACTACTATTAGCATGACTTATCCCATGTCCTCACGAACAAAAGTAACTACTCACAAAGCATAATCATATTCATGACCAGAGAGGTAATGAGTAGCATCAAGGATCTGAACATAAAATCTTCCACCAAGTAATCCAACTAGCATCAACTACAAAGAGTAATCAACACTACTAGCAACCTTACAAGTACCAATTGGAGTCGCGAGATGGAGACTGGTTACAAGTGATGAACTAGGGTTTGGAGATGAGATGGTGCTGATGAAGATGTTGATGGTGACGAGTCCCCTCTGATGAGAGGAGTGTTGGTGACGAAGATGGCAATGATTTCCCCGGCAGGATCGCCCTGCCGGAGCTCTAGATTGGTTCTGCTTAAGTTCTTCCTCGTGGCGGCGGCGAAACCACGAAAAAGCTCCTCCCTAATTTTTTCCTGGATGAAACCCTTCATATAGCAAAAGAGGGGGGCCAGTGGGCCAGTGGGCTACCCACAAGCCCTCATGGCGCGACCTGGGGGGTGGACGCACCGTGCAGGCTTGTGGGCACCCCCTGGTGCCCCTGTGACACTTCGTTGGCCCAGTATTTTTATAAATCAGGAAAAAAATCCTCGTTGATTTTTACGGCGTTTGGAGTTGCGCAGAATATGTATCTCAACTTTGCTCCACTTTCAGGCGAGAATTCCATTTGCCGGCATTCTCCCTCTTCATGTAAACCTTGCAAAATAAGAGAGAAAATGCATAAGAATAGTACCGTGAAGTGAAATAACAGCCAAAGAAGCGATAAATATCAACATGAAAACATGATGCAAAATGGACGTATCACTACAGTACCTCAAGAGGTGGTAGTTTGTTTTCTTGTGCTAATGATATCACGAGTTTCTGTTTAAGTTTTGTGTTGTGAAGTTTTCAAGTTTTTGGTGATGTTCTCATGGACAAAGGGATAAAGAGTGGAAAGAGCTCAAGCTTGGGGATGCCCAAGGCATCCCAAGCCAAATTCAAGGACACCAAAAAGCCTAAGCTTGGGGATGACCAGGGAAGGCATCCCCTCTTTCATCTTCAATCCATCAGTAACATTACTTGGAGCTATATTTTAATTCACCATATGATATGTGTTTTGCTTGGAGCGTCTTGTATCGTAGGAGTCTTTTCTTTTTGTTGTGTCACAATCATCCTTGCTGCACACCTTTTGAGAGAGACATGCACTCATCGTGAATTTGCTAGAATATTCTTTGTGCTTCACTTATATCTTTTGAGCTAGAAAACTTTGCTCTATGTGCTTCACTTAGATCTTTTAGAGCACGGCGGTGCGTAACTTGGTGGTTGGCTTGTGCTATGAAAGTAGTCCCAAAGGTGATAGGTACCCAAAGAGGATACAATAAAACTTCCATCTTCATGTGCATTGAGTAGAAAGAGAAGTTTGATTCCTCTCAATTAGTTTTGAGACGTCGATTCAGTAATATTAAGAGTTATGTTAGTAGGGTGTTGAGAATCTAGAAATACTTGTGTTGAAGTTAGTGATTCCCGTAACATGCACTTATGGTGAACCGCTATGTTAGGAAGTCGGACCATAATTGATCTGTTGATTGTCATCCTTTGTGTTCCGGTCGGGATCGCGTGATGGTTAACACCTACCAACCCTTCCCCTAGGAGTATGCGTTTAGCACTTTGTTTCGATTACTAATAAAAACTTTCGCAACAAGTATGTGAGTTCTTCATGACTAATGTGAGTCCATGGTATAGATGCAATTTCACCTTCCACCATTGCTAGCCTCTCTAGTACCACGCAATTTTTCGCCGGTGCACACACCCACCATATGCCTTCCTCAAAATAGCCACCATACATACCTACTATGGCATTTTCATAGACATTCCAAGATATATTGCCATGCAACTCCCACCGTTCCGTCTCATGACTTGTGTCGTCACTCTCATATTGCCATTGCATGATCGTAAGATAGCTAGTGAGACGTTTCAATGTCATACGCCAAGCTAGATCGTTGCACATCCCGGTACACTGCCGAAGGCATTTCCTATAGAGTCATCATCGTTCTAAGCTTTGAGCTGTGAGTAAATAAAAGTGTGATGATCATCATTATTAGAGCATTGTACCATGTGAGGAAATAAAAAAAACAGGCCAAAGTTGCCCACATCAAAATAAAATAAAAAGAGAGATATGGAAAGAGGCCAATGAGCCCAAACAAAAAAAAGAGAGAAAAAGAGAGAAGGGACAATGCTACTATCTCTTTCCACACTTGTGCTTCATAATAAGTACCATGTTCTTCATGATTGAGAGCCTCTCGTTTTGTCACCACCATATGCTCGTGGGAATCTTCATTATATAACTTGGCTTGTATATTCTAATGATGGGCTTCCACAAAATCGCCCTAGGTCTTCGTGAGCAAGCAAGTTGGATGCACACCCACTAGTTCTCCTTTTGAGCTTTCACATACTTATAGCTCTAGTGCATCCTTTGTATGGCAATCCCTACTCATTCACATTGATATCTATTAATGGGCATATCCATAGCCCTTTGATACGCCGAGTCGATGTGACCATCTCCTCCTTTTTGTCTCACAACCTCCACCACACTCTATTCCACCATAGTGTTATATCCATGGCTCACGCTCATGTATTGCATGAGAGTTGAAAAAGGTTTGAGAAAGTAAGGGTGCAAAAACAATTACTTGGCCAATACCGGGGTTGTGCATGATTTAAATTAGTTGTGTGGGGATGAGGGAGCATAGCCAGACTAATGATTTTGTAGGGATAACTTTCTTTGGCCTTGTTATTTCGAAAGTTCATGATTACCTTCATAGTTTGCTTGAAGTATTATTGTTTTCATGTCAATAGCAAACTATTGTTTTGGATCTTACAGATCTGAACATTCATGTCACATGAAAGAAGTTACAAAGGACAACTATGGTAGGTAGCATTCCACATCAAAAATTCAGTCTTTATCACTTCCCTACTCGAGGACGAGCATGAGTTAAGCTTGGGGATGCTTGATACGTCTCCAACGTATCTATAATTTTTGATGGTTCCATGCTATTATCTTGTCAAACTTTGGATGTTTTGTATGCCTTTTATATCTTTTTTGGGACTAACTTATTAACTCAGTGCCAAGTGTCAGTTCCTGTTTTTCCGTGTTTTTGACCCTTTTCATAGGAGGATTTTAAACGGTGTCCAAACGGAATAAAACTTCCGAAAAGATTTTTTCCGGAACAGAAGATACGCAGGGGATGTGAGAACCAAGGCAGAGGCCACCAGGGGAGGCCACAAGCCCCTAGGCGCGGCCAGGGGGGCCCGCGCCTAGCAGGCTTGTGGGCCCCATGTGGCTCGTCTGCCCTACCTCTTTCGCCTATAAATTCCCGAAAAATCCAAAACTGCGTGACAGATCCACGAAAATACTTTTCCGCCATCGCAAGCTTTTGTCTTCGCAAGATCCCATCTGGGGCACATTCTGGTTCCCTACCGGAGGGGGGATTCGGATACGGAGGGCTTCTTCATGAACACCATGACCTCTCCGATGATGCGTGAGTAGTTCACCATAGACCTTCGGGTCCATAGCTAGTAGCTAGATGGCTTCTTCTCTCTCTTGGATCTTCAATATAAAGTTCTCCATGATCTTCATGGAGATCTATCCGAGGTAATCTTATTTTGCGGTGTGTTTGTCGAGATTCAATGAATTGTGGATTTATGATCAGATTATCTATGAATCTTATTGAGTTTCTTCTGATTTCTTATATGCATGATTTCATATCCTTGTAATTCTGTTCGAGTTGTGGGTTTTGTTTGGACAACTTGATCTATGATTCTTGCAATGGGAGAAGTGCTTGGTTTTGGGTTCATACCGTTCGGTGACCTCACCCAGTGACAGAAGGGGTAGCGAGGCACGCATCATGTTGTTGACATCAAGGGTAAAAAGATGGGGTTTACATCATTGGTTTGAGTTTATCCCTCTACATCATGTCATCTTGCTTAAGGCGTTACTCTGTTCGTCATGAACTCAATACACTAGATGCATGCTGGATAGCGGTCGATGTGTGGAGTAATAGTAGTAGATGCAAAAAGTAGCGGACTACTTGTTTCGGATGTGATGCCTATATGTATGATCATTGCCTTGGATATCGTCATGACTTTGCGCGATTCTATGAATTGCCCAACAGTAATTTGTTCACCCACCGTAATATTTGCTATTTTGAGAGAAGCCTCTAGTAAACACTATGGCGCCCGCACTACTGGAACCCTGTTCTTTGCCATCAGCCAGTTCTTTGCTGTCTGCTGGCTGATGGCAAAGAACCTCTTTGCCGTCAGTTGACACCAAGCAGACGGCAAAGGGCTGACTTATGGCAAACATACTATTTGCCATGTGTCGGCCCTTTGCCGTCTGCCAGCGGATGGCAAAGAGACCTAGGGCAGACGACAAAGAGGATGGGTGGGTCCCATGCCTGCCGTGTCCGACGGAAGGCAAACTTTGCCATCTAGGGGCCTTTGCCGTCCTCCATGGGGCCCTTTACCGTCGGGGGGGGGGTGTGGACGGCAAAGGGGTCGACCCTATAACGGACCTCAACTCCCCCTCGCTCACTGTCTCTCTCTCCCCCCACTGTCTCTCGCCCCTCACCTCATTCGCCCCCGCCGCCGCCCCACCTCGCTCCAGCACCACCGGCGGAGCCCTTGCTCCCGCCACCTGCGCCGTCCCCGCCCCTGCCCCACCACTTGAGCGAGCCCCATCTCCGCAGAGAGCCCTCCCTCCTTGCAGCCCTCCCCTCCACCACTGCGGCCCTCCTCCACCACCCCACGACCCTCCTCCACGACCACACCTCCTCCCTCCCTCTTCCCCACCCGCAATGCACCGTAGCGGCACCCCACCACCATAGCCAGCCCCCTCCCCGCGGCCCTCCCGTCCACTACTACGGCCCTCCTCCCCCACCACCACACCTCCTCCCTCATTTTGGTGAGTTCATTTTCTTTCATTTTTTTCTTTTTTTCATTTCATCGCATATGTTAGTTTAGGTTACTGTCAGTGTTAATTAGGCTAATGTTAGTTTAGGTTAAGTAGGTTACTATTAGTTTAGTGTTAATTAGGTTATTGTTAGTTTAGGTTAATTAGGTTACTATTAGTTTAGTGTTAATTAGGTTACTGTTAGAAGATGAGGAGGAGGAGGAGAAAAAAGAATAATAGTAATAGTAATAAGATTATAAAGAAGAAGAAGAAGAAGAAGAAGAAAAAGAGGAGAGAGGAGAAGAAGAAAGAAGAGGACCCCGACCCCCGACCCCCCGCCCACGACCCCCGACACCGACGCCACCAACCCCCGATGCCCGAGGCCACCAACCCCCGACCCCCGACCCCCGACCCCGACGCCACTGACACCCGACTCCCGACCCCCGACGCCCGACACCACTGACCCCCGACCCCCGACCCCGGACTCCCGACCCCCGACTCCACTAACCCCCGACGCCCGACGCCACTGACCCTCGACTCCAGACGCCACTGACCCTCGACCCCCAAACCCGATGCCCGACGACACTGACCCTCGACTCCCGACGCCACTTACCCTCGACCCCCGACCCCCGACCCCCGATGCCACTCACCCTCGACCCCCGACCCCTACCCCCGACCCCCGACGCCACTAACCCCCAACCCCGGACCCCCGACACCTCTTTGGCCTCTTGTTGATAGAAAAGACCCCAACCCCCGACGCTAGTGACCCTCGACCCCCGACGACACTGACCCCCGACCATCGACGCATTTAAACCGACTCCCGACCACCGACACCCGACACCACCGACCCTCGACGCCACTAAGCCCCGACCCTCGACACCTCTGCTACTTACTATTGAATGAGAAGGTGCTTTTCGGCCTTGTAGAGGCCCACGGGGTCATAGTTTTGTAAATTATGAGTTCGGTCACATATTTTCCGATTATGTTAATTATAAAAACATCATATTTGTGTTGATCGTGTGAATTTCACTGTGCAGTTGTTCGACGACCTCCACGTGCGTTGGACGAGCTCCGCCCTTGCGTTTGTTGGTGAGAACAAATGACTTCTCCTCCTACGCCCTTAATTTTCTCTGTCCCGGTCTTCGTGCCGATGAAACTTGCTAGCTATAGGTTTCTTCAATCATGAGTATGCACGACCAGTGTGCGTCTCCCGTTCGAAAGGGAGACATCTATAAATATGCATTTCTTTGCATATTTATAACCGCCATCCTTTCGAATTGTCAAACATTATCCATGGACAGCCCGAGTATGTGTAGATTGGGTTCGTTTTCCCGTATGTTGTGCTCTGGATCCGATGCATAATTTCGTCAGTGCCTCCCTGTTGTTCTCCGGGTACACATCCTCTCTGCTTATTGCCGAGACGTGTATCAGGAGAACAACGAGGAGGTGCTGCTAAAATTCTGTGTCGCATCTAGAGCAGAGCATGGGAAAACTAACCCAATCTACACATACTCGGGAGGGATTAGGACCTATCTTTACCTATTAGCGTGTATGTTGCATGGACGTAATAAAACTGACAAACTTGATTACGTATGAATATAGATGATGAATTATATATTTATTTCTTGTGCGCCCATAGGTAGCTAGGCAACATGAGTGATCGTGCTTGGATGTACACTGGTCACCCTAGTCAGAAAGACATGACCCATGAATGGTTAACAAAAACCAGGGGGTTTGTGAGAGCCGCATTTGCAAATGGCCAGCAAAAAACATGGTGCCCGTGTCCCAACTGCGACAACTGGAAAAAGCAGACAGAGGTTGAAATGGGTAAACACCTACAGAAGTGGGGTTTTACGCCTAATTATACGGTGTGTACTTTTCATGGTGAGTCTGACCAACGTGCCAGAGCTGAGGTGATTCGTCGTCGCACCGACGAGCATGGTACCGGGATTGAAGACATGGTGTAAGACTTTGATAATAGCTCTGAAGGCTCAATTCAACCTAGGCATAGAATGCTACGACGCGATGATGACGATATTTGGACGCTTTCTACCCAAAGGCCATGTACTGCCTGCAAACCTGTACCAGTCAGAGAAAATCCTTCGTGTACTTAAGATGCCCTATGAGAAGATACATGCCTCTGAGAATGGATGTGCCTTATTTAGGCTTGATTATGCGGCCTTGAACTATTGCCCCATTTGCAATTCTTCCAGGTATATTGTGGTAGACAATGGTATGGGTGAGAAGAATCAGACCAAAATCCCCATTAGTGTTCTTCGGTATCTGCCAATCATACCAAGACTTCAACGTCTTTTCATGGTCGAAGAGACAGCCAGACAGATGACATGGCACAAATTGGGCAAAAGAACCGAACTAGATGCGGATGGGAACAAGATGCTGGTACACACTTCAGATGGTTTTGCGTGGAGGCACTTCAATGCATTAGATAAGGATAAATCGGAAGATCCAAGGCAACCTAGAGTTCCTATCAGCATAGCTGGGTTCAATGTGGATGGTCTGACGGCAACACAATACAGTTGTTGGCCTGTATTTGTCATTAGACTCAATTTGCCACCCGGAGAGATTATGAAAAGAAAGAACATTTTCCTGACATTGATAATTCCAGGGCCCAACTATCCAGGGAAGAATATGAATGTGTACATGCAGCCGCTTAAGGATGAGTTGCAAGAAGCCTGGGATAATGGGATCAAGACCTACGACGCGGCTACCAAAACAAATTTCAAAATGCATGTGTGGTACATGTACTCGACGCATGATTATCCGGCGTGTTGGGGATGTTGCGTGTGGGTAACCCGCCTTTAACGGGCCGGGTCACCAAGGGGGCTACTCACCTTTGGCCATGTGTCTAGTGGCCCAGAAGTTGTGGGGCGGTTTGAGAAGATCGTGCGGATGATGGAACGTCAAGGAAGCTCTTGGTCGTGGGGAGCACGGCGACTTAGAGATAAGGAAAACTACCAAGTGTGGGATAGGAGGACTTTGTAAACCCTAGGGCCTCGACCTGTACATAAAGGTGAGTCCCAGGGAAAGATCAAGCGAGTTAGATAAAATCGAGAGCTAGGTCGGGCGAGTGACGCCCTCCTTGTAATCGAAACCATCATCAATCTACACAAAGCAGGACGTATGCTTTTACCTCCTCACGAGGGGCCGAACCTGGGTAAATCTGAGTCTCGCTTTCGCTCACCCCCTTTGAGTCGCCACCAAGGTGCGATGGCTCCATCTTTAAGTGCTTTAACGAGGACATCTGTCGTGACAAAACCACGACACGATGTTTGCGGTAGTCACTAGCTGGTGTGTGCATGGAAGGTTCCCGTGCACCACATGCAAGGCAGCTCTTCAGTTCCGTTGGCTGCAGGCTGGTCGCAAGTTTTCTTGCTTCGACATGCATAGACAATTCCTAGATCCTGACCATAAGTTCAGAAAAGACAAGAAGAATTTCATCAAATGTGGAGTTGTCAAAAACACTGCACCAGTTGCGTTGACAGTCCAACAGACCCTTGATCAGTTAAACGCTCTCGAGCCTGATCCTTTGCGTCCAGGATACTTCAAAGGGTATAATACGGAACACGCCTGGACTCACAAGTCATGCTTATGGGATCTGCCTTACTTCAAAGACCTCCTTTGCCCACACAACATCAACGTGATGCACACTGAAAAGAATATTGCGGAGGCCATTTTTGGTACATTGTTCGGCATAGAGGGGAAGTCAAAAGATAATCCTAAGGCTAGAATCGACCTGGAGGCTCTATGTGATAGACCATTGCAAAACTTGCGACAACGCAAAGGAAAGAAAAGCATAGCGAAGCCAAAGGCATGGTCCAATCTTGAAAGGCCAGCTATGAGGGAAATGCTATTGTGGGTGAAAATGCGGTTGATGTTCCCCGATGGGTATGCTGTGAATCTACAAAGGGGAGCGAGTCTTGAGAAATTGAAAATATTTGGTCTCAAGAGTCATGATTAGCACATATGGATTGAGCGGGTAATGCCGGTGATGTTGTGTGGCTTTATCCCTGAGGATGACTGGCTAGTACTGGTAGAGCTGAGCTATTTCTTCCGTTCTCTTTGTGCGAAAGAACAATCGCCTGGCGTGCTAGATGAAATGGAAGAGTTGGCGGCGGAGTTGATCTGCAAATTAGAAAAGATCTTTCCACCGGGCTTATTTAATCAATGCAACATTTGATTTTGCATCTAGAAACATGGGGTTTCACCAAGTTTGAGCTCCATAGGGCAAGTTTAGCTTTGTAAACTTGAAAACACTTCAATTCGACCAGATCTGTCCCTTCCAAAGACAATGTCAGCAAACTAAGTCCCACAAATCCCATTTTTGGTGTGGAACCCTCATTTGAGGTATTAGGCACTCCTGCAAAGTTTCTGCATCACTAGATAAACTTTGCTATGTAGAATTTCTCTAACTTCAATCTGGACAGAAGGGGTTTTAGGGTTACTAGCAAGATATGCCCGTGCGTTGCTCCGGGAGAAAAAACACATCGCACCCACACATTTTATCTTTAAAAACTGCATGTTCGTGTTCAAGGATCATCCAAATCGGCATCTTGTGGTTCTATCTAGCAAAGAGAATGAAGTGCCAACATTTACAGTCATGCTGCCCTGCATAATTTCTGCAAGACAAGCATAGTGATGCTCCTGACAATGGGCAAAACTCCTGTACCAGAACCAATTACTACATGCATCTTAGCTATGTAATATTGATATCATGCAATTTTATACTAATGGCCAAATGGACTAAATAATAGTTAAGTGAACACACCTTTTTGTGATCACCGTGAACAAACCTTGAATCATTGATGCACTATGGATCTTATGATTGTGCAAGTTATTGAAACCAGTGCATATGAATGCTTGTTAACTATATTAATCCTTAATATGGATCCATGAACTTAATCATGCTTGTAGTTTGTCATTTGGAACAGAAGGAGCATTACATGAAGGTAATTACATATTATTAAGGCTTTGTAGTTAGTTTCCTTGATTTGGTTCTTACGCGCTCAAATTTCTCTTTATTAACTTAGGTGCCCCCGAGATGGTGTGTGGATAAGATGGATTGTTGGGAGGCCTTGGTGGATCAGTGGTGCTCTGAAATGTGTGAGAGCCACAACAATGCCAAGGAGAGGCGTGGCAAAATGGTTGGTGTGCCACACCATCAAGGGAGTGTCAACTTAATCCAATTTGGCGAGAACTGGGTATGTGGTTTGCTTCATGCCTCATGCAATTCATTCTTAATGCATTCTTGAGCCCTTTAATAATATAATTTTCCTCTCTCTCTCTTTTAGGCGCGTCACAATAAGATGGAGGTTCCACAGATGTACGACCTGTATGCGATGGCCCATACTGCCTCGTACAAGAAGGTCAAGACATTCTCTGAGTCTGACCTCGAGCATCTAGAAAACTTCACCAACATCTCCTCCCACCACAAGCTCATGAAGTACAGAGATCACGGGAAGGCGAGGAAAGGGGAGGCCTTTAACCCGAGCGAGGGATCTATTGATCTAGAGCTGGTGATGATAGCTGGCAACGGGAGCCCCATGGCTCAATCGCCACTGGAGACAGCCTTATACATTGTCCTAGCACTCTCCGGCAGATAAAGGCACGCCAAACGAGCTCCTATCCGGAGGTAACACCTCGTCCACAGCCAGTCGAGCTCGCCATCGAGGTTAGTTTAATGGACTCAACTATCTTTCCGCATTATGTTGTGCGTTGGAACCAATATGATTACAATGCTAACAATGAGTTGTGTTGCAGGCTGCTATTCTGAAAGAGAGAGAGGCAATGCAGGTGGTTATGGCGGAGAAGGATAAGGAGATGAGGGAGCTGGAGGAGAGGACGACTGCATTGGTGGAGGCGGAGATGGCACGAAATGATGCATCTAACAGGGCCATATACGAGCGCTTCATGGTAAGTTTCTTCTTCATATTATTTCAAATCTTGCATTTTAATGTCCGTTTCATTAATAACTAAAAAGTTTGACTTGTCGAAACCAAATGTACAGTCTATGTGCGAGAAGACCGGCCAAGTCCCTCCAGCGATGCCAGTCATTAACATGGCGGGGACGGTGAGTTTCATTTCAGTGCAGTGATCTTAAGAGTGTCCTCATGCTAACGACACATTGCAAATGATGTTTGGTGCAGAATATCTCCCGAAACGCATCGCACGACCCTTCTACAGTGGAGTCTTCTCCAGGGCAGCCTTCTCCAGGTCAAACAAGCCAAAGCCACCGTGCTTCACCGCCGTGATGACGATAATGGTATGTTCTTTCTAGTGTTTTAATAAAAATGACATATACTTAGCTAATTATCCTCGAAATGACATAATTAGCTCCAAAATGACATATACTTAGCTAATTATCCTCCAAAATGACATATTTAACCCAAGTTAGCTCCGAAACGACATATAGTTAGCTAGGCTTCCACCTAAATGACATAATTAGCTTAGTTAGCTCCAAAATGACGTATTTAATAAAAAATGATCTATACTTAGCTAAGTTCTCTCCTAAATGACATAATAAGGATAACTTAGCTCCAAGATGACCTATTCCCCCTAACTTAGGTATTAAATGGCCTATAATTAGCTTAGCTAGATCCAAAATGGCTTAATAAGCATAGTTTGCTCCGAAATGACATATTTTACCCAAGTTAGCTCCGAAATGACCTATAGTTAGCTAGGCTTCCACCTAAATGACATAATTAGCTCAGTTAGCTCCAAAATGGTCTATTTAATAAAACATGACCTATACTTAGCTAATTATCCTCGAAATGACATAATTATCTCCAAAAAGCCATTCTTAGCTAATTTAGCCCGAAGAAGGGGACAAGAGGAGAAGAAACAGGAAAAATGAAAAGAAGGAAGAAGAAGAAGAAGAGAAGAAGAAGGAGAAGGGGAAGGAGGAAGAAGAAGGAGAAGAAGGAGAAGGAGGAGAGAAGCTCCTTCTCCTTCTTCTCCTCCTTCTTCTCCTCCTTCTTGTCCTTCTCCTTTTCTTCTTCTTCTCCTCTTCCTTCTCCTTCTCCTCCTCCTCCTCCTTCTTCTTTTACTTCTTCTTCTCTTCTTGCTTCTGCTCTTTCTCTTCTTCTACGTAGCTTAGACTCATCCAACAAAGACTAAATTAGCTAATTATCCTACAAAATGACATAATTAGCTTAGTTAGGTGAAAACATCATAAGAACCTTGGTTAGCTCATTAAAGTGACCAATTTAGCTAAAAATGAAGTAATAAGCTCAAAATGGCATAAGAACCTTGTTTAGCTCATGAATATTATATACTTAGCTTGGCTTCCACCTAAATGATATAATTAGCCAATTTAGCTCCAATATGGCTTAATAAGCATAAGTAGCTCCTAAATGACATATTTAACCCAAGTGAGCTCCAAAATGACCTATAGTTAGCTAGGCTTCCACCTAAATGACATAATTAGCTTAGTTAGCTCCAAAATGACTTATTTAATAAAAAATGACCTATAGTTTGCTAAATTATCTCCTAAATGACATAATAAGGCTTACGTAGCTCCAAGATGACCTATTCCCCCTAACTTAGGTATTAAATGGCCTATAATTAGCTTAGCTAGATCCAAAATGGCTTAATAAGCATAGTTTGCTCCGGAATGACCTATTTTACCCAAGTTAGCTCCGAAATGACCTATAGTTAGCTAGGCTTCCACCTAAATGACATAATTAGCTTACTTAGCTCCAAAATGGTCTATTTAATAAAACATGAACTATACTTAGCTAATTATCCTCGAAATGACATAATTAGCTCAAAAAGGCATTCTTAGCTAATTTAGCCCGAAGAAGGGGACAAGAGGAGAAGAAAGAGGGAAATTGAAAAGAAGGAAGAAGAAGAAGAGAAGAAGAAGAGGAGAAAAAAAGGGGAAGGAGAAGGAGGAAGAAGGAGAAGAAGGAGAAGGAGGAGAGAAGCTCCTTCTCCTTCTTCTCCTTCTTCTTCTCCTTCTTCTTGTCCTTCTTCTTTTGTTCTTCTTCTCCTCTTCCTTCTCCTTCTCCTCCTCCTCCTCCCCCTCCTTCTGCTTCTTCTTTTACTTCTTCTTTTGTTCTTGCTTCTTCTCTTTCTCTTCTTCTACGTAGCTTAGACTCATCTAACAAAGACTAAATTGTCTAATTATCCTACAAAATGACATAATTAGCTTAGTTAGGTGAAAACATCATAAGAACCTTGGTTAGCTCATTAAAATGACCAATTTAGCCAAAAAATGAAATAATAAGCTCAAAATGGCATAAAAACTTTGGTTAGCTCATGAATATTATATACTTGGCTTGGCTTCCACCTAAATGATATAATTAGCCAATTTAGCTCCAATATGGCTTAATAAGCATAGTTAGCTCCTAAATGACATATTTAACCCAAGTGAGCTCCGAAACGTCCTATAGTTAGCTAGGCTTCCACCTAAATGACATAATTAGCTTAGTTAGGTCCAAAATGACCTATTTAATAAAAAATGACCTATAGTTTGCTAAGTTATCTCGTAAATGACATAATAAGGCTTACGTAGCTCCAAGATGACCTATTCCCCTAGCTTAGGTATTAAATGGCCTATAATTAGCTTAGCTTGATCCAAAATGGCATAATAAGCATAGTTTGCTCTGGAATGACATATTTTACCCAAGTAGCTCCGAAATGACCTATAGTTAGCTAGGCTTCCACCTAAATGACATAATTAGCTTACTTAGCTCCAAAATGGTCTATTTAATAAAACATGACCTATACTTACCTAATTATCCTCAAAATGACATAATTAGCTCCAAAAAGGCATAATTAGCTAATTTAGCCCGAAGAAGGGGACAAGAGGAGAAGAAAGAGGAAAAATTAAAAGAAGGAAGAAGAAGAAGAAGAGAAGAAGAAGAGAAGAAGAAGAAGGAGAAGGAGAAGGAGGAGAAGGAGTCCTTCTCCTTCTTCTCCTCCTTATTCTCCTTCTTCTTGTCCTTCTTTTCTTCTTCTTCTCCACTTCCTTCTCCTTCTCCTCCTCCTTATTCTTCTTCTTCTTTTTCTTCTCCTTCTTCTTCTCTTATTGCTTCTTATCTTCTTGCTTCTTCTCTTTCTTCTTCTTCGTAGGTTATTTTCCCCAACAAAGACATACTTAGCTAATTATGCTCCAAAATGACATAATTAGCATAGTTAGGTAAAAACATTATAAGAACCTTGGTTAGCTCATTAAAATGACTAACTTAGCTCCAAAATGACATGATAAGGTCAAAATGGATTAATAATCATAGTTGGCTACAAAATGACATATTTTATCCAAGTTAGCTCTAGAATGACCTATACTTAGCTAAGTTCTCTCCTAAATAACATAATAAGGCTATGTAGCTCCAAGATGACCTATTCCACCTTACTTCACTATTAAATGGCCTATACTTAGCTAAGTTCTCTCCGAAATAACCTATATATACTTCTTCATCTAGTATTCTTCTTCTAACTTTCTTATTTGTCATTTTGCAGATTACGTTCACTTCACGAGAAGCTTGGATTATATTGACGGAATGCTTGAATATGATTTCTTGTACCATGGCTTCAAGGAAGCTTGTATTGAAACTATTGTAGTATATGGATATATATAAAACTTTGTATGCATGTGGATGAAACCAGTGTAATATATGGTTTGGTACAAATGCAACTTGCATAATATATATGTACTATGGATGAAAGTTATTTTAATATGCTTATGAGTACGTAATTTTTTTTGTCAAATATATATATATCCTGATTATTGTGAAAGTTGCTGGATATAATTAGAAATAAAATAAAAAGGGGTTGTTTTCAGCCTTTGCCGTCTGCCCCCTCATGGCAAAGGGTGGAGAGCAGACGGCAAAGAGGGAAGAGAGAGGGGCTGGTGCCCCCCTTTCCCGTCAGCCCCCTCATGGCAAAGGGGGGAGGGCAGACGACAAAGAGGGGAGAGAGAGGGGCTGGTTCCCCCCTTTGCCGTCACCCCCCTCATGGCAAAGGGGTGAGGGAAGACGGCAAAGAGGGGAGAGAGAGGGGCCGGTTCCCCCCTTTGCCGCCAGCCCTCTCATGGCAAAGGGGGAGGGCAGACGACAAAGAGGGGAGAGAGAGGGGTTGGTTCCCCCCTTTGCCGTCAGCCCCCTCATGGAAAAGGGGGGAGGGCTGACGGCAAAGAGGGGAGGCCTGCCGTTAACACTTAACGGGACCGTTGGTGGATCTGCCGTACCATTTAATTTGCCGTCTGCCCACTCATGGCAAAGATTCTTTACCGTCTGCTTTGCAAAAGCAGACGACAAAGAACCTCTTCACCGGATTTTTTTTGCCGTCTACTTTGCCGTCTGCTGACGGACGACAAAGACTTTGCCGTCCGTGGTTCCCCCTTTGCCGTCAGCCATGGCAGACGGCAAAATTATAAATTCCAGTAGTGCCGGGTCTACTTCACACCATATGCATGATTTATGATCAGATTATCTATGAATCTTATTTGAGTTTCTTATGATGTCTCTTATGTATGATTTCATATCCTTGTAATTCTCTTCGAGTTGTGGGTTTTGTCCGGCCAACTAGATCTATGATTCGTGCAATGGGAGAAGTGCTTGGTTTTGGGTTCATACCGTGCGGTGACCTCACCTAGTGATAGAAGGGGTAGCGAGGCACGCATCGTGTTGTTGCCATCAAGGGTAAAAAGATGGGGTTTTCATCATTGGTTTGAGATTATCCCTCTACATCATGTCATCTTACTTAAGGCATTACTCTGTTCGTCATGAACTCAATACACTAGATGCATGCTGGATAGCGGTCAATGTGTGGAGTAATAGTAGTAGATGCAGAAAGTATCGGTCTACTAGTCTCGTACGTGATGACTATATGTATGATCATTGACTTAGATATCGTCATGACTTTGTGCGGTTCTATCAATTGCTCGACAGTAATTTGTTCACCCACCGTAATACTTGCTATTTTGAGAGAAGCCTCTAGTGAACACTATGCCCCCTGGTCTACTCCACACCATATTTTCAGCCTTACACTTTTTACTTCGTTGCACTTTCGGCCTTCAGATCTCACTTTGCAATCAATGTTGAAGGGATTGACAACCCCTTTAGAGCGTTGGATGCAAGCTCGTTTGTGTTCGGGCAGGTACTCTAGACACTTGGCTTGATTCTCCTACTGGATTGATACCTTGGTTCTCAAACTGAGGGAAATACTTACTGCTCATGTGCTGCATCACCCTTTCCTATTCAAGGGAAAAACCAACGCAAGCTCAAGAGGCATCATCGACACATAATCAATCTAATCCCATTTCCGGAACCGTACTCACTCAAAATACCCAGTGCACCATTTCACCAAAACTGGCCACCTAACTCCTCATCACGCTCGGGCATTAGTGGCACCCGACGGGGTTTTCATTCATCCTTGTTTAATACCAACAACATGCTCATGCTTGTTTACTCTATCATTACTTGTCAACATGATACGAGCATGATCCTCAAAAGGGGTACGATCAAGCTCAATGCATGTGCTCCGGAGGAGCCATCGGTAACCTCACATCGAATAATTTACCGTCACTTATTATCATATGCAACGGAATTACTTGCTATTTTAACACGCAATATAACATATGCTCAGTCATGGTCAAAGGGCTGCTTGCCTTAGTCAGTTAGGTATCCGGGGTCTTCGAGGTCTTCCGCTCCGATTCCCTTGTCACACGGATTTCCTATCATCGATAAAACAATAAATAAGAAATAGCTTACACATAAACAGATCACAAAGTCATTTTAAAAATGTTCTTTATTACTGATAAATCTAAGTTGTCATTTTGAAAAATATTTGCCTCAATTTCTCTTGAAGGAACATTTTTAAAATTAACCAAACAGAAGCAAAAGTTTTCCAATTTAGTCCTTTTTATTATTGTAAAATAGAATAGTTGTAGAAAAAATAACCCAATCAAATTATTAAATACTACATATTTTTAGAAGAATAATAGTGGAAAAATTATATTTTTACACTGGTTAAATGTTTTTATAAAAACCTTAGAAATCAAGTTTTAAAAATAAAAAGAAAAACGGGCTAAGTTCGTGGCCTGGCTCGACCTGGAATTGGTCTGACCCATGGCCAGCCGACAGGCTACCCAGGCGCGCGCGCCGTCTCGTTTGAACCTGACGTGTGGGGCACTGCAGTCAGTGGCTCTAGACATCACGGGGTAGGAGGCTGGGCACCATAGGGGAGGCTGGAACTGGCCGAGAGCGTCGCCCCCACCTTGGTGGCTTCCTGTAGCATGCCCAGTGCGCAGTTTTAGCATGCCACGACATGCTGGTGTGCTCTGAGGCACTTTGGACGTGTCTAGCATGTCCTGGAACTGGCTGGGAGTGTGGCTAGCAGTTTGGGTCTTGTGGGAGCTTCGGCTGGTCAAGGGAGACAAGAAATACTAGTGCTGTCAGCCTTGAACTGAAGCCTAAATTGGAGTTTTTGGCCTTTCCACTTTGAACCAGTGAGGGGCCAGTTGACTGGGGTTAGATATGGATACTGGCCACCTAATCTATGAGTTTGGAGCAAAGGGGTTCGACTTAGCTGTGGCTAAGGTGGCTTTTCCCTATCTGTCAAAAGGTGCTCGACAGTGGTTTGAGGGGGTTGCACCCCACCACTGGTGATGCAACTTAACAAGTTTGGGTTTGGTGCTAAAATATGGGGTTTCACCAAGTTTGAGCTCCATAGGGCAAGTTTAGCTTTGTAAACTTGAAAACACTTCAATTCGACCAGATCTGTCCCTTCCAAAGACAATGTCAGCAAACTAAGTCCCACAAATCCCATTTTCGGTGTGGAACCCTCATTTGAGGTATTAGGCACTCCTGCAAAGTTTCTGCATCACTAGATAAACTTTTCTATGTAGAATTGCTCTAACTTCAATCTGGACAGAAGGGGTTTGAGGGTTACTAGCAAGATATGCCCGTGCGTTGCACCGGGAGAAAAAACACATCGCACCCACACATTTTATCTTTAAAAACTGCATGTTCGTGTTCAAGGATCATCCAAATCGGCATCTTGTGGTTCTATCTAGCAAAGAGAATGAAGGGCCAACATTTACACTCATGCTGCCCTGCATAATTTCTGCAAGACAAGCATAGTGATGCTCCTGACAATGGGCAAAACTCCTGTACCAGAACCAATTACTACATGCATCTTAGCTGTGTAATATTGATATCATGCAATTTTATACTAATAGCCAAATGGACTAAATAATAGTTAAGTGAACACACCTTTTTGTGATTACCGTGAACAAACCTTGAATCATTGATGCACTATGGATCTTATGATTGTGCAAGTTATTGAAACCAGTGCATATGAATGCTTGTTAACTATATTAATCCTTAATATGGATCCATGAACTTAATCATGCTTGTAGTTTGTCATTTGGAACAGAAAAATATATTAAAAATATCCAGAGTTAACAAAAAACACACCTCGATCTTCACGGTGAGCACATACGTTTGATGTTACTATATTATCTCAACGTTCCTCATGTATTATAAGAATACAAACATCCATCACCATGGTATACATAATGTTGAGTTCAGCGATTAGTATAAAATTTGCTACGTGAGAATGGGAGTGCACATAAGTTGTGGGTGTCAACGATCCATCACTCAACATCAGAATTATCAGACGAACTCAGCACGGGATTACAACTCGTGTGGACTGAGACATCAGCAAGATACCTGCAACGGACAATGATGGTTGGTCGTGGAGAAGTACGCTGGCAGCAATGCCACATGTGCTTGTATATCTCATTCTGCAAGCACGCCTACACATGGATTGATTGGTGAGAGGTGAACAACAACAGGAACTCCTATGGAGACAATTGATGATAAGGCATGATTAGCCTTAGCTTAGAGTCCATTTACGGAAATTGTATGACCCCTAACTTACTGAGATATACATGGAGCAGTAAAAGGAAATATACATGTTCATTTCTTCTATGCAAATATTTAACTTCATCCAAATACAACATCTCTATACACCAAGAAACATTGAGTCGAGGTAAACAATACCACATTCTTCACACATGGGATTTTGTTCAGGCAGATTAATACAACTCATGTATTGATGTTTTAAAGTGATACATGTATGATGTATCTGCGTACAGGGTTTTCCTTTAGAAAACTGAGTGCTTCCCTGCATTGACAATCAAAGTATCCATATGAACACACTTTTGATTATCAAAATTTGCAATGCTATTATATACCAAGTATGTTGTAACTTTTTCCAAGAAAATTATCATGTTAAATTATACACTTGCACTCACCTTTGAGCTGCCAAGGTCGTGGAATTAGTTGTAATATAAGCTTGGGCATCACCAGACAACAGCTACACATCATTCTCACCATGGTCTAACTACTAGGTGTGATATACCTTGGATGAAATCTATAGGAGTATATGTCCATTAATATCAATCTGCACAAGCTTCAGTAAACAAATTAAAATCTGCAGGAGCTCGAGTTCACATATATCAAATCTGCAAAAAGATGAATTGTGCCTCCCAGTCTCATGTTTTTGGATCTCATAGATATTACAAAATCAAATAAAATTAGTTACTTCAAATTCAAATCAGCAAGAGGATTTTTTTTTGCGTGGTCCATCTTCTCCCCGAGCGCTAAAAATCATGTTGGATGGTGGAAAACATTGCCAGGAGAAGTATTAAAACCGAGAGATGTTTTTTTAGCTTCATGAAGCTACTGTTCAACTCTTAAATGACACCCATTTCCAGAAGCAGTGCTTTTTCCTGGCCTGGCTCCTAACTCAAGGTGGAAATGGACAGTATATATGGCTGGAGCAGCAGGTCCATGGTTCTACCAAAGATTCATGATCAAATTTTATTCTTACCACAACTATTTAAATTAACATCATACATAGGAGGAAAAGCATGATTCTGACAGCAAAAGAGAACATAACCAGAAACTCACCACATGAAGAAGAAGAGCAAACTGCTTCTTCCTAAGCTCTAACGTCCTTGTACATGCTGCACTCTCTGCCTCCAAATTAGCTATCTCCTTCTCAAGATTAGCAATAAGTTTCTCGGTTTGTGACCGTGAGGCTACGAGGAAATCAATTTTCTGATCGCTTTACATTCCTCTTTGTGTTGCCTCTCAATCTTGCTCTGTTCAAGTTGTTTCTTAAAATGCTCAATATCAGTCTGAGCTTGCAAGATTTGTTGGTGGATCTCAACCTGCAGCTCGTTGAAGCTCTCCTTCTCCCTTAGATTTGCATCAACTACAGCCTGGTGTTCGGCCCTCTGCTGCAGCCGACGGTGAACACCAGCAGCTTGTTCCTCATCAGATACCTCAAATGTAGGCCCGACCATCTCTGCAGATAGCACGAGAACTTCTCAACTACATGCCATGCAATTACAAGCTGCGTTTGATTTGATCTTGATGTATACACAGGCGACGGCGTGGATGCCATGGACGACAGGGTGAGGAACATGGTGGACGTCAGGGACGTCGCCGACGCCCTTGTGCTGGCGTACGAGCGTCCAGAGGCGGACGGCCGGTACATCTGCAGTGTGCACGCCAGGAAGGTGTTCGAAATGGTTTCTGTCGTCAGGAGCCTGCATCCGGACCTGAACTGCCAAAACAAGTAAGACGCCATGCATCATTTAATATACATACGTACATCGATGTGTGCAAACCGGGCGTGAACTCAGGGATTCTGACGACGGTGACAATGAGTTGGCAGGTTCGTTCAACTGGTGGGAGATGAGAAGGTGTTCAGCTCCGAGAAGCTGCAGAAGCTCGGGTGGAAGTTCAGGACGATGGAGGAAACGCTCAAGGATAGCGTTGAGTCCTACATGTCTGCACGCATACAGATTTGCATCAACTAAGAAGGGACAACTTTGTACGACCCTGGCGGACGCCAGCTTGTCCCACACCCGACGAGGTGGCGGAGCGACAGGAGGTCCGGCGTGGAAGGCCGCCGTCGGCGGGGCATGGCGGAGGTGCAGGGTCGGCGGCGAGGCAGATCTAGGGTGCAAGGGCAGGAGCGGTGGAGGCGGAAGCGGGCGGCAACGTGGGGGGAGAGGTCGACGACGGTGGCTAGCTCGGGTGGGAGGAGGAGCAAGCAGCGGCGGAGGTCCCTCTGCGCCCGCCGGAGCCGGCGGCGTCGCCATTTGCGGGGTGGGGGTTGTGCGGAGAGAGAGGGGAAAAGGAGGGACGGGTTAGTTCGAATAAATTATAGGGGGTTTTATGAAAAATGTAAAATAACGGTTCGACTAGACTTACAGAAGGACTGCGGGTTGAATCCTCGAAAACGGAGGGGCTTTTTCGCAAAATTGCCACGACGGACGACCATAAACCCTATTTGCTTTATTATTAGGGAGAGATTTGGGGTCCTTAATCACCTTTGATCAAGGTGAAACTTTATGTGGACACCAAATATGGTTAGGGATACTACTGGAATTTTCTAGGATTTTCTTGAGAATATTTCCTTTGAGAATATTTCAAAAGGTCAAAACAGACAGAAATGGATTTCAGGGTTTTACTCAAATAATTATAATATAAATAGGGGGTTAAAATCTTATGTATGGAAAATATATGTCCTTCTGATCATCTCCAAATTTAATCAGATTTTTCTAAGGCAGAAAAGTATTTTTCCAAGTAGGAATACCAATTCTGTCCTCAGAAATGGACACGCAATTTAATTAGGAAAATAATTACAAAAATAATTATTTTTATGGTTTTTGAATATAAAGATAAGTTAAAATCAAATCACCAACTTTGAGTAGAAACACTTCTTGCCATCAAGGGCATGTGGTGCAACTCAAAGTAGGGTTTTACCTAGATCACAAACAAGTAAAGGGTTTTGGAAATAAATCGATATTGTGAAATAGGGTTTTTATCATCACATGATCAAACACACAAGCATACAATGACAATCATGGCACTCACAACATTAGTTTTGAAAAAGTTTTAACAAGCTTAGATTTTTACAATACATAGAAGTGGTAGTAAAAAAATAGGACGTGACATACATGCTTATGGAAAGGAACTTGCATGACATCTTTTGTCCTACTCTCCCGTGGCACTGGGGTCCATAAGAAACTAATGGATACTAAGGCCTCATTTTAATAGAGAACAGGAACAAAGCATTAACACATAGTGAATACATGAACTCGTCAAACTATGGTAATCACCGAAAAGAATCCCAATTATTATTACTTTGGGGTATGCAGATCCTAACATGTAGTAGGTGCATATATTTGCAAGATCGGATTAGGAACATAGATATAATGGTGAAAACATAAATGGTTCAGATCTTAAACCATGGCACTCGGGCCCTGGTGACAAGCATTAAGCATACCAAAGTCATAGGAACATATATCTCCGAACATAGTGGATACTAGGGATCAACCCTTAACAAAATTAACTCGATTACATGATGAATATCAGCTAGCTCTTCACCGACCAGCAAGCCTATGAAGGATTTAATCAGTGCCGATGGAGAGCATCATGGAATTGGCGATGGAGGAGGGTTGTGTCGGCATTCTGGGAATGGTGGTTCCCAGACCTGCCTGCCTGCGGCCCAGGGCTGGCCCACTTCATCAAGGAAGCACAATCGGGCGCGACACCACTCAAGGAAATGTCCTCACGAGGGGCCAAGCCTCGCGAGGAGGAACAACATCAAGACCTACAGGGGGCCTCCTCAGGATCCCTTCGGAGTGGGGGATATTCCGAGGCGAGACTCGGCCTCAGGAGTCAAGATGACACGAACGAAGGACATGCGAGCTGCAGAGAGCAGGATGGAGCGGTTTCTCCTTTAGTGCAAAGGGGGCAAGGACAAACCGGGGTTCCAAGGCATCTTCCAAAGGTTTCCTTTCTGGTGGAAAAAGGACATCACCGCCCGCCAGTAGGACAAGCGTCATCCCTGGACCCGTCCCTGCAACGCTGGCAGCCACTTTGCACGCGAAGACTACTTTTGGACAGGGGAAGCATATTCTCATGCCCCCCTTGAAAATTGGCCTTTGTGGGATCCCTTCCCGCCAAAAGGTTAAGGGAAGAGGAACGATGCCGCCACTATATATAGAGAGAGTAGGTTACTTCATAGCGGATGGGATCCATTCATTTCGCCCGCCTGCACCACACAAAGGCCACCCAGCCTCCAGAGGCCCTCGAACACTCTACCAGTTCATCCACCAACCTCCACAAGAGGTAATCCACCAAAGATGGAGTAGGGTATTACGCTTCTCAGCGGCCCGAACCTGGGTAAACTGATGTGCTCTGTGTCTTCCTAGCCATCGAGTGAGTTCTCTGCCTTCCCCGGTGAGTAGCGAGTTAGGTGAGGCGAGCCCACGAGAGATCTTCGTACACGCCCCTGAGTTCGAATGTTTAGGGTTTTACGAAGCCCGAAATCCGACATTTGGCGTGCCAGGTAGGGTGTGTCTCAAGGTCTATCCCATGGCTCGGCCCGCTGAAGTTGGTCACACTCATGGTAGGGAGAAGGCGCATCTGCACGGAGAGACAGGCTGCTCGCATAACGCGGCCGGCGAGGGCGGGCCGGGACGCCCTGCGATGCTCCGCCACCGCGTCGACCGACGTTCACACCGGACGGGCTTCCAACGAGTGCCGTGGGCTACCGCCTTCACCAACCACATGGCATCCCACCGTCGCCCTGACCCTTCCACGCGTCCAGGCTGTTCCTCCCCCTTCCAAGTCCGCCAGCACCCTACTCACACACATGTCACACTCCTAGTGGCGCATGAGCTCATGCGTCAACACACCACCCACCACCGCCGTGTCGGCGAGCACACGCGCGCTCTTGAGCGCGACGTCCCTGGCGAGACCCAAGCGCTCCCCCGTGGGAACAACGCTCGTCAGCCCGCATCGCCAGGGGCTACAACGAGGGAACCACGCGGGCGCGTCCAAAACATCCAATCAGGCCTGCCCCCACTGGGGATTCAACGGGAGCTGCTGGAGGCACGGGATTTGGCCGCGCTCGGGAGGCATCATCCCGCTTCCCCCGACGTGCTTCACGGAATGAGGAGGGAGTATCGGAGTCCCAACTACATCAACCCCTGGAGGTGCGCGCAGTTCAACGACGACCGCGTCAGCATACGTCCGGGCTACGTAGGATGCAACACAGACCATCACTGCGGCAGCAGGCATGCGCGCGACCCTGCGGGCAGTCCCTGCGCAAACATGTATGAACAGCATCGTGGGGGTGGCCCGCGGGGGTGGCTCCGCGGGGACGACCAGCGCGGGTGTCCTTGCGGGGCACATTTGTTGGCAGGGAGCTGCTTCGGGCAGACGTCTGGGTTTGGGGACCGGGGACCTCTCGCGTCGGATAGGGTGGACGCACCCTTGTATCTGCCCATGTTCCCGGGCCAGACGATCCTAACCTGGAGGGCGGGGGTGGTATATCCGCCCCTGCCTCCGGGGCACGCAACGCCCGCGTGGGGATGGGGGGTCGAACACACGCCCATGTCTCTAGTGCGGGCTTCATTCGATCTCCAGCGGGTGTTCGGGTACCCGCGTTGCCCTCAGGTTGGGCTAGCCCGCCCTGGGGGCATGACCCAGGGAACTAACGTGGGAACCAGGGGGGCCCAGCGAGGCGCGTTGGGGCAACGCCCCGGGGACTCAGGACCTACCGTCTGGGCGAGCTCTCCGGTCAGCGAGCGCTGGGGGCTCCTCCCACGCTGGAGGGCTCGCTCAAGGGGACCACGAGCAGGGTACGAGCCTATGATGCATGGGGCTCCCGAAGAATCCCCGGGACCTACATTGACCCGTGACGTCTCTGCATTGTCCTTCAATCCTTCCGGAACCTACTTCATCCCGTAACACTCTCACGTAATAATGAGCTGCAACTATATACACCCCCCCCCCGAGGACGCGTAGGGGTCCCTCCCACGCCCAGTGGATGACCTATGCTCCGTGCTGGGTGAAGACCGTGACACTCTGCCTCACTCCCAAAGAAGAAGAAGTCAGCAGGGTTTACCAATGACCCAAAAGGAATCAGACGCCTATGCCTCGGGGGTAGGGACACTCGCGAGGCCAAAGCATCCTCGCGACCTCCCATATAAAACCCCCCGTGACACTCTCACGTAATAAGGAGCTGTGGCTGCATACGCCCAGGACCCCCCGAGGACGCGGAGGGGTCTCTCCCACGCCGAGTGGAAGCCCTATGCTCCACGCTGGGGGGGAGAGAGAGGCGGAGAATAGTTTAGGTGTCGGACGCAGCCGTTTTCTCGTTCCTTTCTTGCGTTTCAAGTTGTGACCCTCAAGGGCCTCCCCTTTTGTATTTTGAGCTATCAAAGGCTCAAAGATCTCTTTGCTTAATGTTTTGAAAAGAAAAGAAGGGTGTGGATTTCTTCTCTATGTTCTCTCGTTTTACTAAACTCGAGTTCTCTTTCTCCCTTTGTTTTGATTGGTGTTTTGCAGAAACCTCGGGAGACCGCCAGGCCTCCCGAGGCAACCACAAGAGGGGCGGAATGGGGAATCGCTCGAGCGCCAAAGGGGACTCCTGAGGCGCGCCTCAGGAGCCTTACCGGTCATAAGGCCACTTGCCCTCTTTGATGTCATCCTAGAATTTTGGTCGGTATCACGGGAGGCGGGGGCCCGCCCCTTAGACGTGCCCTTCGTGGACATACCTAATGGTGGCGGGGAAATGTGCAGGACTGGCACCCGTTGACGTAGAGAGGTTTGAGTGTAAAGGGGGACTCCTAAGCAACAAGGCTGAGGAGCCTTACCAGTTGCAAGGCCACTCGGCCACCCAGGTGCCGCCCGTGTAGGCACCCAGGGCGTCGGGGCTTTGCCCCGTGAGGAACAACCTTGGTAACAGGTTGCGCCTCATGGCGACAGGGAAATGTGCGGGACCGGGACCTGCGGACACAGAGTGCTGAAAGGGTCCTCAAACCGCCACACAAGTAGGGAGGAAGCGCCATGAACAGAGCCATGCTCGTGGGTAGACCGCCAGCGTCGCAACAACACGGGGTTGGCAGTGGCCGCGGCCAGGAGGAAAGCATTGTGAACACGTCGTCTTCAGAGAACGTATTGAAAGGTACCCTCTGGATACATCAAAGTTGCTGTTAAACCTAGTGCATATCCCTATCAGGAGAACAAGGAGGCATATCAGGAGGACGCATCATCGCCAGAGCTCACGCCGCAGCCTTCGGGAGCAAGCCTTGTCACCAGGTCTTCCACGTGGACCTTGGCCCATTTGGCCTGGGCGGCGCGGATCGTCTCTGGCACCCGATCCAACATTGTAGCAAAGTCAAAGTCGGGGTCGAGGCGAAGGAGGTGGCTGAAGATGTCCGAGGCCGCTTGACCCAAGAGGTCACGACTATTCTCCTCTGCGAGTGCATGGGCCTTCTCGGCACCCGCCTCAATAGATTCCACAACACGGAAGAAGAAGCCCAAGTACCTAGCATCGTCGGGGACTAGGAGGCTTGAGAGACCCTCGCCATAGATGTCGCTCAAAGCCCGGGAGGCTCTCGTCTCGAGGGATTGGAACATCCGGCCGGGAGTGTTCAAGCTGGAGACCTCGAGCATCGATCACCTCTTCGGAGGCCTGTCCAACCAGGGAAGCTGCGCATTTCACCTGTTTGTAAAGAAGAGACAATTTACCTTTGGCAGTAGCATGGGCGTCCAGTGCGACCTACCAATGTTTCACTTCCTGATCCAACCTTTTCCGGAGGGCATCAACCTCGTTTTTCACGTGGCCACGGCGCTCGCGGAAGCGGGACTCCTGGAGCTTCAGCTTCGCACGATAGTCAAGAAGAAGGGAACGATGAGCCTCCGCCACCCCCTTGTCGATTTCCTCGTGAAGCTTAGCTTCACGAGAGGCAAGGGATTCCTCAGCAAGCGACACCTGACGCTCCATCACCTCAAGACGCTCCTGCTCCAGGCTCTGCTCCACCTCTACAAGCCCCAACGAATCAGCGGACACCTGAAAGCCCATGCCGGCAGGGAAGAACTCAGTAGGCGGACCCCCTAGGGTGGCCCTCATCTGAGCCTACTCTTCAAGATCGACGATGAGGGCGCAAAGCTCCCTGTGGCGATCCTCGGAGGCCCGGCATCGACAATCAGCCTCCCGAGCCTCGTAGAGAGCATGCTCGTGGGCTTCCTCCGCCGCGGCGAGGGACCCCTCTGCATCCGCGCGAGCGCGCTCACGCTGCAGATGAGCAAGGTTCACGAAAACTTCAAGCTGGCGCCACCCTGACGCAAGGTGCCGGCACTCACCTTCCAGGCAGGCTTCATTGTTGGCAAGCCCCACCCCCAGACGTTGAAGCGCGTTTGGCGCGGTGCGGAGCAAGGCCCACAGCGCGGCACGCGAACCTTCGATAGGTTCCAGCGGCTAACGGGAGCTCCCGCCTTCCTCATGGCAGACAGGAGAAGGACATGAGGGGCCCAGTAGCCCGGTCCTATGCTCGGGGGATGGGGGCTCCCATGCAGGCACTGCGTTGGAGGGAAGCGCCCCCTGAGGCCCCACATCACCAGCTAGGAGGGGGCAGGAAGGGGGGCGCAGCATGGCTCTAGAAGGGGGGCGCAGCATGGCTCTAGGAGGGGATTGGATCCCGCGGACCCCCCTTTTGTCCCCCTTCGAAGGCATGGCAAGGAGGACAGAGGGGAAAAAGACACGCCGCGAGGCTCAGAGAAGGGAACCGGGACCGAACAGGAGGAAGAACCGGCGGCGAAACCGAGAGGAGGCGGAGGGAGCTTGCAGACGCGGGTCGGGAGGTTCTACGGGCCCGTCATTTAAAAAGTCTGGCCCGCGGGCATTTGGGGCCCGCGATGCTTCAGACCGCCCTCGAGGCTTCGCCAAGAAGCCAGTACAGGCGCGCCTTGGTCCCGGGGGCTATTGTCGGTGTTCTGGGAATGGGGGTACCCAGAACTGGCTGCCTGCGACCCAGGGCTTGCCCACTTCATCAAGCAAGGACAATCAGGTGCGACACCACTCAAGGCAAGGTCCTCGTGAGGGGCCAAGCCTCGCGAGGAGGAACAACATCAAGACCCAAAGGGGGCCTCATCAGGATCCCTCTGGAGCGGCAGATATTCCGAGGTGAGACCCGGCCTCACGAGTCAAGGATGACCCGAAGGAAGGACATGCGAGCAGCAGACAACAAGACAGAGGAGTTTCCCCTTTCGTGCAAAGGGGGCAAGGACGAATCGGGGTTCCCAAGGCATATTCCAAAGGTTTCCTTTCTGGTGCAACATGGCTATCGCCGCCTACCAGCAGGACAAACGTCATCCCTGGAGCCGTCCCTGCAGCGCTGGTAGCCACTTTGCAGGCGGAGACTACTTTTGGACAAGGGAAGCATGTTCCCGTGTCCCCCTTGAAAATTGGCCATTGTGGGATCCCTTCCCTCCGAAACGATAAGGGAAGAGGACTGATACGTCCATTTTGCATCATGCTTTTATGTTGATATTTATCGCTTTATGGGCTGTTATTACACTTTACGGTACAATACCGATGCCTTCTCTCTCTTATTTTATAAGGTTTACATGAAGAGGGAGAATGCCGACATCTGGAATTCTTGGCTGGAAAAGGAGCAAGTTTGAGATACCTATTCTGCACAACTCCAAAAGCCGTGAAAAACAACGAGGAATTATTTTGGATTTTATAAAAAATACTTGGCGGAAGAAGTACTGGAGGGGAGCCACCAGGAGGCCACAATCCTGCGAGGCGCGACCTACTCCCCTGGCCGCGCTTGGGTGGCTTGTGGGCCCCCTGTTACCCCTCCGGCTCCCATCTTCTGGTATAAGGAGGGTTTCGTCGCTTCCACGAGGCGGAACTTGAGCAGAACCAATCTAGAGCTCCGACAGGGTCGTCCTGCCGGGGAAACTTCCCTCCCGGAGGGGGAAATCGTCGCCATCGTCATCACCAACACTCCTCTCATCGAAGGGGACTCATCTCAATCAACATATTCATCAGCACCATCTCATCTGCAAACCCTAGTTCATCTCTTGTAACCAATCTCCGTCTCACGACTCCGATTGGTACTTGTAAGGTTGCTAGTAGTGTTAATTACTCTTTGTAGTTGATGCTAGTTGGATTACTCGGTGGAAGATCTTATGTTCAGATCCTTAATGCTATTCAATACCTCTCTGGTCATGAACATAATTATGCTTTGTGAGTAGTTACGTTTGTTCCTGAGGACATGGGATAAGTCTTGCTATAAGTAGTCATGTGAATTTGGTATTCGTTCGATATTTTGATGCGTTGTATGTTGTCTTTCCTCTAGTGGTGTTATGTGAACGTCGACTACATGACACTTCACCATTATTTGGGCCTAGAGGAAGGCATTGGGAAGTAATAAGTAGATGATGGGTTCCTAGAGTGACAGAAGCTTAAACCCTAGTTTATGCGTTATTTCGTAAGGGGCTGATTTGGATCCACTAGTTTAATGATATGGTTAGACTTTGTCTTAATTCTTCTTTCGTAGTTGCGAATGCTTGCAAGAGGGGTTAATCATAAGTGGGATGTTTGTCCAAGTGAGGATAGCACCCAAGCACCGGTCCACCCACATATCAAACTATGAAAGTAGCGAACGCGAATCATATGAACATGATGAAAACTAGCTTCACAGAAATTCCTATGTGTCCTCGGGAGCGCTTTACCTCATATAAGAGTTCATCCAGGCTTGTCCCTTCCTACAAAAGGGATTGGGCCATCTTGCTGCACCTTGGTTACTATTGTTACTTGCTACTTGCTATGAATTATCTTATCACACAACTATCTTATACCGATAATTTCAGTGCGTGCAGAGAATACCTTGCTGAAAACCACTTGTCAGTTCCTTCTGCTCCTTGTTGGGTTCGACACTCTTACTTATCGAAAGGATTATGATAGATCCCCTACACTTGTGGGTCATCAAGGACCGAGCCCGCCACTATATATATAGAGAGTAGATTACTTCATAGGGGATGGGATCCATTTATTTCGCCCACCTGGACCACACAAAGGCCACCCAGCCTCCGGAGACCCTCGAACACTGTACCACTTCATCCACCAACCTCCACGAGAGGTAATACACCAAAGCAGGAGTAGGGTATTACGCTTCTCAGCGGCCCGAACCTGGGTAAACTGTCGTGCTCTGTGTCTTCCTCACCATCGAGTGAGTTCTCTGCCATCCCCATCGAGTAGCGAGTTAGGTGAGGCGAGCCCCCGAGAGATCTTCGTACACGCCCTTGAGTTCGAACCTTTAGGGTTTTACGGAGCCCGAAATCCAACAGGTTGGTGATGATGAAGATCAAAGATTCCCCTCTCTGGAGCCCCAAACGGACTCTAGATTAGGCCTCCCGATGAAGAACAGGAGGTGGTGGCGGCTCCGTATCGTGAAACATGATGAAACTTCCTCTCTGACTTTTTCTCCAAAAATAGGATTTTATAGTGCTGGAATTAGGGTCAGCAGAGCCACATGGTCTCCACTAGACACCAAGTCACGCTAGGGGGGCCTCGCGTGCCATGATGTCTAGTGTGCTGTTGTGGCCTCCTCTCCGGTGGTTCTTTGTTCCAGTATTTTTTATATATTCCAGAAAATATCACCAAAAAGTTTATTTCCATTCCGAGAACTTATATTTCTACACAAAAAAAACACCATGGTAGTTCTACTGAAAATAGAATTAGTCCGGGTTAGTTTCATTCAAATCATGCAAATTAGAGTCCAAAACAAGAGCAAAAGCGTTAGGAAAAGTAGATACGATGGAGAAGTATCAACTCCTCCAAGCTTAACTCATTTCTTGCTCTCAAGCAATTCAGTTGGCAAACTGAAAGTGATAAATAAAAACTTTAACGAACTCTTTATTTTTGTTTACATTTATATTCTTAGAGAGCACCCACAATTTCAGCATAAATGATGACTAATCATATCAACAACAACCCTTAAAAACTATATTAGCTCATATCAATGTCATAATCTTGATATAATATGACAAAAATGGTATCTCGCCAGCCCTTTTTGAGACCGCAAAACATAAATGAGAGCATCTCCAAAGTTCAAGGAGCGACTAGACATTGTAATTCATGGTAAAAGATATCGAGTCATGCTGCAAAAAACGATTAACTAGAAACAAAGCATGAGGATGACAACAGTGCTCTTAGGGCTGGTGCTTTTTGAGAAGACGAATCAAAGTAAAAATAAAATAACATGAAAGTAAATAAAAAGTCCCTTCGCACAGGGAAGCAAGGATTTGCACAGTTGCTAGAGCTCATAGTGAAAATAAGAGATAAATTATGTTGAGAGGTGCACCCTTCCTATCAACATTACGACCAAGTGTTATCGACATCTTCCATGCTAAACAAATTAGCGGCGGTTCCCACGCGGTAAAAGTAAAGATTTATGCCCCCTCCACCAACAAACACATTCCATGGCGAACCGAATCCATGGGTGTCATCCGTACCAACAACAATCTAGGGGGATTTTTTTTAATTATTTGCGATTTATGATTCGAAATTGGAGTTCATTTTTACCAGCCCCTCTCGTGCAAGGACGAGCGAATAAACACCCATCGTGAGAATAACCCGCTTAGCATGAAAGATATCGACCGCCCTATATCGCTCCATGAGCGGTCCAAGCACACAAAATGGAAGTTTACTTGAAATATTAGAGGTGGCACATGCAAATTTACTTGCAACAACAGGGTAATACCACATATAGGTCGGTATAGTGGACTCATCTGGAATAACCTTGTTTCAAGGATTTTGACGCACAAGCAGTATTCCTGCTTAGTATAGGCGAAGGCTAGCAAATAGGTTGGGAAGCGACCAACTAGAGAGTGAAAAAGGTGATGAACATGGTTTATGAATAATCATCGTTGAATACTTGCATGAGTAGAATATAAACACCATGAACATTAATATCGTGGAGGCTATGTTGGTTTTGATTCAACTACATGCGTGAACATGTGCCAAGTCAAACCACTCAAACATACTGAGGAGGATACCATATCATCATAATACACGACAACCATTTTAATGCATGTTGACATCCAAGATAGATCATTATTCACTCCTAGCTACTTAAACATAGCATGAACAACTATAATCTCTATTTTTTATTGCAAAGATCTTTGATCATAATACACTGGATTCTGGCCTGAACATATTTACAAAAACAAAAACAACTTGAGTTCATACCCGCTTTTGTTTGTCAGATACACTTCTTCAAATATCGTCACTATTGCTAATAGTGCAAGTGTGTCCTGGACTATGGTAGAATCTGAAACATTTTATTCAAGAGGAGAAGCCAAAGTAATATAGGCTCTTCATTAGATCAATAACAATGCATATGAGAGCCACTCAATATTTTCATCGTGGTCTTCCCCTTGGGTATAACTCAAAGAAGTGAAAATAAATTCAGAGAAACACACTAAAATATTTTTGGAGTTTCTAGTTTTTTTTCAAGAACAAAGCAAATTAAAGAAGGGAAAACTAAAACGAGAAAAACTATTTACACGGGAAAGCTCCCAACAAGTAAAGAGAAGAAAAGAGAAATTTTTGGGTTTTATGTTAATACTACAACAAAATTATGGTAGAAAGAAAAACTGAAAAGAAGTGAGAATTATTATTAGTTTTTTACAAGTTTTTCAAACACACAAGAAGAAAGCAAGAAAATATATCTAACAGGGATAGCACCATGCAAGAGTGTGAACACCTACAATAAGAATATGCAAGCATGAATGTAAGGTGGGTGGAAACACGTACTCCCACAAGCTTAGGCTTTTGGCCTAGCTTGGTAATCACCACCTGTAGTAGCCTGGGTAATAGTTAGTGCGGTAACTCGTGGAAGCCCATGGTGCAACCTCTACGACCTGACGGACAGCCTCCATTGCCGCATTGTACTCGTGCACCTCCCTCTCATAGACATGTTATCTTCCTTTTTCCTGATAATCAAAGAGGGAAGGTGCATGCAAAATAATAGGCATAATAGATTTCTTATTAAACATTAGATTGTAGTTATAATCAGTAGCGCTGGCCTTTATGAACTTTTGGTACTTCATGACCTCAAAGTGTAAATACTAAGTAGGAAGAATAGGGTCACTAGACCATGGTGACATGCCACACTTCTTAGCTAAACGAGAGACATAAACCCCGCCATAAAAATAACCACTTCTAGAATTGCATTGCAATCTGCGTGCTATGATTGCCGCAATATTATAGATGTCGGTGTTTACTCACGATATCAACCATGGGTAGGATAAACATGAGTGGTGGCAACCGAAAGAACACCGGCGGGCTCCGGGAACGGGGTTGGTACAAGCGAGGGACGCACGATGTACCCAGGTTCAGGGATCTCCGTAGAGATAACACCCCTAGTCTTGCCAGAATGGATACTGCACCAAAGAGGTTACAGTGTGCTCCTTGAGTTGTTGAACGGAGGAGGAAGAAGGAGATGTCGGCTCGCGTCTACCTCTCTTGTATGGGTGTGTGTATGAGCAATTGACCTACCCTCTGCATGGAGGGGGATCGCGGGGTTTTATAGACGAACCCGTCGACCTACAATAAGGATAAAAGTACAAAGGAGGGACCCGTGTGGCAGCCTCGCTGGCTGGACAGGCGGTCCACAGTGGTCTTGTCTTATCGTTGGAGGGGCCCGCCGGCTGCAAGGTCCCATCTGGCCATGGGACCTGCCGGCTAGCCAATGAAGCTCCCGCATAAGGCCGACGCAGGACACGTGTAGTACGTCAAGCATCGTCTTGCGAGATTCGTCATGGGTTGCCAGTACGGCCGTCTCCACTGTTGCCATGCCAAACTTGGTAATGGAGTGGGTGCTGACGGGCCGGTACTGTGCGGGGTTGACGGATCGAAGCCGGAGTAGGTCAGCGATATCACCGCTAACACTGTATCTGACGTGTGCTCCAACCTTGTAGCCGTGCTGACGGATATTCACCTTTAATCATAGAGTCATGTCATGCCCTACGATCTGATGTGACTTGAGCTCCCTGGCCAGCTAGCGGCCTCACTAGCCGGCCTAGGAACGGCCATCTCGCCCCTAGCCGCTAGGTGCTTCCTAGACGGCCAGAAGGAGGTAGCCGTCTCTCCCCTAGCCGTCAAGTGATTTCTAGCCGGCCAGGAGGAGCTGGTCGTCTCGCTCCTAGCCGACAGGGGCTTCCTAGTCGGACAGGATAATTTGGCCATATGAAGACAGTTGTGGTTTCCCTTCAATCTTGAATGCAAAGGATTAGGCTCTATGAGCCTACCCCGGGGTTATCCCCCCGTCAGTAGTCCCCGAAGGAGGGGAGGTCCGCCACCTTAGAGCGGAAGGCCTCGCCGGCTGGAGTTCCTTGCTGACGATCTTTTTAGGCCGCCTGTAGCAGGAGGCATTCGGTCAGAAGCCGGTTGGCTTCCAAGGAACGCCTCGGCTTCGCCGTAAGTAGCGCTGTTGCGCCACGTGCCAGGCCCTGGCCTGACGTGATGATGAATTGAACAGGTGACGGGACTGGGCCTGCGCCCTGGGTCCTGCCACGACGCCCCATCGACCCCCGAGCGAGCGGATCCTGTGCGGATTGCTCCGTGACGGTTGGGCTCCGTGAGGCATAAAGGCACCCGTAATAATCGGAGGAGGTGACCATTATGCGCACCGGATCCCCACCCCACGATCTATTGTGGGGGTTTAAATAGGGTGCGGGGGCGTCGAGGAGGCCATTCACCCCCTTCTCACCCCCGCACCAGCGCCCCTTCCTTCCCTGAGCCAGAGAAAGAAGAGCGCTGCCTTGCCTTCGCCGCTGCTTGAGGCATCGCTGCCGGCCGCCACCAGGATCATCTTACTCCCTGCCGCCACCCACCATGTCCAATAGTGCCCCAAAGAAGGGGCAGTACCGAGGCGCTTGGGTGGGTAGTGACATCTGCGACGGCAACATTGACGCGCTCCGCGACCGCCGCATGCTGCCTCCAGCAACCGTCGTGGCGGCGCGGGTGCCCGGTGCCGAAGCGGCCCCGACCCTGGAGAAGGGCGAGGTGGTGGTGTTCGAAGAACACTTCTACTGTGGCTTCGGCCTTCCGGCGAGTGACTTCTTCGCCCGCTTCCTCACCATCTTCGGCTTGCAGCTGCATCACTTGGCGCCCAACGCCATCCTCCAGCTAGCCGCCTTCGTCGTCCTGTGCAAAGGATTCCTGGTGATCGAGCCCCGCTTGGACATTTGGCGGAAGCTGTTCTTCTTCAAGCAGCAATCCGTGATGATGGAAAAGGCTGAGACGGAGAAGCTTACGGTCCCCAAGCCGATGACCCCGTGCGGCGCCGCACTGGTGCATCACCGGACGGCGTCCGGCTTCACTCAGATGCCGCTGCAAGATTCTATCAAGATGTGGCAGAAGGGGTTCTTCTACATGAAGAACGTCGACCCTCCCGCGACTATATCAATTTGCCCCCCTTTGACATCCCTCCTCCGATGGTGAAGTTGAACTGGAAGGCTACGCTTCCAAAGCCGATCGTGGAGGTGGCGCAGATATGCACCCACCTTGACAACTTGAAGATTCGGGGCCTTTTGGCCCGTGACCTGCTCACCACCATGGTGTCACGCCGGGTCCTGCCTTTGCAGCGATAGTCACATATGATTTGCGAGATGGGCGGCCGACACGACCCCTGCCGGCTCTCCACCAAGAACTTTCGAGCCGGCGCGGTCGCCCGGAACGTGAACCTGATCTCCTCCGCCAACATGGATGAAGGCGGAGACTCGGAGTGGGGAATGGTCCCCTTTGACCGAGACCATCCGGTTCCAGTGGTAAGTGCCTCCCCAAAATCCCCCTTTTGTTATTTTGAATATACTGTTCGCTTTCTGAACCGGATGCCAACTCCACCCTCCAGATGTTCAAGTGCCTGCAAAAGCTTCAGCCGCCAGCTGGCGACGTGGAGGCGACAGACCCATCGGAGATAGAGGACGAAGGGGTGATGGAGCCGCGGGTCTCTACCTCCGCAGATATGGAAGAGGCGATGGAGTCGGAGGGCTTCGAGCCACCTCGTGAGCTCCTTAAGCCCTCTTTTCTTGAATGGACGGATGATGATGAGACGCCGCCTCCACTTCATGGTGTAGCCTTCGGGGAGGACCAAGAGGACTTGGAAGAAGTCTCCAGCCCTCCCCTGACGCGAGCTCGCCGAACTGCCGGCAAGATGGCAGCGCATGGCGAGGCAGCCCGGCAGAAGGGCAAGGGGGTCGCCATTGCCAAGATGGCTCCCAAGCGCGCCGCAATTGGACCTCCTGCCGGAGGCCGAGGTGGCGGCGCTAAGAAGCAACGATCCACCACCGACAGGAGGCCAGTGCCCGTCGTTGCTGGGTAAGAGATCTTCATTACCCTTTTTTGGATTCTTGTGCGAAGATCGATTCGTTATTGGTTTGTATTTCGTAGGGTTGCCGAAGTGGTAGAGGAGGAAACTGCCTCCGCCATCGAGCGAGCCACCTGGGCAGCTGCTAACGCTGCCAAGAATGCGTTGGATGAGGAGTCCACCCTCCGCTGGGAGAAAGCGGCTCGAAAGGTGACCGAAGGCAAACCTCAAGCTAGCCGAACCAAGAAACCCTCCTAGGAGAAACGATCGAAGGCAAGGAACGACCCCACCACGCGGGCACGCGTGGAGAACCCGGCTAGCGAGACGGCCCCGAACCGCACCAAGGAGGTCGAGACAACCAAGCACGCCGAGCTAACACACTCCCCGCAGTGGATCTCGATGTGATCCCCAACGCGCCTGAAGCTGACATAGACGACGCGCCGGAGATGACCAAGGGGGCACCGGAGACGACGATGGAGGCGTGACAGACGACTAATCCACCTCCGGCTATGGAGATGGCGCCGGCCGGAACATCGAGGAAGCCGGCCACGGGCCCACCACCCGGAGACGGCACCATTGTCGTGGTCAATCGCGGCCGGACCGTGCTAGGAGCTGGCCCCATCTTCTGGAGCCGACCCATGAAGACCTGGCGTACGGCCAATGCCGAATGCGTATCACTGCCCCTAAGGGCCGAACTTAGCAGTATCCGGGCGTTGGTGACAGAATTCACTCGTAGCCGCGAGAAGGTGTCGTATGCGGCCCTGGTGGCCAAATTTGACCTCGATCGCCTTGAAGACCGAACCTCCGTAAGTCCTCAAGCCTTTGCTTTTTATTTGCTTCGATTTGGTTTTTCTTCCTTGTTCTTGCGCTAGTGGGGGTGCACGAGCGCACCCACTGGATGTAGCCCCCGAGAATCGGGCCAGCCAAGAATTGGCCAGGCCGAATCTCATTGTGGTATTCTTGTAGTTGCTTTTTTAGTGGGGGCGCGCTAGCGCACCCACTGGGTGTAGCCCCCGAGAATCGGGCCGACTGAGAGTTAGCTGGGCCGAATCTTATTCTTTTCCTTGTTTGTATTGCTCGTAGGAACTTCACGATGCCCAAGTGCAAGCGTATAACACACTGCTGGCCCCGATCCAGGTGGCCAAAGGCCGAACTGCGCGACCTTCAGAGCCGGCTGGACGCGGCCGTCTCGGAGCGAGACGCCCTGCGCGAGGCGGACAATCAGCTCCACCCGCAGTTGGATCTTCTCCAGACGGAGAAGAAGGACCGCGAGGCCGCCCACCAGGAAGAGCTGGAGCAATTGCGCACCGCCCTTCAGGAAAAGGACTCCTCCCACACCGCCGACATGGAGCGCCTGTAGACGGTCCATCTCGAAGAGACGGAGGGTAAAGATGCCGCCCTGAAGGAGGAGGAGGCCACCTTGACCCAAGCGCAGGCGCAGCTGGTGAAGGAGACCGAGGCGGCCCAGGCCCTCCGAGGTGAGCTCGCCCTCATGGCTCAAGAGAGCATTATACGAGATCGCGAGGCCCTCGAGGAGGCCCGTGAGACCAATATCCACTTCAACCGTAAGTCTCCTTTGTCTTGATTTGATCTTCCTTTTTGCTCGCGTCTCTCCTCATCCTCTTCATACCACCCCCCATTCCCCAGGGTTCTTTCCTAGGACACGGGAGGCAACAGAAGCAGCTGTAGAGACCAGCCGTGAAGAACGTCAGGCCACTGGCCAAGAAGTAGACGCCAACATCGGCTTGTCCGTGGAGGAGCTTGCCACTGGCGCCAAGGCCCGCCTGCACAAACTGGCGCGCTCCCTGGAGCGGCTCCAGAACGCAGGACTAGAGATGGTGAGGGTGCTGTGGCCTAATGCAGTGGAGCCGACATCCATGAGCCGGCTATCCCGCTGGCTTTAGGCCAGCAGCTCCCGCCTCGACGCCTGACGCGCATCAGCTGCGCGCGCTGGTGCATACCTGGCGCTCCGCCTAGCGATGTCCTGGTACCGAAACCTGGACTTGGGAAAGCTCGTAGCATAGCGCACCGACTCGGTGGGGGAGATGGTGGCCTTGGAGGACCAGAACATGTGAGAGCATGCAGTATCGCCTCCTTGCCGCCTGGGATGAATTTGACTTGGAGCGTGACACAGACGGCAACGTGGTCCCCAAGGACCTGTTCCCTCTGCAACCTTACGACGCCGACGACAGTTCTGCCGAGGCGGCCTTTGAGGAGGAAGTCGCCGACTCTAGCAGCGAGGCCTACGCCGACTCGACCGTGAAGGACGATGCCGGAGGTGCCCGAGACGGAGAGGGCACATCCACCTCAGGCGTAGCCAGCGATGGTGAAGCCACCACTACAGGAGCTGCTGCCGGGGCCACAGACGGATCCGCCGCTCACTAGCTTGCCCTTTTCGTTTTCTGTGCATTTTGTTGTCAATCCAACAGTTCCACCCACTGGGGGTGTTATATTGTAATGAACTTCGGCCGTGGGTCTCTGAATGCTTTTGAATGTGATGTATGCTATCTTATTCGACATTGTGTTCGTAAGCACTGTGCTTGCTGATTCGCGTTTTTATCTTTCGATTCCCTTTTGACTCCTTTTCATCCAGCTCCGTTGTTCTCTCTAGCATCCGCGTCACCAGCCCGACAGCCGGGAGCCGGTCTGTGACTGGGATGGGGCTTTCACCTTTGAAAACATTAGACCTAGATTTTTCAAAGCCAGCGAGACTCTTAGACTCAAAAGCGAGCCAGCAGAGGTTGGCTAGAAAGTAAGATCAAAAGCGATCAAACCGACCCGAGCTGGCAACCTTCTTTGTAGTTGAGCTTTTCATCCGGCCTGCCTTCCCTGCCACCGTCTCGTTAGACGGATAGCCGGGAGCCGGACTATAGCTTGTGCGAGACGGCAAGGGTTCGACCTGACATACACTATACACTCACCTACAACTAAGGAAACTGTTCGGGCCGGCTAGCGAGCCCTCGAGCCCGTAGAGCCAGACCAGGAGACTCACAAATGAGTGAATAACTCTTGTGATGAATCTGAAAGAGGTGTGCCTCAAGCATCGGCTTGAAACACCCATTGCATTCACTAAAAGTCCCGAAAAGGGAAGAAGATACATACGTACATGCTTTTTTCTTTCTCTTGCATTCTAGCAATAGAACGGGCGAAGTAATGTCGCATTTCATGGATGCTCTATTTCCTGGCCAGAGTCATCTCTCTTGCGCTTCCTTGGCTTATGGGCGTCTATCAGATAGTATGCATTGTTATGCAATGCCCTCCTCACGATGAAAGGTCCCTCCCATGCGGAAGAGAGCTTGTGCTGGCCGGCTGTTCGCTGGATTCTTCTGAGCACCAAGTCTCCCTCTCTGAAAGAGAGGGGCTTCATCTTCTTGCAGTGGTAGTACCTCAGCTTCTGTTGATATATAGCCGTCTGACTCAAAGCCAGTTCCCATGCCTCTTCGAGAAGATTGACGCCGTCTTCTCTTGCCTCCTTCGCCTGTGTCTCTGTGTACAGGGTGACCCGAGGAGAGTCGAACTCAACATCCGTGGGGATGATTGCCTAAGACCTGTATACCAGAAAGAATGGTGTGAAGCCGGTTAACTGGTTCAGCGTGGTGCGGAGGCTCCATAGCACAACCGACAGTTCTTCAATCCAGCAGCCGGCTGACCTGACTAGTGGCGCCACCAGCCTTGGCTTGATGCCGGCCAGGATCAGGCCATTTGCCCTTTCCACGTGGCCGTTAGATTGTGGGTGCGCCACCGACGCCAAAGCACCCTTGGCAAAATTGGTGCCGTTGTCGGTGATGATGTTGTGGAGGACGCTGTAGCGAACAACAGTGTCCTTAATGAACCTGACGGCCGTGGGTTCGTCAAGTTTTTGATGGGCCTGGCCTCAATCCACTTGGTAAATTTATCAACAGCAACCAGGAGATGTGTCATGCCGCCTCGAGCGGTCTTGAATGGCCCCACCATATCTAACCCCCAGATGGCAAATGGCCATGACAAGGGGATGGTTTTGAGTGTTGAAGCCGGCATGTGGCTCTGCGTGCTGAAGCGTTGGCAGCCTTCACACTTGTTGACCATGTCCATAGCCTCCTCAAGGGCCGTGGGCCAGTAAAATCCATGGCGGAACGCCTTGGCCACCAGGGTTCTAGAGGCGGCATGATGCCCACACTCACCTTGATGTATGTCTCTAAGGGTTTCTTGCCCCTTTTCTGACTCGACGCAGCGTTGGAACACGCCAGTCACGCTACGCCGAACTAGCTCACGATTGATGATGGCGTATGCTGCTGATCGACGCTGAATCTGCCTTGCCTCCGCCTCATCTTGGGGAAGCTTGCCATGACGAAGGAAGGCTAAGATGGGTTGAGCCCACGAAGGTGCCGACATAGGAGCTGGCACTGCCTCGACTTGAGTATCAGGAGGTTCTGTAGCCCCCGCGCTTGTTGATGTAGTCGCAGGCTCGAGGCCTTCTGTCTCTGGTGCTGTTGTGGCAGCCGGCACGCCGTCTACCTCCATGACGGGCACCCACTGGGTGTCGAGCCGACGGGATTCAAGGCTTGGTGTGACCGAAGTTGTTGTTGTAGCCGGCGAAGCAGTTGTAGTCGGTGTAGCAGTTGGAGTCGGCAGAGCCAGTGTAGCCGACATAGTAGTTGTAGCCGGCGGGACTGGCGTAGCCGACGTCGTAGGTACTAAAGGATCTACCGGCACAAAGATCAATGCCGACTCTAGAGACGGCTTGATGGATGGCTTGTATAGTTGCTCGAGGGAGACGCCGGCTAGGATTGCTTGTCTTGTGGAGCCGATTTTGGCCAAGGTGTCGGCCGCCTCGTTCTCCACCCTCGGGACATGATGGAACTCGCAACCCTCAAAAGGGCCACTGAGCTGCTGAATGAGGAAGCGGTAGCTCACCATGTTGGTGTCCCTGGCGTCCAATTCTCCAGAGACCTGCTACACCACAAGGTCCGAGTCGCCTAAGCAAAGGATCCACCGGATGCCAATCTCTCTGACAAGGCGGAGGCCGTGAGCGAGCGCTTCGTACTCAGCGACATTGTTGGAGGCGGCGAAATGTATCTCGAGAGGATACTTGAGTTGGTCTCCTTTCGGAGACGTCAAGACGATGTCGACTCCCAGACTAGTTTGCATCTTCGAGTCGTTGAAGTGCATCCGCCAATGAGTGGAGTCTGGAGGTGGTGGCATAAATTGGGTTTCTGCCCAATCGACGAGGAAGTCAGCCACCACCTGGGATTTGATGGCGGTGCGCGGCTCATAGCGGATGTCGTGGTCAGCCATGGAGATGGACCACTTGGCAATCCGGCCCGTGGCATCACGGTTGCCTATGATTTCTGAAAGCGGAGCAGTGCTCACCACAGTGATGGCATGCTCCTGGAAGTATTGCTTCAACTTCTTGGCGGCAAGATAAACACCATAACACATGTTTTGATAGTGGGGTAGTTTGGCTTGGAGGCGGAGAAGACCTCGCTGAGGTAGTAGATAGGGTGTTGCACTAACAGTACCTTGCCCTCCTCCTTGTGCTCCACTACCAGAACCACACTGACCACGCGAGTGGTTGCCGCGATGTAGATGAGGATGGGCTCTCTTTCAGCCGGCTCCGCCAAGATTGGTAGGCTCGAGATGACGCGCTTGAGGTCGTGGAAGGCTTCGTCCGCCTGGTCGTTCCACTCGAACTTGTTCGTCTTCTTCATCAGTTGATAGAGTGGAAGCGCCTCCTCGCCCAGCCGGCTGACGGACCAGCTAAGGGACGCTAGACAGCCGACGAACTTCTGGACGTCGAGGATTCGAGTCGGCTTCACCATCCGCTCGATGGTTCCGATTTTCTCAGGGTTAGCTTCAATGCCACGAGCGGACACGAAGAAACCAAAAAGCTTGCCGCCTAGAACTCCAAAGACGCACTTCTCCGGGTTAAGACGGATCTTGTATTCGCGTAGATTGGCGAATGTCTCTCACAAGTCTTCAAGGAGACTAAAATGCTGCTTGGTCTTGATGACGATGTCATCCACATAGACGTGAATGTTCCTGTCGATCTGCGGCAGGAGGCATTGTTGCATGCAGCGCGGAAATGTGGCACCAGCGTTTTTCTGACTGAACGTCATGGTGGTGTAGCAGTAGGCCTCGAAGGGTGTGATGAAGGAGGTCTTCAGTTGGTCGGTCGGATCTAGCTTGATTTGATGGTAGCCTGAATAGGTGTCCAGAAAGGACAACAATTCGCAGCCGGCTGTGGAGTCGATCACCTGATTTATCCGAGGCAAAGGGAAAGGGTCTTTCGGGCAAGCCTTATTCATGCTCATGTAGTCGATACACATTCGCCACGTATTGTTCTTCTTCAGCACCAGGACTGGGTTGGCCAACCAGTCCGGGTGGAAAACCTCCATTATGAAGCCGCCTGCGAGCAGCGGGGCGATTTCTTCTCCAATTGTGTGCCGCTTCCCCTCGGCGAAGCGGCGCAAGGGTTGTTTCACCGGCTTGACATCCGGCCGCACATGAATCTTGTGCTCGGCGTACTTCCTGAGAACTCCTGGCATGTCTTTTGGAGACCATGCAAAGATGTCCCTATTCTCACAGAGGAAGTCGACGAGCTCGCCTTCCTATTTGGTGCCGAGATTAGCACCGATGGTGACACACTGCTTGGGGTTTGCAGGGTCGAGTGGCAGCTGCTTGGTTTCCTTGGCCGGCTTGAATGATACTTCGCCGACCGACTGGAATGGTGGATTAGGGATCACCAGCTGCTCGGTAGCCTGAGCCACGAGTCGGTCGATCTGCCTCTTTTCCTTGGCAATCACCAGGGCGTCGGCCAGACGGCTGCTGTTGTGTGCACACTCGAGCGACTTCTTGTAGTCGCCAGGGATGGTGATGATGCCCTTTGGACCGGGCATCTTCATCTTGAGGTAGGCGTAGTGGGGGATAGCCATGAACTTGGCCAAAGTCGGTCTGCCCAACAGCGCGTGGTATGGGCTGCTGAGATCCACCACCTCGAACCAAATTGGTTCTCGGTAGAAATGCGCCTTGTCGCCAAAGAGGACGTCCAACTGGATTTTGCCTATCGGCGAGCAGGACTGTCCCGGCATGATGTCGTGAAAGACAGTGCTGGTCGGCTAGAGGTCCTTCTCCTTGAGCCCAAGCTTAAGCAAGGTGTTGCGGTAGAGGATGTTTATGCTGTTGGCACCGTCGACCAACACCTGGGAGAACCGACAAGTGAGCCTCTTGGAGGCGAATGTGGGGTCGAGTACGAGTGTGTATGAGCCAGGGTTTGGCATCACCGTGGGATGGTCAGCCCGGCTCCACGTAATTGTCTTTTCAGACCAATGCATGAACTGGGGAACCGGGGGGGCGTGGCGTTCACCTCATGCCTGCGTTGCCACTAGTTGAGCTTGTCGTCGCCTTCGCTGGTGAAGACGACCTAAGCCCCGTCTTAGTGGGGGTACTCGTCATGGAGACGACCATCGTTGTGAGTCGGCAGTGGTCTAGCCGGAGCCGGCAAACTCTCTCCTCACGACAGTCGCTGTGCAAAGTTGCACTCCCGGAGGGTATGAGTGGCCGGCTTCGCCCCAGTGTACATATTGCATGGAGCGTCGAGCATTTGATCGAAGGTGAGCTTGGGCTGCTAGGTGTTCTTGCCGGTCCATTGCCGTTGAGAGCCGGCTTGAGTAGCCGACACATCTTCCTCCACGCTAGCCACCTGCTTGCTCGTAGAGCGCGAATCAAGTTGATCCGTCTTGCACTTGTTGTTCTGGCCGCCTCGTTTGTCGCCAGCCGGCTTGGGAGTAGATGGCGTGGGGACAATTTTGTCTGAGGCGGTGAACTTGACCCGCATAGTAGAGTCGGCCGTGGCATACTTGTCCACCTTGGCCATGAGTACCGCCAGGGAGGTGGGCTTGGAGCACATGAGCTTCTGCTTGAGTAGGATGCCGTCTCAGCAGCCGTCCATGAAATTTTGAATGGCTTGTACCTCATGCACACCTTCGCAGGAGTTTCTTAGGTCCGTCCAACGCGTGATGTAGTCATGAAGGGGTTCGTCAGGCCTCTGTACGCACATGGCCAGCTCGTGAGGCCGATCAGGGCGTTTATAGGTGCATGTGAAGTTGTGGACGAACGCCTCCTCGAAGTCAACCCAAGATTTGACGTTGCCGGCTGGAAGGCTATTGAGCCATGTGCTGGCCGAGCCGGCCAGCATGAGAGGCACGTAGCGGACTGCTACGCGCTTGTTGCCCCGACCGATGCCGACTGCGGTGGTGTAGTCGATTAGCCAGTCTTCTGGCTTGGACGTGCCGTTGTATTTGGGGGTGTACTGAGGGAGAGTGAAGCATGCCGGACCAATGGGACCATCCTCCTCCAGGAGGGCCGACTGCGCCAGAAGGTTGAGGCATCTACGAGCATCGTTGTCGCTGTGAGGGACGTGGGGGTCGTTCCGGGCTGAGATCGGAAGGGTGTCCTGGGAGCTAGTGGCGTTGGCCCCTTTCTGCCGCCTCGGAGGAGGAAGCTCACGCTCCAAATCCACCTCGTCGCTAGCGGCCTTGTGATGCCGGCCTGAAACTGGCTCACTGTGGCGCAGGGAATGCATGTATTAGCTGCCCTCGCCCTTCCGTCCAGAAGTGCGTTGCGTGGAGGAACCCTCGGCATGATGACGCCCGTTGGGGTTGCGGTGTGCTCCAGGGTCGGCTCCCGGAGACACCGACTGTGCATGACCAGGGTTAAGAAGAGACTGCTGCTCGTTAGCGGCATCAAGGAGATCCTTGACCCGCTTCTCTTGAAGGACGCGCTCCTCGCCCTCCAAACTAGGCATTTATGCCATAGCTGCCTGAGCGGCCCGCAAGTTGGCCGCGGGAGTATCGTAAATGGGCTGCTTGCCACCTAGGATATCGGCGATGACCCGGCCGCGGCCGCGGACCTCGCTGCGTCAGCTAGGACCATCAGCAGCCGGAGTGAGGCCATACGTGGAGTTATACTCGCAGTGTGCGGCCTCTATCCGGCGCTTGGCAGTAGCTATGACAATGCCCTCCTCGAGAATCTGCATGCGGGCCTCCTTGAGCGAGGCCTGAGCATTAGCTGGGTTTGTAGTGGTGGCGATAGGCGTCTTCAAGCTGGCAAAGGCAGCGTGAAGCGTGTCTGTAGAGCCTATAGCGGGGTCAACTGCCTGTGCTCACGCCTTGCTGTGAGGCTTGCTGGTGCCGGCACTAATGACCATCACCTCCATGAGGTTGGAGACGATAACAATGTGGTGCGGGGTAAGACACCCCGCAGATGACGGTGGACCATCGAAGACGAGCACCTCACTAGGGTACTCATCAGGCGCAAGCACATCCTCGAGGGAGAGCCTGCTGAAGTTCGCACATAGCGCGTCGATGTCGATACCCTCGCCGAGGTGGCGAGTCTCATCATCGAGGCACAGGTCGCTGAAGAGGATGCCGAGGTTCGCAACAGCAGCGATGATGACTCCGGGGAGCGACTCATTGTCAGACTCCTCATCAGAGTCCGTGAGACGGCCTGGATCACCGACCAGCATGGCAGAAACCTCCACAAGTGCAGGCTCCACGGGCATGCTGATCGATCCAGACGTGAAGCATCCGTCGGTGTTGGCGAAGGGTCCCACCCAAAGCATAACTCCGGCTGGTGCCGCGGACGGCCCCACGGTGGGCGCCAAATGTCGGTGTTTACTCACGACATCAGCCATGGGTAGGCTAAACATGACTGGTGGGAACCGAAAGGACACCGACAGGATCCGGAAATGGGGTTGGTGCAAGTGCGGGACGCACGATGTACCCAGGTTCAGGGCTCTCCATAGAGATAACACCCCTAGTCCTGCTGGAATGGATAATGCACAAAAGAGGTTACAGTCTGCTATAGTGTGCTCCTTGAGCTGTTCGACGGAGGAGGGACAAGGAGATTCCGCTCGCGTCTACCTATCGTATATGGGTGCGTATATGAGCAATTGACCGACCCTCTGCATGGAGGGGGATTGGGGGGGGTTTATAGATGAACCCACCGACCTACAATAAGGATAAAAGTAAAAAGGAGGGACCCGCCTGGCAAGGGGGTCCATAGTGGTCTTGTCTTGTCGCTGGAGGGGCCCGCCGGCTACAAGGTCCCATCTGGCCATGGGACCCGCCGGCCAGCCAATGAAGCTCTCATGTAAGGCCGACGCAGGACACGTGTAGTACGTCCAGCGTCGTCTTGCGAGATTCGTCATCGGTTCCCAGTACGGCCATCTCCACTGTTGCCACACCAAACTTGGTAATGGAGTGGGTGCTGACGGGCCGGTACTGTGCGGGGTTGACGGATCGGAGCCGGAGTAGGTTAGCGGTATGGCCGTTCACATTGTATTTGCCATGCACTCCAACCTTGTACCCGTGCTGACGCGTATTCACCTTTAATCATAGAGTCCCATCATGGCCTATGATCTGATGTGACTTGAGCTCCCTGGCCGTCTAGCGGCCTCGCTAGCCGGCCTAGGAACGACCGTCTCGCCCCTAGCTGGCAGGCGCTGATACGTCCATTTTGCATCATGCTTTCATGTTGATATTTATTGCTTTTTGGGCTGTTATATTACATGTGGCACCATATTTATGCTTTTTCTCTCTTATTTTGCAAGGATTATTTGAAGAGGGAGAATTCAGGCAGCTGGAATTCTGGACTGGAAAAGGAGCAAATCCTAGTCCACTATTCTACACATCTCCAAATGCCCTGAAAATTTACGTGGATTTTTTCTGGAATATATTAAAAATACTGAGCGAAAGAACTACCGGAGGGGGGCCACCAGGGCCCCACAAGCCCCCACTCCGCCACCACCCCCTAGTGGCGGTGGGCAAGCTTGTGAGCTGCCTAAAGGCCCACTAGCCCCCTCTTTTTCTAATTGATGTGTCCTGACCTGGAAAAAATCATACGGGAGCTTTTTCGTGGTTTCACCGCCGCCACAGGGCGGAACTTGAGCAGATCCAATCTAGAGCTCCCGCAGGACGATCCGGAGGGGGAATCGTCGCCATCATCATCACCAACACTCCTCTCGTCGGAGGGGAGGCATCTTCATCAACATCTTCATCAGCACCATCTCCTCTCCAATCCCTAGTTCATCTCTTGTAACCAATCTTCGTCTCGCAACTCCGATTGGTACGTGTAAGGTTGCTGGTAGTGTTGATTAGTCTTTGTAGTTGATGCTTGTTGGATTATTTGGTGGAAGAGTTTATGTTTAGATCCTTGATGCTATTCATTACACCTCTGGTCATGATTATGATTATGTCTTGTGAGTAGTTACTTTTGTTCCTGAGGACATGGGATAAGTCATGCTGATAATAGTCATGTGAATTTGATATTCATTCGGTATTTTGATATGATGTATGTTGTATTTCCTCTACTGGTGTTATGTGAACGTCGACTACATAACACTTCACCATATTTGGTCCTGGAGGAAGGCATTGGGGATTAGTAAGTAGATGATGGGCTGCTGGAGTGACAGATGCTTAAACCCCAATTTATGCGCTGCTTCGTGAGGGGCTGATTTGGATCCACTAGTTTAATGCTATGGTTAGACTTTGTCTTAATTCTTCTTTTGTAGTTGCGGATGCTTGCAAGAGAGGTTAATCATAAGTGGGATGCTTGTCCAAGTAAGGGCAGTACCCAAGCGCCGGTCCACCTACAAATCAAACTATCAAAGTAACGAACGCGAATCATATGAACATGATGAAACTAGCATGACAGAAATTCCCGTGTGTCCTCGGGAGCGTTTTTCCTCCTATAAGACTTTGTTCAGGCTTGTCCCTTGCTACAAAAGGGATTGGGCCATTTGCTGCACCGTTGCTACTACTTGTTAGTTGTTACTCTTTGCTTGCTACGTTTCACCTCGCTACACAATCACTTGTTACCGCTACTTTCAGTGCTTGCAGTTATTACCTTGCTGAAATCCATCTATCAGAGCCTTCTGCTCCTCGTTGGGTTCGACACTCTTACTTATCGAAAGGACTACGATTGATCCCCTATACTTGTGGGTCATCAAGACTCTTTTCTTGCGCCGTTCCCGGGGAGTGAAGCGCCTTTGGTAAGTGGAAATTGGTAAGGAAACATTTATATACTGTGCTGAAATTTATTGTCACTTGTCACAATGGAAACTCTTCCTTTGAGGAGTTTGTTCGGGGTATCTTCACCACGAACGGAAGCACGAGGAGTTTCTCCTCAACCTGAGGTACCTACTGAAAATATCTTTTATGAAATTCCTTTGGGTATGCTTGAGAAACTGCTGTCTAATCCTTTTACAGGAGATGGATCTTCACATCCAGACTTTCATCTAATCTATGTAGATGAAGTTTGTGGTTTATTTAAGCTTGCAGGTTTGCCCGAGGATCAGGTAAATAAGAAAGTCTTTCCTTTATCTTTGAAGGATAAGGCGTTGACATGGTATAGGCTATGTGATGATGCTGGATCATGGGGCTACGATCGGTTGAAATTGGAATTTCATCAAAAGTTCTATCCTATGCATTTAGTACATCGTGAACGGAACTTTATTTATAACTTTTGGCCTCGTGACAGGGAAAGCATAGCTCAAGTTTGGGGGAGGCTTAAATCAATGCAATATTCATGCCCCAATAATGAGCTCTCGAGAGAAATCATCACTCAAAACTTTTATGCTCGGCTTTCTCATGAAGATCGTACCATGCTTGACACTTCTTGTGCCGGTTCTTTTATGAAGAAGGATATTGATCACAAGTGGAATTTATTGGAGAGAATCAAACGCAACTCTGAAGATTGGGAGCTGGAGGAAGGTAAGGACTCAGGTATGAATTTCCAGTTTGATTGCGTTAAATCTTTTGTTGAGACAAACACTTCTAGAGATTTTAGCGCTAAGTATGGACTTGACTCTGAGATAGTAGCTTCTCTATGTGAATATTTTGCTGCTCATGTTGAACTTCCCAAAGAGAAGTGGTTTAAATATCATCCTCCAGTAGAAAGCAACATAGCCAAAACAAATCTAGTTGAGGAGAAAATCATAGCTTTTAGTGATCCTGTTGTTCCTTGTGCTTACACTGAGAAACCACCATACCCTGCTAGAATGAAGGATTATTCTAAAGCTCCAACTGTGATACATAGGGGTTACATTAGACCACTTGCACCCCCTGAGGAGATTAGAGTTGAACCTAGTGTTTCTATTATCAAAGATCTCTTAGCCGAAGACATAGACGGGCATGTTATTAAATTATGTGAGGACTCTGCTAGAATTGCTAAACCTCATGCGAAAGACAAGCACGGACCTGTAGTTGGCCTGCCCGTTGTTTCTGTTAAGATAGGAGATCACTGCTACCATGATTTATGTGATATGGGAGCTAGTGTTAGTGCGATACCCCGTTCTCTCTATGATGAAATCAAAGATGAGACTGCACCTGCTGAGATAGAACCCATTGATGTCACTATCACACTAGCTAATAGAGACACCATTTGCCCTTTGGGAATTATGAGAGACGTAGAAGTCCTGTGTGGTAAGACGAAGTATCCTACTGATTTCCTCGTCCTTGGTACTGCACAAGATAGCTTTTGTCCCATCATATTTGGTAGACCCTTTCTGAACACTGTCAATGCTCACATTGATTGCATTAAGCAGACTGTCACAGTAAGTTTCGAGGGTGTGTCTCATGAATTTAACTTCTCCAAGTTTGGAAGACAACCCCATGAAAGAGAGTCGTCTGGTAGAGATGAAATCATTGCTCTTGCCTCTATTGTCGTACGTCCTACGGATCCTTTAGAGCAATATCTGCTGGAGCATGAAAATGATATGCATATGGAGGAGAGAGATGAGATAGATAGAATTGTCTTAGAACAATATCCTATTCTCAAGAATAATCTGCCTGTTGACTGCATGGGGATCCTCCCCCACCAAAGGGTGATCCTGTGTTCAAGCTTAAAAAGTTGCCTGATACTCTTAAGTATGCCTATCTTGATGAGAAGGAGATATATCCTGTCATTCTTAGTGCTCTCCTCTTAGAGCGCGAAGAGAAGAAGTTACTAAAAACTCTGAGGAAGCACCGCGCGGCTATTGGATATACTCTTGATGATCTTAAGGGTATTAGTCCTACTCTATGTGAGCACAAGATTAAAACCAATCTTGACTTTAAACCAGTTGCTGATCATCAAAGGAGATTAAATCCTAAGATGAAAGAGGTCATTAGAAAAGAAATATTAAAGCTTCTGGAAGCAGGAATCATTTATCCTATTGCTCATAGTGATTGGGTAAGTCCAGTACATTGCATACCAAAGAAGGGAGGTATCACCGTCGTTCCTAATGATAAGGATGAAATAATCCCACAAAGGATTATTACCGGCTATAGAATGGTGATAGAATTCCGGAAACTGAACAGGGCAACCAGGAAAGATCATTATCCTTTGCCGTTCATTGACCAAATGCTAGAAAGGCTATCAAAGCACACACACTTCTGCTTTCTAGACGGTTATTTAGGTTTCTCGCAAATACCTGTTGCACAATATGATCAAGAGAAACCCACTTTCACCTGCCCTTTCGGTACCTTTGCCTATAGACGTATGCCTTTTGGCTTATGTAATGCACCTCCCACCTTCCAAAGATGTATGATGGCTATATTCTATGACTTTTGTGAAAAGATTGTCGAGGTTTTCTTGGATGACTTCTCCGTTTACGGGACTTCCTTTATTGATTGCCTCAGCAACCTTGATCGAGTCTTAATGAGATGCAAAGAAACCAACCTCGTCTTGAATTGGGAGAAGTGCCACTTTATGGTCAATGAAGGTAACGTCTTAGGACACAAAATTTCTGAGAGAGGCATTCAACTTGATAAGGCTAACGTTGATGCAATTGAGAAAATGTCTTGCCCCACAGATATCAGAGGTATACGAAGTTTCCTAGGTCATGCTGGTTTCCATAGAAGGTTCATTAAAGATTTCTCTAAGATTTCTAGGCCTCTTACCAACCTCTTGCAGAAGGATGTTCCTTTTGTTTTTGATGAGGATTGTGAGGAAGCTTTCGAAATACTTAAGAAGGCTTTGATAACCGCACCTATTGTTCAACCACCTGACTGGAACTTGCCCTTTGAAATCATGTGTGACGCTAGTGATTATCCTATTGGTGCTGTTCTAGGTCAAAGAATTGACAAGAAGTTGAATGTTATTCACTACGCTAGTAAAACTCTAGACAATGCCCAAAGAAACTATGCCACTACGGAGAAGGAATTTTTAGCAGTCGTGTTTGCATGTGAAAAGTTCAGATCTTACATAGTTGACTCCAAAGTCACTATTCACTCAGATCATGCTGCTATTAAGTACCTTATGGAGAAGAAGGACGCTGAACCAAGGCGAATCAGATGGGTTCCCCTGCTACAGGTATTTGATTTGCACGTCGTTGACCGAAAGGGTGCTGATATCCCTCTAGTAGATAACTTGTCGAGGCTAGAGAATGTCCTTGATGACCCACTACCTATTGATGACAGCTTTCCTGATGAGCAATTAAATGTCATCCGCACTTCACTTAGTGCACCGTGGTATGCCAATTATGCAAACTATATCGTAGCCAAATACATACCACCCAGTTTCACCTATCAACAAAAGCAGAAATTCTTCTTTGATTTGAGACACTACTTTTGGGATGATCCTCACCTTTATAAGGAAGGAGTAGATGGTGTTATTAGACGTTGTGTGCCTGAACATGAACAGGGACAGATCCTGCAGAAGTGTCATTCCGAAGTCTACGGAGGACACCATGCTGGAGATAGAACTGCCCATAAGGTATTGCAATCAGGTTTCTATTGGGCCACTCTCTTCATGGATGCCCGTAACTTTGTCTTGTCTTGTGACGAATGCCAAAGGATAGGGAACATCAGTAAGCGTCAAGAGATGCCTATGAACTATTCACTTGTCATTGAACCATTTGATGTCTGGGGCTTTGATTATATGGGACCCTTCCTGAGTTCCAGTGGTTACACTCACATCTTAGTTGCTGTGGATTACGTTACTAAGTGGGTAGAAGCTATCCCCACTAAAAATGCTGATCACCACACCTCTATTAAGATGCTTAAAGAAGTTATATTCCCAAGATTTGGAGTCCCTAGATACTTGATGACTGATGGCGGTTCACACTTCATTCATGGTGTTTTCTGCAAGATGCTAGCTAAGTATGATGTCAACCATAGAGTTGCATCTCCTTATCATCCTTAGTCTAGTGGTCAAGTGGAGTTGAGTAATAGGGAGATCAAGTTGCTCCTACAAAAGACCGTCAATAGATCTCGAAAGAACTGGTCTAGCAAACTTGACGATGCACTATGGGCTTATAGGACTGCTTATAAGAATCCCATGGGCATGTCACCGTATAAAATGGTTTACGGTAAGGTTTGTCATTTACCTCTTGAGCTGGAACACAAAGATTATTGGGCAATCAAAGAGCTCAACTTTGATTTCAAGCTTGCGAGTGAGAAGCGGTTGTTTGATATCAGCTCGTTGGATTAATGAAGAGCCCAGGCGTATGAGAATCCCAGGTTGTTCAAGGAAAAGGTTAAGAGATGGCATGACAAACGAATACAGAAACGAGAGTTCAATGTAGGTGATTATGTCTTGCTATACAATTCTCGTTTGAGATTCTTTGCAGGCAAGCTTCTCTCTAAATGGGAAGGTCCCTATGTTGTCGAGGAAGTATATCGTTCCGGTGCCATCAAAATCAGTAACACGGAAGGAAATTTTCCTAGAGTGGTAAATGGGCAAAGAATCAAGCATTACATCTCTGGTACTCCCATAAATGTTGAGACCAACATCATCAATGTCATAACTCCACAGGAGTACATAAGGGATGTTTATCAGCCTGTTTCAGACCTTGAAAACAAAGATGTATCTGTTTCGGCAAGAAATTGGACTCCGATGCTTTTCCAATAGGAAATTTCCTCAGTTTTGGATTTTTTGGAAAATTAGAAAAATAAAAAGCAGTCCGGAGAGCAAACGAGGCAGCCACAAGGGCCCACACCGCCACCACCCCCTGGTGGCGGTGGGCAAGCTTGTGGGCACCTCGTGTGCCTCCCAGACTCCATTTTCTTGCGCAGGACTCCTTCTGGCCTAGAAAAAATCAATATACACTACAAGAATACCCCTTGTAAAGCAACACAAAGTCTGCAACATTTTAACCATACGTTGTAAAATTCACCGTAGATACGCCATATATGCGTTGAAGCATATGCATTGTAAAAATTGCAGGTCATACACACATCATAGTACACTAGTCCATATAAGAAAAAACAGAGGAAAGGATAGAGATGCGCTAGAAACGGAACCGACGATCCCTCTCATTTCTCCCAAATCACCGCCACCCACGGCCTCCTCTCCCTCCTTGGATCCACCTCATCACCGGCCCTCGCCCACCCCTTCTCCCACCTCGCACCTCCAGCGGCTGTCGGATCCGCCCGCGTCCCCCATCCATGTATACCTCTCACGGCCCATCCATCTCTCTGTCTGTTAATGCGGCCTCTCACTGCGCCACCTACAGCGGCAGATTCAGGCGACGTCTAGCGAATCCTGCCACCATGAAGCGCAGCCCGAGGCCCCTCTCACACTGCGACGCCCTTCCATTGGACTAGATCCAACGCTCACGGCCACCAAAGCTCAATGGCGACCCTCCCCATGGCTAGGGTTGCGAGCGTCTGCTCCGACACATGTGGTCATGTAGCCCTCCTCTCGTCCGGTGAGTGCATCCCCTCCCCTGGTTTAATCCTCTCTCTCTGCCCATTTATCTAACCTTTGTTCTTCTCTTATCCTATAGACCTGTAGGGAGGAATGGCCACTGTTCAACCTTGTTGCTGCTCGGGACGAAGCAGCCATGGAGCTTCCCCCTCCTCCTCTAGCTTCAGGTACGTTGGTCCACTCATCTTTTCTCCCAAGTCCTCGATCTTCTGCAGTTAAGACTGACGCTTACTACCTCCCTCCTTCCATTGCTTAGTCAATACACACGCAACTAGTTTTTCTTTGGTTCACTGATGTGGTCCGTGTTCATTGCGATGGATGTGCCCTCACCACCAAAAGGATCAACATAGCTCGAGGGAGATTATTTAATAACCTAGGGCATGATAAAACTATGAATCTAAATAGGACACACCTACGACACCAATATGGCGGCAAGGCGTCAGCATGTTCCCATATCTCGCTTATTAATCCTAGTCTTTTCGTATGTTGCAATAGTAGTTATTCTTAGGTAGATTTTTAATGATTGATCGCTAATAGGAGTAGCTTTCCGTTGCTTTTCTGCAAAGCAAATAGAGAGATACGACTGTAGTTTTTTTACCTTTTCAAGCAAAGAAGGGAGAGACCATGGGAGGACGATTGGCACAGGGGAGCACATCTCAGCTTTCCCTTCCTTCTTTAAAGCTAACTGAGAGATCTGACTGCAGTTTTTCTCTCTCTTAAACAAATAAGGGAGAGACCCTGGGGAGAATGACTAAGTTCTACACATCGGGTTCTGAGGTTTGTATGGCATATCAATGGCATGCGATAAGCCATCTAGTCATGCTTTGGGCTTATCTTCACTGTAATTACTCTGACACAATTCCTATAATCTCAGTAGTATTAGGTAGGGACACATATGTTCTATTATTTTCTATTTAAGAGAGCAGAATCTTCCGGTTTGTCCTTTCGTAAGCTCCGAACTAACAACAATAGCAACGAATATTATGAATTAATCCACTACTACAAATATTTCATTACTCTCATAGTTGGTATAATCAGATTTTATACTACAAATATTTAGCATAAATGTCAACACGGGAACAGATTTGTCAGATCCACATGTATTTGCATGAGTACTACTTTTTTCCATGTCTGAAGTCTGAACTAATTAAGTAACGGCTGATGATTTTAGTGAAATACTTCTTTGTTTGTATTTTTTTATTTTCCTGGTGCACCATTTTGCCCTTTGAGAGGCACTATTAGAGCCCTCCATAATTCTAAAAAATTGTTACAAAGAACCAGCGGTTGTGTTAGCCAATGAAATGTAAGGCGTTACATTGTAGATTGGTTCGAGAGAGAGTACGGTTCATTACTATAGACCTGTGTGTGACAAAAGAAATATATTAATTCCAGTGGACATTGTTTTCCTCGAGAAACGAGCTAGACCCATGTGGGATTTGATAATGGAAGGGATGAGCAAAGAAGTGGTTTGGTGGGGATGGCATTCTTGATTTGCTCTACTTTCAATTATCATGCGCCTTCTCTCCTTTTACTTATTATATCTCTCCCTAAAGCTAGAAAGACATTGTGGCATGCGAATTTGATCCTTTTAACCTAAAAATTATCTTTTCTTTCTAAATGTCCCAACAAAAGATAAGATTTGCTCCGCTGCTGTAAATAATTCATAAGAGGTTTTGATCCTTCCTTTTTTTACTTATGTACATTATGAAAAACGATGCTACATGTGCACATATTCAGATTCCAGCCATATTCATCGTAAGCAGCCATATTCATCTTAAGAATATAAGTGCCAATATTAGAAAGAGACCGGTGAGCTTGATCTTCAATCAAAATGAGTAACAGCATTAGGATTTTTAAACTGAAACCTACATTAAGGTAATCATATATGTTGTACAACATCATTTGTTTAGATGTCATACTTTAAGCTAACAACCCATGTTCTCTATGCTATAAATCCTTGCCATCTGATTTCATAAACTTCTATTCCACCATATAATGAAGCTCATATTTTCAAAAAGATGTAGGTTTGTTCCAAAGCATGGTGAGCCGAGCACATCTAGGTTTGTATGCTTATTGTTGGATGACTGAAACCAATTAAAGCTAAATGTTTTGGTTCAGTTTTTTTAATGAATTTTTCGTTCAATTTAAGATGATAAAAACCATTTCAGTTTAGTTTCCTAACTAACTTGAGAATAGAAGAGAAGTGGTACTGTCACTTACATTGCCCTCTGAATGCACAACATCACATTGGATACTGTTCACATAATTTTATTGAGCCTTGTTGTTGTGCAGGTTGTGTCGTTTATTGTGGCATATGCATTAGTCATCAATGACAACTAACAGTCATGCTCGTATCGTTTCAGTGCATTGTGTGTTAATCATTCATTTTATTGTTTTCTTTGTAGATTCAAAAGATATATGGATGATTATATGGGTACGTGGCAAGTATACTGCAATGATGATGATGATGTTCCGGTCCATGACGATGACGATAGATGCTTTCAGTTTTAGTTAAGTTGTGGGGATGTTGTTCCTGTGGGATGATTTTCTTCAGCTAAGTTTTAGTTAAGTTGTAGGAACGTTGACGGATGCTTTAAGTTTAATCTTTGTTGTATAGATTTTTTTAATTATGCATCACATTTGGATGATGTTCTGCCTGTAATATCAACTATTGTAATCCAAGAGTTTTATTCAATATATGGGTTCCTCCTCTCATGAGTATATTCTTTTTTTCCTCACTGGATATACATAATTATCACCATTATGTGGAGTATTAATTTAATTGTTGGCACTTGTAGAGTTGCAAATTCTCTATTGCAAGGTAATGAGATTTGTTTTCCTGTACGCACCAACGTATATAAGTGTTGTAAAAGTAGGTTTTATTTGTTGTACTCTTGCAACGGTCTCTTTTACCAACGGCAGTATAAGCGTTGCATTAAGCGATAGCAACACTGGATAAGGCAACGCATCCTAAACCGTTGGTACAAGCACTAGCAACGCATATATGGAATTCTAGATACGGAAAAAAGCGTTGCGATAGGTGTGGTCCTGTTGTAGTGATATAGTCGCCCGAAGGTTTTGATCTCCTATCGCGCAGTTTTCCTCTGTTTTTGTTTCGAGCTTGTTGTCTGCCGCAGATTTAGGTCAAGATGTCTTCTCAAGATTCATAAGAAGAGATCTATGTGGCCGATGATCATGCTAACTCTATGATTAATGGGGACCTGGAACCATATGTCTGGACCATTGATGAGGAAGAGGACTATGAGCCCAAAGGGAAGGAGCAAACGAGTTCCCATGAAGAGGAGGCTCCTCTACCTCAACCTACAAACACCCATGTGGAGTTCCAGAAGTCAAGCCTCCCTGACCATAGGAAGAAGCCTAAGACCTTGTTTATCCCTTCTCGTTTCTTGCAGGAGAGTAAGCAGGAGCTTTTCCATAGAGTTTTGAAACTTGAGGAGGAAAATGACGATCTAAGGGAGCAGAACTTTTTGCTCAAGTGGAAATTAGACAAGCTCAAGACTACTCCGACAACAACACCACCATCACCACCAAAGGAAGGCAACTAAGCATTGGTATGGGCAATTCCCTTGGCTTCTGCCAAGCTTGGGGGAGTTGCCCTGGTATCGTATCACCTTTATATCTTTTGCTTTTACCTTTGTTTTAGTTCTTTCCTTTTCAGTTTTTATTTCTTCTTTTAGAGGAATAAGTCTTTAGTTTTTAGTTTGAGTCTTTTTCTTTTGTCTCTCCCCCGGTGTATTCGAGCTTACGAACTATATAATAAAGAGTGTCTTAGTCAAGGGCTTTGCTTTGTGCCATTATCAAAAGTATGAAAAGGACGATAGCATGAAAGATCATGAGACGATCTTATGGGAAGTGATAACTTCACTTATGACACGTATGATGATTGAAACTTGTTGAGAATAAATCAACATAGACCTCAGTTATTCTTGCAATTAATAAGAAGTAATAAGGAAAGAGAGGTTCACATATAAATATATCCTCTTAGACACTCTTTACAATTGTGAGCACTCACCAAACTATTACATGCCTAGGAGTAGATGTTGGACAAGGAAGACGACATAATGAATTGTGTTTGCTTGGTTCCAAACAATGTTACATGATTATAGATCTCTTAACATGTGATGATTGCTTCCACCTCATATTAGCCAAAACTCCCGCACCAAGTAGAGATACTACTTGTGCATCCATAAACCCTCAAACCAATTTTACCATGAGAGTCCACCATACCTACCTATGGATTGAATAAAATCCTTCAAGTAAGTTGTCATCGGTGCAAGCAATAAAAATTGCTCTCTAATATGTATGATCTATTAGTGTGTGGAAAATAAGTTTTGTACGAACCTGTGATGAGGAAGACAAAAAAGATACAGACTGCATAATAAAGTTGTTTGTCACTGGGGGCAATATAAAGTGACGTTCCTCCGCACAAAGAAGACACGCATCCAAACCTCAAAAGCGCATGACAACCTCTGCTTCCCTCTGCGAAGGGCCTATCTTGTACCTTTACTTTTTACCCTTGTAAGAGTCATGGTGATCATCACCAATTCCCTTTTTGCCTCTGTCTTGGCTACCGTCACATGCTTGGGAAAGATCTATATTCATATATCAACTTGGAGTTGAGTACTCATGCTTTATTGTTGTTGACTTTAGCCTTGAGGTAAATCGTTGGGTGGCAAAACTATAAGCCCCTATCTTCCTCTGTGTCCAGCTGAAACTTTGACACCATGAGTACCACGTGAGTTGTAACAATTGTGGAAAACAAAAGAGATAATTGAGTATGTGGGTTTTCCTTACAAGCTTTTATTTGACTCTTTCTGATGTTGTGATAAATTGCAATTGCTTCAATGACTATGGACTATTGTTGGTTACTTCTCGGTAAGGTTTTTCCATCAGGCTTTGCTTTGTGAAGGAATTGTTACTTTCCCATAAGAATCTTTATGATATATTGCTGTTCTATGTGTGATCATGATGCCCGCATGTCCGTATTATGTTTTATCGACACCTTCGTCCCCAAACATGTGGACATGTTTGTGGAACTTGGTTTTCGCTTGAGGACAAGCGAGGTGTAAGCTTGGGGGAGTTGATACGTCCATTATGCATCATGATTTCATGTTGATATTTATTGCTTTTTGGGCTGTTATATTAGTTGTGTTACCATATTTATGCTTTTTCTCTCTTATTTTGCAAGGATTATTTGAAGAGGGAGAATTCAGGCAACTGGAATTCTGGACTGGAAAAGGAGCAAATCCTAGTCCACTATTCTACACATCTCCAAATGCCCTGAAAATTTACGTGGATTTTTTTAGGAATATATTAAAAATACTGGGCGAAAGAACTACCCGAGGGGGCCCACCAGGGCCCCACAAGCCCCCACTCCGCCACCACCCCCCTCATCGCGATGGGCAAGCTTGTGGGCTGCCTGAAGGCCCACTAGCCCCCCTCTTTTGCCATATGATTCGTACTGACCTGGAAAAAATCATACGGGAGCTTTTTCGTGGTTTCGCCGCCGCCAAGGGGTGGAACTTGAGCAGATCCAATCTAGAGCTGCGGCAGGACGATCCTGCGAGGGAAATTTCCCTCCTGGAGGGGGGAACCGTCGCCGTCGTCATCACCAACACTCCTCTCGTCGGAGGGGAGGCATCTTCATCAGCACCATCTCCTCTCCAATCCCTAGTTCATCTCTTGTAACCAATCTTCGTCTCGCAACTTCGATTGGTACTTGTAAGGTTTCTCGTAGTGTTGATTACTCTTTGTAGTTGATGCATGTTGGATTATTTGGTGGAAGAGTTTATGTTCAGATCCTTGACGCTATTCATTACACCTCTGGTCATGATTATGATTATGTCTTGTGAGTAGTTACTTTTGTTCCTGAGGACATGGGATAAGTCATGCTGATAATAGTCATGTGAATTTGATATTCGTTCGGTATTTTGATATGATGTATGTTTTTTTCCTCTAGTGGTGTTATGTGAACGTCGACTACATAACACTTCACCATATTTGGGCCTAGAGGAAGGCATTGGGGAGTAGTAAGGAGATAATGGGTTGCTGGAGTGACAGAAGCTTAAACCCCAGTTTGTGCGCTGCTTCGTGAGGGGCTGATTTAGATCCACTAGTTTAATGCTATGGTTAGACTTTGTCTTAATTCTTCTTTTGTAGTTGCGGATGCTTGGGAGAGATGTTAATCATAAGTGGGATGCTTGTCCAAGTAAGGGAAATACCCAAGCGCCGGTCCACCCACATATCAAACTATCAAAGTAACGAACGCGAATCATATGAACATGATGAAACTAGCATGACAGAAATTCCCGTGTGTCCTCGGGAGCATTTTTCCTCCTATAAGACTTTGTTCAGGCTTGTCTCGTGCTACAAAAGGGATTGGGCCACTTGCTGCACCATTGCTACTACTTGTTACTTGTTACTCTTTGCTTTCTATGTTTCACCTCGCTACACAATCACTTGTTGCCGCTACTTTCAGTGCTTGCAGTTATTACCTTGCTGAAATCCATCTATCAGAGCCTTCTGCTCCTCGTTGGGTTCGACACTCTTACTTATCGAAAGGAGTACGATTGATCGCCTATACTTGTGGGTCATCAGGCGCTTCCTAGACGGCCAGAAGGAGGTAGCCGTCTTGTCACATCCCTGATCCCTATTAGCATTAGTAAGATGTGCTCATGTTTTCTTTCAATGCATCCAAGGAAATGAAATGAAAACCCAAATGAAAGCAAGAAAACCAAAGCAAAACCCTAGCAACCCCTCATTCAAAAGAATTTCAAAATTGATGTCAAATCAATGAACCCAAAATGGCCCTAAGAAAAGTTCACCTTATGTGATAAATGTTGAAAACAAAATATCAGAGATGAAACTTATATTAAAACTACTTTTGACATCTTAAAATTAAGTTAAAAGCTACTGAAATCAATTATATATTTGATTTAAAATAATTCAAAGTTTCCAAAAATGTTGAAAACTTTATGAGTGGTTGGAGATATTCCCACTAACCCTCAAGTATTTTTTAAACTATTTTAGGAATAGTTTGGAGCCAAAAATAAAACAAAACAAATAACAGAAAGAATAAACAGAAAACAGAAAAGAAGAAAAAGGAAAAATCCTATCTAGCGCTTACCTGAGGCCGAGCCCACCTTACCTCTGTCGTCTTCCTCCTTCTAGTCGGAGCAGGAGGTGGCCGCCGCGTTCCCCGGCGTGCCCACGCAGCTACGTGCCTGCCTGGCCGCCACGTTGCGCTGGCGCAACGGGGATAAGCTCCCCAAAGGCCTCCCCGATCTCATCCCCTCCCCATTCGCTTTGTTCTCTCTCCCCCTTTCGGATGCCATGACCGCAAGCTGAAGCTTGAGCTCGCCGTTGCTCCTGTCCCTCTCCCTCTCTCCTGAGCCGCGCAACGGACTCGCCTTCGCTCCCTGAAGCACCCCACCTAGTCGCGCGATGCCAAGAACCCCTGAGACGCCGTGAAGCCATCGTCTTCTTCCTCGGGTCACCGGAGTTCGCCGCCATTGTTCTCCCTCCTCAGGCCATCCCCGCGCCCACTCTCGACGCTGTGTACTCCCCGTGAGCTCAGGGTCCTTTCCCCTAAGTTTTCCCCCTCGATCCCTTCCTCTAGACCCCGATTCCACCGAAGCCCGACGAGATCCGCCGCGGGACCTCCTCGCCGGTAGCTCTCCGGTGATCGGCTGGTCCATCTAAGGCCACCAATGGCTTGAGTGCGTCGCGTAGATGTTGTAGGAGCCCAGCCCCGCGCGTGATGCCTTTTGTTTCGATGACCCCGACGATGCCCGAGCTTCGGCCGCCGCCAAGCTCGTCGCCGGCGTCATCTCCGGCCATCTTAGCTCCGGGTCTTTGCAAAAATGGAACCGCGGCTGTGCGCTGGTTTGTTTGGAGCCCTCCGCCGTGCTTTTGGTCGTCGGAGATGCATTCTCGAGCCCCTCCGCCATTCTGGTGGTCGCTGGAGGCTCACCGCCGGCGAGATCGACCTCGCCGCCGGTGGATCTGACCCCCTGAGCCTATGACAGGTGGGGCCAGCCCCTGGCTAATTAAGTCTAGTAAAAATTAAAATTAACTTATTTAATTAATTTAAACAGTCACTGACATGTGGGTCCAACACTGTTAAATACCTAATTAAGTTAAAACTAAATTAAAACTGACCAGAGACACTGACTAGTGGGTCCCGCTGGTCAGGTTTGACTTTCAATGGCCAGTTGGACCTGCTGATGTCATGCTGATGCAATAAAGACTTTTCTGTTTAAAAATAATTCCAAAATAAGTTCAAAACTTTGGAAATTCATAGAAAATTGAATATAACTCCAAATTTGACAAATAATATATGTAAATGGATCATAAGAATTCAAGGAATCCAATGGTGCTATTTCCATGCATGAAAAACAAAGTTATGAAACAACATTAGGTCAAATCAATTAAAAGAATTTGATAAATTATAATTCAAATGATATTTGAATTATGATTTCAAATCGAGATCACCCCAAAGGGTTCTGCTAGTCATTTCAAACCATGCTACATTGCATTTCATGCATCATTTTGTTGCATATGTTTGATATTGATTGATTGTTGTTATTCCGGTAGGCTCCGCCCCTCTGGATACGTCTGATTCTGACTGACGGATATTACCCCTCTGCTGAGCAACAAGGCATGCAACCATTTTGATCATCCCGATAAATCCCATATTCTCGCTCCTACACTTATTTATTGCATTACGTCAAAATGCTTTCAATGCTTTTACCATGTTAGTTGAACCCACTTCATTTGCATGACCTATCCTTGTCACAGTAAATAGCTGAACCTTGCAACCTAGCATACCTGGTAGATGCTTGAGCCATGATGTACCTTATCCTGCTATGCATGCTATGCTCAGAGTTGTGTATGGTCCGTCATCTGGGTGATGAACAGGATCGTGAGAATGTGTTCAGTTGATAAAGGTCGTGTGTTGAACCTAATTTGGTAAAGGTACCGGTGAAAGGCTAAGTAGGAGTACATGGCGGGTTGTTTCATTGGAACCGTCCTTAGGAACTGAGATTCGTGTATGTAATCCAAGACAAGATACTACCACATGCTGGGCCCTGAAATATGACCCCGCTCGACTTATTAACCGCTTAGTACTCGGTCTAGGAGTTGCAAGTAGTTTGTGGTGTTTATAGTCATGCTGGAGGTCGTGCCTAGCGCTGACCTTAGAGGTGGGCTATGATGCGGTAGGCAGTGGCACGGTGTACCAAGTGGCACCCGGATGATGGGCTTGGGAACCCTGCACACATCGTTTTGGGCCATGGCGGAAACCTCGGTCGGACTTCCGTGCGGGTTACCCTCAGATAGGCGATAGACCTGGACTAAGTATTAGCGTGGTTAACGGTCGTGGCCAACTCCCTCGCTGGGCTTCTGCTTGAAGGTTGCCGAGGTGCATGACGTGCACATGGCGATAAGTGGCGAGAGCGTGTGCGAAGAAGTACACCCCTATAGGGTTATGATCTATTCGAATAGCCGCGTCCGCGGATATGGACTACTTGGAAACATATGTTGTTCATAGATAACTATAATGGCTACTCATAAAATTGTCAAGATAAGCGTGAGTGTCGTGGACGGCATTTCCGTAGGGAGACGGAATGATTCCATGATAGAGTATTGTTGTGGTGTTAGTGGACACGTGTGCGATAAACATAGTTGTCAAAACTATTTAAAAATGCCAGTTATCTAGCCAAGAGTCAAATCCTGGCTTTCCGCATGAAACCCCACAACTCCTTGTTGATACATTGCATGAGTAGATAGATTATCCTAAAGTCTTGCTGAGTACTTTTGTACTCACGTTTGCTTAATAATTTGTTGCAGAGGTTGTTAATGACCCTAATGGAGGGTTCTACCTAGACATGGACGACGACGAGTAGCTGGTATCCCAGCTACGATCTAGCCCTAGGATGGGTCTGTAGATAGTCAGGCCATGTGCCTTTATCTTTCCATCTGTCTGTACTCAGACAGTTTTAAATATTCCGCTGGCTTGTAAGAATTGTGTGTATGACTTGTGATGATGGGTCATGACACCCCTACCTTGTAATATTATGTGTGAGGCTCTTCCGAGCCTTTTTAAATAAAGTTTGAATGTTTATGGTTATGTTGTGATGCCATCGATGTATCTATACATATCGGTATGCCATGCGTACGTGTGTTGTACTTGATATGTATGGGGTCCGAATACCTAGTCGTATGCCTTAGTAGCACTCCTTACGGGGAAATGCCCCTTTGTGATTCCATCGAGCCATGGTAGTTCGCTACTGCTCCGGACACATTGGTTGACCGGCATGTGTCCTTCTTAGCTGTTGTGTCTGTCCCTTTGGGAAATGTCATGCGTTGTAATGGAGTCCTTGTAGCTTGCTACGACTCGTCCACATTCGCTGATGATCGACACCTCCTTTGGTGGGTCATGTATGCCTGTCCCTGTACGAAACTACCACTTTAGTTTATGACTAGATATGTCGATCCGGGTTCTTTGACATTGGATTGCTAGCGACACAATTGCATGCGCGAGTCAAAAGGCACAAACGGTCCCGGCCAATGTAAGGCTGCAGCCGTGGGGATAACCGTGCGTGAGACCGCAAAGATATGCGATGTGTTACAGGCTGGATTCCTATAGCTTAGCATCGGGGTCCCGACAGCGTTGGTATCAGAGCCTGACTGACTGTAGGATTACTAAGCCAAACTGGTCGAAGTTGAGTCCAGAATTGCTTTAGCTATACATAAGGAATTGTTTGTGGAAGGTAATGTAAGACTCTTGCTTCTCTTCTCAAGTTATTCTATTTTGGTCATCCTCATCTTTTCTGTGGGGATTAAGGACTAGGTTACTTATCTTTCTCTTAGGCTCGTGTTTCTGCTCGGTAGATTATAGGACAACGAGTCGAGAGTTACTTCGGGTTTCTTTTATTCCAAGGAAAAGAAAGTAAGTTTTGATGACCATGGAATTGAACTTGGTAGTTGAGTGGTTCCGCTATTTTATTTTATGGGTTGTCTCAAAATTATTTTTGAGCATTTACAGCTGTTATGCTGCCCAATTTTGTCTTCAGAGCTCTAATGCTTTTGCATTACTCTCTATTTTCGAGTGCCTGGTTGTCCTTCTCGTCAGGTGGTTCCTCTCACTAGGTGCATTGATGTACCGGGTCATACGGCCATGCTAGTCAGGATGATGTCAGTATCCGGTTACCGCTGGTACCCAGAGTACACAGTGGAGGAGCAGTACTAGGATGTTACCAGAGTCAGTACCTCTGCACTGTTAGGGTATTCCCAGATTACCCTGGAGCTGAGGAGCCGATCCATTGGTCTTATGGATTGGGGGTCACTGTTGACATGGCAGTACAAGATGCTGCCTCTTCAATGATGACCATCATGAGGGCTAGACATGCACTGCTGCAGAATTCAGAGTTCTGCTATGTTCCTGCCTCTCAGCCAGGAGAAGAAGGATACCTATGTGGGGTCTACTTTGATTCCTCTATGGAGGATCCGCTGCTGCAGTCCACTGCTGAGATGCTAGAGAATAGAGACAGTGATGCTCGTGCCCTTCGTATGGAGCTCTATGCTACACGTGCCCGTCTATGGACGGTTTTGACACAGCTGGCACCTGTAGTCCAGACAGGGTATGGAGATATGGAGATGCTGAACCCTGTTAGGACCCATCTTCCGGCTCATGTTGACTGGCCTGCTATAGGAGGAGTCACCCCTCTTCGGGGACCTCTACTACCACCAGTCAGGGGACCAATGCCACACCCGTGTCCTTACGGATCCCAGGGGTCTCAGGCTGGAGTATTTCCTGATCCACAGGTTGAGATCCACGCCATGGAGGCAATCTTTATGAGACGTTCTATGCGGATGCCTGAACCCATGAGTGGAAGGATAGTATGGTAGTAGTTATACTTCCACGGTCCTGTTTGTCTTGTGGAGTATGCTTGCGCCGTGAGATGAATTCCGGAGGCATAGATATATAATGTATAGGAAGCTTGGAAAGCCTCTGATGAGTATTTTCATGTTTTCAGTAGTTTGCTCTTCGGTTGAGATTGTACTGAACTATGTAATCGTGTGTATGAACCATGGTGTATATATAGCAGTTGCTTGTTACCATGCTGTTCGGATGTTCATTTTCGCATTCCATGTGTTCAGTGCATTCTTAATCCATAGTTAGTGTTGATGTTGATATTGGTCTAAGTTGTGAGTTTCTTGTCAGGATGGTGTTCACCAGGTTGAACCGTGCCCCTGCACATGAGCAAGGCGAGGGTTGTCAAGCATCGCACGAGGAACTACCTCACCCACCCTTTATGGCGGAAGTTATGCTTGAGGCACAGAGAAACAAAAGGGAGACCAACCGTCTGTTAGAGCGTATTGAGAAAAATACGGCTCGTCGGCCTAGGAATGATGCAGTGTCCCTCAGTGAATTTGTGAAGCTGAATCCTCCAAAGTTCCATCACTCCATCGATCCCCTCGACGCTGATGATTGGCTGTGCAGTATATCACACAAGATTCGCTCTGCGAATGTTTCTGAGGCCGACAAGGTGACCTTTGCGGCATACTTTCTGGAAGGACCCGCCAATCTGTGGTGGGAGAACTTTGAAGCTATGCGTCCTGCCGGACCAGCAGCCACATGGGCAGACTTTAGTGCAGCCTTCCGTCTGCACCATATTCCAGAGAGCCTGATGGACGGAAAGATAGAGGAGTTCTGTGCATTCACCCAGGGAAAGTTGCTCGTGGATGCCTATAGCCGCTAGTTTGGTAACCTCGCCTGCTATGCAACAGAGGAGGTGTCTACTGATGCCAAGAAGCAAGCAAGATTCCATAAGGGTCTGAGCCCTGAGCTTTGTCGTGATTTGCGCCTCCATGAATGTACAAGCTTCCAAGCCCTTGTCAACAAGGCGGTCAGTGCCGAGACTGGTCATATCGACTATGAAGCCATAAAGAAGCACTCTTGTGACTCTAGCTCGTCATCTGGTTCCGCGTTTCCGATACGCAGGCTGTGGGTTCCAAATAGTTCTCTGCCGCCAAGATACACTCCGAGGCCATCCTATGGAGCGCCTCAGATGAATCAGACCAACCCTCCAGCAAAAACCTATGGTGGTCCAGCTAGCAATGCTGCACCACGTGCAAATCTGGTGATCTATTATAATTGTGGAGAACTAGGGCACTATTCCCGAGAGTGTCCTTAGAATATGGGTGCCAAGCAACCCGGAAAGTCCGTTGGGCAAGGCAAGTCGGGCAAAGCTTACTATGTGAAGCCAACTCCTACACGTGGCCGTGTGAACTATGTTTCAGCAGAAGAAGCTGCAGAGGACTCCGACTTCATACTAGGTACGCTCCTTGTTAATCATCACCCAGCGTCTGTTCTTTTTGACACTGGGTCATCTCATTCCTTCATTTCCGAAGTTATGGACAGTTGCATAACATGTCCTTGTGTGATATGCCAATTCCATTGGTTGTCCAAACCCCTGGTAGTAAGTGGCAAACCTCCAGGATAACCTACGACAATGAAATTCTAGTAGAGAGGCTAGTTTTTCTAGCATCCTTGATAGCCTTGAAATCGTCGGATATCAATATCATCTTGGGTATCGACTGGATGTCAGCTCATTATGCCAAGATTGATACTCATTCTAGAAATTTCAGCTTACCCATCCCTCGGGTGAGATAGTCAATGTCTCTACTCGAGTTGCCAAATGCCAACTCTATTCCCTCAATGCCAACCCTCTTCCAAAACTTGAAGATATTTCGGTAGTCCGTGACTTCCCGGATGTTTTTCCAGAGGAACTGCGAGGAATTTCACCTGACAGAGATGTAGAGTTTGTGATAGATCTTGTTCCGGGAACCGTTCCAATAGCCAGAAGACCTTATAAGATGGCACCCCTGGAGCTAGCCGAACTTAAGAAGCAACTAGATGAGGCCTTGAACAAAGGTTTCATTCGTCCTAGCTCTTCTCCTTGGGCTTGTCCCGTCCTCTTCGTTAAGAAGAAAGACGGAACGGATCGGATGGTTGTAGATTATCGACCAGTTAATCTAGTCACCATAAAGAACAAGTATCCGCTCCCCAGGATCAACGATCTGTATGACCAGCTCGCTGGATCCTCGGGCTTCTCAAAAATGGATTTGAGGTTGGGATACCATCAAATCAAGATCAAGAACAGGGACATTCCAAAAACGGCTTTTGTCACTCGTTATGGCCAATACGAGTACACCGTTATGTCATTCGGTTTAACCAATGCCCCAGCCACCTTCTCCCGTTTGATGAACTCAATCTTCATGGAGTATTTGGATAAATTCTTCATAGTATACTCGATGATATCCTCATCTACTCGAAGAACGAACAAGAACATGCCGAGCATCTAAGGCTGGTATGGATGAAACTTCGAGAGCATCGCCTTTATGCCAAGTTCTCAAAATGTGAATTTTGGTTACCAGAAGTGACCTATCTAGGCCACGTAATCTCTGGTAAGGGTATTGTTGTCAATCCTGAGAGAGTTCAAGTTGTCCTTGATTGGACACAACCTGAATCGGTTAAGCAAGTTAGGAGTTTTCTTGGTCTAGCGAGCTATTGTCACCGCTTTGTCGAGAATTTCTCCAAGGTTGCAAAGCCTCTAACTGAACTCCTCAAGAAAGATAAAAATTTCGAGTGGACACCACAGTGTGAGCATAGTTTTCAGGAACTGAAAAGACGCCTGACTTCCGCACCTGTGTTGCTACCACCAGATTTCTCTAAGGACTTTGTTATCTACCGCGACGCCTCGCGAGAAGGATTAGGTTGCATTCTCATGCAGGATCGTCATGTGATTGCATACGCATCTCGACAGTTGTGTCCACATGAGGATAATTATCCCACACATGATCTTGTGCTTGCAACAGTAGTCCATGCACTTAAAACCTGGCGACATTACCTTCTTGGTAATCGTTGTGAAATATTCACTCATCACCAAAGTCTGAAATATATCTTCACCCAGCCGGATTTGAATCTCAGGCAAAGATGGTGGGTTGAGTTCATCACGGATTATGACTTAGGGATAACTTACACCCCGGGGAAGGCCAAGGTTATGGCTGATGCACTAAGTCGTAAGTCCTATTGTAACAATTTGATGTTACAACGAGGTCAACCACGTCTCTATGAGGAATTTCGGAAGTTAAATCTTCACATTGTTCCTCAAGGATTCCTTTCTACCCTGGTGGCGAAGCCTACTCTTAAGGATCAAATCATAGCTGGCCAGAAGCGTGATAAGGGTATATCCCGGATCAAGGAGAATATTATTAGCGGAAATGCTAAGGAATTCTCCATGAATGATCAAGATGTTGTGTTCTTCCAGAATTGTCTAGTGGTTCCTAAGAATCCACATCTAAGGCAGTTAATACTTAAGGAGGCTCATGATTCTCCTCTCACCATTCATCCTGGTAGTACTAAGATGTATCAGGACCTACGCCAGAGGTTTTAGTGGACTAGAATGCAGAGAGAAATTGCTGAGTTCGTTGCTAACTGCGACGTTTGTAGTCGAGTTAAGGCAGAACACCAAAGGCTTGCTGGCACCCTTCAACCCTTAGCTATTCCTGAATGGAAATGGGATAAAGTTAGTATGGATTTCATCACCGGATTTCCCAAGACCAAGAAAGGAAATAATGCTATCTTTGTGGTCATTGACCGTCTTTCCAAAGTAGCTCATTTTCTTCTAGTTCGTGAGCGTATAACAGCTAGCCAGCTAGCAGAGTTATACATCTCTCGAATAGTGTCTCTTCATGGTGTTCCTCTGGAGATTAACTCAGACCATGGAAGTATCTTTACTTCTCGCTTGTGGGAGAGTTTCCAGAATGCCATGGGGACTCACTTATCTTTTAGCACTGCTTTCCATCATCAATCAAGTGGTCAAGTAGAAAGAGTGAATCAAGTCCTAGAAGATATGCTCCGAGATTGTGTTACATCATTCGGTATGAATTGGGAGAAGTGCCTTCCATTCGCCGAGTTTGCTTATAACAATAGTTATCAATCAAGCTTGGGCAAAGCTCCTTTTGAAGTTCTCTATGGACGAAGATGTCGAACACCTCTTAATTGGTCAGAAACCGGAGAGAGGCAACTCTTTGGCCCGGATATGATCCAGGATGCAGAAGAGCAAGTTCGCATTATTCGCAAAAAGTTGAAAACAGCCCAGTCTCGTCAAAAGAGCCAATATGACCGTCATCATAAGGCTATGACCTTTGATGTTGACGAGAAGGCTTACCTTCGGGTTACACCTTTGAAGGGTACCCATCGATTCGATATCAAGGGCAAGTTGGCTCCTCGTTACATTTGTCCTTTTCGCATTCTTGCCAAACGAGTAGAAGTTGCCTACCAATTGGAACTTCCTCCGCATCTTTCCAAGGTGCATGATGTATTCCACATCTCGCAACTCAAGCGTTGCTTTTCAGATCCTATCCGTGAAGTGGACCACGAAACGCCTCATCTCCAAGATAACCTTTCATACCGAGAATACCCTGTGCGTATTCTTGATCAAGCTGAGCGTACCACTCGATGTCAAAACCTCAAGTTTCTTAAAGTTCAATGGTCCAATCATTCTGAAAAGGAGGAAACATGGGAAAGAGAGGATCGTCTCCGACTTGAGTACCCCACGCTATTCCCGACGACTTCCAAATCTCGGGACGAGATTCTTTTGAGTGGGGGTGAGTTGTCACATTCCTGATCCCTATTAGGTTTAGTAAGATGTGCTCATGTTTTCTTTCAATGCATCCAAGGAAATGAAATGAAAACCCAAAAGCAAAGCAAGAAAACCAAAGAAAAACCCTAGCAACCCCTCATTTAAAAGAATTTCAAAATTGATGTCAAATCAATGAACCCAAAATGGCCCTAGGAAAAGTTCACCTTATCTGATAAATGTTGAAAACAAAATATCACAGATGAAACTTATATTCAAACTACTTTTGACATTTTAAAATTCAGTTAAAAGCTACTGAAATCAATTATATATTTGATTTCAAATAATTCAAAGTTTCCAAAAATGTTAAAAACTTTATGAGTGGTTGTAAATATTCCAACTAACCCTCTAGTATTTTTCAAACTATTTTAGGAATAGTTTGGAGCCAAAAATAAAACAAAACAAATAAAAGAAAGAATAAACAGAAAACAGAAAAGAAGAAAAAGCAAAACTCCTATCTAGCGCTTACTTGAGGCCCACGCCACCTTAGCTCTGTCGTCTTCCTCCTACCAGTCAAAGCAGGAGGTGGCCGCCGCGTTCCCCGGCGCGCCCACGCAGCTGCGTGCCTGCCTGGCCGCCGCGTCGCGCTGGCGCAACAGGGATAAGCTCCCCGAAGGCCTCCCCGAGCTCATCCCCTCCCCATTCGCTCTGTTCTCTCTCCCCCTCTCGGCCGCCATGACCGCAAGCTCAAGCTTGAGCTTGCCGTCGCTCCTGTCCCTCTCCCTCTCTCATGAGCCGCGCAACGGACTCGCCTTCACTCCCTGAAGCTCCCCAGCTAGTCACGCGACGCCAAGAACTCCTGAGACGCCGTGAATCCATAGTCTTCTTCCTCGGGTCATCGGAGTTCGCCGTCGTCGTTCTCCCTCCTCACGCCATCCCCACGCTCACTCTCGACGCCTCTGCACTCCCCGTGAGCTCAGGGTCCTTTCCCCTAAGTTTTCCCCCTCGATCCATTCCTCTAGACCCCGATTCCACCGGAGCCCGACGAGATCGGCTGTGGGACCTCGTCGTCGGTAGCTCTTCGGTGATCGGCTGGACCATCTAAGGCCAGCAATGGCTTCAGTGCATCGTGTAGATGCTGTAGGAGCCCAGCCCCGCGCGTGATGCCCTCTGTTTCGATGACCCCAATGATGCCCGAGCTTCGGCCACCGCGAAGCTCGTCGCCGGCGTCATCTCCCGCCATCTTAGCTCTGGGTCTTTGCAGAAATGGAACCGCGGATGTGCGCTGGTTTGTTTGGTGCCCTCCGCCATGCTTTTGGTCGTCGCAGATGCATTCCCGAGGCCCTCCGCCATTCTGGTGGCCGCCCGAGGCTCACCGCCGGCGAGATCGACCTCGCCGCCGGTGGATCTGACCCCCCTGAGCCTATGATAGGTGGGGCCAGCCCCTGGCTAATTAAGTTTAGTAAAAATTAGAATTAACTTATTTAATTAACTTAAATAGTCACTGACATGTGGGTCCAGCACAGTTAAATACCTAATTAAGTTAAAACTAAATTAAAACTGACCAGAGACATTGACCAGTGGGTCCCACTGGTCAGGTTTGAATTTCAACGGCGAGTTGGACCTGCTGATGTCATGCTGATGCGATAACGATTTTTCTGTTTAAAAATAATTCTAGAATAAGTTCAAAACTTTGGAAATTCATAGAAAATTGAATATAACTCCAAATTTGACAAATAATATATGTAAATGGATCAGAAAAATTCAAGGAATCTAATGGTGCTATTTCTATGCATGAAAAACAAAGTTATGAAACAACATCAGGTCAAATCATTTAAAAGAATTTGATAAATTATAATTCAAATGATATTTGAAATAGGATTTAAAATCAAGATCACCCCAAAGGGTTATGCTAGTCATTTCGAACCATGCTACATTGCATTTCATGCATCATTTTGTTGCATGTGTTTGATATTGATTGATTGTTGTTATTCCGGTAGGCTCCGCCCCTCCGGATACGTCTGATTATCCGACTGACGGATATCACCCTTCTGCTGAGCAACAAGGCAAGCAACCATTTTGATCATCCTGATAAATCCCATGTTCTCGCTCCAGCTCTTATTTATTGCATTAGGTCGAAATGCTTTCAATGCTTTTACCACGTTAGTTGAAGCCACTTCCTTTGCATGACCTGTCCTTGTCACAGTAAATAGCTGAACCTTGCAACCTAGCATACCTGGTAGATGCTTGAGCCATGATGTGCCTTATCCTGTTATGCATGCTATGCTTAGAGTTGTGTATGGTCCGTCATCTGGGTGATGAACAGGATCGTGAGAATGTGTTCAGTTGATAAAGGTCGTGTGTTGAACCTGATTTGGTAAAGGTACCGATGAAAGGCTATGTAGGAGTACATGGCGGGTTGTTTCATTGGAACCGTCCTTAGGAACTGAGATCCGTGTATGTAATCCAAGACAAGATACTACCACATGCTGGGCCCTGAAATATGACCTCGCTCAACTTATTAACAGCATAGTACTCGGTCTATGAGTTGCAAGTAGTTTCTAGTGTTTATAGTCATGCTGGAGGTCGTGCGTAGCGCTAACCTTAGAGGTGGGCTATGATGTGGTAGGCAGTGGCACGGTGTACCAAGTGGCACCCGGATGGTGGGCTTGGGAACCCCGCGCACATCGTTTGGGGCCGTGGCAGAAACCTCGGCCGGACTTCCGTGCGGGTTACCCTCAGATAGGCGATAGACCTGGACTAAGTATTAGCATGGTTAACGGTCGTGGCCGGCTCCCTTGCTGGGATTCGGCTTGAAGGTTGCCGAGGTGCATGACGTGCACATGGCGATAAGTGGCGAGAGCGTGTTTGAAGAAGTACACCCCTGTAGGGTTATGATCTATTCGAATAGCCGCGTCCGCGGATATGGACTACTTGGAAACATATGTTGTTCATAGATAACTATAATGGCTACTCATAAAATTGTCAAGATAAGTGTGAGTGTCGTGGACGGCATTTCCATAGGGAGACGGAATGATTCCACGATAGAGTATTGTTGTGGTGTTAGTGGACTCGTGTGCAATAAAAATAGTTGTCAAAACTATTTAAAAATGCCAGTTGTCTAGCCAAGAGTCAAATTCTGGCTTTTCGCATGAAACCCCACAACTCCTTGTTGATACATTGCATGAGTAGATAGATTATCCTAAAGTCTTGCTGAGTACTTTTGTACTCACGTTTGCTTAATGATTTGTTGCAGAGGTTGTTAATGACCCTAACGGAGGGTTCTACCTAAACATCGATGACGACGAGTAGGTGGTATCCCAGCTACGATCTGGCCCTAGGATGGGTTTGTAGATAGTCAGGCCATGTGCCTTTATCTTTCCATCTGTCTATACTCAAACAGTTTTAAATCTTCCGCTGGCTTGTAAGAATTGTGTGTATGACTTGTGATGATGGGTCCTCAGAACCCTACCTTGTAATATTATGTGTGAGGCTCTTCCGAGCCATTTTAAATAAAGTTCGAATGTTTATCGTTATGTTGTGATGCCATTGATGTATCTATACATATCGGTATGCCATGCGTACGTGTGTTGTACTTGATATGTATGGGGTTCGAATACCTAGTAGTATTCCTTAGTAGCACTCCTTACGGGGAAATGCCCCTTTGTGATTCCATTGAGCCATGGTAGTTCGCTACTGCTCCGGACACATTGGTTGCTCGGCATGTGTCCTTCTGAGTTGTTGTGTCTGTCCCTTTGGGAAATGTCACGCGTTGTATTGGAGTCCTTCTAGCTTGCTATGACTCGTCTACATTCGCTGATGACCGACACCTGCTTTGCTGGGTCATGTATGACTGTCCCTGTACGGAACTGCCACTTTAGTTTAGGACTAGACATGTCGATCCGGGTTCTTTGACATTGGATTGCTAGCAACACAATTGCATACGCGAGTCAAAAGGCGCAAACGGTCCCGGCCAAGGTAAGGCTGCAGCCGTGGGGATAATCGTGCGTGAGACCGCAAAGAGATGCGATGTGTTACAGGCTGGATTCCTATGACTTAGGATCGGGGTCCCGACACGTCTCGCCCCTAGCCGGTAAGTGATTCATAGCCGGCCAGGAGGAGCTGCCATCTTGTTCCTAGCCAACAGGGGCTTCCTAGCCTGACACGAGGATTTGGCCATATGAAGAGAGTTGCGGTTTCCCTTTAATCTTGAATGCAAAGTAGTAGGCTCGATGAACCTACCCCATGGTTATGCCCCCGTCAATAGATTTAGTTCCAGTTAACGCGGTATGCAGGAGACTCAAATCTGGGGAACATAAAGTACTACAATCTTGCTTGCCAACTATGCATTTTGCATTAAAGAGTGCTAAATAGTGAATAGAAGGAAAATGTATACTATTTATTCTTCCTTGAGTTACTCCCCTGTCTTCGCTAAAGCAAAGACTAGTTAAAAAGTTATCATATTCAGATTTTGGTGGTTCGTCTAACGAACCCCATTGTAGAATTTTACATGCATCAGAGAAATCATCTAGAGACATATTGAATGCGTTTTTGCACACATTAAAGGAGACTCTAAATTCATGAGGATAAAATTTAAATACCTTAGTGAAAGTTTCATTAAGATGATACTGTTGTGTGCACTTATTTGCAATGAAGGGTGCGAGCTCAGTATTATGAATGTATCTCTCAAATTCTTCCTTAATGCATGCACCCAACATGAAGTCATTACTTGGACCAAGGCACGATTTGGCGTGGGCTTCTCGCATCGAACTTTCACTTGGCTCAGCATAAGACTGTCGTATCGGAATCTCACTAGATGATGCCTCTGAGGACATCCTACTCGAAGAACTCCTTTTGTACTAGCTCATTATTCCTACATATAATTTCTGAATATTTTTGGGTCACAAACTAAAGTTAACGAAACTTCACAAGAATGGTAGCAACTACTCATAGGGATGCCTAGAGCCTAAAACAAGCATTCAAACTACTTGGAAATTCAAGAATTTAACATGCAAGCTCATCTACACCAGCACCTAGAGTAACTAGTTACTTATAAGATAAACCACTAAGGAAAAAAATAATTCGAGGAGTGTGGGAGTTACATACCAAGGAGCAATCCCCCAAAATAGTTTTGGAAATGGATTCCAAGCAAAGAGATGGAAATCCACAGGTTTGAGAGCAAGAACATGAGAAAGAGAGCTACGAGGATTATTTTTTCTGGAGGTGAATGATGACGTGGGATGAAGGAATAAGTCAGGGGACCCCCGAGGAGCCCACTAGACACCTGGCCGCTCCAGGTCTAGCGCACCCTGCTGTCTAGTGGCCACCTAGGAAACCCCCTGGTGTGCTTTTAGTGACAGATATTCTCAAATATTCAGTAAACAAATCGTGTAAAAATTCAGGCCATTTGGAGAACATTTATTTTTGGGCACTTTTTTGTTGCATGAAAAATAATAATCAAAAAATCGGATAATCATGACTTTTATTATAATTAACTAAAAATGACAGGGAAAATAAAGTGGGTACACAGAGTTGTGCCTACTGAATTCACCGACCTCATGCGTCTTGAAAATGATTCATTAGTAAGGTTGATCAAGTCTTATTAACAACCACTTACAATTAGCATGATCGTGAAGAATTATCATAAAACAATAAGTTACCTCCATGGGGATGTGCATATCCCCAATGTTGTCTACTATACAACTTTATTCTTGTAGACTCGTGTTGGGCCTCTAAGCTCAGAGTTTTGTAGGACAGTAACAAATTTCCCTCAAGTGAATGACCTATGGTTTATGAATTTGTGGGAGGCGTAGGATGAAGATGGTCTCTCTCAAAAAACCTTTTAACCAAATAATATAAAAAGTCTCTTGTGTCCCCAACACACCAAATACAATGGTAGATTGTATAGGTGCATTAGTTCGGCGAAGAGATGGTGATACAAGTTCAGTAATGATAGTAGATATAGTTTTTTGTAATCTGAAAATATAAAAACAACAAGGTAGCAAGTAACAAAAGTGATCATAAATGGTATTGCAATGCTTGAAAATGAGGCCTAGGGTTCGTAAGTGCAATCTCTCAACAATGCTAACATAGTTAGATCATATAACAAGACGTCAACATGCGATAAAGAATCGCTCCAAAGTTCCAATCTAGCGGACAATATAAGAAGAAATTGTTTGTAGGTTACGAAAGCACCTCCAAGTTATTCATTCCTATCAATATTTCCAAGAGTTCATACTAAGATAAAAAGTTATCCTTTCCGATTGATCTATCAAGAGTTCGTACTAAAATAACACCACAATAAATTCAGATTCATAATACTCAATCCAACACAAAGAACTTCAAGGAGCGCACCAAGATTACTATCAGAGAACATAGTATGAAAACGTGCAATCAACCCCTATGCCTAGATTACCCCAATGTCACCACGGGAATCTGCAAGTTTATGCCACAACATATATCAAGTGAATCACTTGAATACCCCAATGTCACTACTGGTATCCGCATGCAAGACATATATCATGTGATCTCAAACATGAATATTCGATCCAACATAACGAGATCTTTAAGTGAAAGACTCAATTCATCACAACAATAGCATGGGACAAACACCATATGATCCAACTATATTAACAAGGCCCGTGATATATCACGATCATGACATCTAAAGAACACAAGAGAGAGAGAGAGGGAGAGAGAGAGATTAAACACATAGCTACTGGTACAAACCCTGAGCCTTGACGGTCGACTACTCCCTCCTCACGTGGCCTCCGCCTGGATGATGAAGATGGCCATTAGAGATGATCTCCCCTCTCCGACAAGGTGCTCGAACATCTCCAGATTGGTATTTCTTGGCTACACAGTCATGTGGCAGCGAAACTTCTCGTCTAGGGTAATTTCTTGAGGTTTCTATATTTATAGGAGTTTTGGGCGTTGGAATCACGCCAAGATGGGCCACAAGTGGCCCACTAGACACCACACCACTAGAGGGGGCGCTGGCGTGTCCTAGTGTCTAGTGGGCACCAGGGCCCCCCCTCTAGTAGTTCTTTGCTCCAATATTTCTCTTTTCCTCCAAAAAAATCGTCAAAAAGTTTCATCCAATTCCTAGAACTTTTATTTCTGCACAAAAAACAACACCGCGGTAGTTCCGCTAAAAACAACGTTAGTCCGGGTTACTTCTAAATAAATCATATGAAGTGCAGAAAAACCACATAAAAGTATTGTAAACATAGGCAAACATGGCATGAATACTTCATAAATTATTGATTCATCGGAGACATATCAACATCCCCAAGCTTAATTCATACTTTTCCTCGAGTAGGTAAATGATAAAAGAAATAATTTATGAAGTGTGAATGCTATTATAGTGCATAAGCCTGATCAATGATAATTTCAATCACTTCCCCTAGCATCATAGCAGCAACTCTTTCTTATAAAAAACATCATGATAGAGTGGCAATTGAAAACTATCATATTCATCATATTCTTTTCTTTATAGCATGGACATGTGGACTTGTACATGATTCAAAGCAATATTCTATAGTTTGACACGAAAACTTTAATATTCAAGCATATCAACAAGCAACCAAGTCTTGGAAAATATTAACGCCAAAGAACGCTATCTGTAGCGCATCATGCTCAATCATTGATCCATTTATGCAACACACCCAAATATTAGCTACATGCAATGCTCAAGTATGATAAAAGTGTTCCATAGTTGGTGCTTTATAAGATAAGATGGAGATTCAAAGAAAAATAAAAAATGCATAAAGTAAATAGATAGGCCCTTCACATAGGGAGGTAGAGATTTGTAGAGGTGCCAGAGCTCAAAGCTTAAATTGAGAGATAAAACTATGTTGGGTGGCATGCTTTTCCTTTCAACGAAAACAACTAAGAGTTTCCAATATCTCCCATGCTAAACAAATCATAGGCGGTTCCCAAACTTAAAATAAAGTTTATACCTTTTTACACCATTCTCTCACTCTCTAGGCTAGCCGCATCCATGGGTACCGTCCATACCATCACTTTCCAAGGAATGTATTATTTGACAACATAAAATAAACTTTCTTTGCATTTTGGGACTGGTCATCCTTATTACCACCATACTCTCGTGCAGTGACAAGTGAATAAACACTCATCTTGAGAGTAACCTATTTAACATGGAAGATACTGGCCACCCCTTGCCGCTTCATGAGCTGTACGGGCACACAAAACAGAAGTTTATTTTGAACATTAGAGTTAGCACATACAAATTTACTTGGAACGACACTGAAATACCACATCTATGTAGGCATGGTGGATTCATTTGGCACAACTTTGGGTTTAGGATTTGGATGCACAAGCAACATTCCCGCTTAGTACAAGTGAAGGCTAGGAAATAGATTGAGAAGCGCCCAACCAAGGAAAGAAAACCATCATAGGCGAACATTAAACATAACTAAAACCGAATAATGCAACACAAGTAGGATGTAATTTCATAGCATATTTATTGACTTCAGGTGCATGCATAGGGAATCACAAACATCAACACTAATATTCTTACTAAAGAATAATTACTCATCAACATGACTCACATATCACTATCTTCATATAGAAAAACTATTGCAAAGAATCAAATTTAACATCCAATGATCTTCATGAAAGTTTTTATTATATCTCCCTTGGATATCTATCACTTTGGGACTGTTTTTCATTTAAAGTAAATTGCCATTACAAATAACAAGCTGTCAAACAAATATAAGTGAGAATGAGAGCACAAGTTTCTTTAAAATTTTCAACTGTCAAAGTAATATAAGTGAAGCAAGAGAGGATTTCTTCAAAGTTTCAGCACCATCGTGCTCAAAAAGATATAAGTGAAGTACTAGAGCAATCAATCAAACTACTCTCAAAAGTTATAAGTGAAGATCAATGAGTAGTCAAACACTTAAATAACTATGTCATGATTTTCTCTCAATAAATATTTTCAGATGTGATATTTTATTTCAAATAGAAAATAAAACAAAATACACTCCTAGAATAGCACATATCATGTGTACATTTAAAAATTTAGGCTCAACATAGGCTAACCGATAGTTGTTGATGAAGAATGGTGGGATGCGTAGCATCCCCAAACTTAGATGCTTGAGACTTCTAGAAATATTTAGTCGGGGTGCCTTGGGCATCCCCAAGCTTGAGCTTTTATGTCTCCTTAATTCCTCTCATATCATGGTTTCACCTAAGTCTGAAAAACTTCATCCACACAAAAGTTGAAAAGAACTCGTGAGATAGGTTAGTACACATAAATGTAAATCATCACTTCATGTACTGCCAAGACAAGTTGTATAATAATTTTTAAACATTATCTACAGTTTACTATCATTTCCACAATTCATATCTACCAATATAAGCTATGTAAAATGACGCTTGAGTCTTCCTTGTATATTACCTTGGGGGTGCCTTGGGCATCCCCAAGCTTAGGTTCTTGTTGCTCCTTATTCTCCTCATATTGGCATCTGTTCACACACGAACACATCATGTGTACCCTCTGTGACATCTCCAGATTATGCTACACTAATTATTGTAATTAAGCTACAATAATCACCATGATTAAACTAATGCTTTTGCTAAGCTGTATTTGATCACATATGGAAATCATACCTCATTTAAATTTCCATCATTAAAAAGGATTTAAAAGTAATGTGATAAAATAAATCCTCAAACAGCAAAGGACAAATGTTGCACACTTGACAAAAATTCCAAAACTTTTGTTGTTAAGGAAAACAACATCACCCTCAAGCTGATGTGGACCCCACCTTCAATAACATAGCCAAATCGCATTTAAAATGCCCGATTGATTTCAATGGATAATTCAAACATTTTCCAAAAATAGTCAAACACTGTGTGGCCATCCAGAATATTGGAAGTTATTTTATGGGGAAGTCACTCATTTTTGCTAAAGCAAATAGTTAGTAAAAAAATAAAACAAAAAAGTTTTATAAAAAAAAAAAGAACAGAACTAAACAACCCCTCCCTTTTTTGCTCGGCCTCGGCCCGACTGGCCGGCCCCCAACCACCCCCGGGGTGGCCCATTTCCTCCCCTATACCGTGGCTTATATAACGGCAGCCCCCCTTGAACTATTTTTTCCCTCACTCCCTCTCCCCTCCTCTCCCAGAGAACCAACACATCTCGCCCCACCAGCCCGAGCTCGGAGCCCAATAGGCCTCCGGCCGCCCCCTCCAGCGCCGGACTGCGCCTCCGCCCGGACACGGGCCCTCCCGGCGGTGCTCCATCGCCCGTGCGCACCGTCGCCATCGTCGCCCCGCGCCGACCCGACCAACTCGTCGAAGCTGGCCACCGCCGACCGACGCCGTTGCCATCCTCATATCCTCGCTCGTCGGCTCCATCACGCCTCGCCGCCCCCGATCCCCTGGACGATGGTGAGCCGCGGACTCGCCCTCCTCTCCCTCCTTTCCCCGCAGCTCCGACAGCCCCCTCTCCCCTCGCCGCACTGTTCCTCCTCTCATCGTGCGCCTCGGCTCGTCCTCCCGCCGCTACACACCACCCCACCCCATGCGCTCGTGCCCCTGCCCACGCTCGCCCCGTGCCCGTGTCGGCCTTCGGCCATGCCCCGGCCTCTCCATCGCCGCTGTCGTGCAGCTCTCCCCCTCATCGGTCCTTTGGCCGCGACCTTTGTCGTGAGCTGGCGCTAGCCTCGCCAGGGGTTGTAGGCCACGATTCAGCGTCGAGCCCCCCGACCCTCTTCCTGTTAACCAGGGGAGATTAACCCCCCCCCCTCCCGTGTGATTAGTCTATTGGGGCAACCCCCCCACCCCACCGTGTGCATGACAAAGCGGGCCTACACCCCCTTAACTAAGATTTAAAAAGAATTAAAACTAACAGTTAACTTAATTAATTGGTTAATTAATATTAATTAATGGTTAATTAAATCCCAAATTTATTTTTCTCTAATTTAATTATAGTACTTATTTAGAGTAATTAATTTGGAGGAATAATTAGGTTAATTAAACCTAAGCTAAGTAAATTAGAATCTGTTAAATTAATTCAATTGAGTAGAGGACGACAGGTGGGTCCCACCACCTTAAATTAATGTGTTTAATTGCTAAATAAGCTATTTCAAAATGTGAGTATGACATGTGGGACCAACTGGTCAAAGTTGACCAGTCAACACGACTGTTGATTGGTGATATCAACATGACATCATGGTGATGTCATATTTTTTTGTTGAATTGAATTAAATCTATTTAATTCGTAATTAAATAATAAAACTTTAAAAATTAATATAAAATAATCCGTAATCCGGATGATAATAATTTGTACAAGAAAGTTGATCACAAAAACGAGACGAACGAGGATACGCTATTAGTTCTTGTGTCACACGTCTCTATCCTACCGAACATGGAAATTTTACATCCATTTCGCTTGTCCAGTAGTAGCGGGAGACCCGGGAAATATCGTCAGATATTTTCCCGATCCGTCTATAACGACTAATACTGCATTAGCTCATGCCTAGCCCTGCATATTGCCATGTCATGCATCATGTTGCATCTGTGCTTTTATTTATTATTTCTCCCCCCTCTTCTTAACAGAAGACCCTAAGATTGCGGCTGCTGCTTGGTACGACTACCCTCCTGACGACCAGCCCTTTTATGCAGAGCAACAAGGCAAGCAAACCCCCCTTGATCATTCCTATATCGCCTATTTATTTCTCTCTCATGCTTGCATTAGATTTTGCTACTCTTGTAGTTAGCTCATATATTTGATGCATAGTCTGTTTTTGATGAACTGCTACTTTACTCTACCGCAATTTTAAACTGCTTAGTATAGGTGGAGCAATAATCCCCATTAACCCCCCTAGTCTAGTTGCCCTTCCTTTTCATCCAGCCTCGATCAACTGATCGACAAGGCATGATCTGTCACAACACTCACACCCCCTTATTTGTACGACGCTACAGAGCTACTATCGAGTACCCAGGGTGACACCTCATTACGTACTCCTAATGTTAGCTCTGTAGTGTAGTTGACCGACGATGGTTCTCGGAGGGTGGTTCCTCCTTCACCACCTCCGATAACGACTCTGTCATACAACCCATCAAACGTGGACCATCGAGGGTGATTCCTCCTTGGTCACCTTGATGGTTACATCATTCAGAATCCGTCGCGGTGATACCTTGGATCTCTCTGATGTTACAACCACACAATTACTTGACCGTGCTACTCAGAACATGAAAGGTGTGTTGCGGGTGGATTCCCGCGTGGATGTGATGAGGTGTGGCCGGGCATTCTGGCCCCGGCCACACATCCACGAGATTAATTAAGATGCTAATGGATTTGGGTATTTGATCTGGGTTGGTTGTAGACCTTTTAACACCAACCTTCACGTGGGAGAAATTATGGGTACTCGACGTCGTGGTATCAGCCGAAGCTCTTTAGACGTCAGCAACGGAGCGGCGTGCGTCCGAGTGATCGGCGTAAGCATCGTTCTTGTATAAGAGGTGCCAGGACTAACATCGGCCGCCCATGTATCGGGCATGAGGGCAAAGGGTGATGGCCCATGACCCCTGCGCGCTTAGGATTTAGACTGGCGGGCTGGCCTCTCTGTTGAGCCTAGGTGGGGCTGCGACTTATTGATGTTTCGGGGCCTGGCATGACACAGGAAAGTGTGTCCGGCTAGAGTTTATCAAGCGTGATGGGAAACTTGGTGCACCGGTGCAGGTTAGAAAATTAGCTATTCGGATATCCGTGTCCATGATTAAAGCACTACTTGGAGTTGTCCCTTGATCTTATACAACTAGAGATGTTACTTAACTGGAATGTTTACTCCGAGATTGTTTCCTTGCAGGGAGTCGAGGAAGAATCTTTGGGCATGACCTGATTTAATATAGTTACAACAATATGACTATATTTTTGTGTTGCTTGCTCTACTCTCGTCTATTGCCGCAAGACCCGTGAAGATGCTAGTCTTTGATAGGTCTAGTTCTTTCTCTCTATTCTCGCATTGCTGCAGTGAGTCCACATATAACCTCACTTCCTTTGATACCGTTGCATTCTTAGCGTAGTTCTGATGTAAGTCTTGCGAATACTTTGCATGAGTACTCACCGTTGCTTTGCTCCCCCTTTTTCCCCTTGATATGATTGTTGCGACCAGATGATAGAGCCTAGGAGATGATGAGGGATCGATAGAAGATGTGTCTAGAGGCGGGGGTGAATAGGCTACTTGTCAAGATAATAATTCTAGCCTAACCTACTTTCTAGGAGGGCACAAATCTAGCAGTTGTAACAAGTCTAGGTCACCCTACACATGTAGTTCTTAAGAGTATAGCAGCGGAAAGTAAAACATGCAAGTGTAATGCAGAGGAGTAAGGTAGGGAGATCAAACGCATGAGGTTGACATGATGATTTTCGGCATGGTTCCGATAGGTTGCGCTATCGTACGTCCATGTTAGTGGAGACTTCAACCCACGAAGGGTGACAGTTGCTGGAGTCCACGCAGGACTCCACCCACGGAGGGTCCACAAAGAAGCGACATTGTCTACCCCACCATGGCTTCCATCCATAAAGAACTAGCCTTACTCATGGTAGATCTTCACGAAGTAGGCTATCTCCTTGCCCTTACAAACATCTTGGTTCAACTCCACGACACAAAGTAGGAGGCTCCCATGTGACACCTAACCAATCTAGGAGGCACCACCCTCCAAAAGGTAATAGATGGGGTAGATTAATGAACTCCTTTCTCTTGTTCTTCTAAAGATAGTCTCCTCAACACAAATCACTCTCTCACAAAATATGCATGTGTAGGAGAGGTTGATTTGGTGGAAAGCAGTTTGGGGAGGCTAGAGTTCAAGTTTCGAATGATTGGATTGGAATATCTTGGTCTCAACACATGAGTAGGTGGTTCTGTCTCACAAAATGGTTCTGGAAATGAAGTGTGTGTTCTGACTCCCACTAATGAGAGGTGGGTGAAGGGGTGTCGGGACCTCGATGGTGAATCATAAGAACCCAACCTATAACACATCACATCACTTGGCGGCATCACGCACGGTAAACTCCACGGCTGCCACCTTACCTTGGCCGGGTTCGTTTGCGTCTTTTGGCTCACGTATATGAATGTGTCACTAGCATTCATACGACAAGAACCCGGGTCGACATGACTAGTTATAAACCCAAGTGGTACATACGTACAGGGATAGACATACATAACCCAGCAAAGCAGGTGTTGATCATCAGCGTGTGTAGACGAGTCGTAGCAAGCCACAACGACTCCATTACATTGCGTGACATTTCCCCAAAGGGATAGACACATCAGCAAAAAAGGATACATGTCGGTCAATCAATGTGTCTTGAGCAGTAGCAAGCTACCAAAGCTCGGTGGAAGCACAAAGAGGCATTTCCCCGTAAAGATTACTACTAAAGGCACACAACTAGGTGTCGAATCTGTACACATGCATATTTTGTGAGAGTCTTATTAAAGACTCTTATTTTGTGAGGTTGATTTGGTGGAAAGACTCTTATTAAAGACTCATAAGAGTCAACATAGTATGATATTACAAACAAGGGTCTCGTGACCCGTCACTCAAGTCATACAAACATCAAGCGGAAGCATAACATGTCTAGGTACAGACATCTAATAAAATTGGCTGGAAAAGCCTAAAAAGTTACAACGACCCTACCAAAAGGAACCAGATCTCTGTCTAGGATTCCCAAGCTATTCCGGTCAACATCAAACACATCACATAGAAAGCTTTAATGAGCCTAAGATCTTCTCCACAAAAACATAAATAAAGCAACCGTGAGTACAAAGGTACTCAGCAAGACTTACATCAGAACTATCCACATATGCAGCAGTATCAATGAAGGGATTTTGGTGTTTGACTACAGCAAGCTAGCTTTGACTCTTGGCTAACCCTTGCTACGACTACAAATTCTTTCTTTGAGGTGGGATAGCGCACACGAGTCCACATATTCACCAATTCAATACACCACTATGGATTCACTCTCGTACCCCTATGAGAAGGCCATCCATAGCACTCACACTTATCTTGCGTATTTTAGAGTATCCATTCCAAGTTGTCTATGACCATATAACTTTCCAAGTAGTCCATATTCGCGGACGCGACTATTTGAATAGATTAGATTACCTTGCGGGGATGTACTTCTTCACACACGCTCCCACCACTTATCACCATATGCACGTCATGCATCTCGGCAACATTCAAGCGGAAGCACTTGCGTGGGTGTCGGCCACGACCTAACTAACCACACAAGACTCCAGTCCAGGTTTATCGCCTATTTGAGACTGAACAAGCAAGGAAGTCCGGTCGAAGTTTCCTCTACGGTCCCAACGATGTGTACGGGGTTTCCAAGCCCACCTCGACGGATGGTTCTACGCTTGGTACACTGGGCCACGATACCTAGTCTGTCCAAAGCCCACCTATACAGGGTGCCACTCGGTAGACTACTAGCATGTCCTAGAAACACCAGAAACTAGTTGCAACTCCTGGACAGAGACCTAGGTGATTAATAAGTCGAGAGAGTCAATTAAGGATCCCAATGTGCGGTAGTAGCTAATCTTAGATAACATACACGAGACTCAGTTCTTATGGACGGTCCCAATGAGACAACCCGCCATCTACTCCTACACAGCCTCTCATTGGTACCTTTACCAAATCGGATTCACACTTTACTCCCACACTATAGAACATGAACACCACCATTTCGGTTCATCATTCAGATGGATCAGACCCGACACGACTCTAAGCATAGCAGACATAGTAAGCAAGCATGGATGAGTATGCACAACAAGGCTGAAGCAATTGCTACTCATGCTAAGTGGTTTCAACTTTTACTGTGGCAAAAACAGGTCATGTAGAGGGATGGGTTCAACTACCAAATATGTAACAATTGAATCATGATTGTCCTAATGCATTAAAAGGGAGCAGAGGCGAGAGAGTAGGATTGTATCGGAATGCTCAAGGGGGTCGCTTTCCTGACAGTTCTGAAGACATCCATGAGTCTTCATCAGTGTCAACGATCACATCATCGGAACCATCATCTACCGAGGGGGAACAACACCGGCAAACTAGAAAGAACAATATTCACTTCACAGAAATGCAACACTATGATGCATGATCATGACATGAAAATAAAATGTGGCATAGCTAATGTAGTTACCACTTCTTAGGTTGAAGCTGATTTGAATCAAAATTCAAATATCACTTCAAATAAGGTATTTTTCAAATACCCTTTTAATTGATTTGACCTGATGCTCAGGTATAACTTGTTTTATCATGCATGAAAATAGCACCATTGGATTCCTTGAATTTTTTTGATCATTTTTCATATATGAATTATTTTCATTGGAGTTACAGTTGAATTACTATGATTTTTCGAAGTTTTTAGTATTTTCTGAAATTTCCTGAATTGTTTTAATCCAGAAAATCAAATACTGCGTCATACTAACGTCATCCAGTCAACGGCGCCTGGTCCAGGTAAAACCTGACTGTGGGACCCACGTGTCATTGACTCAACCTCTAAACAACGTTAATTAAATAATATGTGGTTATTAAGGGCTCTGGGCCCACCTGTCATGGACCCCACGGGGTGGTTAGGCTAATCAGGAGGGGTGTTTGCCGGTGGCTCATCGGCGGTGACCACCCGAGGCGGCCGAGACTTGCCGGAATGGTCCTCCGACGTCGGTTTGAGGTGCTGAAAACACCAGAGCAAAGCCCAAACTGAGCCGCATCCATTTTGGCCATCGGGAGCGGATGAAACAGCCTGTAGCGACGATGTCGAGCAAACGGGCGGCGGCCGAAGCTCGGTCAGGATGGGCTTGTCGCTAGGGTCCACGGGAAGAGGAGCTGGGGGCCGGGGCAACACCTACATGCCCCGAGGAGCACGCCGATGTGGTCAACCGGGTGAGGGAGAGGCCCTGGCCGCGGCAGCCATTGCCGGCGGCAGGGAGCTCGGGCTCCGTGCTAGAAGGGTTTAGAGGAGGGGGAGCTTGATGGGGAAGGGGGAATCGGAGGAGGGCCTCACTGCGGTGCTTCAGGCGCCAACGGCAGGGTCGGGGGCGCACCGGAGGTGGCAAATTGACGGCGTCTTCGTTCCTGTGAGAGGGAGAACAAAGGGGAAAAGAGAGGGAGACATGAGGAAGGAGATGAGGTAGAGGGGGGGTTGAGGGCGGCTCAGCGGCACGGGGATAAGGGAGAGGGGCGACGAGGCATGCAAGCAGCTACCGGTGTGGCGCCCAGCGTGCCTGCCGTGGCCTCCTTCTCCTCTGCGAGTAGGCAGAGGAAGAAGACGACAGGGGGGGGGGGATTCGGTGGTGGGCTGGGCCACCACTGGACCAGGTAAGATTCTTTCTTTTTTGATTTATGTTTTCTATTTTTCTGACATTTGTTTTGGATTTTAAAAATACACCAAACCATTTTATATTTGTTTTGGATTCAAGGCACTACAAAATCTTCAAAATTATTGGACTTATATTTTATATATCATAGATATAAATCCATGGAAAATAGTTGTTTGATTAACTCAAAAGCCTAAGATAAAATGTTTTTGTTATTTAAAAAATACTGATTTGAATTTTTCCTGATGCCAATATTTTCGTAAAACAATTTTTTATAATCCCTTTTTAACAGAAATTCCATTTTGAGGCTTCATCGTTCCTCATTTCAATTTCAAAAGGATTTAAATGCATGCAATGTCAAACATGTCTAAATCTAGGGCTGTGACAAGGGGTATATATAGGCAGCAGCCAAAATCGAACCGTTACACACGAAAGAGGAAATTCGGTGACATCGAAGTTGGAATCTCAATTGTACCGACTAGCACTAAGGGTGTGAACTTTTTAATATTAGCGAGACCGATATATACAACTCGGTGGCATCGAAAAGGTGACTAACGGTTAGATGGACAAACTCGGTGGCACCGATACTAAGACTCGGAAATTCCTATTTTGTGTATCTTGGCAATAGAATGTTGGTCACCCAATCTCGGTAGAACCGATGCTGTTTCGGTTGCACAGATTTGGTGGGAATGGCTAGGGTTCTGCGTGAGGTTCAAACTCGGTGGGTCCGATGTGGAAATGTTGGTGACACCGAAATTATGAATGTGGAACTTGACACAATAGATATGTGGGAAAAATGATTGAGTGTTTTGGTGGCTAACTTTGAGCATTTGAGGAATCAGTTCATTTTACTACCTCACCCCCTTTTAATAGTATCGGCTTTCCTATGGACTCAAAAGTGATTTCTTACAAATATAAAACGAAGAGTCTTCTAGCTTGAAGCTTGAGCCAATATTATTCCATTCTTAAATCCTGTGGTATCTCCACATAAACCTTAAGCCATAGCTCTCCATGGACTAATCCTAAAATATCTAGGTAAAAGTGTTAGTTTAAGAGACAATGTATGTTGTCATAAATTATCAAAATCACCAAGGGAGCATATTTGCTTTCAGTATCCCCCTTTTTGGTAATTGATGACAAAATACAATCAAATCTTCAAATAAATAAACTCATTAAGATATGACAGCTTTGAAGGAAATATGACTCGTACAAGCCCCCCTAAATGTGTGCAATCCCTTTAACGATATTTGCGTTGATATGCATGGGCACACACAAGGTAGAACGACAAGACAAGTCATACGAATTTTGGCTATATGCAGTAGACATATGTGAATGAAATACTTCCATGTGAAAGCACATATGCTCCCTTGGTGATTTTGATAATTCATGACAACATACATTGTCTCTTGGACTAACACTTTTACCTAGATATTTTAGGATTAGTCCATGGAGAGCCATGGCTTAAGGTTTATGTGGAGATACCCCTGGATACAAGAAAGGAATAATATTAGCTCAAGATTCAAGCTAGAAGACTCTTCATTTTATATTTGTGAGAAATCACTTTTGAGTCCATAGGAAAGCCAATACTTTTAAAAGGGCGTGAGGTAGTAAAATGAACTGATTGCTCAAATGCTCAAAGTTAGCCACCAAAACACTCGGTCATATTTCCCACATATCCACTGTATCAAGTTTCACATTCATAAATTCGGTTTCACCAACATTTCCACATCGGACACACCGAGTTTGAAGCTCAGACAGAACCCTAGCCATTCCCACCAAATCGATGCAACCGAAACTGCATCAGAGCTACTGAGTTTGGGTGACCAACATTGTGTTGCCAAGATACACAAAATCGGAATTTTTGAGTTTGAGTATCGGTGCCACCGAGTTTGGCCATCTGACTCTTAGTCTCCTTTTCGGTGCCACCGAGTTCTATATATCGGTCTCACCGAGATTCAAAAGTTCACACCTTTAGTGCATGTCGGTACCACCGAATTTCCAACTTCGGTGTCACCGAGTTTGCTCTTTTGTGTGTAACGGTTGGATTTTGGCTGCTGCCTATATATACCTCCTCACCCACCTCTCAGTCGTGGGAGAAGCACTCAGAACACACACTTCATTTCCGGATCCATTTTCTGAGAGAGAACCACCAACTCATGTGTTGAGACCAAGATATTCCAATCCAATCTTTTGAAACTTGATTTCTAGCCTCCCCAAACTGCTTTCCACCAAATCAACCTCTCCTACCCATGCATATTCTATGAGAGAGTGATTTGTGTTGAGGAAATTATCATTAGAAGCACATGAGCAAGGAGTTCATTGATCTACCACATCTATTACTTTGTGGACGGTGGTGCCTCCTAGATTGGTTAGGTGTCGCATGGGAGCCGTCCACTTCGTGTTGTGGAGTTGAACCAAGATGTTTGTAAGGGCAAGGAGATCCCCTACTTCGTGAATATCTAACGTGAGTAAGGCTAGTCCTCCATGGATGGAAGCCGTGGTGGGATAGACAAGGCCGCTTCTTTGTGGACCCTCCATGGATGGAGCCCTCCGTGGACTCCCGCAGTCGTTACGCTCCGTGGGTTGAAGTCTCCACTAACATGGGCGTACGATGGCGCCATCTATCGGAACCATGCCAAAAATCACCGTGTCAACCTCATGCGGTTGATATCCCTACCTTACTCCTCTACATTACACTTGCATGATTTACTTTCCGCTCCTATACTCTTAATAACTGCATGTGTAGGGTGACCTAGACTTGTTACAACCGCTAGATTTCTGCACTCCAAGAAATTAGGTTAGGCTAGAATTTTTATCTTGACAAGTAGTCTATTCAACCCCCTCTAGACACATATTCTATTGATCCTCAATTGGTATCAGAGCAATGTCTCCAAAACCTTGGTTTAACCACCATTGGAGGAATATGAATGTGACAAGTTCCCAGATTTTTAGTTGTAGAGTGCCTATTCTTGATGGGGAGTACTTTAGACAATGGAAAGACGAAATGCTTGATATATTCAATGAGTTCCATTTTCACAAGTATATTGAACATCCCTATGCGCCTCCCATTGACCCCATACATCCTTCTCATGATGATGAAGTTAACATGCTTGGTAACCTCAACATCATCAATCTTATCATTAGAGGTTTACCAAGAAATGTGCTTAATCAGTTGCAAAACTTTTAGTGTGCTCATACCTTGTGGAAAGACTTAGAGAAAAGATATCCAAATTATTCCTTGAAAATTCTTGATATCATTGTTCAGAAATAAATTGCTTTCCATAACATGAAGCCAACTGATGCTAACTTCGATAAATGCCTATCTGAGCTTCGTGACCTCATGCGTGCCAAAGGAAATGTCATTACCATCAACAACATCATTGTTGAAGCCATTCGAATGCATAAACTTGAATAATGTGATAGTCAAATTTCTGATGAAACTTTTGTCTCTTACGAGCAAATTCATCCGATGATGACTATGCGGAACGTGGCTACTACGATGATGATGAGAACTTAGACACCGAGTATGAGAAGACCATGAAGAATCAAAGCTTCATGGCTAACCTTAAAGACTACATGGCCGGTGGTAAGGAGTGGGTTCTTGACAATGGATGCACTAATCACATGACTAGAGATAAAGACATGTTCCATGATCACACCGACTCGTGGAACTCAAAGGTACGTAACTTTTGGAGACAACTCGAAAGGTAAGGTACTTGGTCTCGGTAAGGTGGTCGTATCTCATGATAGTTCCATTCAGAATGTCATGCTAGTAGAATCTCTTGGCTACAATATACTTTCCGTACTTCGGTTTCGATGTGCTATTTACAAAAGTTCAATGCCAAGTGTTTCATAGCGACAATCATAACATCATATTTACTAGTTTCCGTAGAGGTGATCTATACATTGTTGATTTCTCTCAGATATCCGAACCCCATGCATGCCTCATTGCAAAATCTTCTAAGGGTTGATTATGTCATAGAAGGCTTGGACATGTTGGTATGCGTAATCTTGACAAACTCATCAAAGGTGATCATATTATTGGTGTTAAAGATGTTATCTTTGAAAAAGATAGAATTTGCAATGCTCTTCAAGGAGGAAAACAAGTTGGAGGAAGTCATCCTGTGAAGAACATCATGACAACAAGAAGACCCCTCGAGCTGCTTCACATGGATCTCATTGGTCCCAATGCTTATAAGATCCTCAGTGGAAATTCTTATGGTCTAGTTATTTTTGATGATTTCTCCAGATTTACCTGGGTGTCCTTTCTCAATGATAAGTCGTAGGTACAAATGATCTTCAAGAACTTTGCTCGAAAAGCTCAAAACCAGTTTGAAGTGAAGATCAAGAAGGTTCGGAACCACAATGGAACGGAGTTCAAGAACACTAATGTGGAAACTTTTCTTGAAGAAGAAGGTATCTTAAATGAGTTTTCAGCAACGTAGACACCTCAACAAAATGGAGTTGTTGAGAGGAAGAACCGGACACTCATAGAGATGGCGAGAACGATGCTTGACGAATAAAAGACTCCAAAACACTTTTGGGCAGGAGCCGTGGAAACAGCTCGCCATGCCATAAACCGACTCTACCTTCACAAGCTTCTTGGTAAATTGGCATACGAGCTACTCACCAGTAACAAACCCCAAGTTGGATAATTTCTAGTATTCGGCTCTAAGTGCTATATTCTTGATAAGCATCGGCGATCTAAATTTGCACCTAAATCTTATGATGGTTTCCTTCTTGGTTACGGATAAAACTCTCATGCTTACCGTGTCTACAACAACTTCACTCAAAAAGTTGAAGAGACGGTAGATGTGAAGTTTGATGAGACTAACAGTTCGCAAGTCAAACAATTGCCAAATGATATAGGAAATCAGGAACCTTCAGAAGCTATCAAAGATTTGTCCATTGGCAAGATTCATCCCATGGAGGTGAAGGATAGCATTTCATCAACTCAAGTGGAAGCTCCTACTTTGCATTAAGGCAAACCGCAAAATGACATGGAAGAATGCACAAGTGGTACACGACATGATGAAGAAGAGTTAGAGAAACATCTTGACGATCCACCTCAACCTTCCTCACCACCACCTCAAGGAGAAGACGACTCCAACGACAATGCTTAAGATGAAAAATAAGAAGAAGAAGCTCCTCCATCCAACAAGAAGAAGCTATCAAGAGTCAGAGGAAGAGTGGACAGAGATCATCTGCTGAAACAAATCTACAACGACATAAACAACGGGAGAAACACTCTCTCTAAAATTCGACTAGCTAACTTTTGTGAGAATTATTCTTTCGTATCTAGCATTGAACCCTTGAATGTAGAAGAAGATCTCCAAGATCTAGATTGGGTGAATGCCATGCATGAAGATCTACACAACTTCAAGAGGAACCAAGTGTGGGCACTTCTTAAAAAACCAGAAGGCAATACCTTAAGCCATAGCTTTCCATGGACTAATCCTGAAATATCTAGGTAATAGTGTTAGTCTAAGAGACAATGTATGTTGTCATAAATTATCAAAATCACCAAGGGAGCATATTTGCTTTAAATCTCCCCCTTTTTGGTAATTGATGACAAAATAAAATCAAATATTCAAATAAATATACTCATTGACAGCTTTGAAAGAAATATGACTCGTACAAGCCCCCCTAAATGTGTGCAATCCCTTTAAAGATATTTGCGTTGATATGCATGGGCACACACAAGGTAGAACGACAAGACAAGTCATAGGAATTTTGGCTATATGCATCAGACATATGTGAATGAAATACATCCATGTGAAAGCACATATGCTCCCTTGGTGATTTTGATAATTCATGACAACATACATTGTCTCTTGGACTAACACTTTTACCTAGATATTTTAGGATTAGTGCATGGAGAGCTATGTCTTAAGATTTATTTGGAGATACCCCTGGATACAAGAAAGGAATAATATTAGCTCAAGATTCAAGCTAGAAGACTCTTCATTTTATATTTGTGATAAATCACATTTGGGTCCATAGGAAAGCCAATATTTTTAAAAGGGGGTGAGATAGTAAAATGAACTGATTGCTCAAATGCTCAAAGTTAGCCACCAAAACAATCGGTCATTTTCCCCACATATCCACTCTGTCAAGTTCCACATTCACAAATTCGGTGTCACCAACATTTCCACATCGGACCCACCGAGTTTGAACCTCAGACAAAATCCTAGCCATTCCCACCTCTCATCGTTTCTATCGAGTTTGGGTGACCAACATTTTGTTGCCAAGATACACAAAATCGGAATATCCAAGTTTGAGTATCGGTGCCACCGAGTTTGGCCATCTAACTGTTAGTCACCTTTTCGGTGCCACCAAGTTCTATATATCGGTCTAACCGATGTTCAAAAGTTCACACCTTTAGTGCTTGTCGGTACCATCGAGTTTCCAACTTTGGTGTATCCGAGTTTGCTCTATTGGTTGTAACAGTTGGATTTTGGTTGCTGCCTATATATGCCCCTTCACCCACCTCTCATTCGTGGGAGAAGCAATCAGAACACACACTTCATTTGCAGATCCTTTTCTAAGAGAGAACCACCTACTCATGTGTTGAGACCGAGATATTCCAATCCAATCATTTGAAACTTGATCTCTAGCCTCCCCAAACAGCTTTCCACCAAATCAACCTATCCTACCCATGCATATTCTATGATAGGGTGATTTGTGTTGAGGAGACTATCTTTAGAAGCACAAGAGCAAGGAGTTGATTGATCTACCACATCTATTACCTTTTGGAAGGTGGTGCCTCCTTGATTGGTTAGGTGTCGCTTGAGAGCCTCCTACTTCGTGTTGTGGAGTTGAACCAAGTTGTTTGTAAGGGCAAGGAGATCGCCTACTTCGTGAAGATCTACCATGAGTAAGGCTAGTCCTTCGTGGGCGGAAGCCATGGTAGGATAGACAAGGCCGCTTCTTTGTGGACCCTTCGTGGGTGGAGCCCTCCGTGGACTCTCGCAGTCGTTACCCTCTGTGGGTTGAAATCTCCACTAACATGGACTTACGATAGTGCCACTTATCAGAACCATGCCAAAAATCTACGTGTCAACCTCATGAGTTTTATCTCCCTACCTTACTCCTCTACATTACACTTGCATGTTTTACTTTCTACTACTATATTCTCAGAACTACATGTGTAGGGTGACCTAGACTTGTTACAACTGCTAGATTTCTGCCCTCCTAGAAATTAGGTTAGGCTAGAATTTTTATCTTGACAAGTAGTCTATTCACCCCCCTCTAGACACATCTCCTATCGATCCCTCACCATTTTTTTGGGACTCCCTCTTGCAAACAATATGTGCAATAAACACGAGGTCATCATGAACAAGGATATGATGCACATACTTACCTTGAGGATCATGAGTGTCTTGACAGAGGAGTACACTTGGGAAAACAAATGTTAGATAACACAAGAGTACCCTGTTGTAAATATGCAGAGAAATTCAAAAGTACCAAGAAATTGAAGACATAGTTAAAATAGGATTTGATGAAAGAATATGTCTCCAAGGAGCAATAACTTATTTCTCCCCTAGAAATGAGTATGTAAAGTTTCCTCTCCCCGTGAATCATGGCATGTAGATATTGCTAGCAGGTAGGGAGAATAAGTTCAAACCAATAAAGCCAATTAAAACGGTATTTATCTCTCTCCCCTTAATGTGTAGGGTTTGTTACAAATATCTCACCTTAGTGTTGTTGCTCCCTCTTTTGTATAAGCTTCTTGATAGTATTTGATAGTATTTCTCCCCTATAAATATGTTCACTAAATGGAAGCTTTGATGATATTTCTCCCCCTTTGGCACAATTACCAAAAAGAAAGGTCAGAGGGTAAGGGCTCACTTAAAGAAAAAAAGAGGATCCTGGATACTTCTCTCTTTTGTTAGGGTTCCTGGAATTTTTCTTTTCTCCCCCTTAGATATATTGCAGGGTTTATTGAATGTTCTCCCACTTAGGTATGGATAAGAGTTCCTTGAATGATCTCCCCCTAAGTTAGGGATCCTAGAGGATTCTCACTCTTATATTGCATGGGATCATTGAGATTTTTCTCCCCCCTAGAGAAGTTGTCTCCCCCTAAGACGATAGTCCAGAAGAAATTATCACATCAACAAAGTCAGAAAATCGGAGTTACTGAGGCATAATGATTCGGTAGAACTGAGATTGATATTTAGGCCTATTGGAGAAATCGGTTGGACCGAGTTTCCCAATTCGGTGAAACCGAGTTGCAATGATAGTCAACTCTTTAACAGAAAATAGGTTGTTTGAAAGAATTGTTTCAAAAGGTCAAGAGTGCAAAATAATGATAATTCCAACCGAGAGAGTTAAACAAAAGTAAGAAGAATAAGAGACGGTTTTTTGTTTTTGTTGTTAATACACACATATATATGAGAGTGGAATGGTTCTAAGAATGTGAAGTATCAAATGTGAACCATACGATATTCTCCGTCTAGATGTGGGGCGGTGACTAGGTCACCTATATTATAGTATTTGACTTGAGGAGTCAAGCAAGGATGCTTGATCATACTCATCGGTAAGCGTGAAATGGGGTTGCCATTTTTTTATTAAGCATATCAATGGCATCATATCACTTGAGTTGTTGTACACCATGAATTGGTGTAGATCTTTATCAAGGAATTGAGTACATACCTTCGAATGATGTTGATGACGTGGCATGTAGGTGAACTTGTTGTGGATTCTCAATGTTGATGATGATCCTCTTGAGTTGGGAGCTATCCATGAAAGTTTGGTTCACTATTCACCTACAATGGTTAGTCACGCAAGGATATGATTTGTTGTATTCTTCCTTCATCTCCAAAGAAAAGGTTGTTGATACTTGTCCATGTCAAGATTGCTTTTGATGAGAGTTGGTTTCCAATCTTGTGGAGTGTATTTCTTCCAAGCACCTACAAAAGGTTAGATGCAATTCAAGGGAGAAAAGTTTCAAAGACATCAGATAGTCATATCAATGGCATCAAGGAACAGTCAGTCAAGCTCATGCCCTTGCATGCATCCGAGTGAATCTAGCTCAAGTTTGAAGCATCAACTATGTTCACCTCACTCCTCAAATGACAGAACACTTTCTCATCAAGTGGTTTGGTGAAAATATCAGCCAGTTGTTTGTCACTACGAACAAGCCTGAGATCGGTATCTCCTTTGGCAAAATGATCACAGATGAAATGATGTCGCACTTGGATGTGTTGGTTCTAGAATGTTGCACAGGATTATATGCAATCTTAATAGCACTTCAATTGTCACACACCAATGGGACTTTTCTAACATGAATGCCATAATCCTTAAGCATTTGAGACATCCATAGTAATTGAGCACAACATGATCCAGCGGCAATGTATTCAGCTTCAGTAGTTGATAAGGATACCGAGTTCTGTTTTTTGGATGTCTAGGAGACAAGAGATCTCCCAAGAAATTGACATGTACCCGAGGTAGATTTTCTCCTCAACCTTATCTCCGGCATAGTACGAGTCGGAATAGCCAACAAGATCAAAGGAAGATCCCTTGGGATACCATATGCCAAAGTTTGGTGTATGTATAAGGTATCTCACTATCCTTTTCACAACCAAAAGATGGCACTCTTTAGGTGCTTCTTGATAGCGGGCACACATGCAAACACTTAGCATGATATCATGATGAGAGGCACATAGATATAACAATGATCCAATCATTGATCAATAAAACTTTTGATCAACGGGTGAATCATCCTTAATGAGGTCAAGGTGTCCACTAGTAGGCATGGGGGTTCTCATACCTTTGCATTCTTGCATGTTGAACTTCGTGATCAAGTCTTTGGTGTACTTGGTTTGAGATATGAACGTACCTTCTCTCGATTGTTTGATTTGCAATCCAAGGAAGAACTTCAGTTCACTCATCATGGACATCTCGTACTTATCTGACATCAGCTTTCCAAACTTTTCACTAAAATGTGGGTTAGTAGAGCAAAAGATAATATCATCCACATATATTTGAAAAAAATAGTTTTCCATTTACTCTTTTAGTGAATAAGGTTGTATCAATTTTTCCAATCTCAAAACCCTTTTCAATGAGAAACTTTGTTAGGCATTTGTACAATGCTCTAGGTGCTTGTTTAAGACCATATAAAGCTTTACGAAGTTTGTAAACATGATCAGGTTTCTTATGGTTCACAAAACCAAGAGGTTGTTTAACATAAACTTGCTATTCAATTTCTCCATTGAGAAAGGCACTTTTAATATCCATTTGGTAGAGAGTTGTATCATGTTGGTTGGCATAAGCTAGAAGAATACGAACTGCTTCAATTCTAGCAACACGAGCATAAGTCTCACCATAGTCCATACCTTCGACTTGCACTACTGAAATTCATAAATTTGTCGTCTGCCAAGGCGAACGGCAAAGGGTGCAACCACGGACGGCAAAGGCTTTGCCGTCGGTCAGCAGACGGCAAAGTAGACGGTAAAAAAAATCCGGTGAAGAGGTTCTTTGCCGTCAGCTTTCCCAAAGCGGACGGCAAAGAATCTTTGCCATGAGTGGGCAGACGGCAAATTAACTGGGACGGCAAAGGGTGCAACGTCCCCGTTAAGTGTTAACGGCAGGCCTCCTCCCTTTGTCGTCTGCCTCCCCTCCTTTGCCGTGTGGGGGCAGACGGCAAAGAGGGGAGAGAGAGGGGGCAGATTCCCCCCTTTGCCGTCTGCCTCCAGTCCTTTGCCATGAGGGGGAAGACGGCAAAGAGGGGAGAGAGAGGGGGCAGATTCCCCCCTTTGCCGTCTGCCTCCCCCCCTTTGCCATGTGGGGGCAGACGACAAAGAGGGGAACCAACCCCTTTTTTAATTATTTTTTGTTATATCCAACATTTCTAACAATAATCAGGATATATATATATTTGACATAAATAAATTTCTTTCCATACTCATAACCATATGAAAATAACCTCTTATATCCATCTTTCAAGTTGCATCCACGTGCATACAAAGTTTCATATATTACACCAGTTTCATCCATGTGCATACAAAGTTTCATATATTCATATACTACAATAGTTTCAGTACAACCCATGATACAAGAAATCATCTTCAAGCATTCCATCAATATTTTCCAAGCTTCCCTTGAAGTGAAGGTAATCTGCAAAATGACAAATAAGAAAGTTAGAAGAATAATACTAGATGAAGTAGTGTATATATAGGTTATTTCGGAGAGAAATTAGCTAAGTACAGACCATTTAGGAGCTAACTAAGCTAATTATGTCATTTAGGTGGAACCCTAGCTAACTATAGGTCGTTTCAGAGCTAACTTGGGTAAAATAGGTCATTCCGGAGCAAACTATGCTTATTAAGCCATTTTTGATCTAGCTAGGCTAATTATAGGCCATTTACTACCTAAGGTAGGGGGAATAGGTCATGTTGCAGCTACGTAAGCCTTATTATGTCATTTCGAGGATAATTAGCTAAGTACAGGTCATTTTTTATTAAATAGACCATTTAGGAGCTAACTAAGCTAATTATGTCATTTAGATGGATAATTATCCAATTTAGGCTTTGTTGGATGAGTCTAAGCTACGTAGAATAAGAGAAAGAGAAGAAGAAGTAAAAGGAGGAGGAGGAGGAGGAGAAGGAGACGGAAGAGGAGGAGAAGAAGAAAAGAAGAAGGAGAAGGAGAAGGAGGAAGAAGGAGGAAGAAGAAGGAGAAGGAGGAGCTCCTTCTCCTTCTTCTCCTCCTTCTCCTCCTCCTTCTTATCCTCCTCCCTCTCCTTCTTCTTCTTCTCCTCTTCTTCTTCTTCCTTCCTTTCATTTTTCCTCTTTCTTCTCCTCTCGTCCCCTTCTTCGGGCTAAATTGGCTAAGAATGCCTTTTTGGAGCTAATTATGTCATTTCGAAGATAATTAGTTAAGTATAGGTCATTTTTTATTAAATAGACCATTTAGGAGCTAACTAAGCTAATTATGTCATTTAGATGGATAATTAGCCAATTTAGGCTTTGTTGGATGAGTCTAAGCTACGTAGAATGAGAGAAAGAGAAGAAGTAAAAGAAGGAGGAGGAGGAGGAGGAGAAGGAGACGGAAGAGGAGAAGAAGAAGAAAAGAAGAAGGAGAAGGAGAAGGAGGAAGGAGGAAGAAGAAGGAGAAGGAGGAGCTCCTTCTCCTTCTTCTCCTCCTTCTCCTCCTTCTTCTTATCCTCCTCCCTCTCCTTCTTCTTCTCCTCTTCTTCTTCTTCCTTCCTTTCATTTTTCCTCTTTCTTCTCCTCTCGTCCCCTTCTTCGGGCTAAATTGTCTAAGAATGCCTTTTTGGAGCTAATTATGTCATTTTGAGGATAATTAGCTAAGTATAGGTTTTTTTATTAAATAGACCATTTAGGAGCTAACTAAGCTAATTATGTCATTTAGATGGATAATTAGCCAATTTAGGCTTTGTTGGATGAGTCTAAGCTACGTAGAATAAGAGAAAGAAAAGAAGAAGTAAAAGAAGGAGGAGGAGGAGCAGGAGGAGGAGAAGGAAGAGGAGAAGAAGAACAAAAGAAGAAGGAGAAGGAGAAGGAGGAAGAAGGAGGAAGAAGAAGGAGAAGGAGGAGCTAACTAAGCTAACTAAGCTAATTAAGCTAACTAAGCTAACTAAGCTAACTAAGCTAACTAAGCTAACTAAACTAACTAAGCTAACTAAGCTAACTATGTCATCTAGCTATATTTTATTAAATAGGTCTTTTTGGAGCTAACTAAGCTAATTATGTCATCTAGCTATCTTTTATTAAAACACTAGAAATAACATACCTAAGTTAGGGTCAAGCACGGTGGCTCTGGCTTGTTTCACTTGGAGAAGGCTACCCTGGAGAAGGCTCGATTGTAGAAGGGTCGTGCGATGCGTTTCGGGACATATTCTGCACCAAACATCGTTTGCAATGTGTAGTTAGCATGAGGACACTCTTAAGATCATTCCAGTGAAATGAAACTCACCGTCCCCGCCACGTTAACGACTGGCATCGGCGGAGGGACTTGGCCGTTCTTCTCGCACATAGACTGAACATTTGGTTTCGACAGGTCAAACTTTTTATTTATTAATGAAACAGACATTCAAATGCAAGATTTGAAATAACATGAAGAAGAAACTTACCACGAAGAGATCGTATATGGCCCTGGTAGACGCATCATTCCGTGCCCTCTCCACCTCCACCAATGCAGTCGTCCTCTCCTCCAGCTCCCTAATTTCCTTATCCTTCTCCGCCATAGCCGCCTGTATTGCCTCTCTCTCTTTCTGAATAGCAGCCTACAACACAACTCATTGTTAGCATATTGGTTCCAACGCACAACATAATGCGGAAAGATATTTGAGTCCATTAAACTAACCTCGATGGCGAGCTCGACTGGCCGTGCACGACGTGTTATCTCTGGACAAGAGCTCGTTTGGCGTGCCTTTATCTGCCGGAGAGAGCTAGGACAACGTATAAGGCCGTCTCCAATGGCGATCGAGCCATGGGGCCTCCCGTTGCCAGCTATCATCACCAGCTCTGGATCAATAGGCCCCTCGCTCGGGTTAAAGTCCTCCCCTTTCCTCCCCTTCCCGTGATCTCTGTACTTCACGAGCTTGTCGTGGGAGGAGATGTTGGTGAAGTTTTCTGGATGCTCGAGGTTAGACTTAGAGAAGGCCTTGACCTTCTTGTACGAGGCAGTATGGGCCATCGCATACAGGTCGTACATCTGTGGCGCCTCCGTCTTATTGTGACGCGCCTAAAACAGAGAGAGAGGAAAATTGTATTGGTAAAGGGCTCAAGATAGCATTAAGAATGAATTGCATGAGGCATGAAGCAAACCACATACCCAGTTCTCGCCAAATTGGATTAAGTTGACGCTCCCTTGATGGTGTGGCACGCCAACCATTTTGCCACGCCTCTCCTTGGCGTTGTTGTGGCTGGCCTCCCACGTTTCGGAGCACCACTGATCCACCAAGGCCTCCCAATAATCCATCTTATCCACACACCATCTCGGGGGCACCTAAGTTAATAAAAGGAAATTTGAGCGCGTAAGAACCAAATCACAGAAACTAACTACAAAGCCTTAATAATATGTAATTACCTTCATGTAATGCTCTTTCTCCATCTTAGCATCACGGCACTCCGCCTTGTCAAGCCTAATACGCCGCGTGGCATAGTAGTCTCGAACAGCCTGCACCCGAGCCTCGTGCCGAAAGTTTGGAAGTAGGCGACGACATTCGGTTTCGATAACCTTTGCCGCGTCCTCCTCGTATCCCTCCTCACACCTGTAGTACGTCTGCAAACGAGACAACACCGATTAGTACAACAAATACCTATGGTTGATTTATAATTGTGTGAAAGAGAAATTACCCAGAACTTTCGGATCACCATGTCCGCCCTCGTGTCACACAAAACACCGTCGATCTCCACCTCCGGCGGGGCCGGGGCACCCAAGTAGTGCTCCCAGGTCATTCCTACCTCTCGCTCCTGACCGGGCAACGTAACAAACCCTGGGAAGTTTTGACTGCAAAGAACACCAAGGACGCTGTTGGGCTTGCGGACACCCTTGGCAACAATCCAACCCCTACAGTATGACAAATTAAAGCCAAAACATTAGATATTTGAGAAAACGCGAAGGCAAAAGGTTAAATAAGAGTAAATTAACTTACTTGTCCCCATTTGGCCTAATCGACCACCTCTGCTCGGGGGTCGCTGGCAAGAGCGGAAGCCCCGAACTACCACGCTGGTAGACGGTAGCCCCCTCACCCAGCTCTTCGTCGCAACCAGCATGGCCACTTGCCTCAGGCCAGGTATCCCACTGGGTCTCTTGGGACGTACCCTCATCCCTGCTTTGCTCCGGAGTCGCCTGGAAGGAAGCCTCTGGGATAGGAGTCTCGTGTGTCGAAGGCTGGTCAACCTGAGGCTCGTCGACCCGAGGCTCGTGAACCGGAGACCGTGTAGCCTCCACCTCAGACGAATCCACCCTAGAAGTCCTGTGCTCAGGTGAATCAGCTTGGGGTATTGGCGGAGACCGTGTAGCCCTACCTCTCCCGCGGCCACGTGTACCTTTAGTAAAACATAAATACCAACATGAGTAATAAAATGTATATAAATACCAATATGCATACAACATGAGTACAACATAAATACCAACATGAATACAACGTGTACCTTTAGTGCCTCTCGGCTTCGCGGGGGGTCGACCTCCTCTCACGGGGGGCGCTCCTTGCAAAGTAGAGAGCAACACTCTCCGAAGAGGCGAGGCAGGAATGGAAGTACCCATCCCATCACCCGCCGACGAAGAAGCAGCCGCGGAGTGCTTTCGACCCTTTCCCACCATCTTTCAACACCTGTCATGACAAAGAGTAAATGAAATTAGTACAACATAAATACAAACATGAGTAATAAAATGTATATAATTTAAGTGTATCATCGTCAGAAATACCAACATGACTAATAAAAATTGAATACCTAACATGAACTCAAAATTTATATATAGTATAATAGTTGAATACCTGACATGAACTAATAACAATCGTCCTCGTCTATATATGCTTCGGGGTCAATAAATGCATCATGATCATCACTATCATCAATAAATGCATCATCATCATCACTATCACGAAGAACATGTGGAAGGCCACCATTATGTAATCGGTCAAGAAGTGACAGGTCATCCGCAGTAGTAACCTCTTCTTCTTCCAGCTCTTCCTGTTCGGGCTCACGGGTTAAGACGGATTCACTGTCGCTGTCTACTTCAATGTTCTGGGGTGAAGTAGAGCGGTTCTTGAAACGTTTCTTGGACATACGTGTCTCTTGGAAGAATTCTCCTTCATATGTGTCTGGGTTAATGTGAGGTTCGTAATCCTCTTCATTGAGGGTAGGTGGTCTAAAATGTGGTAGCAGTTCATAAACAACATCCCAACCTTTGAGATTTGGATCAGTTTGGCAGGCCCACGGTAGATAGAAAACTTGTGTCGCTTGTTGAGCCGTAATATAGACATCGGGAACATCTAAGTGGGTGTTTTGGTTGATTTCGACTAGTCCTATATGTTCATGAGTCCTTCTAGTCTCCCTCGGCTCAAACCAATAACATTTGAAGACTACGACGGTCGGTGGGTTTTCACCATAGAATAGAAGTTCATAAATTGCTTCAACTCTTCCATAATACTCGGTGTCTCCTTCGCCGATAGCAGAGACAGAACAATTTGTAGTATTTAGGTCGGGCATAGATAGCTCTTTGCCAAAGGTACGAAAGTGATACCCGTTGATGTTGTATTTGTCAAATGAACGAACCTTATAGTCAAAACCATTAGCGACTTGTCTCAACTCGGCGTCCATAGACTCTGCATCAGCCTACAAGTTGAATACGAAAGAATGGATGCATTAGCCGCAAATTAGACCAATAGATCAAATGGGCCCTTAATGGTAATAAATTACCCTTTGTTTGAACCAACAGATGAAACCGGGATAGTCGCCTCCATGCTTTGCGAGAAGCTCATACTCTTCGACGGAATCCTTTTCGATGACCGCTCCATCCGAGAATTCGGCGACGTATCGACTATATCAAATATCCGGGAATAAGAGTAGTTCAAAGCAACTAGAAGTTGCGGAACAATAAATTACCAAGAACATACACGATGTACGGCCGCACTTCTGTTAGGTTGGTGAAGATATACAATGAAATGGTCTGCCATTCTTCGACATCCAACGATTTCCCTTTCGAAGCACCGGATGGTGCGAGCTTACCTTTGAATAGGCTGAGGTTGGATCGAACTTTTTCTCGAGCGCCATCACTGTATCGAGGCTTCGGGTTATGCAAATGATGATTTTTGGCTTCGTAGTGTGCTGTCACGAAGTTTGCCGCCTCCTCAGTAATGAATGCCTCGACCATCGATGCTTCAATTTTACGTTTATTTTTACACTTAGCTCGAAGCGTCTTGTGCATCCTCTCAGTTGAGTAGCACCATCGATTTTGAACGCCCCTCCCCCATTCTTGCCTCGGTCGGGAGATGCAAAATCAAATGTTGCATTGGATTAAAGAAGCCCGGTGGAAAGATCTTTTCTAATTTGCAGATCAACTCCGGCGCCAACTCTTCCATTTCATCTAGCACGCTAGGCGATAGTTCTTTCGCACAAAGAGAATGGAAGAAATAGCTCAGCTCTGCCAGTACTAGCCATTCATCCTGAGGGATAAAGCCACGCAACATCACCGGTATTACCCGCTCAATCCATATGTGCCAATCATGACTCTTGAGCCCAAATATTTTCAATTTCTCAAGACTCGCTCCCCTCTTTATATTCGCAGCATACCCATCAGGGAACATCAACCGCAGTTTCACCCACAATAGCATTTCCCTCATAGCTGGCCTTTCAAGATTGAACCATGCCTTTGGCTTCGCTATGATTTTCATTCCTTTCCGTTGTCGCAAGTTTTGCAACGGTCTATCACATAGAGCCTCCAGGTCGATTCTAGCCTTACGATTATCTTTTGACTTCCCCTCTATGTCGAACAATGTACCAAAAATGGCCTCCGCAATATTGTTTTCAGTGTGCATCACGTCAATGTTGTGTGGGCAAAGGAGGTCTTTGAAGTAAGGGAGATTCCATAAGCATGACTTGTGAGTCCAGGCGTGTTCTGTATTATACCCTTTGAAGTATCCTAGACGCAAAGGATCAGGCTCGAGAGCGTTTAACTGATCAAGGGTCTGTTGGCCTGTCAACGCAGCTGGTGTAGTGTTTTTGACAACTCTACCTTTGATGAAATTCTTCTTGTCTTTTCTGAACTTATGGTCAGGATCCAGGAATTGTCTATGCATGTCGAAGCAAGAATACTTGCGACCAGCCTACAGCCAACGGAACTGAAGAGCTGCCTTGCATGTGGTGCACGGGAACCTTCCATGCACACACCAGCCAGCGAATAGCGCAAACGCCGGTAATCATGCGTCGAGTACATGTACCACACATGCATTTTGAAATTTGTTTTTGTAGCCGCGTTGTAGGTCTTGATCCCATTATCCCAGGCTTCTTGCAACTCATCCTTAAGCGGCTGCATGTACACATTCATATTCTTCCCCGGATAGTTGGGCCCTGGAATTATCAACGTCAGAAATATGTTCTTTCTTTTCATAATCTCTCCGGGTGGCAAATTTAGTGGAATGACAAATACAGGCCAACAACTGTATTGTGCTACCGTCATACCATACACATTGAACCCATCCGTGCTGATGGCAACTCTAGGTTGCCTTGGATCTTCCAATTTATCCTTATGTAATGCATCGAAGTGCCTCCACGCAAAACCATCTGAAGTGTGTACGAGCATCTTGTTCCCATCCGCATCTAGTTCGGTTCTTTTGCCCAATTTGTGCCATGTCATCTGTCTGGCCGTCTCTTCGACCATGAAAATACGTTGAAGTCTTGGTACGATTGGCAGATATCGAAGAACACTAATGGGGATTTTGGTTTGATTCTTCTAACCCATGCCGTTGTCTACCACAATATACCTAGAAGAATTTCAACTGGGGCAATAGTTCAAGGCCGCATACTCAAGCATAAATAAGGCACATCCATTCTCACAGGCATGTATCTTCTCATAGGGCATCTTAAGTACACGGAGGATTTTCTCTGACTGGTACAGGTTTGCAGGCAGTACATGGCCTTTGGGTAGAAAGCGTCCAAATATCGTCATCATCGCGTCGTATCATTCTCTGCCTAGGTTGAATTGAGCCTTCAGAGCCATTAGTTGTGCGATGGCATCTAGCTGACAAAGCTCAGTCTGCTCGTGGACAGGACGTTTTGAAGACTCCAGCATTTCATAGAAGGCCTTTGCAGATTCCTCCATCTCATCGTCCGAATCACGAGCATCATCGAAGTCTTGCACCATGTCTTCAATCCCGGTACCATGCTCGTCGGTGCGACGACGAATCACCTCAGCTCTGGCACATTGGTCAGACTCACCATGAAAAGTCCACACCATATAATTAGGCATAAAACCGCACTTCTGCAGGTGTTTACCCATTTCAAACTCTGTCTGCTTTTTCCAGTTGTCACAGTTGGGACAGGGGCACCATGTTTTATGCTGGCCATTTGCAAATGCTGCTCTCACAAACCCCCTGGTTTTTGTTAACCATTCATGGGTCATATCTTTCTGACTAGGGTGACCAGTGTACATCCAAGCACGATCACTCATGTTGCCTAGTTACCTATGGGGGCACAAGAAATAAATATATAAGTCATCATCTCTATTCATACGCTAATCAAGTTTGTCAGTTTTATTACGTCCATGCAACCTACACGCTAATAGGTAAAGATAGGTCCTAATCCCACCCGAGTATGTGTAGACTGGGTTCGTTTTCCCATGCTCTACTCCAGATGCGACGCAGAATTTTAGCAGCACCTCCCCGCTGTTCTCCTGATACACGTCTCGGCAATAAGCAGAGAGGATGTGTACCCGGAGAACAACAGGGGATGCACTGACGAAATTCCGCATCGGATCCGGAGCACAGCATACGGGAAAACAAACCCAATCTACACATACTAGGGCTGTCCATGGATAATGTTGGACAATTCGAAAGGATGGCGGTTATAAATATGAAAAGAAATGCATATTTATATATGTCGCCCTTTCGAACGGGAGACGCATACTCGTCGCGCATACTCATGATTGAAGAAACCTATAGCTAGCAAGTTTCATCGGCACGAAGACCGGGACAGAGCAAATTAAGGGGGTAGGAGGAGAAGTCATTTGTGCTCACCAACAAACGCAAGGGCGGAGCTCGTCCAACACACGTGGAGGTCGTCAAACAACTGCACATTGAAATTCACCCGATCAACACAAATATGATGTTTTTATAATTAACATAATCGGAAAATATGTGACCTAACTCATAATTTACAAAATTATGACCCCATCGGCTTAGTGGCGGCGATGGTCGGTGGTGTTGGGTGTCGGTGGCGTCAATGGTCGGTGGTGTCGGGCGTCGGCGGTCGGGGGTTAGTTGTGTCGGTGGTCGGTGGTTAGTGTTGTCGGGGGTCGAGGATCACTGGTGTCGGGGGTTGGGGTCTCTTTGGTCAACAAGAGGCCGAAGAGGTGTCGCGGGTCGAGGGTTGGTGGTCAATGGTGTCGGAGTCGGGGGTAGGGGGCCGGGGGTCGAGGGTCAGGGGCGTCGGGGGTCAGGGGTCGAGGGTCAGTGGCGTCGGGAGTCGAGGGTCAGTGGCGTCGGGCGTCGGGGGTCGAGGGTTGAGGGTCAGTGGCTTCTGTAGTCGAGGGTCAATGGCGTCGGGCATCGGGGGTCGGGGGTTAGTGGAGTCGGGGGTCGGGAGTCGGGGGTCGGGGGTCAGTGGTGTCGGGCGTCGGGGGTCGGGAGTCGGGTCTCAATGGCATCGGAGGTTGGGGGTTGAGGGTCGGGGGTTGGTGGCGTCGGGCGTCGGGGGTCGTGCGCCGGGGGTCGGGGGTCGGGGTCCTTTTCTTTCTTCTTCTCCTCTCTCCTCTTTTTCTTCTTCTTCTTCTTGATCATCATATTCTTCTTCTTCTTCTTCTTTCTCTTTCTCCTCCTCCTCCTCCTCCTCCTCTTCTTCTTCTTTCTTTTATCTTTCTCCTCCTCTCCTCTTTCTTCTTCTTCTTCTTCTTCTTCTTTCTTTTATCTTTCTCCTCCTCTCCTATTTCTTCTTCTTCTTCTTCTTCTTCTTCTTTCTTCTTCTAGTTTATTATTCTCTTATTTTCTTCTAAGTTTGACTAGATAAAGCATGTAGAGTAGGAGCATAACATATAATTCAGCGCAAACATACATGTTTCTATCACAATAGAACCTCAAAAGGCTAAGATCTAAGAGTTGCAAATAAAACTACATCAATGCTTCATGCATGAGGTTTATGTCAACACCTCCTATCTTCAGACCAAAAGCTTAACATGCAACATCTGTCAAAAATGCACATTTACTTCAAATGCAAATCTATCATTTCTTTTTTGGGGCCCATACCCTTCTTCAACTATCATTTCTTTTTTCTATCTTTTTTTTTCTTTTCTATCTACTCTTTCTACTTAATAAACTAACTATCTAATTTAACATAAACACAGAAGAAGAAAAAATTAACTATCCAATTTAACAGAAAAAACACAAAATAAACTAACTATCTAAATTAACTATCTAATTTAAAAGAAAAAACAAGAAATAAAGCGGAAAAAAAAACCTTACCTGCGTAAGGGCAGTGGGCGGCCGGGGCGGAGGGCAGTGGGAGGAGGAGAGTGCGAGCTCCGTCCCTGGGCGGCGGGGAGGAGGTGCGGGGGAGGAGGGGAGGGCGACCTCCGGCCGCATGGTGGTGGTGGGCCGGAGCGGCTCCGGTGGTGGTGGCGGCGGCACTCGGGTGGGCAGGGAACGGGAAGGAGGGGCGCGTGGAGGACGGGCGCGGGGAGGAGTTGCGCGGGGAGGAGGGGAGGGCGAGCTCCGACGAGGGGAGGAGTTGCGTGGGGAGGAGGGGCGGCGGCGCTGGAGTGGGCAGTGCGCGGGGGAGGAGTTGTGTGGGCAGTGCGTGAGTTGGCCATTAGGGGAGCGGGGGTGGGGGCTGGGCGCCGTTACGGCGAGCTCCTTTGCCGTCTGCAAAGGCTCGGAGGCAGACGGCAAAGGGGTGGGTGGGGGTGCGGCGCGAGTTGGCCGTTAGGGTGGCGCCCCTTTGTCGTCCACGTGCTCTTTGCCGTCCGCCTTTAGGGCCTTTTCCATGCGTCAGCAGACGACAAAGAGGTGGCAGACGGCAAATAAGACATTTGCCATCCGCAACCTGTTTGCCGTCCGCTTTGTACCAACTGACGGCAAAGAGCATCTTTGCCATGCGTCAGCAGACGGCAAAGGCACGACAGACGGCAAATTTATCAATTCCAGTAGTGCTTTGTTGCGTACAACTTGTCCATCTTCATCTTGCTTGTTCTGAAACACCCATCTTGTACCAATGATATTTTTCTCGCCTTCAGGTTTTTCAACAAGTGTCCATACTTGGTTCCTCTTGAAGCTGTGTAGCTCTTCATCCATGGCATTCACCCAATCTGGATCTTGGAGAGCTTCTTCTACCTTCAAGGGTTCAATGCTAGATATGAAAGAATAATGCTCACAAAAGTTAGCTAGTCGAGATTTAGAGCGAGTGATTCTCACGTTTTTATGTCGCTATAGATTTGTTTCAGCGGATGATCTCTGTCCACTCTTGATCCAACTCTTGACAGCTTCTTCTTGTTGGATGGAGGAGCTTCTTCTTCCTCATCGTCATCTTGAGCATTGTCGTTTGCGTCATCTTCTTCTTGAGGTGGTGGTGAGGAAGGTTGAGGTGAATCATCAAGATGTTTCTCTTCCTCTTCTTCATCATGTCGTGTACCGCTTGTGGATGCTTCCATGTCATTTTGCGGATTTCCTTGATGAGAAGTAGGAGCTTCCACTTGAGTTGACGAAGTACTTTCCTTCACCTCCATGGGACGAATCTTGCCAATAGTCTCATCAAACTTCACATCAACCGTCTCTTCAACTTTTCGAGTAAAGTTGTTGTAGACATGGTAAGCATGAGAGTTTGATCCGTAACCAAGAAGGAAACCTTCATAAGATTTAGGTGTAAATTTAGATCGACGATGCTTATCAAGAATATATCACTTGAAAGTATCCAACTTGGTATTTGTTACCGGTCAGTAGCTCGTCTGCCGTTTTACCGAGAAGCTTGTGCAGGTAGAGTCGGTTTATGCCATGGTGAGATGTTTCCACGATTCTGCCCAAAAGTGTCTTGGAGTCTTGTATTCATCAAGCATCATTCTCACCATCTCTATGAGGGTCTGGTTCTTCCTCTCATCAACTCCATTTTGTTGAGGTGTGTACGTCACCGAGAACTCATGTAAGATACCTTATTCCTCAAGAAAAGTATCCACATTAGTGTTCTTGAACTCCGTTCCGTTGTCGCTCCGAACCTTCTTGATCTTCACTTCAAACTGGTTTTGAGATTTTCGAGCAAAGTTCTTGAAGATCATTTATACCTGCGACTTGTCATTGAGAAAGAACACCCACGTAAATCTGGAAAAATCATCAACAATAACTAGATCATAAGAATTTCCACCGAGGCTCTTATAAGCGTTGGGACCAAATATACCCATGTGAAGCAGCTCGAAGGGTCTTCTTGTGGTCATGAAGTTCTTCACGGGATGACTTCCTCCAACTTGTTTTCCTCCTTTACAAGCACTTCAAAGTCCATCTTTGTCAAAGATAACATCTTAAACACCAAGAATATGATCACCTTTGATGAGTTTGTCAAGATTATGCATACCAACATATCCAAGCCTTCTATGCCATAACCAAAGTTTTCTTTTCTCTATGTCTTTCCACAAGATATGAGCACACTCAAAGTTTTGCAACGGATTAAGCACATTTCTTGGTAAACCTATAATGATAAGATTGACGGTGTTGAGGTTACCAAGCGTGTTAACTTCATCATCATGAGAAGGATGTATGGGGTCAATGGGATGCACATAGGGATATTCAATATACTTGCGCAAATGGAACTCATCGAATATATCAAGCATTTCTTCTTCCACTGTCTAAAGTACCCCCCATCAATAATAGCAACTCTACAACTAAAAATCTAGGAACTAGTCACATTCATCTTCCTCCAATGGCGGTTAAACCAAGGGTTTGGAGACCTTGTAGTGATACCAATTGAGGGATTGATAGAATATGTGTCTAGAGGGGCTTGAATAGACTGCTTGTCAAGATAAAAATTCTAGCATAACCTCATTTCTAGGAGGGTAGAGATCTAGTAGTTGTAACAAGTCTAGGTCAGCCTACACATGTAGTTCTTAAGAGTATAGCAGCGGAAAGTAAAACATGCAAGTGTAATGTACAGGAGTAAAGTAGGGAGATCAAACGCATGAGGTTGACACGGTGATTTTTAGCATGGTTCCGATAGGTGGCGCTGTCGTACGTTGATGTTAGTGGAGACTTCAACCCACGTAGGGTAACAACTATGAGAGTCCACGGAGGGCTCCACCCACGGAGGGTCCACAAAGAAGCGGCCTTGTCTATCCCACCACGGCTTCCGTCCATGGAGGACTAGCCTTACTCACGGTAGATCTTCACGAAGTAGGCAATCTTGTTGCCCTTACAAACATCTTGGTTCAATTCCACAACACGAGGTAGGAGGCTCGCAAGCGACACCTAACCAATCTAGGAGGCACCACCCTCCAAAAGGTAATAGATGGGGTAGATCAATGAACTTCTTGCTCCTGTGATTCTAAATATAGTCTCCTCCACACAAATTACTCTCTCACAGAATATGCATGGGTAGGAGAGATTGATTTGGTAGAAAGCAGTTTGGGGAGGCTACAGATCAAGTTTCAAATGATTGGATTGGAATATCTTGGTCTCAACACATGAGTAGGTGGTTCTCTATCAGAAAATGGATTTGGAAATGAAGTGTGTGTCCTGAGTGCTTCTCCCGCGAATGAGAGGTGGGTGAAGGGGTATATATAGGCAGCAGCCAAAATCCAACCATTACACACAAAAGAGCAAACTCGGTGACAACAAAGTTGTAAACTTGGTGGTACCCACTAGCACTAAAGGTGTGAACTTTTGAATCTCGGTGAGACCGATATATACTACTCAGTGGCACCGAAAAGGTGACTAATGGTCAAATGTGCAAACTCGGTGGCACCGATACTCAGACTCGAAAATTCCGATTTTGTGTATCTTGGCAATAGAATGTTGGTCACCCAAACTCGGTAGCACCGATGCAGTTTCGGTTGCACCGATTTGGTGGGAATGGTAGGGTTCTGATTGAGGTTCAAACTCGGTGGGTCTGATGGGAAATGTTGGTGACACCGAAATTGCGAATGTGGAACTTGACAGAGTGGATATGTGGGAGAAATAACTGAGTGTTTTCGTGGCTAAGTTTGAGCATTTGAGCAATCAGTTCATTTTACTACCTCACCCCTTGTAATAGCATTGGCTTTCCTATGGACTCAAAAGTGATTTCTCACAAATATAAAATGAAGAGTCTTCTAGCTTGAATCTTGAGACAATATTATTCCTTTCTTGCATCCAGGGGTATCTTCGCATAAACCTTAAGCCATAGCTCTCCATGGACTAATTTTGAAATATTTAGGTAAAAATGTTAGTCCAAAAGACAATGCATGTTGCCATGAATTGTAAAAATAACCAAGGTGGCATATGTGCTTTCAGATGGCGTATCCCGCCGACAACGTCTACTACCCCGACGCTGCCTTCTACTACGTGGATGCCACTGAAGACTAGGAGTAGTTTAGGTGGTTCCCATGCAGGAGGCCTCACCTCGTTCGATCGTTGTATCTTTTGTGCTGGCCTTCTCTAAGGCATTGTCATGTTTCATGTCTGTACTCAGATATTTGTTGCTTCCACTGACTCGTGTATTTATCGAGCTTCTATATTCTAGCCCTCGTAGCCCTTGGCTTGTAATATGAAGCTTGTATGTTTCTATTTGTGTCTAGAGTTGTGTTGTGATATCTTGTCGTGAGTCCTTGAGCTTGGTCATCCGCATTTGCGTGTAAGATTAGTGAACGATCAAATGAAGTACGTCACAAGTTGGTATCAGAGCCGATTGCCCGTAGGTAGCCCCGTTTCAAACTCCTTGGCCAAAGTTGAGTCTAATATTTGAAAAACTTTTACTAATATTGTTGTGTGTCTTATGGGCCCACATCTCAATCAGGTGGTATTATTATCTCTTATTCCTCTTCTATACTCTGGGTTCTCATATGCGTTCTCCTTCAGGTTAAAATTCTTGCTAACTCTAATATTAGGTTTTCGTAATCACATCGACCCGGAGAGCTATATTATCTACTGATGTTCTTTTGATAATATGTTACACACACTGTCATTTGACATCCTTGAATCCTCCTTTTCAGATGCGTCCCGCAAGGCAGATTGTACGCCTCACTATGGGTGTTGATGCGATTTGGTTCCCGGCCATTCTGGTCGACCTCTTGACCAGGCTAGGATATCGCTGGTACCCCGAGTACACTATGTATGAGGACTTCCACGAGTTCAACCAGTACAAGTACCAGGATGAGGTTTGCATCTTTGATCAGACAAACATCTCGACCAACGAGCTCCACACCTTCCGCGGTGTTGGGTTGATGAGCGATATGGTCGTCCATGATGCGGCCTATATCGCTATCACCTGCCTCCATGGAGTGTACCCCCACCTGGAGGAGACTGCATTCAGATACGTCCCATATGATCCTACTAGGGATGATAATGGATATGATCTCACTGCCTACACCTCCTCCGTTTGGGAGCGCAACGACCGATCCTACGTCGTTGTCTGTACCCCCTACGTTAGTCATCGCTATGACCCACATGTTCTGGTGAAGTACGTTGAGTCGCTGGATCATGCCTTCTGAGATCAGACTGTGGAGTTATACGTGATGTGTACGTGTCTTTACGACGCCTTGTCACAGCTGCAGCCAACAGTCGACGCAAGGATCCACCCTGAGTTCAGCCTCCACCCGTGGACGACACAGCTACCACCAGGCCTTGAGTGGCCTGCTGTTGGAGGTCGTACACCTGCACTTAGACCTCTGCTCCCTCATTCAATGCAGTATGAGCACATGAGTCGCCACGGGATGCACAATCCCACCCCTAGTTTCTCCTATCACGGTCGCCGTCAGCTACCTGGATTTAGCGTTTTCTTTGACATTGATTTAGCATTGTCGCTATATCCCGTTGTTGAATTCATCCACCGCGTGCCTGCGTGCCGCCTAGTGAGTCCAGGTTATCGCCAAATTTCGTGTTTGTAATCGATGGTCTGTAATCAAACCTATGTATGGGTATGTACGTCGAACTTGGCTAGAATGAAGTATCTATCACATTTCGTTTTGTCATGCATGATTACTTCATGAATGACTACATACCCCTGCAATTACTTTATGCTAAACTACCCCTGTTAAATTTTAGCAGGACGATTAGACCAGTTGGTCGCTCGCGTGGTGCCGCAAATGATGCACCACCCTGCCTCCTGAATATATGACTGCGATGATCCAATGGTTTGAACTGAACCACTGATTTATGCAAGGGCTCATGAACCAGTTCCCAAGGTTGAATCTGAACCAGCAGCAAGACGTGATACTGCAAGACTTCTGCCGCCTCAACCCTGCGATTTACCACAGCTCAATTCAGCCTTTTGATACCGATGAGTAGCTCCGTGACATTGCTTATGAGCTGGAGTCTGCCAATGTGCCCCTGGCGAGCTATGCCAACTTTGTAGCCTACTTTCTGAAGGGTCCCGCTGCTCCATGGTGGGACATTCACATGCGCTCCTAGCCTGCTGGAACTGTCATCACCTGGCCTGAGTTCCAAGATACTTTCCGTGCCCGCTACATTCCTCACGGAATCATGGACCGAAAGAAGCGTGAGTTCCGCAACCTTGTCCAGGGCAACAAAACTGTGGATGCTTATGAGCGGGAGTTTCTGGACTTATCCCGCTATGCTGAAGAAGACATTGCAACTAATGCTCACAGACAGGAGAAGTTCCATGATGGCCTCCACCCTGACATCAAGATCACACTCCTTGTTCACGACTATGCAAATTTCGCCACCTTGGCGAACAAGGCCATTTAGGTTGAAACTGGTCTGCAGGAATACAAAGATAGCAGCTAGCACAACCGAGACATGGGTTCATCTTCGGGCCCATCTGCACAGAAGCGGAAGATTTGGATTCCTCACAACATGTATCATGCACCCGCTCCTGCTCCAAGGCCGTCCAATGTTGCACCTCGTCTGCCTCCTCCACCACCTAGGTAGCCGAAGCTTCCAGCTCCACCACCTTGAGTTCCTCCTTCCCATCCCGAGGATGGTATGTGCTTCAAGTGTGTCCGTCCAAGTCACCGTTCTAGAGACTGCATGCAGAATCAAAATTCAGTTGGCACTTCTCTCAACTGGCAGTGGCAACAATCAAAACTACAACAACAATGCCAAACCTGATTATGTTCGTGCACATGCCAACAATATTGAAATGGATCAAGTTCAGGACCACCCTGCTACCATGATGGGTACACTTCTCGTTAACTCAGTTCCTACTTCTGTATTGTTTGATACAAGAGCATTGTATTCCTTTATGTCAGAAAGTTTTGCATACATGCATGACATTAGAATCGAAGAGATGAACCTTCTGATAGTGGTAAATACCCCCGCGGGCCAATGTCGAACCTCTGTGGTTTGCCCCAATGTCCCCGTTGAAATTGAAGGACTGAAATTTCTTGCCCCTCCCATATTACTGAAGTCTTCAAACATTGACCTCATACTGGGAATGGACTGGTTGAAGGCCCAAATGGCTTCAATTGTTTCTGCCACCAAAACTGTTCATCTCCTTCATCCTTCAAATGAGTTAATAAGCTACCATGATCAACTCATTCGAGATACTGAGGCACGACTATATGCCTTAAATGTATTAAATGCGTCACCTCTTGAAGGGATTGAAAACATTCCAATTGTCTGGGAATTGCAAGATGTCTTTCCGGAAGAACTTCCGGGGATTCCCCCTGCTCGAGTTGTCGAGTTTTTCATCGACTTGGTACCCGGCACCACTCCTATCGCCAAGCGTCCTTATAAAATGCCACCACATGAACTCCTTGAACTTAAGCAAGAAATTGACAATTAGCTTCGCCTGGGTTTCATCTCTCCTAGTTCCTCTGCTTGGGGAGCACCTTCTCTGTTTGTTAAGAAGAAGGATGGAACAAATTGTCTGGTTCAAGACTACCGTCCTATCAATCAAGCCACTATTCAATACAAATATCCTCTTCCTGAAATAAATGATCTTTATGATCAACTTGCTAGCTCCTCAGTCTTCTTTAAGTTCGACTTGAGGTTGGGATACCACCAGATCCGTGTTCGCAAAGAGGATATCCCAAAGACCACCTTTGTTACCCGCTATGGATCATACGAGTACACCGTCATGTCCTTCGGCTTAACCAATGCCCCGACAACCTTCTCTTGATTGATGAATTATATATTCATGGACTACCATGACAAATTCGTCGTGGTATATTTGGATGATATTATGGTATATTGAAAGAATAAATAAGAGCATGCCAAACATCTTCGTCTTGTACTGGAAAAGATTCGGGTGCATAAACTCTATGCGAAGCATTCCAAATGTGAATTCTGGCTGGACGAAGTAACGTACCTTGGTCATGTGATCTCCAAGGATGGCATCGCGGTCAACCCCAAACGAGTTCAAGCTATTCTTGACTATACTCACCTGAAGAATGTCAAGCAAGTCAGAAGTTATCTCGGATTCGCGAGCTATTGCCATCGATTCATCGCGAACTTCTACAAGATTGCAAAGCCCTTAATCAATGTGGTTCACAAAGGTGTTAAGTATGAGTGGACTGAAGTTTCCAGGCACTCAAGTACAAACTGACATCATTCCGAGACTTGCTCCTCCGGATACAAAAAGGGATTTTATTATGTATTGTGATGCTTCTCGTCAAGGAATAGGTTGTATCCTCATGCAAGATGACAAAGTGATTGCTTATGACTAACGTCAACTTCGAGCTCGTGAATAGAACTATCCATTTCAAGACCTCGAACATGCTATAGTAGTGCATTCACTAAAGGAGTGGCAACAATACCTTCTCGGCAATTGCTTTGAGATTTACACCGACCATTAAAGTCTGAAGTACATGTTCACTCAGCCGGATCTGCACCTCCGTCAGCAAAGATGGATGGAGCGCATATCAAATTTTGATTATGGTATATCTTATACCCCCGGAAAAGCTAACGTAATGGGTGATGCCTTGAGTCGCAAGTCATACTACAACCACCTCGAGGTTCATAAGGTTCATGACTGTCTTCAAGACGAATTCGATAGGCTGAAACTCCATACTGTTCCTTAGGGTTACCTTGTTCCCCTTCCTGGAGAGTTTCAAAAGATGAACCTACATGTTCTTAATCAGGATTCCCTGAGTAACCTGGTTGTTGAACTGGATCTCATGAGTAGCATCAAAACTATTCAACTATTTGAGCCTGAAGTCGATAAGATTAAAAGATACCTTATAGAAGGTAAACCCTCTTGCTTCACTCTTGCAGAGATGGTGCCTTGTACTTCAAGGGTCGTTTTACGTACCACATAAGCGAGAAAAGCTGAGGATGAGTGGAAAGGTGATGAAATAAGCTCATCATACCATGTTGTCTATCCATCCGGGTAGTACCAAGTTGTACCAAGACATCCGCCAAAGATTTAGGTGGTCAAATATGAAACAAGACATTGCACACTATGTTGCAGAATGTGATATTTGCCGGCGAATCAAAGGAGAACATCAAAGGCCTGCTGGAACTTTGCAACCTATCTCTATTCCTGAATCAAGATGGGACCATGTTGAAATGAGCTTTGTCATTGGTTTTCCCAGAGCTCGGAAAGGTAATAATGCTATTATTGTCGTTATTGACCGACTGTCCAAAGTTGCATAATTTCACGCCGTCAAAGAAACAATTACTACTAGTCAGCTGGCAGATCTTTATATGTCCAGAATTGTTTCACTTCACGGTATTCCGTTGGTAATCAACTCTGACCGTGGCAGCTTGTTCACTTCAAAATTCTTGGAAAGTTTTCAGAAGGCTATGGGGACCCATGTGTCCTTTAGCATCGGATTTCACCCTCAATCCCAGGGACAAGTTGAACGAGTCAACCAAATTCTCAAGGACATGCTTCGAGCTTGGGTCATTTCTTTCGGTAAGAAATGGGAGGAATCTCTCCCGTATGCTGAGTTCTCCTACAACAGTAGCTATCAAGCTAGTCTGAAGATGGCCCCTTCCGAAGTATTGTATGGACACAGGGGTCGAACTCCTCTGAATTGGTCAGAATCTGGGGAAAATCACACTTCGGTCCGGATATTATCCAACATGCTGAAGATCAAGTACGCATTATTCATGAGAATCAGAAGGCTGCTCAGTCTCATCAGAAAAGTCAGTATGACCGTCATCACCAAGATATGGTCTATCAACCTCACAAAAAGGCTTATCTTCGTGGCACACCAATGAGAGGTGCACTCTCACACCCTGTTTTTGCTATCACTTGTCAGTATTGTAAAATTTTGAGCTTGTTAAAACTTTTTCAAAACTAATGTTGTGAGTGCCATGATTGACATTGTATGCTTGTATGCCTGATCATGTGAGGATTTAAAACCCTAAATTCCTTTGGTACTATTCTGAATTCCAAAAACCTTGCTTATTGCTGACCAAAGTAAAACCACCTTGAGTGGCACTACATGCCCTTGATAGCAAGCAGTGCTTCTACTCATATTTGATAATCTGATTTTTACCTATCTTTATATTTCAAAACCACAAAAATAATTATTCTGTGATTATTTTTCTAATTAAATAACCTGTCCATTTCTAAGGTCAGAATTGGTATTCCAACATGGAAAAATACTTTTCTGCTTTGGAAAAATCTGATTAAATTTATAGATGATCAGAAGGACATATATTTTCCATACATAGGATTTTATACCCCATTTTATATTATATTTATTGATTAAAACTATAAAAGCTATTTTTGTCTGTTTCGGCATTTTGAAATATTTCCAAAGGAAATATTCTCAATAAATTCCTAGAAAATTCCAGTAATATCCCTAAGCCTTGTTTGTTGTCCACACAAAGTTTCACCTTGATCAAAGGAGGATAAGGAGCCCAAATAACCCTAAAACCCTGTCTGTCCAGAATCAAGTTAGAACAACTCTACATAGCAAAGTTTATCCAATGAAGTTAAAACTTTGCCGGAGTGCCTAATACCTCAAATGAGGGTTCCACACCAAAAATGGGATTTGTGGGACTTAGTTTGCCCACACTCCCTTTGGAAGGAATAAATCTGGTCATATTGTAGTGTTTTCAAGTTTACAAAGCTAAACTTGTCCTTTGGAGCTAAAATTTGGTGAAACTCCATGGTTTACCACCAAACCCAAACCTGTTAAGTTGCAGCACCAGTGGTGGAGTGCAACCCCCCAAACCCACTGTCGAACACCTTCTGACAGATAGGAAAAAGCCACCTTAGCCACAGCTAAACTAAACTCCTTTGCTTCAAACTCTTAGATTAAGTGGCCAGCACCTATGTCTAACCCCAGTCAACTGGCCCCTCACTGGTTCAAAGTGGAAAGGCCAAAACCCCAATTTAGATCTCAGTTCATGACTGACAGCACCAGTATTTCTTGCCTCCCTTGACCAGCCGAAGCTCCCACGAGAACCAAACGGCTAGCCACACCCCCAGCCAATGCCATGACATGCTGGACACGTCCAAACTGCCTCAAAACGCACCAGCATGCCGTGGCATGCAAAAACTGCGCTCTGGACGCTATACAGGGAGTCACCAAGGTGGGGGCGACGCCCTCGGCTAGTTCCAGCCTCCCTTGAGATGTCCAACCTCTTCCCCGACAACCCTTCTGCGTCGAGCAAGCCTCGGGGCCCCTCCTCTCCCGCACTAGAGCTCGCGCGACGCGTGCCCGCGCGCGCCAGAACCGGCCAAGGTTGCGCGGCCATGAATTCTCGACTTCTCTCTCTCTCTCTCTCTGAATATGGTTCGGGTGGTCCAAAACTACGTCCTGAGACCGTGGTTTCAACCCCGGCATCTCTCTGCGCCCCCATGCGCGCCACGGTGAGTCACCGACGCTCCCGAATCTGCTCACCGTCGCCGCCCTATAAATAACCCTCCCCCTCGCTCCAGCACCCCTCAGATAGCTTCGCCACGATCACTAGTACCTCCCTAGCCCCTCAACAAACTAGCAGAGCCCCGGTGCTCGAGATCGACCGAGGCCCCTCCGCCTCGGAACTCCGGTCAATCTCAGGCTACACGACGGCTCCTGCGCCCCTCGACCCACCAAACTGACCCCTTGATCCCAAGAAGCTTTCCCCCAGCTCGCCCGAGCTTTTCCGTGTCTCTAGCCACCCCCTCGACCACCTCCCGAAACTCATCCGCCACGGCCTCCCCGTCGTTGTTTCGACTACCAGCAGGTAGGCGACGGTGAGGCAAACCCATTCCCGTGTTCGTTGGGGCATGAGCGCGTCGGCAACCTCGTCGGCGTCCTCCTCCTCCTCTCTGGACGGAGGTATGAGACGACCCTGACAGGTGTGCCCCACCTGTCAGTGGCCCAGCCTCCTCCCCCACGCTGGCCTTAGACGCTAACCGTAGGGCCCCGTGCGTCAGGTTCAAACCTGACGGTGCGCGCGACTGGTAGGCTGTCGGCTGGCCATGGGCCAGCCCAACTCTGTGCCGAGCCAGGCTGGGAGTTAGCCTGTTTTCTTTTATTTTAAAACCCTAGTTTCTAAGATTTTTTTAAAAACATTTAACCAGTGTAAAAATATAACTCTTCCACTTTTATTCTTCTAAAAATGTGTAGTATTTAATGGTATGCTTAGGTGAATTTTTACAACAACTATTCTATTTTATATTAATAAAAAGGACTAAAATGGAATAGTTTTGCTTCTGTTTGGTTGTTTTCAAAAATATTCCTTCAAGGAAAACTAAGGAAAATATTTTTTAAATGATATCTTAGATTTATCAGTAATTGAGAACATTTTTAAAATAACTTTGTGGACTGTTTCTGTGTGAGCTATTTCTTCTTTATTGTTTTATCAACGATACAAAATCCGTGTGACGAGGGAACCGGAGCGGAAGACCTCGAAGACCCCAGATACTTAGCTGACCAAGGCAAGCAGCCCTTTGACCATGACTGAGCATATGTTACTTTGCATGTTAAAATAGCAAGTATTCCCGTTGCATATGATCATAAGTGCCGGTAATCATTTGATATGATTTTACCGAAGGCTCCTCCAGAGCATTTGCATCGAGCTTGACTCTACCCCTTGAGGGTCATGCTAATACCATGTTGACAAGTAAAGATAGCAGTAGTATTACCATGAGCATGATGTTGTCATAAAGAAAGAGTTTATGAAAACCCCGTCGGGTGCCACTAATGCCCGAGGGTGATGATGAGTTAGGTGGTCACTTTTGGTGAAGTGATGCACCCGGTATTTGTGTGAGTAAGGTTTCGGAAATGGGATTAGTTTATGATGTGTCGACCGTCCCAACCTTACCAGTACGACCACGTTACCCCTTATCGGACGGGGCTATGTTAATTACTATGGTCGGTGCTAGCAAAGAGCCAGATTACTAGTGGCGGGAGTGATATGTGGTCACTCTCGTGATGGGTTCGTGTCGGGTAGGACGACTATGCCATTTTTATGAGTTCCAGTCACACCGTTGGTCCCCGCATGGTTGGTACTGTCTAGAGTTGGTGCTCGTAAGATGTACAACATGTGGGTTGGGTGCTAGTCAGGAGGTAAGAGAATACTCTCGAGTATTAGCAGCTGAATGTGTCAGATTCAACCACACCTGAAAGATTGGTATCGACAAGCAAAGTATTAGCAACAAAGTAGGATGATAACAACGGTGTCAGAAACGATCAGTTAACGGCAGACTATTCCTAACTGTCAGATCAATGGCGCTAGAAGTTGCCCGTTGACGGAAATTGTCTTTTCCCGTGAACGCCGAGCGAACCAGAATTGTAGTAGGTAGCAGCAGTGTAACGAGTAACAGCAGTGCCAAGGAACAACAATAGTGACAGTAGTAGCAAGTAGCACCAGTAGTAACAGCAGTAGCAGCAACAACAGTAGCAAGTAACAGCAGTAGCAAGTAACAACAGAAGCAATCGTAGTAACAACAGTAGCAGCAGGGCAAGATAAGTAACATCAGCAGTGGGACAAACTCGTAGGCAATGGGTCGGTGATTTGTTCGGATGATATTCATCATGCAACAGTTATAACACGGAGAGATATGTGGCTAGCTCCCATTCGTCAATGTGATGTAGGCATGCATTCTATGTGTAGTCATACGTGCTTAGGGAAAAGAACTTGCATGACATCTATTGTCCATCCCTCTCGTGGAAGCGTGGTCCAAAAGGATACTACAGGATATTAAGGTTCTCCTTTTAATAAAGAACTGGAACAACGCATTAGCACTTTGTGAACACATGAATTCCTCAAACTATGGTCATCACCGGGAGTGGTTCCGGTTATTGTCACTCCGGGGTTGCCGGGTCATAACACATAGTAGGTAACTACAACTTGCAAGATCGGATCAAAAACACACATATATTGGTGACAACATAATAATTTCAGATCTGAAATCATGGCACTGGGGCCCTAGTGACAAGCATTAAGCATGGCAAAGTAGTAGCAACATCAATCTCAGAACAAAGTGGATACTAGGGATCAATCCCCGTCAAAACTAACTCGATTACATGATAGATCTCATCCTACTCATCACCGCCCAGCGAGCCTACGAACAGATTACTCACGAACGATGAAAAGCTTCATGGAACTGGAGATGGAAGAAGGTTGATGATGACGATGGCGACGATTTCTCCTCTCCGGAGCCCAAAACGGACTCCAGATCTGTCCTCCAGATGAAGAACAGGATGTGGTGGTGCCTGCGTATCGCAAACGTGACGAAATCTTCTCTTCTTATTTTTTTCTAGGCGAAAGTGAATTTATAGAGCTGAGTTTGGGGGCGGCAGAGCCACGTGGGCCCCACAGGCTTGGTTGCCGCGGCCAGGGGGGTGGCCGCGGCAACAGGGCTTGTGGCCCATTGGCCCATCCCCTCCGGTGGATCTTTGCACAGGTATTTTTCATATTTTCGAGAAAAATTCTTCGTAAATTTTCAGGACGTTCCGAGAACTTTCATTTCTGCACAAAAACTACACCATGGCAATTTTGCTGAAAACAGCGTGAGTCCGGGTTAGTTCCATTCAAATCATGCAAATTAGAGTCCCAAACAAGGGCAAAAGAGTTTGGAAAAGTAGATGTGATGGAGACTTATCAACTTACCCAAGCTTAAAACCTTGCTTGTCCTCAAGCAACTCAGTTGACAAACTGAAAGAGAAAGAAAATTTTTGACAAACTCTGTTTGATCTTGTTGTTGCAACTATGTCTAACTCATAACCAGAATTTCAGCAAGATCACAAGTTAACCACATAAGCAAGTGACACAAAGGTCTCACAGTAAACTAATATCAATGGCATAATCAGCTAGCGAGCAAATAATAATGAGTTTCAGATACCAACAATTCAATCAAAACAAGCATGAATCAATATGAATAGGTGGTATCTCGCTAGCTCTTTCTAAGACCGCAAAACATAAATGCACAACACTTTCAAAGATCAAGGGCTGACTAAACATTGTAATTCATAGCAACGAAGATCCAGTCGTAGTCATACTCAATATCAATCAAAATCAAAGCATAAAAATGACAGAGGTGCTCTCTAATTGGTGCTTATATAAGAAGACGATGACTCAAGAGGAAATAAATAGACAGGCCCTTCGCAGAGGGAAGCATTGATTTGCAGAGGTGCCAGAGCTCAAGCTTTGAAAATAGAGATAATAATTTTGGGTGGCATGCTTTCATTGTCAACGCAATGACCAAGAGTTCTCAATATCTTCCACGCTACTCATGCTATAGGCGGTTTCCAAACAGAAAAGTGAAGTTTTAACTCCCCCACCACCAATCAATCACACTCCACGGCTAGCCGAATCCTCGGGTACCGTCCATACTAACATCAATCCGGGGGGAGTCTTGTTTTACAGTTATGTTTTTGATTTAAGCATGGAACTGGGCATTCCAATTACCGGCCCCTTTCTCGTGAATGACAATGAATAAACACATGTCGAGGATAACACGCCTAACATGGAAGATATCAATAGCCCTCTATCACCACATGAGCGGTTCGGGCATGCAAAACAGAATATTTCTTGAAGGTTTAGAGAATGGCACATGCAAATTTACTTGGAACGGCAGGTAAATACCGCAAATAGGTAGGTATGGTGGACTCTCATGGAAAAAAAATTGGGTTTGTGGAAATGGATGCACAAGCTGTATTCCGCTTAGTACAAGTGAGGGCTAGCAAAAGACTCGGAAGTGACCAACTAGAGAGCGACAACGGTCATGAAGATGCAATGAGTTTGACTAACATGGAATGCAAGCATGAACAGGACATAAATCACCATGAACACGAACATCATAGAGGCTATGTTGATTTGTTTCAACTACATGCATGAACATGCGCCAAGTCAAGCCACTTGAATCATTCAAAGGAGAATACCATCCTATCATACTACATCATAGTCATCTCAAAATCTATGTTGGCATTCAAGACAAACCATTATAAGCTCCTTGATAAATAAGCATGGAATCAGAAACTATGATCTCTAAGTTCTCATTGCAAACATGTTTCTCTCACAACAAAGCTGAATCTGGGACGACAAGCTAGTCATATTTACAAAAACAAAATAGATAGACTTCATACCAGCTTTTCCAGTCTCAGTCACTTCATCATATATCATAATTATTGCCTTTCACTTGCACGATCGAACGATGTGAACAATAATAATAGTGCTCGTGCATTCGACTAAGCTGAATCTGCAGGCAAACACAAAGGAGAAGACAAAGTAATATGGCTCTTTGAAAGCTAAACAGGTATGCATACAAGAGCCACTAAACATTGTAACCAATATCTTCTACCTTGACCCAAAGAAAAAGAAAACTATTTACACGGGACAGCTCTCAACAAGCAAAAGAAGAAAGAAAAATCTTTTTGGGTTTTCTCAAAAGGACACAAAACAAGAAAACAAGAAAACGAAAATAAACTAGCATGGATAATACAGTGGCAAAGTGTGAACACCGACTAACAAAGTGAAAGCATAAGCATGAATGTAAGGTCGGTGAGAACAGGTACTCCCAAAAGCTTAGGCTTTTGGCCTAGCTTGGTCTACTCCCAAGGCAGGAAATAACCAGCTTCGGGATAATCCGGAGCGGACTGTGGATGCCACTGCTGTGTGAGCTCCTCTGGCTCCCACTGATAAACTGGCGTCTGGTACTCGACTGGCGGCTCGGGCAGGGGCACCTATGGTTGGGCTAAGCCCCAATATGCGTAGATGTCCGAGGGCATAATAGTGTACCTGCGTGCATGAAGATCAAACAAAGAAGGAGCAGGCAAAGTAATAATCTCTCGAGTACCCTGACTAAATACCAGGTTATAAATCATCCGTCTACTAGCATCTCTATCCAGAAAATCATGGCGAACCATGCTGTCGTAATCCAGATATTTCTCAGGAAGAAGCATCTCTTCTTCCTCGAGAAGTCTAATAGGTATCTCAAAGTGTCAAGCAAGATGAGTAGCGTAGATACCTCCATAGACGACACCCTTTGAACGGTTTGTGTTCAACCGCTGAGCTACTATAGCACCTAGGCTATAAGTCTTAGTGCTATAAAGGCCTTCGCGCAAAACCGCAAGGTCTGGAGAGCTAAGTGATCCAGCCTCCCCACGAACAATCAAACATTTTCCCACAACTAATGAGAAGTACCAAAGCACAGGAAAATGTATGCTAGCAATTCTAGCGCGAGACACTCCTCTCTCCTCTCCAACAGCAATAGTACCTATGAAATCTTCCGAGTCCCGTGGACGAGGATCATGAATATCTCCAACATAAGGTAATTTGCATGCATTGCAAAAATCCTGTAGTGTCATGCACTGGGGGATATCATACAACATGAACTCAACCATGGGAGGATTCTTCCTCGGATAAAAGTTGAAGCTTTGAACGAAAATATTGGTGAGGAGGAGGTATTGTGAGCACTTATCTTCAACGAACGCGGTAAGACCTGAGTTGTCCACCAAGTAATAAAAGTCTTCATAAAGCCCGACGGCACGTAAAAATTCATCACTTGGCCACTCGCAAGCTCGAACTTCCGTGACTCGAGGAACCACGTACTTGGGAAGGTTCTTCTCATCCTCCTTGGGGTTACGGCTTGAAGAGCCTCTCATGAACCTCCTCATCTTTTTTCCTTTTCTATCTCTGAAAAATTCTGAAATTTTTAGAGACTTTGAAAGAAAAGTGAATGAAGATTAACCCAACTCGTAGCAACTACTCCTACTAGTGCTTAGAGACCGTATCACGCGCTAAAACTACTTGGGACCAGCTAAAATCAACATTTCAAGCTCAAGAACAGGGTCACCAAGGTAGCAAGAATATGCGAAGGATAAAGCACTAGAGCAAAACCTAATTGGACCAATGGAGGAGTCACTTAACAAGGAGTAATTTCCCCAAAACGGTTCGAAGAATGATGCTTTAAGCAAGGAGATCGAAAATCACAGCCAAATGAGCAAGAACACGGGTTTGAGCTGCGAAACAATTTTTTCTGGAGGAAGAAGAGGATGGGGGCTGGAATGAGTGGAGGGGGCCCTGTGGGCCCCACAAGCTTGCTTGCCGCGACCAGGGGGGTGGCCGCGGTGACAGGGCTTGTGGCCCACTGGGGTGGCCCCCAGGCCAGCTCTTTGTCCCAGTATTTTTCAAATATTCCAGAAAAAATCATACTAGATTTTCAGGACCATCGGAGAACTTTTATTTTCGGGGTATTTTTCTCCGGGACGCTAAAACAGAAAACAGGAAAAACTAAACTAAATCTATCATTTTTCTTCTAAGAAATAGAAAGTGAAAGCTTAAAACAGAGGTATGTGACTCTTTGATTCATCCATTTCATGGTCATCGAAAGAAATCGGTCAATGGCGTTGATCATATCCTTATGACAAAACTTTCTTGAATCGCAAAAGAGAACAGAGAATTTTTGAATAGCCACTAAGTCACCTCAATGGGGATATCAATCTCCCCAACAAGCAAATCATACTTCATCTTGACACGAGGAATAGGGCATTCAAAGCTCCCAATAAGAATCGATGAAGTTTGTTTGATAGCATTGATGCAATGTACTTGATATTGTTTCTTCGGAAACTGCACAGTATGCTCATTACCGTTGACATGGAAAGTGACATTGCCTTTGTTGCAATCTATAACAGCCCCTGCGGTGTTTAAAAAGGGTCTTCCGAGGATGACAGCCATGGCATCGTCCTCGGGAATATCCAAAATAACAAAGTCTGTTAAGATAGTGGTGTTAGCAACCACAACAGGCACATCCTCGCAAATGCCGACAGGGAAAGCAGTTGATTTGTCGGCCATTTGTACAGAGATTTTAGTGGGTGTCAACTTATCCAGTTCAAGTCTACGATAAAGAGAGAGAGGCATAGCACTAACACCAGCTCCAAGGTCACATAAGGAACTTCTTACGTAGTTTCCTTTAATGGAGCAAGGTATAGTGGGCACTCCGGGATCACCAAGTTTCTTAGGAGTTCCACCTTTGAAAGTGTAATTGGCAAGCATGGTGGAGATCTCAAGATCTGGTATCTTCCGTTTATTGGTCACGATATCTTTCATGTACTTGGCATACAGAGACATTTTGAGCATATCAACTAACCGCATCTGCAAAAAGACGGGTCCTATCATTTCAATAAAGTGCTCAAAATCCTCATCATCATTTTTCTTGGATGCTTAGGAGGAAAGGGCATAGGTCTCTGAACCCATGGCTCTCTTTCTTTACCATGCTTCCTAGCAGTGAAGTCATTCTTATCGTATCTCTTAGGTTGTGGGTTATCATGTGTTAGAGCATATATCTCCATATGTGGTTTTGGTAATTGATGACAATTCCTATGGACTAATGGTTGCCTTAAGTTAAATTTATAGGATTTGTCCATAGGCACTTCTTGAAGTCCATCTGTTGGGTTCAAGGAGTTTATATGATGACCAAGATGTTAATCAAGGTATTATCCAAATAATGGTCATAGAAACACTAGGTTGATCAAGATCGCAGACAAAGAGTAAATCAAGATGATCAACACACAAGCGTATAAGATGTACCGAGAGGGATCAAGTGATCCCATGGTATGGTAAGCATTGTCCATTGCGTGTTTGTGTACTAACCCATGGTCTTTGTGAGACTCCTATGTGGGGGTTAGGTGTGCTTCCATTGGGCTTGCGTCAAAAGGAAGATCTCATACAACCCATGAAGGATGACGTCAAGTGGTGATCGTCATTAAGATTGTGGTGTGCAAGTTCAAGTGGATCAGCACGAATATATCATTGAAACTATTGTCAATGATCATGTGTTGATAAGGACAACCTCATGTGCTAACAAGGACAAGATCAAGATAAGCATTCCTGAGCACTGCATGCTTGATTCTTGTGGATGTTCACATGGTGGACACGACAAGATCAAGATAAGCATTCTTGAGCACTTCATGCTTTATTCTTGTGGATGTTCACATGGTGGACAAATGAAGATGAATACATAAGCTAGGCTTTCCGCATTGTGTATGGGAAAGCTACTTGAAGTCTTCATCATGTCTTGCTTTCAACTTGAGCCCAGAAGGAACAACAACATCAAGCTCAGGTGAAAGGGCTAACTCAAAGGTATCAGTTCCTTTGACGTTAGTTGTGCGGAGTAATGATCAGCGAATAAAAGTATACACTCAAGTATGGATCATCAGTACCCCTTTTATGATTCTTGAGTCTTTAGGGATCCCGCACTATTAAGAGGGGATCACAGGTTTTGCGATGAACTTGATCAAACTACATCTTCACTTTTTCCTCAGACCACATCTCCACTGCTTTGCTGTTATCTGAAAACAGAACGAGGGCCTCGAACATCCGGCTTCCTCCGGACGTCCGAGGGCCGGACGACCGACAGCTTCAGAAATCTGGAATCCTATACTAGAGAAATCAGAGCCATATAACTCGGACTTCCGGCTCTCTCCGGACGTCCGAGGCCCGGATATCCGACCAGCTTCGGAATTCCGGAACTATGCACCAGAGAAACTTGACCCATATAACTCGGACTTCCGGCTCCCTCCGGAAGTCCGAGGGCCGGTCAAGGCTCGGACGTCCGACCCCCGTCGGAAATCTGGAACCTATCACCAGTAGAAGTTGTGTTGTATAACTCGGATTTCCGGTCCTCTCTGGACGTCCGGTCGCAGTCTAATTCAAAATAGTTTCAGTCGTTTCTACAGGCCTCGGACGACCGACCCCTGTCGGACGTCTGACCCCTCGTGGACGCCCGGACTTCCGACAGCTGTCGGACATCCGGACCCTGTGTGACTTAAAGTACCCCCAACGGCTGGATTTCACTCCACACTATAAATACCCCCTCCCACTTCGTGAGAGGGTTGCCCAACACAGCCTTATCCTCATAAGAACACATTTCCACCTCACACACATTTTCTCACTCCAAATCTTAGATCCCAAGAGCATTTGTGAGCCCCTTTGAGAGTTGTTCCAATCAAAAGATAGATCGTCTCCCTCTCCTTCTCTCAACCTAAGCTATTTGTGATTTGAGCAAGTTTTGAGCATTCCCCGTGATCTTGTTACTCTTGGAGGTTGGAGACTCCTAGGCGGTAGGAGTTCTTCGGAGAGGAATCAATCCGTGTGATTTCCCCCGGAAAAGTTTGTGAGGGTTTGGAAGCCACCTCAAAGGCTTCCCACTAGTGGTTGAGACACGCCTTCGTGGTGTTATCTCAAAGGGAGAATAGGGTGAGCCTTCATGGCGTTGGTGTGCCTTCGTGGTCACATCCACCTCTCTAGCGGTGACTAGCTTCCCTCCAAGGAAGTGAACATCGGGATACATCTTCGTCTGAGTGACCTTGATTATCCTTAACCCTAACTCCTTACTTGTGGTTTACTTGTGTTATTTGAGCATACATACATTGCATATTGCTTGTGCTCATTATATTGTGTTGGTTATTTCTTGTACAAGATTAATCATTCATGCATACCCTCTATATCCACATGTACATACTTGCAGCCCTTGATATATCGTGTGATATAGTGTGATCTAGTATCTTGTGTTGTTCACCTACTTGTCGTGTGATATAGCTCAAGTAAGTTTGTGTAACTTACTTGTGCTTGTTAGTAACTGCATTGTGTCCATCTTGGTAGATCGTTTTGTTGATACACGTTGCAGTGCCTAGTGCATTTAGGATTTGTGCTTGACAAGTAACCTCTTAGTTTATTTCCGCATTAGGTTCAAGCCAAATCTGAAGAAGTTTTTAAATATCCTATTCACCCCCCCTCTAGGCATCTTCGAGGTCTTTTCAATTGGTATCAGAGCTAGGTCTCTCTTTAATTAGGTTTCATGACCTAGAGAGTATCGATGTCGACTATTGGATTAGTGCACAATGGCATCTTTGACTTTGATGGCACAAATTATACCCTATGGAGAATTCGTATGCTTCATCACTTTCGGGCCATGGGTCCAAATACTTTACGAATTGTTCTTGTAGGGATTGCTGAGAAAAGGGATGATGCATCTTCATCTACTAATGAAATGTATCTTGATTGTGAGGCTTTTCTTGCCATTCATCGAACCATAAGTCCTAAAGTGTTTAAGTCTATCTCGACTTGCAAGTCAGCTCATGAAGTTTGGACTAAACTTGAAGATATATATGGTGGGTCCAATCTTGATGAAGACGGTATTATGATGAAGGAGTTGGTACATGAACTCTTCACTCTTTTCGATCTTAAAGAGTCCACCACTACTTCCATATCCGATTGCTTGCACACCTGAGCATCTTCAACCTCACAAGGTAATGACATGGTGAGTGAAGAAATATATGTTGATGAAAATGTCATAGCCTCTATGGACACGAGCATATCTAGCACCACACATAGTGTAAATTATTATGCTGATAGGTCATGCTTTTCACCTAAAGATCCCTCGACAAATGTCTGTGGTGATATGCCTGCTTCCTCATGTCCTCTTGATCAAAATATCTTGTTTCTCCCTAGTTTCTCTATGACTAATCATTTAGGGGAAATCAAGAAATATGAAGTACTTTTGACTAATGAAGAATCTGATTCACCAAAAGAATCGTCATCAACTCCTCCAGTTCACATGTGCCTCATGGCAAGAGGTAATAATGAGGTATCATCTTCCCTGTGCAATAACGATGATATTTGCGATGAGGATGATGATAATGACTTGACTGAAAATATCTATGTGATCAGTAAAATTCTTCATAAAGCTAAAAATAACGCTCTTCAAAGGTTCCAAGATGTTCTTGTTTACTTTGAAAATTGTAATGATTCACTTAATCATGAACAAGCTAAAAGTGAACAACTTGAACATGAACTTGAGAAGAGTCATCAAGCATGTAGAGACATAAGATCTTCAAAAGGAGAGATTGAAGTTGCTCATGATAAACTTAAAAGGTATTTTGAGGTCCTTCTCCTTGAATGCAAGAATGTCAAGGGAGAGCTCATCAAAACCTCTAAGATACTTGAGGAGCTTCAATCTACTCATGAGAAGTCTCTAATCACTACTTACTCCTCTCATATTGTTGATGATAGTTGTACATCTAACCCTATCTCTTGTGAAGTATCAACATTGAAGGAGAATGTTGAGCTACGTGCTCAACTTGATTTACTAACTAGCAATTATGGGAAGTTGGAAGAAAACCATGTAATGCTCACAAGCTCTCATGCCGATCTTCTAACATCCCATAATGTGCAAAAGTTAGCTCATGAGTCTATCATCACCAAGGTTACATCAAGTGAGCCTCATGTGGAGAATGGCACTACTTCAAGTCAAAGTACTATACTTTCAGGTGCAAGTCCTCGTAATTCGTCTACTCATAATGTTGCTACCTCGTGTGATGAATTACTTTCCTTGCCTTGTTGCTCTAACATTGAAGCTTAAACTTCCTCTAGTACTTCCATTGATACTAACCGTGCAGAGGAAATCAAAGAGCTCAAGGCCCAAGTCACTTCTTTGAAGAAAGACTTGGAACAGTGTCATGAAGGGATGCCCATACTCAACAATATCCTGTGTGAGCAAACATCTCCGAATGACAAAAATGATGTTGGAGTAAACTCAAACAAGAACAAGAGGGGCCTAGAACAAGTCAAGAATTCGACCAAAATCATTTGCTTCAAGTGCAAAGTTAAAGGGCACCATGTTAGATCTTGCCCTCTGAAGACGAAGTATCAAAGTCACAAGCAACAAGGGAAGCGGCCACAAACTCAATCACATATTCAACTACAAGTTGAAAGAAGGCCTCTTCCCAATAAGACCCAAGCCAACACTCCCCGAGGTGAGAAATCAACTGGGAAGAAAGCAAAGGGTAGATGTTGCTACTTATGTCGTGAGAAGGGTCACGTCGCTTCGTCGTGCACAAGAGGTAACTTATCCAACCCAATCACGACTGATGATATCTATTCCCTTGGGAAGGATAAGGTTGGCAATGTGTTTGCCAAGTTTGTTGGTACTCAAAATGGTGTCAAGAAAAGAACCATTTGGGTTGCCAAGCCTATTGTGATTAATTTCTTAGGACCCAACGTAGTTGGGGACCAACAAGCTCAAACTTGATCAATAGGTGACTATGGAGGACATTAGAGACTTGGATACATAATGAAGAATTAAGGGGTCTTCATCATTCATATTATCTCAAGCCAAGTCATTTGGATTATCGAGTTTCTATCTTATATCCAATGTGCCTTCTTACGGTAACTTATACTTAAACTGTTTACATTGTTAGGTGCTTGCCCCTTTGCATGTTGTGGTTTTGTACCTTGCATGCGTTTGTATATGTTGTTCTTCCAACTTGCTTATCTTGAGTAATCGAGTATGTGTATGTTGGTTTGCACATCATGTCCATATGAGTCTCGTATTGAGCCTTTTTGCATCTTGTTTTTATTTATTTGTTGGCTCTTGTGAGAGATTAATATATTATCCCATTGTGGGGGAGTGATGTGCTTTGCACACCTCACAATCCTATAAATGTGTATACATGGGGAATACCACTTAGTTTTGATGCTTCAAGATTATCTAGTGTCTATGTGGTATGTCTTACTCATGAGAAATTCAAATTCTATATGGTCCATTAAGTATCTCTTGTTGGTTTTAATTTGCCACTTGTTAATGTTATTGGTTTATCACATTATGGGGGAGTAATATGCTATGTGCATATTACAAACCTAGAAAATGTGTACATTTGACGTATTGCCACTTAGTGTTGATATTGTAAATTATCTTGTTCCTAGGTGGCATGTTAGCTCTACAAGTGTCATTTGCTTGCGTTTTATGGGTAAATATGATCTTGGATATATTTGTGATCTACCAATGAGTATCATTTCAAAAATGCTTCTTGTCCTTGACAATTGGTATTCCCATCATGTGATTGGAATTGCTAACCATCTTTACATTGGATTTTCTGTTTCGTTTGTCTTCCTTGCCTCTTATGAACCTATTTTTAACACGTCTAGTGTTTTTATAGATATAGAGAATGTGATGATACCATCGTGTGCATTTTGTATTCAAATGCAAATTCTATATAATGCACGTCCCTTGGGGGAGCTATCCTATTCTCTTTAAAACACTCTCTTTATTCACCCATCATAAAATCATTTGATCCCCATAAAGTGTGTGTTGATGGGAGGCAACTCTTGCTCTTTATGATGCTTTGTGCCATCATGAAAATTTGTAGAGGGCTTTGTTTGTTGGAACCTATCTCTCTCTTGGAAACTAGATACCTCGTGTTTGTTTTCCTTCAATTGGTTTCTTGTTGCCTTCTATTTGGCATTTGTCAATGGATATCTCATTCCTTGAGGTATCTTTTAATTGATATCCTTCAAGTGATAGTTCTTTTTGTTTTAGGATCTTATTATCACTTGATACCTTGTCTTTTGGTGACTTATCAACTTTGTGTTGAGTTGATTCTTAAGAGTCTTGAGCATGCGTATCATATCTACTATATACAACTTCTTTTGCTTGCTTTCCTTCTTTGACCCAATATATAGGGGAAATTCCACCTTGTCATAAATTGTCTAAAGTGTGCATGAAATTCAAATTCATATCTATATGCACATATGTATGTGGAGTTTGTCCTATGTATTGCTGGTTTTCTAACTCTTTGGTCCCAATGAGTTTGGGCACCATTTTGTTTGTTTTGTTGTTCTAGGAACAACTGGAGATGCATTGGATGCTCGGCTCACCTATAAGGAAGATGTTGAGACCATGTGATTATTAGAGCCAAGTTAGGATGATCAAATAACAACTATCTACTACATCAATCCAATGTTGTCTCGGTAACAATTATCCACTTCATGCATTCTTTTCTTGCAAAGGAACCAACCTGTCTTTTCTTTTCCAGGTTGCATCATGGCATGAATCTCTTGATTCATTCTTTTAGTACTTGTTGGCTTTCTCAAAGCATCCGAACGATGATGTCTTACTACTAGTTGGGATGTCTTTGATGTTCGTATGTTGGAAGTTCATATTATACAATAAGGAAATATTAGGCCATGTGCTATGCTTCCAAGCAAAAGATCTCATTGATATATTTATGACTTCCTTTTGGGTATCTAGTTTGTTCCTTCTTGTAACCATTTTTTTGTGTATATCCTTCTTTGTGGATAAATATCATCATGATTGTCTTCTACCTAGAATCCTTTACACATGAGAGAAGTTACATCTCTAATTGATATCCTCTTTTCTTTCACGTCCATCGTTACATTTCCTTTTTTCAGTTTTTGGTGGCTTCGTGAAAGGATTTGTTTTGAGTGCGTATCTTATTTTCCTACATATTCATGCACTCTTTGGCCGTGAAGATTATTTTTCCTCATGCTTGTCTTGATGAGGGTTTTTGCCATTTTCAATTAGTATCCCTCCTCTTGACAAGGTTCTTACTTCCTATCTTCACAATGGGTTGTCACAAGCATTGGTTCCTATTTTGTTAATTAGTAAGCTTGTGAACCCATTTTCTAGTATGTGTGTGTGGGAATGATATGTCTTGCACTTTGCATCTCATTTCATCAAGACTATGTTGATGAGTAATGCTCATCCTTATCTTAGTCCTCTCAAGTGCTTTGCCATGACTCATACACATTACTTTGTTTGAGCCTATTCTTAAGTTGCTTCTATTACATGTTGCTCAACCATTTGTTTTGTGCAATTGATATGGTTATTGTCTCATTTATCCTCTTGCACTCGTTGTGTGTTTTATAAATTCTGGGGGAGCAACGATCCTATTTTGTGCACCTGTGTGAAATAAAAAAATCTCATATTAGTGCACAAATCATGGGGAGCTTCTCTAGCTTTTGATAAAGCACTATGTTGCCTTTATCATAATATCTTTTATTCATGTGGTTCGAAGGACCATATGATTGTTTGTTCCATCTGGAAACTTTTGATTGCTTTCCTCTATCTTTGTATGTCTTTGTGGCATACGATTCTTTTATTTGCAATCTTTGTGTCCTCAATATAGTTTGTTTTCCTCCAACTACTTATCATTGTATTTGTGTATTTTTCTGCACTCATTTGCTGAGAAGTACACACTTTTTGGAGGACCACCTACTATATTTGCTTTCTAAACTTTTCGTCCATTTTGGCAATCGATGCCAATGGGGGAGAAGTTTAGAGAGTTTACTTTGGATATGTTTAGAGGGTTTTGCTTTTAATGCGTAAGCATTTACATGTTGCTCACATGCATTATTACCTTGTATGTGTGCGCTTGGTTATGCTTATTTCCTTATATAAACTCTCTTGAAGTGGTTGTCTTCAATTCCCAAAATGGGGGAGATTGTTAGAGCATGTATCTCCATATGTGGTTTGGGTAATTGATGACAATTCCTATGGACTAATGGTTGACTTAAGTTATATTTATAGGATTTGTCCATAGGCACTTCTTGAAGTCCATCTGTTGGGTTCAAGGAGTTTATTTGATGACCAAGATGTTATTCAAGGTATTATCCAAAGAATGGTCATAGAAACACTAGGTTGATCAAGATCTCAGACAAAGAGTAAATCAAGATGATCAACACACAAGCGTATAAGATGTAACGAGAGGGATCAAGTGATCCCATGGTATGGTAAGCATTGTCCATTGCGTGTTTGTGTACTAACCCATGGTCTTTGTGAGACTCCTATGTGGGGGTTAGGTGTGCTTCCATTGGGCTTGCGTCAAAAGGAAGATCTCATACAACCCATGAAGGATGGCGTCAAGTGGTGATCGTCATCAAGATTGTGGTGTGCAAGTTCAAGTGGATCAGCACGAATATATCATTGAAACTATTGTCAATGATCATGTGTTGATAAGGACAACCTCATGTGCTAACAAGGACAAGATCAAGATAAGCATTCCTGAGCACTACATGCTTGGTTTTTGTGGATGTTCACATGGTGGACAAGACAAGATCAAGATAAGCATTCTTGAGCACTTCATGCTTGATTCTTGTGGATGTTCACATGGTGGACAAATGAAGATGAATACATAAGCTAGGCTTTCCGCATTGTGTATGGGAAAGCTACTTGAAGACTTCATCATGTCTTGCTTTGAACTTGAGCCAAGAAGGAACAACAACATCAAGCTCAGGTGAAAGGGCTAACTCAAAGGTATCAGTTCCTTTGACGTTAGTTGTGCGGAGTAATGATCAGCGAATAAAAGTATACACTCAAGTATGGATCATCAGTACCCCTTTTATGATTCTTTAGTCTTTAGGGATCCCGCACTATTAAGAGGGGATCACAGGTTTTGCGATGAACTTGCTCAAACTACATCTTCACTTTCTAATCAGACCACATCTCCACTGCTTTGTTGTTATCTGAAAACAGAACCAGTGCCTCGGACATCCGGCTTCCTCCGGACGTCCGAGGGCCGGACGACCGATAGCTTCGGAAATCCGGAATCCTATACCAGAGAAATCAGAGCCATATAACTCAGACTTCCGGCTCTCTCCGGACGTCCGAGGCCCGGATATCCGACCAGCTTCGGAATTCCGGAACTATGCACCAGAGAAACTTGAGCCATATAACTCGGACTTCCGGCTCCGTCCGGACGTCCGAGGGCCGGTCAAGGCTCGGACGACCGACAAGCCTCGGAAATCCGGAGCCCTGCACCAGAAGAACATGAGCTCTACAACTCGGATTTCCGGCTCCCTCCGGACGTCCGAGGGCCGGACGTCCGACCCCCGTCGGAAATCCGGAACCTATCACCAGTAGAAGTTGTGTTGTATAACTCGGATTTCCGGTCCTCTCTGGACGTCCGGTCGCAGTCTAATTCAAAATAGTTTCAGTCGTTTCTACAGGCCTCGGACGACCGACCCCTGTCGGACGTCTGACCCCTCGTGGATGCCCGGACTTCCGACAGCTGTCGGACATCCGGACCCTGTGTGACTTAAAGTACCCCCAACGGCTGGATTTCACTCCACACTATAAATACCCCCCTCCCACTTCGTGAGAGGGTTGCCCAACACAGCCTTATCCTCATAAGAACACATTTCCACCTCACACACATTTGCTCACTCCAAATCTTAGATCCCAAGAGCATTTGTGAGCCCCTTTTTAGAGTTGTTCCTATCAAAAGATAGATCGTCTCCCTCTCCTTCTCTCAACCCAAGCTATTCGTGATTTGAGCAAGTTTTGAGCATTCCCCGTGATCTTGTTACTCTTGGAGGTTGGAGACTCCTAGGCGGTAGGAGTTCTTCGGAGAGGAATCAATCCGTGTGATTTCCCCCGGAAAAGTTTGTGAGGGTTTGGAAGCCACCTCAAAGGCTTACCACTAGTGGTTGAGAAACGCCTTCTTGGTGTTATCTCAAAGGGAGAATAGGGTGAGCCTTCGTGGCGTTGGTGTGCCTTCATGGTAACATCCACCTCTCTAACAGTGACTAGCTTCCCTCCAAGGAAGTGAACTTCGGGATACATCTTCGTCTGAGTGACCTTGGTTATCCTTAACCCTAACTCCTTACTTGTGGTTTACTTGTGTTATTTGAGCATACATACATTGCATATTGCTTGTGCTCATTATATTGTGTTGGTTATTTCTTGTACAAGATTAATCATTCAAGCATACCCTCTATATCCACACGTACATACTTGCAGCCCTTGATATATCGTGTGATATAGTGTGATCTAGTATCTTGTGTTGTTCACCTACTTGTCGTGTGATATAGCTCAAGTAAGTTTGTGTAACTTACTTGTGCTTGTTAGTAACTGCATTGTGTCCTTCTTGGTAGATCGTGTTGTTGATACACGTTGCAGTGCCTAGTGCATTTAGGATTTGTGCTTGACAAGTACCCTCTTAGTTTATTTCCACATTAGGTTCAAGCCAAATCTGAAGAAGTTTTTAAATAGCCTATTCACCCCCCCCTCTAGGCGTCATCGAGGTCTTTTCATCATGATTAACCGTAAGTCCAATCTCCACATCCTTATCATTTCTAGGTTGAGCATCATTATGAACATCGTTGTACACATTGTCACCAGGTTCATGTTCATCACCCGATTGTGTATTTGCATCAGACACAGAAATATCATTTGGTTCTTCAGGTGTGACAGTATTTGGTGAACTAACATGGAGGTTTCTATCATCCTTCTTCTTCTCCTTAGGATGACTGGGTGCATCTGCATTAATTCCTTGAGAATCTTGATCAATTCTCTTAGGATGACCCTCATGATACAAAGGTTCCTGAGTCATTTTGCCTCCTCTAGTAATGACTCTAACAGAGTTGTCATTTAATTCATGGAGCAGGTCATTGTGAGCTTTAAGTACTTGTTGTACCTGAGTAGTAATCATAGAGGCATGTTTACTCAGAAGCTTCAGATCATTGACATTTCTGTCTACACAAGCACTTAAATGACTAAGCATACGAGTACTTTGTTCCAAATGTCTGCTAACATAATCATTGAAACTCTGTTGTTTGGCAACAAAGTTGTCAAATTCAAAAAGCATAGGCTAGCAGGTTTATCAAAAGGAATATCACTCTCATCAAACCTACGCAGAGAATTTACTTCCTCTACCTGTATCGGGTTATCGAGACCATGGATCTCTTTGATAGGTGGTAGATTTTTGACATCTTTAGATCTAATGCCTTTCTCTTGCATAGATTTCATGGCTTCTTGCATATCTTCGGGACTGAGGAATAGAATACCTCTTTTCTTTGGAGTTGGCTTAGGAGGTGGTTCGGGAATAGTCAAAGCATTATCGTTGATCAAGATGTTATTCAGTAGAGTCTCAGCTTGTTCTACAATTCGTTCCCTAAAAACACAATGAGCACAACTATCTAGGTGGTCTATAGAGGCATCGGTAAGTCCGTTATAGAAGATATCAAGTATCTCATTCTTATTAAGAGGGTGATCAGGCAAAGCATTTTGTAGCTGGACGAGCCTCCCCCAAGCTTGTGGGAGACTCTCTTCTTGGAGTTGAGCAAAGTTGTATATTTCCTGCAAGGCAGCTTGCTTCTTAAGGGCAGGGAAATATTTCTCACAGAACTAATAGACCATATCATGGGGACTACTCACACAACCAGGAGCAAGAGAAGCGAACCAGGCTTTAGCGTCATCCTTTAGGGAGAAAGGAAACAACTTAAGTATATAGTAGTGGCTGATCTTCTCCTCGCTAGTGAAAAGGGTGGCTATATCGTGTAGTTTGGTAAGATGGGCTACGACCGTCTCAGATTCGTAACTGTGGAAAGGATCAGATTTGACTAGAGAGATTATCTCAGGATCTACCAAGAATTCATAATCCTTATCGGTGATAAACATAGATTAAGTGGCAAACTTCGGGTCGTATTTCATCCTAGCTTTCAGAGATTTTTCCTTCCACTTGAGAAGTAATTTCTCAGCGTCATAGGCAACCTTACACGCAAGAAAATCCTCAGCTATCTCTCCGTCCATAACGTAACCCTCAGGTATATCAGGCAATTCATATCTAGGAGAGCTAGATCTAGTAGGAGCAAAAGCAGGTTCTATCTCAATAGTATCGACAGTTTCAGAAGCATCACGAGCATTGGCAGTAACTCTAGCAATATGAGCATCAAGGAATACCCCTAGTGGCACATCAGGCAAAGAAGTATCTCTAGCATCATCAGGCAAAGCAGTATCTCTAGCATCATCAGGCAAAGCAGTATCAGGCATAGCATCTCTAGCAGTATCAGGCATAGCATCTCTAACACTATCAAGCATAATATCTCTAGCAGTAGCATCATAAGCATCATCAAGCACAGGCGACATAACAAGATTTCTAGCAGGAGGTGATGTCGCAAACTTACTCATAACCGAAGGTGAATGAAGTGCAGAGCTAGATGGTAGTTCCTTACCTCCCCTCGTGGTTGAGGACAAGACTTTAGTTTTTGGATCTTTCAGATTCTTCATAGTGATCAGCAGATATAAATCCTAAGTGACTCAGAGAATATAGTAATACGTCCCCGGAAACGGCGCCAGAAAATGCTGCAAGCAGTCCCCGGCAACGGCACTAGAAGAATGTTGTTGACGAGTCCCTGACTTGATGCCTTCGCGACAAGAGAGCCAGAACTGCTCCCAGTTGCTCAACAATTAGCAATTGTCTTGCAATGGCCCACCAGCACGTGGGTTTGCGGCAGTTTTCGAGGGTAGAGTATTCGACCTAAATTTGTTGGTACATTAGCCAGGAGGTAAGAGAATACTCTCGAGTATTAGAAGCTGAATGTGTCAGATTCAACCACACCTGAAAGATTAGTATCTGCAAGCAAAGTATCAGCAGCAAAGTAGGATGATAACAACGGTGTCAGAAACGATCTGTTGACGGCAGACTATTCCTAACTGTCGTATCAATGGCGCTAGAAGTTGCCCGTTGACGGAAATTGTCTTTTCCCATCAACGCCGAGCGAACCAGAATTGTAGCAGGTAGCAGCAGTGTAACGAGTAACAGTAGTGGCAAGGAACAACAGTAGTGATAGCAGTAGCAAGTAGCAACAGTAGTAACAGCAGTAGCAGCAGCAATAGTAGCAAGTAACAATAGTAGCAAGTAACAGCAGCAGCAATAGTAGTAACAACAGTAGCAGCAGGGCAAGACAAGTAACAGCAGCAGTGGGACAAACTCGTAGGCAATGGGTCGGTGATTTGTTTGGATGATATTCATCATGCAACAGTTATAACACGGAGAGATAAGTGGCTAGCTCCTGTTCGTCAATGTGATGTAGGCATGCATTCCGTGTGTAGTCATACGTGCTTAGGGAAAAGAACTTGCATGACATCTATTGTCCATCCCAACCGTGGCAGCAAGGTCCAAAAGGATACTACATGATATTAAGGTTCTCCTTTTAATAAAGAACCGGAACAATGCATTAGCACTTGGTGAACACATGAACTCCTCAAACTATGGTCATCACCGGGAGTGGTTTCAGTTATTGTCACTCCAGGGTTGCCGGGTCATAACACATAGTAGGTAACTACAACTTGCAAGATCGGATCTAAAAGACACATATATTGGTGACAACATAATAATTTCAGATCTGAAATCATGGCACTCGGGCCCTAGTGACAAGCATTAAGCATGGCAAAGTAGTAGCAACATCAATCTCATAACATAGTGGATACTAGAGATCAATCCCCTTCAAAACTAACTCGATTACATGATAGATCTCATCCTACTCATCACCGCCCAGCGAGCCTATGAATAGATTACTCATGAATGATGCAGAGCTTCATGGAATTGGAGAGGGAAGAAGGTTGATGATGACGATGGCGACGATTTCCCCTCTCCGGAGCCCAAAACAGACTCCAGATATGTGCTCCAGATGAAGAACGGTATGTGGCGGCGCCTCCGTATCGCAAACGCGACGAAATATTCTCTTCTTATTTTTTTGGGCGAAAGTGAATTTATAGAGCTGAGTTTGGGGGCGGCAGAGCCACGTGGGCCTTACAAGCTTGGTTGCCCCGGCCAGGGGGGTGGCCGCGACAACAGGGCTTGTGGCCCACTAGCCCATCCCCTCCGGTGGATCTTTGCGAGGTATTTTTCATATTTTCCAGAAAAATTTTCCGTAAATTTTCAGGACGTTCCGAGAACTTTCATTTCTACACAAAAACAACACCATGGCAATTCTGCTGAAAACAGCGTTAGTCCGGGTTAGTTCCATTCAAATCATGCAAATTAAAGTCCAAAACAAGGGCAAAAGAGTTTGGAAAAGTAGATACAATGGAGATGTATCAACTCCCCCAAGCTAAAAACCTTGCTCGTCCTCAAGCAACTCAGTTGACAAACTGAAAGAGAATGAGAAAGTTTGACAAACTCTGTTGGATCTTATTGTTGCAACTATGTCTAACTCATAACCAGAATTTCAGCAAGATCACAAGTTAACCACATAAGCAAGTGACACAAATATCTCATGGTAAACTAATATCAATGGCATAATCAGCTAGCGAGAAAATAATAATGAGTTTCAGATACCAACAATTCAATCAAAATAAGCATGAAGCAATATGAATAGGTGGTATCTCGCTTGCTCTTTCTGAGACCGCAAAACATAAATGCAGAGCACTTTCAAAGATCAAGGGATGACTAAACATTGTAATTCATAGCAACGAAGAACCAGTCATAGTCATACTCAATATCAATCAAAAGCAAAGCATAAAAATGACAGAGGTGCTCTCTAATTGGTGCTTATATAATAAGAGGACGACTCAACAGGAAAATAAATAGACAGGCCCTTCGCAGAGGGAAGCATTGATTTGCAGAGGTGCCAGAGCTCAAGCTTTGAAAACAGAGATAATAATTTTGGGTGGCATGCTTTCATTGTCAACGTATTGACCAAGAGTTCTCAATATCTTCCACACTACTCATGCTATAGGCGGTTCCTAAACAGAAAAGTAAAGTTTTAACTCCCCCACCACCAATCAATCACACTCCACGGCTAGCCAAATCCTCGGGTATCGTCCATACTAACATCAATCTGGGGGAGTCTTGTTTTACAGTTATGTTTTCGATTTAAGAGTGGAACTGGGCATTCCAATTACTGGCCCCTTTCTCGTGAATGACAGTGAATAAACACATGTCGAGGATAACACGCCTAACATGGAAGATATCAATAGCCCTCTGTCACCACATGAGCGGTTCGGGCATGCAAAACAGAATATTTCTTGAAGGTTTAGAGAATGGCACATGCAAATTTACTTGGAACGGCAGGTAAATACCGCAAATAGGTAGGTATGGTGGACTCTCATGGAAAAACTTTTGGGTTTGTGGAAGTGGATGCGCAAGCAGTATTCCTCTTAGTACAAGTGAAGGATAGCAAAAGACTGGGAAGCGACCAACTAGAGAGCGACAACGGTCATCAAGATGCAATGAGTTTGACTAACATGGAATGCAAGCATGAACAGGACATAAATCACCATGAACACGAACATCATAGAGGCCATGTTGATTTGTTTCAACTACATGCATGAACATGCGCCAAGTCAAGCCACTTGAATCATTCAAAGGAGAATACCATCCTATCATACTTCATCATAGTAATCTCAAAATCTATGTTGGCATTCAAGACAAACCATTATAAGCTCCTAGCTAAATAAGCATGGCATAAGAAACTATGATCTGTAAGTTTTCATAGCAAACATGGTTCTCTCAGGTGGATCTTCGCGCAGGTATTTTTCATATTTTCCAGAAAAATTCTCCGTAAATTTTCAGGACGTTCCGAGAACTTGGTTGCCGCGGCCACGGGGGTGACCGCGGAAACAGGGCTTGTGGCCCACTGGCCCATCCCCTCCGGTGGATCTTTGCGCAGGTATTTTTCATATTTTCCAAAAAAAGTCTTCGTAAATTTTTAGGACATTCCGAGAACTTTCGTTTCTGCACAAAAACAACACCATGGCAATTCTGCTGAAAACAGCGTCAGTCCGGGTTAGGTCCATTCAAATCATGCAAATTAGAGTCCAAAACAAGGGCAAAAGAGTTTGGAAAAGAAGATACGATGGAGACGTATCAGGTACCAATCGAGTGGACCTATTTGTCTAGTATTGTCAGGGGAAATGCATTGATAGGGTATTTACCTCGGGTATGTGATATACCGCGAGTCGTGGATGACACGGAAGTTTCCCGGATCTCGTGGGTGCAGCGTACTACCTCTGCAGAGTGTAAACTATTCGAATAGCCGTGTCCACGGTCAAGGACAGTTGGGTAATCCTGCTTAAACTACGTCCTGATATTTCCGCATAAACCAAGTGTGCGTGAGTGAGTGTGTGTGAGTGTGTGGTGATGAGAAAGGTGTTTCTATGATAGCAATGATATGACCAAGTTCGGTGACTTGCCATATAAGGTGAACCCGGATGGTTCAGCCCTCGGCAGATATATTGGTATCTGTAACATGTTCTTCAAGAGTAATTCTTTAACTTGATGCATGTTCATGATCGTTCCACCCAGATGAGTTACACTAGAGATGCATGATATTGTTATCCTTCACTTTCGTTGATTATATCATGAGCTGTTTGCGAGTACATTCAAAGTACTCATTGGCTTGCCACCGGTTATGTTATTGACCAGACATGGAAGGACCAGAGTTTGGAGATGAGTACGTCTTCGGAGACACCCCTGCGAACTAGGATGCTTTCGAGTCAGAATGCCTGTCGATGTAGGCTTGATGGCATGGGCACCGCTTAGCCCCTTTGTTTTCCTCTATTAGTGTACTCGTGTTATTCGGCCTTAGGCCCAGTCTTGTGAACTTGACCCTTCGGTCACGTGTTGTAATAATCGGTACTTGGATGTAAGAATCTTTATTCAGTATCTATGTTCGGTGAGCATTGATCTCTCGGATCACTGAGCATGGCGATTCTCGACTAGTAAGTCGGGGTCCCCAGATGCACACCGTTTTGGGATCAAGGGAAAGCTATCTCCTTGCTATATTGGTCCATTCACTTTTCTCGAAAGGAATGGAAAAGTAGCTTATAAATTGGAACTACCCGCGAACCGTTCTTAGGTTCACGATGTCTTCCATGTGTCTCAGCTCCGCCGATGCTTCAAAGATCCTGTTCGAGCAGTGGATCATGATATGCTTGAGCTGCAACAAGACCTCTCTTATAAAGAGCATACGATCCGCATTTTCGATCAGACTGAACGTGAGACTCGTCGCAAGGTCACCAAGTTCCTTAAAGTGAAGTGGTCAAATCATTTTGAAGATGAAGTCACTTGGGAACGCGAGGATCATCTTCGTGATGAATACCTCAATTTCTTTCATTCTACCTCTTAATCCTCGGGACGAGAATTCTTGTTAGTAAGGGAGAGTTGTGATATCCTCGGATTATGCTACAATGATTATTGTAATTGAGCTATAGAAATCACCATGATTAAACTAATGCTTTTGCTAAGCAGTGCTTGATCACATATGGAAATCATAGCTCATTTCAAATTCCATCATTAAAATGGATTTAAAAGTAATGCGATCAAATAATTCCTCAAACAGCAAAGGAAAAAATATTGCACACTTGACAAAAAATCCAATACTTTCGTTGTTAAGGAAAACAACATCACCCTCAAGCTGGTGTGGACCCCACTTTCAATAATAGAGCCAAATCGCATTTAAAATGCCCTCTTAAATTCAATGGACAATTCAAATAGTTTCCAAAAATAGTCAAACTATGTGTGGCTATGCAGAATATTGCAAGTTATTTTATGGGACAAGTCACTCATTTTTGCCAAAGCAAATAGTTGCTGAAAATAAATAAAACAGAAAAGTTTTATATAAAAAAATAAAAAGATAAGAACTAAACAACCCCCCTTTTTTTGCTAGGCCTCGGCCCAACTAGCCAGCCGAGCCGGCCGGCCCAGCCACCCCCGGATGGCCCATTTCCTTCCTCCCTCTCCGTGGCTTATATAAGGGAAGCCCCCCTTGACCTAAAATTTTCCCCTCACTCCCTGTCCCCTCCTTCCCCACAGAACCGGCGACAACTCGCCCCCCTCAGCCCGAGCTCTGGTGTCCTGCAGGCCTCCGGCCGCCCTGTCCGACGCCTGGTTGCGCCACCCCACTAACGTCGGCCCTCCCCGCGGTGCTCCAACACCCCGGCGCACCGTTGCCATCGCCGCCCCGCGTCGCCCCGGCCAACAAACCGCCGATGGCCAACGCCAACCGATGCCATCGCCATCCTGATCTCCTCCCTCGCCGACTTCATCGTGCCTCGCCGCCCCCGATCCCCTGCACGCCGGTGAGCAGCGGGCTCCCCTCCTCTCCCTTATTTCCCCGCGTCTCCGCAGCCCCCTCTCTGCTCGCTGCGCCACGCCTCCGTCCTCGCGCCCCGGCTCACCCTTCTGCCACTGCACACCGCCCCACACCGTGCGCCTCCCCGCGTCGCCCTTCGGCCACACCCCGACCTCCCCACCTCCCCTGCCGTGCAGCTCGCCCACTCACCGGCCATCCGACCACCGCCTTTGCCCCCACGCTAGCACTGGCCTTGCCAGGGGCTGCAGGCCGCGATTCGGCCTTGAGCCCCCTGGCCCTCTTCCCGTTAACCAAGGGGATTAACCCCCCCCCACCGTGTGCATGAGAGAGGCGGCCTACGCCCCCTTAACAAAAATTAAAAAAAGAACTAAAACTAATAATTAAAATAATTAAAATAATTAATTATTTAATTATATTGGATAATTATTCAGTAGAGTAATTAATTTGGAGGATTAATTAGGGTAATTAAACCTAAGCTAAGTAAATTAGAATGTCTTAAATTAATTTACTTGAGTAGAGGATGACATGTGGGTCCCACGCCCTTAAATTAATCTGTTTAATTGCTAATTAAACTATTTAAAAATGTGAGTATGACGTGTGGGACCCACTGGTCACAGTTGGCCAGTCAACATGACTGTTGACGGTGATGTGAGCATGACATCATGCTCATGTCATATCTATTTATTGAATTTCATTAAATCTATTTAATTCCTAATTAATTAATAAAACTATAAAAAATAGTATATAAAATAATTTGTAATCCGGATGAAAATAATTTGTACATGAAAGTTGATCACAAAAATGAGACAGATCGGATACGCTATCCATTTGTGTCACGCGTGTCTATCATAGCGAACATGGAACTTTTCCATGCGTTTCGCGTGTCTGGTAGTAGCTAGAGACCCAGGAAATATCGTCAAATATTTTACCGATCCGTCTATAATGACTAATACTGCGTTAACTCTTGCCTAGCGCTGCATATTTCCATGTCATGCATCGTGTTGGATCTGTACTTATATTTATGGTTTCTTCCCCCTCTTATTAATGGTAGACCCCGAGACTGACGATGTTGCCGGGTACGACTACCCACCTGACGACCAACCCTTTGTCGTACAGCAACAAGGCAAGCAAACCCCTCTTGATCATTCCTATATCGCCTATTTCTTTCTCCCTCATGCTTGCATTATATTTTGCTATTGTTGTAGTTAGCTCCTATATCATATGCATAGCCTGTTTTTTGTGAACTGCTACTTTACTCTACCACAAATTTAAACTGCTTAGTATAGGTGGAGTAGTGATCCCCATTTACCCCCCTTAGTCCAGTTGCCCTGCTTTTCATCAAGTCTCGATCAACTGATCGACGAGCCATGACCCGTCACAACACTGAAACCCACTTAGTTGTACGATGCTGCAGAGCTACTATCGAGTACCGAGGGTGACACCTAGTTACGTAGTCCTAATATTAGCTCTGTAGTGTAGTTGACCGACGATGGTTCTCGGAGGGTGATTCCTCCTTCACCACCTCCGATAACGACTCTGTCATACAACCCATCAAGGTGGACCATCGAGGGTGATTCTTCCTTGGCCACCTTGATGGTTACATCATTCGAAATCCGTTGAGGGTGATACCTTGGATCCCTCTGATGTTACAAGCACACAGTTACTTGACCATGCTACTCGAAACATGAAAGGTGTGTTGCTGGTGGATTCCCGCATGGATGTCACGAGGCGTGGCCGGGCATTATGGCCCCGGCCACACATCCTCGAGATTAATTAAAATTCTAATGGATTTAGGTATTTGATCTGGGTTGGTTGTAGACCTTTTCGCACTAACATGCACGTGGGGCAGTTATGGGTACTCGACGTTGTGGTATCAGCCGATGCTCTTCAGACGTCAACAATGGAGCGGCGCGTACTCGAGTGGTCCGCGTAAGCATCGTTCTTGTATAAGAGGTGCCAGGAATGACATCGGCTGCCCACGCATCATGCAGGAGCGTAAAGAGTGATGGGCCCATGACCCCCCGCGCTTAGGATTTAGACTGACAGGATGGCCTCTCTGTTGAGCCTAGGTGGGGTTGCAACGTGTTGATGTTTCGATGCGTGGCATGACCCAGGAAAGTGTGTCCGGCCAGAGTTTATCAAGCGTGACGGGAAACTTGGTGCACCCCTGCAGGGAAGAAAATTTGCTATTCGGACAGTCGTGTCCATGATTAAAGGACGGCTTGGAGTTGTGCCCCGATCTTATACTACTAGAACTATTACTTAACTGGAATGCTTGCTCCAAGATTGCTTAGTCGCACGGAGTCATGGAAGAATCTTTGGGCGCGACCTCATTTAATATTGCTGCAAAAATATGACTATATTTTTGTGTTGCTTGCTCTACTCTCGTCTATTGCTGCAAGACCCCTAAAGATGCTCGTGTTCGATAAGACTAGTTCTTTCTCTCTATTCTCACATTGTTGCAGTCAGTCCATTTATAACCCCCTTCCATTGATACGGATGCATTCTTAGCATAGTTCTGATGCCAGTCTTGCGAGTACTTTGTATGAGTACTCGCCGTTGCTTTGCTCCCCTTTTCTCCCTTGATACTATTGTTGCGACCAGCTGATGGAGCCCAGGAGATGGTGTATCCCGCCGCCGACGTCTAATACCCCGACGGTGCCTTCTACTACGTGGAGGCCGCTGACGACCAGGGGTAGTTTAGGAGGTTCCCACACAGGAGGCCTTGCCTCTTTCGATCATTGTATATTTTGTGCTAGCATTCTCTAAGGCATTGTCATGTTTCATTTGTGTACTCACATATTTGTTGGTTCGCTGACTCATGATTTTATCGAGCTTCTCTATTCTAGCCCTCGAGGCTCGTGCTTGTAATATGAAGCTTGTATGTTTTTACTTGTGTCTAGAGTTGTGTTGTGATATCTTCCTGTGAGTCCTTGAGCTTTGTCATATGCATTTGCGTGTATGATTAGTGTATGATCATATCAAGGGCGTCACACCCTCGACGCCGGGGTTGACGCACTTCAACTCACATCGTAGGAGAACCGACCGACAGTGTGATACGCAAGATAATCGGCAGGCACTTTTGAAGACCCAAAGCCCAAGGCGCCCGGGAGGGACCTCATCTAGAAGCACGGAGGCTATGGTCTACCCTAGGTCGGTTCGCCCTCCCCTAGATCCTCAAGGATCGCTGCTCTCCAACATTAAGAACGAGCAAAGAACGAGAGAGAAAGAACAAGGGAGAGATGTAAAAATTAGTGTAAAAAGTAGTAGATTAATTTGTTCGATTATGTGTTGTTCATCGTACATCACCTCTAACATATATATATATATGGCGGCTCGAATTCCCGTACAAGAAAAGAACTAAAAATACCATACAAAACATCAAAAACCCTAACCTAACTCGGACAGGAAACTTTAGCAATTTTCCGGACCAACTCGGAGCCAGCAAGTGATTTTTCTTAGTCCCACCGAGTTAACGTGGCCAATTTTCTGTAATCTTCTACATCTCGGAATTTACGAGTGATTTTTCTAGGAGTTACGGAGATGAAAAACTCGGTGGATCCGAAATGACCGTGCAGCTTGTGTTGGTGATCTTGTTTTGGCTCCATAGGTTGCATATGACCTCAGATTGAGATGATCTTTATATCAAAATTGATCATTTCGACGAGGCAAAGACAATGAATGTAGAGCATTCTCTCATATGAGGTCGTTTTGTGGGCTTAATCATCCTAAACGTACTTTGAATATGAAATCTCTGTACTTTGAGCACAGTTTCGGCCTTCGAGATGAGATCGGACAGCGATGACCAAATTTCAAAGATGCTCATGTCAACACTACAGAACATGTTCATGTAAAGCACTTCTTTATTTTAATCCATCTTAATTATATTTTCTTGCATGCCAAAATCTGGTGTCAACACCATCTCACCCAAAACTTGAAAATTTCAATCACTCAAAATTTAATGGAACTTCGTGAGATGGGTTAGTACGATAAAAATAGATCATTCACTTAGGTACTATCAAGAAAAGATTTATAATTGTTCTCAAATAATACCTATTGTATTCTACCATTCCCATAATTTATATCGCTAAATATAAGGTATGGAAACACTAAAAGAAGCAAACTCTGCATGAAAAATAGAATGTGAGAAAAATAGACATGTCTGTGAAGATCTGCACGCAATCCATACTTACCTGCCTCTAAAAATCTTAAAGCTTATCAAAACATAGATAATTTGCATAAAAAAACTTTGTAAAAAAATCAGAATTTTTTGACACTCCTATAAAATCAGAGAAACTCTGCACTAGACGTAAAAGTTTCTGTTTTTGCACACATTCGAACAAGTAAGTATCCACAATATCCCAAAGGATTTACTTGGTACTTTATTGAAATAAAATCTATAAAACATGATTAATATAGTATATTAATCATGTGAACACACAAAAACATAAAGTAAAAGTGTTGGGTTGTCTCCCAACAAGCGCTTTCCTTCAATTCCTTTTAGCTAGGCAAGATGATTTCAATGATGCTCACATACAAAGTAGTAATTGAAACATGCAAGAAAGCATCATTAAGCACATGACAAACACATTTAAGTCTAACCCAGTTACTATGCATAGGTATAATAAATTTTAGCAAGAATTATCTTGCATAGGAAGGCAAAACAAGCATAACTTCAAAACTTTGAACACATAGGGAAGAAACTTGATATTATTGCAATTCCTACAAGCATATGTTCCTCCCTCATAATAATTTTAAGTAGCATCATGAAGGAATTCAACAATATAACTATCACATACAACATTCTTTTCGTAATGCACATGCATATAATTTTTACTACTCTCCACATAATCCAATTTATCCTCATTCATAATTGTGGGAGCAAACTCAACAAAATAACTATCATGAGACACTTGATTGGCATAATCGAATTTAAAAATAAAATCATGATGACAAGTTTCATGGTTATCATTATTATTTATAGTGTACATGTCACCACAATAATCATCATAGATAGCAACTTTTTTGTCATAGTCAGTTGAGACCTCTTCCAAAATAGTGGATTCATCACTAAATAAAGCCATGACCTCTCCAAATACACTTTTATCATTATGACAATAAGATTTAACACGCTCCAAATTAGTGGGATCATTAGTACCTAAAGTTGAAACTCTTCCAAACCCACTTTCATCAATATAATCATCATAAATAGGAGGCATGCTTTCATCATAAAAAAATTGCTCATCAAAACTTCGAGGACTAAAGATATCATCTTCATCAAACATAGCATCCCCAGGCTTGTGGCTTTGCATATCATTAGGATCATGTATATTCAGAGAAGTCATACTAACAATATTTCTATCATGCTCGTTATTCAAGGAATTCGAATTAAGCATTTTCATAACTACATCCTCTAACAATTGAGCACAATTTTCCTTTCCAGCATTTTGAAGAACGACATGATACAGATGAACAATACGAGACTACCGCAATTCCATTTTATTGTAATTTTCTTTTTACAAACAGAACTAGTGATAAATAAGAAACTAAAATATTTAATTGCAAGATCTAAATACATACCTTCAAGCACTCACCTCCCTGGCAACGACGCCACAAAAGAGCTTGATATCTACTACGCAACTTTATTCTTGTACACTCGTGTTGGGCCTCCAAGCGCAGAGTTTTGTAGGCTCGTAGAAAATTTCGCTCAAGTGGATGACCTAAGGTTTATCAATCCATGGGAGGCGTAGAATGAAGATGATGTCTCTCAAACAACCCTGCAACCAAATAATAGAAAGTCTCTTGTGTCCCCAACACACCAAATACAAAGGTAGGTTGTATAGGTGCACTAGTTTGGCGAAGAGATGGTGATACAAGTGTAGTAATGATAGTAGATATAGTTTTGTGTAATCTAAAAATATAAAAACTGCAAGGTAGCAAGGAACAAAACTGAGCATAAATGGTATTCCAATGCTTGCAAATGAGGCCTAGGGTTCGTACTTTCGCTAGTGCAATCTCTCAACAACAATTCTAACATAGTTAGGTCATATAACAATCCCTCAACGTGCGATAAAGAAGCACTCCAAAGTTCCTATCTAGCAGATAACATCAGAAGAAATTGTGTGTAGGCTAAGAAACCACCTCAAAATTATTCTTTCCCATCAATCGTTCCAAGAGTTCTACTAAGATAACAAGTTATCGTTTCCGATCGGTCTATCAAGAGTTTGTACTAAAATAACACCATAACAAATTCAGATTCATAATACTCAGTCCAACACAAAGAAATTCAACGAGCACACCAAGATTTCTATCAGAGAACATAGCATGAAAACGTGCAATCAACCCCTATGCCTAGATTACCCCAATGTCAACGCAGGAATCCATGAGTTGATACCACAACATATATCAAGTGATTCACTTGAATACCCAATGTCACTACGGGTATCCGCATGCAATACATATATCATGTGGTCCCAAACCTGAATATTCAATCCAACATAACGAGATCTTAAAGTGAAAGACTCGGTTCATAACAACAATAGCATGGGACAAACACCATGTGATCCAATTATATTAACAAGGCCCATGATATATTAAGATCATGACATCTCAAGAACACGAGAGAGAGAGACAAAGATTAAACACATAGCTACTGGTACAAACCCTCAGCCCCGAGGGTGGACTACTCCCTCCTCGACATGGCCTCCACCGGGATGATGAATATGGCCCCTGGAGATGATCTCCCCTCTCCGACAGGGTACTTGAACGGCTCCAGATTAGTATTTTGTGGCTACACGGGCCTGCGGCAGTGCAATTTCTCATCAAGGGTATTTTTTGTAGGTTTCTATATTTATAGGATTTTTGGGCGTTGGAATCACGCCAAGATGGGCCATGAGTGGCCCACTAGATACCACGCCACCAAAGGGGGGGCTGGCGCCGCCTGGTGTCTAGTGGGCACCAGGGGCCACCCTCTGGTCGTTCATTGCTCTAATATTTATTTTTTTCCTATTTTTTTCAAAAAGTTTCGTCAGAACATTTATTTCTGCACATAGCTTTCATTGTTGGTAGTCCGAGTTAGTTCCAAATAAATCATATAAAGTGTAGCAAAACCATATAAAACTATTGTAAACATAGGCAAACATGGCATGAATACTTCATAAATTATCGACACCTTGGAGACGTATCACCCAACAATAAGTATCCCTTTTTTGGGAGTAGGTAAAGGTAGTCGAAAACTTTCATTGATGATAGTCGGAGAATTATCAATAACATTGACACCATTTACTTTAAATTGTTTCCTTGGAAAATGCACCGTATGTTCTTTAGCATTGACATGAAAAGTGACCTTGCTTTTGTTGCAGTCAATAGCAGCCCGTGCAGTATTAAAGAAAGGTCTACCAAGGATTATTGTCATGTTCTCACCCTCGGGCATATCAAGTAACGAAGTCTGTCAAGATAGTAACATTTGCAACAACAAAGGTACATACTCACAAATACCGATAGGTATGGCAGTTGATTTGTCAGCCATTTGCAATGAAATTTCAATAGGAGTGAGCTTATTCAAATCAAGTCTTTTGTATAAAGTGAAAGGCATAACACTAACACCAACTCCTAGATCACATAAAGCAGATTTAACATAGTTATTTTTGATAGAACATGATATAGTTGGTATTCCTGGGTCTCCTAGTTTTTTAGGTACTCCATCCTTAAAGGTATAATTAGCAAGCATGGTAGAGATTTCAGCTTCAGGTATTTTTCTTTTATTAGTGAAGATGTCTTTCATGTCCTTAGCATAAGGGGCCATCTTTAAAAGATGAGTTAAACGAGTACGCAAAAGATTGGACTAAGCATTTTAGCAAAGCGTTCATATTCTTCATCATCTTTTTTATTAGTTGGTTTAGGTGGGTAAGGCATGTTTTTTTTACCCATGGCTCTCTTTCTTTGCCATGATTTCTAGCAACGGAATCTCTTTTATCATAACGCTTATTCTTAGGTGGTGGGTTATCAAGATCAACAACTGGTTCTGTCTCAACATCATTATTTGTTTCTTTATCATTGTCAGGTTGAGCATGTACATGAGCATCATCATTATCATTTTCATTATCACTAGGTGAATGCTCACTACCATATTGAGTTTCAGCATCAGAGATAGAGATATCATTAGCATTTGCAGAAGGTTTATCTAATTCAGGTTCACTTGAAGTATGCAATGTCCTATCATTTTCACTTTTATTTTTCTTCCTAGAAGGACTAGGTGCATCAATATTAATTATTTTGAATCTTGTTCAGTTCTTTTAAGACTATCTTCTGGATATAGTGGATCTTGAGTCATTGTTCCTCCTCTGGTCATTAGTCTAACAACATGATCATTCATGTTATTAGTCATTTCATGAAGTAGCTCACTTTGGGATTTAGCAACTTGTTCTAGTTAGGTTTTAACCATAGGAGCATGTTTTCCTACACCTCTTACATCGTTGGTGATTCTAAATAACAAGTCACTTAAGTGAGCAATCATATCAGAGTTTTTTTCAATTATTTCATAACATAGGAGTTGAAATGATCATGCTTTATAATACAATTATCAAACTCATATAAGCATTGACTAGGATGTTTATTGTAGGGGATGTTACCTTCATCAAACTTTAGAAGAGAATTTGTGTCCACCACCTGTGGTGGTGTTTGGAGACCATGTATTTCTTCGATAGGTGGTAAATTCTTGACATCTTTAGCTTTAATGCCCTTTTCGTTCATACCTTTCTTTGCCTCTTGCATAGTTTCAAGACTAAGTAATAATATACCTCTCTTATCTGGAGTAGGCTTAGGCGGTGGTTCAGGAAATGACCATTCATCATAATTCATCAGTATATTAGTCAATAATTCCTCAGCTTGTTCGACAGTTCGTTCCATGAAAACACAACTAGCACAACTATCTAGGTGGTCCCTAGAAGCATCAATTAGTCCATTGTAAAATATATCAAGTATTTCATTTTTCTTAAGAGGATGATCATGCAAAGCATTAAGTAATTGGAGAAGCCTCCCCCAAGCTTGTGGGGGACTCTCTTCTCCAATTTGTACAAAGTTAAATACTTCCTCTAAGGTAGCTTATTTCTTATGAGAAGGAAAATAATTTTCAAAGAAGTAATAAATCATATCGTGTGGACTACGCACACAACCAAGAGCAAGTGTATTGTACCAATTCTTAGCATCATCCTTTATGAGAATAGAAATAATTTGAGGATATAGTAGTAGCGAATTTTCTCATCATTAGTAAATAGGTTGGCTATATCATTTAGCTTAATGAGATGTGCCACAACAGTTTCATTTTCATAGCCATAGAAAGAATCAGATTCAACCAGAGTGATTATCTATGGGTCGACAAAGAATTCATAATCCTTATTGGTAACAAAAATAGGTGAAGTAGGAAATTTGGATCATATTTCATACTAGCATTCAAGGATTTTTCTTTGAACTTCCATAGTAGTTTCTTAAGATCATCTCTATCCTCACAAACAAGTAAGTCTCTAGCAATTTATTCATCCATAACATAACCTTCAAGTATTTTAGTTCTAGGATAGTCGTGGCTAAAAGGTATTTACATATTTTTAGTAGCAAGGACTTCATCACTTTCAATAGTATCATCAATTTCAGCATGCTTAATTTCTTTAGCTCTAGCAAGTTGCCCATCAAGAAATTCACCTCGTGGCACAGTATCATGAAGCAGTGTACTAGCATCATCATAAGCTTCATTCATAGCAGAGGTAGAATCATGAATTACTTGCAACATATCATGATCAATAGCATGTGGTGGTGGTGTTGCAAGTCTATTAAAAACAGAGGGTGAATCAAGTGCAGAGCTAGATGGTAGTTCCTTACCTCCCCTCGTCTTAGAGGAAACAATCTTGGTTCTTGGATCTTCCATATTATTCATAGTGATCAATAAATAGACATCCCAAGTGACTCAGCAAATATAGCTATGCTCCCTCACAACGGCGCCGGAAAATGTTCTTGATAACCCAGAAGTATATGGGATCACGATAGTTTTCGAGGGTAGAGTATTCAACCCAAATTTATAGATTCGACACAAGGGTAGGCAAAAATATTTGCCGGTATTAGCAGCTGAGTTGTCAATTCAACCACACTTGGAGATTAAGTATTTGCAGCAAAGTGATCAGTAGCCCAGCAATATGATAGTTTTAATAGCACTGGTAACAGTAACAATGATAACAGTTTTGTAGCAGTTGTAACAGCAGTAGCAATAATAGTAACTTAGCAAGCACAATATGTGGAAAACTCAGAGGCAGTGGATCAGTGATATTGCTGGATAATATTCATATAAATGTCACAACATAGGGCAACACAGAACTAACTCCCGTTCATCGATATAATGTAGGCATGTATTCTGTAAATAGTCATACATGCTTATGGGAAAGAACTTGCATGATATCTTTTTCCTACCCTCCTGTGGTAAGAGGGTCCATAAGGAAACTAAGGGATATTAAGGCTTCCTTTTAATAGAGAACCGGAACAAACATCAACACATAGTGAGTACATGAACTCATCAAACTACGGTAATCACCGAATAGAATCCCAATTATTGTGACTTTGGGGTATGCGGATCCTAACACGCAGTAAGTGCATATAAGTTCTAAGATCGGACAAGGAACATGGACATAATGTTGAAAACATAAACGGTTCAAATCTGAAATCATGGAACTCGGGCCCTGGTGACAAACATTAAGCATAACAAAGTCATAGCAACATCTATCTCCAAACATAGTAGATACTAGGGATCAAGCCTTAAAAAAATCAACTCGATTACATGATGAATGTCATCCAACTTTTCACCGACTAACAAGCCTACAAAGGGATTACTCAATCCTGATAAAGAACAGGAGGTGGCGGAGGCTCCGTATCATGTAATGCGATGAAACTTCCTCTATGATTATTATCTCCGAAAATAGGATTTTATAGCGCTAGAATTAGGGTGAGCGGAGCCACATGGGCCCTACTAGACACCAGGCCGCGCTAGGGGCGCCTAGCGCCCTGATGTCTAATGGGATGGTGTGGCCTCCTCTGTAGGGGATCTTGGTTCCAGTAATTTTTATATATTCCAGAAAAAATTCCAAAAAGTTCCGTTCCATTCCGAGAACTTCTATTTCTGCACAACACCATGGTAGTTGTGCTGAAAATAGCGTCAGTCTCGATTAGTTCCATTCAAATCATGAAAATTAGAGTCCAAAACAAGAGCAAAATCATTAGAAAAAGTAGATACGATGGAGACGTATCAGACTTCCATGATTGATAATACTGAAAGCATATTTTTAGAACAAACAACATCCATCAAACATAGAGAAAGATAGGGACTTAATGTTTTTCCTCCCGGCGTACTTATCATGAAGATAATTGTCAACAATAATGAATCATGATCGAATATATTTGACTGGATATATGTGTCTCGATGTTTCTCCACCACATGGTGGTTGCAAACTAATGGATTGACTCGACATGAAAAGTAAATAACATGAAAGTAAACAGATTATCCCTTCACAAAGGGAAGCTCCGATCTGCAGAGGTGATAGAGCTCATCGTTTAAAACAGATATGAATATATTTTGGGTGGTGTGCCTTTCCTATCAATGTCACAGCAAGGGATTTCAATATCTTCCATGCTAATCACATTATTGGTGGTTCCCTAACAGAATTGAAATTTTACTCCCCCTCAACCATTCAAACACTTTACATGGCTAGCCGTATCCATGGGTGCCCTCCAAACAATCAACTTTCTAGGGGGGTTCTTGTTTATATATTTTTGCATTATGTAGGACTGGGAATCCTTTTTACCAGCCTCTCTCATTCAATGAAAAGTGAATAAGCACTCATTTGAGAATATCCTGCTTAGCATGGAAGATAGTGACTGCATCGTCGCTCCATGACCGGTACGAGCACACAAAACGAATGTTTATTTGAAGGTTTTGGAGGTGGCGGATGCAAATTTACTTGGAATGGGAGTGAACTATCACATATAGTATGTATGGTGGACTCTTATGGAAGAAACTTGGCTCAAGTATTTGGATGCATAAGTAGTATCTCCACTTAGTACGAAGTTTTGGCTAGAAAAAATTTCTAAACAAGCACCACATGTTGGAGGATCCATAACAATATAACTTCTATGCAAATATACCCAAGCATCCAATTACATTGTCTTCCTTGACCAACTTAAACTATTTGATGAATGTTTAAAATAATTAATGGGTATTCACAATCACAAAAGATGTCCAAGATAATATATTTGTATGTGAAAGTTGTCTTTCTTATACTAATCATTCATGAATTGCTTGTATGACCAATATCGTGATTGTCAAACTTCAATAGATTTTACTTCCTAAACCAGATGTGAAACTACTACTAAGCTTAAATCACATTGATAATTTCAGATTTATGATATTTAATTCATTTAAAATTTACTCTTAGGATATCATTAAGTGAAGCACAAGAGTAAACATTCAAAGTACTCTCAAAACGTATAAGTGAAGGTCAATGAGTAGTTAAACAATTAATTGGCTATGTGAGGTCTATATCTCAATAAAGATTTTCAGATCAGAGAATTTTATTTAAACATCAAACTAAACAAAATGCACTCCACGAATAGCACATATCATCTGGAGAAATAAAAGTTTGGGATTAACATAGGCTAATCGATAGTTGTTGATGAAGAGAGGTGGGGTGCGTAGCATCCCCAAGCTTAGATACATGCGACTTATTGTATTATTTACTTGGGGTGCCTCGGGCATCTCAAAGCTTGATACTTCTTGTATTATTTACTTGGGGTCCATGGAGGACTAGCCTTACTCATGGTAGATCTTCATGAAGTAGGCGATCTCCTTGGCCTTACAAACATCTTGGTTCAACACCACAACACGAAGTAGGAGGCTCCCAAGCGACACCTAACCAATCTAGGAGGCACCACCCTCCAAAAGGAATAGATGGGGTAGAACTATGAACTCCTTGCTCTTGTGCTTCTAAAGATAGTTTCCTCAACACAAAATCACTCTCTCACAGAATAGGCATGGGTAGGAGAGATTGATTTGGCAGAAAGCAGTTTGGGGAGGCTAGAGATCATGTTTCAAATGATTGAGTGAAATATCTTGGTCTCAACACATGATTGGGTGGTTCTCTCGTAGAAAATGGATCTGGATATGAAGTGTGTGGTCAGAGTGCTTCTCCAACGAATGAGAGGTGGGTGAAGGGGTACATATAGGCAGTAGGAAAAATCCAACCGTTACACCAAAAGTGGCAAACTCGGTGACACCGAAGTGCAGAACTCGGTGTTATCGATTAGCACAAAGGTGTGAACTTTTGAATCTCGGTGAGACCGATATATGAAACTCGGTGGCAGCGAAAAAGTGACAAATGGTCTGATGAGAAAACTCGGTGACACCGATACTCAAACTCTGAAATTCCGATTTTGTGTATCAAGGCAACATAATGTTGGTCACACTTAACTCATTAGCACCGACTTGGTTTCGATTGCACCGATTTGGTGGGAATGGCTAGGGTTTCTGTGTGATTTCAAACTCGGTGAGTCCGATATGGAAATGTTGGTGACACCGAATTTGTTAATGTGGATCTTGACAGAGTGGATATGTGGGAAAAAATGACTGAGTTTTTTGGTGGCTAACTTTGAGCATTTGAGCAATCAGTTCAATTTACTACCTCACCCCTTTTAATAGTATTGGCTTTCCTATGGACTAAAATCTGATTTCTCACAAATATAAAATGAAAGTCTTCTAGCTTGAAGCTTGAGCCAACATTGTTCCTTTCTTGCATCCAAGGGCATCTCCACATAAAACTTAAGCCATAGCTCTCCATGGTCTTTTCCTGAAATATCTAGGTAAAAGTGTTAGTCCAAGAGACAATGTATGTTGTCATGAATTATCAAAATCACCAAGGGAGCATATCTGCTTTGAATCTACGCTTTTTGGTAGCTGATGACAACATACGATCAAAGCTTCAAATAAAGATAATCATAGGGATATGACAGCTTCGAAAGAAACATGACTAGTACAAGCTCCCCCTAAATGTGTGCAATCCCTTTTGAAGGATAGTTGCTTTGGAACGCATGGTCACACACAAGGTAGAAGGACAAGACAAGTCATAGACGTCCTGGCTATATGCATCAAAAATATGTAAATGAAGAAGTTCCATGTTCAAGACTCCCTCTTGCAAACAGTATGTGCAAGAAACAAGAGGTCATCATGAACAAGGATATGATGCATATACTTACCTTGATGATCTTGAGCGTGTTTACATAGGAATACACTTGGGAAAAACAAATGTTAGATAACACAAGAGTACCCTGTTGTAAAAGATGCAAAGATCCTCAAAAATACCAAGAAATTGAAGACATATTGAAGATAGGTTTTGGTAAAAAGATACGTCTCCAAAGAACAATAACTTTTCCCCCCTAAATATGAATATGGAAGGATTCCTCCCCCCTAAATAGCATGTAGATATTGGGAGTAGGAAGGGAAAGTAATTTCAAACCAATAAAGCCATATTTATCTCTCTCACCCTTCATGTGTAAGGTTTGATACATCTCCCTTTAGGAACAAATATCTCCCCTTATTGTTGTTTCTCCCTCTTTTGTATAAGCTTCGTGGTGATATTTCCCCCCTATAAATAGGTTCATTGAATGGAAGGTTTGATACTTTGATATTTCTCCCCCTTTGTCATAAGTTACCAAAAAGAAGGTCAGAGGGTAAGGGCTCATTGAGATAAAGGGATCCTGGATACTTCTCACTTTTACAAGGGCTCCTTGAATTTGTCTTTTCTCGCCCTTTGGTATGAATAAAAGTTCCTTGAATTATCTCCTCCTATGTTAAGGATCCTATATGATTCTCCCTCTTATATAACATGGGATCACTGAGGTGTTTCTCCCCATAGAGAAGTTTTCTCCCCCTAAAACGTACGTTGAAAAGAAATTTTCACAACAATAATGTTTGTTAGAAAAATCGAAGTCACCGAGGCTAAATGGTTCTGTAGAACCGAGTATGATATTCAGGCTTCTTGGGTAAAATCGGTTGGACCGAGTTTCCCAATTGGGTGAAACCGAGTGCAATCATAGTCAACTCTTTAACAGATGGAATAGGCTGGCCTGAAGATTTGTTTCAAGATTTCAATTGTTAAAGAAGGTATTAATTGAGAAATAGAAACAAAAAACCAAAAACAAATAAAGGTATTTTTTTGTGTTTTTAGATATATAAGATAGATACATACATGTAGATGAGAGTTGACATGTTTTAAGAGTGTGAAAGTTCAAATGTGAACCATACAGTGATCTCCATCTAGACATGGGGCGGTGACAGTGTCACCTATATTAGAGTATTTGACTTGAGGAGTCAAGCAAGGATGCTTGATCACAGGTCATACTCATTGTCAAGCGCGAAATGAGGTTACCATTTTTCGATTAAGCTTTTCAATGTATTCATATCACTTGAGTTGCTTTACTCCATGAATTGGTGTAGAGCTTTATCAAGGATATGAGTACATACCTTCGAATGATGTTGATGACGTGACATGTAGGTGAACTTGTTGTGGATGCTCAAAGTTGATGAAGATCATCTGGAGTTGAGAGCAATCCATGTTGTTTTGGTTCACTTTTCACCTACAATGGTTAGTCATGCAAGGAAGACCATAATATATCCAAATGACAAGAGTGAATAACTTCATCAAATTATAGTCAAGGATATGATTTTGTTGTCTTCTTCCTTCATCCTCGAAGAAGGGTTGTTGGTAGTTGACCATGTCAAGATTGCTTTTGATTGGAGTTGATGGCAATCTTCTGGTGTGTATTTCTTCCAAGTACCTACAAAAGGCTAGATGCAATACAAGGGAGCATAGTTTCCAAGATATAAGATAATCAAATCAATGGCATCAAGGAATAGTCAGTCAAGCTCATGTCATTGCATGCTTCCGAGTGAGTCTAGCTCAAGTTTGAAGCATCAATGATATTCAAATCACTCCTCAAATGATAGAACACTTTCTCATCAAGTGGTTTGGTAAAGATATCAGCTGGTTGTTTGTCAGTACGAACATGCTTGAGATGGATATCTCCTTTAGCAACATGATCACGAATGAAATGATGTCACACTTGGATGTGTTTTGTTCTAGAATGTTGAATATGATTATAGGCAATCTTAATAGCACTTTAAGTGTCACACAACAATGGAACTTTTCTAACATGAATGCCATAATCCTTAAGTGTTCGAGTCATCCATAGTAATTGGGCACAGCATGATCCAACGACAATGTATTCAGTTTTGGCAGTGGATAAGGATCCCAAGAGATAAGAGATCTCCCAATAAATTTACATGTACCTGAGGTGGATTTTCTATCAACCTTGTCTCCAGCATAGTCCGAGTCGGAATGGCCTACAAGATTAAAAGAAGATCCCTTGGGATACCATATGCCAAAGTTTGGTGTATGTATAAGCTATCTCACTATCCTTTTCACAGCCAATAGATGACACTCTTTAGGTGTTGCTTGATAGCGGGCACACATGAAAACACTCAGCATGATGTCAGGACGGGCGGCACATAGATATAACAACGAACCAAACATTGATCGATAAAACTTTTGATCAACGGGTTTGACCTCCTTAGTGAGGTCAAGATGTCCACTAGTAGGCATGGGGGTTCTCATACCTTTGCATTCTTGCTTGTTGGACTTTCTGATTATCCCCTTGGTGTACTTGGGTTGAGAGATAAATGTACCTTCTCTCGACTGTTTGATTTGCAATCCAATAAAGAACTTCAGTTCACTCATCATTGACATCTCATACTTCACTGACATGAGCTTTCCGAACTTTTCACTAAAATGTGGGTTAGTGGAACCAAAGATAATATCATCCACATATATTTGAAAAACAAATAGTTCACCATTAACACTTTTAGTGAATAAGGTTGTATCAATTTTACCAATCTCAAAAAAAATAATTAAATGAGAAACTTCGTTAGGCATTTGTACCAAGCTCTAGGTGCTTGTTTAAGACCATATAAAACTTTAGGAAGTTTGTAAACATAATCAGGTTTCTTAGGGTTCACAAAACCAGGAGGTTGTTTAACATAAACTTCCTCTTCAATTTCTCCATCGAGAAAGGCACTTTTAATATACATTTGGTAAAGAGTTATATCATGGTGATTGGCATAGGCTAGAAGAATACAGATGGCTTCAAGTCTAGCAAAAGGAGCATAAGTCTCACCATAGTCCATACCTTCGACTTGCGTATATCTTTGGGCTACCAGACGTGCTTTGTTGCGTACAACTTGTCCATCTTCATGTTGCTTGTTCTGAAACACCCATCTTGTACCAATGATATTCTTCTCGCCTTCAGGTTCTTCAACAAGTGTCCATACTTGGTTCCTCTCAAAGTTGTGTAGGTCTTCGTGCATTGCGTTCACCCGATCCAGATCTTAGAGAGCTTCTTCTACCTTCAAGGGTTCAATACTAGAGATGGAAGAATAATGGCCACAAAAGTTAGCTAAACAAGATTTAGAGCGAGTGATTCTTCCGTTTTTTATGTCACCGTAGATTTGTTTCAATGGATGATCTCTGTCCACTCTTGCTCTAATTCTTGACAGCTTCTTCTTGTTTGATTGAGGAGCTTCTTCTTCATCATCTTCACCATCTTGAGCATTGTCATTGACGTCATCTTCTCCTTGGGGTGGTGGTGAGGAAGATTGAGGAGGATCATCACGATGTACTTCTTCCTCTTCTTCATCATGTCGTGTAGTACTTGTGGATGCTTTCATGTCATTTTGCGGTTCACTTTGACGCGGAGTGGGAGCTTCCACTTGAGTTGATTAAGTGCTTTCCTTCACCTCCATGGGATGAATCTTGCCAATAGACAAGTCTTTGATAGCTTCCGAAGGTTCCTTATCTCATACATGAATTGGCAATTGTTTGACTTGCAAACCGTTAGTCTCATCAAACTTCACATCTACCATCTCTTTAACTTTTAAGGTGAAGTTGTTGTAGACACGGTAAGCATGAGAGTGTGATCCGTAACCAAGAAGCAAACCTTCATAAGATTTAGGTGCAAATTTAGACCGACGATGCTTATCGAGAATATAACACTTAGAGCCGAATACCCAAAAGTATCCAACTTGGGGTTTTTTACTGGTGAGTAGCTCGTATGCCATTTTACTAAGAAGCTTGTGCAGGTAGAGTCGGTTTATGGCATGACAAGTTGTTTCCACGGCTTCTGCCAAAAAGTGTTTTGGAGTCTTGTATTCGTCAAGCATCGTTCTCACCATCTCTATGAGCGTCCAGTTCTTCCTCTCGACAACTCCATTTTGTTGAGGTGTGTATGTCACGGGGAACTCATGTAAGATACCTTCTTCGTCAAGAAAATTATCCACATTAGTGTTCTTGAACTCCGTTCTGTTGTCGCTCCGAGCCTTCTTGATCTTCACTTCAAACTGGTTTTGAGCTTTCCGAGCAAAGTTCTTGAAGATCATTTGTACATGCGACTTATCATTGAGAAAGAACACCCACGTAAATCTGGAAAAATCATCAACAATGACTAAACCATAAGAATTTCCACCGAGACTCTTGTGAGCATTGGGACCAAAGAGATCCATGTGAAGCAGCTCGAGGGGTCTTCTTGTGGTCATGATGTTCTTCACAGGATGATTTCCACCAACTTGTTTTCCTGCTTGGCAAGCACTACAAAGTCTATCTTTGTCAAAGATAACATCTTTAACACAAATAATGTCATCACCTTTGATAAGTTTGTCAAGATTACGCATACCAACATGTCCAAGCCTTCTCTGCCATAATCAACCTTTAGAAGATTTTGCGATAAGACATGTATGGGCTTTGGATATCTTAGTGAAATCAACAATGTAGAGATCGCCTCTACGGAAACGAGTAAAGACGATGTTATTATTTTTGCTAAGAATCACTTGACATTCAACTTTTGTAAATAGCACATCGAAACCAAGGTCTACTAATCTAGATATGGAAAGAAGATTCTAGCCAAGAGATTCAACAAGCATGACATTCTGAATGGAACAGTCATGAGATATGGCCACCTTACCAAGACCAAGTACCTTACCTTTGGAGTTGTCTCCAAAAGTCACATACTTCTGAGGTCCATGGTTTGGTGTAATCTCATGGAACATGTCTTTATCTCTGGTCATGTGATCGGTGCATCCACTGTCAAGAACCCACTCCTTTCCACCGGCCATGTAGTCTTTAAGGTTAGCCATAAGACTAAGGTTCCTCATGGTCTTCTCATATTCGATGTCAAACTCTTCATCTTCATTGTATTATCCATGCTCCACATTGTCATCATCGGATGAAGTTCCCACATCATAAGAAACAAGAATTTCATCAGAAATTTGACTATGACAATGTTCATGTTTATGCATTCGAATTGCTTCAACAATGATATTGTTAGTAGTAATGACATCACCTTTATCACACATGAGGTCACAAATCTCAAACAGGCATTTATCAAAATTAGGACCGGTTGGCTTCATTTTGTGAAAAGCAATGCATTTGTCGAAAATGATATCAAGATTTTTCAAGCAATAATTTGGATATCTTCTAAAAGTTTTGCAACTGATTAAGCACATTTCTTGGGTAAACCTGTAATGATTAGATTGGCAGTGTTAAGGTTACCAAGCATATTAACTTCATCGTCATGATAAGGGTGTATGGGATCAATGGAGGCGCATAGGGATATTCAACATACTTGCGCAAATGGAACTCATCAAATATAACAAGCATTTCATCTTTCCATTGTCTAAAGTACTCCCCGTCAAGAATAGGCACTCTACATCTAAAAATCTAGGAACTAGTCACATTCATATTCCTCCAATGGCGGCTAAACCAAGGTTTCGGAGACCTTGCTCTGATACCAATTGAGGGATTGATAGAAGATGTGTGTAGTGGGAGGGGGGTGAATAGACTACTTGTCAAGATAAAATTTCTAGCCTAACCCAAATTCTAGGAGGGCAGAGATTCAACAGTTCTAACAAGTCTAGTGCACCTTACACGTGCTAGTCAATATATATGGCAGCGGAAAGGTAAATACTTTGCACGTGTAAAGGATTTGAGGTTAGGAAGATCAAACTCATGAGGTTGACACGACAATTTTTGGCATGGTTTCAATAGGTGGCACTATCGTACATCCATGTTAGTGGAGACTTCAACCCATGGAGGGTAACGGCTGCGAGAGTCCACGAAGGGTCCACAAAGAAGCGGCCTTGTCTATTCCACCATGGCTTCCGTCCACGGAGGACTAGACTTACTCACGGTAGATCTTCATGAAGTAGGCGATCTCCTTGCCCTTACAAACATCTTGGTTCAACTCCACAACATGAAGTAGGAGGTTCCCAAGCGACACCGAACCAATCTAGGAGGCACCACCCTCCAAAAGGTAATAGATGTGGTAGATCAATGAACTCCTTGCCCTTGTGCTTCTAAAGATAGTCTCCTCAACACAAATCACTCTCTCACAGAATATCCATGGTTAGGAGAGGTTGATTTGGTGGAAAGTACTTTGGGGAGGCTAGTGATCAAGTTTCAAATGATTGGATTGGAATATCTTGGTCTCAACACATGAGTAGGTGGTTCTCTCTCAGAAAATGGATTTGGCAGTGAAGTGTGTGTTCTGAGTGCTTGTCGCCCGAATGAGAGGTGGGTGAAGGGGTATATATAGGCAGCAGCCAAAATCCAACAGCTACACACAAAAGGGCAAACTCGGTGACACCGAAGTTGAAAACTCAGTGGTACTGGTTAGCACAAAGGTGTGAACTTTTGAATCTCAGTGAGACCAATATATGAAACTCGGTGGCACCGAAAAGGTGACTAACAGTCAGATGGCCAAACTCGGTCGTATCTTTACTCAAACTCGGAAATTCTGATTTTGCCTATATCTTGGGAAGAGAATGTTGGTCACACTAAACTCGGTAGCATCGACTTGGTTTCGGTTGAACTGATTCGGTGGGAATGGCTAGGGTTTCTGTCTGAGGTCAAACTAAGTGGTTCTGATATGGAAATATTGGTAACACCGAATTTGTGAATGTGGATCTTGACAGAGTGGATATGTGGAGAAAATGACTACGTGTTTTGGTTTCTAACTTTGAGCATTTGAGCAATCAATTCATTTTACTACCTCACCCCCTTTTAATAGTATTGATATATATGCTCTGTTATGGAAGTGTTGATATATATATATATATGTTGTGTTATGGAAGTGTTGATATATATCAGGTGTGTTATGGAACTGCTGGGGTATATATATGATGTGTTATGGAACTGCACGACATATTTAAGTATTTCGTTCATTATGTATCGTTTGTCGTCTGCTGTTTCGGACACCTGACGGCAAAGGGGCGTTCTTTGCCATTTGTTAAGCATGGAAGCCAGTCGACAAAGGCCCCTTATTTGCCATCTAGTAGATGCAGGGTTGGCGGGAAAGCTTTCTTCTTTGTCGTCTGCTGCATGATGGGAAAGGTTTCTTCTTTGCCATCTGTTGCATGACGGGAAATGTTTCTTTTATACCATCTGGTGCACATGAAGGTTGACGGCAAAGACACTAACTCCATCCATTTGGCGGCCAGTTCCGTGAGTTGCTTTTTTAGCCATCTTTTCTGGACTAGCTGACGACAAATAAATCACACTGACGGGAAATTCTTTGTCGTGTGCCCAACCAAAAGCCGGCGGCAAAGAACCTCTTTCCCCATTCATAAGATGTCGTCAAGCTTTGTCGTTTGCTGGTAGACGGCAAATTCTTTGTCATCTGTTAATGCGTGATGGTAAAGTTACTAATTCTCCTCGTGGAAGGAGAGCATCAACCGACTTAAGGGGTGAGCACAAGCCAGGACGGTGCTCCCCAGGCCGCGTCATATTGGCTCGTGCCTCCCCCAGGCACAGTATTGTGTTGATTCCAACTAGAAAAATTACCATCTATTCCAAAAAAATCTTCGTAAATTTTTATCGCGTTTGGACTTTGTTTAATATGGAACTTCTGTGAAAAAACACACAAAAACAGGAATTGACACTCGGCACTGGGTCAATAGGTTAGTGCTAAAAAGTAATATAAATTGGTAAATAATTACTCAAAAAGTATCCTGGAATGATATAATAGCATGGAACAATAAGAAATTATAGATACATTGGAGATGTATCACCAACCCAATACCCATTGCAAAATTTGATCGAATTCCAACAACATACGCACATTGCGTCACGTCCGGGCGGTGTTTTTGAGTTTTTTCATCGACAAAATCGTATAAAATGCATAGAGTATCAAAAAGATACAAATTTTGGCATGCATGCTTGTCATGATGGTACAAGTGTAAAAATTGTGTTCATTTGAAGGATGTAGAAACAAAACGTCCTTCGCGATGGGCTCTTCGCTCCTACCCAAAAGGCCTCTAGTTAACAAAGTCAAATTTTGGTCATCTTCAGAATGACCCCATATTTTGCAAGCGGGTTGGCATGCCCAATCCAGTACTCAATGCAAAATTTGATAGATTACCGACAACATACGCACAATGTGTCACGTCTGAGCGGTGTTTTAGGGTTTTTTCATCGGTAAAAATGTATAAAATACATAGAGTATCGAAAAGCTATGAAATTTGGCATGCATGCTTGTCATGATGGTACAAGTCTATAGAAAATTGGGTTCTTTTGAAGGATTTCAAAAAAATTCCTCGACGACAGACTCTTTGCTCCTACCCGAACAACGTCCGCAGAACAACGTCAAATTTTGGTCATCTTCAGAATGACCCCATATTTTGCAAGTGGGTTGGCATGCCAAACCCAGTACTCGATGCAAAATTACATCGAGTTCTGACTACATACGCATGTTGCATCATGTCCGGGCGGAGTTATATGAGTTTTTCATCTGTAAAATCGTATAAAATACATAGAGTGGTTAAAAGCTATGAAACTTGGAAGCATGTTTGTCATGATGGTACAAGTCTATAAAAATTGGGTTCATATGAGGGATGTCGAAAAAACGTCCTTCATGACGGGCCCTTCGCTCCTACCCGAACGACCTCCGCGGAACAAAGTCAAATTTTGGTCCTCTTCATAATGATCCATATTTTAAAAGCGAGTTGGCATGCCCAACCGAGTACTCAATAAAAAAATTGATCAAGTGAGTGTGGAAAAGCTACGAAACTTGACATGCATTCTTGTCATGATGGTACAAGTCTATAATAAATTGGGTTCATTTGAAGGATGTCAAAAAAAACATCCTTCGCGACGGGAGCTTCGCTCCTACTCGAACGGCCTTCGCGGAACAAAGTCAAATTTCAATCATCTTCAGAATTACCCCATATTTTCCAAGCATGTTGGCTGGCCAAACCTAGTACTCGATGAAAAATTCGATCGAATTCTGACAACATACGCACGTTGCTTCATGTCCAGGCAGTGTTTTATGTTTTTTTCATCAGCAACATCGTATAAAATACATAGAGTGTCGAAAATCTATGAAATTGGCTTGCATGCTCGTCATGATGGTACAAGTCTATAGAAAAATTGGGTTCGTTTCAAGGATGTCGAAAAAAACATCCTTCGCGACGGGCTCATCGCTCCTACCCGAACAGCGTCCGCGGAACAAGATCAAATTTTGGTCATCTTTAGAATTGCCACATATTTTGCAAGCGGGTTGGCATGGCCAACCTTGTTCTCAATGCAAAATTGTATCAAGTTCCGACAACATACGCACATTGTCTCACGTCCGGTAAAATCGTATAAAATAAATAGAGTGTCGAAAAAGAACGTCCTTCATGATGGGCCCTTCGTTCCTATCTGAATGGCATCCGCAGAAGAAAATCAAATTTTGGTCATTTTTAGAATGACCCCATCTTTTGCAAGCGGGTTGGCATGCCCAACCCAGTACTCAATGCAAAATTGGATCGAGTTCCGACAACATACGAATGTTGCGCCACGTCCAGGCGGTGTTTTAGGGTTTTTCATCGGTAAAATTGTAAAAATGCATAGAGTGTCAAAAAGCTATGAAACTTTGCATGCATGCTTGTCCCAATGGTATAAGTCTATAAAATAAATTGTGTTCATTTGAAGGATGTCGAAAAAGTGTCCTTCACGACGGGCACTTCGCTCCTACTCGAACGACGTATGTGGAAAAATTTCAATTCTAGTCTGCTTCAGAATGACCCCATATTTTGCAAATGGGTTGGTATGCCCAACCCAGTACACAATGCAAAATTTTATCAAGTTCCAACAACATACGCATGTTGTATCACGTTCGCGTGAAGTTATAGGGTTGTTTCATTGGTAAACTTGTATAAAATGCATAAAGTGTAGAAAAGCTACGAAACTTGGCATGTATGCTTGTCATGATGGTACAAGTCTATTACAAAATTGGGTTCATATTAAGGAGGTCGAAAATGAACGTCCTTCGCGATGGGCCCTTCGCTCCCATCTGAATGGCGTCCGTGGAACAAGGTCAAATTTTGGTCTTCTTCGAAATGACCCCATTTTTTTTAAGTGGGTTGGCATGACCAACCCATTACTCAATGCAAAATTTGATCGATCTCCGACAATATATGCACGTTGCGTCATGTTTGGGCGATGTTATATGGTTTCTCATCGGTAAAATCGTATAAAATTTACGGAGTCTCTAAAAGCTAGGAAAATTGGCATGCATACTTGTCATGAAGGTACAAGTCGATAAAAAATTGGGTTCATTTGAAGGATTTCGAAAATAAACGTCCTTCACGATGGGTCGTTCGCTCCTACCCGAACGGGCTCCGCGGAACAAGGTCAAATCTTGGCCATCTTCAAAATGATCCTATATTTTGCAAGCGATTTGGCATGCCCAACCCAGTACTCAATGCAAAATTTGAACGAGTTCCGACAACATACGCACTTTGTGTCACATCCGGGTGGTGTTTTAGGGTTTTTTCATTGTTTAAATCGTATAAAATGCAGAACGTGTAGAAATGCTACGAAACTTGGCATACATGCTTGTCAAGGTGGTGAAAGTCTATAAAAAATTGGGTTCATTTGAAGGATGTCAAGAAAACATCCTTCACGACGGGCCCTTCGCTCCTACCCGAACGACATCCAAGGACCAAGGTAAAATTTTGGTCATCTTGAGAATGACACCTTATTTTTGAAGCAGGTTGGCATGCCCAACCCAGTACTCAATGCAAAATTTGATCAAGATCCGACAACATACGCACATTGCGTCGAAAAGCTACGAATCTTGGCATGCATGCTTTTGATGATGGAAAAAGTATATAATAAAATTGGGTTCATTTGAAGGATGTAAAAAAATCCTTCTCGACGAGCCCTTCGCTCCTACTTGAACGGCCTACGCGGAATAAAGTCAAATTTTGGTCATCTTCGCAATGAGCCCATATTTTGCAAGCGGGTTGCTATGCCCAACCAAATACTCAATGCAAAATTTGATAGAGTTCCGACAACATACCCACGTTGTGTCATGTCCGAGCGGTGTTTTAGGGTTTTTCCATCGGTAAAATCATATAAAATGCATAGAATGCCGAAAATCTAAGAAACTTGGTATGCATGCGTGTTATGATGGTACAAGTCTATAAAAAATTTGGTTCATTCCAAGGATGTCGAAAAAACGTCCTTCGCGACGGGCCTTTTGCTCCTATGGCCTGCGGGGAACAAGGTCAAATTTTGGTCATCTTCAGAATGATCCCATATTTTGCAATTGGATTGGCATGATTTTTGAAAAAATGATGTGTAAAACAATCCCTCATCATGGACAGATATACCTCACAACACTGATGCTCGTCGTGTTATGTCACTTCATAAATTCTGAAGAGAGTTGATAACCCACAAGTATATGGGATCACAATAGTTTTCGAGGGTAGAGTATTCAACCCAAATTTAGAGATTCGACACATGGGGAGCCAAAGAATATTTGCAGGTGTTAGCAGCAGAGTTTTCAATTCAACCACACTTGGATATTCAGTATCTGCAGCACATCAATCAGTAGCACAGTAATATATAGTTTTGATAGCAGTGGTAACAATAGCAATAGCAATAGTAATAGTAATAGTACTTTTGTAACAGTAGTAACAACAGTAGCAATAGTAGTAACTTAGAAATAACAATATGTGGAAAACTCGTAGGCACTAGATCAGTGATATTGTTGGATGATATTCATCATCTATCAATCATAACCTTGGGCGACATAGAATTAGCTCCCGTTCATCGATGTACTCTAGCCATGTATTCCATATATAGTCATACATCCTTATGGAAAAGAACTTGCATGATATCTGTTGTCTTACCCTCCCGTGGCTGCGGGGTACATAAGGAAACTAAGGGATATTAAGGCCTCATTTTAATAGAGAACTAGAACAAAGGATTAACACATAGTGAATACATGAACTCGTCATACTACGGTAATCACCTAAAAGAATCCCAATCATTGTCACTTTCGGGTATGCGGATCCTGTAAGTGCATCTAGTGCCCCTTAGTGATTTTGGTGTATTGAAGACTTATAGGTTAAGAGACTAATATGTTTGTGAGTGTACACATTCTCTACAAGTCATTGAGGAGTTTGAGTTATTCTAAGATTATCGACCCCTAAAACGTATGTCTTCGGCTGAAGACTTTGCTATTTCCTGTGAAGACTTTGAAAGTGAGCAAATTGGTGTGTCCGTGAACAAATCGAAGTGAAGCCTCTGAAGTGTGAAGATTTTCGTTTTCATAGTTTCATTTTTTGTATTCTGTGTCATAGGACCGCCGTACTGTTAAAGGGGGTCGATGTAATACTAAGGAAAAGTTTCCAAGCGATGTTCATCTCAAAGCCTACACATTCAAACCCTTCGTATGAAGCCTTTGGAAATCTTCAACAGCTTAGTCAAATTCTTTAGTGATAGAGACGAAGATCTTCTAGTCTTTGAGGAATTTCCTCTAACTGAGGAGTTAGGTGTTTGCCACTGCGAATAACCTACCTGTGAGGAAAATGAGTGACATTAGGACTTTCATAGTTCAAAGGTTTCGACCGTTGTTGTGTTGTGTGCCAGTTGTCCCCAACCTTATCCACCTAATGGTCATATCATTGGGGTATTAATGTCAATTCATGTCGGGATTGCTGCCTAACTATAAATATCCACCCTCATAACCACTAGCTAGTTGCCTGCTCCGCGATAGAAACTAACACTTGTCATTTGAGAGCAACCCAATCCTCAAAGACTTCGAGAGAAAATCATAAGTGAGGAAAAACCCCAAACAACCAAACCAAAAACCAAAAACCCCAAAGTGATTGAGCATCACTCAAGAGATTGTTCCTAGGTGGAACCAACGCTTGTTACCTTTGAGGACTGTGCATCCTCCAGACGGTTAGGCGTCATGGTCTAGAGCATCCAGCGGTGAACTGTGGATTGCCGGGTGACCAAGTTTGTGAAGGTTTGGAAATCTGCCTTGAAGACTTACCACGAGTGTTGGGTGAGGATTGTGTGTCCTTAGATCAAGGAGATTCTGGTAAGGATTGTGTGTCCTCGGACTGTGTGTCCTTTGGTTTACATACGACGCCGCTCCAAACTAGACGTACGACTGTCACAATAGTTGGAACTGGGTCATCAAATCAATGTCTTCATCGAGCAATGGGTTATAATTCATTAACCCTTTTATTTCCTCAATTGTATGTTGATGACTTTGATATTTACCGTTTGAAGAATTTGACTGAAGACTTTGTCAAATTCGTCACCTCAAATTCTTCACTTAAGTTATTCTTCACCTGCTTATCCTAATCACGCTACATGTGCAACCTGGACATTTCATTTTACTGTGAAAACTAAGCTATAGCTATTTTTGCACATCTGTTTGAGTATTATTGCATTGCACTCAGTTCGTGACTGACGAAATTCCTCACTAGGAATTTCCTCTGTGACGAATTTGTAAAAATCACCTAGTCACACCCTCTAGTCATTATAATGCACTTTTTCATATCCTAACACGTAGTAGGTGCATATAACTTGCAAGATAGGGTCAAGAACATTTGAAATCATGGCACTCGGGCCCTACAGACAAGCATTAATCATAGCAAAGTAATATCAACATCAATCTCTGAACATAGTGGATACTAGGGATCAAGCCCTAACAAAACTAGCTCGATTACATGATGAGTCTCACCCAGCTCCTCGCCGACCAGCAAGCCTACGAAGGAGCTCTCTTGGTTTTCAGCATAAATCATGACTAATCATATCGACAATAGTAGTTAGAAACTACATTATCTCGTATCAATTGCATAATCGACTAGCGAGCAATAATAAGATAACTCAAATGCCAACACTTTGTCAAAACAATCATGATATAATATGACAACAATGGTATCTCGCTAGCCCTTTATGAGGCTGCAAAACATAAATGCAGAGCACCTGCAAAGTTCAAGCAATGACTAGACATTGTAATTCATGGTAGAGGAGATCCAGTCATGCTGCAAACAATGTTTAACTAGACACAAAGCATGAGGATGACAACAGTGCTCTCACGTATGGTACTTATTTGAGAAGGTGATGTCTCAAAATGAAAAATAAAATAAGATAAAATTAAATAGAAAGTCCCTTCGTAGAGGGAAGCAGGGATTTGCATCGGTGCCAGATCTCATAGTGAAAATCAAAGTTAAATTATTTTGGGAGGTGCACCCTTCCTGTGAACGTTACGACCAAGAGTTATCGGTATCTTCCATGCTAAACAAATTAGCGGTAGTTCCCAAGCGGTGAAAGTTAAGGTTTACCCCTCCTCCACCAACAGACACACCCCATGGCTAGCCAAATTCATAGGTGTCGTCCATACCAACAACATTCGAGGGGGGAGTTTTGTTTAATTATTTGCGATTTATGATGATGGGACTGGGAAACCTTTTTTACCGTCCCATCTTGTGCAAGGAAAAGTGAATGAACGCTCATCTTGAGAATAATCCTCTTAGCATGGAATATAGTGACCGCCCCTGATCGCTCCATGAGCGGTCCATGCACACAAAACTGAAGCTCATTTGAAATATTATAGGTTGCACATGCAAATTTACTTGGAACGACGGGGTAATACCGCATATAGGTAGATACAGTGGACTTATCTAGAATAACTTTCTATCAAGGATTTTGATGCACAAGCAGTATTCCTGATTAGTAAAGGAGAAGGCTAGCAAATAGGTTGGGAAGCTAGAGAGCGAAGACGGTCATGAACATGGTTTATAAATAATCATCGTTGCATACTTGCATGAGTAGGATATAAACACCATGAACATAAATATCGTGGAGGCTATGGTGGTTTTGATTCAACAACATGCGTGAACATGTGCGAAGCCAAGCCACTCAAACATTATGAGGAGGATACCATATCATCATACTGCATCACAACTATTTTAATGCATGTTGACATCCAAGATAGATCATTATTCACTCCTAACTACTTAACCATGGCATGAACAACTATAATCTCTAATTTTTATTGCAAACATGTTTTATCATAATAAACTGAATCATGGATACAAGTCTGAACATATTTACACAAACAAAAACAAGTTGAGTTCATACCCGCTTCTCTTTGTCACAGTCACTTCTCCAAATATCGTCATTTTGCCTTTCACTTTCACGACCGAACAATACGAAAATAATAATAGTGCAAGACGGTTGTGGACTAGGGTAGAATATGAAACATTTTATTCAAGAGGAGAAGACAAAGTAATATAGGCTCTTCATTAGATCAATAGCAATGCATATGAGAGCCACTCAATATTTTCATCGTGGTCTTCCCCTTGGGTATAACTCAAAGAAGGGAAAAGAAATTCAGAGAAACACACTAAAATATTTTTGGAGTTTTTTGTTTTTTCAAGAAGAAAGAAAATTAAAGAAGGGAAAACTTAAACAAGAAAAACTATTTACAGTGGAAAGCTCCCAACAAGTAAAAGAGAAGAAAAGAGGAATATTTTTGGGTTTTCTTTTAATACTACAACTAAATTATGCTAGAAAGAAAAACTGAAAATAAATGCGAAATATTTTTAGGTTTTTACAAGTTCTTCACACACACAAGAAGAAAGCAAGAAAAAAATCTAACGGGGGTAGCACCATGCAGGAGTGTGAACACCGACAATAAGAATATGCAAGCATGAATATAAAGTCACTGGAAACACGTACTCCCCCAAGCTTAGGCTTTTTGCCTAGCTTGGTAATCACCACCCGTAGTAGTCGTCTGGTCTCATGTAGAAGTGTTTGGGCGGCAGCACCCGAGAGTCCCACTCCTGGGGCTCCTGCTCACCCGCTGCATGGGCGTCCCGGTAGGCAACAATGTCCTCAGGCATGATCCTTTATCCTTTCCTAGCAATAGAATCAAACAAGGCAGGTGCAGGGAACGGAATAACATCATGGGTAACCTCACTAAAAACCAAGTTTTAACGAATGTTGTGCAAAGAATCATCACGATCAACCAAGTGGTGGTCCACCATAGACTGGTGGTCTAGATGAACTTGTGGTAAAAGATAATCATCATGACGAAAAGGGATGTTAAAATGCTTCACTAAGCGAGTGGCATAAATACCATCATGGATTTTTCCCTTTGATTTGTTAGAGTGTAATTGACGAGCAATAACAGCTCCCAAACTAAATGTGTGATTGTTATGGAGTGCACGGTGTGCAATGCAAAGGTCGGGAGTGCTAAGTATACTACCCTTCTCCATAGCATTTAAACACTTCGCGACAAATAAAACAAAGTAATGCACCGAAGCAAACTACATGCTACTAGGAGTTGCTTTCAACATGCCTCTTCCCTCAACCACCGTTAAAGTGAGCAGTAAGTCCTCAAACTCAGCGGTCTTGGGCCCTCCTAATGTCTGTGTCAAAACCGGCAGATCTTGGATCGATGGGTTACAGGGGACGAAGGAGACAGTGTTTACCCAGGTTCGGGCCCTCTTGAGAAGGTAAAACCCTACGTCTTGCTTGATTATATTGATGTGTGCGAGGATTATAGAGTTGATCTACCTCGAGATCGTATCAGCTAAAATCCTAGATGAGTAAACTTGCCTATATGGATGAAACCTATGAGTTTATATAGACACTAGGGGCTCCTAGAGTTACATACGACCGACCTCCAGCCGGGGTGTCACACCCTGCTTTTACTACCACTTTCTCTGCATCCAAAAATCTGAGCTTATTAAAACTTTTTCAAAACTAATGATGTGGGTGCCATGATTGTCATTGTATGCTTGTGTGTGTGATCATGTGATGATAAAAACCCCATTTTATAATATTGAATTATTTCCAAAAACCATTACTTGTTTCTGATCAAGGTAAAACCATACTTTGAGTTGCACTACATGCCCTTGATGGCAAGGATTGTTTCTACCCAAAGTTGGTGATCTGCTTTTAACTCCATTTTTGTGCTTCAAAACCAGAAAATAATTATTTTTAGAATTATTTTCCTAATTAAATTGCATGTCCATTTCTAAGGCCAGAATTGGTATTCGTACTTGGAAAAATACTCCTCTACCTTAGAAAAATCGGATTAAATTTGGAGCTGATCACAAGGACATATATTTTCCATACATAAGATTTTAAACCCCTATTTATATAATAATTATTTGAGTAAAACCGTGAAAACCATTTCTGTCTATTTTGACCTTTTGAAATATTTCCAAAGGAAATATTCTCAATAAAATCCTAGAAAATTCCAGTGGTATCCCTAATCCATATTTGGTGTCCACATAAAATTTCACCTTGATCCAAGGTGATTAAGGACCCCAAATAACCCTAAAACCCCTTCTGTCCAGATTGGAGTTAGAGCAACCCTACATAGCAAAGTTTGTCCAATAATGTTGAAACTTTGCAGGAGTGTCTAATACCTCAAATGAGGGTTCCCCACAAAAAATGGGATTTGTGGGACTTAGTTTGCCCACACTCTCTTTGGAAGGGATATATGTGGTCAAATGATGGTGTTTTCATGTTTACAAAGCTAAACTTGTCCAATGGATCTCGAACTTGGTGAAACCCCATGTTTTAGCACCAAACCCAAACCTGTTAAGTTGCAGCACCAGTGGTGGGGTGCAACTGCCCCAAACCACTATCGAACACCTTCTGACACATGGGTAAAAGCCCCTTTAACCCATGGCTAAATCCAAACCTTTTGCTCCAAACTCTCAGATTAGGTGCCCAGTATCAATGTCCAACCCCAGTCAACTGGCCCCTCACTGGATCAAACTGGAAATGCGAAAAACCCCAATCTAAGCTTTAGTTCAAAGCTGACAGCACGAGTATTCCTTGTCTCCCTTGACCAGCCGAAGCTCCCACGGTACCCCAACGGCTAGCCTCACTCCCAACCAGTGCCAGGACATGCTAGACACGTCCAAAGTGCCTCAAAGCGCACCAGCATGTCGTGGCATGCCAAAACTGCACTCTGGGCGCGCTACAGGAAGCCACCAAGGTGGGGCGATGCCCTCGGCCAGTTCCAGCCTCCCCCGAGGTGTCCAACCTCTTCCCCGACAACCCCTCTGCATCGACCAACCATCAGGGCCCCTCCTCTCCCGCAATAGAGCTCATGCGACGTGTGCCCGCACGCACCAGAACCGCCCAAGGTTGTGCGGCCATGGATGCTCGACTCCCCTCTCCCCCCTTTGTTGCAGATGGTTCTGGTAGTCCAAAACCATGTCCTTAGACCGTGGTTTCGACCCCAGTCCCTCTCTGCACCCCCTTGCGTGCCACGGGGAGTCACTGGCACTCCCGAATCGGCTCACCGCCGCGGGCCTATAAATAGCCCTCCCCCTCGCTCCAGCACCCCTCAGACAGCTTCGCCACGACCACTAGCACCTCCTTAGCCACCCTAGCAAGCCAGCAGACACTACTGAAATTCAAAAATTTGTCGTCTGCCAAGGTAGACGGCAAAGGGGGCAACCACGGACGGCAAAGGCTTTGCCGTCTGCCCCCTCATGGCAAAGTAGACGGTAAAAAAAATCCGGTGAAGAGGCTCTTTGTCGTCTGCCTTCAAAAAGCGGACGGCAAAGAATCTTTGCCATGAGGGGGCAGACGGCAAAATAAATGGGACGGCATATATTGCAACGTCCCCGTTAAGTGTTAACGGCAGGCCTCCTCTCTTTTCCGTCTGCCTTCCCCCCTTTGCCATGTGGGGGCTGACGGCAAAGAGGGGAGAGAGAGGGGCAGATTCCCCCTTTGCCGTCGGCCTTCCCCCCTTTGCCATGAGGGGGCAGACGGCAAAGAGGGGAGACAGAGGGGGCAGATTCCCCCTTTGCCATGTGCCTCCCCCCTTTGCCATGTGGGGGCAGACGACAAAGAGGGGAGAGAGAGGGGGCAGATTCCCCCTTTGCCATGTGCCTTCCCCCCTTTGCCATGTGGGGGCTGACGGCAAAGGGGGAGAGAGAGGGGGCAGATTCCCCCTTTGCCATGTGCCTTCCTCCCTTTGCCATGTGTTGGCAGACGGCAAAGAGGGGAGAGAGAGGGGGCAGATTCCCCCTTTGCCATGTGCCTTCCCCCCTTTGCCATGTGTTGGCAGACGGCAAAGAGGGGAACCAACCCCTTTTTTATTTATTTTTTGTTATATCCAGCATTTTTAACAATAATAAGGATATATATATATATATTTGACATAAATAAATTTCTTTCCGTACTCATAACCATATTAAAATAACTCTCATCCATAGTGCATACATATTATGCAAGTTACATTCGTACCAAACCATATATTACACCAGTTTCATCCACATGCATACAAAGTTTCATATATTCATATACTACAATAGTTTCAATACAACCCATGGTACAAGAAATCATCTTCAAGCATTCCATCAACCAAGCTTCCCGTGAAGTGAAGGTAATCTGCAAAATGACAAATAAGAAAGTTAGAAAAATAATACTAGATGAAGTAGTGTATATATAGGTTATTTCGGAGAGAAATTAGCTAAGTATAGACCATTTAGGAGCTAACTAAGCTAATTATGTCATTTAGGTGGAACCCTAGCTAACTATAGGAGAAGAGAAATAGAATAAGAAGTAAAAGAAGGAGGAGGAGGAGGAGAAGGAGAAGGAAGAGGAGAAGAAGAAGAAAAAGGAGGAGGACGAGGAGGAGGACGAGAAGGAGAAGGAAGAGGAGAATAAGAAGAAGGAGAAGAAGGAGAAGAAGAAGGAGAAGAAGAAGGAGAAGGAGCTCCCGCTCCTTCTCCTTCTTCTTCTCCTTCTTCTCCTTCTTCTTCTTATCCTTTTGTCCCCTTCTTCTCATTTTTCCTCTTTCTTCTCCTTTTTCCTCTTCCTTCCTTTCATTTTCCTCCTTTTCTCTTCTTGTCCCCTTCTTCGGGCTAAATTGGCTAAGAATGCGTTTTTGGAGCTAATTATGTCATTTCGAGGATAATTAGCTCAGTATAGGTCATTTTTTATTAAATAGGCCATTTTGGAGCTAACTAAGCTAATTATGTCATTTCGTAGGATAATTAGCCAATTTAGCCTTTCTTGGATGAGTCTAAGCTACGTAGAAGAAGAGATAGAGAAGAAGAAGTAAAATAAGGAGGAGGAGGAGGAGGAGGAGAAGAAGAAGGAAGAGGAGAAGAAGAAGAAAAGAAGAAGGGGAAGGAGAAGAAGAAGGAGAAGGAGAAGGAGGAAGAAGGAGGAAGAAGAAGGAGAAGGAGGAGAAGGCTCCTCCTTCTTCTCCTTCTTCTCCTTCTTCTTCTCCTCCTCCCTCTCCTCCTTCTTCTTCTCCTCATTTTTCCTCTTCCTTCCTTTCATTTTTACTCTTTTTCTCTTCTTGTCCCCTTCTTCGGGCTAAATTGGCTAACAATGCCTTTTTGGAGCTAATTATGTCATTTCGAGGATAATTAGCTAAGTATAGGTCATTTTTTATTAAATAGGCCATTTTGGAGCTAACTAAGCTAATTATGTCATTGCGTAGGATAATTAGCCAATTTAGCCTTTCTTGGATGAGTCTAAGCTACGTAGAAGAAGAGATAGAGAAGAAGAAGTAAAATAAGGAGGAGGAGGAGGAGGAGGAGAAGAAGAAGGAAGAGGAGAAGAAGAAGAAAAGAAGAAGGAGAAGGAGAAGAAGAAGGAGAAGGAGAAGGAGGAAGAAGGAGGAAGAAGAAGGAGAAGGAGGATCTCCTTCTCCTTCTTCTTCTCCTTCTTCTCCTTCTTCTTCTGCTCCTCCCTCTCCTCCTTCTTCTTCTCCTCATTTTTCCTCTTCCTTCCTTTCATTTTTCCTCTTTTTCTCTTCTTGTCCCCTTCTTCGGGCTAAATTGGATAAGAATGCCTTTTTGGAGCTAATTATGTCATTTCGAGTACAATTAGCTAAGTATAGGTCATTTTTTATTAAATAGGCCATTTTGGAGCTAACTAAGCTAATTATGTCATTTCGTAGGATAATTAGCCAATTTAGCCTTTCTTGGATGAGTCTAAGCTACGTAGAAGAAGTTATAGAAAAGAAGAAGTAAAATAAGGAGGAGGAGGAGGAGGAGGAGAAGAAGAAGGAAGAGGAGAAGAAGAAGAAAAGAAGAAGGAGAAGGAGAAGAAGAAGGAGAAGGAGAAGGAGGAAGAAGGAGGAAGAAGAAGGAGAAGGAGGAGCTCCTTCTCCTTCTCCTTCTTCTTCTCGTCCTCCCTCTCCTCCTTCTTCTTCTCCTCATTTTTCCTCTTCCTTCCTTTCATTTTTCCTCTTTTTCTCTTCTTGTCCCGTTCTTCGGGCTAAATTGGCTAAGAATGCCTTTTTGGAGCTAATTATGTCATTTCGAGGATAATTAGCTAAGTATAGGTTATTTTTTATTAAATAGGCCATTTTGGAGCTAACTAAGCTAATTATGTCATTTCATACGATAATTAGCCAATTTAGCCTTTCTTGGATGAGTCTAAGCTACGTAGAAGAAGAGATAGAGAAGAAGAAGTAAAATAAGGAGGAGGAGCAGGAGGAGGAGGAGGAGGAGGAGGAGAAGAAGGAAGAGGAGAAGAAGAAGAAAAGAAGAAGGAGAAGAAGAAGGAGAAGGAGGAAGAAGGAGGAAGAAGAAGGAGAAGTAGGAGCTCCTTCTCCTTCTCCTCCTTCTTCTCCTTCTTCTCCTTCTTCTTCTCCTCCTCCCTCTCCTCCTTCTTCTTCTCCTCATTTTTCCTCTTCCTTCCTTTCATTTTTCCTCTTTTTCTCTTCTTGTCCCCTTCTTCGGGCTAAATTGGCTAAGAATGCCTTTTTGGAGCTAATTATGTCATTTCGAGGATAATTAGCTAAGTATAGGTCATTTTTTATTAAATAGGCCATTTTGGAGCTAACTAAGCTAATTATGTCATTTCGTAGGATAATTAGCCAATTTAGCCTTTCTTGGATAAGTTTAAGCTACGTAGAAGAAGAGATAGAGAAGAAGAAGTAAAATAAGGAGGAGGAGGAGGAGGAGGAGAAGAAGAAGGAAGAGGAGAAGAAGAAGAAAAGAAGAAGGAGAAGGAGAAGAAGAAGGAGCAGGAGAAGGAGGAAGAAGGAGAAGGAGGAGCTCCTTTTCCTTCTCCTCCTTCTTGTCCTTCTTCTCCTTCTTCTTCTCCTCCTCCCTCTCCTCCTTCTTCTTCTCCTCATTTTTCCTCTTCCTTTCATTTTTCCTCTTTTTCTCTTCTTGTCCCCTTCTTCGGGCTAAATTGGCTAAGAATGCCTTTTTGGAGCTAATTATGTCATTTCGAGGATAATTAGCTAAGTATATGTCATTTGTATTAAATAGGCCATTTTGGAGCTAACTAAGCTAATTATGTCATTAGATGGAAGTCTAGCTATTTTGGAGCTAACTAAGCTAATTATGTCATTAGATGGAAGTCTAGCTATTTTTTATTAAAACACTAGAAATAACATACCTAAGTTAGGGTGAAGCACGGTGGCTCTGGCTTGTTTCACCTGGAGAAGGCTGCCCTGGAGAAGGCTCGACTGTAGAAGGGTCGTGCGATGCGTTTCGGGACATATTCTGCACCAAACATTGTTTGCAATGTGTAGTTAGCATGAGGACACTCTTAAGATCACTCCACTGAAATGAAACTCACCGTCCCCGCCACGTTAATGACTGGCATCGGCGGAGGGACTTGGCCGTTCTTCTCGCACATAGACTGTACATTTGGTTTCGACAGGTCAAACTTTTTATTTATTAATGAAACGGACATTCAAATGCAAGATTTGAAATAACATGAAGAAGAAACTTACCACGAAGAGCTCGTATATGGCCCTGGTAGACGCTTCATTCCGTGCCCTCTCCGCCTCCACCAATGCAGTCGTCCTCTCCTCCAGCTCCCTAATTTCCTTATCCTTCTCCGCCATAGCCGCCTGCATTGCCGCTCTCTCTTTCTGAATAGCAGCCTGCAACACAACTCATTGTTAGCAATGTAATCATATTGGTTCCAACGCACAACATAATGCGGAAAGATAGTTGAGTCCATTAAACTAACCTCGATGGCGAGCTCGACTGGCCGTGGACGACGTGTTATCTCCGGACAAGAGATCCTTTGGCGTGCCTTTATCTGCCGGAGAGTGCTAGGACAACGTATAAGGCCGTCTCCAATGGCGATCGAGCCATGGGGCCTCCCGTTGCCAGCTATCATCACCAGCTCTGGATCAATAGGCCCCTCACTCGGGTTAAAGTGCTCCCCTTTCCTCGCCTTCCCATGATCTCTGTACTTCACGAGCTTGCCGTGGGAGGAGATGTTGGTGAAGTTTTCTGGATGCTCGAGGTCAGACTCAGAGAATGCCTTGACCTTCTTGTACGAGGCAGTATGGGCCATCGCATACAGGTCGTACATCTGTGGCGCCTCCGTCTTATTGTGACGCGCCTAAAAGAGAGAGAGCAGAAAATTGTATTGGTAAAGGTCTCCAGATAGAATTAAGAATGAATTGCATGAGGCATGAAGCAAACCACATACCCAGTTCTCGCCAAATTGGATTAAGTTGACGCTCCCTTGATGGTGTGGCACGCCAACCATTTTGCCACGCCTCTCCTTGGCGTTGTTGTGGCTGGTCTCCCACGTTTCGGAGCACCACTGATCCACCAAGGCCTCCTAACAATCCATCTTATCGACACACCATCTCGGGGGCACCTAAGTTAATAAAGAGAAATTTGAGTGCGTAAGAACCAAATCAAGGAAACTAACTACAAAGCCTTAATAATATGTAATTACCTTCATGTAATGCTCCTTCTCCATCTTAGCATCACGGCACTTCGCCTTATCAATCCTAATACGCCGCATGGCATAGTAGTCTCGAACAGCCTGCACCCGAGCCTCGTGCCGAAAGTTTTGAAGTAGGCGGCGACATTCGGTTTCGATAACCTTTGTCGCGTCGTCCTTGTATCCCTCCTCACACCTGTAGAAGGTATGCAAACGAGACAACACCGATTAGTACAATAAATAGCTATGGTTAATTTATAATTGTGTGAAAGAGAAATTACCCAGAACTTTCGGATCACCATGTCTGCCCTCGTGTCACACAAAACACCGTCGATCTCCACCTTCGGCGGGGCCGGGGCACCCAAGCAGTGCTCCCAGGTCATCCCTACCTCTCGCTCCCGACCGGGCAACGTAACAAACCCTGGGAAGTTTTGACGGCAAAGAACACCAAGGACGCTGTTGGGCTTGCGGACACCCTTGGCAACAATCCAACCCCTACAGTATGACAAATTGAAGCCAAAACATTAGATATTTGAGAAAACGCGAAGGCAAAAGGTTAAATAAGAGTAAATTAACTTACTTGTCCCCATTTGGCCTAATCGACCACCTCTGCTTGGGGGTCGATGGCACGAGCGGGAGCCCCGAACTACCACGCTGGTAGACGGTATCCCCCTCACCCAGCTCCTCGTCGCTACCAGCATGGCCTGTTGGCTCAAGCCAGGTATCCCACTGGGTCTCTTGGGACGTACCCTCATCCCTGCTGTGCTCCGCAGTCGTCTGGAAGGAAGCCTCTGGGACACGAGTCTCGTGGGTCGAAGGCTCGTCGACCTGAGGCTCGTCGACCCGAGGCTCGTGAACCGGAGACCGTGTAGCCTCCACCTCAGACGAATCCACCCTAGAAGTCCTCCTCTGCTCAGGTGAATCAGCTTCGGGTGGTGGCGGAGACCGTGTAGCCCTACCTCTCCCGCGGCCACGTGTACCTTTAGTACAACATAAATACCAACATGAGTAATAAAATGTATATAAATACCAATATGCATACAACATGAGTACAACATAAATACCAACATGAATACAACGTGTACCTTTAGTGCCTCTCGGCTTCGCGGGTGGTCGACCTCCTCTCACGGGGGGCGCTCCTTGCATAGTAGAGAGCAACACTCTCCGAAGAGGCGAGGCAGGAATGGAAGTACCCATCCCATCACCCGCCGACGAAGAAGCAGCCGCGGCGTGCTTTCGACACTTTCCCACCATCTTTCAACACCTGTCATGACAAAGAGTAAATAAAATTAGTACAACATAAATACCAACATGACTAATAAAAATTGAATACCTAACATGAACTCAAAATTCATGGGTCATGTCTTTCTGACTAGGGTGACCAGTGTACATCCAAGCACGATCACTCATGTTGCCTAGCTACCTATGGGGGCACAAGAAATAAATATATAATTCATCATCTATATTCATACGCTAATCAACTTTGTCAGTTTTATTACGTCCATGCAACCTACACGCTAATAGGTAAAGATAGGTCCTAATCCCACCCGAGTATGTGTAGACTGGGTTCGTTTTCCCATGCTCTGCTCCAGATGCGACGCAGAATTTCGACAGCACCTCCCCGCTGTTCTCCTGATACACGTCTCGGCAATAAGCAGAGAGGATGTGTACCCGGAGAACAACAGGGGAGGCACTGACGAAATTCCGCATCGGATCCGGAGCACAGCATACGGGAAAACAAACCCAATCTACACATACTCGGGCTGTCCATGGATAATGTTGGACAATTCGAAAGGATGGCGGTTATAAATATGCAAAGAAATGCATATTTATAGATGTCGCCCTTTCGAATGGGAGACGCATACTGGTCACGCATACTCTTGATTAAAGAAACCTATAGCTAGCAAGTTTCATCGGCACGAAGACCGGGACAGAGAAAATTAAGGGGGTAGGAGGAGAAGTCATTTGTGCTCACCAACAACGCAAGGGCGGAGCTCGTCCAACGCACGTGGAGGTCGTCGAACAACTGCACATTGAAATTCACCCGATCAACACAAATATGATGTTTTTATAATTAACATAACTATATGACCTAACTCATAACTATGTGGGTTAGTGTCATCGGGGGTCGAAGGTCACTGGCGTCGGGGATTGGGGTCTTTTCGGTCAACAAGAGGCTGAAGAGGTGTCGGGGCTCGGGGGTTGGGGGTCAGTGGCGTCGGGGGTCGGGTAGGGGGTCAGGGGTCGAGGGTGAGTGTTGTCGGGGGTCGGGGGTCGGGGGTCGAGGGTGAGTGTTGTCGGGGGTCGAGGGTCGGGGGTCGAGGGTCAGTGGCGTCGGGTGTCGGGGGTCGGGGGTCAGTGGCGTCGGGGGTCGGGGTAGGGGGTCAGGGGTCGAGGGTGAGTGTTGTCGGGGGTCGGGGGTCGGGGGTCGAGGGTCAGTGGCGTCGGGCGTCGGGGGTCGGGGGTCAGTGACGTTGGGGGTCGGGGTAGGGGGTCGTGGGTCGAGGGTGAGTGTTGTCGGGGGTCGAGGGTCGGGGGTCGAGGGTCAGTGGCGTCGGGCGTCGGGGATCGGGGGTCAGTGGCGTCGGGGGTCGGGGTCGGGGGTCGGGGGTCGAGGGTGAGTGTTGTCGGGGGTTGAGGGTCACTAGCGTCGGGGGTTGGGGTCTTTTCAGTCAACAAGAGGCCAAAGAGGTGTCCGGGCTCGGGAGTTGGGGGTCAGTGGCGTCACGGTCCGGGTAGGGGGTCGGGGTCGAGGGTGAGTGGCGTCGGGGGTCAGGGGTCAGTGGCGTCGGGGGTCGGGGGGTCGGGGGTTCGCGTACTACGGCATCTCCTCCAACTTCATCAGCTACCCGACCGGCCCGCTCGGGGAGAGCACGGCCGCTGCCTCCGCCGTCAACGCCTGGTCCGGCGCCGCGTCCATGTTTCAAAATTTCATTGTTTTGTCCGGTGGAAGCACACACACCACAACATAGTGCTTCCCACTTTGCTGTGCTCATGAATCAGCTGGACCGGGTCGATCTTTTTTTTTGGGAGGGTACCGGGTCGATCTTCGAAGATAGAATAATGTGCTCAACCCTAAACATTTTTCTTTTCTAATGACACCAATTTTTTCTTGAAACACATCATCAGTACTCCCGAGTCAAAAAAATATATTGTTTTTTAGCCATTCCGATGAAGAGGTACTATGAGAAAAAAATATTTTTTGTACATAATAAGTATCACATGTGTGACACAGAACACATCGGCGTTTTCAAACTACAAATACCATTAAATCGAAACAAAACCAAAAAAACACACCATGCTTGACAACTAATGTTATCATCCTCGTGTCATTAATTTTACCATAAACAATTAGCATATATAGTATAACCTAACAAACTAATTACCACAAACTAATTACCATGAACCTAAAAATGACAAAAGAGAAAAAAACAAAAAAAACAGAAATAAATTTACCTAGGGAGGAAGGGCGGTGCAGGGAGGAGGGGCGGCGCAGGGAGGAGGAGCAGGGAGGAGGGGTGCCGCAGGGAGGAGGGGCGGCGCAGGAGGGGCGGTGTAGGAGGGGCGGCGCCGGGAGGGGCAGGCGCCAGGGGAGTGGGCGGCGCACGGAGGAGGGGCGGCGCAGGAAGGAGGGGCGGCGCGGGGCAGGTGGCGGCGCGGGGCAGGGAGGAGGAGCGGCGCGGGGCAGGCGGCGGCGCGGGGCAGGGAGGAGGAGCGGAGCGGGGCAGGCGGCGGCGCGGGGCAGGGAGGAGGAGCGGAGCGGGGCAGGCGGTGGCGCGGGGCAGGGAGGAGGAGCGGCGCGGGGCAGGCGGCGGCAGGCGGCGGCGTGGGGCAGGCGGCGGCGCGGGGCAGCGGCGGCGCAGACAGCAGGCGCAGGGCAGGCGGCGGCGTGGGGCAGGGATTCGAGCAACGGGCTACGTGGGAAGGGTTGGAGGGGAGCGAGGGTGCGCGTGGACGTGGCAAGGCTGCCGGGCCTTTGCCGTCCGCCGCGCTCCTAGGCTGACGGCAAAGGCCCCCAAGGCCGACGGCAAAGGTCCAAGGGGGGGGGAGGCACCGGGTGGGGGGTTGGGTTGGTGGGCCGCCGTCACCTTTGCCGTCCGCCGCGCTCCCAGGCGGACGGCAAAGGGCCCCAAGCAGACGGCAAAGGGGAGGGGTGTGTGGGGTGGCGTTTCGGCCATTGGGGGGGGGGTGCTTTGCCGTCCGCCCTCCCTTTGCCGTCCGCGTAGGGCTTCTTTGCCGTCGGCCAGCGGACGACAAAGGAGTGGCCGACGGCAAAATAATCTTTTTCCATCTGCCACCTCTTTGCCGTCAGCACTGTGACAGCTGACGGCAAAGAGTACCTTTGCCATGTGTCAGCTGACGGCAAAGGCCAAGCAGACGACAAATTTCTAAATTCCAGTAGTGAGAGCCCTTGTGCTCGAGATCGACCGAGGCCCCTCCGCCTCGGACCTCAGGTCGATCTCCGGCTACACGACGGCTCATGCATCCCTCGACCCACCAAGCTGATCCCCTTGACCCCAGGAAGATTTCCCCCAACTCTCCCAAGTATTTCTGTGCACCTAGCTACCCTCTCGGCCACCTTCCGAAACTCCTCTGCCGCTAGCTGCCTCCTCGTCGCCGGCAGACCCATGCCTCTCCGTCGTTGTTCCGACCACCAACAGGTAGGCGAAGACGAGCCGAACCCATTTTTGTCCTCGTTAGGGCTTGACAATGTCGGCAGCCTCGACGGCGTGCTCCTCCTCTCTGGCCAGAGGTAGGAAACGACCCCGACAGGTGTGCGCCACCTGTCGGTGGCCCAACCCTCTTCCCCTCGCTGATCGTAGCTGCTGACCGCACGGCCCCGCACGTCAGGTTCAAACCTGACGGGGCGCGCGCCTGGGCAGGCTGTCGGCTGGCCTTGGGCCGGCCCAGTTCCAGGCCGAGCCAGGCCAGAGACTTACCCCATTTTTCTTTTGTTTTAAAAATCTGATTTCAAAGATTCTTATAAAAATATTTAACGAGTGTAAAATATAATTTTCCACTGATATTCTTCTAGAAATATGTAGTATTTAATGAGACCATTGGATCAATTTTTCAGCAACTATTCTGTTTAATAATAATAAAAATAACTAAATTGGAATAGTTTTGCTTGTGTTTGGTTGATTTGAAAAATGTTCCATCATTGGAATCAGCGGCAAATATTTTTCAAAATAACAACTTAGATTTATCAGTAATATAGAACATTTTTTAAATGACTTTGTGATCTGTTTTTGAGTGAGCTATTTCTTATTTATTCTTTTGACGACGATAGAAAATCCGTGTGACGACGGAATCGGAGCGGAAGACCTCGAAGACCCCGGATACCAAGCTGACCAAGGCAAGCAACCCTTTGACCATGACTGAGCATATGTTATATTGCATGCTAGAGTAGAAAAAATTTCTGTTGCATATGATCATAAGTGCCGGTAAAATCATTGATGTGATGTTACCGATGGCTCCTCCAGAGTACCTGCATTAAGCTTGATCCTACCACCTATGAGGGTCATACTAGTATCATGTTGAGAAGTAAAGATAGAACCATATTAGCATGAGCATGTTATTGGCATAAATCAAAGATTTATGAAAATCCCGTCGGGTGCCACTAATGCCCGAGGGTGATGATGAGTTAGGTGGCCACTTTTGGTGAAGTGGTGCACCGGGTATTTGTGTGAGTATGGCTTCGGAAATGGGAATAGATTTTTGATGTGTCAAACGTCCCAACCTTACATGCACGACCACGTTACCCCTTTATGGGAAAGGGTTGTGTTGATTACTCTGGTCGCGTACTACGGCATCTCCTCCAACTTCATCAGCTACCCGACCGGCCCGCTCGGGGAGAGCACGGCCGCTGCCTCCGCCGTCAACGCCTGGTCCGGCGCCGCGTCCATGTTTCAAAATTTCATTGTTTTGTCCGGTGGAAGCACACACACCACAACATAGTGCTTCCCACTTTGCTGTGCTCATGAATCAGCTGGACCGGGTCGATCTTTTTTTTTGGGAGGGTACCGGGTCGATCTTCGAAGATAGAATAATGTGCTCAACCCTAAACATTTTTCTTTTCTAATGACACCAATTTTTTCTTGAAACACATCATCAGTACTCCCGAGTCAAAAAAATATATTGTTTTTTAGCCATTCCGATGAAGAGGTACTATGAGAAAAAAATATTTTTTGTACATAATAAGTATCACATGTGTGACACAGAACACATCGGCGTTTTCAAACTACAAATACCATTAAATCGAAACAAAACCAAAAAAACACACCATGCTTGACAACTAATGTTATCATCCTCGTGTCATTAATTTTACCATAAACAATTAGCATATATAGTATAACCTAACAAACTAATTACCACAAACTAATTACCATGAACCTAAAAATGACAAAAGAGAAAAAAACAAAAAAAACAGAAATAAATTTACCTAGGGAGGAAGGGCGGTGCAGGGAGGAGGGGCGGCGCAGGGAGGAGGAGCAGGGAGGAGGGGTGCCGCAGGGAGGAGGGGCGGCGCAGGAGGGGCGGTGTAGGAGGGGCGGCGCCGGGAGGGGCAGGCGCCAGGGGAGTGGGCGGCGCACGGAGGAGGGGCGGCGCAGGAAGGAGGGGCGGCGCGGGGCAGGCGGCGGCGCGGGGCAGGGAGGAGGAGCGGCGCGGGGCAGGCGGCGGCGCGGGGCAGGGAGGAGGAGCGGAGCGGGGCAGGCGGCGGCGCGGGGCAGGGAGGAGGAGCGGAGCGGGGCAGGCGGTGGCGCGGGGCAGGGAGGAGGAGCGGCGCGGGGCAGGCGGCGGCAGGCGGCGGCGTGGGGCAGGCGGCGGCGCGGGGCAGCGGCGGCGCAGACAGCAGGCGCAGGGCAGGCGGCGGCGTGGGGCAGGGATTCGAGCAACGGGCTACGTGGGAAGGGTTGGAGGGGAGCGAGGGTGCGCGTGGACGTGGCAAGGCTGCCGGGCCTTTGCCGTCCGCCGCGCTCCTAGGCTGACGGCAAAGGCCCCCAAGGCCGACGGCAAAGGTCCCGGGGGGGGGGGGGGAGGCACCGGGTGGGGGGTTGGGTTGGTGGGCCGCCGTCACCTTTGCCGTCCGCCGCGCTCCCAGGCGGACGGCAAAGGGCCCCAAGCAGACGGCAAAGGGGAGGGGTGTGTGGGGTGGCGTTTCGGCCATTGGGGGGGGGTGCTTTGCCGTCCGCCCTCCCTTTGCCGTCCGCGTAGGGCTTCTTTGCCGTCGGCCAGCGGACGACAAAGGAGTGGCCGACGGCAAAATAATCTTTTTCCATCTGCCACCTCTTTGCCGTCAGCACTGTGACAGCTGACGGCAAAGAGTACCTTTGCCATGTGTCAGCTGACGGCAAAGGCCAAGCAGACGACAAATTTCTAAATTCCAGTAGTGAGAGCCCCTATGCTCGAGATCGACCGAGGCCCCTCCGCCTCGGACCTCAGGTCGATCTCCGGCTACACGACGGCTCATGCATCCCTCGACCCACCAAGCTGATCCCCTTGACCCCAGGAAGATTTCCCCCAACTCTCCCAAGTATTTCTGTGCACCTAGCTACCCTCTCGGCCACCTTCCGAAACTCCTCTGCCGCTAGCTGCCTCCTCGTCGCCGGCAGACCCATGCCTCTCCGTCGTTGTTCCGACCACCAACAGGTAGGCGAAGACGAGCCGAACCCATTTTTGTCCTCGTTAAGGCTTGACAATGTCGGCAGCCTCGACGGCGTGCTCCTCCTCTCTGGCCAGAGGTAGGAAACGACCCCGACAGGTGTGCGCCACCTGTCGGTGGCCCAACCCTCTTCCCCTCGCTGATCGTAGCTGCTGACCGCACGGCCCCGCACGTCAGGTTCAAACCTGACGGGGCGCGCGCCTGGGCAGGCTGTCGGCTGGCCTTGGGCCGGCCCAGTTCCAGGCCGAGCCAGGCCAGAGACTTACCCCATTTTTCTTTTGTTTTAAAAATCTGATTTCAAAGATTCTTATAAAAATATTTAACGAGTGTAAAATATAATTTTCCACTGATATTCTTCTAGAAATATGTAGTATTTAATGAGACCATTGGATCAATTTTTCAGCAACTATTCTGTTTAATAATAATAAAAATAACTAAATTGGAATAGTTTTGCTTGTGTTTGGTTGATTTGAAAAATGTTCCATCATTGGAATCAGCGGCAAATATTTTTCAAAATAACAACTTAGATTTATCAGTAATATAGAACATTTTTTAAATGACTTTGTGATCTGTTTTTGAGTGAGCTATTTCTTATTTATTCTTTTGACGACGATAGAAAATCCGTGTGACGACGGAATCGGAGCGGAAGACCTCGAAGACCCCGGATACCAAGCTGACCAAGGCAAGCAACCCTTTGACCATGACTGAGCATATGTTATATTGCATGCTAGAGTAGAAAAAATTTCTGTTGCATATGATCATAAGTGCCGGTAAAATCATTGATGTGATGTTACCGATGGCTCCTCCAGAGTACCTGCATTAAGCTTGATCCTACCACCTATGAGGGTCATACTAGTATCATGTTGAGAAGTAAAGATAGAACCATATTAGCATGAGCATGTTATTGGCATAAATCAAAGATTTATGAAAATCCCGTCGGGTGCCACTAATGCCCGAGGGTGATGATGAGTTAGGTGGCCACTTTTGGTGAAGTGGTGCACCGGGTATTTGTGTGAGTATGGCTTCGGAAATGGGAATAGATTTTTGATGTGTCAAACGTCCCAACCTTACATGCACGACCACGTTACCCCTTTATGGGAAAGGGTTGTGTTGATTACTCTGGTCGGTGCTAGCTAAGAGCCACATTACTAGTGGCGGGAGTGATATGTGGTCACTCTTGTGATGGGGTCGTGCCAGGTAGGGCGGCTATGCCATTTTGACGAGTTCCAGGAACACCGTTGGTCCCCGCATGGTTGACACTGTCCAGAGTTGGTGCTCGTAAGACGTACAACATGTGGGATGGGTTCCAATCGAGTGGACCTCTTTGTCTAGTATCGTCAGGGGAAAGGCATTGATCGGGTACTTACCTCAGGTATGTTATATACCGCGAGTCGTGGATGACACGGAAGTTTTCCGGATCTCATGGGTCCAGCATACTACCTCTGCAGAGTGTAAAACTATTTGAATAGCCCTGTCCACGGTCAAGGACAGTTGGGTGGTGCTTCTTAAACTACGTCCGGTCGTTTCCGCAAAAATCATGTGTGTGTGCGTATGAGCTACATGGAATTGTTATGGAAATAATGATATGACCAAGTTTGGTGACTTTGCATATAGGGTGAACCTGGGTGGTTCAGCCCTCAACAGATATATTGATATCTGTAACCTGTTCTTCAAAAGTAGTTCTTAACTTATGATGCATTCCTGTGATCATGTTTATTTACCACCATGAGATATCCACCAAAGATGCATTTTATTGTTATCCTTAACTTTCATTGTTCATATCATGGGCTGTTTGCGAGTACATTCAAAGTACTCATTGGCTTGCCACTGGTTATATTATTGACTAAACATGGAAGGACTGGAGTTTGGAGATGAGTACGTCTTTGGAGACGCCCCTGCGAACTAGGATGCTTCCGAGTCAGAATGCCTGTCAGTGTAGGCTTGATGGCATGGGCACCCGCTTAGCCCCTATGATTTCCACTATTAGTTGTATAAGTATGATTTGGCCTTAGGCCCAACCTTGTGAACTTGACTGTTCAGTCATGTGATGTAATAATTCGGTACTTGGATGTAAGACTCTTTTATTTGGTATATGTGTGTTCGGTGAGTATTGATCTCTGGGATCACTCAGCACGTTCATTCAGCTATCTCGACTCTTAAGTCGGGGTCCCCACACGGGGACAGATGCGCCGACCTAGACTACTTTCACTTGGATGACACGCTAGCCTTCGGAGCTTTCCTCGCTGAACATGAGGTCATCACGCAATCCGGTGTTGAACAACACGGCCCATTAGGTCGGCATGTAAGAGATGGGCCGACTGTCTGAGGACCCCTTAGTCCCAGACTCCCTCGGTAGCCCCCAAACCGGCCTCCAACTCCGATGTATATGGTGTTTGACAGCTCCTCATATCCAGAGTAATTGGCTTGCAAGGCGAGTTCCCTTCATGTTCGGTTGGCTTTGACTTCTTCATTTAGTGATGGCATGCCTTTCAAACAGGCATTGCTTAATCTGAAGGCTAAAAATCCTGGGTGTGAATAGTTTCTCATATGGAAAACTTGATTCGCGGTTCGAGGCCACTTTCCCATGGGCATGTCTTATTGATGAGGAGATCCTGCCTCGCGTTTAAGGGGATAAGAATAATGGCTTGGGTTATCCTGCGGGCGTTCAACAGCACGGTCATTTTTGGAAGTAGCAGGGCCTACGGTGCAGTAAAGAGGAACCCTTGGTCTTACGACCCCCCATAAAAGGGAAAAAAGATCGTCAAAGCCACCACAGGCATTCCAGACTCAACCCCTTTCATTCAAGCTCCATGGGACCACATCCATTTCATTTTTCGTCCTCTCCTAGCCGACCTTCCCCAAGCTCAGCCACGGCCGGCTCGGGCTCTCAAGGAAAGTGGGAGAGCTCATCTGTCTCCGACAAGGATATCCGGGAGTTGAAGCACGCCAGGTATCTCTCGCCCAACATTGCCCGTCGCGCGCCGGAGGAAGGCCAGGTGGTGCCCACACCAAAGCAAGGCAAGAGGGAGGTGTTCGTCGCCCACTTCATCTAAGGACTGGGCTTCCAGCTCCACTCCTTTGTCAGGGGATTGATGCTCTTCTATGAGTTAGATTTTCACGATCTTCCCCCGAACTCATTTACGCATATCCCAGCTTTCGTCACCATGTGTGAGGCCTTTTTGCTGGTTCAACCGCACTTCGGCCTATGGCTCAAGACTTCCAATCACAAGCCGAAGATGGTCAGTAGCCAACACACTGACCGTAAAGGATCCGTGATAAGAAAACTCCCCGGGGTCACGTGCCCGGAGGGTACTTTTATTGATACCATCAAAGCCTGGCAAAAATAGTTGTTTTACATCACCGAACCTCGTGAAACAAACTGGTCGGCGCTTGCAGAGTTCAGATCTAGACCCCCCAAGAGGCTAACCTTGTGGTTTAGAAAAGGTCTTGATTGGGGATCACCCTTGGAGGTGAAATGTCTGTAGAAGCGCATCATGCAAATGGTGGAGAAGAAATATCAAGCTGACCAACGTGATTTAGGTCATGCTCCACCGCCGCGTCCTTCCCTACCAGCGTCGTGACACTCCAATGTGATCCTACCAGCTCGGCGACCCCGGAATCATGCACAAGTTATACCACACTACCCATGAGAAATTGTGGATGGTGTTGTTCAAACCTCAACATGAATGGCGAGCCGAGGAAGAAGACGCCAGTTGTAACGCCCAAGATGCGGTTCTATCCTTATTTTGGCTCGAGGGCCTCGACAGGGATAGAAGCGCATCTCGTCGTTTCACAAGAATGGATATCATTACAAGTACATGTACAGAATAGATGAGTATATGGAATTGGCTTACACTCACCACAAGCTACATCATGATCACAACAATATAACAACATATTCACGCATCATACATAAGAGCAGGGTCCGACTGCGGACGAAACCAAATGATAAAACGACATCCATCCTTGCTATCCCAAGCTGCCAGCCTGGAACCCATCCTAGATCGATGATGACGAAGAAGAAACTCCAAAAGAACAATCATCGCGCCCACGTCAATGTAACTCTTTACGTGTACGTGCAACTATTGTTGTAGTAATCTGTGAGGCATAGGGACTCATCAATTTCATTTCCAAAGTTATCAAGACTAGCAAAGCATAATTGGTGAGGTATGGTTAAGTGGTGAGGCTGTAGCAAGCGACTAAGTATTTATTTGAGGTGGCTAACTTCCGAGTACAAGATCAAAAGGGGGATATTCTACGCATAACGGACGTGAACTACTAATAATCAAATGAATGATCATGAACACCTACATACGTACTTACGTCAGACATAAACTCCACCGTGTCCTCTTCCGGATGTAGAAGAGACAGTCATGGTTACACACGTAGTTGGCAAGTTTAGTTAAGTTTACTTCAAGTTATCTCGAACTAGATGTTAAACAAAGTTTCCAAGTTTGCCACATAACCGCGGGCATGGCTTTCCGAAAGATTTAACCCTGCAGGTGTGATCCAACTAGTCCATCAAAAATTACCACAAGCTGCATAGAAAGCTTCGATCACGAAACTCAAGATATCCTCGGATTCCTTAGTAGAAAACTTCCACTCTGAGATAGCCCAAAGCATCAACGGAATCCCATTGCATAAGATATTTCATAGAAGGTAAAGCAAGTCCAGCAAGATCACCCTATGTGTCGATGAACCCGATAGGAGCTGCGTATCACGTCCTAAGGACACAACGGATAAGCGACGCATATGGTGGCGTCATAGAAATCACCCAAGTTTCCCTGGGCTGGCCCCACAAAGTGCTCTATTTTGGACCAACACTCATGAGGAGCATTGGCCTGGGGATTGATTAGTTATCTACGGGGTCCAGAAGTCCCTATCTAATTTTATTAGTTATTAGGCAAATGTAGTACCAAAGTTGGGCCTTGCGAGACCGGTTTTAAGCTAAGATGAATTATCAAGGGGGTCTCCATAACAACCCCGAGCGTGGTAGGAGCGCTCAATTATGGAATATAACACTAGTAGCCAAAACTAAGATGGCAAAGGTGGAATAAAACACCAGTCTAGAAGGCCAGGCCTTCCACCTTTCACCAAGTATGTAGGTGCATTAAATTAAGTAGCAATTATATGGTGATATAACAAGGAACCCATGTTTTCACATGGAAGCAACTGCACCTGCAACTAGCAACGCTATGAGAAGGCTGAGCAAGCGGTATCATAGCCAAACAGTGGTTTGATGGGTTGTGGAAATGTTAGAGGTTTTTCATGGAAATTTTGGGAGGCTGACATTTAAGTGGTAGACAGCGAGACATAGCAAATGAAATGAGACAACTAGCATCACAATGGAAGTAATGGTATCTAGGGAAATGATTATCTTGCATGTGATCCCGCTTGGAGGAAGAATGAATCGATGAAGCAAACGAACCAATGTAGTCAAATGGATCCTCACAATCTGAAGTGGTTGGGAAGTCTATCGAGAAGAAACAAAATGAAAACAAGAATCAACACACGATATTCACTACGACACATGCATGATATGATGCCCAACCAAATATGATGCATGTCTATTTCAATTATGCAAGGCATGGCATGGCAATTCACAACAATCAAACACATTAAGTGAAGCTCAATATGCAATGAGTTGCATATTGACAAAACTCCACATTTAATTACTTAGTTCACTCTTGTTTATGTACATGGCAATATTAAATGTTGTTAAACATAGCAAGAGGTGAAGCATGTGATTCTACACGTCATTCTAGTCGGTTTACACATAAAACAATTGAACGAAGCTATAGTTAAAATATACGTGCAACACGAGATTGTATGCATGAATGCAAAATGCATGCAAATTACATCCACAACACATTAAAACATGGATGCACAATACATGTTCAAGTATTTATGCAATTCATAAAGATATGATGAATTTTTGCCATGGCGGATAGGGGTGCCACGGCGGAAAAATGGAAGTGGTGCCACGACAACGTTCCCATGATCCGACAACTCATCGAGATACCGACGTCAAATAAATAGTGGTCGTGTTCGTGCCATGCAAATATGGTGGGGTAATCCCGGATCCCGGGTGTCCCACGTGCCGGAGGCATGAATATGGGGTACGTGCAACTAACATGGCATCTACGCAACGAACAACTCGCATCTCATACAATAATGCATTCGGTCCATGGGTGATCGTCTTGGTGGTTATACCTTCAAAGCATGCATCTCGGAGCGGACCGAGTCGTTGTGGTGTAGATGTTCATGGGTCGTCGCGGACATTTTGGAAGTAGTTGTTCACGGGTCCTGGCAACGGTAGTGGTTCACACGGTCTTGGCAAAGGTCGTCGAGGTTCGGGTCTTGTGAGACTTGCGTCTGTGTAGTCGACCTTGACAGCTTTTGCGGACCCAAAACAGAACAACACAAAAACGCTTTGCACCAATTGTGATCAAAAGGGAAAAATAGACAAGTCGCCACTCATGCAATGATGCTTGTAGACAGGATGCTCGCAGCGGGAATGGTCGATCGGGGCCAAAACATGCAAGCGCCGACTAGAGGTGCTGCTCAGAGGAGGGAGCTCAGGAGTGGCAACAGGAAGGGGCGGTCAACGAGTGGTGTGCAGGTGCTAGACACAGGCCGAGGCCATGGAGCAGGGAGGCAAGGGGGTGCACAGGATGCCACAAGGAGGCGCAGGCTCTCGCGGCGGTCAGGTGAGCAGCAGGGCTGAATGATGGATGACGTAGGGGCAAGGGTGAGCCGGGAGCAAGGCAAGCAGGGCTAGCAGCGGCGTGCTCTCCAGCGGCCAGCCATGGTCAACGGCGGCGAAACAAGGTGCGGCCAGGCGGCAGCGAGAGGCAGGGTCACGCGGCCTGCTGGCAGCAGCGATAGGTCTAGAGTGCGTGGCCTCGGGCGCGGGGCACAACAGGAGGTTGGGGGAGGTGAGGAGGCTGAGAGGGGTCACAAGGACGATCCTACAGGAGGAGGGGTGCGACAAGGCCGCAACACCATGGCGGCGAAGGTGCAGCGGAGCACCATGGCCATGGCTCCGCCGACCTAGGCGCAACAAGGAGAGGAAGGGAAGGGGCTTCCGAGGCAAGGGAGAGGGGTGTTGTCGGAGGGCGCCAAAGCATGGAGATCTGGGCAGCTCCTGTGGTTCGTGAGCAAGGAAGGAAATGGGTGAGGAGATCGAGAGAGGATGAGGCACGAGCAAGCGAGGGGATCGGGCATGTGCTCCTAGTGACGGCGCTAGGAGGAAGGAGGCAGGGGAGACAGGAGAGATGGTGATCGAGCCAAGGCTCTCCCTAACACTAGGTTAGGAGGGGTGGCTAGGCCTTGGGCCGACCTGGATGGTCTGGCTGGACTGCTCCTCCTTCTCTTTCTCTCTAATATTTCGCAAACAGGAAATAACAAAGAAGAAAAAGGAGAAGAAAGGAAGGCTTAGGGTGGAATTGGACTAGTTTCGCATATAAATAGCAAAAGGAATTAAATGGGGCCTAATTAGAGCCCTCCGATTTGGGTTTCGGGAGGTTTTTGGGCCAGGTCGCGCGCAGGGTCTGTGCACACTGCAGAGAGGCTAGACGGACACGAGAGGGAAAACACGCAACCCGGTGATAGAGTTTAAATGACCGAAATGTGTGATGTTTGACCGATTATAATGCTGCTATAGGTTTATTCGTTGGGGTATCAAACGAACTCCGATTGCGATAAAACCTACCTACACTATATTAAGACCGCATGCCAACTTTCAACCCAATCCGAGAAAGTTTTACACACACTTTTAGAAACAATATTTTAGTGATGCCACGGGCGTGTGCATGTGTGGTTGGTTTCGAAGCGGTCAACGACAAAACGGATAAAACCGGCAGCTAATAACAGATGCAAGTTTTTAAAACAGACGGCAGCGGAGTGCCGACATAATGAGGATGATGCAATGATGAATGCGACGAAGAAAATAATCACACGACGACAATGGAATAAAAGGGGAATCTTCTGGAGCGCCGGTCTCAGGTTGTTACATCGGGTTAGATGCCGTCACCCTCCCTTAAAGGTATGACCGAGCTATTATTCTTATTTGAAGCTTTAATTTTTATCAACGATATTATCCTTTCCCCCACTGTCCCTGCAGGGCTGGCTGAACAAGGCCCTGAAAATAAACGTCCCATCCCCCGTGCGTGAGGACCCCAAGTCGCCATGTTTGACCGCGATGCTGGTTGTGGCGCCGAAGAAAAAAGAGAAAAAAGAACAGCGAGACCCATGGAGTCCTCCGCTCGATGGGTCATCCGGATACCAAGTTCGGGGACACCCGCACTTCCTCCGCCTATGAGGAAGAGGATGTGGAGGACGGGGAGGAGAAAGACTCCCCCCAAACAAGAAAGAGGGCGGGACTGGAGGAGGCCGAAGAGGGTTTGCCTCCTCGGGCCCTGAAGAGACCCTACAAGAGCAAGGTCATCCTACACGACGATAGCCCGGATTTCGATAAGGACTTCGGGGCCTTTGAGAGGGTTCCTCGAAGGACCCCTAGGATCAAGCCCCCGACCCAAAGGTATGTAATCCGAACTTTATTTAAGGGAGTTACACGGAGTTTTTGTTTAATAAATAGACGTGCGCCTATCCCTGACGTAGCCCCGCCCGAAATCTCCCAACAAACCAAGTCTCAGAGGGGATCACCACCTGCCGAGCTAGCAGAGAGCGGGAATGCGTCCCGTACTACCCTTTCTCAAGCATCAAACGAGGCCACGGAGGTGATATCCCACTAGGCCCCTTAGAACACGGGGGACGAAGTGGTGATAGCCGAGGTTCATACGTTAGCCACCGAAGACCAAGAGGTCCCCACTGAGGTTCATACCTCGGTTACCAAAACATAGGAGGTTGATTCCCTCCCGACGAGTGGAGTGGTGGGGCTTGATTCGTCCCAGCTTCCCCCGGAGACAACTCCAGGAGCCTCTGATCCTCAGGCATCTTCAACGTTGCCTCCAGTGCCGCCCGTGACAAAATAGGTTGCGTTCGAGTGGCCTGTAATGGCTTTATTAGTCTTATCCATTGTCGATGAACATCGCATCCTTATGGGTGCGATTCTACAAAGCATTCTGTCCGTTCATAGCGGACTAAAGGGAGCCTTCAGCGGTTTGCTGGCAGGCTTCAAGGTAAGAATTATAATGTTAGATTTAGTTATAAGGTTTTACATGCCTTATAGTTATAATAGCCCCAGAGCCACGGGTGTGTTGAAAAACTTACCTGTGGATCAAAAGACAAAAAAATCAGGAACCCTTGAACTATAACAACTCAGGGTAGTACTTTGGCCGAGTGTCCTAGTCCCAATAGCTCGTATGCTTATTAATCACAAACTTGTTTCATAGGACTCATCCTCGGCCATTGGAACCAACGCCCTTGAACTTGCCGAGCTGAACCAGAAACTCATGGTTTACAATGAAGAGATCTATCATCTTAATAGCCGGCTCGACGAGAAGCAGGGTAGCTTGATGTGTGCCGCTAAGACTGTTGTTGTCCGTAATAGTTTAGGACCATCTGTCTTTGGTATATTACATCTTGATTCCGATTATGAAAGCAGTTGTGGACGTAGAGTTTAACAAACTCAAAACCAAATTGGAGAAGGCCAAGCAGGAGGCCGCCACTCATAAGATGGTGGCCAAACACGCAGCCACCGAGCTAAGCTGGTTGAAGGTTGAGAGCGGTGGGCACAAGGCTAGAGTGGCCGAAGTCTAGGACGAGCTTCAAGATGCGAGTGCTAAGAGCGAAGCCTTGGAACAAAAATCCAAAGAACAAGCTCCTGAGCTAACCAAGCTGTCCTCCGAGCTCAAATCGGAGCGGGTAGACACGTGATTTTTCGAAAATTAAGTGTTCCAAGCCAAGAAGATTCCAGATGGTAAGCCATACTTATTGGAATGTGCCTTTGCTGGAAACAAGTTTGCCTTTCTTACATGGCTATGGCGTTCCCCAGGAACCTTTATGCACTTCCTGCGGAGTGTAGCACATGTGGCCAAGCACTACACAGCCCAAGACGGGGATGTCGAGCAGAGGCTTTTCCGGGCACAGTTTCAGACTCCCGAGCCCAACTCCCTTCTCATCTACCAGATGAAACAACTCACGGAGTTGCACAGGATGACGAAGCCTGCCATGAAGGACGTCTGCATCCAGTTGTGGCTTGCTGAGCCTCTTCTGAGAAGTTACTTTGGCTTAGTGCGGAAGTTGTATGACGTTGATACGTCTCCAACGTATCTATAATTTTTGATCGTTCCATGCTATTATATTATCAACTTTGGATGTTTTATATGCATGAATATGTGAAAGGATCGATATGGTTGACTAGAGGGGGGGTGAATAGGCAACGACCACTTTTTAATTAATCTTAACAAGTTAGGGTAAGCAACATACGGGTTCACTAAAATAGCAACAACGAGGTGAACCTATATGATGCTAACAACAAGAACAACTAAGACAAGTAAGAGATAGACAACAACATAAGCATACACGAAGTAAAGGTTAGAGATAACCACAAGTGGAACCAATGAAGACGAGGATGTGTAACGAAGTTCCTTCCCTTTGACAGGAAGTACGTCCCTGTTGGAGCGGTGTGGAGGCACAATGCTCCCCAATAAGCCACTAGGGCCACCGTATTCTCCTCACGCCCTCACACGATGCAAGGTACCGTGATTCCATTATAGGTGCCCTTGAAGGCGGCGACCGAACCTTTACAAAGAAGGTTGGGGCAAACTCCACACAAAGCTTGGAGGCTCCCAACAAGACCACGAAGCTTCACCACAACGGAATGTGGCTCAAAGGTGACCTCAACCGTCTAGGGTGCTCAAACACCCAAGAGTAACAAGATCCTCAAGGGATTGGTGGGGGAATCAACTTTTCTCTTGGTGGAAGTGTAGATCTAGGCCTTCTCAACCAATCCCTAAAGAATCAACAAGTTTGATTGGCTAGGGAGAGAGATCGGGCACTTTTGAGCTTAGGGAGCAACAATGGAGCTTGGGAGGGTCAAAGGTAGGGTTCCACAACAAGAAGAACCCCTTATATAGTGGGGGGGGGAATCCAACCGTTTTCCCACTCACAGCCCGAGCCTAGCGGGACTACCGCTAGCTGCAGCGGTACTATCGCTGGCTGCAGCGGTACTACCGCTGGCTACAGCGGTACTACAGCTGGCTACAGCGGTACTACAGCTGGGCCCATGGTAGTGCAGAAGCACTACCGGGCCAACCACCGCCAAGAAAGTCTTCACAAAAAGGTCCGACGAAGTACAGCCGCTAGGAAGGCGGTACTAAGCTCCTGGAGCGGTACTACCGCTGACCAGGGGCGGTACTACCGCCAGCATAGTGGTACTACCGCCAGCACTGGCGGTACTACCGCGAGGGCTAGCGGTACTACCGTCAGTTCCAGCGGTACCACCGCTAGGCAGAGCGGTACTACTGCTGAGAGACATTTTGCTTAGATGAGATAAAAACACAGGCGGGAGCCACTCCAAAGTTGCAGGTAAAGGGAAAGGAGATAAAGTGTGTGCGTGCAAAATTGATTCCAACCAAACCTTTCCACTACGGGTCCTCTCTTAATAGTACGACGTTCCTATGACTCAAAGAAGGAGAATCGTAGAGTACACCGTGCTTCTGTTCCATGGAAAGAGGGGGCGAGTCCTCTTGTTCCGTTGACATGTGTTATCTGAAATCTTAACACACACGATTAGTCCTTTGCGGTACCGTCATAAATCACCAAAATTACTTAGGCATAAAATATGCCCTAACAATCTCCCCATTTTTGGTGGATTGATGACAATACCGGATTTGCACAGTGAATAGCATGTCAACATAAATATAGTGGTATAGAAAATTAAGGAGCATATGATAGAAATAAATCTCACACTAGTTCTAGTCTCACATCACACAAAGCAAAGATAGCAAATAAGAGCAAACCAAGTTCAAAGCAAACACGATAAGATAAGCAAAGCTCAAATCTCAAATCCAGCTCCTAGACTCTCTCCCCCTTTGGCACAAGACACCAAAAAGGGGCACACCTACTGGCACAGGTGGTCACTCCTCATCCTCATCAGCCCCAGACTCGTCCGTGGCATCCGGATCGTCCTGCTCCTCCTCATTGTCCTCCTCAGACGCCTCCTCCTATGCATCAGACCACTGATAACCTTGAGCCCGCATCCAATCAGACTCTCGAGTGATGTCATCCTCTGAGCTGCTAGAGATATCAACATCAAGTGTCCTCAGGACACGCTTGTGCCTCTGACGGTTCTCCTTCTGGGCCACATGAGACTGATATTGTCCCTTGGCCTGCATATAGAAGAGAGTCTTCATTTTATCCTTCAGTTTCACTGCCCAAGATGGCATAGCAGAAGAGTGGGACTGAGAAGCGGGGCCTCTTTTAGCAGCAGTCTCTGTGTCAGTGTCCATGCGCTGAGACGAAGTGGATGGGTTGGCCCATTTGTCTTTGATGCGGAGCCTGATAGGATCGTGCACAAAGTAATCAGCCTAAATGTGGAACTCATCAATCAAATAGACGTCATGCCACCTCTGGCGAATATAGGCAAACAAGTATGGCCCATAGATGGGAACCTTGCGGTTCATGATGCAGTTCTAGAGCTCATTGAACATCACGTCAGAAATATTGAGAGGGGCAGATTCCTTAGTCTTAGCCTCCTCACAAAGCAGAAGCATCTCAGCTAGATAACCATGCACCTCGTCAAAGTTGCCAATGCGAGGAAAGAGAGTGTTGCGGAAGATCCGATGCATGATATCCAGATGCTTGGGGAGCACACTTTTCTTCACATAAAGTTGTTGCAGCCTGTCCTTGGGGGTGGCAGTAGATGAAGATGGAGCATGAGGACGCAACCCAAGAGGATTGTCAGCTCCCTGAAAGTCGACCTTGAGAAGCTTCATGAATTCTGACCAGGAACCTGTCATCTTCTGAGTACCAGTCATCCAAGTCATGGTGCGCTCTTCATCAGGTGAGAAGTGAACAGTGACATAGAATTGGGCCACAACATCTGGATCAAATTCGCGCTTGAAGGTGATGATCTCCTTAATGCCAAGCTTGTCAATCAAAGAGAGATCCTCACCAAAGTAATCCGGGTTCCGCTGAAGGTGAGCCAAGTCAATCCACTGAACTGGAACAAACATCTTCTTGAAGTGCTTGATGATGTCGCGATAGATCATGCAGTGATCCCATGACCAAACATGCTCGACATTCTTGATTTGATCCTTCTCTTCTAGATAGTGATTGTAGGTGTGGAACCGTAGAAACTCCTTAGGGGGCATATTCCGAATGTTGATCCCCTTGGTCTTGTGAGTTGTCTTCTTGAAATACTTCTTTTTGGGATTCAGATCGGAAGTGGCGAAGCCCTCTGGAGCATCTCGAGTGCGATACTGCTTCGGCTGGGTGTCCCGTGGGGGATTCAAGCGGCGAGCACTACCTGTTACACAAAAGACACACACCGAAAAAGAGCGACATGAGGAGTCAAGGCAATGAACAAAAAGAGGCATAAAAGTAAACTCACATTGCCAAGAAAATGAAAAAGAACAAAAATATCGTCCTGGCGGTAGTACCGCTACACCTGGCGGTAGTACCGCTGGGGTCCTAGCGGTAGTACCGCTACCGCTGGTGGTAGTACCGCTGGGGTCCTAGCGGTAGTACCGCCAGCCGGGCGGTAGTACCGCTAGGGGATTGACTTTCATATCTGAATATAAAAAGACCCATAGGAATGGCTAGATTGGATTTACGAGGGCCATGGGTACTGCATAGAATCACTACAAAAACCACCATAGCCCTAAACACATGAGGATCTCAAGAATCATCTAGATAAAGACATGCCTAGTCAAGAGGATCCAAGTTTTAGATCTAATCCAAAATAAGAGAAAAAGTGCTTGATCTAAAACATGAAGAACCTTGAGCATGTCAATATAAATGCAATGAATCATAGGACCTACACTCCCCTAGAATATCTCCTTCGTCCCATCCAAGAACGAAGCACAAAACCATAGTCATGGATCCAAATCACCAATACTCCTACCCCTAGAACAAGAAAATACTAATCAAGAGAATAAAAGGAGGAGCTTTACCGGAGTCCATGGCACTTGGTGGAGGAAGGAGGAGTGGAGCAAACCCTCCAACTCAACGAAGAGAAGGGGCTCCACAGATAGAGAGCCAAATAGGGGGAGTTCGCGGTTGGGGAAGGAAGAACCACAAGGAAGAAGAAAGAGGGCAGGAAAAACGGGCTCCCCCTCCTTTATATAGTCCAAGGGGTACGGGCGAGCGGTAGTACCGCTGGGGTCCTAGCGGTAGTACCGCTACCACTGGCGGTAGTACCGCTGCCTGTAGCGGTAGTACCGCTGGGGTCCTGGTGGTAGTACCGCTCCCCCTTGAGACAACCCTAAAAGCCCTGGTCAGGTCGTGGTAGGCTGGGGTCCTGGCGGTAGTTCCACTATCCCGAGCGGTAGTACTTCTGGGGTCCTGGCGGTAGTACCGCTACCCCTGGCGGTAGTACCGCTGGGGTCCTGGCAGTAGTACCGCTCCAAATGGCATAACGAGACATAGGATTGCATGAGAAAGACGTGGGCAAATGACAAGTCAGTGAATAAGAAGATAGCACCAGCAAGATATACTGACTAGTCATTTTGTATCATTTCTTCCATATGAGAGAAAGGTGGGAGCGGTGGCCGAGGCCACCTATGTTTGAGACAAAGGTATGACACCGCGAAGAATTATCCTTGGGTTCATGACCAACGCTCGTCTTTGAAGCACAAATGCCATTTGGTACTGGCTAAAGTGAAAGACTTGATCAATTTATGCATAATGGGGGGAGGAAAAGTTCATTGAGAGAACAACACTCCCCCTATGTCCATGGCTACATCTAGAACAAGATCGAATGCATCGTGAGGTGCAAAGTGCCTAGCTTCAATCCGCATTACTTGAATCTATGATAGTTAGCTCATGCCTTAACTCCCGGAACCTTGCTCTATCTAGGGGCTTAGTGAAAATATCTGCAAGTTGCTCTTCAGTGTGGATGAGGTGAACCTCAATATCACCAAGCTTGATATGTTCATGAATGAAGTGATGGCGAATGTCAATATGCTTGGTCTTGCTATGTTGCACTGGGTTGAGGGAAATCTTGATAGCACTTTGATTGTCACATAGAAGCGACACTTTGTCACAAGTGACACCGTAATCCTTTAAAGTTTGCCTCATCCATAGCAATTGTGCACAACAACTTGCAGCTGCCACATACTCAGCTTCGGTGGATGATAGTGAGACACAGTTATGCTTCTTTGAAGACCAACTTACCAGTGAGCGACCAAGGAATTGGCGTCCTCCAGAAGTTGATTTCGTCTCCACACAATCTCCTGCCCAATCTGAGTCAGAATAGCCCACTAGGTTGAAGTTTGCTCCTTTGGGATACCATAAACCAAAGTTTGGGGTATGAGCCAAATATCGAAAGATTCGCTTAACAGCCATATAATGACTTTCTTTTGGTGCGGATTGGAACCGTGCACATATCCCTACACTCAACATAATATCTGGTCTAGATGCACAAAGGTAAAGGAGGGATCCAATCATGGAGCGATATACCTTTTGATCCACTACTTTACCATTGGGATCATTGTCAAGTTTGCATCTTGTTGGTATGGGCAACTTGACCGGCTTGACATCTTCAAGCTCGAACCGTTTGAGCATGTATTGAGTGTACTTGGCTTGTTTGATGAAGGTCCCTTCTAGACCTTGTTTAATCTCGAAACCGAGGAAGAACTTCAACTCACCCATCATGGACATCTCAAATTTCTCGGTCATTAGTGCAGCAAATTCTTCATTGAAGGAAATGTTAGGAGAACCAAAAATGATATCATCAACATATAGTTGGCATATGAACAAATCCCCTTTAACCCTCTTAGTAAAAAGAGTGGGATCTATCTTCCCAATTTCAAACCCACGATCGTGTAACAACTCAGTAAGATACTCATACCACGCACGTGGGGCTTGTTTAAGGCCATAGAGTGCCTTATTAAGTTTGTACACATGATTGGGGAGCTTGGTATGTTCGAATCCCGGGGGTTGTTTGACATAGACCAACTCATTTAAAGGACCATTAAGAAAGGCACTTTTCACATCCATTTGCTGTAATTTGAAATTATGATGAGAAGCAAATGCAAGCAGCATGAGAATAGATTCTAGACGAGCAACAGGGGCAAAGGTTTCACCGTAGTCGATACCCTCGACTTGGGAGTAGCCTTGAGCCACCAATCTTGCCTTGTTTCGAATCACAATCCCATTGGCATCTTGCTTGTTTTTGAAAATCCATTTGGTCCCGATGACATTATGTTCCTCCTTTGGTCTTGGTACAAATCCCAGACATGATTACGCTCGAAGTTGTTAAGTTCTTCATGCATGGCCATAAGCCAATCCTCATCATCGAGCGCTTCCTGTACCTGTTGACGTTCACAATACGAAACAAACGCGTGATGCTCACACTAATTCCAAATCTGTTGACGGGTGGATACCCCCTTTTTTAAACTGCCAAGTACATTCTTCATAAGATGTGACTTTACTCTCAGCTTGTTCGCAATCTTGGCTGCTCGACGCTCCAAGAGTTCTTCATTGGATAACTGGGGAGCATCGACTTGTTCGCTTTGCTTTCCCTTGCGTCTTGAACCTCCCTTGGCACCGGCTGTTGGTGCTGCAGAAGGGAATTGCGAGACAGTATCCTGATCATCTTGACTTTCGACTTGAGCAGGTTCACTTGTTTGTCCTTGTACTTGTGGTTGCTCTTGATCTTGATCTTGTGCTTATATTTGGGCTGGATCTTGTGGTTGCACTTGATCTTGATCTTGAGCAGGTTTGGAACCTTGTGTAAGTGCTTGAATATCATGGGACACATCACCATAGTTGGCCAATTGATCTTGACTTTGAGCTTGTTCAACTTGTTGAGAGTCTTCTCTATGTTCATAGGAAGCGTGTGGGGCTTGTGGGGGTGATGGCTCCACTTGAGTACAGCATTGTCCTTCTCCTTCAGCCACAAGGGGTTCCTCAATGGGGAGTATTTGACCAATCCCCATTCTTCTTATGGCTTGGGGAGGAATGTCATCACCTCCATCACAAAGGCCACTTTGCTCCACTTGGGAGCCATTATTTTCATCAAACTCCATGTTGCACGTCTCCTCAATGAGTCTGGTGGACTTGTTGACGACACGGTAAGCATGAGAGTTTGTAGCATAACCAACAAAGATGCCCTCTTGTGCTCTAGAATCAAATTTAGCTAAACATGCACCTTTCTTGAGGATGAAACACTTACAACCGAATACCCGGAAGTACTTGAGATTGGGTTTGTTTCCAGTGAGAATCTCATATGGAGTCTTGTTCAAGCCTTTGCGGATATAGAGCCGATTGGACGCATGACATGTTGTGTTGATGGCCTTAGCCCAAAAGTTATATGGAGATTTAAATTCCGCCATCATTGTTCTTGCAGCATCCATCAAAGTCCGGTTCTTCCTTTCTGCCACGCCATTTTGTTGAGGGGTATATGGTGCTGAATATTGATGCTTTATTCCCTCATCACCTAGAAACTCATCCAAGGTGTAGTTCATGAACTCGGTGTCATTGTCACTTCTAATCATCAAGATCTTTGCTTCATGTTGACGTTGAGCTTCATTAGCGAAGTTGATGACAGTTTGTTGAGTCTCACTCTTCCTTTTGAAGAAATATACCCAGGTGTATCTTGAGTTGTCATCAACAATCACCAAGCAGTACTTTCTGCCTCCAAGACTATCAAATGATGGAGGACTGAAAAAATCCATATGGAGGAGCTCCAATGGCCTCTTAGTGTAAATGAGAGTCGTTGGACGATGTGCAGTTTCATGAATCTTTCCTTCAATGCAGGCACTGCAAGCACGATCTCTAGCAAAACTCACATTTGTTAGTCCACGAATATGGTCCCCTTTGAGAATACTTTGCAAAGACCTCATATTGACATGAGCTAGTCGGCGATGCCAAAGCCAGCCCATATCAACTTTTGCCATTAAACATGTCGCAGTCTTAGTGGGTCGCTTTGAGAAGTTCACCACATAAAGACCATTTTCGACATATCCAACATAGGCTACTTTAAGAGTCTTGCTCCACAGGAGGACCACTGTATCAAGATTAAAGAAAGTGGAAAACCCATAATTGCAAGTTGACGAACCGAAAGTAAATTGTAGGCAAGAGACTCAACAAGCATGACCTTCTGAACAGATAACTCTTGAGAGATGACCACCTTACCAAATCCCAATACCTTTGACGAGGATGCATCGGCGAATTGGACATGGGTGGGCATAGATGGAGAAGGATGCACATCCACCACTAAGTCCTTGCTTCCGATCATATGATTTGTTGCTCCACTATCGAGCAACCATGACACCCCACCAGAAGCAAACTCCTGCAATAGATCAAGGCTTGGTTTTAGGTACCCATTTTTTAACGGGTCCTTTAATGTTAGAGACAAGGGTCTTAGGAACCCATATAGCCCATTCAATGGACTCATAGTAAGAACCAACAAATCTGGCATAAACATGCACATCACCAGTACGACATAAGACATAGGAAGGATTGAGTTTGCCGGCTGTGTTAGTAGGAATGGTTTTGCCCTTCTTGATGTTACCATCGTCCACCTTGTTCCTGTTCACCTCCTGAGTCCCTTCGCCCTCTTTGACAAAGATGTCCATGAGGGTAGGGGATCGTTTGTTTCTGTTCCTCCTTTTTCCTTTTGACTTGGAGATAAGTCCAAGTCCCTACTTTCCTACAACACCCTTTTGATTGCTCAAGAGGTCGTTCAGGCTCTTCTCACCTTGTATGCATGCCACAAGGCCCTTCTCAAGTTTCTCCTTTAACTTGGCATTTTCCTCCACAAGATGTACATGCTCACAACAAGGATTAGTTGTACAAGCATTATCAATTAACACAAAGGGAGGATAAGTAGAGATCTCCTTGGTAAGATTTTCTTGGATTTGATCATGAGACTCTTTCAGCGAGAAATGAACACCTTTCAAGACCATGTGAGCCTTGCCAAGTATGTCAAACTCCACTTTGAGTCTTTCATGGCCAACCCCAAGAGCATACTCTTCAGACTTAAGCATACGAGTAAGAACAGTATCATGATCGAGTTTCTTTTGCATTTTAGCGTAGTCATCGTTGTATGACTCCTCAAGAGCCAAACGAAGAGTGTGCTCTTTTTCTAGTGCAATAGATAATTCAGAAATTTCATCGGCATAGTCACGACTATGTCCCTGAAGCTCGGAGATGGTCTCCTCATGAGACTCGATGAGGTCATTGGCCTCACCCAGTTGTTCTGAGAGAGCAACAAAATGCTTCTTGGATTCTCCCTTAATAGTGCACAGAAATTTGTCAAGATCATGCTCATTAAGTTCCCCAACATCACTATCATCAACACAATTTAACAATGAAGGAGGAGTAGCGATGTTGGTCTTAATGATGGGGGTTACCTGATTGATACCTTTTGCCATGAGGCACTTGGCGATGTGGTTCTCGTTGGGGGCGTTGAAGAGAGACACCTTCTTGGGAGAGGGGGTGGCAATAACAACATGGTTGTTGCCACCATATCATCATCATCATCATCATCATCATCATCGGAAGGCTACTCTTCAAGGGCCACCATGCCCTTTGGGTGTGGTTTCTTCACAAAGTTGTTCTTGATTGTGAATGACTTGGTTTTGTCTATGCGAATGAGCTTGCCCCCGTTGTCTTCCCTTTTCTCATAGGGACATTCGGCCACGAAGTGACTCACGTTACCAGAGTTATAGCATGTCCTCACTCGTTGCTTGGGTTTGAACCCACTTGAGTTGTTCTTGGTGAAGGTGGGTCTTGAGTTCCTCTTGTTGCCCCAGAATTGCCTTGACGCAAGAGCCATGTGCTCATGATAAGAATACTTCGTGTCTTCAGGGCAGCTCTCCTCTTCCTCATCCTCTTCTTCTTCTTCAAAAGTTTCTTTTGCCTTTAACACAAGGTTGGGTGAAGCTGTCTTTGAGCGAACACGAGCAAGTGCATTGTCAGCTGTCTCGTTCATGATTGACATTGCAATGAATTCATCCAACACCTCACTAGAAGACAAGGAGTGGAAGTCTCGTCACTGACGAATGACAGATGACATGGCTTTATTGAAAGGCATGATGGTTTTGAGAAACTTGCGCTTGACCCATGTATCATCCACATCCTTGCTCCCATGGTCCTTGAGTGCCACACTAATGGCAGTCACCCTCCGATAGAGATCACGAGGGTCCTCGTCTTCCTTCATCACAAACTCATCGGCCTTATCAAGTACCACTTCATAGTTGGACCGTTGAATGCTTGAGCTTCCCTTGTACAACACCATAATGTGCTCCCAACAGTCCTTGGCCAAAGTGAAGGGACGCAAGTGAGGAAGATCTTCAGGTGGTACTACGGACTAGAGAATAAACAAAGCAGAGTGATTATATTGATTGTCCGCTTCTTCTCTTGGAGTGAGGTTGCTTGGATCATGGGGATAATAGCCTTGCTCGATGATTCTCCACAAATTTGTTGAGTTGTGAATCAAATGAGACTTAATAGAAAATACCCAGTTAGCAAAATCACCTTTTACAAGCTTATGAGGAGGACCAACAGGATTAAGACGCGGTGTGGGAACCGGTCCTCCATAGACTAAGGGTGGTGGAACAGATGCATACGTTACATTCCCTCATTTTTGAGAGGAGAGGAAGGTTGCATACCTTTAGCCGTTTCCCTAACGGAATTGGCCTCCGAATCCGTGGTGGTGGGTTTAACCACCAATGCCAGTTCGGGAGAGTTTTTAATTCCATCAATTAACTCTTTAAGCATGGTCTTGACCTCGTTCGTCATGGACGTCTTGAGTGCGGCCATAGCCGTATTCAAGTCGTCCCTTGTGATCGAAGTCAAGTCGATGCCCTCGGTTTGTGCACGGGGAACTCCCTCATCATCTTCCATACTCTTCGGGTGGTTAAACCCTTAATAAAGAGACGTGGCTCTGATACCAATTGAAAGGATCGATATGGTTGACTAAAGGGCCACCGTATTCTCCTCACGCCCTCAAACGATGCAAGGTACCGTGATTCCACTATAGGTGCCCTTGAAGGCGGCGACTGAACCTTTACAAACAAGGTTGGGGCAAACTCCACACAAAGCTTGGAGGCTCCCAACAAGACCACGAATCTTCACCACAATGGAATGTGGCTCCGAGGTGACTCAACCGTCTAGGGTGCTTAAACACTCAAGAGTAACAAGATCCGCAAGGGATTGGTGGGGGAATCAACTTTTCTCTTGGTGGAAGTGTAGATCTAAGCCTTCTCAACCAATCCCTAAAGAATCAATAAGTTTGATTGGCTAGGGAGAGAGATCGGGCACTTTTGAGCTTAGGGAGCAACAATGGAGCTTGGGAGGGTCAAAGGTAGGGTTCCACAGCAAGAAGAACCCCTTATATAGTGGGGGGGGGGAATCCAACCGTTTTCCCACTCACAGCCCGAGCCTAGCAGTACTACCGCTGGCTGCAGTGGTACTACCGCTAGCACTCCAGCGGTACTACCGCTCACTGCAACGGTGCTACCGTTGGCACTCCAGCGGTACTACCGCTGGGCCCATGGTAGTGCAGAAGCACTACCAGGCCAACCACCGCCAAGAAAGTCTTCGCAAAAAGGTCCGACGAAGTACAGCCGGTAGGAAGGCGGTACTAAGCTCCTAGAGCGGTACTACCGCTGACCAGGGGCGGTACTACCGCCAGCATAGCGGTACTACCGCCAGCACTAGCGGTACTACCGCTAGGGCTAGCGGAACGACCGCCAGTTCCAGCGGTACCACCGCTAGGCACAGCGGTACTACCGCTGAGAGACCTTTTTCTTAGATGAGATAAAAACAGAGGCGGGAGCCACTCCAAAGTTGCAGGTAAAGGGAAAGGAGATAAAGTGTGTGCGTGCAAAATTGATTCCACCCAAACCTTTCCACTACGGGTCCCCTCTTAATAGTACGGTGTTCCTATGACTCAAAGAAGGAGAATCGTAGAGTACACCGTGCTTCTGTTCCATGGAAAGAGGGGGCGACTTGTCTTGTGCCGTTGACATGTGTTATCTGCAATCTTAACACACACGATTAGTCCTTTGAGGTACCGTCATCAATCACCAAAATTACTTAGGCATAAAATATGCCCTAACAATTTGTTATTTTATATTATTTTTGGGACTAACCTATTGAACTAAAGCCCAATGCTAGTTTTTGTTTTTTCCTTGCTTTTGACCTTTTTTCACATAGGAATATCAAACGGAGTCCAAACGGAATAAAACTTTCGCCGTGATTTTTATGGAAAATATCAAAAATACCAGAAGAAAAAGATACCGGAGAGGAGTCCCGAGGAAGCCACGAGCAAGGGAGGTGCGCCCACCCCCCTGGGCGTGAGTGGGGGGCTCGTGACTCCCTGGTGGGTCCCCCTGACTTGTTCTCGATGCCATCTGGTCTTATAAATACAGAAACCTCCATAAATAAATCTAGATCGGGAGTTTTGCCCGGCAAGCCTTTATAGCCGCCAAAAACCAATCGGGAGCCCGTTCCGGCACCCTGCCGGAGGGCGAATCCATCTCTGGTGGCCATCTTCATCGTCCCGGCGATCTCCATGACGAGGAGGGAGTAGTTCTCCATCGAGGCTGAGGGTATGTACCAGTAGCTATGTGCTTGATCTCTCTCTCGTGTTCTGGAGATGTCATGATCTTGATGTACCGCAGGCTTTGCAAATATAATTGGATGCTATGATGGTCTTCCCCGTCTCCCTTCTTGTAATAAATTGAGTTTCCCCTTTGAAGTTATCTTATTGGATTGAGTCTTTAAGAACACTTGATGTATGTCTCGCACGTGTCTATCTGTGGTGACAATGGGATATTCATGTGAGTACTTGATGTATGTTTTGGTGATCAACTTACAGGTTTCGTGACATTGGGAACCTATGCATATGGTTTGGCACAAGTTTTGACTCTCCGGTAGAAACTTTGGGGCACTCTTTGAAGTTCTATGTGTTGGTTGAATAGATGATTCTCAGATTGTGTGATGCATATCGTATAATCATGCCCACAGATACTTGAGGTGACAATGGAGTATCTAGGTGACATTAGGGTCTTAGTTGATGTGTGTATTAAGGTGTTATTCTAGTATGAACTCTAGGATAGATTGAACGGAAAGAATAGCTTCTTGTTATTTTACTACGGACTCTTGAATAGATCGACCAGAAAGAATAACTTTGTGGTGGTTTCGTACCCGACAATAATCTCTTCGTTTCTTCTCCGCTATTAGTGACTTTGGAGTGACTTTTTGTTGCATGTTGAGGGCTAGTTATATGATCCAATTATGTTATCATTGTTGAGAGAACTTCACTATTGAAAGTTTGAACCCTAGGCCTTGTTTCCATGCATTGCAATACCGTTCGTGCTCACTTTTATTGTTAATTACCTTGCTGTTTTTATAATTTCAGATTACAAAAACCTATATCTACTATCCATATTGCACTTGTATCACCATATCTTCGCCGAACTAGTGCACCTATACAACTTACCATTGTATTGGGTGTGTTGGGGACACAAGAGACTCTTTGTTATTTGGTTGCAGGGTTGCTTGAGAGAAACCATCTTCATCCGATGCCTCCCGCGGATTGATAAACCTTAGGTCACCTACTTGAGGGAAAATTGCTACTGTCCTACAAACCTTTGCACTTGGAGGCCCAACAATGTCTACAAGGTTGTGTAGTAGACATCAAGCTCTTTTCTGGCGCCGTTGCCGGGGAGGTTAGCGCTTGAAGGTATATCTTTAGATCTTGCAATCGAATCTTTTAGTTTCTTGTTTTATCACTAGTTTAGTCAATAAAATAAAACTGCAAAAAAATGGAATTAAGGTTGCCTCATATGCTTGATCTTTTTAATGTCTTTCAATGATGGAAATGAAAATTGTGCTCAAGTGCTAAAAGAAGAATTACATAGAATTATTGGCATAAAATATGTGAATGATGAGCATGATTGCAATGTTGTTAGTATGAATTCTTTGAATACCCATGATGCGAATGATATGCAAAGCCACAAGCTTGGGGATGCTATGTTTGATGAAGATGATATTTTTAGTTCCCCCACTTTGAATGATCAAAATTATTATGATGGAAGCATGCCACCTATCTATGATGATTATTGTGATGATACTTATGCTATAAAGAAGAATGATAATAAAATGTGTCACAATTATGAGTACCCTCTTTCTGAACATTACTCTTTTAATCTGGAAACAATTCGTAGTGTTCAAGTCTTTCACGATACTCCCACTACTATTGATGAGAATAAATTTCCTTATGTGGAGAGTAGTAAAATTTCTATGCTTGTAGATCATAAAAAGAATGCTTTAGGTGCTGGTTATATTGTTGAATTCATTCATGATGCTACTGAAAATTATTATGAGAGAGGATCATATGCTTCTACATATTGCAATAATATCAAGCTTCCTCTCCATGTGTTGAAACTTTTGAAGTCATGCTTGTTTTATCTTCCTATGCTAGTTGATTTTTGCTCCAATAAATTATTTTATATCAAAATCCCTATGCATAGGATGTGTGTTAGACTTAAATGTGCTAGTAATATGCTCCATGATGCTTCCATTATGTTTCAATCCTTATCTTTTATGTGAGCATCATTGAAATCATCATGCCTAGCTTGAAAGGCATTAAAGAAAAGTGCTTGTTGAGAGATAACCCAATATGTATACTTACTGTTTTTGTGTGTTCACATGATTGAGCTACTTTATTAATCATGTCTTATTGCCTCAGTTTCAATAAAGTGCCAAGTAAAGCCTTTATGATTAGTTTGGGTGATAGTTGTTTGATCATGCTGGAAAAGACATAAACTTTGCACTAGCTAAATCATTTCTAATTTCTATCGAGAGAGTTATTTTAGCTTGATTATTTTTGCTGCTGATTTATATACAAATTTCCTTAATTTTCATAATTGTTTCAGAATTTTTGGAAGTGCAAAAGTATGGTTATCATTCAGATCATTACAGACTGTTCTGTTTTTGACAGATTCTGTTTTCAATGCATAGTTTGCTTATTTTGGTGTTTCCATAGATTATGTTGAGTAATATAAATTGTGGAAATAGTAAGATACAGTAGGCATTGTGTGAAAATAATTATGAGTCTTGTTTTGATAGTACCCAAGTGATTGATTTTCTTGTTATCATACTAACCCATCTCACGAAGTTCCGTTAAGTTTTGTGTTGTGAAGTTTTCAAGTTTTGGGTAGAGTTTCGATGGACTATGGAACAAGGAGTGGAAAGATCGTAATATTGGGGATGCCCAAGGCACCCCAAAGCCATATTCAAGGACACCAAAGAGTCTAAGCTTGGGGATGCCCCGGGAAGGCATCCCCTCTTTCGTCTTCAATCCATCAGTAACTTTACATGGGGCTATATTTTTATTCACCACATGATATGTGTTTTGCTTGGAGCGTCATTTTCTTTTGTTAATACTTTCTTTCTGTTATTTATATTAATGGTTTGCGTCATTTAGTTCAATAAAAATGTCAAAGATAGCCTTTACCATGCTTAATTTGCAAGTATAGGAGTTGCTGTTCCAAAACAGAAAGTTTGCTTGTAGTGCAAAAATTCCCTAGAATTTTCTGTATGTCAGAATAACTTGAAATGTGGACACAATATGCTCTTATAAATTCTCTACAGAGTGGAATGTATTTTAGATTTGTTGGAGTTAATTAAGTATGGATCTTGCTGCATTCTTCACAGACTGTTCTCTTTATGTAGATTGCTGTTATGTTTGCATTGTTCGCATATGTTTGCTTGTTTAATGATTCCATTTGAGGATGGGAGTTTTAAATATGCAGAGGCAATTAGTATGCAATGTCAAATAATGATTTTAGTGATTTTCTACAGTAGAGGATGATAAAGTTTTGCATTGATTTATACTAACCTATCTCACGAGTTCTTGTTGAGTTTTGTGTGGATGAAGTTTTTAAGATTTCGAGAACCGTCATATGTGAGGAATTAAGGAGACACAAAAAGCTCAAGCTTGGGGCTGCCCAAGTCATCTCCAATCCATATTTCAAGAAGTCTCAAGCGTCTAAGCTTGGGGATTCCCCGGTTGGACTCCCACCTTTCTTCTACAACAATTATCAGTTAGTATCGGTTGAACCTAAGTTTTTTGCTTCTTCACGTGTTTCGTGCTATACTTGAAGTGTTTTTTTTATTTTGTTTGAATAAGGTACTTAGGATCTAAAATTCTTAGATGGGAGAGTCTTCACATAGCCAAATAATTAGTCAACTACTCATTGATTTTCACTTATATCTTTTGGAGTAGTTTTTCTTTTACTCTCATGCTTCACTTATATTATTTTGAGAGTCTTAAACAGCATAGTAATTTTCTGAGGTTATGAATCTAGTCCTAATATGATGGGCATCCAAGAGGGATATAATAAAAACTTTCATATAGAGTGCATTGAATACTATGAGAAGTTTGATTCTTTGCACGTAGTTTTGAGATATAAGGATGGTGATATTAGAGTCATGCTAGTGAGTGATCGTGGATTGATAGAAATACTTGTGTTAGAGTTTGTGATTCTCGTAGCATGCACGTATGGTGAACCGTTATGTGATGAAATCGGAGCATGATTTATTTATTGAGTGTCATCCTTTGTGTGTAGGTCGGGATCGCGCGATGGTTAACTCCTACCAACCCTTCCCCTAGGAGCATGCATCTAATACTTTGCTTCGATAGCGAATAAACTTTTGCAATAAGTATGTGAGTTCTTTATGACTAATGTTGGCTGCAAGGATTATACGCACTCTCACCCTTCCACCATTGCTAGCCTCTCTAGTACCGCGCAACTTTCGCCGGTGCAAATAGCCACCATATATCCTTCCTCAAAATAGCCACCATACCTACCCATCATGGCATTTCCATAGCCATTCCGAGATATATTGCCATGCAACTTCCACCGTTACGTTAATTATAACACGCATCATCATTTTCATATTGCTTTGCATGATCATGTAGTTGAAATCGTATTTGTGGCAAAGCCATCGTTACCTTTCATACATGTCACTCATGAGTCATTGCACAACCTGGTACACTACCGGAGGCATTCATATAATGTCATATATTTGTTCTAAGTATCGAGTTGTAAGTAAATCAAAGTGTGACGATCATCATTATTAGAGCATTGTCCCATGTGAGGAAAGGATGGAAGCTATGGTTCCCTCACAAGTTAGGATGAGACTCTGGACTTAAAGTAAAAAAGAAAATAAAAGAGGCCAAAGAGCCCACAAAAAAATGAATGAAAAAAATCAAAAAAGAGGCCAAAGGCCCAAACAAAAAAAGAGAAAAAGAGAGAAGGGACAATGTTACTATCCTTTACCACACTTGTGCTTCAAAGTAGCACCATGATCTTCATGATAGAGAGTCTCATATATTGTCACTTTCATATACTAGTGGGAATTTTCGTTATAGAACTTGGCTTGTATATTCCAATGATGGGCATCCTCAATTGCCCTAGGTCTTCGTGAGCAAGCGAGTTGGACGCACACCTACTTAGTTTCTTTTTGAGCTTTCATAAACTTATAGCTCTTGTGCATCTCTTGTATGGCAATCCCTACTCACTCACATTGATATCTATTGATGGGCATCTCCATAGCCCGTTGATATGCCTAGTTGATGTGACCATCTCCTCCTTTTTGCCTCACAACAACCACCATATTCTATTCCACCTATAGTGCTATGTCCATGCCTCACGCTCATGTATTGCGTGAGAGTTGAAAAGGTTTGAGAAAGTAAAAGTGTGAAAACAATTGCTTGACTAATACCGGGGTTGTGCATGATTTAAATACGTTGTGTGGGGAAGATGGAGCATAGCGAGACTATATGATATTGTAGGGATAACTTTCTTTGGCCATGTTATTTTGAAAAGACATGATTGCTTTGTTAGTATGCTTGAAGTATTATTGTTCTTATGTCAATATTAAACTTTTTATCTTGAATCATATGGATCTGAATATTCATGCCACAATATATGTTAGGTACCATTCCACATCAAAAATTCTGTTTTTATCATTTACCTACCCCACGACGAGCAGGAATTAAGCTTAGGGATGCTTGATACGTCTCCAACGTATCTATAATTTTTGATCGTTCCATGCTATTATATTATCAACTTTGGATGTTTTATATGCATGAATATTTTATTTTATATTATTTTTGGGACTAATCTATTGACCTAGAGCCGAGTGCCAGTTTCTGTTTTTTCCTTGTTTTTGACCTTTTTCAGATAGGAATATCGAACGGAGTCCAAACGGAATAAAACTTTCGCCGTGATTTTTTACGGAAAATATCAAAAATACCAGAAGAAAAAGATACCGGAGAGGAGTCCCAAGGAAGCCATGAGCTAGGGAGGTGCGTCCACCCCCTGGGCGCGCTTGGGGGGCTCGTGACTCCCTCGTGGGTCCCCCTGACTTGTTCTCGATGCCATCCTACCGGAGGGGGAATCCATCTCCGATGGCCATCTTCATCACCCCGGCGATCTCCATGATGAGGAGGGAGTAGTTCTCCCTCGGGGCTGACGGTGTGTACCAGTAGGTATGTGTTTGATCTCTCACTCTCGTGTTCTTGAGATGTCATGATATCGATGTACCGCGGGCTTTGCTACTATAGTTGGATCCTATGATGTTCTTCCCCCTCTCCCTTCTTGTAATGAATTGAGTTTCCCCTTTGAAGTTATCTTATCAGATTGAGTCTTTAAGAACACTTGATGTATGTCTTGCACATCTATCTGTGGTGACAATGGGATATTCATGTGAGTACTTGATGTATGTTTTGGAGATCAACTTGTGGGTTTCGTGACATCGGGAACCTATGCATATGGGTTGGCACACGTTTTGACTTTCCGGTAGAAACTTTGGGGCACTCTTTGAAGTTCTATGTGTTGGTTGAATAGATGATTCTGAGATTGTGTGATGCATATCGTATAATCATGCCCACGGATACTTGAGGTGACAATGGAGTATCTAGGTGACATTAGGATCTTGGTTGATGTGTGTCTTAAGGTGTTATTCTAGTACGAACTATAGGATAGATTGAACGGAAATAATAGCTTCGTGTTATTTTACTACGGACTCTTGAATAGATCGATCAGAAAGAATAACTTTGTGGTGGTTTCCTACCCGACAATAATCTCTTCGTTTATTCTCCGCTATTAGTGACTTTGGAGTGATTCCTTGTTGCATGTGGAGGGCTAGTTATATGATCCAATTATGTTATCATTGTTGAGAGAACTTCACTAGTGAAAGTATGAACCCTAGGCCTTGTTTCCACGCATTGCAATACCGTTCGTGCTCACTTTTATTATTAACTACCGTGCTATTTTTATAATTTAAGATTACAAAAACCTATATCTACTACCCATATTGCACTTGTATCACCATCTCTTCGCCGAACTAGTGCACCTATCACTACTGGAATTCAGTTATTTGCCGTCAGCTTCTTCTTTTCCGTCTGCTAGATGATGGCAAAGTCCCTATTTGCCATCAGTCACCAAAAAACGGACGACAAAGAGCAGACTGATGGCAAAGATCCTCTTTGCCATCAGTCGGCTCTTTGCCGTCTCCTCGCGCACGACAAAGAGTAGGAGGGAAAACGGCAAAGAGCGCGGGGCCGCCTCCCCTCCTCCCACCCTAGCGCCGCCTCCCCTCCGCCCGCCCCCTCCTCTAGTTTCCCCTCCTCCCCGCCCCCTCCTCGGACTTCCCACCGCCCCGGCCGCTCCTCCGGCCTCCCCTCCTCCCCGCCCCCTCCTCCGGCTTCCCCTCCTCCCCATCCCTCCTTCGGCCTCCCCTCCTCCCCGCCCCCTCCTCCAGCTTCCCCTCCTCCCCTGCTGCCCACCGCCCCGGCTGCCCCTCCTCCCCGGCTACCCACTGCACTCCTATATTTGAGGTGAGTTTGTTTTTTGATTACATTTAGTTAGTTGAGTTAATTGATTGATTTAGTTGATTTAGCTAGGCTATTTGTTATTTGTTAATTTAGAGGTAGATTCTATTTTGTTAATTAGTGCTACGTAGAATAGAAGAAGAATATGTAGATAAGGGAAGAAGAATAAGAAGAAGAGGAGGAGGAGGAGGATAAAAATAAGAAGAAGAAGAAGAAGAAGAAGAAAAAGAGGAGATAGGAGAAGAATAAAGAAGACGAAAAAGGAAAAGAAGGAAGAAGAAGAAGATCGAGATGGAAAGGAAGGAAGAAGAGGAAGAAGAAGAAGAAGAAGAAGAAGAAGAAAAGGAAGTAAGGAAGGAGAAGAAGAAGAAAAGGAAGAGGGGGAAAAAAGAAGATGAAGAAGAAGAAAATGACACCCTGACATCCCGACACCCCGACACGATGCCCGAAACCCCGACACGACATCCTGACGACACCCTGGTAGAAAACTCCGCGTAGCTGTTAATACGCCGGCCCCGACACCACTGACCCCCAAACCCCGACCACCGACACCTCTTCGGCCTCTTGTTGACCGAAAAGTCCCCCGACCACCGACCCCTGATTCCACTGACCCTGGACCCCCGGCGACACTGACCCCTGACCACCGAGGCCACTAACCCCCGAACTCCGATGCCAACGACACCCGGCACCACTGACCCTCGACGGCACTGACTCCCGACGCCACTAACCACCGATCCCCAACAACTCTTCTGCCTCCGGTTGAACGAGAAGGTGCTTTTCGGCTTTCCACAAGCCGACGGGGGTCATAGTTTTGTAAATTATGAGTTAGGCCACATATTTTCCGATTATGTTAATTGTAAAAACATCATATTTGTGTTGATCGTGTGAATTTCAATGTGCAGTTGTTCGACGACCTCCACGTGCGTTGGCCGAGCTACGCCCCTGCGTTTATTCGTGAGCACAAATGACTTCTCCTCCTACCCCCTTGATTTGCTCTATTCCGGTCTTCATGCCGATGAAACTTGCTAGATATAGGTTTCTTCAATCATGAGTATGCGTGACCAGTATGCGTCACCCGTTCGAAAGGGCGACATCTATAAATATGCATGTCTTTGCTTATTTATAACTGCCATCCTTTTGAATTGTCCAACGTTATCCATGGATAGCCTGAGTATGTGTAGATTGAGTTTGTTTTCCCGTATGCTGTGCTCCGGATCCGATGCGGAATTTTGTCAGTGCCTCCCTATTGTTCTCCGGGTACACATCCTCTATACTTATTGCCCAGACGTGTATCAGGAGAACAGCGGGGAGGTGCTGCCGAAATTCTGTGTCGCATCTGGAGCAGAGCATGGGAAAACGATACCAATCTACACATGCTCGGGTGGGATTAGGACCTATCTTTACCTATTAGCGTGTAGGTTGCATGGACGTAATAAAACAGACAAACTTGATTAGCGGATGAATATAGATGATGAATTATATATTTATTTCTTGTGCGCCAATAGGTAGCTAGGCAACATGAGTGATCGTGCTTGGATGTACACTGGTCACCCTAGTCAGAAAGACATGACCAATGAATGTTTAACAAAAACCAGGGGGGTTTGTGAGAGCCGTATTTGCAAATGGCCAGCAAAAACATGGTGCCCCTGTCCCAACTGCGACAACTGGAAAAAGCAGACAGAGTTTGAAATGGGTAAACACCTGCAGAAGTGGGGTTTTACGCCTAATTATACGGTGTGGACTTTTCATGGTGAGTCTGACCAACGTGCCAGAGCTGAGGTGATTCGTCGTCGCACTGACGAGCATGGTACCGGGATCGAAGACATGGTGCAAGACTTTGATGATGCTCGGGATTCGAACGATGAGATGGAGGAATCTGCAAAGGCCTTCTATGAAATGTTGGAGTCTTCGAAACGTCTTCTCCACGAGCAGACCGAGCTTTGTCAGCTGGATGCCATCGCGCAAGTAATGGCTCTGAAGGCTCAATTCAACCTAGGCAGAGAATGCTACGACGCGATGATGACGATATTTGGACGCTTTCTACCCAAAGGCCATGTACTGCCTGCAAACATGTACCAGTCAGAGAAAATTCTTCGTGTACTTAAGATGCCCTATGAGAAGATACATGCGTGTGAGAATGGATGTGCCTTATTTAGCCTTGAGTATTCAGCCTTGAACTATTGCTCCATTTGTAATTCTTCCAGGTATATTGTGGTAGACAATGGTATGGGTGAGAAGAGTGAGACCAAAATCCACATTACTGTTCTTCGGTATCTGCCAATCATACCAAGACTTCAACGTCTTTTCATGGTCGAAGAGACGGCCAGACAGATGACATGGCACAAATTGGGCAAAGGAACCGAACTAGATGCGGATGGGAACAAGATGCTGGTACACACTTCAGATGGTTTTGCGTGGAGGCACTTCGATGCATTACATAAGGATAAATCGGAAGATCCAAGGCATCCTAGAGTTGCCATCAGCACGGATGAGTTCAATGTGTATGGTATGACGGCAGCACAATACAGTTGTTGGCCTGTATTTGTCATTCCACTCAATTTGCCACCCAGAGAGATTATGAAAAGAAAGAACATTTTACTGACGTTGATAATTCCAAGGCCCAACTATCCGGGGAAGAATATGAATGTGTACATGCAGTCGCTTAAGGATGAGTTGCATGAAGCCTGGGATAATGGGATCAAGACCTACGACGTGGCTACCAAAACAAATTTCAAAATGCATGTGTGGTACATGTACTCGAGGCATGATTATACGGTGTTTGCGCTATTCGCTGGCTGGTGTGTTCATGGAAGGTTCCCGTGCACCACATGCAAGGCAGCTCTGCAGTTCTGTTGGCTGCAGGCTGGTCGCAAGTTTTCTTGCTTTGACATGCATAGACAATTCCTGGATCCTGACCATAAGTTCAGAAAAGACAAGAAGAATTTCATCAAAGGTATAGTTGTCAAAAACACTGCTCCAACTGCGTTGACAGGCCAATAGACCCTTGATCAGTTAAATGCTCTCGAGCCTGATCCTTTGCGTCCAGGATACTTCAAAGGGTATAATACGGAACACAACTGGACTCACAAGTCATGCTTATGGGATCTGCCTTACTTCAAAGACCTCCTTTTCCCACACAACATCGACGTGATGCACACTGAAAAGAATATTGCGGAGGCCATTTTTGGTACATTGTTCGGCATAGAGGGGAACTCAAAAGATAATCCTAAGGCTAGAATCGACCTAGAGGCTCTATGTGATATACCGTTGCAAAACTTGCGACAACAGAAAGGAAAGCAAAGCATAGCGAAGCCAAAGGCATGGTTCAATCTTGAAAGGCCAGCTATGAGGGAAATGCTATTTTGGGTGCAAATGCGGTTGATGTTCCCCGATGGGTATGCTGCGAATCTAAAGAGGGGAGCGAGTCTTGAGAAATTGAAAATATTTGGTCTCAAGAGTCATAATTGGAACATATGGATTGAGCGGGTAATGCCGGTGATGTTGCATGGCTTTATCCGTGAGGATGAATGGCTAGTACTGGCAGAGCTAAGCTATTTCTTCCGTTCTCTTCGTGCAAAAGAACTATCGCCTGGCGTGCTAGATGAAATGGAAGAATTGGCGGCGGAGTTGATCAGCAAATTAGAAAAGATCTTTCCACCGGCCTTCTTTAATCCAATGCAGCATTTGATTTTGCATCTCCCGACCGAGGCAAGAATGGGGTCCCGTTCAAAATCGATGGTGCTACTCAACTGAGAGGTTGCAGAAGACGCTTCGAGCTAAGTATAAAAATAAATGTAGAACTGAAGCATCGATGGCCGAGGCATTCATTACTGAGGAGGCGGCAAACTTCGTGACAGCACACTACGAAGCCAAAAATCATCATTTTCATAACCTGAAGCCTCGGTACAATGATGGCGATCCAAAAAAAGTTCAATCCAACCTCAGCCTATTCAAAGGTAAGCTCGCACCACCCGGTGCTTCGAAAGGGAAATCGTTGGATGTCGAAGAATGGCGGACCATTTCATTGTATATCTTCACCAACCTAATAGAAGTGCGGCCGTACATCGAGTAAGTTCTCCGTAAATTATTGTTCTGCAACTTCTAATTCCTTTGAACTACTCTTATTCCCGGATATTTGATATAGTCGATACGTCGCCGAATTCTCGGATGGAGCGGTCATCAAAAAGGATTTCGTCGAAGAGTATGAGCTTCTCGCAAAGCATGGAGGCGACTATCCCGGTTTCATCTCTTGGTTCAAATAAAGGGAAATTAAGTACCATTAAGGGCCCACTTGATTTCTTGGTCTAATTTGCGGCGAATGCATCCATTCTTTCGTATTAAACTTGTAGGCTGATGCAGAGTCTATGGACGCCGAGTTGAGACAAGTCGCTAATGGTTTTGACTATAAGGTCCGTTCATTTGACAAATACAACATCAACGGGTATCACTTTCGTACCTTTGGCAAAGAGCTATCTATGCCCGACCTAAAGACTACAAATTGTTCTGTCTCTGCTATTGGCGAAGGAGGCACCGAGTATTATAGAAGAGTTGAAGCAATTTATGAACTTCTATTCTATGGTGAAAACCTATCGACCGTCGTAGTCTTCAAATGTTATTGGTTTAAGCCGAGGGAGACTAGAAGGACGCATGAACAAATAGGACTAGTTGAAATCAACCAAAACACCCACTTAGATGTTCCCGATGTCTATATTACGGCTCAACAGGCGACACAAGTTTTCTATCTACCGCGGGCCTGCCAAACTGATCCAAATCACAAAGGTTGAGATGTCGTTTATGAAGTGCCACCACATTTTAGACCACCTACCCTCAATGAAGAGGATTACGAACCTCACATTAACCCAGACACATATGAAGGAGAATTCTTCCAAGAAACACGCATGTCCAAGAAACGTTTCAAGAACCGCTCTACTTCACCCCAGAACATTGAAGTAGACAGTGAAAGTGAATCCATCTTAACCCCTGAGCCCGAACAGGAAGAGCTGGAAGAAGAAGAGGTTACTGCTGCACATGACCTGTCACTTCTTGACCGATTACATAACGGAGGCCTTCCACATGTTCTTCCTGATAGTGATGATGATGATGCATTTATTGATGATAGTGACGATCAAGATGCATTTATTGACCCCGAAGCATATATAGACGAGCAAGATTGTTATTAGTTAATGTCAGGTATTTAACTATTACTATATATAAATTTTGAGTTCATGTTAGGTATTCAATTTCTATTAGTCATGTTGGTATTTATGACGACGATACACTTAAATTATATACATTTTATTACTCATCTTGGTATTTATGTTTTACTAATTTCATTTACTCTTTGTCATGACAGGTGTTGAAAGATGGTGGGAAAGGGTCGAAAGCACTCCGCGGCTCCTTCTTTGTCGGCGGGTGGTGGGATGGGTACTTCCATTCCTGCCTCGCCTCTTGAGAGAGCGTTGCTCTCTACTCTGCAAGGAGCGCCCCCCGTTAGCTTCAAAATGGTCTATTTAATAAAAATGGCATATACTTAGCTAATTATCCTCCAAAATGACATATTTAACCCAAGTTAGCTCCAAAATGACATATAGTTAGCTTGGCTTCCACCTAAATGACATAATTAGCTTAGTTAGCTCCAAAAAGACTTATTTAATAAAAAATGGCCTATACTTAGCTAAGTTCTCTCCTAAATGACATAATAAGGCTAACTTAGCTCCAATATGACATATTCCCCCTAAATTAGGTATTAAATGGCCTCTAATTAGCTTACCTAGATCCAAAATGGCTTAATAAGCATAGTTTGCTCCGGAGTGACATATTTTACCCAAGTTAGCTCCGAAATGACCTATAGTTAGCTAGGCTTCCACCTAAATGACATAATTAGCTTAGTTAGGTCCAAAATGGTCTATTTAATAAAACATGACCTATACTTAGCTAATTATCCTCAAAATGACATAATTAGCTCCAAAAAGGCATAATTAGCTAATTTAGCCCGAAGAAGGGGACAAGAGGAGAAGAAAGAGGAAAAATGAAAGGAAGAAGAAGAAGAATAGAAGAAGAAGAGAAGAAGAAGAGAAGAAGAAGGAGAAGGAGAAGGAGGAGAAGGAGGAGAGAAGCTCCTTCTCCTTCTTCTCCTTCTTCTTTTCCTTCTTCCTTTATTCTTCTTCTCCTCTTCCTTCTCCTTCTCCTCCTCCTCCTCCTTCTTCTTTTACTTCTCCTTCTTCTTCTCTTCTTGTTTCTTCTCTTTCTCTTCTTCTACGTAGCTTAGAATCATCCAACAAAGACTAAATTGGCTAATTATCCTACAGAATGACATAATTACCTTAGTTAGGTGAAAACATCATAAGAACCTTGGTTAGCTCATTAAAGTGACCAATTTAGCTCAAAAATGAAATAATAAGCTCAAGATGGCATAAGAACCTTGGTTAGCTCATGAATATTATATGCTTAGCTTGGCTTCCACCTAAATGATATAATTAGCCAATTTAGCTCCAATATGGCTTAATAAGCATAGTTAGCTCCAAAATGACATATTTAACCCAAGTTAGCTCCAATACGACATATAGTTAGCTTGGCTTCCACCTAAATGACATAATTAGCTTAGTTAGCTCCAAAATGACCTATTTAATAAAAAATGACCTATACTTAGATAAGTTCTCTCCTAAATGACATAATAAGGCTAACTTAGCTACAAGATGACCTATTCCCCCTAACTTAGGTATTAAATGGCCTATAATTAGCTTAGCTAGATCCAAAATGGCTTAATAAGCATAGTTTTCTCCGGAATGACATATTTTACCCAAGTTAGCTCCAAAATGACCTATAGTTAGCTAGGCTTCCACCTAAATGACATAATTAGCTTTGTTAGCTCCAAAATGGTCTATTTAATAAAAATGACATGTACTTAGCTAATTATCCTCCAAAATGACATATTTAACCCAAGTTAGCTCCAAAACGACATATAGTTAGCTTGGCTTCCACCTAAATGACATAATTAGCTTAGTTAGCTCCAAAATGACCTATTTAACAAAAATGACCTATACTTAGCTAAGTTCTCTCCTAAATGACATAATAAGGCTAACTTAGCTCCAAGATGACCTATTCCCCCTAACTTAGGTATTAAATGGCCTATAATTAGCTTAGCTAGATCCAAAATGGCTTAATAAGCATAGTTTGCTCCAGAATGACATATTTTACCCAAGTTCGCTTCGAAATGACCTATAGTTAGCTAGGCTTCCACCTAAATGACATAATTAGCTTAGTTAGGTCCAAAATGGTCTATTTAATAAAACATGACCTATACTTAGCTAATTATTCTCAAAATGACATAATTAGCTCCAAAAGGCATAATTAGCTAATTTAGCCCGAAGAAGGGGACAAGAGGAGAAGAAAGAGGAAAAATGAAAAGAAGGATGAAGAAGAAGAAGAAGAGAAGAAGAAGAGAAGAAGAAGGAGAAGGAGAAGGAGAATGAGCCCTCCTTCTTCTTCTCTCCTCCTTCTTTTGCTTCTTCTTTTATTCTTCTTCTCCTCTTCCTTCTCCTTCTCCTCCTCCTCCTCCTTCTTCTTTTACTTCTCCTTCTTCTTCTCTTCTTTTTTATTCTCTTTCTCTTCTTCTACGTAGCTTAGAATCATCCAACAAAGACTAAATTGGCTAATTATCCTACAGAATGACATAATTACCTTAGTTAGGTGAAAACATCATAAGAACCTTGGTTAGCTCATTAAAGTGACCAATTTAGCTCAAAAATGAAATAATAAGCTCAAGATGGCATAAGAACCTTGGTTAGCTCATGAATATTATATGCTTAGCTTGGCTTCCACCTAAATGATATAATTAGCCAATTTAGCTCCAATATGGCTTAATAAGCATAGTTAGCTCCAAAATGACATATTTAACCCAAGTTAGCTCCAATACGACATATAGTTAGCTTGGCTTCCACCTAAATGACATAATTAGCTTAGTTAGCTCCAAAATGACCTATTTAATAAAAAATGACCTATACTTAGATAAGTTCTCTCCTAAATGACATAATAAGGCTAACTTAGCTACAAGATGACCTATTCCCCCTAACTTAGGTATTAAATGCCCTATAATTAGCTTAGCTAGATCCAAAATGGCTTAATAAGCATAGTTTTCTCCGGAATGACATATTTTACCCAAGTTAGCTCCAAAATGACCTATAGTTAGCTAGGCTTCCACCTAAATGACATAATTAGCTTTGTTAGCTCCAAAATGGTCTATTTAATAAAAATGACATGTACTTAGCTAATTATCCTCCAAAATGACATATTTAACCCAAGTTAGCTCCAAAACGACATATAGTTAGCTTGGCTTCCACCTAAATGACATAATTAGCTTAGTTAGCTCCAAAATGACCTATTTAACAAAAATGACCTATACTTAGCTAAGTTCTCTCCTAAATGACATAATAAGGATAACTTAGCTCCAAGATGACCTATTCCCCCTAACTTAGGTATTAAATGGCCTATAATTAGCTTAGCTAGATCCAAAATGGCTTAATAAGCATAGTTTGCTCCAGAATGACATATTTTACCCAAGTTTGCTTCGAAATGACCTATAGTTAGCTAGGCTTCCACCTAAATGACATAATTAGCTTAGTTAGGTCCAAAATGGTCTATTTAATAAAACATGACCTATACTTAGCTAATTATTCTCAAAATGACATAATTAGCTCCAAAAGGCATAATTAGCTAATTTAGCCCGAAGAAGGGGACAAGAGGAGAAGAAAGAGGAAAAATGAAAAGAAGGATGAAGAAGAAGAAGAAGAGAAGAAGAAGAGAAGAAGAAGGAGAAGGAGAAGGAGAATGAGCCCTCCTTCTTCTTCTCTCCTCCTTCTTTTGCTTCTTCTTTTATTCTTCTTCTCCTCTTCCTTCTCCTTCTCCTCCTCCTCCTCCTTCTTCTTTTACTTCTCCTTCTTCTTCTCTTCTTTTTTATTCTCTTTCTCTTCTTCTACGTAGCTTAGAATCATCCAACAAAGACTAAATTGGCTAATTATCCTACAGAATGACATAATTACCTTAGTTAGGTGAAAACATCATAAGAACCTTGGTTAGCTCATTAAAGTGACCAATTTAGCTCAAAAATGAAATAATAAGCTCAAGATGGCATAAGAACCTTGGTTAGCTCATGAATATTATATGCTTAGCTTGGCTTCCACCTAAATGATATAATTAGCCAATTTAGCTCCAATATGGCTTAATAAGCATAGTTAGCTCCAAAATGACATATTTAACCCAAGTTAGCTCCAATACGACATATAGTTAGCTTGGCTTCCACCTAAATGACATAATTAGCTTAGTTAGCTCCAAAATGACCTATTTAATAAAAAATGACCTATACTTAGATAAGTTCTCTCCTAAATGACATAATAAGGCTAACTTAGCTACAAGATGACCTATTCCCCCTAACTTAGGTATTAAATGCCCTATAATTAGCTTAGCTAGATCCAAAATGGCTTAATAAGCATAGTTTTCTCCGGAATGACATATTTTACCCAAGTTAGCTCCAAAATGACCTATAGTTAGCTAGGCTTCCACCTAAATGACATAATTAGCTTTGTTAGCTCCAAAATGGTCTATTTAATAAAAATGACATGTACTTAGCTAATTATCCTCCAAAATGACATATTTAACCCAAGTTAGCTCCAAAACGACATATAGTTAGCTTGGCTTCCACCTAAATGACATAATTAGCTTAGTTAGCTCCAAAATGACCTATTTAACAAAAATGACCTATACTTAGCTAAGTTCTCTCCTAAATGACATAATAAGGATAACTTAGCTCCAAGATGACCTATTCCCCCTAACTTAGGTATTAAATGGCCTATAATTAGCTTAGCTAGATCCAAAATGGCTTAATAAGCATAGTTTGCTCCAGAATGACATATTTTACCCAAGTTCGCTTCGAAATGACCTATAGTTAGCTAGGCTTCCACCTAAATGACATAATTAGCTTAGTTAGGTCCAAAATGGTCTATTTAATAAAACATGACCTATACTTAGCTAATTATTCTCAAAATGACATAATTAGCTCCAAAAGGCATAATTAGCTAATTTAGCCCGAAGAAGGGGACAAGAGGAGAAGAAAGAGGAAAAATGAAAAGAAGGATGAAGAAGAAGAAGAAGAGAAGAAGAAGAGAAGAAGAAGGAGAAGGAGAAGAAAGAGAATGAGCCCTCCTTCTTCTTCTCTCCTCCTTCTTTTGCTTCTTCTTTTCTTCTTCTTCTCCTCTTCCTTCTCCTTCTCCTCCTCCTCCTCCTTCTTCTTCTTCTTTTTATTCTCCTCTTCTTCTCTTTCTTCTTCTAGGTAGCTTAATTTCCCCAACATAGACATACTTAGCTAATTATCCTCCAAAATGACATAATTAGCTTAGTTAGGTAAAAACATCATAGGAACATTGGTTAGCTCATTAAAATGACTAATTTAGCTCCAAAATGACATAATAAGCTCAGAATGGCATAAGAACCTTGGTTAGCTCATGAATATTAGATAATTAGCTTGTTTTCCTCTAAAATTACATAATTAGCCCATTTAGCTCCAAAAAGACATACTTAGATAATTTAGCTCCAAGAAGAGGAGAAGAGGAGAAATGAAAAGAAGGAAGAAGAAGAAGAAGAGAAGAAGAAGAGAAGGAGAAGGAGAATGAGAAGGAGAAGGAGGAGCCTTCTTCCCCTTCTTCTCCTCCTTCTTCTTCTCCTTCTTGTTCTTCTTGTTCTTCTTGTCTTCTTATTCTCTTCTTCTTCTTCTTCCTTCTTTTCATTTCTCCACTTCTCCTCTTCTTGGAGCTAAATTAGCTAAGTATGTCTTTTTGGAGCTAAATGGATATGAAACTTACTTATTTCTTCTCATCTTCATCCAGTCTTCTTCTTCTAACTTACTTATTTCCCATTTTGCAGATTACATTCAATTCACGGAAGCTTGGATTATATTGATGGAGTGCTTCAATATGGTTTCTTCTAAAATGGCTTCACAGAAGCTTGGATTGAAACTATTGTAGTAAATGGATATGAAACTTTGTATGTATGGATGAAACTAGTGTAATATATGGTTTGGTATGGATGAAATTTGCATAATATGTATGTATTATGGATGAAACTTATTTTAATATGGTTATGAGTATGGGTAGTTTGTGTGAAATATATTATGTCATTTGGAGCCTTTGTGTGAACTATATTATGTCATTTGGGGCAGTTTGTGTGAAATATATTCCTGATTTGTGTGAAAATTGTTGGATATTATTAAAAATAAAATAAACTGTGGCAGTTTGGAGCCTTTGTCGTGTGCCCACCGACGGCAAAGGAGCTACATCAGAGGGCAAAGGGCCCAAACTGGCCTGTTAAATCAAAATTGGGTGCCCCCTTTGTCGTCTGCCGTGCTGATGGGCAGACGGCAAAGGTTAAAAGGGCAGACGGCAAAGGGGCAAGTGAGAGGGGCTTTGCTGGTACCTTTGCCGTGAGCCCACCAGCACGGCGGACGGCAAAGGGGCAAAGGGCAAACGGCAAAGGGTCAAAGGGCAGATGACAAAGGGGAAATGAGAGGGGCTTTGGTGGTGCCTTTGCCGTTAGTCCACCAGCACGACAGACGACATAGGGGCAAAGGGCGGACGGCAAACTATCTGTGGGCCCAGCAGGCCGCCGTTAGCACTTGACGGAGGTGCCCATAGATGTGTCGTCCCATATTCTTTGCCGTCAGCCCCCTCACGACAAAGATCCTTTGCCGTCAGCTATCCCAATGCAGACGACAAAGAGGCCCTTCACCGGTTTTTTGTTTGCCATCCAGTTTGCCGTCTGCTGACGGACGGCAAAGGCCTTTGCCGTCCGGGGTGTCCCCTTTGCCGTCCGCCATGGTAGACGGCACATTCTCAGATTCCTGTAGTGTATACAACTTACCATTATATTGGGTGTGTTGGGGACACAAGAGACTCTTTGTTATTTGGTTGCAGGGTTGCTTGAGAGAGACCATCTTCATCCTACGCCTCCTGCGGATTGATAAACCTTAGGTCACCTACTTGAGGGAAAATTGCTACTGTCCTACAAACCTCTGCATTTGGAGGCCCAACAACATCTACAAGGAGAAGGTTGTGTAGTAGATGTCAGACGTCATGCCTCATATCGAGGTCCTGAATCGCTCTGTTTGCATAGCCGGAGCTTGTATGGCTTTTGGGAGGACCATGATGCACTGGCTAGGGGTGAAGCCCCTTGCAATGGCAACCACACCTCCGTCTCCTGGAAAGGAGCAGAGGCTTCAAAGCTTTAATCTCTACCGTGATGGAGGGTGCTCGGGCCGTAGAAGCCCAGTGTTCCAAAGATGTAATTTATGAGTGAGGGTATTGTCATGTGCCCTTGAACAATTTATTATTATGATGTTTGTCCCAGTGTAATGCACTTTGTAGTATTTTGACTCCTGTTCAGCCGTCTAATCTGAAAGTTTCCAGTCGTCGGCTTCCGCCCCCATGTAGAGAATACGAGGGGTGTTTCGACATCCGCACTGTGATCCTTAGTTGATATCTCGGTGCTCGAAGGCGGTAGTGTGTGAAGGAAACGAGGCAATTGTACTATGCGGTTTAGTGCTTTCACTTAGCCTTAGGATCTTGAATTTGGGTGCTAGTTACGAGCCCCCAATTTTTTTGTGGTAGTCGGCTAAACCGGATTTTGAAATAGTTACCACAAGGTTTGCAAAGGTACAAACCCCTCGTATGACACGGAATAACCTCCATCGTATTTTTGTACTTATGGTCGGATTGAAGACCAGTTCTCGCTTATTATGATAGTCAGTTTTCGTCTTTCTCCACTCAGGTATTTTAGCCACGCGAGTTGGGAATACAATCACAGTGGTTCTCCCTTTACCCCTTTAGCTGAACTAGCGGAACGTAAGGGGGTAATCACAGGAGTGGGGCAACCCAACTATTGACCCAAGACATAACTCGGAACCGATAGATATAAAGCAATATCCGAGAAACCAAACACTTAAAAGGTTGTAGAGGGGTAGTGCTCAAGGCGATATTTTCCTCCAAGCCACCGGTCTATTAGACGGTTGCACTTGATATGTATTGAGAAAATTTACCTTTTGGCACCAACGAGCAAAAAGAATATGTACATAAAAATATTGTAGAAGAGTATATAAATAATATTTGCTAGGAATGTTTATAATTTGTGGCACCAAGGCAGTTGTTACAGGTAACTATGGTTTTGAACAACATATTTCAAAGCAACTTTTTCCCCACGGCCTTCCACGGGTGACTTGACGTCCACCTTGTTTCCAGCTGCGCAATTTCCCCTATGCTTCTTGGAAGGGAGGGGTAGTATCCTTTAGAGGTTGGTGCCGTCGGCAGACAGACCTTGAATAGAGGGTCTTGATAAGCTGTTGCGGTATGGGTGAGCTTGACACTTGGGAGATCCTTAATGGTATCTCGTTTTTGTCTATGAAGACGTTTGGACCATAGTTTGGTTGAACCAAACATATGGTTCTTGATGGTGAATACGGACAGCTGCCCAAGGTATTTTAAGAGCGAAATTGTGTCTATGAGGGACATACCTAATGGGTGACCGGGCCATGACGTGGGGAGCGTATCCCTATTTGCTTTGAGCCGGAGATGACTCCGGGGGATCTGATTGAGCTCAAACTCACTTGCCCGCCTACCGCCCTTTGATGGTTAGCTTGTGGCTTGATGCTTCACTATCGTATTGGCATTCAGCTGCCAAGGCTGTTGTGTGCTCCTCGGTCCGGAGGGAGCATTCTATGTTGCCGTTGACGGTGATAACTCCCCTGGGTCCAGGCCTCTTGAGCTTTAGGTAGGTGTAATGAGGCACAACATTGAAGCGGGCGAATGCTCTATGGCCGAGTAGTGTGTGATACTCGCTATAGAAGGGGACGATGTCGAAAATTAAGTCTTCGCTGGGGAAGTTGTCGGGTGAGCCGAACACGACCTCCAGCGTTACCATGCCGGAGCAGCAGGCTTCAACGGGTGGGATCACTCCTTCAAAGGTAGTGTTGCTTGTTTGATCCTTAATGGGTCTATGCCCATCTTTTTCACCGTATGTGAGTACATCAGGCTAAGGCTACTTCCTCCACCCATTAGGACTCTAGTGAGGTGCTACCCATCTATGACGGGGTCTAGGACAAGGGCGGCCGACACTCCAAGACGGATATTGGTTGGATGATCCCTACGGTTGAAGGTGAACGGGCAAACTGACCATCGGTTGTGCTTCGGGGCTACGGGCTCTATGGCGTATATCTCCCGAAGGGCTTGCTTCCTCTCCTTCTTTGGTATGTGAGTAACGTATATCATATTCACGATTTTCACCTCTGGGGGAGCTTTTTATGGCCCCCAGTGTTCGGACCGTAGGGCTCATCGTCGTCTTTGCTTTGTGGGCCCTTGCCTTGTTCCTCAGCTGCTAGTTTGCCGTCGTGTTTAAATACCCAATAACTACAGTTGGTGTGGGTGACGGGCTTGTCTTGGGTGCTATGGATCTGGCACGGACTTTCCATAGTTTTGTCTAATGGAGTCGGTCCATCCCTGTTCACTTTAATGGGTTTCGTCGGCTGTCCAGGTTTTGAGCTGTGGAAGCCAGCAATTACGCGTGTGTCATTGGCGTCACCATTCGGTGGCGGCGTTTGTTCTTGTTTCATATTTTCTTGCCATTTCCATCCCGAACTTCATAGGTACCGGGGTCGTCCGCATTGTGGCCACACCGAGTTAGCCAATTGTCCTCGCCCTCTCAAAAGTGGGTCATGAGGGAAATGAAAGCAGGCATTGTTCTCGGCCTATCCTCGTCAAGATGGTGAGCCAGCCATTCGTCCTGGATATTATGCGTGAAGGAGCCTATCGCCTCGGCATCCGGACTGTCCACTATCTGATTCTTCTTGGTTAGGAACCTATTCTGGAATTCTCTAGCCAATTCGCCCGCCTTTTGGACGATGTTACGCATGTCGGAGGAATCTGGCGGTCGGACATAAATTCCCTGAAAATTAGACAGGAAGGCTTCTTCGATCTCTTCCGAGCTTACAATGGAATTATCAGGTAAGTTGTTTAGTCAGTGTCGCGCTGGTCCTTTCAGCGTTAGGGGTAGGTACTTCATGGCGTGGAGGTCGTGATGAGGACATGGCTACCTTGGATACGACAAAAAAATATTTTATATTTTCATATTTGTGAGATTATTTCTTATAACAATTATGAAATAATTTATTTATGTTCTTCGGAACAAAAATACTTCACCTATTTTTACTCGTTGCCTAAATGCAGAATTGTCGAGCGCTTGCATGAACCACGTGTGAAGATAAAGGAAGAGGAAATGATTAGGTGTTGCTCAAAAAGTCCTATCACATCAAAGGAAATGATTATGTGATGTCCAAGAAGTTCTCTCATGTTACTTTTAGCCCAAGAGAAGAGAAAGTCCAAGTCTCTCACGTTCTGGACTCAGATTCGGACTGTACAAACATACATGTCTCAAAACGTGATTCCGAATTGGGTAATTCGTTTTTTGTTGGAAAGTAGATTTTATGTGAGTTCCAGCCCAATTGGAATCACCTTAAAGTTCGTTCGGAGCATGGAGATATTGATGAAACAATATGACATTGCACTAGAATTTGAATCAAACTACGAGTCCAAAGGTGTTGCATCACCTCCACTTGGACCCATTGGCCTTGTACGACCTACGGTTAGTTTTAGGCTGTCTTGGGATGTCCTTCCACCTCCTTGGCCGCCACCCCTTGCTCCTATATATATAAGTAGATCAACCTAGTAGTTTTTTTGCTTGGGATTTGTTTAGTTAAATGTTAGCCATTGCAACTTCGTGTACTTTGTTTGTGTCCAACGACCAGACCAAGACCGCTTTCGGATCCCCACCCTTATCAATACTTCATATATATTCACAATATTCAGATTTCTTTTATCATATTCTTGCTTGTTCTTCAATTTCTTGCAGGAGGAGACCTTCGTGGTCAGGTTGATCATGCGCCGATGTGGTCAATAATATCTTGGAGTTGGTTTAGCGATTGCTAAGGCGCAACATTGTGCACGTTTGTAGTCGGATCGTCAAAATCGTCTCCACAAAATCAATAGCCACCATGTCATCAAAAGATCGGGACCCTCGCCTCTATCAAGTGGTATCAGTTTTCAGGTTGCTAGGTGAGAATTTCCAGTTAGCCCTAGATTAGAGTTATTTTTCTTACCCATTGCCCAAGAAAAATCAACACAAAGAAAATTAGATCTATTGATCATTTATCCAAGCCAGTTTGAGCCTTTGCAATTTTCTTTTTCAGTGCTTGCATAGTTGAATGATCGGTTGCATCGTCGTGTCGAGTTGCTGGTCTGAGTGTCTAGTTCCTTTAGAGTTTCAAGTTCTATTCACATTAATCACACCACCGCTGCATCATCATCCCTTCGGTTGTCGCCCACCACCATCCATGCATATTCAACATGTGTTCCAATTGTTCATTGTCATTATCATACTTGAGGTCGTTTGCATGTGTGCTTGATCCAATCTGCATCTTATTTAGTTGTTGGAGAGGAAAAAAGTGAGAGCAGAAAAAAGAGAAAAAAGAAATTAAAAAGTTAGAAAAAAATAGAGAGAAAAAAAATTAAAGAAGTGAGAGAATAAAAAAGAGAGAAGAGAAAAGTAACAAATTTCGGATCTATCTAGACTCAATCCCGTATCTGAATTCAGATTGGAAACTCTTTTGTGCATTGTTTAGTAAAACAGGTGTATCTTCCTCATACGAAGTCCGTTTTGGCTCCACGAGTACTCAAACTCGAGCTATCAACGAGCCGCATCTGAATAGTTTATCAAGATAGTTCATTATTGTCACCTGCAAATCGTCTTCTAAATAGGACTTTTCCCTCCGAAGGTAGCGAACACAGTTTGTCAATATTTTTCAGGTCCATTCCCCAATTTTTTCACTCCTCATATGAAATCGGAATTGAGTGATTTTTTTTGCATTTACAAGCTTGGGTCAGTGCACTCTTGAGAAAAAACATCATAAATTTGACATAAATTTATCGGAGGTAAGTTGGAGAGAGAGTTTTGGTATATCATGCTTAGCGATCATTTATCATCATTATCTTTAATTCCATTGTGATTTTCAATTATATATTGCTATTTAGAGCTACTTCATATCATCCATTGCTGATACTTGTGGTATGCCATGACTCGTTTAGTGTTCTAGGTTCGCATCTCTAGTACGGTCTAGCCTAGTTCTAGCACAGTACAGTCATTGAGAGTTTATTCAACATTGCATCTCTGAATTGATTATTGCTAATCTTTTGCTACCATATAATAAGCCTTCCTAGCTCCACATATTTCTACACCGCGTATACATACGTTCACTGGTAATCGCTTTACTCAAACTTCGGAGATATTGACACAGTCGGTTGCCGGTCACCGCCTGCTGCATGATAAGAATTTGTAAGACATTGGTATTTGCTTTACTGTGAGCGTTTTACCACCACATTCTAGTAGTTCATAGGAACAATATTCTTGGATTTTGTTTCTTTTTTCTACTACTCATGATAGGATCATGAGTTGTCAGTTCATGGGCTTATTCGATCGTGGGAGACGTGCCACCACAAAAACTGTTACGAGAGGTGCAGAGAGATACAAATGCACATGATGAGGTTAATCTTTCTATACCACTATTTAATGGTTGTTTTAGACCTGCTTTATATATTGAATGAGAGTTTGAAATAAATGATATATTTTCTTCCCATGATTGTTTTGAACATAAGAAAGTTAAGGTCGTAGTTAGTTCTTTCACTCGTTATGCTTCAGCTTGGTGGAGCGGATATTGTCAGTTACACCCTGATTATATAACTACTACTTGGGATGATTTGAAACTTGCCATGAGACACATATTCGTTCCTGCTTATTATACTTGTGACATGATTAAAAAGTTACAACATTTAAATCAAGGTAGTGACACCGTAACAAAATATTATGATGATTTACAAACGACCTTGTTGCATTCCTCATTAGAAGAAAGTGAATAAGATTTTATGGATAGATTTTCGGCAGGATTAAACCATGATATTCAGAAGATCTAATTCATGAAAAGTGTTATCCTATGGATCATTTGTTTCATCCTGCTCGCAAAGCTGAACAAGAAATAAAATGACATGTTCCCACAAGGAGAACGAGCGCAAGGTGCTTATTCCGAGAGTTGATATGGTTGTTCCTTCAACTACTGGGCGTACGATGACAACCACATCAATTGTTGTGAGGGCTACACCACCTTCACCATCTGACACATTACCATCGAGAGTGCCTACATCATCTGAGTTGATCATAAGAGGTAATGACAAAGGTACTTATCTTCCATCTCCACATGAGTATGATGAATGCATTGTCAATTGTAATGTACCATGTGATGAGCTCCCCATTACTTTGGCCACACCACCTATTTTAGAGGACTATGTTCACTTTGCCATGTGATCAAATAAATACAATATCAAGAATGTTGAGTAAACCCATTGAAAATGTTGATGAGAAAGAACCATGTGAATCAGAGAATAAATCAAATTTGCATCAAATACTTTTCAAAATAATTGTGCCAATGTTTAATCATTTTGATATGACCTCTAATCTTGGTGATGATTCTATGTCGAATGACTTGTTGCATGTTTATTTATTTAAGAATGTTGTAGCATGGAAATTTGAAACAATGAAAGTGTATTCACCAATGTTAGGATGGTTTAATGATGAACATTGTCAATCTTTCAATATGAATAAGGACTTCACTTATATGTGCAAACTGAGTTGCAATATTTTCATGCCTTCTACTTCTTGTGATAATATTTTGGCTTTATATTTCATAACATATGAAAGTTACTCATGTATACATGTGTCATATGTGCAAAAAACAAGGGAAGTAAAAAATGGATGATTTATACATATACATCATGTATGCTTTGTCTCTTTTGTTGACCATATTTCAGATTAAGCAACGCCGAGGACGGCTTTGTTTTCAAGGAGGGGAGGACGATGAGGACATGGCTACCTTGGATACGACCAAAAACTTTTGAGGTGATTTATTATAATAATTATTCAATAATGTATTTATGTTATACGAAACAAAAATACTTCGCCTATTTTTACTCCATGCCTAAATGCAGAATTGTCGAATGCTTGCACAAACCACGTGTGAAGATAAAGGAAGATGAAATATGTAGGTGTTGTTCAAGAAGTCCTCACACATCAAAGGAAATGTTTATGTGTTGTTCAAGAAGTTCTCTCACGTTATTTTTAGCCCAAGAGAAGAAAAAGTCCAAGTCTCTCACGTTCTGGACTCAGATTCAAACTCCACAAACATGCATGTCTCAAAACATCAACAACCTCTTCATACAAACCCCAAATTGGGTTATTCTTTTTTTATTGGAAATTAAATTTTATGTGCGTTCCAGCCCAGTTGAAATCACCTAAAAATTACTTTGGAGCATGGAGATATTGACGAACCAATATGACGTTGTACCAGAATCTGAGTCAAACTACAAGTCCAAAGGTGTTGCATCACTTCCACTTGGGCCCATAGGCCTTGTACGACCTAGGGTTATTTTTAGGCTATATTGGGATGTCCTCCCACCTCCTTGGCCGCCACCCCTTGCTTGTATATAAGTAGATCAATCTAGTAGTTTTTTTCTTGGGATTTGTTTAGTTAAAAGGTAGCCATTGCAACTTCGTGTACTTCGTTTGTGTCCAACGACCAGACCAAGAGCGCTTTCGGATCCCCACCCTTATCAATACTTCATATATATTCACAATATTCAGATTGCTTTTATCATATTATTGCTTGTTCGTCGATTTCTTGCAGGAAGATACCTTCGTGGACAGGTTGATCGTGCACCGGTGTGGTCAATAATCTCTTGGAGTTAGTTTACCGATTGCTAAGGTGCAACGTCGTGCATGTTTGTAGTCGGATCGTCAAAGTCGTCTCCACCAAATCGATAACCACCATCTCATCGAAAGATTGGGACCCTCGCCTCTATCAAGTCATCTCCTCTGGCCATATGGATGTGGAGAACGAAATCTCTACCCACACGGCGGTGTCCATAGTCCTATCGTATTGTTCTATGTTCATGGGTCTAAACCCTTCCGGAAATTGGTGCTGCATGACCTCATGTGTAACGTAAATTTGGTGGGTGGTGCCTCTGACCTGGGCTATATTGTGTCATAGATTGGTTATTGGTTGTGCCCAGTACGATTCCCGATCTCTGTTGGTGTGGGCAAACCGAGGTTGGTCTCCATCGCATCGAGTGGGAGAGTACCTTCTAGATCCATAGATGGACCTGTTGCAACCTGTTCTGTGGTCCAAGACATGTCGTAGTTCGTGTCCGCCCCTGGGTTGCACATGTTCCTTTTCTTTCATGCGGGGAGGCTCAGGTCTATAATCGGCTTCTCCGGCGGCTCTGTCGTGCCCTCGAGTTGGGCGATCGGGCTGGTCATACTCTGTGCGCCTAGGGGACACGGGCTCTCGGACCTCGTCATCGAACTGACGCAGCAGGCGTCGGTGTGGGTAACTTTTGTTTTGATCCGGCCACTCGGTGCCATATCCTTCTTCGGTTGCCAGTTTATTCGTCCATCTATTGTTGATGGTATCTTGTTCGGCTTGGAGCCATTGTTGCTTCCCTTTTAAGCTGTAGGCGGTAGCTATAAGCTGCTACCTGAACCGCTCCTCACCCTCAAGGTCCTCGGGAACATTGAAGTCTTTGGCCCCTAGGTTCTCTTTCGTGTCGATACGGGGAGGTAGTTGTTGTCTTCTGATTCATCTGTATCATCGGGATCGCTCTGGTCCTCAGGTGGCTGCTCGGGAGCTCTGAGGTTGTCGCAGTCCTCTGGGTGCCCTGTATGGTCTTCCTTCCCTTGTTCGCCATGGTATGCTTACGATGCCTTCGATGCTTTGATGGCTCCTCCCCGGACTTAACGTCGTTTTGTTTGGGGGTGTGATCAACATTGGTGTCGGGTATCCACCATGTAGACGTCGTAGGTGGAGGTGGCACTCCACCGCCCGGTATTTACACGGGTGGGGTCTTTGTCTTGATCATCCATGTCTTCAACCTTCTTGGAGGCGTAATCCAACATGTTGGTTAAGTTTTCGACGGTGGCTACTAAGCGGGTGGTGGATGGGCCATCAAAGTCCTCACAATCTGCATCCGGACTGATCCGAGTATAGGTCGAGCTCGGGCCATCCAGGATTTTCCATGACTGGATCCGATCGAGCGTCTCGTTTAACATTGAGAGGCTATCCTGATCAATCTCTTGATGATTTTAGGATTTGACCTCCATGGCTTCCACGAGGTACGAGTATTCGACAATGGTCGTTTGCTCTTGCTCAAGCACTGAGGTCGGGTCCGGACACGAAGCTAACCCTTCGACAAAGAGGGAACCGAGGGCATGGCCAAGCAAGAGACCCGAAGTCAAAGCTTTGGGATTTTTGAGCTCCTCGGATGAAACCCTTATTTTAGCGGGGAAAAGATCAACCCGGGATTTGTCGAACAATTCGAGATTCCCGAACCTTATCTCCTGATCGTGGGCGAAGCCTCCGATCCGACCGAGATGGCTCATCGGGTCGGCGTGCAACGTGAAGCTACCGAATGCAAGAACACGCGTGGGAGCGAAGATGTCCCCGTTGTTGATTCGATCGCTGACGATCAAGCGATCCATCAATCCTTCTGGTGATCTCATAGCGGAACTCTCAGTGAAAGCACCAATGTCGGTGTCAAAACCGTAGGATCTCAGGTAGGGGGTCCCGATCTGTGGACCTTGATCGATGGGTTACAGGGGACGAATGAGATAGTGTTTACCCAGGTTCGAGCCCTCGTGAGGAGGTAAAACCCTACATTATGCTTAATTATATTGATGTGTATGAGGATTACATAGTTGATCTACCTCGAGATCATATAAGCTCAAACCCTAGATGAGTTAACTTGCCTATATGGATGAAACCTCTGAGTTATATAGACACTAGGGGCTCCTAAGATTACATATGAGCGACCTCCAGCCAGGGACAGATGCGCCAACCTAGACTACTTTAACTTGGATGACATGCCAGTCTTCGGAGTTTTCCTTGCTGAACATGAGGTCGTCACGCAATCCGATCTTCAACAACACGACCAATTAGGTCGGCCTGTAAGAGATGGGCCGACCGTCCAAGGACCCTTAGTCTGAGACTCCCTCACCTAACTCCTCATCATAGGGAATTAAACATATCTCACCGAATTCAGTAAGCGACATTTGGAAGGTGTCAGCATATATATTAAATTGCACTGAAGGTGGATCATGCTTATCAGAAAATAGAAATTTTTTATGAAGGAATTAGTGAGGGTATGGTATTGGTCACACTCATATACAATGAAGTTAGTTAACCTAGCCATCTTAAGAATATAATTGGTCGGCAATGACGCAAGTGAAAATTTTGGTTCATTAAAGACCACAGAGTTCGGGAAGATTTCCCGAACTAAATCCTCAATATTTTCTTCCCACGTTGATCGGAGTTGAGGTTTCACGATCATAGTCAAAAATGATATCCTGGGAAAAGGAACTTATAAATGAACTATTTTCCTAGAAGATGTTTCTTTTACGTTAAATAAGTAATCTCTCCGCGTACCTTTGTTTATGGAACCGCATGGCCGGATTTCCTTGTTTGCCATAGATCTTTGCCCTTATAAAGGCGTTATAAAGTAGGACAAGGAGGAGGTTACTGGCCGAGGAGGTTGAAGCCGATGACCGGTCAACAAAGTCTTGTACAATGCGGATCCAAGCATTAATGATGTAAAGTACTTGGATACATAGAATCATTACACATAAATCGTGTCAAATGTAACAAAATTTGTGTAAAACAATTATCTTTCCTTAATTCGACCATCCATGCCCAAATTAAGGCTTGGGGGCTTATGGATTGCTTATTCAATGCAGCAAATTCAAGGTGCCATACGGTTTCTGAGGAGATTCAATCCTCATGTCGGTCGGCCGCACCCAACCTGAGTCTCGGAGGCTACTGCACACGTGAAAGAAACTTGATTTAGTTCGGAACATAATGTTTTTGCTAAAGTTTTTTGGTTTTACCTAGCTTATGGCACCTTTAACCTATTTATATGTTTTTTTATTTTAGGAGGCGGTACATCCTCTTATTTGAGATGTTTTGCGTGGTGATTATTCTTGGAAAAAAAATCCACGCTATAGTTTGGCATCTTCTCTGCCGAGCTCCACATCGGTGTTGTCTAAACACACTCAATGGATGAAATAGTTCTTGAGGAGATACGATCCTAGGGTCGGCCATGTTGCCCAACCCAAGTCTTGGGGGCTATTGGTTATACAGATCGTCAAACAATAAATTACACTAGCCATAAAATCATTTCCGACCCGCAGTTCAACATCTTCCTTGCTGACCTGCACCTTGGCGTTGTCAAAACAAACTCAACAAGTGCAATACGGTTTCCGAGACGATTTGATCCTCACGTCGGTCGGCCGCACCCAACCTGAGTCTCGGGGACTACTGCACACCATGTTTTAATTCCAAAAGTTTTATGCCGAGCAAGGAATAGACCTCAAGACGGTTCCCGAATCGACCTGAGTATCATAGCCTATAGGGATCAACTATTTTATTTTTTTATTCAGGTGCATCACACATTTTAGACTGACACGCACCTTGAGGGCTACTGGCTATATATCCACAAAAATTATGTCCACGACTAAGGTGGTGCACCACGTTGGAAGCAGTCCAACATATAGTTCGGATGCGAATGGCAGGCTCCATAAAAGACTATTTCGGCATTTAAGCTCAGATGAATTCCTTCAAATTTTCACAGACTGAGGTAATATATGACACTTAGGATGCCGACAAGCATTTGAGCTTGGCTACAAAAAGACACCTCGAATGCAGTACGGTGTTGGAGCTCGTACGCAAGGGGATACCTCAGATGTAGTTCGGCATTGGAGCTCGGACGCAAGACGATATTGCCGCACGGGAAACATTTCAAACCCGAGGTGTGGCATGCAAAATTACAAGGCATTTATAAAGGTCGATAACTTAAAGGGACTCCTCAGATGCTCGATGTATGAAAATCTTAGTTTCACCCCGACGATCCTCAAGAACAGTGATGGGAAGATTTATTTGACTAGTATTAAAGACCAACGACCGAAGATTACAAACAATTCAGAAGAACCGAGGATCGTCCCACCAACTTGATGACCTATGCTCGGAAATCGGGAAGTCATCGGTGCCCAAACTGGTTTTGGGCGAACATAAATGGGGAGAAGAACTCGCCCCACAAGCGGAAGACTTTGGACATATGAGGATCAAAACTACGACATTGGTGGCCAGTTCGAGGGCTACTGAGGGACTACACGACTAAGGGGTCCTCGGGCTGTCGGCCTATCTCTACAGGCCACACTCCTGGGATACTTCGGGCACCCGATGACATATACGAGGAAGATTCCACAAGACTTGGTGTTCAAGACAATGACTCCTCTACACCAACGTAGCCGACTATGACTCTTGTCATCCTAGGCCTATGGTGCATTATATAAACCAAGGCCAGGCTAGTTGATAGAAAATCTCATATTCATATGATCTTTACTCTTAGGGTTCAAACCACAACATACGATCTCAAGGTAGATCAACTCTATATTCGATACTCCATCATCGATATAAACAAGAGCAGGACGTAGGGTTTTACCTCCATCAAGAGGGCCCAAACTTGGGTAAACATCGTATCCTTTATCTGCTCTTACCCATCAATTCAAGATCCATAGTTTGTCCCCCCTACTCGAAACCCGTCAGTTTTGACACCGACATCCTCGTAACTCTGTTTTGCCTGATTCCAACGCCAGAATTTCCTACAAATAGAGAAACTGTCAGAAATTAGGAGAGAGTCTCCACCTCGTCGCCCCAACTCGTTGTATCAAAGTAAAATCAATTTGGAGAGAAAACAATAGCGGAAATAGGAGAGAAACAAAGGAAGAGATCCAATCCTGGAGGAGCTCTCGCCCCTCCGGGAGCCAGGTAGGCCAAGGAACAGAGGGGAGAACCTCTACCCATCTAGGGAGAGGCCATTGAAGAGGAAGACTAAGGGGGGAGACTTTCTCCCCCTCTCCCCTGGTAGCACCGGAGTGTCACCCGAGGAACCATCGCCGCGGTGATCGTATTCATCAACATCACCGTATTCATCGTCTTCCTCATGTCTTTTCAGCGGACCACTTTATTGGAAATATGCCCTAGAGGCAATAATAAAGTGGTTATTATTATATTTTCTAGTTCATGATAATTGTGTATTATCCATGTTATAATTGTATTAACCGGAAACCATAATACATGTGTGAATATATAGATCACAATGTGTCCCTAGTGAGCCCCTAGTTGGCTAGCTCGCGGATCAATAGATGATCATGGTTTCCCAATCATGGACATTGGATGTCGTTGATAACAGGATCACATCATTGGGGAATGATGTGATGGACAACACACAATCCTAAGCATTGCACTAGATCGTATTGTTCGGGTGCTGAAGCTTTTGTAATGTCAAGTATCATTTCCTTAGACCATTAGATTGTTCAACTCCCGGATACCGTAGGAGTGATTTGGGTGTATCAAACGTCACAACGTAACTGGGTGATTATAAAGGTGCACTACAGGTATCTCCGAAAGTATGTGTTGGGTTGTACGAATCGAGATTGGGATTTGTCACTCCGTGTGACGGAGAGGTATCTCTCGGCCCGCTCGGTAATCCATCATCATATTGAGCTCATTGTGACTAAGGAGTTAGCCATGGTATGATGTCTTATGGAACGAGTAAAGAGACTTGCCGGTAACGAGATTGAACAAGGTATAGGGATACCGTTTCGCGGGCAAGTATCATAGACAAAGGGAATTGCATATGGGATTGATCAAATCCCCGACATCGTGGTTCATCCGATGAGATCATCGAGTAACATGTGGGAACCAACATGGATATTTTGACCCTGCTGTTGGTTATTGACCTGGGAGGTGTCTTGGTCATGTGTGCATGCTTCCCGAACCCGTAGGGTCTACACACTTAAGGTTCTATGACGCTAGGGTTATAGGGGAATAGTGTACGTGGTTACAGAAGGTAGTTCAGAGTCCCGGATGAGATCCCGGATGTCACGAGGAGTTCCAGAATGGTCTGAAGGTAAAGATTTATATATAGGAAGTGAGGATTTGGTCACAGGAAGTGTTTCGGGCGACAATGTGTCGGGACCACCGGAAGGGTTCGGGGGTCCACCGTGAAGGGCCACCAGCCATGAAAAGGTTTTTGGGCCAAAAGGTGGATGGGAGCCAGCCCATATGTGGGCTTGTGCTCCACCACCAGCATCCCAAGGCGCAAGAGAGAGGGTGGTGTGCTAACCCTAGGCGTGGTGGCAAGCCCACCCTAGGGCGCCACCACCTCTCCACCCTTGGCCGCTGCCCCTTGCCCTAGATTAGCTGCCGCACCCCTTAGGGTGGGAAACCCTAAGGGTGGGCACCCTCCTCCCTCTCCTCCTATATATAGTGAGGGTTTTGGGGCTGATTTGAGACAAGTTGTCTCTCTCTCTCTCGGCGCAACCCTACTCCTCCTCCTCGTTGTCCTCTGTAGTGCTTGGCGAAGCCCTCTCGGAGTTTCACGTAGGTCCACTGTCAACACGCCGTCGTGCTGCCGGAGCTCTCACTCAACCTCTCCTCCCTCCTTGCTGGATCAAGACATTTGAGACGTCACCGGGCTGCACGTGTGTTGAATGCGGAGGCGCCGTTGTTTGGCGCATAGATCAGAATCCACTGCGATCTGAATCGCAGCGAGTACGACTCCATCAACCGCGTTCTAGCAACGCTTCCGCGTAGCGATCTTCAAAGGTATGAAGATGCTCTACTACTTCACTCATTTCTGGTTTCTCCATAGATAGATCCTTGCATGACGTAGGTTTTTTTGAAATTACTACGATCCCCAACAGTGGCATCCGAGCAAAGGTTTTATGCGTAGATTCTATGCACGAGTAGACCACAAAAGTTGCGGGCGCTGATTTGTTAATTTGCTTGCCGTTACTAGTCTTATCTTGATTCGGTAGCATCATGGGATGAAGCGTCCCGGACCGACCTTACACGTACGCTTAAGTGAGACTGGTTCCACCGATTGACATGCACTTGGTGCATAAGGTGGCTAGTGGGTGCCCGTCTCTCCCACTTTAGTCGGATCTGATTCAATGAAGAGGGTCCTTATGAAGGGTAAATAGCATTGTCATATCAACGTTGGGGTTGTCACGTAGGTAAGAAGCGTTCTTGCTAGAAACCCTAATCACCCACGTAAAACTTGCAACAACAATTAGAGGACGACTAACTTGTTTTTGCAGGGTATGCTATGTGATGTGATATAGCCAAAAGGATGTTATGTTACATATGTGATGTATGAGATTGATCATGTTCTTGTAATAGGATTTACGACTTGCGTGTCGATGAGTATGACAGTCGGCAGGAGCCATATAAGTTGTCTTATTTTATTGTATGAGATGTAACGCCATGTGATTACTTTACTTTATTGCTAAACGTTAGCTATAGTAGTAGAAGTAATAGTTGGCGTGACGACTTCACGAAGACACAATGATGGAGATCATAATGATGGAGATCATGGTGTCATGCCGGTGACGATGATCATCATGGTGCCCCGAAGATGGAGATCAAAGGAGAAAGATGATATTGGCCATATCATGTCACTATATGATTGCATGTGATGTTTATCATGTTTTTATGGTAGCAAAGATAAGATGATCCCTCATTAAAATTTCGAGATATGTATTCCCCTAAGTGTGCACCGTTCTGAAGGATCATTGTCTCGAAGCACCACGTGATGATCGGGTTTGATAGATTCTAACGTTCGCATACAACGGGTGTAATCCAGTTTACACACGCAAAACACTGAGGTTCGCTCGATGAGCCTAGCATGTACATACATGGCCTCGAATATGGGAGACCGAAAGGTCAAACATGAGTCGTATGGTTGATATGATGAGCATGGAGATGATCACCATTGATGACTAGTCCGTCTCATGTGATGATCGGACACGGGCTGGTCGACATGAATCATGTAACACTTGGATGACTAGAGGGATTTCGATCTAAGTGGGAGTTCATTAGTAATTTGAGTAGATGAACTTAATTATCATGAACTTAGTCTAAAATTGTCTTTACGAATATTGTAGATCCAACGACCAATGCAAATGTCTCATTCAACTTCAAGGCGTTCCTAGAGAAAACCAAGCTGAAAGACGATGGAAGAAACTATGCGGATTGGGCTCGTAACTTAAAGCTCATCCTCACTACTTCCAAGAAGGCATATGTACTTAATGCACAGCTAGGTGATCCTCCTATTCCCGCGGCAGACCAGGATGCTAGGAACGCCTGGCAATCATGGAATGATGACTACTCTCTGGTTCAGTGCGGCATGCTTTACAGTTTAGAACGGGGGCTCCAAAGGCTTTTTGAGCAACACGGAGCATATGAGATGTTCGAGGAGCTGAAACTTGTTTTTCAAGCTCATGCCCGGGTCGAGAGATATGAAGTCTCCGACAAGTTCTTTAGCTATAAGATGGAGTAGAATAGTTCTGTCAATGAGCACATACTCAGACTGTCTGGGTTGCACAACCGCTTGACTCAGCTCGGAGTTGAACTTCCGGATGATGCGGTCATTGACAGAATCCTCCAGTATCTTCCACTTAGCTATAAAGGCTTTGTGATGAATTACAACATGCAAGGGATGGAAATGACTATTCCTGAGTTGTATTCAATGCTGAAATCTGTGGAGGTAGAAATCAAGAAAGAGCATCAATTGTTGATGGTCAATAAGACCACCAGTTTCAAGAAGGGCAAGGGTAAGAAAAGCTTCAAGAAAGACAGAAAAACAGTTGCCGCGCCCGGTAAACTAGTTGCCGGGAAGAAGCCAAAGAAAGGACCCAAGCTGAAGACTGGGTGCTATTACTGAAAGGGAACCGTTCACTGGAAGCGGAATTACCCTAAGTACTTAGCGGACAAGAAGGCCGGCAACGTCAAATGTATATGTGATATACTTGTTATTGATGTGTACCTTAGCAGCGCTCGTAGTAGCTCCTGGGTATTTGATACCGGTGTTGTTTCTCACATTTGCAACTCTAAGCAGGAACTGCAGAACAAGCTGTAAGTGCATCTAGTGCCCCTTAGTGATTTTGGTGGTTTGAAGACTTATAGGTTAAGTATCTAATGTCTTTGTGAGTGTACACAGGATCTATAAGTCATTGAGGAGTTTGAGATATTTGAAGAATATCAACCCTAAAAATATATGTCTTCAGTTGAAGAAATTGATCTGAAGCTGAAGAAATGAATCGCGAGGAATCTGCGATGAAATTGATATTCCTCATGAAGATACTGATATTGAGAAGTCCGGTGGTTCCTGAAGAAAATTATTCTAAAGAATTTGAAGCATGAAGATTTACACTTTCTATTTTACTTTCTTCGCATTTGAGTAATAGGAACACCGTACTGTTAAAGGGGGTCGAGGTTACACTATGGAATGAATTTCCTCATGATGCTCAACCCAAGCCTAATCCTACCAAAAGCCTCAAGTGAGGAATATGAGTGACATGAGGACTCTCACATTTGAGGGTTCTCACCGTTTCGATAACCACGCCAAGTCACTGGTCTTATCCACTCCAACGGTCATATTATTTAAGGGCATTAGTGTCAAATCATGTCGGGATGCTCCCAGGCTATAAATAGCCACCCCCCACAACCACTAGCTGGTTGGCTGCTCCGTTAGAAACAGACTCTTGTCATAGGAGCAACCCAAATTCCTCAGAGTCTTCAAGAGTAATTCATCAGTGAGGTAATACACCATCCACTGAAACCACAAACCAAACCTAGTGATTGAGCATCACTGAAGAAGTTGTTCCTGTGTGGGACTGAAGCCTTTTACCTTTGAGGACTATGCATCCTCCAGACGGTTAGGCGTCATGGTCTAGAACGTTCCAGCAGTTAATTGTGGATCGTCGAGTGACCAAGTTTGTGAGGGTTTGGAAGTCTACCCTGAAGACTTACCACGAGTGTTGGGCGAGGACTGTGTGTCCTTAGCTCAAGGAGAATACAGTAGGGACTGTGTGTCCCGAGACTAGGTGTCATTTGGTTTCAATACAAAGCCGCTCCAACCAAGATGTACGACTGTCACAGCTGTTGGAACTGGGTCATCAACGACTGTCTTCACTGAGAAACGGGTTCTAATTCCTCAACTCTTTACTTTCCCTGTATTATGTGCTGATGACTTTCACTGTGACTGTTTGAAGAATTTGCTGAAGACTTTCTCTGAATTTCCTCAACCCCAAATTCTTCACGATAGTTAATCATCATCTGTATTCTGCATGCCTGCTTACTGTGCAATCTGTTTTCACATTCTTCACTCTAAAATACTGCTGTTGTGAACGTTTGCACGTCTGATCCTTTACTGTTTCCGCTGTAAGTTAGTCATCAGTGAGGAATTTCCTCAAAAGGAATTTCCTCAGTGATGAAATTCTAAAAATCTCCTATTCACCCCCCTCTAGTCGCTATAACGCACTTTCAATTGGTATCAGAGCAAGGTACTACCTTGTTTTGTGTGATTTTGGTTTAACCACCTGGAGTTTTAGTTATGTCGACTGCAGGCATGTTTAAGGTGACAGCAACATGTCCTACCTACGAAGGAAAGAACTTTCCCTTCTGGAAGAACAAAATGCAAATGCATCTACAAGCTATTGATAATGATCTCTGGTATATTGTGGAAAATGACGTCCCCATCATTTCTGCCAGTGTCACTGTGGCTCAAGTGAAGAAATTCAAGCAACTCGATTCTCAAGCGAAGAATATCATCTGTGGCCATCTGAGCCCAGGGCAGTTTGGAAGAGTAAGTGCTTTGGACTCTTCAACACTGATCTGGGAGAGATTGTGCAAGGTAAATGAAGGAGTATCAACCCAGCGTGACTCTCGTGTTGATATTCTTCGCAATCTCTTCAATCGCTTTAAGAGACATGACAATGGAAGCTGCCAAGACACCTTTGATCGCCTCACTGACATATCAAATGAACTGCAAGCACTCGGAGCTCGAGACATCACTGATCATGAAGTTGTGAAGAAACTGTTGAGATCTTTGGATTCTTCATTTGATACTTTAGTTCTGATGATTCAAGAAAGACCAGACTACAACATGCTGGATCCAGCTGATATACTTGAAAGGCTAAATACTCATGAATTCTAGCTAGAAGAAAAGAGAGATCTATATGGACAAAGCTATTCCAGACCACGTGCATTGAAGGCTAGAGCAATTTCCTCATCTGAAGAAGAAGACACAGATGACAGCATTTGTGACCCTGAAGAATTTGGACAAGAGCTTGCAATGCTTGTGAGGAAATTCCAGAGATTTACACGACGTGGTCAGTTCGGTAAATCTTCAAGAAGAGACATGAGGAAATCAGAATCTTCATCTGAGGACTACAAGAAATGAACCTGTCACAAGTACAAGAAATCAGGTCATTACATTGCTGATTGTCCCCGTTGGGGAAAGGAATCAAAGAAGAAGAAATACAAGGATGACAGTTCTGATGACTCGAAGAAGAAGAAGAAATCTTCAAAATCCTCATCTTCAAAGCCCTCATCACACAAGAAGACTAGTTTCAGAAAGGCTCGGGCACTTATTGGCAAGGAAATGGACTCCGAGGCAGAACCAGAGGAAGGTGATGAAGAAGAAGGTTCTGAAGAAAACTCAGAATCTAGACAGGCTAGTCTTGCACTAGCAACCACTTTCGTCAGCAAGTCAATCTTCAATCTTGAAGAAAATGATTGCACCATCCATACTGATGACTATGCTGATGACTTCGCTCCAACCTATTGCTTCATGGAAAAGGGTTCGAAGGTACCAAATAATTCCTCCTCCTCTGATTCAAGTAACTATGAACCTAATGATTATAAGAAACCCAGTTACAGTAAACTTGCTATCATTGCCACTAAACAACAAACTGCTCTAGAAAAGCTTCAGAAACTGCTAGACAAAAGTGATGATCTGTTGAATGACGAAATGAAAAGTCTTCAGTCTAGATTTGATAATCTCCAGGATTGTTATGATACACTCCTCACTGATCATGAGAAGCTTTCCTATGAATTTATTCAAAGGAAGCTTGATCTTGAGAAGCTGAGGATGTCTCATGATGATCTTCGTATGGAAAATGATTCATTACTAGCTCAACAGATCAGCGCTAGTCAAGTTGAATTTATTCCTCCATGTCTTAAATGCATTGAACACGAAACTGCTAATTCCTCACCAGAATCATCAAATGCTACCATTGCTACAAATTCTTCAATTGCACCTGTTGTGTCTATTTCCTCACTTGAGGAGAACACAAATGTTACTGATGAAAATGCAGGGTTGAAGGAATTGTACGTGACAGGCATGTACAAAAGCCTCAAAGGACATCAAACCCTTTGTGATGTGCCTCAAAAGCAAATCTTGAACAGGAACCCGAGGAAAGAAGGAATTGCCTTTGAGAGTAAATTAAATGCTGATGGATCTTATTGGAAACCTGAGCAGTATCCCAAAACCTCATGGGTTGCTGCTACTGGGCCTCCTTTTGATCCATCTAATCTAACTGGCTTTTCATGTGAATTATCCTATTCCTCGGATGAATCATTTGATTCCAACTATAAACTGTTCAAAAATCAATCTGGTGAAGTATTTGCTCGATATGTTGGAACTAACTGCAGGAATGGCCCTCGTGTGAGGAAAATCTGGGTTCCCAAAAGCTGTCTTGAAAATCTTCAGGTGAATGTCCTCATGACACCACCACTGAAGAATCTGAACCCGAGATCAAATTCCTCAGGAGGACCAAAATCTTCAAGAGGATCAAAATCCTCAACTGGTCAAAACTATGCTCGTACCCGTGCTTATACTTCTAACATGCAGGAAAACTACAAGGAATATGAATATGAGCGTTACTCCTCAAATCATTATGTTCATAAATCCTCAAACCAGTTCTCTGCATATTCCTATGAGTACTTTAACCCCCCCTACTGTTAAGAGAAGTGCATTAGCTTCAATGCCACCTTTCTCATATGGTGCTCGCGGGATGATGAACGCTTTGCCACCCCTTCAGATGTGGGTAGTGAAGAAATCGAACAAATCACTTCTGCAGGTCAGGTCTCCAGATGAAAATCATCATCTGAAAAATTTGCTGGAGACCTGAAGAAATGCTTGATAGGACGCAAGCTAATGATTGATGAAATAGAAATATTTCACATGTACTTACATTTCTGTTATGATGAAATTACTGATCTGATGAAATTAGTATCATATTCTTCAAATATGAAGCATATGAGATGGTAAGCTGTACTAATTCATCTGCAGGATGACAAACCCAAGAATACTGAGTGAGTTCTTGATAGTGGCTGCACACATCACATGACTAGTGATAAAAGCTTACTGATGAATATGCCACTAACTCCATCACCTCTGAAGCAAATCACATATGCTGACAAAGGTAAAAGCAAGGTATTGGGACTTGGCAAAGTGGCTATTTCCAAGGATAGGCATATGGACAAAGTGATGCTTGTTGAATCCCTTGGTTTTAACCTCATGTCAGTCTCGATGCTTTGTGATCTTGATATGATTGTCATCTTTGGTAGATATAGATGTGTAGTCATCATGGAATCTGACAGATCCAAAGTCTTTGAAGGTGTAAGAAGAGGGGATTTGTACATTGTTGATTTCTCTACAGGTCCTCAACCAGCCACTTGCTTACTAGCAAAAACCTCATAAGGATGGCTGTGGCACCGAAGACTAGGTCATGCAGGCATGAAGAATTTGCACACGCTCGCGAAGAAGAAGCATGTCATCGGCATCGAATCAGTAAAATTCCTCAAGAATCATCTCTGCGGTGCTTGTGAATCTGGGAAAATGACCAGATCCAAGCATCCCTCTAAAACCATCATGACCACTACACGTCCATTCGAATTGCTTCATATGGATTTATTTGGACCTACTCACTATGCCACACTAACCAATGCAGCATCTTTATATGGCTTCGTCATAGTTGATGATTATTCCAGATATACTTGGGTGCATATCATAGTGTATAAAACGGATGTGCAGGAAATCTTCAAACGATTTTCTTCAAGGGCCTCGACGAACTTTGGCCTCAAGATCAAACATATCAGGAGTGATAATGGAACCGAGTTCAAAAACACTAGTCTTGATGATTATCTTGATGAACTTGCTAATACTCACGAATTGTCTGCTCCTTATACTCCTCAGCAGAATGGTGTCGTCGAAAGGAAGAACAGGACTCTGGTTGAAATGGCTAGAACTATGCTTGAAGAATATCAGACTCCTCTCGCTCTTGGCCTGAAGCAATCAACACTGCATGTCATATCATCAACAGGGTATATCTTCACAAATTCCTCAAGAAAACCTCATATGAACTCCTCACTGACAAGAAACCCAATGTAAGTTATTTCAAAGTCTTCGGTGCAAAATGATGGATTAGAGATCCTCACCATAGCTCAAAATTTGCACCTAAGGCACATGAAGGTTTTATGCTCGGTTATGGAAAGGACTCGCACACTTACAGAGTCTTCAACAACTAACACAACAAAGTTGTTGAGACTGTAGATGTGCGGTTCGATAAACTAATGGCTCGCAAAGAGCAATTGCCTTCTGATCCAGATAAGCTGTCTCCTGAGGAAGCAATAAAGCTTAAGCCTACCGAAGACATTGTTCCCACTGAGGAAATTGGTGAAGAAACGATCCCCATCGCTGATGAAAACCAAGAAGATGCTCCTGAGGAAATTGCACCAGCACCACTTCCTCAGCCCAGACAAAATCCTCAACCAGCTCATCCGAGGATTGCAAACAAAGTAGAACTTGACAAAATCCTCAACGACATCAACGCGCCAGGTCCTCTCACTCGCTCAAAAGCTTCACAATTAGTTAACTTTTGTGGGCACTTTTCCTTTGTATCCATCACGGAACCCTCAAAAGTTGGTGAGGCTTTTCTGGAACCGGAGTGGATCCAAGTCATGCAAGACGAACTTCTTCAATTCAAGCTGAATGACGTATGGGAGCTCGTCAAACGACCAGATCCTCGCAAGCACAACATCATCGGCACCAAGTGGATTTTTCGAAACAAGCAAGATGAGGACGGTCAAGTGGTGAGGAACAAGGCACGACTTGTAGCCCAAGGCTACACCCAGGTTGAAGGAATAGATTTCGATGAAACTTTTGCACCTGTTGCTAGACTTGAAGCTATTCGTATATTACTTGCTTATGCTAATCATCATAACATCACCTTATATCAAATGGATGTGAAAAGTGCATTCCTCAATGGTAAGCTTGAGGAAGAAGTATATGTTGCTCAGCCTCCAGGTTTTGAGGATCCAAAGAATCCAGACAAGGTCTTCAGACTCAAAAAGGCTCTGTATGGACTCAAGCAAGCCCCTCGGGCATGGTATGATACATTGAAGGAATTCCTCATGAAGAAAGGCTTCAAACCTGGTTCACTCGATCCAACTCTTTTCACAAAATCCTATGATAATGAGCTGTTTGTATGTCAAATATATGTTGATGATATCATATATGGCTGTACTAACAAAAGATACAGTGATGAATTTGCCTACATGATGAGTGAAGAATATCAGATGTCCATGATGGGGGAGCTGAAATTCTTCTTAGGTCTTCAAATTCGTCAACAAAGCAATGGAATCTTCATATCACACGAGAAATACCTCAAGGATGTTCTGAGGAAATTCGACATGCACGAATGCAAAGGTGCCAAGACTCCGATGCCTACCAACGGCCACCTCGGCACTGATGAAAATGGTAAAGATTTCGATCAGCAGGTATACCGTTCTATGATTTGCTCCTTATTGTATCTATGTGCATCTAGGCCAGATATAATGCTTAGTGTTTGCATGTGTGCACGTTTTCAAGCAAAACCGAAGGAATCACACCGTAAGGCTGTGAAACATATTCTTCGATACTTAGCTCACACACCAACACTAGGATTATGGTATCCCAAGGGCTCCAATCTTCATCTGGTAAGGTATTCTGATTCAGACTATGCTGGTGACCGTGTGGATCGCAAGTCAACTTCTGGCACATGCCATTTCCTCAGAAGATCACTAGTTTGCTGGTCCTCAAAGAAGCAGAACTGCGTATCACTCTCCACTGCCGAAGCTGAGTACATTGCTGATGGTTCTTGCTGTGCTCAATTGCTATGGATGAAGCAAACCCTCAAGGACTACGGCATCAACATGAAGAATGTACCTCTCTACTGTGACAATGAGAGTGCTATCAAGATTGCATACAACCCAGTACAGCACTCGAAGAGCAAGCACGTCCAGATTCGTCATCATTTTCTTCGGGACCATGTCCTCAAGGGCAATATCCTCATCGACCATGTGAAGACTGATGATCAACTGGCAGATATCTTCACTAAGCCCTTGGATGAGAAAAGGTTTTGCAAGTTGCGGTGTGAGCTAAATATCTTAGAGCCTTCAAATATTTTGTAAAAACATGCACACATCCTAACACTTATGCAAAGTTGATGACTTAGAGGTGCAACACATGATGAAACGATTTTCTTCAACTGATGAAGAATGACACTCTGAATGTGAAGAAATTAATGAAGAAATTGATTCTCAGGGCCCTACGACAATTGTACGCGGCGTCTGTAATCAACATTCTTATATGGTGGGTCACGCCACTGCCCAATGTGCAATTCCTCAAGTTGATTTTCTTCAAATGATCAATTTCCTCACAATGCGTTTTTCTTCAAAATAGATGTTCCTCATTGTGATGATTCATTGCAAAAATCTTCAAAGACACTTGATGACTTTCATTTGCCTAGATAGACTGTGATTTCTAGTCCTCAACAACATTCATTTATTGCTATTTCTTCAAGTTGATGTTTCTGCTAAGTGAATGTGATCGGACCCTACTTTCCCTCTATGCTATACTTATCCAGTCTATTCAATTCTTCATATGCGTTTTATTTGAAACTTTGTTCAAAATCCTCACTGCGTCCTTGTCAGCTGATGATTTTGTAACGAAAATCCTCAAATCTTCAAAAATTGTTTCTTTAAAGACACGGTAACTGAACCCCCACTTCCCACGATCGGATAACCACGATCTCCACTATCTCCACCGCATTGTACGGGAGCTACACGTGTACTGCGGAGACATAGAGGAAGGGGCTATTTGGTCCGGCATTCTCACGCCAACAGTAACTTTTGGCTATAAATATGTCCTTATCCCCCTCGGCATCCTCTTCTTCGCCTCATCGCTCTCCTGCCACAGCACACTCCACCGAACCCTAGCGCCACCGCTGGTAGTCTCGTCGCCGGTGAGGAAGAGCTTCACTGCCTCGACTTCTCCGTCGCCAGAACCACGCCGGAGTCGGACCATCTTCGTCCGCCGCCGCCGTAGACGTCCTCTGTCGCCGAGTTAGGGTGCATTGGACACTCGAACGAAGAGCCTCTCCAACACAACTTTCTGTGTTCTTCGTGCGCACCTTCCAGGGTAAATATATCCCATTTTTAAAGCAGATTAGATCTGAAATTTTACATCTTCTATGTGAAATCTGTTTTTCCTCAAGATACGATGCGCACTTGATTCCTCAAACACTACCTATCACCACAATCATTGATGAACTATGCTAAGCATCTAAGATTTTCACGAGATTCCTCAATTGTGCGAATTTTCAGATCTGTACAACTATGGAACCCAAGAACAGTATGCTTAGGCAAATTCCTCAACCACTGGTTATATTCCTCAAACTGTCAAACTTTTCATTTTCTTCAAATCTGAGAACGCATATGACCTCTCCAAATTCCTCGCAACTATACTCTGTTCACAGGTACACACATGTCAGCTGATGAATCTCTCGGTTCTCATCACATTAACTCATTTGCAGTGTTTCTGGAAGAAACTCTTCAAGGCTCATCAGAATCCTCAAGAGTTCAAAATCATCAGCAAAATCCTCAACTGAGGAAAATGGAGGAAGACAGAAAACAAAAGGGAGGAAAGAAACTTGAGCAAAATACAGCTGCTGATATCCCTGAGGACATTTACTTGGACTATTGCACGCCTGATGAAAATGAGACAATGGCCAAGAGAAAGATAGTGCTGCAAAAGATTGAACGCCGATGGGCGAAGGAATGGAAGGAGTACAGGTTTGTGACTCCCAAATATGCGAAGAAATTCGCTTTGAAGCCTCCTGGCAGAAGGGCCCCACTTGAGGATCATCAAGTAGCACATCCCTCAAGCTTCATGACAATTGATGACTATCCAGATGAGAAAGAAAAGCATCTGGCCAAGCTAAAGAAGCAGGCAGAAGCTGCAGTGAGAAAATTTAATGAATCCTCAGCTGCTCCCTCCGGTGCTGCTAATTCCTCAGCTGCAGAAACCTCAGGCCCAGAAATTCCTCAAATGCAGTCTGTGCCATCAAAGCCAAGGGCTCCAAAGCCTCAAGAGAAATCTGCTCAGGCTTCTCTCACAAAACCCTCAGCACCAAAACCCTCATTACCAAAACCTTCAACAGCAAAACCATCAGTGCCAAAACCCTCAGTACCAATCTCCTCAACATCAAAATCCTCAGCTCCACCTCCAAAGCCTCAAGAGAGACCAGTACAGAAGCATGTCGTGAAGCCTACGACCGCCAACTCAAGCTCCTCACTCCCAGCTGCAACCAGCTCAGAGACAAAGTCTTCAACAACTCCTGTGAAGACTTTGGCAACTGCTGAACGTGCACCTCTGCCCAGCCCCAGCAAAATCATCACAGTCCCGTCTGCATCAGAGGGAAGTGATGAATATGATGATGAAACCCTGCAAGCCATCATCAGAAACAAGCAAGAAAGAGTAGCTCAAGCATCAGGCAGTGCTATTCCTCTGGCCATGGACCCCAAGGTCCTCCTTGACTACATCAATATCTGGTATGAGGACCCAAACACTCCTATTGATGATTTGAAGCTTCCCCTGGCATCAGCCACATGGTGGCCACCTTCATAAATGAAGCCAAGTGGAAAGAACAGCAGGCCAGGCAGGCAAAGGTTGCAAAGATCAAAAAGGAGAAATTCCTCAGGCAGAATCTCCTCAAATTGACTCCTGATGCACTGGTGACAACACAGGAAGAGCTTCAAAAATTGACTCACAAGTACGCCAAGCTGTCAGATCGCAAAAGCCTCAAGAGGAATTTCATCAAGCTGGCCACTAGTGCTGTTGATGACTACAACAAGAGAACCGCACCCCCAGCACCAACTCCTCAGCCCTTGGTTGAGGAGCCAACAGATGAATCTCCTCAGGAGGAGGAAACTCCTCAGGCTGAGGAAGTACACCAAGAGAGCCGTGTTGATGAACCGGCCATTGAAGAAATCATCACGGAAACTCAAACTGATGAAATTGCTGCCGCTGATGAGACTGCTCCTGATCCAGCTGCTTCATCAAAGCAGGCTGATGACTCTGTTCCAGCTGGTTCCTCAATACCAGCTGAAGAAACTGAAGAGAGAACACCTTCACCAAAAGCTTCAAAGGTGAAGAAGATAATTCCGTCTGCATCAGACATGAAGAAAATAAGGGCTGCTGAAAAGGAAGCCAAGAAGAGAAAAGCCTCCTCAGCAGTAGAAGAAACAGAGGCAAAGCGCCTCAAAGAAATTGAAGAAACTGCTCCTCTGGACCCGGTGCCTCTCAATGTCGCCCCTTCCTATGAGATGGTCGTCATTGATGACCCAGCTACGAAGGCATATGAGGAAATGAAGGATGTCGCCCCTGAGGAACACACTGATGAGGAAATTCAGATTGATGACAGTCCTCAACCTCTTATTCCTCAGATAGAAACTGCTCAAGCATCAGCTGCACCAGCTGATGAGACTGCTTCTGCCACAAAGCCAGCTGAGGAAAAACAAGATGAAAATCCTCATGCTGACGAAATTCAACACTCTGAGAAGACTCCTCAAGATGAGGAACAGGCTGACCCAACTCCTCCAACTGAGAAAGAAGCAGAAATTCCTCAGCCTGAAGCTCAGCCAAAGCAAGCATCATCTCCTCAGCATGAAGTACCCGCTGATGAAATTCCTCACCCTGAGGAAAATGCTGAAGAAAATGTACCCGCCCAAGACAATGCATTCATTGTGCTCAACCCAGAGACTGCTATTGTTGCCTCCACCCCTATTCCTCAGCAAAATCTTCAGCCAATTCAGCGTCAGCCATTCTCCAAGCATCCAAAGTTTCAGAAAGAAAATTTCTTTGAAGAACGCATGTACTTCATCGGAGAGAACTCTTATGACAAGCCTCAAATGAGGCATCTGAAGTTTTTGACAAGGACTCAGATGAACTACTATGCCTCTGTGCTCTGTGGACGAAACAAGATATTCTAGCACAGGCATATTCCTCATGTTGAGCTTGAAGCAATACCTTGCCTGGAGCCAGTCCTTAGTGTACTCCACGATGCAGGTTTGCTCCCAATGTGCTCAGACATATCAGACTGGAACAACGAGCTTATTCTTCAGTTCTATGCCACTCTTCACATATCTGGCAACGCTGAAGACATCAACACTTGGGTGTTTGACTGGATATCACAAAACACTCACTACAAGGCTCCTGCTTCTGAACTCCTCAGAGAACTGCCCGTACCAATTCCCTCAGATGGGGCTGTGAAGCTTTATGGTGAGCGTGAGCTGCCAAATGGAATGATGGAAGTCCTCATGAAGCCTTTGGCTGCAGGCAAATCTTCAAGAACAACCTTCCTCGTCCACGAGCTCAAGTACACACCCCGGTCTGTATAGAGAATCCTCTGCAGTGTGCTCGCACCGACCAAAGGCCATGACAATGAAGAAGATGTTGTAGGCCTCATGAAGAATATCCTCTTCAACATCATTCACGGTATTCCTATCAATATCCATGATTTTTTCTTGAGGACTTTGGCCGACAATGCCATATGCCCCTTTGATCACAAGATATATGCCCCATGGATTATGAGATTCATCAGGACAAGGACATGCATCAACTTCCACGCTGATTTCCAAAAACTCATGGGTTATATGCCTCCTATCCGGGTCAACAAGAAGACTTTCGAGCCCATTGAAGGAAAAGGAAAATATGTGATTGAAGAAGGCAGCAGGCCCCTAGATGGCCAGTTCAAAGAGCCAGAAGCATATTCTTCATGGGACGATACCGAGACTCGTCCAGCAAGCCTAGTTCCTCCTCGCGTGCTGAATACCAGAGAGCTCCTCCTCAGTCTTCACCAGAAGGTGGATCGCAACCACAAATGGGTCAAACGCCAGTTTGGTGCCATTGTGAAAACCCTCACTGAAACACAGAACTCTGTGAAGATTAACCATCAATATCTGCATGAGGTTTTCGATCGCACCTGGGCTACACTTGCACATCTGAAGACTCAGACTGAGCTTGAAGAAATGGACTTTGAGCGAGACTTTGACTGGTCGTGGCCTCCCAAGAAGAAGTTTAGGCCCATTCCAGTGCCAGACCTTGAAGACAGCTCCTTTTCTTCATTCTGCACTGCTGAATCTGATGAAGAACAGCTCGACACTGTAACCGGCCCAAGGAAGAAGACTACTCCCAAGAAGCATCACGGCTCTTCCTCGACCGCCAAGAAATGAAGTCTTCACGGGCGATAGTCCTCAGTTTGTCCCTTTTTATCACTTGATGACAAAGGGGTTGAAACTCGAGAGTTAGTCTTCAAACGGGATATTTTTGGGGCTTATAAACTATATTTAAGTTACAAACTCTTGGCTCTTCTGAAGTTTTTATGTAATGAGTTGTAACTTAAGCCCGATGGTACTCTGACGCCTTTGAACGTTTTTCTTCGCATGCTTATTCCTCAAGTTTTAATGCATGCATGCTGGAATTCGTCAGATACCATTTGCCATCATGCATCTTCATTTTCTTCATATGATATGGTATATGTATGCATGATTTACAAGACTCAGGGGGAGATCTCCATGATATAAATCATCAATGTGCATTTGCTGTGAAAAGCAAAATCCTCAAGATATGCACATCTTCAGGGGGAGTCTCTCTGAATCTTGGTTTCAAATTCCTCAAATGAGTATTTACACTTCATATTCTTGATCCCTGTTGAAGACTTAACCTAATTATCATCAACCACCAAAAAGGGGGAGATTGTAAGTGCATCTAGTGCCCCTTAGTGATTTTGGTGGTTTCAAGACTTATAGGTTAAGTATCTAATGTGTTTGTGAGTGTACACAGGATCTATAAGTCATTGAGGAGTTTGAGATATTTGAAGAATATCGATCCCTAAAAATATATGTCTTCAGTTGAAGAAATTGATCTGAAGCTGAAGAAATGAATCGCGAGGAATCTGCGTTGAAATTGATGTTCCTCATGAAGATACTGATATTGAGAAGTCCGGTGGTTCCTGAAGAAAATCATTCTGAAGAATTTGAAGCATGAAGATTTACACTTTCTGTTTTACTTTCTTCGCATTTGAGTAATAGGAACACCGTACTGTTAAAGGAGGTCAAGGTTACACTATGGAATGAATTTCCTCATGATGCTCAACCCAAGCCTAATCCTACCAAAAGCCTCAAGTGAGGAATATGAGTGACATGAGGACCCTCACAGTTGAGGGTTCTGACCATTTCGATAACCACGCCAAGTCACTGGTCTTATCCACCCCAACGGTCATATTATTTAAGGGCATTAGTCTCAAATCATGTCGGGATGGTCCGAGGCTATAAATAGCCACCCCCACAACCACTAGCTGGTTGGCTGCTCCGTTAGAAACTGACAATTGTCATAAGAGCAACCCAAATTCCTTAGAGTCTTCAAGAGTAATTCATCAGTGAGGAAATACACCATCCACCGAAACCACAAACCAAACCTAGTGATTGAGCATCACTGAAGAAGTTGTTCCTGTGTGGGACTAAAGCCTTTTACCTTTGAGGACTGTGCATCCTCCAGACGGTTAGGCGTCATGGTCTAGAACGTTCCAGCAGTTAATTGTGGATCGTCGAGTGACCAAGTTTGTGAGGGTTTGGAAGTCTGCCCTGAAGACTTACCACGAGTGTTGGGCGAGGACTCTGTGTCCTTAGCTCAAGGAGAATACAGTAGGGACTGTGTGTCCCGGGACTAGGTGTCCTTTGGTTTCAATACCAAGCCGCTCCAAACCAGATGTACGACTGTCACAGCAGTTGGAACTGGGTCATCAACGACTGTCTTCACTGAGAAACGGGTTCTAATTCCTCAACTCTTTACTTTCCTTGTATTATGTGTTGATGACTTTCACTGTGACTGTTTGAAGAATTTGCTGAAGATTTTCTCTGAATTTCCTCAACCCCAAATTCTTCACGATAGTTAATCATCATTTGTATTATGCGTGCCTGCTTACTATGCAATCTGTTTTCACATTCTTCACTCTGAAATACTGCTATTGTGAACGTTTGCACGTTTGATCCTTTACTGTTTCCGCTGTAAGTTAGTCATCAGTGAGGCATTTCCTCAAAAGGAATTTCCTCAGTGATGAAATTCTAAAAATCTCCTATTCACCCCCCTCTAGTCGATATAACACACTTTCACAAGCGTAGGCTGGCTAAGGATGAGGTGACGATGCGCGTAGGGAATGGTTCCAAGGTCGATGTGATCGCCGTCGGCACACTGCCTCTACATCTACCTTCTGGATTAGTTTTAAACCTTAATAATTGTTATTTAGTACCAACTTTGAGCATGAACATTGTATCGGGATCTCGCTTGATGCAAGATGGCTACTCATTTACATTTGAGAATAAAGGTTGTTCTATTTATATGAGTGGTATGTTTTATGGTCATGCCCCACTCATCAATGGTTTATTCCTGATGAATACCAATTGTGATGTTACACATATTCATAGTGTGAGTACCAAAAGATGTAAGGTTGATAATGATAGTCCCACATATTTGTGGCACTGCCGCCTTGGTCATATCGTCATAAAGCGCATGAAGAAACTCCATACAGATGGACTTTTGGAGTCACTTGATTTTGAATCTTTTGACACATGCGAACCATGCCTCATGGGCAAGATGACCAAGACTCCGTTCTCCGGAACAATGGAGCGAGCAACCAACTTATTGGAAATAATACATACCGATGTATGTGGTCCAATGAGTGTTGAGGCTCGCGGTGGCTATTGTTATGTTCTCACCCTCACTGATGATTTAAGAAGATATGTGTACCTCTACTTAATGAAGCACAAGTCTGGAAACTTTGAAAAGTTAAAGGAATTTCAGAGTGAGGTGGAGAATCAACGTTACAAAAAAATAAAGTTTCTACGATCTGATCGTGGAGGAGAATATTTGAGTCATGAGTTTGGCATGCACCTAAGGAAATGTGGAATTGTTTCACAACTCACGCCGCCTGGCACACCGCAGCTTAATGGTGTGTCTGAACGTCGTAATCGCACTTTATTGGATATGGTGCAATCTATGATGTCTCTTACCGATTTACCACTATCATTCTTGGGATATGCATCGGAGACTGTCGCATTCACTTTAAATAGGACATCGTCTAAATCCGTTGAGATGACACCGTATGAATTATGGTTTGGCAAGAAACCTAAGCTGTCGTTTCTGAATGTTTGGGGCTGCGATGCTTATGTGAAGAAACTTCAACCAAAGAAGCTCGAACCCAAAGCAGAAAAATGCGCCTTCATAGGATACCCTAAGGAAACTATTTGGTACACCTTCTATCTTAGATCCGAAGGAAAAATCTTTGTAGCCAAGAACGGATCCTTTCTAGAGAAATAGTTTCTCTCGAAAGAAGTAAGTGGGAGGAAAATAGAACTTGATGAGGTAATTGTACCTTCTCTCGAACCGGAGAGTAGCACAGTGCAAGAAAATGTTTCTGAGATGCATGCACCGGTTAGAGAAGAAGTTAATGATGATGATCGTGAAACTTCAGATCAAGTTGTTATTGAACCTCGAAGGTCGACAAGGGTACGCTCCGCACCACAGTGGTACGACAACCCTGTCATGGATATCATATTGTTTGACAACAGTGAACCTTCGAACTATGAAGAAGCGATGGCCGGCCCGGATTCCAACAAATGGCTTGAGGCCATGAAATCTGAGATAGAATCCGTGTACAAGAACAAAGTATGTACTTTGGTGGACTTGCCCGATGATCGGCAAGCCATAGAAAATAAATGGATCTTTAAGAAGAAGACTGACGCAGATGGTAATGTGACCATCTATAAGGCTCGACTTGTCGCTAAGTATTATCAACAAGTTCAAGGGATTGGCTAAGATGAGACCTTCTCACCCGTAGCGATGCTGAAGTCGGTCTGAATCATGTTAGCAATTATCGCATTTTATGATTATAAAATATGGCAAATGGACGTCAAATCGGCATTCCTGAACGGCTTTCTTGAAGAAGAATTGTATATGATACCACAGGAAGGTTTTGTCGATCCTAGCAATGCTAACAAGGTATGCAAGCTCCAGCGCTCCATCTATGGGCTGGTGCAAGCATCTCGGAGTTGGAACATTCGCTTTGATGAGGTTATTAAAGTGTTTGGGTTTGTGCAGACTTATGGAGAAACCTGTATTTACAAGAAAGTGAGTGGGAGCTCTGTAGCATTTCTCATATTATATGTGGATGACATATTGTTGATGGGAAATGATATAGAACTATTGGAAAGCATCAAGGCCTATTTGAATAAGAGTTTTTCAATGAAGGACCTTGGAGAAGTTGCTTACCTATTAGGCATCAAGATCTATAGAGATATATCGAGACGCCTCATAGGTCTTTCACAAAGCACATACCTTGATAAGATATTGAAGAAGTTCCATATGGATAAGGCTAAGAACGGGTTCTTGTGTGTCTTACAAGGTGGGAGGTTGAGTATGACTCAATGCCCGACCACGGCGGGAGATAGAGGAAAGATGAGTATCGTCCCATATGCTTCAGCCATAGGCTCTATCATGCATGCCATGCTGTGTACCAGACCTGATGTGAACCTTGCCATAAGTTTGATAGGGAGGTACCAAAGTGACCCAGCAGTGGATCACTGGACAACAGTCAAGAACATCCTTAAGTACCCGAAAAGGACTAAAGATATGTTTCTCGTTTATGGAGGTGCCGAAGAGCTCGTCCTAAAGGGTTACGTCGATTCTAGCTTTGACACAGATCCGGATGACTACCAAGTCACAAACCGGATACATATATATTTTGAATAATGGGGCAGTTAGCTGGTGCAGTTGCAAGCAAAGCGTTGTGGCGGCATCTACATGTGAAGCGGAGTACATAGCTGCTTGAGAAGCAACACAGGAAAGAGTCTGGATGCAGGAGTTCATCACCGACCTAGGAGTAATTCCAAGTGTGTCGGTCCCGATGACTCTGTTGTGTGACAACACTGGAGCTATTGCTATTGCAAAGGATCCCAGGTTTCACAAGAAGACCAAGCACATCAAGCACCGCTTCAACTCCATTTGTGGATATATCCAGGATGGAGATATAGATATTTGTAAAGAACATACGGATCTGAATGTCGCAGATCTGTTGACTAAACCACTTCCGCGAGCGAAACATGATCAACACCAGAACTCTACGGGTGTTCGATTCATCACAATTTAACTAGATTATTGACTGTAGTGCAAGTGGGAGACTGTTGCAAATATGCCCTAGAGGCAATAATAAAGTGGTTATTATTGTATTTCCTAGTTCATGATAATTGTCTATTATTCATTCTATAATTGTATTAACCTGAAATCGTAATACATGTGTGAATATATAGATCACAATGTGTCCCTAGTGAGACTCTAGTTGGCTAGCTCGTTGATAAATAGATGATCATGGTTTCCTGATCATGGACATTGGATGTCATTGATAAAGGGATCACATCATTGGGGAATGATGTGATGGACAACACCCAGTCCTAAGCATAGCACTAGATAGTATTGTTCTTCTGCTAAAGCTTTTCTAATGTCAAGTATCATTTCCTTAGACCATGAGATTGTGCAACTCCTGGATACCGTAGGAGTGCTTTGAGTGTCTCAAATGTCACAACGTAACTGGGTGATTATAAAGGTGCACTACAGGTATCTTCGGAAGTATCTATTGGGTTGTACGAATCGAAACTAGGATTTGTCACTCCGTGTGACGGAGAGGTATCTCTCGGCCCACTCGGTAATCCATCATCATACTGAGCTCAGTGTGACTAAGGAGTTAGCCATGGGATGATGTGTGACGGAACGAGTAAAGAGACTTGCGTGTAACAATATTGAACAAGGTATAGGGATACCGATGATCGAATCTCGGGCAAGTATCATATCGGTAGACAAGGGGAATTGCATACGTGATTGATCGAATCCCCGACATCGTGGTTCATCCGATGAGATCATCGAGCAACATGTGTGAACCAACATGGATATCCAGACCCTGGTGTTGGTTATTGACCGGAGAGGTGTCTCAGTCATGTCTGCATGCTTCTCGAACCCGTAGGGTCTACACACTTAAGGTTCGATGACGCTAGGGTTATAGGGGAATAGTGTATGTGGTTACTGAAGGTAGTTTGGAGTCCCGAATGAGATCACGGATGTCATGAGGAGTTCCGGAATGGTCCGGAGGTAAAGATGTACATATAGGAAGTGGGGATTTGGTTATCGGAAGTGTTTCGGGTGACACCGGTAATGTGTTGGGACCACCAGAAGGGTTCCTAGGTCCACCGGGAAGGGCCACAAGCCACAAAAGGGTATTTGGGCCAAAAGGTGGATGGGAACCAACCCATATGTGCGATGGTGCACCACCAGCAGTAGCCCAAGGCGCAAGAGAGATGGTGGTGGGCAAGCCCACCCTAGGGCGCCACCACCTCTCCACCCTTGGCCGCCGCCCCTTGCCCTAGATGGGCTGCCGCACCCCTTAGGGTGGGAACCCTAAGGGTGGGCACCCTCCTCCCTCTCCTCCTATATATAGTGAGGGTTTTGGGGCTGATTTGAGACAACTTCTCTCTCTTTCCCGGCGCACACCTACTCCTCCTCATCCTCGTCCTCCGTAGTGCTTGGCGAAGCCCTGTCGGAGTGCCACGTAGCTCCACCGTCACCACGTCGTCGTGCTGCTGGAGCTCTCCCTCAACCTCTCCTCCCCCCTTGCTGGATCAAGGCGTTCGAGACGTCACCGGGCTGCACGTGTCTTGAACGCGGAGGCGCCGTTGTTCGGTGCATAGATCGGAATCCACCTCGATCTGAATCGCAGCTAGTACGACTCCATCAACTGTGTTCTAGCAACTCTTCCGCTTTATGATCTTCAAAGGTATGAAGATTCTCTACTACTTCACTCGTTGCTGATTTCTCCATAGATAGATCCTTGCATGACGTAGGAATCTTTTTGAAATTACTACGATCCCCAACACACTTTCCCGCACCACACTATAATCCCCTACTTGAACATGGTGTTTCATGCCACATATTGTTATCCAATGATGTGATGCCTGATACGTCTCCATCGTATCTACTTTTGCAAACTCTTTTGCCCTTGTTTTGGACTCTAATTTGCATGATTTGAATGGAACTAACCTGGACTGACGTTGTTTTCACCAGAATTGCCTTGGTGTTATTTTTGTGCAGAAATCAAAGTTCTCCAAACGTCCTGAAAGTTTACGGGGAGCATTTTTGGAAAATATGAAAAATATCTGTGCCAAGTTCCACCTGAGGGGGTGGGCCAGTGGGCCACAAGCCCTGGCTCCATCACCCCCCTGGTGGCGGTGGGCAGGCTTGTGGGGCCCACACGGCTCTGCCGCCCCCAACCTAAGGTCTATAAGTTCAATTTCGTCCCAGAAAAAATAAAAAGAGAAGTTTTCGTCGCGTTTGCGATACGGAGGCGCCGCCACCACCTGTTCTTCCTCTGGAGGGCAGATCTAGAGCCCGTCTTGCGCTCCGGAGAGGGGAAATCGTCGCCATCGTCATCATCAACCTTCTTCCCTCTCCAATTCCATGAAGCTCTTCGTCGTTCGTGAGTAATCTATTCATAGGCTCGCTGGGCGGTGATGAGTAGGATGAGATCTATCATGTAATCGAGTTAGTTTTGATGGGGATTAATCCCTAGTATCCACTATGTTCTAAAATTGATGTTGCTACTACTTTGCCATGCTTAATGCTTGTCACTAGGGCCCGAGTGCCATGATTTCAGATATGAAATTTTTATGTTGTCACCAATATATGTGTGTTTTAGATCTGATCTTGCAAGTTGTAGTTACCTACTATGTGTTATGATCCGGCAACCCTAGAGTGACAATAACCGGAACCACTCCCGGTGATGACCATAGTTTGAGGAGTTCATGTGTTCACCAAGTGCTAATGCGTTGGTCCGGTTCTTTATTAAAAGGAGAACCTTAGTATCCCGTAGTTTCCTTTTGGACCCTGCTGCCACGGGAGGGATGGACAATAGATGTCATGCAAGTTCTTTTCCCTAAGCACGTATGACGACACACGGAATGCATGCCTACATCACATTGATGAACGGGAGCTAGCCACATATCTCTCCGTGTTATAACTGTTGCATGATGAATATCATCCAAACGAATCACCGACCCATTGCATACGAGTTTGTCCTACTGCTGCTGTTACTTGTCTTGCTCTGCTGCTGCTGTTACTTGTCTTGCTCTGCTGCTGCTACTACTGTTACTACTTCTGTTACTTGTTTTGCTCTACTGCTGCTACTACTACTGCTACTGTCGCTTGCTATTGTTGCTACTTGCTACTGCTGTCACTACTGCTTTTCCTTGCTGCTGTTATTGCTTGTTACACCGCCGTTACTCGCTACTTTGCTGTTACTACTTTGCTTGCAGATACTAATCTTTCAGGTGTGATTGAATCTGACAATTCAACAGCTAATACTTGAGAGTATTCTCTCACCTCCCGTCGTGCGAATCAACAAATTTGGGTCTAATACTCTACCCTCGGAAACTGCTGCGATCCCATGCGCTTGTGAGCCGTCAACAACAATCTTCTAGTTTCGATTGCCGGAGAGTGCTAGCAGCATTCTTCTGGTGCCGTTGCAAAGGGGAAGAATAGTTGGATTCAAGCATTTTTCTGGCACCGTTACCGGGGAGGTATTGCTATATTCTTTGAGTCACGTGGGATTTATATCTGCTGATCACTATGAAGAATCTGAAGGATCCGAAGACCAAAGTCTTGCCCTCAACTACGAGGGGAGGTAAGGAATTGCCATCTAGCTCTGCACTTGATTCACCATCAGTTATGAGTAAGTTTGCGACATCACCTCCTGCTAGAAATCTTAATATGTTGCCTGTTCTTGATGATGCTTATGATGCTACTGCTAGAGATGCTATGCTTGATACTACGCCTGATGATACTATGCTTGATACTGCTAGAGATGCTATGCTTGATACTGCTTTTCCTCATGATGCTAGAGATGCTATTTTGCCTGATGATGCTATGCTTGATACTGCTAGAGATACTACTTTGCCTGATGTTCCACTAGGGTTATTCCTTGATGCTCATATTGCTAGAGTTACTGCCAATGCTCGTGATGCTTCTGAAACTGCCGATACTATTGAGATAGAACCTGCTTTTGCTCCTGCCAGATCTAGTTCTCCTAGATATGAATTGCCTGACATACCTGAGGGTTACGTTATGGAGGGAGAGATAGCTAAGGATTTTCTTGCGTGTAAGGATGCCTATGACGCTGAGAAATTATTTGTCAAGTGGAAGGAAAAATCTCTGAAAGCTAGGATGAAATACGACTCGAAGTTTGCCACTTCACCTATCTTTATCACCGATAAGGATTATGAATTCTCTATCGATCCTGAGATGATCTCTATAGTCGAATCTGATCCTTTTCACGGTTATGAGTCTGAGACGGTCGTAGCCCATCTTGCCAAACTACACGATATAGCCACCCTTTTCACTAATGAGGAGAAGATCCGCCACTACTATATCCTTAAGATGTTTCCTTTCGCTCTAAGGGATGACGCTAAAGCCTAGTTCACCTCTCTTGCTCCTGGATGTGTGAGTAGTCCCCAGGAGATGGTCTATTACTTCTGTGAGAAATATTTCCATGTCCATAAGAAGCAAGCTGCCTTGCAGGAAATATACAACTTTGCTCAACTCCAAGAAGAGAGTCTTCCACAAGCTTGAGGGAGGCTCGTCCAGCTATAAAATGCTTTGCCTGATCATCATCTTAAGAAGAACGAGATACTTGATATCCTCTATAACGGACTTACCGATGCCTCTAGAGACCACCTAGATAGTTGTGTCGGTTGTGTTTTTAGGGAACGAACTGTAGAACAAGCTGAGACCCTACTGAATAGCATCTTGATCAACGATAATGCTTGGAGTATTCCCGAACCACCTCCTAAGCCAACTCCGAAGAAAATGGGTATTCTATTCCTCAGTCCCGAAGATATGCAAGAAGCCAAGAAATCTATGCAAGAGAAAGGCATTAGATCTGAAGATGTCAAAAATCTACCACCTATCGAAGAGATCCATGGTCTCGATAACCCAATACAGGTAGTAGAAGTGAATTCTCTGTGTAGGTTTGATGAGAGTTATATTCCTTTTGATAAACCTGCTAGCCTATGCTTTGATGAATTTGACAACTTTGTTGCCAAACAACAGAGTTTCAATGATTATGTTAATAGACATTTGGAACAAAGTACTCGTATGCTTAGCTATTTAAGTGCTTGTGTAGACAGAAATGTCAATGATCTGAAGCTTCTGAGTAAACATGCCTCTATGATTACTACTCAGGTAGAAAAAGTACTTAAAGCTCAGAATGACCTGCTCAATGAATTAAATGACAACTCTGTCAGAGTCATTACTAGAGGAGGCAAAATGACTCAGGAACCTTTGTATCCTGAAGGCCACCCTAAGAGAATTGATCAAGATTCTCAAGGAATCAATGCTGATACACCCAGTCATCCTAAGGAGAAGAAGAAGGATGATAGAAACCTACATGCTACTTCACCAAATACTGTCACACCTGAAGAACCTAATGATATTTCTGCGTCTGATGCAGAAACACAATCTGGTGATGAAAATGAACCTGGTGACAATATGGACAGTAATGTTCATAATAATGCTCAACCTAGGAATGCTGAGGATGTGGAGATTGAACCTACGGTTAATCCTGAAAACCCACAACCTAAGAAATACGATAAGAATGACTTCACTGCTAGGAAGCATGGTAAAGAAAGGGAGCCATGGGTTCAGAGATCTATGCCCTTTCCTCCTAAGCCATCCAAGAAAAAGGATGATGAGGATTTTGAGCGCTTCGTTGAGATGATGAGACCCATCTTTCTGCAGTTGCGGTTAACTGATATGCTCAAGATGTCTCTGTATGCCAACTACATGAAAGATATCGTGACTAATAAAAGGAAGATGCCAGATCTTGAGATCTCCACCATGCTTGCCAATTACACTTTCAAAGGCGGAACTCCTAAGAAACTTGGTGATCCCGGAGTGCCCACTATACCTTGCTCCATTAGAGGAAACTACATAAGAACTGCCTTATGTGACCTTGGAGCCGGTGTTAGTGTTATGCTGCTTTCTCTTTATCGTAGACTTGAATTGGATAAGTTGACACCCACTGAAATTTCTGTGCAAATGGCCGACAAATCAACTGCTTTCCCTATCGGCATTTGCGAGGATGTGCTTGTTGTGGTTGCTAATACCACTATCTTAACAGACTTTGTTATCTTGGATATTCCTGAGGACGATGCCATGACTGTCATCCTCGAAAGACCCTTTTCAAACACTGCAGGGGCTGTTACAGATTGCAACAAAGGCAATGTCACTTTCCATGTCAATGGTAATGAGCACACCGTGCACTTTCCGAAGAAACGATATCAAATACATTGCATCAATGCTATCGAAAAGACTTCATTGATTCTCATTGGGAGCTTTGAATGCCCTATTCCTCGTGTCAAGATGAAGTATGATTTGCTTGTTGGGGAGATACATATCCCCATTGAGGTGACTTAGTGGCTATTCGAAAGTTCTCCGTTCTCTCTTGCGATTCGAGAAGGTTTTGTCATGAGGACTTGATCAACCCCATTGACGGATTTCTTTCGATGGTCATGAAACGGATGAATCAAAGAGTCACATACCTATGTTTTAAATCTTTCATTTTCTTTTGCTTAGAAGAAAAATGATAGAATTAGTTTAGCTTTCCCTGTTTTCCGTTTTAGCGTCCCGGAGAAATATACCTCGAAAATAAAAGTTCTCCGATTGTCCTAAAAATTTAGTATGATTTTTTTTGGATTTTTTGAAAATTACTGGGCCTGAGAGTTGGCCTGGGGGCCAGACCAGTGGGCCACAAGCCCTGCCACCGCCACCCACCCCCCTGGAGGCGGAGTGCAAGCTTGTGGGGCCCACAGCGACCCCCTCCACTCATTCCAGCTCCCAACCTCTTCTTCCACCTCCAGAAAAAATTGTTTCGCAGCTCAAACCCGTGGTCTTGCTCATTTGGCTGTGATTTTCGATCTTCTTGCTCAAAGCACCATTCTCCGAACCATTTTGGGGAAATTACTCCTTGGTAAGTGACTCCTCCATTGGTCCAATTAGTTTTTGCTCTAGTGCTTTATCCTTCGCGAATTCTTGCTACCTTGGTGACCCTGTTCTTGAGCTAGACATGTTGATTTTATCTGGTCCCAAGTAGTTTTAGCGCGTGATATGGTCTCTAGGCACTAGTAGGAGTAGTTTCTACAAGGTGTGGTGGGTCTTCATTCACTTTTCTCTTGAACTTCAAAAATTTCAGCAAAAGGAAATTATTTTCAGGAGGAAGTTTCATGGTGGTTCCTCAAGTAAGAAGGGTCCTCATATTTCTTTTAGGGAGCACGAACCTTTTCAACTAAGGGACGCACCGGTACAACCATATGAATAGCCTTCCGATGAGTTCATAATCGAAGCAGGTTTCAAGGATGAGTTTGATACACTTGTCCACAATGCCGGGTTAGAAGAATTCCTGTGAGATAAATGTGAACAGTATGCTATGCTCACTGCCTCTTTCGTGCGTAGATTTAAATTTTTAGTTGGCCGTGTCTCATCCATACTGTTTGATCTGTATGATAAATCCTATACCGTGGATTTGGAGGATTTCAATAGGATTTGCTAGATACCCGATGGGGGTAGTATTAATGATCCTTCTAAGTCTTCGATCAGAGACTTTGTCTCCAGTATAACTGTTGGAGAAACCAGAGATATCACGCAAGCCAGCATAGGAAGCATCCATTTCCCTGCCTTGCACTACCTTGCCCTCTTCATAGGTAGGTGCATTAACGGCAAGGGTGCACATTGTCACCTATGCACTTCCGACCTTAGTATCCTTAAGAGCGCAGTAAGAGGTGACAGGAGCTTCAATATGGGAGCTATAATATCAAGGAGGCTAAATAAAAATGCCAGTGAGGCGGATTTCTTTGGTGGAGTTTATGCTACACGCTTAGCAAATTTTCTTGGAGTATCCATCCGGCCAGAAGACCCTCCTCTCCGTACAGCCTACCTTGATCGTGTCGCTCTAACACGGTACCAGTTCCTTGAGAGAGATCATGGATCCCTCCTATACCGCTTGATATTTAACCAGCAGCGTGTTTTCCATATTACCCTTCCCTCTCCTGCTTTGTTTGACTTTCAGGTAAAACGAAGATACTACATAACCATAGGAGAACAGAGGAATATGAGAGGGAGGCGACTGCTGCTCGACATCGTGAGGCAGCTATTCAGGCAGTGGATGCAGCACTCCCGTATAACACCCATTATTATTTTGGGTTTCGCCAGGACCATCCTTGGGAGTAGACCAAGCTAGGCCAAAAGCCTAAGCTTGGGGGAGTACGTGTTCTCACCGACTTTGCATTCATGCTTATGCTTTCACTCTGTTAGTGGGTGTTCACACTTTGCCACTTTATTATCCATGCTAGTTTATTTTCGTTTTCTTGTTTTCTTGTTTTGTGTCCTTTTGAGAAAACCCAAAAATATTCTTCTTTCTTCTTTTGCTTATTGGGAGCTTTCCCGTGTAAATAGTTTTATTTTTCTTTGTGTCAAGGTAGAAGATATTGGTTACAATGTTTATTGGTTCTTACATGCTTACCTATTTAGCTTTCAAAGAGCCATATTACTTTGTCTTCTCCTTTGTGTTTGCCTGCAGATTCAGCTTAGTCCAATAAACAAGCACTCTTATTATCGTTCACATCGTTCGATCGTGCAAATGAAAGGCAACAATGATGATATATGATGAAGTGACTGAGACTGAAAAGCTGGTATGAACTCTATCTATTTTGTTTTTGTAAATATGACTAGCTTGTCGACCCAGATTCAGCTTTGTTGTGAGAGAACCATGTTTGCAATGACAACTTAGAGATCATAGTTTCTGATGCCATGCTTATTTAGATGGGAGCTTATAATGGTTTGTCTTGAATGCCAACATAGATTTTCAAATGACTATGATGTAGTATGATAGGATGGTATTCTCCTTTGAATGTTTCAAGTGGCTTGACTTGGCGCATGTTCATGCATGTAGTTGAAACAAAATCAACATAGCCTCTATGATGTTCGTGTTCATGGTGATTTATATCATGTTCATGCTTGCATTTAATGTTAGTCAAACTCATTGCATCTTGATGACTGTTGTTGCTCTCTAGTTGGTCGCTTCCCAGTCTTTTGCTAGCCTTCACTTGTACTAAGCGGAATTCTGCTTGTGCATCCACTTCCATAAACCCAAAAGTTTTTCCATGATAGTCCACCATACCTACCTATTTGCGGTATCTACCAACCGTTCCAAGTAAATTTGCATGTGCCATTCTCTAAACCTTTAAGAAATAATCTGTTTTGCATGCCCGAACCGCTCATGTGGTGACAGGGGGCTATTGGTATCTTCCATGCTAGGAGTGTTATCCCCGACATGTGTTTATTCACTGTCATTCACGAGAAAGGGGCCGGTAATTGGAATGCCCAGTTCCACGCTTAAATCGAAAACATAACTATAAAACAAGACTCTCCCCCCCCGGATTGATGTTAGTATGGATGGTACCCGAGGATTCGGCTAGCCGTGGAGTGTGATTTATTGGTGGTGGGGGAGTTAAAACTTTACTTTTCTGTTTGGGAACCGCCTATAGCATGAGTAGCATGGAAGATATTGAGAACTCCTGGTCATTGCGTTGACAATGAAAGCATGCGACCCAAAATTATTATCTCTGTTTTCAAAGCCTGAGCTCTGGCACCTCTGCAAATCAATGCTTCCCTCTGCGAAGGGCTTGTCTATTTATTTTCCCGTTGAGTCATCCTCCTCTTATATAAGCACCAATTAGAGAGCACCTCTTTCATTTTTATGCTTTCCTTTTGATTGATATTGAGTATGAATATGACTGGATCTTTGTTGCTATGAATTACAATGTTTAGTCAGCCCTTGATCTTTGAAAATGCTCTGCATTTATGTTTTGCGGTCTCAGAAAGAGCTAGCGAGATACCACCTATTCATATTGCTTCATGCTTGTTTTGATTGAAGTGTTGGTATTTGAAATTCATTATTATTTGCTCGTTAGCTCATTATGCCATTGATATTAGCTTACTGTTGAGACCTTTGTGTCACTTGCTTATGTGGTTAACTTGTGATCTTGCTGAAATTCTGGTTATGAGTTAGACATAGTTGCAACAACAAGATCAAACAGAGTTTGTCAAAGTTTTTATTTCTCTCTCAGTTTGTGAACTGAGTTGCTTGAGGACAAGCAAGGTTTTAAGCTTGGGGGAGTTGATATGTCTCCATCGTATCTACTTTTCCAAACTCTTTTGCCCTTGTTTTGAACTCTAATTTGCATGATTTGCATGGAACTAACCTGGACTGACGTTGTTTTCAGCAGAATTGCCTTGGTGTTATTTTTGTGCAGAAAACAAAGTTCTCCAAACGTCCTGAAAATTTACGGGGAGCATTTTTGGAAAATAAGAAAATATCTACGCCAAGTTCCACCTGAGGGGGTGGGCCAGTGGGCCACAAGCCCTGGCTCCGCCACCACCCCCCTGGTGGCGGTGGGCAGGCTTGTGGGGCCCACATGGCTCTGCCGCCCCCAACCTCAGGTCTATAAGTTCACTTTCGTCCCAGAAAAAATAAAAAGAGATGTCTTCGTCACGTTTGCGATACGGAGGCGCCGCCACCACCTGTTCTTCCTCTGGAGGGAAGATCTAGAGTCCGTCTTGGGCTCCGGAGAGGGGTAATCGTCGCCATCGTCATCATCGACCTTCTTCCCTCTCCAATTCCATGAAGCTCTTTGTTGTTCGTGAGTAATCTATTCGTAGGTCGCTGGGCGATGATGAGTAGGATGAGATCTATCATGTAATCGAGTTAGTTTTGATGGGGATTGATCCCTAGTATCCACTATGTTTTGAGATTGATGTTGCTACTACATTGCCATGCTTAATGCTTGTCACTAGGGCCCAAGTCCCATGATTTCACATCTGAAATTATTATGTTAAATGGAGCAAGATCACATAAAAATCAGTTTTAACATAATTTCGTTTAATGGAGCAAGGTATTGTGGGTATAACCGGATCTCCCAACTTCTTAGTAACTCCACCATAAAAATAATAATTAGCAAGCATGGTAGAAATTTCACTTTCACGTATCTTTCTCTTGTTGGTAATAATGTCAGAGGCATTTTCAAAATATCAGTCAAGCGAGTGCGTGAAAAGACATGTCTAATCATTTCAGTAAAGTATTCAAACTCCTCCTCGTCCTTGCTCTTGGAAGGCTTACAAGGCAAAGGCATGGTTATTTGAACCCATGGATCTCTTTCCTTACCATGTTTTCTAGCAACAAAGTCTTACTTCTCATAATGTTTATTTGTAGGATGTGGGTTATCAAGATCTTCAACAAGTTCTACTTCCACATCATTATCATGTTCTTTATCATTATCTGGTTGAGCATCTAAGTGAACATCATTGTTATGATTATCATTCCCATTATCACTAGGTACATGTTCACTGCCAAATTGTCTGTCAGCATCAGAAATAGAAACATCATTATGACTCTCGGCATGTTTTTCTGTGAGAAGTTTACTCGAAGCATGCAAAGTTCTGTCATTTTTTTCTTTGTCATTGGACTAGGTGCATCGTCATTAATTCTCTAAGAGTCTTGTTTTATTCTTTTACGATGACCTTTAGGGTAAATAGGTTCCTGAGTCATTCTACCTCCTCCAGTCATTACTCTAACAACATGACCATTCACATTTTCATTTAATTCAGCTAGCAAATCATTTTGTGACTTAGCGACTTGGTTAGTTGAGTATGGAAGCATGTTTACCTAGACGTTTAACATCATTAGAAATTCTAAACATCAAGTCACTCAAGTTATCTATCATCATAGCATTTCGTTGTAATTGATCTTTAACATAATTATTGAAGTGCTCTTGCTTGACAACGTAACTATCAAATTTATTCATGCATTGCCTAGGAGTTTTGGTATAAGGTATATCACTTGCATCAAATCTACGGAGAGAATTTACCTCTACTACTTGTGTAGGGATGTAAATTCCATGTATTTCTTCAATAGGTGGTAAATTCTTGTCGTCTTCAGATTTAATACCTTTCACATTATTGGTTGTTCCCTAACAGAATTGAAATTTTACTCCCCTCCACCATTCAAACACAATCCATGTCTAGCCGTATCCACGGGTGCCCTCCAAACAATCAACTTTCTAGGGGGGGTTCTTGTTTATTTATTTTTGTATTATGCAGGACTCGGTATCCATTTTACCAGCCTCTCTCGTGTAATGACATGTGAATAGACACTCATCTTGAGAATAGCTCGCTTAGCTTGCAAGATAATGACCATCCCATCGCTCCGTGAGCGGTGCAGGCACACAAAACGGATGTTTATTTGAATGTTTAGAGGTGGCACATGCCAATTTACTTGGAATGGTTTGAAATACAATATATAGGTAGGTATGGTGGACTCTCATGAAAGAAACCTGGTTCAAGGATTTCGATGCACAAGTAGTATCTCTAGTTAGTCCAAACTTTTGGCTAGCAAAATACGAACCACATGTTGGAGGATCCAAAACATTATAATTTCTATGCAAATATACTCAAACATAACCATTAGTTGTCTTCCTTGTCCAACCTCAACTATTTTATCAAGTTTGAAAAAATTAATGGGTATTGACAATCATAAAAGATGTCCAAGATAATATATTTGTATGTGAAATTTCTCTTTCTTATACTAATCGTTCATGAATTGCTTGTATGACCAATATTGTAGGTGTCAAACTTCAATTGTTTTTACTTTCTAAAAAAGTGGAAATACTACTAAGCATAAAGAACATGGATAATTTCTTATGTATGATATTCAATTCATTCATAATTTACTCTTAGGGTATAAGTGAAGCACAAGAGTAAACATCAAACTACTCTCAAAAGATATAAGTGAGGATAATTGAGTAATTAAACAATAAAGTAGCTATGTGAGGACTCTCTCCCAATAAAGGTTTTCAGATTTGATATTTTGTTTCAAACAGCAAAGTAAAACAAAAAATGTACTCCAAGAATAGCACATATCACGTGGACATATAAAATTTAGGCTCAACATAGGCTAACCGATATTTGTTGACAAAGAGAAGTGGGATGCGTAGCATCCCCAAGCCTAGATGCTTGAGACTTCTTGAAATATTTACTTCGGGTGCCTTGGGCATCCCCAAGCTTGAGCTTTTGTATCTCATTCAATCCTCTCATGTGTCGGTTTCACCTAAGTCTCAAAAACTTCATCCACACAAAACTTGAAAAGAACTCGTGAGATAACTTAGTACACATAAGAATAAATCAACACATCATGTACTGCCAAGATAAGTTGCATCATAATTTTAAAAAATTAGGTACTTTATAATATCATTTCCACAATTTGTATCCGCTAACATAAGGTAAGAAAACTCTAATATAAGTAGATAACAAAACTATGACAACAATCTATTTAAACGGTGTACTTATATAACTCCAACAATTCTGAAAATTTTGACGTGATATACAATTTGTATGATAGTATAGTGTAGAACTTTTGGAAACTTTCCATTTTCTAGTAAAATCTGGTAATTCAAATACTACAGCCAAAGTTTCTGTTTTTGTACAGCACACATCACACATGCATTTCAAACATTCTAAAGGCAATACTTCGAACTTTTTATTGAAAAACAATATTATAAATAACATCTAACAGAGAACAACTCAATAAAATGATGCTCCAAGAAAAACACATATCATGTGACAAATAAAAATATAGCTCCAAGTAAGATATACCAATAATGTTGGCGACGGAAGGGGGGATGCCGTCCGGGGCATCCCCAAGCTGAGACGCTAGAGTCTTCCTTGTATATTACCTTGGGGTACCTTGAACATCCCCAATCTTAGGTTCTTTCTACTCCTTATTCTCCTCATATTGGTATCTCACCCAAAAATTGAAAACTTCTATCACACAAAACTTAACGAAACTTTGTGAGATGGGTTAGTTTGATAAATATAGATCATTCTCTTAGGTACGGTCAAGACAAGATTCGTAGTTATTCTCACATGATACCTATTGTATTCTACCATTCCCATAATTTATATCACTCAATATAAGCTATGGAAACACTAAAACAAGCAAACTATGCATGCAAAAACGAATCTATCAAAAACAGAACAGTATGTGAAGATCTGAATGAACACCATATTTCCTTGTATCGAACAATTCCGAAATATTAGGAAAACATAGATAATTTCCATCCAAAACTGTGTACAAAATTCAGAATTGTTCGGCGGTCTAGTAAAATCAGAGAAATTCTGCACTGGACATAAAGTTTCTATTTTTGCACAGAATCAAACAAACAAGTATCCACACTATCCCAAAGGCTTTACTTCGCACTTTATTGAAATAAAAGATAGAAAACATGATTACCACAGTAGCTTAATCATGTGAACGCACAAAAACATAAACTAAAAGTGTTGGGTTGTCTCCCAACATGTGCTTTTCTTTAATGCCTTTTAGCTAGGCATGATGATTTCAATGATGCTCACGTAAAAGTAATGCATTGAAACACAATAGGAGCATCATGTAGCATATGAAAAGCACATTTAAGTCTAACCCACTTCCTATGCATAAGGATTTTATGAGAAAACAATTTATGGGAGCAAGAATCAACTAGCATAGGAAGGCAAAACAAGCATGACTTCAAAACTTTGAACACATAGAGGTGAAACTTGATATTATTGCAATTCCTACAAGCATACATTCCTACCTCATAATAATTTTCTGTAGCATGATGAAGGAATTAAAACACATAAATCATTATTATTATGACGCGGAAGGATAGAATTTTCATTACTACACACAGAAGCAAAATTCTTATCAATCATAGTAGTGGGAGCAAACTCAACAAAATAACTATCATGAGGTACTTGATTGATATGATCTATCTGAAAAGTAAAATCATGATGACAAGTTTCATGGCTATACTTATTCTTTATAGCATAGATGTCATCACGATAATCATCATAGATAGGAGGCATGATTTCATTATAATAAATTTTCTCATCAAAACTTGGGGGACTAAAAATAGCACCTTCATCAAACATAGCATCCCCAAGCTTGTGGCCTTGCATATCACTAGTATCATGGATATTCAGAGATTTCATACCAACAATATTGCTATCATGCTCATCATTCAAGGATATCACATTAAGCATTTTCATAAATTCTTCCTCTAGCAATTGGGCACAATATTCCGAACCATCATTTTCACAAAAGACATTCAGAAGGCGAAGAAATTGAGGCAACCTAAATTCCATTTTTAGTTTTATTTTATAAACATAAACTAGCAAAAAACAACAAACTAAAAGATTTAATTGCCATATCCTTAGATATACCTTCAAGCACTCACCTCCTCAGCAACGGCGCGAGAAAACTGCTTGATGTCTACTACACAACTTTATTCTTGTAGACTCTATTGGGCCTCCAAGCCGAGCACTTTATCCTCACTCATGTGCACCCGGGATCAACTTCCCGGTCGGTCACCCATCCTAGAACTACTCCAAGCCGAGCACGCCCATCCTAGAACTACTCCAAGCCGAGCACGCTTAACGTGGGAGTTCTATTCGAATGGGCTCCCGAAAAAGAAGGAATTCCTTATTGATATGAGTAGTCTATCATCCCTAATAAGCCACGCTATCACATACGCCACCACTCAGAGGAACCCACGTCCTGGTCGGGCCACACGAGCATTCCCTCTTGGCACAAACATTTGTGCATCCAGTCCAGTACATGTGCCATGTCGTGTGCCACGATGGGTCACAAACGTCATGAACACCATGACCGCACAGCTGTCTGAAAACATCTTGGTAACCGCGAGGGTCGGCTATGATACCAACTTGTAACGCCCCGTCACACCCGCCGATGGTCGTTGCTCCTGGCGGGATCTAGACTGGCCCCACATATCAATACTAGTATTTTCTACGCACTTTGTCCTCACTCATGCACACTCGGGATCAACTTTCGAGTCGGTCACACATCCTAGTACTACTCCAAGCCGAGCATGCTTAATGTGGGAGTTCTGTTCGAATGGGCTCCGAGAAAAGATGGAATTCCTTATTGATATGAGTAGTCTATCATCCTTAATAGGCCAGGCTATCACATAGCTAGTGTAAACCAGCAAGCAAAATGTTGTATAAATTCTTCGTACTAAGGCCTAGGGTTCATACTTTCACTAGCGCAATCTCTCAACAATGATAACATAGTAGAATCATATGATGATCCCTCAATGTGCGACAAAGAATCACTCCAAAGTTCCTATCTAGCGGAGGACAATAAGATGAAATTGGTGTAGGTAGTAGAACCACCTCAAAGTTATTCTTTCTCATCAGTCTTCTGAGTATTCATATAGATGTCACAAACAACCCTAGAGTTCGTACTAGAATAACACCCATGATCAAAGTTGTCACAATCGTGACTCAAGTCTTACCTTATGATCCAAACAAGCCCCTCCGATTTTATGATTTTTCTCGTAGAATCTAAGTTTCTAGGGTCCTCCTAGTCATGATCCTATGATCCACGATCCTACCAATGAAGCTTCGACCCAATTCAGAATCTTGATTCAGACAACATTGCCCATGATACATATCAATCAACCCTAATGCAACCTAGATACTCCAATGCCATCTCAAGTAACCGTGGGTAAGTTATACGACATGCATCAAACAATTTCAGATCTATCATATCCAATCCAACACAAAGAACATCAAGGAGCATCCCAAGATTTCTATCAGAGAACATAGTATGAAATCATGCAATCAACCCCTATGCATAGATCCCCAAGGTCACCGGAATCCTCAAGTTGATGCCATAACATATATCAAGTGAATCACTTAACCCAATGTCACTACGGGTATCCGCATGCAAGATATATATCAAGTGTTCTCAAACCAAAATATTCAATCCAACATAATGAGATCTTAAAGGGAAAGATTCAATTCATCACAACAAGGTAGCAAGGGAATAACATCATATGATCCAGCTAGATTAGCAAGGCCCGTGATACATTAGGATGGTGTCATCTCAAGAACAAGAGAGAGAGAGGGAGAGAGAGAGAGAGATTAAACACATAGCTACTGGTACATACCCTCAGCCCCGAGGGTGAACTACCCCCTCCTCATCATGGCCTCCACCGGGATGATGAATATGGCCACCGAAGATGATTTCCCCTCTCCGGCAGGGTACTAGAAAGGCTCCATATGGGTTTTTCATCGATATAGAGAGTTGCGGCGGCGGAGTAGAAGTTCTCTATTTCTTTTTGAGGGTTTTGGTATATTTATAGGATTTTTCAGCGCTGGAATTAGGCTAAACAGAGCCACGTGGGCCCCACAAGCCATAAGGGCGCGACCTAGGGAGGGGGTGCACCATGTTCTCTTGTGGCCCACAGGTGGCTCCCGTCCGGTGGTTCTTTGCTCAAATATTGCTTATTTCGTCCAGAAAAAATATAAAAAAAATCGGGCGATTCCGAGAACTTTCATTTTCTGGACAAAAACAACACAATGGTAATTCTGTTGAAAACAGCGTCACTCTGGGTTAGTTCTAAATAAATCATATAAAGTGCATGAAAACCATATAAGAGTATTGTAAACATAGGCGAACATGGCATGAGTACTTCATAAATTATCGATACATTGGAGATGTATCAAGATACTAGATGAACATCACCTCCAGACCGCGGCCCAGGAAGCGTACACGTGCTACGAGATGTTCAAGCGGGTCATCGACATGAGGAACTGCCTCCTACCTGAATACGTCAACGAATCGATCCACAAGCATATTTGTGGCAGCAAGCTTCACAGGAACTAGATGATTTTATGATCGTTTTCCCATACTCACTCTATGCTAAAATATTTATAGTTTTAGTAGGCTCAGTTTATTATGCATGGAATAGTTTACTGAGGTGTGCACCAATGTTACATTTGTAGTCACTTATGTATTTGTATGCTTAATTAGGTTATGCAATCATGTTGTTATGTGTATACCTGTTTATTGAGTTGTGCCAATGTTATGTGTGTAGTCACTTATGTATTTGGATGTTTAATTTGGTTATGCAATCATGTTCTTCTACACAGAGCATGGATGTTTGTGCAGAGACTAAGCAAATCACACCGCATATGGATTAAACTATCGAATCTGCCAGTAATGATTTCTTCAATCGTTAACAGTTCTTTACTAGCAACCGTTTGCCCTGAACACATCCGAGAGTGACCTATACGATATACATCACACATATTATTATGTGAGAAACGTTTGTGTTATTTTTTCTCATTTGAAACAGTTCATATGGGCAATGTGTTTGCCGTCTATCTCACGCATCTTGATCTACTTATCGTTTATGTTATTTTATTTAATCACAAACAGTTCATTTGGCCGGCCTGTATGATGTCTATCGCACACATTATCATCTGGCCAATCGTTTGTGTTCTGCTGGATCAACAAAAAAACTTTATGAAGGTTAACTATATGTCGTACATCGCATACACTTCTATTTTGTTAACTATTTGTGTTATTTTGTCCCATCACAAATCGTTTATCTTGGTGATTTGTTTGACACACATCACACATGCAACTCTTTTCTGAATCGTATCTGATTGATCCGCCATCGCGAACAGTTTGTATCATTGGCCACGGAGCTTTAACTATACCTTTTCAGATTGGTGGATCACACACAGTTTTTTCGAAGGGTCTCTGATTGATGTGTCGTCTTTGGACATCCAACAGTAGTGGTAGTACGATCTCTAGGGTTATATGTGGCACTTAGGTATGACTCAATATATTGATTGGAAAGATAAATTTGAGGTGGTTTTGCTACCACCAATAATTTCATCTCAAATTCTTCACTATTGATAAGAACTTTGGAGTGATTCCTTGTTTCGCGTTCAAGATTGCTATATGATTGAATAATGTTTATGATGTTGAGGGATTGCAACAGTGCAAGTATGAACACGAGGACTTGTTTCCAAGCATTGCAGTATCGTTTTTGCTCGCTTTTCTCACTTGTTACGCTGCTGTTTTTAGATTACAAAAACCTATATCTAATATTCATACTACACTTGTATAACCATCTCTTTGCCAAACGACTACACATATACAATTTTCCATTGTATTAGGTCACTTGGGGACACAAGAGAATTCATGTATTTGATTGGATTGTTGTTTGAGAGTGACCATCTTCATCCTATACCTCTCATGGATTGTGAGAGATCGATAGAATAGGTGTCTAGATGGGTGAATAGACTACTTGCATAAATTAAAATCCTAGCATTTCCCAATTTAATGGTTGCAAAATTTTAGTGATTCTAACAAGTCTAGTGCACCCAACACATGCTAGTCAACAAATATTGCATCAGAAAATAAAGATTTTGCACATGTAGTAAGGAGTAGAGTTTAGGAAGATCAAACGTGAAGAAGTTAACACGACAATTTTTGGCATGGTTCTTATAGGTGGCGCTATCGTACGTCCATGTTAGTGGAGACTTGAAGCCACGGAGGGTAAGGGCAGTGAGAGTGCACGGAGGGATCCACCCACAAGGGGTCCACTCAAAAGTGGCCTTGTCCATTCCACCATAGTTTCCGTCCACACATGACTAGCCTCACTCACAGTAGATCTTCACGAAGTAGGTGATCTTCTTGCCCTTACAAACATCTTGGTTCAACTCGAGAACCTAAAATTGGAGGCTCCCAAGCGACACCTAACCAATCTAGACGGCACCACCCTCCAAAACGTAATAGATGTGGTAGAACGATGAACTCCTTGCGCTTGTGCTTCTAAAGATAGCCTCCTCAACACCCAATCACTCTCTTTCAGATTTGGCATGGGTATGAGAAATTGATCTTGTGGAAAGCAACTTGGGTAGGCTAGAAATCAAGGTTCAAATGATAGGAATGGAATCTATTGATCTCAATACATGAGTAGGTGGCTCTCTCTCAGAAAAATGGATCTCGCAAGTGTAAGTGTGTTCTAAGTGCTTCCTCTAGAATGAGAGGTAGGTGGAGCGGTATATATATAGGCATCTCCCAAAATCCAACCGTTACACCATTATTGGCAAACTCGGTGAACCCGAAATGTTAATCTCGGTGGTACCGACTTCAAACTCGGAATTTCCGAAACTTCATATTAGCTGAACCAAAAGTTGGTCACCCAATCTCGGTAGCACCGATAGGAATGTTGGTTGTACCGAGATGGTGGGATTGGCATAGGATCTGTCTAAGTGTAAAATCGGTATAACCGGGTGAGAAATGTTGGTGGCACCGATTTTGCATATTTGGCTTGGGACAGATATATTTTGTGGGAAGTGCTTGAGTATTTTCTGGTGGCTATCTCTAAGCACTTGAGCAACCAATTCATTATAATACCTTATCTCCTTTTAATAGTATTGGCTTTCGTATGGACTCAAAGTGATATCTCACAAAGTGTAAAATGAAAAGTATTCTTGCTTCAAGCTTGAGCCAATCCTATTCCTTCCTTCATCAAGGGGCTTCTCCACACAATCCTATAACCAAAGCTCTATATGGACTATACTTGAAATATACAAGGTAAAAGTGTTAGCCCAACAGACAATGTATGTTGTTATGAATTATCAAAACCAAGGGAGCATAGGTGCTTTCAATCTACCCCTTTTTGGTACTTGATGACAACATACAAACAAAGCTTCAAATAAAGATAGGCATTAGAAAATGACAGCTTTGAAAGATACATGATAGTACAAGCTCCCCCTAAATGTGTGCAATGCCTTTTTAATGGATAGTTGCTTTGAACTGCATGGGCACACACATGGTAGAAGGACAAGACAAGTCATATAGATCTTGGCTATATGCATCAAACATATGTGAATGAAGAACTTCCATGTTCATGACTCACTCCTGCAAACAATATGTGCAAGAGACAAGAGATCATCATGAAAATAGATATGATCCATATACTTACCTTGAGGTTCTTGAGCGTCTTAGCATTAGGAGTACACTTGGGAAAACAAATGTCAGATAACACAAGAGTACTCTATTGTAAATATGCAAAGAGCTTCAAAAGTACCAAGATATTGAAGACATATTGAAAATAGGATTTGATGATAGATATGTCTCCAAGAGAATTTTAGAACTTTCTCCCCTAAGAATGAATATGGAAGAATTTCCTCTCCCCCTGAAACATAGCATGTAGATATTGGGTGTAGGTAGAGTAAGACAAGTTCAATCCAATAGCAACGATATTTGAAACAAATTTACCTCTCTCCCCCTTAATATGTAAGGTTTGATACATCTCCCCTTAGGTAGATCTCCCTTTAGGAAAATATATCTTCCCCTATTGATATTTCTCCCTCTTTTGTGTAAGCTTTTTAGTGCTATTTCTCCCCTTTATATAGGCTCATTGGAAACTTTGATATTTCTCCCCCTTTGGCATTAATTTCGAAAAAGGTCAGAGGTTAAGGGCTCATTGAGAGAAAATAGATCCTTCATTCTTCTCTCTTTGATAAGAGTTCCTTGAATTATCTCCCCCTATGTTAGGGATCCTGGATGTTTCTCCCTCTTATATTGTGGCACCATTGAGGGTTTCTCCCCCTAGAGAAGTTTTCTAACCCTACAAAATAATATTAAACTCATTTTGTTTCCAAAAAATGTTCAATAAGATCTTAGAAGCCAATGAAACATTGGATCATTGATAATCTTTCTCCCCCTAAGGAAAAAGTCCAGAAAATATCAAAAAAACAAAGGCAGTGATAATATCAGAGTCACTAACGCAATGTGATTCAGTAGAACCGAGAATGAAAACAGGCCTCTCGGAGAAATCGGTTGGACCAAGTTTCCCAGATCGGTGGAACTAAGTTGCAATGAAAATCAACTCCATATCTGAAAATAGATAGAAAATAATCTAAAGATTGTTATAAGATACCAATTGTGAAAGAAAACATAAAACAACACCAACTTTTTTTTTGAAATATACATACATATAGATGAGAGTTGAATTGTTCCAAGAAAGTATGCAATGAAAAATGTGAACCATACAAGAATCTCTGTCTAGATGTAGGGCAGTGACTAGGTCACCTATATTAGAGTATTTGACTTGAGGAGTCAAGCAAGAATGCTTGATCATAGGTCATACTCATCGTTAAGCACAAAAATGGGGTTACTATTTTTTATTAAGACTTTTAATGTCATTGTATCACTTGAGTTTCTTTACTTCATGACTTGGTGTAAAGCTTTATCAATAATACGAGTACATACCTTCGAAAGATGTTGATGACGTGGCATGTAGGTGAACTTGTCGTGGATGCTCAAAGTTTATGAAGACCATCTTGAGTTGGGAGCTATCCTTCTCATTCTGGTCCACTTTTCACCTACAATGGTTAGTCATGCAAGAAAGAACACAATATATCCAAATGACATAAGTGAATTTCATATCATATGATGGCCAAGGATATGATTTTGGTGCCTTCTTCCTCCATCTCTGAAGAAGGGGTTGTTGATACTTGGTGTTAGAGCATATTTCTCCATATGTGGTTTTGGTAATTAATGACGATCCCAATGGACTAATGGTTGCCTTAAGTTATATTCGAAGGATTTGTCCATATGTTCTTCTTGAAGTCCATCAGTTGGTTTCAAGGAGTTTATACGATGACCAAGGTGGTATTCAATGTATTATCCAAACATTGGACATAAAGACATAAGGTTGATCAACAAACAAAGTGTACCAGATGTACCGAGAGGGATCAAGTGATCCCATGGTATGGTAAGCATTGTTGATTATGCATTTCTGTACTAACTTATGGTCCATCTTCGTGAGAGTTCTACGTGAGGTTAGGTGTGTTTCCGTGGGCTTGCATCAAGATGAAGATCTCATACAACCCATGGAGGATGAAGTCAAGTGGTGATCGCCATCAAGATTGCGGTGTGCAAGTTCAAGTGTAGCATCATGAAGATATCATGCTTGAAGCTTGCCATCCATTGCTGTGGCAATGGACTTGTGAAGATGTGATGAAGAGTGGCTCACCCATAGTGGAGTATGGGCGAGAAATTTACAAGTCTTCATCGAGCTAGCGCAATCAAGAAAGGTGGTCCATCTTGAGGAATTCAAGATTGTCATCATCTAGCTCAAGTGGACTATGGGCAAGGTATAGGTTTGTCCTTGATAGGTTTTCTATTTTAAGATAGATTGTCGTACTGTCAAGGGGGGCTCTCAAGTCAGTAGCTTAATCGTATCGTTCATTGAGAGCTCAAACCATTTGCATCCTTGCATCATCTTTCTTGGTTCTTGTTTGGTGGTTCTCTTTGTGAGTTTTAAAGCTTATGGTCATCTTTATGACAAGCTCGAGTTCATCGAAAACGGAGTTCATGTGCATCTTCTATGATGTTTTCGATGTTGGAGTTTTTGCCAGTTTTTCATTCATAGATGTTTGACATCTCTATATCATTGGCATTTTCCTTAACTTCATGTTCTTAACATTTCGGATAGCCCTTCTCGTCCTAAATCCAACAAGCTTGAGTTTTCTCAATTCGAAGTTCGTATGCGAAAGTTATGGCAGTTCAGGGTAAGCTTTCACTCTCAAGCGGAAGTACCGCTGAGGCAGAGTGGTGGTACCGCTCTAGCGGTACTACCGCTCTCCCTTGCCGGTCGCTCTTCCGCTTATATTTTTCTTCTCGCTTCTGCGGGGTCTTTTTTCCATTTTGAGCGGTAGTACCGCTCCGGCAGTAGTACCGCAGGGGCAAACGGTAGTATCGCTCCCGCGGCACTACTGCTCCAAGATCTTTGCCGTTTTCACGTTCTTCTTGAAACTTCCATGCCAGCGGAAGTACCGCTCGCCTGAGCAGTACTACCGCTTGTTCACTGACTGAGTGCATAACGGTTCGATTTGGGGAGGCCTATAAAATGGGGTCTTATTCCCCAATGGTTTTCTATCCGTTGAGCTCGTGTTCTTCCCCCATTGTTGACCTTCTTCGAGCTTGCTAACTCTCAATCCCACCAATGATTCTTGCTAGTTCTTGAGGGAAAAGAGAGAGGAGATCTAGATCCACATTTCCACCAATCACTTTCTCCTCTATGTGAGGGGAACCCCTTGGCTCTTGATCTTGGAGTTCTTTGTGAGCTCCTTGTTCTTCCTCTCATATTCCTCCATAGCTTTTGTTGTTGTGGAGGGATTTGAGTGTGAGGGACTTGACCATTTCATGTGTTCTTGCCATTGCATTAGTTGCATCGGTTTTAGTTCTCCACAGTGATATGTGGAAGCAAAAAGTTTGAGAAGCTAATTACCCTTAGGTACTTGGTACCCTAGATATTGCTCTTCGTGGATGCTTTGGCGTCCTAGAAGCTTCGTGCTTCCTTGGAGCTCAATCATTGTGGTGTAAAGCTCCGGGCAAGCGTCGGGGTCTCCAAATAAGTTTTGGAGATTGCCTCGAGCATTTGAGGTTACCTCGAAGCCATATTTCATTGTGGTGAAGGTTCATGGTGTCGCTGGGAGCCTCCAATTAAGTTTTTGAGATTGGCCCAACCGTGTTTGTATGGGTTCGCTGACCACCCTCAAGGGTCCCTTAGTGGAATCACAACATCTTGCATTGTGCGAGGGCGTGAGGATATTATGGTTGCCTTAGTGGCATCTTGGGGAGAATTGTGCCTCCACACCGCTCCAAACGGAGATGTCTGAACTTTGGGATACATCATCGTCTCCGCGTGCCTTGGTTATCTCTTACCCGAGCCCTTTACTTATGCACTTTACTTTGTGATAGCCATATTGTTTCTTGTTATATATCTTTCTATCACTTAGTTGTTTATCTTTCTTAGTATAAGTTGTTGGTGCACATAGGTGAGCCTAGTTGTTTTAGGTTTTGTGCTTGACAAATTAAACATTAGTTTATTCCGCATTTGTTCAATCCTTAACCGTAATTATTTTACAGCGCCTATTCACCCCGCCTCTAGGCGACATCCACGTCCTTTCACTTGGCTAAGTCAAGATTAATTTTCATGCGAGTTGATGGAATCTTGGGAAGTTTATTTCTTTAAAGTACCTACAAAAGATTAGATGCAATACAAAGGAGCATAGTTTTCCAAGATATAATATAGTGTCAAATCAATGGCATCAAGGAATAGACAATCGAGATCATGCCCTTGCATGCATCCGAGTGAGTCTAGCTCAAGTTTGAAGCATCAATGATGTTCAACTCACTCCTCAAATGACAAAATACTTTCTCATAAAGTGGTTTGGTAAAGATATCAGCTAATTGTTTTTTAGTACGAACATGCTTAAGATCTATATTTCCTTTACCAACATGATCATGAATGAAATGATGTCGCACTTGAATATTTTTTGTTCGAGAATGTTGCACGGGATTATAGGCGATTTTAATAGCACTTTCATTGTCACACAAAAATGGAACATTTTTAACATGAATGCCATAATCCTTAAGAGTTTGAGTCATCCATAGTAATTGTGCACAACATGATCCGACAGCTTTATATTCAGCTTTAGCAGTAGATAAAGATACCGAGTTTTGTTTCTTGGATGACCAAGATACAAGAGATCTCCCAAGAAATTGACATGTACCCGAGGTGGGTTTTCTATCAACCCTGTCTCTGACGTAGTCCGAGTCGGAATAGCCAACAATATTAAAAGAAGATCCCTTGGGATACCATATGCCAAAGTTTGGTGTATGTATTAAGTATCTCATGATTCTTTTAAGAGCCAACATATCACACTCTTTAGGTGTCGCTTGGTATCGGGCACACATGCAAACACTCAACATGATATCAGGATGATAGGCACATAGATATAGCAATGAACCAATCATTGATCCATAAACTCTTTGATCAACTGGTTTGTCCTCCTTAGTGAGGTCAATATGTCCACTAGTAGGCATGGGAATTCTCATACCTTTGCACTCTTGCATATTGAACTTCCTGATTAAGTCCTTGGTGTACTTGGTGTGAGAGATAAACGTACCTTCTCTCGGTTCTTTGATTTGCAATCCAAGGAAGAATTTAGCTCGCAAATCATTGACATCTCATATTTCTCTCACATCAACTTTCCAAATTTCTCACTAAAATGTGGGTTAGTAGAACCAAAGATAATATCATCCACATATATTTGGCATACAAATAGTTCGCCATTAACTCTTTTAGTGAATAAGGTTACATCAATTTTACCAATTTCAAAACCCTTTTCTATGAGAAACTTCGTTAGACATTTGTACCAAACTCTAGGGGCATGTTTAAGAACATATAAAGCTTTACAAAGTTTGTAAACATGATTAGCTTTCTTAGGGTTCACAAATCTGGGAGGTTGTTTGACATAAACCTCCTCCTTAGTTTCACCATTTAGAAAAAGCATTTTTGATATCCATTTGGTAAAGAGTAATATCATGGTGATTTGCATCAGCGAGAACAATTTGAATAGCTTCAAGTCTAGCAACGGGGGAATAAGTCTCACCATACCTTCGACTTGCGTGTATCCTTGGGCTACGAGACGCGCCTTGTTACATACAACTTGTCCATGATCATCTTGCTTGTTCTGAAACACCCATCTTGTACCAATGATGTTTTGCTCTCCTTCGGGCTTTAAAACAAGTGTCCACACTTGATTCCTCTCAAAGTTCTATAGCTCTTTGCTACGGCGATAGAAATCCTTCTGTTGCCTCTTGAGCTTGCGTCGGTTTTTCCCTTGAAGGGGAAAGGGTGGTGCAGCACATGAGCAGTAAGTATTTCCCTCAGTTTGAGAACCAAGGTATCAATGCAGTAGGAGAATTGCGCCAAGTCCAGAGTACCTGCGCAAACACAAACAAGCTTGCACCCAACGCTATAAAGGGGTTGTCAATCCCTTCAAGATTGATTGCAAAGTGAGATCTGAAGGCGTAAAGTGCAGCGAAGTAAAATTGTAAGGCTGAAAATATGGTGTGAAGTAGACCTGGGGGCCATAGTGTTCACTAGAGGCTTCTCTCATAATAGCAAATAATACGATGGGTGAACAAATTACTGTCGAGCAATTGATAGAACAACGCAAAGTCATGATGATATCTAAGGCAATGATCATACATATAGGCATCACGTCCGAGACAAGTAGACCGATACTTTCTACATCTACTACTATTACTCCACACATCAACCGCTATCCAGCATGCATCTAGTGTATTGAGTTCATGACGAACAGAGTAACGCCTTAAGCAAGAAGACGTGATGTACAGGGATAAACTCAAACCAATTATGAAAACCCCATCTTTTTACCCTTGATGGCAACAACATGATGCGTGCCTCGCTACCCCTTCTGTCACTGGGTGAGGTCACCGCACGGTATGAACCCAAAACCAAGCACTTCTCGCGTTGCAAGAATCATATATCAAGTTGGCCAAACAAAACCCACAACTCGAAGAGAATTACAAGGATATGAAATCATGCATAAGAGAGATCAGAAGAAACTCAAATAAAATTCATAGATAATCTGATCATAAATCCACAATTCATCGGATCTCGACAAACACACCGCAAAAGAGGATTACATCAGATAGATCTCCATGAAGATCATGGAGAACTTTGTATTGAAGATCCAAGAGAGAGACTAAGTCATCTAGGTACTAGCTATGGACCCGAAGGTCTATGGTGAACTACTCACGCATCATCGGAGAGGTCATGGTGTTGATGAAGAAGCCCTCCGTATCTGAATCCCCCCTCCGGCAGGGCACCATAACGTGCCCCCGATGGGATCTTGCAGAGACAGAAGCTTGCGGCGGCGGAAAAATATTTTCGTGGATCTCCTCGTCAATTTTGGAATTTTTCTGAATTTATAAGCGGAAGAGGTAGGGCAAACGTGCCACAGGGGGCCTACAAGCCTGCTAGGCGCCCCCCCCCTAGCCGCGCCTAGGGGGCTTGTGGGGTCCCCTGCTGGCCCCTGCCTTGGTTCTCAAGTCTGGTGCGTATCTTCTGTTCCGGAAAAAATCTTTTCGGAAGTTTTATTCCGCTTGGACACGGAAAAAGCTGGAACTAGCACTTGGCACTAAGTTAATAAGTTAGTCCCAAAAAAGATATAAAAGGCATACAGAACATCCAAAGTTTGACAAGATAATAGCATGGAACCATAAAAAATTATAGATATGTTGGAGACGTATCAAGCATCCCCAAGCTTAACTCCTGCTCGTCCTCGAGTAGGGAAGTGATAAAGACTGGATTTTTGATGTGGAATGCTACCTAGCATTGTTGTCGTTTGTAACTTCTTTCATGTGACATGAATGTTCAGATCCGTAAGATTCAAAACAATAGTTTGCTATTGACACGAACACAATAATACTTCAAGCAAACTAGCAAGGTAATCATGAACTTTCGAAATAACAAGGCCAAAGAAAGTTATCCCTACAAAATCATATAGTCTGGCTATGCTCCATCATCCTCACACAACTAATTTAAATCATGCACAACCCCGGTATTGGCCAAGTAATTGTTTTCGCACTCTTACTTTCTCAAAACTTTTTCAACTATCACGCAATACATGAGCGTGAGCCATGGATATAGCACTATAGGTGGAATAGAGTGTGGTGGTGGTTGTGAGACAAAAAGGAGGAGATGGTCACATTGACTCGGCGTATTAATGGGCTATGGAGATGCCCATTAATTGATATCAATGTGAATGAGTAGGGATTGCCATACAAAGGATGCACTGGAGCTATAAGTATGTGAAAGCTCAAAAGGAGAACTAGTGGGTGTGCATACAACTTGCTTGCTCACGAAGACCTAGGGCAATTTGAGGAAGCCCATCCTTCGAATATACAAGCCAAGTTATATAATGAAAATTCCCACTAGCATATGGTAGTGACAAAACAAGAGGCTCTCAATCGTGAAGAACATGGTGATATTATGAAGCACAAGTGTGGAAAAAGATAGTAGCATTGTCCCTTGTCTCTTTTTCTCTTTTTTTTATTTGGGCTCTTTGGCCTCTTTTTTCTCTCTTCTCTCTTTTTTTGGGCTCTTTGGCCTCTTTTTTCTCACATGGGACATTGCTCTAATAATGATGATCATCACACTTTTATTTACTCACAGCTCAAAGCTTAGAACGATGATTACTCTATATGAAATGCCTCCAGCAGTGTACCGGGATGTGCAACGATCTTGCTTGACGTATGACGTTGGAACATCTCGCTAGCTATCTTACGATCATGCAATGGCAATCTGAGAGTGACGGCACAAGTCATGATACGGAACGGTGGGAGTTGCATGGCAATATATCTCGGAATGGCTATGAAAATGCCATAGTAGGTAGGTATGGTGGCTGATTTGAGGAAGGCATATGGTGGGTTTGTGCACCGGCGAAAATTGCACGGTACTAGAGAGGCTAGCAATGGTGGAAGGTGAAAGTGCATCTATACCATGGACTCACATTGGTCATGAAGAACTCACATACTTGTTGCAAAAAAAATTATTAGTAATCGAAACAAAGTGCTAAACGCATACTCCTAGTGGAAGGGTTGGTAGGTGTAAACCATCGCGCGATCCCGACCGCAACACAAAGGATGACAATCAATAGATCAATTATGCTTCGACTTCCTAACATAGCGGTTCACCATACGTGCATGTTACGGGAATCAATAACTTCAACACAAGTATTTATAGATTCATAACACCCTACTAACATAACTCTTAATATTACCAAATCCACGTCTCAGAACTAATTGAGAGGAATCAAAACTTATCTTTCTAATCAATGCACATGAAGGTGGAAGTTTTATTGTATCATCTTTGGGTACCTATCACCTTTGGGACTACTTTCATAGCACAAACCAACTACCAAGTCATGCACCGCCGTGCTCTAAAAGATCTAAGTGAAGCACATAGAGCAAAATTATCTAGCTCAAAAGATATAAGTGAAGCATGATGAGCATTCTAGCAAATTCACGATGAGTGCATGTCTCTCTCAAAAGGTGTGCAGCAAGGATGATTGTGACACAACAAAAATAAAAGACTCCTACGATACAATATGCTCCAAGCAAAGCACATATCATGTGGTGAATAAAAATATAGCTCCAAGTAATGTTACCGATGGATTGAAGACGAAAGAGGGGATGCCTTCCCGGGGCATCCCCAAGCTTAGGCTTTTTGGTGTCCTTGAATTTGGCTTGGGATGCCTTGGGCATCCCAAACCTTGATCTATTTCCACTCTTTATCCCTTTGTCCATGAGAACATCACCCAAAACTTGAAAACTTCACAACACAAAACTTAAATAGAAACTCGTGATGTCATTAGCACAAGAAAACAAACTACCACCTCTTTAGGTACTGTAGCAATATGTATACTTGATATACTTCTGGTACCTCAAAAATTCTGAAAAATTACGACTGCCTAGTCAAAAGGCATATCAACCAGCAGGAAAAAGAATCAACTCAAAATCTCTTTCTGAATAAAAATGAACAATAATCTTGTGAGCGAAAAGTTTCTATGTTTTTCCAGCAGGGTCAAACAACCATCACCAAGACTAGTCATAAAGGTTTTGTTTGGCTCAAACACAAAAAAAGCAAAAAAGACACAATCATAACAGAATTATGATGGTGTGGACCCAACGAAACAGAAAGAAAAAGATAAATTCATTGGGCTGCCTCCCAACAAACGCTATTGTTTAACGCCCTTAGCTAGGCATAAGGTGATAGAATCATGTGTCGTCGTCTTTGGTGCTCAAACCATAAGTAGCCCTCATCATAGATTCATAAGGCAATTTTATTTTCTTTCTAGGAAAATGTTCCATGCCCTTATTTAAAGGAAATTGTAATCTAATATTCCATCGATGATAGCACCGATAGTCCTTAGGAAAGGTCTACCAAGAATTATAGGGCATGTAGGATTGCAATCAATGTCAAGCACAATGAAATCCACGGGTACATAATTCCTGTTTGCAATAATAAGAACATCATTTATCCTTCCCATGGGTTTCTTGATAGTAGAATCTACAAGATGCAAATTAATAGAACACTCCTCAATTTTATTAAAACCCACAACATCACATAAAGACTTTGGAATCGCGGAAACACTAGCACCCAAATCACACAAAGCAGTGCATTCATAGTTTTTGATTTTGATTTTGATAGTAGGTTCCTACTCATCATGAAGCTTTGTAGGGATAGAAACTTCCAATTCAACTTTCTCTTCAAGAGATTTTATCATAGCATCGACGATATGATCGGTAAAGGCCTTGTTTTGGCTATAAGTGTGTGAAGAGTTTAGCATGGATTGCATCAAGGAAATGCATTCAATCAAGGAGCAACTATCATAATTGAATTCCTTGAAATCCAAAGTAGTAGTTTCATTACTACTCAAGGTTTTAATATCTTCTACTCCACTTTCAATGCTTTTAGCATCAAGATAAATGGACTCCGAATCATTGGGGCATTTTTCAACCAAAGTGGATTCATATCCAGCCCATCATCATTAGGTTTGACACAAGAAAACAAAGATTCAATGGGAGTCACAGCAATCACTTTAAGATCTTCGTGATTCTTATCACGAGAACACGCCCTTTTAAGCCATTGATGTCTAGCACGAATTTGGGCGGTTCTTTCGTTGCTCTCACTCATGGAAACACGCATAGCTTTCAAAGTTTCATCCATATTGATCTTGGGAGGAGCACATCTAACTTTCAAAGCATCAATATCACTAGACATTCTATCAACGCTCCTAGCCAAATCGTCAATTTTGAGTAGTTTTTCCTCTATAGACGCATTGAAAATCTTTTGCGAGTTAATAAACTCTTTGATATTACTCTCTAGATCAGAGGGTAATCTATTGTAATTTCCATGAGTATTGTTGTAGGAATTGCCAAAGTTATTAGAGGGGTTACTAGGAAAAGGCCTAGGAACATAGTTTCCTCTAAAAGCATTGTTGTTGCCAAAATTATTCCTACCAACAAAATTAACGTCCAAGCTAGCGTTGCTACTCTCAATCAAGGAAGACAAGGGCATGTCATTAGGATCTAAAGGAGCACTTCTACTAGCAACCAAATTCATTAACTCATCCATCTTAGAACTCAACGAGTTAATTTCTTCTATAGCGTGTACCTTCTTACTAGTAGGTGACCTTTCAGTGTGCCACTGAGAGTAGTTTGTCATGATATTGTCTAGGAGTTTTGTGGCTTCTCCTAACGTGATTTCCATGAACGTTCCACCTGAGGCGGAGTCCAAGATATTTCTAGAAGCGAAATTCAAGCCAGCGTAGAAGATTTGTATAATCATCCAAAGACTCAAGCCATGAGCGGGACAATTTCTAATCATCAATTCCATTCTCTCCCAAGATTGTGCAACATGTTCATGATCAAGTTTCTTAAAATTCATAATATCATTACGGAGAGAGATAATCTTAGCCGGTGGAAAATACTTGGATATGTAAGCATCTTTGCACTTATTCCAACAATCAATACTATTTTTGGGCAAAGACGAAAACCAAGTTTTTTCTCGATCTCGCAACAAGAAAGGAAAAAAGCTTCAATTTAATCATTATCCACATCTTTCTTATTTTGCATATCGCAAAGCTCAATGAAGGTATTAAGATGGGATGCGGCATCTTCACTAGGAAGGTCGGAGAATTGCTCTTTCGTAACAAGATTCAGCAAAGCAGCATTGATTTCGTATGATTCCGCACTAGTGGCGGGAGTAATCGGAGTACTAATAAAATCATTATTATTAGTATTCGAGAAGTCACAAAGTTTGGTGTTTTCAGTCATGGTGACTTCAGCAAGCAAGCAAGCACACAAGCGAAGAGAAAGCAAGTGAGAGAAAAGGGCAAACGAAAAAGGCAAATATTTTTGTAAAATTTTGTTTTTCAGAAGTGGGGGAGAGGAAAATGAGAGGGAAAAAAGTAAATGCAAGATATGAGTTTGCGACACTTACTTGGATGAGTTCTTGACATGATCCTCCCCGGCAACGGCGCCAGAAATTCTTCTGCTACGGCGACAGAAATCCTTTTGTTGCCTCTTGAGCTTGCATCGGTTTTTTCCTTGAAGAGGAAAGGGTGGTGCAGCACAGGAGCATTAAGTATTTCCCTCAGTTTGAGAACCAAGGTATCAATCCAGTAGGAGAATCGCGCCAAGTCCAGAGTACGTGCGCAAACACAAAAGAGCTTGCACCCAACACTATAAAGGGGTTGTCAATCCCTTCTAGATTGATTGCAAAGTGAGATCTGAAGGCGGAAAGTGCAACGATGTAAAATTATAAGGCTAAAAATATGGTGTGAAGTAGACCCTGGGGCCATAGTGTTCACTAGATGCTTTTCTCAAAATAGCAAATAATACGGTGGGTGAACAAATTACTGCCGAGCAATTGATAGAACCGCGCAAAGTCATGACGATATTTAAGGCAATGATCATACATATAGGCATCACGTCCGAGACAAGTAGACCGATAATTTCTTCATCTACTACTATTACTCCACACATCGACCGCTATCCAGCATGCAGCTAGTGTATTGAGTTCATGACGAACAGAGTAATGCCTTAAGCAAGATGACATGATGTAGAGGGATAAACTCAAACCAATGATGAAAACCCCATATTTTTACCCTCGATGGCAACAACATGATGCGTCCCTTGCTACCCCTTCTATCACTAGGCGAGATCACCGCACGGTATGAACCAAAAATCAAGCACTTCTCCCATTGCAAGAATCATAGATCAAGTTGGCCAAACAAAACCCACAACTCGAAGAGAATTACAAGGATATGAAATCATTCAGAAGAGAGATCAGAAGAAACTCAAATATGATTCGTAGATAATCTGATCATAAATCCACAATTCATCGGATCTCGACAAACGCACCACAAAAGAGGATTACATTGGATAGATCTCCATGAATATCATGGAGAACTTTGTATTGAAGATCCAAGAGAGAGAAGAAGCCATCTAGCTACTAGCTATGGACCCGAAGGTCTATGGTGAACTACTCACGCATCATCAGAGAGGTCATGGTGTTGATGAAGAAGCCCTCCGTATCCGAATCCCCCCTCCTGCAGGGCGCCCCCCAGATGGGATCTTGCGGAGACAGAAGCTTGCGGCGGTGGAAAAGTATCTGCGTGGATCTCCTCGTCAATTTTGGAATTTTTCTGAATTTGTAAGCGGAAGAGGTAGGGCAGACGAGCCATAGGGGGCCCACAAGCCTGCTAGGCACGGGCCCCCCTGGCCGTGCCTAGGGGGCTTGTGGGGTCCCCTGCTGGCCCCTGCCTTGGTTCTCAACTGTGGTGAGTATCTTATGTTCCGGAAAAAATCTATTCGGAAGTTTTATTCCGTTTCGACACCATTTAAAATACTCCTCTCAAAAGGGTCAAAAACACAGAAAAAACAGGAACTGGCACTTGGCACCTAGTTAATAAGTTAGTCCCAAAAAGATATAAAAGGCATACAAAACATCCAAAGTTTGACAAGATAATAACATGGAACCATCAAAAATTATAGATACGTTGGAGACATATCACTCTTCTTGCATGGCATTCACCCAATCCGGGTCTTGAAGGGATTCTTCGACCTTCAAAGGCTCAATGCTAGAGATGAAAGAATAGTGCTCACAAAATTTAGTTAAACGAGATTTAGAGCGAGTGATTCTCCCGGTTTGTATGCCACCGAAGATTTGATTCGGAGGATGATCTTTGTCCACTATTGCTCAAACTCCTGACAGCTTCTTCTTGTTGGATGGTGGAGCTTCTTCATCATCATCTTCTTGGACTTTGTCGTTGACGGTGTCATCTCCTTGAGGTGGTGGTGAGGAAGGTTGAGGTGGATCTTCACGATATACTTCTTCCTCTTTTTCATCATGTCGTGTACCGCTTGTGGATGCCTCCATGTAGTTTTGTGGTTCGCCTTGACGTGAAGTAGGGGCTTCCACTTGAATTGATGAAGTACTTTCCTTGACCTCCATGGGACGAATCTTGCCGATAGGTAGACCTTGGATGGCTTCTGAAGGTTCCCTGTCTCCTACATCATTTTGCAATTGTTCCACTTCCGAACCATTAGATTCATCAAACTTCACATATGTCGTCTCTTCAACTTTTCGAGTGAAGCTGTTGTAGAAACGGTAAGTGTGAGAGTTTGAGCCGTAACCAAGTAGGAAACCTTCATGAGATTTAGGAGCAAATTTAGCGCGATGATGCTTATCAAGAATGTAGCACTTAGAGCCGAATACTCGAAAGTATCCAAATTGGGGTTTGTTACGGTGAGTAGCTAGTATGTAGTTTTACTGAGAAGATTGTGTAAGTAGAGTCGGTTTATGCAAGCTGTTTCGACGGCTTCTGCCCAAAAGTGGCTTGGCCTATTGAATTCTTCAAGCATCGTTCTGGCCATCTCTATGAGAGTCCGATTCTTCCTCTCAACATCTCCATTTTGTTGAGGTGTGTACGTCACCTAGAACTCATGTGAGATACCTTCTTCATCAAGAAAAGTATCCACATTAATGTTCTTCAACTCCATCCTGTTGTCGCTCTGAACTTTCTTGATCTTCACTTGAAACTGATTTTGAGCTTTCCGAGCGAAGTTCTTGAAGATCATTTGTACCTGCAACTTATCAACAGGAAAGAATATCCATGTAAATCTGGAAAAATCATCAACAATGACTAAACCATAAGAATTTCCACCGAGGCTCTTGTAAGCATTGGGACAAAAAATGTCCATATGTAGTAGCTCGAGTGGTCTTCTTGTAGTCATGATGTTCTTCATGGGATGACTTCCACCAAGTTGCTTTCCTGCTTGACAAGCACTACAAAGTCTATCTTTGTCAAAGATAACATCTCTAACACCAAGAATATGATCACCTTTGATAAGCTTGTCAAGTTTATGCATACCTACATGTCCTAACATTCTATGCCATAACCAACCTTTAGAAGATTTTGCAATAAGACATGTAGAGGGTTTGGATTTTTAAGTGAAATCGACAATGTATAGATCACCTCTACGGATAACAATAAATACCATGTTATGATTTTCACTACGGAACACTTTGCAGCCAATTTTCATAAATAGCACACTGAAACCAAAGTCTGCTAGTCTAGATACAAAAAGCAGATTGTAGCCAAGGGATTCAACAAGCATGAAATTTTGAACAGAACTATCATGAGATATGGCCTCCTTACCAAGACCAAGTACCATACCCTTGGAGTTGTATCCAAAGGTCATATACCTTCCAGGTCCACGGTTTGGTGTGATCTCATGGAACATGTCTTTATCTCCGGTCATGTGATTGGTGCATCCACTATCGATAACCCACTCCTTTCCTCCGACCATGTAGTCTCTACGGTTCTCCATAATGCCAAGGTTCCTCATGGTCTTCTCATACTTAATGTCAAGTTCTTCATCTTCATCGTAGTATCCATGCTCCACATTGTCGTCGTCGGATGAAATATCCTCGTCATAAGAAACAAGAATTTCGTCAGAATTTTAACTATGACAATGTTCATATTTATGCATGTGAATGGCTTCAACAATGACATTGTTTATGGTAATGATATCTCCTTTATAATGCATGAGGTCACAAAGCTCAAATGGACATTTATCAAAATTAGGATCAGTTGGTTTCATTTGTTGAAAGGCAATGCATTTATGAAAAATGATCTCAAGATTTTTTTAGTGAATAGTCGAGATATCTTTTCTCTAAGTCTTTCCGCAACGTGTGCGCACACTCAAAATTTTGCAATTGCTTAAGCACATTTCTTGGTAGTCCTCTAATGATTAGATTAACAGTTTGAAGATTACGAAACATATTGAGTTCTTCATCATGAGAAGGATTCAAAGGATCAACGGGAGGCTCATAGGGATATTTAACATACTTGTGCAAATGGAATTCATCATATATATCAAGCATTTCTTATTTCCATTGTCTAAAATATTCCCCATCAATAATAGGCACTCTACAATAATATTCCCCAAACTAGGAACATTCATCTTCCTCCAATGGTGTTTAACCAAGGATTTGGAGACCTTGCTTTGATACCAATTGAGAGATCGATAGAAGAGGTGTCTAGAGGGGGGTGAAAAGACTACTTGCATAAAGTAAAATCCTATCCTTTTTGCAATTTAATGGTTGGCAGGTTTTAGCGATTCTAAGAAGTCTAGTGCACCCGAAACATGCTAGTCATCAAATATGGCAGCGGAAAATAAATACTTTGCACATGTAGTAAGGAGTAGAGTTTAGGAAGATCAAACACGAAGAAGTTGACACGATGGTTTTTGGCATGCTTCCGATAGGTGGCGCTATGGGATGTCCATGTTAGTGAAGACTTCAATCCATGGAGGGTAACGGCTGCGTGAGTCCACGGAGGGCCCCACCCACAAGGGGTCCATGAAGAAGCGGCCTTGTTTGTTCCACCACGGCTTCCGTCCACACAAGACTAGCCTCACTCACAGAAGTGTAAGTGTGTTCTGAGTGCTTCCTCTGCGAATGAGAGATAGTTGGAGGGGTATATATAGGCATCTCTCAAAATCCAATTATTACACCATTATTGGCAAACTCGATGGAACCGAAATGTTCATCTTGGTGGTACCAAGTGCACTAAGTGTGGCAACTTTGAATTCTCGGTGAGACCGATATATGAATCTCGGTGGTACCGAAACGACCACCTAGACTAGATTTCAAACTCGGTGAGACCGACTTCAAACACGGAATTTCTGAAACTTGAAATTAGCTTAATCAAAAGTTGGTCACCGAATCTCGGTGGCACCGATAGGAATGTTGGTTGTACCGATATGGTGGGATTGGCATAGGATCTGTCTAAGTGTGAAATCGGTAGGCGAGTGAGAAATGTTGGAGGCACTGATTATGCATATTTGGCTTGGGACAGATATATTTTCTGGGAAAGTGGCTGAGTATTTTCTGGTGGCAATTTTTTAAGCACTTGAGCAACCAATTCATTATAATACCTCAACCCCTTTTAATAGTATTGGCTTTCCTATGGACTCAAAGTGATTTCTCAGAAAGTGTAAAAGTGAAGAGTCTTCTTTCTTGAAGCTTGATCCAATCCTATTACTTCCTTCATCAAGGGGCTTCTCCACACAATCCTATAGCCAAAGCTCTCTATGAACTATACCTGAAATATACTAGGTAAAAGTGTTAGTCAAAGAGACAATGTATGATGTCATGAATTATCAAAACCACCAAGGGAGCATATGTGCTTTAAAACTGATAAACTTTAGGTCATACACTGGAGGGAAACTTGTTGTTGTCCTACAAAATTTTGCTCTTGAAGGCCCAACAAAGTCTACAAAAATAAAGTTGCATAGTAGACAATAATAGACATCAAGCTATTCTTGGCGCTCTTGAAGGGGAGGTGAGTACCTGAAGGTATATCTTCAGATGTTGCAATTGAATATTTTAGTTTCTTGTTTTTCACTAGTTTTGTTTATAAAACAAAACTAAAGAAAATGTGTCACGTCCCTGGAACCCTAATCAAGTATAGCATTATGCTCATATCTTCTTTGCATTGCATCCAAGAAAATTGCAACAAGATCAAAGCAAGTGGTGAAGCAAAACTCAAAAAACCCTAGCCACTTCTCAAATTCAAAGAAATTCTAAACTTGTTCAAATCAATGAACCCAAAATGGCCTCAAGAAAAGTTCAACTTTTCTGATAATTTATGGAAGAAAATAAGCAGTGAAGAAAACTATTTTCGTAACACTTTTGGCATTTTTTTAAATGCAAAAAAGCTACTAGATTCAAGTATAAATATGAATTCAAAAACTCTAAGTTTTCAAAAATGTTGAAAACTTCAGGAATGGTTGGATATATTCCAACAAATATTCTGGTGTGTTCAAAATAATTTTATAAACTATTTTGGAGCTGAAATACAAAGCAAATCAAAATAGTTAGTAAATCAGAAAACAAAACAAGAAAAAAAATGAGGAAAGACCTACCTGACGTTCACCTGGCCCAGGCTCAGCCCCTGTGTCGTCTTCCTCCTCACCAGAAGGAACAGGAGGTGGCCGCCGCGATGCCCGGCGCCTCCACGCAGCTCCCTGCCTGCCTGGCCGCCGCTTCGCGCTGGCACGCGCGGGGATAACCTCCCCGAGCACTGGCCTATCCATTCCCGCGCACCATTCCCCCCCCCCTCTCCTCTCGGTTCCTTCCTCCCCTTCTGCCGCCATTGACAGGAGCTCGAGCTCGAGCTGCCCATGCCTCTGGCCACTAGTTCTTTCCCCCGAGTGCCCTATTCGCTCCGCCTCGACGAGCTGGTCCTCCTTGCAGAAGTAGAAGTCCCCCCGAGCCCTGCAACGCCCACGGCACCGTCGTCTTCAAGCTTTGGCCGCCGGCGAGCTTCATTTGATTCGTCGCCCACAGCGCCTCCCCGAGCCGTCTAAGCCCTCCACTGCACTCCCCGTGTGCGATCATTTCCCCCTCTTCTTCCCCTCGATTTCGTGCCCCCTAGACACTGGACCGATGAGCCCGAGCTCCGGCCGTCGGCTCCGCTCGTCGCCGGTGACCTTCGGTCCTCCCGAGCCCTCCCTGAGGCCAGTACTAGATGAGGCCGAGCCTGGGGATCCTCCCAGTGCTCTCGGCTCTCAATCCCGAGCACTACAGCCATCTCCGACGACTCTCCGGCACAGATCCGCCGCGGATCTGGTCGCCGCCGGTCAGTCTCCGGCAGGGGATGACCTGGCCTCACTAATCTGCAGGTTGAAACTCTAAGCAGTCACTAACTAGTGGGCCCCAGGCCAAGTCAAACGCAATCAGACGCTGGTCAGCGCGGGATTATCCCTGAGAGGCTGACCAGTGGGTCCCCCCTGTCGGGTTTGACCTGATCAGGTCAGCCGACGGTTGACGCCATGCTGACGTGAGCCTGACGCAATAAGTGGATTTCTGATTTAAAAGAATTCCAGAAAATGCCAAAAACTTATAAAAATCATAGAAATTAATCTGTAACTCCAATGAAAATAATTTATATACGAAAAAGTATCAGAAAAATCCAAGGAATCTGAATATGTCATTTTAAAACATGTTTGTAAAAGTTACTGGACCAATCATGTAGAATAATGAATAGGTTAAATTTAATAAATGCTTTGGAGATGGAATTTGAAAATCATTTGAATTCCACTTCAAATGCTATGACCAAACACTGTCCAATCACAACCAGCAACTTAACATATCATTCCCATGCATGTTACAAACAAGTTGATCTGAGCATCAGGTCAAATCAATTAAAATGGTATTCGAGAATACCTCGTTTGAAGTGATATTGAATCTGATTCAAATCAACTTCAAACTTAATAAATGATAGCTACATTAGCATACCACCTTGCATCTCATGCCATGCTCATGCATCATTTTGTTGCATATGATTGTTATTGATTGATGTCATTTCTATCGGTAGGCTCCGCTCCTCCGGATTCCACTGAATATCCGACTAACGCATATTGTCCCTCCTCTGACCAACAAGGCAAGCAACCATTTTGATCATCCCGATAAATCCCATGTTCTTGCTCCTGCACTTACTTATTGCATTAGGATCAAATGCTCAACTGCTTTTGCCACATTAGTTGAACCCACTTCCTTTGCATGACCTGTCTTTGTCACAGTAAATAGCTGAACCTTGCAAGCTAGCATACCTGGTAGATGCTTCAGCCATGATGTGCCTTATCCTGCTATGCATGCTATGCTTGGAGTTGTGTATGGTCTGTCATCTGGGAGATGAGCAGAATTTTGAGAATGTGTTCAGTAAGTAAGGGTTGTGTGTTGAACCTGATTTGGTAAAGGTATTGGTGAAAGGCCATGCAGGAGTACATGGCGGGTTGTTTCATTGGAACCGTCCTTAGGAACTGAGTTCCGTGTATGTAATCCAAGATGAGATACTACCACATGCTGGGCCCTGAAATATGACCCCGCTCGACTTATTAATCGCCTAGTACTCGGTTCAGGAGTTGCAAGTAGTTTTTGGTGTTTATAGCCATGCTGGAGGCCGTGCATAGCGCTGACCTGAGAGGTGGGCTGTGATGCGGTAGGCAGTGGCACGGTGTACCAAGTGGCACCCGGATGGTGGGCTTGGGAACCCTGCGCACATCGTTTGGGGCCGTGGCGGAAACCTCGGCCGGACTTCCGTGCGGGTTACCCTCAGATAGGAGATAGACCTGGACTAAGTATTAGCGTGGTTAACGGTCGTGGACGACTCCCTCGCTGGGCTTCCGCTTGAAGGTTGCTGAGGTGCATGACGTGCACATGGCGATAAGTGGCGAGAGCGTGTGTGAAGAAGTACACCCCTGTAGGGTTATGATCTATTCGAATAGCCGCGTCCGCGGATATGGACTACTTGGAGGCATATGTTGTTCATAGTTAACTTCAATGGCTACTCATAAAATTGTCAAGATAAGCGTGAGTGTCGTGAACGGCATTTCCGTATGGAGACAGAATGATTCCATGATGGAGTATTGTTGTGGTGTCAGTGGACTCGTGTGCGAGAAATCAAGTTGTAAAAATTATTTAAAAATGCAAGTTGTCTAGCCACGAGTCAAATGTTGGCTTTCCGCATGAAACCCCGCAATTCCTTATTGATACATTGCATGAGTAGATAGTTATCCTAAAGTCTTGCTAAGTACCTCCGTACTCATGTTTGCTTAATATTTATTGCAGAGGTTGTTAATGACCCTAATGGAGGGTTCTTCCTAGACATCGACGACGACGAGTAGCTGGTATCCCAGCTACGATCTGGCCCTAGGGTGGGTCTGTAGTATAGTCAGGCCATGTGCCTTCTAGTTTCATCTGTCTGTACTCAGAAAGTTTATCTACTTCCACTGGCTTGTAACTTGAATGACTGTTATGATGGGTTGTGAGACCCCTACTGTGTAATATTATGTGTGAGGCTCTTCGGAGCCTTTTAAATAAAGCTTGTATGTTTATGGTTATGTTGTGATGCCATTGATGTATCTATACATATCAGTATGCCATGCGTACGTGTGTCATACTTGATATGTATGGGGTTCGATTACCTAGCCGTAGGCTTTAGCAGCATTCCTTACAGGGAAATGGCCTCTCTGATCCAACGAGCCATGGTAGTTCGCTACTGCTCCGGACACATTGGTTGACCGGCATGTGTCCTTCTTAGTTGTTGTGTCTGTCCCCTTTGGGGAAATGTCACGCGATGTAATGGAGTCCATGTAGCTTGCTATGACTCGTCTACATTCACTGGTGACCGACACCTGCTTTGCTGGGTCATGTATGTCTGTCCCTGTGTGGAACTGCCGCTTTGGTTTATGACTAGACATGTCGATCCGGGTTCTGTGTCACTGAATTGCTAGCGACACAATTGCATACGCGAGTCAAAAGGCGCAAACGGTCCCTGCTAAGGTAAGGCTGTAGCCGTGGGGATAACTGTGCGTGAGACCGCAAAGAGATGCGATGTGTTACAGGCTGGATTCCTATGACTTATGATCGGGGTCCCGACAGCGTTGGTAATAGAGCCTGACTGACTGTAAGACTACTAAGCCAAACTGGTCGAAGTTGAGTCTAGAATTGCTTTAGTCATATATAAGGGAATTGTCTGTGGAAGGGACCGTAAGACTCTTGTTCTCTTCTCAAGTTATTCTATTTTGGTCATCCTCGTCTTTCTACGGGAATTAAGGACTAGGTTACTCATCTTCTTCTAGGCTCATGTTTCTGATCGGTAGATTATAAGACTACGGGTCGAGAGATATTTGGGTTTCTTTTATCCCTAGGAAAAGGGAAGTAAGTTTGATGATAAGAGAATTGAACTTGATAATTGAGTGGTTACGCTATTCTATTTTGGGTTGTCTCAAAATTGTTTTTGAGCATTTACAGCCGTTATGCTGCCCAATTTTGCATTCAGAGCTCTAATGCTTTTGCATTATTCTCTATTTTTCAGATGCCTGGCCGTCCTTCTCGTCAGGTGGTTCGTCTGACCAGGTGCATTGATGTGCCGGGTCATACGGCCATGCTGGTCAGGGTGATGTCGGTGTGCGGTTACCGCTGGTACCCAGAGTACACAGTGGAGGAACAGTACCGGGACTTCAACCAGAGCCAGTATATCTGCACTGTTAGGGTATTTCCAGACTACCCTGGAGCTGAGGAGCCAATCCATTGGTCCTATGGATTGGGAGTCACTATTGACATGGCAGTAAAAGATGCTGCCTATTCAATGCTGACCATTATGAGGGCGAGACATGCACTGCTGCAGAATTCAGCGTTCTGCTATGTTCCTGCCTCTTAGCCAGGTGAAGAGGGATACCTCAGTGGGGTCTATTTTGATTCCTCTATGGAGGATCCGCTACTGCACTCCACTGCTGAGATGCTAGAGAGACAGGGATGCTTGTGCTCTCCGCATGGAGCTTTATGCTACACGTGCCTGTCTCTGGACGGCTTTGACACAGCTGGCACCGGTAGTCCAGACAGGGTATGGAGATATGGAGATGCTGAACCCTGTTAGGACCCACCTTCCGACCCACGTTGACTTGCCCGCTATAGGAGGAGTCACCCCTCTTCGGGGACCCCTACTACCACCAGTCAGGGGACAAAGGCCACATCCGTGTCCTTATGGATTCCAGGGATCTCAGGCTAGAGTATTTGCTGATCCGCAGGTTGAGCTTCCAGGCCATGGAGGCAATCTTTATGAGATGTTCTATGTGGATTCCTGAACCGTGAGTGGAAGGATAGTATGGTAGTAGCCATACGTTCACAGTCCTGTGTGACTTGTGAAGTATGCTTGTGATGTGAAATGAATTCCGGAGGCATAGATAAATAATGTATAGGAAACTTGTAAGCCTCTGATGAGTAGTTTCATAATTTCAGTAGTTTTCTCTTCGGTTAAGGTTGTACTGAACTCTGTAATGGTGTGTATGAACCATGGTGTATATATAGTACTTGCTTGTTGCCATGTTGTTCGGATATTCATTTCCGCATTCCATGTGTTCAGTGCATTCTTAATCCATAGCTAGTATTGATGATGATATTGGTCTAAGCTGTGAGTTTGTTTGTCAGGATGGTGTTCACCAGGTTGAACCGTGCCCCTGCTCATGAGCAAGGCGAGGGTAGTCAAGCGTCACAAGAAGACCTGCCTCACCCGCCCTCTCTGGCGGAAGTTATGCTTGAGGCAGAGAGAAACAAAAGGGAGACCAACCGACTGTTAGAGCGTATTGAGCAGAATACGGCTCGTCAGCCTAGGAATGTTGCAGTGTCCCTCAATGACTTTGTGAAGCTGAATCCTCCAAATTTCCATCACTCCGTCGATCCCCTCGACGCTGATGATTGGCTGTGCAGTATCTCACATAAGATTCTCTCTGCGAATGTTTCTGAGGCCGACAAGGTGACCTTTGCGGCGTATTTTCTGGAAGGACCCGCCAATCTGTGGTGGCAGAACTTTGAAGCTATGCGTCCTGCTGAACCAGCAGCCACACGGGCGGACTTTAGTGCAACCTTTCGTCTGCACCATATTCCAGAGGGCCTGATGGACAGAAAGAGAGAGGAGTTCTGTGCATTCACCCAGGGCAAGTTGACCGTGGATGCCTATAGCCACGAGTTCGGTAACCTCGCCCGCTATGCAACAGAGGAGGTGTCTACTGATGCCAAGAAGCAAGCAAGATTCCGTAAGGGTCTGAGCCCTGAGCTTCGTCGTGATTTGCGCCTCCACGAGTGTACAAGCTTCCAAGCCCTGGTTAACAAGGCGCTCAGTGCCGAGACTGGTCATACCGACTTCGAAGCCACAAAGAAGCACTCCCGTGACTTTGGCTCGTCATCTGGTTCCACGTTTCCAAAACGCAGGCTGTGGGTTCCAAACAGTTCTCTGCCGCCAAGATACACTCCGAGGCCATCCTATGTGGCGCCTCAGACGAATCAGTCCAACCCTCCAGCAAAAACTTATGGTGGTCCAGCTAGCAATGCTGCACCACGTGCCAACCAAGTGATCTGTTGCAAGTGTGGAGAACCAGGGCACTATTCCCGTGAGTGTCCTCAGAATGTGGGTGCCAAGCAACCCGGAAAGTCCGTCGGGCAAGGCAAGTCGGGCAAAGCTTACTATGTGAAGCCAACTCCTGTGCGTGGCCATGTGAACTATGTCTCAGCAGAAGAAGCTGCAGAGGATCCCGACGTCATACTGGGTACGCTTCTTGTTAATCATCACCCATCGTCTGTTCTTTTTGACACTGTGTCTTCTCATTCCTTCATTTCAGAAAGTTATGCACAGTTGCATAACATGTCTTTCTGTGATATGCCAATTCCATTGGTTGTCCAAGCTCCTCGTAGTAAGTGGCAAACCTCTAGGATAACCTATGACAATGAAATTCTAGTAGACAGTCTAGTTTTTCTAGCCTCATGATAGCCCTGAAATCTTCGGATATTAATATCATCTTGGGTATGGACTGGATGTCATCTCACTATGCCAAGATTGATACTCATTCGAGAAATGTTCGGCTTACCCATCCCTCAGGAGAGATAGTCAATGTCTCTACTCGAGTTGCCAAATGCCAACTCTATTCCCTCAATGCCAACCCTCTTCCGAAACTTGAAGACATTCCGGTAGTCCGTGACTTCCCGGATGTTTTTCCAGAGGAACTGCCAGGAATTCCACCTGACAGAGATGTAGAGTTCGTGATAGATCTTGTTCCAGGAACCGTTCCAATAGCCAGAAGACCATATAAGATGGCACCCCTGGAGCTAGCGGAACTTAAGAAGCAACTAGATGAGGCCTTGAATAAAGGTTTCATTCGTCCGAGATCTTCTCCCTGGGCTTGCCTCGTCCTCTTCGTCAAGAAGAAAGACGGAACGGATCGGATGGTTGTAGATTACCGACCAGTTAATCTGGTCACCATAAAGAACAAGTATCCGCTCCCCAGGATCAACGACCTGTATGATCAGCTCGCTGGATCCTCAATCTTCTCCAAAATGGATTTGAGGTTGGGATACCATCAAATCAAGATCAAGAACGGGGACATTCCAAAAACGTCTTTTGTTACTCGTTATGGCCAATACGAGTACACCGTCATGTCCTTAGGTTTAACCAATGCCCCAGCCACCTTCTCTCGTCTGATGAATTCAATCTTCATGGAGTATCTGGATAAATTCGTCGTGGTATACCTCGATGATATTCTCATCTACTCGAAGAACGAACAAGAACATGCCGAGCATCTAAGGCTGGTATTGATGAAACTTCGAGAGCATCGCCTTTATGCCAAGTTTTCAAAATGTGAATTTTGGTTACCATAAGTGACCTATCTAGGTCACGTAATCTCTGGTAAGGCTATTGTTGTCAATCCCGAGAGAGTTCAAGCCGTCCTTGATTGGACTCAACCTGAATCGGTTAAGCAAGCTAGGAGTTTTCTTGGTCTAGCGAGCTATTGTCGCCGCTTTGTCGAGAATTTCTCCAAGGTTGCAAAGCCTCTAACTGAACTCCTCAAGAAGGATAAAAAGTTCGAGTGGACACCACAGTGTGAGCATAGTTTCCAGGAACTGAAAAGACGCCTGACTTCCGCACCTGTGTTGCTACCACCAGATTTTTCTAAGGACTTTGTTATTTATTGCGACGCCTTGCGACAAGGATTAGGTTGCATTCTCATGCAAGATCGTCATGTGATTGCATATGCATCTCCACAGTTGCGTCCACATGAGGATAATTATCCCATAGATGATCTTGAACTTGCAGCTGTAGTCCATGCACTAAAAACCTGGCGACATTACCTTGTGGGTAATCGTTGTGAAATATTCACTGATCACCAAAGTCTGAAATCTATCTTCACCCAGACGGATTTGAATCTCAGGCAAAGACGATGTGTTGAGTTGATCTCGAATTACGACTTAGGGATAACTTACACCCCGGGGAAGGCCAATGTTATGGCTGATGCATTAAGTCGTAAATCTTATTGTAACAATTTGATGCTACAAGGAGGTCAACCACATCTCTATGAGGAATTTCGGAAGTTAAATCTTTATATTGTTCCTCAAGGATTCCTTTCCACCCTGGTGGCAAAGCCTACCCTTAAGTATCAAATTATAGCTGGCCAGAAGCGTGACAAGGGAATATCACGGATCAAGGAGAATATCATTAGCGGAAATGCTAACGAATTCTCCATGAATGATCAAGGTGTTGTGTTCTTCCAGAATTGTCTAATGGTTCCTAAGAACCCACATCTAAGGCAGTTAATCCTTAAGGAGGCTCATGATTCTCCTATCACCATTCATCCCGGTAGTACTAAGATGTATCTGGACCTACGCCAGAGGTTCTGGTGGACTCGGATGAAGGGAGAAATTGCTGAGTTCGTTGCTAACTGCGACGTTTGTTGTTGAGTTAAGGCAGAACATCAAAGGCCTGCTGGCACCCTTCAGCCTTTAGCTATTCTTGAATGGAAATGGGATAAAGTTAGTATGGATTTCATTACCGGATTTCCCAAGACCAAGAAAGGAAATAATGCTATCTTTGTGGTCATTGATCGTCTCTCCAAAGTAGCTCATTTTCTTCCAGTTCGTAAGAGTATAACAGCTAGCCAGCTAGCAGAGTTATATATCTCTCGAATAGTGTCTCTTCATGGTGTTCCCCTGGAGATTAACTCAGACCATGGGAGTATCTTTACTTCTCGCTTCTGGGAAAGTTTCAGAATGTTATGGGGACTCACTTATATTTTAGCATTGCTTTCCATCCTCAATCAAGTGGTCAAGTAGAAAGAGTAAATCAAATCCTAGAAGATATGCTCCGAGCTTGTGTTATATCGTTCGGTATGAATTGGGAGAAGTGCCTTCCATTCGCCGAATTTGCTTATAACAATAGTTATCAATCAAGCTTGGGCAAAGCCCCTTTTGAAGTTCTCTATGGACGAAGATGTCGAACACCTCTTAATTGGTCACAAACCGGAGAGGGGAAACTCTTTGGCCCGGATATGACCCAGGATGCAGAAGAGCAGGTTCGCATTATTCATGAAAAGTTGAAAACAGCCCAGTCTCGTCAAAAGAGCCAATATGATCGTCATCATAAGGCTGTGACCTTTGGAGTTGACGAGAAGGCTTACCTTCGGGTTACACCTTTGAAGGGTACCCATCGATTCGGTATCAAGGGCAAGTTGGCTCCTCGTTACATTGGTCCTTTTCGCATTCTTGCCAAACGAGGAGAAGTTGCTGTCACATCCCTGACACCTTAAGCAAGTTAGCTTTGTTCTCATGACTTCTTTGCATTGCATCTAAGAAATTTTCAACAAGAACAAAGAAAGTGGTGAAGGAAAAACTCAAAACCCTAGCCACTTCTTTAAATAAAGGAAATCTCAAACTAGCTAAAATCAATGAACCCAAAATGGCCTCAAGAAAAGTTCAAACTTTTTGATAAATCATGAAAGTAAATGAGCAATGAAGAAAACAATTTTCTTGACATTTTAAGCATTTTAAATAAATGCAAAAAGCTACTGGTTTCAAGTTTTAAATTTGAAATCAGAAACTTTAAACTTTCAAAAATATTGAAAACTTTAGGAATGGTTGGAAATATTCCAACAAATATTCTAGGGTGCTTAACATAGTTTTTAAAATTATTTGGGAGCTGAAATAAATAGTAGATCAATGTCAGCAATTAAAAAAGAAATAAAACAGAAAGAAATGGGAAAAACCTTACATGTCGCCTAGCCGGCCCAGCCCAGCTCCTCCTGTCGTCTCCCTCCTCGCCAGTAGGAGCAGGAGGTGGCCGCCGCGTCGCCGTGTGCCTCCACGCAGCTCCCTGGCTTCCTGGCCGCCGCTTCGCGCTGGCAAGCACGGGGATAACCTCCCCGAGCTCGTGGCTATCCATTCCCAGCGCCAGTTCCCCCCCCCCCTCTCGGATCTCCCCTCCCTCCTTCTGCCGCCATTGGAGCCCGAGCAGAGCTCGAGCTCGCCGTCGATCTAGCCGACCCTTCTCCCTCCTGAGCCACGCAGTAGGTCCGCCGCATCCCCCTGAAGCTCCCTAGCCACGAGCCCGACGCCCAGATGCAGTGAAACGACGAGAAGCAATCGTCTTCTTCCTCGGGTCACCGAAGATCGTCGCCGGCGTTCTCCCTCTCCAGGCCGTCCCAGAGCAAACTAGCGCCACCACTTCACTCCTCGTGAGCTTGCGCGTCTTTCCCCTAAGATCTCCCCGTCGATCCCCTCCTCTAGGCCTAGTTCCACCGGAGCCCGACGAGATCTGCCGCAGGAGCTCGTCGCCGGTAGCCCTCTGGTGATCAGCTCGTCCATCTGAGACCACCAGTAGCTTCAGGCTGTCGCGTAGGTGTTGTAGGAGCTGAGACCCGTGCATAGTTCCCTCCGTATCAAAGACCCCGATGACGCCCGAACCTTGGCCGCCCCAAGCTCGTCGTCAGCGTCATCTCCGGCCAGATCAGCCCCGGCTAAGTGCAGAAATGGAACCGCGGGAGAAGTGTCATTCTTCTGGTGCTCTCCGCGCAGCGTTTGGCCCTCTGTGCGTCGTTTCCAAGACGCCCCCCCCCGACGTTCTCGTGCTCGCCGGAGGCTCCCCGCCGGCGAGGACGACCTCGCCGCCGGTGGATCTCGGCTGGCCGGAGCCACTGACGGGTGGGGCGAGCCTCTGGATAGTTTAGTAATAATAAAAATAAATCAGACAAATTAATAAGACACTGACATGTGGGTCCAGTGAGTTTAATTAACTAAATAAGATTAATCCTAATCTAAAATTGACCAGAGACACTGACCAGTGGGTCTCACTGGTCAGGTTTGACTTTCAACGGCCAGTTGGACCTGCTGATGTCATGCTGATGCAGTAAAAGTATTTTCCAGTTTAGAAATAATTCCAGAAATGTTTAAAACTTCAAAAATTCATAGAAATTAATCTGTAACTCCAATGAAAATAATTTATATATGAAAAAGTATCAGAAAAATTCAAGGAATCTGAATATGCTATTTTCAATCATGTTTGAAAAAGTTACAGAACCCAAACATGTAGATTAATGAATAAGTCAATTCTTATAAATACTTTATAAATGCAATATGGAAAGTATTTAAATTTCTTTTTGTTTGACATGATCAAACATTGTTCTAATAACAAACCAACAACTTAACATGACATCCCATGCATGTTAACATCAAGTTGATCTGAGCATCAGGTCGAATCAATTAAATCGATATCCGAGAATACCTCGTTTGAAGTGATATTTGAATTTGATTCAAATCAACTTCAAACCTAATACATGCTAGTTATAATAGTATACCACCTTGCATTCTTATGCCATGCTCATGCATCATCTTGATTGCATATGCTTGATATTGATTGTTGTCATTTCCTTCGGTAGGCTCCGCTCCCCCGGATTCCACCGAATATCCGTTTGATGGATATTGTCCCTCCTCTGAGCAACAAGGCAAGCAATCCTTTTGATCAACCCGATAAATCCCATGTTCTTGCTCCTGCACTTATCTATTGCATTAGGATCAAATGCTTCAACTGCTTTTGCCACGTTAGTTGAACCCACTTCCTTTGCATGACCTAACCTTGCCACAGTAAATAGCCGAACCTTGCAAACTAGCATACCTGGTAGTTGCTTGAGCAATGATGTGCCTTATCCTGCTATGCATGCTATGCTTAGAGTTGTGTATGGTCTGTCATCTGGGAGATGAACATAATTGTGAGAATGTGTTCGGTAAGCAAAGATTGTGTGTTGAACCTGATTTGGTAAAGGTACCGGTGAAAGGCTGTGTAGGAGTACATGGCGGGTTGTTTCACTGGAACCGTCCTTAGGAACTGAGTTCCGTGTATGTAATCCAAGACTAGATACTACCACACGTTGGGATACTTAATTGACCCTCTCGACTTATTAATCGCTTAGTACTCGGTCCAGGAGTTGCAAGTAGTTTCTGGTGTTTATAGTCATGCTGGAGGTCGTGCATAGCGCTGACCTGAGAGGTGGGCTGTGATGCGGTAGGCAGTGGCATGGTGTACCAAGTGGCACCCGGATGGTGGGCTTGGGAACCCTGCGCACATCGTTTGAGGCCGTGGCAGAAACCTTGGCCGGACTTCCGTACGGGTTACTCTCAAATAGGCGATAAACCTGGACTAGGTACTAGTGTGGTTAACGGTCGTGGCCGACTCCCTCGCTAGGCTTCCGTTGAAGGTTACCGAGGTGCATGACGTGCACATGGCGATAAGTGGCGAGAGCGTGTGTGACGAAGTACACCCCTGCGGGGTTATGATCTATTCGAATAGCCGCGTCCGCGGATATGGACTACTTGGAGACATATGTTGTTCATAGATAACTTAAATGGCTACTCATAAAATTGTCAAGATAAGCGTGAGTGTCGTGGACGGCAATTCCGAATGGAGACGGAATGATTCCACGATGGTGTATTGTGGCGGTGTTAGTGGACTCGTGTGCGAGAAATCAAGTTGTCAAAATTATTTAAAAATGCAAGTTGTCTAGCCACGAGTCAAATGCTGGCTTTCCGCATGAAACCCCACCATACCTTGTTGATACATTGCATGAGTAGTTAGTTATCCTAAAGTCTTGCTGAGTACCTCCGTACTCACGTTTGCTTAATAAATGTTGTGGAGGTTGCTAATGACCCTAATGGAGGGTTCTTCATAGACATCGACGACGACGAGTAGCTGGTATCCCAGCTACGATCTGGCCCTAGGGTGGGTCTGTAGTATAGTCAGGCCATGTGCCTTCTAATTTCATCTGTCTGTACTCAGAAAGTTTATCTATTTCCACTGGCTTGTAACTTGAATGACTGTTATGATGGGTTGTGAGACCCCTACTGTGTAATATTATGTGTGAGGCTCTTCGGAGCCTTTTAAATAAAGCTTGTATGTTTATGGTTATGTTGTGATGCCATTGATGTATCTATACATATCAGTATGCCATGCGTACGTGTGTCATACTTGATATGTATGGGGTTCGATTACCTAGCCGTAGGCTTTAGCAGCATTCCTTACAGGGAAATGGCCTCTGTGATCCAACGAGCCATGGTAGTTCGCTACTGCTCCGAACACATTGGTTGACCGGCATGTGTCCTTCTTAGCTGATGTGTTTGTCCCCTTTGGGGAAATGTCACACGATGTAATGGAGTCCTTGTAGCTTGCTACGACTCGTCTACACTCGCTGGTGACTGACACCTGCTTTGTTGGGTCATGTATGTCTGTCCTTGTGCGGTACTGCCACTTTGGTTTATGACTAGACATGTCGATCCGGGTTCTTTGACATTGGTATGCTAGCGACACTATTGCATACGTGAGTCAAAAGACGCAAACGGTCCCGGCTAAGGTAAGGCTGCAGCCGTGGAGTTAACTGTGCGTGAGACCGCAAAGGGATGCGATGTGTTACAGGCTGGATTCCTATGGCTTAGGATCGGGGTCCCGACAGCTGCCTACCAATAGGAACTTCCTCCGCATCTTTCCAATGTTCATGATGTCTTCCACGTCTCGCAACTCAGGCGTTGCTTTTTGGATCCTATCCGTGAAGTGGACCACGAAACGCTTGATCTCCAGGATAACCTTTCATACCGAGAATACCCTGTGCGTATTCTTGATCAAGCTGAGTGTACCACTCGACATTGAAACCTCAAGTTTCTTAAAGTTCAAAGGTCAAATCATTCTGAGAAGGAGGCAACATGGGAAAGAGAGGATCGTCTCCGACTTGAGTATCCCGCGTTATTCCCGACGACTTCTAAATCTCGGGACGAGATTCTTTTGAGTGGGGGTGAGTTGTCACATCCCTGGAACCCTAATCAAGTATAGCATTGTCCTCATATCTTCGTTGCATTGCATCCAAGAAAATTGCAACAAGATCAAAGCAAGTGGTGAAGCAAAACTCAAAAACCCTAGCCACTTCTCAAATTCAAAGAAATTATAAACATGTTCAAATCAATGAACCCAAAATGGCCTCAAGAAAAGTTCAACTTTTCTGATAATTCATGGAAGCAAATAAGCAGTGAAGAAAACTATTTTCATAACACTTTTGGCATTTTTTTAATGCAAAAAGCTACTGGATTCATGTTTAAATTTGAATTCAAAAACTCTAAGTTTTCAAAAATGTTGAAAACTTCAGGAATGGTTGGATATATTCCAACAAATATTCTGGTGTGTTCAAGCTTTGGCCAACGGCAAGCTTCGTTCGATTCGTCGCCCACAGCACCTCCCCGAGCCGTCTAAGCCCTCCACTGCACTCCCCGTGAGATTGCGATCATTTCCCCTCTTCTTCCCCTCGGTTTCGTGCCCCCTAGCCACTGCACCGACGAGCCCGAGCTCCGTCCGTCGCCTCCGCTCGTCGTCGGTGACCTCCGGTCCTCTCGAGCCCTCCCTGGGACAGTACTGGATGAGGCCGAGCCTGGGGATCCTCCCAGTGCTCTCGGCTCTCTATCCCGAGCACTACATCCATCTCCGGCGACTCTCCGGCACAGATCCGCCGCGGATCTGGTCGCCGCCGGTCAGTCTCCGGCAGGGGATGACCTGGCCTCACTAATCTGTCGGTTTAAACAATAAGCAGTCACTGACCAATGGGCCCCAGGCCAAGTCAAACGCAATCAGGGGCTGGTCAGCGCGGGATTATCCCTGAGAGGCTGACCATTGGGTCCCCCCTGTCGGGTTTGACCGGATCAAGTCAGCCGATGGCTGACGCCATGCTGACGTGAGCCTGACGCAATAAGTGGATTTCTGATTTAAAAGAATTCCAAAAAATGCCAAAAACTTCTAAAAATCATAGAAATTAATCTGTAACTCCAATGAAAATAATTTATATATGAAAAAGAATCACAAAAATCCAAGGAATATGAATATGTCATTTTTAAACATGTTTGAAAATGTTACTGAACCAAGCATGTAGAATAATGAATAGGTTAAATTTAATAAATGCTTTGGAGATGGAATTTGAAAATCATTTGAATTCCACTTCAAATGCTATGACCAAACATTGTCCAATCACAACCATCAACTTAACATATCATTCCCATGCATGTTAAAAAAAGTTGATCTGAGCATCAGGTCGAATCAATTAAAATGGTATTCGAGAATACCTCGTTTGAAGTGATATTGAATCTGATTCAAATCAACTTCAAACTTAATAAATGATAGCTACATTAGCATACCACCTTGCATCTCATGCCATGCTCATGCATCATTTTCTTGCATATGATTGTTATTGATTGATGTCATTTCTATCGGTAGGCTCCGCTCCTTCGGATTCCACTGAATATCCGACTGACGGATAGTGTCCCTCCTCTGAGCAACAAGGCAAGCAACCATTTTGATCATCCCGATAAATCCCATGTTCTCGCTTCTGCACTTACTTATTGCATTAGGATCAAATGCTCAACTTCTTTTGCCACGTTAGTTGAACCCACTTCCTTTGCATGACATGTCTTTGTCACAGTAAATAGCTGAACCTTGCAACCTAGCATACCTGGTAGATGCTTGAGCCATGATGTGCCTTATCCTGCTATGCATGCTATGCTTAGAGTTGTGTATGGTCTGTCATCTGGGAGATGAACAGAATTGTGAGAATGTGTTCAGTAAGTAAGGGTTGTGTGTTGAACCTCATTTGGTAAAGGTATCGGTGAAAGGCCATGTAGGAGTACATGGCGGGTTGTTTCATTGGAACCGTCCTTAGGAACTGAGTTCCGTGTATGTAATCCAAGATGAGATACTACCACATTTTGGGCCCTAAAATATGACCCCGCTCGACTTATTAATCGCCTAGTACTCGGTCCAGGAGTTGCAAGTAGTTTCTGGTGTTTATAGTCATGCTGGAGGCCGTGCATAGCGCTGACCTGAGAGGTGGGTTGTGATGCGGTAGGCAGTGGCACGGTGTACCAAGTGGCACCCGGATGGTGGGCTTGGGAACCCTGCGCACATCGTTTGGGGCCGTGGCGGAAACCTCGGCCGGACATCCGTGCGGGTTACCCTCAGATAGGCGATAGACCTGGACCAAGTATAGGCGTGGTTAACGGTCGTGGCCGACTCCCTCGCTGGGCTTCCGCTTGAAGGTTGCCGAGGTGCATGACATCCACATGGCGATAAGTGGCGAGAGCGTGGGTGAAGAAGTACACCCCTGCAGGGTTATGATCTATTCGGATAGCCGCGTCCGCAGATATGGACTACTTGGAGACATATGTTGTTCATAGTTAACTTCAATGACTACTCATAAAATTGTCAAGATACGCATGAGTGTCGTGGACGGCATTTCCGTATGGAGACGGAATGATTCCACGATGGAGTATTGTTGTGGTGTTAGTGGACTCGTGTGCGAGAAATCAAGTTGTAAAAATTATTTAAAAACGCAAGTTGTCTAGCCACGAGTCAAATGCTGGCTTTCCGCACGAAACCCCACAATTCCTTATTGATACATCGCATGAGTAGATAGTTATCCTAAAGTCTTGTTGAGTACCTCCGTACTCATGTTTGCTTAATATTTGTTGCAGAGGTGGTTAATGACCCTAATGGAGGGTTCTTCCTAGACATCGACGACGACGAGTAGCTGGTATCCCAGCTACGATCTGGCCCTAGGGTGGGTCTGTAGTATAGTCAGGCCATGTGCCTTCTAGTTTCATCTGTCTATACTCAGACAATTTATCTACTTCCGCTGGCTTGTAACTTGAATGACTGTTATGATGGGTCGTGAGACCCCTACTTTGTAATATTATGTGTGAGGCTCTTCCGAGCCTTTTAAATAAAGCTTGTATGTTTATGGTTATGTTGTGATGCCATCGACGTATCTATACATATCAGTATGCCATGTGTACGTGTGTCACACTTGACATGTATGGGGTTCTATTACCTAGACGTAGGCATTAGCAGCATTCCTTACAGGGAAATGCCCCTCTGTGATCCAACGAGCCATGGTAGTTCACTACTGCTCCGGACACATTGGTTGACCGGCATGTGTCCTTCTTAGTTGATGTGTCTGTCTCCTTTTGGGAAATGTCACGCGATGTAATGGAGTCCCTGTAGCTTGCTACGACTCGTCTACATTCGCTGGTGACCGACACCTGCTTTGCTGGGTCATGTATGCATGTCCCTGTGTGGAACTGCCGCTTTGGTTTATGACTAGACATGTCGATCCGGGTTCTCTGTCACTGGATTGCTAGCGACACAATTGCATACGTGAGTCAAAAGGCGCAAACGGTCCCGGCTAAGGTAAGGCTGCAGCCGTGGGGATAACCATGCGTGAGACCGCAAAGAGATGCGATGTGTTACAGGGTGGATTCCTATGACTTCGGATCGGGGTCCCGACAAAATGGAAATAAACTTGCATCAAATGCCTCATCTTTATGACGTATTTATTGAAAATATGGATTCCAATAATTGTGCTCAGTTCTTAAAGGGAGAATTTAATAAAATGTTTAATGTAAGTTCCTTGAATTATAAGCATGATTGCAATGTTGTTAGCATGCTTTCTATGAATACCCATAATGCTAATAATGATTGCACTAGTCATGGTAAAAAGGTTTCTTATAAGCATGTCAATTTTTGTGGAGTGCAAATACTTTGTGAATATCTCGCAATTAAGGATAATATATTTTGTAAGAAGCATAAACTTGATGAAACTGAATGGTGGCTTGAAGTGTTAGTTGACTATGCTACAAAATTATGTTCCCTTCATCCCATTACTTGTGAGCTTTGCAAAAAGGTTTTCCATCATAATTATCATTGCACACATTTTTATGATTGAGTTGTGTCCAAATTTTGTAATGACATGATCACCCTTGAACTTTATAGTGAACTTTATCTATTTTTTGAGTGTAAAGAATTGTCACATAAAAATAGTTGGTTTCATATATTCATTACTATCGAGGACACTAAAATTAATGTAAGAGAAATCTAAATGATTTGTGTGGTGCATTGTAATGGAAATGCCTATATGAGAAATTATAGAAAGACGACTAAACTGGTAGAATATAAAATGAACACTAATGTAAGGGAAACAATTTTCCATTTTCCTGCTCTTGTTTCTCATGCTGAATGAGGTGATGACGAGAATCTTCCTGTCAAACCAATCTCTTCAACGAGAAGCTCGGAAAAATTATCTAAACCCACACATAATGTGGTGAGGAAGAAGAGAAAAAAATGGGAAGTAAAGGTAAAAAGGTATCTCTCCATAATAATGTCTCTCCTATAGTTGTGTCATGTGAGACTAAATCACAAATTATAGAAGATGATACACTTGATTATGATATTGTTTTTTTGGTCCAATGACACTATGTGAGTAGGCACTATTGTAGAAGATTTTGTTATGCATGTTGCTTATTGTGATAATCATGATTGGGAAGATAATGATACACCTGATGATATTGAAAATATTTTTGGCACTAACTTGGAAAAATATGATAATATTGATTGTTATACTATTGTTGTTATTCATGCAATTAATTATAAGGGTGATTATACTAATGATATGCAAAACGATATGCTTGGGGATGCTATGGTTGATGAGAATGCCATGTTTGATAATGTATTTGCTGCAAATAATGTTTATCATAAGCTTGGGGACTCTATGATTAATGAAGATGATCTTTTTAGTTCCCCTACTTTCAATGATCAAATTTATTATGAAGATACAATGCCTCCTATTTATGATTATTCTAATGATAATGAAAGTAGGTTTGGAAGCTTCAACTTTAGGTGACGATTATTCCCCTACTTTGGAGGGTGTTAAATCGTTTTACAATGATTAAAGTGGATTTAGAGTGGTCATAACTTTATTTAGTGATGACTCCATGATACGTCTCCAACGTATCTATAATCTTTGATGGTTTCATGCTATTATCTTGTCAAACTTTGGATGTTTTGCATGCCTTTTATATATTTTTTGGAACTAACTTATTAACTCAGTGCCAAGTGCCAGTTCCTGTTCTTCCATGTTTTTTACCCCTTTCATAGGAGATTTTGAAACGGAGTCCAAACGGAATAAAATCCACGAAAAGATTTTATCTGGAACGGAAGAAGATCGGGAAGCTTGAGAGCCAAGGAAGGGGAGCCTCAGGGTCCCCACAAACCCCCACCCCGCGGCCAGGGGGGTAGGCTGCGGCCCACAGGCTTGTGGGCCCCCTAAGCGCCCCCTGACATAGGGGTTGCGCCTATAAATACCCTAAAAATCCCAAAAAATCACGAGATCATCGAAAGTACTTTTCCACCGCCGCAAGCTTCTGTCTCCGCAAGATCCCATCTGGGGCATGTTCTGGTGCCCTGCCGGAGGGGGGATTCGGACACAGAGGGCTTCTTCATCAACACCATGACCTCTCCGATGATGCGTGAGTAGTTCACCATAGACCTACGGGTCCATAGCTAGTAACTAGATGGCTTCTTATCTCTCTTGGATCTTCAATACAAAGTTCTCCATGATCTTCATGGAGATCTATCCGATGTAATCTTATTTTGCGGTGTGTTTGTAGAGATCCGATGAATTGTGGATTTATGATCAGATTATCTATGAATCTTATTTGAGTTTCTTCTGATCTCTCTTATGCATGATTTCATATCCTTGTAATTCTCTTCGAGTTGTGGGTTTTGTCTGGCCAACTAGATATATGATTCTTGCAATGGGAGAAGTGCTTGGTTTTGGGTTCATACCATGCGGTGACCTCACCCAGTGACAGAAGGGGTAGCGAGGCACGCATCATGTTGTTGCCATCAAGGGTAAAAAGATGGGGTTTTCATCATTGGTTTGAGATTGTCCCTCTACATCATGTCATCTTGCTTAAGGCGTTACTCTGTTCGTCATGAACTCAATACACTAGATGCATGCTGGATAGCGGTCGATGTGTGGAGTAATAGTAGTAGATGCAGAAAGTATCGGTCTACTTGTCTCGGACGTGGTGCCTATATGTATGATCATTCCCTTAGATATCGTCATGAATTTGCGTGGTTCTAACAATTGCTCGACAGTAATCTGTTCACCCATCATTATATTTGCTATTATGAGAGAAGCCTCTAGTGAACACTATGGCCCCCAGGGTCTACTCCACACCATATTTTCAGCCTTACACTTTTCACTTCGTTGCACTTTCCGCCTTCAGATCTCACTTTGCAAACAATCTTGAAGGGATTGACAACCCCTTTGAAGCGTTGGGTGCAAGCTTGTTTGTGTTTGCGCAGGTACTCTGGACTTGACGAGGCCCTTCTTCTGTATCGATACCTTGTTTCTCAAACTGAGGGAAATACTTACTGCTCATGTGCTGCATCACGCTTTCCTCTTCAAGGGAAAACCCGACACAAACCAGAGAAGTAACAAGAAGAATTCCTAGCGCCGAGGAAGGACTTTTGTTGCCACAGCAGAAGAATTTCTGGCGCTGTTGCCGGGGAGGAAGATCAAGTCAAGAACTCATCCAAGTAGGTGTCGCAAACTCATCTCTTGCATTTACTTTGTTTGCCAGTTGCCTCTCGTTTTCCTCTCCCCCACTTCACCAATTTGCCTTTTTTGTTTGCCTTTTTTGTTCGCCTTTTCGTTCACCCTTTTCTCTCGCTTATTCTATGTTCGTCTGTGTGGGATAGTCTACCCGTTCTCATGTCTAGATTCACCACTTCAAACGATACTCCCGAGAGAGAAGTTCTCAATTTCAAACAAATTGAGGAAGAAAACTTAAAGGACGCTTGGTATAGGATTTGCAATGCTCAGAGTAGATCTACTCATAAGCAATCCACTACCGTCTTGCTTCGCAGTTTTTATGTGGGTGTTTCTCCTTGGAATAGGTATATTCTTGACACCATCGTAGGTGGAAATTTCTTGGGTAGCCATACCGTTGATTATTATGGAGCTGTGATAAATTTGGTAGGCTTACCCCCACTCATGGTTAATGGAACTACCTTAACTCTGGAACATGTGATGCGTAGGCTGGACGTTATTGAAAATAAAGTAGCTACGATTGAACTCATTGAGAATTTGATAAAAATATCCACAATCAAATTACTCAGTACGGATCCAAGGTGGGAATGGTTTTGAAAAAATTAAAGGAGAAGGAACCCACGGCTAATGAAAAGCTAGGTCATGATTCCGCTAGGATTGGCAAACTAGAGGATGTTATAACCAACTTGGGTTCCGCTTTTGCCGCTGTGCAGAATACTCCAAATTTTGCCCACAATAAAATTACCAAGTTTGTCTTTGTTACTAAAATTAGTGGTGAATCTTCCAGCAAGAAATATGAAAACCTTAAGATGATAAGTGATCACGCCACTTATGGTTTGAATACCAAAGTCGACGATACGTGATTCTATCGCTTTTATGCTTAGCTAAGGGCGTTAAACAATAGCGCTTGTTGGCAGGCAACCCAATTAAGTTATCTTTTTCTTTCTGTTTTGTTACATGCACACTTTCATAATTCTGTTGTGATTGTGTTTCTTTTTGTGTTTGAGCCAAGCAAAGCCTTTATGACTAGTCTTGGTAATGGTTGTTTGATCTTGCTGGAAAAAGACAAACTTTTCGCTCACGAGATAATTTTTCATTTTTATTCAGAAAGCGCTTTTGAGTTGATTCTTTTTTCTGCTGATTGATATGCTTTTTCCCCAGGCTATCGTAATTGTTCGGATTTATTGAGGTACGAGAAGTATACAAAGTATACAGACTGATACAGACTGGTCTGTTTTTGACAGATTCTATTTTTTGTTGAGTTGGTTGCTTGTTTTGATGAAACTATGGTTAGTATCGGGGGGGTAATAGCCATGGAAAAGTGAGAATACAGTAGCCCAACACCAATATAGATGGAATTCAATTTTGCTACAGTACCAAAAGAAGTGGTAGTTTGTTTTCTTGTGCTAATGTTATCACGAGTTTCTGTTTAAGTTTTGTGTTGTTAAGTTTTCAAGTTTTGGGTGATGTTCTCATGGACAAAGAGATAAGGAGTGGAAAGAGCTCAAGCTTGGGGATGCCCAAGGCATCCCAAGCCAAATTCAAGGACACCAAAAAGCCTAAGCTTGGGGATGCCCCAGGAAGGCATCCCCTCTTTCGTCTTCAATCCATCGGTAACATTACTTGGAGCTATATTTTTATTCACCACATGATATGTGTTTTTGCTTGGAGCGTCTTGTATCGTAGGAGTATTTTCCTTTTGTTGTGTCACAATCATCCTTGCTACACACCTTTTTGAGAGAGAGAGAGACATGCATTCATCGTGATTTTTGCTAGAATGCTCATAGTGCTTCACTTATATCTTTTGAGCTAGATACTTTTGCTCTATGTGCGTCACTTATATCTTTTAGAGCACGGTGGTGCTTGATTTGGTAGTTGGCTTATGCTATGAAATTACTCCCAAAAGTGATAGATACCCAAAGAGGATGCAAAACCTCCATCTTCATGTGCATTGAGTAGAAATAGAAGTTTTGATTCCTCTCAAATAGTTTTGAGACATGGATTTGATAATATTAAGAGTTATGTTAGTAGAGTGTTGTGAATCTAGAAATACTTGTGTTGAAGTTAGTGATTCCCGTAGCATGCACGTATGGTGAACCGCTATGTTAGGAAGTCGGAGCATAATTGATCTATTGATTGTCATCCTCTGTGTTGAGGTCGGAATCGCGCGATGGTTAACACCTACCAACCCTTCCCCTCGAAGTATGCGTTTAGCACTTTGTTTCGATTACTAATAAAAACTTTCGCAACAAGTATGTGAGTTCTTCATGACTAATGTGAGCCCATGGTATAGATCCACCTTCACCTTCCACCATTTATAGCCTCTCTAGTGCCGCGCAATTCTCCCCGTTGCACAAACCCACCAAATTCCTTCCTCAAAACAGCCACCATATCTACCTACTATGGCATTTTCATAGCCATTCTAAGATATATTGCCATGCAACTCCCACCATTCCGTCTCATGACTTGTGTTATCACTCTCATATTGCCATTGTATGATCGTAAAATAGCTAGCGAGATGTTTCAATGTCATACGCCATGCTAGATCGTTGCACATCCCGGTACACTGCCAGAGGCATTTCCTATGGAGTCATCTTCATTGTGATCTTTGAGCTGCGAGTAAATAAAAGTGTGATGATCATCATTATTAGAGCATTGTCCCATGTGAGGAAATAAATAAATAAATAGAGGCCAAAGAGCCCAAAAACAGAATAGAAAAGAAAAAAAAGAGGCCTAAGAGCCCAAATGAAAAAAAGAGAAAAGAGAGAAAAAGAGAGAGCGGACAATGCTACTATCTTTTTCCACACTTGTGCTTCATGATAGCACCATGTTCTTCATGATTGAGAGCTTCTTGCTTTGTCACTACCATATGCTAGTGGGAATCTTCATTATATAACTTGGCTTGTATATTCCAATGACGGGCTTCCTCAAAATTGCCCTAGGTCTTTGTGAGCAAGCAAGTTGGATGCACACCCACTAGTTTTCCTTTTGAGCTTTCACATACTTATAGCTCTAGTGCATCTTGTGTATGGCAATCCCTACTCATTCACATTGATATCTATTAATGGGCATCTCCATAGCCTTTTGATACGTCGAGTCAATATGACCATCTCCTCCTTTTTGTCTCACAACCACCGCCACACTCTATTCCACCTATAGTGCTATATCCATGGCTCAAGCTCATGTATTGCGTGATAGTTATAAAAAGTTTGAGAAAGTAAGAGTGCGAAAACAATTACTTGGCCAATACCGGGCTTGTGCATGATTTACATTAGTTGTGTGAGGATGATGGAGCATAGCCAGACTATATGATTTTGTAGGGATAACTTTCCTTGGCCTTGTTATTTTGAAAGTTTATGATTACCTTGCTAGTTTGCTTGAAGTATTATTGTTTTCATGTCAATAGAAAACTATTGTTTTGAATCTTACGGATCTGAACATTCATGCCACGTGAAAAATTCTAGGACAACTATGCTAGGTAGCATTCCACATCAAAAATTCATTATTTATCACTTCCCTACTCGAGGATGAGGAGGAGTTAAGCTTGGGGATGCTTGATACGTCTCCAACGTATCTATAATTTTTGATGTTTTGCATGCCTTTTATATATTTTTTGGGACTAACTTATTAACTCAGTGCCAAGTGCCAGTTCGTGTTTTTTCCATGTTTTTGACCCCTTTCAGAGGAGATTTTGAAACGGAGTCCAAACGGAAGAAAATCCCCGAAAAGATTTTTTCTGGAACGGAAGAAGATCGGGAAGCTTGAGAGCCAAGGAAGGGGAGCCTCAGGAGCCCCACAAGCCACCACCCCGCGGCCAGGGGGTAGGCCGCGGCCCACGGGCTTGTGGGCCCCCTGAGCGCCCCCTGACCTAGGGGTTGCGCCTATAAATTCCCTAAAAATCCCAAAAAAAAAATCAGGAGATCATCGAAAGTACTTTTCCGCCGCCGCAAGCTTCTGTCTCCGCAAGATCCCATCTGGGGCACGTACTGGTGCCCTGCCGGAGGGGGGATTCAGACAAGGAGGGCTTATTCATCAACACCATGACCTCTCCCATGATGCGTGAGTACTTCACCATAGACCTACGGGTCCATAGCTAGTAACTAGATGGCTTCTTCTCTCTCTTGGATCTTCAATACAAAGTTCTCCATAATCTTCATGGAGATCTATCCGATGTAATCTTCTTTTGCGGTATGTTTGTCGAGATCCGATGAATTGTAGATTTATGATCAGATTATCTATGAATATTATTTGAGTTTCTTCTAATCTCTCTTATGCATGATTTCATATCATTATAATTCTCTTCGAGTTGTGGGTTTTGTCTGGCCAACTAGATCTATGATTCTTGCAATGGGAGAAGTGCTTGGTTTTGGGTTCATATCATGCGGTGACCTAACCCAGTGACAGAAGGGGTAGCGAGGCACGCATCATGTTGTTGCCATCAAGGGTAAAAAGATGGGGCTTTCATCATTAGTTTGAGATTATCCCTCTACATCATGTCATCTTGCTTAAGGCGTTACTCTATTCATCATGAACTCAATACACTAGATGCATGCTGGATAGCGGTCGATGTGTGGAGTAATAGTAGTAGATGCAGAAAGTATCGGTCTACTTGTCTCGGACGTGATGCCTATATGTATGATCATTGCCTTAGATATCGTCATGACTTTGCGTGGTTCTATCAATTGCTCGATAGTAATTTGTTCACCCACCGTGATATTTTCTATTATGAGAGAAGTCTCTAGTGAACACTATGGCCCCCAGGGTATACTCCACACCATGTTTTCAGCCTTACACTTTTCACTTCGTTGCACTTTCCGCCTTCAGATCTCACTTTGCAAACAATCTTGAAGCGATTGACAACCCCTTTGAAGCGTTGGGTGCAAGCTTGTTTGTGTTTGCGCAGGTACTCTAGACTTGACGAGGCCCTCCTTATGGATCGATACCTTGGTTCTCAAACTGAGGGAAATACTTACTGCTCCTGTGCTCCATCACACTTTCCTCTTCAAGGGAAAAACTGATGCAAACCAGAGAAGTAACAAGAAGAATTCCTAGCGCCAAGGAAGGAATTTTCTTGGCGCAACACTCCACTATTTCAGAAGATGTTTGAATCGATTATGATGAGAACAAAGTTGCTATTTATGATGATTATTGTGAAGAAACTTATATTATAAAAAAGCAGAGATAATAATTCATATAAAACTTGACATAATTACGAATATCATTTACAGAACATTACTCTTTTAATGTATAATCAATTTATAGTGTTCTATGCAAGAGTCCACTATTACGAATGATCAAATTTCCTTATGTGGACTGTTAAAAATTTCTATGCTTATTTGGGCTAGGCTTCACAATGCCCCAACCAGCAAAATCCCAAGCGCGGGCTAGACCCAGCCCAGTTCGAAGCTCGGAAAACACCTAATTTTGCATTTTTTAATTTAATAAATAACATATTTTGGGGTTAAATAATACAACTTATACCTATTATTTATTTAAAATACCAAAAATACATGTTTGTCGGGCTTTTCCCAGGCTTCAAACCAGCCCTGTCGGACGGGGCCACCCATTGTTGGGGAACGTTGCATGTCAGGATGTAAATGGCGGTGGTGACCACTTGTCCCACATATGCCATCCATTTAAATAAGATTAAATGGAATATATGGACTCCCATTTAGATTAAGTGGAATAGATGGGTAATTCACCAAAGCCCGCATAAGCCAGTGGCCGCCAGACCAAAGCCAGCCCACACCCAACAACAGCAGCACGATCCTCAGATCCAGCCCCCCTCCCTTCCACCTATGGTTCGTCCCTCCCTCCCTCCCCTCACCATGTCCTCCTCCACAGCCTCCTGGTTGCGCTACGGCGCCGTCCCGACCCCGGCCCCGCCCCGTCCCTACCCCAACCGCCATCGCGACCCGACGCGGACGGGGACACCGAGGTGGAGCCCTCCTCCTCCTCCCCATCCTCCCCGCCAGCGGCAACCGAGGTGGAGGCGGGGATGCAGCATGCGAAGAACACTGGCTTGGTGGGCAAGGCATTGGCGTCGCGGGCATGGGAGCTGGCGAGCCCCGACCACTGACTCTGCCTCCTGCTGGCACTCTTCGTGCTCAGGGCCTTCACCTACCAGCTCTGGAGTTCCTACGGCAACATGATCTTCCACACCAGCCCCCGCCGCATCGTCCGCGACGGCGTTGACTTGCGTCGACTTCGAGCAGATCGACAAGGATTGCAACGGATCCAGCATCTCGTAGGTCTAGCAGATCGACGGGCTTGGCAGACGAAGGCGCGGCACGGCCTTGGGGCGCCGTTGAGGAGGGGCCGCAGCCCGCCGGTACGGTGCAGCTGCCTAACATCGTCAGGGCAGGCCACGAGCCATCCGCCCATGAGGAGCTGTGGGAGCGAAAAGGTTGTACCTCCGCAGCTGGGCGCGCAAGGCGTAGCGGTTGGCTGAGGTGTGCCCTCTCCGGCGCGACGCCGACGCAGACGTCGTGTAGAGAACCACCTCCAGCTGCAGCTCCTGCTTGCCGTGCTGCCCGGATGATGAGCTGCTGCCGTGTAGTGGCGGATGGAGACGCACTGGGAACACGACGAGCTGCTGCCGCGTAGTGGGGGATGGAGACGCACTGGAAACAAGTGATGACTACTCTTGTACTCAGTATATTAAGTGGTCATATGTGGATGCCACATTAGCCACATAAATGTTAAATGATCTTTGTCATAATCCCGTATAAATACTCGTGGGTGACACGGGCAAGTCCCATATAGTCCAGCGATATGTCCATTTACATCCTGAGTTGCATGGGAAACAAAAAAAAATCCTACGCACACGAAGACCTATCATGGTGATGTCCATCTACGAGAGAAGATTTGGATCTACGTACCCTTGAGGATCGCACAGCAGGAAGCGTTAAGAAACGCGGTTGATGTAGTGGAACGTCTTCACGTCCCTTGATCATCCCCACGAACCGTCCCGCGATCTGTCCCATGAACCGTCCCGCGATCCGTCGCACGAACCGTCTCGCGATCCGTCGCACAAACCATCTTGTGATCCGTCGAGCGAACCGTCTTGCGACCTGTCTCACGATCCGTTCCAATCTAGTGCCGAACGGACGGCACCTCCGCGTTCAGCACATGTACAACTCGATGACGATCTCCACCTTCTTGATCTAGCAAGAGGGAGCGGAGAGGTAGAAAAGTTCTCCGGCAGCGTGACGGCGCACCGGTGGTGGTGATGATCTACTCCGGCAGGGCTTCGCATAAGCTCCGCAGAAATACGATCTAGAGGAAAAACTGCGTGGTATAGGGTCGAGCAGCACGTGGCAAAGTTGTGTCTCAAAAACCCTCAATACCTATAGTATATATAGGAGGGAGGGAGGGGAGGAGGCAGCCTCAAACCCTCAAGGTTTGGCCGAGATTGGAGGTGGAGGAGTCCTACTCCAATCCTACTTGGAGTAGGATTCCACCTTCCCACTTGGAAACTCTTTCCACCTTGTGTTTTTCCTTCTCAAACCTTATGGGCCTTAGTGGGAACTTATTACAGCCCACTAGGGTCTGGTTTATCTATTCCCACAGCCCATGAGACCCCTTGGGGCGTGACACCCCTCCCGATGGTCCTCGGCACCCCTCCTGGCACTCCCGGTACACTATCGATGAGCCCGAAATGTTTCCGGTGACCAAAACAGGATTTCCTATATATCAATCTTTACCTCCGGACCATTCCGGAGCTCCTCGTGACATCCTGGATCTCATCTGGGACTCCGAACAACTTTCGGTTACCAACACCTATAACTCAACTATACCGAAACGTCACTGAACCTTAAGTGTGCAGACCCTATGGGTTCGAGAACTATGTAGAAATGACCCGAGACACTCCTCGGTAAATATCCAATAGCAGTACCTGGATGCCCATATTGGATCCTACAGATTCTCCGAAGATCTTATCGGTTGAACCTCAGTGTCAAGAATTCGTATAATCCCGTATGTTATTCCCTTTGTCCTTCGGTATGTTACTTGCCCGAGATTTGATCGTCGGTATCCACTTACCTATTTCAATCTCATTACCGGCAAGTCTCTTTACTCGTTCCGTAATACAAGATCTCATGATTTACACTTAGTCACATTGCTTGCAAGGCTTGTGTGTGATGTTGTATTACCGAGTGGGCCCCGAGATACCTCTCCGTCACACGGAGTGACAAATCCCAGTCTTGATCCATACTAACTCAACGGACACCTTCGGAGGTACCTGTAGAGCACCTTTATAGTCACCCAGTTACGTTGCGATGTTTGATGCACACAAGGTATTCCTCCGGTGCCAGTGAGTTATATGATCTCATGGTCATAGGAACAAATACTTGACACACAGAAAACAATAGCAATAAAACAACACGATCAATATGCTACGTTCATAGTTTGGGTCTTGTCCATCACATGATTCTCCTAATGATGTGATCTCGTTATCAAGTGACAACACTTGCCTATGGCCAGGAAACCTTGACCATCTTTGATCAATGAACTAGTCAACTAGAGGCTCACTAGGGACAGTGTGTTGTCTATGTATCCACACATGTTTTGAGTTTCCAATCAATACAATTCTAGCATGGATAATAAACGATTATTATGAACAAGGAAATATAATAATGACTAATTTATTATTGCCTCTAGGGCATATTTCCAACACCCATGCCCGGGTTTGTTGCAGCACACACCAAGCCTGTTTGGCTAAAAGAGTTAGATTGAAAAATTCAAAATCTTTGAAACCTAGGCCTCCGAAGACCTTTGGTCTCGTCATCACATCTCAGAAAGCCCACATGGGTTTACCATATCATGTTTACTCCACCACCATAACTTTATAATCATGGAATTAAGATTCTCACATACATCTTTGGGAATCTTAAAACACGGTACTGGGAGTTAGGCCTTTGGCAGGTGGTGGTCGAGGTGGTGCCCCTGCAAGGGTCAACCACGCAAAAGGCTTGAAAAACACATGGAAATATTCCCGTGCCAGGCCCCTTCGGCCCATCGTGGCTCTGACAAAGGCTTCAAGCAGGTCGTGGGGCTATGGGGGAAGAGCAACCCTGTTTGGCATGTGGGTCGCATGATAACTCATCTCATGCATAAAAACGAAAGACCGGAAACCGAATACAAAAAGACCAAGACCAAACCCAAAAATATCAAACTAAAAAACGAAAAAGAATGATCTTCACAATGATAAGACCGAACTAATTATGGTATGTTTGATCCTGCTTCGTCAGGGACCGAATAGACCGTATAGACCGAATTTACAAAAGCCAACAAACAACAATGCAACCCATTGATAACCCACAAGTATAGGGGATCGCAACAATTTTCGAGGGTAGAGTATTCAACCCAAAATTATTGATTCGACACAAGCGGAAGCCAAAGAATATTCTCAAGTATTAGCAGTTGAGTTGTCAATTCAACCACACCTGAAAGACTTAGTATCTGCAGAAAAGTATCAGTAGCAAAGTAGTGTGATAGCAACAACAGCAACGGTAACAGTAGCAGCAGCAGACTAACAGCAGCAGCAGTGACAGCAGTAGCGACAGAGTAACGGTAGCAGCAGTGATAGCGGTAGCAGCAAAGTAACGTAGCAAGGACGAGTAGTAAAAGACTCGTAGGCATTGGATCGGTGATGGATGATTATGCCGGATGTTATTCATCATGCAACAATTATAACACAGAGATATGTAACTAGCTCTAGTTTGTCAATGTAATGTAGGCATGTATTCCGTATGTAGTCATACGTGCTTAGGGAAAAGAACTTGCATGACATCTATTGTCCATCCCTCCCGTGGCAGCGGGGTCATAATGGAAACTACGGGATTTTAAGGTACTCGTTTTAATAAAGAACCGGACCAACACATTAACACTTGGTGAATACATGAATTCCTCATACTATGGTCATCTCCGGGAGTGGTTCCCGCTATTGTCACTCCGGGGTTGCCGGGTCATAACACATAGTAGGTGACTACAACTTGCAAGATAGGATCAAGAACACACATATATTGGCGACAACATAATAGGTTCAGATCTGAAATCATGGCACTCGGGCCCTAGTGACAAGCATTAAGCATGGCAAAGTAGTAGCAACATCAATCTCAGAACATAGTGGATACTAGGGATCAATCCCCGTCAAAACTAACTCGATTACATGATAGATCTCATCCAACCCATCACCGTTCAGCAAGCCTACGATGAGATTACTCACGAACGGTGAAGAGCATCATGGAATTGGCGATGAAGGAAGATTGGTGATGATGATGGCGACGATCTCCCCTCTCCGGAGCCCAAAACGGACTCTAGATCTGCTATCCAGAGGAAGAACAGGAGGTGGCGGCGCCTCCGTATCGTAAAACGAGATGAACTCTTCTCCTTGATCTTTTTCCGGACGAAAGGGACTAAATAGAGCTGAGATTGGAGGCAGTGGAGCAATGTGGGCCCCACAAGCCTGCCAGGCGCGGCCAGAGGGGGCCCGCACCTGGTGGGATTGTGGGCTCTCAGCTCTACCCCACCGGTTGATTCTTGCGCCAGTATTTTTTATATATTTCACAAAAAATCCCCGTAAATTTCCAGGTCATTCCGAGAACTTTTATTTCTGCGCAAAAACAACACCATGGCAATTCTGCTGAAATCAGCGTTAGTCCGGGTTAGTTCCATTCAAATCATGCAAATTAGAGTCCAAAACAAGGGCAATAGAATTTAGAAAAGTAGATACGACGGAGACGTACCACCCATCTGGCCAGCCCGAAGTCCCAAGGCAGATACACACGCACGCACACACCTCATGTCTCACCTCACGAGCTCACGATTCCCAGAAACCTAGCAATCGCCCGCCCCTTCGATTGACTCCCCTTCTCTCCCACGATGAACCCTAGCCGCCACCCACACGGACCAGGCACCATGGCTAGCCGCGCCACCCGTGGCCAATGAAGATTGGCACCCCTAGCCACGAGCCGCACCGATCTGAGTTATAAGCCATCGTGAGCTGCATCCCGCACCAATCAGCCTCAATCCAAGCTGTCAGCCGTCGTTCCCCATGTGTCATGCTGCCAAACCCGACCTTCCTACAGTCGTGTGTCGCGCTGTTTCCCATGATGCATTCATCTAGCGGCGTTGCTCGATTTCCCGAGTCTCCGCCGTTCTCATGGTGTGTTTTATTTCCTCCTTTTAATTTTATAAGCATAGTTTTTGGTTGTTTGTATGTTCATGGTAGAGTGTAACATACAGTTTTTTGTTGTGTAGAGATGATACCAAACATGCTATTGTGATTTCTTCAATCTAAACAAGATGATTTTCTGAAATGTTTGTCAGATTTTGAGGTTGCTTCTTATATGCACTTTATATTGCAATTTTCTCATGTCAATGTTGGTATGTACCGTTAGAAGATTGAATTGTCGAATAATGAGTAATTTTCTCAAATGTTTGACAGGTTTGGAGGATTTGGTTATGTGGACTTTATGTTGTGATTTAATCATGTAAATGTTGTTTTGATAGGCCAATGTCATCTCTTTCTTGCAAATGCTTTCTATACCGGAATTTGAACACGATGAGGAGGTGAATGAGAAAGATGATGCATTTATGAGTGTACATGCAGAGGCAAATGGAGAATAATTTGGTTGAATACTTGACTTGTTTCAGAATTGATAGCATAATTTGGTGACAAGGTGAAGGGAAAAAGCAGGGTCAATGGTGGTGGCGTTGCTTCTTCCATGGCCAAGTCAAACAAGTGTCCAATTCGACCAACAAAGTGACGTCCATGTCTACTCATGGTTGAATTAAAATCGTGTGGAATGTATGTTATTTTAGTTATCATCGTGTACTTGTGATTTGTGTTTTGAGACTTGATAATTGAGAACTCAGGGTGACAGTCTGAGACCTTAATGTTTGTTGTTTGCTGCTGAAGTGGAATCATATACTGAACTTGATTTGTTTCATGTCAAGTGTTATGTTGTCAAGTACTAAGCGGTGATGGTGTTTGCTGCTTGTCGATTATATGGGTTGATGTTACTTGATCTTCTTACTTTCTGTTGTCAAATATAAATGAGTATGGGTGAATGAATCTTATATAAATGAGTATGCATGCATGAATCTTCTTGCTCGTGAAGTGGTGATTATATATAGTGCTGATGTTTTATTTTAATATTTTCATGTGGATGTGTTTGCTGGTGAAGTGGTGATTATGTATATAGTGCTAATTTTTGTTATGTACACATGCACCTCTATACAAATATTTGTTGTCTTTGTACACACACATCACCCCAACACACACCTTTGTACATACATGTACCTCTCTTCTATATAGTTTGCATACAAGTGTTACTCGTAGTAACATAAATCTGAGTTCTAGCAATTAATTTGGTTTGGTTGGTTGGGACCAAAGACCGAATGGTAAAAACCGAAGACCGAATAGTGAAGAACTTAAAAGACCGAAATTATTTCGGTGTTCAATTATGGAAGACCGGATTTTTGAAAGACCAGAACGACCAAACCAAAAAGACCGAAGGCTCGGGTGACCGATAATGATCTCCGCGCACACCCCCTTGCGCGATGGTCATTGGCATGGCCCAACCCATTTGCCATGTTTTTTTGTCTTTTTTTCTTTTTTGCTCCTCTTTACTTTTCATTTTTTTGCGAATTTTGTCCTTTCAAATTCCGAACACTTTCTTGTTCATCGAATTCAAGAACTGTTCATCGATGTAAACACAATTCAACAATTCAGAAAATGTTTATCGAATTCAATTTTTTGTTTGAACGTAAACATTGTTCATCAAATTAAGACAATGTTCAACAAATTCAAAATTAGTTCGTTGTTTTCAATAAATGTTCATCAAATTCAAAAACAATTCATCCATTTAAAAAAAGTGTTTTTGAATATAATTATTTTTTATGAAGTTCAAAAAACTTCATGGAATTCAAAATTAGTTCATGAAAATATGAAAGAAAGTTCATCATTATTAAAAAATGCTTATAATTTTTTTCATTGAAATAAATAAATGTTTATTAAAATTGAATAAATGTTCCTTCTTTTGAATTGCAACTTTTTTATTAAAGAACCTTTTTCTGACAATTCACAATGTTTTGAAATCTTAGAACCAATCCCGTATTATTTTAATGTAGAAGGGAAAAAGGAAGGAAAAAGGAAAAGTAAAAATTAAAAAAGAAAAAAATCGAGGGGGCCCCGCCCGGGGCATGGTGTGGCCCCACAGTCAGCCTCGGCGTTTGGGTACCCTAACCCGTTACTCGAACCGAACCGAATTACCCGAATTGTTGGGTAATTCAGATATCGGGTTAGGGTTTGGTTCTCATTTCTTGGCTATTTGGTTTTCGGCTTAGGGTTCGGTTCTCATTTCTTCGCTATTTGGTTTTCGGGTTAGGGTTCGAGTTTCAGTCTAGAATATACCCATACTACCCGAATTATTTATACTACTCAAATTATTCATCATATTATTACACTATCATGTTACCCAGACTAATTAAAATAATCATACTATCCGAAATACACACTACCCAAATTATTCATATGAAAAGTTGATGTGTACTTTCAATATTTTGGATTTTTTGATACCCAGATTATCCAAATAAAAATTTTAAGTAATTTGGATTCGGATATTTTTTGAAAGAAATAGTTTTATTTCCTAATTTTAAGTATCCGAAGTACCATAAACCGAACTAGCTGACCGAACAGGGCGCGCGGGGTGTCGCGGGCGTGAGGGCTGCCGCCACTCGGGACGCCTCATGCGCCAAATAGGAGATCCCGGGGCTACCGTATGGTATAGGTCGATGCTCGAGCAACCGCTCGAGAACACACACACACACATACAGCTTCCTGCTTTCTCAAACACTGATCTTGCAGCTTCATTGTCGTCGACAGTCGGAAAGAAGGCATGGCGGGCGCGTCCTCGTGGTCGTCGTCCTGCTCGTGCACGTCGTCGCTCGGCTCCTTGGATGACGACGACGTGGTCTGCATCGTGAAGCCGGGTTCCCCCGGGCCCGGGGCAGCAGAGGGCAGCGTCAAGTTTTTGTGCAGCTACGGGGGTATGATCCTTCCACGCCACCCCGACGGCGCCCTCCGCTACGTCGGCGGCAACAACCGCGTCCTCTCCGTCGACCGCTCCCTCCAATTTCACGGTACATGCCTATACCAACGACGCCTCCTGCTGTCCATTAATCGTGTCCGGCACTCAGTTGTTTGACCGTGGATCGATCGATCACTTCAGAGCTGCAACGGAAGCTGACGGACATGTGCGGATGGGAGGCGATGAGCCTGCGGTGCCAGCTGCCGACGGAGGACCTAGACGCGCTCGTCTCCGTCACGACCAACGACGACCTCGGCCACCTGCTCGAGGAGTACGACGCCGCCAGCAGGGACCGGCTCCAGCCGCTCAAGATAAGGGCGTTCCTGTTCCCAAGGGCCAAAACGCCGCCGATCTCGCCGCCCACCCCGTCGTCCTCCAGGCCAACACCGGGGTACGTCCGCCACCAGCATCACGCGGCTCGTCCCCCTCCGGCTCGTGTGCATTCGGGCCACCGGCGCCCGCACCAGCTCCTGCTCGTCCACAACGGCAGTCGGTTGCTATAACGGCTGGATTAGCAGCCGCGTGCTGGTGTATTAGCTTGGCAGTCGTGAGATGAGATCGCCCATGGGGCGCTGTCGCTCACGAATTTGTAAGCCCTGCTTTGCATGGTTCATAACATACGTACTACTGTAACAGACTTATTAGCTTGGCTTATTTTAAATAAGATTCAGAGTCTGTCCAAAAAAAAGACAAGTATGTGTAGGAGCCGTTCTTTCCTTTCCTTTTCATTTTTCGTGATCAAAAGTGTGGATAAGTGCCGGAAACCAGAAGAACAGACGCAAGGGCGATAAGGTTCGTTGGGCGGATTGCGCAGCCAGCCTGTCTCGTCTCTTTCTGACTTCATTCATGTCTTGTCCGGCTAGTTTTGTTCCATTCCGAATCTGGAGGGTTCCTTCCGCGCAATATGTGGATGGAGTGACACGCTACGCCACTGAAGACCGGTCACGTAAATGGCAAAGCCCCCATTTGGTGCATTTTTGGTGGAGTCCATAAATACTCACTAATGGGGATACGGCCTATAGCCCCGGCCCGTAAGGGGCTTTAGCCCCGGTTCATCAACCGGGACTAAAGGGGCGGGACTAAAGGCCTAACCTTTTCGTCCTGGCCCTCTTACACGTCGGGACTAAAGGTGCTCCACGTGGGCGCCTCATAGCGTCCCAGGGGCAGGTCCTTTAGTCCCGGCTCGTTACACGGACCGGGACTAAAGATTTTTAGATTTTGCTGGTTTTTAGCTTTTTTTTGAATGAAATTATTTTTGGGTTTTAGGGTTTTACGGTTTAGGTGTTCGGGAGATTAACGTGATGCCTCGTTTGGTGTTCGGGAATTAGTTTTCATATAATTTAAAATAGAAATAATTATGCATATATATATAAGATTAACTTATCTTACAAGCGAGCATATATATACAATTATATGGAGATCTGAATTATCGGGACTAGAGCCCGTCTATTCGATTACATGGACGGACATCAGTAATGGCCCCTAGCTACACTAAATCGTCCTTTGTCATCTATAGCTTCCGTCCTCAGAAAGGTCGCAATCTCCTCTGCAACAGCAATCGCGCGTTGCTCTGGTAGGACCTTCGTCGTCATGGCCGTGTGCTATATAAGAAGAGGAGATGAATATGAATATCAATCATGATAACAAAGAATGACGGGTAAAAATAGAGGTGTGAATGTTCATTGCTTACGTCGAATCTGTGATCCTTGTCCTCAGAGGTAAACGTGCGAATGGTCTCACAAACATAGTATCCGCATAGATGCGTTTCCCGTGGCTGTTGGTCGCACTTTACGAGAATAGAATATATATAATCAAAATAATAATCTAGCATCATAAATGTATTGAAAAATAATAGAAGTATATCATACTACTACTTACCTGAGCCGCTTTAAAGGTCAGCTTCTCATGAAAGTTACCGGGAGTCACGCACTTGAACCGTTTCCAATGAAAGCTGCACATGTATATATATATAAGTGTCAGTAACTTATCAATTACACTTATAAGTGAATGGACACAACAGAGTAGAGACCCTCACCTGAAGTTGTATGGAAACAGTATGTGGTCACAGAAATTTTGATCTATTAGAAACCTTAGAAGGTTTTCCTCCGTCTCCTTGGGATAATTAGTTAGCGTCGCTATATGTATTTTATCTGGGTCAATAAACCCAATATTTAGGATGCACTTACTTTTACAATACAGAATCTTCATTCTGCATAATAGAGTACAAGTTATATATAGACAATAAATTGAAATAACTAAAAAAGTTATATGTAGACAACGAATTGAAAAACTTACAGACAATAGCAACTCATAAGCGATTTGTCGAGGGCGTCGCCATTGTACATTTGGAAGAGTTCATCAAAGTCGATATGGATTTGTTCAGGGCGGCCATAGTACTCCTTGGGGACACTCAGCATGATCATCGTTCTCCCATTCTTTGATTCCCTTAAGTACCATTGATGCAAGTAACGCATATTTGTTGGGAGATCATCTTTGCTGACCAAAGGCTCACCCATGACAAACTGTGGCTTAGGGGCTACCACAGCCTTGGGTATCTTGTCGTCTTGGGAAGACAGCAATTCTTCAACCGAGACACCACATGCAGCCGCCAACTTCTTTGCACTTTCTAAAGCTAGCCCCTGCACCGAAGGGGGAACATTCTCGGTTAACACCTTGAGGGGTGGGATCGACTGTTTGGCCTGTTGTCCAAGCTGAGGAACGTCTGATTGTTTCTTGCTTGTAGTTGAACTTGATTTGCTCCCACTTGCACTTGCACGTGGTCTGCTCTTTTTCACTTCCTTCTGCAATGTGCGTGTATAGTCATCAGGCTTATGGTGTAAGTCATAAGGTCTGGTAGGAAGATTAGCATGACGTACCTTTGGGAGGGGCGACCGTTTGCGCTTTGGGGTGCTCTGTGGCTTAGGAATCGTCGGCGGAGCGTTCTTGGTGGCACGCTCCCTCTTAGTATCCGGAGCGGGCGGCGGCAGAGACGGACGACCCAAGTCCGGCGGTGATCGAGATGGACTCGTGTTGTGCTGGCCGACGTCATGTGGAGGGCTTGCACGTGATCTGCTCTTTTTCACTTCCTTCTGCAATGTGCGTGTATAGTCATCAGGCTTATGGTGTAAGTCATACTGTGATGGAAGGGGGTACAATCATAAGGTCCGATAGGAAGATTAGCATGACGTACCTTTGGGAGGGGCGACCATTTGCGCTTTGGGGTGCTTTGTGGCTTAGGAATCGTCGGGGAGTGTTCTTGGTGGCACACTCCCGCTTTGTATCCGTGGCAGGCTCAGGCTTTGTATCCGGAGCGGGCGGCGGCGGAGCGTTCTTGGTGGCACGCTCCCGCTTTTTATCCGTGGCAGGCTCAGGCTTTGTATCCGGAGCGGGCGGCGGGGAGCGTTCTTGGTGGCACGCTCCCGCTTTGTATCCGTGGCAGGCTCAGGCTTTGTATCCGGAGCGGGCGGCGGCGGAGCGTTCTTGGTGGCACGCTCCCGCTTTGTATCCGTGGCAGGCTCAGACTTTGTATCCGGAGCGGGCGGCGGCGGAGCGTTCTTGGTGGCACGCTCCCGCTTTCTATCCGTGGCAGGCTCAGGCTTTGTATCCGGAGTGGGCGGCGGTGGAGCGTTCTTGGTGGCACGCTCCCGCTTTGTATCCGTGGCAGGCTTAGGCTTTGTATCCGGAGCGGGCGGCGGCGGAGATCGAGATGGACTCGTGTTGTGCTGGCCGACGTCATGTGGAGGGCTTGGAGGTAATGGAGGTGTAGGTGACCTGCGACGACTCGGAGGCGGTATTGTCCTTGGGGCCGAGCCTGGAAGCTTGATGTAGTTCTTGTCCGATAGGATGACTCCACCCAGTACTTCTCCGAGTGTCCTCTCATCTTCGGGTCCAGCTATGTCGAGCTCCATATCACTAAACCCCGTCATGATTTCATCCACCCCGACTTTAGCAAAGCTAGCTGGAATCTCACGGCCATGCCAGCGTGCATCAGGGCCAGAAGGTAAAGCTTGTCCAACGGCCACCTTCATGGATATGTTCTTGAATTTCTGATGGAGCTCACATGATGTTGACTCCTTGATTCCATCCACGGGTTAGCCGGGACCGGCCTGTATTATTCTTCGTTCATCGTCGGGTGGGGCCTCAGATTCAGCCACGCTGCTTTTCCGCTTAGATGGGGCGCCGGTAATATCAAGTGCAGGATCTTCCTGGCGCGGTACTCCTCTAAGCTCATCAATCTGCTTCTGTTGCTCGTTAATACTGGCAAGCAACTGGTTGAACTTGTCATTCTCCTCATCCTGCTGCCGCTTCTTTGCTCTCTCTCGGCTTCTGTAAGTGTCTTGGTCTCTGGCAAACCCAAGCCACCACGGGTAAGATGGAACGAAGCCTCGCGTTCGTCCTCCATGTTCGTCATTGCCGAGGACCAGTGTGAGGAAATCTTTATCTCTATCTGCAGTGAACTTTCTTTGTCCCTCCTTAATTTCTTTCACTATCCTTTTCCAATTCTCCCTGGGTATCCTAAGATTGTCATTGCAGATGAGGTCCCCTGTTTTTTCGTCGTACGACCCACCATGCGCAAGGAACCAATTTCTTGCTCTCAATTTCCACTCATCACGGAGTGGTTCAGGTACGATGCCTTTATCTATCAGATCTTGCTCTTTCTTTTCCCACTTTGGGATGCCAGTCTCATAGCCCCCTGGCCCCAACTTGTGGTGATATTTCTTCTTGTCGGCATTTATCTTGTTCTTTTCTGATAATGCTTGGGAATATTCGGACTCCTTGTACTCTTGAAATTCCTTCCAGTGATTCGCCTGCTTGGCTAGATACCCCTCGAATACTGGCACTTTCTTTGTCTCCAGATAGTTTTTCCATAGCTTCTTCTTCCAGCTACGGAACAGTCCGGCCATCTTCTTTAGAGTCCACTACTTGACTTTGGCCCTCAGTTTGTCTGCGGCGTCTTCATTATCACATTCTGGCAGGTTGAAATGTGACATGAGATCATTCCAAAGATTATCTTTGTACCTTTCGGCGACATAGTCACTATCGGCTGCCCCTTTGCGCTTGTTCCACTCCCGAACGCTGATCGGGACGTGATCCCTAACGAGAACTCCGCATTGCTTCTTGAACGTGTCAGCAACATTCTTAGGAAGCTTGGGTTCGCCCGTAGGCATTATCACCTCAAAGGTGTAATGCGTCCGTGCATCCAACTTTCTAGTCGGTCCTCGTTTTGTAGATTTGCTCGATGTGGAGGCCTAAGAGGGAGAAACATTCATCAAATGAATGTATATGTATACAATATAGAGCTATCTCCAATATTTTTCACATATTACAAGTGATTGTCGAACTTCATATGTATACCTCGCCGGGCTTTATTATTTCTTCACCGGCTTCTCCACCGGCTTCTCCATCAGTGGAGCTATCATCACCTTCTCCGTCATTGGACCTATCTCCTGCCCCATCGGCTTCATATTCGTGTCGCTCGACCTCCATTCCATATCCGGAGTCGTTTAGATATGACGTCGGAGATTTGGCTGGTTCAACGTCGGGGCCGTCTTTGATTATATCTTCGAGAAGTTCTTCCTCTTCGAGGTTCCGGATATGTGGATCCATAGTTCTGCAAAAAATGGACATTTGATTAACTAATAAACTAACAAACTATATAAGAGGGGTTGGACACTTCGAAGGCTCGTTTTATATAGGAGGACCTTTAGTCCCGGGTCTTGGCTAGAACCTAAACTCTAAAATACCAGCCTGGCGGAGCCCAGTCCCGGACACTTAAGCATATACAATAGCAAAATTAAACTAGTTCTATTAATTTTATTGCTAAAAATAAACTATTAACACTTAAGCATATACAATAGAAAAATTAAACTATTAACACTTAAGCATATACAATAGAAAAATTAAGCAATAATCTAAGAAACACTATTAACACTTAAGCATATACACTATACAATAGCATATACACTTCTTCTTGTAACCCTAAACTAATTTTTTCTCTTCTTCTATTTCTCCTCTTCTTCTACTTCTTCTTCTACTTCTATTTCTCCTATTCTTCTACTACTTCTCCTCTCCACTTCTTCTATTTTTCCTCTTCTTCTCCTCTCCTCCTCTTCTTATTCTCCTTTTTCTTCGTTTCTTCTCCTCCTCTTCTTATTCTCCTTTTTCTTCCTTTCTTCTCCTTTTTCTTCCTTTCTTCTCCTTTTTCTTCATTTCTTCTCCTTTTTCTTCTTTTCTTCTCCTTTTTCTTCCTTTCTTCTCCTTTTTCTTCTTTTCTTCTCCTTTTTCTTCCTTTCTTCTCCTTTTTCTTCCTTTCTTCTCCTTTTTCTTCTTTTCTTCTCCTTTTTCTTCCTTTCTTCTCCTTTTTCTTCCTTTCTTCTACTTTTTCTTCCTTCCTTCTCCTTTTTCTTCTGTGCTTGTGCTGGCCGGAGTGTTGGGGAGGAGGGGGCGTGGGGCTTACCGGCCGGAGGTGTCGAAGGCGCGCGGCGAGGAGGACGGCGACGCGCGGCGAGGAGGGCGGCGCGCGGCGAGGAGGACGGCGGCGGCGAGAAGGACGGCAGGCGGCGGCGAGCAGGACGGCGGGCAGCCTGACGGCGTCGTCGAGTTCGTCGCTTGCCGTGCCGGGCAGGAGAACGAGAGGAAGAAGAAGAGAAAATGGACGATTTGGGTTCAAAATTTTCTAACTCCCGCTTATACAGGTGGATCTTTAGTCCCGGTTCGGGGCTCGATCCGGGACTAAAGACCCCTTTAGTCCCGGGTGGCGCCACGACCCGGGACTAAAGACCCTTTTTCGGGCAGACTAGAAGGCGGGAAACAGAGGCCTTTAGTCCCGGGGCGTGGCTCCAACCGGGACTAAAGGGGTTCTTTAGTCCCGGGTGGCGCCACGACCCGGGACTAAAGGCCCCTTTTCGGCGGACAAGAAGGCGGGATGCAGGGGCCTTTAGTCCCGGGGCGTGGCAAGAACCAGGACTAAAGTTTTGCCTATATAAACCCTCACCCCTGCCCGCCATATCCCCTGTTTTTTGGTTGTTGAAGTGTGACCATGCCATTCTCTTGCCACTCTAGTTCATGCACATGACGTGTTCGATGAAATGCCCGAGACACTCTACTTAAGCTTTCTCCTCTCCAAGCTCGACCTCCAAGCTCCATTTTCCTTAATATTTGTCTAGGTTTGGCCGTGCACCAACTGCAGCACCACCGTGGTGAGCCTCTTGTTCTTATCTTCTTTTTAAAATCAAAAAAATATTACTTGTATGATTTAGATACATACTTGTATAAATTACTCACTTTCATTATTTTTTGTTATTATATAGTGCGATGGTTTTGGTATCCGCCTCCGTCGGCCCTCGTCCTGTCTATGATTCGGATGTGGTATATATTATCTTTTATAACTATTTGTTTTATTTAGTGTTTATGGCAATTATGACGACCAATGTGACATATATTTTTTTAATCTAGGAGGTATGTGAACCGGAAATTCCAACCCACATAAAAATTCTTGTCGAGAAGTTAAATTTGGTTGAAAAACAAAACAAATACTTGAAGAAAAAATTGAAAATAATTGAGGATAAGAATATGGAACTGGAATTGCATGTCGCCGATGTCATCGATGATCGCAAGATGAAGATCGATGCGATGCGGTTGAATATGGATGCAATGCGCTTGAAGATGGATGAAATGCGCTTGAAGATTAGGAATATTAGAAAATATGCCATTGATAAAGAGGCTTGGTATCATTATGCTGTTGGGTCAATTGTTACCTTAGTTGCGATTTTGATCGCGTTTGTTGTTGCATTTAAATGTTTTACATATTTGTATGTTGTTTTATGAGATAACTTTATGTATTTATTTTTTGCAATAATAACATTTGATCACTACTGTTCTTTGGCTTTAATGTGATGATGAACTTGTATTAATTTGCTCATATGTTCTGCAATGGTTTTTTGAACTTATTTGAACTCCATACTTTTTGTGTGTTCAAAATGCACCATTCAAAGGCACATCACAAAATTTCAACAATTTCTGACTTCATTTGGTATATTTCGTGCATTTACTTATTTTTTTTGAGCTAGTTGACCCTAAAATTGAAAAGCACTACAAATGAACTATGAAAATGTTGAAAGTTGGCATGCTATCATCATTTCACCCACATAGCATGTGTTAAAAAGTTGAGAGGGCTACGACAAAAACTCGATGCACTTCGTGTACAAAACGGACAATCTCTTTCGAAGTATCACAGTTTCGAACGAGAACTCATCTCTTACAAAGGGATTTCATTTTTTTGAACTTATTTGAACTCCATACTTTTTGTGTGTTCAAAATGCACCATTCAAAGGCACACCACAAAATTTTAACAATTTCTGACTTCATTTGGTATATTTCGTGCATTTACTTTTTTTTTTGAGCTAGTTGACCCTGAAATTGAAAAGCACTACAAATGAACTCTGAAAATTTTGAAAGTTGGCATGCTATCATCATTTCACCCACATAGCATGTGTTAAAAAGTTGAGAGGGCTACGACAAAAACTGGATGCACTTCGTGTACAAAACGGACAATCTCTCTCGAAGTATGAGGGTTTCGAACGAGAACTCATCTCTTACAAAGGGATTTCATTTTTTTGAACTTATTTTAACTCCATACTTTTTGTGTGTTCAAAATGCACCATTCAAAGGCACACCACAAAATTTCAACAATTTCTGACTTCATTTGGTATATTTCGTGCATTTACTTATTTTTTTTGAGCTAGTTGACCCTGAAATTGAAAAGCACTACAAATGAACTCTGAAAATGTTGAAAGTTGGCATGCTATCATCATTTCACCCACATAGCATGTGTTAAAAAGTTGAGAGGGCTACGACAAAAACTGGATGCACTTCGTGTACAAAACGGACAATGTCTCTCGAAGTATCAGGGTTTCGAACGAGAACTCATCTCTTACAAAGGGATTTCATTTTTTGAACTTATTTGAACTCCATACTTTTTGTGTGTTCAAAATGCACCATTCAAAGGCACACCACAAAATTTCAACAATTTCTGACTTGATTTGGTATATTTCGTGCATTTACTTATTTATTTTTGAGCTAGTTGACCCTGAAATTGAAAAGCACTACAAATGAACTCTAAAAATGTTGAAAGTTGGCATGCTATCATCATTTCACCCACATAGCATGTGTTAAAAAGTTGAGAGGGCTACGACAAAAACTGGATGCACTTCGTGTACAAAACGGACAATCTCTCTCGAAGTATGAGGGTTTCGAACGAGAACTCATCTCTTACAAAGGGATTTCATTTTTTTGAACTTATTTGAACTCCATACTTTTTGTGTGTTCAAAATGCACCATTCAAAGGCACACCACAAAATTTCAACAATTTCTGACTTCATTTGGTATATTTCGTGCATTTACTTTTTTTTTTTGAGCTAGTTGACCCTGAAATTGAAAAGCACTACAAATGAACTCTGAAAATGTTGAAAGTTGGCATGCTATCATCATTTCACCCACATAGCATGTGTTAAAAAGTTGAGAGGGCTACGACAAAAACTGGATGCACTTCGTGTACAAAACGGACAATCTCTCTCGAAGTATGAGGGTTTCGAACGAGAACTCATCTCTTACAAAGGGATTTCATTTTTTTGAACTTATTTGAACTCCATACTTTTTGTGTGTTCAAAATGCACCATTCAAAGGCACACCACAAAATTTCAACAATTTCTGACTTCATTTGGTATATTTCGTGCATTTACTTATTTTTTTGAGGTAGTTGACCTTGAAATTGAAAAGCACTACAAATGAACTCTGAAAATGTTGAAAGTTGGCATGCTATCATCATTTCACCCACATAGCATGCGTTAAAAAGTTGAGAGGGCTACGACAAAAACTGGATGCACTTCGTGTACAAAACGGACAATCTCTCTCAAAGTATCAGGGTTTCGAACGAGAACTCATCTCTTACATGGATACTATGAAAATGAAAAGTGTTTGAAATTTAGTACATTCCATACATGCATTATATAAAAGGTTTAATACATTATTGCATTATTGCACCAATATTCCTATCTATTATTTCTGATTTCTTCTCGGTCGTAGCCATCGAGAATCTTTATCATTCAGTAGGATGCTTGGGTCAGTTTTCACTTTGAAGGGCGGAATTTCATGAAACTTATTATAATCTTCTGACATGTCTGTCTTGTCATCTACTCACACGATGTTTCTTTTCCCTGAAAGAACTATGTGGCATTTTGGCTCATCGGATGATATCTTCTTTTGGTGATTTCTTTTTCTCGTTAGTGTAGACATGTCCTTCACATAGAAAACCTGAGCGACATCATTGGCTAGGACAAATGGTTCGTCCATGTACGCAAGATTGTTGAGATCCGCTGTTGTCATGCCGTACTTTTGGTCTACAACTACCCCGCCTCCTGTCAGCTTCACCCATTTGCACCGAAATAAAGGGATCTTAAAAGTAGGTCCATAGTCAAGTTCCCATATCTCCTCTATGTACCCGTAATATGTTTCCAAACAGTGCCCATTCTCGTCTATTGCATCAAAGCGGACACCACTATTTTGGTTGGTGCTCTTTTTATCTTGGGCAACCTTGTAAAATGTATTCCCATTTATCTCATACCCTTGGAAAGTACATATAGTCGAAGATGGTGGCCTGGCCAAACAGTACAACTCATCTTCAACGATGTCGTCATTCATGAGATGTGTCTGCAACCAACTGTCGAAAGTCTTCTCGTGTTCCCCTTTAATCCAAGAGTCAGCCTTCCCCGGGTTTTCGGAGCGTAGAATATTCTTGTGTCTCACGATATACGAAGCCACCACGGTGGAATTGTGTAAAACTGTGTAGTGTGCTTGAGAGAAAGAATGCCCGTCCATACATACTTTTGCTTTCCTTCCTAGTGTTCCTTTTCCTGTCAGCCTACCCTCATACCGAGATTCAGGAACACCAATCAGCTTAAGGTCAGGAAGAAAGTCCACACAAAACTCAATGACCTCCTCTGTTCCACAGCCCTTGGAGATGCTTCCTTCTGGCCTAGCACGGTTACGAACATATTTCTTTAAGACTCCCATGAACCTCTCGAAGGGGAACATATTGTGAAGAAACACAGGACCGAGAATTCTAATCTCTTCGACTAGGTGAACTAGGAGGTGTGTCATTATATTGAAGAAGGATGGCGGGAACAACAACTCAAAGCTGACAAGACATTGGACAACATCAATCTGTAACCCTGATAGACTTTCTCGATCGATTACCTTCTGAGAAATTGCATTGAGGAATGCACATACCTTCACAATTGCCAGGCGAACATTTTCCGGTAGAATTCCCCTCAATGCAACCGGAAGCAATTGCGTCATAAGCATGTGGCAGTCATGAGACTTTAGGTTTTGGAATTTTTTGTCTTTCATATTTACGATTCCCTTTATATTCGACGAGAAGCCAGTCGGGACCTTGATACTGAACAGGACTTCAAAGAAGATTTCCTTCTCTTCCTTAGTAAGAGTGTAGCTGGCACGCCCTTGAAACTGCCCTGGATGCATGCCATCTCTTCCTTTATGACGTTCCTGGTCCTCCCGTGCTTCCAGTGTATCTTTTGACTTCCCATACAAGCCCAGGAAGCCTAGAATATTCACACAGAGATTCTTCGTCAGGTGCATCACGTCGATTGCCGAGCGGACCTCATGGACTTCCCAGTAGGGTAGCTCCCAAAATATAGATTTCTTCTTCCACATGGGTACGCGCTTATCAGGGCCGTTAGGAACAGGTTGGCTGCCAGAACCCTTTCCAAAGATTACTTTTAAATCTTTGACCATATCAAATACTTCAACACCAGTACGGATGACAGGCTTCCCCCGGGGTTCTGCCTTGCCATTGAAATGCTTGCCTTTTTTCTTTAAGAGATGCTTGGGCGGAAGAAAATGACGATTGTACGGATACACATTCTTCCTACAGTTGTCCTGATATATACTTTCTGTCTGATCCAAACAGTGCGTGGATGCATTGTATCCCTTGTTTGACTGTCCTGAAATGTTACTAAGAGCAGGCCAATCATTGATGGTTACGAAAAGCAACGCTCGAAGGTCAAATTCCTCTTGTTTGTGCTCGTCCCACACATGTACACCTGGTTCGGCCCACAACTGTAAAAGTTCATCAACTAATGGCCTTAGGTACACATCAATATCGTCGCCGGGTTGCTTTGGACCTTGTATAAGCACTGGCATCATAATGAACTTCCGCTTCATGCACAACCAAGGAGGAAGGTTGTAGATACATAGAGTAACGGGCCAGGTGCTGTGACTGCAACTCTGCTCCCCAAAAGGATTCATGCCATCTGTACTCAGACCTAACCATAAGTTCCTTGCGTCAGCTGCAAATCTCGGGAACTCTCTCTCGATTTTTCTCCACTGCCGACCATCAGCGGTGTGCCTCAACTTATCGTCTTTCATACGATCTTCCATGTGCCATCGCAATAACTTCGCATGATCTTTATTTCTGAACAGACGTTTCAACCGTGGTATTATAGGAGCATACCACATCACCTTGGCAGGAACCCTCTTCCTGGGTGGCTCGCCCTCAATATCACCAGGGTCATCTTTTCTGATCTTATACCGCAATGCAGTGCATACCGGGCATTTATCCATATTCTCATACTTCTCACCGCGGTAGAGGATGCAGTCATTAGGGCATGCATGTATCTTCTGCACGTCTAATCCTAGAGGGCAGACAAGCTTTTTTGCTTCGTACGTGCTGGCGGGCAATTCGTTCTTTCTTGGAAGCATCTTCTTCATCAGTACCAGCAACTTTTCAAATGACGAGTCAGTCACACCGGTCTCTGCCTTCCACTTCAGCAATTCCAGTGTGCTACCCAACTTCTTCTGGCCATCTTCACAAGTTGGGTACAACAATTTGTTGTGGTCCTGTAACATCTGCTCGAACTGCAACCTCTACTTTTCTGTGTCGCAACCTCGCCGTGCATCAGAAATGACCCGGCCAAGATCATCAGCGGGCTCATCTGGTTCCCGTTCTTCATCTTGATCTTCTTCTTCATTGTCTTCCATTGCGGTATCAGCATACTCAGGGAACATAGATCGGTAGTTGTCATCATCGTTCGCTTCTTCTTCATCGTCGTCTTCCATCATAACCCCTCTTTCTCTGTGCTTTGTCCAAACATTATAGCCCGACATAAAACCGGACCGAAGCAGGTGGATCTGAATGACTCTTGAGGAAGTGTAATCCTTCTCATTCCGACATTCAACACATGGACAAAACATATAGCCACCACCATGCTTGTTCGCATTGGCTGCATCTCGAAAAGAATGCACGTCTTCTCTGTAAGCGGCTGTGCGTCGATCACGGTACATCCATGGATGGCTCATCTGCGTTATACAAAAGTATATCAAATACAATCACGATCCTAAAAATTAGTACCGCACGGTCTAAACGAGGAAATATAGTTGCTAACCTTTTAGAATAAGTAGAAATAAAGAGGAATAGGTTTAAGCGTGGCTCGGGCATCTCATATCGTAGTTGTGTTCGGTGAACTGAAGCGGCATCGTTCTAACACACATTTCAACAAACACCTCTAGTGCATCAAAAAAAGTGGAGAGCAAGCACCCACCCACAATCCTCCATCCAAGAAAAATGCAACGAAGAGGGGAGAGGGGGGCTGTGCTATATATAGGCAGAGGACTTTAGTTCCGGTTTGAGACACAAACGGGGACTAAAGGTGGCGCACATTCAGGCTGCCCACCGCGTAGCCCTTTAGTCCCGGTTTGGGCACGAACCGGGACTAAAGGCTCCTTACGGACCGGGACTAAAGCCTCGAGGGAGGATATGAGAATTGGGGCGACGTGGCCGGGCCTTTAGTCCCGGCCCAGAGGCACGCCGGGACTAAAGGGTCCAGGCCAAAGGCCCGTTTTCCACTAGTGACTTCTCCTTGGTAAATCGTGATGGAGTTTTGTGGATGACGAACAAGAAATAATTTCATCTCATCCTAATGCGGGAAGCTAACCAGGTAGCTGATGCCTTTCTAAAGGAAGCTTATAAAACGAGAAGCTCTAGTATTTGGGTTAATGACCCTCCTAGTTTCATTACATCCTTAATTGTAAATGACCTCTCTATATTATGATGAATGAAATGATCACACTGTCAAAAAAATAAATAGTGATGGAGTTTTTTTTTCTCTTTTTGAGAAATATGTATTGATAGAGTTGAGTACACCCTGTGCATTTTAAAACCGAACAGAAAAACCATACCAAATATAGACTCAACCAAACCAATTTTATGATTTTATGGTTTTTGGTTTGGATAGGGGTGTTAACTTTTCATACTGTTTTGAATTTTCTTTTTTGTGGTATATACCAAAAAAAATGAACGGTTAACCTAATAAACTAAAGTAAAAAATATATTTATATTTCTTGAGATAAACAACTATACATGTAGCCATTTTTCTTGTACAAGAGACATGTTTTGTATTAATCACGCCCATTTTCTTGTAATGTCGTCATTTTTCTTCCAATATGTTAAGCTCGTTCATATATCCACACATGAATCCATGCAGGCATGCATACGTTATATATAGTTGAATATTGTTCTTGTTTTTAAAAATGTGTTTTGAGTCATTACTACTCCTGTAGGAGTTGCTGGATTTTCTGAAGAAAAAATGTGATGTAGCACATCAACATAAAGTATTTCCTTAAGTAGCCTCCGCTGTTGGGCCGAGCAGGTGCACCCATTCTGGGCCGGTGTAGCGTGGGGTTCCCCTTGCGTGTGCGGCTGGGCCGCGCGCTAGTCACTTCCGTCCCATTGCTTGGTGGGGTCGTGTGGTCAGGGTCCTTAACATCCCCTCCTTCTTCGGAAGAGGCTTGCCCCAAGCCTCGGTCTTGGGAAACTTGGCTTGCAGCGCTGCTTTGTCTTCCCGGGTGACACCGAGAGCTTCACCGGACCACATTACTTGTACTTGTTCTCGCATCGTGCCATTCTTCCTGCGCCATCTTGATTGGAATACTTCTACTGGCACGGACAAGTTCACAGCGTGTTAGAGACCTTCGTGCCCGGAAGTAGAGTTTGACGAAGTTGAGAGGCGTGGAAGACCGGGTGCACTATCTCTTGTGGGGGAAGCTTGAGCTTGTAGGCGACGTCGTTGACCTTGGCAATGATGGTGAAGGGGTCATAGAATTTGTACGAAAGTTTGTGGGTGGCTCTTGGGGCAATGGATGTCTCGTTGTATGGTTGTAGCTTAAGGAAAACACGGTCGCCCATCTGGAATTGTCGGAACGGACGCTTCTTGTCTGCTTGGTTCTTCATGAGTTGCCTTGCACGATGAAGTTGTTGTTGGATCACGTTTTCCATGGTCGCGCGCTCCTCCAGCCATGCTTGCAGCACCGACACCGTGCAGGAGGTAGTCCTCGTGATTCCCCGGTGTCTTGGCTCGCGTCCGAACATGGAATTGAAAGGTGTCATCCCAATCGCCGAGTGATGGGACGAGTTGTACCATAACTGCACCAATGGCACCGAGAAGCTCGAGCGCTTGGGGCAGGCTTGCATGAAACACCGCATGTATGCCTCGATGCATTGGTTCACGTGCTCTGTTTGGCCATCAGTCTGTGGATGGCACGTCGTCCTCAAGTGCAACTTTGTACCTACGTATTTGAAGAGCTCTTGCCAAAAATGGCGTGTAAAAACTGGGTCACGGTCTGAAACAATTGCTCCTCGGAATCCATGCAGTTTATACAACTGCAGCATGTAGACCAGGGCCACCTTTGCAGTAGTATAGGGACTTGTCAGCGGCAGGAAATGAGCAAAGCATGTGTGTTTGTCTACAACCACCAGGAGGCAATTGAATTGGCCAGATTGTGGCAGCCCATCCACGAAACGAATGGTGATCAGGTCTCATGACTCATTCGGGATGGGTAGAGGCATTGATACGTCTCTAACGTATCTATAATTTGTTATTGTCCCATCCTGTTATATTATCATTGTTCGATGTTTTACGATCATTTTGTAGCAACTTTATATCATTTTTTGGGACTAACCTATTGACATAGTGCCTAGTGCCACTTGCTGTTTTTGTTGTTTTTTTTTCTTCACAAAAAATCAATATCACATGAGGTCCAATTGCCACGAAACTTTACGGAGATTTTTTGGACCACAAGGAAACTTGGCAACCAAGAATGAGCAGCAGACGAGGCCCAAGGGGCCCACTAGGCACCAGGGCACGCCACTCGCGCGACCTGTTGTCTAGTGGGGTCCTCGGGCACCTCCTCCACTGCTTCTGAGCTCTATAAATACCCCAATATTAAAAAAAACTAGAGGAGTCGATGAAAAATCATTTCAGGCGCCGCAAGTTCTAGAGCCACGAAATCAAATCTAGAGCCCGTTCTGGAGAGGAACATGATCACGGAGGGGTTCACCATCCTCATTAGTGCTCCTCCAATGATGCGTGAGTGGTTCATATCAAACCTACGGGGCCGTAGGCAGTAGCTAGATGGCTTTCTCGCTCGATTTGTTTCTCAATATGGTCTCTTGGAGATCCATATGATGTAAATCTTTCTTTTGCGGTGTGTTTGTTGGGATCCGATAAATTGTGAGTTTATGATTAGATATATGAAAACATATTCATGCTTGATTATTATAGCCTCATATTTCTTCTCCGATATTTGGTTTTTGTGTAGCAAACTTGATCTTTTATCATGCAATGGGAAGAGGTGCTTTGTGACGGGTTCGATCTTGCGGTGCTCAATCTGAGTGACAGAAAGAGACATGACACTCATCTATTGTTGCTATAAAGGATAAAATGATGGCGTCTATTCCTACATGAATAGATCTTGTCTACATCATGTCATCGTTCTTAAGGTATTACTCCATTTCTCCATGAACTCAATACACTAGATGCTTGTTGGATAGCGGTCGGTGTGTGGAGTAATAGAAATAGATGCACGCATAAGTCGGTCTACTTATCTTGGACGTGATGCCTATATACATGATCATTGACTTGAATATCCTCATAATTATTTGCTCTTATATCAATTGTCAAACAGTAATTTGACTACCCACTGTTTGCTATTTCTCGTGAGAAACCACTAGTTAAACCTACGACCCCCGGATCTACGTCACATCATCTATTTGCAACCTCTACTTTGCTATTTGTGTTTCTACTTTATTTGGTCTCTTTTTCAGATCTATATTATCAAAAAAACTAAAAATACCTTGTTGCGTTCTATTTGCTATCACTCTTATTTGGATCTATCAATATGTCTTTACTTTACCCATAAGGGATTGACAACCCCTCCACGCTTGGGTTGCGAGTATTTGCTATTTGTGTGAAGGTGTTGCTTACATAGTCTTGTGGATCTTCATACTGGATTGATACCTTGGTTTCTTAACTGAGGGAAATACTTGTTGTCGTTGTGCTACATCATCCTTTAAGCTTGGAGGGAAACCAATGTTTTAGCAATACTAAGCAAGATTTTTGGTGCCGTTGCCGGGGAAGATCAAGTCAAGATCTATCAGGTTCCTACACACAAATCTCATCTCCTTGCAATTACATTATTTGTCACTTACCTCTCGTTTTCCTCTCCCCCACTTCACGAAAACTTGCCTTTTATTTTGCCTTCTTTCTGTTTGCCTTTTTCTTGCTTGCTTGCAACTATTGCCTTCATGACAACACTCGAAAACAGAAAAATAAACAAGAGAAGTGAAGACATATGGATCCTCATCCACTTCCGAATCTTTTCAAAAGATCTAATTATGTTGAACCAATTGTTAGTGACTCGATTGCTCTTTATTATTTTGTGAAGTTTTGCTTGAAAATCGTGAATTTGAATATTGCGATGAAGTGTTAAAATAAGAAATTTATAAAGTGGTTCAAGATATCTCCTTGAATGAAAATCGTGATTGCAATGATGTTATCCTAATTTTTATTCATGTCAATTGTTCTAAATATATGCAAAACTACAAGCTTGGGGATCGCAATTTTGTCATGTCCACGACGCATTGTAATGATCGTGATTGGGGTGATGCTTCTTATGATCTTGAAAATTTATTTAATCCTCATGATGAATATGAAATTGATAATAATGTTTGCAATAGTATTGAAAGTGGATTTAAGAGAGTGCAAACTTTCAGTAATAATGATCCCACTATTTTGGAGAATTATCTATGTCGTGAATTTTTTGATAAAACTAGGTTTGGAGAGGTCGTGACTTTATTTAATGATAATCCCACTATCTTGAAAGATTATAAGACTTTTATGCATGTAGATCATGAAGAGAATATTTTATGTCATAGCTATATATATATGAATTTGAATATGATCCTACATGTACTTATTATGAGAGAAGGAAATATGGTTATAGAAATATTCATGTTACCAAATTATCCCTCTTCATGTTAAGATTGTTATTGTTTCTTTCTTCTTCCATGCATATGTTAGATATTTCTTGTCTTGACAATTTCTTTGCTTATGATATGCCTATGTATAGGAAGTATGTTATACTTCAATGTGTTTTTCTTATGCTACATGATGCTCTCCTTGTGTTTCAACTACGATCTTTCATGTGAGCATTAAAAAAATCTCAAGCCTATCTTAATGGTTATAAATAAAGAGCTTGTTGGGAGGCAACCCAATGAATAAAATTTATTTTCACTTTTGCTTTTTGTTCTTGAGTGTTTGCACAATTATGCTACTCTTATATTTTTTGTGTTTTATTTGGTGTTTGTGTCAAGTAAAACCTTTGTGATCATGTGGGGTGTTAGTTCTTTTAATCTTGTTGAAAAACAGAAACTTTTGCGTCAAGTAGGAAAAATCCTAAATATCACAGAAACGTCAACAGTGTGTGAATTTTTTACAAAATATTAATATAAAAATTCCCTACATTGTCCTAATTTTTATGAATTTTTGGAGTTACATAGGTATAACTAAATTTCTAATCTTTACAAATTGTTTTGTTTTTAACAGATTCTGTTTTGTTTGCGTTATATGCTTATTTTAATGATTATATGGTTCATATAGGGGGGGCATTAGCCATGGTAAATTTAGAATGCAGTAGGTATAATGCAAATACAAAATTGGAATAGGTTTTCAACAGTACCTATAGTAAAGTTTGGTTTTCTTATACTAACGGATCTCACGAAAAATTTGTTGAGTTTTGTGTGATTGAAGTTTTCAAGTTTGGAGTGAGATCACAATGGATGAAGGAATAAGGAGTGATAAATGCCTAGGCTTGGGGATGCCCCATGGCACCCCAAGGCGATATCTAAGGAGTACCAAGTAGCTAAGCTTGGGGATGCCCCGAAAGGCATCCTCTCTTTTTCTAGAAACCATCGGTAGTTTTACTTGTAGCTATATTTTTATTCGTCACATATCTTGAGTTTTGCTTGGAGCATCTTATACCATTTGCGTCTTTGATTTATTTGTTGGTTAGTTTGTCATAATAAACCTTGCTGGACACACCCATTTAATAGAGGCAAATTATGCTATGATTTGTTAGAATCGCTCTTTATGCTTCACTTAAATTTTTTTGAGCCATGGAATAGCTCAAGTACTTCACTTACATATTTTTGAGCATGGTGGTGCTCTTATTTTGAAGAAATTTGATCTCATGCTTCACTTAGATTATTTTGAAAGTTTCTGAAATTTTGAAGAAATCATCTCTTGCTTCAGTTATATAATTTCGATAGTTGAAAATTTTAAAGAAACTTGTGCTCTCGTTCTTCACTTATATTTGTTCGAGAGCTTGTTAATTGCATTGGCAATTTGCTTTAAATGAAAATTAGTCCCAAAGTGATGAATTTCCAGGAAAGATATAATAAAAACTTTCATGAAGTTCATTGGACATTAAGCTTGATTACTTGCAATAGTTTTGCAATATGAAGATAGTAATATGTGAGCTATGTTGATGAGTAATTATGCTCTAGTAAGAATATTGGTGTTAAGGTTTGTGATTCCCTATGCATGCACATGAAGTCAATAATTATGCTATGAAATTACATCCTACTTGTTTTGCATTATTCGGTGTTATTTATGTTTAATTTTCACTTATGATGATTTTTGTTCCTTGGTTGGGCGCTTCTCAATCTATTTGCTAGCCTTCACATGTACTAAGCGCGAATAATGCTTGTGCATCCAAATCTTAAACCCAAAGTTGTGCCAAATGAGTACACCATACCTACCTATATGCGGTATTTCAACGATGTTCCAAGTAAATTTGCAAGTACCAACTCTAATGTTCAAAATAAATTCATGTTTTGTGTCCCCGTACCGCTCATGAAGCGGCGAGGGATGGTCGGTATCTTCCATGTTAATTAGGTTATTCTCAAGATGAGTGTTTATTCACTTATAATTACACGAGAGTATGGCGGTAATAGGGATGCCTTGTTCCAAAAATAAAATAAAAATATTTTATTTTGTCAAATAATAAATTCCTTGGGAAGTGCTGGTATGGATGGTACCCGTGGATACGGCTAGCCGTGGAATGTGAGAGGATGGTGGAAAAAGATAAAAACTTTAATTTCAGTTTGAGAACCGCATATAATTTGTTTAGCATGGAGGATATTGGAAACTCTTAGTCGTTCTCGTTGACAGGAAAATCATGTCACCCTAAAAAAATAATCTCTAAGTTTTTCAGTTTGAGCTCTCGGACCTCTCCAAATTCCTGTTTCCCTCTACGAAGGGCCTATCTATTTACTTTATGCAATTTTTTTATTTTGAATTTGAGTCTCCATCTTCTCTTATAAAGCACCAACTAAGGAACACTATCATCATGCTTGAGCATTGGATGTAGTTAATATTTGAGTGTGTTGCATGAATGGATCAATGATAGAGCATGATGGGTTGGGGATAACGTTCTTTAGTGTTGATATTTTGAAAGACTTGGTTGCTTGTTGATATGCTTGAGTATTGAAATTTTCATGTCAAATTATAAACTATTGCTTTGCATCATCTATAATTCTATATGTCCATGTTGAAAGAAAAAGAATATGATGAATATGTGAGGCAGCATTCCACATCAAAAATTCTGTTTTTATCATTTACCTACTCGCGGACGAGCGGGAATTACACTTGGGGATGTTGATACGTCTCCAACGTATCTATATATTTTTATTGTTCCATGTTGTTAAATTATCATTCTTGGATGTTTTATGATCATTTTATAGCAACTTTATATCATTTTTGGGACTAACGTATTGACATAGTACCAAGTGCTAGTTGTTTCTTTTTGCTGTTTTTCCTTCACAGAAAATCCATATCAGATGAGGTCCAATTGCCACGAAACTTTACGAAGATTGTTTTGGACCAGAAAGAAACTTGGTAAACAAGAATGAGCAGCAGACGAGGCCCGAGGGGGCACTAGACACCAGGGCGCGATAGAGGCCCCTGGTGCAGCCTGGTGTCTAGTGAGGCCCTCGGGCACCTCCTCTGAGCTCTACAAATACCCCCATATTCAGAAAATCATAGAGGAGTCGACGAAAAATCATTTCAGCCACCGCAAGTTTCAGAGCCATGAAATCCATTCTAGAACTCGTTCCGGAGAGGCACATGATCATGGAGGGGTTCACCATCCTCATTGGTGCTCCTCCGATGATGCGTGATTTGTTCATATCATACCTACGGGTCTGTAGGTAGTAGCTAGATGGTTTTATCTCTTGTTTTGTTTCTCAATACAATGGTCTCTTGGATATCCATATGGTGTAACACTTTCTTTTGTGGTGTGTTTGTTGGGATCCGATGAATTGTGATTTTATGATCAGATCTATGAAAACATATTCATGCTTGATTATTATAGCCTCGTATTTCTTCTCCAGTATTTGGTTTTTGTCTGGCCAATTTGATCTTTTATCTTCTAATGGGAAGAGGTGCTTTATGATGGGTTCGATCTTGCGGTGCTCAATCTCAGTGACAGAAAGAGACATGACACGCATGTATCATTGCTATCAAGGGTAAAATGATGGGGTCTATTCCTACATGAATAGATCTTGTCTACATCATGTCATCGTTCTTAAGGCATTACTTCGTTTCTCCATGAACTCAATACACTAGATGCAAGCTGGATAGCGGTCGATGTGTGAAGTAATAGGAGTAGATGCACGTAGAAGTCGGTCTACTTATCTTGGACGTGATGCCTATATACATGATCATTGTCTTGAAGATCATCATAATTATTTGCTCTTCTATCAATTGCCCAACAGTAATTTGTCTACTCATCGTTTGCTATTTCTCGAGAGAAGCCACTAGTGAAACCTACGGCCCCGGGGTCTACTTGACATCATCAATACCTACTTTGCTATTTGCGTTTCTACCTTATTTGCCCTTTGGTTTCCAGATTTATATTATCAATAAACCCAAAAATCCATTGGGCACTGGGATTTTTGGTTTTGCGGATGCATTCATGAGAGATACCGCCATTGCTTCCCCCCTAGAGCTTGAGGACGAGGACCTCCTGATCACTTTTGTACCTCACAATGAAGCTCTGAATTGTCATAGTACCACCTTTGGGCCTGAACTTTGGATTATGTATTTTGGGTTTCCCTATGACTATCGAACAGAGTACTACATTCAGAAATCTCTAGGAGGGTTTGGTGCTTTGGTTTCCTGGTATAATCCGAGACAGGATAGGAGATTTGTTCTGCTCAAAGTGAGAGTCCTTAATATACGCTTGATCCCAAAGAGCTTTGTAGTTTGGCAACTCGGTGGTGCTAGGGACTGTTGGACTGTGCAAGTTACTATCTTGCGTAGTAATGACTGGAATGGCTTATTACCTGAGGTTCTCCCTGTTGGGGAGGAACCACCTCCTCCTAATGGCAACCCACACCCTCAGTTTGGCCCTGAGCTCACTACTGAGCAACTGTACCAACAACAAGTGCATAACTGGCTAGTTCAAAATGCAGCTCAACCTCAGGGGGCTCCTCCTGCTCATGAAGCCCCACAGCAACAGGATCAGCACAATGGATGGGGAGTGTGGCCAGCCTCACCACCACAGGCACCACAATTACCTCCTTATCTCTACAACTTTCAAGCTTGGCTTGCTGCCCAGGGACTACAAGTGCAAGATGGCCTGGTTCCTGAAGATAACATCTCAGATAGTGCTTCACAAGCTTGGAATGATGCTATATATAACTCCAACAGCTCAACCTATCTGCTGGATCTCTGAATCCCCTGGTGATACACTCTCAAACACATCAGTAGCAACACTCTGAGGGTCTTCTGAGAATCTCCCTGGAAGTTCACAATAGTGGAATTCGATTTGGCTTATCTGAGCATGGAGAATCAGTGCTCACCCTGCTACTAACTGATCCAGCTCCAAGACAGCAGCTAAATGACTTCATTTTTAGAGCCATCAAACCTCTAATGGCTTCTAGAGGCCCTTGGAATACTGATTATGGTTTCAGGCATGAATGCATGCAGGTGGAAGTTGCAGTTGCTCTGAGTGATGATGGCATAATCTTTAGCAACACCTGTCCTACTCTCCCCATGAGCAGTACATCATCTACTGTTATCATAGAAGCACTATCCCCTGAGCAAGCACTGGTTCCATCTACTGAGCCTACGGATCCATTGGAAACAGAATGCAGCATGGATCAGGATCTACAAGTGAGCAGGATTTCTCTGAAGCACAAAGGCAAAATGAAACTGCAGGTAGACACTTCTAACCTTCGCCGCAACCTGAGATCAAACAAGTATGATGGTTTCAAGATCCCATCCATGGCAGAGGGCAAGATCACCAAATCCAAAGTTAAGCCTAGGATGATTCCCAATATTGCTCTCCAGGAAGTTGATCGTGCTCCGACACTTGAGGTTCCTCCTCCTACTGCCATCAACACCATGCAGGCCATTGGGACGCAGCTGTGTGCTATACCTGAAGCAAAGCTTGCAGTTTCGGAGCTTCTTCGAGAAGATCCAGACCCTGCAGATGGCCAAGTTTGATCTTGTGCCTGACCCACCTCCTCTTTGAATCTCTATGGTACTTTTGCGTAGTTGGAACGTCTTATGCTGTAATATTTGTGGACTTAATTTGCCCAAAAAATATCTAGCTCTATCGAATGCTATTCGTGACAGCAGCTGCTCCATCATTTGCTTACAAGAATCGAAAATGCCCTCATTTGATGAACATGCCTTATGTACATTATGTCCAAAACGATTTGACAAATTTGCATATATTCCCTCCCGAGGGGCTTCTGGTGGGATAGTCACGATTTGGAACAGCTCTATATTTGTAGGAACTACGTTTGTAGAAGAGGATTTCGCGTTAGGAGTCTAGTTCTCATCAACACAAACTTTGCATACCTGGAAGCTATTGAACATATATGGCCCCTGCCAAGGGGATCAAAGGGTTCGTTTCACTTCTTGGCTCTTTGATCTTGACATTGTGGCGACTGAGGACTGGTTGATCCTAGGGGACTTCAACTTCATTAGGGCACCAACGAACCGCAACCTACCCGGAGGTAACATTCAAGACATGTTTACGTTTAATGAATTCATAAGTGAGCAGATATTAACGGAGATCCCAATCAAAGGCCGAGCATATACATGGTCGAACATGCAGCTAAACCCTCTGCTCGAACAACTCGGCTGGTTCTTTACGTCTCTGAATTGGACTACCTCCTTCCCCAACACTTTGGTACGTCCATTGCCACGGCCTGTATCCGATCATATTCCCTGTTCGGTCGAAATACAAACCAACATTCCACGCAACAAAACGTTCCGCTTTGAAACATACTGGATTGTCCACCCAGGGTTTATGGAGACAGTCTCGCTAGCATGGAATAAACCCGTCAAACATGGTTGGAATAGCAATGCAGCGGCGATAATCTGTTAGAAACTTAAAGCTGTTCGATTTGCACTACGAAGATGGAGTTGCGGTATCTCCCGCCTTAAGGTAGCAACTATCAACACCAACAAGGCGCTGCTGGAGTTAGACTCCCTCGAAGATCGACGTACTCTCACCATGCCAGAACGAAACTTCCGACACATCCTCAAAAATCACCTTCTCAGGTTGCTAACATACCAGAAAGAATACTGGCGCAAGAGATGTTCCATCAGATGGACCAAGTTTGGAGATGAAAACACAAAGTTTTTTCAAACAATTGCAACTGAACGGTACCGACGCAACTTTGTGGCTACACTCAAAACTGATGTAGGGCTCGTGGTTGAGACACATGCCGGCCAGGAGGCTCTCCTGTTTGACACTTATAGAACAAGGATGGGCACGGTGAGATCTCCCGATATAAGGTTTGATTTAACGCAACTACGGCGGCAAGGCATCGACTTTGAAGCTCTTACGATTCCCTTTGCCAAAAAGGAAATAGACGCCGCAGTGAAAGAGATGCCAGGTGACAAATCTCCAGGGCTGGACGGTTTTAACGGCGCGTTTCTTAAAAATTGTTGGCACATCATCAAGAACGATTTCTATGATCTTTGTGACGAATTCCACCGAGGTAATCTCAACTTGGAACCTCTGAATTATGGGCACATCACGCTCATCCCCAAGACAGCTTCTCCTGAGATAGTGAACAACTATCGTCCCATTACCCTGCTTAACTGCTGCCTGAAGATGATCACGAAGATAATGGTTGAGCGACTCCAGAAGATCATTCTACAGATTGTGCATCGAAACTAGTATGGGTTCCTCCGTGGTAGATCTATACATGACTGCTTGGCATGGGCTTTCGAGTATATACACCAATGTCAAAGCTCTCGAAAGGAGATAGTCCTGCTTAAATTAGACTTTGCTAAAGCTTTTGATATGGTTGAACATTCGGCTATGATCACCATCATGCAATGTATGGGGTTTAATTCAAAGTGGATCCAATGGATGCAATGCATCTTCTCGTCAGGAAAATCATCGATATTACTGAATGGAGTCCCTAGTAAACAATTCCCCTGTCGATGTGGAGTAAGACAGGGAGACCCTCTCTCACCATTGATATTTGTGCTGGCGGCGGACATACTCCAAACAGAGATTAACAAACAACTAAATCTGGGCTTGTTATCCCACCCTATCGACCCAAGAGGCAATGCTGACTTTCCAGTAATCCAATACGTCGATGACACCATCATCATCATGCAGGCGTGTGATGTCCAGGCTGCGAGAATGAAAATAATACTAGATGACTTTGCCACGACGATAGGGCTCAGGATTAACTATCAGAAATCCACCCTAGTTCCTATCAATGTGGCACAAGAGGTGTGTGACAACATCATCTTGATCTTTCGTTGAACGCATCTAGGGCTCCCGCTGGGTACATCTAAACCTACTGTCCTGGATATGACACTGCTAGTCTGTAAAGCGGAGAGGAAAATCACAGCTGCTATGGGGCTGATGTCTCATGCGGGCAGATTCGCTTTCATGAACTCACTGGTCACGTCGCTACTCGTGTACCCAATGGGGACCCTCAGAATCCCCCCAACGATTGTAGAACAATTTGATAAACTCCGGAGGAGGTGCCTATGGAGAAAAAAGACTGAAGATGGATACAAAAGTAATGATCTAGTGGCATGGAACACAGTTTGCCGCCCGAAAGAGAATGGCGGCCTAGGGGTCCTGAACCTCAAACTACATAATGACGCGATGCTTCTAAAGATGCTTCACAGGTTCTACAACAGAAAAGAAATCCCATGGGTAGCATTGATCTGGAACACACACTACGGGGAAGCATTCCCCTACGCGCAAGATCGTTGTGGCTCTTTCTGGTGGCGAGAACTGACTAAACTTATGCCGGTGTTCAGAGGGATAACGTGAGTCAATGTTAACAATGGCCTCTCGACGCTCTTTTGGAAAGACAACTGGAACAATGCCGTATATGTAGAAAAGTTCCCTCGGGCTTTCTCCTTTGCTAGAACTGAAGATGCATCGGTTCAGAACTTCTTGGGGACTAGCTCGCTTCAAGAAGCCTTCTCGCTGCCCCTGTCAGAACAAGCGCATGATGAACTCAGGATGATGTAGCAAGAAATCAGAGACGTGCAGCTAAACCCTAGGGTAGATGACTTGGTGTGTTCTTGGGGGGCTGGCACCTTTGAAACGGCAGCATATCGATATTTCTGCTTCAAAGAGACTACAGTGCATCCAGCATTTCACTGGCTATGGAAAACAAAGTGTTTCCCGAATATCAAGATATTTGGATGGTTTTTGCTGATGGATAGGCTCAACACAGGGAATATGCTCAAATGGAGACATTACAACATAGGGGTTACTCTGGACTGCATGCTATGCGATCGACACATGGAGGAAACACTGGAACATCTATTTTTTGAATGCAGCTTTAGCCAACGCTGTTGGAATATGCTCAACATCAAATGGTCAGAACAAAAACATAGACTAGAGAAACTACAACATCAGAGGACAGCACACCCCAGGGACATGTTCATGGATATTTTTCTGGTGGCAGCCTGGTGTCTATGGAAGGAAAGAAATAACAAGTGCTTTGAGCAAATAACCCCAACGCTTGGGGCTTGGCGACGTCGGTTTGTACTAGACTTCTCCAATCTTAGACACCGTGTGCCTACTAGCAAGGTGCAAAACAAAGATAACATTATGGCCACCCTAGCTGATACCACATAATATGTAACCCCACCCTACCCACCTCCCCCCTCCCCCCATCCCCATTCCACCCCCTCCCCATCATCTACATGTGTAATTATTGGCTTTATATATACATGCAGTAGGATTTTATTCTACTGTCTTACACTCAAAAAAAAAAACCCAAAAATACCTTGATGTGTTCTATTTGCTATCACGCTTATTTGGATTTATCAATCTATCCTTACTTTACCCACGAGGGATTGACAACCCCTCCACGCATTGGGTTGCGAGGATTTGCTATTTGTGTGGAGGTGTTGCTTACATAGTATTGAGGATCTTCCTACTGGATTGATAACTTTGTTTCTGAATTGGGGGAAATATTCGCCGTTGTTGTGCTACATCACCTTTTAAGCTTGGAGGGAAACCAACACATCATCAAGACTATGGAGGCATCAGCAGGCCGGGATATGCGGCACGATCAGGTTTGGCTTGCTGACATACTTGGCAGCAACAGACATAGTGTTGGGCGTGTTCCTTCATCTTTGGCCACGCGAAAAGCCGAAGGATGGGCCAGTATGTTATGGGGAATTCCGAGTGACCTCCCATGGCGTTGTCATGGAATGCAGCAATGATGCGCTGTTGCATCTCTATGGATCCTTGGAGTCATATCATGTCACAGAAATGTATAAGGCCTTGTTGAAGCTTGAATCGCCCTTTTAGCGTGTCACAGATTGCCGGCTGCTCAAGGAGACGTTGTGCTTACAGGTTGCTATTGTAACTGCTGACCACGTCATCGAGCCATACAGGTTGATATGATATGATGTCGTGCAAGAGCTCATAAGTGTAGGCGCGAGAGAGGGCGTCGGCTGCTGTGTTGTCACTCCCTTTCTTGTGACGGATGGAGAATTGGATCCCGAGGAGCTTAGTGAACGCCTTCTGCTCCCACGGAGTGGTGAGGTGTGATAAGTCTCCAACGTATGTACTTTTCCAAACTGTTTTGCCCTTATTTTGGACTATAATTTGCATGATTTGAATGGAACTAACCCGGACTAACGTTGTTTTCAGTAGAATTGCCTTGGTGTTATTTTTGTGCAGATTTCTCGGATTGACCTCAAAATTTACGGAGAATGTTTTTGGAATTAACAAAAAAATATTGGCGAAATAATCAACCGGAGAGGGGCCACCACCTAGCCACAAGCCTGCAGGGCGCGTCCTCCCCCTAGGGCACGCCCCTTGGCTTGTGGGGCCCATATGGCTCCGCCAACCTCGTTTCCACTTTTATATATTCCTATTCGGGGATAAAGAAATTAGAGAGAAGAGTTCATCGCATTTTACGACACGGAGCCGCCGCCACCTCCTATTCTTCCTCAAGAGGGCAGATCTGGAGTCTGATTTGGGCTCGAAAGAAGGGAATCGACGTCGTCGCCATCACCAACAATCCTTCATCACCAATTTCATGATGCTCTCCATCGTTCGTGAGTAATTACATCGTAGGCTTGGTGGACTGTGATATGATGGATGAGATCTATCATGTAATCGAGTTAGTTTTGTTAGGGTTTGATCCCTAGTATCCACTATGTTCTAAGATTGATGTTGCTATGACTTTACTATGCTTAATGCTTGTCACTATGGCCCGAGTGCCATGATTTCAGATATGAACGTATTATGTTTTCATGAATATATATGTGTTCTTGATCCTATCTTGCAAGGTATAGACACCTATTGATAGAGACAGAGTTGTCCCTGTCTTTCGATGAGATCGTGGGTATCATTTTGGTGGAGTAGAATTTGATGATCCGACTACGAACGTGCGAGGACATCGCGCCTTAGCAATCACTAAACCAACTACGAGAGGTTATTGATCATGCCGAAGCACGATCAACCTGACCACGAAGGTCTGTTTCCTGCACGCAAATGAAGAACAAGCAAGAAACCAAGATTGCAATCAAGATATTGCGAATATAAGAGGAAAGCTTTATTGATGAAAGTGGGGTTCTGTGATGCCTTTGTCTGGTCGTGGAACACAAATGAAGAACGCGAAGTTGCAGCTATGGCGAACTTGTAATCTAAACAAAACCCAAGTCTAAACGGTGCCCTAAGGGTTGTATATATGATGGAATAGAGAGGCAATTTTGTGAACCTTGGAGGAGGGGTCCGAAAACAGCCCTAAACTCAAGTTCCCCACACATACAGACTCTAAAAACGGCCTATATTGTGGTATTTCGAAATTACATGGGCTTGGCCCAAAAATAAGGTGGTGCAACACCTATAATAGCCTCTGGACGAAATTGATAAAGTGGTGTCTTGAATATTTTGTCCAAGCCTTCATGCTCTCCTTATGGTGGCTTTAAAGTGCGAAAGTCACCAGTGGAAGCTCAATTGTTCTTTCCCACGCATGCACCTTCTTCTCCATGCTTGATCCCGCTCCAACGGATATCCTTCTTGTCTAATCTAGGTCCTTCATTCATGAGAACAACAAAAGTATCTAACTTAGGAATCATCATATGTTCATGAACATTAGAAGTATTTCCAAGAAACGAATGTACCTGGTAATTCAATTGGCGTGCGCGAGCTCTAGTAACTGGACCAGTATGTATAGAAGCTGGGGTTGTGGGTGTAACAATGGTGTTGATGTCATCATCATCCTCCCCTTCTTGAACTGAAGTCGTCCTCGACGGAAGCTCATCTTCCTCACCCAAATATGGCTTCAAATCTGCAATGTTAAAAGTGGGACTAACCCCAAAATCTGCAGGCAGCTCAAGTCTATATGCATTATCATTTATTTTCTCTAACACTTTGAAAGGACCATTAGCGCGCGGCATTAACTTTGACTGGCGCAAATCAGGAAACCTATCCTTACACAAATGCAATCAAACAAGATCTACACGTGCAAAGACAACATGTTTTCTACCTTTATCTCCAGCAAGTTTATATTTAGCATTCATGCGCTCAATGTTTTCCTTAGTTAACTCATGCATCTTTAATATCAAATCAGCATGTTCTTTAGCATCAAAATTAACCTTCTCCGAAGATGGAAGAGGGAACTAATCAATAGTTGCACGAGGTAAGAAACCATAGACAACTTCAAAAGGACACATCTTAGTAGTAGAATGCAGCGAACGATTATAAGAAAATTCAATATGAGGCAAGCATTCTTCCCACAGTTTTAGATTGTTCTTCAAAATAGACCTAAGCATAGTAGAATAAGATCTATTGAATACTTTAGTTTGTCCATCAGTTTGGGGGTGACATGTAGTACTAAAAAGCAATTTTGTCCCCAACTTAGCCCATAAACATCATCAAAAGTGGCTAAGAAATTTAGCATCATGATCTGAAACAACCGTATTTGGCACACCGTGCAAGCGAATAATTTCATGAAAGAAAAAATCAGCTACATTAGCGACATCATCACTTTTATGACATGGTATAAAGTGTGCCATTTTTTAAAATCTGTCCATGACAATAACTATGATATCCCTCCCCTTCTTTGTTCGAGGTAAACCTAAAACAAAGTCCATAGATATATCCTCCCAAGGAACACTAGGTACAGGAAAAGGCATATATAAACCATGAGGATTGAGTCGTGACTTGGTTTTTTGACATGTCGTGCAACGAGCAACAAAACGCTCAACATCCCGTCGCATTTTTGGCCAAAAGAAATGTGTAGCAAGTACGTCCTCCGTATTCTTTAAGCCAAAGCGTCCCATCAATCCACCTCCATGCGCCTCATGTAACAACAAAAGACGAACGGAGCTAGCTGGAATGCATAGCTTGTTAGCACGGAACAAAAATCCATCATTAATGGCGAACTTGTTCCATGTTCTCCCTTCTTTACAATTTTCCAACACGTCATTGAAATCAGCATCATGCACATATTGATCTTTGATGGTCTCCAAACCAAATATTTTAAAGTCAAGTTGTGAAAGCATAGTATAACGACGAGACAAAGCATCAACAATAACATTTTCTTTACCCTTCTTGTGTTTAATGACATACGGAAAAGTCTTAGTGAATTCAACCCATTTAGCATGTCTACAGTTCAGTTTTGCTTGACTTTTAATATGTTTCAAACATTCATGATCAGAATGTATGACAAATTCTTTGGGCCATAAATAATGTTGCCATGTTTCCAAAGTCCGAACAAGAGCATATAATTCCTTATCATAAGTAGAATAATTTAGACTAGGCCCACTTAATTTTTCAGAAAAGTATGCAACAGGTTTACCATCTTGTAATAACACACCTCCTAACCCAATTCCACTAGCATCACATTCAAGTTCGAATGTCTTATTAAAATCAGGAAGTTGTAGTAAAGGAGCATTTGTTAACTTATCTTTCAAAACCGTAAAGGCTTCTTCCTGTGCGGTACCCCAAGCACAAGGCACATCCTTCTTTGTAAGCTCATCGAGACGTGCAGCAATGGTGCTGAAATCTCTCACAAAACGCCTATAAAACCCGACGAGTCCAAGGAAACTCCTCACTTTTGTGACCGCTTTGGGCTGCGGCCAACTCTCAATAGCTGCAATCTTGGCTTTATCAACTTCAATTCCCTGTGGAGTAACAACATAGCCAAGAAAAGATACTCGATCGGTGCAAAAGGTGCACTTCCCAAGGTTACCAAACAAACGTGCATCACGTAGAGCAATAAAAACAGCACGCAAATGATCCAAGTGTTCCTCCAAAGATCTACTATAAATTAGTATATCAACAAAATAGACTAGCACAAATCGCCCAAAGAAAGCACGTAAAACCTCATTCATTAATCTCATGAAAGTGCTAGGTACATTGGTCAATCCAAAAGGCATAACGAACCATTCATATAATCCAAACTTAGTTTTAAATCATGTTTTCCATTCATCTCCCAATTTCATGCGAATTTGATGGTATCCACTACGCAAATCAACTTTGGAGAAAATTTTAGAGCCACTTAATTCATCAAGCATATCATCTAGCCTAGGAATAGGATGACCATAACGAATAGTAATATTATTAATGCCTCTACAATCGACAAACATACGTGATGTACCATCCTTTTCCGACACTAGAATAATAGGAACAACAAAAGTCTAAGAGATTCGCGTATATAACCTTTGCCGAGCAGATCCTGTACTTGACGCATAATCTCCTTCGTCTCCTCTGGATTGGTATGGTATGGTGCACGGTTGGGTAACGATGCACCGGGAATTAAGTCAATATGATGCTCAATCCCTCTAATAGGTGGTAATCCCGGTGGCACGTCTTGTGGAAAGACGTCAACGAACTCCTCCAAAATGTTAATGACAGGAGGAGGCAAAGAGGGTGGCATGTCCTTGAACGAAAATAATACCTCTTTGCATATGAAAGCATAGAAAACGGATGTACTAATATCCAAATCAGTAATATCAGTTTTAGTGGCAAGTAAACAACCACTCTTCAGCTTGATTTCAGATGCAACACTAGATGATGATTTAGTAGGCTTATTATGTTGCTAAAATTCCTGTGCTACAATCTGATTTTCACTGTGACGTAGGTCTTGTTTTGCTTTACTAGCTCTAGCAATGTCATCTTTCATAATTTGTTCAGGAGACATAGGAAGAAAAGTTATATTTTGATCCTTATGAATAAGAGTATACTGATTTGTTCTACCATGGTGTACACAATTTTTATCAAATTTCCATGGTCTACCAAGTAAAACGGAGCATGCTTGCATGGGTTCCACATCACAATCAACAAAATCAGAATATGTAGCAATGCTAAAATGCACACGAATAGTACGTGTTACCTTAACCTTGCCACTGTTGTTGAACCACTAGATATAATAAGGATGAGGATGTGGTCTGGTGGTGAGAGACAACTTCTCCACCATCTCCATGTTAGATAAGTTGTTGCAACTCCCTCCATCGATGATTACGCGAACAGAACGTTCCTTTACAACTCCCTTTGTATGAAACAAGTTGTGCCTCTGATTTTCCTCAGCCTGTGTTACTTGCACATATCTAAGCTTTCATACCTGTTGCCGTAATTAGTAGCCATGTAGTGTGTCTCTTGTTTAGTATCATCTACACCTTGTTCTTCACTTGCAGTAAGAGCCAGAGTCTCCTCATCATAGTCACTAGCGGAGTCATATCCACCATCATCAGTAATAATCATCACGCGCTTGGATGGGCACTCTCCCGCATTATGACCTCCACCCTAGCAACGACGACAGATAACCTCATGTGTTTGCCCTGTGGATGCCATGGATGAAGAAGAGCTATGTGCGGGCCCGGAAGGTGTGCTCTTAGCGAAGGGTGGTGCACAGGCCTGTTTCCTAATATCTCTGGTAGAATTGGGAGATGAAGTAGGCGGTGCTGATGCAGGAGGACGTGTGGAAGTAGATGTGGTTCGTGGCGTCCATGAGGAAGTGTGACTTGCAGAAAAAATAGTTCTCGCCAATGCATGTCGATCCTGCACTTCACGTTCAGCTTTGCAAGTCAGATGGAATAAACGAGTGATAGTGTTATAATCCTTATATTCTAGAATAGTCTGAATATCTCTATTTAATCCACCCATAAAACGTGCAAGCATAGCTCCATTTTCCTCAACAATACCACATCTAATCATTCCAGTTTGTAATTCCTCATAATATTCTTCTACAAGCTTTTTTCCTTGTCTTAAACGTTGCAAGTTTTGAAGTAATTCACGTTGATAGTATGGTGGAACCCAACGACTACGCATAGCAGTTTCCAAAGCATCCCAAGTAGTTGCAATATTAGCATGATGTATTCGACAATATTCAGACCACCAAACACAAGCAAAACTAGTGAAAGAACAAACAGCAGCAGCAACACGTCTATCTTCAGGAAATTGCAAGCATGAAAAATGTTGTTTTGTTTCTAACTCCCAAGTAAGATATATATCAAGAAGATATCGACCATCAAAAGTAGGAATACTCAATTTAAGATGAGGGAGATGGTCATGATCCCGTACCTGAGGGTGTGGTGCATCCATACCATTGCGATTGTATCCATGTGGACGACTGGTAGCTTGTCGTGGTGGTTGTTGTTCCTGGTGCTGAGCTGGAGCAACTTCTCCCTCATTGTTGTAATCACCATCATAATCCTCATTCTGCTCAGTCACAGAAACCTTGGTAGTATCAGCAGGAGGAGCAGAAGCAGGAGCAGCAGTAGGAGCAACACAAAAATTCTGAACTTGGTCGACAGGCACACGTCGCGCTCGTAGGCGTTGTTGTTGTTGTGGTTGAAGAGGGACAGAAGCTGGTGGTGGTAAACGGGAAAGCACCTCATTGAACTTGGCATTCATCTTGGTGTCAAATTTCTGCTCCATACTTTCAAGCTTTTCCATGGCCTCTCCAAAGTTGGTCACGAAATCATGTACCTGGTCAGACATCATTTCCTGGAATTTATCACGGAGTTCCCGGTTGGTCAGGTTCTCCCAGTCGATCTCCTGGTCATGTGATCCTGGCATGGTTAGAAGAAATAGGAACACAGAAGAATATGAACCTACAAACTACTACGAAGTGGTGGTGGTGGTGGTGGTGGTGTGTCACAAATCTGGCAAGCAAATCTCAATTTCTTACCAATTCTTACCCAGCAGCAGGTGGCGATCAACAACCGGTGTAGTCAAAACTCTCAAAGCTCGGATAGAGCGATTGCCAGGTGGGGTCAAACACACGATGTAGATGTATGTGGAGCTGGGAAGGCTTATAATATGGTAGCAAGAAGGGTCAGCAATAATCAGTTCAGAGATGCAAAGTTGAAAAGACGCTCAACAACGGTACCGTGCTCGTCCTAGACTAGACCGTACTAGAGACGCGAGCCTACAACACCAACGAAAGTCACGACGACACGTAATCAAGGGAAGAGCCACTCTGATTTTTTTTCCGAAACCTACTCAGGTTAGGAAATGCGAAATCGAAAGCAAAAGGATCTCGAAACTAACCTAAGGCGGAAAGGACGCTAACTAGGATTGTGGTGGATATATGGTGGTGGTATATGGCAGCAAGTGTAATGGTGGCGTGGTGGTGGTATATGACAGCAGCAATGATGGTAGCGTGGACGTGGTATATGGCAGTGATGAAAGACGGTGCAGCGACGGCGTGACAACCTAGGAACAGAACCCAAAACTCTAAAGGACTATACACTAAGACCAGCAACTCGACACGACGATGTAACCGCAAATTCAACAAACCAAACTACTGAAAAGACTATGCAAAGGCTTAGATTGGTTCGGATATAATGATCTAACCCTGGTTTTTTTGTATGGCTTTTTCGTGGACTATAGGTATCAAGAACATATGCGATCTAACTACGAAAAACTAGTAAAATCTCACCGAGCAACCTGGAAATCTGATACCACTTGATAGAGGCGGAGTTGTCCCTGTCTTTCGATGAGATCGTGGGTATCGTTTTCGTGGAGTAGACTTTGACGATCCGACTACGAACGTGTGAGGACGTCGCGCCTTAGCAATCGCTAAACCAACTCCGAGAGGTTATTGATCACGCCGGATCACGATCAACCTGACCACGAGGGTATGTTTCCTGCACGCAAACGAAGAACAAGCAAGAAACCAAGATTGTAATTAAGATATTGTGAATATAACAGGAAAGCTTTATTGATAAAGGTGGGGTTCTGTGACGCCTTTGTCTGGTCGTGGAACACAAATGAAGAACGCGAAGTTGCAGCTATGGCGAACTTGTGATCTAAACAAAACCCAAGTCTAAACGGTGCCCCAAGGGCTGTATATATGGGGGAATAGAGAGGCAATTGCGTGACCCTTGGAGGAGGGATCCGAAAACAGCCCTAAACTCGATTTCCCCACAGATATGGACTCTAAAAACAGTCTATATTATGGTATTTAGAAATTACATGGGCCTGGCCCAAAAGTAAGGTGGCACAACACCTATAATAGCCTATGGACGAAATTGATAAAGTGGCATCTTGAATATTTCCTCCAAGCCTTCATGCTCTCCTTATGGTGGCTTTGAAGTGCGAAATTCACCAGTGGAAGCTCCATTGTTCTTTCCCACACATGCACCTTCTTCTCCATGCTTGATCCCGCTCCAACGGATATCCTTCTTGTCCATGCTAGGTCCTTCATTCATGAGCACAACAAAAGTATCTAACTTAGGCAGCATCACATGTTCATGAACATTAGAAGTATTTCCAAGAAACGGAAGTACCTGGTAATTCAATTGGCGTGCGGGAGATCTCGTAACTGGACCAATAGGTATAGCAGCTAGCGTTCTGGGTGTAACAATGGTGTTGATGTCCTCATCACCTATTACGAGTTATGATCCGCATCGCCCTGCGTGACAATAACTCGGATTCTTTTCGGTGATTACCGTAGTTTGAGGAGTTCATGTATTCACTAAGTGCTAATGCTTTGGTCCGGTTCGCTATTAAAAGGAGGACTTAATATCCCTTAGTTTCCATTAGGACCCCGCTGCCACGGGAGGTAGGATCAAAGATGTCACGCAAGTTCTTTCCATAAGCACGTATGACTATATATGGAATACATGCCTGCATTACATTGATGAATTGGAGCTAGTTCGGTATCACCCTATGTTATGATTGTTGCATGATGAATGCCATCCGACATAATTATCCATCACACATCCATTGCATATGAGCTTTCCACATATTGATCTTCGCTAACTTACTTTTTCGTTGCTATTGTTACAATCACTACAAAACTGCGACTCTCACATTTGTCGTCGTTACCGTTACTCCCATACTACTTTGCTACTAAATACTTTTCTGCAGATATTAAGTCTTTCAGGTGTGGTTGAATTGACAACTCAGCTACTAATACTCGAGAATATTCTTTGGCTCCCGTTGAGTCGAATCAATAAATTTGGCTTGAGTATTCTACCCTCGAAAACTATTGCGATCCCCTATACTTGTGGGTTATCAAGGTGATGCTTGTTGAGATGGATGATACTGCGCTCATCTGTTTGTATGATGAACTCCGCAGCTGGATATAGGGTCGCCAGTGGTCCAAAACGACAATCACCGCCAGGTAATCCTTTTCGTACGCCGAGAGGCCCTCGTAGAATGGACTCAAGGCCTTGCTCATGTAGGCTATTGGGTTCCCTCTCTGCTGCAAGACCACGCCGATTCCCGTGTCGCTGGCGTCGATCTCAATGATGAAAGGCTTGGAGAAATCCAGCAATACCAGCATCGGGGCCTCGATCAGCTGCTGCTTGAGAATCTAGAATGTCGTCTCGGTCATTTGGGTCCACATGAATGGTGCCCCTTTCTTGATAAGGTTGAACAACACACGAGCCTGAACACCGAAGTTCTTGACGAATTTGCGATAGTATCCTGCCAGACCGAGAAAGCTTTGTACTGCTTTGATGTTGGTTGGGGTTGTCCATTGTGCTATTGCTCAGTCTTGGTCTATTCGGTGGCAACGTGTTGGCTGCTAATCACGTGACCCAGGTACGAGAGGTGGTGCTGCCCGAACACACACTTGGATAGCTTCACTTGCCATTGGTCCTTCTGAAGCAGTGTCAGCACTTGCCCGAGGTCGCGCATGTGGTCCTCGAGGGTTTTTCTGAACACCAAGATGTTGTCGAAGAAGACTAAGACACATTCCCGCAGCAATGGATGCAGTGTTGTGTTCATGGTGCCCAAAAATGTGGATGGTGCTCCGGCGAGGCCGAACGACACCACCCTGAACTCAAAATGCCCGAGTGCATTTGGAACGCGGTCTTGTACCCCTCCCCCTCGATAAGGCGGATCTGGTGATAACCGGCGTGGAGGTCGAGTTTGGAGAACCAAACCGCATCGTGGAACTCGTCTAGGAGCTCTTTGATCACCGGGACGGGGTACTTGCCGACGCAAGTGAGCGCGTTGAGCTACGTGTAGTCGATGTAGAGGCGCCATGTCCCGTCCTTCTTGTTAACCACAATGACCGGAGACGCGAGGGGACTCGTGCTTTGCTGGATGATGCCTGTGCGAAGAAGTTCAACAACTTTGTCATCGAATTCGTCCTTTAGGTCCGGCTTGTGCTGGCATGGTTGTATGTTGACCGATTGCACGCTGGGAATGAGGGGAATGTGTTGGTTGCACTCGCATCGTGCAAGTGGGCCGACGGGCTCACGGAAGACGTCACCAAACTCGTTGAGGATGTACTGGATGCAGACCGGAGGTGGTGTGGTGATGTCGACCTCCGGGGTGACAGAGCACACATGCATGATGTGGGTGATCACACCCTTGGCGCAGAGACCTTGGACTTGCAAGGCGTTTATGACGATGCATGTTGAAGATGAATCATCGTGCCCGCGAAGCGAGATCACACAATTTGTTGTGAGGATCTCAATGAGCTTGGCATGCCAGCCCACTGTCATCGGGTTGTGCTCTTCGAGCCAGTCCATGCCCAAAATGGCGTCGTAGACACTGAGGGGGAGCACTTTCAAGTCAGTGGTGAACTGGTGCCCCTGCGAACATTAGGTGCAGTTCAAGACACCGACAGAGCAGATGAGTTCACCGCTACCGTCACACGTACTTTGTACTCCCGTGGTAGAGGTCGGACGTCAGTTATGCTGGAGGCGAATCGTTCATTGATGAACGATGTGGTCCTATTGGAGTCAACCAGGATCAAGACCTCACGCCCTTGAATCCACGCACGATGTTGGAACGCGTGTGGGGACATGCCGCCGGTTAGGGCCGATCGAGATATCGCCATGACGACTCCTGGTGGTGGCTCCTCCTTCTAACTGGTGTCCTGGTCCGCCGGAGTGTCGATGCCGAACAGATCCAACAACTCCTCGACGACGTGGAGTTGAACAGATGTGGGGCAGGTATGATCGTGCCCCCATCGTTCTTCGCACTTGAAGCAAAGGCCTCTTGCCCTTCTGTAATCTCGAAGAGCTTTGACCTTGAAAGCTTCCGCTCTTGTTGCATCCGTACCGTGGCGGTCGATCGCCCCGACGAGTGGCGTCGCACATGGAGGTGGCGGTGATAGCGGTAGCGCGTTGGGTGCACGAGTCACGGTGTCAGGAGGGTGTGCCTCTGGTTGGCATGGGCCATCCATGCGCGCACCATCAGTGACCCCTTCCTCGAGCAAGGCCAGCATGCATGTCATGTCGTGATCCGATGGATGTTGCACCATGACCATCGTGCGGATGTCCAGTCGCAGCCCTTCCACAAAATGAGTAAGAAAATAGAAGGGATGAATTGTATCTGAATATGAACTCAAATGATTGGTAAGAAGTTCAAACTTCTCTATGAAATCAGCTATTGTGGTCGTTTGTCGCAGAAAATAGAATTGGCGGATCAACATCTCGTGTCGATCGCGTCTAATGTGACTGCATAGCATCGCGGAAAAGGACTCACAAGTGAATTCTCGTAGCTTCTTCTGGACAGATTGCAGCCAGATAGCGTCCGGGTCCGAAAAATTCAAGGCATCCATTGGCACTCAGTACGTATCATGGATGCCAAACATGTAGAAGTACTGATTGCACATGGTTTTGCACAAATTGGGGTTCTCCGAGGAGAACTGTGAAAAGGATATCAAAGGATGTGCTTGGCCGAGGCCCGTAAGCATTTGTCTAGCATGCGTGAATGGTGATGGTAAAATAGTGGGAGACGGGAGTTCGATCTGACCATTGGCCGGGAGTGGTTGTTGCATCTGGAACGATGATGTCACCTATGCTACTACGCAAAAAACCTTCCAATGGCACCAGGAATAGATGTGTCGACGGCACCAGGAATCCTTCTGCTGCGGCTACGCCTTAAGGGACTTCCTAGGAAAGTATGCAAAGGATTTCCCCCGTGGCCTTGGAGCTTTGCATTGGTGTCCCCTTGAAGCGGAAAGGGTGATGTAGCACAGCGACGGTAAGTATTTCCCTCAGTTTGAGAACCAAGGTATCAATCCAGTGGAGGAGTATCTCAAGATCCTGCACAAACACAAACGCTTGCTCCCAACGCTGTGAAGGGGTTGTCAATCCCTTATAGATTGTTTGCCAAGTGAGAACTGAAAGCAACAAAGTAACAAAGCAAAGTAAAAGCGGAGGTGTAAACGATGGATGTGAATAGACCCGGGGGTTGTAGTGTTTACTAGTGGCTTCTATCATGAAAGCAAGTAGACGGTGGGTGAACAAATTACTGTCAAGTAATTGATAGAACCGTGCAAAGTCGTGATGATATCTATGCAATGATTATATCTATAGGCATCACGTTCAAAAAAAGTAGACCGATACTTTCTACATCTACTACTATTACTCCACACGTCGACCGCTATCCAGCATGCATCTAGTGTATTAAGTCCATAAGAACAGAGTAACGCCTTAAGCGAGATGACATGATGTAGAGGGATAATCTCAAACCAATGATAAAAACCCCATATTTGAACCCTTGATGGAAACTACTTGATGTGTGCCTTGCTGCCCCTACTGTCACTGGGAAAGGTCACCACATGGTAGAACCCAAAACCAAGCACTTCTCCCGTTGCAAGAATCATAGATCTAGTTGGCCAAACAAAACCCAAGACTCGGAGAGACTTACGAGGATATCAAATCATGCATATAAGAAATCAGCAAAGACTCAAATATATATCATAGATAATCTGATCACAAATCCACAATTCATCGGATCTCAACAAACACACCGCCAAAGAAGATTACATCGGATAGATCTCCATGAAGATCATGGAGAACTTTGTATTGAAGATCCAAGAGAGAGAAGAAGCCATCTAGCTACTAACTACGGACCCGTAGGTCTGAAGTGAACTACTCACGAGTCATTGGAGGGGCGATGATGATGATGAAGAAGCCCTCCAACTCCAAAGTCCCCTCCAGCAGGGCGCCGGGAAGGGTATCCAAATGGGATCTCACGGAAATGGAAGCTTGCGGCGGCGGAAAAGTATTTTCGAGGCTCCCCTGATTTTTTGCTGAATATTTGGGAATATATAGGCCAAGGATCTAGGTCAGGGGCGGCCAGGGAGGCCACAAGCCTGACACCGCCGCCTCCCCTGGTGGCGGGGTGAGAGCTTGTGGGCTCGCTCGAGCCCACCTGGCTTGGCCCAGAGGCCCCCTGACCTTCTTCCGTTCGGGAAAAAATCATTTTGGGGTTTTTATTCCGTTTGGACTCCGTTGCAAAATCAGATCTGAAAAGAGTCAAAAACACACAAAAAACAGGAACTGGCACTTGGCACTGAATTAATAAGTTAGTCCCAAAAAAGATATAAAAGGTACATAAAACATCCAAAGAAGACAAGATAACAACATGAAACTATCAAAAATTATAGATACATTTGAGACGTATCAAGCATCCCGAAGCTTAACTCCTGCTCGTCCTCGAGTAGGGAAGTGATAAAGAATGAATTTTTGATGCTTTCATGCTACCTAGCATAGATGTCCTTTGTAATTACTCTTATGTGCCGTGAATGTTCAGATCCATTAGATTCAAAACAATAGTTTGCTATTGACGTGGAAACAATAATAATTCAAGCAAAGTAGCAAGGTAATCATGAACTTTCAAAATAACAAGGCCAAAAGAAAGTTATCCCTACGAAAGCATATAGTCTGGCTATGCTCTATCATCATTGCACAACGAATTTAAATCATGCACAACCCCTGTATTGGCCAAGTAATTGTTTCACACCTTTACTTTCTCAAACCTTTTCAACTCTCATGCAATACATGAGCGTCAGCCATGGTTATAGCACTATAGATGGTGTGGAATGTGGTGGAGGTTGCAAGACAAAAAGGAGAAGATAGTCACATTAACTAGGCATATCAATGAGTTGTGGAGATGCTCATCAATAGATATCAATGTGAATGAGTAGGGATTGCCATACAAATGATGCACTAGAGCTATGAATAAGTGAAAGCTCTTAAAGAAAACTAGTGGGTGTGCATCCAACTTGCTTGCTCACGAAGACCTAAGGCAATTTTGATTAAGCCTATCATTGGAATATACAAGCCAAGTTATATAATGAAAATTTCCCACTAGCTATATGGTGGTGACAAAACGAGAAACTCTCAATCATGAAGATCATCGTGCTTAATATGCACAAGTGTGGAAAAAGTGGTAGCATTGTCCCTTCTCTATTTTTCTCTAAATTTTTTTATTGGTGGGCTCTTTGGTCTCTTTTTTTATTTTGGTGGGCTTCTTTGGACTCTTTTATTTCCTCACATGGGACAATGCTCCATTAATCATGATCATCACACTTTCAACTCAAAACTTAGAGCAACTATGACTCTATACGGAATGCCTTCGATAGTGTACCGTGGCAATGTTCTAGCATGGCATAGACATCAATGGAAACATCATGCTAGCTATCTTACGATCATGCAATGACAATGTAGACGTGGTGGCACATGTCATGGTGGCAGTTGCATGGCAATATATCTCGGAATGACTTTGAAAAAGCCATAGTAGGTAGGTATGGTGGCTGTTTTGAGGGAGGCTAATGGTGGGTTTTGTGCACCGGCGAAAGTTGCACGACACTAAGAAGATAGTGATGGTGGAAAGTGAAAGTGCATCTAAACCATGGACTCAACATTAGTCATGAAGAACTCATATACTTGTTGCAAAAGTTTTATTAGTAATCGAAACAAAGCATTCAACGCATACTCCTAGGGGAAGGGTTGGTAGGTATAAACCATCGCGCGATCCCGACCGCCACGCAAAGGATGACAATTAATATACTAATCATGCTCAGATTTCATCACATAGCGGTTCACCATACGTGCATGCTACGGGAATCACTAACTTCAACACAAGTATTTCTAGATCCACAACACCTTACAAGCATGACTTCAAAATTACCATAACCACAATTCAAAACTAATTGAGATGAATCAAACTTCTCTAACTATTCAATGCACATGAAGGTGGAAGTTTTCGTATCCCTTTGGATAACTACCCCTTTTGAGACTACTTTCAAAGCGTAGAGAAACTACCAAGCCACGCACCGCTGTGCTCTAAAAGATATAAGTGAAGTGCATAGAGCAAAAGTATCTAGCTCAAAAGATATAAGTGAACCACATATGAGCTGAATTGTCTACCAAAAGATATAAGTGAAGCTCGACAAAATCACGGTGTGTGCATGTATCTCTCTCTAGGTGTGCAGCCAGGATGGTTGTGACACAACAAAAATAAAAGGCTCCTACGATACAAGACGCTCCAAGCAAAAACACATAATATGTGGTGAATAAAAATATAGCCCCAAGTAACGTTACCAATGGATTGAAGACGAGAGAGGGGATGCCTTCCCGGGGCATCCCCAAGCTTAGGCTTTTACGGCATCCTTGAATCTCTTGGGGTGCCTTGGGAATCCCCAAGCTTGAGCTCTTGCCACTCTTTATCTCTTTGTCCATAAGAACTTCACCCAAAACTTGAAAACTTCACAACACGAAACTTAAATAGAAACTCGTGATAACATTAGTATGAGAAAGCAAACCACCACTTCCTTAGGTACTATAGAAAACTTAAATTCTACTTATGCTGATGTTGGGTTACTGTATTTTCAATCTTCCATGGCTAATACCCCCCGATACTATCCATACTTTCATCAAAATAAGCAACCAACACACCAAAAACAGAATATGTTAACAGCGGACCAGTCTGTAGCAATCTGTATATTTCGTATACCTGTGGTACTTCAAAAATTCTGAAAAATTACGACAGTTTGAAGAATTTTCGTAGCAAAAAGAATCAACTAAAAAGCTCTTACAGAAAAAAATGAAAATTCTTTTCGTGAGCAGAAAGTTTCTGTCTTTTCCAGCATGACCAAACGATCATCCCCAAGACTAATCATAACGGTTTTGCTTGGCACAAACGCAAAAAGAAACACAAAAAACACAATGATAACACAATTTTGAAAGTGTGGAAAACACAAAATAGAAAGAAAAATGATAGATTCGTTGGGTTGCCTCCCAACAAGCGCTTCTGTTTAACGCCCTTAGCTAGGCAAAAAGTGATGGAATCACGTATAGTCATCTTTGGTGCTCAAACCATAGGTAGCCCTCCTCATAGATTCATAAGGCAATCTTATTTTCTTTCTGGGAAAGTGCTCCATGCCCTTTTGTAAAGGAAATTGAAATATAATATTCCCTTCCTTCATATCGATGATAGCACCAATAGTCCTTAGGAAAGGTCTACCAAGAATAATGGGACATGATGGATTGCAATCTATGTCAAGTACAATGAAATCCACGGGTACATAGTTCTTATTTGGAACAATAAGAACATCATCGATCCTTCCCATGGGTTTCTTGACAGTAGAATCCGCAAGATGCAAATTAAGAGAACACTCTTCAATCTCATGAAAACCAAGAATATCACATAAAGACTTTGGAATTGCGGAAACACTAGCACCCAAATCACACAATGCATTGCACTCATAGTTTTTTATCTTGATTTTGATAGTAGGTTCCCACTCATCATGAAGTTTTATAGGTATAGAGACTTCTAGTTCGAGCTTCTCTTCAAGAGATTTCATCATAGCATCTACGATATGCGCGGTAAAGTCTTTACTTTGGCTATAAGCATGTGGAGAGTTTGCAATGGGTTGCATCAAAGAAATGCATTCAAACAAGGAGCAATTATCATAATTGAATTCCTTGAAATCCAAAGTGGGAGTTTCATTACTACCCAAAATTTTGACTTCTTCTACTCCACTCTCCACACCTTTATCATCATGATAGGTGGACTCCGAATCATTGGGGCGTTTTTCAACCAAAGTGGATTCATATCCAGCCCCTCCATAAGTAGGTTTGACACGTGAAAACAAAGATTCAAGAGGAGACACACCAAGAACTTTAAGATCTTCGTGATTTGCATCACTAGACCGCACCCTTTTAAACCATTCATGTCTAGCGCGAATTTGGGCGGTTCTTTCTTTGCTCTCATTCAGGGAGATACGCATAGCTTTCAAAGTTTCATCCAAGTTGACCTTGGGAGGAGCGCATCTAACTTTCAAATCATCAATATCACAAGAGTTCCTATCAACGCTCTTAGCCAAATCGTCTATTTTGAGTAGTTTTTCCTCTATGGACGCATTGAAAATCTTTTGAGAGTTGATGAACTCTTTGATATTACTCTCTAAATCAGAGGGCAATTTGTTGTGGATTCCATAAGTTCTGTTGTTGGAATTGCCATAATTGTTAGAGGAGTTACTAGGAAAAGGCCAAGGAACATAGTTTCCTCTAAAAGCATTGTTGTTGCCAAAATTGTTCCTACCAACAAAATTCACGTCCAAACTAGCGTTGCTACTCTCAATCAAAGAAGATAGTGGCATGTCATTAGGATCTACGGTAGCGTTTCTAGTAGCAACCAAATTCATCAACTCGTCCATCTTAGCAGTAAGCGAGTTAATCTCTTCTATAGTGTGCACCTTTTTGCTAGCAGCGACCTTTCAGTGTGCCACTGAGAGTAGTTGGTCATGATATTGTCTAGGAGTTTTGTAGCGTCTCCTAACATGATTTCCATGAATGTTCCACCTGAGGCGGAGTCCAAGATATTGCGAGAAGCGAAATTCAAGCCAGCGTAAAAGATTTGTATAATCATCCACAAACTCAAGCCATGAGCGGGACAATTTCTAATCATAAACTTCATCCTCTCCCAAGATTGTGCAACGTGTTCATGATCAAGTTTCTTGAAATTCATGATATCGTTACGTAAGGAGATGATCTTAGCCGGCGGAAAATACTTGGATATGTAAGCATCTTTGCACTTATCCCAAGAATCAATACTATTTTTAGGCAAAGAAGAAAACCAAGTTTTTGCACGATCTCGCAACGAGAAAGGAAAAAGTTTCAACTCAATCACGTCATTATCCACATCTCTTTTCTTTTGCATATCACAAAGCTCAGTGAAGGTATTGAGATGGGATGCGGCATCTTCACTAGGAAGGCGAGAGATTAGCTCTTTCATAACAAGATTCAGCAAAGCTGCGTTGATTTCATACGATTCCGCGCTAGTGGCGGGAGCAATCGGAGTACTAATAAAATCATTATTATAAGTGCTCGAGAAGTCGCAAAGTTTGGTGTTTTCAGCCATGATGACTTCAACAAACAAACAAGCACACAAGCAATCAAGAGAACCGGCAAAGGGAAACGACAAAGGCAAAAGAAAACGGCGAAGGAGAAAGGCAAATGAAAACGGCAAATGTGAAGTGGGGGAGAGGAAAACGAGAGGCAACTGGCAACAAAAGTTATTGCAAGAGAAGAGTTTGTGAGACCTACTTGGATATATCTTGATTTCTCCTCTCCGGCAACGGCGCCAGAAATGCTTCTGATGTCAGCTATTGCGCCAGGAATAGATGTGTCGACGACACCAGGAATCCTTCTATTGCGGCTACGCCTTAAGGGACTTCCTAGGCAAGTATGCAAAGGATTTCCCTCGTGGCCTTGGAGCCTTGCGTTGGTGTTCCCTTAAAGCGGAAAGGGTGATGTAGCACAGCGACGGTAAGTATTTCCCTCAGTTTGAGAACCAAGGTATCAATCCAGTGGAGGAGTATCTCAAGATCCTGCACAAACACAAACGCTTGCTCCCAACGCTGTGAAGGGGTTGTCAATCCCTTATAGATTGTTTGCCAAGTGAGAACTGAAAGCAACAAAGTAACAAAGCAAAGTAAAAGCGGAGGTGTAAACGATGGATGTGAATAGACCCCGGGGTCGTAGTGTTTACTAGTGGCTTCTATCATGAAAGCAAGTAGACGGTGGGTGAACAAATTACTGTCGAGCAATTGATAGAACCGTGCAAAGTCGTGATGATATCTATGCAATGATTATATCTATAGGCATCACGTCCAAAAAAAGTAGACCGATACTTTCTACATCTACTACTATTACTCCACACGTCGACCGCTATCCAGCATGCATCTAGTGTATTAAGTCCATAAGAACAGAGTAACGCCTTAAGCGAGATGACATGATGTAGAGGGATAATCTCAAACCAATGATAAAAACCCCATCTTTTTACCCTTGATGGCAACTACTTGATGTGTGCCTTGATGCCCCTACTGTCACTGGGAAAGGTCACCACATGGTAGAACCAAAACCAAGCAGTTCTCCCATTGCAAGAATCATAGATCTAGTTGGCCAAACAAAACCCAAGACTCGGAGAGACTTACAAGGATATCAAATCATGCATATAAGAAATCAGCAAAGACTCAAATATATATCATAGATAATCTGATCACAAATCAACAATTCATCGGATCTCGACAAACACACCGCCAAAGAAGATTACATCGGATAGATCTCCATGAAGATCATGGAGAACTTTGCAATGAAGATCCAAGAGAGAGAAGAAGCCAACCAGCTACTAACTATGGACCGTAGGTCTGAAGTGAACTACTCACGAGTCATTGGAGGGGCGATGATGATGATGAAGAAGCCCTCCAACTCCAAAGTCCCCTCCGGCAGGGCGCCGGGAATGGTCTCCAGATGAGATCTCGCGGAAGCGGAAGCTTGCGGCGGCGGAACAGAATTTTCGAGGCTCCCCTGATTTTTTGCTGAATATTTGGGAATATATAGGCCAAGGATCTAGGTCAGGGGGCGGCCAGGGAGGCCACAAGCCCTCACACCGCCGCCTCCCCCCTGGTGGCGTGGTGAGAGCTTGTGGGCTCCCTGGAGCCCACGTGGCTTGGCCCACAGGCCCCCTGATCTTCTTCCGTTCGGGAAAAAATCCTTTCGGGGTTTTTATTCCGTTTGGACTCCGTTCCAAAATCAGATCTGAAAAGAGTCAAAAACACATAAAAAACAGGAGCTGGCACTTGGCACTGAATTAATAAGTTAGTCCCAAAACAGATATAAAAGGTACATAAAACATCCAAAGAAGACAAGATAACAGCATGAAACCATCAAAAATTATAGATACGTTTGAGACGTATCAAACGATACCGCCATCGTCCCCCATTGAATCAATAATCCACCATGGTCACTTGACCCATGAGATGCCTCTGTCATCGGTAGCACGAGGTGTCGTGCTGCGAGTCGCTCGTGGCGATGTTGTAGGGTTAGGCGCCGGGGGGGCTCGCTTTGAGACTTGTCGGGGATGAATTGCGCTTGCTGAAGTACTGCGACCGCATCACCCAGATCGGTGATGCGCCGCTCGAGATCAGGACACCAAGTTTCCACATCGTCGAGGCGAACGGTAATTGTCGCACGGCCATGGTGTTGGCCTCCATCATGGAGGAGAGCTTGTCTAGGTAGGTTTTGACGTTCGGATCCATGTGCTCCAGTTGCAGCCGAGCTTGAAGAAGATTGCACATCTTGATGCATTGCGCCAGAGCTTGCGACAGTGGGTGGTGGTGCATCTGATAACATATGTAAGGGTAGGTATGGTGGATAGGATTGATCTATTTCTCTCATATACAAATTAGAGTAGCAGTGGTGATTACAAGCACGATACACGAATGGGGATTAGGAGGTACAAGAACGACAGCCGTCGCCCGGTCCGGTGCATAATCCTTCACGGATACCCTAGACCGGTGTTGTCAATCTTTCTTAAGTAGCCTCCGCTGTTGGGCCGAGCTGGTGCACCCATTCTGGGTCGGTGTAGCCTGGGTTCCCCTTGCGTGCACGGCTGGGCCGCACGCTGGTCGCCTCCATCCCATCGCTTGGTGGGGTTGTTTGGTCAGCGTCCTTAACAGGTAATGGCATTATAATTTTTAATTGTTGTGCAATCAGAAAAGCAGCATTCATAACTATGATCATTCATGGCACATGTATAGTCATCATGTCCATGAAAAGTAGACCATAATCCAATTGCATCTACTACTATTAGTCCACCCCGAAACCGCTATCCAGCATGCATCTCAAGGTACTAATTTTAATGAAAAATGGAGTAACACAATAAGCAAGATGACATGATGTAGGGAGGAATTAAGCAACCTAGCAATAAGATCAATCGTTGTTGTTTTATCCTTAGTAGCAAAAACACATCAAGTGTCTACTCCCCATTTTGTCATTGGGATATAGATCACCCTGAGGTTGAACCCGCTACTATGCACCAGTGCCTCTAAAGAATTACACCTCTATCATGACCGGATAAGACAAATAACTCGAAAAGAATATATAGTTGCTCAATTATACAACAAAGAAACCTCAAAAGATTCAATCATATTCAATGAACAATCTGATCACAAATTCACAATTCGTCAGATCCCAACAAGCACATCATAAAAATAACATAAGATTAATCTCAGAAGATAATTTTATTGAAGCTCAATGAGAGAGAGAGAGAGAGAGAGATGAAGCCATCTAGATATAACTATAGACCAACGGGTTCTAAAAGAACTACTCACACATCATCACAGAAGCATCTAACCAATCTTCCCTAACCTCCCGCGTTGCCCCCGCACGTGATGGGGAGGAACCTAGCCACCACCGAGCACCACCCCTCCCCTCCACTGCTGCCGATAGAGGGTGTGACCGTGTGAAGCCCGGCCAATGTCGATGGCGGCAAAGGTCTCTGCCTCCTTGCGTGTGGATCCGGTGTGGGCTGGAATAAATGGGGCATAGTCTTGCAATTTGGATGCTCCTGGTAGCGTGACTCGGCGCCACGTAGATCCTTTTGGTGGCGGGGTGTGCGACTAATCTCTATAGGTGGGACATGACTTTTATTGACAGCGATAGTGACATGACCTATATCCACCGTATGTTAGGAAATCGCGGCAAGGGCTATGCACGACATTGACCGGCGGTGGCTGATGTCATCTAGGATATGATGGTAGGCGATGAAGGTGGTTGGGAACTTTATTTGGGTTGTGCTGACGGCTCAGTGGAGATCCTTGGAGTTCTAGCGATTACATGCGTCTTCTTACTGTGGCACCGATTCATTCTTGTGTCGACTTCGATCTTGTGGATGATGGCAGCGTCCTTGACATTGTTTCCATGTCGAGGCAGTGTTGTTGCTGCATCACGTTGTTGGGGCTGCTCTGCAAGAAATGTTTGACGGAGCCTTCAATGACGTTCTCCCTCCTGACGGCATTGTTTTGGAGAAGGGACTGACTCGAGGGGCCATGAGGTGGTGCAGTGTGGCGTATACCACATCGATGATGGTGGGTCTGGGCAAAAAATGTGTGATGATGGACGCGCGTAGAAGGTGGCGTTGTGTGGCATCGTGGTAGCGTCGATGGCAGGATTCACAAGGTGGATGTGTCAGTACTTGCTCTCAAGATTGATCAGTGCAAGACGATGGTGAGGACCCTTCCAGCACACGCATATGGTGCCCGTCCAGATTGCATCGGGCTGGTGCAGATTGGTTGGGACTCCGACTTTATATGGTAGGCTTTGGATTGAGGTATTTTTGGTATTCGGCTCGGACAATCGGCTCCCTTTCATCAACTATTAGGAGTAGCACCATATGTTGATAAGATGGTGGCTTCAGACTTACCAACTATGTTACCATGGTATTTTGTAAGGTCTTTGTGAATAATTAATAAAATGGATGCATGCATCGCCCAGATGCAGAGGCCGGGGGTCATTCTCCTTTTCAAAAAAAACATGGATGCAACAAAGTTGATGAAGAGGCCTCATGTGGTGGCTCCTGAGAGAGTCCTGGATTAGGGGGTCCTCGGGTGGTCGGCTTTTCCCTCGTGGGCCGACCATATGGGTCGCATTGTTGAAGGTCGGATTGTCTCACGATTTTAAGATCAAGACGAAATGCTTTGAAGACTGGCGTGCACTCCAAGTCAAGAAGACTAGATCGGCCCATCTGTCCCTGGCTGAGGTCGGTAATATGTAACCCTAGGAACCGTAGTGTCTATATAAACCAGAGGTTCCATGCGTATAGGCATGTGGACTCATCTAGGGTTTAGCTCATACGATTCGAGGTAGATCAACTCTGTAATCATCATACAGATCAATATAATCGAGTAGGTGATACGTTCATTTTGCATCATGCTTTCATGTTGATATTTATCGCTTCTTGGGATGTTATTTAACTTCACGATACAATACTTATGCCTTTTCTCTCTTATTTTGCAAGGTTTACTTGATGAGAGAGAATGCCGGAAGCTGGAATTCTGGCCTGAAAATGGAGAAAAGTTGAGATACCTATTCTGCGCAACTCCAAACGCCGTAAAAATCAACGAGGATTTTTTTCGGGATTTATAAAAAATACTGGGCCGAAGAAGTACTAGAGGGGTGCGAGCAGGTGGCCACAAGCCTGCTAGGCGTGGCCGCGCCTAGGGGGCTTGTGGGCACCCAACTGGCCCTTTGGCTCCCCCTTCTGCTATATGAAGGGTTTCATCCGGAAAAAAAATCAGGAGGAGGGCTTTTCGAGGATTCGCAGCCGCCACGAGGCGGAACTTGAGCAGAACCAATCAAGAGCTCCAGCAGGACGATCCTGTTGAGGAAACTTCCCTCCCGGAGGGGGAAATCATCACCATCGCCATCACCAACACTCCTCTCATCGGAGGGGACTCATCACCATCAACATCTTCATCAGCACCATCTCATCTCCAAACCCTAGTTCATCTCTTGTAACCAATCTCCGTCTCCCAACTCCGATTGGTACTTGTAAGGTTGCTAGTAGTGTTAATTACTCTTTGTAGTTGATGCTAGTTGGATTACTTGGTTGAAGAGTTTATGTTGAGATCCTTGATGCTACTAATTACCTCTCTGGTCATGAATATTATTATGCTTTGTGAGTAGTTACTTTTGTTCCTGAGGACATGGGATAAGTCATGCTAATAATAGTCATGTGAATTTGGTATTCGCTCGATATTTTGATGTGTTGTATGTTGTTTTTCCTCTAGTGGTGTTATGTGAACATCGACTACATAACACTTCACCATTATTTGGGCCTAGTGGAAGGCATTGGGAAGTAGTAAGTAGATGATGGTTTGCTAGAGTGACAGAAGCTTAAACCCTAGTTTATGCGTTGCTTTGTAAGGGGATGATTTGGATCCACTAGTTTAATGCTATGGTTAGACTTTGTCTTAATTCTTCTGTCATAGTTGCGGATGCTTGCGAGAGGGGTTAATCATAAGTGGGATGCTTGTCCAAGTAAGGGCAGTACCCAAGCGCCGGTCCACCCACATATCAAACTATCAAAGTAACGAACGCGAGTCATATGAACATGATGAAAACTAGCATGACAGAAATTCCCGTGTGTCCTCGGGAGCATTTTTCCTCCTATAAGACTTTGTCCAGGCTTGTCCCTTGATACAAAATGGATTGGGCCACTTTGCTGCACCGTTGTTACTTTTGTTACTTGTTGCTTGCTACGAATCACCTCACCACACAACCACTTGTTACCGATAAATTCAGTGCGTGCAGATATTACCTTGCTGAAAACCACTTGTCAGATCCTTCTGCTCCTCGTTGGGTTCGACACTCTTACTTATCGAAAGGAATACGATAGATCCCCTATACTTGTGAGTCCTCAAGACTCTTTTCTGGCGTCGTTGCCAGGGAGTGAAGCGCCTTTGGTAAGTGGAACTTGGTAAGGAAACATTCATATAGTGTGCTGAAATTTATTGTCACTTGTCACTATGGAAACTAATCCTTTGAGGGGCTTGTTTGGGGTATCTTCACCTCGAACGGAAGCACAAAGATTTGCTCGTCAACCTGCTGCACCTATTGAAAATATTTGCTTTGAATTTCCTTTGGGTATGCTTGAGAAACTGCTGGCTAATCCTTTTACGGGAGATGGAACATCACATCCACACTTGCATCTAATCTATGTAGATGAAGTTTGTGGTTTATTTAAGCTTGCAGGTTTGCCCGAGGATGAGGTAAAGAAGAAGGTCTTTCCTTTACATTTGAAGGATAAGGCGTTGATATGGTATAGGCTATGTGATGATACTGGATCATGGAACTACAATCGGTTGAAACTGGAATTTCATCAAAAGTTTTATCCTATGCATTTAGTACATCGTGATCGGAATTATATTTATAATTTTTGGCCTCGTGACAGAGAAAGCATCGCTCAAGCTTGGGGGAGACTTAAATCGATGTTATATTCATGCCCCAACCATGAGCTCTCGAGAGAAATTATCATTCAGAACTTCTATGCTCGGCTTTCTCATGATGATCGCACCATGCTTGACACTTCTTGTACCGGTTCTTTTATGAAGAGATATATTGACTTCAAATGGAATTTATTGGAGAGAATTAAAAGCAACTCTGAAGATTGGGAGCTTGAAGAAGGTAAGGAGTCAGGTATAAATTTCAAGTTTGATTGCGTTAAATTCTTTGTTGAAACAAATACTTTTTGTGATTTTAGCGCTAAGTCTGGACTTGACTCTGAGATAGTAGCTTCATTGTGTGAATCTTTTGCTGCTCATATTGATCTCCCCAAAGAGAAGTGGTTTAAATATCATCCTCCTTTAGAAGTCAATGTAGTGAAACCCAATCCAGTTGAAGAGAAAGTCATTGCCTATAATGATCCTATTGTTTCGAGTGCTTACATTGAGAAACCACCTTTCCGTGTTAGGATAAAGGATCATTCTAAAGCTTCAACTGTGATACGTAGAGGCTACATTAGAACACCTACACCCCGTGATAAAATTAGAGTTGAACCTAGCATTGCTATTATCAAACATCTTTTGTCCGACGATGTTGAGGGACATAATATTCACTTCTGTGAAGATGCTGCTAGAATTGCTAAACCTCACGCTAGAGACAAACATAGGCATGTTGTTGGCACGCATGTTGTTTCTGTTATGATAGGAGATCATTGTTATCATGGTTTATGTGACGTGGGTGCTAGTGTTAGTGCAATACCTCAATCCTTATATGATGAAATCAAAGACGAGATTGCACCTGTTGAGATAGAACCTATTGATGTCACTATTCAGCTTGCCAATAGAGATACTATCTCCCCTATGGGAATTGTTACAGATGTTGAAATCTTGTGTGGTATAATGAAGTATCCTGCTAATTTCCTCATTCTTGCTACCGCACAAGATAGCTTTTGTCCCATCATATTTGGCAGACCTTTTCTCAATACCGTCAATGCTCATATTAACTGTGAGCAGCAAACTGTCACTGTTGGCTTTGAAGGTGTGTCACATGAGTTCAATTTCTCCAAGTTTGGTAGACAACCTCATGAAAAAGAGTTGCCTGGTAAGGATGAAACTATTGCCTTAGCTTGTATTGCCGTGCCTCCTACTGATCCCTTAGAGCAATACTTTCTTGAGCATGAAAATGATATGCATATGGATGAAAGGGATGAGATAGATAGGGTTGTCTTAGAACAATATCCTATCCTTAAGAATAACTTGCATGTTGAACTGCTTGGGGATCCACCCCCACCAAAGGGTGATCCTGTGTTCGAGCTTAAACAGTTGCCTGATACTCTTAAGTATGCTTATCTTGATGAAAAAGAGATATATCTTGTTATTATTAGTGCTACCTCTCAGAGCATGAAGAAAAGAAGTTACTAAAAACTCTGAGAAAGCACCGTGCTGCTATTGGATATACTCTTGATGATCTTAAGGGCATTAGTCCCACTCTACGCCAGCACAAGATTAAAACTGATCCTGATTCCAAACCAGTTGCTGATCATCAAAGGAGATTAAATCCTAAGATGAAAGAAGTAGTGAGAAAAGAAATACTAAAGCTCCTGGAAGCAGGTATTATCTATCTTGTTGCTCACAACGATTGGGTGAGTCCGGTGCATTGCGTCCCTAAGAAGAGAGGTATTATCATAGTCCCTAATGATAAGGATGAATTGATCCCACAGAGGATTATTACTGGCTATAGGATGGTGATCGATTTTAGGAAAATGAATAAAGCCACTAGGAAAGATCATTACCCTTTGCCTTTTATCGACCAAATGCTAGAAAGACTGTCTAAACACACACACTTCTGCTTTCTAGACGATTATTCTGGTTTCTCCAAAATACGAGTTGCACAATCTGATTAGGAGAAAACCACTTTCACCTGCCATTTCGGTACCTTCGCTTATAGACGTATGCCTTTTGGCTTATGTAATGCACCTGCCACCTTTTGAAGATGTATGACGGCTATATTCTCTGACTTTTGTGAAAAGATTGTCGAGGTTTTCGTGGATGATTTCTCCGTTTATGGGTCTTCCTTTGATGATTGCCTCAGCAACCTTGATCGGGTGTCGCGTAGATGTAAAGACACCAACCTTGTCTTGAATTGGGAGAAGTGCCACTTTATGGTTAATGAAGGCATCGTCTTAGGACATAAAATTTCTGAAAGAGGTATTGAAGTCGATAAGGCTAAGGTTGATGCGGTCGAGAAAATGCCATACCCCACAGATATGAAAGGTATAAGAACTTTCCTTGGTCATGTTGGTTTCTATAGAAGGTTCATTAAAGACTTCCCTAAGATTTCTAGGCCTCTTACCAATCTCTTGCAAAAGGATATTCCTTTTGTTTTTGACGATGATTGTGAGGAAGATTCGAAATACTTAAGAAGGCTTTGATAACTGCACCTATTGTTCAACCACCTGATTGGAACTTACCTTTTGAAATCATGTGTGATGCTAGTTATTATGTTGTTGGTGCTGTTCTAGGGCAAAGAGTTGATAAGAAGTTGAATGTTATTCACTATGCTAGTAAAACTCTCGACAGTGCCCAAAGAAACTATGCCACTTCGGAAAAGGAGTTTTTAGCAGTCGTATTTGCATGTGAAAAGTTCAGGTCTTACATAGTTGATTCCAAAGTTACTATTCACATTGATCATGCTGCTATTAAGTACCTCATGGAGAAGAAAGACGGTAAACCTAGACTTATCAGATGGGTATTCTTGCTACAAGAATTTGATTTGCACGTTGTCAACAGGAAGGATGTTGATAACCCCGTAGCAGATAACTTGTCTAAGTTGGAGAATGTTCTTGATGACCCACAACCTATTGATGATAGCTTTCCCGATGAGCAATCGAATGTCATCAATGCTTCATGTAGTGCACCGTGGTATGCTGATTATGCAAACTATATCGTTGCAAAATATATACCACCTAGTTTCACATACTAGCAAAAGAAGAAATTCTTCTTTGACTTGAGACATTACTTTTGGGATGATCCTCACCTTTATAAGGAAGGAGTAGATGGTGTTATTAGACGTTGTGTACCTGAACATGAACAGGGACATATCCTACAGAAGTATCACTCCAAGGACTACGGAGGACACCATGCGGGAGATAGAACTGCACACAAGGTATTGCAATGAGGTTTCTATTGGCCCACTCTCTTCAAGGATGCCCGTAATTTTGTCTTGTCTTGTGACAAATGTCAAAGAGTAGGTAATATCGGTATACGTGAGGAAATGCCTATGAACTATTCACTTGTTATTGAACCATCTGATGTTTGGTGCTGTGATTATATGGGACATTTTCCAAAATCCAACGGGTATACTCATATCCTAGTTGTTGTTGATTACGTCACTAAGTGGGTAGAAGCTATCCCCACTAGTAGTGCTGATCACAACACCTCTATCGGGATGCTTAAAGAAGTTATCTTCCCTAGATTTGGAGTCCCTAGATATCTAATGACCGACGGTGGTTCACATTTCATTCATGGTGCTTTCCGTAAAACGCTTTCTAAGTACGATGCCAACCATAGAATTGCGTCCCCCTATCACCCTCAGTCCAGTGGTCAAGTAGAGCTAAGTAATAGAGAGATTAAACTAATTCTGCAAAAGACTGTCAACAGGTCTAGAAAGAATTGCTCTAAGAAGCTCGATGATGCACTGTGGGCTTATAGAACTGCCTATAAGAATCCCATGGGCATGTCTCCGTACAAAATGGTGTACGGTAAAGCATGTCATTTACCCCTTGAGCTAGAGCATAAAGCTTATTGGGCAATCAAAGAGCTCAACTTTGATTTCAAACTTGCTGGTGAGAAGAGGTTATTTGATATTAGCTCGCTTGATGAATGGAGAACTCAGGCATATGAGAATGCCAAGTTGTTCAAAGAAAAGGTTAAGAGGTGGCATGATAAGAGTATACAAAAGCGTGAGTTCAATGTAGGTGATTATGTCTTGCTATATAATTCTCGTTTAAGATTTTTTGCATGCAAGCTTCTCTCTAAATGGGAAGGTCCCTATATTGTTGAGGAAGTATATCGTTCTGGTGCTATCAAGATCAACAACACGGAAGGTAATTGCCCGAGAGTTGTAAATGGGCAGAGAATCAAGCATTATATCTCAGGTACTCCCATAAATGTTGAAAGAAATATCAGCAATACCATAACTCCGGAAGAATACCTAAGGGATATTTATCAGCCTGTTTCCGACTCCGAAAACGAAGAGGTATGTGATTCGATAAGAAAACAGACTCCAAAACTTTTCCAGTAGGAATTTTTCTCTGTTTTGGATTTTTTGAAAAAATAGAAAAATTGAAGTAGTCCGGAAAGCGCGCGAGGAGGCGACAAGCCTGCCATGCGCGGGCCCACCCCTTGGCCGCGCTTGGGGGGCTTGTGGCCACCTCATGTGCCTCCCGAACTCTGTTTTCGTGCGGAGTACTCCTTCTAGTCTGGAAAAAATCATTATATATTCTCCGTAAGGTCTGACCCTTGTATCACGCAGATTTCGTCTGTTTTCGTATCGAGCTTGTTTTCTGCCGCAGATTTAGAGCAAGATGTCGTCCCAGGAATCTGTGGGGGAGAACAATCTCCCTCAAGTTTATGGAGAAGTAAGTGCTGATATGAAAAGGATGGAGGTCATGGAGGCTAAGGAAAGGCTACCTAAAGAAACCAAGGGAAAAGCTAAGGAGAAGAATCAGGCATGGGATGAAGTGCAATCTGTGCTCAACAAGGAAGAAGTTGAAGAAGTGGATTTCCTCCAACCCTACCTCCCCCTACTGTCTCCATCCTTGATTGAACTCTTGAGGTTTTGTGAAACAACTCGTGCTCGCAATACTTATCTCACTCGTGAGACATATAATAAAGAGTGTCTTAGTTGAAGGGTTTTGCCTCTTGCCATGATCAAAAGAGTGAGGAAAGATCAAAAGCATGAAAGATCATGTAATGATCTTATGGGAAGTGATGGCTTCACATATAAAAAGAATTTTGATTGAAACTTGTTGAGGGTAGACAAACGTATACCTTAGTCATTGTTGCAATTAATAGGAAGTGATAAGGAAGGAGAGGTTCACATATAAATACATCATCTTTGACACCATCTATGATTGTGAACACTCACTAAACCATTACATGCTTAGAAGAAGATGTTGGACAAGGAAGACAACATAATGAATTGTGTTTTCTTGGTTCCGAACAATGTTATATGATTAGAGATCCCTTAGCATGTGACGATTGCTTCCACCTCATATTAGCCAAAACTCCCGCACCAAGTAGAGATACTACTTGTGCGTCCACAAACCTTCAACCCAGTTTTTCCATGAGAGACCACCATACCTACCTATGGATTGAATAAGATCCCTCAAGTAAGTTATCATCGGTGCAAGCAATAAAAATTGCTCCCTAATATGTATGATCTAATAGTGTGTGGAAAATAAGCTTTGTACGAACCTGTGATGAGGAAGACATAAAAGCGACAGACTGCATAATAAAGTCCTTTATCAAAGGAGGCAATATAAAGTGACATTCCTCCGCACTAAGAGGACACGCATCCAAACCTCAAAGGCGCATGACAACCTCTGCTTCCCTCTGCGAAGGGCCTATCTTGTACCTTTACTTTTTGCCCTTGAAAGAGTCATGGTGATCTTCACCAATTCCTTGTTCCGCCTTTATCTTGGCTAACTTCATATGCTTGGGAAAGATCTATATTCATATGTCAACTTGGAAGTAAGTATTCATGAATTATTATTGTTGACATTACCCTTGAGGTAAGCAGTTGGGAGGCAAAATTATAAGCCCCTATCTTTCTCTGTTACCAGCTGAAACTTTGATCTCATGATACCACGTGAGTTGTAGAAATTGTAGAGAACGAAAAGATGATTGAGTATGTGGATTTGCTTTACAAGCTCTTTGACTCTTTCTGATGTTGTGATAAATTGCAATTGCTTCAATGACTAAAGGCTATCGGTTGCTATTTCTCGGTAAGATTCTTGATCCATACTTTACTTTGTGAAGGAATTGTCACTTTAGCATGACAGATTATATGTTGGTACTGTTGTTCTGATCATGATCATGATGCATGCATGTTCGTATTTTGTTTTGTCGGCACCTCTCTCCCTAAACATGTGGACATATTTATTGAGCTAGGCTTTCGCTTGAGGACAAGCGAGGTCTAAGCTTGGGGGAGTTGATACGTCCATTTTGCATCATGCTTTCATGTTGATATTTATCGCTTCTTGGGAAGTTATTTCACTTCACGGTACAATACTTATGCATTTTATCTCTTATTTTGCAAGGTTTACTTGAAGAGGGAGAATGCCGGCAGCTGGAATTCTGGCCTGAAAACGGAGCAAAGTTGAGATACCTATTCTGCGCAATTCCAAACGTCGTAAAAATCAACGAGGATTTTTTCGGGATTTATAAAAAATACTGGCCGAAGAAGTGCCAGAGGGGTGCGAGCAGGTGGCCACAAGCCTGCTAGGCGCGGCCACCCCCTCGTCGCGCCTAGGGGGCTTGTGGGCACCCAGCTGGCCCTTTGGCTCCCCCTTCTGCTATATGAAGGGTTTCGTCCGGAAAAAAATCAGGAGGAGGCTTTTTCGAGGATTCGCCGCCGCCACGAGGCGGAACTTGAGCATAACCAATCTAGAGCTCCGGCAGGACGATCCTGCCGGGGAAACTTCCCTCCCGGAGGGGGAAATCATCACCATCGTCATCACCAACACTCCTCTCATCGGAGGGGACTCATCACCATCAACATCTTCATCAGCACCATCTCATCTCCAAACCCTAGTTCATCTCTTGTAACCAATCTCCGCCTCCCGACTCCGATTGGTACTTGTAAGGTTGCTAGTAGTGTTAATTACTCTTTGTAGTTGATGCTAGCTAGTTGGATTACTTGGTGGAAGAGTTTATGTTCAGATCCTTGATGCTACTCATTACCTCTCTGTTCATGAATATGATTATTCTTTGTGAGTAGTTACTTTTGTTCCTGAGCAAATGGGATAAGTCATGCTAATAATAGTCATGTGAATTTGGTATTCGCTTGATATTTTGATGTGTTGTATGTTGTTTTTCCTCTAGTGGTGTTATGTGAACGACGACTACATAAAACTTCACCATTATTTGGGCCTAGAGGAAGGCATTGGGAAGTAGTAAGGAGATGATGGGTTGCTAGAGTGACAAAATCTTAAACCCTAGTTTATGTGTTGCTTCGTAAGGGGCTGATTTGGATCCGGTAGTTTAATGCTATGTTTAGACTTTGTCATAATTCTTCTTTCGTAGTTGCGGAGGCTTGCGAGAGGGGTTAATCATAAGTGGGATGCTTGTCCAAGTAAGGGCAATACCCAAGCGCCGGTCCACCCACATATCAAACTATCAAAGTAACGAACGTGAATCATATGAACATACTGAAAATTAGCATGACAGAAATTCCCGTGTGTCCTCGGGAGCGTTTTTCCTCCTATAAGACTTTTTCCAGGCTTGTCCCTTGCTACAAAAGGGATTGGGCCAGTCTGTTGCACCGTTGTTACTTTTATTACTTGTTGCTTGCTACGAGTCACTTCACCACACAACCACTTGTTACCGATAATTTCAGTGCGTGCAGATATTACCTTGCTGAAAACCACTTGTCAGATTCTTCTGCTCCTCATTGGGTTCGACACTCTTACTTATCGAAAGGACTACGATAGATCCCCTATACTTGTGGGTCATCAGTAGGACATAGGATTTTACCTCCTCAAGAGGGCCCGAACTTGGGTAAATAATGTCTCCCCTTTTCTCCTGCAATGCATCATTCCAAGTTCCATAGTTAGGGACCCCCTACTCGAGATCTGCCAGTTTTGACACCGACTTTGGTGCTATCATTGAGAGTTCCATTGTTGGATCCCCGAAAGGATTGATCTCTCGCCTGATCATCAGCGATTGAATCAGCAACGGGGGCATCTTCGACCCCGAACATGTCCTCACGCTCGGGAGTGATGTCTACTACACAACCTTCTTCTTGTATACTCATGTTGGTCCTCCAAGCGCAAAGTTTTGTAGGACAGTAGCAAATTTCCCTCAAGTGGATGACCTAAGGTTTATCAATTCGAGGGAGGCGTAGGATGAAAGATGGTCTCTCTCAAGCAACCCTGCAATCAAATAACAAAGAGTCTCTTGTGCCTCCAACACACCCAATACAATGGTAAATTGTATAGGTGCACTAGTTAGGCAAAGAGATGGTGATACAAGTGCAATATGGATGGTAGGTATAGGTTTTTGTAATCTGAAAATATAAAAACAGAAAGGTAACAAATAGTAAACAACGAACAAAACTTTGTATAAATGCTTGGAAACAAGGCAGAGGGTCCATACTTTCGCTAGTGCAAATTCTCTCAACAATACTAACATAGTTGAATCATATACAAATCCCTCACGTACGACAAAGAGTTCACTCCAAAGTCACAAATAGCGGAGAACAAAAGAAGAAATTATTGTAGGGTACGAAACCACCTCAAAGTTATCTTTTCAGATCAATCTTATGAGCTATCCCTACAAGTGTCACGAACAGCCCTAGAGTTCATACTAAAATGACACCTTAAGATACACATCAACCAAAACCCTAATGTCACCTAGATACTCCGATGTCACCACAAGTACCCATGGGCATGATTATATGATATGCATCAAATAATTCCAGATTCGTCATGTTCAATCCAACACAAAGAACTTCAAACAGTGCCCCAAATTTTCTAACGGAAAGTCAAGACGAAAACATGTGCCACCCCCTATGCATAGATTCCCAAGGTCATGGAACCCGCAAGTTGATCACCAAAATATACATCAAGTGGATCAATAGAACATCCCATTGTCACCACAGATATCCCATTGCAAGACATACATCAAGTGGTCTCAAATCTTTAAAGACTCAATTCGATAAGAAAACTTGAAAGGGGAAACACAATTCATCACAAGAAGATAGAGAGGGTAAAACTCCATATGATTCATCTATATTAATAAAGCTCGCGATGCATCAAGATCATGCCATCTCAAGAACACGAGAGGGAGAGAGATTAAACACATAGCTACTAGTACATACCCTAAGCCCCGAGGAGGATCACTCACACATTATCATGGTGAGAAACGGATATTTGTTAATGGAGAGGTGCAACCCCGAAGAGATGGAGGCGATGGCGGCCACGGCACCGGCGACGGGCGACGGCGGTAGCGACGGGCGGCGGCCCCTTACCCCTCCTTCTTCCTTGGTCTTGGTGCTGCAATGGAGGAGTCTCTTCCCTTCTTATCTTCTCCCAAGGGAGAGGCAAATTCGTGGCTCTTGATGGCTCTACAAAATTAAGGTTTTTCTCTCCTTATATGTGCCTCTGTGGTGCTCTATGGTCCTCCGATGGATGGACCCTTGATCCAATGGCTCTCGAAAACCTCTAGAAGTTTCCTAGGGGATCCTCATAGCCCTCATGAGTCTCTAAAGTCGTGACTTGGCCGAATATATCAGATATGTTAAGAGTTGGACTTAATCACGTCAACAATTCTCGTGATCCCGTAATCAGATATTTTCCTTTAGTAAAATGGCTCTCTAGACTGCATACGAACTCCGTTTTGGAAAACTTTGTAGCCCAGAGTCATTGCCATAAAATTCCCCACACTTTCCTAGTTATAGAATTTTCCATTTGACACTATCGTCGGGGGTAAAACGGATGATCTCCAAAAATTGTTTGTGGAAAGATTTCAGGAGAGTCAGAGTCCTCCAACAAGGCTCCTTTTGCATTTTTTCGATAATTTCTAAATAATTCTTACAAATTAAAGTGTGAAACAAGAACTTGTGCAATTTTTCAACCATTGATAGGTTACTCCCAAAAAATAGTATAAAGTTGTAGTAAAATGATTGTAAAACATCTAAGAATGGTAACATAAGAGCATGGAACAAGTAAAACTTATAAATACGTTGAAGACGTATCAGCATCCCCAAGCTTAATTCCTGCTCGTCCTCGAGTAGGTAAATGATAAAAACAGAATTTTTGATGTGGAATATTGTGTAACATGTTCATCAAATTCGTTTCTTCTTTGTATAGCATGGACATTTGGACTTGTAAGTGATTCAAAGCAATATTCTAGTTTTAACATAATGACTTCAATACTCAAGCATGTCAACAAGCAACCATGTCTTTCGAAATATCAACACTAAAGAAAGTTATCCCTAACCCATCATGCTCAATCATTGATCCATTCATGAAACACACTCAAATATTAGCTATACCCAATGCTCAAGTACGATCATAGTGTTCCCTAGTTGGTGCTTATAAGAGAAGATGAAGACTTAAAGCAAAAAATAAAAGTTGCATTAATTAAATAGATAGACCCTTCGTAGAGGCAAGTAGGGATTTGTAGAGGTGCCAGAGCTCAAGGTATAAACTGAGAGATAAAAGTTATTTTGAGTAGCATGCTTTTCCTTTCAACGAAAACAACAAAGTAGCTCACAATACTTTCCATGTTAGATACATTATAGGTGGTTCCCAAACAGAATGGTAAAGTTTTTACTCTCCCTCCACCAATCAATCACAATCCACAACGAACCGAATCCATGGGTACCATCCATACCAACAACATTCCTGTGGGAGTTTTGTTTCATTATATTTGATTTGATTTTTGAGCATGGAATTGGGCATCCCAAATACGAGTCACTTTCTCGTGAATGATAGTGAATCAACACATATCGTGAGAATAACCACCTAGCATGGAAAAATATTGGATACTCCCCACCGTTTCATGAGCGGTACGGGCAGACAAAAGAGAAAAACTATTTTGAATATTTAGAGATGGCATAAAGAAATTTGCTTGGAACGACATGGTAATACCGCATATAGGTAGGTATGGTCGACTCATGAGGCAAAACTTGGTTTAAGGATTTTGGATGCAGAAGTTGAATTTCTACTTAGTACAAATGAAGGCTAGCAAATAGATTGGGAAGAAATCAAACCAAGAAACAAAAATTCACATAAGTGAGCACTCACCCATAACTAACACCGAATAATGCACCACAGTAGGATGTTACTTCATTGCATAACTATTGACTTTCGTGCATGCATAGGAAATCGTAAACCTTAACAACAATAATCCTACTTAAAGCATAATTACTCACTAACATGACTCACATATTACTATGGTCATGTTTCAAAACTATTACAAAGAATCAAGTTTAATTTGTCCCATGATCTTCATGAAAGTTTTTATTATATCCCTCTTGGATATCTATTACTTTGGGAGTAGTTTCACATATTGCTATTGACCTTTCGACATGCTCAAACCAATTTAAAGGAAGCACAAGAACATAAAGATTTCATCCCTCAAAAAGGTATAAGTGAAGCATTAGAGGAAATGACAAGTTAATCACAAAAGATATAAGTGAAGATCAATGAGTAGTCAAACAATTAAGGAGCTATGCGAGGACTCTCTGTCCCTCAAAAAATATATTTTCAGATATGATTATTTTATTTAACCAGCAAACAAAAAAATAGCACTCCAAGAATAGGACACATCATGTGAACAGATAAAAATTTAGGCTCAACATAGGCTAACCGATAGTTGACGAAGAGAGGTGGGATGCGTAGCATCCCCAAGCTTAGATGGTTGAGAGTTCTTGAAATATTTACTTGGGGTACCTTGGGCATCCCCAAGCTTGAGCTTTTGTATCTTTTTTAATCCTCTCATATCCCGGTTTCACCTATTCTCAAAAACTTCATCCACACAAAACTTGAAAAGAACTCATAAGATAGGTTAGTGCACATAATAATAAATCAACTCTTTATGTACTGCCAAGACAAGTTGCATAATAATTGCAAACATCATATACTATTTACTATCATTTCCACAATTTATATCTATCAATATAGGCTATGGAAACTATAGGATAAGTAGATAATAAAACTATGACAACAATCTGTCCAAACAGAACAGTGTGTAGAAATTTATAAAAAAAAGTACTTCTGTAAATCAAACAATTATGAACATTTAGGATATGCTATAAAATATATATAAACCCTGTGTAAAAATTTCATAAACTTTCCACATTCCAGTAAAATATGAAAATTCAAACACTACAGCACCAGTTTCTGTTTTTACACAACACCAATCAAAGCATGCAATGCAAGCATCCTAATGCAATTCTTGGAACTTTTCATTGAAAAAAAAGATTATAAATATTACCTAACATAGAACAACAAAATAAAATGACGCTCCAAGCAAAACTCATATTATGTGACGAATAAAAATATAGCTCCAAGTAAGATATACCGATAATGTTGAAGACGAAAGAGGGGATGCCTTCCGGGGCATCCCCAAGCTTAGGCGCTTGAGTCTTCCTTGGATATTACCTTGGGGTTCCTTGGGCATCCCCAAGCTTAGGTTCTTTTTACTCCTTATTCTCCTCTTGTCGGTGTCTCACCCAGTACTTGAAAAATTCAATCATACAAAACTTAACGGAACTTCGTGAGATGGGTTAGTATAATAAATAATGATCATTCAATTAGGTACTGTCAAGATAAGATTCATAATTGTTCCCACATGATACGTACTATATTCTACTATTCCCATAATTTATATCACTAAACATAAGCTATGGGAACACTAAAACGAGCAAACTATGCATGCAAAACAAAATATGTCAAAAACAGAACAGTTTGGGAAGATCTGTAGTGTCACCATACTTCCCTCTCTCTAAAAAATCTGAAAAATTAGTACAATCCACGCAACTTGTATATTAATCATGTGTAAAATATTCATATCAAAAGCACATTCCAGTGAATTTACAAGATTCCTGGACTGGAGCAAAAGTTTTTGTTTTTGCATAGAATCAACTCAACTATCATCCACACTATCCCAAAGGCTTTACTTGGCACTTTATTGAAACAAAAGCTATAAAACAAGATTACTACAGCAGCTTAATCATGTGAACACATCAAAACAGAAAGTAAAAGTGTTGTGTTGTCTCCCAACAAGCGTTTTTCTTTAAAGCCTTTTAGCTAGGCATGATGATTTCAATGATGCTCACATAGGAATAATAATTATAACATGTAAAAGAGCATCATGAATCTCATGACAAGCACATTTAAGTCTAACCCACTTCCTATGCATAGGGATTTTGTGAACAAGCAATTTATGGGATCAAGAATCAACTAGCATAGGAAGGTAAAACAAGCATAACTTCAAAACTTTGAACACATAAAGAGGAAACTTGATATTATTGCAATTCTTACAAGCATATGTTCCACCCTCATAATAATTTTCAGTAGCATCATGAAGGAATTCCATAATATAACCAGCACATAAAGCGTTCCTTTCATGATCTACAAGCATAGGAATTTTACTACTCACAAAATAAGCAAATTTATTCACATCAATAGTAGTGGGAGAAAACACAACAAAATAACTATCATGTGAAGCATAATCCAATTGAAAATTAATATCATGATGTCAAGTTTCATGGTTATCATTTTCTTTATAGCATACATGTCATCACAATAATCATTATAAATAGGAGGCATGCTTTCATCATAATAAATTTTCTCATCAAAACTTGGGGGACTAAACATATCATCTTCATTAACACATAACATCCCCATGCTTGTGCCTTTGCATATCATTAGCATCATGAATATTCAAGGAATTCATACCAACAACATTGCAATCCTGCTCATCATACAAAGATTTAGTGCCCAAACATTTTAATAACATCTTATTCTAACACTTGAGCCCAATTTTCCTTTCCATCATTTTCATGAAAGACATTGAAAAGATGAATCATATGAGGCAACCTCAATTCCATTTTTTTGTAGTTTTCTTTTATAAAACTAAACTAGTGAAAAACAAGAAACTAAAAGATTTAATTGCAAGATCTAAAGATATACCTTCAAGCACTCACCTCCCCGGCAATGGCACCATAAAAGAGCTTCGTTGACGGGATGTGAGTGTCGCCTACCTAACCTCCCTGGCAACGGCGCCAGAAAAGAGGTTGATGTCTACTACACAACCTTCTTCTTGTAGACTCGTGTTCGGCCTCTAGGCGTAGAGTTTTCTAGGACAGTAGCAAATTTCCCTCAAGTGGATGACCTAAGGTTTACCAATCTGTGGGAGGCATATGATGAAGATGGTCTCTCTCAAGCAACCCTGCAATCAAATAATAAAGAGTCTCTTGTGTCCCCAACACACCCAATACAATGGTAAATTGTATAGGTGCACTAGATCGGTGAAGATATGGTGATACAAGTGTAATATGGATGGTAGATATAGGTTTTTGTAATCTGAAAATATAAAAACAGCAAGGTAACATATAGTAAACAGCGAGCAAAATGTTGTATAAATGCTTGGAAACAAGGCCTAGGGTCCATTCTTTCACTAGTGCAAGTTCTTTCAACAATACTAACATAGTTGAATCATATATAAATCCCTCGCAGGCGACAAAGAGTTCACTCCAGAGTCACAAATAGTGGAGAACAAACGAAGAAATTATTGTAGGGTACGAAACCACCTCAAAGTTGTATTTTTTGATCAATCTTATGAGCTATCCCTATAAGTGTCACGAACAGCCCTAGAGTTTGTACTAAAATAACAACTTAAAATACACATCAACCACAACCCTAATGTCACCTAGATACTCCAATGTCATCACAAGTACCCTTGGGCATTATTATATGATATGCATCACATAATTTCAGATTCCTCATGTTCAATCCAACACAAAGAACTTCAAAGAGTTCCCCAAAGTTTCTATCAAAAATTCAAGACGAAAACCTGTGCCACCCCCTATGCATAGATTCCCAAGGTAACGGAAATGCAAGTTGATCACCAAAACATACATCAAGTGGATCACCAAGACGGGTCTCCAGATTGCATATGAACTCCGTTTTGGACGAATTTGTAGTCCACAATCATTGCCATAATATTCCCCCACCCTTAAATAGTTTTAGCTTTTCCATTTGATGCCATCTTCGGGGGTGAAACTGGCGATCTCTAAAAATTGTTTGTGGACAGATTTCAGGAGACTCAGGGTCCTCCTCCAACAAGGCTCATTTTGCGCTTTTTCGATAATTTCTAATTTATTCTTACAAATCAAAGTATGAAACAAGAACTTGTGCAATTTTACAACCATTAATAGGTTAGTCCCAAAAATTAATATGAAGTTGTAGTAAAATGATTGTAAAGCATCCAAAAATAATAATATAACACCATGGAACAAGGAAAAATTATAGATACATAGGAGACATATCAGGCAGCATCATGATGCGCGAGGACCCAACTAGCCTTCCTGGCTAGATCGGAGGCTTCGTCCCCGGTTAGCAAACAAGGTTTGGAGATCTTGAATTCTCCACCGACTCTTGGGGCAATATGTTCCCTACCAAAATCACGGCCTCGATCGATGAATCTCAAAATCCCGAAGCCTTGACTCCGGGTCCCTTGTCCAACCACACCCTCAGTTCCCTCTTTGTTGGAAAGTCAGCTTTGAGCTTGGACCCAACCTCTATGCCTGGACAATAGCAAACGGTCATTGCCAAACATGCATCCCTCGTGGAAGCCACGGAGGTCAACTCCAAAAATCACCAAGAGATCGATGAGAACAACCTCTTGATGTTAAACGAGACGCTCGACTAGATCCAATCGATTCAAATCTCAGATAGTCGGAGCCCGACCTATGCATAGATCAGCTCAGAGGTGGACTACGAGGACTTTTACGGCCCATCCACCACCCACTTGGTAGCTGATACGTCCATTTTGCATCATCCTTTTATATCAATATTTATTGCAGTATGGGGTATTATTGCCCCTCTAGACATACTTTCTACACGCACTCCCCTTGGCTTGTGCCAAGCTTGGGGAGGTTCCCCAGTATCGTATCACCATCACACCTTTTTACTTTTTTGTTTTTCTTTGTTCGATCCTTTTAGTTATATCTTGATCTAGTAGAATAAAGTTTTAGTGTGATATAGTTTTAAGTTTTTCTTTTTGTTCCCCTTTGTAAGCAAGACCGAGAGTTATATAATAAAGAGTAGTTTTGAGTTGAGGGCTTTGCTTGCTTGCTATGATCTAGATAAAAAGAAATAGAAAGAAGTATAGAATAAAAGCAAAAGAGCATACATAATGATCTTATGGGGAGTGATGACTTCACATATAAGAAGTATGTTGATTGAAATTTGTTCTGAGTTGAAAAACAAAGCTATTTGTCATTGTTGCAAATAAAAGGAAGTCACAAAGAAAGAGAGGTTCACATATAAATATATTATCTTAGACATCTTTTATGATTGTGGGCACTCCTTCAAATATTATATGCTAAAAGGTTGATGTTGGACAAGGAAGAAAACATAATGAGTTATGTTTGCTTATTTCCGGATAAAAGTTATATGGTTGTAGATCCTTCAACATGTGTCGCTTCTTCAACCTCATATTAGCGAGAAACTCATGCACCAAGTAGAGATACTACTTATGCATTTAGAAACCTTTAACCCAGTTTTGCCTTGAGAGTCCACCATACCTACCTATGGATTGAGTAAGATCCTTCAAGTAAGTTGTCATCGGTGCAAGCAATAAAAATTGCTCCTTAAATATGTGTGGTTAATTAGCGCGAGGAAAATAAAATTTATACGAACTTGTCATATAGAAGAAATAAAAGTGACAGACTACATAATAAAGTTTTTTGTCACAAGGGGCAATATAAAGTGAAGTTCTTTTGCATTAAGAGATTGTGCATCCAACTATATAAGCGCATGACAACCTCGGTTTCCCTCTGCGAAGGGCCTATGTGCTATCTTTACTTTCTATTTCTTACTTTATGTAAGAGTCGTGGTGCTCTTCACCAATTCCTTTATTTCGCCTTTATCTTTTGGCAATCATCATGTGTTGGGGAATGATAAAGACAAATATATCCACTCAGATATGGGTGATCATGAGTTATTATAGTAGACATTACCCTTGAGGTAAATAGTTGGGAGGCAAAACTATAAGCCCCTATCTTTCTTTGTGTCCGATTGAAGCTTTGACCTCATGGTACCGCGTGAGTGTTAGAAATAATGAAAGAACATAAAATGATTGAGTATGTGGATTTTCTTTACAAGCTTTTACATTGACTCTTTCCTACGTTGTGATAAATTGGAATTACCTCAATGAATGAAATCATAGTTTGTTAGTTCTCAATGGAGTTCTTGATGCATATTTTGCCTAGTGAATGAATTGTTACTCTAGTATAACATATTCTATGTCAACATATGTGTTCCTGTTCTAAAGATAATCATGATGCCTCCATGTTCGTATTTTATTTTATCGACACCTCTATCTCTAAACATGTGGGCCTATTTATTGATCTCGGCTTTCGCTTAAGGACAAGCGAGGTCTAAGCTTGAGGGAGTTGATACGTCCATTTTGCATCATGGTTTATATCAATATTTCTTGCAGTATGGGCTGTTATTACACATTATGGTACAATAATTATGCCTTTTCTCTCTTATTTTACAAGATTTACATGAAGAGGGAGAATGCGTGCAGCTGGAATTCTGGCCTCGAAAAGGAGCAAATCTAAGAGACCTATTCTGCACAGCTCCAAAACTCCTAAAATGTTACGGAGAATTGTTTTGGAATATATATAAAATAATGGGTGAAACCGGAGGGGACCCACCAGGAGGTCACAAGCAAGGGGGCGTCGCCTAACCCCTGGTCACCCCTGCAGGCTTGTGGGCCCCCTGGCAGGCCTCCGGTGCCCATATTCTGCTATATGAAGGGTTTTGACCTGGAAAAAATCATATCAGAGCTTTCAAGACGCGATGCCGCCGTCTCGAGGCGGAGCTTTGACATAACCAATCTAGAGCTCCGGTAGAGCTATTCCGCCGGGGAAACTTCCCTCCCGGAGGGCGAAATCGAAGCCATCGTCATCACCAACAATCCTCTCATCGAGAGGGGGTCAATCTCCATCGACATATTCATCAACACCATCTCCTCTCCAAACCCTAGTTCATCTCTTGTATCCAATCTTTATCTCAAAACTTCAGTTTGGTACCTGTGGTTTGCTAGTAGTGTTGATTACTCCTTGTAGTTGAAGCTAGTTTGTTTATTTGGTGGAAGATCATATGTTCAGATCATTAATGATTATTAATACTCCTCTGATTATGAACATGAATATGCTTTGTGAGTAGTTATATTTGTTCCTGAGGACATGGGATAAGTATTGTTATAAGTAATCATGTGAATTTGGTATTCGTTCGATATTTTGATAAGATATATGTTGCCTCTCCTCTAGTGGTGTCATGTGAACGTGGACTACATGAAACTTCACCATTATTTGGGCCTAGTGGAAGGCATTGGGAAGTAATAAGTAGATGATGGTTTGCTTCGTGAGGGGCTGACTTGGATCCATAGGTTTAATGCTATGGTTGGATTTATCTTAATTCTTCTTTCGTAGTTGTGGATGCTTGCGAGAGAGGTTAATCATAAGTGTTAGGTTTGTCCAAGTAAGGGAAGCACCCAAGCACCGGTCCACCCATATATGTAATTATCAAAGTAACGAATGCGAATCATATGAGCATGATGAAAACTAGCTTGACATAAATTCCCATGTGTCCTCGGGAGCGCTTTTCTTTATATAAGAGTTTGTCCGGGCTTGTCATTTGCTACAAAAAGGATTGGGCCACCTTGATGCACCTTTGTTACAATTGTTATTTGTTACCCATTACAAATTATCTTATCACAAAACTATGTGTCATAGATAATTTCAGGGCTTGCAGAGAACACCTTACTAAAAACCGCTTGTCATTTCCTTCTGCTCCTCGTTGCCTTCGACACTCTTACTTATCGAAAGGACTACCAAAGATCCCCTGTACTTGTGGGTCATCGAGACTCTGGCACCGTTGTCGGGGAGTGAAGCGCCTTTGGTAAGTGAAACTTGGTAAGGGATATTTTATATACTATGCTGAAATTTACTGTCCCTTGTCACTATGGAAAATAATCCTTTGAGGGGCTTGTTCGGTGAATCTTCACCCCGACCGAAAGCACAAAGAGGTGCTCCTCAACCTGCTGCACTTACAGAAAATATTTATTCTGAAATTCCTTCAGGTATGATAGAAAAACTACTAGTGAATCCTTATGTAGGAGATGGAACACTACATCCTGATTTGCACCTAATCTATGTGGATGAACTGTGTGGATTAATTAAGCTTGTGGTCCGCCCGAGGATGATGTCAAGAAGAAGGTATTTCCTTTATCTTTGAAGGAAAAGGTGTTGACATGGTATAGTCTATGTGATGATATTGGATCGTGGAACTACAACCGATTGAAATTGGAATTTCATCAAAAGTTTTATCCTATGCATCTCGTTCATCGTGATTGGAATTTTATTTATAATTTTTGGCCTCGTGAAGGAGAAAGAATCGCTCAAGGTTGGGGGAGGCTTAAGTCAATGTTATATTCATGCCCCAATCATGAGCTCCCAAGATAAATTACTATTCATAATTTTATTCTTGGCTCTCTCACAATGATCAACCCATGCTCGACACTTCTTCTATTGGTTCCTTTATGAAGAAAGGTATTGAATTCAAATGGGACTTATTAGAAAGAATTAAACGCACCTCTCAAGATTACGAACTCGACGAAGGTAATGAGTCAGGTATAGGCCTTAAGTTTGATTGTGTTAAAACCTTTATAGACACCGATGCTTTTTCATGATTTTAGCACTAAAATAGACTTGACTGTGAGGTAGTAGCTTCATTTTATGAATCTTTTGCTACTCATGTTGATATCCCCAAGCAGAAGTGCTTTAAATATCATCCTCCCATTGAATTTAAAGTGGTAGAACCTATTATAGTTGAAGAACAAACTACTATTTATAATATTGAACCTAGTATTCCTACTGTTTATATTGAGAAACCACCCTTTCATTTTAGGATAAAAGAACATGCTAAAGCTTCAACTATGGTTCGTAAGAGTTGTACTAGAATACCTATACCTCCTGAACAGATTAATATTGCTATGGTTAATGATCTATTGGTTAATAATATTGATGGGCATGTCATTCATTTTTGTGACGAAGCTGCTAGAATTGCTAGACCTAATACTAAGGGTAAACATAGACCTATTGTTGGCGTGCTTGTTGTTTGTCTTAAATAGGAGATCATTGTTATCATGTCTTATGTGATGTGGGTGCTAGTGTGAGTGCAATTCCCTTTACCTTATACCAACAAATTATGAATGATGTTACACGACCCATATTAGAGGAAATTTGTGCTACCATCAAGCTTTCTAATAGATATACTATTTCACCAATTGGGATTGTTAGAGATGTTGAAGTCTTGTGTGAGAAAATAAAGTATCTTACTAATTTTCTTGTTTTTGGTTCCCCACAAGATGATTTTTGTCCCATTATATTCGGTAGACCCTTCTTGAATACTGTGAATGCTAAGATTGATTGTGAAAAAGAAACGTTTAGTGTAAGTTTTGGGGATGCATCTCATGAGTTCAATTTCTCTAAATTTCGTAGACAACCCCATGATAAAGAACTGCTGAGTAAAGATGAAATTTATGGTCTTGCTTCTATTGATGTGCCTCCTACCAATCCCTTAGAACAATATTTGCTAGACCATGAAAATGACATGCATATAAATGAAAGGAATGAAATAGATAAGATTTTCTTTGATCAGCAGCCTATCCAAAAACACAACCTGCCTGTTGAAATACTCGGGGACTCTCCTCCACCTAAGGGTGATCCCATGTTTGAGCTTAAACAATAACCTGATACTTTGAAGTATGCTTATCTTGATGAAAAAGAGATCTATCCTCTTATTATTAGTGATAACCTTTGAGAGCATGAAGAAAAGAGATTATTGAAAACTCTCAGGAAGCACCGTGCCGCTATTGTATATACTCTTGATGATCTTAAGGGCATTAGTCCCACTCTATGTCAGCACAAAATCAATGTGGAACCAGATGCTAAACCATATGTTGATCACCAACGACGATTAAACCCTAAAATGAAGGAAGTGGTAAGAAATGAAATACTAAAGCTTCTATAGGCAGGTATAATTTATCCTATTGCTGATAGTTTATGGGTTAGTACCATTCATTGTGTCCCTAAAAAGGGAGGTATTACCGTTTTTCCTAATGATAAAGATGAACTAATCCAGCAAAGAATTGTTATAGGATATAGAATGGTAATTGATTTCAGGAAATTAAATAAGGCTACTAGGAAAGATCATTATCCGCTACATTTTATAGATCAAATGCTAGAAAGACTATCCAAACATACATATTTTTTCTTTCTAGATGGTTACTCTGGTTTCTCTCAAATACCTGTATCAAAAGAGGATCAAGAGAAGACAACTTTTACTTGCCCTTTCAGTACATTTTCTTATAGACGTATGCCTTTTGGTTTATGCAATGCACCTGCTACCTTTCAAAGATGTATGATGGCTATATTCTCTAACTTTCGTGTAAAGATTGTTGAGGTTTTCATGGACGGTTTTTACGTTTACGGAACTTCTTTTGATGATTGCGTGAGCAACCTTGATCGAGTTATGCACAGATGTGAAGAAACTAATCTTGTCTTGAATTGGAAGAAGGGCCACTTTATGGTTAATGAAGGCATCATCTTGGGACACAAAATCTCCGAAAGAGGTATTGAAGTTGATAAAGATAAAGTTGATGGTATTGAAAAAATGTCGTGTCCAACGGATATCAAAGTTATAAGAAGTTTCCTTCGTCATGTTGGTTTCTATAGGAGATTTATTAAAGACTTATCTAAAATTTCTAAGCCTCCCAATAATCTTTTAGAAAAATATATTCATTTTGTTTTCGATGATGATTGTGTAGAAGCATTTGAAATTCTTAAGAAAGCCTTGATCACTGCACCTGTTGTTCAACCACCTGATTGGAACCTATTATGTTGTTGGTGCTCTTCTAGGACAAAGAGTTGATAAGAAATTAAATGCCATCCATTACGCTAGTAAAACTCTAGATAGTGCTCAAAGAAACTATGCTACCACTAAAAAGGATTATTTTAGCAGTTGTGTTTTCTTGCGATAAGTTTAGACGTTATATTATTGATTCCAAAGTAACTTTCACACTGATCATGCTGCTATTAAGTACCTTATGGAAAAAGAAAGATGTCGAACCTAGACTTATTAGATGGATCCTTCTTCTACAAGAATTTGAAGTGCATCTCATTGATAGAAAGGGCGCTGATAACCCCGTAAGAGATAACTTGTCTAGATTAGAGAATGTTCTTGATGACCCACTACCTATTGTTGATAGCTTCCCCAATGAACAATTAGTTGTCATAAATGCTTCACGCAATGCTCCTTGGTATGTTGATTATGCTTACTGCATTGTTGCTGAATTTATACCACCTAGCTTCACATACCAACAAGAGAAAAGGTTCGTCTATGATTTAAGACATTACTTTTGGGACGATCCACATCTTTATAAAGAAGGAGTAGCTGGTATTATTAGATGTTGTGTACCTGAGAATGAACATGGACAGATCCTTCACAAGTATCGCTCCGAGGCCTACGGAGGACACCAGCGGGATATAGAACTTCACACAAAGTATTACAATTTGGTTTTTATTGGCCTACTCTCTTCAAGGATGCTCGTAAGTTTGTCTTGTCTTGTGATGAATGTCAAACAATTGGTAATATTAGTAGATCTCAGGAATTCCCTATGAATTACTCTCTTGTTATAGAACCATTTGACGTTTGGGGTTTTGATTATATTGGACCTTTTCCTAAATCCAACGGGTATACTCACACTCTAGTTGCTCTTGATTATGTTACTAAGTGGGTAGAAGCTATTCCAACTAGTAGTGTTGATCATAACACTTCTATGAAAATGTTGAAAGAAGTTATTTTCCCTAGATTTGGAGTCCCTAGATATTTAATGATTGATGGTGGTTCACACTTTATTCATGGTGCTTTCCGTAAATTGCTTGCTAGGTATGATGTTAATCATAGAATTGCATCTCCTTATCATCCTCGGTCTAGTGGGAAAGTAGAATTGAGCAATAGAGAAATAAAGTTGATCTTGCAACAGACAGTTAATAGATCTAGAAAGAATTGGTCTAAGAAACTTGATGATGCCCTATGGGCTTATAGAACCGCTTACAAAAACCCTATGGGTATGTCTCCATATAAAATGGTTTATGGTAAAGCATGTCACTTACCTTTAGATCTAGAACATAAAGCTTATTGGGCAATCAAATAGCTTAACTATGCTTTCAAACTTGCTAGTGAGAAGAGGTTATTTGACATTATCTCAATTGATGAATGGAGAACTCGGGCCTATGAGAACGCCTAGTTGTTTAAAGAAAAAGGTTAAGAGATGGCATGACAGAAGGATACAAAAGCGTGAATTCAATGTAAGTGATCATGTCTTGCTATACAACTCTCGTTAAAGATTTTTTGCATGAAAACTTCTCTCTAAATGGGAAGGGCCTTACATTATCGAGGAAGTGTATTGTTCCGGTGCCATCAAGATCAATAACACCGATGCCACAAATCCGAATGTGGTAAATGGGCAAAGAATCAAACATTATATCTCACGTACTCCCATAAATGTTGAAACTAATATCATCAATACCATAACCTCGGAAGAGTACATTAGGGAGACCTATCAGAACGTCTTGGATTCCGAAAAGGAATAGGTATGTGCTACGGTAAGAAAACCAACTCCAAAACATTTTCAATGGCAATTTTTATCTGTTTTGGAATATTTCAAAATTTTGGAAAATTTAAAGCAGCCTGAAGCGTGCACAAGGAGGCGACAAGCCAAGGGGCGCGACCTACCCCCTGGTCGCGCCCTGCAGGCTTGTGGCCACCCTGTGCTCCCTCCGGACTCCATTTTCTTGTGGAATACTCCTCCGAGTCGGCAAAAAAATCATTATATAATCTCCCGAAGGTTTTGACCTCTGTATCTCGACAATATCTCCTATTTTCATTTTGAGCTATTTTTGTAATAGATTTAGACCAACATAACGTCTTCAAGTTCTTTTAAGGACAAGTTCTTTGAGAGGGTCATCAACCCCTATCTTTCAGAGGTGCTGTAACAACCTCAAACCATTGAGATGCATGAGGGGGTGATGCACATCCGTGATGTTAAGGGGCCAAAGAAGACCGGAAGCGTGGAGACAAGGCTCGAAGCGATGGAGCAACAAGTCTTCAAGTTCCAAGGGATGGTGGAACGAGGACTTAATGACAATCACCTGATGATCACGGAGTTTACCCATAAGCACAAGCTAGACGCTAAGGACCTATAGGATCACATTTTCAAGATTTATGAGAAAACCGAGCACCTCCAAGCCTAGACTTATAAGCTGCAAAACCAAAAATGTGAGTATGAATATAGATTTAAGAAAATTAGTTTGGCTGTAGGTTTGAGGATCCCGGAGACTAGTTCATCTTTTCACGATGGTGCGCCCATGCCTTGGAAGACGGAGGACAAACCTTCAACCTCACCAACAACTCCAGCATCACCACCTCCGAAGGAAGACAACTGAACACATGGGTATGGGCACTCCCCTTGGCTTGTGCCAAGCTTGGGGAGGTTCCCCGGTATCGTATCACCATCACACCTTTTTACTTTTTTGTTTTTCTTTGTTCGGTCCTTTTAGTTATATCTTGATAGTGGAATAAAGTTTTAGTGTGATCTAGTTTTAAGTTTTTCTTTTTGTTCCCCCTTTGTAAGAAAGTCCGAGAGTTATATAATAAAGAGTAGTTTTAAGTTGAGGGCTTTGCTTTCTTGCTATGATCTAGATAAAAAGAAATAGAAAGAAATATAGAATAAAAGCAAAAGAGCATACATGATGACCTTATGGGGACTGATGACTTCATATATAAAAAGTATGTTGATTGAAATTTGTTGTGAGTTGACAAACAAAGCTAATGGTCATTGTTGTAATTAAAAGGAAGTAATAAAGAAAGAGAGGTTCACATATAAATATATTATCTTAGACATCTTTTATGATTGTGAGCACTTATTAAAATATTACATGCTAAAAGGTTGACGTTGACAAGGAAGACAACATAATGAGTTATGTTTGCTTATTTCTAAAGAGAATTTATATGGTTGTAGATACTTCAACATGTGTCGCTTGCTTCCACCTCATATTAGCGAGAAACTCCCGCACCAAGTAGAGATACTACTTGTGCATCCAAAAACCTTTAACCCAGTTTTGCCTTGAGAGTCCATACCTACCTATGGATTGAGTAAGATCCTTCAATTAAGTTGTCATCGGTGCAAGCAATAAAAATTTATCCTTAAATATATGTGGTTTATTAGTGCGAGGAAAATAAACTTTATACGAACTTGTCATATAGAAGAAATAAAAGCGACGAACTGCATAATAAAGTTCTTTATCACAAGGAGCAATATAAAGTGACGTTCTTTTGCATTAAGGGATTGTGCATCCAACTACAAAAGCGCATGACAACCTCTGCTTCCCTCTGCGAAGGCCTATCTATTACCTTTACTTTCCAGTACTTAGCTTTATGTAAGAGTCGTGGTGATCTTCACCATTTCCTTTATTTCGCCTTTATCTTTTGGCAAGCGTCATGTGTTGGGGAATGATGTAGACAATATATTCACACGGATGTGGGTGATCATGAGTTATTATTGTTGGCATTACCCTTGAGGTAAATAGTTGGGAGGCAAAACTATAAGCCCCTATCTTTCTCTATGTCCGATTGAAGCTTTGACCTCATAGGTACCGCATGAGTGTCAACAATTATGAAAGACTATAAGATGATTGAGTATGTGGATTTGCTTTACACGCTCTTATATTGACTCTTTCCTACGTTCCGATAAATTGGAATTGCCTCAATGATTGAAATCATAGTTTGTTAGTTCTCAATAGAGTTATTGATGCATATTTTGCCTTGTGAATGAATTGTTACTCTAGTATAAAATATTCTATGTCAATTTGTGTTGCTTTTCTAAAGATAATCATGATGCCTTTATGCCTGTATTTTATTTTATCGACACTTCTATCTCTAAACATGTGGGCATATTTATTGATCTCGGCTTTCGGTTGAGGACAAGCGAGGTCTAAGCTTGGGGGAGTTGATACGTCCATTTTGCATCATGCTTTAATATCAATATTTATTGCAGTATGGGCTGTTATTACACATTATGGTACAATACTTATGCCTTTTCTCTCTTATTTTACAAGATTTACATGAAGAGGGAGAATGTCGGCAGCAGGAATTCTGGAGTGGAAAAGGAGCAAATCTTAGAGACCTATTCTGCACAGCTCCAAAAGTCTTGAAAAGTTATGAAGAATTATTTTGGAATATATAAAGAAAATGAGTGAAAGAAGTACCGGAGGGGACCCACTAGGAGGTCACAAGCCAGGGGGCGCAGCCTACCCCCTGGCCACGCCCTGCAGGCTTGTGGGCCCCCTCGCAGGCCTCCGGTGCCCATCTTCTGCTATATGAAGGGTTTTGACCTGGAAAAATCATATCAGAGCTTTTGGGACGCGACGCCGCCGTCTCGAGGCAGAACTTCGACAGAACCAATCAAGAGCTTCGGCAGAGCTATTCCATTGGGGAAACTTCCCTCCCAGAGGGGGAAATCGAAGCCATCGTCATTACCAACGATCCTCTCATTGAGAGGGGGTCAATCTTCATCAATATCTTCATCAGCACCATGTCCTCTCCAAACCCTAGTTCATCTCTTGTATCCGATCTTTGTCCCAAAACCTCAGATTGGTACCCGTGGGTTGCTAGTAGTATTCATTACTCCTTGTAGTTGATGCTAGTTGGTTTATTTGGTGGAAGATCATATGTTCAGATCCTTAATGATTATTAATACTCCTCTGATTATGAACATGAATATGCTTTGTGAGTAGTTACGTTTGTTCCTGAGGACATGGGATAAGTCTTGTTATAAGTAATCATGTGAATTTGGTATTCGTCGATATTTTCATAAGATATTATGTCTCTCCTCTAGTGGTGTCTTGTGAACGTCTACTACATGACACTTCACCATTATTTGGGCCTAGAGTAAGTCATTGGGAAGTAATAGGTAGATGATGGGTTGCTAGAGTGACAGAAGCTTAAATCCTAGTTTATGTGTTGCTTCGTAAGGGGCTAATTTGGATCCACATGTTTAATGCTATGGTTAGATTTATCTTGATTCATATTTCCTAGTTGTGGATGCTTGCGAGAGAGGTTAATCTGAAGTGGGAGGTTTGACCAAGTAAGGGCAGCACCCAAGCACCGGTCCAACTACATATCAAATTATGAAATTAACGAACGCGAATCATATGAGCATGATGAGAACTAGCTTGACATAAATTCCCATGTGTCCTCGGGAGCGCTTTTCTTTATATAAGAGTTTGACCAGGCTTGTCCTTTGCTACAAAAAGGATTGGGCCACCTTATTGCACCTTTGTTACAATTGTTACTTGTTACCCATTACAAATTATCTTATCACAAAACTATCTCTCACCGATAACTTTAGTGCTTGTAGAGAATACCTTACTCAAAACCGCTTGTCATTTCCTTCCGCTCCTCGTTGGGTTCGACACTCTTACTTATCGAAAGGACTACGATACATCCCCTATACTTGTGGGTCATCATGCGACACAGCGGCCGGAGAGGCCGAGTATAGACCCGATCCTCCCTGCAGAAAAGGCAAAGAACATGTGCACCCTAGGGACAAATATGACCTATGATATGACTTGGACATTAGAACAGGTCGTAATAGATCCATCTACTGATCCAGGAGGTACTCTCCCACTCGATGGGACGGAGAACCTCCTCGAGTCGCCTACAACAATAGAGGTTGAGAACCATACCGTGCTCAACCTAAAGCTAAATCTCCGGCACAATATAGCCTAGATCAAAGGCACCGCTCACCCACAGTGCTTCACAGATGAAGTCATGCAACACCAATTCCCGGAAGGGTTCAAACCCATGAACATAGAACAATACGACGGGATGATAGACCCCGCCGTGTCGATAGAAGATTTCCTTCTCCATATCCATATGGCCAGGGGAAACGATCTCCATGCCATAAAATACATACCCCTAAAGCTGAAAGGACCGGCACGACACTAGCTAAAAAGCTTACCCGATGACTCCATCGGGAGCTGGGAAGAGCTCAAGGAGGCTTTCCTGTCTAACTTCCAGGGAACCTATGTTAGGCCGCCAGATTCATCTGACCCGAGCAACGTCGTTGAAAAGGCGGGCGGATCGGCCAGAGAATTATCGAATCGGTTCCTAACCAAGAAGAACCAAATTGTGCACTATCCAAATACCGAGGAATACCCTATTTTAGGCACAACATTCGGTACGAATGGTTGCCTCGCCAGCTCGGCAAGGACAGGCCGAGAACAATGTTCGCCCTCACTTCCCTCATGGCTCGCTTTTGCACGGGCGAAGATAATTGGCTAGCTCGGCGCGACCATAATGGGGACGACCCCGGAACCTCTGAAGTTCGGGGCGGAAATAGCAAGCCAAGAAAAAACAAGAACAAACGCCGCCACTGTAACGGTGACGCCAATGACACAACAGTAAATGTTGGATCCCGCAGCTGAAAACCTAGACAATGGAATAAACCCTTTAAACAGAACAGGGACGGACCGACTCCATTGGACAAAATTATGGAACGACCCTGCCAGATCCATGGCATCCGAGACAAGCTCGCCACCCACACCAATTGTAACAGTTGGGTGTTCAAACAAGCCGGCAAGCTAGCCGCCGAGGAATAGAGCACGAGCCCACAAAGTGAAGACGAGAGGAGCCCCACGGCCCGAAGAATGGGGGCCAAAACAGTTCCCTCCTCAAGGAAAAACCGCGAACATGATTTATGTCACTCATATACCAAAGAAGGAGAAGAAGCGAGCCCTTCGGGAGGTATACGCCGTAGAGCCCGTAGCCCCAGAATATAACCCATGGTCGGCTTGCCCGATCACCTTCGACCACATGGATCATCCGACCAGTATCCGTCATGGAGGGTCAGCCGCCCTCATCCTAGACCCCATTATAGATGGGTACCACCTCACTAGAGTCCATATGGAGGAAGGAAGTAGCCTTAACCTGATTTACTCACATATGGTGAAAAAGATGGGCATAGACCCATCAAGAATCAAACCAAGTAGCACTATTGAAAGGACGTGAATGTCGCCTAGAGGGGGGTGAATAGGCGCTTTAAAATAATTACGGTTTAGGCTTGAACAAATGCGGAATAAAACTAACGGTTAATTTATCAAGCACAAAACCTAAAACAACTACGCTCACCTATGTGCACCAACAACTTATGCTAAGAAAGATTAAACAACTAAGTGATAGCAAGATACATGAGAAGAAACAATATGGCTATCACAGAGTAAAGTGCATATATAAAGGGTTCGGGTAAGAGCTAACCGAGGCACTTGGAGACGATGATGTATCCCGAAGTTCACACCCTTGAGGATGCTAATCTCCGTTGGAGCGGTGTGGAGGCACAATGCTCCCCAAGATGCCACTAAGGCCACCGTAATCTCCTCACGCCCTTGCACAATGCAAGATGTCATGATTCCACTAAGGGACCCTTGAGGGCAGTCACCGAACTCGTACAAATGGCAACCCTTGGGGGCGGTCACCGGTACCCGTACAAATTGCTGGGGGCAATCTCCACAACCTAATTGGAGACCCCGACGCTTGCCCGGAGCTTTACACCACAATGATTGAGCTCCGATACACCACCAAGCTTCTAGGACGCCAAAGCATCCACGAATAACAATATCTAGGGTACTAAGTACCAAACGGTAATAAGCTTCTAAAACTTCACTTACACGTATCACCGTGGAGAACTCAAACCCATGCACCAAATGCAATGGCAAGAACACACGAAGTGGACAAGTCCCTCACACTCAAATCCCTCCACAACAACAAAAGCTATGGAGAAATATGAGACGAAGAACAAGGAGCTCACAAAGAACTTCAAGATCAAGATCCAAGGGGTTCCCCTCACATAGAGGAGAAAGTGATTGGTGGAGATGTGGATCTAGATCTCCTCTCTCTTTTCCCTCAAGAACTAGCAAGAATCATTGGAGGGATTGAGAGTTAGCAAGCTCGAAGAAGGTCAACAATGGAGGAAGGAGATGAGTTGAAGAGATAAGGTTCAATGGGGAAGAAGACCCCCTTTATAGGTGGGGAAAAAACCAACTGTTATGCTTCACAGCCCGTACAGAGCGGTACTACCACTCATGGGAGCTGTACTACCGCTCGGTAGGTAGGTACTACCACTCGGTATGTTCACCAGCCATGCCGAGGCAAAAAGGATGCGCAAACAAAGTCCTACGGAGCGGTACTACCGCTCGTGGGAGCGGTACTACCAATCGGCACAAGCGATACTACTGCTCGCCATAGAAACTGGCTTAACTTTCGCATACGGACTCCAAATTCAATGAAACCAAGTTTGTTAGAAAGCTAACGACATGGGCTAAGACAATATTGATAGAAATATCAATAAGAAGAAAGTGAGAGAAGGACCATAAGAAAATGGTGAGAACCCTTCCTCAAATAAGACCGATAAAAACTCCCAACATCGAAAACATCATAGAAGATGCATATGGACTCCATTTTCGATGAACTCGAGCTTGTCATAAAGATGACCATAAGCTCTAAAACTCACAAAGAGAAACACCAAACAAGAACTAAGAAGTATGATGCAAGGATGCAAATGGTTTGAGCTCTCAACGAACGATACGATCAAGCTACTCACTTGAAATCCCCCCTTGACAGTACGAAAATCTATCCTAAAATAGAGAACCTATCAAGGGCAAACCTATACCCTGCACCTCGACCACTTGAGCTAGATGACAATGATCTTGGCTTCCTCAAGATGGACCACCTTTCTTGATTGTGTTATCTTGATGAATACTAGTTGATTGCTCCCCCATACACACTATGGGTGAGCCGCTCTTCAGCATATCTTCACAAGTCCATTGCCACCACAATGGACGGCAAGCTTCAAGCATGATATCTTCGTGATGATCCACTTGAACTTGCACACCACAATCTTGATGACGATCACCACTTGACGTCATCCTCCATGGGTTGTATGAGATCTTCCTCTTGATGCAAGCCCATGGAAACACACCGAACCCCACATAGAACTCTCACGAAGACCATGGGTTAGTACACAAACACGTAATGGACAATGCTTACCATACCATGGGATCACTTGATTCCTCTCGATACATCTTGTACGCTTTGTGTGTTGATCATCTTGATTTACTCTTTGTCTCACGATCTTGATCAACCTTGTGTCTCTATGACCATTCTTTGGATAATACCTTGAATACCACTTGGACATCATTTAAACTCCTTGAACCCAACAAATGGACTTCAAGAAGTGCCTATGGACAAATCCTATAAATATAACTTAAGGCAACCATTAGTCCATAGGAATTGTCATCAATTACCAAAACCACATGTGGAGAGATATGCTCTAACAACTATGTTTAAAGGAGAGATTCCACGCGTCGCAGTCTGCTGCTCCGGTACAGTAACACCGGAGGTTGTGTTCGCTCACCTGACAAATTCCGAAGCGAAGACTTGATCTTCGACCTCGCCCCCTTTCACAGCGGATACCACGCACTGCTCGGCTGCACAGATTTCGCCCACTTCAATGTTGTGCCTCACTATGACTACATGAAGCTCAAAATGCCCGGACCCAAGGGAGTTATCACCGTCAATGGAAATACAGAGCATTCTCTCCAGACCGAGGAAAACATAGCCGCCCTGGTAGCTGAATGCCAACACGACAACGAAGCATCAAGCCACAGGCCGGTAACCAAGGCAAGACAAGCAGGAAAGCGAGCCCGAGTTCAATCAGATCCGCCGAAGACTTCTTCGGCTCAGAGTAAATAGGGATACGCCTCCCACGGCACGGCCCGAACACCTTCAAGGTATGTCCCGCATAAACACAACTTCATTCTCAAAATACCATGGGCATCCGTGGGAGCTATCCACTAAGGATCATATGTTCGGCTTGACTGAGCTATGGTACAAACATCTTTGTGAACAAAAAGCGGGGCATCGTGAAGAATTCCCCAAGCGTCAAGCTCATCCACGTCATCATCAGCTTCTCAAGACCCTCTATTCAAGGTCCACTTGCTAGCAGCAACTTCCTCTAAAGGATATTACCCCCCACCTCTAAACAGAACAATAGAAATAGTGCATCCAAAAACAGGGAGGATGTCAAGCCACTCATGGAAGGCCACAGGGAAAATAATTCTTTAAAAATATGTAGCTCAAGAAACAATAGTTACCTGTAACAACTGCCTTGGTGCCACGAGTTATAAAAATTCATCGCACACATTATTTATAGACTCTTCTACAGTCTCTTTGTATGCACATGTTTCATACTCATCAGCGCTGACAAGTCAAATTTATTTCACACATGCTAAGTGCGATCGGGCAATAGACCTAGGGCTTGGAGGATAATACCGCCCCGAGCACTACCCCATCACTACTTTTTAAATGTCCAGTTTCTCAGATTTTGCTTTATATGTGTCAGCTCTGAATTATGTCTTGGGTCTATAGTTGGGTTGTACCGCTCCTGTGCTTACCCCCTTGCATTCTTCTAGTTAGGCTAAAGGGGTAAAGAGAGAACCATTGTGATTGTATTACCAGCTAGTCTGGCTAAAAACACCTGAGTAGAGAAAGCCAAAAATTGATCGTCATAATAGGCGCAAACTGGACTGCAACCGGAGCTCAAATACAAAAACCGATGGAGCTTATTCCATGTTATATGGGGGGTTCACACCTTCCCAGACCCTATGGTAGCTATTTTGAAATTCAGTTTATCCGATTATCACAAAAAGGAGGGGGCTGACTATGTGAAAGACATAAAGCCGCATAGTCTTATTGACTCGTTTCCTTCACACACTACCACCTTCGGGTACCAATACATCGGCTAAGGGTACTAGTGTGGACGTTGAAACACCCCAAGTGGTCTCTACATGGGGGCTGAAGACAACGACTGGTACCTTTCAGATTGAACAACCAAAGTCAGGAGTCAAAATAATACAAAGTACATTTCTTTCAATACTAGCATTATAGAAATAAATTGTTCGGAGGCACATGACAATACATTCACTCAAAGAGTACATCTTTTGAGCACTGAGCTTCTATAACATGAGCATCCTCCGTTGCGGAGGGAAAATACAACTCGGGACGTCTACGCTCCTTTCCGGTAGGTGGCGGAGCAGTTGCCATCGTAAGGGGCTTTACCCCTGGCTAGTGCATCATGGTCCTCGCAAAGGCCATCCGACCTCCTTTTATGCAGATGAAGCACTTGAGGACCTTGATCCAGGGCATGGGGTTGACCAACTTCTGCACCAAGCTGAAGTAGCTGCTCGACAGAGGCTCGGTAGCCCACGCGTGGACACAGAAATCCTTCATGGTCGGCGCCGCCATCCTATGCAGCTCCATGAGCTATTTCATCTGATAGCTCAGACTCGGGTTAGGCTCAAGAGTCTGAAATTGAGCCCAGAAAAGCCTCCGCTCGACATTCCAGTCATGGGCCGCGTAGTCCTTGGCCGCTTCTGCCACACTCCGCGGGGGGTCCGTGAATGCCCTTGAGGAACGCCATATCCGCATAAGAAAGGCAAACCTGTTTCCACCAAAGGCACATTGCAATAAGTATATCTTACCATTTGCCATCAACTTGGCTTGGCGCACCTCTTCTTCAAAGAACCCCCGGTCCATCCGCTCTGATTTGAGATGGATGGACAGCTTGGAGAGCTCGGCCATCTGTTCCTGGGATTTCTGCTCCAAGGCATCACACTTAGATCTCGCCTCTTGTAGCTCGTGTTGAATCTTCACCACCCTGGCCTCATATTTTCCGCTATCGACCTTGAGGACGTTCAGCTCGGCAGCTGCTTGTTCGGCCGCCACCTTGTGAGCAGCGTCCTCCTGCTTGGCCTTCTCCAATTCGGCCTTAAGCTTTTCGAATTCTTAGTCCTGGGCTACTGACCAAATCTAAATCATGGGGTGAGGCACTAAAGCCAGGACGGTCCTTCTCTACTTAGGACAATAAGAATTTGTACACCACACATCAAAACTTACCCTACCTTTTGTCGAGCCGATTGTTTACACGACTGAGCTCTTCATCGGAAACTTTGAGTTTCCGTTTCAGCTTGGCAATCTCAAGAATCTTGGCATTAGCAGCCGAGGATGAGGTCTGCAAGGCAAAATTATCAATTAAAAGGACTCCGGGTTATCAGAACGGGAGACACTCGGTCGAATTATTCCTACGAATGGTTATAATTCAAGTCTCTGGATTATTTCCCTTTACGCCTAGGAGTTATTTTGAGCCATGGTAATCTTATCAAACTTACCCATGACTCGGGGGCTATTATACCCGTAAAGGCATATAAAACCTTATAAATAAACTTAAAACATTACATGGCTTACCAGCCATTGAAGGCTTCTTTCACTCTGTTGTTAACGAATTGAATGTTGTGCAGAATCGCAACCATAAGGGTCTGATGTTCATCGGTGCAGGACGAGCGGGCCAAGGCATCCTCCATCATTTCCGGCTAGCCAACCTCGGCTTGCTCAGTCACGGGCGGTACCGAAGGCAGCACCGAAGACTCTAGAAGACTAGAGCTCCTTGGAGCTATCTCCGGAGGAAGCTCAGAGGGAACTGGGCCCCCTCTCTGCTTGCGGGGAAGGGACCAACCTTTTGGGTCCTGATGACCGAGGCGTGGACCTCAGCCAGGACCTCCCGGTCTTTGGTGGTTGGTGTGTCAAGTTCGTCCGGGATCTCTCGGTCCTCAGCGTCTAATGTACCCACCTCGTCCATCACCACCTCGTCTCTGGCCGGCGGGGTCTGGTGGGATACCACCTCGGCCGCCTCATCTGAGGCCTAGGGAAGGGTAGTGCGCGACGCGTTCCCGCTCTCCACCAGCTCGGTTGGCAGCGAACCCCCCTTTGATACCTGGTCCATCGAGAGGTCTCGGACAGGGCTGCAACAAGAATAGCTCGTTTCTCATTACTAACAAAAACCCGGTGTAATTCCGCTAAATAAAGGATCAGACTCCATACCTTTGGGTTGGGGGCTTGACCATACAGGTTCGTTGTGGAACCGTCTCAAAGGCTCCGAGATCCTCATCAGAATCCAGGCCATCATCAAGGAGGGTGACCTTGCTCTTGCAAGGTCACTTCGGGGCCCGAGGAGGCAAACCCTCCTCGGCCTCCTCTCGCGCTGCCCTCTTCCTCGTTTGGGAAGAATCTTTCTCCTCCTCATCTTCCGCATCCTCCCCCTCATGGGTGGAGGAGACATGGGTGTCCCTGGACTTTGTATCCGGTGGACCCCTCGAACGGAAATCTACATGGGCCCCCTTCTTCTTCTTCTTCTGTAGCATCGTGTACGGCGCCCCTACCAGCATTGCGGTCAGCAATGCTGACCGGGGTTCCTCAGGCAAGGTGTGACAGCCTGAGGCCGTTGGTCCAGAAGATTCACCTTTTATTTTGTTGTCGTCGTGCGACTCAATTGTTTGTCGCATTCATCATCGCATCATGCTCATCATCCGCATTGCATCGGCACTCCGTTGCCGTCAGTTTTCAAACCTGCATCGCTATTAGTTGTGGGTTCTCTCTGTTTTCATCGTTTACCATTTCGAGACCAACCACACACGCACGCGCCCGCGGCATCATTAAAATATTATATTTAGAAGTATCTATAAAACTTTCTTAGATTGTGTTGAAACTTGGCGTGCGGTCTTTATATATTGTAGGTATGTCGCCTGCCAAATTTCGTCTCTATCGGAGTTCGTTTGATACCCGAACGGTCGACCGCCGCAGCACCATCTTTGGTATATCGTCAGACGTGTTCCGGTGTTTAAAAATCTCGTGCTGGGCCAAAAATCTCCATCTTATCTCAGCCCAACACCTGCATTACACAACCACTAAGCCCACCTAGCCTAAGGTAGCGACCGGAGCCGTCCGATTGCGATCGTGCGGTCGAAATCGGGGCAAGAAACCCCTAAACCTAGCCCCTGCTATAAACAGATGTCTTCCCTGCCATTTTCGAAGTGCTAACCCTAGCCTTCCGCGAAATCCATGCGCAACCTCCTCTCCCACCTCTTCTCTCCTCCGGCCACCAGGGCCCGCTGGACCTAGATCTGGCTCGCCCAAGCCCAATCCAGGCGAGGCAACCGCCACCGCGAACTCCTGCCCGAGCTCCTCGTGAGCTCAACCCGGGGCAGCCAATCGATCCCGAGTTGCGCCGCTGCCTTCCACCAACCTCCGGCGTCGAATCCCGTCGGATCCTGCCGCCTCCTCGGTTCCCCGTGCGAGTGCCCGTCGATCGCTGCTCCTCCCGAAGCCCTGAAGCCGCCGCCGGTATCTCAACCTCCGTGCCGCCTGGAGCTCAGGCAGGCTACCGCCGTCGTCGGGCCTGCAGCCCCTGCCGGCCAACCTGTCGGCGTTCTGGGAATGGGGTACCCAGACCTGCCTGCCTGCGGCCCAGGGCTGGTGATACGTCTCCGTCGTAACTACTTTTCCAAACTCTTTTGCCCTTATTTTGGACTCTAATTTGCATAATTTGAATGGAACTAACCCGGACTGACGCTGTTTTCAGCAGAATTACCATGGTGTTGTTTTTGTGCAGAAATAAAATTTCTCAGAATGTCCTGAAAATTTACGGAGATTTTTTCTCGAATAAAAGAAAAATACCTGCGCAAACATCCACCGGAGGGGGCGTTCCAGTGGGCCACAAGCCCCTGGGCCGCGGCCACCCCCCTAGGCCGCGCCGTGAGGGCTTGTGGGGCCCACATGGCACCACCACCCCCAAATTCATCTCTATATCTTCCGTCTCGCCCGGAAAAAATCAGAGAGAAGGTTTCATCATGTTTTGCGATACGGAGGCGCCGCCACATCCTGTTCTTCATCTGGAGGGCAGATCTGGAGACCGTTTCGGGCTCCGGAGAGGGTAAATCGTCGCCATCGTCATCATCAACCTTTCTCCATCGACAATTCCATGATGCTCTTCATCGTTCGTGAGTAATATCATCGTAGGCTTGCTGGACGGTGATGAGTTGGATGAGATCTATCATGTAATCGAGTTAGTTTTTGACGGAGATTGATCCCTAGTATCCACTATGTTCTAGATTGATGGTGCTACTACTTGGCTATGCTTAATGCTTGTCACTAGGGCCCGAGTGCCATGATTTCATATCTGAACCTATTATGTTGTCGCCAATATATGTGTGTTTTAGATCCTACCTTGCAAGTTGTACTCACCTACTATGTGTTATGACCTGGCAACCCCGGAGTGACAATAGCCGGAACCACTCCCAGAGATGACCATAGTATGAGGAGTTCATGTATTCACCGCGTGTTAATGCGTTGGTACGGTTCTTTATTAAAAGGAGAACCTTAATATCCCGTAGTTTCCATTAGGACCCCGCTGCCACGGAAGGGATGGACAATAGATGTCATGCAAGTTCTTTTACCTAAGCACGTATGACTACATACGGAATACATGCCTACATTAGATTGACGAACGGGAGCTAGTTACATATCTCTCTGTGTTATAGTTGTTACATGATGAATCATATCCGTCATACTCATCCATCACCGATCCACTGCCTACAAGTCTTTTACTACTGGTCCTCGCTATGTTACTTTGTCTAGGCTTGTCCCTTGCTACGAAAGGGATTGGGCCACTTTGCTACTGCTGTTACTTTGTTGTTGCTGCTACTGCTGTTCCTTGCTACTTCGTTGTTACTTGTTGCAAGATCTTTTCCGACACTGTTGTTGGGGAAGAATAGTTACTCGCCCACGTGCAACCTACTGGCGCCATTGATAGAATAGTTAGGAATAGTCTGCCGTCAACAGATCGTTTCTGACACCGTTGCTCTCATACTACATTGCTACTGATACTTTGCTTGGAGATACTAATCTTTCACGTGTGGTTGAATCTTACAAACTCAGCTGCTAATACTTGAGAATATTCTTTCGCTTTCCCTTGGCGAACCAACAAATTTGGGTTGAATACTCTACCCTCGAAAACTGTTGCGATCCCCTATACTTGTGTGTTATCAAGACCTTTTTCTGGCGTCGTTGCCGGGGAAGCACAGCTATATTCTCTGAGTCACTTGGGATTTACGTCTGCTGATCACTATGAGGAATCCGAAAGATCCAAGAACTAAAATCTTGCCTTCCACTACGAGGAGAGGTAAGGAATTGCCATCTAGCTCTGCACTTGATTCACCTTCAGTTATGAGTAAGTTTGCGACATCACCTCCTGCTAGAAATCTTGATATGTTGCATGTGCTTGATGATGCTACTTCTGCTGCCATGATGCTTATGATGCCATGCTTGATACTATGCCTGATGATGCTATGCTTGATACTATGCCTGATGATGTTATGCCTGATACTGCTTTGCCACTAGGTGCATTCCTTGATGCACATATTGCTAGAGTTGCTGCTGGATTTGATGATACTTCTGAAACTGTTGATACTATTGAAGTAGAACCTGCTATTTTGCCTGCTAGAACTAGCTCTCCTATGCCTGAATTGCCTGATATGCCTGATACGCGTTATGTTAGAAAGGGAAAGATAGTTGAGGATTTTCTTGCGTGTAAGGATAGCTATGATGTTGAGAACCTACTGTGCAATGAGATTCTGTTGAATAATATCTTGTGCAATGAGAATGCTTGGACTATTCCCGAACCACCTCCTAAGCCAACTCCGAAGATAAGAGGTATTCTATTCCTCAGTCCCGAAGGTATGCAAGAAGCTAAGAAATCTATACGAGAAAAAGGCATTAAATCTTAAGATGTCAAAAATCTACCACCTATCGAAGAGATCCATGGTCTCGATAACCCGATACAGGTAGTAAAAGTAAATTCTCTGCGTAGGTTCGATGAGAGTGATATTCCTTTTGATAAACCTGCTAGCTTATGCCTGGATGAATTTGATAACTTTGTTGCCAAACAACAAAGTTTCAATGATTAAGTTAGTAGACAATTGGAACAGAATGCTCGTATGCTTAGTCATTTAAGTGCTTGTGTGGACAAAAATGTCAATGATCTTAAGGTTCTGAGTAAACATGCCTCTATGGTTACTACTCAGGTAGAACAAGTACTTCAAGCTCAGAATGACTTGCTCAATGAGTTGAATGACAATTCTGTCAGAGTCGTCACTAGAGGCGTAGAATGACTCAGGAACCTTTGTATCCTGAGGGTCATCGTAAGAGAATTGAACAAGATTCTCAAGGAGTTAGCACCGATGCACCTAGTCATCCTAGAGAGAAGAAGAGAGATGATAGGAACCTGCACGCTAGCGACCCTGTTGCTACTACACCTGAAAGTCCAAACGATGTCTCTGTCTCTGATGCCGAAACACAATCTGGTGATGAACATGAGCCTAATGATGATATCAATAGTGATGTTCACGATGATGCTCAACCTAGCAATGATAATGATGTGGAGATTGAACCTGTTGATCTTGATAACCCACAGCCTAAGAGTAGAAGATATGATAAGAACGACTTTGCTACTAGGAAGCATGGTAAAGAAAGGAAACCATGGGTTCAGAAACCCATGCCCTTTTCTCCCAAACCATCCAAGAAAAAGGATGATGAGAATTTTGAGCGATTTGTTGAAATGATTAGACATGTCTTTCTGCAAATGTGTTTGACAGATATGCTCAAAATGTCTCTGTATGCTAAGTACATGAAAGGTATTGTGAATAATAAGAGGAGGATACCTGAGGTTGAGATTTCCACCATGCTTGCTAACTATACCTTCAAGGGTGGAACTCCTAAGAAACTAGGTGATCCCGGTGTGCCCACTATACCTTGCTCCATTAAAGGCAACAACATTAGAACTGTGTTATGCGATCTTGGAGCCGGTGTTAGTGTTATGCCTCTCTCTCTTTATCGTAGACTTGAACTGGATAAGTTGACACATACTGAAATCTCTCTGCAAATGGCCAACAAATCAACTGCTTTCCCTATCGGCATTTGCGAGGATGTGCCTGTTGTGGTTGCCAACGTCACTATCTTAACAGACTTTGTTATTCTGGATATTCCTGAGGACGATGCCATGGCGGTCATCCTCGGAAGACCCTTTTAAACACTGCAGGGGTTGTTATAGATTGCAACAAAGGCAATGTCACTTTCCATGTCAACGGTAATGAACATACGGTGCACTTTCCAAAGAAACAATATCGAGTACATTGCATCAATGCTATCAAAAAACCTTCGTCGATTCTTATTGGGAGCTTTGAATGCCCTATTCCTCCCGTTAAGATGAAGTATGATTTGCTTGTTGGGGAGATTCACATCCCCATTGAGGTAACCTAGTGACTAATCGAAAATTCTCCGTTCTCTTTTGCAATTCGAAAAGGTTTGTCGAGGAGACTTGATCAACCTCATTGACTGATTTCTTTCGATGACCATGAGATGGATGAATCGAGGAGTCACAAACCTCTGTTCCAAGCTTTCACTTTCGGTTGCTTAGAAGAAAAATGATAGGTTTAGTTTAGTTTTCCTTGTTTTCTGTTTTAGCGTCCCGTGGAAAAGTACCCCGAAAATAAAAGTTCTCCGAACATCTTGAAAATCAAGTATGATTTTTTCTGGAATTTTTGAAAAATACTAAGACGAAGAGCTTGTCTGGGGGCTGCACTAGTGGGCCACAAGCCCTGGAGGCGCGGGCACCCCCCTGGCCGCGCCTACCTGGCTTGTGGGTCCCACATGCACCCCCTCCACTCATTCTAGCTCCCATCTGCTTCTCCTACCTCCAGAAAAAATCGTTTCATAGCACAAACCCGTGTTCTTTCTCCTCTTGCTAGGATTTTCGATCTCTTTGCTCAAAGCACCATTCTCCGAACTGTTTTGGGGAAATTACTCCTTGGTAAGTGACTCCTCCATTGGTCCAATTAGTTTTTGCTCTAGTGCCTTATACTTCGTGTATTTTTGCTACCTTGGTGACCCTGTTCTTGAGCTTTGCATGCTAATTTTAGCTGGTCCCGAGTAGTTTTGATGCATAATATGGCCTCTAGGCACTTGTGGGAGTAGTTGCTATGAGTTTTGTTGAGCCTCATTCACTTTTCCTTAGAATCACTAAAAATTTCAGAAATTTTCAGAGATAGGAAAAGGAAAAGATGAGGAGGTTCTTAAGAGGCTCGTCAAGCCGTGACCCCAAGGATGATGGGAGTGAGAAGAAGCCCCAGTATCCGGTCCCTCGAGTAGCGGAAGTTCGAGCGTGCGAATGGCCAAGTGATGTGTTCTTACGCGCCGCTGGACTTTATGAAGACTTTTATCACTTGGTGGGGAACGCAGGCCTTACCGCCTTCATTGAAGATAAGTGTCCGCAATACCTCCTCCGCACTAATATCTTCGTACAAAGCTTTAACTTCTATCCGAGGAAGAATCCTCCTATGGTTGAGTTCAAACTTTATGATATCGCCCAGCGCATGTCACTCCAGGATTTTTGCAATGTTTGCAAATTACCTTACGTTGGGGATATTCATGAACCTCGTCCATGGGACTTGGAGGCTTTCATCGATACAATTGTTGTAGGAGAGCAGAGAGGAGTGTCTTGCGCTAGAGCTGCTAGCATTCATTTTCCCGTGCTTCGGTACTTCTCACTATTTGTGGGAAAATGTTTGATTGGCCGTGGGAAGGCTGGGTCACTTAGTTCCCCAGATCTTGCGGTCTTGCGCGAAGCCCTTTATAATGATCAAACTTATAGCTTGGGCGCTGTAGTAGCTCAACGGTTGAACATGAACCATTCTAAAGGTGTTGTCTATGGAGGTATCTGTGCTACCCGTCTTGCCAGACACTTTGAGATACCTATTAGACTAGACAAGGAAGAAGAGATTCTTCTTCCCGAGAGATATCTAGATTATGATAGCATGGTTCGCCATGACTTTCTTGATAGAGATATAAATAGAAGGATGATTTATAACCTGGTATTTAGTCAGGGTACTCGTGAGACTATTACTTTGCCTGCTCCTTCTTTGTTCAATCTTCATGCAGGCAGGTACATTATTATGCCCTCGGACATCTATGATATTGGGGCTTAGCCCAACCACAGGTGCCCGTGCCCGAGCCGCCAGTCGAGTACCAGACGCCAGTTTATTAGTGGGAGCCAAAGGAGCTCACACGGCAGTGCCATCCTCAGTCCACTCCGGAGTACCCCGGAGCTGGTTATTTCCCTCCTTGGGAGTAGACCAACTTAGGCCAAAAGCCTAAGCTTGGGGGAGTACGTGTTTCTCACCGGCTTTACATTCTTGCTTATGCTTTCACTTTGTTCGTCGGTGTTCACACTTTGCCACTGTATCATCCATGCTAGTTTATTTTCTTTTTCTAGTTTTCTTTTCGTGTGTCTGTCTAGTTTGAGAAAACCCAAAAAGATTTTCTTTTTCTTCTTTTGCTTGTTGGGAGTTTTCCCGTGTAAATAGTTTTCTTTTTCTTTGGGTCAAGGTAGAAGATAATGGTTACAATGTTTAGTGGCTCTCGCATGCATACATGTTTAGCTATCAAGAGCCATATTACTTTGTCTTCTCCTTTGTGTTTGCATGCAGATTCCAGCTTTAGTCCAACGCACGAGCACACTTATTATTGTTCACATCATTCGGTCGTGCAAGTGAAAGGCAATAATGACGATATATGATGAAGTGACTGAGCCTGGAAAAGCTGGTATGAACTCTATCTTTTTTTTTATATAAATATGACTAGCTCACTGTTCCTAGTTCAGCTTTGTTGTGAGAGAAACATGTTTGCAATGACAACTTAGAGATCATAGTTGCGGATGCCATGCTTAATTACCTAGGAGCTTATAATGGTTTGTCTTGGTTGCCCACGTGAATTTTGAGATGACTATGATGTAGTATGATAGGATGGTATCCTCCTTTGAATGATTCAAGTGGCTTGACCTGGCGCATGTTCACGCATGTAGTTGAAACAAAATCAACATAGCCTCTATGATATTCATGTTCATGGTGATTTATGTCCTACTCATGCTTGCACTCAATGTTAGTTAATCTCAATGCATTTGGATGACTGTTGTCGCTCTCTAGTTGGTCGCTTCCCAGTCTTTTGCTAGCCATCACTTGTACTAAGCGAGAACACTGCTTGTGCATTGATGACCCACAAGTATAGCGGATCAATTGTAGTCCTTTCGATAAGTAAGAGTGTCGAACCCAACGAGGAGCAGAAGGATCTGACAAGTGGTTTTCAGCAAGGAAATATATGCAAGCACTGAAATTGTCGGTAACAAGTGATTGTGTGGTGAGATGATTCGCAGCGAGCAACAAGTAACAAAAGTAGCAACGGTACAGCAAAGTGGCCCAATCCCTTTTGTAGCAAGGGACAAGCCTGGACAAAGTCTTATAGGAGGCAAAACGCTCCCGAGGACACACGGGAATTTATGTCATGCTAGTTTCATCATGTTCATATGATTCGCGTTCTTTACTTTGATAGTTTGATATGTGGGTGGACCGGTGCTTGGGTACTGCCCTTACTTGGACAAGCATCCCACTTATGATTAACCCCTCTCGCAAGCATCCGCAACTACGAAAGAAGAATTAAGACAAAGTCTAACCATAGCATTAAACTAGTGGATCCAAATCAGCCCCTTACGAAGCAACGCATAAACTAGGGTTTAAGCTTCTGTCACTCTAGCAACCCATCATCTACTTACTACTTCCCAATGCCTTCCTCTAGGCCCAAATAATGGTGAAGTGTTATGTAGTCGACGTTCACGTAACACCACTAGAGGAAAAACAACATACAACATATCAAAATATCAAACGAATACCAAATTCACATGACTATTATTAGCATGACTTATCCCATGTCCTCAGGAACAAAAGTAACTACTCACAAAGCATAATCATATTCATGATCAGAGGGGTAATGAGTAGCATCAAGGATCAGAACATAAACTCTTCCACCAAGTAATCCAACTAGCATCAACTACAAAGAGTAATCAACACTACTAGCAACCTTACAAGTACCAATCGAAGTCGCGAGACGAAGATTGGTTACAAGAGATGAACTAGGGTTTGGAGATGAGATGGTGCTGATGAAGATGTTGATGGTGAAGAGTCCCCTCTGATGAGAGGAGTGTTGATGATGACGATGGCGACGATTTCCCCCTCCGGGAGGGAAGTTTCCCCGGCAGGATCGTCCTGCCGGAGCTCTAGATTGGTTCTGCTCAAGTTCCGCCTCGTGGCAGCGGCGAAACCATGAAAAAGCTCCTCCTTGATTTTTTTCCTGGACGAAACCCTCCATATAGCAAAAGAGGGGAGCAAGTGGGCCAGTGGGCTGCCCACAAGCCCCCATGGCGCGGCCTAGGGGGGTGGCCGCGTCATGTAGGCTTGTGGGCACCCCCTGGTGCCCCTCTGGCACTTCTTCGGCCCAGTATTTTTGATAACTCGAGGGAAAATTCCTCGTTGATTTTTACGGTGTTTGGAGTTGCGCAGAATAGGTATCTCAACTTTGCTCCACTTTCAGGACAGAATCCCAGTTGCCGGCATTCTCCCTCTTCATGTAAACCTTGCAAAATAAGAGAGAAAAGGCATAAGAATTGTACCATGAAGTGAAATAACAGCCAAAGAAGCGATAAATATCAACATGAAAACATGATGCAAAATGGACGTATCAACTCCCCCAAGCTTAGACCTCGCTTGTCCTCAAGCGAAAGCCGAGCTCGGTAAATATGTCCACATGTTTAGGGAGAGAGGTGTCGACAAAACAAGATACGAACATGCATGCATCATGATCAAGCTCAGAACAGCAATACCAACATATAATCTCTCATGCTAAAGTGATAATTCCTTCACAAAGTAAAGCATGGATCAAGAACCTCACCAAGAAGTAAAAAATCGATAGCCTTTAGTCATTTAAGCAATTGCAATTTATCACAACATCAAAAAGAGTCAAATAAGAGCTTGTAAAGCAAATCCACATACTCAATCATTCTTTCGTTCTCTACAATTGCTATAACTCACGTGGTACTCATGAGATCAAAGTTTCGGCTGGACACAGAGAAAGATAGGGGCTTATAGTTTTGCCTCCTAATTACTTACCTCAAGGGTAATGTCAACAATAATAATTCATGAATGCCTACCTCCAAGTTGGCATATGAATATAGATCTTTCCCTAGCATATGACGTTAGCCAAGCTAAAGGCGAGATAAGGAATTGGTGAAGATCACCATGACTCTTTCAAGGGCAAAAAGTAAAGGTACAAGATAGGCCCTTCGCAGAGGGAAGCAGAGGTTGTCATGCGGTTTTGAGGTTTGGATGTGTGTCCTCTTAGTGTGGAGGAATGTCACTTTATATTTCCCCCTGTGATAAAGAACTTTATTATGCAGTCTGTCGCTTTTATGTCTTCCTCATCACAGGTTCGTATAAAGCTTATTTTCCACACACTAATAGATCATACATATTAGAGAGAAATTTTTATTGCTTGCACCGATGACAACTTACTTGAGGGATCTTATTCAATCCATAGGTAGGTATAGTGGACACTCATGGCAAAACTGGTTTGATGGTTCATGGATGCACAAGTAGTATCTCTATTTAGTGCGGGAGGTTTTGGCTAATATGAGGTGGAAGCAATCGTCACATGCTAAGGGATCTCTAATCATATAACATTGTTCGGAGACAAGCAAACACAATTCATTACGTTGTCTTCCTTGTCCAACATCTACTTTTAGGCATGTAATAGCTTAGTGAGTGTTCACAATCATAGATGGTGTCAGAGATGATATATTTATATGTGAACCTCTCCTTCCTTATCACTTCCTAGTAATTGCAACAATGACCAAGGTATACGTTTGCCTACCCTCAACAAGTTTCTATCCTCATTCTTTTTATATGTGAAGCCATCACTTCCCATAAGATCATTACATGATCTTTCATGCTTTTGTTCTATTCTCACTCTTTTAATCATGGCAAGAGGCAAAGCCCTTCAACTAAGACACTCTTTATTATATGGATCACGAGCAAGAATACATCGGGGGTGACACAAAGCAAAACTCAAGACTAAAACACTAAGACTTTTAAACTACTAGAGAAAAATAAAACTGAAAAGGAAAACTAAAACAAGGGTAAAGGCAAAAGATGTGATGGTGATACGATACCAGGGCAACTCCCCCAATCTTGGCACAAGCCAAGGGGATTGCCCATACCAATGCTCAGTTGTCTTCCTTTGGTGGTGGTGGAGGAGTTGTTGAAGAGGTCTTGAGCTTGTTTAATTTCCACTTGAGCATAAAATTATGCTCCCTCGGATCATCATTTTCGTCTTCAAGCTTCAACACCCTTTGGCATAATTCCTACTTACTCTCCTGCAAGAAACGAGAAGGGATAAACAAGGTCTTAGGCTTCTTCCTTAAGTCAGAGAGGTTCGACTTCTTGAACTCCACGTGCGTGCGTCCAGGTTGAGGTAGACGAGCCTCCTCTTCATCGGAACTCATTTGTTCCTTCCCCTTGGGATCATAATCTTCTTCCTCATCAAAGGTCCAGCTATAAGGATCAAAGTCCCCATAGACCTTGGGGTTAGCAAGGTAATCAGCCACATAGATCTCCCCCTCTGAATCCTGAGAAGACATCTTGACCTAGATGTGTTGCAGAAAACAGGCTCGAAACGAAAAACAGAAGAAATCTGCGTGATGCAGGGGTCAGACCAAACGAAAGTATATATAATGATTTTTTCCAGACCACAAGGAGTACCCTGCATGAAAACGGAGTCCGGGAGGCGCACGAGGTGGCCACAAGCCCTCACGGCGCGGCCAGGGGGTGGGCCCGCGCCGTGCAGGCTTGTCGCCTCCTCGCGCACTTTCCGAACTACTTCCAATTTTTGTATTTTTTCAAATATTCCAAAACATAGAAAATTTCCTACTTGAAAAGTTTTGGACTCTGTTTTCTTACCGAATCACATACCTCTTCGTTTTCGGAGTCTGAAACAGGCTGATAAATATCCCTCAGGTATTCTTCCAGAGTTATGCTATTGATGATATTGCTTTCAACATTTATGGGAGTACCTAAGATATAATGCTTGATTCTCTGCCCATTTACCACTCTCAGACAGTTACCTTCCGTGTTGTTGATCTTGATAGCACCGGAACGATATATTTCCTCAACAACATAGGGACCTTCCCATTTAGAGAGAAGCTTGCCTGCAAAGAATCTTAAACGAGAGTTATATAGCAAGACATAAGCACCTACATTGAACTCACGCTTTTGTATCCTCTTATCATGCCACCTCTTAACCTTCTCTTTGAACAGCTTGGCATTATCATATGCCTGAGTTCTCCACTCATGAGGCGAGCTAATATCAAATAACCTCTTCTCACCGGCAAGTTTGAAATCAAAGTTGAGCTCTTTGATTGCTCAATAAGCTTTATGCTCTAGCTCAAGAGGTAAATGACATGCTTTCCCATACACCATTTTGTACGGAGACATGCCCATGGGATTCTTATAGGCAGTTCTATAAGCCCACGGTGCATCATCGAGCTTCTTAGACCAATTCTTTCTAGACCTGTTGACAGTCTTTTGCAGAATCAGTTTAATCTCTCTATTGCTTAGCTCTACTTGACCACTCGACTGAGGGTGATAGGGAGACGCAATTCTATGGTTGACATCGTACTTAGCAAGCGTTTTACGGAAAGCACCATGAATGAAGTGTGAACCACCGTCGGTCATTAGATATCTAGGGACTCCAAATCTAGGGAAGATAACTTCTTTAAGCATCCTGATAGAGGTGTTGTGATCAGCACTACTAGTGGGGATAGCTTCTACCCACTTAGTGACATAATCAACAGCAACTAGGATATGAGTATACCCGTTGGATTTTGGAAAAGGTCCCATATAATCACAGCACCAAACATCAGATGGTTCAATAACAAGTGAATAGTTCATAGGCATTTCCTCACGTATACCGATATTACCTACTCTTTGACATTCGTCACAAGACAAGACAAAATTACGGGCATCCTTGAAGAGAGTGGGCCAATAGAAACCTCATTGCAATACCTTGTGTGCAGTTCTATCTCCCGCATGGTGTCCTCCGTAGTCCTTGGAGTGATACTTCTGTAGGATATGTCCCTGTTCATTTTCAGGTACACAACGTCTAATAACACCAACCGCTCCTTCCTTATAAAGGTGAGGATCATCCCAAAAGTATTGCCTCAAGTCAAAGAAGAATTTCTTCTTTTGCTGGTATGTGAAATTAGGTGGCATATATTTGGCAACGATATAGTTTGCATAATCAGCATACCACGGTGCATTATGTGAAGCATTGATGACATTCAATTGCTCATCGGGAAAGCTATCATCAATACGTTGTGGGTCATCAAGAACGTTCTCGAACCTAGACAAGTTATCTGCTACACGGTTATCAGCACCCTTCCTGTCGACAACGTGCAAATCAAGTTCTTGTAGCAAGAGAACCCATCTGATAAGTCTAGGTTTAGCGTATTTCTTCTCCATGAGGTATTTAATAGCAGTGTGATCAGTGTGAATAGTGACTTTGGAATCAACTATGTAAGACCTGAACTTTTCACATGCAAACACGACTGCTAAAAATTACTTTTCCGTGGTGGCATAGTTTCTCTGGGCACTGTCTAGAGTTTTACTAGCGTAGTGAATAACATTCAACTTCTTGTCAACTCTTTGCCCTAGAACAGCACCAACAGCATAATCACTAGCATCACACATGATCTCAAAAGGCAAGTTCCAATCTGGTGGTTGAACAATAGGTGCAGTTTTCAAAGCCCTCTTAGAGTATTTCGAAGGCTTCCTCACAATCATCATCAAAGACAAAAGGAATATCCTTTTGCAAGAGATTGGTAAGAGGCCTAGAAATCTTAGAGAAGTCTTTGATGAACCTTCTATAGAAACCAGCATGCCCAAGGAAACTTCTTATCCCATTGATATCTCTCGGGTATGGCATTTTCTCGATTGCATCAACCTTAGACTTATCGACTTCAATACCTCTTTCGGAAATTTTATGTCCTAAGACGATGCCTTCATTAACCATAAAGTGGCATTTCTCCCAATTCAAGACAAGATTGGTTTATTTACATCTCTCCAAGACTCGATCAAGGTTGCTGAGGCAATCGTCAAAGGAAGACCCGTAAACGGAGAAGTCATCCATTAAAACCTCAACAATATTTTCACAAAAGTCAGAGAATATAGCCATCATACATCTTTGAAAAGTGGTAGGTGCATTACATAAGCCAAAAGGCATACGTCTATAAGCAAAGGTACCGAAAGGGCAGGTGAAAGTGGTTTTCTCCTGATCAGATTGTGCAACTGGTATTTGGGAGAAACCAGAATAACCATCTAGAAAGCAGAAGTGTGTGTGTTTGGACAGCCTTTCTAGCATTTGGTCGATAAAAGGCAAAGGGTAATGATCTTTCCTAGTGGCTTTATTCAATTTCCTAAAATCGATCACCATCCTATAGCCAGTGATAATCCTGTGTGGGATCAATTCATCCTTATCATTAGGGACAACGGTAATGTCTCCCTTCTTAGGGACGCAATGCATCGGACTCACCCAATCACTATGAGCAACAGGATAGATAATACCCGCTTCAGGAGCTTTAGTATTTCTTTTCTCACTACCTCTTTCATCTTAGGATGCAATCTCCTTTGATGATCAGCAACTGGTTTGAAATCAGGATCGGTTTTAATCTTGTGCTGGCATAGGGTAGGACTAATGCCCTTAAGATCATCAAGAGTATATCCAATGGCAACACGGTGCTTCCTCAGAGTTTTTAGTAACTTCTTTTCTTCATGCCCTGAGAGGCTAGCACTAATAATGACAGGATATATCTCATTTTCATCAAGATAGGCATACTTAAGAGTATCAAGCAATTGTTTAAGCTCGAACACAGGATCACCCTTAGGTGGGGGTGGATCCCCAAGCAGTTCAACACGCAAGTTATTCTTAAGGATGGGATATTGTTCTAAGACAACTCTATCTATCTCATCCCTTTCATCCATATGCATATCATTTTCATGCTCAAGCAAGTATTGCTCTAAGGGATCAGTAGGGGGCACGGCAATAGAGGCTAAGGCAATAGTTTCATCCCTACTAGGCAACTCCTTTTCATGAGGTTGTCTACTAAACTTAGAGAAATTGAACTCATGTGACACACCTTCAAAGCCAATAGTGACAGTTTGCTTCTCACAATCAATATGAGCATTGACAGTATTGAGGAAGGGTCTGCCAAATATGATGGGACAAAAGCTATCTTGTGCGGTAGAAAGAACGAGGAAATCAGCAGGATACTTCGTTTTACCACACAAGACTTCAACATCCCTAACAATTCCCACATGGGAGATAGTATCTCTACTGGCAAGCTGAATAGTGACATCTATAGGTTTTATCTCAATAGGTGCAATCTCATCTTTGATTTCATCATATAAGGATTGAGGTATTGCACTAACACTAGCACCCACATCACATAAACCATTGTAACAATGATCTCCTATCTTAACAGAAACCACAGGCATGCCAACAACAGGCCTATGTTTGTCTCTAACGTGAGGTTTAGCAATTCTAGCAGCATCTTCACAGAAGTGAATATTATGTCCCTCAACTTCTTCAGACAGAAGATCTTTCATAATAGCAATGCTAGGTTCAACTCTAATTTGCTCAGGGGTGTAGGTGTTCAAATATAGCCTCTACGTATCACAGTTGAAGCTTTAGAATGATCCTTTATCCTAACAGGGAAAGGTGGTTTCTCAATGTAAGCACTGGGAACAACAGGATCATTATAGGCAATGACTTTCTCTTCAACTAGAGTGGGTTTAACTACATTGACTTCTAAAGGAGGATGATATTTAAACCACTCCTCTTTGGGGAGATCAATATGAGCAGCAAAAGATTCACACAATGAAGCTACTATCTCAGAGTCAAGTCCATACTTAGCGCTAAAATCACTAAAGGTATTTGTCTCAACAAAGGATTTAACGCAATCAAACGTGAACTTCATACCTGAATCCTTACCTTCTTCAAGCTCCCAATCTTCAGAGTTCCGTTTAATTCTCTCCAATAAATTCCATTTGAAGTCAATATCTCTCTTCATAAAAGAACCGGTACAAGAAGTGTCAAGCATGGTGCGATCATCATGAGAAAGCCGAGCATAGAAGTTCTGAATGATAATTTCTCTCGAGAGCTCATGATTGGGGCATGAATATAACATTGATTTAAGCCTCCCCCAATCTTGAGCGATGCTTTCTGTGTCACAAGGCCAAAAATTGTAAATATGATTTCGATCACGACGTACTAAATGCATAGGATAAAACTTTGATGAAATTCCAATTTCAACCGATTGTAGTCCCATGATCCAATATCATCACATAGCCTATTCCATGTCAACGCCTTATCCTTCAAAGATAAAGGAAAGACCTTCTTCTTGACCTCATCCTCGGACACACCTGCAAGCTTAAATAAACCACAAACTTCATCTACATAGATTAGATGCAAGTCTGGATGTGATGTTCCATCTCGTGTAAAAGGATTAGCCAGCAGTTTCTCAAGCATACCCGAAGGAAATTCAAAGCAAATATTTTCAGTAGGTGCAGAAGTTTGAGGAGAAACTCTTTGTGCTTCCGTTCAAGGTGAAGATACCCCGAACAGTCCCCTCAAAGGATTAGTATCCATACTGACAAGTGACAATAAATTTTAGCACACTATATGAATGTTTCCTTACGAAGTTCCACTTACCAAAGGCGCTTCACACCCCGGAAATGGCGCCAGAAAAGAGTCTTGATGACCCACAAGTATAGGGGATCAATCGTAGTCCTTACGATAAGTAAGAGTGTCGAACCCAACGAGGAGCAGAAGGATCTGACAAGTGGTTTTCAGCAAGAATATATGTGCAAGCACTGAAATTGTCGGTAACAAGTGATTGTGTGGTGAGATGATTCGTAGCGAGCAACAAGTAACAAAAGTAGCAACGGTGCAGCAAAGTGGCCCAATCTCTTTTGTAGCAAGGGACAAGCCTGGACAAAGTCTTATAGAAGGAAAAACGCTCCCGAGGACACACGGGAATTTCGGTCATGCTAGTTTCATCATGTTCATGTGATTCACGTTCGTTACTTTGATAGTTTGATATTTGGATGGACCGGTGCTTGGGTACTGCCCTTACTTGGACAAGCATCCCACTTATGATTAACCCCTCTCGCAAGCATCGGGAACTACGAAAGAAGAATTAAGACAAAGTCTAACCATAGCATTACACTAGTGGATCCAAATCAACCTCTTACGAAGCAACGCATAAACTAGCGTTTAAGCTTCTGTCACTCTAGCAACCCATCATCTACTTACTACTTCCCAATGCCTTCCTCTAGGTCCAAATAATGGTGAAGTGTTAGGTAGTCGACGTTCACATAACACCACTAGAGGAAAAACAACATACAACACATCAAAATACCAAACGAATACCAAATTCACATGACTATTATTAGCATGACTTATCCCATGTCCTCAGGAACAAAAGTAACTACTAACAAGGCATAATCATATTCATGATCAGAGGGGTAATGAGTAGCATCAAGGATCTGAACATAAACTCTTCCACCAAGTAATCCAACTAGCATCAACTACGAAGAGTAATCAACACTACTAGCAACCTTACAAGTACCAATCGGAGTCGCGAGACAAAGATTGGTTACAAGAGATGAACTAGGGTTTGGAGATGAGATGGTGCTGATGAAGATGTTGATGGTGACGAGTCCCCTCTGATGAGAGGAGTGTTGGTGATGACGATGGCGACGATTTCCCCCTCCGGGAGGGAAGTTTCCCCGGCAAGATCGTCCTGTCGGACCTCTAGATTGGTTCAGCTCAAGTTCCGCCTCGTGGCGGCGGCGAAACCACGAAAAAGCTGCTCCTTGATTTTTTTCCTGGATGAAACCCTCCATATAGCAAAAGAGAGGAGCAAGTGGGACAGTGGGCTGCCCACAAGCCCCCATGGCGCGGGCTGGGGGGTGGCCGCGCCGTGCAGGCTTGTGGGCACCCCCTGGTGCCCCTCTGCCACTTCTTCGGCCCAGTATTTTTGATAAATCAGGAAAAAAATTCCTCGTTGATTTTTACGGCGTTTGGAGTTGCGCAGAATAGGTATCTCAACTTTGTTCCACTTTCAGGCCAGAATCCCAGTTGTCAGCATTCTCCCTCATCATGTAAACCTTGCAAAATAAGAGAGAAAAGGCATAAGAATTGTACCGTGAAGTGAAATAACAGCCAAAGAAGCGATAAATATTAACATGAAAACATGATGCAAAATGGATGTATCATGCATCCACTTCCATAAACCCAAAGTTGTTCCATATGAGTCCACCATACCTACCTATGTGCGGTATCTACCTACCGTTCCAAGTAAATTTGCATGTGCCACTCTCTAAACCTTCAAGAAATAATCTGTTTTGCATGCCCGAACCGCTCATGAGGTGACAGGGGGCTATCAGTATCTTCCGTGCTAGGCATGTTATCCTCGATATGTGTTTATTCACTATCATTCACGAGAAAGGGGTCGGTAATTGGAATTCCCAGTTCCATGCTCAAATCGAAAATATAATTGCAAACAAAACTCCCCCAGGATTGATGTTGGTATGGACGGTACCCGAGGATTCGGCTAGCCGTGGAGTGTGATTGATTGGTAGTGGGGGAGTCAAAACTTTACTTATCTGTTTGGGAACCGCCTATAGCATGTGTAGCGTGGAAGATGTTAAGAACTCTTAGTCATTGCATTGACAATGAAATCATGCGACCCAAAATTATTATCTCTGTTTTCAAAGCTTGAGCTCTGGCACCTCTGCAAATCAATGCTTCCCTCTGCAAAGGGCCTATCTATTTATGTTCCTGTTGAGTCATCCTCCTCTTATAAAAGCACCAATTAGAGAGCACCTCTGTCATTTTTATGCTTTGCTTTTAACTGTGTTGAGTATGACTGTGACTGGATCTTCTTTAGCATGAATTACGATATTTAGTCAGCCCTTGGTCTTTGAAGGTGTTGTGCATTTATGTTTTGCGGTCTCAGAAAAAAGCTAGCGAGATACCATCTATTCGTACTGCTTAATGTTGTTTTGATTGAAGTGTTGACGTTCGAGACTTATTATTATTTGCTCGCTAGTTGATTATGCCATTGATATGAGTTTGCCGTGAGACCTAGATGTCATTTGCTTATGTGGATTTCTTGTGATCTTGCTGAAACTCTGGATATGAGTTAAACATGGTTGCAACAAAAAGATCAAACAGAGTTCGTCAAAGTTTTTCTTTTTGTCTCTTTCAAATTGTCAAATGAATTGCTTGAGGACAAGCAAGGCTTTAAGCTTGGGGGAGTTGATACGCTCCATCGTATCTACTTTTCCGAACTCTTTTGCCCTCGTTTTGGACTCTAATTTGCATGATTTGAATGGAACTAACCTGGACTAACTTTGTTTTCAGCAGAATTGCCATGGTGTTGTTTTTGTGGAGAAATAAAAGTTCTCCGAATGACCTGAAAATTTATGGAGAATTTTTCTGGAATTAATGAAAAATACCTGCGCAAAGATCCACCAGAGGAGGTGAGCCAGTGGGCCACAAGCCGAGGAGCCCCCCCCCCCAGGCCCCACCTACCAGGCGTGTGGGGCCCACGTTGCGCCACCGCCTCCAAACTCAGCTCTACTTAGTCCGTCTCGCCTCGAAAAAACAAGGCGAAGAGTTCATCGCATTTTACGATACGGAGGCGCCGCCACCTCCTATTCTTCATCTGGAGGGCACATCTGGAGTCCGTTTAGGGCTCCGGAGAGGGGAAATCATCGCCATCGTCATCATCAACCTTCCTTCATCGCCAATTCCATGATGCTCTTCACCGTTCGTGAGTAATCTCATCGTAGGCTTGCTGGACGGTGATGAGTTGGATGAGATCTATCATGTAATCGAGTTAGTTTTGACGGGGATTGATCCCTAGTATCCACTATGTTCTGAGATTGATGTTGCTACTACTTTGCCATACTTAATGCTTGTCACTAGGGCTCGAGTGCCATGATTTCAGATCTGAACCTATTATGTTGTCGCCAATATATGTGTGTTTTAGATCCTATCTTGCAAGTTGTAGTCACCTACTACGTGTTATGACCCGGCAACCCCGGAGTGACAATAGCCGGAACCACTCCCGGAGATGACCATAGTATGAGGAGTTCATGTATTCACCAAGTGTTAATGCGTTGGTCCGGTTCTTTATTAAAAGGAGAACCTTAATATCCCATAGTTTCCATTAGGACCCCGCTGCCACGGGAGGGATGGACAATAGATGTCATGCAAGTTCTTTTCCCTAAGCACGTATGACTACATACGGAATACATGCCTACATTAGATTGACGAACGGGAGCTAGTTACATATCTCTATGTTATAGCTATTACATGATGAATCACATCCGGCATAATCATCCATCACCGATCCAATGCCTACGAGTCTTTTACTACTGCTCCTTGCTATGTTACTTTGCCGATACTGCTGTCACTTTGCTGCTACTGGTTACTGTTGCTACTACTACTATCACCCTACTTTGCTACTGATACTTTGCTGCAGACACTAAATCTTTCAGGTGTGGTTGAATTGACAACTCAGCTGCTAATACTTGAGAATATTCTTCCGCTTCCCCTTGAGTCGAATCAATAAATTTGGGTTGAATACTCTACCCTCGAAAACTATTGCGATCCCCTATACTTGTGGGTTGATAACCCACAAGTATAGGGGATCAATCGTAGTCCTTTCGATAAGTAAGAGTGTCAAACCCAATGAGGAGCAGAAGCATCTAACAAGTGGTTTTCAGTAAGAAAATATCTGCAAGCACTGAAATTGTCGGTAACAAGTGATTGTGTGGTGAGATGATTCGTAGCGAGCAACAAGTAACAAAAGTAGCAACGGTGCAGCAAAGTGGCCCAATCCCTTTTGTAGCAAGGGACAAGCCTGGACAAAGTCTTATAGGAGGAAAAATGCTCCCGAGGACACACGGGTATTTCTGTCATGCTAGTTTTCATCATGTTCATATGATTTGCGTTCGTTACTTTGATAGTTTGATATGTGGGTGGACTAGCGCTTGGGTACTGCCCTTACTTGTACAAGCATCCTACTTATGATTAAACCCTCTCGCAAGCATCTGCAACTACGAAAGAAGAATTAAGACAAAGTCTAGCCATAGCATTAAACTAGTGGATCCAAATCAGCCCCTTACGAAGCAACGCATAAACTAGGGTTTAAGCTTCTGTCACTCTAGCAACCCATCATCTACTTACTACTTCCCAATGCCTTCCTCTAGGCCCAAATAATGGTGAAGTGTTATGTAGTCGATGTTCACATAACACCACGAGAGGAAAAACAACATACAACACATCAAAATATCGAACGAATACCAAATTCACATGACTACTATTAGCATGACTTATCCCATGTCCTCAGGAACAAAGTTAACTACTCACAAAGCATAATCATATTAATGACCAGAGAGGTAATGAGTAGCATCAAGGATCTGAACATAAACTCTTCCACAAAGTAATCCAACTAGCATCAACTACAAAGAGTAATTAACACTACTAGCAACCTTACAAGTACCAATCGGAGTCGCGAGATGGAAATTGGTTACAAGTGATGAACTAGGGTTTGGAGATGAGATGGTGCTGATGAAGATGTTGATGGTGACGAGTCCACTCCGATGAGAGGAGTGTTGGTGATGACGATGGCGATGATTTCCCCCTCCGGGAGGGAAGTTTCCCCGGCAGGATCATCCTGTGGGAGCTCTAGATTTGTTCTGCTCAAGTTCCGCCTTCTGGTGGCGGCGAATCCACGAAACATCTCCTCCCTCATTTTTTTTCAGACGAAACCCTTCATATAGAAGAAGAGGGGGGCAGTGGTCGAGTAGGCTACCCACAAGCCCCCTTGGCGCGGCTAGGGGGTGGCCGCGCCAAGCAGGCTAGTGGCCACCTGCTGGCTCCCCTCTGGCGCTTCTTCGGTCCAGTATTTTTTGTAAATTCGGAAAAAAAAATCCTCGTTGATTTTTACGGCGTTTGGAGTTGCGCAGAATAGGTATCTCAACTTTGCTCCTCTTTCAGGCCAGAATGCTACCTGCCGGCATTCTCCCTCTTCAAGTAAACCTTGAAAATAAGAGAGAGAAGGCATAAGTATTGTACCGTGAAGTGAAATAACAGCCCAAGAAGCGATAAATATCAACATAAAAGCATGACGCAAAATGGGCGTATCAACTCCCCCAAGCTTAGACTTCGCTTGTCCTCAAGCGAAAGCCGAGCTCAATAAATATGTCCACATGTTTAGGGAGAGAGGTGTCGACAAAACAAGATACGAACATGCATGCATCATGATCATGATTAGAACAGCAATACCAACATATAATCTCTCATGCTAAAGTGACAATTCCTTCACAAAGTAAAGTATGGATCAAGAACCTTACCGAGAAGTAACAACGGATAGCCTTTAGTCATTGAGGCAATTGCAATTTATCACAACATCAGTCAGAGTCAAATGAGAGCTTGTAAAGCAAATCCACATACTCAATCATCTTTTCATTCTCTACAATTGCTACAACTCACGTGGTACTCATGAGATCAAATTTTTCGCTGAACACAGAGAAAGATAGGGGCTTATAGTTTTGCCTCCCAAATGCTTACCTCAAGGGTAATGTCAACAATAATAATTCATGAATGCTTACCTCCAAGTTGACATATGAATATAGATCTTTCCCTAGCATATGACATTAGCCAAGATAAAGGCGAATCAAGGAATTGGTGAAGATCACCATGACTCTTTCAAGGGCAAAAACTAAAGGTACAAGATAGGCCCTTCGCAGAGGGAAGCAGAGGTTGTCATGCACTTTTGAGGTTTGGATGCGTGTCCTCTTAGTGCGGAGGAACGTCACTTTATATTGCCTCCTGCGATGAAGAACTTTATTATGCAGTCTGTCGCTTTTATGTCTTTCTCATCACAGGTCCGTACAAAGCTTATTTTCCACACACTAATAGATCATACATATTAGAGAGCAATTTTTATTGCTTGCACCGATGACAACTTACTTGAGGGATCTTCTTCAATCCATAGGTAGGTATGGTGGACTCACAAGGCAAAACTGGGTTGATGGTTTATGGATGCACAAGTAGTATCTCTACTTAGTGCCGGAGGTTTGGCTAATGTGAGGTGGAAGCAATTGTCACATGCTAAGGGATCTCTAATCATATAACATTGTTCAGAACCAAGCAAACACAATACATTATGTTGTCTTCCTTGTCCAACATCTACTTCTAAGCATGCAATAGTTTGGTGTGTTCACAATCATAGATGGTGTCAGAGATGATATATTTATATGTGAACCTCTCCTTCCTTATCACTTCCTAATAATTGCAACAATGACCAAGGTCTACGTTTGTCTACCCTCAACAAGTTTCAATCATCATTCTTTTTATATACGAAGCCATCACTTCCCATAAGATCATTACATGATCTTTCATGCTTTTGTTCTTTCTCACTCTTTTGATCATGGCAAAGGCAAAGCCCTTCAACTAAGACACTCTTTATTATATGGCTCACGAGCTCGAATACATCAGGGGTGACACAAAGGAAAACTCAAGACTAAAACACTAAGACTTTTAAACTACTAGAGAAAAATAAAATTGAAAAGGAAAACTAAAGCAAAGGTAAAGGCAAAAGATGTGATGGTGATACGATACTGGGGCAACTCCCCCAAGCTTGCACAAGCCAAGGGGATTGCCCATACCCATGTTTAGTTGTCTTCCTTTGGAGGTGATGGTGGCGGAGTTGCTGCAGAGGTCTTGAGCTTGTTTAATTTCCACCTGCCATAAAATTATGCTCCCTCAGATCATCATTTTCCTCTTCAAGCTTCAACACCCTTTGGCATAATTCCTGCTTATTCTCTTGCAAGAAACGACAAGGGATAAACAAAGTCTTAGGATTCTTCCTTGAGTCAGGGAGGCTCGACTTATTGAACTCCACATGTGTGTGTCCAGGTTGAGGTAGAGGAGCCTCCCGTTCATCGGAACTTGTTTGTTCCTTCCCCTTGGGATCATAATCTTCTTCCTCATCAGTGGTCCAGCCATAAGGGTCCAAGTCCCCATAGACTTTGGGGTCGGCAAGGTAATCTACCACATAGCTTTCCCCCTCTGAATCTTGAGAAGACATCTTGCCCTAGATCAGCGGCAGAAAACAGGCTCGAAACGAAAAACGGAGGAAATATGTGTGATACAGGGTCATACCAAACGGGAGAATATATATTGATTTTTTTTCAGACCAGAAGGAGTACTCCGCACGAAAACGGAGTCCGGGAGGCGCACAAGGTGGCCACAAGCCCTCCCGGCGTGGCCAGGGGGTGGGCCCGCGCCGGCAGGCTTGTCACCTCCTCGCGCACTTTTCGGACTACTTCCATTTTTTGTATTTTTTTCATATATTCCAAAATGGAGAAAATTTCCTACTGGAAAAGTTTTGGACTCTGTTTTCTTACTGAATCAAATACCTCTTCGTTTTCAAAGTCTGAAACAGGCTGATAAATGTCCCTTAGGTACTCTTCCGGAGTTATGGTATTGATGATATTGCTTTCAACATTTCTGGGAGTACGTGAGATATAATGCTTGATTCTCTGCCCATTTACAACTCTCGGACAATTACCTTCCGTGTTGTTGATCTTGATAGCACCGGAATGATATACTTCCTCAACAACATAGGGACCTTCCCATTTAGAGAGAAGCTTTCCTGCAAAGAATCTTAAACGGGAGTTATATAGCAAGACATAATCACCTACATTGAACTCACGCTTTTGTATCCTCTTATCATGCCACCTCTTAACCTTCTCTTTGAACAACTTGGCATTCTCATATGCCTGAGTTCTCCATTAATCAAGCGAGCTAATGTCAAATAACCTCTTCTCACCAGCAAGTATGAAATCAAAGTTGATCTCTTTGATTGCCCAATAAGCTTTATGCTCTAGCTCAAGAGGTAAGTGACATGCTTTCCCGTACACCATTTTGTATGGAGACATGCCCATGGGATTCTTATAGGCAGTCCTATCAGACCACAGTGCATCATCGAGCTTCTTAGACCAATTCTTTCGATGCATGTTGACAGTCTTTCGCAGAATTAGTTTAATTAGCATAATCATACTCATGACCAGAGGGGTAATGAGTAGCATCAAGGATCTGAACATAAACTCTTCCACCAAGTAATCCAACTAGCATCAACTACAAAGAGTAATTAACACTACTAGCAACCTTACAAGTACCAATCGGAGTCGCGGGACGGAGATTGGTTACAAGTGATGAACTAGGGTTTGGAGATGAGATGGTGCTGATGAAGATGTTGATGGTGACGAGTCCCCTCCGATGAGAGGAGTGTTGGTGATGACGATGGCGACGATTTCCCCCTCCGGGAGGGAAGTTTCCCCGGCATGATCATCCTGCCGGAGCTCTAGATTGGTTATGCTCAAGTTCCGCCTCGTGGCGGCGGCGAATCCATGAAAAAGCTCCTCCCTAATTTTTGTTCCAGACGAAACCCTTCATATAACAGAAGAGGGGGCCAGTGGGCCAGCAGGCTGCCCACAAGCCCCCTTGGCGTGGCCAGGGGGTGGCCGCGCCAAGCAGGCTTGTGGCCACCTGGTGGCGCCCCTTTGGTGCTTATTCGGCCCAGTATTTTTTATAAATCCAGAAAAAATCCTCGTTGATTTTTACGGCGTTTGGAGTTGCGCGGAATAGGTATCTCAACTTTGCTCCTCTTTCAGGCCAGAATTCCAGCTGCCGGCATTCTCCCTCTTCAAGTAAACCTTGCAAAATAAGAGTGAAAAGGCATAAGTATTGTACCGTGAAGTGAAATAACAGCCCAAGAAATGATAAATATCAACATAAAAGCATGATGCAAAATGGACGTATCATGGGTCATCATATCTCAGGACGGAGGATTTTCGAAATTGCTTCAATACTAGTAGTGGCAAGAGGATTCTGGCTTCCCAGTACTGGTGCAGATTGGTCCGGATGTATTGCCATACTTAGTATCGTTGTGATTACGAGGGTGTGAGATAGATGAGGTTCAGAGATCTCTGGTTATGTGTTGATGGATGTCATACACTGGACGAGTAGTGTTATTGCCAGGAGTTGAGTGGTGGATTTTACTCCTTGTATCCATGGACCCGATTGCATGACCCTAAATTTTAGGAGTTCTTAGGTGGGAGTTAAAGTAGTTACTTATAGGACAATCTTCCAACAGATGCATGATGTGAGGTTGGGGTTCGACATCTAGTGGATTCGTTTGTTCACGGTCGTCTTACAGTGGTTCTCGTTGTGTCTTAACGAGTTCTTGTAGGTTGCTATGACTCGAGGATGCTTCGTATGTCGTGTGCACTGCCTTATACATGATGGCTACTGTAGGATAGAGCCCGTGCGAATCTATCCATGAAAATATCACATGAAATCTCTGTCATGAATTTGTTCCGGCTTGTTTCGTAAGCCTCATCCTTTGTTTTGTTGTAGTATGGTAATTCGAGTAGCTTCGATGTCAAATGGTGATTTCATATCTTTCCAAGAGGTTTCACATATTTTTATGAGAATGGAAATTATTTTGCTCAATCAAATTGTCTTATCAATTCTTGTTAACCGGAGTTGTCATGTCAATTCTTTTCATCCGGTGTGCTTCTCTTCAAGTGAATTCAATCCTCTTCAACTTTGCAAAATCAATCTCTCATTTCTTTCTGCAATTCATCTCATATGTCCCAAGTTGTCTTTGTTTTTTCCTCGCCCTCCCTCCCCTTTTCTCCAATGATCCAATTTTCATCCAAGTGCATTTCATTTCATTGTTGCTTCTGCTATCTTCTCTTCTGTGTCGTATCCGGTGATTCTTTGTGAATATTCTAAGGAGTTCTAGTTGATCATTTCTTCATTCTTGTTATCTTCGGTGGATTCAGTTCAAGTTGTAGGTGTTCATCATATCCTTTTCATTTGTTCAATGCTTGACGTATTGTAAATTATTATTCAAGCCTCTCTTGTTATTCTTCCATCTCTATTCTATCTGGAGTGTTGAAGATATATCAAGTGTTTCTTGTTTTCAATCCTTTCAATTATTTTGAGGTTCTCACCTCATCAAATTTTCAGTTATACCGGTGCAATATCTCTCTTCCTAATAAATTGTTTCAATGATGTTTTCTTTTAGTGGGCCCATAACCCACAGGTTCTTTCCAAGGATCTTTCCTGGCTCTTCTAATCTTTTCCCGGAGATCTCTAATCCTTTTCAATTATGACGTAAGTATGCATTCCATTAGCCATATTCCTTCTCCAAGATTTCTTCAAAATTAATTCTCATCTTTGGCTCAACCTTTCATTCTTCATTATTCCGGAGTGTCTCAGTTATTCTTGGTGATGGTTCTTGCCTTCATTCTCAACTTGGAAGACCGAGCAGTGCTTATCTCAAATCTTGTCCATTCTTTTTAAGATTGATCATTGTGTTATCATCTTGAATTGTTTTCCAATCATGAGAAATCCCTTTCTTTCTATCCGATGCATTTCATATTTGTTTTCATTCTTGATCCTCTGAAGGCCATCATTTCAGAAGATTTCTTCGTTCTCAGCTTTCAGCTTTCATTCTCAAATTCTTATCAATTGTGTCTCTTCGTTCGTCTCTCAATTATTCCGTTGACTTGTTGACTTTTCTGTTAGGTGGCTCAAGATTTCTTCATTCTCAAGGTGTTCTTCAAGATTCTTGTGGTAGTACCTCAAGTGTTCTTTCTCTTGCATTTCGAAGTGCAATTCTTCCTCCTTTATCCTTTGAGGTGGTATTATAACATTCTTGTTAGTGGAGGAGTCTCAAAGAGAATTTGTTTCAAGAATGAAATATGTAAACCCACCAATTCTTCAATCATGAGATATTTTTAACCCATGATTTCTTCATTGATCTATCTTGGATTAGATTTCACCTAAAGCTTTTCCTAAGGATTGTTGCTATTATGGTGATTATTGTTGATCCAAGTTTTCAATGTTTCCTCTGGGTGTAAGAAGTTTTCATATCTTGTTGCTCTCTTTTATCCATTATCTTGTTATCTCATTATCATGTTCTCTAATTTCTTATTCAATTTAGTTATTTTGTTGTGAATCTTCTCAAGATCTTTCCTTCATATCAAATTTTGTCCCCTTTTCCTACCGAAGTACTGCCAAAATTTTGTTTGAATTTCTTCCTTGTTCCTCATGTCATTCTTGATCTCCTTGCAACCTTCAAGATTCATTGGTTTCACTCGTTTGTCAAGAAGCAACTAAGTTTTACCTCTTGCTTTCTCATCCTCTTCCCCTTTTCATTCTTAGATCTCAGGGCAAGATCTCTTGTTAGTGTAGGAGATTTGTGACAGCCCGAGGCCGATGCTCGAGAAGATTCCCCTTTTATTTTGTTGTCGCCGTGCTACTCGATTGTTTGTCTGATTCATCATCGCATCATGCTCATCATCCGCATTGCATCGACACTCTGTTGCCATCAGTTTTCAAAACTGCATCCGTTATTAGTTGCCGGTTCTCTCCATTTTCGTCGTTGACCATTTCGAGACCAACCACACATGCGCGCGCCCGCGGCATCATTAAAATATTATTTTTAAAAGTGTTTATAAAACTTTATCGGATTGGGTTGAAACTTTGCGTGCGGTCTTCATATGTTGTAGGTAGGCCACCTGCCAAATTTCGTCGCTATCGGAGTCAGTTTGATAACCCCGAACGGTCGACTGTAGAGGCACCGTCTTCAGTATATCGTCGGACGTTTTCCGGTGTTTAAAAATCTCGAGTCCGGCCGCAAATCTCCCTCTCATCTCAGCCCAACACCCCCTCTACATAACCACTAAGCCCACCTACCTAAGCTCGCAACCGGAGCTGTCCGATCGCGATCGTGTGGTCGAAATCAGGGCAAGAAACCCCTAAACCTAGCCCCCTGCTATAAATAGATGTCATCCCTGCCATTTTCAGACCACTAACCCTAGCCTGCCTCGGAATCCATGTGCGGCCTCCTCTCCCACCTCCTCTCTCCTCCAGCCACCAGGGCCTACCGGACCCAGATCTCGCCCGCCCGTGCCCGATCCGGGCCAGGCAACCGTCGCCACCAGCTCTTGCCCGAGCTCCTCCCGAGCTCAACCCGGGGCAGCCGGACGGTCCCGAGCCGCGTCGCTGCCTTCCACCGACAAGCGGCGCCGGATCCCATCGGATCTTGCCGCCCTCTCGGTTCCCCGTGCCGGTTCCCGCCAGTCGCTCCTCCCGAAGCCCTGCATCCGCCGCCGGTATCTTGACCTCCGCGCCACCCAGAGCTCCGCCAGGCTACCGCCATCATCGAGCCTGCAGCCCGTGCCGGCCAACTGATACGTCCATTTTGCATCATGCTTTCATGTTGATATTTATCGATTTATGAGCTATTATTACACTTCACGGTACAATACTTATGCCTTTTCTCTCTTATTTTGCAAGGTTTACATGAAGAGGGAGAATGCCGGCAGCTTGGATTCTGGCCTGAAAAAGGAGCAAGTTTGAGATACCTATTTTGCGCAACTCCAAAAGCCGTGAAAACCAACGAGGATTTATTTTGGATTTTATAAAAAATACTGGGCCGAAGAAGTACCAGAGGGGAGCCATCAGGAGGCCACAAGCCTGCTAGGCGCGGCCTACCCCCCTGGTCACGCCTAGGGGGCTTGTGGGCTCCCTGTTGGCCCTCTGGCCCCCCTCTTTTTCTATAAGGAGGGTTTCATTCCGGAAAAAATCAGGAGAAGGCTTTCGGGAGGAATCGCCGCCGCCACGAGGCGGAACTTGAGTAGAACCAATCTAGCGCACCGACAAGGTCGTCCTCCCTGGGAAACTTCCCTCCTGGAGGGGGTAAACGTCGCCATCATCATCACCAACACTCCTCTCATTGGAGGGGACTCGTCACCATCAACATCTTCATCAGCACCATCTCATCTCCAAACCCTAGTTCATCTCTTGTAACCAAGCTCCGTCTCGCGACTCCGATTGGTACTTGTAAGGTTGCTAGTAGTGTTAATTACTCTTTGTAGTTGATGCTAGTTGGATTACTCGGTGGAAGATTATATGTTCAGATCCTTGATGCTATTCAGTATATCTCTGGTCATTAATATTATTATGCTTTGTGAGTAGTCACTTTTGTTCCTCGAGACATGGGATAAGTCTTGCTATAAGTAGTCATGTGAATTTGGTATTCGTTCGATATTTCGATATGTTGTATGTTGTTTTTCCTCTAGTGGTGTTATGTGAACGTCGACTACCTAACACTTCACCATTATTTGGGCCTAGAGGAAGTCATTGGTAAGTAGTAAGTAGATGATGGGTTGCTTGAGTGACAGAAGCTTAAACCCTAGTTTATGTGTTGCTTCGTAAGGGGCTGATTTGGATCCACTAGTTTAATGTTATGGTTAGACTTTGTCTTAATTCTTCTTTCGTTGTTGCGGATGCTTGAGAGAGGGGTTAATCGTAAGTGGGAGGTTTGTCCAAGTAAGGGCAGCACCCAAGCACCGGTCCACCCACATATCAAACTATCAAAGTAGCGAACGCGAATCATATGAACATGATGAAAACTAGCTTGACAGAAATTCCCATGTGTCCTCGGGAGCGCTTTACCTCCTTAAGAGTTTGTCCAGGCTTGTCCTTTGCTGCAAAAGGGATTGGGCCACTTTGTTGCACCTTTTTTACTATTGCTACTAGTTACTTGCTACTTGCTATGAATCATCTTACCATACAACTTTCTGTTACCGATAATTTCAGTGCATGCAGAGATTACCTTGCTGAAAACCGCTTGTCAGATCCTTCTGTTCCTCGTTGGGTTCGACACTCTTAGTTATCGAAAGGACTAAGATAGATCCCCTATACTTGTGGGTCATCAAGACTCCTTTTTCTGGCGCCGTTGCCGGGGAGTGAAGCGCCTTTGGTAAGTGGAATTTGGTAAGGAAACGTTTATATAGTGTGCTAAAATTTATTGTCACTTGTCACTATGGAAACTAATCCTTTGAGGAGCTTGTTCGGGGTATCTTCACTTCGAACGGAAGCACAAAGAGTTGCTCCTCAACCTGCTGCACCTATTGAAAATACTTGTTATGAATTTCCTTCGGGTATGCTTGAGAAACTGCTGGCTAATCCTTTTACTAGAGATGGAACATCATATCTCGATTTGCATCTAATCTATGTAGATGAAGTTTGTGGTTTATTTAAGCTTGCAGGTTTGCCCGAGGATGATATAAATAAGAAGGTATTTCCCTTATCTTTGAGGGATAAAGCATTGACATGGTATAGGCTATGTGATGATATTGGATCATGGAACTACAACCGGTTGAAATTGGAATTTCATCAAAAGTTTTATCCTATGCATTTAGTACATCGTGATCGGAATTATATTTATAATTTGTGGCCTCGTGACAGAGAAAGCATCGCTCAAGATTGGGGGAGGCTTAAATCAATGTTATATTCATGCCCCAACCATGAGCTCTCGAGAGAAATTATCATTCAGAACTTCTATGCTCGGCTTTCTCATGATGATCGCACCATGCTTGACACTTCTTGTACCGGTTCTTTTATGAAGAGAGATATTGACTTCAAATGGAATTTATTGGAAAGAATTAAACGCAACTCTGAAGATTGGGAGTTTGATGAAGGTAAGGAGCAGGTATGAATCTCAAGTTTGATTGCGTTAAATCCTTTGTCGAAACAAATACTTTTTGTGACTTTAGCGCTAAATATGGACTTGACTCTGAGATAGTAGCTTCATTGTGTGAATCATTTGCTGCTCATATTGATCTCCCTAAAGAGAAGTGGTTTAAATATCATCCTCCCTTAGAAGTCAACGTAGTTAAACCCAATCCAGTTGAAGAGAAAGTCATCGCTTATAATGATCCTGTTGTTCCCAGTGCTTACATTGAGAAACCACCTTTCCCTGTTAGGATAAAGGATCATTCTAAAGCTTCAACTATGATATGTAGGGGCTACATTAGAACACCTACATCCCCTGAGCAAATTAGAGTTGAACCTAGCATTGCTATTATCAAAGATCTCCTGTCCGACGATGTTGAGGGACATGATATTCACTTATGTGAAGATGCTGCTAGAATTGCTAAACCTCATGCTAGAGACAAACATAGGCTTGTTATTGGCACGCCTGTTGTTTCTGTTAAGATAGGATATCATTGTTATCATTGTTTATGTGACATGGGTGCTAGTATTAGTGCAATACATCAATCTCTATATGATGAAATTAAAGACGAGATTGCACCTGTTGAGATGGAACCTATTGATGTCACTATTCAGCTTGCCAATAGAGATACTATGTGTCGTGTGGGAATTGTTAGGGATGTTGAAGTCTTGTGTGGTAAAATGAAATATCCTTCTAATTTTATCGTTCTTGCTACCACACAAGATAGATTTTGTCCCATCATATTTGGCAGACCTTTCCTCAATACTGTCAATGCTCGTATTGACTGTGAGAAGCAAACTGTCACCATTGACTTTGAAGGTGTGTCACATGAGTTCAATTTCTCCAAGTTTGGTAGACAATCTCATGAAAAAGAGTCGCCTAGTAAGGATGAAATTATTGCCCTAGCTTCTATTGTCGTATCTCCTACTGATCCTTTAGAGCTATACTTCCTTGAGCATGAAAATGATATGCATATGGATGAAAGGAATGAGATAGATAGAGTTATCTTTGAACAACATCCTATCCTTAAGAATAATTTGCCTGTTGAATTGCTTGGAGATCCACCCCCACCAAAGGGTGATCCTGTGTTCGAGCTTAAACAGTTGCCTGATACTCTTAAGTATGCTTATCTCTACGAAAAAGAGATATATCCTGTTATAATTAGTGCTAGCCTCTCAGAGCATGAAGAAAAGAAGTTACTAAAAACTCTGAGGAAGCACCATGCTGCTATTGGATATACTCTTGATGATCTTAAGGGCATTAGTCCCACTCTATGCCAGCACAAGATTAAAACCGATCCTGATTCCAAACCAGTTGTCGATCATCAACGGAGATTAAATCCTAAGATGATAGAGGTAGTAAGAAAAGGAATACTAAAGCTATTGGAAGCGGGTATTATCTATCCTATTGCTCATAGTGTGTTGGAGCATATATCTCCATATGTGGTTTTGGTAATTAATGACAATTCCTATGGACTAATGGTTGCCTTAAGTTACATTTATAGGATTTGTCCATAGGCACTTCTTGAAGTCCATCTGTTGGGTTCAAGGAGTTTATATGATGACCAAGATGGTATTCAAGGTATTATCCAAAGAATGGTTATAGAGACACATGGTTGATCAAGATCTCAGACAAAGAGTAAATCAAGATGATCAACACACAAAGCGTACAAGATGTACCGAGAGGGATCAAGTGATCCCATGGTATGGTAAGCATTGTCCATTACGTGTTTGTGTACTAACCCATGGTCTTCGTGAGAGTTCTATGTGGGGGTTAGGTGTGTTTCCATGGGCTTGCGTCAAAGGGAAGATCTCATACAACCCATGAGCCAATCAAGATGATCAACACACAAAGCGTACAAGATGTACCGAGAGGGATCAAGTGATCCCATGGTATGGTAAGCATTGTCCATTACGTATTTGTGTACTAACCCATGGTCTTCGTGAGAGTTCTATGTGGGGGTTAGGTGTGTTTCCATGGGCTTGCGTCAAAGGGAAGATCTCATACAACCCATGATCCAATCAAGATGATCAACACACAAAGCGTACAAGATGTACCGAGAGGGATCAAGTGATCCCATGGTATGGTAAGCATTGTCCATTACGTATTTGTGTACTAACCCATGGTCTTCGTGAGAGTTCTATGTGGGGGTTAGGTGTGTTTCCATGGGCTTGCGTCAAAGGGAAGATCTCATACAACCCATGAAGTATGACGTCAAGTTGTGATCGTCATCAAGATTGCGATGTGCAAGTTCAAGTGGATCAGCACGAAGATATCATGCTTGAAGCTTGCCGTCCATTGTGGTGGCAATGGACTTGTGAAGATATGCTGAAGAGTGGCTCACCCATAGTGAGTATGGGGGAGCAATCAACTAGTCTTCATCAAGCCAACACAATCAAGAAAGGTGGTCCATCTTGAGGAAGCCAAGATCATCATCATCTAGCTCAAGAGGACGAGGTGCAAGGTATAGGTTTGCCCTTGATAGGTTTTCTGTTTAGGATAGATTGATGTACTATCAAGGGGGCTCTCAAGTGAGTAGCTTGATCGTATCATTCGTTGAGAGCTCAAACCATTTGCATCCTTGCATCATACTTCTTGGTTCTTGTTTGGTGTTTCTCTTTGTGAGTTTTAGAGCTTATGGTCATCTTCGTGACAAGCTCGAGTTCATCGAAAACGGAGTCCATATGCATCTACTATGATGTTTTCGATGTTGGAGTTTTTGACGGTTCTTCATTCATAGAGGACTCACATCTCTATATCTTTGGCATATTCATAACCGCATGGTCTTAAGATTTCCAACAAGCTTGGGTTTGCTCGATTCGGAGCTCGTATGCGAAAGTTATGGCTGTCTCAGTGGCGAGCGGTAATACCGCTGGACCTAGCGGTAGTACCGCTAGAGTTGGCGGTAGTACCGCTGGCCCTAGCGGTAGTACCGCTGGCTGGCGGTAGTACCGCCCCTGGTGAGCGGTAATACCGCTCCAGGAGCTTAGTACCGCGTGCCTAGCGGTTGTTCGTGGACGGACCTTTTTGCGAAGACTTTCTTGGCGGTGGTAGTGCCGTTGCACTACCAGGGGCCCAGCGGTAGTACCGCTGGGGCCAGCGGTAGTACCGCTGGAGTGCCAGCGGTAGTACCGCTGCAGCCAGCGGTAGTACCGCTAGCTGGTGGTAGTACCGCTGGAGTGCCAGCGGTAGTACCGCTGCAGCCAGCGGTAGTACCGCTGGAGCTCGGGCAGAAAGTGGGGGTAACGGTGTGATTCCTTCCCCCACTATATAAAGGGGGTCTTCTTCCCCCTTGGCCTTATCCATCCGTTGAGCTTTTGTTCTACCTCCATTGTTGACATTCTTAGAGCTTGATTACTCTCTATCCCTCCAATGATTCTTGCTTGTTCTTGAGGGAAAAGAGAGAGGAGATCTAGATCCACATCTCCACCAATCACTTTCTCCTCTATGTGAGGGGAACCCCTTGGATCTTGATCTTGGAGTTCTTTGTGAGCTCCTTGTTCTTCCTCTCACATTTCTCCATAGCTTTTGTTGTTGTGGAGGGATTTGAGTGTGAGGGACTTGACCACTTCGTGTGTTCTTGACATTGCATTAGTTGCATCGGTTTGAGTTCTCCACGGTGATACGTGGAAGTGAGAAGTTGAGAAGCTTACTACCTTTGGTACTTAGTACCCTTGATATTGTTCTTCGTGGATGCTTTGGCGTCCTAGAAGCTTGGTGGTGTCTCGGAGCTCAATCATTGTGGTGTGAAGCTCCGGGAAGCGTCGGGGTCTCCAATTAGGTTGTGGAGATTGCCCCGAGAAATTTGTACGGGTACCAGTAACCGCCCCCAAGGGTTGCCACGTGTACGGGTTCGGTGACCGCCCCCAAGGGTTGCCATTTGTACGGGTTCGGTGACCGCCCTCAAGAGTCCCTTAGTGGAATCACGGCATCTTGCATTGTGCGAGGGCGTGAGGAGATTACGGTGGCCTTAGTGGCATCTTGGGGAGCATCGTGCCTCCACACTGCTCTAACGAAGATTAGCATCCGCAAGGGTGTGAACTTCGGGATACATCATCGTCTCCCCGTGCCTCGGTTATCTCTTACCCGAACCCTTTACTTATGCACTTTACTTTGTGATAGACATATTGTTTATTGTAATATATCTTGCTATCACTTAGTTGTTTATCTTGCTTAGCATAAGTTGTTGGTGCACATAGGTGAGCCTAGTTGTTTGTAGGTTTTGTGCTTGACATATTAAACGTTAGTGTTATTCCGCATTTGTTCAAGCCTAAACCTTAACTATTTTAAAGCGCCTATTCACCCCCCCCCTCTAGGCGACATCCACGTCCTTTTCATAGTGATTGGGTGAGTCCGGTGCATTGCGTCCCTAAGAAGGGAGGTATTACCATTGTCCCTAATGATAAAGATGAATTCATCCCACAGAGGATTAATACTGGCTATAGGATGGTGATCGATTTTAGGAAATTGAATAAACCCACTAAGCAAGATCATTACCCTTTGCCTTTTATCGACCAAATGCTACAAAGACTGTATAAACACACATACTTTTGCTTTCTAGATGGTTATTCTGGTTTCTCCCAAATACCAGTTGCACAATCTGATCAGGAGAAAACCACTTTCACCTGCCCTTTCGGTACCTTTGCTTACAGACGTATGCCGTTTGGCTTATGTAATGCACCTGCCACCTTTCAAAAATGTATGATGGCTATATTCTCTGACTTTTGTGACAAGATTGTTGAGGTTTTCATGGATGACTTCTCCGTTTACGGGTCTTCTTTTGATGATTGCCTCAGCAACCTTGATCGAGTCTTGCAGAGATGTAAAGATACCAACCTCGTCTTCAATTGGGAGAAGTGCCACTTTATCGTTAACGAAGGCATCATCTTAGGACATAAAAAATTTGAAAGAGGTATTGAATTCGATAAGGCTAAGGTTGATGCGATCGAGAAAATTCCATGCCCCACAGATATCGAAGGTATAATAAGTTTACTTGGTCACACTGGTTTCTATAGAAGGTTCATTAAGGACTTTTCTAAGATTTCTAGGCCTCTTACCAATCTCTTGCAAAAGGATATTCCTTTTGTTTTTGATGATGATTGTGAGGAAGCCATTGAAATACTTAAAAAGGCCTTGATAACCGCGCCTATTGTTCAACCACCTGATTGGAACTTACCTTTTGAAATCATGTGTGATGCTAGTGATTATGATGTTGGCGTTTTTCTAGGACAAAGAGTTGATAAGAAGTTGAATGTTAGTCACTATGCTTGTAAAACTCTAGACAGTGCCCAAAGAAACTATGCTACTACTGAAAAGGAATTTTTAGCATTCGTGTTTGCATGTGAAAAGTTCAGGTCTTACATTGTTGATTCCAATGTCACTATTCACACTGATCACGCTGCTATTAAGTACCTCATGGAAAAGAAAGACGCTAAACCTAGACTTATCAGATGGGTTCTAATTCTACAAGAATTTGATTTTCATGTTCTCGACAGGAAGGGTGCTGAGAACCCCGTAGAAGATAACTTGTCTAGGTTGGAGAATGTTCTTGATGACCCACAACCTATTGATGATAGCTTTCCTGATGAGCAACTGAATGTCATCAATACTTCATGTAGTACACCGTGGTATGCTGATTATGCAAATTATATTGTTGCCAAATATATACCACCTAGTTTCACATACCAGCAAAAGAAGAAATTCTTATTTGATTTGAGACATTACTTTTGGGATGATCCTCACCTTTATAAGGAAGGAGTAGATGGTGTTATTAGACGTTGTGTACCTGAAGATGAACAGGGACAGATCCTACAGAAGTGTCACTCCGAGGCTTACGGAGGACACCATGCGGGAGATAGAACTACACACAAGGTATTGCAATCAGGTTTCTATTGGCCCACTCTCTTCAAGGATGCCCGTAAGTTTGTCTTGTCTTGTGATGAATGTCAAAGAATAGGTAATATCGGTAAACGTCAGGAAATGCCTATGAATTATTCACTTGTCAATGAACCATTTGATGTTTGGGGCTTTGATTATATGGAACCTTTTCCAAAATCCAACGGGTATACTCATATCCTAGTTGTTGTTGATCACGTCACTAAGTGGGTAGAAGCTATCCCAACTAGTAGTGATGATCACAACACCTCTATGAGGATGCTTAAAGAAGTTATTTTCCCTAGATTTAGAGTCCCTAGATATCTAATGACTGATGGTGGCTCATATTTTATCCATGGTGCTTTTCGTAAAATGCTTGCTAAGTATGATGTCAATCATACAGTTGCATCTCCCTATCATCCTCAGTCCAGTGGTCAAGTAGAGCTAAGCAATAGAGAGATTAAACTAATTCTGCAAAAGACTGCCAATGGGTCTAGAAAGAATTGGTCTAAGAAGCTCAATGATGCACTGTGGGCTTATAGAACTGCCTATAGGAATCCCATGGGCATGTCTCCGTACAAAATGGTTTACGGCAAAGCATGTCATTTACCTCTTGAGCTAGAGCATAAGGCTTATTGGGCAATCAAAGAACTCAACTTTGATTTCAAACTTGCTGGTGAGAAGAGGTTATTTGATATTAGCTCTCTAGATGAATGGAGAGCTCGGGCATATGAAAATGCCAAGCTGTTCAAAGAAAAGGTTAAGAGGTGGCATGATAAAAGGATACAAAAACGTGAGTACAATGTAGGTGATTATGTCTTGCTATAAAATTCTTGTTTAAGATTTTTTGCAGGAAAGCTTCTCTCTAAATGGGAAGGTCCTTACATTGTTGAGGAAGTATATCGTTCCGGTGCCATCAAGATTAACAACACGGAAGGTAATTTTCCGAGAGTGGTAAATGAGCAAAGGATCAAACATTATATCTCAGATACTCCCATAAATGTTGAAAGCAATGTTATTAATACCATAACTCCGGAGGAGTACATAAGGGATATTTATCAGCCTGTTTCAGACTCCGAAAACGAAGAGGTTGGTAAGTAAACCGACTCCAAAACTTTTCCAGTAGGAATTTTTCTCCGTTTGGGATATTTTAGAAAATTAGAAAAATTTAAAATAGTCCGGAAAGCGCACAAGGAGGCGACAAGCCTGCCAGGCGCGGGCCAATCCCTGGCCGTGCCTGGGGGGCTTGTGACCACCTCGTGTGCCTCCCGGACTCCGTTTTCTTGCGGAGTACTCCTTTTGGTCAGAAAAAAATCATTATATATGCTCCCGAAAGGTCTGACCCTCGTATCATGCAAATTTACTCTATTTTCGTTTCGAGCTTGTTCCTGCCGCAGATCTAGATCGCTATGGCGTCCCCAAAATCTCTGAAGGACAAGATCTTCGAGAAGGTCATCAATTCCTACCTCCCGGAAGTGTTGCAACACCCTCAATCTACCGAGATGCGTGAGGGGATTCTGCACATCCGTGATGTTGAGGGGCCCAAGAAGACCGGGAGCATGGAGGTGAGGCTCGAAGCAATGGAGCAACAAGTCTTCAAGTGCCAAGGGATGGTGGAGCGTGGACTCAACGCCAACCACATGATGATCACGGAATTCACCAACAAGCACAAGATCGATGCCAATGACATTGGGAAGCACCTCTCCAGGCTCTATGACAGAATTGATCACCTCCAAGCCCAGATCTATGACCTGTAGAACCAAAACTGTGAGTATGAGTATAGATTTAAATCAATACGGTTGGCTGCAGATTTGAGGATTCCGGAGACTCGGTCATCTTTCCATGATGGATCACTTATGCCTTGGAAGACGGATGATCAAACCCATGTTGCAACAACTCCACCACCATCACCTCCAAAGGAAGACAACTAAGCACGGGTATGGGCAATCCCCTTGGATTGTGCCAAGCTTGAGGGAGTTGCCCTGGTATCATATCACCATCACATCTTTTGCCTTTACCTTTGTTTAGTTCGATCCTTTTTGGTTTTATCTTTCTCTAGTAGAATAAAGTTCTTAGTGTTTTAGGCTTGAGTTTTTCTTTGTGTCACCCCGATGAATTCGAGATCGTGAGCCGTATAATAAAGAGTGTCTTAGTTAAGGGTCTTGCCTCATGCCATGATCAAAAGAATGATAATAGAACAAAAGCATGAAAGATCATGTAATGATCTTATGGGAAGTGATGGCTTCACATATAAAAAGAATGTTGATTGAAACTTGTTAAGGGTGGACAAACATAGACCTTGGTCATTGTTGCAATTAATAGGAACTAATAAGGAAAGAGAGGTTCACATATAAATATATCATCTTTGACACCATCTATGACTGTGAACACTCACTAAACTATTGCATGCTTAGAAGTAGATGTTGGACAAGGAAGACAACATAATGAATTATGTTTGCTTGGTTCCGAACAATGATTATATGACTAGAGATCCCTTAGCATGTGACGATTGCTTCCACCCCATATCAGCCAAAATTTCTGCACTAAGTAGAGATCCTACTTGTACATCCATAAACCTTCAACCCAGTTTTGCCATGAGAGTCCACCATACCTACCTATGGATTGAATAAGATCCCTCAAGTAAGTTGTCATCGGTACAAGCAATAAAAATTGCCCCCTAAATATGTATGATCTATTAGTGTGTGGAAAATAAGATTTGTACGATCCTGTGATGAGGAAGACATAAAAGCGACAGACTGTCGGGACCCCGATCCTAAGCCATAGGAATCCAGCATGTAACACATCGCATCTCCTTGCGGTCTCACGCACGGTTATCCCCACGGCTGCAGCCTTACCTTAGTCGGGACCGTTTGCGCATTTTGACTCGCGTATGCAATTGTGTCGCTAGCAATCCAATGACAAAGAACCCGGATCGACATGTCTAGTCATAAACCAAAGCGGCAGTCTCGCACAGGGACAGGCATACATGACCCAGCAAAGCAGGTGTCGGTCACCAGCGAATGTAGACGAGTCGTAGCAAGCTACAAGGACTCCATTACATTGCGTGACATTTCCCCAATGGGGACAGACACAGCAGCTAAAAAGGACACATGCCGGTCACAAAGGGGCATTTCCCTGTAACGAATGCTACTAAAGCCTACGGCTAGGTAATCGAACCCCATACATATCAAGTACAACACACGTACGCATGGCATACCGATATGTATAGATACATCGCTGGCATCACAACATAACCATAAACATACAAACTTTATTTAGAAGGCTCGAAAGAGCCACACACATAATATTACAAGGTAGGGGTCTCACGACGCATCATCACAAGTCATACACACAGTTCTTACAAACCAGCGGAAGAGTAAAGTTGTCTGAGTACAGACAGATGGAAAGATAAAGGCACATGGCCTAACTATCTACAGACCCATCCTAGGGCCAGATCGTAGCTGGGATACCAGCTACTCGTCGTCATCGATGTCTAGGTAGAACCCTCCATTAGGGTCATTAACAACCTCTGCAACAATTATTAAGCAAACATGAGTACAAAAGTACTCAGCAAGAATTTAGGATAAGCTATCTATTCATGCAATGTATCAATAAGGAGTTGTGGGGTTTCATGCGGAAAGCCAGCATTTGACTCGTGGCTAGACAACTTGCATTTTAAATTAGTTTTGACAACTTTGATTTCTCGCACACGAGTCCACTAACACCACAACAATACTCCATCGTGGAATCATTCCGTCTCCATACGGAAATGCCGTCCACTCACGCTTATATTGACAATTTTATGAGTAACCATTAAAGTTATCTACGAACGACATATGTCTCCAAGTAGTCCATATCCGCGGACGCGGCTATTCAAATAGATCATAACCCTACAGGGGTGTACTTCTTCACACACGCTCTCGCCACTTATCGCCATGTGCACGTCATGCACCTCGGGAACCTTCAAGCAGAAGCCCAGCGAGGGAGTCGGCCACGATCGTTAACCACGCTAATACTTAGTCCAGGTCTATCGCCTATCTGAGGGTAACCCGCACGGAAGTCCGGCCGAGGTTTCGCCACGGCCCCAAACGATGTGCGCAGGGTTCCCAAGCCCACCATCCGGGTGCCACTTGGTACACCGTGCCACAGCCTACCGCATCATAGCCCACCTCTAAGGTCAGCGCTACGCACGGCCTCCAGCATGACTATAAACACCAGAAACTACTTTCAACTCCTGGACCGAGTACTAAGCGATTAATAAGTCGAGAGGGTCAATTAAGTATCCCATCATGTGGTAGTATCTAGTCTTGGATTACATACACGGAACTCAGTTCCTAAGGACGGTTCCAATGAAACAACCCGCCATGTACTCCTACATAGCCTTTCACCGGTACCTTTACCAAATCAGGTTCAACACACAACCTTTACTTACTGAACACATTCTCACAATTCTGTTCATCACCCAGATGACAGACCATACACAACTCTAAGCATAGCATGCATAGCAGGATAAGGCACATCATGGCTCAAGCATGTACCAGCTATGCTAGGTTGCAAGGTTCAGCTATTTACTATGACAAAGACAGGTCATGCAAAGGAAGTGGGTTCAACTAATGTAGTAAAAGCAGTGAAAGCATTTGCCCTAATGCAAGAAATAAGAGCAGGAGCGAGAACATGGGATTTATCGGGATGATCAAAATGGTTGCTTGCCTTGTTGCTCAGCAGAGGGACAATATCCGTCAGTCGGATATTCTGTGGAATCCAGAGGAGCGGGGCCTACCGGTAAAACAACATCAATCAATAACAATCATATGCACCAAAATGATGCATGAGCATGGCACGAAATGAAAGGTGGTAGGCTAATGTGATTACCATTTCTTAAGTTGAAATTGATTCGAATCAAGATTCAAATATCACTTCAAACAAGGTATTTTCAAATACCCTTTTAATTGATTCGACCTGATGCTCAGGTAATCTTGTTTTAGCATGCATGATGATGGAATGTTGGGTTGCTGGTTGTGCTTGATCATGGTTTGGTCATAAAGTTTGAAGTGGAATTCAAATGGATTTCAAATTCCAACTCCGAATTATTTAATAAGGTTATCCTAATCATCATTTAATCTGTTTGGTGATGTTAACATTTTCAAACTTGTTTGAAAATATCAAAATCAGTTTCCTTGGATTTTTCTGATACTTTTTCATATATAAATTATTTGCATTGGAGTTACATATTATTTTCTATGATTTTAGAAGTTTTGTGCTTTTTCTGGAATTCTTTTAAATCAGAAAACTCTTTATTTCATGAGCATGACATCAGCAGGTCCAACTGGCCGTTGAAAGTCAAACCTGACCAGTGGGACACACTGGTCAGTGACTCTGGCCAATTTTTAGTTAAAATTTCTCTTAATAGATTAATTATCAGGGCTGGACCCACATGTCAGTGACTGTTTATGTTTTTAATTAATTATTTATTTTTACTAATCCTAATCTTAATTAACCAGAGGCTCGCCCCACCTGTCATAGACTCAGGGGGTCACATCCACCGGCGGCGAGGTCGTCCTCGCCGGCGGTGAGCCTCCTGCGACCACCAGAACGGCGGAGGGGCTCGGAAATCTCATTGCGACGACCATTTGCACGGCAGAGGGCACGAGACTGACCACCGTTCACCCGTCGTTCCATTTCTACATAGAACCGGGGCTGATCTGGCCGGAGATGACGCCGGCGACGAGCTTGGCGGCGGCTGAAGCTCGGGCGTCATCGGGGTCATCAAAACAGGGGGGCTTCACGCGCGGGGCTAGGCTCCTACGACATCTACACGACGTGCTGAAGCGATTGCAAGCCTCAGATCAACAAGCTGACCACCGGAGAACCACCGGCGACGAGCTGCCGCGGCGGTCATCGTCGGGCTCTGGTGGAATCAGGTGCTAGGGCTCGGGATCGAGAGGGGAAATAGGGGGAAAAGGGTCTTGAGCTCACGAGGAGTGCAGTGGCGTTGAAAGTCGGCTCGGGGAACACGTGAGGAGGAAGAACGGCGACGGTGAACGTCGGCAATCCGAGGAGGAAGAAGACGGCTTCTCGGTGATTAACTACGTCTCGGCGTTGAGCTCGTGGCTTGGAAGCTTCAGGGGACCCTGGCGGTTCTTCTGCGCGGCTGAGGAGGGAAGGGGCAGGTCAAAGCGATGGCGAGCTCGAGCTCTGCTCGGGCTCCAATGGCGGCCGAGAGGAGAGGTAGCAGGGGGAATGGGGAGGGGATGAGCTCGGACATGCCTCGGTGAGCTTATCCCTACCTCGCCAGTGCGATGCGGCGGCCAGGCACGCACGCAGCTGCGTGGGCGCGCCGGATCGAGCGGCGGCCACCTCCTGCTCCGACTGGCAGGGAGGAAGACGACAGGTAAGGTGGGTTGGGCTTCAGGTAAGCGTATGATAGCATTTTTCCATTTTTCTGTTTCTGTTTTATTTGCTAACATTGATTTCTATTTATTTTGGCTTCAAAAAGCAAACTAAAAATAGTTTGAAAATTTTTGGGGTGTTAGTTGGAATATTTCCAATCACCCATAAAGTTTTCAGCATTTTTGAAAACTATATATTTTTGAATTCAAATATAAGTATGAATTCAGAGACTTGCCAGTTTAAAATAAAATGCCAAAAGCGATTTGGAAATAGTTTTCTCCCCTGATAATTTGTTCTCAATATTTATCAAAAATATTGAACTTTTAAGAAGGCCATTTTGGGTTCATTGATTTTGACAAGATTTGAATTTCCTTTGAATAAGAAGTGGCTAGGGTTTTTGGTTTGAGTTTCACCACTTCTTTGGAGTTTGTTTCAATTTCTTGAATGCAATGGAAGAAAACATGAGCACAAATACTAAACCCTAGTTAGGGATCCAGGGATGTGACAACTCACCCCCACTCAAAAGAATCTCGTCCCGAGATTTGGAAGTCGTCGGGAATAGCGCGGGATACTCAAGCTGGAGACGATCCTCTCTTTCCCATGTTGCCTCCTTTTCAGAATGATTTGACCATTGAACATTAAGAAACTTGAGGTTTCAACGTCGAGTGGTATGATTAGCTTGATCAAGAATACGCAAAGGGTATTCTCGGTATGAAAGGTTATCTTGGAGGTCAAGCGTTTCGTGGTCCGCTTCGCGGATAGGATCCGAAAAGCAACGCCTGAGTTGGGAGACGTGGAAGACATCATGAACCTTGGAAAGATGCGGAGGAAGTTCCAATTGGTAGGCAACTTCTCCTCGTTTGGCAAGAATGCGAAAAGGACCAATGTAACGAGGAGCCAACTTGCCCATGATACCGAATCGATGGGTACCCTTCAAAGGTGTAACCCGAAGGTAAGCCTTCTCGTCAACTTCAAAGGTCACAGCCTTATGATGACGATCATATTGGCTCTTTTGACGAGACTGGGCTGTTTTCAACTTTTCGCTCTTCTGCATCCTGGATCATATCCGGGCCAAAGAGTTGCCTCTCTCCGGTTTCTGACCAATTAAGAGGTGTTCGACATCTTCGTCCATAGAGAACTTCAAAAGGGGCTTTGCCCAAGCTTGATTGATAACTATTGTTATAAGCAAATTCGGCGAATGGGAGGCACTTCTCCCAATTCATACCGAACGATATAACACAAGCTCGGAGCATATCTTCTAGGATTTGATTCACTCTTTCTACTTGACCACTTGATTGAGGATGGAAAGCAGTGCTAAAAGATAAGTGAGTCCCCATAGAATTCTGAAAACTTTCCCAAAAGCGAGATGTAAAGATACTTCCACGGTCTAAGTTAATCTCCACGGGAACACCATGAAGAGACACTTTTCGAGAGATATATAACTCTGCTAGCTGGCTAGCTGTTATACTCTCACGAACTGGAAGAAAATGAGCTACTTTGGAGAGACGGTCAATGACCACAAAAATAGCATTATTTCCTTTCTTGGTCTTGGAAAATCCGGTAATGAAATCCATACTGACTTTATCCCATTTCCATTCAGGAATAGCTAAAGGTTGAAGGGTGCCAGCAGGCCTTTGATGTTCTGCCTTAACTCGACGACAAACATCGCAGTTAGCAACGAACTCAGCAATTTCTCTCTTCATCCTAGTCCACAAGAACCTCTGGCGTAGGTCCTGATACATCTTAGTACTACCAGGATGAATGGTGATAGGAGAATCATGAGCCTCCTTAAGGATCAATTGCCGCAGACGTTTGCTCTTAGGAACCACTAAACGGTTCTGAAAGAACACAACACCTTTCTCATTGATGGAGAAATCCCTAGCGTTTCCACTAGCAATATTCTCCTTGATCCGGGATATACCCTTATCATAAGCTTGCACGACTATGATTTGATCCCCAAGAGTAGGCTTCGTCACCAGGGTAGAAAGGAATCCTTGAGGAACAATATGAAGATTTAACTTCCGAAATTCCTCATAGAGATGTGGTTGACCTCGTTGTAGCATCAAATTGTTACAATAAGACTTAGGACTTAGTGCATCAACCATAACATTGGCCTTCCCCGGGGTGTAAGTTATCCCTAAGTCGTAATCCGTGATCAACTCAACCCACCGTCTTTGCCTGAGATTAAAATCCGGCTGGGTGAAGATATATTTCAGACTTTGGTGATCAGTGAATATTTCGCAACGATTACCAAGAAGGTAATGTCGCCAGGTTTTAAGTGCATGGACTACAGCTGCAAGCTCAAGATCATCTGCGGGATAATTATCCTCATGTGGACGCAACTGTCGAGATGCGTATGCTATCACATGACGATCTTGCATGAGAATGCAACCTAATCCTTGTCGTGAGGCGTCGCAATAGATAACAAAGTCCATAGAAAAATCTGGTGGTAGCAACACACGTGTGGAAGTTATGCGTCTTTTCAGTTCCTGAAAACTATGCTCACACTGTGGTGTCCACTCGAACTTTTTATCTTTCTTGAGGAGTTCAATTAGAGGCTTTGCAACCTTGGAGAAATTCTTGACAAAGCGGCGACAATAGCTCGCTAGACCAAGAAAACTCCTAACTTGCTTAACCAATTCAGGTTGAGTCCAATCAAGGACAGCTTGAACTCTCTCGGGATTGACAGCAATACCCTTACCAGAGATTACGTGACCTAGATAGGTCACTTCTGGTAACCAAAATTCACATTTTGAAAACTTGGCATAAAGGCGATGCTCTCAAAGGTTCATCAATACCAGCCTTAGATGATCGGCATGTTCTTGTTCGTTCTTCGAGTAGATGAGAATATCATCGAGGTATACTACGACGAATTTATCCAAATACTCCATGAAGATTGAATTCATCAAGCGAGAGAAATTGGTTGGGGCATTGGTTAAACCGAAAGACATGACGGTGTACTCGTATTGGCCATAATGAGTGACAAAAGCCGTTTTTGGAATGTCCCCGTTCTTGATTTTGATTTGATGGTATCCCAACCTCAAATCCATTTTTGAGAAGACTGAGGATCCATCGGGCTGATCATACAGGTTGTTGATCCTGGGGAGCGGATACTTGTTCTTTATGGTGACCAGATTAACTGGTCGGTAATCTACAACCATCTGATCCGTTCCATCTTTCTTCTTGACGAAGAGGACAGGACAAGCCCAAGGAGAAGAGCTAGGACGAATGAAACCTTTATTCAAGGCCTCATCTAGTTGCTTCTTAAGTTCGGCTAGCTCCAGGGGTGCCATATTATATGGTCTTCTGGCTATTGGAACAGTTCCCGGAACAAGATCTATTACAAACTCTACATCTCTGTCGGGTGGAATTCCTGGCAGTTCCTCTGGAAAAACATCCGAGAAGTCACGGACTACCGGAATGTCTTCAAGTTCCGGAAGAGGGTTGGCATTGAGGGAATAGAGTTGGCATTTGGCAACTCGAGTAGAGACATTGACTATCTCACCCGAGGGATGGGTAAGCTGAACATTTCTGGAATGAGTATCAATCTTGGCATAGTGAGCTCACATCCAGTCCATGCCCAAGATGATATTAATATCCGAAGATTTCAGGGCTATCAAGGATGCTAGAAAAACTAGCCTGTCTACTAGAATTTCATTGTCATAGGTTATCCTGAAGGTCTGCCACTTACTACCAGGGGTTTGGACAACCAATGGGATTGGCATATCACAGAAAGACATGTTATGCAATTGTGCATAACTTTCTGAAATGAAGGAATGAGATGACCCAGTTTCAAAAAGAACAGACGATGGGTGATGATTAACAAGGGGCGTACCCAGTATGACGTCGGGATCCTCTGCAGCTTCTTCTGCTGAAACATAATTCACACGGCCACGTGCAGGAGTTGGCTTCACATAATAAGCCTTGCCCGACTTGCCTTGCCCAACGAACTTTCCGGGTTGCTTGGCACCCACATTTTGGGGACACTCACGGGAATAGTGCCCTGGTTCTCCACACTTGTAACAGATTACCTGATTGGCACGTGGTGCAGCATTGCTAGCTGGACCACCATAGGTTTTTGCTGGAGGGTTGGTCTGATTCGTCTGAGGCGCCACATAGGATGGCCTCGGAGTGTATCTTGGCCGCAGAGAACTATTTGGAACCCACAGCCTGCGTTTTGGAAACACGGAACCAGATGACGAGCCAAAATCACGGGAGTGCTTCTTTGTGGCTTCATAGTCGGTATGACCAGTCTCGGCACTGATCGCCTTGTTGACCAGGGCTTGGAAGCTTGTACATTCGTGGAGGCGCAAGTCACGACGAAGCTCAGGGCTCGGACCCTTACGGAATCTTGCTTGCTTCTTGGCATCAGTAGACACCTCCTCTGTTGCATAGCGGGCGAGGTTACCGAACTCGCGGCTATAGGCATCCACGGTCAACTTTCCCTGGGTGAATGCACAGAACTCCTCTCTCTTTCTGTCCATCAAGCCCTCTGGAATATGGTGCAGACGAAAGGCTGCACTAAAGTCTGGCCATGTGGCTGCTCGTTCAGCACGACGCATAGCTTCAAAGTTCTCCCACCACAGATTGGCGGGTCCTTACAGAAAGTACGCCGCAAAGGTCACCTTGTCGGCCTCAGAAACATTCGCAGAGCAAATCTTGTGTGATATACTGCACAGCCAATCATCAGCGTCGAGGGGATCGACAAAGTGATGGAACTTTGGAGGATTCAGCTTCACAAAGTCATTGAGGGACACTGCAGCATTCCTAGGCTGACTAGCCATATTGTTCTCAATACGCTCTAACAGTCGGTTGGTCTCCCTTTTGTTTCTCTGTGCCTCAAGCATAACTTCTGCCAGAGAGGGAGGGTGAGGCAGTTCTTCCTGCGACGCTTGACTACCCACGCCTTGCTCGTGAGCAGGGGCACATTTCAACCTGGTGAACACCATCCTGACAAACAAAGTCACAACTTAGACCAATATCATCATCAATGCTATCTATGGATTAAGAATGCACTGAACACATGGAATGCGGAAATGAATATCCGAACAGCATGGTAACAAGCAACTGCTATATATACACCATGGTTCATACACACCATTACATAGTTCAGTACAACCTTAACCGAAGAGCAAACTACGGAAAATATGAAACTACTCATCACAGGCTTACAAGCTTCATATACATTATTTATCTATGCCTCCAGAATTCATTTCACGACACAAACATACTTCACAAGTCACACAGGACTGTGAAAGTACAGCTACTACCACAGTAACCTTCCACTCACGGTTCAGGCATACGCGTAGAACATCTCATAAAGATTTCCTCCATGGCTTGGAAGCACAACCTGCGGATCAGGAAATACTCCAGCCTGAGACCCCTGGGATCCATAAGGACACGGGTGTGGCCTTGGTCCCCTGACTGGTGGTAGTAGAGGTCCCCGAAGAGGGGTGACTCCTCCTATAGCAGACCAGTCAACATGAGCCGGAAGATGGTTTCTAACAGGGTTCAGCATCTCCATATCTCCATACCCTGTCTGGACTACAGATGCCAGCTGCGTCAAAGACGTCCACAGATGGGCACGTGTAGCATAGAGCATCCATGTCTCTATTCTCAAGCATCTCAGCAGTGGACTGCAGCAGCGGATCCTCCATAGAGGAATCAAAGTAGACCCCACTGAGGTATCCTTCTTCACCTGGCTGAGAGGCAGGAACATAGCAGAACTCTGAATTCTGCAGCAGTGCATGTCTAGACCTCATGATGGTCAACATTGAATAGGCAGCATCTTGTACTGCCATGTCAACAGTGACTCCCAATCCATATGACCAATGGATTGGCTCCTTAGCTCCAGGGTAATCTGGGAATACCCTAACAGTGCAGAGGTACTGGCTCTGATTAAAATCCTGGTACTGCTCCTCCACTGTGTACTCTAGGTACGAGCGGTAACCGGACACTTACATCATCCTGACTAGCATGGTCGTATGACCCGGCACATCAATGCACCTAGTGAGACGAACCACCTGACGAGAAGGACGGCCAGGCATCTGAAAATAGAGAGTAATGCAAAGCATTAGAGCTTTGAAGAAAAAATTGGGCAGCATAACGGCTGTAAATGCTCAAAAACGATTTTGAGACAACCCATAAAATATGATAGTGTAACCACTCAACTATCAAGTTCAATTGTCTGATCATCAAGCTTACTTCCTTTTCCTAGGAACAAAAGAAACCCAAAATAACTCTCGACCCGTTGTCCTATAATCTACCGATCAGAAACACGAGCCTAAGAGAAGGTAAGTAACCTAGTCCTTAATCCCCGCAGAAAAGACGAGGATGACCAGAATAGAATAACTTGAGAAGAGAACAAGAGTCTTATGTTCCCTTCCACAAACAATTCCCTTATATATAATAAAGCAATTCTAGACTCAACTTCGACCAGTTTGGCTTAGTAATCCCGCAGTCAGTCAGGCTCTGATACCAATGCTGTCGGGACCCCGATCCTAAGCCATAGGAATCCAACCTGTAACACATCGCATCTCTTTGCGGTCTCACGCACGGTTATCCCCACGGCTGCAGCCTGACCTTAGCCGGCACCGTTTGCGCCTATTGACTCCCATATGCAATTGTGTCGCTAGCAATCCAATGACAAAGAACCCGGATCGACATGTCTAGTCATAAACCAAAGCGGCACTCCCGCACATGGACAGGCATACATGACCCAGCAAAGCAGGTGTCGGTCACCAGCGAATGTAGATGAGTCGTAGCAAGCTACAAGGACTCCATTACATCGTGTGACATTTCCCCAACGGGGACAGACACAGTAGCTAAGAAGGACACATGTCGGTCAACCAATGTGTCCGGAGCAGTAGCGAACTACCATGGCTCGTTGGATTACAAAGGGGCATTTCCCTGTAAGGAATGCTACTAAAGCCTACGGCTAGGTAATCGAACCCCATACATATCAAGTACAACACACGTACGCATGGCATACCGATATGTATAGATGCATCGATGGCATCACAACATAACCATAAACATACAAACTTTATTTAGAAGGCTCGGAAGAGCCACACACATGATATTACAAGGTAGGGGTCTCACGACCCATCATCACAAGTCATACGCACAGTTCTTACAAACCAGTGGAAGAGTAAAGTTGTCTGAGTACAGACAGATGGAAAGATAAAGGCACATGGCCTGACTATCTACAGACCCATCCTAGGGCCAGATCGTAGCTGGGATACCAGCTACTCGTCATCGTCGATGTCTAGGTAGAACCCTCCATTAGGGTCATTAACAACCTCTGCAACAATTATTAAGCAAACATGAGTACAAAAGTACTCAGCAAGACTTTAGGATAAGCTATCTACTCATGCAATGTATCAATAAGGAGTTGTGGGGTTGCATGCGGAAAGCCAGCATTTGACTCGTGGCTAGACAACTTGCATTTTAAATTAGTTTTGACAACTTTGATTTCTCGCACACGAGTCCACTAACACCACAACAATACTCCATCGTGGAATCATTCCGTCTCCATACGGAAATGCCGTCCACAACACTCACACTTATCTTGACAATTTTATGAGTAGCCATTAAAGTTATCTATGAACAACATATGTCTCCAAGTAGTCCATATCTGCGGACGCGGCTATTCGAATAGATCATAACCCTGCAGGGGTGTACTTCTTCACACACGCTCTCGTCACTTATCGCCATGTGCACGTCATGCACCTCGGCAACCTTCAAGCGGAAGCCCAGCGAGGGAGTTGGCCACGACCATTAACCACGCTAATACTTAGTCCAGGTCTATCGCCTATCTGAGGGTAACCTGCACGGAAGTCCGACCGAGGTTTCCGCCACGGCCCCAAACGATGTGCGCAGGGTTCCCAAGCCCACCATCCGGGTGCCACTTGGTACACCGTACCACAGCCTACCGCATCATAGCCCACCTCTAAGGTCAGTGCTACGCACGGCCTCCAGCATGACTATAAACACCAGAAACTACTTGCAACTCCTGGACCGAGTACTAAGCGATTATTAAGTCGAGAGGGTCAATTAAGTATCCCAATGTGTGGTAGTATCTAGTCTTGGATTACATACACGAAACTCAGTTCCTGAGGACGGTTCCAATGAAACAACCCGCCATGTACTCCTACATAGCCTTTCACCTGTACCTTTACCAAATCAGGTTCAACACACAACCTTTACTTACTGAACACATTCTCACAATTCTGTTCATCACCCAAATGACAGACCATACACAACTCTAAGCATAGCATGCATAGCAGGATAAGGCACATCATGGCTCAAGCATCTACCAGGTATGCTAGGTTGCAAGGTTCAGCTATTTACTATGACAAAGACATGTCATGCAAAGGAAGTGGGTTCAACTAACGTAGTAAAAGCAGTGAAAGCATTTGCCCTAATGCAAGAAATAAGAGCAGGAGCGAGAACATGGGATTTAACGGGGTGATCAAAATGGTTGCTTGCCTTGTTGCTCAGCAGAGGGACAATATCCGTTAGTCGGATATTCGGTGGAATCCGGAGGAGCGGGGCCTACCGGTAAAACAACATCAATCAATAACAATGATATGCAACAAAATGATGCATGAGCATGGCATGAAATGAAAGGTGGTAGGCTAATGTGACTACCATTTCTTAAGTTGAAGTTGATTTGAATCAAGATTCAAATATCACTTCAAACAAGGTATTTTCAAATACCCTTTTAATTGATTCGACCTGATGCTCAGGTAATCTTGTTTTAGCATGCATGATGATGGAATTTTGGGTTGTTGGTTGTGCTTGATCATGGTTTGTTCATAAAGTTTGAAGTGGAATTCAAATGGATTTCCAATTCCAACTCCAAATTATTTAATAAGGTTATCCTAATCATTATTTAATCTGTTTGGTGATGTTAACATTTTCAAACATGTTTGAAAATATCAAAATCAGGTTCCTTCGATTTTTCTGATACTTTTTCATATATAAATTATTTTCATTGGAGTTACAAATTATTTTCTATGTTTTTTAGAAGTTTTGGGCATTTTTTGGAATTCTTTTAAATCAGAAAACGCTTTATTGCATCAGCATGACATCAGCAGGTCCAAATGGCCGTTGAAAGTCAAACCTGACCAGTGGGACCCACTGGTCAGTGACTCTGGCCAGTTTTTAGTTTAAATTTCTCTTAATAGATTAATTATCAGGGCTGGACCCACATGTCAGTGACTGTTTATGTTTTTAATTAATTTATTATTTTTACTAATCCTAATCTTAATTAACCAGAGGCTGGCCACACCTGTCATAGACTCACGGGGTCAGATCCACCAGCGGCGAGGTCGTCCTCCGGCGACCACCAGAACGGCGGAGGGGCTCGGAAATCTCATTCCGACGACCATTTGCACGGCAGAGGGCACCAGACTGACCAGCGTTCACCCGCCGTTCCATTTCTGCACAGAACCGAGGCTGATCTGGCCGGAGATGACACCGGCGACGAGCTTGGCGGCGGCCGAAGCTCGGGCATCATCGGGGTCGTCGAAACTGGGGGCTTCACGCGCGGTGCTAGGCTCCTACGGCATCTACACGACGTGCTGAAGCGATTGCAAGCCTCGGATCAACGCGCTGATCACCGGAGAGCCACGGGCGACGAGCTGCCACGGCGGTCATCGTCGGGCTCCGGTGGAATCAGGTGCTAGGGCTCAAGATCGAGAGGGGAAATAGGGGGAAAAGGGTCCTGAGCTCACGAGGAGTGCAGTGGCGTTGAAAGTAGGCTCGAGGAAGGCCTGAGGAGGAAGAACGGCAGCGATGAACGTCGGCGATCCTAGGAGGAAGAAGACGGCTTCTCGGTGATTCACTACGTCTCGGTGTCGAGCTCGTGGCTTGGAAGCTTCACGGGACCCTGGCGGTTCTTCTGCGCGGCTCGGGAGGGAAGAGGGCAGGTCAGAGCGACGGCGAGCTCGAGCTCTGCTCGGGCTCCAATGGCGGCCGAGAGGAGAGGTATCAGGGGGAGAATGGGGAGGGGATGAGCTCGGGCATGCCTCGGGGAGCTTATCCCCTACCTCGCGAGCGCGACGCGACGGCCAGGCAGGCACTCAGCTGCGTGGGCGCGCCGGATCGACCGGCGGACACTTCCTGCTCTGATTGGCAGGGAGGAAGACGACACGTAAGGTGGGCTGGGCTTCAGGTAAGCGTAGGATAGCATTTTTCCATTTTTCTATTTCTGTTTTATTTGCTGACATGGATTTCTATTTATTTTGGCTTCAAAAAGCAAACTAAAAATAGTTTGAAAAATGTTGGGGTGTTAGTTGGAATATTTCCAATCATCCATAAAGTTTTCACCATTTTTGGAAACTATATATTTTTGAATTCAAATATAAGTTTGAATTCAGAGACTTGCTAGTTTAAAATAAAAAGCCAAAAGTGATTTGGAAATAGTTTTCTCCCCTGATAATTTGTTTTCAATATTTATCAGAAATATTGAACTTTTAAGAAGGCCATTTTCGGTTCATTGATTTTGACAAGATTTGAATTTCCTTTGAATAAGAAGTGGCTAGGGTTTTTGGTTTGAGTTTCACCACTTCTTTGGAGTTTGTTTCAATTTCTTGAATGCAATGGAAGAAAACATGAGCACAAATACTAAAACCCTAGTTAGGGATCCAGGGATGTGACACAGACTGCATAATAAAGTTCTTTATCACAGGAGGCAATATAAAGTGACGTTCAACCTCAAAAGCGCATGACAACATGTGCTTCCCTCTATGAAGGGCCTATCTTGTGCCTTTACTTTTTCCCCTTGAAAGAGTCATGGTGATCTACACCAATTGCTTATTTCGGCTTTATCTTGGCTAGCGTCATTTGCTAGGGAAATATCTATATTCTTATGTCAACTTGGAAGTAAGTATTCATGAATTATTATTGTTGACATTACCCTTGAGGTAAATATTTGGGAGGCGAAACTATAAGCCCCTATCTTTCTCTCTGTTCAGCTGAAACTTTGATCTCATGAGTACCATGTGAGTTGTAGAAATTGTAGAAGATAAAAGGATGATTGAGTATGTGGATTTTCTTTACAAGCTCTTATTTGGCTCTTTCCGATGTTATGATAAATTGCAATTGCTTCAATGACTTTAGGTTATTGGTTGTTAATTCTCAATAAGGTTCTTGATCCATACTTTACTTTGTGAAGGAATTATCACTTTAGCATGAGATATTATATGATGATATTGTTGTTCTAACTATGATCATGATACCTGCTTCTCCGTATTCTGTTTTGTCGACACCTCTCTCTCTAAACATGTGGGCATATTTATTGATCTCGGCTTTCGCTTGAGGACAAGCGAGGTCTAAGCTTGGGGGAGTTGATACGTCCATTTTGCATCATGCTTTCATGTTGATATTTATCGCTTTATGGGCCATTATTACACTTCACGGTACAATACTTATGCCTTTTCTCTCTTATTTTGCAAGGTTTACATGAAGAGGGAGAATGCCGGCAGCTGGGATTCTGGACTGAAAAAGGAGCAAGTTTGAGATACCTATTCTGCCCAACTCCAAAAGCCGTGAAAATTAACGAGGATTTATTTTGGATTTTATAAAAAATACTGGACCGAAGAAGTACCAGAGGGGAGCCAGCACGAGACCACAAGCGTGCTAGGCGCGGCCCACCCCCTGGCCGCGCCTAGGGGCCTTGTGGGATCCCTGCTGGCCCTCTGCCCCCCTCCCCTCTTTTTCTATAAGGAGGGTTTCATTCCGGAAAAAATTAGGAGGAGGCTTTCGGGAGGAATCACCATCGCCATGAGGCGGGACTTGAGCAGAACCAATCTAGAGCTCCGGCAGGGTCGTCGTGCCGGGGAAACTTCCCTCCCGGAGGGGGAAATCGTCGCCATCGTCATCACCAACACTCCTCTCATCGGAGGGGACTCGTCACCATCAACATCTTCATCAGCACCATCTCATCTCCAAACCCTAGTTCATCTCTTGTAACCAATCTCCTTCTCGCGACTCCGATTGGTACTTGTAAGGTTGCTAGTAGTGTTAATTACTCTTTGTAGTTGATGCTAGTTGGATTACTCGGTGGAAGATTATATGTTCAGATCCTTGATGCTATTCAATACCTCTCTGGTCATGAATATTATTATGCTTTGTGAGTAGTCACTTTCGTTCCCGAGGACATGGGATAAGTCTTGCTATAAGTAGTCATGTGAATTTGGTATTCGTTCGGTATTTCGATATGTTGTATGTTGTTTTTCCTCTAGTGGTGTTATGTGAACGTCGACTACATAACACTTCACCATTATTTGGGCCTAGAGGAAGGCATTGGGAAGTAGTAAGTAGATGATGGGTTGCTTGAGTGACAGAAGCTTAAACCCTAGTTTATGCGTTGCTTCGTAAGGGGCTGATTTGGATCCACTAGTTTAATGCTATGGTTAGACTTTGTCTTAATTCTTCTTTCGTAGTTGCGGATGCTTGCGAGAGGGGTTAATCATAAGTGGGAGGTTTGTCCAAGTAAGGGCAGCACCCAAGCACCGGTCCACCCACATATCAAACTATCAAAGTAGCGAACGCGAATCATATGAACATGATGAAAACTAGCTTGACAGAAATTCCCATGTGTCCTTGGGAGCGCTTTACCTCCTATAAGAGTTTGTCCATGCTTGTCCCTTGCTGCAAAAGGGATTGGGCCACTTTGCTGCACCTTTGTTACTATTGTTACTTGTTACATGCTAATTGCTACGAATCATCTTACCACCCAACTTTCTGTTACCGATAATTTCAGTGCATGCAGAGAATACCTTGCTGAAAACTGCTTGTGAGATCCTTCTGCTCCTCGTTGGGTTCGACACTCTTACTTATCGAAAGGACTACGTTAGATCCCCTATACTTGTGGGTCATCACCAACCGTCGTGGCTGCCCCGCCAATTCAGCAGTTGTGTGCCTCTCATCCCCGCCGACCGGAGCGCCAGCCTTGCCTCCCCCATCGCTAAGCAGCAGCAGTCGCCGCCTCTCCTCGATCTGATCTGGAACGGGATAGGTTGCCTGCTCGCCAATGCCCCATCACATGCGTGGGCCAGCGCCCCCAACCGACCCAGTGTGCCGCTGGCCCACCTCGCATCGCGAGCCCGAAGCAACCCGGCCTTCCCAGCACCTCCTCGCCGAACGGGCCTTGGCCTACTAAGGTGAGTGTTGCGGCAACAAAAGTCCTTCCCTGGCGCGTAGGAATTCCTCTTGTTACTTCTCTGATTTGCGTTGGTTTTTCCCTTGAAGAGGAAAGGGTGATGCAGCATAGGAGCAGTAAGTATTTCCCTCAGTTTGAGAACCAAGGTATCAATCCAGAAGGAGGGCCTCGTCAAGTCCAAAGTACCTGCGCAAAAACAAACAACTTGCACCCAACGCTTCAAAGGGGTTGTCAATCCCTTCAAGATTGTTTGCAAAAGTGATCTCTGAAGGCGGAAAGTGCAACGAAGTAAAAAAGTGTAAGGCTGAAAATATGTTGTGGAGTAGACCCTGGGGCCATAGTGTTCACTAGAGGCTTCTTTCATAATAGCAAATGTCACGGTGGGTGAACAAATTACTGTCGAGCAATTGATAGAACCGCGCAAAGTCATGACGATATCTAAGGCAATGATCTAGCATATAGGCATCACGTCCGAGACAAGTAGACCGATACTTTCTGCATCAACTACTATTACTCCACACATCGACCGGTATCCAGCATGCATCTAGTGTATTGAGTTCATGACGAACAGAGTAACGCTTTAAGCAAGATGACATGATGTAGAGGGATAATCTCAAACCAATGATGAAACCCCCATCTTTTTACCCTTGATGGCAACAACACGATACGTGCCTCGCTACCCCTTCTGTCACTGGGTGAGGTCACCGCACGGTATGAACCCAAAACCAAGCACTTCTCCCATGGCAAGAATCATAGATCTAGTTGGCCAAACAAAACCCACAACTCGAAGAGAATTACAAGCATATGAAATCATGCATAAGAGAGATCAGAAGAAACTCAAATAAGACTCATAGATAATATGATCATAAATCCACAATTCATCGGATCTCGACAAACACACCGCAAAAGAAGATTACATCGGATAGATCTCCATGAAGATCATGGAGAACTTTGTATTGAAGATCCAAGAGAGAGAAGAAGCAATGTAGTTACTAGCTATGGACCCGTAGGTCTATGGTGCACTACTCACGCATCATTGGAGAGGTCATGGTGTTGATGTAGAAGCCTTCCGTGTCCGAATCACCCCTCCGGCAGGGTACCAGGACGTGCCCCAAATGGGATCTTGCGAAGACAGAAGCTTGCGGCGGCGGAAAAGTGATTACGATGCTCCCCTGATTTTTTGTGGAATTTTTGGGGATATATAGGCGCAAACCCTAGGGCAGATGTGGCCCAGGGAGCCCACAAGCCTGGATGGCGCGGGGCCCCCTGGACGCACCATGAGGGCTTGTGGGGTCCCTGAGGACCCCATGCCTTGGTTCTCAAGTCTCCCGATCTTCTTCCGTTCCGGAAAAAATCTTTTCGGAAGTTTTATTCCATTTGGACTCCGTTCAAAATCCTCCTCTGAAAGGGGTCAAAAACATGGAAAATAACAGGAACTGGCACTTGGCAGTGGATTAATAAGTTAGTCCCTGAAATAAATAAAAGGCATGCAAAACATCCAAAGTTTGACAAGATAATAGCATGAAACCATCAAAAATTATAGATACGTTGGAGACGTATCAAGCATCCCCAAGCTTAACTCCTGCCCGTCCTCGAGTAGGGAAGTGATAAAGAATGAATTTTTGATGTGGAATGCTACCTAGCATAGTTGTCCTTTGCAACTTCTTTAATGTGGCATGAATATTCAGATTCGTACTATTCAAAACAATAGTTTGCTATTGACATGAAAACAGTAATACTTCAAGCAAACTAGCAAAGTAGTCATGAACTTTCAAAATAACAAGGCCAAAGAAAACTATCCCTACAAAATCATATAGTCTAGCTATACTCCATCATCCTCACACAACTAATGTAAATCATGCACAACCCCGGAATTGGCCATGTAATTGTTTTCGCACTCTTACTTTCTCAAACTTTTTATAACTATCACGCAATACATGAGCGCGAGCCATGGATATAGCACTATAGGTGGAATAGAGTGTGGTGGTGGTTGTGAGACAAAAAGGAGGAGATGGTCACATTGACTCGGCGTATCAATAGGTTATGGGGATGCCCATTAATACATATCAACGTGAATGAGTAGAGATTGCCATACAAGAGATGCACTAGAGCTATAAGTGTGTGAAAGCTCAAAAGGAAAACTAGTGGGTGTGCATCCAACTTGCTTGCTCATGAAGACCTAGGGCAATTTTGAGGAAGCCCATCATTGGAATATACAAGCCAAGTTATAAAAAAATTCCCACTAGCATATGGTAGTGACAAAGCAAGAATATCTCAATCATGAAGAACATGGTGCTAATATGAAGCACAAGTGTGGAAAAGATAGTAGCATTGTCCCTTCTCTCTTTTCTCTCATTTTTTTATTTGGGCTCTTGGGCCTCTTTTTTCTTTTCTCCTTTTTTTGTTTTTGGGCTCTTTGGCCTCTTTTTTTAGTTTTTATTTATTTTCTCACATGGGACAATGCTCTAATAATGATGATCATCACACTTTTTGTTACTCAAAGCTCAAAAATCACAATGATGATGACTCCATAGGAAATGCCATCGGCAGTGTACCGGGATGTGCAACGATCTAGTATGATCATGCAATGGCAATATGAGAGTGGCAGCACAAGTCATGAGACGGAACAGTGGTAGTTGCATGGCAATATATCTCGGAATGGCTATGAAAATGCCATAGTAGGTAGGTATGGTGGCTGTTTTGAGGAAGGAATTTGGTAGGTTTGTGCACCGGCGAGAATTGCGCGGCACTAGAGAGGCTAGCAGTGGTGGAAGGTGAAAGTGCATCTAATCCACGGACTCAACATTAGTCATAATGAACTCACATACTTGTTGCGAAAGTTTTTATTAGTAGTCAAAACAAAGTGCTAAACGCATACTCCGAGGGGAAGGGTTGGTAGGTGTAAACCATCGCGCGATCCCGACCTCAACACAAAGGATGACAATCAATAGATCAATTATGCTCTCACTTCCTAACATAGCGGTTCACCATACATGCATGCTACGGGAATCACTAACTTCAACACAAGAATTTCTAGATTCACGACACCCTACAAACATAGCTTTTAATATTCCCGAATCCATGTCTCAAAACTAATTGAGAGGAATCTAAACTTTTCTTTCTACTCAATGCACATGAAGATGGAAGTTTTTGCATCCTCTTTGGGTACCTAGTACATGGAACTACTTTCATAGCATAAGCCAACTACCAAATCATGCACCGCCGTGCTCTAAAGATATAAGTGAAGCACAAGAGCAAAAGGTATCTAGCTCAAAAGATATAAGTGAAGCACTAGAGCAAAAGTATCTAGCTCAAAAGATATAAGTGAAGCACTAGAGCAAAAGTATCTAGCTCAAAAGATATAAGTGAAGCACTATGAGCATTCTAGCAAAATCACGATGAGTGCGTGTCTCTCTCTCTCTCAAAAAGGTGTGCAGCAAGGATCATTGTGACGCAACAAAAATAAAAGACTCCTATGATACAAGACGCTCCAAGCAAAACACATATCATGTGGTGAATAAAAATATAGCTCCAAGTAATGTTACCGATGGATTGAAGACGAAAGAGGGGATGCCTTCCCGAGGCATCCCCAAGCTTAGGCTTTTTGGTGTCCTTGAATTTGGCTTGGGTGCCTTGGGCATCCCCAAGCTTGAGCTCTTTCCACTCCTTGTCTCTTTTTCCATGAGAACGTCACCCAAAACTTGAAAACTTCACAACACAAAACTTAAACAGAAACTTGTGATAACATTAGTACAAGAAAGCAAACTACCACTTCTTTTGGTGCTGTAGCAAACTTGAATTTCATCCATACCGATGATGAGCTACTGTATTCTCACTTTTCCATGGCTAGTACCCCCCGATACTAACCATAGTTTCATGAAAACAAGCAACCAACTCAATAAAAACAGAATCTGCCAAAAACAGACTAGTTTGTAGCAATATGTATACTTCGTATACTTATGGTACCTAAAAAAATCTGAAAACTTAAGACGGTCAGGGGAAAAAGCATATAAATCAGCAGCAAAAAGAATCAACTCAAAATCTCTTTCTGAATAAAAATGAAAAATCATCTCGTGAGCATAAAGTTTCTGTCTTTTTCCAGCATGATCAAACAACCATTACCAAGACTGATCATAAAGGCTTTGCTTGGCTCAAACACAAAAAGAAACACAAAAAACACAATCAAAACAGGATTATGAAAGTGTGGACGCAACAAAACAGAAATAAAAAGATAAATTCATTGGGTTGCCTCCCAACAAACGCTATTGTTTGGCGCCCTTAGTTAGGCATTGATAATTCGATGATGCTCACACAAAAGACAAGAATTGAAGCACAAAGAGAGCATCATAAAGCATGTGAAAATCACATCTAAGTCTAACATACTTCCTATGCATAGGCATTTTATAGGAAAACAGAGTGTCAAGACAACCAATAGTTACCATATGCAAGGAAGAAGAAAGAGACAATAGCAATCTCAACATAACGAGAGGTGATGTAGTGATATGAAAGTTTCTACCACCATATTTTCCTCTCTCATAATAATTACATGTGGGATCATATTCGAATTCAACAATGTAACTATCACATAGGATATCCTTTTCATGATCCACATGCATGCAAAGTTGACGCTCTTCAAAAATAGTGGGATTATCATCAACTAAAGTCATGACTTCTCCAAACCCACTTTCAATAATATTGCAAATATCATATTCGTCATGAGGCTTAAACAAATTTTCAAGATCATAAGAAAAATCATCGCCCCACTCATGATCATTGCAACAAGTAGTGGACATAGCAAAACTAGCATCCCCAAGCTTAGGGTTTTGCATATTTTTAGCATGATTGTCACTAATAGAATTTATAGTGAAACCATTGCAATCATGCTTTTCATCCAAGGAGCCCTCGTGAATCACTTCATAAATTTCTTCCTCACAATTTTCAGATTCACGCATCTCAAGCAAAACTCCATAAAGATAGTCAAGTGCACTCAACTCACTAGCAATTGGATCAACATAATTGGATATCTTAAAGAGATTAGCAAGTGGATGAGGATCCATATCACTAGATTTTCAGCAAGCGAAGATGCAAGCATATTGAAGACACATGGCACACAAGCGAACAGAAAGCAAGCGAGAGAAAAGGGCGAACGGAAAAGGCAAACGAAAAAAGGAAAATAGGTGTAGTGGGGGAGAGGAAAACGAGAGGCAACTGGCAAACAAAGTAAATGCAAGAGATGAGTTTGCGACACTTACTTGGATGAGTTCTTGACTTGATCCTCCCCGGCAACGGCGCCAGAAATTTTTCTGCTACACCAACAAAAGTCCTTCCCTGGCGCGTAGGAATTCCTCTTGTTACTTCTCTGATTTGCGTTGGTTTTTCCCTGGAAGAGGAAAGGGTGATGCAGGACAGGAGCAGTAAGTATTTCCCTCAGTTTCAGAACCAAGGTATCAATCCAGAAGGAGGGCCTCGTCAAGTCCAAAGTACCTGCGCAAAAACAAACAACTTGCACCCAACGCTTCAAAGGGGTTGTCAATCCCTTCAAAATTGTTTGCAAAAGTGAGATCTGAAGGCGGAAAGTGCAACGAAGTAAAAAGTGTAAGGCTGAAAATATGGTGTGGAGTAGACCCTGGGGGGCATAGTGTTCACTAGAGGCTTCTCTCATAATAGCAAATGTCACGGTGGGTGAACAAATTACTGTCGAGCAATCGATAGAACCGCGCAAAGTCATGACAATATCTAAGGCAATGATCATACATATAGGCATCACGTCCGAGACAAGTAGACCGATACTTTCTGCATCTACTACTATTACTCCACACATCGGCCGCTATCCAGCATGCATCTAGTGTATTGAGTTCATGACGAACAGAGTAACGCTTTAAGCAAGATGACATGATGTAGAGGGATAATCTCAAACCAATGATGAAAACCCCATCTTTTTACCCTTGATGGCAACAACACGATACGTGCCTCGCTACCCCTTATGTCACTGGGTGAGGTCGCCGCACGATATGAACCCAAAACCAAGCACTTCTCCCATGGCAAGAATCATAGATCTAGTTGGCCAAACAAAACCCACAACTCGAAGAGAATTACAAGGATATGAAATCATGCATAAGAGAGATCAGAAGAAACTCAAATAAGATTCATAGATAATCTGATCATAAATCCACAATTCATCGGATCTCGACAAATACACCGCAAAAGAAGATTACATCGGATAGATCTCCATGAAGATCATGGAGAACTTTGTATTGATGATCCAAGAGAAAGAAGAAGCCATCTAGTTACTAGCTATGGACCCGTAGGTCTATGGTGAACTACTCACGCATCATTGCAGAGGTCATGTTGTTGATGGAGAAGCCTTCCATGTTCGAATCCCCCCTCCGGCAGGGCACCAGGACATGCCCCAGATGGGATCTTGCGGAGACAGAAGCTTGCGGCGGCGGAAAAGTGATTACGATGTTCCCCTAATTTTTTGTGGAATTTTTGGGGATATATAGGCGCAAACCCTAGGGAAGATGTGGTCCAGGGAGCCGACAAGCCTGGATGGCCCGGGCCCCCCTGGCCGCGCTATGAGGGCTTGTGGGCTCCGTGAGGACCCCCAGCCTTGGTTCTCAAGTCTCCCGATATTCTTCCGTTCCGGAAAAAAAAATTTGGGAGTTTTATTCCATTTGGACTCCGTTCAAAATCCTCCTCTAAAAGGGGTCAAAAACATTGAAAAAACCGGAACTGGCACTTGGCACTGGATTAATAAGTTAGTCCCAGAAAATAAATAAAAGGCATGCAAAACATCCAAAGTTTGACAAGATAATAGCATGAAACCATCAAAAATTATAGATACGTTGGAGACGTATAAGTGAGCAACCCCGACAGCCCCTCTATCTTATGTCGTGTGCACATTTTAGTATCTTGCACCCATGGTCATAATTGGCATGTAGTAGATTTCGACCCGTTAAGTTTTTTTAGGTTTGCGAATTTATTAATTTGAGAAAAAGGCATATTTTTTAAACTCTCATAGTTTTTAAACCGTGTGTCAGATCACGACAAATTATATATGTAAAACGTGTAGAATTTCACATAGATTAATATTTTACAACTATCATGCACATTTAAAACTGTTAGTCGTGATGTTGGCATTGGTTTGTGTGTCGACGTGGTAGAAATGGTTTAGTCCGTAGTTATTTATCCGTAGCTCCGTTGGAGATGAGCCATATATGTAAATGGACTAGAACAGCGTGTAGTTTCATGTGAAGCACTTTGTTTCTCCGTTTAATAAACATATAATGTGGTAAGGACAAATCTGGACAGATTTCAAATTTAACACATGGGGCCAGTTCGGAAATGCTATATGTCGTTTCCAGCCTCATTTAAAATGCCTAGATAGGTAGATTATTTTTGCTTCACCGCTTGTCGTGCTTAACAACATTTAATATTGACGTGAACCTAAATGAGAGTGAACTAAATATTTAAATGTGGAGTTTCATCAATATGCAACTCGTTGCATATTGAGCTTCACTTAATGTGTAGTGTTTGACTATGGTGAATTGCCATGACATGCCTTGCAAATTTGGAAGTGATCATGCATCATATGTGACTGGCATCATGTCGTGCATGTGTCGTGGTGAATACATGTGTTGATTCTTGTTTCTGGTTTGCTTAGTCTTGGTAGAGTTCCGCAAGCGTGTCGGAATGTGAGGATCCGTTCGACTACTTCAGTTCATCTGCTTCACGGAGTCGTTCTTCTTCCAAGTGAGATCTCAGGCAAGATGATCATTTCCCTAGATACCATTACTATCATTGCCATGCTAGTTGTTTCGTTTCTATCGTTATGTCTCGCTGCCTACCACATGTTAAATATCAGTCTCCCAACATTGCCATGAAAACCTTCAACCTTTCTACAACCTAGCAAACCACTGATTGGCTATGTTACCGCTTGCTTAATCATTGGATAGCGTTGCTAGTTGCAAGTGCAGTTGCTTCCATGTGATAACATGGGTTCCTTGTTATATCACCATATTATTGCTAATTAATTTAATGCACATATATACTTGGTAAAAGTTGGAAGGCTCGGCCTTTCCAGCCTGGTGTTTTGTTCCGCCTTTGTCGCCTCACTTTCGGCTATCGGTGTTATGTTCCATAAATGAGCGCTCCTAACATGCTTCGGGTTGTTATGGGGACCCCCTAGGTTCTCGTTTTGGGGTAAAACTCGTCTGGCAAGGCCCAACATTGGTATTATATTTGCCCAACATAATAATTTTGTAATACTGAAAAACATATGGCATCATGAACCCGAGGAGTAATTCAACATAATACAGTAGGGCCAGTGATGATGGTGTTGGTCCCAAACGGGCTGCTTGTGGAGCCACCGCGAGGAAACTCGAGGTTTGGTTTTACTCATAGCTAGTCCCATGTGGTCGCGTCCTGAGAATAAGATACGCGGCTCCTATCGTGTTCATCGACACGTCGAGCGGCCTTGCTTGATTTGTTTTACCTTTCTCGAGCGTATTGTGCAAGGGATTCCGAGGATGCTTTGGGTTATCTCGAGGTTGAGGTTTTCAAATAGGAACCTGAGGAGATCACGGATTTCCCTGATCGAGGTCATTCCGCCGTAGCATGTGGAAGTTTGTGATGGACTATTTGGAGCACCCCTACAGGGTTAAATCTTTCGGAAAACCATGCCCACAGTTATGTGGCAACATGGAAACTTTGTTTAACATCTGGTTCTTGAAAACTTGAAGTAAACATAATTAAAACTTGCCAACTGGGTGCGTAACCATGACTGTCTCTTTCATGAGCATCTTCTCCGATCGAGGACACGGTGGGGTTATGTCTGACGTAAGAAGGTGTTCAGGATCATTCATTTGACCATCAGTAGTTCATGTCCGTTCTGCGTAGATCATCCCCCACTTATTTTTGTACTCGTAAGTTAGCCACCTCAAATAAATGCTTAGTCACTTGCTGCAGCCTCACCACTTAACCATACCTCACCCATTAAGCTTTGCTAGTCTTGATACATTTGGAAATGAGATTGTTGAGTCCCTTGTAGCTCACATATTACTACAACACCAGTTTCAGGTACACGTAAAGAGTTACTTTGATGTGAGCGCGTTGATTGTGCTACCTGGAGTTTCTTCTTCTTCATCGATCTAGGATGGGTTCCAGGCCTGCAGCCTGGGATAACAAGGATGGACGTCGTTCTTTTATCGTTTGTTTCCGTCCGTAGTCGGACTCTGCTCTTCTTTATGACGAATGTATATTGTTGTATTGATGTGACTCTGATGTAGCTTGCGGCGAGTCTAAGCCAATTCCATATAGTCATCTTTTCAATACATGTACTTGTAACGATATCCATTCTTGTGAAACGACGAGATGTGCTTCTATCCCTATCGAGGCCCTCGCGCCAAAATAAGGATACGGTCGCATCTTGGGCGTTACACAAGGGAGCTCGGCCGTCTATGTTTTTGGCTTTGGACAGCCAACCTTGCAGGGGCTGTAGGAGAAATGGTAAGACCCTCGATAAAAGTTGGAGCTTTAAGTAAGTATATGAGCTCGGACGTACCTCCAAAGGGGGGTTTTCGGCATCCAAGCCAGCGTCTTCCTCCTCGGCTGGCCAATCCTACTAAGGCTTGAGCAACATCCGCTACAAGTTCTCATGGGTGGTGCGGTAGAACTCTGGCACCACCCAGGGGTCGCCGGGCTTGTAGTACCACATTGGGGTATCCCGACGCTCGCATGGGAGGACGCGGCGATGGAGCATGACCTGGACCCGTCAGTTAGCTCAATGTTTGTCACCACCATCTGCCTGATGCCCTTCTGCAGTAGCTTCACATATGGAGTTGATCCCCAGTCTAGGCCTTTTTTAACCCACGAGGTTAGCCTCGCGGGGGTCCAGATCTGAATGCAGCGGGAACTACCCAGCTTTCTTCTCATGGCTCGGTGATGTAGAACCACTCCTTGTGCTAGCCCTTGATGGTGTCATTCAAGGTGCCCTCCAGCCACGCCATACGGCAAAGCTTTCTTATCGCTGCCCCACCACAGTCGGCATGTTGGCTGCTGACCGACTTTGGCTTGATGTTTAAGGTTTTGAGCCAAAGGACGAAGTGAAGATGAACCCGCGGGAAGACCTCACAAATAGTAATGAAGGTGGAGATGTGCATGACTGAATTCGGGGGAAGATCATGAAAATCTAACCCGTAGTAAAACATGAGGCCCCTGATAAAGAGGTGGAGCGGGAAGCCCAGTCCCTGGATGAAGTGGGGGACGAACACGACCCGCTCACCAGGCCTGGGTGTAGGCACCACCTGGCCCTTCTCCAGTGCATGGTGGGGGATGTCGGTCGGGAGGTAGCCGGAGCGCTTTAGCTCCTTGATGTCTCTGTCGGAGATGCTGGAGATCTCCCACTTGTCGTGATAGCCCGAGTCGGCCATTGCTGAGCTTGGAAAAGGGGGCATTCGAAAAGGGAGGGAGATGAAATGGATCTGGGCGCTCGAGCTTGAAATAAAGGGGAGTAAAGTTTGGAACGTCTGTGGTGGGCTTTGGATCTTTTTCCCTTTTTATGGGAGGCTGTAAAACCAAGGGTTCCCACTTACTATGTCATTGGCTCCGCCACTTCCCAAACCGACCGCACCGTTGAACGCGCATGTGCTAGACCGGGTCATTATTCTAATCCCCTTAAATGCGGAACACGATCTCCTCGTTGATAGGACGTGCCCAAGGGAAAGTGGCCTCGAGCCGTGGTTCGAGTTTTTTCGTAATTGGTTATCGTGACTTTTCATCAAAAGGGTTGTGAGATGAGGGATTGTTCACCTCTGGGCTTTTAAGCCTTTAGTTTTAATGATGCGTGTTTTAAGAACGTGATGTCACCACATCGACCAAACCGAAGCCACCTGAACAGAAAGGGAACTCGTTGTGCAAGCCGATTATTCTAAGTGTGTGGCTGCCGAAGACCGTACACATCAGCATTGGAGGTCAGTTCGGGGGTACTGAGGGAGTCCTGGATTAGGAGGTACTCACGAGGTCGTCTTATCCCTCGTGAGCCAACCATATGGGCCGCATCGTTGAAGACCGTATTGTCTGACGACTTTACGATCAAGACGGGATGCTCTGAAGATTAGCGTGCACTCCAAGTCAAGAAGACTAGATCGGCCCATCTGTCCCCAATTGAGGTCGGTAATATGTAACCCTAGGAACCATGGTGTCTATATAAACCAGAGGTTCTCATGTGTATAGGCAGGTGGACTCATCTAGGGTTTAGCTCATAGGGTCTCGAGGTAGATCAGCTCTTTAATCATCATCCACATCAATATAATCAAGCATGACATAGGGTTTTACCTCCTCAAGAGGGCCCGAACCTGGGTAAATAATATCTCCCCTTTTCTCCTACAATCCATCGATCAAAGGTCCACAGTTCGGGACCCCCTACCCTAGATTTGCCAGTTTTGACACCGACAGCTTCCCCTCCGATAGAGCGTCAAAACATGGATCTAGATGTAGTCCTGAAAAATAATATAATATGATATAGAAATCGTATGAAGTGATAAAATAATATCTTTAAACAATCAAAAAGTATATATACATTTGAGACATATCAGCATTCCCAAGCTTAATTCCCACTCGTCCTCGAGTAGGTAAATGATAAACCAAAGATATTTTTTTATGTTGAATGCTACCTAGGATATTATTGATCAAATGATGTAATCATGGTATGAATTTGGGATACAAATGATTCAAGGCAATAGTCTATCAATTTGATATTAAAATAACCATACATGGGCATGCAAATAAAGAATCATTGCATTTCCAAAATGAAAATGCAAAAGAACATGATCTATACACACTTATCTTGATAAGCATAGCACACCTAGTATTCCTAAAGTAAATATATCAAATCATGAACAACCCTGACGCCAAACCAAGCAATTAAATCATAGTTTTCTCGCTCCACCTTTCAACTGACATGCAATACTTGAGCGTCACCCATGGTCTTAGCACTTTGGATGGCATATAGAATGATGATATCGGTTTAATTAGGAAGACAAAAAGGTATAATAAAGTCTCGCATCAAAGCATCTTGATCGTTAGGCAATGGAGATGCCTTATAATCGATGTCAATGTGAGGAGTAGGGATTTCCATGCAACAAAATGCACTACAGCTATAAGTGTATGAAAGCTCTCCTAATGAAGTTAAGTGGATGTACATCCAACTTACTTGAACATGAAGACCTCGAGCATTTTCAGGAATCTCGTCATTGGAATATGCAAGTCAAGTTCTAATAATGTAAAAATCCCACTAGCATATGAAAGTGAAAATCATGAAAACTTTGTATATGAAATGCATGGTGCTACTTTGAAGCACAAGTGTGTTAAATGGTGTTAGTGCAACCCCTCTACATTTTTCTCTCATTTTATCATTTTTGGTGGGCTCCTTTTGAACTCTTTTTCATCCTCACAAGTACGGGCGCACCCTAATAACACGACCAAAAGAACTCCACCAGAGGAGTCATCCGACCAGGCATATTGCATGGTGGGTTGTTAAAAACAACAAATGGGTGAACTAAAATTCGTAAGGTCAAAAACAGATCGCATATCAAAAGAGTAAAATTCTAAAATGCACATGTCTAGGGTGAGATGCGCCTGACGACGGCGATGAGCGCTTCCAGACGAGCTTAAACTCACTAGCTCCTCGGATGTCATTTGGCCCAATGGAGTGATGTGTGCCTTCTTGAGATGTTTGAACATCCAGGGAGTGGTTATTTGTTTGGCATCTTTGGATGTCAACCTCTTCTCACCATGAGGGGAGTGAGCCTCGCCGAGCTCCTCCTCCTCCTCTTCCTCTCCTTATTGACACTTGATTTGGAGGAAGAGTCTTGGCTCTCTCTAAGGGCATCCGAGGAACTTCCTCAGATGGCCATGTTCTTAGCCCTGTTCTTCGGACCCTAATACTTAAAAACTGCATTGGGATTTTTCCCAAAGAGGAGGGGATGATGCAACATAGTAGAGGTAAGTATGTCCCTCGGTGAGAACCAAGGTTATCGAAACAATAGGAGGACCATGCAATTTCCTGTCTCTAGCACCTCCACACAAAAGAGCACACACTTGCACCCAACGCGGTCAAGAGGGTTGTCAATCCCCTTGAACTCGTTACTTGCAAGCGATAAGTAGTGATAGATCAATAATTTGGTAAATATAAAATAAAAATAAAAATAAATTAGATAATGTCATCAAGGTATTTAGAGTTTTGTAAATATATTTATGAGGAGACCCGGGGGCATAGTTTTCGCTAGAGGCTTCTCTCTCAAAGAAAGCATACGGTGGATAAACAAATTAATGTTAGGAAATTGATAGAAAAGTGCATAGTTATGCAATATTTATTTCAGCAATGATCATGTATATAGCATCACATCCATAAGCAAGTATACCGACTCATGCCTGCATCTACTACTATTACTCCACCCATCGACTGCTATCCCGCATGCATCTAGAGTATTAAGTAAAAACCGAGTAATGGTTGGAGGATGATGACATGATGTAGACAAACTGAATCCAATTAATATGAATAAACCTAATTGATATACCCTTATTGGCAGCAATACAATCTGTGTCATGTCCCTTTCTGTCACTGGTATTGAGGACGACAAGATTGAACCCACTACAACACACCTCTCCCACTAAAGATAAATCAATCTAGTTGGCCAAACCAAACCGATAGATCGGAGAGAATTCTGAAGCTATAACAATCACACATATAATAATTCAATGCAGAGTAAAATATTATTCATGAATATTTTGAACAAAACCCCACAAATCATCGAATCCCGACAAACACACCACACAATAGTGATTACATAAGATAGATCACTGCGGGAATCACGGTGATCTTGACAATGAAGAACATGGAGAGAGATAGCCATCTAGGTACTAACTGCGGACCCGTAGGTCTATGGTGAACTACACACACATCACCATGGGAACGTAAAGGTTGATGTAGAGGCCCTACGTGATTGGTCCCCCCTCGTGCAGGGCACCAAAACAGGGCTCCAAATGGGCACACCGCGGAACGGAGAGTTGCAGCGGCGGAAAATGTGTTTTTGGAGGCTTTCTAGGGTTTTCCCAAAGTATATGAATTTATAGTAGTGAGATCGGGACCAGAGGAGCTAGAACGTGGCCCCAAGCTACCAGGGAGGGACCATCCCCCTGGGCGCACCCTATTGGCTTGGGGGCACCTTGTATGCCCTCTGGTCTTCCTTTGAAACTTTCAACTCTTTTTTTTTGTCTAGAAAAAACCGTCAAATTTTTTTGGGGTATTTGGACTTTGTTTGGTAGAGTATTCCTCAAAGGCCAAAAACATGCAAAAAAATAACAACTAGCACTTGGCGGTGGGTTAATAGGTTAGTGCTAAAAAATAATATAAAACAACAAATAAATGGTTAATAAGTATCCTAGAATGATAATATAATAGCATGGAACAATAAAAAAGTATAGATACGTTGGAGACATGTCATATCCTTCTTTACCCTGACCTTCTTCTCCTCTTTCTTTGTATTGGGAGGGACCTCGTAGGGGTCCATGGCCAAGAGCCTTTCAAGCTCGGAGTTTGGCGGGTCCTCAAGCAACAAAGCACGAGACTTGATGGTCCTCGAGCGCTCCCGCTAAGTTTGTCTGAGGTATTGTAATAATGGTTATCCTATTAAAAATAAAATAATGGGAGAATCAGTAAATAGATTATTAAGCAAAAGTAACCTTGACCAGGTGGTTGTCTTGGCTCAAGCCTATGTCCTCAGCTTGACGAGAGAAGGTGTTGTCTTAGGCTTGAATAAGAGCTTCCACATCCCATCGAGGTCAACTCGTCAGAAAAATCCTTGGATTACCCCCTCATCCTCCAATTTATGCCTCCACATCGGAGCAACGCGAGTCTAGAGGGGAAGAATTCATCTATGAAGCATGACGTGGATCACATCCAACAGGGTGATACTCATCTTGGGCCCGGCATTGACCTTTACCCGGAGTTCCTTCATCTTTTCTATTCTCCCCAGGAGTAGCTCTTGTCAGTCCAAGAATGAGTCTCTCGAGGCGTGCTACCAAGGAGGCAGGGACTGCCTCCTATTGATCGACAAGGTAGAACAACTCTTGTTGTCGAAGTTTCAAAGTCTCCACAAAGATCCCCTCCGACCAGACAACTTTGGGCATCTTACTGATCATCGCCCGCTGCAATCCACGAGCTGTTGGAATTATGTGTCCTGCAACTATATTCAAATAATTGGAATTGCTAATATTCGGAATACCTCATGATGTAATTATACATGGAACTACTTTACATGATTATCATGGAATTACTACTTGTTGGAATACTTAAGTTGTATACTTAAGGAAGCTGGTCAATTATCGATGGAATACAATATATTTTATATATTGGAAAGACTACCCGGGTACGCTGATAATTGGAAGAAGCTAGATCGTGTAATTAGATTACGGCCCTAATATTGATCTACATAATTAGAGGAACTTATACTCTGTTATGACGCGTTGATCACAAGCGCATGCTTCGGGGACTCGACGGATAGGATCCGCTAACAGACAAATTATATCGTGGTTGGTAGTTTGATCTAGACTCTATCCGGAAACTAGTTTAAAGACTAGGAATCTTATAACTGTAAAAGAGGTGGACTCTTTGGAAACACAGTATAAGAAGGTCCCTACCCCCTAGCCTCAGAGATGCGATTGTGAGCGGCACCACGGATAAGCGCAGAGGAATAGGGGGTAGACCACAAACCCTAAATATCTAACATTGGCATCCGAGCTAGGTTCACCGTGCTAGTCGATGTTGATTGGCTGCGTGCTCTGCAGCACTCTGCGCCAATCCGTCAGACGGACCCTCGCTTCCTCTTCGCCTCTTGGCCTCTCCTCACACCACATATTCGTCGGTGTTGCTTTGTTGTGCCAGATGATTTTGCCGCTGGTTTTTTCAGTGCATGCCGGCTAGCCAGAATCCCGCTGCAAACAATACGAGCGCTCGTCTAGATCGTTCGGAATCTTCCCACCACATGTGTTGCAACACCGGTCAGGCGCTACTAGCCAGCCTACGCTCACGCCATGGCAATTCCACCAAGTCGCTCGCGGCTTCATGTGATCCGGAATTAAATCCGCTACGCACTCTGCGGGATCCATCGTGGTCAATCATGGTCAACTTGTACACAGGGAATCCAAGCACGACGTTGGAAATAGACTGATTTGGTGTGCACTTCATGAAGCTCACAAGTAGCCAGATCGATCTAATCTGGTTGAGCCGCCCAACAGATCAGTCCGGCGAAATCCACCAGCCGCCTTGACCTCGTCGCTTGCTACCTCGACGGTGCCACGCACTCCGGCGCGGAACCAGCCGTGGAGTCACCGTCTCGCCGCTAGCCCGACCCGATGCCTCGAGCTACAGTTCTCCACCCGTCTGCCCGGCCTTCATCGCCCGTATCAGCTATTCATGCGGCCGTGTACGGCAAGCTGCTGCTGGATAGATGTTAACTATTGTACGGTGTGGAAATCAACACGTACTGCAGGAATTGAACATTGTTGTTGCACGGTCAGAAAAGAAAGAAGAGGAAAACTGTTTTGTGCTATTCTGTTTGGAAACTTTTGCAGAAGAGATGAAGAATCGAATGCTTATCCGAGCCTGCAGATCCCCGGTAATGGTGCTAGTACTGAGGAATTAATTATTTACACATGTGATCTTCATCTACCACTCAAATTGAGGAAGGAGAGTGCAGATAATCTCTTACCACTGCGGTACAAGCAGAAAGCTTGTTTGTTTCTGCTGCTTGTATTGTACTACTTGGATGTCCCAACAAATTAACGAATTCAGTCAGCTAGGTGCCTAGCTCCTACTACTAATACTACTTGCATCTCGAATTAGGATAGTGGTCGATCTTGCCTGTGAATCATCTTCAAAATTTCACGGCAAAAGGAAGAAAGTACCCACAGAAATTTTTACGGTTCGGAAAGATATATCATTTTCTCTGGGTTTTTTTTGCGGAGTAAACAAACCGGAAAACTCTACACCAACCTGTTTGAAATAATTTTATATGCACTTGTCACCATGAGTGGTCACTCAATCTGTGCAATATGAGATACTATTTGTTCTATGGAGGAAGACAGTAAACTCTTCGAGGGAATGACTCGGTCAATTATGGTTGGCTACACCTTGAAGAGAAAGATACAATACTTCAAATAGAATTGGCTAAGAGGAAGTGTCCATTGTGGAACATCACTTTTTTAAGTAGGATGATGGGAACCACTCCGTGAAAAAGGAAATTTGTTCTCACTTAACGGTATGTCCATTGTCAATGTTTGCATTATATGTCTATGTGTCACTATTTTTGTCTGGATAGTTGGATTATGGTGTTGGTTCATATACATCATTTACTGCTGGAATATCATAGTAACTTTATTGGCATGCAACAATCTCAAAGGAAATTTATGTACTTTGTATTGGAAATTATGCCATGAAACTTCCTTGTGAAGGAAAACTATTACCGTTATACAACACTCTCTGCAACTTCTGTAAGAAGGGATTTGATTTATTTTTATCTTGGAACCTATTGATTATGACATACTATTTGGAAAAGGAAGAGCAGAAATATTGCTCAATGGTTAAATTTGTGCATTATGTATTTTCACACAATGGTCTATCTTTCTTGATGTCCGTTGGAAGTTGGCAAACAAATTTGTTTATTTGGAAAAGATAACTCTATATAGAGGAATGCTCACAATGGGAACACATGCTTGGAATTTTATTATCTACGTCATCAATGACTTGGTAACATATCTTGGAACTAGATGAATTGGCTTATTGATTCTGGAATTCTAAACTTTAGTGGGAGGAATTTGGTATTTTGTGAAGCATATATACTGGACATTTTTACTGGCACACCTTTTATTAAGGTGGAAGGAGATTACAAAAGGAAACTTCACATCATTTTTTATACAGTTATGGTATTTTTTCCAACTCCCACTAGAGGCTAGATTATTTATTTTATCACATTCATTGATAATTGCACTTGATATGGTTATGTTTATACTATTTGAATCACAAGTTGGAATGTTTTATTGTGCTTGTCACATTACATACTGAAGTGGAAAATCAGTTGATTAAAAGATATCAAACTTTTAACAACTGACTCGTGGGGGAAAGTACACTTCAGGAATATGTCAATTGAACATGAAAAGAGCATGGAACTATTCACCATTCTAATATAGTTGTACACTCCGCAATTGAATGGAGGAATTGAATATTCCATTTTTAAGGACCGTTGCATACTACCATTTGTTGTTATCATTCTTCATCTAGCACAGTCACTATATGTCTTTTAGACTCGAAGGAAATATTCCATCTTAGCAGGAAATTATCACATACTACAAAGCACACACCAGGAAATTTTTATTGTTATTCTAGTGGATCAAAGGATATTTTATTTGTTATATAAAAGAAGGAAACTGGTGGAAAGTAGGAACACACTTATTTTTATGATCAAGGGTGGAATTGTTGACAATCATACTGGAATTTAATCTTGACCCCAAAGGAAACCACAATTGTGACTCCTAACACTAACATGCATAGGATAAGTGGGAGGAATTGACTTGGAATTTCATCTCTGGATAATTGTTATTCATTTCATTCTTGGGGGGAGTCACTCTAAATTTTTAGAGGAACGAAAAAAAATTCTTAAGAAGGATTTCTTATCAATGACAACTATGGGCGGAAGAATTGCGGGAAGGAACAAACTCAAATTAGGAAGAACATAGTTTGGGAAATTAATATCACACCAAACAACCGCAATCCTATTGTCTGAAAGTCTTTTTTTAAGGAAATTTTGGCTCATTGTAATATTATAATGTCACTCTTGCTATTCAGTTCTTCACACAAAAGGAAATATACTTTGTGGAAACTCTCACTCCTGGAATTCGGGATAGAGGAACTAAAGACATGGTTTGGTAATTGGATATATTATAATGTATGGTCTTATGACAAGCTTCACATCAATGGAATGGAAGGGTCATACGGTTTTCTAAATGAAGCAAGGCGGTCATCTACAAATTTAAGTGTAAAATATTTTGCTTTATTATTGTATACGTTAACATTGTTTTGTTGTTTACAATGATAAAACCACATTGATGGAAGTGAAAGCTTGGTCATGTTTTAACTTTCATATGAAAGGAATGTTTGAAGCTTCCTATGTTTTGGGAGTGGAACTACATAGGGCATGTTTTTGGAAATGTTTTCTATGGAAAATTGCAAACTTGTTAAAGTATCTGGAACCAAACTCAGTGAGGAATTATGTTATGAACTCGCGAGGAAAAAGGGATAATACATGGTGTTGAAATTTATTGTATCTTTGATATACATCGTACCTTAGCTTTCGGGATTTATGCTACGTTAAAGTAGTGGAATGAAAGACAAGAATCTAAGGGAATGCCACACATCATATTAGATTGTGGAAAGTGCATCATAACATGTCACTTGTTAAACACATTGAGGAATTTATTATTGTATCTATGAGATAAAAAAAAAGGTCCAGGTACACATATTTAATTTTATTTTTATAGTACTAATATAGTGCAGGTTCACTGACTAAAGTCAGGAGTTTCATTCAAACATGGTTACTTATGAAACTTCATTTACTGATTGGATTTGATATTTACGTGGTTCTGAAAATTTATTCAACATGGTTATCATATATTTTGACTCAATGTGGAATCATTCATGTTATTGATATATGTGACTGAAAATAAATGATGCGGAATTTTGACTTGAGGAAACAAAATACTCAAGGTGCCTCTAAAGGTGGAATTGCACTCGAGGAAATAATACTCGAGACGCCGAAGACAGCTATGCTGGAATAATTAGGCGGAAACTAAGGTCTCAAGTGATCTTAGGGGTCACAACAAGGAAACATATTGAGGGAATATATCACAATATATATTTATAGAGTTTTCAACATAGTGTTAATATGATTGTTGGTCCCTTGACTAAGCTTCTTAGTCAGGAGGTATTTGGCATGCATGTTTATGCTATGGATTTACGAATATTTGAATGATCGTTTTGGACAAGTGGGAGATGTTGGAATTATGTGTCCTGCAACTATATTCAAATAATTGGAATTGCTAATATTCGGAATACCTCATGATGGAATTATACATGGAACTACTTTACATGATTATCATGGAATTACTACTTGTTGGAATACTTAAGTTGTATACTTAAGGAAGCTGGTCAATTATCGGTGGAATACAATACATTTTATATATTGGAAAGACTACCCGGGTACGCTGATAATTGGAAGAAGCTAGATCGTGTAATTAGATTATGGCCCTAATGTTGATCTACATAATTAGAGGAACTTATACTCTGTTATGACGCGTTGCTCACAAGCGCGTGCTTGGGGGACTCGATGGATAGGATCCGCTAACAGACAAATTATATCGTGGTTGGTAGTTTGATCTGGACTCTATCCGGAAACTAGTTTAAAGACTAGGAATCTTATAACTGTAAAAGAGGTGGACTCTTTGGAAACACAGTATAAGAAGGTCCCTACCCCCTAGCCTCAAAGATGCGATTGTGAGCGGCACCACGGATAAGCGCAGAGGAATAGGGGGTAGACCACAAACCCTAAATATCTAACACGAGCTTGGAGTCATTGTTGTCCGACTTGGTGCTAAACACCTTCAGCCACAACCCAGAATGAGGCTCGATGTGGGGGAAGGCCTCACAAAAGGTGATAAAGGCGACAATATGGAGGATGGAGTTCAAGGACAGGTGATGAAAATCTAGCCCGTGGAAATAAAGAAGACCATGAACGAAGGGGTAGGGGTGGGTCGGGGGAATCCCAGACCTCCAACAAGGTGGGAAATAAAGATGATCTACCCCACCTTTCGAGGAGTAGGGATGGCCAAGGTAGAAAGCACATCACCGATATTCATAAGGGGTCGAGATTCATCTATAGCGGGGATGCGCCCGTTGGACGGGAGCTCGATGATGGTTTCGGTCGTAACTTTAGAGGGTAACCACTTCCCCTTGTGTTGGCGGCTTAAGACGCTGGGACGATGAATCGTTTTCCACTATCGGTCATCTCTGGTGATGGAGAAAGGAGAGTGTGGGGGTGGGAACAAGAACTATATCTCGGGGCACTTAAAGCTTTTGAAGGGGGAAGCAATGGTGTGAGAACTCAGAGCGTGGGTAAAAACGATTTATCATTTCCCTTCTTATAGCCACTAAAAGGTCGGGGGCGCCACATCACACAAAAACCATTGGTTTCTGATACATATGTGTAATATATTGTAACACCCCTCGGTTCATGCTACACTGATCATTGTAATTAGGCTACAGTAACACACGAGATTAAGCTAATGCTTTTGCTAATCCAAGTTTGATCACTTTTGGAGTCAATTCTTAACTCAATTTCTTTTGTCATTCAAATTCATTTGTAAAGTGGATTTAATAGTTTTGCAAACCTCAAAACTAAATTCATGGATAGGTTGCAAATATTCCCTAAGAAATTATAAAACTGTAACCCACATTTTTTTAAAGTGTTTTAGTGCCTCAAATAATTTAAAATAGAAGACAAATCAATTACTAAATGCCATTTTGATTTAATTAAATTTCAAATAAATTCTAAAGGTCCCCAAACTTTTTGTCATACTGCTTGTTAATGCATATGACAGAAAGGGGCCAATTCCATATTTTACAAAAGTGCATTGGTGATGTTTTAAATAAATAGAAGCACTTATTTTAAAAGAACAAAATAAAATAGAAATAAAAACGCTAAAAGGGGCAGGGGCTGAGTGTCGTGGCACTTAGGCCTGCCAGCCCAAATTGTTGGCCCAGCCCATCTAGCCCCCCCCCCCTCCCATCATCTTCCTCCTCTTCATCACGGAGACGTGGGGGAGCCGATGCTCGCCACCGGCGACCCCGTCGCCGTGGCGCCCATCCGACGCCTCCCCGTCGGCTACAAGGCCTCCCACGCCGTCCCAAAATCCTAGTCGCCCCTAGTTCCCCTCGCCCGCTCCCCATGCTCGCCTCCTTCCTCCCCCTGCTCAGACCGAGCCGTCGTCGCCAAGGCCACTCGGTAGCCATGGCCACCGAGCCCATCTCGCTGCCCCAACGTGTCGAGGAGATCCACCACCTTCTACTCCTCCTTCTGCACCGAGCCATTGGAGCCCAGAGCCCTTGCATCATCGTCCCCGCATCATCTTCCTCCTCGGATCGCCACCACTCCTCGCCATCGATTTCGATCACCTCGAGCCTCCCCCAAGCCCGCTATGCTCACGTGCAGGAGCCCGGTGAGCCCCACGTCCTTTCCCATCTCTCCCCGAGCCTGATAAGGCCCCGTAGCCCCCTAGACACCATGGTCGCAGCTCGGCTCCGGTCAAGCTCGACGCCGGCGAGCCTCCGATGGCCTTTAGGTTCCGGGCTCGTGCCCGTCGTCTTTGTTGCGTTGCGTAGGTCCTCCCTAGCTGCTCCGCTTGCTAGAGCGCCGCAGCCCCGCCCACGTCGAGCTCCCGTTGGTCGCCGCTGCAAGACTCGTCGTCGGCAACGTTTTTGACCGCCCCCGGCTCGGCTTTCCCCCCAGGTCGACGCGGCTCGGCGCCAGCGTTCGATCCCACCCGACCCAGTGCCTTTTGGTGACCTGTGGGCATTTTCCGATCACCTCCCGAGTCGTGTAGCCATGGATTTTGGTCGCGAGGGCCACTCCGGTCGCCGGAGCCGACCTGACTAACTGGGGCCACCCGAGTGACACTGGCAAGTAGGCGAGGGCACCCTAGTTGACGAGTTGACCTGTTCAATTGGTTGACTCGGCACTGCCCAGTCAATACCTAGTGGGCCAGCCCGGCTAATTAACATGTTAATTAATTATATTAATTAGATTAAGTTAATCACACACTGACATGTGGGTCCCCATGCCATAAAATCCATTTTAGACTAATTTAAAATCTGGTTTAGCCCTCTGTCTATGACACGTGGGGCCGAGCTGTCAACTTTGACGTGAGACACGTGGGGTGACTCGTGATGTCATGCTAACATCATGCTCACGCATAAATTGCATTTTCTAAATTAAAATAAATCTGTTTATTTCATAATATTATTAAAACTTTGTAAAATCATATAAATTAATCCGTAGCTCGGATGAAAATAATTTATACGTGAAAGTTGCTCAGAAAAATCCCTCGAATCCTAATATGATGTTCATTCATCTATCACACGCTCCTAGCATGATGAACATGGAAATTTTGGCATTAGGATCACGTGTCCGAAAGTAGCCACAGACCCGGGAAATATCATTAAATATTTTCCCGCTCCTTCTGTGACGCGTAGTACTCCGTTAGCTCATCCCTAGCACCGCATATTGCCATGTCATGCATCGTGTTGCATCCGCATTCTTTATTTATCGTTTCTTCCTCCTCTTCTCTCCGATGGACGCCGAGACTGGCGCTGTTCTTGGGTACGACTACGCCCCTGACGATCAACCTTTTGCGGCAGAGCAACAAGGCAAGCAACCCCCCCCCCCTTGATCATTCCGATATCACGCATTCTTTCTCCTTCATGCTTGCATTAGATTTTACTATCATTGTAGATAGCTCCCATTCTTATGCATAGCTTGCTTTTGCTAAACTGCTTTTGTACCCTACTACATATTAAATCCTTAGTATAGGTTGATTAGTGATCCTCAGCGACCCCACTTAGTCCCACTTGCCCCTACTTCATCATCAAAGACTCGACGACTCGAAGACTCGAAGACTCGATCATCCGACCGACAAGCCATGACCCGTCACATCACCTCACACCCCTTAGTTATACGACTCTATAGAGCTACTATCGAGTACCGAGGGTAATACCTCGTAATGTACTCCTGATGTTAACTTTGTATTGTAGTTAACCGGAGGTGGATTATGGAGGTTGATTCCTCCTTCACCACCTCCGATAATGCCTCTGTCGTGCAACCCCTCAAGCGTGAACCATCGAGGATGATTCCTCCCTGGTCACCTTCACGGTTACATCTATTGGAATCTGTTGAGGGTGATACCTCGGATTCCTCTAATGTTATGGACACACGGATACTTTAACTTTACTACTGGAACATGATGAGATGTGTGGAGCGGGTGGATTCTAATAACCCACAAGTATAGGGGATCGCAACAGTTTTCGAGGGTAGAGTATTCAACCCAAATTTGTTGATTCGACACATGGGGAAGCCAAAGAATATTCTCGAGTATTAGCAGTTGAGTTGTCAATTCAACCACACCTGAAAGACTTAGTATCTGCAGCAAAGTTTCAGTAGCAAAGTAGTGTGATAGTAACGGTAGCAGTAGTGACAGCAGCAGTAGTGACAGCAGTAGCGGTAAAGTAACTTAGCAAGGACCAGTAGGAAAAGACTCGTAGGCATTGGATCGGTGATGGATAATTATGCCGGATGACATTCATCATGTGACAGTTATAACACAGGGTGATACGTAACTAGCTCCAGTTCGTCAATGTAATGTAGGTATGCATTTTGTATTTAGTCATACGTGCTTAAGGAAAAGAACTTGCATGACATCTATTGTCCATCCCTCCCGTGGCAGCGGGGTCCTAATGGAAACTTAAGGATATTAAGGTCTCCTTTTAATAGAGAACGGAACAAAGCATTAGCACATAGTGAATACATGAACTCCTCATAGTATGGTCATCTCCGGTAGTGGTTCCGGCTATTGTCACTCCGGGGTTGCCGGGTCAGAACACATAGTAGGTGACTACAACTTGCAAGATAGGATCAAGAACACACATATATTGATGAAAATATAATAGGTTCAGATCCGAGATCATGGCACTCGGGCCCTAGTGACAAGCATTAAGCAAAGCAAAGTAGTAGCAACATCAATCTCACAACATAGTGGATACTAGGGATCAAACCCCATCAAAACTAATTCGATTACATGATAGATCTCATCCAACCCATCACCATCGAGCAAGCCTACGATGAGATTACGCACGAACGGTAAAGAGCATCATGGAATTGGCGATGAAGGATGGTTGGTGATGACGACGGCGTCGATTTCCCCTCTCCGGAGCCCAGAATGGACTCCAGATCTGCCCTCCAGAGGAAGAACAGGTGGTGGTGGCGGCTCCATATCGTAAAACGCGATGAACCCTGCTCTCTTAATTTTTTTCTGGGCGAGAGAGAATATATAGAGCTGGAGTTCGAGGCTGCGGAGCCACGAGGGCCTCACAAGCCTGCCAGGCGCGGCCAGGGGGGGCCGTGCCTCCTGGGCTTGTGGGCTCCTGGCTCCACGTCTCGAGATGATTCTTGCACCAGTATTATTTATATATTCCACAAAAATTCCTTGTAAATTTCCATGTCATTCCGAGAACTTCTATTTCTGCGCAAAAACAACACCATGACAATTCTGCTGAAAACAACGTCAGTCCGGGTTAGTTCCATTCAAATCATGCAAATTAGAGTCCAAAACAAGGGCAAAAGAGTTTGGAAAAGTAGATACGATGGAGACGTATCAACTCCCCCAAGCTTAAAGCCTTGCTTGTCCTGAAGCAATTCAGTTGACAAACTGAAAGAGACAAAAGAAAAACATTTACAAACTCTGTTTGACCTTGTTGTTGTAATTATGTCTAACTCATATTCAGATTTTCAGCAAGATCATAAGCTAACCACATAAGCAATAACATCTAGGTCTCATGGTGTACTCATATCAATGGCATAATCAACTAGCGAGCAATAATGATAAGTTTCAAATGTCAACACTTCAATCAAAACAAACATGAAAACAATATGAACAGATGGTATCTCGCTAGGCTTTTCTAAGACCGCAAAAACATAAATGCACAACACCTTCAAAGACCAAGGGTTGACTGAATATTGTAATTCATGGCAAAGAAGATCCAGTCATAGTCATACTCAATATCAATTAATAGCAAAGCATAAAAATGATGGAGGTGCTCTCTAACTGGTGCCTTTTATAAGAAGAGGATGATTCAACATAAACGTAAATAGATAGGCCCTTCGCAGAGGGAAGCATTGATTTGCAGAGGTGCCAGAGCTCAAGCGTTTAAAACAGAGATAAATAATTTTTGGGTGGTATGCTTTCATTGTCAATGCGATGACCAAGAGTTTTCACCATCTTCCATGCTACACAAATTATAGGCAGTTCCCAAAAAGAAAAGTAAAGTTTTGTCTCCCCCACCACCAATCAATCACATTCCACGACTAGCCGAATCCTCGGGTGCCGTCCATACCAACAACAATCGAGGGGGAGTTTTGTTTATAACTATCTTTTCGATTTGAGCATGGAACTGGGCATTCCGATTACCGGCCCCTTTCTCGTGAGTGATAGTGAATAAACACATATTGAGGATAACACGCCTAGCATGGAAGATACTGACCGCCCCTTGTCACCACATGAGCGGTTCGGGCATACAAAACAGATTATTTCTTGAAGATTTAGAGAGTGACACATGCAAATTTACTTGGAACAACACGTAGATACCGTATATAGGTAGGTATGGTGGACGCATATGGAACAACTTTGGGTTTATGGAAGTGGATGCACAAGCAGTATTCCTGCTTAGTACAAGTGAAGGCTAGCAAAAGACTGGGAGGCGACCAACTAGAGAGCGACAACAGTCATCAGTATGCATTGAAATTAACCAACATTGAGTGCAAGCATGAGTAGGATATAAATCACCATAAACATGAATATCATAGAGGCTATGTTGATTTTGTTTCAACGACATGCGTGAACATGTGCCAAGTCAAGCCACTTGAATCATTCAAAGGAGGATACCATCCTATCATACTACACCATAATCATCTTGAAATTCATGTTGGCATACAAGACAAACCATTATAAGCTCCTAGCTAATTAAGCATGGCATCAGAAACTATGATCTCTAAGTTGTCAATGCAAACATGTTTCTCTCATAACAATGTTGAATTAGGAACGATGAGCTAGTCATATTTACAAAAACAAAATAGGTCGAGTTCATACCAGCTTTTACAGGCTCAGTCACTTCATCATATATCGTCATTATTGCCTTTCACTTGCATGACCGAATGATGTGAATAATAATGAGAGTGTTCGTGCATTGGACTAAGCTGGAATCTGCAAGCAAACTCAGAGTAGAAGACAAAGTAATATGGCTCTTTGACGGATAAACAATTATGCATGTGAGAGCCACTAAACATTTTAACCATGGTATTCTACCTTGACCCAAAGAAAAATAAAACTACTTACACGGGAAAGCTCCCAAAAAGCAAAAGAAGAACGGGAAACCTTTTTGGGTTTTCCTTTTTAAAACCACTAAACAAGATAGAAAGTAAACTTACAACTATTTTTTTTCTCAAATTTAAACAAACACACAAGAAGAAAGCGAGAAAAAGAAATAAACTAGCATGGATGATACAATGGCAAGGTGTGAACACCGACTATCAAAGTGAAAGTGTGAGCATGAATATAAAGTCGGTGAGAAACACGTACTCCCCCAAGCTTAGGCTTTTGGACTAAGTTGGTCTGCTCCCAAGGAGGGAAGTAACCGTCTCCGGGGTGCTCCGGAGTGTACTGAGGGTGCCACTGTTGGGTGAGCTCCTCTGGCTCCCACTGATAAATTGGCGTCTGGTACTCGACCGGTAGCTCGAGCACGGGCGCCTGTGGTGGCTCTATGCCCCAATATGTGTAGATGTCCGAGGGCATAATAATGTACCAGCCTAAATGAAGATTGAACAAAGAAGGAGCAGGCAAAGTAATAGTCTCACGAGTACCCTGGCTAAATACCAAGTTATAAATCATCCTCTTATTTATATCTTTATCAAGAAAGTCATGGCGAACCATGCTATCATAATCTAGATATCTCTCAAGAAGAAGCATCTCTTCTTCCTCGTGCAGTCTAATAGGTATCTCAAAATGTTTAGCAAGACGGGTAGCATAGATACCTCCATAAACAACGCCTTCCGTACGGTTCGTGTTCAACCATTCAGCCACTATAGCGCCCAAGCTATAAGTTTATCATTATAAAGAGCTTCGCGCAAAACCGCAAGATCTGGGGAGCTAAGAGCCCCAGCTTACCCACGGTCAATCAAACATTTTCCCACGAATAATGAGAGATATCGAAGCATGGGAAAATGTACACTAGCAACTCTAGCGCAAGACACTCCTCTCTCCTCTCCTACAGCAACAGTATCAATGAAAGCCTCCAAGTCCCGTGGACGAGGTTCATGAATATCCCCAACATAAGGTAATTTGCAAACATTGCAGAAATCCTGAAGTCACATGCGCTGGGGGATATCATATAACTTGAACTCAAACATAGGAGGACTCTTCCTTGGATAAAAATTAAAGCTTTGCACGAAAATATTAGTGAGGAGGAGGTATTGTGCACACTTATCTTCGACAAATGCGGTAAGGCATGCGTTCTCCACCAAATAATAAAAATCCTCATAAAGACTGGCGGCACGTAAAAACACATCGCTTGGCCACTCGCACACTCGAACTTCTGCAACTCGGGGGACTCGATACTTGGGTTTCTTCTTCTCATTTTCATCTTCCTTGGGGTCCCGGTTGAAGAGCCTCTTAGGAACCTCCTCATCTTTTCCTTTTTCTTTCTCTGAAAATTTCTGAAATTTTTAGTGACTCAAAAGAGAAGTGAACAAGGCTCAACAAAACTCATAGCAACTACTCCTATAAGTGCCTAGAGGCCATATCATGCATCAAAACTACTTGGGACCAACTAAAATTAACATGCAAAGCTCAAGAACATGGTCACCAAGACAGCAAAAATACGCAACGAATAAGGCACTAGAACAAAAACTAATTGGACCAATGGAGGAGTCACATACCAAGGAACAATCCCCCAAAACAGTTTGGTGAATGGGGCTTTGCACAAGGAGATCGAAGAATGCAGCAAGAGGAGCAAGAACACGGGTTTGAGTTGTGGAATGATTTTTTCTGGAGGTATGAGAAGGAGATGGGAGCTGGAATAAGTGGAGGGAGCCATGTAGGATCCAAAAGCCTGCCAGGCGCGGTCAGGGGGGTGCCCGCGCCTCCTGGGCTTGTGGCCCACTGGTGCATCCCCCTGACTAGCTCTCTATCTCAGATATTTTCTAATATTCCAGAAAAATCATACTTGAATTCCAGGGCATTTGGAGAACTTTTATTTTTGGGACACTTTTCTACGGGACGGAAAAGGCAGAAAACAGGAAAAACAAAGCTAAATTTATCATTTTCTTCTAAACAACGGAAAGTAAAAGTTGGGAGCAGAAGGTTGTGACTCTTAGGACGTGTTCGGACTCCCTCCGCTCCGCGACTCCGTGCTGGAGCGGAGTGGCCGTCCAGTGTTAATTAGAAGAGTTCCTAAAATGCAACTCCGCGTACTCCGCTCCGTGGAGGGAGTCCGAACAGGCGCTTAGATTCATCCATCTCATGTTCATCAAAAGAAATCCGTCAATGAGGTTGATCAAGTCTCCTTGACAAACCTTTTTTGAATCACATAAAATTGGAGAACTTTCGAATAATCACTAGGTTACCTCAATGGGGATGTCTGCTACTTCTCAAACAACAGCGCCAGAAATTGACACGTTGACGGAGATTGGGCTTGCGTTGGTTTTTCCCTTGAAGAGGAAAGGGTGATGCAGCACAGGAGCAGTAAGTATTTCCCTCAGTTTGAGAACCAAGGTATCGATCCAGGAGGAGGGTCTCATCAAGTCCAGAGTACCTGCACAAACACAAACAAGCTTGCACCCAACGCTTCAAAGGGGTTGTCAATCCCTTCAAGATTGTTTGCAAAGTGAGATCTGAAGGTGCAAAGTCATGACGATATCTAAGGCAATGATCATACATATAGGCATCACGTCCGACACAAGTAGACCAATACTTTATGCATCTACTACTATTACTCCACACATCGACCGCTATCCAGCATGCATCTAGTGTATTGAGTTCATGACGAACAGAGTAACACTTTTAAGCAAGATGACATGATGTAGAGGGATAATCTCAAACCAATGATGAAAACCCCATATTTTTACCCTTGATGGCAACAACACGATGCGTGCCTCGCCACCCCTTCTATCACTAGGTGAGGTCACCGCACGGTATGAACCCAAAACCAAGCACTTCTCCCATTGCAAGAATCATAGATCTAGTTGGCTAGACAAAACCCACAACTCAAAGAGAATTACAAGGATATGAAATCATGCATAAAAGAGATCAGAAGAAACTCAAATAAGATTCATAGATAATCTGATCATAAATCCACAATTCATCGGATCTCGACAAACACACCGCAAAAGAAGATTACATCGGATAGATCTCCATGAAGATCATGGAGAACTTTGTATTGAAGATCCAAGAGAGAGAAGAAGCCATCTAGTTACTAGCTATGGACCCGTAGGTCTATGGTGAACTACTCACGCATCATCAGAGAGGTTATGGTGTTGATGGAGAAGCCTTCCATGTCCGAATCCCCCCTCCGGCAGGGCACCAGGACGTGCCCCAGATGGGATCTTGCGGAGACAAAAGCTTGCGGCGGCGGAAAAGTGATTACGATGCTCCACTGATTTTTTTGGGAATATTTGGGAATATATAGGCGCAAGATCTAGGTCAGGGGACCTCCAGGGGGCCCACAAGCCTGCATGGCGCGGCCCCCCTGGCCGCGGGGTGGGGGCTTGTGGGGCCCCTGGGGCTCTTCTGGCTTGGCTCCCAAGTCCTCCGATCTTCTTCCGTTCCTGAAAATCTTGAAGGGGATTTTCTTCCATTTGGACTCCGTTTCAAAATCTCCTCTGAAAGGGGTCAAAAACATGGAAAAATAGGAACTCGCACTTGGCACTGAATTAATAAGTTAGTCCCAGAAAATAAATAATAGGCATGCAAAACATCCAAAGTTTGACAAGATATTAGCATGAAACCATCAAAAATTATAGATACGTTGGAGACGTATAAAGCATCCCCAAGCTTAACTCCTGCTCGTCCTCGAGTAGGGAAGTGATAAAGAATGAATTTTTGATGTGGAATGCTACCTAGCATAGTTGTCCTTTGCAACTTCTTTCACGTGACATGAATATTCAGATCCGTAAGATTCAAAACAATAGTTTGCTATTGATATGAAAAAAGTAATAGTTCAAGCAAACTAGCAAAGTAATCATGAACTTTCAAAATAACAAGGCCAAAGAAATTTATCCCTACAAAATCATATAGTCTGGCTATGCTCCATCATCCTCACACAACTAATGTAAATCATGCACAACCCCGGAATTGGCCAAGTAATTGTTTTCGCACTCTTAGTTTCTCAAAGTTTTTATAACTATCATGCAATACATGAGCGCGAGCCATGGATATAGCACTATAGGTGGAATAGAGTGTGGTGGTGGTTGTGAGACAAAAAAGGAGGAGATGGTCACATTGACTCGATGTATCAATAGGCTATGGAGATGCCCATTAATAGATATCAATGTGAATGAGTAGGGATTGCCATACAAGAGATGCACTAGAGCTATAGGTATATGAAAGCTCAAAGGGGAAACTAGTGGGTGTGCATCCAACTTGCTTGCTCACGAAAACCTAGGGCAATTTTGAGGAAGCCCATCATTCGAATATACAAGCCAAGTTATATAGTGAAGATTCCCACTAGAATATGGTAGTGACAAAGCAAGAAGCTCTCAATCATGAAGAACATGGTGCTATCATGAAGCACAAGTGTGGAAAAAGATAGTAGCATTGTCCCTTCTCTCTTTTTCTCTCTTTTTTTTATTTGGGCTCTTAGGCCTCTCTTTTTTATTTTATTTTTTTGTTTTTTGGCCTCTTTGGCCTTTTTTATTTCCTCACATGGGACAATGCTATAATAATGATGATCATCACACTTTATTTACTCATAGCTCGAAGATCATAATGATGATGACTCCATAGGAAATGCCTCCGGCAGTGTACCGGGATGTGCAACGACCTAGTATGATCATGCAATGGCAATATGAGAGTGTCGGCACAAGTCATGAGACGGAACGGTGGTAGTTGCATGGCAATATATCTCGGAATGGCTATGAAAATGCCATAGTAGGTAGGTATGGTGGCTGTTTTGAGGAAGGAATTTGGTGGGTTTGTGCACCGGCGAGAATTGCCCGACACTAGAGAGTCTAGCAATGGTGGAAGGTGAAAGTGCATCTATACCATGGACTCAACATTAGTCATAAAGAACTCACATACTTGTTGCGAAAGTTTTTATTAGTAATCAAAACAAAGTGCTAAACGCATACTCCGAGGGGAAGGGTTGGTAGGTGTAAACCATCGCGCGATCCCGACCTCAGCACAAAGGATGACAATCCATAGATCAATTATGCTCGACTTCCTAACATAGCGGTTCACCATACGTGCATGCTACGGGAATCACTAACTTAAAAACAAGTATTTCTAGATACACAACACCCTACTAACATAACTCTTAGTATTACCGAATCCATGTCTTAAAACTAAATGATAGGAATCGAAACTTCTCTTTCTACTCAATGCACATCAAGATGGAGGTTTTTGCATCCTCCTTGGGTACCTAGCACATGGGACTACTTTCATAGCATAAGCCAATTACCAAATAATGCACCGCCGTGCTCTAAAGATATAAGTGAAGCACATGAGCAAAAGTATCTAGCTCAAAAGATATAATTGAAGCACATGAGCAAAAGTATCTAGCTCAAAAGATATAAGTGAAGCACTATGAGCATTCTAACAAAATCACGATGAGTGCACGTCTCTCTCTCTCAAAAAGGTGTGCAGCAAGGATGATTGTGACACAACAAAAAGAAAATACTCCTATGATACAAGATGCTCCAGGAAAAACACATATCATGTGGTGAATAAAAATATAGCTCCAAGTAATGTTACCGATGGATTGAAGACGAAAGAGGGGATGCCTTCCCGGGGCATCCCCAAGCTTAGGCTTTTTGGTGTCCTTGAATTTGGCTTGGGGTGCCTTGGGCATCCCTAAGCTTGACTTCTTTCCACTCCTTGTCTCTTTGTCCATGAGAACGTCACCCAAAACTTGAAAACTTCACAACACAAAACTTAAACAAAAACTTGTGATAACATTAGTACAAGAAAACAAACTACCACTTCTTTTGGTACTGTAGAAAACTTGAATTCTATCTATATTGATGATGGGCTACTGTATTCTCACTTTCCCATGGCTAGTACCCCCCGATAATAACCATAGTTTCATCAAAACAAGCAACCAACCTACAAAAACAGAATTTGTCAAAAATAGACCAGTCTGTAGCAATCTGTATACTTCGTATACTTCTGGTACCTCAAAAAATCTGAAAACTTACGATGGTCTGGGGGAAAGCATATCAATCAGCAGAAGAAAGAATCAACTCAAAATCTCTTTCTGAATAAAAATGAAAAATCATCTCGTGAGCAAAAAGTTTCTGTCTTTTTCCAACAGGATCAAACAACCATTACCAAGACTAGTCATAAAGGTTTTGCTTGGCTCAAACACAAAAAAAAACACAAAAAACACAATCACAACAGAATTTTGAAAGTGTGGACGCAACAAAACTTAAATAAAAAGATAAATTCATTGGATTGCCTCCCAACAAGCGCTATTTTTTAACGCCCTTAGCTAGGCATAGAAGCGGTAGAATCACGTATCGTCGTCTTTGGTGCTCAAACCATAAGTGGACCTCATCATGGATTCATAAGGCAATCTTATTTGCTGTCTAGGAAAGTGTTCCATACCCTTCCTTAAAGGAAATTGAAATCTAATATTCCCTTCCTTCATATCGATGATAGCACCAATAGTCCTTAGGAAAGGTCTACCAAGAATAATAGGGCATGTAGGATTGCAATCAATGTCAAGCACAATGAAATCCACAGGTACATAGTTCCTATTTGCAATAATAAGAACATCATTGATCCTTCCCATGGGTTTCTTGACAGTAGAATCAACAAGATGCAAATTAAGAGAACACTCTTCAATATCATTAAAACCCAGAACATCACATAAAGACTTTGGAATCGCAGAAACACTAGCACCCAAATCACACAAAGCATTGCAATCATAGTTTTTGATTTTGATATTGATGGTAGGTTCCCACTCATCATGAAGCTTTCTAGGGATAGAGACTTCCAATTCAAGTTTCTCTTCAAGAGCTTTTATCATAGCTTCGACGATATGATCGGTAAAGGCTTTGTTTTGGCTATAAGCGTGTGGAGAGTTTAACATGGATTGCATCAAAGAAATGCATTCAATCAAGGAGCAACTATCATAATTGAATTCCTTGAAATCCACGGTAGTAATTTCATTACTACTCAAAGTTTTAACGTCTTCTACTCCACTTTTAATGCTTTTAGCATTAAGATAGATGGACTCCGAATCATTGGGGCACTTTTCAACCAAAGTGGATTCATATCTAGCCCCATAATCATTAGGTTTGACACAAGAAAACAAAGATTCAATGGGAGTCACACTAAGCACTTTAAGATCTTCATGATTCACATCACGAAAACACACCTTTTTAAGCCATTCATGTCTAGCACGAATTTGGGCGGTTCTTTCTTGGCTCTCAATCATGGAAACACGCATAGCTTTCAAAGTTTCACCCATGTTGATTTTGGGAGGAGCACATCTAACTTTCAAAGCATCAACATCACAAGAAATCCTTTCAACGCTCTTAGCCAAATCGTCAATTTTGAGTAGTTTTTCCTCTATGGACGCATTGAAAATCTTTTGAGAGTTGATGAACTCTTTGATATTACTCTCTAGATCATAGGGTAATCTATTATAATTTCCATGAGTATTGTTGTAGGAGTTGCCAAAATTATTAGAGGAGTTACTAGGAAAAGGCCTAGGAACATAGTTTCCTCTAAAAGCATTGTTATTGCCAAAGTTATTCCTACCAACAAAATTAACGTCCAAGCTAGCGTTGCTACTCTCAATCGAATAAGACAAAGGCATACCATTAGGATCCAAAGGAGCACTTCTACTAGCAACCAAATTCATTAACTCATCCATCTTAGCACTTAACGAGTTAATTTCTTCTATAGCGTGTACCTTCTTACTAGTAGGTGACCTTTCAGTGTGCCATTGAGAGTAGTTTGTCATGATGTTGTCTAAGAGCTTTGTGGCTTCTCCTAACGTGATTTCCATGAACGTTCCACCTGAGGCGGAGTCCAAGATATTTCTAGAAGCGAAATTCAAGCAAGCGTAAAAGATTTGAATAATCATCCAAAGGCTCAAGCCATGAGCGGGACACTTTCTAATCATTAACTTCATTCTCTCCCAAGCTTGTGCAACATGTTCATGATCAAGTTGCTTGAAATTCATGATATCATTACGGAGAGAGATAATCTTAGCCGGCGGAAAATACTTGGATATATAAGCATCTTTGCACTTATCCCAAGAATCGATACTATTTTTGGGCAAATAAGAAAACCAAGTTTTTGCGCAATCTCGCAACGAGAAAGGAAAAAAGCTTCAATTTAATCACGTCATTATCCACATCTTTTTTCTTTTGCATATCGCAAAGCTCAATGAAGGTATTGAGATGGGATGCGGCATCTTCACTAAGGCCAGAGAATTGCTCTTTTATAACAAGATTCAGCAAAGCGGAATTGATTTCGTATGACTCCGCAGTAGTGGCGGGAGCAATCGGAGTACTAATAAAATCATTATTAATAGTATTCGAGAAGTCACAAAGTTTGGTGTTTTCGTTCATGGTGACTTCAGCAAGTAAGCAGGCACACAAGCAAACAAAGAGCAGGCGAGAAAAAGGGCGAATGAAAAGGCGAACGAAAAGGCGAGCGAAAAAGGCAAATTGGTGAAGTGGGGGAGAGGAAAACGAGAGGCAACTGGCAAACAAAGTTAATGCAAGAGATGAGTTTGCGACACTTACTTGGATAAGTTCTTGACTTGATCTTCCTCCCCGGCAACGGCGCCAGAAATCGGCGTGTTGACGGGAGGTTATTCTTGTCTTGATACTCCTCGGCAAGCGATCCTCCCCGGCAACGGCGCCAGAAATCCTTGTGCTACTTCTCAAACAACAGCGCCAGAAATTGACACGTTGATGGAGATTGGGCTTGCGTTGGTTTTTCCCTTGAAGAGGAAAGGGTGATGCAGCACAGGAGTAGTAAGTATTTCCCTCAGTTTGAGAACCAAGCTATCGATCCAGAAGGAGGGTCTCGTCAAGTCCAGAGTACCTGCGCAAACACAAACAAGCTTGCACCCAACGCTTCAAAGGGGTTGTCAATCCCTTCAAGATTGTTCGCAAAAGTGAGATCTGAAGGCGGAAAGTGCAACGAAGTAAAAAAAGTGTAAGGCTGAAAATATGGGGTGAAGTAGACCCTGGGGCCATAGTGTTCACTAGAGGCTTCTATCAAAATAGCAAGTATTACGTGGGTGAACAAATTACTGTCGAGCAATTGATAGAACCGCGCAAAGTCATGACGATATCTAAGGCAATGATCATACATATAGGCATCACGTCCGAGACAAGTAGACCGATACTTTCTGTATCTACTACTATTACTCCACACATCGACCGCTATCCAGCATGCATCTAGTGTATTGAGTTCATGATGAACAGAGTAACGCTTTAAGCAAGATGACATGATGTAGAGGGATAATCTCAAACCAATGATGAAAACCCCATCTTTTTACCCTTGATGGCAACAACACGATGCGTGCCTCGCCACCCCTTCTGTCACTAGGTGAGGTCACCGCACGGTATGAACCCAAAACCAAGCACTTCTCCCATTGCAAGAATCATAGATCTAGTTGGCCAGACAAAACCCACAACTCAAAGAGAATTACAAGGATATGAAATCATGCATAAGAGAGATCAGAAGAAACTCAAATAAGATTCATAGATAATCTGATCATAAATCCACAATTCATCGGATCTCGACAAACACACCACAAAAGAAGATTACATCGGATAGATCTCCATGAAGATCATGGAGAACTTTGTATTGAAGATCCAAGAGAGAGAAGAAGCCATCTAGTTACTAGCTATGGACCCGTAGGTCTATGGTGAACTACTCACGCATCATCGGAGAGGTTATGGTGTTGATGGAGAAGCCTTCCGTGTCTGAATCCCCCCTTCGGCAGGGCACCAGGACGTGCCCCAGATGGGATCTTGCGGAGACAGAAGCTTGCGGCGGCGGAAAAGTGATTACGATGCTCCCCTGATTTTTTGGGAATATTTGGGAATATATAGGCGCAAGATCTAGCTTAGGGGACCTCTAGGGGGCCCACAAGCCTGCATGGCGCGGCCCCCCTGGCCATGGGGTGGGGGCTTGTGGGGCCCCTAGGGCTCTTCTGGCTTGCCTCCCAAGTCCTCCAATCTTCTTCCGTTCCAGAAAAATTCTTTTCGGGGATTTTCTTCCGTTTGGACTCCGTTTCAAAATCTCCTATGAAAGGGGTCAAAAACATGGAAAAACACGAACTTGCACTTGGCACTGAATTAATAAGTTAGTCCCAGAAAATAAATAAAAGGCATGCAAAACATCCAAAGTTTGACAAGATATTAGCATGAAACCATCAAAAATTATAGATACGTTGGAGACGTATCAATGTGCATATCCCCAACAAGTAAATCATACTTCATCTTGACAGTAGGTATAGGGCATTCAAAGCTTCCAATAAGAATTGATGAAGTTTTTTCAATAGCATTGATACAATGAACTCGATATTGTTTCTTCGGAAAGTGCACCGTATGCTCATTACCATTAACATGGAAAGTGACATTGCCTTTGTTGCAATCAATAACAGCCCCTGCAGTGTTTAAAAAGGTTCTTCCAAGGATGACCGCATGGCATCATCCTCAAGAATATCCAAGATAACAAAGTTTGTTAATATAGTAACGTTAGCAACCACAACAGGCACATCCTCGCAAATGCCGATAGGGAAAGCAGTTGATTTGTCGGCCATTTGCAAAGACATTTCAGTAGGTGTCAACTTATCCAATTGAAGTCTATGATATAAAGAGAGAGGCATAACACTAACACTGGCTCCAAGATCGCATAAAGCGGTTCTAACATAATTTCCTTTAATGGAGCAAGGTATAGTGGGAATTCCGGGATCACCTAGTTTCTTAGGAGTTCCACCCTTGAAGGTGTAATTAGAGAGCATGGTGGAAATCTCAACCTCAGGTATCCTCCTTTTATTGGTCACAATATCTTTCATGTACTTAGCATAAGGAGACATTTTGAGCATATCTGTCAAACGCATTTGCAAAAAGACAGGTCTAATCATTTCAACAAAGCACTCAAATCCTCATCATCCTTTTCTTGGATGGTTTGGGAGGAAAGGGCATGGGTTTCTGAACCCATGGTTCTCTTTCTTTACCATGCTTCCTAGCAATAAATTCGTTCTTATCGTATCTCCTGTTCTTAGGTTGTGGGTTATCAAGATCAGCAGGTTCAATCTCCAAATCCTTATCATTGCTAGGTTGAGCATCAACATGAACACCACTATCAATATTATCACTAGGCTCATGTTCATCACCACATTGTGTTTCGGCATTAGAAACAGAGACATCATTTGGATTCTCGGGTGTAACAGCAACAGGGTTGCTAGCATGCAGGTTCCTATCATCTTTATTTTTCTTCCTAATACCAAGATGACTAGGTGCATCAGTGTTAACTCCTTGATAATCTTGTTCAATTCTCTTAGGATGACCCTCAGGATACAAAGGTTCCTGGGTCATTCTACCACCTCTAGTGACAACTCTAACAGACTTGTCATTCAACTCATTGAGCAAGTCATTTTGAGCCTTAAGTACTTGTTCTACTTGAGTGGTGACCATAGAGGCATGTTTACTCAAAAGCTTAAGATCATTGACATTTCTATCCACACAAGCACTTATATGATCAATCATACGAGCATTTTGTCTCAATTGTCTGCTAACATAATCGTTGAAACTTTGTTGTGTGGCAACAAAGTTATCAAATTCATCTAAGCATAAGCTAGCAGGTTTATCATAAGGAATATCACTCTCATTGAATCTACGAAGAGAAGTTACCTCGACTACCTGTGTCGGGTTATCAAGACCATGTATTTCTTCGATAGGTGGTAGATTCTTAACATCTTCAGATTTAATGCCTTTCTCTTGCATAGATTTCTTGGCTTCTTGCATATCTTGAGGACTGAGGAATAGAATACCTCTTTTCTTCGGAGTTGGCTTCGGAGGTGGTTCGGGAATAGTCCAAGCATTATCATTGCTCAAGATATTATTCAATAGAATCTCAGCTTATTCCACAGTTCGTTCCCTGAAAACACAACCAACACAACTATCTAGGTGGTCCCTAGAAGCATTGGTTAGTCCATTATAAAAGATATCAAGTATTTCATTTTTCTCAAGAGGGTGATCAGGCAAAGGATTAAGTAGCTGGACAAGCCTCCCCCAAGCTTGTGGGAGACTCTCTTCTTCAACCTGCACAAAGTTATATATATCCTGCAAGGCAGCTTGTTTCTTATGGGCAGGAAAATGTTTCTCAGAGAAGTAGTAAATCTTATCCTGGGGACTACGCACACAACCAGGACCAAGAGAAGTGAACCAAGTCTTAGCATCACCCTTTAGTGGGAAAGGAAACAACTTAAGGATATAGTAATGGCGAATCTTTTCCTCATTCGTGAATAGGGTGGCTATATCGTGCAGTTTCGTAAGATGTGCTACAACCGTTTCAGACTCATAACCATGAAAAGGATCAGATTCGACCAAAGTGATTAACTCATGATCGATAGAGAATTCATAATCCTTATCAGTAACAAAGATAAGCGAAGTAGCAAACTTAGGATCGTATTTCATTCTAGCATTCAGAGATTTTTCTTTCCACTTGTGCAGTAAATTCTCAAGATCATAGCTATCCTTACAAGCAAGAAAGTCTTCAGCCACCTCTCCCTCCATAACATAACCCTTAGGTATATCAGGCAATTCATATCTAGGAGAGCTAGGTCTAACAGGTGTAATAGCAGGTTCTACTTCAATAATTTCATCAGTTTCAGAAGTATCATCACATTCAGCAATAACTCTAGCAATTTGTGCATCAAGAAATGCACCCAGTGGCATATCATTATCAAGCAAAGCATCATCATAAGCATCATGGATAGAAGAAGTAGCATCATCAAGCACAGGCGACATATCAGAATTACCAATAGGTGGTGGTGTCGCAAATTTACTCATAACTGAAGGTGAATCAAGTGCAGAGCTAGATGGCAGTTCCTTACCTGTCCTCGTAGTTGAGGGCAAGACTTTAGTTCTTGGAACTCTCGGATTCCTCATAGTGATCAACAGACGTAAATTCCAAGTGACTCGGAGAATAGAGCTATGCCTCCCCGGCAATGGCGCCAGAAAAAGGTCTTGATAACCCACAAGTATAGGGGATCGCAACAGTTTTCGAGGGTGGAGTATTCAACCCAAATTTGTTGATTCGACACTAGGGGAAGCCAAAGACTATTCTCGAGTATTAGCAGTTGAGTTGTCAATTCAACCACACCTAAAAGACTTAGTATCTGCAGCAAAGTTTCAGTAGCAAAGTAGTGTGATAGTAACGGTAGCAGTAGTCACAGCAGTAGCGATAAAGTAACTTAGCAAGGACCAGTAGGAAAAGACTCGTAGGCATTGGATCGGTGATGGATAATTATGTCGGATGACATTCATCATGTGACAGTTATAACACAGGGTGATACGTAACTAGCTCCAGTTCGTCAATGTAATGTAGGCATGCATTCCGTATTTAGTCATACATGCTTAAGGAAAAGAACTTGCATGACATCTATTGTCCATCCCTCCCGTGGCAGCGGGGTTCTAATGGAAACTTAGGGATATTAAGGTCTCCTTTTAATAGAGAACCGGAACAAAGAATTAGCACATAGTGAATACATGAACTCCTCATACTATGCTCATCTCCGGGAGTGGTTCCCGCTATTGTCACTCCGGGGTTGCCGGGTCAGAACACATAGTAGGTGACTACAACTTGCAAGATAGGATCAAGAACACACATATATTGATGAAAATATAATAGGTTCAGATCTGGGATCATGGCACTCGGGCCCAAGTGACAAGCATTAAGCAAAGCAAAGTAGTAGCAACATCAATCTCAGAACATAGTGGATACTAGGGATCAAACCCCATCAAAACTAACTCGATTACATGATAGATCTCATCCAACCCATCACCGTCCAGCAAGCCTATGATGATATTACTCACGAACGATGAAGAGCATCATGGAATTGGCGATGAAGGATGGTTGGTGATGACGACGGCGTCGATTTCCCCTCTCCGGAGCCCAGAACGGACTCCAGATCTGCCCTCCACAGGAAGAACAGGTGGTGGCGGCGGCTCCGTATCGTAAAACGCGATGAACTCTTCTCTCTTAATTTTTTCTGGGCGAGAGAGAATATATAGAGCTGGAGTTGGAGGATGCGGAGCCACGAGGGCCTCACAAGCCTCCCAGGCGCAGCCAGGGGGGCCCGCGCTTCCTGGGCTTGTGGGCTCGTGGCTCCGCGTCTCTAGGTGATTCTTGCGCCAGTATTTTTTATATTTTCCACAAAAAATCCTCGTAAATTTCCAGGTCATTCCGAGAACTTTTATTTCTGCGCAAAAACAACACCATGGCAATTCTGCTGAAAACAGCGTGAGTCTGGGTTAGTTCTATTCAAATCATGCAAATTAGAGTCCAAAACAAGGGCAAAAGAGTTTGGAAAAGTAGATACGATGGAGACGTATCAGATTCCCGCGTGATTGAGATGAGGCGTGGTAAGTCATTCTTGGCCCTTGACACATGTTCTGGAGACACGGCGACGAGACCACATATGGTGGATCATTTATCGTCACCGAAGTTAACAAAACATTAATGGGTTTGGATATGTGATCTCAGAAGGCCTCTAGCTTGTTTCGCACTAACCACCAAGCGTGAATAAGTATGGGCACTCTGTGTCGTACATTCGCGTGAACGCTTTTCAGATATCACAATTTACTGGCACACGCTCGGGTGGCCTGCGTAAGCACCATCTTTGTATAAAGAGGTGCCACGACTAACACCGGCCATCCTCGCAACGCGTAGGATTGTGAAGGGAGATGGATCGTGACCCCTTTGTGATTAGGATGTAGACCGGCGTGTGACCTCTCTGTTGAGCCTAGGTAGGACTACCACGTGTCGATAAGTCGAGGTTAGGCATGACAAGGAAAGTGTATCCGACCAGAGTTGATCGAGTGTGTTGGGTAAGTTTGTGCACCCCTGCAAGGAAGCATATCTATTCGAATAGCCGCCACTAGTAGAAAAAGGCACATTTGTCCCGGTTTCAGAGGCTCATTAGCCCCGGTTTCGGAACCGGGACTAAAGCCCAAAACCTTCAGTCCCGGTTCGCTTACCAACCGGGACCAAAGGGTCTCCACATGGCCGATGCGGGGAGCCCGGACAAGAGGGCCTTTAGTCCCGGTTGGTCACACCAACTAGGACAACATGGCATCCACGCGTCAGCATCTGGCCGAAGTTGGGTTTTTTTTTGAATGGGAGGGGGGTTGGAGGGTTAATTTAGTGGTTTCGTATTGTGTTAGCTAGCTAATAGAGAGAAGTGTCCTCTCTTTCTCCGTGCTTGGTTGACGCTAGCTACTATACATATAGAGAGAACATGACGCTAGCTAATAAGAAAATGAAGGAAACCATTTACAATCCCTAACATCTTTTACAATATAACATCTTTTACAATGCCTAACATCATCTACCTAAGATCCAATCACAAATAGCTCACATGGTATTCTCCGTCTTTAGGTATGACGTGGTCAAGAAAGAATCCCGCCAATTCCTCTTGAATTGCTCATATGCCATCATCTAATAGGGGTTCATCCCGCTTCTTCTAGATCTAATTTAAAGTAGGGGGTCAATACACGCATATATATGAATAAAACTCAACACAATTGATGGTGATATATAAAATAAAATTGTGAATAGTATTTACATACTTCAAATTGTTTGTTAGAGATGCCCCGCCGAGAGGTCGAGAGGTGAATGAACTCGCGTGTGTAGTATGCACATTTTTCAGTCCCAGCTACCTGGTACAAGCACTTTACGAGAATAGAGTTCAATCAAACTGATAAGCAAGCATGGTAATGATATATTGATGAAAAATTGAATCAATTAGAGATGCGCGGAACTAGCTAGTACTACTTACTGGGGGTGCGTAAATTGCAACTCTTTGTTTAGACCAGGAGACTTTGAGGTGAACTTCTTCCAAACCCTGCCAGGCAAAGAAAATGATTACTTGATATCAGGAAATTAACGAAAGTTGCATGCCGGTATGGTCCCGATATTTACTGAACTTACTTCTTGAGCATTACAGTCATGTCTGCATAATCCTCGGGATCTTTACGTCTCGAGTCTAAGGCAGTTACTTTTGCCCCGTCAAGCTTAATGGATAGCAAAATAAAGTGGTAACTGTGCACGCATATATAACTCGTCAATTACATTTACTTAACCTCGAGTAAGCGAAACCGAGTATACAGAGAAGACAGTGACACTCACTTGAAGTTGTAAGGAAAGATTATTTCCCTTTTGTTTTGATTTGCAAGAACGAGTTTAGCAAGCTAACCTCAGTCTCTTTGGATTCATTTTGTACTGACAATACATTTACGGCTTCTCGGCTAATGAACCCAACGTCGAAGATTCCTGCTTTTTTATAATTCGACGATCTTCACTCTGCATAATATATATATATAATGAGGATAATTATATATACATGCAATGAACGAGCTAAGCTAGAGACTTAACTATAGAAGTAATACTTACAAACAGTAGGAAGTCAGGAGTTGTTTGTCGAGGGCCAGTTGATTGTATAACTGAAATAACTCCTCAAATTGAACACGCAACACTAAAGTTCCAATGAAATTGTGATCTTTTTTCACTCCCATATAGATAGCGTCTTTCCCAGACTCCCTGAAGATGTTCATGTACCACTCATGCAATTCGTGCATCCTCGGTGTTAGAGGAGGATGACCAGGTTTGACGAGAGGCTTCCCGAGCACGTATTCATATGTTTCTTTATTTGTTACCTTAGCTATATCAAAAATTACCGAATCCTTCATGAAATCACCAGGATTGGTACGGGGCAAAAAACCCGGATCATTAGCGACGACGATATCACTAGACACCTTGAGCGGGGGGCACGATTGCTTCTTCTGTTGGCCGAGCTAGGAAATTGTTTTCCCACTTCTTTGTTTTGCTAACATTGCACCACTACTAGCTGCCAGAGTGGTGGCGGAGTCTGTCTTCCGCTTGATAGAAGGAGGAGGAGGCGACATCTTTCTTACTTGTGTAATTTTCGGCGGAGCGGCGATGACATTTGTCTTCCGACGTTGCGGAGGAGGCGGACTGCTCCGACGGGCCTAAGAAGGAGCCGAAGGAGGACTTCTCCAACACGCTCATATGTCTCCATCATATCTACTTTTCCAAACTCTTTTGCCCTTGTTTTGGACTCTAATTTGCATGATTTGAATGGAACTAACCTGGACAGACGCTGTTTTCAGCAGAATTGCCATGGTGTTGTTTTTGTGCAGAAATGAAAGTTCTCGGAACGTCCTGAAAATTTACAAAGAATATTTCTGGAAAATATGAAAAATACCCGCGCAAAGATCCACCGGAGGGGATGGGCCAGTGGGCCAAAAGCCGTGTTGCTGCGCCCCCCTGGTCGTGGCAACCAAGCTTGTGGGGCCCACGTGGGTCTGCCGCCCCCAACTCCAGCTCTATAAATTCACTTTCATCCAGAAAAAAATAAAGAGAGAAGATTTCATTGCCTTTGCGATACGGAGGCGCTGCCACATCATGTTCTTCATCTGGAGGGCAGATCTGGAGTCCGTTTCGGGCTTCGGAGAGGGGAAATCGTCGCCATCGTCATCATCAACCTTCTTCCCTCTCCAATTCCATGAAGCTCTTCATTGTTCGTGAGTAATCTATTCGTAGGCTCGCTGGGCGGTGATGAGTAGGATGAGATCTATCATGTAATCGAGTTAGTTTTGATGGGGATTGATCCCTAGTATCCACTATGTTCTGAGATTGATGGTGCTACTACTTTGCCATGCTTAATGCTTGTCACTAGGGCCCGAGTGCCATGATTTCAGATCTGAAATTATTATGTTCTCACCAATATATGTGTGTTTTAGATCCGATCTTGCAAGTTGTAGTTACCTACTATGTGTTATGACCCGGCAACCCCGGAGTGACAATAACCGAAACCACTCCCGGTGATGACCATAGTTTGAGGAGTTCATGTGTTCACCAAGTGCTAATGCATTGTTCCGGTTCTTTATTAAAAGGAGAACCTTAATATCCCGTAGTATCCTTTTGGACCCTGCTGTCACGGGAGGGATGGACAATAGATGTCATGCAAGTTCTTTTCCCTAAGCACGTATGACTCCACACGGAATGCATGCCTACATCACATTGACGAACGGGAGCTAGCCACATATCTCTCCGTGTTATAACTGTTGCATGATGAATGTCATCCAAACGAATCACCAACCCATTGCCTACGAGTTTGTCCCACAGCTGCTGTTACTTGCTACTGTTGCTACTTGCTACTGATGTCACTACTGTTGCTACTTGCTACTGTTGTCACTATTGTTGCTACTTGCTACTGCTGTTACTTGCTACTGTTGCTACTTTCTACTGCTATCAGTATTGCTGTTCCTTGCCACTGCCGTTACTTGTTACGCTGCTGCTACCTGCTACAATACTTTTTCGCTCGACGTTGACGGGAAAGAATAGTTCCCGTCCACGGGCAACTTCTGGCGCCATTGATACAACCGTTAGGAATAGTCTGCCGTCAACAGATCGTTTCTGGCACCGTTGCTATCATACTACTTTGCTACTGATACTTTGCTTGCAGATACTAATCTTTCAGGTGCGGTTGAATCTAACACATTCAGCTGCTAATACTTGAGAGTATCCTTTCACTTCCCGTCTGGCGAACCAACAAATTTGGGTTGAATACTCTACCCTCGAAAACTACCGCGAACCCACACGCCGGTGGGCCATTGCAAGACAATTACTAATTGTTGAGCAACTGGGAGCAGTTCTGGCTCTGTTGCCGTGGAGGCATCAAGTCAGGTACATGTCAACAACATTCTTCTAGTGTCGTTGCCGGGGACTGCTAGCAGCAGCCTTTTTCTGGCACCGTTGTTGGGGAAGGGTTAGCTATATTCTCTGAGTCACTTGGGATTTATATCTGCTGATCACTATGAAGAATCTGAAAGATCCAAAACCAAAGTCTTGCCCTCAACTACGAGGGGAGGTAAGGAACTGCCATCTAGCTCTACACTTGATTCACCTTCAGTTATGAGTAAGTTTGCGACATCACCTCCTGCTAGAAATCTTGATATGTCGCCTGTGCTTGATGATGCTTATGATGCTACTATGCCTGATACTGCTAGAGATACTATGCTTGATACTGCTAGAGATGCTATGCCTGATACTGCTAGAGATACTATGCTTGATACTGCTAGAGATGTTATGCCTGATACTGCTAGAGATGCTATTTTGCCTGATGATGCTATGCTTGATACTGCTAGAGATACTACTTTGCCTGATGTGTCACTAGGGGTATTCCTTGATGCTCATATTACTAGAGTTACTGCCAATGCTCGTGATGCTTCTGAAACTGCCGATACTATTGAGATAGAACCTGCTTTTGCTCCTCCTAGATCTAGCTCTCCTAGATATGAATTGCCTGATATACCTGAGGGTTACGTTATGGAGGGAGAGATAGCTGAGGATTGTTTTGCGTGTAAGGATGCCTATGACGCAGAGAAATTACTTCTCAAGTGGAAAGAAAAATCTATGAAAGCTAGGATGAAATACGACCCGAAGTTTGCCGCTTCACCTATCTTTATCACCGATAAGGATTATGAATTCTCTGTCGATCCTGAGATAATCTCTCTAGTCAAATCTGATCCTTTCCACGGTTATGAGTCTGAGACAGTCGTAGCCCATCTTACCAAACTACCCGATATAGCCACCCTTTTCACTAGTGAGGAGAAGATCCGCTACTACTATATCCTTAAGTTGTTTCCTTTCTCTCTAAAGGATGACGCTAAAGCCTAGTTCACTTCTCTTGCTCCTGGATGTGTGAGTAGTCCCCAGGATATGGTCTATTACTTCTGTGAGAAATATTTCCCTGCCCATAAGAAGCAAGCTGCCTTGCAGGAAATATACAACTTTGCTCAACTCAAAGAAGAGAGTCTCCCACAAGCTTGGGGGAGGCTCATCGAGCTACAGAATGCTTTGCCTGATCACCCTCTTAAGAAGAATGAGATACTTGATATCTTCTATAACGGACTTACCGATGCTTCTAGAGACCACCTAGATAGTTGTGCCGGTTGTGTTTTTAGGGAACGAACTATAGAACAAGCTGAGACTCTACTGAATAACATTTTGATCAACGATAATGCTTCGACTATTCCCGAACCACCTCCTAAGCCAACTCCGAAGAAAAGAGGTATTCTATTCCTCAGCCCCGAAGATATGCAAGAAGCCAAGAAATCTATGCAAGAGAAAGGCATTAGATCTGAAGATGTCAAAAATCTGCCACCTATCGAAGAGATCCATGGTCTCGATAACCCGATACAGGTAGTAGAAGTAAATTCTCTGCATAGGTTTGATGAGAGTGATATTCCTTTTGATAAACCTGCTAGCATATGCTTTGATGAATTTTACAACTTTGTTGCCAAACAACAGAGTTTCAATGATTATGTTAGCAGACATTTGGAACAAAGTACTCGTATGCTTAGTCATTTAAGTGCTTGTGTAGACAGAAATGTCAATGATCTGAAGCTTCTGAGTAAACATACCTCTATGATTACTACTCAGGTAGAACAAGTACTTAAAGCTCAGAATGACCTGCTCAATGAATTAAATGACAACTCTGTCAGAGTCATTACTAGAGGAGGCAAAATGACTGAGGAACCTTTGTATCCTGAAGGCCATCCTAAGAGAATTGATCAATATTCTCAAGGAATTAATGCTGACACACCCAGTCATCCTAAGAAGAAGAAGGATGATAGAAACCTACATGTCAGTTCACCAAATGCTGTCACGCCTGAAGAACCAAATGATATTTTTGCGTCTGATGGAGAAACACAATCCGGTGATGAACATGAACCTGGTGACAATATGGACAGCGATGTTCATAATGATGCTCAACCTAGCAATGATAAGGATGTGGAGACTGAACCTACGGTTAATCCTGATAACCCGTAACCTAAGAGATACGATAAGAATGACTTCACTGCTAGGAAGCATGGTAAAGAAAGGGAGCCATGGGTTCAGAGACCTATGCCCTTTCCTCCTAAGCCATCCAAGAAAAAGGATGATGAGGATTTTGAGCGCTTTATTGAAATGATAAGACCCGTCTTTCTGCAGATGCGGTTAGTTGATATGCTCAAAATGTCTCCATATGCCAAGTACATGAAAGATATCGTGACCAATAAACGGAAGATACCAGATCTTGAGATCTCCACCATGCTTGCCAATTACACTTTCAAAGGTGGAACTCCTAAGAAACTTGCTGATCCCGGAGTGCCCACTATACCTTGCTCCATTAAAGGAAACTACGTAAGAACTGCCTTATGTGACCTTGGAGCCGGAGTTAGTGTTATGCCTCTCTCTATTTATCGTAGACTTGAGTTGGATAAGTTGACACCCACTGAAATTTCTCTGCAAATGGCCGACAAATCAACTGCTTTCCCTGTCGGCATTTGCGAGGATGTCCCTGTTGTGGTTGCTAATACCACTATCTTAACAGACTTTGTTATCTTGGATATTCCTGAGGACGATGCCATGGTTGTCATCCTCGGAAGACCCTTTTTAAACACTGCAGGGGCTGTTATAGATTGCAACAAAGCCAATGTCACTTTCCATGTCAACGGTAATGAGCATACCGTGCACTTTCCGAAGAAACGATATCAAGTACATTGCATCAATGCTATCGAAAAAACTTCATCGATTCTTATTGGGAGCTTTGAATGCCCTATTCCTCGTGTCAAGATGAAGTATGGTTTGCTTGTTGGGGAGATTCATATCCCCATTAAGGTGACTTCGTGGCTATTCGACAATTCTTCGTTTCCTTTTGCGATTCAAGAAAGTTTTGTCATGAGGATTTGATCAACCCCATTGACGGTTTTCTTTCGATGACCATGAAATGGATGAATCAAAGAGTCACATACCTCTGTTTTAAGCTTTCACTTTCTTTTCCTTAGAAGAAAAATGATAGGTTTAGTTTAGTTTTTCCTGTTTCCTATTTTAGCGTCCCAGAGAAAATACTCCGAAAATAAAAGTTCTCCGATGGTCCTGAAAATCTAGTATGATTTTTTCTGGAATATTTGAAAAATACTGGGACTAAGAGCTGGCCTGGGGGCCACACCAGTGGGCCACAAGCCCTATCACCGCGGCCACCCCCTGGTCACGGCCTCCACTCATTCCAGCTCCCATCCTCTTCCCCTACCTCCAGAAAAAATCGTTTCGCACCTCAAACACGTGTTCTTGCTCATTTGGCTGTGATTTTCGATCTCCTTGCTCAAAGCATCATTCTCCGAACCGTTTTGGGGAAATTACTCCTTGGTAAGTGACTCCTCCATTGGTCCAATTAGTTTTTGCTCTAGTGCTTTATCCTTCGCGTATTCTTACTACCTTGGTGACCCTATTCTTGAGCTTGAAATGTTGATTTTAGCTGGTCCCAAGTAGTTTTAGCGCGTGATACGGTCTCTAGGCACTAGTAGGAGTAGTTGCTACGAGTTGGGTTAATCTTTATTCACTTTTCTTTCGAAGTCTCTAAAAATTTTAGAATTTTTCAGAGCTAGAAAAGGAAAAAAGATGAGGAGGTTCTTGAGAGGAACTTCGAGCCGTAACCCCAAGGAGGATGAGAAGAACCACCCCAAGTACGCGGTTCCTGGAGTCACAGAAGTTCGAGCGTGCGAGTGGCCAAGTGATGAATTTTTGCGCGCCACCGGGCTTTATGAAGACTTTTATTACTTGGTGGAGAACGCAGGTCTTACCGTGTTTGTTGAAGATAAGTGCTCACAATACCTCCTCCTCACCAATATTTTCGTTGAAAGCTTCAACTTTTATCCGAGGAAGAATCCTCCTATGGTTTAGTTCATGTTGTACGATATCCCCCAGTGCATGACACTACAGGATTTTTTGTAATGCATGCAAATTACCTTATGTTGGGGATATTCATGATCCTCGTCCACGGGACTTGGAGGATTTCATAGGTACTATTGCTGTTGGAGAGGAGAGAGGTGTGTCTCGCGCTAGAATTGCTAGCATACATTTTCCTGTGCTTCGGTACTTCTCATTATTTGTGGGAAAATGTTTGATTGGCCGTGGGGAGGCTGGATCACTTAGCTCTCCAGACCTTGCGGTTTTGCACGAAGGCCTTTATAGCACTAAGACTTATAGTCTAGGTGCTACAGTAGCTCGGCGGTTGAACACAAACCGTTCCAAAGGTGTCGTCTATGGAGGTATCTATACTACTCGTCTTGCTAGACACTTTGAGATACCTATTAGACTTCGTGAGGAAGAAGAGATGCTTCTTCCTGAGAAATATCTGGATTATGACAGCATGGTTCGCCATGATTTTCTGGATAGAGATGCTAGTAGACGGATGATTTATAACCTGGTATTTAGTCAGGGTACTCGAGAGACTATTACTTTTCCTGCTCCTTCTTTGTTCGATCTTCATGCAGGCAGGTACACTATTATGCCCTCGGACATCTACGAATATTGGGGCTTAGCCCAACCACAGGTGCCCGTGCCCGAGCCGCCAGTCGAGTACCAGACGCCAGTTTATGAGTGGGAGCCAGAGGAGCTCACACAGCAGTGGCATCCACAGTCCGCTCTGAAGTATCCCGAAGCTGGTTATTTCCCGCCTTGGGAGTAGACCAAGCTAAGCCAAAAGCTTAAGCTTGGGGGAGTGCGTGTTCTCACCGACCTTACATTCATGCTTATGCTTTCACTTTGTTCATCGGTGTTCACACTTTGCCACTGTATTATCCATGCTAGTTTATTTTCATTTTCTTGCTTTCTTGTTTTGTGTCCTTTTGAGAAAACCCAAAAAGATTTTCCTTTCTTCTTTTTGCTTGTTGGGAGCTTTCCCGTGTAAATAGTTTTCTTTTTCTTTGGGTCAAGGTAGAAGATATTGGTTACAATGTTTAGTGGCTCTCGCATGCATACCTGTTTAGCTTTCAAAGAGCCATATTACTTTGTCTTCTCCTTTGTGTTTGCCTGCAGATTCAGCTTAGTCCAATGCATGAGCACTATTATTATTGTTCACATTATTCGATCGTGCAAATGAAAGGCAATAATGATGATATATGATGAAGTGACTGAGACTGGAAAAGCTGGTATGAACTCTATCTATTTTGTTTTTTGTAAATATGACTAGCTTGTCGTCCCAGATTCAGCTTTGTTGAGAGAGAACCATGTTTGCAATGACAACTTAGAGATCATAGTTTCTGATGCCATGCTTATTTAGCTAGGAGCTTATAATGGTTTGTCTTGAATGCCAACATAGATTTTGAAATGACTATGATGTAGTATGATAGGATGGTATTCTCCTTTGAATGTTTCAAGTGGCTTGACTTGGCTCATGTTCATGCATGTAGTTGAAACAAAATCAACATAGCCTCTATGATGTTCGTGTTCATGGTGATTTATATCATGTTCATGCTTGCACTCCATGTTAGTCAAACTCATTGCATCTTGATGACTGTTGTCGCTCTCTAGTTGGTCGCTTCCTAGTCTTTTGCTAGCCTTCACTTGTACTAAGCGGAATACTGCTTGTGCATCCACTTCCATAAACCCAAAAGTTTTTCCATGAGATTCCACCTTACCTACCTATTTGCGGTATTTACCTGCCATTCCAAGTAAATTTGCATGTGCCATTCTCTAAACCTTCAAGAAATAATTTGTTTTGCATGCCCGAACCGCTCATGTGGTGACAGGGGGCTATTGGTATCTTCCATGTTAGGCGTGTTATCCTTGACATGTGTTTATTCACTGTCATTCACGAGAAAGGGGTCGGTAATTGGAATGCCCAGTTCCATGCTTAAATCGAAAACATAACTGTAAAACAAGACTCCCCCCGGATTGATGTTAGTATGGACGGTTCCCGAGGATTCGGCTAGCCGTGGAGTGTGATTGATTGGTGGTGGGGGAGTTAAAACTTTACTTTTCTGTTTGGGAACCGCCTATAGCATGAGTAGCGTGGAAGATATTGAGAACTCTTGGTCATTGCGTTGACAATGAAAGCATGCCACCCAAAATTATTATCTCTGTTTTCAAAGCTTGAGCTCCGGCACCTCTGCAAATCAATGCTTCCCTCTGCGAAGGGTTTGTCTATTTATTTTCCTGTTGAGTCATCCTCTTCTTATTTAAGCACCAATTAGAGAGCACCTCTATCATTTTTATGCTTTGCTTTTGATTGATATTGAGTATGACTATGACTGGATCTTCGTTGCTATAAATTACAATGTTTAGTCAGCCCTTGATCTTTGAAAGTGCTCTGCATTTATGTTTTGCGGTCTCAGAAAGAGCTAGCGTGATACCACCTATTCATATTGCTTCATGCTTGTTTTGATTAAATTGTTGGTATCTGAAACTCATTATTATTTGCTCGCTAGCTGATTATGCCATTGATATTAGTTTACTGTGAGACCTTTGTGTCACTTGCTTATGTGGTTAACTTGTGATCTTGCTGAAATTCTGGTTACGAGTTAGACATAGTTGCAACAACAAGATCAAACAGAGTTTGTCAAAGTTTTTCTTTCTATTTCAGTTCGTCAACTGAGTTGCTTGAGGACAAGCAAGGTTTTAAGCTTGGGGGAGTTGATACTTCTCCATCGTATCTACTTTTCCAAACTCTTTTGCCCTTGTTTTGGACTCTAATTTGCATGATTTGAATGGAACTAACCTGGACTGACGCTGTTTTCAGCACAATTGCCATCGTGTTGTTTTTGTGCAGAAATGAAAGTTCTCGGAACGTCCTGAAAATTTACGGAGAATATTTCTGGAAAATATGAAAAATACCTGCGGAAAGATCCACCGGAAGGGATGGGCCAGTGGGCCACAAGCCCTATTGCCGCGGCCCCCTGTCCGCGACAACCAAGCTCGTGGGGCCCACGTGGGTCCGCCGCCCCCAACTCCAGCTCTAAAAAATAACTTTCGTCCAGAAAAAATAAAGAGAGAAGATTTCATCGCGTTTGCGATACGGAGGCATCGCCACATCCTGTTCTTCATCTGGAGGGCAGATCTGGAGTCCGTTTCGGCTCCAGAGAGGGGAAATCGTCGCCATCGTCATCGTCAACCTTCTTCCCTCTCCAATTCCATGGAGCTCTTCATCGTTATTGAGTAATCTATTCGTAGGCTCGCTGGGCGGTGATGAGTAGGATGAGATCTATCATGTAATCGAGTTAGTTTTGACGGGGATTGATCCCTAGTATGCACTAGGTTTTGAGATTGATGTTGCTACTACTTTGCCATGCTTAATGCTTGTCACTAGGGCCCGAGCGCCATGATTTCAGATCTGAAATTATTATGTTGTCACCAATATATGTGTGTTTTAGATCCGATCTTGCAAGTTGTAGTTACCTACTATGTGTTATGACCCGGCAACCCCGGAGTGACAATAACCGGAACCACTCCCGGTGATGACCATAGTTTGAGGAGTTCATGTGTTCACCAAGTGCTAATGCGGTGTTCTAGTTCTTTATTAAAAGGAGAACCTTAATATCCCGTAGTATCCTTTTGGACCCCGCTACCAAGGGAGGGATGGACAATAGATGTCATGCAAGTTCTTTTCCCTAAGCACGTATGACTACACACAGAATGCATGCCTACATCACATTGACGAACGGGAGCTAGCCACATATCTCTCCGTGTTATAACTGTTACATGAGGAATGTCATCCAAACGAATCACCGACCCATTGCCTACGAGTTTGTCCCACTGCTGATGTTACTTGCTACTGTTGCTACTTGCTACTGTTGTCACTACTGTTGCTACTTGCTACTGTTGCTACTTGCTACTGCTATCACTACTGCTCTTCCTTGCCACTGTTGTTACTCGTTACGCTGCTGCTACCTGCAACAATACTTTTTCGCTCAACATTGACGGGAAAGAATATTTCCCGTCCACGGGCAACTTTTGCGCCATTGATACAACCGTTAGGAATAGTATGCCGTCAACAGATCGTTTTTGGCACCGTTGCTATCATACTACTTTGCTACTGATACTTTGCTTGCAGATACTAATCTTTCTGGTGCGGTTGAATCTGACACATTCAGCTGCTAATACTTGAGAGTATCCTTTCACTTCCCGTCTGGCGAACCAACAAATTTGGGTTGAATACTCTACCCTCAAAAACTGTCGCGAATCCACACGCTGGTGGGCCATTGCAAGACAATTACTAATTGTTGAGCAACTCGGAGCAGTTCTGGCTCTGTTGCCACGGAGGCATCAAGTCAGGTACACGTCAACAACATTCTTCTAGTGTTGTTGCTGGGGACTACTAGCAGCACACGCCTGAGGAGGAGCCGAAGGAGGAGGATTGCTATGACGCGCGTGAGGAGGAGCCGAAGGAGGAGGACTGCTCCGACGCACTGGAGGAGGAGCCGAAGAAGGAGGCGGAGTGCTCCGACGCGCCAGAGGAGGAGCCAAAGAAGGATGCGGACTGCTCCGATGTGCTGGAGGAGGAGTCAAAGAAGGAGGCGGAGTGCCCTCACGCGCCGGAAGAGGATCCTAAGAAGGAGGCGGAGTGCCCTCATGCGTCGGAGGAGCCAGAGTGCCCTGATCACTCGCCGGAGGAGGAGGAGGAGGCGTCTAGTTTGGAAGCTTGATGTACTCCTTCAGCCATAGACATGTACTCCTCACAGCATGAACCAGCTTATTCTCCCCTTCACCTGTAGGGTGGTCAAGCTCGAGCTGCTCAAGTCCCTCCTTTACTTCATCCACCATCACAACAGCAAAGCCACGTGGAATCGGAAGGCAGTGAAAAGTTTTGTTGGGTTGAGGAGGTGCAACAAAGCCGATAGCATCCTTGAAAGTGAGGTTCCGGCATTTCATCAAAAGATCGCAAGGTTGAGACTCCATGATAGTATCCACGGGGTAGATAGGAACCATGAAGTCAGGCTGAACGAGCTCCGTGGAAGCCACGCTGCTTCTCCGCTGAGATGGCGGGGTAACTTCTGGGGTAGTTTCGTGCCGCTCAGATGGTTGGTCGGCAGCTCGCTAGCTCTCAAGTTCCTCTAGAATTTGTAGTCTTGCATTGATCTTCTGCATGTCGCTCAGCTCCGCTTTCCTCTTTCTCTCTCGGCTTCTGTAACCGGTTGCGTCGGGAAACCCAACCTTCCACGAAAAAGAGCTTGGTGTGCCTCGTGTTCGTCCAGGGTGCTCAGCACTCCCTAGGGCCTCAGTCATCTCGTCCTTCTCTCTGTCGGGAAAAAAATGTCCCTTCCTGCATGGCGGTGATACACTTCTGAAGCTTGTTTATGGGTGTTCCAAGTTGCTCGTCTGTCCAATGACACTTCCCTGTTTCAGGGTCCAAAGTTCCCCAACCCCGAAGAACCAATTCCTTGAACGGTCGGGCCAGTTCCATGTCTGTGGTTGGACCCCTTTAGCAATCAGGTCATTCTCAGCTTTGTCCCACAACAGACGACCTTGTAGGCCACAAATGCGGGCGATGATCTCTCATCTTCTCAAATCGGCCGACGAATTCTGGAGTCTTCCCTTTGTCGACAAACTTTGATTTCAACTCATTCTTCCACCTCCTGAATAGATCTGCCATCTCTTAAGAGCACACGCCTTGACTAGTGGCTCTATAACTGGCTTATTCGGATCCTCCTCTGGCGGTAGGGTGAAATTTTCCTTCAGCGCGGTCCAAAGATCATCTTTCTGCCTATCAGTGACATAATCACCTTCAGGGACGTCATCGTCCTTAGGCTTATTCCATTGCTTGATGCTGATCGGGATGTTGTCCCTGACAATAGCTCTGCACTGAGCAGAAAATGCGTCCTTGGTCTGCTTGGGTTTAATCGGTAGGCCATCGTCAACGAGTGTTGTGATCGTGAACTTTTGATCCTTGCCCAACCTCCTCTTCGCCTCGTCTCGTTACCGAAGTTTGGCTCGATCCAGACTTTTCAATAGCTCCCTCCTCCATTCGGTCACCGGAGTCGTCATTATGGTCTCCTTCCTCCGAGATTCAGTAGTCACAGAAGCCATCATGATAATGTCCTTCCTACTCCATTGTTCGATCACCGGAGCCGTAGTCCTCTCCTTCCAGACCATCGATGTCGCTGAGAAAAAATCGACAATACCGTCGTCGTGGATTATATCCCCAAAATTTGTTCTTGGTCAATGTCTCTTGGATTATCCATTGTTTCTGCAAATATTACAAAGTGGGGGAAGCCCTTTTTCGGCATAATACTTTTTATTAAAACTAAAATAAAAATAAGGTAAAAACTAACTTTTATACATAATCCCAAATATTAACATAAAAACTTAATTTGTAACTTAATCTAATCTAAATATTTTTATAATTTTTATAACATTATTTGCTATTGTAACTTAATCTAATCTAAATATTTTTATATGTTTTATAACTTGTGTCACATTGGGGAGTTCAAAAATGTACCCAACATATTCTAATAAGACTGAAATACACACACATGGATTCGCAATTAGACTACGTCTCCTCACACATGGATTCGCAAATAGGGAGATGGAGATGGACGTGCTACCGGTGCGTCGACGGGCGACGACGGCGGGCTTCGGAACGACGACGGTCGATAGGCGACGATGATGGGCTCGGGGAATACAGCGACGACGGTGACGGCGACGGCGACGACAATGACGGGCGACGATGACGATGACAATGAGGGGGGCGACAACGATGATGGGCTCGGGGGCGACGGCGATGATGATGGGCTCGGGGACGACGGCGTGCGATGGGCTCGGGGCGACGACGGGCTCAGAGACGACGACGCGCAACGGTCTCAGGGATGATGGCGCGCGATGGGCTCGGGGCGACGACGGGCTCGGGAGCGACGTCGACGGCGATGGGCTTGGGGCAACGACGGGCTCGGGAGCGACGGCGATGGCGACAACAGGCTCATGGAGGAGGCGCGGGCCGGCAGTGATGGGCTCATGTGAGACGGCGACGGTGAAGAGAGAACGGGGGAATGGAAGTTGGTGGAAATTTCGACAACTCCCGCAATATACGAATACCTTTGTTTTCGGTTGGTGGCTCAAACCAAGACCAAAGCAACACTTTAGTCCCGGTTTGGTACACCAACCAGGACTAAAGGTCAATTTTGACAACTCCCGCAATATATACGAAAACCTTTGGTTCCGGTTGGTAGCACCAACCGGAACCAAAGCCACACTTTCGTCGGCCCAAAAGGGCGGGAAGAAGAGACCTTTCGTACCAGTTGGTGGCTAAAATTGAGACCAAGGTCTGTATTGGTGCCGGTTGGAGCCACCAACCTCGACCAAAGTGTGGTGCTGCCCGGGGCCAAAAGTTTAGTCCTGCATCGCTAGCCGAGAGAGGTAGCGAGTGGTTTATAAGTGCTGTTGCGTACAACCTCTTGAGCTCCTCTCAATTCCACGCTTCCGGGCCTAATCTGTCACTACCTCTGGGCCTATTGGGCCTACTACGGGCCTGAATCCTGGCCCAATAGGGTGGTTGGGTTTCTAGTCGTATTCAGGCCGTGGTGGCCAGGTAGGTGGCATTTAATTTTTTTTTACTTTATTTATTTTGAACTCCACACTTTTTCTGTGTTCAAAATGCACCATTCAAAGCCACATCATCAATTATCTACTATTTCTGACTTCATTTGGTATTTTCCATGCATTTACTGATTTTTTTTGAGCTAAATGACCCTTAAATTGAAAAGCACTACAAATGAACTCTGAAAATGTTGAAAGTTGGCATGGTATCATCATTTCACCCACATAGCATGTGCTCAAAAGTTGAGAGGGTTACGGTAAAAACTGGAGGCACTTCGTGTACAAAACGAACAATCTCTTTCGAAGTATCAAGATTTCATACGAAAATTCATCTGTTACAAAGGGATTTCATTTTTTGAACTTATTTGAACTCCAGATTTTTGTGTGTTCAAAATGCACCGTTCAAAGCCACATCATCAATTTTCAACTATTTCTGACTTCATTTCGTATTTTTCATGCATTTACTGATTTTTTTGAGCTAAATGACCCTTAAATTGAAAAACACTACAAATGAACCCTGAAAATGTTGAAAGTTGGCATTGGTATCATCATTTCACCTACATAGCATGTGCTAAAAAGTTGAGAGGGTTACGGCAAAAACTGAATGCACTTCGTGTACAAAACGGACAATCTCTTTCGAAGTATCACAGTTTCATACGAAAACTCATGTGTTACAAAGGGATTTCATTTTTTGAACTTATTTGAACTCTAGACTTTTTGTGTGTTCAAAAATGCACCATTCAAAGCCACATCATCAATTTCAACTATTTCTGACTTCATTTGGTATTTCTCATGCATTTATTGATTTTTTTAGCTAAATGACCCTTAAATTGAAAAACACTACAAATGAACTCTGAAAATGTTGAAAGTTGGCATGGTATCATCATTTCACCCACATAACATGTGCTAAAAAGTTAAGAGGGTTGGAGCAAAAACTGGATGCACTTCGTGTACAAAACGGACAATCTCTTTTGAAGTATTAGGGTTTCATACCAAAACTCATCTGTTACAAAGGGATTTCATTTTTTGAACTTATTTGAACTCCACACTTTTTGTGTGTTCAAAATGCACCATTCAAAGCCACATCATCAATTTTAAACTATTTCTGACATTTCATTTCTTCACTTTTTCTTCGCTTGTGTTCTTTGCTTATTGCGCCGTAACCTTGGATAATCCTCATCGTTTAACACGGTGCTTGGGTCAGCCTTGACTTTAAAGGGAGGAATTTCATGAAACTTTTAATAATCTTCAGACATGTTTGTCTTGCCCTCCAATCCCATGATGTCTCTTTTTCCTGAAAGAACTATGTGGCGCTTTGGCTCATCGTATGATGTATTCGCTTCCTTATATTTTCTTTTTCTCGGTTTGGTAGACATGTCCTTCACATAGAAAACCCGTGCCACATCATTGGCTAGGAGGAATGGTTCCTCTGTGTGCCCAAGATTGTTTAGATCCACTATTGTCATTTCGTACTGTGGGTCTACCTGTGCCCCGCCTCCTGACAGATTGACCCATTTGCACTGAAACAAAGGGACCTTGAAATCATGTCCATAGTCAAGTTCCCATATGTCCACTATGTAACCATAATATGTGTCCTTTCCCCTCTTGGTTGCTGCATCAAAGCGGACACCGTTGTTTTGGTTGGTGCTCTTTTGATCTTGTGTGATCGTGTAAAATGTATTCCCATTTATCTCGTACCCTTGGTAAGTCAATACAGTCGAAGATGGTCCCCTCGCCAACGAGTACAACTCATCAGAAACAGTGTTGTCACACATGAGACGTTTTTGCAACCAACTGCCGAAAGTATTGATGTGTTCATATGTAATCCAGTCGTCACACTGCTCCGGGTGTTTGGAGCTCAGAATATTCTTGTGTTCATTGACATACGGGGTCACCAAGGTAGAATTCTGTAGAACTGTGTAGTGTGCTTGAGACCAAGAATGTTCGTCCCTACTTATTAATGAGTTTGCTCCTAGTGTGCTTTTCTATTCAGTCTCCCCTCATACCGCGATTGAGGGAGACCAATCTTCTTAAGGTCAGGAATGAAGTCAACACAAAACCCAATGACATCCTTTGTTTGATAGCCCATGGAGATGCTTCCTTCTGGCCTAGCGCGGTTACGAACATATTTCGTTAAGACTCCCATGAACCTCTCAAAGGGGAACAAATTGTGTAGAAATACAATGCCCAGAATGACAATCTCGTCGACTAGATGAACTAGGATGTGCATCATGATATTGAAGAAGGATGGTGGGAACACTAGCTCAAAACTAACAAGACATTGCACAAAATCACTCCTTAACCTTGGCAGGATTACTGGATCGATCACCTTCTAAGAGATTGCATTGAGGAATGCACATAGATTCACAATGGCTAATCGAACGTTTTCCGGTAGAAGCCCGCTCAATGCAACCGAAAGCAGTTGCATCATAATCACGTGGCAGTCATGAGACTTTAGGTTCTGGAACTTTTTCTCTGTCATATTTATTATTCCCTTTATATTCGAAGAGAAGCTAGACGGGACCTTCATACTGAGCAGGCATTCAAAGAAGATTTCCTTCCCTTCTTTGGTAAGAGCGTAGCTGGCAGGACCTTCATACTGCTTTGGATGCATGCCATCTTTTTCATGCACACGTTGATGTTCCTCCCGTGCCTTCGGTGTATATTTTGTCTTCTATACACTCCCAAGAAGCCTAGTAGGTTCACGCAAAGATTCTTCGTCACGTGCATCACGTTGATCGCAGAGTGGACCTCTAGGTCTTTCCAATAGGGTAGGTCCCAAAATATAGATTTCTTCTTCCACATGGGTGCGTATCCCGCATCGTCATTCGGAACAGATAGTCCGCCAGGACCCTTTCCAAAGATTACTTGTAAATCATTGACCATATCAAGTATGTGATCACCAGTACGGAGGGCGGGCTTATTTCGGTGATCTGCCTCGCATTTGAAATGCTTTCCTTTCTTTTGACATTGATGGTTGGTCGGAAGAAATCGATGATGCCCCAAGCACACATTCTTCCTGCATTTGTCCCAATATATATTGTCGGTGTCATCTAAACAGTGTGTGCATGCATTGTATCCCTTGTTTGTCTCTCGTGAAAGGTTACTTAGAGCAGGACAATCGTTGATGGTTACAAACAACAATGCATGTAGGTCAAATTCCTCATGTTCGTTCTCATCCCACACAACTACACCGGGCATGCGTTCAAATCCTCGTACGCACCGCGGTAGAGGATGCAGTCATTAGGGCATGCATGTATCTTCTGCACCTCCAATCCTAGAGGGCATAGAACCTTCTTTGCTTCCTACATACTGTCGGGCAATTCGTTATCCCTTGGAAGCTTCTTCTTCATTAATTTCAGTAGAGAACTAAATCCTTTGTCAGATACACCATTGTCTGCCTTCCATTGCAGCAATTCCAGTGTGGTACCGAGATTTGTGTTGTCATCTTTGCAATTTGGGTACAACCCTTTTTTGTGATCCTCTAACATGCGATCGAACTTCAACTTCTCCCTTTCACTTTCGCATTCTCTATGTGCATCAACAATGACCCGACGAAGATCATCATCGGGCACATCGTCTGGTTCCTCTTGATCTTCAGCTTCCCCCATTGCAGCATCATCGTATTGAGGGGGCGGGTAGTTGTCATCATCCTCTTCTTCTACTTGTCTTCCATCATAACCCCTCTTTCTCCGTGCTTGTTCCAAACATTATAGTGCGGCATAAAACCCTTCTAAAGCAGGTGGAAGTGAAGGGTTTTATAGTCGAAGAATTCCTTCGTATTCCCACAGACAACACATGGACAATGCATAAAACCATTATGCTTGTTTGCCTCAGCCGCTTCGAGAAATTTATGCAGCCCTTAATATACTCGGAGGTGCGTCGGTGACCGTACATCTATTGCCGGTTCATCTACGTGCATTATATAATAAAGTGTATTAAAAACCATTACAACATATCATGAATAGAGAAGTGACCAAATTAATAGAAATTCATCATCACATTAAAGCCAAAGTACAGTAGTGACCAAAATAAATACATAACGTTCTTACATAGTTCTCATTATTGAACAACATATAGCTCTCTAGAGCATATAATTAGAACATACATTGAAACTATTAAATTTAAATGCAACAACAAATGCGATCATAACCACAACTAAGGTACAAATTGATCCAACGACATAATGATACTAAGCCTCCGTATGAATGGCATATTTTCTAATATTTCCAATCTTCAAGCGTTGCATTCATCTTGATCTTGTGATCGTCACGCACATCGGCAACATCCAACTCCAATATCATCTTCTCCTCTTCAACTCTTTGTAATTTTTCTTTCAAGTAACTGTTTTCTTTTTCAACCAAATTTAACTTCTCGGCAAGAATTTGTATGTCGGTTCGAATTTCCGGTTCACATACCTCCTAGATTAAAAAACCTATGTCACGTTGGTCGGCATAATTGTCATAAGCACTAAATAAAACAAATAGTTATAAAATATAATATATACCACATCCGAATCATAGACAGGACGAGGGCAGACGGAGGTGGATACCAAAACCATCGCACTATATAATAACAGGCAATAATAGAAGTAAGAAAATTACACAAGTATCTATCTAAATCATACAAGTAAGAACTTTTTTCTTTTAGAAAGAAGATAAGAAGAATAGACTAACCACGGTGGTGCCGACGCCGAGATGGGCGCGGACGATCGACGACAGTGAGGATGGGGACGGGACACAGACGGGCCGCCAAAACTACACAAAACTTGAGGAAAATGGAGCTTGGACAAGGAGCTTCAAGAGGAGAAAGCTTAAGTGTGGCTTGGGCCTTTCATCGAACACCTCATGTGCATAGGAGGTGAGCTAGAGCACCACAAAGCTCTCCCACGGCCGACCAAAAAAAACAGAGCTACATAATAAACTTTGCTACATTATAAACTTTGCTACATTATACTTATGTCGATCTTCACTCGTCTAATGCTGTAACACACTGAAGATGTTAGTCTTCGATATGACTATACCTTTCTCTCTATGGTATCATTTCCGCAGCCAGTCGAAAGATATGGCCTCATTCCTTTGATACTGATGCATAATTAGCATATTCCGATGCCAGTCTTGCAAGTACTTTGGATGAGTACTCACCGTTGCTTTGCTCCCCCCATTTTCCCCTTGATACGTTTGCCGTGACCAGACGACGGAGCCCAGGAGATGACTGATCCCGCCGACGACTACTAATACCCCGACGGAGCCTACTACTACGTGGAGGCCGCTGTCGGCCAGTAATAGTTAGGAGGCTCCCAGGCAGGATGCCTTGACTTTTCTCGATCTGATGTTACGTTTGTGCTAGCCTCCTTAAGGCAAAACTTGTTTACTTATGTGTGTGCTGAGATATTATTTGCTTTCGCTGACTCGTGTGTTTTCGAGCTTATGTATTCGAGCCCTCGAGGCCCCTCGCTTGTAATATGAAGCTTGTATAACTTTAATTTGTGTCTAGAGTTTATTGTATCTTCCCATGAGTCCCTAATCCTGGTCGTACGCATTTGCATGTATGATTAGCGTACGATCAAAATGGGGGCATCACATATATGCATGCAATGATTAAGGGATTTGGTTAATGATGTTGCTAGAAATCCGGTGCACGATTCCTTTTTTAAAGGGACGTGCTAATTATAAATGATCTTGGTGCAAGAGATGCACTGCCATAACTATTGACAAGACGACTCGTCTCCTCGATGAATGATGACTGAACTGTTTTCAGCCAAAAAGTGGTCAAGGCCGAGCCCACTCGAGTTACCCTGCGTACATGGCGTAACCTTCGCTATTAAGCTAAGAGAGTCCTCGGATTTAGTAAAGAATTAAAGAGGGTTTTAGCAAAATATGTCCCTTACGCCTTGGAGTGAAACATCATATAAGCGCATGCAAAGGAAGAAGACTTCAAATCCGGATATATCCTCGGATCCATCAATCAACGTGAAAGATAGAACTCGCCTACGAAGCCGAAGACCATGGAGCACCTCCGAAGAAACAATTAGAGTCCTCGACTTGAAGACAAGTTCATGGGCAACTGATAGTGTCCTGGAGTAGGGGTGCACACCACATCGGCCTGCCATGGTTGGGTCGGCTCGATGACACACTGACAACTGAATAATGTGCCACACATGCTTTGGCCCTTCGGAGACTTGGCATACACTTCAAGGCGTATTTGAATGATCAACATGTTATGCATAGTTGTAGCCGACATACCTGTAACCCTAGATACCCTCGGTGCATATATAAGTCGAGGGGTTTAGTCTTTAGAGGCAATGTTTTTAGACTAGAATTCATTCATACGATCTCGAGGTAGAAATATTGTACCTTGCACCCCATCCACAACCAATACAATACAAGTAGGACGTAGGGTATTACCTCATAGAGGGCCCAAACCTGGGTAGACTACCATGTCCCCTTTTTCATGTTACCATCTAGCTAAGATCACCAGCTCGGGACCCCCTACCCAAGATCTACCGATTTTAACACCGACACTCCTCTCTTAGGGTTGGAGAAGACTACCCCATGAAGGCCCCAACTCCTCCATGGATTTTGGAAGAACTACCTCTTTACTCGTTTCCTCTTGTTTATTGTGGATTTATGCGCTTGTATGAGATATGTGGAGTTAGTAGATGTGTGACTTGTGTTCTTTTCTTTGAGTGTTCCTCTTATTTTTCTTCTTGTGTTCATCCTTCCCACCTCCAAGTGTGAAAGATTAGGAACCCTAGGGTCTCTACCTACATCACACATGCACCCTCTCTGGGTTGAGGTGATAGTCGTCTCGCACGTGTACGTCCGTCCATGACACTCGCGTGGCCTCATCACAGTAGCGCTGACATTCTCGATGCCGAATTAGATGTATTGGCACGATGTCGCATGTGACATCAGGGATATGCTCGTCACGCGACGCCTCGAGGACCCAGAGAATGAGCAGGCCTCATGATCGTGCTTCCCGGGCTTCATTGGGATATCCACTTCCATGATATTTTGGTCAATGGGTGACGTTGGCTAGCCTTTGTCGTCCATCGGAGGGGGGGAGGGGAGGCGGCACATGAGTTGGAGAAGATCGAGAAGTGCACTCGCCGCCCCTCAACCCGCACACGTGGCATTAAAAAGGACCTAGGGAAGGGGGACTGGGTGGCTGACGTGTGGAGCCCTCTCACACACACGGAATAAATGGGACCGATGGGAGGTGGTTGGATGGCCGACATACGTGCGGGTCCGAGGCAGACACTAAAAGGATGCATGATGCATCCGTCCCGTGTGCACGTAAATCCAATCCAAATATATGACAAAAATGGATCTATGAAACATACATATATTTTACATTTATGACCACTTATTGGCCATGAAATTGCAAAATAAAAATTCCCCTGGGGGCAGCTAGGGTTTAGCATCCTTACGGCGACTCCCTCGTCGTAGGTCTACCGCCCGCCCGTAGTTCGCTGCTGCGCCCTGCCCTTATCTCGCCTGCACACTTCCCTCCGCCCTAGGCGCCTCTGTGCTCCCGGCGTTGGTTTTCTCCATTGCTGAGCCCGTCAGCACCTGATGCTTTCTCATCTACGAATCTGGGATCCCAGGGTAAACAAGATGAGGAACTCAGTGACTTCTTCGAGAAGCTAGATCTCCATGAAGAGGAGTTCGATGATGTGGTCGTTGAAGAGGAAGTACCAGAGCTAGCACATGAAATTCCATGGCTTGCCCTAGCTAGGGTTCAGACTAGTAAGAATTTTAGTCAAGCTGCTTTTTTCAAGGATATGAGGGCTTCTTGGAACACGGCTAAACCCGTGAGGTTCTGCCCCATCTGTGCCAACCTATTCGTGATCCAGGCTCATTGCCTTGGTGATTGGGATCGGATCATGTCCCAAGGTCCGTGGTTGTTTCGTAATATGGCAGTGATCTTTGCTCCTTATGATGGCTATTCTGAGGCCACTGAAGTCCCTATGGTGCATATGCACATATGGCTCTAGATCCATAAGTTGTCGGATGGTTATTGTAGAGAGGATGTTGTTGAAAAATTGTTGAGATCATCAGGGGAAATCGTGGAAACAAGAATCGCTGGAAATTCTAGAGGTGATTACATCCGAGTCCGGGTGAAGCATGATGTCAGGAGACCTCTCACAAAGTTTGTTAGCATTGTTAAAGGAAAAGTGAGGACAATCTACACCGTCAGGTACGAGAAATTGGCACGGTTTTGTAAGGCTTGTGGTATTATCGGTCATGATCATAAAGAATGCGGTAATGGTGTGCATGAAGAGAAGGATCTCAAGTTTGGTGACTATCTATACGCTGACCCCCCTGGGAAGTTCAGGGCAGAATGGGAGCCGACTCGCTCTGATAAACTTGCTTCGGATCCCCCTGCTCCCAAAGTTTCGGTAGGAAAAGGGGTGACGTCCCTTGACAAGGAGCTTAAGGACACAACATCCAGCCCAGTCAAAAAGACCCTCCCGTTGGCAATGGAGGTAGATAAATCTGCACACAAACGGCTACTGGTGGATCATGATGAAGGGGCTGATCCTGGTCGGGTTACGACACCCCTGTTGATTACAGATGGGAAGGATACATCTAGCATTGATTCACCAACCACTAGTTCAGAGAGTAAACGCACGAAGAAGGATGTAGCACAATCTGATTCTCACAACATCTCGGCGGGCTCCCAGGTGGAGCGCCGCCAATCCCAATGAGTCAATTAATTTGGAACTGCCGGGGGGCGTGGACCCGCCGGACAGTTCATGAAGTTGGGGCTCTTGTAAAAGCCCACTCCCCAAGTTTTGTCTTCCTTGTTGAAACAAGACAAACCGATGCAAAAATTGAACATCTTCGATGGAGGTTAGGCCTGAAGGGTTTTAGTGGTGTTGATTGTATCGGCCATAGTGGTGGTTTGGCTTTATTTTGGGATGAAACCTATCAAGTTACAGTGTTGGACTCGTGTCAGCGATATATTGATGTTGTCATCACTGATCATGGATCGGGTAAACAATGGCGATCTACCTTTATCTATGGGGAACCCCGTGTGGAGAATCGGCAACGCATGTGGGATCACCTGCTCAGACTAAGGGGAGTCTCTAATTTGCCATGTGTAGTTTGTGGGGACTTCAACGAGACCCTTTGGCAACATGAGCATTTTTTCAGGATGGCTAGACGTGAAAGTCAGATGGAATCCTTCAGGGATACCCTTGAACTTTGTGAGCTGATGGACCTGGGTTTCTCTGGCGTGCCGTACACATACGATAATGGTCGTCTAGGGCATGGTAATATTCGTGTTCGTTTGGATAGAGTATGTGCATCGAATGAATGGAGGGAATTATTCCCTTATGCTAAAGTACAACACCTGATCTCCCCAAGGTCAGATCATTGCCCTCTATTCCTGCATCTAGACGAGGTAACCGACGAACGTCGAAAAGGGAATCCAAACTACGAAATCATGTGGGGACGGGACTGTCGCCTATCCCAGGTTATCGCGGCGGCATGGGCTAAAGTAAAACCATCTGGTGACCTTGGGAATGTGGCAGCCTCTTTGAGATCGGTCATGTCTGATCTCCGGAAGTGGAATAGAGAAAACTTTGGTCACGTGGAGAAACAGATCAATAGTCTTCGCATAGAGCTAGAATCCCTGCAGCTCAATAATGCTGACAGAATGCTAGTGAAACAGAAAATGGAAGAACTAGACGAGATGCTATATAGAGAGGAGATGATGTGGCTCCAACGTAGTCATATAACCTGGCTGAAGGAAGGGGACCGCAACACCAAATACTTTCATCGTCAGGCCGTGTGGCGGGCAAGGAGGAATAATATCCGAAGGCTTCAGAAAGATGATGGATCACGGTGAAATGCTCCATCGGAGATGGAACGTATGGCCGCCTCTTACTTTAAGGAGGTGTATACGAAGGACCCCACGTTGGTATCGGATGTCATGTTAGATAAAACCCTGCCTAAGGTTACGGATGATATGAATGAAAAATTAATGGCCCCTTATTCACAGAAGGAAATCTCGGATGCACTTTTTCAAATTGGACCTATGAAAGCCCAGGGCCAGACGGGTTTCCTGCGAGATTTTATCAACAAAACTGGGGGTTGATGAAGGAGGACATTGTAAACGCGGTACGATCTTTCTTTTCATCGGGGGTAATGCCGGAGGGTGTTAATGAAACATCAATCATTCTAATACCTAAGGTCCAGCATCCTTCCTCCCTGAAGGAATTTCACCATATATCTTTATGAAATGTCATATACAAGGTGGTTTCCAAGTGCATGGTGAATCGTGTGCGGCCTTTTTTATCCGAACTTATTTCTAAAAATCAAAGCGCGTTCATCCCCGGTAGATTGATCTCTAACAAATCTATCATTGCCTTCGAGTGTTTGCATCATCTTCAAATAGGGTCTGCAAGGACTGAGTTTTGCGCCTACAAGCTGGATTTATCCAAAGCATATGATCGTGTCGATTGGGAATTCCTGGAACGTGCCTTATTGAATTCGGGTTTTGCAAGAGATTGGATTACCCTGGTCATGGCTTCGGTGCGCTTTGTCAAATTCTCTGTGAAGTTCAATGGGAAATCTTTGAACCAGTTTTCTCCTTCCCGAGGTCTTCGTCAAGGTGACCCACTATCTCCATTTTTGTTTCTCTTCGTCGCTGACGCATTATCTGCTCTCCTCCATGAGGCTGCGTCGGAAAGAGGCCTTGAGGCGATGAAAATAGTCGGGGTGCCCCAGTTATGTCACACTTACTTTTCGCGGATGATTCTCTTCTCTTCTTTCGGGCTTCAGCGGATCAAGCACTGATTATCAAGGATGTGTTGAGTACTTATGCATCAGCAACAGGTCAGCTTATTTACCCTTCAAAATGCTCGATTTTGTTCACGAATAGTTGCTCGCCGTTGGTTGTCGATGAGATAAAAGGTATTTTGCAAGTAACCCAACAGGAATTCAAAGCTAAATACCTTGGCCTTCCGGTCCCGGATGGGCGTATGCATAAAGGTTGATTTGAATCTTTACAAGCAAGCCTTAACAAAAGGTTAATCGAATGGAGTGAAAGGTATGCTTCGCAAGCCAGTAAAGAAGTCTTGATCAAGGCAGTGGCGCAAGCTATTCCAGTTTATGTCATGAGTATTTTCAAGCTTCCTTTATTCGTATGTGATGATCTCACCAAAATGACGCGTCAATATTGGTGGGGGTGGAGAATGGCCGTCGGAAAATGGCATGGTCTGTTGGGATAAGTTAATCCTGCCAAAGTCTCAAGGAGGCCTTGGGTTTCGTGATATGAGGGCCTATAACCAAGAACTATTAGCCAAGCGGGCGTGGCGTCTACTGATGACACCAACCTCCCTGTGTGCAACACTCCTTCGTGCTAAATACTACCCAAACAGGAATTTGGTTGACACGGTTTTCACTGGGAATGCATCGGCAGTTTGGAGAGGTATTGAACATGGGCTCGAACTTGTAAAGAAAGGTATGTTGTGGAGGGTGGGCAATGGCACAAACATCAGGGTGTGGAGAGATCCATGGATCCCCAGGAGCCGTCGTTTACACCGATTACACCCAAGAGAAACTGCCGATTGAACAGAGTTAGCGATTTCCTGAATGATCATGGATACTGGAAGGTGGAGCTGCTCCAACAATACTTTTGGCACCCGGATGTGGATTCCATCCTAAAGAGAAGAACTTCACCGAGAATGCGGGAGGATTTCATATCATGGCCTTGGGAGAGATCCGGGTTGTTGACGGTGAAAAGTGCGTACCATGTTGCGATGACTGATCACTATGATCAGTTTTGCCCAAGCTCAACCAGTGCTAACCCATCTGGAGACAGACCACTCTGGCGGTTAGTGTGGAGTGCGGAGGTTCCCCCAAAGCTGAAGAATTTTGCTTGGCAAGTTGTCTCGGGCACCCTACCTACAGACGCGGAGAAGAAGAGACGACACTTTGATCTAAATGGCTTCTGTCGGCTATGTGATAGGGAACAAGAATCCTCATTTCATGCTCTTATTTCTTGTCCGATCGCTGCCTCCTTATGGGACTTAATGCGGAATCATTGGCCTCTTCCGGATAGATCTTTGATCAAATGGACACGCAACGAATGGCTACTTCAGCTCCTGGAAGAATCCCACGTCTCCATCCGTAGCAGAATTATAATGGTCCTCTGGCGATCCTGGTATGTCAGAAATGAATTGCTTCATGGTAAAGATCCCCCTCCGCAAGATGTCTCATGTTCCTTCCTGCAAAGTTATTATAACACCTTCACTCAGATATCAAGCAGTGTGGAGGAGATTATTAAAGGAAAAGCTCCGGTGGTTCACGGTCCAATTTGTGTACCCGTTAAGCCTGCATCACGCTTACCTTGGCCTCCTCCTCCGGCTGGAATGGTGGCGCTGTCAATGGATGTCTCGTACTGCGCGACAGATGGATCAGCTGGCTCGGGGATAATTCTGAGGACAAGGACGGGTGAGGTGATATTTGCTGCGTACCGGAAGCTGTTCCATTGCAATGATGCGCTTGAAGCGGAATTACATGCTGTTCTGGAGGGTATTAAGCTCACTACTGAGCATTTCGACGCTGCAATTATGGTTCAATCGGATTGTGCTGCTGCTATCAACGCAGTAACGGGTGCTTCGTTGGATAAATCAGACTATGGCCATATGATCCAAGAGATCAAGTTTCTTTTAAGTGATAGGGTTTTTATTCGTGTAAAAGTTTTCTGCGATTAAAGTAGAGTTGTAGACTGCTTAGCGAATTATGGACGATGTGGGGATAGTAGAGCCTGTTGGCTGGGCCACTCTCCTCCTTTTGCCAATGATCTCGTGGTTGAGGATTGTAACTCTGTTATGTTGGAATAAAAACCTATCACTTTCAAAAAAAATAACCGCTTATTGGCCATGATTTTTGACCTTGAAAATCCAAAACGTTGGAGTCGGCCGCACGAGGCATGAAAGACCGTTGCCCTGAGCCGTGGCGTGGCAAAGAGAAAGAGGTATTCGGACACAGAGGAACGCGTCACTCCTGTTTGTGAAGCAAAGATTCTTCCTTTCTTGGTGCAGCGCAAGATTCCCATGAAAGGAAAAGGTTCCGTCTGGAAGGCACTGTTACGAGAAGAAGCAGAAAATAGCAATTACTACACGCGAGAAAGAAAACGTGCGGAAACAAACAAGGAAGGAAGGAGAAAGCTCGCGGCTTCCTCTGCCCCCGAGCGAATCCCACCCATCCTCTTCCTCCCCCCACGTCTTCCTCCTCTCCACCCCTTTCCCCTTCCACAGCCCCCGTCCCTCCCCCGAATCCGAGCCGCCTGCTCCGTCCAAACGGTGGGGCGCGGCTCCGATCCGCCCGATCCGGTTCGCTCTCGAGGCTCCGGTGCGCGAGGCGGCGGCGGCGATGGATTCAGAGGACGACGCGCGTGACTCCGCCGACGAGGACTTCTACAGCGGCGGCGAGGCGGGCCTCGCCCTCAGCGACGACGGGGACGCGGACTACGACTTCGCGGACCGCGACTCCGATGACTCGGATGACCTAATCTCCCATAGGCAGCAGGTGATCATCGATTGCCGTCCGCTTCGGTCCCGGTATAGAAATTGATTGTTCAAGATAATCGGAATGGGGGATGCAGCAGCGACGGAGTGGCCACGTATCGGTCGTTCTGTCTGCCCCTTAATGATAGGATGGATGATGTGGACAGAAATGATCTCACGCATATACTACGATATTATATATACAGTGGATAGAAATGTGACTGGTTGGATGATCTAGATATTGCTTTCGGTTGCCTGTGTGATTGCCTGACATCGATCAGAGTCCTTTCCATGGATGAAAAGATAAGCCGAGCATTCCCGATGAATTACTTCTGGTTGTCCAATAGGTGCTAGCTGTCACTGGTGTCCTGGCATGCCAAATTCATTTCGTGTTGTAGCTTGTAATCCACAGTGTGTCGCCTTGCTCGTCGGTTATGACTCCAGTTCTGGTTGCTGGTAATAAGTGGTAATGAATGTAGCATGATAGGGAGAGCGTTGCTTAGGGTAGGACTGTAGGATAGCATGCAAACGAGAACTTCTGAACTGGGGAGTAAATAATGGCGAGTATGTATTAGGCATGTACTGACATGCAACCTTGAAGCAAGGATATACCAGTCTAATTGGTATGTTTCTGAATCTGATTTTTGGGAGGTTTCCTGAAGCTTGCTGGTTTGATTGGAGCTGGCACTTTTTTAATGTTTGATCTGATAGCTCTAGCCAAAAGATGGTGATTAATTCGCAGATCATGCTAATTAGGTGAATACACGAGTCTACTTAGTGTTTACTTACTCACAACCGATGGAAATTTCTATGTGGGATGCAAGTACTTTTCTAGCTTCGAACTATGAAATAGGGTACATTGCACGATCTTCGCATAGGTCGTTAAATTCATTTTGTTCCGATTCACTATTTGTAGTGATATTCTGTCTACATATCAAGCGATGAAACGATTAGGGAAAGAAAAGCTTTCGAAGCTGATGGTACACAACTCTAGCGTGTTGATTCGGGGTTATATTTTTGTTCCTCCCTTATGCTTGAACTTAAATTGATAGGGTCGAATATATCTTCCATTCGTTAGTGCACTTCCCATTCATACTGATTTTCAGTTTTAATCAGATGTGAACAGAAAAATGCTCTATGTTCTGATATATTTTTTGGCGTATGCCTTTCTTCGTGAAACATAATTGACATTCAGTATACCATCATTTTGTCATGATATGTTTTCTAGATTTTATTCACACTTTCGGTAGATGTACTTGCATTCTGAAGCGTTGTGATGTGAGTGCATCAAGTGCTGTCCAATCTGCAATAGCCGATCGCGTAAAATGTTGCAGTGTTGCTTAACACAGAGTACTAGAGGACTGGTATTTTCTTTGCTTACATGATCATGTAATCCGACAAGTTACTGTACTGGTTAATAAATATTGTTTGGAAGTGCACACAGTTAACTTACCATAGCGTTCATCTTGCATGATGATGTAAATTATAGCAAGTGCAAGATCTATTGATTTGGACATGGAGCATTAAATCCTTTATAAAAATTGAACCAATTAGCCTCTAGAAAGTTTGTATGATAAATGAAATGTCCGGCTTTTAATACCCTCGTTTCCATCTTCCTCTACCATCACCCCCACCCCTCCAATATCCTCTCTTCTCCTCTTGCCGTCCTTACAAATTCAAGTTAATATATAGTTAGCAAAGAAGTGAAAAGCCACGGAGCTGATTTGAGGCTGTTTAATTTGTAGCCAAATTTGACTACACTTTTGGGTGGCCCACATCACTGAGTGTGCCACTGTGCACACAATGCTTAAATTGGTAGCTTTAGTACAAAAGCTACTAAAGCTGCGTCAATTAATTTGGATCGGAGGGAGTATAATCGTTGCTGCAATCCAGGTAGCTTTTGAACGTAGAAATATATATTATTGTAGAATTGTAATGATATCAGTATTCTGCCACACAAATAGAGTTATAACAATCCGATTTTTTTTAACAATATTGTTTTTTTTCTTGGGACCTTTGATACATAAAGTCCGGGCCTCCAGTGTACATTTTGGTCGACAATGTATCGAGGTTTGGGCTATTAGCATGTAAACACATGTTATCTCTCTCTGCGCATGCTTCCATGTGTTCTTCGAGGCTGAATAATATACTAGAAATCAGCAAATTCCTTCCTGGACGTGGAAAATACAACCAACAGAATTCTTATTTTTCTTTTCTTTTGCCTAGTTTTTTTCTGATTATGTATTCCATGAGTGTGTGATTTTTGGTGTATGTACCTGTTAAATAGTCAGATTTTACTGCCAAAGGATTTTTATTTAGTAACTACATGCTGGTTTGACCAAGATTAACTTTCTTTCTCTCCATTTAATCTAGTGATGAACTGGCAGTACTCAGCTTATGTGGTTCTTAGGTGTTCATTTCACCTTATATCTATTTTTATCTTACTACTATTTTCTTGTTTATATTCCAGCAAAACTACAGTGTACTGAGTGAAACTGACATAAAGCAACATCAAGCAGATGACATGAATCGGGTTTCAACTGTTCTTTCAATTTCAAAATCAGAAGCATGCGCCCTTCTTCGCAGTTATAACTGGTAATAGGCATCATCACATCTGACATGGTAGTTACATGCTTAAATAGTTAAATTTTATCCAAGTTCCGGCACAAAATAGGTGCGAATGAGATACTGCTATATTAGGATCATACTTCTTTGGCCCTTTCTTCTCAATGGCAGCGCTGCTTGTATCTTCTTTTTTTTGTGACAGCTTCTGTAGGGGTGATATTTAATTTATGTTGCTTGTAATATTTCCTTTCTGTAAAGGCATTATAAAGTTTCTTCTTGCAGGAGCGTTAGTAAGGTGCATGATGAGTGGTTTGTTGATGAAGCACGAGTTCGTACTGCTGTTGGTTTACCGGAGAAGCAAAATGAAATGCCAAACGAAAGAGAAGTAAGGCTCGCTATTTATTTATTTTTGCTCTGTCGCCGAAGCATATTCCCCCCCCTTTGGACAATATAGTATTCTTCTAGTTGACGTTTATATTATTGGATTGCCTGTATATTTTGTAGCCTGTGGAGTTAGTATGACCTGCCTGGTAACCTGTCTTTTACTGGAGAAAATGTTGAACAGTAGGCTTGTTATTTTGAATGCTTGCGGCAAAGGGATGTGCTTGCACCTTTTTATGTTCTAGACTAGACATGCTAATGAAAACATTCCTGCTACATGTAGGTCATGTGTATATAAACTTAACTTACATTACTTTTCTATCATTTAACAGCTTACGTGTGGGATTTGCTTCGAAAGTTGTCCACGTGAGTCAATGGGTGCTGCTTCATGTGGGCATCCTTTCTGTGGTGTATGTTGGAGAGGTTCGTTCTTTTGTTATCCCCTTTTTTTGGATGGTCATACTTTACACCGCCCTTGCCTAGATAATTGTGTCATGAATACGCTTGGTGATGGACCAAGTGTGCCTAACTATCTATTATGCTTTTTCCTGTAGTGTGAACGCAAACAAATCTATTATGCTTTTCCCTGATAGGTTGCAAGCCTGCAGTGTTATTGTTGCACAGCATTGGCCATGCTCCTCCAAATTGTTAACAATTTTTTTTGTGGTTCTCATTTCTTATTTGCAATAATATCACTTGTTGGGCATATGTGCTCTATTTGAATGCTCTAGGATCTAGCCGTTTGGAGTTCTATATTGGATAGCATATTACCTGTTTGAACCATTTTGAAATTGAGTAGATAAAAAGTCTAGATTTCCAATTTAACATTCTGTATTTTTACTTGGGTCACTTGACTAGAAATCTAGAATGACTCATAACAAAACCAAATGTCATGTCTAAAGACAAGTATCAGTTTTCCAGTGTTTCAACTTGATGCCATCCTTATTCTCCTCTTGGAGTTTGGTTCCTTTTTAGGTTTTTTGCATACTTTGTGAACCATTTAGTGTATATGCCCCTGTGTTATCATTTCATGAACAATTTGAGTTTTGTTCCATCGTTTCATGGAATGATTTCAGTTTATTTTACACCTTCTAATATAATCTTTTCCTTGTAAGTAAATGCAATGTTTGAAGTCATTAGCTTTAATGTTTGGCTTGTGCTGATTAAATTTTCCGTTTCATTGACAGGCTATATTGGCACAGCTATAAACGATGGTCCAGGATGTTTGATGTTGAGATGTCCTGATCCATCCTGTTCTGCTGCTGTTGGACAAGATATGGTTGATTTATTCGCCAGTGAGGAGGATAAGGGGAAGTATGAACGATATCTTTGCAGATCTTACATTGAAGATAATAGAAAAGTAAGTCCATATCTTTCTGAATTTTATCTGAATACAAATTTTCTTTTCCGAGCACCAAGTGCTGCCCAGTTAGCGATGGGTGGTAATTGCACAATCCCTTTGTTCTGGCACCTATTATCTTCTTTGTATTTGATTTTATATATCAGAGTTTCTTGTTGGTAGCTGATAACTGCAAAAAAATGCTTAAATGTCGTGTGTATTTCACTGCTGTCTATTACCTTTTGATTTATACCTCAATTATCACTGTGTGTCATTTATGTTGAACAGACAAAATGGTGTCCTGCTCCTGGCTGCGAATATGCTGTGGAATTTGTCGTTGGCAGTGGCAGCTATGATGTTTCTTGTGGCTGTTCTTACGGGTTCTGTTGGAATGTGGGTATTTCTGGCTGTAGCTTATTTGTGATATGTCCAGTAGAGCTTAGGATTAAGAGTCGTGTGAATTTTTGTCAGTGCACGGAGGAAGCTCATCGCCCTGTAGATTGTTCCACAGTTTCCAAATGGATTCTCAAGAATAGTGCGGAATCCGAGAATATGAACTGGTACGTCTTCTGCCAAATTTCGCATTGTCTGTCCAACAGCATGATCATGTCAATGAAGTATTACTATCTCTGATTTCCAAGTGTGCCAAGCTTTGACATGGGTATGTTGTGTAACATGTATACCGGCCCATCTGGTCCTTAACCATCTTCTTTGCTCTATCTAATTGCTAATGGAATAAGACACACAGTTGGGACTAGCAAGTGTTCTAGTCTAGCAACTATTTGCCCATTCTCTCCACTTCCCTATTGCTTACCAGTTACTACCTTGCTTCTCTTTTGAAATTCTACTTGTCATATTTCCTTACTGAACCAAATTAGGTTTCTTCACAAAAATGCTTGCAGTAGATACACAGCTTACATGATCCGCAAATTGGACCGCAAAGCCTTTTTCTTTCTCTCACACATCTCTAGTTTTGGCTTCTCTAAATAGTTCCATTTCACCCATACTAGTGTTCTTTCTAACATGTATCCTTCTAGGGTCTGATGGGCACTCTCTAGACTTTTTTGCTTAGTTTGTGCTATTCTTTTCCCATTTCTTACTAACATAATGGTGTTGTAGTTCAGTCAATGGAATGCTGCATCTGTGCAGATATAGTACGTTTTTACTTCGAGTTGTTTTGAGTATCAACCATACCTATCTTTCTTTCTTCACCACCTGTTGGTTCTGTTTTTCAGGATACTAGCTAATTCGAAGCCTTGTCCCAAGTGCAAGCGGCCTATTGAAAAGAATCAGGGCTGCATGCACATTACCTGCACACCGCCATGTAAATTTGAATTCTGCTGGTACACAATCACATTGCTGCTACACTTCTGCTTATAGTTTTTTGCCATTTTAAATAGTTGACGCATTATGCTGTGAATGCAGGCTTTGTCTTGGTCCATGGTCAGATCACGGGGAGAGGACAGGTGGTTTTTATGCTTGTAATCGTTATGAGGCAGCAAGGCAAGAGGGAGCGGTAATGGTTCACCTAGTCATGAGCATCAAGTTTATTGTATCATTAAATTATTTATGCTAATTCCTTCTACATTTCTGTTTTAGTTTGACGATTCTGAAAGGAGAAGAGAAATGGCAAAGAACTCCCTCGAGAGATATACACATTACTACGAGCGATGGGCAGCCAATCAGTCAGTAAGTGATTCTCAACTCAGTTAGCAGCATTGACACTCCTTTAATGTCAGGTCTTAAGTGGGTAAATAGTGAGCTAAACTCCTAAACAATTCCTATGCTCTCAAGGTAGCCTAGGCATGTAACTCCCAATCCAACTGATGAGATAATTTCTTATCATGTAGTGGTAAGTTGTGAGCGAACCTTTGGGTGGTAATATACATTGTCGGCTCTTTCTGCACTGATAAGCTCACGAATATCATGGGTGCATAGTGTACAAATCAGTACTAAGCCAACTTGGAAGTTGCAAATGGTGCTTGAATGACTGCTATACTGTTCTTAGTTGCAGTGGTGGTTTCTTTGATTGTCAAACTTGCCAGGAGTTCATTTACGGTCGAAGACAATGCTTTATGTAGGATATTTCGAGTTTTTAAGATCTCACTGTGATAGGGTTAAGGAATATATTATTGATGCTTGTTTCTTTCTCGAAACGCAGGACAGCTGCATATCATTTCATTAAGAAGAAAGAAATAAGTACAAGGGTGAGGGCAGAAACTCCTTTGACCCAAACACACCTCATGACACAACCCTAAGGAACAAATAAGAATTCTCATAAATCAAAACAACCAAAACTCAGACAAAGGACGAGCTTAATGTCCAAGGTAAGCATCCCAGACAAAAGCCCCCGAAGCACGAAAGCTCCAGCTGAACACCAGAGGGCGAACTCGTTAGCAACTGTCAGCAACAACACGGAAACATTTGGCCTAGTGCCATTGAAAACACAATCATTCGGATGCTTCCATATTTCCCACGCCAACAAGACAATGAGGAGTTAAGCTCTTTCCATAGTTCTTTGGGAACTTGAATGAGAGCTTGACCCCACGAGCTTGTGAACCAGCCAGTGGGGGGTTGCGGAACAATAGCAATTAGGCCTTATCTTTGGAGAATATGAAACCAGACCTGCCTGGGAAAGACACACGATACGAGGATGTGCTGAATTGATTCCTCAACTTGGTCGCACAAGGGGCAAGCAGCTGGGTGCGGCAACCCCCTTTTGTCCAGGCGGTCTGCCGTCCAGCACTTGTTGATGGCAAGCCAAATAAATAGCTTACAGTGCCTAGGATCCCAGGTCCCCCGGATTCTCCAAGGGGTGAATCTGATCGCACCAATAAAGAAAGCCTCATATGCTGATTTGCACGAGTACAATCCCGACCGTGTAAACCGCCAACGGTGCTGATCAGGAAACTCCTGTTGAAGGTGCAGTCCCTTCACTTAATCTGAAAACTGAAGCTGTTCAGTTAGCACTTGGACAGTAAAGGCGCCCTTGATGTCTGCACCCATCTCCGCTCTGTTAGAGCTTGAGCCACAGTGTGCTCCTTGACCGCTCTTTTGGAGATCAGCTTGAAAAGGTTTGGAAATCTCCTGAAGCCATCGATCAGACAAGAACAAAGTGGTCTGCCCATTTCTAACAATTGACTCAACAGCGCAAAAAACAAAGCCAGAGCATTTTGAGGAACGTGGATGGGCAAACCAGACCATGTGCGATCCTTGCCAGTTTTCTGCAGCCATAACCATCGCACGCGGAGCGCCCAACCCAACGTTGAAGGTTAGGAATACCAAGACCACCTCTTGGATTGGTCGCTGGACTCGCTCCCGGGAAACAAAGCAGTTGCGCTCATTAGCATTTTCCTGGCCCTTCCAAGAAACCCCTACGCCGCTTATCAATGGCCTTGATAACCCATTTGGGAAGGCCCAACGTAGTAATGAGATAAATAGGAATGGCAGAAAGTACAACTCATAGTCACAACAAACCGACCAAGTACGATTCATGAGTGATGCTTTCCGTCCAGGGAGATCGTTAGCAGCCTTATCAACAAGAGGGTGGAGGCTGCCTTGGTCGGTTTGTTTTTTGCGCTGTTGAGTCAAATAGGTGCAAGGGAAGTGCTTAATATCACAAGATAAACTGCTGGATACGACCTCCATATCTCCATCCTTACACTGAATTGGTGTAACGAGCTCTTGGACATATTGGTCACAAGACCTGAGGCATGACCAAAAATGTCCAGAAGTTGCCTGATGATAGAAAGAGATCAGGTGTTGAGCTCGCTGCACAGCAACTGGTTAGCAAACCCACATGAGCAGCCCAGTTCACAAGAGTTCAAGACATCCATCACAAGGATAAATAATATTGAGGATAGGGGGTCGCTTTGATGGAGGCCACGACGATGGAAGATGTGCTCAACCAGCCCACCATTGACTAGGAACTGAGAGGAAGATGTGGAGAGCAGCAAACATGTGAGATTACACCAATGTTGACCAAAACCTACATGCTTCAAAACATCAATGAGGAAAGGCCAAGATACAGAATCAAAGGCTTTCAACATATCCAGCTTGAGTAAAATGTGAGGCTCCTTCCCTTGGTGTAAACATTTTGCCATTTGTTTCAACTTTCAAGGAGAAAATTGTCATGAATCCTCCTTCCCTTGATAAAAGCAGATTGGTTTATGGGCACCAAATCAGGCAGCAACGGTGCAAGGCGATTGGCCATGAGCTTAGCAACCAGTTTGGCAGACCTGTGGATAAGGCTCATGGGCCGGAAGTCTTTCACCTGGACGGCATCGACCTTCTTCGGCAGAAGGGAGATGAGAGCAGAGTTGAAAAATCCGGATTTGGACGCATGACCATGATGAACAGCTGAGAGTGCTAGCAGCAGATCCACTTTGATAATTTCCCAACACAACTTATGAAACGACCATTAAGCGTGTCAGGTCCAGGTGCATTATCAAACGGCAAGTCTTTGATGGCTGACCACACTTCATCCTCCGAAAAAGGCTCCTCCAAAGAAACAAAATCATGCTGCTGGAAGTGAAAAACTGAGAGGTCCAAGGAAAAATCCCGAACCTGAGAGGAACCAAGGAGGTTTTCATAGTAATTCAGCACAGCCTCAATGTTTTATCCCCTTGGTTTGTGACAACCTGATCACCAACCTTCAATTTGGCTATAAAATTCCTCTTCTTACAATATCTGGAGTGGAAGAAAGACGTATTAGCATCACCATCATGAAGATGAATAACACGGGACCGTAGCCGGGCAATAGTGTGATCGTGGGAAGCCAAACCAAGACAATGCAATTTGAAGTTTCTTCTGCAGCCACTCCTTGCCATTGGAAAGAGCCTAATTTTCCGTAGACCAAGCTAAGGAACATAAAGATCTAAATGTACTTTTTGTTGCTTTGTTTTTTCATTTTGATTGATGAAATAGTTAATGTACTACTAGCAACTCTTCTTTTGCATGTAACATACAATATTTACACACTATTTTCATTATGTAGTCGAGGCAAAAGGCGCTTGGGGATCTGCAGAGTTTGCAGAATGATAAGGTAGCTGACATTCGTACCTGTAACATCATTGATATTACAGCTTGCATCATTTTTTTTATCTGAGCAATGTCACTCAGGGTGGTGTCATTAGAAGGGATTCACAATTTATTTCTAAAATTCTCCAACGCCTAATGACTGTTATTTTGTTTGGTAAACCTTACAGCTTGAAAAACTAAGTGACATACAAAGCCAACCTGAGTCACAGCTTAAGTTCATAATTGAAGCATGGTTACAGGTACGAATGACACTCGAGTCACCAAGTGCCGCCAGTACTTTGCTCAGTTACCTGAGTATCTCACCCAGGCTGTATGATCTCATTTTGCAGATTGTTGAATGTAGGCGGGTATTGAAGTGGACTTACGCATATGGTTATTACCTTCCAGACCATGAACATGCCAAAAGGCAGTTCTTCGAATACGTTCAAGGTTCGTATTTTTCATACTATAGATTCCATTCTAAGCATCTATCACTAAAGGGTATCATTTTGCTATTGCTTATTCAGGTGAAGCAGAATCTGGTTTGGAACGCCTTCATCAGTGTGCGGAGAAAGAACTTCAGATCTATCTCGATGCAGACTGCCCATCTAAAGATTTCAATGACTTCCGTACAAAATTGGCTGGATTGACCAGGTAATGAAAATCCTAGTGTATTTGTTTTGGTCAGTGTTGTTTCTATATAATTGGGGTCATCATCCTTAATATGGACATCAAAATAGTGTTTCCCACAATCTTTTAAAGGTACTCTGGTTTCCACGATGTAATTATGTGGCGGTCTTTTCTCCCTATGTTTAACTGCAAAACATCTTGCAGCGTGTGCTTTTGTTTTCCATAATTCAGTACGGAGTACTTGTCATGTCATTGCTATATGCTTCTTTTACTCATCTCTGCACAACAATTCTTTGTCTGTTTAACAGCGTAACTCGCAATTATTTTGAAAACCTGGTCCGTGCATTGGAGTCTGGATTGAATGATGTTGGAGCTCATAGCGGCCAAGGTGCATGTAGCAAGGCCGTAAGCTCCAACTCCAAGAACCTTGGCGGTAAGAGCAAGAGTAGCAAGAACAAGGCACCTGGTGGTGCCTCGAAGTCAGGCAGCTCAACCCGTGGTATGGATGATGGCAACATCTGGGCCTGTGATCAGTGCACATTTGCGAACCCTAGATCTGCTAGGAGCTGCCAGGTTTGTGACCATCAGCAGCACCGGTAGATCTTGTCAAATATTGAACATAGGGATTCGATTGAACCGGAACCCCCTGTCCTGTGCATGCCTAGAGGCACATGGCCTCTAGGGCAGGGATAAACGAGAGGGTGGAAATAGAAGACTCTGCTGCATTGGAAGCGCAGCAAAACTAAAGAGGTAGTAGAATTTTTGTGTCCTGGTTGTCTGTTAGCCGACGATGCCCCAGCAGCCGCACTCAAATATCATGGCTCGTTTGTATATAACTAGCACCCAGCCCTCTTGTCTTGTTTGAGAAGGGCATTGCCGATGCATGACTGACCTGTTGTAGTGTTGTACAAGTGTTGTAAAAACTGTACTGTAATAATATATTGACCCGTATTGAGTACATTTATGTTTTTTTTTGCTTTTTGTCTATCTATAATGAGAAAATAGTTGAACGCAAAAGATTAACCTGTGGCAGGGGCAGCAATGTAGCAAGATAATGGTTTTATTTATGATAAAGCGTTTGTGCAGTGTGGCGTTTGTTTGAAGAACTGGATATGGTTGCGCTTGATATGGTTGCGCTCGGTAACAGCACATCCTGAGGTACGACGAGGAGACGCCGCGGACCAATCTACGCCTACCCAAGCAATATCATCAGCAGCTCATTGGTTCAGATTCAAGATGGGAACGGACCGGATCGGCCTGCCGGGTCACTGACCCGGCTCAAACAGTATGGGTCAGACGGGTCGACTCATCTGAACTAATGAAACACAAAACAACAGGCATGCATATACATATTGTCTAAATGAAATGACCCGGCTCAAACAGTATGGGTCAGACGGGTCGACTCATCTGAACTAATGAAACACAAAACAACAGGCATGCATATACATATTGTCTAAATGATATCCTCGTGTTACAGTATCTGAAGTTCTGAATCAAGGATGTACGAACATGCATGCATGCATACATATAGACATATTGCACATCTATATGTGGACATGATTATTTAAAAAAATATCAAAAGAGGACGAGGATGGGATGAGTAATACATGAGGACATCAAACATGTGTAAAAAAATGCTGAATTTTAGGTCGGCTTGTGTATCCAATGGGTCACTGAGGTCAGAAAATTCTAATGAAATGGGTCGATTCATGGCCTCGTATATTGACCTTGGGGCCACCGGGCCAGTTCCAAGGCCAGGTCCGGGTCCACCCATTCCCGTTTTGAGTTCAGATACTACTATGCACAAACTTCGAACCAGGAATATACTTCCTCCGTTCTCAAGTACTCCCTCCATACATTAATATAAGAGCATAGTGTAGTGTAAAAAATGCTCTTTGACACTACATGTAAAAAATGATTTTATATTATGAGACAAGGAAGTATAATATAAGTCTTTTTAGAAATTACGTTAGGGGCTACATATGAATGTATGTAGACATACTTTAAAGTGTAGATTTACTTATTTTGCTTTATATGTAGTTTGTAGTGAAATCTTTAAAAATACTTGTATTTAGGGAAATACTTGTATTTAGGGACGGAGGTACTAGTATACAAACTACACGGCATCAAAACACAGGGTGGAAGCGCATACTGGAAAGTACTCCCTCCGTCCGAAAATACTTGTCCTAAAAATGCATATAATGGATGTATCTACAATTAAAATAAGTCTAGATACATTCATCTTTAGGATAAGTATTTTCGGACGGAGGTAGTAAATGCTTGTTAACCTTACTCATTGGATAATTACAGATATAACCATGCATACAGATAAAGATGCATGACCCATAGAACAGTGTCAGTGCACCAGGCGGCAGATACAGCATCTGATTATTTTACAGAGTGGATAAACAGGAGGACAACATAGAACCCTAGCACGGTCCTCCTTGCAAGACTATCTCAGACTTGATTAATGATTAGTCTTATTCTTCAAGAATTATTCTGTCAACTATCTTTGCACCCCTTGATTTGGCCATGTAAAGTCCCATGTGATGCATAAGATCCTGCATCATCATAAAAGGTTAACTTTTTTCTTTTGAAACAATAACAGGTTAACTATCACTCCATGTTTCTTTCTTTTAACGAGCAAAGAAACGCACAATATATCAAAGCAAAGTTGCCACCATTGTGTCTATGTAGTAACTTTCAGGTCAAGAGAAAACGGGCTTAACTCTACGCGTAAACACTTCGCAGCCAACAAGGCAATGTATTTTCCGTGTAAAACTAGTCCACTTCTCTTAGGCAGAACACCTCTTTGTTCTATTGCTATAAACTAAGGATCAGGTGTCCTATGTTTTTAGCACGGTATAAAATCTGGATACTAGGAATTCCGTCAAAGTCCTATGTCTTACAAAACCTAATACTAGCTAAATTACATGCTCCAGAATGTGAAAGCTATCTATTCTCATTCTGAGTCTTTCTGAAGTCTACGGTCTCACTGACCATGCATAGTACTCCCTCCGTCCCATAATAACGTAAGATGTTTTCCGACCCTACACCAGTGTGAAAAAACATCTTACATTATGGGACGGAGGAAGTATATTTTAGTTGCTGAGTACCTGTGGATGGGCCAAAGCTCCTTTGATACTCCTGGCTACTTCGACAGGGAGGTCAAATGTAGCACATCCCTCAGAATAGATCACAACATCTTCCAACGGGGGCACTCGGCCAATGTTTCTTGCAGCCAGAGTTGAACTCACAAAGTCCAGAACACAGTAGTCTGTGCATATTCCCACAACCAAAACCTGCATCAAGCAAATTCACGAGTCATATATAAATGTGATCACCCTTTCTTTTTCACCGAACACTTAAAAAGAAAGGATCCGCTTACGGTTTTGATCTGGAACTTTGCGACCCACTCGCTGAAAACATTGGACCCATCCTTCTCAAATGAAGCAAGATAACCATCAATACAGTCCTTGCGCCTCATTGTCACATTTGGATCATTCTCCAGCCACTCCAGAGCTGCATATGGCAGATTAAACTTCGTCAGAATCCAGATACGGAACGTGTTCTGTTGTCATTCTCCCGTATCAGGTTTGCCAAAACATGGATTTAGCATCCCAGTCCAGCATGAGAGACTGAACATGCTCTGCGACATAGGCTTAATAAGAGAAGTAATAATAAGGAAAGTGTGGAGCCGGTGTTTAACCTGGAACAAAGTTTTCTTCACCGGAACCGATGATGCAATGCGGGGGAAAAGGCGGCTCGGGCTTATCGGGGTAGTGGGTATCGAGGAACGCAAAGACCGGCCAGTTCCTCTGGCAGAAGACCTTGGCAAGCCTAGCAGACTCCTCCACCATCTTGTCGATCTGTTTATTCGGCGTGACAGGGGCCTGCAGACAGACGCCATCTTTTCTTATAAGCAAAGCGAGTAATAATACTTGATGCAGATTGATGATATTAATCCATGGGAGGAAGAAGGGCGGAGTGGAGATTCAAGATGGGCCATAAAGAGAAAAGAAACACGAGGCAGAGCAAGAAGTGCGTGACAAGAAGAGCCAAGAAGCAAGGTAGGAGGAAGCTGGGGGAGGCTATCTGGCCTATTCAAATCACTCGCGTCCCCATCGTAGAGCAACCAGCAAAACTCCAACTAAGCCAGCATGGTGGCATGGCATGCATCAACCGAGCTCCCGCAAGAGCCGATCAACCCCGCGCGCGCGCGCACCGATATGAGTACCTACTACTCGAAAACAGAAGAGAGGAGGGGGAGCAGAGCTCACGAGGTTCCCGGCGCCGACGGTGCAGAAGCCGTTGACGAGGTCGACGAGGACGAGCCCCGTGCCGGGCGTCAGGAGGAGGTCGGCGTCCGGCGGGCAGGGCGCCGCCGAGCGGAGCAGGTCAATCACGGCGGCGCCGCCGCCGTTGGCTTCGGACCCCATGGAGATGCGTGCGTGAAGGGAAGAAGGGGCGGTTGGTGGTTTGGGTTTGACTGGTCCCGATCAACTAGTCGTCACGGGCCCCGTTTTGTCTAAAATCTTTCTCGACTGGCACCATCCAGTTGTAAATCCGGGGAGAGGCGGTGGGTCCCGGATTGGCGAACTTAGTCAAACCAACATCCAAAAGATAAGAAGGGAAATTCATTCGTCCACCCGGGTGAACTGATTTGATAAAAAAAAAAATGTGGCTACGCGCGGATATGAGCGAACAGACCCTGGAGAAAACAACTATACGGCCTACATCAAGGAGTGGTTGGACTTGGAGTGAGTGAGAAAGGCAAAATTGACAAAAATGACCCCTGGGGAAAGAACTCACGGAGTGACTCATCGGGGGAAATATTTCACCGGCCTGACCCTTTTGTGTGGCGCCCGACACCTAGGCGGCACACTACACTGTGTGACGCCTAGCCGTTCGGCGCCACACCCCCCGACCACCTGGCAGGGAGGGCCCACCCCCCAGGCAGTGTGACGCCTAAGCCTCAGGCGTACAATGTGTGACGCCTAGCGCTTAGGCGCCACACATTGACTTAACTGGCCACGGGCCAGCCCCCCTCCCCACCCCTCCTCATTCCCCTCCCCCAGCCCCCTCTCCCAGCCACTGCCCCCTCCCTCAAATCCTTCTCTAAATCACCAAATCTGAAGGTTTGGACTTGGAGTGAGTGAGAAGGCGCTGAGCTGATTTGCGGTGGATTGACACGCGATTGAGCCGGTATATCATTGAGTTACAAAGTTCAACGGAAACATCTCCTCCCCTAAAAACATATCGTTAAAAATCCTGAAATAAATTCAGAAATAATGCGAGCATCAGAATTTAAATTCTGGTGAAATGGGATATCACCGTTCCTTTAACCATCCAATTACATGTTGATTTTGCAGTTTAGGTTTACTTTTGAGACCAACGTATCATGTCGATTGGGTGCACGACGCATCACACCATTGTTATCTATCACAATGATCTCACACACAACTCATGTTATGTAAGTAACCCCTTAATCGGGATGGATCGGCGACGAAAGACATTTGTGTTTATGCAAGTGTGGGTTTACTTTTTACACACGCTGCAAACACACACTGCCGATGAGGTGGCAAGATTTTAAGGTACTGGACACCGATTATATAGTGGAAGGCCTTACAACATCCACGACCGGACCCCTCATACCCCCCTCAAGCGCCCGGAAAGATCGTTCGACGACGAAATTTCGACCCAACCGGACCTCTCAAATCGGTCTCAAACGCCCGGGCTGACCCGCACCCGTCATATCCAGCCCAAATATGGAAAGGATATGGAGAAGCTCGGGCACGCCCGCCACGTCGGATCCAACATCCTGACCCCATGACAAATTGCACCATATCCACCCCGCAGAATTGGCGGATCCTCGCGTCGTCCGTCTCGCAGCTCCGTCGCCGTTCGTAGCCTCTGCCTCGCGAGCTTCGTCGGAGGAGTCTTTTGTCTCCTCCTCGTCGCGGAGGACGTCGCCGTCGGCCCGGAAGACACCGCGGTACGTCCGACAACTCTCTGGCTCTGTCTTGTGCTGGATGTATTCGATATAGTGTCTGATCGATTTTTTTGGTCAAATTTTTAGGGAAAACGATGGATTCCGATGGTCTGTCCGTCGACGAGTATGGACCGACGGAGCTTGATCAAGTGATTCAAGATGAGTTCTTTGATTCATCGAATTCAGACGAAGAAGTGGACATGATCATGCTCATGACCATGCAAGACGAAATGGACAGACAAGCGAAGCATATTCTCAATTTCAAGGGCTCAATCAAAGGAAGAAGAGTGATCAATCGGGATAGGGTATCCGGAGCAAAGCTACTCGAGAAGGATTAATTTGCTCCAAACCCAACTTTTCGACATGATCCATGGTTTCGTCATCTTTTTTGTTGAGTAAATAGGCAATTTTTCGATTAAATTAATCCATGAAATAATCAGTGTCATGGCATTGACTAGATTACTGACATACTGATTACAAACCAGATTAGCATGTACTACACATATAGTAGAAATATCTACGCATATAACTAGTACTGCTAAGACTGAAATACGCAGGAGTGGGATAAACGAGTTGTACCCTCCAATCGTCCAGTTGGCCCTAGCAGCAGCAGTGGCAGCGGCATCATCCTCGGCCGCCTTCTTGTCGGCTTCGGCCTTCTCGAGGGCGAGACGGTCGGAGTCAGTTGGTGGAGACATGGTGATGACAAAGATGGCGCAGACATAGAAGAAGCAGTCGAACGAAGGCAAGCAGTCGCGTAGTTGCTCCCCAAAAACCTAATCGCCCCTCTCCTGTACAGGATCCGGAGAGGCGGGGTTTCGGAGGCCTGATCTCCCATCGACTGTATACACGGTGAATGGGACGGAGTCGCCGACGGTAGCACCAGCAAAAGGGAACAATCACGTGAAGGCAGATGTGATATGATCTCGTGACGACTAGGGTTGGCAGGAGCCTTGCTTATGTAGGCGCGACCGGGTAGAGAGACGTGGACGGAACCCATGTCTGAGTGGGTAACAACCCACGATCCAATGTCTCAGATCATGGCGTGTCCGTTATGTATTCTCCATTCGTGACCGATAAAAATAAGCGCGTAGGTATGAGCTCGGTTTGGCTCAACCCTGCAACCCGCAACGCATCATGAAGAAGCATGGCGTGGCGAGGCGGGCGGCGGAGGAGGAGTGCGCGAGGGCCTCTTCTCTTCTTAATCTCTAATAGCATATGGAAGAGAGACCCTTATAAAGAGGTCCAACTCCTTCTCCACTAGCAAGGTGGGACTGAACTTCCCACCACCCCTTTTCATGCCAACACCTATATGGGCCCTTAGAGATATTTTGAAATTGTCTTATGGGCCCTAAGCCCATCTCATGTTTCAACAATTCCCCACCATATCTCAAGGGCACATTATGTCTTCTTGTTCCAATCACTATTTTGATATACCGGCATTTCAGTGAAGACTTGTTAAGGTTGAGATTCACCTAGAACAAGTAGCTACACTCCTTCACAACTGAACAATGGACTATGCCTTGAATTGTCAGTTTGGCGTAAAGAAGTTTGACCACAAGTCTTATTAGTACTAGGACTAAAGGCTGGCCCCTTGGATGGAGCATATTGGCCACACTCTTGGCATTCATGAGCTTACTAGAAATCACCCCAATCTCATAGACCATCACTAGCAGTCGGGCTCATATAGGTGTGTTCTTCCAAAGATCACTCTGTAGGACAACATCTTGCTTACACATAAGCTTTAGAACACATTAAGGCAGTGGTCATCCTACCGTACAGTATCCAAGAGTAATGCATCTCCAACAGAGTGGGTTAGTAAAGTTACTCTCCTTAGTTCACCACTGGCTTATTTTCCCACGTCCTACTTCACAGGATCTCCGATCACATAGGTTGGGTTACTACCATGGCAGCTCATGTGGGTCTCATACCCATATCCCTCGATGCATTATCTATCACAACACGTGATAGTCCTTTAGCAAAGGGATCTGCCAGATTCTTAGCCGTTTGGATGTAATCCAACGCTATCACTCCGGAGCTTCTTAAATGTTTGACAACTTTCAAGATCATTCTTATATGTTTGTTGGACTTCATGTTGTTCTTCAAACTCTTTACTTTGACAATATCTGTCTGATTATCACAGTTCATAAGGATAGCCAGAACCGGCTTCTCAACCACACACAAGTCCATCAAAAGACCTCGAAGAAATTCTGCTTCGACACCAGATGTGTCTAATGCTCTTAATTTTGCTTCCATTGTCGATCTCATTAAGATCATTTGCTTGCAAGACTTCCAGGAAACAACACCACCTCCAAGGGTAAACATATATGAAAGGACATATGCTCCCTTGGTGATTTTGATAATTCATGACAACATACATTGCCTCTTGGACTAACACTTTTACCTAGATATTTCTGGTTTAGTCCATGAAGAGCTATGGCTAAAGGTTTATGTGGAGACACCCATGGATGCAAGAAAGGAATAATATTGGCTCAAGCTTCAAGCTAGAAGACTCTTCATTTTATATTTGTGAGAAATTACTTTTGAGTCCATAGGAAAGCCAATACTATTAAAAGGGGGTGAGGTAGTAAAATGAACTGATTGCTCAAATGCTCAAAGTTAGCCACCAAAACACTTAGTTATTTTCCCCACATATCCACTCTGTCAAGTTCCACATATACAAATTCGGTGTAACCAACATTGTCACATAGGACCCACCGAGTTTGAACCTAAGACAGAACCCTAGCCATTCCCACAAAATCGGTCCAACCGAAACTGCATCGGTGCTATCGAGTTTGGGTGACCAACATGCTGTTGCCAAGATACACAAAATCGGAATTTGCGAGTTTGAGTATCGGTGCCACCGAGTTTGGCCATTTAACTGTGAGTCACCTTTTCGGTGCCACCGATTTTGGCCATCTGATCGTTAGTCACCTTTTCGGTGCCACCGAGTTCTATATATCGGTCTCACCGAGATTCAAAAGTTCACACCTTTGAGCTAATCGGTACCACCGAGTTGTCCACTTCAGTGTCACCGAGTTTGCACTTTTGTGTGTAACAGTTGGGTTTTGGCTACTGCCTATATATATACCCCTTCACCCACCTCTCATTCGTGGGAGAAGCACACACACTTCATTTCCAGATCCATTTTCTGAGAGAGAACCACCTACTCATGTGTTGAGACAAAGATATTCCAATCCAATCATTTGAAACTTGATCTCTAGCCTCCCCAAACTGCTTTCCAACAAATCAAACTCTCCTAACTATGCATATTTGTGTGAGAGAGATTTGTGTTGAGGAGACTATCTTTAGAAGCACAAGAGCAAGGAGTTCATTGATCTACCCCATCTATTATCTTTTGGAGGGTGGTGCCTCCTAGATTGGTTAGGTGTCGCTTGGGAGCCTCCTACTTCGTGTTGTGGAGTTGAACCAAGAAGTTTGTAAGGGCAATGAGATCGCCTACTTCGTGAAGATCTACCATGAGTAAGGCTAGTCCTCCGTGGACGTAAGCCGTGGTGGGATAGACAAGGCCGCTTCTTTGTGGACCCTCTGTGGGTGGAGCCCTCCGTGGACTCTCGCAGCCGTTACCCTCCGTGGGTTGAAGTCTCCACTAACATAGATGTACGATAGCGCCACCTATCGGAACCATGCCAAAAATCACTGTGTCAACCCTCGTGTTTGATCTTCTAAACTCTACTCCTTTACATGTGCAAAGTCTTTACTTTTCCGCTGCCATATATGTTTACTAGCATGTGTAGGGTGCTCTAGACTTGTTATAATTGCTAGATTTCCGTCTTCCTAGAAATTGGGTTAGGCTAGAAATTTTATCTTGACAAGTAGTCTATTCACCCCCTCTAGACACATCTTCTATCGACCCCTCAATATACCCAGTAGTGGCCTTCATCTCATCACCATCAGAGATCCAATTCGCATCACTGTACCCTTCAAGTACCGCCGGGTATCCTGTATAGTGAAGTCTGTGGTTCATAGTACCTTTCAGATAGCACATAATTCTTTCAACAACATGCCAATGAACATCACCTGGATTGGGAACAAATTGGCCCAGTTTGCCCACATCAAACGCGATGTTAGGCCTCGTTGCGCTAGCTAGATACATAAGTGAACCAATAATTTGAGAGTATCTCAATTGATCTTTAGTTGTGTATGTGAACTTTTGAACCAGTACACTGGGATCATATGGTGTTTGAGAAATTTTGCAGTCCGAATATCCAAAGTGACTCAAAATCTTCTCAACATAGTGGGATTGCAGGAGTGTAATCCCACCCTCATCATCTCTCAAAAGCTTGATGTTCAAGATAACATCAGCCACCCAATGTCCTTAATCTCAAAGTTTTGAGATAGAAAAGACTTAACCTCCTCAATCACTTTGAGGTTGGTTCCAAATATGAGTATGTCATCAACATACAAGCATAGTATAACTCCTTCGCCCCCACCATGGTGATATTATACACATTTGTCAGTTTCATTAACAACGAAGCCAACAGATGTCAGAGTTGTATTAAACTTCTCATGCCATTGCTTAGGTACTTGTCTCAGGCCATACAAATATTTCCGCAACTTACACACCTTTCCTTCCTGGCCATCTATCACAAAGCCATCTGGCCGTTGCATATAGATTTCCTCGTCCAGCCCTCCATTCAGGAAAGCCGTCTTGACGTCCATTTGATGGACGAGAAGACCATGTGAGGCCGCCAACGAGAGTAGTACTCGAATGGTGGTCAGTCTGGACACATGTGAATAAGTGTCGAAGAAATCTTCTTCTTCTTTCTAGGCAAAACCCTTGGCCACAAGCCTAGCATTGTACTTTTCAATTGTACCATCGGGCCTAAGTTTCCTTTTGAACACCCACTTACATACCAATGGTTTTCAACCATAGGGACAGTCAATAATTTCCAATGTCCAATTAGCCATGATAGAATCCATCTCTCTATGGACCGCATCCTTCGAGTAGTCAGCATCTGGAGATGCATAAGCTTCTGAAACATAAGTGGGATTATCATCCACGACATAAACAAGAAATTCATCGCCAAAGGTCTTTGTAGTCCTTTGTCTCTTGCCCCTACCAAGGGTTTCCTTGTCATCCTCCTCGAGGTTTTCATCATGTGTTTGTTCATAATATCCCATAGGAATGACAGGCTCACGAGTCTCCTCAGATTCCTATCTAGAAGTGCTTTGCATATCTCTCGTGGGAAAAATATCCTCAAAGAATGTAGTGCCCTTAGACTCCATAACTGTAACGATCTTCACGTCAGGTACCTCAGATTTCACTACTAAAAATCTATAGCCAACACTATTGTTAACGTAGCCCAAATTAACACAGTCCATGGTCTTTGGTCCAAGCTTACACTTTTTGGGGATCGACACATTGACTTTTGCCAAGCAACCCCAAGTACGTAAGTAGGAGAGCGTCGTCCTTCTCTTCGACCACTCCTCATAGGGAGTGACCTCATTATCTTTTGTCGAAAAACTTATTCAGGACATGGCATGAAGTCAGTATAGCCTCCCCGACCATGCCTTTGATAAATCTGATGTATCTAACATGGCGTTAACCAAATCAGTTAGAGTCGTTTTTTCTGTTCGACAACCCCGTTTGACTGGGGTGAATAGAGAGGCACCCTCTCATGAATAACGCTATGTTCCGCACAAAAAGAATCAAACTCATTTGAGAAGTATTCTCCACCATGATTAGATCGGACAATATTAATTTTCCTTTCAAGTTGATTCTCAACTTCTGCCTTATAGATTTTAATGTAGTGTAGAGCCTCATCTTTACTATTTAACAGACACACATATCAATATCTAGTAGAATCATCTATCAATGTCATGAAGTATTTATTTCCACCTTTAGTCAACACATCATTCATATGACACAGATCAGAATGTATGAGTTCTAACGGTGCCAAGTGTCTCTCCTCCGCAACCTTGTGAGGCTTATGGGGTCGCTTTGCTTGCACACATGAATGGCACTTAGAACCTTTGGCTAAAGTGAAACTTCGGATTAAATTCAGTTTTGCTAGCCGCGACATAACACCGAAACTAATGTGACAAAGACGTGAATGCCAAACTTTAGATTCATTAACACTCGAATGAATATTGTTCATGAATTTATTACAAAAAAACAGCAAGGAAAAAGCTAAGCAGACCTTCGCATTCATAACCTTTTCCAATAAAAAGTCCATATTTCATAACAACTACTCCCTCCATAAAATAATATAAGAGCGTTTAGATCACTACTTTAGTGATCTAAACGCTCTTATATTAGTTTACGGATGGAGTACTTTATTAGACTCAAAGATGAACTTAAACCCTTCTCTACACAGAAGGGAGCCACTAACGAGGTTCTTCTTGATGGCGGGGGCATGCGACACGTTCTTTAGCTCCATGATCCTTCCCGAAGTAAACGTCAGATCGAATGTGCCAAAACCAAGAACAGAAGCACTCGCGCCATTCCCCATCAATACGGACCCTCGGCCTGTGACGTGGTAAGAAGAGAACAATGAAATGTGAGCACACACATGAATATTTGCACCTATGTCCACCCACCAATCGGTGGATTGACAAACTAAAACTACAGTAAATAAATTACCATACCCAGATGCACCACTTTCATTGTTGCTCACAATCATATTGGCAAACTTGGAGTCCTATCCTGGCTTCTTTTACTTGTTTGGGCACTTACTCGCCCAAATCTTCCTCAGAACCACAATTGAAGCAACCATCTCCCTTCTTGTTCTTATTGAAGGTCTTCTTTCCCTTCTTATTAAAGTCAGTATTCTATTGGATAGAATTCTTTCCCTTGGGCTTGTGGGAATTGAAGTTCCTCTCATGTACCATATTGGCAATAGAAGGACTTTCGAACACTTTTCCATGTGAGTCCTTTGCTCTCGAGTTCTAATCATCACTTAGATGGACGATGACATCCTCTATTGAGAAATCACGCCTCTGATGTTTCAGAGTGGTAGCAATGTTCCTCCAAGAATTAGGGAGCTTAGCGATTATACACCCCACGACAAATTTGCCCGGTAAATCGCACTTAAGAACCTCAAGCTCTTTAGCAATGCATATTGTCTCATGAGCTTGTCCAACATAGAACGGTTGTCAACCATTTTGTAATCATGGAACTGCTCCATAACATACATCTCGCTCCCACCATTAGAAGCCCCGAATTTAGATTTGAGAGCCTCCTACAAGTCCATGGCAACCCGCACATGTAGATATGCGTCAACAGCTTATCTCCGATCATGCTAAGACCTTCTCCAAGAAAGTAGACAGTGGCGTCCCTCAATGCCTTGTCTTGTTCAGGAGTGATCATTCCCGTGGGAGTAACACCGGATACCCAGAACACGTTCATAGCTGTGAGCCATAAGGTGGTTTTAGTCTGCCAATGATTAAAATATTCACCGGTAAACTTATCCGGTTTTAGTGCAGCAGAAAAACCATTACTCAAAAAAATTCCTACACATATTAGGTTTTTGGATTGTTGAGTAAATATGCAATTTTTTGATTAAATTAATCCAGGAAATAATCACTATCATGGCATTGACTAGATTACTGACATACTGATTACGAACCATACTAGCATCTACTATACATATAGTAGAAAATCTATGCATATAGCTAGTACTACTAAGAATGAAACAAATAGGAGCGCGATAAACGAGTTATACTCTCCAATCGGCCAGTTGGCCGTAGCAGCAGCACTGGCAACGATAGCATCCTTGGCCGCCTTCTTGTTGGCTTCGGCCTTCTGGAGGGCAGGACGGCCGGAGTTGGTTGGTGGAGACACGGCGGTGACGAAGATGATGTGGACGTAGAAGAAGTCAAATGGAGGCGAGCAGTAGCATAGTCGCTCCCCAAAAACCTAATCGCCCCTCTCCCGTACATGATCCAGAGAGGTGGGGTTTCAGAGGCGTTTTCTCCTGTCGATCGTGTACGCGGTGAACGGGAAGGAGTCACCGGCGCCAGCAGCAACAAAAGGGAACGATCGCGTGGATCTTGATCAAGTGATTCAAGATGAGTTCTTCGATTCTTTGAATTCGGACGAAGAAATGGACATGATCATGCTCATGAACATGCAAGAGGAAATGGACAGAAAAGTGGAGCATATTCTCAATTTCAAGGGCTCAATCAAAGTGAGAAGAGTGATCAATCGAGATAGGGTATCCAGAGCAAAGCTAATGCAGAAGGATTACTTTGCTCCGAACCCAACTTTCCCGGATGATCCATGGTTTCGTCATCGTGTTCACATGCAAAAACCATTTTTTGCGCATTGTGGACACAGTTGACGAGGACATCAATATCATTGTTACACCCACAACCACTGCTCCTATACATACTAGACTAGTTACTAGAGCTCGCACACGCCAATTGAATTACCAGGTACTTTCGTTTCTTGGAAATCCTTCTAATGTTCATGAACAGATGATGCTGCCTAAATTAGATAGTTTTGTTTTGCTTGTGAATGAAGGACCTAGCATGGACAAGGAGGATTGCCATCGGAGTGGGATCAAGCAGGGAGGGGAAGGTGCACACACGGGAAAGAACAAGGGAATTTCCACTAGTAATTTTTGGACTTTGATGCCACCATAAGGAGATCATGAAGGCTTGGACGAAATATACAAGATGCCACTTCAGAAATTTTGTCCATAGGCTATTATAGGTGTTGCTGGAAGTGCATCATTGCCCTTAATTGTTTTTGACATCTATGCCAATTTCATTTGTATTTCTAACCACATGCTCTAGTGTAAATAACTCCGACAAAAGTAAAAAAAGCAACATGGATGGTTATTTCCCCTCTACTTGGAAAAAGAAAAAAGACGGAGTGCCATGAAAGTTTTTCTTTGTTTCTTGAGTCCTTAGGGCAACCACACTATTAAGAGGGGATGCATCGTGAAAATTATCCGGGAATCAACTTTGCATAAAAATAAGTTCAGGAAAAACCGCTTCTCAGATCTGTCAAAATTGAGAGTGCAAATTATGTGTCAAGGCCGGAACTTCTGGGGACCGGAAGGTCCGGGGAGCTTTCGGGCCAACCAGAGAAATTAACAGCTCTGTGCAAAGTTTCTGTTTCGACCAGAACCTTGCCGGAACCTCCGGGCGCCGGAACTTCCGGAGCGACCGGAACTTCCGGGTTGGCTGCTTCCGAGGGACTCCAACCAGTTCAACCATTCTGTCTACACCGGAAGTTTCCTAAAACCTCGAACCCACCCAGAACTTCCGGGGTTGGTGGAAATCTGGCCTCCAATGGGTGGATGTCTTCCACACCTATAAATAGCCTTCTTCTTCTTCACCGAGACGGGCAACAACTCCATTTTTCTCTCTTCACCATTTTCAGACCTCTATTTCTTGGAGTTCTCCCTCCTTAGCGAACCAAAGCCCTTGATATTTTTAGGAGTGAAGGAGGAGTGCCTGATCTACGCATTCACCAAAGCAAAAGTTGATTCACCCTTGTTTTCGTGGTGCATCTTGTTACTCTTGGAGGTTAGAGACTCCTAGGCGGAAGGAGTACTCTGGAGAGGAATCGTTCATTGTGATTACCCCCAGAAAGTTTGTGAGGGTTCGGAGACCACCCCAAGGTCTACCACTAGTGGTTGAGAATTCCCTTCGTGCTGTTGTCTCAAAGAGAGAATACAGTGAGCCTTCGTGGTAACATGCACCTCTCTAAACAATGACGTATCTTCCCTCCAAGGAAGTGAACATCGGAATAAATCCTCGTCTCTCGGAGTTGCGGTTATCCCTAACTCTAACTCTCTACTTGTAGTTATTTTTCTTTGTGATATTTCTTATTGTACTTGTATTACGTGTGCTTAACTCTTTAATTAATTGTTGTCTTGCTTAGTACGCATAGCACGACTACCATCTTTGCAATTGTTAGGCTCACCTTCATATTCCGCATTATTGTCTAAAATTGCTAAGAAACAATTAAAATTTGTAATTGTACCTATTCACCCCCCTCTAGGTCCATCTCGATCCTTTCAATTGGTATCAAAGCCTCATGCTCTAATTTAGTGGCTTAACCGCCCTAGAGTGAGGTGGATAAGGATGGGAACCTATTGCCTGCTACTCCTCTTGAAGGAGGAGCTTCATCCAAGGATGAAGGGAGATCTTTCACTTCTGAAGATCTCGAATGGGACCTCACTAAGCACAAAGAGGAGCATGATGCTTCTATTGAGGCTTTGGTCAAAATGAGGTTGCAAGCATTTGGTGTGAAAATTACACCACCAGAAAACCCAATTGGTGTGTTAAAACAATCAAGTGCATCCATTTCTAATTCTGGCCAACAACCTCCATCTGACAACAACACCCGTGTTCCGTGGTTATATGCCAAACCTAGAGTGGTGAAACCTAAGTATAATGCTGGGGGAAATCCTTCTTTACTTGATGACACTTCTGATTTTTCTTTGTGGAGAGTTCGTATGCATGATCATCTTAGGTTTGCCAACGATGAGATGCTGGAGATATTGGAGAAAGGTTACAACCATGAGAACCCTAAGGATCTCACACCGGGTGAAGTATATGACAAACACCTCAATGACACCGCGATCATGCTCATAAGAAAAGGCATGTCTAACAAGAAGAAAAGGCCTTACATTCACTTATCAAATGCAAAAGAACTCTGGGATAGTATTGTGATGAAAAAGACAGGAACATCCTCTCTTTGTCTTGCACAATATGAGATTGCAAAAGGAGCGTTGGGGAACGCTGCGTGGGAAACAAAATTTTTCCTACGCACACGCAATACCTATCCATGGTGATGATCATCTACGAGAGGGGAGAGTGAATCTACATACCCTTGTAGATCGCTAAGCGGAAGCGTATATAACACGGTTGATGTAGTGGAACATCTTCGCAATCCAAATCACAGCCCGTCCCATGATCTCATCACGATCCGTCCCGCGATCCCATCCCGATCTAGTGCCGAACGGACGGCACCTCCGCGTTCAGCACACGCACAATTCGATGACGATCCCCGCATTGTTGATCGAGAAAGAGGTGCAGAGACGTAGATGAGTTTTCCAGCATGGCGGCGTGGTGGTGGTGAACTAATCCAGCAGGGCTTCGCCTAAGCACTGCCGAACTAGACTAGAGGAGAAACAGATCTAGAGGGAGAGAGAGGCAGCCGTGGTTGATTTCTGTGTCTCAAAACCCTCAAAACCTCTAGTATATATAGGAGGAGGGGAGAGGAGGCAGCCTTGTCCCCTACTCCAAGGAGAAGGGGTCGGCCAAACCCTACAAGGAAGAGTCCACCTTCCCAAAAGGGAGGTGGACTACTTTGGGAGGACTCCTCCTTCCTTTCCATTTAAAGGACTTTTGCCTTTTATCTCCTCTCCTAGTCGCATGGGCTTTTGACGGAGGCTTCGGCCAGCCCACCAGGGGTTGGTCGACCTCCTCTCACAGCCCATAGGCTCTTGGGTCCTCACACCCCTCTCGGTGGTCCCCCGGTGTCACGACCGGTTTCCAACTAAAAATAATTTATTGGAAATCAGCCATGTGCGTCCCTAGTGTAGAAAAATTATTGCCCACCGATAGACTCATCTTGATACAGAAAACCAGTAGTACTTAATATTAAACAGGTAGAGCAGAGGTTGCTCAACAATTTATTACAACATGTCCAAGTCTCACACAGACGGGTATGTTACAGTGGTAATAAGATAACTCTACTGCTCGTAATAAAAGGGGCACGTCACATCAGGGTAATGTGACATGACAAGTACTACTACGCGCCAAGAATCAGAGTGAGGCTCGACGATTTATTTGAAGTGGCGGAAGCGGTGAAATGATACAGCGACAGACTCCAGGATCGCCATACTGACTAGGACTCCTCTAGACATCAGACTCGCTATCGAACTCTTCATCCATGAGGTCTTCTTCATCCATATCTGGCCACATCAACAAGCCAGTGAGTAATTCGAAAAGTACTCGCAAATAGTTTGCACAAAAGGTGAGATGCATGCAATCAGTTATTAATATGCATGGTTCAGATCATAATTCATTAGAATGAATGTGGTAGAAATAAATTAAGTTAGTGGATAAATTGGGCGGTAATCCTCCCAAGATATCCTAATAGAAAGGTAAAAATGCACCGATTGGATGTCTAGAGCGACGCCTCGAAAGGATAACAAGGGTTAGAAAATCAGCGTCGGGCGGCTGAGCGACACCACATACAGGGCAAAAAAATAAATAACAGCAGTAGTCCGGCGTCTTAGCGACACCACAGAAAGGGCATATAAACAAATAACAACCGCAGTCGAGCGTCTTAGCGACACCATAGAAAGGGCGTGAAATAAATAACGGCCGCAGTCAGGTGTCTTAGCGACACCACAGAAAGGGTGTAAAATAAATAACAACCGCAGTTGGGCATCTTAGCGACACCACCGAAAGGGTATATAAATAAATAACGACCGCAGTCGGGCGTGTTAGCGACACCACCGAAAGGGTATATAAATAAATAACAAGCCACAGTCGGGCGTCTTAGTGACACCGCAGAAAGGGCATATAAATAAATAAGAAATATCCGTGTGGTACAACCAACCTTCAAGATAATTCTTAAACCAAGGAGATAATCATATCATATTCCACATTATCGTTAGATATCCAAAACCATTATTGTTCCACCACTTGTACTCCAAGGACCGACTCTAAGACCGACACTTGACTTGTCAAACGACCGTCCTTAACCGTGGACACGACTACTCGAATAGTTTTAACTCTGTAGAGGGTGTACTCTTTACCCATAGCTTACGGGTTGCGATAATCAATATGACTAATCCCGCGTACGATATTTTATAAGCAGACACTCAGAACCAGCACACACCCACTTTACCCCTGTGAAGCCCGACTTCACCCGGACTACGCTGCCAGGGCAAAACAATAAGATGGGGAGGCTCCGACCTCGACTAGCATGGGATCAAATTTATATCGTGCGCTACAAGGGAGTGCCCTCCCTCTCGATCCCAGACTGGAAACACCCATGCCTCCTGACCGGATGACTGGATTTAGTCCAGGTCCATGGATACCTTCATCCCGGCCCATCTACTTGGTGTGTGACTGATAATAGGCCTACGACCGACTATACTGAATCCTTATTTAGGAAACTGTGGTAGCACGATAAAGAAAGTAAGACACGGATAAGACTTGATCTAGGTCGATATTGGAGTTATCAATTCCTTACCAATACCGTCACACATTTGTCATAACCAGGCCATAACCTACAACGTTCCACGTGACTAGGTTATCCACGACCTCTCATAACCATCACTTTCCACGGTCATGTTTTCAACATTATTTATAAGATATGCAACATGCTTGAATAATGCAATTGGATGAATATTAAATTCTTGTTAGTGAGAAAACAACACATCAAAAGTTCAAACATGCTTGCCTGGTTCCACGTAGTCGGGATCAAGCTCGGTGAAGTTAACGTCGACATTTCCTTCGTCGGAATCTACGTTATATAACATGGGACGTCGTAAGAGTTGAGGCCTAGCTATTGGCTCCAAATAAATTTTATATAAATCTGGAAAGAAACTAGACCCTAAGAGCAAGATTTTGCAAAAAGAATCAATGAAAAAGCTTGTGGAGATAAAAAGTTATAAGCAAAATAAAACTAGGGGCTATTCTATAATAAAACAGAATTAGAATAGGGGCTAGTCTGAGAAACTCAAAGTGCCCGAATTAGAAATAAGCCAACCCGTAGCGAAGGCGACTTCTGGCAAAGGCGCTTTTGCCGAAAACGGTTCACAGAGAGAGATGACACTGACGAGGGGCCCCCCTTGTCAGGTTTGAATCTTCACCGGCGCCAAAGGCATGTGGTGGTCGCCGACGGCGATAGAAGAAAGGAGAGGGTTGGCTGAGGCTGTCGACACACTCACCGAGAACCCGCACGTCGGTGAGAGGAAGATTTGGTCGAAGGGGAGGCTTCACGTCGACGGTGACCTTGCTGCGGCAGACGACAACTTCGGGCAACTCCAAAACTCACTGAGGAGCTCACTTGCGACCAAATTGACGATGGGCTTAGGAGGAGGAGCTCACCAGAGAGATACTGGAAGGTTCTGGGGCTCAGCTCTCTGTCTACCTTTCTCAAACACCGTCGAGGCCAGAGGTGGACCGAAGTGGCCAGAGTCGGAGAAGAAGACCTCTCCGAGGGCCTTCTCTGGCTTGGGCAAGGCTTCAGAGAGAGGAGGGATGGTGGTGGAGTGGATGAGGGTCTCGGCAACACGGGAGGGGCTCTATTTATAGGGTCCCGAGAGGGGGTGCCGCGGAGCTCATCTCCGGCGACGAATTCCGGCGATCTCGGGGCTTAGCCAGGAGGGTTAGGTGTCGGGTTAGTATCCACTCGATGCAGGGGTTACACTTTTGGCTTAAGATCGGCCAATCATTGGCGCAAGATGCTGCTCGACAGTGCAGTCTTCTCTGTGCACGACGGCGGTAGAGGTCGTGCTCTGCGCTGCCCCAGGACGTGGCGACGGAAAATGCGGCGCACACTGGAGGCCAGGGACACGCGGAGATCGTAGGAACATTGGGCGGTGCCGAACTGCAAGAGGCTACAACATAGGTGGCATTGGTGGCCGCGGCAGCCGCTGTTGGTGCTGCTGCCGGAGCTGGCTAGCTCAGGCCAGCTCACCATCGGCGCCAGCAAAGGTCCAAGGGAGTGATCGATGGGAGGATGGGCACGAGCACAGGGACGAGCGATTCTCGTTGACACTGCTCAGATTGAGGAAGCGACAATAGGGACTGATTTGACGATGCATTGAACTCTGAATTTTTATTGAAGAAGATTGAGAGTGTGGTGTCTATTGCATACCAGGTGCTCGATTAAATGAAATCGGCATGTGCACAAAATATCTTGAGCTTAAAATATTTAGGGTGGCCTCTCATTGGGTTCAGAGACAGTGTGCAAATGTTCAGAATTTTTGAAAAAGTTTAAGGCAGGTTTTTAATGAAAACAAAATACTTTGGTCAAACTTGAGCCAGATCATATTTGAAATTTTCAAACTTGTGAACCCAAAGCTTTTGGAGAAATAGGTTGAGGGTACTAAGGTCTACTAATGGTAAGAGTTTGGGTTCAAAACTCCAAAGGGAACACAGAGTTCCTTTGTAATTTTGCTAGGGTCAAAAATAATTATAGAAATATCTTTTGTTTAAAATAAATTATGAAAGGTGGTCCAACCTTTCTAAAGTTTTGGTAAATAAGTAATAATGAAAACCTAGATGATGTAGAAGTGCAAAATGATCTAAAACAGGATGGAGGAAAAAGAAAACCTTTAAAAGACATAATTGAACCTATAGGAATAATTTCCAAGGTTTTTCAAAAGAGTAGAATATTCCCCCAAACAAATTCATTTTGAGAAGAGGCTAGAAGAATCCCTTTTTAAACCAGGCAGGTTGAAAAAAGAAAGCTCTAAAGTTTTCTCAAAGAGATTGTCAAAGAGCTTCAAAGCTTTTTATGAAAGCCAAAATTTAAAAATCCATTTTTAAAAAAAATTAAGAAATCCAATTAAAAACTTGGGTGTTACAACACCTACCCCCTTAAGAAAAATCTCATCCCCGAGATTTCACCCAGTCCTCAAAAAGTTGCGGTTGCTCTTTCTGCAGGAAATCCTCTCTTTCCCAAGTGGACTCATCCTGTGAATGGCTGCTCCACTGTGCCCTGAATAGTTTGGTGACTTTTTGTCGTGTCCTCCTTTCTGCTTCCTCTAATATTTTCATGGGGTGTTCCTGATAGGATAGGTCGGGTTGCACTTCTATACTGTCATGGGCTACTTGTTGATCGGGGGTTCCTTGCACACTTTCTTAGTTGAGAAATGTGGAACACGTCGTGCACGTCTGACAGTTCTGCGGGTAGATCTAGTTGGTAGGCAACTTGCCACTTCGAGCAATTATGCAAAATGGTCCAATGAAACGGGGCACAAGCTTGCCCTTGACCTTGAACCTTTGTAGTCCTCTCATGGGTGATACCTTTAGATATACATAATCATTGGGGTTGAAGCCGACGTCACGGTGTTTCTGATCCAAAAAACTTTTTTGACGACTTTGGGCTGTCTTGAGTCTATCCCTCATGAGTTGTACCTTGTCCTCTGCCTCTTGAAGTAGTTGTGGGCCGAAGATACGACTATCTCCGGTTTCTGACCAATTTAGAGGCGTGCAACATCTTCTTCCATATAAGGCTTCAAAAAGTGACATTTGTAAGCTTTCCTGATAACTGTTGTTGTATGAAAATTTGGTGTAAGGCAAACTGTCCTCCCAACTGTTTCCATATGTGAGAACACAAGCCCTAAGCATGTCTTCAAGAATCTGATTTACACGTTCGGTCTGTCCTCCCGTTTGAGGGTGATATGCTGTGCTGAACACTAACTGAGTTCCCAAAGCTTGTTGCAAATACTCCCAAAACCTTGATGTAAACTGGGTGCCTTTATCGGATACAATAGTTTTAGGTATCCCATGCAAGCACACAATACGGGCAAGGTATAACCTTGCTAGCTTCGGAGTGGAGTACGTACTCTTTACTGGAATGAAGTGATCCACCTTTGTGAGTCGATCTGTGATAACCCATATAGCATCGTGTCCTTGTCGTTACTCGGGTAGTCCGACAATGAAGTCCATGCCTACCCCATCCCACTTCCACTCGAGTACCTTCACATGTTGCAACAATCCTGCTGGCTGCTGGTGTTCCGCCTTGATTCATTGGCATGAATCACATCAGGTAATGAAAGATGCAATACCCCTTTTCATCCCGTGCCACCAATATTTTGTCTAGAGATCTTTGAACATTTTTGTACCTCCGGGGTGGATAGAGTATGGCACATTGTGACCTTCTTCAAAACTTTGAGTTTTGAGGTCCTGTTGGTCTGGTACACAAGTCGGTGTCCGTACCATAAAATCCCATGTTCATCAATAATAAATTCAGGGCTTTCCCAAGGTTCACCTTTTTCTTTATGCCTTCTATGCTGGGTTGTTCCTTCTGAGCCTTCTTGATATTCCCGTCTAGAGTGGGTTGTATTTCTATTTGTGCCAATGTGCCTTCTGGAACGAGAAGCAGGTTTAGCAGAGCGAACTCTTTCGCAATCTCACGTCTTAGCTTTGGTACAGGGTCCTTATCTGAGGTGGGTTTCCGGCTAAGAGCATCGCCTACCACGTTAGCCTTACCAAGATGGTCGTGAATGCCCACATCATAATCTTTAATTAACTCGAACCAACGCTGTTGTCGTAGGTTGAGATCTGGCTACGTAAAAATATATTTGAGACTCTTGTGATCTGTGTATATTTTGCAGCGATTTCCAAGAAGAAATTGCCTCCATTCCTTGAGAGCGTGTATCACGACGGCCAACTCCAAATCGTGAGTGGGGTAATTTTCTCCGTGTCGCCGTAGTTGTCGTGATGCATAAGCCATGACCTTCCCCTATTGCATAAGTACGCATCCGAGGCCTTTCCTTCAGGCGTCACAGTATACTTATTTTTTTTAAGTCTGGCACAATCAACATGGGAGCTGTCGCTAGTCTCTTCTTCAGCTCTTGGAAACTATTCTCACATGCTTCAGTCCATTCAAACTTCTTTCCTTTTTGAGTAGCTGGGTGATGGGCTTGGTAATAGTGGAATTTTTTTCAATAAATCTCCTGTAGTATCCAGCCATTCCGAGGAAACTTCGGATGTCTGTCATGTTGGCTGGTTGTGGCCATTCACTTATAGCCTTGACCTTCTCTGGATCCACAACTATGCCTTGTTGGGTCATTACATGTCCCAAAAATCCAACGTGCTTCTGCCAAAACTCACATTTGCTGAACTTGGCATATAATTGATGTTTACGCAGTTCTTCCAACACAATTCTTAGGCGTTCCGCATGTTCTTCGGGGTTCTTGGAGTAGACAAGTATGTCGTCAATGAAGACTACAACAAACTTATCCATGTACTTCATGAATACCTTATCCATTAAGTGCAGGAAGTAAGCTGGTGCATTTGTTAGTCCGAAAGGCATTACCGTAAACTCATACAATCCGTATCATGTCATGAACGCTGTCTTTGGAATGTCTTCTAAACATATCTTAAGCTGATGATACCCTGACCGCAAATTGATCTTCAAAAATACCTTTGCTTGTGCTAACCGATCAAACAAATCATTTATCCTAGGTAGTGGATATTTGTTCTTGATGGTTGCCATGTTGAGGGCTCGATAATCGATGCAAAGTCTTAGCGTTCGATCTCTCTTTTTGGCAAATAATACTGGCGATCCCCAAGGTGAAGAGCTTGGTCTGATGTATCCTTTGTCCAACAGTTCTTTTATTTGCTTCTTGAGTTCGACTAACTCAGTAGGTGTCATGCGGTATGGAATTTTGTATATTGGGGTGGTACCAGGTGCAAGTTCAATGACAAATTCTCTTTCCCGGTCTGGTGGCATGCCTGGTAGTTCATTAGGAAATACATCCGGAAATTCACATACCACTGGGACGTCCTTCAGCTCACTAGCTTCCTTCTGATTTAGTCCTGCTTGGATTGATTTCTACTTCTTTAAGGCTGCAACTTTTACTCTTTTACCCTGATGGTGGGTGAGTGTGACCGTTCGGTTGAAGCAGTCAATAAGTCCCTTGTTGGTATTTAACTAGTCCATTCCCAGAATAATATCCACATTGTTGCTTTCGATCACAATGAGATTTGCCCAAAACGTCAAGTCTTTGTTCTCAATAGTAACGTCCTTGCAATATTTTTGTGTAATCTGTTGTACTCCCGGGGACTTGATAATCATCGAATTTTCCAAGGGGAGGGTTGAAAAGTTGTGTTTCTATTTTTGTTTTCGAAATGAACGAATGGGAAGCTCCAGAATCAAACAAAACCATGGCAGAAATTTTGTTGACAGGAAACTTACCGAGCACTATTTCAGGCGCGTTAGTAACATCTTCTTTTGCGACAAGATTTAGGTGACCCTTCGTGTGATTGTTGTTGGGGTTGAAGTTGTTGCGCTTTGGTGCTGGGTCAAAGCTAGAAGGGTTGGTTTTAGTTGCACCATTCCCGGCCTTTGGGCATTGTCGGGCGAAGTGTCCAGCCTCTTCACATGCGAACCATGTGATACCGGGGCGGGGAGTAAAATCCTTGTTCCTCGCATAAAAGTGAGTGTTGACTTTAGTTGTTGAGGTTGGAGTACGAGGAGTTTGATTCTTTGTGTCCTCAGTCTTGGGCTTGATGTTGCGTGCTGGTGTCGAATTGCCACGACGGCGTTTACGAATGTCAGCCAAGCTGCGACGTTCGGCCTCTAGCATGTTGGCCTTGTCCACAAGTGTGTTGAAGTCTGGAAATGTGTGAACGACCAGCTGTCATTTTAATGCCGGAGCGATTCCATCCAGGAATTTCTTCATCATTTTATCCTCTGTCTAATAGTCTTCACTTGCATAACGGGACAATTGATTATACTGGTCCAGATATTCCATTACACTGGAACTCCTTTGTTTAAGGTCTTCAAATTCCCTCTTCTTGATTTTCATGACACTCTTGGGAATGTGTGCCCCATGACAACTCTCCTTGAATTCAGCCCACGTGATATTGTTCTCGTCAGGATGTACGTGGAGGATATTTTCCCACCACGAGGTTGCGGCTCCAGTCAGATAGTGGGGTGCGTAGAGTACTTTCTCATGGTCGGAACATTCTGCAATTGTAAGCTTCCTCTCAATGTCACATAACCAATCGTCTGCTTCCATTGGTTTGTCGATGTGCGAAAAAGTTGGCGGACGTGTCTTTTGTAATTCAGCCAATCTGGAGTGTTGTGGGTATGGTCCATGCTGATTCCCCATATTCATTAGTTGATTCATCATCTCGTGATGTTGTTGCTGGCTTTGCTCATACAGACGGCAGACCTCTAAAAATGCCAGGCTGCTCTCGTGTCGGCTTGACTGTCCTTGAGTGAAATCATTCCCTGTCTAAGCAAATTGATTTTCTCCGTGTATTCTTGGCATGGAGCATGTCCAGGGACGGCTCATTTTCTCAAAGCTGGGTTAATGTTGCAAAAACCAAATGAGAAATTCAAGTTCAATGGAGAATAGAATTTTAAAAAATTTCCAAGGAAACATTGTGAAAAGTCTTCTCATAAATTAACGGTCGCATCTGGAGAAGGACTGCGATACATCTTACATCACACATAATTATACATATCACTGAGGTCGTACTCTCGTATGCCTAACTTGTTATTTAAGCTAGTGCACTTCTCCTGGTCCTACATGACTTAACACGACTACTTCCCTTCGGTCTAGGAGCACAACATCATACATATCGTACATACCACACAAGCGCACTGGCGATCTGCTACACCATCTCTAGGTGGAGTCGGAGGGGACCTGGATTGGCTGACCCAGGGAAAGTCCGAGATGAGTAGCCGGGGGGTCCACTTCCTCTAGCACGGGCTCTAGGCAGACTGCACGAGGCGGCGAAGCATGAACTAGACTAGCAGGCATAGCAGCTCTAATTGGGGCAGGAGCAATGACTTGATGTAACTCCTCAATCGTAGGCAGCTCACGGCGAAGTTGAGCTGGCGGAATGCACGATGCAGAAGAAGATGGGCATGACCGAGGTGGTGCGGGACGAAGGAGCTTAGTCCTGTGGTGAGGACGAGTAAGGGTCTCCATGCGAGCAGCCACCAAGTCATCCACTAAGCCATCAAAGGATGACTCCAGGGCTATGAGGTACCGCACGAGCATCCCAATAGCATCGTCTTCCTCTCCTCTGGGGCAGGCAAAAGCATAGTGACTGGTGTACGATACGTGGCAAGGCAGGTAGTGATAAGGACGAGTCTTCATCACTGGGAGGGTGTCCCAGAGATGGGCAATCACCTCCCTACCCGCCATCTGAATAGCATGCCTCTCCGTAGGCATGGCTCTGCCAATAAAACGAAGACGACGGGCCTCTGGTCGCCCACCAATAAAATGCACCGATGCCTGATGCATAGTCAGGGAGTCGATGATCTTGTGGCGGTAGAACGTGTACTCAGTGTGAGTCGTCGGTCCAATCGCGATCTTGGCAATGACAGAAAGAAGACGCGAAAATCCCACCGGCTCGTTGGCGAACACCTGCGACGGGCAACCATTGCCAGCCATCTACGCAGTAGACAACATTTTCATATAGTCATAACATAAATATATGTTGACTAATAGAAAATATCTAAATCATGCAGAAAATAAAAACAACTAATCCGGTTAGCGATCGTGCCTAGGGGTTACCTACAGTCAGCCTGGCTCTGATATGAAGGTTGTCACAACCGGTTTCCAAGTAAAAAAAAATATTGGAAATCAGCCATGTGCGTCCCGAGTGTAGAAAAATTATTTCCCACTGATAGACTCATCTTGATACAGAAAACCAGTAGTACTTAATATTAAACAGGTAGAGCAGAGGTTGCTCTACAATTTATTACAACATGTCCAAGTCTCAAACAGATGGGTATGTTATAGTGGTAATAGGATAACTCTACTGCTCGTAATAAAAGGGGCACATCACATCAGGGTAATGTGACATGACAAGTACTACTACGCACCAAGCATCATAGTGAGACTTGACGATTTATTCGCGGTGGCGGAAGCGATGAAATAATACAGTGGCATACTCCAAGATCGCAAGACTTACTAGGACTCCTCTAGACATCGGACTCGCTATCGAACTCTTCATCCATGAGGTCTCCTTCATCCATATCCGGCCACATCAACAAGCCAGTGAGTACTTCGAAAAGTACTCGCAAACAGTTTGCACAAAAGATGAGATGCATGCAGTCAGTTATTAATATGCATGGTTCAGATCATTATTCATCAAAATGAATGTATTAGAAATAAATTAAGTTAGTGGATAAATCGGCTATAATCCTCCTGAGATATCCTAACAGAAAGGTAAAAATGCACTGATCGGGTGTCTGGAGCGACGCCTCAAAAGGATAACAAGGGTTAGAAAACCATCATCGGGTGTCTGAGCGACACCACATACAGGGCAAAAAAATAAATAACAACCGTAGTCGGGCGTTTTAGCGACACCATAGAAAGGGCATATAAACAAATAACAGCCGCGGTCGGGCGTCTTAGCAACACCACAAAAAGGACGTAAAATAAATAACGACCGCACTCGGGCGTCTTAGCGACACCACATAAAGGGCGTAAAATAAATAAGGACCGCAGTCGGGCGTCTTAGAGACACCACAGAAAGGGCATATAAATAAATAACAAGTCACAGTCGGGCGTCTTAGCGACACCGCAGAAAGGGCATATAAATAAATAATAAATATCCGGGTGGTACAACCAACCTTCAAGATAATTCTTGAGCCAAGGAGATAATCATATCATATTCCACATTATCGTTAGATATCCACAACCATTATTGTTCCACCACTTATACTCCAACGACCGACACTAAGACCGACACTTGACTTGTCAAACGACCGTCCGTAACCGTGGACACGGCTACTCGAATAGTTTTAACTCCGCAGAGGGTGTACTCTTTACCCATAGCTCATGGGTTCCGATAGTCAATATGACTAATCCCGTGTACAGTATTTTGGAAGCAGACACTCAGAACGAGCACACACCCACTTTACCCCCAGAAGCCTGGCTTCACCCGTACTACGCTGCCAGGGCAAAACCATAAGACGGGGAGGCTCCGACCTCGACTAGCATGGGATCAAATTTATACCACGTGCTACAAGGGAGTGCCCTCCCTCTCGGTCCCAAACTGGAAACACCCATGCCCCCTGACCGGATGACTGGATTTAGTCCAGGGCCATGGATACCTTCATCCCGGCCCCTCTACTTGGTGTGTGACTGATAATAGGCCTACGACCGACTATACCGAATCCTTATTTAGGAAACTATGGTAGCACAATAAAGAAAGTAGGACATGAACAAGACTCGATCTAGGTCGATACTGGAGTTATCAATTCTTTACCAATACCATCACGCATTTGTCATGCCCAGGCCATAATCTATCACGTTCGGCGTGACTAGGTTATCCACGACCTCTCGTAACCATTACTTGCCATAGTCATGTTTTGAACAGTTATTATAAGATATGCAACATGCTTGAATAATGCAATTGGATGAATATTAAATTCTTGTTGGTGAGCAAACAACACATCAAAAGTTCAAACATGCTTTCCTGGTTCCACGTAGTCGGGATCAAGCTCGGTGAAGTTAACGTCGGTGTTTCCTTTGTCGGAATCTACATTATATAACATGTAACATCGTAAGAGTTGAGGCCTAGATATTTGCTGCAAATAAATTTTAGATAAATCTGGAAATGAAATAGACCCTCAGATCAAGTTTTTGCAAAAAGAATCAATGAAAAAGCTTTTGTAGTTAAAAAGTTATAAGAAAAATAAAACCAGGGCTATTCTATAATAAAACAAAATTAGAATAGGGGCTAGTCTGCGAAACTCAAAGCGCCCGAATTGGAAATGTGCCAACCCGCAGTGAAGGCGGCTTTTGGCAAAGCGCCCGAATTGGAAATATGCCAACCGCAGTGAAGGCGGCTTTTGGCAAAGGCGCTTTCGCCGAAAATGGTACACACACAGAGAGATGACACTAACGAGGGGGTCCCCTTGTCAGGTTTGAATATTCACGGGCGCCAGAGGCATGTGGTGTCGTTGACGGTGATAGAAGAAATGAGAGGGCTGGCTGAGGGTTTCGACACACTCACTGAGGACCCACACGTTAGAGAGAGGAAGAATTAGTAAAAGGGGAGGCTTCACGTTGACGGTGACCTTGCTCTGGCGGACGGCAACTTTGGGCAACTCCAAAACTCACCGAGGAGCTCACCTGCGACCAAATTGACAATGGGCTTAGGAGGAGGAGCTCACCTGAGAGCTACTGGAAGGTTCTGGGGCTCACCTCTCCGTCTACCTTGCTCGAACGCCGTCGACGTCAGAGGTGGATCGAATTGGCCGGAGTAGGAGAAGAAGACCTCTCCGAGGCCCTTCTCTGCCTTGGGCAAGGCTTCGGAGAGAGGAGAGATGGTGCTGGAGTGGATGAGGGTCTCGGCAGCAGGGGAGGGTCTCTATTTATAGGGTCCCGAGAGGGGGTGCCACGGAGCTCATCTCCGGGGACAAATTCCGGCAGTCTCGGGGTTAGCTAGGAGGGTTAGGGGTCGGGTTAGTATCCACTCAATGCAGGGGTTCCATTTTGGCTTAAGATCGGTCAACCATCGGTGCAAGACGCAGCTCGACAATGAGGTCTTATCTGTGCACGGCAGCGGCACAAGTCGCGCTCTATGCTGCCCCCGAATGTGGCGATGGCAAATGCGGCGTACACTGGAGGCCATGGACACACGGAGATTGGAGGAGCATTGGGCAGTGCCGAATTGTAAGAGGCTACAACAGAGGTGGCACTGGTGGCCGCGGCAGCCGGTGCTAGTGTTGCTGCCGGAGCTGGCTAGCTCAGGCCAGCTCACCACTGACGCTAGCAAACGTGCAAGGGAGTGAGCAGCGGGAGGATGGGCACGAGCACAGGGACGATCGATTGTCGTTGACACTGCTGAGAGTGGCGAAGCAGCAACACGGACTGATTTGACGATGCACTGAACTGTGAATTTTTACTGAAGAAGATTTAGAGTGTGGTGGCTATTGCACACGAGGTGCTCGATTAAATGAAATCGGCATGTGAACAAAATATCTTGAGGTGATTTTTTTTGGGGTGGCCTCTCATTGGGTGCAGAGACACTGTGCAAAATTTCAGAATTATTAAATTTTTTTAAGGCAGGTTTTTAATGAAAACAGAATACTCTGGTCAAACTTGAGTCAGATCAATTTTGAAATTTTCAAACTTGTGAACCCAAAGTTTTTGTAGAAATAGGTTGAGGGTACTAAGGTCTACTAAGGGTAAGAGTTTGGGTTCAGAACTTGAAAGGGAACACTGAGTTCCTTTGTAAATTTGCCAGGGTCAAAACTGATTACAGAAATATCTTTTGTTGAAAATAAATTATGAAAGGTGGTCCAACCTTTCTAAAGTTTTGGTAAATAAGTAATAATGAAAACCTAAGTGATGTAGAAGTGCAAAATGGTCTAAAACATGATGGAGGAAAAAGAAAACCTTTAAAAGACATAAGTGAACCTATAGGAATAATTTCCAAGGTTTTCCAAAAGAGTAGAATATTCCCCCAAACCAATTCATTTTGAGAAGAGGCTAGAAGAATCCCTTTTTAAACCAGGCAGGTTGAAAATAGAAAGCTCTAAAAGTTTTCTCAAAGAGGTTGTCAAAGAGCTTCAAAGCTTTTTATCAAAGGCAAAATTTAAAAATCCATTTTTTTTAAAAAATCAAGAAATTAAATTAAAAACTTGGGTGTTACACCGGGCACCCTCCCGGCACTCCCGGTACACTACCAATGAGCCCGAAACCTTTCCGGTGACCAAAACATGACTTCCTATATATCAATCTTTACCTCCGGACTATTTCGGAGCTCCTCGGGATGTCCAGGATCTCATCCGGGACTCCGAACAACCTTCGGTCACCAACACCTATAAAACAACTATACCGGAACGTCATCGAACCGTAAGTGTGCAAACCCTGCAGGTTCGAGAACTATGCAGACATGACCCGAGACACTGCCCGGTCAATAACCAATAGCGGGACCTGGATGCCCATATTGGCTGCTACATATTCTATGAAGATCTCTATCGGTTGAACCTCTATGTCAAGGATTCAGTTAATCCCGTATGTTGTTCCCTTTGTCCTTGGTATGTTACTTGCCCAAGGTTAGATCGTTGGTATCTCTATACCTAGTTCAATCTCGTTATCGGCAAGTCTCTTTACTCATTTTGTAATACAAGATCCCCTGACTAACTCCTTAGTCACATCGCTTGCAAGGCTTGTTGTGATGTTGTATTACCGAGTGGGCCCCGGGATACCTCTCCGTCACATGGAGTGACAAATCCCAGTCTTGATCCACGCCAACTCAACAGACACCTTCGGAGATACCTTTAGAGCACCTTTATAGTCACCCAGTAACGTTGCGACATTTAATACACACATGGTATTCCTCCGGTCTACGGGAGTTGCATGATATCATGGTCATAGGAACAGATACATTTAGATGCAAAAAACAGTAGCAATAAACTGACACGATCATATGCTGCGTTCATAGTTTGGGTCTTGTCCATCACATCATTCTCCTAATGATGTGATCCCGTTAACAAGTGACAATGCTTGTCCATGGCCAGGAAACCTTGACCATCTTTGATCAATGAGCTAGTCAACTAGAGGCTCACTAAGGATAGTGTGTTGTCTATGTATCCACACATGTATTTGAGTTTCCAATCAATACAATTATAGCATGGATAATAAACGATTATCATGAACAAGGAAATATGATAATAACCAATTTATTATTGCTTCTAGGGCATATTTCCAATAGTCTCCCACTTGCACTAGAGTCAGTAATCTAGTTCACGTCACTATGTGATTGTAATGAATCTAACACCCATAAAGTTATGTGGTTTGCTCATATCTTGCTTGTGAGAGAGGTTTTTAGTCGACGGGTCTGAATGTTTCAGATCTGTGTGTGCTTTACAAATCTCTATGTCCTCCTATAGATGTGCTAATACGCACCATTTGGAACTAATCCAAATGACTGCTCCACTATACAAATCCGGTTTACTACTCAGAGTTATCCGGATTAGTGTGAAAGCTTGCATTGACGTAACCCTTTACTACGAACTCTTTAGTCACCTCCATAATCGAGAAAAAAAATCCTTAGTTCACTAGTTACTAAGGATAACTTTGACTGTTGTTCAGTGATTCAGTCATGGATCACTCTTTGTACCCCTTGACGGACTCATGGCAAGACACACATCAGGTGCGGTACACAACATAGCATACAATAGAGCCTACGGCTAATGCATAGGGGACGACCTTCGTCCTTTCTCTTTCGTCTGCCGTGGTCGGGTCTTGAGTCTTACCCAATACTCACACCTTATAACACAACCAAGAACAATTTCTTTGACTGATCTATTTTGAACTCCTTGAAAATCATTTCACGGTATGTATTCATTTGAAAGTTCTATTAAGCGTTTTGATCTATCTCTATAGATCTTAATGCTTAATGTTAAAGTAGCTCAATCGAGGTTTTCCTTTGAAAAACTCCTTTAGAACAACCCTTTATGCTTTCCAGAAATTCTACATTATTTCCGATCAACAATATGTCAACCACATATACTTACCAGAAATTCTATAGTTCTCCCACTCACTTCCTTGGAAATACAAGTTTCTCATAAACTTTGTATAAATCCAAAAGCTTTGATCATCTCATCAAAGCACATATTCCAACTCCGAGATGCTTACTCTAGTCCTTAGAAGGATCGCTGGAGCTTGCATATTTGTTAGCATCCTTTAGGATCGACAAAACCTTCTGGTTGTATCACATGCAACCTTTCCTCAAGGAAACCATCGAGGGAACAATGTTTTGACATCCTAGCTGCAAGATTTCATAAATAATGCACCAACTGCTAACATAATTCCAACAGACTTTTAGCATCGCTACGAGTGATAAAGTCTCATCATAGTCAACTCTTTGAACATGTCAGAAACAACTTTGCGACAAGTCGAGCTTTCTTAATCGTGACATTTACCATCATCATCTGTCTTCCTTTCAAAGATCCATCTGTAACCTAGCAGTCTTACGACCATCAAGTAGTTCTTCCAAAGTCTACACTTTGTCTTCATACATGGATCCTACCTCGGATTTCATGGCCTCCACCCATTTGTCGGAATCTGGGCCCACCATCGCTTCTCCATAGCTCGTAGGTTCATTGTTGTCTAGCAACATGACCTCCAAGACAGGATTACCGTACCACTCTGGAGCAGTACATTTCCTTGTCGACCTACGAGGTTTGGTAGTAACTTGATCCAAAGCTTCATGATCACTATCATCAACTTTTCACTTCAATTGGTGTAGGCGCCACAGGAACAACTTCCTGCACCTTGCGACACACTGGTTGAAGTGACGGTTCAGTAACCTCATCAAGTTGCACCATCGTCCCACTCAATTCTTTCGAGAGAAACCTTTTCTCGAGAAAGGACCCATTTCTAGAAACAAACACTTTGATTCCGAATCTGAGATAGGAGGTATAACCAACTGTTCTGGGTGTCCTATGAAGATGCATTTATCCGCTTTGGGTTCGAGCTTATTGGGCTGAAACTTTTTCACATAAGCATCACGGCCCCAAAATTTTAAGAAAGGACAGCTTAGGTTTCTCCAAACCATAGTTCATACGGTGTCGTCTCAGCAAAATTATGTGGTGCCCTATTTAAAGTGAATGTGGTTGTCTCTAATGCCTAACCAAAAACAATGGTGGTAATTCGATAGGATACATCATAGTATGCGCCATATCCAATAGAGCGCGGCTATGACGTTCGGACACACTATCACACTATGGTGTTCCAGGTGTCATGAGTTGTGAAACAATTTTCACATTGCCTTTAATGTTTACCAAACTCGCAACTCAGATATATTTACCTCTACGATCACATCATAGACATATTATCCTCTTGTCACGACTATCTTCAACTTCACTCTAAAATAGCTTGAAACTTTCAATATTTCATACTTTTGTGATTCATCAATAAAATACTCCGGCATATCCTCAAATCATCAGTGAAGTAAGAACATAACGATATCCACTGCGTGCCTCAACACTCATTGGACTACATACATCAAAATGTACCACTTCCAATAAGTTACTTTCTTGTTCCATCTCACTGAAAAAGAGGCCTTAGTCATCTTGCCCATGATTTGCATGTTTCAAGTGATTCAAATTCAAGTGAGTCCAAACGATCCATTTGCATGGAGTTTCTTCATGCGTCTACACCAATAGGCATGGTTCGCATGTCTCAAACGATTCAAAAATGAGTGAGTCCAAAGATCCAACAGTATGGAGCTTCTTCATGCATTTTACACCAATATGACTCAAGCGGCACTGCCACAAGTAAGTGGTGCTATCATTACTCCTTTGTATATTTTGGCATCAAATATTATGAACATGTGTATCACTACGATCGAGATTCAATAAACCATTCATTTTAGGTGCAAGACCATTGAAGGTATTATTCAGGTAAACAGAATAACCATTATTCTCTTTAAATGAATAACTGTATTGCAATAAACATAATCCAATCAAGTTCATGCTCAACACAAAACACCAAACAACATTTAGGTTCAATACTAATCTCGAAAGTAGAGAGAGTGTGCGATGGTGATCACATCAAACTTGGCAACACTTCCTACATACATCGTCACCTCGCCTTCAGCTAGTATCTGTTTATTCCGTAGCTTTTATTTCGAGTTACTAACACTTAGCAACCGAACCGGTATCTAATACCCTACTGCTACTAGGAGTACTAGTAAAGTACACATCAATATCATGTATATCCAATATACTTTTGTCGACTTTGCCAGCCTTCTTATCTACCAAGTATCTAGAGCAGTTCCGCTTCAGTGACCTTTCCCCTCATTACAGAAGCACTTAGTCTCGGGTTTGGGTTCAACCTTGGGTTTCTTCACTAGAGAAGCAACTGGTTTGCCATTTCATGAAGTATCCCTTCTCGCCCTTGCCCTTCTTGAAACTAGTGGTTTTACTAACCATCAACAATTGATGCTCCTACTTGATTTCTACTTTCGTGGTGCCAAACATCGCGAATAGCTCAAGGATATTCATCACGAAGCTCTGTAGCTTGGTGGCAGTGAGTTTGGAGAACTATGTCAATCACTATTTTATCTGGAAGATCATCTCCCACTCGATTCAAGCGATTGTAGTACTCAGACAATCTGTGCACATGCTCAACGATTGAGCTTTTCTCCCTTACTTCGTAGACAAAGAATCTTGTCAGAGGTCTCATACCTCTCAACAAGGGCACGCGCCTGAAATCCCAATTTCATCCCTTGGAACATCTCATATGTCCCACGACGTTCGAAACGTCTTCTGCCCCTCAATTCTAAGCTGTTTAAGCGTTATGCACTTGAACTATCGTGTAGTCATCAAAAACGTGTATGTCACATGTTCGCAACATCTACAAGCGACGCTCGGGGTTTAGTACACCGAGCGGTGCATTAAGTACATAAGCCTTTTGTGCAGCAATGAGGACAATCCTCAGTTTACGGACCTAGTCCGCATAATTGCTATTATCATCTTTCAACTAAATTTTCTCTAGGAACATATTAAAAAATAATAGAGCTACAACGCAAGTTACAACATAATTTGCAAAGACCTTTTGACATGTTCATGATAATGAGTTCAATTAATCATATTACTTAAGAACTCCCACTCAAATTGACATCCCTCTAGTCATTCGAGTGTCGTATGATCCAAATTCACTAACTCAAGTCCGATCATCACGTGAGTTGAGTTTAGCTTCAATGGTGAACATCTCCATGTTGATCATATCAACTATATGATTCATGCTCCACGTTTCGGTCTCTTGTGTTCCGAGGCCATGTTTGTACATGCTAGGCTCGTCAAGTTTAACCCGAGTGTTTCGCGTGTGCAACTGTTTTGCACCCGTTGTATGTGAATGGTGAGTCTATGACACCTGATCATCACGTGGTGTCTCGAAATGACAAACTGTCGCAACGGTGCATAGTCAGGGAGAACACAATTTTATCTTGAAATTTTAGTGAGGGGTCAACTTATAATGCTACCGTCGTCCTAAGCAAAACAAGGTGCATAAAAGGATCACATGCAAATCATAAGTGACTTGATATGCCCATGAACTTGTGCTTCTTGATCTCCATCATCAAAGCATCGGCATGATCTCCATCATCACCGGCGCCACACCATGATCTCCATCATTGTGCTGCCATCGAGGTTGTCGCGCTAACTATGCTTTTACTACTAAAGCTACTACTAGCGACAAAGCAAAGAATCTCCAAGCGCAAAAACAATTAAAGACAACCCTATGGCTCCTGCCGGTTGTCGTAACATCGATGTGCAAGTCGATATTTAACTATTACAACATGATCATCTCATACATCCAATATATCATATCATGTCTTTGGCCATATCACATCACATGCATACCCTGCGAAAATAAGTTAGACGCCCTCTAATTTGTTGTTGCATGTTTTACGTGGCTGCTATGGGTATCTAGTATGATCGCATCTTACTTAAGCAAAACCACAATGGTGATATGCAAGTTTCTATTTAACCTTCTCCAAGGACCACCTTGGTCAAATCCGATTCAACTAAACTTGAATAAACATGCACCCGCCAGACATCTTTATGCAGTAAGTTGCATGTCAGTCGATGAAAACGGTCTCTTGTAAGCATACGAGTAAAGTTGGTCCATGCCGCTTCAATCCAACAATACCGCCGAATCAAGAAAAGACTAAGGAGGGCAGCAAATTGAACATCAACGCCCACAAACTCTTTTGTGTTCTTGAAAGTGCGTTATATCGACTAGAGGGGGGGGGGGGTGAATAGGAGATTTTTAGAATTTCATCACTGAGGAAATTCCTTTTGAGGAAATTCCTCACTGATGACTAACTTACAACGGAAACAGTAAAGGATCAGACGTGCAACCGTTCACAACAGTAATATTACAGAGTGAAGAATGTGAAAACAGATTGCACAGTAAGCAGGCACGCAGAATACAGATGATGATTAACTATTGTGAAGAATTTGGGGTTGAGGAAATTCAGAGAAAGTCTTCAGCAAATTCTTCAAACAGTTACAGTGAAAGTCATCAACACATAATACAAAGAAAGTAAAGAGTTGAGGAATTAGAACCCGATTCTCAGAGAAGACAGTCGTTGATGACCCAGTTCCAACTGCTGTGACAGTTGTACATCTGGTTTGGAGCGGCTTGGTATTGAAACCAAAGGACACCCAGTCCCGGGACACACAGTCCCTACCGTATTCTCCTTGAGCTAAGGACACACAGTCCTCGCCCAACACTCGTGGTAAGTCTTCAGGGCAGACTTCCAAACCCTCACAAACTTGGTCACTCGGCGATCCACAATTGACTGCTGGATTGCTCTAGACCATGACGCCTAACCGTCTGGAGGATGCACAGTCCTCAAAGGTAAAAGGCTTCAGTCCCACACAGGAACAACTTCTTCAGTGATGCTCAATCACTAGGTTTGGTTTGTGGTTTCGGTGGGTGGTGTATTTCCTCACTGATGAATTTCTCTCGAAAGCTCTGAGGAATTTGGGTTGCTCTTATGACAAGTGTCAGTTTCTAACGGAGCAGCCAACCAGCAAGTGGTTGTGGGGGGTGGCTATTTATAGCCTGGGAGCATCCCGACATGATTTGACACTAATGCCCTTAAATAATATGACCGTTGGAGTGGATAAGACCAGTGACTTGGCGTGGTTAGCGAAACGGTCGGGACCCTCAACTGTGAGAGTCCTCATGTCACTCATATTCCTCACTTGAGGCTTTTGGTAGGATTTGGCTTGGGTTGAGCATCATGAGGAAATCCATTCCATAGTGTTACTTTGACCCCCTTTAACAGTACGGTGTTCCTATTCATCAAATGCGAAGAAAGTAAAACAGAAAACGTAAATATTCATGCTTCAATTTCTTCAGAATGATTTTCTTCAGGAACCACCGATCTTCTCAATATCAGTATCTTCATGAGGAATATCAATTTCATCGCAGATTCCTCGCGATTCATTTCTTCAGCTTCAGACCAATCTCTTCAACTGAAGATATACATTTTTAGGGGTCGATATTCTTCAAATATCTCAAACTCCTCAATGACTTATAGATCCTGTGTACACTCACAAACACATTAGATACTTAACCTATAATTCTTCAAACCACCAAAATCACTAAGGGGCACTAGATGCACTTACAATCTCCCCCTTTTTGGTGGTTGATGACAATTAGGTTAAGTCTTCAACAGGGATAAAAAATATGAAGTGTAAATACTCATTTGAGGAATTTGAAAACAAGATTCAGAGAGACTCCCCCTGAAGACGTGCATACCTTGAGGATTTTGCTTTTATAGCAGATGCACATTGATGATTTATATCATGGAGATCTCCCCCTGAGTCTTGTAAATCATGCATACATATAACATATCATATGAAGAAAATAAAGATGCATGATGGCAAATGGTATCTGACGAATTCCAGCATGCGTGCATTAAAACTTGAGGAATAAGCATGCGAAGAAAAACGTTCAAAAGCGTGAGAGTACCATCGGTCTTAAGTTACAACTCATTACATAAAAACTTCAGAAGAGCCAAGAGTTTGTAACTTAAATATAGTTCATAAGCCCCAAAAATATCCCGCTTGCAGACTAACGCTCGAGTTTCTCCCCCTTTGTCATCAAGTGACAAAAAGAGACAAACTGAGGACTAACACCCGTGAAGACTTCATTTCTTGGCGGTTGATGAAGAGCCGTGACGCTTCTTGGGGGTAGTCTTCTTCCTTGGGCCGGTTGCTGTGTCGAGTTGTTCCTCATCAGATTCAGCAGTGCGGAATGAAGAAAAGGAGCTGTCTTCAAGGTCTAGCACTGGAATGGGCCTGAACTTTCTCTTGGGAGGCCACGACCAGTCAAAGTCCTGCTCAAAGTTCATTCCTTCAAGCTCAGTCTGGGTCTTCAGATGTGCAAGTGTAACCCAGGTGTGATCGAAAACCTCATGCAGATAGTGATTATTAAGCTTCACAACGTTCTGAGTTTCAGTGAGGGTTTTCACAATGGCACCAAACTGGCGTTTGACCCATTTGTGGTTGTGATCCACCTTCTGGTGAAGACTGAGGAGGAGCTCTCTGGTATTCAGCACGCGAGGAGGAACTGGGCTTGCTGGACGAGTCTCAGTATCTTCCCATGAAGAATATGCTTCTGGCTCTTTGAACTGGCCATCAAGAGGCCTGTTGCCTTCTTCAATCACATATTTTCCTTTTCCTTCGATGGGCTCGAAAGTCTTCTTGTTGACCCGGATAGGAGGCATATAACCCATGTGGTTTTGGAAATCAGCATGGAAGTTGATGCCTGTCCTTGTCCTGATGAATCTCATGATCCACGGGGCATAAATCTTGTGATCATAGGGGCACATTGCATTATCGGCCAAAGTTCTCAAGAAGAAATCATGGATATTGATAGGAATACCGTGAATGATGTTGAACAGGATATTCTTCATGAGGCCTACAACATCTTCTTCATCGTCATGGCCTTTGATTGGCGCGAGCACACTGCAGAGGATTCTGTAGACAGACCGGGGTGTGTACTTGAGCTCATGGACGAGGAATGTGGTTCTTGAGGGTTTTCCTGCAGCCTAAGGCTTCATGAGGACTTCCATCATTCCATTTGGCAGCTCACGCTCACCATAAAGCTTCACTGCCCCATCTGAAGGAATTGGTACGGGCAGTTCTCTGAGGAGTTCAGAGGCAGGGGCTTTATAGTGAGTATTTTGGGACATCGAGTCAAACACCCAAGTGTTGATGTCATCAGCGTTACCAGATATGTGCAGAGTGGCATAGAACTGAAGAATAAGCTCACTATTCCAGTCTGATATGTCTGAGCACATAGGGAGCAAACCTGCATCGTGTAGTACATTGAGGACTGGTTCCAGGTAGGGTATTGCTTCAAGCTCAACATGAGGAATATGCCTGTGCTGGAATATCTTGTTTCGTCCACAGAGCACAGAGGCATAGTAGTTCATCTGAGTCCTTGTCCAAAACTTCAGATGCCTCATTTGAGGCTTGTCATAAGGGTTCTCGCCGATGAAATACATGCGTTCTTCAAAGAAATCTTCTTTCTGAAACTTTGGACGCTTGGAGAATGGCTGGCGCCGAACTGGCTTGAGATTTTGCTGAGGAATGGGGGAGGAGACAACCATGGCAGTCTCTGGGTTGAGCACATTCATTGTCTTGGGCGGGTACATTTTCTTCAGCATTTTCCTCAAGTTGAGGAATTTCATCAGCTGGTACTTCTTGCTGGGTAGATGATGCTTGCTCTGGCTGAGCTTCAGGCTGAGGAATTTCTGCTTCTTTCTCAGTTTGAGGAGTTGGGTCAGCCTGTTCAGAATGAGGAGTCTGCTCAGAATGTGCATTTTCCTCAGCTTGTTTTTCTTCAGTTGGCTTTGTGGCAGAAGCAGTTTTATCAGCTGCTGCAGCTGATGCTTGAGCAGTCTTTGTCTGAGGAATAAGAGGTTGAGGACTGTCATCAATCTGGATTTCCTCATCAGTGTGTTCCTCAGAGGTGACATCCTTCATTTCCTCATCTGCCCTTGTAGCTGGGTCATCAATGACGACCATTTCATATGAAGGTGCGACATTTAGAGGCACCGGGTCCAGAGGGGCAGATTCTTCAGTTTCTTTGTGGCGCTTTGCCTCTGTCTCTTCTACTGCTGAGGAGGCTTTTCTATTCTTTGCTTCCTTTTCAGCAGCCCTTGTTTTCTTCACGTCTGATGCAGACGGAATTATCTTCTTCACCTTTGAAGCTTGTGGTGAAGGTGTTCTTTCTACAGGTTCTTCAGCTGGTAGTGAGGAACCAGCTGGAACAGAGTCATCAGCCTGCTTTGATGAAGCAGCTGGATCAGGAGCAGTCTCATCAGTGGTTGCAATTTCATTAGTTGCAGTTTCCGTGATGATTTCTTCAATGGCCGGTTCATCAACACGGCGCTCTTGGTGTTCTTCCTCAGCTTGAGGAGTTTCCTCCTCATCAGGAGATGCATCTGCTGGCTGCTCAACCAGGGGCTGAGGAGTTGGTGCTGGTGGTGCTTTTCTCTTGTTGTAGTCATCAACAACACTAGTGGCTAGCTTGATGAAATTGCGCTTGATGCTTTTGTGATCTGACAACTTGTCATACTTGTCAGTCAATACTTGCAGCTCTGCCTGGGTTGACACCAGTGCATCAGGAGTCAGCTTGAGGAGATTCTGCCTGAGGAATTTCTCCTTTTTGGCCTTTGCAACCTTTGCCTGCCGGGCCTGCTGTTCTTTCCACTTGGCTTCATTTATGAAGGTGGCCACCATGTGGCTGATGCCAGGAGGAAGTTTCAAATCATCAATGGGAGTGTTTGGATCCTCATACCAGATATTGATGTAGTCAAGGAGAACCTTGGGGTCCGTGGCCAGAGGAATAGCACTACCTGATGCTTGTGCTACCCTTTCTTGCTTGTTCCTGATGATGGCTTGCAGGGTTTCATCATCATATTCATCACTTCCCTCTGATGCAGACGGGACTGCGATGATTTTGCTGGGGCTGGGCAGAGGTGCATGTTCAGCAGTTGTCAAAGTCTTCATAAGTGGTGTTCAAGACTTTGTTTCCGAGCTAGTTGCAGCTAGGAGTGAGGAGCTGGAGCTGGCGGTCGTAGGCTTCACGACATGCTTCTGTACTAGTTTCTCTTGAGGCTTTGGAGGTGGAGCTGAGGATTTTGGTGCAGATGAGATTGGTGCTGAGGGTTTTGGCGCTGATGGTTTTGGTGTTGAAGGTTTTGGCAATGAGGGTTTTGGAACTGAGGGTTTTTTGACAGAAGCCTGAACAGACTTCTCTTGAGGCTTTGGAGCCCTTTGCTTTGATGGCACAGACTGCGTGTGAGGAATTTCTGAGGCTGAGGTTTCTTCCGCTGAGGAATTAGCAGCACCAGAGGCAGCAGCTGAGGATTCATTAAATTTCCTCACTGCAGCTTCTGCTTGCTTCTTGAGCTTGGCCAGATGCTTTTCCTTTTCATCTGGATAGTCATCAATGGTCTTGAGGCTTGATGGATGAACTACTTGATGATCCTCAAGTGGGGCCCTTCTGCCAGGAGGCTTCAACGCGAATTTCTTCGCATATTTGGGAGTCACAAACCTGTACTCCTTCCATTCCTTCGCCCATCGGCGTTCAATCTTCTGCATCCTTATCTTTCTCTTGGCCATTGTCTCATGTTCATCAAGCGTACAATAGTCCAAGTATATGTGCTCAGGGATATCAGCAGCTGTGTTGTGCTCCAGTTTCTTTCCTCCTTTCTGTTTTCTTTCTTCCTTCATTTTCTTCAGTTGAGGACTTTGCTGATGATTTTGAACTCCTGAGGATTCTAAAGAGCCTTGAAGAGTTTCTTCCAGAAATGCTGCAAATGAGTTAATGTGATGAGAACCGATAGATTCATCAGCTGACATGTGTGTACCTGTGAACAGAGTATAGTTGCGAGGAATTTGGAGAGGTCATATTCGTTCTCAGATTTGAAGAAAAAGAAAAAGTTTGACAGTTTGAGGAATATAACCAGTGGTTGAGGAATTTGCCTAAGCATACTGTTCTTGGGTTCCAGAGTTGTAGAGATCCGAAAATTCGCACAATTGAGGAATCTCGTGAAAATCTTAGATGCTTAGCTAGTTCATCAATGATTGTGGTGATAGGAAGTGTTTGAGGAATCATGTGCGCATCGTATCTTGAGGAAAAACAGATTTCACATAGAAGATGTAAAATTTCAGATCTAATCTGCTGTAAAAATGGGATTTATTTACCCTGGAAGAAGCGTACGAAGAACACAGAAAGTAGTGTTGGAGAGGCTCTTCGTTCGAGTGTCCAATGCACCCTAACTTGGCGGCAGAGGACGTCTACGGCGGCGGCGGACGAAGATGGTCCGACTCCGGCGTGATTCTGGCGACGAAAAGGTCGAGGCAGTGAAGCTCTTCCTCTCCGACGACAAGACTACCAGCGGTGGCGCTAGGGTTCGGTGGAGTGTGCTATGGCAGGAGAGCGATGAGGCGAAGAAGAGGATACTGAGGGGGATAATGACATATTTATAGCCCGAAAGTTACTGTTTGGCGCGAAAGTTTCGGACCAAATAGCCCCTGCCTCTACGTCTCCGCAGGACACGTGTAGCTCCCGTACGATGCGGTGGAGATAGTGGAGAACGTGGTTATCTGATCGTGGGAAGTGGGGGTTCAGTTACTGTGTCTTTAAGGAAAACAATTTTTGAAGATTTGAGGATTTTCGTTACAAAATCATCAGCTGACAAGGAAGCAGTGAGGATTTTGAACTAAGTTTCAAGTAGAACGCATATGAAGAATTGAATAGACTGGATAAGTATAGCATAGAGGGAAAGTAGGGTCCGATCACATTCACTTAGCAGAAACATCAACTTGAAGAAATAGAAATAAGTGAATGCTGTTGAGGACTAGAAATCACAGTCTACCTAGGCAAATGAAAGTCATCAAGTGTTTTTGAGGATTTTGTAATAGATCATCACAATGAAGAACAACTATTTTAAAAAAATGCATTGTGAGGAAATTGATCATTTGAAGAAAATCAACTTGAGGAATTTCACATTGGGCGGTGGCGTTACCCACCATATAAGAATGTTGATTACAGACGCCGCGTACAATTGTCGTAGGGCCCTCAGAATCAATTTCTTCGTTAATCTCTTCACATTCAGAGTGACTTTCTTCATCTGTTAAAGAAAATCGTTTCATCATGTGTTGCACATCTAAGTCATCAACTTTGCATAAGTGTTAGGATGTGTGCATGTTTTTACAAAACATTTGAAGACTCTAAGATATGTAGCTCACACCGCAACTTGCAAAACCTTTTCTCATCCAAGGGCTTAGTGAAGATATCTGCCAGTTGATCATTAGTCTTCACATGGTCGATGAGGATATTGCCCTTGAGGACATGGTCCCAAAGAAAATGATGACGAATCTGGATGTGCTTGGTCTTCGAGTGCTGTACTGGGTTGTATGCAATCTTGATAGCACTCTCATTGTCACACTAGAGAGGCACATTCTTCATGTTGATGTCGTAGTCCTTGAGGGTTTGCTTCATCCACAGCAATTGAGCACAACAAGAACCAACAACAATGTACTCAGCTTCGGCAGTGGAGAGTGATACGCAGTTCTGCTTCTTTGAGGACTAGCAAACTAGTGATCTTATGAGGAAATGGCATGTGCCAGAAGTTGACTTGCGATCCACACGGTCACCAGCATAGTCAGAATCAGAATACCCTACTAGATGAAGATTGGAGCCCTTGGGATACCATAATCCTAGTGTTGGTGTGTGAGCTAAGTATCGAAGAATATGTTTCACAGCCTTATGGTGTGATTCCTTCGGTTTTGCTTGAAAACGTGCACACATGCAAACACTAAGCATTATATCTGGCCTAGATGCACATAGATACAATAAAGAGCCAATCATAGAACGGTATACCCGCTGATCGAAATCTTTACCATTTTCATCTGTGCCGAGGTGGCCGTTGATAGGCATTGGAGTCTTGGCACCTTTGCATTCGTGCATGTCGAATTTCCTCAGAACATCCTTGAGGTATTTCTCCTGTGATATGAAGATTCCATTGCTTTGTTGACGAATTTGAAGACCTAAGAAGAATTTCAGCTCCCCATCATGGACATATGATATTCTTCACTCATCATGTAGGCAAATTCATCACTGTATCTTTTGTCAGTACAGCCAAATATGATATCATCAACATATATTTGACATACAAACAACTCATTATCATAGGATTTTGTGAAAAGAGTTGGATCGAGTGAACCAGGTTTGAAGCCTTTCTTCATGAGGAATTCCTTCAATGTATCATACCATGCCCGAGGGGCTTGCTTGAGACCATACAAAGCCCTTTTGAGTCTGAAGACTTTGTCTGGATTCTTTGGATCCTCAAAACCTGGGGGCTGAGCAACATATACTTCTTCCTCAAGCTTACCATTGAGGAATGCACTTTTCACATCCATTTGATATAAGGTGATGTTATGATGATTAGCATAAGCAAGTAGTATTCGAATAGCTTCAAGTCTAGCAACAGGTGCAAAAGTTTCATCGAAATCTATTCCTTCAACCTGGGTGTAGCCTTGGGCTACAAGTCGTGCCTTGTTCCTCACCACTTGACCGTCCTCATCTTGCTTGTTTCGGAAAATCCACTTGGTGCCGATGATGTTGTGCTTGCGAGGATCTGGTTGTTTGACGAGCTCCCATACGTCATTCAACTTGAATTGAAGAAGTTCGTCTTGCATAGCTTGGATCCACTCCGGTTCCAGAAAAGCCTCAGCAACTTTTGAGGATTCTGTGATGGATACAAAGGAAAAATGCCCACAAAAGTTAACTAAGTGTGAAGCTTTTGAGCGAGTGAGAGGACCTAGCGCGTTGATGTCGTTGAGGATTTTGTCAAGTTCTACTTCGTTTGCAATCCTCGGATGAGTTGGTTGAGGATTTTGTCTGGGCTGAGGAAGTGGTGCTGTTGCAATTTCCTCAGGAGCATCTTCTTGGTTTTTATCAGGGATGGGGATAGTTTCTTCACCAATTTCCTCAGTGGGGACAATGTCTTCAGTAGGCTTAAGTTTTATCGCTTCCTCAGGAGACAGCTTATCTGGATCAGAAGGCAATTGCTCTCTTTGCGAGCCATTAGTTTCATCGAACCGCACATATACAGTCTCAACAACTTTGTTGTGATAGTTGTTGAAGACTCTGTAGGTGTGCGAGTCCTTTCCATAACCGAGCATAAAACCTTCATGTGCCGTAGGTGCAAATTTTGAGCTATGGTGAGGATCTCTAATCCAGCATTTTGCACCGAAGACTTTGAAATAACTTACATTGGGTTTCTTGTCAGTGAGGAGTTCATATGAGGTTTTCTTGAGGAATTTGTGAAGATATACCCTGTTGATGATGTGGCATGCAGTGTTGAATGCTTCAGGCCAAAAGCGACGAGGAGTCTGATATTCTTCAAGCATAGTTCTTGCCATTTCAACCAGAGTCCCGTTCTTCCTGTCGACGACACCATTCTGCTGAGGAGTATAAGGAGCAGACAATTCGTGAGTAATACCAAGTTCATCAAGATAATCATCAAGACCAGTGTTTTTGAACTCGGTTCCATTATCACTCCTGATGTGTTTGATCTTGATGCCAAAGTTCGTCGAGGCCCTTGAAGAAAATCGTTTGAAGATTTCTTGCACTTCAGTTTTATACACTATGACATGCACCCAAGTGTATCTGGAATGATCATCAACTATGACGAAGCCATATAGAGATGCTGCATTGGTTAGTGTGGCATAGTGAGTAGGTCCAAATAAATCCATATGAAGCAATTCGAATGGACGTGTAGTGGTCATGTTGGTTTTGGAGGGATGCTTGGATCTGGTCATTGTCCCAGATTCACAAGCACCGCAGAGATGATCCTTGAGGAATTTGACTGATTCGATGCCGATGACATGCTTCTTCTTGGCGAGCGTGTGCAAATTCCTCATGCCTGCATGACCTAGTCTTCGGTGCCACATCCATCCTTCTGAGGTTTTTTCTAGTAAGCAAGTGGCTGGTTGAGGACCTGTAGAGAAATCAACAATGTACAAATCCCCTCTTCTTACACCTTCGAAGACTTTGGATCTGTCAGATTCCATGATGACTACACATCTATATCTACCAAAGATAACAATCATATCAAGATCACAAAGCATTGAGACTGACATAAGGTTAAAACCAAGGGATTCAACAAGCATCACTTTGTCCATATGCCTATCCTTGGAAATAGCCACTTTGCCAAGTCCCAATGCCTTGCTTTTACCTTTATCAGCATATGTGATTTGCTTCAGAGGTGATGGAGTTAGTGGCATATTCATTAGTAAACTTTTATCACCAGTCACGTGATGTGTGCAGCCACTATCGAGAACCCACTCAGTATTTTTGGGTTTGTCATCCTGCAGATGAATTAGTACAACTTACCATCTCATATGCTTCAGATTTGAAGAATATGATACTAATTTCATCAGATCAGTAATTTCATCATAACAGAAATGTAAGGACGTGTGAAATATTTCTATTTCATCAATCATTAGCTTGCGTCCTATCAAGCATTTCCTCAGGTCTCCAGCAAATTCTTCAGATGATGATTTTCATCTGGAGACCTGACGTGCAGAAGTGATTAGTTTGATTTCTTCACCACCCACATCTGAAGGGGTGGTAAAGCTTTCATCATCCCGTGAGCACCATAAGAGAAAGGTGGCATTGAAGCTAATGCACTTCTCTTAAAAGTAGGGGGATTAAAGTACTCATATGAATATGCAGAGAACTGGTTTGAGGATTTATGAACATAATGATTTGAGGAGTAACGCTCATATTCATATTCCTTGTAGTTTCCCTGCATGTTAGACGCATAAGCATGGGTACGAGCATAGTTTTGACCAGTTGAGGACTTTGATCCTCTTGAAGACTTTGGTCCTCTTGAGGAATTTGATCTGGGGTTCAGATTCTTCAGTGGTGGTGTCATGAGGACATTCACCTGAAGATTTTCAAGACAACTTTTGGGAACCCAGATTTTCCTCAGAGGAGGGCCATTCCTGTAGTTAGTTCCAACATATCGAGCAAATACTTCACCAGATTGATTTTTAACAGTTTATAGTTGGAATCAAATGATTCATCCGAGGAATAGGATAATTCACATGAGAAGCCAGTTAGATTAGATGGATCAAAAGGAGGCCCAATAGCAGCAACCCATGTGGTTTTGGGATACTGCTCAGGTTTCCAATAAGATCCATCAGCATTTAATTTCCTCTCAAAGGCAATTCCTTCTTTCCTCGGGTTCTTGTTCAAGATCTGTTTTTGAGCACATCACAAAGGGTTTGATGTCCTTTGAGACTTTTGTACATGCCTGTCACGTACAATTCCTTAAACCCTGCATTTTCATCAGTAACATTTGTGTTTTCCTCAAGTGAGGAAATAGACACAACAGGTGCAGTTGAAGAATTTGTAGCAATGGTAGCATTTGATGATTCTGGTGAGGAATTAGCAGTTTCGCGTTCAATGCATTTAAGACATGGAGGAATAAATTCAACTTGACTAACACTGATCTATTGAGCTAGTAATGAATCATTTTCCTTACGAAGATCATCATGAGACATCCTCAGCTTCTCAAGATCAAGCTTCCTTTGAAGAAATTCGTAGGAAATCTTCTCATGATCAGTGAGGAGTGTATCATAACGATCCTGAAGATTATCAAATCTAGACTGAAGACTTTTCATGTCATCAGTGAGGATTTGATTAAGGTTCATTTCATCATTCAACACATCATCACTTTTGTCTAGCAGTTTTTGAAGCTTTTCCAGAGTAGTTTGTTGTTTAGTGGCAATGATAGCAAGTTTACTGTAACTGGGTTTCTTATAATCATTATGTTCACAGTCACTTGAATCAGAGGAGGAGGCATTATTTGATACCTTTGAACCTTTTGCCATGAAGCAATAGGTTGGAGCGATGTCATCAGCATAGTCATCAGTATGGATGGTGCAATCATTTTCTTCAAGATTGAAGATTGACTTGCTGACAAAAGTGGTTGCTAGTGCAAGACTAGCCTGTCCGGATTCTGAGTCTTCATCAGAACCCTCTTCATCATCACATTCCTCTGATTCTGCCTCGGAGTCCATTTCCTTGCCAATAAGTGCCCGAGCCTTTCTGAAACTAGTCTTCTTGTGCGATGAGGGCTTTGAAGATGAGGATTTTGAAGATTTCTTCTTCTTCTTCAAGTCATCAAAACTGTCATCCTTGTATTTCTTTTTCTTTGATTCCTTTCCCCAGCGGGGACAATCAGCAATGTAATGACCTGATTTCTTGCACTTGTGACAGGTTCGTTTCTTGTAATCCTCGGATGTAGATTCTGATTTCTTCATGTCTCTTCTTGATGATTTACCGAACTGGCCTCGTCGTGCAAATCTCTGGAATTTCCTCACAAGCATTGCAAGCTCTTGTCCGAATTCTTCAGGGTCACAACTGTTGTCATCTGTGTCTTCTTCTTCAGATGAGGAAATTGCTCTAGCCTTCAGTGCACGTGGTCTGGAATAGCTTTGTCCATATAGATCTCTCTTTTCTTCTAGCTGGAATTCATGAGTATTTAGCCTTTCTAGGATATCAGCTGGATCCAGCATCTTGTAGTTTGGTCTTTCTTGAATCATCAGAACTAGAGTGTCAAATGAAGAATCCAAAGATCTCAGCAGTTTCTTCACAACTTCGTGATCAGTGATGTCTCGAGCTCCCAGTGCTTGCAGTTCATTTGATATGTCAGTGAGGCGATCAAAGGTGTCTTGGCAGCATTCATTGTCATGTCTCTTGAAGCGATTGAAGAGATTGCGAAGAATATCAACACGAGAGTCACGCTGGGTTGATACTCCTTCGTTTACCTTGCACAGTCTCTCCCAGATCAGTGTTGCAGAGCCCAACACACTTACTCTTCCAAACTGGCCAGGGCTCAGATGGCCACAGATGATGTTCTTCGCTTGAGAATCAAGTTGCTTGAATTTCTTCACATCAGCTGCAGTGACACTGGAAGAAATGATGGGGACGCCATTTTCCACAATATACCAGAGATCATTATCAATAGCTTGTAGATGCATTTGCATTTTGTTCTTCCAGAAGGGAAAGTTCTTTCCTTCGTAGGTAGGACATGCTGCAGTCACCTTAAACATGCCTGCAGTCGACATAACTAAAACTCCAGGTGGTTAAACCAAAATCACACAGAACAAGGGAGTACCTTGCTCTGATACCAATTGAAAGTGCGTTATATCGACTAGAGGGGGGGTGAATAGGAGATTTTTAGAACTTCATCACCGAGGAAATTCCTTTTAAGGAAATTCCTCACTGATGACTAACTTACAGCGGAAACAGTAAAGGATCAGACGTGCAACCGTTCACAAGAGCAGTATTACAGAGTGAAGAATGTGAAAACAGATTGCACAGTAAGCAGGCACGCAGAATACAGATGATGATTAACTATTGTGAAGAATTTGGGGTTGAGGAAATTCAGAGAAAGTCTTCAGCAAATTCTTCAAACAGTCACAGTGAAAGTCATCAACACATAATACAAAGAAAGTAAAGAGTTGAGGAATTAGAACCCGATTCTCAGAGAAGACAATCGTTGATGACCCAGTTCCAACTACTGTGACAGTTGTACATCTGGTTTGGAGCAGCTTGGTATTGAAACCAAAGGACACCCAGTCCCGGGACACATAGTCCCTACCGTATTCTCCTTGAGCTAAGGACACACAGTCCTCGCCCAACACTCGTGGTAAGTCTTCAGGGCAGACTTCCAAACCCTCACAAACTTGGTCACCCGGCGATCCACAATTGACTGCTGGATTGCTCTAGACCATGACACCTAACCGTCTGGAGGATGCACAGTCCTCAAAGGTAAAAGGATTCAGTCCCACACAGGAACAACTTCTTCAGTGATGCTCAATCACTAGGTTTGGTTTGTGGTTTCGGTGGGTGGTGTATTTCCTCACTGATGAATTTCTCTCGAAAGCTCTGAGGAATTTGGGTTGCTCTTATGACAAGTGTCAGTTTCTAACGGAGCAGCCAACCAGCTAGTGGTTGTGGGGGGTGGCTATTTATAGCCTGGGAGCATCCCGACATGATTTGACACTAATGGCCTTAAATAATATGACCGTTGGAGTGGATAAGACCAGTGACTTGGCGTGGTTATTGAAACGGTCGGGACCCTCAACTGTGAGAGTCCTCATGTCACTCATATTCCTCACTTGAGGCTTTTGGTAGGATTAGGCTTGGGTTGAGCATCATGAGGAAATCCATTCCATAGTGTTACTTTGACCCCCTTTAACAGTACGGTGTTCCTATTCATCAAATGCGAAGAAAGTAAAACAGAAAACGTAAATCTTCATGCTTCAATTTCTTCAGAATGATTTTCTTCAGGAACCACCGATCTTCTCAATATCAGTATCTTCATGAGGAATATCAATTTCATCGCAGATTCCTCACGATTCATTTCTTCAGCTTCAGACCAATATCTTCAACTGAAGATATACATTTTTAGGGGTCGATATTCTTCAAATATCTAAAACTCCTCAATGACATATAGATCCTGTGTACACTCACAAACACATTAGATACTTAACCTATAAGTCTTCAAACCACCAAAATCACTAAGGGGCACTAGATGCACTTACAGTTCTACTCGATATGTCATCTACGCATGAACCTAGCTCATGATGCCATTGTTGGGGAACATTGCACGGGAAACAAAAAAATTCCTACGCACACGCAATACCTATCCATGGTGATGATCATCTACAAGAGGGGAGAGTTGTCACGACCGGTTTCCAAATAAAAGATTTAATTGGAAATCAACCATTCGCGTTCATAGTGAAGAAATATTTCCCATTGACAGACTCAACTTGATGCAGAAAACGAGTAGTACTCAATATTATACAAGTAGAGCGGGGGTCGCTCTACAAATTATTACAACATATCCAAGTCTTAGGATAGATGGAAATGTTACAGTGGTCTTAGGGTGACTCTAGTGCTCGTGAAAATAAAGGGGGCATGTCACATCAGAGTAATGTGACAGGACGAGTACTACTACACGTTAAGCCTCATAGTGAAGCTCAACAATTTATTCGAGGTGGCGGAAGGGGTGGAATAAAACAACGACGGACTCCCGGATCCCAAGACTGACTGGGACTCCTCTAGACATCGGACTCGCTATTCAACTCTTCATCCATGAGGTCTCCTTCATCCATATCTGGCCACAACAACAAGCTAGTGAGTACTCCAAGAAGTACTCGCAAACAGTTTGCACAAAAGATGAGATGCATGCAATTGATTTTATTATGCATGGTTAGGGTTAAGTTATATCCACAATATAAGTGTAGAAAGTAAATAAGTTATAGGATAAATCGGGCGGTAGTCCTCCGAAATATCCGTAACAGAAAATAAAACAAAAGAAGCCACCGTCGGGCGTCTGAGCGACACCACCCACAGGGCATAACATGAATGAAATAAGTAATAAGCCTCGAACGGGCGTCTCTGCGACACCACAGTAAGGGCATGGATAAAAATAAAATAACGTGCCGCAGTCGGGCGTCTCAGAGACACCACATAAAGGGCTTATAAGAATAATAAAACAATGCCACAGTCGGACGTCTCAGCGACACCACATAAAGGGCTTATAAGAATAATAAAACAATACCACAGTCGGGCGTCTGAGCGACACCACATAAAGGGCTTATAAGAATTATAAAACAATGCCACAGTCGGGCGTCTCAGCGACACGACATAAAGGGCTTATAAGAATAAAATATTGAATATCCAGGAGGTAGAACCGTCCCAAGGATATTGTGACAGCCCAATGCCGACGTTCCAGAAGATTCCCCTTTTCTTTCCGTTTTCGTCGTGTGGGTATTTTCATTTGTCGCATCATCATCGCATCATTCGCATCATCTGCATTGCATCGGCATCTCCGTTGCCGCCAGTTTTCAAAACTTGCATCCGTTGTTAGTTGCCGGTTCTCATCGTTGTTCGTTCTGAGCCCGACCACACACGCACGCGCCCGCGGCATCGTCGAAACCCTGTTTTAAAGGTGTGTTGAAAACTTTCTCTGATTGGGTTGAGATTTGACGTGCGGTCTTAATTTAATATAGGTAGGCCGCCTGTCAAGTTTCGTCGCGATCGGGGTTCGTCTGGTACCCGAACGGTCGACCGTAGCGGCACCGTATTCGGTCTATCGTCGGACGTCTGTCGGTGTTTTAAAAATCGTTGCCGCGCCGCCCGTTCTCCCTCTCGTCTTCGGATAACCACTCCACACGGCCTCGTATCCGTTCCCGCGTTTGGAATCAGTCGAATCCGACCGCACGGTTGAAACCGGGGCGAAATTCCGCTAAACCTAGCCCCCCTTTGTCTATAAATAGACCTCCCCATGCATTTCAGACAACAAACCCTGGCCATCTACCTCGTTTTCCGCGCCCACCAACCCCAGCCGCAGCTCCTCTCTCCCCTGTCTCCCTCCGAGCCGCCAGGCCCGCTCGAGCCCGCGTGCGGCCCGCTCGAGCCCGCGTGCGGCCCGCTAAGCCCATCTGGCGCCGCGGCTGGCCCGCGCGAGCCGGATCGGCCGCCGCCGCCATGGGCTCCTGCCCATGGCACCGAGCCACAACCCCCTTGGTCCAGCGCCGCCGACCCCGCACCTCACCTCCGGCTGGCCGCTCGCCGGAGCTGCCTCGCCGTGACCACGCAGGCCCCGTCAGTCGCGCCTCTGGCGATTTCCCCGCGTCGCCATCCCCTGCTCGCCCCTCTTCTTGCTCGCCATGAGAGGTTCTTGCCACTGCCATGGAGGTCGGCTCCAGCCCGCCGGCCATGGGCGCCGCCTCGCCATCCCCTCGTCCCCGCCGTCATCCAGTCCTCCCGTCGGCCGCAGCCCTGCTGGCGCTCGCCGCAACCGCCGCCACCTCGTCCCCGATCCAGATCGGATCGGGACGAGGGAGTTGACCAGGCGATCGGCCTCCCTTGAGCCGCCAGCCCTCCAACGGCCAACTGGGCCCCGCGTCGCCCCGGCCCAGCCGCGCATCGCCCGCGTGGGCCCGATGCAGAGCCGGCCCACCGGCTTCCTCTAGCAGGCCTGCCTCAACCCCTCTCCACCAACCGGCCTGTGTGGCCCTCTGGTAAGCCTTCCTATGCCCCGCCCCTAGCACAACTAAGTTAAATTGTGCACGCCTGTTGAGCCCATTAGCTGTAAGGCCCGGTTAGATTAATTAGGAATTTCGGAATTATTTCAAATTCCGGAAAAAAAACATACGTTTATTATTTTGCCCATAACATTTTTCCATAAGTCGGAACGAGGCGTATTCTATATGGTTTTGGGGTAGTTTTGCGAGTAGAACACGATTTCACAACTTGCATGTTTGTTTGACGTCATTTGGCGTGCCGAATGCATCGTTTGGCGTGCTGTCCCAATAGGTTTAGCCGTGTATTTAATTTTCCGCGCGTGTTCGAATTGCTCGAGTGCCTTAGATAAAATGCTCGTGTTTTAGGAATCATTTTTGCATGTATTTTAGAGCGGTCATTTGTATTTTTACGTGTAGGAATTGCCGGTAGTTTATTTTCCCGGGTATAGGTTATTTTTCTCGCATATTCGTGTGGCATTATATTGTTGTGCAACCCCACATATTTTATATATTTTCGGGTGTGCAATGAGTTTTAGCTTTTGAGTAAGTTAGTTCGCGCGATATTTTGCCGTGATGCCCTTTTGATTAATTCGTAGGATTTATTCCGTCCTCCGTTTGATTAAGTTGTCAACTAGGGAGTTGTTGTTGGGTGTTTAGACTAGCCCCTGGTATTTTTAGTTGCAATAGAAATGCATGTTTAGGGGTGTTTTTATTGCCCTCAAGTTGCTAGAAATAGTGCTGATTTGGAGGAGCTGAAATATTTCTAAGTCTGGAATCTGTTATTATTTTGTTGCTGTTTTTTCTTGCTTCTACCTTTTGAACTGTAGCTCTTTTGAGGTTGGTCCAATGGAGTTAGTTGTACCGCTTGTGTTTCTCTAGCATGCTGTAAATTTTCATGCCATTTGGAGTCTTGTAGCTATAGGTTTTGCTGCTGTCAATATTGCTTCAGTTCAAAAACTGCACTTTCATGAGGTGTAATTTTCACTAAGTCTGAAATAGTGAGTGGGATGCCTTTTTGTGACTTCTTTTCCTAGTGATCCATGATGCCATGCTAGATGTTGTTAGTTGTTTGTAGTAGTACTTCTTGCCCTCTTCCATGCCATGCCTTGCTTGAGCATATCGGAGTTGTGTAGCCCGTAGTTGTGGGGTGTAGAAAATACTACGTGGCTGATTTTGGCAGATTGTAGTGTTTTCTTGTTTTGCTCGTAGTTTTCGAACCGTAGCTCCGTTTTGATCGTGTCCTACATGAAACTTGCTTAGGATCTCGTGTAGTTTCATTTTATCTTGCTGGTTGTAGGTTTTGAAGTGCTCGTAACCGTTGTTGCACACATATTGCATTCATGCCATCATATCTTGCGATGCTTGTAACTTTTGACCCGTAGCTCCGTTGGAGATGTTCTTTATGTGTAGATTGCTTGAAATGACACGTAGAATCACGTGAACCTATTTGTTTTGCTGGTTAACAACTAATTAAATGCATTAGTTCAGATCTGGACAGAATTGTAAATTAACATGTGAGGTCGTCTCGGAGGTGCTATATGTCATTTCCGACCTCATTTAAAATGCCTAGATAGGTAGATTAATTGCGCTTCACCTCTTGCCATGTTTAATCACATTTAATAGTGCCGTGTACCTAATCGGGATAGAACTAAATAAATAAACGTGGAGTTTCGTCAATATGCAACTTGTTGCATATTGAACTTCACTTAATGTGTAGTGATTGATTGTGTGATTTGTCAAGCCGTGACTTGCATGTATTCAGCTGCTCATGCATCATTTGTGTTATGCATCGAGTGGTGAATTCCGTGTGTTGATTTGTGTTTCCGGTTTGCTTCGTCTCGATATAGTTCCGCAGCGTGCCGGATTGTGAGGACCCGTTAGACTACGACGGTTCGTCTGCTTCACGGAGTCATTCTTCTTCCAAGCGGATCTCAGGCAAGATGACCATTTCCCTAGATACCATTACTATCGTTGCCATGCTAGTTATTTCGATGCTATCGATTATGTCTCGTTGCCTACCACATGTTAAATATCAACCTCTCAACAATGCCATGATTACCTTCAACCTGTTCAACCTAGCAAACCACTGATTGGCTATGTTACTGCTTGCTTAACCCTGTGTTAGCCTTGCTAGTTGCAGGTGCAGTTGCTTCCATGTGAAAACATGGGTTCCTTGTTATATCACCATATTAATGCTATTTAATTTAATGGACCTATATACTTGGTAAAAAGGTGGAAGGCTCGGCCTTTCTAGCCTGGTGTTTTGTTCGACCTTTGCCCCCTTAGTTTTCGGCTACCGGTGTTGTGTTCCATAAATGAGCGCTCCTAACACGATCGGGGTTGTTATGGGGACCCCCTTGATAATTCGTTTTAGATTAAGACTGGTCTGGCAAGGCCCAACTTTGGTACTACATTTGCGTAATCACCTAATAAAATTGCATAGGGACCCGCCGGCACCCGCGGACTAATTTAATCAACCCCTCGGGCGAGTGCTCCTCATGAGTGTTGGTCCAAACTGGACAGACTGCGGGGCCACCACGGGGCAACTCGAGGTTTGGCACCTGTAGGCTTTTCCATCCGTCGTGTCCTGAGAACGAGATACGCGGCTCCTATCGGGTTCGTCGACACGTCGGGCGGCCTTGCTGGATTAGTTTTACCTTTGACGAAATATCTTGTGCATCGGGATTCCGGTGATGCTTTGGGTAATCTCAGAGTTGAGGTTTTCCTCTAGGGAATCCGATGAGATCGCGAGCTTCGTGATTGAGGATTTCTATGCTGCTTGTGGTAATTTGTGATGGACTAGTTGGAGCACCCCTGCAGGGTTAAATCTTTTCGGAAAGCCGTGCCCGCGGTTATGTGGCAACATGGAAACTTTGTTTAACACTGGTTCTAGATAACTTGAAGTTAACTTAATTAAAACTTGCCAACTGTGTGCGTAACCGTGACTGTCTCTTTCGTGAGTTCTTTCTCCGATCGAGGACACGGTGGGGTTATGTCTGACGCAGGTAGGTGTTCAGGATCATTTATTTGATCTACAGTAATTCGCGTCTGCTATGCGTAGATCTTCCCCCTCTTATTTCTTGTACTCGTAAGTTAGCCACCAAATATATGCTTAGCCGCTGCTGCAACCTCACCACTTAACCATGCCTCACCCATTAAGCTTTGCTAGTCTTGATACCTTTGGAAATGAGATTGCTGAGTCCCCTATGGCTTACAGATTACTACAACACTAGTTGCAGGTACAGGTAAAGGTTACTTGACGCGAGCGCGTTGATTGTACATTTGGAGTTGCTTCTTCTTCTTCTTCCTCATCGATCTAGGATGGGTTCCAGGCTGGCAGCCTGGGATAGCAAGGATGGACGTCGTTCTTCTTTTGTCATTTGTTTTCGTCCGTAGTCGGACCCTGCTCTTACTCTTGATGTTTATGTAATGTACTGATGTGACTCTGATGTAGCTTGTGGCGAGTGTAAGCCAATTCTATGTATCTCTTCTTTTCAGTACATGTACTTGTAACGATATCCATTCTTGCGACACGACGAGATGCGCTTCTATCCCTGACGAGGCCCTCGTGCCAAATTGAGGATAGGGTCGCATCTTGGGCACGACAAGTTGGTATCAGAGCCGTACCGACCTAGGATCCCCCTTGATTGATCGAACTTGGCTGAGTCGAGTCTAGTGAAAAAAAACTTTGAGTCTAGTTATATACCGGAGAGTAGGATTCTTTTTGCTCCTCTTCTATGCTCTGGTGAGGGATCTTGACGTATTAATTTAATTCTACTCCTCTTCTCACTCAATTTTTTTTAGGATCACGCGGATATTTTTGAGATCTATATGATGCCGATGTGACGGAGTTCTGCCTTGGTGCCTCCTATCTGCTCTAAGTTTCAGGGGAGTTGAGCTCCAGGGGATTCTTGAGCACATCGTTAGCATTCAGATTTCTTAATATCTCAGAACGAAGGATGTTCGTAATTGCTTCAATACTAGTAGTGGCGAGATAACCCCGATGTCCCCAGTACTGGTGCAGATTGTTCGGGAGTACTGCCATACTTTGTATCGTGTGATCACGAGGGTCTGTAGTAGATGAAGGTCCCAGATTCTGGTCGTGTGTTGACGGATGTGATACAAGTGATAGGTTAGTTTAGGAGTTGTGTGAAATACTCCTTGTATTCGTGTACCAGATTGCATGACCAGATATGTCGGGAATTCATAGGTGGAAATTCAAGTAGTTTCTTATAGGACAATCTTCCAACAAATCCTCACCCTTTGTTTTGTTGAACTATGGTAATTCGAGTTGCTTCGATGTCAAGTGGTGATTTCAGACCTTTCCAAGAGGTGTTCTCATATTTTTATGTGAATGCTAATCCTTTTGCTTAATCAATTGTCTTATCATTCTTGTCAACCGGAGTCGCCATATCAATTTTTTTTCAACTGGTGTGTTTCTCTCCAAGTGGATTCAATCCTCTCCAATTTTTGCAAGATCATTCTCTCATTTTATTCAGGAGTTCATCTCATCTAGCCCAAGTTGTCTTTGTTTTTCCCCACCCTCCCGCCCTTTTCTCAGTGATTCAATTTTCATCCAAGAGTTTTCTTTTCATTGTGCTTCCGCTGTCCGTTCTTTTCTCTCTTACCCGGAGATTCATTGTGAAGATTCTCACGAGCTTCGTGTTCATCTTTATTCAATCTTGTCATCTTTTCCGGTGAATTTAATTCAGTTGTCCGTGTTCATCATTTCCTTTTCGTGCTTGTAATTCTTTCCTATGTTGGAGACTCGATTCAGCCTATCTTGTTTATTCAGTTATCTCTATTCCATCCGGAGCGTTGAAGATGTCTCAGAGTTTCTTGTTCTCAATTCCGTAATTATTTCGAGGTGCTAACCTCATCTAGTTCTCTTCATACCGGTGCAATATCTCTCTTCTAAGCAATCTTTTCTAACGGCGGTTTCTTTGAGTGGGCCCATAACCCACAGGTTTTTCCTAGGATCTTATATGTCTCTTCTAATTTTTTTTCTTCCGGAGATCTCTAATTATTTTTCAACTATGATGTAAGTATGATTTTCATCAGTCATATTCCTTCTTCAAGATCAATTTGGATTAATTCTCATAGTTGGCTCAACCTTTCATTCTTCATGATTCCGGAGTGTCTCAGTATTCTTGGTGTTGTTCTCATCATCTTTCTCAGCTTGCAAATCTGAAGGAGTGTTTCTCTCAATCTTGGTCTATTCTCTTGGATATTCATCATTTCAGCCTTGTGCCATCATCTTGAATTATTCCCAATCATGGGTATCCCTTTCTTGCTATCCGGTGCATTTCTGAGTTGTTTTTATTTCTCGTTCCTCCGAAGGACATCATTTCCGAAGACTTCTTCGTTCTCAGCTTTCAGCTTTCATCCTCAATTCTTCTCAATTGTTGTCTCTTCGTTCGTCTCTCGTTTATCCGGTGCCTTGTTCAAAATTCTTCTCTCAGGTGGCTCATGATCTCTTCATTCTCATGTATCTTCATTAATTCATGGTGTTCCCATTTAATTGTGAATTCTTACCGGTGCTTCCTTAATTTTACTTCAAGTGGTGCTTATCTCTCTGCCTCTTCAAGATTCATTTCTAGTAGAATAAGTGGTATGCTAAATCCGTTGCTTATCAACAATTAACTTGGTGAAGGATTAACATACCATAATTCTTATTCTTGTTCTTCCTTCTTCCAAGATATTTCAATTCTTCTTCCGGAGTGGCTCATGATATCGATTCGTTCCTCTTGTGCTTGTCTTTCTTTCCGGAGTTCCAAGTTCTTTTAAGTATATCTTTGTGAGGCTTCATCTAAATCTTGTCAAGGTCATAATCTTATTCTTTTCTACCTTCATATTTGTGGCATCATTCTTTTGTATACGGAGGTCCTTCATGGTGATTCATCAAGATTTCAATTCATTCCGAAGTGTTCTTCAAGATTCTTGTTGGAGAAACCTCAAGTATCCTTTCTCTTGCATTTATATGTGCAATTGTTCTTCCTTTATCATTTGAGGTGGTATTATAGCATTCTTGTTAGTGTAGGAGCCTCGAAGAGTTTGCCTTTCAAGAACGAGATAATTAAACCCACCAATTCTTTGATCATGAGATTATTCTTAACTCATGGTTTCTTCATTGAGCTATCTTGGTTTGGGTTTCACCTAAAGCTTGTCCTATGGATTGTGCTATCATGGTGCTTGACATTAATCCAAGTTCTCAATGTATCCTCTTGGTGTAATAAATTGTTCATATCTTGTTTCTCCAAAACTATCCTTGTTTCTTTTAGTGGTTGGTTGTCACCTCATATTTGTTGAGATGATTGTCATAAGCCCACTACTATCTTGTTCTTTTCGTTGTAGGTTTTCCAACTACTACATCAATTCTCTGTCCGGAGGCTCTTCAATTCTATTGTGATGATAGTTGTCATTCGTTTCTTCATTCTCTTCTTCCGCTTGAGCTAGTTCCTATTCTATTGTTCCGGAGGCTTTGTGACGTTGCTCTTTTGGGTCTATTATGTTGTTCTATCAAGATCATGGTGTTCCCTTGTTCTATTTAGTTGTTTGTTATGGATATTGTCTAATTCTCTCTTCTTATCAAATTTTTTTGTCCCATTTTCCTACCGAAGTGCTGCCGAAATTTTCCGTGAATTCCTTCTTGTTTCTCATATCATTCCTCATCGCTTTGCAACCTTCAAGGATCGTTTGTTTCACTCGTTTGTCAAAGAAGCGACTAAGTTTTACCTCTTGTTCTTTCTCATCCTCTCCCCCTTTCATTCTTGGATCTCGGGGCGAGATACTCTTGTAGTGTAGGAGAGTTGTGACAGCCCGATGCCGATGTTCCAGAAGATTCCCCTTTTCTTTCCGTTTTCTTCGTGTGGGTATTTTCATTTGTCGCATCATCATCACATCATTCGCATCATCTGCATTGCATCGACATCTCCGTTGCCGCCAGTTTTCAAAACTTGCATCCGTTGTTAGTTGCCGGTTCTCGTCGTTGTTCGTTCTGAGCCCGACCACACACACACGCGCCCGCAACATCGTCGAAACCCTGTTTTAAAAGTGTGTTGAAAACATTCTCTGATTGGGTTGAGATTTGACGTGCGGTCTTAATTTAATATAGGTAGGCCGCCTGTCAAGTTTCGTCGCGATCGGGGTTCGTTTGGTACCCGAACGGTCGACCGTAGCAGCACCATATTCGGTCTATCGTCGGACGTCTATCGGTGTTTTAAAAATCGTTGCCGTGCCGCCCGTTCTCCCTCTCGTCTCCGGATAACCACTCCACACGGCCTCGTATCCGTTCCCGCGTTCGGAATCAGTCGAATCCGACCGCACGGTTCAAACCGGGGCGAAATTCCGCTAAACCTAGCCCCCTTTGTCTATAAATAGACCTCCCCATGCATTTTAGACAGCAAACCCTAGCCATCTACCTTGTTTTCCGCACCCACCAACCCCAGCCGCAGCTCCTCTCTCCCTGTCTCCCTCCGGGCCGCCAGGCCCGCCCGAGCCCGCGCGCGGCCCGATAAGCCCATCTGGCGCCGCCGCTGGCCCGCGCGATCCGGATCGGCCGCCGCCGCCCTGGGCTCTTGCCCATGGCACCGAGCCACAACCCCCTTGGTCCAGCGCCGCCGACCCCGCACCTCACCTCTGGCTGGCCGCTCGCCGGAGCTGCCTCGCCGTGACCACGCAGGCCCCATCAGTCGCGCCTCTGGCGATTTCCCCGCGTCGCTATCCCCTGCTCGCCCCTCTTCTTGCTCTCCATGAGAGGTTCTTGCCGCTGCCATGGGGGTCGGCTCCAGCCCGTCGGCCATGGGCGCCGCCTCGCCGTCCCCTCGTCCCCGCCGTCATCCGGTCCTCCCGTCGGCCGCAGCCCTGCTGGCGCTCGCCGCAACCGCCACCGTCTCGTCCCTGATCCAGATCGGATCAGGACAAGGGAGTTGACCAGGCGATCGGCCTCCCTCGAGCCGCCAGCCCTACAGCGGCCAACTGGGCCCCACGTTGCCCCGGCCCAGCCGCGCATCGCCCGCGTGGGCCCGATGCAGAGCTGGCCCACCGGCCTCCTCCAGCAGGCCTGCCTCAGCCCCTCTCCACCATCCGGCCCTCTGGTAAGCCTCCATATGCCCCGCCCCTAGCGCAACTAAGTTAAATTGCGCAAGCCTGTTGAGCCCATTAGCTGTTAGGCCCGGTTTGATTAATTAGGAATTTCGGAATTATTTCAAATTCCAGAAAAAAAACATACGTTTATTATTTTGCCCATAACTTTTTTTCCGTAAGTCGGAACGAGGTGTATTCTATAAATGGTTTTGGGGTTGTTTTGCGAGTAGAACACGATTTCACAACTTGCATGTTTGTTTGACGTCGTTTGGCGTGCCGAATGCATCGTTTCGCGTGCTGTCCCAATAGGTTTAGCCGTGTATTTAATTTTGCGCCCTTGTTCGAATTGCTCAAGTGCCTTAGATAAAATGCCCATGTTTTAGGAATCATTTTTGCATGTATTTTAGAGCGGTCATTTGTATTTTTACGTGTAGGGATTGACGGTAGTTTATTTTTCCGGGTATAGGTTATTTTTGTCGCATTTTCGTGTGGCATTATATTGTTGTGCAACCCCACATATTTTATATGTTTTCGGGGTAGAAAAATCTATGGAATTTTTCTGTGCAATTAGTTTTAGCTTTTGAGTAAGTTAGTTCGCGCGATATTTTGCCGTGATGCCGTTTTGATTAATTCGTAGGATTTATTCCGTGCTCCGTTTGATTAAGTTGTCAACTAGGGAGTTGTTCTTAGGTGTTTAGACTAGCCCCTGGTATTTTTAGTTGCAATAGAAATGCATGTTTAGGGGTGTTTTGATTGCCCTCAAGTTGCTAGAAATAGTGCTGATTTGGAGGAGCTGAAATATTTCTAAGTCTGGAATCTGTTATTATTTTGTTGCTGTCTTGTCTTGCTTCTACCTTTTGAACTGTAGCTCTTTTGAGGTTGGTCCAATGGAGTTAGTTGTACCCCTTGTGTTTCTCTAGCATGCTGTAAATGTTCATGCCATTTGGAGTCTTGTAGCTATAGGTTTTGCTGCTGTTAATATTGCTTCAGTTTGAAAACTGCACTTTCATGAGGTGTAATTTTCACTAAGTCTGAAATAGTGAGTGGGATGCCTTTTTGTGACTTCTTTCCCTAGTGATCCATGATGCCATGCTAGATGTTGTTAGTTGTTTGTAGTAGTGCTTCTTGCCCTCTTCCGTGCCATGCCTTGCTTGAGCATATCGGAGTTGTGTAGCCCGTAGTTGTGGGGTGTAGACAATGCTATGTGGCTGATTTTGGCAGATTGTAGTGTTTTCTTGTTTTGCTCGTAGTTTTCGAACCGTAGCTCCATTTTGATCGTGTCCTACATGAAACTTGCTTAGGATCTCGTGTAGTTTCATTTTCTCTTGCTGGTTGTAGGTTTTGAAGTGCTCGTAACCATTGTTGCACACATATTGCATTCATGCCATCATATCTTGCGATGCTTGTAACTTTTGACCCGTAGCTCCGCTGGAGATGTTCTTTATGTGTAGATTACTTGAAGTGACGCGTAGAATCACGTGAACCTATTTGTTTTGCTGGTTAACAACTAATTAAATGCATTAGTTCATATCTGAACGGAATTGTAAATTAACATGTGAGGTCGTCTCGGAGGTGCTATATGTCATTTCCGACCTCATTTAAAATGCCTAGATAGGTAGATTAATTGCTATTCACCTCTTGCCATGTTTAATCACATTTAATATTGCCGTGTACCTAATCGGGATAGAACTAAATAAATGAACGTGGAGTTTCGTCAATATGCAACTTGTTGCATATTGAACTTCACTTAATGTGTAGTGATTGATTGTGTGATTTGTCATGCCGTGACTTGAATGTATTCAGCTGCTCATGCATCATTTGTGTTGTGCATCGAGTGGTCAATTCCGTGTGTTGATTTGTGTTTCCGGTTTGCTTCGTCTCGATAGAGTTCCGCAGCGTGCCGGATTGTGAGGACCCGTTCGACTACGACGGTTCGTCTGCTTCACGGAGTCATTCTTCTTCCAAGCGGATCTTAGGCAAGATGACCATTTCCCTAGATACCATTACTATCATTGCCATGCTAGTTATTTCGACGCTATCGATTATGTCTCGTTGCCTACCACATGTTAAATATCAGCCTCTCAACAACGCCATGATTACCTTCAACCTGTTCAACCTAGCAAACCACTGATTGGCTATGTTACTGCTTGCTTAACCCTGTGTTAGCGTTGCTAGTTACAGGTGCAGTTGCTTCCATGTGAAAACATGGGTTCCTTGTTATATCACCATATTAATGCTATTTAATTTAATGGACCTATATACTTGGTAAAAAGGTGGAAGGCTCGGCCTTTCTAGCCTGGTGTTTTGTTCGACCTTTGCCCCCTTAGTTTTCGGCTACCGGTGTTGTGTTCCATAAATGAGCGCTCCTAACACGATCGGGGTTGTTATGGGGACCCCCTTGATAATTCGTTTTAGATTAAGACTGGTCTGGCAAGGCCCAACTTTGGTACTACATTTGCCTAATCACCTAATAAAATTGCATAGGGACCCGCCGGCACCCGCGGACTAATTTAATCAACCCCCCGGGCCAGTGCTCCTCATGAGTGTTGGTCCAAACTGGACAGACTGCGGGGCCACCACGGGGCAACTCGAGGTTTGGCACCTGTGGGCTTTTCCATCCGTCGTGTCCTGAGAACGAGATACGCGGCTCCTATCGGGTTCGTCGACACGTCGGGCGGCCTTGCTGGATTAGTTTTACCTTTGACGAAATATCTTGTGCATCGGGATTCCGGTGAAGCTTTGGGTAATCTCAGAGTTGAGGTTTTCCACTAGGGAATCCGACGAGATCGCGAGCTTCGTGATTGAGGATTTCTATGCGGCTTGTTGTAATTTGTGATGGACTAGTTGGAGCACCCCTGCAGGGTTAAATCTTTTCGGAAAGCCGTGCCCGCGGTTATGTGGCAACGTGGAAACTTTGTTTAACACTGGTTCTAGATAACTTGAAGTTAACTTAATTAAAACTTGCCAACTGTGTGCGTAACCGTGACTGTCTCTTTCGTGAGTTCTTTCTCCGATCGAGGACACGGTGGGGTTATGTCTAACGCAGGTATGTGTTTAGGATCATTTATTTGATCTACAGTAATTCATGTCCGCTATGCGTAGATCTTCCCCCTCTTATTTCTTGTACTCATAAGTTAGCCACCAAATATATGCTTAGCCGGTGCTGCAACCTCACCACTTAAACATGCCTCACCCATTAAGCTTTGCTAGTCTTGATACCTTTGGAAATGAGATTGCTGAGTCCCCTGTGGCTCACAGATTACTAAAACACCAGTTGCAGGTACAGGTAAAGGTTACTTGACGTGAGCGCATTGATTGTATATTTGGAGTTGCTTCTTCTTCTTCTTCTTCTTCATCGATCTAGGATGGGTTCCAGGCCGGCAGCCTGGGATAGCAAGGATGGACGTCGTTCTTCTTTTGTCGTTTGTTTTCGTCCGTAGTCGGACCCTGCTCTTACTCTTAATGTTTATGTAATGTACTGATGTGACTCTGATGTAGCTTGTGGAGAGTGTAAGCCAATTCTATGTATCTTTTCTTTTCGGTACATGTACTTGTAACGATATCCATTCTTGCGACACGACGAGATGCGCTTCTATCCCTGACGAGGCCCTCGTGCCAAATTGAGGACAGGGTCGCATCTTGGGCGTGACAGATATCCAACAAAGAGAATCATAAGGGTTAGTCGAGAGTAATAATACATGATATGATAATGTTCCGCATCATCATATGGTTCACCACATCCGATATTATTAATATCACTTATACTCCAAAGACCGACTCTAGGACCGACACTTGACTCGTCAAACAACGTCCTTGACCGGGGACACGACTACTCGAATAGTTTTGACTCTGCAGATGGTGTACTCTTTACCCATAGCCCACGGTTTTCAATAGTCAATATGACTAATTCCGCGTACGACATTTTAGAAGTGGACACTCAGAATCAGCACACACCCACTTTACCTCCGCGAAGCCCGGATTAACCCGGACTACGCTGCCAAGGTAAAACCATAAGATGGGGAGGCTTCGACCTCGACTAGCATGGGATCAACAATATTTATATCGCGCGCTTATGGGGAGTGCCCTTCCTTCTGGTCCTAGACCGGAAACACCCATGCCTCCTGACCGGATGACTGGATTTATTCCAGGGCCATGGATACCTTCATACCGCCCCCTCTACTTGGTGTGTGATTGATAATAGGCCTACAACTGACTATACCGAACCCATTATCCAGGGAACTGTGGTAGCACGATAAGAAGTATGACACGGACAAGACTCGATCTAGGTCGATACTGGAGTTTACCAAATTTATACCAGCACCATTGTGCTCAAGCCATGACAAGGCCATAATCTATCACGTTCCGCGTGACTACGCTATTCCACAACCTTTCATAACTATTACCTGCCATCATCATATTTTTATTATGGTTGAATATGTATAGCAGGTATGAAATATGCAAGGTGATGAATAATAAATATGAGCTAAGTTAGCAAACAACACACCAAAAGTAACAAACATGCTTGCCTGGTTCCACGTAGTCGGGATCAAGCTCGATGCAGTTTACGTCTGGTATTTCGGTGTCGGAATCTACGGTATAGATCAAACAAGGGTATAAGTGGTACTGCCTAGCTACTGGTCTTAAAATATTTTTGGAAAAATCTTAAAATAAACTAGGCATTACCAGGAACAATTTGCAAAAAGCATCACCGAAAAATAAGTTATGGATCAAAAGTTATAGCCAAAACATTATCATGGACTATTTTGTAATTAGTTTTAATAGAAACAGGGGCTGTCACGTTCGAATGCTCCACCTACGCCAGAGGCTTCCGGCGATCCCCGACGATGCTAGGAGGGAGGGGAGAGCCAACTAGGGGTGCGGGTGCACTCACAGATGACTCGCCTGACTGATGGAGAGGGATAGGACAGCGGGAGAGGCCTCAAGTCAACGACAACAGATCTCCGGCGGCAGCAACTCCGGTGACGCGAGGAGATCGACGACAGAGAGCCTCTGCGATGAAATTGAGCACGGGGTAAACAGGGGAGGAGCTCCTGGGTGCAACCGAAAGCCTCAGGGGGTCCTACCTCAACTTACACTGTACGGGAGTGGTCGGATCCCGAAGCGGATCGGGCCGGCCGGAGCTGGGGAAGAAGGCCCCTCGAGGACCCCTTCCTGGATCGGCTGGTTCCTAGAGGTGGAGATGGAGGATGGGGAAGAGCTGGGCGAGGACAGAAGCACTGGAGGAGAGCTCTATTTATAGGCGCCGCGAGATGAGCTACGGCATTAACTCCGGCGAGCGGTACCGGAGATGCAAGAGCTTGTGCATGAGGTTAGGTGGCTAGGATCGCACCTAATCACTACTGGGCTCCATTTTTGACCAGAGGGAGGTTGGTCATTGACCGTGGCAACGCGGCGACGACGCGGCCATTGCTGCGCACTGCGGCTGCAGAACTCGTGCTCTGAGCTGCACGGTGTGTGGCGACGGTCTTTGTGGAGCACATGGTAAAGGAGGGGTACGCGGCGGCAGCATGAGCACGGGGCGATGTCGGCGGTGCGGGAGCGAAGCAGGGAGCTGCTGCGGCTGCTGCAGAGCCGCTGCCAGGGCTTTGCCCAGCTCTGTCGGTGAGCTAGCGATGAGAGGAAGAGGCCAAGACTCCGGCAACACTACGGATAGGAACGAGTCACACGAGCAACGGCTAAATCGCTACTACTGGCGAGATTGACGAAGAGGGGGAAGGTTGCGCTCTGTCTGAAGTTTGGTCTGAATTAAATTTAGACAACTTGAGTCAGGTGTAGATGAGGTGCTCGATAGAAAGAAAACCCTAGCTAGAAAAAGAATTTGATGCTGAATTTTTTTAGGGGAGCACTCTCATTGGAAAAAAATATGCTCCAAATTTTTTCGGAATTTTTGGTTGAGTTTAAGGCAGGTTTGAATCAAAAATCAGTTTCTGGGGTCAAACTTGAGTCAAACCAAATTTGAATTTTTCAAACTTGAGGACCCAAACTTTTTGTTGGAATAGGATGAGGATACTAAGGACTACAAACTACCAAGGTTTGGGATCAAGATTCCAAAGGAAAAAGGAGGTTCCTTTGAAAAATTCTTGGAGCTCAAACTGATTACAGAAATTCCCATTTTAGTAATAAAAATAATTGGGGTGATCCATTCCTTCTAAATCTTTGGAAAAACATTCAAAAACAAGCTTAGGGCTAGGAGAGGAGTAAAAATGTTTAAAAACAGAATGGTGATTAATTCTTTTTGACGAATTAATAAATAGGCTCATGGAAAAATCCAAATCAAGAATAAAAGGAATCCAATTTAAGAATAAAAGAAATATTCTTTTAACCATTTCATTTATGAGAAAGGCCAAGAGGATATTTCTGAATTTGTTTGGTGGAGAAGAAGCTCAATAGTTTTCTCTCATGGAGATTAGCAAGAAAACTTCAAAGTTCTTGTCAAGTCAAAATTTAAAAATTCCAAGGAAATCAAGAAAATAAAAGTTGGAAAATCATGGGTGTTACAAGAGTGAATCTAAATACCCTTGTAGATCACTAAGGGAAGCATATATAATGCGGTTGATGTAGTGGAACACCATGCGATCCAAATCGCTGCCCGTCCCGCGATCTCATCACGATTCGTTCGACAATCCCATCACGATCCATCCCGATCTAGTGTCGAACGAACGAAACCTCTGCGTTCAGCACACGTACAACTCGGTGATGATCCCGCCTTCTTGATCCAGCAAGAGGGGCGAATACGTAGATGAGTTCTCTAGCACGACGGCGTGGTTGTGGTGGTGAACTAATCCAGTAGGGCTTCGCCTAAGCACTCCCGAGCTAGACTAGAGGAGAAAGAGATCTAGAGGGAGAAAGAGGCAACGTGGCTGATTTGTGTGTCTCAAAACCCTCAAAACCTCTAGTATATATAGGAGGAGGGTAGAGGAGGCATCCTTGGCCCCTACTCCAAGGAGAAGGGGTCGGCCGAACCCTACAAGGAAGAGTCCACCTTCCCACAAGGGAGGTGGACTACTTTGGGAGGACTCCTCCTTCCTTTCCTTTTAAAGGACTTTTGCCTTTTATCTCCTCTCCTAGCCGCATGGGCTTTTGAGAGAGGCTTAGGACATCTCACCAGGGGCTGGTCCACCCCCTCTCACAGCCCATAAGGCTCTTGGGTCGTCACACGCCTCCCGGCGGTCCCCCAGCACCCTCTGGGCACTCCCGATACACTACCCATGAGCACGAAACCTTTTCGGTGACCAAAACAAGACTTCCTATATATCAAACTTTACCTCTGGACTATGTCGAAGCTCCTCATGACGTCCAAGATCTCATCCGGGACTCTGAAGAACCTTCGGTCACCAACACCTATAACTCAACTATACCGAAACGTCACCAAACCTTAAGTGTGCAGACCCCGCGGGTTCGAGAACTATGCAGACATGACTTGAGACACTCCCCGTTCAATAACCAATAGCGGGACCTGGATGCCCATATTGGATCCTACATATTCTATGAAGATCTCTATCGGTTGAACCTCTATGTCAACGATTCATTTAATCCTGTATGTTGTTCCCTTTGTCCTTCGGTATGTTACTTGCCTGAGATTCTATCGTCGGTATCTCTATACCTAGTTCGATCTCTTTACCCGCAAGTCTCTTTACTCGTTCTGTAATACAAGATCATGTGACTAACTTCTTAGTCACATTGCTTGCCAGGCTTTTTGTGATGTTGTATTACTGAGTGGGCCCCAAGATACCTCTCCGTCACACAGAGTGACAAATCCCAGTCTTGATCCACGCCAACCCAACACACACCTTCGGAGATACCTGTAGAGCACCTTTATAGTCACCCAGTAATGTTGTGACGTTTGATACACACAAGGTATTCCTCCGATGTCCGGGAGTTGCATGATCTCATGGTCATAGGAACAAATGCATTGACATGTAGAAAATAGTAGCAATAAACTCACAAGATCATATGCTATGTTCATAGTTTGGGTCTTGTCCATCACATCATTATCCTAATGGTGTGTTCCCGTTATCAAGGGACAACGCTTGTATATGGCCAGGAAACCTTGACCATATTTGATCAACGAGCTAGTCAACTAGAGGCTCACTAGGGATAGTGTGGTGTCTATGTATCCACACATGTATTTGAGTTCCAATCAATACAATTCTAGCATGGATAATAAACTATTATCATGAACAAGTAAATATAATAATAACCAATTTATTATTGCCTCTAGGGCATATTTCCAACAAGGAGCACTACAATACTTCTGCATGGAGAAAGGAGAGAACCCCAAGCATCTTCTTGAAATATTGATGACACTTGTTGCCGACATAGAATCATATGATTGTGACAAGAGTCAAGATGGATTCAATCTGACAAAATGGTTTCTCATAGATAAACTTCTAAATGCTTTTGCCCCATACCAGCATCAAATGGTATGGGACATAAGGAGAAAACATGGTTTGCAGGACATGTCTCTTGATGATGTCATCTCTACCTTCCAACTATTCGAAGAATCAAAGGCCAATGCTACAAGGCATCTTGCCATGCATGGCTCCTCATCACCCAAGACAAATATTGCCTTGAAAGCCAAACATGTGAAGTATGATGATGATGTCATTGAAGAAGAAGAGGAAGATGAAGAGGAAGATGAATCAGATGATGGGCTCTCATATGAAGACATGGCTCTCTTTGTCAAGAAGTTCAGTGCTGGAAAATTAAAGGAAAGATTCCAAAAGAAGAAAGTAAGGACTTGTTACACATGTGAAGAAACCAACCACTTCTCAAATGAGTGTCGTTATGAGAAGAGAGAAGACAAACCAAGATTTCCGAAGATCTTTGTGAAGAAAAAGTTGCCTAACCCATTAAGCTCCAAGTTCAAAAAAGGAGATGGGAAGGCAATGGTTGCTCAAGATGAATCCAATCCCGATGATGTTGGGGTGTTGCAGGCATAGCACAAGACACCCAAAACACATTAAGACTGGTCAACAAAGTTGGTGATGTTGTGACATACAACTACATGAAATACTACAAAGGTAATGCACACAAATGCCTCATGGCTCAAGATGTGATGGAAGATGATGAGGGACAGACATCTTCAGACAAGGTGAAGGTAACTCCACGACCTAACCCTTCTCTATTTTCCTCCAACACATCTAGTGATGAATATCTTGATGCCGAGGATCATGATCATGCAACTGAAATCAGTGATGCTACGTTTGCTAAAATGAAGAAAGTCATGTGATTCCTCAAAGGAAAGAAGCTCAATATGTTTCGTATGCTTATGGAGATGGTGAGTAAGCACACCACCTCCATTAAGGAACTCGAAACCCTCGTTACCGAGGAAAAGGAATTTTTTTAAATCCTTGGGCAGAAAGTCCTATATGAGGAAGCACGTAATGATGAATTGTGCTTAAAAATAGGTGCAAACATATGAAGTATTAAAAATAGACAAGTGTAAGCTTGACGAGTCTCACTCCGCTCTTTCTAAAGATTGTGAGCTGTTACATTTGTCTCTCAAGACAAAGGAGGTAGAGCTCAACACTCATACAAATAAGTTTGACGAACTCAAGCTTACATACCTTAACATTCTAGACAAAGTTTACTCCTCTCCTATTATAAATGTTGATGCTTGTACTACTAACCCGAGTGGTGACCTAGCTAGTGTTCTTGAGGAGAACCAGTTGCTAAAAGATCAAATTGAAAAAGGGCTCATGTCATGTGCCCAAGGACAAAAGAGGCTCAATGAAGTGTTGAGTCAACACAAGGAGGGTGTGGCTAAAGAAGGGCTTGGATTTGATCCAAGCCTGAACAAGAATGCAATAACAATACATAAGTCCATTGCTCCCCTCGAGGAGATATTTGTGCGAAAAGGGCACAAGGAAGATATATTGGGGGTTGTCGAGAAGGTTGCGAGTAGGAAGGCCACTAGGGGCCAGTCTTCTCCCAACAAGCCAAAAGAATGCATGCCTCCATCATATGTGCTCCATAAGGCACAAGATGGAGATGTCTATGCTAAATTTGTTGGTCCTCGAAATGCTTTTCGATTCTATGCAATTTTGGTGCCTAAGACCCTTGTTACTAACATGAGGGGTACCATTGTGAAATGGGTACCTCTAACCAAGGTTTGAAATGTGTGTAGGTTGCCTTCTCCGGTGGAGTTAAATGGGTGATTAATAGCGGATGCACAAATCATATGATCGGAGATGGCACATTACTTATGGACTTCATGAAAGCGATTCGACCATTTATGAGCATTGTATTTGGCGGTGGGTCTAAAGGATAGGTACTTGGGTTGGGCAAGGTAGCCATCACAAATGACATGTCACTTGCAAATGTGATGCTTATCTAATCTCTTAAATATCACTTACTTTGTGTTCGTCAATTGGCCTCGGTTGGCTATGATACACTTTTTGGACCGACGGATGTGAAAGTCTTTAAGAGAGATACTCTTGAACTTGCCTTTGTGGGGAGTTGGATGGCAACCTTTATACGGCTGATTTCTCGAAAGAGAGCACATTCCATGCAACTTGCCTCATGGCCAAGGCCGACAAGGGATGGCTATGGCATCGCCGTCTAGCCCATGTTGGTATGAGAAATCTTCAAAATCTCTTAAAGGGTGAACACATTCTTGGACTAGCGAATGTATCTTTTGAGAAAGATCATGTGTGTAGTGCTTGCATTGCAGGGAAGCAACATCAATCAAAAAATCTTCCCAAGAACATTGTATCAACCTGACCCCTGGAGCTCCTTCATGTGGATCTCTTTGGGCCTCCTTCATGGGATAGCCTCGGTAGGAAGAATTATGGGTTTGTCATTGTCGATGATTACTCAAGATATACATGGGTGATATTTCTTAGATCCAAGGATGAGACAAAGATCACCTTCATTGACTTTGCCAAGAAAGCTCAATGAAAGTTTGACAAACAAATCTTGGCAATACGAAGTGACAATGGATCTGACTTCAAGAACTACACCCTGGAAGAGTTTCTTAATGATGAAGGTATTGAGCATCAATACTCTGCACAATATACCCCACAAGAAAATGGAGTAGCTGAAAGAAAGAACCGCACACTTGTGGAAATGGCAAGATCCATGCTGGATGAATACAAGTCTCCTCACAGTTTTTGGGCTGAAGCCGTGAACACTGCATGTCATGCCTCAAATCGTCTATTACTCCGCAATATCTTGGAGAGAAACACCATATGAGCTCATTACTAGGTATAAGCAAAATGTCAAGTATTTCTGGGTGTTTGGCTGCAAATGCTTCATTCTCAACAAGAAAGAACGGTTAGGAAAATTCAATCTAAAACAACCGAGGGCGTATTTGTTGGATATGGATCAAACTCTCATGCCCATAGGATCTACAACAAATCCACCAGATGTGTTGTAGAAACTTGTGACATGGTGTTTGATGAATTTAATGGCTCCCATGGGGAGCAAGTTGATCTAAGTGATGCAGGTGAAGAAGATCCTTCGCAAGACATCCTGACCATGGGTGTAGGTGTTCTCCTTCCAATGGAACATGTTCCCTATGGAAGTGAAGATGAGGACACAAGCAACACACATGCTCATACAACAACTATGCCTCTGCCACCACATGATCTCATACCTCAAGTGGAGTCCTGTAACGACTAAGATGCGGTCCTTTCCGATCAGGGGATCGAGGCCCCGAATTGGAAAGGAGCGCATCTAAGCGTCTCGCAAACAAGGTATCATAACACATACATAATAATAACAGATTGACAATCAGGGGTTCAATTGCCATCTCATAAATATATCAGAGTACATCACGCATACAATCAAAGTAGTTCCGCTACGGACTACAAAACAAGGAAAATGGCTATACTACCCTGCCTGCTGGCCCACGATCACGACCACGCCTCAATCTTCTGGATAGTTCACGTACATGCGGTCGTTCTCCTCATCGTACTGCCACGCCAGCTGCGTGCCCTCGGGGTCACCTGTCTCTGGGATACCTGAACCTGTTGGTGTTGTGAAGGAATCTGTGAGCCACGGGGACTCAGCAATCTATGACCTCGGTGCTAGAACTAGTCAAGTTATTAGGTTGGATAGGGTAGAGTGTTTAAGGTTGCAGCATCCTAAGCTTGATATGGTGGATAAATTACGTAGAACATTTAAGAAGGTGGCCTATACTAGTGGTCGAGAATACTTGATCACTAAGTGATCCTGAACACCTACCTACGTCATTCATAACCCCACCGTGTTCCCGATCGAAGAGAGATCTTCAAGGGGACAGTCACGGTTAGACACACTGTTGGCAATTTTATTAGCTTATGTTTAAGTTATCTATTACCGGATGTTAACAAAATATTCCAAGTTGCCACATAACCGCGGACAAGGCTTTCAGAAAGATTAAACCCTGCTGGGGTGCTCCAACTAGTCCATCACAAACGTTCGCAGGCCGCAAAGTAATCCTCTATCACGAATCTCGTGATCTCGTCGGATTCCTTAGAGGAAAACCTCAACTCTAGGGAGAACCAAAGCTTCACTGGGATTCCTATACGCAAGATATATCGCTAAGGTAAGGCAAGACTAGCAAGACCTCCCGATGTGTCGACGACCCTGATAAGAGACGCGTATCTCAATCTCAGGACATGCCGGATGAGCTACGCGCACGATGGCCTGATAGAAATCACTCAAGTTGCCCTGAGTTGGCCCCGAGCAGTGCCCAGTTTGGACCAACACTCATGAGGAGCATTGGCCCGGGTTGTTGATTAAATTCCTCGGGGTAGCTATTCCCTATGCAGATTATTATTAAGTGATTAGCAAATTAACACCAATTTTGGGTCTTGCCGGACAAGTCTTAACACTACGTGATTTATCGAGGGGGTCCCCATAACAACCCCGAACGTGTTAGGAGCGATCAATATGGAATCAAACATCGGTAGCCGGTAACTAAGGCGGCACTAACGGAACAAAGCACCCGGCAAAAGGCTAGGCCTTCCGTTATTTACCAAGTATATAAGTGCATTAATTAAATAAAATAATTTAAGATAATGATATCAAGCTCATGTTATCACATGAGTCAAAGCACCTGCATCTAGCAACGCTAACATTAGCAGCTGAACAAAGCCTCCTTAGCCATTCAAGTTTGCTAGGAAGGGATAAGTGTTTGGGTTCATGGCATATCACGAGGCAAATATTTCAGTGGTAGGCAGCGAGCATATGACAAGGAAACTTAATCTAGCATAACAAGTCTAGAGATGGAATCAAGGTCATATCATCTTGGCTGTGATATCCTCAGCTTGGGATGGTTCTTGTTCGTCCTGCACATACTCTCCTGAATCCACGTACTCGTTGTAGCGACCCGACTCAAAACGAGTCAAGCCTCTGTGTATCTGTGCCATCCCTGGATCAGTATGCTGGCACACACAGTACATCAATGTATATATCAAAGTGCAATCACATGTAAATAGCGTAAAACTGATATATACCTTAAATATCTCAGCGGAAGCGGTCAAGGGAGTGGAGTCCCAATAAACACCAACGGCAAGTTGAGTGTAGACCGTAACCCTGAATCGTACTCTTACTCGTCGAAGAAAAATATCTGCAACATAAGACGTTGCAGCCGTGTAGGTCAGCATATTGAATATGCCGGCAAGTCACATAAGAGAGGGGTGAAAAGCAATCATCTATACTATATGCATATATGGCAGGTGGGGCTATAAGTTTTTAGCGAAAAGCAAGTTTTCTCCTACATTAAGAGAGGGCTAAAAGCAAAATGTTACTACATTGTTGGTTGTTAACGAGATGGTTCCACCAACCAATTCTCATACCCATGTTGTCATTAATACCCACATCAATATTATTATTTGTGTTGAGAGTTTCAGATAACCTCAGTTCCTTTGGCTCAAGTTGTCCATGACCATGGACACGACTAATCGATTAGGTTTGAGTACTCTGTAGAGTTTTGCACACGTTCCCCACAAGATTTGATCGCCTCCGTGTATGTCCTCGTACTTCATGGTGTTTGAAGACCGGATGATCAAAACATGGTCTTTCAACGGGTCCCTCTGAATCCCTGTCGGTGCCCATCCAATCCTACCGTTCTTCTACATCTGTTAGCACCGCCTGTCCAGAGTCGCCGCGTTGTCCAACCAAGCCAGAGCCCATAATGACTTGTGGCTGTGTAGGTAAGCCTTGGGTCTTGAAAATATCCGTCCATCTCTTTGAGCGTGGGTGAAGCTTTCCGCAGGATGTCATGGCTGTCTCCAGCATCCCGGGTCATCCACTGGTTTCTCTAGGGAGCCGATCAACCGTCCTTCACCCAGAGTTGCATTGCATCACGAGGTCTTGAAAAGTCTTGACTTAACCGGTCTTGGTTATTAAATTATTCTCGCATCACTCGTGATAAACTCTCAACCAGAATCTCGTCTACTCGAGCATAGCAATATGAAATTTGTCGTCCCGGGCCAAGTAACGGGGTTGTTGGGTGCCTACCACATGATACTACAATATGTAACCATAATTTCCAAGTACCTAGTCAGCATGCAATTGGGCATAGGATGGTAGAACTACGATGCATAAAACATAGGTGATACATGATCAAATGACTTGCCTGGTGATGTTGACGAAGAAGAATTTTCGTTCTCGGGAAATACGTGATAGAACTATTCGTCACTCTTCGATGAAATCTATATAATCAAACATAGTATTCACATAAGCACTCTTACTAGCAATCATTCTAGCAATCAATTAACAAACAGCAATAAAATTTGATGCAATCAAAAATCAATAAGAGAGAGCGGATAAAAATCCAAAGGAAACTTCAAAGAAGCTAGGAAGCCTTCTACTACATCAAACACTATATAGTTTTTGTTCTAACTGAAAATAAAACACTAAATTAGAAAAAATAACAGAAAACAAAATATAAAATAACTAAGATAACAGAAGTAAAATTTACAAAACAATATTATTTTATAAGTATTTTCAAAATAGGAAATCAAACTAGCAATGCAATCAATTCGCAAGTTAGTATAGAACTAGAATTGATTCCATGCAAACAAATAAGAAAAAATAAAATTTTGTTGTTGTTGAAAAGTTACTGGTAAATATCAAAAACAAAATATAACTTGTCACAATTACAAAAAAAACAAATTAAGAACAATTAATACAAATGAAATAGCAAGAAAACAAAAAAGGCTAAAACAGAATCTGTTTTTCTTAAAACCCTAAGTAATTTTTTTTTTAAAAACTGAAACTTAAACTACTGAAATATATGATCAATAGGAAGCAGCAGCAAAAAGAATCAAATTAAAAGATATTTTTAAAATCCCGGAATAAGAAAAACAAGCTTTAATTCAAATCTGATCTAACTCAATTTTTATAAATCTAAACATAGACAAATTATATATCTACAGAAACTACATAAAATTTGTGATCCAAGGCAAAAAGAATCACCTAATTCGGAGTTATAGACTAATAGATATGAATTTTCTAAGATTGCAATTTTCTGAAAAAACTGCAATACGAGATTTCGTGAATCTCACCATGGGTGACAGAGAGGAAGAACTCCGGCGAGGTAGCTGCTCCGGCGAGGTGGGGAGGTCGCCGGCGGGGGTGGGGGTGCAATGGAGGAGGGTGGCGGCGAGTCTCCTTCGTCGAACGGCGTCGTCGGCGAAGCGAAGGGGAGTCGGGGCGGTCGAGGAAGCGCCCGGGGAGTTCCTATCCGGCCGAACTCCGGCGAGGCGAGGGGAGTGGTGAGGAGCGGCGAAAGCTTGGGCTAGGGGAAAAAATGAGTTGCGGTGGTCGAGGGGGTGCTTGTGGCGGCGTCGGTTGGGGGCGGGGAGGTGCGGCGGTGCAGGGTGACGGGGGCGTTTTTTTCTCTGGAGCTCCTCTCCTGCGAGGTAGCGAGGGCAGGGGGCGAGGTGGTGCTGCGCTGTGGGGAGGAGGGGGCCGAGGGGGCGAGGGGGAGGGCGGTTTATAAAGGGGGCGAGGGAGGCCGAGAGAAGAGAAAGAAAAAAAAAGTGGAAAAAAAAAGAAAAGGCATGTGGTTTGCTAGGGGAGGCGCTGCGGTTGCCAGAGATCCTGGCGATGGGATCTAGCCCGAGAATATCTCCCGTTTTTTTAACAGAAACTAAAACGAAAATAAAAGGAAACAAATAAAATAATTAATATAGGGTATTATATACCAAAGTGATCAGAAAAATATCCTCTGCCCGATTAACATTTTTCCAAGGCAAAAATAATAAAAAATTTAAAATGTTTTTTCAGAAAAATCCCTAAGGCTTTATTTTCTTTTGGCAAAATACTTTCTCCATAAAACTTGGGTCCTCTTGGCTCAAAAATATTTCAGAAATGCCTCACATTTTGGAGGGTCATTTTTGTCCGCTCTTTCTTGCGTGCAAGAATTTTGTCGGGGCATTTTCTCGGGGAAGAAAAATAAAGAAGCAAGGGCAAATATTTGTGAAGGATTCAAATGTAAACTCCGTTCAAATTCTCATTAGTTGAAGAAGTCATGTCATCTTCTCTCTTTGCTTTTAAAAGATTGAATTTGAATTCATCGGAGATGGGGAAAGTCATTTTATTCCGTCTCATTCAAAAGTTTTTGAAAAGTTTCAAATTTCACTCAAGTTTCAATCACTCAAGCAAACAAACAAACAATCTAATAATCATATTAACATTCCAAAATTTATAATTTTGGGATGTTACACTCGTTCTCCGATCCCGGTGCTACCCAACATAAGAATAACATCCAATTAACAACAGCACATCAAGATGCAACAAGCACATGATGCATGAGATGAATATGAGCATGCATCACTATTTCTATCACTAGCACAGGCATAAGGAGTGAATACATGTTCCTGGACAGAACTGCATCCTAAGCTACTTTGACATGCATGAGAATGACATGATCAGATGCGTCTCGATAAAACGATGCAAAAGCATATAAATAACATCACAATCGGAGCTACGGATCAACGGGAATCAACGAAACAAGATATGAAGCCCTACGTGTAAAAATCATCACCACACACTCAAATGGCACAACTCTGGTATTTCCAGGTTTCCAAGACATAATACAAACCATCATGGATGGGGTGGAGCAAAGAATAACACCACATCATGAACTAAGCACTCACAAACATCAAAAAGACAAAACTACACAATCTGCCATAAACTGCATCATAGCACTTTGTGAGCTACATGCAAACCACCTACAACCACCCAAATATGACAAATAATATACGTGGCTGTAGCTATCCAAGAATACTACAAGCACAAGCAAGAATCACACAAAAGGGAATTAAACACAGAAAGTTACAAGGCTGCAAACTTGCCCAAAAATATCAGTTTTCAGGGACTTAGTGAAAATTCCAGATTCTCACTTTCTGTCTATGCTCTGAAGCATTTTGACAGCAGAAAAAACAATATCTACAGGACTCCAAATGGTATGAAATTTTACAGGGATCTAGACAAACATATCAGCTCCAAGTTTCCAGTTGAAAGCTAAGGCTAGATCACAACACATTGACCTGCACAACCTCATCAATAGGAGAAGAAAATATAAACAGATTCTTAGACTTGGTGAAAATCTCAGATTTCCACTAATCTGGAATTTGAGCCACATGCCTACTTTGAGTGGGCATAACTTGCACATATGGAATCCTAATCATGAGATGAAACCAAAATGAGGTAGAGGGGGTCACCCTCTACTAGCACAACCAAGAAGCAAACCTTTGTGCTCAACAAATCACATGGAACCAAGCTCTAAACATAGAAGAAAAATGAAATATGTCATCTCCAGAAAATGTTCCAATGGCAAAACTGATTTCACCAGTGGGTTCCTTGGGAGATTCTACCCCAAAAACATATATAAAATCTATGCACTTGCTTGGAACAAGTGATCACAAACTAGGAAGGAAAAACAACATAGATTCCTATATAGTGAATAGTGCTACATCACATGTGCAAAAATCACTAGAGCTACCTACACAAGCATGTACACATGATTACAACATCAAGGGGGTTACATGAGGGGTAGACCTCATGTCTATGTGCTTTGCACATCACCACATCATCTCTAGCAACAAGCACAACAAATAATATAACTCCTATACTAACAAGAGAGTATGCACACCCTCACATATGGGCATGTGATGGTGCACACTCACACATGCACCACAAAGGAACACCCTTGGTGCCGTGCCACCCACAAGGTGCAACCCACATATGAATCTACACATGCTTAACTAACAAACTCCACCTACACATGCTAACCATAGCTAGCAACCTAGTGCATCACATACACACCAAAACATGTGGTGAGGGGGAAGCATCCACACACAAAACCACACTCCACTAGATCTATAAGATGCACTACACAAAACAACTAGTGCATCCACACAACTAAAACACACCCACACATACATGGCATCTAGCTCACAAAACACACATGCATTCCACCTACACACATATATCTACCAAGATATATCTACACCTGCACTCTACACTTGCTAGCATCAAACACTAGGAGCAACATGCTGCTGTGAGAGAAATAAAAATACCCCACATGAGACCAAGCATCTGCAGCAACTATACAAGCCAAACATAGTAAAACAGCTATGAAATGCAACAAAAAAATAAAAAGGACAGGGGAGGGATTCGAACCCACACCCCCTGTATCACCACACAGGACCAACACCACTCTGCTACTAGTCTCTTGCTCTACAGAACAAGGTGAACAAGCAGGGTGAAGTGTTACTGAAGCCACTGCTGGTTAATGTGCCGAAAATCACAACACAAAAGGTGTGCCGAGGGGATTCGATCCCACGACCTCTCGGGTACAATTACATCCAGCTACCACTGCGCTACGACACGGCTTCTAACACAGTAGAGTCGTATAGGAAAATAAACTGCTTCTGCTGCGTGCCTGCTCTACACAGAGGTGCGCCGGCAACAGGGAGGCCGCCGGTGCACTACTCTGCTGCTGCTACTGCGTCGCGACAGGGAGGCGAGACCCTACATCAGATCGCTACAAGGGGGGAGAAGCCCCTGCTATGCCACATCCCTACCGCACACAAGCCAACAGACACACACAAACACATCTACTGCGCCAGATCTCTTCCTGACAGAGAAAGCTACGGCGAGCTCTAGTCATGCTAGGCAGCGAGAAGGAGGGAGGAAGGAGGGAGGAGCTCCTGGTCACCTAGAGAGTGAAGAAGGAGGCTGATCGGAGAAGGAGTCCGAACGGAGAGGAAGAAGACGCGCCGGATCGTTGCTGTAGACGAAGTAGAGCCGAGGAATAAGAAGTGCACCGGAGCAGGGTTGTTGACGTCGAGTTGGCCGTCGACGTAGATGTTCCCCGGCCTCACCGAGGTCGGGAATGGGGCACGGGCACCTGCCCCGTGCCCCTAGACATGGCCGTCGGCGCTGCTTGATGGAGAAGGCGGGGTAGACGACGGCGAGGGGTTCTCTCTCTCTCTGCTCCTAATCTACAGAGAGCTTACCAGGAAGAGGGGGGAGAGATGGGGAAAGGAGAGAGGTGGCGGCGGCGGCTGAGAAAGAAGAGGGAACCCTAGCTTCGGGGAGGTACGGACGCCAAGATTAATAGGGGGGCGGCCTCGACGTTAGTGCCTCATGGCCCAACGCGTGCTCTCTCTGGTGGACTGACGGAAGGGCAAAGAGAAGGGGGAGACGACGTCAGGGAGGAAGATGGGTGTCGCGCTGGGCTCCTGTCGCATGAGAGGGATAGGAAGGGATGGGCCGGCCTATGGGAGTGAGCCCACAGGTGGCGCCATTTAAAAGGAAGCACTCCGTGGACCCTTTTCCTTTTACAGAAAGTAGCAGGGAGTAAAACTAAACACAAGAAAAACTACAAGTGCTAAAAATAAAATAACACTTGTCCTGGACATGTAAAAACAAGACCTATTTAATAAAAATGAGAACAAGAATTTAGGAGCAAGTAATTATTTTACAAAACAGCCATGTTAGGGGTTGTTTTGTCGTTGCTTACACCTTTTAAACACCCATTCAAAACCAGCAAATCACACATCTCATCCACCACAATTCTAAGCTAACACATGAGCATTTTTAAAAGAGGGAAGGAAGAAGAGAATCTTGACATAGGAGAAATAGAGAGAGGGGTGAAGATGGTTTTGAAACCTGAGCATATACTATCACATGCACAACAACACAAGGCACCACATGGAATCATATGACCACATTGCAACAACAAGAACAGATGGCATGAAACAATATGGTATGCATGCATGCAAAGGAAGAGAAATTAATAAGGTGACATCACATGAAATAATGAGCATGGGATCTCTCATATCAATGTCAAGGTGGTCCCACATGGAAGGTTTCAAAAAGGGAAAGCTTTACACTTGGGGCATTACAATTCCACAATTCAAGAACAACAAGATGTTCACAATCAAGTACAAGAACAAGATCAAGTTCCTCATCAAGTACAAGACCAAGAACATGCATATGTCGACATTGATGAAACTACTGATGATGATGAACCTCAACAAATGATGCATGAAGATCTTCCCCCACACATTCTGGATCCTTATGTTCAGGATGTTGATGATGGGAACGAAGTTGAACCTCGTGAAACCTTAACCTCCGTCATGCCTCGTATGTTTGGTCTCGTTGACGTCGACCAAATTCTCATCAAGATATCGGAAGGTAGAGTCACTCATAAACAATTGACAAACTTTTGTGCTCACTTTTATTTTTTCTCTAGTGGTGTGCCTGTTAAGGCACAAGATGCATTGATGGATCATGACTGGCTTTTCACTATGCAAGAAGAGTTGAACAACTTCGAGCGCAAAAAAGTGTGGTCTTTAGTCGAAAGACCAACTAAGGAGCACAATGTCATTGGAACAAAGTAGATCTTCAAGAACAAACAAGATGAAAATGGTGTTATCATCAGAAACAAGGCAAGGTTAGTGGCACAAGGGTTCTCACAGGTTGAAGGTTTGGACTTTGATGAGAGCTTTGCCCCCGTTCCCCATCTTGAACCAATTCGCATTTCACTTTCTTATGCTGCCTTCAATGGTTTTACTTTACACCAAATGGATGTTAAGAGTGCCTTTCTTAACGGCCCTCTACAAGAAGAAGCATATGTTGCACAACCACCTGGGTTTATTGACCCCGATCACAAAGACTATGTGTACAAACTTCACAACGCCTTGTATGGCCTCAAACAAGCACCTCGTGCTTGGTATGATCATCTTAAGAAGTTTCTACTCGATGATGATTTTGTGAGACGATTGATTGACCCTACTCTCTTCGCTACGAGGGAGAAAGAAATTTGCGGACTCCATGACAAAGAACTTTGAAATGTTGCTGAACACGGATTTGAAATTCTTTCTTGGTTTCCAAATCCAACAATGTCAAGAAGGAATCTTTCTATCTCAAACCAAGTACTTAAAGGATATTCTTGCAAAATTCACAATGACAAACGCTAGTCCATGCAAGTTACCCATGCCAATCAGAACTGCCCTTAACGAGGACACAAACGGTATTCCATTTGATCCATCTATTTATCGCTCTATGATTGGTTCATTGCTTTACCTTTGTGCATCTAGATCAGACATCACGTTAAGTGTAGGCATTTGTGCTAGATTTCAAGCTTCCCCTAAGGAAAGCCATCATAAGGCGATTAAGCATGTTCTTAGATACCTTGTTCACACCCCAAGGTTGGGTCTATGGTACCCCAAGGATGCCAAGTTTAATCTCATTGGGTACACATATGCAGATTGGGCAGGAGACAAAGTGGGAAGAAAATCCATCTCTAGGTCATGTCAGTTTCTTGGACGCTCATTGGTAAGTTGGTCCTCGGAAAAGAAAAATTATGTCTCCCTCTCCACTGCTGAAGCGGAACATATTGCAACCGCAAGCTGTGCAACACAATTGTTATGGATGAGGCAAACTCTGAAGGACTATGGTATAACTTACACACATGTGCCTCTACTATGCGACAATGAAAGTTCCATCAAGATTGCTGAAAACCCTAGTGATTACTCCCACACCAAGCACATTGACATTCGGTATCACTTCTTAAGAGACCATGTGCGAAAGGGTGATATTGGCATTGCTCATGTTGGCATGGATATGCAACTTGCTGATATTTTCACCAAGCCACCGGATGAACGTAGGTTCTGTCAACTCAAACGTGAACTTGGTATCTTACAACTTGACAACATTATGTGAAATCTTGCACTCATGCATACAGTTATGTTATGTCGAATCTAGATGTAGGTATGTGTTTAGGGGGAGACACTCAATTCATGAGTCATCTCACCCTATATGATGCATAAACAAACCAAACACTCTCAAAGTTATTGTGTCTCACTTATGTGACCCGGTGATTTAAATGATGGAGTTGTGATGTTGGACTCAACGTTAAAATCTTTGCAGTGCCAAGTCACATATGCTCGAACATGGTGGATCCATCCACCGTCCTCTCTTTCTCTCCGAGAGTTTGGACTCATTTTGTGGTTGTTTCTCTCTGATATGTTTTCCATTTTCTGCATTATGAGTGTAGTCGATATATATGACCCTAGATCAGACCCTACCTAAGCCTATATCATTATGAGTATAGTCACAAGCTTCTTCCATCCTCTTATAAAAAATGTGTGTTGGGATTGTGGCTGTCTTGGTAGCTCTAGGCCTCACCCCCTCCAGTTCTCGGGTTTTTAAAGTGACTCTAGTCTCTCCGGTTAACCCGGACCTTCCGAGCCGGCCTGACCATCCGGTCGCCGGAACTTCCATCCTGTCCGAAACTTCCGGGCATCGCGGTTAGGGGCTATTAGATGCGGGCAAGAGTTACCAAAGGGTCTATTCCCCATTTGCCTCCCCTCTATCCCTCTCCTCCTCTCCTCTTCCTGCGCCAACTCCTCTCCCATCAACGGCCTACGGGCGTGCCGCCGACTACTGGAGCCTCCCTCCTTCCATCGGGCTAGAGGGCCTCCCGCCTGCTCTTCACCATCCCCATGGATCAAGGTAACCCAAGCTCCTTTCTCTTCCTTCCCTCTAGATATGATCCTAGGGATTGGGGACTTGCTTGCCGATTGAGGATAAGCACCTCCCTCTATGTTTTCTGCGTTCTACCTCCACCATAGCCCTACAGTGTACCCTTCATTCCCATCCATTGCATGATTATGTTGCCCTCACCTTTGATCTCGAAGGAGCTCTGCGACTCACTGGTGCCCTGGAACTTCCGGGCAGGACGGAACTTCCGGCCACCGGACCTTCCGGCCCACCTAGAATTTCTGGGCTAGGTAGAGTTCTAGCATATTTGTCACATCCCTAGCTACCCTTTGAAGTCTAGCAAGATTGTGCTCATGTTTATTATTGCATTAAAGTTAAAATAGAAATCCAAGAGAAAAACCCTAGGAACTTCATATTCAACCCAATTCAAAATTGTGATAAATCAATGAACTCAAAATGCCTTCATAAAAGTTCATAATTTTTGACAAATATTGGAAACAACAATTCAGGGGTGGATTTCTTTTTAAAAATACTTTTGACATTTTATTTAAAACACAAAAGCCATTGAAATCAACTATATACGTGATTTCAAATATTTCAGAATTTCATAAAATGTTGAATTCTTTAATTGGGTTTGGAAATATTCCAAATAACACCCCAACATTATTTTCACTATTTTAGAAATAGTTTGGAGCCAAAAATAAAATCAAATAAGTGTCAGATATGATTTAGCGGAAACAGAAAAGAAAGAAAATGGAAAAGAGTTATTTGTCGCCTACCTTGGCCCAGCCCATCTCCCTCGTTGTCGTCTTCCTCTTGCCAGCGAGCAGCAGGAGGTGGTCGCCGCTCTCTCTGGCGCGGCCACGCACCTGAGTGCTTGCCTGGCCTCCCTGTCGCGCTGGCCGCGAAGGGATAAGCCTCCATCATCCATTCTAGCTCTCTCCCTCTCCCATTCGCCCTCATGTGTCCCTCTCTCCTGGCCGCCATTAGAGCCGAGCTTGAGCTCGAGCTTGCCGTCATCTCCGGCCACTTCAAGCTCCCCCGAGCACGTCGTTCGCTCAACCTCATCCAGTACGTCGTCCTCGCCAAAGGAAAAGAGCCACCGAGGCCTGCATCGCCTCCATCACCGTCGTCTTCCACCTTCGGCCACCATCAAGTCGTCGTCGATCCGTCGGATCCAGCGCCTCCCCGAGCAGCCTGAGGCTTTCATCGACACCGCAGTGAGCTCATGAGAGTTTTCCCCCAATTTCCCATCTCTTTCCTGCACCCCAGCACCGAGGTCATCGGGCCCGAGCTCCGGCATCCGCCACAGCTCGTTGCCAGTGCCCTCCGGCCACACTCAGCCCCTCCCGATGCTCCTGTTAGATGGGGTCGAGCATGGGCTTCATCCTAGTGCTCTCAGATCCCGAATCCGAGGCATGTAGAGCGATCCAGAGCATCTCCGGCGAGCCCTCCGCCGCGGCTAAGGTCGCCGGCGACCACCCTCCGGTGGGGGTCGACGTGGATAGCTCATTAGAGCTTAATCCACCCCCTAGGGCCACTGACCAGTGGGCCCCAGAGTGGGTCAAACCCCACTTAGCGCGGGATTAGTCCCTGAGCCACTAACCAGTGGGCCCTACTGGTCAGGTTTGACCTGACCAGCCCATGTTGACCATGATGACGTCAGTATGGCGCAATAAATCAATTTTGTGATTAAATTAATTCTAGAAAATGCTGAAACTTTGGAAATTCATAGAAAATTAAATATAACTCCAAATTTGACAAATAATATATGAAAATTGATCAGAAAAATTTAACGAACACAATGGTGCTATTTTCATGCATGACAAACAAAGTTATGAAACGACATCTGGTCAAATCAATTAAATGAATTTGATAAATATATTATTCCAAATAATATTTGAATTTTGAATTCAAACCACATCCATACTAAGATTTCGATAGCCACACTAGCTCATGCTACATTTCATTTCATGTCATGATCATGCATCATATTGTTGCATATGAATGTTATTGATTGTCGTTATTGTTTCGGTAGGCTCTGCCCTTCCGGATACGTCCGAATATCCGACTAACCGATTAATCCTACTACTGAGCTGATCATCCCGATATAATCCCATGTTCGTACTCCTGCTCCCACCTATTGCATTAGGACAAAATATCTCTAATACTTTGCTTCGGTGGCGGAACCTATTCCTTTGCATGACCTGTCATTGTCACCGTAAATAGCCAAACCATGCAACCTAGCATATCTGGTAGTTGCTTGAGCTATGATGTGTTTTATCCTGCTATGCTTGCAGTGTTTCTAGTGACAAAGAATAAGTGTGGAACTTGATTTGGTAAAGGTACCGATGAAAGGCTATGTAGGAGTACATGGCGGGTTGTTTCATTGGAACGTCCTTAGGAACAGAGTTCCGTGTATGTAATCCAAGACTAGTTACTACCACATGCTGGGCCCTGAAATATGACCCCGCTCGACTTATTAATCGCCTAGTACTCGGTCCAGGAATTGCAAGTAGTTTCTGGTGTTTATAGTCATGTTGGAGGCCGTGCATAGTGCTGACCTTAGAGGTGGGCTATGATGCGGTAGGCAGTGGCACAGTGTACCAAGTGGCACCCGGATGGTGGGCTTGGGAACCCTGCGCACATCGTTTGGGGCCATGGTGGAAACCTCGGCTGTACTTCCGTGCGGGTTCACTCTCAAATATGCGATAAACTTGGACTAGGTATTAGTGTGTTTAACGGTCGTGGCCGACTCCCTCGCTGGGCTTCCACTTGAAGGTTGCCGAGGTGCATGACGTGCACATGACGATAAGGGGTGAGAGCGTTGGTGAAGAAGTACACCCCTGCAGGGTTATGATCTATTCGAATAGCCGCGTCCGCGGATATGGACTACCTGGAGATATATGTTGTTCATAGATAACTTTAATGGCTACTCATAGAAGTATCAAGATAAGTGTGAGTATCATGTATGGCATTTCCGTAGGGAGACGGGAAGGAATCCATGGTAGTTTATTGTTGTGGTGGTAGTGGACTCGTGCATGACTTATCAAAGTTGTTAAAACTATTTAAAATTGTAGTTTAGTCTAGCCTATAGTCAAAGCTGGCTTGCTGCATGAAACACCACAACCCCCATTGTTGATACCTGTGCATGAGTAGATAGATCTATTCTAAATTCTTGCTGAGTACACTTGTACTCATGTTTGCTTAATAATTGTTGCAGAGGATACCCACGAGCCAACAGGTGGGTTCTATCTAGACCCCGATGATGACGAGTAGCTGGTGTCCCAGCTACGACCTGGCCCCTTTCAGAAGGGATCTGTAGATAGTCAGGCTTTATGCCTTTTCCTTTCAACTGTCTATGCTAAAACAACTTTTATGCTTGCGCTTGGTTTGTATGACTCTGCTTGTATGACTTGAGTGTCGGGTCGTGTGACCCCTACCTGTATGAACATATTATGCAAGACTCTTCCGAGTCTTCTAAATTAATGTTGTGATGTTGTATGGTTATGTTGTGATGCCATTATTGTATCTATGCATATCGAGTATGTCATGCGTACATGTGATGCACTGTAATATGTATGGGATTCGACACCTAGTCGTATGCCCTTAGTAGCTCTCTATACACAGAAATGCCCCTTTGTGTTTCCACTGAGCCTTGGTAGTTCTCTACTGCTCCGGACACATTGGTTGACCGACAAGTATCCTTCTTAGCTATTGTGTCTGTCCCTGCGGGAAAATGTCACACGGTGTAATGGAGTCCTTGTAGCTTGCTACGACTCGTATACACTCGTTCATGACCGACACCTCCTTTGCTGGGTTATGTATGCCTGTCTCTGTACACTTGAGCCACTTGAGTTTATGACTAGTTATGTCGACCCAGGTTCTTTGACATGGGAATGCTAGTGACACAAATGCATACGTGAGTCAAAAGGCGCAAACGGTCCCGGCTAAGGTAAGGTGGCAGCCGTGGGGTTAACCGTGTGTGAGACCGCAAAGGGATGCGATGTGTTACACACTGGATTCCTATGGCTTAGGATCAGGGTCCCGACAGTGTTAGTATCACAGCCTGACTGACTGTAGGATTACCAAGCCAAACTGGTCGAAGTTGAGTCTATAAATGCTTTAGTTATATATAAGGGAATTTTTTGTGGAATGGAATGTAAGTTTCTTGCTTCTCTTCTCAAGTAATTCTATTCTGGTCATCCTCGTCTTTTCTACGGGGATTAAGAACTAGGTTACTTATCTATCTGTCAGGATCACGTGTTACTATTCGGTAGATTGTAGGAAAACGGTTCGCGTGTTAATTAGAGTTTCTTTTGTTCCAAGGAAGAGAAAATAAGTTTTGATGACCATGGAATTGAACTTGATAGTTGAGTGGTTATGCTATCCTATCTTTTGTGGGTTGTCTCAAAATTGTTTTTGAGCATTTACAACCGTTATGCTGCCCAATTTTATCTCGAGAGCTCTAATGCCTTCTGCATTAATCTCTATTTCAGATGACTAGCCGTCCTTCTCGTCAGGTGGTCCGTCTGACTAGGTGCATTGATGTGCCGGGTCACACCCCCATGCTGGTCAGGATGATGCCAGTAGCCGGCTACCACTGGTACCCAGAGTATACAGTGGAGGAGCAGTACCGGGATTTCAACCAGAGTCAGTACCTATGCACTGTTAGGGTATTCCCAGATTACCCTGGAGCCGAGGAGCCGATCCATTGGTCTTATGGATTGGGGGTTACTGTTGACATGGCGGTACAAGATGCTGCCCATTCAATGTTGACCATCATGAGAGCGAGACATGCACTGCTGCAGTATCCAGAGTTCTGCTATGTTCCCGCTTCTCAGCCAGGAGAAGAAGGATACCTCGGTGGGGTCTACTTTGATTCCTCTTTGGAGCATCCGTTGCTGCAGTCTACCACTGAGATGTTAGAGAATAGAGACACAGATGCTCGTGCCCTTCGTATGGAGCTCTATGCTACTCGTGCCCGTTTGTGGACAACCCTAACATAGCTGGAACCTGTAGTTCAGACAGGGATGGGGATATGGAGATGTTGAACCCCGTTAGGACTTGATAACCCACAAGTATAGGGGATCGCAACAGTTTTCGAGGGTAGAGTATTCAACCCTAATTTATTGATTCGACTCAAGGGGAAGCGAAAGAATATTCTCAAGTATTAGCAGTTGAGTTGTCAATTCAACCACACCTGAAAGACTTAGTATCTGTAGGAAAGTATCAATAGCAAAGAAGGGTGATAGCAGCAGTAGCAACAGTAACCGGTAGCAGCAAAGTAACAACAGTAGCAACAGAGTAAAAGTAGCAGCAGTGACAGCAGTAGTAGCAAAGTAACTTAGCAAGGACCAGTAGTAAAAGACTTGTAGGCATTGGATCGGTGATGGATGATTATGCCGGATGTGATTCATCATGTAACAGCTATAACACGGAGATATAAGTAACTAGCTCCAGTTTCTCAATCTAATGTAGGCATGTATTCCATATGTAGTCATACGTGCTTAGGGAAAAGAACTTGCATGACATCTATTGTCTATCCCTCCCGTGGCAGCGGGGTCCTAATGCAAACTACGGGATATTAAGGTTCTCCTTTTAATAAAGAACCAGACCAACGCATTAACACTTAGTGAATACATGAACTCCTCATACTATGGTCATCTCCGGGAGTGGTTCCGGCTATTGTCACTCCGGGGTTGCCGGGTCATAACACATAGTAGGTGACTACAACTTGCAAGATAGGATCTAAAACACACTTATATTGGCGACAACATAATAGGTTCAGATCTGAAATCATGGCACTCGGGCCCTAGTGACACGCATTAAGCATGGCAAAGTAGTAGCAACATCAATCTCAGAACATAGTGGATACTAGGGATCAATCCCCGTCAAAACTAACTCGATTACATGATAGATCTCATCCAACCCATCACCGTCCAACAAGCCTACGATGAGATTACTCACGAATGGTGAAGAGCATCATGGAATTGGCGATGAAGGAAGGTTGGTGACAACGATGGCGACGATCTCCCCTCTCCGGAGCCTAGAACGGACTCTAGATATGCCCTCCACAGGAAGAACAGGAGGTGGCGGCGCCTCCGTATCATAACACGCGATGAACTCTTCTCCTTGATTTTTTTCCAGGCGAGATAGACTAAATAGAGCTGGATTTGGAGGCGGTGGAGCAATGTGGGCCCCACAAGCCTGCCAGGCGCGGCCAGGGGGGCCCACGCCTGGTGGGCTTGTGGGCTCCATGCTCCACATCCTCCGCTGATTCTTGCGCCAGTATTTTTCATTAATTCCATAAAAATTCTCCGTAAATTTTCAGGTCATTCCGAGAACTTTTATTTCTATGCAAAAACAACACCATGGCAATTTTGCTGAAAACAACATTAGTCCGGGTTAGTTCCATTCAAATCATGCAAATTAGAGTCCAAAACAAGGGCAAAAGAGTTCGGAAAAGTAGATATGATGGAGACGTATCAACTCCCCCAAGCTTAAAGCCTTGCTTGTCCTCAAGCAATTCAGTTGACAAACTGAAAGAGACAAAAGAAAAACTTTGACGAACTCTGTTTGATCTTGTTGTTGCAACTATGTCTAACTCATATCCAGAATTTCAGCAAGATCACAAGCTAACCACATAAGCAAATGACATCTAGGTCTCACGATAAACTCATATCAATGGTATAATCAACTAGCAAGAAAATAATAATAAGTCTCAAACGTCAACACTTCAATCAAAACAATCATGAAGCATATGAATAGATGGTATCTCGCTAGCTCTTTCTGAGACCGCAAAACATAAATGCGGAGCACCTTCAAAGACCAAGGGCTGACTAAACATTGTAATTCATGGCAAAGAAGATCCAGTCACA